>NW_027133607.1:0-9885975 GCF_026122565.2 Emydura macquarii macquarii | reverse complement strand
CTGCGCTACGGTAGCTGCACTTCGAAGTCAATTCTTACCAAGGCAGCCAAGAAGGGGTAATGCCCCAGCTTGGGGCTGTCCCTCCATGGCTGGCAGTGAGACAGGACGTGTGCTTTGCAGGTTTCAGGTCCCAGGAGCCGAGGGCTGCGTGTACATGCAGAAGGGGGACATCCGCACGCAGAGCTGCACCAGATGGGACGTTTATATCTGCAAGAAGCCAGCCAGGTTCGGGGGGGAGCTGAGCAGCTGTGCAGGTGCAGAAGAAGGAGCAGCGTGGTGGTGTCTGTGGATCTACCCCGTCCCAGCACCTTGCAGGCGTCATGCTCGGAGCCGATTCAGCACAACCGCACCAAGCCCGGTGGGGACACGTGGCCGGGAACCTGCTGCCAAGTTCGCCCTGTTACCATTAGTTAAAGGTCTGTTGACAAGAGTTCTAATCTGCTCAGTTATTAACCATGCTTGAGGCAGTAAAATAAAATGTTGGTTCTAAAAGCATTTTAGACCAGGGCACCTTGTGGTTTTGTAACAACCTTGGGGTTCATTAAATAACAAAGCAGTGAATGAGAAAGGGATAGAACTTTAATCAAACAAACTGGAGAGCTTCTGGGGGGACCTGCTGCACCCAGCCATGTGGTGTTCCCGTCCAGAGCCACGCCTCCAGGGCACATCTCCAAATTCCTATGTTCACAGTACGGTCCCTTATGAGGGAGCATCTCTAAGTTATAATCTTTTACAAACATGTCGCTGCAGGTTTAGTCTGCAACTCCTCATCCCTCTGGGAGAGGTTCTTTAAATCACTGTGCTCACGAGCGGTGGCATTGCTGGAACGGCCCCGTGTCATGGCTGCGATATGGTTGCTGGACTAGTTAGGGATGGCCGGGGCGCAGTACAGCCAGGGGCACTTGGACCTCCCGCAGGCCTCTGTCAGCTGGGTTATTGAGGGTTCGCTTCTTTTATCAATAAGACATCAAATAATCACAGCTATTCAAATGTATTAACCAGGGAGTGTTAGTCAAAGATTAATCAGCACAAATACAGAACTGTTTCTGTTGTTTGCTTATTATTGTTAATCGGATTAAGAAGGGGATCTGTGATTTAATAATAACTTCACACTATCACTGGTTTTAAAAAAAAATCTTTCTTAAATATATAAAATAGAAAGAAAAACTGTTAACGTGTTTAAAATTTAAAATATTAAGTAAGACTTTTATTTTAATGAGACAAGGTGGGTGAGGTAATATCTTTACTGAACCATAATAGATATTATCTCACCCACCTTGTCTCTCTAATATCCAGGGACTGAGACAGCTACAACTAGACTTTTAATTTAATAACATTTATTGTTTCGGTTTTTAGCAAGGGAGAGTTTGTAGAAGGAAAAGCCCCCTTTGTTTGACAGCTTTTTGATGGTGTTGAAGATGGTAATCACTATTTTGAGGGTAGAGGCAGGGAAGAAGTTAGTTGAGATGGGCTGGAGCTTTGTCGTTGCTGCCGCTGTTAAAATTTGATATCATTTGATTTTAGATGGTGTTTGGGATTTAGTGGGAACCGGTAGAACTGGTGGTGATGTTGGGTTTTTTGGTCTGGTTTGGTTACGATATTTTTTAGGATTAGGATGAAGAAGGTTCAGAGTTATAGGAGACACTGGGGGTAGGAGCCATGACGGTGAAGTTTGCTTAAGCTTTTGTTTGATTTTTTGTGGTCGGTTAGTTGTGTTTTTAAGGGTTTTGGGTTTTTTTAATGACTTAATGGAGTCATAGGTGGAGTAGTTCATTTTTATTTAAATAGGAGAAAGACTGGTGACTCACTAATTGAGACAAATTTACTAAAACAGTTTGGCTAAAATCAACTCACATTCCAAGTATAAATTAAAAGGAAAGCGATCAGCTTTCCCTCCCTGTTTCCCTTCTCTAACTCACACGGCGGCTCCCTGCTGGAGGGTTTAACAATATCACGGACCTGCTGCAAATGCTTCAGAGTCAGGAAAACAGCCTGTTGCCTGCTGCTGGGCTCAGCCTCCCCCAGCTCACACAGGGCACAAGGTGTTACCCATGCACTAGGGCACCCCACCTTTACCCCAATCCGTAGGGCTCAGGACATAACCCGGTTAATTTGGGAACTCCCACCCTTTCCCAATTCACACTTTAAGGCTCAAAGGCCCCCCTCCACCCTTTCCCAATCCGTAGGGCTCTGGGGGAGAAGGCACCTACCCTTATTCAATTCACACTTTAGGGCTCAGGGTCACCCATTCCCAGTCCGCAGGGCTCCGGGTGAAACTAACCTGCTTAACATAAGTACCCACATCCTTTCCCAAATCCGCAGGGCTCCGGGTGTGTACTACTGCGGGTCTGCAGGATCTTCTCCCAGTGAAGGAGCCTTACACAGTAATTTCCTTATTCTCTGTCTATTAACAATTTACCAAAACAGAACGCACACGCTAAGCAGACAGTGCTCACCACTCCCAATAAGGCAGACAAACTTCTCCTGGTGGCCAATCAGGATTAGATCCTCTGGGGACTCCAGCACCTGTACTGTATGGTTGGCTGGGTGTTGAGCTCTGATCTTGGGCTGTGTACTGGAGTTAGGTTCCAAACCACTTCTTTTTGGACCTTAGTTTATATAGTTCAAACTTGGGTCGGGTTTAGCTGCACCTTAACCAATCATTGAAACTAAAGTACTGCAAACACCAATCCTAGCCATTTACAAAACAGTTCTTTAACCAATCATACCCCACCACCGTAATTGATTTAAATAGTGCACGCTTAGTTATGCAACAGGCAGAAACGATCAAAGAACCAGACGGAAATCATACAGATAAACAATAGAGAAGTGGGCGCCATAAAGGCAAAACAACAAGAAGTGTAGATTTTACAACCGCAGCAGTTGATAAGTGATTCCTTCCCAGACAGATCCTAGCAAACCAAGCTTTCTTTAAGCATCTTAAGATCCGTTTCTCTATCTGGTGGTGGCAGGTGCTATTAAGAGAGTAGCACCTTCTTAACAGCCTAATACGACATTGTTTTGAAGTCGTTTCAGGAATGTGAAGATGTGACCACCTGCCGCTTAGCTTATGGCTGCTGCCTCTCCTGATACGGCTGCTGCTGCTTAGCCCGAGAACAAAGCCTCCCACCTTACAGTCGCCTGCTTAATAATGCTTTAACCAGAGCCGTCATTACTATTATAGGAGTCCAATACTCAGACCTGCTGAGCTGGGGCTTGCCTCCTGGGTATAATTAACAAGGGCCTTATCTGAGTTTGTACATCAGCTTCCTGTATTCTCCAAACTGTTCTCTTTATCCAGAGAAAGCTATAATGCTTACTAATAAATCCAATTGGATTCCAATGATCACCATAATGGGGCGCCCTCTTTCCCTGCACCCCATCTGTAGGAAGGTGTTGTGGTCTCCCCCAGAGACAGAGCCCGAGGGAGGGTGCAAGCAGCCTGAGTAGACCAAACCAGGCCCCGCAGCTAAGTCTGCCCGGCAACCAGGGAACCGGGCCACGATCGGACCGCCTGACCAGCCCAATCAGCAGCAGCGGGACGGAGCCCCCACAGGAAGGGGCAGTATAAAAGCAGGGCCCCAGAGCTCAGTCAGGCAGAGACTGCCGCTGGTGACAGACGTGGTGCCACGCCGGCAGAGGCCTAGGCCGGAGCAGAGCTGCTGACCAACCCTGGCCCCACCCATACCTGGAGAGTGGGTAGGGACTTCCCGGAGCTGGACTAGGCAACCCGGCCAGAGAGACTGGGCTGAGGTACCTGGACCCCGGGACTGGACCAAGACACCGGAGCCCCAGGACTGGGAAGAGGCCCCAGAGCAACCCAGGTGGAGGATACCCCCTGAGGCTGGACAGGACCTGAAGGAGCTGCCGGCCGCCAAGCCCCCTGAGTTGAGACAGGACCTGGAGGAGCTGCCGGAAGCTGAGCCCCTCCCTGCGCCAAACGACCTAGAGGAGCTGCCCCTCGAAGAGGAGCTCCCCGTGTTGCCTCCCGTGGAGGAGGAGGGACTGATGGGCCAGCCCCAGACGGAATACCCCCGCGATACCGAGGAGACAGGTCCTGGGGCCAGTGGGGAGGAAGTAGCCCAGAGGCAGCCGTAGCTTGTGGCTGAGTCTGAGGCCTAGTCAGGGTGTTGCGGTGGGAGCCCTGCCGACACAGCAGCAACCGCTTTTGCCACTGCTAGGGCCCTGGGCTGGGACGCAGTGGAGACAGGTGGGCCTGTGTCACCTTCCCCTCCCCTTCCCTAGCCACCCCGAGAAGAGCCTCCTGCTGCCTACAGCTCCAGGGAGCGAACCCACTGCTGACTTGCTCGCTCGCCCTGCCTGAGGCCAGAGCGCTGAACTGCTCGCTCACCCTGCCTAAGGGTTAGAGCAATCGACTGCTTGCTCGCCGAAAGGCAACCGTTTCCCCTTGAGTAGGAAGGCGCTGTGGCCTTCCCCGGAGATAGAGGCCGACGGACAACCCCAGCAACCGGGCCAGCGAGGACAACCCGGTGACACCGTCCCACAGCGGGTCTGAGGTGCGGCTCCTGGAGCTCGATATCACTGATTTCAGCCCTGGTGACCCCTTCACAGCTACTCTCCCCTGAGCCGAAGCCGTTCTGCCTTGAACCCACGCAGACAGACCTGCTCAGTCGCTGTCTGGGCCGCACTGAGCAGCCCCCACACAGACACCCCCTCCCCGCCCTCGCTGGTCACTGGGATTTGGCACCCCTACCCCTGCTTACCGCTTGCACTTCAGGGGAGGGTGACCCCCTCCATCCGGGCAGGCTACACACACTTCTGCTGCCCTGTCCTCACGCAATCAGGAGACCTGACCGGCCTGTCGTCACCCTGTGTCACACTCGATGGATTTGTCACCCAGCGCCAGGCAGCAGTGCTCACGTTGGCTCTGCAGCGCTGTCTGCTGGGGACGCAGGCCGAGGAGAAGCGCACCTGTAAATACCGGCTGCTCCCGGAGTCTGTCCCCCACAGCTCATCACCAGACGTCCGGGGAGAGCTCAGTCACAGACAGCTCACGTAACAGAGGGGAGCTCGCAACGGGAAGCACATGGGGGGTTAACAGGCTCTGTGGGCAGTGTGGCTCCCTCCCACCAGATGGGCATCCAGTGACTCCACCCCGCAGGGAGCCTGAGCAGAGACCAGGAGGAGATGGGGAGATGCAGCCCTGCCCCTTCCCCTCCAAGCCTTCCCTGCAACACTCTGCGGGGTGCCACAGAGCCATGGTCAGCCCCAGCACGGCAGTGTGTGTGTGGGGGGGGCGGGGTGTGATCACAGGGGGCATGCGTGTGAGTCGTGCGAGCATTCGCAGCAGCTGAGAGGGGGGGTGGCCACAGGGGGAGGGTGGGCAATGTTTCTCTTGCTGCCTCCCTCCCTCTACTGGATGCCTGCCAGCTCTTCTGGCAAGAGATCAGGAAGCTCAAACACAGAGAAAT
Source organism: Emydura macquarii macquarii (assembly GCF_026122565.2). NCBI lineage: Eukaryota > Metazoa > Chordata > Testudines > Chelidae > Emydura > Emydura macquarii. Next base: position 9,880,543 of record NW_027133607.1, on the reverse strand, counting down.
GAAACCTAGCGGGAGCATGAAGAAACAGAAGGAAATGGGCCGTGGTCCCATGGCCCCTGACAGCTGGTCTCACCCTTGGGCGAATGCAGCCAGCCAGCAAGGTCTCAGGCTGCTTTGAGAGTCTGGGATGATCGGGGCCAGGGAGCACAGGTGACAGGAGGGTATTTGTGCCTTTAAAGAGCCCTTTGTGCATCTCTAGTAAGACTCTCTCAGCCGGGAGCTAGTCAGGGCCCATTAACCCTCGCTAGCCCGGCCTCAGGTACCGACAGCCCAGCAAAAAGAAACAGCAGCTTTGCATCTCCTTTAAATAAATTGCCCCAGGTATGGCCCTGGGGTGCTGGCTGTTCCCCCTGTCACCCCTCAATGGTGGGAGACACCTTCACAGATGGAGGGCACAGAACTCAGGCAAACAGTTCCCTGAGTTGTTGAAATCAGCTTTGTTAAGTCTATTCTCTTTATTCTGCTGCTTTCCCTCCTTCTTTGCCTTAGGGTCACGAACGCTTTATCACTCTGTGCTCGCTTTCCAAGTCACCTTCCACCTTCAGATTGACAGTCAGCCCCTCCCTATTAGTCAGTAGCAAATTTAAAATAGACACCATGACACCGTTAAATCCTCCACCTTCTGAAACAAACCAAAATGTGTATTTAGAAAGAAAAACGTATCAAAACAAGACCCCCCTCCCTATGGGGAGAGGAGAAACCAAACACATGACAGATATTAGTCACGGTGGTTAATGCATGACTGGAAAGGGTCAGATACCACGACAGAGGGTAAGAACCTATATAGGACAGAATAGAAGGGACCCCACACTGTCTTCACAGCGCAGTAAGCAAGGCAGGGGGCCTGCGCAGGCAACACGCGATCAAAGAGTGCACCACCATGACTAGGTAAAAGGGCAGGGAAGAGGTTGCAGAGAGAAACTTTCTGTTATTTCTTCACTTGAAAGGGTTTAATTTTTATATAGAGGAAGCATTTCAAAAGTGCCGAAGTGATTGAGGAGCATAAATCACACTGGCAGCCAGTGGGGGGTTGGGCGTCTGTGACACACAACACTCCCATGTTCACCCTTATAGTGTCATTGGGTGCTGTTTAATGCAAAGTATGTCATGTCCGAGGTTTCTGGAATGCTGGTGATGCGCTGAACATCATGGTCCTAGTAGTATGTTTGCTGCAATGTCATGTGTATGGTTGTAGGCGTGTTGGCTCCGAGGGAGGCCACAGCGGCTTCCTACAAACAGGGAATAGCTCGCGCTTGGCGAGTGAATAGTCCTAATAGTCCACCCTTGGGCAGGGTGAGCAGCAGTTACCCGCCCAGGCCCTCAGTCAGGGCGAGCGAGCACAGAGTCAGTTGCTCCAACCCCTAGGCAGGGGTGAGCAGCAGTTAATCGCTCCGGCCCTCAGGCAGGGCGAGCGAACAGAAGTCCAGTGCTCCAACCCCTAGGCAGGAGTGAGCAGCAGTTAATCGCTCAGGCCCTCAGGCAGGGCGAGCGAACAGGAGTCCAGTACTTCAACCCCTAGGCAGGAGTGAGCAGCAGTTAATCGCTCAGGCGGGGTCAGGAGAGCAATTCTCCTGGGGTGGGTAGGGACAAGGGGAAGGGGAGGGGGACGCAGGCCCACCCGTCTCCACTGCGTCCCAGCCCAGGGCCCTAGCAGTGGCAGAAGCGGCTGCCACTGTGCCGGCGGGGCTCCCGCCGCAACACACCGGTTATAAGGCGGTTTCAGCCACAGGCCGTGGCTGTCCCTGGGCTACTTCCTCCCCACTGACCCTGGTACCTGTCTCCTCCGTGTCCCAAGGATAGTCCACCTTTGTTAGCGCTGCTAGTCCTTCCTCGTCGACCGGGGGTAAGGCAGGAAACTCCTCTTCAGGGAGCAGCTCCTCCAGGTTGTTGTAGGTTGGTGCAAGCGGCTCAGCCTCGGGCAGCTCCTCCAAGTCCTGCCCCGCTGCGGGGAGGGGCTCGGCGGCCGGCAGTTCCTCCAAATCCGGTCCGGCCTCCGGGGGTGCCCGCCACTCGGGCGGCTCTGGGGTCTCGGCCCAGTCTGGCAGTTCCCGAGCACGGCCCCGGGCTCGAGGTCGGGGTAACTCGGCCCAGTCGTCCTGGCCGGGTTGCCTAGTCCAGCTCCTTGAGGGCCCTATCCAATCCCCGGGCCCAGGTGGGGCCGGGGTTTGTCGGCGGCGGTTAGGCTCTGGCCTAGGCCTCTGCTGGCGGGGCAGCACGTCTGCCTCTGGCAGCAATCTGGGCCCTACTGAGCTCAGGGGCCAGGCTTTTATCCTTCCCCTTCCTGTTGGGGCTCCGCCCCGCGGCTGCCAATTGACCTGGCCGGGTGGTCCTATCACGGCCCAGGTCCCTTGTTGCCGGGCAGACTCTGGGGCAGGGTGTGAGTTGGGCCAATCAGGGCTCTCGTGCCCTTCCTCAGGCTCTGTCTCCGAGGGAGGCCACAGCGGCTTCCTACAAACCCCCCCCCCCCCTTAAGTCTGGCTCCCGATCCCCGGGGCCGGCGGGCCTCCCGGTGTCGATTCGGGATAGGGCGTCTGCATTAGCGTGGTTGCGCCCGGTGCGGTGCTGGACGGTAAAAGCAAATGGCTGCAGGGCCAGGTACCACCGCATGATCCGGGCATTGGTGTCCTTCATCGTCTGCAGCCAGCGAAGTGGGGCATGATCGGTTACGACAGTAAAGGTACTCCCGAGGAGATAGTACCTTAATGCCTCCAGGGCCCACTTTACCACCAGCGCTTCTTTCTCGATTATCGCGTACCGTTCTTCGCGAGGGAATAGCCTCCGGCTGAGGTAGAGTATTAGATGTTCTTCCCCCTCGTGGACTTGCGTTAGGACGGCCCCCAATCCCACGGCCGAGGCGTCTGTCTGCACGACAAAGGGCCGGCTAAAGTCGGGGCTGTACAGGACGGGCCCTCGGCAAAGGGCCTGCTGCAGGGAGTGGAAGGCCCGGTCACGCTCCGGGGTCCACTGAATGCGAAGGGGCTGGTCTTTTCGCAAGGTGTCGGTCAGGGGGGCAGCCAGTGTGGCGAAGTCCGGCACGAACCGGCGATAGTATCCCGCCAGGCCCAGAAACTGCCGGACTTGCTTTTTGGTGGCCGGCCTTGGATACTCCTGCAGTGCTTGTACTTTGCCGATTAGAGGGCGCAGGGTCCCGTGGCCGAGCGTACCCCAGATACGTGGTTTCTCGCCAACCGATGCGGCACTTCCGGGGGTTGGCTGTGAGCCCGGCATCCCGGAGTGTTCGCAACACTGCCACGACCTGGTTGAGGTGGGTATCCCAGTCCTGACTATAAATGACCACGTCATCCAGGTAGGCGGCGGCATAGTGCAAGTGGGGCGCCAGGAGCTGATCCATTAGGTGCTGGAAGGTCGCGGGGGCTCCGTGCAGGCCGAACGGCATACGGACAAAGTGATACAGACCACTGAGGGGTGGCAAAGGCCGTCTTCTCCCGGGATCGAGCCTCCAGGGGAATCTGCCAGTACCCCTTCGTGAGGTCCAGCGTGGAAAAATACCGGGCCTCCCCAAGCCGATCTAGCAGTTCCTCAATTCGGGGCATGGGGTAGGCATCAAATTTTGATATGGCGTTGACCCTCCGGAAATCTATACAGAAGCGGCGTGATCCATCGGGTTTGGGTACCAGCACGATCGGGCTTCGCCAGTCGCTCGTTGATGGTTTGATCACGCCTAGGCGGAGCATAGTTTGGACCTCTTCCTCTACCGCTGCTTGTAAGTGGCGGGGTGGGGAGCGGGCGCCTGTTCGTACTACCTCCCCCGGTGGGGTGTCGATCACATGGCAGACCCGGGTGGTTTGCCCAGGGGCCGTAGTAAAGGTGGTGGCGAACGTGTCCACCAGATGCCAGGCTTGCCGCTGCTGGGCGTCCGTCAAGTCCTCGCTGAGTTGGGGCACTCCTCCTTCCTCGGGGTCGGGGACCTCTGGGCCCAGCTCGGGGTCTGGGGGGTAGGGGTTGATTAATAGCCCCTCCCGCTCTTTCCAGGGTTTTAGTAGGTTGACATGGTAGATCTGTCTCTTCCTTCTCCGGTCAGGCTGTCGGATTTCGTAATTTACTGGCCCCATGGGACGTAGGACCTCGTACGGTCCCTGCCATTTCCCCAGGAGTTTAGACTCGCTCGAGGGCAGTAACACCAATACCCGGTCGCCGGGTTTGAAGGAACGGGCCCTGGCGCCCTGGTTGTAGGTCCAGGCCTGGGTTTGTTGGGCGGTCCATAAGCAGTCCTGAGCTAGGGTCCCTGCCCGACGCAGGCGGTCTTGGAGTTCCAGGACATATTGTAGCACCCCCTTGGAGGGGGATGACGTCTGTTCCCACAGTTCCCTCATTAGGTCGAGGATCCCCCGGGGTTGCCGTCCATACAGCAACTCGAAGGGTGAAAACTGGGTAGAGGCCTGGGGAACCTCTCGGATGGCCAGGAGCAAGGGGGGGACTAACTGATCCCATCGCTGCAGTTCCTCTGGAGGGAATTTCCGGAGCATGTGTTTAAGCGTCCGGTTAAAGCGCTCAACGAGGCCGTCGGTTTGCGGGTGGTATACCGAGGTCCGGAGCTGCTTAATTCCAAGGATGGCACAAACCTCCCTCATTAACCGGGAGGTAAAGTTTGTGCCCTGGTCCGTCAACAGTTCTCGGGGCAGGCCGACCCGGGCGAACACCTTCACTAGTTCGCTCGCCACGGTGCGAGCAGTGGCGTTCTTCAGGGGGATGGCCTCGGGGAAGCGCGTAGCGTAGTCGACCATGACGAGGATGTACCGAAACCCAGCCGTACTCCTCTCCAGCGGTCCCACTAAGTCGATGGCCACTCGGTCAAATGGGTTCCCAACTACCGGGAGAGGCACAAGGGGGGCACGTGGAACACCCGCCGGGGCTACTTGTTGGCATTCTGGGCAGGAGGCGCAATAATCCCGGACTTCCCGGTACACCCCCGGCTAATAGAATCGGGAAAGCACTCGGGCGAGTGTCTTGTCTGCACCGAGGTGTCCGGCGGCCGGGATATCATGGGCCAGTCTCATGACTGCCCTCCGGTGCGGCTGGGGAACCACGAGTTGGGCGTGGGCCTCTTGCGTCTGGGGGTCTCGCTCCAGGCGGTAGAGCCGGTCTCTTTTGAGTTCAAAACACGGCCACTGTGTAGCCCGTTGGGGGTCTACCACCACCCCATCCACGGCGGCTAGCTGCTCATACGCCCGGCTGAGCGTAGGGTCCTCTCGCTGGTCCCAGCAGAAATCGGTCATGGCCTCATTGGGGTTTTCGGGGGCATCACCCTCCGTCGGCCTAGTCCCAGCATCCGGCTCCTCCACTCCCATGGGTGGGTCAGGTGGGGTTTCCCGGGGTTCCTCGCCCTCCGGTGGGTCCTCGTCCTCTGGCGGGTCCCCTCGTGCTTCGTCCCCTGGATTCCCCTGGTTGGTGTCAGGTTGATCTTCGGTTCGTTGAAGCATTCCCGCAAGGTGGGGCCAGTCCCGGCCGAGGATCACCGGGTACGGGAGCCGGGGGGCCAGGCCCACTGTCAGCACTCGGGTCTCTGACCCAATAGTCAGGGGGACCGCCAAGGTCGGGTAAAACTTGAGGTCCCCATGAATACAACGGAGGCCTACCTGTCCTAAGGTCCTCCCGTCCTCCGGGACAAGACCCCGCAGGATTAGGGTCTGGCCACACCCGGAGTCTACCAGGGCCTCATACTGCCTTCCCGCGAGTCCCACAGGGGTGGTCACGGCGGGGCCAGATCGGCTCCGGGCTCGCCCCTCACCGGCGTAAACGGTGCCGTAGGTGCACGACCGGGCGGGACACTGCCTTCGGAGGTGTCCCAGCTGGCCGCAATCAAAGCATGGCCCCAGGGTTCCCGGTCGCGGTCGGGGACTACCCTGTCCAGCGGGTTCTCGGGGCCCCATTTCTTTGGTGGGCCCGTAGGTGGGTCTGGTCGGGGCCCGATCCGAGCTCCCTGGGGGTCGGGCAGCGTGGTTCTGTGTCTGGGGGGAAGGCCCCGCTGGTCCGCTTTGTCCACCGGAGGCCTGGGCCGGCCCGATGGGTCTCTCAGCCGCCAGGAAGTCCTCCATCAGGCGGACGGCTTCGGCCAAGGTAGTAGGGTGGTGCCGCAGCACCTAGGTTCTCCCTTGGGCTGGCAGTATCTGGATGAACTGTTCCAGTATGACCTGCTCCGCCACGGCTGCCGCCGTGTTTTGATCTGGCTGGAGCCAGCGCCAACCGGTGTCCCAGAGCTCTTGGTCTACAGCCCGCGGGCGGGCCCCAGGAGGGTACACCTTCTCCCTAAAGCGGCGGCGGAACGTCTCAGAACAAATGTCTAGCACGTCTAGGATTGCAGCCTTCACGGCGGGGTAATCCCAGGCTTCCTCGTCTCCCAAGGCCCGATAGGCTGCCTGGGGAGCCCCCGTCAAGTAGGGGGCGAGGAGAGTCACCCACAGAGTCGGGTCCCAGCCGGCAGCGGTGGCGACGCGCTCAAAAGTCACAAGATAGGCCTCAGGGTCGTCGGCCGGTCCTAACTTTGTCAGGCTCGGTTGGGGCCCAGCTGCAGGCCGGTTTCGGCCCTGGGCTTCCTCCAGGCCTGGGTTTGCGGGTCCGGTACGGCCTCCCAGCTGCTGCAGAAACTGTCGCTGCAATTCCTGCTGCTGGGCCCCCAGGTCCCGGATGAGCTGTTGTTGTAGCGTGCCCAGCGTCTGCAAGAGTTGCTGCTGCTGTTGTAGCTGGGCCGCCTGTTGCTGTTGTTGGGCCTCAGCCCACCATTTAATTAACTTCTCCACTTCCATGGTCACGGGTTGTTAGAGGCCAACGCTCGCAGGGTCCCTATGCGTCAGGGTACGGTTGCCTGCATTCTCCACCACGTGTAGGCATGTTGGCTCCGAGGGAGGCCACAGCGGCTTCCTACAAACAGGGAATAGCTCGCGCTTGGCGAGTGAATAGTCCTAATAGTCCACCCTTGGGCAGGGTGAGCAGCAGTTACCCGCCCAGGCCCTCAGTCAGGGCGAGCGAGCACAGAGTCAGTTGCTCCAACCCCTAGGCAGGAGTGAGCAGCAGTAAATCGCTCCGGCCCTCAGGCAGGGCGAGCGAACAGGAGTCCAGTGCTCCAACCCCTAGGCAGGAGTGAGCAGCAGCTAATCGCTCAGGCGGGGTCAGGAGAGCAATTCTCCTGGGGTGGCTAGGGACAAGGGGAAGGGGAGGGGGACGCAGGCCCACCCGTCTCCACTGCGTCCCAGCCCAGGGCCCTAGCAGCGGCAGAAGCGGCTGCCACTGTGCCGGCGGGGCTCCCGCCGCAACACACCGGTTATAAGGCGGTTTCAGCCACAGGCCGTGGCTGTCCCTGGGCTACTTCCTCCCCACTGACCCTGGTACCTGTCTCCTCCGTGTCCCAAGGATAGTCCACCTTTGTTAGCGCTGCTAGTCCTTCCTCGTCGACCGGGGGTAAGGCAGGAAACTCCTCTTCAGGGAGCAGCTCCTCCAGGTCGTTGTACGTTGGTGCAAGCGGCTCAGCCTCGGGCAGCTCCTCCAAGTCCTGCCCCGCTGCGGGGAGGGGCTCGGCGGCCGGCAGTTCCTCCAAATCCGGTCCGGCCTCCAGGGGTGCCCGCCACTCGGGCGGCTCTGGGGTCTCGGTCCAGCTCCTTGAGGCCCCTATCCAATCCCCGGGCCCAGGTGGGGCCGGGGTTTGTCGGCGGCGGTTAGGCTCTGGCCTAGGCCTCTGCTGGCGGGGCAGCACGTCTGCCTCTGGCAGCAATCTGGGCCCTACTGAGCTCAGGGGCCAGGCTTTTATCCTTCCCCTTCCTGTTGGGGCTCCGCCCCGCGGCTGCCAATTGGCCTGGCCGGGTGGTCCTATCACGGCCCAGGTCCCTTGTTGCCGGGCAGACTCTGGGGCAGGGTGTGAGTTGGGCCAATCAGGGCTCTCGTGCCCTTCCTCAGGCTCTGTCTCCGAGGGAGGCCACAGCGGCTTCCTACAATGGTTATGAGGCTTCGCCATGTAATCTTCCCAAATATGTGTCTCATGGCTTGAGGCAGATCTAGGCAAAACTCTACAGAGCTGGAGAGCCATTCACACCTTAATAAAACTTGTACAGAACAACCCAGCGCAGCATTCCAGGAACGAAAGACCAGCCTAGACATCCACAAGCGAATCCACAAAGAACCACAGTGTCTCAGGACATGGAGAAAACCATGCATGGATACTGTTTGTCACCTGTCCCTGAAAGTGGGTGGCAGGGGGGGTTTTGAAGCCCCAGGGGGAGTAAAAGAGCATGGTAAAAACATGGACCCTGTGGCTGTGAGTTCTCTCTCTTCCACTCCCATCTACAAACAACATCAAGGAACTGAAGCAAGGGTCTGGTTGGAGGCAGACCAGCCAGCCTGTGGTGAGAATCATCTAAGACTGGAAGGTTGCTGAAAGTGTTAAGCTCGCTTTAGAATGCAGTTTGCCTTTTATTTACTTTGGGTCAAATCTGACCTGCTTTCCTCTGACTTATAATCACTTAAAACCTTTCTGTACTCAATACAGGTGTTTGTTTGTTTTCTCTGAAGCGGTGCATCTGGTTCTGGGCGTGTAGAGACTCCATTTGAAGTAACAAGCGGGTGCATATCAATTTCTTTGATAAATTGACGAACCAATGAGCTTGCAGAGCACAGTGGGCAGCACTGAACATTGTAAGACGGCAGTTCCTAGGGCTGCATCTGGGATTGGGGGTGGTGGCTGGGGTCATACCATTGCATGATCCCATGAGTGGCTGGCTAGAGGCACTCATTCACTGAGTTAGGAGCACCTTTGCTTGCTGTAGTCTGTGCGTGGGCTGACCCGGGAGTGGGGGTTCATACAGCAGAGCAAGTGCAAGATGGGCTCCAGGAGTGAGGGATTGGAGTGACACAGCATTACACCAGTCCAGATTGCAGAGGGGAATGTCACAGCATCTAAACCAGGGGGGCACTTTTGAAAATCGCACCCGGCCTGGATAAATCTGGAGGAGGGTTGTGGGACAGGAGAAGAACTGGGAGAGCAGGTACAGAGAGCTCACATTTTGCTAATTGCCCTTCCTCAATCATTTCACTCTGCTCCTTACTGCTAACTGCCCCAGGCAGGGGGCAGGGACGGGCTGCCAGCTGTGCCCCACAGCCACCATGCGGCCGGGCTGCCCTCTGCCCTGCAGAGGTACCTGGAAGGGAACGAGAGAGAGCTCCTCTGCACCATGGGCGCCATCCTCTGCCCCCAACTACAGCCCCTACGTTCAGTGGGCACAGGAGCTGTTCCCACCCTGGTAACACAAACTAACCCAAGGTGGTGGGGAAGGGCCAGCTGGAGGCAGGGACCCGGCCATCCTGGTCCCTGCACCGGGCTGTGCAGCTGGGTGGGTGAGTAGCAGGGAGCTCACTGTAGTAGTGTGAGGTGTGGGGTGTGACCCTGTCTGTGTGCAGGAGAGCGCAGGGTGGGAATGTATATGTACAAGTGTGTGCCTGTGTGCTCACACACACGTAAGTACTCCTACATTGCCCATGGAGCTGCAGATGACAATTCAGGCAGAGTCAAAGCTAAAGTTTACTTGTGGAATTGAAAGTTAAGTTTCAGTTTCATTTCCTCCAGCTCATTCTCCTTGCTACTGAAATTCAGGTCTCCCTCCAAACAAGTGACATCACCCAGCTAGCAACCCAGGCTGCCTATAAAGGGCGGCGTTGTCCTAGCAGACCCAGTCCATTCCGGCCCCAGACAGAACACAGGCCTCACCCAGAAGCGGACATCGCTACAACTTGGGAAGGAAAATAGTGCAGGGAAAGGAGCCTTCACCTCCCTGGCTGGGCTGAGGACAGATCATCACAATGAGGTACGAGCACTCGGGTCGCTGGGCGGTGTGTGCATTTCAAGGACTACATTCAGACAGGCTTTGAACTGTGCTCTCTGCTCATTTCCTGAGCTGTATATCTCCAGCTTTTCACTCTCTGGGGCTGGGAGCAGGGGGAGGTGGGGGCTAATCTTGTGTAATTTTGCATCCTGTTGAATCTCCAGGCTGGTGACCCACTGGGCTAACGCGGAAGCTGTTTACATCTTCATCCTGCATGCTCAGCTTGCTGTGTCTCTCTGGGTGGCACCCACCCTTTGCCGGCTGTCACTCCTGACTTCCCTCTTAGCATCCAAGGAGCTGGGGAGAGGGAGAGCTCCTCCCCCGCCCTACTTCCCTCTTTTCTTTTTAAACCTAAACTTGGTCTATGACAAGAATAGGAACTGGCCTTTAACTATTGCCTCCACCCCTCCCTGCTGCTCTGCACGAGCCTGACTGGCTGGGGCGGTGATGGGGGAAGGCTGGGCCAGTCAAACACTCACCGCTAACTCTGATCCCTGCTGGGAGAGTCTGAGAAAATGGGCAGCCGGGGGCAGGACGGGAAGTTCGGATAGAAAACAGAGCAGCAGCAGGAGCCCCGAGCGACAGCACAGAGGCGGCTGCTGGGAGCAGAACCACCTGCTTTCTTGCAAACATTCAGCCTGGAGCAGAGAGCACGTAACCCACCCACCACCCTGAGCTTCCGCGGTGCCAGCACCAGAGCAGAGCCCACGGATAGCGTGGAGTGAGCCAAGGTGGGGAGGAGGTTGCAGAGAGTGGGGAGAGTCTGTGTGTCTAACAAGGCGTGGGGGGGTGTGGTTCTATTTTCCACATGTGGCTTGTTCCAGATTTAGCTCTGCTCAGGGTTACCACATTTCAGGTTCCAAAGAAGAGGACACTTGGGGTGAGGACCTGGAGGGGAGCTGGGAAGTTGGAGGGGGGAACAGTGGGGGGAGCTGCATGGGGTACCAGTAGCAGGGTGCGCCGTGGAGCAGGGAGGCAGTGTCTCTCCCTGTCACAGTGGCAGGGGGCTGGCACAAGGCCGGGACGCAGACACAGCTGTCAGTCAGCACCTCCTAGGGTGACCCTATGTCCCGATTTTATAGGGACAGTCCCAAAGTTCGGGGCTTTGTCTTATATAGGTGCTGCTTGCTGCGGAGTCCGGGGCGGGGGGGCGGGGGGGGTGAGATCTGGCAGCTGTGGTTGGCAGGGGAAGGGACCAATCAGGGGAATGGACCAATCCAGGCTCTTTCTGAGCTGCATCTTCTCTGCGCAGCACAAACCCGGCAGTGCCTGGTTTTTCAAAATCCGGCCGGCCACAGCAAGGACGCTCAAGAACGAGGCTGCGTCCAGGGAAATCCGGACAGATGATACCCCTCACTCGCACCCAGACGTGCTGCCCCACCGGCAGAGGCCTAGGCCGGAGCAGAGCTGCTGACCAACCCTGGCCCCACCCGGACCTGGAGAGTGGGTAGGGACTTCCCGGAGCTGGACCAGGCAACCCAGCCAGAGAGACTGGGCTGAGGTACCTGGACCCCGGGACTGGACCGAGTCACCGGAGCCCCAGGACTGGGAAGAGGCACCGGAGCAACCAGGTGGAGGATACCCCCTGAGGCTGGACAGGACCTGAAGGAGCTGCTGGCTGCCGAGCCCCCTGAGTTGGGAATGGACCTGGAGGAGCTGCCGGAAGCCAAGCCCCTCCCCGCGCCAAACGACCTAGAGGAGCTGCCCCTCGAAGAGGAGCTCCCCACATTGCTGCCTGTGGAGAAGGAGGGACTGATGGGCCAGCCCCAGACGGAATACCCCCGCGATACCGAGGAGACAGGTCCTGGGGCCAGCGGGGAGGAAGTAGCCCAGAGGCAGCCGTAGCTTGTGGCTGAGTCTGAGGCCTAGTCAGTGTGTTGCGGCAGGAGCCCTGCTGACATAGCGGCAACTGCTTTTGCCACTGCTAGGGCCCTGGGCTGGGACGTAGTGGAGACGGGTGAGCCTGTGTCACCTTCCCCTCCTCCCTTCCCTAGCCACCCCGAGGAGAGCCTCCTGCTCCCTACAGCTCCAGGGAGCGAACCCACTGCTGACTTGCTCGCTCGCCCTGCCTGAGGCCAGAGCGCTGAACTGCTCGCTCGCCCTGCCTAAGGGTTAGAGCAATCGACTACTTGCTTGCCAAAAGGGAACCGTTTCCCCTTGAGTAGGAAGGCGTTGTGGTCTCCCCTGGAGACAGAGCCCGGCGGACGACCCCAGCAACCGGGCCCACGAGGACAACCCGGTGACACCATCCCACAGCATGTCTGAGGTGCGGCTCCTGGAGCTCGATATCAGTGATTTCAGCCCTAGTGACTCCTTCACAGCTTCTCTTCCCTGAGCCGAAGCTGTTCTGCCTTGAACCCACGCAGACAGACCTGCTCAGCCGCTGTCTGGGCCGCACTGAGCAGCCCACACAGACACCCCCTCCCCGCCCTCGCTGGTCACTGGGATTTGGCACCCCTACCCCTGCTTACCAAGTGCACTTCAGGGGAGGGTGACCGCCTCCATCTGGGCAGGCTACACACACTTCTGCTGCCCTGTCCTCACACAATCAGGAGACCTGACCGGCCTGTCGTCACCCTGCGTTGCACTCGAGGGATTTGTCACCCAGCGCCAGGCAGCAGTGCTCACGTTGGCCCTGCAGCGCTGTCTGATGGGGACGCAGGCCGAGGAGAAGCGCGCCTGTAAATACCGGCTGTTCCTGGAGTCTGTCCCCCACAGCTCATCACCAGACGTCCAGGGAGAGCTCAGTCACAGACAGCTCACATAACAGAGGGGAGCTCGCAACGGGAAGCACATGGGGGGTTAACAGGCTCTGTGGGCAGTGCGGCTCCCTCCCACCAGATGGGCATCCAGTGACTCCACCCCACAGGGAGCCTGAGCAGAGACCAGGCAGGAGATGGGGAGATGCAGCCCTGCCCCTGCCCCTCCAAGCATTCCCTGCAACACTCTGCGGGGTGCCACAGAGCCACGGTTAGCCCCAGCACGGCAGTGTGTGTGTGTCGGGGGGAGGTGTGATCACAGGGCGCATGCGTGTGAGTCGTGCGAGCATTCGCAGCAGCTGAGAGGGGGTGGCCACAGGGGGAGGGTGGGCGATGTCTCTCTTGCTGCCTCCCTCCCTCTACTGGATGCCTGCCAGCTCTTCTGGCAAGAGATCAGGAAGCTGAAGCTCAGAGAAATGAAACCTAGCGGGAGCATGAAGAAACAGAAGGAAATGAGCGGTGGTCCCATGGCCCCTGACAGCTGGTCTCACCCTTGGGCGAATGCAGCCAGCCAGCAAGGTCTCAGGCTGTTTTGAGAGTCTGGGATGATCAGGGCCAGGGAGCACAGGTGACAGGAGGGTATTTGTGCCTTTAAAGAGCCCTTTGTGCATCTCCAGTAAGACTCTCTCAGCGGGAGTTAGTCAGGGCCCATTAACCCTCGCTAGCCCGGCCTCAGGTACCGACAGCCCAGCAAAAAGAAACAGCAGCTTTGCATCCCCTTTAAATAAATTGCCCCAGGTATGGCCCTGGGGTGCTGGCTGTTCCCCCTGTCACCCCTCAATGGTGGGAGACACCTTCACAGATGGAGGGCACAGAACTCAGGCAAACAGTTCCCTGAGTTGTTGAAATCAGCTTTGTTAAGTCTATTGTCTTTATTCTGCTGCTTTCCCTCCTTCTTTGTCTTAGGGTCATGAACCCTTTATCACTCTGTGCTCGCTTTCCAAGTCACCTTCCACCTTCAGATTGACAGTCAGCCCCTCCCTATTAGTCAGCAGCAAATTTAAAATAGACACCATGACACCGTTAAATCCTCCACCTTCTGAAACAAACCAAAATGTGTATTTAGAAAGAAAAACGTATCAAAACAAGACTCCCCTCCCTATGGAGAGAGAAGAAACCAAACACATGACAGATATTAGTCACGGTGGTTAATGCATGACTGAAAAGGAGTCAGATACTATGACAGAGGGTAAGAACCTATATAGGACAGAATAGAAGGGACCCCACACTGTCTTCACAGAGCAATGAGCAAGGCAGGGAGTCTGCGCAGGCAACACGTGATCAAAGAGTGCACCACCATGACTAGGTAAAAGGGCAGTGAAGAGGATGCAGAGAGAAACTTGCTATTATTTCTTCACTTGAAAGGGTTTAATTTTTATATGGAGGAAGCATTTCAAAAGTGCCGAAGTGATTGAGGAGCATAAATCACACTGGCAGCCAGTGGGGGGTTGGGCGTCTGTGACACACGACACTCCCATGTTCACCCTTATAATGTCATTGGGTGCTGTTTAATGCAAAGTATGTCATGTCCGAGGTTTCTGGAATGCTGGTGATGCGCTGAACATCACGGTCCTAGTAGTATGTTTGCTGCAATGTCATGTGCATGCTTATGAGGCTTCGCTATGTAATCTTCCCAAATATGTGTCTCATGGCTTGAGGCAGATCTAGGCAAAACTCTACAGAGCTGGAGAACCATTCACACCTTAATAAGACTTGTACAGAACAACCCAGCGCAGCATTCCAGGAACGAAAGACCAGCCTAGACATCCACAAGCGAATCCACAAAGAACCACAGTGTCTCAGGACATGGAGAAAACCATGCATGGATACTGTTTGTCACCTGTCCCTGAAAGTGGGTGGCAGGGGGGGTTTTGAAGCCCCAGGGGGCGTAAAAGAGCATGGTAAAAACATGGACCCTGTGGCTGTGAGTTCTCTCTCTTCCACTCCCATCTACAAACAACATCGAGCAACTGAAGCAAGGGTCTGGTTGGAGGCAGACCAGCCAGCCTGTGGTGAGAATCATCTAAGACTGGAAGGTTGCTGAAAGTGTTAAGCTCGCTTTAGAATGCAGTTTGCCTCTTATTTACTTTGGGTCAAATCTGACCTGCTTTCCTCTGACTTATAATCACTTAAAACGTTTCTGTACTCAATACAGGTGTTTGTTTGTTTTCTCTGAAGCGGTGCATCTGGTTCTGGGCATGTAGAGACTCCATTTGAAGTAACAACGCGGGTGCATGTCAATTTCTTTGATAAATTGATGAACCAATCAACTTGCAGAGCACAGTGGGCAGCACTGAACATTGTAAGACGGCAGTTCCTAGGGCTGCATCTGGGATTGGGGTGGTGGCTGGGGTCATATCATTGCATGACCCCATGAGTGGCTGGCTAGAGGCACTCATTCACTGAGTTAGGAGCACCTTTGCTTGCTGTAGGCTGTGCGTGGGCTGACCCAGGAGTGGGGGTTCACACAGCAGAGCAAGTGCAAGATGGGCTCCAGGAGTGAGGGATTGGAGTGACACAGCATTACACCAGTCCAGATTGCAGAGGGGAATGTCACAGCATCTAAACCAGGGGGGCACTTTTGAAAATCGCACCCGGCCTGGATAAAACTGGGGGAGGGTTGTGGGACGGAGGAGGAGAACTGGGACAGCAGGTACAGAGTACTCACATTTTGCTAATTGCCCTTCCTCAATCATTTCACTCTGCTCCTTACTGCTAACTGCCCCAGGCAGGGGGCAGGGACGGGCTGCCAGCTGTGCCCCACAGCCACCATGCGGCCGGGCTGCCCTCTGCCCTGTAGAGGTACCTGGAAGGGAAGGAGGGAGAGCACCTCTGCACCATGGGCGCCATCCCCTGCCCACAACTACAGCCCCTACGTTCAGTGGGCACAGGAGCTGTTCCCACCCTGGTAACACAAACCGCCCCAAGGTGGTGGGGAAGGGACAACTGGAGGCAGGGACCCGGCCATCCTGGTCCCTGCACCGGGCTGTGCAGCTGTGTGGGTGCGTAGCAGGGAGCGCACTGTGGTAGTGTGAGGTGTGGGGTGTGACCCTGTCTGTGCAGGAGAGCGCAGGGTGGGAATGTATATGTACAAGTGTGTGCCTGTGTGCTCACACACACGTAAGTACTCCTACATTGCCCATGGAGCTGCAGATGACAATTCAGGCAGAGTCAAAGCTAAAGTTTACTTGTGGAATTGAAAGTTAAGTTTCAGTTTCATTTCCTGCAGCTCATTCCCCTTGCTACTGAAATTCAGGTCTCCCTCCAAACAAGTGACATCACCTAGCTAGCAACCCAGGCTGCCTATAAAAGGCAGCGTTGTCCTAGCAGACCCAGTCCATTCCGGCCCCAGACAGAACACGGGCTTCGCCCAGAAGCGGACATCGCTACAACTTGGGAAGGAAAACAGTGCAGGGAAAGGAGCCTTCACCTCCCTGGCTGGGCTGAGGACAGATCATCGCAATGAGGTACGAGCGCTCGGGTCGCTGGGCGGTGTGTGCATTTCAAGGACTACATTCAGACAGGCTTTGAACTGTGCTCTCTGCTCATTTCCTGAGCTGTATATCTCCAGCTTTTCACTCTCTGGCGCTGGGAGCAGAGGGAGGCGGGGGCTAATCTCATGTAATTTTGCATCCTGTTGACTCTCCAGGCTGGTGACCCACTGGGCTAACGCAGAAGCTGTTTACATCTTCATCCTGCATGCTCAGCTTGCTGTGTCTGTCTGGGTGCCCCCCGCCCTTTGTCGGCTGTCACTCCTGACTTCCCTCTTAGCATCCAAGTAGCCGGGGAGAGGGAGAGCTCCTCCCCCGCCCTACTTCCCTCTTTTCTTTTTAAACCTAAACTTGGTCTATGACAAGAATAGTAACTGGCCTTTAACTATTGCCTCCACCCCTCCCTGCTGCTCTGCACGAGCCTGACTGGCTGGGGCAGTGATGGGGAAGGCCGGGCCAGTCAAACACTCACCGCTAACTCTGATCCCTGCTGGGGGAGTCTGAGAAAATGGGCAGCCGGGGGCAGGACGGGAAGTTCGGATAGAAAACAGAGCAGCAGCAGGAGCTCCGATCGACAGCACAGAGGCGGCTGCTGAGAGCAGAACCAGCTGCTTTCTTGTGAACATTCAGCCTGGAGCAGAGAGCACGTAACCCACCCACCACCCTGAGCTCCCGCTGCCAGCACCAGAGCAGAGCCCACGGACAGCGTGGAGTGAGCCAAGGTGGGGAGGAGGTTGCAGAGAGTGGGGAGGGTCTGTGTGTCTAACAAGGCGTGCGGGGGGGTTGTGGTTCTATTTTCCACTTGGGGCTTGTTGCAGATTTAGCTCTGCTCAGGGTTACCACATTTCAGGTTCCAAAGAAGAGGACACTTGGGGTGGGGACCTGGAGGGGAGCTGGGAAGTTGGAGGGGGGAATAGTGGGGGGGGGCTGGACGAGGTACCTGTAGCAGGGGTGCGCCGTGGAGCAGGGAGGCAGTGTCTCTCCCTGTCACGGTGGCAGGGGGCTGGCACAAGCCATGGACGCAGTGACAGCTGTCAGTCAGCACCTCCTAGGGTGACCCGATGTCCCGATTTTATAGGGACAGTCCCAAAGTTCGGGGCTTTGTCTTATATAGGTGCTGCTTGCTGCGGAGTCCGGGGCGGGGGGGCGGGGGGGTGAGATCTGGCAGCTGTGGTTTGCAGGGGAAGGGACCAATCAGGGGAATGGACCAATCCAGGCTCTTTCTGAGCTGCATCTTCTCTGCGCAGCACAAACCCGGCAGTGCCTGGTTTTTCAAAATCCGGCCGGCCAGAGCAAAGACGCTCAAGAACGAGGCTGCGTCCAGGGAAATCCAGACAGATGATAACCCTCACTCGCACCCTGGTAGGAGGGCGGGTTGGTGTCGTGCCGAGGCACGTGGCTGGGACACCTCCTCCAACCAGGGCAACTCCCCACCTGACGAACGGTGGGAATGACACTTGGCATTTCCATAGCAACTTCTGTCGGGTCCGCAGGTCCATAACTGCACACATGGAGCCTTGTCATCCCCTCCCCCAGTCAACTGGGACTTGGGACAGCTCGCAGTGAGAGGGAGAACTGGGACTTCAGTGCTATAGATCAGCGACTTTAGGTCACTTTCAGAGACCCCCCACATACATGAGGTTTGACTGTTCCTGTTTGGCCCAGGTGTACGCACAGTGGAATTGATGGTGTAAAGCAGCCTGGGCTGTTAGCTTGTTTAGTTTTTTTGAGGGGGCGTGAGAGGGGAGAAAACACATCGTGCCGATAAAATGCTACAAAACCCACCCTCAAATATTTCTGAAAGTTTTCCATTCAATTGTGACCCATCCAGAACGCAGACTGGTCTGGGATAAAGGTTTAATCAGCGTGAATGGGACACGGTTTCATTAACCACAAGCAACAAAGGTATGCAGGCCTTGCCAAAGGAGGGATGACCGCCCTGTGCCTTGTGGTAAAATCACCATGTTTTAGACAAGCTGCCCAGTCTAGCCTCTCCATGGACAGCCCGGCAAAACCACACAATAATAGTCTATAATTTACTGCAGCCTTGATGCCTGTTGGAAGGCCGTTTTCTCCGGCCCGGTCGCTGCAGCCCTTCCTCGGGTCCTCGTTCCAGGGGAGGCCACAGCGCCTTCCTAAAGGGGGAACAGTTCACTCTCTCTTGTGGGTCTTGGCCCAGCCCTCAGGCAGGGCGGGCGAGCAAGCAGTTAATGGCTCTGCCTTTAGGCAGGGCGAGCAAGCAAATAGTTAATTGCTCCGGTCCTTAGACAGGGCGGGCAGGCAGTGGTCCCGCCCTTTGGCGCAGTAGCGGGGAGGAGGCTCTCCCCAGGGGTGGCTAGGGAAGGAGGGAGGGGGCGCAGGCCCACCCGTCTCCACTGCGTCCCAGCCCAGGGCCCTAGTAGTGGCAAAGATGTTGCCACTGAGTCAGCGGGGCTCCTGCTGCAACACACCGACTGGGTTGCCCCAGACTCAGTCACTGTCTACGGCTGTCCCTGGGCTACTTCCTCCCCGCATCCCCGTGTACCTGACTCCTCAGGGTCGCTGGGGCACTCCGTCCAGGGTAGGCCCGCCAGTCCCTCCTCGTCCACCGGTGGCAACGCGGGGAGCTCCTCGGCGAGGGGCAGCTCCTCTAGGTCACAGGGGTCAGGGGAGAGCGCGGCCTCAGGCAGCTCATCCAAGTCCTGCCTCGACTCTGGGGGCTCGGCGGCCAGCAGCTCCTCCAGGTCCCGTCCGGCCTCAAGGGGTATCGTCCACCCGGATTTCTCAGGGGGCTCAGCCCAGTCCCGGAGTTCAGGAATCTTGGCCCAGTCTCTCTGGCTGGGTTGCCTGGTCCAGCTACGAGAAGGCCCTACCCAGTCCCCAAGCCCGGGTTGGTCCGGGGATGGTTGGAGTCTCAGCTCTGGCCTACGCCTCAGCCGGCAGGGCAGCGTGGCTGCCTCCGGCGGCGGTCTTTTTCCAGACTGAGCTCTGGAGCCTGTCTCTTATACTGCCCCTTTCTTGAGAGGCTCCACCCTGCTGCGGCTGATTGGGCAGCTCGTTCGGTCCTATCCCTGCCCGGCCCTTGTGTTGCCGGGCAAACTGGCCTGCCGGCCCTATCACAGCCCGGCTGTTTGGGTGCCGGACAGACTGGTCCATTGGGTCTCCTCCTGTCCAGCCCGGTCGCTGCGGCCCTTCCTCGGGTCCTTGCTCCAGAGGAGGCCACAGCGCCTTCCTACAATGCCCATCTTCATTCTTTATGCAACTTGTATATAATTGTATAGACTCTGTGTCTCCAGATTCTATGGAGCATGTCCCTGTAGTAGATGTTGCTATCCAAACAACTAAAGCTGTTTAAAAATTGCATGTGCTCATGTAATTAACAGATTTTATTGTAATACTTCTGCACAAAGGGCAGAGTTAAGGTTACAGGTGAAGCCTTCACTTTTGCATTTTCTTTATGCTACCTTAATTCTCAAATTTTTGGATGGATTGAAATAGTTATAGTTTTCCTTTCCCTCGCTGTCCTGTACGGTTGGATTCATGGTAGCTAGGGCACCTGGCTATACAAGTTATGGGAGATGGAAAACAGTGCCGAGAACATGTTTGAAAACTCTACATTGTTTCTGAAACAGTTTTCCTTTCACATAGAAAACACACGCTAGGCGGTATAAAGTTTAAGTTGACCTTCCTTTGGGATGTGATGTATGAGTCACGGCTTTGTCGCCAAAAACAACACAACATCCAATTGCTGCTGAGAAAACCTTTGTCCCTCACCACACGCAACCTCCTACTTTCTGTTTGCCTAACAGTTCACTTCTAAATTGCTTTAAGGGCTCCAAAGTCAGGATTTTAAGGAAGGTGAAACCTAGACTTGCTTTCAAAAAATTGACAAGATAATTTTTAACTTTTTGTTTTAAGAAAACCAACGTACATTTTCCACCAAAAATGTTGAAATTTGAACACGATTTTTTGAGCAGATTAAAATCTCAACCAGCTCTAGGACTGGGCCATAAACAGTGGAGGGAAAAGAATAGATGAATATTTTAATCCAATTTCTTTGGCAGATCGTTTCATCCCTATTTAAATGGTTTGTTGAAACAAGGCAATTCAGAACATTGACAGCAGCTCCAGTGACTAGTACGGCAGCTCGCAAGGGTCAGGTGATGGGAGAGGCAGCAGGGGGTGGAGAGGTAGTGGGGGGAGGGGTCTAGGAGTCCTTGATTGCCTCAATTAAGATTTGGGAGAGAGAATGTTTATATTCTGCCCTTCCTCAAAATCCCCCCCTGACTTTTCTCTCCTGCCCACTGCCTGGAGTGGGCCCCGTTCCCATTGATACTCAGGGTATGTCCGCACTGCAGTCGCAGGTGTGTCTCTAGTGCAGACAGGCACACCCGGGCCAGCTTTAATTTAGCTCGTGGGACTACAATGAGACGTGAACCTGCAGTGACACAGCTCCTGATGGGGGCTAAAAACGCTGTGTTGTTACTGCTGTTGAGGCTGTGCTAGCTAGGTGAAAGCTAGTGCGGGTACGCCAGCCCACGCTGCGATCACACCTCTCACTGCAGGGTAGACACACCCTGAGGCCATTTCACAGCACGCTGGCAGAGTGAAGGGACCTTCACATTACACCCACTGTACGCTGCCAGAGGGCCGTGAACGAGCCTCAGTGTAAATGAGAGTCAGGCCCTTCAGATCGCATTGGATAAATGACCCCACTGCAGTCAGTGCGAGATTCACAGTGTTTTTGTGTGGGAATTCCCTTTGTTTTGGGGCCTCTGTTTTGTGACTTCGTTCACGATGTATATTTTGGTTTCGATTAACGTACAGCAAACATTGCAGTCGACAGCTAACTTCGGCCTAGCGGTGAACTGCACAAAGTAACCACTGCTAAACGCTCCATTCAGCAGCTCTAGTGCTGCAGCGGCATTCAAACAGGGACACACATTCTGAACAGACATTATACATTGTTCCCCCCCCCCCCCATGAGAAATTCTCCTGGCTGACCGACACTACTCCAGGGTGGCGCTTTCTGTGACATGACAAATACCACAGACTGCATGGGCTGCACTGGGTCATCTGGTTCTGCAGTGTTGCTGCAGGAAATAGAAAGAGGATTTCACAAAGGTTAATTTCAACCCATTCATAAGGGTCCCAGGCCTCGCAGAATGAGGAATCGACCCTGAAATCCAGGCTTAGTTCTTTGTTTCCACTTAGCAATTTGACTTTACCCAGAAAGAGACCGTGCCACTCTGTAATCACTGCCCAGGATTTTAGTGTGTAGTGGACATTCATTCAGCCCAGATGGTGTCTCATTTTCTCCTCTCTTTGCAGCACCCTGCACCTGAAGGAGAAGCTGCAGGCCCTCCAGTGCCACTTCACCTGGGACTTTGAAATCAGAGACAAGGTAGATGCATCTCACATCCTGCAAACTCTGGCCGTGAGGATTGAACACACGCACTACCAGAACCAGCCCACGTTCCTCGCCATGCAGGCTTATCTCTGCCACCTGCAAGGACAATATGAAGAAGCTCTGCAAAGCCTCAGAGAAGCCGAAGAGATTCTGCAAAGAGATCACCCAGATAATTTCTCCCGGCAGGTGCTGGTCATTTACGGAAACTACGCCTGGATCTATTATCACCTGACACATTATGATTTGGTCGAGCTTTACCTGGACAAGGTTAGCAAGATCTGCAGCGCCCTGAACAGCCGCTCTCCATATGCAGCTCTGCTCCCTGAGATACATGCACAGAAAGGCTGGTCTCTCCTGGCAGCAGGCTTCCGAAATGGCACAGAAGCCACGAAGTGTTTCCAAATGGCATTAAGAGAAGATGAAGCTAATGGGGAATTTCTTGCTGGGCTGGCAATTGCGGTCTTTGCATCATGGACTCACTCATACAATTCTGTATATTGGGAAGCAGCCAAAAAGAAGTTGGGCACCATTATCCATGAACAGCAGCAGAACTATGAAGCGAAGGTCTATTTAGCCAAGATCCTTAAGACATCGGATAGACAGCAAGCGGAAACTCTCTTAGAAGATGTTGTTCAGAACAGCCTGAACCCTGAGGTCCTGAGAAATGCAGCCATGTTCTTTTTACCAAAATTCCTAGAAAAATCAATTGCTATTCTACAGCGAGCAATATCACTGAACCCCAGATATCATCTCCTTCACTATGACCTTGGTGTCTGCTACAAGAAACAATTGGAGGAGGCCAAATCAGGCAGAGGAGAAATATTGGCAGCAGCTATTGAGGCCTTCAAAAAGGCTTTGCAGAAAGATCCAGTCTCTGTGTTTTCAAAGCTGGCTTTAGCTGAAGTGTACGGAGAAAATACACCTGACTATCAAGAAGAGATTTATCTCAATCTCATGAGTGAAATGCCCAGCCTCAGCAAGAAGTGTCAGCAGGCTGTCTACCGTCACATGGGGGATTTCCTCTTCTACAAGCAGAAGTCAGTGCAGGAGGCAGCTCAGATCTACAAAGCCGGTTTTGCCATTCCAGACAACTACCCGGAGAGACAACAACTGAAAAACAGGTTGGAAAAGGTGGCAGCAGCATTCCAGCAGAGCTCCCAAACCACCGAGGCTGAGGCCATACATGACTTCATTCGAGAGAATCGTAGTCCATCATACAGGATGAAATCCACTGGCCGCAACAATAGAGCAGAAAACTGAAGATGCCAAGAAAATGGGGGATCCTTTCCCTTCCCTGGACACACCAAGGCCTCCTTCTGAAATGAGTCACAGTCCCCACCTGTGTAACAATGACATTCGTGTTGCAAGTGATTCTGGGTCCCCTGAATTGTTCAGACCACAGGCACATGCCGCTGCTGCTTCTTCTAACTGTTATTAACTCTGCACTGGTGTTGTGCCTAGGAGCCCAGACATGGACCAGGACCCCCCTGTGACTGCCCCAAAGCGTCTACAGTCTCAGACAGGAGATAACAGGAGGAACCCAACAGACAGACGGGGAAGCACAAGGAGACAATACTGGTCAGTGAAATGGACAGGGGTCCCAGCACAGCAGCTACCCGGCCATTGTCAGGTGTCTGTGAGCATCACCAGAAATAATTTTGAACTTTCTTCTAACAGCGTTGAGTTTCTGTGCGTGCACAGGTGCGTGCCTACAGAGTGTCTGTATATTTATTCCCATCTCTGCTTTCAGCACCTCGCCCTGACAGTGACTCACATTTACACGGCACCTTTATCCCCAGCTTCTCTTGGATCTGATACGTTTTTACTTCACTTACAATAAAAGTAACTGAGAAAACAGAAATAAATCGGTCACTCTGGGTTGGCCCGGTGCGTCTCCTGCCCTTAGACTGCAGCGGGGTGAGCAGCACTCACAGACCCCCCTGGCACGTCTAGGTCACAGCAAAGCACCGTGTCAGGCGCTCACAGAACAGGAGCCAGGCTGGAGTTTCAGACGCTTGCTTGGGGGAAATGGGTGTCCAGATTTGCCAAATAGCTCAGTGCCCAGCAGCTCCCATTGTTCTCAGCTGGGGTCAGAGAGCCCTGCATTGTTCTCGGGGGGAGGGGGGATGGAATCCTCTATTGCTCTCAGTGAGGGTGGGGAAGATTCTCCACCGTTCTCAATGGAAGCCGCTAGCGCTTTGGAAAAGCAGCCATAGACGCTGAGGCAGCTCAGGGGAATCTCTGGGGCCTGCTGGGCACTCAAGGCCTTGCCATAAAGGGCCCTAAGCTCCCAGGTGGGGCAGGGGGACGATGGGGTTTACCCAGATGCCTGCCCTCAAGGACCTGTCTTCCACTCTCCCCTGCGGCAGAGTCCTCGCAACCCCAGCAAGGCTGGGCCCCCTATTGCTGGGGGACTCGTGGGGGTCACTTAGGTCAGGGGTCAGGGTGTCCCCACGCCGGGGCGCTCTCTCCAATCCCAGCCACTTCCCTGACCCAGGGACACGACATTAACTTTAAACCAGAGACGATTTATTAAGCAGGGAAAGCTGGAAAAGGCTAAAGGGACAAGGGGCCCCTCCCTATGGGCCCACGGGCACCACACACAGCGTCTCTGGGGTGTGAGGGACGGTCACAGTCTGTTCCTTTCCCGTCCCAGGCCCTGGCTGCGCTGCGGCGATACCGCGGGTCAGACACCTGCTCGGACGATGCCCACAGCCCCTCAGGCCGTAGGTGGCAGGGCCCTTCTCTCCAGCATCGCCCTCCCAGGGGTTCACGTCAATTTCTGGGTGGCTGGTCCTGCCCTCTGCACCTGGAGATCTTTCCAAAGGTGTCCACGAAGCCATCCGCCTGCTCAGACGTGCAACCTCCCAAAGTTACCGAGACGTGTCAATCAACCGCCCAGACAAGCCAACCCCGGGGCAGAGGCAGGAGTTACAGAGCGAGGTCACGACAGGAAATGTTGTCTCACAAGGCGTTTGAAGCAGTTAGTCCGATAGCTCCGTTTCCCCAGGCCCACCAGTCTAAAATAGATCCAGACTTCCTGTTTGCACTGACGTCTGCCCCAGCATGTTCACAGCGCGAGAGAGAACACATAAAGCCAGGCTCGCTTCACATGCTCACCGTCCGACCCTGCCTCTCCCGGTTTGCCTGGTTCCTGCAAAGGCCTGAAAACGGCTAACAGCAGCGAGCAGGATAATTGGTAACCATCCCACTCACTGGCTTGGACCCCTGGCTGGCTGCTCAAATGCCCCTGTACATCAGCTCCCGGCGGCTCCAGTTCCAGCCCCCCAGCTCTGCCTCCTGCCCAGCTCCACCTGCTCTTCTCCCCTTAGCGCATGGAGGATGGGCCCTGGGCTCTTGACTCCCTCGTTGACCTGGCCGCCCTGTCAATCCATCTGACTTGGAGCACTGGCCTCTCCCCATCGTCCCTGGGCACCATCTGTCCCAGGCTCCTGATTTCTCTTCAGCCCTTCCCCTTGCTCTTCAATGCGGAAGGGACCAGCCAAAAAAGAGCCCACTCAGTTTGAGTGGGGGGCCAGCAGCCCCCTTGCCATAAAGGGCCCTAAGTTCCCAGGTGGGGCTGGTGGCACCAGGGCAGGCCGGGTGTGAGGGAGAGGGGCTGGGATGGAGGGGGGGGAGTTCCCGTGTCAGGAGGGTGCTGGAGGGGACGGGGCGTACAGCCGTGGGCAGGTGGCGGGTTAGGGGGCGTTTGGGCAGGAAGGCTCTTTCTGGTGGGGGATGCTGCGCACACAGAGCTGGTGCCCTGCTGCCAGCCGCCATCCTTGGCGCCAGGACACACGGGCAGTCAGCAGGACCTGCCCCGGGGCTGTCACATGCAGACATGGGAGGTGACAGCCCAACCGGAGGCAAAACCAGCTGGGTTTTCTGACTGAGGCCCTGGCCGCAGACTCCGCTTGGCCCGGGCGTGATTTTTGACAACGCCTCGTTTAACCAAGAACCTCCCAGCAGGAACGGATTGCGCCTGCGTCTCAGTCACACCACAGCGGCTTCAGAGCCGACGCCAACATAAATGACACCTTCTAAAGGCCTCCGCGCCGCTGGAGCATTGTCCGGGAGACGTACCTGAGAATTGGACCTTTTGACTCTTTAACACGCTGTCCGGCTGCAGCTCAGGGCGCGTCGACCCACAGCCAGAGTGCTGCTGTCGCTCCGCTGACACGACGCCCCCGGGGTGGCTGCGGGGTCCCCGCCCAGGTCGAGGTCTCCTGTGCTGGACACTCACCAGGCTGCTGTGTTTGGATCCCATCACTGGATCCCAGCCTGGATCTCTAACATCCCTTGGTTCTGGACAGGCCTCAGCACTGCCTGCTTCTTTGACCTCTCGGCTCACTCCCTGGTCCTAGACTCTGGATCTGGCTCCCCTTCTTGGAATTGGGGCCTCATGGCTCAGGACCCCCTACGTCAGACTGTACCAGGCCTTCGTGGCCTCTGGCTGGGGTTCCACTCTACATCCAGCCAGTCCCAGGAAAAGAGCAGCAAAGGTGGGGCCGCCAGGGCCGCCTAGAGAGGCCTCACAGAAGCAGTCAATCAGCGCCCCACAGGCTCAGCTAAAAGGAGCTGCGGGGGCTGGCGGGGCAGTTCCTGGCTGGGAGCAGAGGGGCAGGGCAGGGCAGGGCAGGACATGGTGCAGCCCGGCGTGGCGCAGCGCAGCGCAGCAGGGGATGGGTGGGGCAGAGCAGGGCACTTAACACTGGCCAAAGCAGCTCCTCAAGGGACAACCTGAGTTGGGTTCTGGGTGCATTCGCTCAAGCTTGGAGAGAGAGGCCCTGAGAACTTCAACCCTTAGCTCGGGGGGACGATAACGGGGCCAGGTGGGAAGAGGCCCAGGGAAGTAGCGGCAATGAATTGCCGTGAGTGGTGCGTGGCCGCTGTGTAGAAGGCCCCTGGTTGAAATCCAGGGTAGTGGGTGGGTCCAGGTTCCCCACCGGCAAAGTGGTGCCCCTAAGAAGGGGACGGGGTTCATTTGGAAATCCTAGCGAAAGGCTGAATTTAAAGGGCCCAGAGCTGGGGCTGAAGACGCTGGGGCTGAAGACGCTGGTGAGGGCAGGGTTTTGTTAGACTTTTGTTCCCCTGGCAGGGGTTCATTCTGACTGAGTCACCTGGCCGAAGGGCCGAACCCACTGCAGGCCGCCAGGCGAGGTAGACGACCGACGAAGGTGCAAGGAGCGGGAAAGGCGCTGCAGTACCCCACGCAGCAGCAGGAGGCGCTCCAGAGGCGAGTGCCCTGTGACACTTCCCAGAGTGCCACGCTTGTGGACACCCTGCTCCACGGTTTGTCCCTTCAGGGACACGTGATAGTCGACGCAAACAACACCCGGACTTTGCAGAGGGATTCCTGGGCATTGACTCTGTCTGCTACCCCTTCATGGAAATGGAGCCCCTCCAGTCACCTGCCTAAGCCCCCAGAACCAGTGCTCACCTCCATATACCCCAGTAGCTTAAACACTTTAACAGGGGCTTGGGCGGCCAGGCAGCCTAGTGGTGAGATCACCTGGCTCTCAGTCCTCTGCTGGCTGAGTGGTCTCAGCCTTTAAGTCTGAGGGGACGATAAGGGGGTCCTGGGCCCTCCCTCTCCACCGGATCCCAGCCCGAAGCCCTGTGTATGTCAACCCTTGAACGGGAGGGGGTCAGTGTCCTCCCAGCAGGGAGTCAGAATCCACTACCAGTCCAATCAGTTTGGGGCACGGTCCCTCTAGTCCATCTACCTGGCAGCTCGTTTCCTCCAGGATTCCCTCTGAGGTGCGGACAGCACCTGGCTATGGCCGCAGGCTCCCTCGGGCAGGGCAGCCGCAAGCTGGTGAGAATGAGACCTGCAATGTCTCTGGGGTTCACTCCGTCAGTTACCGCCCATGCTGGGGGTTCCCCTGCAGTCTCCCCTGGCTGGGAAACCAGTGCTTACTTCCAGGGGCTGTCCTGGCTGGCAGGCCGGTGCACCGTCCCTTCGAGCAGGGAGACAGCAAATTCATGCCTCTTCGCCAGTCAACCCTGAACTTACCCCGGCTCCCTTCTTTTATCCCCGCTCCAGGCCTGGCACTGGCTGCAGGTATAGCAGGGTGGGGCTAGCTGGGTCCAAAGGCTTTCTTTAACCCCTAACCTGTGCTGGATGGGCAGTTTCTCTGCTTCATCACAACACCCTCTCTCGGAAGACATGCGTCTTCTCGATGACACTTTAATTCTCCCGGGAGGCACATGGTAGTTGGGAAGCACATAAAACAAACAGACACTTTGCACAGAGTCTAGCGCTTTCTTTGCTCTTTGCTTAATCTCATGAGAAATACACGGATCCACACCAGACTAACAAAACCCTACACAGAGGCTTTCAAAGCACATGCATAACACCCTTGGCCTTGCTGATTTGATGTTTCATCACAGCAAGGCAACCTCCCTCCTTGGTGACAAGAAAGCCAAGATACTCAAATGAGATGACAAATTAAATTTGTCCATCATCTACGCTGGGATGGGGTAGAAGTCCATCAACCACTCTCATCAGTGTGGTCTTCTTCCAGTTGACTGGAGGGATGTTGTGGCTTCTGACCTCACCTGCCTCCTTTTCTTTGGGCTAAAAAAAATTAACCAAATGCTGCAGAAAAAAGCACGTGGGTGTGACTGTGGGGAATTTAGTCTGGACATAGCCAGGTCATACACATATTCCAGGTCTGTTATGCATAAGACATGCCTTACCACCCCTGGTGTGCAGCTGGTGACGGCTTCCATCATTGTGGTTGAGATATCTGCAGCCGTGCACCCTGTCTTTGCTGTTGTACTCAAACAGTTGGACATCCTAGTACTCCTGGACACTTTGGTGCATGTCTGCAAAAAGGTTGAACTTCCCAGGCACACCAGCAGCTTGTGTCTGAGCCAAAGTCAAAGATTATGCAGTTTTGTAAATCAAAGACGATATACGCATTATCCTTCCTACACCAAAAGTCTTGGGGCTTTTCCAATAATTTGTACGATGGTAAAAATCTGTTCTATGGTGGATTGGCTGGGCATAGACCCTGCTTCTTGTAGATGGTGTAGATTCCTTCCGGTGGGTTTAACACACACCAAGAGAACCAGCATGAACTGTGTGCTTGGAATGGAAAGCAGAGTGATGCTGCAAGGGCTGGAGCACACCAGAGCGACGCCTTTCCCTTCCCAAACCGGTAGGACAATCCCAAGGCACCACTCAGTGGAGAGGTCCCATGAATCTGTGATTTGTTGATAATATGGGTCAGCTACCCCCAGACAGAATCCCCGCTACGCTTGGCATCTTGGCAGCTGTGCCACAAATGCCGGCAGCCAGCACGGCCATTCCTGAGCTTACAGGCTGTGCTCCGAACCTCCACGACGGTGCCTGTGGGTTGGCGTGCTCTGTGTCTCCGCAGACGTGGGGCAGGGCGACTCATCGGGAAGAGTCCAGGAACATCCAGAAGGAGGGCGTAGCAGTTACTAGACCCGCTCCATGGCTGTTGATAAAACCTTGCAGGAAGGTTTCGTTCTGGACAAGGAGCCTTGCAGGCCGCACACATGCTCACCGGCCAAGAGCTGAGACCATCTGAGCGCAGGGGGAGATTATAAATACCAGAGTTACAGACAGCATGGGGAAGTCAGTCTGCTGTGAGGGTTGGGACCGGTCCCTGTACCACTTTGGATACAGGTCAGTGCTTTTCCAGCTCCTGGTGTCTCCATTAAGATAATGTCTGTGGAATTTACAGAACTGCTTTAACCCGGGCTCCTGTCTCATTTAATGAGACTGAGGCAGCACTTCGGGAAGTGAGGGTTTGTACATTTTTAACCTGACTTTGCTGGGCTTATGGGAAGATAGTGCCATCTAGTGACAGCCGTGTGGAACGCCGGGGAATGGATATTTTCTGTGTTCATCCCAATCCCGGTACCACTTTGGATACATCCTACACATTTTGCTTTCACCAGTAACTGAGCCAGTCACTGTACTATTAACCCATGGGCTGAAATACTGCTAGCTGTGTGGATACCAGACTTAGGAACATAAGATCAGCCAATGGTCCATCTAGCCCGGTATCCTGTCTTCCAGCAGTGACCAATGCCCGATGCAAACTGGGGCTTACTGACAAGCTCTGGCAGTACATCAGCCCTTTGCAAACACTTCATTCTGCTCCAGCTAGGAAAAATCCAGATGACACAAGCCGCTCTAGAGAGTGAGAAATCATCTCTGAGAGAAGCTCAGAGGGGAATGGGTTTGTATGAGTGCGCTAAAGTGTAGATGGTATATTGGAACCTTGCATTTAAATAACAGGAGCCCTGTGGCACCTTAAAGACTAACAAATTCATTTGGGCAAAAGCTTTTGTGGGCAGAAACCCACTTCGTCAGGTTGCATTTCAATGTACACAAACATCAACACAGCGGGGGGAAGTCTATAAGAATTTAACAGCTTTGGTTTTTAAAATTATTCATCAGTATTCCAAGCATGGTTTACAATATTTTTTTGTGTATTAAATGTTTCTTTACTAAGAAAAATTTGGAGTCTCTTTCTTTGAATCTGACAGGCACCTGTTAACAGCTACGTTCAGGGTCTTACATTCAACGGCCCTGAGGTTTAACTCTGTGTAGTGCTTTCTGTAAAGACAGAACTCTGGCCTATGCTTCAGCAAAGAGTTGAGCTGAGGAGCAGGAAAAAGGGGCGTGTAATGGAGTCATACGTGTTACCTCCACACCCCTTCCCCATTACAAGTGCTTATGCTGGTGTAGCATATTCTCCTGTGGGAAGGGGCATAATCTATACTGGGGTAACCCCCTTTCTACCAGCATCATTGCGTCAACGTTAGAGGTTGTACCATGTAACAGAGGAGACTGAAGCTTTCTGGGGTGTTATAAGTTAGGGGAGATTTTTTGCTTCCTTACCTTTACGAAATGCTTATGTCACACGTGGTGTGAGTGAATGAGTGAGTGTGATACGAATGGAGTAGAGAGATAGTCAGTCTTGAGGGGTTTTTCCTCCCTTTTGCTTTCTGTGTGTTTACACTGCTGCATTTTCCTGGCCTAGCTCCATTTTCACTTTCCCTGGGAATTAAACAAGTCCCAGCGGCCCAGAGCGCTGACACCTGGACACGAGTTGGGGTCGCCATGACAATTTAGCCAAAAGAAGCAGGAACTAATGGCCCTGGTTTGCTCCTAAAACAGCAGCACGGCTTGATGAGGAACGGCTTGTCTGGGCCAAACAGGACAGGGAAAAGATGGAAACAGGTCAGCTTTCCTGAGTGGGCAGGAGAGCAGCTCTGAAAGAGTAGGTGTGTTGGTAAAGCTGAAGCCGCCTGATGAACCAAGCCCGGGATACTCAGAGTAGGAAGTTGAGTGCAGGGCACTGGAACTGTTAGGAAGGTCACTGAAATGCCAGGCCATCTGAATCTGGGTGCTGGGGCGGTTATACCTCATGCACGGAGACAGAACCTGGGAAGATTATATACTGAAAACCGTGTCTGCGAAACCTGCATTTCTCATGGACTTTTTTCATGCTTGGGGCATGTCCTTTCCCAGACTGAGGAAGGACAAATGACAATTTTGACTCAACCCTCAAGAAAGCACCTGTGACTGTTTCATTGCATCTAGACCCTGGCGGCTTGAGCGGTCCCTGCAACATATTAATTTACCTGGTTTGGGTAGGAAGCCACAACTCTACCCAACATCGCTAAATCTGTACAAAAACGGTATGTGGAACAGGCCTGAACCTGGGTGTTTGATCTTGAGATGTCAGGAATAAGAGCGGTGACACTTCCCAGTTCTGGGCTTCAAATGATCAAGGCCAGCTGGGGAAAAGGTTAACTCACTTCTGGAGAGTGAAAGCTGGCACCTTACCCCAAATATGACAGCACCTTGCTGGCATCCTAGGGATTGGCTCCTTTAAACAGAGCCGTGGGCCATTCTCTCTCTGATGGGGATTTATGCTAGATGCTTTAGAGTAAACTGGGCTCCCTCATACACCTCCCTGAGCAGCTGAGCTCTCGGTTCATTACAATCTGGTTTTTCGAGCATTCCCCAGTTTGTAAAGCAGCGGGGGCATATTTCACTTCTGACGATGCTGTTTACAACTCTTGATTTGTTAAAATCTGCACTAAGATGGTGGTCAGGTTGAGAGTACATATCGGTATCTTAAAAGTAAAAAACCTTACAGGGATGTTGGAATTATCCCAAAACCAAGTGTTCCAAACTCGGGAAATTCAGAATTAAAGTCTCCCTTGAAAGAAATCCAAATACTTTAAAATATACAAATGCAGGTAAAGAAGGCAAAGAAGCTTAATTCTTTCCATGCAATAACTATACGGTCACGATTGAAGTATTTTAGTGTGTGCAGAGCTCCGAGATTAAACTGATTTGTAAAGGCACGTAAGTTTGAGTCGTCATTAATTTTAGACACCAGCTCCTTTCTCTCCTCCAGGCATGAGCAGGAAGACATGGGCTTGTAGCAAACTTTGTGTCTGTAACTCCTTGGCGGAGTGTGCGCCCGAGATTGATATGATGCTCGTTCTTGAATATTCACAACAGCTCCAAAGCCTTGATGTCGAATGGGTTTTCTGAGAGTTTTCTTTTTTCCTTTTCTCCCCAGTTGCCTGTCCAGACCATGTTAAATGTTTTCTTCCTTCCAGCCCAGAGAGACAGAAAAGCTGACGGGTGCTCTCTTAAGGGAATCTGTTTAGGATTTTTTTTATTTTTTTTGCCTGTACACAGCAGGGAAACGTTACTTGTAACTACAGGAAAAAGGACCGAATTATTGTCTTTCCTCTAAAAGGTTCATCCCTACCTTCTACCACCAGAGGGCTGTAGTCACCTCTCCTTCAACAGCAAATCTTTAGGGGCCTGCTCTAAAGCCCTTGGAAAGATTCCCGTTGATTTCGGTGAGTCTCAGTGGCCTGCAAAAAAGCATGTTCCTAGAGGTTGGGAAAAGCATCAGGTCCTGGCAAGCCCTTTCTTAGTGGCATTTACTGTGCGGAGCTCTCGGGCCAGCTTCCACTGACTTCTAAAGATGCTACGTCAACATCTGCTCTTAGTTACAGTTGAGCAACCCTGCGCTGATGTAATTAAGGAGGATTTGGCCGGGTGATTTTTCTCTCTCAGAAAAGACAGGTACAATCTGAGTCACCAGCTCCCTGCTTTAATCCCTCAGCTACGTTTCCGGCTGTTCACCCTTGCACGGCTGTCACGTCACCGTCAGGCCTGTCCTTTAAAGAGGTCCAGTCAACCGGCGTAGGCCCAGGAGTCAGGTTTTGTAAAATAAAAGAGGGGAACAGGCCTCTAGTAATTTTATTTTAAAGGAACCCGGTTTTGGAAACTCAAAGGTAACAGCCGTGTGCTAGTGCAGGGGAAGCAGACAGTGACACTGAGCATGAAGAAAGTGAAACTGCCTGGTCTAGCGTCTCTGTCCGAGCTAAGTGTGACAAGGCAGCTATCGGTCCTGGCCCAGCTCCTACAGCTGCAGCCCTGGGAATGGATTTTTGCACTTCTGCCAAGCCTCACGGCAGCGCCGCAGTACAAGGGTCGTCCTGTGCCCTTGGGGCCAGCATTATTCATATCTGACCTTCCTATTTGTTTTGATGTGGAGAGAAACTCTCTTTCCAGTGCTCCGAGTGCTGTCACGGTAATCCAAACAGCCTGTGCCAAATACAGCCTTCAAGTGACTACAATTATATCATGGATCAGGCCTCTCAAACGCTCCGAGAGAGTCTGCTTCAATACAGGAATGGGGGGCCTCTGCAGGACTGCACACCCCGAGTTGTCACCTACCACCCCCACTGGAACCCATATGGGGTATCCTCAAACCCATGCTTGATGGGGTCCCCATCCTGAAA
Organism: Emydura macquarii macquarii; assembly: GCF_026122565.2. Classification (NCBI taxonomy): domain Eukaryota; kingdom Metazoa; phylum Chordata; order Testudines; family Chelidae; genus Emydura; species Emydura macquarii. Next base: position 9,847,254 of record NW_027133607.1, on the reverse strand, counting down.
GAGATCTTACCCGAGTCCCCGTCTCCGGCCCTCAAGCAACCCGCAACTTCTCCCAGCCCATCATCAGAACCAAACTCGCCACGGACCAGGACGCACCAACCCAAAGCAGCACCAGACCCTGCCAGAACGACAGGGGCCAAACCTGCAGCCATAGCTCAACATCCCCCGCAGCACACTCTTCGAGATCCCTGGGTCTCAGTGGCCAAGATGTGGGCAATCTGGCCTACTAGTTAGAGCTGAACCCAGCTCGGGCAGGTCCAAGAGTGAAGCCAAGAGTCGTAGCCCAGCGAAGAGTCAGAGACCAAAGCCAGAAAGGGTTAGCCAGGGTCACAGTCAGAAGGTGGAGCCGACGGTCTGAGCTGGGAACCCAAGGTCAGGAAAGAGCTGGAGGCTGGGGCAGATACAGGCTGGGACAGGAGCCAGGCTAGCGACAGTGGAGGCAGGGACAGGACCAAGCGCAGCTGCAGGCTAAGAATGCATTGGGCAGCCACTACTGCTGCTGCTACAGAGTTTAGATACCGGCCAGCTGACTCCTGCAGCCAGTGGATGGCATAGTCAATCAGCTTCTGTCAGGACCAGTGGTGTTTGTTGGGTTGCTAGGAGACTGGTTCTGCCACAGGCTGGCCACTGACAGTATCAGCCCTTCAAGGGAACCACCTAGGGGCCATAGGACCTGGTTTCAGGGGGTATTTCTGATGGAAGGCACCTCCAAAGGTCTGGAGCATGGACATTTTATACTGACTCCCACAATCACTCTTCCAGTCCACAGCTCTCCCAGTCCACCGGATAAGAGAGTTGGCCTTGAACTTGCTTGCAATTTCTCACACCTCATATTTCTCTTGGCCCTGGACAACCAAGGAAGGCGGCGGAGTGGCTGGGAAAGGGATTCTCCATGTCAGGTTTCAGACACATGGAAAACCAGGTGGACCTTCAATGATTCTGGCAATTGGAGCCTAAATGCTAGAGTTAATTTGTTCTGCGATCTTAAATGGGCGTAGGTACGGATGGTCCAATTAGGCTGAGGGTTGGGTGGATGTTAGGTGTTTTGAGGATAACCAAACCTTGTCTTCTACAGACAGGGCTGGTGGCTTGGCGTTTTCAGTCGGCATGACATTTGTATGCCTCTTTGGAGGCTTCAACGTGTTCGGCAAGCTCTTGGTGGACCTGGGGCAGGTGGACAACTAGATCTGCTGCAATGTGGAATTGGGAGTCCGGAGGTGCAGCCCCCGACACCCGTAGCCTGCATGGAATGGGCTATGGTGGGTGGAGGATAGGTGGAGGAGTTGTACTCAATCTCTGCATATGGCGGGAGGATGAACCAGTCCTCTTGATAACTGAGCAGGCAATGGAGGTATTGCTCAAGGAGCTGGTTCACTCGTTCTGCCTGCACACTGGTTGGTGGGTGAGAGGCCAAGGAGATCAGTGGTTCCATTCCGAAGAGTTTGCAACGCTCATGCCCAAAACAGGAAGTGATCTTGTGAACCTCGATCTAAGAGTATGCCGGCTGGCAGTCCATGGAGCCGAAAAACATGATCTAGAACAAGATGGGTTGTTTCCTGGGCACTGAGGAGGGAGGGAATGAATTCATGGAAATAAAATGTGCCATCTTCGTGAGATCAACAGCAGCAAGGATGACGGTGCAATCCTGGGAATGGAGTCACTCTACAGTGAAATCCAAGGATACGAAGGACCAGAGTCAAGAAGGGGTAGGCAAAGTCTGGAGAAGAGCAGGTGGCCTGGCACATGGGCACTTGCACGAATATACCTCAACGTCTGTACTCAACCTGGCCCACCAGAAATCCCACAACACTAAGCCTTGGGTTTTGAAGTGGCCAAAATGGCGGGCAATTGGCTGGCAATTGGCATACTGTGAAACATCTTTAACACATTGAGTCTGGACTGGCTCTCTGAGATATGAAGCTGCCTTCCACAGTGTCCCCATCCCACGTCCCCACCCTCCTGGGCACATCACCCAGGGCAGGGGAAGGTCCCACAGGGAAGAGGATGGTGCCATCCCAGAGACTCGGGCATGGAGCTGTGCCTCAGGGAATCTGGGACAAATACTGTCCTGGAGTCATTGAGCCTGGGCCCAGGACTTGAACTCTGCATTTCAGGACTGTCCCGCCCAATTCAGGACAGGTGATCACCCAGCTCATACCCCTTCCAGGGCTCTGCACTGACTGCATGAACACAAGCAAGGGACCTGGGCATCACGGTGGTCAGTGCCATGGAGACCTTTGCTCAATGTACAGTGGCAGTCAGAAAAGCAAAGGAGAAGCTGGGCTGCGTAAGGAATGGAATGGAGAACAACACAGAGAACGTTATAATGTCTGGATCTAAATCAAAGATTCGGTGTCACCTGGGTACCGTGTGCAGTTCGGGCCAAAGGCGATCGCAGAACTGGAAGAGGTTCAGAGAAGAGCAACAAGAATGATCGTGGCCTGGAAAAACCCATATAAAGAGCGTGCAGGACTGCTGCTGCCAGCTCAGGAAGGATAAGACCAGGCCCCAGGGTCTCTCAGGACCTTCCCTCAAACAAAAACTCACAAAGTGACACAACACAAAGCCATTCCCTGGCCCAACACAGGCTGCAGGGGCCCAATGGTCTTTCACGCTGCCTTTCTCTCCCAGCCCAGTCACAGCAACCAGCTCCCCTCACCAGTTGAGCCACCAGCTGGCTTTTATAATTACTAGATCTCTTCCCAGCTGGGTCTGAAAATCAAACAGGGCTGGCGGCCCCGGGCGCAAAGAGGCAGACCACCCTGTTACAGAGCGATTGAAAGGAAAGCAAAGGGGACAAATAAAAGGGGACACGATAAAAAGATATAAAATGGAGCTTCCCATTCAGAATAAATGTAAAGAAGTCATGGCAATCAGGTGGCTAGCCCCCAAAGTCACAGGCATGTGAAAATGCTGAGTCAAAACTGAATTCTGGAATGCAAGGGTTTTAAAGTACAGGAGCTGGGGCTGTGACTGGGGGACCTGTTAGTGTGTGTGAGAAGGAGTTTGAGGGGGAGAGACAGGAGAAGCTGGAGGAAGGCAGGCAGACCACCTGGACAAGCACAGTGTGTGAGGCTGGAAGAAGTTTGAGAGTGGAGTGGTGATGGCTAAAGGGGATTGGAGCTATAAGCAAAGCAGTTACCCCTGGTTTTGGTTCCTCCTGCATTCGGAGAAGCAGGACTTCGTACATTCTTTGCAAATAAGAAAAACTGCATCAAAAAAAAGACCAACTTTGGCTGGCTGCGTGGCTCAAAATGGGTAATGCTACATTAAAAGACCATCATTAAGATTGCAAAGTCAAGCATGCATAAGTCAGGAAATGCCAGAAAGGCTACCTGTGCAACCTTAGTTCAGCCTCCTGGTGCACATGTAGTGTGAGCTGGTCTGTAATTATACAATCACATGCTATTTTTCCCACAGGACCCCTGCCTCAGCAAATGAACGGTGAGGTACTCAACATTTCTTTCTCTCCTCATTCAGTGTGTGGCCCTAGGTCTTATTTACCACACCCCATCCAAACCTGCACTGAATACAAAATTATTCATTTCCTCCGGGGCATTTCCATGATGCCATCCCCACCGGATCTGAGTGCCTCACACACCTTAAGGAATGTATCTTCACAACACCTCGGTGGGGCGTATCATCCCAACTTTACAGATGGGGGAACGGAGGCACAGAGAGACCAAAGCTCAATTGGTCAGGTATCCCCTAATTCTGGGTGCCCAGGTTGAGCTGCTGAGTTCCTGGTTTCAGCAGCCGGTGTCCTCTGTGGCCAGGATAATCAGTGCCAGGGGCTGGAGCTGGGGTTAGAGTTCATGGAGGGGCTGAGAACTTATTTATTTTAAAAAACCAAGGAAATGAAGCGCCCAAAAGCACTGTCAATGCAGAACGACGGTTGCCCAGTGCTGCCTCGTGCCCGTCCAGAATGTGGAGAGTGGCTAAACATAGCCCTCTGTAAATCAGGAAATATAAAGCACACGTCAAAGAGAGAAAATCATTCCTCTATTGTTGCAGGAGATCTACAGCCGGTCAGTGAGGATTTAAGACGTTTTCAGGAGAGGACAGAGAGGTGGTTTGCAGAATCCACACTGAAATCTGATGAACCCGTCGCACCACCGCAGCTCCAGTCCTGGGCGTTGGAAACAGCAACAAGCAGCCCGCAAAGAGAGTTATTCTGGAGCCAGACGATACCTCTGAAGCCTCGCTGTCTCAGGGGCATGGGCACACGCACAGGTAGTAAGATCTACTGACAAGCCCTCTTCATTCAGCCGGACAAGAGGGTGTGCAAATAAGGGTAGTACTGACATGCCTAACTAAGAAAAGAGGGGAAAAAAATGGAAAACGGAAAAAAAACCAAAGCAGCGTCCTGCAGGAGGAATAGGAAGATGTGCAAATCCAGAGCCACTTGCAGCCAGGCACGGCCCCACCAATCCAGAGCTGCCACCCAAATGCAAACCCAGACACGCGCACACACCCGGAGACAGATGCACACGTTCTTTGGGAGAGCCTGCGGCATGCTGACAGCACAGAGAACGGTCACTGGACTAAAATACCCTTCTGTGTGTGGCCGTCCGGCCTCCAGCAACTGCTTGGTAACTGAAGAGATCTGAGGGATGGGAAACATCAGGTCAGCTGCAGCACATTGATTGCATCAGCTTTCGTGCTGTGTGCACTACAGTCCCTGGGGCGGGGGGCAAAGGCTGATCAGAACCAGGCTGGACTCCCAAGAGGCAAATTATCGGTCGTCCCAGCTACCACCCCAGATCCCGGAAGCAAACCCCTGGCAAGGTTCCAGCATGCAGCAGGTTACAGGTATTCGGCGAGGCTTGCAGAAACTCGCCGCTCGTCTGCAAGAACGGCCTGTGCCAGCCAAACCCCGCAGTTAACGTGGGGCTAGCTCCTGCCATTGGCTGGGCAGGCTGCCAGCCTGGGGTGAGATGCAGCAAAGGGCTGATCAAGGCAGGAGCGACAGGGGAAAGCAGAGGGCATCTGTGAGAGGCAGCAGCTTCAGCGCAGGCAGCAAGAGGAGTCAATGGCTGGGTGTGGGCGGCTCCCGGCTGCATGGCAGCTAATTCAGGGGCCATGGGTATTTTGTGGGGATGGGTGAAGAGCTGAATGACGTTTCCGGCCCTCGATTAATGCTGAGTCACTTTCTCTCCTCAGCCAGACCCAGCGTGGGCAGGAAGCGGGGAGGTTGCACATCTCCTCCTTCTCCTCTGAAGCACCTTCGCCCTTGGGGCGCTGGCTGGGTGTCAGCTGATGGCTGGCAGCATGGGGACACCGGGCCAAGAGGAGGGGGGATCTCAAGATGCAGGGTGGCAGGGCTGCGGCAGGAATCTGGCCTGCATGCAACCCCATCAGGAAACGCATCCATCTCCTAGGCTGGCTCTAAAACGTATTCCCTCTCAGCTCCGTCCTGGCTTGGCTGTGCCCACGGTCTTGGGCCAAGAAGCAACAGGAGGCAGGCAGCCCATATTAGCAGCAGATGCTGAGGGTCGGGAGAATCTAGCTAGTTTAGTTGCCCATCACTGTGGTATCTGGGCACCTCCTGGCACAGAGCCCTCGGTGGATTCTACCGATCCTATTTGTAGGGTGCCTATCACCCTAGCATCTGGGCACCAAATACAACAAGATTAACGGGTGGGAAGGCTGCGGGGAGGCGTTCACGTCTCTTGGAGCCGTTGTTTCAGGCTGCTGACTCAGGCTCTGTCGACACTCCGGGGACTATACCAGCACTGTTATGGGCTGGGGGCCGTGGGGGATAATCAGCTGAACATGGGCTCCCACTGCGACGCAGTGGCCAAAAAAGCTGATGTGATTCTGGGATGTACAAAGAGGGGAATCTCGAGTAAGAATAGAGACACTATTTTTACCTCGGTATTGGGCATTTCTACAATCCGGTGTCCAGTTCTGGTGTCCACAATTCAAGGATGTCGATACATTGGAGGGGGTCAGAGAAGAGCCGCGAGAATGACTAAAGGCTTAGAAAACCTGCCTTATGGAGTCAAGGAACTCAATCTATTTAGCTTAACAAAGAGAAGGTGAAGGGAGACTTTAGTACAGTCTAGAAATATCGACACGGGGAACAAAGATTTAATAATTGGCTCTCCAGTCTAGCAGCAAAAGGTCTAACAATCCAGTGGCTGGAAGCTGAAGCCGGACAAATTCAGATGGGAAATAAAATGTACATTTTTAACGGTGAGAGTAATGACCCACTGGAGCAATTTATCAAGGGCCACGCTGGATTCTCCATCCCTGACCATTTTAAAATCAAAATGGGACGTTTTTCTAAAAGCTCTGCTCCCAGAATTATTGTGGGGAAGTTTTCTGGTCTGTGCTCTCCAGGAGGTCAGACGAGATGCTCACAATGGTCTCTTCTAGCCTTGGAATCTCTGGAAGCCTCTGAAACGAGGATCTACACCTAACACGTACACTCACCCAGCTGTATCGCTCGGGGTTGTGAAAAATGGCGTGCCCGGTGCAGCAGAGTTAGGCTGATCTAACCCCGGTGTAGATGTGGCTCGGCCGATGGAAGGCTTCTTCTGATGACTTAGCTCCCACCTCTCAGGGAAGTGGATTAACTACAACGACGGGACAACTCCTTCCGTCGATGCAGAAAGCATCTACACTGTGCTGCTGTAGTGTAGACATACCCGGCGGTGCTGTAGCTAAACCAGCATAACCCTGTAGTGTAGACACAATGTACGCTGAAGGAAGGGGTGCGTCTCTTGCTGTAGGAACCCCCATCCCCTGATCAACAGTAGCTAGATCATCAAAAGCATTCTTCCATCAACATAGCTCTGTCTACCCGGGGCTAGGTTGGCATAGGTACGGCACTCGGTGGAGGGGGGCAGGAGGGGCATTTCACATCCCTGTGCAACGTAGCTACGGGACCCTAACGTTTAAGTGTCACCCAAACCTCAGGAAGACAACACGGCATCCGTTCACATTTCGCCACCGTGAGGGCTAGGAACATGCACTCCTGAGGGAATTCTGCACCAAACCCTTGCAATTTCTGCACCAAAAAAAGAGTCAAAATTCTGTGCATGGTACTTTAAAATCCTGCACATTTGATTTGACAATGAATGAATGTGGCAGCTCCAGCATAGCAGTGGGGAGCACAGGCTCCTGGCTGAACAGAGGTGGGAGATCACCCTACACCCTTCCCCATCCCCTGAGACAGTGAGAACTCAGCAGTGAGGTTGCACCCAACCCTGACTCAGTGCAAGGGCTGGGCCTGCCCCAGAAACAGCCGGGGCCCTGCCCCTCCATGCCAGGCACACCAGGTGTGGGCAGGAAGGCTCAGTCCAGCAGAATCTAAGTGTAGAGGGGCTTAGTGTGGGGGGATCCAGATGTGGGGTGAGAGGGTTCTGTGTGGGGCAATATGGGTATGGGTGGCTCAATGGGGGGTCCAGGCACTGGGGGAATGGGGCTTTGTGGAGGTCCAAGTGCCGGGGGCTTGGCAGGGGGGCTGGATGCACAGGAGTTGGGTGGACAGGGGAGCAGCTCCCCATACAGTGACCTCTCCCCAAACGGCTGAGGAGTGATGGGGGCAGGAAACGGGGGAGTGTGGAGCTTCCTGCAGCCGTGGGAAGTTTCTAGGGGTGTGTCTGAGCTGGCCCTGGCCGCTCCATGCAGAAGAGGAAGTCCCATCCTCCCCCACCCTCAGCCCTGCCAGGACTAGCAGCTACGCCTGGCAGCAGGTTAGGAGCCACTGGCCTGGGGCATTCCTAGCCCCACCCCTCCTCCGCGGAGGTACCTCTCTGCCAGCTGCTCCGGGTGCCCGAAACGACACACCGCGCTGCTGGGGAGGGGCACATGACCGCTCTTGCAGTTTCCCTTTGCTTCCCTGCTAGAAAGTCATTTTTCTGTGCGGAAGGAAAGAAATCTGCGGGGACATGAATTTTACGCATGTGCAGTGGCACAGAATTCCCTTAGGAGTAAATGTTTTTAAACACTTATTAAAGTGAAAGCTGAGATTCTGCACAATCTGGATCAGTCACATAAGGACCCCATGGAGCAGGATCTCTCCCGGGGGCCACATGTTGGATACTCCTGTTTTAGAGGGGAGTTGTCAGTTTCTGATAATATATTTGAGCTGACGAGTCCCAGCACACTGAGTTCTTCCCTCAGGCACGGGAGTTTATAACAAGAACGATAATTGTTATTTTATTATGATAATTGGATCAGGTTATATCACGTTGCAGCTCTGAGACTGGAAACACCTGATCTTATTTTTCAAAAGCTCAGCCATTTCCCTTTGAGACGGGAGAGGAGAGAGGAAGCCGGGCAGTGGCACAAGACGAAGGTGTTTGTTACAGAGGAAGAATCTGGCCTGTTAACAAGGAATCCTTTTGCTGTATTGGAAGCTCTTTGGTTTTAGCCAGTCACTGACCCATTCAGAGACCAGAGGGAACACTAAAGGAATTTTGCTAGTGATTGCACAGAATTCTGACACGGCTCTAGTGCAGTTATGATCAGGAAAGGATCTTTAGAAATGGCCCCGTCTGACTCCAAATCTCCGCTTCCCGTGAGACTCCCAGCTACTCACACAAACCAGCGTTTATTCCCTCTTGCCCCGCAGAACAAATACCGCAGTAGGAGAGTGAGCGACAGTCCAGCCTGCTCGGACATCCTCGAATATTGGAGACGTTCTGCCAGCTGTGGGAGTTCGTGGTCAGAGCAGAAGGAGCCTGGCTGGATTTCCAGATCTGCCCTTGAGTTGGAAGGTGCCAGCTGTGGAGCGATTTAGATCTGGACTCACTGAAAGAGCGTAAAGCTGCATTTTACGTTTCCTCATTTGCAGAGAGATTTGCATCTCTTTTTACTGGGGAAGGCTCTTATCCTGTATTCGCTGCATGCCCCAGAATCGCTGCAGTCCCTGGCACTCTTGTACACACCAGGAACGCAGGGTTGAATCTAAAATGGATCCAGTTGCAAACATCCATATTGGCACCTTCCCTGATGCGCTTAAGGTGAAATTCCCCATCTGCTGCCAGCTAGCACGGGGCCCACGCTGCCCGTCAGTCGGCAACTTACTGGTTGCATAGACTTTGTGCTGGTCTCTCCACGGGGTGAATTTCCCCCCAGAGCTGGAGTTAGCCCTCTGGTGAGGTGCAGCTTTCCATGACCCTGGGATGTGCTTCCGCCCAGTGGAGAAAGGGGACAGTGGCTCCCTGAAGGGAAGTAGACGGAGACATGCTGTGATGCTGCTGGCAGCTCAGCCTCTCTCCACTGCTCCCACACCCTGTCCACGCTACACAACAGAGGCGGTCATGGCTCCGAGTGCCCCAACCATGGTGTCACAGGGTTTGGACTTGCCTGTGTGGATGGGATAATGTTAAGGAGCTGGGCCCTGGGCCCGCTTCCAGGGTCTTTACTGGGATTGCAGAACAGCTCCTCTAAAAGGGTGGGGTCCTGTCTACACAGCCAAGGTGGTAAGACTAGACCATATTACAACAGAGTCATGCGGCAGCTGCCCTACCCTGCCCAAAAATTATCCCAAGCAGAGCTTCCAATAAGCAAGGAAGGGAAAAGAGCAGGAGAGTCAATTAAGTTCACTAGGGACCTTGCTATGTCCAGGGAGGTGCTCAGAGCAGTACAACCTCCTAGGACAGAACACTGCTGGGGTGTGTGCTATGTCCATCTATTAACCAGGGATGAGCTCCGTTAACCAGCACTACATAGTAGGCTTTTATCCTCACTGCAGCCAATTGCTAACGCTATACCAGGCAGCAAGGCGGCAGGTGAGGCTTACACACACGTAACAGCTGATACTAAAGGCAGCAAGGGCTGTCTGTCCTAATCCACTGAGACGTTGCAGGGGGAAGTTACAAAATAGCATTTCCGCACAGGACCCGGGTGAAATCTGGACAAACGCTTCCATCCGCTAACAAAAGAAGGGAACCAAGTGATTGGTGTGGCCAGCGGGTTCCTTACTTTAGTCTCCCTTTGCCATTTCCCCTTCTCTTATTGCCTACCGATTGCACTTGGTTTGTAGTCTAAAAACCACTGAGAATCTAAAAACCACTTATGGGCGGCAGGTCCATAAAGCCAGGGAAGGCTTAGCCTTCCTGGACAGCCAGGCATGGCCCTGTCCCCTCCTGCTACATGCCGTGGGCCCACAGGCAGCCCAGCGGCACTACGCCAGCCAGCTGCTGCCATGCTCACCCTGCCTCTCCCCCACATTGAAGCAGGCCACCAGGGGCTGGGGTGGGAGGGCTGGTACTCTGGCTGAGGGGGGTCAGGTCCACCTCTTTGGGGCTGCCTGGCCCAGCCTGGTTCCCTGGGGCCCCCCGGGGCTGGTGGGGTCTGGTGGGGGAGGGAGATGAGCCTCTGGCAGAAGGGGCAGGGCTGGGGTCCTAGCTTCCCTGAACAGGCGGGTCCCGCGCCAACCATGATCCCACTCTGGGCCCTTCGAAAGAGTGACTCGGGCAGCCCTGAACAGTCACTTATGTGATGAAACTCACACACGCCTCCTCCGTCCTCGCTCGGGCAATGCTCTCCATGTGCCAGCTTCATCTCTGGAGTCGATGGAGCGACACCAGGGTTAACTTGGTCCTGGAGTCGATGGAGAGACACCGGGGTTAACTTGGTCCTGGAGTCGATGGAGAGACGCCGGGGTTAATTTGGTCCATTGACTTCAAAGGGGGTTTTACTGGCACGAGATCTGGGTCACAGGCTGGGAGGGCTGTGACGCTGTGCGACGTATGAATGACTCATCATAATACTATTGATATCCATGTTGCACAATTATAAGAATTTGGACAAGATACGCCATGTCAGGTACTGCTGGAAAGGCGGAAATTCGCTAAATACGACCATTTTGTTTGTTTTGTAACATCTTGGTACTGTAAGTGATGGAGGAGTGTGGTCTCTCTGTATCCAAACACTTGTGTTGTGCTACTGGGTTATGCCTCACCTCCCCCACCCCGCACACCAGTGTTAGCCCTGATGACTCACCCAGGGCCATCCTCTTTCCAAAGAGCCCAGGGAGCGAAGCCAGGACAGCACCATGAGTCATCAGGACATGTAGGGAGGATGTGCCTGTGGTCAGGGGGGCTGCAAATGCTTTTCCTGGCCCATGTGCTGTGAGCTTGTGTCTGGAACAAGTCACAAGGCAGACCAGAGACTATAAAATGCAGCTGCCCCATCCCCGTGTTGTCTTCATTCGTGCTTCCTACCTCAGGATCAACTCATCTACAACTGAAGCTGTGAAAGAAGGACTGAGGCTCATCCAGGTACCGGATGTACACCAGGGGGGCTGGACCAGCCTGCAAACTCCACAGTTCTACTGATCTCTATGGACTTTACAGTCACTTGTATGTCTCTGATTGCTTGGACCATTTAACATTTCTCTTCTCCTTTGTTTCTTTTCTTTTACAATAAACCTTTAGTTTAGTTACTAAAGGGTGGGCTGGCAGCATGGGATTTTGGTTAAGATCCAAACTTATATTGGTCTGGCCATGTGGCTGACCTTTGGGGTCAGAAGAACTGTTTTTGGTAAAGGGAACAGAGTTTTAATAACTTATCTCTTTACTGGACCCAGTGGCTAATTGGGAGCCTGAGACTGAAATGCAGTGAAGGAGGCTGTGTAACGTCGTGTTTTACCTTCTTGATAACCAGCGTGGGGGATCAGAGGCTCTGCTCACGACTGGTTGGTGAATCTAACTACAGTGTTAGCCATCAGATTGGGAGAATCTGCTCTCCTTGTGCAGCCTGCCCTGACCTTGGCATTTGCAGGTGGGCTACCCTAAGCACGGACGGGTCACACTGGTGCTTTAAGGGGGCTGGATTTAGACACCCCCCAGCCCACATGGGACTAGCCAGCTGCCTCCCAGGTGGTGGATACAAGACCAACTAGCAGCGGTTGTGAGAGCGAGACAGGCAATGGGAAGGGAGGCAGGAGGTGTTGGGTCAGGAAAAGGGCCTGCTACACCAGCTGGGGGAAGGACCTGGCTGGGGATATGAGCCATGTGGGGAGCAGCAGATGCCTGGACTACACTGCAAAGATTTACTGGTAAAACCCAGTTTCGGTTTTGGCACGTTTTTTGCATGCGTGCCCCCTCAGTTCCAAGGCTTGTCAGCAAAGCCCAGACCTGTCAGTGAGCACCGCCCTGACGGACGTAAACCCTCTGTCGGCGCTGGTCTGCCAGTGGAGCATCTGTCTGGACGCTGCATTGCCTGTACCAGTAAAAACAGTCGTCCAGCAGCAGTCCACAATGCCCCTGTCCCTGTAACGAAGACCACTCTGGTCACAGTTCTGAACTCTGCTGCCCCGGGGCCACCATGAGGAGAAGCCCGACCCCCTTTTAAAGTCCCCAGGTGGTTTTGAAATGTTTCTCTTCTTGCTAGCCCACTGTGGCAAGCGCACAGGGCTGGCTCTGTGTAACGCTCCAGCTAAACCTCGAGGGGCCGCCTGGCCTGGGAAAGAAGTCCTGGATCTCCTCAGCCGTTGGGGAAAAGGGGCAGTGGAGATGTCCATTCAGACCTTGCAGAGGGGATGCAGCAGCAGGGCTCTGGCCAGATGAGCAGCAATGCCAGGCAAAGGGGAAGGAGCTGAAGCAGGCTACCGAAAGACCAGGGAGCCCCTTGCAGTGCCCAGCGATGAAGAGCTCATCAAGGAGGGGGCGTGATGGAGGCAGAGCCCAGGGGAAGCCGAACCTGGCCCAGACGAGCCCAGAAGAGGAACCCACTGCGGAAGGGGAAGGGAGCTGAGTTTGGGTATTTAATTCGTGGGAGGATGGGTTTAAACTTTGTTCACAGGCCTTGAAGCTCCTCCCCTCTCAAAACAGCAGCTGAACGCATGTGAGCAGGGAAGAAAGAACTGCCTTTCGCACAGCCGGTTTATTTGAACATGCACTGTCTGTCATAGGCAAGAAATGAAAGCAAATACTGCAAGCAACACATCAATATTCCCAACTGCATGCCCTAGCCAGGTGAGCAAAGAGAATTCCTCGCTCCTTACATCGATGCCTTGCAAGAAGAAAGAGAACCACACTGAGCAGTCACGGAAAATACACAGCAAATTTAAAATAACCCATGCAAGCTGTCCAGTAAACTGCTCGTTCAGATTGATTTAAGGTTAAAAGTATGCAGCAAACACATATTGCACGTATCAACACATGCAGTACGTTGGTTCAAGTCCAAAACAAATTACTCACATGCGGCGCTAGAAATCGGGAGTAGAAGGAAGTAGAGAGGGTTTGCTGATTACTCAGGGCGCTTGGCCCTGAAGTGGTCTACGGGGCTAGGCAGTGGTAACTTCCCTTCTCCTCTGGAGCACTACACTGATCTTGCCACGGATCTCCTGCTAGTCACCTGGCACCATCTCGATGAAGTTTGTAAGCAGGCGTTCTTTGAGTGTTGCCTGAACACGTCTCAGCAGGGTATCTTCCACCACAGTAGGAAACTTTCCCACACTGCACTGCAAGAAACTCCACCAGCACTAGGAAGAGTCACCTAGACCCCCATGGCACCCACAGGAATGGCATATCGGCCAGAATCCCCACTGCCTGTAATAAGTTTGGCAATATTTACTGCACTGTCCCTCTGGTTATTACCTGTGACACGTGGCCGACACCCCCCACTCCTCACAGCTGCAGGCTTTGAAAAGTCACCGTGCTGGAGCCTCGTCCTGTCCCAAAGCCAGCGTCCTGGAAGCTAGTCTGACCCTGTGCATACTTTTATTACGATCTTTACGGGAACCTTTTAGGAAGATTTCTTTCTTTTCTTCTCGCTAACTCTTTACATCTAACAATGTCTGTCTTTACCCTTTACATCTAACAATGTCCTGTTGTTTATTAGTGGCCTCAACTGGGGTACCCCTTCTGCCCCTGCCCCTGCTGAAAAACTGACCTTGAGAGGAGGGGGAAGAAAAGGACAAGGAAGGACACGTTCCCTGACTCCTCTAGAGCTCTGAGTCCAGGGCCCATGAAACAAGGTATTGGAGGGAACACGTTCTGGAGGAAAGGCAAAAATACTGGGAGGGCAGTTAGAGGGACCAGGAGGTGCACAGGGACATCCACCAAGACATTAAAGAGCTCCTATGATGGCACACACAGATGCTGCAAAACATAATGGAGCAAAACTCCCATAGACCCCAGCAGCCGTTGCACAGCATGGACAATTCTGTTTCTGGGCCCAGGCCCATGCATCCCCACCCCCTCCCAAGACACTGGCATAACATGCTATGCTATCCCTTCCACAACAAGAATATCCCTCCACTGACCTCTAACTAAGGCAGGACAGCTCAGCACCTCACACTGGCTTTTTAAATGGTTTGCTAGGACTGTGAGGAGTATTTTTGTTGCTTATAACTGCCCAGTAAAGTTACGGTGTGTGAAAATCGAGACTCATTTATTTGGTCTTGCAAGACAGCCATGTGACCTGCAAAACCAGCCGTCCTTCTCCAGATTTATGAAGTACATTAAGAGTTAATTGACAATTCAGATGCCAGCCAACTACCATTTAATCACAAAGGGATACAAACTGACACAAAGCAGCGCACTGCCTGAGGATGGTGCACCATCGCAGTGTGCTCAGGGCCGGCCTTTGGGGTGGGTGATGTGGGTGACCATCCAGGGCACTGTGGTCGGGGGGGATGCTGTCCGAGTGCCACAAGCTGGTGGGCCTGGGCTGCCAGAGTGGGGGTGAGTGTGGGTGAGCCTGGGGCTGGAGCCCCTCCTGGCCAGTCAGGTGTGGGGCAGGCAATGCCGCCCAGAGCTGCCAGCCTGGCAGGGAGATGCAGGCAGCAGGGCTCGCCTCTGCACAGCCAGCAGGCCCGCTTTCCCACAAGCACGGTGGGCAGGGGGTATATGGCCGGGGGAGCCGCCAGGCTCAGAAACTCCTCCTTACGCAGTCCAGCTGGGGCGGCTGCAGATCGCTGGGTGCCGGCTGGGCGCCCAACTCTGAAGGCAGCGCTGCCACCAGCAGCAGCGTAGAAGTAAGGATGGCAATGTACCACATCATATTCATGCCACCCCTGCTTCTGTGCTGCTGCTGGCACAGGCACTGCCTTCAGAGCTGGGAGCCCGGCCAGCAGCCGATGCACTCCGACCGTCCAGCCAGTGTTTAATCTGTACCGGGGCACCTCTTGCATTACAAATTAAGCCCTGTTGGGAGGCTGCAGGACCAGCAGGGTAATGGGAGGTGGGGAGGGGAGAGAGAGACTGCAGAGATGCCAAAATACAGGTTTGCCCAGAGCGCCGTTGTCTCTAAGGCCAGCTCTGAGTGTACATGGCTGTTCAAAGAGAGCAGAAAGCCTTTCCACTTCCCCCGCCACCCTGCCAGTAACAGTTTCCTCTTTTGCTTTTCAAATATTATGTAAAACACACCGTGTAGTGATAGGGATGGGAATATTTGCCTCAGTGAAATCCAGGCTAGTCATGAGACATCTCCAGTATCCCTATGCACACCACACAGTCATACCGAACCTACTCGGACGCTGGTTAAATCTCTCCTTGCTGCTGTCCAGGTACCTACTGTCCAGTTTCATGGGCCAGAAAAGCAAAGGAAGGGCTGGGTCCCTAGAATCACTACTGGTGTTTCAACCCCACTCAGGTGAACGTCCCTGTCTGAGAAAAATGTCCCTGCTTGCATCATTTCAAAAAGTCCAGTATTCTTAAAGACATACTTTAGAAAGATTGGACATACACAAGTCCATGGGGCCAGATGCAATGCATCCGAGGGTGCTGAGGGAGTTGGCTGATGTGATTTCAGAGCCATTGGCTATTATCTTTGAAAGCTCATGGTAATTAAGGGAGGTCTCTGATGATTGGAAAAAGGCAAATATAGTGCCCATCTTCAAGAATAGGGAAGAAAGAGGATCCAGAGAACTACAGACCAGTCAGCCTTACCTCAATCCCTGGAAAAGTCATGGAGCAGGTCCTCAAGGAATCCATTTTAAGGCACTTGGAAGAGAGGAAGGTGATCAGGAACAGTCAACATGGATTCACCAAAGGCAAGTCATGCCTGACCAACTTGATTGCCTTCTATGAAGAGGTGACTGGCTCTGTGGATGTGGGGAAAGCAGTGGACGTGATATATCTTGACTTTAGCAAAGCTTTTGATACGGTCTCCCACAGTATTCTTATCAGCAAGATAAAGAAGTATGGGTTGGATGAATGGACTATAAAATGGATAGAGAATTGGCTAGATCATCGGGCTCAACGGGTAGTGATCAATGGCTCCATGTCTAGCTGGCAGCTGGTCACAAGCGGAGTGCCCCAGGGGTTGGTGTTGGAGCTGGTTTTGTTCAACATCTTCATTAATGATCTGGAGGATGGGGTAGATTGCACCCTCAGCAAGTTTGCAGATGACAATAAACTAGGGGGAGTGGTAGATACCCTGGAAGGTAGGGATAGGATACAGAGTGACCGAGACAAATTGGAGGATTGGGCCAAAAGAAATCTGCTGAGGTTCAACAAGGACAAGTGCATAGTCCTGCACTTAGGACGGAAGAATCCCATGCACAGCTACAGACTGGGGACCGATGAGCTAGACAGCAGTTCTGCAGAAAAGGACCTGGGGGTTACAGTGGATAAGAAGCTGGATATGAGTCAGCAGTGTGGCCTGGTTGCCAAGAAGGCTAATAGCATATTGGGCTGCATTAGTAGGAGCATTGCCAGCAGATCGAGGGAAATGATTATTCCCCTCTATTCGGCACTGCTGAGGCCGCATTTGGAGTATTGTGTCCAGTTTTGGACCCCCCACTACAAAAAGGATGTGGACAAGTTGGAGAGAGTACAGCGGAGGGCAACGAAAATGATTAGGGGGCTGGAGCACAAGACATATGAGGAGAGGCTGAGGGAACTGGGCTTGTTCAGTCTGCAGAAGAGAAGAATGAGGGGGGATTTGATAGCAGCCTTTAACTACCTGAAAGGGGTTCTAGGGAGGATGGAGCTAGGCTCTTCTCTGTGGTAGTAGATGACAGAACAAGGAGCAATGGTCTCAAGTTGCAGTGGGGGAGGTCTAGGTTGGATATTAGGAAAAAGTTTTTCACTAGGAGGGTGGTGAAGCACTGGAATAAGTTACCTAGGGAGGTGGTGGAATCTCCATCCTTAGAGGTTTTTAAGCTGCGGCTTGACAAAGCCCTGGCTGGGATGATTTAGCTGAGGTTAGTCCTGCTTTGAGCAGGGAGTTAGACTAGATGACCTCCTGAGGTCCCTTCCAACTCTAATATGCTACGATTCTATGAGTGATCTTCCCAGACCAGCCAACGTTAGTATCAAAGAAACATAACTGGTGACTCACCAGCACATCTATAGCCATGGAAAAGTACCCCTTTCTCTTCATGTCCTCAGTAGCAAGATAGGGAATGAAAGTTGCCAAGTGCTGAATCAGGATGCGTCTCATTGATTGCCCCCACCATAGTTTGGGAAGCTGATTGCATCAAATCTGTTATATCCTGCATGTCACTCAGAATCACAGTCCTGTGCTGCAAGAGACGCTTAGCAGCCTTGTCCACCTGGGTGACACCTGCCTCCACTGTGGATGCTCAAACCCTGAACTGATTGCCCACTGATCAATAGCAATCCAGGCTTGCAAGCTTCCAGAGTGTAATCAACACCCGTTTCTCCCCTGTCAACGCAGCTCATACTGGTGTCTCGGGGTGAGCTCGGGACACAGACCCAGACGTGGCCTTCCTCAGCTGAAAAGTCTGATCATCCCCAATCTGCACCATGATCCAGTCTCACCACTCGGTGCTTGTTTCTTGGGCCCAGAAGCACCGCTCTGCCATGTGGTTAGTCAGAGGATGCCTGCAAGCAAGCACCCGGTGACTTTCCTTGCCTGTCTGCATTATCCATTCCTCCTCAGTTTTCATATTTTCACTGCTCCATGGCTGGCCACTGTGCTAGTTGCTGAAGTTCTGCAAATGCAGAGAATCAAGCACCCTGTCTCTATAAGAGACATGAGACGGCAGAGAGATTGAAAACCGATGCAAGGACCTATGGGAATCTTTTTTTAAAAGGTGCAGAAAGAAAAGATTACGGGGTGGAACACAGGAAATTGTGGAACTTGACTCCAGGCTCTCAGTTTCCTGAGACAAGTGCTGGTATCCCACAATGCACTTCCAAAACTTCCCAAAAGGCAGTGTGCCAGACAATGTAACAGGATATGCTGAGATACATGCCCCTAGTGTAGAAAGTCTTTTGTTGACACAATCTCTCACAGAGAGGATGGGTGGCACTGTAATGCCAGCAGCTGTACAGCTGCAAAAATGCGACTGATAAAACTCTCTAGTGCAGACTTGGCTTTGATTGATGCTGAGCTGTGTTTGTGACTAAACACATCCCTTGGAAAAGGCAATGAAACAGCGACATGTGGGAGCTTCACTGAGGCGCTGGTTACTCGCTTACGTGACAGTGGGGAAACTGAAGCAGATGCAGGGTCCGATGCCAGGTTTGAGGCGACCCTGATAAGAACCAGGACTGGGCCTACAAGGCCAAATTCATCCCTAAAGTCACTCAGTTGATTGCAGGAGGGGTTAAACCTCCATGTTTGACCTTTTGCAAATCTGGCCCTGGCACCTTCGCAGCAACTCTACACCTATTAAAAATACAAGTGCCTGAACGGAGCAACCACCTAATTATAATAGGGTAACCTGTATCCTTCACTCCCCCCATCTCTTCCCACAGGTTCTTATCTCCTTACTCGTCTGTCAAACCTGCCAGTTAGCTTTTGAGCTCTTCAGGGCACGGGCTATTCTTTTCAGGGGAGTGCCTGGAACAGTTGTGGGTCCTGTAACATAATAAATAGTTCCCCACTAACATCATGCTGGTGTCATGAACCCACAAGCAAAGACATTGCTCACCCTCAAGCTCCACTGTGGTACGACATGTACGGCAGGTGAGATAAGCCAAAATCATGCAAGGAGAATTGAGATACAGGAGGGCCTAACGCCAAATTCCCTTGCTTAACTTTACGTTATAGCTAACATCAGCTCCTTTCTAGTCAATTTCCTTTCATTTAAACTTCCAACAATGGAATTGAGTAGAGAGGGTGACTTGGAATAAATACAAATATTACAGAGCCCCTAAGTGTAACATAAATCCCCATATGCAGTGAGGGGGACCATCGAAGTATTCCTCCAATGCTGGAGAAATTCACACGGTGCTAGACGTGACGGATATTGCAACTCCATGTAGTAGCTTTGCGAACTGTTAAATCGACGATTGGGTTTATTTATGATCCTGTTCTGCTCTATGGGGGAGAGTAACCACCACTTCTACAGGTGCTAAAACAGTAGGGAGTGATTACCCCTGAGATTAAATGACTCCAGAGAAGCTCCCTCCCTGGGTTGGTTTGCATAGACTGATTCAAGCTGAGTTTTCCAGAGACTAAGAGACAAAGAAAGCGTTTGGGTATAAAAGAATGAGCTTGAACTGACTTAGGGACTTCTTTCTGCCCAACAAATGGGCAGGACTTTCTGTCAAAGGGGGGCCCAACCTTGCAGAAGGCTTGGAAAGACATTGGCCTCCCAGCACGCTATAAGACTGATGGTGACTCCTGGTACATTTTGGTGCTTAAATCTGTTCATTGGGTTTTTTTTCTGTAACATTTTCAGAATAAACGTGCTTGCTTAGAAAGAACTGTGGTAACTTGTAACTCATGTTCATAGCCCTCAGAGACAGAGCTAAGTACAGACGCTGACTGTTAGGCAGACGGACTTGCTGGGGATATCACAGTGTAATACATGGAGCTCTGCAGCCTTAAAATCCCTGGTCAGAAGGGCGTAGGACAAAGGTCCCTTCCCAGAGACGGGTGGGTGATAGCTAGAGCTGCTAGCGATCCTTGAGTGGACCATGGAGGGGGGGAGTGTTCAGGTGCTCTTACCCTGAAACTGTGACACTAGGTTTTTATTTTCTCTTTCACAATGGACATAATCAGTAGCAGACCCAAACCAGTTTAACTGCATTTGTGAGATTACCAAGAACAACCCGTGTTATATAAAACCCAGCAGCGGAACTCTCAAATAATCCACCTGAAGTGGAACTGAAGCATGACATCGAAGATCAGCGACATGGATGGCTGTCGGTATTCAAACTTCTAATCTAGAAAACCCGAGTGTTAGCAGCTTTTGTTGACTTTGTCTAGACAGCAAATACGGGACTCTTGAAGTTTGTATTGAGCATTGGATTACTCCTTGCATTGCTGCTCAGTACGCAGGAGAAGACAAATTTCATCCTCGTGATCAAAGTTCCTCAAAGACCTCTTCTACTTATCTGGGCACAGAATGCCATGTATAGCAGTGTGTTTACTGGTATAGTGCTGACGTGTCCGATGGGTCAGAACCCACCCACCTGTTCCTCCTCCATTTCCTTGACAGAATTCAATGTTCTCATGTTGCTTTTATTTATATACTTGAAATTTACTAGTGTGTTGCCAAGAAGGAAGGATCTAAGTCTGACTTTTATATCTTGTCCTAAGAGCTTGTCTATAAATTCACCAATTAAGTTCCCAAAGCATTTATATTTGTTGCATGACCAGACCAGATCATGGGAAAGGAAAAGGTATCAGCCTGGGGCCAGAACATTTCAGATAGGCAGGTAGCTCCCCTCCCATGCGCTTAGCACATATGACATAAATATAAATAGCCTGTGTTTCAGAAAGCATTGAAGGCATTAGGGGAGCTTTACATTTGCACCCATATGACCCTTTGCTCCTTGAAAACCTTTTTCCGATGAGAAGGTCTGCTTAGAATTGAATAGCAAAGGTCCTGAGAAAGACTTCTGGATTTGGCCTCTTATAACTAACATGTAGCAAATAAGCTGAAGAAATGCAGGCTTGGCAGAACTACCATTAAGTGGATACATAAACTGGTTAAACAACCGCAAACAAAGAGTAACTATTAATGGAATGATATTGGATTGGAGGGAGATCTCGAGGGGGGCTCCCCAGGGATCTGTTCTGGGTCCAGTGTTGTTTAACATCTTTATTTAATGACCTGGATGTAGGAAGAGAGAACAGACTGATCCAATTTGCAGATGACACAAAGCTAATGGGGGCTGTCAAAGCTTTGGAGGATAGAAGTAAAATTCAAAGGGATCTTGATAAATTGGAGAACTGGGCTACAGAAAACAAAATGAAATTCAGCAAAGACAAACGTTAGGTGCTACACTTGGGGAAGAAAAACCAAATGCACAAATACAGAATGGAGGATACCTGGCATGGCAGCAGCACCGCTGAGAAGGGTTTGGGAGTTGTGATGGATCACAACCTCAATATGAGTCAGCAATGCGACGCTATTGCAAAAAAAGCAAATGCAGTTTTAGGTTGCATTAACAGAGGCATAGCATGCAAGTCATGGAAGATAATGATACCGCTTATTCAGCGCTGGTTAGGTCTCACCTGGAGTACTGTGTTCAATTTTAGTCACTAGTGTATAGAAAGGATGTAGAGAAACTGGAAAGGATTCTGAGGCGAGCGACAAATATGATCAAAGGGATGGAATGCCAGCCATATGAGCAAAGGCTGAAGGAACTGGGTAGGTTTAGTTTGGAAAAGAGGAAATTAAGGGGGGACATGATAGCAGTCTTCATATACACACACTGAACACCTTGATTCACAATGGCTTTTAAGAAAAATGACATACAAGGGTGGTACGATTAGAATATCTGTGGTGTAAGACTAAATATGGTTGTGGCATGAGAAGTTTAAGCGTTTCTATGCCACAGGTCTCAAGGAAACCAAGAGAATCTTTTTCTCCTCAGCCACAGCAGCTACAAAATGTCATTCAGAGGAAATGTTTAGGATATTGGCCCAATTAAACAATGCAGATTGCCTTCAATTAGTCTCCGATTCAAGGAACCTCCTGTTAATGGGAATCATTAGGAAAGGGATAGATAAAAAGACAGAAAATACCATATTGCCTCTTTATAAATCCTTGGTATGCCCACATCTTGAATACTGCATGCAGATCTGGTCACCCCATCTCAAAAAAGATATATTGGAATTGGAAAAGATACAGAAAAGGGCAACAAAAATTATTAGTCCCAGAGGGGTAGCCATTTCAACGAAACAACAAGAGTTCTGTGGCACGTATAAAGACTAACAAATTTATTTGGGCATAAGCTTTCGTGGGCAGAAACCCACTTCGTCAGATGCACTAAAATGATTAGGGGAATGGAACAGCTTTTATATGAGGAGAGCTTAATAAGACTGGGACTTTTCAGCTTGAAAAAGAGATGACTAAGGCGGGATATGACAGAGGTCTATAAAATCATGACTGGTGTGGAGAAAATAAATAACAAAATGTTATTTACTCCTTCTCATAACACAAGGACCAGGGGTCACCAAATGAAATTAGTAGTGGCAGGTATTTCTTCACACAACCTGTGGAACTCTTTGCCAGAGGATGTGAAGGCCAAGACCACAACAGGTTCAAAAAAGAACTAGATAAGTTTATGAAGAATAGATCCAGCAATGGCTTTTAGCCAGGATAGGCAGGGATGTAAAACCATGCTTAGCCTCCGTTTGCCAGAAGCTGGGAGTAGGCGATGGATCACTTGATGATTTCCTGTTCTGTTAATTTCCTCTGAAGCACCTGGCATTGGCCAATGTCGGAAGACAGGACGCTGGGCGAGATGGACCATTGGTCTGGTCCAGCCATTCTTATGTTCTTACAAAATGCTCCCAGCCTACTCGGTGGGGAAATATGATAAAATCAGAGATGGTTTCTCCATGCCTAAGGAAACAACATCAGAACAGTGAGAAGTGAACATGACATTACCTTGAGTTTCTGGGGTAGATCCAGGACTAGAAAGCTGTCCACAGAGCCCCTAATGGAACATGATGTTTCTCTAAATTCAGCCAATTCACACAGCAGAGTTGCTGAAACACAGAAGAAGATCCAAAGTACCACAAACTGACTCATGCTCTTCCTGGCTGGTGAAAGGCAGAGCACCAGGGCCTTCTACCATAAACAGTCAATGTCTCCTCTTCAGAAACAACCTATTACCCACCCTAAAACATGAAGTAGTTGCAAGGACCATCACTCAGCAACTGTCACCCATGAACTCTCCATTTTTAAGCAACTTAATTGAGAAAGTGGCAAAGAGCTGGTTCCTTCTGCTTAAGTAGACCCCATCTAATTCAGATAGTCTCACATCACAGAAAGCACTCCGATACTTCATAAATCAAAACAATCTTTTTATCTACAAAACTGGCACCTCCATTTGTTGGTCCCCACTATCAATTTTTTTCTTTCTTGCCACCAGGAAGAGCTCTTAGAAGATCATATGCACTGATTTATGATTCCACATCTTTTAATTTTAATTAGCAATTGCGATCTTTCCTCCCATCCCTAGATTATTGATGTAATCTAGTGCCAGGTTGATGGTGCTGAAGAACTGTTACCATTTGGTTGGTTGGTGGATCTCAGTGCATTTCCTAGCAGATCATTTCTGTGATGTGGACACCTGTGTATGCAGATGGCTCTATTGTTGGCAATTTCAGTAGAGATTGTCAGGACTGAATGGCTGAGAAAGACTGAGCTATTCTGTCAGTTCATACAGTATTCTTTCCAGGTCACATTTGAAACACATTGATGGTGAAGTGGGAGAAACTTACATTGTCTGTATTCTCCCTTTTCTGTAGTAAATAGAGAGTTTCTGTCTCCAGAACTTCCAATCCAGCATCTTTCATTGCCTCAACTGAAGGTCACATAATTCAGCTCCTTTCACCAGCACTAAATTCACCTAAACAATTGAAATATAATTTTTAGGAAGGAAATAGGTTTAGATTATAAACTCCTCAAAGCAGACTAAAACCCTGTCCTGTACACTATGGAGCATGTTGTGAATGCTCAATAAATATATTCATTTATGGAATTATCTTCCCCAATGGCTCTTCCTCTTCTCCTCTAAGTTCCCAAAGAGGAAATTCTAGATTTTGACCCCTTTGTGTTTGTTTTCCCTTGTTCTTTCTTTCTGCTCCATTCTTTGTTATTTTGTACTCACTGATTTTGTCTTTCTAATGCAGTGCAGCGAGTCTGCAAAACTTCAGTGCAAGCAGGAACAAACATGCTACTCCCCAGAACAGGCAGGTCAACAAAACTAAAACACTGGCAGCGGCTCTAAAATCTTTAAAATTAATAAAGGTTACAAAATCTACTGTAACTACCAAAGAAATTTTACAAACCCTTTCATAACTCAATATGGGTTATTGGTTATTTCTTTACTTGGTTATTTACTCTTGATGGACCAAGACCCCACATGCTAAGTCAGTAGCTATAACACCTCAGGCCACTATCTAATTACCTCTCACAAGTAAAGCTGGATTAGGCCTGGTCAGTATCTGAATGTGTCTTTTTAAAAAATCAGGTATTGCATGAGGTGGAAGTAGCAAAATGTGCTCTTCCTTCTAAGAGTATTAAAGGACATAGTGTTTGGGGTCATTGTGATGTGAAACCGAATTTCTGAACACTCATGCTAAAGCTCAGACTAGACTTTTCACAAGAGTAAGGTTGTTAGCCTAATAGAAGGCAAAATATGAGTGTATATAATTACATTGTACTTGCCTCCATTCCCACTGCAATTCCAACTGGACATTCGACTCTTCTTTCAATTGTTGTGCAGTATTGCAATGCATTGTTAAACAGCTGTCACCTTTAATGTCAGAGGTGGTTCCATTTTAGTGGTGGGTGAAGCGATTTTGCTGTGTGTAAAATCTTTATTTTATATAAAATATATTATGCAAATTATGTTTTCTGTCTGCCAACACAGGGTCACAAACTGATAAGGGCTGACTTTCACCTAATTTAAATCTCAAAATTTAGGGGGGGAGGAGGGAGAATCATGAAAAGTGTAGCCCTTATGGTGCTACAAGCCATAAATGTTATAAGAAACATCATTTTACTGCTCATCTTGCCACAAGGGAAGGATGAGACATTTTTGCCCAGTTCTGTAAGTACATTCTCATACACTGCCCCATTGCACCCAGAAATCCACTGAGTAGCCCCCAGAAAGATTCAGTTGCACTGACCCGGTAAATTAATTCTCCAACTAGCAGTGTAGAAACAATGGCTAAAAAACATAACCACTTCCTGCAGCAATCCGGAAAGCGCCATCTTATCATGGAGAAGGAAGATAAGGCGCCCTGTATCTGTGGTGATGGAAGCAAGGACAAAGCGCCTTGGTTATGCTGAAAATGACCTTTAAAATTGGGTCACTCGTCTGAGTTGGGAAGAGAACAAGACACTTCTTGGAATGTGGATAAGAAGCATTCCCAGAAGAGTGTTGGGCAAGGCCTGGCAGCTGGCAGGGAGTACCTTGGGACGAATACACCAGGCAAGCCCAAGGGGCACTGCACAGGGCCTGGTGACAGAGGAGAGAAGGGGAGCCAGGTATGTGTGTGTGTTTCGGGGGATTGCTGGACAGGACTTGATTGAGGGCACAGCCAGATAGGGTGAATTGAGCAGGGCCCAGCAAAGGGAGGACAGCCCCTAGATGTGTGTATTTGGTATACGGAGGGCACAGTCAAGTGGGGTTGTTTTAGGGAGGAGGGGGGACAGACCCCAGTTATGTGTGTGTTTGGAAGGTGGGCAGCTGAGCAGCACTTGACTGAGGGAACAGCCAGGTGGGTAGATTGAGCAGGGCCAGAGCAGTGCTCAGGTGTGTTGGGGGGGGCGGGGAAACAGCTGGATTGGTTGAGCAGGGGTGTGGTGGTAGAGCAGCCTCCAGATGTCTGGGCAGGTGGGATGAGCAGGGCTGTGGGGGTGAGCCCCCATGTGAGTTGGGGGGGCTGGGCAGGTGAGATGAGCAGGGCCAGGGGTGGCAACCCCCAGGTGTGTTGGAGGGGGGCTGGGCCGGTGGGATGAGCAGGGCCAGTGGGTAGCAGCCCCCAGGTATAGGGGTGGGGTCTGAGCAGGTGGGATGAGCAGGGCTGCGGGGGTGGCAGCCTCCAGGTGTGTTGGGGGGGGGGGGGCTGGGCAGGTGGATGAGCTCCCAGGTGTGTTGGGGGGGCTGGACAGGTGGATGAGCAGGGCTTCGGGGGTGGGGGCTCCCAGGTGTGTTGGAGGGGGGGCTGGGCGGGTGGATGAGCAGGGCTGTGGGGGTGGGGGCTCCCAGGTGCGTTGGAGGGGGCTGGGCAGGTGGATGAGCAGGGCTGTGGGGGTGGGGGCTCCCAGGTGTGTTGGAGGGGGCTGGGCAGGTGGATGAGCAGGGGGTGGGTGGCAGCCCCCAGGTGTGTTGGGGGGGCTGGGCAGGTGGATGAGCAGGGCTGTGGGGGCTCCCAGGTGTGTTGGGGGGCAGCGGGGCTGGCGGATGGCACAGCCCAGGGACGGCCAGGGCTTGGCTCTGGCGGAGCCCCAGGGAACCGAACCGAACCGAGCCGAGCCGAGCCGGTGGCTGCCCGGGGAGGGGATTGGTCGGCCCCACGCCGGGGGGAACCGGCGCCGTGGGGGAAGGGGGGCCCCGGCCGGGCGCTTGGCACGGTCAGGCCCTGCCGGAGTCGGGACGGGGACGGGCAGGCCCAACCGAGCCCGTCCAGGCGAAGCCTCCTTCCCTTCCCGCCTCTCTCAGGGCAGGTCACTTCCGGGTAGCGACGGAGAGGCCCGGCCCGGCGGGGGGACAGGTGTCGCGGTGGCACCGGCCGGAAGCGCGCCGGAGACAGCCCGGGGGCGGTGCCGGGCGGGAGGCAGAGCCTGCGCGGTGGCTGCCGGTCGGCGGTATCCGCGGCGCGGCGGCGAGCGGGCGGGCTGGCTCTCGGCGGCGGCGGCGGCGGCGGCCGGGCGGGCGGAGAGCGCGGGGCGGGCGGAACGCGGCGCGCGCGCGGCGTGTTTCCGGGGGGGCCGCGTTCGGGGTGACACCGCCCCTCCCGGTAACGGACACGGCAGGGCGAGGAGATGGCGGCGGCGGCGGCCCGGAGCGGCGGCTGTTGAGGGGGCTGGAGCCGGGCGCGGAGCGGCCTGTGCGGGACTCGGAGCGATGGAGGGCGGCGGGGGCGGCGGCAGCGGGGGGAAGCCGAGCCTGCAGCTCGTGTACCAGGCGGTGCAGGCGCTTTACCACGACCCGGACCCGAGCGGCAAGGAGCGGGCGAGCTGCTGGCTGGGGGAGCTGCAGAGATCGGTGAGCGGGCCGGGGCCGGGATCCGGATCGGGGCGGCGGCAGAGAGCGGGGAGTGCGGACGGGACCGGGCCGGTTGCGGGTGGGGGAGGGGGGAAGAGATCGGGGAGCGGGCCTGGGCGGGTGGGGGGAGGGGCGGGGAGCTGAGGGCGGTTGGGGGAGCAGAGATCGCGGAGCGGGGTGGGGGGGCAGAGAGCGGGGAACGGGCCCGGCCGGGCCTGGACGAGCGGAGGGGGTGAAGCCGGGCAGCGCGGCCTGGGCGGGCCAGGCTCGGAGCGGCGAGCTCGGCCTTTGCGCTGCCGGAGCCCCGGCGAGGGCCGGGCCGGGCCTGGCCCTGGGGGAAGCGGCGCGGAGCCGGCCGGTCCCGGTGGGGGAAGGGCTGGGCGGGGCCCTGCGCCGGAGGAGGGAGGCCTGGCAGCGGGGCTAGGCCCGAGGGGGGGGGGGCAGGCCTAGAGCTGCAGCGCGGCCGGCCGGCGGCCACGTGTTGCGGGGAGGCGGGGATCGGCCGGATCGCAGCGCAGCGCCGCGCGGAGGAGCGGCCGGGACCGAGAGACTTCCCCCGGCGGCCGGCTCTCGCAGAGCAGCGGGCGCCGGAGGTGCGATGGTTACTGCGACTGGGCTCGGGTCGACACCCCCGAGGGGGCGCTGGGCAGGGCAGCGGGCCGGCCTGGCGGGGACCGACCCCCGGGGCTCGCCCTCGGCCCCCTGCCAGCGAGATGGAGGGGGGCGCGCTGAGAGATGCCTGGTTCGCGGCCTGTCCCTGGGCTCCGATTCCCGAGCCTGGCCAGCCTGAAACAAGAACCCGTCTCCTGTTTCTCTGGGACTTTCCAACCCCCAGGAGCCGAAAGTGTTTTATGGAGTCATGTCTGCACAGGGTTCACTGCAGTCATGGGGGTGATGCTAGACAGCGAACAACCCTGAGCTCACTCCTGCATGATCTTTGCCTCTTAACGCCAGCTCCTTGACTATGGATGATCTATGACAACATATCCTGGTCCCGTTCCCAGTCACCAGAAAAGTCATAGCTGGCTTCTTGCTGCGAAAATCCTGACACTTTCTCTGGCCAGTGCAGACAAGTCCTCAAGTTCCAGAGACTGCAGCTTATATGGTTGGAGTAGGGGTTTCTAGTTGCATTCAGGATCCCCAAATATTTGAAAGGAAATACAGCCCAAAAATATTTTAAAGGAATCTCTTTGTTCCAGAAAGGACTGTGGATATTTTCTCATCTATTTTGTCTGAAGTGAATTGGTACGTGTGGTATCGTCCTTTTGCCTGGACTTGCAACTGCACTGTTGAGAGGTGTAGGATTCGGTGTTGATACTGCTTGTTCTGTGATAGTGCTAGATTTTTGTGACAAATTGTATGCTTTTTAGTTACAGGAGATGATAACATCATGCTAAAGTACTGTACTGACACACAAGCGTTTTTATTAGAGTATGTCATTCATACCAGTTGGAATCTTAAAATGAGGAGCAGTTAACAAAGTTTTGCTAATATGCAAGTTGTGCTTAAAAATAGATAAAATCTGTAGTTGAAGACATAGAGTGAAACAAACTCATTTTTTCTATGTATTCTAACAAATCAAATTATCTTACAATTGTAAGAAAGATTTGATTTTGCAACTGGCACTATAGGCAAGTTTCCTGTCTTGCTAGCAAGATAAACAGACATGGGTCACAACCTAGGACTCCACCCAGTACTTTTCCAATTTGGAACTCCACTGCAGTTTGATCCCGTGGAGCTGCTAGGGATTGGGACAGCAGGGAGAGACTTCACTTCCTCTGTTCACTGCTGTTGTGGGTTTGTCTTAATACTTTGTTCACTGACAGGGATGTCTTGTTTTTATTCTATTTA
The DNA here is from genome assembly GCF_026122565.2 of Emydura macquarii macquarii. Classification (NCBI taxonomy): domain Eukaryota; kingdom Metazoa; phylum Chordata; order Testudines; family Chelidae; genus Emydura; species Emydura macquarii. Next base: position 9,818,335 of record NW_027133607.1, on the reverse strand, counting down.
TTTAACAGATCCATTCTTTTATAACAAATATAAAAAGTGCTTTACAACTTAAATAGAGAGAAACATATATATATATATATATATACACAGTTATAAATTAGCCCTTGGAAGTCCCTAAAGATGTATCGAAGAGACAGGCTGCCTTCAACTTTGTGATATTGATCATGTATTGTGGCTGATGCTTTCTACTCTGTCTCCCTCTTCTGTGGTCTCAGTTTATAGTGTTGGTTAAAGTCCTTCCTTCTCTCTTGTGTAGCTCCAAACTTTTGATTTTTCTTATATTTAGATGCATAACCTTTTTATTAGTTGTCCTGTTCAAACTCTATGTGCTATTATGTGATTTTTCTCCCTCTTTTTTCTTCTATCTATTTTTCTTATTTTAATATCTTATTTATGTATTGTTGAAGGGATTTCTCCTTTCCTCACTATTCCAAGGAAGTTCTCAAACTACTAGTTTTGCTGGCAGCTGGTGACCTTCTTCCAGTAAACCCTGGAAAGTTCCACCAGATTTCAAATAGGTTTTTTTCCCTTCTCCCTTGTAAAACTCGGACTTGATGAGTGAATTTTTCTAGGCTTTTTTCCTTTCAAAAATGCTCTGTTGAAACCAAAAGGCCTGCTCTTCTTCACAGACTATTCACAGTGAAACTTACTTCCTTAACAGGGGACAGGAAAGACAGACTCTCCTTATTTGGCACAGTCTTTGCAATGTCTGAAAAGGAGGAAATGTGAATGACAAATTCTTGAGTTTTTATTTTTGTTGGGATTATAAAACAGCCCTTCTGTATTGCGATAAGACTCCTCAATTTGACACTGCTTATGTGACTCCCTTCTCTCCCTACAAGAAGTATTAGACTAGACTTTCTTTCTGGCAGCTTCTTGGCACATATCTCTATATCTAACATGGCAGATCAGGTGGCAGTTACGGGCCCCATTTAAGGACCCTGTAAGTCACATGTTGGACACCTCTGAATTAATCAAGAAGGTTGGAGTACTGTTTCCTGGCTTCTGAATCTTCAAGACGGTGGTTGAGGGCCGCACACTTACTAGCCATTAATCAGAGTGCTAAATCCACTAGCTAGGAGCCAATAGAAAATGTTGTCAGTCTTGTCATGGTGCAGGGTCAATCTTTTGTTTGTACCCAACACTTCCTCTTAGTTGTGGGGCTGGAAACAAATTAGAATAATAGAAATGTAGGGCTGGAAGGGACCTCCAGCTCCCAGTGCTGAGGCAGGATCAAGTAAACCATCCGTGAGACTGTTTAACTATCCTTATGGTTAGAAAGTTTCTCCTAGTATCTAAAAAAAAATGTCCCTTGCAGCAGATTAAGCTGATGACATCTTGTCCTGTCTTTAATGGACTTTTGAAAGACGGTACTTACTTTGCTGGATGTTACTCAGAAAGGCTACCTCCAGTTCACCCAGCTGCAAAATGGGCACCTGATCCGTCGGCTTAGGGCAGTCAAAGGCAGTCAGACGTGATGCTGGGCACACCACTCCCTTGTGTACAGTTAGCTATGAAACTAACGTGCCTTAAACGTGTCAGCCTGATGAGCCATTGGCTTGGGGAAATTTTGACTTGACTCTTTGTAACAACCTATGACTTATCTAATACTTGTTTTTAGGTCCTCCTCAGTCATCTTTTTTCAAGACTGGACATGCACAGTTTTTTTAAGCTTTCCTCATAGAGCAGGTTTTCTAGGCCTTTGATCATTTTTGTTGTTCTCCTCTGGAGTCTTTTCAGTTTGTCCATGTTTTTCCTGGAGTGTGGCGTCCATAACTGAACACAGTATTCCAGCTGTGGCCTCAACAGAGCCGAGGAGAGTGGGACAGTTACCTCCCGTATCCTTTCTTAATACACCGCAGAATATTAGCCTTTTTCTCAACTGCATCACATTTTTGGCTCATATTCATTTTGTGGTCCATTATGACCTCCACCAGATTGTTTTCAGCAGTTCTGTTGCCTAGCCACTTATTCCCCGGTTGTGCATTTGATTTTTTTTTTTCTTCCTAAGCACTTATCTTTATTGAATTTCATCTTGTTGATTACAGACCAATTCTCCAATTTGTCATGGTCCTTTTGAATTCTAATCCTGTTCTCCAAAGTGCTAGCAACCCCTCCCAGCTTTGTGTCATCTGCGGATTTTATAAGCATACTCTCCACTCCATTATCCAAGTCATTAAAGAAAATATTGAATAGTACTAGACCTCCTGAGTAACTCCACTAGATAAGTCCTCCCGGTTTGGCAACGAATCATTGATAAACTACTCTTTGAGTACCATCTTTCAACCAGTTGTGTACCCACCTTTATGATCATTTAATCTAAACCGCATTTCCATAGTTTGCTTATAAGAATGTCATGTGGGCTTGTGTTAAAAGTCTTACTAAAATCAAGACATATCACATCTGCTGCTTCCTCCCATCCGCTTCGTCCATTCTGTAGTCTTTTAATAGTCCTTCGTCTCTGCTGGGGCCTGTTGTATTGAGGTGATATTTTTTTACTCAACAGACCAGTGTTCTAATTCAGTGGCAAAAAGGCTATGTTCATAAAGAGTGAAATTCCTTGGTGATATGTTGACCTGGTGCAGAGTGTTGAGATGGAGCAAATCTCACACTTCTGAAAGTCAGGAAATGCACAGTTAAGGATGCCTGTGCAACCTTAACTCTACTTTCAGCAATGCCCTTGTTGCACACCAGTAACACACACACCTTTACTCTGCCAACACCAGTTGCTGAAATGTGCAAGCTCTTCGCCTCCTTCTACAACCCATTCACTCACCTACAGGATTCCTTCTGTTCCCTGGAGCTGACCATAGCCAATGGGGAATTATTTAGCTATGCTGCAGGTGTGGTCAGCATGGTACGTGTACACATGCTAAGCAGTGGAGGCATTGAAATGCTGCATACTAGTTCCTGAAAGTACGCATGCTGCGCTTCCTTGCTCACTCACATTGGAGGTCACAAAACGTGTCTTCCTGTATCATGCAACATGTGTTGTTATATATTTATTGCACAGGTCTACAAAGATTCAGACTAGAAACCTCAGTGGTGAGGTGTTCACCACAGGCAATTGTGTTGGCATGTTTCCTTGAACTACCCAAACAGGCATAAAGTGGCTGTCTGGAAATCCTCTCACGGTATTGTCTGTATTGAGGCATGATCACTGTAATCCTTCCAGACTGCACATCCCTGCAAGCAAAGTAGGGAACATGTTCTAAAATGCTGTTCATAGTTTGGATTTCCCAAGGGGTATCATGCACTCCCTGGGGTAAAAACTGACCAAGTGAGACCATTTTGACCCACATTGCAGCAATAGTTTGCTCTCTGGCTTGGCACAAAGAAAAACCCACATCAAAACTTTTTAAAATATGGCTATTTTTTTCAAGGCTCATCATATCTTTGGAACTCCTGGCTCAAATGACCTCAAATTTGGGTCGCTAACCCTACTGTATGCTTTCATAAAGAAAATCCATGCAGGCGTGCAGATTTTAGAGCACTTAGAAACATTGTCCTTTAAATAGGCCATTTCTACACTACAAACTTTTGTCGGCTCAAGTGACCTCATCATATAACAGCTGCAGTTAGTACATCATAGAGTCATAGCAGATTAGGGTTGGAAGGGATCTCAGGAGGCCATCTAGTCCAACCGCCTGCTCAGAGCAAGACCAACCCCAACTAAATCATCCCAGCCAGAGCTTTGTCAAGCTGCACCTTAAAAACCTCTAAGGATGGAGATTCCACCACCTCCCTAGGTAGCCCATTCCAGTGCTTCACCATCTTCCTAGTGAAAAATTTTGTCCTAATATCCAATCTCCCCCACTGCAACTTGAGACCATTGCTCCTTGTTCTGTCATCTACCACCACTGAGAACAGCCTAGCTCCATCCTCCCTGGAACCCCCTTTCAGGTAGTTGAAGTTCACTTGTGTGTGTGCATACTTGGCTCTGTTTCAGTGCTGCACATACTCCATAGGAGTGCTTGTGTGTCAATGCAGAGTGCAGTGCACCATGGGTAGGTATCCCACCGTGCAACTCGCCACCATCCAGCATATGGTCTTTTGGGAAGTTTTGGCAATGTACGATGGGGCCGAAATGAGTTGCACAGAGGTGACTGGGAGCATGGGGGTCAATTCCCCAGTTTGCAACCGTCTCGATTGCATAATACTATCTGAAATCCATAATTTTCGCACCTTTTTTCAAAATCCTGTAAACCCCCATGCCACACTCCTCACTGTCTGCTGTCTCTGACAGAAGCTTGGAGCCTGCACAGCTCTGCACTGTTGTCACCAGTGCTGCAAGTACATGGCGCACAATCCTGCAGTATTTGCAGAGCCGCAAGAAGAACTGAATGGGTGGGAAACATAAAGATTTCTTGGATGACGGGTGCCATGGGCAATAGAGAGAACAAGTTCTAAGTTGTTAGTGGCATTTGCTGAGCAGCTGCAGATGGTGGAGCACCGCTTCTGGGCCGGAGACAAACGCCGACTGAGATCGCATCGTAATGCAGGTTTGGGCTGTTTAGCAGTGGCTGCAGAACTTTTGAATGCACAAGACAACATTCCTGGATCTGTGTGCCAAGCTCGCCCCAGCCCTCCAGGGCAGGGAGACCAAACTGAGAACTGCACTGTCAGTGGAGAAGTGAGTGGCAATTGTACTGTGGAAGCTTTCAATGTCAGGCTTGCCTACTGGTCAGTCAGGAGTCAATTAGGAGTCGGGAAATCCATTGCGGGGGCTACTGTCATGCAAGTGTGCAGGGCCATTAATTGCCGCTTCCTACACAGGTCTGTGACTCTTGTCACTGTGTAGGACGTAGTGGATGGATTTGCAGCAGTGAGGTTCCCGAACTGCATGGGTGTGGGGAGGGGGAGACAGCACACGCTTTCCTATTTTGGCACCAGACCACCTTGTCACAGAGTACGTCCACAGAAAGAGCTACTTTTTACGGTTATGCAAGCTGCTGGCTCACCAGGGATGCAACACCTGCATCGATGTGGGCTGCTTAGGGAAGGTGCATGATGCTTGCATCTTTAAGAATATGGGACTTTTCCAAAAGCTGCAAATAGGGACTTGTTTTCCGGACTGGTGGATTACCACTGGCAATGTTGAAAAGCCAGTGGTGATCCTGGGAGACCCAGCGTACCCCTGGCTCAGGAAGGAAGATTCAACAGGTGCAGACTGATAGTTGATTGTGCTTTTGGTTGTTTGAAGGGATGCTGGTGGTGTTTACTCACAAGATAGGACCTCAGTGAGAAAAATATCCTAATGGTTATAGCTGCCTGCTGTGTCCTGCATAATATCTGAGAAAGTAAGAGGGAAAGGTTTCTGCTGGGGTGGAGGTGGAGCTGCTGTCTGCTGAATTTGAACAGCCATACAAGGGATATGAGAAGAGCTCAACGTGGAGCTGTCAGGTTCAGGGAGGCTGTAAAAGACCATTTTAACAGTGAGCCACAGTAAAGTATGTTGTATGTTCTACCTGGCCTGGCTCTTTTTGTGGCCTGGTAGGAATTGTGTGGTAGTTGCTGTAAATATAGGACTATACCATTGGCAGTGCACCCATTAATTTTGTTTGTGACTGAGCCTATGAGTTGTGTGACACTGTGCGGTAGCAGGTAAATTGGTTGCTTTCAGAACTGAGCACTCAGCAGCATATGTTGTGAACTAATAAAGATGAATTATGTTACAGAATAAAATTCTATTATTTGAAACAAAATCAGTGCAAAAAGCCCATGCAGTTTAAAAACAAATACATTAAAAATTAATACATTTTGAGAACAGAACTTATGAAAGGGAAAGAACACTCCTGTCCATTTCAGGTACACACACGCCAACCGTGGCTTTCCCAGAGCAGCTATGTGAAGCTGTGATTGCCCATAATGACCCCCAGGGTGGAGTGGTGGGTATAGTGCAGTGACTCGTGATACCACCTGTAGGGGGGCTTAGGGCGGTCCCCGATATTGAGCCCTCAATGGGCTGGAGAGGGATGTGAGCCTGGGATTCTTGAAACTGCAGGTCCTCCAGAGCCTGCAGCTTCTGTGTTTTGCTGCCTGAGAAGCTTCTTTATGCCGTGGTGCATCTCCCTTTTCTTTTCCTGCTGGGAGTTGTGGGCCTTTCTCCTTTCCACTCTTTCCTTCTGCAGGCTGTACACAATATTCGTCCTTTAGGCCCTGTGCTCACAGTCCAGTGCAGCTCTGGCTTGCAGGATTACATTGAACATGTCATTCTGACTCTTCTTTCTCCTCTTCCTCTGGCTCAGGTGTTCTGCAGGCGCCCCCAGTGGCAGCAGCTGTAGATAAAGCACACCACTGTCCACCAGTTCATCAGGGAAAGTGAATCTTAAGATGCTGAACTCAGTCCCCCCCTCCCCCCCTTCAAGTTTTAGGCCCCATGTTCTCACTTCTGCTTGGGGTTGCTTGTGACCAGCACTAGCCATGGTGAGTGTGGCCCACCTGGGGCTCAGGGAGTTGAGGAGGGAATAGGTCAGTGGCAAGAATCTACTACTGTAGGGCAGTGACACTGAATACTGGCATCATTTTCCATGGGTGGTTTTAGCTGGTATCTCACTGCTGAGGCTAGCAAAGGCAGAGAAGGCTGGTGTCCAAAAACCGCTTGGGCCTGTATGTTACTAGCCCAGTGGTTCCCAACCTTATTGGCTCGAGGGCCACAGATATAATTTTTACAGCCCTGAAGGGCCACCAGTCTGCGCCAGCAGGCTTCTCCCTCTCTTCCCCTCCACCACCCAAGTAGCCAGACAGAAGAAGTTCAGCAATCCTTGCTGATTTCTCACCCTCCTGGCTGCAGCAGGGAAACTGCATGTGTCCTGTAGCCCCGTGTGCTCCACTGGGTCCCTGGGCAGTGGCTCCTTGCTGCAGCCGAGGGCATGGGAGATCAGTGCTCCCCTCCCTCTGGCTCTAGCAGGGACCCCAGAGCCTATGGACCCAGGCAGAGCGCTTTGCCATTCTCTCTGCTACAATCACGGGGAGGGGAGTGCTGATCTCCTGTCCCATTAGCTGCAGCAAGGAGCCTGCACCAGTCTTGTAGCCCCACAGCAAAGCACTCCTCCTGGCTCCCTTCTGCAGGCAGTGGGAGTGGAGCCGCCACTTTGAAAGACCCCATGGGCTATGCGTTGGGAACCACTGCACTGGCCTGTGTACTGCAATGGTGTCTGCTGAAGTTATTGCTGAGTGATGCGGGAAAGTGTCCCACCAGGAGGAAGAAGTAAATAAAGCAGCCCGTCCCAGAAACCTTCAGCAGAGAGTTGCAGAAGAGCTGTATGAAAGATACATTGAGATCTCTCTGGAGGATTCAAGGGACATCCCTGTGCACATAAACAAACTGCCCCCCCATCCCTAGAGGGTAAATAGCAGCTCTACCTCTCTCGATTGTACCACAACCTCTCCTAGCACCAGTAAATTAAAAGTACCCTACTGTAACTGAAAATGTACAGTTATCTGAGGTTCCTTCCCTGCATGCTGCTCGACTGGCTGGGCTGTGGTGGAGTCAAAAATAAGTCCTGGCTCACTGTGCAGCTGGATCCCCTGGTCACCTGTCCCCCAGACTCCTTGGAGAGCTGCTAGGTGTATTCACCGAGTCAGGTAATCAGGAAAAGGAATTTCAGAAATTGTGGGGCTTTAAATGGGAGGGGGAGCTTCCAGTCTGTGTAAACCCCGGGCAGCGGAGTTCACCATGGTGACCAGAGCGGTCAGTGTGGGGCATTGTGGGACAGCTGCTGGAGGCTGGTTCAGATTGACATAAGTAGCGCAGTGTTTGCATTCGCACTGAGTTGATCTATGCATATCAAGCGTGGCTCTGCACTCCTCTGGGAGGTAGTGCTACTAAGGGCACATCTGTGCTTAAAATGCTGCATCCCGTTGGCATAGTGAATCCACCTCCATGAGAGACGATAGCTGTGTCCATGGGAGAAGCTGTCCCGCCGGCCTACCTCTGTCTACACTGGCGCTTAAGTCAGTATTGCCACCCCTGAGTGACAGTTATACCGGAGTAATTCTGCAGTGTAGACCGGGGTCAGTCGGCATAACGGCAGTTACCTCAATGGGAGACCAATTTAAGTGTAATCCGATGCACAACTAGGTCGACGTAAGCTGCCTTGCATCGACCTAACTTTATAGTATAGACCAGGCCACAGGAAGATAGATGGTGGAGGGAAAGGCCTCTTTTACACATCCATCTGCAGCATTGGAGGCTCTGCAAGGTGTGAAATGGCCCATTCACCTCAATGTGATGTTCTCAGCTCAATCAGAACACCCCATGGAGGTGAATACAATAGGTCTGAGACCTGTGACCTGCTCCATTAATTTCAGTGGGTGTTCCCTGAGTTCTTGAGAGTCAGTGATATGCATGAAGTATACCCGTTCTCAGCTCTTCATCTAAAGGGGGGCAGGACTACCCCAGATCCTGGCTCACATGGGGGCCAGGGAGGGGGGCCTCAGACCCTCCCAAAAGGGCGAGACTTCCCCCAGAACCTGACTGGCTCACATGAGGCGAGTCCAACCCCTGTGGATTCTGGTACATACATGGGGGCAGGGATGGGCTTAGACCCCCTAGAAAAGCAAGAACCAATTCCCACCCCGATCTGGGCGCACACATGGGAAGGGAGGCTGTGGGGCTGACAGGTGCCTCTGCCCCTATTCTCCCTGCCACTCACCCCCTATTCCTCTTCCCAGTTTCCCACCCCTCCACTTCCTCTAGCTGCAACACCTTCCCTCACCTGAGCCCCAAACCTCTCTTGTTCCCCACCCTTTTTCCCCTTTTCCCCCACTCCACCCCTTAATATCACTCCCTTCCCAGGAAACATTCACAGTCTAATTTTCCCCCCCAAATACTATGATTATTTTCCTCCCACTATAAAATTGCCACCCGTGACTCAGATCATGGCAACCGCCAAACAATCAGTCTAAAACTCCTTTTGTCTTGGGTGGTGGCTTGTGATTAATTTATCTTTAGTTTTGTTAATTGAAGGGTGAGTTCACAGCCATCAGTCTGAGGTCTGATTCATCCAGTCATGAGTACCTTCCCTTTAACAGGACCAGGCAGCAGAAGGAAAGAGGGGGAAGCGGCGGGTGTGAGGGAGAGGGAAGAGGAGGAACCCTCGGTCAAATGACCCCAAATTTGGATCACTAATTTACCCTTGCCCCTATAAGGCAGTCCAAGTAACTGCTTGAGTTTTAGAGCACTTAAGAATTAAACTTTAAAACACACAAAATGGCGGGGATGGAAACCCTCTAACCATTTTTCTGTATTGGTGCTTGCACACTGTTGAACGTGGGGCGGGGGTACGTTTTCTTAAATACCATTGTCAGTTTGGGTCCTCGATAGATTTAGTAGGTGCCCTGAGCTACCTTGGGTAAAACTCCATAGATTGAGACCATTTAGGCCCACATCACATCAGTAATTTGATCTCTGACTCGGGGCGGGGGGAACCTACCTAGAGACCTTTTGAAAAATGGCAGTTTTGGGCTGTAATCACTGCAGCCTTTAGCTCAAATAACTCAACATTGGGTCATTAACCCTCCCCTGCACCTTCCTGATAAACATCACATTTCCAAGGAATTCAACTAAGCCTGTTGATTGTAGAGGACTTGGAAAGGTGGACCTTTAAACAGAAGTTGTGTTACAACCTTCCCTATGGTGGTGCCGATACACCACTTGAATATTCTCTGTACTGACTTTGGCTTGTAGTTGGCTCTTCTGTCCTATGTGGTCCATCCTCCCCCCCACCTTCCCAAAAAGTCTTTGGCTGCTGCTCAGATTTTTCGAAGAAACACCAGTGCAAACGGAGTTTCTGGTCAGTTTTACAGAATTCTGGTCAGTTTTTACCACTCTTTAAGACCTATGCAGCAGCTGTAGAAGTGCCCAGTCTAATAAATCTTTGTGCTCCAAATTTTCCACAAGCTAGTGCGTTCTTAAGCCTTTGTGACAGAGAACAAATATTTTCCTTGTTAACTTCCTTTGGCAGTAGTGGGCCCAAGCTGCATTCCTAGTTATCACAGAGACATTCGAAGTTATGACTATTTCCATGGGTTCGGATAAGTGGAAAATTCAAGTAAAAGGATTAATCAAATTTGTGGAGTTTTGGGAAACCAGGAACTCTCCAGCTAAAGATCCCACTGGCTGCTTTCCAAGAGTCTGAGGACTTGCACTTAATTTCCATAAAATTAAGTGCAGCTTCCCTCGAGTGTTAGAAGAGTTGCAACCTGTGGAGACTACAGGTCCCAGTATGCCTACTGCCTTTCTACTTGGATTGAAATGTAGTGTCGTATCCTTGGCATCTTTGAAGGCTGCACCTCCTCACTAACGAGAGGATGGCAGCAGCCAACACACTTAACCGTGAGAGTAATTAACCATTGTAACCTCCTGCCAAGTGCTGTGGTGGATTCTCCATCAGTAATCATTTTAAAATCAAGATTAGATGTTCTCTTCAAAGCTTTGATCTAGAAATTGTTTCGAGGATGGTCTCTGGCCAGTGTTTTACGCCTGTTTGAAGTGTTAGTTTTGCTAAATTTATAAGCACAAAATCAGATGTGTAAAAAAGCAGATGATTCTGTCAGGTGAGCTGTGTTAGCCCTCTAGGCTAGATGTAGTAATCTAACAACAATCTGAGGGCATCAGCTGATAATGTTGTCATGCAGCATAAAACAGCACAAGCATGGTGTATGTGGTGATCATTACAGATGTGTTTCGTGGAATAGATTTTTGAACCGTGTTGAATAAGGCTCATCCAGGCATTGGGGCAAAATGGGAAAACGTTCAAAACCAAAGCGGGCATGTGTGTCAAAAAACAGTTGGGAGAAGCATATGGAGAGCTGCCTTCTATCAAGTGACTTATTAAATATTGGGACCAGAAGTCCCTGAGGGCTGCACCACTACACGAAAGGTAAGGGCATCGGCTGGCCGACTGCTTTGTAGATCTCTGTAGGCTGCACTATGTTTGACCCTTAGTTTTCAGAATCTCTCATCAAGAAGTGCAGGCAGTCTCCTGCTCAAGGCTTCTCCCTTCAGGGTGGGATTTATCATGTGTGGCCTTCCTGGTGTAAATTTGTGATTTGGGCTCCAGCCTTGTTCTGATTGGTTATGATTCATGTTTATGTTTATCTGGGTTTGCCAGATTGCCTTGTGTAGTAAATTAGTGGACCACAGTTTTCATTTTTAGCCTTTATTGTCTTGAGTTTCTTCTCTTGCTTAAAATATTGCTTTTAATGATTGCACTTCTCTTCTATCCCCCTCAAGTTATTGTCACTAAAAACATCCATAGTGACTGAACAAGCAATTTCTCTGTGAAACTACTGCTCAAACAGTGGTGCAGATAGGATTTCTAGCAAGACGATTGACCTTCTTCAAAAGATCACTTTTTGGTTTATAGAGAAATAACTCCCATCATGTCTTGGCAGATCTCTTGGTTTTTTTATTTCAGAAATCTTCTTCTAACTTTGGACTGTGCTCTCTGTTTCACATGTTGTAGTGCAGATGTTTTTCTTAAAAACCTAGCCCACGTCCCAGCTAATGACACTGCTGGCTCTATTGGTTTTTATTAATGCTTATCAGGATTGATGCTTTCAGAGAGATTGCACGCACACAGCTCTCTAGTGGAAAGATTTTGTAGGAGGCACCTGATCTGTTCCTCAAAACACCAAAGGCCTTGGTCCAGTAGAAGGATTGGGGTGGAATTCGTTTCCATTCAGAACATAGCATGTCACTAGTCTAAACCATTCTTTACTGGATTCCTCTCAACTGCCAGTTTGAGAGAGGTGAACTTTGTAGTTAGACAGATCTACTTTGTTCTGACACATGACTTCTCTAGTTTTTATTTCCTTAATGTCAAAAGGGAAATAATAACGCCTGCCTTATAGGGATGGTGTTGAAAGTTAATTAATCCTCTATTAACAATAGTTGTCTGATCTCCTCTAACTGCCAATTTATAGTTTGAACAATAATACTCCACGCTTTTCAGTATCTTCCATCCAAAAATCCCAAAGTAGTTGATAATGTGAATGAATTAAAGCTTCTAATACCTCTGTGGAGTAAAGTGCTGTTGCCGTGTATCAGAGAGACTGAGGCACAGACTAAATGACTTGACCAAAGTCACGGGAGGTGAGTGATGGTGCTGGACTGGATCTCCTATTTGATTTAACGTGCTGCCGTCTCAAAGGGAGTGGATGGAGGTTTTAACTAATTCTGTACTGTTTGGGGGAGGGGCTTTTGTGTTTAATAAACAGTACTGATCCCTTGCATAATTATTGGCAGATTACACACACTCAGTTCTTATCAGGGTGTGTTATAAAACAGGGTTTAGTCAATTTCAGTGGTGTTGGCAGTTTCAGAGCTGTGTGAGGCAGAGTGTCATGCACTGGCAAAACACTTTAAAATGAACAGTTCGTCTTGCATGGGTTGCGGAGTGTGATAGGAGGATTTAGAACACTCCAGCGAAAAGCTTGCTGAACCGCGGCTGCCGAATGGTCACTACAGAGAGCATCCATTTGAAAACACCAGTAAGAAGGTCTCTCTTCTGCGTCTTTCTACAATGTGCCTAAAATTAGGTGCTTAACGGCAAATGTTCCTCCACCATCCCCAGAGTAACTGGAGTTGCAGCTCTTCTAAATGTCCCATTCGGAGTTCACCTGTCTTTTGCCAGGTTGGAGTGCTCTTCCTAAACCAAAACCTTGTTTTTCCACACCTGAGCCATTCTTTTTAGGTGACAACTCTGAGGAACTTTCAGATTGAGTTGTCAATAGAAGTTTTGGAACCTATTGATAAATTAAACAGTAATAAGTCTCTAGGACAAGATGGTATCCACCCAAGAGTTCTGAAGGAACTAAAATATGAAATTGCAGAACTACTAACTGTGGTATGTTACCTATTGCTTAAAAAAGCCTCTGTACCAGATGACTGGCAGATAGCTAATATGATGCCAATTTAAATAAATACAAAAGAAGCTCTAGAGGCGATCCTGGCAATTACAGGCCAGTAAGCTTAACTTCATTACTAGGCAAATTGGTTGAAACTATAGTAAAGAACAGAATTATCAGACGCACACATGAACATGGTATGTTGTGGTATAGTCAGCATGGCATTTGTAAAGGGAAATCATGCCTCACCAATCTACTAGAATTCATCGAGGACATCAACAAACATGTGAACAAGGGTGATCCAGTGGATATCGTGTACTTGGACTTCCAGAAAGCCTTTAACAAGGTCCCTCACCAAAGGCTCTTGAGCAAACTAAGCAGTCATGGGATAAGAGGAAAGCTCCGCTCATGGATCAGTAACAGATTAGAAGATGGGAGACAAAGGGTAGGAATAAACTGTCTGTTTTCACAATGGAGAGAGATGAATAGTGGGGTCCCTCAGGGGTCTGTACTGGGACCAGTGCTGTTCCAAATATAAATTATCTTGGAAAAAGGGGTAAAAGTGAGTTGGAAAATTTGAGACAATATGAATGTCTACACTGCAGTTAAAAGTCTGCGGCTGGCCTGTGCCAGCTGCCTTGGGCTGAGTGATTGTTTGATTGTGGTGTAGACATTCGGGCTCTGGCTGGAGCCCGAGCTCTAGGATCCTGCGAGGTAGAAGCATCCCAGAGCTCAGGCCCAAACAACTGCACTGCAATTAAACAGCCCCGCAGCCTGAGCCAACTGACATGGACTGGCTGCGGATGTCTTTTTGCGGTGTAGACGTACCATATAAATAGTGATCCGTGTTTTCAGTTTTTATGGATTTTTTTCACTGATAAATGATCAGGTTTTTTATTAAAACAGTTCAGTTTTTACCGATTTACACCCATTTATCAATCCAGTCAGTATTTTTCAGGTACTTATGTTTGTTAAACACTAACGCTTTCTGCGATGGTTGTGTCCTACAGCTCTGAGATTGAAACATTTCCACAGTGTAAAACGCAGAACACACACATGGTCAAGGTTGGAAAATCAACAACATTAATATCATGCTACAGTCGGCTCACAAGGAGACACTGCCTGCCTATTTCTTTCCTTCCATTTAACGTGGGCGCTGAATTTAAACAGTCAGTCCTCCACAGATGAATAAAAAGCCTGTGCGGACACAAAATTTGTATCCACATCTGATCTGCAAAAATGATCTGCAGATATGTGTGGATTTGCAGGGCTCTACAGATAAAGATATGTAATGCCCCATTCCCTCGGTTACCTCCTTTAGTGCCAATCTCCTTATGGGTTTGGATGGATGGGCCTGGGTTTTTCTGGATCCACACATAGCCAGTCCAGGCATTTTTGTGACTGGCTCCAGAATACCCCCAAAATGGCTTCTCCCCCCTCCAATGCTCTCAGAGGAGAGCATCTCACTCCCTGTTGGTCAGGCTAGCTCTTCCCAGGCTTTCCCTTGTCCGTCATTTGACTCCTCCCCTTCCTCTGAGCAGGCACACCTGAAATCCTTCCCCAAACCAACAGGTGCCCCTTCTATATAGCATCTCTCCTTCTGGGTTGCCTACCAGACTGATCTGCCCTTGGCTCCCTCTTCCTCCTAGGGACTGTGTGCCTTTCCCTGAACTACCAATGTACAGAGCCCCTGGAACTCAGGTAAGCTCCTTGGGGGTTACAGATAGATATGGTAAACATGGAGCGAAGACGTAAATCTATGCCTGAATGCCAACAGGAAAATCAGTGCTTAGAAATTTTCCAGAAAAATAAAGACAGGAGTGAAGAGGATGCATTTCACTGCAAGTACTGCAGCAGGGAGGTCCGTGCTCGCGCGGACAGAATAAAGGAGCATGTTGAAAGCAAACAATACAAGATGCTTAAAGAAGAATGTGAGCTTCGGGGTAAACCGTCAATATCAGGATCTTTCTCCAGGGCTTTAATGAAAGAGAAGGGACCGCACAATTGTCAGTTAATTTGTGTGTGCTCTTTGTTTTGCCGGACACCCACTGTTAATAGCAGAGCAGCCGAATGGTGACTTTGTACAACAACACTGTCCAGCAGCAAAAACCCTTCCTAATGCAGACAACCTCACTCGTAAGTATCTGAAAGAAAATGACGATGTGTTAGTATCTAAACTGATGGAATGAATTTATGGAAATGGGGTGTCTAGTCTGATTTTTGATGAGTCTCCTGATGCTTTGGACCATCTAATTCTTGGCCTTTTTGTTTTAGTTTTTTTTTTATTTCATTGCGAATAAACCCACATTGATGTGACATTCAGCCAATCTGCTGACAGCTTTTTTTGTTGATGCAGCAATAATTGACATATGAGAGAGGTACCAACTATGGAAAATGTGGCCACAGCTAACACAATTCTGCTTCCTACATGGCTATGTTTGCACAGGAGATTAAACTCAATCAGATACCGTGGCTGCTACATTACCTGTCCTGGTCATCTGATTAATGTTGCGCTGTCAGCAGCTACAGCTACAGAAGAAATGGAAGACATGGAATCTTGCCTCGTTGGATTTTCAAGCATGCGGACATGTTGGAGGCTTTGTTTTACAAAGTCTGAGATGAGTGCAGAGCCAAGTGCCGATTACCGCTGTGGTGCATGTCGGTGGAAGAGCTTTTATTTCACTGCCTGTCATGTAAATAACGCATGGATTGTGCTAATGGATCTCCTAGATCATCCTGAGTTGTTGGTTCTAAAGCAGAAATTCTGAAGAGCCTGGCAAATAACAAAAATGAGCGCCAGCTTCTGTGCACCAAGGTAATTTTCATTGTTGAAAACTTAGAATCGGTCTGTGACGCACAGAAAACACTGGAGTTTTCTCTGACTGTTGCCAATACATTTACCAATACAGACTTTTACCGGATCCTGAGAACCAAAATCTCAGCTGAACAGAGCACAAAAGCTGCAGGAGAAACGTACAGTGAGAAAACGCAGCTGTTTATGGAAATCCTTCCCACCCCAGGGTACAAGAGAACCAAAAAAGCATTCAAAACCTTCAACACAACACTCGGTGAGAAATGGGAGATGACAGTTGCCCATTATCTGAACCTCGAAGTGTTCGGTGCCGAAGACTCTTTTTGGAATGTCATCCAGGTGTTGCAGTCCTTCCTCAAGGTGAATTTTGCAGCAGACTACGACTGTTATACCAGAACGTTTCAACTATTCCCCAGTAAAGATGAAATTTCAAATCTGAAAGGAGAATTTACTACTTACATGACCTTGCCTAACCCTTGCAATGCAAAACTGGATGTGCTGGCACAGTCATCAAGACACACTTCCCAACTTCAGCAAAGTGGTACAGCGAGCTTTGAATGTACCCCCTGGATCTATTGATGCAGAGCGCCTATTTTCAAAGTTGGCATACCTCCAAGACAGCAAGGGTCTCAGCATGTGAGGATACTTCGAAGAAAACTTTGTGAGCCTACACAAACCAGGATTTCTGGGAAAACTACCAGCTCTGACACAGGCAAATATATCTTTTGTACATTAAAAACATTTTTTTCAATTCTAGTGTAGTGAAATGTGTATATTATAAAGATTTTATTTTCTTTTTCTCCCCGATTTTTCCTGATTTTATTTTATTTTTAAAACCAGATTTCATCCTGGTTTTAATGTTTGGAAAATAAACACTGAAAAATTCCCAGATTTTGTTTTTTACAAATAAAAACTGAAAACACGGAACACTATGTATAAAATTACTCAAAATAGTTAAGTTCAAAGCAGACTGCAAAGAGTTACAAAAGGATCTCACAAAACATGGTAACTGGACAACAAAATGAAATGAGATGAAATTCAATGTTGATAAGTGCGAAGCAATGCACATTGGAAAACATAATCCCAACTATACATACAACATAATGGGATCTGAATTAGCTGTTACCATGCTAAAAAGAAATCTTGGGGTGATCATGGGTAGTTCTCTGATCACATCTGCTCAATGTGCAGCAGCAGTCAAAAAAGCTAGCAGAATGTTGGGAATCATTAGGAAAGGGATAGATAATAAGACAGAAAATATCCTAATTCTACTACAGTAGAACCTAAGTTATGAACACCTCGGGAATGGAGGTTGTTTGTAACTCTGAAATGTTCGTAACTCTGACCACAACGTTGTGGTTTTTCTTTCAACACTTTACAACTGAACCTTGACTTAGTACAGTTTTGAAACTTTATCATGCAGAAGAAAAATGCTGCTTTTAAACATCTTAATTTAAATGAAATGAGCACAGAAACAATTTCTTTACCTTGTCAAATCTTTTTTAAGCTTTTCCTTTTATTTTTTTAGTAGTTTACGTTTCATTGCACTGTACTGCATTTGCTTTTTTTGTGACTGTTGCTTCCTGATTGTGTTCATCCGGTTCCAAATGAGGTGTGTGGTTGACTGGTCATCTCATAACTCCGGTGTTCGTAACTCTGAGGTTCTACTGTATATAAATCCATCATACACCCACACCTTGAATACGCATGCAGTTCTGGTCGCCCCATCTCAAAAAAGCTACATTAGGATTGGAAAAAATACAGAGAAGGGCAACAAAAATGATTGGGGTCTGGAACAGCTTCCATATGAGGTGAGATTAAAAAGATTGGGACTGTTCAGTTTATAAATGAGATGACTATGGAAGGATCTGATAGAGGTTAGGGTGTGGAGGAAGTGAGTAGAGATGCGTTATTTATCCCTTCATATAACACACGAACCAGGGATCCACTCAGTGAAATTAATAGGCAGCAGGTTTAAAACAAACAGAAGGGAGGAGTTCTTCACACAACACACCATCAGCTTGTGGAACTCATTGCCATGGGATGTTGTGAAGGCCAAAAGTATAACTGAGTTCAAAAAAGGATTAGATAAATTCATGGAGGATAACCATTCATGGACCTATTAACCAAGATGGTCAGGGATGCAACCCTATGATCTGGATGTCTCTAAACCTCTGACCGCTAGAAGCTGTGACTGGATGATGGGATGGATCACTTGAGAAATTGCCCTGTTCTGTTCATTCCCGTTGAAGCATCTGGCCCTGGCCACTCCTCAGAAGACAGGAAACGGGGGGACTGGACCATTGGTGTGACCCCCAGTATGGCTGTTATGTTCTCATCCTTTC
The DNA here is from genome assembly GCF_026122565.2 of Emydura macquarii macquarii. Lineage (NCBI taxonomy): Eukaryota > Metazoa > Chordata > Testudines > Chelidae > Emydura > Emydura macquarii. The sequence continues at coordinate 9,800,323 of NW_027133607.1, read as the reverse complement.
CACTTAGTTGCATTTCATTATATAAACTGTTAGCCAGGGCAGCATCACAGCTGAAATGCAAGCGCTTTGTCTGACTTCATAGAAAGGAGCAGCATTTCTTTACTAGCCCTCTTTTATTAATGTCATTTAGCAGTTATATAGCCCACTCCATCTGTAGATCTCAAAGTACTTGAAACTGAGACACAAAAGTTGTCTTGCCAAAGATTGTGCAACGAGTGAATGACAGAGGCAGGAATAGAATCCTGTCTCCTAGGTGTACATCTTTATATAATGGATAATTATGACTTTGTGGGAGGAACTTATTGAAAGAAAAGAGAAAAAAATCAGGGAATTCTTTACTGTCTCCTCTGCCCACCTCACTCCGTTTCTTGGGACTATTTGAGAATGTTAACCCCCTGCTGCAGTCATGTAGGGTATGCTACACTGCCACCAAAAAAAAAAAAAAAGTCAGCAAGGCTCAGAGCTCAATGTAGATGTTCCATTTTTAGCCCCTTGTGTGAGCTCAACTCAGTTGACCCTGGCTCTGAGACTTGCTGATGTGGGGGTTAGTTTTGTTTTGCTTTTTTCTGCAGTATAGAGATACCCATAGTGCATCAACTTTTGTTGAAGCTGCAGCATAGTTTCTGAACTTGGAATAAGAGCATTATTTCATGTCCGATGGACTGTGCAAAACAGCAAATCCAAAACCAGTGGGTATAATCTGATTTGTCTTGCTGGTTCAATAATAAAAATAACTAGCTCTTAGTCGTGAGCCACTTCAATTTTTTATTGACCATCAACCTAACAAACCCTGCAGACAATTTAAAGAGCTCCAGTAACACCCTGTATATACTCAAAACAGCACTTACACTGATCAAGGGCTTGCCTATCTTTGGGGAAAGATTGGTTTTTAATAATGCCTGTTTGTAATATGAACTGGAGAAATAACTTGCAGTGAATAATTTGAGTTTTTAAAATCTTTTTCCATTCACCAATTGTCTTTGAAGAAATTAAGGGTTTCTTGGCATTCATTATTCAAAACTATTGGCTGAATAACTTGTATAGGTCTTGGTTAGATTATGCATGAGCGGTTTGTGAGTATTGGATATTTGAATTGTGTTGGTTCCGATGGCCACATGGGCCATGGGATGTGGCCCTGTTGGTTGAGTGTAACTGAGAAGCCAGTATGAGTGCTTGTATTTGTGAATTCAAGATGATTGGCTTACATTCTGCTGTCTACTGAGAGATGTGATCACAGGCTTATTTACTAGAATCTTCAGGGGAATCAGATTTATTTAAAATTTTAATCTAATATAGGGTTTTGTATTGTTGCCTCATGGTTGGCAATTTCCCAGGGAAAAACTAGTTTAGGACAGGGTGTTGGTAAATACTGGCTTAAACCCACATTAAACCAGGAAATGGGAAAACTAATTGCATCAATGTCCAGAAAGCGTAAAAGGAATCTTTTCAAACTTTGGATACACCCATTCAAAACTGAAGAATAGGCTTTTTCTATCCACTACATGAAAGTTGGTCTTCTTCAAAATGTAGCATGGCCAAATGGACCTGGATTGGTATCTGCAACTCTGCATGCTTCTGATTGTGTAATGCTTCACGCTTACTATTCTGCATTATTTGTCATTTTCGTATAATCAAATGGTTTTGACTTGTGTTTATATAATATTGAAAACTGAAATATGAGTCATGACGTGTATAACTTTCTTGAGAAAATACTGAACCAAAATATATGTAGACATTCTGATGTTTAATATTATAATTATGTACTAGTTTTAGGCCCACTGCAGTGTGACTTTTGATTTGGACAACCCTAAATAATCTACAATCCATTGCCTAATGTAATCACAATTTGAATATGTAATTAAAATTAAGTGTAATGTGGTGTGCATTAAAGAAACAGTTTTTAAAATAGCCCCAGTTTAAGGCATTTTCTAACTAGTTTTTCCCAGGCTGGTGAAAAACACCTCTGGTAAATACTATGCCATGACTGATTTGCCTGGTTGTGTGTCTAGTGATAATAGTGCATCCCTTGAAGATATGATAGTCAGCATTGCGCTTCTCTGGTTACTTATTTGAGCTGTTCAGATTTGTCCATCTGCTCCTTCCTTCAGAAGTCACTGTGTTTTGCTTTTTCTTTTAAACTACCACTTATTCCAGACGTATAATGCAGGTGGGTAGGAAATTAGTTGAGGAGCATCTTTTAAGAAGTCTCTGCTTTCCCCAACCCTCGAAACTTTCCGTGCAGGCCTTGATTTGCTCACTTGTAGGGAGGAGTTTCAAGGTCTTTAAACCAAAGAATGCAGAAGCCATTGGGCCAATAAATCTGCGTCACATGTTTTGAGTTAAATAAAAGATTATATCTCCTGGAGGTTTTGCGCTTTTTTAATCTATATAAGGCAGATGTTATGTGTACGCTGTTATTACTCATTAGATAAATGTGTGTTTCATAATAGGAAACCCACATCAGAGGATTGTCCATTTTACTGCTGTTTGACTAGCTTCCAATCTGTGTGAACAAGTTCATAAAAATAGTGTGCAATATATACCAGCAGCAGAGAACTGTTTCCAGGTAGTCGATATTCAGAAGGTAGGGGTTAGCGTGGATTGGTTTGTGCTTAATGCTGATTCACGAACGTTTTTTTAAAATGGTGAAATTAAACATGGGTTGTCACAGGATAGTTGTATTTACTTTTTTTCCATTTGAGGCTAACTTCACTGTAGACTTCTCCTCTCCGCCCTTCCTGTTTTCCTCCCAATCAACTAAAAAGATAGTGGTGGATGAAATTTAGCCCCAGATTTATGCTTTGTAAAAACAAGCATTTTACAGAATTGATACCTATTGGAAATGATTCCATGACTATTTTTCAGAATTCCAATAGAAAGCTTTTTGAAACAAACAAGAAAATACCCCTGCAGTTTTTACAAACCAAACACTAAGAAACCTATGAAATATATTAGAAACAAACTGTGACAAAATTGAAACTGGCTAGTTTCTTTTCAGTGTCTAAGTAGAGAGAAATGTGGAACGTAAACACAGTATAAAGAGAGGAAAGTAAACATTTAAAATGCTTTCATTTTAATATGGTGGTAATGGAAGTAAATACTATAATTACAAGGTTTTAACCTGATGAGTAAACCTTTAAGATTTTAATTTGAGAGGGAGGCTTTCGTAATCTCAATCATTCGATCTGAATTCAGTGCAGATTGGAGTCAGTTTACCAGTCTGTCTCTTCCTGTGCATGGAAGGCTTTGTCCAGTAGAAAATAAGGCTGCGCTTCCATTCCTCACCCAGCCAATCAATGGGTGCCTCAAAGATGTGTCTGCAGAAATAGATGTTTGGGGGTTATTTGTGGCATTTTAGAAGCGAAATTCACACACGCTCTTGGCTTAGTGCTGATGTCTGTTTCAACGCTTGTCTTTGTGCTAACACAATTACAAGTGTGTTAGGTTTCTTAAAGGGTCATCTCTCTGAAGTTTGATTTTGATTTTTTGGTTTGTTTGGGGGTTTTTTGTTTTTGGACAGAAGAGGAGAACGCAGTTCACTGATCTCTTTAGATGTTGTGTCTTTCTGTGTGTAGGTGGCTTTCAGAAGTCATAAGAATTGTTACTCTTATCATAGTTCTCAAACTCTTATCTAAGGCAGCCTTTTTACACTCCTCCCATAATTCTGAATCACGCAGCTCTTACATATACCACACGCTCCGTCCCCAAGAGCTGTGGATTGTACCAGTCCAGAGAGTGAGGCCTTGTTGGAAGACTGAATCTGTTTAGGCACTTATATTACATCATAATGTCTAAGTGCTTCCCAAGTATTTAAAAATAGACCGCTTCTCTTTCTTCCTTCCCAGCCTGTGGGAGAAATACCCACTCTGGCCCGCACACAACCTATAAAGTGATCAGGTTATGTTGTGTTTTTATAACCCGGGGAAAGCTAAGGTGTGGTGAGTTCTGCTCTGACGTTTGAAAGGGGTGAGGTCTCTGGTTGTTTTTCTCTCTCATGGGAGTGAGTTCCTTAGTCGAGTGCTGATTCCTGTGGAGAATCAGACTCACATACCGCCCTTCTGATAGATTCCATTGTTCTCGTGGAATGACGTTGTCATGGGAGGCCATTGACATGGAGGGAGAAGCCATCACTGGCATATAGGACCGATTTCCTAGATGGCTTTGAATATTGGGTCTTGAACTGGACTTGTATGCAGCAGGGAGCCGGTGCAGAGAGTGAAGCACCAGGGTGGTGATGTTACGGCAACCTTTGTGTCTAAGCAGACAAATTGTTGTTACCAGCAAGTTGGTGCTTCTGTGGGCGGATGTGGCTTCATTCCTAGATATTGATTGGGGTAATCGTGCCTGGAGGTCCTAAATGTGTGAATCACCATGGCCCAGATCTGTGCCTGGTTGGACAGGGTGCAGTCTTTCTGACCAGTTTCAGATGGGCAAAAAAGTGCCACTTTGGCTATTTACGTCTCAATGTGTGTGGCAGAAGGGGTTACTAATCTGGAGTGTTTGCAATCTGATACTGCACCATCCTCCTCATGTATTTATAAACTAGAAAGTGAAACTGATTGAAAAATCGACAGATCCGTTTTCATTGTCAGAGCTAATTAAACAGCAGATAGTGACCAGATGAAAAGTAAATTAGATTTTATAGATTTCAATTTTATTGTTTGATAGTGTTAAGGTTGCAGGTAGCCTTTTTAAGTTATATATTTTAATCTGGCAGCTCATTAAAATTGAAAGAGGGTGTTGTCTTTTTGCATACAGTATTAATTCTTTGTATGAATATGGACTCTAGGTTCTCCAATCCCCTTATTTACCCTCATCTCTTGTTGTTAACAGCCATATAAATCTCATATTTCATGTCACTGCTAAATGTCACGCTTCAAATGGTTTGTTTTTTTTAATGCTTTTTTGGAAGCTGAGGAGTTTGAGAACAAAACCTTTTGGGTGTTGATCTTTAGAACTTATGGATGAGTCTGAAGCTTTCTGGCTCCTTTTCTGCTCTGCACTTACTCCTTTATTTCTCAGCTCTTAGTTTGTCAGTTGTAAAATCCTGACACCAGTATAACGGGGGTATTTGCACGCACCAAACAAAATCTTTTACACAAACAAGATGATGTGTAACTCCTAAGAGATTTATTGAGGAAACCAGACCTGTAGCCTGACCACTTCTCTGTAAATTTAACTAATTATTTGAGCTTTGCGTCTAAGACTAAAGGAGTTTATCTTAACCCTTTCTTCTCTAGTTTGATAATATGTACAAGACTCTTAGATTATGAAGCCACCTGCTTTTTTTATTATAGCTCCTTTCATTGAAAGTAATTCCAAAGAGTGTTCTAAACAGTTCAGACATAATGATGGGAGTCGTGTCCGACCCTGAATAGAACAAGAAATCTCTCTGGTGAGTGAAGACTGCCTCTGAGGTGCATACAGCGGATGTTAAATGACAACACTATAGAACAGCTTGGGCCAGGGAATGTTGCCCATTTGAAACTACGACTGTAGATTGATATGGGGTGGGGTCTGGAAGGAAGGGCAAAGAAGCCCACGACCTCAGAGAGATGAGCTCTCTCACCCTCTGCCTGAGAGGGGGATGCTGTGGTTTGGGGAAAGCCTTGTGGTGTTGGGACATGAAGCTGCCTAAGATATTGTAAATGAAATACACTGTGGTGAACTTACATAAGTGTGTGTGAGGACTGCTCACAAAGAGAAGTCCAGGAAGGGGGGGGGAAGCATGCCCTCTGACAGAGGGTCTTTTTAGTTAAATCTCTTTCTCCCTAGCACTGACTGTACAGTTGGTTTAATGAAATGCACAGTGTAAACAAACGGAGATGGACACTTTTGCTGATTGCAGCATTAAATGTTTGTTGTGGCTCATTGTAGCTAGAAAATGGTGATTTTTTTCAAGTTGATGTCTCTTTAAGGCGTTTCCTCAGCCCTTGCTGATGCATAGTTACATTTCGGTTTTGTTTCTGATCTTGTTACAGTGTTTTCAAAATTCTCTTGTATTAAAATATTAACTTGTATTGACTGGGAATGTGAGGAAAGCTGCTGAGATCTGTCTCCCTGATGGAGTGACTGCAAAAGGTTTATATAACTTCTAGATACACGGGAGTTAATTCAGGGCCCGGTAATGCCTCATTTTACCCTGTCTGGGCCCTTCTGACTATGCTGGGAACCTTTCCAAACACTAAAATTGTTACAATCCTGTTACTGTGAACACATCCATACAGCTAAACTGTCACTCATGCAGTAGGTTCTCCAGCCTTTGTACCGGTCAGCCTACGTAAGACCCTCTCATGACCTACTCCCAAGTCCCAGTCCCTTCCACTACTCAGTTCTCAATATATTTAATTCTGCAGATGACCAAGAAGGGCTTTGCAGGTCATTGGTGATCCATGGACTTCAGTTGGTATAGCTCTTATTATAGATCACTTTGGAGTCTGGTGTGATTAGTTTAAAATTATGTGAACAACCCCGCCAACCCTCCTTGTCCAATCTCTGCTGTCAGCTCGAACTAGCTTATCGTTGTGTCTATTAACACTTGTCCAGCAAGATTCTATTCGAACCATTCAGGAGCATGTTTCGTAGCTAACTGGTTCAAACAGTAGTGGGCCAGGCCTTTCCTATAATGAGGCTTTGGTGATAGCCAGGTTTATGAGAGAAAGTGTATTTAGTAGATTTTTGTCACAGATGTACATAGCAGCTGGAAAAGAGGAACTGAAAGATCAAGAGCCTTAAAACAGCAGACACATCTGGTTTAAAGGAGACAGATCCATAAATCTCCTCAAAAATCACTACTAATTGATTCAAGCCTGTTCAGTTTCCTTTGAAAATGAGCCTCTGTGGGATGCATGTGCCTGTCCACCTGTGGAAGAAATCGGCCTTCTGGAGACATGATGGACTTCGGTCTTAGCAACAGTGCGCTATCGCTTGGGGTAGCTGCAGGGAAACTGAATTCTAAAGCCACCAGAACAAATGCAGAGACAAAGATCTTCTGGGCAAATGGCCTAATAAAGCCAACTGCACTGTGCATGGAAAGGGAGGGGAGATCTGCATTTAGAATGAAATTAATATCCTGCAGAGTAACTACACTGAAGTAACTACACTTCAGCGAGAAACTGCAGAGCTGGAACTCATGCAAACTTAACCATTCCAAGTCCCTATTCAGACCCAGTTTGATTGTGTCATCTCATTACAAGAAGTAATTGTCACTGTTCACACATTCTCACCTTCTAATCAATGGTTGTGAATAGGCCTCATCTACTCTAACTGAATGGACTTTGCTAACACCTACCCTCCTCGTTGTTCCTTACCCTTGGATATATATATATACACCCGCTATCTGATTTCTTGCATCTGAGAAAGTGGGTTGCAGCCCACAAAAGCTTATGCCTGCAGGAATTAAATTTGTTAGTCTTTAAAGTGCTACAGGACTCTCGTTGTTTTTGCTGTATACAGACTAACACGGCTACCCTTCTGGAACTTTTCACCATAGAAGGCACTGAATGTAGCCATTCGAAATGGAAATCTACCAACTTCATGAAAAAACTTGCACAGATACAGACAGACATCATCTTCCTCTCCAAGTGCAAACAAATGGACATCATACCAAATGGACTGAAAGTGAAAAATCCCTTACGATCAACATATTATACAGACTATGGTGAGAGATAGTGTCACACACACACACAAAAAAAACTACGGAACCACCTGATCAGATTCTGTACAGCAAACGGGAGAAGATCAAGAAAGATCTCTCAATGCTGGATAGTCTCCATGAAAGGCCAAACTTCCATGGAAACTTCCATGTGGTTGATCTTTACAAAAACAAGAGGGACCATTTACAACACTCACTTTGCTTCTCTACAGAGGAAAAAGGACTCTAAACTATCTAAACTCCTACGTGCTACAAGAGACCACAACTGTGATACCCTTAACTCATACAATGATATTGTAAATCTATCCAACTATACACTTAACCCAGCAGAAGAGTCTGTCTTAACTTGGGGACTCTTTCTGCCCCACCACTCCCACACACATGATACAATTCTGCAGTGACCTGGAATCCTACTTTCGCCATCTCCGACTCAAGGAATATTTCCACCACACCACTGAACAACACACTAACCCACAGATACCTTCCTACCAACGCTACAAGAAGAAGAATTCTGCATGGACTCCTCCTGACGATCGAAACAACAGACTAGACTTTTACAAAGTGTTTCCACCGACGTGCACAAGCTGAGATTGTAGACAAGCAACATCGCTTGCCCCATAACCTCAGCCATGCAGAACGCAACGCCATCCACAGCCTCATTACCAACTCTGACATTATAATCAAAGAGGCAGACAAAGGAGGTGCTGTAGTCATCATGAATAGGTAGGATTACGAACAGGAGGCTGCCAGACAACTCTCCAACACCACATTCTACAAGCCACTACCGTCCGATCCCACTGAGGAATACCAAAAGAAACTACAACATCTACCTAAGAAACTCCCTAAAGAAACACAGGAACAAATCTACACAGACACACCCCGACCAGGGTTATTCTGTCTGCTACCCAAGATCCACAAACCTGGGAATCCTGGACACTCCATCATCTCAGGCATTGGCACTCACAGCAGGACTGTTAGGCTATGTGGACTCTCTCCTCAGGCCCTATGCCACCAGCACTCCTAGCTATCTTCGTGATACCACGGACTTCCTGAGGAAACTACAATCCATTGGTGATCTCCCAGAAAACACCACCTTAGCCACTATGGATGTAGAAGCAGCTCTACACCAACATTCCACGCAAATATGGACTACAAGCCATCAGGAACATTTTCCCTGATGATGTCATGTCACACCTGGTAGCTGAACTTTGTGACTTTGTCCTGACCCACAACTACTTCAGATTTGGAGGCAATCTATACCTTCTAGTCAGTGGCACAGCTATGGGCACCTGCATGGCCCCACAGGTTTTTATGGCTGACCTAGAACACCACTTCCTCAAAACTCGTCCCCAAGCACCTCTCCTTCACTACCCTACATCATCATCTGGACCCACGGGAAAGAGTCCCTCGAAGAATTCCACCAGGATTTTAATAATTTTCACCCCACCATCAACCTCAGCCTGGACCAGTCCACACAAGAAATCCACTTTCTGGACACTACAATACAAATAAAGGATGGTCACATTAATACCACCCTATACCGAAAACCAACTGACCGCAATACATATCTTCATGCCTCCAGCTTCCACCCTGGACACATTACATGATCCATTGTCTACAGCCAAGCCCTAAGATACAACCGGATTTGCTCCAATCCCTCAGACAAACACCTACAGGATCTCCATAAAACATTCTTAAAACTACAATACCCACCTGGAGAGGTGACAAAACAAATTGACACAGCCAGATGGGTACCCAGAAGTCACCTACTACAGGACAGACCCAACAAAGAAAACAACAGAACACCACTGGCCATCACCTACAGACCCCAGCTAAAATCTCTCCAACACATCATTAAGGATCTTCAACCTATCGTAGAAGATGATCCCTCACTCACTCAAGCCATGGGAGGCAGACCTATCCTTGCTTACAGACAGCCCCCCAACCTGAAGGAAATACTCACCAGCAACCTTACACCGTACAACAAGAACACTAACCCAGGAATCTATCCCTGCAACAAACCCCGTTGCCAGCTCTGCCTGCACATCGACGCTAGTGACACCATCACAGGTCCTAACCACATCAGCCACACCAGCTCATTCACCTGCACATCTACTAATGTAATATATGCCATCATGTGCAAGTAATGCCCCTCTGCCATGTACATTGGCCAAACCGGACTGTCACTATGCAAAAGAATAAATGGACACAAATTAGACATTAAAAATAACATCCATAAGCCCGTCGGAGAGCACTTCAATCTCCCAGGACACTCTGTAGCTGACTTGAAAGTTGCCATACTTCTACAAAAAAAAACTTCAAAAACAGACTTCAGCGAGAAACTGCAGAGCTGGAACTCATCTGCAAATTTGACACAATCAAACTGGGTCTGGATAGGGACTTGGAATGGTTCTCTCATTACAAGAAGTAATTGTCACTGTTCACACATTCTCACCTCCTAATCAACGGTTGTGAATAGGCCTCATCTACTCTAACTGAATTGACTTTGATTTTATCTACCTTCCTCATTGTTGTTCCTTACCTTTGGATGGATATATATATATATATATATACACACACACACACCCTATCTGATTTCTGTTTCTTGCATCTGATGAAGTGGGTTGCAGCCCACGAAAGCTTATGTCTGCAGTAATTAAATTTGTTAGTCTTTAAAGTGCTACAGGACTCTGGTTGTTTTTACACTGAAGAACTTTTCTGAAATCTACAAAACCCAGAAAAGTCAAAGCAGAGGATGAAACTGGCCATAACTCATGTTGTGTCTAGATATTGCAGCAAATCATGGCATGTAAGATTCCACCCGCTGTCCCCCTCTAGGCACAAAGGGGTGAATGTGAAGAAGTTTCAGCATTAACGCCTGATTTCCGGGTGTTTCTGGTTTAAATCTTTTTATTTTTGGTGTGAATTTCCTTTGTTCTGATATTTAAAGCAAAGAGGAAATAGGAGCTGGAGCAGAATGTTAGTTGTTCATAGTGGTGTCCAAAGTAATATCGTGGGGCTACTCTAACAAGCTGGGTTTTTTTGGTTTTTTTTTTTATTATTTGTCGTTAGTCTCAGGTCTGTGTATTGTTGTGACTATTCAGAGTATGCAGCTGATGCATGTATACTGCTTTCTGGGCCAAAATGCCTTTTCCAGGTGGCTGCTGAAAAATATCAACATGTTTAATGTTTAGGTTATAGACTCTGCAGCTGGTGTCTTGGTTCCGCACTGTAAAAGCACCCAGAATGATCCTGGCCGTATCCTAACTAGAGGTGGCTTTGCTCAACATACACAACTGGGCGAGTTCTAATCTTGGCCCTAATATTGGTGTGTGGCCTTGGGAAAGTCACTCCCTTTGTTTTCTCACCTATGAAGTGGTAGTAATATTTCATGCCAGTACTGCCCTGCCTTCATCTGGTATCTGCAGCGGACCATTGAATCACACGAGGGAACAGGGTGACTGGCATCTGAAGCACCTGTCTATAATATATAGGAAGGAAAGCTGCATTTCCAATGGCGTACCAAGGGGAGGGGTAGGGGGGCGCCGGGCCGGCCTTCATGACACGCAGGAGGCGGGGGATGCAGGAGGATCTGAGGGGTGCAGCGCCTCCTGTGCCCCCCCATGTGTCATGAAGGGTGAGGCTGCCCTGTCCGAGCCAGCTGCAAGGCTACAGCAGGAGTAAGTGCTGGGTAAGTGTGAGGAGGGGGGTGGCAGCGGAGCCAAGCTCGCATTTGTGCCCCCCCTGCAGGTACAGATCTCCCCTCCCCGGGGGCAGCTGGGGGGCAGCACTGGGACCCCTCCTGCTCTGCGCAGGGGGCGAGGAGGGAAGATGAGGCCTTGGCGGGGAGGACCCAAATGTAGGCTTGGCCCCCAGTCACCAGAGACCCTCTGTACACCACTGTGCATTTCCCTAGAGGCCTGCAATCTGAGTGACCTGCTGAAGGTCTCATGCTGCCACTAATAAAACATCCTATGGAATTTCTAAACTTTATACATGACAGTTTTCTAATTAAAAAAAAATGTTGCATCCAACACAGGGGAATGCTGCATTAGACTTCAACTGGACAGTAAAACGGAATTGATCGCAGACCAAAAAGTCAGTGGTGGTTTATGTGCAAATGATGGTTTTTCATTAATGACTTGGATAATGGAGTGGAGAGCACGCTTATAAAATTTTCAGATGACACTGAGCAGGGAAGGGTTGCTAGCACTTGGGAGGACAGGAATAGAATTGAAAATGACCTTGAAAATTGGTCTGAAGTCAACAAGAAGAAATTCCGTCAAGACAAGTGCAAAGTGCTACACTGAGGAAGGAAAAATCAAGTGCACAACTACAAAATCAGGGAATACCGCCGAGGCGGCAGTACAGCAGAAGAGAATCCGGGGGCTGTAGTGGATCACAAATTGTATGAGAGTCAACAATGTGATGCAGTTGCGGAAAAGGCTAATATAATTCTGGGGTGCGTTAATAGGAGTGTTCCCCAGGAGACCCAGAAGGCAATTGTCCTGCTTTACCTTGGCGCTGGTGAAACTTCAGATGGAATACCGTGTCCAATTCTGGGTGCTACGCTTTAAGATGTGGACAAATTGGAGAGAGTCCTGAGCGGAGCAATAAAAGGTTTAGAAAACCAGCTCTATGCAGAAAGAGTTTTTAAGAAAAAAGAAGCTAGGCATGTTTAGTTTTGAGAAAAGAAGACTGAGGGGGGACCTGATGAGTGTTCAGATATGTCAAAGGCTGTTGCAAGGAGGACGGAGATCAATTGTTCTCTAAGGAGGACAAGAAGAAATGGGCTTAATCTGCAGCAGAGGAGATTTAAGTTAGATATTAGGAAAGGCTTTCTCCCTATAAGGATGTTAAGCTCTGGAACAGGCTTCCAAGGGAGGTGGTGGAATCCCCCATCATCGGAGGTTTTTAAAACAAGTAAGAAAAATACCTGTTAAAGAATACAGGAATGGTCTAAACTAGGTGTACTTGGTCCTGCCTGAGCGCTACATTTCTGTGATCGATTGTGTCTTGATTACATTTGTCATGTGCAAACAGAATAAAATCCAAATCGGTAATATGTATACTCGGTGCATTAAAAGGGCCAGTTTCACAAAACTGAAAACAATTGAGCCAGATCAGTTGGGAAAAAAAATAATAAACCAAAAAATGTGAATGATAACTGGGAACTGTTTAAGAACATTTTATTGGATGCCAAAATGCCACAGTTGAGAGGAGTGGCTTCTCTGGATAAATGACCAAGCTGGTTTAGTGGGGAAGTGAAAGCAACTATAAATTAAAAAAACTGATCAAAATGGGAGAAAGGGGAAATTGATAGTGATGATAAATATAAATCAGAAGCTGGTAATTGTAGAAAATTGATAAGGGAACAGAAGGACAAAAGGAGAAAAGTATTGGCAGCAGAGTTAAGGAAAATCAGTTTTTAAAAGTATCTTGGTCCATTGATAGACAGCAATGATAGAATTATCAATAATGGAGACAAGCCAGGCATGCTGGGTGCATTTTTGTTCTTCATCTGGAATGCAAAAAGCTCTTCAGTTGTTAGGATTTAAACGTGTACCAATTGTTTTCTGATTTATTTTTTGAAAAGTGCTGGCTTAAGATTTCAGACGCCAAGCCTTTACTGTGCAGGGAATGTTTATAGCCGAAACAAGCATCTTGGAATGAGGTCTGTAGTTATATAGGTTACCAACGTGTGTCAGGTGTGTCCAGAAATGAAAGCTAAGGCCTGGTCTATGCTAAAAAATTAGATCGACCTAGCTATACGTCACTCAGGGCTGTGAAAAATTTTGCTCCCTGAGCCTCTACAGTGAGGTCAAGCTAGCCCCTGGTGTAGATGCAGCTAGGTCGATCGAAGAATTCTTCTGTCAACCTAGTTAACGTCTTTCGGAGAGGTGGATGAAGTACAGCAATGGGAAAGCCCCTTCTGTCAGCGTAGGAAGTGTCTACATAACAGCGCTATGGCGGCACCTGGTCTGAGTTCCCTCAGGCTGCCATGGGGTGTGGGTACCTAGTGTAACTGCACTGAAATGTATTTGTGTCAGAAATGTACTAATTACTCACGGGGTTCTCACACACTGTCCTACAGGAAACTTGCCGCCTTAGCAGAATCCACGTTGCCCTAATGCTCGTGCTTTATAAGACACAATGGAAAGCGACAGTTTGCCTTGCTGAAGCTGATGGGAGTTGCTGATACTCTATACCTTTGCAAACCAGGCCTCTCTTATTTAGATATCTCAGTATGGCTTTTGGAACCTACCTTTAGGCACCCAGGTTTGAACAATTATGGGTTTGCAGTCTAAAGACCATTTTGACATCAAATGCTGAGTGTGAGGGACAGACATGGAGAACACTACTGGAGTGGGGGGCGCTTGGAAGGGAGGATTCAACTTTCAGGGGCAAATGCTACTGTAGCTTAGTCCCGTAAGCACACACACACAATGTGGTAAAATAGGACTGCCAAATAATAAGCAGCCTACTGATAATGTAAAGCTGCAAGTGGGTCCAACACAGCACAGTACTCCAGGCACAGTGACCTTTTAGCTGGAATGCATTTTGGGAAGTGTATGGCTCTTGCTGATGGGACAGCTGAGAGAACAATCTGCCCAGGGCATAGTTATCTGCAGTGGCTCATGTGCGGTGTAAAATCAGAATGAAATTTGGGGATTAGGGGGAAATGGAGGTGGAAAGGTTGCGCTGCCCCCTTGTGCCAATTTTATAGCCACCCCAACATACTGGATTTGTTATAGGGATGTCAAGAGAAGGGACTTTCTTTGCCGACTTGCAGTTACAGTATTCTCTCCCAGTATTGGAGGAGAGAGTGCATGCTGAGCTCATACACCAAACTAATTAGGTAGAGGAAGTTGTAGGGCTGTTTTCCATGACTTTATCTGGAATGATCATAATCTAGCGCAGGTTTCGTAGACTTTAAGGCCAGACGGGACCATCGCATCATCTAATCTGCCCTTCTGTACATCACAGGCCATTACACTTCACCCAGTTTATCCTATATTGAGCTAATCATGTGGGTTTGGCTAAAGCAGTGGTCCCCAAACTTTTTATACCCCCATCTCTGTCTGCACCCTTCTCCCATCCCCCCCAGCTGAGGCTGGGAGCAGGGCCACGATCGGGATCAGGGCCAGGGGCCGCTGCGGGTCGGGGACCGGGCACTAAGACCGTGGCTGGGCGCTGTGACCAGAAGCCGAGGCCGGGCCGGGCGTTGAGGCCATGGCTGAGCTGGGAGCCATGGCCAGAGACCACGGCCGGGCCTGGAGCAGAGCTTGAGACAGAATGGGGTTGGGTGGCGTTCCCTCCCTGCCCCCAGTTTGAAGACGCTGGGCTAAAGCATGCGTTCTAGAAAAGCATTCTGCCTTCATCTGAAGACCTCAAGAGATGGAGAATCTATCACGTGCCTTGGTAGTTGGTTTTAGTGGCCAGTCAAGCTCTGATAAACATTTGATTCTTGTTCTGCCTTTCTCCACTAGATCAAAGAGCCCTTTAGTACCTGGTATTTTCTCATGGTGAAGGTACTTATGGTAATCAAGTCACCTTTCAATCTTTTTGATAAACTGAACAGATTAAGCTTTTTAAGTAGCCCATTTTAAGGCCATTGACTCCAGCCCTCAAATCATTTTTGTGGCACCCTTTCCACATCGGAAAACTGCAACCCTTTCCCCCGGAGTTGTACACAGGATTTCAATATCTGTCTCACCAGTGCCATATACAGAGGTAAAAATTCCTCACTAGTCCTGCTCACGACTTCTCTTTACATCCAAGCACCTCACTGGCCCTTTGTACCAGAGCATTGCACCTGAAGCTCATGTTGAGTTGCTTGTCCAATGTGATTCCTTGACCCTTTTCAGATCCATTGCTCCCTGGAGTACAGTCACGTTCTGAACCTGTGGCCTATCTTCCTTGTTCCCAGATGGGTAACTTGGCGCTTGGCTCAGCTGCATTAGCACACGTTTTGGCTGAACGGCCCAGTTTACCAAGATACCCAGATTGCTCTGTAAGACTGCCCTGTCCGCCTCATTATTTACCAATCTGACAGTTTTTGTCATTGGCATGTGAGTCTGGCTTGCAGATCTAAGGTTTAACTGCAGAATGTTTATTACTAAAATATTTTCATATCATTTCTGTTCTCTCCTTTCCTCCATGAAATGGCTTCGTTTAGCTAGCAACACAGCTCAGGTGTGGTTCTTAATTAGTCACTTGTAAAAGTTTAGGAAATACGTTGTAAGGACCAACTAGGATCCTGAAGCAGTAGCCTGCCTAGTCCCAGGTGACTACAGCTTCAGGATGTATGGTGATGGTGGTGAATGGCTGACATTGCCTTTTGCAGCTGAAATATAATTTATCCCTTTTACGAGAAATTGTCGCACGTCTGGCAATCAACTCTGCTTTAGAACAGGAAGAGAAGTGCCATAAGTAGTGTGTGTTTAAACCAAGGTTCATTGGCAAAGCTGACTCTCCCTTTAATCACCAAAGTAGCCTTCTAACTGCAAATACTAACATATGCCCATGTCAGATGTGTGATCTGTAGCAGTGAAGTGGATTGATGTTATCCCTGAGCCTGGCATCTCTGTTAACAGTACCCAGCACCTGCTGGGCGGACCGACGCTTTGACAGCAGCACATTCAGGAGGGAATCCTGGTTCAACACTTCTGGTGATCATCTTGCTAAGAACAAGGGGGTTATAATTCCAGGAAGTGTGGGTTCTTCCTTTTCCAAACTTGGTACCTAAAGTTGTGAAAAGTCCACTTTGTTTAACCCTGCTGATAAATATTTAGCTGATCTGAGTTCTAGTCCACGTCTTTCTCTGCTTGATGGCAGTCTTCCAATTTGCCTTTAGGTGCATGCATGGGAGATCTCAGACCAACTGTTACAGATCCGGCAGGACGTGGAATCATGCTATTTTGCAGCACAGACCATGAAGATGAAGATTCAAACCTCGTTCTATGAACTCCCCACAGATTCGCACGCTGCATTACGGGACTCTCTCCTGTCCCACATCCAGAACTTGAAAGACCTGTCACCCATCATTGTAACTCAGGTAAGCCTCGGGGGAAGAGAGGGTGTTTCTCCAGGCAGCCGCGTACCAATTTTCAGTAATAAAGCATGGATAATTCAGTGTCTTCATTAGAGATGCATAGTGGACATGTTGTAACATTTACTCCATTGTCCCGTCAAATCCATCCTGTGCAATAATTGCTGCTTTATTTAGGGGCAAGAAACGGAGGCTGCAAGTCACGTGAAGCCTGGCCAGCTAAAGCTTTTCACTCATGGCTTTCAGAAATTCATGCTCCCTGGTTGTTCTTCCTTTAGAGTGGAGCAAGAAAAACTGAGAAAAGGGAAATCAGTGCCCTTCAGACCCAGTCAGAGCAGTTTCTCCATATATAGGCTCAGTCCTGTGATCAATTCAACAGTGATTTCGTAGGTTAATAAATCAATTATTTTACCCCTTTCTATGCTGCTTTGGGAGGGTGATGGGAGGAACAGCTATGCAAGAATCTTCCGTGCTCAACTATGAAAACAACAATGAATTACCCATCGAAATTCCCTCCGTGACTGGAAGGTCTCTGACGTGAGGTGCTACCATATCCCCAGGAAGGTGTTCATCTTAGATACTGAAAAACTAATTATTCCCTCATGCCATCAACTTAGCTGGCCTGCGTGACACTGCTGAGCACTTGTCACTGCATCCCTATGAAGTCCAAATCAGCCTCTCCGCCTGTTGGTCTTAAATCAGCCTGAAAGGTCTGACCCTGCACTGATTCAAGTCAGTAGCAATTTTGCATTTGGCTTCTGTGGGGGCAAGGATGGGCCTGGGTGAAAGTTTGTGTGTGGCTGAGGAACTGTACATCATTTCTGTTCCAGATTAAACACAAATAACCTGGCAGCAGTGACGAAGAGACTGCTAAGTCTCTAGGGAACAGAGTGTGGGAGACACTCTGCTAGCCAATCTGAGAGAAGGTTTGCAGCCAGGAAGAAGATGGTTGGCCATCTGGGTCGGATATTGCAGTTTGCAAATGGGAGGGAGAGTGCTGGCCTCAAACTGACCCGTGAGTTGCAGGCCTGTGACCCCTCAGCCTGACAGAAATGAGACTGTTGCCTGTGGCTAAAGGATGTGTCCAGCATTTAGATTCCAAGGTGATGAGTGCTCTACAAATAACACCGTAACCGGTATTAGAAGTGGGGGATCCCACATCACCTGCCACTGTAAATTCTTTAGCCGTGGGTGAGAAGCTGTGCTTAAAAGTCACGCAGCCCTTCCTTCCTGGTGGACTGGTGCATGGGGGCATGAGTGTTGTTTCTGCTTACACAGCAGAGAAAAAGTACTTTGGCTCCTGGACGCTGAGGGTCTTGTGGGATTGCCATGAGATCTGAGGGGCTTGGTTTTACTTCATGGAGGGCTTGATTTCTCCCATCTTCTCCCAATGTTGTTGAACAGAATCTGGACATTTTTCTTCCTGTCTCGCAACACAAATTGGACCTTTCTTGTTTTTAGCGCTGGTCTTAGTCTTATTGTTTTCTCCCTCTACACTTCCAGCTTGCATTAGCAATAGCGGATCTCGCCCTACAAATGGCTTCTTGGAAGGGCTGTGTGCAGACACTGGTGGAAAAGTAAGTATTTGTTTTATATCATTAAGATTTATAGAAATATTAAGCCTACAAACCTCCTGTACTCCTACAAGACTTAGCTTACAAGAATGCGAAAAGAAAGCTAATGATCTGAAAGCACAACTACACACTTAGGTGCACTGCTACAGAAGAGTTGGAAAAGTGCTAGAAAATAACCTTTGTGATTGATCATTTAAGTGGCTCTGGATTCTAATGTAATGCTAGTAATGAAGTGTTCTAGGTGAAGTGGATGGCCGGTCAGTTTATAGACATGTCTGTGATGGAAGCCATGCATTCCTTTTTGGGGGCTCCTGTCGGCCTGGATGACTTCTTCACCTCCATTTCTATATTGCTGTACAATCTCTTTCTGGTCTCATAGCTGTCTTATCCTTCTGCCTTAAGGTTGGTCAGGTCAATGCTGCATCATAACTGGTGCAGTGATAGCTGTTTAATGTTACGAGGCGTTCCTTTCACTTCCTGATAGGGCTGAGTTGTGTCACTGAGCATCTGGAGCTCAAACCAGGATCCTTTCATGGCAATTCATGTCACTATATGAGGCCAGTGCCACGCACTGTGCTGTTGTGAAATGTCGCAGGTGCTGTGCAAAGATTGCTCTGTACTGGACAAAGCCACTGCAATGTGAAATGGAGATTGCATGATGTCATTATTGGCAGAGACTCTGTGCAAGGGGAGAGTGGAAAGGGGGGAGTTGACTTGAGATGTTGAACAAGGGATTTTTACCATCTTCCTTGACGGTATGAGGACTATGAACTGGGTTGGTAACACTTATTTGTTTCAGAGCCTAACATTTGCTTTTGATGTGAATCCACATGATGTGTTTATGGACAACTTTCATAGAATCATAGAAGATGAGGGTTGGAAGGGACCTCAGGAGGTATCTAGTCCAACCTCCTGCTCAAAGCAGGACCAACCCCGACTAAGCCATCCCAGGCAGGGCTTTGTCAAGCCGGGCCTTAAAAACCTCTAAGGCTGGAGATTCCACCTCTTCCCTAGGTAACCCATTCCAGTGCTTCTCCATCCTCCTAGTGACCCTAGTAATTTTGTCCCGAATCTCTTTCAGTGAGATTCCTCTCATCTCCAGCGAAGGTGTTTAGACACTCCTGGAGTTTGATGTTGTGTGTGTTGGCAAGCCTCTTCTCCATGCCATTTCACTTCTTTGCCACTCCCTCTGCTCAAGGTACAGTAATGACGTGACATCACTGCCCTTTCTGCTGGAGATCCTCACGGTGCTGCCTGAAGAGGTTCATAGCCGATCTTTGCGCATTGGAGCCAACCGTCGTACCGAAATCATCGAAGACCTGGCTTATTACTCCAGTACAGTGATCTCCCTTCTAGTAAGTAGATCACCTGGAATGTAGACATGTGACAAACCGATCTGTGGAGGTGGCAGAGGGCACAGTCTGTGACTGTTTCAGATCTAGCCCGGGTTGGAAGTGATCAGAAAGCTATCAGGCTTCCTAACAGCTGCCAGTGTGAAACTAGTTGTTCTCACAGTCAAGTCCTTAGTGGACAAGAGTCCACATCAAATAAATCCATGACTGGCCCCCCACTGTAAGCAGTAGGCCAAGGATTGAGTTTGATCATGGAGACTTAACTACCCCTCCAACTGGTTCTTCGAGGTCAGGATTTGAGACCCATTAGGTACAGGCAGTGTGAGGAGGAAACTTGCCCTGCTGCTCTTTGTTCTGTGCTCATAGGCCTTCAGTCTCTTGAGCTGTAAATCCAGCAACTCTCATTGGCCCTGAGTGCCTTTATAGATAAGGCCCTACTTGAATTGCGAGATGATTGTCCAATAATTACGGCTGACAAGCCATGGAAACTCGCAGAAGAGTAATAAAAAGGACCTTATTACCGCAAATAATAAGGTCCATTATTACTTTTCCACTATTTTCCACTGTCAGCCATCCCGGGCTGAGAGCGGGGGACTCCGCTGTAGAAATTGCGGCTGAAACCTCGTATCTGCAGTATCATGAATTAAGTAGGGCCTTTTTTGTAGATTAAAAAAGATGAGTGATCCAAGACCGTTCACTTACCTTTTTTAATATAAAAGGGGACTGTGGAGGAGATAACCTTTAACATAATTCTAGACTGAGAGGTACAGATTGGTCAGAATAAGCATTTTAGGATTTATTTATCTAAAGGCCATCTTATTTATTTTATTTTTACCACGAGTTCTTTCTTGACTTACCCACACCCTTCATGTAATGCCCTGAAGGTTCACAGCACTCCCTTCGTGGTCACCCCAACAGTGATATGGTGGCCACAGCAAAAATATGCCCGGATGAAAAAATCAACACACACAGGTGAATTTCTAGATGCTTTCTCATTGCCATGCCTCTTGGAGGAGAGTTCCAGCTCTCCAGGGTGCTAACCGCTTGAGGGCGTTTGTGCGCAACAAGGCTTTTGACTTGGGGTTGAGGAGTGAAATGAATCAGCCCATCTCCAAAGCAGTTCGCAGAGATTGAAAGGAACCGACTAGAATATATCCAGCCCCCCTTGTTCAGTGTTTTCCCAAGGATCAATTTACTCATTTCCTACTAAATTATTTGAACGAAATACCCCGGAGAGACCCACCTAATCTCTTCCTCCTCCTCCTTCAGGCTGTACTGAAATACAGTCCCCATACATGTTTATGCAGAGCTCCTCATTACTTTTTACCATTTCACATTGCCTTTTTAAATGGGAAATATACTGCCCAGCTGTGCATAATAAGGCTGTTAATATCCTAGAACCCCAGATGGAATTGCATTTTGATGTATTATAATTATAATATATGGTAACAAAGAAATAATTTTTGTGCTTTGCAGGCCACACTTTTGCTGCTTCTCTCCTTTTTGCTGCCGTGTGAGTGTGAGAGTGTGTGTGAGTGTGAGTGTGTGAGAGAGAGAGAGAGAGAGATTTGTTCTCTTCCCCAATCCTTTCCTCCAGCTGCTTTCCTTTTGCCTCAACTCTGCTGGCCATCATGTGTCTAATTTTCATAGCTGTTGGAGTTGAAGCAGATCTGTTAAGTTATATAGCTCTCCTTCTCCACCCTTAAAACCATCTCTAGCTTAGTGCAGGTTCATTCCCCATAGTGTCTTTAGAGCTTTTATCAAATCCAGTTTTGAATGACATCAGTGATGTCACCACTTCCCTTGAGGGAATTATTCCATCACCTGACCAGTCTCACCCTACATTTTCCCATGCTCTCTTTAATGCCACTACTCCTGGTTACAGAACTTCAGAAGATGTCAAATTCCCTTCTCAGTTTGGTGCTACACCCTTTGTTGTTTGCAGACTGTTGTTATATTCCCTTCTAACCATTGGTTAGCCGTGCCATATGTAGAATGTTTATCCTTACTTTGTGAATCGCCTCTCTTGCCCATTTCTAATTTCTTTTGTTCTCTGGATTCCCTCCAGCTGGTTTGTATGCCAGATTTTCTGATGCCAGATTGCTTGGAATTGGGCGTCGTATTCTGGTTGTGCTTTCGAGGCAGAAAGAGGGCTGATTGCCTCCCTGCAGTGTGATGGGATACCTCTGCCCAAAAGTATCTCCAAATCATATGGAACGTGTTGCCCCTTTCTTTGCTATCCTGTAACAAGCACCTCCGATTCATTGTCCAATGTCTTGTGTTTGTCTTGGCTTCCAGTTCCATATCTCTCCTGTGTTAAATCTCACTTTATTATCAGCTCGTATTTTTTCAGTCTAGGTCCTTTGAATTTGTGTCCTCCTTGTTCCTTGTAACGTCTCCCCCACACTCTTCGTTCCCAAATGTTTAGTTTCATGCGTTTGGTTAACATGCTGTTTACTTCCTTTTTCCAGCTCCTCAGTGAAGATGCTAAATAAAATTAGAGCTAACCCCTTTCTGTGGTACGACCTGGCACTGCACTCAACCCCAGTTTATTACCTTGCTGTTCATTAATGCCTCATTTGCATGTGTTCTAACTGCTTTTGAAGTTTAATTATTTTCTTTTAAATTGAATTGGGAGCTTAATGCTCAGTTAAAAAGTTGAAAACAGCTGCTTCCAGACCCAACATATAGCTGAGAACAGGCTGGGGATGTTAGAAGCATGGGATCAGACCACTGGTCCAGAAAGTTAGGTATCTCTTGTCCAATGGTGGCTAATATCTAATGCTTCAGAGGGAGATAGATTCTCTGTGCTTCCTCTCTACCACCACCATCTCTCCCCCCCTCTCCCCCCCAAAAAAAACAAACAAACCATACAATGCATCTACATATATAAGGATGGCCATGGAGAACAAATTCCTAATTTTGCCAGTTGCTTTAATCCAGATACTGAAAGTCTCATAGACGAGGACCAGATGGTATTTACCCAAGAGTTCTGAAGGAACTCAAATGTGAAATTGCAGAACTACTAACTGTGATGTGTAACCTAGCATTTAAATCAGCTTCTGTACCAGATGACTGGAGGATAGCTAATGTGACACCAATTTTTTAGAAAGGCAGCAGAGGCAGTCCTGGCAATTACAGGCCGGTAAGCCTAACTTCAGTACCAGGCAAATTGATTGAAACTACAGTAAAAAAAACAGAATTATCAGACACATAGGTGAATGTGATTTGTTGGGGAAGAGTCAACATGGTTTTTGTAAAGGCAAATCATGCTTCACCAATCTACTAGAATTCTTTGA
The DNA here is from genome assembly GCF_026122565.2 of Emydura macquarii macquarii. Classification (NCBI taxonomy): domain Eukaryota; kingdom Metazoa; phylum Chordata; order Testudines; family Chelidae; genus Emydura; species Emydura macquarii. The sequence goes on along the minus strand of NW_027133607.1, from coordinate 9,777,392 downwards.
GGGGGTCAACAAGCGTGTGGACAAGGGTGACCAGTGGATATAATGTGGTTAGATTTTCAAAAAGCCTTTGACAAGGTCCCTCATCAAAGGCCCTTAAGCAAAATAAGCAGTCATGGGGTAAGAGGGAAGGTCCTCTCCTGGGTCAGTAGCTGGTTAAAAGATAGGAAACAAAAGGTAGGAATTAAATGGTCAGTTTTCAGAATGGAGAGAGGTAAATAGTGGTGTCCCCCAGGGGTCTATATTGGGACCAGTACTGCTCAACATATTCCTAAATGATCTGGGAAAAGGGGTAAACAGTGAGGGGGCAAATTTTGCAGATTATACAAAACTACTCAAGATAGTTAAGTCCAAAGCAGACTGTGAAGAGTTACAAAGGGATCTTACAAAACTGGGTGACTGGGCAACAAAACGACTGGTGAAATTCAATGTTGATAAACACAAAGTAATGTACATTGGAAAACATAATCCCCACTCTACATATAAAATGACGGGGTCTAAATTAGTTGTTACCACTCAAGAAAGAGATCTTGGAGTCATTGTGAATAGTTCTCTGAAAACATCCACTCAATGAGCAGCAGCCATCAAAAAAGCTAACAGAATGTTGGGAATCATTAGGAAAGGGATAGATGGTAAGACAGAAAATATATTGCCTCTTTAAAAATCCATGGTACACCCATATCTTGAATACTACACGCAGATCTGTTCCTCCCATCTCAAAAAAGATACCTTGGAACTGGAAAAGGTACAGAAAAGGGCAACTGAAATGATGAGGGGTATGGGACAACTTCCATAGGAGGAGAGATTAATAAGACTGGGACTTTTCAGCTTGGAAAAGAGGCAACTAAGGGGGGGAATATGATAGAGGTCTATAAAATCATGACTGGTGTGGAGAAAGTAAATAAGGAAGTGTTATTTACTCCTCATAACACAAGGACTAGGGGTCACCAAATAAAATGAATAGGCAGCAGGTTTAGAACGAACAAAAGGAAGTATTTCACACAACTCACAGTCCAACTGTGGAACTCCTTGCCAGAGGATGTTGTGAAGGCCAAGACTATAACGGGGTTCAAAAAAGAGCTAGTTAAGTTCATGGAGGACAGGTCCATCAATGGCTATTAGCCAGGACAGGCAGAGATTGCTGTTTGCCATGGTGGACAGGATGGATCACTTGAGGATGACCTGTTCTATTCATTCCCTCTGAAGCACCTAACATTGGCCGCTGTTGGAAAAGAGAACACTGGGCTAGATGGATCATTGGTCTGACCCAGCATGGCCATTCGTATGTTCTTACTTTACAGTCAGAAGGAACCATTGTGATCATCTAGTCTAACCATCTGTACATTGCAGCCCACAGAACTTCACCCTGGAGCCTGGTCTAGAATTAGCTGGTTTAAGTTCCAACCTAGTTTAAAACCAAGTTTCTAGCTTTATGGGCCTGCAGAGCTGTTACCCGTAAAAATTCTCTGCCTCTTGTTTCACTCTAGCCACCCGGGCAATTTCTCTATGAAGAGAAGGCCGGCTGTCAGATGGGTTAGATGAGTAAGCTCATTTCCCTCTGACTGCTTATTGCCTTATTAGAGATGGCATGGGGAGCCTGGGTTAGTCAAAAGCTGATGGTGGATCGCAAAGGTTGATGACCAGGCCAGCTGGACCCACTTAAATCTCCGAGCATGTTCCACCAAAATGATCCTTCCGAACTCTGAAAGGAAAAGTGACAATTCTCTGGTGGTTTCTGCTGGTGGCCTGTCTGCTGAGAGGAGTTTGTGGCTGGTGATTTCTTGGGACAGTCTGTCATTTGTGTGCTTTGCCAGGCAGCTGCACTCACGTGTTTGATTTGCCCCGGGTGCATTCTGCAGATAGGAACAATTTTAGATTCAGACAACTCAAGTTTGCCGAGTCCCAAGTGGGCCTTTTAATCAGCTGCCTGCAGAGCAAAAAGAAATTGGGGGTCTCTGTCTAGGATTCCACCGCTAAGGTTTTTTTTTAAACATACTTGTGTTAGGAAGAGGTTTTATTGAAGTCCTATGGAGGCTGTAATAATGTACAGAACGACTAGACCATCAAGTGAGCAGTAAGCCTGACCTTCCTGAAACTTTTGGTGTGAAAACTGTAGGTTCCATTCTCTCGGGAGATGGTCCTCTCGAGCCCTGGCTAGCCTCGTGTTTTGCCCATTCTTCTAGCTTAGCACAGTAAGAGTTTCCTTTGGAGCGAGGTCCTGGCAAACCTTGTCAGGGCCTTGCTGATGAATAACTGAAGGCTCTCCCTCCTCTAGGGCGCTCCCAGCCACGGTCAGAAATAACCCCCCAATTTCTCATGGCGTGATAGTGTCGTGACTGTCACCAAGCTAACCCCGAGCAATGCTTTTTACCTTTCAAAGCCCTAGCAGAGACGCTAGCAAGGCGAATGCATTTTGCAGCTGTGAGTATAAGGAAATCTTAACTTGCGACTAGGCAAATTGGAGGCTTTTGGTACGAAGCTCGTTAGGGCCGGGCGTCATCAATCTTGGAGACAGGACCCTGCAGGAAATTGATGTGCTGTGAACGGGTGAAAATATTCCAAGCTGCTTTTTCTCACCATGTGCTGCCATTGCAGCTGAAGTCAATTGATGTGCTTGGCTCAGTCCCTAGCCCATGTGGGGGCATTGTCTTTAGGGCAGGGGGAGTGCTGCAAACCATCTCCTATCTTGAACGTGCTTCCCTCACTGGTCTGCCAGGCAGACATCAGGGCGTGGTATGGTACTCACATTTCTTCCCTTGCGCTTTTCTCATGAGGCTGATTTTAGGAGGGGGGCTGTCACATAGTGATCTAGAAGAGTCTCTAATGTTGACACTGATGCGGGGTGGGGATTGTGGTTTTTAGATCTAGATCAGCCCTCGGCGATCATGCTTTGTGCCTTGAAACACCAATCCTCTCAGTTCATGGCTTCCGGAAACACGTATGCGGGAGGATGTCAGTTTCACGCGTGTGAAATGAAACGGTGACATTGGGTCTCTAACCCATTCTCCATCCCTGCTCTTTCTGCCCTAGGTGACCTGTGTGGAGAAAGCAGGCAACGATGAAAAGATGCTCATGAAAATTTTCCGCTGTCTGGGGAGCTGGTTTAATCTGGGAGTTCTGGATAGTAACTTCATGGCCAACAGCAAGTTACTGTCACTTCTCTTCGAGGTGCTGGTGAGTATTTGCTCACCTCGTTGAATGAGCTCCTCTCTGCACGTGAGGAACGACGGGAATTCTTTATTACCAGCAGGAGGAACTGCAAAACTTGGAAATCCAACAACGGTTTGGAATCCCTGTGCGGATTTGCTACACATCCACTGTAAATATTGGCGCAGGAGGGTGACAGCTCATTGGTGGTCTGCATACAGCTCATGAAATTAAGTTTACTCCTCTGCCTCGGCCCTGCCCTCTGTCTTGAGTATGAGGCCCAACCCGTCAGTCCACTGTAAAGGACTGAACATGCTAGCCCATGACCCCCCTTCCGAAATAAATTCCCCAAAACCAGAGCCTGCTTTTTTTCTAAGTGATCTGTGCTGCTCACAGCATGCTAGCTCTTCCCCAATGCCCAAAATAGCACACTTTTTAGTGCACTCCCCTCCCCACCACTTCTAGTTTCCAGCCTGAAGGCTGTCAAGAACTGGCAATTTGGAGAAGTGGGTTTCAACAGGAGCACAGGAATCTCTTAAGAACAAGAATCCAGTCCTGGCCACGCCTCCCAGTGGCCAGGAACTCCCCATCTCCCTTGTGCATTGCCTTCTAGTGGCACTTGGAAAATTGGGTAGGTCCCAGGTGACTAACACTGGATAATAGCTAATTTCCTACACAAAATAAAAATATTTTAAAAGCACTTCCTCTGCCCGCATGTCAGGTCTCGAGTTCAGGATTCCAGTTCTTTGGAACCAACTGCTGCTATTGCTGACCTGAGAGGCGACTATTATGCGGGCAGACGGTCTTGCACAGAATACTGAATCCTGAACTCGGGACTGGACAGGGAAGTGGAGGAGCAGGCGATGCTTATGTTCTCTGTGAATTTCTAATCTGATCCTGTTTGTTTCTGGGTCAGAGACCTTAAAGATGAATGGTGAAGGTTCTTTGTGAACAGAGCGGGGTGAAGTTAGCACCAATGTCATTTTTGGCCTTTGATCCTTTACTGAGTAAGAAAGATCCTTCACTGAACAGCCAAGGGGCTTTGGCCTATGGCATCAGGGAGGAAACCTCATTCCATATCTCTAGAGTGAAGTAGGCAGGGAAAGGAGCAACTCAAACAAAATCCTGGTTTTCTGAACTGCAACGGGATCATTGGGGATCAGTAAGTGAAGGCCATGGGCCAAAAATACGGCAGACTTAGAACGCGAATGTAAGACCTGTTGTCCAGTTTGGCCGTGTACTATAAAAGAGGGAGAAACCCATATCTCCTTCAGGGTCCTCATTCTTCTACACTCCCAACATTTCGCTACTTGGATAGCGAAAAGAACTGAATTTGTTCTCATGCTGCATTTGAAATTCTTCCACCTTAGCTGTGTGAACATTTAATTAAAAGCAGAGGGTAAGACACCTTCTCGCCCACTGGACTCCGCTCTTCCCTTTGGCTGCATTCCTGTCGAATGCCCTACTGTGACAGATCCTTCCTCTGCATAGCGTGGGATTCAGCAGTTCTGGCACCAAATGGGTCAGGCAACAGCACACCAGGAGGAAGCAGATGCTGTTTCCAGTTACAGTACATTGGTCCAAGACAGGACCGTTGTGAGAATGGGGTGGCATTGGATTGCAGAAACCTCCTTGCTCATGCATGATCTTTTAATCTTTGCAAACCCAGTGATTATACTTTCTGGCTGACTAACTTACACAAAAATATTGTCGATCAGTTCTCCTATTCGCACTCTGGTCCATTCATCGTCAGTTTTCTCAACTTTTATTAAGAGGCTGCTTTGTCTAGTTGTTAGAAAATGAGGCGGGGAACCAGGGGTCCTGGATTCCATCCCACCTTCTGTCACTGATATTCATTGTGACCTGAAGTAAGTTTGACTTCAACTTCTGTCTCTCCCCATCTGTGAAATGAATATTTCGAGCAGTTGCTGTTACTGACCACTTCAGTTAAGGCTAGGTTCAAGGTTTTATTCTGATCTCCCTTTTCAGGTGCGCATAATTTCTCCATCTTATGCAAGGAGGGTGAGGATCAACTTAGGTTGGTGAGAGAGACAAGTTTTCCAACCCCTCAGAGCTCTTCTTCAGATTTGAGATAGACACTCTGAGCATCACAACTAAATGCAAGGTGGAACAGATGGTTTAACATAGTTAGCACATATTCTAAGGGACCAGCATAACAACTTATGCTAAACAATCTGTTCCACCTTGCAGTTAACTGTGACGCTCAGAGTACCTTTCCCAAACCTGCAGAAGAGCTCTGTGCGGTTCAAAAGCTTCTCTCTCTCTCTCTCTCTCACAAAACAGAAGTTGGTTCAATAAAAGATATTACCTCACCTACCTTGCCTCTCTAATATCCTTGTACCAACACGGCTCCAGCAACACTGCAGCCATCATATACTGCTCTTCGTGGCTGAAATTTCCTATCTCTGCTTAAAGGTGAATTGTTTTATAAGGCTTTGAGCAAAGTGCCTGTAAAACATCTTGGCGTGATGTGAGTTTTGGAATAAAGTTCCCTCTACTTGCGCAGGATTTAAAATATTTGAATGTTAACGTTCAAGGCTAGAAACATAAAACTTGACTTGTTTTGTAATCCTCATCAAAGAAACAAAATTGGCTTTGATTTTGCAAAGTTCTAAACATTCAAGTCAATATTTTCTTCATGCACATAAGTGTTTTATCCCTCCTTTTTTTGACACCTTTAACTCAGAACAGCCAACTCAGCAAAGTCTTTCCTTGTAAGTGTGGAAACCCCAAAGAGATCCAGTAAAACAGGAAAATTAAATGCAAAAAACTAACAGTAATGCAACATGAAGGTTGAAGAGCCAAGCTAAGCACTTAGACATCAGAAATCCCCAAATGGTACAGGTTTCTTCTGCATTGTTAACCCATCGGACCTGTTGCATGGGTAAGGTATTGTCTAATGTTGTTTTATTATTATTCCATTATTAAATGGGTAACTTAATTTGTATTTGTTGCATGATACAGATTAAGCAAACAAAAATGCACATTAATGTTCCCATTTCACAATGGAAAGAGGACTAGACAATACTTAATGCATGAAACAGGCCTGAGTTAATGTTGCAGTAGAAACCGTTATCCTCTGGAGTTTCTGATTTCTGAGTGATCAGCTCTTCAGGCTGCACATTACATCAATGCTAGTTTCTGCAGTTAATTCCTCCCTCCTTCCCTCCCTCTCCTTGCTCACGTGGGATTGTGCTGCTTAATTACTTAATGTTTGCAAAATGCCTGGAGATCCTCTTCTGAAAGGGCATCTATCGGTGTGCACAGTATTACTATTCCTTTGTTTGCTCTCCTCTTCTTAATACAGCCAGCCCTCTCTCCTTTCCTAATTGCCCTGGGCTCCAGGGGAGCTGTTAAAGTTTCTGTTAAATGAGCCTTGCACAATCACCATGAATGTTTACCAGCCAGGGCCCACAATTTGCTCGACCACCCTAAGCCACCAGGATGATAAAGCAAGTATTTTACTTGCACTTCGGAGGAGTGGCTCACCCCACTTCACCACCCAAGGAGAAAGAGGGAGTAAAATTTTTCCAAGGTGCTGAAATATCTCGCACCTGAAATTTCCATCATTCTGCACCCCTCTTTGTTCTGAGCTGGGTAGAGAAGTCAAAAGGGGGTTCAGTGGGCTCCCAATGGCAAAGGTCAGTTGCATCCTCAGGGTTTGATGCACGTACAGCAGCAGGCTGGCAAAGGAGGTGGAATGGGGAGAATTGCATCCTAAGAAACATGCCTCGGTAATTGGGACGAAACAAAAGCGTCGTTAGGTGCAGCGTCATTTATTGCTCCATAGTCACCTGGCTCCTTTCCTCCCCTTGTCTCCTACAGCGACAAGACAAGACGTCATCAAACCTGCACGAGGCAGCCTCGGACTGCGTGTGCTCGGCTCTCTATGCCATTGAAAACGTGGAGACAAACCTGCCCCTTGCACTGCAGCTCTTCCAGGGAGTCCTGACGCTAGAGGCTGCCTATCACATGGCTGTGGCCCGGGAGGATTTAGACAAGTAAGCAAATGAGCCTCCTGTGTTCCTGTAGAGGGGGGAGAGCCATGATAATTAACTGTCAACGTGTCTGTAGAGAGCTATTCTTGGAATCGGCCATGTTTGTGCAGCAGGCTGGAGTGTCATATGCAAATGATTGTTCATGGAACGGAGACGGCTGAGTTAATGACGTTTCCCTTCGCCGTCAATGCACCAGCCTAGAACTGTCGGGGGGCAACAGTGATCATTGCAAGCAGGCTTGTGCTTTTCCGGCTCTTCTTTGCTCTTATCAAAGGGCAGTAGAAGATGCGCTGCTGGGCGACTCTCGTTGAGTGACGAGAGAGTGTGGAATGGCTGAGCCTTCTGGAGAGGGGATAAGCAGCCTTATTTACGTGAGATCCAGTGTGGCACTTACCAGGCCTTCCATCTGCAGAGTTCTGGACAACGTTAAGGAACCCTTCTTTTTGAGTTTTTTTTATTATGATAGCATCTAGCCGCTCCAGCCGAGATCAGGGCCTCATTCGGCTTGTAAAGTGCCTAGAACAATAAGAGGCAGGCTCTGCCCCAAAGAGTTTACAGTGCAGATAGACAAGACAGAATAAAGGGTAAGAGAAGAAACAAGGCCCAGAGAAGTGAGTTGGCAGATCTCTTGACTTGTGCGGGTGCCCTACCTTCCCCCCATCCCGGCCAGTGTTCCTTGCTACCTCCCTCTTAGACCAGTCCTATCAGAGAGCGAAACGGAAGCAAAGAGAGGTAGTGACTTTCTGGCTTTCGGTGGATCGCTCCCCAAATCAATCCTAGAACTGGGATTAGAACTCAAGAGCTAAACTCCCAGTCTGTGCTTTGCCCACTAGGCCAGACTGTCTGCTACGCAGTGCTGGGCTTTCAGGCCTCTGGAACGGAGAGCTGGCAGATTGGGTGACTTGACATTCTGCAAGCAGTCGTCACTGTCTCTGTGGTCTTGGTTTTTAACTTTCTTCATCAAACGGAATAGCAAAGCGGGTTAGTTTGAGGACCAGTTTTTGCTGTTCAGCTCAGCCCCTGAAATGGTTTTCTAAATGTGCTTTAAGGACAGCAATCCTGTCTTCTAACACAAATGGCCTCCCTGTCTATGTGACATGCTGCTGTAAAATTCAAGGCTGATGAAGCTGGTTCCCGTACTTGTGTCTGATGGGGTGTTGCACAGTTCCTCAGTTCTGATTCTGTATGTCCTGCTCTTGTGCCGAATCAATTTGAAGTTGATTTTAGTAGACTTCTTGGGGTCTGTTTGCAGCTGTGAATGTCACCAACTTTCTTCTGAATCACAGTTTCCATAGTTGCTCTGGGTACTCAGTAAAGTTTCATTTTGGGGAATCCAGTTTAGACCAGGCAGTGGTCTTTACTTTCATCAGAACGTCATGTCACCCATAGAGGGAGAGGCAATTTTTGATTTAGTCCTGAGCGGAGCACTGGATCTGGTCCAAGAAGTGAATATAGTTGAACCACTCAGTAATAGTGTCCATAATATAATTCAATTTAACATCCTTGTAGAGGGGAAAATACTAAAGAAACCCACCACAGTATCATTTGAAATGGAAGGATTTAGTGTCTCTTCTCCCCCGCCTCTGAGATGACTGTTTTGTTCATGTTCGCTTCAGGAAGATCATGCCTTACATAAGTAGAAGACACTTTCTCCCTGTATTTGCATGTGAAACGTGATATTCTGCTTCACTTCCTTCAACAGGGTTCTCAATTACTGCCGGGTCTTCACTGAGCTCTGCGAGACGTTTTTGGATAAAATTGTTTGTTCACCAGGCCACGGGCTAGGGGACCTGCGTACGCTGGAGTTGTTGCTGATCTGCGCAGGCCATCCACAGTATGAGGTAGGACTTCGTGGTTTACTCACTCTTCTTCCTAAATCAAATCAGCAGAAAGCTTTTTTTTTTTTTTTTTGTTAAAGCAAGTTTGCGCAGATTCCAGTTCCCATCTCTAGTGGCCTTGCTCGGTTTTTGTGGTGCAGAAGGTATTGTTTAACTCTTCAGTGCCCGGGGATAGAATGCCCTGAGGCAGCCTCTCCTGATGGAAGAGGTATGGAAAAGTCCCTCATCCATTTGCTTGAAAGCATTTTAAACCTCTGACATGCTGGGAGCTGTATCTTCCTTCCTGCATCTCCCCTGTGCAACAGTCGTCAGGTTTTTTTGGTGGGGTTTTTTACCCCGTGTTCAGTGTAGCTAAATTTTCTCTGAAGCTTCCAATGTACCAGTAATTTCTTGCATTTCCACCCAAATCTGATAAACAATCTCATCTTTCCCCACTCCCTCCCCCACTCACACACACATTTTTGCACACGACTTGAAGCTCAGAAAAGTGAAATATCACATGAAAGATGTGGGCTTTCCCCTTAATTTACTCAGCTCTCCCACTCTTGGGATATTCCCTGATATCATTTGATTAACTAAAATCTTGGTGACCGATCCCTAGTTGTGTTCTCTGTGTTCCTTCTATTCAGATCTGTGTTCAGTAAATGTGCTCCCATCACAGATAGACTGATTTATAGATTGGCCCACTAATCAGTGGTCACGGACCAGATCTGGTTTCATAACTACCTGTACACACCCCCGCTTTATTTGATATGTAGAACTTTACTGATGGCAGAATAAAACCTTTAAAATTAGTCTCTTCATCAGAAAAGTTGAAAATGGACAGACTGAATTTTAAACGGGCTAGCATGGCATTAACCTCGAGAGATGCCGGATTTCAAAAGCGTAGAAGTCCCTTAGGCCTGACCTGCACGCAGATTGGGTCACATGTATAACTGTCAGTGAAAGGTGTGCTTTTTTTGAGGGGGAGAGGGTGGGACTGATAATTATCCTGGCACAACACATAGTATGCACACAGTTATACGAGTATAAAGCACTCCTCCGCTCACGTAATCGTGTCCACACTGGGGGTGCAGCGCTTTAACTAGATACAGCTTTTGTGTGAACAAGGCCAGGGCAGCACGAGTTTCATGGTTGGTGTGAATCAAGCCTGGGCTAGGAGCGGATGGAAGGTACTATCTGGCCCATGTGAAATGAGTTGCTGATGACTTCAACTGAGCTCCTAGTGAATTGTATCCAGTGCTGCAAGACACACTAGCAGCTTCTGCAGAGGCTTGAAGCCCAGAGTCTGAATTCCCTTTTGCTCAGGGGACGCTACCTAGGCTGGAGTACACACACTGTGGGGACATCTTTGCTGTTATTCGGTGAAAAGCAGGCGTCCTTCTTCAGAGTCGCTAATACAAACCCTTTCCCGGCACTGACGTGTCTGATTTTTAAATCAACTGCTTAAAGAACAAGCAAAAAAAGCAAGTTTGTGAAGTCAAAGGAGCTTCTCATCATTTTGTTGAGGCTCCAGGCATTACCCTTGAGTCACCATTGAGCCAGGAACGCTAGCTGGACGAGCCACTCGGTGCGTCTCTGCCATGATCTAGGCGTCCTGGGTGACTGACTTTCCAAATTAGGAAGACAAGGGAGAAATACTGTTGATGTGAAAACGATGAATGCCTTTTTTTCCTCTCCAAACAGGTGGTAGAAATTTCCTTTAACTTCTGGTACAGACTAGGGGAGCATCTGTATAAAACCGACGATGCCGTCATACACAGCATCTTCAAAGCCTACATACAAAGACTTCTGCATGCTCTGGCCAGACATTGTCAGCTTGACCCAGACCACGTAAGGCTGTGTTCAGTTTTCTCTTCCTTTTTCCTCCCCTACTCCAGTGGGCTGCAATGAGCTTTGGGGACTAGAGAAACGCATTTCCGCTTGGCAGTTCGCCTTCACCTTGCGCTGATTGTCCCCGCTAGCTAAGGAGCCAGGCATGTAACTAGAAATTCTGCAGTTAAGGATGGAGATGAAGGGGGTTGGACAGTAACGAAAACTGCCATGTGCTCAGAGGCCCTGTTGAGACATCCCGTCTCTTGTGTTCCAGCAGAGCTGTGATGCCCCAGAGTGAATCTTGGGGGGGGTGATGGGGGTGCTGGTAGGTCTCATTTTTGGTTTTGCCCTCCTTGTGTCCTCTTCTCCCCCAGCTGAAATGCCAGTGTTTGGAATTACAGACTGAGCACATTCACGTGAATGTCCTCCCCTCCGGTCACTGCGGTCTTCTTGGAGGCTTGGAATACTTTGTGCCAGCCCCAGCTATAGTCCCCCACCTCCCGGAGACTTTGAATTGGTTTGAGAGCTTGCATCTATTTCAGGAGCTCAGTCTGGGGAGAGGGTCTGAACTGCGAAGGCAGAATGCACGGCTGCAGCAGGGCGTCACTCAGTGTAATGTTGGTTGGTGCTCACTCTCCCGCTTTCCAGCCCCTGAAATCCCCTCACCCGAGATGGTGGAGAGGATCACATGGTTGAGGGTGGCTTCATGTAATAACTTGTCTTGCCCTTCCCTTTGGTCTGTGGGCGAATCAGGAGCTAGTTGTCCCCTTAGTTGCTACAACCCCACTTCCTTCAACCCTAAATCTTTGCTAGGAGGGTGTCCCGGAGGAGACGGACGACTTCGGGGAGTTCCGGATGAGGGTGTCTGACCTGGTGAAGGACTTGATCTTCCTGGTTGGATCGGTGGAATGTTTTGCCCAGGTGAGCCCCTAGGGAGGCCACTGCAGTGCTGGATAAGGCGGGGAACCCGTTGCCTTGGGTGTGTTCAGCGCGGCTTCGCGCGCCCAGGATGACGTGATGCTCCCCATTCTACGAGTGGATTGTTTCCTGGAGATCCCATGTCTTCTCCTTGTGACTGTGTTGGCTGCTCATCTCCACCACGCCAGCCCAGAGTCTCTCTCCACTCCTATGGCGTGATTCTGGGCTGCCATGTCCCCTACCACTCTACTTCTCCCTGTGCCGCTTGCTGTTCTCAGTTATGTTCAGCACCCACTGCGGCTCCCCATGGCGCGTGTGCCCTCCCCTTGACCAGATGAAGGCTCTCTGCATGCCTCTTGTCATGGATGTGGGGTGTGGCAGAGCCTTGCGGGCCGTCTCCGCGGCTCCTTTCCTCCCAGCGTTCAGCGCTGCCATCGCTCCCAGCTGTGTGATAAAAGCTGGTGGCATTTCCTTGGAGTCGCGGTGGGAACACTTCCGAGGGCAGCTGCTGAGCGGGTCTCGCCACAGACCTGGACATGCTTTAGGCGTCCCTAGAAACGGCAGCACCAATGATGCGAAATAGATCGGCACTGGTGCAGAGCCAGGCTTCAGAGGCTGCCGTTTCTGTGATTTCGGAGGATGGGGCGGGGGAGGAGAGGAACCAACAGGCAATTCTGCCATCTCCTGAGGAGTGCCGCTGTCCTGCTGCTGCCCGCTGGCTCTGTTTGTTCCTCCTGTCACTGATTCTTTCTGCCCTGCAGCTTTATGCTACTTTGAAGGATGGGAACCCTCCCTGGGAGGTGACGGAAGCTGTTCTCTTCATCATGGCCTCTATAGCCAAGAGCGTTGACCAGTGAGTACCGAGGGCCCTGCCTGCGTCTGTGACGATGGAGCAAAGGGACTTTTCCTATCGCCACCCTTGTTTTTGGGGCACAGGCTGCAGCTGGCCGATTGCCAAGATTCAGGGAACTGCCGAAAAGTTCCTGAGTTGCTCTTGTCGGCAGGGTTTGAGACACTTTTCCCCCTAACCAGCAAGTGGGGTTGGCCCACTAACAGTGCAGGTCCTGCAAGCTCCCTGGAAGTGCATATTAATGTTGGGAACATGGTTAACTTCACCTCTCCTGTTGGCGTTCGTTGTGAGATGTCGGCCTCAGAGGCAGGTGTAGGGTTCCCAAGAGGCGATACTGGAACATCCCCTGCTGACTGCGCAAACAGCAGTCCTGGGATCCGGAAGACAGAGGAGAAAGGAAGGAGTTAGGACTTCCGTGACTGCCCCCATCATGGAACACTGAGACGCTCTGTTATCTGGCTGTCCGGGATGCCTTGACACCAGATAACTGAATCACAGGGGACTAGTAAAATGAGGGGGAGGAGAATAAATATGAGTGGCGATGGTATTGACCTGACAAGGTGTTGGAGTTTTGCTGGAATAAATCTCAGGTCTCTGTGCAGGGCAGGTGCCCCAGGGAGGTGGCGTTTTATAGTATCTTGCCTGCAGATTCACTGGCTCACATTACCAAGCATCGAGCCCGATCCTGCGGCTGCTATTTTCCTTTCTAACGTCACTCCCCTTGAGCAGGAATTATGTAGGTTTCTGAGAACTTGACCGTCTCATTGCTCTGTATTTCTGCACGGTGAAGTAAAGTCTGGTCCCGGGTCACTTACCCTGGTTTCTGTGAACCTGGCATGTCCCACTTTGGGTCCTGCTGGTTGCTGATCACTGGTTAACGGGTCAAAACGCAGGCAAGCTGGAGTGAGAATAAGGCTGAATTCCGGTGCCTACCAGAGGACACACGTCCCTTAATTCAGGGCCGAGCTGAAGGAACAGGGCAAGATAAAACAGACGACGTTTAGAGCTGATGGGCTGGATTCTTTGCATCTTTGAGAGATGCTTTTTTGTGTCCCATGGAGCGGTGACGATGGAGGGGTGCTGCGTGCCCTCAAAGGAGGCGTAGCCTAGCTTTCAGTGATCTGAGTGCGACGGCTGCTAGGGGTTCATCGGGGACGCCTTTTGAGCTCCTCGCTGAGTGTTTCCCTCCCGTCTTGCACCATAACAGTTGCTTTTGCCTCTCCTCGTTCACTCTACTTGAGCCTGTTGCTGTTCCTTGCCACAAGTTTTCAGGAGCTTGGTGGGTTCTCCCCTGTCTCTGGACCCCCTCGGTAAAGAGTTCTGGCTGAAGTGTTTAAGAGCTGAGCCATTGTTACAGTTACTGGTAAAGATGCTGGGTCCCCTGCTGCGTGATGTTTCAGAATCTCTGCCCAGGCTAGCACCGTGAGGTTTGTCTGTCTAGCTCGGTGGTGTGCAGACTTTTCCAGTCGCTGGCCTCCCTCCCCCCCCTCATTACCAGACCCCCTGTCACCCCCCCATTGCCGCACAGCCAAGGCTTCCTCCGCAGCGGAGCTTGCACTGAAGGTGGGGCTGGGCGAGGAGCTGGGGCTAGAGGCAGAGCTGGGCTGGGGGCAGAGCAGGGTTGGGGTGCAGTGGGACTGGGTGTGGGGTGCTCCCTCCCTGCCCCACCATGAATACTCTTCCGTGCCACCCTCAGTTTGGGGGCCCCTGATCTAGGTGGTTACATTCAGCCTTCAACGGGCAGGCTAAAAATAGAATCGATCGAATTAGTGAATTCCAGGTCCTTCCGAACGGTTGAAATGAGGAACTTTGCGGAAATGTAGTGTTGATTTATGCTTGGACGGAAGGGTGACTGTGCCAGATACCGAGTCATTGCTCCTCTGTCCCCAGGGAGAACAACCCAACGCTGGTGGAGGTGCTGGAGGGGGTGGTGCGTCTCCCCGAGTCCGTGCACACCGCTGTCCGCTACACCAGCATAGAGCTGGTGGGAGAAATGAGCGAAGTCGTGGACAGAAACCCTCACTTCCTGGGTGAGTCTAGCCCTTGACACCAGTCTCTGTCCTTCAGCTGGCCTCCCCCCGGGAAACGTTACCCTGCCGAGGTCAAAGCAGGACAGATAACCCAGAATGCGCGGAGTGTGAGGCGGAAAACAAAGCTGTGGGAGTCACCTGTGTGGGTTTCTTCTCTTCTCAGATCCCGTGCTGGGTTATTTGATGAAAGGTCTGTGTGAGAAGTCACTAGCTTCTGCTGCTGCCAAAGCCATTCACAATATCTGCTCCGTATGCCGGGACCATATGGCTCAGCACTTTAATGGCCTGCTAGAGATCGCCCGCTCCCTTGACTCCTTCATGCTCTCTCCAGAGGCTGCTGTGGGACTCCTTAAAGGTATTTACTCACATGATCAGACATGGCTGTCAGGACTGAATGCGTAGCTGCAGAAATGCAGTCAGTAATATTCTGAGGGTCACCTAAGCATGTGTACTGCAACCACCATTTTCTCACTTCAGGTGGCATTCTCAAATTAAAATGAGCTCTGGGGCCTGACATTTTCTGGGCATATTCTTGCCCCAAAGGTGATTTTTTCCAAATAAAGTTGGACCAGAATCTGTTCACTTCTGTTCAGCTCTGGTGAGGAGGGGGAAAAAAATACATGTTTTCTGTTCTCAAAAACAATTGTCCCGCTTTATTTAGAGATTCTAAAGGCTGGTAGAGCGTTGAAATGTATCCTGTAAATATTCTTAGGTACCGATGTGACCAAATTTGAAGATCATTTGATAGTAGTTCTGAGTGCATGGAAACTGCCTTCTGCACGTGCAGAGTGGAAAGCTGAGGTTTTGTACATCTGGAGAGAGACTGATTTCCACTAGTGCTGGTTTTAATGTGCATTCTTCAGTGCATGTCAGGAGCGATCAACTCGCACTAAGGTCTTAAGGCAGCAAGCTGTCTTTCATAAGTGCTTGCTTATGTTATTAGCTGTTTAATTACTTGTGCATCTGTAACGTGACTTGCTTTAACGATTTCCAGGACCTGGCAGTTTCAGGCAATCCTGGTGTTTGCACTGCCTGGAGGATTTTTTGTTTTCTTTAAACGGCAAAACATAGCATCTAGGGCGTTTGAGTATGCAAGAGTTTTGATAGCAGAACGTTCAGTTGCCTGGTTAGGAAAAGGCAACGTGAAAGTTCCAACAGCGCTGTTGGAAAGATGTACCAAAAATGGGCAACGCCGGCCATGTTTTTAAAATGAGCAATTTCCTATTGCACATGCATTGTTTTACATTATAAAACAGTGTGTGAGAAACTTGGCTAAAATGAATGCTGCTGTTGCAACCTCAACTTGTGCATTTCCTGACTAGTGCCTTCCTGCATCCTTCATGTTGCATTAACAAATTTTGCATATAATGTTATGTTTGTGCTCTGTGTACTATTTAGGGTAAGGTTACCACTGGTCCTTACAGTGATAGACAGTACTGGGGCAATGCAAAGGTTCTTTGATTCTGTACTGACTGTAAGGTCCCTAAAATGCTGTGGCTATGCATAAAGTATAAGCCAAACCATACACTGAAGTGTCCCTAGCCTTTGTTTGCCAGACACCTAGCATTGGCCACTGTCGGAAGACAGGATACTGGGCTAGATGGACCATTGGTCTGACCCAATATAGCCATTCTTATGTTCTTTCACATTTCTTTCAAAAGCATCTAATTTTCCAGGATCGTTGCTATTTAGGCTGACATATAAAGAGAGTTTACTACTTTCTACTACTACTATCTTGACATTCTACTTCTGATAGGCATGGTATGAACGCCAAGAGAAATTTTTGGTGCCTCTTCTAAACCCAGTAGTGCATTGTGCTTTTCTTTTAAGGTCACGGGTATGATTTGAGTGTGGTTGCTAGATTTTGGATTCATCTAGGTTCTTCTCTTACTCCAGCACACCAGCCTCTTTGATCTCCCATCACAAGCATTTGATTTAGTGTTTGAAACTGACTAAACTCCCACCCAACCTTCTTCCTGAATTCTTTTCCTCTTGTGTTCTAGGGACAGCGTTGGTTCTTGCCCGGCTACCCTTAGAAAAGATAGCAGAGTGCCTCAGCGAATTGTGCGCCGTTCAGGTGATGGCGCTGAAAAAGGTACGTTTGGGGCAGGACTTGTGCCTTGTTATGTAGCTGGATTGGCTATGCCAATCTTCGGTGGGAATTTTCTGTGTGTGGCTCAGAAGAAAACCTGTGTGGCCGCGCTGTTCTGCAAGTTCCATAGCACTGAGCAACTTACAGCTCTCACTTTTGGGAAATAACGTGGAAAAGGCAACAACATGAAGCAAGATCTAAAAATATAGCATGTCAGTTTCCGCTGCATGCGCTGCTCTAGCTCATTGCAGTCAGTGCAGCCACACAGATTTACACCAGCTGATGATCTGGTTCAGAGAGGAGCCTAGCAGCTTAAACAGGTGTAAGAACCAAATTGGCTGAACGTATGAAAGTGCCGCAAGTACATCAGCCAATTTGCCGGTAGCCCCAGGGCTGTATCCAATTTACATGAAATGTAGCCAATTGCAGCTTTCCTGTGCCTTCAGTATGGAGAGAATCGCCACACCGTATATCCCAGCATGCAGTGCTTCGTCTTGATTTGAGCTGCCTCTGCCGTGACCAAGATGCAGCATTGCATGCTGAAACCTGTAGTCTAGGGACTCTGCCTCTACACTGTAGATGATTGTGGACACGGGCCGTATTTTCTCCATCCCTGAAGTATAGTAGCCCAAGATGCCTTTTCATTTGGAGTCTTGGCTAAAGGAGGGTAAAACCTGGAAAGGCTTGGGAAGTGAGGGAGGGATAGCTAAATAAGATTGCATGTGATGGTCCCATATGTGTCTCCTAAAATGACCTACGACTTTGGAGGCAGGTGGGTTGAATGGCTCACTCTTTGTTGTGGAAGCTGAGTTCAGTTTGGTGAACAGCTTGGTGTGTAGAAGTTGGTAACTTGTGAGGAGCGCTCGCCAACTGATCAGTTTTGTCTCTTTCTGGTAGGGCTCTCCTTTGCCATTCCGTCTGAAATCCCTGGAGAGTAACCTCTGAATGACCCATGGAAAAGCCCTAGATAGCAGTAACTTCCCATCTTGTGCAGCTGAGACTAGTTGTCGCTCAGGTCTCTGACAAGCCTTATTCCCACTTCTAGGGCCTTGTCTCTCCCTTCAGGGGAGTATGAGGCATGAACGTTTCTTATGAGATCAGAAAGAGACAGTGTTTACTTTGTGTTCTCGGGGCATCCTCCACAGGGCAACGGCCATTCAGAAGGGAGCTCCTTGTGTGCTACTGAAATCCCAACTGATTTTGCTTATTTCTCCAGCTGCTGTCTCAGGAGCCAAGCAATGGCCTGTCATCAGATCCTACTGTGCCCCTAGATCGACTTGCTGTCATATTTAGGTAAGAAAGGAGGGGACTAAAGCAGGCTGTGCTGTGGGAGTTCCTGAGTAATGGTCAGACTGTGTTCTGGTGACTAGGTAGGGCCTGCTGGTCCATCTAGATGAACTAAAAATTCCTAAACCAGCCAGAGGTTCGCATTTACAGAGGTCTATAAAAACAATACATTCTTCTTCAAATGCTGGGCCCTCTGAGTATTCCACTGTGGGTACGCATGTATTCCTAGAATCATAGCAGATGAGGGTTGGAAAGGACCTCAGGAAGTCATCTAGTCCAACCCCCTGCTCAAAGCAGGACCATCCCAAACTAAATCATCCCAGCCAGGGCTTTGTCAGGCCGCAGCTTAAAAACCTCTAAGGATGGAGATTCCACCCCCTCCCTAGGTAACCCATTCCAGTGCTTCACCACCCTCATCCATGTTTTTCTAATATCCAACCTAGACCTTCCCCACTGCAACTTGAGACCTTTGCTCCTGGTTCTTCTTTGAGTGCTTGCTCTTGCTGATTCCAAACTAGCTGTGCGTGCTCAGTGTGCACCATCTGCCAGAAAGTTTTCTCCTGAGTACCTGTAGGGTCAGTTGTGGAGCCCCAAGAAGTCATGCTCCATGGTGCTCTATATAGGGCCCTGCTGACCCTTCCTTCTTCAGTTCCTTCTTACCGCCCACCCGTGACGGTCGCTGAAACAACCACATTCTCTTGCTTATCAATTGATACCCCCTTCTTATCACTCTCATTAAGCACCCGTAAATAGCTAAGTAGTTAAATTTTAATATAGTAGTGTGTTTAGGATAGAGTTCCCGATTAGCTAATAGTTTAGTTCTGCCCACCCTGTACTGGGATTTGGGGCATGCCTGGCTTCAAGTCATGTGGGTCTTGCAAGAAGCCTATGCCCAGAGATGACCCGCACTCCTCCTGCGTGCAGTGTTTGGGAGAGTTGCACTTGCAGGACAAGTGCAAGTTCTGTCGACACTTCCGTCCAAGGACCCAGAAAGAGAAGAGCCAAAGGCTCAAATTTCTAATGATGGAGGAAGCCCTTCGCCCTTCGGACACTTCTGGGCAGCAAGCCGGCAAATCGGCCTCGGTGCGGAGTGCTCCGGCGTTGGTAAGGAAGGGCCACAGCTGAAGGACTCTGCTAAGGAGCTGCAGCACTGACTCACCTCCCCAGCACCGAAAATCACAGCATGGGGGATTCAGTGGCACCATTCCCATTCCCTGGTGCCACATAAGAAACAGATCAGAGAGAGGGCGTTCACCGACATCAAGGTCGTCAGGAAAGGAAGTGGGCACAGTGAGACCCGTGCCAGACCACTTGAGCCCGGACCCTCTATGCGGCACCGTTGGCTCCGGCCCTGAGAAGGGGTTCGTCAAGTCTTGCTCCGGTGGCGTCTCCGACAAGGGAGACATTGGAGGAAGCTTCACAGCTCCTTTCCAGTCCCGAAACCTTCGAGGCAGCGGAGCAGCTGATCGAAGAGACAACCCCGCCAGCCCACCCTAGGCAAGAGCGCATGGAAGCCTCCTCGGTCAGTGATGATCATCAGCGCTGGCTGTGCTGGCTCGGGGAGCCTCACATAGCGGCAAGGTGCAGTGTCTGCCGCCCTTTCCCCAGTTGTACCTGTGAGGAGTGGAAACTTCATCTTAAGAAGCACTTAATGGAGAAGGTCATGAGTCAGACTGAGGGTAGGGGGAACCCAAAGTACATCGGCCTGACTCAGCAAGGAGTTCACCTCTTGCCGTGAAATCAGACTTGGGAGCGAGGGTATCTACTCCCACAGATCCCTGCTGCAATCTTGTTGGGTGGGCAGGCGTATTCTCAGAAGCACGAGAGCAAATCCTCTAAATCCACTTCAAAGAAGTCAAATACAACCCTGCCGAAGTCAAGCAAGTTTTACCACTCAGCCCATGAGGACTTAGCATGTCCTCAGTCTCAGGGTCATGACAAGAAGGGCCATGAATCCCAGGACTCCATTGGTACTAGATCGCAGTCCACCCGCAACAGTGCCTCTGGTACCAACTAAGCCTAAACTCCCGGAACTGATGGCAATGGCAACAGGCAATCAGAGAGAGTCTCAATGAACAACGGTACCAGCTCTATCTCGCCCGACTGTGGCTCAAGCTGTAATTCCTCTAGCTCCATTGGTTCAGGCAGACAAGACTCCTCACACTACAGGGTGAGCGAAGTCTTGCGCTACCATAAGGTCCTTCCTTCATGAGGGAGGTGTTGACTTCACCCAGAGATGCAGTTTATGGGAGGAGTCTGTCTGCCCTTCCATTGTCCAGGCGTAGCATCCCTCCACAGAACCGTCAGTCCTGTCAGTGGATTCCGAATCGACATTTTCTTTCTTGGGAGACTTTGAATCACCCGAGGAACCGACATTTCCACCAAGGCACACCTTCCTGGGTAAGGGACCCAGACCAGTCTGGAACCAACGGCCATCTCATTACCTACTTCGGAACCATGGGTACCCCATGCTTTGGGGACCTCTACAATCATCATTTGACCCTTCCTACTGTCTGTTCTGGGGACCATGGGACCTGGACCACCCTGCAGAGTTGACATGATCCACTGGGGAGTCGGTCCACCCCTCCTCTGCGAGAGGACAGCCAGAGCTTCCTTATGACCCTTTGGAAGAGGAAGATTATGAGCAGGACCCACTGGTACCAATGAGACTGTCCTCATCTCCACATGAGGCAGTCACTCTGATATTCCTATCCCTCCCGAGATGACTGCTATCAGTTGCATAGGGTTACAGAGGAGCTACAGATCTCCCTTGAGGAAGTTCAGGATCTTCAGCATAAACTCCTGGATGTTCTCCAATCGTCTGGATCCAGGTGAATAGCAATTCTTGTTAATGAATCAGCTAGAACAGTCTGGCATACCCCATCTGCTTGCACCCCTGTGTAAGAGGGCAGAAAAACACTACATTGTCCCAGCCAAAGGGTGGAATTTCTCTCTTCTCATCCTGCTCCTAACTCTTTGATTGTCCGGGCTTCCATGGAGATGAATAGACAGCAGCACCCTAGATCTACTCCAATCGGCAAAGAAGGTAAATGCATCAATTTATTAGGAAGGAAAGTCTTCATTCCCATTAGCCTTCAATTCAGAATAGCCAATTATTAAGCGCCGTTGGCTAAGTATGATTATCTGATCTAGTCCCGATTCATGGACTTCAGCAACAAGATGGAGTTCAGTTTCAGGCTCTCATTAAAGAAGCAAAGTTGGTTGCTAGGACCACTCCTCAATCAACAGTAAATGCAGCAACGTGATTCATGGTTTCATGCTATGTCGTTTCCCAGGAAAATCCAGAACATCATGGCGGATC
The DNA here is from genome assembly GCF_026122565.2 of Emydura macquarii macquarii. Lineage (NCBI taxonomy): Eukaryota > Metazoa > Chordata > Testudines > Chelidae > Emydura > Emydura macquarii. The sequence goes on along the minus strand of NW_027133607.1, from coordinate 9,756,077 downwards.
TGCCCTTTGATGAAACTTCTCTTTCCAAGCAAAAGACAGATGAATCCTGGCACACAGGACCACCTTCTGTTCCCTGGGAACATATACACCTGCCCCAAAGAGAACATTCCCCAGGCAATATACAAGCTTACAGCAATGGCTCAACAATTTTGCCACCAGAGGCCTTATGAGCCACCCGTAAGATGCAGAGTGTTCAGAAGTCCCCTTTCCCTACACCTTCTGCGGAAGTGTAATCATCCCAATCCTAGTCTAAACGATGTTTATGACAGGAGTTTGAGCTGCAGACCAATGATGCCACTATCTCCGATTCCCGCACACTCTTCAGGAGTCATCTTGAACTCTTTCCACCTCTGGAGTGCAACAGCAATGAGCACTAATCATCATCCATCTGACTCTGCAATTGAATTTAAACTCCCATCTCTCGAGGAGATTCTCAAACAAGAAGTAGAATCCCACTTACAGCGAAAGGGCAGTAGAACAGGTATCTATCTCTTCAGTACCAAGAAAAGGGTTTTTACTCAACATACTTCCTAATAACCAAAAAGCAAGGCGGCTGGAGATCTTTCCTCAATCTTTGCCATCTCAACCGCTTTACTCACAAACTGAAATTCTTCATGGTCACGCGAGCATGTGTAATCCCATCCCTGGAAATGGGCATGTGATTTACAGCTCTTGATATGAAGGATGTGTACTTTCACATGGACATTCACCCTACTCAGACATTTTCGTAGGTTCCTGGTGGGCCCTGACCCACAGTACACAGTGCTCTCATTCAGTCTTGTTTCTGCCCTCGAGGTCTTTACCAAGTTCTTCTCTATAGTAGCAGCCCACATCAGACATCATGGCTTCACCGTCTTCCCCTATCTCTGTCTGGCTTCTCATTGCCAAGACACATCAAGAACCTTATGAGTCTTTCCTAAGAGATGGCATAAACTCAGAAATGTCTGTCGTCACTCCAACACAGACTTTAGGCTCCATCGGAGTGTCCTTAAATTCAGTCACAGCAAGGGCTTATCTGCCAGTGCACAGCTTCCAAACGATGAATGACCTCCTGGATCAGGTCGTGAACCACACTCGAGCACCCATCTGAATAGAATGTCTTTCTGTTCTGGGAGACATGGTTTCCGATACTTGTATCACACCTTTCGCCAGACACCATCTTCGCTGCCTGCAGCTACGGTTTCAAACAGCGTATTCACCAAACCAACAGTCCACGAATGCCACAGTAACTGTTCCCACCAAAGTAATGTTGTCTCCATTGTGGTGGAAACATCCCCACCAGGCATGCATGGGAGTTCCCTTCCTCTCTCCCTCACCAGACAGGACAGTCATTATCGATGCCTCCCTTTTAGCTGAGGGGCTCACACGGACAGCTGTACAGCACAGGGCATTTGGACATCCCAGATGCACATCGATATTCTGGGACTTGAGAGCAGCATGAGAGGATGGCAAACCCTTTCTCGAGTTCATTCCGGTTAACCAGTCCTCATAATGTTGGACAATACGACAAGCATCTCTTACAGCAACAAGCAGGGCAAGCCAGAGCCATTCCCCTGTGTGCAGAAGTGGTCGCTGTGTGGAATTGGTGCATCAGCAATCAAATCACCCTGTCAGCAGTGTGTACCCTCCAGGAAATCAAAATCTGCTGGTGGACTCACTCGACTGACATTTTGCTATCGACCATGACTCTGTGGTCAACAGTTTGCTCCATGGGGAACCCGCACAAAGGATCTGTTTGCCTCACAAACAAAGTGCAACATATGCTACTCCAGATGAGCCGTAGGATATCACTCTCAGGGGAACGCACTCCTGGGGTCAGACCATCAGAACTGTGCCTTCCCTTCCTTACCAGTCCTTCATCTGGGCAAGTCATCCTCGTCACTCCCAACTGGCCCAGACAGTTCTGGTTCCTGAGTCTCCCATGCATGTCGTTTCAACCACCGATCATCATTGGGCCCTTTTCCGATCTCCTGACCCCGAGGAAGGGCAGGACCAAATATCCTGGACCCATAGCACTCCGTCTCAGAGCACGGTTTTTGGACTGGCACAAACTCAAACAATCCTTACCAATAGTAGAGACGATCCCATTAGAAAATGCTGCACAGCCAAGTGGAAGCGTTTCTTTATCTGGGTGCAATGAGCACTTGTAATCCCCAGAAGCTCTGGGTATTCCCCTTATTCTGGACCATCTTCTTTCCCTCAAAACAACGAATCTTTTTCCATCTTTGGATCCTCCTGGCAGCAATCAGTGCATACCACCCACCTTGATATGGTTCCTCAATTTTAACTCACCCACTGACGACTAGATTCTGGAAGGGTCTAATCAGAACATCCTGCCAGTAAGGAAACGTGTTCCTCAACGGAGTTTAAACTTTGTTCTTTGGGTGCTCACTAAGCCTCCCTTTGAACCCCTACTTACATGTTCCATGTCTCTCCGATCCACGGAAGTTGCATTCCTGATAGCCGTCACCTCAGCCAGGAGGGTAGGGTTGCTCAGAGCGCTTGGTGGATCCGTCCTACACCACATTCCATAGAGACAGTGTCATTGTGTTTATATGTTAATTTTACCCGCAAAGTCGTTAAGTTTACCAGTCAGGCCACTTCACTGCGTCTCTTCCGAAACTGCACGCATGTGAAGAAGAGAGGAGACTTCATCCACTCGACAGGCCTCCCTCCGCCTTTTACCTGCACATGGACAAAGCCAATCAGAAAACCTCCTGGGCTGTTTATCGCTGTAGTGGGAAGAGTCTGAGATCAAGCTGTGTCTTCTGAGGCTCTCCAAATGGATCTCTGGTTGTATCTTACTCTGTCAGCGATTTAATCTTCTTCCTCCTCCTCATGGGGTGAGGACTCGTCGACAAGAACTCAAGCGGCGTCAAAGGCATCGCTTCAAAGAAGTACCTCTACCTGACGTTTGCAAAGTAGCAACATGGAGCTCCAGCCACACGTTCCCGAGACATGCGTTGGAACAGGACTTCTCTGCTGACCCATTCTTTGGGACAGTTGTCCTTGAAACAACTCTGCTGCCTGCATCCTCAGGCCCTCATCTTCTGCTTATCAGTCACCTGTAGTGGAATACATATAGGGACCAGCACTCAAAGAAGAGAGAGTTACTTACTGTATAGTAACTGCGGGTTCTTTGAGATGTGTGGTCCCTCTCCGTATTCTACTACCCACCCTCCTTCAGATCATCCTTGCATTAGTCATCGAGAAGGAACTGGAGAGGCAGTTGGGCCGCTCCACCCTTTTTCTCCTCAGTTGCAGGAACGAGGCGAATGAGGGCACCTGCATGAACGAACGGATACTGTTTTCAAGAGTTCTCTGACTCAGCGCGCATGCGTACGCACCGTGGAATACAGGTAGGGACCACATGCCTCGAAGGCTCTCTTGTTACTATAAAGCAAGTAACTTTCTCTGCTGTGGCAGGGTCCAGGTGGGCTCCTGCATACCCCATCTCATAACACGCTCCGTGTAATTAAAGCAATGCCTTGCCTTTATCTCCTGGTTTCTGGTTCAAGTACAGACTAGTCAGTGGTGACGTCTTCTGGTTGTCGTTAGCCTATGTGAAGTGTGCTGGAATCCAGTACACAATGGGTCTACAGCCCCAAAGCCAGCACCAGAGGTGACACTCACTGACCGTCTTGTCGATCATCTCTGCAGAGAGGCTAAAGAGACTAAATTCCCCTCTTCCTCCCCCAACGGTGGTCTCTCCAGATGTGGGGAAGCTTACTCTGCTGCTGCTGTACCTGTGCTGGGGGTGAATAGGGGCCCTTGGATCATCAGAGCCGTCACCCTGGCATGTTTGGCCAGCACTGCATTAGCACAGAACAGCTCAAATGTTTATAAAGGTGTTTAACCCTTTGTTGCTTTTTCACAGGCATACCAACCCCATTGTAGAAAATGGCCAGACCCATCCGTGCCAAAAAGTCATACAGGAAGTAAGTGACAATCCGGGCCAGGCCTGGGCCATCCTTCTCCGGACGCTGATAGCCAGGAACTGTGTTGTCCCCATCACTGACTGCTCACGGGCAGATCCAGTCTCCCATGCAGCAATTCTGGCTTTGGGCTGGTGAATAGAAATGAGTCTCAAGCACAGTCACTGCTGGCTTATTGCCGTAGTCAAAAAAAAGAGATTGGAGAGCGAGCCTGCTGTAGAAATGCTGAGAGGGAGAAATTGGGCATGAAGAATCAATGGGCTTGTGTCTTAGACCTAGTCGTTTTCTCTCCTCCTCTGCTTTATAAAGAGAGGAATTAATGAAAACATTTAGCAAAACTTTCTAGCTCCTTCTTTGTGAAGTGCTTTGAGATCCCTGGATGAATAGCTCTGTGAGAGCACCATGGCCACGGTACATCCAGCCAGTAGGTGCCCACAGCTTCTGTTGCTTGGGGGTCGGGTGGTGACTGCCCCACTGTTCGGGACTTTGGGCTCTGTAGGGATGATGGGTGTTACAGCAAATGTGGTGGTTGTGGTGTCCCTCCTGAATATCTTTGACCCTTCCTGTTGTCCTCGCTCAGATCTGGCCCGTCCTGTCAGAGACCCTGAACAAACATCGTGCCGATAACCGCATTGTGGAACGTTGCTGCCGGTGCCTGCGCTTTGCTGTCCGCTGTGTAGGCAAAGGGTCGGCGGCCCTGCTGCAGCCCCTGGTCACGCAGGTGAGTGAGCCTCCTGGGAGCTGCTGAGTGGGGGAGCTGAGCTTCTCGTCCGGTTAGGTTTTTTAAACCAATTTTTCTCATGTCGCTCAGAATTGGTCAGTCGGCATCAAAACCTTTGTGCGTGTTGGTTTGCGGCAGCCAGCCTACCGGTGCGCTGTCTTAGCATCTCGCCTTGCCAGCCGCTTCATCAGCAAGGCTTGGTTTGCTTGCACAAGGCAGTTTAGGGAATCCTTGCCCTGCATTAAGAACTGCTACAGAACCCTGCTTTGTTGGCCAAGCGTGCTGTCGAATGAGGTGCAAGAACATGGCTGAGCCCCTGGGTGAGATGTCCAGCCCCCAGGAGGCTAGGAAGTCTGGGACTGTTAAAAGGATGTGTGAAGCTTGGTTAACTCTTAGCCTATATTTAAGGCCCTAGATTCTCCTGTGGTTAATGCTTTATAAATACCGAAGACAGAGGCAAGCTAAGCGGGAAGCCATGCTGGCTTCACGAGGACAAGTGCAGCTGCTCCAGGAAGCTGGCTTAAAAACTAATGACCTGGAAAAACAGCCCTAATTCTGGGCATCTGCTGTCAACAGTGGTTGGGAAGGAAGCCCCCTCCTTCCAGTGACAGCTCAGTACAGTAATGGGCCTAGGCAGCCACCTTCCACTGATGCACCGGGGAGGAGACTGGTCTGTTCAGTACAGGAGTTCAGATCGGGGTGAGGCGGTGGTGACTGAGCCCCCAGAGCATGAGAGGCCCAAGGGGACCCTTTAGCTAGCACTTGGCCCTTCTCATTGTCGGAGTGCTGTACGAACCTGAGCTGAGGTGTATCGGAGCAGTGCCTCAGCTGTGATCAGAGGCCTTGGGAATCAGGCCACGCCGGGGGAGACTCTAACTCCTAAAGAATTTCCCCCCTACTGGAGTCTGAAAGCCTGGCTAGGCCGCGGGCTTCCCGGTGCCAGGAAATGCTCCTGCCTGGGCCAGCTGCCGTAGGTTGGGTGTGTCGGAGTGGAACGTCAGCTGGACAAACTCTGCTGTGTCCTTGGCAGATGGTGAACGTGTACCAGGCGCATCAGCACTCCTGCTTCCTGTACCTTGGGAGCATCCTGGTGGATGAGTATGGAATGGAGGAAGGCTGCCGGCAAGGGCTGCTAGACATGCTGCAGGTAGGTGCTTCCGAGGACGCGTCTCTTTCATTCATCCTGGTGGGGAAATGCACTCCCAGTTCCACATGTGAGCCGGGCCCGCTCCTTGCCTTCCCGCTTGGCTGCGGCCTTTGATGCCTTTTCTTCCTCTGTGCCTGCCCCGCTGAAAGCTGATGGGACTTCACCTGCCAAATGCCTACATCACTTGCTTAGAATCATAGAAGATGAGGGTTGGAAGGGATCTCAGGAGGTATCTAGTCCTGCCCCCTGCTCAAAGCAGGACCACCCCCAACTAAACCATCCCAACCAGGGCTTTGTCAAGCCTGCCTTAAAAACCTCTAAGGATGGAGATTCCACCACCTCCCTAGGTAACCCATTCCAGTGCTTCACCACCCACCTAGGGAAAAACTTTTTCCCAGTATCCAACCTAGACCTCCCCCACTGCAACTCGAGACCGTTGCTCCTTGTTCTGTCATCTGCCACCACCGAGAACAGCCTAGCTCCATCCTCCCTGGAACCCCCTTTCAGGTAGCTAAAGGCCATTATCAAATCCCCCCTCACTCTTTTCTTCTGCAGACTAAATAAGCCTAGTTCCCTCAGCCTCTCCTCATAAGTCCTGTGCTCCAGCCCCCTCATCATTTTTGTTGCCCTCTGCTGGACTCTCTCCAACTTGTCCACATCCTTTTTGTATTGGGGGGCCCAAAACTGGACACAATACTCCAAATGCGGCCTCACCAGTGCTAAAGAGAGGGGAATAATCACTTCCCTCGATCTAGTGGCAGTGCTCCTACTAATGCAGCCCAGTATGCCATTAGCTTTCTTGGCAACCAGGGCACACTGCTGACTCATATCCAGCTTCTCGTCCACTGTAACCCCCAGGTCCTTTTCTGCACAACTGCTGCCTAGCCTGTCAGTCCCCAGTCTGTAGCTGTGCATGGGATTCTTCCGTCCTAAGTGCAGGACTCTGCACATGTTGAACCTCATCAGATTTCTTTTTTTATACCCAACCCTCCAATTTGTCTTGGGCGAGTTCCCCGTCTCTAAAATGGTGAGAACAATTCCCGCCTCCCCGGGGCCCAGCGGCTAAGTAAATGATCCCCATAAGTGCAAGGTGCTGCGTAAGTGCAGGGGCAGGGGGACTCCGGGGTGCACCAGGTGAGTCTGAATGATCCAGTGAAACCAAGGAAATCAGGAGGGATGTTGGGGGCAGCGCAGCAAGGACAGCTCAGTGGGGAAAGAGAGAAATGACCAGTTCCCTGCCTTGCTGGTTTCGCTTCCACCCGGCTCTGGGAACTTTTGTAAATGACCCCGACTCTCCCGCCCCAGAACCATATTGTAATCCAGAAAGCCGGCCTACCTCCCCCCCACCCTGTCTTCCCTCCTTTCTCTGCGTGCACCCCAGGACAAACTCAGCATCTCATGCCATCTCTAGAGATCATGGAGCGTATTAATGTAATTAAGTGTGCAGCTAGCTGCTAAGCGATCCCCTTACTCCTTCTAGGCGCTGTGCTTGCCTACCTTCCAACTCCTAGAGCAGCAGAATGGCCTTCAGAACCACCCAGACACCGTGGACGACCTCTTCCGGCTAGCCACCAGGTAATGGCGCTCCGCCGAAGCTGGTGCTAGAAAAAGGCACATCTGATTGCTGCCCTCTGCGGCCTGTCATCTGGCCGTACCTGCTCCCTTACACGGGGTGGTGGCTTAGCGCCTGGGTATGTTTATTGCTTCCAAAGCAGGGTCGCTTCCGTCTTTATAACTCATCTTCCTTTTGGATTTATAAGCTGTATGAAGGGCACCTCCTCCCCCGGGTACCTGTACGTTAAGGTTCCCAATCTGATCAGAATGGCCTGCCCCTCGCACCCACAAAGCGAGACCCACCGTGACAGGAAAGCCACCCTAGCGGCACGTGCCGCTGACTGCGCAGGGCGTCTTTGTGGCGGCAGGACTTTGGGTTTGGAACTGGTCGTGGTTTTCATGCTTGCCCGGGGTTCCAGTAGTACGCGTCACGGATAGCTCGGTCTCCGTTGGCGGGCAGCGCTGCCTTCTGTGGCTGGCCCACGGCTCAAGCCCCTTGGTCTTGCTGCGACTAGCGCTAGAGAGGCAGAGACATTCCTGGGTAGCAAAGCAGGGACCACCGAGGCTGCTACGTGCTTGAGGTGACATCCAAGGTGACACTGCTTTCTGGTTTGCACCGCTCTGAAGCCGACCTGCCCCCGTTTGCTGCGTGAACTTGCCATGATTTCTCCCCGTGTCTCTGCCCCGTCCAGGTTTATCCAGCGTAGCCCCATCACCTTGCTCCGCAGCCAGGTGATCATCCCCATTCTGCAGTGGGCCATCGCCTCCACCTCCCTTGACCATCGGGACGCAAACTGCAGCGTCATGAAATTCCTGCGCGACCTCGTCCACACCGGGGTAGCCAATGACGTGAGTAACTCGGAGGTTTTCTTCTCTTAGCTGGGGGGGGGAACAGTGGGGTCACATGCACCCCCCCGCCCAGTTGGCTGATAGAAGCTGGCTATTTTGGGGGTGGGTTTGCTCGTTGCATTTATCTGTCTTGCTCTTGGAATTGCAGCTGACAGATGGACGGCTGCAAGCCAGGTGAGATTGACTCCCACCTGGGAGACCTAGCCTGCCATGTGAACCAGACCGGCCGCCTTTGCTTCCTAGCAGAGTCATTCCCCTCGTGCTGCTGCTGGAGGAAATGCATTTTAAGGCATTCCTAAGGGATGAAGCACCGCTGCCTCGGTCTCTTGTGACCCTCACGGCCAGTTCCTGGCTCCCGCTCAGGTCACACGCAACGAAAGGCTGATTCCGTTGCTCAGGGGTGGCAGACGTGGGCCTAGGTTACTGCCCTGACTCCGCAAGGGAGAAGCAGAGGTTGGGTGCCCGCTGGCATCCCCTCTCCTGCCTTTCCCAGCGCCTGTTCCGTCCTGCACGTCTGTCGCCGCAGCGAATTCTTACCCCAATGAGCAAATGGTGCTGGGAGACGGGACGGGCTCTAACAGCGGAAACGCGCCCCCGTGGGCTGCGCTCACTCGGCCCTTCTTCTTTCTGCAGCACGAAGAGGACTTTGAATTGCGGAAGGAGCTGATCGGGCAAGTCATGAACCAGCTGGGTCAGCAGCTCGTGAGCCAGCTGCTGCACACGTGCTGCTTCTGCCTGCCGCCCTACACCTTGCCCGATGTAGCCGAGGTGGTCTGGGAGATCATGCAGGTCGACAGGCCGGTAAGATTGGCCAGGCTCCTCCCCCGCCCCCGGAAAGTGAACGTAGTAGAACGCCTGACTGCAGTGAGCCCAGGTGTTGGCATAGGGAGAAGTTGGGCTGCTAGGGAGATGCAAGGGATGTGATCCAGGGAAGGGTGCAGCTGGTGATTAGCAGCTGTCAGACCATCCAGGGTCAATTTCACCACTTAAATAATAATAAAAAATGTTCTTCCATCCTTTTCTTCAATGACAGCAGTAAAGATTAACCCCCACTCCGTACTCCAACTGCCTCAACATGCTCCAAGAACACGGTGCCCTTAGCTCCCTGATTCTCGCTAGCTGGCTTCTCCATCTCTCTCCCCTTTGGTCCCATTCCTTCCTGCTTCAGGGCTTGCTTCCCACCTTATCTCCCTGCCCTCCTTCAGAGGCTGATTCTCCATTCTCGGCCCGCACAGGAAGATTGCGCTCTTGATGCGCTGATCGCGGCTACAGCAAAAGGCAAATCCTTGCTCAACCCAAGCTGGGTCTATTCCTGCTGGGTTGTGAATCACTCCACACAGTATCTGGGCACATGCAGGGCTCAGTGGCCACTTGGAATGATTCATTCTGGCTGTACAAAGACAACACTTAAAAATGAAATGTAAAAATAGGCCTTTTTACTAGCAGACTGACCAGAAACGCCACCTGGTGACGCACGGGCTGCCAGCATCTGAACCAGAACTTGACAGCAACAAAATGTTTCACTTTTTCCCACTCCAGACCTTTTGTCGCTGGCTAGAGAATTCGCTGAAGGGTTTACCAAAGGAAACAACGGGGGGAGCCATCCAAGTGACGCACAAACAACTTACAGACTTTCACAAGCAGGTGACTAGGTGAGTGAGCTCCATGTTGATTAGTTCACCAAGATATTAACATGAGTCAAGCCCACTCGCTTATCCAGGGCCAGCAACAGACCTGCCAATGGGCAGTTCAAAGTGGATGTTCATTCAGTCGTCATGGACTTTAAGGCTCAAAGGGACCATCGTGATTATCTACTCTGACCTTCTGCACATTGCAGGCCCAGCCACTCTTGTAATAGGCCCATGACGTCTGTCTGAGTTACTGAAGTCCTTGAATCATGATTTAAAGACTTCGTTACAGAGAATCCCCCTTTTCACTCTAGTTGAAATCAACAAGTGACCCGTGCCTTGATGGTGGGTTTTTGCCTTCCTCTGCAGCCCATCTCTGCTAATCTGACCCAGGGGGAAATTCCTTCCCGACCCCAAATCTGTAGATCATCTGTATTGTTCTACTACAGTGGCTGCCGGAGGTGTCCCTTAAAGAGACTTAGTGCTGCTCCTAACGCCAGCACCCCACGAGTCCTCCAGACTGGTGGTTCTTGTGCCAAGGCTGCGCTGGGATGACACGTGTAGACTCTCACCTGGTAAAACCCAGGGATCAATCTAAAATGCTCCTTTATTAAGTAAAGCTTTAAATGTAAAGGTAGAACAAACCTGCCCTCCACCCTGTTGTCACCCCCTTTAGCTGATATTTCATGGCCTTGCTCATCTGTAAGAGTTTTTACTTGTATCGGTGACTCAGAGAAGCGCAGGGGCTAATACTTATAAATCATATACCCCATATGCACACACCCCGCTCCTGTGAGGGAAGTGATCTTCCGTTCACAGGTCACAAAGGGGTTCCCCGCACTCTGACCACTTGGCTGCACCGTTCTGCTCACTTAACCGGTCAGCCAGCTCCTGGCCCAGTCAGTCTCGCTTACAACACAGATTGTTTGTTTGTACGTGCGATTGCCCCGAAAACCAAAGCACTGATTATTTCATCTGAAGTCTCTGCCTCGACACGGGTTTGTGTTCTGGTAGCACCGTGTTTTGTGACTGTAAAAGCTCAGTGCCTGTGGCCTGGCTTTTCCCAGGTGCTGGCGTTGCTCAGCTGCTCTGAAAATAACGCCCTTCGTTGAGATGCCCCTGTATGTATTTCAGCGCCTCCGTGTTTGAATGTGTTGGTCCTCATGTAACACTCTGCAAGTGGGTTGGCTGGGTGCTGCCGTTCTCTCAAGGAACGGAGGGGTGAGCTTCCTAGGCACTGAGTGAAGATGCTACTCCGCCATTTGGGTAACGAGGGCAATCATTTGGAACATGCTACAGTTTCTCTTGGTGTTAAGAGAACACTTTGGGTCAGTGATCAATTACCTGGCCTGGTATCTCATTGCCTTGCTCCTCTCTGAAAGCTCGTTCTTTGTGTCCGTGACCCCTGCAGCTTTCGGACGTTAGGGAGTCTTTATGCTATAGCTTTCCCCTGCATGCACTTGGAATCATCTCTTCGGAGAACATCCTTAGGAAACTGAATGCAGTCAGTTATTAATTTTGAGCCCATGCTCCCCTACCCCCAGATCCTGACCCATCAATTTTCAGTCTCCCAAAATCTTCACCCCGCTGGTGTTTAGTTAGTTGGATTAGCACCTGCATCCTGCACAAGCTCTGAACTATTAGAATTTGTTGAGGGAGTCAGTGATCATGTGGATAAGGGTGAGCCATGTTCTTGGCTTTCCAGAAAGTCTCTGACAAAATCCTCACCAAAGGCTCTTAAGGAAATTAAGCGGTCGTGGGTAAAGTTAAGATTTTGTCCGGTTATTTTCAGTAAAAGCCACAGACCGGTCGCAGGCAATAAACAAAAATCCACAGCAGCGGTGACCTGTCCGTGACTTTTACTAAAAGTATTTGGGGTGGGGGCCTCACAGCAGCGGCTCCGGTCGCAGCTGAAGCTGCACAGGGGAAGCACGGCTCTGATGCCAGCTCCAGCAGCAGAGGACAAAGGGAGCGCACAGCCCCACACCCATTGCTGACAATTGAAGGCGAAGTCATGGAGGTCCAGTAAAGTCACTAAATCAGTGACCTCCGTGACTATATCGTATCCTTAGTCCTGGGATACGAGGGAAGGTCTCTCCTCAATCAGTAGCTGGTTAAGAGAGAGGAAACAAAGGGCAGGGATAGATGGTCAGTTTTCACAATGGAGCGAGGTAAACTGTGGGATCCCCCAAGGATCTGTACTGGGACCTGTGCCATTCAACACATTCATTGATGATCTGAAAGGGCAGTGAACAGTGAGGTGGCAGAGTTTGCAGATGATATAAAATTATTCAAGATCGTTAAGTCCAGCGAAGAGCTACAAAGGGATCTCACAAAACTGGGGAACTGGGCAACAAAATGGCAGATGAAATTCAAGGTTGGTAAATGCAAAGTAATGCACATGGGGGAAAATAATCCCGACTACATGTGTATAACGATGGTGTTCTAAATTAGCTATTACCACTCAAGAAAGAGATCTTGGAGTAATCAGGGATAGTCCTCTGGAAACTTCAGCTCAACATGCAGCAAGAGTCAAAAAGGTTACCAGAGTGTTAGGAACTATGGGGAAAAGAATGAAAAATAAGACGGGAAAATATCAGAATGCTGCTAAATAAACGTCTGGTGCACCCAAACCTTCAATACTATGTCTAGTTCTGGTCGCCCCATCTCAAAAAGGATATCGTGGAGCTGGAGAAGGTTCAGAGAAGGGCAACAAAGATGATTGAAGGTGTGGAACTGCTTCCATGCAAGGAGAGATTGAAAGACTGGGCTGTTCACCTTAGATAAGAGACGATTAAGGGGGGTTATGATAAAATCATGAATGGTGTGGGAAAAGTCAATAGAGAAGATATTTACCCTCTCCCACAATACAAAACCAGGGATCACCCGATGAAGTGAATAGGCAGCAGGTTTAATACAAACAAGAGGAGGTGCTTTTTCACACAGCTAACCTGTGGAACTCATTGCCATGGGATACTGTGATGACCAGAAGTATAACTGGGTTCAAAAATGAACTAGATACGATCATGGTGGATAGGTCCATCAATGGCGATTAGCCAATAGGGTCAGGGACGTAACCCCGTGCTCTGGATGACCCTAAACATCTGACTGCCAGAAGCCGGGAGGGGAATACAGCTGGATCTCTGGGTTACCTGGGGCGGGGGGGGGGGGGGGTGGAATCTCCATCCCTAGAGGTTTTTAAGGCCCTGCTTGACAAAGCCTGGCTGGGATGATTTAGTTGGGGCTGGTCCTGCTTTGAGCAGGGGGCAGGACTAGATACCTCCTGAGCTCCCTTCCAACCCTCATCTGCTCTGAGTCTATGATTCTAAAATTGAGCTGTTCTGTTTGCTCCCCCGAAGCGCTAGTCCTGGCCACTGTCAGAGGCCAGATACTTGGCTCGAGGGACCATGGGTCTGTCATCTTTAACTGGGCACGTCCATTCTGCCTGCCCACACCGGGCGGGAGGGTTGCAGTTAGGTCATGTTCTTTGCCTCCTGTTCCCAACTGAGGGAGGTGGCGACACTTCAGAACTGATTGTTACGTGCCCTCACCGTGGGATCTGGCTGCTCCGCCGCTGAGCGCGCTGCATCTCGTCAAGCCCCCGGTTCCTTAGCACTCTTCAGCCATGCCTCGTTGTAAAGTCTTGCTAAATAACCAGCTACTGCGGTGGGTTTGAAGGAGCTTGTTCCCTTGAGGCTTAGTGACCTCCCCCCCCCCCCAATGAGCCCTTGGATCTCCTGCGATCAGGATCACAGCCCAGCCCCAGAGGGCCGGAGGAGGCTGCTGTGAATACGGCACAGCTCTGGGGCAGTCTGGCGAGCAGGATTCTGGTGACGGTGAGCTCCAGCCACTTCATCCTGTGCCCTTCTGTGTCTGTGCAACGAGGCTGAGCTGCAGACGTGTGGGTCGGCTGAGTTGCTTAGTGTTTGAGAGGCGCTCGGGGGTCCCTGGCTGGGAGGTGGGCAGTACCTGAGTGAGATTCTTTCCTCCAGCACCCGTGCAGCATGCCTGGGCTTGGTTTTTCAGGGCGAAGGATTGGTTCTTGAATTGCCGATCCTATAAACGCTCTGTACAAACCAAGGCCACAGGCTGCGTCCCCAGCAATCAGGAATGCCAGGCGGCCCCGGCTGGGGTGTGGAGTCCCTCCTTTTCCATCACTGAACAGGTTTTTCTTTTCTCGCATGGCGTGAGTCCGTGCAGCCTAACGCAGGGAGGCGGGGAACCCGCACGGAGCCAGGCGCCTGGCTGCCCTGCTCCGAAGCAGGAAGGGCGCTGAGATCCCAGCACCACAAGTTTGCATGTGGCCCTGTGACTCAGCAGCTGCTGTTTGCCTGGTCCGAGGGCTCTGCCCAGGCCTGCACACGGATGGGAGTTGCGTTCCTCCCGGCGGTGAAGGGGCAGATCGGCTCAGCAGGTCCCAGCCTGCCCCTCGAGCCAGTTCTGCAGCTCCCTGGCTCTTCCACGTCCGTGTGAACCTCCAGCCTCCTGTCTCCGTCAGTCGGAAATTCAGCTCAACGTCTTGCCTCCCTGAGCCCACGGCGGCCGTCTTCCTTTCACCGCTAGGTCACTAGCTCCCCTCCAGACCTGGGCCAGGTTAGAACTGGCCCCACGGCCTCCCAGCTGGGCTGCTGTTCGCAGGCCTGTGTGAAATGAAGGCGTTGTGGGGGGGCGCTGCAGGTCCTTTGGCGGCAGCCTTGGCGAAGAAACCAGCGGGGAGGGACTGAATCTGCTCTCGCTCTGCCTCTCTCCTAGGCCCTTTTGAAAGCCTCAGATGTGAGCAGTTCCTCTTCTGTCTAGTGAGAACAAACAGTGATCAACCCCCTTCCTCTGTGGGTGTGCGCTCAAATGGGGACGGGGGGTAGGCCAGGGTCCATGTCAGCCTGGGATACGCTAAAGGCGGCTTCTCAGTTGGATCTTTCACTGCTTAGCTCACTTCAAGGGCTGGATCTCCGCAGTGTGACCCGGCCCGGCCCGTCTCAGCAGGCAGGCAGTGGTCCTACTTCGCACTTGGGGAAACTGAAGCATGTTCACTGGTGAAACCAATCACACCAGCCCCCCCACCCCCCCCCAGCTTCTCTCCCTCCCCCTCCCCCCAAGCTCAGACCACCAGATCCCGCCCCCTGTCCTCGCTGAAACAAGCCTCTGGATGCTTCCCTGAAGAGTCCATAAAGTTCATGTTCTGCCCCAGGTCGCCAACCTGGAAAATCAGCGGCGGTGCCGCAGCAGGCTGCTGTCCGGGTCTGCATTTGTCCTCCTGCAAGTGTGGGGGTGGGGGGGGTTACCTTTTCCAGGAGGGTGAGAACACAGGCCTGGTTTCCCATTGCATCTCCCAGCTTCTGCTTCAGCTCAGCCTTCTCTAGCACTGGCCTGGAGCTTCCCCAGCCAGTCTGCCCTCCCCTAACGCCCGCCTTTGTCTTTCAGTGCTGAGGAATGTAAACAGGTGTGCTGGGCCCTGAGGGATTTCACCCGGTTGTTCCGATAGCTCCCGCGCTGTGCCTGCCTCCCAGGTTAGTAGGACCCCTTCTTGTCCTCCTCCGCTCCGAGCAGGTGAGTGCGCCTACCCGCAGAGGCACCCCGCTGGCTCGAACCTGTCCCCTGCTGCTGCCGATTCCAGCGCGAGCAGGGTCCGGCCTGGATTACGAGATTAACCCCTTGGTTGCGGGCGGCTGGTAAGAGTCGGCCGTGGGCAGGAACTCTGAGAAACGCCAGGCTTCTCAAACGGGGGGTCATGACCCATGACGCAGTTGCGAGGTTATTATGGGAGGGGTCACGAGCGGTCAGCCCCATGCATGTGGTAAGGATGGCCTGGCATAGGGGGGTCATCCCAGCCTGAAATATTTTCAAAGGGGATCCCAAGCCAAAAAAGTTTGAGACCCCCCCGGTATGGAGCGGTTGCAGCCTGCGGAGCATGCACTGAAACACGTCCATCACAGACTGCGTCTGGGGTGAAAGGCTGGGCAATGGCAGACGTATGAAAACCCTCGACTTCAGAAGGAATCGGTGAGACGCACCCAGACGCTAGCACACTTACCCCAGGCGCTAATTTAGCGAGAGGGAAAGCCATCCCCAAACACTGGTTAACAGAGGTCCTCAAACTGGGGGCCGTCTGAGGGGGCATGGCCAGGCCTGGCCAGCCCCATGGGGGCAGGGTGGGAACCCTACCCAGCTCCGTTCTGCCCTGAGCTCTGCTCCAGGCCCTGCCTCCGCCCCCAGCTACGGCACCTGGCCCTCAGCTCCACTGCGGCCCCTGGTTGCCCCACTCCCAGCCTTGGCCCCTGACTGTAGCCCCAGCTTAGAGAGGCGGGGGGCATGGAGTAAAAACTTTGGGGACCACTGGATTAACAGCAGTGTCACTCGTAACCAAAGGGATTAGCTACCTCTTGTGTGTTTCTCTGGCGTGTGCTATGGACCCCTCCAGTCCTTAGAGGTCTACCCTGGGAGCTGGTGGAACCTCCATCCTTAGAGGTTTTAGGGCCCGGCTTGACAAAGCCCTAGCTCGGACAATTTAGTTGGGGTGGGCCCTGCTGTGAGCAGGGGTTGGGTTAGATACCTCCTGGGGTCCCTTCCAACCCTCGTCTTCTAGGATTCTGTGAGCACACAGCTGAGGGTTGAGACACACAATCTAGCATCCTGGCGGTGATGGGCTCCTAACAGGGCTGTTTGCCGTATTAGAAGGCAAGGGGCAAGCGGTGGGTGAAAGCTAGAGTTCTGCTGGGCCTCGGAGCCCTGCATGCTGGCTGCGGGGAAGCCCTGATTTCTAGCTACGTGTTCTGTACACCATGTGGTGCTGCTGATTCGGGAGCTGCCCGTGCTGCTCGCCCTCACCTGTTGGCACCCGCCAGCTGTTAGATTCAGCAGGTTTTTCATCTGTTCTAGCTGTAAAGGGTCAGTGAGCGCTTGGGATCATGGGGTCTTCCACATCTAGGCTGAGAGTTGAGAATCAACCCATACGGATGGGAGTGAACAGCTTGATTGTGGGTATGAAACTAAGTGGGAGTTCCTAGTGGATGGGTGTCTGTCAGAAAAATCAGCAGCCCTGCTTGGTCTCTTTGATCCCAGCAGAGACAGACCATTGTCTATATCCATCCTCCTCATCCCTAAAGAGAGGGCATCTGCAGGTCAAGAGAGAATCAGGTTGGCCAGGAGGCAGGCTGAGTCATTGGTGCTTAGCCCAGGACTTATGCCTGCTGAAATGAAATCTGTTAGTCTTTAAAGTGCTCCAGCACCCTCGTCGTTATGCCAGGACTGTTGGTCATCAATACTAAATTAGCATTTGAAAGAGGGAAAAAAAAAAAAGATTTGCTTAATTTCTTCAGTGTAACTTTCAGATTCGGCTCTGGGTTGCAGCAGTGTCTTCTCCTGCCGCCTTTCCAGCTACCCTGTATTTACACCCGAATCGGCTGCCCTGTGGCGCCCACGTGTTCTCTCTTTAGAGCACCTGGCAGCCCATCTTTGTCCGCGGAAAGCACCTCACGTGCTGAGTGCAGTGGAAATACTGACTCCGCTTTCTCTCCCCTGCCAGGAATGTCTTTTTATTTAGAAGACAGGAAATAATAAAAACAAGAATGTGTCCCACAATCAGCAAACTTCCTTGTGGCCGAGGGCTCACTCGCTCTAGTGTGTACCGACAAACCCGAAGAGACGCTTCGCCGCCAGACCGTGCCCGTGAAGTTACTGTTTGTGTGTGAGGGGGCAACTCAACTGCGATAAAGATGGCTGCAGCCCAACGTATGGCATTGCAGGGGGAACGCTGCTTTCCTGATGGACTTGCTTTAAAAAAAAAAAAAAGAAAAAAGAAAGAGAAAATAAACCACCAACAAAAAAAAAACAAAAAAAAAGAGAGAAATGAAACACGAATGGAAAAAAAAATTTGCCTGGCAGCAAAAAAAAAAAAAATACAAAACAAAGTAGAAACTTTCTGTGAAATGAAAAACAAAATAAAATTGCTTAAGGAAAATGTGGGGATTAAAAATATATACCTAGCAACCCCCATTGTCTGCACTGGGAGGGGGGAAGGCCACCCAGCTGTTTAGCCCACCTCCGGCCCTCCCCGAGCTTCCTTCACTCCTCCCCCCCCATCTCAAAGAAACAGTCAAGGGGTTGGGGACCCCGTGGGGCACGGTGCTGCCGTGGGCATCCTGCCCTTCGCCCCTGTGGAGCGCACTTCCGGAGCTCTGGAAGTTGAATTAAACCTGCCCTGCCCTGCCCTCCTTAAACACCCCTTCCCCCCCACGCTAAATCTGATACCATCAACCTGTCAGCCTCCTGGACGAGAATCAGACGGGGATAGAGTGTTCTATATATTATATATATATATATTTTCTTTTTTTGGTTTGTTTTTTTTTTTTTTTAAATTTGGTTTTATTTGGGTTTTTTACCACGCCGGGGAGCGAGGAGAAAGGGGCTCTAGAGATCTCAGTGACAGCCGGGGCTGACCATTTTACTTAACAGATTGGAAACGACTCACGGGGGGACTCTCACAGTGACAAGGCGAAGACCCTGCGCAGGCGTTAGAAGTGAGCGCATGCTGTTCCGTCTGGTGTTGTAGCCATCTCGAGAACAATAAAAACAAAACACAAAAAAAAATACAAAAACAAAAAATAAATTAAAAAATTCAACTCGTGGGTTTGTGCCTGGTGTTTTGAAGCTGGCTGCAGGCCTGGTCGCGCCGCGCCGGAAGGGGAGAAGTGACTGCTGCTGTTCTGGCTCGGAAATCCCCATCCCACAGTCGGCGCTCTCGTTCTTTACTGAGAGCACAAAGGCAGTTGTCTCGGCCGCCAGCAAAGGGTCAACCCGGTGCAGGCGAGTTGGACGGGACGCTGGAGAGCGTCATTGACTTTCTGTGCTTAACCTGGTCTTCAATGTTTAACCCTCTTCTCCAAACGCACTGGCGTCTGCTGCTCCAGGGAGAGAATTCGCTTCTCCCATGAGCACGTGCAGTAGCATTCCCGCACGTGCCTGGCTTTATTGCTGTCCTCTCTTTATAATCCTGGATCGTCCCTTTGAGCATTACACGCCAGCGTCCCTGCTTCACAGGAGCGTGGGCAAGGTCTGGTGGGAATTGCTGACTTTTATGACAAAGTCAAGGTGCTTTTTTACTGCCCCACCGTGTGCTTTTGATAAGGGCGAGTGTGAACTCATTTCAGTGCCTGCTGGTAACTCTGCCAGGGCCATTGTGGAAATGCAGCACAGCTCCTGCTAAAGGTTTAGGTGATTGGGGCTGGAGGAGCCGCAGTTAAATACTATCTGAACAGCCAGTCCATGGTTCCTCTGCTTGACGCAGGCCAGGGCCGTCCTGCTGGAGCTGCCCTGCCCCGCCCCGGGGGGTAAAGGGCAGAGAACTTGCAGAGCTACAGACTTTTGCTGTGAGACATCTCTCTGTCTGTGCTGCGAGGGGATGGGGAGCCGTTTCCTTACCCGGACAGGACCGTGCGCATCCCCTCCGAAAGGGTGGCGTCCGCACAGGGGCTGGGTTTCACCAGCTGGTCGTATGCCCGTCGTTGCTGGGATCAGGCGTGGCCCCACTTCCGCCAGCCAAGGAAACGTGACCCGACCCCGTGCTACAACCTGCCGGGAGCGGGAGCCGTTGGCCAAGCTCAGGTTTACAAGCGCTGGGTCTTGGGTGCTCTGAGCCAGCACTGGCTTCGTGGGAGGCGGGCTGAGGTGACAGCCACGCCAAGCCCCGCTCCTGTCCCGCCATGTGGCTCCCCAGCCAAGCGAAAGTGGCTGCATTTCCCTTGTGGCACAGTCCGTCGCCAGAGAAGGCCACATGGCAACTTCTGCAGCTGGCCTGCGCCCCCAGAATCTCCCCAGCAGGGGCCGGCCTGTGCTCGCTCTAGAAACGGGGAGCGTCCCTGCCTCGTGCAAACCCCCAGAAAAAGGCTTCCCGAGCTCTGAGAGTTGGAGATGAAAGACTGCGGGGGGGGGGGGGTGCAAACGAAGCGGGACCCCCCTTCCCTGGGCAGCATGGGCGGCAGTGTGTGGACCAGAGGGGGGAAGAATACAACGGGGGCAAATAATTGGCGCTAGCGTGGTGGGCTGGGCCCCGTGCCAGCCAGCCGCCAACGCAGGAACTCCAGGACTAGTGCAGCGGTTCCCAAACGCCCCCACCCTGAAACGCCCCCGGCTGCAGACGGAAGCAGGTGTCACACTTGGAGGCCGTGCTGGCGCTGGAGTGGCTCTGGGGCAGCCCCTCCTCCCCCAGGAGCCAGTGGACGCTGGGCTCGTGGGCATGCGTCCTGCTCTGGGGTCTCGGTGTGCAGGCGGCTACGGCAGCACAGTTACAAAGAGCCAGGCTGGGCCCAAGCTCTTCCTAAGCCATTGCCACGGCATGAAACCTTCCGCCCGCCTGTGGGCATTGAAATGCGGGCGGGTCCCTGGTGTCCTAGCCTGGCTGCAGGGCCGGGGCCCTTGTTACCCATGAGCAGCAGCGGCAGGGCCCCCCCGTTCACTGTGCTGGAGCCCCAGGCGGGGGTGCTTGGGGCAGGTTACGCTGGCCCTGGCCACACTAACCCCCTCGCCCCAGGGGCTGACGAGAGCAGGGCCCGACGAGCAGCTGTCGGACCAATTCTCCCCGGGCTGGGCCTCCCTGAGTGCTGCGGCTGACGCAGACCACGAGCCAGCTCCTCTCCCCACTGCAGGACGGGCTGGGCCCCGAGCGCCCGCTCAGCGGTAAAAGGTCTGGGGAAGCGCCGGGGCTCTGAGCGGGGCTGGTGCGTGCGGACACGCCAGCTCCCCTCCTGCAGGGGTGAGCGCCGGGCGAGGGACGCCTTCCACACACACACACACGCAGACGTACGCAAGGGGTGGCTTTTATTAACAGCTGAGCACCTCCCTCGCGGCGTCTCTGGGACAGGCCAGTTCCCGAGGGGGCCCGTGACTCCAGCTCCCGCGAATACAGCATCGCGTCTGGCTCAGCCACGCCCGCGGGCTGGACCCGGCACAACGGGCCGGCCAGACGGCACGTGAGGAAGTGGCTCCCACCGTCTCTTTCCCTCCATCGCAGGCGCTATGGCGCGTGGGGCCTGGGCCGCAGCCTCGTGTTTTCCCAGCAGGCGACGGGCCGGGCCGGCCTCCAGCCGTCCAGTGCAGGAAGGGCCCCCGTCCGCCCGCCCCTGTGCAGCAAAACGGCGGGTCCGGAGCCAGGAGCAGCCAGCTGAGCCGGGCTACACGGACGGGCCCGGGGGGCGTCAGCGTGCCTCGTCTCCCCCTCCTCGGGGCCGGCCCAGGCGGGCGCCCGTCAGCGGGCAGGGGGAGCGGGTGAGCGTGCGCGACGTGGCCCCCGTCCTCACTGCTGCATGCTGTTGGCCTGCATGGCCCAAGCGCCCGGGCCCGGCTCCAGGGGCTGGGCCGGGTGGGCCTGAGGGGGAGCCTGCAGGCTCTGCTGGTTTTGCCAGAGCTGGTGCAGCTCCTTGAACTGCTCCACCATCTTGTCCTTCAGGTCCGGGTGGGAGATCTGCAGGCGGATGCTGTCGGCCGACCAGGAGAGCTCCCCGGAGAACATCTCCAGCAGGATCCGGGC
Organism: Emydura macquarii macquarii; assembly: GCF_026122565.2. NCBI lineage: Eukaryota > Metazoa > Chordata > Testudines > Chelidae > Emydura > Emydura macquarii. The sequence continues at coordinate 9,734,722 of NW_027133607.1, read as the reverse complement.
GGCCACCGGCACCACCTGGGCGGCAGATGGAGAAGGCAGTAGCTAGCCCTGCTCCCCTCCGCAGCTGGATCGCCCCTGCCCCCTCGCAGCCTCCACCCCCATCCGTCTGCCCCCCACTTCCCGGGGAGGACCCTGGGCTGTCTGGCGTCCCTACGGCAGCCCCTGCGCCCCGCGGGGTAACAGCTGCGAGTAGGCTGGATTGTAAGCTGCGTGGGGCAGGGACCCGGCTGCTCAGGCTGGGAAGTACCCAGCACGCACTGGAGCAGGGTTAGACGAGCTGAGCTTGTCCCAGGGTGGAGAGAGGCCGGTGACCGAGTTTCCCACAAGGGTTCCCGGCCCAGTCCTGATCAGCTTCCGCCCTGCTGCTCCTGGGCCAGCCCCCGGGCTGCGCTGGTGACCCCAGGCATGGCTGGGGGCGTGGGGAGGGTATTGCACACAGCCCTGGCCCTCACGGCTCTCCCTTTCCACGCTGTGGGCTTCCCCTGGTCCCAGCCCCTCGGCCTTCTCCGGGACCCCAAGGGCTATTGCTGCAGGCTGGGCAGGAGAAAGGGGGAAGAGGGCAAAGCCAAGCCAGCGGGGTGCCCCTGGCAGACAGGACCCCGGGGAGGACAGGATCCCTTACCTGGACAGTGATGAGTTTCTTTTCTTTGGGCTTCTGGTCGGGCCATTCCTCCCCGAAGCAGAAGAAGATTTCGAAGGGGGGCGGAGTGCTGGTCTGGCCCTTCTGGAACAGGATGAGACCTAGGGAGCCCCACAGCAGACATGCATGAGGGGCAGGACCCCCTGTGGCCCCCTTTCCGGCCCACCTCCCATCTAGTGACTCCCCCCTGGCCAGCAGCGTGGGAGGGGACGGGGCCAGAGGAGAGTGGAAATGGGCCCTGGGAAGGCAGGCAGCTGGGCCCTAGGGGCAGCAGACAGGGAAGCTGGGGGAAGCCAGAACCTTTCCGGGGGAGGCCAGGGTGCCCCGGCCCCTCCTCTCACCGTTGAGGAAGCTCTCCAGGCTGAAGAGTTTGATCTTCCTCTCCCGCTCGATGGGGTTGGGGCCGGCCCGCGCGGCGGCGCAGGGCCCCGTCCAGAAGACTTTGCACTGGCACAGCCGGACGGCGTAGATGTCCTGGCCCTGCAGCTCCAGGATCAGGCCCCGGTCCATGACGTCCAGCAGCTGGTGGGTGTAGAAGCGCTGCTTCTCGTTGGGGATGTGCTCGGTGCTGGGGAAGCGCACCTGCTCCAGCGTGACGGGCCCGAAGAGCTCCACCTGCTCGTGCGTGGGCTCCAGGTGGCTGTGGAAGAGGCGGCAGCCGTGCGGGTTGCTGATGGTCAGGGAGTTGGCCTGCCTGCCCCGGTAGTGGAACTTGATTTCCAGGTCGGTCACTGGCCGGGGCAGAGCGAGAGGAGCCGGTTAGCCGGGGACAGCTCGGGGGGGGGACCCCCGCTAGTCCTGGCGCCCCCACTTCTCCCCCGTCCCGCCAGCCACGCGCTAGCGGCCCCGCTCGGAGATCCCCGGCGCCAGGCACTGCCCAGGAGACGGCACTTACGGGGCAGCATGTGCGGGCTGATGAGAAGGTTCGGGATGAACTGGTCCATGGGCTGCAGAGGCAGGTCCTCAGGGGGCAGGTCCTGCAGGCCGCCCGGCCCCCCCACGTTGCCAGGGACCAGCGCGGCCAGGGCCAGGCTGCCGGCCGGGTCGGCGATGCTCTGCGGGGGCAGCTCCCCTCCCGCCACGAAGGCGCCGGCGGGGGGAGGCGGGGGCACCGCGCCGTCCGGAAGGAGGAGTTCCTGGTGGCCCAGCGCGGGGAAGGCTCGGTTCCCGCAGGGGTTGGGATACTGGACTTCCTGCTTCAGCCAGGCGTAGGAGGAGACCGGCTCCACGCCCTGGGCAGGATCTGCAAAAAAAAAAAAAAACCACCCGGGCTCAGGATCCCCCCGCCCTGCCCAAGCCAGCCGGGCCCGGCTCCAGCCCGCGACACCCAGGCCCTGGGGGCTGGCTGGCGTGCCAGGGCTCCCTCGGCGCACGGCCCCGGCAAATCCAGAGCAAGGGCCCTGGCCCGCACGAAGAACAAAGGAGGAAAACCAGCGACCCTTCGGGACGGGAGCTGGGTCCTTTATCCCCCCACAGCAGATGAGTCCTTGGGTAGAGGGCAAAGGAGAAGCAGCCCCCGGGCTGTGACAGCCGAGACCCCCGGGCGCTGTGGTAGCTGGGACCCCCTGCTCGGGGGACAGGCCCAGCCCGTGACTGGGGGGGGACAACCCCAGGTCTCTCCCTGCAGCTTTCAGGCCCCCGTTGGAGTGGGGCAGGAGGGGGGCGGCAGGCTGCTGAGTAAGCACAAAGCCTCCTCTTCCCCCGCCTTGCCCCCGGGCATGGGAGTCAGACCGCTCGTCCTGCCGGCTGCGGGCACGGGGGCGGGGGCAGAGGGGACGTGCCCCCCTCCGCTGCTTCCTTCACGAGGCCCAGCCTGGCACCAGCAGAGGGGCTTTGTCCCTGGGGGCTCGGCAGATCCAGCCCAGCCCCCTCCCTGGGTGCCCCACGCGCCCCAACCCCCCAGCACTCACCCGCGATGCTCAGCGTCGTCATTTTCTGCAGCTGTGGGAGAAAGGGACGGAGCTCAGCCCCCGGGGCAGCGTACGGAGGGGGGCGCCCCAGGGGCCAGCCACAGAGCCAGAGGAAGGGGGCAGCCAGAGGGGGAACCCCTGCCCCAGGGACTCAGCAGGCAGCCCACGAGCACCGACGTGGCGCTGTTTGGGGGGGGCAGGACAGGCCCGGGCAGCTGCACCATGTGTCTGGGCGTAATGGTGGGCGCCCCACCTGGCCCTACGGCCACGAGGGGCAACCGGGCCCACGGCCCCAGCCCTGCCCCGGCAGGGGCGGTGTGCGCCCGTGCCCGCCCCGCCGACGGCTTCGCTCACCTCCTCCTCCTCCTCGCCCGGGCAGCAGCTGGGATCATCCCCGGCCAGCGAGTCTGCAAGGGAGACACACGGGGGGGCGGTGCGCAAGTCACGGGGGGGGTCACGGGGCCCGTTAGCTGCAGGGGGGGTCAGTGCAGGAGGGGTGGGGGGTGAGGGAGGGCGGCGGGGGGGGGGGGGGGGGGGGGGACTCCAGCAATTCTCCTCCCTGCCCCCTCTCGAGTAAGAAGCGGGGACGGGAGCCGGAAAGACACGACCCTCCTGGAAAACGACGGCCCCCATTTGCGTAGGGCCTAACTAAAAGCGACGCTCGGCGCGGGCCTCCCCCCCCCCCAGTCAGCGCGAACGGGGCGTGTTTCGGCCGACCGCCCCCTCCCTGGCGGCCCGGTTGGAAGCCGTGTCCCCGGCGGCGGTACCTCCGTTGGGCTGCTGGCCCTCGCACACCTCGTAGATCTTGTAGGGCTGCAGGGGGGTGTCCTTGGTGCCGTCGTAGATCAGCTTGAACTCCCGGCTCTTGTTCAGGGCGCAGCGCAGGTTGGCCTTCCACTTGGCCGGGTCCGGCTCGTCCACCCCTTCGTTGTACTTGCCCGTCTCCTTGGCCCAGGCCTGGCAGGGAGGGGGGTGCGGGGGGGCGGTCACGGAGCCGGGTCACGCCGGGGCCCCAGCCCAGCGCCGGGGAAATCCAGCTTTTGTCCCGGACGGGTCGGTGATGAACGGCCCCCCCAGAACTGCGGGGGGAGAAACCGAGGCCCTTCCAAACCCTCAGGGCCGAGCCCCCTCCCGCCCAGTGCCAGTCTGCTGCAGCGATGGCCGCGGGGGCTCAGCCCCCGGCTCGGTCGCTTGCCTAACCCCTCGGGCACCCTCCCCTGTGCAGATGCCAGCCTACGACCCGCCCAGCCCCGGGGGAGGGGGCCACCCAGGACAGCAACTCCAGAGACTCCCCGAGGGGGTCAGCTCAAATCGTGCCCATCACCCAGCTCACCCCGCTCCTTACGTGCCCCGCAGGGCGGCCCCCCCCCCGAGCTGTACCACGCCCGCCCCACCCCCCCCGGGCAGTCACCTTGAAGACGGTGTTCTCGTCGTCCTGCGTGGGCACGTGGCGGGTGGCGTGGCGCCAGGGGATGCAGAAGAGCTGGCGCTCGGGGTTCACCCACTGCAGGCCCGGGTACTTGTTGCTGTTCACCTGGGCGATGAGCCAGGGCTTCAGGCGGATGCGGCGGGGATGCGCGTTCATGGCCACTCACGGCCCGCAGGGCCCCACTGGCCACCAGCCTGCACCGAGAGGGAGAGATGGTTACAGGGCCGGGTACCCGTGGGCGGGGCAGAGGGCAGGGATAAGGGGCAGGAGGAGGGCAGAGTAGGGGGAAAAGCGGGGATAATAATTGGAGGGGGGCAGAGCTCACGCTTCCCCGTTTTTTAATAGACTCATAGAAACGTCAGGCTGGGAGGGACCTCGAAAGGGCCCTGGCCCCCGGCGCTGAGGCAGGACCGAGTAACCTGGGCCAAGCCCTGACGGGTGTTTGTTCTTTTCTGTTTTTTCCAATTCAATTTAATTCGATCGCGTAGGACCCGGCTTCCGCGAACACAGAAAGAAAAACCGCCACATCTAAAACAGCAGCAACATCTAGAGCGGTGTTTCTCCCCCTTTTTGATACCAGAGACCGGCTTGCTGCCTTCCTAACGAGGGTCAGGGAGAGGTCCGGGACCGGCGCCGGTCCACAATCGGGGGAACACTGACCTAGACGATCCATTGAAATATCAGTCAGAATCCAGCAAAAACTGTCTTCAGTGCAATGCTAAACGGACAAAAACAGCCACCGATGTGATTACTGCCGAGGACCGAGAAAAAACTAAAAACCTTATCTTTTGAGATGGAGATCAAAGTTCTGTTTCATACAAAAGAGGTAAAATCCCACGTGCTCTCGGCAGCTGGAAAATTCTACAATCCAAAAGAGAATGAGGGAGATCTTCCCGCACTCCAGATTTACATGGGCAAAAATGAAGATGGGAAGGAACTTTTCCACCCTTTGCAGGACGACAGTTTCTATGATTAGGAATCTTAGCAGAGTCTATTCCTTACTTGACGGGGGTTTGACAACTCATTCAAATGTGGTTCAAAACCATGGGCCGTCTTCAAAGCAGAAAACCCAAAGGCAAACTTGGAATCATGAATCGTAGCCAGTTTGTTCATCTTGGGCATGGTCTGTCATGCTCTGTTTGAGTAGCTGATTACCTCAATTAAAGGATCTCAACAATAAAGTGAGTAACAGAAAAACCCAACCTAGCTATAATAAATCGGAGAGTCTTATACCATGGAAGTAAGGAGCACACAGATTGTTCTTCCATCTCCTGTCGGCAAAGAAAGGGGCCATTTATAATCTGGAAGAGGACAGATTTTAGACCAAAATTTAAGAAAAGCAATACAAGCTCTACTAACTTACAGAAAAAACACGCCCTCTCCATGTAAAAGCGAAGGATGGGTAGAGTTTGGGAGAAATAAAAGTCCCCTGAAAAAATTATTTTGAACTATCTCTAAGGCCAAATTTCCACCCCATAGAGCATCTGCAATAGTATTTTTGCATTAAAATTCTTAGCGCTGAGGGCAACTCTGTTCCCACCATAGAAGTGGGTAAAACAGAGCAGAATGAAGGGCCTTTTGGTTTAAGTTTATATTATAAGGGGACCAGGGGTCCAAGTGATAAAACTTTATCCCATAATAATTAAAAGCAGAGATTCGTTCTACAGGGTAGCCTTCCTATCGCCCACTCCATTTGCGGAAGGGTTCTTCCCAAAAATCATGACCTTGGTCTTATAATTAAGAACCAGGTCTTGAAAGTTATAACAAGAAGAAAAATGAGATAACAGCTGGCGGAGTTAGCAATAAAACAACCGTGTCATCGGCATATGACAATCCTTAATTTGGGGCGGAGGGAAATTATCTCCTGTTTAAACATCCACCACTTCATTAATATAGAAATTAAAAAGAAGATGAGCTAGAAGGCATCGCTGGCATATTCCCCTAGAAACAGGGAAAACAGTTGATTTTAGTTCTTATATTGCCAAGGTAGAGCCTCCACAATGCTCAGAAGTCTTAGATCATTGTCCATCCTTCTTACTTTCACCCGAAGTTTGTCTCGAGTAATAGAACCAAATGCCGTCTTTAGAGCTATGAAAGCAACATACAATCTAGTACCGTTACCCACAGCACATTTATACATAACATAGGATAAAATAAAGCAGTCATCAACAGTGGCTCCACCAGCCCTGACACTGGACTGCTTTTACTGAGATAAATTAGCCGCTAAAGCCCATATTTCAAGTTTAGCTATTAGAAATATGGAATACATTTTCCCTGCCACATATGACCAATGAATACGTCTATATGAAGCAGGATTCTTTCTATCCCCTTTTTTAAAACTAGGAACTATAATGCTGGCTATCCAGCCAGACGCAATCCATCCAATATGGTTAATGACCGTAAATCATTTAGCCAAGATGGGGGAAGCACCAATTAAGATTCTCCTGAAAAATTTCACTTGGGAGAAAATCATCCCCTGGAGTTTTTCTCTGTTGTTGGGCTACAATAAATGACTGCATGTTACCGTCCGTTACAGAAGGCCGGAGTGATCAATCAAAGAGAGGATTGCTCATTGCACCAACTGGCAGAATCAAATCAAAAACTGGTCAAGGGGAACCACAAAAGCCCTGGCTAAAGCGTACTCTCCGGGCTCCATCACGAATACGGGAGAAAGTCTACTCCAGCACCCAAAGCCACCATCTTCCAAAATGGGGAAGAACTTTTAGGTTTAGTCGCTGCTTCAAAATCCTTCCACTAAGAAGGATATTCCTGGGGGGGCGAGAGGATCAGAATACAGATTTATATCTTCTTCTGGCCTCTACTCAATTCTGAAGTAAACGAGCAGAGGGATTGTAATAGCTACACGCACTAGAGCAGACGGCTCCGTCCCAGTCCGCATCAAACCAAGTGCACTGATCTTTGGAAGCGTTTTTGGAACAGCAAAACCCGGAATGCGCTGGTTTAGAGACAAGGGGTTGCCCGGATTTCACCAGCAGCTCGTGTGATTCACAGATTAAGAAGGAATTCTCAGACTCAATGACGACGCCTCGGAGACACCTAACATCCGCGGCGTCCACTCTCCTCAGTGATGTGTTCCACCCCCCAACAATAATCAGCGGTGGCACAGAACCCTCCAAAAACGGTCACATTTGTATTCCTGGGCACCCCCCCTACAACCACTTTGTTCCAAAGCGGGTAATTAAGGCCTCCCCATCGTCCATCAGATTAAATACAACTCTCTCTAGAGAGAGCCCATCAAGCACAACCATAGCACGACGCTGAACCTGTTCCTCTAACCCTCCCGGGACGGGGGTCCACAATCTCCCTTGGAAACCTCTGCCAGGGCTTCCAGCTCCCCGGAGAGTTAGAGAGTTTCCCTACCATCTCCCCTAAACCCGCCCTGCTGCAGCGTGAGCCCCCCCTACTTCTCGTCCCAGCTTCGGTGGAGACGGAGAACAATCGATCGCCTGCCAGCACCTGCTACCGTCCAGTTCTTGTCAAGCAAAGCTGCATTCAGGCGGGGAAGGGCCCGTTCCCCACCCCCAGATCCCCCCAGTGCAGGGGCAGGGCTGCTGGCTCCCAGTGCAGGAGGGGATCCCAGAAGCGGGGGCTCATGCCGGGAAGGAGGGGGGGGAGCCGTGGGGAAGTGGGCCGGGCGTGCTGAGTTGGATGAGCACAGGTGGGCCCTGGGGCTCTGACAGGGACGGGCTCCCTGCCACCGGGGACTGGGCGCTTGCTCAACAGCCTGGGGGTGGCGGCTTCTCCTTCCAGTTCTGCTTCCGCTTTCGCCCTCTGCTGCAGGACGCCAGGGGCCTTGCCGCTGGGGACGCGAAGGGGAAAAACCAACCCCAGGAGCCCAGCCGCCGAAGCACCCACCCCAGCACCAGCCGCCCCCGGCCCGACACGCCAGCTCTTCTGCCACCCGACAGAGCAGCGCGTCGCTGAGGGGCTGCCCGGCCCGGACCCTGAGGTCCCCAGAGCTCTTGGGAGTCCAAAGATCTTTTTTAGCACCGCCTGACGTCCCCGGGGCATGCTGGAGGAGGGCCCGGCCGGCTGACAGATCTCAGACATCACTGGACGGGAGGGCTTCCAGCGCAGCCTGCAGGGATCCATCCTTGGCCTGACGCTGGGTGAACCGGGCCCCGATCAAACAAAATGTGTTTTAATGCTGCCAAACACAAAGTTCTATATCCAGGACCGAGGAACGCAAGCCCCGCCCACCGAATGGGGGTCTGGAGCCTCCAAAGCAGGGACCCTGGGGGGGATCCAGGGGGTCGCAGTTGATAAGCAACTCAAGATGAGCTCCCAGGGCGATGGCTAACGTGACCCGTGGATGTACAAAGGGGAGTTGTGCGTCGGATCAGGGAGGTGATTTGACCTCTCTACATGGCCTCGGTCAGACCGTTCCTGGGACACGGAGCCCCGTCCTCGTGTCCACGCTTTAAAACGGAGGTTGGAAATCTCAGTGGGTGCAGAGAAGAGCCACAACAAATGATTCAAGGACTGGAGAAAATGCCTGAGAGGGAGAGGCTTGGAGGGATTGTTCGGTCTAGCTAGCTTATCGAAAGAAGATGTAGAGGTGACTTGATGACAGTGCGTGAGAACCGTCACAGGAGAGAACACCAGCTCCTCCGGCGCTCGCTCTTTTACTCACCAAGACAGAGCAAAAAGCAGTGGCTGGAAGCTGAAGTCAGACAACCTAAAATCAGGCACATACCACGACCCGGGAGCGTGATTCACCACTGACACAAACTACCGAGGGACTTGGCAGTTTCTCCGTCGCTTGGTGTCCTCCGATCCAGCCCGCCTGCCTTTCTGGAAGATTTGCTTTAGCCAAATATACGTTCTTGGGCTCAACACAGGGTGATGGGGTGAAAGGTAAGGGCCTGTGGTACAGGAGGACGGAGTAGATGAGCTAATGCTGCCTTCTGGGCCTCACCTCTTTGACTCCGTGAACCTTCTTACACACAAAACAAGTCATGTTATTGACAAGATATTAAGGGGGCGGGGGAAACTACTGGTTTTTGTAGGTCCTACAAAAAACACACTCTGCGTCACAGGTGCCGGCTGACAGACTCTGGCTACGGCTGGGATGATGAGGGGGAACTGGCAGGAGGCCAGGTTCCTCACAGCTCTGGGACAACGGCGGTGCCAGTCGGAGGGGAGTCGTCGCTGATGGCGGAAATGGATGAGACGCAGCCGGACTTTCCCCTCCCCCTGAGCTTCTGAGAGAGGAATTGCAAATAAGCCAGGGGAAGGGTGAGAGGAAAGGGCAGGGGGGTGGGCCAAGAAGGAGGGAAAAATCCCTCCCCCCACCAGCCGGGTGTCACCACCCCCCCCAATCTGAAATGGCGCCCCTGTGCTGACCGCGCCCCCCACAACCCTTGGTCCCTGCGGGGCTATTCAGAGGCTGCTCCGTGGGTGTTTTACTCACCCACCCTCAGTCCAGACCCGGCCCCGCAGCCCCTGGCTCTGGGGGTACCACTGGGTCCTCCCTCACGCATACATCGGGGTGCCCCCACACATTCATTCCACTCCCCCCCCCATAGCACCCTTTGAATACAGCCCAGGTGGGAAGCGCCCGACAGCAACTGGGAGCCAGTGGAAATGAGACAGGGGCACGGCAGGGACAACGGGGCCTGGAGATCTACCCGGACTGCGAGTTTAACCGTACACAACGGGCGTGCAGCCCTCGCATGGCCCCCGCCGTAGAACAGCCGCCGTGGAGGGGAACAGGTGCAAGGCGTCCAGACAGAGACACCTGATTAACCTGCACCCACCTGGCCACGTCGCCATCAGCCCAGGACTGCTGGAAACGGTGCTCGTTAAAAACAGAAGAGGCGGAACCGGCGATTCATGAGCTGGAGTCGGTGTGTCGGACATTAGGCCGAACTGGGGGACGATATCACGAGGGGAGGGGCTGTTCCACTCCCTTTCGGGGTCCTTAAGGAGAGAGACGGGGGGAAAGAAAGAACAGACAGGCGAGAACAGGCGGAGACTCCAAGTTCTGAAGTAAGCGTCACCATCCCGGCAGTCACACCCGCGGCCCAGCTCCTGGGACCCCAGACTGTCTTTATCCTAACCCCAAGGGACGTCCTGACCCGCGTGGGCTAGAGAGAGGGACCCAGATGAAACCACCACCCCAACTGACTCCGGCTTCACTTCCTGTCTTAATTTGTTCCCAAGCGTTGCTGGGCGCTGTGAAGCAGCTGCCATGTTCCACCTCAGAGGTGGCTGCATTTCAATGGTGGGTGTGTAATTCTTTGACATGCTGGGCAAGATTCTGCCACCCGTCCTCTCGTTGAGTAGTACCTCACCCACCAACTAGCCCTAAGGAGGTCTGTGGGGCAGCACGCAGACTAAGGCACCAACCAACAGGAGTCAGAGGGGCAGACTCTGGGCTGTTATTATTTTATTCCCCAGACAAACATTTAATTTCCCAAGAGTCCCGGTTGCTCAAGCGCATTTCCTCTGGACGCAACCACTGCGAATTCAGCAAAACGGCTGCTGAGGCCACACGTCCACCTCCACCCGCAGCCCAGCTCACGGGCCTGGCTGAACTCACCCGCAGACTCCTCCACCCCACAGCAAACTCCCCCTCGGGTCAAAAACTCCCGCCCCCGGCGAGATGAAGGCATGTGTTCCACAGACATACGTGACCCGGTCAGGTCAATCACGAGTTATTTGCAAAGGAGGCTGGGTTGGGCCCCGCTGACAAGTACAGGATCTCGTGTACATACATCACCACGGCTTGTGACATGCTCATTATCAGACCATTGATCTTAGCGGCGTCTGTGGGCCTGCTTCCCCTAGGGCCCTGCACCTTGCGTCGTCTCTTACGTTAGGTGCAGGGTGGCCAACTCCCTGGATAGCGGGTGTTCAACTTAAAGCACCAGCTCTTAGAGTCATGTGAATGCAGGAGAATCTCAGCTGCCAGTTTTTCTTTTTTTAGGAGACAGGCAGGTTTCTAGCCGCAGTGGTTGTGGAGAAAAGCCTGAAAACGTGACCCAAATAGCACGAAAACCAGAATTCAAATGCAAAGAACTGGGCCTGTATTTATTTTGATCTCGAGATTTTTTTTAAGCCAATCTCATGACCGCGCCAGTGATGGTGGAGGAACAGGGCTGGCCCGTGATTTTTGAACATTCAAGGTCGACAGCACTAGGCTGATCCACACCCTGTTCTCCCGCCCGGGTGGTGTTCTGCCCTCCTTTCGCGCTGGAGCGACGCTGGACCCCCAGCGCAGAGGTCTGCAGGGCGTAGGCGGAGAGCACATGCCCCCACCCCCTTGCCTTCTGCCTGGTGCACTAGAGTAGCAGAGAGACAGACCAAGAGAAAGGAGCTCGAAGAGGAGAAAACAAATAATCAACAGGAGGAAAAAGTGCGGCTAATTCCATGTGCAAAGCTGCAGGGACAGCCTGCCTAGGAAAATCCATGAGCCCGGGTAAGAGGCGAAGTGTGATTATGGACTCAAGCACTGGTGAAGCGATCGGAAGCCGTGGCGAGGAACAGCTGTGTTGCAGAATCTAGCGCTGCGCCTGAGGAAGCGCCCCTGAGGTTGGCAAAGGAGCCCGTGATATTTAAAGGGACAATGTCCGCTTCCCCCAAGACAAACAGCCACTCCACATCCTCAGGCAGGTTTTGCGGGGTTAGAATCACCTTGCTCACGCTGTTCTTACAAACCAAAGTTAGAAAAATCCCTTTTAAAAAACTGGAGTTTTAAAAATATAATTTAAAAAAAAAACCAACCTATTTAAATTAAATTTGAAATCAACAACCTGTGTTAAGGCCTCGTCTATTAACATCATTTCAATTAAATACAAAATAAAACCATGAAGCAGAACACTTTTGCTGCCAGGTTTTAAAAGACGTCAAACCACTGAACTGGTGGAAGTCACTGGTGGAGCACCTGGAACCAGAGCTTGCTGAAATGCTACACTGGCTTTGGTTTATTCAACGAGGTCAGTTAAATGATCAGCTCATGCCAAGTTCAGAAATCAACTGCGCGTTGAAAAAGCAGGAAAGCTTGTTTTCCTCTCCCCATCTGTGAACACGAAGTAGGTGTGAGAGGATGTGATCGACGAGTTCTAAAATCCTGAAGGACACGTTGACCCGAAACAATCAGTTCAATTTGCAAAGGACAAATCTTTCCTTTCTTTAAGAAATCAGTTCGTTTTAAATGCAAACCATGTTTTGATCAACTGGGTTTTTCCCCCACGTATCCAGCACTTTTAAGGTAGTATAAGGAAAAAAATGAAATGGTGTTTTTGTGCATTTTTAATTGAATATGAATTTTCATCCAAGATAAAAATGAATCATCTATTGTACAAAGAACGCTTCATTCCCCACGTTCTAACGTCACAAAAATGTAAAAATTAAGAATCTGAAAAAATGTAAGTTAAGATGCATAATCGCTTAAATAAAAGTGTGTAGCTACAGCATCTCCTCCCGGTTAGCAAAAAGAAGCACCGAATGTAGCACAAAGGCCGCGTATTTAGTTGCAAATGAATGTGTTTGAATGGTTACCAGCCAACGAGAACTGACCTCTCTTTGGGAAAATGAAAAGTGCAAACGCAAAATGCAATTAAAATGGATTATTTCAGTCAAGGTTTGCTCCTTGCTGATCTAAATCAACCCAGCCTGTTGCAGACGTCTCCTCCGTGTCTCTGCAAGGAAGACGCTCACAACAGCTGATAGACACAGAGGAAAGCTGACGCTGGCTAATCAGTTACTGGACTGGTAGGCGCAGCTTTCCACATGGAAACGTCCTTCTTAGACTGATGCTGTCCCTGTAATACTGGAACTGGGCATTTGTCACGGTGCTGAGCGCTAGGGTCTGTCTCAACTTCATGGCCACAGCAGGGACTAGAACGCCAGCCGGCCGGTTGTAAAGCAAAGGCCCTGTCCCACGAGCGATGGTTAGGGACAGACATACAGGGCTAGTGACTCAGTTTGGGTTCTATCCACTCCACGGCAGTTGTGCTATCCTCACGCACGCTCCGTGGGCCGGGACAGTAGACAGACTATCGATCAGGATGGAGAAAAGGGCTGCGAAGTGAAATTTGTGAAGGCCTGGCTCCTCAAAGGTATTTAGGCACCGATTGCCCACTGCAACCAATGGGAGTTAGGCACTGAGGCTCTGGGTCTAAGTTCTTCAGGCCGGTAAAAGCGATGGCGCAGTAAGAGAAGCGCCTGATGGACATGGGGGGAGGTCGCTCTAGTGGGTAAGGTGCTGGGAGGCACAAGTGCAATTCCCAGCTCTGCCAAAGACCTTCTGTGCGACTCGGGCAAGTCGCTTAGTCTCCCTGTGCCTCAGTTTCCCACCGAGACGATAGCACCGCCCTGCACATCGGCATTTCCATTGGCTTCACTGGGTTTCCTAATTGCTTAAAGTTAGGTGCTTGCTTTTAAGTTCCTTGATGAAGCAGGGCTCAGCCATGACCCAGGACTTCCACAGCTAGCTCTGGGGATCCTTCCCTAGAACTCAGGGCCCCCCTGCTCCGTTCAGACCCCCTCCTTTGCCCCACACAGCTGCCCCTGCTCTGCTTGATTCAGAAAACAAGTGGCAGAGCCAGTCCTCCCTGGGACACAGGAGCAGCACTGCAGGGAAGGAGGAAATGGGGAAACCCTCCAATGTGCGAGGGGTTGGACAGCCCCAGAACAAAACCGCTGTCTAGGGGAGTTCTCTCGCTTTCTGGCTCTTGGACCAGCTAAGTGTGTGGTAGCAATTTAGAAACACAGACACAGACACACACACAGCCTGGCACGCACCCACACGTGCCTTGCTCAGCAGGAATCCCCAAAAGGATTCAGAAAGGGAGTGGATTCAGAACAGGGAAACCTCTGCCCCAGAGCGTGGGAAACGGACAGAAACCAGCCACAAAGGCCTGGCGAGCGTGTGCCTGCAGCTGGTGGCACAGAAAAGGAACTGGCTTTCAGGCACCTTGTCCACCTTCCTGCCTGTCCACTTGCGGTAGCCCACCTGGTGGGCCTTGTTAGCCACTGAGATTGGGAGCTCTCTGGAGCAAAGACTGCATTGTGTTTCCCATGATGTGTGTACAGCGCCTGGCACACTGGGATCCTGAGTGGGGGACTTCTGGTGCCAATGGAGTACAAATAGCTGCCATCTCCTGTATGGAATCAACCTTGTTTGATCGTGTGCCATAGGCCCTATACTGCTGAGGGTGAGTACTGCTTGCCCCACTGTGCTCTCTGGAAGCAGAGGCTAGGAGACAGGCTATGTGACTTGCTGGGAAGTACTGGCTAAGCAGTGGCAGAAGCCATGCTTAGCTCCTCCCGGCAAGAGCTGATCTCAGCTGGAAGTTACTCTTTGCAGAGTTCTCTTCACCCCTCAGAGGTCAGGCAAGGGAACCGGGGTAATGAACGCCAGCAGCTGAGCAAGGGGGAGTAGGAATTGGACACCGCTGTGTGCAAACACCCCTGTGGTCCAGTTTGTCTGGTAACCTGCATCTAACACTGGCCAGTCCTGGATGCTCCAGAGGACATCAGAACACCTCCTCATCTCCCAAAACCAGGCATTTCCCATGAAACGTCTTCCTGACCGCAGCTGCCAATCAGTTTACGCCCTGATGCATGAGGATTACGAGCCAACGAAGAGATTCTAGGCTTGCAGCAGAAACTTACAAACCAAGATTTAAGGGAACGTGCAGAGGAAAAACATAGGATCCTTCCCCTCACCTAGTTCCCACCTCTGCCTTTCAGCTCCAAGAGGAAACAGCATTTTACAGCTCTTTAAACAGCCTCCCTATGCGTTATTCACAGCTACTTGAAAGCAGAACTTTGCCAGCAGCTTTCTGCATGACCGCCCGGTGGGAGGACGGGGGACTTTCCAGGCTTGTGAGGAGTCTAGAAATAATTTAAATTCCACTCTTAAAAAATGTCTATTTGGAAAGATTTTAAAATAATTAATATTTGCAGCAACTGGCCCCAATCCACCAGTCACAGGCAGAGCAGGACATTGGCTCCGATAAGCAATTAGAAACAGAAAAGTCACCAGGTCCCACTAGAGAAGGGCTGGATGGGCACATTGAGAGGATGTGCTGCTGTTGCTGCTGCTTTACAAAAAAAATAGCTGTTGACGCAGGGCCTCGAATATTTTGTCGCGGGCCCCGCTCCACACCCAGCCAGCAGCAGGGAGCAGAGGTTTGCTAACCACTCCTATAGCCAGAGCTGCAGGGCACCAGCACCAGGGCACGTACCCGGACAAAGTGTCAGCAGCAAAGTTAACAAGAGCTGGATCCGGGTATCGCTGGTCACTAGACTAGATGCTGGGAGACGGGGCTTGGGGACAAGTTGCAGAGAGTCCAATGGAGGGCAGCGAAAATGATGAGGGGGATGGAGCACAAGACTGATGAGGAGAGGCTGAGGGAACTGGGCTTGTTTAGTCTGCAGAAGAGAAGAATGAGGGGGGATTTGACAACAGCCTTTAACTACCTGAAAGGGGGTTCCAGGGAGGATGGGGTTAGGCTGTTCTCGGTGGTGGCAGATGACAGAACCAGGAGCAACGGTCTCAAGTTGCAGTCGGGGAGGTCTAGGTTGGACATTAGGAAAAAGTTTTTCCCTAGGCAGGTGGTGAAGCACTGGAATGGTTTACCTAGGGAGGTGATGGAATCTCCATCCTTAGAGGTTTTTAAGCTGCGGCTGGACCAAGCCCTGACTGGGATGATTTAATTGGGGTTGGTCCTGCTCTGAGCAGGGGTTGGACTAGACACCTCCTGGGGTCCCTTTCCACTCCAATCGTCTGTGATTCTATAACGTGTGGTGCAGCTCTTGGGTTTTGCAGGACCCATAACATTTGTTGCGCTCTGCAAACGGCTCCTCGGTCAGCTCTTCACACAGAACTCTTGCTGAGGGCCGTGGGCTGGATGCCACACATGGGGCAGCCGAGTGTGGGAGCAGAAACCAACCCCAGCCCAAAGGGAAGGGGCCAGGAATGGTTGGTAAGCGATGCCGCTGGGCAGCTGCTAAGAGAAAGCGTTGACGGATGGCGGAGAGTGCAAAATACAGTAACTCCACTTCCCCTGTGTCCATCTGGAACGTCACAGCGCCGTGGGGACAGCACCCGGATCTTACTGCTCCAAAACACAAGCCCCACCCCTTCAGCTAAAGGAGAACCTCCACTCGCTGTTAGCAGTGCAAGGTCTAGGACACATGGACAAGCAGTTCTGATTCCATCCAGCAGGGGGCAGTGGTGCACGCACACCCTGACCACTTTGTTACAGTGCAAACCCGCCTCCATGGGCTTTGCTGCTCAGAGTGGCATGGCGGGCAGCCAGTCTCCTGGGTGTACCTTCACTTCGTGGGCTTGCCCAGGGTGGCCCTGCCCCGTTGATCGGTTGCCTGTCCCGGGCATGGCAGGGAAAGAACGTGGAGATTTCGAGTCCGTGCTTAGTCATAACAAGAAGGGAAACGACACATTATAGATGAGGAAACGTCCCCCTGCGCAAACAGAACCTTTCATAACTGCAGCACGGGCAGCGGGTTCTCACAGAACGCTTTCCCGTGCTCTCCCGAGGGACTTTGCAACGCCGGCCGCTCAGACGACACAGAGCCTGCCTGGCGGCCTGCAGCAGGGGGCAGGTGACCGAGGACAGCTGCCAAACGCAGGAGAAAAATCCGCCCTGGACTCGCCTCACCCCCTTTCCCAATATTCCAGCTGTGACCGGCCGCCCTGGCACGCTCCCTCTAGACACGGCCGCCAGTTCTGGGGGCAAACCTGCGTTTGCTGCCATTGGCTCAGCAGATAACGGGACACCTTCTGAGCCGCCCGGGCACAGAGAGAGATGGGATCAGGGGAGCTTTCATCTTGCTGGGTCAGATGAGCGAGGAGGGAAGGTTTAAAAATTTGGGTTTGTTTAGTCTGGAGAAGAGAAAACTGAGGGGGGACGTGAGAACGGTTTTCAAGAACATAAAAGGTACTTGAGGAGGAGGGAGAAAAATGGTTCTTAACCTCTGCAGATAGGGCAAGAACCAGTGGGCTTCATAGAATCATAGAGTTGGAAGGGACCTCAGGAGGTATCTAGTCCAACCCCTGCTCAAAGCAGGACTAACCCCGACTAAACCATCCCAGCCAGGGCTTTGTCAAACCGCAGCTTAAAAACCTCTACGGATGGAGATTCCACCACCTCCCTAGGTAACCCATTCCAGTGCTTCACCACCCGCCTAGGGGAAAACTTTTTCCTAATATCCAACCTAGACCTCCCCCACTGCAACTCGAGACCATTGCTCCTGGTTCTGTCATCTGCCACCACCGAGAACAGCCTAGCTCCATCCTCCCTGGAACCCCCTTTCAGGTAGTTAAAGGCCACTATCAAATCCCCCCTCATTCTTCTCTTCTGCAGACTGAACAAGCCCAGTTTCCTCAGCCTCTCCTCACAAGTCTTGTGCTCCAGCCCCCTCATCATTTTCGCTGCCCTGCGCTGGACTCTCTCCAACTTGTCCACATCCCTCCTGTAGTCCAGTAAAGCAGGTTTAGGTTGGACATTAGGGGTGGTTAAGCCCGGGAACAAATTGCCCAGGGAGGTGGTGGAATCTCCATCATGGGAGGTTTTTAAGAACAGGTTAGACGAGCCCCTGTCAGGGACGGTCTAGTTATGACATCCTCCTGCCTTGAGGGGACTGGGCTGACTGACCTCTCGAGATCCCTTCCCGTCCTACACTTCTATGATTACACGCTGAGCAAAGCCATGGCAGACCAGCCAGCTAACGTCCCTGCCCCCCGCGTCCTCCAAAACCAAACCTCCAGCAAAATCCTGGGCAGGGCCCTACAGTGATGCTGCTGTCTGGCTTTTCTCGTCCACCGACCCGTTTCCTGTATCTTCTCTTCCCAAGATCTGAGCCTTCCCTGTTCTGCATCAATACAGAGGCCCCCAGTGCAGAGCTCTCCTGCCCCCGCTGGAAAGACCACGGGGCTGGAAGCAGGAGACCTCATCATGCCCCCTTAGAGGAATTCTCTAAGCCTATCTCTGACCTCTTCCCTTAGGCCATAAATATCACCGGCTAGCGGTGCCTATGTTTCCTCCTCCCACACAGCCAGCCTTCGTCCTCATGCTCTGTTTTCCCTTGTCTCCTCTCTCTGCTTTTTCTCCTCTTCTGCGCCTTTCTCTTGTCTTCCTGTCTCTTGCTGGCCAGTCTGGTAATTGCGTAACTGGCCGCACCTCCTAACCCCGCACAGCAGCAAGGAACACAGAGTCACTTGTGGGCAGCGGGTTTCTGCCCGGGATCTCGTGCTTCCGTACAGGGCAGCTCTGAGCCTCCCGGGATAGCAGGCGGAGGGAAGGTTTTGTTGGTTTGCAGCGGGACATTGTCACTGCGCCAGGACCTGGACGTGCCTGGAAATCCAGGTAAATGGAAACCATCCAGGGAAACAAATTACACTGAGAAAACAGATTCAAGTATCCCCTTCTTCCCCACTCTCTGCACAAAGCTCTGCCGGTGCGCCTCAATCCCGACCTGCAGCCCCCTGTTATCCCAGCCCTGGGCTCCCCCTACACACAGATCTACCGGTGCGCCTCAATCCCGACCTGCAGCCCCTGTTATCCCAGCCCTGGGCTCCCCCTACACACAGATCTACCGGTGCGCCTCAATCCCGACCCGCAGCCCCTGTTATCCCAGCCCTGGGCTCCCCCTACACACAGATCTACCGGTGCGCCTCAATCCCCACCTGCAGCCCCCTGCTACTCCAACCCTGGGCTCCCCCTACACACAGATCTACCGGTGCGCCTCAATCCCGACCCACAGGCCCCTGTTATCCCAGCCCTGGGCTCCCCCTACACACAGATCTACCGGTGCGCCTCAACACACAGATCCCGACCCGACCCGCAGCCCCTGTTATCCCAGCCCTGGGCTCCCCCTACACACAGATGTCCCGACCTGCAGCCCCCTGCTATCCCAGCCCTGGGCTCCCCCTACACACAGATCTACCGGTGCCCAGCCCTCAATCCCGACCCTCAATCCCGACCTGCAGCCCCCTGCTATCCCAGCCCTGGGCTCCCCCTACACACAGATCTACCGGTGCGCCTCAATCCCGACCCGCAGCCCCCTGCTACTCCAACCCTGGGCTCCCCCTACACACAGATCTACCGGTGCGCCTCAATCCCGACCTGCAGCCCCTGTTATCCCAGCCCTGGGCTCCCCCTACCCACAGATCTACCGGTGCGCCTCAATCCGGACCCGCAGCCCCCTGCTACTCCAACCCTGGGCTCCCCCTACACACAGATCTACCGGTGCGCCTCAATCCCGACCCGCAGCCCCCTGCTACTCCAACCCTGGGCTCCCCCTACACACAGATCTACCGGTGCGCCTCAATCCCGACCCGCAGCCCCCTGGTATCCCAGCCCTGGGCTCCCCCTACACACAGATCTACCGGTGCGCCTCAATCCCGACCTGCAGCCCCTGCTAGGGCCCCCCTGATCTACCGGTCCAATCCCGACCTGCAGCTCCCTGTTATCCCAGCCCTGGGCTCCCCTACACACAGATCTACCGGTGCCCCTCAATCCCGACCCACAGGCCCCTGTTATCCCAGCCCTGGGCTACACACAGATCTACCGGTGCGCCTCAATCCCGACCTGCAGCCCCTGCTACTCCAACCCTGGCCCCTGATCTATCCCAATCCCGACCTGCAGCCCCTGTTATCCCAGGGGCTCCCCCTACACACAGATCTACCGGTGCGCCTCAATCCCGACCCGCAGCCCCCTGCTACTCCAACCCTGGGCTCCCCCTACACACAGATCTACCGGTGCGCCTCAATCCCGACCTGCAGCCCCATGTTATCCCAGCCCTGGGCTCCCCCTACACACAGATCTACCGGTGCACCTCAATCCCGACCTGCACAGATCTACCGGTGCGCCTCAATCCCGACCTGCAGCCCCCTGCTATCCCAGCCCTGGGCTCCCCCTACACACAGATCTACCGGTGCCCCTCAATCCCGACCCACAGGCCCCTGTTATCCCAGCCCTGGGCTCCCCCTACACACAGATCTACCGGTGCGCCTCAATCCCGACCTGCAGCCCCTGTTATCCCAGCCCTGGGCTCCCCCTACACACAGATCTACCGGTGCCCCTCAATCCCGACCCACAGGCCCGTTATCCCAGCCCTGGGCTCCCCCTACACACAGATCTACCGGTGCGCCTCAATCCCGACCTGCAGCCCCCTGCTACTCCAACCCTGGGCTCCCCCTACACACAGATCTACCGGTGCCCCTCAATCCCGACCCACAGGCCCCTGTTATCCCAGCCCTGGGCTCCCCCTACACACAGATCTACCGGTGTCCCTCAATCCCGACCCACAGGCCCCTGTTATCCCAGCCCTGGGCTCCCCCTACACACAGATCTACCGGTGCGCCTCACACCCGACCCACAGGCCCCTGTTATCCCAGCCCTGGGTCCCCCTACGCACAGATCTACCGGTGCGCCTCAATCCCGACCCACAGGCCCCTGTTATCCCAGCCCTGGGCTCCCCCTACACACAGATCTACCGGTGCGCCTCAATCCCGACCCACAGGCCCCTGTTATCCCAGCCCTGGGTCCCCCTACGCACACCACTCTGCCAATCGCTCAGTCCCAACTATATAACATCAGTTCCAGCACTGAAACTCTGGGAAGAAGCTCTCAGTACGACTAAACTGTGGGTTTTTCTTTGTCGAGGGGGCAAATGGGGCCAAGAATGACCCCCAAACCCTTTTCCCTTGTGACCTGCTCTCCCCCTGATCTGCGCGATGCTTAGCGAGAAGCTGGGTTTCCCGTTTTAAGCAGCGCGCCGACCCCAGGCCCTCAGAGAGATTGTTTTACTGCAGCTGGAAGTCAGCCAACGTTTGCTCGGCGCTTTGGAAGTGTAAAGAGCCCGGTAAGTGCCGGGTGACATCACTGCCGAGACGAAGGAGAACCGACCTAGACGGCAAATATTGGCTGAGGCTGACCCAAGGCAGACAAGAGCCTCCAGCGTGAAACGGCCGGAGTCTACGGAGTCACGGCGTGGCATTGCAGCACGTTGCACTCGGCCCCTCGGCCTTCCCAGGCAGGGAACGCAGTCCGGGCCCCGATCTTAACGAGATCAGGGGTCAGGAGCCAGAGCCAGTCTAACGAGAGCTGCTGGTCTGTCGCCGGGGCCTGACTGGCGAGAACAGTGACCCGACTGGCTCTTCCGCAGCGGCTCGGGAAGTGCTCAAAGCATTCGCCCCTGGCGGTCGTAGGACCTACGCCTGCGGGTTCCCAGCCCGGCTCTTCCTTTAACCTGCTCTGACCTTCCGCGCCAATATCTGCGGCTCCTCCCGATCACTGACTCCTGCTCTAACTACTGGGCCTGACCACCACGTCCCGGGCTCTCACGCCACGGCCTGTTTTGTAAGAGCGAGGCGTTGCTGCAACAGTTCCCGCCCTCCCGCCGCATGCCCGGGCTGGCAGCAGCTCAGTGGCACTACCCAGAGACAGTTTGTGCTGGGACACCGCCGGGGGAAAGGTGTCCCTGCCGGGCCGGGTCAGGGAGGCTCTCGTGCTATCCCAGGCGTTCCAGTCCTGCCACGCGACTCAGACTGGGCCGACGAGTTCGGGCAGGATCTGCTCGCTGATCCCATCCTCCCTGGGGACAGGGGAGTCGGGCGAGGCTCTCTGGGGAGCAGCAAAGAGGAGCTAGGACACAGGCAGGCCAGGAGGAAGCTCAGTGCACTGGGGTGTCCAGGCCAGGGCTAAGCTGGAAGGTTGGAGGAGCAGCCAGGGAGCAGAGATTGAGCAGACAGGAGACTCAGCTGGGCAGGAACAGGTGGGGTCTGTCTGGGGCCAGGTGGGGAGCTGTGGGAAGGAGTCCAGGGTCTGTGGGAAAGCAGGGCCCACAGTTGTCAAGGACAGGGTGCCTGGAGTAGGGTGGGCCCGGGTTCCCCTGCCAGCCGCTGGGGAAGTGGTGCACGCTGGGCAGCGAGCAGGAAAACTGCCTGAGCCCATTTGTCAAGAGAGACTTTGGTCCCCCCGGAAGGGGACACACGCAGTGAGCTGGCCGGAGGGCCAGGGCACGAAGAGGGAACAGCTTGAGTTGCAGCGGGTGTGAGAGGACGGCGGGAGAGACGCCGCCAGAGGAGACCACGACGCCTGGCCAAAGCTAATCCCCAGAGCGCCAGGAGCAGCGAGTGGACCCTGTGACGCTCCCGCTGGCGAGCCAGGGAGGGGGCAGGTGTGGAGGCCAACTCACGATGTGCGTGCTCTGAGGACGGCCCCCGTCACCAGGCTGTAACACATGCAGACCGCTCTCCCTCGAGGGGCGGGACGTCTGGCTGGTCACGGAAACCTGATGATAGCGTCCCCTCCTGGGACCCGCGCTTCGCATCGCATCCGACGCACCGGCAAGGCCTGCGGTTCAGCCCCAGGACGTGTCTCACGGCCACCATCCTTCTCAGGCCACGTCTACGCGACAAAAGTGACGTCGACCTAACTTACGTCGGCAGGCGGCCGCCGCGGTCGTTAAATCGCTGGTGCGTTCACACGTGGCTCCTTGCGTGTCTGCACCAGGAGCGCTTGCACCGATCGTATTGCCAGCACGGGGCATGGTGGGATGGCTCCTGAAAGTTAGCAACAGTCCACAGAGCAACACTGCCGCTGCGTCCACCCCATTACATCACCCGTGACTCGACGCAGCTCGGGAAGGTGGTGCAACCCCTGGACATCTGGCTGCCTTCCTCCCTCCTGGTCAATTTCAGCCTCCGCTTGTTTCATCACACCTAGATCTTGTAACCCAGCCGGGGACATCTCACAGGGGTTGAAACAGCAGCAGCCGGGGATGTGCCAGGCAGATGGGGTGAAGCAATCGGCTTGTGAGTGAAGAGACGGGAGTCTCGCATCTGCAGCCCAGTGATTTCTCTGCCAGGCCAAGCCCCACGGGAAACGGAAGCCCAGGAGATCTCCCTGGAGATCTGCCCCATTGCAGAACCTTGCAACCAGGAGGGGGAAAATCTGGTAAGGAACCAAACCCCTGGCTACCCAGGTGAGCTGGTGCCATCTACCAGGTGCACAAGCGGAGAGACACCATCCCTGTTTATCTGTACACAGCCACTCTGCTGCTGCTCCAGTCCTGGGGCTCCCGCCGCCCCACGCCCCGTTAGTCCAGCCTGGGGCCCTCTGTGCACCGCTCTGCCCCTGCACCTCGATCCAGACCCCTACTCCTGCGGTTCTGAGCCCAATCACGCTTCTGCCAACGCCCCTGAGTGCGTCTAGGCCCACAGACACCTCTGGCTGTCCAGTTCCTCATCACAGTGACGTCTGCCAGCCTCCGTTCATTCGAGGGTCTCCCTTGGCCAGTGGAAGGCCTTGACTTTCCCTTCCTAGCACGCCCCACCCCCGCCTCCTATATCTGACAACAGGCAAATTAAGCACAAAGAAAGCAAGAGCCACAGAAAATGTCAGTAAAGTGTCTCAACCCCCCAGCTTGCCTCATGTCCACACACACACACACATCTGCAGGGTGCTATTGTGTGTGTGTGGGGGGGGGGGGATTGGAATGGGAGGGGCAGCTCTTGAGCAGAGCCTGCCAATGGGGCTGTGTTTCTGGGGGGCAAAAGGCTGGAAACGTCCCCCCCAGCCAAGGTCACTCCCAACTGCATCACCTTGGTGGGATGTGAACCCCGGTCTGCAGAGATGGGTCGTAAACGACAAAGAATAAAGAGCCAGTGCCTGCCTCCAAGATCCCATGCAAAGCGGGGCAGGTGAGTGAGCCGTGCAGACAGCACGGAGGGGAGAACACAGGGTTGACTGGTGGAGGAAAAGGGCTTGAGGGAGAGACGCCGAGAAGGAGGAAACGGAGTGAGCGGAAAGGAGGGAGAGATGCAGCGAGACGGGACTTTGCAGGCCTCGGCCAGAGCTCACAAGTCATGAGATGAAAGGCCGAGACAGCAAAGGTTCCCAGGGGCTTTCTGCCGCCCGCCCCCAGGCCATGAGCTGATCCCCAAGGGAGGTCAGCAAGGACCTGCCCCATCGCGTGGTATTCCCAGGGAGACAGCCCGTGGTGACTTCAGCCCTTCCCTCTGAAGTTGCAGGCACCAGCCCTTGCTAGAGACAGGATA
This sequence comes from Emydura macquarii macquarii, assembly GCF_026122565.2. Taxonomy (NCBI): domain Eukaryota; kingdom Metazoa; phylum Chordata; order Testudines; family Chelidae; genus Emydura; species Emydura macquarii. The sequence continues at coordinate 9,710,681 of NW_027133607.1, read as the reverse complement.
CTGAGCTATTGGGACCGATGCTCTGATCCAGTCTGGCAGACCGCACGTCCCTGAGAACTTGACTGAGAAAAACACGGAGACGAGCAAGAGTCTCCCTGCAGCGCCGTGCAGACAGCCTCTCCGCCAGGAGAGCAGGACTCTTGACTCCACAGCGGAGGGTTGCCAGTCCAGCTACCCCCCAAACCAGCATTTCTAGGGGGGAGAGCGGAAGGCAGGGATCCTAGAAAGCTGGATTCTGTTCCCAGCTCGAGCCGTGATACGTAGTACCCTTCGGAGCAACTCCCTCGGCCTCTCTGGACGTCATACGTCACAGGCTCCTCCGACCCCTCTTGGAGGTAGATACGATAACCCTCGGGGGAAGGGTGCTGGGAAGGGCAAAGTATCCTCCCATGCAAACCAGCCCACACCCCGCTGCCCCGCCGGCGGAAAAGGCATCGGGCAACTGTGAGGAATGGCAAAGATGAGTGGTAAGTTCCCCACCTCCAAGCTGACAGTGTCCCTGTTAGCATACCAGATTCCATACGCTCATCCAGGTCATGCAGGCAAATATCAACGCCGCTGCCATTTATTGGAAGCCCCTTTGATCCTGTCAATGAACGTCTCGGGCACATGTTCACAAGCCTTCCCAATTTAAACACACGCCCTCTGTTTCGTTCAGGTCTAGCCAATACCCTCCAAGTGAACATCAAGTTTAATGTTACAACAAAGCCTCAGCTGGTTTAAGAGATGACAAAATATTTGTCTTCTCGTAAAATCTTTTCATGTTCTTTCCCATGCAGAAACCCACGGAAATGAGCCCTGGATCATGTTAATCACATCCCTGGGAGGCAGCTATGGTGGTCCCACAGCGGCTCTCAGCCTTTCGAGACGGCTGGGCCCCTTTCCAGAAGTCTGATTTGTCTTGTGTACCCCCAAGTTTCACCTCATTTAAGAACTACTTGCTTCCAAAATCAGACATAACAATACAAAAGTGTTGCAGCACACTAGTACTGAACAATTGCTTCCTTCCTCATCCTTACCATCGAATTATAAAATAAATCAATTGGAATATAAATATTGCACTTACATTTCAGAGTACAGTATATACAGCAGTATAAACAAGCCATTGTCTGTATGAAATTTTCGTTTGTGCTGACTTCGCTAGTGCTTTTCATGTAACCTGTTGTAAAACTAGGCAAATATCTAGATGAGTTGATGATGAAGACCTCTGCCTATTTCTGTGTTGAAAACCACGGATTGAATGTACTTCCTTAAATTGCCATCTGTCAGAGCTGTGCTTTGCCAGGAAAGGGCAGACTGGCTGAAACAGCAGCAAACAGAAATCAAGAAAATATTTGTGTACCTTATCTATTTTTCATAGTCAGGTTAGCCTCTCCAGGACAGATTTTTGGTGTGTGTTTGTTCAGAACCTAGCACACTGCGGCCCTGCTCCCAGCAGGGGATTCCTAGGCATTATCAAAATACAAAAATAACTTAAACTGACTACCAGAGAATTCCCATTTCTGATGGCGTTTCCTTTATGTAGTCTGACCTGTTCTTTCTAAATTCCTTTTTCTTTTTTCATTTTCCTTACTTCTCCTCCCCTGTGGATGTCTATAAAGTTCTTTTCAACAAGGAAAACACCAAGCAACTAATTCACTGTAAAGAGGAACAGTGGCTCTATAATACCACAAGACAAACAAAGCAAAAAGACAGAGGAGGTTTAGTTTTCTGCTAACTCCTCTCCGGTTTACTCATCTTATGTGCTACTTGCAACTGTAGTAGGTACAAAATTTTCACACAAGTCTGATTTTCAAGATGACCGTGTCCCTTTAAATTATTTCTTAAAGGAGGTGGGTGGTGGAGAAACCGACTTCCCATTGACTCTAGGCTCGGGAGTTTTATCTCTGTCCCTAAATCTTGATTCTGACCTGACCACAATCTGTAACTGGGTGACATGGTAACAGGTTGTTATTCACAACCCCTTCCCCCACCTATTAATTAAACATGAATAATGATCTTGCAAGAACAGACAGACTCCACTCCCACATTGCATTGCTTCCAGCTTTTAGCAGCATTAACCATTCATAACCACATCATTCTAGTCAGTAACTGGGCTCACGACACTGAACCAAGCTTGAAAACACAAGATCCACTACCCTACCCTACTGTAAACTCCTGCCTGGACGTTTCACACCAGCAGATGCCTTAATAAAGTCAAATGTGCAAAAGACAAGCAGGCTCTTACCTAATGTAGGTTCACAGAATGGAAACAGAAAACCGGAGGCCCAAGATTCAGTGGAAGTCCGTGCAGGTCTGGCTTTGAATTCAATGTCACAGAGGGGAATTCGAAACTCAGGGGTTGGGTTTTTTTTTTAACTTCAGTCTGTGAAATAAAAATAAGAGAGACACTTCCTCAAATCAGCACAAATAGAAATGGGTTCCGGCTACAAAGTTTGAAAACTCCATAACTTTGGTAGAACCAGTATAAACAGCCTAGCACTGGCCTTCAACAGTTCCCTTCATTTCCCCTTGTATTTGTATCACAAGTAACCCCCAGAGACCTCGGTCAGAGCCCCTTTGTGCTAGGTGCTGGACAGATGTGTGCTAAGAGACAGCCCCTGCCCTGGAAATCTTGCAGCACCAGAAGCTCAGTTAAAAGAACAGAATCCACATACAGGCAACCCAATCCCAGGAAGGCAAGAGTGGGACCCAATTTAGGTTGCAACATTAAGCCTTTCATTTTACCATAAGTCAGTGCCTAGGTAGGGAGAGAGAAGGAACTCGGATTAGCTGTTTTGCAGATGACTTCAGACCTTTGTAATAAAAACACGTGTACATTCCAGAACACGAGAAAATGACAACGACCCAGGAATCGACAGCGTGATCCGTGGGAGCAAGGAAACCTTAACTGCAGATGTCAGTTAGTACCTGCTCTCCTAGGCAATGTTGTCAGTGGGAGAACCATCCAGGAGAGCCGTGTAGGAGATCCCTAAAGTTTTGCAGGCCTGATACACTGCCCTGGGAGCATAAGTGTAGTTTGGGGGGGTAGAGGGAGCATTGCCCCAAACTGCAAGCCTGGGGCAGGAATTCCCCCCTCCCTCCCCACGGCCCCATTGGCCTGACTGGAGCTGCCCCTCACCCCCAACTATAGAAGTCAAACTAGGCCTATGCCTGTGAGATTATATTATGGCCACGGTTTTCAAACTTGGGGGGCTGTGTTCAGACAACTACATCCACACTGAAGTGCCTGAATAAGTGACTTGCTGAGTAGCCGCAACGGCCAATGGCTCCGGTCCTGCAAATCCTTATTCGTGTGCTTAATTCTGCTCACGTGGGTAGCCCCGCTGAAGTCACTGGGCCCACTCCTGCGCTTCCAGTTAAGCACGTGCATAAGGGTTTCCTTATTCAGGTGCCTAGACACGCACGTAGGTGTCCGTCTAGAAGCACCCAAGTGTGCACGCTTACCTCCACACAGAAGTCCTTGTTTGTTGTGCAGGTCAGAGGCCTGGCTTCCCCCACCCTCTCGCTGCGTTTCTGGGCTAGGTTTTTTAAAGGAACGGAGAAGCAGGCCATTAAAATGACAAACCCGGCTTCCCTCCTGCTGGCCTGCCAGGGTCATTGCCTGCCTCATTACCACCTGTCTTAACAAGGGGAACTCCCCTTCCTCCTCTTGGCAGCTGGATTAAACAGGTGAGTTTATTGTTACAGGAGAACTGGGCTCTGCCTGGGACTGCCCTGTGTGGGATGAACAGTTAACGTTGCTGCGGCCTTTCCACCGGTGCACCGAGCCCAGCAGCACTGAGCTCCGTCTAAGCTGGTATCCTGCCTTTGGCAATGGCCAGACCCTCTGGAGAAATCACTGATAGGAAACAACTGTCCTGCCCTGCTAGTTCAGAACTAACAGGCGACGAGGCCTGTTCTAGTCAGTCTAACTGCCCTCTCAGCCAGGGCCGGGTTGTTCTTTACTATAAGTGACTCTGCTTTTGTTCCAACCACTTTCCCTTGACTGCCCAGATCTCACTGTCATAGCGTCCATCCCCCACCCCCATATTCACCTTAATCTTCTCTTTTATTAAAGGGAGGCTCCCAAATTAAATGTCGGGGGGGGGGGGTTGTTGTGTTGTGGTTTTTTTATTAAAGAAAGCTCTTCTCCTGGTTTCTAACAACCCCTGGATTATTGGAACCCAGAGCAGTTTTTTAGTTATTTATTTGCAGTTTGTTCATCTTGCCCCAACAAACCCTACTAGTCTGTTTCATGTTTATTAAGAATTCACTGTCACGCTCCGCCTCTCCTGAAAAGGCTGTGGTCCAAAACATCAGAGAAAGTTTTTCTGAATTTTATCTTCATCGTGGCATTGAAAATGTGCTACAAACTATTAATAAAACCTACACGATCTCCCCGTGTCTTTATTCATTCAATCCCGCTGTTCCGAATTATTCACCAGGACTACCCCCTTGCTGCCTGTCAGCGCTCCTGTAAAGTACTTTAAAATGTTCCTCTAGAGGGAAATCGGGGAAGGTGGAAACACAGCATGCAGAGGGGCAGGCTGAAGGGGGAATAACCCAGTTAAAGCTCTTGCATTGATTGTGAGAAGCTGGTTTAAAAACCCTCCAATAGCCCCATCTCTTAGTGCTCTGCTATTCTCCCCGTTCCCTCTCTCCAACTAGTACGGTCCTCTTCTGCGTCCCTTCTCCACGGCCGGCCCTGCTCTCTGGACCAGCCTCCGTCCTGCTCAGTCTGTGCCACCTGTCAATGGCAGCAGGAAACTTTTGACCTTTATTCCCCACCTGTCATTGGAAAGGGGGAAGGAGGGGACACATCCTGAAGTCTGTACACAAGGGGGGGGGGATGTACACAGCCCTGTAGAAAAAGAGTGTCTGGGTATTCAGACAACCCTGTAGAGAACACAACCCTGCACAGACAGAGAAGGTGTGTGCACACAACCCTGCAGAGTGTGTGTGTGTGTGTGTGTGCACGCGCACAACCCTGCACAGAGAGAGAAGCTGTGTGCACACAACCCTGCAGTGTGTGTGTGTGTGCGCACAACCCTGCACAGAGAGAGAAGCTGTGTGCACACAACCCTGCAGTGTGTGTGTGTGTGCACACAACCCTGCACAGAGAGAGAAGGTGTGTGCACACAACCCTACAGAGTGTGTGTGTGTGTGTGCACGCACACAACCCTGCACAGAGAGAGAGAAGGTGTGCGCACACAACCCTGCAGAGTGTGTGTGTGTGTGTGTGCACGCACACAACCCTGCACAGAGAGGTGTGTGCACACAACCCTGCAGTGTGTGTGTGTGTGTGCGCACAACCCTGCACAGAGAGAGAAGCTGTGTGCACACAACCCTGCAGTGTGTGTGTGTGTGTGCACACAACCCTGCACAGAGAGAGAAGGTGTGTGCACACAACCCTGCAGAGTGTGTGTGTGTGCACGCACACAACCCTGCACAGAGAGAGAGAAGGTGTGTGCACACAACCCTGCAGAGTGTGTGTGTGTGTGTGTGTGTGCACGCACACAACCCTGCACAGAGAGAGAAGGTGTGTGCACACAACCCTGCAGTGTGTGTGTGTGTGTGTGTGCACGCACACAACCCTGCACAGAGGGAGAGAGAGAAGGTGTGTGCACACAGCCCTGCAGAGAGTGTGTGTGTGTGTGCGCGCACACGCCCGCAGAGCAGCCGAGTTATGCGGCTGGAAGAGCCGGGCCGAAGGGCAGCGATCCCGGTTCGTGTTCCCAGCACCGCAGATCTCTCCCCTCGCCCGCAGCTCGCTCGGATCACGCTGGAGCCCCGCAGCGGGTGACACGAGCTGTGCGCTACTGACCCGGCTGGGGGCGGGGAGCCGAGCCGAGCCGAGCCGAGCCGCCACCAGCCCCGCAGCCGGGGACCGGCCTGCCTTCTGCTTCTGTCTCCCCGGCGGGGGTTCGCGGCCCGGGCCAGGAACTTTCGCTACGATCCCCGGGCACCGGGGCCGGCCCTCACCTGGCGGGGCTGCCTGCGCGGCGGGGGCTGGCCCAGGACAGGTGCGGGGCTGGCACAGGTGTGGGGCTGGCCTAGGGCGGGGGGGGGCTGGCCCAGGACAGGTGCGGGGTTCTCGCTGGGCAGGTGCGGGGCTGGCCCAGGACAGGTGCGGGCAGGTGCCGGGGCTGAGCCGGGGCTGGGGCACTCGGGGGAGGGGGTCGCGGTGCCCCGGCGCTTGGGGACGGGACGGGCCGGGCCAGGGGCGGGGCGCTCCGGCAGGGGAAGGGGCCGCGACTCACCCTGCGCCGGGCTGCTCCCCTCGCTGCCCCGGGGCCGCTGTCAGCCGGGCCCGGCTCCTCTCTGCGGCAGCGGCCGCCGCCCAGCACTTCCGCCTGGCCGGGCCGCCTCCGCCCTCGCCCCTCCCTGCCGGGGCGTCCCGCCGGGCCCGCCCCTCCCCCACCGGGGAGCCCCCCACACCTGGGCGCGCCCCGCACCTGGGCCCATCTCTCGCCCCGGGCAGCCTGCCCCGGGCCACCTGCTGATCCGTCCAGCCCGGGGTCTGTGCCGGCCGCTCACCGGCCCGGGCCAGGCTGAGTGTCACCTCCCCACCCCGGGACCCGCCCCCCATTGCAGCCCCAGGATGAAGCTCCTCGAGTGGCAGCTCTGTTGTGTGCCAGGGAATCCCTTCTCTGGGGACAGAGGCTTCCCCTGTCCAGCTCCTGACCCGGCTCTTCCAGGGACCTGGGCCCGTGTGGCTGGCTGGCGTCGCACGCTTGTTACTAGACCCAGCCGGCCAAGGCGGGCTCCGGTGAGTTCACAGGGTTAGTCATAAGAAGGGCCACACTGGGTCAGAGCAATGGTCCGTCTAGCCCAGTATCCAACCGTGGCCAGTGCCAGGTGCTTCACCGGGAATGCCAGGACAGACAGTCATCCAGTGACCCATCCCCTGTCATCCACTCCCAGATATTGGGAAACAGAAGTGAGAGACACTCAGAGCATGGTTTTGCATCCCTGCCCATCCCGGCTAATAGTCACCGATGGACCTATCCTCCATTAACTTATCTAGTTCTTTTTTTTTTAACCTGTTATAGTTTTAGCCTTCACCACATCCTCTGGCAAGGAGTTCCACAGGTTGACTGTGTGTGGTGTGAAGAAATACTTCCTTCTCTTTGTTTTAAACCAGCTGCCTATTAATTTCATTGGGTGACCCCTAGTTCTTGTGTTACGTGAAGGAGTAAGGCACACTTCCTTATTCACTTTCTCCACGCCAGTCAAGATTTTATAGACCATTATCATATCCCCCCTTAGTCACCTCTTTTCCAAGCCTCTCCCGTTGGGATAACACGTTCCCAGGGGAGAATTTTATAGTATTTGAAACTAGCTTCTCATGAAGTGCAGCAGCTGGCAACAGGAGAAGCCAGCACTATGTGGCCGGCCAGCTGTCTGTGGACCCAGCGGATTGCCAGCTGGTCCACAGGCCACCATTTAAGAACAGCTGTGTAGCCCAGTGTGTGCTCCAGGGAAAGGCTCTGCTTCGGAGAAGTTAAGCTGAGGTCCCTTCTCCCAGGTGGTTGACAAGCAGGTGTCCAAGATCTGATGGCACATTTTAGAAGGAGGAAGGAGCAATACCGTGGCTGGCGTTTTTAAGCACTGGCTGCCTATTCTCCCTCAGCCCTGGCTGTAAGCTGTTGGTGAGCACATAATGGTTATTCAAGGCCCAGTATTTGACTCATCCCCACCATGAGCAGGAAGTGTGTTAGCGAGAGCCCAGCTCCGCTGCGCTGTCCCACCCACGCAGCAGTCACGAAATTAACCCAGTCAATCTATTTGTAATCTTTCTGTCAAAACGTAACCACAAAATGAGATTTCCACGTCGGCCGTCCTCCGCAAAGGGAAATGGAATGATACCCCTCTGCCAGCCGTTCGGTACACGTCTGTGATCTGGGGCTCAGCAGAGAATGGAACTAAACCAATGTATTCGTTTCACTGCATCTTCTTTCCAAATCTTCCTTCTGAGACATGACCTCCCTTGGAACATGTTCCTTAAAAGCAACATGGTGACGCTCAGTTCTACCTACTGAAGCAGAAGTCCAATTTGCACGATTTAAAATATTCCAGCATCTCACCAAAGAGTTTTTGCTAGGAAAGGGTAGATTTTCTTAGCTAAAGCATTTTTAAATTGCTAACCAGGAGCCTCCAAACACCCAGATTCCATGAAACTACAGCTTCCCAGCCCTTCATCCTTCCACCGTAGATAAACTGAGCGCCACGCAGTTCACTGCATGAAGGTCTTTCAGACGAGACCTTGAGTGCCAATATCCCGTTTGTTCTATGTGTGTATTAAAGAGTCCACCGCACTGTTCAGGAGAATGGGGTTTTTGCTCTGAAGTCCTTGTCCAAATGATTTCTGTTGATCAGTGTCCCAGAATCCTGGAGCCCTCTCACAGCAGGTGGCTGTGTTTCAAAGGAGGGAGAAGTGATTCCTGTATGGTATTTCCAGCTATTCCTACCAGCATTGTATCAGCAGCTATAGCTAGGTTTTCATACTAAGCCCCTGTTGTCAGTCACTTGTAAATATCTGAAACTGAAAGGTTCCACAGAAATGTAAAGTGTTCCTTTATTTGATTTGTATCAGCTTCGCTTGCATTGGTGATACTGACCAGTAATGTTATTTAATTTGGATAAAAGGTTGGAATTTAGCCGAGGGGATCTCTGACAATACTTCCACTGTTCCAACATGAGTACATCAATGAATTTAGTTCAGACCCATTCCAGCTGCTGAGATATACACATAAAGAAAAACCTCCTGCACACACTGCGAGTCTCCAGTTCCCCGTAGAGATGTTAGAAATACTAACCTGACCATCACAGGGTTTCCTCACATTTGGTTTTTTTCATCACATCTTTTTCCAAGGTAATGTTGAATTTAACATAAATATTGGCTTGGTGATGGGGAATCAGGACTTCTGGGTTCTGCTCCCAGCTCTACCATTGACTTGCTGTGTGGGTCACCTCTCCTCAACATGCTTCATTTGTCAAATGGGGGTGATGTAAAGCTGTGGTTCTCAACCAGGGATACACATACCCCTAGGAGTACACAGAAGTCTTCTGGGGGTACATCAACTCATTTAGATATTTGCCTAGTTTTACAACAGGCTACATAAAAAGCACTAGTGAAGTCGGTACAAACAAATTTCATGCAGACAATGACTTGCTTATGCTGCTCTATATACTATACTATGAAATGTAAGTACAATATTTATATTCTAATTGATTTATTTTATAATAGATGGTCAAATGAGAAAATAAGCAAATTTTCAGTAACAGTGTGCTGTGACACTGTTGTATTTTTATGTCTGATTTTGTAGGCAAGTAGTTTTTAAGTAAAATGTACTTTGGGGGCGGGCAAGACAAATCAGACCCCTGAAAGGGTACAGTAGTCTGAAAACGTTGAGAGCCACTGATGTAAAGCATTTTGATGTTCACAGATTTTTACATCAGAAGGGACCGCTATGATAATCTAATCTGATCTCTAGCATAACATGGCCACAGAATTTTATGCTGTGATTCCTATATCGGGGCAATAACTTGTAGTTGAACTAGAACTTCTTAAAAGATGTCAAATGCTGATATAAAGACTAAAGTGTCTGGTATTTGTTTATAGTGATTATTTAATAAATCAGTGATATGCTGTGATTGTCAGCTGGGTCAGTAGCTAGTATGTAATTAAATCGTGGGAGAAATTAAACTGGAAAGTAATTAGGCATGGCAGAATTTAACTTTTTTTTTTTTTTATAGTTTTGACTGATATCCATGTTTATTTTTAAGCATTTTTTTAGATCTTTATTGATTTAAATTTTCACAGTTGTGGGAAACTATGACATTGATATTCTAAAAGATAAAGCTTTACAGACATTGTTAACATCTTGTCAAAACATACCAATTAAATAGCCTTAAATCAATAAATCACAGCTGTTCACTATTCATAGGCGAGTCCATTTGTAACAAGCCTCGTTCAAAATTCTAAATCACTGGATTTTGTCTATAATAAATTCTCAAGCGACATTTTTCTTACATTGCCTACTTGTACATTTCTATTATCATTGAGGGATGTATTTTTGGGGGGGTCAGTTTGGGTGTGTACAGTGAAATTGACGTTTACCGACATCAACCACTAAAAATCAAATCCGTCCACAACTAGGAATAATGAATGAAAGTCACAGGCTGCAACTTACAAGGCCTGGATGTTTGGAGACCTTTGTTTGACACAGCCATTGGTCTAGGGGGTGGAGACCTAGATCTGGTTGGGGGGCTTTGATAGGATTAAGAATAGTTCACTGAATGAGAGTTTACTGCCCCTGTTGTACCCCTTTCCTGGTTTGGGTCCTGACTTCACAGTCCTAACTCGAGTTCACCCCCTACTTGTCTGGTTATTGACACATGGGGTATTTAGAGTGTGGGCCTGCATGAGTTAATAGCAACGTCCCCACTGATTTCAGTGGGGCAGGGCCTTGGTGCGTTCCCAGGAGGTGCAGCTACCCAAGTGAACGTCACCAGGGACGCCACGGAGCCAGGCATCACGATGCCAACCCGGCCTTGCAGGGCTGGACTCTGCAGGCGTTGGTGCTCCTGCTGCATCCCCTACCCGTCCAGAGAGGGTAACAGCCTACTACTGCTGCACCAGCTGGGGTAACAGCCTACTACTGCTGCCGCCAGCAAAGAGAGCTGCTCCCGGGGAGCCAGGCCTGTGCTGCAGGGGCCAGGCGGCAGGGCTGTTATCCTGGGGGTCTCCCTCCCTCTGTCCTGGTTCTAGTGCCCCCCAGACCCATCCTGGCCCCGCCCATTGCCCATCTTAGGCCCCGCCCCCTCTGTCCTGGGCCAGGCCCCGCCCCCCAGAGCCGCGTGCCCACAATGCACCTGGGGCACTTGCTGCGCGCTGTAAGGCGGGGAAGAAGCGGTGGTGGGATGCGGGAGGCTGGGCAGCGCCTCCCCGGTCTGGGCAGCCAGGGAGGCCGAGCAAGAAAATGTCCGCGCGGCCCCTTTAACAGCTGTCCCCGCCCCTCCGCTTCTCTTCGCTCCCATTGGCTCGCCTCCTGGGCTCGCCCCGCCCCCTTTCACCCGGCCCGACTCGGCGATTGGCCGTCGCGCAGAGGCTCGCGCTGCGGGTTGGTCACGTCTCGCGGCCGTTGGGCGCGGGGCGGCAGTTACGTGCAGCCGTTACCTGGCAGCCTGCCGTGCCCGGACCCCAGTCAGCCGCGGCACGGCCCCTCCCCCTCACAACCGCCAGCCGCGGCACGGCCCCCCCTCACCCCACCCCACCCTCAGCGCCAGAAACGCCCCCCCCGTCCCTCCATCGGTAGCACTGACTGCGCCCCAGCTCCCGCTTTCCCCCCGCACTGCACCCCCCGCCCCGCCGTCCCACTCCCCTCCCCCACCGTACAGCTCCGCCCCATAGGCAGCTCCAGCCAGCCCCAGGCCCCGCAAACCCCACCCCGCCTACTCCCCACTGCCCCAGAGCGCCCCCGCCCCTCCCTTGGCCCCCCCAGTCCCTGCTTCTTCCCTCTCGGCCTCACTTTCACCCCCCCCCCATCTCCTTGCTATGAACCCGCTGCCCCCCACCCCGGTGCCAGGCCCCCTTAAACTCCTGGGTCTTACCCTCCTCCCCCGTCACTCGCCCCTCCACAGCCCCCGCTCCGTGCCCTGCTAGACACCGCCAGACTGCCGGGGAGGAAGCGGAGGCCAGGCCTGGCACATGGTATGTGGTAGCAGGAGCAGCATGGGGTGTGGCTCTGGATTTATGACCTGTCCCCATACACGGGGGAGCACTCTCCTCCCGGCCTCCCCTCCGAAACCGCCCCTCTCCCTTGCTGAATCTCTGCCCCGGGCGGTGATGGTGCAGAGCTCTGTGATTTGGGGTGGTGCCTCTTTTCTGAATCCAGTCCATCCCTCCCTGGTCTGGTTCCCCTGCCTCTTTGCCGTGGATTCAGGGTTACGGGGAAAAGCAGGAGCGGCCGTGTCTGTGTAGGGGAAAAGCAATCCGCTCCCGAAGTTGGGTTGTGCACGGTAATGAAACTGTAACTTGCTGTTGTCCAGACTCTTTACTCTGAAATAACTAACCATTCTGGGGAATGGTAGTAGGTAGATTTGGAAAAAAAGGCTGTGAGTCTCTCACTGAATCAGCTCACCATTGTTACATTATATGGCCTATGGTATTATGAACCATGCGGTCACTTCCCAGGCTGCATTATAATTCTTGATGCTGAGTACTAATGTTCGTGGCGGGAGAGTGCTTCTCCAGGATCATTGAGATGAAGAGAGGAAGAATGGGGCATCAGCCGGAAGTGTTGTGGGAAGATGTCAGCTAGTGGTGGCAGAGCGGTTGTGGAGCTGCCGAAAGAAGGTGAACTCAAGGTTTACCCATCCCAGGACTGCACCGACAGCTTATCATGAGCCTGTGGGCTGCATTTTTTAAGTGCAAACTACAATTACCCTCATCTTTAATACAGAAGTGTGCCGACAGAGACTACATATCCTAGCACACAATGTTGATTTTAATCTAGCAGGAGGGTGCTTGTGTTGAGAAGGGGTCTTGTATGTTGTGAACCTGTCTCCAAAAACTGAACTTCTATGGTAAAGGTGAAAGTGCTTAGTCAAGGGCAAATTTCATAAAACAGGTAGGTTCCAACTCATGCCTTGGGCTGTCCCCAGAAGACATGGACGGAATCACCTCTGAGATCCCAGGATCCTGTTTTGTGCTTTAGCTAGCATGTGTTTGGCCAGTAAAATAGCATCACGCTTGCTTGCTTTTAATCACAGGGAACATTTCTGAAGTTGACCTGCTTGAGGGGACTCGTGTAGGGAAAAGCTCCTAGTAATACCTTCTCTTAATGTAAATGTGAAATCTTTGGATGGGTTTTGACAGTGTTATCAATTATTTTCTTGAACTTTCCAAAGTGAATTAGTGAGTTGCTGGCCTTTTCATCCTGAAGAAGATCTCTGTGGAGTTTGAAAGCGTGTCTCTTTCACCATAAGAACGGCCATCCTGGGTCAGACCAATGGTCCATCTAGCCCAGTATCCTGTCTTCTGCCAGTGGCCAATGCCAGATGCTTCAGAGGGAATGAACAGAATGGGGCAATTATCGAGTGATCCATCTCCTGTCGTCTACTCCCAGCTGCTGGCAGTTAGAGGCTTAGGACATCCAGAGCACAGGGTCGTGTTCCTGATCATCTTGGCTAATAGCCATTGATGGACCTATCCTTCGTGAACTTATCTAATTCTTCTTTGAACCCAGTTATAGTTTTGGTCTTCACAACATCTCCTGGCAATGATTTCCATTCATTGACTGTGTATTGTATGAAGAAGTACTTCCTTTTGTTTGTTTTAAACCTGCTGCCTATTAATTTCATTCGGTGATCCCTAGTTCTATTAGTTATTTGAAGGGGTAAATACACTTCCCCTATTCTCTTTCTCCACACCACTCATGATTTTATAGATCCCTATCAAATCCCCACTTAGTCATCTCTTTTTCCAAGCTGAAAAGTCCCCGTCTTTTTAATCTCTCCTCATATGGAGGCTGTTCCATACCCCTCATCATTTTTGTTGCCCTTTGTTGCACCTTTTCCAATTCTAATAGACCTTTTCTGAGATGGGGTGACCAGAACTGTGTGCACCAATAGAAGTTATTCCAGTAGAAGATGTTACCTCACTCACCTTGTCTCTGTCATATCTCAGGACCAACAGCTACAACAACACTGCAGTTTTTATCGCCAGGCTATAGCAATGAAATTTCCCCCTGCCAATGTGAGTCAGTCCCAATCTGAAGGATCAGTCTTTTAAGATGTTATGGGACTTCACTTTCTGTGGTCCATTCTGTCTATGACCTCCTTCTCTGCAGAGCCTACCTAGAAAGGAACTAATTAGTACCAGTGGCAGTGGAGTATTTTGTAATGATTCCTGTCTGCATCAGTGATTTGCTGTGTAAAAACAAAATCGAATGTCCTTTGCGAAGAGCTCTGTAATATTTTGTGTTGTGTCCTAGGTTGTCCTCTGGCTTCCTGCTGCACCATGAGCAGGTTATTGAGCAGCGACTGGGGAATGAGATTTGGCTGGTGCCATGATAGTTTGTTGGCCGTGTTCTTGGTTGACTATCTCATGGCAAATTTATGGATTCCGAGCTTCAGTGTTTTCAGTAAATATTGCTTCATGAATGCAGGGTGGGGAGAACTCTGAGCCTCAATGAGAATCCTCCATCTAGACTAGACAGCGGACTGGGAGCTAAACCCCTGGGTGGGAGGGGAGCTCATAGCATTTTCCAGCTTCATAGATCTCTTCAGACTTGAAATGTGGAAGCAAACTGCCAGAATAGGTGGAGAATAGAAAACCACAGGTTAGCTGGTCCTTTAGACTTGGTGTTCTGAATGGTGCCATTCAAGTGCACTTTACCCTTTCAGAGCTAATCGTATCTCGGTCCCGAACAACCCTCGTGTTACTGTGTCTCTCTATAAATACTGACATCAGCAAAGGTGAAGCATGAAGCTAAGGTTCTATCTAGAGAATGGGTTACACATCCTGCGACGCCTGCCTCAATGCAAGCTTCCACCTCTCTTTCATTGAGGTCAATAGCATCCATTTGATTGGAGGACTGGAAGAGGAGAAGATAAGAAGATAGCATCAGGTGGGTTTGGAAGGAGGAGGTGAGGGAAAGGAGAGATGAGAGAGTTTAGGGGCTGGGGAGAGGTTTGGAACAAGAAGGGGGGCATGGGCTGAAAGAGCATTGTTTGCACTAAACAAGGCACGTTTAAGGGATCTCTTTGGAGCGGCTGTTTCCTCAGTGGCAGTGCCTGTGCTCCATACAAGTTGTGCCACTGCTGCCCTTTTCAAAGCTACTCATTGAAATTGGAGCTGGAGAACGCCATTAGAGCATGCAGCTCCTCTTCCAGCCAATGCGGCATTGTTTCCCGTGGCACATTTTTTTTAGTGTTTGCCCAGTATAACTGTAACAACCCCAGGTGGTGGGATTTCTACCATTGCCCCTCTGGAGACTCTTCCACAGCCTAAAGATTTTGCTTTCATGCATTTTCTCCTGCTGTTCAAGCTGTTTTCCTTTTCTTAATTGCATCCCCTAGTTATGCCCTCTCGGGCACCTTCTTAAATGGTCCCTCTCTGTCCTTGGTAGTGACATCCTTCAGATGCTTATGGATCTTTCCTTGTGAATTCTATCCTCTGGCCTTCGATTGACTTTGTTGCTCTTCTCCCTCAAACTTGTCACTCTTTCCAGTAAAAGTGAGAAGGAAAGTGTATCACAAATGGCATTAGATTTCTCCCTTTTCTTACATACTTACAGGATGATTAATCTGATATCTAAATATCGGATTGCTCCCTATATACTGACCTGCGGGCATCCTGCTGAATTCTTAGACGAGAATAATAGGCTACTGTTGAGTGAAAATTTTCTAATAAACTGCCAACTCCAGGCAAGCAAACATCAGACTTTGTTGCATTCTCTGCGTGGCATGAATGTCAGCAGGAGTTGGCAAGTTCTTGCCACTTCACACCTTGTCTTCTGGTAACTTGAGGCACCCAAAAGCACTTTTACATCTATAATTCTCCTCCTCCTGCTGCTGTTAATTCAGTTTATAATAAAGAGGGGGCTGTGCAAATGCAGTAATTGGCAGACTGCAGTGGACTGCAAACTACTTTACATTATGGCTCTTCCCTTCAGAAGACTGGGATGTTGCCTCTGACTGGCTCACATCACATTAGAGACATTGATAATTTGAGGGCCTGATCCTGCAAGGTGCTGGGCACTCTCCAGTCTTATTGAAACAGCTTAGTACCAGGCAGAATCAAGTGTTACGTTACAGTTCAGTCAGCGACTCCAGATCTTATTTGCTTTGATTGTAAATTGACCAATGATCGTTTTTCTGTCAGCACTGCAGACTCCCCCTGGGATCTGAAAATCTAGACACGTCCATGTGCCTCTGACCTCACTAGTGATGAAGATTTCTGCAACAGGTTCCGCGGTGATGGGCCTTCCCAGGTAGGCTGGCAACTTTGTGTGGGATGCCCGAGGCAGATCAGAATCCACCTCTCTCTGCCTTAGCAGCATAGTGGTAGTTTGGAGAGCCATTTGTGTTAGCAAAGGGAGCAGGTACCGTGTGACTCAGAGATACACAAGGGAATCTTGGTGGAGTAGGAAGGGACCTTTTAAATATAGCTGCTTTTCTGACTCCAACTACCAACGTTCCATCCAGTTTTCATTAATTACCGTGGTAATTTCTCTTCCACATTATAGGTAACGACAACATCTTTCATCACGTATAGGGCAAAGATGAAGTGCAGTTACCAATCCAGAGCTAGGTTATCCAGACTTGAAAGCTTAAAACAACCCAGGCTTATATTCACATCAGTCAGGTTTTCACATTTCAACTCTACATCTTTTACTTTCATTTATAACTTATATTTAAGAGAATTCACTAGCTTATGGTAGCTAAAGACCAGTTCTGGTGAGCGCATGAAATATAGAATGTACTGCCACCATTACAGAGCATGCTTTGAATGATTTAAAAGCTTCCTGAACACTGCAGGGTTAATATCTTATTGCTCAGCCTTCACTGTGGTCTTATGTCTTTGATATCCGATATGGCAGTTGTCACCAGGAGGATTTCAAAGCGTTTAATGGACCATCAGAATAGCAATTGCTTCATGACTTCCACGCGTTTAAATGCAGTGCCTTTGTTGGAACGCCACAGCACTGCCTGTTGTATGGCAGCTGCGTTGTGCTGCAGTTTAGGGCAGCAGCTAAAGAGAAACACCATGTCCTCTTGAAACTCCAGGGAGAGATTAGGAAATCAAAATGTAACCCCTGAAACTGGAGTGGGCTCTGACTTCGGTGCATCCTTCTGTATTTCAGGACCTCGATGCACTAAGCAGCCCTTGGGACAGTTCTCGTTCTTCCTCCAGTTGTGAGGAGGAGCCATATGGAGGGCTAGCCGTGCCGGCACTCCTGGTAAGATTTTAGTTGCAGAGCCTGACTTTGATTGGGATCAATGATGAAGTCATTATTTGGAATCCTAAACATAGGGGTTACTTCAGTGACTAAAGAAGCACGGGGATCACACAATGAGCGTTTTATGGACTGGAGAAGGTGAAGTACGTGGCGAGGAGGCCAAAGAGGAGGTTTTAGAGGTTGATACTGGAAATAAAGGCATAGACATGAGCTGTAGGTGTAGAGACTGTGGAGGAAGAAATGGCAAGATTTGGACAATGACGCAAGTACATGGGGAAAGGCGAGAGAGGAATGAAAGGAAACTCCCAGGTTATGGGCCTGAAAGAAAGGGAGGATAGTGATGGTGCCACTGTTCTTACACAGACTGCAGGGAATGGAGAGGGTTTGGAAAGGAAGATCTGGGGAGATATTTTGGCCATGGCAAATTCAAGCTTTTCAGAACACTTCACTGACACTAACCCTCTCAACATACCAGTGAGACAGGTGAGGACTATCCTCCCCATTTTACAGACGGGGGAACTAACGCAGGGGTTACTTTCTCAAGCATTACCGTGAGCTAGAAGCAGAATCCAGGAGTCCAAGGTCCACAGTCACCTAAGGCTACTGGGCCAGTTTTTCCTACAGAAAGGACTTTGGGAGCAGTGATATGGATTAGCTTGTGGATTCTAGTCTTATCACAGATGTGATGGAAGCCCCATTGCTTGTGGCCCTTGAACTGCACAGGATACCAAACCCTAGAAAATGTGCACTAGAGATCAATCCTTCATTGGTCCCAGGAGATGGGTGACATTTAGGAGGGTTTGGGGCCTCTGCAGGCGCTCCAGGTGCCTGAAGTCGGCCCTCAGGTGAGGGAGCAGGGGAATGTAAACTGCATGACGTGGAACTTTGTCTAAATGCAGTAAACTCATATGGCCCAAGATGAATGTTCTTTCCCTATCTGTAACCCTAGCCAGTTCCTTGGGTGCTGTAGTGTAACTCAAGGGAAGGAGAGCACACCTGTTTTATAATCAGTGTCTTCACCTTGTGATGCAAACACTTTTGTTACCAATATGAGACCATTAATGTCCTTCACCTTTCCCAAGGCGGGTGCTACCGAGTCCTTGTGCAGTCAGGAAGAAGAGGGACGTAAGAAGAGGCAAAACCATCAAGGGAATGGAGCAGGAGTTCCACAGCAGGATGGGTAGGTCCATCCCGATCCAGCACAGCCCTAGACTGGCAGATTTTCTTCTGCCCTTTGGAGAGGTGGTTGTGCTACTGTGGTCCATAAGTTTTCTCTTTCCCTGCATGGGTAGGTTTCCCTCTTGATCTACTATATTTGCTCTTACCATCAAGACATGTTGCCATGACTGTGTCCCATCCCTCTGGCCCAGGAGAGTTGGACACACTCACTCTAGAGCAGTGCAGCTCCTGAAATATCCATTGGGGCGTTAGAGCAACATGAGGACTCTGCTCTGTTGTATTCTAGTAGATGGATTATATGAGCCCAAAGAGTTAAAGGTGTTAGCATGACCCACGCACTGGCCAATATTAAACAGTTTTAAACAGAGTTTGGGGTTTGGTGTATAGAGACCTCAGCCTGCTTAGTACCCTGCAAACACATCATTGAACATCCTTAAGCCCTTTATAAGAGATACAGAGAAGAAGGGAAAACAGGTAAAGTATTAAATGAGGTTTTTGTTTTAACAACATCTCTTGTACCCTTAACTGGAGATGGTTTGTAGAAGGAAAAGACCCTTGTTTGACAATGGTGTAGATGGTAAAAACTGTCCTTTTGGGGAAAAAGAACAAGTTAGTTGAGATGGGCTGGAGCTGCTGCTGCTGCTGTTCAAGTTGATGTTGTTTCCTGGAAGACAAGACAATATAAGAGGAATAAATACAAAAGGGGGAGAGGAAAGAACAGCAAAGAGAGAAAATGTGGTTTCTGGCTCTGGTATTGACTCTCACTTTAAGGCTGACTGCTGGAGAAACACGGGCTCAGCACGCTATCTGATCAGCCACTCAGGATATGTCTACACAGCAGAGAACTCGCTGCTGGCCCGTGCCAGCTGACTTGCAGGGCAGGGCTGTTTCACTGCTGTGTTGACTTCTGGACTCGGGTTGGAGCCTGAGCTCTAGGACCCTCCCACCTCACGGTCCTAGAGTCTGTGCCGCAGCCCAAGCTGAGATGTCTACACAGCAGTGAAATAACCCCGCAGCTGGAGCCCTGCAAGCCCAAATCAGTTGGCATGGGCCAGCCGCAGGTGTTTAGTTGCTGTGTAGACGTGCCTCAGAGACTTGGCAGACTTGTCCCAGCTTCAGGCTGTTTAGGGCATTGCATCTAGCTGTCTTTTTCTGCTCACAGGCTTACAGCAGAGTTGCAAAATATACGGTCTGGGCCCGCTAAGCCAGACTCTTATGAGATGGGAGGAAAAAGGAGAGGGAAGGATGGGAAGGAGAAGAGCACACAAAGGGTGTTTGTGACAAAATCTCACCTCCAAGGTGGTATTTGGGATTTAGCCAGTAGAAATGGTGATGTCATCTGGCCCCCTGTCTCTGGCCTGACCTCACAGTTTTTAAGGCCAGAATGGACCATCATGATCATCTAGTCTGACCTCCTGCACATCACAGGCCACAGAACCTCACCCACCCACTCCTGTAATAGGCCCATAACCTCCAGATGGGCTACTGAAGTTCTCAAATCATAATTTAAAGACTTGAAGTTACAGAGAATTCCCCATTCACGCTAGTTCAAACCAGCAAGTGGTCCGTGCCCCATGTTGCAGAGGAAGGTGAAAACCCCACAGAGTCTCTGTCAGTCTGACCCAGTGGAAAATTCCTTCTCCACCCCAAATATGGCAATCAGTTAGACCCTGAGCATGTGGGCAAGACCTACGAGCCAGACACCTGGGAAAGAATTCTCTGTAGTAACTCAGAGCCCTCCCCATCTAGTGTCCCATCACTGGCTGTTGGAGATATTTACTGCTAGCAGTCACAGATCAGCTACATGCCATTGTAGGCAGTTTCATCTTACCATCCCCTCCATACACTTATCAAGCTCATTCATGAAGCCAGCTAGGTTTTTTACCCCCACTGCTCCCCTTGGAAGGCTGTTCCAGAACTTCACTCCTCTGATGGTTAGAAACCTTTGTCTAATTTCAAATGCAAACTTCCTGATGGCCAGTTTATATCCATTTGTTCTTGTGTCCACATTGGTGCTTAACCTAAATAACTCCTCTCCCTCCCTGGTGTTTATCCCTCAGTCTAACCTATTTATAGAGAGCAATCGTATCTCCCTTCAGTCTTCTTTTGGTCAGGCTAAACAAGCCAAGCTTTGAGTCTCCTCTCAGAAGGCAGGTTTCCCATTCCTTGGCTCATCCTAGTAGCTCTTCTCTGCACCTGTTCCAGTTTGAATTCATCTTTCTCAAACATGGGAGACCACAATCGCACACAGTATTCCAGATGAGGTCTCACCAGCGCCTTGTACAATGGTTCTAACACTTCTCTGTCTCTACTGGAAATACCTTGCGTGATGCATCCTAGGACCACATTAGCCTTTTTCACAGCTGCATCACACGGGTCTTTCTTCTCCTCTGTTACTACCAACTGATAAATCCCCAGTTTATAGAAAAAATTCCTGTTGTTAGTCCCCAAGTACATGACCTTGCACTTTGCACTGTTAAATTTCATCCCATTTCTGTTACTCCAGTTTTCCAGGTCATCTGGATCTTCTTTTATGATATTCCGGTCCTCCTCTGTATTGGCAATATCTCTCAACTTTGTGTCATCTGCAAATTTTATTAGCCCCCTCCCACTTTTTGTGCCAAGGTCAGTAATAAAATGTTCCTCATTACCCTTATTAAAAACTGAGGCAAAGTATTTGTTTAGGTGTTGGGCCATGCCAAGATTATCTTTAATCTCCACTCCAGCCTCAGTCTTTAATGGTCCCACTTCTTCTTTCCTTGTTTTCTTTTTTATTTATATGGCTATAGCACCTTTTACTATTGGTTTTAAAGCTCTTTGCTAGTTCCAACTCTGCTTGGCTTTTGGAAGTTCTCACTTTATCCCTACACTTTCTGACCTCCAAGATGTTGCTTTCCTTGCTGATCCCTCCCATCTTCCATTCCTTGTTGGCTTTCCGCTCTCTCTTAATCACCCGTCTGAGATGCTTGCTCATCCAGCTTGCTCTGTAACCCTTTTTAAATCAAGGACCCTACCTGCAGATCTGTTTTTGTTTATCCTTCCATTTAGTTTACACTGAATTAGCTCATGATCATGCGAACCAAGGTTATCCCCTACAACCAGTTCTTTGTGTGATCCTCACTTCTCACAAATACCAAATCTAAAATGGCATCACCTCTTGTTGGTTCAACAACTGTTTGGTGAAGACATCTGTCACATACTACATCTGGGCTTTACTATAGTAGCACTTGCCCTCCAATCTGTATCTGGGAAGTTAGTCTCCCATAATCACACAATTCCCATTGTATTTGTTTCATTTAAAATATTAACGAGGTCTCTATCCATATCCATATCAGATCCTGGACGGTCTGTAACATACCCCAAGCACTATCCCAAGGGAACCTCTTTATTTCCCAACATGATTTTGATCCAAATAGAATCTGTCTTATCCATTCCATCACTTCTAATTTCCTTAGTCTCCCTCATCATTAATATACAATGCTGTTACTCCACTTTTACCTTTGTCTGTCTTTCCTGAACAGCACATACCCTTCACTACCTGTACTCCAGTCATGACTACTATTCTACCAGGTTTCTGTTATCCCTATAATAATATCTGGTTTCACTTCCTGCACCAGTAGTTCTAGTTCCTCCATTTTGTTACCCACTTTATAAACGTTCACTCACTTTTTACAGTTGAACTCACAATTTGGGTAAATTTGTAGGCCCAGTTATCATAGCAGCTCTTATCTGGGGAGCTGTGGGAACTGAGCCGTAAACTCAGCATTTATCTAGGGGCTGAGTGGGGATCAGCTGGAGACAGTGCAAGGACTTCACCATAAGGTATATGAAATCTTGCATGGCAAACTAGCATTCAATCAGTATCCCTGCTGTACACGAGAGTTCCTTTGTGTATGGATCTGATGAAAGCATCAATGCCAAAATACAGAGAGCTTCTATTTGAAGGAACATCAGATGTTAGTATTCCAAATTACCAGTATGTGGCCCACAGTCTTAGAATTTTTTACATGGCCACAAAATCCAGACAGCTGATTTTTCTTTCCTCCTCTAGTTCAAATATCTTCTTAATCTGTGCAGAAGACAATAACTAGATCACAGGTTCATCACAAATAATTTAGGCTTGACTTTTAACCCCAGGAGAGGAAAACTTTAGTTGTGTGTATGTGGCTGTTTATTTTCTTAATTAGACCTTTAATCTCTACAGCTCATGGAGGAATATTGCTTTCACCCACTCGCAAGTGTCCAGAACCTCTGCTGAGGAGGGGATCCATCTTCAGGCACCAAGAAAAAATGTGGCAAACAGGAGAGAGGACCAGAAGAACCCTCCGTTTGAAGACTTTAAGGAAACTTTGAAAAGTAATGTCCCTGGAACTATCCTGAAGATCAGGTTGTAGGGTGCCTTTCAGGTTCTGTTTGGGACTGTAACAGATCACTTTATCTGACAGATGTGAGAGCAGGTTTGTCTTTTGCCAGATGTAGAATTGTTGGGCTGTATCTGGGAGAACAGATCTCATGTTCTGTAGTCACTTGGAGTTGTCTTCCCAGTCCAGTGTCTTTTCTGGGGAAGCCGAAGTACTGGCTGGGACTCTTAAGGCACATCTACACTGGAGCTAGAGCTACTTGCCTCGAGTGTGATCCCATCTGAAACCCTGTGTATGTAGTCAGGCAGCTAGCCCTTCACGCTGCTGCGGCTGTACTACTTTTAGCATGCTAGTCCACCAAAGCTGGTGCAGGTAATTACACCTCCAGCGCCAGTATAGACATACCCTGTGCGGCCACCAGTCCTGCACCTTGCTTGCCCACAGAGGGTGCAGCTGAGCAAAGTATGGTAGTCCTGTCAACCTTGACCTGTAGGGCTCCGCTGTCTCCGTCTCCCTTCCCCCAAACCCCACCATTTGTAGCCTTTGTTAAAGGATCTCATATTTTTATATTTTCTTTAAGAAAATACAAATCTTATATCGATGGATTTTATCTGCTCCTCACCAATCCGATGGGCTGGCACAGAGCACATTTGAATAATTGGTGCTTACAGATATAAAACCCCACTACCTCAACACACCGTTATATGGCTGTGCTAGTCTCAGCCTAGTGCGTATTCTTGTACCTCCCCAAACCATCGCAAGATTAGCACACTTCATCCTGACTGGCAGGTTTGATTGGTTGGAGCAGAATCCCAGCAGTAGAATAGTAGAGGATGTTACTGCCTAGGAGTAGTGGGATGCATTGGAAGGGCTGTGGGCCGGGACTGAAGGGCATCAGAAGAGCTGCGTGCGTGGGGAGCCCAGGACTGCGATAACATCTTGATTTTGAAAAAAGTGATTCTGTCCTATTCAGGATTCTTTACTGCAGCCACCTCTGTGACATCTGAGTGGCTGCGGTTTGGATCATTAGATGGTTTATTTCTTGTATTTGTTTTCCTTAATTTATCTTAGATCAAGACCACAAAGATGCTAAATCTCATCAATATTCTGTGAAGAACCAGAGAGCCTTTGTTTACCAGCCCAGCTCAACAGCACATGCTCAAGGTAAATAAGAACTAAACAAAACCACCAAGAAAACAAGACAACCACAGATACCCACCCAGGCCCTATACGATCTAAGAGATGATTCTACCTGAAATCCTTCTTCAAGAACTGGAATTCTGTTTTGCATTCTTTACCATATTCTGCGTAAAAATATTCCTGCTCTGCATTTCTGTATAGGATCTCTCTGGTTGCTGGATCCTGTTGCAGAAATGTGTTAAAATTGGAGATTAACTAGATCTCGAAACTCCAGTTGCTCTACTTCTGTCATTAGAAACCATTCCTGGAGCAAGAGGAGTGCATTTAGCGCTAAGTAAGCATGTTGTTCTGCAAGTGGCTATCCTGCTCTGAAAGATACCTAGCATTTGTAAGCAATAAACAAGGCCATGTAGGAAAGAGCACTTCCGCACTGTCTGAAAATCCAGTGGACTCAGGAATTTTCCATGGACAGAGACAAGCTAGCAATGACCATTCTGCCTCAGTTTAAAACTCATGTAGAAGTTGAGATTGGTGCAGAATGTCAGATAAAGTGATCTGGCCACTTAGTTTGTTAACTGCTTCTCATTTTCCAAATGACTGTGTGGTGACCCTTTCCTCGGCTTCTTGCACGGCTACCAGCCAGTTGCATCAGACAGCAGAAGCCAAATTTGAAATAGAGAACCAAATCAACCACGGCGTGTGTGTGTGGGTGGGCAGGGGACTTTTTCAGGGTGAGATGAGTGGAAAAGGAGCTGCATCAATGAACGAATTGGCACAGAAGAGATGTGTGGGTGGGGGAAGGTGGGTGGCTTAATTTATGCATGTTGTCAGTGCCCTGTGCCAGAGCGCACTGGAGAAAAGTACAGCTGTCCTACTATCTCTTCCCCTGTGAGGCACCTCAGTCCCAGAAAGATGCACAGATCAGTTAGGGGCAATTCAGCGTACAGAGAAATTGACGACTGAGCTGGAGAGTTTGATATGTGAGGAAAAGCTATGAGAACTAGATGTGTACAACTTGCCCAGGCAACACCCCAGGGGTGGGGATGGAAACACAATTCTAAACATATCTGAAAGCTGAATTACTCCTAGAGAGGGAGGGGAATGGCTTAGGGTGGTACCTGGCATTCGAACAAGGAGTGAACCAATTATCTTTTGCTGTTAGGTCGCTACTTACTAGTCATTGGTTTACAGTCTGATACCATTCCCAGTCTTCTATCTGTGCCCTGAATGTCTCTTTATTGCCTCTTTCACCAAAAGAGAGACCACTCTTTCCTTTCCATCAGGAGATCCACCACCCTTGGCTAAGCTGGCTGTAGCACCAACGGAAAAAAGACAGGAATGTGACGACTCAAAGGCTCAGTCTGAGATTAAAAGTCAGAGGTGGCTGCAGCCTCTTGCCAAGAGCACACAAACTGAAGGTAACCTGGCACAGGTCAGGCACAGTCACTGAGCGGGAGAAGGCTGTGCGTTGCTGCTGACTGTATCCATTCGTAATTTGTCTGTGTGGGGGGCTGGGAGCCAGGTCTCCTTGGTTCTTTTCATGACTCAGCTGCTGACTTCCTGTGAGAGCTAGGGCAGGTCACTTCACCTCTCTGCCTCATTTGCCCGATCTGTAAAGTGGAGGCAGTACCTGAATGCAAACAATTGTTGCTCTGAGTTGGAAGACAGCGTGTAAAACAGACATGTTCAAAAGATAATTTAAGTGCCTGCAGCGTGCTCCATGCAGGAGGATGCATTCTCTACCTCAGGTTGCTTGCAGACAAAACTGTTCAGCCATGAGAGGCCTTAGGTGACTGGAGGATTTTCTGATACCACTAGCGTAGTCAGCCGGTCTTTCCATGATTGCACGGTCCAGGCCAGGATTTAGGGAGGTGTATGGCGACATTTGGCAGCACAAACAGTCACTCTAAAGTCTCTGAGTCTATGGAAGCTAGAGAGTCAGGGAGAGCCACAGAGTCTGACTGTGTCCAGCTGCCTCTATGAAGAGTCCCCTTTGTATTGATCTCCGCCTAGTTCTGTCTCTTCTCTGTGGCACAGAACAAGAGTCTTGTAGCACCTTAAAGACTAACAAATTTCTGCGGGCATAAGCTACAGGACTCTCGTTGTTTTTGCGTATACAGACTAACACAGCTACCCCTGTGGAACTTTTTACGCAAGGTGAGTGACATGTTTTGCTTAGGTTGGTCTTGCTAGGAGAAGTGAATGCTGAGGAGGGATTTGAATAAATACTCATTGGCTCGGGTACTGGGGTGGGGAGCTCACGCGTAAGATGCAGTGTGGAAAAAGGCAGGAAGAGCAAAGGAGCTGGAGAAGCTGGAGGCTTGGGTGAAATGACAAGAGCAAAAGGGGAACAGGAAGAAACCTACCACCAGCAGCTGAAGGAGAGCTGCGTTGTCTCTGGTGAGAGAGGCCTGTTTGTGCAGCTGAAGGGCCGGGTGGGTGTGATTTAGCGTGCGATACCATGCGCTGTATGCAGCAGGTGCGCAGTGTAACACAAGTACGATGCTACCAGCTAATCGGAACATGATTTCAGGCAATCTGTATCTGCAGGCAGAATGTGATAGATAGGGAGAACACCAAAGGAAATGTGTGGTGGCCATCTTTGTGATGCTGGTTTCCCTGGAATGGGAGGCTGGCTAAGCTCCCAGCTGCTGTGAAATCTGATTCCTGACTCTGCCAGGTGTTGCTTAGGGGGAAGCTACTGACTTCTGCATTTTTTTTGGTCCAAAAAAAAATGGGAAAAACCCCTGCAAAGCCCATCCCCTTGTCGGCAGCAGCATCTGACTCTCGCGCTCCTCTCCCTTTCCTTTGCTGGAATATTTATCTAGAATCCGCTGCAAACCAAACCCAGCTGCCCTGTTTCCCAGATGGCAGAGGGAACAAGAACAGCGTTGGGCTTGAGAAGAGGAACTCTCCCCCTCCCCTGGGAGGAGCAGGAAGGAAATGGGCTGAGGGCTGTACGGTGCAGCGTGAAGAGGAACTGAAAGAGGTAACGGACTCTTCTCCTTGCATGGAGGCTGCCCAAGCCTTTTGTATCTGCCAGTAGCAGTTCCCAATTCAGTACAGCGTAGGACGCTGAGAGTCCTGTTCTGATCTGTGTGTGTCTGAGGCCACCTCCCTATGCCCACTGTGTCTAGCCTCTACCGCGCACACAGTCTGCAGCTGCTTGCTGTCTGGCCAGGGCAGCCTGGCTACAGACACGCATCCCTGATGTAGTGCTCGAATGAGCTGTAGTGATCTAGATAGTTGGCCAGTGCTAGTGTAATTGATTCGGAAATGGTACCTTAAAACGCATCAGTAGCCCTCCTTGGAGTGTGGAAAGCGGTGTTCTGTAGAGCTCCGTGGTTCTCACAGTGGTGCCACAAGCACTGGTGGCCCGCTGCTGTTACCACAGCAAAGTATCTCCGAGGCTCCGAGCAGTGTTGCAGCCCACTTGGCGAACACTTCACTCATCAAAAAAGCCTCTGGAGACTCCGAACTTCAACCTGAGATCACTTCTGCATCCTGCCCAGCTTCTTCGGGGCCTTTGCAAGCTGTCTGGAGGCATTGTCTAGGAACCTTTTGTTTTTTATTTAGCCTTTGATCAGCTGTATCTGCTCTGCTCTTGTGTTTCCATCCCTGTAATGGAAGCACTCCACTGCCTGAGTGACAAGTGTGATAGAAAGCAGAGTTGGGCATGTTAAGGTAAATCAATTGAGTTCTTTATGCCTGACTGTGAGAGATTTAGAGAAGAGGGAAGTACTGATTGTTGTTTCATAGTGTTGTTATTTATTATGTGTTTCATGGTAATGCCCAAAGGCTCAGATCAGGGTCAACTTTTCTGAGTGTGATCCACCTTTTTCTGAGTGTGATCCACCTTTTTCTGAGTGTGATCCACCTTGGGATGCCTTGAATTGCCCTGTCCCCACTGAGGTTCAGCTCTAACCCTGATACGAAAGTGCCTCCCCGTAAGAAAACGTGGGAGCGTCGAGAGAGGGTCTGCTCATCCTTGTGTCATTTGTGCTGCAAACACTTTCTGCCCTTGATCCAGCCCAAACCAGGATGTTGCTCTCAACCCATGACCTCTGTTGTGCTAACAGAGTGGAGGTTAGAGGTTTGGCTTTCATCTCTGAAGGGGATTTTGAAGAAGTTTTGGCTTCCGGAAATGTCTGCTTAGTTAATAAGGAAGAGAATTTAGGAAGAGATTTAACCACTTGATTACCTTCTACTTGTGTCTGAGGTTGGACTGAAACCTTGTCTGGTTCTCTGCTGTACCTAAAACCTCCTCTCCAAAAGCTGTGTGTGTCACAAGATATCAGCACGGTTCTCTCCAAGCTCACTTGAAGTGACTTGGCCTCTAAAACACCAGTGCTTTGTCTCTCTGTGGCACGCTCTCGGCTGAGACGACTTTACCGAGAGGTCCTGGCCAACCTGTGATGGTGATTAGTGAGCTGCAAGATAAGTGATTGGTCTATGTTCAAAAGCTTTTGCCCTCTACTCCTAAAAGTCACATCTAAGCATATTCAGAGTTCTGCCCCAATGCAGTCTGTGGGTCCCATGCTCTGGCTCCACGCCATTCTGCAGAGCTAAATCATAACTTGGCTGTGTTTGTACTTTACCAAGTCCCTTACAAACCAGAGATGAAGCAATACATTAGATCCAAACTTTTATGCCTCACCCCTGACCTTTGCGCACACGCCCGTGCTTCAAGGGAACTTTGTGGCTTGGGCCTGCCTTTGTAATAAAGTTCATCAAACATTTTGGGCAGTTGCTTTAAAAGAGAACAGAGTAGAAAAAAGCTGTGTTCATGGAAAGAGGAACTAAGTGGCATAGGCTGGCATCATGTTAGCAGGGGCCATGCGGTGTAGCTTCCTTGTGTTTACACTGCCCTTGATAGGGGAGACTTCAGGTCTGTTTTGTCTAAATCTACAAAGAACCACGTACAGCACGAGCACGTTATTCAAGAAGAACAAACTAATGAGCTTATCAGAAAAAAAAGCCATCCAAAAGCATAGCAATGAAAATAACATTTCTCTTCCAGAAATTGTGTTAGAGACAGTCCTTGGATTTTGGATAGAGTGAAATAGTTTGATATATTTTATATATACACTCCCGCATCTTCTCTTTGACAGCTAGGATGGATTAACTATGGGTTCACTACGGAGCCGGTGTATACAAAGCTTGATTGTCCCACGGAGGAAGGAGTTCAAATGGGGACTGTAACAGCTGTTAATTATAAAGATGACCAGTAAGTGAAATGCTTGTTTCTCTTCTTGCTCCTAGAAAAGGCCTAGCCCATTGCTTCACTTCCATGTGGTCTCCCATTCCCCTCTTCTCAGGGCATTTTTGATTTCTGAATACTGGGAGTTAGGCCTCTAGCAGGAAGTTCTTCTCAGGATGGGATGAATTTTGGAGACCGCAGCAACATCCCTTGGCATACGTAGTATATCCCCCGAGCTCATTCAGGTGGACTGGGTCAGTGAATCAAAGGGGGTGGAGAGACCAGGCCTGTTCCCTGTCAGGGGGAGAGAAGCACTGTGTTGCTGGAGGCACCATCTTTCAGATGATGCAAATGTAAGTCCTGACCATATGTGGTGATACACCCCTAAATGAGCTTCCCTTCCTGGACACTCATCAGGCTGCTGTGCTGGACCCAAACTGTGGGTCCCATGTGCTCTGGGCTGGGTGGAGTGTAGGTACCGTCTCTCTGGCTTTGGACCTCTAGGCATGCACTCCAGGTGCAGCCCCTTGTCTGACACCCCTTTTGGCAGTGGGTCCCCAAGGGCCCTAAAACTAGGGCTGTTCTCCCCCAATGCCCCAGTAGCAGCTACTTACTTCCAGAGTGGACCCTCTGGTGTGTGGTTTCCCTTTCCGGGAGCTATGTGACAGTCTAAGCAAGTAACATGCAGACTCTGCAAAGGAGTTGCTAAATGCTCACACTTTATTAGGGCATGTCTACACTAGAAACATAAATTGACCTATATTAGGTCGACTTACAGCCACCGTAGTAATTACTGCGGTGGCCTCCTTGGGTTGGTGGTGCACGTCCTCACCAGGAGTGCTTCCACCCACCAGGAGGGGCAGTGTGGACATCAGAGGCAGTGTGGAGAGCTGAGAGCCCGGTCAGGTTGCGCCACTGGCTCCTGAGTTCCCGGAAGGCTGCCCCCCTCCGCTCCCCGTTCCCCGCTGGGAGCGGGAGGAAGCCACCCCAGTCTTCTCACTTGCCTGTTCTGCACCCAGAGCTGTGAAATTGACAAGACAGCCAACCTTCCCAGCTGGGAGTGGGGAGTGGGGGGGATCCAGCCACCCAGCTTTCCAGAGGAGCAGGGGACAGCTGGGCTCTAGCTGCTCACTTTTTTGTCTGTTTCATGGCTCTTGTAAAATTGAGAAGACAGCCAACAGCTGATGTAAGTAATGCAGTGTCTACACAGTCATTGTGTTGCCCTAATTGCACTGACATAACCCTTACACCTCTGGTGGAGGTGGAGTTATGATGTCAGTGTAGCAGGGCACTTACATGGGCAGGAGGAAGGCTGTAGTGTCGACACTGACATAATTACGTCAACGTACGCTGCCTTATGTCAACCTAACTGTGTAGTGTAGACCAGCCTTTAAAGAAATCACAGGAGATACCCAGATCTGTAAGAAACAACAAACACTTGCATGCAAGACTCTGCCTCAGTTTCCTCAGCATTCCTGAGCGTCCTTTGGGTCTTAGTGCCTTCCAGGGAATCCCCTTCTCCTGCTGCCCAGTATTCTGCTTCTGGTCTCTCTGCTCAAGCACCCACGGAAGCTCTCTGGCTTACAAGCACAGTTTTTGTCATGAGTCCCAATGTGAGACTGGGTGTCCCAGCTGTGATGCATTCATCTCCACGCACCCCTTTTTTTCAGAGGGGTGGATCAGATAAGTCACTAGCAAATCAGTAGTCTTTCCAGGGAGTCTCCGCTGTCCTGCTAGGGTAAGGTTATTCAACAGTTAACGGTCTTTAAAGTGCGTCCCATTCGTGGCAGATGCCCAGTCCCCCTCCTTTTAACAGAAGAGGTAGAATGCAGCAAACAACAACCATAAGGGTATAAATGTAAAATCCAACTGGAATTCAGAAGTGCACATAGACAGATTCCCAAGCTGTCCCAGCTGGTTTCCAAAGTTGTATAGCACTTCTGTAACAGGGCTATGAATCCTGGTGTTCCAGCCTTGGGGGTCTCATATTTTTCCTACCTAAGGGTATGTCTATACTAGAAACGCAACAGCAGTCCAGCTCCAGCACTGTAGCATAGACACTTCCTACGCTCGCTACAGTGACGGAAGGAGTTCTTCTGTCCGTGAAGTAGATCCACCTCTCCGAGAGGCGATAACTAGGTCGATGAAAGAATTCTTCCACCAACCTAGCAGTGTCTACAGGAGGGCTTATGTCAGCTTAATTATGTCGCACAGGACATGATCTTTTCCAGAGCCCTGAGCGATATGGTTAAGCTGACCTAACTCTGTAGTGTAGACCAGCCATCAAACTTCACTGGCAGTTGAACTGGAAAGTTTTTTTGTTTTGTTTTTCATTTCCTGCTCTAAACTGTTGCTGTGCTGTGTTAAACAGCTACTACAGTCCACCTCAGAGGTGACCACAGCAGTGTCTGGAAAAGGGGTGGCCAAAGTTTTAACCTCCAACCCTTCCATGTCTCATCCAATTGGCAATAATTCCTTCAGTTTGTATTTTTTGTTTAAAGCCGTATTACCAAATTATATATTTACCAGTGCAATTAAAGGTGATTAAAAAGTGTCATTTGACTCTGAAATTGACTGTAAAAGTGGTAACTTATTTCACAACAAAGCTGCTCCTCTTGTGTATTCAGAGTTCTGTCTGTACATGTTTGTGATGCTTTTTATTTTTACTAGATCTGCAGTGCCAATGTGCTAGGGAAGAGTAAGCTGAAATATTTTCCTTCTCGGGTGTCAGCAACAGAATTGTTTGCTAAGTTCCAGATGGTTCCAACTGTACAAGCAGTCAGTGATGTTGCACAGATGTCAGTGAAAACATAATTTGGCCTGCAGAATTGGTTGGTTGTGGTTTAGATTCATGAGATGGAAAGAGCCCAGCTTGTCTCTGATATCAGGGGGACTTTGCACAGCTGGTCATTTTGGGAGGATGGAGGGGGGAGAGACATCTTTACTTGCAAACTGAATACATTTGATGAGTCACCGAGGAACAATACACGTGGAATGTTTTATTTCATTCACTTTTCAGATAATCACCCTTTAAGTCGATATTCGTTAAAGCTATTCAGGAAAAGCTTTTGGACACAAACCCTATTCTGTGCACACAGCCTTGCTAGACCATTTCCTTGTTTTGCCTTTAGTGGGTGCACTCCCCTCCGTTAATAGCATTGTCTGTGGACATCTTTGTGGTGCCCACATATCGCTTATATTATGTCAAATAAATGGACTTTCCCACCAGTCCATCCAGAGTCAGTGTGTGAAGTTGTTTGTTGAGAATGGTGGCTTTGGAGCCTATGGGATACCCATCCTGACAGCTAGCAGAGTGTGACAAGTCCTCATACAGTTCACATGAAAGCCAGCTGCACACTGTGTGCATTCACTGTGTCACTTTGGGCTCTTTCAGCCACTTGTACTGCTTTGACTATGGAAACAGACATTATTACCAGCCGAAGAGAGAGCATGAGAACGCCTACATGATGAAGCTGGCAGAAAGGTAACCAGCATCCACTGTCCTGTGGGAAGTCCCTGCCTGCAGCTGTTGTGAATTATTTATTTATTTTCTCATGTCAAATGAATGTAACGCTGACTAGTGGCCATGAAAATTGCACTTTGGCACAGGGAAGGCAGTAGCATCGCAAGGGTGTCTTCCTCTCCAGCCCTTTCCCGCTGACCTCAAACCCACCCTGGAAACGTAGGGTAATGCATGTAAGACACAGGAGGTAATTGCCTTGCTCTACTCGGCACAGCGAGGCCTCAGCTGCAGTCCTGTGTCCAGTTCGGAGTGCCGCACGTTAGGAAGGCTGTGAACAAGTGGGAGAGAATCCAGGGGAGAGCAACAAAAATGATCAAAGTTTAGGAAACCTGACTTGTGAGGAAAGGTTAAAAAGACACGGCATGATTAGTCTTGAGACAAGGTGACTGAGTGGGGATATGAGAACAGTCTTCACCTATGCTAACGGCTGTTCAGTTGTTCTCCGAGTCCACTGAAGGCAGGACATGAAGTAATGGGCTTAGCCTGCAGCAAGCAGATTTAGGTTAGTTGCTAGGAAATACAAGGGGAGTTAGATCTGGATCCGCTTCCTAGGGAGGTTGTGGAGTTCCTATCATTGGAGGTTTTTAAGAACAGGTTGGACAGACACCTGTCAGAGATGATCTAGGGTTACTGGGTCCTGCCTCGGCACAGTAGGCTGGACTTGGAGAACTTCCCAAGGTCCCTTCCAGCCTGGGTTTCTATGATTCTATGAAAGATCACTGCTAGGACTCTGAGCACAGTAACTCTAATGATACCTAGCTCTCGTACAGACATCTGTATCCAGCCTCTCCCTGAGATTACCTGACATGAGGCCAGTTCATTTCCTGAGTGTCTCTTGTGACGGGGACCCCGATTTAGACCACCGTGTCACATTCAGCAGCCATTGAGCTCCCAGCAGAGGGTAGCAACTTTGGGTCACTGGTTCACTAGTGCCTAGGAGATGAAAGTCTCCATAGCCCATTACCCTGAGTGATCCAGCCTCCAAGGCCTCTTCTTTTTCCTTTTTGTGATGTAAAGAGCTCAGAAAGGAACTAACAATTTTGAGCTAGCTAGGATGAATCCCTTTCTCAGTAAAACTGGGGCATGGTGGAGTCAGCAATCCTGCTCTGGCCATTGATTTCAGAGGACAATTGTTGAACAGAATGTGAAAGAATTTTGCAATGTAGCTGAGAGATTTTTACCACTACTGTCAATAACAATCCCTTATGCAAGTGCTTTAATACATGAAGAATGTCCATGAGTGAACTCAATATGCAGTGCTGTTTAAGAAGTGAGCAGTTCTCAATGTTTAGAGCTAGTTAAGATTATGGATTTTCCCTGTCACTACTAGAATCATTCATCCACCCTGATGGTACCAATTGGTAGCACTCCACATTGCCATGTGAGAGGCTAAGTTCTGGCTTCTCACTCCTTGGATTAGCAGGGCACTATGCTAGGGAGAAAGTGTGCTCAGCCCAGAGGGAAAAGCATCTTGCATTATTCATGAGCAACCCCTCCAGCCAGCTAATAAAGAGTAATATTGAAAGGCTAAAATAATCCAGTTGATTTCAGCTGGAGGGTGGCTGGCTGGCTGTGAGACTGGGTTTTTGGGCATGTAAAGGGCAGTGTGTCAGGAGGGGACCAGGAATCAGGACTCCAGGTTCTGGTCCAGCTTCTGCTGTTGACTTGTTTGGGGCCCTTGTGCTCTCCATGCCCAATTTTGCAGAGAGGTAGGTGATGTGTTATCCAATGTTCAGGGACCCTGTGAGAGGTGTCTAATGTTTGCAAAGCATTTTCAGATCCTTGGGTGGAAAGCATTGGTGAGAGCAGCAAACTATTTATTGCTGCTGCTTAATCAAAGATATGGTGGGACTGGGAGTGAGGGGTCCTTAAAGCTCCTGACCACAACTTTGACTCTTGAATACCATGGCGGGGCATCTGCCCCTCACTGGCCAGGAAGGGGTTAAGAAGGCCCTTGGAGAAGCAGCCAATGGGAAGGAGCTGCAGGATAGCCAAGCAGGGCCTAGGAACCTAGTATAAAAGGGAGCTGCCAAGTGGAATGAAGGGGCAGTCAATCCCAGAAGCTTGGGGAGAGAAGGCTGGTTGCCCTGCAGACGGAAGGAAGTCAGCACCTGGGACAGAGCAGTGGATGACTGCGGGAGCTCAGCAGAGCAGATGCCCTGATAAAAGGGGGGAAGAGATACTGGGGCTGCGGGGAGGTGCCCAAATAAGTCTATCGAGGAGTTGGGGAGAGGCGGTGAAAGCTGGCTGCACATAACCAGGACCCAAAGTAGTGAGCGGGCCCGGGTCCCTCCCCCAGACGCCGTTGGAGTTGTGGTAGACTGCCGCGGCCACTGAAGTAAGTGGCAGAACCATGACTGCAGATTCCCCTGGAAGTGGAGGGGGAGAGACACGGATTATGGCTTGGCCAGAGTGCCGGATCAGAAAGAGGATGTGGTGGGTCCTGACGGTGGCGGAAAGAATTACCGGTGAGCCTCGAGGAAGTGTGACGAAGCACACCTGTGGACGTGGGCGTCTGCTTGAGCTATTCCCCAGATCACCAGAAGGAGGTGCCAGTCCAGCGGTGAGAGCTGCGAGTCTGTCACAGATACCTAAAGTTAGACACCTAAATAAGCAACCTGATTTTACAGAGGTGCCAAGTACCCACGAGGTTCATTGGCTGGTGAGTGTCCAGCGACTTTGAAAATCAGGCCACTTATTTAAGTGCCTAAATATGGAGCTAGAAACCCAAGTTTGAAATGGGTTGGCCCCATTGTGTGGCCAGGTGGGGTTTGGGGATAATTGTACTCTTATAATAATTCTGTGATGACTTAACGCCAGGGCGGAGCTAGCAAGTTTCATTTCCCCAAAGAGTCACTTGTTCTTTATTGCTGCCAGCGTAAGAACCTTTGTTTCCTCTCTGTTTGGCAGCTCCGAGAAGGTGATTCAGCAAAACCTGAGGGAATTCTTCGGCCTGCTGAAGATCTTGGTTAACGTGGTCCTCATTTTCCTTATTGAGCTGGTTCGTTTTCTCGGCAAATCGGTGTTCCAGGTGAGTAGGCCCTTCCCAGAGCTCCACCGGCCTCCCTGCTCTCCAAAAGGCATCTCTGGTAGTACTCTAGGTGGATCAGATTGTAATGGTGGTGTTGGAATTATAATCATCAATGCAGGGTATTGCCACGACGCTGATTTAAGTCCTTTGTTAAATCCAGAGGTCAAAAGGCGTTTATACAATTGCTTTAAACATGCCTAAATAATAAGCAATTTACTGCATCCAAACAGTAACAAAACACTTGTAAGCATTTGATGAAGATATTTAGAAATGGGCTAAATGCAGGAGTGCTAAAGTTCATATTGATCAGGTCAGGCAGATATTTGCAATGAACTCTTTGAGTTTACTTTTCTCTACACTTCAACAAACAAGTGATGTCACTGCCAATTATCAGACCTTAACTAAGGCCAGCTGAAGGAATTTCTTATAGATCCAGTTATTTACTGCACCTGGTACCCAAATAACTGTTTTATTTCTATTACTTTAGCCCAAACCTTAAATAAGACAACTCTGGAATTTCAAAGGGTCATTACAAGTTTAATAAACCAGCTCTTCTTTCTCATGATCTCATCTTTTTTGGTCTCGTGTCAGGCCTATTGCTCATGCTAATATCCCAACTCCATGTAAAACCATAGTCCCCCCAGGCATAATGTGGGAAAGCATTCGTACAGCTGAGCACAACTTCAATCCTCTGAAGGAAGCAGTTCGTTCTCTAGAACCTTCTTAGCACACTTGAGCTGATGCTCCAGTAGGTGACTGTCGGTTTGTGGGTGGATGAGGAGAAATGGAAAAGTCCTCAAAAATGAAAGTCCTGACTCTTTGCTTTATCAATGTGGCTTCTTTTAAGTAACCACTAAACTCTAATCAAAATGCACTCTTCTGCGCTGGTTGGGTGCGAGGGAGGGGGCTGGATTCTGTGGGAATGAAGCAGAGGGGTTGGTGGCCCCTCTGCTATCTCAGTGGGGAGAGGGTTTCCTTGAGCAGGTCCTCTTACAATAGATCTTCTAGGAGGGGTGTATGTATCACACTTTCTCCTTTTATATGTGCTGGTTCCTTTGTAACCCAAGTCCTAGCCTAAATAATGAAGTCAACAACTCCCAGTGGAGGGGGGCTGGGTAAATGGGGTCTGGTGGAGATACTTTGGCCTTCAGGGAGCACAACTTACTTTCCTACGTAGGAAAGAAGATAACCCATGTAGAGCTTCTGGCTTTTGAGGCAAGTGGCCTTTGCTGCATTGTCTCAGGAATGGTCTCAAAGTTCAAGACGCTTCTGGAAATCCTCTTCCCTTTGAGAGAAGGGTGTTCTCTGTGAATTGGAGGGCTCAGGAACATCCAACATTCAGCTAGTTTCATCTGTATGGTTGGTTTTGGGAACCAAAAAAATTGACTCAGTTAAAGAACTGTCCTGTCTAAGAAAAGCGAACACGTCCTGCGTGGATGCTCTCCCTGCTTTCCAGAAAAGTAGTTAAAGGACGACTAGTATCTTGATCCACCAGGTTGTATAGATAGAGAAATATGGATTATAAAGAATATTGCAAACATTCAAAACGCAAACATTAAGAAATTCTGAACCAAATCCCTGCTATAAATCCGTCACTTCCCCAAAATATCAAAAGCTGATTTTTGCCTCTCTGCCTGCTAAGTGGCTCTGGAAGTTGAAGGCTCAGCCATTTTGGAGACAGATGAGCCAAAGCTAAGTTAGGAAAAGGTTTGGAAATTTCTCAGTCGATGGAGAAATGTTTACAACACTCAGAATAAAACACCTGATTTCCTCCCAGTACTTCATAGACTATAAGGTCAGAAGGGACCATTATGATTTAGTCTGACCCTCTGCACAACGCAGACGACAGGACCTCATCCACTTCCATAATAGACCCCTAACTGAAAACTAGGTTATTGAAGTCCTCAAATAATGATTTAAAGACTTCAAGGTACAAAGAATTCAGTCAGATTCTACCATGGGATGAGATGTGTCATGTAAAGTTTAGGAAGATCAGCTCCTTTTGGGGGGAATTTGGATGGAGGGGTTGAAAACCAGGCCTGTAATGGGAAGCTAGTTACTGCTGCTCTATAATACTTGTGGAAGTTTCAGCTTTTCTATGATTTTGGATTTTTCTGGTCTCTGTTACATAGTGGCTGCCATTTTCTGTGGTGGGGAGAAATGAAGATTTCTCTACTGTTCTCTCTCTACCCCCCAATCCCTTGGCCTCTTCTGGCTGCTCTCCACCTTCTCAGCATGGAAAACTCCCTCTCCCTTCCATCCTGAGCTTGGATCCCAGGTACCATCCATCCCAGTGGTTGGTCTGTTAACAGGGTCCTTGTTAGTGGACTGCCCTGCACAGGTTCTTTATAAACTCAGCAGTTCCACTACACACGTCTGGATCCAATACACGCTGCTGCTTGGGGAATATCTTCAGCAAAAACAAGCAGGTAACCAAAATTCATCTTCTCTCTCCAGGTCTTGGTGGTGGGCCTGATGACAACGGTAGGAGATCATATTCTTAAGCCCTTCTTGGTTGCCATGTTTAACAGCATCCTGCAGCCTCTGTTGCTGTTCCTGTTGAACGTTCTTTGCAGTGTCCGGAACCTGACTTACCCTGTCATCGACATCCTGAAAGGTGTTTGTTTACAGCTTGCTGTACTGCTTCAGGCCTTCAGATTAGTAGAAGTCACCATACAGTCAAAGAGGCCATTAGCACAAAAGGTTTAGGCAGGAGACCAAAGTCACCTTAACAGGCAACGAGACAAGAGTCATGCTTTGGATGCTCCTGGACATCTTAAATCCCAACTTTTCCAGGTGGGCAGCCTGAGCTAACAGGCATCACAGAAGCAGAATGTGGCCCTCTTCATTGCTGCTACCTGTCTTAAGCCCAAGCCAAAGGACCACCATTGCATGCTGGACCTGTGGCAGACCATGCAGTCTGCCCCTGTATAGTCAAGCTGAGGATGACCCAGTACTGACTATGCTAGGCAAAGAACTGTGTTTGCTCTCTGGGGACCCCTGCTCCAGCCCCTTGCAAAGGGTCTTGTAATGAGCGATTAGAAATCCTAAACTGTGGAAAGCACTGTGGATTGACAGTGGCACAGGGACCCCGAGATTCAACAGTGATGGCAGAGTGAGGTTGGGTCTGGAAGGGAGAGGATGGGGATTTGAACCCTGTTGTATGTGAAGATACCCTTCCTCAAACTACTCTTAAAGCCATGTGCAGACAAAGGGAGGTGACCACCCATACAGGCAAAACAAGTGTAGCTGGATAGTTCTAAGACGCTGGACACAAAGTACAGCTGAGACTGTATATAATTTGCTAATGCCCAGTGCGAGCTACCTGTCAAATAAAATTCTACAACCTCGACACAGTGTCTCTAACAAGCTTTCATTCCTCCTCTTCCTTCTGCAAAGTCTGTGCCTTTAATTTTGATGTGATGTTGATAACACCGATAAGACTAGATTGTCACCTTCATGACGCCCCCCGCCATCCCCCCCACTCTACTGCCCGTGACCCAACATGTTGTTTGTCACGAGCAGTGCAGGGAGCAGGAGAGTGTCTTTCTTGTCAGTTTGCCAGCCCTCTAACCCAACATGCAGTCAGCGCTCCTGTGTCTGTTGGAGGGGTTGCGCTCCATCACGGAGGCTGTGCCTTTGGGTTGGACAGGAATTCTGATACCATGTGAGAATCAAATACAAATTCCAAGAGTCTCTTTTTATCCAGAGGGTGCTATTTGTTGGGGTGATACGGCAGGAGAGCTGGTTTCCTCCCGCTGTTTCCACCAGCCAGGAACTGCAATACCAGAGCTTGTGTTATTTTAGCCCTAGAAATGGCTCGACACTAAAAAAAGCTTATGGAAAACTATAACCACACATACAGTTCTAGACCTTACCCAACCCCTGAGTGACTTGGAGTCCTGTGAAAGCCATGACTAATGCACTCAGAGATGCAGAGGGATTCGGTCAACCCCAGATGTCCACAACCAGGGTCTTCTCTGACATTCTCTGCTGTGACTCCTGCACAGTGGGGGTGATTGTGTAGTGGCTGAGGAGTGGCTAATGCAGATGCTTTACTCCCTGGGGCTGGCTAGAAATGAGGTGCTCTGCAACCCTGACCCTTGCATTATGTAAAGTGGCAGCTGTTACGTCTATCCTGTGTCTCTTTCAGCCGTGGCGGGCAGGTAATACAAAACAGCAGCAGCCTACAGACAGCGGAGCTTAATGAAGACTACATCTACACTGCCCAGGAGAAAGGCAAATTATATGGAAAAACAGCGTGCCGGGAACCGTCGTGACCATTAACATCCCAATGACAAGAGCTGCCACGTGAACTGAGTATTTTAATCTTACCTCATGATCAGGAAAACCTCATGAAGCTCAGAATGAGAGTGTGAGTGTCACAGCCCCACAGAATCTTAGGCCCTGGCTTTTAAACAGCCCTGTGGAGGGACCCCTTCACTGTGACAGACACCCCAGGGGTCCCACTCTTCCTTAACTGTAGGCCACATGGCCTCACCAGGTCCTGTGCTGAGTCTCTGGGCTCCAACGCCCATTTTGCACCGGGGGCTTTGCCCAGCAAGTCCAGCTGCGACACACTCCTGGGCTGAGACTTGTCCAAGCTTCAGGGAGCACCACACCTCAGTCAGTATTTACAGCGACACCAGGCGGCCTTTTCCAAATGAAGTAAGGTTTATTGGTCACCTGGAACACAGCCCTGGGAAGTCCTTAGGTCAGCACAAATAACCGAAGGTTAAGACATAGTCTGTATTGGCCAAGGCAAGGCTCTCTTGAGCCATGGTGCTGAAGAAAGCATCTTGTTTTCCTCATTCTATCCCTCTCCTTGTCCATTTGTCTCCTAGTCCCAATGCTACAGAAAATTCCCAACACAGCCCAGCAGCTCTCACCCATCTTCTCTTGAATCTTCAGCTGAAACCCCGTGCTGGAAGCAGAACCCTCACTCCGCAAATTCAAAGCAGCCTGGTACACAGGAAGGACATTAGCTGCACTTTCAGTGACCCCAGAGAAATAAAAGACTGATACATGTGACTCCTCTAGAACCAGGCTTGATGATCTGACTTAGCCCAATTTCACATCCACGCTGTGGACTTAAAACTCGGGGCTGGAAAGCAAGGAGGAGAGAGAAAAATAATTATCAGCTGTAGTTAGTGACTTGTTCTGCCCCTAACACACAGCACAGGCTTCTCATTTAGCTAGAAAGTATGTTTTATTAGTGAACCTCCCTTGTACAGAACGGGGGGCTGGGACTCAAATGCCGAAGAACAAAGCCTGGTGAATGCAAATGTGCTTTACACAACCCCCAAACGGTGCGAGGGGCTCGTGGCGCTCCAAACCCTAGCAAGAGCCGTCATTGTTCAGTAGACCTGCCTGTAGCCCCGCCACCGTGGAACAGTCATTGGGAGTGACTCTAGTTCACTGGTTCAGGCACCTACCTGGGAAGCGGGAGACCCAGGGTCCATCCGCCTGCTCCAGTCGCACTCCTATTTATCCACAGTAGAACAGCTTCAATGGGAGAAACAGAGAAAGCCCCACGTCAGAATCTCCCATAGCTCAGGGGTTAGCGCATGCTCCTGAGAGCTACCAAACCCCTGATCAAATCCTTTCTTCCCTGGCAGAGAGGGGAATGAACTTAGGTCTCCCATACTGCAGGCAAGGGGGCTAACCACTGGGCTGCCGGGGTGAAAGATTCTCCCTTAGCCCTGCCGTCCCCTCCACAGTGATCAGCCATGGAGAGAAGCCCACACTGCAGCCTTCTAAAGAGCGTGGCAGTGGGGGGAGCTTGGGGCCTGTGTCCCTGGGGCGATGCGAATGTTGCCCCATGCCTATGCAGGTCAGTGCCTCGAAGGCACAACTGAGACGTTACAGGGAGAGGATTTCTGTGGCACGGAGCCTGCTGCTGAGAAAAGCATGCTCCACCCCCCATTTCTGGGAGCACCCTTGAAGGCCTTGCTCCGCTTCCAAATCCTATACATGCTCCCTATGGTCGCCTTGCCTCTTCCTGCTCCTTGACCTGGCTGATGAATATCATGTGGGAAGATGAGGCTGACCCAGTACAGCCATTCTTATGTTCTTACTGTAAGACAGCGATTTCCTCTGTAAAAGAAATGCTGTGCAAAAGGTGGCTGGTAACCTAAATAGGCTTGTTGCCCTGCAACTGTTCCTGGAGTTCTTGGAAGAAAAGCAGAGGTGTTTAAAAACATTCCACTGCCCCAAGATGGGCGGTAACATCTTCAGCTGACTCCCCTGGCATTGCACGTTTAAATGTACACAATGACTACTCCCTAGTTCACCAGAAGTGCTCGATTCCAGAGGTCAGGAGCGCTGTCCATGTTGCAGTCTGCCCTGCCATAAAAAGAAAGCTGCCCTCCACCAATTCTAAATTAAGATGATTTTTTCTGCATGGCCATCGCTTCTGTTTTGCTGAACTCGTTGAGGGAGGAGCTAAGAAGGGCTGACGTCCTGCACAGATTGAGAAGATGGAGGTTCTTATTTTACCTAAAGCCATGCCTGTCATTTCCTTTCCCACATCT
Organism: Emydura macquarii macquarii; assembly: GCF_026122565.2. NCBI lineage: Eukaryota > Metazoa > Chordata > Testudines > Chelidae > Emydura > Emydura macquarii. The sequence continues at coordinate 9,668,762 of NW_027133607.1, read as the reverse complement.
CTCCTCATCAGACCAGGCATTTATTTATAAAGACCTTTATAATCTATATTCACAAGATGAGCTGGTAAAATTATTTGCTGAAAATATGTTAGGATTCATGTCGCCCTTCTTTCTGCTCACAAATTGTTCATGAACCGATACTGATTTCTATGCACATATTAGTTATTCATAAATATTTCCCACTGCGCTTACACACACAAATTGCAAGCGATGGATTTTTGCAAATGGTTCCTGTCCATTGGTTGCTATTTGTGCTCTGTGACTGGTCACCTAAATCACGTTGTATTATTATTGCTCCCTGAGTGGCTGACTGGAACATTTTAAACATGAGCCTAATGAATGAAAAACAGCAAATAATGGGGGATGGGGGGGAAACTTTCCAGTATGAGTTTCCAGATGACTAATTATCCAAGCTAAAATCTGTGAAACTTTCAGGTTTCATGAACAAACCAGCGGTGTCCTGAATACTTGTGAATAACAAATATCTTTGGTTTTTCGATAGTGCCTAAATATTCTAGTATTAACGTGCATCTCTTTATGGCACTAGGAATAGCACCAAAGCAAACTTGCAATTTTCATTAACAAAAATATTTGCAAATCACTCTGTGGTATTGGAGGGAGGGTTGTTCCTTTAAGGGCCGAGAGTCTGGGCGGGGTGTTGGGAAGCTCTTGTTGTCATGCCTGTTGCAACCCAATGCAGAATAAAGCAGATCTTGAAGCACAGCATGACCACTGAACACACACTGTGATTATTTGGCCACCGGGATTGCTTCACCACCTGATGCAATGCATCCACTTCTGGGGTGGAACGTGGAAGCTGGTTAACAGTGCACAGCAACACCATGCGTCAGTTTAAAGCAGGCCATGAATAAGAACCCTGTATCCAACTGAGACTTTGGAAGGGAACCTGCAATTCCATGAGCAGTGCTTTAAGATGGGGAGAGAGGAAACAACACGGCTTGCTAACCCCTCTGCTCTGATGAAAACTGCCGTGGAATCTCTCAGGGTCTTGAGCAGTCACAACTTTGGATTTGGGTTTCATCTGAAAGCTACCAGCAATGATTTCTCAGATCCCATCAGCTGTGTCACCTCAGCATCCCTGTCCTACTGACAGGTCGCACCACCGTGGCTGGTGGGACACAGTGACCTCTGCTGTAGAGAGAAAGGAATGCGCAGCGGCTGGGCTCAAAGCATCATTTTCCATAGTCGGTGTGAGGGAGAGGCGCCACTCAGGAAGTCAGCGGAACAGGGTTATTAGGAAGCCAGAGGATGCCATGATAGCTGCCCCAGCTGCATTCCTGGCATCGGAGAATCTGCGATAAATACAGTCAATCTCAGCCCAAGTCTCCAGTCCCTCATAAGTGACTTAAGCTTGGCCATGTCTTGTAACATTCCTACTAAAGAAACAAGATTCCTGCCATTCAGTGAGTGGCTCTTTCCTCTTAGAACCGAGTCCAGCTGTCACCCACCGATCAGGGACTGGACCCAGATACAGTCAGCTGATGGATGCCGTCATATAAACACACAATCCACCATTCTGACCTCTAGCAGACTAGGTTACCCTGGTGTAATTCCGTTGACCTTGGTGCAGTTTATTAGGTACGGACTAGGACTGTCTGCGGATGCAATGCTGGAAAGATGAATAAGAACATATGAACGGCCGTACTGGGTCAGACCAATGGTCCATGCAGCTCAGTGTCCTGGCTTCCGACAGTGGCCAATGCCAGGTGCTGCAGAGGGAATGAACAGAACAGGTAATCATCAAGTGATCCATCCCGTCAGCCACTCCCAGCATCTGGCAAACAGAGGCTAGGGACACTTCAGAGCATGGTTTTGCATCACTGCCTATCCTGGCGAATAGCCATTGATGGACCTATCCTCCATGAATTTATCTAGTTCCTTTTTTAACTCTGTTATAGTCTTGGCCTTAACAACATCCTCTGGCAAGGAGTTTCACAGGTTGACTGTGCCTTGTGTGAAGAAATACTTCCTTCTGTTTGTTTTAAAGCTGCTACTTATTCATTTCATTTGGTGACCCCTAGTTCTTGTGTTCCAGAATCAGCCTGTGTTGGGAGAAACAGTCCTGTTCAGAATGGGAAGGGCCCTGTTACTGGAGGACAAGGATGCGCTGAGCTGCAGCCTTTTTTTCTGCAGGGATTGTAATTTAGATCTAGACCAGCCTCAGGGGAGAGACTCAGGTCCTGAGCTAACGAGAGAGAAAAATTAGCATGTTTGTACACTGCATTAATCCGCCTGCGGCTGGCCTGTGGCAGCTGACTTGGGCCGGGGCTACATTTCAGTGTAGATGATGACAGTGGCTGGGCTCTGGGAGCCACCCCACTTGTGGGGGCTCCAGCCTGTACCCAAATATCTATCCGGCAATTTTATAGCCCCGCAGCCCAAGACACAGGGCAAGGGTGGGTGTTTTATTGCAGTGTAGACATCCCGAGTGTTCCCGGGACGCTTTCTCTCACTGTCCCATCATTCAGCTGCAGCTAGTCACAAGCAAAACCAAAGTCAAGCCCCAGCTTCCATGTTTCATTTGTGCTCCACATTTTCCACCAGTGAAATATCTCCTCCCCCACCAGGTGACAGAAGGACCCATAATAGAGAGACGCCACCAACGCTGTCGTCATGTTGCTGGCATAACTCCACGACGGAGAGGAAGATCTGCTCAGCTGATTGTGGTACTAGAACCCCTGCTGTTTTCTGGAAATGGCTTGCTGTGAAGAGACAAGGTGTGGGAGGGAATATCTTTTACTGGACCAACTTCCGTCAGTGAGCGCGACTAGTGTTTGAGCCACACAGAGTGCTTCGTCAGGTCTGGGAAAGGGACTCCGAGTGCCACAGCTAAATTCAAGGGGGGAACGGATTGTTTCGCATAAGTAGTCAGCTCATATTATACGGCTCCATTCAAGAGAGAGAGACCTGTTAACACCTCTGCAGTCATAGGACAAGAAAAAAGGGTCAGTGGGTTACACATGGTTGTAATAAGCCACAAATACAGTGTCTGTTCAGCTCATGGTTTTAGTGCCTAGCAGAGACCAATCTAAGTGCCCAGCTTTGTCTTTTGAAAGTTTTGTGCAGGTTTCCTTTGAGGACGAGCACTGAGAGGTCAGGCAGAGAGTGATCACTCTGTGAAAAGAGTTTGCACACATGGGACAGGGTGTTAGGGTGACGGTATTTTCCCACAGGGAAAATGGGACACTGCACCAGGCCGGCCCCAGCCCGCCCTTCTCCCTGCACGCGGGGCTGGCCCCAGGCTTCCCTGCCACCCGAGCCATGTGGGGCCGGTGCCAGCCCCAGCCCTCACCCTCCCTGTCACCCCAGCCACTCGCCCCCCTGCATGTTCCTCTGTGCCCTGGTGGGGGTCGCACCCCACTTTTTTTTTGGCAAAGCTGGGCATTTATCCAGATGGCTCTTGCTAACTGATGACCACGGCTTAAAAAAGGGACTGTCCCAGCCAAAACGGGACGCAGGGTCATCCTAGAGGGTGTTTTTGTCTTTTGTCAGTTCCCTGTGTGAGTTTGTTTGAGAGTGTAGTGATTGTCTGGTTTCACTCGCACAGTGGTTACTAGGTGACTATCCTGGGAGCGACATGGCTGCAACAACATTGCAAGTGGAGAGCAAAAACCGGGACGCTTCCTTAGACAGAGCAAGGTCCGGCAGCCAGTCACAAACACTTGCTCAGCCGCGATCCGTGCGTTAAATCATTTCAGCGATTCAACCATTTTCAACTTGCAGCCAAATACGGCTGTAGACACCCATCCACCAATTCCCCACCTTTGGAAGCCATGTATTCTGCTGTGTCCCCGGCTTCTCCCAAGAGGACTGGGCTGCACTCTCACGAGGGGGCCAGTCAGATGGGGACAAGCACGGGAAAAGCAAAGTTTATCAGCTCTTTGGAGCAGGGACAGTCATCCTCCATGTTTATGTGGCACCGAGCCCCAGGGGCCCGGGCCTGGCTGGCTACCACAACGCAAATGTTAAATAATAGTGAAGTCTGGTTTTACTTTGAAAAGTGACTCTGTGGGAATGTAGGAATTGGCAGACTGGATTGGACCAACCTGATTGCCTTCTATGATGAGATGGCTGGCTCTGTGGATGTGGGGAAAGTGGTGGACATGATATACCTTGACTTTAGCAAAGCTTTTAATATGGTCTCCCATAGTATTCTTATCACTAAGTTAAAGAAGTATGGGTTGGATGAATGGACTGTAAAGTGAACAGAAAGCTGGCTAGATCATCAGGCTCAACGGGTAGTGAACAATGGCTTGATGTCTAGCTGGCAGCCGGTCACAGGCGGAGTGCCCCAGGTGTCGGTCCTGGGGCCAGTTTTGTTCAACATCTTTATTAATGATCCGGAGGATGGGGTAGATTGCATCCTCAGCAAGTTTGCAGGTGACACTAAGCTGGGGGGAGTAGTAGATACCCTGGAGAGCAGGGATAGGAGACAGAGTGATTGGAGGATTGGGCCAAAAGAAATCTGATGAGGTTCAACAAGGACAAGTGCAGAGTCCTGCACTTAGGATGGAAGAATCCCATGCACAGCTACAGACTGGGGACCGACAGGCTAGGCAGCAGTTCTGCAGAAAAGGACCTGGAGGTTACAGTGGATAAGAAGCTGGATATGAGTCAGCAGTGTGCCCTGGTTGTCAAGAAGGCTAATGGCATATTGGGCTGCATTAGGAGGAGCATTGCCACTAGATCGAGGGAAGTGATTATTCCCCTCTATTCGGCACCAGTGAGGGCACATTTGGAGTATTGTGTCCAGTTCTGGGGCCCTCACTACAGAAAGGATGTGGACAAATTAGAGACAGTTCAGCAGAGGGCAATGAAAATCATTAGGGGGCTGGAGCACAAGACTTATGAGGAGAGGCTGAGGGAACTAGCCTTGTTTAGTCTGCAAAAGAAGAATGAGGGGGGATTTGATAGCAGCCTTTAACTACCTGAAGAGAGGATGGAGCGAGACTGTTTTCAGTGGTGGAAGATGATGGAATAGGAACAATGGTCTGCTCTGGGAGAGGTCTAGGTTGGATATTAGGAAAAACATTTTCCCTAGGCGGGTGGCGAAGCACTGCAATGGGTTACCTAGGGAGGGGGTGGAATCTCTTATCTTTAGAGATTTTTAAGCTGTGGCTTGACAAAGCCCTGGCTGGGATGATTTAGTTGGGGCTGGTCCTGCTTTGAGCAGGGGGCAGGACTAGACACCTCCTGGGGTCCCTTCCAACCCTTGTCTGCTCTGATTCTATCCTAAAGTAGGATGTGTTACACACCATGCCACCTAGTGGCTGAATAGTCTAATTCAGATTAGCATTGCATGAGAGGTGCCGAGTGAGTTTAGGCACCTACAGTGTTCAGCTGTGAGTTTGGGGTACCCTCAAACTCACACTGCTCTGACCATCACGCCATGTTCCTCCCCTTTCACAAGTCATCACCAGTACCAGAGGTTCCGCACAGGGCCGGATTAATGCAGGGGCTTTAGGGGTTGCAGCTCAGGGCCTTGGGCTAAGGGGGGCCCTGCAAAAATAAATCCAGACAGCTGGTGAACCACCCGTTCGGGGAAGCTAGCCCCCGGCCCCGCCCCTTCTACCCAAAGCCACGCCCTTCCACCCCTCTCCCGTCAGAGCCCTGCCCTGGGTGGTCTGAGCACCAGCCAGGCTAGCCGGGTGGCCCCGGTGCCAGAGTGCCCCCAGAGCCCATGCCCCAGCGCTGCCCCACGCCAACCCACCCTGGCCATCCTGCACCCCAGTGGCCCTCCTCCCCCACTGCCAGAGTGCCCCAGGACCAGGCGCATACCCAACCCGGCCTCAGGTTGGCCAGTCCGCCCCAGCCCCAGAGTGCTGCTGGCCCACACCACACCACAGCGCCAGCCCGCCTCGCCCCTGGAGCACCGCCAGCCCACCTCATGCCACAGCGCCAGCCCGCCTTGCCCCCAGGCTGGCTGGTCTGCCCCAGGCCCGGCCCAAGTGTTCCCTCCCAGCCCCGAGCTCCGCTGTGCCAGCCCGTTAGGGGCCCCACAAAATCTAATAGCCCCGGGCCCACAGGAGTTAATCCGGCCCTGGTTCTGCAGGATACATTGCTTCCTCAGCTACACCTTGCAACTGCCATTGGCTTTAGATTATGACTTCAAGGACACATTTGTCACCTCTTTGTCTTTAAATGGGTTTGCACAGGTGCCACCAGTGACCCCATTGGAGGATGCTGGGTTTGCCCAGGTGTAGCTGAGGGTATAATTTGCCCAAAAGCCCCTCTGTTACTGTGAACATCCTGGTGCCAGGTCCCGCTAGCAGCTCTTATTGCAGGACTTGGGCTTAGATTCGACTCTGGTTTGTTTCTTTTAATTTTGCGAGACAGAGATGTACCTTATCGAAATTATTTGATCTTATCAGTGTGTCTCTCCTCACCCAACAAATGTGATAATTGTGAAGTGTTTATATTTTTCAGCTGCTGGGGGGGGGGGGGGGGGGGGGGTTGTATGATTTTAAAAAAATAATGATTTACATGTATTTTTAAAAATAATATTATTTCTCTGTGGAGTTATTGTAAGTGTATAAAGAGGTTAAAAGTGAAATAGGGATTAGATGTGTTTTCTACTGAATGTGTTTATAAAGTTTCCTAGAGTATGAAAGTGCCTCTTTTTCTTAATATTGCTACAACATATAACGGGAAGGACCCTTACCTATGCCACAGGTCTGTGAGGCTTTGAATTTAGAAGAACCATTGAAGTTCCATGGAATGGGGGTAGGATGATAGACGCAGCACAGAGCCAGGGACATGTACTAAGGCGATTTTATTCCAAGCAAAATATCATGTCATATTTGAAGACAAAACTTATGTATGTTTTACAGCCAGGTTTTGTCAACTGAGATTTTTTTTTCTTTTTTTAGTGCTATGAGGTCAAAATAGGATTTGTTGATGCATGATTCAACTTTCCATCTCATATATTCTCACTCAAAATCCTTCCGAAAAAGAAACCAATCAGACTCTATTTTGTACTGTTTCCTACATAACTTCAACATAAAGGCAAGGGAAATACAGGGACATCTATGAGGTTCACCAGAAGCCTGTATTACATTGGTACTATGTATGCAAAGATTTATTATTATTTTAATTGTATTTATTATTTGTCAAGCACCAACTGTGTGATTGGAACTGGACAATACACAAGCACTGAGAAAGTCCCTGTTCCAGAGAGGTTAAAATGAAAAAGTAATAATAATATTTCCTTTGTCTGTCTTGACTATTTAGATAATAAAGTTTTCAGGGCAGGGGCTGTCTCTCACTATGCGTTTTTACAGTGTCTAGCACAACGGGGCCCTGATCTTAGACATGGCCCCTGGATCTGACTGTAATACAAATATTTATTAATTAATTAACTAATTAATTAATTAATCAGATGTAGAAAGTCAAAATTATCTGGGAGATCAGGAGTTAGAAATTCCTCTTGGCTATTTTTATGCCCCACTCCATCATCTAGTATTTTCCATTTCCCCCAATTCCAGACTTTGTGGAAGAAGTAGGTTTTTAGCAGGGATATTCAGTTTCATAGGTAAATCCAGAAAGTCCACAATTATCTAATTTGACCTCTTGTATAACACAGGCCATAGGCCTTTCCTGAGTTAATTCCTGTTTGAAATAGAGCAGATATTTTAGAAAAATATCCAACCTTCATTTTAAAAGTTCCAGCGATTAAAAATCCACCATGGCCCTTGGCAAGTTGTTGTGGTGGTCATTTACCCTTCCTGTTAAAAATTTGCATCTTATTTCTAATCTGAATTTTTCTGGCTTCAGCTTCCCACCACGGGATCATGTTAGACTGGATCTTGTTAGACTGTTAGATTGTTAGACTTGTTAGACTGGATCTTGTCTGCTAGACTGAAGGACCCATTTTCAAATATTTGTTCCCATGTAGGTACTTAGACCCAGATCCACAAAATTATGTAAACTTCTAACTTCCACTGAAAGATCTTTGACAATCTGGGCCTCATAGACTGTGATCAAGTCACCCCTTAATCCTCTCTTTGTTGATCTAAATAGGTTGAGCTCCTTGAGTCCATCACTATAAGGCTGTTTTTACATTACAATCTTTGGTCAACTCTATTTACGTCGGTAAAGGCACCGAAGTTAGTATATCACTTGTGCGCATACATAACTTGGCTGTTGCGTCAGTGCGGCACATATGCAGCAGGAGAGCTTGAGTGGATGCAAAGTGTGGTGCAGCATGGGTAGGAAACCCAGTGGGTGTGCCACATGTCGCTATCTGGCACAGTGCCTTTTGGGAAGGCAGGTTTCCTAATCCTTTAATCATTCTCATGGGCCTTCTTTGAACCCTCTCCAACTGGACACAGTATTCCAGGAATGGTCACACCAGTGCTGAATACAGATGTAACAGAACCCATTTATTCCTACTTGATATTCCTCTGTTTACACATCCAAGGATCACAATAGCCCTTGTGGTCACTGCGTCATACTGAGAACTCTTGTTCAGCTGATTATCCACCATGACCCTTAGTCTTTTGTAGAGTCTCTGATTCCCAGGATAGAGCCCCCTATCTTGTAAAAATGGCCTACATTCTTTCTTCCTAGATGTAGGACTTTATATTTGGGCATATTAAAATGCACATTATTTGATTGTGCACAGTTCAGTAAGTGATCCACGGCCTGCTTTGAAATGGGAGTAGATCAAAGAGCACTAGGGAACTTTTAGTGAGGCAAGGCCCACACAGATGGCTAGGGTGGGGCAGGCTAGTGCAAGGTGGGGATACATCCCAGTTTGGAGTGCACTAATCGTGTGGACAGAAAATCCCTAAGAAAAATGCATCCTGCCTGTCAGAGGACTCAGGAAGAAGAGAATTTACTCAGTTTTTGCTGCATTTATTGCGGATTTTGCTGGATCAACAGCAGGGGCGTGCTCAGGGATAAAAATGAGACCCCTTTTGGAGAGGCACATTCTATGTGGCTGCCACAGTCTGGGAGCCAGAGGAGCTCACTCTCCCGCAGCAGCCCCACTGGGGATCCTGTGCCCCCCCACCCTGTACCCACAGCACAAGGTACTCTATGCTCCCCCATTGCTTCCAGGATTGTCCTCCGTATGGCCTCAGCCTGCTGATTGATGGAGGCAGAGAAAGGGGGTGAGCTCCCCAAAATGCCTGTGTCCAGTCTCTTGGAGGAGGGGATGTGGCTGCCCAGGGCTGCAGCTAAGAACTCTGTCAGGTCCTAGAGTTGTGTGCCCCTGCCGATTGGGGGTGGGAGATGCCCCCGCTTGCCCCCCTTTGTGCACGCCCCACAGTGTTTTAAAACAGTTAGCGAGTTTGGGGTTGGAACCTTCACTCACTGACGTCAAAGGGAGTGTAGCCATTTAATTCCAGGGGAGCCTCAGCCGCTCTTGGATTCTTTGTTACATGAACTGCTTGAGATGCTTTTATGGCTTTTATGCAACAAAATGGCAAAAGTCAATGTTGATAAATGCAAAGTAATGCACATTGGAAAACATAATCCCCACCTTGCAAAGAAAAAGATGGGCTCTAAGTTAGCTGTTAGTGTTCAGGAAAGATCTTGGAGTCACTATGGAGAGTTCTCTGAAAACATGAACAGGCAGAACATGAACAGAAAGTTAGGTGCCATTAGGAAAGGGATAGATAATAAGACAGAAAATATCGTAATGCCACTGTATAAATCCATGTGTAAGCAAGGTCTGAGTGGCCCTCCCCCTGCTCAGCCAGCTGGAAGAGGGGGCGCTCTATTTGCATGGGCTCTGTATTTGCATGAGTACAGCCAGGAGCTCAGCCTGATTGGGAAACACCTAGGTGCCGAGGCGCAGGATGGGAAATGGTCAGTCTGCTGGTGTTGGATTACAAATCACTGGTGTGTTGAAATGCTATCACCCTATTGTATAAACAAATGGAAGCAGAACTGGGCTTAGTCTGTTCTGATGAAAGATTCACTCTCCTCTGAACAGAACTCGACAAAGGAGGCGTTTGGCTGCCAGAGACTGTAAAATCAAGCAGGGAGGGGTGGGGGTTGTCCTGCTGAGCCTACACTAGCCCTGCCAAAGGGCTACCCACAGGCATGGGTTGACTATCGCCTCCCAATGTTAAAAGGTAGAACGAATTATTCCTCTTGGAGTCTTTGTTTTGTTAAAAAGCAGGGACGCTCTACTCTGCTGGCAGCTGGATCTGTCTGTGCAACCTGGGGCTCAGAGCAGGGACTGTGTGTTGCCAGGGGGTTTCCCAGGGACTGAGAGCTGCAATCACTAAAAGCTGAAACTCAGAGCTGCACTCATTGGAAGCTCAAACTCACGAGAGCAGAGGGGACTGGCTGAGCCCCACAACCGAGAGGTGATGGTCGGTAGAGCAGGGGAAAGCAAGAAGGGAGAGGCGAAGGACATGCCCCATGTACTGGGGAGGGGTGGGTTCAGCTCATTGTGTTAATGAATTCTGTTTGCACGGTTTTCCCAAACCCGTGTGGCGTTACTGCCTTCCTTTTATTAAAGGGTTTACTTTCTACACTCAGACTCTGTGCTTGCGAGAGGGGAAGTGTTGCCTTTTGGGGATGCCCAGGGGATAGCGTGTGATTTCCAGATGACTGGGTGGGGGCTCGAGCCGGTTTGGTGTTGTGTCATTGACAGGAAATCCTAGATACCAAACTCGGCCCTTGCTGCTGCCGACTCTGTCTGGCAGAAGGGTTACACGTGGTATGCCGACACCTTGCGTACTGCATGCAGTTCTGGTTGCCCCATCTCAAAAAAGATACATTAGAATTGGAAAAGGTACAGAGAAGGGCAACAAAAATGATGAGGGGTCTGGAACAGCTTCCTTATGAGGAGAGAGTAAAAAGACGGGGACTGTTTAGCTTAGAAAAAGGACCACTAAGGGCGATATGATGGAGGTCTATAAAATCATGACTGGGGTGGAGAAAGTAAATAGGGAAGTGCTATTTACCCCTTCACAGAACACAAGAACCAGGAGTCACCCAATGAAATGAATAGGCAGCGGGTTTCAAACAAACAAACGGAAGTATTTCTTCACACCACACAATCAACTTGTGGAATTCATTGCCAGAGGCTGTTGAAGACCAAAACTACAAGTGGGTTCCAAAAAGAACTAGATATGTTCATGGAGGCTAGGTCCATCAATGGCTATTAGCCAAGATGGTCAGGGACATGACCCCGTGCTCTTGGTGTCCCTAAACTTCTGACTGCCAGAAGTTGGTACTGAGCAACAGGGGATGGATCACTTGATGATTGCCCTGTTCTGTTCACTCCCTCTGAAGCATCTGGCATTAGCCACTGTTGCAAGACAAGATACTGGGCTAGATGGGCCATTGGTCTGACACAGTATGGCCGTTCTTATGTTCTTATTGTTTCTGTGTTTCTCTGAGCCTCCCCCATCAAACTGTGGCCTAGCTCAGTGTTGCTCAACCTTTATGATGCCAGAGATCAGCTTACTCCGGCTTATTGCCTCCCTAAATTATGTCAGAGAGGTCTCAGGGACCGGCGCCGGTCTACGGACTGGTCGTTGAGAAACACTGGCCTAGATCATCCCGTGTTGAGTCACATGTGGAGCGAGCCCTCTGTGTGCAGAACTCCTAATTTCTCACAGAACTTAGGGGGAGAGTGATCTTTCTGAACATTTGGGATATGGTGCTTTGGGACAGGGGCCGTCACTTGGTTCTGTGTTTGTAGAGCAACTAGGGCTCCTCGGTGCTACAGTAATACAAAACGTAATAATCCAATCCGGTGATACCTTGCGACAATTTATATTTTAACAAAACTTGACACTGCGCGATGATATTTTGATATAAGGCAATAACATTCTAATGTGATTTTAATTCAGTATGATAATTAATGCATTGTTATTTCTACGTTCCAAAGGGGTAGCCATGTTAGTCTGTATACAGCAAAAACAACGAGAGTCCTGTAGCACCTTAAAGACTAACAAATTTCTGCGGGCATAAACTTTCGTGGGCTGCAACCCACAAAAGCTTATGCCCGCAGAAATTTGTTAGTCTTTAAGGTGGTACAGGACTCTCATTGTTTTTGTTATTTATAAAACACTGTAGGGATTTAATAACAAATAAAACACAGAACTCCCTGCGCCTACTGATGCCTCATGATTCAACAATAATGATGTACCTTGGTGGCTCTTTTGATGACATGCAATGTCTAATTTAGTATGTGTTGATGCAACATTGTGACACTCTTCAGAGCACCCAGAACTATAAACTTCTTTGCCTCCGCAAGGGAGAGCTTTGCTGGAGCTTAGGCTGTGTGTCAGGCTGCCACGTCAATTTATCAGCCTGACTGCAAACTCCTCAAAACCCTGCGAGTCTTAACCTTGCCTTGTGGGTAACCCACAGTACATACCAGTTTCCGAGTGCCCCAGAGACGTCTCTCTGCAGTGTCCATTCCCCCTCACTGGACGCTCACAGAAATTATTAAATTTGCTGCCTCCAGAGACAGCGTACTCACCAACCTGTTAGTTTAGCTGAGGTCCCATGCTTCACTTTAAAACACTGCACTGAGATGCTTTGGAGTAAAACTAAGAATAAGTTTATTAATAAAGAACAGAGATGTAAATGATACTAAGCAAGAGAAAAGAGACCAGTACTATTACTTACCAAACAGCACACGCTTTCTAGTGCCTAAAACATAATTCTAGCAAGTTACAGTCTTTCCCTGAGCAAGTTTCTCACTTACATCAAGTTATCAGCCACTCCCACCATTCCACTTTTCACAGACTCAGAGGGTGCTGTCCCCTTGGTTTCCTAAGTGATGGATAACTAGAATGTCTTTCTGTTCCCCTGATATTTTCCAAAGTCCATTGTCTTTGCCTCCAGAGCCAGGAAGGCTTCCTGGAGGTGCGGACTCTGTCCCCTGGCTGTGCTTGCTAAACTCTTTGCTCCATCACTTGTTAGCTTGATTGCTTTGTGTACCTTATATGTAAATGTGCTTTCACTGTCCTTTGCCAGTAGTCAAGCCAGTCATACAAGCCAGTCAAGCCACACTCCTTGATCTAGGGGAGGCATGATTTATGCACTGCCTCCCAAACACATTTTAAGAACATATTTCCAGCACACATACATAATTCTGTATATACAACCGTACAGACATCACACAGCAATACTCTTTCACCAGTTTACAAATGATCCTTTACAAGATACCTTCTGCACACATATTGTGACTGCAGGATTTGGGGGTAGTGAGTGTGTTAGGCCTGATAAGAGTTACAATGTAGTGGGGACCCTCTGCCAGGGGTTGTTGAGTGGCTCTCAGGGTCACACATGACACCCAGTGCAATGTGATATCATTGTGCCTACCTAATATAATGTTGTTGTGCGCGATGATGACCTTTTGACACAATGTGATGGTACTTTAATGTAAATGACAGTGTTTTGATGTAACCTGGAGACTTTCTGACACAACATCCTTCTCTCTGGCCTTAACAGATGCAACTTTGCCTGCTCAGATCCATGCAGAATGCTGCAGCGCAGATCATGTTCCTAGCCTGTTGCTTTGACCATGTCACTCACCGCTCTCTTTGAATCCCTCCAATGGCTTTCTCTTCTCTATTGCATCAAACATTGGCTGCTTGTACTCACTTTCAAAGCTCTTCACAGTCAGTCCCTATCCTACCTATCTGCTCATTCACTATCAAGTTGTCCATGCTCGCGTCCAGTTTGCCCATGAAACCAGCCTCCATCGGCCACTTGTTACATTTTCAAACAAACCCGTTTGTGCTTTCTCACATGCTGCTCCACACGCTTGGGAGACATACCCCATAAATGTCTGCAAAGCCACCTCATTGTCCACCTTCAGCACCCTCCTCAAAACTCACCTTTTCTGTGATGCCTACAAAAAACTTGACAATGGTTAGGCTCCTGGGGTGGAGAGACCACGTCTTATCATGCTGAGCAATAGTGGCTCATCGTTTCTTTGTATTCTATATCCATCTGTCACCTCTTGTCTTATGTGTTTGTAAGATTGTAAGATCCTTGGGGCAGGAACTGTCTTTTGGTTATGTTTGTACAGCAGCTAGCACAACGGGGTCCTGGTCTACAACTGGGGCCAGTGGCAGAGCTAATAGGAGGATGGGGGGTGACCATCCTTCCCTCCCAGTTGTTTTTGTGTGTATGGTGTGGTGCCTTTTCAAGCATATTATGCACAGAGGCCATCCAAGGCATCAGGAAGCTAGACAGCTGCTTGGAGTGGCAGATTCGTGGCAAGCTGGAGTGTTTTGTGCCCACACTAGCCTGCCATGGCACAGATAAATTGTCCATGTGCACCCTGCTGACGTGCATGAACAATTCTTCAGTGCACTTTGATCTAGTCCTCATTGAAGCAGGACTGAATCAGAGTGCATTAGCGAACTGTTCATGCACAGCTGCACGCATTCACACGTGCACAGTGGCCCCAGCATGGATCATGCACCCAAAGGGCCTGGCCCAATGGGGACAGCCCAGGGCAAGTCCACAGCCTGGCCTAACCTGGATCCTGGCAGCCTCTCCCTGGATGAGCGTACCGCCCAGGGCGATCAGGAGCAGGTAAGTGGCACCCCTTGCCCCTCATCTGCCCCTTGGCCTACTCCTCTTGCCTCTCTCTGCTCCTGTGTTCTGCTCCCACCCCAGTTGCCCCTGCCTCCATGGTCCTGCCTGCCCCATGTCCTGCCCTTCTTGCTCCTCTCTGATCCCCATGTCCTGTCCCCACCACATCTATCCATGGGGTCAGGGCCATTCCTAGAGAGGTGTTGGGCCCAGGGCAAACAACCCCGCCAGCCGGCCTTCCGGCTGTGCACAGGGACAGGCGGGAGGTGGGCGGCTGCAGCCCCCCTTCAGGCTGTGTGCTGGGACCAGGCCAGAAGTGCAGGGGACCCCAAAGCATGGGGACCCCAAAGTGTGGGGCCTGGGGCAGTCGGCCTGATTCGCCATCCCCTAGGGATGGCTTTGCCTGGGATCCTGTCCCCCATTTTTGCCTGTGTCCTCCTAATTCCCCCTCTCTAACCTTCCTGCCATGGCTCCCCCTCCCCCATTTGCAAAACCTGGCTCCATCACGGACGGGGGCTCCTAGGCATAGGTGCTGGAACTAGGTGTGCGGAGGGTGCTACCACACCCCTGGCTTGAAGTGATTTCCATTATGTGCACAGTTTACAGTTTGATTCAATGGCTCTCAGCACCCCACTATACAGATTGTTCCTGCTCCTAGGTGCTGTGGTAACACAAATACATAACAACTAGATGGATGGCATTTGGAGACAACACGACCTTTTGACATGATGTAACATGGCCTCGTGTGTGGTATTTTGATGTTGCGATGCCGTGCAGAGCCCTTTTGATGACGCCGCACCTCACCTGGCAGTTTGATATAACGTGGTGCTGTTTCAATGGAACGCAGAGTTACAGAGTCATAGAATGTAAGGCCAGAAGGGACCAGATCATCCAATGTGACATTCTGCATAGCACAGGACAGCAGCACCACGCAGCACCCGCACGCCAAACCTGACAGCTGAACAGACCAAGATATACAGCCCTCAGGAGACTAAGGCCTGGTTTACACCTAAAACAGGTCAGCCTCGCTACATTGCTCCAGGCTGTGAAAAATATCATACCCCATGCAACATAGTTAGGGACAATGTAACCCCCTCTGTAGAGACAGCGAGGTCAATGGAAGAAATTCTTCCATCATCCTAACTACCGCCTCTCAGTGAGGTGGATTTACTATGAGAGAAAAATCCCTTCCGTCGCTGAAATGCATTACAGCGCTACAGCGGCATAACTGCAGCTGTGCCACTGTAGCACTTGCAGTGTAAACATACGCTAAACTTTTCTGATTGCCCCCGCCAGAGAACAGGAGGGACAGAGGCGACCAATGCCTGAGGCCCCTGCAACAGCAGGGAATTAAGTGAGATATACCTCCAGATGCGACGCTAAGGTGGCATGCCATGACAGCTTTAGTAAGGCATGCAATGACTCACTTCCATGCCTTAGGCCATCCAAAATTGAGGAATTGTCCAGCCTGCAGGCTGCCCATTGAACAATATGCAACTGGTTGGGCATGCAACGCATGCCTTGCACACACACACACACACACACACACACACACACACACCAAACCACCGTGTCAGGATGAGCCGTGATGCCAGCATTGCTGTGAGGGCCTCGTACCTAAAACCATCTGACATCCCTGCCATGCTGCACAACCAGAGCTCACGGCATGCAGCCAGGGGCAGCGCCAGCCTCCTCCTGGTTGGGGGCTGAGTTGGGCTAGACAGAAAATTGGGCGGCGGGGGGCTGCGCTATACGTGTGTGACACATATATGGGAGCACTGCTCCCCTGCCCCCACGCAGGCCCTGGAGGAGCATGAGGGCTCTTCTTTGCGGGAAGGGCCCCAGAGCCACCCTGGACTCCGGACCCGTGGCTGGAGGTCACCTCGCACACTTCACGCCACCCGCCGCTCCGTGGCACAGCTCAGCCCAGCCCCTGGCAAACCCACCACTAGCAACCCTCAGACAGCCACGGCAGCGAGACCAGCCCCCTCGTGGCGTCAGCTGGCCCCTTCCCACCCTGCTCACAATGGCAGCATCCCCTGCGCTCCCAGCGTGCCCCCCCCCCGTCCCTGTGCCACCCCCACAGCATGCAGGGCCCTGCACTGGGCTGCGCATTGCTGCTGCTGTGTGCCAGTCCCATCCCACACTCTCTGTTCGGGGCTCTCTGCCCCTGGTCCGCATCCCCCATTCCTCTAACCATGCCGCCATTCCCCCATTGGTGATCCTCCTCCCCCGTGCATGTCCTCCTTCCCCCATTCAGTGTGACCCCCCCCTTCGCAATGAAGCCCCATCACCCACCTGGACTGGAGCTGCTGGGCTGGAGAGCGGCGGCTGCCGGCGGGCGCCCAGCTCTGAAGGCACCCCCCACCGCCAGCGCTGAAGTAGGGGCGGCACTGCCACACCATGCCACCCTTCCTCCTGCCCAGCGGTTGACCTATGCGTGCGCCAAGGTGAGGCGGCGACGCTGCAATGGCGACCTGTTGGGCACATGAGGCAGGATCGCCCCTCCCCCTTCGCCAACGGTCTCGGCGCCCTTTCTAACGGTCACTCCCCCCATTTCCCGCCCTTTCTAACGGCCACTCCCCCTTTTTCCCGCCCTTTCTAACGGCCACTCCCTGACCTCGCGCCTCCCTCATTCCCCTGAGCTCGTGGCGGCCACAACCCGACCCCACCTTCCCGCCACCGAGCCGACGCCTGCGCAGTGAGCAGAGCAGACCCCAGCGCGGGGCGGGGGGGAAGAGGACAGCCGCGAAGTGGGCGGCGCCGCGAGCCGGCGCGCGCCTGAGGACGTGGCGCTTTCCAGCCAATGAGCCGCCGCAGTGCGCCGGCGCCGCCAGGAGGCGGGAGGAAAGGGGAAAGGAGCCGGCCCAATCAGAGGCCCGCGCGTAGCGACGAGGGAGGCGGGGCGATTTCTGATTGAGTGTCGGAGCGGGGCGTCGTCGTGGGCGGGGCCGGCCCCGCTGTTTCCGGTTGGCGCTGGCGGCGACGCGAGGAGAAGCCGGAGCGGCTCGTGGCAGGAGAAGGTAACGGGACCTTGCCGGCCTCCGTCACCCGCTGGCGACGGACGGGTCCCGGGTGGGGGGTGATAACCCCGGACTCTCGCGCGCTGCGGCCCCCTCTCTCCGGCCTCAGGGGCTCGGTGCTCTGGGCAGGGCGGGCTGCGCGGCGCGGCGCCCCCCCGCGGGGCCTAGGGTCTCGTCTGAGGGGGCGGCCTAGGGGCGCGCTCTGCCCCGGGGGGGGTCCCCCCGGCAGTGGTGGCTAAAAGCGGGGGACGCTCCCTTGTTCCTCGCCCCCGCCTGGGCGTGGCGTCGGTCGCCCCCCGCATGGCCCGGGCGCCGGGGCAGCTGCGCTGATCGACGGGGTGCGGACCCTTCCCGCCCAGGCCCTGCGTCGGCTTGGGTGGGCCCCGTCTCCGTGACGTGGCTGCCCGCCGGTCCTGGCTCCCGCTGCCGGCAGGGCTGGGCTCCCCTGTACCGTTGGTGGCACGGGCGCGTCTGGCTGGGCCCCGTGGGACAGTCCCACAGACGCAGCGGTTGGTAACGTCGGGGCTAACTCTCACTTTTGTAGAAAGGTTTCATAGGGCGCAGGCTACAGTGGTGGGGAGGGGAGGATTTATGGGCCATGGAAGCAGGGGCTGATGTCCGGAGGTCTCCTTTCCTAAGGGCTTGTGTCATTTATAAAGCCTCATTTGCATATTGGCACTGGACACTTTATGGAGAACATAAGAAGGGCTGTAGTGGTCCAGCTAGCCCAGTGTCCTGTCTTCCGACAGTAGCTGGTGCCAGAGGCTTCAGAGGGAACGAACAGCATGGCAATTGAGTGATCTATTCCCTGTTATCCCATCCTAGCTTCTGGTATACCCTCAAGACTAGCCCTTGCCCGCAAGGAGCTTACCTTAAGACTTGGTATGTGCTGCTTGTCAATATAAGGGCCTGATGCCTGTCACGACTTGAAAAGCTCTATAGCCCTCGGACGTGCAGATTTGGTCACTCCATCTCAAAAAAGATATATTGGAGTTGGAAAAGAATCATAGAAGATGAGGGTTGGAAGGGACCTCAGGAGGTATCTAGTCCAACCCCTTCTCAAAGCAGGACCGACTCCAATTAAACCATCCCAGCCAGGGCTTTGTCAAGCTGGGCCTTAACATAAAGATGGAGTTTCCACCCCTCCCTAGGTAACCCATTTCAGTGCTTCACCACCCTTCTAGGGAAAAACGTTTTCCCAATAGCCAACCTAGACCTCCCCCACTGCAACTTGAGATCATTACTCCTTGTTCTATCATCTGCCACCACTGAGAACAGCCTAGCTCCATCCTCCATGGAACCACCTTCAGATTGTTAAAGGCCGCTATCAAATCCCCCCTTATTCTTCTCTTCTGCAGACTAAACAAGCCTAGTTTCAGCCTCTCCTCATAAGTCATGTGCTCTAGCCCCGTGATCATTTTTGTTGCCTTCCGCTGGACTCTTTCCAATTTGTGCACATCCTTTCTGTAGTGGGGGGCCCAAAACGGGACACGATACTCCAAATGTATTGTGGGCGGGAATAATCACTTCCCTTGATCTGCTGGCAGTGCTCCTACTAATGCAGCCCAATATGCTGTTAGCCTTCTTGGCAATAAGGGCACACTGTTGACTCATATCAAGCTTCTTGCCCACTGAAACCCCCACATTGTTTTCTGCAGAACTGCTGCCTAGCCAGTCGGTCCCTAGTCTGTGCATGGGATTCTTCTGTCTAAATGCAGGATGGAAAAAGATACAGAAAAGGGTATGGAATAGCTTCCATATGAGGAGAGATTAATGAGACTGGGACTTTTCAGCTTGGAAAGAGATGGCTAAGGGGATATTGTAGAGATCTATAAAATCATGACTGGTGTGGAGAAAGTAAATAAGCAAGTGTTATTTACTCCTCACAATACAAGGACTAGGGGTCACCAAATAAAATTAATAGGCAGCAGGTTTAAAAAGAACAAAAGGAAGTATTTCTTCCCACGACGTATAGTCAACCTGTGAAACTTCTTGCCAGAGGCTGTTGTAAAGGCCAAGCCTATAACAGGGTTAAAAAAAGAACTAGATAAGTTCATGAAGGATAGATCCATCGATGGCTATTAGCTAGATGACAGGGATTACTGTTTGCCAGAAGCTGGGAGCGGCTGATGGGATGGATCATTTGATGATTACCTGTTCTGTTCATTCCCTCTGAAGCACCTGGCATTGGCCACTATCAGAAGACAGGATAGTGGTCTCGATAGACCATTGTTCTGGCCCACTATGGCCGTTCTTAGGTGATCCTGTATGTGTATCTGGAATGGCACATGGCTCATTGTTTGGTCATTTGTGTTAATCTATTGCATCAACCCTTGGGAAATTGAGAGGAAGTGCACCACTGCAAAATTGAATCTGTTAATCTGTGAAAACAGCACGTCTTATTGTTTACTGAATGTTAACGGAAGAGACACATAAGGTTTCAGGGTGTCCAAATGTCAGCTGTGTGGATGATTGAAGATTTATTTTATAAACTACGTTGCTGTATTGTTTGTCATCAGTTACTCACATTGATGTTTAATAAAACTAAGAAGACTTTAGGTACTGAGATAAGGCCTGCATAAATGCTTTTAATTAAGTAATTTTTCATTTCTATGATACTTTCTCCCAGAGGAGTTGTGAATTGACATACTAGCTGCATGTGGGTATGTGAAGTAATCTGTCTAAAATAGTTATCTCTATGAAAACATCACAGTTGGATACTACAGCTGTTTCTCCATGTCTCACGCTGAGGGTTGCTACATTCCTTTCCCCTTGCCCAGCCTGTACATCAGGCACCTTTACTGTAACCACCAGCTTTTGAAATGGAAAAACTTCAAAGCCAGTAAATATTTCTTGCTAATTGACTAGAGCAGTCATTTGCCTAATGTCAAACATTCCCTCTCTCACTGCCAGCTGAGTATGTACTGCTCCTCCTGATTTTCAGTCTGGTGTTCCTATGTGACAAGACAGATCATTAGGCCCTGGCTGTTTCATGGAATCCATGTCAATATTCTTAAAAGACAAAGCTAAGCATAATTCCAAGGTTTATTGAGCTGTGCTGTCCATGTTTTTTCTGTGCGCTGGAAGAGAGTGATTTTTTTTTTTATTTTTTTTTTTTTTTTAAGTATTACTGTAGTACTTAGGAGCCCTAGTCGTAGACCAGGAATCCATTGTGCTAGTTCTTGTACGATTGTAAGATTGCTATGAACTTCCTATTGTTGCAAGTAGATGTCTCTCAACTCCAAGCCATTAATTACCACTTACTGCATACTTAGTGGTGAACCCCAATACCAATTTATGCAGGTAGCTTAACAGAGATTAAGCTGCTGTTGATTATGTTGGTTTATGGTTTGCTAATTATGACTTAATGGAAAACATTTACATCAGTGAGGTCAATGGCTGTTTTTTCCTATAGATTGTAACATAATTTAAAAGGTCTTTAGATGTTGCAAAAACATTGTGTCATATTCTACAGACAGCTTTTGATGTGGAAAACATTCTCTTTAGTAATAAATGTACCTAATGATTTTTCTCTTTTTTACAACATTCTATTGGATCCAGATCTCTGATAGTGGGTATGAGATTGTGTCAGAGGATTCTAATGTTTGGATAGTGTGGAAATGATTAACATGATTAAGGTCCTGCCCATGCTACAACTTTACAGGTTAGAACCAACTAATGGACTGATTGTTTCAGCGTGTCATTAGTGTCCATATACAGCATGGATGAAAATCTGCAATTGTGGCATCTAAGAGCATCATCCCTGCCAAAAAAACTAGTCTGACAGATAGCTATCTTCCTGTAATCAGTCTTGCACACCTGTTGTGCTTGGTTTTTGTTTCTTGTTTTCCAGTGGATAGGACCCTTTAACAATGTCTGGTTTTGCAGGTTTCCGCCTTACTCCCAGCTCTGTGTGTTAGGTTGTACCAGAGTGTATTATCTACTTGAAATGTTCTGTGTGCATGTCATTAGAGTAAGTGTCTTCTGCTGCATCAGCAGTGCTCTGAGTTTTCCAGGAAATGCTGATTGATATATGGGTAGGCTGTATCTGAGGAGTGGGCTCAATCATGCTTGATTCAGGAACATCTAAGGCAGAAAAACTTCAGCAGACACAATTCTGCTTATGTCATTGTAACAGATTATATGAAAGCATTACAAACTAGTTTCAAAACATAGCTGTAATGTGCAGAGATCTTAATATGATGGTTACTTTCCACTTGAGTACTGTGTTTAGTTCTGGTCATCCCATCTCAAAGGATAGTATGTTTATGGCTCAAAGAAGGGCTATACAATTGAATAGAAGCATGGAAAGTCTTGTACATGAGGAGCAATTAAAAAGGTTAGGACAACTTAATTTAGAAAGTAGAAAAAACCATGGCACAAAATAGAGAAATATAAAAATGACATAGTGTAGAGAAAGTAATTTGGCTGTTCCTGCTTAACCTTTCTCATAATACGAGGCCTTAGTATCATACAGTAAATAAAAAGCAACGCACATAAACCTTATAAAAAGAAATCCTTTTTAATGTGATGCTTGGTTAACCCCTGGAATTAACTGAACAACAAGATACTGAGGCCAACAGCTTAGTAGAATTAGACACACATACAAATAATATTCATAGTTTTGTTATAGGATAAATATTCTTAAAAGATATAAACCCTCATGCTTCATGAATTAAGCCAACTGCTAACTTCCTGATTTTGGTGAGAACTTTCCCTTACTGGTAGGCTTTTCTGGAAATTTTCATTTCATTATTGAATATTTACATTTTTCTCTGAAGCATCTGCTACCACATTTACTGTGTGTGTTTGTAAGAGTTCTGAAAATGTAAAGCAGTATACACAAGTACTAATAATTTTCATAATCATAACGTCTATGGCTAGACCAGTGTTGAGACCACAATTAATGTTTCTAAGCATTTTGATATCTTTACATGCAGAACTTTTTGTTTAAAGTAGTATAGTTATTCCTTGATTATGATATCAAAACTTCAAATAATGAACAATAATGTTGCAATTGCAGCATGGTCCCAAAATTAAATTAAATCTAACAGAATAATTTCATGAGAGTCTCAGTGGCAAGTCAGGTTTGCTGGGTTTTGTCTCTCCAGAGTAGGTCTGTTCATGCACAGTTAAGATGACAGACTGCCTGATTGCTTTATGTAATTCAGGAATCCTAGTTTTATGGTGATACATGTTTCCGTTGCAAAAGCTAGCTGAGAACGCCTGACATTCTTGGAGGTTTTCTAGATGACGTTCCTCTCCCTCCCTCCAAATGTTCCAGCATTCAGCTCATCAAGAATTCTTCAACTAAACAACAACTTAAAGCTTTTTCTTTGATATAGAAAGGAAATTTAACCATTTATAATTAAGCTAATTTTTAGTCAGTGAGGCCTTCCTCATACAACTTATTTGTATTTCAGTAGACCTCAGTGACCCCAGTCAAGATCGGGGCCTCATTATTCTGGGCTCTTTACAGACATGAGTCCCTGCTTCAACAAGTTTACAGTCTAAATGGAGACAAGATGTGACAAGTGGGGGGAGGAGGGAAGACTAGGGTGACCATACTTAGCATTTTTTTTGACAATAAGTGAACAAAATATGATAAATCACTAACTGGCCATTTGCCTACTCACTATAATTTCCATGTTGATCCTCTTGATTATATAGCCATGAGGGAAGAAATGCTTTTATTTTCCATTCAGACATATGAATCCGTCAAATTTGATCAGAAAGTTAGTTGGTTGCCTTTCCAAATCTTAACTTTCTCTGTCTGCTCCTTGTTCTGTTAGGCAGGCTAGATTTCAGGTATTTACAGGAAACAAAGGAATTGCCATGTGGGATTCAACCAGTAATCCATCAAGTCCTGTAACTCGGCTCTGGCAATTGCCAGATGCTTCAGCAGAAAGTATAATAGACCCTACAATGAACAGCTATGGAATAAAACTACTCGTTGAACTTTCTTTCTAACGCTGTTCATTTAGTGTTTGATTTAATGCTCTAAAGCCTAAGGGTTTACACCCATCAAACAAAAACCCATCCCTTTTGCTGTGTAGCATACAGGGTAATAAAAATTGATGATTTTTTTAAAAATCCCATTTTCTATTTAAATCATATTTTATTTAAATATTCTATTTAAATCATATTTTTTATAAAATGTAAATTAAATACAGATTTATTTAAAAAAACAAATCTTTTTGAAATTGACAGCCTTTGTTAAGGCCTAAGTTTACTGTGTATTAAAATAATTTAAATTAAATATAAAAATAATATTAAGCAGTACACATGTGCCTCCAAGTTTAAAGAATGTCAGACTACTGACATTGGGAAGAAACCACTTGGGAGCTGAAAAAGCAGTAAAGCTTGTTTTCCTCTTCTAATCTAAAAAAAAATTAGTTGAGAGGATGTGATCTACTAGTTCTAAAACAGTGACAAACATGGTGACCAGAAACACTCAGTTCAATTCACTAACTATATATAATATTTCTTTGTTTCATAAATCAGTTATTTTGCATTTAAAGCTATATTTTTATTATTCTTTTCTAATATATCCAGCACATGTAAGGTAGTTTTATTTAATTTTTAAAAATGCTGATCTTGACACAAATTAAAAATTAATCATCTTGTAAATAAAAAATGCATAATTCACCATTTTCTAGCATAATAGAAATTAAGACTCTGAATGAATGTAAATTTAGCTATATAATTGTTTAACTAAATGTACAGCTATAGTGTGTCCTTCTGGTTAGCAAAAAGAAGCACCACATTTACTGTAAATGCGATATTTAATTGCAAATCAACATGTTTTCATGGTTATCAACTGGTAAAAATCAACCTTTCTTTAGGAAAATAACTAAAATAAAAGTTAATGATTAAAAACTGATGATTTAAATAAAGATTTTTTTCTGCTTGCTGATTTAAATCATGATTAAAATCAGTGACACAAATAACTTTGATTTAAATCAGTCCATCCTGGTAACATAACTCTAGATGGTCGTATTATCCACAAACGTCTAATTCTCTTGTAAATCTTCCAGAATCTCCTGGCTCAATGATATCTTGTGGCAATGCATTTCATAGGTTAATTATGCTTTGTATGTGTATGTGGGGGTCACAATTAGTTATTTGCAGCTTTTCGATTTCATTTAATGTCCCTTTGTTCTTATATTATGAGTAATTAAATATGGGCTCCTGTTTTGTCTTCTCTTTACCAAGCATTATTTTGTATATCCTCTGTAATATGCTTTCTCATACATCTCTTTAAGCAAAACCATCCAAATCTTTGAAGTCGCTCTATACCTTTATTTTAGTCTCCCATCTCTGAATACCGTACTTACTGTTTCTTGTATATCGTCTCAGATAAGAACCCAGAACTGAACAGTGTTACATGTGAAACATACCATGATTTATATAATGGCTTTATAATTTATAGGCACTGTACGTCTGTCCTCAGTCTCACAATTTATAAACGTGATCTGCTTTGAGACTGGCAACTCCAAATATGGAGTTCTTGTGTAATGGGAATAGCGGGGGTTACTTGTTCCTTCTGTTTTCATCTAACTTCCTATTTTCTGGGTGTTAATATTAGTTACAAAGAAGGATTATCCTCATCTGATGATTTCTTCTGTCATCATAACCTTTAATTTTCGTCACTACCTGGGAAACCTACATCTGTGTTGAATGTAGCATTGAATCTCATCCTGACAACTTCACAATGTTTCCATGTTGCCAACAGACTGCACAAATCTATTGGATATTTTAATTATTCCTTACTCTGCTATTAACATCTTCTTAAACTTTTATTTGTAATGTGGTTATGCTCCACTTAAATAACAGAAATGCTGTGACCTTACAAGAAGACTCAAGTAACGGTTCAAATATTTATTTATTTAACTTTTCCTACTTGTTTCACTTGTTTAGAGGGTTGTAAACGTTTTCCTTTTTATTGTTTTTTTAACCTCTTAAAGTAATTTAGATTAACGTGGCAAGCTTTTTTTCATGACTCCTATTTCTATTAAATAAAACTTAGTTTTATAAAGCCCTTCTTGCTGGACTTTATTCTTTAATTGTAAACATGTCTCCGCTTGTACTGCAGTGGGTGCATGTGAGTGCCAAGGATTTAGATATTGGGTATAAGTATGTTACTTACCTATACTTTTAAATACAAGTTGTGACTAAATAAATCAGATAATGAAAGGAAATATTTGTGTGGGAGGGGGGAGAGACACTTGCTTATCTGTGGAGACTTAACAGTTTACTCCTCATGAGTCCTTTTTTACATAGTATCTGTCTTCTGGAAAGAACTGGGGCAGAGGGGAAGAGATGTGCATTTGTAATCTGATTCTTGGGTTTGAAGACTATTAAACTAACCAGTTAGGATTCAAACTAAATAGCCCAGAGTTGCTGTTACCTATTTGTATGGGATGTGTTGCGCGAAGGACCATGACGGCTGTAAAAAGTTGAATCTTCCTACTGCATGAATCTAATAAATCAAACTTGAATATTAGAACTGTGCCAAGTTAAACATTAGCCTTTAATGTGTATTTGCGCAACTCACAAGACATTCATTGTCTCTTAATCCAGGCTGTGCATTTAGTCTACCCAGTGTTGTTGTACCTACCTGCAGTGTGCCATTTCTAATTTGACTGGGACTTTGAACTTGATCACTTTTGGAGATGGCATGTACGTTTAATTTGGGGACAATAACGTAGCAGCTAGGTCAGTGGTGTCAAACCAGAGGGATGTGTGGGCAGAAGGTGGCTTACATGGAATGTTAAAATTCTGCAGAACCTAAGATTTTATTTTAAAAACATTTTCTAGCCCTCATGGTTGCAAAGTTTACTTTGTGAATGTCCACATTGTCTTCCTGAGTCTGCAGACAGTCTGAAACAATTGTGCTAAAGTGTGCCTGCCTATCCCTATTAATCTAACTTGAGTGTTAACTCCAAAGCCTAATGATGCCATTTTAATTGTCAGCATTAAGTAATTCATTTATGATCATTGCAGTTGGCATAGGGAAAGGGTAGGAGCGAAACCCATAGTGGTGGATTTGGGAGTTGCTTCTTCTTTCTTCCTTCCGCATTTCCTTCACTAACATAAAGACAGGGAAGTGGGAGAGAAGTAGAGAAAGGAGGATGGGGTTGGGAAACAATGCTCCTAAAAGTGAGAGTTTTCTCATTGAGTCACGCCAAATACAAGAAGTTACTGAACAAAGAAACCCGTTTATTTTCTTTATAAAGACAACATTCCACCATTAATCTTTGTGCAGACATTGAGATCGGTAGGAATTTTGTTGTTTATCAAGGAGAGTATATATAGTCTTAACATTTTCCCAAAACCACAGAAAATGATTAAAAATGAAATTCATCCCTCTGAACAAAATGAGTTTGACAGTGCTGAACTGTTTGCTTGGAGGGCTATCTGTCTTTGGTTTTTTGTTTTTGTATTAATTAATACTGCTGCACCTCTGATAGGGATGGTACTAATATAATTCCTATCATTTGAAATAAATCAAGCATCTTTGTAATAGACATTAAATATGGTGAATCATAGGATTAGAATAAATTGATTGTTTTTTGGTTTAGTCTTTAAAGCTGCTACTTTAAGATAATAATGTAGATTTTTGCTGGTTCCCCCAGATTTAAGGGGGAAAAAATGATGGGGAGTAAATCCCATTTCTGTGACTGACAAGTTCCAGTTGACAGGCCAGCCGTTGCTTCTCCATGTCATTAGTGCACAATGCGTTTGTAGACTTAGGCTTTGTCAACACCTAAAACTTAGATCAACCAAGCAATGTTCCTTGGGGTGAGGGACACGGTTATGCTGACTTAAGTCTCAGTGTAGACACTGTGAAGTTGACAGAATAATTCTTTCATCAACTTAGTTATTGCATTTGGACAGGGTGGATTTTACAGTGACCGAAAAAAAATCCTCCTGTTGCTGTAGCAAGTGTCTGTGTTGCAGCTGTGCCATTGTAACACTTGTAGTGCAGACATATACTTAAAAAGCAACCCTTTACCAAAGGTGCAATAATGTCTGTTTATCTGGTAGGCTAAGGCTTCAATCCTTAAATGGAACCCACTAATGAGGAGTCCCACTGACTTCAGTGGGATTTTTTATGGCTGCAAGACAATTGAGCCCTAAATATATCCTGCTGAAGGGCATGATATCAGAACTTAGACCAAACAGAATAAACTTGTCTGAGATAAAGGTTAACTAAGACTTGACAATTTTAAATGTTAATAACTTTAAAACTATTGACCCAACTTATTTCAAACTTGGCTCAAATTGTTTAGGTCTAATTGTGAGCTACAAAATAAAACAAGCCTGTAAGAAATTGGCTCTAATTTAAAAGGCATGGACAATTGATATCAGCAAACCAGATTTGAAAACTGCACACTTAATTAGTGGTGTGTACATGCATGCATAACACATTCGTGTGCACCTGGAAACAGCAAAAACTGCATGTTCAGTATGCAATTTTCAAACTCCCATAACTTTAATTATGCAGATTCAGTTGTATTTTCTAAACCATGTGAAGGCACTAGCTGTGGACATTGTAACCTCGGTGTAGGAAGAGCCTTGCTGAAGGCAAATCTGTGGGATGGTGTTGATAGCCTCAGGGGAGGCCCTATAGTGATGCAGTGGCGGCTTGTAATCTGTGGGCGAGGAAGGCAGAACACAATGAAAAGTTAGTCAGAAATTCCAGGTTCCTATGCCTGGATCCATCCATCATTTTTTCTTAAACACAGAAAATTGAATCTGAATGAGTATCTTGAGAGAAACAAACCCCTAAATGACTTATCTGTTAATATCCCAAAGGTTCATCTGAATCGTCATGACCGTTCAGCAGTTTCTTGTGTACCTGTCCCTTTGTGCAGTCTGTGTCCTGACCAAACCCACGGACAAAAAGGAGCGGGTTCACCATGACCCACAACTCAGTGACAAAGTCCATGATGATGCACAGAACTTTGATTACGACCACGATGCTTTTCTTGGTGCAGATGAAGCCAAAACCTTTGACCAGCTGACACCAGAGGAGAGCAAGGAGAGACTTGGGTAAGGAAACTATGATGTAAAAAGCTAGTTGTGAAAAGAACTACCTCATTTTTATTCATTTGGCATTCTACAAAATAGTTAATGGTGTTCAAAAGCCAGTAGTAGCTTTAATGTGGCCTACAAGCCAAATGTAGCCTTTTGAAGTTAGTTTGTCTGCAGCACTTCTCATCTCTAATGTGGCGCTGTTCCTTATGGAGATCATAGGTCTCATCCTGCAGTATGGCCCTACCTCTCATGTCAAGCTAAAATATTGCATGCTGGGCTTACAATTTCCAAGAGCCTAGTGAGCTACAATGTCTAAGTCAAAATAAGTGTTTTTGCTGTTTGCTCTGCTTCCTACAGGTTAAGGTAACTGGGTTCTGGCAAGTTCCCATTACTTGAACAAAGCTTGGCTTCTGTCTTAAGGGAAAACTAAATCCCCCTGGCAGCACCTGGGCTCTAGCCATATTAATTCCCATCTAGGAGGCAGCTGCTGCACAAAAAGCACACCATTGGCACAAGCTAGTGAAAATAGCATGTTTTTAATTCACTTTTGTCTTACTACTTTCACTCTAATCGGATCCCATTGATAATACCAGGATATGACCTTGAGAAGGATACAGAAAGTTCTGGGGCACAGCAATTTTTTGCTCTTCAACACAAAGGGCATTCCACTCTGTCTAAGTGTCACATAGCTGCACCTGTCACCACTGTTGTTTATATTTGGCTTTACACTTTGAAGCATAAGCCTACTCAGTCCTGAAAGCTGCTGCTGAAGTGACTTTTGTGAGTGCCCCACCTATGACACCTCAGCACACAGCCTTTGGCAGTTTATTTTTCACTTCGTGCTTTTCACTCTGCTTGGCAATTAAATTAGATCAATTTCACTTTTTAATTCTCATGCACAGTTCTTGCACCATAAATATTAGAGGGTGCTTTGTAAACAGACAAGTCAGGGTCCCGAACACAAAATGCTTCTTAGTGACCCAAACAAAGGCAAATGCAGGACAACTGGCTTTGGCGACATTAGTGAGGTGGTGATATATGCCCTTTGCTTTGCCCAAAGATGCAATGTTCGTGCTGTGGGGACTTAGTGGGAAAAATTTAAGTCCAAATTAAACTAGTGATTGGCACCTTAAAAAAAAAAAAAAAAAAAAAAGCTTTTTTATAAGATTTTGCAAAGTCTTTCTTTTTATAGAAACCTGAATTTCAAGCATAAACTACCTTAGTACCTCTTATGTGAAATACTCATTTTAGTTCTCCAGACTGGTGCCATTTTTGTCTGGGAAAACTAATGTGTAGCACCATTTTTGTAAGGCTACTTGTTTAAAATCCCAGTATGAAGTTATTGCACATTAGGTCACCTTCCCTGTATTTTTCTTTTGTTCCCCATCTCAGTTCCTTCAAGTTCCTTAAGGAATCCTGATGGCAGGAACATAAACATTGTCATATTGTAGCAGCCAATGGTCCTTTTAGACAAGGTGGGTGAGGTAATATTTGTTATTGGACCAACTTCTCTCTAATTTCCTGGTACCGACACTGCATACAGTGGTCCATTTTAGTCTAGTATTCTGTCTCTGACACTAAGTACCATATGCTTCAGAAAGAAGGTGTTTTTTCTTAACAGTGGACAGTTTTTACAGGATTATGTCCATGGAGGAAGTTTCTTCCTAACTTTAAAATATACACCCACAATCTCAAGTGCTTGTCACAATCATACTCTTTCAGGCGGAGGAAGACTAGATTAGAAGGTTATTGAAGGAGTCATAAGAGGATGCCTTTGTTTGATATGAGAAAATGGTTGCCTCCTGCCTGGAATTAATATGTTGCGTCTCTGGGGGGCACTCAGATCAAGGAGCAAAAGACTGCCCTGGAAATCACACCTTGGTGTTTCACTGTGCATGCCAACCATGGTTTTTTCATAACTTCCAAAGTGCTTGGCTCCTAGTGCTGATGAGGCAATGAATATGTTCTTTTCAGAAAGCAAGTTGCTCTTCATGCTTGTATAAGAAGCTTTTATTGGGCTGTCAATTGTAAAATTAACAGTCTTGTTTGTATTGCTTTTGTGAAGGAAATGTTCTAGTGGGAAAGATCAAGAAGTTCTCTTCTAAAACATGAGCAAGTGCAGGAGAAATGTGCAGCTCAGAAAGCTGGTTACAGAATGCAAAAATATGCAAGAGATCCTTTTTTTCAAGTTGCATTACTTTTCTAACCTTTAGGTTTCATTATTGCTTTGCATTTTAATGTCACAGTTCTGCTAAGTTGTTGACTAGAAAAAGCTGGCAATGGGCAGAATGGGGACTAGGGTAATATTTCCTCCTTTAAAAATGTCAGAATAGGTATTTCAACCCACCCCCTCCCCCTGACATGCCATATTTCTTTGTTTTACACATGAAAGACACTTTAATCACTCCTCCCTGAATCTGAACTAGTATGGTGCTTGGTCATTCATAACACTACTGTCACTGATTTTTGTGCAAGGCATGTTTCTGTGTATCTGCTGTTGAAAGAGCACAGTCTTCTGCGTTGAGAGGGTTCTTGCTCCAAAGCTTTTGCAGCACTGCTTTTGGCTGTTCTCTCATGTCCCTGCCTTTTGGGTGATCTTCACATTGACATGGTGTTCAGTCTGTGATTAGAGCCACATGCAACCTAGTATGCTGTTCTTATGGACTCCACAGGTGTATTTGGAACAGGTCCTTGTGCTCTGCCTGTTCTGGAAGTGAAAAGAATGTTGACACAAGAGCATTCCCTAAGCTGCCTGACATGAGGCAGTGAGGGAAGTGCTGAGGAAATGGGATCCTGATGAGGCCTGTCCTTCCCAGCCGGCGGGGCATAGCAGATGGGAAAGAAAGGAGTGTTTCAGTGTTGTGAAGAATCACAAAATAACTGCAGCATCCTGTCTTAATAGTACTGTGATGCATTAAAATATTCATCAATATGTGATGAAACTGCATTTTTATTATGGCTGTGCAGAGTTCCATGACTCGTTTTTAAAATATCCAGGACTTCTGATTTGGGAGTCTTGCATGCAGCTAGCTGGGTGTGGTGTTAAGTGAGTGAACCAACTTTATCCAAAACCGTAATAGCTGCTTGAGTTAAAATGTATTCTACAGAGGAGGCTCAGAGCAGGAATTCTCATAAATTAGGACCATTGGCTTGTCATGAGACTCCAGGTGTGGATGAATTAAAACTATTGGCTTGTCATGAGATGAATTAAAACTATTAGTTAAGTGATGTTGCATAGTTTTAAACTATTATTGAAAAAGTAAGGTTTTGATTAAAATATTGTATCAGATGTTTTTGTGACTTTCTGTAAAACCATTCTTTTTGCTTTTTTCCTGACAAAACTGTGACATCTTATATAATATGACAATACACTAGCCCTGACGATGATGCAACATCCTTATGCACATAGAACATCATCAAGGCATTTTGCAGCCATTATTTTGCAGCTCTCTGCAACTCCATTCCGTTACTTCATTCTTAGATTCCTTAAGGCTGAGTGCCACTGACAGGAGGATTAAAAAATTATTCCAGGTTGGACCAGTATTGCTGGAATTCTAGGAACCAACCAAATGGCACAAACCTGATTGATGCTCCAAAGTTTAGAGAAGAGACCCACTGCCTCTTGGATTTATTACACTGTAAGCTTTTTGACAGCTTCATCTACAAAAATGAATCACTGATTCAAAGCTATTCATGTAAGTTAGTTTTACAGCCATTAAAGTAAGTAGAAAGACACCCACTGGGAGCTGAATTGGGCCCTTAATATCATCTCTAGCCAAAAACTTAAGAAGACTAATGTTCATATTTCCAGAAGGAATATAGTGGATGAGGTGCTGAATGTTGCATGACTTAAGAGGTTAGTGTTGCTAAAGTTTTAGACCAGACAGAGCAAATCTACTAGTATGTTTTGTATTGACACTGAATCCACTGTATAGTGTTCATAAAACTCCAGTGTGGTGGTGTTTATCCAATTCTGCACCTTGGGAAAGGGAAGTCAGTCATTTGCGGTATGCTCATCATCAGATGGGCTGTTTCATTAGAAGGTATTATCATAGTAGTTTAAGCATCTCATACTTGTGCCCTTCACAGCTATGTCGGTGTTTATGAGGCTGTTACTTATAGACTTTCTAGACCACAGATGATAATTTCAGGTGTAGAGAGTGGAGATCATGTGATGTTTATATATAGATGAAATGGCTGAATATTTTTAGTACTGTAACATGCTCTCTGCACAAGTCTGTCTGCATGAAAGAATATAAATGTTATAATGGAGTTCAGTCATCATGTATAACACACACACACAGTATACATTGTATTGCCGGCGGTATTACACTCAAATATTATAGTGCTTTAATATATGGAAGTTAAATGTCATTACTTCAAGTGGCTAGCTTAAACTATACTTTGTTACATTTTTGTTAAACAGGTCAAAGTCAATTTATTCTGTCAAACTTTTTATTGTTATGTTAAATTATTCTGTCAAACCTATTTTTGCTGCCAGTAAAACCTAAGATAACACTAAGTTAAAGATTTAGCAAAACATCTCTTTTTTTATATTTCCGGTACTATTTAGTTAGTTTTATTCTTTCCACTTAATATAGTTGCTTTTACCTTTTGTGTGTGTCTCTCTCTCAGCAGCAGAGAAAGTTGTAAACAACAGACAAATATGATTATAAAACCACAAAAATTGCCCGGAAATTTGGAGACAGATGCAATACTTGACTTTAATGTATATTTAATTGACTAGATTTAAAGATGGTGTCCCTTTATTGAAATAAAATACTGATTTTGGGGCAATCCTAGGAATAGAAAAGCCCCGTACTTTGTTTTAAACAGTGCTTCTCCTGCCATCATACATTTTTCTTTTTTTTTAAAAGCAAGAAATTCTGCAATAAGTAACTTAGTTTAAAAAACACTACATTAAATGCTTGTACAACCAGTTGCAGGTGAAGCACTATCAAAAGAGACACGTGCATGGTTTCCAAGGGAGGTTTTGAAAACAAAGCTCTCTTCTCAAGGAAAATGGGCAGTATATCAGCTTTGACAGGAAACTAATTTTTAAACATTACTGGGGAGAATGACAGGAAGGTGGAGCAAGTTTCATTTGATTTGTGATTCTGGTGAACATATTAAAGACAAATGGATCATCATCATAATACAAACTGCTGCTGATGGTAAAATGCTATGCAAGTGCTATTAAGAATGCAGATACTATCCAGAAGGCTAGAGCTTATCGTGGAAGGATGAAAAGGAGGAAGGAGTCTGATTGAACCACTCCTTCCTTTTGCTACAAACCAACTCTTGCTCTATTATTATAATTTCTCTTTGCATTAATAGCATTGCTATTCACGTAATCATACTTGCATAATAACTTTCATTTTCAAAGTGCTGTACAGACATTAATCTTCAAATTCCAGCTCAGGGAAATACATACATTTGTTAATGTATATTTACATTTCTTCAAGTAGCTTTTCACAGCTGTCATTGGAAAAAGTATAGGTTCAAAGCATGTTTTATAAACCACATGTCTTTAACTTCTTGCTTTATAGAGTGGTGAACATCATACTTGGATGTTCTGATCTGTGACCTGTGTGTGGTAGCTTTTCATCATTCTGTGCTGGTAGGACTTTTATTGCGTTGCTTGTCTTGAGCATATAAATGAGCTAGGATGGGGTATAATGGCTTTTGTATTTCTTCATCCGTGGAGCCGTTTCATTGTGTTTTAAATACAGATAAGTCATTGCTTAACAACTTTGCAAATGATAGTTTTGGTAAAATATGCAACAAGGTTTGTTCTGGATTAATGAAGGATGCTTTAGTAGTGGAAGACATACACTTCACGAAGAACACAAACACTATGTGTCTTAGGAATGAACAAGTCAGTATTCCAGTAGCCGGTGACAAACTGAGGCTAAACTGTGCACCATCCTTTTTGAATCAGTATTATCTATAGCAGTCTGGTAAATTACTGTCTGAAACATCTGACGAAGTGGCTAACAGCCCAGGAAAGCTTATGCCTGCAGAAATTAAATTTGTTAGTCTTTAAAGTGCTACAGGACTCTCGTTGTTTTTGTCTGAAATTGTGCAACTGACAAAAGTGTATACGAGACCGCCAACTGGAAAGCAGGTTTTGGTAGTTGGCTGGATTATGGTTTGGAATGTACTTGTTCACTCCTACATAAAGGTGCAATGTGCCACCAGTTAAAATGCGCTGCTCTGCCAAGTAGAACGAGAGCTGTATTTCCCTTAACTTTTGCTGCGTTTTTCTGCATTTTCTACAGAAAGATTGTAAATAAAATAGATGAAGACAAGGACGGGTTTGTAACTGTGGAAGAGCTCAAAGACTGGATTAAGTTTGCACAAAAACGCTGGATTTACGAGGATGTAGAGCGTCAGTGGAAGGGGCACGACCTCAATGAGGACGGCCTCATTTCCTGGGAAGAGTATAAAAATGCCACCTACGGCTACATCTTAGGTAGGTCTTGTTCTTGTGATAAAAGCTTTGTGGAACTGGCACCTTGAAACTTGCTGTTTTGTCTTGTAGAATGATTGTAGATAAAATAGACTCGGATAAGGATGGGTTTGTGACGGAGGGGGAGCTGAAAGCCTGGATTAAGAAGGCCCAGAAGAAGTACGTGTATGACAATGTTGAACGCCAATGGCAGGAGTTTGACATGAATCAAGATGGATTAATCTCCTGGGATGAGTACAGAAACGTGACATATGGCACTTACCTGGGTAAGGGGCGAGATGTCAAACCTGCAGACACAGTAGTCTCTAATCAATAAAGCAGAAGTGTTATGTGACACAGAGCATGGAGAGCTCTTGCTGTGGTATAAGATTCAACTGGTGCCAGAGATTCTGAATACATAGTTTGAACTAACTCTTCTCATTTGATATTGATTTGTTTGGGTGTCAAGCACCTTCTGCACCTCCATTATTAGTCCCTCCCTATGCACTCCCCATGCTGATTAATTGAGGGTAACAATCTTTTCCTTAACATTAGTAAGAGAGGTCTATGTGAAAATGATATAAATAAGCACGCAGAAAAATCTTAAAAGCTGAAGTTTGTATGAAGATGCAACTTTGTAACTCTGCTTTATTGATGCATATTAATTTAAAAACCTAGTCGAAAATTCAATCTGAACAATTATCTTGACGGTTTTATTCAAGGCTTCTGAGCTAACCTTTCGTTTAGCATTTAGTTTAACTTTCCATTGCCTGAAATATCCCATTTGAAGCTCTAAAGCTTTTCCCTACCAATATTTGCCCACTGGTGTCCTTCAACATCTGCAGAAATGTACACGTGGCTGTGGAAATGCAGCCAGGCTGTAGCAAGGTTCTGTACATTCATAGAATCATAGATGATTATGGTTGGAAGGGACCTCAGGAGGTCCAACCCCTGGTCAAGTAGGACCAACCCCAACTCTTGACTCTGTTTGTTTAAAGTGTGGTTAGCTTGGCTTTTAACATCAGCTACATTTCTAGAATTTGAAGCTCCTGAGCAATGACATAAACTTAAAGTTTGGAGGAAATAAAAAGAAAATGTATGTCTTATCTCTGTTTCTCGTCTCCACCCAACCTCCACTTCCAGAGGAGGCCCTTCCTCCTCCTCCCTCCCCCCCTTTTAGGCTGCCTCGCTAGGACAATAGAGGCTGAATCTGGTTAACCAAAAGCTAGAAGCTGGCAGCTCTGAAGGAGGTAGTTGACAGCAGTTATAGAGACCCATGATGGTTGGAGGAGGGAGCTGTCTTGAGGGCTGTTAAAGTTGGTGGGCGAGAGGGTATTTTTGGTAGGGGTGAGGGAGAAAGGATGGCTAGCGAAGGAGCTTGTACCCTGCATTGTGTATAGGTGTGCTATGGTGAAATAAATTTTGCAGAGCAGTGACATTTTGTGGACTCGCATAATAAATTTATAGTAAATACTTTCAAAATGTATCCTGCATCTTGTCTGCTCTCTTCTGGTTAATCCATATCCCTCCAGGGCTATTTCTATCACTTGACACTGCTGAGCAGTTTCAGACAGCTCTGAGGTTTTTCCCCCTCCCACCTCTTTTTTTAAGTAATCTATTAAAACTCAAGACAAGCAATGTTAAGTCCAAAGTTAATAACTGGTTAAAAACAAAGATCCTGTGACACTGTCTGACTAGAAACAAGTCTTATATCACTAACTAGAAAGGGAAAGTACCAGTTTTCTCATGGGACCCACAGCACTTGTTTCTATCCCTGGGATGTCCCAAGGCATCTGATCTTTACGATGTAGAAAAACTATCTTGAGTCATCTTGAGGGTTTTTATGGTTTCCTTTGAAGCCTGTGTAGTTGTATCAGACACTTTCCGCTGCCAGTAGATTTTTTAAAATGCCCTAAAGAAGAAAAAGTGTAATAAACGAGAAATATTTTGAAAGTTTTATTTTTTTTAAAATACATGGCATATTCCATAAAGATCTCATTGACAGGAGTTTGGGACAGGCATATAAATCATCTGTGGTCCCAGGTTAAAATCTTCATAATGTGCTGCACCACCATGTTCTCACTTTATATTTTATCCAATGCATATATACACGTTTCTCTACTAAATAATTAATGATGTGTATATATTAAAACTACTCCGGTCTTCCTTTCATAACTACAATGCTGGTCTGTCTCTGACAAAGCTATGTATGTGGTTTCCCACTTCTGTTAAAAAGTTGTTACTTTTCCACAATACATTTTTGGTGAAAGATCTTCATGTCTGTTGTGAAAAGCTGTTTTCCCTTTCTGTGGCATGAACAGATTTGGAAATGCCTCTCAAATGTTTGGCGCACAGCCAGGAAACTAACAGATCCCTCTGCATAATTGAGAACATACATCTTCCATAGTGCAGGAGCTGGGACACCATCCTCTTTCACTGTGATTATTTTGACTTCTTAGCAGACTGTTGTATTTAGTATTTTTAAAATTAGATTTTTGTGATCTAAATGAAACAGCATGTAAGCTCCAAGAACATGCTCGTCACTTCACTGCTGCATTTGAATAGTGTGTCTAAGCCTCTGAGTGCCTCATGCTTTAGCGTACATCAGTGAAATGCAAAGGGCATGTCTGTGGACCCAAACTATGCACGATGATACAATAAGCAGGCATAGCTCCCTGTGGAAGATTTGCTTAATTATGATCTGACATCCTTATTAAAGAACAAAGCTATTATATTCTTTGCTTACGTTTAATATTGGCTTTAAGTGGCACCAACTTCATATGCAGGCTTCAGAACCTGGCCCCTGGCCTTACTGGTATGTTGCTCGTAAGCAGTGGGGGGGTTTAATGCTTTCTGGATCTGCATTCTCTTCCATCTCTGGTTACTTCAAGCCCTAAGGACAGCTTCCTGTGTTTTCCCATATACACACTTAAGTTCTCCGTGCTGTGGTGATTTTGGGTGTGTTAGATGCAAGTGCCCTTGAGCTGGCCAGATGAAATGCTAAAAATCAACCCTGGATGGTGCTTGTGCGATGTTATCAGTGCCATTAATTGATCTGCATTTTAGTACATTTCTTGAATATTTTCTATATCTATTTCTGCTGTGGCCTTGCTCTATGAAGTTCTAGCAAGCCTGTGCAATTGAAGCCAATGACTGCAAATCACTCTGTCTTGTGTTGGTTCATAGCTCTTTAACTCCAGTTTTTTTGAGAATCTTCATTTTCTCTTGTAACCAAGCATAGGAATTTTTGTGCCAACATATGCCAGTATTTCACTAAAGCACTTAGTTTAGCCTAGCAAGACATGAGGACACAGCAAAAAAAAAAAAAAAAGTCGACCACCAAGCTAACTAGCTAATTATCTGCTTCCTTTAATTTACATTTAATTAATTCACATGGCTGTTACATATGGGTTTCTCTAAGCAGTTAACTTGTCTTTAAATTACACTTAACGGGAATGTATTCCTGATGCTTCTGCCCCATGTAAAAACGAATGTGAGCTGGTGACCTCTTAACTTGAATTAAAGGTGCCATTTGCAGGCAGTTGTAGCAAATAGAGTCTGAACCAGTCCAGTGTCTATCTTGGGAGATAACTTACTTACCCACAGAGATGCAATGTTTTTGCTCTAGCAGATAAATGGCCAAAAATAATATAGCCAGCAAACTGTCACTACACCAGGTCAAAATTCCTTTTACTGTTTTATTTTTTACATTTGCCTAATACCAGAATTTTACAGTGTAGTTATTTAATTGAGTGTTTCATATTCACAAGATAGTCACCACATTCTGTACTAAAGAAACTCTAAACGGGGCTCTTGTTAGCCCAGGATATGGCTATTACTCTCTTGACAAGAGGGCACCTGTAAGTTACTATTTTAGTTATTAAATGTTCTTTGTCCTCCAGTGTTCACTGTTAATCCCATAAATAGATATATAATTTGTATATGAAATTATTGAAATCTGCTCAAATTTAATAATCATCCTAATAGGCCCTCAATGCTTTGGGGGGTGGGGGGGCATAGATGTATCTAGATATAGACAGTCAGCAGTATTTCTGTTGCTTTGAAAATGCATGCTGCACTTCAGTGAGAGAGCATTATCCCATTCCATGTTCTGTTTTAGGAGTAGCCAAAATCTAGCCCACAGCCTCATACCTTTAACACAGGAGATGTAGCCCGATGAGATTATAGGTGTCGGAATGCAATGTTTAGCTTGAACAAAGTGACTTCCACTAAAATAAGCTTGGGAGTATTTCATGTTGAACTTCTCGTCAAGATGCCCCTCTGTTAAAACGTAGAGCCAAATGCAATCTTTTCCACTTCATGTGAAGTAGGAGCAGCCTCTGGGGTCCTAATGAGTTTTCACTGTAAGCCTTGGATGTGCAAAGTTCGAGTTGTCCTGTTGCAAGCATTGTGATGTTTCCATAGTCAAAAGCAAAAGGAAAATTTGACATGCAACACTGATGCAATTGTTTTGTGGTTGAGGTTTGGAGTGTAAAATGGGTATAATTTGTTTGTTTCTGCCCAGATGACCCAGACCCTGATGATGGGTTCAACTACAAACAGATGATGATGAGGGATGAACGAAGGTTCAAAATGGCTGACAAGGATGGAGACTTGATTGCTACCAAAGAAGAATTCACTGCCTTTCTGCATCCGGAAGAATATGACTACATGAAAGATATAGTAGTACAGGTGGGTGCCATGGCGGTATGTTAAATAAATGACACACACTACTCTGATGTTGCATACATGTGACTTGGGAGCCTTGTGGTGGTGATGAATAGATTACAGATCACTATAGTTGAAAACTTCTCATTGGGCCTGGTTCAGTGCTCAAGTAGCCGGATAGCATACTTCTGCACAAGCAGGTGGGTACTGGGGGCATCACAAAGACAGCCCATTCTGCTCTTAGAGGAAGGAGCACCTGGTCACCCTTAAGAAACTACCTTTGGTCCTCCTGAAATGGATCCTTTTTTAGGGCATGTCAAGCCAGCTGGTTTAGAAAGCAGTTTGAGATGATATGGGGCCTTAAGAGGTAGGGAGGAAGTAAAATAGAGTTCTTATGCTTGCTGTCTCAGGCTAGTAGCAGTCTGGGACCTCCCAGTTACCAGTGATCTCACAGGAGCATGTAGCTGGCGTGTTGATTGAGGGGGAGTGAGTCAAGTGTAAGGTTTACTTACTGGTGGCCCCAGCTTTTGGTAAGCTTTCACTTTTTTATCCTAAAGTTTTGAAGTTTCAATACACTGCTCCAAATGTTTTAAAAAAAAAAAAAATCTTGCCTGACCTCTCATTGGCAGCAGTTCCAGGCAACAGTCAGTGCTGCGATGGATAGTGTTGCAAACCTGATAAATGCCCTGATAGGGCATCAAGGCAAAGCATTGTTGGACTTTGCAGGAACTAAGAGGAGAAGATGCTTCTCATCACTAAAATACAGAGTGGCTGCTCTTCACTTAGTTAGTGGTAGCATGCAGCACCCATCACTGAAGGGAGTGGAATCATGTTCCACTTCCAGGGCACATTTAAACACTTTTGTCAGTCTTTCCCCTTGCGCTGTGCTGTGCACCAGAGCAGGCCTTCCATACACAGTTGCATTTGGTGGTTGCTTTTGGAAATTTTCCATTTAGCGATCACGGCATTTTGAAGTACAGGTGTATCAGCTAATTCTTCTTGAAATAAAGTCTGTACTTAGAGAGCATCCATTTAAGTTCACTATTTGATGCTGCAGAACTCATGTTGGGTTTTTTTTCCTGGTGCTCACGTATATCACCAAAAATAGTATTTATGCGCTTGGCAGCAGAGATGAGAAGGCATAAAACTGAACATAATCTGCCTCAGCAAAATGCTTTATCTTGCTACAGTAAGCAAATCTTACCCAAAACCAATTCAGAAACCTCTGTTACAGTTAATAAAATTGAACCTTGAATAGTATGGGAATATAGCTGGATTCTAGTTCCCTTAAGCCTCCTACACAGTAACAAAACTTCAGATCTGAAAAGTCATAATAAGCATAGCTACCAAAAAGCATAGCACTTCCGTTTTTGTGTTAGAGACCTTTTATGAGATCAACATTTGTTTTGACATACACAGCATAATATCTACAGTAATTAAAACACACAACAAAACATTCTGCATTTCTTTCAGTAAGAAGGTGCAAAAAAATTGAATGAATGAATATATGTATTTTTTCAGAAAGATGTCCTCTTTAAAATTGTTAAGTCTTAAAATATTTATGTGCAGTAAAAGTAAAACTCAAATTTTCAATCGGAATCTCAGATTTTGACGCTGATACTTTTCCTGTCAAAAGCAAGAGGGAGGTTTAAAAGAAGGCTTCTAATGGAAGCCTGGTTGTAGCCTTTACAGTATGAAGTCACAACTGACACTTCCTTAGTAATATAAATTGAAAGGTTGAGGTCTCCTGAGCCTCTTTGTGAAACTGCCTCTGCAGGTCCTTACTGAAAGTAGACCTGTAGAAAAAATAGATTCCAATGACAGAAGGGACTTTTGTGATTATCTAGTCTGACCTCTGTATAACAAGGCCACAGAACTGCCTCCTAGATCATATCTTTTAGAAACTACCCAGTCCTGATTGTAAAATAGCGAGTGATGGAGAATCCACCGTGATCCTTGGTAAATGGTTCCAATTGTTGATTACAGCATTAAAAATGTACATCTTATTTCCAGTCTGAATTTGTGTAGCTTCAGCTTCCAACCATGGGATCATGTTACACTTTTGTCTGCTAGATTGAAGAGCTCTTTATTAAATATTTGTTCCCCAGATAGGTTCTTACAGACTGTGATCAAGTCACCCCTTACCCTTTTTTTTTGTTAAGCTAAATAGATACATTGATTGAGCTCTTTGAGTCTAATAATATTGGGAGAGCTCCATTTACTAGTAAATGTTTCCTTCCTCATGTATTCCTCTCAAAGTGGTACAGAGAGCCATATAAAGACCCTTTTTGTTCATGAACTTTGAAGCTAACCTAGCCCTTGTTTTAATAGGAAACAATGGAGGATATTGACAAGAATAGAGATGGCGTCATTGACTTGGAAGAATACATAGGTAAGCAACTTGCTAAACTCCATTTTTTTCTCCTTGGGTCTGATGACAATATGTTCACCTCCCATCGGTGCTTTGTAAAAAGATATTCCCAAATGAAATTAGATTGCAGTTTACTTTGAATAGTATTTGTGCCAAAGGAGCCATTCTCTTTAATCTCTTCCTCCTTGCCTACCCCTTGTTTTTCTAATGGGTCCCTTTTTCCTCCCTACTTTTGGAACTGTTGGATTCTTTTTTTCTCCTCTCATCAGTCCTTACTATGTAATTCCAAGTTAACTGTGTAATCAGAGTGATGCATACAATTTGCTTAGGGGTAACCGGACAAAATGCCAGTATGATCACGGAACCCTAGGTGGAAGGGAGCATCTGCTCTAAATCCATAGTCTGCTCTCTAATATGTGATGGGGCCTGCCAATTTTCAGAATAGCACGGCTGCGTCTCTTGGCAGTAATAAGTCACAGAGCAGCTGTCATTTTAGCTCTTATTTTTTTGAAATGGAAAGCTTTAGCGTTGAGTAAATGTGGTGATAAATGCATTCGACTCTACAATATATGCCAGTTATAGACCCTCTGCACGTTTCTCTAAACAAGGGGCCTCCAAACTTTCAGCTGCCAGGGCCACATCACTCAGTCTTGCTCTTATGGTGGACCAGAGTGGCTCCTCCTGGCCAGGGCGCTGGACTCGCATCATATGGGGAATGGGCAGGGCTGGGAGGGAGGAGTGGCCGCTGCGTGGCACTGCTTGGGGCCAGGAGCGGCTCCTGGCCAGGATGCTGGGCCCATGTCATGTGGGAGAGGGGCGGGGCCGGGAGGGGAGAGCGGACTCAGTGGACCAGTCAAAATGTGTCGGTGGGCTGGATGCGGCCGGTGGGCCATAGTTTGGGTACCCCTGCTCTAAACATATTTAAAGTAGCCTTTATAAACCTAAATGTCTGGGTTAATCTTGCTAAACTAAAGAGATCCAAACTAGGTGGCCACTCAGGTGTTAACTCATGGGTGGAAAATCTGCAGTCCCTAGATCTGTGGTGTGGCCTGTGGTCACTCTTCTGTTTAATAGATGACAGCACCCTGCAGCAAATGCTTTCATAAGGATGTAGTACTACAATTTCCACTGGCTGCACATCCATATTGAAGATGAGGATGAGTGTTGCAATTTCTCTCCTTAACTTAAGTGTAGCCACTTCGCTTCACAATTTGCTTGCACAACCCTGAGTGGAACAAAGTGGTGAGGGGGTGTTCTTGTATCAGCAGCTGTCTTGTGTTCTTGTTCAGGTGATATGTACAGTCATGATGGGGATGCTGATGAGCCAGAGTGGGTGAAGACAGAGCGAGAGCAGTTTGTGGAGTTTAGAGACAAGAATCGAGATGGGAAGATGGACAAGGAGGAGACAAAAGATTGGATCCTCCCCTCAGACTACGACCACGCTGAGGCCGAAGCACGGCACCTTGTCTACGAGTCTGATCAGAACAAGGTGAGATTTCAGTGTCTTGTCCTGTGTAGGATGGAGGCCTCCAAATCCACTTCAGAATTGTCTCTGAGGAGCACTTTGTAATCATGGCAAGAAGCCTGAATTACTGAGAGCAGCTCCACTGAGGCCCTCGCTTTCAGTAGTGATTTTGGGGCTTACCTCAGTAAACTTAAACAGCTGTGGGGCCCTTCTTTCCTGGAGCTAGCACTGAGAGCTTAAAAAGTTTGGCAAGCGCTTCCATTGAGCAATCTGATTAGATTCCCCTCTTCCTCCCTGAGGAGGCAGCCACATCTCTGCCGTATTGGAGAACAAGGCATCAGCTCTTCTCTTTACCCCACCCTCCCTAAAATGCACAGGGTGAAAACATGCAATGGTCTCTACAATATCCTCCATATACCTAAGAGGATGGGAATATGTCATGGCTGTTGTGTGAATCTGAGCGCTCAGAACTTTTAGGGGAGATCTGTGCACATGCTCTGGGGAAACTAGGGCCCAGGAGGTACCTGCTTCCTGCCATGTGGCCTTGGGGGAATATTGCAGAGAGGAATCAGCCAAATTCCAGCTGATAGGAGCTGATGCAGGAAAGCCAGGGCATTCAGAGAACTCTCTACAGTTGTGACTGGACTCTCTCTGCCCTTCGCTTATTGGCTGTTTGATCCAACCGTCCCCCTTCCTCAGTCTGCTTACCCCAGCTTTACAGCACACCTGTCCCTCTTATCCCCTTCTTTCCTTCCATTGCTTTCCCTTTCCATTTAGCTGATCCCCTCGTAAGGAAACTCCACCCAAAAAACCCACAACACACAACTTGTGGCACTACCATGCCATTTACCACCATCACATTTTCATTGTTCACTCTGCTTGTGTGTTCTACCCTTTCCTCCCACCCTGTGTGTGTCTGGTCTGTTTAGATTGTAAACTCTTT
Organism: Emydura macquarii macquarii; assembly: GCF_026122565.2. NCBI lineage: Eukaryota > Metazoa > Chordata > Testudines > Chelidae > Emydura > Emydura macquarii. The sequence goes on along the minus strand of NW_027133607.1, from coordinate 9,624,254 downwards.
GGGGCAGGGTCACTCTCCTCTGCTGTGTTTGTACATTGCCTAGCACAGTGGGGCCGAATCGTTGGTTGTCCCTCAGGCACTGCCCTAGCACACTTGACTAACCTTTTTTTTTTTTTTTTTTTAATTTTAGGATGGTAAACTGACCAAAGATGAGATTGTGGACAAGTATGACTTGTTTGTGGGTAGCCAGGCCACAGACTTCGGGGAAGCCTTAGTACGACACGATGAGTTTTAAGAGCTGAACAGAGAAACCTGTTTCTTAAAAGTAATTTATTTTTTACAATTTCTGGATTAACATGAGAAATGTTTTCACTACTGAGACTGTTATTTCAGGCTCTGAGGTGAAAAATCTATCCTGTCCTCTTTCCTTTTCCCAGAGGGATGGGGATGTGATGTTCTGAAAAGTGACTCTAATTATAACACTTGTGTTTTTTAGATTTATGCTTTGTTTGATGTCTAACAAGTCTTGTTTGTTTTTGTATTTGTTTGGGTTCCATGTGAAATGAAGAATGCATATCCTGAAAAATTAGCTGCAGAGCCATGTTAGTTCCTTCCTCAATGCCCCACCTCCCTCTCTCCCCCTTAAGTTTGTTTATACGTAGCTACAGAATTTTTTACAAGCCAGAGAACAATAATGCCAAGCAACAAAGATATGTAATGTTTGTTTAGACTGGGGCATGCAAGTTCAGGCTGAGGGCCACCGTGGCAGCTTGCTTGCTAGGAGCCGAAAGGCAACACTCAATTTGCTACGACTGAGCATTTTGCAGTTATCTTCAGTACAAAAGAGATTCTCCCAAAATGCAATGCTGTGATCGAGTACATTGCATGCTGGGATCTGTCTGTGGGCTGCACTGGAGAATTTGGGGATCACATTTGATTACAGACTGCCTTTGGGCGATCCCTGTTGTTGATTCTATATAAAGAGCTGGCTTTGCAAACTCCCTTCGAAATAGACGCAGTAATGTGTGGCAGAAGCAAGACAAAACCAGCGCTTGCTCTTCTCTGCAGCGTTCCTTCATGATGCCTCTGCTGCTCGCGGAGCTCCAGTCATTCGAACTGATACAGCAAGTGTGATCTGGAGCTTTCCATCCAGCTAGATGTGGGAGGTGGGGCTAAAATCCTCAGCCTGTGTTTTGTTTGCCCCAGGGTTTCTGTAAATGCGAATTACTTGTGCATTACACTCTTCTGAATCCATCTGGTTTCCCTACACATAGTTAATCAAAGCCATGTTGATCCTACTAGAGGAAGCAAGAAACTGACATGATATGACCCTCTGTATGTTATACAGTCAAATCAACCAGGAAGAGTGAGTGGTCCTAAATTGGTCCCTTAAGGCAAGGAACAAAGTGGACGAGTGCGTCTTGCACCATGGGGCGAGGGGATGGAAATAGGTTTTTATTTAAACTGTTACACTTCTGCAAATCAGACATCATTGAAGTGCCTTTACCTACCAAAACCAAACCAAGCCAGTGCTAGCTTGTCAGTTTAGGAACCTCAAGGTGAAATGTGCTAATAGAGGATAACTAAGAAAACAGCAAAGCTACAGCAAACTAGAGAATAAAGACTCTGAGGATTGAAATGAACCTTTGTGTATTCTGCTCCTGTGCAGTGGTTAAACAGCAGTATTAGTGCAACCTTTGCAGCAGTGTTTCTTACCTTTGTGTGGATTTTTAACCATTTGCTGCCTATTTTACCAGGGATTTTATTACCTCAGCAGGCAAACCACTTACTTTGTTGTACCCTGAGGTATATCCTTATGCTTTTTTCTTTAACCAGGGAGAACTGCTGTTAGAGAGCCAGAGATATAGGTGATTGCCAAGAGATGACTTCTCTGTCTTACACTGGTGACTCTTCCTTGGAGTGCCATTTTGCACAGCTTGGTGGGTCACTTGCACTTCTCATGTGTGGGGCATGGTGGTGGAGGAGTGGGTGTTGGGGAATTAGTCTAAAGCAGTCACCGTGTTTGCAAACATAGATCATTTCCCTCACTGTATTGTCCTGTAAACACTAATGCCAGCCTCTTCTCGCCCCTTAACTGTAATAAACAGTTCTCTTTTTCTTTAAATCTGTTTTTCAAGGGTTAAAGGCTTGAACCATTAAGTACGAGTACTATTACTTCACGTAACTTTCTACAAATAACACACTTTTTGATATAACTTGAGACAATGGAATCAAATCATAATTAAGCATTGTATATGAGATTTGTATGGTATATGTACCTTTGGTGTTCACCCCTGAAATGTGGATGTACTCACCCTTGGATGTACTGTGTGGTTTTGGTATACAGCCAGGAAGAATCATACTCTAATAAACGAAACTTACACATAGCAAAGGAATCTGGAGTGGATGGAGGCCAGGTAATGCAGCAGTGCTCGGGTCGCTGGATGAAGGCTTTAACTTCCCATTTCTGGTGACCTAGCTTTCGAGCTGCTTTTGTGACTCACATTTAAAATTAATTCCATTTCCTCCTAGCCTTCATTTGTCCCATCACAAAACCTCCACATAGTCTTGACACGGTTGGGTGTCTGCGTATGAGGCTTCGAAACGGGCTAGTGCTCTTCAAAGTCACAGCTGAGATGTATTGACAGAGCTAGGTGGAGGAAATTTGCACAGCTGCTGTCAGCACCAATGACTGGTGCAGACACTCTTTATAAACACTACAGTTCTTTCACCAGTAAAGTAAAACCCAATCCCTATCTTCAGCATCAGGAAAGGTTTGGCCATATTCAGTGCTCTGCGATGCATGTCAGGTTAGTCTCTGCGTGTTCCCACTTCTGCTGTATCATCAAAGCAAATGTAAAGCTGGTGAAAAACAGATTGCACACCCCAAGGTATCTATTCCCGTGAATGCTAATCCTCTAGTTTTTTTTTTTTTTTTTTTTTTTTTTTTTGGTAGAGTGTAAACAGAGTTTTATAATGTATGTCAGACATGTAAATCTGTCTCAATAAAACTGTTTATATGTCTCGTGTCTTCTCATCACTCAGCAACAGAGACTAGGAATGATAGATCGGTTGGAATGGAATGATTTGTGGTCTGTTTTCACTAAAGAAACAGTGCAAGTGGGATGCTGCAGCAAGAATAGGTACTTCATAAAACTGAACCTTGGGGAAACCCTGGCTCAATTTATCGACTTGCATCCTGAATTGGCTAAGAACATAAGAACGGCCTGATGAGGTCAGACCAATGGTCCATCCAGCCCAGTGTCCTATCTTCCAAAAGTGGCCAATGCCAGGTGCTTCAGAGGGAATGAACAGAACAGGTAATCAAGTGATCCATCCCCTGTCACCCAACTTCTGGCAACAGAGGCTGGGGACACTTCAGAGCATGGTTTTACCTCCCTGCCCACCCTGGCTAATAGCCATTGTTGGACCTATCCTCCAGGGACTTAGCTAATTCTTTTTTTAACCCAATTATGCTTTTTGCCTTTCCAACACCCCTTGCAACAAGTTCCACAGGTTGCCTGGGCATTTTGTGAGGAAGTACTACTGTACTTTGTTTTAAACCTGCTGCCTATTCATTTCATTGGGTGGCCCCTTGTTCATGTATTATGTGAAGGGGTAAATAACACTTCCCTATTCACTTTCTCCACACCAGTCATGATTTTACAGACCACCATCATATCCCCTCTGTCATCTCTTTTTCAAGCTGAACACTCCCAGTCTTTTGAATCTCCTCATATGGAAACTGTTTCATACCCCTCATCATTTGTGTTGCCCTTCTCTGTACTTTTTCCAATTCTAATGATATTTTTTGAGATGGGGTGACAGAACTGCATGCAGTATTCAAGGTGTGAGCGCACAATAGGTTTATATAGTGGCATTACGATATGATTAAAAGTGCCACAGAAACCTCATGTTAGTTTGGTCTGATCCACTTGTTTTGAAAATAATTTTATTTCACAGGTATGCCATGATAGAAGTTATGCTTCTATTTACTAAACATAAGTTAATCAACATACACTGAAGGTAGATAGCTTTGTCAGACAAGCTGGCATATTTTTCTATTAGCTGAAAATAAAACTAATACCTCGAGTGCACAACAAAATGAACAAGTCCAGCGAATAACTTTCCATGGATGTAATTCTTCTCAGGAGCCCAAAGTTGTTTGGGGGTCATTCATCCTATCACTGAGATGCTGTCCCTGCTCGTGTGGAATGCAGCAGCCACTCTGCTTTTTGCGGGGCGGGATGTCTCCGATGGGGACTACCAGTGCAGTTTTAGGTAGATATAATCTAATTTTTACCTATGCTGGAAGTTAGCTGTTACAGGCTAGTTAACCTACCTTTGGAAAATGGGCATCTATTACCGGATGTCTCTTGAAAAGCTGATTGTTCTATAGCCACTGAGAGGCAGCATCTGAAGTTATAAACCTATTTTTGTCCCCAGTAGCCTGATGTACAGGCAGAGAATATTTTCATTTGGACATCCAAAATGAGGTTGGAGGTGCTATGCTTAGACTCTGCGTATTGCCACTTCTGCAACGTTGTATGTACCACGGCCTCAGCTCCATTGATCTTTCTTCTCCCTTTGGATGGCCTATCCCAGCTCTTGCACCTTCCCTCCCTAGCGCCACCTCTCCAGAGCAGAGCCTGTGCACAGTGCTTCATTGTGCTAGAAAAGGGAGAGGATTCCAAGGCTAGGAATGGCACATACACACCTGCCCTGCCACCCCACTCCCCTTCTCAAACCTCTCCCCAGCCTTGCTTTTGTATTGGGATCCAGCTCAAAATTCTGCTCCTTTGGGTCGTATCCTGCACCTGCCACAGTAAATGGGTGCAGGGTGGGGCCCCTGGCTATAAAAACTGCTCTCTAGACCTGCTTCAGTCTATGTCCGGGCCTTTGTCTCCTTTTTCCAATGTGCTCAGCTGCCACTGGCCACCTTTGTGCCCCTTCTGCACCAAACAGCTGTCAGGGCAGTGCCTTCCCCACTGCATTCACTACCAGCTGGCATCGCCCCCCCCCCATCTCCGCTGCAGCAGCTCTTCATCGCACTTCACCCCTCTGCTGATCTTTCACTGTTGCCTATACCTCTTACTTCCCCTTTGCCAGTCTACTGGCTTTGTTCTGCAGTCCTGTTGTTTGAGGTGACCTGCAAATGAAAAAGTCTCTTCTCTCTCTCCCTTGTGCCGGGTTGCATGTAAAGGCCTGAAACTCATGTTAAAAGTCCTTTTGGCCTGTGTTTTGGGCTGGAAATAGCAGCTTCTCTCTCTCGTTCTTGCCGAACACAGCTGACTGGAAAGCCAGAGGGATCCTGATACCACAAGAGCTTGGGGGGCAAGTGTGTTGTCTGATATTTAGTAAACTCGCCTCATTTTACCCAGCATTGCTATGCGTGCATTTTGGTCGACAAGGTCCGGAGGGATTTCAGTGCTCTCGTGGCTGCCCTGGAGAGGATTTTACAATGTGTGGAAGGGAGGAAAATGGGTAAAATACCCAAGAATGCTGAGGACGGATACACTGGCCTCCCCTGGGGAAAGAAATCCAAGGGCTCTAATGTTTGTGCCTTCTCATCACAGGGGTGGAGACTCTTCCTGGGTTAGTTACTGATCTCTCCTCCTTCAATATGGAGGGTGAGTGGCACTTGACTGCCTCCCCCAGTCCCTTTCGCTCCCCTGCCCTGATCTATGATTCCTGCAGGTTGGACCCCACCCTCTGCTATGCTGCTGCTCCGGCAGCCCCTTCTCCGGCCAGCTTTAGCGGGAGGCGGGGAAAGGGAACCAACACGTGCCAGGAGGGGTAAATGTGCATCCCGCTGCTCTAAAGGTCAGTAATACACACACAGGACTCCCTGCGTTGCTGCTCTCAGTGGAGCTGATGCAGTGGGAGCTATGGAAGGGGTCTTGTGGCTATTCCACGGTGCAGGCAGGTCTTGAGCCATCATCAGTGCATGGCCAAAGATGAGAGGCAAAGCGTTCAGCTACCTGCTACCTCCTGCATCCATTGGACGGCCCTGTCTTCCCCCAAAGCATTAGCTTCAGCTGGCAACGTCCTGAACTGGTCCCATCGGACATTGCAAGTTTGTGGCTAGTTCTCTGCAAACATCCGCTCAGGGTGCAGCAGCAGTCAAAAAAGCCAAGCGAGTGTTAGGAATTGTTAGGGAAGGGATAGCCGATCAGACAGCCATGCTCTTCTGTCCATCCACATGTTCAATGCTTCATGCGCTGCGGGTTGCCCCATTTCAAAACAGATGTATTCGAACTGGAAAAGGTACCGGGAAAGGCAACACGAATGATGAGGGTCTGGGGCAGCTTCCTGTGAGGAGAGGTTCAAAAGACTGGGCCCGTTCAGCCTGGAAAAGAGAGGACTATGGGGACATAGGACAGAGGTCTGTAAAATAGTGACTCGGGTGGAGAAGGTGAATAGGGAAGTGCTATTTACCCCTTCACAGGGGTCACCCAATGAAATGAATAGGCAGCGGGTTTGAAACAGACAAAGAAAAGGAAGCTCTTTCCAGGATGCCCAGTCAGCCGGTAGAACTGGCTCACCAGGGGTGCTGTGAAGGCCAAAAATATGACTGGGTTCAAAAAAAGAGCGAGATGAGTTCCTGGAGGACAGGTCCATCAGTGGCTATTAGCCAAGGTGTTCAGGGGAACAACCCCATGCTCTGAGTGTCCTAAGCCTGTCGCTGCTGGCGCCTGGGCAATGAGGTGGATCATTCGATGCATTGTCCTGTTCTGTTCACTCCCTCTGAAGCACCTCAGAAGCCAGGAGACTGGGCTAGACGGACCATTGCTCTGACCCAGTCTGGCCGTTCTTATGTACGAATGCTCCAAGTTATCTCAATATGGTGCCCTCGTGCAATGTACCTACTTCACTGTTTCCCGTGGGACCCAGCCAATGCCCGTTGCCCTTTTCTCAACCTGAATCCTTCCTGTGCCATCAAACATCGCTCTGCCGCCCCCTCTGTCCTGCTATTCACATGCCCTCTGTGTTAAGTCCCATAAGTCCAACTTGATTTCTATTGTCCTCTCTACTTCACTTCTTTGAGGCCTGGGGGAGATGTCTGTATGTCCCAGTTCCATAAGACCCCCCAGGCTGAGTGTTTAACATCATTTATTTGAGACTCCCTCATCCAGCTAATTGACGACAGCGCAGCTTGCAGAGGAGAAGGGTGTTTTATAGTGCAACCGAAACCGTGCGTCAGCCCAGTGGGTGCAGCCACCTACTGCGCCGCCTCCCCGCGGGTGTGCGAGGTGCAGGCTGGGAAAAAGCAGGGCAGTGATCCTCCGCAGAGAATGGGTGGACAGAGGTTGGCGTGGTAAATTGCAGTGGTGACTCAGCCAAGTTTTGACCCTGTTCTTTGAACCCAAACTGGATGTAGACCCGAGCACGTCACGAGCCGGATCCGAATGTGTATAAAAAGCACAGGTGGGATCTAAGCCTTCCACGCAGCTTGTGGGAGCTCGCAGTGACGCCGTGCGCTGAGAGAGCCTTTCCCCGTCCGTGGAGCCTGCTCTTTGGAAAGGTAAGGTTTGTCCTGCCCCATGCGAGGACGGATGGTCTAGTGGTCAGGGCACGGGTTCAATTCCTGCCTTCTGTCCCAGAGTTCGGAGAAGCCACGTCATCTGCCCTGTGCCTAAGTTCCCCGTCTTTAAAATGGGCATAATGTCTGCCTACTTCATGGACAAAATCTGTTCGAGACTGAGGCGCTCAGACGCGACGGCGAGGAAGGCCTTAGCAGGGCCTAGCTAGGTACAATGCAGGAGTCTTATAATGCCACCACCCGTCCGCCCCCATCGCTTTAAATCAGGGCCTCGGCTTCCAAGTCAGCTCAGCTCTGGAGAGAAGGAAGCGTTTGGCCGTAGGGGTTTTAAGCTTCCTGTGTCTCTCCTGCAGGGAGCCGGGCCAGCCTTGAACGGGCCGGTACCGGCACCTTCCAATCCGAATGTCATTGTTGGGATGATTTGTGTCAAGGTTAGCGAGGGTGACTTGCGAGCAGAGAAGTAACGTGCCCTGCCCCTGGCTCTGCTCACCTGTGAGCATTCACCACCACCAGCAAAAAGCAAAGTGCCTGGCTGCAAAGCGGAGCAGGCAGCTTCCGAGGGAGGTGAGTACCCTGGGAAGTAGCTATTACTCCAGGCAAATGCGGAAGTCATCAAAGACGTGGGACTGAAGTCAGGCTCCGACTTGAGGCAAAAGCTAAGTGCACCGTGCTCTGGTAAAAGAGGAAGGCTGGATCGTACTGAAGCCACACATACGTTCTGGGGGAAAGATCATTTGCCTTTTTTACCCTGACTTTGCATGAACTGCTGGAAGTGGGTTGAACTGTACCTCCAGGCGAGCGAGCCCGCTCTCTGGACTGAAGCCATGGCAAGCTGGGCCATGCCCACATAATCCTGGGCCCCCTTGGAGAGCCGTCACCATTCTTGGCAGCTGAGCAGTCGGACGGGTACAAAACGGCTCACCACCACTGCGTTGCGTTCAGCCCGTCCGTGTTATTTTATTGGCAGACCCGCTCCTACGTCCGGACGCTAGAATATTAACCTGGGCTACAAGGATGAAGGCAAGGCCAATGTACAAGGTTTGATACAGGGGTTTGCAGCCATTACACATGCTCTGTACATTTAAATAAAAACGTATGTCAGGCGGACGGCCCTGGGACTCTGTCCTAGCCCGGAGCGTCCAGGGCTTCAGGTTAATCGCTCATTGCAAAAGGAAACACTCTGGATTTTGTATCCTGGACCCCTGGCTGCATTGTAAGATCAAGGACGCTCTCCTGTGTGGTGAGTGTGATGGTTGAGAGGTTCTTGCTTTGAAGCAGCCTCCCCGAGGGCCAGGTGGGAAAGCTACTGGTGAAGGAACTGGAGCTGAGACGCCTGCTCCTCTCAGAGCGGACTCGGTTCACGTGTACACGGTGCTCGTGAGCCCACGGGGTGTTTTATCAGCCCCCCGGGGAGGGCTGCTGTTGTCCAAGCTCAGGAGGGCACACGCCTCCCAAGAAGTGCGGGGGGAATGCTGAACGTCTCTCAAGAGCTCCAATGGTCATCTGGAAGTGGGCGGGCTTGGGCCTGGGCCTGGGCCTGGGGCTTTTAGAAAAGACCCCCCTGCTCCCTATATCTGTGCCCAATTAATTAGAAGGGCCTGGGGTTTGGGGAGATACAGTGACGGAACCCAGTGGTGGGGCAGCGGTAGAGCTGCTGAAATGGTCTGGCTCTGTCTGTCCAGCCTCTAGACGCACCCGTCTGCCTGCTGACGCCCTTTGCCCCCCGCTCCGGGCTTGGTGTTGGAGAAGGCGCTCGTGGGTCTGGCCCTGCACTGGAACGTCGGCGCTGGGTTCGAGACGTGGCCTGCGTGAGCTTGGCTGAGTCGCGGTGGGACTCGGTTCCCATCTGCACAAAAGGGTGCAGGACACCCTCCCCCAGAAGGGAAACGCGCTCGTGGTGGCCGAGCGCTCAGACCCCTCCAAGGGCTGGTCACAGCAAGGAGGTGGCTGCTTGGATTTACCTGCCATGGGGCTGATTCATTTTTTTTTGGCTACACATTCGCATGCAAATTAATTAACCCCAGCTGAGGGCCAGATCCCAGCCCACCCCACCTGCTACAAACCCCCTTGAATTCAACGGGGTAAGACAGGGCAAAAATGAGCCCCCTCGACTCCCTGGCACGGAGGCTGAGCAGGACGGATTCAGGGGCTTGGGAAGCGGGTGCAAGTTTCGGTCAGAGGGAGTCGTGGGGGGCTGGCGCCGGTGCCCTGTGCACACCCAGGGGAGGGGGCAGAAGCTGATGTTGCTCACACCCTCGGGTCTCTTTGAGCTAAAACAAGAGGTTGGCTCCTCTGCTTCTTTCATCCTCTTCTCTGCCTTTTCTATTGGACGAGGAGGCCGGTGACAAAGTGCCTGGCACCGGGGAAAGCCAGGAGGGAGGCAGGTGCCCGGCCCCTGCTCCTGGAGACCCTCATCATTGAGTTTTTGGGAGCGGGGAGGCCCTGGCTCTGCAGAGCTGTGACTGCACGGCAGGGGACGCATTGCCCACGGCTGTGGGGGGAGCTGAGAGTCTGGCCATGGTCAGGGCTGTTATACAGAGGAGGGGATCGATTGCTCTCCGTGGCCGGACAAGAAGCAACAGGCTTATGCTGCCACAAGGGAGATGGGAGCAAACACTGGCTCACTCCAAGGGCAGTTCAGCTCCCACGGGAGGCTGTGGAGTCGCTGTCACTGGAGGGCTGTGAGAACAGGCTGGACAAACCCCTGCCAGGGCTGCTCGAGGTTTACGTGCTCCTGCCTGGGCGCGAGTGGCTGGACTCGGTGTTCTCTGGAGCTTGCTCCCAGCCCCCCCTTTCTCTGGTCCCCAGCGGGAGGGTGACTAACGCTGGTGCAGTGGGTCCTAGCGCGTTGCCAGCCCCAGGATCACTGGCTGAGCTCCTGAGGGGGAGCAGCAAATCCCCCAGCAAACTCTGCCCCTGCCAGGGGCTCTCTCAGCTGCCTGCCGAGCGAGCTGCCCTCAGCAAGCGCGGCCCAGCCCTGGCACCGCCCGGCGCGGGATCTCAAAGCACCTGACAGCCACGGGTCTGGCCTCACCCGGGGGAGGAGGTCAGTGCTATTAGCTCCAGTTCTCGGCTGAGGGAAGCTTTCACCGTCAGTCAGTGGCAGAGCCGGGGAGAGAACCCAGGAGTCCTGGCTCCCGGCAGACCCCACTCCTCTAGCAGACCCCACTCACCTTGCAGAGCTGGGACTAGAACCCAGGAGTCCTGATGAGAAGCTCTCCCCTCCCCCAGTCCAACCACTGACCACACGCTGCATCTCTACCCTCTTCCCCCCCAGCACCGTGTGTGGGTTCCCAGCCGGGGCTGTCTCCTTTGGGCCGGCAGTCACGGGCCGTGTGCGGACGAAGAAGCGACGATGGCTGGTCAGCAGACCCGACCCGACGGGGGGAAGCGGGGGGAAGGCAAAGCTAGCCTGCCCTGGTGCGGCTGGTGCCAGGGGCAGATTCAGCCTGGGTGGCAGCGGCGCTGGTGGGTCAGTGGAGCTGCGTGGTGCTCCCGGGGGCAGCGTGGACTTGCCTTTTCCAGCCGGTGCGACCCCATCCTCCCCGCGGGGGCCGGGGAGCCGCGGGCCGTCCGGACGATTTAAATTTACAGCGCAGTGTGGCGGAGAAGCAGCCCCGGGGCTGGGCCGTGGCACCTCGGGGCTTCCTCTCAGAGCCCTCGCTGGAGCCAGGCGCCTGCTCCCCCCGGGCCGGGTGGGGGGGCGTCCCAGGAAGGTCCCGTGGCTCCATGAGCTGCCGCAGCCTCCTTAGCTGGGGCTGACCTGGCTGGAGGAGACGGACGACACCTCGGTTTTCTGGGCAGAGCTGGACACGTCAGACTCGTCCGTGATGGTTTTCCCGCACACCGTCTCCAGGATGCAGGCGCGGAACTGTACGGGGAGAGAGCGGCCCGCCACCCACCCCGCGCCGTGCCATTAGACCGGCCAGGGGGGTCCAGCCGGCACCCCACGGACCGTAATCTGCCCACGGGATGCTTCCGTCCGGCCCCCCCCCAGCAGGCCTGCTCCAAAAAAGGGCCATCCTCCCCGGGGCGGGACTTAGCCTGCACCATGCACGCGAGGTCACGCCGCACAGGGACACTGTTTTGTCCAGGACGTGCTTCTGAAGGTGGGTTGGAGCATCCGTGGTGGGGGGCTGGGGTGACAGGTCACTGCTGGGCTCCCTCCAGGCCAGGTGGCCACCACTAGCCCTCTGGGCTTGGCTCGCGGCCTGCCACAAGACAGTGACCCACACTCATGGGCGCCGGGGGGAGCCTTTCCCTGGCTGGCAGCGGACCAGGCGGGCTAGGCCGGCGCTGCGAGGCGGTGCCAGGAGCCCGCTTCTCGATGCCCGCCTGGTGGGTCTGGCTCATCCTCTGCCTCCAGCCGACCTGCAGGGTCGGGAGGTGGGGAAAGGAATTCCCCTCCCAGACCGGCAGGGACCTTGGTGGGGGGGGGGGTGGATACGTCTCCCCGAGAAACGCTCCCCACCCCCGGCACAGCGGCAGCGCGGGAGCGTGGACACGGCAGCGACAGGAGGGGTTCTTCCAGGGCGGGAGTCGACTCCCTCCCCTGGCGCCGAGAGGTGGCAGCTGGGTCGACGGCAGAATGGCCACGCTGGGGCTGGCGTTGGCCACGCTGGGGCTGGCGTTGGCTTACTTACATCGCCCAGCGCCAGGCGTTTTTCACAGCCCCGAGCTCACTTTGTCGTGTAGACCAGGCCTTGGTCCCCCCCCCGGTTCACGAAGGGCGTCTGGGGGCTGGTGATGGTCACACTAGATAATCTAACGGGCCCGTCTGGCCTGAACCCCTGTCTGCTAGGTGCGGACCCTCTGCTCCCCTCCCTGGTACAGAGCTGGCCATGGCCTCTGCGCCCTCGCACCCTGGGTCTTTTCCTGGGAACTCAGCCTTGGCGTCAGCACAGCCCCGTTGCCCGGCTTCTACGCTCCGAGGGCCTAGGGTTAATCTTGTGACCGCCAGGGTAGGAGCCATGCACCTCTCCGGGGCCCCCCACTGGCTTCCCTCTTCTCCACCTGGGCCTCGTGACCCCCCATGAGCTGGGGCAGGACTAGGGCTGTGGAGGGCCCCCCCCCCACGAGCGGCGCCGCCCAGCGAGCGGCACAGCCAGCCCGTCCGAAGGCCGAGCGCCTCACGCGGGCGCCTCACCTGTTTGTTCATGAAGCAGTAGATGATGGGGTTGTAGACGCAGGAGCTCTTGGAGAAGAAGGCGGGGATGGTGACCAAGCGCAGGTCCAGGCCGTGGTCGCGGTTGTTCACCATGTACATGGCCAGGGCCGCGTAGGGCACGTAGCAGGCGCAGAAGGAGCCCACCATCACCACCACCATGCGGGACACCTCCCGCTCCGCCTTCTGGGTGGTGGCCGACTCTTGCTGCTGGGCTGCGACCTGCGGGCAACCCACCAGCCCCCGCAGGCGTGAACGGCAGGCTCCCAGGCACCCCTTCGCCTGCCCCCTTCTCCACCGGGACAGCACTGGACAGCAGGGCCGCCAAGTCCGGGTTAGACCGGATGGACTCTCGCCCATCCCCTGGGGGCCGAGCAGATTCCCCCACCCTGCAGCTCACCCGGCCCCAGCTCCTCCGCTCGCATGTCCTGGGGCTTCCCCTGTGAGTCCCAGCCGGGAACGCCCCGTCTGCCCTGAATTTCGTTACCAGAGACACATCCTCCCTCAGGCCGGGGCCCTCGAGACCAGGCCGCCCGCAACCCAGGAGAGGCCTGGCATGCCCCGATCTCCCTGGGGGGCAGCAGGCCCTGGATGTATGTCACAGCCCAAGCCCACGGGCCGGTCCCTGCAGCCATGGCCCGGGAGCCCTTCCGTCCATTTGTCCGTGCTCCCCTTTGCCACCTGCAAGGAGCCGCATTTTCGAACACCAGGGCCCAGCCAGCAGCACGGTATCAGAGCCGGCACGCACGCACCCCTCCCAGCTCCCCCGCCCCGCCCGGGCCGCTCACAAGCCGACAGGGGCACCGGGCGGCACAGCCTGGCTTCCAGCGTCCGCTCTCTCTCCGCAGCTGGTACTTACGGCTCGGAGGGCATTCAGCAGCTGGGAGTAGGAGAAGCAGATGAGCGAGAAGGGCACGATAAAGCAGAAGATGAAGAGGAACCAGGTGTAGTACTCGCTCTTGTACTTGGTCCCCACCGTGTACCAGTCCGGGCCGCAGGAGCATTGCAGGCCTTCGGGGATGAACCTGCAAGGCGGAGGGCGCAGCACGTCCCCAGAGGCTGCTCGGCCAAAGCCGGAGAGATGGGCAGGGCCCACCTCGTCCCACCCCATTCGGCGTCTCTGGCTCCCCAGGGGAACGTAACCCGGGGAGCACAGCTATTGCCCAAGGCAGGGAAAAGATGGGAGAAGGTTCCTTGCACCCAGACCCGGCGTGAGCCTGGCTCCTGCACGCCCGTCCGAGCAAGAGAGGAATCGGCATGACGAGATTGACTGGAGTTTCAGAGCAAGCGGTGCGTCCCCGCTGGACTTTGCATGTCACAAGCTCCCAGCAGAGTTGGCTAGTGGGTTCCCTCTGCTACGGGCTGGGGGGACCCCCCCCCCCATCTGCTCCCTCTTGGCGGGGTCACGTTCCTGGGGCATTTGCCAGGCTGTGCCCTGAGGCTGGGCAAGAACCAAGGGGATTTGAAAGAGGCCAGCCCTTGGCGCACTGGGGTGGAAAGGGGGGGGGCTCGCTCTCCCCTCTCGGAGGTCCGGCTCCCTGCCCCCGGTCCCGCTCCTACCTGCTCCAGCCGAAATAAGGCGGGATGGAGACGCTAATGCTGATGACCCAGGTGGCCGCCACCGCTATCAGGGCGTGTTTGGAATTGAAGCGGAAGTTCCCGAAGGGTTTGCAGATGACGATGTAACGTTCAAAGGCCAGGAAGGCCAGGGACCACCCGGTGACGAGGCCTGGGGAAGGCACATGGAGATTAACCCACCCTGCATTGTCCTGAAGCCCCCCCGCCCTGCCCTACACCCAGATAACCCCCCCCCCTCCAGGACCTCCAAATGCACCCCACTCGCGTTGCAGTTCAGCCGATGTAGAGCTGGCCCTTTGAACCTCTGCCCCACGTTTCTCCTGTTTCCCCTCCAAAAAAATGCTTGCGGACACAGACGGAGGGGGCGGGGGGCGGCAAGCAGTGGGGCGCAAGGGACAGTCCGTTCCCCATGTGCCTTTATTGCAAGCAGGGTTACCCGGGCAAACAGCGGATCAGAACTCCCCTCGGGCCTCAGCTCTGGGAAACTGGCTGAGTTTATTTGGGGAAGGGAAGGGGCTGCCTGGAAAGTCAGTTCAGCCCCCTTCGCCGCGTCCCCACGGAGTGTGGAAAATTCACCAGCCCTGGGAATGCTTTGGAGCCCGGAGAGTCTCTGGCTTCGGTTTTGAAGCGAAGCCGCATTGGCCAGCGGCGCCGGCAGCATTTTCACTCCAGGGGCCAGTTTGGGAATGAACATGGAAAAAAAAAATCTCTGGCCCCGCTCCTCCATCTGGATCTACCACGGTCACCCCGATCCCTTGGCCTTCTTCAGCCTCGCGCGGCACCTCTCCCAGTGCTGCAGCCGGCAGGCACGGGATCCCCCCGGGACTGGCTCCGCGTCCGTCCAGCCCCCGGTGAAGGCAGAGGCAAATCGCCCCGTGGCTCCAGCGGGAGCTGGGTGTTGAGCCAGGCTGACGCTGCTTCTGCTCCCAATCTATGACCTTCCCATGTGCCCATCTCCTCTCCAGAGCTCCTGTCCACTATGATGCCTGGCACTGACGGGCCCCAGGGACCGGAGCGCGAGCTCTGGGGGTGAGTCGTAAGACAGTGCAGTAGAGGACAGCAACAGATGGCTGGAGAAGGTCCCCACCCCCAGCCTGACCCTATCCTCCCGGGGGGTTCCCTGGGAATACAGGGTGCCTCCTCCAGATGGAATCCGGAGCTTTTCTCCCAGCCTTTCCCAATTCCCAGCGCCTGATCGTTCAAAGTAATTAGCTGCCCAACTGTGCTCAGAACAGCCACGCTGCGTCAGCGCCAGGGGCCGTCTAGCCCAGCGCCCAGGCTGCCGACAGCGGCTGGTGCCAGACGCCTGAGAGGGAATGAACAAGACAGGACAATTTCACGTGGCCCAGCCCCAGCTTCCGGCAAACAGCCGCTTGTGCTCCCGGGTGCCGCTGACATCCTAGAGCCACAGTGTGCACGGCGGCTTCACCAGAGCAGTCGGGCCAACGGGGCCGTTCTGCACAAGTTTTGCACCGGCAAACGTGTGCCTGGGGCCTTTAAAAACCGGGCACCGGGGCTCAGCGGCCCTGGGCTGGGGGATCCTGAGATGTGTCTCTCCCCTGAGCTGGCCGGCTGCTTCCTGCCCCCCGCTCGGTGCTGCCTCAGCCCCAGAGCAGCCTCGGCTGCGGCGCGGCGCCGCTTTGTGAGCAAGGCCGGGGCGGAATTACGAAACAAGGGCGGATTGTCAGCTGGGGCGGCTTGACGCCGCTTTACGAGAGAGATGCCAATTGGCAGCAGCCGGGGACTGGCTCATGTCCCCAGACACACGCGTCCACCTCCCCGGCACCCGTCCCGAGCCCACGCGGCTGCTGGGACCCCCCGCCTGCCTCCCCTCGGCTCCCTCCGGCCTGGCCTGTCCGGCTCACCTCCGACCGAGCCCGTGAAGCCTTCTAAGGCGCAGGCATGCTTCCCGAAGACGAAGTAGCCCTGGGAGCTGGCCACGAAGACCGGGAAGATGGAGAAGATGCAGACCACCATGCCGCCCATGCAGATGTTGACCAGGATGTAGTTGAGCGGCTGCCGCAGCTTCTTGTACTTCGCCGTGACGAGGAGGACGACGGCGTTGAGGGGGGTGCCGGAGACGAAGACGATGCCCATGAAGGCCGTCTGGAAGTAGAAGGTCCAGAGCGGGGCGATGTGGTACTGGGGCCCGTCCCAGGGCCCCACCGAGGAGATGTTCTCGAAGAGGTAAAAGTCTTCCTCCCCCGACATGCTTGCGGTGGGGAGCGCTGCACGGAGCCTGCCCCCCGGCTCCCTCCCCCTTCTAATATACCATCGCCGAGGGGGCAATCCACTTAAGGGCTCATGGGGGGGATCAGGCACTAAGCCTCAGCTTCCGATGGGCAAAGTTTGGGATTAGGGGGGGGTCTCGCCGAGCCTGGCCGTCTGTCCCGTAAGCCCCGCCAGGCTAAGCTCGTCGGCTGCGCAGCCGGGAGCCGATTGTGGGGGATTTCGGGGGGCCAAAGGGCTGGCAGCCTCTTCCCCGTCAGTGGGGCTGGGTGGCAGGGCCTATGGGGGGGCACCCCAGTGGGTGGCTGTCACCTCACTCCCGCCCCAGGGTCAGGAGCGGTTCCTTTCCCTCCGGGAGTCCAGCCCCCGTGCCCCAGAGCGGTCCCCTCCTTGATTTGAAAGGGGGCTCCCGGCCTGCCCCCTCGGGGGCCGCGGCACTGCCTGGGCCTCGCCGCGGGAGAGGTTTAGAGCCTCCGTTTCCCTTTGCCGCCGTGTTTCCCGGCTCCCTCCGGCTCGGCACGTGCAGGGTCAGCCACAGTGACTGCGCATGGGACTGAAATGGGGCGGGGGAGAGACAGTTTTTTTCTCCCCCCTCCCAAAAGCTCCCTACCGCTCAGGCGGGGCTGGTTCTGTCCTGCAGTGTCCGACCTGGGGGGCAGGAAGGGGAGGGAATTGGGGCATGGATTATCTTGGAGGCAGGATGGCAGCTGCCCCTCCTTCGTCTCACCCCACAGGGAGGGAGGTGGGACTGTTTGATGCCCCAGGGCCATGCTGGGTGGGGGGGGCAATTAACAGGGGAGATACCCGAGGCTCTCCTGGGCACCGCTGGGGAGGGCCTTCTCGACACAGCCGGCAGGAGGGGTGACGGAGCATCCACCTTACACCTGGAGTCCGGGGCATGCCCAGCACGGTGGGACATGAGCTGGCCCAGATTAGCCTCAGCCCCGGGCAGCAGGGATTGTGCTACTCTGTCCCCCTCCCTGCCATCAGCGGGGATATTCAGGTTAGCACAGGTGGGCGCGGCTGTTACAGAACAGCCCCGGGACAGAGGCAGCCCCCGTCCTCCCCCAGCGCTCTCCAGGGGCGGCTGCAGCCCATCCCTCATGCACCCCTCCTCCTGGTGCCCCCCACACTCCAGCACCCTGCACTCTCCTGGTGTCCCCGCCGTGTCCGAGGAAGGAAATGGGCCAGCCCTAGCTGCGTTACAGAAGGGCCGTGTATCTGTCCCTCTGCCCAGCAGCTTCTCCCCACGGACTGACGCCAGGCCGCGGCCCCCCCAGACTCCCAACTCGGGCAGTGGGGTTCCCATTTTCCCCCCATCTCACTGGAGAATAGAGAGCCAGGGGCTGCCTCGGGGGCTCCTTGGCACAGTCGGGGGCGGGCGGCAGGAATGTCGTCCCCCTTCATGGCGTGAGGAAGGCCGGGGCCCGCTGGGCGAGGCTGGGCCTGTGCTTGTGCAATGAGGCCACAGGGCCGGTTACAGCCGGGCACGTAGGGCCCTGGGCCCTTAGGAGACCTGGTTCCTCGCCCCAGTGCCCAAACGTGGCTTCCAAGGCCACCTCAAAGCTTACCCGGGGGTCACCTCGCCTTTGCCCATTAACCGGCGTCGACTGAAAACATTCCCACCCGTGAGATCTGCTCGTCTTTGGCAACCGAACTGCAGCAGAGCCGGTGACGGGCACCAGCCACCCGCGGCATGGGGGGTCAGAGCAACACGGGGGGCTGGGAGGAGGCGTTTTGGGACTCCAAGGGCCGCCCTGGGCTTTTGTGCTAAGGTCGGGCTGGCAGCTGGAGGCCCCTTAGATGGTGTGACCCAAAACATTTGGCTCTAGTGGACGTCAGGCAAGTCTGCAGAGGGGGGACGTTAGTTGTCTCCACCCAGCTGAGCCATTTCCCCTCTTCGGTGCATTTTAGGCACTAAAATGAAGTTCCTTCTTTTTTGGGGGGAAATCATTTTGTTCTGGCAGATCCCCCAGCTTTTAAAAGTGGGCTTGTTCAGGATTCGAATGCGGGACCTGTTGTATCCTCAGCAAGGATCATGCCTATAGACCAACAAGTCAGCTGAGGAAAGGGCTTTCCAGATGTTGCCTTAGTGCTTTCCAGATGTTGCCTTGGAGGAGGCCGTGGCAGTTTTGGAAACCACAAGATCAAATTATTTCCTCCATGCGGTGTCTGAGGTTCAAGCAGCTGAACATCTCTTCCCTTTGGGTTCTTTCCCTGCCTCCTGGCCGCAGTTTACAGCACTTACCATTCACACCGTAGAGGGCTCAGACATAACAGCCACTAGACACTGAGCCAGGCCAGTTCAAGCAAACCAGAACCCCCACAAAACCGATCCCCGTCTGCTTAAGGCGCCCGTTGCTTGCATCTCCCTGTAGGAACACTGCTAGATTTGCGGTAGGACCATGATGAGCACGGGGAGCTGTGCCAGAATACACTCCTGTGTTCACACCTTACACACTAGTGAAATAACATTTGCACTAGGCATGTCGTGTGAGGCATCATTTAAAAACTCAGAATTTGCTGATCAGTAACATCATGGCAAAAGGCACCTGGCAGTGTTACCGGTGAAGTTATAAACGTCAGTGGAGATTGTGACTAAAAGCGTTTTCCAGAGAAATCTGGGGAGAGGCCAAACCACTTCCTTGGAGACAAGCTGATGCCCCAGCCAGGTGTAAACAAGGCTGATGGACCATTACCTGCTAAGTGGCCATTCTCTGGCAGGAAAGGGGTGAAAAATCTACATCTTTGCAAAGAAACAGCATGGGGTTCCCGTCCACAGACTGCCTGTCGCCAGCCTCCCAGCTGGAAACGCTTCTCAAAGGGAGACAGGACTATAAAAGAAGTGGCAGACACCCCGCTCTGCCCCCACATCCATTGCATTCTCTGCACCTGAAAAGACAAAGGAAGCAGCTGTTGGACTCCAGAGGAGGGGGCCTGACGTGTGTGTTTGCTCAGTAAGATGGCTGAAAGCACGTGGTGAGACAACTTCACTTTAGTCTAATGCAGTTTGTTAAGTGAGGCACCCGTCAGCCTTTTACCTTTTATTTTTCTTGAAACCGTTTCTGACTTTTCTGCCTGACTTGCTGAAAACCTCTCGCTCTGTAGTTAATACACTGCTTTCATTGTTTTAGCCAATCCACTGTGTGGCTGGTGAACTCTTTACAATAATAATCCAGGCTATTCTTGTCTTAAAGGGATCACAGACGCAGGATATTTGTAGTGCACCGGGAATGGCTGGGCCGTAGAGGACGTTCATTTCTGGGGGGATAGCCGAGGCCTGGGGGCGTGTTGGGGTTACCCTGCGGTGTAGCTGAGGCTGGTGTGGCTGGTTGGCTGTGGCTCACGCAGACGTAGCTGGGAGTGACTTGCACGCGGGAAGCTGTTTGGGCGCAGGCCAGGATCGGGGACCACCGCAGCAAAGCAGTGTAAAAGGCATCCCAGGCAGCGTGTCACCGCTACTCGTTAGTCTGGCTTGTGCCCTGGTCTGTCACAGGAGCCCGTTACGAAGCTGGGGGAGGGACAGCCAGGAGCCCAAGGGGTGCATTGCTGCCCCGTTACCGGGCAGGAGTACACCACCCCCAGAGCCCAGAGGTGCTGGCGCTCGCTCCTGGCTGTGACGTTCCCATCCGTTTGCAGCAGCCGCTGAGGTGGCGGCGTTGGGTGCCAGCTGGCGTGGCCGTCCCTCGTCCATCTCAACGGGCTCGCTGCACAGGCCTGGCGAGATCCCTGGGGCAGCAGCAGCGCTGACCCCTAGACAACTAAGCAGTTCCCAGCTGGGGCCAATGGAAGGCGCACGAGGAGGGTTTTCAGGCAGCGCGTCGGGGGACTCTTGCCTGGAGTGAGCCCCTGGGACGCAGTGGGAATGTACGGTAATATTTGTATTAAGCGGCTATGTGCCTCGGTTTCCCCTGTATTGTGCACGACTCCCCAGTGTGTGCGGGGGTGCGGGTAAGGCGAGGACCGTTTGCTCTCAGGGCAGGTGAAGGGGCACGGGTGCGAATGTTGCTGAGCTGCTGGAGCTGGGCTGGGCACTAAAAACGACTGGCCGAGGCCGACCCCCAGATCAACGGCGGATCTGAGAGGTCGATGCCGTCGGCACCTGGCAACCAGAGCCCCAGGGGGAGATGGGTTTCCCCGCCTCTCAGCCGGGGGGTGAGCAAAGACCCCAGGGGGAGCACAAAGGGCTGGTCCGGGGGGAGATGGTGGGACAGTCAGGGCTCTGTCCAGGAGGACAGGCAGAGCCCGACCCCCCGTGCTGGGCTGGGCTGTGCTGTGCGCCCGCTGGCTAGCGACCGTGGTGACGCCACTGGCTGAGGGTCACGGCAAACGCTGGGCGAGGAGCATCAGTCCCCAGTGGGGCTCGCGGAGCACAGCTCCCGGGTTGCAGCAGGGGGGCCGGCAGCAGAGGCTGCCTGGCTGGGGCTGGAAGACGAGTGCGACCCCTGGGGGGGTCTGGCCCACCGGAGGGGGCTCCTCCTGGATACCCTTCCAAAGCTGGGGGGCGTAGCCCTGATCTTGGGGCCCCGTGGCAGTGGTGCAGAGATCACGGGATCGGGCTGCAGGGCGAGAAGGGGGCTGGGTCACCATGGGGAGGGGGAACCCAGTCAATCCTGATCCTCTGGCCAGGCGCAGCCAGTTCCCGGCTCAGCCCCGCGCGCCCAAGTGGAGGGCAAAGGCTGCACCGGGGGGGGGGTCCTGGGCTGTGTGGATGGTGCAGGGGAGTGAAGCAGAGTGGCGTTTTCTAGCCTTCCTCTGTGCGAGCCAGGGCGCCCCGGCCTGGCCCGGCCCAGCCCCGGGGAAGCTGCCTGGCTAGTGGGAAGGTAGACGACTGCCCGCCCTGCTGGGTGGGGCCCGGGTGCCCTGCTCTCTAGCGCTCCCCCAGGCCTCATTCCAAGCCGGACCCCCCTGCGAGGGGCGGGCGAGGCCCAGCCCTTGGTTTGGATTAAAGCCGGGTGTGAGTGGAAAAGGCTGCAGCCGTTCCGGCGGCGAGGCGGCGAGTCTGGTTCCTTTCCCTGTGTAGACACGTCCTCAGCCAGTCGTCCCCCTGTTTGGCTCTGAGGGGCACCAGCCCCGGCGTGGCCTCGCTGCCCTCCCGGTGTGAACAGCCCCTGCCCAGGCCAGGGAGAGCAGATGCCTCCTGTGCCTGTTCTCCTCTCCGGGTGGACGCCCTGGGCCGGCTCGTTCCCGGGCCACTCTGCTCTGTCCCACCCTGCCGAGCCTGCTTGGGCTGTGCAGCCTCTAAGCACCCTCTCCCCCCCCCCCCCGGCTGACTTGTCCCTGGGTGCCGCTGAGCCCCCTCTTCCTCCCCAGCGGGGGCCGATCAGGACGACGGATTTCAACCCCCTTTAGCACAACGCCTGGCAGACCGCACAGTCTCCGGGGCGCCCAGAGGGCTTTTCTGCAGGCCGGGGCGGGGGGATCCTGGTTGGTTTTGTTGCAGCTTCCCCACCCCAGCCAGCGGTTGGGGGCTTTTAGATTAAAAAAATAACCCGCCCCCTGCTCCTGACATGCCAAAATCTGGGGGGGAAACCAGCCCCCTCTGGCAAATCCGCAGCTGATGCAGCGCCTGGACGGCAAGACAGAGGAGTAGCCCCTCTGGCCTACGAAGGCATCCCACAAAGCCACTTTCCCCGCCCCCAGCATGCCTTTCAAGTGCTGGCCCGTCACTCCTGGGAGAGCCAGACAGCTGCAATCCGAGAGCGGCTATTTTGCAGGCTGTATCTGGCAGCTGCATCGTCCCCTGTCCTGTGTCCGTCTGTACTTCTGACGCCCTGGTCCCTCCTCCCACCAACCTCTGCCCCAAGCCCATCAAACGTCTGGCAGCTGCTAAGTGCAGCTTGACCCCCATGAAGCAAAGGGGGAAAGGAAAGGGGGACAACCAGGATCTCAATCTGGGTCTGCTCACGCCCTAAGCAAGAATCAGTCCCCTTGGAACACCAACCCGGCTGGGGCGGGGCCGCCAGATGTTGTCCCGGAGGTGTCATTACTGGGCGGATAGCATTGCCAAGCTGCATTGGACGCGTTCCTGGAGGTTTCATCCCATGACATCATCTTTAATTAAATGAAATGAATAGGCAGCGGGTTTAAGATGGACAAAAGGCAGTATTTCTTCACACAGTGCATAGTTAACCTGTGGAACTCCTTGCCAGGGGATGTTGTGAAGGCCGAGACTATAACAGGGTTCAAAAAAGAACTAGTTAAGTTCACGGAGGATAGGTCCATCAATGGCTACTGGCCAGGATAGGCAGGGATTCCTGTTTGCCAGAGGCTGGGAATGGGTGACGGGATGGGTCACTGGATGATGACCTGTTCTGTTCATTCCCTCTGAAGCACCTGGCGCTGGCCCCTGTCAGAAGACAGGACACTGGGCTACCAGGACCATTGCTCTGACCCAGTCTGGCCGTTCTTATGTTAAAGAGTCACCTTTAATTCCTGGAGACACCAGGACAATCAGGGCTTGCTTGGCTTTAGCCCCCGATATCCACTAGACCCTATGCCATGCCACGTCAAGCAAACCAGGGGCCCCGCAAAACCGATCAGCTGCCAGGCGCTCCCTCTCCGCTTAAGGAGCACGGTGCTTGTGTCTCCCTTTAGCAAGGCTGCTTCATTCCTCAGTAGAGACCTGAGAAAAGCCGGCGCTGGCCTCGTGCTGGCAGGGAACGCGTGTGGCTCTTGCGCTCGGCTGGCCCTGGGAGCTCAGCGCCAGGAGGCCAGGTGGGCTTGGGCGTGGCGCCGTCCACGCGGCTATTGTTAACGTCCTCGCTCGGTCGGTCTACCCGCACCACGAGGCTTGTTCCCCACTGCAGTGGAGACAGAGCCGGTGCTGACGGTCCCTGCAGAGGGCCGGGCCCATCTGTGCTGCTCCCTGGGCTCCTGCCGCTCTGAAACGGAGAGCACCAAGCCATGTGAATTTCCCCCCAGCACCCTCTTGGGATAAGCACCTTGCTTAGGGCAGCCCACCTGAAAATGCCACGGTCAGGGCAGGCTGCAGCAGGAGAGCAGCTTCTCCCAGCGCGGGTAGGTGACACTGCAGTCAGATTCCCTGTCCAGTTACAGACAGAGCCTCCGATCCCCCACCCTGGTTAGCAGGGAGCTAAAAACACAACGTTACACAGCCCCCTTTCCTGCATCTCAGCCTCTGGCTCCCAGTCAGCCACTGGGTCCAGGAAAGAGACCAGTTCTTTAAACTCTGTGCCCTATACCAAAAAGGTTCCTCCTGACCCCAAAGGGTCAGCCACAGCACCAGCCCAATATAAGTTTGGATCTTACGCAAAATCCCACGCTGCCAGTTTAGTCTAGTAACTAAACTAAAGGTTTATTATAAAAGAAAAGAAACAAAGGAGAAGAGAAATGTTAAATGGTCCAAGCAATCAGAGACATACAAGTGACTGTAAAATCCACAGATATCAGCAGAACTGTGGAGTTTGCAGGCTGGTCCAGTCCCCTGGCGTACATCCGGTACCTGGATGAGCCTCAGTCCTTCTGTCATGCGGGCTGGCTTGAGTGGGGGGGCATTTAGTATATTGGGTGACATCAGCATGGCAGAATCATAATAATCCATGTGGGATATGCCATGTCAGGTACTGTTCGGAAGGTTATAATGTGCTAAGTAAGATAATATTACTTGTGTTCATGTGTGATATGTGAAATTGAGATATCTGTATTTCAAATTGTGCTGCCTGGGCAACACCCCAGATAGGAAGGCTGTAGAACAATGGCCTGCGTAATGGCCCATTAAGGCATTCCCAGGTGCACGGGGCCCTGAGGGAGAAGCCAGCATCACCACTGAGTCACCAGAACCTGCTTACGTGACTCTGGACTCCATTGCAGGCAGCCTACCTGATGAAGCATCAGGACTGTCCCATGTGACTATGGAACCCAGGCACAGCAGAGGAGTCACCAGGATTGGCCCATGTGACTATGGACTCCATTTTGGGTCTTGTGACTGCCCACAGGCCACATGGCCGGAGGAGGGGGTTTATAAGATCAAGCCAGAGAAACCATTTTGTCTTTGTTCCTGTCCAGTCTGCAGACATACACCTATCTCTGGAACAATCCATCTTGCAACTGAACCGAAGGACCTAGACCCATCCAGGTACTGGATGTGAACCAGAGAGAACTACACAAGCCTGCAAATCCACATTTCTTCCAGAAACCTGAAGTATATGGACTTTTAATCATTTGTATATCTGTGATTTACTTTAACCCTTTAACATTTCTCTCGTGGTTTATTTCTTTCTTTTTACAATAAACCTTTAGTGTTAGTTACTGCAGGATTGGCTGGCAGCGTGGGATTTTAGGTAAGATCCAAACTTATATTGCTCTGGTGCTGTGGCTGACCCTTTGGGGTCAGAGGGAACCTTTGTAGTAAAGAGCAGAGAGTTTAAGTAACTGGTCTGTTTACTGGACCTGGTGCTGATTTGGGAGCCTGGAGCTGAAATGCAGTGAAGGGGGCTGTGGGCATTTGTGGACTGGCTTCTTGACACCCAGTGTGGGGAAATCAGGAGCAGTTCGTGGCTGGTTGGGAAGCCGGGCTTCAGTGTCACCCACCAGCGTGGGGAGAATCTGCTCTCCTTCTGCAGCCTGCCCTGACCTTGGCATTATCAGTTGGCTGCCCTGGGCACGGGTCGTATCACACCTTCTTTCACAGCTTCAGCTGTAGATGAGTTGATCCTGAGGTAGGAAGCACGAATGAAGACAACACGGGGATGGTGCAGCTGCATTTTATAGTCTCTGGTCTGCCTTGTTCCAGACACAAGCTCACAGCACATGGGCCGGGAAAGGCACTTGCAGCCCCCCTGACCACAGGCACGTCCTCCCTACATGTCCTGATGACTCACGGTGCTGTCCTGGCTTCGCTCCCTGGGCTCTTTGGAAAGAGGATGGCCCTGGGTGAGTCATCAGGGCTGACAGCGCTGTGCCCGGGGGGGGGGAAGAGGGGGCCAGTAGCACAGCACAAGTGTGTGGATACAGAGCGCGCATTCCTCCATCACGTACAGCACCCAGATGTTACACACCCACAAACAATATTATCATCTGAGCAAACGATAACCTTCCCACCGGTGCCCGGCATGGCTTCGCTTGTCAGAATCATCGCCATGCTGGCAGACGGGTGGTAGCTACGACCATAAACCGCCACCCCGTCACGCCGGCCAGCTGCAGAGGGAGACGCTCCAGGGCTCGGGGAGGTTCTGGCCAATGGGGATTCGCTCCTCTGAGCGGCCGGGAGAAGGCAGACGGACGGGGAGAGCAGGGCAAGCAGCTGCAAAGTGAATGGGCCAGTGGCCTGGTCATCGGTGAGGTGGAGTCACCCTGAGCACATCCCAGCCACATCCACCGGGGAATGGCCCAGTTCACATCGAGCCTTCAGTTTCCCAACCTTCCTCTAGCGACTGAGGCTAGCTGGGGACTGGCAGCGTGTGCTTCTGTCTCGCCTCTGTTCGCCCCGACCGGGGTACGTGGCCCCTCCCTGCACCTGTCAGTCACTTCTTACCGGGGTGGCATTGCACGGCCATCCTTGTCTGCAACAGGGAGAGCAGCTTCCGTTTACACCTGCAGCCCGCTGGCTGGGTCGCTGTAAGGCACTGTGCCTGGCAGACACCACGCTCTGCCCCCTCCCTGCAGAGGGGGGTTTGCAGATGCCCCCCCGGTGACACATCCTGCAATATCCTCGGGAGATCCAATGAAGTCTGGGTCCTTGGGGTCCGTTGTATTGAACGAAGGGCGTGTGTCTAACGGGGGGCCAGGACTGCAGGTCGCCTCTGGAGAGGGGGCAACGGGAGAGAGGTGAGACCTGGGGGCTCAAAGGGCGGTTCGGAGCAAGGTGCCAGAGGAGACTGGAACCAAAAGCGTGAAGTGGTTTTCCTAGGGAATATCTGTGTGTAAACGCGGAGGGGTGTGAATGCAAATGCCCCACCTCTGGTTATGCAAAACCCAGCCTTTTGACGCTACACCCTGAGGACAGAGCCATTGTCTGCTGATAACCTGCTGCATGAGGCTGAGAGCACAGGCCCCGCTGCCTAAAGGGAAAACTGAACTCTGCGGGGGGGTGCTGGTTCTGAGGCAGTTCTGAACTCACGACCCGGTGGAGGGAAGCCCCAGCTGGGGGTTTTGGAGGCCTGACACCTCCCAGAGCCCGGGTGAAGGTGGAGGTGATCTTGGCTCAGCTCTGTAGCACGCGTGTAGGTTCTTGTGTTGTTTGCACAGTGATGCTTCAAAGGAGTTGGGCGGTAGTGCACAACTGTGGGCAATACACCAGGCTTTTCGGGTAGGCTGGCGTGCTGGGGGGATTACTGTCTAGGCAGGGAACTGTGCAGCCTGGAAAATCCCGGTCAGGAGGAAGCGAGAGATGGGGCAAGAATCACAGCCCTAGACCAACAAGCCAGCTGGGCAGAGGCCACTCGGGGGGGGGGAGAGACACTGGCAGTGCTGGAAACCGAAAGCTCAGATTATTCGCTGTGTCTCTGGCCCGGCGCTGGCCCGGCGCTGGTGTATCTGGTCTGGATTCTCTGTGTATCTAGCCTGGCGCTGAGTTCCAAGAAATGCTGCCTTAAATAGCCAGTTAGCCTCCATCTCCCCACGCGGCCGAAGGTTTTAGTATGAATCACACCCTGGCTGTGAGGAAGTTGCCTGTGTTCCAGGTCTCAGACCAATGCACGGGAACCTCCTACTCAGCCCATTCAAAATGTAGCATTTGTCTCTGTGCTGTGTGGGGGGCGGTCAGAGAAACCCCCCCTCACCCCATCTTCCTGCCTAGCGTCTTGGTCTAGATGTGTGAGTGTTGTCTTGGGAGGGACCAGGTTTGAATCCCGGGTGTGCCCCCCCCCCCCCCCTGGTTTTCCATTTCCCCCCATGTAAACGCCGCCTTGCTCCCTTTGGCGTGCCGGCCTGTGCCCCTGCAAACAAGATCCCAAAGGGGGCCCCAACACGCTCGTGGCCTCTGCTTCTGGAACGTCAGGGCCAAAATGTCTCTGCAACTCATGCAGACTAGCTGGAGACAGCTAGCTAGATTAGAAACAAGTGCGCTCTCCCCGTGCGCTTGCTGCACGCTGGGTGGAAAGTTTGACCAGGGGGAGGCAAATATTCGGTTGTGGACCTGGCTTTTTTATTGCTGCATTTTAGGAGCCCCTTTCCCGCCAGCCAAGGGAGCTCAGAACCCAGCGAGCGTGGGGTGCACCCATTCTCCCCGGCAGCTAGCAGACAGCTGCAGGGGGTCAGGTTGCAATGCAAAAGCCAAGCATTTTAATGCAGCTTCATCACTTTTCTGTCATTGGGGGATTTTAGATGAAAACGTCTCACTTACTTTCCTGACGTGATTTATCAGGGGACAGTCAGTTTGTTCATCCACCTCACAGCCCATCATGGTGCAGGGAACCCGGTGGAAAAAAATGGGCTCGTCCGGGATTTGAACCCCGGACCTCTCGCACCCTAAGCGAGAATCATACCCCTAGACCAACGAGCCAGCTGAGAAAATTTGACTTCCAGATGTTTTTAGCGGTGAGCCCTTGGCCGTGTTGTCATTCACAAGGCATCATATTACTTCCCACACACATCTGGCAGCTGGATGTTCCCCAGAGGCCCTTCCCTGGCTCCCTCAACAACCTTGTGATAACAATTTATGGCCTGCCCTATGCTGGGATTTTCACCCCTGCTGAAGGGGCCACGATGGCAAACCCCCGTTGTAGCCGTGATTTGCACAGCCCCGGTTCAGCCCCCTGGCAAAATGGTGAGGCTATGGCCCTGAGTCACTGCAAAGAAGGGCTCCATCTTCAGCCTCTAAACCGGGCCGGTTCCAGGACCCCCGGCTCCCCACCAGAGCCAGTCAGTTGTGGGGGGCAGCTGGGGCGACCTTTTATGTGAAGGGGAATGTCGCTGTTTTCCTGTGCGTTCAGTCTTTAGTCCCAGCGGGAGGGCTGCGAGAAGGCCATGCTGGCCCAGATCTGCGTCTGGGGGAGGAAGGTGCCTTTCCAAAGGCCTGGGGCCCAGCTCCCTGCTGTCTGGCAGCCTGTGAGGTTGGCACTGAGCAGCAATGGGTGCACACTCCCCTGTCCATCGCGCTGGGCGCCCACAGCAGCACAGCCCGGTTCTGCTCACCCATGCAGCAGCTGTACGGCCCCCCGGGGAAACTGGGAGGTTACTTTTAGACCAGCGCTGCCCCGGGGATGGAGGCGGCGTTCAGTCGGGTCACTCCGACTTCTCCTGCTGTCCCGAGAACTTTCCCGCAGCCGCCCGGCACGACCCCTGTTCCTGGCCAGAGCTCAGGGCTAAGACCCCCTTGCAGAGAGGCGCAGGTCTGCGAGGGAGATGGGCTGTGTGGGTCTGCACCGCTGGCAGGCAGCTCCCCCTCTCAGCCTGGCGTCAGGACACCCACTTGCTCGCTGGGGACTTCATTGTCGCTCTCACTGCCCTTTGCGCCTAGGCCCGCGTCCTTACCCCAGCAGAGGAGCAGGAAGAGACTTGCCTAAGCGGCAGAGCCAGGACTAGAATCTGCGGCGCCTACGTCTGGGAGGCATGCCCGATGCCCGGTACTGCAGGGCAGACTAAGGCACCATCAGGCAGTGCGCTGTTTAGGCACAGTGGTGCAGCAGGATAGGCATAAGGAGGCG
Source organism: Emydura macquarii macquarii (assembly GCF_026122565.2). Lineage (NCBI taxonomy): Eukaryota > Metazoa > Chordata > Testudines > Chelidae > Emydura > Emydura macquarii. The sequence goes on along the minus strand of NW_027133607.1, from coordinate 9,595,192 downwards.
CGTGCCGCTGTCTTGGTGGATTCAGCAGACCTTAGTTCTAATTTGGCCTCTGTCACACTGCCCCCCGCAGCCCACTTTGCCCCCAGAGAATGGGACCTTACAGCTGTGTTGTGACGGGCAGGCCATGTTGCCTTCCTGCACTGGTTTGTTGGCCTGGCGGGCCCGGTTTAGGGGGTGGCTGGCCCTGGGCTCAGTCCTGAGCGGCAACTTAGCTTGGAATGAGATTTTAGCATCCCCCTCTAAGATCGTGGGCACCGGGGGGGGGCCACACTGAGATACTCAATCAGGGCACACGGCAAAGAATGGGGCAGAGGGTCCCCAGAACTGGTGGTTATTCTAACAATTAGATTCACCAAGCGAGCAACACAACAGCTTCTCCACTACCTTACTGGTTATCAACACAGCTCCCTTAAAGCAATCCAGCCCGGGCTCCCACCCAGACGGCCGCGTCAGATAAGGTGAGGATTATTTAAAATCTTATTCACCCTATATGAAGTTCTACCAGTCCCAGGAGATGGGACACATTAGCCACAGGTCAATGAATATTTCAGATCTTACCCCAATACAGGCTTCCAGCCAATTCTTATTAACTCAACTAAGATTTATTAAAAAAGAAAAGAGGGAGGGAATACGGGTTACAAGATGATGACACCTGCAGACCTGAGTACCATTTTTAGGTCAGTCTCATAGTAGAGATGGTGAGTTGCAAAAAGTTCTTTCAGAATCGGTTCCTTAGGTTATAATCAATGAGCAACCCACAGAGAGAGTTTGTTTAACTTCTCACATGAGAATTAGCAGGAGACCTCGGTCTTGAGCGTCCCCTGACCAAACTTACAGGCCTCCCGACAGCATCCTAACACAGCAGGCATTCCTTGAATGAAGAATAGGCACTGCACACCCTTGCTTTGCAGTGACAATCCCTATTCGCTAGGTCTACACAGGTAAACCGTTCATTAACACAAGGCAATTATTCATTCAGACGGTCGAGGCGTTCCATTCTGGCACAGACCATTCAAGTCAGATCATTTCCTGCAATATCTTGCAGCTTTGATTTTCAGATTAACCGAACCATCTGCAAGCGAAATGTAATGCAGCTAAGAGAGGGATGGGAATTAACATCCACCGGCTAATCTGGTTACATGGTTACAGCTAACAAGATCCAAGTAAACACAGGCAAATACAATTAGTGTTTGCCTCTAATTCTCTAACAACACAGGCTTGCATTGCAAAGCTCTGTCTGCCGAACATGGCGACAGGATCCCCCTGGGTCTCTAGTAAGGGAACTCAGGGCTGCTCAGAGGTTTTGGGGGGCCTGGGGCAAAATATAAAATGGCATCTCCCCCACCCTTCTGGAAACATTACCGCTGAGGGAGTACAGGATGGGGGGCTGGGGAACAAGCCTGCCCAGCACTCACCCCACAGCAGTGGCTCCTGTGTCCCGTGGGGCTGGGCCCAGCTCCCTGCTCTGGGCATAGTGCTTTGGTCTGTGGGATCACAGCACTTCTTGGGGCCGATATGGGGCCTGGGGCAAACTGTCCCTCCCCCCAGATGAAACCATCGGCCCCACTGCTGGGCCCGCAGCTCCAGCGGGGTGCAGCCCCAGGGAGCATGCGGCCAGCACCAGCAGGGACAGAGCAGGGGATCCCGAGAGGCTCCCCCACTCAGAAACCACCCCCAGGAGACAGGCTGCGAAGAGCTCTGCCCTTTTACAGGGAAGGAGCCCGGAGCCCCAACCCGGCTCCTCCCACCTCCGCCGACCAAGAGGCCACTTTTCAGCTCCTCCGCGATGTGTGATGCTGGCAGGCCAGGTGCCGGTTCATGCCACGGTGCCCAGCCCACAGGGGAACGCTGGCAAATCAGGCTGGCTCATAGTGATCAGGCAGGTGCTGAGTTACCAGGATGTGTCGAGCGTTTAGACTTTACCTCACCTCAGAGCAGAAGGGGGGAAGGGAACAAAAACCCCATAGCAAGGAGGAACTGGATCTCATTGCTGCTTGGACTCGGGGGAGCAAGGATTACTAAGCATAAGCCAAAGATCCCCAGTGCTTAGCCTGGGTTAGCCCTAAAGGACGTACAGCGCTTGCGTATGAGGGAAGCGTCTCTTTCTTTTTTGAAACTCATTTGTGTATCTGTGTTTCCCTGCTTTCTCCATATCAATGACTGTCTGGATCTCTTTATTTATAAATCTTTAGCTAGTTTATTATAGGATTGGCCACAGGTCTGAGATCGAAGTTGCAACTGACCTGGAGTAAGCAACTGGGCCTTCAGAACTGGCAGTAAAGTGACCATTGCTGTGATTCTTGGCGTAAGGGACCGTCTCTCAGAAAGGCAGGCTCGCCCGGCTGGGAAGATAGATCACCGTACCCACGGGGACAGGCCGAGGCTGTTACAGAGGCTGAGGCGGTTACACCTGATGACTGGCTGGCGATAGACCTCCCGGCTGATTTGGGGTGTGTGGCCGGTTCCTGCCAGTCTGCTCCGAGGCTGGCTCTCACGCTTTTGAGTCCCCGCAGGACAGCTTGATGTTCTCGCCTCCACCCCTAGGGGAGAGCAGCCTGGGCATCACAGCAGCACAGGGAGCTTAGTCCAAGGAAATGGCCGTCTGATGCCACTGACGCTTCCTCTGGCTGGGCACAGCCCCGCCTGTTACTGCTGCTGTTTATTCCTATTTCCTTTGCTGGTTTACGCCCTGTGCTTCCAGCACCGCCACGGCTCCAGGGACACGCCGCCCCCACTCGCCCCATTCCTAGAACGCAGCCAGGTTGCAGCTCTGAAAGACACCCAGCAAACCGGCCACTCCCGCGGCGTCTGTTGAAGCAGACAAGCCTCCTTCAGACCATTGCGAGGCAACGCCACTTCGTCCCCTGCCACGGCTCAGCCCGGGAGGAACCGTCCAAAGGAACAGAAATCAGAAACCCGCATTCCGCACGTCCGGCACCGACGCACGGCCCAGGCCTGCCAGCCGGGCACGGGCCGGGAGCGCCACACAAACGACAGCTGCCGTCGATCTGCCGCCGACAGCCCACAAATGCAGGAGAGGAGCCTCCGGTGAGACAACTGCAGCCATCTGCCAGTCGAACCCGGAGCCGCAGCTCACACCGAGTGGAGGCGGATTTACAGACCACCAGGCGGAAGGAGCTCGCCGGCGCCTCACGGGGAAAAGCACCTCAGCCGTGTCAGGCTGGGAGGTGCCAGGACATGCATAGACAAGGCTGCAGACGCAAAACCCCTCACTCGAGTCCCTAGGACTTTCCCGGGTCATTTTGGTCCAGCCCACGCAGCCGGTCACCCCCTGGACCTGATCTTTGGCCTACATATCAAGACAGGACATCCCAACCCAGCCACTGGCAGAGCAGACCATTGCTTGACGAGGGCAGTGGTCTGAGACCTCCCAGCGCCCCGGCACCAAGAAAGACCAGTGAGCCTGATTCATCCATGAAGACGCTTGGACTCCAGCAAATACCAGAGCCAGCTAAAAGACACCTGGACCCCTCCCATTGGACAAGAAGTTGAGGACCCGGTGACCCGCTGAGGCCCATTAGATTCCTTCCTCCCCATTGCCCACACAGGCCTCCTGGGTTTTTTGACCCCGAGCCGGATGCAGTGAGAGGGGTGGAAACTCAAGCACTGTCGCATGGGCCTGTGTGCCCACCCCCAACGGCCCTCCCCCGTGGTCCCAGGGAGCAGGACGGTCACTTCTCAAGCGGTTCTGGACACCCTAATGGAGACCCGACCCCAGACCTGGCCCTGCCTGGCCCTGCCTGCCTGGCTGGTGAAAGAGTCACGTGCAACTGGCCCCCTTCCCGAGCGAACCAGCCGGTCCTCATTCAGGGAGGGAATCCGTCCTCCATCCCTCACATGCGTCCTGGTCTGAGCCACGCTGAAAACACCCATCCTGGATCCGTCCGGCCAGGCCAGCTATCGCCCATGTCAGCCCCCCCGGTCCTGGGCCAGCTCAGAGAGAAACCAGCCACAGGCCGGCCGCAGGCTCATCTCACTGCAGCCAGCATTCGAGGCCCGGCACGATCTGGATTCAGACCAGGACACGGAACGGGAACGGCTTTCGTGGCACGGAGGCTGGTCTCCACCTGTCAGCGGATGGAGGCCACACGTCGGTTCTCAGCCGCCTGGGCTCTCTGCCGCGTTCCCCACCGCCGGCCCTGAGAGTCGGCTGTCTGCTGTCTCCAGGAGGTGGCCAGGTGCAGGGCAGTGCACGGAAATGGTTTGAGTCCTGCCTGGAGGGGCCCACCCATGAGCAGTGATGGGAAACGGCACCTCCCCCACTAGACCCTCACTTGTGGGGCTCCCCACGGCTCAGTTCTCTCTCCGGCCCTTTTCAAGCCCGCAGCGCTGTGGGTACAACGGAGGCTGGCAGAGTGTGAGTCTCACGTTGGGGAGCTGCTGCGGTGAGCTGCCGTACCCAACGGCGTCAGACAGAAACGTGAGACGGAGCTGGAAAGCCTGACCTGGTCTGAGGACCCCGCTCCAGGGCTGCGTGAAGACAGTGACGGGCAGACAAGCGCAGCACAGGGACTGCAGGTCAATGGACCAAAACTGGTGCGTGGGAAATTAGGCCGAATTGGTGGGCGAAATAATGAGCGGCCGGACCATTCTGCCCAGCACCCTGGTGGGGGCCCTTAAAGAGGCTTGCAAGTGAATTCCTCCTGTGCCCCCACGCCTGGGTACTCCAGAGGGGAGACGTACCCATCATTGCTCCACCAGCGAGAGTCTCAGCCGGATACAGGGGAGATCCTGCCCTGACTTCCCTCCCTCGCGTGTCCCTTTCCGTGCTCTGCTCTCCCTCTCCTTCGGCTTGTCACCTGACATCAGCTGCCCGGCAGCAGCACGGCTAAAGGAGGGGGCCGTCCAGCGATGCTCGGCCTGCGAAGGACCAGGGAAGGAGACTGGCCTGGCCAGACCAACCAGATGATGTCCCTGACTGGGGCGGCGAGCTGGCTTGAAGAGCAAGAGCTGCCAGCCCTGGGCCTGTGTCCGGGACTGACCAGTCGCCCGCCCCCGCTGTCCTAAAACCCCCACCTGAGCTGTATCTTCCCCGTCTAGCCTGGCTCTGCTCCCCCTTGTGCTGAAAGCAGGACGGAGGCGACTGTCCTTCCCAGCTCAGAACTGAACGCAGTCCTACCCCTCTCGCCGCCGCCAGGCCTGTCTGGCCGAGTGGGAGACGCTCACCGTCGCCGGTGAGAAAAGTAGCTCTTGGTTACGTTTGTTTTGCGTTGTCGCTCGACGGCCGTTTCGAGTCTTTTCAACTTGTTTTGATTTTCCCCCCGATCCCCTTTGGTGTTTGAATTTCTAGCCTTTGGCAGGAGTCGTGCAGTGGGTCTGCCCCGGCCCCCAGCCGGCTGACGTCCCTGTGTACCAGACCCCACAGTGCGTTTCGCAGCGCTGAATGTGAGACAGTTGCAGGGCCATGCAAACACCTTGTGACTCTTCGGGCCCATCTATTCCTTCTAAATTAAGCCAGCAGCAACACAGGCTCCGGTGGGCACATCCCACCCGTCCTCTGCTCCCTGCACCGGCTTCCTGTAGAATTTCACATCAGGTTTCGGGTCTCAGTCTTTATCGTCAAAGCACTGGATGGCCTGGGCCCAAGGTACCTAAAAGACCATCTATAGATCCTGGAGGAAAACCACAGTCGACAACTTCGCTCCTCAGGCCCCAGGGAGCTCTCAACAACACAAGCAAAGCTGCGGGGGAGACAGAACCATCTCAGGGGACGTCCCAGACTGTGGAACGAAGTCCCCGCAAGAACTACGGGCCACCACAGGCCTCAGCCCTTCCACAGCGGGGACATTTCTTTGACCGTCCCTTCTCTACCATCAACACAGAGCAATAGGTGTCGCTAACAAAACCCTACCAAAACAAGACGTGCCCGTCCACATGCGACTCCCTCTGGGGAGGCGCTGAGGGAAGAAATAACGTGCGACCAATGTCTAGTCAGAGAGGTTCCGTTCCCCCGGAGTCTGTGTAAGTAGCACAAGACTATCGGTGCAATAAGCATGTCCTGTCCTTCCCCCCCCCACACTGGATTAAAAAGGCCGTGGTGATAATTGTAGTGGGTGACAACAGGCGGTTTGGCAGCTATTCCTGGCACCCGAACGACACCAGAGGGGATAAAAGCAGTGGGGCCCAGCGGGCTGAAAGGCGGATGGAGCCGAGGATGCGCCGAAAGGGACTTAACATTGTGGCGGTCCAGTTGAATGTTCACATTCTCCGCGTAAGTTTGTTTCAAATTATTCTGGACCCTTTTCGTTGTCCAGAGCGGAGAGAGAGGAAGCAGAAATCCGTAAGTTGGCCGTAGGCGGGTTGGGCCTGAGGAAGAGCTCTGGGGAAGCCCGAAAGCGTCTCTCTCTTGCCGCCGGGAGTTGGTCCAATACAAGCTATTACCTCGTCTGGCTACGTTGGCCGGGGCTGTGTCGTCACGTTACAGGCTGCGGGTCTGACGGGGGGAGATTGCCCTACTCTGCTCGGCTGGACGCAGGGAGGTCACATGCACACGACTGCGGGTGGGAAGAAAGGGGAGGGAGACGCAGGGCTGGCGGCAGGAAAAGCGTCGCAGAGAAGCCTGGCTCGGCGGGTGCAGTAACATGCCATGCACGGCTCAGGTGTCAGGCCTGCATCGGCGGCTGGCAGCTCCTTTCCCTGCTGCAGACTCTCCAGGCAGGCAGGGGGGAGGATGCAGCCACTGGCTCAATTTATTACCCAGCTGTAATCTGAGCACTGGCCTGCAGCTGTGTTGAGTGGCCCCCTAGGGTCACAGTTGGCCCAGCTGGCTCGTTGGTCTAGGGGTATGATTCTCGCTTAGGGTGCGAGAGGTCCCGGGTTCAAATCCCGGACGAGCCCAGTGTTTTGCTGGGGGGAGGCACACGGAGCTGCCTGGGCTGGGGTGAACGGGTCGTCGAAGGACTGGCTGAGACAGCCCCACATCAATGCAGAGTCTGGAAAGACAAGGCCCCGAAGGCTGAGTGGTTAACGCCTGTCCTATAATTCCCGCAGATGCAACGGGGGAGCTCAGAATAGATTCCCCGGGCGGGGGCGCCGAGACTGTCGTCACCTTCACCTGTCCGCGTTGAGCTGCGGGCTCCCCGCTGAACCCTGCCTTGTCTGGAAAAGGCCGCCTGGCGTCACGGCGAACGCTCGCTGAGGTGCCGCGGGCCCCGCAGAGCGGGAGCATCTCAGACCAGGCACCTGTCTCCATGGGCCTCGCTGGGGGCAGAGCTCACGGCGTGAAACGGGGCGGGGCGGGGGGAGGCTGGAGCCTAGGGGCTCGGTCTTGGAGGCGCGGAGGCCCCGTGACCGTTCCGAAGGACCCTCGGGAGTCAGGTCCGCTGGGCTGTTTAACAGCTGGAGGATCTGTGATGGTCCCGTTATTATAGTCCAGTCACACCGACGGACCCCAGCCGAGATCGGGCCCCCGCACTGGCAGGCCTGCCCCCTGCTCCTCCACGCAGACGCCGACAAAGGACACAAGCCTCCGCGTGCCCATTTTACAGATGGGGAGGAGCAATGGCGAGACGCTCCCAAATCCTAGCCTGGTGGCATAGCCACCGGCCCAGCCCAGCTTTCGACCTGCTGCCCTCTGGAAGGATTGCTCCGCGGGAGATCCTCGCAGCTCCTTCCCCGCCGGCCAACCATGCGTGGCCTAGGCCTTCCACTGCCGCGCTCGTGCCCTCGTCGTTCCTGGCGGGGGCCGTCGGCGCGAACGTCATGCCAGCAACGTGGCGTGAGCCGACCGACCAGACGTGCGTTCCTGGTAAGGGGAAAGGCCTTGAGGCCCTGAGGCTGGTCCCGTCAAACCAGCCGTTTGCAGGGCGGCCGTGTTGGTGTGACTTGCCCTCCGGGAGCCCGCAGCCTTCCTCATCCCAGTGCCCATCCCGCAAGATTCCCCCGTCCTCCGGCTGCCCCGGCCCACAGCCTCCGGGCCGGTGGGGAGGGAGGTTGCGGTGCCGGAGGATGCGCTCTGGCTACCCGGGGAAACGGGAGGAGCTGTGCTTTGTGCCGCGCCTACCCCGCCCCATGGAGACCCCAGCCTGCAGGCCTGGCACGGACTGACCTCCTCTGAGGCTGGGTGACGGGGGGAGCCCTGGAGCCGGCCCGGCGCCCGGTCAGCCCTGCCTCCAGGTGGGACCGAGATTCCTGTTTCCCCGCCCCATCCCGGGGAGAAGATGGGGCGTGGCGCGAGCTCGGGCCAGCGGTGGGGAGCTGCCCGGCGGAGGGGCCCCCTCCCAGGAAGGATGAGCAGGTGAAATCAGCTTAATGAGAGGAGATTGGCTTGGCCCCCTGACCCCTTAGAGAGGAGCGGGGGGGGGATCGAAGGAGGATTAAGGCCAAAGGGCTCCTTTGAGCGGCTTACCCAAAAGTACTGGCCCCCGCCTCGCTGGATAATCAGCGCCCGGAGCAGACACTGACACACACGCGCTGCATGCAGCTGAACCGGCCCAGCCCTGTCAATGATCCCAGCCCCAGAACTTTCCCCAGCCCCCTTCCCCGGCATCGCTCTGCAATCGCGCCCGACAGCCCCCTGGGGATCTGCTCCGGGGTTTTCCTCTCACTCGGCCTAGATCTGCGTCTCAGCCTCACAGCTCCACCTGGCTTCCTCAGTGCATCTCCCCTGGGATATTCCCGCCTTGCCGAGTTACTATGGCAACGGGCACTCCAGAAAGGTCGTAGAAGGATAGAAAGGACTCAGAGGATATCTCGTTGTGCTGGATGCGAAATGTCAAGAAAATCCTCTCTCCCCCGACAGCCCCATCTCTATCTCGCTACGTGTCCAAGTGTATTTCTCTAACAACTCTCTCCAGCTCGGATGTCTTTTGGGAGCATCTGTCTGTCTTGACTGTGTGGCTTTCTAGAGAAGCTCTCTATCTGATCAGCTATTGTTGGGCTAAATGATCTCTCCTATTTTCCTAGAGTCTTGATTCTCCTGCAGTATTTGGTGTTCTGGATTGTCTGCCTGCTTTTCTAGCGCTTATGGGCAGAGGTTTTTAGGAAGTGGAATGGCAGCCAATCAATGTGGGTGCTGCTGCCCCCTGGCTCCGCATAGCGCTGTGTGGTGGGATGAGATGCAATGGTCTATTAGTGTGGTATTGTGTGCATAGCCCATCCACAACTGCATTAAGAGACTAGTGCGGTTGCAAGGATAAAGGTGCAAAAGCCAGGAAAGGCCAACGTTAAGGTTGCCCATTTACCCTTAACTCTGCCCCCTTTAGGCATATACATTGTTATGTTGCAGTCTTTAATTTCATGATCACCTTTGGCTACTCAGTTAATAACAGCATATCATAGATAAATGTATGCAGCATCTCATAACATGATTTCTATTCTTTTATCCTGGCAGTAGTTTAATTGTCATATTGGTCACTGTCTCGGTCTGCACTGGGTTATCTTCGCTCCAAGGTATGAGGTGTGATTCAGCGGATGAGGAGGCTCACTCGGGTGTCCTACGTCTGCCAGCAAAGTCTGTGTTGTTCCGCGTAATCTGTCATATGTTGTATAAGAACATTACCCAGTGTACTTAACTATAAATGACTTTCCTGGGCATGCTGGCAGACAGAGCGGGACGCAGCCCTACAGGACACTACACAGGTACCTACGGCTGCAGCGAAAGAATGTCTTCTATTATCACAGCTGAGAAATCGTGTGTGATCGCGTACCTAGAAGCTATGGCATAAAGGATGCCTGCAAGGGGCAGAGCTAAGGGTGCCCATGACCTAACCTCACTGGTGCCAGTTCAGATATTTCTTGAGGTGAGAAGGGAAATTCTGATCCATCCCCTTGGACCCTCAGGGACCCCAGGTCTTCCTTGGCAGGGGAGCCTCCCCTTCCTCTTGCCCCCACAGTGCATGAGCCGGTGCCCCAGGAGACGAGGTCTCGACAGAGTCCTCTCTGCTCTGCTGTTTAGGACCAGAGACCCTGTGTGCCAGGTGGCAGCACCATTAGGCCTGGCTGTCCCTCCGTCTGGTCACAGGGGCAGCCAGGTCACATTTCAGCGGCACTGTGACCATGCAGCTGGAGCGATGCTCAAGATCACGCCAGCAGCAGCTGCGCTGGTTTAGTTCGGGAGCACTGCTCAAAAACGATTGGGCCGAGCCCCTCCTGGGGCGCCGCAGCCTCTGGAACCCTTAGCAAGTGCAAAAACCTGGGATTTGCCCCCCAGTCCCTTCTAATTGGTGCCCCGGCCTTAACTTCGTCACAGCCTGATTTCTGAGCACTTATCTGGGCAATCCCAATGCACCCTAATCCTGGGGCTGCAGCTGGAACAGCCGTAGGTGGGATTTTTGTTTTAGTTTTAGAAAGGTATAAAAAGGAGCCATTTTTGAATGGGCCATAGTTAGCCCAGGCACTACCAGTGGTCTGCGCAAGGCTCCCACGCTGTTCCCAGGGCTACTTCCTGGCCACATTTCAGCATTCCCCGCCCACAGCCCAAACAGTTCCTGCTGTTCAAAAAAACCCTGCAAGCTTTTCCCTTTTATCCTGGGGAACCGGATCCTCCCCCCCCCCCCCCATAATTAACCTGCCAAAACCCTCCCCTGCAGCAGACCCGGCCCTGGGAAACGTCAGCCTAACGAGCGGCAGTGAGACGCGCCTGCAAACAGGACAGTGGAAAAGGGGGTCAGACGGAGGAAAGGCACCCCCAAGAACCGGCTTGTGCACAGCGACTGGCTGCAGGTTCCGGTCCTGACTAGCAGGAGGGAGGATGGGCTGACTCGGGCGTCTGGTCTGGAGAACTGGAGCCATTGGGTTAAAAGGAACCTCACCTGGGATGGGAGCCCGGAGCCTTTCCCCATCCCGGTGCGGCTGCCAATCCACAGGAAAGCAGCTGGAGGTTTTCAGTGCGATTCCCAGCCACTGGTGTCCCTCCAATGGCCAGCAGCCCCCGCTCTCCCCTCTAGAGGGAAATCCTCAAGGGCAGCATGCGGGGGCAGTGGGCCCTGGCCTGTCACTCCCTGGGGCTGTGAGCTGCATGACACGCGCAGGTGGAGTTTTCTCGTGTGAACAGGCTTTAGTCTTCTTCTCCAGCAGAGCAGCGAGGAGCCAGGATCTCTCCCACTTGGTGAGCGCTTTCTAGACAAGGGGATCCGGGGGGGGCGGGGAGACGTGTGAGCACAGGCAGGGACCTCAGCAGCTGGGGTTCATCCAGCAGCTGGGGTGACTTGGATCTCACACCCTGGGCAGCATTGGTGGGACCTAGAGGGAAAACCCCGTACGCTGCAAACCAATACCTCAGGGTGACACTAGGGGCACTGTTCGGCAGGGCGTGGGGGGCTCAGTAGGGGGTGCTTTCCCCTCACAGTCATGCCGAGACCCCAATCCCCCAGTACAGCACTAGGGGGCGCTGTGCTGCCGGGAGTGGGGTGCAGAGCTCAGTTGGGGGGGGCTCTCCCCTCTCTGAGTCAGTGCTGGCCCCCGTGAAGGAAGCCAGTGGGGGGCGCAGGAGAGGTGCACCCCATGCTGAGTCGGTGCTAACCCCTGTACCCTGTGCTGCTGGATGCGCCGCCTTTCAAACGCTCCGTGCTACGGCCAGGATCCCGAGCCCGAGTAACGATCCCCCGCCAATTTTTGCAAGACTCGGGGTGTCAGCCCTGTCCCGATGCCCCTTTGGTGATTCCTCTCTTGGGCTAACAAACGGGCTCCTCCGCTTTCAACCGGCTTCGTCGCCGCTTCCTGTCTTAAATGGTTGGCGAGCGTCCCACCCCAGAGGTGGCTGCATGCCAGCGCGTCGCAGCGTTCGCAGTCAGTGAGTGGAGTGTTTGGGGAGCGTCTGACTCGGAAGATGCTACTGCACCGGAAGGTCCATCTCTTTAACAGACAACGCGGCCTTCTTCTGTAACGGCTGGTGCTGGGAAATGTGCATGGGGGGCTAGACCCTGTCGTGATGGAGTGTGTGGAGAGACTGCCCACTGCTGGACAGAAGAGGAACGGCTCTACTGTGTGTCCTAGCAATGCCGGCAAAGAGTCAACGGCCGTTCTCCTTCAGTTCTGTGGCAGGAGCGAGGGGGTTGGACGCCAGGGGTGCTGCGGTCCAATCCTGCTCTCCCTCCGCCGTGCAACCTTGGGGAGACTTTCAGAAGGAGGCGAATTCGATGCAAAGTGTAAAAACCTATTGCAGGACTTTTAGCCTGCCGGGACCCGAGCTGGGGCCAGCCCGGCTCGGAGCAGCTGCAGTGAAGTGCGCTGAATTCTCTGCCCGTGGGGCGCCACCCTGCACTTCCGGGGAGACCTGGCACCTAGAACTCCACTCCTGGCAGGTACGGCGCGTGGCAAGGGAGTGCCAGGCCCGTTGGCTCGGACGGGGGCCTGGCCCAGCGGGGAGCTGGGAGTTCGGAAGGTTCCTAACGCGGGTCCGGGCCCCTTTCTGAAGCAGCCCCGCGTCCCCGGCTCACAGTCTGTGGCGAAGCAAAGGGGTTCAAAGAGCAGGCCCGGCCGCGAGTCACATCAGGAGATACCAGGGCCAGACCCAGGCTTTGCAGAGCAGCAGATGCCCACTGCGGAGTGACGTGGAAGGCTGGGGAATTAGAGGGGCGGGTGAGCAGAGGCGGCCGCCGGTCTGATGCCCGGTGTGTGTGTGTGTCCGTGTGTGTCTGTGTTCTCTGTTGCCCGCTGCAGGGCAGACAGTGTCTGACGTGCCCGTCTCTCTCCAGCTCATTGCACTCTGCCTGCTGCTCCCTTTTGCTCAGTGCGTAGCAGGCCGTGCTTTGCAGACAGCACTGGGCTGGGTCGCTGACACGCCCGGGGCCCCGGGGGGCACTGCTGGCTGTGCAGGGGAAGGCAGCGCTGAGCTGGGCCGATTTTAATCCGGTGCTGACCTTTGAGTGTGAGCAGTTCAGAGACGTTCCCCCCTGCGGGGATCTTTCTGGGTCCATCAGCAAGCTCCATCTGACCGGTCGGTGAGTCCTCATTTATTGTCAAAATCATAGTCAACAGCAGCCCTAGGAGCAACCCTACAATAACAAACCAGAGCACGGAGCCCCGCGCTCCTGAGAGCAACCCTACAATAACAAACCAGTGCATATGCAATATGATCCCTTTAAAAAAACCCCAACAACCCGAAAATGCACATACGGTAATGCCCGGTAAGGCGTTTAGCTAGGGCATGCCCGCTCTCTGTTCTGCGTACCCCCTGCCTGGGCATGTTTCCCCGGTTGTGGCAACCCAGCTTTGTCCTCAAGGTGGTGGAGGAGCTGTGCTGCTGATGAGAGCAGATGCTGAGAGTTTCCGGGGCCAGGCACTGTGTGGTCACCGCCAGGTAAAATGGGTCTGTTCTTTTGCTGGTGCTGAGGTGGTACCAATATTCATGCCACTGGCTTTCTGGTGCTGAGGGCAGGATCCCAGGGAATGGGGAGAGGGTCTCATGAGGCCCGTGGTTCTCAGCTGATGGGCCGTCAGGCACGAATGAGTGAGCCACAGAATTCTGGAAAAGTCACACGTGGGGAGAAAAAAATTCCCCTTTCTCTTAATTAGCATCATCACCAAATTGCATTCGGGGCTGTTGCTCTGCGGGTGTCCGTGTGCAAGGCAGGCGTTGCACACCTCATCTCAAATGACTTTGTATCACGTGGTCGCCATGTTTTCTTACCCACCCCTCAGTGGCAGTGGTAGATTTTGAATTCAAGACTGGAGAATGCACAGATATTTGAAGAACAGAGATTCTGGTGCCTCCACCTCTACTTCCAGCAATGAAGCTGACCATGAACAGAAGCAGATCCAAGCGGTGAGCTGACGCCACTGTGGGAGTTATTTGTGATTTGGATTTTGGTTTACCAGTGAACCATCTTGCTCTCCTTGACAGTGTCTTGTGTGTGGGGAGAAACTCTCAAGCCATTCGGTGCCAAGTAAGTTAAAACAACACCTTACAAGCAACCAGCTGTCCCTTGCCAACAAGGGCATTAGGAAAAAGTTTTCCCCTAGGCGGGTGGTGAAGCACTGCAATGGGTTACCTAGGGAGGTGCTGGAATCTCCATCTTTAGAGGTTTTTAAGCTGCGGCTTGACAAAGCCCTGGCTGGGATTATTTAGCTGAGGTTAGTCCTGCTTTGAGCAGAGGTTGGACTAGATACCTCCTGAGGTCCCTTCCAACTCTCCGATTCTATGATTCTATGAGTCTAACAAGGGCCAATGGTTTTTTTGAGTGTTTGAAGGATCGAAATGAGAAACAAGTGCAAATATTGAAAGCCTGTGTAACAGTTTCTGGTAAACCACTGGACGCAAGCGACCAGATTGAAGCTAAGAGATTGAAGTCCAGGACCTCCATGGTGGCATTCTCTGAAATGCTTCCAGTTCCGTGTGCAGGGCCAGTTGGACAGGCAGAACTGCAGGGCCTCAATGCATGGATGAGATGATCATAGAAGGAGGAGAGGTTTAGACTGATTAGAAACTGGGGAACCTTTTGGGAAAGGGGGAGCCTAACAGGAAGGATGGGCTCCACCTAAACCGAAACGGAAACGGATTGCTGGCCCGTAAAATTAAAAAGGTCGTAGAGCAGTTTTTAAACTAAGGGCTGGGGGAAAGCTGACAGGAGTGGAGGAGCACGTGGTTCAGGCAGAGACATCCCTTGGGAGGATCTATTTATGGAGATTCTCTATATCCTAGTAAGGAGCAGAGGATGGAAGAGGATAAAAGATGGGTAGAATCTGATAAGAAACAGTCAAATGAAAAAGGGCCCCATTCAATTACATCACAGCATGGCAGACAGCTAGACTAGTGACAATTCTTTTTAGTGCTTATTTCCAAATGCTAGAAGTCTAAATATGCAGATGGGTGAACTTGAGTGCCTTGTATTTAATGAGGATATTGATATAATAGGCATTGACTTGGTGGACTGAGGATAATCAATGGGACACCGTAATACCAGGGTACAGAATATATCGGAAGGACAGAAGAGGCCGTACTGCTGGGGGAGTGGCACTATATGTGAAAGAAAGCCTGAAGTAAAAATCTTAAATGAACCAAACTTTGCCACAGAAACTCTATTAATAATAATGTCAGGCTTGAATAATAAAAATATAGCAGTAGGGGTATATTACCGACCACCTGGCCAGGATGATAACAGTGACTGGAATGCTCAGGGAGATCAGAGAGGCTATACAGATAAAAAACTTAATAATAATGGGGGATTTCAACTCTCCCCACATTAACTGGTTATTTGTCACCTCAGGCCGGGATGCAGAGATGTAGTTTCTGAACATCTTAAATGCCTGCTTCTTGGAGCAGCTAGTCCTGGGACCCACAAGAGAAGAGACGATTCTTGATTCATTCCTAAGTGGAGCACAGGATCTGGTCCAAGAGGTGAATATAGCTGAACAACTTGGAAATAATGACCATAATATAATAAAATTTAACATCCCTGTGGGCGGGGGGAGGGAAACACCAAAGCAGCCCACAACAGTAGCATGTAATTTCAGAAAGGGGAACTACACAAAAATGAGGAAGTTAGTTAAACAGGAATTCAAAGGTACTGTGGTAAAAGTGAAATCCCTGCAAGCTGCATGGAAACTTTTTAAAGACACCATAATAGAGGCTCAATTTAAATGTATACCGCAAATTACAAAACATCGTAAAATGATCAAAAAAGTGTCACCGTGGCTAAACAATAGAGTAAAAGAAGCAGTTAGAGACAAAAAGGCATCCTTTAAAAAATGGAAGTTAAATCCTACTGAGGAAAATAGAAAGGCATAAACTCCGGCAAGTGAAGTGTAAAAATGTAATTAGGCAGGCCAAGAATGAATTTGATGAGCAATTAGCCAAAAACTCAAAAATAACAGCAAAAAATGTTTATGTACATCAGAAGCAGGAAGCTGCTAAACAACTAGTGGGGTCACTGGACAATCGAGATGCTAAAGGGTCACTCAAGGAAGACAAGGCTATTGTGGAGAAACTAAATGAATTCTTTGCATCGGTCTTCACGGCTGAGGATGTGAGGGAGATTCCCAGACCTGAGCCATTCTTTTTAGGTGACAAATCTGAGGAACTGTCCCAGATTGAGGTGTCGTTAGAGGAGGTTTTTGGAACAAACTGATAAATTAAACAGTAATAAATCACCAGGACCAGATGGGACTTACCCAAGAGTTCTGAAGGAACTCAGATGTGAAATTGCAGGACTACTAATTGTGGTATGTAACCTACCATTTAAATCAGCTTCTGTAACCGATGACTGGAGAATAGCTAATGTGATGCCAATTTTTTAAAAAGGCTCCAGAGGTGATCCCAGCAATTACAGGCCGGTAAGCCTAACTTCAGTACCAGGCAAATTGGTTGAAACTACAGTAAAGAACAGAATTATCAGACACATGGATAAACACAATTTGTTGGGGAAGAGTCAACCTGGTTTTTGTAAAGGGAAATCATGCCTCACCAATCTACTAGAATTCTCTGAGGCATGTGGACAAAGGTGACCAGTGGATATAGTGTACTTAGATTTTTAGAAAACCTTTGACAAGGTCCCTAACCAAAGTAAGCTGTCATGGGATAAGAGGGAAGGTCCTCTCCTGGGTCAGTAACTGGTTAAAGATAGGCAACAAAGGGTAGGAATAAATGATCAGTTTGCAGAATGGAGAGAGGTAAATAGCGGTGTCCCTCAGGGGTTTGTTCTGGGACCAGTACTGCTCAACATATTCATAAAGGATCTGGAAAAAGGTGTAAACAGTGAGGTGGCAAAATTTGCAGATGATACAAAATTACTCAAGACAGTTAAGTCAAAAGCTGACTGTGAAGAGTTACAAAGGGATCTCACAAAACTGGGTGACTGGGTGACAAAATGGCTGGTGAAATTCAGTGTTGATAAATGCGAAGTAATGCACATGGGAAAACATAATCCCAACTATACCTACATAATGATGGGGTCTATATTAGCTGCTACCACCCAAGAAAGAGATCATGGAGTCACTGTGGATAGTGCTCTGAAAACATCCACTCAATGTGCAGCAGTAGTCAAAACAGCTAACAGTATGTTGGGAATCATTAGCAAAGGAATAGATAATAAGAAAGAAAATAGCACATTGCCTCTTTATAAATCCATGGTACACCCACATCTTGAATACTGCATGCAGATCTGGTCACCCCATCTCAAAAAGATGTATTGGAATTGGAAAAGATACAGAAAAGGGCAACAAAAATGATGAGGGGTGTGGAACAGCTTCCATATGAGGAGAGATTAATAAGACTGGGACTTTTCAGCTTGGAAAAGAGATGTCTGAGGGTGGATATGGTAGAGGACTATAAAATCATGACTGGTGTGGAGAAAGTAAAAAAGAAAGTGTTATTTATCCTCATAACACAAGAATTAGGGGTCACACAATGAAATTAAGAGGTTTAAAACAAACAGAAGGAAGTATTTCTTCCCATAACATATAGTCAACCTGTGGAACTCCTTGCCAGAGGATGTTGTGAAGGCCAAGACTATAACAGGGTTCAAAAAAGAACTAGATAAGTTCATGGAGGATAGATCCATCAATGGCTATTAGCCAGAATGGGCAAGGATGCAAAACCATGCTCTGAAGTGTCCCTAGTCTCTGTTTGCCAGAAGCTGGGAATGGCTGATGGGATGGATCACTTGATGATTACCTGTTCTGTTCATTCCCTCTGAAGCACCTGGCATTGGCCACTGTCGGAAGACAGGAGACTGGGCTGGATGAACCACTGGTCTGATCCTGTGTGGCCGTTCTTATTTACTTATGATCTCGGTCACTGAGCTTGTAGCGAAGATGAAAAAGCCACACACAGTCGCAGAAACATTAATTTTACCAGCGTGCAAAGAAATGGTGACTGTAACGTTAGGTGCAAATGCAGTCACTGAAATGGTAATAGTTCCCCTTCCAGATACTCTGATAAGTCATCATGTTAATGACATCAGTTGCTATTAGACTATGCACTGAGGAAAAAAAATCAAATTAAGTGGAAAATTTGCCCTGCAACTTGATGACTCAACAGATATCAGTAGGCCTGCTCATCTCTTGGCTAATGCAGACAACTGCCAGGTCACACAACTGGAGAGGAAATCTTCAGGGTGACAATGGCCCACCTTGAGGAGGGAGAAGTGCACTGGAAAAATTGTGTTAGGCCTTGTCTACCCTAGAGAGTTTTGTCGACACAAGTTACAGCGATGATCAAAAAGCGGTGTAATTACAACGGTCCCCCCGTGGGGTAGCACTTTGAAAGCGGGCCCAGCCAATCAGATTTTAAGCAATTCATCCCACGTTTTTATCAGCCTGTATTTCATTTGTGACACAAGACTTGTGCCCACCCGCGTCAACCGCAGGCCCTTTTTGGCAGCCGTTGTTCTGGAAGCTGTCTGAAGGGCTGGAGTGAATGGGGCACCGAGACGGGCCGGGAGTTTGGTGGGAATGTGTGGGTGGAGTTTGGGGAGGGCATGGAAAGCAGTTCTGTGTTGGCTGCAAGGAGGGGCGAGTACGCATGAATTCAATCTGCAGCTTTATGAGTGACTTTAGCAGCTCTGCTTGCTCCTCCGTGGCTTTTATCACGCGCTCGTAACCCGCTGTCACTCGCTCCTGGTTTTCCCTCCTCTCCTGCCTATCAGGTCTCTGATTTTCGGACACAATGTGTCTCCAGGCCCTTTTTTCTTTTCTTTTTTTCCGCTTCAGAGGACTGGAAGAGTTCTTGGAACATCTCCTCTTTGCTTCTCCGTGTCATTTTCTTACCAGCCACGGGCGCTCGGCAGGTGTGGAGGGGTTTCCCCTCGGCGGCACATCTGTAGACGCACAATAAACATTGAACAGAAGCATGATGGTCCATGCACTAGCAGCACTGATTCATTACTGTAAAATACAAAATGTAAAATTACTGTAAAATTACTTTCTCGCTGTCTGCTGGCAAGCACACAGCTCAGCGAACGCCCAGAGCATGGTGATCTGTGCCTGGGGGGAGGGGGCACTCAAGCTGGGGAAAAGGTTCTGGGTGGTTGTTTGGGGTATTGATGCAGGTAGATAAGGACAAAGTTTCAAATCGGTGTCACCATTTTCCACAGGCAGGGGCCATGGAAGCCGGTATCTCACTCCTGAGAGTAAGCCGGGATGCTCGGGTGCATCTCCTCCATGCGAGCAGCTTCAAACCAGGCCCCTCTGCTGCTCGCCTGTGTGCCGCTTTGGTCCCTGCACAAGTGACTGCCAGTTGGTGCGGGAACGTGTCCTACAAGGGGGGAAGAAACAAGGCAGCTCTGCCCAGGAATCTCCAGCAGAGGATTGGCGAGTACCTCCAGGAGTTCCCTAGAGATCTCTCTGGAGGATTCCTGGGAAAGCTTTGTGCATTAACACACTTTTCCACCGCACTGCCTAGCAGAACAGGGGAATGGGGAGCACATGCAAACACAGCTACTGTTGTACATTTCTATCCCTTCAACCAGCTGTATCATGCAGCAAAGCAGAGGACAGCTGTCCCTCATGTCACCCAGCGGCATCACCTCAAAAAAATCACTTACTCGAGCTCCCCTCTCCTGCATCCTGCACGCCAGAGCTGGAGGACTGGGGCTGGCTTGAATCCTCCAGGGTCGAGAAGAGGTCCTGGCTCCCCATGTCAGCAAACGACCCGGTCCCCTGCTCCACATCGTCCTCCAGCTCGACTCCTAGTCCACGACTTCTTCGTCAGGGTTGACTCCGGTGTCCGCTGCCTCAGGGCCCGCGGAGGTATCCACGGGTCTCTTGGTGGTGGAGACGGGGTCGCCCCCGAAGATGGCTTCCAGCTGCTTATGGAAGCGGCAGGTCCTTGGCTGTGCACCAGAGCGAGGGTTTGCCTCCCTGGCCTTCTGGTACCCCTGCCACAGCTCCTTGATCTTCGCCCGGCACTGCAGCGTGCCCCGTTCATAGCCCTTCTCCACCATTAAAGGAGAAATGTGACTGTTCGTATCAGAGTTCCTGTGGCTGGAGCGGAGCTGGGACTGCACAGCTTCCTCTCCCCAAATGCTGCTCAGATCCAGACGCTCCGGTGTGCTCCGAGCAGGACAGCCTTTGATGCGTGGAGCCACCACGGTTGGCTGGGAAGATGCGATGTGAGCGCTCCACGCCCGCCAAGCAGGAAGTGGAATTTCAAAAATTCCCAGGACTTTCAAGGGGAAGGGGCCGATGGCTGCAGACAGCGGAGTTCAAATTGATGGCCAGAGCGGTCAGAATGGGCATTGTGAGACACCTCTTGGCGGCCATTTACCGCGACAGAACCAAATGTGGTGACCACACTGATGTTTCGTTGCTAAAAGTTTGGAGCAAAAAGCTCTATGCCTCTGTCGAGGTGATTTTATTCTCTGGCAAAGTCAGGGAGTTGGGTCGGCCGGGAGGGGGAGATCGCAGCGTGTACACCCCGTTGTTTTGGTGCAAAAAGCTGACTTTGGTCGACAAAAGTCTTTGGTGCAGACCAGGCCTAAGTGTTTGCACAGATGGGGCTGCCTCCACGACTGGCAAAGTGAAGGGATTCGTAAGCAAGGCCAAAGAGCCAAATCCAGATGTGCTGGTGCCCCACTGTTCCCTGCACCATGAAGCTTTTGTGACTGAAATACTGCCGGAATAACGCTCCTTGCTGTTAGACGGAGCAGAAAGACAGTGAATTTAATAAAATCGCGGTCCTTAAAACGTTGCCTTTCCTTGCTGTTGTGTGAGGAAATGGGGGAAGAACACCAGCGTTTACGCTTGCACATAGAAATACACGGGCTTGTCCATGGGAAAGTTCTCTCGTGTTCGGATGAGCTGAGAGACGAGTTTAAAAATCTTAGCTTTAGAGGAATCCTCATACCCGGGCTTGATCGCTGACGTGGCATGTGAGCAAAACTTGCCTGCCTGGCGGGTCTAGTCCCCCACCTCAGAGAACTGACCAGGAAAACGCAAGGTAGAAACGAGAATCTCCTCGCCTGCATGGCTAAACAGCGCGGGTTTACATCTAAACTAGCCCTCGGACATGGAAAAAGGAGCGAAAGGAAAAGAAACGTTCCCCCTGGAAAACGTGGCAGATCCTGCGGGCAGTATTTTGGCCCATGTCGTGTCTGAGCACATGAAAAATCTGGAATTAAAAATCAACTCATTTTCCTGCAAGCCAGAGAGCAGATTTTGACTGGGTCTGGGAGCCTGGGGTCTCCTCTGCAAGCGTGAGCACTAAGGATCTTACAATAAGGACTCAAGAGCCGCGTGTGGCGTTCAGGAGGGACCGGCGCACTCTCTGCCAAGGAAGCGTGGTCAGCTGCCATCGGCAGACGAACACCCAGCGCAGTGCGAAGGGGCGGGTGCTGCGGTGAGAGGGGCGCTCTCCCCTCGCAGTCAGTGTGACCCACTGCCCCGGCACCGCGCTAAGGGGGTGCTGGGCAGTGATGCGGGAGGTGGGGGGCTCCCGTCCATTGGTGGTTATTACAGGTTGCCTGCTGGCCTAGTCCATGGGACGGAGCCGGGCTGTGAATTCTGCACCCCTGGCCAAAGCCCCCACGGCCCCGGCCCCACCGTTCCCCTGGCCCTTCCAGCTGGACACGGGGATGTGCCCCCGTTCCTGCCCCCCCCGGGCTCCCGCACGGTGCTTCCGCAGAGCCATGCCACGGCGGCCACGTCCCACCCCAGAGGCGGTTGCATTTCCCCTGGGGGGGAGCGATCCTGGGAGCTGGGGTGAGCTGCACCTCGCGCAACAGTCCCGGGGCCCCGATCCGGCCCTGCCCTGCCCTGCTCCGGGTGCCACCTGCCCCACTGCCGGGCTCGGGGGAGGGTTAAAGGTCCCGGGCAGACTGATGGGTGCCCCCCCCCCGCAGAGCAGCCGGGAGGAAGCGGGGGGGCGGCTCAGCTACAGCACCCGGAACTGGGTCTCCTGGAGCCGGCTCCCGTCCCCGGGGCGCCCCCCCCCGCCCCGCAGCAGGCTCGTCTGCGGGGACCCCGCCCCCAAAAGG
Source organism: Emydura macquarii macquarii (assembly GCF_026122565.2). NCBI lineage: Eukaryota > Metazoa > Chordata > Testudines > Chelidae > Emydura > Emydura macquarii. Next base: position 9,573,320 of record NW_027133607.1, on the reverse strand, counting down.
GGGGGCCTGCCCCGCCCTCCCCGCGGCTCCCCCCGCCCCGCCCCGGATCCGCAGCCGCTCGGGACTCGGGCAGCGGCCATGGCGCAGCGGCCGGGCCGGGGGCAGGATCGCGCAGGTCAGTGGGGCTGCACCCCCCCCCCCGGACCCCCCGCATCTCTCCTTCCCCCCCGAGACTCCCCGCCCCCCCGCATCTCTTCATTCCCCCCCCCGGCTCCTCCCGCCCCACCGCATCTCTCCATCCCCCTGCCCACCCCGCCCCCTGCATCTCTCCTTCCTCCTGGCCCCCCCCCCCGCATCTCTCCACCCCCCCCCCGGCACCTCCCCGCATCTCTCCATCCCCCTGCCTCCCCCCCGCATCTCTCCATCCCCCTGGGGCCCCCTGCATCTCTCCATTCCCACCCCCGACTTCCCCCGTATTTCTCCTTCCCCTCCCAGACACGCCCCCCACATCTCTGGTTCCTCCCCATGCCGGGCTTCCCCTCCCCCCCCCGGCACCCCAACCCCTACCCAGCCTCCTCTAGCCCCCCAAGCACCCAGGGGTGCGTTACTTCCCCCATGCAGGGCCAGGGGAGTGAGCGGCAGGACCAGGGGTGCCCGGCTGGGAGCGGGGGCTGGGCTGCGGTGACCCGGGGGTGCCCGGCTGGGAGCGGGGGCTGGGCTGCGGTGACCCGGGGGTGCCCGGCTGGGAGTGGGGGCTGGGCTGCGGTGACCTGGGGGTGCCCGGCTGGGAGCGGGGGCGGGACTGCCTGGCACAAAGCGCCGTCTGGATGGGGCTGCCCTGCCCACATGGGGATGGGCACCGAGGGGCACCGCGGCGTGGCATTGTCAGTGGAGGGCTCTGCGGCTCCGAGGGGCTACGGGTCCCCCTGCCAACGCGGGCTAAGGGAGCTCTCCTTGGAGCAGCCCAGCTGCTTGGAGCCAAGGGACGCGAGTTCTAATTCTGGCTCCCCAGGGTGGAGGCCGGGTGCCCCTCGGCTGTGGTGGCGGCACGGTGGGTTCCTCAGGCTGGACAGGCAGCGAGGCAGTTGGGTTGGACGTGCTCCCCCTCTGGAACGGCGCGGGAGCCGGGGATGTAAGGAACGTGGGCGCTCCCTGGACCTCAGGGATGCCCCAGGGAGCTCCGCCCTCCCCAAAGGAAGGATGAGAAGCACCAGTGACAGGACTGGAACCCAGGCGTCCTGGCCCTCCAGCCTCTGCTTTCACCACTAGACACCACTCCCCTCCCAGAGCTGGGATAGAAGCCAGGAGTCCAGACCCCTGCTCTAATCACTAGATACCACTCCCCTCCCGGCACTGAGGACAGAACCCCCGAGGCGTGTGTGTTGGGAGGGGGGCAGATTGGGGGTGAGTCCCTGAGCTTACACCCCATCTGTGTTGCCATAGGCCAGCAGGGGACGGGGGTGGGGGGGACGGCAGAATGGCCCTTTGACTGCACCATCCTGGCTGGGGTCAGCGTGGGGTCTGAGCTGCCCATTCCCACTGGTGCATGGGGCCTGTGTATGATGGGGGGCATGGCCCCGGCCTGATTTGCTGCCATCATGTCCCTCTCTTGCTGGGCAGCAGCTCTGCACCAGGGGTCAGCTTGGAAAAAAAATAAGGGAGAGGGGCGGGAGTCTCCCAAGCCCCACCCACAACACAAGCCCCACCCACTTGCCCCACGGTGAGCCGCAGGTTGTTTGCGGACCTGCCCTCGTTAGGTTTCAGAGTCCGTGCTCCCCCGGGTTGGCTGGTGGGGGTACCCATCGCACCCAGCTGCCTGCCAACGCGGGCAGGTGGCACTTGGCCGGGCACGGGTCCTTTGCCCCCGCCAGGCCTGGGGATCGGCTGGTTTTTAACCCAGCTGTCGATTCCACAGCATCACCCGGGAAAATCTCCCGGCTCACAGCGCCGCCTGGCCCGGGCTGGGCACCTGCGTGTGCCCGCCTCCTCTCCCCTTCTTCTGCTACGGTCGCTGTCCCCTCCCGTCCGGTCCCCCGCTCCCACCGCCCCCTCCGTCACAGGGCATCTCACAGGGCATCGCTTTGCCCCTGTGAAACCCTTCGCTGTGTCTGTCGAGGGGGAAGAGCCTCCGCTGAGGAAGGGGCAGCGGGGCCGGGGGGGGGGGAAGGGGCTGCCGATCAGGATTGAGGGGCACTGGCAGAGCTTGGACCCAGGGCTGGGCTGGCAGGGGGCTGCGGGTCAGAGGGGCACTGGCAGAGCTGGGGGGCGACCCAGGGGGTGGGGGGAAGCTAGGGCTGGGTTAGTGAGGGAGGGGCTGCCCCTCAGCCCAGGTCTATCAGCTGCTCCATGTGTTGAGCTGTTTGGATGCCCCCAGGGGCCGGGCGGGGGGGGGGGGGGGAAGCCGAGCTGTTGCACTGTGAGGGGGGGGGGGGGGATTGATAGTCCTGCCAGCTCCAGCAGCTGATGTCGGTTGTCATGGGAACAGGAGCGTGATTGACAGCTGCCCCCACTGGGGACACCCCCCCCTGCGGTGCTAAAAATAGGTCAGTGTTAAAAATGGCAAAGAGGTGAGGGGTGGGGGAGGGGACGAATGAAGGAGCTCGGAGACCTGCCCCTCCCCCTTTCTCCCCTCCCCCGCCTGCCTGGACTCCCCAGAGCCCAAACCTGGTGTCACACGAGGCTTCGTCGTCGTCCCCCCCCCCGGTTCCCCCGTGGGGTCTGGCCTGAGCTGTGGGTGCTGGGAGCTCGGTGCCCCCCAGCGGGACCCGCTGGCAGGCCTGGGCCGGATGGCAGCATCACAGGGCGAGCCCCGTCCGCGGGGATGGGCCACGCACGTCTCAGTTACAGCCTGACCCCTCCGTCCGTCCGTCCCCCCCACCCTGCATGGGCCCGACTCGGTCCCTGGTGCCTCTGCCTGGCTCTGCCCAGCCCGGGTTTGGGTGGCCCAGGACCGAAATAACGCTGGGTCGGAGGGGGCCGGGTGGAACTGGGGGGGCAGAGCTGGGTGGGGCACCCAGGACTGGAACAGCAAATGGAGGGTGCAGGTCAGCCTCTGTAGAGAGGCTGGGGGCCGAATGGGTCACAGACAAACCCCTCTTCCCCCCACAGTCCCGGCTGTCAAACTGGCCTCTTGGGCACACAACGAGATGCATTACTTTCCCCTGTCCCAGGCCCAGCTTCCACGGCGAGGGAGCCTGGCTTCTAGGTTAACGCTGGGGGCAGAGTCTCAGGACCCCTGGGTTCTATCCCCAGCTCTGCTGTGCGCCATGGGCCCTTCAGCCAGTCACGGTGGTGCTTGGTGGCTCCGATCCCCTGCCCAGGTGCCGGTGGCCATTCACCAGCTGTTATGGCAGCAGCAGCATCAGAGCGCACGGCGACTCCCTCTTGGCTGTTAGCAGTATAGGGCCTGTGACACACAATCGAGCAGTTCCGATTCCCTCCAGCAGAGGGTGATGGTGGCCCCCACACACATCAGCTAGCTTGTTAGTTCACGTGCGAGGGGGGCGGGTTGTGAGGCTTAATTCCTTCAGGTTTGTAAACGGAGCGGGCTGGAAAATGGTTTTGGGTTTTTTTTTCCCCCATAGAAAATTGCAGGTTTTTGGTGAAGAATCAAAATCCGAAACATTTGACTGTGGCCGTGCCACTGCAGTGCCCCATGGGAGTCGCGGTACAGGGGTCTTGTGCTCCCGTTCTCCTCCGTGGGCCACGCTCCCTGGTTGGACCACATCCCCCATGATGCACCAGGGTCACCCTGCATGGGGAGGGGTGGCAGTGCATCATGGGAAATGAAGCCCAGCTGGAAGCCCAGCAGGGGCACTGGGACTACGACTCCCACGAGGCACAGCGGCAGCGGCTGCGAGTCGAAATACTTCGGCGGCCCGGTTATTCTACCCAAAGCCGCGGGTTGGCACCGAAGGCTGCCGCTGCGCGGGCACTGCCCTCAGAGCCCCGATTTCTGTGCCCAGCCCTGACTGTAGAGCGCTTTGGGATCCTCGGTTGATCTATGCTGCAGACGGGCTGGTCATCTGCTCTGCAGCTCGGCTCGGCGTGGAGTCAGGCCCCCCCAGGCTGTGAGCAGAGCTGGGCCAGGAGTCAGAGGGGAGAGCTGGGCAAATGCAGGTGGCTGCAGTCAAGTGGGGCGAGGGGGGGGTTAGGAGCGAGGCAGGTCGTTCATCTGGATGGAATAAATGGACCCGGCGGGTCGATGGCTGCACGTGACCCAGTCCCCGTCCGGCGCTAAACAGTCCAGCGTGACGGGGGGTTCCCAGTGCAGAAACCTCGGCCCAGGGCACCACCGAGAGATCCAGAAAAGCAGGAAACCCGTCGGTCACTGCTGCAGCTGTGCACACCCCATCCGCCTTGCTGGGAGACGAAAGAGACCAACTCACCCGCATGGGAGAGAAAAGACCAGCCAAGAGAAAACGCAGCTTCTGGCTCCCAGGCCCTGATCCGCCCGCGGGGACCTGGCGCGCTTGGGCCAGCGGCGGGCTGCTCACGGCGTGGCCGGACTCGTATCACGCAGGGGCCCGAAGGAGAGAGGGAGGAAGGAGGAGAGACGCGGTGGAGAGGGACAAGGAGAGGCAAAGGAGGGTGTCGAGGGGGGACCCACGTTCCAGGTGCGGTTCAGGACTAAGTTGAAGCCGGAGGAAGTCCCTCCCCTCTGGCCTGGCTTCGTCAGGACGTCTCAAGACAATGCCGGCCCAGTGGGCATCGCCATGGGGGCCCAGGCGGTGGCGCACGCTGGGAAAAGCTTGCCAGCATCGTGATCCCTGCCTGCAAAGTCTCTCTCTTGAAGGCCCAGCCCTGCTTTATTGGGTCCCCGTCAGGCCTCGTTTCCCACACGCCGATTTGGACCCATCGATCTCCATTCTCCTCTCGCTGTGGGGCGACAAGCCCAACACAGGCCTTGGCTGGGGGCAGGAGGTCTCGTTGTTTGCCCTGATCCAGGCCGTGGGCCCCACATTTGTGAATATTTGCTGTGCAGGAGTGGGGCGGGCCCAGCACGCGGGACGGCAATGGGGCGGACAGAGGATCGGGGAACCAGACGGGATGCTCTCCCCGCTCAGTCTCTGCTCGCCCCACTGCCTCAGCACAGCTGCTGGAGGTGCCACGAGACATAAAAACAAGGGCCCGGCTGTCTGGAGTCACCCGAGACCCCATGGCCATTCCCCCAGGTCAGGCTATTCTCCCAGTCTCCTAGCAGACATCCAACCGGGCTTTCCTTTCCACCTCCCTAAATACCCTCTCCGGCCATTTCCCTGATACGGGAGTTGCCTTAACATCTTACCCTGCACTGCGGGTGCCGTGTGGCTTTCCGGCTCTTCTAACAGCTGCCACCTTCCCCCTCAGAGGTGGCTGCATTTCAGTGGGGAGGGTTGGTGCAAGGGGTAACTGGGATACTGAGGGATGAAATATGTGAGCGAGATGCCAGAAACCTCTCCTAGATTCCAGTCAGCCCGGGGGGGGAGGGGAGGGGGGGGGCGGGCTGCTCCCAGCTCCGACTCGCTCAACGGGGGACATTCTCCCTCTAAGAACAGCTGCTTTTTCGGACCACTTGGGTCTCATCTCCAGCTGGAAGCACCCCCAGCGAGGCCACCCTGAGACAGGCCAGCTCTCACATCCAGGCCTGCCAGCTGCTTCGCAGACTGCCTGACAGTTGGCAGAGGCCGAGGCGACGGGGTTTGGGGGGCGGTGATGGGGAGCCGGGTTCAGGAAGGGGCAAGATGCTGGAATCTCTAGAGAGAGGCTTTGAGCTCAACCGCAGAGGGTGAAGGCAGACCCACAGGCTCCGAACTGCCCCTGGGGCCTTGTCTAAACACAGACGTGGTGGTACTGCTCTAACCACGTAATGTGCACACAGCGAGGCCGGTGCAGTCACACCGGTATCACCTGCCCGGTATGGACATAGCGACGCTGGTGCAGTCACTCCAGTATCACCCGCCCGGTGTGGACACAGCGACACTGGTGCAGTCACTCCGGTATCACCCGCCCGGTGTGGATGCAGCGACACTGGTGCAGTCACTCCGGTATCACCCGCCCGGTGTGGACATAGCGACGCTGGTGCAGTCACACCGGTATCACCTGCCCGGTGTGCACACAGCGAGGCCGGTGCAGTCACACCGGTATCACCCGCCTGGTGTGGACGCAGTGAGGCTGGTGCAGTCACACCGGTATCACCCACCTGGTGTGGACGCAGCGAGGCTGGTGCAGTCACACCGGTATCACCCGCCTGGTGTGGACGCAGCAACACTGGTGCAGTCATTCCGGTATCACCCGCCCGGTGTGGACGCAGCGAGGCTGGTGCAGTCACTCCAGTATCACCCGCCCGGTGTGGACGCAGCGAGGCTGGTGCAGTCACTCCAGTATCACCCGCACCGGTGTGGACGCAGTGAGGCTGTGTGGACACAGCGACGCTGGCACAAGACTGCTCCTGCTGGTGAAGTATGTTCCTCTCCCGGAAGGGGCTAAGCTATGCCCGTGTGAGCACCTTTATGCTGGTGTAACTAGGTCTGCGAGAGGGGCTGTAACTAACCTGGTGAAAAATCCCCTCCCTCCCCCGTGGCACAGTCAAACGGGTACAGAATCTGTGCACAGCCACCGCCTCATTGCTGAGGGGCCTGGCCAGGTGTCAGGAGGACCTGGATCGCGAGGTGATAGACCCTCTCCCCCGGGGCCATGGGGCAGCCATGTGCCCTGGAGCACAGAGCACTGCACTGGGAACCAGGAGCTCTGGGTCCTGTCTTTGGTACGTCAGTTCCCCACGCGGTGTCTCTGTGATCTCTCAGAAGGAGCTGCCTACCCTGACCTCCTGTGGGACGTGCTTCGAAATCTAGTGCCAGGCATTTCGTGCTGGGGTTATCATCAGTGCCCAGGTCCTCCGGGCAGGGCAGGCCAGAGATTTCACAGGGGAAAAAGAAGCGATGCGCTCGTTCCTTTTATTTTCTCTCTCTCTCGTTGCGGAAGGGATCCATAGCTCAGGGCTGGGCCTGTCACCCAGCGCCGGCCAAGCCAACCTTGCAGTCTCACTTTGCCTTTCAAAGAGGAGAGGGGCCCCCTCTCCCCAAATCTATGGTTCCCCCCCCCGTTTATTATGGCAGTGCCTAGAGACCACCTGAGATCGGGCCCCGGCATGCTAGGCGCTGGACAAATGCGGAGTCCCTGCCCTGAAGAGCTGACACTGGAAATAGACCAGACAGACCCAGGGCGGGAGAAGAGCTAGCATGATGGAGCTGGTGGCTGCAAATGCCGTATGCGTGCCATGGTTTGTCTTCTCTTCTGTGGCAGGGGCTTCATTTCACTCAGAAGCCAGGGGCAGAGAAGGGGAAAGAGCCAGAACAGGGTCTGGAGAGCCAGCCAGTCCCGCTCCCGCACCTAACAGCACTCAGAGGCCTGGCTTCAAGGAGCGCGTTGGAGAGACACCGAATGTCCCTCTGATGGACCGAACAGGGACTGAGCCCCGGCATTGCTCGTGACACTGGTTTTCACTGACTACTCCCTTCTCTTCCTTCGCACTTTAAGGAGTTCATCCTCCCAGCCCCCCATGGCAGGCGGCTCAGGATCCTTATCCCCATTTTACAGAGGGGGAAACTGAGGCATGGGATGGTGAAAGGACTTGCCCAGGGTCACAGAGAGAGTCAGTAGCAGAGCCCCAGGCTGCCTATCTCCTAGGGCTGCCACAAGATCCTGCTCTCCGAGGCAGAGCTGGGAAACTCTCTGGGATGGAGCTTGCCAAGGAGACTGGGTCAGAATAGGAGCCGGCTGGCCCCCTCCTTTCTCGGCTAACAAAGGGAGAGTCACTGTAAAGGGGGATGGGCTGTCACAGCATTGGGGGGCTGCGCACCCCTCCTGCCCACAGCCTACATTGCTAATCAGAGGTCCTTGGGGGGAGAAGTGATGGGACCTCGGGTCCGTCTGCGGGAAGCGTGTGCGGGGCAGGGACTGGTGTATTGGCTGCTGTTCCAATGTATGAAATGTGCAGGTAGAAAAATTATTGCAATGACTCCAGGGCCCCCATGGACTCCCAGAGCTCTCCAGCAGCCGCAGAGATTGCGCCCAGCTCCTCCTGCTCCAAATGCATCGGCTGCAGAGCTAAAGGAGACTCTCCACTCGCTGCTAGCAGTATAGTGCATATGACACATGGTTGCGCCGTCCTGACGCGGACATCCCGCCGGCTCGTTCCAGTATCGGTGACAGTTGAGATGCAGACCCTCTAGCACGTCATTGAGCAGCGGCTCAGTGCAGGCGTGGCATTTTGGCTGAAGTCACCCACCTGCTATAGGGGAGACGTTACTGAAACCCCTTCCCAAAATGATACGAGTTGTGAATCTTGGGACAGATGCAGGTGAGCGCTGTCCTTGTAGGGCCGGGTCACGGGCTGTGCTGTGGGCCCCCTAGGGGAGCAAGACTGGTTTCAAACCCCCCCGCCAACCACCTGCATCTCCCAAAGACCTCCTACAGTTTGTCCAGTCAAAGCAGGCAGAAGAAACAACTTATTTTTCGGGGCGGGGGGAGAAGCAACTCCCCACCCAGCCTCTTTATCGTAAATAATCAAAGTGGGCACCTGTCCACGCTTTACAAATACCCTTCGCTTGTTTAGCAAAGGGCTGCCCCCACCCTTGGGGTAACAGAGATATCGTCTCAGTCTCTTCCTACAGGGCCATCCAAATAAAAACCAGTCGCCCTGCTCAGCTGAATGGAGGGAGAGAATTCTGTAAATTTAAAGGGACCGTCAAATCTGCCCCAAATCTAGGTTTTCTAAATAGAGGCTTCGAGCAGCTGTGGGACCAAGAGAACCCGTTCTCTGGGTTTATTCCTGGTTCTTGTTCTTTTAGTTCCAGTTTGAACAGATTTTTAAAGAACACCAACTTTCTCCTGCGGAGTCTGTAACCTGGCCCTGAGAATTGACCCAGGCTCGCCTGGTTTCATTTCCCAAGAGGACCAAAGCACAGAAAATAAACAATTGAGGGGGAAGGAAACAGGGCTGGAAGAACAGACAGGTTCCATTATCTCAGAAGGGATTCTCAAAGGCACCAGTGGGAGGCAAATGCCCCAGCTCCCATCGGCCTCTGTGTCATGGGCATGTCATTCCCTTGTGTCTTTGAAAATCTGTCCCCTAATTAAAAAAAAAAAGGTTTTAATCTGACACTGTCGCTTTAAGAACATAAGAACGGCCATACTGGATCAGAGCAATGGTCCACCTAGCCCAGTGTCCCGTCTTCTGACAGTGGCCGGTGCCAGGTGCTGCAGAGGGAATGAACAGAACAGGGAATTATCGTGTGATCCCTCCCCTGTCATCCAGTCCCAGCTTCTGGTAGTCAGAAGCTAGGGACTCCAAGAGCACAGGCTTGCATCTCTGATTATCTTGGCTAGCAGCCATTCATGGACTTATCCTCCAGGAACTTATTTAATCCTTCTTTGAACCCAATTATACTTCTGGATATCACAACATCCTCTGGCAAGGAGTTCCACTGAGTTGTGTGAAGAAATACTTCCTTTCGTTTGTTTTAAACCCGCTGCCTATTCATTTCATTGGGTGACCCCTGGTTCGTGTATTATGTGAAGGGGTAAATAACTTTCTCCACACCCAGTCGTGATTTTATAGACCTCTGTCCTATCCCCCCCACCCCCCAGTCATCTCTTTAAAACACAGTGAGGCAGGAATACCACAACAATAACTCATTCCCAGTGTATGTACTGGGCCGACTCCATCCCTAGTGTAACATCACGGACCTACTATTTCATATACTGGCCAGTTAAAACTTTGTCCATAACCTTGTCCGTTCAGCTCAGGCTGCTACGTGTCCCTAGCACGTTAGTAATCTCGGTGGTGGCTTTGATTCTCCTCTCACATTGCTTTAACCCTGACGCAATGCTGCTGATGTCAGTGGAGTTAATCCAGACTGATGCCAGTGTAAACTAGAGGAGAATCTGCCCTGGGTCGGCCGTGCGGGTGAGCTGCGTGCTGCTCGGAGAGCCTTCACTCTGGGCTGTCCCGACGCTCTGCGTGAACGAGGCCTGATCTTACATGCCACCTGTGAGTAACTGGTCCCCCGGGGGTTATTGACGGGTGGAAAGTTATTCACCTGCGCGCGCATTTGCAGGATCGGTGCCAACCTCTGTAATCTTGCCGCTGCAGTAGCTTGGGTTTCCCAGGTCTACGTACGTAAACTAGCTAGTTGCAGCCACCCCCAAGCAGAGATTAGACCCACCCCACCCGCCGAGGGAAAAGCGCCAGAGATTCCCCGAAGCCCACTAAGGACTTGGCTGGTGCTATCGATTTTATGTGGAAGGTGCCCAGATATCATGGTGATGAGCGGCAGGCCAAGGCGCTTGCCTGGGCAGTTAGCAGTATCCCCCGTTTCAGGGGGGGCAAAGGGGCTTTCGACTGGCCAACGAGCGGGCCGGAGTCAGAGCGCTGGGCCCAGCGTGTTTCATTTTTCCCCACCATCAGCTGACGCCCCCCGCCCTGCCGCCGCTGGGAGTGGGGTGCTGCCGCAGCCTGCGTTACGGGCAGAATGGGGACCAGGCCAAGAAAAAGCTGCCCTTTGCCCTTGATGCCTGGGTGTGTCTGGTGGGGCGTGACTGAGAGGGGGAGCCCAGCCCTTTGCCCCTGCCCCACGGCCTCGCCCCCCTCGCCGCTGCTGGGGGATGAGCCCGTAGGGTAGCAAGGGCCTGGGCTGGGCCCTGTGGCTTGTGGACCAGGAAACCGAATGGGGAAGAGACTGGAGTGTCCTGGAAGGCGGGGCCATGGTGTACGCTTGGGGCATGGGGGGGTGGAAGACGGGCGACTGTGCGGGGGACCCCACGCCCCTGGGAAATGCCTGCCCGTTGCCAGGGGTGCACGGTGCCTGGCATGGGAGTGGTTAGCAGCATTTAGGAGGGGGAACTCCAGCAGTGTCCATGACACCAGCACAGCCTCCCCCCATCACCAGGGGGGCAGAATTTTAACAAGCGGTTCGGGAAAGTCCCCCCCCCGCCCCACTTCTGCCTCCAGCTGAGCCATTTCTCCCAGGCCCCTGGGGTCAGCTCCCGGTGGACCTTGGGGTGCCTCTCCCCTTCCCATCCCCCGGCAGCTTGAATCTCATGTCTCGGCACCAGGAGGGTGCCCCAACTCGATAGCCAGCTGGCTCCAAAAGTTCGGCCCGTTGCCATCATGTGGGGCCAGTGGGTGGCGTGTGCGGGGCATGCCTGGGCAGGGCATATCAGGGGCATGGCCTGGCTCCCTGGGACAGGAGGCACAGGCTGCACCTTCAGCCAAGCTGTGGCCCGGGGGAGGGCACCGAGCCTGGATTGCCAGAGGCTGGAGGCCAGCGGCAGGCAGCTCATGCAGAGATCCTCAGCAGGTGACGGCGATGCCCCGGACCCAGGGGAGGAAGAGGAGGATGAGGAGGATGCAGAGGGCGTGGGCTCCCTGGAAGCGGACGAGGAAGAGCTGGACCTGACGGACCCAGAGGTCGAAGACCTGAGGGCCCAGGTGCTGCAGCTGCTGGAGGAGCTGGAGGAGACGCGGGAGCTGGCGGCGAAGCATGAGGACGACTCGCTGGAGCTGCAGGGTAAGGGCGGCGCGCGCCGCTCCGGGGCCACGCGGAGTCGTGGGAGCAGGAGGGCGCGGGAAGGTGACTCGGGTGTGTGCGCTGGGCGTCAGCTCGCCACGGGCCGTGGCATGGTGCGGTGCCTGTGTGTGGGGCACCAGGGGCATCATGCCAGGAGGCACCAGGCCGTATTTCACGCTCTCGTGAGCACCGTGGGGTACGGGGGGCTCGTGCTTGCACAGGTTCCTGTGCACGGCTCCGTCGGTGCCATGTGCTCTCCCCTGCCCTTGGGCAGGCTGGGGTCCCTGCCGGGCTCCCAGCCCCTCCAGCGAGGGGATCAGAGCTACAGCTGTCCTTGGCCTCCTCATGTCCCCTCCGCCTCTCTCCAGCAGGCACTCATGGGGTGGCTGGGGGTGACCCTCCCGCTCAGCTGGGCCTAGGTCCCCGCAGCACGTCCTTTCTGTGCCCCGGGGTACGGCTTGCTGACGCCCCTAGGGCCTGCCGCTGCATCCCTCCCGTCAGCATCGCGGGGCACGGGGAGGAGCAGGGGCTCTGCGCGCTCCCTGCTGACCTTGCGCTCACTGCTTCAGGCTTGTTGGAGGACGAGCGACTGGCCAGCGCCCAGCAGGCCGAGATCTTCACCAAACAGATCCAGAGGCTCCAAGGTAACCCCCAGCGGGGCACGGGCAAGCGGGTATGTGGGTGCCAGCCTCTCTTACTTCAGGCCCTTGCTTCCTGGGGAAGGGGACGGTCCGTCCAGCCCAGCATCCCCCCCCCCTGCTGCACCCATCACCTATGGCCCCTATCGCCTGGCCCTGTCTCCCAGAGTGGCCGGCACCTGACGCTTCAAAGGGAGGCGTTGTCACAGATCCACGGGGCCGGTGATCTGGAACAGCTCTGGCACGCACCCCTTCAGTGTGTCAGCCCCCTCAGGGTCCCGCTCTTTCACTAGGCTAAGCACCTTGACTTCACTGCCTCCAACAACCTTTTCCCACCTACTTACTCATGCAGCACATAGGGGAAACCGAGGCACCCACAGTATTTAGACAAAACACCACAGATAATTCCCACTCCATCACTCACATGGAAGCTGCTCTTTACCCCTAATCATTTTAGTTACCCTTTAATGTACCTGTTCCAATTCCAGTATAGCTATTTTTTGAGGTGTAAGTCCCACAACTGCCGTATGAGACAAGATTAATAAGACGGGGACTTTTCAGCTTGGAAAAGAGACGACTAAGGGGGATATGATAGGGGTCTATAAAATCATGAGCGTGTAGAGAAAGGGAATGAGGAGGTGTTATTTACCCCTTCTCATAACACAGGAACTAGGGGTCACCCAATGAAGTGAATAGGCAGCAGGTTTAAATGAACACAAGGAAGTATTTCTTCACACAAAACCCACGGTTAACCTGTGGAACTCCTTGCCGGGAGCTGTTGTGAAATCCAAGTCTCAGTGCCATACGGAGGGTCTCTGGTGCCCGGGGGCCAAGCCTACATTTGCACCTCCCCCACCTCATGCCCCCCTCTCCCCAGCGTAGGGCAGGAGGGGTCCTGGCACCACTTCCTGGCTGCCTTGGGGAGAAGGGGTCTGTACCTGCAGGGAGGGGGGCATAAGGTGTGGGGGGCACAAATGCAGGCTTTGCTCCACCGCCCCCCACTCCCTGCACTTACCCAGTGCGCGGTGTCCACCTCCCCCACTGCAGCCCCGCAGCCCAGCGCCGGCTCAGATGGGGGCGGCCTCACCCCCCAGCCTGGGGAGGGGGGCTGGGCCGGCCCTTCAGGACGTGCGGGGTGGGGAGAGGCGCCAAGGGGTGCCTCTCAGAGCCTCCTGCGCCCTCCAACCCCCACCTGTTGCGGAGGGCCGGCCCTGCGCATGGCCCCCCTCCCTGCACTTACCCCCACTCTAGCAGCCCCACAGCCTGGCACTGTCTTGGGTGGGGGTTCACGACGTGCTGGGGGGGGGGGGGCACAGGAGCGGAAGCGGGAGCAGCCGCCCCTCAGCTTCCTGCCCCCTCCACCCGTCACGAAGGGCCAGCCCTGCGTGCCCTCCCCCCCGCACTTACCCGCCGCACCAGCCCCACAGCCCGGCGCTGGCTCAGATGGGGCGCCAGGTCGGCCCTTCACGATGGGCTCTCAGAGCCTCCTGTGCCCCACACCCCCTGTGTGTCACGAAGGGCTGGCCCAGCATCCTGTCCCCGTCCACCCCCCCCCCCCCCGCAGGCTGATGCAGCTGCAGGGCCTGCCTCCAGGGCCCCGCTCCTGGCCTGGGGTGGCTCTGCGGTGCCCTGCTAATTCCCCCCACCAAGGGCTTCTCAACAAACTCCCAGGGGTTTTCTTGTCCATCCACCAGCCCTTCGCAGGGCTCCGGGGGCATTCACCTAAATCGAGCTCCAGAACGAAACTCAGAGCCCCAGAATGGTCCCCTGATGTGAGCCTCACGTCAGGTCCCCCCCAAGCTTGGGAAACCCCGTATCTCGGGTCTTTCGGCTGGAGCACGCCCACCCCAGCGGTCTCCAATTCACCCTGCCCCAGGCCTTCCTTGCCAGCTCTGGCAGGCTCCAGATCCTGGCTGTGGCGTCCAAAGCCCCTGGTCCTCAGGATCTTCCCTACAGAAACCTGTCTTATTTCGACCCTTCGCTCCGGTCACCTGCTGCCGTTTACCGGAATCGCCCGATCCGGTCCAGGGGTGTCTCTTTAATTCTGCCAGCCCCAGGCCCTCCTGCCTTTAAGCAGCAAGCCACCCTGGTACAGGGTGATGCAGGGTTAATGCGACCCTTGGATGCAGAACTAGGCGCGGGGAGGTTAAATTATGTCAGTGTTTGGCACTGGTGCAAATCCTGCCTCCTGGTCTGGAGCCCACAGTCCCAGAGGGATATTGAGAAATCGGAGAGGGGTCAGAGAAGAGGCCAGAGAATGATCAAAGGATTAGAAAACCCGCCTTATGGTGCTAGAAGAGGCAAGGTGGGCGAGGTAATATCTGTTATTGGACCAGCTTCCGTCGGTGAAAGGCACGAGCTTTCGCCCTTCTTGTGGTCTGGGTCAGCGATAGATTCAAGGAGCTCAGTGCGTCCAGCTTAGCAAAGAGAAGGTCGAGGGGGGACTTGATCACCGGCTATAAGCACCTCGAGGGGGAAGAAATAGGAGCTAATGGACTCTCCAGTCTGGCATAGAAACGTGTGCTGCGATCCAATGGCTGGAAGTTGAAGCTAGGCAGATTCAGGCTGGAAATAAGGCGTAGGGAAACCTTGGAACAACTGACCCAGGGTCGTGGCGGATTCTCCATCACTGGCCATTTTTACATCAAGATCGGATGTTTTTCTAACAGATCTGCTTTTGGTGCGGCCGGCATGAATTCAGAGCAGTCCTATGGCCTGTGCCAACGGGTCGTAAAAACACGACAGAAAACCCCCCCGTTGTCACATCCCCACCCTGTCAGGATGGCCTGTGGTGTGCGTTCCCCGCTGTGTGGCTTTGCATTTGGCCGTGTTAAAACGTAACGCTGCCCGCGGTGACTCAGGAGCACGAGTCTCGACCTCAGGGCAGACCGGCAGGAGCCAGGGCATTGACCCCAAATCGGCTGGGCTTCCAATCCCCCCAGCCAGTTATGGGGTGTGAACGCCTCAGCCTCTGCAGGCAGCCACAGACAGTGCCCCAGTCCCGTGCCCAGGTCAATTGCCCACGGGGGCCGTGCCGGGCCCGTAACCAGGGGGTCCGTGCGGTGCGGTGCTGGACTGGGCCCGGCCAGCAGAGGGCGCGAGCCGGAGCCGGAGCCGCGCGGGGTCCCCCGGGCTGCACGCAGGGGCCGGCCCGGCCTGGAGCCAGGGGACACGGGTGGCCATGGAGCTCACGCCCTCCACCTCCGTGGGCAGTGAGTGTAACCGCCCCCCGGGACCACGCCCAGCAACCGCCCCCCCGGCAACCCTGCCTGGCAACCGCCCCCCAGCAACCCCGCCTGGCAACCCCCCCCTGGGATCCTGCCCGGCAACTGCCCCCCACAGAGAACCCAAGCCCTGGCAACTGCCCCAAGGGCCCAGCACCCCCAGGGATCTGCCCAGCAACCACTCCCCAGCAACCCCCCCCCTGCCCAGCAACTGCCCCCCCCGGGTTCCCCTGTGCCCAGCAATTGCTCTCCTAGGTCCCCCCCAGTGGCCCCTCCCAGGGACCCACCGCCCGGCAACCGCCTCGGGGATCCCCCGCCTGGCAACTGCCCCAGGGACCCCCACCCAGCCACCACCCCCCAGCGACCTTCCCACCCAACAACTGCCCCCTGAGTGTCCCACCCCCATGGCTGCCCTGCCTGGCAACTGCCCCTGCGGCCCCTTGCCCAGCAACCGCCCTTGGGGATCCCCCGCCCGGAAACTGCCCCCGGGGGATCCCCCACCTGGCAACCAGCCCTGGAGACCCCCTAGGAGCCACCTTCCCCCCAAAGATCACCCTTCCCAGAGCCCGCAGGACTCTCCTGCCCAGCAACCCCTGCCCTGGGAATCCCCCCACCAGCGAACCCTCCTTGGCAACCCCTCCTCGGGGACCCCTACCTGGCACCCAAACCCAGGGTCACCCGTCCAGGGAGCACTCCCTGCCCCCCCAGTGCCCCCCAATCCCCCAGAGCCCCCCCTTCACGCCGGCACCCACCGTGGCTCTCTTTCCTCCTACACGCACCCTCTCCCCCCCTCCCAAACACGTGTCCCCAGCGGACCCGCCCGCTGCCCCACAGTTCCCTCACCACCATCACGCTTGGGGCCCCCCCAGCTCCACACCCCCCCCACACCTTGCCTCCACAGCCTGCCCTGCCTATATCCATCCCCCCCTGCAGCTCCCCCAGGGCCCCCCCCACTGCCTGCCTCCGGCTTGTGCTCCCCATACCACCCACTTCCCTCACTGCTGGACACCCCCCGGCCAGTGCTCCCCAGGCATCGCTCCCCCTGCCCCGTGGAAGCCAGCAGATGGTGTCAGGATGGAAGGCTGTGGGTGGGGAAAGGCACCCTGGGGTGAGGGCAGCCCAGCTGTTCTGTGCGGACTGGGAGGGGCACATCATTCCCGTTTTCCATCCTGCCTCCCTGGCTCCCCTGCCCAGAGATTCAACCGGATATGTGATTATGCCTCACTTCCTGTCCCAAACTGCCATGCATAGGGCTGTGGGCTGTGAAGCAGCTGCCACCTCCCACCCCAGAGGTGGCTGCATTGCAGTGGTGGGCGAAGTGATCCTAGCGCATGCAGGCTGGACGCTGCTTTAGGCTCATTCAGGCTCTCGAAGGCGCCCCTCCCTGTGACACTGGGCAGGGCGAAGGGGGCAGTAATGATGATCTGGCGTGAGGGTCTCACCTCCTTCCGTCCCCCGCCTCCTCCGTGCAGCTCAGATGCGCACGCTGAAGGACGAGTTCGGCGTCCTGCAGGAGACGAAGGCGTCGGAGCTGGAGCAGGTGGAGCGGGAGCTGCAGGAAGCCAATGAAGAAATCCACAACCTGCAGCTGGAGGCGGAGGAGGTAGCGGCCATCCACGAGAACGAGATCGCCGCGCTGCAGGAGCAGCTGTGCCGGCTGCGGGCCGAGCTGCAGCGCGTCCAGCAGGTCCGCGACGAGTACGAGATGGAGACCACCACGCTGCGGGCCGAGATCATGATGAAGAGCGGCAGCCAGGCCGGGGCCGAGGGCCTCGCTGACGAGGTGGCCAAGCTCCAAGGTGCCGCAGCTGGGATCCCTGCTCAGCGGGGGGCTCGTGCCCCTCGCACTCAGTGCTGACTGCAATGCTCCGGCCTGGCACCAGAGGGTGCTGTGCCGCAGGGGGCGGGGGCTCAGCTGGGGGCACGCTCCCCTCGCACTCTGTGCTGTCTGCAATGCTCCGGCCTGGCACCGGGGGGCGCTGTGCTGCAGGGGCAGGATGGGTAGCCCAGAATGGGGGGCTCTCCTGTCTGTCAGCACAGAGCTTGGGGGTGGGGGGGGTGCATGCTGCTGCCCCCTCTCCCTTGGCACAGCCCCTGTGTCCTCTTCACCCAGATGGATGCTGCTCCCAGCTGCTGGTTCCCAGCTGTGCAGCCTGCGTGGGAACTAGCAGCAGGGAGGTGATGGGGAGAGACCCCAGCCCCCCAGCCCCAGGGCTGAGCCAGGCACTGCCCCAGGACGCCGCGGGCTGGTACCATAGGAATGGATTGGGCGCTTGGAAAGCAGCCCAAGGGAGCTGTGGAGGTGGGGGTCTGCTGGGAGGTGGGGGGGTGCTGTGTGGGTGGGGGTCTGCTGTGAGGTGCCGTGGGGGGCGCTGTGGGGATGAGGGTCTCCTGTGAGGCAGGGGTTGGGGGTGCTGTGGCGGTGAGAGTCTTCCGGGAGATGGGTGTGTGAGGGGCCCAGTGGGGGGGTGGGTCTCCTGTGCGGCGGGGGCCGCTGTGGGGCATGTGCCCCGCTGAGGCCTGTGTGTTTCCAGAGGAGCTGCTGTCCCTGCGGGAGCGGTACCGGGAGCTGGCGGAGGAGTACCAGACCCTGCAGGAGAGCAACAAAGTCATGATGCACCAGCTGGAGAACCTGGAGGCCCAGAAGTACAGGTAAGGGAGCTGGGCGGGGCAGCAGCGCAAAGGAGGCCAGGGGGACCCAGCCTCAGACCCTGTGCGGTCCATGGGGTGGATCTGCGGGCAAGTGGGCAGTCCCCTGGCCGGGCGGTTGGAGCTGGGCTAGGCCGGGCGTCACCTCCCCTGGCTGGGCCGGTCGGGGCCGCGCTGGGCCGGGTGCCTTCTGCCCTTGGCTGGGCCCCAGGGGCCGGGCAGGGCCAGGAGCGGCTCTGCAATCTTTGCCCAGGGCGCCCGCGGGCTCTCGTTCCAGATCCAGGAGCAAGTCGGAAGAGTCTCACAAGTCGACGGAGTCGGACGTGGTCCACCCCCCGGCGCGCCGGACCCTCTCTCCCCGGCGCGGCAGCCCCCGCCTGAGCGGCAGCGTCTCCGGCAAGTCGGTGGACGACACAAGGGCCATCAGCTCCCCCGGCTGCAAGAAGGAGCCCCGCAGCCAGGACGAGGAGTGCGAGCTGAGCCTGCGCTTCAAGCTGCAGAGTGAGGAGGAGAAGGTGCAGCTGGCCCAGAGCAAGGTACCCATCCCGCCCCGCTGCCGACGCCGCGTTGGCGTCAAACCAAGCCCCGGCTCACGTGCTGCTGTCTCCAAAGCGCGCCGGCTTTAGCAGAGTATCAGTCGCCTCCACAAACGTCTCCTTGTCTGCAGATTGCAGTGGCGGGAGGGCTGGGAACTGGTTTACCCCTGGCCATGTAGCTGTTCGTTCATCTGTCTCGCCCTCGCTGCAGTTCATTCAAGCGCCGCTCAGCGGCTCGCTCACACGGGTGCCCCCGAGGCTGCTTCTAGGCGTGGGACTCCCTGCGAACACGCTGGTAATTAGCAGCAGTGCAGACCGGTGTTTTCAGGCAGGGTGAAAGAGGCTGAGGAAGTGGTGCAAGTCACCCTTTCCACAGCACCAAATTGCCGAGCCTTTTGCTCTCTTCGTCTCCTTTTATTCTCTTTCCTTCCCCCCGTTCTTAACATTCGTCACTTTGTAACATTGGAGTTCCCCTCTCCTTAATGGAAAGGCTTCGTTTCCTTTCTCCCTGAATGAATCTCATGCCGAAGCAACGGCCCCTTTGTGTCTCATGCTCTGGATGTTTGCTCCCGGTGAGCTGTCGTTCGAGTTGCCTAGAAATGTGCAGATCCCACCTGTTCCATTCCCCCTCCTGACCTCCTTCCTCCCCAGACAACGAAACCCCGGGCAGACAAAAGGTGCGCAGGCCGAGAGTCGCAGTGTCGTTCAGAGAATTCAGAGCCAGAATCGCAGCCCGGTCTGGGGCTTGGCTGGCTGGGAGCTGAGTCCTTGGATTTAGGGGATTTGATCGGTGCAAAGAATAACCTTTGCTGTGGGTGGAGAGACCAAACTCCCCTCTTGGGCAGCATGGGATGAGTTCCACGGGAGCCTTGTCTTAAGACGACGTCTGCTCTGCTGGGGCTGGCTCATCCCTGCAGGGGATAAGGGACTCTGGGCTGCGCCCCCAGGGCTGGAGGGGCAGCCAAATGCCAGGTTAAGAAGTAGGGGGGACCCCAGCCCTGCCATGTGTTACCAGGACAGCCAGAAACCCCCTGCCAGCCGCCTACCTGCTGAGCAACACCACTAGAGCCGGCCGGTGGTAACAAAGCACACTCAGCTGGCCAGGCTCTCCAGCCAGAGCGGGCGGCCAGCCTGGCTGCTGCTTTCTGCTCAGCATCCTGGAGCTGCCTCCCGCCCCGGCAGGGCGAGCGCAGAAGCTAGCAACGGGCAGGGGCAGCGGAGTCCCAAGGACTCGCCCGGCTGGACAAGCCGCCCGGATTGGGAGCAGTCGTTTCAGTGGCCGAAGGCTCAAAGAGCTGTTGACAAATGGTTTGTCCTGCACCTCCTCGCCCAGGGAGGGGCGCCTGCCCCGGGCGCTAAGCAGAAGATCCTAACTTTTCCCCCTAGGGGCAGTTGTATCCTCTCCCCTTCTGCTCCCCCCTCCCCATTAGATCCAGCTTTTCACCCCCTCCCCACCACCAAGGACTCCAAGCGGAGCCCCAGTTATCCTGCCACCAGGAGCGCGAGTCAAACCCTTCCTCATTCACAGCCCTGGAACGCGCGTCCTTCCCAGACATGGCCAGGTACGCCCTTCAGCGCTGTCTGCCGAAGCCTCAAAGCGCCGGTGGGGTCTAGAGACAGTCTGCAGCGTATCCAAGCAGCGTATGTTCGGTCCCGGCTCTTTAGCCTTCTCTGGAGCATCCTGTGCAAATGTTGTTTAGTGACATTTTTTGCCGCGTTGTGAAGAGCGAGACCCAGCGACTTTTCCGGGGCTTCTCGGGCCACGTCCCGCTATGTGGCGTTGGGTGCCGAGCTCCTGGCGGGCCCGGCCTGCGGGGCGGGGGGGGGCGTGTCTCTCCCCAGGGGCTCCCCCCCAGCTGGCTCCGCTGCACGGGGGCCCAGCTGGGCGGACGGCGGCTCACGCCCCTCTCTCTGCCCGCGCAGTGTGACAACATGCAGCACGAGCTGCGGGAGCTGCAGCGGCAGTACCGGGAAATCCAGCAGGAACGCCAGCAGCTGCAGGAGGAGCTGAGGCTGTGCCGGGCGGAGATCCAGAGACTCAAAGGCACTGTCCCCGCTGATGGCCGGGTAGGTGTACCACGAGGGTGGGGTGGCCTTATGGGGGTACCGCACTGCCCCGGGACTGTTGCGGGGGATGGCAGTGCCAGGCTGCCATGGGGGAGGGTGGATCACGGGTAATGGCTCTGCCACAGAGGGGCCTTGCAGGTGACAGCTGTGCCACGCTGCCCCGGGAGGGTCCACAACTCAGCCCGGGGGCCTCACGGGATGGCTGTGCCGTACTGCCAGGAAGCGGCTTGTGGGCGATGGCTGTGCCACGCTGCCACCTCGCGGGTGATTGCCATGGTGAGCTGGGGCATCTGTGTCACCCGGCCACCAATCACCACAGCGACACCGACGGCTTTCCCAAAGATTCTGCTCTTGGCGGGACCCTCTGAGGCCGGTTCCGGTCGGTGTTGGGCGGGGTGCTGCTCCGCCAGCCGGCTGCAGTCCTGGGGCAGGGAGCCAGTGGGAGATCTGCGCAGGGTGACGTGGGGGGCGCTCAGCCAGTGACCGCGGTTCTGGGGGAGGCACCTGCTGGGCACAGGAGCTGCCTGGACCCGGACGGCGGCGGTTTGAACGGGGGCTCGTCCGGATGTGCTGGACGCTCTTGGTGCAGACGGGGCCTAGGGCGCTCAGCCAGGGAGCCCCAGGCAGAGTTGACATCCCCGCAGCCCAGCCTGACCCACAGTCCTGCCCCCACTCCCCTCCTCTGGCTCAGCCCCCTAGCAGATGCCCCTCTCCCCGTCTCTGTGGCCGTGGGGCCTGGCTCCCCATAGCCCGCTGGGGCAGGGCTGGGGAGACCCCGAGAGGAGGGGAAGCTGCCTGCGATTTAATCTCTCTTTTCTCTCCCTTCTCATCTCCATCCATCCCCCCACCCCCTCCGGCTGCGGCTGCCGCCCCATTCCATTCCCTGCTCCCCCATAGCGCCGGCCCGCCCCCGAGGCCCCCGTGATCTCCCTCCCCCTCATAGGACTGGTTGTTCTAGTGGCTCTGCTCTGGTGCTGGTGGGCCGAGACCTCTTCCTAATGCCAATCAGGTACTGGTTCCCCCCGTCCCCTCGGCCCGGCCTGGGACCGTGCTCTGTGCCCAGCAGCCTGCTCCCTGCACCCTCCGCTGCTGTGTCTGCACGTGCCTGCCTGCTCCCTGCACCCTCCTGTCTCCCCCTCATCCTCCCTCGGCTCTCCACCGCCCCAGAGACACTGGCTTCCCGGGCACAGCCATGAGCGGCCAGCCCCTCCCGCCCTGGCCCCATGCCTAGATTCCCTCCCCCTGGCCCGGCTTGGCCCCAGGCTGTGCCAGAGACAGGCACCGCCCCCCCCCCCGTGCCTCGAAGATCAGATAAGCGGCCCCTCGCCCCCACTGCTGCGGGCAACAGGTGACCCTGCCGGAGCCCCGGGCACTGCCCCTGTGTGGGGTCTGGGCAACCCACTCGCTTCCCCTGCTGCCCCCCAACCAGGTGGCCAGCAGGGGGCACTGTGCACTGGCAGCACATTTGAGTGGCTGGGGGGTGAAGCCCTCAGCACCGGGCATAGCCCTGTCCGTCATTGCCCCGGCCTCCGTCCGCCCCGCCGCCCACCGCCAGAGAGGCAGCGTGTGACGGAGTCCCACGGGGATGGTGCCCTCGAGCCCCTCGGGCACAGCCGGGCAGGACTAGCGCTCGGCATCTGCCCCCCGGGTCTCCCCACCCCAGCGCTGCAGCCTCCTGCCCCCGGCCCCGCAGCGTCCAGCGCCCCTGCTCCGCCTGGACTCCCCCTGCGGCAGCCCCCGGATGGGTTCCGGGGAGCCCCCCTCCCCCTGTCAGCAGCGATTCCCGGCCAGCCGGGGGCCAGGGGCTGTTAGTTCTCGGGGTCACGGCGCACACGGACTTTGCTAGCAGCGTAACTAGGAGTTACAGCAGCAGCCGCCCGCGGAGCCCCATTCTCGGGGTCCCTCCCCGCCGGGCCCCCCCGGGGGACTGGCCTCTTCCCCCAGCCACCCCCAGCCCCTCCCCCAGCCCCTCCCAGGCCTTTGTCTCCTTCCCCGGCTAGGCAGCCGCTCCTCTTGGTCATGGCCTGTTGCAGCTGCTGGGGCCGGGGCAGGGGGTCCCGGCCAGGTCTGCGGACGTGGGGCCGGGGAAGGCCCCTCCCCCCTCTAGTGTGCTCTGCCATGATCCCGTCACTGACATACAGGAGTAACCTGTGGGGAAACTGAGGCACACGCACAGCACGCAGAGAAAGCCCCAAGGATATCTCCTCTTGGTCACACAGTCCCAGCCGCCAGCCCGCCCAGGAGCCGGTCAGAGCTGCCCTCGATGGGCTGTGATACTGCCAGCACCCCGTGGGCAGAGAAGCCAGCATGTGCCCCCCGTGCTAAGCAGCCAGCCCTCCGCATGCCCTAGACCCCTCACCATCCCCCCATCCTCCCCACAGCATCCCCCAGGGCCCCTTCCCAGGACTCCAATCCCACAATCCTCTCTGCCCACCAAGGCTCATGGGACAGCGTTTGGGTCGTGGCCCCCCCAAGGGCCGGGAACCAAAGGGCTAGGCCAGGGGCTGGCCTTGGGGGAGGAGGCAGCATCCCATCACTCGGGCCACAGCGGGAAATGAGAGGGGGCAGTCCTGGCCTTAGGGGGAGCTGCCCTGGGAGACAGGGACCCTCTGGGTCTGATCCCAGAGCCCCCAGAGAGGGGGAGCGTGAGAGCCAGGGGCCCCGTCTCCCCCTCGGGAAAGCCGCCCCCAGGCCGTTGGCAGCTCGCCAGTAGCCCCGCGTGGCGGCTGGTAAATGGGTCCGCCCCTGCTGCCCGGCTGGGCTCCCCACTGGGCCCCGGGCGCACGCGTTGGCATGGGCTCCAGGCACCCCCCGGCCTGGCCGCCCCAGGGGGGCAGCAGCGAGTGCCCAGGTGGGGCTGGGGATGGCTGTCGCTGGAAGCGGGCTGGGCTGTGGGGCGCAGCACTGACCCCTCCCCCCTCTCTGCCCCACGCAGGTCCCAGCTGGGGGGCTGAAGCCCGTCATCCTCTTTGCAGTCGCTGCAGCCGTCTTGCTCCTGTACCCCTGCCTGAAGAGGTCCTGCGCCAGCTCCGTGCCAGCCTGAGCAGCGCGGCGCCCGGGCCATGCCACGCAGGCACGCCAGATCTGCACACAGCCCCCCCGGCCCGGCCTGCTGCGACTGGGTGGGCTGGAGGCAGACCCTTGCTCCAGCCCCCCCAGCACCTGGAGGTTGCCCCCCCCACACACACCCCCTGGTCAGTCGCGCCATGGCAGCATCTGCCCCCAGGTTACTGGCCCTCACCATGCTCAGGGGCTCAGGGTTAGGGACGCTGCATCTGTGGGGCAGGGAAGAGAGACCCCCCCCCCCACAGTGGGCAAGTGTGGGGCTCCCTGGGAAGCACCCCAGCCATCCCTGCTCCCCCCAATCTGGCCTGGGTCTGGTCCCATTCCCCTTGCGGATCCTGGCACCAGGCCAGTGAAGGGGGGTTGCACAGGGGCTCCCTGCCATAGACTCCCCAAACGGAGCCTGTTCCAGTGGCGCCCCGGCCCCCACGGGCCCCCTGTACATCCCAGCCCACAGCTGGAATGGGGCAAATCGGGGGCTGGGATCCCAAAAGGAGCCCCAGCCCGGGATCTTTCCCAGTCCACGCTGATGGGCTCCATCTGCGGCGCTAAGCGGGGTCACAGCCCGGCGACCCACGCTGCACCCAGAGCTGTGCCCCGCCGGGGAGCAGGGGGGTTCACGTTGCGTGTCGCCCGGTGCCCCCCTGTGGCCACCGCCATGGGGCGTTGTTATCTCACAGACTGGGACAGGGCAGGGAGACCGGCCGCCAGCCTGCCACCCCCCCTCTGCCAGGCCTCCTCTGCTCGGCTGGGCCACGGCCACCCGCACCCTCACCAAAGCCCCCGCTTCTCCCCACTCCCTTCTCCAGCGCCCATGGGCGCCTCTCCAGGTCGGCCCGAGGGGGGCGCCAGAGACCAATACCCAGTGGCCGCACTTCCCGCCCCACCCCCCAGAACCCAGCCCCCCCGGCCGGCGTCCCTGTTCTGCCCCGGCGCACGGCGTGATCCTTTGCAATAAATTGGAAACCCAGGAAGGTCACGTGGTGCTTGAAGCAGCGGGCCAGGCTGGGCGACTGTTTTTAGCTGGCAATATTTAAAATCCGGTTGTCCCCTCCTGCTCCTTGCACGGGCAGGGTTGAGCCAACGGGGGAATCCCTCGAGGACGGGCCCAGGGCCAGGGCAAGCCCTATAGATACGTTTATATCCATAGGTTTCGGCGTCTCCACCCCGGCATGTGTCTCTCGCTGTCACCTCTTCCCCTGAGGGCCCCGGTTACAAACCTTCTTTCTTCCACTGTCGGTGTTAGTCCAGCCCCGTCCTCTGCCCCCGCTGTGCAAGCCGTGGGTGCTGGCCCTAGGCCGGGTGGGTGGCCTTCGCACGCTCACGGGGGCCACGGTGGCTTTGAAGAGAAAGGTGACCTCGTGGGGGCTTGGGAACCCCCTCCCTGGGCATGCAGTCTGCAAACCACTGCTCCTGGCTCGCAGGGGGCTGAGCTGTCCCCGTTGCCCTGGGTGCCGGCTCCTGTTCTGCCCCCCAGCCCTGCGTACCTGCTCTCCCTCCGGTCGAGGCAGGCGGCTGGAACCGCGGCTGGTCCCCCCGACTCGCTCGCTCGGGGTCACTCCCTCCTTGTGGTTGTTCTATGTTGTCACTTGGTAAAAGAACTTTCTAAAGCCATGGAGCCCTGGGTCTGTGCTGGGGGTCGCCTCGCGCTGCCGGGGGGGGGTAGAGCAAGGGCCTGGCCTGAGCAGGCCCCACCTCCGGGGACCCCAAAGGGGTCTGGCCCAGCCTGCACTGGGGGACAGCCCTCGGGGCAGCTGCCAGAAGCCCTGGGCCAGGATCCTGCTCCGGTGAAGTAGATGGGAAGCGTGAGCCCTGGCCAGAGTGGCCCAGACGCCCTGGGGATGGGCACCTTCAAAGTCAGCGTAAAGCCAACCCCACGAATGAGGCCCTGGCGGTGGCTGGGGCCCCGCTGGGAGCGCACAGGGGGCACGGGAGGGGCGCTTTCCTCGGGGGCTGCCCGCTGGCACAGCTGTGTCACTGCCCGGGCCGGGGGCGGGGACCCCAGCCTGGTGTCATGGGGCTCCAAGGCTCCTCCCCAGAGCCAGCACCGGACGGACCCTGAGCCCCTCGCATGAGACACGTCCACCGCTGCTCCCCCAGCTCGGGGTTCCTAGCCCAGCCCGTCCTTGTCCAGCCAGTGGGGCTCAAGGAGGGGTCCGTGGGTCAGACCTCGCTGGGCCAGGCCAGCTGGGCTGTGAAGCGCTGGCGCGAGTCCAGCTTCTCTCTGGCTCCCCCCATGTGGGCAGAGGCTGCCCGGTGGGCTGTGCTGGGATCCTGCCGGCGCAGGACACGGCTCCCACAACCTCCTCCCCCTCTCCGGAGGGCTGCGGGGTCGTCTGGCTGGTCCCCGCTGCCGAGCACACGGTGTACTCTGCGGCTGGCAGGGAGCGTGTTACTCAGCCCCGGCCACGCCAGCCAGGTGCTTCGGGCCAGCGCTCAGCTGCTATATTGAGCTGCCAGGGTCAGGCACAGAGTGTGACTGTCTGATGGTGCCAGGCTCCCGGGGGCTGGGCCCCCCCCGACGCAAGAGCCCGGGGGGCTGAGCATGTTCAAGGCTGGAGCCTTGAGTGGCAGATCGGCCTCAGAGGATCTGTCTGAGACTCCCCCGAGCTGATCTGGGGCCCCGAGAGGTGCCCAGGCACTGCCCTGCTCCCAGCCAGCCGGGGCCTTTCTGGAGGTGGTGGTGGGGTCAGGGCGCTGGCTCGCTGGCCAGCTGGGGCTGGCTCCCCACCGTGCCCTGGCTGGGTACCCAGCGGCTGGGTGAGACACACTCTTCTGCCAAGCCAGGGGCCTCGGTGCTGCTGGGACGGGCTCTTCACTCTCACACTGGCGCCTCACTCGAACCCCCGGGAAAGTGCCGGGCAGCCCAGGTGCCATTGGCATGGCAACCCTTGGCACACAGCCCGGGCCATTCGCAGACACCACTGTGGGGCCGGCCCAGATACAGACGAGGCCGGATCACAGGCCTGGGGCCTGGCGGCTCTGGGTGGAAGGAGGGGCATAGAGTCAGAGCAGATGAGGGTTGGAAGGGACCCCAGGAGGTGTCTAGTCCTGCCCCCTGCTCAAAGCAGGACCAGCCCCAACTAAATCATCCCAGCCAGGGCTTGGACAAGCTGGGCCTTAAAAACCTCTAAGGATGGAGATTCCACCACCTCCCTAGGTAACCCATTCCAGTGCTTCACCACCCTCCTAGGGGAAAAGTATTTCCTAATATCCAACCTAGACCTCCCGCCCTGCAACTTGAGACCGTTGCTCCTTGTTCTGTCACCTGCCACCACTGAGAACAGCCTAGCCCCATCCTCCCTGGAACCCCCTTTCAGGTAGTTGAAGGCTGCTATCAAATCCCCCCTCACTCTTCTCTTCTGCAGACTAAACAAGCCCAGTTCCCTCAGCCTCTCCTCATAAGTCCTGTGCTCCAGCCCCTCATCATTTTTGTTGCCCTCCGCTGGACTCTCTCCAACTTCTCCACATCCTTGTTGTAGTGGGGGGCCCAAAACTGGACACAATACTCCAGATGTAATTTCAGGAGGCAGAAGCTTTCGTGAGGACGTGAGCTGAACCTCACGCCTGCTGAAATCCAATGTGTTAGTCTTTGAAGTGCGACAGGCTCGCGTTGTTTTTGCTGTGCACAGACTAACACGGCGACCCCTCTGCCATACTCCGAACGTGGCCTCCCCAGTGCCGAACGGGGAATAATCACTGCCCTCGACTTGCTGGCAGTGCGCCTACCAATGCAGCCCAGTATGCCGCTAGCCTTCTTGGCAACCAGGGCACAAGTCCAGGGCACGTCCTGTGGCACTGGCACCCCGGCGGGCACTGTAGCAATCAGGTAGGGGGCATCCCAATCTCCAGGACCCCCCGGCACCCCTGCCTCGCTCGGCCCCTTCGGAGGGGTGGGCAGGGGGGGATGGGGCCAGGCTAAGCAATGAGGGCAGTGTTTGGGACGTGCAGACTGGTGCAGCCGGGAGAGTTAGAGACAAGGAGAGAAACGATCCAGCCCCGTCTCTCCTCCTACCCCCGTGAGTGACCAATCTAGCCCGTACACATCATCCTCCATCCATCCATCGACCCCCATTTCTGAGTCACGTGGGTGCCCGACGCCCCGGGGACGGGCATGTCTCAGTGCAGCAGGCAGGCCGCTAACGGGCGAGCACACCCGGCTCTGCTCTGGGCACAGGCTCTGGCCGGGCACAGGCCCCACAGGCAGCAGCCCCTGTTTTCTGCCCCTCCCCAGCGCCTGGCGTGAGTGTGCAAAGGGCGCGGGGTATTTCTGGCTGCTGATGCCCGGCCCGCTCTGACTCGGCGCTTTATTAATAGCGGCCCCGGCTCGGGTTCCCACTGCTCCCAGCCATTGAGGAATCCCAGGCAGCCGGCTGCAGAGACGCTCCCCGACCCCCCGGGGAGCACGGAGCGCTGGACTTGCCTGATGGGCCCAGTGCTGGGGCTGCAGCCTGGATATAATGACATGGGGGAGGGTCAGCCGGGGCTTGGACCCGCCAGGTCCTTCCAGCCTCCTGGTCCCTCCCTGGCCAGCTCCCTCCCCAGCAGACATGTCCCTCCGCCAGCCAATAGCGAGCCCTGGAGGAGGTGGCCAAGCCAAGCTCTCCATTGTACAGGGGGGGGAAACTGAGGCACTGAGCAGAGGTGGTGACCTGCTCGAGGTCACCCAGCAAGCCAGGAATGGGACCCAGGCGTCCTGGCCACTGATCCCCTGCTTCGCCCATTAGCCCTTCCCAGGTTTGGGAAAAGAAGCCAGAAGCTGCCCTGGCTGGACGCTAAAACCGGACAAACTCGAATCCGGAACCGGGCACAACTTCTGAACGGGGCGAGCCGGGAGCGAAGTCCTGCAGGCCGGGCGGGAATCGCCGACTCCTGAGAGCTGCCCGGCCTCGCTGGGAGAGGCGTTAGCCGCGCGCAAGTTACCGGGCTCGGTACGGAGGGAACGGGCCGTGAGCCGGGAGGTCAGACCAGACGATCCGATGGGCCCGACCCTTGTGGCCTGAAACCCCGTGCCTGGATCTGCGACTCTGCCCCTCACGCCTCGCCCAGGCCTCCGCCCTCTGCTTCCCAGCCACCCTGGGGTGACTGCGCTCGGGCCCCGCCAGACACTGGTGTGAGATGAGGGCCCAATCCTGGTCCCAAGGCAGCCACTGGGGTGCACACCCCCCGCCCCCTGCTACGCCCAGGCATTGCTTTGGCCCCCAGGGTTCCCCTGGCAGGAGACGGGGGCTGTCCTCAGGACAACGGGTCTTCGTGTGACGCTCTGCTCGGGGATGCCGCCCTCCTCCAGAGCTGAACCGGGGAAGCAGCTGGTCAGGATCCCACTGGGCCCCGGCTCCTCACCCCCAACCCATGGAAAGGACACCCCCAGGGCGGCGGGTGTCGAGCAAGCACAAGGCGACTCCTCTTCGCCCAGCCTGGAGCTGATCTGGGGAACTCCTTGCAGCAGGGGATGCTGTGCCTGGGCTGTGCAGCCTGCGGTAAGGATGGTCGAGGCTCGTGTGATGCTGTCTGGCTCAGGGGTGACCAGTTCGCATCTGGTTGATACCAGTGGTGTGAAATTCCAATGATGGTACGAGCTGGGCCAGGCCGGGGCCGTTGGAGAGGTCAGGACTCGCTAGGACAGATAAACACGTTTATAGGCAGGTATCGATTGTGTGTTACAAGTTCTAAATGTGTCTGGGACATCTGTATCCCCCCAGTGCTGTGTGTGTGTGTGTGTGTCTGGGCGACGCCCCAGCCAGCTTAATGGCCCGTCAGGGGAATTCACAGGTAACCGGTGGGCCTACAACTTGTGAATTACCGGGGCCTGTGAACATGTGGGGACTCGGCGGCTTTTCCATGCCGTGTGTGGCTGTGTTTGGGACACGCCACATGGCAACGGGACATAAAAGGCAGCTGCACCAGCCCCATCTTGTCTTCATTGCTGCTTCCGACCTCTGGGTCCTCCACGAACTGAAGCTGTGAAACAAAGGACTGAGCCCCCTCCAGGTACGGGATGTGCCCCGGAGCGCCGGGCCGGGCCCAGCCTGCAAACGCCACAGTTCTGCTGAGAATCTGCCCTCCGTGGGCGGCTTTCCAGTCCCATGTATCTCCGCTTGCTCTGCCCAGTTAACAGCTCTCTTCTCCTCTTATACGAGCCCTGCCGCTCCGTTACTGGGCTGGCAGCGTGGGACTTCGGGCGAGATCCGTACCAATATTGATCTGGTGATTACGTGGCCGCTGCCCTTTGGGGGTAGAAGAACATTTCTGGCAAAGGGACGCGCGTTTCAGAGTTGCTGATGGAGCCGGAGACTGAAACGCAGTAAAGGGGCCGGGTGGTTTTTTTGTGTTAGCTCCATGATACCAAGGGCGGGGATCGGAGGCCAGGAGAACCTGCTCTCCTCCTGCAGCCTGCCCGGACCCTGGCGTTTTCAGGTGGGCTGCCCCGGGCACGGCCGGGTCACAACTCAGACTTCGGGGCAGCAGCTGGCCACCGCAGGGGTCCCCTCGCTATGTACCACGCTGGCCAGCCTGGCCGGAGGCAGGACACAGGCTCTCTGGGCCAGTGGCCTGATCCAGTGCCAGGGTGGAGGGCGCTGCTGGTCGATGGACCCATGGCCCGGTGCGGCCCGGCAGTCCAGCCCCTGGGCAAGCTGGGGGGCAGCGCGGCTCTCATCAAGGGCAGGGCTGTGTCAGGGGGAGCAACAGATGGAGCTCAGGATCGTGGTGACTCCACTCCCGTGTCCAGGACGTGGGGTTCGCCCCAGCGTGGCCGCTCCCCATGGCTCCTGGGCAGACGGGGCCCTGCTCCTCCAGCACGGGCCTGACCACAGCCTGGCTCCTGCCCCTGCAGGCCTGGCAGCTGGTGGGATGACCAGCCGCCCCCCGCCTTGGTGGCCGCTCTCGCTCACCTCCCCGCCCGCCCCACCGTCTGTCCGTACACCCCTGTGCTCCAGCCAGGCGCGTGGCTGGCTGCGGATTTGTTCCGGTTCTCTGCTCGGCTGGGTCGATGGAGCTTGTGGCGCCAGCCGAGGAGTCACCTTGGCTCAGAAACGCTGAGGGGGCCGTCCCCGGCACCAGCACCCTTGGCCAGCGATCCGTGCCCCCAGCAAGGGCAGCCCCTGTACCGCAGCGGGGGAAACCGAGGCAGGGTGTGCAGGGGTCTCACCCAGTGGGGGCGGAGTGGAGTGGGGAATAGAACCCAGGAGTCCTGACACCCACCCGCGCTCTAACCACCAGCCACCACTCCCCTCCACCAGCCAGAAATAGAACCCAGGAGTCCTGGCTTCCAGAGCACCGCTGCTCTACTCACTAGACGATGCTGCCTCCTCCCCCCTGCCGCGCCCTGTACAGCGCCTGGATCGTTTAGTACCCAGTTCTGGGGGTTGCGGGGCAGCTCCAGGCCCCTGCGGCTGTGGCACTGGGGTGCCTGCGGCCCTCTGCCGTGGCCGGGCGCAGGCTGGCTCTGGATGAGCGGGAAGTTCCAGGGTCTGCCGGGAGCTCGGAGGGGCTGGGTAACAAGGCAGGGCCAAGGGGAGATTCACGGCCTGGCCACCGGGGCGGCTTTAAACCCCAGTCGCTGCCTGAGCGAGACGCCGGAGCCAATGGGGACACCTGATCCCGCTGGCCGCCCGGCTCAGAAGGCAGCACCAGGGCCGATCCCCCACGCCCGTGTGCAGGGGTCACAGGGCTGTACCCAGCACCGAGTAACGGGGCGGCAAGAACCCCCGGTGGGCGGTTCTGGACCAGCCCTCCCCTGGGGCGACGTCTCCCCCTGCCCAGGCTCTGGCTGTTTTATCCCAGCTAAATGGGGCTGGGGATGTTCATTAGCCCTAGAAACAACCGGGCCTGTCCCGACTCCTGGCCTCCCGACCGTCTTATTCACGCCTGGCCAGTTCGCTCCCCTTTGGTCTTGTGCCAGCGCCGTCCTTTCGCGTCACTCTCTCTTCCCTGGCGTTTACCCTCCCCCACCCGGTGTATTTATAGCACTCGCAGACCCCTCCCAGCCTCGCACGAGGGCAGTAACACGTGCGTCCCTGGCGCGGCTCCCCCGGGGCCTCCGCGCTTCCCCTTCGCCTCTCCCACGGCTGCCCCGACACCCTGGGATGGACCCACAGGCCCCGGCCTCTCCTCCTCTGTCCCTGAGCCCCCAGCCCAGAGCAGGAATTCCCCTGCTTCGCCCTCAGGGCACCTCCCTGCCTTTTCAGCCCCTTCCTGGTACTCCAGGGCTTAGGGGGTGCTAGACCCCAGATGCCCCGGCCCCCCGGTCCGGCGGGAGAATCCCACCGGCTGTCATCGGGGCAGGGCCGCAAGGACGCTCAGCGAGGTGTGTGTGTGTGTGTGTGTGTGTGTGTGGCAGTGTCTCGCACACACCCACCCACAGGGCCCCTCACCGCAGCATCCAGCGTCCCGGCTCTCTCCCCGCTTTGTTTAGGGTGCAGGTGAGGCAGAGAGTGGGAACGAATGGCCCCCGAGGGCCGTCTGGGGTGGAGCTGGGGATACGGGGGGGGAAGGGGGGAGGTTAAGATACACCACGGCCTTTGTCCCCGGAGGAAACGCAGCCTGATATTCTATCTGCTCTGAGTCAGGCCTGGGTGACCAGGCAGGTTATTTCTATCCGGGAAAACTGGGTCGAATGCAATCTGCTGCCTCGGGAATTCTGCTGCCGAGTGGAACGCCCGCCCCGCACGAGCCTCCCACCCGCCAGGGACGATCCGAGCCGGCCGGAGCACGGGCGGGAGGGGACCTGGGCGGTTCCCACTGGGCACAGATCCGGGCACAGGAAGAGAGGGAAAAGGGCAGGGCTGACACAGAAGAAAAGGGGGTGAAGCTCAGCGGGGGAGCTGGGGGAATCGGGCGGCTCGGGTCCCATCACAACCCGGATTCGCTTCGGGGGAGTTTGCGTCCGGCGAGCGCCAGAGCGGCTGAAATCCAAGCCCTCCGCGACTCGCGGGGAGCAGCTCTTCCGTTGTTCCCCGGGGCGGATTTTTTCCGGGCGCATCCGGGCAGGGAGGGAGTGGATTTTACAGGCCCACACGCGAAGGTGTCTGGCGGGAGGGGAGCAGCTGCGACACCGACTAACGTCCCGCTAGCACTCACCTGGGGAAGCTGCACACAGGTGCTGCACCCAGCTCGGACAGGGGTGGGGAACAATGCCCCCCGCCAGCGCCCCGGGGTCCCACAGCGAGCCCCAGAGCAAAGGGAACCTGAGGAAGCACTGTGAACGAGGCCTGGCCGGGAGGGCCCCGGATGGGCCGAGGGACATTCATTCCCCCCCGGGGAAAGGGGCTGGCTCAGCGATTCCTGCTCCTCTCTGACACCGGATTTCTACCTCCGGGCCCCCTCCAAGGTCCTTTAGCAGGGCTGGAGTGGCCCTGACGCTGAGGCAGGCGCCAGGCCCACACGCCCATCAGGAAGCACCCAGGGGCCTCGGATCCCCCTTGTCCCAGGAGGCGGCACGGAGGCGTTGCCGGGAGCAGGGGAGATGCCCCCCGCACACCAGGGGTCGGCAGGCCTGGTGCCATGGGCCTGTCCCTCGGGGTTGGCTGCCTGCTCCCGGTCCTTCCCCCTCCCCTGCGGGGAAGATCGCAGCTTGGTGGGCTCTGGTGCCCTGCGCCGGGCTGCCCACCCTGCCCTGGCGGCCGGTGGGGCGGGAGCCATTTCCCAGGCGAGGCCCCGGCCGCCGTCCCGTCGCTCGGCCAGGCTCCCCGGTCGCGTCACGCACCGACCGGCGGGTTCATCGTGACCACACAGCTCATGGACTATTCTGAGCCCTGCATCATGAGAGAAATATGAAACTCCCCCTTCCCTGCCCCCTCCGGCGCGCTGGGCCAGGCCCCTCCCCCGCGGCTCCTGGCTGGGCCACGGCTGTCCATGAGAGGGGCTTTTTCGGGCCCGCTGACGACACGCTGGCGCTCCAGCACCTTCCACCTGGGATCCCGCCTGCCCCCGAATGAATGAAGCCTGGCCCGCCCATGCCAGTCAGCCACCCTCCCCCCCTTCCAGTGACGGATGGGGAAACTGAGGCAGGGAGCGCCGAGGGGAAGGGCACCACGTGGCTGGCCCAGGGCCGGGGCCCAGACTCCAGGGTCCGGCTCCTTTCGGGGTGGGGGGTCCCGTCCAGCCCCAACCTGCTGGTCCCGTCTCCTTCCCACGGCCCCTGGGACTGGGTGTGTGTGGGGGGGGGCTCAGGGCCGATTGTCCAAGGAGAGGATCCGATTCCTCCCCCCAGCCCTGCTCTGGGGCAGGTTAAAAATAGCGGCCAGATGGCCCCGGCCTCGCTGGGGGGGTGGGGGGCAGAGCCAATCCCGGCCCCCCGCTGTCCTCAGCGCCCAATCCCGGGCCGGGCCGGGCCTTATCTCGGCCGGGGGGGCCGAGGGGGGGGAGTTTCCTTGCTCGTCTCTGGCCCCGGCCCCGGCATTCCTGGGAGTCCAGCTCCGTGACGCGGGGCCGCCTTTTAAAACCCCCCGCCCCGCCCCGGCCCGCCGCCGCTGCGCCGCTGGGTGGGGACGGAGCGAGCAGGGAGCCGAGCCCGAGCCGGGGCCCCGCAGTAACCAGGGAGCGAGCGAGCGAGCGAGAGAGCGCCGGGCGCGGATTCGGAGCGGCTCCGGAGCGAGCGGGCAGAGCGGATTCGGAGCGGCTCCGGAGCGGGCAGAGCGGCGGGTTCGAGGCGCGGCGCGGCATGCTGAGCGGGCCGGGCCCCGAGATGGGCGGCGAGGGGCCGGAGGAGCCGCCGGCCGCCGAGAAGGAGCTGGCGGAGGACGCGCCGTGGAAGAAGATCCAGCAGAACACCTTCACCCGCTGGTGCAACGAGCACCTGCGGGCCGTGCACAAGCAGCTGGGCGACCTGCAGCGCGACCTGGGCGACGGGCTGCGGCTCATCGCGCTGCTGGAGGTGCTGAGCCAGAAGAAGATGCTGCGCAAGTACCACCCGCGCCCCAACTTCAGGCAGATGAAGCTGGAGAACGTCTCGGTGGCGCTGGAGTTCCTGGAGCGGGAGCGCATCAAGCTGGTCTCCATCGGTGAGCGGGGCACGCGGGGGCACGCGGGGGCACGCTCACCGCCGGGCCGGGCACACCCGCCGCACACTGCCGGTGCTCTGCCCCGGGCACACTCAGCGGGGTGTGACACCCGCACACACCAGCCGGGTCTCACTCACACAGTGTGTGCTGTCCTGACACACCCACCGCTCCGCGTGTGTCACTCGCACACTGACTCCTGTCCCTCACCCCCCTGTGGGTGCCACTGACACACCTGCTGCTCTCTCACACACTGAGGTCTGTCCCGACACAGCCGCTGCTCCGCGTGTGTCACTGAAATAGCGGCTCGCACACCCGCTCGCTGTGTGTCACTAACACATTCCTACCACACACGCAGGCTGAGCTGTGTGTCAGTAACCGTCACACACACACTGATCTCCTGGTCTCGCTAACACACGGGTGCCGCTCACACACACAGATCTCTCTCGCACGCCCTGGCTGACACACCCACTGATCTCTGTGTCAGCGACACACACCAGCCCGGGTTGTGCACAGACACACAGCTCACACTGACTGCGCCCTCTCCCACATGCCGATGACCTGCTTACACACACCGCCCGCCCAGGGCTGTGTCACACACACTCACACTAGCTCACTAGCCGGCCTGCCAAGTGCCGCCCTCCGCCGGGCCGGGCAGGCCGGAGATGAGCTGATTCTCCTCGGCTGGGTTTGTTTCTGCCTCTTCTGGTGGGACAGTGAAACTCTCCCCGCCTGCCTCTCGTGGGGGGGGGCTCCCACCCCCCATGCCAGCCGGCCCCCATCCTGGCACTGGGGGGGGATGCCATGGCGGGAGGTCGGCGCAGCGGCCCGGGCCAGCTTCCTGCCCAGAGCCCTGGGACCGGCTGCCTGTCTCGGGGGGGGGGCCGGCCCGGGGAAGTAAGAGGAATAGCTGGCGTGGGGGGAGCGAAAGGTGGGATCCAGGCCGGCGGGGGAGGGGGGCGGCTGGGCCTGCCCGGGGCGTCGGGGGGTGCTGCTGTCTGCCAGGTCACAGGGGCCGGGCGTCAGGGGGAGGGAGGCAAAGTGAGAGGGGGCAGCAAACACAGCCCCCCCCACCCCAGTCAGCAGCAGTCAAACTTCCATTGCCTACAACCACAGCCTGCCCGTAGCCCCCCCACGACCCCGCCACTTGTTCCCTGTTGACCCCCTGGGCTGCTCCGAGCAGGATGTGGGGCTAGCTCGGAGCTAGCCCAGGGGGCCCCGTGCAAAACCCCCCCAGAGACCCCACGACGCATGGGGCAGATCCAGACCCAGCTCTGGCCCGGGGTCTGCCCAGCGCTGCCTCGACAGGGGACCCAGGCCACGCAGAGCGGCTGTTCACACAGCTGCCAGGGCCCACCCCAGAGGCGGCTGCATTCCAGCGCTGCGTGCAGAGGCAGCAGGCCCCCCCCCCCCCGCTTCTTCGCCCCCCACACCCAGTGACTGTCCATTTCTGATTTCATTCCTGCCTGAGCGAGGACAGAGCTCCGGGCCAAGCCCGACCCCCCCCCAACCCGGCTGCCTTCCCCGGGGGGCAGGGGTAGCAGGGCCGGGACCCTCGCTCAGATCCCACCCTGGGGTCGGGGGCTGCGCCCAGCCGGTTTGGAGCAGCTGTTGCCTGGCTCCAGGAGGCCGGGTGTATTGTTCTCCCTCCATCGTGGGGGGGGGAGCCTGGTGCTTAAAGCCTAAAAAAGGCTGTGGAGGCCCGGGACTAGCCCACTGGAGTTAACTCTTTGGTGGCCAGAACCTTAACCCGCCGTGCGGAAGGGCCTGGGGGGCAGAAAGCACCTAGGGCGGGAGGAGATGCGAGGGGGGTGGCTGGGTGGTTCAGGGCAGCCCCCAGGAGCCGGCAGCCAGAAGGGGCCAGAGGCATCGCGGGGGGGTGGGGGGGGAACCCCGCTGCAGCATCTGCGTAGATCAGCCCAGCAGCGAACGGCCCTTCGTGTGTGAAGGCGCCTGAGCTTGGGGCCTGGCCCCTGGGGGTGCTGCACCCCGCTTCCCCCCCCTGGGGCCCAGCCCCATGGATTTAAAGGGGAATTTGTTTCAAAGAGCAGGGCAGGGGGGGTTAACTGGGCACAGCGCTGGGAAGGGGCCGCTCTGGGTCTCCCAGCCAGAGACCTGTCCAAGGGGCTCCCTGTGACCCGCCGGTCCAGCCTCACGGCCCCACAGCCCCCCGCTCGGGGCACCGTTCCCACAGCTCGGTTTGTGGGACCGTGACGCCCTCCCTCCCTGGCAGGGAGATCGACCGAGCCCCGGGAATTCTGGTTCTTTCTTCCCACAGGGCAGCGCCAGGGCAAACTCAGCTCCCGCAGGCCCTGGTGCCCCCCAGGGGTGTCATAAGGGAGAGAGGGGACCAGCCCCACACATTGGAAGGGTGGGGGTGAGCCCACAGCCAGTGGGTTCCCGGCCTGCGGTGCAGTGGCAGGGGTTAAATCTGGCTTCCCATGTGTCCCATGTGGGTCCTGCCGTGGAGCAGGGGGGACAGGGGAGGTGGGAGACTCTGGGCCAATGTGGGGGGTAGACGCCTGGCTTCCCCCGTTCCCTGCCCCGCTGAGCCCCAGGCCTCCCTTGGCTCTGTTCTGGGCTGTTCTCCCCCCCACACTCCAGGGCAGCTGGGTCTCTAGAGAGAGTTGGGGAGGGGGGGCTGCACCAGGCTCGTGCGATGGATCCCCCTGACCCCACTGCAGGGCTGGGGGGCTGGTGCGGACCTTAGGCAGGGCTGGTGTGTGTCCAGCCCCACAGAAATCCCGCCTGCTGGGGCCAGAGGGTTCCCAGCGGCGGGATGCCTGCGGGGACCTGGACAGGGCAGAGACACCCCACCCCGCAGTGATGGCCCCGGGCCGGGGGGGCAGTCGGGGAATGAGATGGAAAGACAGGGCTGGGGGGAGCCCAGGGCTGGGCTAGTGGGGGGGGCTGTGGGTCAGGAGTGAGTAACCCCTGGGGGGGCTGGTGTGTGGGGCTGGAATTCCAGGAATCTCCCCCAGCAGCTGTCCCGGCTCCGTTCTCTGCCCAGAGCCCTCCCGTCTACCCCGGTGTCCCACCCCCTCCCTGCCCCACAGGCCCGTCTACCCCGGTGTCCTGCCCCCTCCTTGCCCCACAGGCCCATCTACCCCAGTGTCCCGCCCCCTTCCAGGTATCCCAGGGAGGGACTATCCTGCGGTACAGGGCTAGGTGCTGCACGCAGCCCCTGGGGGGTGGGGGGCAGGGTTGGTCCTTCCCGCAGCCTGGCATGTGGCTTGGAGAGCCAGGTGTGTGTGGGGGGGCCTCCAGGGAGCTGGAGCAGCCTGACATGTCCCTCCCCCCCCCCGGCTTGGGGCTCCCTCTCTCTGACTAGCTGGGGGGAGGCTAATGGGCCGGGCTGGTGGGTTCCCGGGCCTGCCGTGGGGTGTCTGCGGGCGGCTGCCACGGGGGGCTGTGTCTGGAGTTATCTGGGGTTACTGGGGGGGGCTGAGAGATTGTGGGGCTGGGACACAGAACGGCAAGTGCTGGTGGGGGGGCTGGTTGTGGAGTGTGTACGGGGGGGCTGGGCTGGCCCTGGGGGCACAGGGGGCTGGGTGGGGGGACTGGTTGTGCCGGGACATGCTGCACTCATGGGGTCTCAGTGCCCCGGCCCCTGCGCGGCCGGTTGAGGCTGGGGGGGGCGGGTGCCTGGCCGAGGGGGGAGCCCCGTGTGAGGCCGGGCGGGGGCTGCCGGGGGGGGGGCACAGGGACATTCTCGCACTAATCCCGCCGCTCACTCCCCTTGCAGGCCCAGCCCTCGCTCGAGGCAGCTGCCACGAGCAGCTGAGCTGGGCTGGCCCCAGGCCGAGTCTCCCCACCCCCCGACCCACACCGTGCCCCCCCTCCCCCCCAGCCCCGATCCCTCCCGGCCTGGGAGCTCCCCAGCCAAGGAGCCACGGGACGGGGGCTGCAGGGGCTGGGAGGGGGGGAGATGGGGCAATGAGCAGAGAGTGGGTGGCAGGTGGGGCTGAGATGAGCAGTGGGGCAGGGTCCCTGGGGATGGGGCGGGGACTGGCAGCGGGGGCGGGGTCATGGGGAATGGGGCGGGGACTGGCAGCGGGGGTGGGGTCTCCAGGGTGCGTGGGGCAGGTGGGGTAAGAGCAGTGGGTCAGACAGAGGGGCAGTTTTGGGCACGACTCATTGGTGAGAGCAATGGGGTGGGTCTGTGATGTGAGAGGAAACTGAGCCAATCAGCACATTGCTAACGGGTAGCTCATTTACATACTGCACTTGGATTGGTTAGCGAGCACCGGGGCAGAGTTAAAAGCCAGGCACTGGGCTGAGCGTGTGGGCTCTGCTGCCCCATGGGGGCGTGGGGCAGGTCATGCTGGGGGGCAGAGGCTCCTCCCCCTGGCACAGGGTCCCCCCCCTCCCCCCCGCACTGGGGCCCCCGGGGGAACCCGCAGAGCCACTGAGCGACGGGGCGATTCAGGGGGGGCCACGACACACGAAAGGGCCCGCGCCTCCGTCTGTCCGTCTGTCCATCCATCTGTCCCCCGGCTCCTCCGTCTGTCCATCCCCCACCCCCCTCGCCTCCGTCTGTCTGTCCCCTCACCCTGGGCCCATCCCACCCTGCCGCTGCCTCGGCTCTGCCTCCCCGCCCTTCCGTGCCAGGCAGCCGGGCCGCGGTGCCCCGGGTGGGGTGGGCCCCGGGAGATGGTGACGCCGAGCGGCCGCGTGTCTCCCCTGGCGCGGGGGCGTCGTGCCGCGGGCCAGGCCCCTCCGCCCCCGGGCCGGGCCGCTCCGCGCTGACCTCAGGCCTCAGCAATGAGAGGGGGCGGCCGGAGCCGCGAGGCCGGACAGCTGAGCTTCCCCTGGCGCCGGGGCTGGGAAAGTCTCCCGGCCGCTCGCCCCGGGCCCGTCCCGGCTGGGCCGAGCGCGGGGCCGGGATGGACCCGTCGGCCGGGGCAGGACTGGAGGCGCCGGGTCCCCCCGCCACATCCGGCTGCTCTGGCAGCGCCTCTTCCCGGCCCAGCTGGGCCATAAACCCTCTGGTGTCTGGCCTGGCCCTTCTCCCCTGCCCCCTGCCTGCCCCACGTCTGTCTGTCTGTCTGTCTGTCTGTCCCATGGGCGCTGACAAGAGGCAGGTGCCAGCCGCCCCCCCCGTGATCTCCCCCTGAGCCTGGTGTGTCTGAGTCTTGTAAACTCGTTCCACGCATGGAACCGGTGTGTTGGGGACCTGGATGGGGCGGGGGGGACGGACCCTGGAGGGGAAACCCTGGGCAGCCGTGGGTCTAACCCTAGCTCTGGGGGGCCGGATGGGGGGGGGGGGCCTCGCGTGGCACTGGCGCCGGGGCCTGCCAAGCGGCTCACACGCCCGTATGAAATCAGCCGTCAGAAATGCAGCCGCGGGGCCGGGCAGGGGACCCCGCAGCCCAGCTGGGCGCAGGTGGTCGCTGTCTCCAGCCGCCGCCCTCTCCTGACGTGGGTTTCGGGGGGGACCCTCCCACTGCGTGGATGGGCAGGAAAAGGGGGATCTGACTGTGGCCTCCCCCCCCCCGTGTGTGTGTGTCTGGGGGGGTTAGGACCAGAGCAGGTGTAGCTCAAGGGGGGGCTCCCCCGGCAGGGTTTACCCACGGTGCCCCTAACACTGGGCTGTGCCAGGGCACCTGCCCCCCCCCCCGACTTCCCCCCCCCACCGTGAGGGCTGGGCTCGTGTCTTGTGCCTGCAGCGAGCTGTTCATCACAGGACACGTTGCAGACTGCAGTGCAGCCGCTTCTGGGGTGGAATGCAGCGGCCGGCTGGCAGCCACCAGTAACGCTGCCTGGGGGCGGCGGGCAGGGGGAGGAGATGGAGACAAGCTCGATCTGGCCCTGAGAGCAGGAGGGGGGGTCGCTGCAGCTGGGGCATGGGGCCGGCCCGGACTGAGCCCCGCTCCCTGGGAACAAAGGGGCCAGTTTCTCGGGGGCACCCCCGGCCCAGCTGCTGCCCGGCTGCTGGCCCCTCTGCAGTGAACAGCTGAGCGGCTCCCTTTGGTGGGCTGTGGCTGCTGGGGGGGGGCTTGGGAACTGCAGCTGTTCCCCCCCCCCCCCGAGAGCCCAGCCCCCCCAGCCGGAACAAATCAGGCTTCAATCCCTGGCACTGTGATTGCCGGAGCTCGGGGCGGCGGGGGGGGGGCGCTCTGGGCCCACCCTCCCCAGTCGCCCCATCCTGGCCTGAACCCCTCCCCAGCAGCGCTCCCCTCCCCAGCAGTGCTCCTCTTTGGGGGGGGGGAGGGGAGCTCCCGGTTCTGGGCCAGGGGAACCCCCCG
This sequence comes from Emydura macquarii macquarii, assembly GCF_026122565.2. NCBI lineage: Eukaryota > Metazoa > Chordata > Testudines > Chelidae > Emydura > Emydura macquarii. Next base: position 9,532,403 of record NW_027133607.1, on the reverse strand, counting down.
GCCGGAGAGGGACCGAGGCTGGCAGGGCAGGATGCCCGGCCAGTGCTGGGCACAGGACCCAGCCCCGCTGCACCTGCTGGGGGGGGGCAGGGAAAGGGGTCCCCTTCAGCTACGGCTCCCCTGCTCTGCCCCCCTCCCCTGCTCTCCCTGACCCTCCCCCCCCCCACAGGGGATCGATGGAGCCCAGCTGGGAACATCTGCAGCCCATTTCCTCCCTGGGCCAAATCCAATCCTCTGCCCCTCCCCCACCTGCTGGGGTGCCACGGCCCAGAGCCCCCCCTCGCCTACCTCCCGGCTCCCCTCCCCCATGCCCCGCATGGTACAGCTGGAGGGAGGCTACAGAGCCAAGGAGGGAGGAGATCCAGGCCTTGCAGGGGGAGGGGGGCTGGTGACCAGGGGCTATAGCGGGTGGGGGGGTCTAGTGATTAGAGCGGAAGGGCTGGGAGCCAGGACTCCTGGGTTCCTGGCTGTGGGAGGGGAGTGAAATCTAATGGTGGGAGTGGGGGGACGGGGGTGTTGTTAGTGCTAATTCCCCTTGGAAAAACAACACGCACGGGGTGAGCTACGGCCCCCGGGGTGTGCGCTGAAATGCAGCCACCTCTGGGGTGAGGCGCAGCCGCCACGTAACGCTCCCAGTGTGAGACAGGCAGAGGGGGCTTGGGAGGGCAGAGCCGGCATCCAGGGTCCACACCCCACACTCGGGGCACCGTCACCAAGCAGGAGCGGCCTGGCCAGGGGGCACCCCCTGTATGGCCGAGGCACTGGGCTAGCGCTGACCCGACCCGCCTGGTGCCCAGGAACCAGCCCCCGAGAAATGCTGCTTCCTCCCGCGTCGGCATTTCAGGCTCCCCCATTGGCCCAGAGACGCAGAGCTGGGGATTGCTGGGAGAGCCCTCTGCTGGCTGGAAGCAGGACTTTCCAGCTGTGTGTCAGAGGCCCCGTAGCGCTAAGCACTGCCGGGGATTCTCTCGCAGCCTGGCCTTTCGAAGCAGGAGGCCCGGTGGGGGGTGGGAGGGTGGGTGGCCGGCGTGACAGCGTGGAGTGGGGTCCCCGGGGGCAGAGAACGGAGGCTCGGGTGGACATAAAGGGACAAGGAGATCGTCGCAGGGGGCAGGAGCTGCAGTGGGGGGGGGGCAGGGATCCTTGGGGCAGCTCCTGGGACCCGGCTGGATTAGAGGTGTTCATCCCCCCCACCCACCCCGGGGCACCCCCTGTTCCCTGCTGAGCCTAATGCCCGGTGTGTGGGGGGGTCCCTGGTCCAGAGCTCGGGTAGGTGCCCCCCCCCCCGCCAGCTCTGCTCTTGGCCGGCTGCTGCTGCTGGGCCGGGCGCGTGTTTATGGAAAGAGTGAGGAGGAGGAGGGGTCTGGGCCGCGCATTGTTCCCGGCCCCACGGGGCCCGCGTGGCTCCTGGAATCTGGGGCTAGCCCGGGGCCAGAGCACAGGGAGCAGCACCGGCGGGGGGGGGGAACATCCCTGCCCTGCACCCCCCGCAGCCCCTGAGCGGGTCGTTGCCAGCATATGCAGGGGGCTGGTCTGCAGCCCCTGCCCCCATGGCCAGCCTGTCCCCCCCTGCCCCCCCCACACCTAGGGGCAGAGCAAGCAGGACAAGGGGGAGGCTGTGGAGTGTCGCCGTGGGAGGGGCTGTTGGGGGGTGTGGACATTGGGGGGGCAGGGTTCATCCAGGGGCAGGAGGAGGCCATAGGACAGGAGCTGGGGGGGCAGATTGGGGGAGGGGACCAGATCCCACAACACCCCATGGCCCCAGCTGGAGGCCGGCCTGGGGAGCCATCGGCTGGGGGGTGGGGGCGCCAGGCCATTGTGGGGGAGCCCCCCAGCTGCCCAGTCTGGGGCTCCTGTTGGGGTGGGGGGAGCACTGGCCATGGGGGGCTGAACGAGCTGCCTCGGGTCGGGCAGCCGGACGGGGGAGGCGAGGGGCTACTGGGGGGCTGCGGGTTGGGAGTGAGGGGCCCCCCCAACTCACCCCCGCTTGCCCCGCAGACAGTAAAGCCATCGTGGACGGGAACCTGAAGCTGATCCTGGGCCTGGTGTGGACGCTCATCCTGCACTACTCCATCTCCATGCCCATGTGGGAGGACGAGGACGAGCCGGACGACGCCAAGAAGCAGACGCCCAAGCAGCGGCTGCTGGGCTGGATCCAGAACAAGGTGCCCCAGCTGCCCATCACCAACTTCCACCGCGACTGGCAGGACGGCAAGGCCCTGGGGGCCCTGGTGGACAACTGCGCCCCGGGTGAGTGCGCCCCCGTGCGCCCCCTGCGCCCTCCTGCACCCCCCCTGCGCCCTCCTGCACCCCCATATGCCCCCTGTACCCCAACACATCTCCTGTGCCCCCTGCAGCCCTGTACATCTCCTGTACCCGCCCTGTACCCCCATACAGCCCCTGTACCCGCCCTGTACCCCCATACAGCCCCTGTACCCACCCTGTACCCCCATACACCCTCCTATACACCCTCTTGGTGCACTGCCTGGCCCCCCTGTACATTTCCTGTCCTCACCCCATACACCCCCTGTATCCCCTGTACCCCTGTACCCCTGTACCTGCCATGTACACCCCCTGTACACTCAGCTGCCCTGTACACACCCCCGTAAACCCCCCTACAAATTCCCCCCACGGACACCCCGCCCTATACAAAGAACCCTGCAGACGTCCCGTCTACAGTCCCTGTTCACCCCCGCAGACGCCCCCTAACACCACCGGTACCCCCCACCGTGTCCCCCTCTGCCCCCCGACACACAGCGCCTGTACACCCCCCGGTCACACACACCAACCCCCGTCGCCCTACGCCACACACAGCCATGGGCCCCCAGACAGGTGCCCCCCCCCCAGAACACTCCAGTGCAGATCAGCTCCCCCGACACGTGCGCCCCCCCCCGCTGTCACACACGCAGGCGTGGCCGCCCCCCCACCCCTGGAGGCCTGCCCATGCCGGCGGTGGGCACCGTGCCAGAGCCAGGCAGACACTAGCCAGGCTCCCCGGCTCCGCAGCCAGCGCCGGCCGCTCGCCAGGGCTGCGTGTGTAACAGCAGCTGCGAAGGGTCCTTATATGTAGATAGCGCCCGGCCGCCCGCCCCCCTGCAGCCCCGGGCCGGCCCCCTGCCCTGCGGTGGGGAAATCCCCGGGCTTCCCTTCCCAGTGCAGACAGGAGGCTGGCGCCCGGGCGCTGAGCCCCGGGGCTATGCCAGGCCCGATCCGTGCTGGGGGCCTAGCCGAGCCCCCACCCCGGCGCTGCCCCTGCCCACTCCCTGGCGCGCCCACCCATGGCTTGGGGGGGGTCCCCCAGCTCCCCATCCCGCCCTGCGCTGGCAGGCAGCTGCCACGTCCCACCCCAGAGGGGGCTGCATTTCAGTGCTGGGGGGTGTGGGGGCCGTGGGGCGGGGGGGGGGGGACATGGGACCACGCGGTGGGTGGCTCTGGGGGGCTATTATTTAGAACAGGCCAATTCTCTGCCCCTCGCTGCCTGGGCGCTCAGGGCACCCCACATGTTCTCAGCCTGGCTGGGGGGTGGGCGGGGCCAGGCCGGGCTAGTACAACCCCCCTCCCCACTGCATGGCACAGATGGGGAAACTGAGGCACGCCCAGAGCCAGGCTAAGCGCACTCCCTCCACAGGCTGGAGAGGAGCGGGGAAGAAACCGTCCGGGGTCCATGCTGGGGGGTGCAGGAATCTGGCTCCGGTTCTGCTCCTTCCCCCCCCCCTCCAAAGTGTGTGGGGGGGGCTCCCGTGCCGGAGGGGTTCCCGGTGATCCAGGCGTCCCCCGACCCAGAGCCGCGGTGGTGCCGGGGAAGCCCACAATGCCCCATTGTCCTCAGCTCTCCCGGCCGACATATCTTTCCTCCAAGGCCGGGCCCGCCCCACGCCGCCCGCCTGACTCTCTCTGCCCCCTGCCTTCCCCGCAGGCCTGTGCCCGGACTGGGAGACCTGGGACCCCAACCAGCCGGTGGAGAACGCCCGGGAAGCCATGCAGCAGGCAGACGACTGGCTGGGCGTGCCCCAGGTACCGGGGCCCCCGCCGCGCTGGGGGACACACGGGACCCCCGGGCACCGTTCTCAGGGCTGGGGGGCAGGGCAGGAAGCCAGGCGAGGGGCACGGCCCCCCACAGCCAGCACCCCGGGAACCAGCAGGGCCTGGCGGGGGGACGCCCCGGGGGAGCCTGTCCCTGGCCATGGAGCCTGGGGGTGTCACCGCAGCTTCGTTGGGGGCCTGTCACTGGCAAAGCAGTGTCCCCTTGGGTGTGGGGGGCGACGGGGTGGGCACGGTACCCCCCCCCCGTGTGTGGGAGGCTATGGGCCAGGCACGGCCCTCCTGTGTGTGGGAGGGGGGCCACGGGGCAGGCACACACGGAGCCCCATTTGCAGGCGGCGGGGGCTCTTGGGGGTGGGTTGGGGCAGGGGGATCTCGGGGGGGTGTCGGGGGCGGAGGGTTCTCAGGGGACACGTCAGGGCGGGGGGCTCTTGGGGGGGGCGGGGGGCTCTGAGGCAGGCCCTGAGCCGCGTCCGGCCCCGCAGGTGATCGCCCCGGAGGAGATCGTGGACCCCGACGTGGACGAACACTCCGTCATGACCTACCTGTCCCAGTTCCCCAAGGCCAAGCTGAAGCCGGGGGCCCCCCTGCGCTCCAAGCAGCTGAACCCCAAGAAAGCCATCGCCTACGGCCCCGGTACCCCTCTGCCCGGCCGGCCCCCCGCAGCCTGGAACGCCCGGGGGGTGCACCTGGGGCAGGGGGATCCGCCCCACGGGTGCCTGGGGGGCAGGGCTGCAGGGAGGGGGGCAGGGCACAACGGAGGGGAGGGGGCAGGAATTGGGGGCGGGGAAGGGACAGGGGAAGGGGCCAGAAACCCTCCGGGCAGGTCAGGGGGGAAGCAGCCCCCGGGCGGGTGCCCCCTCCCCCCCGCCTGAGCCCCCTGTGCCCGGCGCTGCAGGGATCCAGCCGCACGGGAACACGGTGCTGAAGCCGGCCCAGTTCACGGTGGAGACCCTGGAGGCGGGGCTGGGCGAGGTGCTGGTGTACATCGAGGACCCCGAGGGACACACCGAGGAGGTAGGGGCCCCGGGGGGCCGGCCTCGCGCTCCCCCTCCCCCTTCCCAGGGAATCCCCCCTCTGCAGCGGGTGGGGCACATGGACACGCTGCAGGGTGTGATGGTGGTGGGGGGCTGGAAACCAGGACGCCTGGGTTCTCTCCCCAGCTCTGAGGGGGAAGTGGGGTTGACTGGTTAGAGCCGGGGGGGGGGGGGGCTAGGAGCCAGGACGCCTGGGTTCTCTCCCCAGCTCTGACCCCGATTCCCCGTGTGATCAACCCCTCCTCTACCTCCCTGCCTCAGTTTCCTCCTCTCTCTCCCGGGCACGGTGGCGCGAGGCGCCCTGTGACGCAGCAGGGTGTTGCCTGGGCTCTCCATGGGGCGGGGAACGGGTGAACAGCCCCCAGACCCCCCCTGCAGCCCCCCGGGCCACGGCGCCAGCCTCACCCCTCCGGGACCTTCCTCCGCAGGCCAAGGTGGTCGCCAACAACGACAAGAAGCGGACGTACTCCGTCACCTACGTGCCCAAGGTGGCCGGGCTCCACAAGGTGAGACCCCCGCCCGGCCGGAGCCCCCCGCCTGCCCCAGGGGGTGCGGAGAGCCCCCCAGACCATCAGGCCTGGCCCCCCAGACCATCAGGCCCCTCTGGCCAGCACCCGACCATCCAGAGCTACACAGCTCCTGTGCGAGGGTTGGGGGGTGACCCCCCACGTGCAGGGGGGTGGGGGTGGTTAGTTGTGCCGGGGTCAGGGTTTTCGTGCCCCTGTTGCCGTGTTCCCGTCCCCCACCCCAGAGGTGGCTGCATTCAGGAGCGTTCAGGCTGGAAAGCGCTCTGCCAGGACCGAAGGGCCGATGCAAACAGCAGCCCGGCCCCCTCCTCGCCATGGGGCCGTGCCCCCCGGCCACAGTACCCCCCCCCCCGGGCACGGTCGAGCTCACCCCGGGGCTCTCTCTCGGCCCAGGTCACGGTGCTGTTTGCCGGGCAGAACATCGACAAGAGCCCCTTCAACGTCAACGTGGGCATGGCGCTGGGAGACGCCAACAAGGTGACGGCGCGGGGGCCCGGCCTGGAGCCCGTGGGCAACGTGGCCAACAAGCCCACCTACTTCGACATCTACACGGCCGGTAGGCGCCCGGGGATGGGGGGCAGGCCGGGTGGAGGGGGCTGGCGGGCGCTCAGGGGGCTGGGGCCGCCCGGCCGGGGGCTGGTGCTCACGCTGCGTGTCTGGCGCCAGGCGCGGGCACGGGCGATGTGGGCGTGGTGATCGTGGACCCGCAGGGCCGGACCGACACCGTGGAGGTGGTGCTGGAGGACAAAGGAGACAGCATCTTCCGCTGCACCTACCGGCCGGTGCTGGAGGGGCCCCACACCGTCTGCGTGACCTTCGCCGGCGCCCAGATCCCCCGCAGCCCCTTCGCCGTCAACGTCTCGGAAGGTGAGTGCCCGGCCGCCGCCCGCGTTCTGCGCCAAGCCGCCAGCTGGCCGGGGGGCCGCCTCGGGCTAGCATTGACGTTCCCCGCCCCCCGGTACTCCACGGCTCTGTACCCCAGACAGCCTCTGCCCCCCCCGAGCCTGAGGGGTGGGTGGGCACATCTGGGGCACATCTGGGCTCTGGCAATGCCGGGCCCTCCCCATCCCTGCGCTGGAGGACTCCTTGCCATGGACAATCCCCCCTTCCCCCCCGTGGGGTGCTGACCCCTGGCCGGCCAGGAAGCACCTGTCCCTGGGAGGCGGCGCTCGGTGCTGTGCTGGGACCTGGAAACCCCGGGTGACCCCCCGTATCCTGCCGGCCCCGGCCCCGCTGCGCAAACAGGAATCCCTGACTCACCGCGGCTTCCTCCTGCTGCCCCGGCCGCCTGAGACCGAGGGGAGGGGCCTCTAGCGGCTTCCCCGCGCCCCAGTCACACTCAGCCCCACGGCGGGGGGGTAGTCAGGCCCCCGATGATACCAACCCCCCCAGGCCTTGGGGAGCTGGGCTCCTGCCCAGTGCGCCAGGCTGGGGTTGTGGTGCCCGGCGCCAGTGCCGCAGGAGGGCAGTGAGCCGGGGGCTCTCGGGGACACGGGCAGGAGCAGGGGGAAGGGCGCTGCCAGGCCGGGGCAAATGCGAGGGGGGCAGCCTGCCTCGGGCCCTGCTGCGTGACGCCTCCTGCCCCCAGGGGTGCCGGCAGGGGGCCGGGGGAGGGCACCCGTGCCCGGGGGTAAAGAGTGGCTGGCTGGCCCTGGCGCCTGGCCCATCGCACGAAACGGAGGCTGTGTCCCGGTTCCAGGATCCAGGCGGCCATGGGCACAGAGCAGGGGCTGGAGGAGGAGTAAACCGCCCCCCACCCTGCAGCTTCCAGCGGGGGGGGAGTCAGACAGATCCAGATGGGCCCATCCTGGCGAGGGCAGGGGGGACACAGAGCTTGGGGGGCAGGGCCAGCAGCAATGAGGGGCACTGACTGAGCAAAGGGAAATGCAGCCGCTCCCAGAAGGCAGCAAGGCCGAGCAGCCGGAGCAGAGCTGGGCGCCCTCACCCTGGCTTGCTCCGTGCCTCAGTTTACCCATTGGTAGACCACTGGCACCAGCGCCAGGGATCCCCCCCTGGGGGCCGGAGGGGGCGCTGCATGGCCTTGGAGGACCCTGGGTAGCGTCCCAGCCATGTGTGCATGTCGCTGGGGCCGGTTGGGGGCCTGAGACTCCGCCCCTCCCGCCCCCCACTAAGGTCTTTTCTCTCTCCCTGCAGCCTGCAACCCCAACGCCTGCCGGGCCGCGGGGCGCGGGCTGCAGCCCAAGGGCGTGCGGGTCAAGGAGTTGGCCGACTTCAAGGTGTACACCAAGGGCGCGGGCAGCGGCGAGCTGAAGGTCGTGGTCAAGGGGCCAAGTGAGTGCCGGGCCGGAGGGGAGGCTGTGCCGGGCGCCGTGGGTCCAGCCAAGCATGGCCGGGAAAGGAGTGGGGAGGGCCAGGGCCCTGGAGCATCATGGGAAAGACCCGTCCCGCTCCCTCTGCCTGCCCTAGGCCGGGGCGGAGCAGCACCCGGGCCAGAGCCCTGGGGAAACTGAGTCACCTGGGCGGCAGGCGGAGGAGAGCTGTCACTGTGTGATGCTGCTGCCCCCTGCTGGTTGGAACATGTCACACTGACCCCCCGTTCCCCAAAAGCTGGCCGGCTCCCCCAGCACTTGGCTTGTGGGAGCTGCCGGGACAGGGCAGGGCAAGGCAGGGCAGGGCGTGGCCCGGCTCAGCTCGGCTCTCACCGCCGCCGCGCCCCTCTCTCTGCAGAAGGCACGGAGGAGCCGGTGAAGGTGCGGGAGGCTGGCGACGGGGTTTACGCCTGTGACTACTACCCCGTGGTGCCCGGCAAATACGTGGTGTCCATCTCCTGGGGCGGCTGCAGCATCCCCCGCAGGTAAGGGGCCACTCGGCGCCCACGCTGATCCCCACGGCGCATCATGGGCCCCTGGGCTAGTGCCGGAGCCTCGCACGCCCGGGTGAAGCGGGAGCAGAGGGTGGGAGCTGGCAGGTTCCTGCCCCGTTTCCTTCTGTGCTCCCGAGCCAGGGAGCAGCCTGAGCCCTGTCACGCTCGTCACGCTAGTGGCGCCACGGTCGCCAGGCAGACGGCCCCTGGGCTCTGACCCTCTGTCTCCTCCACAGCCCCTTCGAGGTGCAGGTGGCGCCGGAGCCGGGCACCCAGAAAGTGCGGGCCTGGGGCCCGGGCCTGGAGACCGGCATGGTGGGCAAATCGGCCGACTTCGTGGTGGAGGCGATTGGCACCGAAGTGGGGACGCTGGGTAAGCGAGCGGGTGGCGAGGCCCGGGGCGGGGCGCACGGAAGGACTTTGCAGACCTCAGCCATCCTCCTGGGGCAGGCATGGCCGGTCGGCTCCTTCCAGGGCTGGCTGTGGCACGGGGGGGGGGAGTCCCATCTCAGCTGCTGATGCCGGCTCCCCGCCTCCCTTGGCAGGCTTCTCCATCGAGGGCCCGTCGCAGGCCAAGATCGAGTGTGACGACAAGGGGGACGGCTCGTGCGACGTCCGCTACTGGCCTACGGAGCCCGGCGAGTATGCCGTGCATGTCATCTGCGACGACGAGGACATCAAAGACAGCCCCTTCATCGCCCACATCAAGCCGGCCACCAACGAGTACTTCCCGGAGAAGGTACCGGCGCCCCCGGCCCTGCCCGGTCCTCCCCAGCCGCCATGGGGGGCTTCTCCCCCGCCCCGGCCCCTGGCACTTGAGCCTCTCCACTAGCTCGGTGCAGTACGGGGCCCATGACCTGTAGCCGAGCAGGTCCCATCCCATCCATCTCTAGCCCCTTCATGGCGTCACCGGTGTCTCCCGGCCATCCAGCCCACTGTGGGGAGATCCGCACTCACAGTCGTCCCATCTCTGGGCAGCTCCCTGGCCCGTGGGCCCCCCACTGGGCCCCGCCATGGCTGCCAGGAGATGCTGGCTGAGGGGCACGACGGAGCACCCGCTGCCCGGGTCGCCGGGGGCTGGATCTCTGCTCCCTCGCCTCCACCGGAGCGTCTCCCCCTGGTGGGGCTCTTGCTCACCCATCCCCACGGCGGCCACGGAGCCAGGGCGGCTGCCATGCCAGGCTGCCTGGCCCCCTGCCCCTGGCTCTCGTTAACCCCCCAGCTGTCCCTGGTTTGTCTCGCCTTTTGGCCGCCTGCCGGTTCCCCCACACCGGCTGGTCCCCTCTCCCCCTGCCTCCCCGGGCGTTGGGGTCCCCTCTCCGGAGCCTGAAATTGAGATGGGAAACTGAGGAAAGATCCTCTCTGGGGGCCCTGGCTGGCTTAGTGCGGCGGGGAATGGGACATGGGGACTTTCCCCTCCAGGGGATGCCAGGTCCAATACAGCCCCTCCCCTCCCCGCATGCACCCCAGCACAGACACCCTCTCAGCTCAGCACTGATGCTCCACGGGGTGAGGGGGTCCCTGTGCACCCCAGCCCACCCTTCCCGGCCGTGCGTTCCTGGCGGGCTGCCTGCCTGAGTCCTCGGCACTTTCCCGTGGCAGGTGAAGGCCTTTGGGCCAGGCCTGGAGCCCACCGGCTGCATCGTGGACAAGCCGGCGGAGTTCACCATCGACGCGCGGGGAGCAGGGAAAGCCGAGCTCAAGATCTACGCCCAGGTAGGAGGGCCCCCCGCGGCGGGGGTCTCAGCGCGGGGGCCAGCCCTGGGAGCTCTGGGCAGGGCATCCTGGGCAGTGGTCCCTGCTGATGAACGAAGCATCACCCAGAGGGTGGATTTCTCCGTGGGGACCGTACTGCACCGGGGGGGGTGCATGGTGGGAATTTCACAGCCAGCGTTGGCCACTGCTGGAGACCAGGAGCCTGGACTAGATGGAGCCAGGGGCTGATCTGGTGCAGCAGGGGGGCGGGAGGCCAGGGGAGATGAACATCAGAATGGCCAGACTGGGTCAGACCAATGGTCCATCCAGCCCAGTGTCCTGTCTGCCGACAGCGGCCAACGCCAGGTGCTTCAGAGGGAAGGAGCAGAACAGGTGATCCTCAAGTGATCCCTCCCCTGCAGTCAGAGGTTTAGAGACACCCCGGGCATGGGGTTGCATCCCTGACTATCATGGCTAATAGCCACTGACGGACCTACCGTCCATGGATGTATCTAATTCTTTTCCGAACCCAGTTATATTTTTGGCCTTCACAGCATCCTCTAGCAAGGAGTTCCACAGGTTGACTGTGTGTTGTGTGAAGAAAGACTTCCTTTCATTTGCTTGAAACCTGCTGCCTCTTCATTTCATCGGGTGACTCCTGGTTCTGGGGTTATGTGAAGGGGTAAATGACATTTCCCTATTCACTTTCTGCAACCTGGTCCTCTGTCATAACCCCCCTTAGTCGGCTCTCTTCCAAGCTGAACAACCCCAATCTGTTTACTCTCTCCCCACATGGAAGTTGTTCCCCACCCCTAACTATTTTTATCAACTTTCTCAGCACCTTTTCCATGCATTTATATGGAGGCGTTATGATATTTTCTCTCTCATCCTTTTCCTAATGGTTCCTATCATTCTGTTAGCGTTGTTGCTGCTGCTGCACATCGACTGGATGTTTTCAGAGACCTATCCACGGGGCCTCCTAGATCTCTTTCTTGGGTGGTAGCAGCTAATATAGACCCCATCATTTTATATGTAGAGTTGGGATTATGTTTTCCAATGTGCATTACTTTGCGTTTATCAACATGGAATTTCACCGGCCTTTTTGTTACCCAGTCACCCCGTTTTGCGAGACCCTTTTGTAACTTTTTGCAGGCTGCTTTGGACTTATCTGTCCTGAGTACTTTTGTATCATCTGCAAACTTTGCCACTTCATTGTTAACCCCTTTTTCCAGATCTTTTATAAATGTGTTGAACAGCACAGGTCAGGACAGACCCCTGGGGGACCCTGCTATTTACCTCTCTCCACTGTGGAAACTAACCCTTTATTCCTACCCTTTGTTTTCTATCTTTTAACCAGTTACTGATCCAGGAGACCTTCCCTCTTATGCCACGATCGCTTACTTTGACTAAGAGGCTTAGATAAGGGACCTTGTCAAAGGCTTTCTAAAAGTCCAAGTACACTATATCCACTGGATCACCCTTGTCCACATGCTTGATGACCTCCTCAAAGAATTCTAGTAGATTGGTGAAGCATGATTTTCCTTTACAAAAATCATGTTAACTTTTCCTTAATGAATCATGTTCATGTGTGTGTCTGATAATTCTGTTCATCACGATAGTTTCAACCAATTTGCCTGGTACTGAAATTAGGCTTACTGGCCTGTAATTGCTGGGGTCGCCTCTGGAGCCTTTTTTATAAATGGCATCACATGAGCGATCCTCCAGTCATCTGGTGCTGATTTAAATGCTAGGTTACACGCCACAATTAGTAGTCCTGCAATTTCACATCTGAGTTCCTTCAGCATTCTTGGGTGGATCCCATCTGGTCCTGGTGACTTATTACTGTTTAATTTATCAGTTTGTTCCAAAACCTCCTCCAGTGACACCTCAGCCTGGGACAGTTCCTCAGATTTGTCACCTAAAAAGAATGGCTCCGGTTTGGGACTCTCCCTCACACCCTCAGCCATGAAGACTGATGCAAATAGTTCATGTAATGTCTCCACAATAGCCTTGTCTTCCTTGAGTGCCCCTCTGGCATCTCGATCGTCCAGCGGCCTGGCTGATTGTTTAGCAGCTTCCTGCTTCTGACGTACTGAAACGTATTTTTTGCTGTTAATTTTTGAGTCTTTGGCTAGTTGCTCTTCAAATTCTTTCTTGGCCTGCCTAATTATCCTCTTACACTTCACTTGCCGGAGTTTATGCTCCTTTCTATTTTCCTCAGCAGGATTTCAGTGCCAATGCCTTTTTTTGCCTCTGCTTCTTTCACTGTGTTGTTTAGCCCTGGTGGCACTTTTTTGGCCCTCTGACCACAGCTGTTAAATGTAATTCTATTCTGGGCGCGATTCCTGAGCAGTTCAGTTATATTCACCTCTTGGACCAGATCCTGTGCTCCACTGAGGACTAAATCAAGACTTGCCTCTCCCCTCACGGCTTCCAGGACAAGCTGCTCCAAGAAACAGACATTTATGGTGTCAAGACATTTTATCTCTGTATCCCGTCCCGCGGTGACGTGCTCAGTCAATATGGGGAGAGTTGAAATCTCCCATTATTACTGGGTTTTCTATTTTTATAGCCCCTGTCATCTCCCAGAGCATTTCACAGCCGCTGTCACCATCCTGGACAGGTGGTCAGTGATACATCCCTACTTGCATCTCGACCGCTGTTCTCCTATTAGTCAAGGCTGGGATTTCTCTCCGGAGAGACAGTTGGATTCATTTAGGATTCTTTTTACTCGGAAATGATCAAATCTTTACTGTAAAATCCGTCAGGCCCATGGTCTGAAGCAGCCGGCAGGCAGGATACCGGGCCAGATGGGCCCATGGTCTGATCTGGGGCAGCGGAGGGGTGGGGACATTGAGCCAGACACGCCGTAAATCCAATCCAATGCGACCTGTTTTGTCCCGGATCCCCCAGACCACGTGGCACCAGTGGGGTGCCAGCCACAGACCTGTCCTGTGCGGTGCCTGGCTCCCCGGGGAACGGGGGGAACCAGAGGATGGGGGGGGCGTCTCCTGGCCCGCAGAGTGGGGCAGGGAGGTGACCTTCGCCCCGCGGCTGAGCTCCCCTCGCACCTGCAGGACGCCGAGGGCTGCCCCATCGACATCAAGATCAAAGACAACGGGGACAACACCTTCCACTGCGTCTACGTGCCCGCCAAGGCCATCAAGCACACCATCATCATCTCCTGGGGCGGGGTCAACGTGCCCAAGAGCCCCTTCCGGGTGAGTGACCCCCCTGCCCCTCGCTGGGGGGCCGGGAGCGCCGTCGAGCAGGGGCGCGCCGAGGGTGGCGGTGGCCTGGTGGGAGGTCATTGCAGAGCACTGCCCCTCGGCCGAGGGGGCTCGGGATTTGGGGGTGGCGGTGGGGGGTCCAAGCCCCCCCCGCATGGCTCCCCCTCCCCGTGGAGCTGGCCCGGCGTCCTTCCCCGCCCACCGAGGTTGCGGGGGGGGGGGGGGTGGAGGGCTCCTCCCTGGCTGGCCAGAGCCCATGGACACGGCGCGTTGCTCCTGGCAGGTGGCCGTGGGCGAGGGCAGCCACCCGGACAAGGTGAAGGTGTACGGCCCCGGCGTGGAGAAGACGGGGCTCAAGGCCAGCGAGCCCACCTACTTCACCGTGGACTGCAGCGAGGCCGGGCAAGGTAGGGCCAGCCGAGGGGCCGGGGCGGGCGGCAGGGGGGGGGCTCTGCTCCCCCATGACCCCCACCAGGCAACACGCGGCCTCCACGGCCAGGCCGCCTGATGGCACCGGCTCACGGGCCGCCGGTTCTGCTCCGGGCACCGGGGCCGGGGTTCGAATCCAGTCCCGCTCAGCAGGAACAGGCTGCGGTCGGATGGCCGCTGCGTGCCAGCCCTCCTGCTGCCCCCCACCCCGCAGCGGCTTGGCTGGCTCCCCCGTGACGCGGGGCGCCCGGGCTGTGTTGCAGGGGACGTCAGCATCGGCATCAAGTGCGCCCCCGGCGTGGTGGGGCCGCTGGAGGCCGACATCGACTTCGACATCATCAAGAACGACAACGACACGTTCACCGTGAAGTACCTGCCGCCGGCCGCCGGGCGCTACACCATCATGGTGCTCTTCGCCAACCAGGTACGGGGCTGGTGCCGGGCGCTACGCCAGCCTGGTGCTGTTCCCTAGCCAGGTATGGGTCTGGCGCCGGGCCCAGGGCAGCCCAATGGCGCCTGGGGCTAGCTCAGCTCCAGCTGCCCGGGTCCCGCCCGGTGGCGGGGGCACAGACCAGCGTCCCAGAGGCCCCATTGTCACCGGCTCAAGGTCCCTGCAGAATTCTCCCTCTGACCTCCCAGCCCGGCACGGGGGATGCTGGGCGTGACTCTGTCAGTGGTGCCCCATCGCCCTCGGGGGGTGGGAGGGAGGCCGTGGGGCAGACTCAGGGCTGGGCGTGCTGCTCTCCCAGGCTCAGGAGCGGGCCCTGGGGGCGGGGTGGTGGACAGCAGGTGTGGCGGGCGGGGGGGGGACAGGTCTGTGCGGACAGAGGGGCCTGGCCAGGGCAGCGCCGGGGACCCTCGCCCCATCTCAGCTGCTGCGTGCCGCCCAAGAGGGGGCTGCATGTTGGTGCTGGGCAATTGCCAGGCAGGCCGGGGGCGGGGCTCCAGCATGAGGGGCGGGAGGTTCTGCCCCCACCTTGCCCTCCGGGGGATCTGGCCCCCCCCCGCCCCAGGTTCCATCGCTCAGCCCCCTCTCTCCTGTGCCCCCCTAGGAAATCCCCACCAGCCCCTTCCGCATCAAGGTGGATCCGTCCCACGACGCCAGCAAGGTGAAGGCTGAGGGGCCGGGGCTCAGCCGGACAGGTGAGGGGTTATCCGGGAGGGCGGGAGGCTGGGGTGCCACCCCCAGCCAGGGGCCTAGCCCCCCTCGGGCCAGCAGCCGCGGCTGAGAGTGACCTGCCGTCTCGCCCCCCCCCCCTTTTTTCCAGGAGTGGAGGTCGGCAAACCCACCCATTTCACCGTGCACACCAAGGGCGCCGGCAAAGCCAAGCCGGACGTGCAGTTTGCCGGGGCGGCCAAGGGCCCGGCCGTGCGGGACTTCGAGATCATCGACAACCACGACTACTCCTACACCGTCAAGTACACCGCCGTGCAGCAGGTGAGGGACCGGCCCACCCCCATCGTCTGCCCCTCCCCCTCCCCCGCAGGCCCGGCCCCTGACTCGGTTGCTCTCCCCGGGCAGGGCACTCTGACCGTGACGGTGACGTACGGGGGCGACCCCGTGCCCAAGAGCCCCTTCCCCGTCAGCGTGGCACCCCCCCTGGACCTCAGCAAGGTCAAAGTGCAAGGACTCAACACCAGTGAGTGGGGCAGGGCCCCGTGGGGCCGGGGGGAGGCTGCACCCAGAGTCCCGGGGGATGGACGGGGAGGGACTGGAAAACGGCAGGGGGACGATTGGGGGCCGGGTGAATGGGAAGGGGCAGGATGCGGAGGCGCCGGTGAATGAACGGCCTGCGGGAGCAGTGTGTAGAGAGGGAGATGGCACCAGGACGTGCGGCAGGGGAGGCGTGGCACCGGGGGGGGGGCGTGGGAGGCGAGCGGGTGGCCCCGTGGCCCGTGGCAGTTGGGTGGCACCGGGGGCGTGGGTGGGCGGCTCCGTGGGGCGTGGCTCCGTGTCCCTGACACTCGTGCCCCGCAGAGGTGGAAGTGGGCAAGGACCAGGAGTTCGCGGTGAACACGCGCGGCGCCGGAGGCCAGGGCCAGGTGGACGTGAAGATCACCTCGCCCTCCCGCCGGCCCATCCCCTGCAAGGTGCAGACGGGCACCACCGACGAGATCCACACCGTCAAGTACATGCCCCCCGAGGAGGGGCCCTACAAGGTGGACGTGGCCTACGACGGGCACCCCGTGCCAGGCAGCCCCTTCGCCGTGGAGGGGGTGATGCCTCCGGACCCGTCCAAGGTGAGCGGCGGGGGTTGCCCACGGGCCGGGAACCATCTCCTGCCGCCCTGTGACCCCCAGGGGCCTAGCGTACACGGGCGAGACGCCCCCCGGGTCAGCCCCTGTCTGCACTGGGGCTGGGGCTGCCCTGGGGGGGGCTGAGCCCCCATCTCTCACAGACCGGAGCGTGGGCCTGATCCGACGCACGCCGGCGGGGATGCGGGCTGGGAAGTGACACCCCCTCCCCGTGCTCGGGGCAAGGGGAACCGTGCCAGGCGGGCAGCGGGCACCACGGGTCACAGGCGGGCCCCACCCGTCTAAGGAGATGCCAGGCAGCTTCCCAGCCTGATCCCCGGGGCTGGATCCGGGATTGCCTTGTGGGGGGGCAGGATCTGGGGTGCCCCACCATTGGCACGCAGGGAGGCGCGTCCCCGCCCAGGAGCGGGTAGCCTTTCGGTCTCCCCTCGTGGCCGGAGGGGAGAGAAGCCGGCGCTGGCAGTGGCGCCCCAGTGACGTGCGCCCCGCTCCCGTTGCAGGTGTGCGCCTACGGCCCAGGCCTGAAGGGCGGCTTCGTGGGCAAGCCGGCCCCCTTTGCCATCGACACCAAGGGCGCGGGCACGGGCGGGCTGGGCCTGACGGTGGAGGGCCCGTGCGAGGCAAAGATCGAGTGCCAGGACAACGGGGACGGCTCGTGCTCCGTGTCCTACCTGCCGACGGAGCCGGGCGAGTACGCCATCAACATCCTCTTCGCCGAGGCGCACATCCCCGGCTCGCCCTTCAAGGCGGACATCAAGCCGCTCTTCGACCCCAGCAAGGTGACGGCCAGCGGGCCCGGGCTGGAGCGCGGCAAGGCGGGCGAGGCCGCCACCTTCCTGGTGGACTGCTCCAAGGCGGGCGAGGCCGAGCTCACCATCGAGATCATCTCGGACTCGGGCGTCAAGGCTGAGGTGGTGATCCAGAACAACCGGGACGGCACCTACGCCATCACCTACAGCCCGGCCTGCCCCGGCACCTACACCATCACCATCAAGTACGGGGGGCACGCCGTGCCCAAGTTCCCCGCCCGCGTCAATGTCGACCCCGCCCTCGACACCAGCGCCGTCAAGGTCTTCGGGCCCGGCGTGGAGCCGCGAGGTGAGACTCCTGTCCCCCGGCCGCTCATCCCTGCCTGTCTGTCTGTCCGGCTATCCCCAGACACCGTCTGTCTGTCTGTCCGGCTATCCCCAGACGCCGTCTGTCTGTCTAGCTATCCCTAGACACCCTATCTATCCATCCATCCATCCATCTGCCAGACTGGTTATCCCCAGACACCGTGTGTCTGTCTATCTGTCTGTGACCCGTCCGTGCCCAGGGCAGCCACCTGATAATGCCAAGGGCAGGGCAGGCTGTAAAAGCAGAGCAGATTCTCCCAGCACTGGTGGGTGACGCTGAAGCCAGACTTCCCAACCAGCCACAAACTGCGCTTCTGAATCCCCACAGAAGCCAGTCCACAAATGCACACAGCCCCCGTCACTGCATTTCAGCCTCTGGCTCCCAAATCAGCACAAGGTCCAGTAAAGAGACCAGTTACTTAAACTCTCTGCTCTTTGCTAAAAAGGTTTCCTCTGACCCCAAGGGGTCAGCCACAGCACCAGAGCAATATAAGTTTGGATCTTACCTAAAATCCCACGCTGCCAGCCAATCCTTTAGTAACTAACACTAAAGCTTTATTGCAAAAAGAAAGAAAGAAACCATGAGAGAAATGTTAAAGGGTCAAAGCAAATCAGATACACACAGATGATTGTAGGTCCATAGACATCCGGTTTCAGGGAGAATTGTGGAGTTGGATGTGTACCAGAGGAACTGTACAAACTGCAACACCTGGATGGGTCTTAGTCCTTCGGTTCAGTTGCACAATGAATAGATCCAGAGGTAGGTGTGTGTCTGCAGCTGGACAGAAACAAAGACAAAATGGTTTCTGTGGCTTGGCCTTATCTATCCCCTGGCCCTGGCCATGCTGTTTGTGGGATGTTACAAGAACGAAAATGGAGTCCAGCGTCACATGGGCCAATCCTGGGAACTCTTCAGGTTGCCTTTTGTTTCCTCCTGAGCACTTTGCTTCTGTAAAGGTTTTGATGGGCCATTAAGCGGCTATTGTCCTGCCGCCTCTGCCTGGGCTGTGTCTTATCCAGCACAGTTTGAAACACAGCTACATCGGATATGTCCATAACGTCCACTACAGCCAGAACACAGGAACATACGCATCGCCAGCTTTCTCAGCGCATCACATCCTGTCTAACCGTGCCCGACATGGCAAATCTCACAGGGATTATTATGATTTTGACACACTGATGTTACACAATGACAAATCCCCCCCCATCTAACCCGTGTGACACTATCCATCCCCAGACACGCCCTCGGTCTGTCTGTCCGTCTACCTATCCCCAGACACCATCCATCCGTCTGTCTGTCTGGCTATCCCCAGACATGCCCTCTGTCTGTCTGTCTGTCTGTCTAGTTATCCCCAGACACCGTCTGTCTGTCTGTCCCACCGCCAGGCGTCTTGCGGGAGGTCACCACAGAGTTCACCGTGGACGCCCGCTCGCTCACCAAGACGGGCGGCAGCCACGTCAAGGCGCGCGTCATTAACCCCTCGGGCGCCAAGACGGACACCTACGTCACGGACAACGGCGACGGGACCTACCGCGCCCAGTACACCGCCTACGAGGACGGTGAGGAGCCCGGCCTGCCGACCCGGCCCCTCCCACCCAGCGCCCCCACGGCTCAGCCACACAGGCACCGGCGCCCACCCCTGCCTCGGGGGAAGCGTGCCATAACCCCACACGTTCATACAACACTGCATGGCAGGGGCCAAGGCCATTATCCCTGTCTTTGAGAGGGAAACTGAGGCACAAAGGGGGGGCAGCAACTGGCCTGAGGCCATTCTCCGGGTCAGAGCTAGGACTAGAATCCAGGAGTCCTAGCCCCAAGCCCCCCCTGCTCTAACCACTAGACCCCACTCCCCTCCCTGAGTGGGGGCTAGAACCCAGGTGTCCTGGCTCCTGGTGCTTTCCAGAGTCCCCTGGCCACTCTGATCTGATCCCGTTTCTCGCTGGCCCGGTTCGGTGCTGGCCCATCCGTGGAGGAGCAGGAGGAAGGCACCGTCGGGAGAGCTGGGAGCTCTGTGCTGGGGGCCCCTGTACCCCGTGGGGCAGCCTGGGCTGCGGGGGGATGGGGAAGGGGAGCAGGGACCAGGACCCCCCCGGCTCCAAACCTCAGTGGGGCCTGGAGTGCAGCACCCCGTGGGAACAGCTGACATAGGGGTGGGAGGGCTGGGGTGGAGTTTCCTGATCCCTGTTTGGACCTGGGGGTGGGGATGGCTGGGACGGGGCAGGGGGCAACTCAGATGGGGTGGGGGCGGCCAGGGCGGGGCAGGGGCAGCTCCCTGACCCCCGCCCCGTCTGGCGCGGCAGGCCTGCACCGCGTGGAGGTGACGTACGACGAGGTGCCCGTCCCCAAAAGCCCGTTCCGCGTGGCCGTGACCGAGGGCTGCGATCCCAGCCGCGTGCGCGCCTATGGCCCCGGCCTGGAGGGGGGGCTGGTGAACAAGTCTAACCGCTTCACCGTGGAGACCAGGTACCTCCCCCCGCCGGGGTCCGGGGTGGGGGGGTGCTGCTCCCCAGGTCCCGTTCCCACTCGGCTCCCACCTGCCTGCCCCACGAGGGGGGCGGCTTCGTGTGCCAGACCCCGTGGCGTGAGATCCCCAAGAGGTGACGGGCCTGGCCCGGTGGGGGGGCAGACACCATCCCGGCACTGCCGGTGGGCCCTGCGGCCTGGCAATTCTGGGTAACGGCCAGTGGAACGGCCTGTGGAACTCCCTGCCACTGGCAACCAGGAACCGAGTAGGATCTTAGCAAGTTGGAGCCTGGGGCTAATGAGACCATCCCGGCTCAGAACAGCCTCCCTGGAGATAACCAGGGGCCTGGGGCAAGGCGGGGGCTTCCCTGGCACCATTCCCACGGGGCGGTGCGGTCCAACCCGGCTGCACTCCTAGCCATGGCCCCAGACACCCCTCTCCCCCACGACCTCTACTCAGGCCCGTGGCTGAGGCAGGGCTGGGGCGGGCTCTGAGCGGCCCGGGGCTCTCCTGGCAGGGGCGCGGGCACCGGCGGGCTGGGCCTGGCGATTGAGGGGCCCTCGGAGGCGAAGATGTCGTGCAAGGATAACAAGGATGGGAGCTGCAGCGTGGAGTACATCCCCTTCAGCGCCGGCCCCTACGACGTCAACATCAGCTTCGGGGGGCGCCCCATCCCCGGTAGGACCCGGGCCGGGGGACGCAGCCGGGGCCGGGAAACAGGGTCACTGGGCCGGGGGGCTGGGCTCACGACTGGGCCGGAGGGTGAGGGGTCACCTCCATGTCCTGCCACGTGGTCCGTGGCTCTGATCCGGGGCGGGGGGTTTCGTGGCGGAGTTGGCCGGGCTGGCGGCCCCTTGGGCTTGCGGTCCGTCCCCGTCCCCCTGATGTTGGTGTGACTGGGGGGAAGGAGGGGACTGGCTGCGGTGCCCCCCGGTGCGTGACCCTTCTCCCCGCAGGGAGCCCGTTCCGCGTGCCCGTGAAGGCGCTGGTGGATCCCAGCAAGGTGAAGTGTTCGGGCCCCGGGCTGGGGGCCGGCGTCCGGGCCCGCGTGCCCCAGACCTTCACCGTGGACTGCAGCCAGGCCGGGCTGGCGCCCCTGGAGGTGAAGGTCCTCGGACCCTCAGGTACCGGACCGGGGCATCAAACTCGGCTCACGGGTGGGGCGGCTCGTGGGGGGCGGGGGATGGGATGGCTTGTGGGGGGACTTGGGGCGGTCCCCCTCCCCGGAGGGCCCTTCCCCATGCCCCCAGGGCTGTGGGCAGGGTGCTCCCCGCCCCCGGCGCCCCACACTGAGCCCCTCTGCCGCAGGTGTGGCGGAGCCGGTGGAGGTGCGTGACAACGGGGACAGCACGCACACGGTGAGGTACACCCCGGCCAGCGACGGGCCCTACGCCGTGGCCGTCAAGTACGCCGACCAGGAGGTGCCGCGCAGGTGAGCCGGGGCCGGAGAACCCTCAGACCGAGGCTGTGCCCGTCCCTCGTCCCTGCCGGAGCCGTGCCCGGCCCGCCCCGGCCCCGCACGCCAGCCTGCGGCTCTGGCTGGGCCGCGGCCCCGCTAGGACCGTCCCTCCTCCCGGGGCGGTTCTGGCCCGGCCCGGCTCTCACTCCGGCCTCTCCGTTTCCAGCCCGTTTAAGATCAAGGCGCTGCCGGCTCACGACGCCAGCAAGGTGCGGGCCAGCGGGCCCGGCCTGAGCCCCGCGGGCATCCCCGCCAGCCTGCCCGTGGAGTTCACCATCGACGCCCGTGACGCCGGCGAGGGGCTGCTCACCGTCCAGATCCTGGTGAGTGCCCAGCACCGACCCGGGGTGCCCTGCTCGCCGGACGCTGGGGGGCTGGGGCCATGGCTCCAATGGGGGCCGCCGGGCTGGGGGGCCCATGGCTCCAATGGGGGGCGCCGGGCTGGGGGGCCCATGGCTCTGATGGGGGGCGCCAGGCTGGGGGGCCCATGGCTCCGATGGGGGGTGCCGGGCTGGGGGGCCCATGGCTCCAATGGGGGGCGCCGGGCTGGGGGGCCCATGGCTCTGATGGAGGGTCCATCCCCAGACCCCACCCCCTGGGAGAAGGGAGGCGCCCTGGCCAGGCTCTGCCCTCTGCCCGGGGCGGGGGCGCCGGGGGGGGGCAGCTGTGACCCCGTCTGTGCCCTGCCAGGACCCCGAGGGCAAACCCAAGAAGGCCAACATCCGGGACAACGGCGACGGCACCTACACGGTGTCCTACGTGCCCGACCTGGCGGGGCGCTACACCATCACCATCAAGTACGGGGGCGACGAGATCCCCTACTCGCCCTTCCGCACCCTCGCCCAGCCCAGCGGGGACGCCAGCAAGTGCCTGCTCACAGGTGGGTCCGGCCCCCTGCAGCCTCCAGCCTCTGCCCCACACGTTCTCCGGCTCCCGCTCCCTTGCCCCACGCGGCCTCCAGCATCTGCCTCTGCCCCACACATCCTCCGGCCCCACCCCACGCGGCCTCCAGCCCCCACCCTGCTTCTCCCCCAGCTCCGGCTTTCCGCCTGCCCTGGGACTGGAGTGTGATCACAGCCCCCCCGCACCCCACTTGTCCCTTGGGGCGGAGCCCCCACGCCGGCCCCCTGCTAGCCCAGCCCTGGCTCCCCTGCCCCGGCTCTGCCGGTGCCCCTCACTCCCGCCCCGCAGCCCCCGACCCCCCCGGCCCCGTGGCCGGCTTCGTTCTCACACGTTTTCCTCCCCTCTCTTCGCAGTGTCCATTGGGGGACATGGACTGGGTAAGTCCCGCTCTGTGCGGCTGGGGGCCAGGCCTGGCCATCGTGAGCCCCGGGGGCGGGGGGCTGGGCCGATCCTCCCCCCCTTCCTGCACAGCCAGGCTAGACGGGGAGACGCGGCCTGGAGCCAGGGCCTCTGGGGGCTGGGGTGAACCCGACTTCTGGGGCGGGATTTGAACCCCAGACCTGCCAGGTGTAATACCCTGGATAAGGGCAGGGATCACGGCTCCCTCTAGTGGCTGGCCACGGCCACTACAACAGCCCCCCCCCACCCCTCGCCAGGGGTCAGCCCCCTTCGGCCAGGCTGGTGCCGGTAGGGCTGCCGGGCCGGGCGCTGGCCCTGCCCGTGGGCACAGCGTGGGGCACAGGCCCCGGTGCTCGCTACCGCCTGGCCGACCCCATCCCTCCGCCCCCCCACAGGTGCCTGCCTGGGCCCCACCATCCAGATCGGGGAGGAGACGGTCATCACAGTGGACGCCAAGGCGGCGGGCAAAGGGAAGGTGACGTGCACGGTGTCCACGCCGGACGGGGCCGAGCTGGACGTCGACGTGGTGGAGAATCACGACGGCACCTTCGACATCTACTACACGGCCCCCGAGCCGGGCAAATACGTCATCACCATCCGCTTCGGGGGCGAGCTGATCCCCAACAGCCCCTTCCACGTGCTGGTAGGTCCGGGGGGGGCGGGCGAGCCAAGCGGGGGGAGCAGTGGGTGGGAGGGGGGGGTCCCGGGCGTTACAGCTGCCCCCATCCCCTGCCTTCGCTGCAGGGACCCTCCGTTGCTGCGGGGCTGTCAGCCAGCTGCCACGTCCCACCCCAGAGATGGCTGCATTTTGGTGCCGGGCAAGCGATCCCTGCATCTAGGCATTGCGGGACCGCAGGGTGGCACAGCCCTCCCCGCCTAGGAGACGCCCCCCTCAGACACGGAGCCTGGCGTGGCCGCCCGCATTAACCAGTTCCTTGCCTCCCGCCAGGCGTGCGAGACCATCCCCCACATCGAGGAGCCGTGCGACTCGCTGCAGTTGCGCCAGCCCTTCTCTCCGCACCAGGCCGGCGGCTACCCGGCACGCTGGGTACCAGGCGTGCCCTCGCCCCCTCGCCTCTCTCTCTGCTCTGTCCTGCTGCCTCTCCCAGGACGCTTCTCGGCTCCGAGCCCTGGGCTCTCTCGGGCCGGACGCCCCCTTCCCCCAGCAGAGCACCCGCCCGCCTCCGTCGCTCCCCTCCCTGGGTGCCCGCACAGCGAATCCCCCGGCCCCCCGGTGCGCCACGGCCGTGTGGGGCTGGCGCCTGGGTTGTGCCCCTCTCGCAGCCAGCTGGGTCCGGGCGCTGCGGCCGTGCCAGGCTCGGGGGGCAGCCAGAGGCCGCCTGTCTCACTAAGGGGTTCCCGGTGCCACAGGATCAGGGCGGGATGAGGGGCCCCCCCAAGCCTGGGGACAGCGATTCCCCCCCCCCCCCCCCGTAATGAGCTCCGCCTGTCCTGCCCCACGCCCTCGCGCCTTCCTTCTCTGCCAGCTCTGACTCTGCTCCTGCCCTGCTCCGCCTCGGGCGCTCTGCCTCCGACGCCAACCCCGTCTCTCTCTCTCTCTCTTTCTCTCTCGCTCTCTGTCTCTGCCCCTTCCCGCCACCCGCCAGGCCACCGACCAGCCCGTGGTGCCCGCCGAGAGCCTGGACTCCGTGCTGCGGCCCTTCAGCCTGGTCATCCCCCTCACCGTGCAGAAAGGGGAGATCACCGGTACGGGCGCTGGGCGGGGTGCAGGGTGGGTTGGAGAAGGAGGGCTGGGAGGAGTGGGGGGCTGGACTGGGGGATGGGAGATCTGAGGTCGGGGGGCTGGCGCAGGGGGGAGAGGGCGGGCCGGGGCAGGGCAGAGGGTGCCCGCTGACGGAGCCGCGCCGCCCCCCAGGCGAGGTGCACATGCCCTCGGGGAAGACAGCCCGGCCCAGCATCACGGATAACAAGGACGGGACGGTGACGGTGCGCTTCGCCCCCGTGGAGAAGGGGCTGCACGAGATGGACATCAAATACGACGGGAACCACATCCCCGGTGAGGGGCCGCCCGCCCGCCCGCGGCTCCCCACGGGGCGATGGGAGCGCCCGCCCTGCCCCACCCCAGCCCCTTATTGCCGGGGGGGGGGGGATTTGTCCTGCATGCCAGGCCCATGGGGAGAAGGCCCCAGAGAGCCTTAGTGCCCCCCTTGGCCCCACACGGTCCCCCCCCCTTGGTGCCCCCTTCTCCATGGCTCTTTCCTCCCCTGCCTGGTGTGGCCAGAGGGGGGTCCGGTCCCCAGCCCCCCAGCTCCCTGCCCCCACCCTGGAGCCAGCAGCCCCTAGCACTGGCCTGTTTGCAGGGAACTGGCTGCTCGGGGGGCCAGAGAACCCCAGCCTTGGGGGCAGTGGGGCTGGAGAACAGCCCCCGCATCTGGGGCCGAGCGACCCCCATGTCCCTGGAGCCGGCTGGCCTGGGGTCCCAGAACTCAGAGCCTGGCCCAGCCCCCTGAGCTCCTGCCCCCCAGGAAACCCCCTGCAAGTCCCACTCACGGGCTCCCTGCCCCCCAGCACCCCCCCACCCCACGAGCCCCCGGTCACGGTCCCCTGCCCCCCCTTCCCCCCAGGGAGCCCCCTGCAGTTCTACGTCGACGCCGTCCACACCCGGCACGTCAGCGCCTACGGGCCCGGCCTCAGCCACGGCATGGTCAACAAGCCGGCCACCTTCACCATCGTCACCAAGGACGCCGGCGAAGGTACGGGGGGGGGAGGGAGGCAGGGGGAGGTGGGTGGGGGAGGGGCAGGGGGCCAGGGGGGGCCCTGGTCCCGGCGCCCCTGACAGCTGGTTCCCCAGGGGGGCTGTCGCTGGCTGTCGAGGGCCCGTCCAAGGCCGAGATCACCTGCAAGGACAACAAAGACGGGACCTGCAGCGTGTCCTACCTGCCCACCGCGCCCGGCGACTACAGCGTCATCGTCCGCTTCGACCAGCGCCACGTGCCGGGCAGCCCCTTCTCCGCCAAGATCACCGGTGAGCCCCCCTGCCCGGCCCCAGCCCCCCAACACCCCCTCTGCCCCCCCACCCAGCCCCCTGACACCTCCCCAGCCCCCCCACACTCCCCACCCAGCCCCCCGACAATCCACCTGCCCACCACGCCTGGTGATACACCGTCATCGTCCGCTTCGACCAGCACCACGTGCTGGGCAGCCCCTTCTCCGCCAAGATCACCGGTGAGCCCCCCACCGGGCCCCTGCCCTGCCCCCCGACACACACCCCTGGCCCCTGGGGTCCGCCCTGCCCAGCCCCTGCCACTCAACTTCCCACCAGCCCCCCAACAATCCACCTGCCCCCAGGGCCCTTCCACCCAGCCCCTGCCCCCCCGAACACACACCCCCAACCCCCAGGGTGACCCCACCCAGCCCCCTGCATTTCCCAGCACCTGCCCCTGACACACACCCCCATCTCCCGGGATTCTCCCCTGCCCAGCCCCACTCACAGGCCCCCTCCTGCCCGCAGGGGACGACTCCATGCGGACGTCCCAGCTCAACGTGGGCACCTCCACCGACGTGTCCCTGAAGATCAGCGAGAGCGACCTGAGCCTGCTGACGGCCGGCATCCGGGCGCCCTCCGGCCACGAGGAGCCCTGCCTGCTCAAGAGACTGCCCAACCGCCACATCGGTGCCAGCGCGGGAGACGGGACTGGCTGGGCCGGGGCTTTGGTGTGGGGGGCAGGGAGGGGGGATATGGGGCTGGCTGGGCCGTGGGGCTGGCATGGGGCTGGGAGAGAGGATACAGGGCTGGCTGGGCTGTGGGGCCGGCGTGGGGCTGAGAGGGAGGATACGGGGCTGGTTGGGCCGTGGGGTCGGCGTGTCGCTGGGAGGGGAGATACGGGGCTGGCTGAGCCGTGGCTCCAGCATGGGGGCCAGGAGGGGGGATACGGGGCTGGCCGGGCCGTGGCACCGGCATGGGGGGCTGGCAGGGGGGCTATGGGGCCGGCGCTGAGCCCACCCATCTCCCCCAGGCATCTCGTTCACGCCCAAGGAGGTGGGGGAGCACGTGGTGAGCGTGCGGAAGAGCGGGAAGCACGTCTCCAACAGCCCCTTCAAGATCCTGGTGGGGCCGTCGGAGATCGGGGACGCCAGCAAGGTGAAGGTGTGGGGCAAGGGGCTGGTGGAGGGCCGCACCTTCGAGGTGGCCGAGTTCATCGTCGACACCCGCACGGCAGGTGGGCGCTCGCCGCGGGGGCCGGCCGGGAGGGGGAGGGGGCGGCCCCGGGGGGGCTCCGGGCAGGGCAATCGGGGGACGTCCTGAGTGGGAAATCGGGCCGGGGAGCCCGGCCCCCCCCGACGCAGGCTGGCCCCGGCCAGTCATTCCCGAGCCCTGCAGGGCAGAGTGGGGCTGGCGCTGTGGGGGGGTCTTGGGGGCCCTTGCGCTCACGCCCGCTCCCCCCTCCCCAGGCTATGGCGGGCTGGGCCTGTCCATCGAGGGGCCCAGCAAGGTGGACATCAACTGCGAGGACGTGGAGGACGGCACCTGCAAGGTGACCTACTGCCCCACCGAGCCGGGCAACTACATCATCAACATCAAATTCGCTGACAAGCACGTGCCAGGTACGGGGAAAAGAGGGGGCATGGCCAGGCCGGGACCAGCCCCCCGGGGAGGGCAGCCGGGCAAGGTGAAGGCGGGTCAGTCTAGTGGGTGGAGCAGCGGGGCCGGGAGCCAGGACGCCTGGGTTCTCTCCCTGCCTCTGGGAGGGGAGTGGGGTCTACTGGTTAGAGTGGGGGGGGCTGGGAGCCAGGACGCCTGGGTTCTTTCCCCAGCTCTGCCATTGAAGGCAGAGATACCCCTCCCAGATGGCTCCTGGGTGAGGACATACGGTGCCTCAGTTTCCCCTCCGCCTCGGGGGGCGGGGGTAGGAGGTGCCAGGGCCACGCCCCCAGCTGAAGCGGTGTGAAGGCGCTGTGTGGCGGCCCTGGCTGCGTGCCCTGGGCGCGGCTGACCCGGCGTGTCCGTGCGCAGGGAGCCCCTTCACGGTGAAGGTGACGGGCGAGGGGCGCATGAGGGAGAGCATCACGCGCCGGCGGCAGGCGCCCTCCATCGCCGCCATCGGCAGCACCTGCGACCTCAACCTCAAGATCCCAGGTACAGCCGGGGCTGGGGGATGGGGGGGACGGGGACTCTGCCTCCAGCCTGGGGAAACGCCCTGGACCCCCAGACAGGAGGGAAGGCTGATGGCTGGGGGGGGGCCACCTGGGGCATGGATTTGCAGCCATGCAGCCTGCCTGGCCCCGTGGGGCTCAGAGGCCGGGGGGCGGGGGCACAGGGCTCCTCCCCGCCAGTGAGAGGCTGCTGACTCTGGGGAGGAGCAGGCACCGGTCACTGACTCGTTCCGAGCCTGGATGCGCAGGGGGGCAGAGCGGCCGGGGGGGACAGCAGGGTGGCGCTCCAGGCCCAGCGCCCTCCCCTCTGACCCCCGGCGCCGCGCAGGGAACTGGTTCCAGATGGTGTCGGCGCAGGAGCGGCTGACGCGGACCTTCACGCGCAGCAGCCACACCTACACGCGCACCGAGCGGACGGAGATCAGCAAGACGCGCGGCGGGGAGACCACGCGGGAGGTGCGGGTGGAGGAGTCCACCCAGGTGGGGGGGGACCCCTTCCACAACGTCTTCGGCGACTTCCTGGCCCGCGACAGCCTCGGCTCCTTCGGCAGCATTGCCCGGCCCCAGGAGGGTACGTGCCGGGCACGGGGGTGTGAACAGGGGAGGGGGGGTGTCTCAGGGCACGTCGGTTTTGCACACGTGTCTCACACAAGCGTGGCCGTGTCGTTTTTCGGGGGCGCGACCCACGGGGGGCTGGGGGTTGCGCCGTGCTGCAGGGAGCAGGGGGGCTCACCAGGGGGCGCTGTCCCCGTTACCCCAAGGTGGGCATTAGCCCAGATCCCAGGGCAGGTGACCCCATGCCCGCTCCCTGCCCCCTACCAGCAGCGCAGGACCTGTTCAGTGCAGGACCCTCCTTCCCTTCCAGTCCCAAGCTGCTGGGGTGAGGGGGGGGGGCGGGTGCAGTGCCCCCACGTGTGCAGGGAGACCCTGTGCCCGCCGGCGCTGTGGTGGTGGATGGGGCCGCAGCGTTGTGCAGGGGGTGGTGTCAGGCCGGCAGTGCTCTGCCACAGAGGTGGCTGCATGGTAATGCTGGGTGCAGCGCCCCGGCTGGGGGCGGGAGGATGCAGGTCTGCAATTGGCTGATGCCCCCGCCTGTCTCTCGTCGCCCAGGTGAGGCGGGCCCCCCGACCATGACGGCCCAGGTGACCAGCCCGTCGGGGCAGACGGCCGACGCGGAGATCATCGAGGGCGAGGACAGCGCCTACAGCGTGCGCTTCGTGCCCCAGGAGATGGGGGCCCACACGGTGCACGTCAAGTACCGCGGCCAGCACGTGCCGGGCAGCCCCTTCCAGTTCACCGTGGGACCCCTGGGCGAGGGTGGCGCCCACAAGGTGCGGGCGGGGGGCACCGGCCTGGAGAGCGGCGTCGCCGGAGTGCCAGGTAGCGGGGCCTGCGCCGGGCGGGCACCAGAGGGGGTCGGGGCTGGGCCGGGCGCTGGCAGGAGGGAGGTGGGGGGGGGGGGCGCCGGACCCCCTGACGGCTCTCTGTGTCCCCAGCCGAGTTCAGCATCTGGACGCGGGAGGCAGGCGCCGGAGGCCTCTCCATCGCCGTCGAGGGGCCCAGCAAGGCCGAGATCTCCTTCGAGGACAGGAAGGACGGCTCCTGCGGCGTCTCCTACATCGTCCAGGAGCCAGGTGGGGGCCCCCCCTGCCTGCCCGCCTGGGCCGGTGCCATGCCTGGGTCTGAGCCCTCCTGCCCCATTGTGGGGCAACCACACCCCCCTCCCCGTCCCATGCTCGGCTCCAGGGCTCCAGCCGGCCCCTGCCCCGGGACAGGGGGCCGCGTTCCCCCGCCTCAGCCCAGCTGCGTGGGGCCAACAGGGCCTGCCACAGCCCCTCCCATCCAGGGGGCCCGACCTTCACAGGGCACAAGGGCGCGGGTCCCCCCGACAACCCCCAGGCTCCCTCCTGCGCACATCGCTCCCCGGCCCCGGGGATCTCTGCCTTTCCCCACAGCTGCCCCCTGCCCCTGCCCCAGCCCCAGGAGCCTGGCACCGGACCCAGCTCGGCTTCCTGGCCCCAGTGCCCTGCCCACCGGGCTGCCGGGCCCAGCCTGACCCCGTCCCGTGGGCTCGGCTCCGCAGGGGACTACGAGGTGTCGATCAAGTTCAACGAGGAGCACATCCCCGACAGCCCCTTCGTGGTGCCCGTGGCCTCGCTCTCCGACGACGCCCGCAGGCTGAACGTGACCAGCCTCCAGGTACCACCCGGGGGGGGCTCGGTGCCAGGGGCCAGCGCACGGGGCTGAGACGTGAGGAACGCGAGCCACGGCCCCGCCGGTGCCCCTCACTCCCGACCCGCAGCCCCCTGCGTGCCCCTGCCCCCCAGCAGATGGGGCGATTGCAGTGGAGCCGTGGGCCCTGCAGCCTGTGAAGATCCCTGAACCACGATCCTGTGCCCGTCGGGTCCAGGGTGAGGAGGTGCAGTTCTAGCAGGGGGCTGGGCTTTGCGGGTCCGCCCCCCGGTTCCCCTCCAAGCTGGGGGGGGTGACAGTCTCCCCCTGGGACAGGGCCCCCGGCATGCCCAGAACTGCCCCGGCCTCGGCTTCACCCCCCCTTTGCCGTCACAGGAGACGGGCTTAAAGGTCGACCAGCCGGCGTCCTTCGGGGTGCAGCTGAACGGGGCGCGGGGCGTGATCGACGCCAAGGTGCACACGCCCTCGGGCGCGGTGGAGGAGTGCTACGTCTCGGAGCTGGACAGCGGTGAGGGGGCCAGGGGCTCAGAGCGGGCGGGAGGGACTGGCCACGGGCCGGAGACAGGGCATTGCGGAGTCTGACCTGGTCCCAGAGGGGGCCCGGACCAAGGTGAGCAGCTCCTGCAGCCTGGGCCGGGTGGGCCGGGGCAGGCGGGCGCCGTGGAGGGGTCCGAGCTGGGCTCTCTGATCCTCCCCCCTCTTCCCCCCACAGATAAATCCACCATCCGCTTCATCCCGCGGGAGAACGGCGTGCACGCCATCGACGTCAAATTCAACGGGCGCCACATTCCCGGCAGCCCCTTCAAGATCCGGGTGGGGGAGCTGAGCCAGGCCGGCGACCCGGGCCTCGTCTCCGCGTACGGCCCGGGCCTGGAGGGCGGCATCACAGGTAGGGCTGCGGCCAGGGCCGTATTATCCATTAGGCGCAACAGGGGCAGTGCCCAGGGCCTACGACACTTGCAGGGCCTAGAAACGTTTTGTGAACTAAAATACAATGTATCCGAAAACTGGAAAAGCAAACGATAAAATGGAAATTCATAGCCTCTGAAAGGAAATCTCTTTATCTACGGTACAAATTGCTATTGTATTTATCCAGCGTGAGTTTAATTCTGTGACCAGATTTACAGTGTTCTCCGCTTTGAAGGAATACGGTTACAATATTAGCCAAAGGGAATGCGTTAAATGCAGGTTTCAGTTCTGAACAATTTGTATTTGACGTTTTGCTCAGAGCAGCATAACCAGGGGCCACAAAACCTCACAGTTCATGTGCTTCAATTAATAGCTTCAAATCAAATGAGTTATTTCGGTCGGGGGCCTACGAAGGTCTTAAAACGGCCTTGGCTGCGGCTTCCCGCCCCCTGCTCCCGGCTGCGCCGCACGGGGGTGCAGAGCACGGCCCCAGCTTGCGCCCCTGGAGAGGAGGGAGGGGATCCAGGCGCCGGAGCCGGCTCTGGCAGCTGGGGACGGGACGGGGGGCGCGGGAACGGCCGGGCCAGGAGGGAGCCCTGCCGCGGGAAGCGGGGTGCGGCGGAGCAGGGGGACGCTCGGGCATGTTGGGCACTGTCCGTCTCTGCTCCAGGGGGGCCGGCTCGGGCAGGCCCTGCTCCGCTGCCCCCTCACCCTCCTTCCTGCCCCCAGGCGTGTCCTCGGAGTTCTTCGTCAACACGCTGAACGCCGGCTCGGGGGCCCTGGCCGTCACCATCGACGGCCCCTCCAAGGTGAAGCTGGATTGCCAGGAGTGCCCCGAGGGCCACAGGGTCGCCTACACCCCCATGGCGCCCGGCAGCTACCTCATCTCCATCAAGTACGGAGGGCCCCAGCACATTGTGGGCAGCCCCTTCAAAGCCAAGGTCACAGGTACGGCCCTGCTGGGGGGAAAGGGGGGGCCAGCTGTGCTGGCGGCTGGGGGTGGGGAGAGGGTCCTGGCCACGCTGGGGCTGGGGGCAGCCAGCCCAGGTCTCTCGAGGGTCCCCACCCCAGCGCCGCAGCCTCCTGCCCCTGGCCCCGCAGCGTCCAGCGCCCCTGTTCCACTTGGACTCCCCCTGCAGCACCCCCCGGCTGGGTCTCAGGGAGTCCCTCCCTGCCCCCCTGCACCCCCCTCAGCAGCGATTCCCGGCCAGCCGGGGGCCGGGGGCTGTTAGTTCTCGGGGTCACGGCGCACACGGACTTTGCTAGCAGCTTAACTAGGAGTTACAGCAGCAACCGCCCGCAGAGCCCCATTCTCGGGGTCCCTCCCCCCCCAGGCCGCCCGGGGGGACTGGCCTCTTCCCCCAGCCACCCCCAGCCCCGTCCCCCAGCCCCTCCCAGGCCTTTGTCTCCTTCCCGGGCTAGGCAGCCGCTCCTCTTGGTCACAGCCTGTTGCAGCTGCTGGGGCCGGGGCAGGGGGTCCCGGCCAGGTCTGCAGACGTGGGGCCGGGGAAGGCCCCTCCCCCCTCTAGTGGGCTCTGCCATGATCCCACGCCTGGCTCCCATCACTGACATACAGGAGTAACCTGTGGGGAAACTGAGGCACACGCACAGCACGCAGAGAAAGCCCCAAGAATATCTTCTCTTCGTCCCCCCTGCCATGCCCGATGCTCTGTGCTGACGACATCCCGATGTCTGGCATGAACCGGCTGCCCCCGCTGTGGATCTAGGTCTCTGAGCACCTGTCCCCCTGCGCCCCCAAATCCTGCTGCCCTCACTGTGCCCCTCCCTGGAGCCCCTCCCCGGCAGGGGCTGGCTGGCTGGGGGCTGGAAGCGCGCACATGGGGTTGGTGACATGTCTGCACTGATCTCCCCAGGGCCACGTCTCTCCGGCGGCCACAGCCTCCACGAGACGTCCACCGTGCTGGTGGAGACGGTCACCAAGTCGTCGTCCTCCGTGGCCGGCAGCTACGGGGCCGTGCCCAAGTTCTCCTCCGACGCCAGCAAGGTGGTGGCCCGGGGCCCCGGGCTCACGAAGGCCTTCGTGGGCCAGAAGAACACCTTCACCGTGGACTGCAGCAAGGCTGGTACGGGAGGGGCGGGGCCTGGGGAGAGGGGAGGGGCCTGGCCAGCAGGGGGCGGGGCCAGCCGGTCACGGGGCGGGGGAGGGGGTGCCAATGCGGGCATCCGTGGGGCGAGCAGCGTGGGGTGCAGGAGGTAACCCTCAGCCCCCAGGTCTCTTTGGGCTCCACTGGGGGTCAGTGTAAGTCCCTGAGAGTTGGGGAATGAGGGTTGTGGGGGACCCCAGTTTCTATGGGGTTTCTGGTGACGGGGGCACCATGCCCTGCGGGATCCTGGTCCGAGCTGCTCCCCGTTGGGCACCGCTGGGCTCCACCCCGGCCTCTTCACCCCCTCCTACGTGCTCCCTGGCCCCACCCCCATGCATTCTCTGCCCCCCCCCACAGGCACCAACATGCTGATGGTGGGCGTGCACGGCCCCAAGACGCCGTGCGAGGAGGTGTACGTCAAGCACGTGGGCAACCGGGTGTACAACGTCACCTACACCGTCAAGGAGACGGGCGACTACGTCCTCATCCTCAAGTGGGGCGAGGAGGGCGTGCCGGGCAGCCCCTTCCAGGTCACCGTGCCCTAGGCCGCGCCCGCCCCCCCCTTCCCCTCTCACACGCACGCTCGCACGCGCACGCTTCCGCCCCCCGTGCCCCGCCCGGCCGGCCTGCGGGGGAAGAACCGGCTCAACCACAGACTCCACGGGGCTGCCCTGCACCGGAGCCTGGTCGTGCCCAACGGTGCCAGGCCGGGGCCCCCACCGGCTACCCACAATGCTCTGCTGCAGGGCCGTGCCGGGGGCCCCCGCGCTGGGCGAAGGGAAGAGAGGCACTTTTTATAGTTGTTTCTCAGCATTTTCTCTTTCTTTCCTCCAGCGCCGTTGGAGGGGCGGCGGGCATGGCTGGGGCACAGCCAGGGCACAGGGCATAGATGGGGCATAGATGGGGCACAGATGGGCAGAGGGCATGGCTAGGATGCAGATGGGGTGCAGGGCATAGCCAGGGCACAGACAGGCAGAGGGCAGGGTGCATGGCATAGATGGGGCACAGAGGGGCAGAGGGTGTGACCAGGGTGCAGGTGGGGTGCAGGGCATGGCTGGGGCACAGCCAGGGCCTGGTTAGGGTGCAGAGCGGCAGGGGGCATGGCCGGGGCGAAGGACATGGCAGGGCAGAGGAGGCTGGCGACGGGCTAGATCGGCGTGGGAAAGGGGCCCGCGTGTGACCCCTGGGGGCGAAGCAGGGCTCCTGACGCTTTTTAAAAAAGAAAAGCCCCCTACAAAGGCCCCCCCCCCCCGGCCCGCGATCTGCAGGGTGCCTCCGGGTCTACGTGGGAGGGGAGCCCCTGGCACCCCCGGCCTTGTTCTCTGCCAAGCGCCAGGGCCAGCCAAGCTGCTGGGGAAATAAAGTGACTTGCTGATGTGCCCCGTGCTGCTGTCTCTGTCCTGCGCCGTGCGCACCCCCCAGGGCCACCATGCGGTGACGGGAAAGCCCCCCCCCTCCCCCCAGCCCTCCTCTGGCAGCACCTCACTCTGTCTCCAGCACCGGGGCTGCCCCCCTGCCCTGGGGATGTGGCTCCCCAGTGCCAGGCGTGTCCAGCCCTATGCCAATCACAGGAGACCCCACCAGACCTCACACAGCCAGTGGGGTCCCCCCAACGCACCAGCACCCACTGAGCTGCCGGGAGGTGGGGGGCAGAGAAGATCCAGGAGCCTCTGGGCTCTGGCGGGTTGGTCTGAACCCCCCACCCAGGAGGGTGAGGGGCCCTGGGCCGTAGCATGCTGCTGTCGCTGCCTCTCTCCCCATCTGCCAGGGTTGGGCCCAGCTCTTCCGCCTCAGGCTCGGGGAGCTGCCAGGCATCAATGCCCCCCTGGCACAGCGGGCACGCCAGGCTCCCGGGGGGGTGCTCTCCGGGGTTGCCAGCCCGTTCACCCGGGACAGCATCACCACGTGGGGCCCAGAAGGAGGCCCTGGCTATACACTAAGCCTCCGTAACCGTCCCCCAGGGCGGCTGAGCCCCCACAGATCAGCCCCACGTGGACCTGGGCCCCAGCCCAGCTCTGGGAGGGGAGCAGGGTCTGGTGGTGGGAGCCAGGACACCTGGGTTCTTTCCGGCTGTGGGCGGAGCGCGAGTGTGATATTCCCCCCCTGCCATCCGGCCTGAGTCACCCTGATCCCCCGTGCCTGGGCCCTGACTCACTCTGCTTTGCTGTGTGAACCACCCACTCCAGGGTTAGCCCACGCCCAGCCTCCGGCGGGTCCCTGACCCAGTGAAGCAGCGTTTCTGGCCAGCCGCTCATGGGATAGACCCCCAGCAAACACCCCCAGTCCCAGGTGCGACCCCGGGAACTGCCCTCTTGCGGGGTTCAGTGCTGCACCCGACACGCTCATTTACACTCGGCCGTCCATTTATCAGAGATTGATACACACCAGCCCCGGCGCGCTGAGTGAGGTCTCTGCACGCACGCACTCCACGGGCACTGCTTTAGAGAAAACAAGTTTACTGAGCACAGCCAGATGCTAAGCGATTATAAGCCAGAAAAATATGACTCAAGGTTTGATCACAATTCCTTCAAAGATAAAGCGCGTCCTACGCAAAAGTCAAATTGTTAGCAGCCTTTCGGCCTTTGATGTCAGCTGACCCCACAGGCTGGCTGGGCTGACTCCTGCAGTCCCACCACCCCCTCCCGGCCGTCAGTCTGTCTGTCAGTTGCTGGTAGCTGGATTCCAAGGGATAGCTCCAGAGACAAAGACGCTTCCGCCTTTAACATGTTTCCCCGCCAGCCCCTGGGCTCAGGGGATCGGCCCTGTCCAGACAGGGGCGTGATTTCTTCCACGTGAGTCAAATGAGCGGCGCCTTCTCAGGCCAGGCCATTGTTCCTGTCGGCCTGTCTCTGCCAGGCCCGGCCCCGCACTCTGCTTGGGGATTGCCTGGCTCTGTTCAAACCACGTGAAACGCGCCTCTGGGGATACGCCACAGCCGTGACATTGCAGGAAACGCGCAACCACAACAGTAATGGTCAGTGTGCCAGGAGCATTCCAGAAACACCTGCTGTGACACACGTCGCATCAGACCACACACAGTGACACGGCAAGGGTGAACACGAATGCTACACAAATCACAGCGTAAAGGTCTACATGGGGTACGGCGTGTCACAGGGGGGTCTGGTGGTGAGAGCCGGGCTGGGAGCCAGGACGCCTGGGTTCTCTCCTGGCTCTGGGAGGGGAGCGGGGTCAATTGCAGTTCCACGGGGCCGGTGCTGTGGCCTCTGCTTTGCATCAGTCTCTGGGGAGGAGCCCTTCAGTGCGCTGGACCCCCAAGGGGTCTTGCTCATCCTCCAGGATAAGCCCTGCTGCCCCACCTGGAGCTCTGGGCCTGCAGCCCCCGGCTCCCCCCGCTCAGCTGGGGGCACCCCAGCCTGGCAGGACAGCATGTTTAGTGGTTCGCTGGCGCCCGGCCTACGGGTCCACTGGGGGCAGCCCGGAGCCCAGCTGGGAGCCCCACGTTCACAGGACATCTGTCCGTCCATCTGTCCCTCCTTGGGCTGACTCCAGGCCTGGTTTGCGGGGGGGGGGGCAGGACTCCTGGGTTCTCTCCCAGATGGGGGGGGGGTCTGATGTGTGGGGGGCAGGGCCAGGACTCCTGGGTTCTCCCCTGGCTGGGGGGTGGGGTCTGGTGTATGGGGGTGGGGCCAGGACTCCTGGGTTCTCCCCTGGCTGTGGGGTGGGGTCTGGTGTGCAGGGGGCGGGGCTCACGCGGGAGGAGGGAGGGGCCCCAGGGGTCCCGCCCACAGGCGCAGGAGACTGGCCAGCCTCCAGAGCCGAGACGCATGCGTAGAATGGCTCGGCCGGGCTCAGAGCGGTGGGTGCCCCATGCGCATGCTCGTTGGGGCGGGCTGCGGGGGGGAGGGGGGCAGACGGCCGCGCACGCGCCGTCGGTTGATGCAGGTGCCGGGCCGGTCGCGCATGCGCCGTGCGCGCCGAGGCCGGGGTTAAAGAGTCGGCGGGCGGCGGCGGCGGACGGAGCCATGGCCGGGCGGGGGAAGCTGATCGCGGTGCTGGGGGACGAGGACACGGTGACGGGCTTCCTGCTGGGCGGGGTGGGCGAGCTCAACAAGCACCGCAAGCCCAACTTCCTGGTGGTGGAGAAGGAGACGAGCCTGACGGAGATCGAGGAGACCTTCCGGTGCGCGCGGGCCGGGCGGGACCACCGGGCACGGGTGGGGGGGGAGCGGTGCGCGCGGGCCGGGCGGGACCACCGGGCACGGGGGGGAGCAGAGCGGGCTGGACCACCGGGCACGGGGGCGGGGGAGCAGAGCAGGCCGGACGAGACCATCGGGGGGGGGGAGCTCAGGCCAGGATGGGCTAGGGGGCCGGGACCGGGCTGCGGAGGACGCAGGAGTCTGGCTGTGCTTGGCTGGGGAGGCGGCAGGCAAAGCCCCCCTGACCCCTGGCCCATCCCCGCTTCCTCCCTTCCCTCCCCCCCCCTCCCCGCAGGAGCTTCCTGAACCGGGAGGACATCGGCATCGTGCTCATCAACCAGTTCGTGGCGGAGCTGATCCGGCACGCGCTGGACGCGCACACCCGCTCGCTGCCCGCCGTGCTGGAGATCCCCTCCAAGGAGCACCCCTACGACGCCACCAAGGACTCCATCCTGCGCCGCGCCAAGGGCATGTTCACCGCCGAAGACCTGCGATAGGGCAGCGCCCGCACACCTCGCCTCGACCCCCAGCCCGGCCAGTGCCCGCCCGCCTGCTGTGTAGCGCCCGCACGCCTTCCCTCGACCCTCAGCCCAGCCCGGCCCGGCCAGCCTCACCTCATCTCCTGGCCCAGGGGCAATGAAAAGCTGGGCCCTCTCCATGCCACCTGCAGCACCCCACCCGTGCTGTGGGATCCAGGCACAGGCTCGCCCCCGGGGGATGGATGTTGAGGCTCCTTCTCCTCCTCTCTTTCCTCTAAAACCCTCTGGGGGCTCCATGAGGCTCCCACCAGCTGATGCAATGGCCTGCAGCCCTTCAGGCTGTGGCCCACTGCATCTCGTTTCTGCTGCTGCCCTCCCCGAGCCCTGTGTGCTGGGGAGCAGGGGCGTGTGGGGGCGGCAGCAAGGCTGGTGCTGGAACTGGCCCCAGCCCTCCTGTTTCCCAGAGCCCACGCCCCCGTGCTGCCCATGGAGCCACCTTGTGTGAGGGCCGAGCTATGTTACATTAAAGCAGAGGAGACCCTGATTCCTGTCCTTCATTGGGGGGGAGGGAGGCTGTGCCCCAAACCCACTGTGGGGGCATGGAGCCAGCGGGGGGGAAGCCAGGCTTGGATCCTATCCGGGAGCCTGCCCTGGGCGGAGGAGCTGTCCTCTGCTTGTCTCCCTGCCCATACGGGCCGGCCTGCTGCCAGCTCAGCTCGCTGGCCTCTCCTGCCTGCTGGGGGCTCTCTGGCCATGCAGGTCACTTGCCTGCAGTGGGGATACTGGGGTGGGGGGAATCCTGCCCTGCCCCCTTTCCCCCTGTCACCTGCAACTGCTGCTGGGGTGCAGCCTGTCCTGGCTGCTGGCTGTGGGCACCTGCCCTTGGGGGCCCTGCCGGCTCTCAGCAGCCAGCAGCCTTCACTCCCAGTGACACTGACGCACATCTTCCCTGTCTCCAGGCGGGCGCTGGCTTGGCCCGGAGGGAAGGGGGGGGCTGAGTAGCCCGTCCCATCACAGCAAAAGGGGAAGTGGCTGCAACTCACCCCCACGCGGCTCTGAGCAACTGGCAGGTGGCGTGGCAGCATCCGGGCTGGCCCGGCTAGTGGCCCTGCCCTGCCCCAGGGTGGGGGAGGGGAGGGCAGCGGGCACCCGCACCAGGCCGCATGTGGTGCTTGCTCTGCACGGTGGCCTGGGGAACTGGACGGGGGAGTCATGGCTGGGCAGGGCAGGGGCTTGACTGGCAGCTTCCCAGGCCCTTGTGCCCTCTGCCCTTCCAGGCTGGCAGAGCCCCTGGCACCAGCTAGTTCAGGAATGCAGGAGCTGGGGGGGAGCGTGGGTGGCTGGTGCCTCTGCAGCTCTGAAGCTGGGAGGGAGGGGGTGTCATTGACATGGGGTGCTGCTGTCTCCCTCGCTCTGGGCCTGACCTTGGGGAAGGGCCGAGCACCCCTGGAACCTGCCTGCTTGTCTCCTTGCCAGCGGCTGCTTCCTGCCTTCCAGCTTTGGTTTTGCCCCCTCCCAGCTGGCTCCCCGCCTGCCTGGGACAGCTGCAGCCAGTCCCAGCCCGCCTACCCCCCCGACCTGCGGGCAGCTCTGGCTCTGGGCCCTGGCCGGGCCTGGCTCCACGCAGCCCAGCCTGATGCAGCCAGCAGGAACCTGCAGGGGCCGGGGAAGGACTAGGCTGGCCGGCTCAGAGCAGAGGGCGGGCGGGGGTGATCCGGGGCACTTGGCAGCCCGCCCTGCTGCACTGGGGGTGCTGGGTTACGTAGCATGAGCCGGGAGGGCGTGGGGCTGGGCTAGCGCTGCGGGGGGCCGGGGGCCAGTTCAGTGCTTGCCAGGGAGGAGAATGAACCATGGGCACAATGTGGCAGGGCCGGGTGTGGGCATCCCTTGCACAACGAGCTCAGCTTTCTCTAGCCAAGCTGCCGTGGGGCTGTTCTCCAGCTGGGGGCTGGCGAGGCAGTCGCAAGGGGCCCTTCTGGCCCAGGCAGCTCTGGCTCAGCCCTCCCCGTAGCCCCCAGGTACGTGGCCGGCTTTGGGTGCAATGAGGTGCCCAGAGCCCCCGGCTTCTCGCTCCCTGCGCTGGCCGGGGCACATTCAACCGTGGGCATTGCCCGCCAGCCAGGAGCCTTCGCTGTTCCCACGGTGCTGGTTCATCGCCACAGAGCCCCTCTCCTGCCCTGCCGGCGCCGGTGGGGTATTAACTCCTGTGGCCAGAGTCAGGCAACCCTTCTGCGGCCCTCCCGTCAGCCCCGTGGGGCTGGCCATCCCGTCTGCACTCGTCTGCCTGGCCGGCGGGGGAGCCAGGCGAGCCGTGCCCGGCCCTGAGCCTGGCGGGCAGCTCCTGGGGTTGGCACTGACCTAGTGGGTGACCTTGGCTCAGTTCAGCCCCTCCCTTTCCATCTGCTGTCGCCCTGATTTCTGAGGTGACCCCCCCTCTCCCCCCTGTGCTGCTTCCTACACGCCACTGATCTGCCCCCACCTCAGGCTGCTGCCCCCTGCCCAGCTGGCAGTGCCTTCTCTGGGGGATCCCCTGCCCCCCATGCAGCTCGCTTCCTGCCAGACTGAGGCCGCTGCTGAGCCCCCAGCAGGGCCTTGGATCCTGGCCCCGAGTCCCTGCTCTTGCCCATTCCCCAGGCACTGACCATGCAGAGCCAGGCAAGGACCCCCCCAGGATCCGAGTGTGGGGCACAGCTGGGAACCCAGGAGTCCTGCCTTACTGGGCATGCAGTGGGGCTGGCATCTGCGGGCTGGTCCTGTCTGCACTGAGTCCCCTCTGCAAGTCCTGGGTTGTTGGGGGTTGTTCCAGCAGCCCTGGGTGCAGGCCCATGGTTTAATTCAGTGGGGCCCGGAGCCTTCCCCCTGGGCTTTGCTTTTGGGGGGGGAGTGACTCCCAGAGCTGCCCACCCAGGGAGCAGAGGTGCCATGGCTGCAGCCTCCCGTGCCCTCTGCTGGCATCTGCCACCTACGGGGGTTGGCAAGCAGAGGGGCTAAGGTGACAGCAACACCCCCCTCCCCTCCTGGGCTGGCTGGCAGGGGGCGTGGGCAGCCCTGGGACCCCTGTAGCCGTTGCTGGGGCAGCGCCAGCCAGGCCCTGGCCCCCAGCCTCTGTGAGCTCAGGGGCATGAGGCGGCTGTCACGGCAACACAGCTGACAATGGCACCAGCTGCCCCTCGGCCGGGCCGGGACCCCAGACTCGTGGCCGGAGGAGCCCAGGGGCGCCCGGTCCGGGGAGGCTCTTGGAGCACAGCTCGGCCTTGCCCAGGGGGACGCCTGGCAGTGCTTTAGCCCGTGGGGCAGGGCCCGCGGAGAGCCGGCGCCGGGATGGCGCGCCAGCTGAGCATGGGCACGCAGCAGCAGGACTTCTGGAAGGAGGCGTACCTCAAGGAGCTGATGGTGCGTTTCCGCTGGCACCAGCGCTACGGGGCGGGCGTCAAGGCCCGGCAGGAGCAGCTGCGCCAGCAGCGGAAGGCCGCCAAGGAGCCGCTCAAGCTGCCCGCCATCCAGCCGCCGGCGCCCGTGCCCAAGGCCGAGCCGCCCGCCGCCGAGCCGCCCGCCGGGCCCGTGGCCCTCCAGGAGGGGGAGATGAAGCCTGTGGCGCCGGAGGTGCGGCGGCTGCTGTACCAGGGCAACTCCCACGATGGCGAGGGCCGCTGGCGCTACCTGCGCCTGCGCCAGGCCTGCCAGCCCGAGGACAAGTACTACAGCCCCGTCACCACCAACTTCCTCTATGGCTGGCAGATGGGTGAGCCGGGCACGGCGGGGTGGGGGGTGCCCCGGCTCGGTCCAGCCCTGCCCGTGGCTCCAGTCTGTGCCCACGTGGGCTCCGTGCTCATCTCGCCCTGGGGTGTGCACAGCAGATGCTGGGGCGGGGCTTCCACTAGGGGGCGCTGTCCTCTTGGGGCAATGCCTTGTGCCTCCGGAATGGCCCCGTGACGCGGCTTGTGACCTCACAGGGTGCTGGGCCAATCAGAGCCGCTGACCTGTGCCCATTGGCACAGGGCGAAGCTAGGGTGTGAGCAGCTGGCCGCCTTGGCTGGGGGTTCCCGGGAGCGGGTCACCTGGCTGGGTCCCCTAATAGTGCACTGACCTGGGCGCGAGGCGGCGCTGCCCTCTGCTGGATGGGCTTAGGTTTGCTCTGTGGTGTGTCATAGGCCCTATAGTGCTGGGATGTGATGGAGATTCCCCTCTGGCTCAGCAGGCAGGGTCATGGTTCTTAGCCAGGAGGCTCTAGCGTTGGGGCTGTGTGGTGCTGAGGGGGCCCAGCCTGGCCCCCCCCTCCCCAAGTTAACCCCTTTGTAGCCGGCTCTCAGCATTTCACGGCCATACGGGGGGTGCCGTGTCCCTTGGCCCTCACATGTGCTGAATCTGCTTCCGGGGGGCAGTGCCCAGCTGGCCTGGCTCAACAGCTTCCCCCAGCTGTCGTAGGGAGCATCGCCCCCCCCCCCCGACCACCTCCTCTGCCCTCGTCATAGTGGGCGTCCAGCCCGGCCTTGGCAGCGCTCCTCCACCCAGAGGCTGGTAGCCTGGGGAGCGGCTCTGCCCAGGGCTCGGGTTAAAACCGGGGTCCCCTCCTGGCTCACCGGGCCTGCCACCCCCTGTGCAGGGCCGTGTCACCACCCGTGCAGGGGGCGGGTTCCCCTCCCTGGTGCGGGATATCAGGAGCCCAGCACTGCCGGGGGGAAATGCTGGCAATGAGTCAGGTCTTGGGGGGGGTTGGAGTGCCCCAGGTTCTGGGCTGCCCCCCCCCCCACCCCGCTCACCGCCCCCCTCCCCTTTTGTGTCTGCTCAGGGAAAATCACCAACGTCTACGTGCCGCCATCGCCCAAGTGCCGCATCGAGAGCTTCTTCCGCAAGAACGGGGCCTTCTCGCTGCTGGACCCCCGCGACGTGGCCGTGTGACCCCCTCCCCCCCCCCCCCGGCCGTGGGGCTCCAAACACGACCGCCTGATGCTGCCCAGCTGGCTGGCCCCGCACATCCTTCGCCCACTGGCTGGGCACTGCCCAAACACGGAGCCCGGGGGCTTCCTGAGCCACCTCCACGCCCGCCGTGGCGCCAGCGCCCGGTTCTAGCAGGGCTCGAGTCCCCCATCCCCCAGCCAGGGGTAACTAGGGACGGGCAGGGCCAGCCTTGCATACACCCAGCTGTGGGCTCTGACCCCCCCCCAGGCAATGCCCAGGGCAGCCAGCCATAGGGCTCACCTCTGGGGCTGTGATGCACACACCAGGCCTGCAGCCTGCTTAACCCTTTCAGGGACACGGCCCCCCACAGCTGCCCCTCCCCCCGTGCTGTGGGGTGGCTCTGGTGGGTGCCCAGGCCTGGTGCTCTGTGTGACGGAGCCCCCGGGGTCCTGCGCGGTCCCCTCTCCACACAGCCAGGCAGGAGCAGCTCTCCACACACCTGGGCAGCCAACTCCTCGATCTGGCCCCGCAGCGTCCAGCGCCCTGCTCCGCCTGGACTCCCCCTGCAGCGCCCCCCCGGATGGGGTCTGGGGAGTCCCTCCACATCCAAAGGGCCAAGCCCCGTCAGTGGCGATGCCCAGCCAGCCGGGGAGTCGGGGGGTTATTAGCTCCCGGGGTCACAGCGCAGAAGGACGTTGCTGGCAGGCTACTTAGAGGTTATAGCAGCGACCAACAGTGGAAACTCGGGGCCACCCTTGGGGGTCCTACTCCCTTTGACACCCCCCCACAGTGGGGCACTGCCTCTCCCCCCCAGCCAGCCCCAGACCCGTCCCCTAGCCCCTCCCCGGTGCTTTGTCTCATTCCGGGCTAGGTGGCGGCTCCTCCTGGTCTCTGCCTGCCCCAGGCTGTTACAGCTGGTTGGGCCGGGGCAGAGGGGTCTGGCTACTGTCTGCAGACATGTGGCCGGGGAAGGCCCCTCCGCCCTCTAGTGGGTTCTGCCATGATCACACGCCCTGGTCCCAGCCCCAACATACAGGCGTAACCTATGGGCTGTAACCTCGGCCAGCCCCACCTCACACGGCTCTGCCAGCCCTGCCTCCTTCCGGCGACCCAGCACCTTCTTTGCCCAGGACACAGGGTCTCCCCAGGTCTGGCTAAAGATGTAGATAGCGTGGATGTGCGCCAGGGTGAAGCGCTCCGTCCCCCTCAGTAACTGGCC
Source organism: Emydura macquarii macquarii (assembly GCF_026122565.2). NCBI lineage: Eukaryota > Metazoa > Chordata > Testudines > Chelidae > Emydura > Emydura macquarii. The sequence continues at coordinate 9,488,947 of NW_027133607.1, read as the reverse complement.
CACCAGGCGCTGAAAGGTGGCAGGCGCCCCCATGAGGCCGAAAGGCAGCACCAGGAACTCAACGAGTCCTAGGGGGCGATGAGGGCAGATTTGTGTCTAGCATCCGGGTCTAAGGGCACCTTCCCCAATCCATGGTGGTGAGGTAAGGAGCTCCCCCCAGCTTATCTAGGATCTCGTCCGTCCGGGGCATGGGGCAGGCGTTAGACATAGTGATGGCATTCAGGTCCTGATAGTCCACACAGAACCGGATCATCCCATCTTTCTTGGGGCCCAGCACTGCCGGAGAGGGCTGGATCACCCCCCAGAGCCAGCATATCTTGGACCTCCTTCTCCAGGGCCTGGGCTACTTTCCCAGTGACTCTGGAAGGGGAACACCTGCTGGGAGGGTTTGCTCCCATCTCCACCCCGTGTGCAGACAGGTTAGTGAGCCCCGGCCCCAGCCAGCTGGAGAACAGGAGCTGGTAAGAGCCCCCCGGCCCAGAGGGGAATCGATTCCAGTGCGAGGTGGCTCCCGTCTCAGGGCAGAGACCCACCAAGGGATCTTCTCCTCCCACTGGCCACACACGGCCCTCCCTGTCACATTACGGCTTCATCATGTAGACATGGTTCAGCCGGTGGCTGTGAGCCCGGCTAGCCAGCTCCACCACACAGCTCACCTCACTCGGCTGTTTGAGAACTATCACCTGGTCTCCGACGCCAGAGGAGCGGGCATGCGCGGTGCGGTCGTACCAGCCCTGCTTCTCCTGGGCCCTGGCTAAGTTCTGCCTGGCCAGGCCCGTGAGTTCAGTGAGCTTTTCCCGGAAAGCCTAGTATGTTCTGCACCCCCAATTCCGCCTCGGGAGAGGCCTTCCCCGCCCATTCACCCCTCACCACGCCCAGGGGTCCCCTCACTCGCCTCCCACACAGCAACTTGAACAGGGAGAGCCCTGTGGCTTCCTGGGGCACTTCTCTGTAGGCAAACAGCAGGAGAGGCAGGTACTTGTCCCAGGCCTGCGGTGCTGGGCCATAAAAGTCGTCAGCATCTTCAGGGTCCCATTAAACTTCCCCACCCGCCCGTTGGATGAAGGTGACAGGCCGAGGCCCAGGCGTGCCGGACCCCACACTTCTCCCACAAGCACCGGAGCAGGACAGACATGACAGGACTGACATGACGTTGGACCCCTGGGCTGTAAGGACCTCCCGGGGGAACCCAGGGTGACCCGTCCGTGCCCAGGGCAGCCGCCTGAAAATGCCAAGGGCAGGGCAGGCTGTAAAAGGAGAGCAGATTCACCCTGCACTGGTGGGTGGCACTGAGGCCAGGCATCCCAAACAGCCACAAACTGCACTTCTGAATCCCCACAGAAGCCAGTCCACAAATGCACACAGCCCCCTTTACTGCATGTCAGCCTCTGGCTCCCAAATCAGGACCAGGTCCAGTAAAGAGACCAGTTACTTAAACTCTCTGCTCTTTACTACAAAGGTTCCCTCTGACCCCAAGGGGTCAGCCACAGCACCAGAGCAATGTAAGTTTGGATCTTACCCAAAATCCCACGCTGGCAGCCAATCCTGCAGTAACTAACACTAAAGGTTTATTGTGAAAAGAAAGAAACAAACCATGAGAGAAATGTTAAAGGGCCAAAGCAAATCAGATACATACAGATGATTGAAAGTCCAGATACATCTGGTTTCTGGGAGAATTGTGGAGTTGCAGCTGGTACAGTTCATCTGGTTCACATCCAACACCTGGATGGGTCTAAGCCCTTCGGTTCAGTTGCACAATGAATAGATCCAGAGGCAGGTGTGTGTCTGCAGATGGACAGGAACAAAGACAAGATGGATTCTGTGGCTTGGTCTTATCTACCCCCTGGCCCTGGCCATGCTGTTTGTGGGATGTCACAAGAACTAAAATGGAGTCCAGCGTCACATGGGCCAATCCTGGGAACTCTTCAGGTTGCCTTTAGTTTCCTCCTGGGTCCCTTGTATCCGTAAAGGTTTTGATGGGCCATTAAGCACCTATTGTCCTGCCGCCTCTGCCTGGGGTGTGTCTTAGCCAGCACAGTTTGAAACACAGCTACATCAGCTATGTCCATAACGTCCATTACAGCCAGAACACAGGAACATACCCATCGCCAGCTTTCTCAGCGCATCACATCCTCTCGAACAGGACCGGACGTGGCGTATCTGGCATGAATTATGATGATTTTGACACACTGATGTTACACAACACAGTAACCCACCCCCCAAGCCAGCCCGCGAGGCAGTGATCTCCTACCAGGGTGCTGGTTCCCAGGCAGGTCACCCCCAGGGTCTTTCGCCCGGCCCAGCATCTCTTCCGGTACCAGGGGTCAGCTCAAAGCTGAGCAGCAGTCTCCTTGGACCACTCGTAGCCCCCGGTCTCCACCCCGTCCGTCCATCCATCTGGCTGAACATGCCCATGGCAGGAGGGGTAACAGGTGACACAGCCACACTGGGGGGTCCAGCTGGTGGAAGTTAGGAGCCTTCTGGAGGGCAGTGAAGTCGGCACCTATGTCCCCTCCCTCCTTGACTAGCGTCTCTGTGCCCAGCGGAGCGGGTACCCCGGAGGCTGCCCCACACCTGCCTGGGGGGATCTCCCTGCCCCTCCGCTCGGCCAACGCTACGTCGCGCTGCCTCCGTGTCTCCTTTTCCTTGCTCTCGGATTGTCTTTGCTGTTCTCAGCTCAATCTCCAAGCGCCCCACCTCCGGGGGGGGGGGACTTGGCCATGAGGCCCCCCCTGCTGGCTGGGGATGTGAGTCCAGAGGATGTCCAGCTACCACTCCAGCTGCTCCCAGCCTCCCAGGACACCCCGTTTGGGGGAGGTCCATCCCTCGGCGCAGTGGCTCTGCTCCAGATGGGTGGGTGATCAGCTGCTCCTGGTCAGCTTTCCAGTGCGCAAACCTGTCTCTGCTCGGCGCTGCAATGTCCTTACGGAGCCAGAGGTGCCCCCCATCCCGCTGCTCCCCCAACGCTCCCCTAGCCCCACTGCTCCCGAATCACCTACTGCCAGACGCTCTCATCCGTGGGGGGAGAGCCCACTGCGGCCCCCACACGTGACAGAGCTCCCCAGGGATCCTGCGCGGGTCCCCTCACAACAGAGCCAGGCAGGAACCCGGGCACACAACTCCTAGACCCCCGCAGCGTCCTGCTCCGCAGCGTCCTGCTCCGCCTGGACCCCCCCCCTGCGGCACCCCCCGCCCCCCATCAGCAGCAGTACCCAGCCAGCCAGGGAGTCGGGGGTTATTAGCTCTCGGGGTCACAGCGCAGACGGACATTGCTGGCAGCTTAATTAGAGGTTATAGCAGCGACCAACAGTGGAAACTCAGGGCCACGCTTGGAGGTCCTAGTCCCCTTGACCCGCCCCACAGGGCACTGCCTCTTCCCCCCAGCCAGCCCCAGCCCCGTCCCCTAGCCCCTCCCCGGTGCTTTGTCTCCTTCCCAGCCTAGGTGGCGGCTCCTCCTGGGATCTGTCTGCCCCAAGCTGTTCCAGCTGGTTAGGCCGGGGCAGGGGGTCCCAGCCAGGTCTGCGGACGTGTAGCCGGGGAAGGCCCCTCCCCCCCCAATGGCCTCTGCCACGATCACACGCCCGGGTCCCATCCCCGACATACAGGAGTAACCTATGAGGAAACTGAGGCACACACCCGGCATTCAGAGAGAAAACCCCAAGATGAGCTCCACTTCGTCACGCTCTGGTACCGCTTGGGGTGAGGCTCTGGCCGGGTGACCCACCTGCGGGCACACGCTCTGTGGGGCACGGCTCCTCGGCTGCCCCACCGCCTGGCTCGGCCCTCGGTGCGGTCAGCACCCCTGCTCCCGCTGGCAGCGCCCCGCTAAGACACCAGGGCAGCCCTACGTGCCCCTAACGGGCCAGGCACCACGGCACAGTCAGCAGTGACCGTCGGGAACCCAGCGGACAACAGGTCTTGGTAGCACAGAAATTTGGGCCATTCAGCAGAGTCCATCTTGGGGGGATCCAGCGAGCCCGGGGCTCCTCCCCATCCCAAGAGCAGAGGGTCCTGCTTCCAGCAGCCCCCTCAGTCACGCCAGACATCCCCCTCCATCCTCTCTTGTCTGTCATGGGCAAAACCGCTCACCTGGCCTTCACCTCTGCCTTGGCCCGCCGGCTCCTTGCCAAGGGGGGGGCCCCGGCTACCAGGTGCCAAGTCACACGAAGGCTGTAGGGGCAGCCACGCCTGAGCGTTGCGGGGCCGCCACAAAGATCAGCCCCCCCACACCACCTGGGGCAATGTGCGGCACACAGGGGAAACTGAGGCACACACGCTATTAGTCCAACACAGGAAGAAACCCCCCTGCTTCGTCACAGGCTGTGTCCAGGCAGCCTCTGGGGCAGTGCCTAGGTGGGAACAAGTGGAGAGGGCGGCTTGGCTCGGCTCGGCTCGGCTCGGTCCACCCCCTGCGCTCAGGCCTGCCCAGCTCGGCTCGGCTCATTGCCTTCCTGGCCCGGCACCACCAGCGGCTCCAAGAGCTCCTGGAAACTCAGCGTGTTCCTGGGGAGAGACCAGCGAGGGTCAGCCTGGCACTGGAGAGCCTGGACAGCACCCCCCCTCGCCAGCGGGGGTGTGGGGGAGGGACACAGGGCCAGCCCGAGGCCAGCCGAGGGGGAGGGGCAGCTAGCCCTGGGCCAGCAGGGGGGGGAGGAGGTAGCTAGCCCAGGGTGAGCAGGGTAATGGGGGGGGTTGTGGTGGGCCAGAGCTGGGGCAAGCGAGGGGGGGGGGGATGGCCCAGGGCCATAAAAAGCCCGGGAGGGGGGGGGAACGGCCTGCACAGGGGGTGAGATGGCCCAGGCCAGCCCTGGGGGCCTTGGCCCCACCCCTCCCCCACATGCCCTGCTGCTCTGCTCACCCCCACCCCTGCTCCAGGCAGGCCCCACAGGGGGTGAGTGAGATGTCCGTGGGGCAGGGAGGAGGGCAGGGACCCCTGCCCTGGTTGGGAGCAGCCAGCTGGCTGGAGCAACAGCTGCGACCCCAGGCCACCCCTCTGCCCCACCGCCTTGCCCCACAGACACCTGCCTCTGGCGCCGGGCCTGCAGGCCTTGGGTCCGCGCCCACTTCACCTGCTCCAGCTGCTGCTTCAGCGCCAGCCTCTGCTGTGCCCGGGCCTCCTGCCAGGGGAACGGGCACCGCTGAGCCCCCCGGGCACCGCTGAGCCCCCCCGGCACGGCTGAGCCCCCCCCGGGCACTGCTGAGCCCCCCGGGCATGGCTGAGCCCCCCCGGCACAGCTGAGCTCCCCCGGGCATGGCTGAGTCCCCTCCCCCAGGCATGGTCAGCCGCACTGGGCCAGCCAGGGCCCGGGGGCGTTGCGGGGGGCACCCCTGGAGGAGCAGGGCAGGGGGGCAGGCCACTTCCGTGGGACCCAGGCAGCCCCCCCGGTGCCCCGGCCCAGCAGCCCCCTGCCCCGAGCAGGGAAGCGCCAACGGGGCTCTTCCATCGCACGCTGCTGGTGCCGCCGGGCCCTGGCCCCTGGGGCGATCACCCCCTCCGGCCCCCCATGCTGGGCTGGACCCCCCCCCAGCCACCCCCCCCAGCTGACCACCACGCCCCCCGCGGCTGGTCCCCCCCTTGCCTCCCCACCCCGGGGCAATCGCCCCCCCCCATGGGCTGGACCCCTCGGCACAGGGGCCTTGCCTGCTGCGGGGGCTCTGTGGGGGGCTGGCGAAGGCCCGGCAGCTCCTCGGCCGACCTGTGCCTGGCGATGGAGAGTCGCGCCTGGACCTGCGGGGAAGGGGGGGGGCCGTGAATGGGAGCCTGGGGGAGACCCAGGGGGGGGGGCGGCACTGGGGTTCTCAGGTCTGGACGGGACAGGGCAGGGGACACAGCGGCGTGTGGGGAGCAGTCCGTGCCCCAGGGATCCCGCCCCGTCTACAGGGCAGTGCCAGGGGGCAGCCAGGGGCTCACCCTGCCCCCCCCCCGCCGGACCCCCGCAGCCTCACCCCCAGGGGGTGCCCCCCTGCCCCCCCCGCCGGATCCCCGCAGCCTCACCCCCAGGGGGTGCCCCCTACCCCCCCCCGCCGAGCCCCCCCCAGCCTCACCCGCAGCCGCTGCCGCTCCTTGTCCCGCTGCTGCCTGCGCCCCCCCTCCGCCTGCAGCTGCACCAGTCTGCGGACCGCCGCCCGCTGCTCCGCCCGGGAGGGGCGCAGGAAAACCTTCTCCCGGCGCAGGGGGCTGCCGTGGGGCCGGCCGGGCGGGGGGGCCAGGCCGGGCTGCGGGGGCATCCGCGGGGTTAGCCACGCGAGACGGGGAGCCCCCCCCCCGCCCCGGTGACCCTGCCCCCCCATGCCTCGCCCGCAACAGGCGACCCAGGCCCCCCCCCCCCCCCGAGCGGGCCCGATCCGGGGGGGGGGGGGGCAGGCAGGGCGAATCGCCCAATGCTACCAGCTCCGGGCCCCGCCGCGGAACCTTGCATCGCCCCCCTCCCCCTCCGCTGTGGGACCCGTGTGAGATTTTATTACCCCCCCCGGGTGCCTCAGTTTCCCCCCTACATTTGCTCTCAGCGCAGGCTCAGAGTCTGGGGCGGGGGGGGGGGGGGGGAATGCAGGCCGGGGTGGGGTGTGGGGGCGGTGATCTTCCCTGACGAGTGTCCAAGTCGCTGGGGCTGGGCCTTGCTGGCAGAGCCCAAGGCGTGAAGTGGGGGGGGGGGGTGCAGAGGGTCAGTCTCGGCCCCCGGCGGGGTGGGGGGGAGAACAGGACCCCAGGCCCACTGGAGAGCTCCTCCTAGAGCCTGTTCCTAAGCTGGGGGCTCGCCCCCACCCGGTGGATCCATGACACCTCCCCCCCCCAGAACGAGGTCCTACCCCCCCAGAACAAGGGGACACTACGGAGTCAGGACATGATGGACCCCCCGCTGCGGTGGGGGGCGGCTGCGTACCCCTCTTGTCTCCAAGGCAGGGGGGGTGTCAGGCTCCGGCGGCAGATCCTGCCCCCCAGCTCTCCTTGCGTTACCTGCCTGGGGCCGCGTGGACCCCCGCTCTCCTCCCCGTGAGAGGGGGGGCTCCCGGCAGGGGGGCGCAGGGCTGTGGTGCTGTGGGGAACACCGGATCAGACAGCTTGCCCTCCCCAGAGGTGCAGCAGCTGGCCCCCCCCCCAGCAATGCTGCCCAGGGCTCACTTGCCCAGCCTTGAAATGCAGCCACCTCTGGGGTGCAGCAGCAGGCTCACAGCCGCTGTGACGAGGGCTCGTGGCCCGCCTCCCCCCTGCTCTGCACGGCCTGGGGTCCCGCTTCCCCCCCCCCCCCATGGCGAGCTCACAGCCCCCTCTTCCCGCCCGGTGCCCTGTGCTCTGGTGTGTGACCAATGCCAGTCTCCCATGATCTGCCCGAGCCACCCACGCGAGCCGCCAGGTGTCCTGCGTGGGCACGGACAGCGGGTCACAAGGGGAGAGCCCCGGCCCTGGCCCCACCCTGGCCCCCAATCCCTCCTCCCAGCACGAGAACTCCCATTCCCAGGAACAGGCCACGCCCCCTCCCCACCATGGACCACGCCCCTCCCCCTCCTGGCACAGGCCACGCCCCCTCTTATGGCACAGGCCACGCCCCCTCCCCTGCCATAGGGCTGGCATCCTCCCGTGGGCCCCACCGCCCCTCCTTACCCAGCATGGCCCCGTAGCTCCCCCACCAGGCTCGCCTCCAGCGCCGAGGGCCGCCTGCTCCCACGCCGGGGTGTCCCAGGGGCTGCGGCCAGGAGGCCCGGGGCTGGCTGAGGAAGGCACGCCGCCTTCCAGGGGCTCCAGGAGCCGACGGGCCCGCGGCCCCTCCCCGCCCTGGTGCGGATTCTCCTGGGGCTGTCGCGCCCCCCGTTTCCCATGCGGGGGTTCCTGGGCCCGCAGCTCCTGGAGCCCGAGACCTGCTGGCTCCCTCTGCAGCGTCCCCCGGCTCCGGCCGGGCTCCAGCGCCATCGGGGCAGGGCCCTGGGCCTCCAGTGCCTTCGCTGGCGGCTCCAGGGGCTCTGTAGCCTCAACCGGCTCCTTCATCTCCCCGGCTCCCGGCCCCCTCGGCGGCACCGCACAGGGCGGGGGGGCTGTCGGAGCCCACGGTGGGGCGTCCCGGAGCTGGGGCATCCTTGGCTCTCTCACCCGCTCGGCCACCAGCTCCCTCGGCTCCATGGGCTCCAGGGCATCCAGCTCCCGGCGCAGCTGGGGCTGAGCTGCCTCCGGTCCCCTCTGTGCCTGGGGCAGAAGAACCTGGCGACCCGCAAGTCCCTGGGGCGCAAGATCCTCCCTTAGCAGCTCCCCCTTGGGCGGACGGGCCCCGGGCCCCCTCCATCCCTTGAGCTGAGGGACCTGGGGATCCCCGGGGCCGGGGGGCTCCGGAGCCCCTCCTTCCTCCAGCTCCCGGAGCGCTAGCGTTTCCCCGGGCCGGAGCCCACAGGCCAGCAGCTCCCCCTGTCCATGGGGTTCCCGGCAGGGCTCCAGCGCCATCGGGGCAGGGCCCTGGGCCTCCAGTTCCTCCAGTTCCTCCACCGGCGGCTCCCGGGGCTCTGCAGCCTCATCCGGCTCCTTCATCTCCCCGGCTCCCGGCTCCCTCGGCGGCACCCCACAGGGCGGGGGGGCTGCCGGCGCCTGCAGTGGGGCGTCCCGGAGCTGAGGGGTCCCTGGCTCTCTCACTCCCTCGGCCGCCAGCTCCCGGAGCGCCAGCGTTTCCCCGGGCCGGAGCTCACAGGCCGGCAGCTCCCCCTGTCCGTGGGGTTCCCCCGGCTGGACTGGGGCTCCCGGGGGCTGCCGGGCCGCTGAGGGCTCTGGAGGCTCTGGCCCCCCTCGCAGGCTCCCCTGGGCCCCACGGGGCTCCAGCGGCTCACTCGGGGGAGGCTCCTGGGGCTGCTGGGCCTCGGACTCTCTCTGGGCCGATTTCTGGAGCTCGGAGGCCAGGGCCTCCCTCGGCTCCGGGGGTCCAAGGGCCTCTGCCTGCCCCTGCTGAGCGCTCCGGGGCCGAAGGGCCGGTGGCTCCCTCCATTCGGGGGGTTCCAGCGCCTCTGGGTCCCTGGGTGGGGGCCCCTGTATCTGAAGGGGCCCCTGCCCCCCCTGTGGGCACCCTGGGGGCCCCAAGGCCGCCCGCTCTGTCTGCGGCGCGCCCTGGAGCCCCTGGGCCCGCGGCCCCCTCGGTCCTGGGGGCTCCCTCAGCAGAACCTCCTGGGGCTGAGGGTCTCTGGGGTGCTCAGTGACCCCCAGCTCCCTTTGCAGCCCCCCCGGGGCCTGGCAGGTCCCCCGCGGCGGCTCAGGTGTTTCCAGCCCCGTAGGCTCCCGGGCAGTGCTGAGATCTGGGGGCCGGTGCGGCGCCTGGGCTGGAAGGGCCCCCGCGTCCACGTCCTGCTCCCTCGGCGGGGCCAGCACCTCCGACAGCCCCGGCGGCGTCTCCCTGGGCGGCAGGGCCCCCAGCTCCCTTCGCAGCCCCCCGCGGGCTGTCGGCGGAGGTCCCCGGAGCTGTTCCCGGGCCTGTGGTGCGTCCCGGGCGCAAAGCTCGCCCTTCTCTTGGGGCTGCAGGGCCCACGGCTCCCTCTGCCGAGCGTCAGGGGCCCGCGTCTCCCGCTGCCCCCCGGCCGCGCTGCCTGGGCGCCCCTGGGCACAAGAGGACACGGTCAGAGGCACCACATGGACCCCGCAGCCCAGCCCAGAGGAGCTCACGGCGGCCCTGCCTGGGGCTGCGGGGTCCCCTCCGCCCCCCCGCTCAGCTGTGGGGAGCCCTGCCCCAGAGCAGTGCATGTGGGGGGGCAGCCCGTGGGGGCCAGGCTGGACACAGCGCCCCCTAGTGGCTGCTCTGATGACACAGGGCACGTGTGCCACCCCTGCCCCCCGCGAAGCCAGGGGGTCACTCGAGGCTGGCATCAACATGCCAGGCTGGGATGTGGCCGCTGGCTGGGACCGGCCCGTCATTCACCTGCCAGCAGCCGCCTCCGGCACCATCCCGGGCCTCCTCCCCCTCGGACTGCCAGCGGAGCCCCTCCTGGCTCGGGCCCTCAGCCCCTCGGGAGCTGGGCCGGGCCGCTGCTGGTTCTGGGCCCATCTGGGTCGAGGTCGCGGCCTGTGGCGAAAGGACACAGAGAGTGTGGGTGGGGATGGAGCTGGTCACGGGGGCCGTATCGCCACCGTATGGACCGGCAGGAGGGGCCGGGAGCCACCTGCACTGCCCAGAGCGTTTTCATTGGCATGCGTTAGACAGAGGGACGCTGTCCACAGACGCCGGCTAGAGCCAGGGGGGGGCCGAGGGCTCCCTCGCCCCAAGGGAACTGGCTGCTCGGAGCCAGGGGGGATTTGTGGGAAGCAAACCCGGCAGAAGCTCACATCCCAGCCTGCATGCCCTGGCAGGAGACAGCCGGGTCCCGCTAACAGAGCTGGGGGGGAACCAGGCGGGCTGGGCCCCTCTAGCCCCAGTTTCATCCATGCAGTAAAGCACCTGCCCCCCCCCTTGTCTTCCCCGGCAGCAAAGCCATCGGCCCCTCCCTGGCTCCCCGGGGTGCGTGCCCTCGCCGCGGTGGGCAGGGCCCCAGCCGCAGGCCCTGAGCCGGCTGGAGGGAGGGGCTGCTCTCCCGGCACTTGCCCCCCCCACGAAAGGAGGCTGCCCATCGCCCTTCCCCCAGCATGGCCACGCACTGCGCTCCACAGCGGGTACCACTGGGCAGGTGCAGCTGGGCACTCGCTGCCCGCCCCCAGTAGCTGCTATTGGCTCTGCCTTCGGGACACAGGATGGCCAGGCCAGGGAGCGACCCAGCCCGTGGCCCTGCCCAGGCACCGGTGCCAGTGCCTCCCTCGGCCATGCCCCGCGACCTGGTGCCCACTCACCAGCCCCCGGCCGGCGTCGCCCGGCCCAGCCTCCGGTGAACGCTGCAGATCCTGGGCAGTGGCCTCCAGCTGCTCCTGGGCCGGCCCCCAGCTGCGGGGGCAGCTCTCCCGTGGGGCGGCCGGAAGGTCCCCAAAGCCGCCTGCAGAGAAGGAGCCGGAGTCGCCGAAGCAGCAGGGGGCGGGAGGGAGCCCGGGACGGGTGCCGGGCGCATGGCACAGGGCAGGGACAGGGGATCTCCAGTGCCCATACGCTTGGCAGCAGTAGTAGAGCTTTTACCCACGGGGCTCGCTGCCACCAGGGGGCGCCAGGCGCAGCCTGCAGCAGGGCAACGCGCCAGGCGCTGAGAGCAGCTCGCACCCACCCAGCCACCCCCTTCCCCGACGTACCTGCTGCCAGCCCGGCCGCCTCGCCCAGGGGACCTCTGACAGCGGGCACCTCCTCCCGGGCACAGCGGGTGCGGCCCCTGCCCTGCGGCGACAGCAGCCCATCCAGGAACACCTGCCGTGGGAAGACAGGAGGGGGCAGAGCAGGCCCAGCGGGGCTGCCCGTCCCGGGGTGCGGTGCCAGGTGGAGCAGGAAAGGGAAACCCACCCTTGGCTCGGAGAGTCGGCCCCAGGGCAGGGTGAGTCCCACGCCCCCAGCGGCTGGCCCAGGGGCGGGGTTGTTACCGGGGCGCTGGCTGGTCCCCTGCCCTCTCCTACCTGCTCCGCGCCCCTCAGCAGAGCCTCTGCCCCGCTTGTCCGGCCTGGTTCTGCTCGCCGCCCCGCTGCCAGCCTGGGCCCGGCCAGCGCCTCCCACCACGACGCCACCTCGACCGGCTCCAGGTCCCGGATCCTTTCCGGAGGGGGGAAACCTTAGGGCTTGCATCTACCCTCTCTCACCCAGCCCCCCTTCCCAGCGTCCCAGACACCTCACGGCACACCCACACGGGGAGGGGAAACTGAGGCACAGGGGGAGGGGCCCAGAGCACGCTCCCTGAACTGAGGTGGGGCCACCCAGGGCCCTGCTTTCCGCATGCAGCTGAGGGCGGGACCCCCGCCAGTGTCCGGGGACAAGGATCTGGGGCTTCACCCCCACCCATCTCACGCCCTGGCCCGGCCCAGGTTTCAGTGGGGCAGGAGTAGGTCAGCGAGCCCCCGGCCCCGATGCTCCTGGCTCAGTGTTGGCTGCTCCCTTTGCTGTGCATGGCCCAGGCCCTAGGGCCGTGAGGAGCGGGGGGGGTGGCGGGGACAGACAGACGTACCTGTCAAGGAGCTGCCAGTGTCGGCTCCGTGTCCCGGGGCACAGAAGGCCGGTGTTCCCGGTGCCCGCAGCCTGCCGGGAGGAAGACCAGATGGGGCAGAGCCAGGGCCAGGGTGTTCTCCGGGGATGAGGCTCATGCCTGGCTCTGTGGCCGGACCCACGGGCAGGACACGCCAGGGACGGGCACGGAGGGTCCCATCGGCGCCGAGCCAGTCTGGGTCCCGGCTCTCGGGCAGAGCAAGGATGCAGTGAGTTCGGGCGGTCTCAGCCCGGACCCCAGGTCCCCCTGAGGGGTCCCAAGGCCCAGGAAGGGGCGATGGGGGGAGGACACATGACCCAGCCAAAGACCAAACATCAGTTCAGGGGACAGGGGGCACAACCCCCCCAGAGGGGCGAGGGGGGCACTGTCTCCTGGCACAGATCCCTCGGCCCCCTGGCAGTGCCCGCTCCTTACCGTCCTGCCGGGGCAGCCTGTCCCCGGCTCCGCTCGGCGTGCCCACCCTGGGGCCCGGGCCGGCTCTGGGCACGGCTGGGGGGCTGCGGAGAGCCAGGCCTGGAGGAGAAAAGCACACGGGGGTGTCTCAGCGCCAGGTCAGCCCCCGGCCCCCCCCCCAAGCCCATTCAGGCAGTGCCAGGCCCCCACCTAGCCCAGGGTTCACTGCCCCCCACCTGTCATCTCTCCCCCCGGCAGGGCCAACTGTAACCCCTCCTCCCAGCCCCCCTCCCCATGCTGGGGACAGAACCCAGGAGTCCTGGCCCCCCTCCCCCCTTCCCCACAGCCCTGGCTTGCTCGGGTACCTCTAGGTCTGGCCAGGCCAGGCCATGCCCGTGCGCCCGCAGGAAGTCACGCCAGGCCTGGCCCCGGGCGCCCGCCCCGGGCACCTCGCGCAGCAGCAGCTCGGCGTCGCAGGCGGGCAGGCGGCCGTCACCGTCGCCGTCCAGCAGCTGGAAGTCCCAGTAAAGCTGGGGGAGGAGTGGGGGGGGGGGGGAACGAGGCTGAGGTCCCAGGCATCCTTCTCCCTCCCCTGGCTCACTGGGAGCGGCGCTGCCAGCTGGCAGCAGTAGTGGGTTGTTATCCCAGCGTGGTGAGCAATCACATCGACTCTAGCTCTCCTCAGCCCCCCCCCCCAGTTCCTGGCAAGATGTGAGGCCCTGGGGAACTGAGACCCTGGGGCTCGTGCCAGCTGCCAGTCCAGACCGAGGCTGCCCCATATAGGCCCACAGAGAGTCTGCAGAGCCGGGGCGGGGGGCAGAGCTGGGGGGCAGGATGCAGAAGGGGGAGGAGATGCCGATGCTCAGCCCCCGGAGCTACCAAGTGAGCGAGGGGGCAAACGCAGCTGGGCCTGGGCACGGACCCCCAGGAGCCCAGGGCTAGGCCCCTCTGCCCCTGAGTCACTTGTGGGGCAGGCGCTGGCTAGGACCTGGACAGGCCTTGCGGTGACGTCGCTGCCAGCCTAGCCCAGCTTTTGAAGCTCCTGAACCCACCACAGGGGGCTGCCCCCTTCCCTGGGGGTCAGCTGCCCCACAGGCCGGGGCCCTGCCCCACTGGCAGGTTGTGATGCGGGCTCCCCAGCCCAGCTCACCTGTGCCCGCAGGCGACTCCGCCGTGTGGCCTCCCGCCGCCTCGCCAGCAGCATCTCGGCGCAGCAGCTGCCCTGGGGCCTGGCCCCACGGCCCTGGGGGGAGAAGGGCTCAGAGGGGGTGAGCGGTGCCAGCCTTCCCGCAGCGCCAGCGGCCCCCATCTGCCCCCCAGCAGCCGCCAGAGCAGGGCACAGCTGGGGCCACGGGACCCTGGGCGGAGCGGGTCATCACAGAGACATGCCACCTGGGCGTGGGGAGGCAGGGCCAGCCCCACGGGAACTGAGTGGGGAGCCCAGGGCTGGAACTGCAGGGGGCTGTGGGTCGGGATTGAGGGGCACCGGCAGAGCTGGGGGGCAGGGGGCTGTGGGTCGGGATTGAGGGGCACCGGCAGAGCTGGGGGGCAGGGGGCTGTGGGTCGGGATTGAGGGGCACCGGCAGAGTTGGGACTGCAGGGGGCTGTGGGTCGGGATTGAGGGGCACCGGCAGAGCTGGGGGGCAGGGGGCTGTGGGTCAGGATTGAGAGGCACCGGCACAGCTGGAGGGCAGGGGGCGCAGGTCACTCTGTCTCCTTGGCATTCATAGCACCCCCCATGTTCCAACCACCCCACAGCACCTGCCCAGCCCCCTCAGGAGCCGCCGACTGGCCAAGCCCAGCCCCCGCCTGGCTCGCCCTCCCCCCCAGCACCCCAAGGTTGTCCCCTGGAGTTGCCCCCATGCAGGGCTGGGGCTGCCCAGACGCGGTGGTGAGGGGCGCTGGGAGCCAAAGGGGCCACACGGGGCCGCGCTTACCTGGCGCACGAAGCCCGGTTCCTCCTGGCCTGGGGGCCACGCAGGCTCGGGGTGTCCCCCGGGCGCTGGGTCCATCTCGGCCAGGGACGTGGCTGGCCAGTTCCCGTGGTGCCCCCCGCATCCGTTTCAGCCCACTGCTGGGGGGCTCCCTGTCACCGTGTCCCTCGGGGCTCGGCCCCTGGAGGGGGTGGGCAGCCCGCACCGGGCCCACAGACTGGAGGGGCTGGGGGAGGCAGGAGTGACCTGGGAGGGCCCCGCGTGGGCAGCGCCTGTGTCCCCAGCCCGGCCGCGACGCCCGCAAGGGGTGGTCTCGGCTAGGAACCAGCCCCCAGCAGACACAGCTGCCTGGCACGCTGCCCCGCGCCCATCACCCCGGCCTCTGGGCCGTGCCCGGGGCCAGCTGGTGCCCGGGGGGATCGTAGGAGCCGGTGGCTGTGTGACAAAGCGCCCGGCAGCTCCTCAATTATGCATGGGCGGCAGGTGTCGGGTTGGAGACACCTGAGCCGCTGCGGGGGGGCTGGGCAGGGGCCCCGGGCGAAGGGGACGCGCTTGGGCCTGGCTCCCTCCCCTGCCCCTAGCGCGGCGGCTCTGCCAGGCCCACGGCTCCCCAGGGGAATCGGACCGCGCCTGCCCTGGCATAGGGGGTGGCCCACAGGGGAGACAGCCTGCGGTGGTGATGGAGCGCCCGGCGCTGGGGCACAGGGCCAAGGCGTGAGACCCCGGGTCAGGACGTCCTGGCTCCTAGCCCCCCCTGCTCTAACCACTAGACCCCCCTGAGCTGGGGGGAGAACCCAGGAGTCCTGGTTCCCAATGCACCCAGACTCAGAGGAGTACAAGCTTCCCCCGCCCTGTGCTGATCTCCCTTCAGGCTGGAATCTCCTTTGCCCGACAGCCAGCCCTGGCTCCCTGGCGAGGGGCGCTGAGATGCCAGCAGCATAGCCACAGGGGCTTGGTGCCTGCGGTGGGCTCTGTGCCAGCCTCCCTCCCTGGGACATTAATGGAACTGGAGGAGGGGAAAGGATGGTGGGGGGGGGGAGGATTATGACCCCAGCCATGACCCAGGGGCTGCTGGGTGGCATCAATCAACATGTGGCCTGTGGGCACCACTAGCCCTGTCACCACAGCAGGCACCCGTGGTGGGGCAGGGCCATGGGGCATGGGTGGGTGCAACGAAGAGGAGATATTCTTGGGGCTTTCTCTGCGTGCTGTGCGTGTGCCTCAGTTTCCCCACAGGTTACTCCTGTATGTCAGTGATGGGAGCCCACTAGTTGGGGGAGGGGCCTTCCCCGGCCCCACGTCCGCAGACCTGGCCGGGACCCCCTGCCCCGGCCCCAGCAGCTGAACAGGCTGTGACCAAGAGGAGCGGCCGCCTAGCCTGGGAAGGAGACAAAGGCCTGGGAGGGGCTGGGGGACGGGGCTGGGGGTGGCTGGGGGAAGAGGCCAGTCCCCCCTGGGGGCCGGCGGGGAGGGACCCAAGAATGGGGCTCTGTGGGCAGTTGCTGCTGTAACTCCT
This sequence comes from Emydura macquarii macquarii, assembly GCF_026122565.2. Taxonomy (NCBI): domain Eukaryota; kingdom Metazoa; phylum Chordata; order Testudines; family Chelidae; genus Emydura; species Emydura macquarii. Next base: position 9,473,038 of record NW_027133607.1, on the reverse strand, counting down.
AGTTACGCTGCTAGCAAAATCTGTGTGCTTTGTGACCCCGAGAACTAACAGCCCCCGGCCCCCGGCTGGCTGGGAATCGCTGCTGACGGGGGGGAGGGGGACTCCCCAGGACCCATCCGGGGGCTGCCGCGGGGGGAGTCCAGGCGGAGAAGGGGCGCTGGACGCTGCGGGGCCGGGGGCAGGAGGCTGCGGTGCTGGGGTGGGCAGACCCGGGGTCAGACGCCGAGTGCGAGTCCTGCCCGGCTGCACCCGAGGGCACCATCCCCCATGGGACTCCGCAACAGCCCCCACACGTGTGGCCGGGTCCAGGGGGTGAGCCGGGCCCAGGCAGGCGCAGGAGGGGCGTGGCATGGCCACGGGCACGTCTAGGCAGCCCAGACTCCCTGCCCAGGTGACGGGCCCCAGCCCCCCATGGGCCGCGGCCCAAGGACCAGACGTTTGCCCACGGTTACCATGTTTATTGCCAGAGGGGGCACGGGGCGAGTGCCGGCAGCACCTGGCTCCTTGCCCCGAGGCCAGCCCCGCTGTGCCGGGACACAGCACCCACGGGCACCCGCAGAGCCCCCTGCACAGAGTCAACCACAGGGTGCTGGGAGGGGGCTCCCACGCGAGGTGTGGCCGGCCCCAGCGCCATGGCAACGGACGTGGGACTTCTGGTGTTGTTGGGTGGGGTGTGGCCGGCCCTAGCACCATGGCGACAGATGCTATGGTCCTGGGGTTGCCGGGCGAGGGTGTGGCCGGTCCCAGCGCCATAGCGACAGGTGCTAGGGCTCTGGGGTTGCCGGGTGGGGGTGCGGCCAATCCCAGCACCATGGCAACGGGCGCGGAGGTCCCGGGGTTGCTGGGTGGGGGCTCCGTTGCGGCGGGGGGCAGCGGGGGTCTGGGGCTCAGGGGTCGCTGTAGACGACCCTGGGGCAGGCCTCGGGGGGGATGCAGCGGCTCTCGTGCTCCACCAGCCCGGCGGGGCACTGGCACCCGGGCACGCAGGCCTTGAAGCAGCGCGACTCGATGTCCCCCAGCGGCGCGTCCTTGTTGAAACACGTCTTGGGGCAGGGGGGGCCGCAGTCGTCGAACACGTAGCCCCGGTCCTGGGGGCAGCCGACAGCTGGGGGGAGATGGGGGGGTGGCAAAGTCAGTGCCAGGACCTGGGGGGAGGGAAGAGGCAGCGCTGGGACCCACCCCACCATTGCCACAGGCTCAGCCCCGTGGCCCTTGGTCCTGCCTCAGTTTCCCCAGGGCTGTGCCCACGACCTGCCCCTTGCTGCCCCCCCCCCCCCCAGGGGCTGCTCTCCACCCCATCTAGCCAGCCCTGATCCTGTCTCCGATCTGTGGGGCTCACTGCAAATCCCCCGCCCCCTCCCCGGCTGCGAGGGTGCGGGCAGCAGCGTGGGGCAGACCGGACCTCACCGCAGAGCGTGGGCGAGCGCCAGCGCAGCGCCAGCCCGGCCCGCCGGCACAGGGTGGCGTAGGCCTCCAGCACCTCGCACAGACAGGCGTCGGCGTCGGCGCCGGCCCCGCAGGCGCACAGGTCGTAGGCGCAGGCGGCGAAGAAGGGCTGGGGGGGCACCAGGGGGTGGCAGGGCCGGAAGGCCCCCGACGTCAGCACCTGGCAGCGGGCGTTGGCCTCCTTGCGGGCCCGGTAGCCGGCCTCCTTGCAGGGGTCCAGGTCCCGTCCGTCGGCGCACGGCCCGCCCGTGGCATCGTCGCTCTGCACCTGCCCCATGGAGAGGCCGTCAGCACTGCAGAGAGATTCCCCTGCCAGCCGGGGGGAGGTGGCAATGGGGCGGGGGGTGAAGGGGGGCAGGGGCGATGCAGGGGAAGGGAGCTGGGACGGGGGGGGGCAGCGATGGGGGGGTGAAGGAAGCCGGGCTGCCTGGCTCTCTGCCCCCCCCACCGCCCCGCTCACCTTCCAGCTGTTGCCGAAGGCGGCCTCGGAGCGGGCGAGCCGGCCCGAGCGCAGGCGGGCGTCGTCCTGCCAGTGGCCGTTGAAGTCGCCGCAGAGGCCGCAGGTGCGGGCCCTGTAGGAGCCGGGCACGCTGACCTCCAGCTGCGAGCGGCCGCTCCACAGCACCTGTGGGGAGACGGGCAGGACACCCCCCCCACGGGCTCGTCAGCATCTCTGCAGCACCCCTGAGGTGCCCATCACCCCGGCCTCTGGCAGCTCCGCCGGCCGGGCCCAGGGCTGGCTCTGGACTGGGGCCAGCAGCAGGGGAGGAGGGGGTGTCCCACAGCCCGGCCGTTACCTTCACCCCGATGTGGGTGCTGAGCAGCACCCCGCTGGCCTGGCGCTGGACGGAGAGCTGGGGCTCCCGGAGGAAGGGCAGCGTCACCGCCTGGCCAGCCACCTGCGAGGGAAGGGCGCGGGCTCAGCGACCAGCGGGCAGGGGGACAGGTGAGCCCCCGTCCCCGCACCAGGACCCCGCCCGGCTCCCGTCTCACCCTGACCAGCGAGTCCTGCAGCAGCTGCACCACCAGCTCCCCGAGCCGCACCGTCACCTCCTGGGTCCAGGACACGCCCGGGCGCCCCCGGTCCTCGTTGGTCACGTGGATGCTGCGGGCAGGAAATGGGTGTGTGTGTGTGTGTGTGAGGTGTTCCTTGGGCTAGGGACAGAGCTGGGAATGGAACCCAGGAGTCCTGGCTCCAAACCTCCACCCAGCAGATCCCCCTCCCCCTCCAAGCTGGGATACAGCCCAGGAGTCCTGGCCCACAGGCCCCCTCCGCTCTCACCCCTAGACCCTGCTCCCCTCCCAGAGCTGGGGAGAGAACCCAGGAGTCCTGGTGTGATGAAGTGGGAACACACTTAATGATGACGGTGTGTGCCTCAGTTTCCCCCATTTATTATTCAGGCATTTCAGTGGCGGGGGAAGCGGGTGTGCGGTGAAGGCAGGTGCGGCTGCCTTTAGTTACCTGCACAGACAGGGGAGCCCCTCCCCGCAAGGCGTTGCGGGGGGCGCGGGGTCAGGGGACCTCCTGGCCTGAGAAAACGGCGCACCCCACGTGGTTCCAGAGCCACGGGCCGGTGGGACTCTAACCACTAGGCAGCCTTGCCCTTCCCCCCCCAGGCTCCCGCCCCTGGGGTTGTCCCCGTATCTGCCAGGACCCCCACTCACCTGAAGTCCCCCCCCTCGCAGTCCTGGGCCAGGACGTAGGTGCAGGCGCCCTGGAAGTGCAGCAGCCGCCCGTCGAAGGTGCGGTAGTGCGGGTCGCCGAAGGCCAGGCAGGTGGCAGGGCGGGGCAGGCAGCGAGGGCAGCACATGCCTGGCGTCAGCGCGGGCGCCTCGTCCTGGGTGCACAGAGGCCGTTACGGGAACGCGTGTGCCAGCCTCTGCCCCCCCCCCCATCCCCGTAGAGCCCAGGACACCTCCCAGGGTATCTGGGTGGGTACAATTAAACCTGGGACTGGGGGGTGGGGGCCTGTGACACTGTTCCCAGCCTGGACCCTCGGCCGTGGCTTCCCCCCGGGGCTGCCCTGCTGAGCAGGACTCTGGTGCCCCCAGGGCTGGAGGGCCACGGAGCTCCCCCAGCCGGAGACGGGCGCCCCACTCACCGCGGAGCAGGCGGCCGGGGGGCAGCGCTGGCTCCGGCAGTTCACCTCCCCGGAGACGCAGGTGCAGGTCGTGCAGGCGTCCACCTGCCAGCGCTCGCCGGCCTGGTACCGCTGGCCCTGGGCGGAGCAGGCGCCGTCCGCGTCTGGGGGCAGAGGATGGAGCCAGTGACGTGGGGATCCCCCAGGCCCATGGGTCAGGCGCTGGGTCCCGGCAAGGCGGCAGGGCTGGCACGCTGCTGGCCCGGGGGTCCCGCCCAGCCAGGGGCTGCCTGTTGGATTCGTGGCTGGCGATTCGAGCCGGGAGGATCCTGGGAGCCAGGGACTCCTGGGGAAACTGAGGCACAGAGTAGGGGAAGGGACCCACCGCCGGCTACCCAGAGACCGTCACTGCCCCGCCCCCACCCCTCCTCTCCTGGGGCCTGGGCCCTGCACCCGGCGAGCCGGGAGGGACATCTCCTACCTTGGCATTCGTAGCAGCAGGAGCCGGGCATCCGCACCCTCCGCAGGCCGCCCTGGCACTCGGCGGGCTGGCACTCCACAACGCGGCACTGCACGTGGCCCAGCTGGCGGCAGAGACACCCGAGGAGTGGGCACCCGGCAGCCCCCTGCCCCTCTTCTTCCCCCCCCCCCCCGCCAGGCCGCCGCAGAGGGCACCCCTGCCATGGGGGGGGGGGCTGCTCCCTCCTTCCCACACAGCCCCAGCTCCCAGTTCCCGGCGTGAGAGCCCTGCCCTCCGCCCCCCATATGCCCCACCAGCCGGTAGGGGGGGAGCCGGGCCCCACCCCGCCTGGCGCCTGGGGCTGCACTGCTTGGAGAGGGAGGCGCAGGGTCCCCCCTTGAGCCGGGGAGGCCCCAGGACACAGACACGCCAGGCTGGGGGGTGGAGGGGGGGGCTGCCTCGTCAGGCCACACGGCGGCTTACATTACAGGTGCAGCTGACGCACTCGTCCGCAGTGTCCGTCCAGCTCTCGCCGTCTGACACCCGGCGTCCACCGGCCTCTATCTCACACTCTGCAAGGGGCGGGGGGGGGGGGGGGTGTCAGCTGCTGCCCCCAGACCCCGGGAGCTGCGTGGGCAGACACCCCGGGAGCTGCAGTGTCCGTGACGGAGCAGGAAGGTTCCCGGGGTTCACGCACAGTCAGCCCCGCCTGACTGCTCCCTCGCCATCACTAGGCTTCAGAGTGATCAGCCCCTGGGCTGGGCTCGGAGCCAGGGCGGCGCTGTCTGTCTGCAGGGACACGTGCCTGGACAGACAGACCTGGGCATTCAGCCCAGCTCCCCTCGGCAATCCCAACGTCACTGCCCTAGAGCCCCCCCGCCTGGCCTCTGCTGCCCCAGAAGGGGTGGCTGCCCTGCGGCATCTAGGCACGGCCAGCTCCAAGCACCCTGGCCACAGGGCTCCATGCCTGGATGTGGGGGGAGGTGCAGCCTGGAACACAAGCACCCCCAGATTCACTCCCCCTTCTCAACACCACACGGATCCCCTCCCCCCACACACTACACAGCGTGCTCCGAGGCGCCCATCGGCCCGGTGTCTGGGCACCAGTGGGCGCCGGCCATACGTCACCATTGCAGGCGGGGCAGCAGGCGCCCGGGGGGGTGAACTGCTCGGCGGGGGGGCAGCGGAGCTGCGGGCAGGCCTGGCGCACGCACACCCAGGTGAGATCCTGCAACGAGACGGGGATGCAGCCACGGCACATGGGCCAACCCGGGCCGGGCACACGGCGACACAGACATGCACGCGGGCCGGGGCCCTGGCCGGGGAGGCTGGGCTTATGGTGGTCCTCTCCACCCCCCACGATTCTCTTCCAGCCAGGCCTGCTGCTGACGGGGTGAGGGGACCCGGGGAGGGTCCGGCAGGGGAGCTGTGGGGCGGTCGTGGAGGGCTGGAGTGTCAAATGGGGCCAGTCTTTGGATGGGAGACCTCCAAGGAGAACCCAGGGAACTGCCGGGTGCGTCGCAGACTCTCCGGCCCCTCCATGGCCGCGTGGGTCCACACACTGCCCCAGAGGTGGCTCCGGGGCAGGACCTGGGCGAGCAGTCGTGGGACGCGAAGGGCTGGAGGAAGGAGGCGTCCGCGCCCCCCTGGGGGTTCAGTCGCACCCGGGGCCAGGCTCAGCGCCAAAGCAGCTGCTGCCCGGCAGGCCTGGCCCCGGGGCACGTACCTGGCACCGGCAGGTGTCACATGGGTCGCTGGGGGTCCGGAGCTCGGTCCCGGCCAGCTCGGCCGTGCAGGGACTCAAGGACTCTGCAAGACACAAAGGCAGCGGGTGAGGGGCTGCGGACCCTGGCCTGGCCTGGGTGGAGGCGGCGTGGGGAGCGGGGCAGGTGCAGGACGGCCCCGGTGCCAGCCCGTGCGGTACTCACGGGTACAGGTGGGGCAGCAGCGGTGCGGCCCGGGCGGCTGGATGTGGCTCCGGGCACAGCCCACGAGGCTGGGGCACCCTCTGCGGTGGCAGCGCACGTGTGGGCCCCCGGCCCCCAGCAGCTGGAACAAGAGCAGAGGCCAGGCCGTGACTGTCCTGACCCCCCCTCCCCGCCCCCGGCGGGGTCCCTGTCTGCTCCCCAGAGCACAGAGCCAGCACCGGGGTCCGACCCCCTCCACCCTGCCCTGCTTAGTCCCCCAAAACACCCCAGGTGGCAGAGCAGCCCCCAAAGAGGCAGCGCCCCCAGGGAGAGGGCGCAGTGTGGGGGCTGGGGCAGAGGGAGGGGGTGGGAGGTGTTTGCCCCCAGCCCCCCTTACCTCACAGGTGCAGACCTCGCAGGGGTCTAGTGCCGGCTGGAAGCTCTCCCCGGGGCTGTACGAGCGGCCCTCGAACTCGCAGCCTGGGGAGAAAACCTGCTCAGGGTCCTGGTGTGCGGGGGAGGGGGGGTGAAGTCCCCACTCCCCACCCGGAGCTGGGGAGAGAACCCAGGAGTCCTGGCTCCCGGACCAGCGGCTAGTCACAGACACAACGACTAGAAAATCACCGCTGCTAACGCCTGTGGGGGGGAAATAACCCTGAGGAAGGGGCCGTCACACGGTGCCCTCTGCCTCGCCTGGCACGCCGGCCCCTTCACACCAACGGGGGTCAGGGCAGACACAGGCAAAGTCCCCGGGAAGGGACAAGGGGCACTGGCCATACGGAGCGGGGGCCCGACCCGCACGCGGAGCTGCTGAGCAGGACCCAGGGGTCGCAGTCGATACGCAGCGGGTCACGCCCCGGGCCAGGCTGCGGCGCAAACCGGCGCTGACGGGCGGGCGCGCACTGGGCAGGGCGGCGGGCGCAGGGAGGGGCCTTCCCCCCTCCTCTCCGGACCGGACGTCGGCGAGCCCGACGCGGCAAAGCTGTGCCCGGTTCCAGGGCGGGCTGGCAAAGGGACGCTGCAAACCTCCGCGGGGGCGGAGAAGGCCCCAGACACACGCCCGCCGGCCAGAGGCTGAAGCGCTCGATTGGGTCACCCCGTCGGACACTCCGGGGGCAGCCAGGTCCCTGGCATGAGGGCAGCCCTGGGGCAAAGCAGTAGCATGAAGAGCCGCGCCGGCCGGACGCTCCCATCAGAGCCACGGGCTGGCCAGGGCGGGCGACGGATCCGGGCACAAGCTGCCCCGAGTCCCCATCTCCAAGCGCTGCCCGCCCAGCCGGGGGCCGGTCTGGGAGTCGTCTCTGGGCTCGCTGGGGGGATGGCAGGCCTGTACCGGGCAAGGGCATCAGCCCCCATGCCCGCCTCTGAGCCCCCCTGTGCCCGCTCCCCTCCCCACGCAGAGCCCGCCCGCCCCCCTACCGGCACACAGCGGGCAGCACTCGCCGGGCACCCGGACGGGGCTGAGGCAGGAAGCGAGGCAGCGGAGCCGGGCGCAGGTGGCGACGCTGTCAGCGCACAGGCAGGAGACGCAGGGGGAGGAGAACCAGCGGGCGCCGTCGGCGTGCTCCCGCCCCTCGTGCACGCAGCCTGTGGGCACCGGAAGCGCCACGGGTCAGCCTCACGTCCGTGGCACGCCTGTGCCCGCGCCCGCGGCGTGGCCTCCATCGCACAGGGCCAGCACGGCCAGGGCTGTAATGGATCGTCAGGCTGATACGGCCCCGTGGGCCCCTGCGGCCCCGCGCAGGGGGGGATCTCAGCCCAATATGGCCCAACACCCGTTAACTGGTCACTATTAGCCAGTACGGACCGGGGCGCTTTGTTTGGGTGCGGAGTTACGTGGATGGCCCTTCTCCCTTAAAGGGGCAGGCGCGCTGCCCCCCGGGCATAGTGGGGGGTTGGGGTGGGCACGGCCGGCGTGTGTGGTACCTCTGCAGCGGGGGCAGCAGTTCCCGGGCTCCGTCAGCTGGTGGGGGCAGGTCAGGGGGGCACGGGGCCGTCACGCAGAGCACGTCCCCGCCCTGGGGGGAGAATGGCAAAGCAGTTAGTTGGGGGGGTAGCCCCCAGCCTGGGAAATGCTCCCCAGCCCCCGGAGCACAGAGACAGGCCCAGCACCTGTTACATCCGTGTCCGACCCCCCCTGGGGGAAAGCCAGGGGGCCGTGGGGGGCTCTCCCCAGAGCGAGGGCCTGGCTGGTGCCCATGGGCATGGTGGGACGTTGGCCCAGGAGCCTTGGCGGAGCTACGCAGCCCACAGGCTACCAGCTTCCAACCCCGGGGGAAGGCCCCGCCCACGGGTGCATCTGGGGCCGGGACTGTGACCCCCGTCCCCAGCATGGTGTGGCACTGTGCGCAGCTGCGCCCCGCCCCAGAGCCAGCTGCATTTCGGGGGACAACACCGCCCGGGCAGCCCGTGGGGCTGCCTGCCGACCCGGTCCATCCCCCCAGCGGCGCCCGGGCACTCACCAGGCAGGTGCAGAGGCGGCAGGGCTCGCGGGGGTCGGGGAAGGTCTCTCCGTCACCGCACGCCCGCCCGTGGAAGTGGCAGCCTGGCACCGGGGGGAGAGACATTGAGGGTGGGGGAGAACCATCCCCCCTCGCCAGGCCCCCCTTGCTCCCAAGTCTCCCCCCATGGGACCCGCCCGTCACCCACTGATCCTGAGCGTCCCCCCCCCGGCACTCGGGAGAAAAGCCCTGGAGGGTAAATGCCAGCCTGGGTCTCTGCCCTGACCTGCACCCACCGGGCCCAGCCCCTTCCTGCCGTGGGGCCCGCCACGCGGCCAGCGCCAGCCGGCCCCTCCTCCCGCCGACCTGGCATCGCGTGGGCCGGGCGGGTCCGAGCCCAGAACCTGCCCCGGGGCTCGCAGGCGTCGGCAGCTGGGAGGGAGTCGAACCCGTCGCCCCTGCCCCAGGGGAGTGCCCTGACCACTGGGGCTGGGCTGGCAGGGGGCTGCGGGTCGGGAGTGAGGGGCCCCAGTGGGGCTGTGGGGGGCAGGGCAGGGCTGGGCTGGCAGGGGGCTGTGGGTCAGGAGTGAGGGGCCCCTTCACTTTAACAGGGACTAAGGTTCCCCACACGGTGCCCCCCCCAGCTCCACGCACCCTGGCACAGGGGGCAGCACTGGCCGGGGGGGCGGGCAGGGTGGCGGCAGCCCGGCGGGTCGCAGGGCATCTTGGCGCAGGTGACAAAGCCCCGGAGGCAGGCGCAGCGGCCGCAGGTGTCCAGGGGGTTCGGGAACTCCTGGCCGTCGAGGTATCTCTGGCCCAGGTACTCACAGCCTGCGGGGGCCAGACATCGCTGGGGGGCGAGGGCCCGAGACAGGGGCTGACCTGTCCCCCCAGCCTGGAATCTCCCCTGGGCTACCCCGGCCCAGCCGCCGCCCGCCCCCCACGCCCACCCCACCTTGGCAGGCCTGGCAGCACGGCCCTGGGCGGGGAAGGGGGCACTGGAGCGGGGGGCAGGCCGTGGGCCGGCAGGAGACGCTGCCCTCCCAGCAGGTGCAGACGCGGCACGGCTCCGGGGGGTCCGGGAACTGCTCCCCGTCGGGCAGCTCCTGCGCCTCGTACAGGCAGCCTGCGGGCACAGCAGGCGCTGACCCCGGGCACGAGGGTGGGAGCGGAGCTGGGAGGCAGGGCCCGTGGGGGGCTTGTTCCTGGCACAGGAGGCCACCCTCCTGCCGCAGGGGAGAGCAGAGCAAGGGGGGTCGCGGGGCTGGCCCAGCAGGAGGTTCGGGGAGGTTCAGGGGGTCAGGGGACTCCAGGGGACCCAGCAGGGGGTCCCGGGGCACTGTGGGGCACTGGGGAGACAGGGAGAGTCAGGGGGTCCCAGAGGGACAGGGGGGCCAGCGGGGCACTGGGAGGTGCTAGGAGGGGTCAGGGGTCCCGGGGGGGGGGCCCAGTGGGGCACTGGGGGGGGCCCGAGGGAGGGGGTACCATCACAGGCGCGCTGGCAGGTGACGGTCCCGTTGGCGCAGAGGCAGTGGCGGCAGGCGTCCGCGGGGTCGTAGAATCGCTGCGTGTGCTGGTAGGAGACGCCTGCGTAGAGGCAGCCGGCCGGGGGCTCTGGGAAGAGAAGGGGGCGGTTGGGGGGACAACAGCCCCCGACACCCCCAGGGCGCAGCCCAGGGCAGGAGCCTGTGTCTGATCAATGGCCCGGGGCTGGGACAGCCGGGGCTGCGGGGCGGGAGTGAGGGGCACCGGCAGAGCGCGGAGCTGGGCAGGCGGGACACCATGGGGATGGGCTGTCCCTGCCCTCAGCCGGGGGGAGGGCAGGGTTTCAAGGCAGCAGAGGGTTTAGCCGGGGGGGGGTCAGTGCTGGGGGGGCCCCACCTGGGGAGTCCAGATGGGCCAGGCTCAGCTCAGCCCTGCCTGTCCAGCCCCCACCCCCCCCCCGGTTTCCCCCACACCTGGCCCCACCCCCCCCAGACACGGCCCATCCCCCCAGAGAGGAGGGACCCGCCGCCATGGGGCTCCAGCCTACCTGGGCACTGGGGGCAGCACCCGCCGGGCAGCAGGACGGGCTCAGCGCAGAGCAGGGGGGGGCAGCGCCGCGGGAGACACGGCACATTGCCACTCTGCAAGGGAGAGACGCGGCTCAGCCCCCCGGCTCTACCCACTAGCCCCCACTCCCCTCCCGGAGCCAAGGAGAGAACCCCAGCACCGTGCTGTGCCCCCCCCTCCGTGCCCTCCTGCTGCCAGCCCCAGCCCGTCCCCTGCACCTCCCCCCCCCGCCACCGTCAGCAGCGACACCCCGGCCCAGCGTGGCACAGGGTTAAATGGGCCCCTCTTTCAGGGGCAGCGGCTCAGCCATTGGACAGGGGCCCGGGACGCCCCGGTTCTAGTCTCAGCTTTGCCAGGCTCGCCTGCTGTGTGCCTCAGTTTCCCCACCTGTAACGTGGGGAGCGGGCAGGGCCGGCGGGGGCTGGCTGCCCTCAGACGGTCGATCCGTCCCCATGCCGCAGGCTAACGGGACGCGACCAGCCCAGCTTCCCCCAGCGAGGCAGCGGCAGAGCTCGGGCTGGGACCCAGGCGTCCGAGGGGCCGCGCTGAGCCGGCCTCGGGGCCCCAGCTCCCCCCGCCAGCCCCGGGCACGTACCAGGCAGCGGCACAGCTTGCAGGGGTCCGTGGGGTGCGGGAACTCGGCACCGTTGGGGTACTCCTTCCCCGCATAGCTGCAGCCTAGGGCAAAGAGGGGGCTAGCAGGGGGGGTCAACAGGGGCTCCCCGCCCCCTTCGGGGGCTCCCCGCCGCTGCAAAGCATGTTGGGAAGATGGGCTGGATGTGGGCAGCGTTGGCAGAGGTGCCAGGGCCCTCAGGCCAGGCGCCGTCCAGTGGGTCTGTGCCCAGTGCCGACCGCGCCAGAGGGGCACCGTCCCCCCCCCAAGGGGGGTCACCCCAGAACATCCTGCCTGCCAGCGCCCCCCATGGCCATCGGTGCCCCGGATCCCACCGACGGGCTGGCTAACTGGAGAATCAGCCCCTCCCCTTTGGGACCAGCTCAGCCCCGCACCCGGTGGCAGGAAGTTCCACAGGCCGACGGCCCGGCGGGCGACAGACACTCCCTCTTGGCAGCTCCCCGCACGGCCTGGGGGTGCCCCAGGAAACAATCAGCCCCCTCCCAGCCCAGGCAGAGCCGCTGGAGCTGGGGGAAGCGGCAGGGGCAGGGGGTGGGGCGGGGGGTTGCGGCTGGCGTCCCGACCTCTCACCATTGCAGTTGCTGGGGCAGCAGGAGCCGGGCAGGGGGTGGGCGCACGGAGCAGCGGGGCAGGGCCGGGCGGAGCAGCGGACGTCCCCGTCGGCGCACACGCAGAGCTGGCAGGGGTCCCGCGGGCTGAGGAACCGCTCGCCCGCCGCCACCGCGGCCCCCTCCACGCTGCAGCCTGGGGGGCAGACGTCAGTGACCAGCGACCCCCGGCCCTGCCTGGGCCCCCTCCATTCTACCCCTGGGGTGGCTCCCTCACCCCAGCCCGCCCCGTTGGCACCCCCCGGGCACATGCCCTGCACCCCCCAGGGGATCTTTAACCCCTTCCTCCCAGAATGCTGGCCCCCAGGAACGGGGAGCCCCGCCAGCCCCGTGCCCATTCCCCCCAGCCCCACGGAGGGCGAGGGGGGCTTTGACTTGGGGCCCATAGGCCTGAGTCCTCGGGGTCCCCGTGCCCCCCACCCAGCCCCCACCTCGGCCATGCACCCGGGTCCTGCCCGGGCAGGGGGCAGGGATGGCCCAGAGCAGCCCAGGGGGTTACTCGACCTTTGCAGATGGGGCAGCAGTGCTGGGGGTCCCGGACGGGCTGGGCGCAGGGCGCGGGGGGGCAGAGCTCTTCCTGGCACCGCACGTGCCCAGCCTGAGCGAGAGAGAGCCGAGGTCAGCAGCGGGAGGGCAGGTGCCCGGGCACGTGCCTGCCCCCCTCCAGCCCCCTTAGTCCCAGCACCCCCCAGGCCCCATTGTCCTCGCCCAGCGTGGTGCCAGGGGCTGGGGCCGCTGGATCTGGGACCCAGGTCCCCTGCTCCTGGTGCCCGGGTAGCTGGGCATCCCCTGGCGTGGGGAAGGGCTGAGTCCCCCGCCCGCCCCCACAGGCCCCCGGGGTCACTCACCGAGCAGGTGCACCGCACGCAGGGCCCGCTGCCGGGGGGTGCAAAGGTCTCCCCGTGCCGGTACGGGCGCCCCTCGTATTCACATGCTGCCGGCGGAGAGAGATGGGTGAACGACCCCGCGTGGGGGGTGGGGGCCAGTCCCACCCCCATCGCCACAGAGACCCCAGCCCCTCAGACACCCCCCCCTGCCCCGCCCGGCTCAGAGCCATGGCAGGACGGCACAGTACTGGCTGGCCGTGGCCACGCAGGGGAGCCGCCCAGAGGGCAGGGGCTGGGCCGCCCGGGCCCCACGCCGAGGGGCACCCAGCTCCACTCGCCAGGCATGGCCCCCACGTGGGTGCTCCCTCGACCCCCGCCCGTCCCCCGGGGGGCCCATCCCTGCCCCAGGAGGGGTGGGAGATGCTGGCTCTGCCAGGTCCTGTCGGTGCCGGGGGTAACAGGGGCCCCCTCTGCCTCCCCCCCGTGCCCCGCTGCCAGGGTCTCTCTGCGGGCGCCCGCCGGCGACTCACCGTGACAGGCCGGGCAGCACTGGCCCCGGGGGGTGCCGGGGTGGCTGCAGGGCGCGGGCGGGCAGCTCTGCTCCAGGCGCTCGCACGACACCTCCCCGGCCTGTGGGCACGAGCCAGAGCAGAGCCGGGCGTGGGTGGGACGCCCCCGTTCCCGCCCGCTGGCACAGCCCCCCCGCCCAGCCCTCGGGTGGTCTCGGGGAGCAGGGGCCGGGTCCCGGGGTGGGGGGGGTGGGCACAGAGGTGCCCGGGGTGCTGGGCTGCCTCAGGCAGGGGCTGTGTGGCCTGGGGGGCTCGGGAGTTGGCCCGTGGAGAGGGCTCCCCGTGGGGCTGGGGTGAAGGGGAGGTCTTCTTCATGCTTTCTCTGAGTGCGGTGTGCACGGTGCGGTGTGCACGGTAGTTTCCCCCTAAGCTACTCCTGCATGTCGGTGATAGGAGCCAGGCATGCGATCATGGCGGAGGCCACGAGAGAGCAGAGGGCCCCCCAGCCCCACATCTGCAGACCCGGCCGGGACCCCCTGCCTGGAGTCACCCACCCGGGACAGGCTGTGGCAGGTGGAACGAAGGGGGGGGGGGTGGCCGCCCTGCCTGGAAAGGAGACAAGGACTGGGGGTGGCTGGAAGGGCCAGTCCCCGCTGGGGGGTCACCTGGGGCAGGGCCCATGGATGGGGTCCCCGCTAGCCCAGCCCTGGGCTCTCCCCCCCCCAATCTGCCGGTGCCCCTCACTCCCAACCCGCAGCCCCCTGCCTTTCCCCGCTCTGCCCTGGGTGGGCCGCCCCGGGCGCAGGCACTCACCAGGCAGGAGCAGTTCAGGCAAGGGTTGGACGTGGCCAGGAAGACGTCTCCGCCCTGGTAGCGCTGCCCCTCGAACTCACAGCCTGGGCACAGGAGAGCGGCCAGCTCACGTGGGCACCCCCCCTACCCCCCCGCCGTGCCGCACGGAGTCGCTCTCCCCCGTCAACGCCCCTGAGCCGCAGCTCCTGTCCCGTTCCCACCGTCGCCCCCCAGAGCTGGCTGCATTTCCAAAGGGGCCGCTGCCCCGGGTGATGAGTTGGGGGTGGGCTGAGAGGCCCCTTTTCCCACCTCCTCCCTGGCTTCTCAGCCCCCGTGGGGCAGGGCCCGCATGCCCTAGCCTCTCCCCATGGCGACGCCTGGTCCCCACCCCACTGACGGGACCCCAGGTGCCCCACTGACCTGCCTGGCAGTGCGGGCAGCACTGGCCGGGCGCCCCGGGCATGGGCTGGGCGCAGGACAGGGCCGGACACGCCGTCTGCACGCACGAGACCTCCCCGTCCTGCAAGGCAAGGTGCCCCGAGTACAGGTGAGGGGCTGGGGGCGCTTCGGGGTGGGGGTGGGGGAGGAGATTGCTCCAGGCTTGGGTGGTCCCTGACCCCCTCCCTGCGGCCACAGCCGCCATTTTGGTGTGACACACTAAAACTCCCTGGGCGCCCGCGCAGCAGGGCCCAGTTGGCCCCAGGGGCGCCAGTCGTAGGGGGCGCGTCGCTGCCCAGCTGGTGCCCAGGGTACCGGGCCCCCGTGGCATCAACATCCTGGACCCGAGCTGGGGTCCAGCCAGCCCCTGGCGCCCCAGTTCCCTCTAACCCACCGGGGGGCTCAGAGCCCAGTGCTGGCGTCCGTGTGCCCACACCCCACGACCATACGTCCAGCCCGGCCCCCCCAGTGCCTGCGTCCGTGTGTCCAGCCCGGCCCCCCCGGTGCCCGTGTGCCCAGCAGGGCGGCGGTGGCACTCACCCAGCAGCGGCAGGAGGTGCAGGCGTCCCCGGCGAAGGTCTCCCCGTTGCCGTAGAGCTGCCCCCCGTAGCTGCACCCTGGGAAGGCCGGGGCTGAGCATTAGTGCAGGAAGCCGGCGGGTGGCCCCCCCTCCCCAGAGCCCAGAGCCCTCCGGGGGCCCCACGGCCAGCCAGGCCCCAGGGGAGCGAGCGGGGCAGGTGCCGGACTGCAGCCCCAGGAGAGACCCAGCCCCCCGCATACACGGGTGGTCCATACGCGGGGCTCGGACAGCCCGCTTCCCCGCACTGGAGCAGAACCGTGGGCCTGGCCAGCGTGGTACCCCTGCCTTGGGCCCCCCCGGGCCAGCCCTGGCTGCACCCAGCTCAGCGACCTTGAGAAACGCCCCGGGGTGCAGGTCTGTCACTACACATGGGGGGCGAACCGGCACCCTCGGAGCCAGAGATGCTAACAGCCCCGGGCCCGGGAAAGGCAGCAGAGCGCCGGGCGGGGCGGGACGGTCCGTCTGTCTCCGGGACAGCCTGTGCCAATGTCCCCAGGGGAGGCAGGATGGCACACGCAGCCGCTGGCACCGGGGCTGGAAGAGCCGCGCTGCGGCTAGCAGGACTGGGGGGGCTCGGTGCTATGGCACATGGCCAGTCCCGGCGGAGACCAGCTGGGGTAGGGGTCTGCCACCCCAGCCTGCCCTGCCCCAGCACCTCCCACCGGCTCTGGTTTATGTGACCAGCCAGATGTGGGGAGGGTCCCGGTTCAGATCCCAGACGGGACACCAGCCCGGCCCCCCTGCAGCCAGCGAGGGCGGCGCCGAGTTGGCTTTGCCTTTATCCCCTCGTCCCCCCCGCCGGTATGTCCCCCAGGCCTCGCCCCCCAGGCTCCCTGCGTGGTGCGCACCTACCCCCCACCCCGTCCCGCTCACCGAGGCACCGGGGCCGGTCCCCACGCGCCGAGCACCGCACTTCTCCCTGCAGGCAGACGCAGGCGGTGCAGTCGTCCTTGTCCCAGGCGGCTCCCTCTTCGCGGTGTGTCCCGTCCCACGTGCAGCCCGGCCTGCGGCACTCGCAGCCCTCCAGCGACTTCACGCGGGCCAGCAGCTCCGAGCTCTGCACGAGGCAGCGAGGGAGCCGTGAGCACGGGCTGGGGGAGTGGGTGGACAGCCAGGACTCCTGGGTTCTAGCCCAGCTCCGGGAGGGGAGGGGAGTCTAGTGGTTAGGGCAGGGAGGCTGGGGGCCAAGACTCCTGGGTTCTATTCGTGGCTCTGCCAATGACTCACTGGGTGACCTTGGGCAAGTCACTGACTCTCTGAGCCTCAGTTTCCCTAATCAGTATGATGGGCATGGGACAGAGAGAGTTGAGAAGCAGACGCATTAGTGCCCATAAGGCTCCGGCCTTCCTGACCAGGGGAGGTAAGTCTCACTGAATCAGAGCAACACGGGGCTTGGTAAGAACTCCAGCCCGCTTGGGCTGACGTAGGCACGGCTAGACCTGGACCAGCCCGGACCAAGCCTCTGACGAGGGGGATCCCACAAACCACCTCCCGTTCCAACGCTGAACGGCCGGAGAGCGGGAACCATCGTCCCAAAATCTAACCTGCCCCTGCCCTGCTCATCCCAGCTTCAGTGCACACGGAGAGCAATCGATCCCCATCCTTGATAACAGCCCTTAGCACAGGGGAGACTGCTCCCAGGTCCCCCCTCGGTCTGCTTAGCTCTAGGCTAGACAGGCCCCGGCTTTTTAACCTCTCCTCCAGGGCAGCTTTTCATCAGTTTTGTCGCCCCCCTCCCGGGACTCTTTCCTGATGTGCAGCGCCCAGCAGACACTGGCTGGAGCCTCTCTGCTGATGGCTCACGAGCGGCTGGGAAATCGTTCGTGTGACTCCGTCACGCCGTCCCCTGCCTGTGGATGGCTGAGTCAGTGCAGGGCCTGCCAGAGGTTTGCAGCTTGATATCAACATCCCAGGGGCAGAGGCACCCAGGGCTTGGCGGTCCCACCACCCCGGTTGCACCCCGGGGATCCCTGGGGGTCACACGGGCGTCTGCAGATTTTATAAGCGCACTCCCCCCTCCATTATCCAAGTCATTAATGAAAACACTGACTCGGGACGGACCCCCGCGGGACCCCACTAGCTGCGCCCTCCTAGGTCAACAGCAAACCACTGAGAACCACTCGCCAAGGATGGCCTTGCCATGAGTTTCACACCCCCCGGCAAGTATTTTCACCTACAGCACAGCTCAGCTTCCTTCCGCGAACGTCCCTGAGGACTGTGGCAACAGCCTGACTACAAATCAAGCCAGCCATGGCTACAGCTCCCCGCTGCCCGCTAGACCAGCGACCCTGGCCAGGCGGCAGTGAGCTTGGTCTGGCATGATTTGTTCCAGGCGAATCTGTCCTTGCAATCCGATTATCCTCGAGGTGCTCACACCGGGCTTGTTTCCTAGTTTCCCGGTCCCAAAGCTCAGTGACTGGTCCATATGTCCCCCGGGGCGCGTTGTTCCCGTCTAGACAGGTCCTGTGTTTGCCCTTCTCCAGTCCCCTGGGACCTCACCCGTCCTGCTCTCTACGAGAATGGCTCCCGGCTCTGAGATCGCGTCAGCTACTTTCCTTGAGCAGCTTGGGGTGAATCTCACGTCCCTTATCTCCTTTACCCCGCTCTTGCCGTTTTGGCCCGTGTTCCCGCCCCCAGTTGCAGGAATCCCCCCGGTCACAGCTGACTGGTTTGGTGAAGAGCGAAGCACAATTGGCGTCGGACGCCTTCGCCTTCTTGGAGCCGCGTCGGCGTCTCAGCTCTCACCGCGGCTCCTTCGCACCGGGAGAGTTTGCAGTCGCCTTTGCTAGGGTCTCTTTGAGAAACGGCCCCTCCGCCACCTTCCTTCCCCCCCCGCCATGGTTTTCTTCCCACAGCAAGAGCGCCGTGCCGTGTCCCCGGGGCGAGGCCAGGGCTCCAGGTCCTACCTGTGCTTTGACCGTGTCCAGCCCGGCACCCAAGCCAGCCACCCGCTCCTCCACCTGCCGCATCCGCTCCTCCAGGGCGGGCGGGTCGGGCTGCGCCCCCCCCGGGGCGAACTCCGGCTCGCTGGGCTGGTGCTGGTAGTTGTGAATGTCGGCGAGGGCCGGCGGCTCCGTGGCCAAGGGGAGCTCGTCCAGGTACCTCTCCTCCGCCAGGCTCTGCGGCAGGGGGAAGGGGTCTGCAACACACGGTGGGAGATGGAGCCATGGCACCAGGGGGC
The DNA here is from genome assembly GCF_026122565.2 of Emydura macquarii macquarii. Taxonomy (NCBI): domain Eukaryota; kingdom Metazoa; phylum Chordata; order Testudines; family Chelidae; genus Emydura; species Emydura macquarii. Next base: position 9,455,082 of record NW_027133607.1, on the reverse strand, counting down.
CGGTTCTAATCCCACCAGGGCTGGCACATGCCCAACGTCCGCCCGGCCTGGTTCCGCCCATCCCCGTGGAAACGGGGGTCCTGCGCTGGCACCAATTTCCGCCGGCTCCACAGACGGCCTGGCCCCACACTCCCCGCCCACCCAGGGGGAGCTGGGTGCAGGGCACCTGCTCTGGGACCCAACAACTCCAGGGGAGGACGGGGGGGTGTCCAGGATTCCCTGGCGCCTGGCTCTGGTGCAGAGCGGCAGCTGGAGCAGGGCATGGATGCTGGGCACAGGGACTGGAGCATACGGGCAGCGCTGAGAGCCAAGCCCTGCCCATCTCCCCTGCATCCTGCCAGGAGGGGAACTCTGCGCTCCACCCCCCAGCCTCCCCACATCTGCCCCCGGCCCCCCCTTTATCCTCTGTCCCGGGGGTCGACCGGCCTCCATCCATAGCCAGGCCCAGCTCCCATCGCAGACTGACTGCAGGCGGGAGAGCGGCTTGGCAGAGGGGAAGGGGGCGGCAGAGCCAAGCTGGCTCCAGCAATTAGCCCTGGCACTGGCCCAGCTCGTTAGCGGAGGAAGGACCGTGGGGGCGGCCACGGGGGTGGCTGTTGTTCCAGCTGCCAGGGCCTGAATTGAGGCCAGTCCTGGGGAGAGATGCCGGGGGAGGAGTGACAGGGGAGCAGAACTGATCCGCTGAGAATACAGGGCTCGAAGCCAGGACTCCTGGGTTCCATCCCGGCTCTGGGAGGGGAGTGGGGTCTAGTGGTTAGAGCAATAGTCTAGGACCCAATTTGGTTAAAGTGCAAGGGCCCCCCAGGAGCGCAGGGCCGGGGTACCCCACAACTCAATCCCCGTTGCTGCAGCGCCCGGCCAGGCCAGCCCAGCCTGGGGGATGTAACCGGACGTTCCCCAGACAAGCCCCAGGAGCGTTTTGGTGCCTGCCCATCCCCCTCAGGAAAGGCAGCTGGCTGGGCCGGGCCGGGGAGATCCCGCAGGGCGCCTGGCAAATCCTGGAGCACCCGCCCCGGCAGAGTCGGAGCGTGCGGCGCCTGGCCGGCCGCAGGGACACCAGCTCCCGGTGGGGTTTGCAGACAAAACCTTCAATGCATTTTCCTCTACTAATGAACGCCCTGCGGGGCAGAAGGAGACCCTACAATAACAAACCAGCATGCGCAGCTCTGCCGTCCACCAACACATACACAGCTCAGTGTGCATGTAGACCCTACAATAATAAACCAGCGTGTGCAGCTCTACCGCCTCCCAGCCCAGTGCAGTCCTCGACACGCTCACTGCCTGGCCGCGCCACATTCCTCACAGGCCGCTGGGCCAGGCCCATGGCAGCTGATTACTGCCAGGGCTCAGCAGCTGGGGAGGGGGCAGGAACCCCCAGCTGCAGGGCACCCTGTCAGGGTGGAGGTGTCTCAGCTGGAGGTCGGCTCCTGCCCCAAGGAGGATTTGGGTAATTCTGGGCCGTGCCACTCTCCATACAGAGGTCTGATCCCGCTCAGCTCTTGGCCTCAGACATCAAGTGGCAGGGAGTTCCACAGGCCAACTGCTCAACTCCACCCCCACCCGAGAAAAGCCAGGCCCCACCCGACCCTGAGCAAAGCAGGTCTCCCCTGGACCCCGAGGCCCTAGAGGCAATGGCTCTGAACAGCAGCTCAACCCATCCCGGGGGGCCCGCCCCCCAGCTCCCCCCCATGTGTCTCTCAAGCAGCCCCCTGGGTGAGCACCTGGATGGAAGCAGAAGGGGCATCTCCCAGGCAGCTTAGATCCTCCCCCCACAGGCCAGGCCCCCCAGGGGAAGGGCTGTGGGTCCCTGGCCGCAGCCCCGGCCCAACCCCAGCCCCCCTACAGGGAGGATGGCCCGGGCTGCCTGGTTCAGTGCCAGCCCTAGGGGCAACTCCCCTTCCTTGCTCCGATTGCCCCCCATTCTCAGCGTCCACAGGCATCCCCCCACCCCAGCCCAGCCATCTCTGCCAGCTCCTACCTGCCAGGTTCTCACAGTGCCACGGCCGGCGCGGGAATCCGTGGGGGGAGATCTCGGCGGTCTGCCAGTAGCCCTGCAGCGAGATGCCGCCCATCAGGCCCCGGGTCAACCACCAGTGCCAGGGGCAAGAGAGAGCAGGCACTGCCCCGCGCCAGACGTCACCACGCCCAGGAAACCAAGCGGGGGTCTGGACGGCTGGGTGGGGAACCCAGGGCTGGGGTGGCAGGGGGCTGCAGGCCGGGAGTGAGGGGCACAGCTGAGGGGGAGACGGGACCCTCCCACTGACGGGCCGTGATGCTGGGCCCTTACTCGGGAAGGAGGGAGGCCGGGTGCCAGGGCCGGGGCGGCTCCCGGCCGGCGCGGGGCTCACCAGGAACTTGCTGGCCAGGTCCCCGGGCAGGCTGGCGAAGGTGATCTGCAGGTCGCGGGGCAGCTGCAGGTTGAGGGCGACCCCCAGGCCGCCCCTCTCCAGCAGCACGGCCCGGCGGCAGTCCACGAAGAGCACCAGGCGTCGGGGCCGCAGGTCGAGGGCCAGCCGGGCCCAGCGGCCGTGGGCGAAGGGGCTGCCCCCGGGGAAGAGCAGCGAGGCCGGCTGCATGGCGGGCCCGGCGCGGTAGTCCAGGCGCAGCTGGTTGGCGTGGGCGCTGGACACCAGCTGCAGCAGCGCGCGCCCGTCCCGCGCGGTGGCGGCCGGCGACACCAGGGCGACGAGGGTGCCCCCGGAGCCCCGGCGCTGCCTGGCCACGAAGTGGAAGCCCAGGGCGTCCTGCGCGCCGGCCAGCAGGGAGACGGCGTTGTCCCGGGCCAGCGTCAGGCGGGGCACCCGCGGGTGGAATTCCCAGGCCGGCGCGTCCGGCACGGGACCCACAGCCCTGGTCACGCCCCGGACGGAGCAGGTGACGTTCAGCGCGTCCAGCAGGTCAATGACTGCAAAGCAAGCCCGGGGAGGGAATGGGGGGTTAGCAACTGGGATCTCCCCCCCCCAGCCACACGGACCCATAGCACCGTGGGGGGAGAGTGACAGCCATGGGGATCTCACCCCCCATTCCTCCCCAGCCCCCACTTCCCCTCCCTCTGCAGAGCCGGCCGCCCAGGCGGTGGGTTGGGGGTCTCTGTAGGGACCCTCCCCCAGCCCCCCCGACGCTGGACCCCAAAGGATCAGTGGGGCAAGGGGCCCAGCCCAGACCCTGAGCAAAGGGGAACCTGGAACCCTTGTGAACCTGCCCCCAGCCGGCCCCAGGGAAGAGCCCCCCCAAACATTCCCCAGGGCCCCGACCGGCCAGGGGTCACACTCACAGGCAGCCTGCAAGAGCCTGCCCAGGGAGGTGGAGGGGGCAGAGGAAATGGGGGGCAGGGGAGCTTCCTGGGGGTCACTGGGAGGAGACGGGGAGAGGCCTGAGAACCAGTGACCTGGTGTCTGCAGCTGCTGGGTTCACTGGGATTTGCTCAGCCGCCCAAGCCCAGCGAGGTCTGTACCCCTCGGGCCGGCTGGCGGCTTCTCCCAGCCCCACTGCAGGGGACACATAACAGCAGCTGTGGGGCAGGCTCATCCCCCCTTCTCCAGGCCAGGAGGCTGGGCCCAGGGCGGAAGAGGCGTGCTATACGGGGCAGAGGAGTTCACCCGCTGGCACACAGGCATTGCGCCCTCCTCTGGCGGCCCTGGGACAAACCCTGCCCTAGGTCACCTGTGGAATGAGTCCGGCAGGTCTCAGCCTGGCTGCTGAATGTTACCGCTGCTCCAAACCTCCCAGTGGGAGCGGGTGGGAACGGGGGGGCCGGGGCAGCCGGACCTCAAGGCGAAGAGGGAACAGGACCGGGCCCAATGGGCCGCCTGGCGCCCTGGGAAACACGCTGGGCCCCAGGGCAGCTCATCCCCTTCCTGGCCAGCGCCAACCCCGGCCCAGCCCCATGGCCCCCAACGGGACCCCAGCCCCGAGCCCCCCAGGTGACCCCTCCCCCCACCCAGGCAGTGCCTGGCCCGGGGGCACCCTGAGCGCCCAGGGGTCCCATGAGGCAGGGGGCTCCGCGCCCCCCCCCCCCAGCGGGTCCCAGCAGCTGGGGCAGCCCGGGGGGGCCATTCCGGGGGGGCAGGTGGGTCCCCTGGGCGGAGCGGGGCGCACTCACCGTAGTCCTGCCGGGGCTGCTCGGAGCCCGGCTCGCCCCGCGCCACGGCCCGCAGGGCGAGCGCCGCCAGCCCGACCCAAAGGGCCAGCGCCATGGGCTGGGCCGAACCGAACCGAACCGGGCCGGGCCGGGCCGGGGGTCCCGTCCTGCGCAGCTTCGCTCTGCCTTGGCCCGGGGCGGGACCTGAGCCGCTGCGGGCCGACTCTGAGCGCTGCGGACCGGACCGGACCGGACCCCGGGCGCCCTTCGCTCGGCACCGCGGCGGGACCCCCCGGGGGGCGGAGGGGAGGGCGGCGCCGGGGCCGGGACCCTCCTCTGGGGCCGGGCCGGAGCGAAAACCCGGAGCGGAGCCGGGCGAGAGGCAGCGGGGAGGGGGGGGCCCGCTCAGCCCGGCACAGGCAGGGTCCAGAACCGAGCGGTCCGGCCCGGCCCGGCAGTCACAGCCCGCAGGGTCACAACCCCCCCCCCCCCCGCTTCACCCCTCCTGGGACCCCACCTGGGAATCTCCCCGCTGCCCCCGCTTCATCCCGGCCCCCGCCTGAGCTGGCACGGGGAGGGGTGACTTGTACCCCCAAAGGGAGCAGGGTGCCCCTCCCCCCCGGCATCCGGCCCCCCCCGGGGCTCTCAGCCAGCCTGGCACAAGCAGAGGGTCTAGGAGGTGCCCAGGTGATGTCCGGATGATGCTGGGACTGGGCGACCGGACATGGTTGCCTGGCCTGCTCATTCCCTCTGAAGCCCCCGGCACCAGTCACTGGGGCAGAGAGGACGCTGGGCTGGGCGGCCCCTTGCTCGGAGCCCGTCTGGCCCCAGAAAGTCCTTGGTTAGAAAGTTACAGCCCGGTCTGTCTGGGTCAGTCCCAACCCAAGCCCTGGCCCCTCTTTCGTCCCAGTCCAGGAGCGTCTCTCCTCTTCCTTCCTTCCAGCAGCCCAGAGCACACCCGTAACAACCTTTTCCCGCCACCATGCAGCGCATAGGGGAAACTGAGGCACACGCACTATTCATACAAGCATTAGGGAAGGTTCCCACTCCTTCACGGGGCGGGGGATGAGAGGGGGAAGGAAACTCCTCCGCTCTTGTCTGCTGAGACTGTGCGCGCTCGGGTCATCTCTCACCTGTGTGTCTCTGCAGCACCTGGCACAATGGGGCCCTGATCTCACCTGGGCCCCCCAAGGTGGGGGTAGCAGACACCAATAGCTCAATCTCTGAGAGCCCGGCTCTGTCCGGAGCCCCTCTCCCCCCGCGTTGGGCTGGGACCCAAGAACGGTCAGTCACCGACTTTAGACACTTCCCTCCCCCACCCCACCCCTCCCCTCCCTTCCCTCCCATTTTCCTCTTGTAAGTCAACAAAAACAGAGCCAAGGCCTGGTCCCCGTCTGTCCCTGACTGCCTGGCGCGAACCCAGCCTGAGCGACTCCCTGGCACCTGCTCATCGGCAAGGGACTGAGGGGTGGGGATAGGGCGGGGGGCCCTGGAGACCTGCACTGCCTGCATAGAAAAGAGGCGGGAAGGACTAACTGCTGGGGAATAGCTCCCCCGGCCAGGCACGCCCTTCCTGGAGATCTGCACCAGCCTCAGCATTGGTATGGAGCTGAGCAACAGCATAGATATAGATGGCGGGGGGGGGGCGTAACCATTGTACCCCTGGTCAGTTCTCTGTGGCTAATACCCCCTTCCCTCACTCTGCAGCCAGGAGGGGGCAGATGTACCCTTAACTCTGCCCTAGCAGGGGGGCGCTATTGAAGAGCCGGACCTTTTCATATGCCCGCAGCTGAGCAAACCGTAGAGGGTTCATGCCAGTGAAAACTCGGATCCAGCTTTCTTCAGTGCACAGCTTGGGGCAGGGGAAAGCGCTACAATTCCCATGCCTCTTCTTAATAAGCCTCAGTTCCCAGGCATAAACCCCCAGGAACTGCTGGCCCCATGCAATATCCTGGTTAGCAAACATGGCAGGCACAGCTCCCACCTCTAGATGGAGGCAGTTTTTCTTCTCCTCCAGCCCTTGCTCCGTTCAATGGTCCCTCGGGGCCGGGAGGTGGCTGCCCTGCGGCTTTTCCTCTTACAGCATCACCCACCTCTTAGTCTTCAGACGTTAGTTGGGGGGGGGGGGTGACATTCGATAGTCCCCAGTACTTTTACCCTTTTTAAAAAGGAGTCACACATCCCCAAAATATGCCCCATTAGCCTTTCACCACTTGTATCCTAATTACTTTTGCGAGGGACGACAGGCTAGATGGAGGGCCGGCTGACGCTTGCTGTCTCATCAGTTATTTACTGGGGTTCCTGACAGTTGTGTAGGCGTGCGTGGCTGTCCCTCCTTGTTTGTCTCAGAGGGAGGCCAGGTCCCCTTGCTGCTGCCCTGTGGGCAAGCTTTCGGCAGGGAGGTAGCGATCGCTAGGGCCCCGGCCCCCGACAGCATGTTATACTTGTAAAAGGAAAGACGAGCAGGATCTTATCCAGGGGCACACGGCAACATGCTGCGTTTATTGTGAATGGAAGAATAGCAAAAAGCCATCACACACACACGCACCCACATCCACACCCAAGAAGTTGTGCAAGCTGCTGTGATGTAATGACCAGTCCTTCTATGCATTGCTCGAGCCAGCCTGGTGGCCAACTAGGCTGGGCAGGAGGAGGGAGCCGGGCCTCTGTCGGTCACGAATCCGATGCTCCAAGATGACAATTGCAGAATGAGACCCAAAGTTCCCGTGTCTTTACCCAGCTTTGACACTTGCTGCTCCCATGTCAGTCTATGGCCTGGCTGTGTCAAGCTGCCTCTGGGTTCAGTGTCGTTGTTAATCACCAGCTAATTACACACCTGACTCTTCTCTACTTTCTGTGCTTTGTTTGTTGCCAGGGTGGATCCTTCTGTCCTTTAGGCTGGTTGATTTGCACGTTAGGGTCGTTGATAGGTATCTTCCACCTTCAGGTCAGGATGGCAGTTGGTGTCTTCACTCCCCTTTCTGTTGTTAGAGCAGTTTCGTTGGTGTCTTTTTACGCCCTGCACGTACATTCCTCACTCACACAAACAGAGTTCATCCAGGGATGGTTAGGTTCAATAGTACACGTTTCAGGACAGAGCTCACTGCAATACACTGACAAGAAGGAGTCCCCCCCGCCCCACTGACAGTGCTGTGCCAATCTCAGAACAGCGAAGGGAACACAGCGACCCCCTATCTCACGCACACAATACAACAAGGAGTCGACGTCTGATTCGTTTGCACAGCTCCTGGGGGTGGGTCACAAGCAGTCCGTGGGCCCAGCCCTCTGGCAGGGCGAGGCAAGTCAGCAGTCCAGGAGCCCCAAGGCGGGGGGTGAGCACCACCCCAGCCTGGGTTGCACAGCTGGACTGTGAACGGCTACCCTGGGCTGCTTCCTCCACCCCTGGACAGCGTATCTGCCTCCAAGGGTTCTCGTCAGCCTCCTCGGGGTACGGCAGCGCCTGTAGCCGGCAGCTCCTCGGCATCTGGGCTGTCGAACCGCTCAGGTGGGCCGGGCAAGTCCTCGGCGCAGCCGGGTTCCCACTCCAGCAGCGAGCATGAGACATCCTCCCCCTCCAGCAGCTCTTCCCCAACTACCGGAGCTGTGTCAGGCCCACCCTTTATACTTCCCGCCGCTGCCCCGCCCCTCTGCTTCCAGCATGGTGGGCATGGCCTTCCTGGCTCCGCCCACCGGGGGGAGGTGTGTGGTGGCTGTCCCTCCTTGTCAATCTGGGAGGGAGGCCATGTGCCCTCGCTCCCGGTCAGTTGACCCAGGTCAGTTGGTTCCAAGTCCACCATTTATGCGTCTACTGTGTGTACACTGGACAAACTGGCCATTGGCGGGCCGTGACCACAGGTCTTCCAGATCAGCCCAGATACACACAGGGCCCCTGATCAAACGTCCATGGGGCGTAGCTGATGCCAGCTTCCAAGTGCAGCTTAGCACTCCTGGTCCTTTTCCATCTCATTCTCGCCCAGGATCCTCAAGCACATTCAGATTTACCGAGCTTTACCAGACGCACGTCAACCACCGTGATTCATGGTCAGGCAGTAATTCGGTACCATCCCGGCCGCTACGCCTGGCACAGACCTGGGGCAGCCAGGGCCACAGCGGAGGAGCCGGAAGGGGGCACAGGCCGGCCTTCTCCCGCCTCCCAGTGCGCGGAAGTGGTGCCGATGCAGCCTGGCTCTCGGCCCCCCTCCGGTGACAACTGCCGCAATATAGAAGCGTCGTGAACGCGGATCCATTGTTCCCCAACGGTTCTCAGTGGTCAGGGGAGAAAGCCTGATTCACACCCGGTCTATCGAGGCGTCGCACTGGATACAAGCCTTGGCATAATGTGACCATGACACAGAGACGGCCACTAAGGTCAAAACACATGTAAGCAAAGTCTCAGCCAGCTGGAAGGGGATCTGTGACGTTCCCCTCCCTGCAATCTGCACTGGTGTGTAGCTGTGTCACCCCAATTCTTCACTTTTGGGCCTCGACTTACCCCACTTTGCTGTGTGAACCACCCACTCCTGGGTCGGCCCACACCCAGCCTCCTGCGAGTAATCGGTCCCTCCCCTAGTGAAGGAGCGCGCTAACCAGCCACTCATGGGATAGACCCCTCAGCAAACACCCCCAGTCCCAGAGGCAACCCCGGGAACTGCCGTCTTGCAGGGTTCGGTGCTGCACACTGCACCCTGCACGCTCATGTTCACTTGTCTGTCAATTTACCAAAGAAATTGATATGCACCAGCTCCGTCGCTCTGAGTGAGGTCTCTGCACACACTCAATCCACGTGCACGGCTTTAGATAAAACAAACAAACACGTTTATTGACAACAGCAAGATTTTAAGTGAATCTAAGTCAGATTATTAATAAGTCCAGGAGTTAATCACAATGAACTAAAAGATAACTCGCATCTTACCCTAAAACTGATGTGTCAGTCTGTGTTCAGCTTTCCACACAGGCTGGTGGTGATGCCTCTTGCAACCTGGCCCCATTCCGACCCCCGTGGGTAGATTCTCAGTCTTTGGTGTTGCTTAGAAGACGAATTCCAGGGGAGAGCCCCGAGACAAAGACCCCCTCAGCTTTTAACCAGTTTCCCCCAAGCCCCCAGGGTCAGGTGATCGGCCCTGTCCGGCAATGGGCATGATTTCCCCCGCTTGAACTGAAGTACTCACAGGTGCTCAGGCCAGTGCATTGTTCCTGTGTGCATGTCTCTGCGGGGTGTGGGAACACAGCTGTGTGTTCCTCTGTTCCAGCCAGGCGGGACACACATCTGGGGACAGGACGCAGCGGAGCTTCGTATCTGTACATACGTACGACATTGCAGGAAACACGCTACCACCACTGCGATGTTCAGTGTGTGCTCTGAGCATGCCAGAAACACCTTCCATAGCACGCTCTGCGCCAGACAATGCACAGTGCCGCTGTAAGGATGAACATGCCTGATACACGAATCACACCGTACGGGTGTACATGGGGTACGGTGTGTCACGGGGGCGGAGTGGGGTTCTATTTGCCTGGACTCTGTATTTGCATGAGTACAACCACGCGCTTGGGGTGATTGCACTGTGTCTGCATAAAGCACCCCTGGGTTGCTCAGCGTGATGGGAAACGGGCAGGCTGGCTGGGACTGGGTTACAAATCACATCAGTGTGAATCCCAGGGGGGATGACGTCTTGCCCCCTTCATTGTATGGACACACGGCAGCAGAACTGGGCTCAGCCCTGTTCTGATGAAAGATTCGCTCTCCTCCGAACAGAGCTCGACAAAGGAGGCATTTGGCTGCCAGCGCTGCCTTCAGGCACGGATTGATCATCCCTTCCCACTGTTCAAAGACAGAGTTAATGGGACGCATCCTGGGGACACCGCTCCTGTGTCAGCAGAGGGTTTTCCCAGGAGCTGGTCTCGCTAAAGGAACTGGGGAACCTGGCGTGCCCAACAGCCAGCAGAGGGGGCTGGTGGAGCCCGGTGAGTAACACGGAGGCAAACAGTGCAGCTACACGGTCGGCAGGGCAGGGGAAGCGAGACGGACGCGGCCCCGCAGACTCCGGGGTGGGGCAGGGCGGGTTCTGCTCATGGTTTTGAGTTCGTGAGTTCTGTCTGCGCTGTTTTCCCAAACCCGGGCTGAGTTACCGCCTTCCTTTTGTGAAAAGGGTCTTTTCTACGCTCAGGCTCTGTGCTTGCGGGAGGGGAAGTGTTGCCTTTTGGGAGCGCCCAAGGGATAGCGTGTGATTTCCAGGTGACCGGGTGGGGGCTCGAGCCGGTTTGGTGTTGTGTCATTGACAGGAACCCCTAGATATTGAACCCGGCCCTTGCTGCTGACTCCACCCGGCAGAAGGGTTACACACGCAACAACCTGCTCGGCAAACTGGCCGGAACGACCCAGGGTGAGGGATTTACGGCAGAGGATGCGTGGCGAGCTTCACGGTCTGCAGAGAAAGTGACAAATAATCATCGTCTCGGACCCCGCACCACGTCTCCCCGGGTTTGGTTCACCGGGAAGGCAGTGGAGCCTTCTGGACCGGTTTTGTAGCGGGCTTGGAATTGGTGCTGCCGTGGAGTTTCGGTGGCGTTTTAGAGCCAGTCCCCGGTGTCGATGTGGGCAGCCGCAAACCATGACACACACACTGCTGAGGACAGCAAAAGGTCTCCACTTCCTGGAGGTCTTCGTGCCTGGAAACCGGCTGGTAAGAACGCCGCGGCGTGGCTTGACCGGCTTGCACACGCCAGACAAAGAAGCGTGGGAGCGTACGAGTCTGCCACTGCTTCCAGCCTGGCACTTGGGGGTCCTGGGCTCGGTGCCCAGGGGTGTGCTAGGGGGATCAGGCTGGGGGTGCCTCTGGCACAGCTCATGCAACCTGCAGGGATCTGTCCCCCGGCCCATCTGTGGAAAGCCCCTTCCCTTGTTCCCTACACAGCTCTGCACCTACGTGCAGTGAGACGCTCCGGCTATGCCCCTGCCAGGCTATGGCCCAGGGCGCCCCTCTGTCTGCCAGCTGCGAGTGGGGTCTCCAGGGCTTGGGAAGTACAGGAGTGTCGTGGGGGGCAGGATCGCTGTGTGTGGGACCGGGGGCGTCCCGGGGCCTGGATCACCGTGTGTGGGACCAGGGGCATCCCGGGGCCTGGATCGCTGTGTGGGGACCAGGGGCGTCCCGGGGCCTGGATCGCTCTGTGGGGACCAGGGACGTCATGGGGGGCGGGATCGCCGTGCGTGGGACCAGGGGCGTCCTTGCAGGGTTGTGCTGGGAGCCGCTCCCTGTCCTCGGTCACTCCCCTGGCCCTGGTATCGAGGGGGCCGTCAGAGAGGTGGCGATCAGGACATCTCGGCATTGAGCACGGACATTTCTCTCCTCCCCGTTCCCCTGTGCCAGGGTCTCTCTCCGCTGCCCCCAGCGTCCCCAGGCTGCAGAGGGAGGGAGGGGAGCTCAGGATTGGGGGTGTTGGAGGGGGCAGCTGAGCAGCAGAGGAGCCCGTCGCCCCTGCCCGGTGCCGCCCGCCCTGCAGAGATACAACGTGCCCGGCAGTTACACAGCGCGGGTTCCCATCTCCCGGAGATCAGGGGCATGTGGGATCCCGCCGGGGTCCGTTCAGGGCACTGCCGGGAACGCCTGGGGCCGCTGGCAACCCGGTGCTGGTCAGCTACACAGAATTGCCTGGCCGCGTGTCCTAGGCCCCCTCCAGCTAACGGCGAGTCTCCTGCAGCTCGAGGGGGAGGGAGCCCAGGGACTGGAGCTCGGCTCGCCCCCGGATCGGTCACCGATGGGCAGCGAACCCAGCCGACTTGTGCCCAGCTCCATGCCGGCGGGGGGCGTGGGCTCCCACTCACCCCGGGTAGCAGGGGCGGGGGCAAGACGGGCGCTAGGCCCCGCCACGGTTTGGAAGGGCGGGGCCAGAGAAGAGAAGGGGCGTGGCCGAGCCAAGGGCATGGGAGATGGCGAGGGGGGAGGGCTGCAGGCCCCATCGGAGCAGTGCTGGCTGGGATCAGCTCTCCCCGGGGGGGCACCCCTCTGTGGACGGGGGCACTGCTGCCTGGCCTGCGGCGGCTGGCCCGTGGAGGGAGCCCCCCCCCACGTCCCCTGGACCCATGCCCCGGCTCCGTTCCCAGCTTACCTGGATCACCTGGTCACCTCCCTGCCGGGCTCGCCCACTAACCCCCCGCTGGCCCCCTTTATCCCGGGGAGGCGTCCAACCCCGCCGGCCCCCAGCTGCCGGGCCTGCTAATCCTCTTTGTCCTCCAAGCTCATTATCCCGGAGAGATCAGGGCGAGGCAGAATGGACACAGCCGCTAATGCTCAGCGCACCTCACCCACTGCACAAACCACCCTCCCCCCCCCGCCCGCCGCCCGGGGTCAAGCCGGCTGCGCCCCCCCCCCCACACACACACCGCTGTTACAAGCACAATCGGCCAGCGGCCCTGCCCCGGCCCCCGGCCGCCCCCCAGCCAAGAGAGCAGGGAAATCCAGGGGTGTGGGGGGGGGGATTTCCACCACACCAGGTGATGGGGGCAGGAAGGAATTGGACAGGCGGCGCCAGGGCTTGGGCCAGCGTGAGGGGCGAGGGGCGGCTGACTCTGGGGGAAGCACCAAGGGCCGGGCCAGGAGGGTGGGTGATGGGGGAGAAATGAAGGGGTACTGGTTACACTGGGATGTTGCGAGTCGGCACCTTCCCTCCTTCCCCTAACCCACGGAGCTGGATCGGGGGTGGGGGGGCAGGCCTCTGGCAGGCTACACCCTCCCAGCACCACCTCTGAGGAAAGAGCCCAGACGATGACGGTGGAGCCTGGCCCCGTGGTCAGCTGGGCCGGGGAGGGGGGCGGGACTCGCACCCGGAACCCCGGACACAGCTCGGCTTTGGTACAGGGCCCCAGCTCTGGGCGCGTGGAAGGACGTAGGACATTCAGATCTGAGACGCTCCAAAACCGTCTGGGCCTGGCGGGCCAAATCCAGCCCAGCGCCACGCCCCCAGAGTGCCACGGAGGTGCCGAGCCCCCACCATGCAGAGAAACCTGCGCCAGTCCCGGGCTGACCCCCCCCCCCCCGGGTGATCTCCCTGGCTCCGGGGGGGGCATTCCTGAATCGGGCCCACAGCGTACACAAGACCACCAGCCCAGACACAGCCCAGCGGCCGGGTCCCGACTCCCCCACCCCCGGCCCAAATTCCCGAAGCTCTGGGTTCGTCTGGCCAAACTCATCCTTCCTGCCACTCCACGGGCGTCTCCGTTTCCCCAGCCGGACGCGGGGCGCTGTGCGACGCTGCCGTGTGGGGCTGTGGGGGTTTTGGGGGTGCACTCCCACCAGAGTGCGGCCAACGGCCCCCCACTTCTGGCCGGGCAAGGTCCCTGCGCTGGGGCACCGTGGGAACGGTCCCGCCAGGGAGCCGGTGGCCTGCAGGAGCCACTGCTACGGGTGCGGTGCCCCGGAGCCTGGTGCGCCCCGGTGTCTCCCGGCCAGCGCCGCGCTCCGTCCCGCTGGGCAGCTTGTGGCACGGCCCCAGCCCGGGCTGCGCTCGCCGTTGAAGTGCGTGGCTGTGCCGTGGGATGGCCACACGCGCGGCACTTGTTTTTCTCACTCCACTCGGGATTCTTCAACCCGGGGGGTGAGGGGGGAGGAAAGGGGAGCAGGCCCCCCCCCGGCTGCAGGGGGACACAAGAGCCGCATCTCACACCCAAGGAAGCCAGGGGAATTTGGAGACGGTTTGGCTCTCCCCTGCCGATGCACCCGGCCAAATCAGCTCCGCGCAGATTAGCTCTCGGCTGGGGCCCACGTGACAGCATCCGCGTGAGTCCAGAGCCGCCTCCCTGCTCCCCGGGAATATCTCTTGCGGCTGCTGGGCACGGACCGGCCCTGGGGCTCCCTCGAGCTCCCAGGCTCCCCCAGTCCCCGCTGCCTAGCATCACCAAGTGGAATGGCCCCAGGTGCCAGGGCGGCCGTTGCTCAGGGGACGGCTCTGCCATGTCGGTGCCCTTGTGAAGCTGGGTGGGAGCGCTCATGGGTGGGGTTTTGGTAGGACCTACACAAACAATTGCCAGTTCTTTCCTTCTGCGTCTCTCTCAGTGGCGGGGTGGAAATTTCAGGATTTAAGAGGCAGGGTCCAGGTCACATCTGGGGCCTCCCCGGTAACCTCGGCCCTTCTGTTCCAGGGGAAGATCCCGAAGCGCTTCACAAACCTGAAGGAAGCCCGCAGCCCCCGTTTTACAGAGGGGGACCGAGGCACGGGGGGATTGGGTGGGAGGGGGCAGGGAAGATTTGCCCGTCTGTGTTTGTGGCGAAGCCTGGAATAGAACCCAGGAGTCCTGGCTCCCAGCTCCCCCACTCTAACTACGAGACCCCCACTCCCGGAGCCGGGGTAGAACTCAGGAATCCCGGATCTCACCACTAGCCCCCACTGCCTCTTGGTCCCACCGAGCTCCCGGCCCTGCAGACAGGCGGCTGGGTGCCGTGCCCCGCGCCCCCAACAGAGGCCTGGAGCTGCGGGCAGCCGTGCCGCGGGGAGGGGGGGGGCCGGGCCGGCACATGGCGGGGGATCAACCCATTAGCGTCGGGCCAAGCCGAATCCAATTACGGGGCCTGCGGGAAGGGCTTTAGCCGCCCACCCGGCCAGGCCTCACAGGGTTAACACTGAGCCTCCGAGCAGCTGGCGCCTGCCGTGATCCTGTCCCTGCCCAGCGCCCGCCCGTGCCGTGGGGCAGCTGCAGCCTGGAGTGATGGTGGGGCAGGCCATGGGGCCATGAGGCCCAGCGGCTGGCGGGAGCGGCTGGCAGGCGGTGCTCAGGACCCTCAGGTAAGGCGCCTGGGGCCGGGTGGCAGCCTGCAGGGAGGGGCACCGGGGGGGGGGCTGGTCCCTCTCCCCCCACCACCCTGCAGCCCCCCACTGCCCCCCGCCAGCAGCTGGGGCTCCTCCGCCTAGCAACCCACCCTGGCCGGGGATCACCGGCACCGGGACCCTGGAATGGGCATCTGGGGGGCGGGGAGGACGCAGCTCTCACCCACGCCCCACGCTTCTGTCAGGGGGTTAGATCAGGGACGGGGAGGCAGGACTCCTGGGTTCTATTCCTGCCCCCCACCCCCATTCCACCCGTGCATCTTTAAACCTGTGTTGCTACCGGTTTGGCAGCCCCCCCTCCCAGGGGGCAGACGGGCTCGGGCTGGGTGGGGGGGGAAGGACTCTGGTCTCCGGTGGATCTGCCCTGGTTGACCGGCGTGAAAAACTACCAGCTGCTTCTCTAGGGAGGGTCCATCCCGGGGGGCCAGGGGGGTGCCCAGGCTGGTGGTTCTGGGGCACAGCGTGGTGCTGTCAGGGGAGGATCGCACGTGTGACGGGTGGGGTGGGGCACTGGTGAACACGGACTGGGGGGGCTGCTCTGAGCAGCCGGTGATTGAGGTCAGGGGCGAAGGGCTGGGGTCCCAGAGTCCTGCTCCCTTCGGGGGAGAGGCCTGAAGACAGAGCCCCCCCTAGCAGGAGTTGGGGGCGTCTCGCCGCCCACTGAGGCAGGCTGGGAAGCTGATGGGGGAAGGGTCCATCCCCACCTCTTACCTAGGGAGAGTCTAGCCCAGGTTCGTGGCCAGCGCGGGTGGGGCTGTGTACAGCGGTGGGAGCCAGGATGCCTGGGCTCTATCCCCAGTTTTGGGAGGGGAGCGGGGTCTAGTGGTTAGAGCAGGGGGGGAGATGGGGAGCCAGGACTCCTGGGTTCTATCCCCAGTTTTGGGAGGGGAGTGGGGTCTAGTGGTTAGAGCGGGGAGCGGGCCGCCTAGCAGTCAGGACTTCCCAGCTCTGTTAGGGGTTCCCTGTGTGAGCGGAGGCCTGTGTCCCCCCCACCCCTCCGTGCTGCTGGCTCCCCCTTGCGCTGCCCCACAGCACCCACCGTGCCCAGCCCCCAGCATGCTGGAGGGGGATGGGGCAGAGGGGTCACCTCCTTGACCCTGCTGTGCTCCTCCCCCCCCCCCCCCGGGGGTGTGGACATCCGGTGCCAACCTCTGCAGGGGGGATCACAGCTCAGCACCCCCCGCCCCCGGCACGCAATGACCTGGCCAGGAGGGGGAGGGTTGTGTTCTGGGGCTTTTCTCCTTCCTCCCCCCACTGGTGGCAGGGCCAGCCCCGCTCGCTGTGGGAACACCGCCCTTCTCTCCCGGCTGCAGCCAGTCTCCCTGGGGCAGCAGGTGGGGAGCTGCCCCCCCCCCCACCGGCTCCACCCACTGAGAGGCACTGGGGGGTGGGGGATCCAACCCTGCCCTTTGCAGGGGAGGCTGGCGCCAGCCTCATGCAGAGATCCCGGCCCAGCTCCCCACAAGTGGGAAAAGCTGCTGCAGTCCCTTGCCCCTCCCAGCTAGGAGACAAGCAGCACCTAGCTATGGGGCCCCTCCAGCCTAGGGCACAGAGGCGACTGGCCTGTGTGTCTGCCTCCCACCGCAAACCTGGCACAGAAGCACAGACTGCTGCCCGCTGGGGCTAAAGAAGCCACTCCCTTAGCAGGCCCCAGTAGTAGGTTCTTATCCTTTTACGGCTCCTACCTCCAAGCCAAATCCTGGCGCTATGGTACTCAAAGGGAGTTTTGCTTCAGGATCTGCCCATCCTGGCTGTTGTTCCAGGCCGTCTGTTATCAGGGTCCTATTTCCCCATGGGAAAGGCAGCCTTTCCTCATGTGAAGCCCCGTTAACTCGTGGAACTCAGCGCTGCAGGACGGGGTGGCGGCGAGTAGGATTCAGTGTATGGGGGGAGCCATTGATACGACTCCCAATGTCATCTCCACTGAGCCTGGCTGGGAGGAAAGTGACAAGGGCTCCTGCTCCGTGAGCATTAAGCTCATCGCCAGATGGGGTGGGGGAGAGATCCCCCCTCCCCATGATTAACATGGTTAAACCCAACGCCCAGGGGGAGGGGAAGGCATCTAGCATCGGCCACTGTCAGAGACAGGCCCCCGGGCTAGGGGACCCCCAGCCTGTGGCCATATGGCCTCTCCTAGGCCATGCAACAGCCAGCGTGCTGCCGCGGGGATAACCCCAGCCAAGAGAGCTGCTGGCCTCCGAAAGGGCCCCGGGGATTTCCGGTCTCAGCAGGATGGGCCTGGCCTGGTTCAGACGCCTAGTGCAGTAGGACCAGCGTGGGGAGCCCAGGGTGTCTTTCCTCCAGCTCCACAGGCAGGTGAGGGGTCAGGCCCGTTTCCCCTCTGATCTCCTTGCTCCCTGGTTGCCCGGCTGGCACTGAGCTCCCCGGCTCGGATCTGCCACGTCACGGAGCCATCCCCAGGTCGCGCGTGTGGTAGCCAGTCCTTTAAATCCAGGAGGGACAACCGGAGGGGACTGTCCCCTCCCGCTGGTGGGAATGCTGCCCTGTGGGCGCTGCCATGTGGGCGCTGGCATCAGGGGGCCATCGCCCTCTGCCTGGGGCCGTCCATCACCTGCTGCCATAGCCCGGGGCCGCCCGCGCGGTCCCCCCCTCGCAGGGGGATGTGGATTTAAATCTCTAGCCCTGGGCAGCTGGGTTTGAACATTTTGACCTTAACGGCTCTGTGCCTCAGTTTCCCCGTCGATCCATGCCCAGCTGGGCTGCGGTGGTGTCCGGGATTGGGACCCCGTCGTGACGGGCGCTGCCCAAACACATGAAATAGGGATAAGACGCAGCTAGCTGGACCTTTGTCCCTGTCACTTCCAAGACCGGCCCTCATCTGTGCCTTCCCCCTGGTGCTGGCATTTGCACCCGTGCAAAGGGAGCGTGACGCGCCCCCAGGTCGGCAGGGTGACACCGCGCTGGTGTGAACGGCTGCGCCGGGTGCATCGGGTCCCATCGTGCACGCTGGACCCCGGTTCTCCTGCGCCATGACGCTGCGACGCAAATGGCACAGGGGGGTGTTGCGTCCCTGGCCCTCTTGGCTAACAGCCATTGCAGGACCTGGTCTCATCTCTAATTCTGCCTTGAACCCAGTTATACGTCCAGCCATCACAACATCCCCTGGCGATGAGTTCCGCAGGTTAACTGCACCTAGTGGGACCAAGTGTTTCCTCTGGTTTGTATTAAACCTTCATTTCATGGGGTGAGCCCAGGTTTCTGTCTACCGGGAAATGGGAACTGACACATCTTTGCAATGCAACGAACAATAACGGTGCCGGGGGCTATTCAAACATGAGGCCCTGCAGCTTTTACAGTCTATTTCAGGGGAGCATCCCCAGCTCCCCTGGCTGTGGCCAGTAGAAGTTGAACTGATTTCTCGTCTAGCCTCTGACCTGGGTTTGGGTCAGGGCAGCTCTTGTGTCAGGCCTGTAATCATTGGATCAGAGCAGATGAGGGTTGGAAGGGACCCCAGGAGGTATCTAGTCCAACCCCTGCTCAAAGCAGGACCAGCCCCAACTAAATCATCCCAGCCAGGGCTTTGTCAAGCCGGGCCTTAAAAACATCTAAGGATGGAGATTCCACCACCTCTCTAGGTAACCCATTCCAGTGCTTCACCACCCGCCTAGGGAAAAACATTTTCCTAATGTCCAACCTAGACCTCCCGCCCTGCAACTTGAGACCATTGCTCCTTGTTCTGTCATCTGTCACCACCGAGAACAGCCTAGCCCCATCCTCCCTGGAACCCCCCTTCAGGTAGTTAAAGGCTGCTATCAAATCCCCCCTCACTCTTTTCTTTTGCAGACTAAACAAGCCCAGTTCCCTCAGCCTCTCCTCATACATCTTGTGCTCCAGCCTCCTGATCATTGTTGTTGCCCTCCGCTGGACTCTCTCCAACTTGTCCACATCCTTTTTGTAGTGGGGGGCCCAAAACTGGACACAATATTCTAAATGCAGCCTCACCAGTGCCGAATAGAGAGGAATAATCACTTGCCTCGATCTGCTGGCAATGCTCCTACTAATGCAGTCCAATATGCTATTAGCCTTCTTGGCAACCAGGGCACACTGTTGACTCATATCCAGCTTCTTGTCCACTGTAACCCCCAGGTCCTTTTCTGCAGAACTGCTGCTTAGCCAGTCGGTCCCCAGTCCGTAGCTGTGCATGGGATTCTTCCGTCCTAAGTGCAGGACTCTGCACTTGTCCTTGTTGAACCTCAGCAGATTTCTTTTGGCCCAATCCTTCAATTTGTCTAGGTCACTCTGTCTCCTGTCCCTGACCTCCAGAGTATCTACCACTCCCCTCAGCTTAGTGTCATCTGCAGACTTGCTGAGGGTGCAATCCACCCCATCCTCCAGATCATTGATGAAGAAGATATTGAATAAAACCCACCCCAGGACCAACCCTCGGGGCACTCCGCTTGTGACCGGCTGCCAGCTAGACATGGAGCCATTGATCATGACCCATTGAGCCCGATGATCTAGCCAGCTCTCTATCCATTTTACAGTCCATTCATCCAACCCATACTTCTGTAACTTGCTGGCAAGAATACTGTGAGAGACCGTATCAAAAGCTTTGCTAAAGTCAAGGTATATCACATCCACCACCTTCCCTACATCCCCAGAGCCAGTCATCTGATCACAGAAGGCAATCAGGTTGGTTAGGCAAGTCTTGCCCTGGGAGAATCCATGCTGACTGTTCCTCATCACTTTCCTCTCCTCAAAGTGCTTCAAAATGGATTCCTTGAGGACCTGCTCCATGATTTTTCTGGGGACTGAGGTGAGGCTGACTGGTCTGTAGTTCCCCGGATCCTCCTGCTTCCCTTTGTTTGAAGATGGGCACTAGATTTGCCTTTTTCCAGTCATCAGGGACTTCTCCCAATCGTCAGGAGTTTTCAGTGATAAATGGCCAATGGCTCTGCAATCACATCAGCCAACTCCCTCAGCACCCTCGGGTGCATTGCATCTGGCCCCATGGACTTCTGCATGTCCCGCTTTTCTGAAAAGTCCTGAGCCTGTTCCTTCAGCACTGAGGGATGTTCACCTCCTCCCCTTTCTGTGCCGCCCAGTGCAGTAATCTGGGAGCCGACCTTGTCTGTGAAGACAGAGGCAAAAAAAGCATGGAGTACCTCAGCTTTCTCCACATCCTCTGTCGCTAGGTTGCCTCCTCCGTTCTGTCCGGGGCCCACACTTCAGGAGCAGAGAAGGATCTTCCTACCCCGCAGCTCAACCACAGACACCAAAGCTGCTGCAACAGGGTCCCAGGCCTTAGCGGGGTGAGCCGGGCAGCCGGGCGGGCGTTATATGGCTGCGCTCTGGACGCTGGCTGGTTGGGTGAGGGGGCATGGGGCAGAACAGCCGCCTGGAGCTGGCCTCTGGGTCAGGAACGCGAAGAGGTGGGGGGCTGTGCCCCCACCTCAGGAGTGGGGCAGAGCAGACGGGGGCAAGCTGGGACAGGTGCCCGGGAGGGTGACCCCGGGCTGAGGTCGGTGGTTCTGTGCTGGGGAACTCGGATCCCAAGGCACCGAATCATGCCAGTCCCTGCCCTGGGCACAGCACCCGGCTCTGGCACCGGCAGCTGCCATGCGAAAGCCGGGGGCTCCCGAGGGACCGGCCTGGCAGGGACGGGGCCTCGCTGGGCGGATGGGAAGCCCCTCATGCCCGCGGGGCACGGTACGAGCCGATGCTGAGAGCGGCCCCAGCGTTCTTCCCGGGGTCGGAGGGCAGCTCCCGGCCCACCAGGCCCATGGTCCGTGCCTGCTGGCGCATGGTCCCGGGTCTCTGCGTGTCGGTCAGTGGATGGCCTGCGGCTCGGGGGCGTCGGCTGGGATTTCAAGTGAACCCTTAACTGCTGACCCGGAGCCGCTTCCTTCCTGCCCCACTCCACCCGCTGGCCCCCACCACCTTGGGGCCAAGCCTCCGGCAGCTCCTCAGCCCCCTGCCAGGCACAGGGCACTGGGAAGGGGAGAAGCCACGTGAAACGGCTGCCATCCTCTTCCCCCCCACTGACCCTTCCACTTGCCCAGCCCTTCGCCAGTGCTGAATGCGTGCAGTGGTGGGGGGGGGGGACACGTTCCACGCAGCCAGCTTTCCCCTCAGCGAGCCCCGCCCCCACATGCTCCCGGAGTGAGTGCCGCGGCCCCTGCTCACGGCTGGTGCATGTTGAGGATAATGGTCTACTGCTGCTGCTACTTTCCAGAGCTCCTCCTGGGGCTCCTGTGGTGGCAGCCGGTGTTGAATGGCCCAGGTTCAAAGCCCCTTGACAGCTCCTGCCGTGTTGTTCCCCTCTTCACCACGCTGCAGTCCTGCTCTGCATGGGGACGGGGGGCAGAGAGGAGCTGGGGGGTGAAACGGGAAGGACCCTCCCTTCTCCCTCCTGACTGGCTTTTGGCCCTGCTGCTGTCTCAGTGGCTGTCCCCCGGGCAGGGTTCCCCCTCGCGGTCCGGTCAGACGCTGGGGGCGGAGGGAGTGAGGTGTGCGGGCTGAGGGACGGTTCATCCATGGCACGTACCCGGCACCGTCTGGGCCTGGCCTGTTCAGGCCTCTCGCAGGATCGGGCCCTGCCTCTGGTGCATGGCAAGGGCATCCAACCTCCAAACTGCCTGGTGATCTCCTCCGCAGCTCTGGGCCCGGGCAGATCCCCCCCAGCCTCGTCCATTGCTCTGCACCCCGGCGGGGCGTGTGGGGTGAGATGCCAGGCCCACCCCTGCCCCGGCTGGGGAGAGGGTTCCCTGGAAGGTGGCTGCCTAGCGCAGCATCCTGCTCTGCCCCTTCCCCGCCTGCCTCTTTGGGAAGTTGGTGCTGGAGGGACAAGATGAAGTGTCCCCAGCACCAAGGAGGGGGTGCATCGAACATGGGGTCCCCGAGCGGGCTCGGTGGAACTGCCATTAAGTGGATGCAGTTGTTATACTTGTGAAGGAAAGGGGAGCAGGATCTTATCCAGGGGGACAAGGCAACACGGCGCCTTTATCGTGAATGGAAGAATAGCAAAAAGCCGTCACATGCACCCACACTCACACCCAAGACGTTCTGCAAGCTGCTGTGATGTAACGACCAGTCAGTCCTTCTATGCATTGCTCGAGCCAGTCTGGTGGCCAACTAGGCTGGGCAGGAGGAGGGAGCCAGGGCTCTGTCGGTCGTGAATCCGATGCTCCAAGATGACAATTGCAGAACGAGACCCAAAGTTCCCATGTCCTTACCCAGCTTTGACACTTGCTGCTCCCATGTCAGTCTATGGCCTGGCTGTGTCAAGCTGCCTCTGGGTTCAGTGTCGTTGTTAATCACCAGCTAATTACAAGCCTGAATCTTCTCTACTTTCTGTGCTTTGTTTGTTCCTAGGGTGGATCCTTCTGTCCTTCAGGGTTGTTGATTTGCACGTTAGGGTCGTTGATAGGTATCTTCCGCCTTCAGGGTCAGGATGGCAGTCGGTGTCTTCACTCCCCTTTCTGTTGTTACAGCAGTTTCGGTTGGTGTCTTTTTACGCCCTGCACATACATTCCTCACTCACACACAGAATTCATCCAGGTTTGGTTAGGTTCAATAGTACACGTTTGCGGACAGAGCTCACTGCAAAAAACTGACAAGATGGAGTCCCCCCCGCCCCACTGACAGTGCTGTGCCAGTCTCAGAACAGCGGAGGGAACACAGCGACCCCTGTCTCACGCACACAATACAACAAGGAGTCTACGTCTGATTTGTTTGCACGGCTCCTGGGGGTGGCTCACAGCAGAAAGGGTTAAACAAAGCTGCTATTCCTGGACTGATGTCCGACCGGCGGGAGGTCTCCAGGGGGTTCCCCAGGGATCTGTTCTGGGTCTGGCATTGTTGAACCGCTTCATTAGTGACCTGGATGGAGGACGGGACCGCAGACCGATCCAACCCGCAGATGACACAAAGCCAGAGGCGCTGTGACACTTCGAAGGACAGGGCTAAGATATAGGCCTGTCTACACTGGCGACTTAGGTCGACTTAAACTCCCTTAATTCGATTTAATTACACCCACGTCTACACTGGCACCACTGTTAATTCGAATTAAGGTGCCTGTAAAATCGACTTAATAAGACTACCTCTGCAAGTGGTGTAGCGCCTAATTCGAATTTGTTAAATCGATTTAGCATCCGTGTAGACACAACGTCAGAAGGATCTTGTGAAATTGGAGAACCGGGCTCTGGACAACAAAACGAAATTCAACAGAGACAAAGGTTAGATGCTACCCATAGGAAAAAATAACCACATGCAGAGTGGGGGGCATCTGCTTGGCAGCAGCACGGCTGAGAAGGATCTGGGCGCTGGGGTGGATCACAGCCTGGACGTGAGTCAGCCATGCAATGCTGTTGCAAAAAAAAAAAAAAAGCAAATGCTATTTTGAGTTGCATTAACAGAGGCCTAGCGTGCACGCCCCGGTCTTCAAATATTTGTAAGGCTGCCAGGGGCCAGTCCAGAGTTTCAGGGGTGTGTGCAGAACAGGGCAATTTTGAGAGATCCACCCTGAGGTTTCGGGTCGCCCCGAGCACGGCGTTGCATCCCTGGCCCTCCCGGCTAACAGCCTGTCCCCGTGTGCTCTCCCAAGACGACAGCGCAGGCCAAGAACGACGGGCTCCACGTTTAACAGCTTTCTGCTGCATCTGTGCGTCGGCCCCTCCGGCAATCCAGCCACTCAAACTTCCCCGCCGGGCCGGCTCCTGGAAGGAAATGATTGGGGAAGCTGCCAAGGCAGCTTCCAATGGCGAGCGGCTCTGGGCCGACAGAGCGCCTCCGAGAGAGCCGGCGCCCTCAGCCGTGGCGCGCCCCTAAATGCCGTCGCTTCCCAGAGCACGCAAAGCTCTCCCTCATGCCCAGGGCCGGGGAAGGGGGAGGCGGGACTTTGGGGCTGGGGGGCACTAAATGGAGATAATTCCTAGCTTCGTTCTGCTCCGGGTTGGTTTTCGTACCGCGCTCGCCTGAGCACCCGCCAGCAGAGCATTTGGCAAGGTGGCATCACGGGTTGGTTGGTCTCACATCCGCTCCCCAGCGGGAGAAGTGCGCGGAGGGTCTTGTTTTGGTAGGGTTGTTGTTAAAGATGCCTGTTGCTGTGTGTTTATATTAGAGAAGGCAGGTCAAAGAAGGCATCTTACGCTTGGAGCAGAAAGTAGTGAGCTGTGGCAGTCCCTGGTTCCTGGGGGAGTTCATTCCACAGTCAACTTAATCAATTCGCTTTCCCACCCTTCAGCTCCAGAAAACTGCTTGCAGGGGCTATCCGGAGGTTTTATTCCTTCAGGAGCAGCTTTAGGCAACAAACCACTTTCCACAGAAATTTCCTTTCTCTCTTCAGCTCGAGGTTGCTTTAAAGAAATATTTCCCTGAGCCCCAACAGACTCTTTCTGGGTTTCTGTTAAATCCAGGACCACCTCTGGTCCAACTGGCACATCCTCAATCGGCATAAGCAGAGAGGCACCCTCTGTCTGCTCGTTAGACAGACGTTTGGAGATAAACTGCTCGTCTTAACACTCAAACAATTTGAGATTTCCTCCCCTTTGTCCCAGCCCATCTGGCTGTATCCAGACAAACTTTTGGGGACTGGGGTAGCTTCCCCCATGGCAAGTCATTACCCCCGACAGACACAGGCTTAGGAACCTTTCCCTCCTGGGTCTCAGTTGAATCCAGAACCACTTCTGGTATACCAACTGACCGATCCTCCACCAGCGTAAGCTGAACAGTACTTCCTGTCAGCTCCACAGTCAGTACACTGGGGATTACTTTCACCCTCTCAGATAAACTGCTACTCTTACCAGCCAAATGCTTTGAACTTTCCGCCCCTTTCTCCCAGCCCCGCTGGCTGCTTACAGACAAACTCGGGAGACAGTTTTTCTTTCAGCAGATGAACTGCTTTTCTGAACATACAAGCTGCTACTCTCCACCATCCCAAGGCTAAAGACACTCTCCGCCTTGTCACAGCACACCTGGCCACATACAGACAGTTGCTGCATTCATGCACCCCCACTTCACAAATGTCCCCATTGATTACCGGTAACACAGGAGACGTACATTTATACTCCTTCTGGGACTGGCTGACATTAACCTGGTTGTTTGCATTTACCACATCAGTATTAAACACATCAAAACCGCTATAAACTGCAGAGATTTTTTCCCAATCGCTGTTAAGAGAAGCTGGGCTTCCAGAAGGGGACAGTCTCTGCTTTTCCAGGATCTGGAGTTGGATTTTGGCTGCTTCCATCTGTTTTTGATACACCTTCGTTCGTTTCCGATGAGCTTTTTCTTCAGCTCTCTCTTCAGCCTCAGCTTCTAGTTTGAGCTTAGAAATTCTCGCCTCAGCTTCTCGTCTCAGCCCTCTGAGCTCCTGGGCGCTCTCCTCAGCCTCTCTTTATTTCCCCTGCTGCAGACGCTGTCTCTCTCTACAGGCTTGCAGCTTGATCGCTCTCTCTGATCGGGAATCACTCATGCTGACTAGCTTTCATCTCTAACACTCTCAATATCAGATATCAACATTTGGAAGAGTGCAAGGTTCTGATCCAAAACCCAAATGCTCTGGTTCTGTGGATCCTGCCAAGACTATACCACTGTGACCCGTCCGTGCCCAGGGCAGCCACCTGAAAATGCCAAGGTCAGGGCAGGCTGCAGAAGGAGAGCAGATTCTCCCTGCATTGGTGGGTGACACTGAAGCCAGATGTGGCGCTAGGATGTCAGGATTTTTCCTAATTAGGCATAAACTCAAGGTCACGCCGACCCCAGGGCCCCAAAAATGACTTGGGCTTGAGGTCCCTGTCTCTGGGCCAGACCCTCTGCTGGTGGAACCCGGGGGAGTCAGCCTGTCTATTTAAACGTCATGGAGCCAGGCAGCATTTTCTCCGCTTGCTGAGCCGGAGTACACAGTGATGTCGCTGACTCCAGCTGGGAGGGCTTCGGTCGCTCAGCCAGAGGTTCCAGGCAGGCTGCGGGAGTGAGGAGGGGGCCGCGGCCTGCCGTGTGCAGGTGCTTAGAGCAGATGGGCTGGTCTGGGCCGGAAAGGGTGTGAGCCGGGCAAGGGACTGGCCAGGGGCCAAAGTGAGCACGCAGAAGGTCTAAAGCAGCCAGGGCTTGGGGCTGGGGAAATGCAAGTGTGACCCGTCCTTGCCCGGGACAGCCCCCTGAAAATGCCAAGGTCAGGGCAGGCTGTAAAAGCAGAGCAGATTCTCCCAGCACTGGTGGGGGGCATTAAAGCCAGACTTCCCAACCAGCCACAAACTGCACTTCTGAATCCCCACAGAAGCCAGTCCACAAATGCACACAGCCCCCTTCACTGCATGTCAGCCTCTGGCTCCCAAATCAGCACCAGGTCCAGTAAAGAGACCAGTCATTTAAACTCTCTGCTCTTTACTAAAGAGGTTCCCTCTGACCCCAAGGAGTCAGCCACAGCACCAGAGCAATGTAAGTCTGGATCTTACCTAAAATCCCACGCTGGCAGCCAATCCTGCAGTAACTGAACTAAAGGTTTATTGCAAAAAGAAAGAAAGAAACCATGAGAGAAATGTTAAAGGGTCAAAGCAAATCAGATACACACAAATGATTGAAAGTCCAGATACATCCGGTTTCTAGAATTGTGGAGTTGCAGCTGGTACAGTTCCTCTGGTTCACACCCAACACCTGGCTGGGTCTCAGTCCTTTGTTTCACAGCTTCAGCTGCAGATGAGTTGATCCAGAGGTAGGCAGGTGGCTGAAGCTCAGGATAGAAGGTTGGTGACTGACGACAAAATGGATTCCCAAGGCCTCTGCCTTATCTACCCTCTGTCCTGGCCATGCCGTCTGTGGAGTTTTACAAGAACTAAAATGGAGTCCAGAGTCACATGGGCAGGTTCTGGTGACTCAGTGGTGATGCTGGCTTCTCCCCCTGGGCCCCGTGCACCTGGGAATGTCTTAATGGGCCATTGAGCAGCCTACTGTCCTGCAGCCATCCGGTCTGAGATGCCCCTCGGACAGCACCCTTGGAAATACAGATACATCGAATATATCCATAACTTCCATTGCACACCTCACACATGGACAGAAACATTATCATCTGACAGCACATTACACCCCTTCTACCAGTACCTGACATGGCGTATCTCACATGAACCGATAGGATTTTGACATACTGATGTCAAACAATATAACAAATGCTCTGCCCCCATCTACCCAGCATGACAGCTGTGTGCATTGTGCTAGACACACACTGGATGTGTGACACACGCGCTAGCTGTGTGCATTGTGCTAGACACACACTGGATGTGTGACACACGCGCTAGCTGTGTGCATTGTGCTAGACACACACTGGATGTGTGACACGCTAGCTGTGTGCATTGTGCTAGACACACACTGGATGTGTGACACACGCACTAGCTGTGTGCATTGTGCTAGACACACACTGGATGTGTGACACACGTGCTAGCTGTGTGCATTGTGCTAGACACACACTGGATGTGTGACACATGCTAGCTGTGTGCATTGTGCTAGACACGGGCTGGATGTGTGACACACGCACTAGCTGTGTGCATTGTGCTAGACACGGGCTGGATGTGTGACACACGCACTAGCTGTGTGCATTGTGCTAGACACACACTGGATGTGTGACACACGCACTAGCTGTGTGCATTGTGCTAGACACACACTGGATGTGTGACACACGCACTAGCTGTGTGCATTGTGCTAGACACACACTGGATGTGTGACACACGTGCTAGCTGTGTGCATTGTGCTAGACACACACTGGATGTGTGACACACGTGCTAGCTGTGTGCATTGTGCTAGACACACACTGGATGTGTGACACATGCTAGCTGTGTGTATTGTGCTAGACACGGGCTGGATGTGTGACACACGCACTAGCTGTGTGCATTGTGCTAGACACACACTGGATGTGTGACACACGCGCTAGCTGTGTGCATTGTGCTAGACACACACTGGATGTGTGACACGCTAGCTGTGTGCATTGTGCTAGACACACACTGGATGTGTGACACGCTAGCTGTGTGCATTGTGCTAGACACACACTGGATGTGTGACACACGCACTAGCTGTGTGCATTGTGCTAGACACATACTGGATGTGTGACACGCTAGCTGTGTGCATTGTGCTAGACACACACTGGATGTGTGACACGCTAGCTGTGTGCATTGTGCTAGACACGGGCTGGATGTGTGACACACGCGCTAGCTGTGTGCATTGTGCTAGACACACACTGGATGTGTGACCCACGCTAGCTGTGTGCATTGTGCTAGATACGGGCTGGATGTGTGACACACGCTAGCTGTGTGCATTGTGCTAGACACACACTGGATGTGTGACACACGCACTAGCCGGACTAAATCCAATTAAGGGATGAATAAATGATGGTCACAGCTGACAACCATGGCTGCATTGTGTATTGTCTGCCCCGTCCAGCTCCGTGCTGAACGACTCCAGACAGCCCTCCCCCCCGCCCCACGTTCCCTCCCCGCCCCCAGGTGCCAGGCTGGGCGCCGTGTGCAAGGGCCCACAGCTGGGAAATCGCCATGCTGGTGCCGGAAGGGACCTCGCCTGCAGCTAAAGCAGGGCAGGGAAGCGGGCTGACCTCCAGCAAGTCATTTCCCCCCGCTCTGCCTCGGTTTCCCCAGCTGTGCCAATCACGCCCGCCATGCAGGGGTGTCGGCGCTGGGGCACAAGAAGGGGCCTAGTGCCAGCCTGGCAGAACTAGTCCGGCCCACGGGAACTTTGCAGGAAATGCCAGGCCTGGTGAACGCATGCACACAAACAAGGCTCGTGCACCAGAATGGCGGGGGAAGGGAGAGGGAGCTCTGCGTGACTCAGTGTCCCTGCTTGTCGCCCGGGGTTGCCCTGGGTATGAAGGGAGCCAGCGTTCTGCAGGCCGGGGCGGCTGCTCAGGTGCTAGGCGCTGGGCATTCCTTGGCCTGTGGGGACGGGGGGTCAGAACGACCAGGGCTCTGGGGCGGGGGGCGGATGGTGTAGGGCATGGCTGATGACAGTGCTGTGACACGCACACAGGTGTAGCTGGCAGGGGCACGGGCTGTGGGCCAGGCACTTGGAAGGGTGACCAGGCGTGGCCCAGTCTGAGACCGTGACGGGAAACCCCTGAAGGATCAAAACGGGGAGCGGGCAGGGAATAAACACACCCACCCCAGCCTGGCAGATGAAGGGCCTCGGGGCCCATCGGTGCCCGCAGAGGCTGCTGTGTCTGCCAGGGGCTGGCGGAGCAAGCACAACTCTCTCCCTGCTACTGGAAGACGCCCAGGGCCAGCCGTCCCCCCCCACCCCCCAGCCCCACGGCAGGCAGAGAAAAGAACCACGGGGGCTGGGGGGACTTGGGGAGCCCCTTGGACCACATTGTCATGCTGTCTGGATAGGGGGGGCCCCTGAGGTGTATTCAGGAGCTCCGATTACTCCTTTCTACACCAGTCTCACGTTGGCGGTGTCATGCGGGCTGGCTTGAGTGGGGGGGCATTTAGTATATTGGGTGACATCAGCTTGACAGAATCATAATAATCCATGTGGGATAGGCCATGTCAGGTACTGTTCGGAAGGTTGTAATGTGCTAAGTAAGATAATAATACTTGTGTTCATGTGTGATATGTGACATGGAAGTTATAGATGTATTGGAGATATCTGTGTTTCAAATTGTGCTGCCTGGGCAACACCCCAGATAGGATGATTGCAGAATAATGGCCTGCATAATGGGCCATTAAGACAATTCCCAGGTGCAAGGGGTTAAGGGGGAGAAGCCAGCATCACCACTGAGTCACCGGAACCTGCTCATGTGACTCTGGACTCCATTTTAGTTCTGGTAACATTCCACAAGGCCGCATGGCCAGGACAGAGGGTTTATACGAGCAAACCAGAGAAACCATTTTGTCTATGTTCCTGTCCAGCTGCAGACACACACCCACTTCTGGATCTATTCATCTTGCAACTGAACCGAAGGACTTAGACCCATCCAGGTACTGGATGTGAACCAGAGGAACTGTACCAGCTGCAACTCCACAATTCTAGAAACCGGATGTATCTGGACTTTCAATCATTTGTATGTATCTGATTTGCTTTGACCCTTTAACATTTCTCTCATGGTTTATTTCTTTCTTTGTACAATAAACCTTTAGTTTAGATACTAAAGGATTGGCTGGCAGCATGGTATTTTAGGTAAGGTCCAAACTTATATTGCTCTGGTGCTGTGACTGACCCCTTGGGGTCAGAGGGAACCTTTTTAGCAAAGAGCAGAGAGTTTAAGTAACTGGTCTCTTTACTGGACTCTTTACTGGTGCTGATTTGGGATCCAGGAGCTGAAATGCAGTAAAGGGGGCTGTGTGTACTTGTGGACTGGCTTCTGTGGGGATTCAGAAGCGCAGTTTGTGGCTGGTTGGGACGCCTGGCCTCAGTGCTACCCACCAGCGCTGGGAGAGTCTGCTCTCCGTTTGCAGCCTGCCCTGCCCTTGGCATTATCAGTTGGCTACCCTGGGCACGGACGGGTCGCACACATCAGTCTGCAGGAGCCAGCAGCCCGCGGGAAGGGCTCGGGGTGCGTGGGTCTGGGACCCCCGGTCACTGAGAGGTGGGGGTACAGGTGGGGTGCCCAGGACTTGCAGCCCACATTATGCTGGGGTCTCGTCCATTCTCCTGCAGCGAGGCAGGCCCGGGTTCTTGGCTGGGTAGCCCCCAAGGGCAAGAAGGCTCCCGCGGGCGCTGTTCTCATGACACGGCGGGCATGACACGGCTGGCCCCGTTACCCCGGCACGGCGGCAGGGGGTGCTCTGCTGCAGGAGATCCCCCAGCCCTGTGCACTCCTGGGCATAAAGATCTGGGGCATTTTTTTTTCGCAAGAGCCCCCGTGTCCCAGCCAGATGCCAGCCCGGCTAATTAAACTCTGCCCAGATAAAATCCCGGCAGCTTCCACTGGGGCCAGCTCCTGTCACAGACAGATTGAAGTGGTGCTGTCCCCGGCCAAGCAGCTGCCTCTCCCTCTCCAGAGGTGGCTGCCTGGGGGTGGTGCGGGAGCTGACGTTATCCCGAGGTGATGAGCCTTTCTCTGCATTTCTCTAGCTCCTTGCTTGGAAGGATCCCCAAACGCCTCACCACCCCTGAGAGATCAGACTCGCAAAACTCCTGCCAGGTGGGTCAGTAGCGCTAGCCCCGTGTCTGCAGACGGGGAAACCGATGCACAGCGAGGGGCTTGCTCCAGGCTGTCCGGCGAGTCAGTGGCAGAGACAGGAACAGAGCCCAGGCTTCCGGCCCTATGCTGAGCTGGCTGTGTGATGTGCCTGTGTAGACGTATTCAGCCTGTGGCCAGGCTGGGGGGACGAGCCGGCCCCGATGTGGGGGGTGGGCGGGGAGGTTAATCTGCCTGCTGACGCTGGACGCTGGAGGGGTGTTGGCATGTGCCAGGGTGGTGCCTGGGGGTTCGGGTCCCTGGCCTACAACAGGGGCCGTGCTGGGGGGAGGTGTATGTGGGTCTCTAGGTGGAGGGAGGAGAAGGGAGAGTGCAGTGTGTGCACACTGGCTGAATCCCGGCCAGTACGCGGGGCTGCCCCACGCTGGGCCGCACAGGCGGACGCTGGAGAGAACCACAAAATCTCCCTTCACTTCCCTGCCGCGGCGTCCCTGTGCCGCGCGTGTGCCCCTGGCGGATGGGCCGGGCGCTGGGGCCAGGAGTTCGAATCCGCCTGGAAAGCAGCCGGCTAGCACCCGGGGGCAGCTGGGTACCCTGGGCAGACAGGGCTGGCTGCGTGTCAGCCAGACGCTAGGGTGAGAGGTGGGGAGGGTCACAGGAGCATCAGCCTGGCCTGGGCCCGTGGGGCTGGGGATGACGGGGTCTCTGCTTTTTTATCCCTCCAGGGGATTGGCCCCCAGCTGCTGTCCCCCACCCCCGGCAGGACAGCGCACCTGGGCTCCGGGGCGGGGAGCTATGCCGACACCCGCCTGTGAAGTTCTCTTCCTGGCCGTCAGCATGTCCTTCCAGCTCATCACAGGTAGGCAGGGCTCTGGGCCGGGCTCAGATACCAGAAGGTCCCACCCCCAGGTCTCCCCCCATCCCCTCCAGGCTACACCACGCTCTATTCCCAGTGCCCTTCCCAGAGATCCCAGCATGGGGGAAAGCGTCCCGGAGGGGATAGCCCGCCAGCCAGCCCGTCCGCTGCTCCGCTGTGCCCGGCCCGGGCACGGAAGCTCAACGGGCAGCAATCCTGGGTGGCGGGCGGGCACGGAGAGAGCCCCGGGCCAGGCTGCTCCTGGGGCACCAGGGAGTCGTGCCAAGGTCCGTCCCTCCCCCAGTTTTCTGCTAAGGAATCCACCGCTTTCTACACCGCCCACCCGCCTCGCGTCCGCTCGCTCATCGCCAGCACACGGGTAACCCGTCTGCCAGCAACAGGGGCCGGGTTCAGGATCTAGGACACAGGTCCCCCAACCTTCAGGGGGTGCAGCGGGGCCAGGGTCAGCCCCCATGGAGGGGTGGGGGTGGGGAGGGAATGCTGCCCAGCCCCGCTCTGCACCAAGCTCTGCTCTGGGCGGTCCTGCCCCTCAGCTGTGGCCCCGGCAGCCAGCTGGGCCTCGGTTCCTGGCCCCCCAGCCATGGCCGTGGTCTTGCTCCCAGCTGCGGCCGTGGCGCCTGGTCTGGGCCGCTGCCCCCCCCACCACAGCCCCTGGCCCGCTCTTGGCTCCAGACGGTCGGATGCCTGGGAGCCTGGCCCCACACGGCGGCCCCTGGCCCAGCCGCGGACCCCACTCCTCGGATGGGGGAGGTGCAGCGTAAAAACGTGGGGACCACTGATCTAGGGGTTCCTTTCAACAATACAACACAAAACCGGCGCGAGCCCCCACCCAGCCGCCTGGGACAACGACCCACCAGTCGCTGGGTGCCTCTAGGGGCTCCACCGCCCCTCCCGCCAGCACAGAGACTGCGTGTAGAAAAGAGACTTTCACTAAAAGGGGAACGTCTCCTGGCACTAACCTGGGAAAACGCCGCACGCGGGATTCACACACAGAAAACCAGGAACAAAACAGCCGCCCCCGAGTTTGCGGGGCAGCTTTCTTCTGCTCCAGGTTCTTAAATCCAGCAACAAGAAGTTCCTTTAATGCACCCCGCCCTTCACAGCCCCCCACTCACAGGTGCTGCCCCTAGTCAGGGCCGACCCAGAGTCTAGAGGTGCAGCTGCAGAGTTCGCCTGGTTGGGAGAAGGGGGAAGGAAAGCACCTCGCTCGCTGCGCCGTCCGGTCGCTACGTTCCAGCTGCCCCGCCGGCCGCCTCCCACCCCGCCGGCCGCTCATTGTGTCACGGGCTGCTCCGCCAGCCACGCACCATCGCCTTCCGCTACCCTCTGCCCACCCCCCCCCCCACGAGAACGCCCTCCCCCTGCACTGTTAGCCGGTCCCAGCCCCTTGCGTAGCCAGTCGGGTTCGGGTGACAGTGACCCGTCAATCAGACCTGGCGAAGCCCAGTCCGGCTGTCCTTTGCTCGTGCAATAAGAGGAACAAAATGCATTTAACATCCCCCTGCATTTAACACCAGCGGGATTTGTAACCCGGCACCAGCCCAAGGGAGCGTCTGGGCAAAGCCGCCCCACCACGCTGCGCACCTGAGCCGGCTGGGTGGGCGCATGCGAATACAGGCTGGCCTTGACGTCCGTTCCCCTGCCCCAGCCAGCTCGGCAGGGGAGAGCTCATTCAGCCCCTGCTTACACTCCCACCTCCTGGCTG
Organism: Emydura macquarii macquarii; assembly: GCF_026122565.2. Lineage (NCBI taxonomy): Eukaryota > Metazoa > Chordata > Testudines > Chelidae > Emydura > Emydura macquarii. The sequence continues at coordinate 9,421,502 of NW_027133607.1, read as the reverse complement.
CCTCTCGGGTGCCTGCTGGGGCACGGCCTGGGATGCAGCTAATGTGGAGAGAAGTCTCTGTCCCCTCGGGAGGGAGGGGCACTGGCCCCCAGAAAGAGAACCGGGGCGGAGTGTGGCAGCATTTAGCCGGACCAGGTTGGCACACCCAGCGCTGGTGAGCTCCCTTCTGCCTTCCACCGAGTCCGGCCTGTGCTGCTTTCCGCGCTGCGGTGCTGTGGATTGGCACCATGTGGCCGTCCTGGGGGCTGGGGGCCGAGCCGAGGGCTGAGTGCTGTTTGCCGGGAGCCCCGGGAGCTGCACGCCGCAGACGTTAGGTGGGCGGCAGACCCCTCGCCGGGGCCGGGCACGTCTGGCCCGGCCCCAGCCCTGCTCAGCCTCGGAAACCACGCTGGAATTTGCCCTCGCAACCAGGAGTCCGCCCCACTGCCCCAGCAGGCTTCCCCTTTCTCTGTGGCCCCCCCACTCCCTGCCCTACGCTAACCCCCCAAACGCTGGGCTGGGCGCCCCAGGCTCTGACCTCGCTCTCCTCTGTGCCCAGCTGTGGCCGACCAGTGCAGCGGGGGCAGTAACATCTTCACGGAGCTTCAGGAGAACAGCCCCCACGGCGCCTTCGTGGCCAACCTGACGCTCTTCGGGGAGCCGGGCAGCAGCCTCCAGCTGGGCCTCAGCGGCCCTGACGCCAGCTGGTTCTACCTGGAGGCAAAGACCCTGCGGCTGAACGTCTCGCCCGGCGCCTCGCTGGACAGGGAGGTACGGTGGCGAGGATGCTCTGGTGCCGCGGGGGGTGCCCATCCCCAGTGGCGGCTCCACGTTGGGCCACCCGCCGTTGAAGGCCAGCGATCATCCGAGTCCTGGGGCCGCATGGCCCCTCACCCTCGCTCAGGACATCTCTCCGCCAGCGCCCCCCTCCAATGGTGCTACCGCCCCCGGGGGGGGGGGGGGGACCGGCAGCGGGAGGAGGGAGCTGTGCCCAGCTGGCCCAGCACCATCTGCCCCCCACCCCCGACGCCAAAGAGGTCACCCTTCCTAGCCCAGGGAGCCCCAGAGCCTCTGCCTCCATGGCCCTGGCAAGATGCCTTCAGGCTCATCCTCCTCCCAGGGGGCCCCAGACCTCTGTATGGCATGGGCCCTGCCAGGCAGGATGGCTGCCCGGGTGGTGCCCGGGATCCCGGAAGCTCTTCCCAAAGGGCCCATGCAGTGGCATGGGGGGCACTGAGACGCCGGCCCCGCCAGGGGGACACTCAGCGTGCCAGGGAGGGGGCCCCGGGGCGTGCCCGGGAATGGGAGCGGAACGGCTCAGCCTCGGAAATGGGGAAGGGGTGAGTGGCGCCACCCCCACCCGGTGTCCTACCGCCTGTGCCCGGGATGGCGACAACCCCAGCAGGGTGTCCCTCCTCCTGATCCGAGAACAGCTGCGCCGGGCTTGTGAACTCGTGGGTGCTCACAGCCCAGCACCAGCCGCGCCCCGGGGTGGGCAGGGACGTGGCAGCGGGCCACGGGCAGCTGGCGTGTCATGTCATTTGTAAGGGCCCTGCGCCTCCCGTGTCTTGCAGGCCCTGGAGTCCCCCGTCTTGATGGTGGCCCTCACCTGCACGGAGGACGGCTTCTCTCCGGTACGGACCCTCCCCTCTGGCGGGGGAGGTAGGGTAGCGCAGTGGTTAGGGCACTAGCCCAGAACTTGGGAGACCCGGGTTCGAGTCCTTGCTCTGCCACAGATGCCATGGGTGACCCCAGGGCAAGTCACCCGGCCTCAGTTCCCCTCTGCCCCACGGGGATAACAGCCCAGCCTTGTCTCCCAGGGGTGTGTGCGGCTGCTGGGCTATGGGGATGGGGTCAGAGCGGCCGGCCGGCCATGCTGCCAGCAAGAGAAGCGGGGGGAGCATTGATGGGGGAGCTCCTGGCTTCTCCAGGCCTGGCCTCTCCGAGCAGGGGACGCTGTTCTCAGGGGGACAGGAGCACAGGTGGGGGGTTACAGTGGGGAAAGGGGCAGGAGCCCAGGCTGGGGTTCCCCTCGCGCCTCCAGCAGGTTCTGACTGTGGGGCTTTGCCCTCTGAGATCCATCCATCTCTGGCCTCTGACCCATGGGGCCCCCGGGCCGTCTCTCCCCAGGTCGAGTACAGGATCATTGTCCAGGTGCTGAACCAGAATGACAACAAGCCCCGGTTCCTGGAGGACTCGGTCCTGGCCCAGAACATCAGTGAGGTGCGGGGTGGGGGCAGGGGTCCCCCCCGGCCCAGCCTGGGGCGGAGCTAGGCTTTCCAGCCCAGAGATATGGCGGGTGCAGCCGCGGGGCCTTCCTTCCTGGGCTGGTCCCTGAGCGCTGGGGTGAGGGCTGGTGTGGAGTTGCCCCCGGGAGAGCAGCCTGGGGGGGTGGGGCAGGCGTGGGGCTGATCAGGGCTTGGCTCAGGGGCAGGGCCCCAATGGGCCAGCGCTCTGGGCCCCCCTAAGCCAGCGCTCCTCCCCCCACAGCTGGCGGCGGTGCACTCGGTGGTGTTCGCCACGCGGGCGGAGGACGAGGACGGGGACACCCTCATGTATGTGATTGACAGCGCCTCGGTAAGTCCCGCCTCCCCTGCGGGAGCCAAACCCACCCCGAGCGGAGCGTGCGCAGTACCCAGTGCCCAACACTAGGGGGAGCCGGGCGGGGCAGTGGGGCAGCTTTCCTGCCCCAAGCAGCCCCTCTGCTGCCCCCCAGATGGGGCAGGGACTTGGCCCCTGCCGGGGCTAGATCAGCCAAGCCAGGGCCCCGCCCCTGGCCAGCAGTGGCCCCTTGAGGGGGCTGCACTGGTCCCCCACAGCCGCAAGCGCCTGGGCTGAGCACCCAGGGGGTACCGGGAGGCTCCCTTCCTGCGGGTCACGCGGCGGCTCTGCCCCCCGCCCCGTGGCCGGGCTGAGCCGGTCTGAGCAGACCCTGGCGTGGGCGTGGATTATCCAGCGGCGCAAGGACGCCAGGCTGGGGGCGTGGGCGGGCCGGGATCAGGGCTGCACGTGTCACGCGGCGGGAGGAGGCGCCGGGCGGGGGAGGGGGTTACGGGGAGGGCAGCACCAGGGATCCCTGCACGATGCCGTGCGGCTGCCTGGCCTTCTCCCCGGGGCTGCGTTCCTCCGGCTGGGCACGCAGCATCATCGCTCCTTTGCCCCCCAGGCCGACGGCAAATACTTCCGGATCGACCTGCCCAACAGCGGCAAGATCGTGCTGGCCAAAGCGCTGGACTTCGAGACCAAGCGCCACTTGGAGTTCGTGGTCCATGCCGTGGTAAGGGGGGGCGCCGTGGCCACCGCGTCCTGCTGTGGAGGGGTGGACGGGTCCGGGTCCCCAGGCGGAGGCCACGCTGGCGTCTCCGTAGCTAGTGCTGTGGGGCACACCTGTGGAACTCCCTGCTGCAGTGGATTGTACCAAGGGCCGGGGAAGCCCGTGTCCAAAGCATTCTAGATGTGCACCTTCAACCAGGGCAATCAGCACTCTTGCTTCAGGACGCCAGCGGCGTGGCGAGGGCTCCACAAGGAATTCCCGGCCATCTCTCCCTCCCCAGGGCATGGTGCGGCTGGCTGCCTGCAGGTACGGTGGGAGTTTTCCCTCCCGCAGAGCTGAAGCCCAGACGCCAGGCGCAATGGGCCTTCCGGCTGAGCAGCGGTGCCAGGGAGGTGGGGATACTGGACGAGATGAGCTGGTGGTTTGGGAACATCGGAATTGCTAGACAGGGTCCGACTGGGGGCCTGTCGAATCCAGTCTCCTGGCTCGGCCTGGCTGGGAGCAGCTGGTCCCGAGGAAGGTGCAGGGACCCTGCAGTGACGGTGATGGGGCAACCTGCCCGCTGGGGATGCCCCCTTCGCTCCCCCAGCAGCGAGAAGCTGCTTCAGGCTTGTGGCCCGTCCACAGCTCTTTAACTCCTCGCTGTCCCCACTCTGGGTGCTCAGATGATCCCTCCAGCCAGCCGGTCCCTGGTGATCCTGCTCAGCCTTTGGCCTCAGTGACCTCTTGTGGCGGTGAGTTCCACAGGCCAACAGGGAGGGGTGCCTATGTGAGCGTGAAAAGGCATTTCCTTCCACTGCTGGTAAATTTGCCTCCGTCCGTGGGATTGCCCGGCCTCGTGCTCTTGTATTACCATGAGAGGATGGGTAGCAGCTCCCTGGCTCCCGGCTCTGCCCTGTTCCTTGCGAGCCCCTCCGTCCCGTCTGCTGTCAGGTAACAAGCCCAGTCTCTTTGCACGGCCCTCCTACGGGGCGGGAGTCCCTCTCTGGGCAGCTCTCCGCGGATGGGCCCTCTGCAAATATCTCCAGGGTGCAAGCGGGGCGAGTGACCTGCAGGGCGGAGAGCAAGACGGGTGGGAAACGGGCAGGGGACAGATGAAGCCAGGCTTTGCCACCTCGAACGCCTTTCGCTTCCCCCGGCTGCGCAGCGGAACAAGCGGTAAAATCGCCTAATCGTGTCTGTCCGAGGGAGACGGACGGGGCGAGGGTGTGAGTGTGAGAGAGACGCACGCACGGCTTGTCTACACAGCGTCGCCGTCTCCGGGGCTCTCCAGCCCGCAGCGTTTTTCCCTTCACTTTCGCCCTCTTTCTCTGTCCCCTCTGGTTCTACTTTGGCCTCCGTTTCATTCCTCTCTACCGCGGGGTTCTCCCCCGGGACTGTGGGGTTCAGGCTGCCCCGTTTCACCCTCCTCTAGACCGATTTCTGGACAACTCGCCGGCTCCAGTCCTTCGCTCTCCCGCCGTTTGGTTCTCCAGGTGTTTCTCCCCTTCCTCAGAAGGAAAAGCCTCTGCTCTGTTGCAATTTACACCCCATCCCCTCTGCCCCCTAACCAGCGAGCCCCCTGCCACAGGTCCAGCGAGCCTCCTTTGTCTCCTCCCAACTCGACTGTGGGCTTTCGCTCAAATTGCTTCCCAAAGGTTTCCGCCCCACGCACAGATTTTGTCAAGAGCCCAGTCCATCTCTGGGGCGGTCCCCACTGATCACAAGCAATTGGACAGTCCGGGGGCAGGGGCTCCTTCCTCTCCTGCCACTGTATAATCGCCGGGTCCCCGCCTTTCCTCCCTGGGCCGTGGCCTCTGAGTGGCCGCGTTGTCGTCCTGGGTTCAGCCGCCTGCACGCTCCCCTCCGTGAGTTTCACGGGGGCTTCCAAAGCAGCAGGCAGGTGCCGCTGCACCCCAATCTTGTGATGTCGGGGAGACCCCGCAACAGCTGATCCAGAATAAGGGAGTCCGTGATCTCCGCAATTCCTCGGTCATCTGGCTTCAGTCACCAGGGGGCTTGATCTGGTCATTTTCGTGCGTGGGGGGTCGCGTCCCCTCCAACCACTTCGCTGTTCGAAACTCCTGCCCGGATCGAGCTGCCGACAGACCCAGCCCATCAGCGCCGGCTGTGGTTAGGGTATCACCCTCTGCCGCTTGTTCGTCGCTCGGGGCCATATCACAGCATCTCCCGAGAAGTGGGGAGCCAGGCAGGGCGCCCAGCCCGCGCCTGAAACCGCCCTCCCAAACCTTAACCCCAGAGCTTTGGGGTCAGCCGCTGGGCTCATTCTGCACAGCCCCGGGTCCACCATCCAGCCATCGCTCCCTGGCAGGGGACCGGGCTGCCGCGCCTCCTCGTTGGACCCCCACTCCGGGCCTTCGCCTACACCGGAGTGGGAAATCCGGGCCAAGCCCTCCGAGGTCCCAGGCGCGCTCCCCACCCTAGATGTCTCTGTGCAAGCCACCCCGTGGGCTTCTTTGCAACGTCTTCCGCAGCTGTGTGGCTTTTCCCAGTGTCAGTATCTCCCCATAGCTAGAGGGTCGGAGGATGGTGCCTCTCTGAGTCCCTGGGCTTCTTGGCCCTTCCTTTCTGCCCCTCTCTCTCCCTTCCGGTCTGCCGTGTAAGTCTCCTGCTTGACCGGCTACTCACTCAGTCCTCATCAATTCCCTCCCAGTTTGGCCCATGGGGGACACGTGCAAAGTGACGGCCGGCCCTCGGCTGCCCCCGCGGTGTGACAGCCGCTCTGACCGCCCCTTGGGACATGGCCAGCGCGCTCTGCACGGTACCTAGCGCGCGTCAGCGCAGTGCTGCTGGAAAGGGGACGCAGAGGTCAGGGTGAGGGGGTGTGTGAGACACAGAGAGATTAGGGTGTTTGTGTGTGACAGAGAGAGATCAGTACCTGTGAGTGTGCGAGACGCACAGATCAGTGCGACACACACTCAGAGATCAGTACCTGTGAGTGTGCGAGACGCACAGATCAGTGCGACACACACTCAGAGATCAGGACCTGTGAGTGTGCGAGACGCACAGATCAGTGTGACACACACTCAGAGATCGCTGCATGCGAGTGTGACAGACACACCGAGATCAATGCAACACATGGAGGTTGGTGTGTGAGCAAGATCTGGGCGGGGTGTGACAGAGCTCGGTGTCGGAGGGGTGTGTGTGACAGAGCTCGGTGTCGGAGGGATCTGGGCGGGGTGTGACAGAGCTCGGTGTCGGAGGGATCTGGGCGTGGTGTGACAGAGCTCGGTGTCGGAGGGGTGTGTGTGACAGAGATCCGTGTGTGCGAGACGCACAGATCAGCGCGTGCGCCGTTTCCAGGCCCCGTTGGTGGCAGTGTCCCTGCTCTCCCTGCCCTGTTTCTCCTGCTGCTCGTTAGCAGGTCCTGGGCCTCGCTAAGCCCTTCTTCCCCCGGCTAATTGGGGGCGACGTGATCTCGTCAGCTCCCCTTCAACGTGAACGTCCTAAATCCCCGTTTTTAATTTCCCTAATAGGGCTAATGCCGAGCGGCGCCTGGCTGCCGGCCTGCCCCTTCCCGCCCCAGCCCTGCTCCACCCCGCCCGCCGCCAGCCCCTTTTCCCGCCGGCTTTGGGGCCAGGCTAGGGTTTACAGGCTGCGGTGTGCGTCTCTGCCCCCAGCACCCCACGCCCTGCTCTGTGCTGGGCTGGGGATTTCTAGCCACTCTCCAGATGGCCGGGAGCGCAGCCCAGTCTGCTCGCTGGAGCGCCCGTTAACCCTTCGACTGCTCCCGGTGCTTGCATCTCTCCCCCTTTGCTCCGTTCATCCACAGGCCGCACTTCCACCCCTGCCGCCCCCCAGTGACCTGCCAATGGAAAACCCCCTTGGTTTTTTGCTCCTTTCCCATGGAGGACACGTTGCCTCCTGCTTACATTTGACCTTGGCGACATCAGGACCAGAGAGTCGTGTCTTCCTGGTTTTGGGGGGAGGACATGAAGGCGCCGTGGGGGGAAGAGGGGGTTGCATCTTTAACCAAGAGAGTTTTTCTTCTGACGGGTGCTCGGGTGTTTGAGTTCAATAGGTGCTCCAGGGAGCAGCACTGGTAAATACTGCAGATAAAGTAAGTCCTTCCTCTGCCCCTCGCCAATCCTCCGCGCTGGCTCTTTCTGTCACAAACCTGCCAGCGCTCTGGGCAGCCACAGAGTCTCCCGGGCGTGTGTGCTGGAGCCCCTCCGCAACCGTGTGCTGGAGCCTCTTGGGCACAGCCAGGCAGGCCTCTCATGCTCGGCGGCTGCCCCCTCGGGTCTCCACACGCCCGTGCAGCCGCCTCCTGCCCCTGGCCTCGGAGGGTCCAGCGCCCCTGCTTGGCCCGCACTCCCCCTGCGGGACGCCCTGGATGGGTCCTGGGGAGTTCTCCCACGCCCCAAAGGGGCCACGCACCCCGTCTTGCAGGCCGAAGCGATGCCCAGCCGGCGTGGCAGGCAGAGGGTTTCACACAGCGTTCCTCATCGCAAGGCCTGGCGTCCGACCGTGCGTGTGGGCTGTTATTTTTTGGCCCCAGCGCGTTGCTGGAACGAACGGGCAGGTTCTTAACTCCATCGACGAGAAAATTGGGCCAGGAAACAGGAGAAAAAGCCGAGGAGGACGTCCCTGCGGGTGTTAATGGAAGGAACAAAGAGACGTTTTACTGGCAGGAGTCGCTCTGGGACAGGCCCTCACTACGGCGTGGCCAGCGATGCATTCGTTGGGGGGGGATGCGGCTCTCACGGGGAAGGTTTTTGCCAAAGTGGCCCCGCTTGAAAAGCAGTGACGGTCGCTGGGTTAACGGTTCTCAGGTTCACCGCGTAGACGGACTTCGTTAGCAGCTTAATTAGAAGTTACAGGAGAGACCCGGAGCCCCAGGCTCAGGACACGTTCCCCTCAACTCCGCACGGGCCACTGCCCTTCCTCCCAGCCACCAGACAGACCCCCGCCCCCCTCCGGCCCCTCCCCAGTCCTTTGTCTCCTTCCTGGGCAAGACGTTACAACCTGTCCTAGCTAGTTGCACCCAGGATGCAGGGGGTCCCGGCAAGGTCTGCGGATGTGGGGCCGGGGAAGGCCCCTCCGCCCTCTAGTGGCCTCTGCCATGATCATACACCTGGGTCCCATCACTGACATACAGGAGTAACCTAGGGGGGAAACTGAGGCACACACACAGCACTCAGAGAAAACCATTGGGGCATCTCCGCAGCATCACAGCTCGATTCTGTCATGTGGAAAACACCCAGCAGCCTGGCCCCAGCCAAACAAAGCAAAGAAAAGGCCCGGCCCTGGCAGCTCTTTCCTTTGGCAGGGAAGGCACCGTGTGTAACAGCGCATGGCCACCCATGTGTTCAGTGCATGAGAAACATCAGGCAGAGCAGTGCTTTGACCTGGGAGAGGTGCAGTCTGGGTGTTTGGACAAGCCTTCTCCATCGCTGAGATCTTCGGGCCAGGCAGATCGCCGCTCTTTTCCTATGAGGCATAATGCCATACGCCCTATACAGCTGGGGAATCTCCATCCCCCAGCTGCGGGAGAGGACGGGAGAGTTGAATTGTATCCCCAGAGTCCGTGCTGGCAACGGCCACGGTTCTATGGTGGGTCTTTGGATGTTCAGGGCGTTTTTTTAAAGGCCCAGCTCCTGGAGTCCTGTGAACACAGGAGAATCGCAGCTTCCGCTAACCAGGAAAAGGCTGTATCTAGCTCTGCCGGTTACGAAAGGGAGGCTTGCACACGTAGCCCCGTGAGGCACAGACGCCAGAAGGAGAAGAAACAGGCCCAGAACTTCTGATTTCTAAAACCTCCTGATTCTTAAGCCAGTCTCGTGGTCCTGGGCTCCTGGTTTTGAACGCTCGGGGTCGGTGGTATCTCCATCCGGTGGGCCAGGTCGGAGAGGCAGCTACGGGCAGGCCAGGATCCCCCCACGGTGGCCCTGCGTTAATGCAGCTTCAGCGACAGTCGTCCGAGCAGCGTCCTGTTGGCTGTGACCGCCTGGCGCTTTCGCCGTCGCTGGTTTCCCTCCGGTTCTGTTCTTCCCCAGCGGGAGACGCTCTCCCTGCTGTTCCAGCGCCCAGCCTCCGCTTGTGCGCAGGAGAGGGCACTTGCATTGCTATTCATGCCGCCGGTTGTGGCTGTGAGCCGGAGGGACAGACGGAGAGACGCTGCGGATGGGCAGACAGAGCAATACTCTAGCTAGAGCCCAAACGGGGGGCAGGGGGACAGACAGAGGGACGGGCAGAGAGAAGCTGCAGAAGGCGGTTTTGTGCTAGGATGGGCCGACGGAGCAGGCAATGCCCCGGGCTGGGGCCGCCCCGTTGAGAGCCAGGCAGGTCAGACGGCCCCAGGGGGCAGCTAGACGGTGCTGATCGGCTGCCGTGCTTTGCGCCCCTCCCAGGAGATGAACACGAAGGAGAGATACAACTCCTCAGCCCGGATCCGCGTCAACGTGCTGGACGGGGACGACCAGTACCCGCAGTTCCTGCCCTGCAACTTCCTGTCGCACGAGGGCGTCAGCGTCTGCGTCAGCCCCGTCTACACGGCCAACATCACCGAGGGCGAGGTCCAGGTAGGCGCCGGGGGACCGGCTGGCGGACACGGGGCATCCCAGCGCGGGATGGGGGGGTTGGGGATGGAGACTCCAGCGCCAAAGGGCAGGACCTTCGCTGCAGCGACCGCCACCAGGTTTGCTGATGCCGGCTGCGCCTCTTGCACGTGGGACGTTCCCACGCCGGCGTCGGCCGTTCCTGGGGGGAGCGGGGCATGCTGGGAGGACAGGCCTTGGGGTGTGTGGGGGGGGCTCTGTTTCCCTCCCAGCCCGGGGCACAGCCTCACCTGCTTTCTGGGTCTCTTCCAGGCGGGACCTTTGCACTTTGTCCCCGGCTCGGTCTATGCCGAAGACGGGGACAGGGAGCTGAAGGCTGCCATCACCTACGCCATCCTCGGAGGTACGGGGGCCCAGGGGAGCTGTGGGGCACTGGGACGGACCCCTTGCTAGGGAACCACGCCCCGCCCCCCTCGGGGCCTGCGGTTCCCGCACACGGGCCCCTCCGCCCGGAGACCTGTAGGCAGCATAAGCCCTTGAGCCTGGGACAGGGGGCGAACCACCAAAGCACCGTGCCCACGGACAGACGGACACACGCAGGCACGGACATGCACACCTGCCCTGTCGCCTCCAGCCCTGGACTTCTCGCAAACAACTTCCCGCCGGCAAGTCACTCCCAGTTATGTCTGTGTGAGCCGCAGCCAGACACACCGCGGCTCTTACCAGCCTGGGTTATTCTGCAGGGTGACCACAACGCACCCCTCCACTTAGGGTTTCCTCCAGAACCGTGTGGCCGGCCCTGCCCCGTCCTGCCCTGGACAGTCCAAGTGTCTATAAAGTTGGTCGTTTCATTGCTAAAAATGCCAGGCACGTGTCCTGGTCCCCCAAAGGGAGTTTCCCGACCACTTCAGTTCAAACACCCTGGCGGAGATAACCCAGCCAAACGAGCGTACGGACTCCACAGAGAGAGTGAGGCGTAGAAATCAGAAACGGCCCCAAGAAAAATGAAGATAAAACGCACCCGGAGCCTGACTTAAAAACCCGCCGGAATTCAGAGCAAGGTTTTCCCACCCCCGGCGTTAGCAGATTGCAGGCCAGACTCTTAGCCCGGGGCCGCTCCCCCAAGCAACACGGCTTCCTCTGGTCTTTGGGGCCGTGGATGCGGTAGGCAGAGAGACAGAGAGGGGTGTCCTCTGGGTGTCTCCCCTTTATTTTATAGTCCTCTCCCCCTTTGAGCAGCATCTGGGTGGCACCGGTGGCTCTGGTCGGCCCCCGTGGCTCTGCGTGGCACCGGTGTCCGTGGCAATGCGTGGCACCGGTGGCTCTGGGCAGCACGTCCTCGCACACCGTACCCCTCCAGCAGGCAGGCTTTGGTCCAGAGCTGCCCCCTTTCCTGGCCACGTCTCCTCCCCCCGCAGGTACAGACCACGGCAGGTTCCACATAGACAACGTGACGGGCGCCATCACCATGCTGCGGCCGGTGGAGAGCCGGAGCCACACGCCAGCCTTCAGCCTCAGCGTCATGGTAGGTCTGGCGGGGCCGAGCGTCAGGCTCCGGCGCCCGCAGGGGCCCGGGCAGGACAGTCTCGTCCTGAGCCTCAGCCCGGTCCCCTCTCCCCCCGTTTCTGCCCCCCCCCAGGCCTCGCAGCTGAACGACGCCAACAAGTACGTGGTGACGGAGGCGCGGGTGAGGGTCCTGGCCGCCAACGCCCACCCGCCTCGCTTCGGCCGGCCCCAGCACCAGGCCTTCGTGCGGGAGGAGCCCGGCGGGGCCGCGCTGGTGCTGACGTACAGCGGGCGGGTGCTGAAGCTGCAGGCCAGCGACGCCGACTTCCCCGACGTGAGTCGCGCCAAGGCGGCCGCGTCTACCCAGCTCTGTGCCCCCTGCCCTGCCCAGACCCCATGCCCCCAACTGCCCCCCTGCCCGTCCTGCCCTGTGCCCGCTGCGACCCCACCCTGCCCAGACCCCTCTGCCCCCACCCCGCCCAGGCCCAATGCCCTCCATCCCCATCAGCCATGCCCAGGCCCTATGCCCTCACCTGCCCTCCTTCTTCCCACCCAGGGCCCCACCCACCCCACTTAGGTGCTGTGCCCTTCACACCTTGCCCTGGCCTCATGCCCTATGCCCCCACATGCCCCACCCAGGCCCCTCACCCCACCCAGGGCCCCCTATCTGCCCCAATCCCATGCCCTATGCCCCCTGTCACCTACACATCCTGCCCTGCCCAGGGCCTGTGCCCTTGACCCCCTACCCACCCCACCCAGGGTCCGTGCCCTCCGCCCCCCACACGCCCCATCCAGGACCGATGCTTGCCCCCCAGCACTGACACTGCCCGTCTATGGGAGAACACCCAGCCAGCCGTGCTCCCCCCTCCCCGGGAGGCTGCCCTGTGCTCTGACTTTCCCGGCTGGCACCCGTCTGCTCCCTGGCAGTCAGTGGCACTGCGCCCCCTTCGCAGCCGAGGAGCTGGCCCGGTCGGTGCCCCCCATAGCATCCTACAGGCGGCTGCGGCTGGTGCTGCCAGGTGGGCCCAGGCAGCGCTCAGTGAGCAGCCCCTCGGCCGGGCGTCGGGCGGTGCCACGAGCGATAGTGCCGGTGGGTCTCCACCCGGAGCGGGGCTGGGGAGCGTGGGATCTCCCTCGCCGGCACCATCATGCTCCTGCTGGGGTCGGGGGGCGGGGGAGGTTGCCCCTCGCCCAGCTCCGGGGGCCGCCTGTCCATCCTCCTGCCGCGTTCACCCTGCCATCCCGTGTGCTGATCCAGGGCTTCAACCCGAAGGTCCAGTACAGCCTGCTGCCCCAGTCCAACCACACCCAGCTCTTCCAGATCACGCCGAGCGGGCTTCTCTTGGCACGAGCCGACCGGCTCCGAGCCCTGCAGCGGTACGTCCTGCAGGTAAGAGCGGAGCTCCCGCGGGCAGCCAACAGTTACATCTGTCCTGTCTGACAGCGACCCATTGATAACTGCTCTCTGAGTACCATTTTTCAACCAGTCGTGCCCCCACCTTACAGTAATTTTCATCTCGACCACATTTCCCTGGGGTGCTGATGAGAAAGTCACAAAGGATCGTGTGGAAAGCCTTACTAAAATCAAGCTGTGTCCGGTCTGCTGCTTTCCCCCATCCACTCAGGGGACGTGGTAGATATGATCAATTATCCCCATTTTATGGTTGGGGAAACTGAGGTACAGACGGCCCAGCATCATATAGTGAGTCATTAGCAGAGGTGAGAACAGAACCCAGGAGTCCTGCCTCTTTGTCGCCCCCTGCTCCCACCATTAGACCCCACTGAGAGACGGGAATAGAACCCGGGCATCCTCACTCCCAGCCCCTTGCTCTAACCACTACCCCCACACTTATCCAGTCCTGGCTTCCAGGCCCATTTGCTAACCATTAGACCATGCTGCCACCATCACTGTATAAAGCCAAGGGCAGTAAGCCACAGAAGGGACGATTTACCCCGGACAGAGGTTTTAAGTCGCCCAGGAGACACCGGCAGCTCCTTTGAGGCCTTGCCCCCTGGGCGTGTGAGGGCCCGTCCACAGATGCCCAGCTGCCCAAGGCCGTCGCTCTGCCTCGGGGGGGTGCTGAGCGCTGCTTCCCTCCCTGCCTAGGTCATCGCGCGGGACGAGGAATCGGGGGAGACCACCAACACGACCGTCCACGTGGACGTGCTGCGGCCCGGCCAGGCAGGTACGGAGCCGGCGGGACGCCCTGGAGGCCAGGTCTGCCTCCAGCGTGCCAGGGAGTCAGGGGCGCAGCCAGCTGAGGCCGGGCCGCTGAAGCTCCGGGGGCAGAGTCTGATTCCCGGGGACCAGGGTGGCCCCATCGGCACGGCCCCATGTATCCCCTAGAGGAGGTCACGGGGTGCTTTCTTGCCCTCCCAGCCCCGCTGCCCTGACGCCAGCTAACCAGCGTCTGTGCAAACGGGACAGCGGCCCCAGCGGGCAGGGGCCCCACTGTGGCCCGCCTGGAGTCGGGAGCAGAAACCCCTCCGCGCGGCTGGGCCAGGGGGGTTGGCTACAAGATACAAGAGCTCATCTCCCACAGCCCCCGCAGACCCTTCCGAAGCCGGGCAAAGCCAGGACCCGCTGGACGTGGGGATCCTCGCCGGCAGCCTGGGGGCGCTGCTGCTGCTCACCGCGGCCATCCTCCTCCTCCTCCTCCGCGCCATGAAGAAGAGGCAGCGCCATCAGCAGGCCATGGAGCGGGCCTCCCTGGCGATCGAGAAGCACCCCAACGTGGTAAGCGCCCCCCGGAGCGCGGCCCGCTGGCTTTGCAGGCAGCGGGGGCGGCTGGGCCGCGAGGCGCCCCTTCCTTGGGCCGAGGGGCACGTTCAGTCCGGCGCGGGCCACGGGTGCGTGGCAACGGGAACCTCCCCGTGCTGCATCGGCACAGGCCCGGACTCACCCTGGCTGCGTTTCCACGTGGGCAAGGGGCTGCAGAGCCAACGGGATGCTCCCCGGCCCGGCCCAGGGGGCTTTCAGGAGCCCCTCCTGAGGCCGTCGGGGTTCCTGGCCGTGGGAGCGGCCTGGCAAGTACAGAAACAACCTTTCCAGCCACCGGACCCCCAGCCTCTCCCTCCGGGGCCCTGCGGCAAGCCTGCCCCATAGAGAGCATGCTGGGGGCTGCAATTCACCCCAGGCAGGGGGCAGCACTAAGCCTGGGCACCAGCGGATGGTCCCCAAGCACAATCCCCTGGGGCAAGAGTTCTCACCCCGCGGTACTGGAGATAGCACAGCCGTTCCCACGGGGGGGGGGGACCCGATGCCGCCGTGGGGGACCTGTGGTGACCGCTGTTGACTCGCGCTGTTGTTGAAGCCTCTTGGCTGGCCCAGGCACACATCCTCCGGCCTGATGCCCAGCACGTCCCATCCTTCGTTGGTTACAGCAGTGCGGGGGCCCGCCTGGATCCGCGGATCCCGCTGGGATGGGCTGTGGCATCGGGGGGGACTGGTCCAGGAGAGAACAGGCCAGGGCTGGTCCGAGGCCAAGGCAGTCGGGTGCAGCTGCGATCCTGCGGCTCCTCCAAACACCTCCTCCCGCCGGCTGGGCAGCCGGAGACCCCCACTCTGGCAGGAGCAGGGGATGCGCCCGCCCCTGGTCGGGCCATTGTCTCCTACACCTGGCAGCTCCGGTCGGGAGCCGGCTGGAAGAACGCCGTGGAGAGCAGGTCCGGCGTCTCGGGGCATCGCTCTGGTGCCTCACGACAGCCTGCGGTGCTGCGTGCGACGGGCCCAGAGCCACGTCTCGCCCTTCTCTTCGAGGTGCCCTAGAGCACCCGGTGGACAGCCCTGCCGCCAGCCAAGGGGCAGCGTTAACCCCTCGCCGGCAGGACTCCAGCGCCCGGAGGCAGAAGCGGGACGTAGGTGCTGGATTTCCGTCCCTCGTTCAGTCTCTGCACTGCGGGCACACAGGGCTTGTCCGCTAGAACACTCGGGGTATGTTTCCACGGCGGTGTAAAGCCAGGGCTGGGGCACCTGGGTGTGTGGCCCACCTGTGCCCACGCCTGCACGGGGGCGGCCACGCTGCAGTTACTCCCGGGCGGATCCTGCGCCAAAACGTTCCAAATTCTGTGCACGGTTTTTAAAAATTTCGACCCACTCCAGCATGTTTTACTTGTCAAAAATAACCACGAGAGAATCCCACCAGTTTCAATTGTTTGGGGCATTTATTTCAAGATACCCGGCAGCTAGGACGTCTGGAGCAAGGCAGCCAGCCAGAAAGCGCCAGGAAATGGTTTTGGACAAACCGATTCCTTGCCAGACCTATTAATGCAGAGCTTGGAGTGATCGATCATTTCACCTTCAATACGGAACTGGATTACCCTCCCCCTCAGAAGCAGAGCAAAGGCTTGCGGGAGTCGGGGGGTAACGGAGGAGCTGAGGGAGAGGGAAGTAATGGCTGGTCAGAAGCGTGGGAGTGAACTTGGAGGGTTGTTGGGTGTGGGTGGGAGACGTATGGAACAGGTTTGTGGAGGAAGGGGTTGTCAGGGAGTTGGGGAGCCTCCTCCGTGCAGACTCTGGCTGATCTCTAGCCTTTCCCATTTAGTCAGGCACATCTGCCCCTGTCCCCCTGCACCCCCCTTCTCCTCCCTGTCCCCATGTGTCCCTGCACCCCTACCCAGCCAGCCGCCCCCCTCTGCTAATGCCATGGCAGCCCCTGGTGTAATTGCAAAACCTCCTTGGCAGAATCTATTTTCTGGGGGGAGAAAAGAAATCTGCGGGGGACATAAATTCTGCACGTGAACAGTGGCGCAGAATTCCCCCGGGAATATGCAGTGTAAACCTGGGCTTACAACTGCTGGACCCGGGTCTCACAGTCGTGCTAAAGTGTCCACACTGCCTTCTGACTGGGGGCTGCGGTGTGAGCCGCATCCCCGCTGTGGAATGCCAGGGCTTGGCCAGGACTCCAGCTCTGACCCACCCCTGGACCCCCAGTCCTGAGTGCTCGCTGACCCCAGTCAGACTGAGTTGTGTGTGGATGGAAGGAGGGCTCGGGCTCAAACCTGAGTCATGGCCCGGGCTTAGCATGCAGTGTAGACACACCCTTTGTGTGCAGCCGGCTGGGCCGTGAATCTACCCACCAGGAGCCTGGCGCACGCTGGCGCCGGACCCTGAAACGATCAAGGTGAGCTGGGGACCAGTTAGTGCACGCCGGCTAGATTCACACCCCGGCTGCCCACCAGTGAGGGGTTCCTGTGGACAAGCCCCCAGCCAGCCACGGACGTTCTCTGAAAGCCCAGGGTGTGCCTCGAAGTGCATGGTGGCACCGAACAGGACACCTCAGCCCTGGTGTAAACGTGCTAGGGCCTTGGAAGGTGAGAAGCAGCGAGCAGAGAGATGGAGATGCCAGCCACTAGGGGCGAGGGGTCGGCCTTTTCTCTGTCCCTCTCTGCTCTTCTCCTCCTGTTTCATTGCACTCGGTCACTCTACTGCCTGGTCCACAGTCGTCCATACCCCAGCCTGGCCCCTCGCCCAGCTCTGGGGACTCTGGGGAACGCCACTTCCTCCCCAAACTCTGCTCCTGCCCCACTCAGACAGGTCCGTTGACCTCGATGGGGACAGGCGCTCTCCCAGAATGAGAGACTCTGAGACCCAAACCAGGACTAGTGGTTAGAGCAGGGAGAGAGCCAGGACTCCTGGGTTCTAGCCCAGCTCGGGGAAGGGAGCGGTATCTAGTGGTTAGAGCAGGGGGGATGGGAGCCAGGACTCCTGGGTTCTATCCCCAGCTCCCGGCATGGAAGAGGTTGCACTGGTTAGAGCTCTGCTACTGACTTGCTCTATGACCCTTGAACAAACAACTTCATGACTCCGTGCCTCAGTTTCTCCACCTGTAAAACAGGGCTAATGCCCCCTTCCCCCGGGAGTGCTGACCAGCCTCCCACACGAGCGAAAACGAGTCAATTCCCTTCCACTGGCTCCCAGCCGAAGTGGCCCCCGGGCCCGGCCTGGCAGCCAGAGGCCCTGGCGTCTTACGGCCCTTGTGTACTTGGTTCTCACACCTTGTGCTTCTCTCTCCCTCTCCCCTTTCTCTCGCCCTCTGCTCGCCCTGCCGCCTGACAGAGCCTAAAGTGGTTCCAGCCGGTGAGTGCCCAGCAGGGAGGCGGGTACCCAGCGGGAGGCGGGGGGTTGTGCCCATCAGCAGAGATGCCACCTCTCGGCAGGGGACTGGCCAGGGGCTGGAAATAGCCTCGCTTTCTGAAGAGTCTTGGGCATGGCAGAAGAAGGGGCCTGGCTGGTCATGTCCCCTCCCTCCTCCATCACCGCCCGCCCCTGGGTCCCTGCGTGGGGCATGCTCCTGGCAGAGGCACCGATGGGCCGTCGGGTGCCCAGTGCCGTCCCCTGACTCCTGGGGCAGCAGCTGTGGCCTGGAAGGAGAGGGGGGAGAGAGGCCTGTGGTCCAGTCCTGGCCCTGCCGCCAACTGGCTGGGTTGTCAAAAGCATCCAGCCGGCACCACCCAGGCTGGGAGACCCGCCTCCCCTTTGGCCTTGTTTTCTCGGCAGCCGGGGCTCACGCCAGGGGAGGTGCACCGCGGGCTGCAGGCGGCGCAGTGGGGCACGTGGCAGCTATCCCCGCCACGCGTGGCCCAAACGCGGAGGGGTGTTAATTACCCACCTGCCCTGCTCGACGCCCCATGGGGGGGGCCAGGGCCGTCTTTCGAGGGTAGCATCCGGGGCTTCCAGCCCCGCCTTTGTGGGTGCATGTGGCATTTAAAAACCATACGGCTGGGCTCTCCCCTGGGTATTCACAGCAGCTGCTCCCTGGCGAGGGGTGAGATCCGGCCATCTGCCGAGGGGCCGGCACAAACCGGGGCCCAGCTGGAGCCCAAGGTCTGCCCTTGCTGTGAAGGAAGCTCAGAGGGGAGCGGCTGGATCCCAGGCCTTCGTTGTAAGGCATGGGGTCCCCTCAGCAGCCCCAGGCCATGCCCTGTGTGCTTGGCAGAATCAGTCCCGTGGCTGCCACCAACCACGCCAGCCCCGTGGCCTGCCTCGGTCCTCCCGCCGGAGAAATGCCAGGGCCGGGCTGTGAGCTGAGAGGCTGGCATGGTGCGGATGGGCTGGGAGAAATGGGGGCGTGG
The DNA here is from genome assembly GCF_026122565.2 of Emydura macquarii macquarii. Classification (NCBI taxonomy): domain Eukaryota; kingdom Metazoa; phylum Chordata; order Testudines; family Chelidae; genus Emydura; species Emydura macquarii. The sequence goes on along the minus strand of NW_027133607.1, from coordinate 9,403,169 downwards.
GTCGCACGTAATACGGGCGGGGGGGGGTCTCCAGGAGATGGGGCTTCAAGCAGCCTTCCCTTTGGGCACAGCGTGTGCACTGGCCCCATTCTCTTTGCCCGCTCCTGGCTTCCTCACTAGATCTGGCACGGGCGCGTCTACACTGCGCAGCAGACTGAGTCTCAGACCCCGTGGAACCCGGCCGGGGGGTGGGCTCAGATCCCGGGTCCCAGCCAGGGCAGGAATATCTCCTTTTATCCCTGGAGCACCGGGGCCAGGGCCTAGTCACTGCCAGTGAGCACGGGGGACACAGCTGCCCCTCCCCCATGCCACCCCCTTCTGCTACCTCAAAGCCCTGAGTGGGGGCAGCCTGGCAGCGCCCCCACCTCTGCCCTGGAGTGACCCCCACCCCGCCCCCCCCTGCAGCCCCGCTCAGCCCCCCCACCCTGCCCGCTGATATATGCAGGAGGGGCTGGGGCTGGGGGTTGGGTGCAGTCAGCCCCACCTGCCGGGAGGGGGGGGCTGCTGAGCCTGGAGGGTGTGGAAGATGCACTGAGGGCAGACGGGGGGCCCTGGGGAGGGGGCGCATGGGTGCACCGTGGGGCAAGGGAGAGCGTTATGGAGAGGAGGAGGATGGGCAGGGGTCTGGGGGCGTGGGGCACTAGGGGAGGAGAAAGGGGCTGGAGGGGGTAGGGGATTTGAGGAGCTGGAGGGAGGGAGGGACTGATGGATTGGGAGTATGTGGGGGGCGGTGGGGCAGACACTGGATGGAGGTTGAATGCAAACTGTCTGTAAGCCCCCAGGCTCCATGCCGACCCCTGGAGGCACCGTGCAGCTCACACGTTCTGCAGCTTCCCCCCCCGGGCTGCACGTCCAGGGCACGGTGGGAGGTCAGGGAGGCTGAAGTGTTCCCAACCTGGAGGCTGGGCCCTATGCCAGCCCTGCCAGCTGGACCCCGCTGGGTGCCTGGCCCCATTCTGCCCCTGCTCCCCCAGAGTAAACGGGGGTCGCTCCGTGCCAGCCGGTGCAGCTCCCCCCGTGCACGGCCGGCTGCTCCATCCTGCTGCGCATCTAGCTCAGAGCCCAGGGCTGGCGGCAGTTTAAGGTGGGTCGCTGAGGGCCCGATCCTGCTCCCGCCGCAGCCGGTGGAGATCTGCTGGTGACGCCCGGGGGAGCAGAGCAGGGCCAGGGCCGAGTTGGAAACCGCCCCCCCCTCCAGCGTCCAGGTCGCGCCAACCCTGAGCCCAGCAGCAGTTGGGGGGTGTCTCCTGCAAGGCGGTGCTTGCCGGCGGGACGTGCCGGACTGGGCGCACCAGACATGCCCGTGGGTGGGCTTTGGAAACGTCTCGCCAGCCGTGACGGCGGGAGGACGGGGCGGGACACGGGATGGTGACTTTCAGCTGGGTTTGCACCCGGATGTCACTGCGTCCCCATGCCGGGGCTGGGAGGGAGTCAGGCTTGACCTGTATCTGCTGCTGGCGTTCCCCACCCCTCCACACCAGCCCCCGTTTCCTTTCCCTGCTAGTGTCAGCGTGGGGGGGTTGTTTCCTCTGGCGTGCCCGGCCTTCCCACGACTGATCCTTTCCCTCCGCCCCACAGGTCAATGCCGGGAAGTCGGCCCTCCACCCGGGCAACGTTTACTTTCAAAACGAAGGCTACAGCGACCTGGGCGACACGACGCCGGAGACCTCCAGGGGCTGGCTGGCCCACGCCACGCCGATGGGGGAGAGCGAGCCGGCTGAGCCCGGCAAGGCGAGCCCCCTGGCCAACTCCGTGGGGAAGGCCGGCGGCTTGCCGGGAGCAAAGAGCGGGGCAGGGCCAGTGCCCACGGAAAAAGGAGACGGTGCCGCGGCGCCGGTCCCCAACGGGCAGACCCTCGAGCCGTCGGGCTGTAAAGACGCCAGCCGGGATGACGAGCCGCCGGACAAGAAGGGCAGCACCAGCGCCGAGGAGGGCACCGCGGAGGCCCATCCGGCAGGGGAGAAGGAAGAAGAGATCCCGCCACCAGATTGTCAGCCAGACAGCCGGGAAAAGCAAACGGAGGCTGGGGTGGGGCCGAGCAAAGCGGGCCAGGGGGACGCCGGCTTGAGTGAAAAGGAGCTGCTCCCCGCCAGCCAGCCCCTGCCGAACTGCAAGCCCAGCGAAGGGGGCTCCCCGGCCGAGAGGACCCAGGTGGCTAGCCCAAGTGCCGCCCCCTCCGGTGCCGGCCGCGCCGACGACAATGACGCAGCCCCCGGCCTCCAGCCCCCGCCCCAGCTGCCGGCACTGGAAGAGGGGAACCAAGAGACGCCGGAGGAGGAGAAGGTTCCCGTGCCTGGAGTGCCCACATATCAGGATCCCCTGGCGTCCCTGCCCGTCAGCGACGTCCGGATGCCGGTCACGTTGATGCAGCTCCTGGAGGATTCGATCGAGTGTTAACCCAGGCGGAGCCGAGCCGGAACACAGAGACTGAGGCCGGCGGCCGGCTGGAGCCAGCCCCCCCCGTACTGCCTGGGGAAGGGTGGGACGCCCCCATTCCACAGCCTGCTAGAGTAAAGTCCAGCATCACAGACGGCGCCTAGGCCCGGTGCTGAACAGGTCGGCGCTTCCTACGGCTTTTCCCAAAAGTCCCTGGCTGCGGCGCGCCCGGCGTGGCTACAGAGGAGCCTTGCAGGTTTCCAGAGAGACGTCGTGTAACTTGTGCCACTCTCTCGGTGCGCCTAGGGCATCCAGCTCTCGAGGATTGTCCCAGCATCTCCGGGAATTCAAGATTCACCCTGAATGAAAGGTGCTGTCACATGATGAAACCTCCAGGAGTGCATCTGACCCCAGTCAGCCGCCCTAGATTCGCGCTGGCCGCGTCCCTGTCTGCCCGCCTGCTCCGCGAGCGGCAAGCACAGCGCCTGCCCGGCATCGTCAGGGAGCTGAGATGCTGCTTAGACAGAGATTTTGTGCTGCTTCACAAACCCCGGGCTCCTTCCCACACTGAGTTCTTCTCCGGAGTCTGGCCTGTCTCTGGTCTGTGTGTACAGCGCCTAGCGCAGCGGCACCAATCCCATATACCCATCATCCCCCAGACCCACCCCACTCCTGACACAAGAGTCAGCAATGCTCACGCTGTTCAACAGATCGGGCTCGGGGGCAAATCCATCAGTTCTCGCGCCTGGAGGAAACCCCTTGCCCCCCTTTGCTCACGTAGGTTCAGAACTTGGATTGCTTTGGCAGTGAGCTGTTGAAAGTGAAAGAGGCAAAGGCTGTGATCTCGGCGTCCACGAATGGGGCACGTGCTGGTGAAACGCCCGGTGCCAGAACGGCCGGGAGCGCCCGCTGCTCCCTTGAATCCTTGTAAATACGTCCCTCCTGCATTAGAAATCCCCCCTGGAAGGCTGGTGATCTCCCAGCTTCACCCACTCAGCTAACGCCACCGCTGGTCTCACAGTGGCTACGAAGGGCTGCCTTTCCCCTGCCTTCCCAAGGCGCAAAGGGGGCCGGGTCGCACCGGGGGGGAGGCACAAATGGAACCAAACCAAGAGTGGTGGCTAGGAAGATGGTGAGGGGTAAAGAAGCCGCCCCAAGCCCTAACGATTTCATCTGGGAGCCTCGCTCCCCCGGCTGGGGCGTCAGACGGCCCACGTCTCTGGAGCAGATCAAACGCAGCGGCAGCCTCTGGTGTATCAATATTTTGGAATTAAAGCTGTTTTAAAAGAAACACAATTGGCGCTTTTTTTTTTCCCCCCCGGGTGGAGACTGCTCTGGAAATACCCAGCCCAGAGTGACAGGCGCCCGGACGGAGTCCAAACCTTCCCCCCATGGATGTGTGGGCAGGGATGGGGGGTGAGCAGGGGCGGAGCTTTGGGTGCATGTGAGTTGGGGAGGGGCTATGGGGTGAGGGGTTCCTGTGAGAGTGGGAAGCGGCAGGGGGTGGGCAGGCGGGGGATGGGTCGTTACTGCGGTGCCCATTCCACAGGCCTGGGGAGGGTTTCCCTACTGGGGAGGAGGTAAGCCAGGGCAGGAGGGATGGTAGGAGCTGCACGTCAGCACTGCACCACCTTTGCCGGCCCGGCCTGGAAAGATTAGACGGCCCCCATCTGTGCCCCTGCCCCTTCCTCTGCCATGGGGGTCCCGCCTGCACCCCATCTCAGGCAGTGCCCCCCCTCACGTGCCAGGCCCTAGGTCGCCCCTCTTCCAGGGGTGAGCCCCAAGCCTCTGCAATCCAAGATGGGGATCCTTGGGCTCCAGCCCCCCATGTCTCACTGGGGGTCAGAGTTCAGCCCCTGGCAGAGCAGGCACCCCTTTGAGAGCAACGCAGCCAGCAGGGACTGGCACAGCCAGCTGGCGTTCATCAGGTGAGTCCAGGAAAGGCAAACGGACCTGGGAGGCCAGCATCGCCCCCCTTCCCTCCTCGCTCTCTCTGCCCCAGAGCCATCCTGGCCCCCGTCTGCTCCCGCCCCCCCCCCCATCTGTGCTGCCAGCTGTAGCCCCGCTGGGCCCATGTCTGCGCCCCTGGGCAGCGGCTGGGCACCATTGTCTCGACATGCTGACAGTTCTCAGTGAGTCATTTGAACCAACCCAGCCCTGCCTACATACGACATCCCATCCCAGAGGGGGAACTAACTCCTCACACCCAGTGGACAGCAATACAAGGTGAGTGGGGAAACTGAGTCAGGCACGTCTGTCATAAAAATACCACAATTTCCACACTCCTCACAGTGGGTTATTCCCTTAACGAGGGGCCGGTGGGGGGGCGTAGCTGCATTGCTAGGGAAGGAGGAGGGATCACGGACATTGAGCTAGCACAGGGCTGCTGTACGGCTGGTCCTGACAGTCCCGGAATCCCTCGGGATTTGCAGGGGTTGTGGGCCTGGCTCGCCCCCTCTGCTGATGAAACAAGAGTGGGGAGAATTCGGTGTCGGGAATTTTGCCAAGGCTCCGCCCCCTTTATTGATGGGCCACAGAACAGATGACCATCAATAGACTCGGCTCTGGGGAAAGTATGTTGACATGTTCAGCCGGGTGTCACCTCCCCCCGCCTAGCCCCATGGCTGGATTCACCAGGCTGCGACTCACCTCTCCACCCCATGGCTGGACACGCTTGGCTGGGCGTCCTGTGGCTGAGAGTGAATGGCTTATGAAAGGAGGTGAAGAGCTTGTATTCTTCTCCTGTCCCTTTAACTGTGTGATCACAGCCCCCCCCTGCCCCCAGTCACAGCATCTGTGTTGGATTCAGGTTCACAGCTGAACTATGACGTGTCTGCAGCAACCGGCTGCTTTTCTACCAGCTCCCCGTGGCCTGTCTGTCTCCTGGACCTGACGGATCCAGCTATGCCATAGTGGCGACACAGATCTTCTGCCCCACGAGCGCCCACGGCTCCCTCTGCCTGACGAAGGTGACAAAGGAAGCAGCTAATAACATAAAGAAATAAAACAATATGAATGAGGAGAAGTTCACTTCGCGGCACAAGGCGGCAGAGGGCTGCCCTTTGCTGCCGGGACAGTGTGAGCCTGCCAGCGGGAGGAGGGGAAGCGGGCAAAGAAAGAACAAAGGTTCTGCAATTCCTGCCGGAGCCGCTCAAACAAAGCAGTGAGGGGGCAGCTAGCAGCCCCCAAGCAAGCAGGCAGAGAGAGAAACAGCCTGCAGCCCGCACGGAGGCTCGATCGCCAAAGGAAGAATCCTGCAGACTGCCGTGTAGACGCAGCCCACAGAGGCGAATGGAGCGCAGATTGTGCACAGTAAAAAAACCAAAACGAAACAAACCCAGTTTCCCTGTGGGAGAGAAGGCAGCCAGGAGGTGCAAAGTCCAGCAGGAGAGCAGTGAAACGGCAACTGGGGGGGCTGTTGGTGAGTTTGACACATATTGGAAGTGTGGGCGGTGGACGAAGTGGGGATTTTTCTTAATGTGTTGTTGAATAGTGCGTGTGCCTCAGTTTCCCCTATGTGGCGAATGGTTAATTAGGCGGTGGGGAAAGGCTGTTATTCCTTGCAGAGATCCAGGTGGGGACTGACACCTGGCTGGCTGGGGCCCCGAAAGAACAATGGCCCGGCAATTTGTTACCTAGCAACTGACGACCCCGGCCCTCTGCGGGAAGCCAGCCAGTTTTGCCCTGCTGGAGGACAAAGACCCAAGGAGGAGATCAGGTGACGCTGGTTTCCCCAGGAAGAGGAACACAGAACTGAGGAGGGGCCCGGAGCTTGTTACGTGTGGGCCACTGGAAGCAAGGGACACATGCTTCCAGACGGGGACTCAGAGGAATTGGGGAGAGGCCGGGGCACCGGTTAACCCAGAGGGACCATGCTACGACTTTCCGTTTTCTGTCGTAACCAAGAATGTCCCGTTCTGCATTCCAGACGTCTAAACAAACCCTTCGTTTTACAGCGCTGGCTGAGAACTTCTCCCATCTAAGGCAGTCGGGGGTGCAGCGCTCCGCTCGGACATGCAATTCTCCCCCAGGTGTCCAATTCACAGGGTGCACCAGGCTCCCAAGTTGGGTCCCAGGAGGTGGAGAAGCCCAGGGGCTTACCCCAGTAAGGCAGCGTGACCCTAAGGAGGAGTGACTAGGTGACCATATGGGTGACCGTATTTCCTCAAGGGGATACGGGACACCATGTGGGGCTGGCCTGAGACCCTTGCCTGAAGTCCCGTCCCCCCCCCCATGCCTGGCTGGCCCAACCCCCCCACCATGTGGGGCTGGTGTTGCTGCTCGCCCAAACACTGCCTATCCCCCCCACGGTGTCATTGCTCACCTGAGCCCTGCCCAAGCCCTGCCCAAGCCCTGCCTCCCCCCTGGCGTGGGGCTGGCATTGAGCTTCCCCCCACACACACGTTCCTCTGCACCCCATTTTTTTGACAAAACTGGGCATTTGTCCTGTTTGGTTTTCCCAACTTGGCAAGAGCACATGGAGCTGCAGCTGCCACCCTCCTCAGCTCACCACCAGCCCCTGCTAACGAGCAGAAGCCTCTTAAAACCCACTAATTCAGAGGGTTCCTGGAAGGGTCAGTCCGAGCAGGAGAGCTCTTCTGAAAGTGCGGACACAGGGCGGGAACGCTGGGGGCACATTTACAGCGGCTTGGGCTTTGGTGATAAGAAAAAGCGTGAACTGGGGGAAATAGATTGAGAAATGAAAGAACCTTTCAAAGAATCGCCAGCCCAGTGCTGCTCCTGAGACCTACGGCACCGTAGCCGGGAGGTGTGTGAGATTGACGCGGAGGGAGAGCCAAGCCTGGAACCGGAAAGACAGCACCTGATCGGCAGCAGGTAGGCGGGGCTAGGCCTTTAAAACCCAGGCCTGCCCGCTCAGTCAGGGGCCAGCAGCCGAGGGAGAAGGACGCCTCTCCCTTGGTGCTCGAGCCTAGGGACACACCCAACGTCCACTCAGAGGAGAAGCTGCCGGATCTACCCATGGTGTGGGGCCCTGCAGATCCGGGGGAGCTGCCTGAACCGTATGACCCAGAGGAAGGCCTGCTGGTGCTGCCCACTGCCCGGGACCCGGAGAGCCGGGGACCGGTGCTGCCCGGGACCCGGAGAGCCTGCCAGCACTGCCCGCTGCCCAGGGACCCGGAGAGCCTGCCGGCGCTGCCTGGGACCAGGAGGACTTAGAGGAACTGCCCTCCGCAGAGGACCCCGCACAGTTTCTGCACCTGCCACCGGTGGACGGGGAGGGACTGGTGGGACTCCTGCCACCATCTACCCCAGCGACCCAGAGGGAGACGACTGGCCCCAGGTACTCTAGGGAGAGGGTGGGAGGAAGAAGCCCAGGGGAGCCGGCTACGGTGCGGCTGAGCTGACACTGTGAGTCAGCGTGTTTTGGCCAGAGCCCCACTGACCCAGTGACAGGACACCCCATCACTGCCAGGGCCCTGGGCTGGGACGCAGTGGAGATGGGTGGGACAGCGTCCCCCTCCCCCCTTCCCTCCCCCTGACCTGGGGTGGATGCCAGCTGAGCGCCAGAATCTGTCCTTTACTGCCTGCCCTGCCCTGCCCTGCCCAAGGGCCAGGCCATGGACTGCTGCTCACCCTGCGAAGGGCTCCAGCCGGTGTGTGTTCGCCTGCCTGCCCTACCGAAGGGCCGGGCCACAGACTGCTGACTCGCCTTGTCTAGGGGTTCGAGACTCTTTGCTGGCCGGCCCACCAGTGAGGCGAGGCCGTAGACTGCTTCCTCGCCTGGCTGGGGGCTGCTTCCCGTTGCCGGCCCGTCCCTGGCTGAGAGCCGGACCATAGGCTGCTGGCACGCCCCGTGGGGCAAGAGCCTATTCCCGCAAAGGAGTGCCCTGAACCGAGGCTCGCCCTACTGAGGGCCAGAGGTGGCCCCTGAATTCAGACTCCCCGAAGGGCGTAGGTGCTGGGAGATGTGGCCTCTCTGAGACTGACGCAGAGGGAGAACCACCGGCGCCACCCTCTCCAGGGGATCTCCTGCCGGCATTCTCGCTAAGGCGCCAGCGTTTAACCCAAGTATCCGGCCTCATTCGATAAGGCGTGAGTACCGTACAGAGGTCCGTGGTAATGGCTCGAGGGATGAGGGGTCTATTTTTTTTTCACCATAGCTCCACAAACTGTGTCCAATCAGAGAGGACTTCAGCAGCTGTCCTAAAGGACCAGATTCTGATTTCCATTACACCAGTGTAAATCCAGAGTAACTTCACTGAATCTGGCCTAGGAAGTTGCTTTCTCTCTCTCTCACACACACACACACACACTCCTTCCTGTGGCTGAATATAGCACGTGCAGCTGACAGACTCAGAATGGTAGGGCTGGAAGGGACCTTGAGAGATCATCTAGTCCAGTCCCCTGCTCTTACGTGAGGACCAATTATTATCCTAGACCATCCCTGCCAGGCGTTTGTCTAACCTGCTCTTAAAAAGCTCCAAGGATGGATATTCCACAACCTCCCTAGGCAATTTATTCCAGTGCTTTAACTACCCTGACAGGTGGGAAGTTTTTCCTAATGTCCAATCTAAACTGGCCTTGCTGTCATTTAAGCTCATTGCTTCTTCTCTTTAACCTGTGAGGACAGGACAACACTTTTTCTCCCTCCTCCTTGTAACAACCTTGTACTTGAAAACGGTTATCATGTCCCTTCTCAGTCTTCTCTTCTCCAGACTACACAAATCCAGTTTGTTCAATTGGCCTTCAGAGGTCACGTTTTCTAGACCTTTAATCGTTTTTGTTGCTCTTCTCTGGACTTTCTCCCATGTGTCCACCTCTTTCCTGAAATGTGGCGCCCAGAACGGGACACGAAACTCCAGCTGAGGCCTCATCAGCGCAGAGCGGAAAAATTACATCTTGTGCTTTGCTTACAACATTCCGACTCGTACATCCCAGAATGAGGTTTGCTTTTTAGCACAGTGTGACACTGTTGAATCATATTTCGCTTGTGATTCACTGACCCGCAGCGTTACCTGTGCATTCTAGGGCATCCCACCTTTATTCTTCCGTGGGCTCAAGGCATAACCCGCTTAATTTAAGCACCCCCATCTTTTCCTAGTTCCTAGGGATCAGGGCATAATCTTCCATGGATTTGCAGGGCCTTTTACCGGTGAAAGAGCCTTACACAGTAATACCCTTAACCTCTATTTATTAACGGTTAGCAAAAGAGGATGCACACGCTAAGCATGCACCGCTCACCACATCCAATAAGGCAGACAAACTTCTCCTGGTGGCCAATCAGGATCAGCTCTTCTGGGGCTCCAGCTTCTACACGATACGGTTGGCCGGATGTTGAGGTCTGGCAGCTCTGATCTTGGGCTGTGTCCTGGAGTTAGCTTCCAAAGCACTGCCTTTTGGGCCCCAGTTTATATAGTTACAACTTGGGTCCTGCTTAGCTGCACCCTAACCAATCATTTTAAACTCAAGTACCGCAAAACAGGCTTTTTTCACCAGTCCTAGCCCATTGCAGAACAGTTCTTTAACCAAGCCTACCCCACCACCTTAGCTGATTTAAATCTTGCAAAATTAGTTATGCAACAGACAGAATCAAAGAATCCGTCAGAAATTGTACAGATAAACAATAGAGAAGTGGGCAGCCTAAAGACAAAACGATAAGTGTCAATTTCACAACCACAACCGCTGATAAGTGATTCCTTCCCAGACAGAACGCTACCAGACAAAGTTTTCTTTAAAGATCTTAAGTTCTGTTTCTTTAGCTGGTGATGGTGGGTACTCTTAGAACAGAAGCGCCTTGTGAACAGCCGGATGTTACACTGTTTTGATGTAATTTGGATGGAATGCGACACCCTTGTTACCAGATTTGCCCTTCACCTTGGGGTATGCTCATTTATTAGGGTTACCTTCCTGGAAAGGGGTGTGATTCTAGGGGTGTGATTCTACTAATGTTCTGCTTGTGTTACTTGTGGCTACAAGCCCCTTCCCAATGGAGCTATCCTGCAGGACCTAAGGTTTTCAGGGCTGGGTTCCTCCAGCACCTGATTCAAATAACCGCCCCCCCCACACACACACACACACACACACACACACACACATTTCAGATTAATTGAGTGCGTCTGAGCAGACCGGGCTATCCGCACTGTCACCCGACCCCTTATGTATCCCTGAACTCAGCAGGCTGGGTGACACAGCACTTTCAGTGGCTACCCTTATATGCCCCTTTGCCACGCACCAGAATAGAGCACACTTCTTGAGCAGGCTGGGTCTAAACAGCATTTTTCATCTACTCCCCTCTATCTGCCCCTGGACTCAATCAGGCTGGGTCAAACAGCACTTGAGCCGCACCCTTATTTGCCCCTGGACCCCATAGGCTAGGCAGAGTAGCACTTCCTGGCTGTCCCCTTCATATGCCCCTTTACACCACAATTGTTCTAGCAGTAACCCCCTTGATGAGCAAACCTCATAGGATTTTTGCGTACTCCCGAGATCTTTGGCTTAGGTAAGAGAAGTGTTACTACAGAGCAAGATAGGGACCAAGAACACAAAGGAGTAAAATAAAGTTTGGAGAGAGAGAGAGAAAGTGGCAACCAGCTTGATTATGACAGTTATTTATTGCTAGGTATATAAAGCTTGTGATACTAACAGTAATACCATACAAGGAGAGAAACACAATCAAATGCTTACAATACCACACAATTACAGTTGGGGTATTGGAGAAAGCTATCCCAGGTTTGATTACAAAAGTAGAAAGTTATACCTGGACTAAGAGGGGGGGGGGAGAGAAAAGGTGTGTTGGGGAAAGAAGGGGGGTGGGGGGGGGGGGTTGATCTCACCACTCCATGCAGTTCAGAGGTTCCCAGGAACAGGTCTGTCAGTTCAGGGTCTGGAGGGCTTTTTGTCTGACAGAGCCCAGAACACGATCAGTCAGGAAGAGAAGACAGGTTACAGTGGAACTGATGCAGAATTTTGGAACCAAACAGCAGAACAGAGGTTTGACTTCTGATAAGGGGGTTTTGTAGACCCCAGGTTTGTTTATGGATAAACAATGTCTGGACAAAAGGAGCTGATCCTTCCTGGAAGGGCATCTTTCCTTGAGAGAGGGTTCACAATGCTACCAGGTTTCAGTGTTTTGCATACCAATAACTAGACTGGTCTGATAACTGCGGAGCTGGATGTGTACCGGTGTGAGTTCATTTACGTCAAGAGCAGGGATTTCCCAACATGCAGTGCTTCCCTGCTTCAGCAATCCCAGAGTTCAGTGCGTTCCCTGCTGTACCAATCCCAGAATTCCATGCGTGTTCCATCTTCGATGTAGATGAGACTTCTGTTCCCCATTCGATGTGCAAACTGAGATGCTTATGAGGCATGGGGAGTTGCCTTACCCTTGATGGGAGGGTTTCAGTTGTGTCTCCTGCCTTTTCATATTGAGAATGTCTTTGGTTTCTGGTTCAAGCAGCCTGGCAGGTGGTGGGAGGCAGGTATTCAGGTGAGCAATTGGGGTTTTGCGCCCTGGTTTCCCAAGAACACAGAGCTGCTAGGTAACACCCTGACTCTCTGCTTCTTAGCTCCTGGCTGTTGCTCTCCTAACTGCTTACTAAAGAAAAAGGCCTCAGACCTGCCACCACATCCCTTTCTGCAGTACTCCTCCCTGGGAGTCATTTCCCATTTTGTACGTGTGCAACTGATTGTTCCTTCCTAGGTGGAGCACTTTGCACATGTCCTTATTGAATTTCATCCTAGTTACATCTCGCCATTTCTCTAGTTAGTTTGTCCAGACCTTTTTGAATTTTAATCTTATCCTCCGAAGTAACTTGCAACCTGGCCCCGCTTGGAATCGTCTGCAAACTTTGCAAGTGTACTTTCTATCCCATGATCTATATAACTGACTTACAGCCCTACCTGGAGTTATGTATCAATTACAAGTTCCACACTTTTGTTGTTTATGGCTGATCATTTGTTTCCTGCAGAAAGAGCTTGATTTCCCCCCCTTGATTTTAGCACTTGGTCACCCTGATGCGATTTGTTGTTTGTCCTGAGCCTTTGGCCTTCATTTCAGAGACCGAAGTCTGTGTCACCAGGTCTTGTGAGACATAGTGTTTTTCTGAAAGCCCCAGCTCTCGGAGTCAAGTGACTGAGAGGCTCAGCGTTCATTCTTTTAAATGCAAGTTTCCAGACTTCATAGCGGAGGAGAAAAGCGTGAGGATGTAAAGCGAGTGCACCCAGAGGGCTCACAAACCATAAGCCATTTTTTTTTTTTAAATCTCAATTTTCAAGCCAATTTCCATGATTTTGAAGCTGACTCAGCATTTTTGACAGCTTGGGACTGGCAATGCTGCTCACATAGGAAAAAAGGTGGGCCCCCTGGAGCTTTAACCTGCTTGTTCTTACTCTGGAGAGACAGACCACAAAATTCAGCTTTGCGAACCGCTGCTCTCCAGTACACACAGTAATATCCCTTTCCTTTCTACAACCTCCCCTCCTGGGTAGCTGGATGTTTTATACAACAAACTTAAACATTTTTTATTAAAGATAACGTTTAAAGAAATGATCAGGTACAGCGTTTAAACAAAAGTGTTTCTGGACATAATGTACGGATTATCAGCGGGTACCGAGTTTGGTTGGAAGTCGGAGAGTACAAGGAAAGCATAATCTACAGTATCCCAGATGGAAGGTAATAGGTTTGACAGTTTAAAATACAAGCCATCAGGTAAGAAGGTATGTTATCCATACAGAGGTTACGTTTAAGTGTAGTTTGTAGGAAGTAGATGAGCAATGAAAGCGGGTTGACCCTTGTTGATTGAGAATTATGGTACAGATAATCCTTCAGTACATACAATCTACCAGGGAAAGGCTTTTGATTCCCATCTCATCACCAATTCACATTGCACACCAGCCCGTTCTTCTTGGTACTGCCGGTGTCTGGTGATGTGCTCCGCGTAGATGTCCCTGGACCGTCTGATGGTGTCCGACACCAGGCGGCGCCACATGAGCCGGGCGTAGTGCCGACTGATTCTTCAGGGCTGCAGCACACACTCGTTGCAGGGGTCCCAAGTGCCCAGGGCTCCGACGATCAGAGCCTCCGTCACCACCTCATAGCCCTTCCATCTCAGGGTGTCGGCCAGGGGGCGTATTTGTGACCCGTCCCATGCCCAGGATAGCCAACTGATAATGCCAAGGTCAGGACAGGCTGTAAAAGGAGAGCAGATTCTCCCAGCACTGGTGGGTGACACTGAAGCCAGGCTTCCCAATCAGCCACAAACTGCTTCTGATTCCCCCAAACCGGTTATCAAGAAGCCAGTCCACAAATACACACAGCCCCCTTTACTGCATTTCAGCTCCTGGCTTCCAAATCAGCACCGGGTCCAGTAAAGAGACCAGTTATTTAAACTCTCTGCTCTTTACTACAAAGGTTCCCTCTGACCCCAAAGAGTCAGCCACAGTACCAATTCAATATAAGTTTGGATCTTACCTAAAATACCATGCTGCCAGCCAATCCTTTAGTAACTAAAACTAAAGGTTTATTGCAAAAAGAAAGAAAGAAACCCTAAGAGAAATGTTAAAGAATTAGAGCAATCAGATACATACAAATGATTCAAAGTCCATATACATCCGGTTTCTGGGAGAATTGTGGAGTTGCAACGTGTACAGTTCCTCTGGTTCACATCCAGTACTTGGATGGGTCTAAGTCCTTTGGTTCAGTTGCACAATGAACAGATCCAGAGGTAGGTGTGTGTCTGCAGCTGGACAGGAACAAAGACAAAATAGATTCTGTGGCTTGGCCTTATCTACCGCCTGGCCCTGGCCATGCTGTTTGTGGGATGTTACAAGAACGAAAATGGAGTCCAGAGTCACATGGGCCAATCCTGGTAACTCTTCAGGTCTGCCTTTACTTTCTTCCTGGGCCCTTTGCTTCTGTAAAGGTTTTGATGGGCCATTAAGTGGCTATTGTCCTGCTGACTCACTGCCTGGGGTGTGTCTTAGCCAGCATAGTTTGAAACACAGGTACATCAAATATGTCCATAACTTCCATTACAGACAGAACACATGAACATACACATTGCCAGCTTTCTCAGCGCATCACATCCTCTCTAACAGTGCCGGACATGGCAAATCTTACATGAATCGTTATGATTTTGACATATTGATGTTAACCTATATGTTAAATCCCCGCCCCAATCTAACCAGCATGACAATATTCAACTCCTTAGAGCTCAAGCTTCGCGGAAGGCCGGGGTTCTGTTTTCGAAGGGGATCATGATGTCTACCATGATGATCTTTTTCTGCTTCTCATTGGTGATGACAATGTCTGGCCGCAGCTGGCTGTCAGTTCCAGGGATGGCAGAGTTCACTGCAACCTTCCCCCGGTGTGGCAGAATGTCTTTCACCAGGCGGGTCTGGATGGCGTTGTGGTGCACATCTTAGCCCTAATAGGCCGAGAAGCAATACCTTTTCTTTTTACAGTTGAAGATATCTGCAACAAAGCAAATTAGCAATTTTTCTTTCATTTTAGCTTTGTAGAGAGTTCAATATGAATTTTCTCTGCTTAGGAAAAGCTAAACAGACCCACTTTGCCACCCTTGCTCCCATGGTGCAGACCCACTGGGAAATACACTGGGGAAGGGGAAAAAGGAAGCAGAACTGGGCCTAAATGAGCACCAAGAAAACCTCCATTGCTGTCTGCAGTGTCGTTGTAGTCGTGTTGGTCCCAGAATGTGAAGAAGACAACGTGGGGGAGATCTTTTATTGGACCAACTTCTGTCTGTGAGAGAGACCAGTTTTCAAGCTACACACAGCTCTTCTCCAGGTCTGGGAAAGGTACTGTCATGCTTTGAATACCTTTCCCAGACCTGAAGAAGAGCTGTGTGTAGCTCGAAAACTGGTCTCTCTCACCAACAGAAGTCGATCTAATAAAAATATTACTGCATCTGTCTTGTCTCACCAAGACACTGACATTTCCTTGATTTTCTTTCTAAGGACAGTTCAGTGCTGGGGAAAAGTGTTACCCTGGAAGGCTTAGAAGCTGTGAAGTGTTCGACTAACCCTCTGGTGTGTCCACCCTTAATCTTCTTCTGGAGGGACTGTCAGCCTCCGTATTGCATCACCTCTCTACTGAGTGCCAGCAAGGAAGGCAATTTGTACAGTGTCCACTAATAACTGGAAGGAGAATCAACTCCTTAGCCTCCATCAATCGGCAACAACTTCCAATCTTCAGTCATGGTGACGCAGAGATTGGCTGTGGAGGTGAACAGGTTCTCTGTCTCCTTCCCTGACAATCCTGGAGCCACGATCCAACTCCCAACGAATTTCTCTAGTTCATATGGAAAGGGACCAGTCCAAGTCCGACAGCCAGGTTGCTCACGCTACCACCATGCACCACATTACATGAGCTGAAAACCATTTTCTAAGACAGAAAACTCTTTGTACAGGGCTATGAAAGAGCTACACGGACCGCCTGAAAAATGCCTTAATTTACTGGTCACTTACATTTCCTGAAGAGGACAAGGAGGATGAGCCAAAGAATCACAACCACAACGATGGTCAGTCTTGTATAAAACAAGATCTCTGAGCCTAGGAGAGAAAAATGCAACCATTTACAACTGTTCACCCCGCCAGAGATCATGGTCTGCAGCGTAAGTGGGAGTTGAGAAGGAAAAAGCGGAGAGGTTTCAGAGATGCTGAAATGCAAGGGGGAAACCAGCATTTTGCACACAGGAACACAGCAGAGAGCCAAGCTACCTGTGAGCACAGAGCAGTAGGATGGACATCTGGAGGATCTTGATGGGACAGAGAAGCTGGAGCTGCTCTTTACTTCTGTTTAATTTAGTTTCCTTTCCTTTATTACCCAGAGGACTGGGACAAGGACAGGCCCCAGCTGAGGACACCAGCCCCTGAGAAGAACCTGGGCCAACATAGGCAGTAGCCCAAGGAAGAAGCAAGGTGTCCGACAAAGACTGCAACCACTTGCTACAAGGGTGCCTGGGCTGGACTGGCTTCTCCCCCAGTCTCACCAGGAGGACTGGCAGGAAGACTCCAGACATCAGGGGCCAGACAGACTTTTGGACCTGGACCAGTACTGTTGACCAGGTGTGAGGTCCTGAGACTACCGGGTGAAAACCCTGGTTCACCCCAAAAGGGTTGAGCCCAAAGATGACCCAGCCTGAGGACTGAGTCACAGGGCTAGAGGGGCTGCCCAGAGGATCTGGTTGGCAGGAGTCGAGAGAGAGAACCCTGCAATGTCCCACCTGGCCACAAAGTGGCACATTGGCTGGGGGAGCCATTCTGTCCTGTTGTTCCTTAAGTTACCACTTTAGCTCTAGTAGACGCACTTGGTGCGAAAGGTCCTAGGTTTTACCTCAACTTGTGTCTGCATAGTCGGTATCGGGCCACAAAGTCCTTCCGTTCAAATGCCTGTTGTAAGCCATGCAGCTCCACCGCAACTCACTGTTTACATGGAATCGGACGGGGGCCTCTGACCTCCGAAAAGTTCAGAAGCCTGGTGGACCTGGCACCAGGAAAGGGCGTATTTGGAAAAAGCAGGTTTCCGAGTCTGCCAGGAGAAGCGTCGTGCCTTCGCCATTGAAATACATTACAATAGCCACAGCACCACAGGGAATTGGTGAAAAAGTATGGGAGCCAGTGGGGAAATCTGAACAACTCAGGACTGGCCCATGCAAACAAACCCCTGTAAAAGTACTGCAGGTAGCAAGACCTTCTCCTGCCCATCCCCTTCCAGTATTATGGAGAATATTACACTCATGTTTGCCCTCAATAGAGCATGATGAGAACCACCAATAGTCCTTTCTAACCTTGAAGTGAAAGCATAACACCCCTTAACTTGAATAAGAAATACAGGGCATAGATTCAAGGTGTGAAGAGGCTTCAGTAGAAATATGGACAATGAGCAGTTTGGTGCCGAGGGTCTAACCACACGCTAAGAACAGTTTCCTGCTGGCTCATCTGTTGTTTGGCTGCCACTCAGTAGCAATCGAGATAAGACCTGTGGTGAACAGAGGTCCGTCTTTAATTTAACAACACCGACAGCCCTTCTTACTGCTGCAGGCCATCTTAACTCTTGAACTTCAAAAAGTAAAGGGAGCGGCATGGAATACAGTATCCTGTATGGAGAGGTACAAGCCAAACCACCGTAGGCCAAGATACTTTCCTCATGGGCTTGTCTGACAGACGTTCAGCTCCAGCAGTCAACCCTGGGTCTGACAGAAGCATCAACAGAATCAACTTATTTTAATCTCTGATTTACTGTCACTTGCTTGTTTAGTCTTCTGGAGACCTGTTCCCTTCTCCCTGAAAGCAGTGGGAACTTAGATGTGGATTCAAACGGGAGCATGGCCGGGCCCCCTGTAAGGAGTGGTATGTTCTGCATTCCTGTTTTCGGACTCTCACGGCCCTGAGTTGAATGCTGATTTTACAGGTTAAAAGCCACATCTTTAAACTGCACATGGAAAGAAATCTGTACCCTGCACCGGTCTCTGATGTCATTTCTTGTGTTCTGAGCAGGAAACACTCCCTGACAAGCAGGTGTCTGCATTCTGCACTAGCCACAATTTCCTAATTACCTTTGCCACAGCCCAGTCTTGCGATGACAAAGGCGTGGCTCACGGGGTTGAGGTCCTGCATTCAAGGGGTGGGGGCAAAGAATTACAACCAACTGGCCAGCCTAGATGCCTATGGAAGCCAGTACCTCCCTTTCCCTCTCCCTCTCAGTGCCGCTCCTCTGGGGCCAGACACCTGGTTAGACACTTGTGAAAACTAGGAAATACAGCATGAAGGCACATGCTCTTGCCACCTTAACTCTGCCCCTTTGAGCCGTGCCCCACTGGGACCCGGAAACATACTCTCCCTCTGCCCTTTACTGAACAGGCGCTCCCTTCACCGGCCGTACCCTGACACTCAGCAGAAAGAACAGCACCTCTGCTACCAACAACAGCAATAGCGCCAATTAGAGGGGGCAAGGCGACACGTGGGATCATAGGGGGCCTTTCGGGGCAGGAAGAGGGGAAGTTCTTGGGACATGCTTGCTGGGGGAGGGGAACCAGAAGGAGAGCCAAGGGCTGTAGTGGGTCTCTGGAGCAAGGGGCCAGGTGCCCAGGAACGTTGCCCTGGAGCTGCTGTTCCAGAAGAGAAAGGGAGCTGGCTGACTGAGGACTGGCTAAGGAGGCAGCTGGCGGTGGCTGGAAGCAGGAAGCTGCAAGAAGAAGGAGCATCAGACACCCCTGGGAGAGGAAGCCCCGAACCCCTGGGACAGAGGTTGAGCTGAGGAACTGTCTGTTTTTATTTGCTTACGTGTGAACAATAACCCTCCTTGAAGGAGACTGGGCCGAGCAAGGTATGCTTGGAAGCTGGGGGGGAAGCCCTGCTGAGTCACACAACCCCTTTGTCCCTATGCATTTGGTGCCATCCAGCACCTAGTCTGCATTAAACCCAAAGACTGTACTCATCTCCCACCTATCCGCTGACACGCTCCATGGACTCAAGCCCCACAACTGACACAACCTACACAACGTGGCAAGGTGGATCTCCCAAGTACATGTGCATCTCTTTCATGACACACACAGGGGCCAGGGAGACGGGTTCTCACTCCCCAAGGGGGAGGCCTGCCCCCTTCCCCCCCATCACCTGGGATCACAGCCCAAAAGAGTCTGGAGTTACTTTGAATTCTTTGTAGAAGAGTTCTAGAGGGGTAGCCGTGTTAGTCTGTATACAGCAAAAACAACAAGAGTGCCACAGAACTCTCATTGTTTTTGAATTCCTTACTGTTTTCTAAGTCACTACGATTCATGTATGTTGAGGCTTTTCTCCAGAACCAGACAAGAGCCTTTTATTTTAAAATGAAAGCTAAGATTCTCATGTAATCACTTGCCTCTGGGAGCTGGGCTTTAAGAAATGCACCAGATATGATGAGATTTGTGATAAAATTGCGAGAGTCGACAACACTGTCTAATGCCCTTTTGTTTGCTGTCCTCAGCCAGTTTGCAACCTGTATGCCGAGACTTACATCCAAGCGGATTTGAAACAATTGAACAAGTAATTCACGGCCTTTTCTTTCAGGACAGCAAGGACCGTCGTGATAATCTAGTCTGACTGACTCTCTGCATAACCTGGGCCAGAGAACTTTACCTAAGGACACCCAAATCAAGCCCATCACTTCTGTTTGAGCTACAGCAGGTCATTTAGAGTGAGATCCAGTCTCGATTTAAAGTGGTGGAGAAACTCCCATTTGTGTCTTGCTCCTATTTAGATTGTTAACAATTTGGGATTCTTTTTGTCTGTTTATACAACACCCAGTATAATGGGTTGCTGATTCTGGTTCTGCTATCTTAATGCATTGTTGTAAAGAGTAAGATTTCATGGGATATTACAACAAATCCTTTACAGAAGGATCACAACTACCACTTCCCTTTCCTTCATCCATCCTGTAATTCTATCCAAAAAAGCAATTCTAATTGTCTATCAAGATTTGTTCTTGGTTAACCTCTCCAGTGTTGCTGATTGCTGTTGGGTTTTGTTACCCGTGTCACATTTAAATCAATCCTATCCCCTCTTTTTACCTGAAGAAGGGATGTAAGGATTAGAAGACCTGCTCATCTATTAAAAATCCTTTTGGAAAAAAGGAGCAGTTAAGATGACATGGTATCATGAGGTTTTCAATTTGATAGCGTCCCTTTAAAAGGCTAAATGTCACGTTAAGTAAAATGTTCCAAAGTGCCTACGTCCCATTTTCAAAGGGACTCTGGCACCTAAATCACTTTTGTAAATGGAACTTAAGCCCCTAAATCACTTAAGTGCTTTTGAAAATGTTACCCTAATTCCCCCTCCCCTTCTTGGAGAGTAAGAGAGAATTCCACTAGTTACCGAGCTGAGTTTAAGGCCCTTAGTTCAGAAGAGGCAGTAATCTCTTGAAAGGTGTCCCTTCTTTAACAGCTACGGCGCAAAGCACAGCATCCCCCAGATAAACGCTGTCACTCACACAGCGAAGGCTCCTACCTTCATTTCTTTTCCTGGGTATCCAGAGAGTCCTGTGTATCTCTTTTAGTTGTTTAACTGAACAAGTCACTTCTGTCCCATTATGGCAATCTGCAGCATTGACCCAGGATTTATAGGTCATGTTGAAGGTCCCATCATCGGTCATTACTACTGATGCATTGTCACGTAGCACCTTATAGCCCCCACACGTTGTGTTCAGGGTAATATGTAGAGTTCGGGGATAAAAATCACTGACTGTACATGTCACCAGTGCTGTGTGATGAGCTGCTTCAGCAGAAGAGGAGAGCCAGACTCTGGGGGAAGCTGCAGAGAAGAGAGGGTTAATACTGTTATCCAAGCTGTGGAATGAAAGGGGCCCAAGAAATCGAGTTGTGGAAAATATGCATGCAGCTTGCTGGTGTGAGGAAAGGGCTTTTTTTTAATACACATGTGTAGTTACGTCCAAATAGCTTCACAAAGCGTTTACAGGAAATTCTGTACTTAACCACATAACGATATAAGTGATTGTGCAACAGAAACTTGTGTCACGTTGGTAGGCTACAGATGCATAGTTTAAGGCCAGACGGCACCATTAGGTCGAGTCTGACCGCCTGTAAAACACAGGGCACTAAATTTCATCCTGTATGATGTTGTATGATTAAAATAAGACCATGTATATCATTGCTGCTACCACTGTTATATAATTGCAACAAATCTTATACGAAGTAGGCCATATAAGGTATCAATGGAAAAGACACAATCTATCAAATATAGCCTGTTTGTATGCATGTATCATCTGTGTATCTGAAGTTATGAATATGTACCTGTATTTCAAATGTGTTTTCTCCGGGGGTAACACCCACAACATAGTTTGTATCCAGTCTAGCCAACAGATCCTGAATGGACTATGCAAGTTGATGGCCCATTAAAGGACACTTAGCTTGTACAATGGACCACAGAAGAAGCCTGTTTCCCCCCAGTGGTCCTTCCTGTGGACGTTTTAGCCAGAACATGGACAACGGCTGTTCCTATGAGTCATCAAAGCATGCAAGGGCATGTGACTTGCTCATGTGACCCTCAGACTCCATCTTGTGCCTGTAATTTTCCACAAACTGAGACTGAAAGCACCCACTCAGATGGGAAAAGATATCTAAGGCCCTGGAAGCATCGTCATTTTGCCTCTTTCGTGTTCTTATCTCTGGACTATGGACTTGCACTAAAAGGAGCATTCCAAACAAGGGACAGAGGAAACTTTCAATCTTTTGGAAGTTACCAGAGACTTTACAAATCAGCAGTCCATAACATCCCTGCTACAAACCTGATCCAAGAACTTTGCAATGATTGTATGTATATGATTATCTTTAACCATTTTAACTCTCTCCTTTTCTCATATAAATAAACCTTTAGATATTAGATACTACAGTATTGTTGTGTAAGATCCAAGTTATATATTAACCTGGTTGTGTGGCTGATCTCTTGGGATCAGAAAAGCCCTTTGTTTGATGAAATTGGTTTTAAATAACCACTCATCATAAAGCCTAGTGTCTGGGTGATGAAACAAGGGCTGGGATACCTAAGGAGACTGCATTTCTGACTTCTTGTTAACCAGTGTGGTGAAACAGAAGTTTACTTTTGTTACTGGCTTAGTATATCTTATGTAAGAATAAACTCTAATTTGGGGTGTGTCTGCCTCATTTCTCAGCAGTTTGCCCTGAATCTGGTATCCGCAGCTGTGACCTACTGAGGCAAAGTGACAGTCCGTTATCCCTGTATCGAGCCCAATAACTTGTTTCACTAAAATCCATCTGCCAGAAAGGCATCCCAGTCTTGACCTGAAAACATCAAGTGATGGAAAATCCATCACTTCCCTTGGCAGTTTGTTCCAGTGATTAATGACCATCCCTGATAAAAATGTGTGCCTTCTTTCTAATTTGAATTTGTCTGTTGTCAGCTTCCAGCCATTTGTTCTTGTTCTGCCTTTCTCCATTAGATCAAAGAGACTTTCAGTACTCGGAATTTCTCCCCGTGAAGGTATTTATACACTAATCAAATCACCTCTTAATCTTTTTTCATCAGTTAAGCAGACTGAGCTCTGTAAGTCTCTTGCAAGTCATTTTCCTCAGCTGTCAAATCATTCTTGGGGCTCTTTTCTGTACCTTCTGCAATGTTGCAACATCCTTTTTAAAATGTGGACACCACAACTGGATGCGGCACTGCAGTGTCGGTCTCACCCATGCCATAAAGAGAAGTAAAATAACCCTCCCTGCTCCTTAGGTTGACCAGACAGCAAGTATGAAAAACTGGGACACTTTTTTTTCCCCAGGAGGGAGGGAGTGGGTATAGATGAGTATATCGGACAAAACCCCTAATATCAGGATGGTCCCGATTACATCGGAACGTCTGGTCACCCTACGGCTCCTACTCACAACTCCCATGTTCATACATCCAAAGAGCACATGAGCTTTGGTTTTTTGGGGGTTTTTTTGGCCACAGTATCCCATTACGTACTCATGTTGAGTTTTGTTCACGCCGACTCTTAAATCCTAAATTATTGTTTGCTAGAACACAGGCCCCCATTCTGTAAGATGGCCTGCACTCCCTGTTCCTAAATCTATGACTTTGAATTTAGCTGTATTAACTATAGCTAACTGCTCTATACGTGAAACTTTTATTAAGTTAAATACATGTTCTTTGAACAACAAATACAGATCTCCAAACCCTGGGCATCTTGCTTTAGTAGTAATATTTAAAAAGGCAAGAAATGGAGAGTTGAACACACTTTTATAAATAGTTTACTTTTTCACCCAATTTCATGCATAATGATGTATTCACAGTAGTGGGAACCAGGATTTTGTAGAGCTATTCAGTTTGTTCAGGTACATTAGAACTTCTTACTCACTTTACTCTCTTGTAATTATAGAAGTCAAATGGAAACTCGTTAGAACACATCTACTGTAGTCTGAACTATGCAGCTAAGACTGGATTGTGCCCTACAATGTTTTCTTGAGTGTCTTTCAAAGTCTAGCTTTATATAACTCATGAAATAGAGCTACTATATGCAAAGAAAATTCAGTCAGGAAGGTTTTCCTGACATCGAACCCAAAACTTATTGATGGGTTTTTAATTTGCATCACAAGATGGAGGAATGGAAGATTAAGTTAAGATGCTGTGGTTGTCACATTCAAGTCTTTTCATGTGGACACTGTCAAAACAATACGTGTATGACTTGTCCACACAAAACACACAGCTAAACTTTTTATTTTGCTCTATTCCCTCTTCCTCCCCCACCTAAAAAAATTAGAGGGAACACTGTTTGTTTAAGATGGGAGAAGAAAGCCTATTCTCAAGTATTAGTGGCCCTTTTTCCTCCCCTTCCTACTTAAAATAATATCCTGCTAATCTCAACTGTTATTTTCTCAGCTAAAAAAGCATTTTCAGATTTCAGTTACCAGACAGATAATTTGTTTCACATTTTTCAAACTCCTTTTTAAAAAGACAATTGAAATGACATTTTTAACCAAATAAGTTCAGCTGAAATGTAATATTAATGGTCGAAGAGTAATCAAAGTTCTGCCAAGGCCTAAGCTGCAACATTAATTGGTATCTAACTCTCTTCTGAATCTGTTTTAATGAAAATCACTCTTAAAAGAATGAACTGGAAACCAGAGAGATCTTCAGCGATAAGACAAAATCTATACCTCTGTGGATGGGATTCCACAAACTATAAGTGAAATTGTGCTGCTATTGAAGTCAATGGCAAAATTCCCATTATTTCAATGGGATCACAATTTCACCCTATATTTAGATATAACCATTTTATAGTCAATATATAAATATCTTACCATAGACTTCTAACCGAGTTCCATATCCTCTGAAGGTGCGCGTAGGAGGAGGTACCCTAGTAGTCATTGTACAGATGTAGGTTCCTGTGTCATTTATCCAAAGGTTTTTAATGACCAATAAAGATTGTGAATTCATCTGATGTGTCACAGAAAACTTGGACCCCGGATCGCTTGCTCTTGATTTGCTGGAAGTTCTCATTGCAATTATATTTAGTGTTGTTGGGTCTCCATTTCCACCACAGAATTCCCATTTTGAGTGGAAATCAGTGAAGTTACATGGTTCACAGGAGCAGGGCAGAGTCACAGAATCTCCTTTGGATACTCTGACAATCAGAGGCTGATCTAAGGCCATGTGTTGGTTTGACCAAGGTAAGGAACGAGATACAGTATTGACTGAAAGTAGAAAAACAAGAGTTTAAACTGCTTTATTTAACTAATAAAAAGCTGCCACTTCAACAGCTACCTTTTCTCTTATTTAATGCTGGATGGCGCTCTAAACGTGGCTATTTCTGAATAAACCAGCACTACCAATTGGTATACCAAATATTATATTGCTAGCCTGGGCTGGAAAACTACCACCTCATGTGCAATATGAGGCCAAAGGGGAAAGGAACAGATGAAACCCAATACAGATATAAGATCCACTGAAAGGCGATCCGCTCAGGTTCTCTGCAGCTTGACAGATGTGGTCATTTTCTGTGATAAGAAAATGGTTGTGGAGAAAAGATTCAGGGTAACATCTTCAGAGAGCTTGCATGACTAAATTCCATTTACAAAACTTACTTTCAAGCCTCATGGAAAGTACAAATTGATAAATCAGTCACTGCAGGGGCACCAGAGGAGGCACAAAATGCCTGTAAGGCAACATCATTCAGGCTATCTTGTGCTATTCGAGCAAAATACAGGAGTGTTGCCTCTCTTACCTTCACACAATGCTAAGCCCAACAGGCAGCAAGAGCGGAGCAGACAGAGAAAGACCAGCACCCATGCCATGGCTCACCAGAAACTAAACTGACTCTGACCACTTCACAGAAATGAGCATCTCCAGTGACCACACAGCATAGGTCACGGATTCTTACTGTGTTCAAAACCACTCTGGAAACATAGCAAGTACAAAAAATTCAAGTGTGGCTGAGTGAAGGAGGCAACATGAAAAGGGCAGCACTTGAGGCTTGCACAGTTTGATTTTTAAAGTGACCTGAAATGTTTAAAAAAACAACCCCACAAAGTGCAGGTCTATTCCACCTATTTGCTCCCTTATGCAGAAAAAAGTCCAGGAGTTTTTTGCCTTTTTTTTTTTTTTTTTTTAATTCTTCATTTAAGAGAAATAGACATTAATAAAATTCAAAGAGTCTGTTTCACCACACTATTATACATGAGTCCCTTTGATTTGGAGTCACACCAACATAAAACTGGTGTAACTGCATGGTGAATCAGGCCCAAGGAGTTTTAAATAGTTGTGATGGAGAAGGATCTTAAATTCTTTTTTTTGCTGGCTCCACAAGGGTGCATGAGACTGGTGGGAGAGGAGTGCAGAAACCCTGGGAGTGGACAATTGTGTTGACATTCCCCTTCGTTTGGGGACAGTGGCAATGTAGATAGCAGGTGGCCTGGGAGTAAGATGGGAATGAGTTTAGTATATAGCCTGCCCCACCGCATGGCCAAGTCTCTTCACAAGCTACAGCGGCACTGGAAGTCCAGAGATTGATTAATCTCAAAAACTAAATCCACTTGGAGATGACGAATCTTCTGAGTTAGCTCAGAATGTCCTGGTCACCATGATGCCCATGGACCTATCCCAGATAGTTACTGGCTGCTCCATCCATACAACTGGCCACTCTTTGGACCTAGTTTTTGAGCTGGAATTGGAGATTAAACAATTGGATCTTAAACCTATGTCAGGGACTGAACATTCCCTCCTCCTTTAGAGTTTGGGGTAGAGGAACCTGTTTTGATGGTCCACCCTTGGAAATTCATGGAACCAGAAAGGCTCTGGAGAGCTCTGAGGGAGAATCTTGTTCCGTCAACGGGTTGGTAGAACAGTATAATACTCTTTTCCTCCACCATGAGGCATCATCTTCACTGGCTTTGTTCTCCCAAGTCACTCCTGGTTTACTAACGATTTACATCAAACAGAACTAGAGGGAAAACAGCTACAGCACTAGTGGCGGAAGTCTCATGCTAAGGCCAATTTGTTGCAGCGTAGAGTTTTACCATTAAACAACTCTATGCTGAGGCCAACAGTGCAGTTCTCGTCAATGGCACAATAGGAGAGTGGTTTTACATCACTGTTGGAGTCCGGTAAGGCTGCCCTCTTTCGCCCACACTGTTTAACATCTACTTGGAGTGCATAATGACTAATGCCCTAAAAGATCATATATGCACAGTCCGTATTGGGAGGGGGAACGGGGGGAACAATCTCAAATCTTCGATTCACGGATGACATTGACAGCCTGGCAGGTAGCGAAGAAGAACTTGCTAACCTTGTGAAACGATTGGATGAAACCTCGGCAAAGTACGGCATGGAAATGAGTGCAGAGAAAACCAAGCTGATGACAAACAAACATGATAGGATCAACTCACACATCGCTGTCAGTGGACAAGAGCTGGAGACAGTGAAACAGCTCAAGTATCTGGGGGCAGTCATCACTGATGAGGGATCAAAAGTGGAAATTGGGGCAAGAGCTGCACAAACAGCAGCAGCACTGGCAAAGTTAAAGCCAATTTGGATGAACAAGAACATCTCCCTGAAGTCTAAACTGAAACTGCTACATGCACAGGTCATCTCTGTTTTTTGGTATGTATGCAAGACATGGACCCTTACAACAGAACTTGAACAGAAGACACAGGTAGAGATGAGATACTTCCGTAAAATCTTGGGCATCTCCTACCTTGACCATGTCTTTAATGAAGTAGTTCGTATCACTCAGTGTGCTGGGTCATATGAAGATCTCCTGATGACCATGAAGAAGCACAAGCTGAAGTGGTATGGCCATGTAACAAGATCATCTGGCCTATCTAAGATCATCCTCTAAGGGACAGTACAGGGGAAGAGAAGAGGAGGCAGGCAGAAGAAGAGGTGGACTGACAACATAAAAGAGTGGACAGGAATGGACTTCGCGGAGACTCAGGCACTGACACACAATTGTCAGGGGTGGAGACAATTGGTTGATCCTTCATCAATGATGGTGCCTCAACGACCAGTGTGGTTATGGGAGTGATAGTGATAGTTTTAAAATATTCTTATGTTGTGGCCGTGAAAGAGGCAAAGAGAAAGTTCATTTTGTGGATGAGATTGATCAGATTAGGGGATGAATCATCTGCTTCTGTGGTGGAGAGTGGGGTCTTGAGGATACAAGGGCCTCCTTTGCTCTGCTAGTTTCATCCAGTGACGTGCCATCAGGTCTGGGCGGTGTTGGGAGAACTTTGTCCTGCAACAAGTGCTTTGGATCCATGCCCTCTAGTGAGGCATCAAGGCAGGCAACACGCACAGACTGTAGGAATGTTTAGGGTTTTTGGAATGTTGCTAAATAATAAGAAATGTGTTGTGAAGATTCATTGGTCTGACACCAGAGCAACTGCCTCCACGTTGCCACCTGACAGCTCTAGCAGAGCAGTGATCAACAGGCTGTTAGCCATGTGAACTAAAGTGCCACAGGATGTGCCCCCTGCAGAGGACCTCACTGGCTGTTCCCCGTGGGTCTCTGGTTCATCCAAGCTTACTACTTAAGCTTGGCGAGGACATGCGGTGGTTGTCTGTGCACATAGGTGGCTCTCCCAGCCAGCAGCTACAGTAGACCTCACTCCTTTGCCTTGCTCGTTTCATGCTTTGGACGTTGGCTCTGACCCTTGGGTCTGCTCCTAGCTCATCACCCTAGCCCTGCCCTCTAAGCATGACTCTGGCTCCACCCACTAGGCTGGCCACCTACACCCTGCTGTGATAGCTGTGCTCTGTGAACAGAATCAGGAAACATTTTATAACTCGGACAAATCTGAATGGATTCACGTGGCGCTGGCAAAAGGCATTTCCATGGCCTTGTTGAGGAAAAATAAAGTCACACTGCTACATTTTAGAGTTGGATCAGGTGCAGCTTTAATTGTGACACACACACAATCACATAGCCATAGGGAAAACCCAGGTGGCTCTAGGGAAGTCAGGCAGCATGTCTGGATGCTGGACAAATGTACTTCACCTGGCTACCAGATACAAAAGACTTATATAGGGGTTGCTTAGGTTTATTTACATGTTGATCGTATAGTGGAATTTGATTAACAGTTCAGGAAAGACAATTATATGTACAATGGGGTACACCAGATGTTTTCACAGGAAAGACCAAAGAGCCACTTGATTATACAATGTGTTTCAGGTACCCTGGCTATCACCCGAAGATAGGTGGCTACATAATACATGTTAAAATGCTAATCTGTATGGAGTAAGTTCCTATGGGGCCAGGAAGACAGGGGGGCACATACCCCCGATACTTATCAGAACAGGAGATGTCTGTTCACAGACTTCAAAAGGGCTAGAGTTCACAAAAGGAGTTTGCATTTCAATTGTGGTCCTGAGACATCCTGTGGGATTTTAGCATCTTTATCTCAGTCTCAGTTTGGGGCATCCTGTCAATGATTTAACCTGAGGGCTTCCATCACAGTTCAGGCTACCCAGTTTCAGGCCAGGCCCTCTATAATCAATTTCAGGCCAGGCATTCTATAATCAATTCTATGATTAATTCTTTGATTCCACAGCCTCGAAGCAGATCACTTGTTCAATTCCAAAGGCCCGCTATGAAAAATGGAGGTGATGGAGCTATACAAAAAATGAACATAAGTATTTTCCAAACTGGAATGTGTAAGGCAACTTAAATACAGGAATTATGGCCAGCGTCACCTTTGATTACTGGTGATGGTGCATGAATTTTTGGGGCTGACAACTGGGAAAAACACCTTCTTTCTTCCCTTGAAACCTGACCGAACTTGACATAGAGACAAATGTCACTCTGGGATCTCAGGATGTCATTTTTTCCATCACTCTCTTTTTGTAGAATTGCATTATAAAGATGGTCTTACGTATGTAACCCTTCTGCCAGATAGAGTCGGCAGTAGCAAGGGCTGGGTCCTATATCTAGGGGTCCCTGTCAATGATACAACACTAAACTCGCTCGAGCCCCCACCCAGTCACCTGGGAAATCACGCACTATCCCCTGGGCGCCCCAAAGAGCAATACTTCCCCTCTCACAAGCACAGAGTCTGAGTGTAGAAAGTAAACCTTTTAATAACAGAAAATAAGTAACACAGCACTGGTTTGGGAAACAGTGCAAACAAAGTTCATGAACTCAATGAGCCAAACCCATCCCAGAGTATGAGGAATGTCCTTCGTCTCTCCCTTCCTGCTTTCCCCTACACTGACCATTGTAGTTACAATGTCCATCTCTCGGTCAGGGCTCAGCCAGTCCCCCTATGCAGGCTCCTGTCCGACACAGGCTTGACCAGGCCCCCTCCGCTGCTGTCTCCTACTGCCTTCGGGCCTCACTGAGTCTCCGACCGCTGGCGGCAACCCGCCTGGCTCCCGCTGACCCTGGCGCTGACCACGTCTGACTCCCACCGACCACTGGCACCAACCACGCCTGGCTGACTCCTACTATGCCTGCCTCCCGCCGGAGTTGACTGTTGCTGACTCAGCTCTGTCAGTTGTCAGGCAAGGTTTCCCAGGTCCTCTATTGGTTCAGCTCTTAGTGAATTTCAGTTCATGGGTAAACCTTCTGCTACAGAGGCAATGTACCTACTTTCAAGAAACAAAAGACTCCAAGAGGAGTCATTAATTCTACCTTTTAACAATGGGAGGAGATAGTTACTCCATGTCTGGGGGGTGGCCCTTTGCCAGGACTGGTGCAATCCCAATAGGAGGCTCCTCACCCCTCTTCCCCTTTACAACGTTGAAACATCTGTCTGCCACCCTTGTGGGGCTCTGTTTAATTTAGGATGAAGTATTTTAATCATAACAGGCTATGCACACTTCTGCTGACAGCTGCTCATACAATTGAAGGACAATATTTCATTACCCCAGCAGTTAACACAAAAGTGGTTTGTAGCCCAAAACCAGCCCTGCTAACCATTTCCCATTATGCTCAGCACCTAGGTGTGCTTATCCATACAGAGTGAGATTATGTTAAATACTTAATTGTACTCATGCAAATCCAAAACTCATGCAAATAAAGTGCCCCGCCCCTCTGCCCTTTCAGCTGACTCAGCACGAGGGAGTGCCACTCAGACCTTGCTTACATGTATCACAGTTTTCTTCACCTCTAGAGTACCATCCCTGATATAAGACCATCGTACAAGCAGAGGATCTGGGATCTTCAGAGATTCCTCTGACAATGAGTGTTAGAGATCATGACAAATCCCCATATTTGGGGAGCCGTTTTTCAAAACACTACACTCACTCTATTAACTTTTTGGACTTATAGAAGTCAGTCTATGCCCATCACTGCTTCCACTGCTTTCATTTTTGTCTGTTTTAGGTATCATCTAAAGCTAGTGGATCTCAACTTATTTACTATTGTGGCCCGCATCTGCAGCTCTCCATTTATGTGGGTCGCATCCACACTATATACTGCCTGTATGTCCCTGTGGATGTCACATGGGTGGCAGCTGTGTGTTGATTGGGCCGCAAATGGCCCACAGGTTGAGAACCACTGATCTAAGCTCTAATGTACCTCAAAGGAGGGGCAAGGAGAGAGGATAGCTAAAAGGAGGACAGCCCCCACCCCCTGCAAAATACAGCCAGTTATATTTTTATTTAACATGGTGTAAACAGAAAGGGGTCAGACTGTGCTTCACTCATTTTGACTATGACCTCACTGCATAAATAGTGCCACTGCAATCAAAAGTGCTGGCTCAAAGAGTCAGATAATGGAAGTGTGGCAGAATCTGACCCAGTTTATTGTGAGATTGATTCCCACTGACCGGGAAGATTTGCATAACTAACTTCTCATGGCACCGCCATGAATAAATGCAGCAGTCATTCTTACTCCAGTCATCAAACCTTTCACATGATCAACAGCTGTTTTCAGCACGTCCTATGCACCTGTTTCACTAAAAGAAGCCTTAGAGATAGTAAGTGGTGTTAGCGTATAAGTATTGTCATAAAGTCAGGCCGGACGGCTACTTAAGGGTCTTACTGTTTGGAGTCCGGGATGTGGGTGGGTGCAAGTCTGCCCACACCTAAAAGCCCTTCCGATAGCCAAAGGGGAGAAGTTACTTAACCCGGAACTCAGCTGATTACAGGGGACAATGAATGTAAAAGCAGGGACGGTAGTGAAGGTCAAAGGGCTAAACCGAGGGAACCCGAAGGGGACACCGAGTAGAAAACCCCAGACAGCACCCACTGCTCCTCAAGAGTGGCTAAGGAGTCAGTGGACACCAGAGGATCCACCACCTCGAGGATCCACCACCTTGGCCAGCTGTCCCTGTCCCGGCCAGGACTTGTTGGGAGCAGCCCCGGCAGGGTGAACAACCCCCGGCCCTTGGCTCCCAGCAGCACCTTCCGATGCCGGCCTGCAGTGGCCAGTGGCCCCCCGCCTGCTTCGGGGTCCGCCAGCGCCTGGGGTCCTGACTCCCCCCACTTCCCTCCCTCCCTCGATTGCCTCAGCTTCACCCCCCCCGCTGGCCACGCCGATGCCTCCGAGTCCTGCCTCCCCTCCACTTCGCCTTTCGGCACCCACCCCCCTTTTCCTCCCTCCCAGCCGCTCATTGCCTCCAGGCCCCCGGCATTCACCCACTCACGCCCCCGCCGCCGCCGCGTGGCGGGCTGAGGGAGGGAGTCTATCAGGTCAGATCGGCCCCTCGCGCTGGGGAAGGCGGGCCGGCTCGGCTCAGCTCAGCCCGGCCCCGTGGCCGTGCGGGCGGCGGCGGAAAAGCGCTTCAGCCCCTTGCGCTATTTCCTGGCGTTCCCGCCGAGCGCGGGGCTGCGAGGGGCGATACCCCGAAGGCCGGGAGGGTTTTCCCGCCCTTTCCCTGAGGGGACCGTTGGGGGCGCGCGCAGACCGCCACCTGCCGGCTCCAGGCCGGGGAGGGGAGGGGAGGCTGGGGTCCAGCTCGCGCAGGGCGTGTCCGCGCACGCGCGAAGGGCGCGCGGCGTATCTGGGCACGGACGGAGCCGCTGCTCGTTTCCCGTGGCGGGGGAGGGCTGCGCCGGAGCAGAAGCGAATCGCCGCCGGGCCCGGCCCCTGGCCCTGGCCCTGGCCCTGGCCCTAGGCCGGGGACTGGGCGCTACGCTGAGCTCTCCTCCGGCCCCGGTGAGTGCCAGCGCAGCGCTTGGGGGCTGGCCACAGCAGGCCGAGCCCTCTCTGCCGGGGATCAGAGACTCCCTCCCCCGAGCGAGGAGCGATGCCCTGCCGTCCTCTTCAGGTGGCCGCCCCCGGGCTGGGATTGCAGCTTGCTTTCCCCGAGCAGGCCGCGAGCTCTGTCCCTGACCCCAAAGGTTGGCGAGGGGAGGGGGGCGCTGCGTGTCCTTCCACCTGCCCTCGCCCTGCCGGCTCCCCCCCCCCCTTGGAAGGGCAGGCCCTGTTATCTGTGCACTCGGCCACCCCACGGAAAGGCTGGGGATGGGTGTGTGATGGGGGAGGGGCTGCAGCGAAGGTGGGGGCGCCTTGCCATGGACCACCCTGTCCCACCCCGGTGCAGGGAGTGGTGCAGAACTGCACGGGGGAGGCCCCGAGGTTACTGCGTGGTGGTGGAGGAAACCCCCCACCTCCCATGGACTCAGGTAGTATGAAGTCCTTCCCCCGAGAAAACCACATTTCAACAGTAGAAACCCTAGTCCAGTCTGGCGACGCTCCAAGCGCTTCCCCGTAAAGCCTAGCCTGCCTCTTGTAAGGGACCATGAAGGGGAAGAGGCGAATGTCTCTCCTGGGAGCCCCTCCCCCCAGTCCCTTCCCAAAAATCGAGCTGCAGCCAGATGACGAAACCTCTGTCACGGTCCCGTTCTTCATCCCGTGTCTCCTTGTGTGTTTAAGCTGTGACTTGCTTGGGCGTAATTCTCCACTGCGGGCGGGTGTACGCGAGCGCTGCTATAGAGCTTCAGTCAAGACGCCCCTACGCCGGGAGAACTCCACTGGCCTAGTTAATCCACCTCCCCGAGAGGCAGTGGCATTGGTGGGAGAAGCTCTCCGGTTGACAGAGCTGTCTGGGGGGGGGGGGGTTAGATCGGTATAGCTGTGTTGCTCGGTGCATCTGATGAAGTGTGTTTCTGCCCACGAAAGCTTATGCCCAAATAAATGTGTTAGTCTTTAAGATGCCACAGAACTCTTGCTGTTTTGCTAAAAGCAGACTAACACAGCTACCTCTCTGGATTTCTTCAGAGAGAAACTCCTAATTTTCAATCCAAGAGATGACGGGGTTTATATGTTGCAGATTCTTTCTGCAGAACATCTCTAAGATATAGTCTTTCCTATTCATTCATACAGCTAAAGCTCTTGTCCAGGTTCTCATCATCTCTTGCCTTGAGTACTGCAACATCCTTCTCTCTGGCCTTAACAAATGCTATCTTGCCCTGCTTGTGTCTGTTCAGAATGCTGTTGCAAGAATAATATTCCTAGCCTGTCACTTCAATCATGTTCTCCCTCTCTTGCCTCTCTCCACTGGCTCCCTTTTCTCTATTGCATCAAACATAAAATATCTTCACTTTCAAGGACCTTTACGACCTATCCCCACCTTACCTATCATTTCTCATTCACTTGCTGAGATGTCAACTCCCATCTCAGATCAGCCTGTGATGGCAGCCTCCATCACCCACTTCTTAAATTCTCCAACAAGCACCTTTGGTCTTTCTCCTATGCCTCCCCTCGTGCTTTGGAGGAACTACCTGTAAATATCCACAAAGCCACCTCATTATCCATCTTCAGATCCTTCCTTAAAACTCTCCTGTGCTGTGATGCCAGCAAAAAACCTGACCCCAGCTAGGCCACTGATGTACTGAGACTGCTGCCTGTCATGCTGACCAGCACTGTCTCGTTGTACTCCCTGTCGCTCTGTCTGTATCCAGCTGTTTCTACTTGTCTTATTCATAGATTGTAAACTCTTTGGGGCAGGGACTTTTTTCCCCTGTGTTTGTGCAACGCCTAGTACGATGGAGCTCTGGTCCATGACTGTGGCTCCAAGGTGCTACAGGAGTAGAAAGAAATAATAAGATAGTAACGATAATCAAATTAAAAATACCCCAAAGTTCCCTTTGATTAAGTCTGTTGAATCTTTCTTGTCCTCCATTAGATCTAAAAATATTTTCTGTCCCCATAAACATCAGTGTACTAATCGTGAATGGGTGTTCCTCACTAAAATATCTAGTAAGATGTGAGGTTATAGCATCCCTTCTGATTGCTCATTTGTGTTCAGTAATGAGTCATTTCAGAGATTTTGTGGTCAGTCACACATGGCAATTCACCAGGGCATTTCAGTATGCAAATTACACAATCATTACTGCACTCTTCATACTATGGACATTTTTTACTAGTAATGAATAACTAAAATAATGGAATTTGAATCGTAATTAGGACAATGACACTCTCAGGAGTTGGATTGAATCAAGATTGTTTTTCATAGTAAAATCCTAAATACTTATTTCTTTTCCAAGAAATCACTGGCAGTTCCTTAAATAAGTTCTGTCCTATTGTCTAATCTTAATATTTCCTATTCCCTAATGCTGTCATTTTCCTAAAAAGATTATATAGTAACAAAAGATATTCTAATGTTTCTAAATTTTAATAAATTTTGTCTCAGATTTTAAAAAAACGTTGCCTGTTTTCTCCCTCCCTGTTATTGATTCTGTGTTTCTATTAGAATTTCTCATTTAGTTTTTTCTGTTTTAATAGATGCTCTTTTCTTTAATGATGACAAGCAGGTTTTAATGACACACTGAAGCAAGTAACTCTTTACGTGACTTGAATTATAATCCTGTCTGTGAGCAGTGTTAAATGTTGGCTTCACCTGAGTGGTGGATGAAATGATTGCTGTAGGCATTTGTATCCCTTTTGCAAAGTGCTTTTGGATCCTTTAGAAGAAGAGATGTTACATAAATATAAGAGTTATTGTATGGAGTATTGGGTCACTTTAACAGTTAGAATCCTATACATATAGGGCTGGAAGGGACCTCGAGGTCATCTAGTCTAGTCCCATATACTGAAGCAGGACCAGGTATACCAAGACCATCCCTGTCAAGGTTTTGTCTAACCTTAAAAACTTCCAGTAACGGGGATTCTAAGTGATATTAGATTGATCAAGTTGCTTCTTTTTCTTTTAAAACAGGGTTGCATTAGGTCTGAAGACAACAAAGAATGGGAACCTTGCAAGAGAACACCGTGTCTTCAATCATGTGCATCGTGTCTTGTAAGTTGCATGATTTTTTCCCCTAACTTGTTGCCAAACGGAGAGGCTGAGACTGTCTTTAGTACAGAAATGGCTTTTTATGCAGACTAATGCTCCTACTTGGGAAGATTTCTAGCAGGGCTGTTGTTTTAGATTTGTCACTCGCTGTCAGAAGAACCTGAGAAGCTGGAATCTGAAGAGAATGCAAGTACCAGTAATCATGTAAGAAATGAAGGGATGGAAGCAGCAGAAGAATGGTGGGCTGGGATTTTCAACCGTGCCTAAGTGAACACTGAAAATGAATAGGACTTGTGTTCCTAAACCACTTAGGTCAGGTCTACACTACAGAATTACTTTGTGTGACAGGGTCAGACTAGATGGCTACCAGAGAGTGCTAGAAGGCCAATATATCAGCCCCAGGCTCAGGAAGTCCCTTTTCCCCTGCTAGCTGGGCAGGGGTTACTCAGGTTAATTAACACACCTAGAGCCAATCAAGGCCCTGCCCAGGACTTGTTAAAAGCCTCCCCTCCAGAGAAAGGGTGTGGCTGGAGTTGTGAGAGTGAGGCAAGCTGCCAGAGTGTGTGAGCAGGCAAGACGCTGTCAGAAACCTGGAGAAGAACGTTGACAGAGGAGAACCCTGCAGGTACAAAGACTGGGGGAGGGACAAACCCTGCCCGAAGAGGGCAAAGGACCTTTCCCAGGCCTGGAGCCCTGAGGGAAAAGACCCTCCCAGAAGGGGAAGATAGAACTGGACATTTGGTTTGGGCATTACCATGCCCAGTGGGGCTGTCAGGGGTCAAGAGCCTCCCCTGGCAAGGAGGCCAGGAAGGGCCCCTGTCCAAGGAGGGTCCAGACATTAAGCCAAGGGGCACAGGGCAGTAACCCAGGGAAGCTAGCAGCTTTCCTGAAGCCACAGTGTGAGGCTGCTACTTGTAGGGTCTCTGAGTTGGGGTCTGGAGTTGAGGGTGGCACCGGCCCCCCCTCCCCCACCTCCTACCAGCCATTCACTGGAGGGGCAAGAGCCCCAGCACAGAGGCAAGGGCCTGTGAGAACCAGAGACAGGACTGGGACTCCGCAGGGAGCGGCCATCTTAGAGAGGCTGTATTACCCACCCCCACCACTAGAGGTGGAAGAACACTAAGGGGCGAAGCGGTTCCCTGACCTGCTGCTAGAAGGAAGCGCTGGACCCGCTGAGGTAGAGGAAGAGCTTTGTCACATTTGGTATAACGCTCAGGGGTGTGGGAAATCAGGGTGTAGACAGCACTCTGTCGATGAGAGAGCTTCTGCCCCGGACCTAGCTACTGCCTCTCACAGAGTTTGATTAATCGTCTCCCTTAAAGCACTACAGTGGTGCAGCGGCATCGGTGCAGATGATTAGCGCGTGGCAGATTCACAGCCCATCTTGCCGCGAACCAGACCGCTGACGGGGGGGGGGGAGGGCCTAGCAATTTTAAAAGGGGCCCAGGCCATGGGTGGTGGGGGTGAAAGCTTCCCTTCAGGAGAGGCCAGCTTCACATCCCGCATCTTCTGCCTGTGGCCCCTTCCCACAGTCCACTCCTGCCCTACCCTGGGCCCTGCCCCGCTTGCCACCCCGGCCCTCCCCACCAGCCACCTCCTTCTTCTCTTTTACGCGCCCTTTTCTCACTTGGTCTCCCCACAGCCACGTCCCCACTCAGCCCCCCCTTGCTGTCGCTTGCCACGTGCACCCCTCCTTTCCTGCCACTGCTCGCCATGTCCCTCCTCCCCCCACTCAGCCCCTCTAGCTGTTGCTCACCACCTGGCAGGAGGGGAACCGAGCAGGGTAGGGGGCGGGCCCGTGGGGCGAAGGGGGCGGGCGGGCAGGGCGAAACTGTTCTGCCCCGGGGCCTGGAATTCCTGTTGGGAGGCCTGCTGCGAACAAAATGAACCCTTTAGGAGTTTACTTTTTATATCCTTTAACAAATGATGTCAATGCCGATTACTGACTTCAACAAAAAACCAATTGGAGACTGTTCACCCTTATTTCCAGTTCTAATCCAGATAAGATTCACAACCTCCTTTTTTCCCCGAGGGCCTTTCCTCCCTATCTCTTCCCCTCCTTCCTGCTGGCCAGGAGGTTTTTTGTTGGACCTCAGTTCACTTAGGAGATAACACTGGTATGTGGGGTGGGAAGGTCCATGTTGGCTCCTTTTAAGAGAGATTGTTTCTGTCTTGTTGAAAACCATCTGCCAGTCACGCTATCAATCAGAGGCCTTCTTTTTAGAAACCTCCGCTTTCAACCAGCCGTCCTCCCTACTTCATTCCTTTTGACCTTATAACTACTTATTTTCAAGGCCTTCCTTCTGCTTCCTAGTCAGGGACTTTACAACACCCACACACATATGTCCATAACCAAACTTAAGCTAGCTTTAATTCTTCAGTTTTACGCTTATCTTACAGTGACACACAATTGTTTAGGTTAGTCCGGGCCAGGGAAGAACTGGAGGGAAAAGATTAAACTACTCCATATACCTTCCAGGGCTCTGAACTAATTGTAGCAATTAAGTAAGGGACCTTGGCATTTTTGTAGAATGCTTGTGATACTTCTAAAAGAAAAGACCAGCAGGGGGACAAGGCAACATGTCGCGTTTATTGTACATGTAAGAACATCAAAAAGCCGTCACATTCACACACACATTCATAAAGTTGTGCAAGCTGGTGTGATGTAATGTCCAGTCCTTCTATGTATTGCTCGAGCCAGCCTAGTGGCCATGTAGGTTGGGCAGGAGGAGGGAGCCGAGCCTCTGTCAGGCACGAATCCGATGCTCCAAGATGACAATTGCAGAATGAGACCCAAAGTTTCCATGTTTTTACCCATCTTTGATACTTGCTGCTCTCATGTCAGTCTATGGCCTGGCTGTGTCAAGCTGCCTCTACGTTCAGTGTAGTGTAGTGTTAATCACCAGCTAATTATAAACCTGACTCTTCTCTCATTTCTGTGCTTTGTTTGTTGCCAGGGTGGATCCTTCCGTCCTTTAGGGTCGTTAATTTGCACTTTAGGGTCGTTGATAAGTATTCTTCGGCCTTCATGGTCAGGATGGCAGTCGGTGTCTTCACTCCCCTTTCTGTTGTTAGAGCAGTTTCGGTTGGTGTCTTTTTATGCCCTGCACATACATTCCTCACTCACACGCACAGAATTCATCCAGGTATTTTAAGGTTCAATAGTACACGTTTCAGAAAAGAGCTCATTGCAAAAAACTGACAAGATGGAGTCCACCCATGCCCCACTGAACAGTGCTGTTCCATTCTCATAAACCTTTCTCTCTACCTCTATCTCACTTATACAATCAAACAAGGAGTCTACATCTGATTTGTTTGCACAGCTCCTGGGGAGGGCTCACATGATCAGTGGGCAACTGTGTTCAGAAAAGCAAATGAGATGTTTGGATGCATAAGGAATGGGCTGGAGAATAATACCATAAACAAACATAATGCCTTTATGTAAATCAGTGGTGGAGCTTCACCTGGATGCCATATGCCAGTTGTTCTCAACCAGGGGTACACGTACCCCTGGGGGTACACAGAGGTCTTCCAGGGGGTCCATCAACTCATCGAGATATTTGCTTAGTTTTACAACCGGCTACATAAAAAGCACTAGCGAAGTCAGTACAAACTAACATTGCATACAGACAATGACTTGGTTATACTGATCTATATACTGGTCTATATAGCAGGGCTCCGCCGTGATCGGAGCTTGCCAAAGCGTTCCTGCGTTTGTGGGGAGTGCAGGGGCATCCCACAAGTGGGGAGCGGTCCTGATAATATTCAAAGGAAAAATTATAGGTTTTGGAAGTCTCCTCCATGCCATACGTTGAACTGGAAGGGACCGCCTGGGTCACCAAGCCAGTCCACAGCTGTTGTAAGCAGCCGCACCACATGATCCCATTCCTAAACATAAGTTCCATCTTAAAACGTGTTAGGTTGGTAGCACCCACACATTGCTCTTCCAGCTAGCAATGCCATGGCCCAATTTCTTTCAGGGCAAGCGTTTGCATTTCAGTAGGTGCATGTGGCAGATAGAACACTCAGCTGGAGATCTCTTCTGAGCAAGGACATGACCAAAGCGTGAATTTACAGCAGCCTGGTAAATACATAAGAGATGCAGCTAGTAGAAAAGAAAGAGCTGTGGCCGAGTATGTAGTGCAGCATGTGAACAGCTCAGGGTCTAGACGGGGTTTGGCTACAAAAATTAGTAGACTAATCATAAAGTGTGTGATACCCGGAGGTTCTCAAACTGGGGGGCGGGCATGGAATGTATTCAGGTGGGGGCGTGAGACATTTTAGGTGAGGGGGGGAAAAAAACCTTACTGTGCACATTTTACTCACAGCACAACTAGCAAAGCTGATTCTTCCCGACATAGCAGGTCCTCAGATGGCGCTATGCATTTGATTCTAGATGGCGCTGTGCATTTTGATGGATTTCTGTTAAGCTTATGCAAAGTCGTTGCCTTCTGTAGGTTAATCCATTTGCTATGACATGGTGTGCACATTTAATTTTAGGCATTGACCACAAATCACAGTTTTGCTTTTGCTCTTATTACAATGGATCATTGGCTCTGTTTGAATCAATGCCTTACTGTTTTTAATATTTAGTGAAAGTTGTACGTTGATTTTTTTAAATTGGTATACGTACTTGTGTGGCGGGAGGGGGGGGTCATAAACTACTACAGAGACAAAGAAAGGGGGTCGCAGTCAAATAAGTTTGAGAACCACTGCATTAACCAACAGTATTAAGTGTAAGTGCATATATAAGTTGATTCATGATTATATGCGTTGGATGTGTGGTATACCCCATACCCATCCTCTGTGCTTGAGCCTGATCAACTCAAGTGTAGTTTGATTGTATGCCAATAAAGAAACCTCAGGGACAAGTTCAGAGTTGAGCTGAGTTCTTGGAACTGAATGGAGACGTTCCCCCAAATAATTCCTACTGCATATATTCTAGAAAAACATCCAATCTTGATTTAAAAATGGTCAGTGATGCAGAATCCACCATGACCCTTGTAAATTATTCCAACGTTTAATGACCCTCATGGTTAAAAATGTACATCTTATTTCCAGTCTGAATTTGTCTAGCTTCATCTTCCAGCCATTGGATGGTGTTAGACCTTTCTTTGCTAGATTGAAGAGCCCGTTATCAAATATTGGTTTCCCAGGTAGGTACTTATAGACTGTAACCAAGTCAGCCCTTAACCTTCTCTTTGTTAAGGTAAATAGATTGAGCTCCTTAAGTCTTTCACTATAGGGCATGTTTTCTAGTTCTTTAATCATTCCCGTGGCTCTTCTCTGAGCCATCTCCAATTTATCAACCTCTGTCTTGAACTGTGGACACCAGAACTGGACACAGGATTCCAGCCGCAGTTGCATTAGTGCCAAATACAGAAGTAAAATAACCTCTCTGCTCCTGCTCAAGATTCCCCCATTTATGCGTCTTGGGATCACGTTAGCTCTTTGGTCGCAGCATCGCACTGGGGGCTCATGTTCATCTGATTATCCACCATGACCTCCAAATCTTTTTCAGAGTCCCTGGGATAAAATACAACATGGTTTTACAAAAGATAGATCATGCCAAACCAAATCAATCTGATCTCCTTCTTTGAGAAGATAACTGATTTTTTAGACAAAGGAACAGATTTAATCTACCTTGAATTTCAGTAAGGCATTTGATGCAATTCCACATGGGAAATTATTAGTAAAATTGGAGAAGATAGGGATTAATATGACAATTGAAAGATAGATAAGGAATTTGGTTAAAGGAGAGACAACAACGGGTCATACTGAAAGGTGAACTCTCAGGCTGGAGGGAGGTTACTAGTGGAGTTCCTCAGATATCAGTCTTCGGACCAATCTTATTTAACATTTTCATTAATGACCTTGGCACAAAAAGTGAGTGTGCGCTGATAAAATTTGGGGTTGACACAAAATTGGGAGGCATTGCCAATACAGAGAAGAACTGAAAGATCATACAAGAAGATCTCGGAGACCTAGAAAACTGAAGTAATAGAAATGGGATAAAATTTAATAGTGCAAAGTGCAAGGTCATGCATTTAGGGATTAACAGGAATTTTTGCTATAAATTGGGGCGTTATCAGTTGGAAGTGACAGAGGAGGAGAAGGACCTGGGTGTATTGGTTGGTCACAGGATGACTGAGCCGCCAATGTGATGTGGCCATGAAAAAAGCTAATGTGGTCCTAGGATGCCTCAGGCAAGGTATTTCCTGTAGAGACAGGGAAGTGTTAGTACCATTGTACAAGGCACTGGTGAGACCTCATCTGGAATAGTGTGTGCAATTCTGGTCCCCCATGGTTAAGAAAGATGAATGCAAACTGGAACAGGTGCAGAGAAGGGCTACTAGGATGATCTGCGGTATGAAAAACTTGTCTTATGAGAGAAGAAAAAGCTTGGCTTGTTTAGCCTAACCAAAAGAAGGCTGAGGGGAGATATGATTGCTCTCTATAAATACATCAGAGGGATAAACACCAGTGAAGGAGAGGAGTCATTTCAGTTAAGTGCAAATGTGGACACAAGAAAAAACAGATATAAAGTGGTTACCAACAAGTTTAGACTTGAAGTTAGACAAAGGTTTTTAACCATCAGAGGTGTGAAGTTCTGGAACAGCCTTTCAAGGGGAGCAGTGGGGGCAAAAAATGGGTGCCATTTTGTATTTTGGGGAGGGGAGCAACTTTAACCGTGATTCCAGGAGTTACTTAGGCACATGAAAACTCTAGGGTTTTTGCAGATAATAATTTAGAAATTATCTGCCAGGAGCACTATATCTAATTCCTATTTAAAGAGAGAAAAATATATACATGCAGGCCTTAAAGCCATATTTTAAGTTATATGTAAGTTTCGAAGAATCGGGAGATAATACAGCAAGATGTTCCCAATCCAAGCCTTGAGGAATCCGTTCTAGAGCCTTAATACATATATCAAACACAAGTTTGATGCTTTGTACACTAGCTTCAGAAGAAATAAATAAAAAGAAATAAAATCTGCTTAAAATCCACTGACCCCCACAATTGTTTGTTAAATGTCTTATGTTCTAAATTATGAAGAGATGAATGAGACAGTTAATTGGTTCCAGGAATGTTTAAAGGTAAATAAATTATTGAAAACAAACACACACTCCAGTATGAGCTAAAACAATGGCTAATGCCATGGTTTCATCTTGGCAAAATTGTCTATCGCCTTGTTGATACCCAGGTGTTTTGAAGCTTCACATTCACAGGCTAAAATTACCAAGTCACTTCAGCGCTTAACTCCCATTGTAGATCTTAAGTAGTTCTTTACTCTCTTGTGCACAGAGAAGTATCTCTCATCTGATGCTGTAGAAATTGGAAGGCTCAACACAATATCTACAATAGGCAGCAAAGACTGGGAGCCCCTTGGCCAGTCACTGAGAACATTCCAGAATTGAGAAACTGAAGTAAATTTTTTTGGTGCATTGTGCTTCTTGACAATTTTGATATCTGCAACCAGATGGCCAAAATCGGTGCCTGGTGATCCATAGTGACCAGCAATTATTTTTCAGGTACTCATCATCAAGAAATGACTCCTTAGGTCACCAGCAGTTAATGCAGAAAGCAATCTGGACTTGGAGGTGAATCATCTATCAAGCTCTGCAAAAATTCTGTCCAGAACAGGAGAGTAGAAATCGGATATTACAGATTCTTGAGTGCTCTTCGGAACATCATGTGTCGATGACTGACCCAGTGTTCTAGGAACACAAAACAAAGCCACCTTGGAGGTTACTTTGCTAGGTCGTCTTGCCGTTTTTGCATTGCTGTGCTCAGCAGTTGCGACTGTCTGACTTGGAATAGCAATTTCAAGTTCCTTGGCAATAATTTCAGCTTCATCACATAGCTCCTTCCATTTGCTTTCAGAGGTTCTCCTTTCTTGAAGAACAGCGACCTTGCTCACTACTAATTCCACAGTACTGGATAAATTCAGGTTTTCATTCGGCCGTTCTTCTGAAGCACTATTCAAAATTTTGAATATTCTTTCCAAAAACCAAGAGCCTCACCAGAAAGCAATAGCTCGTTAGCCTGGCCATCAAGCCCTTGGCTGTGCTAGCTGGTGGGCCGATCTCTGAACTGAAATGGCTTCCTGTAGGGCCGTATCTTGCATGCAGTTTTTGAAGGGAGTCCTGCCGGCGCAACCAGCGAGTTTTACGCAATCTACCCAACTCTGGTACCTTCCGGCCTTGTACGTCAACAGACAGTTCATGTTGCTTGTAACTACGGCTAAAGAAGATGTACAGTTCCTGAGGAAATGCAAAGCCTTCCTGACACTGGGTGATGCTGGAACATGTGCCTGCAATGACCAGGTTAAGCCTGCAGGCATAGCCATGCACAGAAATGGTGTGTGTCATCCGTTCCTGAATTCGAGCTTGTATTCCTATTATGCCCACTCAGCACAGAAGCTCCATCATAGCACTGGGCAATGTTCTTGTTAATATCAAGCTTCAAACGCCATAGTTCTTCAATAATCATTTCTGAAACACATTCAGCATTTAGATTTTCCATGCAGAAGCAGCCCAGAGCTATTTCCTGAATGATTCCTTCTTGATGGTAGCGTAAAAGGAGCCATCGTAACTGTAAATCAACCCTCAGGCTACCACAGCAGAGCCGGGCTTCAGCATGCCATGGACTTTGGATGCATGCTTGGCTTGCGAGCCCATTCAGAAGCCTGTGCTGTGCTGTCTTCACTTGCGTGCTAGCTGCAGTCAAGTTAGCTTGGACAGACTAGTCCATGCGCAGCATTTGCTGTGTGGTCATATCTTTAAATCTGATGATAATAGAGGCTGGTAGCACCTTGTCTGCATCAGGACGCCCAGCTACAATGGTGCTAGTTCCGGTGGAGAACTTCTCAGTGGTGGACCAACGAGAGGGCCATGCCGCCGGGTGCCGGCCTGGGGGCAGGGCACCGGCTGGGCCCTTGGAGGAGGAGGAG
Organism: Emydura macquarii macquarii; assembly: GCF_026122565.2. Lineage (NCBI taxonomy): Eukaryota > Metazoa > Chordata > Testudines > Chelidae > Emydura > Emydura macquarii. The sequence goes on along the minus strand of NW_027133607.1, from coordinate 9,358,679 downwards.
CCGCCTCCTGCTGTCGCAGGTGGCCAGGAGGCGCCAGACTTTGACATCCCTGGCGGCTGCACCGACCCCATCTCAGGCCTGCCAGCGGCCGAGGGCTCCCACTGCCAGGGGAGCAAGCGTCTTCCTGGGCCCTCTGCCCCTGCGCTGGGCACAATTACACCAGGGAGCCACAAGGACCCCAGCTGTGCAGGGCCCGGTCAGCAAACCAAATGGCAGAGCTGTGGGGCAAAGCCTGTCACGTCCCCCACCTCCTATTGCTAGGCAACTCGGGTGCATCTGCCCCTGTCACTCCCATTCCCACCTGCCACCCCACAAAGCGGTGGAGAGTAGGGGAAAGCAGGAAATGGGGCTGCAAACTACCCCCCCCCACCCCGCTACTACCACCAGTGGGGTTGTGTGTGCAAATGCAAATATTGGTCCCCGGGCGCCGGAGACCCACAGTACGCCACTGCTTCTTCTATTTTCTTACTGTGGACATAGCCAACTTTCGCACTGGCTGAATTTCCTAGAGCAGACAAGGCCATTGTCAGACTTAATATCTGCGTGTCAGTATCTTCTTCTGGAAAGTAAGGTAGTATGACCTAAATCGAGTGTCGCCTCTGTGTGGTCAGATTTTAATTTGTGTGCAGTCTTGTATTCGCTCTGTTAATGGGGGGAGGGGGTTAGTCCTGAGAGTTGAATTTCTGTTCTGTTCTGTATGCAGAGATGTGAATAAGTTGTATTTAAGAGTCTGCATGTTTCCTATTTTTGATATATTCCTATAATTTAGATCCTCAATACATTAGCCCCTGCACCAAATCTAACCTCTCAGCCCTGACCCAAAAAATAATTGGCCACAAAAAAATAATCAATGAGTACAGAGTAACGAAATCACATACTAGCAAATCATTTCCTGAGTCACTAGAACACAGATCTCTATTTTAACTTCCCTATGAAGTGTGTGGTTTGCTGACTTTCATAAGCTCATTTCTGTAGTTAATAGTTTTAGTGTATACTAAAACTATGGATTATATTTGTAACCACACAAACTTTAACTCACATTTGACATAGCATTATATGAAAAACATTTTACGCCAGTTTAGACATCTTTGCCAAGGAGTAGGTGTCTATTGTAAATCTGAAATGAGACCACCGAACAATGGCATCATGGTTAGAATGTGTTTTAAAAACTTGCTTTTTAATTAATTTTAGTTCATCTTAGTTTATCTCCTTTTGATTCATGTATACAGATTAACATAATACTTTGTAATTTTACATTTACTTAATATTTAAATATTTTATTAATATTTAAATATTACTTTCCTGTAGTTACTTCTCTGATTCCAGATTAAATTTGATCAATTAACAAAGTTTTTTTTTTTTTTAATTCCTGCCTGGCTTAACTCAGAACCCAATTTGGCTTTCATTCTGCTTCTTTCATCTTCGCCAGTAAGGCAGTCAACAATTCTGTTGATGTGTGAGGCCAGACAGAATGCAGCTTGATTTCCTTGATGGGTAGTGGTTCCAGCACCATTAAGAGTAAAAACGAGTTCGTTTCCATGCAGATTTGACTTGAAACAGAGAAAGTAGATGTATTTCATTGTGTTAACGTTTTTACAGAGCCGCTTTTCTGACCACAACTAGACTTCAAAGAAAAACACACATTTTATTTTTGTCAGGCTGGATATACAAGATATGCCAATGAATAATCTTATCTAACATCTAAGTCATTAGCTAGGAGAATGTGCAGTCTCGAGGGTAGAATAGCAGAATGTGGATCATGGCTGACATTACATTTCTAATAGTAACATTCTGGCATATTGAGGCAAGTCACTTAAGAGATACTGGATAGCTCTAAAATTTTAATGTTCCTGCCCCACAGATCTCAATCTAATCCTTATAATTCTATATGGCAGCATTATTATTATTCCCATTTTATAGGAATGGGAACTGAGGCACAGTGTCCAAACACAGAATAGCGAGAGTCCTGTGGCACCTTAAAGACTTAACAAATTTATTTCGGCATAAGCTTTAGCAAAGCTTTAGCAAAGCTTTAGCAAAGCTTTTGATACTGTCTCGCACAGTATTCTTATCAGCAAGTTAAAGAAGTATGGGTTGGATGAATGGACTATAAAATGGATAGAGAACTGGCTAGAGCATAGGGCTCAAAGTGTAGTGATCAATGGCTCCATGTCTAGCTGGCAACCGGTCACAAGCGGAGTTCCCCAGGGGTCGGTCCTGGGTCCGGTTTTGTTCAACATCTTTATTAATGATCTGGAGGATGCGGTAGATTGCACCCTCAGCAAGTTTGCGGACGACACTAAGCTAGGGGGAGTGGTAGATACCCTGGAAGGTAGGGATAGGATACAGAGTGACCTAAACAAACTGGAGGATTGGGCCAAAAGAAATCTAATGAGGTTCAACAAGGACAAGTGCAGAGTCCTCCACTTAGGAAGGAAGAATCCCATGCACAGCTATAGACTGGGGACCGACGAGCTGGGCAGCAGCTCTGCAGAAAAGGACCTGGGGGTAACAGTGGATAAAAAGCTGGATATGAGTCAGCAGTGTGCCCTGGTTGTCAAGAAGGCTAATGGCATATTGGGCTGCATTAGGAGGGGCATTGCCAGCAGGTCACGGGAAGTGATTATTCCCCTCTATTCGGCATTGGTGAGGCCGCATTTAGAATACTGTGTCCAGTTTTGGGCCCCCCACTACAAAAAAGATGTGGACAATTTGGAGAGAGTGCAGCGGAGGGCAACCAAAATGATTAGGGGGCTGGAGCACAGGACTTATGAGGAGAGGCTGAGGGAACTGGGCTTGTTTAGTCTGCAAAAGAGAAGAGTGAGGGGGGATTTGATAGCGGCTTTTAACTACCTGAAAGGGGGTTCCAGGGAGGATGGGGCTAGGCTGTTCTCGGTGGTGGCAGATGACAGAACAAGGAGCAACGGTCTCAAGTTGCAGGGCGGGAGGTCTAGGTTGGACATTAGGAAAAAGTTTTTTACTAGGAGGGTGGTGAAGCATTGGAATGGGTTACCTAGGGAGGTGGTGGAATCTCCATCCTTAGAGGTTTTTAAGCTGAGGCTTGACAAAGCCCTGGTTGGGATGATATAGCTGAGGTTAGTCCTGCTTTGAGCAGGGGGTTGGACTAGATGACCTCCTGAGGTCCCTTCCAACTCTAATATTCTATGATTCTATGATAAGCTTTTGTGGGCAGAAGCCCACTTTATTGGATGCAACACAGATGCAAACACAGAATGGTACTTAAAAAATAAACATATATACAAACTCTAAATAATAAACAAGACTGAATTTTTTCTCAACTTTAAAATGTGGGATTTTCTTGGTGTTGGGTTTTCAATATTCTCCAGTGAGACCACAACTCAATCACTGTAGCAATTGTACAGTAACTAGCCTTTACACAAAAGTGAAAGTGACTTGAAAGTGTCAGTTTTGCTCCTGTTTAAAGTCAGTTTCTAGTCTATTATTCCTAGTAACACCCCTGGAACTGCAGGCAGGTGCAGTAGAGGACAGTGGAACGCTTCTATTTGTTAGGGGAATTGTCACTCCATATCGTCTCAGCTGCTGATTGGTGGAGAAAGACAAGGGGGAGGGGTGGGTAAACTAGCGCTGCGGAGGAAAGTGACCGCGGGAGCCAGAAAACCCTGGCTCCAGGAGTCAGGGACCTGGCTGTGTGGCGCTGCAGGTAAGACCTCTGCTTGGGGTTGGGGCGTGTGGCATGACCAGACCTTTGGTATGAAACTTGGGGGCAGGTGTCCGTTCCCCCTCCCCCCCAAATGGTGCCCCTGGCCAAAAACTGAACTGGCTTCAAGACTGAGCGAGATAAGTTTATGGAGGGGATGGTAAGATGAGACTGCCTACAATGGCATGTAGTCAGTCTGTGACTACTAGTAACTAATATCTCCAATGGCTGGAGACAGGACACTCGATGGGGAGGGCTCTGAGTTCTACAGAGAATTCAGGGGTCTGGCTGCTGGGTCTTGCCCACATGCTCAGGTCTAACTGATCACCGTCTTTGGGGCAGGATTGTCAGAGACTCTGGGGGTTTTCTCCTTCCTCTGCAGCATGGGGCCCAGGGCACTTGCAGGTTTAAACTCGGGTAAATGGTGCATTCTCTGTGACTTGACGTCTTTACATCATGATCCAGGACTTCAGTAACTCAGCCAGAGGCAAGGGGTCTATTACAGGAGTGGGTGGGTGAGGTTCTGTGGCCTGCAATGTGGAGGAGGGGTAGATGAACATGATGGTCCCTTCTGGCCTTAAAGTCTGTCAGTCTATTTCCAAGATTGTGTCCCCATCCTGTAAGTACGGGTGACATTCTTTGTTCCTAGATGCATATGTTTACATTTAGCTGTATTTAAAACACATAGTGTTTGCTTGCACCCAGCTTACCTAATGGTCCAGAGGTCAGGAGCATCCCGATCCTGGTCCTTCTGTCCTTCTCCTCCCTTTCCTTGCCCAGTTATCCACGTTCCCGGATGTGGGAGGAGTCAGCAGAGCGTCTCTGTTGCACTAACAGGCTGGTGGGGTCAGCTATGTCTCTTGACACCAATGGGGCAATTGGCAGAGCAAGGAGTTGCAAGCGGCAGAGTTCCTGCCTCCCTTGAGAAACCCTGAGATGGCACATGGGCCCTGTTACCCTTATTATACCACTGAATTTTAGGCAGGGGGAGTCAGCTCCATAGACTGGTTGTAGGTCGCGTAACTGAGGAGTTGACGCCAGCCTTTCTGAGTGCAGCTCTCTTCAGTTATGTCCAAATACGCGTTTAATATTTGCAACATCAGCTGTTCTACAGCTCTGCACCTTTTGCTGTTAGGGGGCCATCCCGAAACCTATGCACAATTAGGGGCTAATTGCGTGGAGATGGAGGCTTGCAAGAGTCCAAGATGTGTCAAGACTCAGTCATGCAGCTTTCTAAAGGAAATGATTTTGGGAACATGCGTGTATCAGAACAGGGGACGTTTCCCATTTGTGAAGTCACCTCAGACTTTAGGAGACGGGAGTGTCTTCCACATTTTGATGTAATCCTGTTCTGAGGTTTGAGGCACAGAGGGTATGGAAGCTTAGTTTTCACTATGGAAGCACAGCCAGAGCTCCACAGTAAGGAGCAGTAATCGGCTGAGAAGTTGGGGAAAGGGGATTGGTTTTAGCAGAAAAATCTTTGGAAAGAGCAAATGTGGGGGGGGGGGGAAAATTTGGAAAACAGATGCAAGACAAGTGGAGATATATTTGGGGGTTTGTTTCACTGAACGTCACACTCTCAGACTTGATTCTGGAAACAGTTTAGATTAAAGTGAATTCAAGATGTGTTTACAGCTCATTACGGGACCTGCCTCCACTGCATCCTTCCCACTGAGTTTAATGCTGCAGAACCAAGGTTGTGAGTCACTTTCATAGGTTACCAAAAAATGGTTTAAGAAAATGAAAAGATGAATTGGAGTAACTAATTCCATGTTCTTTTCATCTTTTCTAGGCTGTGCATGTTGTGTTATTAAAGAGGTGGTAAATAAAGACGTGCTCCTGCCCTGCATTGTTGGAGAGAGAGGTGTCCTACATCTTTCAGAAGTGACTGTTAACTGGCAGGGCTCAGAAACTCAGGAAATAGTGCACAGCTTCTACGACGGCAAAGACCACCTAGAGCATCAAGGAAAAAGATTTCGGGGGAGAACCCAGCTCTTCCCTCAGGAATTTTTCAAAGGCAATGCATCTCTGCTATTGAGAAGACTAACTCTGAATGATGCAGGAAACTACTCCTGTCATGCTTTTTTATATGATGAAATGCTGCCGAGTGAACACACGGTACAGCTTTCTGTGTCAGGTATGCCTCCCTTATCAAATGTGCTATTACAGCTGTCCTGAGTGAAAAAGGTAACAAGCCACCAGTGTCACTTTTACAATGAAATTTGTTTGAAGAGCTGTCATTTCAGGTACAAGAATACTAAGCATAAGCGTTGGGCTGATCGTTATTAGCCACTTTATAATGAGGCTGGGAGATCCTACATTCAAACCTTTTAAAAGTGAGATTGATTTAACAGTGTCTCCGGACTCCTAGCCCTTCAGTCCCATCCCCATACCTCCCAGGTACAGTACTTTAATTTGGGAATCTAAGGCCTTGTCTAGGAAGTTTTGTCGACCAAAGTCAGCTTTTATCGACAAAACAGTGCTGGTGTACACACTACAGTCACCTCCCCGCCGACAAAACTGCCCCGGTTTTTCCGACAAAATAAAACCACCTCTATGAGAGGTGTAGGGCTTATTGTCAGCAGAGGTAGGGAGACACCGTGTCAGTGTAGACACTGTTCCCTTTGAGCAATGGAAGGGCTGCCCATACTTGTCAGTTTCAAATTGACAAGCCGCTACGGTGCAGGAGGCTGCCACCTGCTGTGACCTGGAGCTGAGAAGGCTGCTGACCGGCTCCCGGCTGCGAGCTGGGACTGGACAAACTGCGGGGGGCTGCAGCCGGCTCCCAGCCTGGGAACGGGCAAATCCACACGCCCCAGCTGGGATTGGGAGTTGAGGGGGAGGGGGGCAACCCACGGGGATCCCAGTAGCCTGTGGGCTCCTGACGGAGCTGAGAGATGGGTCTCTCAGCTTCCCCCACGCTGCCCCTTAAGTTGATGGAAAACACACTCCACCGACCCAAGGATAGCAGTGTGGGCATCATGTCGACACATTTTTGTAGTGTAGACAAGGCCTGAGCCTAAAGAAAGGAAAAAGTGGTATGCTTTGTCATCTTCAGTTCTTCTACTTTCACCCTTTGCTAAAAGTTTGACACCAGCACATCTGATCTCTCTCTAACCTGTCCAACTACCGCTGTCCACCACTGAACTGAATTGGTTCCCTTTTCGTCCAGTGACATTACTCTGGATCACCCAATCCCTCAGTAACCAGCTCAGGCCGTGTCTACACTCCAGATGCTTTGCAGGTATAAGCCGTGCCAGCGGAGCACCTCCGTGTAGATACAGCGTATGCTGACAGAAGGATTGTTTTCTGTAGGCATAGTAACACCACCTCCCCAAACAACCTTCACTAAGTTGACAGAAGCACTCTTCTATCAGCACAGCTGTGTCTACACTGTGAGTATTGCCAGCATAGCCACGTCGGCTACGGAGTGGGAGATTGTTTTTCCACACCGCTGACTGACATAGCTATGCCAGCAAAACTTTGTTGTGTAGACCTGGCCTCAGTGGATATTTCTGCACTTTGAGCTGGGGGTGTGATTCCCTGCTCGAGTACACACATTCACGCTGGCTCTCATCGCGTGATCGGTACGCCTGTCGGAAACACGAGATATGGTACTCGTGGTGGCTAGCTCCTTCCAACGCTTGTGTTGCCATGGCTATGCTCTTTCTCGTGCACTAGCATGACCCTTCGAGCTGGGAATCACACTCCATGCTCGAAGTGTAGATGATATCCAGGGCACACCAGCCACTTGAGGTCAAGACACCACAGTAAAGTTTCTTTATGCCACACAACTACTGTCTGTACCTACCCCAAGTGAAGATTCCTCCCCACCCAGCAATCTGCTGCTTCATTAAATCCCCAGTCTCTCTCAAATACCGTTCTCCACTCCAAGATTTTCAACACACCAGCACGGTTGCTTTTCTTTATTCTTGATCTCCTAGTGGTGTTTTTGCTCCTGATTTTCTACTTATCCCTTGCAATGGGTTTGAGTCCAGGTGGGGAAAAATCCCAAGATGGATAATGTTCTGTTTTACACTGTTTAAAAGGTGAATCCCATACCAACGTTTCTGGCTATCTGTAACATCAGGAGTATATTGGGTTATATTTGAAATATTGAAAGCTGTTCCATTTCTCTTGATATGTTTACCGTTTTGCAGAGGAAGAAATTCAGATAGAACATGGAAGAAATCACTACAGCCTTATTGGTGTCTTATTGCTTTTGTTTGGGATATTGTGTCTCCACGCATGTAGAAAGAAGCACAGGAGCAATAAATCAGAAGGTATGTTCAATAATGAGTGTAAATAGTTTTTGAATGCAGACAGTATTTGGATAGGCTGGGACCTGCATTGTCAGATGCATTGGACAAGGGGTGTCCTGTGTAGCACCTTTCAGTCTGTTACCTGTAGAACAGTAGTGTGTTGCTATCTCAAGTCCCCCGGCAATAAGGTTTTTCCGTGTGTGAACTTCGGACAGTATTTGTAGTACTCTAACAGCAGCTGCTACAAATTCTCTTTGACGGAGGACAACAGACTCGATAATAGAAAGCCTATCTCACTATAAATCAGAAGCTCCAAATCCAGCCAGTAAATTTCACAAGCTTATAGTGTGTGGTGGGGGAAACGATTTCCTTGTATCAGTTTGAAATATGCTGCCTTCATATTTCATTGGATGGCCCCTTGTTCTTGTTGGATGGGAGGGAAGAAGGAAAGTTCCTGACCCGAGGTTGTGGGGGGCCCACAACTTAGTTTTAAAAGACAGCTGGACAAAATGGAGTGCAACTGTATGACAGGGTTGCTTGTGATGGTGGGGGGAGGGAGGGAGAGAGGAGAGACGTGGCAGTCCTGGGGTCCCTTCTGGGAGGGGTTTCTGTTATCCCCTTGCTTGGAAGCATCAGGAATGCCACTGCTGGAGATGAGACCCTGGTTGGGGAGGGCCGGCCCTCTGAGGTGGCACCAAGCGTTCTGTCTCTCAGCTGCTCGGCTGGCTGGGTTTTTTTGAGGACAGAGGCTGGTAACTTGAATTCGATGCTTGTCCGGGTCCCTGATCTTTCTTATTGGCCACCTCTGACCCTTCCCTCCATTCCTGCTAGATCCTTAATAGAGTGACCAGAATTGAATTTGTTGAGCCGCAGTCACTGTCATCGCAGATCCCCTTTGTGCCAGTTGCACGTTCTCCCTCTTTCTGTACCCTACAGAGCCTCTCGGGGCCATGGAAATGGGTCTGCGTTTGATCAGCCGTCAGGGTGCTTTAGCTTGGACTGGCGACTAAAATGGCCAGTAGGAGAGAGACAAACTATCCTGGGATTCTTGGACAAGAGCTGCCTCTGCTTTCTCTCTTTCCTTCCCGTCCTCCTCTGCCCAACCTACCAGACTATACTTCACACACACCCCTACCCCGTCTCCAAGATAAGATCCAGTGAGGCAGGTTGCTCTTGTCCTTGTGATTTTGAGTAGTTTTAGGGAGCAGGGGCAGGCAACTCACTGCACTTCCTGCCTGTAGAGTGATGGAACATATCAACACAACCATGAAGGAGGAAGGCAGAATGGTGGGCAAACAAGTGAGTTCCTGGAAGCTGGCTGGGAAAATGGCCCTTTGTGGATTTCTGCCCCACTGTAACCAAAGGGGTTAGTCACACGGCTCTTTGTATGGCTGCATTGCATTATAAGCAGAGACCTGATAATTGTTTCGTTTGTCTTTTCAGTTTGTGTGGCAATGATATCGACAAAGCAGAAATCCGAAACAGTATGAACCTCTTAAAGCATTGAGATGACTTAAAGGTTGTGATGATGTTTACGGACGACGAAAATCTGGTCAGCTACGCGGAAGACAGACTGCAGCGTTTATTTGGTGAATTGCAAAGAGATAACACACTTGTCTTTTATATTCTCCAGAATTTACAGAATGAACTTGAGGATGAAGAAAATCTAAGTGACCAAATGAAAGGAAGCGTAACGACACTAAAAAAGATCATTGCCCAACTAATAGCACGTCTTCAGACTTCTGCCCACAAAAGCTGATGCCCGAATAAATGTGTTTAGTCTTTAAGGTGCCATAGGACTTTAGCTGTTTTGCTAAGAACAGACTAACACAGCTACACCTCTGGATCTCTAATAAGCAAGCTCTATATCACCGTTACAGCTAAGCATGCGGACCACTGGCTTATGCTTAGAAAACCTTGCCCCACTGAGTTTAAGCACCCGAGAGATACCTAGTTCCTTCTGTGTGGGTTTATATTCCCCTCCTCTCATGTGCTCTAAGTTGCAAACTCAGCTGATGGGAGGGATCCGCTTGCATGGCTCGTCTTCGCAGGCAGGCAGAGCAGCAGAGCCACAATGTCTTTTGTCCTCTTTAATGTTCCACAATTGCCCATGTAGTGTCAATGGGCCTTTCCCGTTGGGCAGGACGCCACGCTCCCGTTGCAGAGCGGCACGTCCCACTAGTTAATGCCTCTCTCCTGTCTGATGATTTACACAGCCACAGAGGCTCACAATGCAGCTGTTCAGATAAGACCTTACAATGTGGGATACCGATCTTCCGAGTGAGATTAATGCTGACATTTAATGAAGTCTAAACACATTCTTATAACTCTACTACCTGTTTTAACAACACTAACACACAGGTGAACCAGCTGGGTCCCAGCCATGTTTGTGTCAGTGTTCAGGTGAGACATGGGGACCTTGGAAAGGAATACGAGACCAAGCAGTTTTGTCTAGTTTTGTAAGGGTGTCTGCATTAAAGCACTGAATAAGCTTCCTACTTTATTTATAATCTAATGTTTTATATAGTTGTGGCTGTAGCATCACATAAAGGTCAAACAGCCAAACTCCTTCAAGTATTAGCTACAGGTTAAATATCTTTTCTAGGTTTTATATTGAAATATCTGGCTGTGATTTTGTGTGAAAGACCTGATACCACTTGTAGTGGATTCAAATTTATGGGAACAATAAAGAAGCAATTGGCAGATACTGGAAAAATATTTTGTGACAAGCAGTATTTATTACAAATACCAGGACTGTGACAAAGTACTTAAGTATTAAGGATTAAGTAACTTTTCTAATATATTTATAGCTTTAAATAAGTTTTAATTATTCCGTTACCTGTAACATTAACAGTGCATATTTTTTTAACAAAATTTTGGTTCATGATTCAGAAATAAGTGTACAAGTGAGTTACTTTATTTCCATGTTAAATGTATATATTAATATTTATTTTCTCTTAGTAACTGCAGAATTGCTGCTGAGAAATTTCATTGCAAATCTAAGACTACTGGCTACACAGTTCCCACGTTTATACAACATAATTTTGTCTATAATTATCCAGCTGAATATTGCATAGGTGATGAAACTGGAAGTGCACCAGTTACAATAAATTTAGCAAAACTCACTTTAATTCTTTTGTAGATCTGATGGATTTGCAGCATGAACTTGCACAAATAATGCACATTTTTCTTACGGGTCATTAAACATGATGCACACTATTCTGCAACAGAAAATCCTGTTGTGCCTTACCTCATGCTTTTGTAGGCACCATGTTTACTATTGGAGGATTTGTTATCTGAAAATGTTTTAATTCTCAGTTTTAGGCCTCAGGTGCTAACGAATGAGTAGATATAATATATCTAATCTGCCATGCAGATTTCTCCTCATAAGGGACAAGTACATATTTTTGATGAGTGAGTAGATTTTATGTCAGCTCTGCTAGATTTTCATGAGTTTCACACTATGTGCATATATAATACATATACAGGTATATTAAACGTATACATATGTGTATAAACTGATTTTGCTGTATTTGGTGTGCATCATAGTGATTTGTTGACCTGGTCTTAGTGGCCCCATCCTGTGACCTGTTACAAGAGTGAATGTAAAAAGAGATGTGGCATTTCAAAAGGTCCCCTTTTGATGCATCTGCATCATTTTCTTGCTTCTAAAATACATTTCTTGTAAACACTGTATGTTTTATTAGTGTAGTATGTGCTATCATGCATCTTATTTGACCTAAAACTGTTAAATTGACCAATATCTCCCTGCAAGACAAATGGGAATGTGAATAGTATCTGGAATTTGAGAAAAATCAGATATTTGATGTGATTTGTCACCTATCCTGTTAAAACAAACAAAAAAGCCCAACAACAAACAAAAACCAAAAAGCCTAATTAAAGGTTTATTATGGGGGAAAAAAATTGGAAGCCTGTTTTTTAAAAAAAGAAAGAAAAAAGAAAAAAATGAAATATAAATGCCCTCCAGCCATGGGATGCTTGTTTGGAAACCACAGGAAAACAAATGCACTATGCCAATGCCAATAACTCTGTTTGTGTATGTAGGTGATCACTGCCTGTGTCTCAGAAGCTGCTGTTCTCTGCTTCTTGTGAACTAGATACATCAAGTAGATGATAACCCTCATGACAATAGATGTTTTTGTAGTATATTGTAGCGATTAGGGGATGTGATTTTGAATTTCAAGTGCCTGAACTTAGCTACAATCAGTTAAAAGTGAGGGATACTTTTTATTCCGCTGTGAAACCTGCACCACTTGAAATGAATGTGACTGTTTTACAAACGTTGCTTGTACACCCTAATGTGCAGAACCAGCTGCACTGCCAGACAGGAAGGGCGCAGAGTTATGGTTGTTATTATCAAAGTGGGTATTTGCAAGAATTGCCCAGGATCTAAAACATGAGTGGTGGGAGGGATTGTTGCATGGCTCCCCACTGGCATGGGAATCTCAAATTTGGCCTTGCGCCCCATTGTAGTGATTTTGGGGTTCCAAATAACAGTGGTTCTCTTTACCAGCTCATGGTATGCTGGATCTGGTGCAAAATTTGGCAACGTTCCCCGACAGAGGAACCAGGGGCTACTGCCACCCTCACCCTCTCCTGGAAGGGAATATATTGAATTTGTTGCTCCTCTCTCAAATGGGAGTTGGGGGAGATGACTGCTCATCATTTGCTGGGCTGGTGTGCTGAGTATGGGATGCCAACAAGAAGATCATTTGCCCGGTCTCAGGTGCGAGCCTTGAGCTTTCATTGGATCCCAGCTCTGATGTATCCAGAATAAATGTGACGACAGTTATGTAAAAGCCCCCTTCTATAAAAAGTGACCTTTTAAGGAGAGGAACTCTATGGGGAAATTTTAATTATATTTGTTTCTAACAGCAGCCAAAATCAGTAGGTCTTTCTGCAGGCCTGTGCAGCTATGGCAGAACTAAGCCAGGAGGGGAGCCTCTTGCTCAACCTCTGCCTGACTCTGCACCCCTCCCTCCCTGGTGCTCTGGTGGACGTGATGAGATCTGTGTAAAAAAAAAAAAAGACCAATAAGCTTATTTATGCAAGCCCTCGTGGGATGGTCACCCACAGCCGGAGGGATATTATCCATAATGTTCCACCCATTGTTAATTGTTTTAATATTAAGCTGTTCATGTCTTGTAATAATGTGCTGTATGTGCTGTTGGATGAGAAGAATGTATCTTACGCTGAAACCACAAGCTCGGATTGCCTCTCAGTATGTCGCTAAAACAATTGCATAAGGTGTGACTCATTCTGTACATTTGAATTGAAGGGTCAGAAGGGGGACAATGTGAGCCACCCCCAGGAGCTGTGCAAACGAATCAGACATAGACTCCTTGTTTTATTGTATGAGTGAGATGGGGTCGCTGTGTTCCCTTCGCTGTTCTGAGAATGGCACAGCACTGGTTAGTGGGGCAGGGGTGGACTCCATCTTGTCAGTTTTTTGAAGTGAGCTCTGTCCTGAAACGTGTACTATTGAACCTAAAAATATCTTGATGAATTCTGTGTGTGAGTGAGGAATGTACGTGCAGGGCATTAAAAGACACCAACCGAAACTGCTGTAACAACAGAAAGGGGAGTGAAGACACCGACTGCCACCCTGACCCGAAGGCAGAAGATACCTATCAACGACCCTAAAGGACAGAAGGATCCACCCTGACAACAAACAAAGCACAGAAAGTAGAGAAGAGTCAGGCGTGTAATTAGCTGGTAATTAACAACGACACTGAACCCAGAGGCAGCATGACACAGCCAGGCCATAGACTGACATGGGAGCCGGCAAGTGTCAAAGCTGGGTAAAAACATGGGAACTTTGGGTCTCATTCTGCAATTGTCATCTTGGAGCATCGGATTCGTGACCGACAGAGGCCTGGCTCCCTCCTCCTGCCCAGCCTAGTTGGCCACTAGGCTGGCTCGAGCAACACATAAAAGGACTGACTGGTCATTACATCACAGCAGCTTGCAGAACTTCTTGGGTGTGAATGTGTGTGAGAATCCAACTGCTTTTTGATATTCTTACATTCACAATAAACGCAGCGTGTTGCCTTGTCCCCCTGAATAAGATCCTGCTCGTCTTTTCTTTTACAAGTATAACAACACCACTGTGACAGTGCTGGATGGGGTCATAAACAGAATTAAAAATAGTGAATCACTGGCAGCTGGGAAGCATGTCTGTGTATATCAAACTCTGAGCATTTTCTACAGCCTTTGAAAAAATACACTTTATAAAACATAGGGCCAGTGTCCACCTTGGGAGGCTGGTCCCTAAATAAAGTTGGTCCCATCCAAATCTCTCTCTTTTTAAAGCTATGACGAATGTGGGAATTTTCTGTAATATTTGTATATACTAGCTGTGTGACTATACCCCTCCCTTTTGCATTGTTACCCATGGATGAGTGAGGGGGGGGGGGGAAATATTGTTTTCCTCTCTGAGACATGGGAGATCAGGCTAGGTATTTGAGACATGGAGCCACTAGGACTGTCTGGGCTGGGATTGACGCCTACCAGGGGAGGGTCCAGAGAAAGCCCTGGGAAACCTCAATGACTGAACATCAACTCCTCGAGCAACTTACTTCCCCCACAAGGAAGTGGAGCAACAGGCTCTGACTCAGGTTTGAGCCCAAGCCTCTCTTCCGTCTGCACACATCTCAGTGTGACTCAGGTCAGCAAGCGCTCAGGACCCGGGTCCTAGGACCTTGCTAGGGGAGGGGTCAGCGCCCGAGTCCTGCTGTGACTCAGATCCAGGCCCTGTCATTTTGTAGTGTGGACGCAGGCCAAGCCGCAGACCCGAGTCAGCCGGGCTGTGATAGCACAGCTGTGAGAGCCTGGATCCAACAATTGTAAACCCAGATTTACAGTGTACTGTGGATGCTCACGTGTGGGGTTGGAAACACCAAGGCCACAAGCCCAGGTCCCACAGACCCCGACGTAAGATGTAGTGCTGTAAAGATCCACCGTTGCTGCGTTGTCTGCAGTGGATCCAATTACCTTGCACTAAAATTTCCTATTTGTTGCTTTAGTTTCTACAACCTCCGTCTCCCCATCCACCCTTATCTCATTCCAGCCACAGTAAAACTTCCATATCCAGCTGGTCAGTAGCTGGATGTGGGTGTGACTTGGTTCAGTAACACTCCAGTAACTAGCAGCCTCAGGGAACTCTCTGGTACAGTGTCACCACCCTCTCTTTTGCTGTTGTCTATGAGCCTTACGCCATCGGCCCAGGCTCTCTGCAGCCTCAGGCAGTGTCACTGTGTCAGTCACACAGGTCGTGGGCGACCAGATGTCCCAATTTTATCAGGATGGTCCCAATATTCAGGGCTTTGTCTTACACAGGCGCCTGGTACCCCCTCGCCCTCCCCTCCTGGGTTTTCACACTTGCTGTCTGATCACCCTGCACGCAGCAGAGTGGGAATTATGCATGTAAATACTTTTGCGGGTCTGGCCCTTGGACGTGAAGCCAGAAGCCTTGAGGCCTGGCATGAGATTCATAGATTGCCAGGCCAGCAGGGCCCTCTGCATTATCTAGTCTGATCTCCTGTACGACCCAGGCCAGAGAACTGCCCCAGCATAATTCCAGGAGCAGAGCTTTTAGAACCGGGGGTTCCTAAACTGTGGGTTGCGGCCCAAAGGTAGCCTGTGACACAGTCCCGGGTGGTCTGCCATCAGGGCTGGAGATTGGGGGGTGAGGGGAACATGTAGGGGCACTGTCCCCCTCCCCAAACTGCATCGCTCCATTGCCCTCCCAACCCTGGTCCTTCAACACAGCTCCAGGGCGCACAGCCCTGGCCACCTGCCCTGCCCGACACAGCCTGCATGGAGAATGTGTGTAGTGGGGCACGAGGGGCGAGGAGCTGGAAGAGAGGGATTTTGGGCGGGGCGGTGAAGCTGCGGTCGGGGAAGCAGCAGAGATGCAGCTTTAAGGTTTCCTCCTCCCTCAGCATCTGGCTTGCAGGCAGCAGGAGAGGGGGAGTTGCTATTTTGCACTGAGATGTATTGGGGACCCCCCTGGAACTGAGCTGTCCCCTTCAGTTGCCAGAGGTGGGGTGTGGCTGTGCTGTTATATTGGGGGACCCCACCTCCCCAGGGCACTGACTTGCCCCCTTCTCTCCCCCAAGGGGACTGATATTTGTTTGGATAGGAAAAAAAACCTTAAAACTTCCAGACTCTGGACTACATCTTCAAAAGCGGCTAGTGATTTGGGGTACTTGCCTTAAAGGGGCTTGATTTTCACAGACACACACCATAAGCACAGAAGGTCAGAAGACCGTAGGTGGCACGTGAGTCTTTTGTTTGGGGAGACTACACCAGGAGTGCCGGAATCTCCCTAAAAGTTGGGGGTGGGGGCACTGGCCCAAAAGCTGAATTGTTCTGACATCAACTCAGCTTTATCATAGCCGATGAGGGTTGGAAGGGACCTCAGGAGGTATTTAGTCCTG
This sequence comes from Emydura macquarii macquarii, assembly GCF_026122565.2. Taxonomy (NCBI): domain Eukaryota; kingdom Metazoa; phylum Chordata; order Testudines; family Chelidae; genus Emydura; species Emydura macquarii. The sequence goes on along the minus strand of NW_027133607.1, from coordinate 9,342,276 downwards.
CCCCTGCTCAAAGCAGGACAAACCGCAACTAAATTATCCCAGCCAGGGTTTTGTCAAGCCAGGCCTTAAAAACTATTGAGGATGGAGATTCCACCCCATCCCTAGGTAACCCATTGCAGTGCTTCACCACCCTCCTAGGGAAAAAGTTTTCCCTAATATCCAACCTAGACCTCCCACACTGCAACTTGAGACCATTGCTCCTTGTTCTGTCATCTGCCACCACTGAGAACAGCCTAGCTCCATCCTCCCTGGAACCCCCTTTCAGGTAGTTAAAGGCTGCTATCAAATCCCCCCTCATTCTTCTCTTCTGCAGACTGAACAAGCCCAGTTCCCTCAGCCTCTTCTCATAAGTCCTGTGCTCCAGCCCCCTGATCATTTTTGTTGCCCTCCACTGGACTCTCTGCAATTAGTCCACATCCTTTCTGTAGTGGGGGGGTCCAAAACTGGACACAATACTCCAAACGTGGCCTCACCAATGCCGAATCTCTGCAGGGGCGCCAGAACAGGGCAGGGCAGGGGGCCATGGCCCCAACACTTTTTCACCCTGGCACATCTGAGTAGGGCCAAGGTCACTGTGATGTGATCTCCACTGACTCCAGTTACACTAGGGGTAGAAGGGGCCCAGTAGGATGAGTAAACACAGACTTGATCTTGCAAACACTTTACTACCAATCAGCAGGCTCACTGAAATGCGGCCTACTCACAGTAGTAAAGTTAAGCACATGCCCAAGGTTTTGCGGGACTGGGGTTTGTGTAACAAAGTGTCTGCTCAGAACTGAGATGGGTGGCAGGACGTGGACCGCGGGGAGAGTCCCAGCGAGAGCCTGGTCGGGACTGCGGGGGAAGGCTTAGAAACAGAGGAATGGGTCCAGCAGAATGAGTGCTGGGTTAGAATCTCAATTCAGAGAGACACATTTTCTCCATAGCCTTACTGGAGCTGGAAAACATGCCTCTTTCAGGGGCTCAGTAGCTGATATTTGGATCCCACTTTCATGGGTGGCCGTGGTAGCATCTTTGGCTCATGAATATGCAGTCTTGCTAATGCATATGCAGCGGGGCTGTCATTCTTCAGCTTCATGGTGGTTGCTCTTGTGTTGTGGTGGGGAAATTCTCAGGAAGCACTTAAAGCTAAAATTCCACCTTATTTTTATTCCGTTCACTTGCTGAGATCCTTTTGGTCCATCAAAGTTTAAGAGGAGTTGCAAGGTCTGTTGCAAAAGGAGTCCGATTATATTCCGTATAAGCCTTTCAGCTTTTTACATCCTTCTTTTTAAACATAACTAGGGTTGTAAGGATCAGATTTTTTTATTGGCAAATGTCAATCAACTGTACTCAGACACACCAATGAGAAAATATTTCCACTGAGATCATTAAAATTTACAGATAGGCAAAGTACTGTAAGAAAAATGCCGCTTGAAAACATATTATAATTTGATTTAATGCTATTTGCTTTGTATGTTTTGGCATGATGTTGGCAATTTGTGTTTTAATTGTTATAAAGCTTTAACCTTTTGAATCTCAATGTCTAGTGACATTAATTATTCCCCCCTATTGTCTAACACCCAGTCCATACTTTCCTGCAACTGTGAACATTTACATGGATACAAATCTAACACAAAGCTTTAAAAGAAACATCGATATTATCTGTCAAAATTATAAAAAATTCAAAATTGACTTCTGCCAAGTGTAAATATAAACAGTCTTTGACGAGCTGCTAAACTTAAATGGTCCCTAAAGAAAGAATTCTCTCTTTCATAACTATTCATACATAGCAGAGGTGCTATTGTGCTATTCTTTTACTTGGAAGGTATAAAGTAGTTGTTTGAACCCTGTACGCTGATATTGACCTGAGTGAAAGGCCGGAGTTTTTAGGCTGAAGTCATGTTCAGATGTACGCTGGATGTTACAACCTCACTTCATTTTTTCCCTGCATCCTGAATTAGACCCATCTAACTGTGTCTCTCATCTATTGCTTTCAAGGAGAGAGAGAGATTGCAGGTGTTGCCCAAATAACAAATATCCCAGGATCTTTTTAGGGGATAAGGCAACAAGCCACGTTTATTGTGAACACAGAAACTTCGTAAATAGTATCAAAGAAAAGAAAAGTATCAACATTGTAATAATATTAATATTGTTCTTTACTTAGTGAAATAGGATCAATAATGTAACACTAGGAAAACAGTATTCACATTGTATCAATACTACAATTACAGAGACACACGTTTCAATTGGTGCTTTCATTCACACTCACACACACACAGACAGAGACAGACAAACATACAGAGGGGTCTCACAGATGTCATAGTTACCAGCCTCTTGGTGCTCATGATAGTCACTGGCCAGATGACTAGAGCATGAGGATGAGGAGCAAGGTTCTGCCGATGCGCACCGGTACTCCTGGCTGATGTGATGTTGTAGACCCGAACCTCCAGCCTTCATCTTCTTGTCCCATTTTATAGGGAAAGGACCCCATGTCAGCCTATGGGTTTTGCATTGTCATGCTGCAACTGCATTCTTGGTGTGATCCTCAATCACCCACATTGTTGCAAGCCTGATCAGATTTTGTCCTTTGAAATGGGCTGGCTCCAAAGTCATCAGGGTGGGTACCTCTTCGGCCGTTTGATCATCTTTGCTCCTTTCTTCTTCCCTCAAGAGTTTTAGGTGAGGCTGGTGTTTTCTTCATGTCTGTTTCGATATCCCTCACTCAGACCAATTGTTCAATCACCCTTCCTGTCTACACCCACCTCAATTGCTCAGCCATTCACACTCTGATCACTCAGAGCCAACTCCTAGCTGAAGAACTTACATATTATTTTTAGAGCAAACCTTATTTAGTTTCTGACAGTGTCTTTTACAATTGAAAGTAGATACATTACATTGCACAGTGTGGCTTTTTCTACTTAACATAGGATTTTTACAAATATATTGGAAGCAGGTAAAATGAACAGATAAAGTGGCCAGTGGACATAGCACAGACATTTACAAACAATCTGAAAGTTGTACAAAGTGCAGACAGACTTGAATTAACATTGAAAAGGGCAGAACAGTAAGAGTCAGTCTGAGGTGTTAGCTTTTGATTCAGACTGAAGTGTCTTTTGGTAGGAAGGGGGGGGGGCGGGGGGTGTTTGTGGCTCTGTTCTTACATATATTTCAAAAACAAGATTTTGGCCAACACAGGGAGAACAGGCAAATGGTCTCTCTGCTTAAAAACATTCCAGTTTCTTCAAAGAGAGGAAAGAAAGAAAGAACTACCTACTTCTTCCTCCTCCCCTTTCTTTGTTTAAGTTTCTGCTTTTATTCTTTCCATAGCTGTATTATGGACCTGACACACGGATAGAATTGGGAAACAAACTACAGCCCACCAACGGTCTGAAGATATGTTTTGGGATTAAACAGATATTTGAATCGATTTCTAAAAGAGCTGTACAGAAACTCACTAGAGGCTGCAGTCCGTGTAAGCCCCTCGGTCCCAACGTGGATTGACAGTTACAAGTGGTAAGTCGCACCTGAAGAATGATAAATGATGCTTGTCACCGAGCTGGCGGCCGTGAAACGTCCAGGGATCGCGGAAAGCAAAGAGATGTGGGAGACTTCAGAGCTCTTCCTCTTGCCCACTGCCTTGGGGGTGGAAGGAAAACGAGCGAGCTCTCAGCCTTTCGTCGGTCTTCATCTGTGTATTGCACAGCTGCTCGAATACTCATCTACGCTGATTTTGGTCGGGTCGTGTATTTCTAACGACAGAAGTGGTTCCCTCTGGGTGAGTGAGCAAATGAGTGACTGAACGCCGGATACTTTCGAAAGCCAGTCCTCATTCCCCTCTTGGTGTGGTAAGTGAAAAAGGAGGCTGGTTTCTCTTTGCAGTCTTAAACACTGAGCATGGCCTTCTTCTGGGTACTAAGATCGTGCCAGTGTTCACACCTCATGCTGGTATGTGCCTTAGCATATAGCAGATGGGGGCTGGGAGGGAGCTCAGGCGGTGTCTACTCCAGCCCCCTGCTCAAAGCAGGGCCAGCCCCCACTAACCCATCCCTGCCCCGGCTTGGTCAGGACATGTTGTGGCTGCCTAATGACAAACCTAAGCCCCAAACCCGCCCAGGCTGGAGATTCCACCAGCTCCCTGGGTCCCACCCTCCCGGCTGTCCCTGAGCCGCTGACACAGCCACCCGGGTGCTCGCTATTGTTGGTGCTGGTGGTGGTTGTGCACAGGCGTTTGTGCGCACAGGCACCGCAGCCCCGGACTCCTCCAGCCTGTCTGAACCCAGCCACCCGCCAGCGGAGCGCGGCCTTCGCTTCCTTCCCCCGCTTCCAGCCCTTTCTTACCACAGCCGCACCAGCATTGACCGCACCACCATTGACCGCACCGCGGAGCGCACCGAGCCGGCCGCTGCAACTTCGAACGGCTGGAGCGGAGCCGGCGCGGCCACGGACACGGACACAGCCGCCAGCCGCCGGGCAACGCCTGCGAGCCGCCACGGCTGTGCAGAAAGCGCCGCCGGGCCGCGGAGGTGAGAACCGGGAGCTGCTGGCGGCTTCCTCCGCTCCGAGCTGGGGGGTTCCCCGGGCCGGGCCGGGGGGGGCATGTCTCCCTGCAGCCGGGGCTGCCCCTTCCCCCGCTTCTCCGGCTAGTTGCTGCCTGCCGGGCCGGGCCGGGGTCTCCTGGGGAGGGGGTGGCTGGGGATCAGAAGCGGGGTCGGCTCCGCCCGGCTCCGACACAGGCTTTGCACGCGGGTGAATCAGCCCTGGCGCCTCACTGCAAACCCGGTTAGTTTCCTTGTGGCTTTTCTTCCCCCTCCACATCCGGGCGGGCGGGCGGGGGTGGCAGGTTGCTCTCCTCCCTGCGGCTGGGGGGAAAGGAGCCGCACAAGCTGCAAAGTCCCGCCGAGTCCCGCCGGCTGCCAGGGCCGGGCGCACCGCGCAGCGCATCCTCCGCACCGCGCAGCACCGCGCAGCGCACCGACCTGGCCGCTGCAACTTCGAACGGCTGGAGCGGAGCCGGCGCGGACACTGCCACGGACACAGCCGCCAGCCGCCGGGCAACTCCTGCGAGCCGCCACGTTTGTGCAGAAAGCGCCGCCGGGCCGCGGAGGTGAGAACCGGGAGCTGCTGGCGGCTTCCTCCGCTCCGAGCTGGGGGTTCCCCGGTCCGGGTGGGGCATGTCTCCCTTCAGCCGGGGCGGCTCCTTCCCCCGCTTCTCTGGCTAGTTGCTGCCTGCCGGGCCGAGCCGGGCCGGGCCGAGCCGGGGGTCTCCTGGGGAGGGGGTCGCTGGGGATCCGAAGCGGGGTCGGCTCCGCCCGGCTCCGACACAGGCTTTGCACGCGGGTGAATCAGCCCTGGCGCCTCCCTGGTTAGTTTCCTTGTAGCTTTTCTCCCCCCTCCACATCCTGGGGGGGGCGGAAGGGGGGGGCAGGTTTCCACCATCAGTAAATGCAGGGAGTGTCAGTTAAAAAAAAAAAAAAAAGGACAGTTTTAACTTTGGCGCTCAACAAATGAAACTGGCGGTGAAACTGGGTAGCGCTGATCCGGATTTGGACATGGAGGGTGCTGGTTCAGAATCACGTCTTGTGTCTACACTGCCCCTGCCCCGGACTGTATCGATCCCTGGCACTGCACGAGCTCCCAGAACCCGCTGAGCAGTTCATCAATGGTGTGACTCGGGATTCCTGCGCACACAGTATGGCGCCAGCCGCACTTTGTGGTGTTGTGTTGTTGTCGGTGGTATGTTTAGTCAGGTCAGTAAGAAGAACAAAAAACAGCTACAAATCTTCATGGCAGTCCAAACTAAAATGCAAAGTTGGCAGCCCTTGCAAATCCCTCCCCCTTGCTGGGGGTAACAATGTGTTCAGCAGGTGTCTTCTGTCCAGGAAAGAATCACACAGCTACATTTTAGAGTTGGATCGGGTGCAGCATTAATTGTGACACACACACACACACACACACAATCACACAACCATAGCTATGGGGAATACTATAGCCATAGGGAAAACCCAGGTGGCTCTAGGGAAGTCAAGCAGCATGTCTGGATGCTGGGCACATGTACTTCACCTGGCTACCAGATACAAAAGACTTATGTAGGGGTTGCTTAGGTTCATTTACACGTTGATCGTATGGTGGAATTTGATTAACAGTTTATACTTAACAGGAAAGACAATCACAATGCACAGTGGGGTACACCAGACGCCCTCCCAGGAACGCCCAATGAGTCACTTGATCATACAATGTGGTTTTCAGGGACTCTGGCTAACACCCGAAGATGGGTGGTGACACAATACCTGTTCAAAAAAGCTAATTTGTATGGAGTGAATTTCTATGGGGCCGATAAGACAAAGGGGGGCAGGTACTGGTACTCATCAAAACAGGTGAAGTCTGTTTACAGACTTCAAAAAGGCTTACAGCTCATAACAGAGAACTTGCATCTGGGGTGTGGTTCAGAGACCTCTTGTGGGATTTTAGCATCTTTATCCTAATTTCAGCTGAGGCATTCTGTGAATGGTTTAGCGTGGGCCTTCAGTTTCAGTTTCAGGCTACAACTTCAGGCCAGGCCTTCTATGACCAGTTTCACACCAGGCATTCTATTAATCAATTTTATGATTAATTTTTTGATTCCACAATCCTCCCTTTTGTACTTCCAGTACAACATAAAAGACTTTGATCTGAAAGGGGATAAGCATCTGTGGCCTCTCTTATCCATTACTATGGGGGGGAATTACAACAAAATTGAAACAAAAATTTTTGCTAAACACACTTAGGTTTGCCTGTTCCACAAAGCCATTTTCTGTAGTTCAGGTTCCAATACTTGTCCTGCTATAAATTGTACTTCCCACACACCCTCACTCTCATTTAAAGAGTGGTCCAGGCACCTACCCTTCCCACACACTGACCAGTGGGGCATCGGTCCAGGAGGCCCTGGCTCCAGGTTGGTCCGATGCCTTATCCACTGGACATGCTACGGGGAGGCGAGGGAGGCGGTTGTCTGCTTGGACAATCATACCCAAAACTACAGGCATGGTCTTCGAGGAGAGACTGGGATAACATATGGTTATACATTATTACAAGGCAAAACATTAGAACTATGTACATATTCAGGTTGCATTACATCAAACGAGATTAACAGGCAGTCAAAGCAGTTAGAATGTAAGGTCTCCTTGGAGGGTTTTGAACTTTCACAGCGAAACAAAATGTCCATTAACTGCTGGATTTCTTGGTTGTTTTCTTCTTTTGGCGGTAGAGTCTGCTTACAATGTGAAGCATGAATCCAGTTAGGGTATCTTTGACATTGCACCACAGTGTTAGTGGTTAGCAGCACTACATAAGGTCCTTTCCACCGAGGTTGCAACACATTCTGTTGTTGGTGGACTTTTACACAGACCCAATTGCCAGATTGGAGGGAATGGTACAGTTCTGTTGCAGGTGCTGGAAGGGCTTCTTGAACCTGTGAGTAGATAGACTTAACACCCTTCATTAATAATTTACAATAGTTCTGTATCACATCATCAGTTAAGTGCAGATCCAATCCTTGTGAGTCTAGTGGTGATCTCATGGATCTGGCCATAAGGATCTCATGTGGAGGTAGTCCATGTTTTCTGTTGACAGTATTTCTAATATACATGAGAGCCATGGGTAAGCCATTTGGCCACTTTAAGCTGGTTTCTGCACATAGGTTTTGAATGACTTGTTCTGTGCAGTGGGTCTCTTTATCGCTGTCCAGGATGAGGGGTAACCCAAACCTAGGCATAAATTCTGTCAATAGTTTCTTGGTGACAGTTACTCACATCTGCTTGCTTGCAAGGATATGCTTTTACCCATACTGAAAACATATCAATAATGACTAACACATATTCAAAGTAGGCATTTGGACGAAATCCATTTGCGAGTTTACCAAGGGTCCCCACGGAGGGGGTGAAGTTCACAAAGGGAATAAAATTTGGGGCAACCCAATCATGATCAAATCAAATTATGGTGACACAAAATCAAAATCAAATTACCAAAAATCCACAAAAATCAAATCACGATGAAATCACACGATGAAATCACCATTAACAATGAGTGGAGTATAATAGACATTATCCCTGAAGAGGTGGGGGACCATCCAGTAAAAACTTTATACCCATGATATGCAGTAAGCTTTTATTCTGCTTTAGCAATTCTAATTGTGTTTCCAGCATCTTGCTTTGTTTGCTGCAGAAACTGGGTTACTTACGCTTTTTGTAACAAGTGATTAGCTATTTTAGACCAATTTAACCCAAGGTTCACTGAAAGCTTTGTTAGACTGGCAGTGAGAGGTGTACTGTACCCTTGGATCTGTGGTATACAGAACACTTACATGGCATTTGCATTTATTTACAGGGGTTTGCTAGTACTTCCATTTTTTATGATGTTACACAAACACACTGTTCATTGTATAGAAATTTTGTGGCATTTTTCTAAATTATTCCAAATACATGTTTCCCCTACGGTAGTTCTGTTGCATGGTCTACGGAGGAAGGTATGGATAGGCAGACACATTTGTGGGGGTTACATGCACTACAGCCCCTGGTATCCAATAGTTTGGTTTTTTTCTCTCTCTCCCAGCCCACTGACTTATAAGCCAGGGTAACCCAAAGGATCCCTGTGGCCAATTTTGGTAAGGGGCTTACCTTCCAAACTTTACCTCCATAGATTGCTGGTGGGCAATTTTGCAAATACCTAATTTGACACTCTGAGGCACAGTAACCAGGACTTTGTGCCCATTCCATTCAGCGGTGCAGCTGGTTCTGCAAATCAGGATGTACAGGCCCTCTAGTAAAACAGTCACATTCATTTCAAGCAGTACAGGTTTCACTGCTTCTTTTTTTGTTTGTTTGTTTGTTTGTTTGTTTTTTCCTCTCTCTCTCTCTAAAAGCTGCTGTAGTCATGGAGGGAAAGCAAGGGGGGGAGACAGACTGCTTGCTGTAACGTGATCTCCAAGGAGTTGAGTTGGGGTGGGCAAACCCCCCTTCTCGCAGCAAAACTTAAAAGTAAGAGATAAGACAGCCTCGGCCAATTAGATAAGCAGCTCAGTGACTGAATTCAGGTTGGGTTCTGCAGGGATTTTACGAGTGAAACAAACTTTAAGATTCATTGTCTACCATACCCTGCCGTTTCAAAAAGGCTTGTTATTTGCTTGTGAGTAGTAGGAAGTGAAGGCAAACAACAACAACAACAAGTCTGCTTGGATCGGGGATTGGGACAGATAGGAAAGCCGAACAGAATTTCACAACGGTAAAATAGATCGCAGCTGCAGGAAAGCATGACAAATTAGTAGCCAGATTAGGGACGACAGAAAAACTGCAGCATAAACCGCTTGCAGATCTTGCACAAATTAAAACTTGAGGGGGTACCTGTGCCAACAGTTCCTTTTGCAATTAGGAAGTGGGGGCTTTGGTGTCCCCTGATCAGAATTTGTAACAAGGCTACTAGTGAATTTAGGCACTTGAAATTTAAAAATCACATTTTTTTTAATTGGTACCATACTACGAAAACATCTAATTTTAGGATCTCTTTTTCTACCAAATGTATTGATCTACAGTGCTTCCTGATTTATTTTTGCTTCATGCAGTACCTCCAATACCAAACACAACAATAATAGTAACAAGACAAAATATAAAACATAACACCACACACCAATGTTAGTAACCAAGACAAAACACAACCCTTGTTGCAACAGTAGATCCATGGTTTTGTTTTCTAGCTGTTTTACTGGTACCAGTCTTTCGTTGTACTGAAAGATAAAAGAACACTTTTCTACCCCCTTGGGGGGGGGGGGGGGGGCAAATTACTGCCTAGAATTACATTTTATTTTTACACATTTGTACACAAATTACATTTTTTTTTATGCATTTGGAGGCAGTTAAGTGCCAATGGAAACCTTTTTTTTTCTTTTCTAGTTCATGATTTAAACTAACTCATCCATATTTAAGTCACTTTAGTCAGGTTTATTTACAGACCATTCCTTTAGGAGTAGGGCCCATTTTCCTTCAGAATGGCTGCAACGGAACCAAAAATTTATTTTCCTATAACAATTTTATAACTTTTAACTGTTTCATTTCCTCCAGCTTCTATAGGGTTAATCTTTTACTCTCTTCCCGCTTTTACTTACAACTCTTGGCAGCAGGCTTGTCTTGTTTTACACACATCACTCGCAGCATTGCCAGGGGTATTTGGCTTAATCAGGATGGGGAGATCCCTAACATGTAACATACATCTTGTAACCATTTGATTTATTTATTTCCAAAACATTAAGTTTGGGTCTTTGGCTTTATATCTGGGAGAGTCTTAATAAGCCCCTCATTTCCTCTGTCCTGTGAGGAGTATACTTATGAAATTTCATGATCTTTTCCTCCCCTTGAGGACATCATTGAAGCATCCTGGGGCAATTCGTAAGACATTGTCACCCAGCTTCCCAAACTCATTCAAATGCGAAAACTCTGGCAGTGCGGCCGCCTGGGGCTGCAAGAATACTTTGTTAATTGCACAGTGGATTTCTAATGAGCTTTAATATGCAGGCAGGCTCCTGCATTGTTGAAATTCACAAGGAGGGGAATCAAGGGGCAAGCACTTTCACTTCTGCTTTTGACATATTGAGGAGGAGGGGATTTCAACAGAAGCGCACACAGACCTCTTGCACTGCTGAAACTGACAACGTTTCCTTGGGTGTGCACCCCAGGTATTCACAACAACAATGGCATGCTTACTGTTCTCCCCTTGCATTTTTAATATTACCCAAATAGCAAATATCACAGGATCTTTTTTTCTAGGGGATAAGGCAACAAGCCACCTTTATTGGGAATACAGAAACTTAGTAAATAGTATTAATAGGAAAAGTGTCAACACTGTAACAACCTTAATATAGTTCTTTACTTAGGGAAACAGTATTACCAATGTAACACTCAAGAAAACAGCATTAATACTGTATCAACAACAGAGACACGTTTCAATCGGTACCTTCATTCACACTCACACAGACAGAGACAGACAAACGTTCACAGGGGTCTTACAGATGTTAGACCCGAACCTCCTTCCATTGCTGTTTTAATTTTTTCTGGGAGGCTTTGAGATTTCAAGTTTGTGACTTTTTTTTTTTTAAGCGTCATCATACCAATTAAAAATGCATCCCATTGTAACTGGGGTACTTTGGATCCATGAGACTCTAGCGCTTTTCTCACCTGCATTATCTTATCCAAATCAAACTTTCCCACATGGGGGAATTGCTTGGCCGGGTCACTTTTGGCATAAGAGTGCCATTTTGCCAGAAACTTGCAAGTCCTGGGAGAGTAATGGGTACTAGGTAGTACGCTGGGGTTCCCTTTGGGGGACCTGACACTTGCCTAGATTGTCCTGTCCCCATTGTCACTCACACACACACAGGAATGGCTTATTGAGGGATCCGCACTGCTTCAATTCAGCCCGCAAAGCTGCCAAGGTGAATGAACCCGATAGCGGAACGCTTATTTAGTGGGAGGGGGTTTGGGAAGGAGACAAGATACAAAGGGGTCCTCCAGAATCACAGGAGTCCGAACCCTAGGCCTGTCCAGTGACCGAGGCAACGGTATCTCGGACAACGGATCTGAGGAGGCTCATGAATCAGGGAAGGGAAAGGGACAGCCTTGTAGCTGCACACACCCCGCCTGTCCGTTGGGTCACTAGGTTCAGGCAAGCCCCCCTTGCAACTTGACTCTCACCGGTCAGCGCCAACAAGGCTGGCAGTGGAATCAGGGCGGCTGGAACTCGCCTTAGCCCAAGACCTGCTCAACGGCTCATTTAGCTAAACACAAACATTCGAGTCTCACTCATTGCCTTACCACCCCTTCATGTGCTGCTGGGTGTAATGCTTAAAACTGCCAAAGACCTGATCCTCAGCCCGCAACATTGCTGAAGTGAGGACCTGATAGCGTCCTCAGCCCGCAGTGCGAATCCCCAGACTTTCCCTGCGCTCTTTCCAGAGACAGACAGACAGACAATTTTAAAGCTCACCTCGACCCTTAACAAAGTTCAGATCTCGCCCAGCTGTTCTCGAATAGAAAGCCTACGGGCAGCCCTCCTCCAAAACCCCGAATAGAGATTTAAAAGGTCTCTTACCTTGGAGTGGCGCCTGGGGTTCGGTGGGGAGTGGTCTGCGGACCTTCCTGGATGATACTAGCGCTTGGAGATCCGAGTCACAGCACCAAATTGTCGTGGAAAAGAATCACACCTACATTTTAGAGTTGGATCGGGTGCAGCTTTAATTGTGACACACACACAAGCACACAACCATAGCTATGGGGAATACTATAGCCATAGGGAAAACCCAGGTGGCTCTAGGGAAGTCAGGCAGCATGTCTGGATGCTGGGCAAATGTTCTTCACCTGGCTACCAGATACAAAAGACTTATAGAGGGGTTGCTTAGGTTCATTTACATGTTGATCGTATAGTGGAAGTTGATTAACAGTTCAGGAAAGACAATTATATGTACAATGGGGTACACCAGATGTTTTCACAGGAAAGACCAAAGAGTCATTTGATTATACAATGTGGTTATCAGGTACCCTGGCTATCACCCGAAGATGGGTGGTTACACAATACATGTTCAAATGCTAATTTGTATGGAGTAACTTCCTATGGGGCCGGGTAGACAGTGGGGCACATACCGATACTTATCAGAACAGGAGATGTCTGTTCATAGACTTCAAAAGGGCTAGAGTTCACAAAAGGAGTTTGCATTTCAATTGTGGTCCTGAGACATCCTGTGGGATTTTAGCATTTTTATCTCAGTCTCAGTTTGGGGCATCCTGTCAATGATTTAACCTGAGGGCTTCCATCACAGTTCAGGGTACCCAGTTTCAGGCCAGGCCTTCTATAATCAATTTCAGGACAGGCATTCTATAATCAATTCTATGATTAATTCTTTGATTCCACACTTCTTTGAGAAAATAATTGTTTTAGATAAGGAACTGCAGGAGATCTCATACATTTAGATTTCCGTAAATCATTTGACACGTGCCACATGGAAATTATTATTTAATTTAGAGAAGATGAGGCATTAATACAAGAATAGTAAGAACATCAGAAAGGCCATACTGGATCAAACCAATGGTCCATTGAGCCCAGTATCCTGTCTTCCGACAGTGGCCAGTGCCAGGTGCTTCAGAGGGAATGAATAGAACAGGTGATCATCAAGTGATCCATCCCCTGTTGTCCAGTACCAGCTTCTGGCAAACAGCAATCCCTGCCCATCCTGGCTAATAGCCATTGATGGATCTATCCTCCAGGAACTTACCTCATTCTTTTTTGAACCCCTATAATCTTAGACTTCACAACATCCTTTGGCAAGGAGTTCCACAGATTGACTGTGGGTTGTGTGAAGAAATACTTCCTTTTGTTCATTTTAATCCTCCTGCCTATTAATTTCATTTGGTGACCCCTAGTTCTTGTAGTATGAGAAGGAGAAAATAACACTTCCTTATTTACTTTCTCCACACTAGTCATGATTTTATAGACCTCTATCATATCCCCCCTTAGTTATCTCTTTTCCAAGCTGAAAAGTCCCAGTCTTATTAATCTCTCCCCATATGGAAGCTGTTCCATACCCCTCATCATTTTTGTTGCCCTTCTCTGTACCTTTTCCACTTCCAATACATCTTTTTTGAGACGGGGTGACCGGATCTGCATGCAGTATGTGAGATGTGGGCGTACCATGGATTTATAAAGAGGAAATACGATATTTTCTGTCTCATTATCTACCCCTTTCCTAATTATTCTCAACATTCTGTTAGCTTTTTTGACGGCCGCTGCACATTGAGTGGATGTTTTCAGATGTAGCCTGATTTTAAGTGTATTAGTTATTTCATAGGGTTATAGGTTTGCCAATTGCTTGGATTAGAAAGTTCTTGTCCTAAATCAGGTTCCAGAAGAATTTTATAAGGACCCCCAGGTGTACAACAGGAAGTTCTTAGTGATAACCAAATTTGTATAATTTTAAAAGTTTTATTAAGATAACATAAAATGATAGACAAATAACTGATATAGAAAATAAACAATCCAATGGATAATGGATAATACAATCTTAATTTTAAAGACTCATATGATATATATTTTTTTATGATATGCTTTGGATTCTTACACTCACGCCCTTCCCTGATTGAGAGAGATGTTTGATTCCTCAACTTTTGAGTAGAGGGGTGGAATAAGCACTGCTAGAGAGCTAAGAGCTATAAACTAAGACTACAAATAAGATTAAGTATAGAATAAAGAAGAAATCTTAACACTAACTAAATGAAGCTTCAAGCAAGAGTACTTCAAGAAGTATGGGTTGGATGGATGGACTATAAAATGGATAGGGAACTGGCTAGAGCATAGGGCTCAAAGTGTAGTGATCAATGGCTCCATGTCTAGCTGGCAATCGGTCACAAGCGGAGTTCCCCAGGGGTCGGTCCTGGGTCCAGTTTTGTTCAACATCTTTATTAATGATCTGGAGGATGGGGTAGATTGCACCCTCAGCAAGTTTGCAGACGACACTAAGCTAGGGGGAGTGGTAGATACCCTGAAGGTAGGGATAGGATACAGAGTGACCTAAACAAACTGGAGGATTGGGCCAAAAGAAATCTAATGAGGTTCAACAAGGACAAGTGCAGAGTCCTCCACTTAGGAAGGAAGAATCCCATGCACAGCTATAGACTGGGGACCAACGAGCTGGGCAGCAGCTCTGCAGAAAAGGACCTGGGGGTAACAGTGGATAAAAAGCTGGATATGAGTCAGCAGTGTGCCTGGTTGTCAAGAAGGCTAATGGCATATTGGGCTGCATTAGGAGGGGCATTGCCAGCAGGTCACGGGAAGTGATTATTCCCCTCTATTTGGCATTGGTGAGGCCGCATTTAGAATACTGTGTCCAGTTTTGGGCCCCCCACTACAAAAAGGATGTGGAGAAGTTGGAGAGAGTGCAGCGGAGGGCAACCAAAATGATTAGGGGGCTTTAGCACAGGACTTATGAGGAGAGGCTGAGGGAACTGGGCTTGTTTAGTCTGCAAAAGAGAAGAGTGAGGGGGGATTTGATAGCAGCCTTTAACTACCTGAAAGGGGGTTCCAGGGAGGATCGGGCTAGGCTGTTCTCGGTGGTGGCACATGACAGAACAAGGAGAAACGGTCTCAAGTGGCAGAGCGGGAGGTCTAGGTTGGACATTAGGAAAAAGTTTTTTACTAGGAGGGTGGTGAAGCACTGGAATGGGTTACCTAGGGAGGTGGTGGAATCTCCATCCTTAGAGGTTTTTAAGCTGAGGCTTGACAAAGCCCTGGGTGGGATGATATAGCTGAGGTTAGTCCTGCTTTGAGCAGGGGGTTGGACTAGATGACCTCCTGAGGTCCCTTCCAACTCTAATATTCTATGATTCTATGATTCTAAGAGTAGATGACGATTGCACCAAATAGCACGATCTTCCCCTTCTTATACCCTAAGAATATGGGTCCTCCTTCTAAGTCCATATTTGGATTGTCCACCCCCAAATTATTGGGGTCTGCATTCTCTATAGGCTGGTAGGTTCATAAATATTAAGGATATCCATGACATTTTACTTCCCATTTCAAAGATTCCATTACGTCACCTTTTTATGCCTGACATCATTACTTTCAACACTTATCTAAACCAAAGGTCCCGAGTATGTCTGCTAACTGCTAACTCACTTAGGACAAACATGACCATATATGTCTTGGTTTTGGTATACCTTCAACACTTTCAACACTAGTTCCCGAATATGTGTATAATAATAGTAACGTAGCTGTCATCCAGGATGTCCTGTAAGGTACCTTGCATAACAGCAAGATATATACAAATGTAGAACTCTATTATAATCACACAATCGTACTTAAATCTATAAGAAAAGATACATATCTATATAATGCAAGCAAGCAGGCTAGTTCTATAGGCTACACAGAGAACTGTCCGTAATGACTCCAAGATCTCTTTCTTGAGTGGTAACCTGGGGTAAAGGTCCCCTGGCGTGGGTGGGGCCGGCGGCCCTCCCTCGCTGTCAATCTCCGAGGGAGGCCACACCTCCCAGCCCTGTGGGGAGTTCTAACAAAAGGGGGACAGTCTCCAGCCCTTAGTAGAGCAAACACACAGTCCAAGGCCCCAGCCCTTAGGCAGGGCGGGGTAGGCAGTGGGGAAACAGTCTCTACCCCTCAGAAGGGTGAGGAAATAGACCAAAACCCGGCCCTTAGGTAGGGTGGGGCAGGCAGGAGAGGAACAGGCTCTGGCCCTTAGTGGGCGATCAACCCTAGGTCGGGGTAGGAAGGTGGGAGGGGGACGCAGGCCCACCCGACTCCACTGCATCCCAGCCCAGGGCCCTGTCAGCGACGGGGTGTCCCGTCACTGGGTCAGCAGGGCTCCAGCTGAAACGCGCTGACTCGACTACAGACCATAACACAGTTGGACAAGTGTCTGGCTCCCCTGGACTCCTTCCTTCCCCCCTTCCCTAGAGTACCTTGCTCCCAAGTCGCTCCCTGTTTCCTCAGGATACTCTGCCCGAGGGAAGTCCCAGAATCCTTCGGCCTCGTTTCTCAACGGCAGGTCCGGGAACTCTTCGGAGCCATCCGCGGAGGGCAGCTCCTCTAGGTTGCAGTCCAGGGGTCTCTTCTGGATCGTAGGGGGTTGGCAGCTCGGGTGGCTCCTAAAGGTCGCAAGGTCCAGGGGTCTCCACTGGCTCACAAGGCTCAGGCAGCTCCAGCAGATCCTCAGGACCCCGGGCAGTGGGCAGCTCCAATAGCCTCTCCTCTGGGTAACGGTCCGGTCCAGAGCCAGGCCCTGGCACCATGGGAGGGACGTCCTTCTCCCTCGGCCACCTTCCCCTCACTGAGCTGGAAGGCCTGCCTTTTATACTTCTTGCCCTGCCTTTTATACTCCCTGCCCTGCCTTTTATACTTCCGGTCAGGTGGGGTTGTACTCCCAGGCTCCACCCTCAAGAGGGGGTTTGGCTCTCCCTCACCATCAATCTCCAAGGGAGGCCACACCTCCCAGCTACACCCTCCGACAAGTCCAGCTTCTGGTCTTCAGGGCTGGGCTGGTCCATTTCTCCAAGGCGCGACAGCATGTCTGCATTTGTGTGTTGCCGACCGTACTGTAAAGGGTTGTAGCGCCAGATACCAGCGCATTAGGCAGGCATTGGTGTCCTTCATCTGGTACAGCCATTTTAGGGCCGCGTGGTCAGTCACCACCAGGAAGGGGCTTCTGAGGAGGTAGTAGCAAAGCACCTCCACCGCCAACTTCATGGCCGGCATCTCCTTCTCGATCACGGAATATCTTTGCTCCCTTCGTAATAACTTCCGGCTGATGTACAGAATGGGGTGTTCCTCCCCATCAATATCCTGGGATAGGACTGCGCTCAGGCCCATGGTGAAAGTGTCCATCTGGATGATGAAGCTCTGATCGAAGTCCACCCTCTCACACAGAGGGGTCCATCGTACGCACACCAGCTGGGTCTTGGTCAAAAGGTTCATCAGGGGGGCCACGATGGTGGCGAAGTCAGAGATGAACTGCTGATAGTATCCCACCAGCCCCAGGAATTGCCTGACGTTGCTTTGTGGCCGAGGTGGGCTGTTCCTGGATAGCCTGTACCTTTCCGACGGGGGTTGCCCACCGCTCCTTGTCCCAGGGTGTAACTGAGGTACGTGGTTTCCTACCACCCAATGCGGCACTTCTTCGGATTAGCTGTCAGGCCGGCTTCCCGAAGGGCTCTCAGTATGGCCACAACATACTTGAAATGGTCTTCTTAGTGATGACTGTAGATGACCGTGTCATCCAGGTAAGCAGCTGTATATTCAATGTGGGGCTGCAGGATGTGGGCCATCAGCCGCTGAAAGGTTGCAGAGGCCCCGTGTAGACTGAAGGGCATCTGAGTGAATTGATAGAGCCCTTTGGGGGTGGCAAAGGCCATTTTCTCCTTGGACCCCAGTTCAATGGGGAACTGCCAATACCCCTTTGTCAAGTCGAGGGTCAAGATGTACTCTGCTTCCCCAAGGCACTCGAGGAGCTCGTCAACCCATGGCATGGGGCAGGCATCAAAGCTGGATATCAAGTTGACCCTCCAAAAATCGATGCAGAATCGGCAGGACCCAATTGGCTTGGGGACCAAGACCACGGGGCTGTGCCACTCACTGGTTGAGGGCTCAATCACCCCAAGGTCCAGCATCGTTTGCACCTTCTGGTCGATGGCCTCCCACAGATGCCGCAGGAGGGGTCAGTTTGGCACATGGACCACCTCCCTGGAGTTCATCTGGATCTGATGGTGGACTAGGGGTGGTCTAACCCGGCCTCGCAGTGAAGGTCTTGGGAAAGGCCTCCAGAAGGAGCCGGGCCTGCTTCTGTTGTCCCTCTGTGAGAGTGTCACCGAGTAGGGTTTCCTGGAGATCGTCTGGGTCCGGAAGTTGCGGCCCTAGCTCTGTTCAGGGGGTAAGGGCGCGATCATTAGGGCTTCCCGTTTGTGCCAGGGTTTCAGTAGGTTTGTGTGGTATACCTGTCTGGGCTTCCGGCGATGGGGTTGGTGGATCTCATAAGTGACGGGGCCCGTCTGTCGGGTGACTTCATATGGGCCTTGCTATCAGGCCAGTAGTTTGGACTCCTCGGTGGGGAGAAGTACGAGGACCCGGTCTCCAGGTTGGAAAGCCCTGGTGCGTGCTCTGTGGTTGTACATTTAGGCTTGGGTTCTCTGGGCTTCTCGGAGATTCTCCTGGGCAAGCTCCCTGGCCTGGGTCAACCAGTCCTGCACAGTAAGGACGTTCTGGAGTACTCCCTGAGCCCGGGACAGAGCCCACTCCCATGTCTCCTTCATGAGGTCCAGTATACCCCGTAGCTGCCGCCCATACAACAGTTTGAAGGGGGAAAACTTCATCGACACCTGCGGCACCCTTCAGATGGCCAGGAGGAGAGGAGGGAGCAGCTGGTCCCAGTGGCTCAGTTCATCGGGGGAGAGCTTCTGGAGCATCCCCTTCAGAGTACGGCTGAACCGCTCCCCGGGGCCGTCTGTTTGAGGGCGGTAGACAGACATGTGCAGCTTCTTAATTCCCAGTAGCCGGTAGCTACCCTGTCCACGAAGACAAGTTGCTCATAGCCCGTTCAGAGTGGGGTCTTTGCATTGGTCCCGACAGAAGTCCCCTAGGATGCTCTGGGACAAACCGTCTCCCTTCGACGGGTCCAGGATGACATTATCGGCCCTTTCGTGGTTGTTGGATGGTGGTGGGGTCACCTCAGCCTCCTGGTTCTCCTGTTTGGGGAATCCGTCCCGAGAGGCTATCCTAGGAGTACGTTAGCCTGGGAAGCTCTCGATGGGCGATGGTCTGTAGGACTCAGGGAAACTCCAGCTAATCCGGCCAGTGATAACCGGGTAGGGCAGCCTAGCGGCTACCCCTACTTGCACCATTTGTGTTACCCTGGCAATGGTTAGCGGGAGGGGGTAGGTGGGGTATTCCCTCACATCCCCATGGATGCATTGGAAGTGGACCCGCCCCAGGGTCCGTCTGCCTGTTGGGATCTGCTCCCGGCGTACCTGCGTTTGTCTGCACCCTGAGTTGACTGGCACCCTGAGTTGTCACCGGGCTCGCCTTTCCCTGGTGCACACTAGGCCGAACGAGCAGTCCAGAGCCAGGCAATTTCTTTCTAGGTGGCCGTATTGGCCACAGGAAAAGCACGGGCCGACCTCCGAGGGGCCAGGTCGGGTTCTGGTTTCACTGACCTGCTCCGGCAGGTTGCGGGATTCCAGGGCCCTTTCTGGACTGTGCCAGAGTGGGGCCCGGTGGGTGGCTGGGGTCAGTGCAATCCGTGTCAGCTGCCTCCTGTGACCGGGCCCCGCCTGGCAGGGCGCTGTGGATGAGGCGGAGGTGCAGGTGCCAGGGGATTCTGGACTGCTGTGGAGGCCGTCGGTGCTGGGGGTTCTCGGCTGCTAAGAAGTCCTCCATGAGGCGCACCGCGTCACTCAGCGTGGCAGGGCGGTGGCGCATGACCCAGGTCCTCCCTCTAGGCGGCAAAATCTGGAGGAATTGCTCCGTGTCAATCTGGTTGGCGATCTCCGTGGCCGAGTGTTGGTCTGGCTGCAGCTACCGCCAACACGCATCCTTCAGTTCCTGGGCCACGGTGCAGGGCCGAGCTCCTGGGAGTTATGTCTTCCCCCAAAACCGACGCCTGAAGTTGCCGGGGCTAACGTCTAGGGCGTCCACGATCGCGGACTTCACAGCCTTTAGTCACGGGCCTGCTCCTCGGAGACGACCCCATAGGCTGCCTGCGGGACTCCCGTCAAGTAGGGGGCCATCAGGGTGACCCACTGCATGGGGGCCCAGCCCGGGGCCAAAGCGACACGCTCAAACATTATCCGGAAGGCCTCCAGATTGTCTGCTGACCCCAGCTTGGTGAGGTGCAGTGGCATCGGGGGGACTGAGTTCGGCCACGGTCCCTCCAGTGGTCAGGCTGCTGGGGTTGGGCAGGGCGGTCAGCTGCTGGACGTACTGGCGTTGTTGTTCCTGCTGCTGCGACCCCAGTCCTGCATTAGCTGCTGCTGCTGGAGCTAGGCCGCTCGCTGCTGCTCTTGGGTCTCGGCCCACCATTGCCTCAGCTTCTCTAGGTCCATCTTGGCCTGTTGATACAGGGAATGGCCTTGTGGGCAGCCCCCTCGTCGGCGAGGGGCGAGGTCTGCCCGCCTTCTCCACCATGTGTAAATGTCCCCTGGTGTGGGCGGGGCCGGCGGCCCTTCCTCGCCGTCCATCTCCATCACACCTCCCAGCACCTGCGCCCTGTGGGAAGTTCTAACGAAAGGGGGACAGTCTCCAGCCCTTCACAGGGCGAGGAAGCAGGCCAAGGCCCCGGCCCTTAGGCAGGTTGGGCCGGACAGAAGTGAGGCAGTCTCTAGCCCTCAGCAGGGATTACGGTTTCCGATGTGCATTACGTCTGCGGATCATGCCAAGCTGGGAGGGGTTGCAAGTGCCATAGACTGCGTGCCTGCCCCGCCCCGCCGGAGGGCCCAGCGCTGGAGACCGTTGACGTGCCTCGTCTTGCCTGAGGGCTAGAGGTTATAGACGTTGAAAGCTAACCCCCTGCCGAAAGCTTGCCCACACAGGTGCGGCAGAGAAGGGGCGTGGCTTCCCTCTGAGACTATGGGGAAGGGACAGGCCACACCCTCTACAGGCCTTCAAGGCCATCTGACCCCTGGGTCCATGCTCAGGTGGGAGCTTGAGTGTCTTCTGGAGCGGCAAGGTCCACCCTGCGATTTTTAAACGTACCAACTTGAGCCTCGCTAGTGAAAATCTATTGACCCAGGCTGGGAGGGTCGCTACCAGCTGCAGTGTAGATGGTCCTTGGCCCGAACAGGCGTGTCTTCTCAGGTATGCGTACAGCACCTAGCGTAATGGGGCCCTGGTCCATGCAGAGGTCCCGAGGCACTACCACAACATTATTGATGAATTATCCTGTAAAATGATCCATGCAGGCTGAGTGCACCTTTATTGCCAAGGGGATCAGCTTGCCAGGGTTAATAAAGATGGTTTGGACTTTTTGTACAACAGTCCTGCAGATCCAGGTGAGATTATGTACGTGTGTGTATAATAGATACATTTTTCCCCCCTAATAGGTTGCAAGAGGGTCTGCAAACCAACGAGGAAAATGGCCGCACAAAGGCAGAACTGGCTATTACTTACAGTTTTCATTGTCCGTCTGCAAGGTAAGCGGAATTAGCTGCTCCCTTGTTGCCCACCTGGAAATAGTCAGATGCTTTTCCCTAACACCTCCGTAGCTTTGTCGTCAGTATCACTGACTTCCCTCCACAACACAGTGGTTGCAACTGGGTGAGCAGCTCTGGGGGGTTGTTATGGTATGGTCCGGAAGACATGGAAGGCGTGACGGGTGGATCTGCTGCCAGACAAGCGTCTGGGGTTTTCCCTGAGTGTGCAAGTGTGATGTAACTGGAGAACCTATTGTTCTTGGAGATCTGCACAAGATAGGCGCTGAGCATTGGCGTGTGTGATCGACAGCATGGCAGACAACATCAAGGTGGAAAGAAATGCACAAGCCTTTCCCCTGAACGACGTACCTCTCAGCTTTTAAGGCTTGGGGTGGGATGGGTTATGTCCTGAGGCCACTTAACTGCCCCTGAACATTTTGTTCTTTAATTCACTTTAGAATTAGCGGTGTGATCCCAGCCAGCCCCGTCCCTAGAGGCTGTATCACTTGACAATGATAATAGAAATTGTTTCCGCTGATTTGGAGTAATGCCGTGTTCTCCTGATCTCGTTCAGCCAGTGACCCTATCGACATAATTGAAGCAGATGTAGGTGAAGATGTGTGCCTGCCCTGCATTGTCCAACATGAAGGCGAAGTCCGTCTTCCGAACCGTACGGTTAATTGGCAGGTGTCAGAGAGTGGTGAAGTTGTGCACAGCTCCTACAATGGCCAGAACCAGGCGAAGTATCAGTCTGAAAGATTTAAGGGGAGAACCCAGTTCTGCTCTCAGGAAATTCTCCATGGCAACGTGTCTCTGCTACTGAAAAATGTGACCCCCGCTGACTTTGGGACCTTCTCCTGTCATGCTGCGTTCTTTGAAAACACTCACCAAACTTTTCAAACTGTTCTGCTGAAGCAGAAAAATACCCCAGGTAGGTCAGTGACGTTCCCTTATCAATTGTGGTGTGACGGCTGTCCTTTCGGTGAAGAACACCACAAGCCCTTTAGCGTAATTTTGAAATAGGGGCCTGCTGTGATAAGTGACATTAAAAGCAACTTTTCTCTTATTACTTTGTCTCTACTATGATCTGTTTCTATAAGTAGAAATGTAGCTTCAACTGTCAGTGCCATGCTGAGACCCAGCAACTTTCAGGGCTTGATTAATGTAGAGCTTAAGGAATTGTTATCTTTCCATTTCCGTATAAATAAACAGCCCCGATCCCAGGTTCTAGGTGTCCTGTCGTCTCCCTGTTTGTGACCCTCCATTCCCACCATTGGCTTCCCTGATGCATTCAGGAAACCAAGTTCTGGAATCTGTAACCCCAGGACTCCGGTTTAAAAGGGCACATGGGGTGTTTTTGGATCCTGTAACTTCCGTGCTCCACGTCTGCCAATGGCTGCCCCTGGAACACATGATCTTCCTCCAGCGCACGCTGCTGCAGCGTCCCATTCTAACCAAACGTCTTCCCCGCCCACTCGTAAATTTGCTCTGGGTCACCACCTAATTGCTAGGCCATCAGTCGATCTGCCATAGGCCACCTTGAGATGAGCGAGACCCTTGCTGTGTCTCAGCCTGCTGCTGTTATTGCTACCCACCTGGACAGCTAGTGTCCCTTCTCCTTAGCATGTCTTTGATTCCCGGCCAGTGCTACCACCACGTACCCCATCTCCCATGCTAATTCACTCCTGATTTCCCAGCTGTGCTTTTAAAGCCCTTAACCGTTAAAGTAGAATGTCTGTGTTACCAAAGGTTCCCGAGGGTTGGCGGAGACCCAAACCCCAGAGCCACAGCCAATAGGCCTATTCTCCGAAAACCAAGGGACTTCAAAGAACAGCTCAAATTTCCAATTCGGCTGGACCCTCCAGGATCACCCCAAAGAGTACGATATCGAATCACCCACTTGTCAAGGGAACACAGGCGAGATTACTTTTCAGACAAGGAGAGGTGTATAATATATTTATATAGGCTTAAAGCCAAGACCCATACAACAACCATGCATAAACTAACAGGAGTTTCATTCACTTACCAGGGACCGATATCAGAGGGATAACGGACGGAGGACGAAATCAGGATCCGGAACCAGGAACAACAGGATTCGGGAATGAAGATGGACACCAGTTGACACCGAGGACTACTGGTAAGCTCTTCTTCTTCTGCTCTCTTGACTCTGATGACAGGAACCAAATGACGGAACGCACGTGCACAGACTGTCACTGGAACGGACGGTCCCGGCGCCAGGGCGGAGCGCAGGATATTTATAACCTGTTTTCCCGCCATGTTTGCACGCCTCCTACCACCGTGCTGCAGACGGTACTCAGTTTTGCACACCTCTCTCTGATTTGGTGTACACGGTGCTCAACACTCTGCACTCAGCTTGCTGAGCGCTGCACACGGCACCGTTGGAACGCAGCAGTTCAGACAAAAAACTCTAATGGCCAAACAAGGTGGTGCCAATCTGTGCATATCCTTGACTATTCAAGTTCCTCATGGGGAGGCTCCAGGCTACACCTGGCTGTACCGAGCAAGCTGTAATAACAGCTCATTACAGCTGGGAGGGAGGGTTTCTATTGGAAATGTCTGGGGGCACTTCCAGCTTGCTTCATTATTCTGTTTTGCAGGTGCTGTTCCAGGAGAACCTGAAACACTACCTGTGATTCTTGGGATCTCATTCTCCATAATAGTCATTCTTGCAGTGATTTTTGTATGGTACCATTGCTGTAAAAAGAAGAGGAAGCAGTCAGAAGAAGGTAGGTGCAGTCGTGTGTGTGACAAGTCTTTTTCATTAAAATAACAGACAAATCCAAGATCCTGTCCACCATTATATGCCTAGGGCTGCGAGACAAAAATATTTGCAAAATAAGGTTTTCAACTATTCCTTCCTGAGACGAACAAATCTTAACATCTCTCCTTAGGACAGCTGGACCGTGTATTACTAAAGTAAAGCAAAATAAAGACAATGAAGCAGTGAGGTCTAGTGGAAAGCACACAGGACACACAAGACCCAGATTCTATTCCAGGCTCTGCCACTGGCTGGCTGGATGACCTTGGGTGGGTCATGTGCCCGCTCTATGCCTCCGTTTTGCCATCTGTAAAATGGGGCTGACTCTCCTCTGTAAAGCTCTACAGATGGAAAGAGCTAGGTAATATCAAACAGTTGTCAAGGTTTAGTCATGCACTTCAGAGGCTAAATAACACCTTTGCAAAGCAAAGGAAAAGACGGCCGAAGAGCATTTCAGTAAGGGTGTAACGTAGCGCTAGATAAACCAATATCCAAGGCAGCTTCCTTATCTTAACCCTCAAATCCTCTGCCTCTCAGACCGTGATTCCAAAACACTGGCATAAGCTAAATGGGATCCTTAGTGCCTTTGCCATGAGCGCGGAGTGAGGGGCAGCTGAAGCAGACCCGCCCGCAGATTGTGATTGTTGCTCCGAGGGGAAGCATTCAGCGGCGCGTCTGTACCTGGCACGGCAGCGCGAGGGGGTGCGACGGAGGGTGGATGCAAAGCCCAGGCTCTGCACACTCCACCTCCTGTCCCATCCGCTTGCATGGTGGGCCACGAATCCGCTCCCCGGAGGTTGCTGTTCTCGCCGTGCTGCTACCTATGATCCAGGCAGCTGGCCCAAGGGATTAAGGAGACGACGCAAAGTTCACAGAATCCTGTCACTACCCCTGTGTCCCCCACAGCCTCGAGCCAGGCCGGTGCACAGAAATGTGACTGAATTCGGAGGCAGTTATCTAGAGGGGGGAGAGGAGTAAAAATGGTTTGCTGGCGCTACCCAAAGTTCCTACGGCTTTGCTGCTTATTAAAACCTCCAGCCCCTCTCAGGCCGGAAACCTGCTGGCTGCTGCTTCTTTGAGGAGTGGCTGTTCCTAAAGCACTGCTGGCTAGTGCTTGATGTCACATCTTCTCTCCTTCCTTGCCCACCCCATGTGAAACCCATCATCCTGGGGTTAGGGGCCTTCCTGAGGGCTGGAAGAACCCAAAAAGCCCGTGTGGCCAATGCGTATCCAAAGCTCCTGGCTTCTCTCAGCTGAGGTTCTGCTGTCTCGTGTTTCACGGTTCGTGCTTGGCGTGTATTTCCAGGGGAGGAGGGCGCAGCTCAGGAAATGGAGGAACTCCCGATGTCGAGGCCCTTGGAAAACACGGCAGAGACACCCCAGAGCTGCACTGGGTAGCAAGACTCTGTCCTTGGAAGTGGTGAGTGAAAACGTTTGGCTGGGGGTGGGAAGGAAAGGCCGGGGAGGGTAAGCCGCGGACCGTGAGCTCCCAGCATGATGCTGTGCTCAAAATGGCTAATGTGCCCCTCGGCTGCATAAACCGGGGCTGTGACACTAGCCCCGAAAAAGCCAAGCAACTCTGCAAGTTGCATGGCCCAGCTCTGACCTTTCAAGATGTTATAGGAAAATACAGTGGTGGTGCGCGTCATTCCGTATAAGTAGACGAGAGCTTTGCTATGCCAGCGTGTGGCTGTAGTTGTTTGCGGTTGTTCAGGGATCTCTTGTTAGAGGTTCGCAGTGCAGATAAACGGCTCTCCTGTCTGTCACTGTTCTAGCGATGAAGACTCCAAAAGGAACATGTAGACATTTAGCTGGAACTTTGCCTGTAACAATGCTATTGTTTGTTTCTCTGTGAAGTTTAAGTGGTAAATACATGTAAATGGCCAATGTCCTTGTGCTAATGTAACTAGTCACCGGTGTGCTCAGGACGTAGGAGATGGTACTTCAGAGTCCCAATTAATCATCTCTTAATTGTTCAAGGAGATGCCTGCTGCCAAGAAAATACCAGCCAGCCTGCATGGAGCTATCAAAGACTCGAGGGGACTGATCCTTTTATCTCAGATCTGTCCAGGCGCGTCGGGGAAGGTTTGGATTGCAAGACTGAGATCCTGGAATGACTCTGCTCATTCTCATGGGAGAATCTGAACAAACTCTGCACATGGACCATTCAGTCTTCATTCCTCTGGATCAACTCATCTATAACTGAAGCTGTGACTCGAAGGACTGAGACCCGGCCAGGTACTGGATGTGCACCAGAGGGACTGTACCATCAATGTTGCTGATAGATGAGAGCGGGTGCAGAGCAGAGCCATGAGAATGATTAAAGGCACAGGCGCTGGAAGTAGAGGAGCTTGGCAGGCTGCCGTATCCCCTGCCTTGAAGTGGTTTCCATCATCTACAGGGTTTATAGTTTAGTTCTGTGGCTTTCATCACCGATCGGATGAGAGAAAAATGCCGTATAGTGATGGACTAAAGGAGCTGAACTTATTTAGCTTAGCAATGAGCAGGTTATGGGGCGACTTGATCACAGTCAAAGTATCCAGATGGGGAAGAAATATGTAATCAAAGGCTCTGATTTAGTTGGGGTTGGCCCTGCTTTGAGCAGGGGGTTGAGGTCCCTTCCAGCCCTAATCTTCTATGATTCTTCAGTCCAGGAGAGAAAGTGGCTGGAAGTTGAAGCTAGACTAATTCACATTGGGAACAAGGTGTACATTTTTAATAGTAACAGTAATTGAGAGGGTCAAAAAAAGAACGGGATAAGTTCATGGAGGAATAGTC
The DNA here is from genome assembly GCF_026122565.2 of Emydura macquarii macquarii. Taxonomy (NCBI): domain Eukaryota; kingdom Metazoa; phylum Chordata; order Testudines; family Chelidae; genus Emydura; species Emydura macquarii. Next base: position 9,315,036 of record NW_027133607.1, on the reverse strand, counting down.
CATCAATGGCTGTTAGCCAGGATGGGCAGGGAGGCAAAACCATGCTCAGAAGTGTCCCTAGCCTCTGTTGCCAGAAGCTGGGATTGGGCGATGGGGGATGGATCACTGGATGATGACCTGTTCTGTTCATTGTCTCTGACACACCTGGCACTGGACGCTGTCGGAAGACAGGACCCTGGGCCGGATGGATAGGTGCCAGCTTTGTGGGTACCCAGGGGGCCTAGCGCCCACAGAAAAAATAGTGGGTGCTCAGCACCCGCCAGGGCTGTCGGGCTGATGAGCTGCTCTGATCAGCTATTTCACCCACAGACTGGCTGCAGAGTGCAGACGGCTGTTTGGGTCACCCCACCTGGGTGCTGCTCAGCTGTTCGATTTCACCTGGTTAAATCCATCGGCTGTGAATCGTTGTTTCCCTGGGCAGTGCCTCCCTTGCTTCTGCAGGGCAGGGCTGAGTCACTGGGACACTCATTCTCCTACTGGCAAAGTCAGGGTGGCCCCCAGGCAGGGAGGGGGGCACAACTCCCACGCCATAGCTGGAAAATTGGGCGCCCTCAGCTGTAGACATCCCACCCCGAGGGAGGGTCAGGGGAAGCCCCATACCCCCTGGCAGAAGCCGAGCGGGAGTGGAGGGGGGGGAGCCCCAAAGCGTGGCAGGCACCGGCAGCCAGTGAGCTGGGCCTGGAGCTCTTCATGTGTTGGGTGGGTGTGAGCCGGTGAACCCACAGAGACGGGGAGCGGGCAGCAGGAAGGCTGACCAGCACAGCCTGTCGCCAGTGGCAGCCAGTCCCGATCCTGCCTTTCTTGACCCTGCCGCCCATGGGACCCTCCCGGGCAGGGGCAGGATGGGGACTGCTGCCGGGGCTTGTGTCCCATCACAGCCTGCCACCTCCTGCCCCTGCTGCTGCTCTCACCCCCCCCCCCCCCACACGGGCAGTCCTGATCCCGCCCTGACCCTCACCACCTTCATGCCGGGGGGCAACGTTCAGCTGTCCTCCCTAAGATATTTTTAGGTCCGCCTTTGTACTGTTGGAGTGGAGCAAAGGGGGTTATTTCAGATCCGGGTCTGGGTAATACGACATGGCGTGTTATTTGAACACCAGGACCTGCTTAGCATGCCTGCCGGAAGCACAAATATCTGGATGAGGCCTGGTCAAAAATTTTCAGTTGAAACAGGTTTTTTGACTGAGAATTGGAATTTCAGAGAATCAAAGAGCCATAGAAGACGAGGGTTGGAAGGGACCTCAGGATGTCATCTCATCCAACCCCCAGCTCAAAGCAGGGCCAACCCCATCGAAATCATCCCAGCCAGGGCTTTCCACAAGCAAGACTGCTTGTGAAAAATGTCTGCTTTCTGGAGAAACGGCTGGGTTGCTGCTGAAAACCTAAATGGTTTTTGTTTTTCAAGGAAAACTTTACATTTTCTGCAGAAACTCTCTGCCCTTTGCCCCATTTTCCGCTTAGCTCTAATATGTGTGTTCTTTGGGTGGAAAAACTGTGCAACTGCAGGCTAGCTATTTGCTGCTATAAAAACCATGGACAAAAATCTCCCACATCTTGGAATTCAAACATTTTAAACCACTACTTTAACTGTAACTTCAAACAACACGGAATGCAAAGCAAGGCATTGCAGGTTTGTGGGAGCCTGGCAGGCCACTTCTGGGGGATACAGATATTTAGTTGAAATGCCCAGTGGAAGTGTTTTGATTTAAGCTTCAGTCTTTGGGCAGTTGAAAGGAAAAGTATGCAAGCATGGGCATGAATGCCACACAGCCCCGTGGGCTTACTCAACAGACTTTTCATTACACTGACCAAACCGCAAAAGAGAATCCTGAAGCTTCAGAATTTGAATGGCAAAGTCTAAAATTATGAAATGAGAGACAGCATAAAAGATAAGAAATCAAAATAGTAAACAAAAAATAAAGTTGTTTTACATACTACTTCTCTGTAAGAAAAAGAAACAGACTGGAAAAGAAGCCATGCAGCACTGGCTCCCATGAGAAATAGCAGTCTGCAGGGCAGGTGCAACCAGGGCACAGTTTTTAAATTAAAACTATTATTGGAGTTGATATTTTCAAGCATAATCATAGAGTCATAGGCCTGGAAGGGACCGTGAGAGGTCATCTGGTCCAGTCCCCTGCGCTCATGGCAGGACTAAGTAATATCTAGACCATCCCAGACAGGTGTTTGTTTAACCTGCTCTTAAATCTCCAGTGATGGAGATTCCACAACCTCCCTAGGCAATTTACTCCAGTGATTATAACCACCCTGACTGTTAGGAAGTTTTTCCTAATGTCTGACCTAAACCTCCCTTGTTGCAGTTTAAGCCCATTGCTTCTTGTCCTGTCCTCAGAGGTTAAGAAGAACCATTTTTCTTACTCCTTCTTGTAACAACCTTATATGTACTTGAAAGCTGTTATCATGTCCCCTCTCAGGCTTCTCTTCTCCAGGCTAAACAAACCCAGTTCTTTCAGTCTTGCCTCATAGGTCATGTTTTCTAGACCTTTCATCATTTTTGTTGCTCTTCTCTGGACTTTCTCCAATTTCTCCACATCTTTCCTGAAATGTGGCGCCCAGAACCGGACACAATTCTCCAGCTGAGGCCATATCAGTGCAGAGTAGAGCGGAAGAATTACTACTCGTGTCTTTCTTACAACACTCCTGCTAATACATCCCAGAATGAGGTTTGCTTTTTTTTTGCAACAGCGTTACACTGCTGACTCAGATTTAGCTTGTGGTCAACTATGACCCCAGATCTCTTTCTGCAGTGATCCTTCCTAGACAGTCATTTCCCATTTTGTACGTGTGCAACTGATGGTTCCATTCTAAGTGGAGCACTTTGCATTTGTCCTTATTGAATTTCATCCTATTTACCTCAGACCAATTCTCCAGTTTGTCCAGATCATTCTGAATTATAATCCTATCGTCCAAAGCACTTGCAACCCTGCCCAGATTGGTATCGTCCACAAACTTAATAATGTCCTCACTATGCCATTATCTAAATCATTGATGAAAATATTGAACAGAACCGGACCCAGAACTGATCCCTGCGGAACCCCACTCATTATGCCTGTGGCTGTGAACCACTGATAACTACTCTCTGCAAACGGTTTTCCAGCCAGTTTTGCACCCGCCTTATAGTAGCTCCATCTAGGTTGTATTCCCCTAGTTTGTTTAAGAGAAGGTCATGCAGGACAGTACCAAAAGCCTTACTAAAGTCAAGATATACCACATCTACCATCTCCCCCCTATCCACAAGGCTTGTTACCCTGTCAAAGAAAGCTATCAGGTTGGTTTGACATGATTTGTTCTTGACACATCCATGCTGCCTGTTCCTTATTATCTTCTAGATGTTTGCAAATGGATTGCTTAATTATGTGCTCCATTCTCTTTCTGGGTACAGAAGTTAAGTTGACTGGTCAGTAATTCCCCGGGTTGTCCTTATGTCCCGTTTTGTAGATGAGTGCTATATTTGCCCTTTTCCAGTCTTCTGGAATCTCTCCTGTCTTCCAAGACTTTCCAAAGATAATGGCTAATGGCTCAGCTATCTCCTCAGTCAGCTCCTTGCGTATTCTAGGTTGCATTTCATCAGGCCCTGGTGATTTGAGGACATCTCACTTGTCTAAGTAATTTTTAACTTGTTCTTTCCCTATTTTAGTTTCTGATCCGGCCTCATTTTCACTGGCATTCGCTATTTTAGACATCCAATTGCCACCAGCCTTCTTGGGGAAACGTGACTTCTTTGTTTTGGTTAGCACCCTTGCCATTTCCACATTTTCTGTTACTGTTTTTCCCCCATCATTGAGTAACGGGCCTACCCTGGCCATGGGCTTCCTCTTGCTTCTGACGTATTTGTAGAATATTTTCTTGTTACCCTTTGTCTCTAGCTAGTTTAATCTCGTTTTGTGCCTCGGCCTTTCTAATTTTGTCCCTGCATACTTGTGTTAGTTGTTTGTTTTTCATTCTTTGTCATTTGATCTCATTTCCACTTTTTGTGGGACTCTTTTTTTTACTTTTAGAGCACTGAGGCTCGCCTGGTGAAGCCAGGATGGTCTCTTGCCAAACTTCCTCTCTTTCTTACAAAATGGGTACTTTGCTCTTCTGGCCTTAATAGTGTGTCTTTGAAAAACTGCCAACTGTCTGTCTTCAATTGTTTTTCCTCTTAGACTTGCTTCCCATGGGATCTCACCTACCAACTCCCTGAGTTTGCTAAAGTCTGCCTTCTTGAAATCCATTGTCTTTATTTTGCTGTTCTCCCTCCTACCGTTCCTTAGAAGCATGAACTCTACGTCACTGTGTTCTCTTTAAACAGTACAGATTTTATTTAAATATTAAAACTACTGCACCTGCTTGTTAATGAACAAAGCTAAATAGAAACTAGTGTGCAAGGGCGGTTCTTCCAACACAAACTATGTCACAAATGATCTGACATTTCCAACCAAGACGGGCCACGGGGAGAGGCTCAGAAATGCCACTTTACATTTAATTTCTCTATAATTTGACTGTCAGCAATGTGGGGTCGGGTGAGTTCTTCTTCTGCGCGGTGACAGGTTTAACAATTTGGGGTGTTCAAATAATAAGTTATTATTTGAACTCCAGAGCCAGCATACCCCACCCCTTCTCCTGCTCTGTCTTCCGGAGGTCTGGGTCTCCACCACCCCCACCGCAGCAACATGAAGATGTCAAGAAAAAGGCTCCAAATGGGAGTGACCCCCACTGCCCGCCTTAATAAAGTTTACTATCAGCCGGTCTCTGCTTCTTTTAAATCCCCCAAAGGAGGGGGAGGTGCTCATGGGAGGGAGTCTAGGGGGAGGGGGCAGAGTGGTGGCAGGAAGAGGAAGAGTGGGGGCGGAGCCTCAGAGGGTGGGGCGTTGGGGGGCAGAGCCGGGGGGGGGCACCCCCCAGGCAAACCAAAAGTCAGCCCCCTCTGGCCGTTCTTATATTTAACCATGATAGCAAATTACCAAGGATGGTGGTGGCCATTTTTAAATAAAGTCTGGATGTTTGTCTATAATATCTGCTCTAGGAATTATCTTGGGGCAGTTCAATGGCCTGTTCTGTGCCGCAGGTCAGACTAGGGGATCGTAATGGTCCCCTCTGGCCTTGGAATCGATGAATAGAAGAAAAGTCTTCACAAGAGACCAGCCCGCTGTCATCCAAAGCAAATATCTCCGTCTATCCCCAGAGACGGCAAAGGAAACATGATTCACCTTAGCAGCGCGAGAGGAAATCCCAGGGAAAAAGAATCTGACAAGACCTGGCTGGGAATAAAATGGGTTTGGGGAAGGGAGACGCGGGCAGTGCTGAAACTCTGCGTAAATGGGGAAATGGATTTTTCAGTTTCTTTTCTGACTGGGATGTCTCCCGTCCTGATATCACTGCAGGGGCCTGACCCTGCCCTAAAGGAGGCTAGTTCAGATTTCCAGGCCAAGTGTATCCCAGCTACAGCCCGAATAGTTCCTGTGCTGCTTCCTCGCCCTGCTTTTAAAAAAGGGAAATCAAATGTTGGGATTAAAGGGCCTCCCCAAAACTCAGCTGCACCGGGGGGGGGGGGGGGGGGGGGGGACGACGACACACACACGCTTGAGACCCAGCGAGAGGAACCTCTTGTACCCGCTTCCTGGACCAGGAACCCCCATGTGGATGGAGACCAAGAGGGAATCCAGCGCCAGGTAGACACTGGTTATAGTCTGAATTAAAGGAAATTCAATGCCCTGGCCTTTCTGAACTAGTCCCTCCTCAGCACGGAGAACAAGGGCTTCCGACGCTCAAGAGACATGAGGCTTTGAAGTGAAGGGATAAGACCACACGCGGCAGGTAAGGGGACAGGCACAAGGCAGCGCTGACAGCAAGAGAGAAACACAGGGTTGAAAACAGAGCATCTTTCTGCTCCAGGGAGGGGCAGAGCGCTGGTTCAGGCCAGGTCCGCACTACAAACTAACGTCCATGTAGCTACACGGCTCAGGGGTGTGAAAAACCGTTCTAGGTTTCTCCCGCCTCTGCCTGGGGCTCCTTTCAGAGGGTTTCCCACACGCTTCCGACTGCAGCCATTGACTCTCTCTGGCTCACAGAGAGGGAGGGAAGCCGTGGGGAGGGGACGTGGATTTTCATCGGATGCTCCATGCGCTGCACACCGGGGGCAACTCAGCGAGAGGCATGCCGGAAACATCCAGAACGAGGGACTGGCCGTTGCTGGTCCTCAGTGCGTGCCACCCACATCTGCAACACATGCATTGCCTGGCCCCGGGCCAGCTAGACCTGCGGGATGGAGCCCGGTGGGCCTCTGTACGCGCCCTGTTGTTCTACTCAGCGTGCCTTCCCGTGGGGGGCTGGGCCAGGTCATGCCTGGCATACAAGTGTGGGACGACAGGCCTCACTAAAGTGTCATGCCAGGCCCCTGCTACTCATGCACGCTGGGCTCCAGCAGCAGATTCTGAAGCTGCATCAGAAGTTGTCGCTGTGGACAGCCCACCAGGCCCAGCCACGCTCTGGGAGCCCAGCCATTTGGAGATACGGAGGAGTTACGGACAGCCCCCTGGGCTCAGCAGCTGCTCCCAGCAGGACCCACAGCCGTGTCTGTCCTGTGGGACGTGTCCCAATCCCTGGGCCACTTTGGGTACAGGGTTCTGAAGCATTTGAAGATGTGAGCAGGATCTGAATGAGCTCTCCCCTGCCCAGCTCGCTGCAGAGGGGGAAGGGCGTCAGGACCAGACTGCATTTACATGAACACACCCACGCTGCCCAGGTACCCAGCAGACAGAGCTGTGTGGCCAAAATGATCACCATTGGCTGATCTTGGGTTACAAATCCCTTCACAAATTCACTTCACTTGAGTGCAGGGCTAGTGAACCGTTGTTGTCCTTCCTGCCCGAGTAAAGGGCAGCCCAGCTGTGCCCAGCCCCCCCTGACTCAGGGGGTCACCCTCACCTGAACTGAGCTCACTCAGCAAGGGGCTCCAATGCCCGGGGGGGGGAGGGGATGCACATGTGTGGCAGGTGTCTCTTCTAGGGGTATGAGTTTTGCTTAAGACTCCTAGGTGTGTTTGCGCTGTTCTTCCTCCTTGTGCAAAGATTGAGTTAATTAAGGCTCCATTAGGAAGTGCGTTGTGGTTTGTCAGACAGTCACTAGAGCTGCTGTGGGATGGCGTTTCCTGCACAGCCTGCTTCAGCACTGAAGTCCCCACCCCACTGAGCTGGGAGGAACCAGCAGCGGTTGCAGCAGGGAAGCAGGTGGCAGCAGAAAACGATGGTGTGCGTCGGTGACGGCTGGCAGGGTGGCCTGAGAGCAGAGCAGCTGGACAGTGGCGTGAGCAAAGGGCTTTCTTTGCCCCCAACCAGGGGATGAGGGGATCTCTGCAGCTGCACCTCTGAACTCTGGGCCAGCCCTGACTAAGGACAGCCCCTGTGAGTGGGGGGCAGAGAGGGGAGGGGGACATTAAAGGAACTTCTGGCTGCTAGACTCAAGAATCGGAGGCAAATGGAAACTGCCCAGGGAACTCGGGGGTGGGTGTTTTGCTCCTGGGTTTAAGTTGTGAATCCTGCGTGCGCCGTTTTCCCAAGTTAATGCCGGGTTATTTTTCCCCTTTTCATTCACAGTCTCCTTTCTACACGCAGTCTCTGTGCTGCGAGAGGGGCAGTGTCGCCTCTACAGACACCCAAAGGGGGGGGGGGGTAATTGTCCCATGTTACTGGGTGGGGGCTCGAGCTGGTTTTGTGTTGTACGGGGGAAAGGGCCGCCTAGATATTGAACCCGGCCCCTGTTGCTGCTGACTCCGATGGGCAGAAGGGCTACACAAGGACTTAGACGCTGCCCTTCTTCTCCAGCGCTGGAGTTCAGGTGCCAGGCACTACATACCCTGGCCACTCTACAGAAACCACAAGAGCAGGTCGGGGGGGGGAATACGTCGCCATGCGTGTGCCAAGGCAGGGATGTGCAGAACGTTATGTTGGAACGTTGTATTTAAACTCCCATTGGACCAGCGACAGCGTGGAAATGACCCACAGGCCTGGGTGGTGGGAGACCCCGGCTCCAGCCCCCCCTCGCTCCAATCATTATTTATCCACAGGGGAACAGCTTCAAGAGGATTGCTGGAGGGATCCCCCGTATCCCAGTGGTTAGCGCACTCTCCTGTGCGGTGGGAGACCCCTCTTCAAATCCTTTCTCCCCCTCTGGCAGAGACGGGGGAACTGAACCTGGGCCTGCCACATCCCAGGTGAGCGCTCCCATCGACTCATTGACTCTCAGGGCAGCAGGGGCCAGTCTGACCGCCTGCGCAACGCAGGCCACAGAACCTCACCCACCCACTCCCATAATAAACCTCTAACCTCTGACTATAACTTAAGCCTCCAGAGCCTTTGCCAATCTGCCCTGGGGGAAAATTCCTTTCCAACCCCAAATACGGCGATCAGTTAAACCCGCAGCACGCGGGCTCTAGCCACAAGCCTGAAAGCTACACGCTGAGCCCTGCCGCCACCATCCGGCTTTCGAATGGGGCCCGATCTGGTAGGTGCGCTCAGAGGGTGCCTACTAGACCAGGCCCCGTGGGCGGGGTAGGCGGTCAAACGCCTCTCTTCACCCGGTCTGTGGGTTGCTCCGGGACCCAGGGGGGAGACAGGCGGCCGGACACCCGGAGGCAGGCAGAGTTGGAAACAGGGTTTGTTGCACTAACCCAGGAACCTATCCCTGCAACAAACCCCGTTGCCAGCTCTGCCCACACATCGACTGTAGTGTCACCATCTCTGGTCCTAACCACATCAGCCACACCATAAGGGGCTCATTCACCTGCACATCTACTAATGTTATATTTGCCATCATGTGCCAGCAATGCCCCTCTGCTGTGTACATTGGCCAAACCGGACTGTTACTACGCAAAAGAATAAATGGACACAAATCAGACATAAAAAATGGTAACACCCATAAACCAGTCGGAGAACACTTCAATCTCCCAGGACACTCTGTAGCTGACTTGAAAGTTGCCATACTTCTACAAAAACACTTCAAAAACGGACTTCAGCGAGAAACTGCAGAGCTGGAACTCATCTGCAAACTTGACACAATCAAACTGGGTCTGAACAGGGACTTGGAATGGTTCTCTCATTACAAGAAGTAATTGTCACTGTTCACACATTCTCACCTCCTAATCAATGGTTGTGAATAGGCCTCATCTGCTCTAACTGAATTGACTTTGTTAGCACTTGCCCTCCCCATTGTTGTTCCCTACCCTTAGATGTATATATATACCCCCTATCTGATTTCTGTTTCTTGCATCTGATGAAGTGGGTTGCAGCCCACGAAAGTTTATGCCTGCAGAAATTAAATTTGTCAGTCTTTGAAGTGCTGCAGGACTCTGGTTGTTTTTGCTGTACACAGACTAACACGGCTACCCCTCTGGATCTTTTCATTTGGTTCCATTTCCACTAGGTGGCAGAACGTACAAAGTAATGCAACCTTTGATCTTTTTACTGTGCTCTGTTCTTCTAAGCTATGCCGCCTTGTCCCCTGAATTCGTCTTTCTCAGGGGAAATGCTCTCCCCCTTTGACAAGCAAGCAACTGTACCAGGCAGGTGTTAAGACTCACGTCTTCCTTCAGCCTGTTTGTATCAGGCCTAATTTTGTTGGCGGTGAGAGGAGAAACGTGCAGGATTTCAGCGTCTTTCAAGAGGATTTCACATGGTTTGCAGTGAGTGACCCAGGGGTGTGGTTGCTGTACAACCGCTTGGCTTAGAGAAGAGCTCAAGGACCAGTTACAGTTTCGGATGAGACATGGCGTGGTTGCTGTTTTCTCTCTACCTTCTGGGGACCAGGCTGTGTGGAGGTAAGAACAGAAGGCTCAGGGGTGAATTGATCACAGTCTGTAAGTATCTACATAGGGAACCAATATTTATTAACAGGCTCTTCAGGCTAGCAGAGGAAGGTCTAACACGATCCAATGGCTGGAAGCTGCAGCTAGACAAATTCAGACTGGAAATAAGGTGTACATTTTTAACCGGAGAGTAATTAACCAGTGGACCAATTAACTCAGGGTCGTGGTGGATTCTCCATCACTGGCAATTTTTAAATCAAGACTGGATGTTCTTCTAAAAGCTCTTCTCTAGGAATTACTGTGCAGAGTTCTCTGGCTTGAGTTATACGGGAGGTCGGACTAGAGGATCACAACGGTCCCATCTGCTCTTGGAATCTCTGAACCTTAGTACATTCTATTCTAGCCCAGCATATCTGTGAGCGCAGTCTTACCCTAGGACAAATGTTTGCATTTTCTTGAGAGCCTGCAGTGATTGTGCATGGGCTGAAGCTGGAACCAAGCTGTGAATCAACTGTAAGCAAAGTAGCTTTGTGCAGAATTTTACTGTATAATAGCAGACAACTCCCTCCCTTAGCTGGAAAACCTGTCCTGCCCATATAGAACTTGATGTGGCCTCATGTTCTATGCCCCATAATGTGAGCAGAAACGCTCTTCAAATAGAGCTCGTGTTATAGTAACTGACCAAGCGTGAATACAAAATTGCAGATGGTTTCTCTTTTTCAGGTCAGTTGTAACATACAGTTTGTAGCACAGGCATTCACTCGCTAGATGCTGGGCGTAGTATATACGCACCTCGGTTCCAATCCTGCCCAGACTTACCGATGTGCTTGACTTTACACACGGTGAGAATTCAGTCCATTAAATTACTTGCAATGCATAAAGGCAAGAATGCGCTGAACTCTTGGCAGAATCAGGGCCCTAGTTCGTTGTCTGTGTAGCCTTCCTCTGAAAAGGTGCGTCTGGGAGTTAGCGTTCTCAAGTAGTGAACGATATATGCGAGGCTGAGAAGGGCTTTCAACTCAAAGTTTCTTTTTTTATTCGCTCCTAACTCTCTGGAGGAAAAAAAATTCTTTTGGGATGAAACATTGTATGTTTGGTTTCCTCTAGCGTTGGCTTAAAAATGGGGAAAAAAATATTTCTGAGCAACACCTGGAATTATTTGTGTGTCAGAATTTCCAAATGGCAGTTTTCCTCAGGAGCCCTTCTCAAAAGTGATAGGTGGATGGAAGGTTTGAGTGAAATCCATTCAGCTAGCTGAGTGGAGGGGGATAAAATACACACACACACACGTATATGCTGTGTGTCTGATACTGTGTAGAATATTGTACATGCACTATTTCTTATCTATTATGTGTGTGTATATACTGCTCTGTTCTGTATGTGACAGTAAAGAATGGAACACACCATAGTATATTTTAATTTTAAATTCTAAGTTCCTTGAGATACGGACCTTGGCTTCCTGCACATCTGCAAAGCATGCTCATCTTTGGTGTGTCGGAAATAAAAATATCGCGTTGATGTGTGGGCCAAATTCTGCTCTGTTGGATCCATGCAAATGTACTGAAATCAATAGGTTTGGCCTGTGTTTTTATTCTGAGGAGATTTGTTAGAATGGTTATGGAACAACTTGTTAGACAAATTAAGGATTTCATTCTGCTTGGGGTATTTGTATGGTCCTCATTACCCTAACATCTGGGCAGCTCATAATCTTTAGCATAGTTATCCTCATGGCACCCCGATGAGGCAGGGCTATTATTCCCATTTCACAGATTGGTGACTGAGGCAGAGTTGCCCAAGGTCAGACAGGAAGACCAGGTGGGGATAGGGAAATGAACCTGGGTCTCCAGGAACCTAGTCTTTACTGTACTAACAACCTGCTGTTTTGTCTGTGTGTTAGACCAGCCTTTAAAAAAACTCATTTAATCTCCTCAACGTGTTAGCTGTGATTTTTCTTAAAGAAACAACGCTTTCCCTTGATTTATTGTGTTCTGCAACTTTCACTCTCCTGTACATAGGCAATGGAGAAATGTTTCTTTTAATAGTCACTTCCTAGCGCCTACTACTTTCTACTGTGGCAAAAGCACTTTGTGTGACGGGAGGATTCCTAGACAACCAGCCCAGTGTGTTACGATGAAAATGTGCCAAGGAGCCATTTTAATGTTGGGCAATTCTGTCAAGGAAGTGACACGGGGTTTATTAGGCAAAGAAATCTGGGTGAAGTTCTGACCACGTCTACAGTGCAACTTGCAACTTTGTTTGCAATTGGATGGGGCGGGGGAGACAAATGTAGCGTAACCAGATTCCCTGACATGGCTGCCTTTGCTGTGTAGACAGAGCCTAGTGGAGTCACTCCAGAGTGAACTCTTGCATTCTGATTTACTCAACACTCTCCTTTTCCTTAGCTGTGTCCAAACAAGACCTGGTTTTAGATCAGCCTCGAGTTGTCAGAGCTCTCAGAGGGGAGTCTGTGACTCTGACCTGCTCCTGTGACGTCTGTAACTACACTGACTTCCACTCAGAATGGCGTTTCACCAGTGGAAACGGGGATCCAGTGACAACCGTTGCTGTGAAGACGTCCATCACTTCCAAACAGCTGGACCCATGGTACAAGTTTGCTTTGACGCTCCAGAGAAACTCAAGATCTTTGCTGCTCATTAAAAACCTGCAGATAAACGACCAGGGAACCTACATTTGTACAATGATTAAAAACGTGCCGCCTCCAACGGTGATCTTGAAGGGACCCGGGACTCAGCTTGAAGTCTACGGTAATGATCATTTACACGAAACACGAATAGCCTGGGCCTCATGCTCAGTAGTCATGGGACTAAGCTAACCACCTGGCCTAAACACAGTCTATGTCAAACCTGTCCTTTGTCTTGCAGCTCAGATGACGGGAGAGAGAGAGCTGGGGTGTGTCTCGTGTTCTTTACGGGTGAAATTCACCCCTGCACATCGCACCAGCAGAAAGTCACCACTTCAGAGCTCAGAATAGGAGTCTGCACATCTCTGATGTGCTAATGCAACTGTTCCCAACCTGGGGGGCGGGACCCCATGGGGGGGGGAGGGGGCGCCACCAAAGATTACAGGGGGTCCATGAGGCTTCAGGGATATTGAGGTCATTTAGCCCCCCGAGCGCCACGCCAGCCGGAGAGGAGGAACAGCCGGCCCCAGCCCCGCACTGGTGGGGGCCTGGCACAGCCCCGGCCAACCCGCCAGAGCCCACCTCCATTACCCTCAGTCCATGAGGGACAGGAAGGGGGGGGTGGGGGCTGCGCCAGGGAGGGCTTAGCTCCTTACTCAGGTAAGAGTAACTTATTATTATGTGATTCAGTGTTATTATTATTATTACCATGATATGTGTTTGCAGGGGTGATATGTGTTTATGGCCGGTGTGGGGGCGGGCGGGGGGGGAGGCGTGTTTTACCTAGTGTTAACTAGTGGGGCTTTCGCTCAGAAAGACTGGGAACCACTGGTCTAATGTACCTGAACAAATCAATATCCACCCCGATGCCTATTCATCACAACTGGGACCTCTAGATCACCCTCTCTCTCCAGATCTGCGCTTTGGTTCACCTTGTTCCCTTCTCCTCCCCACAGTGTTGCCCAACGTCTGGTTCTTTTCTCCTCCTGCGGAAGCAGCTCTTCACATGACCCTAGTGACTTGTGCGGTGAGGGACTTTTATCCAGAATCTCTGAACGTCACCCTGAGCACAACATGCGGGGCATACGAGGCGCTGGATGACAACCCATCAGCTGTCGTGGCTGGTGATGGCACCTTCAGCGTGATCCTACGGGCCTGGGTGAATGCGACCGACTGCCAGAATGGGGCAGAAGTTACCTGTCTGGTTAAACAGCACGCAGCTGAGACACGCAGGATTCTCTGGATACCCAGAGTGAAAAATAAAGGTAGGAGCCCTGGCTACCTGAGGGGTTAATGGCCTTATGTATCACTTCAGAGACGGCTTTCCGGGTGTCAGAGCGTTGAGGGAGAATGCGTGACAACAGTCGTGATAGACGCGGTGAGCGCTAGTTGGGTGGAAGGGGTAGAGGGTGTCCTGAAAGAAGATAAAAGCAGATAATAGAGAGAAGAGCTGTGAAGGGCAGACAAGAAGCTTGGATTGGATTGTCTAAAATGGTTTGACCGTGTGCCCAGAGTGCAGGGTGGATGCATTTACTAAATCAAAAATAATAAGAACCAAATTGTGTGTGCAAATTATGTGTCTGTGCAGGCAAGTGTCCCAGTACTTGTGCAAATGCCCATTTTGCCTAGTGACACCCAGCCTTTGATGGGATATTGTCAACTTCAAAATAGCCCTTCAGTCTGCAAACTTCAGACCCGCTGTTGTAGCAAGTAAGAACTTAGAGTCCTGTGATGTGGGGGCGGGGTGTTAAAGGAAACAGATATTTTTCAGATTGTCTACTGCACTCACCAGCACTTTATGTATGGCCAGTTTCATGGTTTCCTCTGTAGAGTCAACAAGGCTGAGTTTGACCAGTCCATTTCCCTGTTCGCAAAAGGCTTAAGCCCATGTTTAAATCCCATTGAATTCCCCGGGGCTGGAGCACGTGTTTAAAACTAAGCATGTACTGAAACACCACTGACTAATGGTGCTTAAATAGGTAGCTAAAGTTAAGCACAGTCTTAAATTAATGGGGGTGGATTTAAGCACACGCTTAAATGCTTTGCTTAATTGGGTACTTAGGCCTGATCCTACAACAATCTACACACATAAGTAACTCATTTGCATGAGTATTTGTAGGTTTGACTCTTAGGGTTTGTCTACATGGGGAGTTATTCTGGATTAACTAATCTGAATTAAATCCATAGCTGGATACTCTTATGCCAGAATTAGAGTGCTTTATTCTGAATTAATTTAATCCAGTGGATTACTCCAGTTACTCTGGAATAAGAGTAACTCCATGTGTGGATACTCAGGAATAATTAATCATCTTTAAATTCACACTCTAGTTTATTCTGGATTAATTTTCATGTGCAGACAAGCCCTTAGTTTTATATGTCATTTTAGTGGGTCTTTCACCCAGCAACAGGGAAGAGAGAAATATTTCAATAAGTAGAAAAATGTGACAATGAAACCACACAAATTAGCAGTGGTGGACTCTAATGGGCAGGTGTAATTCACACCAGAAACTACTCTGTAACTCCCCTTTTCTGAACCTGACTAGGTTTCAAATTAGTTGTGTCCTTGTAAGTGAGTGATTGTGCAAATGACATCTTGCTATGAAACCGTACTTGGGCAAGACTGAACCAACACCACACATTTGTCCAGTTCCTCCACTGACTCCATTCTACTTTCGTTGGGATTCGTGGCCTGCAGTCCCACTGAAGTCCATCAGAGTCTTTCTATTGATGTCAGTGGGCTTTGGATAAGGCCTTATATTTTTTTAAAAGCATATTTTGGCAACTGAGTTTTTTAGCGGCTTGGTTTCTTCACAGGCTGGGTATACCTCAAAGCCCCATTTCCATTTTCCTGTCTGTCCGAAAGCTTAACAGCAGCTTCCACGTGGTCACTGCTGTTGATTCTGTTTTATCTGTGTGGTGAGCCACAGACTGATGGGTCTGAAACATACTTCCCAGCTCATCGATTGCTGTTTGCAGAGCAGACCTGTGTCCGGCTAAACGCCCTGCTGTTCCCATTGCTTTCAGGCGTCTAGTGAGAGCCAGGGCTGTCTTACTTACCGCTCTTTTCTAACAAAACCAAATAATTAAGTAACTTGCACATTGAAAAGATGATCGAAGATCGGTTCTGATGTCCAGAGATGGCTGCCCAGCATGCAGACTGATACTGGCCCCTTGTTTCTTTGTGCTGCCGTGTCTGCCTGTGGGGATCTATCTACCTGTCGTCTCTTGTCATAGATTGCGAGCTAGCATCATAGCAGATGAAGGTTGGAAGGGACCTCAGGAGGTATTTAGTCCAGCCACCTACTCAAAGCAGGGCCAACCCCAACTAAATCATCCCAGCCAGGGCTTTGTCAAGCTGGGCCTTAGAAATCTCTAAGGATGGAGATTCCACCACCACCCAAGGTAACCCATTGCAGTGCTTCACCCCCACTTTTTGAGACAGGGCCATCTTTTTCTTCTGTGTTTTGTACAGCCCCAAGAACAAGAGGATCTTGGTCCAGGACTGGACTTCTCACCACTACAACAATACAGATAATTAATAGTAATTATTATTACGATATAGCTTACATAAGTAACTTACAAAGCTAGTGGTTTACTTTATCGTCCCCTCTCAATCACACGTGCCTGGTTTAACCTCGTGGTGGTGTGTCGTGGGATGGATAGATTGCAAACTCATGAGGGCAGGGACTCTCTTTACCATACGTGTGTAAACACTGCAGGAAAGTAGGCATTCTCGCCATTCGGGGAAAGGAAATCAAGCTCTGTGCATTGCTCCTTTCCTTGAGGCTTGTTTATTGACCACAATACAGCTACCAAAACAACACAGCTGAAAAAAACTACAATAATCCCCAGCCACTTTCTCTGAAGTGGTAGTTTTGTTTCAAAATGTAGCTAGATTTTTTTTTTTTTTAAAGGAGTAACAATGCCTTACAATTAAATGAAAAGAAATATTTTTAAAAATTAGTTTCTGGTCGAACTAAACGTTTTGTTCCACCCAAATGGAATATTTTCCATGCTACGTTTCGGCTACTGAACTGAAAAGTCTATTATCGCCCTGCTCTGACCGTAAGGATTCAGCCTGCTGGGTTGCCTGGTGCATAGTTTGGAGAGAGCCAGTGTATCTTGCAGTGGGCTGATTTTGCTTTAGTGACACATGCATGCAGTGTACTGGAATTTCTCCAGTGCTGGGAGATTACTCCGCCCCGTCTCTCCCAGACCATCTTCATAAACTTCAAGATAATCTGCTCGAACACTGCAGCAACTGGGCACGCTTCCGGTCTGAACAATGCCACAGGCCTTATCTTCACACCTGCAGAGTGACCATAGAGCAGAAAAGATTCAGGAGGAAGCCGATCATGGCCTGTGGTCAGGGCCCCAGGTTTGCACTAAACTGCACATCATCTCTTTCTCTGCAGAAGCAAACACTGTTGAGTATTGGGTGGACAGTATTAGGGAAGAACATGAGATGAGATTAATAGGTTCTAAAGTGCCAGTGATGTGGAAACATCTGGCTTTTTACCGACTGCAGTTTCTTAAGTGCTTGTTTCTCTGCCTGGCCTGGAATTGTTCCCCTTGCCCAGGATTTGCCCGTCACCTTGGGCTATGCTCATTTATTAGGGTTACCTTCTTGGAAGGGGGTGTGATTCTAGGGGTGTGATTCTATTAATGTACTGCTTGTGTTACTGGTGTGTTCATATGGCTACAAGTCCCCTCCCAATGGAGCTATCCTGCAGGACCGAAGGTTCTCAGAGCTGGGTTCCTCCAGCACCAGATTCAAATAAACCCCCCACAGATACACACACACATTCCAGACTAACCAAGTGTGTCTGAGCGGACCGGGCTATCGGCACTCTCAGCTGATCCCCCATGTGTCCCTGAACTCAGCAGGCTGGGTGACACAGCACCTCTTGTCTTGCTTTTGGTATTTTAGCCATGACTTAGGAAATATTTAGTACCGGTGGGGACTGACCCCATCCTGATCTGCACGGGGCCTGATCCTGTATCAGGAGCAATGGCCTATCTAGGCCAACGGCCTGGCACTGCACCAATAAAAGTGAATGTTTGTCCACGTGTGACAGGGTGCACAAACCCTGCACTGGAAAGGAAGGGCTTAAAAAGCATCCCCCATCCTGCCGCCCCTGGAAAGCAGGTCTAGGTTGGAGTTTAAAGGGAGAAGAAACAGAACAGGGTGCAGAGGAACTGACCCCCCCCAACTCCTTGGAGGGAGCACAGCGAGAGGTCCAACTGTCCAGGGCCACCGGCTTTTGGGACTCTACCGGGCCTGCTGAGGGAAAGGCCTCTCGACACTCAGAAGGCCTGAGATTTATTTTATTTACTGTCTCCAGTTTGCCCTTTTGGAGCAGGGGACTGGCAGGAAGCGATCCAGAGCAGGAGAAGTACAGCACCTTGGAGTGCAGACCCTCGCTGCTTACCACAGGGCCCTGGATTGGAATCCAGTGGAGAGCATGGGCTCCAGTTCCCCTACTAGCCTAGGGGGTGCCGAGGGTCACAAACCTATCCTGGTATGAGAGAACCTGAATGGAAACAAAGTCCCAAAACCAGGGGAGTAGTGACCTCAAAACATAGAGTCAGGGGCATTATCTAAATCTGGCATTATCTAAATCTGTGGTCGAGCCTCTGTAACTAGCATCCCATAAGTAGGGACAGAGCCCAACGGAGGGCGAACCACTAGGGACAGACTCACCATGATGCCACGCCCAGATGCCAGGGGGCGCCCTGGCAGTGAACTGCTTGCTACATCACATGACATGTAATTAAGCTGTGGAACTCATTGCCACAGGACGTTGTCAAGACTGAAAACACAGGGAGGGTCAAAAAGGGATTGGATGTTTGTATGGCTAGCAAGAAGGTCCAAAGTTGTTACAGTTAATGCTAACGGGCATTTTGGAAGTGAGATTAAACCTCTTGCTTCAGGGCTGAAGATCACTTTTAACTAAAGAGATTAGAAGGAGACCTAATATGGGGACATCTGCCCATTATGGGGTTCCATGGACCTTCCTCTGAAATATGTGGTGCTGGGCTCTGTCAGAGACAGGATACTGGATGCGTTCCAGTCTGGCTGGTCCCAGGTTCCTCTGCTTTGCTGTGGTGTTGTACTACAAGTGCTGATGTTACCTCACCTTAAGCCAGCATCACACTGCCAGCAAGGCCAGATGGGTTTGTTGCGCTGTGTTTACCTCATGGCTCTGGGGGCACCATTCATTGAGTGGGTCTTTGCTCAGCGATGGGATTCCTGATGCTACTGTTTCTTTGCTTCCCACCCAGTGCACGATGCTCTGCTGATTACTCATCAGAGATCAACAGTTATAAACAAATGCTTTTCTCTTCTCTCCTTTGTCTCCAGCAGCGCTGTCACCTGTGCCGGTCATCCTCGTCAGATTCATCCTTGGAGGAGCTGTGGTTCTTTGGCTTATTTTCCTGTTAGGCTTCTTCAGGAAAAGTAAACGTCCAGTAAATGGAAGCATTTGATGCTGATCAAGGTAGCTTTAAACAAAGCATCTCCGTCTTGGCAAGTGCTCTGACATTTCTCCTGGTGGCAGGATAAACGTCCTGGCGACCAGAGCTGGGTACAATCTGACTTCTCAGTGCAGGGGTCACTGGGTGGAATGCTTTGTGCAATGCAAAGCAGACTAGGGCCAGGTCGACACGACAAAGTTTAATCAACTTAAATTACATTGGCTGACAGCCGCCGATTTTTGTCTGTTGCTTGGGCGTGTGCACATTTGAGTGCTTGCATCAGTGCTGTGCTTCCTCACCATGCTGTGTCAATGGAAAATTCTCTTCACCCTCAGTAGATATCCTGGTGTGCCCCACACCGTCATCCGGTGCAATGCCTTGTGGGGCATTTTTGTAGAGCTTTGTGAACACAATGGTCCCCAGTGGAATGAAATGCACTGCCACTGTTCTGCCACAAGGTGGCATGGTGTGTAAAATACTGTAGCCAGTCCAGATCTGGTACGAGGCACATGACATGGTGTCAGGAGTAAACTAAGAAAAGAGACAGAAGGAACAAAGCACCAAAGGTTGCAGGATCTCATCAACATGCCCCTCTTCAATGCCCCAGAGAACTTCAGCTTTGACAAACCTTCACGGTGCGCAGACTGGAAGCAGTATTTTGCAAGACTTTCTCCTCAGAGCCTATTCTGTGATATCCGAGGGCTTAGCGATAGATAACAGATTTCCTGGTGTGTTTGGGGTGGTGACTGGATCTGTGAAGGCAGGTGTGGTGATCTGTGTGTTTCTTGTATAGAGTTGTTTGTAGGGTTCCATTGTTGAAGCCAGTCATAGTGTCCAGGAAGTTGATGCTAGTGTGGGAGTGTTCCAGAGAGAGTTTGATGGATGGGAGGAGGGGAAAAGGGGGGTGGGGGTTTGAAGTTGTGGTGGAAATCTATGAGGGGTTTTAAGTCGTCTGTCCAAAGGATGAAAATGTCATTGATGCAGCTGAGGTACGTCATTGGTTTCATGGGACGTTTGTCCAGAAATTCTTCTTCAAGGTGGCCCATGAAGAGGTAGACATATTGGGGAGCCGTCCCGAGGGTAGGGTGAATCGGGGCGACCACCCCAGGCCCTGCACTTTGGGGATCCCTGCCAGTGGCGTACCGAGGAGGAGGAGGAGGAGGCCATGCCCCTGGTGGGGGACGGGCACAGGCTGAGACCTCAGAAGAGAAGCCAGCCCCCCCCCAGGGGTAGGCGCAAGCTCCCATGTGGGGAAAGCAGTGGCCCCTGCAACTGGGGTGGGGTGGGGCACTGGGCTGGCTCAGCCAAAGGCAAGGGAGCGCGAGCCCAGCTGATTTGACCCGGACCCTGAATCCCCCTAGGGACGGCCCTGCCCATGGCTGTTCCCACGGTTCGCACAAAGTGTTTGTTGAGTGTAGAATCGTGCTGGGTGAGGACGAGTGTGGCTGTGTCTGGGGTGGATCTCTGATGATTGTCCGGTGTCTTGTAAACATGTGAGGTGGGCAGCTATGCCGTCATTGCGAGGGATGTTGGTGTGTAGGGAGGTGACATCCATGGTGTCAAGGATGGTGAGCTGAGGGAGGCTGTTAATGTTGCGGAGTTTGTGGAGGAAGTTGGTTGTGTCCCGGCAGAAGCTGTCCCTTTGTGTGGTGAGTGGTTTGAGGATGGTTTCTATGAGTCCCGGTATTCCTTCGATCAGAGTGCCATGGCTAGATATGGTGGGTCTGCCGGGGTTCCCTTGTCTGTGTATCGTAGGAGGCATATAGGAAGTCCCTGGGGTGGGTTCTTGGGGGATGAGTTTGTAGAGTTTCTCTTGGAGTTGTTTGGGGAAGAATTTGAGGATATCCTTCAATTCCTGGGTGAATTGGGGTGTGGGGGTCGTCTTTGAGTTCTTTGTAGGAGGTGGTGTTGGAGAGTTATCGGTTGACCTCATTTCAGGCCACTTCACCTTGGCTGGTCCCTTGAAATATGTGTTAACTATGTATGCTAAACAATCTGTCCCACTTTATACTTAGCTCTGACGCTCTGAGTACATTTCCCAGACCTGACGAAGAGCTCTGTGTAAGCTCGAAAGCTATTACCTCACCCACTTTGTGTCTCTAAAAGCTGTGCATTCAGAGTGCATGTGATCAAAGGATCAAAGACCAACAGCTTTCTCACCTGCAAGGTGGCAGCCATGATGGGCCTCGTGAGAAAGGTGGAAGAACTTGATGGAGGATTTGATGATATTGGACTTTTGAAAGGAGATCTGGTACAAATCAACTTAAGAGACACAGCTGAACCATACAGCGTACAAACACCTCTGCCAGAGAGACCTTGGAAAAGACATCATTACCTGGTCATCGTGGGCTATTTTTCCAGGTATACAGAAATAATATACTTGAAAGACAGAACATGTTGCAGTGTTATCAAGAAACTGAAGTGCACTTTTGCTCACTTTGGCATTCCAGAACAGCCAGCGACAGACAATGGATCCCAATTCGCTGCAGCTGAATTTAAGTCCTTCCAAATGAAATATGATTTGGATCCAATTACTGGCAGCCTCAGGGCTGGCTGAATGGATGGGCAACGTGGGCGACTGCCCAGGGCACCGTGGTCCGGGGGGCGCCGTGGTCAAGAGCCAAGGAGTAGGGAGGGCCTGGGGTACGAGGCCGCAGTGTTACCCGGGGTTTTTCCAACCCAAAGCTCTTGGTAACGTTACTCTGTGCAGGGTGATGTCAGGAAATAAATCAAATGCAGCAGCAGCGGCTTGCCGATTGGCTGGTCCTTCCAGCTGCCGTTGGGGGACCCCAAAACTGTGCCCAAGAAGAGATCCCTGGAGAGTCCAGACCTCTTCCTGCCCAATTGACCCTTGTTAGCAGACAATAACGCATCAAGAAAAAAGCTTGTTGGGCCAGTAGTTTCAAAAGTTCATTGAGAGGTTTCCCCAGATTGCTTTTTAGCCGGGGGGGAGGGGGGTGCAGAGTCAGATAGAGGTTGAGAAAAAGGCTCCCCTCCCCTCCGGGCTTAGTCATGCTAAAGCTGCATGGTCCTGCAGAAAGGCCTACTGATTTTGGCTACTGTTAGCAACAAGTCTGATCATCAACATTACACTATCAAGTGGTCCCTGGCCCTTTTACTGGTCCATCAAAATCTCCCCATACAGTGATAGGGAGCCTGGGGCAAGGAGGGTGGGGGAGGCAGCAGGGCTCAGGAGTGATTGGGAGATGGGTGGGGAACCTGGGGAAGCAGTGTGGGCCATGGGGATGGGGGATGGATGGGGGTTTACAATTTTATTCAATGGCTTTCAGCGAATCCACGGTCCAAAGTGTTCCAACGCCCCCTGTGTACAGACAGCCAAGAAAACCCGACAGCAGGAGGAGCCATTCCTTGCCCTTCTGAGTTACAGATCAACTCCAACAGCAGCTCCTGGATATATTTTGTTTATTTTATTGTGCTAACCCCAGGCTGCGGGCGCGCTATTCAACCCTCTCTCTTGTTTTGCTAGTTGGGAACATTTAACCTCCTCTGCTCCCTCCCCCTTTTTTCATGTGTCAGGGCAGCACCTGTTCTTTGTAGGTTCTTACACCCAGGGACCCTATGTGCGGGGGGGGAGGAGGGTATACTTTACTGGGGACCAGAGGCCCTGGGGGGTCCAGCCTAGGCTGCAACCCCCATTACCATGAGCAAAAAATTGAAGCTAAATTGTAGCTTATGCCTGAGGATATTTATAGAAACGTATTTCCCTGTGTCTATGTATCCATTACCCAGATCTTGGGAGATTTGCTGGCGCCAGTCAGAAGCAGTGTTCCAGAAGTCTCAAGCAACATTGTGAACAGTGAATTGCTGGGCCCGCTAGCCCAGCCCAGGCACTTCTCTAGAACAGAGAGTGTGTTCTTGTGCTGTTAAACTAGGACTTGTCGTTTGAGACTGAGAGACAGAGAGATTTGTGCTCCTCTCTGTGAGATGCTCTATCATCTCTAGATCAAGAACTACCAGTCCCAGAGTTCCTTGTGCGTAGGCAGGAGGGAGGGACAGCTGGTGGGAGGGGCAAAGCAGAGCACCATAAGACAGTGGGGACCAATGCCACTGCTTCTTCTGGTAGGATTTGCAGGCCCAAAATACATGTGAGTAAGTGTCTGATTCACTCACAGTCACACACACACACACCCCATACTGCCATGTCTGGTGGTGGCTATAAATACAAATCAGGCAGCCAGAACATAAGGCGGTAAAAGAAAGGGAACTAAAACAAGCTAAAGGACACCAATCGATCCTCCAGTTTTTCAAATCAGACAGGGCCTTTCTGCAGTCAGGCAATACACTAACTAGGGAAGCAGATGAACAAAATCAAGATGAAAATGTTTTCAATATAGAGACCGTGTCTGTGGCACTGGCAATTGATGACAAAGAAAAGCTGCGAGAACATGCATCGTGTGACTCAAGATAGTCAGGCAGTATCACCATTAGCACCACCACATTCAGAAGGTTTACGAGAAGCAGGAGAGAGCAGTGCTGCACTATCTGATTCTTGTCTTTTCAAAGATCCAGGCTTGTGGCCTGAAAACAGAACCGATTCTATCCGTCAAAAAATTGTTCTATCTGGTGTCCTGACTTTTGAAGAAATGCGGAAGCTAGCAAAGTCAATGCCAACAGATGCAGATGGGTGTAATTTTCCTGAATTTCTTCTCAAATGTCAGACTTCCAAGAGCAGAGAAAAGATACCAGGAGACTGGCTTGTTTGGAGTGCTACCAACCAAGCACTGTATTGTTTTCCATGTCGGCTGTTTCCTGAAGGGAAGCTTAAACAACACAGTATGCTGGCCAAAAATGGAAGGTATTCACCAATTGTGAAAAAATGGCATAAACTATATACTAAACTTCCTGAACAGGAGAAGAGCATAGAACATAAAACTTGCTACTGCCAGTGGAAGCAATTACAGCCATCACTGTCAGCTGGAGTGGACAGTGAGTTCAAAATTAAATATTAACAGAAGCTACAAGATGGAAAGAAATATTGGAAAGATTGTTGGATGTTCTCTTAGTTCTTGCTTCGTAAGGTTAGCATTTCAAGGAGGAGACAATCTGAGAGGTGACCCACACAATGGTAACGTTCTTGGAACTCCAGAGATTTTAGCTTTGGGAAGCTAATTCATGATTTTGCAATGAAAAAGGCCAGAAAAATAAAGCTTTAAAGTGAATTGGCCTAATTATAAAATGTTTGCAGTCACATTGGTCCATTAGAATAAACAAAGCAAGATATCGACGGAATATAATACCTTTATAATGACCAAAAAGTTACAAAACAGTCAGCAAACGTGTAGGACTCTCAGGCTGGGTGTTATGTTAAACAAAAATAGCAAAGAGGGGGCATTTCCCAGAAATGTAGAATATGTAACAGTAATTTCAGAATTCAAACCTTTTTCATGGCTCATGAGATTGTACGTATGGGATGAGGGATTGTGGTACGTGTGTGGGAGGGGGCCCATGTTACAAGTTTGTACTGGGCCCGAAAAATTATGCTTGGGCCCTGCTTACCCCACACTCATCACTGCCATATCTGAGCGTCAAGCAGCCATGCTGGTGACTCCACTGTGCTAGGAGCTGTACAGACATGTCCAAATAGACATGACAGACGCAAGTTGTGGGGGGAATGGAGGTCCAAAGAGGTGATGTGAGCCACTCAGGCTCACACACCAGGTCAGGGTCAGAGCCAGGGAAAGAACCCAGGTGACCTGACACCCAGCTCCTCCATTTTTTTCTGACCTGCCCTTAATTTGTCTCTTTGTGACTGTCAATTGGTTTGAGCCTCTTTATTTTGTTCTATCTGAAGGCTGAAACAGGCCCGCAGACCTGTTACTTGGGCGTCTCCCCCAGCGCACGCGGCCCTTGAGGAGAACATTGGCTCGTGAATAGCTGGGAAGGGCAAGAATACGCTTCAAGGATCCCATCTGCACGGAATTCCCGCGCGTCAGCTCCCGGTGCAAGACACAGCAAAACGCCCCAGCTCAGAGGTGTTTGAGCCTCTGAGAGTACCA
This sequence comes from Emydura macquarii macquarii, assembly GCF_026122565.2. Classification (NCBI taxonomy): domain Eukaryota; kingdom Metazoa; phylum Chordata; order Testudines; family Chelidae; genus Emydura; species Emydura macquarii. Next base: position 9,290,102 of record NW_027133607.1, on the reverse strand, counting down.
CAGGCGCCTATGTAAGGAAAAGGGCACGTCCCACGAGCAGCCCCAGCACGGCTGCAGCTTGCTTGTGGGTCTCCAGACCCGGCTGGCCAGCCCCCAGCAGGCAGAGAACTAGCCAAGCTCTGGGGCTGAGTGGCGCACGCCCGTCTCCCAAGCCAGCCAAGCAAAGCAGCTGCGGACTGGAGCAGACGGGGCATAAAGGTGAGCCTTGTTCAGGAGCTGAGTGTGGGGCTGGGAGCAACCAGCTGCGGGGGACGCATGTTTCCACCTGCCGCTTTCAGCCTTCCTCTCCCTGGACTAGTTCCTGCACCACCAAAGTCACAGGATCAGGGCACCAAGCCCCGGCCTTTTATCACTTTTGCTCGTGGCATCCCCCGTGCAGTCACTGTCAGCTCCATGGGGCAGGGACCGGGACTTTATTTGCTCTGGAACCCGCTTAGCGCCTGGGACAAATGGATACGAGTGAGGCAGAATGAGACGCAAGTTGTGCCCGAGCCCCCCAGGAACCGGGCTCTGGAAGCCCTCGGGGCGCAGCCAGGCAGGACTCTAGTGCTTCGGGGTCTGCACCCTCAGGTCTCCACACACCCATGCAGCCGCCTCCTGAATCTGGCCTCGGAGGGTCCAGCGCCCCTGCTCTGCCTGAACTCCCCCTGTGAGTCCCCCTGGATGGGATCCTGGGGAGCTCCTACATGCCCCCAAAGGGGCCCTACACCCCGCCTTGCAGTCCGAAGCGTGGGAGTCAGAAGGTTTTATTAGATCTCAGGATCACAGCGTAGAACAGACTTTGTTAGCCGCTTAATTAGAAATTACAGCAGCACCTAACGAGGGAGCCTCAGAGCCCATTCTCAGGCCCTGCTCCCGAGCCCCCTGACAGGGGCCTGGGCTCTTCCAGCCAGCCACCTGCCCCCCCCCATCCCTGTCCCCCAGCCCCTCCCCAGTCCTTTGTCTCCTTCCTGGGCAAGGTGGCTGTAGGAGATTAAAGAGTTAAAAGCTGGATGAGTGGTCAGGCCTAAAGTACAGGGAATGGGGTCAAGGCAAGGGCAAACCTTGTTTCTGTTAATTGGTGTGAATTTTAGTTAGAGTCTGATATTTTTTTCTTCTTTTCCTCCCTTCCCTGGGAATGTGGTTAATAAAATACCTATCGCTATTTCTGTGCAAGGCCTTGGTGGGAAGAAAGTATCATCTTCCTTCTCCCCCTGGCCCCATGCCGTTACTTCAAAGAACGTTAGTGCAACATGTATAGGTTTGAAGGTGATGTGCCTGACCTCTGTATGGTAATCCTGTAAACAACAAACAGGGGCGGGTATAATTACATTCATGAGGTAGTTGTTAATATTCATTTTATAGGTGTCAGTGTAACCAAGGAAGGGTCTGTGGGGAGTTGCTGAGAATGTATACATTTACATACTGTTATGGATAGAAGAATTGCTCACTCGGCGAGGAGGTGGAACGAGCAGGCAATAAAGGGTTCTGTCTCCCCAATCCACCCCCGGGACAACCTCTTTGATTATTTCTAATGGTCGCCATCCTCCCTTCTCTCTGCCTGCCACAACCTGTTGGAGCTGGCCGACTCAGGAGGGCAAAGGGATCTGGTCTGCAGACGTGTGGCTAGGAAAGGCCCATCCGCCCTCTCGTGGCCCCTGCAATGATCACACACCCGGCTCCCATCAACGAAATACATGAGTAACATATGGGGGAAACTGAGGCACACACACACAGCACTCAGAGAAAAGAGCAAGAATATCTCCACTTCGTCACACAAGTTATTGCCCCTAGCTCAGCCGTAGCCGACATCCGAACCCGCACGTCCCTTGGTTGCTAAGCACATGGGTTTCCAATGAAGAAAATCACCGTATTAGAGGGGTGACATTTGGTAGCCCTAAATAACACTGGGAGAGAGGAAGGCTGGTCTTGTGGTGATCAAGTACTGCCCTGGGACGCTGGAGATCTATACTGATAACTGGCTCTGCCACAGACTGCCTGGGGGGCCTTGGGTGAGTCCCAAAGGTGGATGTTTTCAAAAGCACCCAGCCTTGCTCACCTCTGCTCCCACGGATGTCACTGGAGTTTCACTGCCAACTCCAGTGACCGCAGAGGTAGAACAAAGTTGAGCACTTTGAAACCCCTGCTCTTCACCTCTGTGTGTCAGTCCCCCGTCTGTAAAGTAAGAATCCTTCCTTAGTCTGTCTTGTTTATTTATCTATAAATTCTTGGGGGGGAGGGGCAGGGCTGCTTCTCATGGGGTATGTACAGCGCCTGGCACAATGGGGCCCTGATCTCAGGTGGAGACGCAATGCTACTGTAATACAAATTAAAAAAAAAAAAAACTTCGCTCTCTTCTAGCTGCGGTTAAATATCCGCACGGCATTCAGGGTGTGTAACTGAATTGGACGGCCAGGCAAACGAGACCGCGTCGGTCCCAGGGGAAGAAGAATTCTTTTCTGCCTTTCCCAAGATAACATTTCAATGTTCCGTAACTCAAGCCTCTTGCCAGTATTCCCACGCTGCTCACAGCCCTACATTCCCCCAGGATTTGGTCTATTGATCTTTTAAGCGCTGCTTCTTGTTCTGGTTTTGCGCCTTGCCAATGAAATCTGCTTTTATTTACCACACTGTGGCATGGGGCCCAGATCCTGTTACATGCATCTGTTCCCGATGGACGCCTTAGAGGAGAACTGAGTGGTGTCCTTGTGGGAGGCAGGGGCAGAAAAGCTGGTAAGCACTGGAGGACAGGACCCAAGGTGTTGGACGAGATCTCGCTGTCCTCCACGCAACAGCTGTTGTGGCCCTGGGAAATCCAATCAACCAGGAAAATACAGTACCCAAAGCGGTGACAGCATCACTGCCTCTCAATGGCTGAAAGCCTGCAAGAAATAACCTCTTCCCCTCTCCTGCTATTACTAACAGGACTGCAGGACTCTCGTTGTTTTAACACTAACAGGAGTTCTCGTCAAACCCAGATTACAGCAATCTATTTTTCGAATCCTGGGTTCTGTGCCCATGGCCCTCCTGCATTAGCTGGTGACCACAAGACCAGGATGCGTGCACCAAAATTCAGCTGAGTGCTGCAGGGTTGGGGTGAAACACAAAATGTCCAGGTCTGCATCTTCATTGGTTCTTGCCCGTATTTTTAGCATTTACATGCATATGGTCCAGGGCTAGAAAGCCTGGGGGCATGGAACTGCTCCCTCCGTAGAGGAGACAGGGAAAAGACAGTTCTCTCCACGTTCATTATTTACAGTAGTTACAAGATTGCTTACCCATCACACCACCTACTGACTGTTGTAGGAATTTGATTATGTTCTGATTGTCTACTCTTAAATAATCATAGATTATGATAACTGTGGGCCCAGGAGAATGTAGCAGACACTTGCCCACACCAGCCTGTCCATTACATTGTGTACTTCATATTAGTCCAGCATCAGTAACGGCTAGCATGAAAACACTCAACGTATCAAAAATTCAATGCAGTACAAAATTTGCTTTATGACAAGCATGCAGAAATCAGTTGTAAACTGGAGTCAGCAGTACAGGAAACAGTTGATCCAATAAAAGATATTACCTCATGAGACGCTGGCTGGATTAGGGGGACCATTCATGATATTATTTAACATCGATATGTCAAAATTACAATAATTCATATGAGATAGGCCATGTCAGGTACCGTTAGAAAGATTCTAATTTGCTAAGTATGATGATATTGTTTATGTGTATGTGTCATATTTGTAATGTAGGTTATAAATGTGTAAGGCGTATCTGTATTTCAGCTTGTGCTGTGTTTCTGGGCGACATCCCAGACAGGATAGCTGCAGCACTAGCCTGCTTAATGGCCCGTTAAGAGAACTCAATGGTACAATAAGCCCAGGGGCTACACCTTATGTGTCATCAGGATTTACTCATGTGACCCTGGACTCCAACTTATTTCTGTAAATTTCCACAAGCAGCAGCATGGCAAAGGGACATAAAAGGCAGTTGCACCACATCCATATTGTCTTCAATCAGTTTTCATGCCTGCTTCCTACCTCTGGATCAACTCATCTACAATTGAAGCTGTGAAACGAAGGACTGAGACCCATCCAGGTACTGGATGTACACCAGAAGGACTATATCAGCCTGCAAATTCCACAATTCTAATGAAAACCTGATGAAGATGGACTTTCAAATCATGTGTATATGTCTGATTGCTTTAATCATTTAACATTTCTCTTCTAGTTTGTTTCTTTCCTTTTATAATAAACCTTTAGTTTTAGTTACTAATGGATTGGCTGGCAGCGTGGTATTTTGGGTAAGATCCAAACGTATATTGATCTGGTGCTGTGTCTGACCCTTTGGGGTCAGGAGAACCTTTTTGGTAAAAAGCATAGAGTTTAAATAACTGATCTCTTTACTGGGCCTAGTGGCTGATTGGGAACCTGAGACTGAAATGCAGAAAAGGGGCTGTGTACTTTCTGTTTTAGTTTCTTGATAACCAGTGTGGGGAATCAGAAGCACTGCTTGTGGCTGGTTGGGAAGTCTGTTTCCTATTAAAGTCCTGGTATAACTATGGTTTTCTGTTGGAACATCATATTTAGGATAAAAAAGATATCTGATAAGCTTCCAAACAAAGTCACCGTAACATGCAAAGAAGTCAGGGAAAGAGATATAGATTTAAAAAGCCAACCCAAAGAGTCAAGGTAAATTTTTTCTTGGGATGGAAGCTGTTGTTGATTTGATGTCTGCCATGTATAAGACAAGTTGGAAAGGGGGTGCATGTTGGGATCTGTTGATCCTAGCGACGTAGGAGATGGGCGTTTTCGGTAAAAACCCTGGAGCAAGTGCCTCCTGCCTGAAATGACTTATCTGGAATCCACGACAAAGGCTCCTGAATTCTGTTTTGTCCCACAAGTGCTGCACTTTCCAATCTGAAGCTTCCTTTTAAGTGAGTCCATGTACAACTCATTCTGCCTATTGATCCTTCTTAGTCATTGTCACGCGGGCTGGCTTGAGTGGGGGGGCATTTAGTATATTGTGTGACATCAGTATGTCAGAATCATGCTAATTCGTGTGAGATACGTCATGTCAGGCACTGTTAGAAGGGATATATTGTGCTCAGTAAGATAATGCTCATGTTCACGTATTATATGTGAAATGGAAGTTATGAATGTATTTGATATTTCTGTATGTCAGTTTGGGCTGGCTGGGACACACCCTAGACAGAGAGGTGGCAGGACAATAGCCTGCTTGATGTCCCATTAAGACATTCACGGATGCAAGGGGCCCAGGAAGAAACTAAAGACACACCTGAAGGGTTACCAGGATTGGCCCATGTGACTCTGGACCCCATTTTAGTTCCTGTAAGTTTCCACAGGCCGCATGGCCAGGGACAGAGGGTGTATAAGATCAAACCCCAGAAACTATTTTGTCTATGTCCCTGTCCAGCTGCAGACACACACCTACCTCTGGATCAATTCATTTTGCATCTGACCCGAGGGGTGTAGATCCATCCAGGTGTTGGATGTGAACCAGAGGAACTGTACAAGCTGCAACTCCACACTTCTTCCAGAAACCTGGTGTAAATGGACTTTCAATCATTTGTATGTATGTGATTTGCTTTAATCCTTTAACATTTCTCTCATGGTTTATTTCTTTCCTTTTACAATAAACCTTTAGTTTAGACACTAAAGGATTGGCTGCCAGCGTGGTATTTTGGGTAAGATCCAAACTCATATTGCTCTGGTGCTGTGGCTGACCCTTTGGGGTCAGAGGGAAGCTTTTTAGTAAAGAGCAGAGAGTTTAAAGAACTGGTCTCTTTACTGGACCTAGTGCTGATTTGGGAGCCGGGAACTGAACTGCAGTGAAGGGGGCTGTGAGCATTTGTGGACTGGCTTCTTGATATCCAGTGTGGGGAAATCAGAAGCAGTTCGTGGCTGGCTGGGAAGCCGGGCTTCAGTGTCACCCACCAGCGTAGGGAGAATCTGCTCTCCTTTTGCAGCCTGCCCTGATCTTGGTATTCGCAGTTGGCTGCCCTGGGCACGGAGGGGTCACAGTCATAAACCCTGGCACGCATTCTGGTTGCATTCTCGTCTTGCCGGCTGCCTAGTTCTTCCCAAGTATTTTGCTGAGACCCTCTGGAACCTGCCCTGCAAGGTACCAATCGTGCATTGATGGAGTATTAATAATAAATAAGTTGGTCAAATACCAGAAAAAATGGTTTTTGTTGACAAGGTTATTGTATAAATATCGGTCCCAACCATATGAGCGGAAGCTGATTGGCTTCAATGATGCTCCTTGCAGGGCAGTGGTGCATTGTGGGTCTCCGGTGCCCAGGGGCCATACTTACATTGGTGCCTTCCCCGCCCCCCCATTGGCAGTGTCTCGCGGGGGAGGAGGGTCTGCAGGCCCGTGTCCCGCTTTCCCCCACTCCCCCTCCGTCAGCTGCAGCAGCAGCGTTGGCAGCGCCCCACATGGGGGGGGGGGGTCTACGGACCCGTTTCCTGCCCTCCCCCCACTGTGGGGGTGGTGGGGGCTGCCTGGCAGCAGGAGGGGGCAGTGATGGGCTCTGGTCCCTGTGGCTCCCTCCTTGCGCCCAGCGCAGGAGCAAAGGAGCTGGGAGGACGCCCTGGCTGCCTGTGACAGCGGGTGGCTCTGAGGAGGGAGGGCCTGGCTGGCGCCCTTCCCCAGGCCAGCGCCCGGAGCATGCTCCTCCCCCAGTACGCCACTGTTGCAAGGTCTGCCAGTGTGAAACTCATGGCAGGCTCGGGACCATTGCTGTGATTTCTTGCATAGCCACTCAACGAGCCGTTTTCGAGCTGCTCCAGAGTCAGCTGAATGCTAGAAAAATTGAATTGTCCGAGAAATTCAGCCCCCAGACTGGCAAGAATTTGTCACATCATGGACTGGACAATAACTCTTCAGCCAGGTCCAGGGAAAAGGTCTTTGGCCTGGTGGAAAGCTCACTGGATGGGGACTCAGGAGAACTAACATCTTTATCTGGCTCAGTCTGCTGGGTGATCGTGGGCAAGTCACATCACTTCACCACCCTGTGCCTCAGTTTCCCCATGTATCAGAAAAGGATAATGATGTTGGGGTCCTTGGCAAAGTGCTTTGAGATCTCACCTCACCACACCTGTAGCAAATACTCCATCTGGAGGAGGAGTTAAAAGGCTGGGGAGCAGCTCATGTGGGGGCAGCCCAGGGAAGAGAGCAGATCTGTGACCTGCAGCTCCGGCAGAGGAGAGCGGCAGGAAGTCCAAATCTCTCCCTAAAACACCTGCCCAGAGGGAAGGGAGGACCTGCGACAGAGACAGATGGAGAGGGAAGCATCCCCCTCTCCCTCTCATAGGAACTCTGGGCTTTGGGAATCCTCTTTATTTTTTGTTTGGACTACCCCCATCGGGGGAAAGCCCTCGGACTGAGCTGGCCCGGGAATGACGGCCATGCCACCAGAGGAGGCAGTTGCCATGTGATGAGCGGGCCCCCTGCACACCGCCTTAACCCAGACAGTAACTTTGGGACAATCACAAAGGGTGGAGGTGATAGGAAGAGGCCCAGGGAGGGCAGCCTTTAGCAGCTTAAATGTGGCATATTTTTCTGACAGGAAATGTTGTTCTGGTTGGCGCATCAGCCTCTGGAAGTTTATAGCCGAGGATACAGTTACTATCGAGTTAGTGGCAAGTAACCTTGCTGGGAACGTAGCTATGTAGCTGCTGCTTTAAATTTCAAAGAGTCTGCTGGGCACATTGCCATTTTGTGTTCCGTTTCCATGCAGCCTGTTGGCCAGAGGATAACACACTGTGCTCTCTCTCGCACAAGCAGCGCATTTGGTCTTTTGTTGTTTTCCCCTTTAATCTAAAGTAAACGATGTAGGTTGTTCTCCCAGCTCCAGCCTGGATTCTCCACTGTCTTACGCCTTGTGTCGTCAATCCCACCGGTGTAAAATGCGGGCCCAGTGAGTGTAAAGTGCCATGAAATCCAAACTCTCCATTCAGTCACACTGGGGGTGGCATTTTGCACAGGTATAAATGACAACACAAGATGCAGGACATTGAAGACTCAGGCCCCCTACCTCTAAGTGTCCCAAGACATGAGGCCAATGTTTTGTGTTCCCCTGGAAATAATTGTTGCTGTCAGTAAAACGTAAACCAGTTTAAGGAACTCTGCTCTGGTCCTGCTCTACATGTGAATAGTGCGGTCATTAGTGAATGTATGAGAAACCCAGAATCAGGAAATCAGGTCTTGGGTTAGCAGGAAGCTTTCAGTTCCCTCTAGCCCTTTGATATTTGGGAGGTTAGTTCTGGGGTAGACAATCCAGACTGATGGAGACGGGGTGTTTGTCTCCCACTGGAATCTGTAATGAATGTAACAGTGGACAAGAGCCTGAAATATGACTGATCTGCAGTCATGAGTCACGGATTTATGGCTCAAAATGTGACACACAAGATCAAACCAGGAGTTATCGTTTCGTACCAGAGCAGACCATAAACCATCCTCTGCGACTTTCTTTCGCTGATTCAGGGTTGTTCATCTTCATGCCTCATCCTTCCCTCCTCACAAAGCAGGCGAATCAGCTGTGCCCAGCTTCATTTGGCCCTGTGTGAAAATGCACCAGCCTGGAGCATGCTGAGGCAGTGGAGAAATTCTTAGCTAGCAGCACGCAGAAAGTTAATTAAAGAAACCCGTTAATGCAGCACTGTGCAAGGTTTAATTTCACTCCAGGTAATGGGAATGACTCAGCCATGTGTAATTTGGCACAGTTTTAAAGTGGTGAAGTAACCGACCATATCGTCAGGAGACACTGGGGTGAGAACATAGGTGCTGGAACTAGGAGTAGGGGGGCTGAAGGGGGGCTGCCCTACCCCCTGGCTTGAAGTGGTTTCCATTATATACAAGGTTTGGTTCAATGGCTCTCAGCCCCCCACTCTATAAAAATTGTTCCAGCACCCCTGGGTGAGAGCTCGTTTAATAAGCACTGAGAACACTTTTGGTATGATATAAATAAGGAGCCAAAGTTTGTAGATTTAATCCCCAGCTGGACCTCACCTCAACCCTCCACTATCTTTTTAAAGTGATGCTCTCAAGGTAAAAATGATAGCTTAAAAGCCCCAAATCCCTGGTCTGTATCGAGTAATAACACCTCAGATTATCCAAATGGAGTGATTTTTTTAAAACCTCATTTATTCTGCAGCACGCGTCTGCAGTAATGATCATTCCAAATCAGGCATCAGATCCCAAACATCTCGAGACGGGCTCAAAGTCCTGAGATTTAAAAACAAATGTCGGGTTTTTTTTCTTTGTCTCCTGATGTTAGAGATTAGGATTCACACCCTGCAGTTTTTCTCTGCAGCCGGAAGGGCTGGAAATCGACTCTTTCCTTTTTTTTAAATGAAAGCTGAGATTTTTCAGCTAGTGACATGATTCCAGCAATTGAGGGCTTGGAGAAACACCCCAGGCCCCCGCCCCGACTGCAAGAGTCTTGATAAAAGCACAAGAGTTGGCAAGGCTGCAGCAGCTGCAGTTTCTTTCCTCTTTTGTTTCTTCTCAGCTGGGGCACTGAGAGCGGAATGGGAAATGTCAAGTTCTCTCTCAGACCAGTTTCACATCCTGATTCTCAGGCCCTGGCATTATGCTGATCCCTTTGAGAGCCCAGCCCCGCTGGGGGCCGTTGACATATAAACGTACTTTACATTACAAGGCGTATAAAGACATTTCCCTTCACCGTCAGCTTTGTGCCACCCGGGGCAGGCACCGGACACGGTTATGGCATTAAGCTTCCGATAGTCCACACAGAATCGGCTCGACCCGACCCGTCATTTTTGGGGACCAGCACCACGGGGGAGGCCAAGGGGCTGAACGACTGAATCACCCTTAGGATCAGCATGTCCTTGACTTCTCTCTCCAGGTCCTGAGCTGTTTTCCACATGACTCTGGAAGGGGAACACCTGATGGGAGGGTTTGCTCCTGTCTCCACCCGGTGGACAGCCAGGTTGGTGAGCTGCTGGTAAGAACACAGCACCTCTCTGATCTCTGCCTGCTCGGCAGGGGTTCGCTGGGCAGAGAGGGGAATTGACTCCAGCGGGCAGCTGGCTGCTGTCTCCGGGAATAGATCTATCAGGGGGTCTTCCTCCGGCCCACACCCGGCCAGCACCAACGTCTTCCTCTCAAAGTACGGCTTCTTCATGCTGACGTGGTACAGCCGGGGGCTGTGAGCCCCATCGGACAGTTGCACCGCATAGTTCACTTCGCTCGGCTGTTTGACGACCCTTGAAGGGCCCGTTCCAGGTGGCCTGGAGCTTATTCCTCCGCACCAGGATGAGACCCATCACCTGGTCCCCGGTGCCGTAGGAGCGTGGTGACGTCCTACCAGACTTTCTGTTTCCCTTGGGCCCGGGCTAGGTTCTCCCAGGCCAAAGCCATGAGCGCGGTGAGCTCTTCCTGGAAAGACAGCACATACTCTACCACCGATTCCCCACCGGGAGAGGCCTTCCTCTCCCATTCACCCCTCACCACGCCCAGGGGTCCCCTCACTCACCTCCTGCACAGCAACTTGAACGGGGAGAGCCCTGTGGCTTCCTGGGGCACCTTCCTGTAGACAAACAGCAGGTGGGGCAGGTACTTGTCCCAGGCCTGCGGTGCTGAGCCATAAAAGTCATCAGCATCTTCAGGGTCCCATTAAAGCTCCCCACCCGCCCGTTGGACTGAGGCTGGTATGCTGAGGCCCAGGCATGCCGGACCCCACCCTTCTCTCACGAGCAGCGGAGCAGGGCTGACATGACATTGGACTCCTGGGCTGTAAGAACCTCCCGGGGGAACCCAGCCCTGCTGAAAATGGTGCCATGGTGTCAGTCTCAGTGGAGGACAGAGCCACCGCCCCCAGGTAGTGACATCTAATGTATCTCTTCCCTGAGCGGGTGGCCTCACCGAGGGGCCCCACTATGTCCATAGCCACCTTCTGGCAGGATTCCGCTACGATGGGTAAAAGTCTCAGGGCTACTTTCCACTTGTCCCAGGCCTTCCCGCCGTCTGGCAGCAGTCGCAGGATCTGCAATACGGCTTGACGGCGTCCTGGACTGCAGGCCAGTGAAAGTTCTGCAGCCGTCTCTGCCTGGTGCGCCAGATCCCCCGAGAGAGGGGCATGGTGGGCCAGGTAGAACAGCTGGCGGCCGTACTTCGGGGGAACCACCAGCTGACTCCCGACCCCCACGGCTCAGGTTTCCCGACGGGGACCCACTCCCGGTGCAGGAATCCCCTCTCCCACCGGAATCGTTCCCGGCGGTCCATTCCCAGGGATCTGGTCCTACTGTGGCCGGCAAGGGCCTCAGCTTCTCTAAGGAGGGATTTTTCTGCAGCTCCGCCTGGAAATCCGCAGCTGGGCTTGGGCACAACTCTGGGCTGGGCCTCGGTCTCCCCGCCTCGGGACGCAGCCCCTCACTCAGCCCTATCAAGCCCTGTCCTCGGTAATTCCCTCCCCCCCCTTGGGAGTTCCCGTGATGGGGTAGGGGTACCGGAGCAGGGGGCCCCTCTCTGGTTCCAGCTCAGGACCAGGGCTCGCCCAGTGCCATCTGCCAGTCCTCCCAGTCAGTTCCCATCAGCAGCTCAGTAGGACTGATCATGCATCCCAACCTCTGTGGGGCTCTCCTTGGTCCCATTTCAGATGTAGCCTCGTTACAGGAGTGCAAACGCCCCCCTCAGGGTTAGGTATGCATTGGACACTAACTGCTCCGGGTCCGCCACCTCCAGCCATTCTAGAAACGCCTCCGCGCCCGTGTCCCAGAACCCCTGGATGCGTCTCCCACCCACCTCAGTGGGGAAAATGTGGCGAGTAGCCCCCCGGGACGGTCCTGCGCCCCCCCCCGACAGACTGAGCGTGAGCGCTCTGGGGCTGGGGCACGGCCTGTCCCAGATGGCCTGGCCCTGTCGCCCACGTCCCCCTGGACTGCCGGTGCCCCCTCTGGTCGGGTTCCCACCCACTTGACACTCCAAGGGCTTAGCCTCCCTTTTCTTAACCTTCAGGCATTGTGTCACCTTGTGCCCTCTTTGCTCGCAGTAAATACATCTCAGGTCCCCTCTGAATTGGCATCTTGGTGTCCTTCCCGCTTCCCCCGGCAGATCCTCCTGGCCGGCCTTTCCCTCCACACCAGGTCGTGTTTTCGCTGCTCCGCCCGGTCTGCCAGCCGCCACGTCTCCACTTCCAGCTCCTTCACTCACAGCACCTGTTCCAGTCTCCTCCAATCCACCCGGGGGGAAATCCGATTGGGAAGCCTCCTTGCTGACCGGGGGTGGGAGGATTGAATCTGGTGGCCCCCCAGCTACTACCCAGACTGTCCCCCCTGCTACTCCCAGGCTCTCCGGGCGACCCAGAAGCCCTGCTGGGGTCTGTAACTTGTTCCTCGGACTGGTCATTTTCTACCAGCCGAGCAATTAGCTGCTCCTGGGTGAGCGTCCCCACGCGTAGCCCTCCCTGCACAGACAGGCAGTGTCTGTAGTGAGCTGGTTCTAGGCCATTTCCTCGCTGGTCCCTTCACCTCCCCTTGTTTTATCGCTACCTCTACGGGGTGCATTCCCCGACCATCCTCTGCTACCAAGCTGTCACGGATTCACATGCCCCCTGCTCCTCGGCTCTGCACGGTCCCCGGGAGGAACCTCCGTCAGCGTAACAGCCTTCCTGGAAGGTTGCACTCCCTCTGTCTGGGGCAAGGCCTGCCGGCCCCGCCACCTCCCAGCACCGCGCCTCTGAGCTTTGGACACGCCGGCCTCTCTCCGTGGCCCCCCTCAGGGAGTCCGCTCACTCCAGACCCTGGGAACCGCCCACGCCTGGAGGGCACAGTGCAATCCCGATCTCTGGACTGCAGCGACTTTCAGCCAGCGTGAACCAGGAGGGTTTGTTGAACTTCTGAACACAGCAGTCGGGCCCAGAAACTCTAAGCACCGTCCGTCTGGGTCTGTCCGTCTATCCCCTGGCCTGCCTCAGACTTCTTAGTCCCCACCCCGGACCAGAAAACCCCTCCTTCCCGTCAATCCTTCTACATCACCTTCCCCAACAGTCCTGCCTTCACCCTTTGTCACCTGCGCCCCCTGTTCTTTGTTCCTCCACCGGCTGAAACTGGCCAGGTGCCCGGCTCCTCTGTCCCTGGTCCTTTGTCCTCTTTCTGGACAGAACCGGTTGATTTCCCGGATGGGATGGGCCTCCCATCGCCAGGTGCTAGGACACCCAATCTCAAGCCATCCTCCGGGTTCCCGCCTACTAGGCGAGGTCATACCTGGAACAAGCCCCCACCTCCTTAAACATGACACACCTAGGGAAAACTGAGGCACACGCACATACACTGCTCATGCCAACTACTGCCACACGAGGAAACTCACTAAGAAAATCCCCCTCTTCGTCAGCCGGGCTAAACAAATCTCAAATGACAACAAAGCAGATGTCCTCCCAGCCAAATGCAGCCATGACACGGCAAAAATCCCTCTCATTAAATTGCTCCTCAAAAGATTATCTCTGCAGCAGGGACTTTTAGTAAAAAAAAATTCCCATGGAAGCAGCTGACCTGGGAATATTTTGCTAAAATCCCCAAGGACTACAGGACATGGCTGGACAAACCGTGTCATCCAAAGGAGACTCTCCTTTAGCTGAGGGGCCAGGAACCTGAGATTTCGGAGCAGGACACGTCCACACAGCAATGGAGGTGTCTTACTATATTCATAATTAAGAATGAGGGAAGAGAAATCCAGAAACGACGGAATTAAATTTATTTTAAAAGTTTCCAGTGAGTTTTTGGCAACCCTTTAAAATCCTCTTGGGCTGCTTTTGTCTTAGGATCCCAGTGGCTACTTCCTGGACAGCTTTCCAGGCTCTGTGTGAAGTGATTGCCTTTGGAGTGAACGGTAGATCGCAAACTTATTTGTAGTAATTTTGTATGACAAATCCTTCTGCTGCATCATGGAGGCGGCTGTGTCTTAGCAGCAGGAATGTACACGCCTAGCAGGTTTGCTTAAAAATCTGTTGTTGATTCTTTATAATTTTCTAACCCATTTCAAAGTGCAGCATAGAATCATAGAAGAGGAGGGTTGGCAGGGACCTCAGGAGGTGTCTAGTCCAACCCCCTGCTCAGAGCAGGACTAACCTCAGCTAAATCATCCGGTCTTTATCCTGTTGCAGAAGCTCTTTCTGGGAGAGTTCAGAGGTACAGTGTGCCCAGGAACGCTCAAGTTTCAACTCCTGATTCTCCACGCACTTACCACAGTTTTACACCAGTGTCATCCCAATGACTCCACTAGAGTTCCTCTGCTTTAGACTGGTGTCTATGAGAGGAGAAGCAGGCTGTGGGTGTGTTTCCTCCATGGCTGAATGCAGAAGTGACTGGCAGGGATACGTAGGGCAGAAAAATTGTAATAATCTGTGCTCACAACAGACTTTATGGCTGTCAGCTGCCGTGCACACCATCCCCATGTGGTCTTTGCCATTGTCAGGAGGCATGGAACTCAGGTTATTCTGCTCCATTCATAGGGGAGGAGAAGGAGGATCTCTGCTAATCTTTAGCAGCAATATGCACAATGAATGGGCATACACTGGAGCAAAATCATCGTCTTCAGTATAGTGCTGCAGCTGGCAGAGACAACAAGCTAGAACACCAGACTGGGACCTGTACTCTTTGCACACTGTTACTCCATCCACTTCAGATGATGGTAGCTTTGGTCCCTGTGTTAGAACTTCCAAGGAAGGAATTTGGCTCATGGGTTTCCCAGCGGCCAGTCTCTTGTGTAGTAGAGTGCTCTAAATAGCAAATTTTGCGAGGGGTGGCTCTCTGACAGCTTAAATGAATGAGAAATCAGTGGAAGTATCTGGGTGGGGGAATCTCTTTCTCTGGGAATCCCAGGGCATTATCAAGAGTTGCCATCTCTTGCCATTTATTGCAAGTCCTTGTGAGATTTGATGTTGTTGTTCTTAAGACCCTAGCTCCTGGAGTCCTGTGATTATGTGAGACTCTCATCTGTGTTTCTTTTTTCTTTTAAGTACATTTCTCACCCTGGTGATGGAAGTGAAAAGCTTGCAGACAGGACCCCTAGAGGCTCAGAAACCAGAAGGTAAATAAAAAGACCCCCACATTTATTATTTTTAATTTTTCATAATTTTAGACCAATCTTGTGACTTTTTGGCACCTGGGATGTGATTTTTTTTTTGAACACTTAGCTTTGGGGATACCCAGGCGACTCCGTAGCCCCCTCACTGTATCGGGGTGATCACTGTTTCTGTTAGACTGTAAGTGCCACAGCACGGGGACGGTCTCTCTGCCTGTGTCCTGTACAGCACCAAGCACCCTGGCAGCAAAGGTGGCCACACGCCTGTGCGGGTATTGAAGCCACACCCTGCAGTGTTTGCTCATTGGCAGGTGCCCTGAGGTCCCAGTGGGGCTGACAGCTCGGACTGTCAAAGACAGTAATAGGTGATGTAAGCCGGGGGCTGAGAGCCTGGGTCCCCGCCTGCCGGGGCTGACAGCCGGGGGTGGGGGGGGGGGGGTCCTGTCACCAGAAGGAGGGCAGTGTGGACACGAAAACCCACAGCAATTACCGCCATGTTTGTACCGCGACCTAACTTAGGTTGACTTAATTTTGCACTGTAGACGTGCTCTGGTCATGAGCGTTATTGGAGCTTGACAGAGAAATTTGGACCTTGACAAAAAATAACTGACTGTCCCTCTGGCTGGGGTTCCCCTTTCCTGTGGCAAAGGCCTCCCTTCCCCTTCTCCTGAGCCTGCAGGTTGCTTCTTCAAGTACCCCCTCCCCCCTTTCTGGGTCCTGCCCTTCCCTTGACCTCCCCGCCCCTGGGAGGCGGACGCTGCCCCTTTAAGACCTGAGGGGGCCCCCCCCCCCAAGGGTCAGGGGCGGGACGTGGCCCATTTAAGAGGCTCTTCCTCGCAGGTGTTACCAGACGCGATAGATACACAGCGTTCTGAGCCGGGCGGGGAGATGAGTGACGGGGGAGAGCCACCAATAGGGAGGCGGGCGGGGAGCCAGTCTAGCCAATGGACGGGCAAGGGAGGCGGGGTAAGGCTGGGGTCTGCCAGCTGCTGGACAGAGCTGTCCGCTGGCGGCCGATCGGTCGCTGCGGCTGGCCGGGGCGGCCCGGGCTCCCAGGGGCCGGCAGCGAGCGGGCCCGGGGCCATGGCCAGGCGGCTGGCGAGGCCCCCCGTCACCGCCCACGGGGAGGATTTCTCTTTCGTGAGCCCGCTGGTGAAGTACCTGCTCTTCTTCTTCAACCTGCTCTTCTGGGTGCGTGGGGCGAGCAGCGGGGGGCAGCGGGGGGGCGCAGGGACAGCCAGCCCCGCCCGTGGGCAGAGCGTGGGGGGGTGATTCCCCTCTCTGGGGCAGAAGGGGCCAGCAGGGCATGGGGGGCCCCAGGGTATGGCCAAGGGGAGGGGGGGAGAAGATCCTGGAGGTAAGATGGCAGATGGAGGAAAATGCCCCCCTAAAATCTACCCACACTCATGTAATCTTCACCCCAGCTCCCGGGGCTCCCAGCTCGTTAAGGAGCAATTTCCCTTTCTGTGGGTAAGTGTGATTTGAGGAAGCTTTCTCCCCCGCTCTCTGATTGCCTGCTCATTAATTTTGGCTAGGGGGTTTCAGATTTTTATTCCCAACGCAACCACTAGCAGGGACGCTGTCAAGTAAAAATCAGACGTTTAAAAAACAAAAAAAACCGCACACACACCTTCCCTGGGTTTCGGAAAGGAAAACTGAAAGAAAGGAAAAATTCTAATTGACTACTTCTGCAAAAGAAATGGGACCAGTTTCACTTTTTCTAGTCCCCTTCGTGTCTGGGCTCTGCACCCGAGCTGTGGTCTTTGGGTTCAGTTCCCAGCAGGGAATATTAAAAATCCATGAAACCTGTGTGAATTAAAACCAGAGACAAAATGCATTTCTGTTCTCCGTAGGCTGTCAAATT
Organism: Emydura macquarii macquarii; assembly: GCF_026122565.2. Lineage (NCBI taxonomy): Eukaryota > Metazoa > Chordata > Testudines > Chelidae > Emydura > Emydura macquarii. Next base: position 9,273,190 of record NW_027133607.1, on the reverse strand, counting down.
GTCAGCCTCCCCCACGCCTTCCAACACACATGCAGGCGTGGTAAACTTCCTCTCTAAACTGCATTGCCAGACGTGTCCCTTTAAGAAGGGAGCTGTGCTTAAAATAATATCTCAGAGGTCACTTAATAGTGATTGCATCAGTTCAGTCTATAATTATAAAGACAGCAACTCTATCCGGTGAACTTAGCTGAGAATTGGGAAACCACAAATGGCTCTACACATAAAGGGCCTATTTATATCTTTTGTTGTTTAGACTCAGACTTTGATTATTGTGTGAAATTGGCCGAAAGGGCAGGGGCGGGGGCTATGCAAAGGAGAGCAGTTGGACGGGACTGTGTTTCCTGTGCTTTCGGCCACTATCAGCAGTGACCTATCTGGAAATGCTGTCCCTTTCCACAACTGGCTGTCTGTAGCTTTGGGCACCATTTGTCTCTGTTGGTGTTCCTTCTGTTGCACTGTCACCTGCGTGCTGCATGGTTTGAGACTTTGGCCGGTCAGCTAGTGGATGACTTGTTCCCATATCTCATATACTCGTCTTGGTTTGGTTTTTTTTTACTAAAAAGGCCTTTCTTTAAGGGAAATAAGACACAAAATATTATCTGTGGATCTCCTGACCCTTCAAAGCCTGCAGGATTTACAGGGACATTGACTTTAAAAATCACATGCCCTTCGGGGGGTTTTTAAAACCACTTCGGAGCTTTGTTTGGGTCTGAAGTGACACCTGATGGCCTGGGAGGGATTCAGAAATACAGTTACAAGCAACAAAGATAAAGGAAAACTATTTCTCAATCCCCTTCACACCCACCCACACCCCTGGACTTTGTTTCCTTCCTGCATGTGACAGGACTTGGTGGGTACAGGCAGTTTCACTGTTTCCTTTGTCTGCAGTCGGTCAGTTTCCACTTTTAGTTTCTGTGGCTTTTCTTGCCAGTGACAGGACAGAGGCAGAGTGAAATTCTTTGTTTTTAAAGGCAAATGTTATTGTCAAACTGCCGCCATGGGGATGCTGCTTCCAATGTTTTAAAATCACCTGGATTTCCAGCTGATGGTGCCTGTTTAATGTTACCATGACTTCATTTCACTTTACAAACTGGAGTAAAGTCTTGGGGGTCAGAGGAAGGTGCTTTCCAAGCTTCTTAGAAAGGCTTGGGCTGAGGGCTGTATGCTCAGACCTACCCTGTCGGCACCAGCAGGTAGCTGGTTGTCTCCAATGCTGCAGAGTGAGTTTGGCGCCATGTAACGCATCCTTTGCAGTTTGGCGGCTGTGCTTTCTGCCTTCCCGGGCTTGTTTAGCTCAGCAAAGTTTTCAGCGCTCACTGGAGTTGGAAATGAATTGCCACGGACAGCTAGGTGACCACAGCGTCTCCGAGGGGATAGATACAGGCCAGAGGACAAATCGGAGCAGATCTTTCTCCCTGGTCTGCATTGTAACCCACTCTCTGGTCAGATGTATCTTCCCCCAATGCACTCGTGTGCCCAGCATAGGTGAGGGGTGGCTGCTGGTTGTCTCTAATGTTGTCCTTGAGCTTAGCGGGGGAGTCCCTGAACTGACCAGCAGGTTTTCTGTCTGTACAGGGAAGGGTTGGAGATAAAAGGATTCCTATAAACGTGGCAGGAGATTCACAGGATCTCCTTTGATCAGCATGCCAGTGGGGGTCTTGTGCTAGCAAACCTCACGCGTGGACATACTGTAGAGCTGGTGAAAGGGACTTGCTGAACGGGGATGGTGTGTGGGCAACGGTAGACTTGCCAGGGCCTCCTGCCCATGTTCTCTAGCCACGTCCAGGGCCGCCTTGGAGAGAGGGCAGCTCCGGTTCCGTGGCACGTTCGTTCCTTGTTGCCTCTGCTGAGAATGGTGGTTAGGAAGGGTGGCTTTTTGTGGGGTGGAAATGGGGCTGAGATTCTATCTCCTTTCCCATGGGCCTCCCAAATCCACTGGTGGTAACAGTTTCCTTGGGCAGTCCTGGTTTTGCATTGCCCTCTGCAGACCTGATGCAGCGCCTGTCCCCACACTCCCAAGAAGAGGAAGCATCAAATATGCTAGTTTCACTAGTTGATCTCGTGCATCTGACTAGATTTGGGCCAGTTCAGTGTAAGCGTGGAAATTGACTGATTTATGCCACGGAATAAATGTACAGCTGGGTCACCCATCCATCTCCCCTGACGCACTCTGAACCCTCCCCTGGCTGATGGTGTTTTCTTAGTAGCTGAGATTCTTAGAGTATTCCTCTGATTAGGAAGCAGGACCTCAAAGGGCCGTCACTTATAGCTTCATAGAATCACAGAAGAGGAGGGTTGGAAGGGACCTCAGGAGGTCACCTAGTCCAACCCCCTGCTCACAGCCGGACCCACCCCAACCAAATCATTGCCAGGAACGGTCCAAAGCCACCTGTACTTCCAATCTACTAGACTCTTCTGCGTCTGGCTTTCTTGCCTAGATCTCTTTGTACTGGTCCCCTCTTCAGTGAGTATCCACAACGCTGTCTAGTGGTCAGAGCAGGGGGACCCTGAGGTCGGGTTATGTTCCTGATTTGCTGCTGCACCCACCCAGGCCTGGCTTAGGCTAGAAGGGCTTTGATACCAGCGAAAGGGCTTCTTCACCTTCCCCCAGAATAACTGCATCTACACCAGGTCTTTGCCAGCATGGCTATGTTCGTAAGAGGGGGAGTTTTAAAAATTTTGTTCACACTCCTAACCAACATGCTGGCAAAACCTCTAGGCGTAGCTCTAAATACACCTGCCTCCGTGGGTCATTTTCCCTGTCTGTAAAACAAGGCTAATGCTCTCAGAGTTGAGGATTTAACTAATTGTCCCTTGCGAAGGACACCGAGTTCTTCTGACAAAAGGTGCCGTGAGGTCAAAGGCTTGCTGTCCAGTGAGGCTGTCTCCGATGAAGCTGAAGTATTGGCTCCCCGGCCAGGGGGACCTGTCACAAATCTCAGCCTCACGGACACAGCTTTGGCATGAACTGGGCCAGAGCGAACCCGCAGCCTGGGAGAAGATGCACAGAGGATGAGCTCGGGGCAGTTTCCTGCCGCCTCTTGGTCTGAGGCACGTTCCTTCGGCCTTGGTTTGATATCCCTTCATCCCTCATGCCTCTCTTCAGCCTCGTCCCACCACGGGCTAGAGTGGCGGCGAAGCCTCCAGGCTCGGGAATGCCGGCCCTGCCTGTGCAGCCTGTATTGGGTGGACGGGGCCATTGACGCAGCAGCCTTATAGCGGGAGGAGGGAGCCACCATTTGGTTGCAAAGGAGAGCCCTTTCCAAAGGAGAGCCAGTGTCCCTCAAAACATCCTTGAGCTGAGAGGGGCTCCTTTCAGAGCCCACCCCCCTGCCCCTTGGTCAGCTAGCCACGTTCCTGTCGAAAGTGCAAATGAATGCCCTGTGTGTATGCCGGAGTTCCCCCTCTGCCCTCTCCTGAGGCTACAGTGACTGCCGGGGTGTGGAGCAGCTCGTGTGCCGGGGTGAGCATCGCAGACCTTGCCCCTGGCCTTCCGAGTTCATACAGCCCCGTGGAGTCGGGCCGCTCTGCTCGCTGCTTGTCCCTAGAGAACAAGGGGCGTTTGTGGGGGGACGTTGGCCGGCGGTGACGGAAAACGTGTGATTTGGGGCCTGGCGAAAACCAGAGCAGTGGTGATGGGGTGGGAATGCCCCCCCTGTCCCCGCTTCAAAGCGTCCCATCCCCCCTCCCCCCCCCCCCCCCCCCGAAAAGAAATGCTGTCAGCATGCTTCAAGGCAGAGACCCGGGGTTGCACACCCCATAATTACTGCTGGATGCATTATCCAATTACCTGCCTGGCACCTTCCTTTGTATCCGACCTAATCTGTTCAATGGCTGGCTTGATTGTTTGCTGTTATTTGGCTTGCCTGCGGAGGAGGTATTGAAAGGGTACAGAGCTGATCCCATCCCCCCGCCCCACACACACACACGCACACACCCCTGGCAAATAGCACAGGCTGGAAGCACAGAGTTAAATCAGGCTGGGTAGGATTTAGAGGTTAAGCCAAGTGGCATGGCAGGGTCATATATTCGTTGAGGAAGGCGATCCCATGCCGGCTGAGGGGTGAGCTGGCTGAAGTAACAGGGACCTGACATGTAACGACTCGTTGGTTCTCAGCAGGGGCCCGTCCTCGAGCCGTGCCTGGGCCCGAACTGTGCTGGACAAGTGGAAACCCCGGCTGGCGTTCCCCGCTGAGCCGCTAATTGAATTACCGTCCCTCTGGCCGCCCCATGGAGAGGACACGCCCCAGCCTCAGGGAGCAGATTACAGCACTTTATATAGCTAATGAGCAGCGCCGCCAGCTGAACAGAGACGCGTGATGAGCTCAAGGCAGAGACGAGGCCCCGGAGGAAGGTGCCACTGGCTTTCTGCTGTCAGGAGATGCCCTGACCCGGTGGCTTTTGTTGTTTTAACTTCCAGGGGAGGGCGCTCAGCTTGGCGGTGCAGTGAGTGAATATTCCTGCAGCTGGAATCCCCCCAATCCTGCCCCCACCCCATAGTGCAGTCCTAGCGAGGCACTTCTTGTTGTGTGGGGAAGAGGGGCAGAGAGACCTGCGGGCTGCCTTCCTCTGAGCCCTGATCGGCGAAGTGCTGAGGCATGCATGCAGTTAAAGAAATGCAGAAGCAGAAGAGGGAAGCATCTGTATGGAATTCCCCTTGCAGAATCCAGCTGAAGAGTCTTCCTTATGCTGGGGCAGATGCAGGAGGAGCTGGGCAGTAAAGCTCAGGACTTGTATTTGCTAGGAAAAGGTCCCAGTTTCTTTCACCCCAACCCATGCCGAGCCCTGTGTGCAGAGAAGCAGGGGGAGCTGATCAGAGTGACTATCCACCTGGCAGATTTCGGTTGCTTGGAAGAACAAACCCAGACGAGAGAACTGCGTGCAAAGAACGGACCCGGGCTTCACGCTGACGAGGAGCAGTGAGGGGGAAGTTGGGGGCGCCAGCACGTCTGGGAATAAGTCCCTGACTGCTGACACCTGTGGGAGCCGCAGTGCCGGCAATCAACCCCTTATCTCAGCCATGGATACCTGCCTTTGGCCATGTCTTTCTGGGCAGGTCGCTGTGGGGACATCTACACGGGGGCTGGAACCATTTTTATAGGGGATGGGGTGTGGGAGCCATTGAACCAAACTGTAAACCTTGTATATAATGGAAACCACTTCAAGACAGGGGACGTGGCTGTCACCTCCTGCCCGGCACCCCTAGTCCCAGCACCTATGGGTCTGCGCTGCAATAAAAGATCTGTAGGAGTGAATTTCAGAGCCCGGTCAGCTCTGCCCACCTTGTGCAGGAGCTCAGACTAGATGGTCATGTTGGTCCCCTCTGTCCTTAGAGTCGTCTGAGCCGACTCACAGCAATGGAGACGTTGGGCTTGGGCGGGAGCCTGAACCGAGAAACCCTGGCGAGGGTCTCGGGTCCCAGGCTCCAACCTGAGCCTGAATCTCGACTCTGCTTTTTTTTTTTTTAAAGCCCCGCAAATCGCAGTCAGTTGAGCCAGGCCCTGAGACCCAGCGCCGGGGGCTTTTCTCTGCTGCGTGGACTGACCTTGCGTTGCTGGGACGTTGTGTGAAAAAACACACCCGCCCGAAGGTGCCGTGTGGCTGTCCTTTGTGTCACGCGGCCAACAAAACCTTTCTCCCCAGAAGCTTTGGCTGTTGAATTGGCTGTTGTTTCCCGCCACCCTAGATGTCAGCCTTAGGATTGTATTTTCACAGTGGGTTAGCACGCGGTGCGCTAGTGTCTGTACCGACCCCGAGCCTGCCCCACAAGCCTCCCATCTTAACAAGACAGTCTGGCTGAAGGAGGCCGCCTACATGCAAACAAAATGTCTGAGGTGGTATTCAGTGCACGGCTGCTTGTGGGGGTTGGATTTTTTGTGCATCTCCCCCTTCCCTGCTCCCTTTACCAGCCATTAACATCCACAGATTGGGGGGGTAGCGGGGTGGGGAGGGGGAGCAAAATCATACAAGTCACTTTTGAAAATGTTTGGGCTGGATGTCTGCTTTTGCACGTCCAACTCAGAACTTCCTAAAGGGGCTTGATTTTTTTTTCGGGAGGCCTCCCTCTGAAAACCGGACCCTTTATAGGTATGTCTGCAGCGAGCTGCCCAGCGCAACTAGACACTCACGTTAGCGGGGCTGGAACTAGCACGCTGAAAATAGCAGTGCGGACGTTGCAGCTTCGGCAGAGAGTCTTGAGCCGGCTGAGTTCTAGCCCCCCAACCCCTTAGAGCCAGGCTGTTGAAGGGCCGACTTCCAGCGTTGTCTTTACCAAAGCTGCTGCCCCCAGATTATGACAGGTCCCCTGATATTTTGGGGTGACTTTAAGCACTGGCAAGAGGTTTTGTGTAGAAGTGGTGGCCAGTCTGAAGATGGAGGCAGTTGTGTAAATTACACAATGGAGGACATCTTTGTAATTTCCCCTCCTCCCATAACGTCAGTTTGTTCTCAATATTTCAGAGAAAATGAATCCTCTGAGAAGATGCTTTAAAAAAATAAGAACTGGTTTGGGGTGTTTTTGGGGGGGGGCCTGGCAGTAGCTTCATACCCAGCAGATCAAAATCTTGCAAATGGTTTTACCAAAAAAAGCTGGGTGAATTTCACTCCCTGCAGAAGACCAGCATAGGATGTCTGTGTATCACTTCAGCCCCTAATTGTTTGCAGTGCTGTGTAAGCTCGAAAGCTTGTGTGTGTCACCGACAGAAGTTGACCCAGTAAAAAATATTCCCTCACCCACCTTGTCTCTCTTAAGGCCCTTGAGCATAGTGGAATTTAAGTGACCCCCCCAGGAGTCCGTGCACTAGGGATCCATGGGGATGAATTTAAATGGGTACAAAAGCTTTCATGAAATTACGAAAAAATAAATCGGTGAATTAAAGATGTAAATCTGCCTCTGAACTCCTGCCTGAGAGCGGGGAACTAGTGAATGCAGCCAATGGAATGAAACGGGCCAGTTTGGTCTAATTTAGTGCTAAATAGGGCATGCAACACCCTTGGTAAAGTAAATCAAGCTTTCTTGAAATGTTGTGGTTTTAATAATCTAGTCACGGGAAGGACACACTTTGAAATGACTCATGACCTGGAAAGATAATGGAGCAAATAATTAAGCAATCAATTTGCAAACACCTAAAAGATAAGATTGTGTCAAACCAACCTGATCGCGTTCTTTGATAGGGATGTGGGGAAGCAGTAGATGTGGTATATCTTGACTTTAGTAAGGCATTTGATACTGTCTCACATGACCTTCTCATCAACAAACTAGGGAAATACACCCTAGATGGAGCTACTATAAGGTGAGGGCAGAACTGGTTGGAAAACCGTTCGCAGAGAGTAGTTATCAACGGTTCACAGTCAAGCTGGAAGGGCAGATCGAGTGGGGTCCCACAGGGATCAGTTCTGGATCCGGCTCTGTTCAATATCTTCATTAATGATTTAGATAACAGAGAGAGCACACTTCCAAAGTTTGCGGACGATCCCACACTGGGAGGGGTTGCAAGTACTTTAGAGGTAGGATTAAAATTCAAAATGATTTGGACAGACTGGAGAAATGGTCTGAAATGGAATTCTATCCTATTTACAAGGGCAAATGCCAAGTATTCCACTTATGAAGGAACAATCAGCTGCACACATCCAAAGTGGGAAATGCCTCCCTAGGAAGGAGTACTGTGGAAAGGGATCTGCGGGTCATAGGGGATCACAAACTAAATGTGAGTCAAGAGTGTCACACTGTTGCAAACAAAGCAAACATCATTCTGGGATGCATTAGCAGGAGCGATGTAAGCAAGACACGAGAAGTAATTTTTCTGCTCTATTCTGCACTGATTAGGCCTCAACTGGAGTGTTGTGCCCAGTTCTGGGTGCCACATTTCAGGAAAGATGTGGACAAATTGGAGGAAGTCCAGAGGAGGGCAACAAGAATGATGAAAGGTCTAGAAAACATGGGTTTGTTTAGTCTGGAGAAGAGAAGACTGAGGGGGGACATAAAAGGTTCTTACAAGAAGGAGTGAGAAAGATTCTTGTCATTAACCTGTGAGGACAGGACAAGAAGCAATGGGCTTAACTTATACAAGGGAGGTTTAGGTTGGACATTAGGAAAAACTTCCTGACTGTCAGGGTGGTTAAGCACTGGAATAAATGGCCTAGGGAGGTGGTGGAATCTCCTCACTGGAGATTTTTAAGAGCAGGTTAAACAAACACCTGTCAGGGATGGTCTAGATATTCCTTAGTCCTGCCATGAGGGCAGGGGCCAGGACTAGATGACCTCGCGTGATCCCTTCCAGCCCTGTGATTCTAAATTTAGGCAGTGTCCCTTTAAAATGAAAAGCGTGGACTGGCTGCATTTCCCAAGCGCTCACGCCACAATGTTCTCTTTCTCCTGCTCTGTTAAGGCTGCTGTTGAATTTCTCTCCCCTGGCGCAGATCTCTGCCTCTTCTGAGAGCCTTTATGCTGGCTGAATCGCTCTGGCTGCCTTTTGAAAAGCCCTGACGTGCTCGTTTGTGCGCTACTCCCTTTTCCACCTCCTCCAGACGAGTTACTTGTGTTTTCATCTTCTCTGGCTTGTAAATGGCCTTCTGTGTTTGCAGCAAACTGCTCCCTGGTTCTGGAGCTGGGTGGTGGGGTTCACGGATGCTTTGGGGAAGGGCAGGGATGCTCCCACAGAGGTGCCAGGGAGCCAACCGGGATGCCTCGGTTCCTTTGGTCCAAGAGAATTGCATCCCGGCTGTGCTCTGAGCGCGAGGCAGGCGTGCAGCGCCAGGGTGTGTGTAGTGCAAAACTCGATGGCCTGGGGGGAGAAAATTGGTTGCCACCAAAATAAAAGAAATCTTGGTTAATACAGGATGAAATGAAGCTGTAGCTGGAATTCCTGCAGCAGCCGTGGCTTGGATGTTGGCCTTGCCCTCCCCTGCAGCCTGCTAGCCCTGGAGATGCTCATCGCCTGGTCTCACAGGGAAGGGGTAAAGTCTCCCACCCGGCCGAGACACACTCGTTAAACAGGCATGGGCTCCCTTCAGCCGCTAGGCAGGCACGGCCGTCAGGGAAACTGTGTTTTGACCCGTTTCCTTTTCCTGCTCTCGCTTTTCTCTCCTGCCCAGTGTTCTCCGGCAGAGAAACTCCGGCTTGGGATAGTCTGGAGCTGCTGCGCCTTCTGGGGCGGATGAGCTCTTTTGGAAGTCTCCCAAGGGGAGCAGGGCCCCGTCCCATGGTCTCCAAGGATGCAGTCGAGCCGTCGCTGCTTCTGAGCGAGCTGTGAGCCTCTCAGTGTGTGCAACGCGCCTGGGCGTCGGTCTCTGCTGCCCCGTTAGAGAGACGCAGGAGGGGGAAGCAGAGAGGACTATGCCACTAGCTGCCTACGCGTCCCACCTCGCTTGTCTCCAGTGGGAGGGTAGAAGAGGCTGTGAAATGCCTCCCAGTTGCTGCTGCAAGCGCCTGTCACTTCACGAGAGCCCGGCTCTCACGTGTGATGCTGGCCCTAGGTTGGGTGTGGACCTGCCTGTTGGGCGTGGATCGTGCCAGTGTCTGGGGTCTCGTGGCTTTTCCCTGCCATGGCCCGTCAGCCCGTCTGGGGCCGGAAACGCGTGTAGGTTTTTGCACCGAAGTTCGCAAGTGCCATCTGCGCCGTGTTGCTTTGTCAGCGGGTCCGGCCGGAGGTGGCCGGTGCGGGGAGGAGAAGGGAAGGTAAACGGCAGGGCTGCGGCAGGCGTCCGTGCAGGGTGTGGCTGTCGCACGCCAGCAGACGCGTCTGCAGTTCAGGCTGGGTAGCGGAGCCCTCTGCCCAGCTGCTGCGCGCCTGGTGCGCGTGATCCATAACTCGGCCGCGTCTGTGCAGGAGCATTAAAGCACGTGCCAGGTGCGGTCATCCAGAACTCAGTGCGTGAACTGCGGAGGGCTGAGTCGCTTCCATACATTTACATCTGGTCCCGGGTGGTGTAATTTTGCCCCGCTCCAGTGGAGTTGGGATTTCTTTTGTCCTTGATTCTGATAGTTTCACTGCTGGGGGGGAGGGAGAACTGATGCAGTCCGGGCCCTGAATGGTTTTCCACTGGCATTTTAACCACCGTGGCTGTATCCCAGGCCTGCTCTGGGCAGGCTTCGCTGAGACGCTGTTGAAGTGCTAGTGGGTGCTGATGAGGATGAAGACAAGCGGGGATTTTTCGGGGGGAAGGGGCTGGCATACACAACCGCCGACAGCGTGACTGGCATATGAAATGACTGGCATTGTGCGGGCAAAGGGAGCCCTCGCCATCTGTGTGCCTATGCAAAGGGCAGTAACGAGCAAGATAAATTGGCACGCTTGGGCTCTGCTTTTTTTTCTTTTCCCCCCCTCTCTCAATGGCTTCCACAGTGAACTGCTGCTACTTAGAAATCACAAGCAGAGTCTTTTTTCCCCCGTTGCCTTCCCTAGCTCGTGAAAACCCAGCTGTTCTCTTGGTCTCTGATGCAATCCCAAGGAACCCTGCCAGCTGACCCTAGCAGACACTTCGGTTGATTTTGTTATTCGCTTCTATTTACTAGCCTAACTTACTGCATTGCATCCTAGTGCCGTGCAAACCCAGCCCTGGTTTGTGCTAGGAAAGCCTGCTCTGATTGCACTCCCGGCAGGGATCAAACCTCCGACCTCTGGATCTAAAAGCATGGGCCTCTAAGGACCGCCAGACCCATAAAATAAGCTGTAGCAGGCTCATCAATGTCTGCCCGTGGCCCAGCCACCATAGGGGGGAGCAGAGCACCGTGCTGAGGAAGGGCGGATAACACTGGAGCAGGCGGCGCTGAACCAGCGTGAGCCATGCGGAGAAACTGGTGCAAAATCTCTAGTGTAGCACAGACTCCCGGGTGCTGCTGAGACGCCGGATGGAACAGGTGGGCTTTGAGCAGCAACTTAAAGGAGCAGAGGCCTTGATATAAACTACGTGCGTGCCACCCACACAGGCCATGAAGGTGCAAGTGGGGGAAACCCGGTGGGATATGGGCCAGACAGACTAACTTGTAAACACGTGTATGAGAGCCAAGAGAGCTGGCAACTGGGAGAACGGCACAGAGCAGGTGGGCTGCGAGAAAATGGTCCGTCTCCCACCTGTAGCTGCACTTCAGAGGTACGCTGTCAGATCAGAGACTTAAGCCAAGATTTAGACTCTGTCAAACCGTGGTTTTCAGCCTGTGGTCTGTGTGTGGAGCCCTGGGGAGGGGCTGCAGACTATGCGAAAGGTGACTCTGAAAATCAAGTGTCAGAACCCAGAAAAGACCTTCCGTTTTTCGGATCAATCAAAAGTACGCGGGTACCCCCACCTGCAGATCGAAACCCGGCGGCATTGTTCCCATAGAAGCCCACCGCTCAGCGCCCTTTCTCACGCTGCGTCAAATGCCGGGCCGAGCACGGGCAGCGTTTACAGCTGAATTGTGTTCAGTCGGTTTTCAGTCTGAAACATCTACAGTAGGGGTCCGTGGACCACAGCTTCAATTTCCAAAGGGGTCCTCACCTCCACTGGATGCTTTTTAGGGGTCCGCAAATGAAAAAAGGGTGAAAACCGTGGCTGTAAAATAAATAAATAAATACAAATGAAGGTTTTCGGGCCCTACAAAATCTAAGGCCAATAAAAAAGCTTCTGACGCTGACACATTTTTCCCAATTGCCTAGTGGCCCCAGCCAAGAGCCAGGCCCCATTAGGGTAGGTGTTAGACATGCGCCCAGTAAGAGACAGCCTTCATGCTGAAGAGCTGACAAGCGAAATGGCCAAGTCGGGTGACGGGTGGGAGGGGAAATGGAGGCACGGGAGGGGCTGTTACGCCTGTGGTCGCATGGAGGCTCCATGGCCGAGCTAGGCATTCTTAGGATTTTTTTTTTAGACTCTACGCTCCCGTGGGCAGCGACCTTGTCTGTCTTCCTTGCTTTATCCGGGGCCGAGCTCTTGGACGGGGCTCTGATAATAAAAGGCATTTAAAACGCCTAGCTTAATGTTTAACGTGTGCTGGATGCCTGGGTCGGCGACTTCTCGTTCAGGCCGCTGGAGGGCCAGTGATGTGGACAGCGGCTCTGGCCTTCGGGCCCAGCACGTCCTCTGGCGTAATGCAAACAGCCGAGCGCAACCCAGGGAACAAGCTCCCCCCCCCCCCCCGCAGAGCCATGTGCCTGGGACTGTGCTGCTCTGGTTTGCCGGGCAGCTGGGTGGGGAGCCGTGGGATGCCTGCTGTGTGGCTGACGCTGCCTCGCGCCTGAGATGGGGAGCGGGAGCCTTGGCAGTGCAGTGGGTGCAGAGCGGGCGCGAGGGACGCTGTGGCCGGCCAAGCTGCCAGGAGACCTCTGCTAGGGACCCGGGCTAGTGCGAGGAGCTGCCGAGCTCCCCCTATGGGAAAGAAGGGGCTGTTGTCCCTTCAGCCACGCAGGTGAAGCGAGCCCAGGTAAGCAGAGGAGGATGGGGAAGAGGATGGAGCTGTGAGGGGGGGGGGGAGGAAACAATTTCCACTGACTGGTTTGTTCTAGTTGCTGAAATGGGCCTGGGGATGGCCGTGTGGGGGAGAGATTCTGGGGAGAAGACCAGACGCAGAGGGATGGATGGCATTTTGTCTGGCAGACACAGCCAAAGGTGGCATTTTGTCTGGTGTGAGGCCCAGTGGGCGCCCAGGACTGTAGACTTGGATGTTGTGAGGTCGGGGAGAGCTTCCCCTTCGCGCCATCTGGGCGTGCCGTGCCAGTGCTGGAGTTGGCCTGTCTGAGCAAGGGGCTGGTCCCTGCCGAGGTGGTGGGTGCAGGCGTGCAGCCTCCCGTCCCCGGGGAATCGGGAACAAGCGGAAGGTATCCTGGATGGCTGGGCAGGGCACTCCCTGCCTGGCCCGAAGTTACTGGGGAGAGCTGCTGCAGATTGGGGGGGCCGACTGGACAGCATGGGAGATTTCTCCCCTTTCCACCCCCCAGGAGGGCAGAGGATGCTGTGTGGAGCTGGCTGAAACTATGGGCTTGGAAGCTGCCTGCCCGGCGGCTGCTACACAGCATTTAGTGAGGGGCTCCAAGCCACCTGCCTGCTGCCAGTTTCCCCTTTACCTCCCATCGCTGGCGCCAGCTTCCCCGCTGTGTGCGCTCCTGTCTCACTAGGAATATGTTGAGGTGCAGGAATCGGACGACCTCTTCCCCGGACGTTGTTCCTTGTCCGTCGGCGCAAAGCACCAGGAAACCTTTTACAAGAGGGCCACAATTGCCATCTGCCTTCGGCACCAAAAGAAAGAAAATTCACTTCCCTCCAGGGCAGCTGCTGGCTGTGGCGCTTGCAGGATGAACAGAGCTCTGGAAGAGCAGCGAGTCGCTTGAAATGCAGCCGTTTTCTTCAGCCAGCTGGGTGTGGCGTCCTTGGGTGGGTGAGGGAAGGGGGGGGTGTATACGTCCAGGCCTGGAGGGTCTATGACACGCCCCACGTGGCTGGCTGCAAAGCGTTTGATTCCGTGCGTGGTGGTGAATCCGGCAGTGGGGAAAGGAGCTGGCTGACTGCCCTGCCGGGTGAAGTCTGTGCCCGCAGAGAAGGGGAGGATGCTTCCCCGGTGCGCTGCTCCCCGGCCCCGCTTGGATCCCCTGCCCGGGTGAGAGGGGAAGGCAGTCTGTACGGCCCATCTGGTCCTTGCCGTCCGCCTGCCGTGGTGGTGTGTTCTGGGGACGCTCGTCCCCTAGGGGCTGGACACCATGACACTTGGCATTGTAAGCCCGGTGGCTGGACAGGTGCTTTATGAAGCTCGGTCAGTACAGGCTGACGAAGGGAAACTGAGGCACAGAGTGACTCCATCAAGGACACCCAGCAGACTAATAGCGTCTGTGGGCACAGAGCCCCCAGGCCTTATCCACAACGCTGAGCAAAGCTCCAAGCACCCATCAGGTGGGGGTCACTTTCCGCCTCGGCTGGGCTGACCGGGATTTGATCCAGTCCCACAGAGAGGCACAGCTCCTAATCCCACTGCCGATTTCTGAACCCCCTGGAGTCCCCGTGGGCCCTCTCCTCTCCCAGGGATGCTGCGTGTACGGGTTGAATTGACTCTGACTCTCCACCTCCCGCCCCTACAGATGATCTCGATGGTGATGGTGGCCGTGGGCATCTACGCCAGGCTGATGAAGCATGCAGGTGAGTGACTGGCCCCTTCCCCCACTGCCCGAAGTCTGCTGCGGGGCGCGTGCGGGAGCTCTGCGATCTCTCCTTCCCACGGGGTAGGGCTCAGGAGACTGGCTGCCCTGAAAGCAGAAGGGTTTGGGGAACAGAGCAGAGCCTATCCCTGGGATATTTAAGGGGGCACCCCACCTTTACCCCAATCCGTTAGGCTCAAGGCATAACCCGGTTAAGGCATCCCCACCCTTTCCCAATCTGTAGGGCTCCAGGGGAAAGGCACCTACCCTCACCAATTCACACTCCAGGGCTCAGGGTCACCCATTCCCAGTCCGTAGGGCCGCTTAATATAAGTACCCACACCCTTTCCCAAAGCCGCAGGGCTCCGGGTGTGTACTACTGCAGGTTTGCAGGATCTTCTACCAGTGAAGGAGCTTACACAGTAATTTCCTTATTCTCTGTCTATTAACAATTTACCAAAACAGAACGCACACGCTAAGCAGACACTTCTCACCACTCCCAATAAAGCAAACAAACTTCTCCTGGTGGCCAATCAGGATTAGATCCTCTGGGGACTCCAGCACCTGCACAGTACGGTTGGCCGGGTGTTGAGCTCTGGCAGCTCTGACTTGGGCTGTGTCCTGGAGTTAGCTCCCAAAGCACTGCCTTTTGGACCTTCGTTTATATAGTTCAAACGTGGGTCCTGCTTAGCTGCACCTTAACCAAAGTACTGCAAGCACCAATCCTCGCCCTTTACGGAACAGTTCTTTAACCAATCATATCCCACCACCTTAATAGATGTAAATAGTGCATGCTTCTTTGCAACAGACAATCATATCCCACCACCATTCAGATAAACGATGTAAATAAAGACAAAACAAGAAGTGTAGATTTTACAACCACAGCTATTGATCAGTGATTCCTTGCCAGACAGAATCCTAGCAGAAACAATCAAAGATCCATTTCTCTATCGGACTAGAAATCATTCAGATACATGACATTGTCTTGAAGTAGTTTCAGGAATGTGAAGATGTGACCACCTGCTGCTTAGCTTATGGCTGCTGCCTCTCCTGGGTGGCTGCTGCTTCTCCAGCCTCCCATCTTACTGGGCCTGATCTGGGCTGTTGCAGGGTGGAGCCCTGGGGAGGGCGTTCTCCAGCAGCTGGGGCCTGTTGCAGGGATGTAGAGGGTAGAAAGCGGGGGAGGCGGGCGGGAATAATGGGAGAGGCGTGGAACCATAGGATCCTTCCCTCGACGCCACCCTATAGAGCCGTCTCCTGTTGGGTTCCTTTAGCTGGCAGGGGGGGTGCAACTGGACTAATGGCTCTGTGTTCTCACGCCGTCTCTCCCCGCCCCCCTGCTCCCGCCTGGCAGAGGCGGCCATGGCCTGCCTCGCGGTGGATCCCGCCATCCTGCTGATCGTGGTCGGCGTCCTGATGTTCCTGATCACCTTCTGCGGCTGCATCGGCTCCCTGCGGGAGAACATCTGCCTGCTGCAGACGGTGAGGGGCTGGGCGGCAGGGATGGAGTGCTGCGTGGCTGAGAGACCCCGCAGCTCTGGGGGAGGCGGGGCAGGGGAGAAGGACTCGCTGAGGCTGCCAGGAGTAGGTTTTGGTTTCCCCCTCAATGACTGGCACCTTGGGCTGCCATCGGGACTGCGGGAACCCAGAGTCTCGCTGCTCCATCTTTTCCCCCCACCCATTGGTGCCCAGCCCCGCTGATTATGGGACAGCCTGGGGCTCCCTCTAGTGGGCAGAGCTGGGGAACTCCTGCACCCCCGTAGATCCTTTACCCTGCGCCTCCCAGGGAAACCGACGCTTTCCGCTCAACGTGCCGTTACACCGGCCGGGCATCTCTGGGTTTCTCATCCCTGCCAGTGGGTTGGACGTGTGGGGGTGGTGGTTGCTTGCGTAGCCAGGGGAGAACAGACGCTGGAGTCTGCACAGACCCTCCCAAGATGGCCCGTGGGCATCTGTTTGCTGGCACAGACGTGAGCAAAGAGCCGGCTCAAATCCATAGGAGATGGGGTCTGTCTGATTCAGCCCTGAACCCTTGACCCAGCCTGGTGCGAGTGGGTCTGTGCTGTGCCACGGTGCCATCTTTCAGAGGAGAGGTAAAACCCAGGCTCTGAGCACTTATGCTGCGGGATCTTTACCCCCCGTATCTTGCAAGAATGCGGTATTGCCCACGCCCCCAGGGCACTGGCGTTTGTGCCGCTCTGCCCCTCTAACTTCCCCTGCAGTTTCAAAAAGCAGCTGTTTCTCTCTTCCTGTCCAGAGCTCTGTGCAGTGTTAAACAGCTGCTCTGTTCCACCCCAGAGGTGGCTGCGTTTCAGTGCTGGGTGATCGGTAGATAAGAACCTCTGCAAAGGCACTAGAGGAGCGGAATGTGACAGGCCCAGAGTCCTGCTGCACTGTGACCTTGCAGCTCCACGCGTCCCTGTTTGGGTAACGATGGTGCAACTCTGGCTCCATAAGGGATGTTGCATTGCCTCTTCCGTGGCGATTTGCTGACGGCTGTGTTCTCCCTCCTGCAGTTCTCAGTCTGCCTGACCGTAGTCTTCCTGCTGCAGCTGGCTGCCGGAGTGCTGGGCTTTGTCTTCTCTGATAAGGTAAATACCCAAGATACAGCAGAGAGCCGGGGTGCGCATTGCTCTTTGGAGGTGGGTGGGGAGAAGGATGCACCAGCAGAACTGCAGGGACCAGTCCTGGGTTGGCAGGGAGCTGCCCAGGACGACAGAATCGATTTCTTCGCTCCTGCCACTCTCTGGGGAAAGCTGGTTCTACGTGGGGACGGAGGGGCAAAGCGGCTGAGATGACTGGGCTCCCCCCAACCAAATGGGATCGGAGACTTTCCTCTCTTCTTAAAAATCTTACCTCAATGAAAACATGTGTTTCGATTCAAGGCTTCCCCTGCAGACGTGGAGACCCAAACGCAGCAACCGTCGGCTGGGCCTGGGCACCAGCGTGTGCCGCTGGCCCGTTGGGTTCACCATCCCTATAAGGATGTCTGTCTGTCATCCCTATAAGATGTCTGTCTGTCATGTTGTCTTTGTCAGTGGCCAGCGTTTCGGTTTCCAGTTTGTCCCTCACCCCCATCAAGTAGAGGGGGCTGGGCAGGACGGGTCAGGGGTGAAGCCAATGGCCTGGGACTCAGGGAACGTGGGTTCAGGGCCCTGGCTCCACACCTGATCTGCAAAATGGGGATGACGCCCATCAGGCCACTGTGAGGTTAAATCACTGGGGCAGAAGCACTCGGGTGCTGCGGTGGTGAGGGGCGTGCGAGCCCCGAGGTGGGAGGGAACTCTCCCCGCTGACCTCTCGGCGCTCATCCCACAGGCGCGCGGGAAGGTGAGCGAGATCATCAACAACGCCATCGTGCACTACCGGGACGACCTGGACCTGCAGAACCTCATCGACTTCGGGCAGAAGGAGGTGGGTCCAGTAGCAGATCCAGGTGGATGGCTCTCCAAACGCACGCTTGCACTGTTCCCCCTGTCTTTTAAAACATCCCTGAAACCTTCTCTCTTGCCTTGACCCGAATTCCCCGGCTAAGCTTGGAACGGGGTCTCTCTCCTCACTGTTGCTGCGTGGCCCGTATCCGCCCCATTCCATCCCTTCTCGGAGCCGTGGCCGCGTTTCTCTGCTCCCCCATTCGTGGGCCGGCAGACCCCATTCCGTTCGTCCCATGTCCTTAGCCAGCGGCTGCTGCTTTGTAGGCCCTCCCCACTCCCCCGTCTTCCGTTGGGAGGGCGGTGCCATCAGAGACCACACCCCTCCCGGTTCGAGTCCAAGAGTGCTGGTTACAGGTACCAGCCGAATTCTCTCTCTTGCAGACACCCGGATGAGTCTTTGATCTCCTGCAGCGGGCGTTGTCCCACAACTGTCGCCCAACTGGCGTTGCATGTCTGGAATCCACATACAGTCCCACCCCTCTGCAAGGGCCTTGTTAGCCCTGGTCTCTCATGTCCGCTGTTGTCTGTAGGCCGTTAGAAGTGTTGGGTGCGGGCAGCGGTGGAGTTAGCGCTAGAGAAACGCAATCCTGCTTCCTGTGAAGAGTGCGGTCTTTTTGCTTTTGCCTGGGTTCTCACCCTGGCAAAGCAGGAAGCTGCAGGCTTCAGTTTAACTCCAACTTGGCAGCCTCCCTGATTCTTAGGGTTGCTTCTCCACGGGGCGTCCTGTAGTTAAGACTTTCATTCCCCTGCTACATCTGTTTTTAAACTGTTGCTTATGTAGGACCTACCAAAACATTCAAAACCGTTCAAATTGACCTGGCCTCTTTTTTTTTTTTTTTTAAAGACGCTATCTGAGATTGGCATCTCCCCTTCCTTGCCCTCGGGCCTTCTTTGACCTGTGCTATTTCATTACAGTTCAGTTGCTGTGGGGGTGTCTCCTACAAAGACTGGTCTCAAAACATGTACTTCAACTGCACGGTTGACAATCCCAGCCGGGAACGCTGCTCTGTGCCTTATTCTTGCTGCCTGCACACGGCTGACCAGGTAAGAGCAGCCCGGCTGCTCCGTGGGGGACCCGGACCACTCGAGTTCTGGCCACCACCCCGCACCCGGGACCAAGGAAGCCTCTGAGCTGGGGATCTAGAGGCTGGTGCAGCTGCCCAGAATTTATGGCGGAGGAGAGCTCGCTGCAGAAATCCCCGCCTGGAGAGAGAGGCAGCTTCCTTCTCTCTGACCCCAGATTCTCTCAAATGCCCCAGCCGTCTCCCTGCTTTGTCCTGCTGCTGGCTGTGCTGTGGTTCCTTCTGCTGGCAGATCGTCCTCTCCGAGAGCCAGCTGGCTGTGGCCGGCATAGGAGGCTCCTTGAATGATTGGTGCCAGGCCTGACGCCCTGTCTCCTGGCTCGTGTGCAAACGAAAACCCTTGGACTCCTCTGCCACGTTCCCTCTTTTGGTCATACACAGGAAATTAAGGACAACGCAGGGAACTACAGACCAGTCAGCTGAACTTCTGTACCTGGAAAGATAGTGGAGCAAATAATCAAGCAATCAGTTTGCAAACTCCTAGAAGATAATAAGGTGATGGTGACAGTCAGCATGGATTTGTAGAAAACAAATGGTGTCAAACCAGTCTAATAGCTGTCTTTGACAGGGTAACAGGCCTTGTGGATGGGGGAAGCAGTAGATGGGGTATATCTTGACTTTAGTAAGGCTTTTGGTACTGTCTTGTGCGACCTTCTCATAAAACAAAGGAAATACAACCTCGATGAAGCCACTATAAAGTGGGTGCAGAACTGGTTGGAAAACTGTTCCCAGAGAGTAATCATCAGAGTCATGCTGGAAGGGCAGAACGAGTGTGGTCCTGCAGGGATCAGTTCTGGGTCTGGCTCTGTTCAATATCTCCATCAGTGATTAAGTGTGCTCTCCATGCCATTATCTAAAAGTTTGCAGATGATACCGAGCTGGGAGGGGTTGCAAGTGCTTTGGAGGATAGGATTCAAATTGAAAATGATCTGGGCAAACTGGAGTAAAGGTCTGAGGTAAATAGGATGAAATTCAATAAGGACAAGTGCAAAGTGCTCCGGTTAGGAAGGAACAGTCAGTTGCATGCGTACAACATGGGAAATGACTGTCTAGGAAGGATCACTGCAGAAAGGGATCTGGGGGGTCAGAGTGGATCACAAGCTAAAGATGAGTCAACAGTGTAATGCTGTTGCCAAAAAAAGCAAACCTCATTCTGGGATGTATTTGCAGGAGTGTTGTAAGCAACCAAGTAAAAGAAGCAGTTGGAGGCACAAAGGCATCCTTTAAAAAGTGGAAATTAAATCCTATTGAGGAAAACAGAAAGGCGCATAAACTCTGGCAAGTGAAGTGTAAAAATACAATTAGGAAAGCCAAAAAAGAATTTGAAGAACAACTAGCCAAAGACTCAAAAAGTAACAGCAAAAATATTTCTAAGTACATGAGAAGCAGGAAACTGCTAAATAACCAGTGGGGCCACTGGACAATCGAGATGCTAAAGGGGCACTCAAGGAAGGTAAGGCTATTGCGGAGACACTACATGAATTCTTTGCATCGGTCTTCACGGCTAAGGATGTGAGGGAGATTCGCAAACCTGAGCCATTCCTTTTTAGGTGACAAATCTGAGGAACTGTCCCAGATTGAGGTGTCGTTAAAGGAGGTTTTGGAACAAACTGATAAATTAAACAGTAATAAACCAGCAGGACCAGATGGGATTCACCCAAGAGTTCTGAAGGAACTCAAATATGAAATAGGTTACATATTACAGTTCTGCTACCATTTAAATCAGCTTCTGTAACTGATGACTGGAGGATAACTAATGTGATGCCAATTTTTTAAAAAGGCTCCAGGGGCGATCCTAGCAATTACAGGCCAGTAAGGCTAACTTCAGTACCAGGCAAATTGGTTGAAACTAGAGTAAAGAACAGAACTATCAGACTCACAGGTGAACACAGTTTGTTGGGGAAGAGTCAACATGGTTTTTGTAAAGGGAAATCATGCCTCACCAATCTACTAGAATTTGTTGAGGGGGATCAACAAGCATGTGGACAAGGGTGATCCAGTGGATATAGTGTGCTTAGATTTTCAGAAAGCCTTTGGCAAGGTCCCTCACCAAAGGCTCTTAAGCAAAGTAAGCTGTCATGGGATAAGAGGGAAGGTCCTCTCCAGGATCAGTAACTGGTTAAAAGATAGGCAACAAAGGGTAGGAATAAATGGTCCATTCTCAGAATGGAGAGAGGTAAACAGCGGTGTCCCCCACGGGTCTGTACTGGGACCAGAACTGTTCAACATATTCATAAATGATCTGGGAAAAGGAGTAAACAATGAGGGGGCAAAATTTGCAGATGATACAAAACCACTCAAGACCGTTAAATCCAAAGCAGACTGTGAAGAGTTACAAAGGGATCTCACAAAACTGGGTGACTGGGCAACCAAATGGCAGATGAAATTTAATGTTGATAAATGCAAAGTGATGCACACTGGAAAACATAATCCCAACTATCCATATATAACGATTGGGTGTAAATTAGCTGTTACCACTCAAGAAAGAGATCTTGGAGTCACTGTGGATAGTTCTCTGAAAACATCCCCTCAATGTGCAGCGGCCGTCAAAACAGCGAACACAATGCTGGCAATCATTAGGAAAGGGATAGATAATGAGACAGAAAATATTGCCTCTTTATAAATTCATGGTACGCTCATATCTTGAATACTGAATGCAGAGCTTGTCACCCCATCTCAGAAAACACGTATTGGAAATGGAAAATTTACAGAGACGGGCAACAAAAATGATGAGGGGTAGAGAACAGCTTCCATATGAGGAGAG
The DNA here is from genome assembly GCF_026122565.2 of Emydura macquarii macquarii. Classification (NCBI taxonomy): domain Eukaryota; kingdom Metazoa; phylum Chordata; order Testudines; family Chelidae; genus Emydura; species Emydura macquarii. The sequence continues at coordinate 9,251,814 of NW_027133607.1, read as the reverse complement.
ATTAATAAGACTGGGACTTTTCAGTTTGGAAAAGAGATGACTAAGGGAGTCTATAAAATCATGACTGGTGTGGAGAAAGTGAATAAGGAAGTGTTATTTACTCCTTCTCATAACACAAGAACTAGGGGGTCACCAAATGAAATTAATAGGCAGCAGGTTTAAAATAAACAAAAGGAAGTATTTCTTCACACGACGCACAGTAAATCTGTGGAACTCCTTGCCAGATGATGATGATGTGAAGGTGAAGACTGTAACAGGGTTCAGAAAAGAGCTAGATAAGTCCCTGGAGGATAGGTCCGGTCCATCAATGGCTATTAGCCAGGATGGGCAGGGATGCAAAACCATGCTCGGAAGTGTCCCTAGCCTCTGTTTGCCAGAAGCTGGGAATGGGTGACGGGATGGATCACTTGATAAGTACCTGTTCTGTTCATTCCTCTGACACACCATTGGCCACCACTGAAAGACAGGACACTGAGCTGGATGGACCATTGGTCTGACCCAGTATGGCCATTCTTATGTTCTTATGCGAGACACGAGAAGTAATTCTTCCATCCACTCTGCACTGATATGGCCTCAGCTGGAGTATTGTGTCCAGTTCTGGGCGCCACATTTCAGGATAGATATGGACAAACTGGAGAAAATCCAGAGAAGAGCAACACAAATGATTAACTAGCAAACATGCCCTATAAAGGAAGATTGGAGAAATCGGGTTTGTTTAGGCTGGAGAAGAGAAGACGGAGGGGGGACATACGTTTTCAAGTACATAAAAGGTCGTTACAGGAAGGGGAGAGAGAAATATTTCTTCTTAACTCCTAAGGACAGGGCAAGAAGCAATGGGCTTAAATTGCAGCAAGGGTGGTTTAGGTTGGACATTAGGAAACACTTCCTGCCTGTCTGGGTAGTTAAGCCCTGGAATAAATTGCCTCGGGCGGCTGTGGAATCTCCCTCACTAGAAATGAAGAGCAGGTTAGACAACCACCTGTTGGGAATGGTCTAGTTATTGCGTCGTCCTGCCTTGAGTGCAGGGGGCCAGACTAGACGACCTCTTGAACCGTAGAAGTGGAGGTCTGGGAGGGACCTCCTCTCCCCCATGTGCTCTCTGCGCCAGCTCCTCTTTAGTGACCTCTGCAGCAAACCTTCACAGCACGTGCTGTGGTTCCTCCTGGACCTTAAAAGAGGTGGACTTTGGCTGCCTTAAAAGCTTCTGCAGCAGTTGCCACTAGGTAGCGCTCCTAGCCCAGCCGTCCCTGCAGCACCAGCAGACCTGGCTGCGAGACCCCTGTCCGTGCCATCTCCATCAGCCGACTGACAAGGCCGTGGTAGGAGGAGAGCTCTGTAGGAATGGCAGGAGGCCCGGCTAATTCCCCTCCCCTAGAGGGCAAGGTGTCCGGGGGGGAGCCAGCTCAGATGGCTGGTGCTATCCTGCCCCAGTCGCAGCTGGGAACGGCTCTCGCCCGTCTCAGGCAGGCTGGGACCTGCAAGGTGCTGGCCCTGCCATTTCCCAGGGAGTCAGGGAGATGGAGGCTGGGCGAGGGATGCGTTCCCTCCCCGCCAGCAGCTCCTGCGAGGGGGAGACCCTCGCTGGAGGTGCTGGGTGGAAAAGAAGTGCCGTGACGCTTGCCTGGCTTGTGTTGGTAACGGCCCCCCCGACGTGCAGCAGGATGGTAAAGCAGCTCACGGGGCTTCCTGTACGTCATGGCCCCTCTGGGCCGGCTCCGTGTTGAAGACGGGATCCCCTCTCATCTGCCCGTCCCGCAGCCTGATCTCCAGGGCTGCTAAAAGTCCCGAGCAATGGAGCTTCTGCCGTAGGAGACAGCAGCTCTCCCGGCCCAGAGGTTTGCTCCGGACGGCCCTGCGATGGGAGGACGTACAGATAAACCTGCCCTTAACAAGAACTTGCTGGCTGAGGAAGCTGGGGCCTGCCCGTGGGTCTGTCCCTCGTGCCGTTAGGCCGCGGCCTGGGAAAACCATAGCCCCATCCCACGGGGGTGTCAGGGAGCTGGAGCGACTGGCGCGGACTGGGGCGGGTGGGCAAGCGCCGGACTCTGGCCAGCGTGAGTCGTGGCCATGCCCCGGGCTCGCTGACACCTGCCCTCCTGCTTCCCCCGCAGGCCGTGATCAACACCATGTGTGGCCAGGGCATGCAGGCCGTGAACTACCTGGAGGCCAGTCAGTTCATCTACACCAACGGCTGCATTGACAAGCTGGTGAACTGGATCCACAGCAATCTCTTCCTGCTGGGAGGCGTTGCCCTCGGCTTGGCCATTCCACAGGTAGCCCACGCCCAGCCAGGACCCGCCTCTGCTGGGGTTTGCATTCAAATCCGGGGGGGGAGGCACTGAGCCCATTAGCTCCGGCAGAAGGGGGCAGGGGACAGCCCCAGCCTGCTCTGCATAGCCCCGCAGGACAATGAGGGTCAGGTTACCTGTAGCAGGCGGCGTCCCCCGCATTAAACGAGAACGGCCCCGTGGATTTGGAACCAGGGGATTGGGACACCTGGATCTGAGGGGTGCAGCCCGTAATCTGTGCAGACAGACGAATACACCAACCCCTCCTTAGTGGTGGAGCGGGGAGGCGAGAAGCGCGGTGCGTACACACGACTACACCGTGATCGTGGCGGCTTGGGCAGGCTAGAAGGATTCAGAAGGGGAAGGACAGCCCCCCCCAGGGCACCAGCCCCACCCGTGATGTGGCAGGCAGCAGATTGCATGATGGGCCCAGCTAACCCTGCTGGGTGTTCTGGAGAGAACCGGGAAACCCCCTCGCCGTGGTGCGTGCTCACGTGCCCTGGGATGTGAGTGGGGAAGAATTGCTTCCCTGCCCCCGTTCAGGGCACGTGACTGAGGAGCATCCTCTGATGACCCCGGTCCCCTGGGACGAGGCGCATGACCGAGCTGTGCGTGGGAAGCCTGGGGCTGGAACAGGCGGGGGCCGTGGGTCAGGGCCGGCGGAGTTGTTGAGGGTGGAGGGAGACCTCACCTGGCCCGCTCGCCCCTCTGCGGGCTGCAGCTCGTGCCGCGAGTTTCTCTCCCGCGCACCAAACTCGAACCAAGGACGTTCTCGTAAAGAGTCGATAACCGCGCGTCGCTCGCTGGCCGAGAGCGGCCTGATTGGTTTAGCCACAGCGGGGAAGGGCACTGATTGGTCGGCTGGGATGCCAGCCTTTCCCGGCTGGAGCGGTGGCTCACCTGTCCCGGTTCTCCGGGTGTTTTCAGCCCGTTGCTGTCTCCTCTCCTTGCAGCTGGTGGGAATCCTGCTCTCCCAGATCCTAATCAACCAGATCAGAGACCAGATCAAGCTGCAGCTCTACAATCAGCAGCACCGAGCAGATCCTTGGTACTGAGACCCCCCCCCCGAGCTGAGCGAGTGCTTCCCTGCGGGGGCGCTGGGGCGGTGCCCCTGGCAGGGAGCGACGTGGGCACGGACATGCAGCCTGGGATGAAGAAGAGACCTGCGTTTCCCCCTGTTGTTGCTCGCCCGGCCCTGCAGCGGACGGGAAGTGGGGAGAGCCCCCCAGGCTGCCTGTGTCTCAGTCACCATCTGTAGCGTCCTGCCCGACTGACTGACAGCTGGATCCCTTTTTGGTAGGGTTTTTTGTTTTAAGAGGGGAAAAGAGCAAAATATCCCCCAGCATCCCCCCAGTCCTCTCTGGGAATTTCAATGAGAGCTGCGCTGGCCTGGAGTGATGGGCTGGGCTGGCTGAGAGAGGGGAGGGCATGGGAAAGGGGCCTTGGCAGCTCTCTCCCCCCATGCCTGGGCCAGCACACTGTATCCAGCTGGGCGTGACGCCGGACAGCCCCTGCGCTGATCTTTACTGATGCATTTTAGCCAGAGGAGCATCAGGCGGGGGCTGCTAAGGGGGCAGGGCCAGAGGGTATAACTAGTTGCCAAAAGCCTGAAGTGGTGGGGGTGGGAACGGGGTCTGGAGCCTGGCACCGACTCCAGTGGGTCCCCAGGCTGGGGGGACAGACTGCCTGGGGTGTGAGGCTTGGGGAGGGGAGATGAAGCCTTTTACCACTCTGTCCCCCAGTCCAGCCCCAGGCTGATGCGAGGCGCTGCCTGGAGGGGGCAGCCTGGCATCCCCGGGGCATGCCGCTGGCTCTCCTTGGAGAGGATGTCTTGGGCTGTTGAAACCTCCCAAGAGGCTGACTTTCTCACAGCTGATCTCTCTGGCAGACTGCATCCGGCAGCAGCTGTGGGAAGCCCTCAGTGCATTGGTAGTCTAGCAGGAGGCCCACGTGGGGTCTTGGCTCTGGACTCTTGGGTTAAGTGGACACACCCACAGATCGCGGGGTGCACTTGTTACCCAGGTCTGGCCGGTGGGTGCTGTAGCCGGTGGGACAGGATCAAAGGGGCAGACCCTCAAGCATTGAGCAGAGACACGGCTGGGGTAGTGAGCCCTGTTCTGGGGACAGAAGAGTCCCGTGTCACAACTGGTAGGCAGCAGCTTCCCATCAGGAGTGATGTTGTTTTTCCTGGAGGGGATGGCTTGAAATATTTCCCTGCGGTGCTGATGGATGAGGTCCAGCCACAGCGATGAAGGGGGACAGCCGTTCTGTCTTCAGCCTCCCATGAGGCATGCTTGGTCTGACGGCACTGGCCGACTTAATTTGGCCCTGCCAAACTTGGGGGTGGTCAAACCCTCAGAGTGACTTCCGTCTTGCTGAGACTCTGCTGGGGTTGAATTTCCCTCTGCGTGTACAATGCTGCGCCTGACTGCAGCTATCTGCAGGGATTGAACCTGGGATCTCTGGCTGTCGAAACGTGGGCTGCTGCTGTTTGAGCTAAAGGAGCAACTCTGTTCTCTCCCAGACAGTAACAGACTCAGAAACTTGTAACTATGGTGTAACTAGCACAGATTACACACCTGGCAGGAGGCGGTCGGCAGTTTTGTATCCAAATGCGCTATGCCTTTCCAGCGCTGTTTGCGAGAGACGCCCCCCCGCCCTGCCCCATTTTGTGAGCCAGCGGTGAGGGGCCCCGGGGTGGGAAGTGATGGGGAGAGCAGGTGTTGGCAGTTCTCAGTCTCACATGGGTTTACCGATGAACCGGGCAAAGAATGTGAATGAAAAGCAGCCTGGAGCATCTGTCCCCTAGAGTTGGCTGCATCCGAAGTGGTGGCTGGTTCATCTAGTTTGTTATCCGCACAGGGAGAAGGTGTTGGATACTGGCCGGCTCTTTAACCTAGCAGGCAAACGTGGGATGAGATCCAAGGGCTGGGAGTTGGCCAAATTAAAACTGGAATTATGGTGCACTTTTTTACGACGAAGGGACCCAGCCCCTTGGAACAGCTTCCCCAGGGAGGCAGCAGATCCTCCATCACGTGGGCTCTTTACATCAAGGCTGGGTGTAAAAGATGCCCCAGTTCAACCACAAGTTGCAGGCCTGAGACAGGCGTCACGTGGAGAAATTCTCCGGCCTGTGCTCAGCAGGATGTCAGATGAGATTATCGTAACAGTCGCTGGTGGCCCTCATGCCTACGGGTAGCTTATCTTGGATCCAGGCTGGGGCCAGGTGGGTCAGAGGAAGGTATAACCATCCTTCCCCTCCCCCCATCATGCTCAGTTAACGTGTGCTCTGCAAACCCGACCAGCTGGACCAAGGTGGAAGGTAAGACTAGGTGACCTGTGCTACATCTGCCCATGTGCTCTCCTGCCCCCAAGAGGCAGCATCTCCTCCTAGCCTGGAGACGCTGTACCAATCCTCTTGGACCATGCACATATATAAATATATTTTTGGAACACTGTGCAAAGGGATGGATTGGCCGAGACTAATCTCTTTTTGGATGTTTGTAAGTAACACGCGAGCTCTGTGTTTATCTGCGAAATTAACTCCTCTGTGATGTTTTCCCTTTGCTGCTGTGGAGAATAAAAGCAAATCGGGCTCTGGCTGGAATTATATTTTTGCTTTCTCTCTCCTGCCCCTGCCCTGAAATAAAAGAAACGTGTTTGCACACACCACTGCCCTCTGCTGGGTGGAGTCAGAACAGCTCAACTGTGTCATAGGCACTATATTGCTCCCGCAGATTCTCCTTTAGTTCAGGGCCTGGGGTGTTCTGTGCTTTCTGGAGCAGGAGCATCTGAGGTCTTTGTAGCCTGGAGGAGGCAGCTACATTATGTGGATCTGGAGTGACAGTGGAGCTCTCTGGTCTTGTGTAATGGGCAGCTCCAGAGGAAGCCCCATTGCTGGTGGTGTGGTGTTCACCTGGCCACATAATGGGCAGAACTGGGTGGAAGGGCTGCAGTTTCCCATGTGCAGATAACTGAATAGCTTCTATCTAGATTCCCCCTTTAAAATGCTCTTAGGGTGACCCTTGGCCCGAGTGTGTGTTGCCATCTTGTGTGGAGGCAAGGTGTAGAAACTACATCTGGCCACCCTAGCCTGAGTGAAGGGTGCTCTGGAAAGAGGAGTTGGTTGTTAGCCTGGAGCTGTGCATTTTGGGGGATCTCTCCATTCCTAGTGCACCTTTTTGTGCTGTTTGTACAGCCCCTAGCGCGACAGGGGCCTGGTCCATGACTGGAGCGCCTAGGTGCTATGGTCATACAAACTGATAACAGAACTGGGGCCAAAGCCGGCAGCTCGTGCCTGCTTTGATGCTGAGTTTCTGATCTCGAGTGGGAAGGGAATCTCTGTTGCTAGGCACTTGGCGTGTGGTCAGCCACCTCTCAGAGCCCCAAAAGGGCCGTCAGGGTGAGGAATGGGAATCTGAGTAAGGCTTGCTTTGTTGGTGTGTTAGATGGGGCCAGGCTGTCAATCACCATGGCCCCTGCCGGTGCGCTGCACTTTCAGATGAAGCATATTCCATCCCCCAAAGCCAAATTCTCAGCTCCTGCAGGCGGGGGCAACTCCAGGGACATCAAGGGGGCCGGACTTCTTTGTGCCCGTGCAGATTTTAGCCCCAGCCGGGGTTGGAAGGGAGGAAAGATGTATCACTGCGCTATGGGAAAGTGAAAGTCCACCCTGAGACCAATGACCGAGGAGGTGACAATGGGGGGGGGAGGCTTGTAACATGAGCAATAGAGCAAAGATCAGGGATGTTACCAGTGGGAAAATCTTCCCCTGGATCATCCCAGTCTTACTGGGGTCAGTGCAGGCAGGGCTGGGTGAAGTTCTAGGCACATCCCACTAGATCTGCAGGATGGTCCCTTTCCAGGCTCTGAATCCTCCCGGCCGAGCTCCTTAGCTAGTGAAGGATTGGGCCATTGGGGTTCTGGCCCGTCTCCTCTTACGGGCCCCCAGCCTAACCCGAAGCTCTCCCCAGTTGTCAGCCTAGCTCTTCCTTTTCATGGGGGCCCGTTGCTGCTGGCTCTCCTGCCCCGCTGGGCCGCCGTGGTGCCTCCTCTCTTACTGTCTGCACGTCCTGCAAAGTGAGATCACATCAGCACAGCTCCCTCCTCCCCCCACCCCGGCCTCTTTGACAGGGTGAGCAGAAGGGGCCTGGGGCCTTGAGCTCTGAGCTGCACCGGCTCCATCTCAGCTGCAGCAGAAACCTCCCCTTGCGAGTCCAGCACGGGGCAAGGCCAGGCCCCCCTCCCTGGAACCAGGCCCCTAGCTGCCTTCCCCGGCTCTGGCATCTCCAACCCGGCTGCAGCTTTTCAGCAGTGGTGGGAATGTGGGTGGGTTTTTCTTCTCCTGGCTCCGTGCAGCTTGCTGGGAAAAAACAGGGAGGCCTCAGCCCGGCTGGAGCTGCCAGGGTTGGGCTCGGTGTGTGGTCCCCCGGCGTGTCTCCTCTCTCTTCCTCCCCGCCCCTCCCCGCAGCTCCTCTGCCATGTTTCAGCTCCAGCGGCTGGGAAAGGCTGCCTCAGGAAATCTGCGCCCGTGTCAATCTGGAGCGACTCCCAGGGCCAGGGAGACTTTTTAACTAGTGTAAAAGAGCAGGGTCGGCCCCCGTGGTAGGAGAGCCCAGCGGCGAGCGGATTTGCTTGCTGGAGAAAGAGAGTCTCTGTGCAAACACCTAAGGGGTTGGCCGGGGCAGTGCAGAACAAACTCCCTGTGTGAGTACGGCGAGGAACGGCCGCGTCCCCCTGCGCACACCTCTGCCGGTGAGCTAATGCATGGGGGCTCTGTGCTGGGCTGGAATGAAAAAGCAGAGCTGTGCTTCTCAACTCGCCTTCCGGCTCGCCAACCCCAGTATTCCCATCATCCGCGGCAGCAGCAGAGATTTGCAGCCTGCCCGTCTCTTTTCTGCCTCTTTGGGGTGTGGGCTTTGTGCCCGGTGTGTCCCCCCGTGTAACAAAGCTGGGTCATGCCCCATCAAATGAGCGGCACGGGGGGAAAAGAATATAACAACCGGCATTTAGAGAGTTCTGCTTCAGGGGCCTGCCTGAGCCCATAAATCAGAGCAGTCCAAATATTGCACAGCAGACATGCTGAGCCCTAGGGGAAGCAGCTCGGCCCAATAGCACTGGACAATCCCTTTAAGGGGGAAAAGTTCCGTCTGTGGGTTTTCTTGTGTTCCTTCAGGGGATCAGCTGTCTGTCTGTCTCCCCTCATCATAACCCTTGTCCCTCCAAGCCAGCAGACGAGTGGAATTTCTGTACCTGGAAAGATAATGGAGCAAATAATTAAGTAATGGATTTGCAAACACCTAGAAGATCATATGATAAGTGACCGCATGGATTTATCAAGAACAAATCATGTCAAACCAGCCTGACAGCTGTCTTTGACAGGGTAACAGGCCTTGTGCATGGGGGAAGCAATAGATGTAGTATATATTGACTTTGGTTAGGCTTTTGATACCGTCTTGCATGACCTACTCATAAGCAAACTCGGGAAATTCAACCTAGATGGAGCTACTATGACGTGAGTGCAGAACTGGTTGGAAAACTGTTTCCAGAGAGTTATCAGTGGTTCACAGTCAAGCTCCAGCAAAAAATGGGGAAAGCCAGGACTGGATGTTTCCAAGGCAAGTAGCATGCAGAAAAAAATAAATCATCCACGCCCTCATGGATGTCACAAACAAAAGACGCAACCCCTCTGTTGTTCTTTACTAATCCCCTTTAAGGAGCTAGATCAGCTGTTTGAATGACTAGTGCCTGCAGCGATCAGTTCCCCATGGTGCTAGGTGCTGTATGAACGCATAACAAGACCGTATTCCACTCCCAAGGACTTTGTCAAGCTGGCTGGAGTGACTCCAGGGCGCCTGTTAAGAAACAGGGCACACCCTCCAAACTGGTTATGAGTTGTACCAAGTGTGAACTCTTTAGGCACTGCATCAGCCTTAACATGGGGTCCCAGTCCCCTTGGGTATCTCGCAACCCAAGTAAGCATGCCTTTGTGATAGAGAGTCAGATACACCAAAAATCACAACAGTATTCAGGTTACTTCCAGTGCCAGTCACTTACCCAGGTCAGTTGCACCTTAGATCCTACGCCAATGACAAGGCTTGCTGCCAACTGTATAATAAACTATCTAAAAGAAAAAGAAATGAGTTATTTACAAAGTTAAAGCAGGTAAATGTACACACATAAATGAGCTGTAATATAGCTGCTGTAATATGCAAACTTTATATGTCTTCTAGGGCTAACCCAGGCCAAGCAGCTGGGGATCCCTTGTTTATGCTTAGAAATCTTACCCTTTCTGAATTCCAAGCAACACGGAGACCCAATTTCTTCCTGTGGGGGATATTTATTTAGTTATATTTATCCCAGAGTTCAAGCTGCTGGGATGAGTTCACAGGCCAGTCTCCTTTTCATTGGGGTGGGGAGGCATGCAATTAACAAAATCTTTGTTCTTTGACATTTTGCAATAGTTCTTCTGGGTGGGCAGGACCTGTCGGCATAGAGCGGCTGCACGGGAGCCTTTACAGGCTGTGCCGCTGTAAGGTCTCTAGTGTAGCCGTGGCCTTAGACGGTGACAGAGGTTTACGGTGCAAACACTCGATGTAACCTTATAACAGGGGGTACAGATGTTATAAGTGAGATTGCTACAGGCAGCATCCTACAAGCGTTTCATAAAGATTAAACACAGTCTTACAAACCTAACACCTATTTTACCAACACTAACACACAGGCGAGCCAGGCTGGTTTCCAGCTATTCATTTTAGGCCTAGGGGCTTTGCCGTGAGCTGATTCCTGGTCTGCTAGCGTCACACTTAGGGCAAACTCAAAACGCGGCATTGGCGCAGCTGCACCACTGTAGCATTCAAGTCAAGACGCTTCTAGACCGACGGGAGACGCCCCGCAAACGACGGTAGTGCTCTCCAGCGGGGGTTAGGCCGGCGTAACTACATCACTCGGGTGTGGGTGTATCACTGCATCCCTGAGTGGTTATGCCAGTGTCAGTCTGTAGTGTAGACCTGGCTTCATCGTTTAAATGGACAAGACAGAAGCAAAGTGAAGGACACGCAGCAAACTGGTCCTGGAGCCAGGAATACAGCCCAAGTCCCAGTCCAGGACCTTTTCCAGCACCCTCTTTATCCTTAACTGAGAATCCCTTTGCTCTTTTAAAAGCAAATCATCTAAATGCTCAGCTCTGAGGCAGTAAGTGAATCTGTGAGGGGGCCAAATTCTTACCCTGAGCTGTGCAGGAACTAGGTTCGTTTGGGGTGAAATTCCTTGGTTTAAAAAAAAAATTAAAATCTTGTTTAGCAAACAGGTGAGTATAAAACACATCGTTCTTTGTGGTGCTGGTTTCGTGTTTAGGGGTAGAGCAATACATGTGTGCAGATTAAGGCCCTATGACTGGTTGACCATTTGCCATAAGCAGCTGTGTCTGGGTATGTTTAAACAGAGAACATTTAAATAATTTAAGAATTTTTTTAGCCTTGACCTTGGAATCCCGGCTCTTGAATCACAGCGGCCTCGCCCACTAGCATATCCAGGCTCGCCACAACTTTTGGCTCGTTAGTGCTCATGTAAAACGCTCAACGCACACTACCAGCATCCATATTATCCCCATTTTACAGAAGGGGAAATAGAGGTAGGGGGTGGTTTAAATGGGGTGTCCAGGTGATCTGGCACCGTTCCCCCGGTCCTAATTACTAGACCCAGGCCGCTTCCTCTTCATAGAGATGGACTCACTGCCATAGACGTAGATTTGCAGCTGAAGGGCCTGGGACAGGGCCGGAAGCCTGCTCTCAGATGCTGGCTGGGACCCACGTCCCGTTGCCATGCTGACGGGGAATTCACAGGCAGCTCTCTGCCTGGCATTGTAGATTAGCAGCTTGTTGGGAAAGCGAGGAGCGCCAGCGTGGAGCTGGGCTCGGAGACTTGTTTCAAGGGTGGCGCCTTTGGGGCCAATCTCCCTCCCTCCAGCATTGAGTTTTGCAGCTGCTGGGTTGCGGTTGGTAACGCAGTCCCAGCTTACTTAGGATCGAAGCACAGCCTGGCACTGAACTCACTGATCATCAGAGAGCTGCAGATGTGGGAAGCTGCCAGATGTTGCACAGCTGGATGGGAACTGCATACATCTGTGCAACTTATACTGGCAAAAAAAAAACAAGCTTGCCAGTTGCCTCTCCAGCCCCCCTTTCCACTTTGGAATAGATGAAAAAGTGTGAAGTACAAAGCTTTTCCCCGTTCCCCTCCCTCCCCGCAGCTATTTAAAATGTTCCTGTGGTGGCAGAAGGTCCTGCTGTCCTGGTACTTGTCTGCCCTGTGTATGACTGCTGTTCTGCAAGCAGCTGTGCAAGCTAGTGGGGACTGGGCCTGGCGTTTTTATCCCCATGTTCTCTACACTTGCTCTGAGTTGGAGGTAATGGTAAAAACAGTCATGCCCTCTTCTCCGTCAGTGTTACCACAAGCCAGTCTGCACCAGAGGGAGGGTACTGGTGTGCATTTAGAACATCTTGTGCAGGGAGAGCCGGGAACCAGAGAGGAAACATTCGATTGTAAATTCTTGTGAGCAAGGACTGGGTTGGTTGTTTTTTTGTGGGTTTTTTGTACAGCACCTAGCACAATAGGTCTTGATCCTTGCCTAGGGGCTTCTACATACAAGTGGAATATAAATAATACCTAGCTGGTGTATAGGTAAGTAATAAATATATATCATTAATATGTAATATATATTGAAATGAGTTCTGGAGTGATACAAAATCCACGTAAAGGATTTACTGAAAATGATTTAATCTCCTGGGGGAAAAAACCCACATATCTTCTGTTTCCAAACTCTGCAAACAGGAGTTATCACAGCTCTAGGCCAGAGACAGTGAACTTCCAAAACCTTATGGGGAGGAGGAGCGTTAGCAGCCCCAAACTACTGCCCTAGAGCAGTGCTTGCCAACCTGTCTCCATTTGTGAACCCCTAAAAATCTTCAAATGGAGGTGCGGACCCCTTTGGAAATCTGAGACATCGTCTACGGAGCCTCTGGGGTCCACGGACACCCACTGCCCTAGAGGATCTGAACTCTGCCATCGAAAACGGGGGCTGCAGACAAAGGCTTTGCTTGGCCCAGTGCCGTTGGTCACACTAGCCCTCGGCGCAAAAGCGGTTTTCAAGCCAGGGCGCTTCCAGAACGTGGCCTTGCTTGGGCGCCTGGCTCCGCTCCCCGTTTTCTTCTGTTTAGACGGGGACGGCAGTGAATCCACCCACCCGGGGCTCCAAACCCCGATGACTCCGGCCTGCCTGGAAAGGGGGCCGGGGCCCTTTCGCCTTTCCAGTCCTAGCCGCTTCTCTGATTCTAGGCTCGTTGAACCCCACATGGCGCCCGGCGAAGGGCAGCGAGCGGAATCCGGCTCTGATGCCAAAGTGCATCGCTTGGCAGAGGACACCCTAGCTGGAACAAGAGCGCGGGCCCCTTTTTGTCCTGCCCTGGGGTCCCCACTACCCTGAGGCAGCTCCAGTTTTTCCCCCCCGGGGCTCTGCCAGCTGCAGCATCCCGTGGGCCCCCCCTGCCCACTCCGGGCAGGGCAGATCCCCGCTGTGGCTCGCTCCTTTCTGCCGCTCTCCCGCATTGTGGAGCCAGGAGAAGCGGGGAGGGGCCCGGGCCCGGCTCCCTCCATCCTGCGCATTCCTGAGAAAGGGGAAAAAAAAAAAAACCGGAGCGAGACCAACAAAGGAGGGAGGCAGGCGGGGCAGGGCAACTTTCTAGCGGGAAGGGGCGGCGGATCCGGGCCGGGGGGGGGCCCTTCTCCGCCTTCGCTCCTCCCCCCCTGCCAACTTTTTGGGGGTTTGTTTGCAAACTTTCTGCGGGTTGTTTCTGCGCGGGCCGGGCCGGGCCTGGCTCGCTGCCTGCCGCCGGGATGAGCCCGGGAGCCGGGGCCCCGCGGGGCGAGGCTGGCCGCCCTGGCCGGGAGTTGGCCGAGTCGCCCGCGGCCCCGGGGCCCGGCTGGCCCTAGGGGGGGACGGGGGAGGCATGGGCTGGGCGCGGGGCTCCCTGCTCTGCGGGCTGCTGCTCTGCCTGGGGCCGCCCGCCTGCCGCGGCCCGCCGCCACCGCCCAGCGCCTCGGCCGCCGCCACCGCCCGGGAGCCGGAGCCGGAGCCCGAGCCCGGGCCGCTGCAAGCGAGCGGCGCCCTGCGAGCCACTCCGGAGCGGCGCCTGCCTGGGCTCGGCGCTGCCCTACGCCGCCACCTCCACGCTGCTGGCCGCCGACTCGCGCTCCCAGGAGGAGGCGCACGACAAGCTGCTGCTCTGGTCCGGTGAGTGGGGCAGGGGGAGGGGTACATTGGGGGGGCAAAGCTGGGGGGGCAGGTCACTGGGGGAGGGGTACATTGGGGGGGCAAAGCAAGGGGCAGGTCGCTGGGGGAGGGGTAAATTTGGAGGGGCAAAGTAGGGGGGGCAGGTCGCTGGGGGAGGGATAAGTCAGGGGGACTAGGGGCCAAAGCACGGGGCAGGTAAATCAGGGGGGCTAGAGGCCAGTGCCATTAGGGGGCAGGATATGGGGGAGGAGCTAGTTGGGGGGGCCTGGGAGCCAATGCAGGAGGAGGGGGCAGGACATGGGGGCAAATGCAGGGGGGTGGTGCATGCAAGGTTCGGGGCCAATGGAGGGGGCAATGCAGGGGGCAGGATATGGGGTCGGGGGGGGCAAAGGCAGAAGGAGGGGGCAGGTCATGTAGGGAGCATTGGGGGTGGGTTATGGGGCGCTGGGGGAAGTGGGGGGGCCGAGGAGGAATTCAGGGGGAGCGCTGGGGGAAGAATGACACAAGTCAGCGTCGGGGCTGACTGTGGGGCCATCGTGGCTACATGCAGGGGTGCAGTAGGGCACCCCGTAGCCGGGTGGATCACTGGGCATTGGGTGGGCGAGTGCCGGTAGCAATGGAGAGAGAGGAGGCAGGGCACTTGGAGTGCAGGTCACGGCAGAGCGTCCTGCTCCTTGCGGATGTATCCCGGACTCCCCGCTGCCCTTTACCGTATATTCCCTTTGCTGCCCCGTGGAGGCGCGGCCCCCCCAGTTGTAATGCGCCCGCGGCAAGTGGCTGGGCCTGTGTAAGTGGTGAGAGCTGCCTGCTCTCTTTCGCTCAAAGGGGCAAAGCTCTGTGCTTTCGGTACTGACAACCCAGGGTTCGTTCCCCGCAGACAGCCACAGTGTGTCGTGCCCCTCGGCTCCTCCTGCGCCGTGCATCTTCCAACCGTGGATGGCACGCGGGGTGCGGCGCTCGAGGGCGCTAGGAAGTGCCGATGTGGTCAGGAAAGCAATTCCCACCCCCGGCTTCCCTGAGCAGATCCGCGCCGTTCAGCGCAAAGGGGGGAGCGCCGTTCTTTGTCTGCTAGTGCGGCGAGCGCCAGCCAAGTTCTGAGTCCCGGGCTGGCGTTTTTTTCTGCTGCTTGTCTGCCCGCAGGACTGAGCCGGTGGCAGTTTCATAGCAGCTTTGCTTTCCCCTTGTAAATCGATGCTCTTTAGTGCAACCAGGGGGACTGAGAGCAACCTATTGTCTGTAATCTAAAGCGCTAGGAGCCCGCAGTAACCAGGGACAATTCCAGAGAGCCACTTCTCCAGCCTCAATGACTTGTGATCACAGGCAGCAGCTGGTTCCCCAGAGGATAAGGGGAGAAGGAAGGGGAGGAAACTGGCCAGATACAAATGAGGGAGCTGGGGGAACTGGGTGGCTTAGGAGATGGGTAATGAGTCATTGTGTCTTTCCTTGATTCTAGGATGCCAGTTCTGAACTGGCCTGTGTCAGGAAGAACTGTAAGTTACCACCTGTGATGAGCTGGTGGTCTCAGCCCAGCTCCTAGGGAAACAAAATCAGGGTTGGTTCCCTCGTTAGAACGCCCGAGAGAGAGGCTAAAAGTTAAGTGGGCTGTGAAAGTTTCATGGGGCCGGGGGCCCGTTCCAGGGCAGGAATCAGACGTATTTGTTTGGGGACGCGAACAGGGCTGTTGCCTGGCTGAATGGAGAACTTCACTCACTGAGTCCGCCTGGCGGATTTCACCAGTGATAAAGTCACGGCTCACCAAATGAAATGCCCCTGGCGCGCCTCTTTCATTCTGAGCACCATCCTCAAAGTAGTAAATGCTGATGTGATTGCTGCTTGGCTCTGACCTTCTGGCATAGGGGCAGCCAACCTTTCCCCAGCCAACGCTTGCACTAGCAATCTGCTAGGATCTCACAGACCAAACCTGAATTGCACTAGATGGAGAGCACTGAAGCTGGCCACATCTTTAGTACCTATGTACATCCTATTGAAACTACAATGCCCAGCATGCAACGGGACCAGGAATCGGATGCAAGGGAAAGAATGTCCACAGAATGTGCTTCCTTGTTAAAGAGGAAAGCTATCCAGGGGCCACCCCGTAGGACTCAAACACCCCTGATTTAACGTATCTGAGATGGAGGAAACCAAAAGCTGCTTGCAGTGTATGAGGGTCATAAATGGCCAGCGTTTTGTCTCTGCCTGAATTCATGTCACTTTGTTACTACAGTAGAACCTCAGAGTAACGGGAGTGGAGGTTGTTGGTAACTCTGAAATGCTTGTAACTCTGAACAAAACATGATAGTTGTTCTTTCAAAAGTTTACAACTGAACCGTAACTTAATACAGCTGTGAAAGTTTACTACGCAGAAGAAAAATGTTGCTTTTAACCGTCTTAATTTAAATGAAACAAGCACAGAAACAGTTTCCTTGCCATATCAAATCTGGTTTTTAAAACGTTCCCTGTATATTTTTTTAACAATTTACGTTTAACACAGAACCGTACTGTATTTGCTTTTTTTGTTGGCTCTGCTGCTGCCTGATTGCATACTTCCGGTTCCAAATGAGGTGTGTGATTGCCAGTCAGTTTGTAACTCCCGCCGATGTTCAGAGCTCGTTAGTATAGTCTCCTTTTTGTACTGTTTGCCTGTGGACAAAGCTACCAGGAATGAGATGTAGATTGTATCTCAGGAAAAACTTCTCAACTGCAAGAACTGTCGGACAGTGGAACAAACTGCCTTGGGAAGTCGTGGAATCGCCTTCCCTGGAGGTTTTCAAAAAGAGGCTGGATAGCCATCTCTCTTGGATGGTTGAGACACAACAAATCCTGCATCTTGACAGAGGATCAGACTAGATGACCCTTGTAGTCCCTTCTCACCCTATCGGTCTCTGAATCTATGTGCTGGAGAGGTTGGTTAGTGTGATTGAATGCTTCTTTGGATGTACTCGCTGGACTCTGTATCCTAAATTAGCCTGAGTTAAAGCTCTAAGAAGGTAGAGATGCCCATGCTTGAGTCAACCAGTGGTTCCTCTGGCATGCAACGTGCTTTAGAGGAAAACAAAAAGGAACCTACAATGCATCTGTCTCTGGGGCTCAGATACCATGGTGATGGATGCGGAATAAGAACCTGACTCCGCAATATGAGTACGCTTAGAAACAAGGAATGTGGGACATAGCTGCCCAATGGGGGACTGCATCTTGGAAAGCAGTGACTCTGGAAAGGATTTGGGGTCATGGTGCAAGTTGCTCAGCATGAACTCCTAGTGCCATACTGGGGAAAAAAGGGCTGATGTGGTCCTGGGATGTATAAATGGGGCGGGGTAGGGAGTGAGTAGGAAGAGGGAGGTAATTTTACCTCTGTCTGTGGCAAAATTCTGGAACGCCACAGCCATGTCTAGTGTCCGTGGTTACACAAGGACGTTGAAAAATTGCAGTGGGTATAGAGAAGAGCCATGGAAATGATTCGAGGGCCGGCAAAAATGCCTCACGGCGAGAGACTGAAAGAGCCCAACTTATTTAGCTTATAGAGTCATAGAATCATAGAGTTGGAAGGGACCTCAGGAGGTATCTAGTCCAACCCCCTGCTCAGAGCAGGACTAACCTCAGCTAAATCATCCCAGCCAGGGCTTTGTCAAGCCGCAGCTTAAAAACCTCTAAGGATGGAGATTCCACCACCTCCCTAGGTAACCCATTCCAGTGCTTCACCACCCGCCTAGGGAAAAACTTTTTCCTAATGTCCAACCTAGACCTCCCCCCCTGCAACTTGAGACCGTTGCTCCTTGTTCTGTCATCTGCTACCACTGAGAACAGCCTAGCCCCATCCTCCCTGGAACCCCCTTTCAGGTAGTTAAAGGCTGCTATCAAATTCCCCCCTCACTCTTCTCTTTTGCAGACTAAACAAGCCCAGTTCCCTCAGCCTCTCCTCATAAGTCTTGTGCTCCAGCCCCCTCATCATTTTTGTTGCCCTCCGCTGGACTCTCTCTAACTTCTCCACATCCTTTTTGTAGTGGGGGGCCCAAAACTGGACACAATACTCCAAATGCGGCCTTACCAATGCTGAATAGAGGAGAGCAATCACTTCCCTCGATCTGCTGGCAATGCTCCTACTAATGCAGCCCAATATGCCATTAGCCTTCTTGACAACCAGGGCACACTGCTGACTCATATCCAGCTTCTCGTCCACTGTAACCCCCAGGTCCTTTTCTGCAGAACTGCAGTCCTTTATCGAAAAGAAGAGTGAGAGGTGGCTTGATTACGGTGTCTGAGGACATCCCTGGGGAGGTAATACGGATACTACAGTGGTCTTTAATAAATGGCGAATTCTCCATCTCCTGCTGTCTTCAGATCAGAACTGGAGGCCTTTCTGGAAGACCTGCTTTAGTCCAATGTAAGGTATCGGCTCAGTACCGGGGAAACAGTGAAATGTAACAGCCTGTGTTATCCAGGAGGGCGAGTTAGATCATCTAATGGCCCCTTCTGACCTTAAACTCTGTGCATCTAGGAATATAGAGCAACACGGTATCGTGGGAAGAAATGTGTTCCTGGTTCCCTCGCCTAGAGGTCAGTCCGTGGCCTGACGCATTGACAGCCCTTCCTGTGCAGCACGGGCCACGGGCGGGTTTCAACTAGTGCAAATGGTGGCTTCTCTGTAACCTGAAATCATGGTTTGAGGAGTTCGCTAACTCAGCCAGAGGCGAGGGATCTATTTCAGGAGGGGGGTGAGGTTCTCTGGCCTGCGATGTGCCGAAGGTCAGGTTAGATGTTTCCTTCTGGCCATCTCTGAGCAGGATCCATGAATCGGATTCAGCGGTTAGGCCACAAACAAGCCTCTCTGCTCACACTCGCCTCTCCTCCCCCCCGGCCAAGTTTCAGGTGGGGAAGCCTGATCTGAACTCGCCTCCCAACCTTCCCCTCTGCCTCCATGGCCAGTGGTTGCTGCAGAGCTCCTTGCTCCCTCATCTGCTCATACCCTCTGGGCCTCACCCCTCCTCCTCTGTGTTCACTTTGCCTTCTGCTGCAGCTGCTGCCTCCCCGTCCTCACCGCCAGGTCCCCGCACGGCAACACTCCTCTCCTGCGTACTGCCCTGTTCTCATCTGCCTGCCTGCCCTCCCTCCTCTTCACACCTTCTTCCAGGCCGCTCCCCTTTGGAACGCCTCCTCCTCCCGCATGAATCGCCAGGCCGCTTCCCTCTCTGTGTCCAGACCTTCCTCGGAAGCTGGTTCTGGTGCACAAGTCTATGAGGCCCAGCAGGGCTTCTTCACGCTTGCTGTTAATCAGCCAGACGCCCGCTGCATGCAGGCATGATCCTCGGCCATTGTACGGCCCTCTGCGTGCTTGCCCCTCCAAGACCGTCTGCATCTCTGGCCACTGCAAGAGAGTAGATGGTTACAGGGCAGCAGTACAGGGGGTAGAGTTAAGGCTAATGTGTAAACTGCAGCTGCATTAACGCTGCCGGCTCCCTAGGGACCACGCCCGCTTCTCTCTGAGCTGGGTAACGGTGTTCGCCAAATATCCCTGGAACCCAGAGCTCTGAAAAGCTCCGCTAACTCCGGAACGCCACCAGTGACTTCGTGCAAAAGGTTTTGTGGGCCTTAGAAATGCCAAGGGACCTTTTTCCACTCTCCCGGGAGAGACGCTGATTATTCACAGGGCAGTTTTGCCGTTCCTTGGTGGTATTCGTGGCGGGCACCCCAGGATTGGCCTGGATCAAATGGGGGCTCCAGGACCCTGCACGTGATACATCGAATGTAGCAAAACTCAGTGGTTGGGTTTGGACTAATCTAAACCTGGTGAGATGCGGAGCCGGCCGCGTTCATGCAGCGGTAGTTCCCACATTAATCTTAGCTCTGCTCGCTGGACTGCTGTTCCCCCTAGCCACTCTCTTGAAGTGGCCAGAGATGACCCCCGCTAGCCTTTTCACACACAACTTTCCAGTACAGTTCATAGACCCCTGCCAACCCTCCACATACAGACAGGAAGTAGTCACCGGAGAAGTAAGCAAGTCTGCTTCCATGCCAATACATATGAATATAGCCCAGTCTTGTCACATGGTGATATAATCTCCCGACCATCCTGGCCCATATCGGGATGGTATTGGGGGGTAGCGTGTCTCTGCCGGTATAACCTACTGAGTGAAGTTGTGAAGGGGTCCCTGATCCATTCTTAGAAGTGACTGGGGTCTGGGAAGGACTCAGACCTGTAAGAGGAGGATGGGTGAGGACAGCAGAAGCGTATCTGATACGTATCGTGTAACAAGATTGGCAGGCGCACCAATGGCGGAGTTAAACCTGCTGTCGAAACACTGGTCAGGATATACATACAAATGTTTTTAATAAACAAACAGCCTTCCCTCTGCGGCTAGCAACAGGTGAGATCGTGAACACGGAAATCATTTTAAAATGTAATTAGCGGCTCGCTCTTACGCCAGCTGCTCACCCTTGGCACTTTGCACAGATTTGATAATCAGAACAGGATAATCAGTTTCACTTCCACCTCCACTTTATAATCAACTTACAGTCAATTTCACTTCTGAGCTCTCAGGTGCTGGCATAACGCTGCTGCGTTGTCAGTTTGCAAACGCTGAAAAGGATTTTTGTTCTTAGGTGGTTCCTATTTTATTTTATTTTTTACATTTAATAAAAACACTTTAGCATTTCAGATTTTGTTTTGGTTTTTTACAAAGCCTATAAACTTGGGGTGAAATTTGACCTTGTGATGTCCCATAAACTTAGAATTGCCTAAGAATTTACTGGAGAACCCCAGGCAACGTACGTACTGACGGCAGCATATTCACCGCCATCAGATCGATTTTTGCGGTTCGACTGAGCGGCAGTGAAGATGACGCACTCACTCAATAGGGAAGTCAATCTAATAAAATCACCTCCCCAAAAAGCGTAGCGCTGTGTCAATGGGAACGCACCATCCCGTCAGTGCCGTGGAGACAGCAACGCTAAAGGGAAGTTATGAAGTCGACAGGAGTTACGCAGAGTAGCCTTTGTAACTCCTGTCAGCTGCTGCCAAATTTTGCTGGCAGTGTAGACCTGCCCTCAGAGTTACAAAGATGGGAGTTATGAACCCACCTCATTTGGAGCCAAAAGGACACAATCAGCAGCGGCAGAAACTAAAAAACAAAACCAAAAAAAAAGCAAATACACTGCACTGCTGTGTTAAATGTAAACTGTCCAAAAAATACAGGGAAAGCGTTAAAAACCAGATTTGACAAAGTAAGGAAACTGTTTCTGTGCTGAATTTAAATGGAACAAGATGGTAAAAAGCAGCATTTTTCTTCTGCATAGTAAAGTTTCAAAGCCAGTGTTCAGTTGTAAACTTTTGAAAGAAGAACCACAACATTTTGTTCAGAGTTACAGACAACCTCCTTTCCCGACATGTTCGTAGCTCTGAGGTTCTGCAGTTATGTTTAAATTCTCAACTCAAGAGTTCTGCTAAGCAGGGGCTTTGCACGCGTGCCAGCGTTAAAATCTTCATTGTGCCGTAGTGACATTTTGTTCTGTGAGAGTGGCTCAGCGGTCTTTTGAATCTTACTCTTTCGGTCTGTCTTGAAGCAGTGAGTTCCAGGGATGACCGATCTGTGGCGTGTTTCAAAGATGTGCATTTCTGGCGGACTCCAGAGGGGCTGCTGTCTTCGCCGTGAAGGCAGTTTAGTGGCCTATGTGAAATAACTTCAATATGTTGTTGGTCCTAGTCCAGTTCTTAGCGAACAGGTGTCCACGTTGCAAACCAGTGTCCCCACCGGCGGCCGACTAGCGTGTTTGCAGTCACAGCAAATACGCTATGGACTGAAGGCTGGTCTCCCAAGAAGTAATGCTACCAGCCAGCCTGTCTCAGGGAGTTGGCGATATTATCCCCACTTTTTATAGGGGGAAGTTTAAATGACTTGCTTGTGATCACACGGTGCGGCAGTGACAGAGCTGGGACACGAACCCAGCAATCCTGACACACGGGGCCGTGCTCTAAGCACTAGACCAGACTGCCCTCGCCATAAGTTGCAGTAATTCCCTACGGAGAGAGAAGGGGAAGAGGCAGCTAAGCAGAGAGGCCAGACAAAGAGGAAACGCTGCGGAGGGAACGCCTGTTTAGATGTCTTGGTGTTATGGGTACTCTGGCATTAAACATGCTCCTGTGTGTTTTTGGCTAGGCTCCTTCCCCGGCTTTGCCAGCATCTGTGTAAATTACTCACTTGTTGAGCTGAAAAAGCCCCGTTAGCAGGAGGGCAGCGGAACCAGGATAATCAAAGCAGGCCTTTCGTTAGGGAACCCTTACAAACAACCGTGGCAGGAGGAGACCGGGCCCTGCAGGTGCCGACCTCCACGACTCAGCCGCCTCCGCAGGGCTGGTTGGGAGTTTCAGTGCACCCTGGGATTTGATCCCTGATCTCAAGGGACAGGAGTGAGATACAGAATCTTACCCCCCCCCCATCCCCCCGGTCCCCAGCCCGAACGTGGCCCAGGTTAGCAGTGAACGCAAGCCGCACCCATCAGCGGGTGTAGAGACAGCAAGGAACAGCCTTGTGATCAGAGATGCTACCAAGTGAGCAGCTGTCCTGGCTCCCAGGGGCTTCAGTCCAGTCCGGCTGTAACATCCGCCCAGCAAATCTCTGGGGGATTCAGGACTGGAGGGGCTACCTGCCTTTTTCCATCTCCGGCCAGCAGGATCCTGGTTGCCTAGCATGGCAGCTGCTTTTGTGCTGCTCCTGGGGAAAGGACACCCCCTGAAATCCCCTGGGATCATCCCGGCTCAGAGTCTAGGCTACCATCCCCCCCAGGCATGGGGCCCAGTGTAGGGGAGAAGCCGTTTTACCGCTTAACTACATTTCATCTTTATTTCTTTTCTTTTTTCATAATAGGGCTTTAGCTGGCAACTAAAGTGTTAATTAGTTCATAACTGGCTGGGTGCTCTCCCCGTCTCTCTGCTCCCTGGGGCTGTGGGTTCAAATCCTGGCAGAGTCGGCTTAGCCTGGCTTCCTTCTTGGGCAGATAAATGGAGCCCTATGCAACTGTCTTGGGGAGGAGGTGTCAGTTCAAAAGCCCTGACTGTGCTGTGGGGGTGCTAAGGATCCCAGGCACTTTTCCTAAGAAGGCCGGGGGGTGTTCTCATCTTCTCCTTACTGCTGTTCTCCTCCACCCCAGAGGTGGCTGCATTCCACTGCTGCGTTATGCAGGTGCCATGTGAAGCATGTGGAGATCATTCACAATGATGCTATAAAAGGCAAAATATCAGCCCCTGGCACCGCCACTCTCATTTATCACTGTCCAGACGTCCCCATAAGCAGTTTCTCTACAGGCATCTTTACTTGCCATTCACTGTGATGTCACTGAAATCTGGAAAATGTCATAGTTAAGGCCACCAAAACAACCATGCCTAAGGGACCCGGCGCCTATATGGGACGTCCTGGGCCAAAAACCCTGCTGGAGTCAATGGGTGCAGCTCCATTGGTCATCAGTGGAATTTCAGCCCTTTCCGCCAGAAGAGAATTTGGTTAGCTGTCTCTGAAGATGTAGCGTCTTCTCCGAATCAAACCACAGCCAGTTTGGGGAGTCACCCACTGCAAACTGTGGCAACGTCTTTCATGACCTAATCATCGCACATTACTGGATGCCGGGGGCACGGAATCACAGAAATACCAGGTGGACGGGACCTGGAGAGGTCATCTAGTCCGGCCCCCTTGCACTGAGAAAGGACCATGTAAACTAGACTATCCCTGACAGGCGTTTGTCCAACCAGTTCTTAAAAACCTCCGATGACAGGGATCCGGCAAGGTCCCTAGGTAACCGGTGTGACCCGTCCATGCCCAGGGCAGCCACCTGAAAATACCAAGGTCAGGGCAGGCTGTAAAAAGAGAGCAGATTCTACCAGCACTGGTGGGTGTTACTAAAGCCAGACTTCCCAGCCAGCCACAAACTGCTGATTTCCCCACACTGGATATCAAGAAGGCAGTCCACAAATGCCCACAGCCCCCTTTACTGCATTCCAGTTCCTGGCTCCTAAATCAGCCACTAGGTCCAGTAAAGACACCAGGTACTAGAACTCTCTGCTCTTTACTAAAAAGGTTCCCTCTGACCCCAAGGGGTCAGCCACAGCACCAGACCAATATAAGTTTGGATCTTACCTAAAATACCACGCTGGCAGCCAATCCTTTAGTAACTAGAACTAAAGGTTTATTGTAAAAGAGAGAAATAAACCACGAGAGAAATGTTAAAAGATTAAAGTAAATCACAGATATACAAATGATTAAAAGTCCAGTATATCTGGTTTCTGGAAGAAATGTGGATTTGCAGCTTGTATAGTTCCCTCTGGTTCACATCCAGTACCTGGATGGGTCTGAGTCCTTCGGTTCAGTTGCAAGATGAATAGATCCAGAGGTCAGTGTGTGTCTGCAGCTGGACAGGATCATAGACAAGATGGATCCTGTGGTTTGATCTTATAAACCCCCTTCCCCGGCCATGCGGCCTGTGGACAGTCACAAGACCCAAACTGGAGTCCAGAGTCACGTGGGCCAATCCTGGTGACTCTTCAGGTGTGCTTGGGCCCCTCCCATCTGTGAGCGTCTCAATGGGCCATCAAGCAGGCTATTGTCTTGCCGCCTTTCTGTCTGGGGTGTGTCCCAGCCAGCCCAAATTGACCTAC
This sequence comes from Emydura macquarii macquarii, assembly GCF_026122565.2. NCBI lineage: Eukaryota > Metazoa > Chordata > Testudines > Chelidae > Emydura > Emydura macquarii. Next base: position 9,227,597 of record NW_027133607.1, on the reverse strand, counting down.
AGAAATAGCCAGACACCCATAACTTTCATTTCACATATAATACATGAACACAAGCATTAGTATCTTATCAGCATGATATATTCTTTGTAACGGTGCCTGACATGATGTACCTCACACGCATTATCACGATTCCGCCACACTGATGTCACACAATACACTAAATGCCCCCCCCACTCAAGCCAGCCCGCGTGACAACCGGCACCAGTGCTTTATCCTTAGAAAGTTTTTTCTAACATCCAGCCGAAACCTCACTGGCTGCAAACTAAGCTTCTCGTCCTAGCCTCGGTGGACATGGAGAACAGCTGATCTCTGACCTCTTCCATGTTTGAAGACTGTTCTCAGGTTCCCCCTCCGTCTTCTCTAGACTAAACACGCCCAATTCTTTCCTCAGAGGTCATCTTTTCTAAACGTCTTCCCATTTTTGTTGCTCTTCTCTGGACTTTCTCCAGTTTGTCTAATTCTTCTTTACAATGGGGCACCAGGAATTGGATGCAGTATCCCACCCGAGGCCTCACCAGTGCCCAATGGTACGGAACAATTGCCTTCCGTTTCTTACATAGGACAGCTCTCTTCGGACACCCCGGAATGACGTTTGCGTTTTCTTTGGCAAATACTGCACTGTGTGGAGCTTGATCCTTCCCCAGAACCTGGGACGTAGCCATGTCGCGTTGTGTATTGCTGCAGGCATGGCGTGTGGTCATGCCGTGAAAGAGCCTGTTGTGATGCAGACTCGCCTGTGGGGGGCAGACGGTGCATCACGGACCATTTCCTGGGTCTCCTCTTCACGTTCCCCAGCCTTAACGGCGCACGGGAACAAACTGGTTCTGCTCAGGTCTGTGGGATTTGGTTGGACTCAGCCGTGATCTCTAGTGGCCAGTGGAACATTTTTGGACAAAAAATGGCTGTTTGAGCAAAAAAAAAAAAAGACAGATTTAAAATGAAACCAGAAAAAAGTCGTTTTTTAATCCCTCCCTCCCCAAGACTCACTTGCTTATTTTCCAGCCGGCTGGAGTGGCCACTTAGACCCTCCTCCCCCAGGGCCATATTCTCTGGTGTTGCCGGGAGGCGTGGCTGCGTGCCTCGGCTCAGCCAGAATCCGCCGTGATTTCTGCACCTGATCTGCAACTCGTGCCACCCTCTGGCTTTTACTCTGAGTGCAGCGTGCTTGGCCCGGGGGGGCTTTGATCTCAGTTGGGGGGGTCTCTGGCATGATGCTAAAAATAATCATCAAAGGACTCTCCCCACGGCGTGAGTTTTCGGGTGGATTTGTGACACGGGAAATGGCTGAACTGGCTGAGAACGGAGAGTCTGTTAGCCCCGTGGTACGCAGCCACCCCACCCCAGCCGGGCAGCTACTAACTGATTGAAGGAGGTAGCGGAGGAGCGGAGGGGTGTTGTATGGACAGGCTCGCTGGGAGTTTGTTCCTTTCCTGGCACCGTTTAACAGGGCAGATCCAAAAATAAATCCTGGTTTTTCTGAATGGAGGGCAGGGGGTAACAAACTGGCTGTGTGTGTGGGTGTGCTGTTATGTGCCACTGGATGGGGTGTGTCAGCCCTAGCTGCGCCCGTGACGTGTCCTGCTATGCCCACGCGTACGCACACCGGGGTGGCCATCGGGGATTGAACTGGGAGTGTCAGCATCAAAGTGCAGGCCTTTCCCGGCTGATCTAAAGGAGTCGTTCGCTGAGCTGGAGGTGGCTGGCCGTCGTGCTCACTCGCGGCACCAAGCCAGCATGCCCTGCCCGGGGCCACGTTCCCACTGCTGCTTTCTCCTTCGGCCAGGTTTGCGGAACGCCCCTCGCTGCTGGGACGCGATCCAGCCCCTGCTCTGCGCCGTCTACATGCCCAAGTGTGAGGATGGCCAGGTGGAGCTGCCCAGCCAGACCTTGTGCCAGGCCACCCGGGGCCCCTGCACCATCGTGGAGCGCGAGCGGGGCTGGCCCGACTTCCTCCAGTGCACCACGGACCGCTTTCCCGAGGGCTGCCCGGTAAGGAGGCATCCAACACCTCACCACGGGGCCCGGTGTCTGGACGACAGAATGATCTCCCAGGCCTGTGCAGCCTGGGATGGGGGTGCCGATCCTGGCCAGGGAAACCGAACGCCCCCTGTGCCCCTTGCTGTGCCTGTTCTGCAGATAAACAAAGGCCTCTTGTTCCAGGGCTGTCAACCAGCCCCTGGGCCAGCCGTCAATTCACTAGGACAGGAAGCCCTCCAGCAAAAGCCTGGCGCTGCAGGAAATGATGTTAGTTGCTGAGTAGCTCTTCCTGCAGCACTGGTACTGAATCAGTGCCCTCCCATGGTGCTGCGGGGAGAGGTGCTGTTCTGTGCCCGGGACATACAACCAAAGTCCTCACCCGCTTTGTCGTTAAAGTTCCCGTGGCACGTCGTGCAGGACCGGGCGCGCTAGCTCCACACGTCTCTCAGATACGCTGGTGGACAGTGATCTCCTGTCTACACCCGAATCCCTCCCTGGGATCTCAGTGGCGTTATTCTGGATTCCCCTCCCTAAAAGGCCGTTGGACAGAGCTGCTGTGCTACTTTTCTCCCGCCCAGAGGAGGCTGCATTTCAGCGGTGGGCAGGAGATCCTTGTAAAGCACTTGGAGACCCTCGGGGAGGTGCAGTGTTAACGGGAGGCCTAGGGTTTTTCTGCAGCTGTTCTGGAGAGAAATCACACGCATCTCGCTTCAGAGGCACACTGATTAGGTTAGGTCCAAACCCTGTGTTTGGCGAGGGAAAGGATTTTATAAAAACTCAGCGGCCATCGAAATTTCGGGAGAGGGATTTTTAGTGAGAACAGGGAGGGTTTATTGATTGGCACTTTGTGAGGGTCCCGGCACTGGCACAGAACTGCAATAAGACTGGCTTTTGTCTAGCTCTGAGCAACTGACAGGGGGTCATCCCTAATCACCACGGCACTCAGAGCTTCTGTGTCGGCCCCGCGCCAGCCCTCCTCCCATGTGCCTTCCCCATGCGGCATTAAAGGACGACGCCCGCGTCCTGAAAGATGAAATGCTTCCATGCCATGTGGAGTTAGCGCAGAGGCCCACAGAAAGCATGGCTGGGTAGAATCCTAAACCCATCGAAATCGACGACGATTTCAGTGGGGCCAGGATTTCACCCCATGGATTCAGTGTCACCCCCTCCCTGGGTGTGTGTTATAATCCCTGGCTGAGGCAGGGATGGTAAGTACTTCCCCCAAGGGCATAGACGTTGTGAGTGGCAGATCTTGGACTAAGAACCCAGGAGTCCTGGTTCCCAGCCCTTGGCCTGGCTCGTCCTCTCACAAGCAGAGCCCCTTCGAGGCCCGTCGCGATCCCTTTGGTTTCTTCTCTGACCCCTCCCCTTGTTTCCCCATCGCCCCGCCCCAGAACGAGGTGCAGAACCTCAAGTTCAACAGCTCGGGCCGCTGCGAGGCGCCGCTGGTGCAGACGGACAACCCCAAGAGCTGGTACGAGGACGTGGAAGGCTGCGGGATCCAGTGCCAGAACCCCCTCTTCACAGAGCACGAGCACCGCGACATGCACGTTTACATCGCCGCCTTCAGCTCCGTCACCATCTTCTGCACCTTCTTCACCCTGGTGAGCGGAGCTGTCCTGAGCGCCGGGGGTGGGGGGCGGCTGGTGACTGATCTCGGAGGAGGGCATTGGGTGCCGGCCATCCTGGGAGCTGGTGCATCGGGGGGGCAGGGTGAAATCCGCATTGGCATGGAGCACCCCCTTGGCTGCTCTCAGCTCCGGGGCTGAGTAGTGAGGGCCAGGAGTGGGTGATGCACATATGCCCCTGGCCCATCTGCCGGCTCCTCTCTCTCCACCCCCCGCAGGCCACGTTTGTTGCCGACTGGAAGAACTCAAACCGCTACCCGGCCGTCATCCTCTTCTACGTCAACGCCTGCTTCTTCCTGGGCAGCATCGGCTGGCTGGCGCAGTTCATGGACGGGGCCCGCGGCGAGATCGTGTGCCGAGCCGACGGCACCATGCGACTGGGAGAGCCGACGTAGGTGCCTCCCACCCCCGGCGGGCAGACCCCCTCCTGTTCTGTTGGCCTCGATGTGGCTCGTCTCCTGCTTGAGCGGGCGGGCAGGGAGCAGTGAGGCACCAGTCCCAGCAGAGGTGGCCTGGGAAGCGATGGAGTTGGGCCGGCGGGAATGGGGTCCGGGCTGGGGCTCTAGGCTCCAACCGGACGGAAAGCCCCGTAAGCCGGTGACATCCGGCAGGCTGCAAGGTGCTCTGTTGGGGGGCGGGGGGGAGAAGGGATGCTCCCCGGCGGGGTGAATGACGCCCCCGTCCCGCCTCCCCCCAGCTCCAACGAGACGCTCTCCTGCGTGATCATCTTCATCATCGTCTACTACTCGCTGATGTCGGGCGTGATCTGGTTCGTCATGCTGACCTATGCCTGGCATGCCTCTTTCAAGGCGCTGGGCACCACCTACCAGCCGCTGCTGGGCAAGACCTCCTACTTCCACCTGGTCACCTGGTCCGTCCCCTTCGTCCTCACCGTCACCATCCTGGCCGTCGCCCAGGTACGGGGCAGCTGGCGCCGGGAGCTCTGCGGCCCAGCTACAGAAATGAAGGACTCCGGCCCCTGAGGGAGACAGGAGAGTGGGATACACCCCATCCCTCCAGGTCTGAAGGGATGATCCCCTCTCAGTGCCCCAGGGAAAGGGGGAAGCCCCTGTGATCCCACCACTCTGCCCTGGGGGTGATCGGTTTCACCCTGCATTGGTGGGCAAGAACCACCCCAGCTCTGGTGGGGCTCCGCATTTCCCAGCCCCTCCCCACTTCATGCCTTCCCTGCACTGATGGACTCCTCTGTCTCCCCGCCCGTGCTCCTTAAGGATGTACCCAGGCTGCTTGAACAGAGCCTCCGTCTCTGCCTCACCCCCTCCCCAGCAAGCACTGATGCCAGGGTCATCTGCCGTACAGCCGGGTGGGTACCAGCTTCACCCTGTTAAAGGGACAACACGGCCCCTAGATAGGCAGCCCCTTCTCGTGAGATTTCCTGCCGAGTCCCCAGGCTGGGGAGGCTCCGAGAAGCTTCCTGATTCTCTCCCCAGCCTCCCAAGAGCTTTCGGGTCTGCTCACGCGGGGGAAAGGCTGACACGGCTGCCTCTGCCCCCGCCAGGTGGACGGAGACTCCGTCAGCGGCATCTGCTTTGTGGGATACAAGAACTACCGCTACCGCGCCGGCTTCGTCCTGGCTCCCATCGGCCTGGTGCTGATCGTGGGAGGCTATTTCCTGATCCGAGGTGGGTGTTGAGAACCCAGCGGGGTTTGGTCTTGGGACCTTCAAGATAAAAGCAGGAAACTGTCATCTGAACCAAAGGAGCCCATCCCGCAGCTGGGGGAGATGATATCTTTTATTGGACCAACTTTTCCCGGTGAGAGAGGCAAGCTTGTGAACTAATTGCTCTGTCTGGTCGGGGAAAGGTCCCTAGCCAGGTCTGCAGGGCACCTGTACTTCGATATAACTACGTCACTGCGGGGTGTGAAAAATCCACACCCCTGAGCCACGCCGCTAGAACGACCTTACCCCCCGGTGCAGGCAGCCTCTCGCAGAGGTGGCCTTTCGCCCCCATGGTCGTGGTGGGGGCATTGTTTGTGGGAGAAACCCAACAATCCCTCCGCTCTCAAATAAAAGACAAAAATGCCCTGTCCCCGTGGCCAACACTTCACCGTGTGATCACTCCCTAGCCGACCTCCCAGGCCCCACCCTCGAAGGAAACCTGCATGTTTCCAGTTCAATTCGTAACTTTACTAGACAGTGAAAAATCCTGGTCTTAAGCCATAAAACCAGTGTCTTTATTATTACAACTAGGAACCACCCCCACACCCTTTTTTTGTCCTTTAACTACAGGGATATTAACAAGCTACTTCACCTGGAATGGTCCCTCACAATAGGAGCTAATTACTTATGGTCAAATGTCTGTCCAGTCTCGTATTTAGCTGTGACGCTCTCAGTACCTTTCCCAGACCTGAAGCAGACTCTGTGTAACTCGTCTCTCTCGCCAACAGAAGTTGAGCCAATAAAAATGATCACCTCCCCCCACCTTGTCTCTCTAATATCCTGGGACTGACACAGCTCCAGCAGCGCTGCCTGCAATCCTCTAGCTGGCAGCTGTAGTGGACTGTTACCCTCTTATGTGGACCAGCCACTAGAGGGAGACACAGAAACTATATTGTAATGTGGGCGATGCGTGCCAGGACTTCCCTTGCCCCAGGGGGAAGTGAGGACTCTGGGTCACAGCTGGACAGGAAGACGCTACCCTGAACCCTGCTGGTTTTTGGGTGCAGGCTGGGATAAACTCTCCCGCTCAGTGCAGAGGGGGCTCTTGTAGTTCATTGAATGGCCAGGAGCCAGGATGCAGAAAACCAGCCAGGTGCAGCCCATCACCCTCCCTGACCCCTGCACAGCTGTCTGCGTCTGGCACTGGAGCAGCCCACGGGAGGGTCTGGGGGTCTGTCCCCCAGCAACATCCTAGTGGAGAGCTGACCAGCCTTCCGCTTGGCTGAGTCCCCTGAGATCACACTGCCAGCGAAGACGCTGGAGGCTGTGTCTGTGCTTGAGCCCGGCTCACCCTCCCTGCTCCGTCTCGCCAGGGCTCCAGAGGGAGGCCGCTTCGGGCAATCCCTGGGTCTCTTCCCTGGCTGTGTGGTCGAGCAGCTCCGGTCCCAGCCCCTCTCCCCCGGCTGACATGTCTGTCTTGCTGTCCGTTCACCCTAGGTGTCATGACTTTGTTCTCCATCAAAAGCAACCACCCCGGCCTGCTGAGCGAGAAAGCGGCCAGCAAAATCAACGAGACCATGCTGAGGCTGGGTAAGCGGGACGGGTTTGGGTTCGGCTTGTGGTGATCTCGCACGTCCCAGAGGGCCAGCCTTGGGTAGGAGCCTCCTGGGGAAACCCTGCAGCAGGCTGTGGGGCTGGCCCAGGAGAAGATGCAGGGAGGGATACGCAGGTCTCGCTACCGGGACTGTCTCCTTTGAGACCATAGTGAATATGGGCCTGGCCTGGGGCTGCCCTCCTTCAGATAAGGCATGAAAGCAAGATCCTGAGTATTGGAGCCTGTGCCGCTCTACCCCGTTAACACAGGTTTCCTGGCCAAACTCCAGGCTGAGCGTGGGCATTTGGCCTCCTTCAGATTCCCTGTGAAAGTTGGCTGGGTTATTTCTTTCTGGTCCTAAACTGTTGTGCTGTGTTGCTGTTAATCAGCCGCCCTGGTCCTCCCCAGAGGTGGCTGCATCACACTGCTGGGTCACATGACCTCCATATGGACGATACCTAAAGCTCGTAGGGATGCAAGGTGTGCCAGAAGTGGATGCAGCTGATATTCACGAGGATCCCATCAGAGGCGCGGAAGGAGTCTGCACCCTGGTGTGACCCCGCACTTCACTTTCCCTGGATCGTTGTGTTTCCATCAGGGCTTCTCTTTGGCCGGTCACCTGCTGCATCCTGGGCTCCCAGCCCTAGGGCCGTGGGAATAACCCTGCCGTGCTTCCTTGCAGGCATCTTTGGCTTCCTGGCCTTCGGCTTTGTGTTCATCACCTTCGGCTGCCACTTCTATGACTTCTTCAACCAGGCCGAGTGGGAGCGGAGCTTCCGGGAGTACGTCCTGTAAGTAGGGACCGGCCTCGCCCCCCGCTTGGCCCTGGAATGATGCCCCCGGCTCCTAATGCCGTGGGAATGACAATCCCCGGGGGATCCTACGGCTGGTCCCAGTGCCACTCCTGACGGGTCCCGTGACGTGTCCCCCCCCCTCCCCTCCCGCAATCTGGCCTGGTGTGTAGCTGTGTCACCCCAATTCCTCACTCCTGAGCCCTGACTCACTCTGCTTTGCTGTGTGAACCACCCACCCCTGGGTCGGCCCACGCCCAGCCTCCTGCGAGTAATCGGTCCCTGACCTAGTGAAGGAGCGCAATGGCTAGCCACTCATGGGATAGACCCCCAGCAAACACCCCCAGTCCCAGGTGCAACCCCGGGAACTGCCGTCTTGCAGGGTTCAATGCTGCACCCTGCACCCTCATGTACATTTGTCCGTCAGTTTATCAAATACATTGATATGCACCAGCTCTGTCCCTCCAAGTGAAGTCTCTGCACACACTCAGTCCAGGTGCACGGCTTTAGATAAAACTAACAGGTGAGTTTATTGACAACAGCAAGATTTTCAGTACTCATAAGTCAGATTAATATGAATCAAGGGTTGGATCACGATTAACTAAAAGGTGATTCGCATGCTAAACTAAACTTAGTATTTCGGTAGCTTTTCAGTCTGTGATGTTGCTTACCCATGGGTTGGCTGAGATGCCTCCTGCAGCCAGGCCCTCCCCCACCCCCCTGCCACGGACAGGCGTCAAGGTCCTTGACGTTGCTTGGAAGATAGATTCCAGGGGAGAGCCCCGAGACAAAGATGCTTCTCTTAACAAGTTTCCTCGACCCTGCCCCGGGGTCAGGTGATCGGCCATGTCCGGCAATGGGTGTGATTTCTTCCACTGGAGCCAAAGTGTGCCGGGAGCGTTCCAGAAACACCTGCTGTGAGACACGTCGCATCAGACTGTACGCCGTGACGCTGTCAGGGTGAACAGGAATGTTACACATACAGGTGCACATGGGGTACAGCGTGTCACAGCGGGGTCTGGGCAGGTCCGCTCAGGCCATGCATGGGCCCTGGCCGAGCCACTAGGCTCAATGAAACGGGAACAGGGCCGGGAGGCCAGGGGATGGGAGATTGCCCCCCCCTCCATCCCCTGGCTCCCCGTTACCCGTGTCAGGGTGGGTTTTCGCCCCTCTCCTTCGTGCTGCCGCCATGCGCCACGTCTCCGCCGCAGGTGCGAAGCCAACGTGTCGATCGCCATCCAGACCAACAAGCCGCTGCCCAACTGCGAGATCAAGAACCGGCCCAGCCTGCTGGTGGAGAAGATCAACCTCTTCGCCATGTTCGGGACCGGCATTTCCATGAGCACCTGGGTGTGGACCAAAGCCACCCTCCTCATCTGGAAGCGCACCTGGTGCAGGTGGGAGCGGCCCCGAGCTGCTGGGGTCTCGGGGCCACGCGTCCTCTCAGGCTCCGCTGGGGGGACCGCATGCCCCCCAGGTCCGGAGCTGGCCTGTGTAGTGACCCATGTGCGACAAATTCGCTGGGTCTCAGCCGGTTGCTAGGGGATGAGTTCCCGGCGGAGAGGCAAAGAGTGGTACGTGTCAGAGAGGGTCAGGCCTAGTGGTTGGAGCAGCGGCAGTCAGGCCTAGTGGTTGGTGCGGGGCTGGGAACGAGGCTGGAGTCAGAGCAGGCTGTGACCTGTGGCGTCTGTCCCCACCCTCAGGCAGGGCAGAGTTCGCGGCTGGGCTCCCCGGGCAGCCCTAGCCACGGCCCGTCTGGCTCGGGAATGAAGCACGTCTGCGGTGGGGGGGAGGGAAGCTTGTGGGGCCGGCGCCGCCCCCGGCGTATCTTGAGGTGGCTCCAGAGAGGACGTCGCTTTCTCCGGCTGCCCGTCCAGCTCCTCTCCCAGCCCCAGAGGCCCATTAAGGAGGCGGGCGGAGGGAGATCCCCGGCCGGAGCAGGGTGGCGGGTAAAGTCCATGGTGCAGTTTCTCCCTTCCCGTCAGCTGCGCAGGGAGCCCTCCGGAGCCGTGCGAGGCTGGTGGCGCGGGCGTCTATCGCAGCGTTGGGGGGGCGAAGCGCAGGGCGCTCGCGTGTGTCCAGCCCACGGCTGCGGGCGGGCTGCCATGTGTCCTCCAAAAAGGGTTGGTGCGGAGGGCTCGGGGCTTCTGGAGCGTGGCAGGGCAATCCTGCGGCTGGGGACCAGCCCTCCGGAAATGCATTTCGCAGCCACCTTTCAGCCCCGTCCCCCAGGCCAGAGTCGGGGGCAGGCACCTGGGAGCCGTGGAGAATCCAGCCCTTGATGCCAGCGTGTTGGCCCCCCGGGTGCAAAGAGGGGGTGTCTGGGGAAGGGGCGGGACACCAGGTCCTTTTGAAGGATGGTTGAGGGAGACAGACAGACAGACATGGCTTCCTGGCTCAACAGGAGAGGGGGCAGCCCAGGCACGCCTCAGCCCCACGCCGGAGGGATCTCCTAAACTCTGCTAGAGCGGATCAGTGCCATGCCCTGCCCTCCCATGCTGAGCCAGTTCCCCCCCACCCCTGCCCCACAGGTTGACCGGCCAGGCCGACAACGAGCCCAAGAGGATAAAGAAAAGCAAGATGATCGCCAAGGCCTTCTCCAAGCGGAAGGAGCTGCTCTGCAACCCGGAGCAGGAGCTGTCATTCAGCGTGCACACTGTCTCGCACGACGGGCCCGTGGGTACGTCCCTGGGGCAGGAGAGGCCGTGGGAATCACGCCCCGCCGCCCTGGGGCTAGGTCCCCTCTTCGGGGGCGGGTTTGGGCAAGCGAGAGGTTTGCAGCTCCCCCGCGGCTGGGGAATCTGGGGGAGGGGGAGCGGATGCGGCTGCGTTCCCAAGTTTGTTGTGGGGCAAGTGGGACGTGGGTCTCGGCGAGGCTCTGCCCTGGCGGGCTGGTCTCATGCCACGACAGCCCAGGGCAGCAGAAGCTGGGGTACCTCCGCATCCCTCATCCCTACTGGGCAGAAGGGAAACTGAGGCAGAGGGCGGCTAAGTGACTTGCCTACGGTCACCCAGGAAGTCTGTGTCAGAGCAGGGAACTGGACCCAGATGTGCCCTAACCACTGGATGCAGGGTAATAACCTCTGTGAGAGGGTTGGGTCCATCTTGGGGACATCGCGTGGGAATGGGAGGGGCCCGCTGGTTGCCGCGGGAACGCAGGGTGTTGGATTCGGAACAGACTGCTTGTGAGACGGCCGGGGGGTGGGGGGGCCGGAGATTGGGGCAGGTTCTGAGCGTTTCCTCTGTGGCTTTCGTCCCAGCTGGGTTGGCTTTCGACATCAATGAGCCCTCGGCCGACGTGTCCTCGGCCTGGGCCCAGCACGTCACCAAGATGGTTGCCAGGAGAGGGGCCATCCTGCCGCAGGACATCTCCGTCACGCCCGGGGCGAGTCCCGGTGAGTCCCTCGGAAAGCGCTGGGGGGCAGAGGAGACGGGCGGGCCGGGAGGTAATGGCCCCGAGCGCTTCTGCGCGATGTAATCCGGGCGCCAGAAGCGCCCTGTGTAGCGGGTGCTGCTTGGACCCCCAGCGAGAGAGTCCCTGAAATCTCGCTATTCGAAGGACGGGTCGAGAACGTAGGAACAGCCGCGCTGTGTCAGACCAATGGGCCGTCTAGCCCCGTGTCGTTTTCCAGCAGTGACTGGTGCCAAGTGCTTCAGGGGGAAGGAACAGAACAGAGCAATAGTTGAGACCCATCCCCTGTCGTCCACTTCCCAGCTGCTGGCAGTTGGGAAACTGAGGCACAAAGCAGCAGTGACTTGTCCAAGGTCCACAGAGTCAGAAATCGAATGCAGATCTCCTTACCCGCCAGGCCAGCTCTGCTCCCTGCTTCCGGATGGGAAGCGCTGGACTGGGAGTCAAGAGACTTTGGTGCTTCTCCTCGTGCTGACACTAACCTGCTGCGTGACCGGGGGCAAGTCACTTCTCCACGCTGTGCCTCCATTTCCCCAGCTGTAAAATGGGAGTGACGATAACCGCCCACCCTCTGTTCAAGTGCTGGGAGACGGTAGATGCAAGGCGTGAAATCACGGGGCTAGAAGAGGGATTGTGCCACCGCCACGGAAATGCAGCCACTTCTGGGGTGGAACGTGGCAGCTGTTTAACGGGCTCACGGTGCAGGAGAGGCAGGGGAAAAGATTGCTGTGTGGAACCAGGGGAAATGTAAATCTGTGAATTGGAATTTGGCTGAGATGCTACGCATTGGAATAACCCGGGGTTAAAAATGCTGTCCGAGATCCCAAACAACCTCTCTGCTCAGGGCTGAGCCTTGGGAAGCCCAGGGCTGGGATAGCAGGGGGCTTGATTGAGGAGCGTGGGGAGCTGTTGGGTGGGCGAGGGAAGCTCAGAGCTGGAATAACAGAGGGGCTGCGGGTCTGGGCTGGGTCTGCACGTGCCGGCCCCCTGCCCTGCTGTCTCTCACCCCGTCTCCCCTCTCTCGTGCCCCCAGTGCCGCCGGACGACAGGGCGAGTCTGTGGGCGGTGGACGCCGAGGTCTCGCCCGAGCTGGAGAAGAGAGCCAACCGCAAGAAGAAGCGGAGGAGGAAGAAGAAGGAAGTCTGCCCGCTGGGGCCCGCGCCCGAGATCTGCAACGTGGGCTCTTTCAGCCCCCCGGCCCCCAGCGCCGTCCCGCGCCTGCCCAAACTGCCGAGGCAGACGTGCCTGGTCTCCAACCCCAGGGAGTCTCAGCTTGGGGAAGAAGCGCTGCCCCCCGGCTCCTACCCCGGACTCAGGGTCTCCCAGCACGAAGGCTTCTTCCCCCAGGGACCCCGGGTCAGCCCGGCCAGCTACAGGAAACACGACGCCTTCCATCTGATCAACAACCCCTTCTGCCCTGAGAACGGGCCCTGGGAAGATCCGGCCCGCGGGAGCAGCGCGAGGTGCTTCCTGGCGCACCGGCAGCACGGCGGCTCGTGGCGGCACCACGCCGCGGGCCTAGGTCCCAGCGTCCTGCCCGGCGGGAACGTCCCCTGCGGGCCGAGGACTCAAGGCAGAAGGGCTGGCTTAGCCCCCCTCCACTCCCAGATAAACCTCATGGCTGCCGAGCTGCTGGATGCTGATTCAGATTTTTAGGCCAGTAGGATCCCAGGCCCTTTCCGCTGCCTGGAGACGCCCCAGAGATTCCCGGCAGGCTCAGCCACCTGCTGGGGAGACTTGATAAGGACTAGTCTGCAGATCCCCCCACGTACGGACGCGGGTTCAAAACTCCAGGTTCTGACTCGGTACGGCTTTCGCTCAGCGGCGGGTTCTTCTCTGACGCAAACCTTGCTGCTTCCTCGGGAGCTTGTGGCCGCTTTTGAATTCCTTCCACCTCCTGGGTTTTTCAGGCTCCTTCCCGCTGATCTTTCCACCTGAAACATTCGACCCGTGTCCTGCCTGCGGGCTGCTGATCTTCCTCTCCTCCTCACGCGTGGGTGGCAGCTGCACGTGGCTTGCCAGGGATTCTTATTTATTGCTCTGCCAGGGGATGAAATGAAACCGAACGGCTGTTTCCCGGGGATGCCCCCGGAGGCCGGGCTCCTGCCTGGATTGTGGGATGGATCCAGGATGTCACAGCTCCCAGATGGAGTCACGGATCGTTCCGTTCTTCACCCTGCGGTGTGGAGATTTTTGAGAACTCCCACCCGCAGCCCGCCCCCAACTGGGTGCTGCGTTTGCTCCCCAGTCTACGACTAGGGGTTGATGGTAATGAGCCTTGGAGAAGGAAGTAACGTCCTTCGATGGCCGGGTGTCGGTACAGGGAGGAGCTTCTCCTCCCTCCAGAGGCAGAGATCAGATCACGTGGCTTCCTTATCCCAGGAGCTTCCCGCTGTCCTGTGAACCACGCCGGGGGTGGTGAGGGGCCTGGGACCATCGCGCTGACACTGGGATGAAAGGAAGGTGCTGGCAGCTCTGGTGGACGGCGGGAGGGTTTATGGAGGGGTCTGCCTGTTCAACTTGCCGAAGCGTTGGAGTTGTGTCCCTCCCGTTCGCTGTTGCCCCGAGAGGTGGAGAGTTTGTCCTAGGAGGGGCAGTGTGTGTAACATGTCGTCACCTGTGTCCTCAGCGATGCAGCCGCATCGAATAGGTCCCCGTACACCTGGGGGTGGGGATGCGTTACCCAGCCCCATGATGAAAAGGACAGACGTGAGCTGCTGGAGCTTCTTGTGCTCCATGCAGCTTGGCGTGGCGCTCAGGAAGCAGTGCATGCTGAGATTTGTAGTCCCCTGCGTGCTGGGATTTGTAGACTCCCACCTGCTAACATCTCTATTAATGCCCCTGTTGGAGATCCTCCGGGCTCAGAACCAGTTCAGAACAAGCTCTGCCTTCCCCTTGGAAGAGTCTGTCCCTGTGCGGGGAGGAAGTTATCCTTAGTGCTAGGTGGACCCTGCCCGGCTAGATGCTACGTAGTGGGTTTAAATATTTCTGTTGTCGCTGGGTTGTTTTTTTGTAATGTGTCTCTGTGTAATACACAGAGCCGTTTAACGGTGTCGGAGGCCATAAAGCAGGGATGTCCCCACTAGAAATCCCTTCTAGCAGAGCATCATGTTGCCTACCTGGGGCCGGCTCTTGCTTATTGTGCTTTTCTGTATGGAATAGAAAACGTAATGCTCTTCCCACGCCCAAAATGTGCACCCTTCTAAGGCTGTGCTCGCTGTTCGGCCTCCCGTCCTGCCAGCGTGTCTCCCCTGAAGTCAGCGGAGTTGCTACAGATTGAAACTGCCGTAACTGAGAACCGAATGAGGACTTCCATCTGCATCAGGCAGGACAAGCCGGGATTGTCACCGGGGTCCCCTTGCCAAAGCCGCCCCCTCGGAGGATGTATTCTTGCTGGGGGCGTTATTCCTCCTGGCTCCCAGCATCCCACACGGTAGGGAAGCGGCTTTTGATTGGCTGACAGCGACGGCCGAGAGCAGCTGGGCTACAAACCGGAGCAGCTGGCCTGAGGCGAAGCGGAAGCAGCGGTGCTGGCTGTTGCTGTTGGGAGATGAAGCGAGAAGGCCTTTGCTGGAGGGAACGTGTTCCCCGAGCCGGGGCGTGTGCAGAGCAAACAGAGCTTCTCTTTTGGTGAACTTCTGCCCTCCGAACCCGGCCCGGTGGTCAGAATCCCCTTTTACTCAAGAGTTGGTGGTTAAACGGGGCGTGTGTCGTGACTGTTCTCACAATAAGGGGCGGAGCCTCTCACCTGCAAATCTTGTCCTCGTCTGACTCTGCGTAAGGGGCAGAGGCTCGCAAGACCCAATCCCGCCTCTTGGGTGCGAGGGGCGGAGACGTGCTGGTGCTAACCCCTCCCCTCGTGAGGATCTCCTCGTGGCATTTCTGGGTCTCTTCCCATGGCAGGGGCTGAGCTGAAAAGTCCGGCTGAAGATCTGAAGTTTGCCGGGGAGGGGTCTGCTTCTTCAGCCCTGTCCCTGCTTCCTCACCAGACTCCCAGCCCGGCGCTGCAGGAGCAAGGGGTTTGGAGACACATCCGAGTGTCCTTGGGTTTTCCTGATCCTAATTATCTCAGTGAAGGCTCTGTGCTGCAAACCGGAGCGCGGCATACCAGTGCTGCACGTACACCTGCTGCCGAGTGGGTCTCTCCAGATCATATAATGCCCAGGAAAAATGCAGCTGCTTTAAGCTGGAATGAAGGGGTAAATGAATGAGAACATGGGAATTCTGGAACGTAGGAAGGCCGGTTCAGACCTGCAGTGCATCCAGTTCAGGATCAGGTCTCGGACGGTGGCGAGTACCTAATGTTTGGAAGAAGGTGTAAAACTCCCCCTGGTGATCAGTTATGGAAGAATATGCCCTTCAGAGAGGTTTCTTTCCAGACCCTGTCCGTGTACAGCAGGCTAATAAATCCTAAGGCATGAGGTTTCATATCCTTTCTAATGCGTTTTCTATCCGTTCGGTGTTTATTATTCATGTAAATGTCTAAACTTTTATTGAATCCTGCTAACTCCTGGTCTCGATACCCAGTGACAGCAAGTTCCGCAGGTTAGTTTTTCTGTCTAAAAGAAAAAAAAATCCTTTTATCAGTATTAAATTTGCTATGTTTCCATTTCATTGTCTGCCTCCTTATTCGTACGTACTGAAAAATAATCCAGCGCCGCCTGATGGAGAAAAGCTTGGTGGTTCTTTTTTTTTAAAGACCCAGATATTATAAAGCCCAGAAATCCAGTCCAGAATTCCACGTAAATGGGCATTATCATTTTACCTCCGACAATACTTAAAAGGTGTAAAAATGAGCTTTTAGAAAACCTAAAGCCAGTAGAACTGTTTGCTCAGGTTGAAAAAAAAACTCCAATGGAAACAATTGGTTTTTTAAATGCAGAAACATTCCCCTGGAGCTTTTGGGAACCCAAGACCCAGAGAATCTCTGATTTAAACTGATTCCTAATAAAATGAAATGGACTTGTCTAAGACAAGAGACAACATGCAGACAGACGGACACCTGGGAGAGAACAACGAGACAGTATTGGTCAGCATGATCAGCAGAGTCTCTGCCCGCCAGCTGCCTAATGGTTGTCGAATTGTTGTGTAGGCATCATGGCAAAGGAGGGTTTTGAAAAGGGAGTTGGAGGAGGAGGAAGAAGAATAGGGACAAAGTATTTTCAAGTGGATGATGTCCCCTTTAAACTGGAGTGTGCTATCGAACTCCGACTTCCTCTAGAACATGGGGAAAAACCAGGCTGTTACTGTGCTCTCCTTGCTCCAGGCCGGTACCTGTCAGTGTGATGATATAGACTAGCGCGGTACATAGAGGGACCCCCGGTTCTGTGAGCCACGGTTGTACTCATTCATCTGCAGGAGGGCAGCCAATCTGTCTCCAGGGAGCGGATTGCTTTCTTGGCTTTGACTAGGTCATTCAAGAGCGGTTTTCTCCAAGCAGTGGGGGTGCACAGGGCCAGCCTGGGTTGGAGAATGGTCCCCCGTGGAAAGAACCAGGGATCCTCGCAGCCTGGAGGAGCCAGTGTTGCGACAATGGAGGGGAGCGGGTCGTGCGGGTGGGGTAGAGGCACGGCACAGCAGCTCTGCAGCGGGTGATGGTGTGTGGCTGGAACAACAGGTTGGGGGCTTTGAGTTTGCTGGAGTTGGTTGGGGGCACCCATGGTTGAACACGGGGGGAAATTAGCCCCTTTGAGTTTGCCCATTGATCTGGCTGCTCCCGGACGAGACGGAGGGCCGCTCTGTCCTGGGCCGCGGGTCCTCTGCGCCAATGGGCCGTGTGATCCGGTGTCTTGTCTCTGACCGTGGCCACGTGCTGCAGAGGAAGGGGTAAAAATGCTTGTAACTGGGGTGGTCTGGGCTGGCAGCCTGGGGGAGATGCCGCGTGGAGGCCAGCTGGAAGGGGTGCCAGAGAGATGTGGGAGGAGAAGCGGGGGGCATTTTCCTGCCCCCTGGCTCACCCTATCTGAGCTGTGCGTGTGGGGCAGAGCCCAGGGCTGGACGGAGGGGGGAGGGGACAGAGATCTGGATTGAGGAGCAGAGCTGGGCGGGGGGAGGGGCTGGAATAGCAGGGGTGGGGGGCTGTGAGACTGAATTAAGGGGCACCAGCAGAGCTGTGGGGGGCAGGGCTGGAATAGCGGGGAGGGGCTGCAGGTTGGGCTTGAGGGGCACCGGCAGAGCTGTGCATATGAGGGACGTTTGCACATCAACTCCCTTCCTGTCACTCCCCAGCCAGTCGCATTGACCCTCCAGTTTTGCTAAATTCACACTGCGTTTAAATCAGGTCGTTCTGAAAGAGAGATCGAAGCCCCCCCCCCCCCGCACTCATTTGCAGTGATGCCAGTGCGACAGTCCTGCAGCCCTTCTTCCGCAGGGGGGTTCACAGCTGATCTGCTGAATGTCCCAGGGGGGTTTCATGCACAGGCCAGAGGAGGGGGAAGCCCTTTGCCAGGAGATGGCGCTGTGGGCCTAGCTTTAATTAATGAACATCGCTGCTCCAAGGCGGTCCGGGAGCAGGGCCGGGTCTCTGGGCAGCTTTCCAGCGTTGTGCGAGGCCGTGGCAGGTTTGACGGTCCAGCCTGGCCCGCGTTTGCTGGCTTGGCTCAAAGCGTCGGCCCGGCTCTCGCCCGGCAGGAGCAAATCAGCATTCCCATCGCTGCAGCCGTTCGCCCAGGGAGTCTCGGGGGGAGATGCGTGTATTCTGGCCTCCCACTGCTGCCTCTGCGAAGCGCCTCTTTATTTTGTTTGGGAGCGAGGCCGGCAGGTCCCATCCCATCCCGCCGCAGGCCCTGCAGGCCAGAGAAAACATGGCAATATTGCCTGCCGAGAGCACGGCTTGGTGGTGTGGCTGTGTGTGTCGGCTGAATAGCGGCTGCCGAGCTGACGGACGGGGGTGTTCACTATAATGCCTGCTTGCTCGCTGCTTCGCACCCCGGCTTGACCAAGAGAGACCGATCGTGAGCTGTTGGCCTTCGTGCTGGCCGTTAGTAGGCTGTAGTCCAGTGCGTAGGCAGACAGGTGTTTGCAGCTGAGACCCGCCAGCACCCATTCACCCTCTTTGTCCGCAGCCTCAGGCCAGCCAGGGCTTTGAAGCCTGAATTCCGCTTTCACCCAACGGAGCAGTGGCGCCAGATCAGGGTGGAGACACACGGTCAGGAACACGTGGTGGAATCTGCCCCACAAGAAGCGTTCCGTGTGTTTCCTGCCTCCGTGAGCTTTAATGCCTTGTGATATCGAGCACATGGAGGGGGTCAAATTCAAGACCTGGTTAGTAGTCACCATGATTAAACATTTAGATTGAGATCGCGCCTCGAGGAGGCCAGCAAATTGAGCCCCGCTGTGCTGGGAGCTGTACGAGCATGTAATAAATTCGATCCCTCCCCCAAAGAGCTCCCGGTCTGAAAACCAAGACACCACAGGTGCATGAGACAAATGGCTCTTTGGACTCCCACTCCAGTGTCCTTTCCCTGTGGACGAGCAGCCTCTCTTCTCTAGCCTACTTAGCATCATTTTAAATGCTACCCTTTGCCGTGGTATCCAGCCAATGAATTCAGCATGGTGAGCTGCCTTCCTCCGCCCTTTGCTTCAGCTGCTGCTATTGAGATTGGTGTTCCCATCATCACCTGAAATGATACTAGGACAGTCTCCAGCCTTTGCGATCAGGGGAAAGATCCACATGAAGAGAGGGCAGAGTTTACACTGTGCTCTGAATTCGCTCAGGTTTGGTGTTCTGAAGTTGAGCATCCAGCCCGGAGCGCACACGCCCCAAAGCCGTTTCCATGCCACGTTTTCCCAGTCTGATTGTAAACATCTTAGGGTGTGGGTGGATTCGGATGGCTATCTCAGTGGCGTTTGCTTAGGAAAAGGAGGCTGGGTGGTAGTAAGAAAGGCCTCGGGGTAAGCCAAGAGATATTAACCACTAGAATAATTTACCAAGGGGTCATGGTGGCTTCGCCCTCACTGAAAATTTTAAAATCAAAACTGGATGTTTTGCTAAAAAGCTCTGTTCTAGTTCAAACAGGAATTATTTGGGGGTAGATCTATGGCCGGTGTTACACATCAGGTCCGTCTACTTGATCCCAGTCGTCCCTTCTGGCCTTAGAAGCTATGGAAACCACAGATCAGGATGTGTTTGTGTCCCCAATCCCAGGAGAAATTTGAGTCTGTTCCAGCCCTCAGCTATCGGGCCTGGCTTTTTAGCTTTAGCGCCAGCGATTCATGCCCATAGCGCTGGAGATCCCTGGTGCTGGCCCAGATGGCGATCGTCACATTCACACCTAACACGTGGTTCCTTGAAAACTCGCTGGGCTCTGCTGTGGCAAAGGGGTTGCCTGTTCTGAAAGAAGCCTCCCTGGTCTCATTCAGCGATGTGTGTGGGTGTCCCGGACAGCCAGGCACTCACCAACCAGCAGGTGCAGGCGTCAGTTTCACACAGAGCAGCCCGGACGTTGCTCAGGGTGTCTGTGTGATCAAACCCAACGCGGTGGGATGAGCCCTTCTCTCAGCTCTGAGGTGTCTTTTTCAGGCTTCCTTGGATGTTTTCCTGGTGGGGGAGAGATGCTTGTGTCTGAGGTCGAGTCTGCAACTCCGCTTTGGCAGGTCTGTGCTGCCAAGTTTCTTTTGGCTTCCTCCACATGCGGGCTTTTGTTTTCACAGGCCTCTTCGTACTGCTGGAGAGCACGTTCCCAGCACCCTGAGGCTGAAAAATGGCAGAAGGTGCAGCGACGGTAATGCCACAAAAATGATTCCGGGGCTGGAGAAAATGCAGCGCTTCGCCTGTTCAATTTAGCCGAAAGTCGGTGAGCGGTGACTTGATTACAGCGTACCAAGCCCTTCACAGGGAGAAAATACCAGGGACCAAGGGCTCTTTGATCTAGCGGAGAAAGATAGAACAAGAACCAATGGCCACACAAATCGAAATTGGAAATGATGCCCCAGGAAGGTGATTAGCCATCGGAACAACCTGCCAAGGGAAATGGTGGATTCTCTTGCTGTCTTTAGATCAGGCCTGGCTGCCCTTCTGGAAGATGGTTTTTTCCATCCCGAGTGCCTGGGCTCAATCCGGGGGCGACTGGGTGTAATTCAGTGGTCCATGTTAGAGGAGGTCAGACTAGATGATCGAATGGTGCCTTCTGCCCTTCGGGATCCCCGAACGTCTAGTCTTTAGATGTCTTCTGAGGCTGTTTGCTGGAGAAGGCAGTGACCGGGGGGTAGGTGGGGGGCGGCACACAGCAGGGATGGGGTGTATAAACCACGCTCTGGTGAAGGAGCAATTCTGGGACCAGATGACGCTGCCCCACCCCACCTGCAGAGCCTGCGCCAGAGCTGGGCAAGGACCATAGCAGGGAGCCAGGCAGCTATCCTACCTGCGCCAATCCGCTCCAGATCCAGGGTACGGCGGGATCCTGGCTGCCAGGAAGGAGCCTGTAAGCGGCAGCCGCCCCAGTCCCGAGCGGAGAGCTGGAGCGCTTTCGCTCTCAGGCGGAGCGCCACTTGGCAGGCTGAGCCCAGAGGCAGAAGCCTGACTGGAGACGGGGCCGATCGGGGACTGCAGCCTGCCTGAAGCTCAGGACTGTGGAATGAACTCCCCCAGGGACTAAGGACTGTAACCAGCTTGCTGGGTGGTGTCATCTTGTGACTCTTCAGATCAGAACACAACTCACCCAGCTGCAGGTCTCTGACCCAGTGAGGGTCCCTCTGGCCAAAGCAACCTTCAGTCCTACCCCTTTCAGGGCAGGTAGGGTTAAAAGGTAATCCATTAGGAACAAAAATAAAGGGAACTCCAAACTGGGATCATCCCACCAACCTTCGGAGGGGCTGTGACGCTAGCAGACCAGGTGCCAGCTCATGTCAAAAGCCAGGGTCTCACCGAACACTGACGAATGCAGAGCCGGAAACCCGTCTGGCTCACCTGTGGGTTAGCAGAGGTAAAAGAGATATTACTGTGATAAGGATGTTTTTAGTGGATGCTCGTAGGGTGCTGCATGTGTTAATCCTACTAATAATATCTACATCCCAGGGTATAAAGTTATATTGTGTTTGCACTGTAAACCTTGGTAACCGTGTCACTCACCAAACAGGGAAAGACGCATTAATTAAGGTAAAGTGCTTGTCCGGCACACGAGATGGCCCATTGATGGCAAATGAGGCATTGTGGAGCATCCAAGGACAGAGACTGTGATGATTGCGTTCCTCAGTGCCTCCATCAGCTTGGATTCTGGGGTGAAGGGAATAAAAATCCCTGGCAAGGAGAAACTGGGATCTTTATGGTGTCTGGACTCTGAGGGACAAAGATTTCTAAGCATAAGCAAGAGACCCCCACACTGCTAAGCCTGGGTCAGCCCTAAACGATGTAGAACTGCTTTTTAATGATGTGTAGAGCTACTTCTTATAGAAGCTTATATTATCTTTTTAAATCTCAGACGGTGACTCATTTGCGTGTGTGTGTTTCCTGGTTTAACCTCGTGAAAAACTCTCATTGCTTTTTCCTCGTTAATAAACCGTTAGTTAGTTTATTACAGAATTGGCTGCCAGCATTGTCTTTGGTTTGAGAGCTGAGTACAAAACACCTGAGGTGAGTGACTGCTCCTTTGGGACTGAATAGCGTTGTGATTTTTGATGTAATGGACCATCTATCCCTAGGTCTGGCTTGCCTCGGTGGCAAGATAGACTGAAATGCCCAACGGGGCTGTCTGTGACGCCACGCTAAGACTGGTCTAGTGCTGTAGACGCCAGCACTTGTTACTGGGTGGGTGAAATCTCACGATAGAACACACAACGAATCTGGGCTGTCGGCCCTGCTTTTTAACAGTCTGCCCTGAGGTTGTCACTCACGATCATGAGCCGCTCCAGACAGCATGACAGGAGCCCCGCCTTTCTATTCAGGGCTGGTCTCCCAAATAATCAGTGCTTCCACCAATTCCCTTCCCGGCATCTGGTCGTTAATGATCTGGCTGGCAAGCAAGCTCTGTCTCAGGTCTATAACCAGGCTTCCCTTTCTCCGTGAGAAACAGAGCTCCATCCTCTGTCCTGGTCAGCACTCAATGGGGCTAGCCCCTCTCCTTTTATATCCCCTCTCCACACCCGACATTGACTGCAGGTGTAGCAGGGTGGGACAAGCTGGCTCCACAGTCTTTCCCTAACCCTTTCATTGCCAGCGGAGAGACAGTCAGCCTCTTTAACCCACTCATTGCCAGTATGGGGACTCTCTGTCTCACCACAAAGACCATCCAAAGTCTCACCACGTTTAGCTCCAAGAGCCTGGCACGTTTCTTGCCATCTCTAATATAAACACACTGCACCTGGCGTAGTCCTGTTTTTAAAACCAAAATGTGCTACCAAAACAAGACCCTCCACTGTAGATGCTTCATGAGCAAACGATCCCAATGCGCAGGGAAGAGCGGAAGTATGATAACAAAATATATAGCTGGGACGAGTGGCTCTCAATCTTTCTAGACTACTGTACCCCTTTCAGGAGTCTGGTTTGTCTCCTCACCTAAAAACTACTTGCCTACAAAATCAGACATAAAAATACAAAAGTGTCCCAGCACACGATTACGGAACAATTGCTGACTTTCTCATTTTTACCATATAATTATAGAATAAATCAACTGGAATATAAATACTGTACTTACATTTCAGTGTATAACATATAGCGCAGCATAAACTAGTCACTGTCTGTATGAAATTTTAGTTTATATTGACTTCGCTAGTTCTTTTTATGTAGCCTGTTATAAAATGAGGCAAATATCTAGATGAGTTGACATACCTGCTAAAGTCCTCTGTGTATCCCCAGTGGTATGCGTACCCTTGGTTGAGAACCACGGGCCTAGACACACCTACTATAAGGTGAGTGCACAACTGGTTGGAAAATCATATTCAGAGAGTAATCAATGGTTCGCAGTCAAGCTGAAGGACATATTGAGTTGGATCCACAGGGATCTGTTCTGGGGCTGATTCTATTCAATGTCTTCATAAAGGATTTGGATAATGGCGTAGCGAGTACACGTAGCAACTTTGCAGATGATACCGAGCTGGAAGGATTTGCAAGTGCTTTTGAGGACAAGATTAGAATTCAACATTATACGAACATACAAATGGCCACACTGGGTCAGACAAATGGTCCATTTAGCCCATTATCCTGTCTTCCAACAGTGGCCAATGCCAGGTGCTTTAGAGGGAATGAACAGTCCAGGCTATCAGCGAGTGATCTTGGCAAACTGAAGAAGTAGTCTGAAATAAATAGGATGAAATTCAATAAGGACAAATGCAAAGTGCTTCGGTTAGGAAGGATTAAGCAACTGCACAAATACAACATGGGAAATGATGGCCTAGGAAGGAGTCTGGCAGAAAAGGAACTGGGGGTTATAGTGGATCACAAACTAAAATTGAGTTAATAAGGTAACACTGTTGCAAAAAAAGCAAACGTCATTCTGGGAAGTATTAGGAGTGTTGTAAGGAAGACACGAGAAGTAATTCTTTTGTTCTATTCGCCCCGATAAGGCCTCAGCTGGAGCACCGTATCCCGTTCTGGGCACCAGACTTTGCGAAAGATGTGAACAAATTGGAGAAAATCCAGAGGAGAGCAAGGAAAAGGTCTAGAAAACATGACCTTTACGAGGAAAGATTGAAAAAAAATGGATTTGTTTAGTCTGGAGAAGAGAAGATTGAGAGGGGGACCTGATAACAGTCTTCAAGTACATCTAAGGTTGTTATAAAGAGGAGGGTGATACATTTTTCTCCTTATCCTTTGAGGACAGAACAAGAAATTATGGGCTTAAATTGCAACAAGGGAGACTTAGGTCAGTGAAGTGAGGGGGGCGTGGCCTTCCTCAGAGACGGACAAGGAGGGACTGCCCACCCCTGGTGGGTGGAGCCAGAACACTCACGCCCACCCCGCTGGATGCAGAGGGGCAGGACAGGAAGTATAAAAGGCGAGCCCTCCGGACTTTGGGCTGGAGTGGCTGGGGGAGGATGATGCCTCTTCCTTGTTTTTGGAACCTAACCCAGCCACTGTGGTGCGGAGGAGTCACCGGGGGGCCTGGAGGAGTCACTGGAGCTGCCTGTGGCCTGCGACACTGAGGAGCTGCTAGGATTACTGCTTGCAGTTTACCCTGGGGCATTGGACGGTGACCTCGAGGCCCAGGTACAGCAGGAAATAGGGGTAGGAAGGAGCCCAGGAGAACCAGACAATAATCCAGTTGGGTTGTGGCCTGGAGCTGCAGCCGCGTGTTTCAGGTGGCGCCCTGTGGAGTAGGGTGGCACTGGTGTGATGTTCTCTGGACTGGTGTATACCTGTGTCACCCCAGTCTCTCACTGTCTTACCCTGCTCTGCTGTGAGAGCCCCCACTCCTGGAGAGTTCACGCACCGCCACCAGCAAGCAAGTTGCTTCTAACCAAGTGAGTGAGTGATTCTAGCCAGCCACTCTTTCGATTATACAACAGAACGACCCCAGTCATACCCCCTGTCCCAGATGCAACCATAGGAACTTCCATCTTACAGTGTTCAGTGCTGCCCACTGAACAATGCAAGCTCATATACGTTTGTCAATTTAACAAAGAAATTGTTATGCACCAGCCTCGTTATTCCCAGTGAAGTCTCCCACACACTTCAAACCAAGCGCGCTGCTTTAGATAAAGCAAACAAACACATTTATTAACTACAGAAGGATTTTAAGTGATTATGTCAAAAGATAGCAAGTCAGACTTGGTCAAGCAAAATGCATTCTAAACTAGGTTTAACGCTTTCAGCAATCTTACAAACTTCAGTGTATCTCACCACGGGCTGGCTGGTTTCCCTTTCCTTCCCTACACGAGGGACCAGAGCACCCCGCCCCTGTTTTAAGTGCTAATTTCCCCTTTGAGCCTCAGCCCCATAGAGACAGCGTAGTGAGGGGCCATGGCCTCCCTCTGAGATGGACAGGGAGGGACGGTCCCACGCATTACAGTTACACATTAGGAGAAAACTCCTAACTGGCAGGGTAGTTAAGCACTAAAACAAATTGCCGAGGGAGGTGGTGGAATCTCCATCCCTGGAGGTTTTTAAGAACAGGTTAGACAAACATCTCTCAGGGATAGTCTAGATAATACTTTGTGCTGCCCTTGTGCAGAGGATGGGACTTGATGACATCAATATCCCTTCCAGTTCTACGTTTCTATGATTCTCCCTCCCCGGAAGGGCAGGGAGGATGAGAGAACACACAGCATGTGACAGATGTGTAGTCATGTTCCTTAACGAGCAACTGAAAGGCACCCAGACACTACGGTGACGAGTGCAATATAAAAACCACTGGAGAAGAGAATAGAAATCATGCTCCAAAAATACCTGTGCACATTTTTGTTCGCTCAGAGTTGCATGTCCACGAATAGAGGGCGAGGGAAGGGCCCTTTTGAAAACATGTCCCTGCAGTGGCATAGGTGTAAACGAGGAGAGAGTCTGGCCTGCAGGTTCTTTGTTCTCGGTGAAGCTGCAGAAACCTGGATGAACCCAGTTTGTGTTAGAGACTGGGCCATGGGTGATCAGGCCAAATGGCCAAAGTAGCAGCTGGGAAAGGGATCCAATCCCAGGGCCAGGGCCAACGTCAAGAAGCAGTAGCCACGCCAGGAGTCAGAGCCAGACCCAGGAATCAGCAACCACATCAAGGGTCAGACCTGGAGTCAAGAACCAGGGTCAGGGAGAGGAAACCCACGCCAGGGGCAAGCTGAGGTGGCAGAGACTCAGCGGGAGCAAGCCTGGGACACAAGACAGGAGCAGGGCTAGGAGCAGGGCTGGAGCAAGGTGCGGAGCAGCAAACACCAGGAGGATCACAGCTGTGGGGGAAGAACACACTGAGCAGCCAGAGAGAGAGCAGCTGCCCTTCCTTACTGATCAGGTGGTGCAGTCAGGTGCCTGCTGTAGGCCAGCGGCGCTTCTTGGGTTGCCAGGGGACTGGCTCTGCTGCAGGGCCTGATCCCTGACAGTTTGATTCTGATCCCAGGGCAACTTTACAGCTGAGTGGTTAGATCAATGCACCTTCCTCCAAGCTGTGACCAGTGCACGTCGGCTTTGCAGTTAGTGGGTGTGTAGGACATCCAGGATCTCCGAGGACCAGGCCCGGGGTTTGCAAACTAAAGGGGGTTTGACTAGTTCACATCAGCTGTGAATAACTGGCCATACTTTGGGGTGCTGCTTCTAAGGGTATGTCTCCTCTGCCTGAGAGACTATGCTGGAAAAGCTATGTCACCGTAGCTCTGCCAACGTAACCCCAGAGCGTAGAGCCAGCCTACGCCAATGGCAGGGGATTTTTCTGTCGATGTAGGAAACCCCCCTGGCTGATGGAAGCATCCTTTCATGGACACAGTTGCATCCAGAGAGGGGGGTAGGTTGGCACAGCTATGTCGGTCAGGGGTATGGACTTTTCACGTCCCTGGTCGATGAAGCTATGTCAATCTAACTTTGAACTGTACACCAAGCCCGAGACTTGTCTCCTGGGTGGATTTCCTACGCTTAGTCGCAGTCAGAGCCTGTGGTCTCCTGGAGTTGAGCTATTTCAGGCCTCCCCCTTGATTAATAATCTCCTGTGTGTAACATCTCACTCGTGGTACTAAGGGCCCATAATTTTCCATGTCCCATCTTCTTATTTCTCCTTTTATTTGGCTTCCTTTCCACTCCATTCCATATATTTATAGATTCCAAAGGCAGAAGGATTGTGGTCATCTAGTCTGACTTCCTGTATAACCCAGGCTAGAGAACTTCCTCAAAATAATGCCTAGAGCAGAGCTTTTAGAAAAACATCCAGTCTTAATTTAAAAATGGTCAGTGATGGAGAATGCACTACAATCCTTGGTAAATTGTTATAATGGTTAATTACCCCCCACTGTCAAAAATGTACACCTTATTTCCAGTCTGAATTAGTCTAGCTTCAACTTCCAGCCATTGGATCGTATTAGACCTTTCTCTCTAGACCGAAGAGCCCGTTATTAAATATTTGTTCCCCATCTGGATACTTACAGATTCTGTTCTCTCACTAGCATTTCTTGGCCACAGCAATGACTGTTCTGTGCTCATCGCCAGTTTCAATGACTCCAGAATTATGCTGCCTTTTGGTTCTGCTTGTTCTGAAGACTGAAATGCAAACTTGGAGTGAACTGTAGGACGTGCGCGATAACCAGGCCCAACCATATCTGACCTCTCTCCCTGGCATCTAGACATTTGCGTTATGGTGCTGGAAGTCACATTGGTCGGCAGGCAGACCAGCAAACCCTCCTACGGTAGAAGTAGCTTATACGGCAAAAAAAGGTTTTTGCCAGTATAGTTCACATTAGTTCCCTGAGCAAAAACAGCGATAGATAACAGTGCTTTTGGCACTATAGGCTATAGTGCCAGAAGGACTTTTATGCTGGTACAACTGTGTCAACACTAGGGCTGTTGCCAGTATAGAATGTAAAAAATCACACCACGAATTAACAGTACTACATTGTCAGAAGATTCTAGTGCTGACCTGGCCACAGTATCTTTCATGCAAGAGTCCTAAAGTACTTTACAATCGAGGTATACAAGGAATCGCTGAAATGCAGTTACCTGTCTTCATTGCAGAACCAAATACTTTGCACTTATAGGGGCACGTTCTTAGGCCAGTGGCATAAGTTAGAGAAACCCCTAGGCTGCTCTAACGTAGGATAGGCCTGATGCGCAGCAGCCCCCCAGAATCAGGGAGCTCTAATTGGTTTGCTGATGTGCCCTTCCTGCCCCTCTGTTATGCCAAGCAGAGCGCAGATGCAGGGGATAATCATTCTCCCATAATGGTAAGGTGAGATGCCTTGCCAACATTAGCTAAGGCAGCCTCCTTGCATCTCTCTCTAGCTCTCTTTTTTCCCCCTCTCCAGTTAAAAGATGAGAAACTGAGGCAGAGATAGATTACAGTGCTGTTGTGACCAAAAAAGTGTGCAAAAATACAACCTCCATCCTGAAGGGAGCTGCCCCCCTGTGTATGCAGATTCCTGGGTATTGCCTGCAGTGTCAAAAATACCTTTTTACTACTTGACTTCCAGATCCCCGGTTGAATTTGCAAGGCATGCAACCAGAAAAAGAAACTGAGAAACTCCACATTGTCTGGAGTCACTGAGCAATGATAAACAGAATGAGCCCCACTGCAGAGCGTGCAAGCACTTCAGGGACATATACTGCATAGGCGACCAAGGTCTCACCCTAAGCGATTTAGCTAAGGCTACAAAACAAGTCTTGGGAGAAACAAGACTAGGCATAAGGAGTCCTAGTTACCCGCCTTGTCCTCTAACCAATACACACAACACATCCTCCCTTCCATAATGTAAGTGGGACCATTCAGTTTCCTCTGGCCTATGCAGCTATAAACAAGCCATAGCCTAGGAAACTGCTGACCGTAACTGTGAACGCAGCGTGGCCACCCTCCGCATCATTACAGTCAGCTCACCTCCCTTCATTGGCAGAGTTAGCAGGGGTGCTCAATGACACCGTTGAATAAAACGGGGCATATCTCTAGTGATGCTTAGGCTTGCTCAGATAAAAGAACATTCTCCTCTTCCCTCTGCCCTCCTTTCTCAAACGTGGGCTTCACTTTCAGGAGGAATCTTTCAATGTATTGATTGATTTGTAATCTGAAGCGGTTTAGTTAAAGGTGACTTGCAAGAGGGAAATGAGGCATGGAAGTGAAATTGGTGCCTTTAATTATTTGGATTTACCTTTTGAAATATCAGGAGTGTTGCATTTTGTTGGTTCTGGCTTTGGTGGAGAACTCCTTGGAGGTCTCAGGGATGTGAACTGTCAGATTACTAAGCATGTCACTTGGATTTTAACTAAGAGGGGTTTTTTTTTTTTGTCCCAAGCATTTGAGTGATTTAAGTGTCAACAAAAACAAGTAAACGGCCTGAATGGAAAATCACATCTGCTTAGTTAATCAGGTGTCACCGGCACAGTTTCTCGAATGTCAACTCCAATTACATTTTCCAGTTGCACAAAGAGGAAGAAAAGAAAGGAAAAGAAAGGGTAGAAACCAACACTGCTAATGTAAACACCCTCTTATTTATTTGTCTTTCCCCCCCTTTTAGTTAAAACCAATTCCCTAGCCTCCCTTCTGCAGCCTAAAGAAGCAAACAAAGAACGTAACCTCTTTGTAATCCCCTTACTAGATCAACCACCTATAGCTTCGTCTAGTTATTTTTTCATCTTTGTGCCCTTGCTGCTTCTGGGTTCCAGCTGAGCTAAGGATTACAACAGCACAAAGCCCTATGGGATTTCTTCTGCACATGGACCTCCCAGGGAAGCTGCATGTCACACTCAGAGGGCTGGAACAGCTGGGCCCCAGGGCACATGTCCTCTTGACCTTGAAGTCCTCATCAGATCAAGACCTTCCCTTGTACTTACCAACACAATTTTGCATATTGATGAGCTCCAAGCAAACATCAGAAAATTGTGATGCTTATTAGATCTGGGCCCAATTTATCATTTGAAATGTGCTTATTGCTACTGACTCCAAGTACGTAAGAACATAAGAACAGCCAGGCTGCGTCAGACCAGTGGTTCATCTAGCTCAGCGTCCTGTCTTCTGACAGTGGCCAATGCCAGAGGTGTCAGAGGGAATGAACAGAACTGAGCAGTTATCCAGTAATCCGTCCCCCGTCGTCCACTCCCAGCTTCTGCCAGTCAGAGGCCAACCTGTACCCAGCGCATGGGGTTTGCATCCCTGAATCTTAGCTAATAGCCATTATCCTCCATTAACTTACCTCTATGCTTATAGACATGAACCCAGTTATAGTTTTGGCCTTCACAACATCCCCTAGCAATGAGTTCCACAGGCTGACTCTGCATTGTGTGAAGATGCACTTCCTTTCGTTTGTTTTAAACCCGCTGCCTATTCATTTCATTGGGTGACCCCAGTCCTTGTGTTATGTGTAGGCATAAATAACACTTCCTAAGTCACTTTTTCCACACCATTCATGGTTTTATACATCTCTGTCATATCCACCCCCTTTAGTCGTCTCTTTTCCAAACTGAAAAGTCCCAGTCTTATTAATCTCTCCTCATATGGAAGCTGTTCCAGACTCCTCATCATTTTTGTTATCCTTCTCTGTACTTTTCCCAGTGTTACTGTATCTTTTTGAGATAGGGCGACCAGAGCTGCAGGCAGTATTCCAGATGTGGGCATAAAGCGTCAATACAATATTTTCTGTCTTATTATCTATCCCTTTGCTAATGATTCCCAGCATTGTGTTTGCTGTCCTGACAGCCGCTGCACGTTGAGCGGATGTTTTCAGAGAATTCTCCACAGCGACTCCAAGATCTCTTTCCCAAGTGGTGACAGCTCATTTAGACCCCCAGCATTCTGTATGTAGAGTTGGGATGGTGTTTTCCAATGTGCATGACTTTGCATTCCTCTACACTGAATTTCACCTGCCATTTTGTCGCCCACTTTGGTGAGATCCCTTTGTAGCTCTTCACAGGCTGCTTTGGACTGAACCGTTGCACAGGAAGGCACTTGTGACAGAAAGGGCAGGAAGATTCCCACTTATTTGTGCTGTGGAATAGAGGATGGCCTTATCAATTACAGGGGCCTGGAGAGGAATATTTGTCCACACACAACACAATAACCATGTGCCTAACCTGTGACAGGAATGGCAGGGGTAAGCTGCACCAGTGTGAATCGCAGCTTTCCTTGTCTAGGCTAGGGCTTAGGACTGGGGAAGTTACACTTGTGTCAGGCCATCAGTGTATGATATTGGACTAAATCCCCAACACAGGATTTATCTGTGCCACATCTGTGCTAGAAGGTTTCACCGGTAGCATTTCTGCTGGCATACGGCTGCCGATATTGTGATGTCACTAGAACACATACAGACACGTCGGCCTTTGCCTCCTCACCGCCAGAGGTTATATCAGCAAAAGATGTGCAGCATTACGGGTAAGCATCGCAATGTCGTGTCGTCGTGTGTCGTCCCCCCCCCACGACTGTTCAGCTCACTGCTTTGTGGGACGTTTTCACAGCATGCTTGTGGCATAACAACATCCCCCCATGGGGAATTGTGGAAGCTGGGGGGGTCAAGTTCCCACAGTTCCCTTTGCTCCATCCAATAAACTGCTATTTTCATGCTGTTTTTTTAAAAAAAATTCCTGTAAGTCCCATAAGCTGCTCTTCCTCACACTGGTTTCCAGGCTCTCTGCCATCTTGCTTTCAGAAGCATGGAGGAGGCGAAACAGATCAGTGGAGTTCTTTTACGTCTGTTTTAGAGACCAGGCCTAAGAGAAAACTTTACATGAGTGACGGGCAGAGAGACACCTAGCTTCCTTGCTGCTAAATCTGGCGACCAGGAATAGGTTTCATTGTGAAGAACACAAAGGGCAAAGATGTATCTGAAGCACTTTTGCTGTTATGTTTGCTAGAGAAAGTTTTCTGCAAGGCTGGCATTAGAGGGCAGCTAACGGAGCCATTCACGGGACAGAAAGGAACGTACTTTTAAAGATGGATGCTTAGAATTTGTAGGAAATCGCAAAAGAGAGCAAACGCTACCCTTGATTGTCACTACACATGATATCCCATTGCCATGCAGTGCCCCACTGCTTCCTTGCTCTATGGACTTTGGGGGTTTTTCAAGATAAATAGGTCATGGTAGATCAATATCTAAGGCTTTGTCTATGCTAGAATATGTAGATATCCTGGCAAACCTTCTTAGCAGAGAAGCAGCTTACATCAGTTCCCTGAATGAAACAAGCTATGCCATCAAAATGACTTTATTGCTATTGTAATAGCGTATATACTGTGGCTTTTTCCTGGTATAGCTCTGCCTGTTAGGAGTGTGGTTTTTTCACTCCTCTAACCAATAGAGCGATGGCAGCAAAACTTTTAAGTGTAGGCCAGACCTAAATGAGGAATGTCCAAGAAAATTTAAAAGCGGCTGCTTCTCCAGTCCAGATATTTGCCCCTCCACAAGGTGGCTGTGATATTTTGGTGGCGGATGAGCTGACTCAGACATTCAGGATTTTTAATCTTGAGAGTGGAGCGTGCATTGTATTCCTACTTTACCGAGGCACAGTGTGGACGAAAAGGATGTTCCGGGGACTAGAGTGCTAGGGTGGACTGAGGAAACCCAGGTCCAATTCTCTGCTATGCCACAGACTGCCTGTGTGACTTTGGGCTCGTCACTTTGTCTGTTTGTCCTTAGTTTGCCATCTGTAAAATGGGGATAATACTTCCCTAGCTCACAAGTATGTTATGCGTATTAATACATTAAAGACTGAGAAAGGCTCAGATACTATGGTAATGGAGGCAATATAAGTACCTAGATGCAGGGCTGGATTAATGCCCCTGTGGGCCCGAGGCTGTTAATTTTGTGGGGTCCCTTACTGTGGTGCTCTGGGGGCTGGGAGCACTTGGGCCAGCCTGTGGCAGATTAGCCAGCCTGGGGGTGAGGCGGGCTGGCGCTGTGGCGTGGCGTGGACTGGCGGCGCTTCAGGGGCTGGGGTGGACTAGCCAGTCTGGGGCCGGGTTGGGTCTGCGCCTGGTGCTGGGGCTCTCTGGCAGTGGGGAAGGGAGGCTGCTGGGGTGCAGGACGGCCAGGGTAGGTTGGGGCGGGGCAGCGCTGGAGCATGGGCTCTGGGGGCGCTTAGGGCGCTCCAGGACCAGGACCGCCCGGCCAACCTGGCTGGTGCTTGGGTCACCCAGGGCAGAACTCTGACGGGAGAGGGGTGGAAGAGCGTGGCTTCAGGCGGACGGGACGGGGCTGGGGGATAGCCTCCCTGAACGGGCGGTTCACCAGCCACCGGGATTTATTTTTGCAGGGCCCCCTTAGCCCAAGGCCCTGGGCTGCAACCTCTAAAGCCCCTGCACTAATCCAGCCCTGCCTAGATGGATGGAACTGGGCTCAGGAAGAGGCCCCTGGGTGTTCTCATCTCATAGTCTGAAAGCATTTTTTAATATAAGTGGTTTTGGAAGGTATAAGGAGATAAATATGCAGAGGGTCCCCCGGCCACCTGAATAACCAAGTGAGCATTCATTGGGCAAGGAAAAGAGGTTTCAAGGAATCTGGGAAACATTAGCAATGAATACATTTAACCGTATCCCCCACCCCCAGGGACAAATGTCAGTGCTATCTGGCCATCTGGTCTCCTTTTCTTTAATGAAATGAATGAAACCTGTGATCACACTGGCCAGCCCAGAGACATGGCCAGAACAAATCAATAGCTGTAGGGAAATCAGATTGCTCAGCTCAAATGCACAAATGCGATTAAGCAGAGACGGTCGGAATCATCTTGAGTTCATGCATATAGTGCACTGGATGCCATCGAAAAGTTAATGGTGTAGGAGGGTATTGACTTTTCCTATGTTTAGAATATATATATATAGATCTCAGCAGCAAGATGACTACTTCACCTGTATCCGTCAGTTGACTTATAGAGCACTCATCACCATGACATCTGAGTGTGTCACTCCATCATAAACTGTACACATATTCCCCTCTCTTTCTTGCCTACCACAAGTCTGCAGTGATTTGGCTTCGGGCACGTCTACACTGTCCCACAATTTGAACTAAGTGGGAGTGAACTCAGGATCTTTACATTTACGCCCACAGCAGCCGCCTGGCAGAATTACAGCGCAGCCCATTGGTGTGCATTGCTATTTAACCCGCTTACTCTGGACTCCAGGGCAGTGTAGACATGGGATTCATTTGGTTCTTGATTTTCTTTGTTGGGGTTGTCCTGGGAAGGTCAGCAGCTCTTGCGTTTTTCTCTGCAGACACTGAGGCTTGTGCTCATCCTGACTTTTTCTGGGAGTGAATATCCAGAAAACTCTGTGCCCTGCATGCCTGGTTCTCCGTCTTGGGGCTGGCAGGTCCATTGTTCCAGTGGAATGCAGCTGCCAGGGGAGGTGGTTCTTTCAGGTTACATGGGCCATTCCTATGGCGGACTTTGAAGATAAGGACCCAAACCTGGAGCTCAGCCCAGTGTTCAATGAGCTGCCAAAGCAGAGAGCATCGGGGTGATAGTTTGCCAGTTCCGCATAGTGAAGTGAAGCCTGGTTGGAATGGGAGGGAATCGGCACATCTAGGTGGGGTTAGGGGAGACCTATGGAATGTTTGTCAATTAACTGGCTCATGAATAGGAAGTTAGAGGTGGAGAAGTCAGCTGAGCTGAGTGGTGATGGTTTCTTAAGGACTGGTGGGATGAGAGGTGCACAGAGGGATCCAAGAAAGCATTCATCGTTTCAGTGAGCAGGGTCCCAGATTCTCTTAACTCTCCTTCACTAACCAAGGGCAGCGATCAGAGCTGTGGATGGCAGCTTGACTGTCCTGCACCACTGGCTCTCCCTTCTCTGTCACAACAAACATAAACTTGCTTTTACTTTCATGGCCTTTCCCAGCCTATCCCCGCTCTCCCTATCCTCTCTCATTCACTATTCACTTGTTGCCAGCCCATGTTGCCAGCCTCCATCACCCACTTGTTACATTTTCAAACAAGCATCCACGCTTTCTCCCATGCTGCCCCTCCTGCTTGGGGGTGAGCACCCTATAAACCTCTGCAAAGTTACCTCATTATCCTTCTTTTCCATGATGAGTCTTACCAAAAATCCTAACAACAGCTGGGCTACTGGGGGTGCAGAGACCACTATCAGGCTGACCAATATTCTCATTGCTTCTTTGTACTTCCCCCAGCTCTCTGTCTGCATCGATCTGTTATCTCTTGTCTTAGACCGTAAGCTCTCTGGGGCGAGGATTGTCTGTGTTCTGTTTTTGTACATGCCTAACACAATGGGCTCCAGGCCGCTAGCCCTAAGGATGCAGAAATACAAACATACAAATAGTAATAAAACTATGGCTTTTGAAAACCCAGTTCAACAACTAGAGGTTCGACAAAGAACTGGGTCTCCGAAAAGCAGTTTTTTTTAGATCCTCAGAGAGACACTCGCTCTCTGGGAGCAAAGAAGCATTCACAGAGCGGGGGTGGCATACACCTGAACTTTGTATTTCGTGGTTTGTTCGTGTTACCTTAATGCTTCATTTCCGAGTTTTCAAAGGTCTGGCGCGTGGCTGAACTCGACCATTGTGGAAAGGCACAAGGCAGCCCTGAGCAACCTGACCCTGCGTTAACGAAGTTTTTGGGTATCTAATATTTTATAAAGCCAAGAAAATTGTTTGAAAGGGGAAAAAAAGTTGCAATGCTGCTAATTGTATCCTTATAGACATATGGAGGTCACCGGGGTCACCCTCAAGCCAGATGTGCCTGCTTCCATGCAAAACAGCCACAGATGTTGTTAAATTGTAGCAGGCTCCAAGTCTGTAGAACTGTTAAGGTGGAAGGTCTAGCTACTATTCCTGTCTCCGTTGCGTGACCTCAGGCACGTCTTTGCGCCGCCTCAGTTTCCCACCTATACTTTGACTGTCTTTTCTATTTAGCCTGTAAGCTGTTTGGGGCAGGAACTGTCCCTCGCTATGTGTCTGTACACTGCTTCGCCCCGTTGTGGCTGGGGGTCTCTAGGCACGACTGCACCACAAATAACCGGGCTGTGTTTTTAAAAAAATAGGTTCTGTGTGATGTCGACAGCCCTCGGGCCCCGTTCTGCAAACCTTGAAGCTTTACTCGCTATAGTCTAATGGACTTTGAGGGCACTGCACACGGCCTGTGCTTTGTGTTTGCAAGATCTGGGCCTGCCAGGCAGGCGCGGTTATGGCCTGGAAGACCAACAAAAGCCCCCCCGACCAAAAACAGAACGAAGAAGACGGGCCTGGGAAAGAGGTGCTGCAAGATACAAGCCAAGAGATCGGGGCTGGGGGGGCGGGAACTGGTGCAAGCTGCGGACTTCCAGAAGGCCTAGGGCATGGCTTATTGAATGCACCTTGGGCCCGGTGGAACAGGAGTGCGTGGGGTGCACACGGGACCAGCCGCTTTCCCTCCCCCCTCCCTGCTGCCCACATTACTACAGCGGCGTGCAGTGTGGAACCCCGCTCAGCCGCCGGGCAGGTGAGAGGACTACATCTCCCATGGCACCCCGCGCCACCCCTCCCCCGCCGCCATGAGGCGGAGCGCTGGGCATGCCGGGAGGTGTAGTCCTGGCGGCCCCGGCCACCGCTCCGCAGGCCCGGCGGTGGACTCCACGTCCCGTGGTGCCCCGCGGCGGCCGGTGACTGACTGAGGTGGCGGCGGCCGGCTGTGAGGGAGCCGGAGAGGACGGAGGCAGGCAGGCGGCGAGCAGCGATGTCGGTGCAGGTGGCGGCCCCCGCCGTGGAGCTGAAGGAGCTGGGCGGCCCCAGGGACAAGGGGGCGGCCGTGGCCCCGCGCCCGGCCGAGCCGGGGCCTCCCCACCCGCCCGGGCTCGGCGTGGCCGGGGCGCCCTGCCCGCTGCCGGCCCCGGGCGGGGAGCGTGAGGCGACGGCGGCGGCCCCCGGCGCGGGCTGCGGGGCCGAGCGGCCTCCCCTGAGCGGCTGCCCCGGGCTCCCGGCGGCCGGGCTCCCCCCCGGGGCGGCCAAGGTGCCGCAGGCTTCGGCCATGAAGCGGAGCGACCCGCACCACCCCCAGCACCGGCACCGGGACGGCGGGGACGGCGGCGCCGGGCGGGAGGCGCTGGTCAGCCCCGACGGCACCGTCACCGAGGCGCCCCGCACCGTCAAGAAGGTAACGGCAGCGGGGCCGGCCGGGAGGGGGCGCTCGGGGACCGGCCCCCACACCGCTGACGAGTGGGGGGGGGGACACCCCGACGGGGATACCCGGGTCAGGCCCTGGCCCCCCCCAATATGTGAGGGGGGGGACACCCCGACGGGGATACCCGGGTCAGGCCCTGGCCCCCCCCAACATGTGAGGGGGGGACACCCCGACGGGGATACCCGGGTCAGGCCCTGGCCCCCCCCAACATGTGAGGGGGGGGACACCCCGACGGGGATACCCGGGTCAGGCCCTGGCCCCCCCCAACATGTGAGGGGGGGACACCCCGACGGGTATACCCGGGACAGGCCCTGGCCCCCCCTAATATGTGAGGACGGGGGGACCCCGACGGGGATACCCGAGACAGGCCCTGACCCCCCAAAACATACCTGTCGGGGTCCCCCCCACATACATATCCGGGACAGACCCTGGCCCCCCCTCCAACATGTATGTGGGGCGGGGGACCCCGGTGGACAGATCCTAGCCCCGGTAATGAGTGTGTGCGGGGGGGGACCCCCAGATGGGGAGCCCACAGACAGGCCCTGGTCCCCTTAATGTGTGTGGGGAGGCGACACTCCCTTCTGGGAGGGGGACCCTGATCCCCCTAATGCAGGACCCCAAATAGGGAAGGGGATCCCCTGTGACTGTGCCCCTGGACAGAGGGGCCCCCATTCCCTTTATGCAGAACCCACAGTGGGAAGCCTGCAGGCAAGAATGCCTATCTGCATAACGTGGGACCCCTTACAGAGAGAGGGACCCACGGGGAGAAGGACCTCTGTCACCTTAGGGTGGGATCACTTCATAGCCATGCCATGGGACAGGGACTCATCTTTTGAGAGAGAAACTCTTCTTACCCTGTAGGTATCATTCTTTGCCCCTAAGAAGGGGCTCCCAGGTAAGTCTCTTAGGTAAGAGAGCCCTGTTCTCCATGCATTCCTCCCCTGCTCAGATGGTGGGGACCTTGGTTCTTCAAGGAAGACTGGGACTCCTTTCTGTCTGTGTGAGAGAGCTCTCATTCTTCTGGAGAGACCTTTCTTGTGACCCCTGGACAGCATATCCAGTGTTTGCGGGACCTGCCCCACCAAATCTCTCCATAGAGAGGCCAAAAGCACTAAAACATTAGCATTGGCATTGAACTTCTCCCTGAAGAGAGATACTCCAGATAAATCCAGACCTTGGAGAGACCCCTGAGTACCCAGGTTGAGACTCTGCCATGTGCTATCACTGTAGACACCCCCTGCTATCTCCTGGAGAAAGACTGGAACACCCATAATCTGATACCCCCATCCCATTTCCTTCCTTGATCATCTTTTTGGAGTCTACCATCCTTGGAAAGGACACCTATTTTCCTTCATATTTCCTTCCAAGGACCAGTGCTTGCTTGACAAGGTGAAAAGCATAGCGATGGACCTTCTGTGTCAGGGATCATAGCATATTTGACCTTGTAAATCTCTCAGGTGGAGTGGGAGTATTGATGTGTGTGTTGAGAGTTTCTGCCTGGGAAGAGTTCTGCATCCCTGTTTCCAAGTACTTCTAAACTCAACAGAGACTGTGCCTGATTATAAGGGAAACAAACAATACCTAAAAAGTGGGAGCTGATCCTCAGTGCAGTAGGAGCAGAGTATTCAAGGAGCAGCAAAGCCCACCACCACCTCCATTGCCTAGCATGGTGGGATTGTTTGTGGGCTGTAATCTGTGTGGTTGCTATAGGAAGTGAGATGTGTTGAATGAGGATGCCTGGGAGTACATGCTGTTCCTTCTCTTTCTGTAATGCTACTGCTTTCCAATCACTACAGTGTGTGGGTTTGTTCCAGTGACTGAAGGGTTGTCTATTCATTTATTAAGCCAAGTTTACAAATCAACAGTCCTTTTGGTACAGTAGTAAATCTAAAGCAAATGTATGCAACTTTTAAGGCAATATACAGTAGTAAAACATATCTTTGCTTGGCTTTAAGACTTTCAGACTTTGCTTGACTTTAAGACTTGGCTTGAAGACTTGTCTTCACTAGAAGAAAAAGTGTATTTTATGTATGTTAACTAATCATTAATGCATGGTAAAATCCTAGTGTAGACAGGATAAGTTGTAGTTTTTAATGTGTTAGCTGGTAAAGGTAAAGAGTATGTTCTCTGTTAGGATTTATCTTGACTGATATATTAAACCTACAATTTACGTGGTCTACACTAGGATTTGTACGTGTGTTAATGCGTTATGTAACATGTTTAAAATACTCCTTTTTTGTAGTGTGGGTATGACCTCTGAGGATTACTAGCCAGTGCTCTTTTTTTTTTTCCTCTTTTTCTTCAATTACTCTCTCCCAGAACTGTTAGTAGTATGTATTAGTTTGGTCTTGCAAAATTCTACTTGCATAAGGCAAATGCTTTTCCTTTGCGTGAGCAAATCACTATAACTCTTATCATCATGGTAAAGGGTGAGTGGATAAACATGCCTAAACTGGTAAACTTAAGTGATTTTGCAATGCTGTGTTAATTTAATGATGAGATTGTAATATCTGGTCAATAGCAAAATGCCCTGATAAGTGTTTAGGAACTGATCCTATAAACACATATGCACATGCTTAACTTTAATCACATTAACTTAATTGGGACAAGGGTAAGTAAAGTTAAGTACCTTTTTTCATGCTTGGGGCTGTAATGTTTGTCCTCAGATTTTCACTAGACAGTTGCTGCCGCCGCCAAGTCCATGTTAACATAATTTTTATAGCCTTTTCTCTGACATCTTGGAATTCTGTATGACAGCCCAAATTTTCAAAGTGGCCCCTGATTGTGGGAACCTCAGTTTTTAAGTGTTCCACTTGAGATACTCTGGACCTGACTTTTAGAGGTCAAAGTCATTTAGACAAGTCACATCAGTCATTTAGTCTTACCCAGCTAAAATTTCCAATTGCAGTTTACTAATTAAGTGAGCTGCTCTTGACTTCAGTTGGAATTGAGTGAGACCTTTTAAAATCAGGCTTAAGGTAACTGATATTAGACATTCATAAAATGAGGTATTCAAACGCAAAAAACTTGGGAAATGCTGGTATTAGTGGCTATGGTGTGATAAATAGGGAGCGTGAGAATCAAGACTCCTCAGTAGATTTACTGGGCTTATCACCACAACTTTGTTTCAAAATCTGTGAAATGAGCATATACTTACTTACACATATGTGCATAGCAATTTAATAAAACTTATTTGCCAAAAGGCATATTTGTTTGTGAAGCATATTGAGATCTTCTGAGGAAAGGCACTCAGAGTTGCAAAATTTTATGTTAATATATACTTTACAAATTGAAATAACTTTTTTGTATGCTTTCAACACTGAAAGCACAGCTTGCTCTCTGAATGTCATACTGTGTTCTTTCTGCTTCTTAACATTATCAACATAAAGGTTCTAGAATCCGAACTGAGCTGGCAATCCTGTTGTTCATGAAGCAAAATAGAACACAGCTTGCTCCTCCATAGTTAGATCACCTTTGCAGTACTGATGGCAGTAAAAGCTGCAGGTTTTTCCTGTGAACTAAGGGACATAAAACTGAAAACAGAGGAGACAGATGTGTAGGTAACAAGGTGCATCTTATCAGAGTGTCACTTGTCTGAGTGTAACGTCACTTCAACTATAAAATTCCTCAGTAAAATGATTAAATCAAAATATATACCTGATGCTCACCAGACTGGCACATCACCTGACATTGTTTGGTGTGAGGTCCTCACAGCATTTTATTCACTTGTTATACAGGACGATTCTTAGATATTCTGAATGGAACACAGACTGTCTTATATTACTCATGTGTTAGTTTGCCATTTACTCAATTTCAGTCTAATCTATAGTGATCAGTTATACCAGGGTAATAAATGTTTTACCTAAGGCTGAATTCCCAACTGTTGCTCATAATGAGTGTGGTTTGTGTGCCAGTTAGTAAAATCTTATCATTGGAGGCAATATTATAATACACTTGGGTCCCTCTCCCTCAGCATGCATGCAATTTATTTTTAGATAGCACCTTCTGTATGATATATTCAGCCCTTTGTCAAAAGACCTTAAAGTTGGATACAGAGACTCTTGCAAATAGAAAGGGAAAAGTGACATGCAGAGAGTAAAATAATAGTAGAAATATAAAAGCAGTGAAGATGAGTAAACATTAGCTCAGTGAAGGGCATAGAAAGTGCAGGACTGAGGAAAAGGGATATAATTAAGGGTACCTGAACTCTATGATGAATGAGTGAAACATTAACAGTTTGCAAGGAGTCTGAAGCCCACACCCAATTTGTATTAAAATTTACATAAGTGTTGAGTACACGTGACTATAATATTTGTACTTCCTTGACAAAGGATTAGAAACTTAATGTTTTGAATTTAACAGTGATTTTAAAAACCTATAGTTGATCAGTTTTGATTCTCACCCAGCAGTTGAGAGATGGGACATAGGTAGTATTTAAGACTTTGGAAGGTATACTTGGCCTCTTGGGGTGTGTTTTCAGCATCTGAGGTCTAGCATCTGTAAAATAATGTTCTAAATCAAACAGGAAGCGATGAAAGCAAGATTAAAAAACAAGTTGGGTGTTGCAAAGAGAAGGCACAGATGGGTCAACTTGAGTGAGGGTCACCTGCAGTGTTGAGAAGTTTCAAAGAGAAGGATGAAAGGTAGCAAAGACTGGAGGAGCAGAATTATTTGAAGTGGCTATGACTGTGATAGGGTGCAACAAGTCCCTTGTTATGAAAACTAGGAAGGCAGTTTTCAGTTGGTGATGGATTTGAAGCCAGTGACCATGGTGAAGGATGGGGTAATATAGTCATGCTTCATGAAAGAAGAGAATAGTCTGGATGCAACATTCTGTTCCCTGATGTTGAGAGTAAGTCTTCAAAAAGACATTTCAGTTGTTGAGACAAGAAGTGATGAAAGCATAAATAAAAGATTTCAGCAGTGAGTGTTCCGGAGATGGCATTGGATGATTTGCAGAAGAGAGGAAAAATAAGGTTAATGGTCCAGGATGTCTCCAAATTTTGTGGTTTTGGGAGTGAAAGTTAAGGTGATGGGTAGCCTCAGAGAGACATAAGATTAATTTGTGTATGTATAAAAGAGGAAAAGGGGAATAAATGCTGGCATGAGAGATTAGAGGCCATTCTACCTGAAAGGAAGAAGTTAATCTTGAAAACATTTAATAGGAAATTATGTTGTAGTTTTCTGCTAATGGGCTGAGAAATAAGATAAATGAAGAAATAATTATTTGAGGGAGGTGTAGAGTTAGATGTCCTCTTTGAAAAGTGATTGCTGAGTTAGCAGTGAGTTCTCCCATAGGGAGATCAGATATGGAGAAGTGGATCAAGACTGGGGACATAAGGCACTTTATATTAGGATGAAGGGGAGATGTAAAGCCTCAACTAGGAAGGGAAGAGGAGTAGTCTGAGAAGTAAGGTCTAATCCCACAGCGAGATTACTGGTGGTTGAGACACCTACAAAATATGGTGGCATCAAAAGCATTCAAAGCACACTAAACTAAATAGGAAGATAAGAAAGAGGAATCTAAGATAAGAGATAAGGTGAGCTTTAAATCTCTCATCTGAAGTCCTCTGTCTGTAGAGAGGCATAGCATAGGCATTTGCTGTACAAGCTTGACCTAAAAGAACCATCTCTAATGGGGAAAGTGGCGTTAACTCTATGGCCCATTAATTTTTTCCCCTCTACTGAATTTCTGCCAGAAAACTGGCACTAAATAACAGCATTGATGGCAAAGTTTTGTGATGAATTCTCTAACCAGGTGCCCTCTACACTAATTTCCATAGATCACTAAACATTTGTCAGATAGTGAGAGCTGCTAGTCACTACTTATTTGAGCTGGATTTGTACCAGCAGCCTAGAGGTGAAAAACCTGTGTCCCGTTAATAGTTTAAGATAAAGACTGAGTGGTTGTTGGCAGTGCTATAACAAGGAATAAGGATTTAGTAAACTCTAATTTTTACTGATTTGTACTCTAAAGCTTCATAGAAATGTTGTACAGTCTGTGTAAAGATATCATTATAAGGATAGTGAAGGAAACCAAAATCAAATTCACCAACTACTTAACCAAATATAAATGTAGTGAGTTTCAGTGAAGCCTTTCTGGGCTCTTGGAGGTTAGTTTGGTGCTCTGAAATGGTGAGAGTTGGCAAGTGTAGAAATAAGATTGCGGAACTTGAGATTTGATTTCCTCAAGCAATTCTCATGATGTGTAAATGCTTTTAGGTTAAAGACTTCCAAAACCAAATCTCTTTTGGG
Source organism: Emydura macquarii macquarii (assembly GCF_026122565.2). Taxonomy (NCBI): domain Eukaryota; kingdom Metazoa; phylum Chordata; order Testudines; family Chelidae; genus Emydura; species Emydura macquarii. Next base: position 9,184,680 of record NW_027133607.1, on the reverse strand, counting down.
AACACTTGCTGTAACAACTTCATTGGCCATCTCCCTGCCTAAGATCCTGAAGCAACAGCTTGTAGCTTCGCTTTTTTCGCTTGCAGCTTTTAGTAAATAGCCATCCATTTTGTGCCCTGTGGATCTGAGGTGCATGCAATAAAAGGCATAATTGTTTAGTCCTTTGGATGTACATTGTGGTATTCAAACTTTATCCAGTCGAAGGCTGCATTGGCAAGAGCTCAAAGGTCACATGCATAAAAGAGAACAGATTGCAGCTACCCTCTCTTAATGTAAAAGTGTAGCCCTTGGAAACTACAGATCTCAACATGCAAAAGGTCTTGGTTTGCTCATCTCAAGATTGAGCACTGCATGCAGATATCTAGCTCGGCGCCTTCTCATATTAGTATTAAACATGAGGGCCACTGTTGGCCAGGTGACTGGTAATGAATGCTGTAGGCTGTGCTTTGACATCCTATATATCAAAAGCTGTGCTTCTTCACTTCTCTAACTGGAATGGTCACACATCTGGGAGATATGGTATGCAAGTGGTTAAAAGAAAACACTGGTGCTTTAAAGTCAAATAAGTTGATATAATGAAGATACTGTCTTGTTAAGCAGGATTTTTAGACTTCTCTGATTTTTGCAGCACCCATTTATTCTACAGTCCTGCTCAAATGCATGCACATCATATCACATGCTCAATTCTTGTAAATGAAGACTAATGTTGATCAGAAAGTCAGGTTGAACCTGTGTCCAAATTGGAAAGTGTCCCCAAAGTATAAAGGAAGGTTGTTCCAGGCAGCTGGATTTACAGAGGAAAAAGCCGTTCACCAACCATAATAAAATGAAGAGATGAAGCAGGTGTTAGAAGAAAGTGAGTAGAAGTTGGTGCAACTCCACAGCCTGCTTTATAATGAAGATTAACTGAGTTGTGTCCTAAAATGATTGGGAAGCCAAAGTTTGAGGATGGAGTGACACGGTCATGCTTATTTGTACATGTGAGAAGGAGGGCATTCTGTTACCTATGCTTGGGTGTGGAGGGTTGACACTTGAAGGAGGCTATAGAGCAAGTGAGAGGAGATGAAGGCCTGGAAGTGGAGTCCAGGCAATGGTGTACATGGTTGAACTGGGGTACAATGTTGAACTGGTGATGCAAGAAGAGATTCTCTCTCTCAGTAGAGACTGTCTTTTTGTATTTGTACAGCACTTAGCACAGTGAGTTCCTGGTCCCAGGACTAGGGCTCCTAGGTTCTCCAGTTAGACAAATAGTTATAAGAGGAAAATTCAGGGTCAGGAAGATACCATGATTACATCCAAAGGCAGCAAGTGGAAGATCTGAGATGAGAGGATGACTGGAGTGAGAGGGTCATGTTTGAAGATGCTCTTCTTGCCCAAGAGAACTAGTTGTCTGAGGCATTTAACTGAAAAGTTTAGGGGTAACCACAAGATTTCCTTGGTCAGGACAGCCAGAGAGGATAAAGAAAGAAGTCATCAGTTTTTCAAGAAATGTTACTGTTTAGTATTATCACCATAAAAGTAGTGGTTAAGGTTTAACGGATGTATGAAAGGGGAGAGGGGTCGGGTAGGAAATGACAGTGAGCGGGCAGTGAAGGCTTAGTGCAGAGGAGTTCTGACTGTTAGGAGAGAACCATTAGATATAAATATGGAACCATGGCTGGCTGGAACCTAAGATACTTCAACAGACATGGATGTGCAGTAGACTGGAATTATTCACAGTGTTAGAGGCTGTACTGAGCCTGAAGAGGAGTCGTCTTTGATGCAAATTTAGAAGCCCAATGACAAAATGGGAATTCTGTGCTATAACTAGGACAAACCTCAAGAGGATATTGTGTGGCAGGGTGACTGGAGGATTCTGAACGTGATGGTCTCAAGCTCTTTGAGAAAGGAAAGGCTAGACACAGGACAGTGGTTAGGGCAGGATCAAGGGATGTCTTTTAAGAAGGGAGTTGGGAGAGGCAGACTTTAAAGAGATATAAGGCAGAGCTTAAAAAACCCAACTCACCTACTGTGACCTTAAGAGCCCATCTATCCCAACAGGCAAAAGGCTCCCCCTGCACATTGCTATCAGAATATTTAGCCAGACAGTATCTTGCAAGGTATCATATGAAAACTGGTGACCATACTGGTCATGAATATCATTTTGTGATATATGTTGGGGTTTTGTATACAGAGTTATGTATGTGTGCTAGAAATGTATTTTGGAGGCAGTTGAGAAACAAACCTGCCTTAGTCAAAGGAATGTGGATTTATCTGTCCGCCTGGGCCAGAGTAACAGGCGGATGTGAAAACATCATGGCTGGATTCCAAGCGAAAGTCAATAGAAGTACATTTGTTGTCTAAAGTAAACAAACTGATCGAGCCAATCAAAAAAGCAAACTAAGCAGAGGAAGTAGAAGGGGCTTAGTACCTGCATCCTGGAGAACCAGCAGCACGGGAGAGGAACATTGTTTGGGTTTTCTTTTCAAAGAATACATTTCAAAGGTTTTCTGGGCTATAAGAGGGGAGAAAAGGGGACTCTTGTTATCCATCACATGGGGGGCAAAGGGAACAGCACCCTCTGATTCTGTGAATGGTGGGACCTCCTGCTTGAGGGGCTGGGAATGATGATAGCTTGATGAACTGTTTAGGCAATGATTGTAACTTGTTGAAATTAAAGTTTTAGTCACTAAAAGTAAGTTTTTGTTTGTAACCATACCTATCTTTTTCTGTTGTTTAATATCACTTAAATCGGTATTCTTTATTAATAAATGTATGCTTACTTTTACTATAAACTAACTCAGTGCTGTGTATTAAGGTAAAGTGTGTGTCCTCAGCTGAGCCAATAGGGTGGTGCTATTCTCTCTCTTTGGAGACAACAAACTGGGTAATTTCTGTGAGTGTCTGTGATGGGGCATCTGCCCCACACTGGCACTTAAGGGGTAAAAGCAGCCCTAGGAAGGCAGCTAATAGGAGAGAGGCAGGGAGAAACAGCCAATCAAAGGTCAGCAGGCCCATATAAAAGAAGCTGCAGGCCAGAGCAGAACAGACATGGCCTGGAGCCTCAGGAGAGAATGCTGTGTCTCCCACAGGCTGAGAGGCCTGTAGCACCTGAGGCAGAGCTACTGCTGGCAGATACCGGGGGAGCCAGAGTTGCTCCTGGCGGGCTATTGAAAGTGAATCGTGGCAGGCCTTGAGAGCAGGTGAAGCAGATGCTAGGACTGGGGGAAATGGCCCAGGGAGATAGCAGCAGGAAGAGGAAGTAGGGGCGCAGCAAAAGGCTGCGATTCACAGGGTCTCTAGGCCGGGACCCTTCCTCCCACTCTACTTGTCACTGGGAAGTGGCAGGATAAGTGACTGCAGGTGTTACTGAGGAAGTGATGGGATGAATGACTGCCGTGGCCACTGGGGAAGTGGCCGAGGAGCCAAAACCTCCCCTGGAAGGTGGGAACACAGATTGTGGCTTAGCCAGAGGGCTGAGTCAGGAAGAGGATTCTGCGGTTTTGGACAGCTGCAGGAAAAACTACAGGCCAACTGCAGTGAGAGACTGACAGTGCGTGGACTGTGGACGTGGGTGTCAGCCTGGCCTTATTCCCATCACAATCCCAGGAGAAGGACTGTATAGTGCAGAGGAATGCTCTTCCAGGTTGTTCAGGAACTGGGATTCACTGAATGTTACCTGCAAGGTCAGGTTAAGAATGGCAGACTTTTGAGGAATTTGCTGGTGAGGATGACAGGTGTGGCAGGAAGCAAAGCACTTTCTTGCTGAGGCAGAGGGGTAACAGTGGTTTATGGTCTGAGCACTCTGAGAAAGTGTCATGCCTATGGTTAATAGAATGCTTTTCCGGACGAGTATCATCAGTGCCTGAAGAATCTAAGCTTTCGTTTAAAAAAAATGTCTAAAACTTATGATTTCAAAGAGAATATGTGAATGCAAAGGGTAAGTCTGCAGACACAACTAATTTTTACTAAGCTGCAGCAGATCAAAAACAGATTAGTCTTGTCAGTTTTCTTTTTGCTATTGGGAGACCTCTGGGCAGTAATGAAATTGATAAGAATCATGCTGTGATGCTGTTTGAGGAGGGCGTGGGGGTAGCAGCAGAGCTGGGCATTGAAGCTGACTGTTGGTGTGTGGGCCAGAGTAGAAGAGAGAACCCCACTCTCCAGAGTGGGAGCAGATATCAAAGAACCGCAGCCCAAAAGGGGTTGAGGAAGGCGTCAGATTTTCAAACATCTTGTAGCTAGAGGCCAATAGAAAGGGAGAACCCCTGAGTAAGGTTCAGAGACAGAATCCTTCTAGGGATCCCATCTGCTGGAGGAGGAGTTAAGATGATGTCTTCTCGCTTGGGCATTGCGTTTGGACACTGGAGCGCCTTATCTTTCATATCAGACTTTGGCTAATAAGCTTAGGTGTCTGCTGAATAAACTGAAATGGAGAGGGGAAAGGGTGATGAGAAGTTTTAAAAAAAGATCTTGAGAGATTTTTTTAGGAGAGTCAGAAAACGTAGAGAGACAGGCCGAGAATATGTGGGCAAAGGAAAAGATGTTAGGGGAGGGGAGGAAGGAAATGGATCCCAAAGACAACTTTGGTGAAAAAGATGCACCATCATCTGTTATAGGAAAATGATGTGAAGCCCGGAAGCAAAAGAAGAAATGAGAAGAGTAGTTTAAATGTTTTATAGGTGGAGCTGGTAGCTCCATCTCTGGTTAAGGTTACCTGACATTTCACATAAGACACTGTTTTCAGTTGGTTATAATTTTCCCAAATTTTAACCATTTGAGCTGAAATTTTCCATACTGGGTGTTTGCCTCAGGATGATTATTTTTTACGTTTCAGCAAAAACTATTCAGCCATTTCCAAGAACAAGATTAGGGGAACATGTTCTGGGGAACACCAGAGCGCATTCACCTCCAGAACCTGGAGGAGAATCCAAGATTCCTGAGTCTCAATATTCCTCTGTGAGCAAATATCTGTGAAACCCACTGGCACAGTGTGTGTGTGTCTTCCCAATTAATGGCTGGTCCACACTACTGCTATCAGTAACTCCATTAGGTGAGGTTGCAGAGGTCTGTGGATCTAAAGACTCCAACCTTCCTGTTGGATCTTTATGGGTATGAGTATGATTCCGCATAATGGAATTCATTTTTTTCTATTTGCTTTTTTAAAAACCTAGCAAATTGCATACATTTAAGGAAAACGACATTTAAGGAATATTATTAAGGTTGCAAAGTCAGGCACTTAAGTTAGGAAACGCCAGCATGAAATGTGCTTGTGCAACCTTAATTCACCCCTCCCCCCCTGTGCATAGACATTATGATTATCTTTTTTATCCTCATTGTTTAATGTTTGTCTCCATATGCTGGCACACTTTTCAAACCCTGCTCTGAAGACAGAATTAATTTCCTTATAGGCTTTTTTTCTGTGGTGCATTATAGAAATTGAGTGCTTTACAAATATTAATTTTATCTTTTTACAGTACCTCTGTGAGATGAGGTATGGTATCCTCATTTTACAGATTGCTCTGAGGCACATAAAGATTAAGGTCAAGTGTCAATTAATTTTAGGTGCTGATTTGGAGATGCTTAAGGCTTGATCCTCCTTCCCCCCCCCCCCCCAACCCCCCCTCCAAAAAAAAAAAAAAATTTATGTAGTCAAAGCATGTCTCTCATTGGCTTCAACTGGGAATCCTCAGCACTTCTGCAAATCAGACATCAGGGTTTTAGATTGGACACCCAGAAACTGAGGATCACACAATAGTTTGGTCTAAGTGATGTGTCCAGAATCCCATATAAACTCTGTGGCAGAGGCAGGGATAGACTCTATTTCTCCAGGGAAGCATTCAATTGCCTGAACCATAGAACCATCCTTTCTCTTCCAGGAATCCCCTGCCTTATTCACTACACACTTTCCAACTTCTGCAACAAGTGAAGCAGGGGTCCTACCAAACAACAGCCTCCTTCATTACTCAACCCTAATACATTCTCAGAGAACAATCTGACCTGTGTACTAAATGAGGCAAGGGTTCGGGGAAAAAATAGTATGTTATCAAAGAGTGTATCATACAAGAGGGCCACATTTCCTAACTTTTAAGTGCTTGTCTTTGCAATCTCAACATACAGCCTTTTGTATGTAATTAAACAGAAAGTTTGAGGCAATGTGTATTATTTATTATGTACAAAAGATTTACTATGTTAAATTGATGGAGTGGCCTTGGCTTGGGATGCTTATATTTTTCATCCTGGCTAGGTGGCTTCATCCTTGGGTCTGTAGGTGTCCATTGCATTTTTCACACCATGCGTAAGATACCACAGGACACGGCTTGACAAACCCCGGGCGCCATGGTGCCTAGAAATTTGTCTGGTGCCTAGTATTTCTCTGGGGGGAGCGGCTGCTGTGCTCCGGCCAGGGCGCCACTGCGCCCATGTGGCAGAGCTGGGAGAGGGGAGCGCTGTGGCTGCCATGCCCTAGCCAGGGCGCCCAGCTGCTGGGCCCACGTTGTGGGAGAGGGGCGGAGGGAAGGGGCAGGGCCGGGAGGCGAGAGCGGCTGCTGCGCTCCGGCCAGGGCGCCCCACCGCTGAACCCACGTTGTCTGGCTCCTTAATTTTTGGGCTGGCTCCTAGCTCCAAAACAAATTTGTCGAGCCCTATCATAGGAAAAGTTGGTGTTGACAAGATTAGAGGACTTCGGTCTCCTAGACTGTCATCTTCCTCAAAGTTCATTCCAAAAACAAATATGTATAAACAAATAGCAAAAAAGGGGAGCATGGATTTGACTTATAATCGGAATATGTTATTTTTTGCTAGTTTCACAAGGTAGGAGGTGATCAGTACTTTATCTCATAAAATTTTAGGATTAATGAAATAGGCTATTGCTCTGAAACTTAAAACTCAAGGGCCATTTATTTTGGAAAAACTTGCTATAGCAGATCATGTTAGTGCCTGTTTTGTTCAGTGGACTTTTTCCTTGGTCTGTCAAGGTAACAATACTGGAAACTTGCTGGCTGAGGTTTGGTTATTCTCTTCACAGCCTTTTTCTGTATTGGGCTGAAGAAAAAAACCTGCTCAGATTCTCTTCAAGACAGGCAGGGGCATCCATTTTCCCATTTGTAAAATGGAGTAATACCTACTTTAGAGGAATGTTGTGAGGATTAGTATTTGTAAAGAGTTTCAAGATCCTTGGATGAGATGCGTGTTATTACTATCTTAGTCCAAAAATCTCTTCAGTTTCAGTCAGTATCTGACTGCTCTGTTTTTGGTTTCATGGAACTTTTACAGTTTGTTTTTTCATTTTACAGTATTTGTATGTGATTTTCTTCTGTAATGTGGTTTCCATGTAAGTCTTGGAACCCAGTGTTGGTATCTTGAGTTTTTCAGATTCAGGTAACAAGCTGTATTTTATTTCTTTCTAGAAATACAGAATGTTGTCTTTGAGGTGGGGGTATAGAGATATTTAGTAAAAGGCTATATTTGCACTGCACTATAATGTTGGTGAGGGCTTTGAGTTTCTCTGATCAAAAGTGCTATGTAAGTGCAAAGTATTTTTATTTGGTGTCTTTGCTTGCTCACATTTCCTCTGAGACTCTTATAGAGCAGTCATTAGTCCTGGAGGTGATGAATAAGGCAAAGGCCAGAAGGCAGGATGGGCTCTTTATGCATCTTTGAATCTATAACATCAGTTTTTGAACTATGATAAGTCACCTGGCAAGATCAAGCAAACAGACTGAGAAGCAGTAAGTATTTAGCTAGCAAACTGGCAGCTTATTCATGGTCTGGGGTAGTCCACAAGGTGGATACTTGTGCTTGCCATGTGTTATGCATGCTGAGAAAAGGAGAAGTTCACAGGACTTGAGTGACATTTGCAGAAACTGCCTTTTGAATTTTCCTTCTATTCAACTGATTTTTTTAAAAAGTTCAGATATTTAGTGTTGGTGGCTTTTAAATGAGCCAGGAGAGGAGAAGAATCCAGCAAATCAGTCCAACAGATAGGCTTTAATAGTGTCCACTGACTGACACTTAGTCTTTTGAGACTGCTGGCTCCTAGACATAACTTCTAACCCTAGTGATGCTTTTACACACTTGTATTATGTAAATCCATATGCCCTTAGTTTTTATTTTGGAGTTTGTGTCTGAGTCCTTGGTTACTGTGACAGTCCCTTACTCTGCTGCTATGATCTGTGAGCCACAGAACCTTAATGCTGGATCGCATGCACTTTTGAGCCAGGCATTTGCTGTCTGAGTCGCTGTCATGCTGACCTGAAAAGGAAGAGAATTTAAGACCGTGTATTGTAACTGGTATATAATCCCACCACCTACCCCTGGTTTTTTGCTTCTGCACATGATGGCGTGTTGAAATTCTGAGTGAGGGAGGGAGTGAAAATGTCAAGAAGCAGAGACTCATGGTGGATCTGTTTTTCCTTTATGTGTTTGTATGCCGGGGTAGCTGGATTATTTATGGTGTAATATATTCAGGTCTCTCGTAGGTTAAGCACTGGAGTCCTCACTAGCTCCTATCTGTCAAAGTTTTAGAGTGAACCTGATTCTTGTTCTGTGGCACACTGGTAGCAACGGGAGGAAAGGAATGGTTGTCTTTTAGGTGTCGTCACTGTGGCCACTCATTTGATATCACTTGAATTGTAGGCATCACTGTGTCAGTCTCATCAAATAGTGTGAAGGGAATTGGATACAACAGAGGCTGTGCATACCCTGGTGTACTAAGGATTAGCAGGTGAATTTTTTTTCTATAGAGGTTTGGTACAAAAATAGTTGTGTAATGTGTAGTCATGAAACCTATAGTTCTGGATCAGTGCCAAAAGAGCAAAACTATTCCAATGAATTATGTATAAAACAAAATAAATAGAGACTTATCTTAATGTTCCTATATATTTTAAACTAGTAGGGTTAGAAAAGAACGCTGAGAATTCCAGCAAACAAGTGGTGTCCATTTATTTTTATCATTGCATCATGAGAGATAGGACACTAAAATTGCATTATTCTGATTACCAACTTGCTTTCTGCTTTTAAATTAGGATCTAATATTAGTGGTTGCTAATATCTTAAGAACTGTTAGAGCTGGAACCAATTCTGTACAGAACCTGAAAGCTTGGAATCCCTGATATCAAATAACTTTAAAACATTAATTTGATTCTAGGAGTTTGTGAACAAACTGGCCACTTCCGCTATGTCCCTGGTGCTTCTATGATCTTTTCCTTATGTTCTGAAGGATGATGTGATTAACTTGCTTGCATTAAGATTAATGCCGGGAGAACTGCAGCTCAGAATCAGGATTTTCACAGGATAGGTTTTAAGTCACTTGCGTTAAGTACTGTTACAATACTTTGAGTGAGTTAGTGAATCTTTCTAGTTCAGGCTGAAACAGAAGACTTCTTGCTCCATCTTAGCTTTTTTACATTAAACACTGCCTCCTACTAGAGTAACTGAAGCAGTAGATGGTGTGAGAATGAGAAGAATAAAAAAACAACAACCAGGAAACAAAAAACATAAAAACTCAAGTATAGTGAAAAAAATGGCAGAATGCCAAACAGCACCAGATTTTTGGTGACTATAATTTTGTAAGGCATTTAGATACCACAGAGGTGAGCATAGTATAAATATAATAAATTAGACTTCTGCATTGGAACTATAGCATCGAGAGGGCAGGGAGAAAGCCTTTTGGGACACTAATTTAGCTTTTAGCCAGAGCAGTGTCATTAACTCTTTAATTTTTCTGGCCTTGTTGGAGTTCATAACTCATCCCCAATTAGTATTATCTGCATAGTCCATTTATATGCTGTTTTTATTTTTCTAAATCCATTCATTTAAGGTATTAAATGAGATCACATCTGTTCAACACATCTGTTCAACAATCTGTTGTGGCTCTCCATCACCACTTCGGTGCTTTGTTATAATCTTTCACTTAGTTCTTCATCCAATTGTCAATCCATGTGACAAAGTTCCATATCTGAGCCAATTAAAAAAGTAGCTTTGAGAATAAGATTTTGTGAGGCTGTAGAAAATTGGCTTAATATTCTTGAAAATCTTTCAGGTTCAGTGTTCAAGGATTAAAAGTGAAATGAGTTTCTTGGAAACGCTGCGTAATACAGGATAGGTTAAGGGTGTCCAACTTTAAGTCAACTGTGGGCCTTACTAGAATTTCAGGAGCCTGAGGACTTTATGTACGGTGCATAATATGGGATATTGCAGCTACTCTTATCTTTAAGTGGGTTTTGCAAACAATAGAAAACTTTTTAAAGGTGTGAATTAAATTTGATGCAGGATCGTACAGCTGTTACCAAGAAGCTTTCTGCAAGAGCAAGTGCAGCAGAGCAAAGCTGATGCCATTAGGATCAGTTTCTGCTGCTCCTTTTGGGTCATTGGGGAAATGTTTTATACAGGAACATCACAGAAGCGATCCTGGGGCATTCAAAGTTTGGAAGAGAAATTTGACCTCTTCTACACTCACATGGGAGAGGACTTCCAGCGTCCTATCAGTTCCATTCTAATGCTCCTGAAGAAAGAAGCAACTGTATCATGCTGAGTGAGGGAGGAATGGAGAAGATATCCTGTCCTACTTCCCTTTTGTTTGTGATGCCTATCTCGTAGTAGCATTAGTGCCAAACCAAAACTGGTCCTTTGTTAAATGCCAGCAAAAGAGAGCAATTCGTCAGAGGTAGCTCTCTGTCCTTGAATGATGAGCTCAGGCTGGCTGAAGAAGCAGCATTATAGGCCCAGTCAGAGGAATGGTCACTAAAATATGTGGACTTCTGAGTGAGTCAGGGAGAGACAGAAGTAAAGGTTGAGAGACAGAATCTAAGGAAGCGAGAGTGGCAATGACATGAAAAGGGGGGGTGAAAAGGTAACATTTTAATTTTAGTAGGGACAAGATTGTATTTGATTTTTGGCTACTGACTCAATAATTGACTGGATTAGTAATTGAAATAAACCAAGAGATAAACCTTCTCTTCCAATTCACTGTACTTCTAAAATTCAATTACTGCTATTTGAAAGAGTGGAGAGGGGAATCTCTCCTTCCTCTTCCTCCACCCTTGACAAGCAAATATTCTAAATTACAGGACAATTAGGACAGTTTATTTATCCTAAAACTTAATTGTTGTCATAAACTTAAGTTTTGCGTTTGGATCCTGTGAGGAATATAAGCTGAGCTAGTTAGATCACTACCGTCCATCACCTGGTTTAATAGAACAGTGAGGCTAAGCTGCATACTGCTACAGATCTCAGGAAGTCTCCTTGGCGCTGTCCATGCTTGGATCATAACTGTACTAACTATAGCTGTTTTTAGAGGATAATGTTAAGAATGTTTTTTCTGAGAACTTTGCTGATTAAACTGTGCAACAGACAACCCTCTTGGCAACCATTAGTGTCGTGTCTACTACTCTTTTAAGAAAAAAATAAAAGAAAGGAAACCAAGTTAAAACAATACCTAAATACTGTTTTACCTAACTTGGTTCTGATCTGTTTTGGACTGGGTTTAGCTGGATGCTTTTGTGTGGATAAGAGTAAAGCAAAACTGATGGGGAACATGCAGCAGTAGCAATCCCCAGAACAAAACAATATCCTTAATTTGCCTCAACATTCTCTGTAATAACTAAGGATTTTAAGTTTGTCTAAATTGGATTATTCACTGCTAATGTTATGCAAGATTCCTGATGAGTGGAGTGGAGGTTTGAGCTACAAGACTACTTGGAACTATGATGGAATTAAAGTAACCTTGGCAACCATTAAAATTAAAATAGGCTTCCTTGAGAAGTAAGACTGTGTGTCCATGTGTCCAGGTTTGCTGCATTCATTTGTATCCTTTGCTGCAGCAGCATGATATTATGTAAACTATTTAATAGTCCAGTGCCAAGGGCAACTGTGCTAGTTTTGAGTGTGACTTGTGAGCTTTTGCTTTGCCTACTGGCTCTTGTGTCTGTTTCCTTTGGAGTTGAAATGAATGCATGACTGTTTTTCGCTGTAGAATGTGAAGCTGTTATCTCCTGTCACCGTTTCCTTGGACTCTGATATTCCGTTCTTTCTGACAATCCTATTCTTGAGCTCTGATGCTGCTGCGGCACAATGCTATCTCCATTACGCACCGACCTCCTAAGCTTTTCTGAGAAATCATGACTCTGTGTATGCACATGAGCATATCTTCTGTGTACTTTAGTGGAACACAGCAGTATATTGTCATATTTAATGGCAGTCCAAGCTATGAATTGCTTCCCATGTTTCAGTCTAATTCTCCTAACCCTTGCCACTTTTATGGAAGTATGGGCATACAATTTTGAAGCTTTCTGTTAATTCGGTATCTCTGTGTGGGCTGGCAATTGTTCCTTCAGTATGTGTACCTTGCGAGGTGGAGAAGCAGAACAGAAGAGTAGAGAGAGAGTAACCTTAACACCAAAGTTATGACACACAACTAGTAGGAGTCTGAACTGCATTGCCCATTCTTTTGGGGCACGTTGCTGAAGTCGTGCTATATTTTAAGATCACACTTCTGTCTGAATTTTTTACCTGTTGATGTTGTTACAAGTAACACCTAAGATTATTATAACTACTATGAAAGATCAGAAAGATCTTATTTTCAATTTACTTTGTGCAAGTGACAGCAGTTTGTGTAGCCAGTTTTCTGTTTCCCCTGCATAGTCAGCCAGTCTCCCCTGTTTTTGTGGGTCTTTCACATAGCCACAGGGGAGAGAACAACTTTTTTAAAATAGACAAATGTCAGTTTTAAAACCAGCAAAACTTGACGGAGGAAGTAGAGGCTAGTGCATTATCTTGAACTCACTAGATTTCAAATGTAGAAATCCGGGAACTAGGTCTGTGGGAGCACTGTTGGGGATTGTCCTTGCTGGGTCCCATCTTTCACTATCCACTGCAATCCTTCCTGACCTTGTTCTTGCTGGATTGAGTTTCTTTGGCACCCACGATAAGACAACATTTTTTAGCTTAGATCCTATTTACGGGACCAGTATGTTGGTCTTCTAAATTTTGTAGTGAAAGATTTGTTTTGCGCAAACTTCTGGAAGGGTAATATTGTCAATGGAATTCAGGTAGCCTGGTCTATTTGATCCACTAAATAAAATGCAAGAATGATTACCCTGAGTAGCCCATGTAGATGTTTTAACACACAGTTACGTTTACTTGTAGAAGTGATTTTCGTCTTTAACCTTCACTGAGAAACACTATCCCTAGTGACCAGACAGACATAGTGAGGGTCAGTAATGAAAGTTTAATTACCAGAAAAAACTTTATGTAGTAGAACTTTATTTTGTGACACATTTTTCATACAAACTGTAGCCCTAACTGCTTTTAAGTTAAATAGTCACAAACTTAAATAGCAGAGGGAGTGAAATTAAAAAAAATATAAGCAAGGGAATTTTTAAGATGAGACTATTAAAATTATAGAGACTTCATGTGGTGGGGAAATCCAAAAAAATGGTTTTATATAATGGAGGTGCAGAGAAGACAATTGTAACAATAGTTGCCTGGTTGTGTGAAGGAATAACAAGGCAGCCACTAAGCTAGTGGGGAGTAAATGGAGTCTGGAGTCTGTCTATGGTGACTCTTATGAAGTCTGTCTGGCAGTTTTGAGCTGGGTCCTGAAAGTAGTGAAGAACTGATGATGTTTTGAAGATGAAGGTTAATAAGAAAGCAGACAGCATCATTTTGCATATCGTGAAGTCCAGAAAGCTGGGACTTAGTGGAATTAGACTTTAAGGTCAGAAGGGACCATTATGATCTAGTCTGGCCTCCTGCACAATGCAGGCCACAGAACCTCGCCCACTCCTGTAATAGACCCCTAACCTATGACTGAGTTATTGAAGTCCTCAAATCATGGTTTAAAGACTTCAAGGTACAGGGAATTCACCAGCAAGTGACCTGTGCCCCATGCTGCAGAGGAAGGCGAAAACCCCCCAGGGCTTCTGCCAGTCTGCCTTGGGGGAAAATTCCTTCCTGACCCCAAAATAAACCCTGAGCATGTGGGCAAGACTCACTAGCCCAGGGGTGGCCAACTCGAGAGCCGCATGCGGCTCTTTGCTCTGCGCATTGTATGGGGCGCGAAAGTGAAATTAACAAGCCGCCACCAAAATGGACAGAGCACCGGACTTTCAGGGGAGGGTAAGAGACACTGAAAAGTGAAATGGACAAGCTGCTGCCGAAATTGACGGATCAGCGCAAATTGGCTCTTTGTGGTATCTATAGCTATTTTTTGGCTCTTCGTCTCTGACTGGTTGGCCACCCCTGCACTAGCCAAACACCCAAAGAAAATGCTCTTTAGTAACTCAGAACCCACCCCATCTAATATCTCATGATAGGCCATCAGGCATATTTACCACTGTAGTAAAAAAAGTTAATTGCTAAATTAGGCTGTCCCATCATACCATCCCTTCCATAAATTTATCAAGCTCAGTCTCGAAGCCAGCTATGTTTTTTACCCCCCAGTGCTTCCCTTGGAAGGCTGTTCCAGAACTTCACTCCTCTGATGGTTAGAAACCTTAATCTAATTCCAAGTCTAAGCTTCCTGATGGCCAATTTATATCCATTCGTTCTTGTGTCCATATTGGTGCTGAACTTAAATAATTCCTCCCCATCCATGGAATTTAACCCTCTGATGTATTTATAGAGAGCAATCATGTCTCTCTTCAACCTTCTTTTGATTAGGCTAAACAAGCCAAGCTCTTTGAGTCTCCTCTCATAAGACAGGTTTTCCATTTCGTGGATCATCCTAGTAGCCGTTCTCTACACCTGTTCTAGTTTGAATTCATCTTTCTTAAACATGGGAGACCAGAATTGCACACACTATTCCAGATAAGGTCTCACCGGCGCCTTGTATAATGGTACTAACACCTCCCTATCTCTACTGGAAATATCTCACCTGATGCATCCAAGGACCACATTAGCTTTTTTTCATGGCCACATCACATTGGCGGCTCAGTCATCCTGTGATCAGCCAAAACGCCCAGGTCCTTCTCCTCCTTGTCACTTCCATCTGATGCGCCCTCAGTTTATAGCAAAAACTTTTGTTATTAATCCCTAAATGCATAACCTTGCACTTTCCAATGTTAAATTTCATCCTATTTCTATTACTTCAGTTTACAAGATCATCCAGACCTTCTTGTATGATATCCCGGTCCTTCTCTGTACTAACAATACCTCTCAACTTTGTGTCATCTGCAAACTTTATTAGCCCACTCCCACTTTTTGTGCCCAGGTCAGTAGTAAAAAGTTAAGTAAGATTGGTCAGCCAAAAAGTTGCCTCACTTTAATTCTGTATTTCTGATGCACCCATTAATGTAGTGTGTAGGGGCTGAATATAGTTGTTGCACTGACTCTGATTCAGATACCTATAATATATGCTGTTATAAAATATCAGATAGGATATGTTTTGAAGCTGTAGTAATTGAGAGAAGTTAAAGTATTGTGATTTGTAGTAGCCCAAGCAGCCTTCAAAGAGGAATGGTTGAAGTGAGTAGCAATCACCTCACAGTCCAAAAAACCTTTTGCTTTTAAGCACAAGTAGATCTGGTTACTGTGTAAAAGAGGTGTAAGAGAAGTATCTGGAAGGCGAGTCTGTACTTCCTGGGCCAGTGTTGATGGAGGGGGGGAAAAAGCAGATGAATGTGTATCAATGTGTCAGTCTAAATGGAAGCTAAGATGTGATACTTCGCTTTCTGAAGGGCCTGTCTTTGCCAGTCTAGTTTTAACAATTTAAGTGTGTGCTAGAGCAAACAAGATCAGATGAAGATCTTACAATAGCATATATGTTATAGAACCCAGAAGGCCTTTTGATGGTTTGCCTAGATGCATGTAGGCTGTAATAGAACTGTTTGACTGCAGATTAGGACTTGCCCATGTATACGTGCTTAGAGTCCTTTTGATAATTATACAAAGATCTAAAGTCGTACTGGGGAAACAAAAATATACTCAGGCCTTGTCTATAGCAGCACTCATGCCAGCAAAACTTTTGATGCTTAGGGGTGAGAAAAAAACATACCCCTGAGCAACGTAAATTTTGCTGGCATAAGCACTCGTGTGGACAGCGCTGTGTCTGTGGGAGACGCTCTCCTGCTGACATAGCTTACCACTGCTCGTTGAGCTGGTTTTATTATGGCATAACGTGGCTACACATGTGCTTATGCCAGCAAAACTTTTGTTATTGGGGGGGATTTCACACTTCCTGAGCAACAAAATAGACATGGCCTCTGTGTCCTGCTAACCAAGCTGCCCCTCACTCTCCTGCCATTCCACATTCCTGTTTACATACTTCTTGATCAGACCTGCTCATTAGGGAGTTTGAGTAGGTGCAAAAAAACTTTTTTGCTTAACTTGGTGGTAATGACATTTTGGATTGATGGTTGTGAATATTGAAGTTTTTTGCTTTATCCCTGAAAAAGCAAGTGAAGCAATGCAAGATTCCCTGCTCATGTGCTTGAAAGGATACATTTTTAAGGGAATTTCTTCCAGATGCAAGAGTCTATTCTGTCCTATATAGGTTTTTATATTGTGGTCATCACCATAGTATCTGAGCACCTTCCAGTAGGCCATTAAGCAATATGACTAGATGTCTATCACGGATTGATTGATTGTTCTCTCATCCTCTCCTCAGAGGGAGAAGCATGTTGAGTGTCTTGTTTTGGTAGGGTTTTTGTTGTTGTTTAAATATACCTGTTGCTGTGTGTTTATATTAGAGAAGGCATGTCAAAGAATGCACCTTACACTTGGAGCAGAAAGTAGTGACAGTTGTGGCAGTCCCTGGTTCCTGGGGTTGTTTATTCTACAGTCTCAGACCACCTCCAGAGACAGTTCTGTCTCCTGCACAGACTAGCTTTGCTCCTGTTGTTGAGAGCTCCATTGAGTCAGGCATGAAGCTGTCAAACATGGTCTTCAACCCAGAGCTTTAAATGGTCCTTGAGATACCCCTGGGCCCAGGCCATGGAGTGCTTTGAAGATAAAGACTGAAGCCTTGAACTTAACATGAACATTCTCTGGGAAGCCAGTGTGGGGAGTGGAAGATGGGTGTGATATGCTCACCTATGCATGAGTTGCTGATGAGATGCATTGCAGCGTTCTTAAGTGCTGAAGTTTTTGTACCAGGGTAAATCACATTGTTGTCGTCCAGCTGAGAGATGGTGAAAGCAGGAATAACTGAGGCCTGGTCTTCATCTCCCAGAATGGGATGGAGTCTCCCAGCCTAGCGGAAATATCAGAAAGCATTAGTTGCAGCCATTGCAATGGGAGAGCTCAGCATCAGCAAGGAACCCAAGAGTACTTCTTGACTCGGGACTGGATTGACCAATTGTGGATATGAATCTTCAGTCAAAGAAGATTTCACTGTGGCTGCAAACTCCTCCAAATACTTTCCTCCGTCCACCAATATCACCTTTGTTGTGCTGGGTTCAACTTCAGCCAGCTGCTCTTCATCCAAGAGCTGATCTCATCAAAGCACTAGGCTGTCTTGGCTGTAGTGCGGAGCTTGTATATGGTGAAGGATGGATAGAGCTGTGTCATCTGCATATTGCTGGCACTTGAGTACATGTCATCTGACCTGGTTTGCTTAATGGTTGCATGTAGATGTTGAAAAAGACTGGAGTGTGAATTGAGCCTTGTGGAATCCCACAAGTGAGGGGTCTGGTGGTGGAGGTGCAGTTTCCCATTACTACTCTTTGGGTGTCATACCTCCAGGAAGGACTCAAACCATTTTTAGTGCATTACCCTAAATTCCTGCCACCTCTCAGGCGAGACAGCAGCATCTCATGGACAACGTTGTTGAACTCTGCAGTGAGGTCCAGGTGGATGAGCGTGGATGTCTATCCTCTATCCACTGACAGGAGGAGATCATCCGTCAGTGCCACTAACTCAGTTTCAGTTCTGTGCTCAGGCCTCCATGGCTTATTTATGCTTCTGCAATTCTAAGAATGTCAGAGAGGGAGTGTCAGTTCCTAATGGAACAGGAGTCCATCACAAAAAACACTAACATTTTAACAACAGAGGTTACTATTTTTACTAGGCTGGATTTGAACCTTGAGTCTAGAGGTGAAATTCTCTGTATCTTTTTTCCAGTATTCTGGGCTATTGAGTACCCTTTGCCATGAAATACTTCATCAAAAACGAGCCTTCCTACAGTGAGTGAAACACTGCTTCACTTTGTCCCCACACTGTAGCAGACATGGTTCTCAGGAGATCCAGGCTTGACTCCCCCATCCCCCCTCCTTCCCCATCCCTCCTTCACCGGGTATGGTGTGGCACATTCATGGGATACTGCTGTTCTTTGTTATGAGAAAGCAGGATAAACTGCACCTTGGATGGTTGGGTAGCTTAGTCCAATGTTGTGACTTTCCAAAGGGACACGATTTTTAAGTGGAAAAAGACTCAACTGCAAACTTCTGCAGAATAGGTGGAAAACTATGGGAGGCATAGAACTGAAAGAAGAAGAATCTTGGCACAAAGCATTTTGAAGCAGGATGAAGTAAGTGAGCTGTATGTGTGTTTGGGACAAGATTAGAAGGACAAAATATGTTTATGTAATAGGGAAAGATGAGATCTTGCCAGCTGCCTCATTTGACCCTTGTTATTTTAGTGCCAGTTTTGTTTTTGGGTTTTTTGGGTGTTTTTTTTTTTTTGAGTGATCATCAAGATGGCCTACTGACTTTTCCCACTGTGCTGCATGTGTTCCCTTTTTAGCCTCTCCAGTTAACTCCATTGCTGGATGGTGGAGGTCAGTTTATGACCTTTGAATCACTCATGCATAAGACCAGGGGTTCTCAACCTTTTTTAGAAACTGTAACCCTACGCTCTCAAGGGTTTCACCTGAAGTACCCCTTCATGGTTTTCATGCTACCTGATGTTACCACGGTTGCAATAAAAGGCATAATGGCCTAAAATTAACACATTTTCTTAGTATATCTAAAATACATAATTTACAACACAACAGAACTGACACTATTACGTTAGGACAGAATTCCAAACAGTAGTTCTGAAAGCACCTGGCTCTGGCCAGGCTCTGCCACCCCCCCGTCCCCTCACTTACCTGCCGCCCCCCACACTTACCCAGGCTCCACCACCCCCTGCCCTCGCACTTACCCGCCGAGCCCACTGCACTCACCCCCCCCTTGCACTTGCCTACCATGCAGCACCTACTGTGGCCGGCTTCGCCGTCCCCCGTGAACTTATTTGCCGCCCACTCCCTGCATTTACCTGTTGCGTGGTGCCTGGCTCTCCTGCTCCAGCCCTGCAGCCCAGTGCTGGCTCAGACAGGGCGGCCGCAACCCCGCCCTCTGTCCCCACTGCACGTCATAACCCGACACCCCCCACAGGCTGGTGCCTGGAGGCTACCTCAGTTGGTGACTGCCCACCTCCTGCCTGGTCCAGCGCGCAGCCAGGAGACAGGCTGCAGCCTCCCGCCTCCCATGAGGCGGGCTGTAGTCGCCTGCGTACCCCCTGCGCTACTCTAGTACCCTTAGGGGTTCGCGTACACCGGTTGAAAGCCTCTGATGTAGACTTTACAGGTTTTGTAGTCATAGTTTGGAAATTAAGTGTACCTCTCTGCTTTTGTTGGAAGAGCTAAAGGGCTGTGGGAATTGTTTGAATTAAATTACCCAGTTCATTCCATACTTGAAATAAATAAATAAGAATAGAAGAGGAACCAGAAGTGGGCAACAAAAATAAGTGGCCTGGAATATTTTCATTAAATGAGAAATTAAAAAGATTGAGACTCTTCAGTTTAGAAAACAGGCTGAGGGGATGTGATATATTATTTCATATACCTATAAATGGTGCACAGAAGATAAATTGAAGTCTCCTGTTTACCCTTTCCCATAACATAAGAACAAAGAGACATCAATGACACTCAAAGGCAAATTAAGAAGTGTTGAAAGGAAATATTTTACACAATTGTTTGTATTACTGTAGTGCTTAGGAGCCCTTGTCACGGACCAGGAACCCATTGTGCTCAGCACTGTACAAACATAGAGCAAAAAAAGGTCCCCGCTCCAGGGAGCTTACTCTGTGGAATTCAGTGCCAGAAATCATTCAGGCTTGGAATTGAGTAGGATTAAAAGGATTAGACCATATATTTGTGGATAATGAGCACATCCGCATTTACATGGAATAAGGGAAAAATAAGGAATATAAACTCTTATCGTTTGGGGCATTAACCAACCATTAACTGCTTGGGGTTAGGAAAGAACATATTCTATGGGCAGATTATGGGGATTCTGTTTTAAGTACTTCATGTAGCTCCATTCCTTTAGTATCTGAGCACCCCTAATCTTTGTAGTCCCCCATCTCACAGAGGTGGTGGGTGAGGAAAAGTGCTATCTATATCCCCATTTTACAGGTGGCAAACTGAGACACAGAGAGACTAAATTACTTGCTTGTGGTCACACACGAAGAGTGTAGCAGAGCAGGGGGTTGAATTTAGGTCTCCTGAGTCTGAGGCTAACACCTTAACTCCTGGATCTGCCCTTCCTCTTCTAGTACCTTTCTCTGAATCATCTTGTGCTGGCCACTGGAGACAGGATACCAGCCTGCTCTCATCTGCCATGGCAGTTTCTCTGTTCTGATGTAATATAGTACTGTTGCTGAATGTTGTTGTACCTATGCATCTCTTCGTAAACTAAAATCAAGGTCTGGCAGGGAAGGAGACAAATAGTCTTGTGCTGTGAGTACAGATCTCCCGAGTTCACCCAGCTCTGAGACTGTGTCCCCTTGGGCCATTCATTTCACCTCTCTTTACCTTTTCCTTGTATGTAAAATGAGGAATAATACCTGCCTATACAAGACGGCTGTTCGGATGAAGTAATGTTCGTAAAGCACTTTATGGATGGAAAGTACATGCTAATGGGAGCAATGCCAATTTACTCAAGCACCTATGAAAAAACCATTGTAAACGTCTGATAGCTCTGGCATTCCAATTCCATTGCCTTTGTCATTTTTCTGATGCTCCTTTAAAATGGAACCAATTTATTTGAGGCCACTTAGATCTTCTGAAAATGAAATTTGCTATGTAATACATTTCTTTGCTGAACTGATTTAAGGTTTATTGTGGGTTTCACGTGCTGTCTGATGACTACAGCAGGATGGTGCCTGTAGATGGGACCACAGGAAGCTTATGGGTTTGGAAGTTAGTTATCTAGTTACCACAATAAAGATTCTGTCAGGTAACCATAAACCGCAGGAACATACTGTACTTTCCTTTTCATTTAGTGGCCATTCTTCCTTGACTTATGTTTTTAATATGAACTAAGCTGAAATGCATTTCTGGTTTCTCGACAGCAAATATTAGTTTTAGATGATTACAAATTAGTCATTGGGCATCCTGAGCATGTGAATTTCCTGCTATGAGCTATTGCAGTGTTTCTCAATGACCAGTCCGTGGACCAGCGCCAGCCCCTGAGATCTCCCTTATGCAGTTTAGAAAGGCAGAAAGCAAGCCTGTCCCTCGTATCAATGAGGTTGAGAAACACTGAGCTATTGCACAGTATGGCTTCTAGATGGTGATACATTTTAAAGATGTGGCCTCCTCTGCTTTCTCTTCTGTCTAAAACCCATTAAGTAACTTGCTGCCAATGCATTGGTTCTGAAATGATCAGATCTGGTTTGTCCTATTGCATGAACAAATATAACAAAGCTGTGTAGTTTAAGAACTTGCATGGGGAAGGCTTGGGAGCTAGTCTTGGGAGCTGCTGACTCACTGTGTGATCTTGTACAGATCGTATGACCTCATTATGCCTCAGATAACAGAAATGCAAAACTGAGCACAAAGCAGGAATCTCCCTTCAGACCAGGTGCTACATCTGAGCTGAGCTTTCTGGGCAAAACAGATCCCAGACAAATGCATTTTACTTCTTCCAGTAGTCTAGGAGAGCAGATGGAGTGATGGTAGCACTGGCAGAAGGCAGTCACGAGTTTTTTCAGTCTCCAATTTTTCTATAGAACTCCGGGGTCTACCTTACTCAAGATTTACATAGATAACCACATAAATCCTCAGCAAATGGAGAAGCGTAAACCCTCCCCATTCTCAAAGAAAATGTTTTAAAATAAATCTGAAAAATAGGATTTGTCCTTAATAGTGGCACTTTCATGTGAAAGGTGCTATGAGGATTTTAAAATCTGAACAAGGTATGTCACATGACACCCTTCTGAGATTACATACATTTCCTAATTTTACCGATTTCACAGTTTCCCCTTGCTTCTTTATCTGGGCTTGGGGACTTTATCTTCTCCTCAGGGCCCCTTTTCTAGGTTCCCTGTGCCTTCTGTTTGTGTCTGCTGTATTGAGTCTCTGAGTAAACCCTTCCTTGCTCACTTTAGGGTGTGGTTTATTATATTCCAAAGCAGTTTACCACTTTTTTTTTTTTTATATTTACAAAAAAAATGAAAGGCCACTTCTCAGCAAGGATAACAAAACAGGACGCTTTGTTATAGGCAAAGCCACTTTGGCATTGTGAGCCAAAAAGTTTAGAAAAATGTTCAGAGTGAAAGTCAGTTTTGAAATACCACAATTTAAACACCTTATTTGACAACCACCACTGCCCCCACTTCCCCTCTTAAAAAAAATCCCAGAAGCATTCTACTTTGGTTAATTTTGACCTAGTGTTCTAGATGTGAAAGACTTCATATTGCATTCCCAGCCCCCTGAGCCATCCAGTCTCCCTGTGTCTTTAATCAACTTTAAAAGATATTCAAGCAGAGAAAAATAAATGTTATAAGTAGAACACATTTCAGATATGTGAGATAGAGAGAGCAAGACCAGAAAAACATTTAAATGCTTACTTTTAAAAGTTATATCCTGGAATGCAGAGTAGAAATTGCATTAGTCATAATAAAGATCTTGGCCACCTGTTTTTCCTTGATGCTGTTATCACTCAGACATCCCTTATATTTATTTTCCTGTTGAGAAATGTGTTGAAATTGTCAAATATCCACCTCTGCAAGAGAATGCCAAACTCCGAAATTGTATCCAACAGAGCTACTCTTGTCCTCTTAAATCTGATAAAGCCAACTTCACTCATTTAAGTTTATAAAATCTAAGCTTACTTAGGTTGTAAATTCTTCAGGGCAGAGACCATCTTTTTATTTTTTGTACAGTACATGCTACAATGGAGCCGTGATCTATGTCAGGGGACCCAGCCACCACCATAATGCACACTATAAAATCTGTAATGTTTCCAGAATCTGAGTCTTAAAATCATGTGCTACTTCTTTAAAGAAAGGGGCATGACCTAGACTTAGCCTGATTTTTTTTTTTTTTCCAAGGGATGCTGGAGGTCAGGATTGAGATGGATTGGCAGAATTGTGTTGTCATCACATGCAACAATCTACCTATCATGTTTTATAAAAAGTAGCTTCTCTCCAGTTTGCATACATTAACATGTCTTGCTACTCAGCTGTGGGGAAATTTTTGTGTTCTGGCATTAATTAGCTTTTCAGACCTCCAGAGCAATGATACCTAATGATATACATGCCTCTGGTCACAGCAGACTGCTGCGCTCGTCCCTCCCCCCCCACATTCGTGACCTGAAGGGACTGAATGCCTCTAGCACATGGCTGTAGCCAGAGCTGGCTGGTCTGTTCATGCTAGTGACCTGATACAGCCCTATGAGTTTAAATCATTCCTGAATGGCAACTCCCATGCTATTCTGGAACACCCTCAAAACTCTGGTGATAGATTTCAGTCTTGCCCTGCGAGGACACCCGCCGCCCCTCCCCCCTACTATTCCAGCCTTGGGCTCCCCACTACTAGAACTAAGTCACCTTTCCCCAGTTTCAGTGGTCTGTTTAGGAGTGAAATGGAAACTGCAAATCAACACTGCCTGATATTTTTAGTGCAATCTATGTATTTCACCCTACATAACTTTTAATTTAGAAAATGAGCCCACATGTACAAAATACAGATGGGATCAGCAAGTGTTTCATGGACCAGTTACATCAGTTTAGCTCTTTTGAAGATTTATACTCATTTTGTTGTGTTTTAACTTAATTGCCTTAACTGCACCTTAAATTAAGAATCTGTCCACTCAAGTTTTGCTTACACACAGCTCTTTGTTGGTTTTAGTCTACAAAAATGTAGACGCCATTAAGGATGTGGAGGGGCTTGAAATGATTGTAACCCCTGGTTGAGGGGAATGTTACATAATGTTTAGGAGATTTATTCAGTAACTGGTTTAATGCTAGTGTTTTTGTTTCCCCTTTTTCCTCTCAATTCTCTGCATCTTTCCCTTTGTCCTTCACCCCTTATCTCCCCCCCTAAGTTTTTTGGGTCTGGGAGACTCTTATGTGCTTGTACAATTCTCAGCACAATGGGGCTACCTAGCACTACTATAATACAAATAATTCCTGGTGCCTCACCTTCTTTAACTTCTTTTCTTGACTGATTCCCTCTTAAAGCTAGCAGAGGGGCAGCTGGCCTGTTCTTTCCCTTGAAGATGCATCCCCAGTAAAATCTGTGGGGTGATGAACTTTTACTTCATTCTGAGCTGACAGTTGAAATTTTGTTAGCCTGAGCCACCCTGTCAGCCTCCTGCTCCATTGTGTCCCAGGGCTATCTGGGTAGCTTGCTTTTTTCCACTCTGAGTCTGGCCTGATAGATCGCTGCCCCCAGACTAACCCTACTGGTTAAAGCAAATGTCAATATTTTCACGGTGCCTCTTTTCTGGTGTTGTCTGGGCCTGAGTTTGTAGACAAGCTACGCAGCTTGTTACCGGTGAAAGGGCGATTTCAACTTCTAGTGCTCCAGCTTTACCACAAGTGGTTGCTGAGACACCCTTGATCCTTGTACCAAATTGCATCTAGTGGTTTTGTGGTGTGGACTCTGCTATAAGGAGAATACTGAAATGACTACACTCGCTTATGAAGACAGCAGCATCTAAACTCTAAAGGACTGTGTCTAAGTTTTCTCATCACCTGACATATAACTATCCAAATGTTTTAGAACTCCTTAGTCATCTGTAATGACTTCTTTGCTTCAGGCCTACTGAGTAGGGACATCTGAAGTTCATTCTTAATGGTAGGGTTTTTTTTGTTCTGGGGTCTTGTCAAGATTATGCCAAATATAAGATGAATTTAGTGCAGCATTTGACATCCTTGCAGGCAGAAATCTGTCCTCAGAACAGGGTGAAAGCAGCAGTAGAAGCTTTCCTCACGCTACCTCGACCTCAGCTTGGTGAACCTAGTGGGGTAGAGGAGTTCATTTTCCAGGCCTAGTTAGTCTTCAGCCTCTCCAAGACTACCAACAAATGTACCAGTTAATGGTACTTGAGATCTTATGATATGAATGTGTCATTGAGAACTGGACCTAAATCATTTGGCATGTCTACTGCTCAGTTGTCAGATGGTAGCCGCTTTCTCTTGCTACCAACTTGAGCTGGAATGGAAATGACAGACAAAACTTAAGATTCCATATGCTATCACCAGTTCATTGAACAATCAAGGTTTTCCCCTTCCAAAGTTCTTTACCTAACTAGATTTAAAAAAAAAAAAATCCTACTCTCCAACCTTTGATCATTATTAATATTAACAATTGTTTTGTTGTCACTAAGGTCCATAGATATAAAATGGCTCTTACAATAGTTGTTGTTCTGCAGCTTCATGGGAGAGCAGCAATCCAGGGCTGTAATGTCTCTTCCATCTCTGGATGATCTGTGTGCAGGTACAGATGTAGCTTGATGTAACTAAATTTTCAATTGGAGAACTCTGCACTAGAATCATGTGGGGTTCTACTGGGGGGAAGCGGTCTCATTTTCTGCCACTTATTGCAATGTTTTGTATTTCCATTAAAACAATAGTTGCCAAAACACACTGCCCAATAGAATCTTTTCAGATGCACAAAATGCTGCTAGACAGTAGTCTTAGTGTTATGTTACATTAGTTATGAGACATCATCTTTGTGCAGAGCCTTAACTGTCTTCAGGGTAACTAAAATTTTATTAAAGAAACCAGGACGGGTAAAGGGAATGTTTCACTTGTAGCTGGGGCAACACTGAATCCCCAGGATACTGGGGAAGCACTTGGCTTGCTACCTTTTACTAACTCTGGCTGACCTAGCTTAATATCATACAAACCACACTTCATTTCTCTTCTCCCCTCCTGTTCCTTTCATTTTATTGTGAAACTCATAAAAATCTGAGCAAGACAAATTACAAGCCAAGGCATATATGCTTGGAAAGAGAATCACGTTGTGACTTGCCAAGGAAATCAACTTTTGCCAGTGTCCTGAAATGACCAGCTTCCTCTGACAAAGACACATCTGAAAGGATACCTATTTCCAAAACTACTGCAGGGTTGGATGCATTTGGGCTGAGGAATTAGAGATAAAGTGTGCACACCTGGGGTAGCTATGTAGCAGGATTTCACAAACTTTGGTACGTAGTATTCTTTACCTAAACAGAGGGAAAGTATGTGGGCCTCCCTGAATGGAAATATTTTATTTAAGGAATAGTTTGGTGTTTTGGGTGAGAGGCTTGTGCCTGTAGGGTGTATTCTGCAGTAGTGTGACCCAGGAGTAACCTGCATAATTTTCTTTCTTTAAGGGTTGTTTCCACTTTGTACTCACGGAACCGTTTTTGGGGTTATGTCGGCACGCACTAGTGAAGAGTCAGTTTGGGGTTTGGTGAAGCCTGAGCAAAAGGAGAATTTATATGGGTTTAATTGAGTCTCACTGGCAGTAGTCTGAGCCTCCTCATGGAGGCAGGAATTACTGTTTTAGATCAGGAATGCACAAACCACAGCTCTTATGGGCTTCAACCCCAAGAGACATGCAAAAAAAAAAAAAAAAAGCCAGCTAAAGTTCTATTACTAATTATTTAACCAGGAGGCATGAAGGTCTATGATACAATGTTTATCTACCAGTGCTAGAACTGTGAAATTAAAAGCAGATAACAGCAAATATAAAGTATAAAATTAGAGCAAAATAAAGTATTATATATTTCAATCCTTTCAGTCACAGTGGTTTCCTTTCCAGCTTGGTGCTTTGTCCCATCTTGACTTGGGCAAGATGCTGCCCTTTGCATTCTTTTAAAATTAGTTTTATTAGTCAGGGACTGAGAGACTTCAGGAAAAATTGAGTGAAGATGCCAGCCTCTAATATAGGCAATTTTATTGGTGCTATATAGACGTGCCCAATTCCACCTCATTACTTTCAGCAGGATGGATTAGGGAATTAAAAGGAAAATCTGCCTCCCTTGTAGGTGTGGCAACTTCAGTATTTGGTCTTCTCTCTGCAGATGCTGGCATCAGAGTATTTTGAAGAGATTTATGGTTTCATTACAGCAGTGTCTGCAGCTTTGATCTGGTCTGTGATGGTGTCAGCGTTTCCACTATAAACCCCCTACCTTCCCGAGCTTGTTTATGGCTGAGTTACAGTCTCCCTAGGCGGAAAGAGTTTTTTAAAAAGGGAGGAATTGAGCTGGTCTTTCCACTAAAACGAGGTCACTCTAGCTGCATGCAAGCGAGGCAGCCACCTAGAGTGAGAGATTTCTGGGCAAAACAAAATTTCCAGTAAATTTTTGAAGTGTATTGGAGACAACATTTTGTTTCAGAAAGTGGAGGAAGTAACCATGGAAACAGCTGTTTTAGACTTGATTCTGACCAACAGGGAGGAATTGGTAGCAAATCTGAAGGTGGAAGGCAATTTGGGTAAAAGTGATCATGAAGTGATGTCATAGTTGGAAGAAGAGAGAACAGCAGAATAAGGGCAATGGAGAGACGATATTACAGGCACAACTGCAAACTATCCCAATGCAAAGGAAAGATTAGTAAGAGGTCAACATGGCTCCATCAGGAGCTCTTTCTTTAACGACCTGAAAATCAAACAAGAATCTTACAAAAGTGGAAACATCGAAGAATCACTAAGGAGGAGTACAAAATAATAGCACAAACATGTAGGGACAAAATTGGAAAGGATGAGACACAAAATGAGTTACATCTAGCAAGAGGTGTAAAAGGCAGTAAGAAGTTGTTTAAATATACTGTGAGAAAGATAAAGGAAAGTATAGGTCCTCTACCTAGTGGGGAAGGAGAACTAATAACTGATGACGTTAAGAAGACTGAAGTATCTAATGCCTATTTTGCCTCAGTCTTCATTAAAAAGGATAATGATGACCAGTTACTCCTCACAATTAATATGAACAAGAGGAGGAAGAAATGCAAGCCAAGATAAGGAAAGAACAGGTTAAAGAAATGTAAGTAAGTTAGATGTATTCAAGTCAGCAAGGCCTGATGAAATTAATTCTGGGGCATTTACGGAAACTAGTTGAAGCAATCTTGGAACTGTTAAAAATTATCTTTGAGAACTTACAGAGGACAGGTGAGATTCTAGAGGACTGGAGAAGGGCAAACATAGTACCCTATCTTTAAAAAGGGGGAACAAAGAGGAACCAAGGAATTAGACTGAGGGATCTATAACTTCAATACCTGGGAAGATATTGGAACAAATTATTAATCAATCAGTTTGTAAGCACCAAGTGCAGTTTTGATATGAAAGACCAGCTTGCTGCCTTCCTAAACTGTCAGGGAAATTGCAGGGACTGGTACCTGTCCAAGGACCAGTCTTTAAGAAACACTGACCTAGAGGATAATAGGGTCATGAGGAATAGCCAGCATGGATTTGTCATGAACAAATGTCAAACCAACCTAATTTCCTCCTTTGACAGGTTTACAGGCCTAGTGGATGTGGGGAAAGCAGTAGGTGTGCTTGCATCTTGATTTTAGAAAGGCTTTTAGTGTTGTTCCACATGACATACTCATAAGCAAACTAGGGAAATATGGTCTAGATCAGGGGTGGGGAACCTTTTTCCTTCCAAGGGCCATTTTTATATTTATAACTTAATTCGCGGGCCATGCTGCCGATTCCGCCGCCAACTTCCCCCCCCCGCCGCCGAATTCCCGCCGAATTCCCCACCGCCACCGTGAAACCGCGCAGCTGCCGAATTCCCCCTGCCGCCGAAAAGGGGCAAACGGCGACAGGGTTTCGGCGGCGGGCACTGCCCCCCTCCCCGCCGCCGTGAAACCGCGCCGCCGCCGACTCCTCCTCCCGCCGCCGAATTCCCCCCTGCTGCCAGACCAAATGATTTCATGGGCTTTATTATACAGCCCGCGGGCCGGACCAAATGATTTCGCGGGCCTTATACGGCCCGCGGGCCGGACGTTTCCCACCCCTCGTCTAGATGAAGTTACTATAAGGTGGGTGCAGAGGTGGTTGAAAAACCATACTCGGTTGATGTCAGTGGTTCACTGTCAAACTGGGAAGGGTATCTTGTGGAGTCCCACAGTTTTGTGTCTGGTGCTAGTCAATATTTTCATTCATAGCTTGGTTAATAGAGTGGAGAATATGCTTATAAAATTTTCAGATGACACCAAGTTGCAAGTACTTTGGAGGACAGGATTGCAATTCAAAATGACCTTGATAAATTGAAGAATTAGTCTGAAATCAACAAATTGACACTCATTAAAGACAAGTGAAAAGTACTTCACTTATAAAAGAAATACCAAATACACAACCACAAAATCAGCAATAATTCGTTAGGTGAAAGTGCAGCTGAAAAAAGATCTGAGGGGTATAGTGGATCACACGATTAGAAGTCACCAATGTGATACAGCTGAAAAAAAACCTAATATAATTCTGAAGTGTATTACCAGGAGAGTCGCATGTAATATGCGGGAGATCCTGCTCTACCCAGGCCTCAGCTAGAGTACTGTGTCCAGTTTTGGGTGCCACACTTTAGGAAAGATATGGACAAATTGGAGACCGTTGAGAGGAGAGCAACAAAAGTTTGAGGAAATGTTTTAAAAAGAACAAAAAACTGGGCATGTTTAGCCCTGAGAAAAGGAGACTGAAGGGGGACTTGATAAGTCTTCCAGTGTGTTAAGGGCTGTTATAAAGAGCACAGTGATCACTTGTTCTCCCTGTCAGCTGAAGGTAGGACAAGAAGCAGTGGGCTTAATCTGCAGCAAAGGAGATTTAGGTTAGATATTAGGAAAAACTTTCTTGCTAGAAGGGTAGTTAAGTGCTGGAATAGGCTTCCAAGGAGGTTGTGGTTTCCTCATCATTGGAGGTTTTTAAGACCAGGTTGGATAAACACCTGTCCTAATACATACTGTATTATGTATGAAGGACTACAACTATACATAATACTGTGAAAAAACTGTTGGGATCAATGATATAAATGAAGGATGGAAAGCCAGCCTGAACTATGAATTTTACTTTTGAATCATAGAATATAGAATATTAGAGTTGGAAGGGACCTCAGGAGGTCATCTAGTCCAACCCCCTGCTCAAAGCAGGACTAACCTCAACTATATCATCCCAACCAGGGCTTTGTCAAGCCTCAGCTTAAAAACCTCTAAGGATGGAGATTCTACCACCTCCCTAGGTAACCCATTCCAGTGCTTCACCACCCTCCTAGTAAAAAACTTTTTCCTTTAATTGTGTATCTTTCTTGCAACCTGTAATACTGTTTAAATATATTTGACTGTGACTGATAATTTATTCATAACGCAGAGTTTTACGGTTGCGCTTGTCTACAAACTACTGGGGCCATTGTCTGAAGACACTGTCTTACACTTTTTGGACATGTTGCCAGAATGCCATAAGATGTTCCAATGAATGCCATTCTCCAGTGGCTTGTAACATCTAGGATAAAATTCCACCCACTGAGAGGTTGAGGCGGCCCAGAGGCAGACCACTTATTACAGAGGAACATCAAGTCTGTTCCAACGTTGGCCTGTCAAACACGTGGGTACCACACAGGAACAGACCAAATCGCGAATGATCTCTATGGTGAACTGTTCAGCTAAGCAAGGGTGGAAGTTTCTAATATGTGGTAGTCTGTTCCGTCCACCTCTCCCCTTCAACCTTTTAGCTCAAATCTAATGCTGGAGCTAATAGCCTGAGATGATGAAATACTGAGTTGGGTGCAAATTGGTCATGTCTTCTCCAGCATCTTTTGCTGAGCAGATTTCTTTTTTTTAAACATCACTTTCTGCTTACTGACAAAGCTTAACTTTAAAGTCAGAATGACTGTACGAAAAATCTTGAAGGCGTGTTACCTAAAGGGTTCTGTGTGCTGGATTGTCTAACAAGGAAAACGGAGAGTGGCAGATAATCTCAGCAGCGATTCAGTAAAGCATTAGTATCGTAACACTTATGTGGTGGGTGTTTAATCATTCAAATAAATATTTCACAAAACTGTGCTGATAGCATAGTTAATTCTATGCACTTCTAGCTAGAAAGGAAAGCTCAGCTCATGAGAGGTGCCCCATGTTTTTCCTGGCTAGTGTAGATGGCCCTTACTTGCTACTCCTAGTTAGAATTCATATGTTTGGTTATGCCAATATAATTGGATCTATGCTGGGGCTACTGCCAGTATAGAAATGTCACCTATCGCATTCCTGACATTGCTATGCTAGCAAAAATTTCAAACATAGACTAGGTCTAAGAATAAAACAAGAAATAGAAAGGAAGCACAGGGAAACAATACTGATGAGCATGATGGGCAGTGGTCTTATCTGCCTATTTGTTGTCATTCTATTCACAGAACTGCTGTAAAGCATTTTCATGACTGACATGTTCTTCAGCTAACAAATCCCTATATGAGGAAGAGTTGCAAAATTATCCCAGTGGTTTAATGACTCAAACTCCGAGCAATCCTGCTTCCACATCAAAAGATACCTGGAGTTCTGGGAAAAAGAGGAGTTTTTTGTGTAACTAAAATTCAGGGGACTGCATTTGTTGTATGTGAACTGAACTCAGACCTGGATGTGAGGGGGCTTTGTATCACCTTTTTTCCTTCCTTATTCTGGGCTCAGTGTGGCTCCTAGAGTAGTCAGAGCGACTGCCCTCGTTTGTACCCAGCTGTATATAGCTCTACCAGGGCTGGTCCAAAAGGCAGAAATAGCTGGAGCATAGCAGTGCTCTGGCCACGCTGTACCCTCCCCTCCCCGTATTGCTTCAGGAAAATTCTGACACTCCCTATGCAGGGAAATGCGCCCCAGTGGGTTAACAAAAGCAGCTATTCTGCCTCTATGTTCACAAAGTGCTCCCTCTAGCTAGGGGAATTCCCAATTGATCTGTTACAGCAGTTCTATGGCCCTTTTATGGTCAAAGGGGCTATAGGACAACCATGAATTGGACCCTAGACTTGTATGGTTAAAAACTATGCAGAGCCATCTGTTTTAGAGGGTATAGGAAAGGGAAGAGGAGACTTGTGCTCAAACATTCCACTGACTATGGAAATTTCCTCTGGACTTCAAGAGATATTGTATGTCCTTCTTAGTGGCTGCAAAAAGGTATTTGATGATAAAACTAATCCAGCCCTTGGAGAAACAAGCTCAACAACGTATATTTTAAGTGGAATTTTAATTTTCTGGCTAGCTATGTACTGTGAAAATAGAGGGAAACATAGTCCCTGTGGTCTTACAGTGGGCAGATTTGGAAAATGTTGTATATGAAGAAACTACAAGATTTACAGCAGGATTTTTCAGTCCTGTTGCACCTTGGTCTACATGCCAGTACTTGCTCTATTCAGTCCAGCGTCAGCATCAAAAAAGCACTATAGGCTGCCTGCCTTGTGATGAGTTTAAATTGATGTTGAAGAGTTGATGTTCTGCAGACCTCTACCTCTTGGAGCAAATGCTTTGTGCCATTATCTGCCTTCCAGTGATGCAAGATATTTGTTTTTGTCCCTGGCAGGTCACAAGATCAGGCCTTAAAATCGAATAATTCTGATTACCATATTCTTCACCAATTAATTTCTGTGGCAAGATTTTAGCAGCAGCCATCTTGACCCACAATCTAGCATGTTACAACAGTCAGTCTTGTAAAATTGGTGAGTTTTTTTGTTGAATTGCAGAACTACAAAATAATCAGTGCTCCCTATTCTGACTCTAGATTGCTGAGTTTGCCTTAACATTATGGTATTGTAGTATTTCATCTCACACAGATACTTTGTAATGTCCTGACGCTATCACAACACAAGATTGTGGTCATCCTTTATTTGATGCTCACCGTTATTTCCGCTGCTCACTCCTCTATTCCTATCTTTGTAGGAAGAGGTGTCACTTGTCCCAGCTGCTGAGAGAGGGAGGGGGGGGGTGTTAGTTACAGAGAATCAAGAGAGCCCCTTCACTGTTTGCTGAGATGGCCAAGGAAGGATACTGACATCTCCATGATGTCTGTTCAGCCCCATGTGCCTGGAGCAGCATGTTGAATCCATTGTTACCGACACTGGAGACCAAAGCAGACCAATGGACTCCATGAGAGCTGCATGGGAACCCTCATGTTGAGAATCCTATTTTTCAGCTGGTATGAAGTATTTCTAATTCCAGTGGTTCAAAAAAGATAGCTATATAGTTATATTGTAAAAATCACTTGGGAAAGACTTATAAATTTGATTTGGTGGATTACTTCAGATTATTTTTTGATCACTGATTCCAGACCAATTATCAAAGAACTTCAGTCCCTGCAAACAAATATATTGGACTATCTTGCATCTCCAGTTAACTTGACAATGCCTGACAAAGTAAATGGTTGTATGTTTTCAGTGTTGTGACTGTGTTGGTCCCAGGATACTAGAGAGACAAGGAGGGTGAGGTAATATATTTTATTGGACCAATTTCTGTTGGTGAAAGAGACAAACTTCAGGTCTGGGAAAGGTTCTCAGAGTGTCACAGCTAAATACAAGATGGAACAGATTGTTTAGCATAAGTAGTGAACACACATTGTAGAGACCAAAATGAAGTGGCCTGTTAACACCTCTGCAGTCATAGGACAAAAAAGGGGACTTATTGGATTACATATTGATGTAATAAGACATAAATCTAGTATCTTTATTAAGATCATGATTTTTAGTATCTAACGAAGTTATCGATTTAAGCTCACAGGTTCATCTTTTTAAATTTTCTCTTGAGGACGAGGACTGAAGTCAGATCTGGAGTGATTGGTTTGTGAAGTGTTTTCCCACAGGTGATGTGGTGTTTTGACTTTTATAATTTTTTGATGTGAGTTCATTCGAGAGCATAGTGATTTTCTGGTTTCACCCATATAGTTGCTGGGGGCATTTAGTGCACTGGATGAGGTACGCCACATGTTGTGATAGGCATGTGTAGGACTCCTGGATCTTGAAAGGTCTGTTGTGGGAGGTATTGATCACCATAGTAGTAGAGAGATGTCTGCGGGTTTTGATTGTATGTGAGACTGGAGTAGTTGAGTGTAATGAGAAGCCTAGTGCCATCCCATTAACTAGAATGCCATCTGTCTTGCTGACATCTGGCAGGCTGCCAGGAAAAATCAGAGAATTTAGTTACTGTCAATTGCTGCTGTCCCTTGGAGTGAAGAACTTGTATCTTCATATTCATTTCCTGTCTTGACCTTCTTCAGTCACCTTGACTCCAAAATTAATTTGAACGCTGAAAGTAAAACTGATATCACAATCTACATACAGGTCTGTAGCCCAGGGTCAGGCTTCCCTGTGGGGACTGAGCTGTCAAATCTTGCTTGTTCATCCATACCTGGGTTCCAAAGACCCTTTGGTTTTAACAGGGTTTATCTAAATTCATTGTGATTAAAATCTGATTTCATGTTTCATAGCAGTGATCTTAAATGTGTGCCTCTGGGGAGGAATGGGGTCACTACATATTACTTAATACAGCCACATGAGGCGCTAACAGCCTCTGACACAAATTCATAGGATTCAAAAGCTAGGGTGTAAATTAAACTCTGTAAGTGCCACTTATATTTTATATTTTCATCTCATGATCTCAAAATGCTTTGAAATGCATTTATTCTCCTGACCCTGGAGTGGTGACTTGTTTACAGTCATGTGGATTCAGTGGTAGAATGATTTGAACCCAGTTGTCCTGAGTCCCCATACTCTTTCACATACTGCTAGGATATGAGTGCTCTCTCATGAACAAGACCCTGTGTACTCTGATTCCTTGACCATAGAATTTGCCCCTTTCTACAAGAATCTAAGCTTTAATTAAAAAAAAATCCTCCCATGATTTCTAGCCCATATAGTTGCAAAGAGAATTTTCAAAAGCTGAAGCTGAAACAATACAATAAGATCAGAATCTGCAAACAGCCTGAAAAAATGGCTTTGGCAGGTATTCTTTTTCATTAGCTTTGAAAACCAGTTATGACACTCTAAACGATAACTCTTAACTATTTCACTATTGATCTGTAACAGAAACACCACAATCAGCTTATCCCACAATCAGGTTGCCTTCCACACCTTCCCAAGTGCCAAAAATCCA
This sequence comes from Emydura macquarii macquarii, assembly GCF_026122565.2. Taxonomy (NCBI): domain Eukaryota; kingdom Metazoa; phylum Chordata; order Testudines; family Chelidae; genus Emydura; species Emydura macquarii. Next base: position 9,149,454 of record NW_027133607.1, on the reverse strand, counting down.
TTGAAAATTAAATGGGGAAGAGGGAGTGTGTAAAATTGAATTTAATAGCACATTAAAATGCATGGAATTCTGTACTTATAGTATTCTGCACTTTTACTAGAGTTGATGAAAAAAATTGAAATTTTGATTAAAATTTTGCAAAGTTTTCCACAAATGTTCTTTTTCTGACCTTTTACATCCCTATTTTAAATTTGAGTGTCTGAGTACATTTGAAAGTTGTCGCATTAAGGTAGGGAATGAATTTCAAGTGCAGTAGCTACTCCTGAGTGTGTCCACACATGGAGAATTCCAGCATAGTTATTCTGGACTAACTCCATGTGTAGACAAGCCTTGAAGTGGCTACAGAATCTGCTGTAGCCTGCAGTGTTATAGACTCTAGTTCTGGCTACGGAATTTAGGTCAACCTTACCATGTACTTACAGAGTTTCTTGCTCATGAATATAGACATAGATGCTCCAAAAGTGGGATGACAATCATACCACAAGATACCAGCTGGCATTTTTTAATTATAAATCAGGTGCTGATTTCATTTGCAGTTGGTAGTCAGGACCCTTGTTTCTTGAAATTACGACTTGAAATTACAACCCATTTTTCTGTTGGAAGGATCTTAGCAGTTTGAGAAGTTTTACTCATTAGGAAGCCGGCTTTCTGAAACACCTAATCAATTCTGAGGAAGCAAGAAAAAGGGGGCGCAAAGGATAAGGCTGTGGAAAGAGATGGCTAAATGTAACAGGAGAGTGTAAATTATGGGTGGAGTAAGAGTACAAAAGGGAATTTGGTGCTATTGTCCCATATCAGTTTACGGCAGTGTAAACAACTACTATTTCTAATCTTCCCTTAGTTATCGAATAATGTTACACCTGTTGTGCAATAGAAGATGCTTCATGTTTAAGTATAAAGACGACAGTTATTTAAATAAAACTGTAATTATCTATGCTACTAAGACCTTCGATTATGAAATAATTTCCCCTTCTATAGTGTCTTCTATAGAAAATTGACAGTCTCCCTCCCAGCCATGAGGTAGATATTATCTCCATGTCTACAGAATGATTACTTTTGTTAAATTTACCCAAGGTCAAACAGGAAACCTGTTGCAGAACTGTGAGAAGAATTTGCCTCCTAACTTAGTCTTGTGACCTCCCGATACCTTAACTATTAGATGAGTGGTTTTCGACCTGTGGTCTGCGAACCCCTGAGGGGATCCGCAAACTATGTCTAAGATTTCCAAAGAGGTCTGCACCTCCATTTGCAATTTTTTAGGGATCTGCAAATTAAAAAAGGTTGGAAATCACTGTATTAGACTATCCTTCCTCTTCGCTTAGCCACCTTAGCTGTTTATAACCAAGTAAAGTACAAATTTTAATTCACAACAAACTTCAAAAGCATTTTTAAAAACGAATGGTCTTTGCATCTATTTACTTTTCACAGTGAAACTGGACTGGTTGTAGTCCGCTTCACTTCCACATTTTGCACTAGCACAAAGCTGTTGGGTTCCAACACAGTGTTTCAAGGAATGTTAAATTAAAATTGTTCACTGAAATTAGAAAAAATCACAACCTTAACAGCCCCTTTTAAAATAAAATGTATGTAAGGGGCTTGGCCTAGATTGATGATGACAGTTATTTCTTACTGTATTTAAAACTATTGTATATTACACTCAGCGTACAAGAAAATAATCATTATATTGAGCATTATTCCCTCAGTCATTGACTTCTGTAATTTTTGACTGAAAGTCAGTGCTCCTAGATTCTTTGGTTTCCATTTCCTTTGTGGCCAGGCTGCTGTTTCATCTGTTTATCCAAGGATCAATTGTATTTCCCGAGTGAGAAGGCTGAAAAGCCTTGATTAGAGGAAAAGACCATTTACTGTGCAGTTGATGCATACTGTAGCATGGTACTGACAATATCTCTCCTCCTTGTGACTTTTAATGAGTGCCTCATCTCTTATTTGTGTGGTGTTTTTCTCTGCTTGTCTGGGAATACAGTGCTGTATTTTCACATTGCTCTTTGAATTTCCTTTCGTTTTCACCATTACAAAAGACTCCAGAAAAGGCCACAGATAATTTACTGGAAGATGGAAATATGAGATTGGAAAAGAAGATCTGGGTTTGTGGGGTTTTTTTAACGGTCAGTTCTGCCCAACTGCTCCCTTTTTTCTTGCAGATTAATTTATTTGCACAGGGTTGGAGTTTAATGTCACGCACATTGATGTTTAACTGGAAATTGACATTTTCCTCTGTTGATGTTGCAGTGATTGCTGTACTCTGCACCTTTGCTGCACGGTGTACTTTGCTTCAAGACTGAGATACTTGTGAGTAGGAACAACTTAGAAATATGATAAAAAGGGTGAGATAAGTATTTGGCAAACAAATACAATAGGGTTCAGCTTTACTTCTAACCAAAGATTAAACTAGGTAGGTTCTTTTTGTCCTAAAATGTCCCCCTTTCATATATGCTACTTAAGGAAAGGAGATGGCTATTTCACTGACACGACTTCTTAGCAGTGATGCAAGGAGGGACGGATCCACCAACAAAAGTTTTAATCCATATATGGGAACAATGTAACTTTCAGTCGTTCCTCATCATTTTGGACAGTTGGGCCAGTTTATATAACTAAAGCTCCAATCCTGTAAAGACTTAAGCATGTTGTTATCTTTACATATTGTGATTTGTTTCATTAACTTCATTGGAGCTGTTCACAATGTGTAGTGTTAAGCACGTGCGTAAGTCTTTGCAGAATTAGGACCTAAGGCATCAGCCATGCTCACTGTTAAGCACTTATTTGTGCCATGACTTTTTGTGGGTTACACAATGGTGCTTGGACACTCCAAACTCTATTTTTAGTCATGAATTGCAGCCCCAGAATCAGTGTGTTGGAGCAAATGCAACTGAATGTGGAGGTATATGCAAGGTGAAGGTGCAATTGAACATGGAGATATGTACCCAAGCGCCATGCAGGTATCACATGGAGGCTTGTCAACAAAGTAGACAGGGAGCCTAGACCTGTTAAAGGCTAAGTGCCACTGTTTGAGAATGAGGATGGTTTCCAAACAAACATTGGTCATTGTTCTAGACTATTTCCCTCTCTTCACTAAAAGCATGTCATTTCAGACCTTACTGGTTCTTCTTCGAGGGGGGAAGCTCATTGCAGGGATAAATGCAAGATCTGTAAGGCTTTCACACTTTGAACTCAAAAGGACAGAGAGAGCCGCTTGAAAACCTAATGGAGGCAGCACTTAGACCAGTCTCCGAACCAACCCACCCTGCCTCGGTACTGAGCGTGGCGTTGACACAGAGCGCACCGTTGGCACCAGCTCTGCCTTGGCACCAGATCTCTTCCTCTCCGTCAAGAAAGAAATAGCGAAAGAAGTGCGTGGAGCGAGGCCGCTTCCCCGCATGGCCCAAGAAGCTGGGGTCAAGCATGGGACCGCACCGGGCAGACAGTGGGGACTCGCTCTCTGCCCCTGGAGCTGTATCCCACCCAGAGAGCCACCCTGACTCCTGGGAGTGTGTCTCTGCACTTGCCGACGCCGGAGGCATTCCATGCGGCATGGACCTTTGATGGCCTTCCCTACGCCACCCCGGCCTCCGGAGCCACCCACAGATGGGGTGCCGATGTCACAGGGGAAGCCCGCATTGGGACCCCCTGGTTGGCTTAGACAATCCCTGGAGCCTGGGAGACAATCTCCAGCGGCCTGGTCGCCCCAAGTGGGGGGGTCGACATGGCGCCATTCTCCAAGAAGGCGCTTTGGGTCACAGTCGCCAGAGCACCCCGCATTGGTGGGGCACGGAGGGAGAGCACCCTCTTGGTGCACCAGTCACGGGCCCCAGCACCAGGCAAAGCTTGCTCCAGGAGGCGGCGCCTGTCTGGGTTGCCTGCAAGAGGTCAATCTCCAGAGGTGAACCGGCACCACTCCCACCCCCTGGCTCTGAGGAGTTCGCCTGCACCGACATGGCGCAAAACCCAGTCACTGGAAGCAGAGTTGGCACCGAGGGGGAAGCGGTGCCATAAGTCATCAGTGCCAGGCACCGCACCGGGCATTCCAGTTCAAGGTTGGAGCATGATTCCCTGCGGCAGCACCAGTTGTGGCACTGGGGCTTGTCATCCTCACATTCAACGAGACTAAGGATGATCTCCAGAGCACTGGAGCACCCACAAATCAGATCATCGCTCCCCCTCCACTCGACACCGTGCGACAGGACCTCCGATGCAGCCTCACCGTGATCATCTGACAAGGAGTCGGCATCCTCTTGAGAGGACGGCCACCGGGCAAGTCACCACCTTCAGCAAAAGATGCTAGAGCACCCCCTGGGTCAGACAACCCTGGGATGGCCTCAGGGGCAGTGACCACCACAATGGCCATATTGGTGGTCTTGGGGGTTTCCAGTGGGGCCGGGTCCGCTGTCTTACAGGTCATCTGGGATGCAGTCCACAGCACTGGCACCAGAGAAGGGCCATCATTGGCCTCCAACGATGACTCGGACTCCCAGGAAGGGGACCTCTGTTGGGGCCCCTCGTCAGCAGCTGGCTGGTTGCAGTGTAATCGTTTTTAGAAGTTCAGCTATGAGGCTCTGGTGGGCTGATACTGTGCACAGCTTCTGTAGAGTATAGGGGAAGTTTAAGTGCAATATCTTGTTGCTTAGCAACCAAAATCCTGGTTTCAGCATCTGGGGTTAGGTGTTGTCTTTGCAGTTTCTAGTTGTGTTTGTAGCCTGAACACAGCAATGCAATCCGCATACCTATCTGTAATGCTGTTAGCAAGATAGATTTGATGGCTCTGAATTACTACCTTGATAGACTGGAATAATTCCAAATTGTGGATTGGGGCTGCTTCATTCATAGTGTTAATTAAAAAACAAAACATTTGGAGGGAGAAGGTTGTGTATAGATGGAATAAAGCTGCTTCAGAATTTTACTTTAAAATATAAACATTTTTAAAAGGTGTTACATGAGCATCATGTCATGCAGCAATATGGTGGCAATCCCTCTCAGCATGGCTCTGAGAGCTCACCTGGAATATTGCATTAAAAGGTGGGCACCTTCATACCAGACAGATATAAATCTATTTGGAGGAAGCTCAGAAAAGAACAAATTAGGAGCTGACTTGCAAGGGAACACTAAACAAGGTAAATGTGAATATTGGCTAGATGATGACTAAAAAGGAACACAACTACTAGTATAAGATGTAAACACCAAGGAAGGAGAGGACTTGTTTGGAGAGAATGAGGGGGCATTCTAAAAGTAATGGGATGAAATAAAGGGAAAAAAATCAGGGCTTTGTACCAGCGAATAACCTCCTGTCAGAGTTATTGCACTGTGGACTAAGTATCCCAAGGGAAGTGGTAGAGACACTTATTGGTTTAAGCATCTAAATATAGAAGACTAAATCACTAGAAAATGCATCACCGAGGAGGTGGGCTAGGTGACACCTACCATATATTTCCCATTCTCCAAATAGCATGGGGGACATGGATTTTATTTGGATCATTGGGAGTTCAGATCGTCAAGAGGGCAGGCACCATACTGCAGTGGGGTGTCCTCCCCCACTTTTGGGGTCTTGTCGTCTTATCCTCCCAGTCCTCTGCTCTGCCCTGGTCACTCGCTCCTGTGACAGTGGGGCTGCAGAGTGTTCCCTGTGCTGCTGCAGAGCCAGCGGCACCCGATCCCTGCAGATGCAAAGTGCGGGGCATAGCAAAAACCCCTGGTCAGAATTCTACTCTGTGTTGCCAAGACCTGGCTTTCCCTGCACCTTGCGCCTACAGGGATCAAAGTGTCACCAGCCCTCCGGCAGTGCCGGGAGCCCGCTGCAGGTCTGCTGTCACGGGCCCGCTCACTTACTCCCATGACTGTGCGGCTGGAGCCATTCAGTAGCAGAGTGGCCTCCTCCATGGCCCAGGGCTGCTGCTGCTGCTGCTCCTCTTTGCTATCTTAGAGCAAAGACCTCCACCATTATCCAAACCTCCACATTATCCAGATCCTTGTCGCCCAGCCTGAGATGCATGGGGAGCAGAAAAGGATTTGGATAATGCAGAGGTTTGGATAATAGGGTTTTGAATAAACAGGACTACGCTGTATATCTTTTTATGACCATGTTTCCTTCACTTGCTCTGCTTGTTGGTAAGACCTGAAATGGCATTTGTAGCTACTAAACTACATCTTCTTGCACCATAATCCCAGGCAAAGATGTTGTTCTTGGACCAGCTGCTACGGCTGAGCAGCAGGAAGTTGAGCTCTGAGATTTGGAAAATGAATATACTCTTTTGGACTGGCTTCCAGTGCTGGATGAAGCTTTGCAGAGCTTGTCTGGGGGCAGCATTTCACAGTGCCTGTTTAAAAAACAGTCTGAATGATAATTTTCAGGTTTGGATTTTGATTTAGGAAACAGGGTAAGCAATCAGTATCTTCAGAGTACCAGCGGAGCTCTAGTGAAACAGAGGTGTGTGTGTGTGTGTGTGTGTGTGTGTGTGTGTGTGAGACTGACTGACTGACTGACTGACTGACTTGTTTGGTGCTTTGCAGAGACCGTTATTTGCAGAGCAGTGTTGGTCCCAGGATATTAGAGAGACAAGGAAGGTCAGATAATATCTTTTATTGACTAACTTCTGTGTAAGTTTGAAAGCTTGTCTCTTACACCAACAGAGGTTGGTCCAATAAAAGAGATAAAAAGGACATTTTTCTTTCTGTCATTATTTGTCCCATTAAGATGGCAGATGACGATAGACCATGGCAGGTGGGAATGTGGGTGGAAAAGAGTGAAATAATTCTTCTCTTGAAAAAGCTTCCTTTTCGTGTATTTCTTTTAGTTTATTATTTTAATTGCATGTTAGGGAGCTGGGAGCTGATAATAATGAAGTGAAGATTAATGGTGAAAAGCTAGTCAAAAGTGAACTTTAAGAGGGGATTTGGAGGAGGAGATTGTGACTTCATGGTACCCTGGAAGAGGGAGAATATAACCATAGCTAACAGAGATCAGTTTAGCAGACTAAGATGTGGTAACAAGGTTTGCTTTCTTGCAACTTTTGTGAAGATTTCTGGACCTGGATTACCCACTTGTAAAATGCTTTGAGAGTCTCAAATAAATTACTATATAAGTGAAGTCTTGCTAATTTTTCTGCCATTCATAAAGGATGCTAACACCAATTTGTGATGTTTCCAATTTAGTAGTAGTAGTAGATATTTGTATAACGGTAGCTTCTAAGGGCCTGTGTTGGAATGTTGGCCTTAATTGGCTTTGCGCTGTACAGATACAAAAAAGAGACTATCCCTACCCTGAAGGGCTTACAGTGCCAACCCCTCAAGTAATCCAGGGTTATTTCCAGTCCCTGGTCTCCCAGGGGTATGGGTGGAAAGGCCCAGTCTGTTTTCTTTTTAAGGTGAACTATAAAGTTCTGCTGCAGTTCAAATCTTCTTTATAAGATTATAAAAGAGGAATGTTGTGTATGGCTACTATTCAGAAATGTGATTAGTACAGTATTTTAACAAAGTGACCTCCCTAAGATCCTGAGAAATTTGAGCTACAGACTTTGTAGGATTCTTTTCCAGAGCCAATGACATTGCAAGTACAATGGGTGGGAACCTAGGGGTTTAGGATAACATGTTGCTTTTTTTCCCCCCAGACTATGGCGTCTGGAGCACAGTCCTCTGAAGTTCTTAGGAAGATAATGACAATTTCAAATTTTGTTAAAATAAAACATTTATTACATCTTAATTACTATAATTTTTCTTTTCAAGATTTAGCAAAGAGTTATGGAAACACCTTTAATACTGGGTTTATGTGAATATGGATTGAATGAAGCATCCCTCTCTCTCATAGTGAATTGGCATCCATATTGCCACACAGTTCACTATTACTGTCTGATTTCTTTCAAAACTGGGACCATCTCATCATATTGGCTCTTTATGTTGCCCTCCATATCTAAGTTGCATATTTATCCTCCCCCTTTGGGACTTTCTCCCTCCTCTCCTCCCATTTCTGGGCTTCTACGGTGTTGACACATATATTGGGCCCCCTACCCAGACCCATTCGGACATGTATCCGTCCTAGACTCTTTCAAGTCTCTTCTGAAAACATGCCTATAGATCCTATTCTCCTTCAAGTTACTGTCCCTGTGGGTGTTCCACCTTTGGATATGTGCGTACCTGAGCACTCTAGATTGGAGGGTTTTTTCACAAGTGTCCACAGGTCTGTGCCCATACCCTGAATATCGTTCTCTGGTGCCAGGGTTTATAAGGAGGGGCAGACCTGCCACTGCTTCAGTTAATTCTCAATTGTCTGTGGCTTGAGATGGAGCATCATGGTGTCTGCTAGTTAGCTGTCCCCGCTTGCTGACTTTTTTCTTCTTTGTTTATATTCATTTTTTGTTGTTTATTTCATTTTATTATTTTCTTGTTTACTTTAGTTTTGTTTTGGGGGGTGTTCCTCCTTTTTTCACCCGGTCAGCACCTCTGTTCCGGTCAGCCCCTCCATTTGTGCCTTTCCACGTGGGTTATGTCAAAGACCCTGGGCTTCAAATCCTGCCACAGGTCCTTCTCCCCCCTTCCAGCTGCCTTGGACAGTGACGTGTCCTCTCCAAATGTGAAGGCTGCTCCAGTTTCAAAAGCAGATCCAGGAAGCTGAGGGAGGATAAACTGAAACTGCCTCTTATGGAGTGTTACTTGAGACCTGATCTGTAAGGTCAAAGTATCCCTCTCCCCCCTCCAAAAAATATGTTGGCCTCAACTGCTCAGCGTGCTCTGGTGCCTTGGTTCCAGTAAGCAAAGACTCAGGAGTCTTTCAGGGTTCATCTACCCTGGAATAAAAGACCCATGGTATAGCTATGGCTGGCCCAGTTCAGCTGACTCAGGCTCACAGGACTTGGCTGCAGGTCTGAAAATTGCTGTGCAGATGTTGGGGCTCAGGCTGTAGCCCAGGCTCTGGGACCCTCCCTCATCACAGGGTTCCAGGGCTCAGGCTGGAACCCGAGTCCAAATGTCCTCCAGCCCAAGCCCCTGAGTCCGAGTCAGCTGGCCTGGGTGGCCGCAAGTGTTCAATTGTTGTATAAATGTACCCTCAGTCTTTGAGGCTATTTAAAAAGAAAAGACCCCATTTCTTGGGGGGGAGAGACTAAGAGATGGGGGAAATCAACCTCTCATCCAGGAAACAAGGAGAATGTGTCCTGGTATGAGTAGCGCTGAGGCTTCTACCGTCTCCAGTTCTGAGATCCTCATACCACCTAAAGATCTCCAGCATGCTGCGTACCAAGAAGCCTTTTGGTAAGCAATCTCACATGGCACCAGTAGCAGTACCAGAATTGGAGCCTTTGAAACGAAAGGACTCCTTGAAGACCAATGACTTAATCATCGTCCTTGGTACAGTATTCCTTGGGCCATGGTAAAGAGCTCATGAACCACTCTTCAGTACTGTTCCAGTATCTCTCGACGTGATGACTCCCAAGGAAGAGTACAGAGATTTTCCAGTATCATCCACGTTCCCCTCTCATGAGCATCCTGGAAGAGCCCAAGAGGAATTTCCTGCCAATACTGACTGAATTTCCTGCCATCCTCAGGTACTAATGCACTCTTCCACAAAGATGCAGCCACCAGTATCTGTGCAGTTGCTGGTCCCTCCCCAGTCTCTGGTACCAACATGACTCCTGATACCAAAATCTGTTGCTCCTCTGCTGGACAAGGATGCTTTCTCAGACTGAGATGTGTCTGTCCATGATGCCATCACCTTCTCCTTCCAGTCTCCCTTGAGGTGCAGCCTGAGGAGGAGGAGGACTGATTCGACAACCCTGGCAAGGGCACCTCATGGGTCTGACTCTTTGTCACACCACAATGGTCTTTTTGGAACCCTATGTCCCCCTACAGTAAACAGGAAGAGGATATAGAGGTGCTGGTGGTAGCTGTTCCAGGTGGGACTTCTTGCACCAGGGCACCCTATAGAACAGTTTACTGTAGGGAGTCCAGTGTTTCCAAAAAGACGGAAGAGCAGGAGCTAGATATCGAAGAGTAGACACCACTTTCTCACAAATTTTTTTCCTTAGCCAATGAAGCTGTTATCTCCACTCTGCCCCCCTTCCCATCCAATGTGCATGACTGCAAGGTCTTTCAGGACCTCATGAAAAGGATTGCAGAGGCCTTACAGATCCCACTGGAGGAGATACAAGAACCTCAGCATTCCTTAGTGGGCATCTTACATTCTTCTTCCCAGGGCAAGATTTCCTTGCTCATCAATGTCGCTTTATTGTCACCAGTCTGTATGGTGTGGCAAACACCACTGACCATACCACCCACTTATAAGCTGACTGATAAAAAGAACTATATTCCTGCCAAGAGTTTGGAGTATCTTTTTCTCCCACCCAGCCCCTAACTCTATGGTTGTTGGTGCTGTCAACAAAAGAAACAGATGGAATTAATCTAGAACAACTCCTTCTGACAAGGAGCTTAAGCAGTTGAATCATCTTGGCTGCAAAAATTATTCCTCAGCTGCTCTACAAGAGTTGCCAACTATCAAGCCTTAATGGCAAAATGTGATTTTACAAATTACTCCAAATTGTCTCATTTTATTGAATATCTGCCACAACACAAGAGGAAGCAGTTTCAGGCTCTCTTCACAGAAGGCCAGGTGATCACTAAGGCTTCCCTTCAGGCTTCACTCGATACATCTGACGCAGCTTTGCACTCTATGGCATCTGCCATAGTCCTGTGTCAAGTGTCATGGCTGCAATCGTCCTGCCTTTCCTGGGAAGTACAAAACACTCAGGGAGAACCTTTCCCTTGAAGGGCCTAAGTTCTTTAATGATTCCACGGATGGATCTCTCCACTCACTCAAAGACTCCCTTGGCATCTACACACCTGCAATAAAAAGAAAATACAGCAAGTTGCAGACAGTTCAATGGACTCACCCAGTTCACTATCAAACTTCCAGGAGACTGACAGCCTCCCAGAAAGAGGCCCAGATGTCCTAAGAAAGGGCAGTATTCCACATTGATATTGCACTTGGCAACTTCTAAATATCCATTTTGACCCACTGGTCTAGGGTCACAAATTGGCACCTTTCTGGATCATATGCTGCACCAACTCGCCCTCCATTACCCCTGTGGGGACTTTCTCTCACTTTCTACTTTCCTGGGAGCTCATCACCCCAGACAAATGGATACTAGAAGTGGTTTTGATTGTCTGTTCCATCCAGTTCAGCTTCACCCCACTCCCATCCTCCTTCCCTGTTTCTTTTCAGGACCTTTCTCATGAGGGTCTCAGACAGGAAGTACAATCCCTCCTACCCCTAGGGGTGATCAAACCCATTCCACTGGACTTTGGGGGGGGAAGGTTCTACTCTCAGTACTTCCTGGTTTCCGGGAAAAGAGGAGGGCGGAGACTGATTCAGGACCTCAGACTTGGTACACTTTTGCCCTCTCTCAGCAGGTCAGAATGGTAACCCTGGCATCGATAATTCCCTCTTGGTTCGTCTTCCTTGATCTCCAGAATGCATACCTCCATATGGCTACGCACCCTTCTTACAGGTGTTTCCTATGATTTGTCATGTGCAAGGACCATTAGCAATACTGTTTCCTATCCTTAAGCCTTCCTACTGCCCCAATGGTGTTTACAAAGCTTCACTCAGCCATCACAGCACATCTTTGTCAGGTAGGAATAATAGTCTTCCTTACATGAATGACTGGCTCCTCCAGAGTTGCTCCTTTCTTGAGATGCACTCAGCAACCATCAAGGCCCTATGTCTCCTCCACTAGTTGGGCTTCCTCCTTAACACGGAAAAGTCTGCATTCACATCTGCTCAACCATAAACTTCATCAGAGCCACGGTAAACTCCACTACAGCCAGAACATAGCTGCCCATGGACAAGTTTTCTACAATGTCCAGCTTCATTTCCATGCTACAACAGAGACCAGAAACCACATCAAGGATGTTTTTTTTTCAACTCGTGGGCCACGTGGCAGCCTGTACGATTGTAACATCACTAACAAGACTACATTTCTGATGTCTTCAAGCCTGGCTCAAGGCTGTCTACACACCCAACAAACAAACTGTTCAAGTGGGGGTTAATACCTCAGAGACCTCAATTCCCTCAGCTGGTGGAAGGGTCCTCTAAAGATCTGTGCTCAAGTCCGTTCTCATGTCGTCTCTCCACAAAGATCATCATGGTAGATGCTTCCTTGCTATACTGGGGTGCCCGTTTTCAGGTCTTCCCTGGGGGGTCCATTTGCCTTGGGCTGTGAACATCTCCCCATTTTAAACTCAGAGCAATCCGATATGCTTGCCCATCACTTTCTATGCAACATTAAGGGCCAATCGGTCAGTGTAATGCTGGACAACAGGGCTGCCATGTATTATATACATTGCCAAGGAGGAACAAGAACCCAGTCCTTTTGTGCAAAGTGCATAAAATTAGGGAATTGGTACCTATCCCACCACACAGAGATCTTAGTAGTTAGCTACCAGGGCTATGGAATGCTGATAGTAGATTCCCTAAGCAGGCATTTTCATCACGACAAGTGGGAACTGTACAACATAGTATTTCAGCAAATTTGCCTCTGATCTGGGGCTTTTGCTCGAAGAGAGGGCACAGTTACTCCTCATTAGGAGATGTTCTCCTTCACCCCTTGGCTTTGCATCCTGCTGTGCACTTAGCCTCCTTCATCCACCAGTGCTGCTGCTTCTCAAGGTGTTGAACAAATTGAAACAGCCATAATGGCCAAGGTAGAGAAGATCTAGGAACCATACCTATCTGTCTTACAACTGCCTCTTTCCTTCGTCCCACAATGGATCTTCTGACCCAGGAGTCTGGCACCATCACCCACCCCAGACTCTTGTTTTTCCACCACCTTAAGGCTTCGATCCTCTCTGGCTCTCTGGCATAGAACAGGATTGCTCTCTGATGGTTCAAGCAGTACTGCTGAATAGTAGAAAACCCACCACAAGGATTACTTAATTGCACAAGTAGAAGTGTGTCCATGTGGTGTGCCTAGTGATCCATACCTCCTCTTGAGCCTCTCCTCACACACGTTCTTGATTACCTGCTAAATTTAAAAACTGTATGGGTTATGGCTAAGCTCAGTTAAGGTTCATCTGATTGCCATCACAGCCTTTTACTCCCCCTCCCCCAATCAAAGGGTTTTCGGCCTTCACTTACCCAACCACTGCAAGATTCATTAAGGGTCTGTTTAACCTTTTTCCTTCTGTCAAAGAGCCTGCTCCACTGTGAGACCTCAACTTAGTCCTCAATGCCCTAGGAAAACCCTATTTATACCAATAGGGAACTGTTCCTTTTTCATTTGTCTTTTAAGATCTCGTTCCTCATAGTCATCACCTTGGCTAGAAGGGTACAGGAACTAGGAACTCTTATGGTTGATCCACCATACATGGTGTTCTATCACGATAAGGTGACGTTATGCCCCATCCTTACTTTCTATCTAAATTTTCATCACAATTTTACATTTATCAGGACATTCATCTACTAGTTTTTTTTTTGTTTTTTTTTTTTACCCTATGCCTTACTCCTTGAGAGAGGAAGTCTGTCTTCCCACACTGGCTGTAAAAAGACACTTTGTCACTTATCTCAATAGGACTAAGTCTTTCAGGGCTTCTCCCATACTCTTTAGTTCCCTCACAGAAAGAATGAAAAGGCACTCAGTTTCTACCCAAAGACTGTCGAAATGGCTTTGTTTGGGATGTATCTTGACGTGTTACGAAGCCTCAGGAGGGTGTCCTGCCCCTAGGGTGATTGCCCATTCCATAGGGCTTAGTCTATTTCTATGACCTTACTGAAGAAAATATCCATCTTGGACATTTGCAAGGCTACCAGTTGCCATAGATGCACACGTTTTACCAACATGATGCTCTTGTGGATGCTTCTACAGCTTATGCGACCTTTGGTGCGGCTGTTCTACAGTCTGCAGTGAATCCACTTCTTCAACACCCTCCTCTGTAATTGAGGTACTGTTCGGGAATCTCCTGACATGGAGCACCCATAGGACAATATCTTGAAGGAGTGGTAACTTGTACAGTAACTCAAGTTCAAGATGGTTTGTCCCTATGGGTTCTCCACTACCACCCTCCTTCCCCTCTTCTTTGGAGACATTCTCTCTGGACTTCATGGTTGAGAAGGAACTGGAGAAGTGGCAGGTCCTCCCCTTCCTATATAATCTTTTATCCCAGCATGTGGAGGTGTAGGGCACAGACACTGCTGACAAAAATCTCCGATGACGAGAGCACTGGAGCATGTGCATCCTGATGTGGTGCATCCATAGATACAAAACATCTTGAACTCCAGTTATAGTATATGGTAAATAACCTCTTCTTCTGTGCACCCTGGCATAAGTACTAGCTAATGTAAAAATACTGGAATTAAGAAGATGCATGCTAAATAATCTGTTGCCATACCTACGAAACACTCTACAGTGGCTAAACAATTTTTGTACTGTGATCACTTATTACACCAGTCATAATTATCTGATTGCCTTATGCTTATCTGTCTGTTGTATCCACTATGATGTCTCCTCTTAACTTAAAATTGTAAGCTTTTTGGGGCAGAAACCATCTCCCCATTGTGTGTATATTACCTACCACAAAGGACTGCTACCATAGCACAGATAATAATTTACCACTTGAATGGCTTTGTTTGTCACTGCTCCCCTCCTCATACATTGTCTGTTTAGACTGTGCAAGGCAGAGATTTATGCACAGATCTCTAAAGTGCCTCTCACACTGTTGGCATTGTACAACAGTTATAACTCCCTACTCTTGCCCAGCATACTATTAAACAGTCCTTGTAGATTAATTTTTTCTTGCCCTTTTTCACAGCTGACCCCTACATAGAGAGTAGCTGAGTAACTAATTGAGCTGGGCTTTCCCATCCTCTGAAAACTTTCAAGACTTCAAAGTATCTCATTCCTCATCAGACGAAACAGACTTGATGAAAAGAGAGATGTAGCCAGTCAGCCACACACTCCTCAGAATAGCCAATAGCCCAGCTAGTCAGACATGCATGTGGCAGACTCAGTTTCAAGTCCCAAACAGCCAAAGCAGGGACTTGAACCAGTGTGCTATTGGCTGCTTAGTGTGCGTGTGTCCATGTGTCACTTGTTTTGACCAGAAATTGTGTCCTGGACCTGAGGAAACCATTTCCCAAACTGGTATATTCCTGTGAAAAGTTTTGTTTTTAACAAATTGGCGTTTTCTGATAGAAAAATCATTTCATTGAGAAATTCCAACCACCTGTACTCACTAAGGCCTTGTCTACACTAGAGAGGGTTTGATGATAATAGCTATATGGGTATGCCCGTCCAGTGGGGGGACAGCTTATACCAGCAAAATACCTTTTTTTACTGGTATAACTGTGTCTGCATTAATGCTTTTGCTGGCATAGGGATGTTTAGGGGTGAGTTGTTGTTGCTGTCCTGCTCCCACAGACATATAAGTGTAGACCAGGCCTTACACTCTGATCTGACTGGTGTGTACGGGAAGTTATCTGGAGAATTTGTAGTGCCTCCACTTTTCAGAGCTTGGCACTGTCTTGCCAGCCTGCATCTGTGTCGTTATAATTACATGGTGCATTATTGCATCAGTCTCATGTGCTGCTTGTTGTTTTAATAAGTAGTTTCAAGTAAAATGTTTCTTTCCCTTTGCTCTACTTTTGTGGTTTTTCTTAGCTGCTAATTTCTCCGTTTTGCTGGCGGCCTTGGCAACTGCCAGCTACTTTGTTGCCTCCATAAATAAAATTATCACTCTTTTAAATATAAATTTTTTATTTTAAAGCATATTCGTGTGACTTCAAGCTGGAGATAAAGGAGCCAGTTAAACATCACTGGGGACTGAATCCCCTGTTCTCCCATGGAGCAGATACTGCATGGGCAGCTGCACCTCAATCTCCCACTATACTGTCCTATGAATATGCCTCAATACTGTTCCATAAGGACCATCTTTACAGGCTAGTCCACAAGGGAGAGTTTTATGCTGGTACAAGATAAGGTGTGAATTCAAACTATTATAGTAAGATCAGTGTAACTCTCCGTGTAGACATTCTTACTCTGGTATGATTGCCTTTCTCTAGTTCAGTTTGTTTCTTTGAAAATGGCTTACACTAAGGGCACGTCTACACTTAAAATGCTGAATCAGCGCAGCTGCGCCGCTATAGCAGTTAAGTGACGAAGCCCTGACATCAACGGGAGAACTTTTCTTGTCATCATAGTTAATCTACCTCCAAGAGAGGCAGTAGCTATGTGATGGGATAAGCTCTCCTGCTGACATAATGCTGTCTTCATGGGGAGTTAGGTTGGTATAACTGTCGCCCAGGGTGTGGATTTTTCACACCCCTGAGTGATGTAGTTATACCAATATAAGTCTGTAGTGTAGACCTGTAGTGTAGAATATCTACACGGGGAGTCTAATTATAGTGATTTTATTATACGCTGGAATAACTGGTGAAACTTTCTTGCGTAGACAAGCCTTAAAGGGAGAGATGGGGAATAGGGCAGGGCAGGACAGTTGGGTCTCTCTCTCTCTCTGACCTATTCATTCCTTGTTGCAGTTGTTGAGACTGCAAAGAAGCCACTTGTAGTGGCATTTGCGATTACTCCTGAGGGAATTCTGTGCCAAAAAGAATAAAAAAATTCTACAAATTTTATTTGTAAATAAATAAATGTGGAAGCTTCAGCATAGCAGTGGGGAGCATAGGCTGCAGCGCCCTTTTCCCCCCCTCCGGATAGGGACTTGGAGGTAAGGTTGCACAGGATCTTGACACAGTGCAAGGGCCAAACCTGCCCCAGAAACACCCTGGGCCCTCTCCCTCTGCGCCAGCCGAAACCGGGTGTGGGCAGGCAAGCTCAACCCAGCAGAATCCAAGTGTGGAGGTATCCAGGTGTGGTGTGAAAGAGTACTGTGTGGGGCAGTGTGGGTGTGGGCAGCTCAGTGGGGGATCTGGATGCACAGCAGCTCATTGGTTGGCTCTGGGTGAAGGGGGACTCTGCAGGGGCGGTCCAGGTGAAAGTGGCTGGGGCTCGGCGGGCAGGGTCCGGGGGTCGAGGGTGAGGCTTGGTGGGATGGGAGTCTGGATACAGCTGGTTGGGATTCAGTGGGGTGGGGGTGGGGTGGAGTTCATGGGGGGGCGGGGAGTCTGCTTAATGGGGGAGCCCCAGTTGTGGCTTCTGCCGCCGAGGGGATGCCACAAGCCAGGCGCCTACTTCCCCCCTCCCCTTCCCCACTGCCTCTTCCCAGAAACAATCACTTTGATTCACTCATTACAGATAATGCTTCCTTTGTTTAATAACTCAATTAGTTTTAAATGCAAAACATGTTTTGATAAGCTTATATTTTCTTAAATATCCAGCACACTTAAGGTAATTTTATGAATTATTAAAACAATTCTAAAATGCTGGGATTTGTGCCTTTTTAATTGGATTCCAGTTTCCACCTAAATGCAGCTTGACACAAATCACAAGTAAAATTAATCAGCTAGTAAATAAGAAATGCGTCATTCACCATTTTCTAACATGATACAAAATGTAAAATTAAGAATCTGAACAAAAGTATGTATGTTAAGCTCTATAATTGTTTAGCTAAATGTGTATATATATGGTATATCTTCCTGATTAGCAAAAACAAGTATCAATTTAACATAAAGGCTATGGTTAGTTGCAAATCAACATGAATGGTTACCAATAAGAATCAAACTTTCATGAGGAAAATAACTATAAAAGTACAAATGCAAAACAAGATTGAAGTTGATTATCTAAATCAAGATTTCCTGCTTGCTGATTTAAATTGACTTAATTTTGTGATTTAAATAATTTTGATTTAAATCAATCCATCTTGCCTCTCTTTATCAGTTCATGTAGAAGCCAGATTTTCAGCAAGCTTGCAGAAGTTGCATTTTACTCCTTCTTATGCTTGGAGTTGGAATTTCCACGAGAGTCCCTTGTCAGAGGGTGCAACGCTCACTGCTGGACTGGCATCTCCTCCTCATACTTTGGGAATTAGCTCAAGGCCGACGCCCCTCTTGTCTGCAGTTTGCACGCCTCACTCTCTGCTGTCTGCTTGCGGCCCTTCTCGTAGCTTCAGTAATCAGTGTCCTTTTCGTGGCTCGGCCCTCTGGCCTTGTCACACTGTCTGTTTTCCTCCCCCCTGCCCTTGGGGGAGATTTAACTCCTCAATACTCCTAGGCTCAGTCCTCTTGCTCACTGTTTGGTGTCACTGCCCAGTGGCTGGTAGGGGAACCCGGGCCACCTCTCTGGTTTCCAGCCCAGGGACTGCTCGGCAGTCTGGGCCTTCTCTCTCTGGCCTCACTGCTCTATCCCTGGGCTTCTTCCTACTGGTTCCTCTCCTTTTCCTGTTCCCAAAGCCTCCTTCCTCTTCTGCAGTCTCTACTCACTCCTCCCTTGCTCCTGGGAGTGTCTGCCTTTTCCCAGCAGCCCCTTCTGCTTTCAGCACTTAGGCTTTATAGGCCCCACCTATTCCTGCCCAGCTGAGCCTCTTTAATCAGTTGCCTAATAGGTTAATTGGCCCATCTGGCCTGCATTCAACCCTGAAAATTGTGGTGTAGTCACCCCATCACACCTGTCCTGTTGTTGGTGACAGGAGCCATCCGAACTGATGGCATCAATCTGAAGTTTGCATGGAGAATAATAAATACACCAATAATTTTTATACGTTTAGCTTGGGTTTTGGCAATTGTTTAAATTTTGTTGAGCTCAGTTACACCTTTTATTACCTATTGTTCAGGTGGAATGGAAGGGCTTAACAAAACTCCTTAAAACCTACCTGCCTAAGGACTAAAGATAGGCTGCAGTGTAAGCGCAGGGCTAGTGGGACTTGAGAGCGTCTACATTGCATACTGACCCTAGGCTTAGAATTTCTGGACCCGGGCCCTCCCCATCTGTAGGTGCTCTAGCCCCTGGTTCATGGTCCACTGTGGAGAAAACTTGACTGTCTACTCACATAATAAGGGAAGTTGTGGTAGTCTGCCAAGTTCTCAACAGATCCTGCTAAGCAGCAGTCTTTTGGGTCTGTGCGCTCCCGGCAACTGGACAGCGACATAGAGGAGTCACCATTTGACGAGCTGCTCTTGCTTGCTCTTTCTCTCCTGTTTCAGCAAACAGTCAGAGCATCCATGAGATGCTGGTGGACATTCTGGCAGCAGTTTTTGGCCCACGGGAAGGTGCCTGACAGGAGGAGGACTGTGCGAACATAGAATATGGGAACTATCTGATGCTACTTGTGACTCTTGGTGTAGCCATGATGCCCCCCTATGTTAGATAGTCCAGGGGTTCTCAACCAGGGGTACGTGTACTCATGGGGATATGCAGAGATCTTCCAGGGGATACATCAACTCATCTAGATATTTGCCTAATTTTACAACAGGCTACATGAAAAGCACTAGCAAAGTCAGTACAGACTAAAATTTCATACAGACTATGTCTTGTTTATACTGGTCTATATATTATACACCAAAATGTAAGTACAGTATTTGTATTCTAATTGATATATTTTATAATTATATGGTAAAAATGAGAAAGTAAGCAATTGTTTAGTAGTAGTGTGCTGTGACACTTTTATATTTTTATGTCTGATTTTGTAAGCAAGTAGTTTTTCAGTGAGGTGAAACTTGGGGTATGGAAAACAAATCAGACTCCTGAAAGGGGTACAGTATTCTGGAAAGGTTGGGAGCCACTGAGATAGTCTATTATCCCATGTTAAAAATGCCTGCTCCTTTCCTACCACAAAACTGTGCATATTTTACTTCACATTTTTTTGAGAGAGGAGTGAAATTCTCCCACCAGTTCTGACCCTTATTAATTCCATTAAATAATTCAATTTTGCAAACTTAATGAATGCTATCCCTAATAAATCAGTGAATACTTATATCTCCAGGCCAATAAATATTTTGCACTTATTCATGAATCTGAGAGGGTACAGTAAAGAAGTGGGTGAATATTCCCTCAAGTGCAGAGAAGAAATACAACTTGACCAAGGTCACACAGCGTGTCAGTAACTGAGGTAGGAACAGAGCCAAATAATTCTGTCTTCCCAGTCTTAGGTTGTAACCATTAGGCCACGATAGCATTGTCTCTTTTGTTAAAACATTTGAGTTTAGTGCTGGTGAAGAATGCAGGATTGACAGCTCTGGAGGTTGAAGTCCTCTGTTCATCAACAGAAAACTTGAATAGATGCAACAGCGATGCTAGCTTCACTCATACTACCCTTGAGTGGACATGAGGGGAGTTAAGTCTACATTCCTATGCAGTCCCTGGGACGTTTCTTGAGTAAGAATACAAAGGGAAGTATTTGTAGAACATCTCCTATGATGCGGCTGTCTGAGTATTAGGCACTGAATTTAGAGCTACCAACTAATCCATCTACACAGCTAAAACTCTCATCCAAGCTCTCATCTTGCTTTTCAGTTAGGCAACATCCTTTTGCCTGGCTTTGACAAATGTGATCTTTCCCCACTCATATTCATTCAGAAACCTGCTGCAATTATTATTTTCCTAGCCTGTCACTTTGACCGTGTCACCCCATTCTTAGACAAGAGGGAGCCAGTGGAGAGATTCAATCACATTAAACATAAACTGCATGTCTTCACTTTCAAGGCCCTTAGTGGCATCCCTCCATCCTATTTCTCTCTCATTCACTACTGAGATGTCAAATCCGGTCTTTCATTGGCCGAGGATGCCAGTTTCCATCGTCTACTTATTACATTTTCAAACAAACGTCATTGTGCTTTCTCCGATGCGGCTCTACATGTTTGGGAGGTGTTCCTCATAAACATCTGTCACGCTACCCTCCTTATTGCTACATTATTATCCACTTTCAGATCTCTCCTCAAAATTCTCCTTTGCTGTGATGCTGCCTACAAAAAACTTGACATTTAGCTGCTGGTGTGCTGAGACCACTGCCGATCATGCTGACCAATATTGTCTCATTTCTTTGTGCTCTCCCATCTCTCTGTATCCATCAGTTAGCTCTTGTCTCAGACTGTCATTGTAAGCTCTTAGGGGCAGGGACTTTTGACTCTGCATCGCCTAGCACAGGGGTTCTCAAACTGGGGGTCGCAAGCCGCCCAACTCTGAAGGCAGTGCTGCCGCCAACAGCAGCACAGAAGTAAGGATGGCAATGAGGTGCTAAGTCTGCCATGAAAAGTAATATTGACAATTTCATTGCACCCCCCCCAGTATTAAACAGTATCTATTTCAAAAAAATAACTTTTCTCCTAATAACAATACTTTGATAAAAATTTGTTTTAGTCTTAAAAGCAGTGAGAAAAAGGTAAATTCATTTTAAACAGTAGGGTTATAAATTTAGCATTTAAAATAGTATTAAATATAAAAACTGTATTTTTAATTTACAAGGCTGGGGTTGCACTCAGAGGCTTGCTGTGTGAAAGGGGCTGCCAGTACAAAGAGTTTGAGAACCACTGGCCTAGCACCATGGGGTCCTGGTCAGTGAATAGGGTTCCTAAACACTGCAAATTATTTTTATCGTTGTATGACTGCATAAGCCATGGAACAGCCTTCAAGTAACTATATTTTTTTACTAATGACCTGATTCAGATTTGAGCAGGTGATCTAACTGTTTCAGTCCCCTTTTCATTCCCCTGAGCCACTTAGCCCTTCCCAGGAATAGTTTGCAAATTTATATATACGATATCCCAAATGTGCATGGCACTTTGGAGAAATAAGACCGTTACCCTGCCTTGTAGAACTTACTGTCTAAATTGATAAGAAGAAATTGAGAAGTTTGGTGACATTGTGGTGGGAAGGAAAAGGGAATACAGGGCTTGTAGCATGTTGATCATGTAGTTTCTTCGGTTAATGAAGCCCCCTCTTGTTGGATTAAATTTTTTAAATTTTGCTGTTACTATGAAAGAAGGATTAGTGTTTGTGGTTATATCCTTGACACAATTTGAAGGTGTTAACTAGTGATCTGGGTTAGAAGAGATGAATGAACAGTAAAATGAAGGGCAAAAACCTGGGTACAAATTTAGAATGTACATGTCCATTATTTATTGTAATGACATGTTTGCTGTTTGAATTGATGAGTCTCTTCCTGTTTTAGGCACCGATTCAGCAAAGAACCTAAACTCACCGCTACTTAGGACATCACTTAAGCATGTTGTTAACTTTAAGCATTTAAGCATGTGCTTAAGTGCTGTTCCGAACAGGGATGTTTTCCTGAACCAGGGCCTTAATTAATAGCACTGCTTTCCTTCATGCTGCAGTTGTCAAAAGTCTTGTGGTCACTGCACTGGATTTTAAATTCTACTTTTGCTCTTACTGACTGTTTTCAGACTCTTTGGGAGATTGTGTATCAGTTAGCAGGGGTCAGAAGCTAACCTTTTCCAATGTATTTTGTCTCCCAAGACTACATGCTGCTGTGTCCTGAGCTTGTAAACTTTCCATTGATCATGTCAAAAGGAAGCTGCCATAGCATCTGTATAACCTTAGGAATAGTGGTATTTATAACCATTTCTTTACCACAAAGACATGCCAGCTTGCAGGGCCCTAACTAGTGTCAGTTTTGGCAAGCTTTATTAATTGAAAAGTAGAACTACTTTGGGATAAACCTTAGGAGAATTAGCTATTTTATCAATGCCCTTTTGTATCTGTTAAGTATTTATATACCTGTCTATTGTAAAGCACCTTATTTTGAGTATAAACAGGAGTTCTCAAACATTCACCACACTAGGTGGGTTATGCTGGTGTAATTATATTGATTTAAAAATCACATCTCCAAACCAGTGTAGACTGGTACAAAAACGGTGTGCAGACCAAGCCTAAAAATATGTTTAGGTAGTAACTTCTGTCTTAGTTTTATCCCTTAACTTTGTCTGGAACTTCTGGGAGGCTTCCACTCTCCATTTCTTAACCCCACTCTTCAAACTATTTGAGCACTGATTTTGAATAGGATAAATCTGGCTGGTGACTTCGTGGGGGACTTGCACGGGTTGAAGGCAAATGGCCCTACCTTCTTTCTTAGATCAGTGGTATGTAACTTTGCCCAACTTGAGTGTTGCGTTGGTAACTTGGAAGGAATCCTCTGCATTTCAGTAAAAGTCACGGTGCATAGCTGTTCTTCTCTTTAGTATGATGGTATAACTGTGTGGAGAATAAATGGCATGCAGTCTATTCAAGCGGGAGTATGCTGCGATTTGTGGGTGTTGCAGCTCCAAAATAAAGATGTTGGCACATTTTTTTAAAACTCCATGAGCCACACTTTAGCTATGCTTTGCTTTAAATATGTTATATAGCAGTATTGTTTGTGTCGTAGTAATCTCTGTTATATAGTACTTGATTGCAAACAGTTCAGTAGCTGTTTTTTAAACTTCTTTTATTTAAGGACCTTGGGTCTGTTTGCAAGTGTCTTTTATCTTAAGGATTGATACCAGTAAGTGGCAATAAATGTCAGATATTTTCATGATGGAACAGACAGTTATAGAAGGAAACACATTATGAGATTCCAAATGGTTCAGCTATTAACATTTCTGTGCGGAGGTTGTTGAAGGCAGTCTAATTGCCTTCATTCCCACATTCTTCATTAGCATGGATTTTCACTACGCATTTCATTACCCACCTCCCACCCAGCTGATTCTTCAGACTCTATTTCTACAGTTAACTGAATAGGTTGCAAGCCATGTAGATCCGGTCTCTTTATCAGTTAGAACCAGAACTATGTATTTAGGAGGCCTTTTTTCCAAAATGATGCCTTTGAATGTACTTTATTACTGCCAAGCACCCACAAAAGCTTAAATCCCTTCTCCAAACCAGTTCTTTTTAATATCATAAAATACAGATTGACTTTAGGTGGGACTGCAAGGGGGTTATTTTATAGGCTTCTCTGTAGTGCTCATCACTATTGTCTTTGAGTACATCACAAGCATTAAATATCTTATCTTCTCAACGCCCTTTGAGTTGGGGAAATATTATCCCATCTACAGATTATTATCCCTACCTACCTGAGGCACAGAAAGGTGAGAATTCAAACTGGAACAGGTGCAGAGAAGGGCTACTAGAATGATCCAAGGAATGGAAAACCTAGCTTATGAGAAGAGACTTAAAGAGCTTGGCTTGTTTAGCCTAACCAAAAGGAGACTGAGGGGAGATATGATTGCTCTCGATAAATACATCAGAGGGATAAATACAAGGGAGGGGAGTTATTTAAGTTAAGCGCCAATGTGGACACAAGACCAAATGGATATAAACTGGCCATCAACAAGTTTAGACTTGAAATTAGACAAAGGTTTCTAACCGTCAGAGGAGTGAAGTTCAGGAACAGACTTCCAAGAGAAGCAATGGGGGGCAAAAAACCTAACTGGCTTCAGGACTGAGCTTGATAAGTTTATGGAGGGGATGGTATGATGAGACGGCCTACAATAGCATGTAGCAGATCTGCGACTGCTAGTAGCAAATATCTCCAATGGCTGGTGATGGGACACTAGATGGAGAGGTTTCTGAGTTACTATGGAAAATGCTTTCCCAAGAGTCTGGTTGGTGGGTCTTGCCCACGGTTTAACTGATCACCATATTTGGGTTTGTGAAGGAATTTTCCCTCTGGTCATATTGGCGGAGAGCCTGGGTTTTTTTTGTCTTCTTCTGCAGCATGGGGCCTGGGTGACTTACAGGTTTAAACTAGTGTACATGGTGAATTCTCTGTAACTTGAAGTCTTTGAACCATGATTTGAGGACTTCAGTAACTCAGCCAGGGGTTAGAGTCTGTTTCAGGAATGGCTGGATGAGCTTCTGTGGCCTGCATTATGCAGGAGGTCAGACTAGATGATCACAATGGTCCCTTCTGACGTTAAAGTCTATGAGTCTGAGGTGTTTTAGCTCAGGTCCTACAGGAAATCTTTGCCTGCATCCTGGGGTTAGGTCAGTTTAACTGTGTTGCTCAGGGTTGTGGATTTTTCACACCCCTGAGTGATGTAGTTATACCAGCCTCTGATATATCTATCTATCTATATATATCTGATATTATCCCCAGAAGCAGGAGAATTGTGGGGGACCTTGGGTGGTCAGCTCCATGTGATGCTGACAGCCGAAGCCCCAGTTACCTAAGACTGACAAGCGAAGCCCTGCTTCTGTCAGCCCTGGGCAGCTGGTAGTTCAGTTAACACAGAAAGCCGGATAATGGAGGCTCAGATAAACAGGGTTCTACTTTATATCCATAAAACATTGTGTTCAAGTTTATATGTTATGGCTAGGGAAAGTAAAAGTTCAATGTTTAATTTTAATTACAGAAAAAGATGGATTTTTATGGGATTTCTTTAATCAGATAATTTTGATTTTTTTATCACAGAAAACTAGGATACCTGGCTAACCAATTGTAATTGATAAAATAATAATACTTGGTCAGTCATTTTGCTGTGAGAATAATATATATATGGGATGATCTAGATAATACTTTGTCCTGCCTTGAGTGCAAGGGACTGGACTGGAAGACTTCTCGTGGTCCCTTCCAATTCTATGCTTCTATCTCTATATAAATTAAATATTTCCTCTGACATACTGTTTAAATATGAATATATGGTACTATAGTAAATGAGACAATGAATTCACACTACTGTGGCTCTTTTGGGTAATGTTGATTGCTAATTTGGCTCCTGAATCACTGAGGTCTGAATATCACTGGGGTAGGGATTGTCTTCCTATATGTTCATTATTATTATTTTTATTTTTATTTGTAGTACTCTAGTGGGGGCTTTCCCACCTTCTCTAGCATCCGACATAAAGAAGACACGGTCCCTGCTCTGAAGAGCTTGCGATCCAAGGCTTCAATCCTGCAAAAATTTACAAATGTGTTTAATTTAATTTGACTTCAGTGAGACTTTTTGTCTGAAGTTCAGCGCACACAATAGTCATGGGAAGGGACGTGATCAGCACAATATCATGGAGTATACATTGTTTAGGTTTGGCATGCATAACATGACCTGGGTTTTTAAAAAATGGTTTTCCTATAACAACTTTTATTTGTTTCAGTAATTTAAAAAAAATTACATAGACGGGAGTGCAAGGAGATAGCTAGTGGAAAAAGGGAAGCTGAAGGAAGAGAGAGGGCAAAAGTGGTGCATTGAATCAAAGAAGGCATCCCAATTATAGGGAGGAATGTAGAAAAAAGGTGTAGAGATGAGACTAGGCGGAGACACCATTTGATAGGTGAAGAGACTGGGAGTGTGTGTACTTCCTGCAAGGATTTGGGCCCGAAAGCACTGAAGCTGTAGTTCTCTATGTAATTGAGGCCATTAAAATGACACCACAGAGCCTTGCTGTTAAACATTTTGTGTGTCCATCCTCCTGGGTTTACACAAAGAATGTATAAATTATGGCTGCTTCAGCAGAACAGAGCAGTGATGGTATAATCCTTGTTGGGGGCATTTGAGACTGGGTGGAGTTCATAAGATGTAACTCCATTCTCTGTCTTTGAGGGTAAGAGAGCAAGTTTAGTGGAGTGCTTTTCTTTGAATTCTCTTGCTCTTTTGCGTTCTCTGTATTTTTCACTGGGCTCCTTATAGTTTAGGAATAAAATGATCTGAGCAAGTGGGAACAGTAATATCAGCAATAGATTTCAGTGTTAGTACCAGCTATATCTACTGAACTAGTACTGCGATTAAAACAAGTGTCTGTTTTGGTTTCCTAATCAGAAAAGCTTGTCCCTCAATTCTTCTGTATGCTATAGAGCAACAAGTTGTGATTCACCACCACTGATAATTTTCTTGCCTTTACAGATATAATTGGGGTTTTAAACTGCTTAACTTGTAAAATTCCCACTGATTTCCCTTACTCAGCTCCCCAGTAAGTAATTTCGTAGTGTGAAAAAACCAGTTAAACTAGTAGTTTACTTCTCATTATAATGTCTCTGTTTTGGGCCATTATTTGTCCATTTAATAATTTCCTTAGTTCTGAGTGGCTATGAAAGTTGGAAAAACTGTGTCTGAATTAGATACTGAAAAGAGCTTCCAAAATATTTGCAATCACAATAAGGCTTTGAACCTACATACACTAGGGCCTGGTCTAGATTACAAAGTTGTGCTGAAGTTGCCTTTTCCATCACAGGCTTGCATGCATCCACACCCAAAGTTCACTCCTACCAGCGTAACCCAGACATTGTCATCAGAATAAATCCCCTCCCTACATGACATAAATCCTCAGCCAACATACTTCCACAGGCAAAATGCCAGTATGGACGCTGCGTTACCTGTGCTGGGAATACAATCCTCTTCCCCCACCTCACTGTCCCTCTGGATATACTGCCTCTGGTTGGCAGGGACCCCACCACCACCTCCAGTGTGACAGTGGACACCTTGTGAGATCCAGAAGAGGAACCTCAGCAGTGCCCTGAAGGATGAATTCATAGACGAGGGGGATGCACACCCCATGGCGAGCCAGGACCTGACTCAGATAAGCCCAGAAAATGAGCCTGATGAGGAAGGGGAAAGGAGCACAAGTAGGCATATTGCTGCCTGATTTTTTTTATGTATATATTTTTTTATTCACTGTGCCCAAAACCTTCCCCGTTTCTGTTCCCTGCTTTCAAAATGGCACCCATTCACCTGGTCGGAGAACAAAGGAATTAACTTTTAAAGTAGCCTATTTATTTTAAAAACATGAATTAGCAATAAAATAAGACTATTAGAATCATTTAATAGCCCACATGTTTTGGCATCAAGATAGCTGAAATTCTATCATAAAACACTAACCTATTAGAAAAATCAGTTCTACAAGCAAAGATACTGTCACTGAAACCTGAACTTAAAAGTAAAGAACATAGGAAACTAAAAATATACCTCGCAAGCAATCCAATGACCATCCAGTGATGATACCTTATTTTTAATACTTTAAACATTTACAGTAAACATATAAGATAAACATTGCAGAAGACAGAGATTTGGTTCACAAATCCCGTTTCCCCAGTCCAAAACAAGTTACATTCATGGTGTCCTTGGACAGAGGTAGAGGTGGTATTCTTGGCTCGGGGGTTCACTTGCAGGGCTAGGCAGCGACAACCCTCCTTTCTTTGCAGGGTATTTTTTTTTTCTTCAAGGAGATAGTCTGATTCTCACCTACACATTTCTAGGAATGGCAGCCTTGTTTCTCCCTCCACCCGATAGGACACATTGCCATGCCACTCTGCAATAAGCTCCAGTGGCACTATAATTATAAACAGCCTTGTGGTGTATAGGCCAGGGTGATTTCAAGCCACCTGGAGCAGTTGCCTTCTCTGGGCTTTTGACACCCTGTGGAGCAATATATCAGTCATTATCACCACTTCCTGTAATAATTTTAGCAATATTTACTGCACTATCCCTACACTCAAACCCTGAAGCACCCAGTGTCTCTCACCTGTCCCCTTACAGATATGGGCTTACAACAGGGAGCCCATGCTATTCACCCTGCCTGGTGCTATAGAGCTGTTCTGAAGCAAGCTTTCCTGGAGCTAGCCTGGTGTGCTGCGTGTTTTACATAGATCATTATGGGAAAAGTTTTAGGAAGTTTTTGAGATATATTTTCCTTTCTGTTATCACTGTAAATCTAGCAATGTCTCTGTCTATTTTTTTGTTAGCCTTCTTGGCCAGGCTGTCCTTAATAAGTACCCCTTGCACAGCTGCTGAAATCCTGTCTTTGATCAGGAGAACAAAGAAGTGGACAAGGGAGGATATGTTTTCAGAGCTTCTCCAACTCTCAGAGGCTGCTGACTCGGAAAGTAGGGAACCACATGATGGAGACTGGGCATAAGGACCAGAATTGGAAAGATCACGTGTTCAAGGAAGGCAGAGGGACTGAGAGGTGCATCAGAAAATGCCCCAGGACACTATGACTCTGCTCAAACACATACAGATGTTGTCAAATATTATGGCACAAAATGCCCAAAGACCTCCTCCCCATCAGCTTTTGCATTGATGCCCTACAGTGTGTTGTTTAATTGCCTCACCTTAGCATGCAGAACTGCAGATGTCATGGGTCATAAACAGTTAAGTACTAGTTGGATAATTTTATATACCACTCAACACAATGAGGCCCCAGTCTGATTTAAGCCTTTGTGAGCTACTGTAATATGAATCATCCTCAAACCTTATAAAGTCAGGCAAGGTTCACAAAAGAATTAAGGTAATTCTTAAACTAAAAAGCATTGTGCAGTAAAGAACTAATAATGTTTAGTTGAGGTTGGTCCTGCTTTGAGCAGGGGGTTGGACTAGATGACCTCCTGAAGTCCCTTACAACCCTAATCTTCTATGATTCTATGATTCACTGACAGTTGAATAGCTCATTTAATGTGTTGGGCAAATGATGCTTGGCGTATTAGGCTTATTAAAGAATTAAAACTGGTACTCAACTTTTTTTGTGAGCGGTCTTAACTGTAGCATTCGAAGCAAACAATACAGCACACCACTAGTTCGGTCTTAGTGTTTCCACAACTGTAACACTTCCCATTTTTTCAGTCTGCAGCACACAGAATGCGTTTATTCTTTGAGTGCTTGCTCGTGTCCATTCCCAATTTAGGTGTGTGCGCTTGCCACATGCATCGGTGCCGGAAAACTTTTTCCCTTAGTGGTACCCATACAAGCTGGCTCTGGCACCCCCTGCAGCAGCATGCATATACATGCCGCTGGCTCCCTCTCAGTTCCTTCTTCCTGCCAGTGATGGTGCTGGAACGTTCTTGCTTTCGCAAGTTCTTCTCATCTCCTTAGCAGTTGAGTGTATATAGTTACTTGTTCGGCTACAGTTAGTTCTAGTTTGTTAGTAGTTAGAATCCCCGGGTCGGGGCATGCCCCATTCCTTGAGGTTTAAACCCTGCGCTTTGTGTAAGGAGCCTATGCTGAGGAGAAACCCTCATCAAAGTTGTTTAAAGTGTCTGAGGGAAGCCCACATCCATGAGAGGTGTAAGATCTGTGAAAGCTTCTGCCCGCAGACTAAGAAAGACCAGGATATCCGTCTCAGGGCCATTCTGATGGAGTCAGCTCTTAGACTGCTCTCCGAGCCTGGGAGGTCAGACCTGGCGCCGAGCTCGATGGGCTCGGCGTGCAATGCCCCTCTAGCGCCTGTTTCATTCGCCCGGCACCAATCTCCCTCCCCAGTTCCAAAGAAGAGGTCCAAGAAGATCTGCACAGAACGGGGACGCTGTGCTGCAGAGAAGGCTAAGGGGGACCTGGTGAGACCTATGTCAGACCGCCAATTCTCCCTGCCTCAGAAGGGTCCCTCGCCTCAGCGAGCGTCAGCCCCAGCACCAGGTCCTCCACCGACTCCGGGTAGTGGTAGAGGCCCTCATCGCTTAGTGGTGCCGTTGACTTCAGAGGCCTTCCAAGCTATGAAGGACCTCCTGGCATTGCCGGCACCAGCGTCTTGGGGCAATCTTTCAAGGGACAGATCTGCTTGTCCATCCCCATCATCAAGACACCGCTCGCGGGTGCGCAGCTGGTCCCTGGAGTCCAGTCCATGCTTTTCGGGTCAGGATACCACCAGTTCGGGCTCTCATCGACATTCTCCAGAGGACTGGCACTGAGTGGAGCACCACTATAGAGCAGAGCAATGCAGGTCACCAGACTCACAGCACGTTTCCTCGGCACCATGACCCCGCTTGCCTAGCCCATACAGGAAGCCCAAGGACAAGAACCAGTCTCATCACACCGTGTTCGGGCTTCTCAGGCCGCTCTCCAGTGCCGGCACATCAACAAACATGTCTCACATGGCGCCATGCCACCATGGCCATCGGATATCAGCACCTCATCCTCGGACAGCGATGAAGTTGTCCAGACTCACAAGCCCCAGCTCCGGTGCCCGGTTTCCCCATGGTACCACCAATGGGTGTGTGGCCACAAGGCCAATGGCCTGGACTGTGGCCGTATTGAGGGGGGTTCCCCTCTGAGATTCTGTAGGCTGGTTCCGTGAGAAGAATCTCGGTGCTGCAGTCGTCCTTTCCCTCAGTCGGAGTTCCAGCGAGAAGGAACTGAGAGGGAGGGGGAGCCAGCGGTGCCTATATGCGGGCGCATGTGTGCGCCGCTGCAGGGGGAGCTAGAGCCGGCTTGTACGGTACCACTAAGGGAAAAAGTTTTCTGGCACTGGTGCATTTGGCGAGCACACACACCTAAATTGGGAATGGACATGAGCAACACATCTCAAAGAACAACAGTTACGAGGTAAGTAACTGTTCTTTCCCCCTTCGTTCCTGAAGAGGAAGTGGCATCTATTGCTCATTGCCAAGGAAAACTTCCATTTGCCAACATGACGCTGCTTGATGCCCCCCGCTGTGCTGGAGGTGCAAATGCTGTCCTTGACAGTAGGCATCAGATTGCAGTAGCTGGGCAACTTGACCCACTATGTGTGAGGGTGGAAGGCAGTGACTACTTCTCTGAACAGCAGCAGGAGCCATTGTAGTCCTGTCAGTGTATTTCTAGACTTCACCAGGAAAGTAATGGATACCAAGGAGAAAGCAATGTGAAATAGAAAACTCCATTTTAATTTTGATAGAAATGTAAACTCTGGCTTCTCTATTTCCTTACCTGAATCGTGCTGCTGTTCAATACAGCACAAAAGAGTCTGAAGTCCAAATACCATTTATAATTAGAAAATACATGTATTGATTGATTTTAACTTAGGTGCTGCTAAAAGGAACAGGATTAATAGCCCTCGGTAGTGATTTCCTCTCTTTATTCATAGGACGGCAGCAGCTCAAGCTTCCTTTGTATTGTGTTGATTGGTATTTGGAGCTGGGAGGAAGACCTCTAGCAGTGAGAAACTTTAATCATCGTGGTCCAATCCATGGTGATGCAGTTGGGGACTCTTAGGAGCCCCTTTGTTAATGTTCTCTCAACAAACTGAAAGGGAGGTTGGGGGATATTTTGCCTCAGGAGTTCACCCTCCTCTCATGTCCCCTGTGGATGTTACTGAATCATTCCTGACGGAGATACACATCCTTGGCTATCATGAAAACATAGCTGATGAGCATATCTTTTAAACTTTGAAATGGACCAGATTGCACCAAATGCCATATAGGCAAGTTTTTAAAACAATTCCTTACAAGGTCTTCATCCCTAATTCTCACTTGAAATAGTACAAGGTGAAAATGTCTATCGATATTCTAGTGGTGAGGGATGAGTGTGTATGTATATTTTTAGGCACAAAATAAAAAATTCTCCAGCAATGTGCACCCTAGTGTTGGACAAGTAGGGATGCCTCCTTCCTTCGTTAAAGTTGAGGCCCTTTTTATTGAAACTGGAAAGTAATTAGCCGTTTCCCTAGTCTCCTCCCATGTGCAGGTGCATGTTGACAGCACATCAGTAGCCTGTTACATAAGAATGGCCATACTGGGTCAAACCAATGGTTCATCTAGCCCAGTATACTGTCTTCCATCAGTGGCTGGTGCCAGACGCTTCAAAGGGAATGAACAGAACAAGGCAATTCTCGAGCCCCTGTTTTCCTGTCAGAGGCTTAGGGACACTCAGAGCATGGGGATCAACCATGATTGTCTTGGCTAATAGCCATTGATGGATCTATCCTCCATGAACTTACCTCATTCTTTTTTGAACCCAGTTATAGTTTTGGCCTTCACAATATCCCCTGGCAAAGGGTTCCACAGGCTGGTTGTGTTGTGTGAAGAAGTACTACTTTATCTTTGTTTTAAACTTGCTGCCTGCTGATTTCATTGGGTGACCCCTGGTTTTTGTGTTATACAGAGGGGTAAAATACACTTATTCTCCACACCAGTCATGATTTTATAGACCTCTGTCCTATCCCCGTTAGTTGTCTCTTTTCTAAGATGAACAGTCCCAGTCTTTTTTAATATCTCCTTGTTTGGAAGCTGTTCCATTCCACTAACTATTTTTGTTGTCCTTCTCTGTGCCTTTTTCCATTTCTAAAGCCATGTCTACACTAGTGAGCTTACAGTGGCACAGCCGTACCTATGCAGCTGCGCAGCCATAAGATTGCTTGTGTAACCGCTTTATGCCGACGAGACAGAGCTCTCCCATCAACATAATAAAATCACCTCAATGGGCAGCGGTAGCTGTGCACACTACCACTTATGCTGGCAAAACTTACGTTGCTCAGGAGTATGAAAAATACCACACCACTGAGTGACATATGTTTTGCCGGTATAAGTGGTAGTGTAGACATGGCCTAATATATCTTTTTTTAAGGCGGGACTGTCACCATCTCTCAGTGGGCCACAGCTGAGGATACCAGATTCAGGACAAACTGCTGAGAAATGAGGCAGACCCACCCCAAACTAGAGTTTATTCTTACATAAGATATACCAAGCCAGTAACAAAAGTAAACTTCTGTTTCACCACACTGGTTAACAAGAAGTCAGAAATGCAGTCTCCTTAGGTATCCCAGCCCTTGTTTCATCACCCAGACACTAGGCTTTATGATGAGTGGTTATTTAAAACCAATTTCATCAAGCAAAGGGCTTTTCTGATCCCAAGAGATCAGCCACACAGCCAGGTCAATATAGAACTCGGATCTTACACAACAATCACGCTGCTGCCAATACTTTAGTATCTAATAGCTAAAGGTTTATTTATAAGAGAAAAGGAGAGAGTTAAAATGGTTAAAGATAATCATATACATACAATCATTGCAAAGTTCTTGGATCAGGTTTGTAGCAGGGATGTTATGGACTGCTGATTTGTAAAGTCTCTGGTAATTTCCAAAAGATTGAAAGTTTCCTCTGTCCATTGTTTGGAATGCTCCTTTTAGTGCAAGTCCATAGTCCAGAGATAAGAACACGAAAGAGGCAAAATGGCGATGCTTCCAGGGCCTTGTATACCTTTTCCCATCTGAGTGGGTGCTTTCAGTCTCAGTTTGTGGAAAATTACAAGCACAAGATGGAGTCCAGGGTCACATGAGCAAGTCACGTGCCCTTGAGCAGCCATTACCCATATTCTGTCTAAAACATCCACAGGAAGGCTCGCTGAGTGGGGAGGAGCTTCCCTGGCTTATTGTGAGAGCTAAAGTGTTCTTTGATGGGCCATTAACTTGCATAGTCCATTCACAATGTGCTGGGTAAACTGGATACAAACTACCTTGTGGGTGTTACCTCAGGAGCAAACATATTTGAAATACCGATGCATAGTCATATTCATAACTTCAGATACACAGATGCTACATGCATATACACAGGCTAATCATATTTGATTGTCACTTTTCCATTGATACTTTACAGGAAATACTTTGTATAAGATTTGTTGCAATTATATAGCAGTGGTAGCAACAATTATATGCATGGTCATATTTTAATTATACAACATCACAGGGGTGACCAAGAACTGCATGCAGTATTCAAGATGTGGGAATACTATGGATTTATATAGTGGCATTATGATATTTTCTGTCTTACCTATTCCTTTCCTATTGGTTTCTAATATTCTGTCTTTTTTGACTGCTACTAGACATTGAACAGACGTTTTCAGAGAACTGTGCACAATAACTCCAAGGTCTCTTTCTTGAATGGCAACAGCTAATTTAGGCTCCTTTCTTTTTGTATGTATAATTGGGTTTACTTTTTCCAGTGTGCAATACTTTGCATTTATCAACACTGAATTTCATCTGCCATTTTGTTGCCTAACCACTCAGTTTTGTGAGATCCCTCTAACTCTTTGCAGTCTGCTTTGGACTTAACTATCATGAATAATTTTGTATCATCTGCACACTATGCCACCTCACTGTTCACCCCTTTTTCCAGATCATTTATGAATATGTTGAGCACCACAGATCCCACTATAGATCCTGGGGGATCCCATTTACCTCTCTTCACTGTGAAAACTGACCGATTATTCCTGTCCTTTGTTTCCTATCTTTTAACCAGTTACTGATCTATGAGAGGACCTTCCCTTTTATCCCATGAGTGTCTACTTTTCTTAAGAGCCTTTGGTGAGGGACCTTGTCAAAGGCTTTCTGAAAGTCCAAGTACACTGAATCCATTGAATCACTTTTGTCCACGTTTGTTGAGTCCTCTCAAAGAATTCTAATTGGCGAAGCATGATTTCACTTTACAAAAACCAGGTTGACTCTTTCCCAACAAATTGCGTTCATCTATGTGTCTGATGATTTCTGTTCTTTACTGTAGTTTTAACCAGTTTGTGTGGTACTGAAGTTAGGCTTACCAGCCTGTAATTGCAGGATCGTCTCTGGAGCCTTTTTAAAAGATTGGTGTTACATTAGCTATCCTCCTTTCAGGTCTTGTCAGCTGTTCAGAAATTGTCAACAGTAGATGGTAACTTTTGTGTTGTGGACATTTCTTCCCTGGGAATTGGGCAGACATAGCTCATTTTCAAAGAAAACACTGCACGTGGTAAATACTTTTGGCAACAACTGACCTGGGCTGGGTTCTATACTGCTGGTCTTGCATCACATTTCTAATTGCTTTGGCCACCCTCTCACCCCAACCATACTCGTTAAACAGAAGCATAGGGTGCCCTTAACAAAATGCAGACCTTCCATATTCTATAAAATGCATTCTAAAAGGAGACTAACCAAAGGTAAAAACAGGTTTATGCAGAAACATTTTGTAGGGAGATGTTAAAGCAGATTCTTCCCACTTCTCTCCCTTTACTGGCATGTTTTTGAATGGCTCCATTTAGTGAAGGAAAATGAATAAGTGAAAAGAATTTCTCCTTCTCTGCTTTTTTCATAATGTTCTGGATGTGCATCAGTGTCTCCTTGAGGTGGGATTTACTCAGCTTGGATTTCAGACCACTGAAAAGGTGGTACCTGGACTGGAGGTGTAAAGGCACAGAGATACATTTATGCTTCTATGCCACGTATGCCTTGGGGTACAGGTAGCATAGCATCTCCCATGTTTCTTTTAATTCCCTTGCTGTAAGGCACCTCGTGCAGGAAGCTGTCCGCCTCCCCTTATAGAAACAATCTTTGTAAACAGTACCAGCGTTTCTGCTGGACAATGAGCGAGAACATGAGTGGTGTCAGAGTTCACCTGCCTGGTAGGTAAATCCAAGAAAATTGAGCAAAGGCATAAAAAGTATGGGGAGGGATTTGTATTTGTCCCCCCTGTACACCTTTCAGAGTCTGAAATACTGCTGGGCATAGACAAATGTGCATTGTAACTGTCATGCTGCATGGTATGGAACACAGCGAAGAGTGCCAATCTCAGGTCAGACTGCCAGAAAACAGGGCATGTACCCCAAACTGGTAGTATACTCTATCATGACTTCACCAATCCAATAACAAATGTGTGCTTCCAAATTACTATACTAGTTATGAAGCCACAGACAGTCCTCTTCAGACCATCTAGCGCCTTGTGCAGCACCCAGACAAACCAGACATTGATGAAAGTATATTAAAACCAAAGTTAATCACATATTAGGTTCTTCCAGCTTACGAGCCAGCCACTTACCGCAGGTCAAAATATACTTCAGGATTTCACCCAAAGTCATGCTGATAGCCAGTCCTTGAGTAAACTAAAATTAAAGGTTTATTAATATATAAAAAGGAGAGCTATTAAAAGGTTAAAGTGAATCATATATGTTACAATTGATTTCAGAGCCTGTAGATGAAGGTAATAGCAGTGATGTTAAATCTGCTAGCTTGCAATAAGCCTCTCTGGTTCATCCAAAAGATGTGGGTCCTCAGTCCATTGTTCAAAGCTCCCCTTGTTAGAAATCACAGCCCAGAGATGTGGGGCAGGAATGAGACCAGGAGGTCATGTCACCATCTCCAATTTCCAGTAAAATTTCATAACTTTATACCCGATGTTGATACACACATTTCAACAAAATAGATTATAGCTTTTCCAATGATACTTTACAAGGCATGCTTTGTACAAGATTTATGACAGTTGTGAACATTGGTGACAACATTAATGCAAACAGTCACCACCCTTTTTATACAGGATCACACTAACTTCAGGTTTATGTTGGTTTTTACTGCATGTTAAATTGTATGTGTATGAGAATGCCTAACGATATCAATAAAATACTATCTCCATATTAAAATTTAACAGTATTGATTGATGGCCGAAGGAGCTAGTATGTTGTGTGCCGTGGTTGCTTTTGTCACAATAACCTCAGTTAAAGGTTTTACTTCAGATTGAACATTAAATTAAATGTATGGGTGGTGTTTACCTGAAGGGATCAGTTGCTATCTTAGACCAAGTGAGTAAAGGTTAAGTGGTTTGTAAATGTCATTAGAACTCCCTTAAGCCAATTACTGCTTCAGTTTTATTTGGCATAGTGCTGTTAGCATTTTTAAAAAATAATCAACATTTAAAGACAAACTGTCCTGTGATTCATACAAGATTTATAGCTCTGACATCTCATGTT
The DNA here is from genome assembly GCF_026122565.2 of Emydura macquarii macquarii. Taxonomy (NCBI): domain Eukaryota; kingdom Metazoa; phylum Chordata; order Testudines; family Chelidae; genus Emydura; species Emydura macquarii. The sequence continues at coordinate 9,112,193 of NW_027133607.1, read as the reverse complement.
TTGTTGCAGTGTCCACTTACCAAAAAATAAACCAGCAACTGCATATATTATACATTGTGTAAAGGCAAGATTACCCTCTGAGTTAGCTGATCTCATCTTGTCAGTGTACAGAAATGAGCCCTTGGTTTACAGCCTGCTGCTAAAGAACATCTCTAGATAACTTGCTGTTTGCTCTTGTGCAGTCTGCAGTTGCATGCGCCATTCTTCAGGCTAAAAGCATTAAACAGATCATCTGTTCTGGTACCATGATAAAATTGCAATGTGCTGTAGCAGTGACGGATGACCCTCTAATAAACTGATGTACATCTCTGAAGTTGCATACAGTCAGAGCTTTGTGCATTCTTAGGATCTGCAATTGCGGCTCCTGACCACCTCATGAAAATTACTTAGTGCCCAAATGCTCTTTTTTTTAATTTATTTATTTTTAAAAACCTTTTTTTTTAAGACTACAACTTTGTCAAAATTGCTCATTTCAGAGACTTTAATAGGCATGAGATATGAGCTTGAAAAAAAATCGGCTCTAAAGCCTCGGGAGGTAATTTGTTGCCATAGCAGAGGCAGTGATTCTTGCTTTGTCAAAAGGACTGTTCAGGAGCTAATGAAAGGCACCTCTTCCAGAAATGTCTTCAGTTCAGTGAGAAGCCACTGGCCCTTATAGGGCAACTGATGCTTTGTTGACTACTTTCCTGCTGTCCTCCCCAAAAAACAAATCATTGGTTCTTTGTCAATATAAATTCAGTTAGTTCCCTGGCTACCACTCCACTGGAGTGAAAATCAAAGAACCACACAGTTAGGGACAGCAATTAGGAAGGAGTGTGAAAATGAAATTAAAGGACAGCAATAGCAGAAAAATGACTAAAATAGGATGCCAAACAATTCCATGTTAAAGCCCTATGACAACAAAGTAGACTGGCTTTTCTTCTAAGTTAAGATTCTCAGTCACAAACTTCACCTGTGATCTTTCTGCCTCTTGCATAGTCCCTAATAAGTTTTTTGTAATGTAACTTTAGGTGACAGTTTTTTTGATGTACAAGGCAGAGTAGAAGCCAGTTCACACCACCAATCTGAATTCTCTCTCTGTAGCTACAAAAATAAACACATTTGTGTCATAAAAATAAGTGGATATGACTCTCACAGAGAGCTAGTATGTTGAGTACCATGGTTACTTTTCTGACAATAATTACTCATGAAGGTTTTGCTTCAGATTGAACAATATAAAATCTTATGTACTGATGAACTGAATGTCAACAGTGTTTGTGTTACACAGAATTACTATTGCTACAATAATGAATACTTGTGTCAGTACCAAAAGCCCCACTCATGGCCATAGGTGCTCAGACCCCTTAGTAATGGATGCACTAGAAGAACCTGACTAAAATGCTTCCATTTTCCCAGGTGCTTTACAAACATATAAGAAGACAGTCTCTGCCCTGAGGAGTTTACAAACAATTTAATGTAAAACAAGAATCAAAGAGATTGAAATAGTAAGAGGTATGGAGATATTGGCGGAGGATGAGGGTAACTAACAACGTTATACCGTTATATAGGCTTAGCAATGTGCATAGCTCAATTGTGCTGAATCGTTAAAAAGTATTTTTATATGTTTATCCACCATTAGTTTGTAGGCATCTCAGCTGAAGTGGGTCTTAATTAATGATTTGAAGGACCAGGGAGTGGCTTTAAAGACGGACTTGTGGATGGGGCTCTACAAGTGAGAGGAGGCAGGGAGGAAAAACTGCAAAGACTGTTGTGGGAAATGCACAAATTGGTGGTCGAGGCTGGCGTTATTGGCTGACCAAAAGTCATAGAATAAGGGTTGGTCTACACTACAGGGTTAGGTAGACATAAGGCATCTTACGTTGACCCAGTTATGTCAGGGTCTGTACTAGAATGCTGCTTTCGTCCAGGAAGTGGCCTGCTACACCGACATCCTAACTCCACCTCCATGAGCGCCGTAGTGTGTGTGTTGGTGCAATTAGGGCCACGCAGTGTCCCTGTAGACACTGTGTTACTTACATTGGCTGTTGGCTGTCATTCTGTGAGCAGCAGAGGCTCACATCTGGAACCATGAAATTGACAAGAATGTCCCTCACAGGACTCGCAGCTGGAGCCCCAGATAGCCTTACCTGTGAGCCCAGTGCCTCAATTTCTCAGCAGTGAAATTGATATTCTTGTCAATTTCATGGCTCCAGGTGTTGGTCCTGCAGTGGGCTACCTGGCTGAGAGCTTGGCTTTCAGCTCCCTAGGAGCTCTCAGCTGGGAGCCCAGCTGCTGCCCAGGCTCTCAGTTCCCTGCCCAGCTCACAGAGTGAGTGCCCAGAGAAAGTAGCAGACTACTGGTAGGCTCCCTGCTGTGAAATTGAGCCCTGGTGGGGCTGTCATTCAGGACGAGTGAGGGCTCCAGCTGTGAGCCCCAGGTGGCTATCTGTGCCCCACAGTGCCCCACTTCTGTCAGAGCAAGCGCTCCTGGTGAGGACATGCTCCACCAGCAGAAGGAGGGTAGTGTGGATACCCGCAGTCGACTGAATTACTGCAGTGCCTGTAGGTTGACCTAAATTAAATTGCCCTAATTTTGTAGGGTAGACAAGCCCTGAGACACAAGTGGATAAGTAGGGAATATCAGACGTGTAGGATTTTGAAGGTGGGGACAAGGTTTAATTTATATTGGAAGACAGGGAGTTTACATAGAAATTAAAAAGGGGTGAGGGCTTGTTCAAGTGAGGGGCAATTAAGGTAATCTGAACAGCTAGATAGGAAGACAGTGTGAGCACTGGGTAGGTAGAGAGACGGCACTTACAGAAATCAAGATGTGAGATGAATGAGGACCTGGACGAAATACAGTCCCTGCCTCAGCAAGCTGAAAATCTAGTCAAGGATTCACCAGGTGATAGTATAAACTCAAGCTGGGGAAGAAGTTTGCAGAAGTCGCTAATTAAATTCACGGCCTAATAAATTAGGGATACAATGTTTCTCAGAATTTATTTTGGTATTTCAAAAGCACTTTAAATTCAATTAACATTTGGGAATTTAGATCCCATGTCCATCTTTGGCTGCTAGTATGTGAAAAATATTACCAGGGACAATTCTAATAAGCCAGGAATTTGGGGGTTGCACACTTGGATCTCTTCCCCTCCCTCTACACCAGTGGTTCTTAACCTTTCCAAACTACTGTACCCCTGAAGCCTGAGTCCCACCCCCACGGGGCTGAGGCATGTAACTTAGTTTCATGACGCCCCTGTGGCTCCAGGCAATTGCCTTTCTTGCCACCCCCAATACCAGCTCTGCACTTGCGACCTCTCTAAAACCCCAGGTTAAGAAACACTGCTCTACACACATCCACATAACCACTCTCACACACGGATCTTTCTCTGCTGTCTCCTTTCTAGTAAAACTAGCAGCTCTCTGACCTGGTAATTAAGAGGAGGTCAGTTAGTACCAATCATGGTGGTAGTTTTGTGGTGTAAAGCTTTGTCCTCTAGGAATTGAGAGAGACCCCCAGCATCTTGTTTCATGTAAGCCACCAAACTGTTTGCTATTTGTAATGAGTTCTGAATTGGATTTGAACTGGTGACCTACAGGAGAAAATCGCTGTATCTCATTATCTGACTTCTGGGCCCTACCTAGTTTCATAACTTGGAAAATCCTTTGGTTAGTTGTGCAGTCTTGGTTAATCTTGGACAGCAAATTGTTGTTTCAGGATAAAATGTTCAAAAGCACCTAAATAATGTAGGAGGCTGAATCCTGGGATTTAGGTACTTTTGAAAATTTTACCCTCACTCTATAATTTCATTTATTCATGGAGTGTGAGGGAGGTGGTGTTGTGGCAATGCTATAGTTTTGTATTAAAATTTATATTTAAAGTAGGGTGAGTGTATGTAATACTCATAAAATGAATCACCAGTATAGCAAAGATCAATTGTAAGAGTTTGTGTAACAAAAAATTAATGACTGTAGAGGGAGTTTAGTAACTGGGACAAAGTTTGTACTCTCGAGTGAATCAAAAGGCGAGTGAACGGGAGCTGTCAGCTGCCCTTATGAATGAAATAAGCTATACCTGCAAATAGACTTTTTTGCTGGTACAATTGCGTCTGAACTAGGGTTTTTGCTAGCATAGCAATGTTGGTCAGAGGTGTGTTTAATCGCCCCCTGAACACACCTAATTGACACAGTTTTGTTGGCAAAACTTACAACTGTATCCTGCTGCCTTGTTTGCTGTGTAGATTATGTACTCTTATTATTGCTTCTAATATTGCAACAGGAAGCTTTTAAAGTAACCCCTATAAATAGGATTTTTATAAAAGGGTTCACTTTTGTCACTGAATACTAGAAAGGTTGATTTAATCATTGAATGTAATTTATTCCCCCAAAGCCTTTAAAGAAAACTGGTTATTTCATCCATTGTTGACACCCACTCTAGTCTTCACAATATCCTCCATCTGCACACAGTGTACGGTACATGAACAGAAAGCCAATCACCTCCATGTATCTTCAGTCCCAAGTGTGGGTGTTAAATACTTACTAAACCCACAAATGAAATAAATCATTTGCCTTTTAAGCTGTCAGAATGTTCTGGTTTGCTGAGAGAGAAACTGTTAGTAATCCCTCATTATTCTAATTTTTAAATATTACTTGTATTTAAATGTTCTTCTTGATCCAGTAATACATGTTGAAGAATACCTAATTGATTTACCTTTATTTCTGATTTTTATTGTTCTTATGCCAGAGTTGTTAATCTTGTCTAAACTTTAAAAACTGTACTCCTCGCTGCCCATGTGTGAGTCAGAACATAAATTCTCTCCTACCAGGGTGAACTCTCCATGAGAATAGCATTGGAACTCTTGACTATGTAAATGTTATAAATGTGCCTTAATGGTACAAAGTGAAATTAAAAGGACACTGTTAGGTCAAATTTGACTCAATTTAGATGATGTAAAAATAACTTTCTATCAGTGTTTTCTTCTACTGGTTAATATCCTGGAAGATTACAGTGGAAATGTTTAATACAAGCCTTCATGTACTTGTCTGCACCCGAGACATTTGCAGCTGTATGCAAGTGTGTAAGAACAAGAAAACAAAACAGAATATAAAATGAGGCAAACCAAAGTGAAACTAGCCAATCTGTTTTCATTGTGAAAGCTGAGGAACATGCAAATGTCATAGATAGTGAAAAGTAAATTAGATTATTAAAATGTGTTTCACTTTTACCTCAGATGTTGGGTTGTGACACAGGCGATTGAACTGTATTTTAAACCGATTTTTAACCTGACATTGTCCCTTATCTGCTAAACTTCCGTAGGTTCATGTTCATCTAGTAGTAGTTAGAAGGAGAAGAGGGGAAATGTAGGAAAAGGTTTCCATGTTTGAAATGTCTGAAGTTCAAATGTGTAGCTGCTTGCTAGTCTGGTTCTGTTCTGAAAAGTATAAACCCAGTGGTGCGGTGCTCCGTCTTTGTCTCGACAAAAGTGTTGGCTAACACATGTTAATACCTCCTCCTCACCCCCGTTGACCATGTCCAGCTAATGATTTTTTAAGTTCCATTGTCTGTCTACACTGTGTGCTAAGTGATTAAAATGTGTAGATAAAGATTTGTTACCTAACTCGTTTGCTATGTGCCTCCTCATTTTCTGAGCCTAGCCGAGGGTCCAATACCTTCCAGACCTAATGTACTCCATTTACAGATAGAATAGTGTTCTTTTCCAACATCCCAACAGGAGTGAGCATGCTGTAGACTGGTTATGTAAACCTAAAATCTGAATGTGAAACTTGGCATTTGGCAGATCACATATCACCAGCAATAAAGATTCTGTAATTGGAATGGAGTTAACAATTCTGTCCAACTCGCTATTCCAGATCTCTGGAATGCCAGAAGGAGTAAAATGTGTGAACGTGTAAGCAGATATGTGTTGAATAAGAAGGTGGGATTTTTACACACTCCCTTTTCAGAGATCAAGCTTACTGTAAGGCCTGACCTAACTGCAGAGTTGTACTGCTTTAGGTAAAGGTGTGATGCAGCTGCTGTTCTTGATCTTGTAGTTGGGTTCCCTGCTAGTGCTCCACCCCGCCTCACCTCACCTCACCCCACTCCCACACCATAAGACATGTGGGTTGAACAGGTACTTAAATGACCTTTTTATTTGCACTCATTAGTGGAGATTTTCAATAGGGTCTTTCACATTTTTTGAAGGCTGATTTTTAAATTTAGGACACTAATTTTATTCCCATGGGAAAATGTAATTCCGTGGACAGATTGCCTGTCACTACATCTTTGAAAGATTGTTTTTCTGATTAGAACAAGGTCCACTGATTAAAACCCTGCTCATTAACTTCATTTTCCCTAGTCCATTGACAGCTGAGTGATTTGCACAATTTGAAGCAAGAAAATATCATTAGTCTACTCCATTGTCTTGGAATATTTGCAACTTGCATAGGGGGTGTTGGCAGGGGGGGAGGGAAATTTTAAAACCAAAGTGATTTTGCTGTCAGCCAACTGCATCAGCCTGCTCCCGTCATCTTGTTGCTGATTGGAAAGAATTCCCATGGGTAACAAGAAACCTGCCTGTATGTATTTACTACCTTACGAAGTAAAGTAGGCTTCACAATTCATGACAAGCTACTGACAAACGTAGACTGGGATAGTTATAAGACTTCCTAACTTGACAGTACTTAGCATGCAATTATGAAAGCTTCTGCAGCTCAAATACCACCTTTATCCCAAAGTTCTGGGCTTTTTATCCCGGCATTACAAGCCTGAATATGACCCTTATGAGAATACTGTTTTGGAATCAAGATCTTGTTCTTGATGATGGCAGGTTAGATTCACTGCTTCATACTTTGGTTGTGAAAGGTATTTCATGAGAGCTTGTTGACTGTGTTGAAATCCTTTTCTTCCAAACAAGGAGCTCACTATTTTCAGGTGTAATCATTGTTCACATTCCTATTATGGTACTTAATTGCTACTTTGGGGTGGTATAGCTTGTGGAAATCCTACCAGGTCAGGGTAGATTTAAAAAAAAGCTCTCCATAACCATTTTTGTTCCCTTTTGAAAGGTCCTTAATCTTTCCCTTTCCCACACACATCACAGATCACTTCAGGTATTCATCTTTAATGAGTCTGAGTCATATGATATTGTGGTGCTATCAGATTGAAACAGATTTTGCAGAAAGGTTAAAGGGGCTGTAAGGCTAGACCAGCTACATTAAGGGAGTTTGCAATCCATATTACTGCCATTTTGGATCATCTAGTGGGAAGAGAAAGTTCTCTTAAAGCAGCATCTCTCTTTTTCTTTTTTGAAGTATATATACCTCATGGCACGGAGGGAGGTTCAGATACAAATGAGATGTTAATTACCAGGGTTGTTTGGGAGCTGGCCCCTCTAGCTGGCTCACAAACAGCTAGGCAGAAGCAGACTAAGCAATTGCTTGGGGCCTCCTATTCACTTTTTATTATTATGTTTTAGTGTTTTGGGGGGAGGAGGGAGCAAAAATATTCCTGCTTAGGGCTTGCAATGGGCTAGCACCTTCATGGCTCACAAAGGTGCTGTGGAAAGTACTGTATCTATTTTAGCGTCATCTGTGCTATATCTGTCATCTGTAAGCACCTACTAGCTGTGATCTCAGAAGGCTTCTAGAACACCCACTAAAACCTCATGCTCCAGGGTTTAAGACAGTCTCTAACAATTAGTGATCAGGAAAAAACCTCATGTAGGGGGCAGATTTCCACCCTTCTGCCTAAGGTAGGGCTCTTACACCTTTCTCTCTACCATCTGGTACTGGACCCTGTCAGAGACAGGATGCTACACTAGATAGACTTTGAGTCTGCTGCAGTCTGCCAAATCCATGTGTTCATAAAACCTTTATGAAAAGTTAAAGAACTTTCTTTTCTATTTTATTTAAAACTTTGTACAAAAGGCTAATTGCCCTGGTCTGATGCAGATCTAGCATGGGACATGTTATGCAAATTTCTGTGCATGGCTCTGTCATGGTTCCTCACTCGTGACCTTCAATTTTCCATGCTGTTCTAGTTTTTGGCCTCTGAACAGAAGCCACGTTGTGATTGATCTTTGTGATGTGAACAGACCCGGCATAGAATAAAGCCATTATGACCTCTGACTAAATTTACGGGTTTTTTTTTTTTTTTTTAACCAATTTTAGAAGTTTTATAGCCACTATCAGGAAGTCAGTATCATGTTGGGCATAATCAGGGCTGCTGTGTCTCTTTTTTTGGGTAGACATTTACTGATTCTCCTCCCCTTTTTTCTCTTGTAGGTTGTCAAAGAACCTATTGCTAATCCTGTACTGCTGCCCAATGAGAAGCTCATATTTGGGGCGTGCAATTCTTAGACAGTTATTTTTATCTCAGTACATCATGTGCGACTTTGTTTACTGCCATCTTATTAGGTAACACACCATTAGCACTAAGCATCTGGGTGCATAACAAATTACAAAGTATGTAAATTGACGAGATGGATGGGCAAACCATTCTGCCTTTTTCCTCTCTCACAAAGGACCCTCTTACGGATGTGATGATAGTCAAACCCCTGCCTCAACGAATAAGCTTTAGGACACCAAGCTCTGGAAGACAATCAGATGGAGTGAATTACATAGGCAAGGATCCTCTATTGATAATCATTTGTGACAAATCCTCAAAAGTTTTACCCCAAGAACTAGACAGCAAGAACACCCTCCCTGATTTTAACTAACGGTACAAGATGTAGGGAGAGATGGGATCTCTCTGGCTGCCAGGTACCTCCTAGGGCTTTGACACCTGGAGGTGTCTTCAGAAGAAAAAAAGAAATAAGGGCCCATTGTGCTTCTGTTATATGACTATATAAAACCAGCCCACCCTACTGAAGAGGGCAGTGGATGCATTCTGTTGTAGCTGGAGCGTCCAAGCAGTCTACCCTGGGTAGCTCTAGATAGAGTGTATTGCAGTGATCTGGGCTGGATGAGGTAAAGACATGGAGAGCTATGGTGACATTTGCAACAGAGGAGAATTCAAATGTAAACCCAGATATTTGGTCTGTTTCCTTGGCGTGCTCTGCAGCAGAAAATCATGATTCAACTGAAACCTGCATAGCAAAATCCTTTCAGAATTGTAGAAGAAGCTTGTTTGGGCAGATCGCAGTCGGAGGACTGGCCAGTCTGGCCATTGTTCTGTATGTTGAGTCCTTGATACATTTCACAGCTGAATGGAGAATGGAAGTGGTGGGGTTGCTTTCTAGTGATCTTTTGGATTCTGCAGTCACTTTGCTCCTGTGGGAAATACATTCCAGTGGGATTATTCAACAGATAATCCTCTCTAACATGAAACTATTGGTACTTCCATATACCACCCCCTGCAACTGCCGTGTTGCAGCTATATTGCTTTTTATTTTTATTTTTCCTCCTTTTCATTTTAATGGAAAGAGGACTCTCTTGCTCTGATTTTTGAGAATGGTTCAGAGTAATGTGCAATCTGGACTTTTAGAATCTGGCCACTATTGGCAGTAGTGCTTATCATAGAAGAGACAGCTTAACTGGCATAAACTTGGTTAAAGCCTATGGTGCTAAGAATAGTAAAAAGACAATAGTGCATCGTGAAGATGAACAAACCCAATAGAGAGAACATTCCTGTCTTAACATGTAGGCATGATGTTAAACTCCTTTTTGTTGACCTTGTTGCTTTCAGAAAAGGAGCATATAAAAAATACTGCTCAAGCATGTAGGGGTGAAAGCGGGAAGGCCAGAGCAGAATTGGAGTTGCAGCTTGCAAGGGACATGAGAGGTAACAAGAAGGGTTTCGACAGGTATGTAAGCAACAAGGTCAGGGAAAGCATGGGCCCCTTACTGAATGGGGGAGGCGCAACCTAGTGGCAGATGATGTGGAAAAAACTGAGGTATTCCATGCTTTTTTTTGCCTTTGTCTTCACAGACAAGGTCAGCTCCCAGATTACTGCACTGGGTTGCACAGTATGGGAAGGGGGTGAGCAGCCCTTGGTGGTGAAAGAACAGGCTCAGGACTATTCAGAAAAGCTGGGCATGCACAAGTCCATGGGGCCAGATGCAATGCATCCGAGGGTGCTGAGGGAGTTGGCTGATGTGATTGCAGAGTCATTGGCTATTTATCGTTGAAAACTCGTGGCGATTGGGGGAGGTCCCGGATGATTGGAAAACAGCAAATATAGTGCCCGTCTTCAAACAAAGGAAAGCAGGAGTATCCGGGGAACTACAGACCAGTCAGCCTTACCTCAGTCCCTAGAAAAATCATGGAGCAGGTCCTCAAGGAATCCATTTTGAAGCACTTTGAGGAGAGGAAAGTGATGAGGAACAGTCAGTATGGATTCTCCCAGGGCAAGACTTGCCTAACCAACCTGATTGCCTTCTGTGATCAGATGACTGGCTTTGTGGATGTGGGAAAAGCGGTGGACATGATATACCTTGACTTTAGCAAAGCTTTTGATACAGTCTCCCATAGTATTCTTGCCAGCAAGTTACAGAAGTATGGGTTGGATGAATGGACTGTAAAGTGGATAGAAAACTGACTGGATTGTCGAACTCAGTGGGTAGTGATCAAAGGTTCAATGTGCAGTTGGCAGCTGGTATCAAGCAGAGTGCCCCAGGGGTTGGTTCTGGGCCCGGTTTTGTTCAACATCTTCATTAATGAACTGGAGGATGGGATGGATTGCACCTTCAGCAAGTTTGCAGATGACACTCAGCTGAGGGGAGTGGTAGATACATTGGAGGGCAGGGATAGGATACAGAGTGACCTAGACAAATTGGAAGATTGGGCCAAAAGAAATCTGATGAGATTCAACAAGGACAAGTGCAGAGTCCTGCACTTAGGACGGAAGAATCACATGCACTGCTACAGACTGGGGACCAACTGGCTAAGCAGCAGTTCTGCAAAAAAAGGACCTGGAGGTTACAGTGGACAGCAAGCTGGAGATGAGTCAACAGGGTGCCCTTATTTCCAAGAAGGCTAAACATCATATTGGGCTGTATTAATAGGCGCATTGCCAGCAGATTGAGGAAAGTGATTATGCCCTGCTATTTGGCACTGGTGAGGCCACATCTGGAGTATTGTGTCTAGTTTTGGCCCTCCCACTACAGAAAGGATGTGGACAAATTGTAGAGAGTCCAGCGGAGGGCAACAAAAATGATTAGGGGCCTGGGGCACGTGACTTATAAGGAGAGGCTGAGGAAACTGGGCTTATTTAGTTAGCAGAAGAGAAGAGTGAGGGGGAATTTGATAATGGCCTTCAACTATCTGAAGGGGGGTTCCAAAAAGGATAGAGCTAGGTGGTTCTCAGTGGTGGCAGATGGCAGAACAAGGAGCAATGGTCTCAAGTTGCAGTGGGGAAGGTCTAGGTTGGATGTTAGGAAAAACTTTTTCAGTAGGAGGGTAGTGAAGCACTGGAATGGGTTACTTAGGGAGGTGGTGGAATCTCTATCCTTAGAGGTTTTTAAGGCCAGACTTGACAAAGCCCTGGCTGGGATGATTTAGCTGGGGTTGGTCCTACTTTGCGGAGGGGGTTGGACTAGGCACCTCCTGAGGTCCCTTCCAACCCTCATCTTCTATGATTTTATGATATAAAAAATCAGAACATTTTGCACCCTTGTTTTTAGTTGTTAAACAGGCTGTTAAGACAATGAGCCTTGCTTAATAAGCTATTTAATATTCATATTCCTGAGCATATTATCTCAGATATGTTCTTGAATGACGTCAGTGATTAATTCAGCCTTCAACAGCGTTGCTTGGAAAGCTGGCTCTGTGCATTCAGAATTTCTTCTTTATGCATGTGTGCATTTCTACCTGACATCTCGAATTTTGCTTTAGTTTCTCTGTATTACTTGACTCCTTCATATCCTTCCTCTGCAAACCTTTCCATGTTGAGGATGAAAATTGCAATCAAGGGTGACAGTTCTCATTTGACAGCTTCGTATTTTTCAGTTTTTAAGATCTCATATCTGTTTATTTGCTTTACTGTGGTGTTCCTTGCTGTGAGATCTGAGCATCTCACATACATTAGTGAATGTATTCCTCCTATGAGGTGGAAATAGTATCACCATTACACAGATGAGGTACCAACCAAAAAAGGGATTTATACAGCTTGACTGAGGGTCACACAGTGAGTCTTTGGGAGCTGGGAAATGAACCTAGGTCTTCTGAGTCTGAATCCAGGGGTCATCACAAGACCATTCTCCATCTAGAAAAGGATGAACTCCAAATATTGTCAAGTCCCTCCTATTTGTCAAACAAAAAACTGGTCAAGATCAGTAGAACCGGGAATCTAAAATAATTGGAATTGAATGTGCTATACTAATTACATATTTCAGTTGTAAACACTAGTAATAGTGTCTCAGTATGTGGTTATGTCCCTGGGACTGTGCAAATACTCTCTCCACCTTAAAAAGACTGCTGATCAGTTTTAAATATGTCATGCCAGACGTTTGCAGCCTCCAAGCGTAGCATTTTAAAAAGCTGGCCAGCGTTTTCTTCACTGTGCTCTTTGGTTGGAGACTCAGCATGTAGCTGTATCAGTTGCTTACAGCCAGCTCCCCAGTTCCTCTGAAATGCCATTTATCCAAAGGTTTGGGGAGTCACCAAAGACCTCTGAATAGACCAGATTTTGGTGAATGCTAAACAAAGTTCAAGCATACGTCTTTTCTGTCCCATTATATATCTCCTCCAAATAAGTAGCCAATTTCGCTATATTCAATATAATATAGAGTATTATCCTATCCAGGATCTGTAATATAGTATAGTAGTTTACACAAAGAGATGAGAGAAGGTGAGTATTTGAGCACATATTTACCTGTTTCAGCTTTAGGAGGAGGTGCATTATAAATAACTTGCAATCAAGCAGGCTACAGAAGCAATTTACTTTCTCCAACATCAGACACACACGAGCATTTTGAAACCTCTGAAGGTAGTGATGTCATGCAACAATATTTAAGTGGTTTTTGTGTAACCTCCTTGTAATCTCCTTTCTTGAGTATACTTAATCCACAACTAGCCTTATGTGCAAGCATTAGAACAAAACCTGCAGTGAAGACCAACATTGGTATTTTTACTTTACCATTAAAACTCTCAATTCAAAGTAAGCAAAAAATCTTGTCTTTGATTTATTTATTTTTCTATTTTTTTATTTTTTTGCTTTGCAGATTTGAGATTTTGCTGCTCCTGTATTAACAGAACTCCTCTGTAGAAGACACAGTACAACCCTGGATCTCCCTCTGTTCTTACATGGTGCCCATATTGCAGTATTGCGGTGTAAACCTCTACAAGAGAAAGTACAATCCTGGTTAACTGGAATGTGCTCCTGTATAATAGTTCCTTGCGTGTAAGGACAGGAGAACATTGAAAGTTAATTTTTTCTGTGCAGGTCTGATGACTCTTCTTCCCAAGATTTACTCTGCAAAATATATAATTGTCTTGCTTGGGAGCCAGGCCTATATTTCACTTTCAGACCAAATAGTTGTTTTTAGCAATTCTGTAAAAAATTGAGAGAGTCAGTCTTTCACAGAATCTCTGTTAATACAACTTGTGGGGAAATAGCAAAACTAAACTTTGCACCATCACTTAGGACCCCTGAATCTGCAAATCTGCAGTTTAGAGTTCAAACTAGCTGGCGCTTTACTTATGGAGTCTTGTCTGCCACAAGTGATGGCCTCTGTAACTTCAGTTTCTTTGCTTGGGGAATGCTGAAAGACAGTGCTCAGTTCCAGGTCCCCAAATTTCACTAAAGATCTAGGGTCATTGGGTCTGGCCCATCTCTACTTGAGCCCTGGCAGAGCATTCCAGTTGCTGGTGGCCAGCCCTGTTGATATTGGTATTCCTGACCCATTGAACAATCTCACCCTGGTAAGAATGCATAGGAGCAGTCAGTTGTATAGTAGTTGATGCTTCCCCAAGCTGCTCAGATTTGTTATGCAGGAGTGTAATCCGATCATGCCTACATGTGCCGAACTGCATGCATTTACCTTGAACTTTCGTTTTTCATTTTAAAGTTGTTTCAGAATTAATACATTGCAGATTCAACCACTGGGGAAGCTGTCCTAAAATAAAATTCAATAGGATAATCACTTTCCATGTCAACTGGGACCTCCTTAATCCAAATTTACATGGTCTGCAGGCCCAGGCTTGCTTTTTCAGCCGCTTTCTTCTCCGAGGTAGGATGTTTCTTTGTCGTACTCGTGGAGAATTCCCACCTCTCTGGCCCTTGTTTTCCGTTAGAGCAAGCAGTCTCTCCATGACCAAGTTCATACAAGTTGGGGATTCTTGTGGTTGCCTTGAGTGGACATGTTTTCTTAGACATTTTTTCCTTAGCTTGGCGGCAAGCTTTCACTTTGAAGGGTGAAGTGCTGAAATCCCTTGCGTGTGCATGTGTGTGTGTGTGTGTGTCTGGAAATTTACTCATTGGAATTGCTGGCATCTGAGGAAACTGTATGGACACTTGTTTAGGCCCAAGAGGAAACATTTAGATGCTTGGTCAAGAAACCAGCAACTGTGAGGGCATGGCTTCTCCTGATATTCTTAGGGCAGGTTTGCTTAGGGTAGAAACACTTACGGAGCAGTTACAATGAGACTGGAACGACAGCACAAACAGGGGAAGAGGGAACGTTTATTCATTATCCACAATTGACAGCAACTTGGAGTCTGAGTTTGTAAACTTCAAGAGCAGATAGCAGCCTAGTGGATTTGGAAAACACCTCAGGCCCTGAGGCTATATTTACAATAGTAATTGAGCATAAAATGACTCTACAGGAGGGTGGAAAAATTGGAGAACAAAGTCAAGGACTGGGAATTTGGGACTTGTGGGAATTCCAGAGCATGTTATCATGACCACTATCATTATTTATTTGTATTCCAGTGGCAAGCAGGAGCCCCAGTTATAGGCACTGTACGTACACAGAACAAAAAGACAGTCTCTGCCCCCAAAAGTTTATAATCCATAAAACAAGAGACAACAGGAGGGTACAACAGATAAGTGGCATTCAAGGAACAATAAGACAGTCCTGGACATAATGATAAATAGTGGCCTCAGCACACCAGAAATTAAATCTGGAGTCCTAATTGTTGTTGTTATGGGTATGTGTTTTGTGAAAAACCTGGTGGAGTTGTTTGTTGTTGTGTTACCTCATGGATTTTAATCTCTTGAAGCAGGCTGGAGAATAACTGTTCTCTTCATGCTTTTGTACAGTTATTTCATGTGCCATTTTGCAACTTTATAACAAAATCCTAAAATGAGTTCATGCAATGGATAAAATAAACTTTGTTCTGTAAGCACGCACTGAATGTACCCTGATGCTTTCAAAGGCATGCAGTTTTGCATCAGTCAAACGAAATGTAGCCTCTTGTCCTCAGTCCTACTATGTCCAAGAAAACTTTCCTTGAACTGCTGTAACCAATCCTTGTATTGCCAAAAATCATGACATAGGTCCTCAAAAAATCATGATTTCCATGAAAATGGTGGGGTTTTTGTATTTGCCCTCTTGATTTTGGTCCCTTTTGTGTTTGTGTTTTCAAACTTTTCTCTGCAACCATGAGAGCTAGAAATTTAAATTTTTAAAAACTGAAACGAGGGATTCTTACATAATCACATGGCTCCCAGAACTGAGGCTTTAAGAAAAGTACCAAATATAATGACATTCACAATAAAATTATAAAACTAGGCAAGACTGTGTTCTGGGTCCCTGAAGAGGCTTTCATATTTGTGGAAAGGGAAGAATCTGCAATTCCAAGGCCCTTCAGAGCAAACTAGACAAAGAATGCTAGGAATGGATTAAGTGGACTGTCACAGGTATATCTGTAGTTAAATATCTGTTTCTGCTTGGAGGAAATTACTGGCTTGCATTATATAGATAAATTACTTTTGGTTGTTCAGTGCACATTTAAAATGTATTTGTTTTATTGCTGAGAAAATACACTGCTTAAACTGGTACTGGAATATCTGTTAAACTTCCTATATCCTAAAACAGGGACAGATTTAAGTTGACTGACTGCATTGGGCTGAGGCCGCTGGTGATTTTGTGCCCTCAAGAGAAGAGGGGCAAATACATTCCCAAGAGATATGTTCCTGTCATATCTGTTCAACCAGCTGTATCTTCTACTTATACTGTGAGAGAGCTAATATTTTGCAATTATTTATAGCAGGAGAGGTCCTATAAATTAGAGTGCAAAGAATTTACATGTTGGTGTTATTTTTCTATAATTCAGCAGTCTATTTGTACAGGCTCATGGCTTTGAATATTCCACCCCCATTAGAATATTTAAAGGCTATATATGAGCTTTATGCGAAGACTTTTTCAGCTATTACCAATAACACTTCTTTCTCTTCTCTTCTGAGGATAAAATTTAGCAGCAGGATGTATATACAGTTTTCTTATGCAGCAGATTTATGTTCATGATTACTGGATTTTTTTTTCTGAATTTTGTCCTTATTTGATTTTAAAACTCTTATAAAAATAAAGGGGAAAATAGACTTGATATCTGTGCTGCCATTCATCTAGTTATAATGCCAAGAGCCTCCAACATACAGGCTTGATTTCCTTTGGTGAACAGCTGGCAAAGTCTTCCAAGCAAGATGGTACTTCATGACTGAAGCCAGAGTTTTAAACAGTCCTTTTTTCTATGCATAGTCAAGTCATTTACTTTCTCCATGAGCTGGCAGAACTGGCAAATCAAAATCTTAAAATTAATAGAATCACAGAAATTAAAAATGACTAGTACTTGCTACCATTATTTACAGTAACACCCACACTGCGCTAAGTGCTTTCCAATCACTCAAGTGACAGTTCTTGCTTTTAGGCAGGCAAGCGGTTTTGTGGGGGGGAGGAGAGACAACAATAGGCAAATTTACATACAAGCCAACTTGGTTCATTTATAAGCAGCACAGCAGAAGTGGGCCTTTAAGTGGGGCTTAGATACAGGCAGGGATATGGTTGGGGATATGCTCAGGGAGGTCATACCATGTGTGGGGTCCACATGGTAAAAGGCAGAGGAAGTATGTGAAGCTGACCAACCTAATTAAGGTAGCACTGTGAGACATTGGTTCAGTTATGATTAGCAGAGGTACTTATGCAAGCAAGATCCGCTTCACTGTAACAGGGAGGGGGCTAGTGGCAGAGAGTTCTCACTAAGGTCCCCTTGGGTCTGGAATGCCCTTCAGTGGTTGCTCCTAAATAGCATGAGTTTGTCAATTTTCACGGTGTGCTGCAGGGCGCATTTGTTTAATCAGACCTTTAAGGAGAGAGAGGCCTGCTGGGATATTGTTTGACATACTGAGGCATTTGTTATACTGAAGATTGCTGCTTTGGAAGATGAGTGAAGCTGACTGAAATACATATGCCAATTTTGTAATTTTAAGTAACTCAGGGCACTCCAAGCCCTTGGGTGGACTCATTTATTGTTCTAAATCAAAATAAATGACAAGAAAGGTTCCAGTCAGGGCCACGTTATGCTGGGGGATGTATGTGAATTACATAGAAAGAGAGTCCCTGCCCTAAAAAGCTTGGTATCATCTTAGGCCCCATTCCTGCAAACACTGTATGCATCTGCTTAACTTTAAGCACAGTGAATGGCCCCATAGAAGTCCTACTTAAACACATGAGTGTTTGCAGTATTGGGCCCTCTATACTGCTGATGACAAGACTCAACAGTTGGATGAAACAAACAGGATGTGAGAGGAAAGAGCAGAAGAAGGTAACAAAGAAATGAGCAGCTTTTCATGGTAACAAGCAGATTTTGTGGGCATCACAGCGGAGGTGAGCCTTGAAGGAAAAGGCTTTGCAGAGACGTTCTTCCCCCCCCTCAGGTGGTGGTGTTTTTTTTGGGGGGAGGGGAAAGAGGGGGAAAGAACATTGCTATTTTTCTTGTTTAGCGTTTTGGAGGTACAGTATCTGCCAGAAAAATAAGGGAGCACTCCAGTTTGGGCTTCTGTGATTAAGCTCCTGCCATCTACAATATGACCCCATCCCAGGCTCGCTCTCTGTCGTCTTACAGTGATAGTATTTTATGTGAAATTGAAAAGACTTTCAAAAATTCTTTTTGACTCCTACAAAAATAAAGGCAACAGCTATCTCTTTTATCCTGATGTTGACTTGGCAACAGGACAGATATTCAGCACGATGTTAAAATGGAAGCGTTTACAATTCTCCTGCCTCTCAGGAAAATGTTATATCTAACCAAAAAAAATTTTTTTAAATAAAAAAATTCAGTGTCTGAGGCTGCCAATCAAGTACCTTCACCAGCTTGAATGTCCCTCTCTCCATGATAGAAAATGATTACTCAATCTACATTGCATGTTTTTAGAGTGGTTATAACTATTTTTGTCAAGTATTTTAGCATAGTTGCCAGAGTTGCACAATTCATAACTACTTTCTTCCTAAACCACTTGTCTGTATCCAGATGGCCCTTATCAGAGCTCCTCACAACATCTCCAGGAGGTAGGGAAGTATTATTCTTATTAACATACAGGAAACTGAGGCTCAGGGGACCACCTGACTTGTGGAAGGTCACGTAGTCTGTAATAGAGCCAGGAGTTGAATCCATATCTCCAGAGTCCAAATCCAGTGCCTTAACCCAAAGCTATACTTCCTCTCCCTTGCTACCATGGATGGTGCTCAGGTGGTATAAAGGCCAAAATATACATCATATCTCAAAACATCATCTTTTCCTTCCTTGAATTCCATTACCCTTCTGATGTACCCTAGTGTTCTGTTGGCTACGATGCTTGTATCCCTAAATATAAGCAGAGAGCAGAGTCCCCCTGTTTTTCTGGAAGTTGCCCTGCTCTGAGTTTGCACTGATTTTGTGTGAGTGAAATTCTTTCAGGCTGTTTGTGTTGCTTGATAAAGTCCAGTTAGTTTCATTTGCTGTGTTTACATGCCTTTTATGTATTCAATGCTAAACTTAGGACTTGTCTACATGGGAAAATTATACCAGTATAAGCTAAAGTGTGAATTTAAACTGATATATTTATACCAGGACAGCCCTACATGTAGACTCTCTTATTCTGATATGAGTGGGTTTTTTTAGCTGTCTTAAACCCTTTCCCAAGCAACATATACTAAACCGAAAGAAGCCTCTCTTATCTGGCATAAATGCACCCACATGGAGGTATAGGGGTGTTTATACTGCAATAATTGGTAAAACAAGACTTTTGCTTCCTGAGTATATGTTCACTTATTCCTCGCCTGATGCAGAGTTGAGAGTGAGGGTTTGTCTGCACTACAGTTTTTACCTCACGTTAATTGATTGCCAGTTAACTCAAGATAGTTTTCAACATGTTTGTAAAGGCTAGTCTAGACCCTCCCCAAATGTTTGTTCCAGGATACAAATATTTGTAATTTAGGGCTTGTCTACACTTAAATTGCTACAGCAGCACAGCTGAAGCGCTTCAGTATCAACACTACCTATGCCAATAGGTGGGATACTTCCTTCGGCATAGCTAATTCACCTACATGAGGGGCAGTAGCTAAGCACTGGTCTACACTGCAGGGTTAGGTCGATGCAAGGCAGCTTATGTCGACCTATGTAAGTATTTACACTAAGGCCTGGTCTATGCTTACCGGCAAATTCATCGGCAGTCGACGGGAATTATGCAAGCTACATAGAGTAGCTTGTGTAATTTCTGTCAACTTCCTAAATTCTCTTCTGTGTGCTGTCTCCACTGCGCTGTGCTGACGGGAAATGCGTACCCATCGACGCAGCGCTACTCTTTTTTCGGAGATGGTTTTACTAAATTGACTTCCGGATCGATTGAGCGGGTTTTCAGTTCCGCTCAGTTGAACCGGATAAATCGATCTGATGGTGGCGAATTTGCCACTGTCAGTGTAGACATAGCCTAAAATGTCACCCTACCGACATAACTCACCTGCTACTCTGACTTTGACTCTGTGCCTCTTGTGGAGGTGGAGTTATGTCGATGTAGCTAGGTCAATGCAGCATCAATGTAGACATTGCATTGCTTACATCAACTGTTGCTGTCTTTCAGAAGCCATCCCACAGTGCCCCACACTGACAGTTCAATCATTGCAAGCGCTCTTGGTGAGGATGCGCACCACCGCCACAAGGAGCGAAGTGTAGACATGCACAAGTGATGTTATTACTGTGGCGGCTGTATGCCACCATAAGTTAGGTTGACTTAATTTTGTAATATAGACATGTCCTAAGTTGGCGGAAGAATTCTTCCATCGACCTAGCACTGTCTACTCGACGACTTAGGTCACCTTAACTCTGTTGCTCAGGGATATGGATTTTTCACACCTCTGAATGATGTAGATGGAGTCAACCCAATTTTCTAGTGTAGACATCCCTTAACCTAAGTTCAGGCCCAGCCTCTGAAAATGTGTTAACTACCTCAAGTTAAATGGCAATCCATTAACCTGAGGTAAAAAACTCAAATGTAGAAACCCCGAAGTGTCACTAACAAGAGTAAAAATTCTGGTTTACACACAGTTTTTATACTGGTATAACTGTTTTGGTTAGGAGGTGTGAGGTTTTTTGCTGAAATGTTTGTTGGTACAACCCCTAATGCGGATGTGGATATATTATTATAAAGGTTTCTATATCGGTGTAGCTATATCAGCATAGTTTATTCCCCTTCTTGTAGGGGATTAAACTAAACAGATGTAAACACCTTTATACTGATATAACTGCATCCAGTTACACTGCTTTAGCCATATCAGTTAGAGAGGTACAGCTTTATGTCCAGCCTTATCTTTTGGCCTCTGAAAACATTTTGTGTGTGTGACTGTAATATTAAAATGAGTGTATTCTGAATATGTGGAAGATGAGTTTCAATGCCTTTGAGGTGATTAGAAGTTGTATAGGCTATACTGTATGTCCCTGGAAAGGTGACATGAACCTAGATCCCCTAGATTTTTATTGGGCTTTTGGACTTGATCTATAAACTCATTGTCATGAAGTATTTAAGGTGAATATTAGACAAATAAATAATATGAAGTTCTGTTCTTCGTTTTCTAGGATTTTAGTAATCTATCCGAGTGCATTCATTGTAGGACTAGCTGGAGTGGGGCTTAAGAGACATGGGTTCTAATTCCTGGCTCTGCCACTGGCTTGCTGGGTGACACTGGGGAAGTAATTTCACCTTTCTGTGCCTTGGTTTCCCATCTGTAAAATTAGGGATAATTATATTTATCTCCTATGTAAAGTGCTTGGAGAACTATGGATGAAAAGCACTTCAGGCGAGCTAGGTGGTGGCTTTATTATTATTATTTATTACTCGCTTATTACTAAATTAATTTTCTAAATATAACTGATTGTACCCTGTTCATTAGCTGGGCAGCTTGTCTAGTTGAGCAACTCTTTGGCTTTGGAAGAAGGAATTTTCTTATGCTGAGCCCCAGTGTGTTTAGTGGTGAACCTTCTGGGTCCAAAGGATGAACTGCAGAGGACACTACAGACACCAGAGAAAATCCAGCGCGCACACATTCTCTCCAAGCAATTGCTGCACTTCCTTTAAGTACTTTCATTAGTGACATGCCTTGCCATAGACTCTGGAACTCACCATTAGTAGAATCATGTAGAGTGGGACTTTCTGTGACAAGTGTTACAATTCAGGCATCCCACCTCAAGGAAGTTGCTCTCTGAGCTAAGCCCTCACCCTTAATGTTCCCAAGCGCTTGGCACTGGCGTGTGGTACATGGAGTTCATTAGTTCACAAACACTGAAAGTATTTATTTAAAACAAAACATGTGATAGGGTTCCAGTCCATTTAACAGCAAGCACCTTGCTCAAACAGATGGAGAGCAATTTGTGCAGCTGAGCATTTAAAGTACTCTTTTCTGGGATCTCATCTATGCTGGACATTGCTGAATAGAAATAATGCAGACTCGTTCTAAAGTTGGCGCAGTGGGAGCGAAGTTTCCCACTCCTGCTTCATTTTGTGCATTGGCACCAGAGTAATGGCTTTCTTTTGAGAGAGCCCTTATTAATTTTTTCTCCTTTCTCTCATTAAAGTGGTGCAGTTCATAATGACAAATGTTTCCAAGTGGAGCCATATGCTGTAAGGTATTTTATACGAATGCTTGAAAATAAAACTATGTACACTTGAAAACTCCAGTTACCTGAAAGTAACATATTCTTATTTATCTTTTCAGAGTTCCCACAGAGAGGGGTAGATTGGAAGTTTTTTTGCAACCATCAGCTTGAAGTTATTAAATAAAGGAATGAATGCAGTTTGTTCTGCAGGCTCTCAGCGCCTCCTAGTGTCTGTGTAGAGTTTTCACTGCTTTCTTTTCACATTAAACTTCATTCTTCTTAATAACCAGTCAAGCATCTATTACTGAGACTTGGCTTGTTTTGGTTGTTCTGCTGCAGAGACTCTGTGTCTGTCATTAAGTTTTATTCAAGTTTTCAACAGAGATTGGCTCTGTTATTCTGTAGAGCCAAGTATTTCTATGAGCTTCAGCAGAGACCTCTTAATATTTCTAGTTTTTGAGTCAGTGTCTTGCTTTATGGTTTCAGTCAAAGCTTTTAGCAGGTTCTAAAGCTCTATTTTCATAAGGCTTTGGAACCACTTTTCCTCTCCTCTTTCAAACTTGTCACTGCTAGGTGAAAGCATGTCCTTGGGCGTCGGTGCCAATGAGCATTTCACCTCTCTGTTTAAATTTTGTTTAGCCATTGTTATTCTGCTAGTCCAGGGGACACCAAACTCTCAGCTGTGAGGGCCACATCCCTCAGTCCTGCTCCTATGGTGGGCCAGCGTGGCTGGGCCCACATCATGTGGGAGTGGGGGGGAGCAGCTGCCACGTGGCACTGCTTGGGGCCGGGAGTAGCACGCTGGGCCCACGTGGGAGAGGGGTGGGGTCGGAAGGGGGGAGCGGGCCGGTCAAAATGTGTTGGCGGGCCAGAAGCGGCCCACGGGCCGTAATTTAGGGACCCATGTGCTAGTCCAAAGCTCTCTTCACTGCGGGCATTGTTTATTGAATATGGTTTGGCATCTTTCTGATAATCAGAGTGACAATCTAAGAACGTGAAGTTTCTTGTGCATTTTAGAGCTTGTGGTAGTAAATTCACAAGGGGTGAATTTAGAGTGAACAGATAGCAAGTGCGAAAAATCGGGACAGGGTCAGGCATAATAGATGCCTATATAAGACAAAGCCCCAAATATCAGGACTGTCCCTATAAAATCGGGACATCGGGTCACCGTAGGTGAATTTCACCCTCTGTGCTTATGAAAAATGTTGAGTCCTGGATACTGGAGTTCTCCATCCACAGAATAAGTTCTGTAGCAGGGTAAATTTCCTTTTAATACTTTTCCAGCATCCTTGTCCTGAGGGCAGCATCCTTACCCCTACCATTCTTTTTTCTGTGTGGGCTCCTGCAGTACATTAAACAGGTAAAACTCTCTCATTGAAGTCGATGGGAGTTTTGCCAGTGTACTGAACTGCTTGTTCAGGCTGTCTCAGGTGGTACCTGATTTGTGGTGGTCATTTATGATGTGTTCCAATAGGAACTGTACTAAGACCATTTTGTGTCTTATAGACTTCAAGTTGTGATTTTTTTTAAATAGCTAGAGGGCCAGCATACATTGTCTGCCTTTTCCTTTCATGGATGTCTTTCCTGGGCTAAAGTAAAGGTATGGGAAGCAGTACAAGTTTAGTAGGTCCAACATGCGCGAAAGTGATGGTAGAACTATTTTTATTTAGTTTAGTAAGTATTCTGTGTGCTTTTCAGACAGATGTGAAGATGAAGTTTCTGGCACAAAGATCTTAGCCTAACAAGGCTTGGAAGTAATCAGTTTTATTTCATCTGATATTAGAAGTGTTTTCCAAGTATGGTGTTTTTATGTGAGTTATATTTTCTGCTAATACAAGAATATATAAAAACAAACATCAGATTCTAATGATTCAAAATGTAATGATTGTAGAAGTCTAGATTTGCAGCAGATTCAGAATACTTTTAATTCATATTTCCTTAGTTTGTTGAGCACTGTGGAATAATAATGACTTCCTTACTAGAATTACTAACACACACAGTCAGCCTACTAGTCACTTTAAAAAACTAATTTCTTTTAAACGTATCAACCGATGCTCTTTTATGACTTTTTCAGAGGAGCAAGCAGTTATCAGTGTTTCCAGTTAAATCGTTTGAAGGCTAATGAGAGTGCATTAGTTTGAGAAATAGCTGTGAGTATTAGCAGGGCTAGAAGCGTTGGACTCCAATGGTTTGTTAATGCTAAGGTAGTTAATAAATAGATTGAATTTGTAGAGTGCCTTTCATCTTAGAATTTCAAAGTGCTTTAAAAAGGTACACAAGTCTTGTGCTTATTTTACAGTTTGGGGAACGAAGGCACAGAAAGGCTAGCCAACTTGTCCAACGACACACAACAAGTGTCATAGATCTTGCAACTGTCTGAGTGTGGATACATTTTTAGACAAATGTAGTTTTCAAGATGACTGTGTTTCTTTAAGTAAAATGCTAGATCTTGGATGGACTTTTACCTCTCTCAAATTGTTAGTGATTTTGTTAGTACAAGGAGCTTTAAAATGGAAATGGGTCAGCTGTCCTGTCTAGCACTGGAAGAAGTCCTATTTGTATAATTAGTGTTTCTGATAAAATGATGGATGAGAAAAATCTCATGGAATTCTTTTGAAAGTTTCTGGGTACAGACCACAATTCAGTGGAACCTAGAGAGAATCACTTTCCAAGTCAAAGCTGAGGATGCACTCTGGCCTCTGGTTTAAAATAGTGATGATGGGGGACAGGGGTTAGCAGTGGCTATTGGCTAGAGCTGGAGAGTAGGAGAAAAGGAGCCTGGTCTCTTGGCTCTCATGCTCTTAGGCTGTGTGTTCTTGGGCACATCACAGGAAAATGGAGGTATAGAGCACTAGTCTGTAAAATGGAAATATTTATTATCTGCCTCTGTGTAAAGAGGTTTGAATCCTCCAGTGAAGGCTGCTATATCAATACAAAATACTATTGTTATCAGGGACTCTAGTTTTCCGTAATTTAAAAAAAAAAAAAAAATCTGATAAAAAAAATAACATGCATTTTTCCACAATTAAAATGAAATGCTGAATCTTAGTTTTTTCAGAAAATGCAGCTCCAGCTGTGAGCCTTGCCACCCAGCACTCGGGCTGTTAGCATCACTTCGGTTAATCTGGAGAGCCAGATAACGGAGGCTCGAAAAAACCGGGTTCTACTGTATATGTTCTTATTTTTTCACAGAATGTAAAACAAAAGATTCTCTGTAAAAACACAAATTCCATGTCTTTTGTGCAGCAAATGGATTTCTAGGATCCCTGGTTATTATATATTCTAATTAATGCATAATATTGAGAGGTGAGGGAGACAGCACTATCTGCTAGAAGACTAATAACTTCTATTAGCCAAGGATAAGCTGGTTAAATATCCGATTGGGATATTTTTTGAAGAATGAATTTTGCAGGAGCATGAAATATTCCTCCTTTGACCTGCTCACTTTGGGCATTTGGGATGACAGGCTCCTCCTGGCTTAGTGCTGCGAAACACACCAGGAGCTGATTCAGGAATTGAGGATAGCCCATTAAGTAACAGCAACTGTAAAATGTTTGACGTCCTTTGCAACGAGGAGCAGTATCCCACCACTAAACTTTAAGAAGTTGAAAAAGGACAGTTAACTAAAATCCATAGTATCATCACAGAAACTTGCATGTTTTTCTAAAAGATAGTCAGAGATTAAGGTCAGAAAAGACCACCAGATCCTCTAGTCTGAATCTTCTATGTATGACGGGCTATGAACATTACCCAGAACCTGCTCACTAAACCAATAACCGACATTAAACCAAAGTATTACAACCCACAGAAGACTAGACCTTATATACCACAGGTAGAGAATAGAAGGGACCAAGTTGTAGTAAAGCCTGAGGCTCCTGCAGTGGCAGGGAAATGATTAAGTAGATATCCTCTAGGAATTATTTGGGGGAAGTTCTATGGCCTGTGTTATACAGGAGGTCAGACTAGTTGATCACAGTGCTTCTGGCCTTGGAACTTATGACTCTTAAAATCCCTTAAGGTGCTAGAACCAACACATACTGTGACTTACAGCACCAAGCTCTGCTAGTGGATGCCCAGATGAAGGGTGGTGGCTAATGCTGAGATTTGTACTGCAGATCTCTTGCTCACTGAGAATGAGGATATACATAATGTCCTGAAACCGGAGGGTATTATTGGCTAGTGGAGACCACTTTTTCAACTTAAAAGGTTTGAAAATAACAGATACATAAAATCAATCCAATCTATGGGCCAGATTCCCCATAACATACAAGGATAAGTAGGATTACATCCACTATTTGCCCCTATTTCATTACAACTGTTTGTCCAAAACATACTGGACCCTCTGCTTGGGTTTCTGTTGTATCCTCTAGCCTCAGATATGATCCTGTCTCAGCTTGTACCTGGCAATGCTAAACCTTTTGGCATTCAAAATTGTCGATCCTCTAGGAGGATAGTAGAGGAAAACTACTGTAGATTACAGGACACCGTCCCAGCCATTTAAATTAGTTTTGCAATCCAAAACTCATCACCGCGTGACTTTATGGAAGGAACGGTAGCTTCAGAAGCCAAATACCCTCTGATGAGGCCAGGGTGGAAGAGAGAGGAATGAATAAGCAGGACACTGTGGTGTATTCATCCTCTTGTGTGATACTTCTAGCAGGCAGGGGAAGCTGGCAATATCTCTGAGAAAGTGAGAAGCCTGAATGCTGTGCATTTGGCTTAAAGTATTATTCCCAAACTAAAACATTTGTTACAGAAGAGCTAAGTTTGAGTGGAGTCAGTGTGGCATCTCCTCCCCAATTACTTTATTTACAAAAATTCTACACCCATCAAATAAAAAAAAAAACTGCATTAAACTCTGTATATAAACAGTGAAGAGATCCAGCTGGGTTTCCATTGTCATATAATCACTCACTACCACCCACATCACCTGTTTATAACACCCACCCACCCTTTAACATTGCCCCATTGCTTTGTTCTGTTATGGAAGAATGCTGTTGGAGTACTAATGTGTGTTCCAGCACTGAAAGACGCTTATCAGCAATGCCAAAACACATTTGTAAGTCTGTAGGCTGAACCCTTTTGGAGATGATGTGCTAAACAAACTTAGGAAATTGTTCAAAAAATCAGTGATGAGAAAGTCAACCATCATAGTCAACCAAGATAACTTTAAACCTCTTTTTTTTTTTTTAGATTTTTTCCTGAGAAAACTAATCTCTGAATGAGAAATGTCATGAGAAATTTCAGGGGAATCTATTTCTTTTTGGGGAAATTCAGAGCTTATAACTGCAAAACTAGCTTCTGTAAAAAGGTTAGCTAGCTAGTCCAAAGTGCCATTACTATATGAAATTGTTTTCTCTTTTATTAAAAAGCCCATAACAAATAAAATATTGATATGCTATTTGACACCTTATTCCAGCAGTTCTTAAACTGTGTGTTGGAACCCCAAAGTGGGTCTTAGTCCCATTTTAATGGAGTCTTAAACCACCACCGGGAGTGTGTGTATACCTTGACTTTAGAATACTGTCTCACACAGTATTCTTATCAGCAAGTTAAAGAAGTATGGGTTGGATGAATGGACTTAGTCCCATTTTAATGGTCACAAGCGGAGTGCCCCAGGGGTCGGTCCTGGGGCCGGTTTTGTTCAACATCTTTATTAATGATCTGGAGGATGGGGTAGATTGCACCCTCAGAAAGTTTGCGGACAACACTAAGCTGAGGGGAGTGGTAGATACCCTGGAGGGTAGGGATAGGATACAGAGTGACCTAAACAAACTGGAGGATTGGGCCAAAAGAAATCTAATGAGGTTCAACAAGGACAAGTGCAGAGTCCTCCACTTAGGAAGGAAGAATCCCATGCACAGCTATAGACTGGGGACCGACGAGCTGGGCAGCAGCTCTGCAGAAAAGGACCTGGGGGTAACAGTGGATAAAAAGCTGGATATGAGTCAGCAGTGTGCCCTGGTTGTCAAGAAGGCTAATGGCATATTGGGCTGCATTAGGAGGGGCATTGCCAGCAGGTCACGGAAGTCATGGAGTAGGCCGCATCTTTGTCCAGTTGTGGACAAGTCAGCGGAGGGCAACAAAAATGATTAGGGGCTGGAGCAATTATGAGGAGAGGCTGAAACTGGGCTTGTTTAGAGAACCATTGCCTTATTCAAACAGATCTGTCCTGTGTGTAATCAGACACTCTCTCCAGACTTCAGTGATAAAACATTTTACTGCATTTTACTTCTGCTAGTCCTGCAGAACCTGCTCCAGAACAATGAACTGGATTCTTTTCTGGGTCCTTGTGTGTGGCAGGTAGAACCATTTTTTCAAACAGATCTGTCCTGTGTGTAATAAATTCTCCAGATTGCAGAATCTCATGTTGGCAGTGAGAGAACCAGAAAGGCCCAACTTTACTTGGAAACCCCCCTTGCTGAGTGTGCAGCATTAGCAGTTCACAAAACCACAATTTTACTTATAAACTGAGCCAGTTTAATGTGGAGTCAACAAACATGGGACCCCCATAACTTTTCTGAACATGAGAATACTTTATAATCATTCATTTCAACTAGATGTTTACACATGATTTTCAACTACTGTAGTTTACAAAGAATTAAAATGTGCATGTTTCCCAGCAGAGGGAGCTGTAGACAAGTAAATGTATTCCACTGCTTTTCCCAGAGTCTGTTAAATACATATACTCTTTAAAAACAGTATTTACTGAGTTCTACACAAAATTGTGGCACCCGCAGGTTAATTTTAAATACACTGTTTTGCTAGTTTTCCAAGAGTACATTTTTAGCAGCTAAAGGCATCCATATGCTATTTTGTTCAGAGTCGCATGAACTTTTAATGCTATCAAGTATCCGGCTACATTCGAGGAAACACGTTTGCAATACAGTGCAAAAAGTAGCTCTAAAAACAGGAGTGTGTTCCTGACCTTGATCCTTATTGATCACACTATCAGCATTTTCAGTGACGTATTCTTAGGGGCGGAGGCAGGCCATGGATAGATGTCACACACACACACACAAAGCAAGGTTGCCAGGCACGCACTCTGCAGTCAACTTGAGGTAAAAGTCAGTAGAGAGAGGGGTTCATTGCTTGTGGATCATGCATTGCCCAGCTGAAAACATGAAGTAGCCACAAGAGAAACTGAGTTTGAGCATGTGATTTGGCCCAGAGTTTCAAACAGAAACGAGGCATTGAATCAGTCCTTGGAGCTGCCTGAGCTTCTGTCTGAGCACTTGACTAAGGAGGTTGATTTAAACAGAAGGCCTCTGCTGGAAGGAAGTGCAGCCACTGAAGTCTATTGTGAGCTCCTGAAAAGCTAGGACCTTGGCTCTGGAGCTCGAACGTGGGCGCACACTGTGTGTGTCTCTTTTTGCGTAGCCAAATAGCAATTCCCTTTGCTACAGCACAAACGTGAAAAGCTTCAGCTATGGAGAAGTGGGACAGCAGCGCAGGTACCTCTGCTTTCCACATGCCAGAGTGGATGGTGAGTCGTCATTTAGTTTATTATTTTAGCTAAGACACAGCAAATTGGTCACTACTGGATTTCTAAAGGAAGCAGCTCTTTGTCAGGTGGATTTATGCCAGGCTCAATTTTACTGCATTGTATTCAAGTCTGATTAAATTTACCAGGAATGGGAGTCATTGAAGTCAGAGGCAGACAAGATCTGGTAGTCCATCTCCCTGCCAATGCAGGATGATTATTCATTGTAGATACACTGTCCAGTGTAACTGTAAAAAGTCAAGTAGCACTAGAAATAGTCTCCATCTATAAAATGGGATAATATTTTCCTGCCTCATATGGGTATTGTGTAAGACTAATGTATATAGAGCAATATGAGAGCCATGGAGGAAAAACCACTTGAAGTGCAGAATTATCTTCTAGGGTGTGTTGCATTTAGGGTGACCAGATAGCAAGTGTGAAAAATCAGGGTGAGGATTAATAAGCTCCTATATAAGAAAAAGCCCTGACTATCAGGACTGTCCCTATAAAATCAGGACATCTGGTCACCCTAGTTGCATTGTCTACTTTGAGAACAAGATCTGCATAGCAAACACTCTTTACTATCTCTTTGACAGCCTTAATATTTATTACTAAGTAGGATTCCATCTTTGAAATTGCATCTGCATTACTTACATCTGTGTTACTTTCCCTAATGTTCATTTTAAAACAGGCAACTGATCCGTAGACCAACATGTGCTGTCTATCTCACCTCAGTCAGTCAGAGGGCAGGAGAGGAGACACAGCAAGAACTAAAATAACCTTTTCTCTGCTTTGCTTCTTTGACACTAGGAGTTCTTGAAATGGTTGACAAGATAATGATTCTGTTTTGAAAACAAACCAGCACTTGAACAGTTAAAGCTTGTGTCTGGGGGACAGCTGCAATCAGAGAAAGTATCTGTGCACCTACCATGGTTTAAAAATGCTTATGCCATTCTAACGCAAAAGCAAGAAGTGCTATATTAATAGCTATTACTTCTTCCCAGATTGCTACTCACATTTTATAACCTAACTTCTTTCTGTTTGAAAAGTTGACTCTTAGCAGCTGTTCTAAGGAAGGCATTTGGGTTTGTTTTAGAACGTTATAGCAAGAGATTTGAGTTTCTGTAGGCACTTTAAAATGTGTTGCAGCAACAAGCTTTGCAAATAGTCAATGGTAAAAAAAGGGCTTTTATCAAAATCAGTGTTTGAGCTGGTCTCATGCAAATACTCAAAGCTATAAAAATATCTTTCCAGAGAATCTGTTCTGATTTGGTTTGAACTTTGAATTCTTCCAGAAGACTAACAATCTTAATTAGTCTCTCTACGCATTTTGGTAGTCAGTAAAAGTTTTCCAGTAACTATTAACATGGCACTTTCCATCCCCTGTCTGCTGGCTTTCTGTAGAGTGAAATTCTCTACTGTACTTTAACCCAACTTATCTTGTAATTTATATCACACTAACAGGAAATACCTTTTGCATTTAAAGGTCAGCATTGATACAGCTTTGCGTAACAGATCCCCCTCATTTGACACTGTAAATGTGTCTATTTTATACTGATTCAAATATCTTCAAATATGGA
Organism: Emydura macquarii macquarii; assembly: GCF_026122565.2. Taxonomy (NCBI): domain Eukaryota; kingdom Metazoa; phylum Chordata; order Testudines; family Chelidae; genus Emydura; species Emydura macquarii. The sequence goes on along the minus strand of NW_027133607.1, from coordinate 9,081,146 downwards.
TTTCTGTTTATGATCTAGATTTTAGTTTGGTCAATTATAATTTCTAGATCTTTAGGGCATCAAAACAAGTGCCATAACCATAATGGGATCAGAACTGTGCTAGCAAAAAAATAAGTTTAAATGTGGTGATTGCTAGCAGGGCTCGAACAGTTTTTCTTTGCGGTGTGGACATGTTTTTTTTCCTGAAAAAAATACTTTTAAAAGATTCTGTGCTATAAGGCCCCATCTACAAAGAGCTTGTAGTTGTGTTTAACAGCCAGGCTTAATCAGTTTGAACTCCTATTAAACCCGGTTATAACATGGTTTGCTAAACCGGTGTGGATAGGTCCAAACAAGTAAAGATTGTCTAGAGCTGCAAAATTCAGATCTTGGTTTGGGTCTTTATTTCAAAATTCTTATCCCTCTGAGTTTTGAGGTGTTAAGATTCACGGAGTTGAGGGGTTACAAAAAATCACTGTTCTAACTTAGGTCCCCACATTGGGTAAAGCACTGATTTTTAACTAAACCTATGTTTAGTCCCTTCCACATGGATCAACCAAATTGGATTTTATACTGCTTGTACAACAACCACGCTTATGGGCTCTCATATAACTTTCACTGCACCGGAGGAGTCAGTTGTAACACAACAATCTCTTGACATGGTTTAAAACAGTCTTGCAGTGTAAGAGTTCCTGAATTGTGCTGCACACTTGAAGTTTTACAAGGCTGAAGAATGAAACAGGAATATGGTTAAATCATGATTGAGGAGAATGAACCCACTGTTAACGCAGAGTTAACTATGTTGGGGGCAACTGTGACCCTCCATATGGTAGAAATTACAATGTAGCTGGAATCTGGACTGTGCATAGATGGTATCCTAGTTTAACTTTTCAGGTAATCTATAGCTTGGTCTAAATACTGGCCTTAAACAAATCCCTGTCCATATCAATCAGGGAAACTTTGGTGGAAAACTCCTACTAGTAAAAACCCTGTGGAAAAACTTTCTGTTTTTAGGCCTGTGGCTAAGACCAAGTACGTGTAGTGTCAGTTCAACATCAAATACATTCACTGTTGGGGGAAATATATCCTGCCTTGAGGACCCAATAGGTGTTTTCCTTTCTAACTTATGTGATCTTATGATTTTATACTGTAGAAGAAAAAAGATCCCCTTTTGTTACCTGAGCAACTTGAAATAATATGGAAAGAACCTTGCCAGTTGGCCTCCGTCTCAGGGCTGCTACAAACAGACCTGGTAACAAGCTAGGGGAACTATTTTCTCCATTTGTAAATGTTTATGTATTTCCTCATCCCAGTCTCTCTTTGGCCTTGACCACACGAAGCTATTTTTTTAAAAGATTTCCCACTAGCACAATTCTAAATGTGGTTGCTATGGTGGTAGCACTAATATAGACCAGGGACTAGCAGATCTTTACCTTTGTTACATAAGCCTGCTCTGAACAAGTATATGAACATAGTGATAAAATTCTAGTAGCTGCTCGGAGTCTTGTCTTCATTAGCATTTCCATCAGTGGGGCTGCATCAGTTTGGCAATGGTGGGGGATTTTTTTAGTGAAGAAGCCTAAGAATGGCAGTCAGGGGAAGGGATTTCCCAGGCATCAAAGTATGAAAGTTCTACTCATCTGCTAGGACCTATTTGAGTGGGATGTAATCTGAGCAAGCCACTGGGTGTGAGGGCGAGGCTTGATTGAAATATACCATGATTCAATTCCCCTGTTGGCACTGATATCCAAGAGGCCTGAAGGCCAAGTTCAGTCTCCATCCCAGGTCTCCTGTGAAGTGATAGAATACGCTCAACTGTCAAGCCGAAATTTGTGCTATTCTAGGCAATGGTCTAGCACTGCCCTGAGATTCTAGGTGCACTAAAAATACTCTAGATGGATGCCTGTGGCCTACCAGACAGCAACAGACCTGGCTACTGCAAGACCTTTGGATAATAAGATACTTGACTGGGGAAGCTCAGATTGTGCTTCAGAAGGGTAACTACAAATGGGTTAAAATGTACACGTTAATCCACCAAGTTAGAATCCATGTGACATTTTAGCTGTAGGGCTGGAATCTTAAACACTTAAAGCTTTAGCATAGCTTTGATTCAACAAGTGGCATTGTCAGGATTACACATTAATTTAAGGCATGAGAAAGTTTGGCACAAATGGCTTTATACAGCTCCCTCCTCAAAAAGGATATGAACTGTAAGTCTTTTGAACATAATTGAAGGAGGCAGGGTTAGAAGTTAACTGAAGCAACTTAACCTTCACATTTTACAGCTCATTTCATGCAGGGCAGCTGTTGTCAATAAGCAAGGAGCATGTTTGTGTCACAGTGGAGGGAAAGGGATTGTGTCTACTTCAGCAAACCTGTTCTGTGTGTTTTGGATGTGTCTCAGGCATCCATACACACATCTCTGATTTCATGCAGAAAAGTGGAACAGGAGATAAAGCATCTCTCCTGGTAACCCAGGGTATTGTGTGTTGTTGCAGTCATGTGGTTTTCCTTTCATTAATAGTGATGAGATCTTAGTCAGTTCGGGACTTTCCACAAGTCCTGTGGTTCAAGCACAGTTTTCGGGAGGGGGGCAGGCGTTGTGGGTTCAGTTCCAGTCTCTGCTCATTATGCGGTCAGGCAAGTTGCATACCTGTCTGTGCCTCCATTTTTCCATTGGTTAATAGTAAAATACCTTCTCCACCGGAGTATTGGGAGCATTAAATAAAGCACTTTGAGATCCTCTGAGAGGAAGTGCTATAAAGGGTGAAGAATTTTCATAATAGTCATGCTGGTCACAACCACTCTAGATAAGAGTGCCAAACACTCTTCATTTTAATCCTGTTGTTTTTACAGCCTCATTACTTTACAAACCTTTTGGGTTGATAATTACTTGTTTTCTCCCTTAAGTTTGTCGTCTTCCCAGTTGGGTGTTCTGAGGGGCTGGAAATTTTCCCATTAGAAAAAGATGTTCTCATCACTTTGTTTCTCACAGGAATAACTGAATAAGGGCTAGACTTTGAAACATGTAACTTGGTATGTATAAAGACCTTAGTGATCATTACATTCTGGTTAGCTGTGTAGTAATCTAGAGCTTGCCCCGCTATATTTGCAGAAGTCAGTTTGCTGTGGAGCAAGGAATTTACAAGCTCCATTAGCAAATCCCCATGAACTTGTATGCTGCACAAAATCAGTAGCCCTGTTTCTTTTCCTTTGTTCTTTAAAAGAAACTAGGGATGTTAAGTGAAAAAAGTTAGCATTTTTGCAATGCTGTTTCCAAAATCAAGCACTCAAGACATTTCCAAAGTTAGTTCTTGCTGCAGCATTTACTCCTGTACATTACATACTGTTTTTATTGATATACTGTAACACTATATTAAGATTTACAATTAACAAAGCAAACAGGAATAGAAAATACTCCATATGCTCAACATGGTCAAATTAACATTGTTGGAAGACTAGATTACAACCCCTGCATTTATAGACTCATAGACTTTAAGGGTCAGAAGGGACCATCATGATAATCTAATCTGGCCTCCTGCACATTGCACTGTTAAAAGACACTTTTATCTTTGTAGCACAGATGATTAAAAAAGTGTTAACTATGTTCTCAAGCTGGGGTACACAACTGGATTTTAGTAGGACTGAACGTGGTTCTCTCCCATTTTTGCTGCAAGATAAAACTGCATTTTAACCACCTCAAGGAACAAGCATGTTGCACCTTTTCCCCTCTGATGAGATAGTTGTGTTAAGTAGTTTCTTTGTAGGTTTGTAGGATATTAAGCTTTGGTGTCTTAGGCTGTCTCTTCACTGAAAATAAGTGTCTTTTTTACATTGAGAGAGGTGTTCGTTAGCTTTCTTGATGTAAAATCTTAGTGGAGACAAGGCACAGATAATATTGACCTCACTATTTTTATTGAAGGTCAACCCTATATCCCCCACTTCTGGTTTACCCTGAATAACTACATCAAGGTAAAAAAGTGTCTCCTCTAGGATTTTAGATTGTTAGTAAAAACACACCTCTTTTGCTGTGAAGACATAGCCCGAGATGCAGTAATGGTGTTAATCCTAATGCCCTGGCAAATTTCCAAGTGGAATAATTATTTTGCGCCTCTCCACTCCCCTGTGCATTTTCAGTTGAATATAATATATTTCTTCACTTTGTAATAAGTTTTGGGGTGGTGGTACTTTTTAAGCAGCTGTAACTTTTCACTTGAGAACTACAGTAGCTGTCTTTCAGTAATGAAGGAAACTGAAGATTGACACCCAAATTTCATAGTGGTGGAGTATTGTCTGATGCTTAAAGCAAAAGATGAGGAGCTAGGATGCCTGGGTTCTATTCCCAGCTCTGCTGCAAATCATCTTTATGAGACCGGGAATATTTGTTTCCTCGTTTATAAAATGGGGATTCCCTAAATCCTTACCTCCCAGTGCTTTGAGATCCTCTGATAAAACATGCTATGGAAGAGCAAAATTCCATTACTTTAACTCAGTGAAGTATTTGGTGATAGCATATGATACTGGGGGAAGTTGGAAAACTAGCTGTATTTTGCCATACTTGTTTAGACTTTGCCATTAGCTAATCTAATTATGTACTATGGCTCTCCAGTATAAAATATTCTGGACAAGCACACTGAAATTCTGTGTAGAAAATTGCTTTGAGCACATCCAGAAGGGACAAAACTGTTCTGTGAACAGGGCAAAGTAGCAGGCTGTGGAATGATGATCTGACCCATTAAGTAAGAAATACAAATCTGCCTCGCTTCAAGTCTGCTATTACAAATGTCGACAGGAGAAGCTGTCCTGTCGGCGTAGCGCTGTGCACACGAACACTTACGTCACTCATGGGGGTGTAATATTCCCACTCCTGAGTGACATCAGTTTTGCCAACGTAGGCTGTAGTGTAGACATAGCCTTAGTCTTGTCATTCCCCAGTGACTCTGTGTTTTGAGAGCGCTTGACCCTTCCAAGGACAGAGAGCTCCGCACTTGCTGCCATGGGGGTTGGCATCATTTGAAAAACTTTTACCAACCCAACAAATGCCTTCATTGTTTTAGTTGCCCATTAGTTAATTTTGTTCTAATGAGGCTCTGTTAATGTAGTCATCTGACATTGGGAAAGGGAGTTGGGGGAGAACCCAAGTTAAAAAGAGCCTAATTAGCGAGTTAATTATAGCAGGCAAGAAAATGTACCAGTTATATAAATAAGTGATTGTTATGCACACACAAGTCAGGCCATGTTAGAAACTGCTGCTAATGGTTTAGAGGTCAGGGAACACTGTAACTATGTGTAAAACAAAAAAGAGAAAAGAGCTGTGACTTGTTTGCGAGAAGCTAGCAGAAATGCCTCATTAAATCTTGGGGTCCTGCCCTGCCAAATGGGCCATTGGACAGGGAGGTGGAAACCCAAGCAAGTGTAGCCCTCTCCTTACCTGTCCCCCCTCCTCCCCCCACCACACACAAAAAAAAAAGACTTGAAACCAGAGCAGACAGGATTTCTGATGCTGGAGGTATAAATAAATGGCCCGCAACTACACTGGATTGGAAGGGTTGCAGAAGGGCAGTAGGTAATAACACTATGCCGAACAAGAAGAAGTACAATGTGAATGGAGATTCAGGGATTAAAGCCCAGGTGAGGGCAACCTTTCGGTACTGTACTGTAAACTTTCTAGAACAAAGTACAATTGTTTTGTCTTTCTCCCCCGTCACTTACTTTTGGTATCGACTAAGCCCCTTCACCTGGTGTAAAATGAAGCATAATCTCCGGAGAATGCATCTTTGTTTATCTGTATCCTCTCAGGAATAGGGGGTTTAAGTGCCGCAGCTTTGAGTTGAACTTGTTATTTTTAGTGCCGTTCTGTTGTTTCTCTTCAGACCCTACTGTGCTGTGGGAAGGTATAGTGGAGATCTGGAGCAGGGAGGTTGGATGGGGAAAACCAGCATGTGAAAACCATGGCTTCAGATGGTCAGACTTGCTATTGAGTGTTGTAAATCTGTGCAGAGCTGGTCTTCAGTTGGAACTCCTGTGCACTGTCCTCGGGAAGAGGGGAGCTGTATTTTAGTTCATTAAAAAGAAGTGAGCATGCACCTGCATTTAGAAATCATTAAAAGTTGTGGCTCTGGCATGAATTCCAGCCTGAATCATTCCTTCTTGCCAAAGATCTATATGGCTGTTAGAAGCAGGTATATATAACTGTAGGTGGTTGAAGCAGGTCAGTCTCCTTCATCCAAGTGTTTGTGGTTTTTAAAGGTCTCGGAATTTATCACCTGAAAACTAACTCTCCTTGGGAAATTGATTGTTACCTTCAGAGGAACTTTTGTTTCTTGGGATAAACAAGTTCTACATGTAATCAGTATCCTTGCTTGTGCTGGTCTCAAATAGCAAGGGAGAGACTTGATTACAGGTTATGGTGGTAGCTTTCCTGAGGTGCAGCAGGAAAACAGCTCTTTCTGGGTAACTTTGTGGAAGTGGGTGTGAATTAATAGTTTTAAATGAGAATTTTGGTCTGACAATAAATGAAGTTTGAAGATCTGACTTCTTACTTTCTAGGTAGGGCATGCTTGTGTTGCAGAGATTCCAATTCTAAACTGCAGTCCTGATTTAGAAATTGTACCATTTTAAAAAATTGTATATATACACACCCACTCACAGTATGATCGTGTGTATGTGTGAATCACTATCATACTGTGTGTACACACATACAGAACAAATCTGTATATAATATACAGTCAGATTGAGCTGGTTATAGAAGTCAGGTTCCAGTTATTTACCTACACAGGACTGTGAACGAGAGTGGAAGGATATAATTTCATCAGAAGGACTTAGTGAAGTGTTATGTGAATTAAAACATGACTGGGGTGTGGACGGGAAGACATATCGCTATATATAGTGCTGCTGTTGTTTTGTTGTGTATATACCACTTCTTGGGATTCAGTGCCCTGTTTTAGTCACTCGCTCTTGGCTTGAGTAAGCGTTAGAGCAGAGGTGTGGTAGTAACATGACCTGTGTTCCAGTTCTGCCTAACTTGGTCACTGGTTTACTCTGTGACCTTGGGCAAGGCACTTACATTCCTGTGTTACTTTGGAAAAGTGCTTTGAAATCTCTATAAATGCTAAATATTATTGCATTTTTTACAGTGTTTGCATTGAAAAACCTTTAACAGACGATGCAGGGGAATATTAACAGAATGTTGCTTCTGTTTTGAATTGTGTAATAAGAGTTATTCACCCTTGTTAGTCTTCCAGCATATCTAACTTTTCCTAGAGCATCATTTTATGCCAATAATCTGATAGAATGAAGCTCTTCTAGCCATTGAGGGATGTGTTTAAATGAAAACAGCATTCTTGTAGAAAAATAGCAGTTCTTAGAAAAGCATGTATAAACCAATCTGTATATGCAAAACATCAGCTTCACAGGGAGTGGAGCTGTTTGAAGGATGGAAATGCAATTCCTGATTCTCACTTTAATTTGAGTTTACCACTTGCTTTTTTCTGTTTGTTGTCAGGTGTTCAGTAAAATGTTGTTGTTGATTGAGTGTCCTAGGGTGGTTCTTCGAGTAGTGTCCCTTTGGTGGTTCCACCGTAGGTCTGTCTGCGCCCCACCCTGCTGATGGGAGAACTTTGGTATCAGCCAGTCCCCCAGCTAGCGTGCCTGGGCATTCCTACCTCATTTCCTTCTCAACCACCCCTGACAGATTAACACCCTTTTAGTTTTGTTAATTTTAGCTTCCCTTGAAGATTTTTTCCTTTGTTACCTTTGAACAAGTGGGACTCGGAAGCAGCTCTCTGATCTGTCAGCATTTTCATTAGGTACTGTGACAGGGTCAGACTCGCTACCAGAGAGTGCTAGAAGGCCGATATATCAGCCCCAGGATCAGTAAGTCCCTTTTCCCCTGGTAGCTGAGCAGGGGTTACTCCCGGTTAATTAACACACCTGGAGCCAATCAAGGCCCTGCCCAGGACTTGTTAAAAGCCTCCAATGTTGATGATGGTGGTGGGGACCCCCTGGACAAGGGTATGCCTGGCACTCTAGGCTTCAAAAAGTGCCTCAGATGCAAGGAATCTGTCCCAGTGATTGATGGGCACTGGCAGTTCATTCACTGCCTGGGAGAAAGCACAATCCACAAAGGTGTGGTTGGTGCCAGCAATCAGACAGCGAGTTCAGGCTCAAACATTTGTTCATGGAGTCGGCCCTTCAGCCCCTGGAGTCTCGGCATGAACTCTCACCGCAACCTTCTACTTCAAAGGCAGGTCATCCCAAAGAGATGAGCCACTCACTTAAGGCCACTAAGAAAAGATCTGTGAGTCCCTGCAACGAGCCTCGATTGAGCCAGAAATTATATCCAGCTCCGTCAGTATCATTGGTACTGATGGCACCGAAGCAGTCTGATTCTGGTACCCAGCCCACAAATTTTGACCAGATATTGCCTCCAACTTCTGGGCCACATGGCCACGGGCACAGGGGTTATTGCTCATGCCAGGTTACTCATGAGATGCCTCCAAGCATTTTTCAGTTCGGTTTTCAGGCTGAACAGAGACAATATAAACAAGTGTCTGTTGATACCCACCAGGGACAATCAATCCTTGGACTGGTAGAAGAAGCCAGCACATGTCGTTATGGGAATCCCATTTATTCAGTCTTCCATCTCTCTACTCCTGACCACCAGTGCATCCCACACGGGATGGGGTGCCTAAATGATCTCACAACACAGGGCAAATGGTCCCACAACAGAGAGATGTCTTCACATCAACCTGCGCGAGTTCAGAGTGATCAGAAATGCATGTACTCACATCCTCCTGCTGATCAAAGACACGCACACAAGGGTCATGACAGACAACCTGGCCTGCATGTATTACATAAACTGACAGGGAGATGTCAGGTCTCATTCCCTGTGTGTAGAGGCACTAAAACAATGGAACCGGTGCATCTCCCACAATGTCCTAATATCAGCGGCCTATCTACTGGGAATACACAACACGATGGCTGACACACTCAGCCATGAATTCTCACATGACCACGAATGGGAGATAGTTGGTAATAGTACACAACATATTCCGACAATGGGGGACACTGGTAATAGACCTGTTTGCTATTTATGAGAACAAGAAATGTCCACAGTTCTGCTGCAGAGTGAGAATCGGATGACACTCCTTGGGAGATGCTTTCCTTCTTTCTTGGGACAAGGGCTTTCTTTCTGCCTTTCCCCTATTGCCTCTGTTACTGAAGGTCCTGTTGAAAATAAGAAGAAAAAGCTAACATCAGACTGATTGCTCCCACCTGGCTCAGACAGACATGGTACCCTGACCTGTCACAGCTGTCATTATGTCCACCGATGACTCTCCTGATCACCACGTCACAGAACAAGAGAGACACTCTTCATCCCAATTTGCAGATTCTGAGACTCAAAGCATGGCTCCCTCATGGTTCCACCACATAGAGACATTGTTACACTTACGAAATAAACAGCAGGATCTTATTCAGGGGATAAGGCAGTATGCTGCGTTTATTATGAATAAAAAAACATATTTGAAAAAGCAGTTGCCTTAAAACACACACACTCTCTCTCTCACTCACACACACTCTCTCTCTCACACACACACACACACACACACACACACACACACACACACACAAAAAGGAGGGATATAATTACCAGTCCCTTGTTGCTTGAGCTGAAACCACTGGCCAAGTGATTCAGACACGAGGTTGGAGCCAGTCTCTGTCGGTCGCAACGCGATGTTCCTTGGGGTATGCAGAATGAGCCCAAAGTCCAGTTTTCTTCTCCTCACTTTTATATTTATCCATCCCCATTCGGGTCTATGGATTTTGTTATGTCAGATAGTCTCCTGGTTTGATGTAATCATCAATTAGTTTGAAATTGCAAGTGTGACAGCCTTCTCATTATCCTTTCATTTCTGTTTCACACTTTATCTTCTTTCTGTCCTTGGGTGCTGACTCCCCGTTTTTTCCCGGGGTCGTCTTGATCTTCGGCCATCTGGGTTGAAAAAGTTCTTTAAACAAAAGCATCTTCTCTCCCTCCTGCCCTTGAAGACTGAGAACCACTATCTCAGCAATTATTTTCTGCCGTCTTATCTCAACAGACTCAAACTGCATTCACTTCTCATTCATACTCACTAAAAATCGTTACATTCTTATTTCATTACATTGGTACATTATCTTATGCTTACTTACTAACATAGTAAAATCCTTATACCTACACCAATTCTATTAATACCAATTTTACTAAAAGAAAATAAAAGAAATCTTATTTACCCTCTCATTGCCCCATAATTCATACATCAACCACATTCCTGATACGCATGTACCTTTACTTGTAAATAAAGAAAGCAATTAGTTTCAAAACATTCCTTCGTAGATGTTCACAAGCAGGGCCCCAATGTGTCATAAATGTCAAATCACAAAATGTTTAGGCAGGATGTTCCCACTCATACCAATTATCGGGCCTGGGGTGACATGAGCAAACAATCAATGTGTCCGGAACATCCTTATCTATAATGCCTATGTCTAGTTTTGTTCTTTTTTCCAGTGTAAGGATTTAACCCTTAAGCTCCAAATACGTATCCATGGTCCGGGCCTGCTTTGGTTCAGGCCTGTATTACAGTATCACTGCGCTGGGGCCTGCTGGGGCCTACAACATCGTGCTCAGAAGAGGTACAGGAGATGCTGTTACACAGTAGAAAGAGAGCTACTCGTCATACCTACCTTCAGAAATGGAAGAGATTCTAGATCTGGTGCCAGTCCATGTCTGTCACCCCTACTGCAGCCATCCTACCGGTTGTTTTAGACTACCTGTTGGCTTTAAAGTAGTTGGGACTTTATTAGTTAGCTGATGGTTCATCTGGCAGCAATTGCAGTCTTCCACCAGCAGGTAGAAGGATACTTAATCTTCTCCAACCTAACCTATGAAGAGGTTTCTTAAGGGCGTAGCAAACCTCTTCCCACAACCCAGGCTCCCTACTCCACAATGAGATCTCAGCCTAGTGTTAAAAGGACTTACTAGACTGCCATTTGAACCCATGGCCAGTTGTTCACTTACTCTCCTTTCCATGAAGATGGCATTCCTCATCACCATCATCTCTGCCAGAAGGATAAGGGAGTTGGGGGCTTTGATGGCGCATCCCCCTTTAACTGTGTTCTTCCCAGATAAGGTCCCACTTAGACCACATCCAAAGTTCATTCCCAAGGTGACTTCTGCATTTCACATGAATCAGATTATTCATCTTCCACCTTTTTATCCCAAACCCCATGAGGATAATAGGGAAGCCATCCTCCGTACATTCGGTGTAAGAAAAGCCTTGGCCTTCTATTTGAACAGGACAAGGGCTTTCAGGAAATCCCAGAGACTTTTCCTGTCCGTTGCAGATAGGTCAAAAGGCACAGCGATCTCAGCTCAGAGACTCTCTAAGCGGGTCTCTGATTATATTAAGCTCTGTTACCCATTGCTTAAGGTAGCTCTCCCATCTTCAGTACACATGCATTCTACGAGGTCAGTTGTCTCATACGTCGCCTTCTCCAAGGGTATCCCTATATCAGAAATCTGCAGAGCAGCTACCTGGGCATCTGCACACACCTTTGCAGAACACTACGCCATCCTGGGGGATTCGGCTGCAGACACCAAATTCAGTGCCGCAGTTCTATCCTCTGTATCAGATTAGACTCTGAAGTCCTGGCCTCCAGTGCTGGGTAATGCTCAGGAGCCAACTACAGTGGACCACCCATAGGGATGCTACTCAAAGAAGAAGAGGAAGTTACTCACTTTGTGCAATAACGGTGGTTCTTTGGTTCTTCTGTGGTGCTCCACAACCCGCTCTCTTCCCCTGTACTTCAGAGTTCTAGCAGTTGACTCTGTGGTAGAGAAGAAACTGAGGAGGGAATTGTCCACGCACGCTGGCTAGCCTTGTGGCAGGCAGGGAGCAGTGCATGTGCGGGCGGGATGCACTACTACCAAATTTTTCTGATCAGCAGCGCCAGGACGCAGACACCTCTACAGTGGCGCACCTATAGGGAGACTCATCTTGAAGAGCTATCGTTACTGGACAAAGTGAGTAACTTCCTCTTCCTGCAATACCAGCTTTAGGATTGTCAGGAAAAACCTAGGTTGCTGTTGCAAACCTTATAATCCTTTTTTCTGTAGCCATGACAGCAGCAGAATCATTTTATTCACCCCATGCCCTGTCAAAGTTCCAAAACAGTTCTCTGCATTCCTGTTGGTGCCTTGAAGTACCACCAAAACAGTCTCAATAATCCCTCCAACCTACCCGTTCATCACTGTTTAGTGATGTGGTGCTCCCTTCCCTGCACTTGCTAGTACAAGGAATGAGAAATTGGGACTGTAAATTTAGCATTCCTTTGTGCCAGTATGGAGCATTGCAGCTTAAACTACTGTGCTCGAATATGAGCTGCTCCCAGAAAGGGGTCAAGTTCCAAGCAGTTAGGAGAAATCCTGAAACAGAACCAACTACTCAATGTATCGTAAGAGGTTAATAATTACAATTGATGGTTTACAGTGTTTTGAAGGTGTAAATAATTAACACTTATTGGGCCAGACCCTCTGTTGGTGCAAACTGATTACAGTGAAGTCACTGGAGTATTGCCAATTTACACCAGCAAAGAATCTGGCCCATTATTCTTAATTATCGAGTAAAGAATTATTTCTGGTTTCACTGAGGCTATGTACACACTGATGGTGGCAAATTCGCTGCCATCAAATCGATTTTTCTGTTTCAATTGAGCAGCAGTGAAGACATGCTCAATTGATCCGGAAGTCGATCTAATAAAACCACCTCCTCAAAAAGCATAGCGCTGCGTTGATGGGAACGCATTTCCCATCGACGCAGTGCAATGGAGACAACGCCCTAAAGGGAAGTTACAAAGTTGACGGGAGTTACGTAAGCTACTCTGCGTAGCTTGTGTAACTCCCATAGATTGCTGCTGAATTTTGCCGGCAGTGTAGACCTGCCCTGAGAGAACTCTAACACTTTAGCACACACAAAAAACAAACAAACAAAACACTTCGGCATCAATGCTAAAAATCTAACACAAAAAGTCAGACATTGGAAGTGAATTTATCTGTGTCTAATAGACATGTGCCCTGAAATGTTTGCTGAATTGTGGCATAGTAATAGTGTAGGGAAGTGAAAGTAGGTCGCCTAGTGTCTATCCTTGGTTCTGCCACTGGCTTGCTGTATAACCTCCCACGAATCAGATACATTCTTAGCTTTAGTTTCTCCCTTTATTAAAACATGAATACCTGCCTCAGATGGTAGCTTAGTGCTTGCAGATGCCTTGTGAACACTGGATGAAAGGTTGCTATAAAAGCGTAGTTAAGAAAATGAAAAGTTCAAATAACTATTGTGTTTTGTAAATGAACTGAACTTTTATTCAATAAAGAATCTTTTGTTGAAAGTTATAAGATGTCCCTTTATAGGGACTTGAAGGGTCTGGGGATAGGCAGTGGGCAATGGAGCTTTCACTGGTAGTCATCAGTAAATAATCGAGTCCTGTTTAGTAGCTATCACTATCAGACAGCTGTTTGGCCTATGTGGAATGTGGTTTCAGTCAGTTCCTAATAAGAAAATGGCTACATCACAAAACCATTGTTATATTTGGCCTTCTTACTGTTAGTTTCAGCAGGGGTCAAGGGTGGAATAAGACATGGGACTGGGTGGAATAAAAACTCCCTATCACCTGCCCCTCCCTTGTTCCTAGAGATGGTAACATCCGTGAAAGGGTTGAAGCACACTGGCAGAGGATGACAATGAGCCTTTTCTGTAAGTAAGGATGCCAAGTTTGGTTTTATTCTGAAAAGTGAAATGGCACTACCTTAACAATTCTGCCTGCTACATGCTTTCAGAAAGATCTGCTGACTTTACCAACTTAAAACAAGTTTTGATTTCTGTTAGCCTGACAGAGTCAAGCCAGCTCAAAGAGAGTGAACTGGAGTCTGTCCTTTCCTGTGCACGATAGTAGAATTATTTTTCCATCTTTCAGTGATTGAGGTTAATGGGATTGTCCAGGTGTTGCCAAGAGCTTAACTTGGCCTGTAGGATTTTGATTATTGATGCTGATGCCTGAGATGGAAAGAACTCATCTTGTTTCTCAGGTTCCACATTGAGTCTGCAGGGTTGGCAGTTACCACCCCCTTCTTATCATTTTACTTGTTAACTGAGCACATCTAATCATTGGGGAGGGTAAATACAGAGCCCCGCCATGATGTGTTTATCATTACTATAGCATTGCTTGTAAGAGTGTTAGCTTCAGTCTCCTGGCCAAATTCGAATTTGGACAATTACAGTTTGCCAAAATAAATGTCCGACTGCAGTTTCAGTTGTAAGTGGTGTCCTTCACTTTTTGACTTGTTACATAGAGTTTTCTGTACACTATTAAACAGCTGTCATGTTCCATCTTAGAGGAGATGAAGTGATCCTAACTTTACTTTGTGATCCAGCTGTTACTTTGTCCTCCTTTTTGACTTTGTGGTAGCCACATTTATACAGATATGTCAACTTGCCACATAGTCAAGAGGCTGGATGTTTCTCCAAGTGTCACACCCCAGAATTATGATAGCCACATCTTCTGTGGCTAATCTTATATAATCCATCGTATGAAGTAATGCTATGAGTGTTGCTTTATTTCTACCCCTCGTCTTTTGCACAGCAGGTATCTAGCATTTCATGCTCTCCATATTTCTTGCCAGGTCTGTGGCTGATGAAATAATCTCCACTTCAATTCTAGAGACTTCTGAAGGCCCCCATTATAATAACCTGCACTGTTTTCAGTTTTAGAAAAAACATGTAAATTACTGGAACAGAAGTGTCTTTATTTTTCTAACTAGTGTGCCTGTTGGGAAAAGTGATTGAAACATGAGCTTTCGGTGTTTGTGGGGGAGAATGGGTTTATACCATGTGTGCTAAGCTAGGACCAAATTAACACTCCCCAGTTACACAGTGGAAACTGCTACTCTGTCTCCACTGAAATAATGCAAATAGCTCCTTTCCAATGTAGTCTTTGGGACTGTTAGAATTAGCCTACTCTGTCAGGCAATGGATTTTTTTTTGTATAACTCATGTAACTGGGGTTCTTTCTTCACAGATCCAATTTGCTGACCAAAAGCAAGAATTTAACAAGCGCCCAACGAAGATTGGTCGCCGTTCTCTGTCCCGTTCCATCTCTCAATCATCTACAGATAGCTACAGCTCAGGTAAGTACTGCTGCTGGCTCCCTCCTGTCCATGTGCCTCTTTAAACTTCAAGTGCTCTTTTGTGCATTTGTCTGCTGGGCCTTCACTCACATCTTGGGATCTCACAGTTTCTCCTTTATACCTCTAAGGTTTAGGAGAGGGGCTGATGAGAAGCTGTGTTGCTATTTTCCTGTCTCCACATACAGCTGGCACCTGGATGCAGCAGTAAATGGATTTCTTAGGAAGAGTCTGATTTAAAGTTCAGTTTTAAGCTTCCCTGAGTCTCTAACTCCACTACCCCTTCCTCGAATCCCTCATGTGTCATTCCAGCTCCTCCTACCTTCCACGGCTCTGTGCAACTTCACACCCAGCTTACAACTGTGCTCATATTTTATCTCATTCCTCCATATTAGCTGTCCTAATTGTTCTTCAGGTATGTGTCAGTGTGGATCCCACGATAGGCGGTCATGTGCGCAAGATCAGTCTTTTGAACAGCACCGTCCATTGAAGCCGCACGTGCACCCGTACCTACTTGTGCTACCATATGAAAGCATAAAGGGTGGAGCGGCTCAGTTTCTTCTGCCCATGGCTGTGAGATGGGACCTAGTGTATATCTAACCTGCTAGTCTATAGCTCCATCTAACCCTCTTGGAATTCTTAATAAATAAATAAATAAATAATAAATACATTAAAACAGCGGTTCTCAACCGGTGGTACGTGTACCACCGGCGGTATTTACTGGAGGGCTGTGTGGTACGCGCAGCGCTGAATCCGCCGCCGCTGGATGGGCCCTGCCACTCACCCTTGCGAAACTCTGTCGAGAAAAATGGGGAAACGGCGGAAGGGTTTCGGCGGCGGGTATTGTTTCCGCCGCAAAACCCCGCCGCCCGTCTCTCCCCGCCGCCGCGAAACCCCGCTGGAAATCCCTCCCACCGCCGCCGCGAAACCCCGCCGCAAGTCCCCTCCCTTTTTTTCCCCCGAGTGGTACTCGGGTTGGGTACAGTCGGGTCAAGTGGTACTTGACCTGACTGTTCCTGGCCCGAGTGGTACTCGGGAAAAAAAGGTTGAGAACCGCTGCATTAAAACATAATTCAGATCTCTTCTGCTTCTTTTGAAGAACCACTATGAATGAGCTCAGCCCATCTGGACTGATTATTGATGCCTGTTCGGGATGCCTTAACATGGCAGACTTTCAACCTGTGAGCTTCAAGCTCTGCCCTTCCTGCAGCAGGCTAATTCCGTTAAGATAGGCACAAAGGATGCCTCTTCTGTTTGGGAGAGTGTCATGTACCGGATATGTGCTGGTCGTTCTCTTCCAGGAAGTGCAAGTTGTGGGATCACACTGAAGCATCACTTCTTGGAGCAATCTATGAAGGTCTTTTTGGATCTGGAAGAGACAGGTACCAGAGCCCACCAGGTAATGGACAGACCATCTTCCTTGAGTGCCCTGTTTAGCAGACACACGATGCCTAAAGCCAGCACACACAAGACGGCACTGAGTAAGACTCTAAGCTAACATTTCCAGTATCAGAGTGCACCGAGAGAGAGACTTCCCAAACTGCAAGGACAGAGACTTCATGTGGAGCTCAGTGTCTTCTCCTAAGAACAGATCATGTAAGTCTTTGGAAGAAAACCACTGAGCCCCACACAGCGCCGAGAGCTAATGATGAGGGACCACCACAGCACAGATGAAAAAGTTCAGTGGCAATAGTGACACAATCTTCGGCATTTTTGCCTTCAGCAGAATCACTGAGGAAGCTGAACATGCCCCTGGAGGAACTTGGAACTGAGGTGCTTACCAGTATTGAAGCAGACCCTGGTTCTGAGAGCATCATATACCTTGGTGCTACCACTAGAGGAGATTTACTCATCTTCTCCATCAGTGGGCCACATGTTCTCACCTCCTTTGAGCTGAGAATCCTCTCCCGTGAGATCCATAGATAACACAACAGAAAGACTCAGGTGGCTCTGGCTCAACCTACAGAGCTCAGCCACCATCACATCAGGAATGTCACTGGACTGGCTGATGTCAAACGAGCCTGCCATCATTCAGATAGCATGCTGCTGTGGCCCTATTGAGCTTGCTAGGATCTGTCTTCATAAGCTTCTAGGAGCCAATCTCCATCTCATTCCATGAAGAGAGAGAGATCATGCTCCCCAGAGGCACCCTTAGCCAGACAATCAACACTGAGCCCAGGGACAAAGAAACAACAGTGTTCTTCCTCGCCACCTAAGGACCTTTCATCTTCATCACCCGATGCAGCAGTGGTGGTATCAGGTATCTAGTATCAGTGCTGGATGACATTAAATCTTTTCAAGAACTACTCATGAGAATCAGAGATGCTAGAAATAGAGGCATCTGTCATACAGTCTCATAAAATGTTCATCATACTGACATCTTCAGGCCACACCCTAAGTTCATACCTAAAGTGGTCTCAGAATTTCACTTGAATCAATCATTTAACCTGTCAGTCTTCTTCCCGAAACAACACTCGGTGCTAGGGGAGAAGAAGCTACTCTCTGGATGTTTCAAGAATCTTGCTCTAGTATCGTAACATGACCAAGCCTGTCTCCTTGCCTATTTGTGGCTATATCCTGCCCATCAAAAGGCCACACCATCTCATCACAGAGAATCTGGGTGGATCATGCAGTGTATTTGTACCAGCTATCAGATAGTTTTCCCTCTAAAAATTAAGGCGCACTCAACCAGGGCAGCCAGCCTACTTTGGAAATGTGCCAGTGTCTGAGATATGCAAGGCATCCATATGGAGCAACCCACTGACCTTTGTTAAGCATTATGACCGTGTCATGAGAGCCAGGTCCGATGCCAAGTTGAGGAAGGCAGTGCTTCAATCATTATTTGACTAATGGAAGTATTCATTCCCACTCTCCAGGGAGGATACTGCTTGCCGGTTGCTTATAGTGGGATCCACACAGACATACTCAAAGAACGAATGGATTCTTACCCTACAGTAACTGATTCTTTGAGACGTGGTAGTCAGTGCAAGTCCCACAACTCTCTCTCCAGCCCCGCTATTCAGAGTGCTCAGCAGCACGGGCTTTGCATTGTGGGAGAACTGAGGGAAGGCTGCAGCTGCCACACACTTTATGCCCTTGTTCAGAAGCATGAGGCGGCATGGGGCACATGCCCTTGACAGACTGCTATGCAGAAACTCAGATCTTGCACACATGAGGTGCATGCGCACTTACGGTGGGATCCACGTTTGACTACAGCATCTCGAAACACCACAGTCACTGTAGGATAACTTCCCTTTGTCTTCTCCTCCCACTTTTGGACAGCCTCCCATGTTGTGTATTCCAAATGTCCTTCCTCTCTTGTCCCTCCTGAAAACCCACTCCTCTGAGAAGCCACCTGTGCTGATCTCTATGACAATGTCTCCTACCTGAGCCATTGTCTCAGTTTCTCTGAATGAGACTGCAAAGTTTTGGGGGTAGGGGCTAAATCTTTTTCATGCTCTCTAAATAACAGGTGGAGGATTCACCTAGTAGTTTGGGGGCAGCCTAGTTACAAGTGGGCTTGATTGTTAATGACTTGCGGCTGTTTTTTCTAATTCTTGGACTCTCTTTCTATTGTTGCAGAAGAGAGGCCCAAACAGCTGAGTGTGGGCTCTTCTCTGCCACACTCAGCACAGGCAAATGCCAAGGGAACTCTCTCTGTCCCCAAGGAAGCAATGAAGATGTGGCTAGCTCATCCAGGTGTAGTAGGGTTTTCACCCACACTTTTGTGCTGGGCTGCCATGTTCCTTAATAGTATAACCCACCCTGCTTTGCCCCTGTACTGTGTGAACACTCACCTTGCGGCTGGGAGGGTGACCTATTTCTCCCATGGCGTCTGTGTTTCCCCACAGTGGGTTCCTAGGAGGTGTGAAGAAACAATGCATGCTGTGTCCTCCCCAGACAATTAGCCCAGACTCAACTTTCACCATACCGGTCATAGAGACAAGTATGTCTCAATGAAGCCTGAAATCTAACTATACCCGATGGTGATAACACAAGCTTTAAGATGGCACTAACATTTAGACTGTCTCTACTATAGGTCTGTAATCTAATATAACATTGCACAGCCTGTACAATGCTCTTTGAGAGCTAATCAATATTCTAATATGAATATTTGGTATGATTCTAATTTTTTTAAGACTAATAGTCTAGCGTCAGTCTAACTAATATTTCTTCATTTCATGGGTGCTCCAGATCCATAGATGAAAGAGCTCGGAGTGATTTCCTGTGAACTCTCCTCCATCTCTTGCACTTTGTCTCTCCCACTGCAACATCAGCAGTTAAATGTGTGTTAATAAAACAGTGCAGTGTTGTGCTAATGAAAAATTTGACAGCCCTGGGGACTGAAGCCTTCTGCTCCCAGGACAATTGCGTTAGCAGGTAGCAGAGAATCCCATCAACATACCTCATCCTTGACCTGGAGACCGGTTCAATAGCCAGAAGGGGTTTTTAGTTGACAGATGCATTGAATCCCAGCACCTCTGCTGAATGCCAGTAAGGGCGGCAGTTCTGCTGTTCTTGTGATGTGTACTCCTGTCCCTTGAGGAACGGGGCTGAGTCGGACCCTCAAACTTATTTCATGTAAACCACCAAAGAATTAGCTAAACATATCAACTTTCAGTTTCTACACTATTATTCATTACCAAGGATAATCAGTAATCATTCTGTCTGCTTTCTTTAAAGCAGCAAAGAACCTCTCTTGTGGCCTAGTTAATCAAATGATCATTTCTTTATCAATTAAGGCTGGGATTTCCAAAGGGACCTGGAGAGTTATGTGCCTAACTCCCTTAAGCCCTTTTGGAAAACTCCCAGTTGTATAGATCACTGATGTGCTATAATGCTGTCTCCTGGGAGCACCTTCTTAAAAATTTTACCACTAAACTAAAGGCTGGAGGGGAAGGGGGGAATTTCCTTGCCTCTAGGGTCTGCTGATTTCTTGCCATTGCTAACAAACTCCTGACAAAGGTGACTAAATTCTGAGGCTCCTAAAATACTTCTGAAGAGCAAATTATTTGCTGTTTGGATGGGACTAGATGGCACCAAATGGTAGGTATATTTAAAAAAAAATCCTGGAAAGAAACTACCAGATACCCTACCAGGTTTTTATCCCTACCCACGCCCTACTTTGTTATATGATTTAGGGACGCTTTCCTATATCTTTCAAGAATAAATCATAAGCACCTCAAGCAACATATGGTGTAATGTGTTTGCTTGCCCAGTGACTCGCTTATTCATAGGCTTGGCAGGATTTGATTTTAATTTTTTTGTAATTCTGATGGATAATGTCAGTTTGTTTTTAAACATATTTATTTTTTTATCAGTTACAATTTTCATTTGCAAAAAGTTATGGATTTTAAGCATTTTTTCCTATTTTTATCTGTTTTCAGAGTTGTGGGAAATTATAGGGAGTGGTCAGACAATAATTTAATTACAGTACACTTTGAGATGCAAAAAATTAAAACTTTATAATTGTGAGAACACTTTGTCAACATCATATGTCAAATATATGAAGTAAATATCCTTAAATCAAACTCTTAAGTTCTCAAGCAGCATTTTTCTTTCTTCGCCTATATTTAAATTTCTATTATCATAGGTGGAAATATTTCTTTATCGGTGTATGCATGGTGAAATTGATGTTTACCAGCCTTTACCAATAAACATCTAATCTTTCTGAGCCTACTTATATAAAAATCCAATCCCTGTGTTTCACTGAAAGAAAATTCAGATCGTTTTTGGCCCATGCAGTTCTTTCAGTGTTTCAGATGTATTTATTCTTGTGGTCATCTTGTATGCCTTGTAGATACCAAAAGGCTCACAGTACAGTTTCACAGCCAGTCTGCCCAGCTAGCTGTCACAGCAAGTGGGGGAAAGGCAGCTATTTACAACTGTGACCTGGCTTTAGTCATAGTAGCAAGGCAGCACAGCCTAGTGGTCTGTGTGTGGTAATCCTGTCTCCGCCAGTGACTAAGTGGCTTGGCCTTGGGCAAATCATTTAATCTCTGTGTCTGTTTTTCCCTCTTCTGTAAAATCAGGATAATCCTTACCTACCTTGCAGAGGTTTTGTGTGGATTAGTGAGTTAATATTTGTCCAGCACTTTGAAGAGCTTAAGTGCTAAGTGTTGTTGTGTTGTGCACACTACACACATTTATTGGTTATCAAAATAAGATTAAGTTAATAATGTTTTTAATTAAAGGAGATTGATTTCTTTCTCACGCTGTTTCATAACTGTAGTGGGGTCAAATAGAAAAAGAACAAGGTACATTTTGTATTAGCTTGTAATGGGCATCTTTGAGTGTCTTGGAGGTGTGGGGGATAGGGGAGGAGTAATTGGTTAGTGGGGGAAGTGCCCTTGTTTTGGAATGTACTCTGGTTCCTCTTTCTCTCACTGTTTAAAAATAGTCTAGCAGTATCAGTAGTCAGATTTGCCTGGATCCAAACCCTAAATTTGAGCATCCTTGAATTCTGGGAAAGTTCAGATCCACATCAAGTTCTTGCTGGTTGGGACTGTTTCTAGTCTGCAGCTGTTTTCCCTTCTCTTAGCCATTGGATAGTGCTGCCATTACTTTGACATCACTTTCCTTGGTTTTGCTTACTACAGTGTAGTTCATATTTAAATTTGTAAATCACTGAATGGGCCCTGACCTAACTTCAAAGTTTTCACTCAAACAGTTTCCAGGTAAATTGGGATGCAATTTAGGAGACAGGTAGATCCTGCAGACTTCTGGAATCTTGCCAAAATATGTGTATTGGGGAGATCCTGTCCTCAGTAATTTTCTCATGTGCCGCAGGAAAGAAGGGCTCCCACATAGCATAACTTTCTCTATGGCTGTTAACAGTGAAGAACGCAGCATGTATGAGAATCTAGTTACTGCCTACGTTTTTAAGGCTTTGTTACAAAAACTACGTTCAGCCCAAGGACTAACTCCAAGAGACGGTTTTAAAAAACCTTTGCACAGATTAGCTGTTTTCAAGAAAATAATCCTGCATTAACTAGTTAATCCTTAAATCAAACTCTTAAATTCTCAAGCAGCATTTTTCTTTCTTCACCTATATTTAAATTTCTATTATCATAGGTGGAAATATTTCTTTGTCGGTTTGTGTGGGTATGGTGAAATTGACGTTTACCAACCTTTACCAATAAAAATGTCATCTTTCTGAGCCTATTTAGATACACCAAAAGGCTCACAGTACAGTTTCACAGCCAGTTTGCACAGCTAGCTGTCACAGCAAGTGGGGGAACTCTGATCCCAGAGTTCAATATTATGTAACTTGCTTTCTTTATTAAAAGATAGGCTTCCAGTTCTTCACCTCTTTGAATGTGTGTTGCTGCTGGTGTGCTGCTTGCAGGGTCAGACTTGCCTTTCGCACCCTTGCAGGGGACAGATCCTTTGCAGAGAAATTTCAGCAATGTATAATTCTTAGTAAGCAGATTAGGCCCAAGCAGGTCTTGGGGAGCCTGGCACACAGACAACACCAGCACTAAGCTTTTTTACCGGGGGTGTTCTAAAGTGCCTGAGGCTAGAAGAGTCAATGACCAGCACACTGGGTGCTGTGTAAAAGACCATATTCATACTGGCAATACAGAGGGAGGTTTTTAACTGCTTGGTTGAGATTTCATGACACCTAAATGCTAATGAAAGGCCATGGGGCTCTGGAAAGAGGAGATTGCATCCTATAACTTGAATTCTTTGAGTAGATTATCAGTAACAAATCTCCACTCTTGGGATACACCCATGCATGCCATTGAAGCTTGGATCCCTCTGGAAAGTTCTGACTGCTGGGTGGAGGGACAGCACACAAGCTCTTAGACCTGGAATACTCCATGAGGGGCTGTATAAGGGGAAGTGGACCCCCTGTGTCACCTGAGTTCCTCTTCAGACCATGTAAGCTCAAAAGAGGTCAGTGTGCCTGCAATTCTTGTCAAAAGATCTTGAAAGGATTCTAAAGTCCTCTGGAGGAAAACTGTAGAGAATTCAATCAGGGCTGGAGGGCAAACAGTGTGGATCAAGCTCTTGAGAGGTACATGTCAAGTACATTGCAATAAAAAAAACCTGTGGCACCGAGTCTCAGAGCCCAGGTCAAGTGACTCGGGCCCACTGGGCTAAAAATGGCAGTGTAGCCGTTTGGGCTCAAGCTAGAGCCCAGCCTCAGACCCACTGCACTCACAGGGTTTCAGAGCCTCGGCTCCATTCCGAGTCCGAGCATCTACATTACAATTTTTAGCCCCGCAGCCCAAGCCCCATGAACCTGGGCTAGCTGTGGCCTTGCTGCAGGTCTTTTCTTGCAGTGGAGACATACCCTCCAGGAGGTTCTAATCAGCGGAGAACTCTGTATTCGCTGTAAGTAGAGCAGATGGGATGGGAGGTTCCGTCACTCTAGGTTCCAGCTGCTTTGTCTTTGGAATGGAATGTGTGGGTGATGGTTTCCAGTTGGTCGCTGGCCGCTAAATGTTGCTTTGACTGTCAAGCCTAGAGCCGAGGGGCTCAAGGAGCCTGGCAACCCATAAAGATAAGATGATACCAAGAGTCCCCTCAGAGACTTTTGATGAACCAAGCCCAGCACTTAGTCCATCACCATCGAGGTTGGAACCAAAAAGGATTCGGGGTAAGGCTTTGGAAACAGAAAGCTCTTGGCAGAGGTTTCAGACTCCTCCTTAGATGACAGCAAGGTCAACTCTGAGAGATCACAGAACTTAATCTTTGATGCCAGTCAAATCCCGTGTTTTGCCTCAGTAATTGGGATGAAGGGGGGAGGGCTCTCGTACTGAGTCATCATACAAATCTGTCTTTGGTGGGTTGTCCTCAGTTAAATCTCTTAGATGCCAGACATGGAACTGAGCTCAGAATACTAGCTGCCTGTCCAAAGGTTTGTGGAGAAAGAGGCTCTGTCATTGGCACCAGCCATAATGATGCTTCTTCGAGTAGTGCCCCATGGGTGCTCTGCTGTAGGTGTGTCTGTGCCCCCGCGCTGCTGATCTGAGAACTTTGGTAGCGATCCGTCCTGCCCTGCGATAAGGCCAGCCAGCGTGCGTGGGCATTCCCTCCTTAGTTCCTTCTCAACCACCCCTGGCTAGAGAAGGAGCTAGAGCTGTCCATTCGTGGATCATTAACTCCCTTTAGTGTTAATTTTAGCTTCCCTTGAAGCTTTTCTTTGTTACTTCATTTGTTTTTTGTTGGCCATGCCAAAGAAAACAAGAAAATAAAGAAGGGTTTGCTTCCCACCAAGCCTGGGGGAGGGGCACCCCTGAAAAAGTGCCTGGTTCTCCAGGCTTCCAAAAGTGCTTCAGTTGCAAGGAATCTATCCCAATGCCTGACAAGCACTCGCAATGCGTTTGCTGCCTGGGAGAAAAGCACAATCTGCAAAGATGTGGTTGGTGCCAGCAACTAAAACCCAGGTCCAGGAAAGACAAGAGTTAAGGCTCAAACTCCTGCTCATGGAGTCAGCCCTTCAATTCCCGGAGTCCTGGCAAGAGCTCTCACTGCAACCTTCTACTTCAAAGGCAGATGATCCCAAAGAGATGAGCCACTTGCTTAAGGCCAAAAGAAAAGGTCTGTGAGTTCCTGCAGCAAGCCCCGATTGATCCATAAATGATCTGTGGTATCATCGGTACTGATGGCGCTGAAGCCGCCTAATGCTGTTACCCAGGGCACATGGGGTACCGAGCCAATGGAACAAGTTGGTCTGCCCAAAGACCCGATGGGCATGGGCAAAGAAGCACCGGTACTGCAGGAGCATAAAATATCTGCTCTGGGGAAGGCTATGTGGGCACAGAAATTGGCATTGGCACTGGCACTGAACTTGTTGCGCATGGTACCGATGGACCGTATGACAGGTCCCCAACTCCAACTTCATTGGTGCAAGCCTCTCGTTACCAACATTCACCACTGGCACTGACGCTGTCTGCATCGCTGGATTTCCGGTGGGCAATGGATCTCTCTGTGTCTGACGTACCGGACTCACCCCTATGTAGTACTGGGGCCTCAGCACCAAGTTCTCCCAGAGCATTGGGCTCACTGTCATCTGTCTGCTGTGCACTGCCTTTCTCATCATCAGAGTCTGAAAGTGAGCGAGAGGACTTGGGTTCCCACCATTCTTTTTACCTGCCATATGGGACCCAATCTCATTATAGGCACCAGGTGTGTCGTCCACCCGACCCTTCACTTCCATGGTTTAGCCAACCGTGGTACCAGCCACCAGTCCCCTACCCTCAATGGTGTACTGGAACCCTTGTCAGGTTCAGAGGCAGCAAGTCTCCCAGGCCCCTATCATGGCATACCAAGGGGAAAGGAGTCATCCTCCTTCAGCTGTGGCTGTGAAACCTCCTGACCAGCCAGGGAAGGGAGTTATTGCAGAGACAGAGGCAGAAGAGAGTCCACAAGCTCATTTCTTGTCATTCTCATCAGCCAAGGTGGTAATGCCCCTTTCACCATCCATGGCTGGTGATTTTAAATCATTCCAGAATCTAGCTCAAAGGGTGGCAGAAGTCCTGCAAATACAGTTGCAGGAAGTGATTGAGCCTCACCACAAATTGGTGAACATTTTAGACTCTTCCACCTCTGCCGGAGTGGCCCTCCTGGTTAATGAGGCACTCTTGGATCCTGCCAAAGTCATATGGCAAAATCCTGGATCCATCCCACCAACTTGCAAGCAGGAGGACAAAAAGTATTACGTGCTGGTAGTAAAGGACACAGAATTTCTCTTTTCTCACCAGCCTCCCAATTCCATCATTGTGGATGCGGTTAATTCTAGGGGCCACCAGCACCACTCTAAATCCACTCCGCATGACCAAGATGGGAAATGTCTGGACCTGTTTGACGGGAAGGCATATTCATCAGCCGCCATCCAGATCCAAGTAGGAAATTACCAGGCCTTACTGGCAGAATTTGACTACAAGTTATAGAGAATTATATAATATATAAAGTATAATTATACAGAATTATACAAAACTCGGTCCCTTTATTGAACAGCTCCCGAACTCCCATAAATACCAATTCAAGGCCGTAATCAACGAGGGCCAGCTGGTAGCTAAAATGTCACTTTAGTCTGCATTAGATGCTGCTGACATAGCAGCACATTTGATTTCTACAGCCATTGTTAAGAGATGGGCTTTGTGGCTACATTTGTCTGGCTTCCATAAAGAGGTCCAAACCCCAGAAGAGAACCTTCCTTTTGAAGGGACAAAGTTACTTGCTTAGAAGACCAACAAGTCTCTTCACGCGCTGAAGGATTCGTGGGCAACTCTTTGATCTTTGGGGATATACATGCCAGACCACAAGAGAAAATACAGCCCTCAGCCAACGTTTAAGCCCCCGTCATCACAATACACATCTCAGTACTCATCAGAAAGAGCTCATGTGCCACAGAGGAAGAGCCCAAGATTCCCTAGGTGAAAGCAATCAGGACCCCAACCAAGTGCATCTCAGCCATCCATTTCAAAGCGTCAGTTTTGAAGGGCTGGTCAAGGTGTTGGTAGAACAGTCCCCTTGCAACTTCACAGTGGAAGATGTCTCCCTCCTTTCAGAGACCGCCTTACTCTGTTACACAGCATCTGGTAACGCATAACCTCCAACAAGTGGGTACTGGAAATTATCCAGAATAGATATGCCATCCATTTCTCCTCCCTCCCCCCTCTCAAACACTGTTCCCAATCCCTCTTCAGGGACCTTTTTCATAAGAATCTACTCCATCCAGAGGTAAACCGTCTCCTCAGCGTAGGAGCTATAGAACCTGTGCCTGCACATCTCAGAGGTAAAGGCTTCTACTCTTGCTATTTCCTGATACCAAAGAAAAAGGAAGGTTGGAGACCCATACTGGACCTCAGGGGGCTCAACAGATACATCAAAGCACAGAAATTCAAGATGGTCACGCTATCAACAATCATTCCAGCTTTAGAGGAAGGAGATTTGGTTCTCGGCCCTCAACCTTCAAGATGCAAAACTTCCACTTTTCCATCATTCTGAGTCACAGGAATTACCTCAGATTCATAATGGGTTACTACTAGTACAGGGTACTCCCTTTCGTGCTCTCTTTGGCTCCCAGAGTATTCTCCAAGGTCCGTTCGGTAGTGGTGGCCCACTTATGCTCTCAAGGCATCATGATTTATCCTTATCTGGATGATTGCCTTCTCACGGCAAGGTCCTTCACAGAAGCCCATCGAGTCACTCAGGCCACACAGGACCTGTTTCAGAATCTGGGCCTACAGATCAATGAACAAAAATCAATCTTAACACCAGTACAGAGGCTAGAATTCATAGGAGCTGACCTCGACTCCACTCAGACAAAAGCACTCTTACCACATCACAGATTTATCAGTCTCTCCTTGTTGATAGAGACAATACAATCCAGCCCCCCACAAATCTTGGCCAGACATTGCCTCCAGCTTCTGGGGCACATCAGTTATTGCTCATGCCAGATTACGCATGAGATGCCTCCAAGCACGGTTCAGTTTGGTTTTCAGGCCGAACAGAGACAAAATAAACTTCTGTTGATGCCCACCAGGGTCAAGTGATCCTTGGACTAGAGGAAGGACACGGCAAACAGCCGTACAAGAATCCCATTCGCTCAATCTTCTCCATTTCTATTACTGACCACGGATGCAACCCTCATAATATGGAGCTGACATCTCAATGGCCACACAACAGGATCGGATTTACACCTTACATATCTCTAGGCATAGCATCTTCAGTGCCCCCCTGCCTACAGTTGAACTTTGAGTCTTCCACACATGGGGTGAGGGGGGAAGTGAGAGGGGTTGGGATGACCGGCTCAGCCAGCTCCAGGCATGGAGAATATGCTCAACCCTGGGCTCTGACTTCCATGGCCAGGAGCTGGGGCCTCAGGAGGAAGAGGAGGGGCAGGACCCTGGGAGAGAGGTGGAGGAACAGGGGGCAGAGCCAGAGTTCTGGCGCTCAGAAGGTGACCCCAAATTGCCCCAGCCTTGCTGGCCCGTGTGGTAATCAGTTATGTTTGGCGCCCCCTAGAACGCCAGCATCCCTAGACACATGCCTAATTGGAAATCCAGCCATGCACACAACACAGGGCAAATGGTCCCCAACAGAGACATGCCTTTACATCAACCTGCTCAAACTCAGAGCGGTCAGAAACACATGCTCACTTCCTCCCATTGAGAGACGCACTCACACAAAGATCATGACAGACAACGTGGCCTGCATATATTACAGAACCTGACAGGCAGATGCCAGGTCTCATTCCCTGTGCGTAGAGACACTAAAACTATGGAACCGGTGCATCTCCCACAACGTCCTAGTATCAGTGGCCTACCTACCGGGGATACACAACACGATGGGCAACACTTTCAGCCACAAATTCCCACACGACCACAAACGGGAGAGAGTTGGTAATACTACATTACATATTCCGACAATGGGGGACACCGGTGATAGACCTGTTTGCTACTTACCAGAACAAGAAATATCCACAGTACTACTCCAGAGTGGGGATTGGACGACACTCTTTGGGAGACGCTCTCCTCCTTTCTTGGGACAGGGGCCTTCTTTCCGCCTTTCCCCCATTCCCTCTGTTACTGAAGGTCCTGTTGAAAATAAGGCGAGAGACAGCAAACATCATGCTGATTGCTCCCACCTGGTCCAGACAGATGTGGTACCCCTACCTGCCACAGCTGTCATTATGTCCACTGATGATTGTTCTGATCACGCCTTAGCTCCTGTCGCAGCTCGAGAGACGCACTCTCCATCCCAATTTGCAGGTTCTGTGACTCAAAGCATGGCTCCCGAATGGTTCCAGTGCATAGAGATGTCTTGCTCTACAGGGATGCTGTTACACAGTAGAAAGAGAAATACTCATCATACCTACCTTCAGAAATGGAAGAGGTTTCAGATTTGGTGCCAGCTCATGTGTCACCTCTATTTAAGCCACCTTACCGGTTGTCTTAGACTACTGTTGGCTTTAAAGAAGTTGGGATTTTATTAGTTAGCTGAAGGTTCATCTGGCAATAATTGCAACCTTCCATCAGCAGGCAGAAGGATACTTAGTCTTCTCCCACCCAACTACAAAGAGGTTTCTTAAAGGCATAGCAAACCTCTTCCCACAACCCAGACTCCCCACTCACCAATGGGATCTCAACTAGTGTTAAAAGGATTGACTAGACTGCCATTTGAACCCATGGCCAGTTGTTCACTAAATCACTTTTCTCTGAAGATGGCATTCCTCATCACCATCACCTTTCCCAGAAGGTTAGGGGAGATAGCAACTTCGATGGCACATCCGCCTTTTACTGTGTTCTTTCCAGATAAGGTCCCACTTGAACCACGTCCAAAGTTCATTCCCAAGGTGACTTCTGCGTTTCACATGAATCAGCTTATTCAGCTTCCAGTCTTTTATCCCAAACCCCATGAGGATAATAGGGAAGCCATCCTGCATACGCTCGATGTGAGAAGAGCTTTGGCCTTCTGTTTGGACAGGACAAGGGCTTTCAGGAAATCCCAAAGACTTTTCCTATCTGTTCCAGATAGGTCAAAAGGCACAGCGATCTCGGCTCAGAGATACTCTGAGTGGGTCTCCAGCTGCATTAAGCTCTGTTACCAATTGTGTAAGGTAGCTCCCCCATCTTCAATACACATGCATTCTACAATGTCAATCTCATCCATCGCCTTCTCCAGTGTGTGACAGGGTCAGACTAGATGGCTATCGGAGAGTGCTAGAAGGCCGATATATCAGCCCCAGGCTCAGCAAGTCCCTTTTCCCCTGGTAGCTGAGCAGGGGTTACTCCAGGTTAATTAACACACCTGGAGCCAATCAAAGCCCCACCCAGGACTTGTTAAAAGCCTTCCCTCCAGAGAAAGGGTGTGGCTGGAGTTGTGAGAGTGAGGCGAGCTACCAGTGTGTGAGAGCAGGCAAGATGCTATCAAGAGCCAGGAGGGTTTAGGAGAAGGAGCAGAACGCTGGCAGAGGAGAACCCTGCAGGTACAAAGACTGGGGGAGGGACAAACCCTGCCTGAAGAGGGCAAAGGACCTTTTCCAGGCCTGGAGGCTAAGAGAAGAGACCCTGCCTGAAGGGAATGATTGAGCTGGACATTTGGTTTGGAGACTACCACGCTTGGTGGGGCTGTCAAGGGTCAAGACATAGTGAAAAACAATTCACGGGTGGTGGTGGCATTCATGGAGCAGATGGTGGAGTGGTGCTTCTGGGCCCAAGAAACGAGCACTAAGTGGTGGGATCACATCGCAATGCAGGTTTGCGACAATGAGCAGAGGCTTCACAACTTTTGAATGCACAAGGCCCCATTCCTGGATCTGTGTGACAAGCTCAATCCAGCCCTGCAGTGCAGGGATGCCAGAACAAGAGCTGCATTGACAGAGGAGAAGCACGTGGTGATCGCACTCTGGGAGCTTGCATTGTCGGATTGCTGCTGATCAGTGGGAAATCATTTTAAAGTTGGAAAATCCACAGTGGGAGGGCCATTGTTAAAAGGTCTTATTGCCAAGAAGGCTAACGGCATATTGGGCTGCATTGGTAGGAGCATTGCCAGCAGATCGAGGGAAGTGATCATTCCCCTCTAATTGGCATTGGCGAGGCCACATTTGGAGTATTGTGTCCAGTTTTGGACCCACTACAGAAAGGATGTAGACAAATTGGAGAGAGTCCAGCGGAGGGCAAAAAAATTATTAGGGGGCTGGAGCACATGACTTATGAGGAGAGGCTGAGGGAACTGGGCTTGTGTAGTCTGCAGAAGAGAAGACTGAGGGGGGATTTGTTAGTAGCCTTCAACTACCTGAGGGGGGGTTCCAGGGAGAATGGAGCTAGGCTGTTCTCAGTGGTGGCAGATGACAGAACAAGGACCAATGGTCTCAAGTTGCAGGGCGGGAGGTCTAGGTTGGATATTAGGAAAAACTTTTTCCCTAGGAGGGTGGTGAAGCACTGGAATGGGTTACCTGGGGAGGTGATGTAATCTCCATCCTTAGAGGTGTTTAAGGTGCGTCTTGACAAAGCCCTGGCTGGGATGATTTAGTTGGCGTTGGTCCTGCTTTGAGCAGGGGTTGGACTAGATACCTCCTGAGGTCCCTTCCAACCCTCATCTTCTATGATTGTCATGCAAGTGTATAGGGTCATTAAATATCTCCTGTTATGCAGGACTGTGGCTCTCATCCTGCACATTGCCATAGTGAATGTATTTGCAGCAATGGGGTTCCTGAACTGCGGTGGGGTGATAAACAGCGCACACACCTCTATTTTGGCAGCAGCCCACCTTGCCACAAAGTGCATCAACAAAAATGGCTGCTTTTCTGTGGTTATGCAAGTCTTGGTGGAACGCCAGGGACACTTCCCTGATATCAGTGTCAGCTGGTCAGGGAAGGTGCATGACCCTCACATCTTTAAGAACACAGGACTGTTAAAAAAGCTGCAAGCAGGAACATTCTTTCCAGACTGGCAGATTACCACTGGTGATATTGAAATGCCAGTAACGTTTCTGGGGGACTCAGCCAGCACCAAGGAAAGATTCAACTACTGGCTCAGCAGGTGCGGAATGGCAGTTGAATGTGCCTTTGTTAGATTGAAGGGGACACTGGCAGTGTTTTATTCATTAGATTAGAGCTCAGTGAGAAAATATCCCAGTGATTAGAGCTTCCTGTTGTGTTCTGCATAGTATATATAAGGCAAAGGAGGAAAAGCTGCTGCAGGGTGGAGGTGGAGCAGCTGTCTGCCGAGTTTAACAGCCAGACCACAAGGGCCATTGCAAGAGCTCAATATGGAGCTATGCCGTTGAGGGAGGCTGCCCCGGTCGTGTTCTGTGCAGGAGTGTTCTCTGGGCCCGAAGGTTTGAGTGCTGTTAAGATTTGTGTAGTCCTTGCTGTACGTTAGTAACTACGATTGTGTGTTGTACTGAACCTATTTATGCAGTGCTTACTGTACATTTATAAATATGACCCGGTGTTTTCTTGAATCTAATTCTGTGGTGGTGTATGTTTGCAAGTACTGTACTGGCTGATTGGAGTACCACTGTGCATTCTGCAGTAGGTATTGGGAACTAATAAAGAACTTTTTAAAAAAAATATATAAATCTATTGAATGGCAAAAAGAAATGTGCAAAACCCATCAGGCAATGCAATACAAACTTTTAACATAAATTAATAGAACAAAACACTAATACTGGAAAGTTAACAAACATTTCTGTCCAGTTTGATACACAAATGTAGTCCAGTGTGGCTACACATACACCAACCGTGGTTCTCACAAGTTAGTGTATGTGAAGCTGTGGTTTTCCTTGCAGTCCCCCCCTGTGGAGTGGTAGGGATAAGAATGCGGTCCGTGATGCCACATGGCATGCTGGGGGATGTAGTGAGCTGTTTACCATAGAGTTCTCGAAGGACTGCAAAGGGTGCGATTACTGTAGGTCAGCCAGGGTCTGCAGCATTTGGTTTGGTACCTCAGACACCCCGTTATGTCCTGGTGCATCTCCTCCTCCTTTTCCTGCTGGGATTCCTGGGACTTTCTCCTGTCAGCTCTGTCCTTCTCTGTGCCCTCTGCCATGTTGGCCTTCCAGGCCTTTTAATCATGCTCCAACGTAGCACCAGTTTGCTGGATCTCACTGAATATGCCCTTCCTAGTCCTCTTCTGTCCCCTCCTCATCAGGGTCAGGCATTCAGTAGCTGTGTAGGGGTCGCCCCGAAGGCTTCAGTGGCAGCAGCTGCTGAAGAAAACAGGCAGGTGTATCGTTGGATTTACAGCCGCAATGGAAAGGGAAAGATAAGTTTCAAAACTCCCTTCCATTGTTCCCATAAAAACTTTTAATAAGACATGCTTATTGACATGTCAGCTTTGGTGTGCCTTTACACAGCACCGCTCTGTCCCTGCCAGGTGAGTGTGGCCCACTTGGGACAAGGCGGGAAAAAGGAATTTCAGTTGCATGAAACAATAAAATATTGGTCCCTTATTCCATGGGTATGGGTATAAGGCAGGGGAGCTGAGTGTTGGCACTTTTCCACAGGCGCTGATGATTGTAGCTGATACCTCACTCCCGAGAGTAACAAAGGAACAGAGACCTCAGCTGTTACTGGTATCTCCTAAGGCCCCTCCCCACCCCCCAGCCTATATGCCACTAGCCTGGTGACTGCAATGGTGCCAGCCAAACTCATTGTGGAGTGGCATGGGAAAGTGTCCTGCCGCAGAGGAAGAAATAAGGCAGCTATCCCTAGAAACCTTTGTGAAAGGATTGCCGAGAATCTCCATGAAAGTTTTCACCAGGCTGTCTGAGGATACAAGGGAATGCCCCTTGCTACATAAACCAAGCACTCCACATGGCCCTCCTCCCTCTCCCCATGCCTAACCCTACAGGGGACTGAAAAGCAGATACCAACTCTGCCTCCGTTTGTTGTACCGCTGTCTCAGCTCATATGAGTAAAACAATGAGTAGTCGATATCTGTGTCATGTTAAACTTGGGGGTGGGCCAGTCGCCATCTTTACATTTAAACATTGTAAGGGAAAATGCATGCACACAGAGGGCCCTTCCCTTTCCTTGGGTTTGTCCGGGCTTGGCAGGCTGGGGGAAGTCTGAAATGGGTTCTGGCTCGTGGCATGGCTGGACTCCCTCACTGCATCTCCCCCCTCCTTCTCTGCACTGTTCACAGCGGGAATCTGGCTTGGGCTCTTCCAAGGTATACACAGTTCTCTGTGGGGTGCTGCTCAATACCAGAATGATTGCTGGCCTTGTGGTATGCTGGCAGAATTCCTTCGCTTTCATGTATTGCTGCTGGTCCCTGTCGTACCGCTTGGTGTGCATCTCCCATGCAAACTTTTCATAGATGTCTACATTTCTGTGGCTGGTCTGTAGCTTTGTTTGCACAGTCTCTTCTCCCCACAGGCTCAGAAGATCCAATACTTCCTGTCTACTTCAGGCAGGAGAGCATCTATTGCGCAGAGCCAGCATGGTTGGTTGGGCCATTGTGTACAACAAGGGAGAAGTGCTAGGTGTGCTTGTGACAGTGGGGAATCAGGAAAAGGCATTTAAAAAATACGCAGGCTGTTTTTAAAGGGGTTAGGGTTGCTTCTGGTCTTTGAGCCCAGGGCGGTGCTGTTCACAACTGAGAACAAAACAGTCACTGTTGTAGGGAATGCAACATTGTGGGACAGCCGCTGGAGGACTGTTGGGTTGATACAGGTCACACAATGTTTGCACTCGCACTGCGTTAACCTCAGTAGGTTGATCATTGTTCAATGGAGTTTGGAGAGGTGGTTTTACTGTGTCACCGTAATAGGGCACTTACGTTCGTCAGAGCCAAATTTGAGTTTAGATGCAGGCATAAGTAGGTCAATACAAGGAAATTTAGGTTGACTTAACTTTGTGGTGTGGACCAGGTCTTAGCAACTGAGTGAGTCCAGAGGCTGTGGACGTAAGCACCTTAAATGAGTCATGACTAGACTTTTACCATCCAACTATCTGGTGATTAATGTGAAATAAGAGATGGTCTCTGTCCAGTTTCTAGTGTACAACTCTCTGTGTAATAGGCATTCTTGTAGGCAGTCTCAGAGAGGCCAGTGACTAAGAGGGTGGCGAGTGAAGAGAGCTGGGACTCGGAGAGGCCATAGACACAAGAGTTGCAGCAAACAAGATGAAAGGAGATGAAGGCATGAATGGAGACCGTCAGTCAAGGAAAAGATGTTGCTGAAGTAGTGATAGGCAAGTTTACAGATAAAGGAGATGTGGAAGTGGAACGGGGGGGCCAGGGTGAAGGCTGATCCTGAGGTTGTGGACAGTAGAAGCAAAAGGGGAGGTCTCAGTTGAGAAAAGATTGGGAGTGACACCTGAAGATGCTCGTTACTCAGGAGAGACACATCTGAGATAATTAGCTGATCATCTCAAAATTGGAAAGGACACAAATTCTAGGGCGTCTGTCAGTGATGTATAACTGCAAAATATTTTTACCCTCAAGTGTTCAGGTATTGGGCCACTTACTGTAACTGGAACATGTGTCCCCCTTTCCATTGCAGATTATCTGACTTCTTCCACCCCACAGATTTCATTCCTTGGCTTGTGGTGGGGACGGGGATATTTTATTCTGCCAGTGATGTGTCCTTGTTCTCTTATTCTTCAGCTGCCTCATACACTGACAGCTCTGATGATGAGACCTCCCCCCGGGACAAGCAGCAGAAGAACTCCAAAGGCAGCAGCGATTTCTGTGTGAAAAACATAAAGCAGGCAGAATTTGGGCGCCGAGAGATTGAAATTGCTGAACAAGGTAAAAGGAGGCAGGCTCCTCAAGCTCGATTTTGTTGTGATCTGGACTTCTTACCTGAACAGCTTTAAATCCTGAATACCTTGTACCTTCCCTTCCTGCAGAGCTCATAACAAGGGCTTGTTGAAACTGCTTTTCAGCAGCAAATTGGGTTTTTGACTAATGGAACCTTTCCCAGCATTTTCTGCAAAACATTTTGATCTTTCATCAACAACCCCCCAAAACAAAAAACAAAACAAAAAACAAAAAAAACAAAACAAAACACAACTCTAATCCCAAAATATTTCAACCAAAAACTGAAATATTTCAGTTTGGATATTCCATCTTTGGTGCCTCATGGGAGTTGTAGTTGTGTTTTCTCATGTCCCTATCTTCCGTTTTGTGCCAGCTTCCACAGCCAGACTACACCTCCGATAATGCACCTTTCATGCAACTGCCTCTCCTCACCATAAGGGGAGACCAGGGTGCATTGTGGGAAATGGAGTCTGACCAGGGACTCCAGAGAATAAGAGTATGAGACACCTCAGAAGTGTTTCTGAATTAAAATATTTCAGTTTTTGGAGAAAAATGTGTTTCAGCTGAAAAGTCTAATTTTTCCATGGAAAACTTTGACAAACTGATTTTTCATTTTTGTTGAAATTTTCCAAGGAGGGGGCAATAAGCCTACTTTCTGACCAGCTCTACTTATAACATTTTATACTTAAGAGTCCTAGGAAATGACTTGAAACGTCTCTTTGTGCTGTTACAAGAGCTACACAATGCACCTCTAACAGGTGTAGGAGACAAGAAGCTGCAGTGGCTGGCCCAGAACAGAAACATTGGTGTCCTAAAATATCTTAGGCTACCGTACCTCCTTTTTGTCCATCTCCTTAAAGTGTTCCCCATCCTTTTCCTGGGAGGTTAGTGTCCCACTGATTTCTTCAAGCACTGTTCCTGCTAATAAAAGTTAGGTTAGCCTATCAGAGAACAGAAAAAACATGCCATGTGATCTAAGTAACCCACCATAGAGAAAATACCGACTTTTCAAAGACACGTTGTTACAAACAGAAGAAGATGGTTGCCTATTATTTGTAAATTGTTTGACACAGTTGTAAAAATCCTGATTAGTTCAGAGAACTCGTGAAAAGGAGCCAAATCCAGTTACTAGATTGTTCACAAGTATTAGAGTGGTCACAAATAGTGTGGGTTTATCCAAGTCCCAGCTCTCTAGATGGGTGCTGATGGTGTGATAACAAACTTGAAATGCTTAGGCAGCCGTAGCAGTAGCGTCAGCTATTGGATTTTACTGAGAGTCTTGTGATATTTGATTTTCTTCAAGCCCCAACTCATGTAGATACGTGATTATGTGAAAATCTCAGCTTCCATTGGGGAGGGAGCAGTAAATTTCTAGCTGTTTTGATTGCAGAGAAAAGCTTGCAAACATTACTCGTCTGCTCCCTAAAGACTTAAAAACCAGAAGGCGAGTAAAAGGAACCTAAAACAGATTAACTTTTAAAAATCTTAATATTTTAAAGCCAATGTCTTGATTTTTTGGGGCCTGACTCCTGGCTTTTGAGAAT
Source organism: Emydura macquarii macquarii (assembly GCF_026122565.2). Lineage (NCBI taxonomy): Eukaryota > Metazoa > Chordata > Testudines > Chelidae > Emydura > Emydura macquarii. The sequence continues at coordinate 9,044,178 of NW_027133607.1, read as the reverse complement.
TTGGGGTTGGCAACACTGAATTACGGTAGTGCTAAGGCGAGGAATGGTGGTGGTGCTGAATGTCTGCTTCCTTGTGCTGACTCTTTGCTTTTTAATGATGGAGTTTTCTTCCCTTCCAGAAATGCCTGCACTTATGGCTTTAAGGAAGCGAGCTCAGGGAGAGAAACCATTGGCTGGGGCCAAGATTGTGGGCTGCACGCACATTACTGCACAGACTGCCGTAAGGCCCAGTTTTATTTATTCAGTTCTTTTCCCTTTGCAGTGAGCATTTCAGCATGTAGTCTTTTTAAATTCCACTGTCGGGTGACTCCATTGGTATACAAAGCATGTGCTCACAGGAAATACTCTCCCTGAAATAGTCATCATTACGTAATGCCAGGTTTGGAGAAAAATAGATTTCCCAGAGATTTGGTGAGGTTGTGGGATTGCTGAGGGGATATGCTGCCAGTGACCCACAGGTCTCCTGTCTGAGTCTGGCCCAGGCTGGGAGTGTCTGTAACATTCCCTACTGTTGGCTGGTCAGTGACCTGTGTGAGATGGGTGGTTGGGTCTCAGTTCAGTTCCCAGACAGTTGCAGTCCACAACCCGAAAAGCACCAACACAGCTGTCACTAATTCAGACCCTTGTTGGCTGTGTCAGCAGGGAGGCTGAAAAATGGATAGGCCCTGAAGGCTAAAATCTGCCTTCAGTCCTTCCGGGGCTAAGGCACATGGGTAGGGCAACATAAGGGAATCTTGCACTCCCTTTGTGTGCGCTGCAGCTGTTCTTCGGGACAAAGTGGACTTCCATCTGCAGAGATGTTAATCCAGCTCCTTTCACAAAATCGCTTTTTTAATAGGAGAATTGCCAACTCCTGCAAAGGTCTGTTTAATAAGAATGTGTCTGTCTGTCTGTCTCTCATTAGACAATACATTTTAAGATGTAAGCAGTGCATGTGTATGTCTGTGAGCCATTGCTGTGAGTAATGATGATTAAGAAAAGAGCAAAATGTTAAAATACAGGAGGAAGTGGGATCTAGTGGTTAGGGCAAATTTCCCTACCCGTGCTGGGAAAGGCCAGCTCCTGGGCTTTTTGGGCTTCCCAGCATGGGTAGGGAATGAGCTGTAATGACTAGAGCATAGTTTCTCAACCTGTGGTACATATACCCCTGGGGGCACACGAGACACAGGCAGGGTGTACGTGGCGAAAAACCCAGTGAAGGGAGGGAGGTGGCAGCCGCTGACTTCTGAGGGAGGCAGGCAGCAGCCGCCGGCTTCCTGCCCGGTTCCACCTCCTAGCTGGGAGGTAGATGGCAGTCGTCTCAGTCCTGGGAAGCTAGGCAGCAGTGCCGGTTTCTTGGGACACCAGGCAGCAGCCGCCGGCTTGGACAGTAGCCACTGGCTTTTTGGGGAGCTGGGCAGCAGCTGCCCACGTCCCGCCCGGTCCCAGCTCCCAAGTGGGAGCCCGGCAGCAGCCTCCTGCCCCCTGCGAGCTGAGCTCACAGCTGAGTGGCTGCCACCTGCACCCCGGCTCTGAACCGAGAGACAGCCTCCCGCAGCCTGGCTTGAAGATGGGCAGCAGCCGCCTGCCCACATCCCCGGGTCCTCACACAGGCGGGAACGTGTGAGGTCTGAGCAGGCACTAGTGGCCCACCAGAATGGATAGCAGTGCTCCCCATGGCCGTCTCTAGGAGCTGCCACCTGGGCAAGTTGCAGGTGGCTGCTGCCTGACTGCCAGCCCGGGAGGTGGGTGACAGGAGAACACCACGTGACCCTGCCATCAGGTCATAGTGATTGGCTGGCATTGACCTTTGCTCCTATATGGAGGAAGGGGAGGAGGAAGGAGGGGAGAAAAAGCAGGGCGTTTTGTGATCTGTCACAGCCACACAGCACTGCACAACTCAGAACTCTCCTGCTGTACGAGAAATACAGTCGTCCAGCGGTAAAGGGGGGAAAGATTGTATTTCTCAGAGTGGAAAATGGAGTGTTGGGTATTTATTAAAATTTTCAGAAGTTAGGGGGTACTTGCTACCTAAAAGGTTGAGAAACATGGGACTAGAGCAGTGGACTGGGCTTTGGGGCTTGCCGTCTCTGGATGAAATGGACTATGTACGTTGAAATTGCTATTTCATTTATTCATTTTAAATGATAGGCACTCTGACGCATGGTCCGTCGGTCTCTGTTTCAAACAGCACAGACCGCACTGTCAGGGCTTGTCTACACAGCGCTGCATTAGTCTGCACAAGAGGGATGTAAACTGCAGGGCACACTGGCATGCTGCACACTAGCTGGCCGGTGGGGCCCTGCCGGCATGCGCTAACGTTCCGTAGTGTGCATTAGGGAGCTTTTAGTGCATGCTTGCAGGGTCTCCATGGGCCAGTTAGCACAACATACTAGTGAGCACTGGAATTTATACTACTCAGATGTGGACTAATGCATCGTGGAGACAAGCCCTCAGTGTTTAAAGAAACTACAGTGAGCCCATAGAAGTCTGTTTCACGAGTTACAGGGCTTGATATTGGGCTTCATGCAGAAGTAAATTTGCACCGAGGCCTCCTAATTTAGTGCTGTTCATGTGACAGCAACATCACTCATTCCCTTCCGATGCTGGGACGGGATGGCGGGATGGATCACGTGGTAATTGCCATGTTCTGGTAATTCTGTTCATTCCCTTTGAAGCACCTGGCATTGGACACTGCTGGAAGACAGGACGCTGAGCTAGATGGACCATTGGTCTGACCCAGTCTGGCCGTTCTTACTTTCTTCTTTACTTTGATCCAGGTACTAATGGAGACTCTTGGTGCCTTGGGTGCTCAGTGCCGATGGGCTGCTTGCAACATCTATTCTACTCTCAATGAAGTGGCAGCTGCCCTGGCTGAGAGTGGTAAGGGGTTTTGCCTTCTTCAGTGTGCTTTGGAGAGATTCCTTTCAGCCTTTAAATATTAATGCTTTAAAAGAGGACACTGCGCAAGTGTATGATGGGCTTTTTCAAATAGTTTTCCCTTCAGTGTAGAATAAACCATTAGACGATAGAAATCTTTGCAGTGTTTCTTCATTCATCTCCCTTCCACCTTGTATGTTCACACAAGTATGTAGCCGGCTAAGTTATGAGGCCAGGCTGCACACATTTATTTATTTATTTAGGGTTGCCTAGAAAGCTGGGCTATGCATCCTGCTGTGTTCTTGCAGGGTTGCCGGTGCGTATTAGCCATTCCTGTTGATTTAAGCAAATATATCACTTCTCAGGAGAGCGAATTCTGTGGGTTTGAGGTGTAAGGAATGAAACTGTAAGTCAAACTGCAGCCTGAACAGCCTTGGCCAGAAATGTGGCTTGTCTAGTGGGAGAGGTTAAGATTTTCAAAGCGGTGCAAGGGATTGAGCTACACATCTTCTATTCATTGTAATGCAGTTCAATCCCCTGCTCTGCTTTGAAAACGTCAGACATTTTGCTTCTCTGGAGTGTAAATGTACTTAACAATTGATATCTTATATTGCTAGCCCCCTCTGCAGTCTGTACAAGAAAACTGCCTGGGAAACCTTTTGATATGTAAATAACTATTGCATATGCTGTAAATATTACTGTCCACAGGCAGCAAATGGCCTTTCTGTGCTATAGGTAGTAATTAAGAGTTGCCTCCATCTGCTCTGGGTCTTCCCCCTCAAGATGGTATTTTTGCAGACTGGCTAGAACAACAATGAAAAGTTCTAGCGGGAGGGTCCAAACTCTTAGCTTTATGGCTTTTCGAAGGGCCCTTTCAAGACAGTCACCCTCCAGTAAGGCTCACTCCTGCCTGCTGCCTGTGGTAGCACATCCACAGCCAAAAGAGGCAAGAACCAGATCTCCGCTGGAGCACTGCTTCTAGCCAGATTCTGCCAGTGTGGATGCTCTCATGGTGACAGGAAGCAGTGCACCAACTCAACCATTCCACCTTTGCCAGGTTAGGGGAGCACTAGTCCTCAGGTGACACTTTCATAGATTCCATTTGTACTGAACTTTCTTCCTGTCTCTGCCAGGGTTCCCTGTCTTTGCCTGGAAGGGAGAGTCTGAAGATGACTTCTGGTGGTGTATCGATCGCTGTGTGAACGTTGAAGGATGGCAGCCTAATATGGTGGGTCACTTGGGAAGGATCTAAAACATCGGGCATATGTAGTAGCAGTTATAAAGGCTGATGTCTCAACTATAGTCTAGTGTAGTGTTTCTCAAATGGTGTTCCGCGGAAGAAGCGGAACCGCGCCGCCAAAAGTAACAAAAATCAGGCGCCGCCAAACAGCTGTTCAGGGCGCCGAAAACGGCTCAGAGAGCGCGCCGCCGAAACAACCCTACACCGCGCCGCCGAAAAGAGGAAGATTTCCTCGACTTTTCAGCGGAGGGTATGGCATGGGCGCGCAAGGGTTCCGGGGGGAAATAAAATTGAGAAACACTGGTCTAGAGAGACTGAGGTTGGGATAGGTTCCACAACAGGGTTTGGAATTATTAAAATTTTGTTCCTTACCAAACCCTGAATGTAGGGTTCTGTGTTTGTTCATCAACAACTAATCCTACTACTTGCCACCTACACAGCATTTATCTTCAAAGTGCTTTACAATTATGAATTGATCCTCACAACATAGGGAATTAACTTATCGCTGTCTACAAGTGGGGAATTGGAGGAGGTAGCTGACTCGCTTGCCAGAGACCATACAAGGAGCAAGTCCAGTCCTTGTCTATACAGGAAAGTTGCACCAGATTTACTTAAGTCAGTTTTTAAAGCAATGTAGTTAAACTGGTTCAAAGCCCTGTGTAAGTGCTCTTATTTTAGTTTGAGCAGTTTATTTCAATATAACTTTTAAACCTGTTCCCAACTGACTTAAGCTAAACTGCAGAAAACCACTCAAAGCAAAATAAGAGCATCCGCACAGCAGTTTGCACCAGTTAACTAGGTCATATTAAATTCAAACCTTAGGTTATACCAGTGCAACTTCCCTTTAAAAGGCCTCAATTTCAGAGCCAAGATCAGGACCCCGGAGACATTGACAACTAGTCCTGGGCTCTTGTATCAGATTGCAAAACAGAAAGAAGGTGCAGCTCCTTGCTTTAATGACTTGTGACATCTTTGCTCATAGAGAAAACACAGAACCCTGAACTTGGGACTTAGTAAGTGGAATAGTTTTCAGTTCTCAAATGTTTTATTCCTACAACACTTGAGACTGGTTCTCGGCTCTGGAGCTCACAGTCTAAATTGGACAGAACAGTGAGGAATAATAAAGGACGAGGGATGTTGCGATGTATTTGTATTGCTTATGTTTGCTCATATTGAATTACTTGGGATGTGTTAGAGTTTTCTTTCATTAAGTGCACTTCTGTTCACTTTATTTTATCCATCCCCTTTAGAAGGATTGGGGAATAGTCAGAAAATCCATCCCCTCATCCATAAACATGCACATGGAAAATGCAATAAAGAGATGATAAATGGCTTTTGTTTGGGGAATAAGCACCCATCAGTATTGATGGCAATCACTGAGTTAGTGGTGTCAGAGAAATCAAAACCCTTCCTGCATCTGGCACATTTGTCCTATGATAGTTTGACTAGGCTTCTTGGTTCTGTGAAATGTTAGGATGGCCGATGTCTTTTCACAGTTCCTTCTTGTGAGGATGGCACTGTGGATCCGCAGAACTCTTTCAGGTGGTCCAAAGAACAGAGCATTCTTCTTCAAGTATATTCCCTGTGGGTGCTCCACCGCAGATATGCATGCACTCCTGCACTCGTGACTGGAAATTGTAAATAGCAGTGACCAAATCTGTGCAAAGCAGAGCCTTGTGCTTCCATGTCAGAGCATAGAGGGAGGCGCAGCCCCACAGCCGCTCCAGTTCCTCCTCAGCCACCTGCAGCTTGAGACTGCACTGTTGTGGAGTCCACTGCTTACAACTTCCTGCTTTCCTTACTCTGTATAGTGTGTTTCTTATTTTATTTATTTAGTTGTTATTTTCTAGTTCATTTTTTCTCCGTTTTAGCACAACTCGTGCATGAAGGGGAGTTCCCTCTTCCAAACTTCTTGCATTAGTGCTTTCGGCACTTCCCTGTGTTGTGCCTAAAACCCCACAGCTCAAGTCCTGCCAACTGTCATAATGACAGGCATAATTGTCTCCGAGACGCATCCTGTCAAATTGTAAGTCTGAGGTCTCAAAGGCAGGTCTCAAAAAGATAGAGAGGCTAGGTTGAAGCTCCTCTTAGTAGAACGCTCCCTAGCTCCAGCGGGGTCTGCTTCCTCCCTCCCTCCCTCCCTCCATACACTACCCTGTACCATGACAGAGACACGCCATGCCCCATCCTTGCTTCTTCCCCAAAATCTTGTCGTAACTTCATATCAATCAGGAGATTTGTCTTCCAGTATTTTATCCAAAGCCTCATTCCTTGAGGAAGGAGGCTAGTCTCCATGCACTAGACATTGGGGGGGCCCTCGCCTTCTACCTTGACAGGACTAAGACTTTCAGAGCCTCTCCTAGACTCGTATCCTTTGCCGAAAGGGTGAAGGGACAGCCAGTTTCCACTCAAAGACTCAAAGTTGGTTTTGGGTTGTATCTTCACCTGCTACAACGCTAATAGGATACACCCTGCCCCCCTAGGACTCAGTCCACCTCTCTAGCCCTTCTGAAGGACGTTCCCATAGCAGAAATCTGCAGGACTGCAACATGATGTTCCAGTCACACTTTTGCCGAGCATGACATCATTTTACCTGCTTCCCGGGCTGACACTACCTTTGGTGATGTCGTACTCCAAACTGTCTTGGATTTACCTCAACATCCACCTCCTTATTCAAATACTGCTTGGGAGTCTCCTGTGCGGAGCACCCCCTAGGGACAGATATTCGAAGAAGGAGTTACTTACCTGTACAGTAACCTGAGTTCTTCTAGATGTTTTCTCCCTACAGGTGCTCCACCTTGCAACTCCCGCCCTCCTTCCCGTCTGCTTCAGTCTTTAGTTTCCCACTTGCAGAAGAGCTGGAGTGACAGCGAGTCCGCACTCCTTATGTGCCGTCACATGGAAGCAGGAGATGCTGCCCTGTGTCGGTGTGGACCCGTGGATACTGCTATTCACAATCTCCAGTCAAGGGGTGCACAGGTGCCCATATATTCATGGTGAAGCACCCATAGAGACCAAGCATATTACAGGACTCAAGTTACTTACAGGGAAGTAACCTCTCTTTTTAGAACCAAGCAATAGGAAATTGGGCTGTTCTGAGTAGATGGGGGAGTTGTGGAGAGAATCTTCACTTATAAAGTTATTCACGGAATAGACAAGTTGGAGAGCCATTGAGAGCCTTTCCATGAAACACTTTCATCTGGCTTTCCAAACTAGAGACTAAAGCTTAGGTGTGTTCTGCCTCCCCCATGCTGTTGGAGGCCCGTGATATTTTATACACTATGAATGAAATCCTGATCTTGTTGAAGCCAATGGGAGTTTTGTCGTTGACTTCGATGGGGCCAGTATTCAACTCTCTGTGTCAAGGGAAATGGGGCCTGAGCTCAGGACTGGGTTTGGAGCTCCTGGGTTCTAATCCCAGTTTTGCAACCGATAAACTGGGTGTCCTTCCACGTCTCTTGGTCTCTGCTCCCCATCAGCAAAATGGAGAGGATACCTTGCAGGGGCGTTGAGGCTTTGTTTGTATAATACTTTGAAGATAAAGCTAGCATTATATAGTGGGACAAAGTATGTTGGTCCTGCTTTGAGCAGGGGGTTGGCCTCCGAGGTACCTTCCAACCCTAACATTCTATGAAAGTACATTAAGCCATGTATTTCATTGCGAGGAGATGGGAAATTCCCTCTTTTCTGGCGTGATCTCACAGTATGCTGATTTTGCCTCAGTTAGAGATATTTCATGTGTACTGTTGTAAATGCAATTTGTTTTTAGGATCTTCCAAGTATCACAAGATATAGTACTTACTGATCCTCAGATGGAAGTTCCTTGTAGGAAGTGCAGAGTTCTTTACAAACAATAATAAATTCAGCTTCATAGCCATTTTATGGATAGGGAAGTATTTTCCCCTTCTGTAAAATGCAGATATGTAGCGCAGAGAGGTTCAGTGATTTGCCAAAGGCCACATATAGTAAGTGGCAGGGCTGGGAATAGAACCCAGCAGTCCTGACTCCCCGTTCTGTGCTCTACCTACAAGACAATGTTTGCTGTAAACCAAGATTCCCATACCATGGTTTACATTGCTTATGAAACTGATTTTATAATTCACATACTGATGTCTCAGTTCCACCTAGGCCAGTGAGTTCATTGTTTCCCTGGAAACTAACATAACTCCAAAGAGGAAGAAGAGAGGAGAAACTAAAAATAGACACTGTAGACCAATGTTGGATTGAGTAGACAGGTCTCTCGAAAAAGGATAGAGGACACTCCAAGGATGGTCTGAGGGGTGGCAGCTCAGGCTGTGTACTCAAAACCACGACGGAGGCATTCCTGCCATTTTCTGTCTCGTCTTTGCATTTAGCATGCTGCTATCCTTTATATTATGGAACGTTTCAGATCACACTCATGTAGCAGCACAGTATAGTAATGTGCTTATTTCATATACAAGCCAGCAGAGGGCAGCTGGCCCGCATCTGAACTCTTCACTTTCTACCTGTTGATCAGGCATGTATATGTGGCAGACTTGCTTTGCGGGCTGGGTGGGGGAAATGTTCAACAAGGCAACAGTTACCATCCCATCTGTGTCATGCTTTGCTTTTTTTTCCCTTTGATTGCCTAACTGGAAATGCAATTTGCTGCCTCTATGCCTGTTGCAGCTCTTAGCTTCCAAGATGGTGGAATGTGGATAGTTTTTCTAATACAGAACATGGTGCCAGGTTTGTGATGGGAGAGGTGTCCCACAGGCTGTGATGGCAGATACTTTGGGAGCTTTCCCCTCTGCCTCTGTAGCAGGCTCCATTAAGTTTGCTTCTCTTCCTGGCCCCTCACCATCCAGTTCATACTGATTGGTGAAACTCAACCTGGCCCAGAGGGAAACTACTTGGAAATCTTACTATTTGAGCTTGGGCTCCTCCAATCTATAGACTGACCCCTTTGCTGAAGTTAAGCCCTGGTTACTGACAGCCTCTCTCAAGAGGAAGGGTTATGGATTTTCTTATCATGGGAGTAACAGACCTGGAGCAGGTTAAGATGTAGATATTTGAATGGATAGTGCCACAGAAATGCTGCCCACCCCGTGTTGAGCTGTGGGAAAAACCTGAGTTCAAATGGTAGGTACTTTCAAGCCATAAATCCCAGATTTCTTTGTGAGACCAGATTTTTCCATGGTGAGAAATGATGTGATCTGCTGTAGAATAACTAAGAAATTGAAATACTGAATTAATAGATGGCAAACTGCTCTGTGCAGAAGCAAAGTTAAGTAAGTCATCTGGGGACAGACACATGAAGGGGAAATAGCTGCTAAATAAAAAAGGGTATGTCAAATCGATCCGGGGGAGATTTGGGAACAACTATTTTAAAAAGAACCTTAGAGTCTGACGAACAGCTGCAATGAGAGGCTAACAGGATTCCAGGTTTGCATTGTTGGAGGTATAAAATGCAAATCAAAGGAGAAGATATTTCTACATGGGGCGTGGATTAGATCTCTACTGGGATAGTGGATACAGCAATTGTCTGTGCCAGAGGATATAAACGTCCCTTTTCAGGAGGGTGCAGTGTGAAGACGCAGCGATGCTTCTCTTACCATGTTTTGGCCCCATTCCAGTCTAACAAAAACTCTGTGGTTGACTGCAAGTAGCAGCAGAAAGGCATGGTAGGGCTAATGTTCAAAAAGGTTGATTTGCCTGAAAAAAATGTCCTTGGAGTGGTGATGTGGGTGAAGATTGGTTTGCTAAAATTATAACTAGGAAGGATTCTAATGAAAGACCTGTATAAAGCAGATGTCTGAGGAAACTGCAGGAAAATCAGCATGTGGCAGATCTTGCTCCTGGAATGCACACTTTATAGACATTTTGCTGTATGAAGGTGGCCGTCTGCTGAAAGCCCCCTGCAGGAGGAGAGGCTACAGAGAGGCTGCCAGCCCCGTAACAGCTGCAGCGTAAGATGCAGACCCATCGGTTAAGCCTAGTATATTAGTTTCTTAATTAGGGGGGAAAAAACCAAAAATGCAATTAAACAAATGTTCCCAAACGCTCGTCGCTCCCCAGTGAACTCTTCGGGGGGCCCCCAAAGGAGCCATAGCTCACAGTTGGGAAGCACTGGACTAGAAAGCTTGAGATCTTTTTCCGTCTCTAATTTCTAGGATTCTATGCTGAATTATGGTCCTTCATAAGACATTAATTTTTCAGAGAGTGTTTAACTTATATTTAACCTGGGACCAGCATATGTAGATTGGCTCCTTTTTAATTGTTTTAATAAAGCAACAAGTTTGGCTATTAACTTCCCACCCTGCGGAGCACATTCCATGCGGAATGTCTTTTATACTGCGGCTTTCATCTTCTTTGGCAACCTGGTTCATAAGGCGGGACTGGACGGTTCAGGGGCTTGGTCATCCAATAAAGAGCCTTTATACTTCTAGGTTTCACGTTCAAAGCCAGCCTAGGTGGGCTGTGACCAAAAGTTACTGGCTAAAGGATGTTCTGTGGCCTGTGTGAAACATGCTGGGTTTCCCAACATTAAACTATTATTACAGTTGTCGTTCGTTGACCTCGCCATTGGCAATCAGAGCAGAAAGGCAGAGACTGGGCTATGGCCAACAAGCATTTCCCTGTCGCTTCCAGAGATGGCCCCTCCTGCTGGAGCAAGTGGAAGGAGCTTCTGTTCTGCTGCTATTTGCACTGTGCCTATTCTGGGGATAAATATTGAGGACCTCAGCATGCCTCTCCAGCCTCATTAAACAAAAACATAACTCAGGTGTCATTGCTCCACTGCACAGTCCTTGCCTGGGCTTTGTCTGTGGTGTTGCAATGGCTCTGTGGCCTACATGGTACCAGGACATGGACTTGCTTCAGAAGCTGGAATTCAGTGAATGATTCACCCCTTGTGTTGTTAATGAAGGAGGCCAGTGGCCTCGCTGGATTTCAGTACAGTCACTTGGCTCAACTTTCTCATTGCAGATTTTGGATGATGGAGGGGACCTGACCCACTGGATTTATAAGAAATATCCCAACATGTTTAAGAAAATCAAGGGGATAGTGGAAGAAAGTGTGACTGGTGTCCACAGGTAATGGAGCTGTATCCACAGCAAGCGCTTTATGCTCTGGGCAAAAGGTCCTGTGTGTGTGTGTCTCACATACTCAACTCAGCACTCACAAGAAAACGGCAAGCTGCGACATGCCTTATCTCAGACAGTTGCCTGGACTTTGAGCCTACAAATACACCCTTGGGGTAGTTTCCTGTTGGTGTGAGCTAGATCTTAAAAAATAAAAAAATCACATTTACTCTCCCCTATATAAAAATAAGTTTAAAAAATCTAATTATCTGAACCTGAGACTAGGAGGTAGGAACTCCTGAGTTCTCATTCTGCTTCTGCCATGACCCTTGTGTGACCTTGAGTAAGGCATCTAACCTCTTGCTTTCCCATCTGTGAAATGGGGATAATACTTACCTGCCTTGCTGAGGATGTGAGGAGAAAGGGGTGGTTAGAAAAGGAGTGAGGGTTGGTGTTACAGTGCAAGGGGAATGTGTAGCAGGCTTTGGGGAAAGTGAGAAGCTTAGAGTCAGTCCCAAGCTGAAGTGGCCAGGAAAGCGTGAGATTGTGAGAGGAAATGACTCCATGGCTTGAGGGAGGGGGACAATTCCAGATAGACAAGGCAGCATAAATGAATGACACCCAAAGCCCAGCCTATGGAAGCAGAGGAGTGGTGGGAGAAGTGATTCAGGTCTGGTCTAAGGTATCTTACGCTGACCTAATTATGTCAGTATCTACGTACAGCCTTATCCCGCCAATGTAAGTGTCCTACTACACCGACATCATAACTCCATCTCCATGAGAGGTGTAGGGCTTATGTAAGTGTAGTCAGGGTGATGCAGTGTCTGTAGAGACACTGTTACTTACATCGACTGTTAGCTCTCTTCAATTTCACAGCTCCAGGGGAGCTGTGAAATTGATAGAAAGCCGGACAGCTAGAACCAAGCTGCCCCCCGTTTCCCTGGAGAGCTGGGTGACACGACCCTGCTCCTGGCTCGGAGCTATGGTGAAAATGGACCCCGTTCCCACCTGGGAGCCAGGGAGAGAAGCCCAGACAGCTGGACCCTGCTCTCAGCTGGGGATGAGAAGCCCAGGCAGCTGGACCCCACTCCCAGCAGGGAATGGAGAGGCGAGAAGTCCCGGACGGCTTCCCCCACCATCTTACTCCCAGCAGGAAAGCATGTCTTATCAATTTCAAATTGAGAAGACTGCCCCACTCTGGGCAGGAAGGGGGCCGAGAAGCTGGGGCAGCTGGATCCCACTCTCCAGGGGTGAGAAGCCCTGGGCAGCTTCCCCTCCACTCCTGGCGGGGAGGCGAGAAGCCTCCTGGGCGGTTTCCCCACTCCCAGCAACGAACAGGGAGCCGGAGATGGGGGGCAGCCCACCAGGAACCTGGGAGTCTGTGGGGTAGCTGCCAGCGGAGCTGAGAGCCCATACTGACTCTCTTAGCTCAGTGGAAGCGCTCCTGGTGAGGATGCGCACCCCCGACCCAAGGAGGGTTGTGTGGGCCTGCACCACCGCAGTAATTATTTCGGTGACTAAGTTGACCTATATTAGGTTAACTTAAGTTTTATTATAATAAGTATTATACAAGTATAATATAGTCTATATATTATACTTATGTAATACTTAATATAATATATATATAAGTATTATATCAAGTCAACCTATATTAGGTTGACTTAAGTGTTCAGTGTAGACATACTCTAACAAAGTCAGAAGGAAGATCTGAGCAAGTGTGTGGTTTGAGGAAATCAGAAAGTCAGGTTTCAGTTGGAGGGGGGGTGGCTTGCAAGGTAGTGACGGTGACAGAACAATTGGGCTGGGTAGGAAGCTAGCAACGGTGGCAGAGGATGAGGCGACAGTCTTTTCTTCTTGCAATGAGAGCATAGTGTGGCTGCAGCTCTCTGAACTGGCTGAAGTTTAGAACAGAGATCTAGACATGCTGTGTAAAAGGGAATTGAAAATGTTGAGACAGGAAGTGGTGGCTGAAACCTGATTAAGATTTCAGCAGAGGCAGGGTGAAGAAAAGGACCTGATTTGACAGTATTCTAGCAATGCCGGTCACAGATATATGGGCAAGTCAGATGTATAAAGAGCAAAGTAAGGTTAAAGATAACTCCCTACATTCTTGCTTCAAGAGCGAGGCTAAGATCTGAGTTAAGGATGCTGATGGAGACACACGGGGAATGCAAGACTCTTCACCCAGGAGAGCACCTTTCATTTTTGAAGCATTTCATATGGGGAAATCACTGTAGCTGGGAGCTAACACTTGAGGCTTGTAGATGAGTCAGAGAATGTGAAGAAGAAAATATAGTTGGGCAGTTTGTGTGCAGAAGTGTTGTCCAGGTTGTGGCAAACAGTAGAGAGCAAAAGGAAAGAGTCTTCTGGAGAAGGCATAACTGTACTCGGTGTGTATTTGTGAGGGAGCTGATTGACGGATCAAATCCTGGTTTGCAGTTCTTGAACACATAACAATAGAATACTTTTAGGTTCTCTTCCTGTTTGTATTTTAGAATGTAGATTCATTATCTTGTGTGTGTTTTCATCCTCATAGTAGTTAATCATAGCTGAGTACTTCCATAGAGAGATACATTTCTATCTGTTGCCAGTAACAAAAGTTCAACTCAGCATATACTGCAGCATGAGTGTAACTTGCCTTATGTTGCAGTCAGTGTGCTGACGGTGCCATTTTAAATAAGTGATTGGGTCCAAACATGAATCTTGGTGGTTGCACTCTGTAAGGCTGTTTTGCGTCTCTCCCTCCTGTGATCAGCTCTTACTACTTGCACTTAAATTGTAAGAAATGTGGGAGGAGGGCTTCTGGAATGCAAATATTTTTCAGTTGAAAGGTCACAAAGAGTATTGATCTGACGTTGCAAGAGACACTTGTGGCACACTTGATAAAAATGTGAAGTAGCAAAGGCCATAACATGCTCTAGATTCTAATCTGATGGTGACATGTTTTTCTGGAGGGGACAAACATAAATGTGTTTATGAAACAAGGGGCATGCCTCTCCTGCTGGAATTGCTAGGGTGTCCATAGGTAGATGCTAACTTTGGAGGTATGTGCCACTCCTTGCCAGCTAATCAAGAGAGAGAAGAGAGCATGTGGAGGCAGAACATAGGGGAATCTTTCTCGGTTTGTTTTTCATTCTCATGTTCTCCCTTTTTCCTAACAGGTTGTACCAATTGTCTAAAGCTGGGAAACTCTGTGTCCCAGCTATGAACGTCAATGACTCTGTCACCAAGCAGAAGTTTGACAACCTGTACTGCTGCAGAGAATCCATTCTTGATGGGTATGTAGCTCCGTGACTAAGTAGAGCACTCTACATGACTTTCAGGCTTGCGTGTACTTAGACGAGATGAAAGCCCACTAAACTGGGTGACTGGGCAACAGAATGCCATAGGAAGTTCAGCACTGATAAGTGCAAAGTAATGCACATAGGTGTAGTTGGGATTATTTTTTCCAGTCTAATGATGGGTTTTTAATGAACTGTTACCCCTCAAAAAAGGGATCTTGGCGTTATTGTGGATAGTTCTCTGAAAACCTCAGCTCAATGAGCAGTAACTGTCTAAAAGGCTGATGTTGTTAGGAACGGGATAGAAAATATTATAATGCCACTGTATAAATCCATGGTGCATCCTCACCTTGAATAATGTGTCCAGTTCAGGTCGCCCATCTCAAAAAGGATATAGCGGAACTGGAAGAGGTTCAAAGAAAGGAAGCAGAGATGATCAAGGGTACGGAATGGTTTCCATACAAGGAGAGACTAAAAGGATAAGGCTGTTGAGCTTAGAAAAGAAGTGGTTAAGGGAGGCTATGATAGTGGTTTATAAAATCATGAATGGAGTGGAAAAAGTGAATAGAGAAGTATTATTTACCCTTTCCCACAGTACAAAAACCAGTGGTCACCCAAAGACATAAACAGGCAGCAGGTTTAGTACAAACAAGAGGAAATACTTTTTCACACAACCCACGACTAACCTGTGGAACTCATTGCCATAGGCTGTTGTGATGGCCAAAAGTATAATTGGGTTCGAAAATTAACTAGATAAATTCACGGAAGACAGGTCCATCAATGACTAGTAGCCAAGATGGTCAGGGATGTAACCCCATGCTCATGGTGACTAAACCTCTCACTGCCAGAATTCTGGAGGGCAAGGCAGGGGTAGATCACTCCAAAACTGCCTTGTCCTGTCCACCCCTTTGAAACTCTGGTACTGGCCACGGTCCAAGACAGGATACTGAACTAAATGGACAATTGGTCTGACCCAGCATGGCCGTTCTTATATTCAAAGGGGTCATATGGAAATATTAAAGTTTTTCTTCGAGTGATTGCTCATGTCCATTCCATTATAGGTGAGTGCATGCCACCATGCACGGTTCCCGGAACATTTTTCCCCTTAGCAGATCCTGTAGGGCCGGCTCTGGCGTCCCCTGGAGCCCTGCACACATGCCGCGGTATATGAGGCGCTGCCGGCCCTACGTCCCCTCAGTTCCTTCTTTCCGCCTGTGATGGTTGCTGGAACTAGCCTTGCTCTATTCTTCGATCAGACCGATGCAAAGCTGCATGGTCTGAAGGACTCCAGAGCCACGCTTCAGTCTCTGGGCCTGTACACGCCTGAGGCTTCCAGGCGGCAGTTCTGGCCCCAGGCGCAGCAGAAGCCAAGGCCTCCATCTAGGCCCTTTCAAACTATAGAAATAGGGACAGGAATAGGAGGTTCTGAAGTAGAAATCAACCCCCCAGCTCATCCTCAGCCCCTCAACAGGGGCCCCCTGTCGGACAACAGTTAAACAGCTCACTTCAGGTGTCTATCCTCCCCAGCCACAGGCGTTTCTCCGTCTCACGGTGGCTGTCTTCCACTAATATGCCAAGCAGACGCCCATTGGACCGGGTAGTCACAGTTGCCCGCCCGTCCAACCCTCCCTAGACTGGTGGCGGACTCCCCAGGCAATGACGAAAGGTGTTCCGTTCAAGGAACTGGTCCTGTCGGTCACCCTAATTTCTGATGCTCCCGATGTGGGATGGGGAGCCCAAATCAGCGTCAACTCAGGCAATTGGGCTCTGGTCAGGGGAGGAGAAGCTCCTGCACAGCAACATGAAGGAGCTGAGGGCCATTCGCCTAACGTATAAGGTATCCCTCCGATTCCCGACAGCCAGAGTGGTGCAGGTGCTGATGGACAACACCGCAGCCATGGTTTACATAGACGGGCAGTGGGGAGCGCTCCCCTCGGCCCTCTGCAGGGACTCCCGGGAGTGAGGAACGAAGAGGCGGATAGCCTCAGCAAGTCATTCCTACCCCGCCACAATGGGCAGTTGCACCCAGAGGTGGTGGTGGTGATCTTCCAGAAGGGGGGAGTTCCCCAACTGGACCTATTCGCGTTGGCCTGGAACACGAGGTGTCCGAGGTTCTGTTCACTCTGGGATCACGTGATTGGGTCAATTTCTGACGAGTTCCTCATGAACTGTTGCACCCGGACCTGGACCCCCTGCACCTCACAGCCTGGAGGCCCTGTGACTGATGGAGGGAGAGAGAGCCTGCTTGGTGCAGGCCCAACAACTGCTTGGCAGCAGGAAACCTTCTACGCAGGTTGTGTATTGGGCTAAGTGGAAACGGTTTACCTCTTAGATGGCATCAGGCTAGACAGACTGCTCCAGACGCCTTAACAGGCGACCCTGGAGTACCTACTCCAGCTAAAGCTCCAGGGTCTAGCGCTGGCCTGGCTGAAGGTTCACCTGGCGGCCATTTCAGCCTTCCATCAGCAGCTAGAGAGGAGACCGTTGTTCTCCCACCCCACGTCGGTCAGGTCCCTCAAGAGGGTGGAGAGGCTTACCTGCAGGTCTGTGACCCGGGGCCTCCCTGGGATCTCAACCGGGTCCTCTCGAGACGCACGGGGCCCCCCTTTGAACCCATGGCTTCATGCCCCCTGCCCATGCCTTCAGGGAAGGTAGCCTTCCTGGTGGCCATTACCTCAGCTAGGAGGGTCTCCGAAATTAGGGCCTTGACCTCGGAACCCCCTTATACAGTATTTTATAAGGATAAGGTGCAGTGAGGCCACATCCAGCCTTCCTGCCCAAGTGGTTTCCCAATTTCATGGTAACTAAGATAATCATCTCCCCATGTTTCCTAAACTGCACGGTTCGGAGGAGAAGAGGAGATGGCATCTCCTCGCGGATTACATCATGCATCAAGTTCTGCGACCAGCAGGCGAGGGTGTCCCTCCCAGGAACCATCACAGCGCATTCAACCAGGGCTCAAGCGCCATTGCCCAGCAGGTGACAGAGGACGTGGGATTTGGCAGAGCGGTGCTCAGGGCAGCTCACCGGTAACTCCTACCCACCTCCAAGGTACTGCTTGTTAGTCACCTATAGTGGAATGGACATGAGCAAGCACTTGAAGTAGAAAACAGGGTTACTTACCAGTAACTGATGTTCTTCGAGATGTGTTGCTCATGTCCATTCAACACCCACCCTCCGTCCCCACTGCCGGAGTTGGCAGAAAGAAGGGACTGAGGGGGCGTAGGGCCGGCAGTGCCTCATATACCGTGGCATGTGTGCGGGGCTCCAGGGGGCACCAGAGCCGACCCTACGGGATCTGCTAAGGGGAAAAAGGTTCCGGGAACTATGCACGGAGGCGTGCACTCACCTATAGTGAAATGGACGTGAGCAACACATCTCGAAGGACATCGGTTACTGGTAAGTAACCTAGTTTTTCATTTCTTGTAGGAACACAAGATTTGCCTTAGTGACTCAGACCATTTGTCCATCTAATCTGACGTTCCATGTCCTTCATTGACTAAAACCTAATGTTTCAGTGGAAGGCAGAGATTTCCCAATCTTGTACCTCGTCAGTAGTGCTCACACTGTGCAAGGGAACTGGGACAAAGATCCTTCTGACCCTTGTGGTGATCAGCTGATGCCTTAAATCAGAAGATTTGCTCCCATCAGCACTGCAAATGCAGCCACAGCAGTGGACTCTGCCTGCGTCAGTGAATCTTGTGCTTTCGTTTTTCCCCTTTCCTTGGCTGCATGAGAAGGGTGGTCTTGTGACGAAGGCACTGGCCTGGACTCAGGAGATCTGAGTACAATTCTTAGGTTGGCCATACACTCACTGTCTGACCTTGGGCAGCTTGCTTAATCTCTGTGCCTCAATCCACCATTTGCAAAAAGGGGATGATATTTCCCTGCCTTCCTGCGATGTTCAGGATGGATTGATTGTATCTGACCACTTTATAAACTGTAGTGGCGCAGGGCATATTGGTACCTAGATATCGAGTGACTTATCTCAAAGTCTGTGGGCTCTTTTAAAGTAGTTTTGTGAAACTACATTGTTCTTAGGACTAATGCAATGTTTTGTATAACTATTGTTACTTACATTGTAGCAGCACGTAGGAGCCCCGTCAGGGATCAGGGTTCGATTGTACTAGACAAAATACACATGTGTAATGAAAACACTGTCCCTGCCCCAAAGGTCTTACAGTCTAAGGAAGAATTGCTTCCAGATGTTTGGCATCACAGGATGTAACATTATGTGCATGTGTGTGTATGTAATGTGTTAATTATCAGTGACTGTTTGCAATGTAGAACTTCAAAGCCACCTCCTTATTATCTTGCTGAGTCATGTTGAATTGTAATCGACGTAAGTAAATTGAGATCTAAGATAAAGCCTCGCTTACACCTCTTAAATTTGGCCAGAGAAAATCTGTGCAAGAGTGCAGCTAAATCTGCAGGGATTTCTGTCTAAATTCAGTGGGAAATGTAAGAGAATTTTGCCTTCCCTGTACTGCTAACCTACTTACTTGCATGCTAAAAATAGACTATAATGTAGGACACTCTTAGGGAGATGCTAAGAGGAAACAGACTGGAAGGAAGAGTCTTGTTTCTACAAATCATCAGAATTGTGCCAGGAAACCGCTGTTTGTCTGCTCCTTCTATAGCAGTCTCCTCTGAGTATAAGGCAGGGCCACTCCCAAGATTCAAAAGATCCTCTGGGTGCCATTGTATAGGAAATTCTCCTTCAGTCTAGCCCCATGCCTTGTCTGGTAGCTCTCTGTGCTGCTGTGGGGAAGACTGGTTCTGGAGGGGCCTTGAGGTTCCCACTCTGTGACCCCTGGGAGAAACTATGGGCCAGATTTTGCCCTTGAAATACACGCATGTAATTCCCCTTGAGATCAAGTGATGTACACATGTATCCATTTGGCCCACTATACTTAGGGAAGAAAACTGGGGTTTTTCCAGTCATCCTGTTGAAAAGGAGTATGATCCGCGCACCAAATGGAGTGTTGTCTGTGTGGGGGAATAGTTGTTAGAGGAAATTTCACATCAGCTGAGCCCAAAAAAACTATCCGTCAGTAGTACTGATTTTATTTGTGAGAGGTTATCATTGTCACCCGTTAAATACTGGCATTTGTTTCGTTTTATGCCCTGGCATGGGAGTTGTGTCTAAAATCCATTATTTTAATTCTTGCACTTTTCCTTAGCCTTAAAAGGACAACAGACATGATGTTTGGAGGAAAGCAAGTGGTGGTCTGTGGCTATGGAGAGGTAACACTTTAATATTTCATCACACAGAATTTGCTTTGTGTGTTATATCAAGCAGCTGCTGCATGTAAAATTCAAGCTTTCCTTTCCGTGGCTTGGTCCTAGGGTGCTTTGTAACTACATGGCTTCTGTCTGCATCTGCAGTTATCTTAAAGCATGCTTCTAAAGATAATGGGCCCATTTAGACAAAAATGAAGTCGTTAGCCCCGTTTATTCCCTCCCACCCCCCGCTACAATTTATCTACGGTCAAGAAAGGTCAATTAATCCATTTTAATGTTGACCTGCCAATGAACCTTCTCCCCTGATCTGGAGGGATCATCTCTAGAGTGACAGTGGAGAGTTCAGTCTCCATACTCTCTCCTCCCCTCAACTCCCAGCTTGGGCTGCCAACATGTTGACTAGTAGTTAGTGGCGATTAAGGTGAGGTGTATTCTGATCTGGACTGAGAACCCCCAAGTAATTTCACCTGAGCCACTGAACCAGACATCAGGTGGTTTGACTGTGATCTCAGAGTTGAATGCACATGGTGATCACATGTTCCAGTAAACCCCTGGAATGATTGCACAATCAAACACGTTGGGGAATTCTTGGCAAGTCAGCCATGCCCTTGAATTCCCCTATCAGGTTTTCTGTGTGTGTAAAGGGTAAAGTTAGTTAACGCTGGGAGATTAAAACATTAATATTGCACCATCCAAATAGATTAAAGGTTGTAAGAGACCTATAGATCTGGTCTGCGCTTAAAACTTAGCCACGGAGCTTAGGGATGTGAAAGGTCCACCCCCTAAGCATTGTAGCTATACTAACCTAGCCCCTGGTGTAGACACAGCTAAGTGCATGAAAGAATCTTCCGTCAACCCAGTTACCGTCGCTCGAGGAGGTGGAGTTCCCACAACGATGGAAAAACCTGTTTCGTCACCGTAGTCTGTATCTACGCTATGGGGTTACAGCGGTATAGCTGTGGCCAAGTAGCTATGCCACAGTAGTATAGACGTGGCCTTAGATTTCCCGAAGGTAAGAAGTTTGGTGGTTTTTTTAATGCACCAGTCTTGCTGCTTTCTGGGGTGGGGTGTATGAAGAAAAGAAAGTGTGGTGCTGAAATGGAATTTTTCCATCATCTGGTTATGGTGTGACTAAAGTTGGAGCCTGATCCAGTTCCCTAGCATTCCTGGAGTTAAACTGAACCCAGAATTTTAATGCACCACTCTCTAGTACAGGCCACAAAGTTTGGGGTGGATCCAGCCTTGTTTAAAGCCTGGTTGAATTTGGCTCTAGGGTTTTGCTTTGGGCCCTATCTCTGGCAGCACTGCAGCAAAGTTAGCTCCGGTTGGTTACGCTCCATATGTCAAGGGCCGCCCCAACCCGCCCTCCCCCTCCTCCCTTCCCCCCGTGTGTTAAATTCATCATAAAGGTTACAGCAGCGGGGTGTGGCTTGGCTGCCATACAGAGAAGAGAGTGGATTTGCTCTTACATTTGTAAATTGGGAGATTTTCACCTTTCTGTAGGGAGCAGGCTGTACTTATGCTGTGCACCGTGGAGCTATTGGCTTCTCATCCTCTGCCGTCGGGCTGTTCTCCCTCTGCAGGTTGGAAAGGGCTGCTGTGCTGCTTTGAAGGCCATGGGCTCCATAGTGTATGTGACAGAGATCGATCCAATTTGTGCCCTACAAGCCTGGTAAGGGGCAGTGGGGAGTCTGGTTCCTTCCATGGGTCTTACTCACTCACCGTAAGACAGATCCTGTCCGCATGAATCACTCTCTGCAGTAGTACTGAAAACAACTTTGTCCCAGCTGCACGGGTTCAGGGTGACCCATTGCTCATAGCTGCTATCAGTAAGGGGTCACTTTCCTCAGGAACAGCCTGCTAATCTGTATCCATTGATAAGACAGCTCAACTATTAGAGATAGCAGACGTTTTAAGAGACAGTTGAAGGTTTAGAGACTGCCAGAGTGTTATGGATTTTAGTGATATCAGAATTTTAACTCTGAATATCATACTTTGCCCCTATTTGTGTTCAGTGGGGGAGTCCACTGAAGGAATGTGTCAGTTTCTCAGATCATCCAGTTACAAACCACACATTACAAATCCTGGTGCTGTAGCTGGGACTGAAAACACATAGCTATCCCCTCACGCGTGGATGTTGCAATTATCTCTGGCCTCATTTTCTCCAAATGAAATCTGGCTTATTGCGGAGATGCCACTTATGCTTAAGAACTGCAGTAAAAAGGAGTTGGAAAGGAAAGGTAATCATTTTGCAAAGTACCAAAAGCTTCAGGGCCTCGTTTAAACACACCAGCCTCTTGCCTTCTAACATCAAACTTCCAAAGTGTGGTCATGGTCAGAAAAGTAACTAATCAGCTTTGCTTACTCAGCAGATCTGATCCATGCAGCCTTAATCCTATCTGCTTGGCAACATGCACAAACTTGCAAGAGACAATCCAACTATAAGAGAGTAAGCTGCAGACCATTCTGCTTCATGCATCAATTTATTGTTAATCTGATTGCTTCATATCAACAATAAACCTAGTACTGTACAAGTCACAAAGATAGACCGACCTTTCCTTGATGATTTCACCCTCTAAAAGACAGCCATCAAGACAGGATGGGAAACACACAGAAACCCAGAGGAGGAAAAAACTTGCATTTGTTTTTTATTGTAAATATGATCATATACTTTATAGGCAGCATAGTGGTGACATCGGAGAAGGAATTTTAATGAGGGGGATGACTCTGCAAACTCAGGTTTTGATGGTCATCATGGAAAAAAAAAATCTAAACCCAGGTGTTTCAAGCCAGAGGGCCTAAAGTTACATTCCTAAATCCATACTTAGGATCATAAAGAAATATGGCCTTGTTTTCAGATGTGCTGACACCTGCAATTCCCACTGAAGTCAGTAGGAGCTGTGTCGGCCACTAATTTTGCTCCCTAAATATGGAGTTAGAAGGCTAATATTAGACACCTAGGTTTGAAAATGTTTGACCTAATTTCTTTATTATTTATAGTGATGGATTTTCAGATCCCAGCTGCAGTTTGTAGGGCTGAAATGCCATTTTACAATATACTTGAGACTCTTTGAACTGAAATGATTGACAGAGAACATGGAACCCACAATGTCACTTTCAGTGGGTCACTATCCCCGTTACAACCCCATTTAAGGTCCTTCGAGACAGCACAGTTCTTGATGCTACTACAAGTCCCTCAGTGTGCTGCATCAGGGATCCCAATCCCTGGCTCCAAAGGGTTAATGTTGGTAGCTGAGACTCGCATTGTTTGAATCTGGTATATTTCAGCCAATCCCCAGATTCCATATATTTTTCCCTCTCCTCTCTCAGCATGGATGGATTCCGCCTTGTGAAACTCAATGAGGTTATCAGACAAGTTGACATTGTCATCACCTGCACAGGTATGTATGTCACAGGGCAGCAGGACTAGCTGTAAGATGAAATGCACTCGATCTGCTGGTCAGACCCATCCCACTGGATGGGGACAGTGATAGAGGAAAAATAATGGGTACTGATGGAATACTTGTAAAGGTGCTAACTCCCAGCAGCCAATTATAGTCCTCCAAGCAAGGAGGCGCTTTCACATTAGTTGCTGGCCAATAACCCATGCGCTGTCATTGGCTGCTGGAGCTTTGGCTCTGCCCACAACAGTCCAGGAACACGTTAAATCTGTCGCTTTTAGTTTGCTGGGGCAACAGCAGCCCAAAAAGCTGCATGGAGTTATGAAAAAGGGCCAGTGTACAGCTGTCCGCACCCAACAAATACTGGAGCAGGTTGTCGAGGCTGCTTCAGGCTGCACCCACAACCAAGAGCTGTGTATGTCCAGTATGGTGAACACCTTAGCTCACATGAAGTGACAAGCGGCTAAGGTACATGAGACTTCGACCTGCTTGTTTCTAAATCCTCGCAGAGTTGGTCTTCGCTAGGCACCTAAGAGTTCAGATGCTCATGAGAACAATGAGAAGCCTGGGCACCTGCAAAGCTGGGCTAGACGTTTTCTTGAGAGCAGGCTCGCTGCCGTCCTCTTCACTGAGAAGTTCCCGGTACTTCCTCATTGCCGAAATACTGGGAGGACACTCGAGCTATTTTAGTCCTTCCTGTTCCAAGCAAACTACAGCCCAGAAGTACCATGGGTCAGCAGAACAGAATATATGGGTACAGGCACTGGAGGGGGAGCTAATTCAGACCACAGAGAAAGTTGAATTTGAGTTTGGAGTGGAAGTACCGGGGGAGCAGGGGTTGTTAGTCTGTTACTTTATCTGAATGGATTCGTGCATCCCTCTTGTTTGCTGGGCAGAGCCTGGGTCATACTTCAGTTAGTATGTGTATGTAATAAATACAATTTTCATTCTAGTTTTTCTTAAAATTCATGAAAAATTAGTGCCTTTTTCTAGAACTTCTCATCCTGTAAAACCCAGTTGGTTGGAGTGGGCTATGTAATGGTGAACACACTGTCACTATGTCAGCATTCGTATGAATTACCATATATTTCTGGGTTTAAAGGTAACAAGAACGTAGTGACAAGAGAACATCTAGACAGAATGAAGAACAGTTGTATTGTGTGCAACATGGGACATTCCAATACTGAAATCGATGTGGTAAGAACTGGTGTGTTTTCTGGTGCAGGTCCTGGGAGAGGGTTTCTTACATTCATGTCATCGGTTCCCCTCATCCTCCTAGCTCTCATGCCATTGACGCTCAGCAGTGTTGAAAGCTTCTGAGATCAGTCAGTAATCTGAGAGCAGTGGTGCCTGACCAGTGCTAGTTGTTCTGACAGACTGGGCTGCAGAATAAGCTAGATCCTCCATCCATACCAACTGTTTTGTGCTGCCAAAAATGGCTTTGTCGCTACAGTGAGGTTCTCAAAGGAGTCAAAAGAGCTGAGCCCAAACTAGTTTAGCTTCAGAAATAAAGCCTGGAAGAGTACAATGGCCCTTTTTCCTCCTGCTCAGTAGCCAGCTAATGACAGCAGCACTTCTCTTGCTACTAATCTATCTGCTTTCACATGTTTAAATCAGTAAGGGTTTTGCTGAGGCTATATCTACACTGACGGTGGCAAAGTCGCCGCTGTCATATCGACTTATCTGGATCGACTGAGCGGTCAGTGAAGACCCGCTCAGTCAATCCAGAAGTCGACGTACTAAAACCACCACCTCAAGCAGCGTAGCGCTGCGTCGATGGGAACGCGGTTCCCGTCGGCGCAGTGCAGTGAAGATGGCGCGCAGAAGAGAAGCACAGAAATCTACGGGAGTTACGCAAGTTCTTTGCGTAACTCCCGTCGACTGCCGCTGAATCGCCGAGGTAAGTGCAGACCGAGCCTGAGTCTTACAAATCGGTGGTTTATAACTGCCTCTGATTGGAATTTAGCACACTGCTTGTAACCCAGGTGCAAATTATGCCGATTACTTTACAGAACGTTAAATCGGCTCATCTGTGTTTGGAGAGAAGCGGGACAATAGAATCATCCCTCCCTTGCAGTGCGGGTCCAGAAGGGGTTTGTTGCTGTATTGAAAGCAGGCCCATAGCAGAAAGACTTGTTTTGCCCATAGACACGTGGTTACAGTCGTCATTTCTCTGTACCCTGCTGCCAGCCACCATGTTGCTGGTGTCACTTTCTTTCCAGCTATGAGTGGGTCTAGTGTCCGTGACTGTAAATCCATTTTCATCCAGCTTTTTAGCTGGCTTTGCAATCAGAAGAATTCTTACAGCTGCTGTTAGAGCTCCAGCCTATGATAAATTAATAACTGCCCCATATAATGTAGGATTCATAAAGGCTCCATTGAAGTGAGACAGAGAACAGACCTGGAGGAATCTATAAACCCAGAACAGTGTCAGTGGAGGATCTTTGTTACTTCCCCTCTCCCTTGCTGCCCTGTAGCTGCTGTTTTCTGATGTTTTGCCAGCGCGTGAACTGTTTAAATGCTTTGTTTCAGGCAAGCTTACGTACGCCTGAGCTGACCTGGGAGAGGGTGAGATCTCAGGTAGACCATGTCATCTGGCCAGATGGGAAGAGGATAGTGCTGCTGGCAGAGGTAAGTAGCACGTGAAGGGTGGGGACTATCGCCCTAGTGGGCTGCCTCGGTAAAGAGACCAAGGGTTGAATGGGGCACAGAGCACAAGAGACTCTGGAGATCGCTGCATGGACCTAAGCAACTCACCAACATCTCATTGGGTAGAAGGGTTTGTTAACTCCAGAAGCCCTGTTGTGTCTGTCCCTCTGGCATGTTGTGTGATCCAGACAGCCCCACAGCCCACTCCCCACAGCAGCCCACCCACTGGCATGTCGTCAGATGTCATTCCTCTGACATTGTTTGACTGAGCTTTTAACCATCACTGGCGACTCAGCAGTGGAGATTCAAATGAGGACTGGTGGGCACATGAGCTATCTATGTTTGCTTTCCCTAAGGCTACAACCCGCTGCTAAGAAAGTTGCCTCCAAATATTTCCTTTGGCTTTCACAAAGGAACAGGTGGCTGCATTCCCCTGCATGTCTTTCTCTCTTCCTAAGCCTGTTCCACCCGGGTTGTGATCTCCTCAGCTCTTACAAGCTAAATGGGGCCTGGCTAGTCAGTGCTGGTTGGGAAAGAAAGCGCTGGCAGCTGCACGGGGATGCTGGCGATTCACCAGGTTACATCTTCTGGGCATGGGGTTGGCAAGCTGCTGCATTTCTGAAGGTGCGGGCTGTCGGGTGATTCCATGGTCCTTTTCACACAGATACAGGGGCTTGGTCCTGGTGTCTCAGGTCCAACGGGAGTTTGCTACCTCCTGTGCCTCTAAAGCCGCCTGCAGGTTCCATTGGGAAGAAGATTTCTCGCTTCTGTTGAGTGGTGCTCTGTGCTCTTAAAGGACAGCTGTGCACCACCCCAGCGGGGCAGCATTTAATTGATGGTTTGAAGCAGTTTCTATGGGCTTTTTATAGATAATCAACTTCTTTTGGGATCCCCCAGGCTGAAAGGTACAATACAATGTGAATTAAGGAGCTTATTCATTTTATTTCTCAGGGCCGTCTGTTGAACCTGAGCTGTTCCACTGTTCCCACCTTTGTATTGTCCATCACCGCAACCACGCAGGTGAGCAGTACTTGGGGTGAGCAAGAGGCGTATTTTGCTCCATGGTACATGGGGGTTACTCAGCCAGATGTGTTGTTTTTTCCCCAGGCTCTGGCTTTGATAGAACTCTACAATGCCCCTGAAGGGCGCTACAAACAGGATGTCTACCTGCTGCCTAAGAAAATGGGTAAGGGTGTTCCCGTCACCTCATCTTTGCTTTCACTGAGCTGGAGCAGGGTGGGGGCGCTCAGTGGCTTTTGGAGACCTGGCTTCATCCTCGCACATTCTGGTGGGTTTTGTATCTGAGTTTTTTCCCCAATATTGGGATTGGTGTTGAGAGCAAGAATAGGGAGGCCGCCAGAGGGGTTCTGTTCTTGGCTCTGCAGCTGTGACCGTGGCAAGTTGCTCTAACTGTCTTTTATCAAATGGTATCTCGCTACCCTACCGCACAGCGGTATCTGCTAGAAAGCAGAGTGAGGTTATTGGCTGACGGAAGTAGTGAGTCAGGCCCTACTTAATTCGCGTTCATTGTAGTGAAGAAGCTACACAGTTTCAGGGTGGAATTCAGTCTCCCTAAGAGACTCTTCTGTTTTTCAAATCCAGAGATGTCTTCATTCTTTATGGCAGTGACCATACAACTCGCATAGCTAGCCAAACATCTGGGACTCTCAGAGCAGTTCCCCTTCATTACTTGGGTCTCCTGACTCCAGAACATATGTTGTTCTGATATGAACATTTATTGTCATCTGAAAGATGTGTTAATGCTTCTGGAAGTAGCGTGAGGATAAGATAAGTCTCAGTAGGAAATGTGTGGATTACTAGGCAGCTTGAGAGGTAACGAGGGGTAACGTACTTCGTGTTTTATAGCACCTGACATCTGAGATGCCAAGAACTTTTTACATGTGTTTATTAGGCTGCCTCACCCCATGAAGTAGGGAAGCATTATCTCTGTTTTACGCATGGGGAACTGAGGCAGAGAGGCAGATGACTTGCTCAAAGACACTCAGTGATTCAATGGCAGACCCCAGGAGTCCAGCCTCCCGTTCCCCTGCTATGGCCAGTGGACAAACTCTGTGAGCTGCAAGGATTTTGCAGCAGCTATTTTTTACTCTCTTCCTTCAGCTGGGCTAGGCAGGTGTAGTTCTTTTCTAACTGTGTTTAGAAGAATCACACATTTTTCTCAGGGATAAGAAGTTGTATTCAGCTTGGAGGTCGTTCGTATTGATGTCAAGATCTATTGAAATGGCATAGCCCTTCTCCCTGTAAAGGTGAACAGCAGTGCTTGGGTTTAAAAAGAAGTTTCTTCCTTCACTTTTCGGCCCAAGCCACCAGTACTGAGATCCAATGTCTTTTGCAATGCTTGATGCATCCACTAAGGTTGACTCAGGCAGACAAATGAAGAAAGAAACACTTTAAAACTACTCTTTTCCTCTGTGTTTGCATATGGCATGTTAACACCTACAAGGCCAGACCCTGCACTTCTTACAGGGGCAAAATTCCCCTAAAGGTCAGGATGGGGCACGTTGGGTATTTCTATACAGCAATATAAGCCTAGGGTTAGTGGGACTCGAGTCAGCTGAGCCATGTCAGGTAACCCTAGGCTTGAGCATCTACACTGCATTTGAACCCTAGGGAAAGGGATTTTCTGACCTGTGCTGAACTTAGGGCTCTGGCATCCACATTGCAATGCACAGATCCAGTCAAAGTAACCATATCCCAGAGTGCCTAGCCCCCTCCCACCCGCCCATCAACACTCTAGCCCTAGGAACGTGGCACACTGTGGGAAAACTCTACTGCCCACCCTGTTTCCTAACTGAGACTGTGTTATTGATGGGACTCGGGTGCCCCCAAGGAGCACATGAGCACGTAAACTGCCTAATTCGCTCCTTTGGTGGCTGTCTCGGTAGAATGGCGCCAGTCTGAGAAGGCCTTATACTGAACTGACATCTAATCTGAGAACGGGGCGCTCCAGCGCTAGGCACAGTCCCAGAGGCAGGAGAATGCCCATGTGCAGCTGTTCTGAGGAGAATTCGGACATCAGTCTCAGAGCTGTCAGACTATTAAAACAAAACCTGGCAAGCCGTAATTCGCACAATGGCACGTTCAGTGGAGGGGTTTTTGGTTGGCTGGTTATTTTATTTATTGTTATCTGGTTGAGGTGTAGAGTGCTCCAGAACCCCCTGGGGATCCCCTACCCCTGTCCCCAGTGCAGGGCACCCAGGCAGCTGGCCCCCAAATCTGGCCCAGGAAGTGACCAGGAAGCAGCTCTCTTTGCAAAAAGCTTCTTCTGATCGGTCTCCATCGAAAACCCTGCAGGCTGTCTGGTGGTGTGCTTGCAGACCAGTGTTCAGCAGACAGTGGGTTAACAGTGAGCTGAGCTGCTGCCCTTTGCAAAGGGAGGTGTGGCTTCTGTTTGCAGTAGACTGCACCAGGGATTGTGGGCAGAGAAAAGACCAAGGAAGGAAGTTGCCCAAGGAACTCTGGGATAAATCCAGAAGATTTCCAGAACCAGAGTCAAGCTGAGGCTATGTGCACACAGGAAAGCAAAAGGGTCCTAGCTTAACACAGACTTGGACCCTCCAGCTCTGCAGGGTTCTGGGATCCTAGGTTCAAGCCCTAGGTTAACACAATTGGTGTGTGGACGCAAGGAAGGCTCACGCCCGGGTTTACATTGCTGTGTAGACAGACCCATAATCTGTTACAAGTTCTTACATGAAATGCAAAAGCCTTTTTGGTTTGTACATTAGGGGGAGGGACCCATGGGATTCGCTGTGTTCAGGCTAATTTTCCAGGGCTTGAATCTGTTTCAGATGAGTATGTGGCAAGTCTTCATCTTCCAACGTTCGATGCACATCTGACAGAACTAACAGATGAACAAGCAAAATACCTGGGACTAAATAAAAATGGGCCTTTCAAACCAAACTACTACAGGTACTGGCTTTAACCACCTTATTTCTTTCTCTCTCATGTAATCTACGCACACACATCCATGTATATGTGGGTATCAGCTCAACCCTATATATATGAGGAAGAAGAATCACCACGATTAAGCATTTAATTCCACTGGTACCCTGAGAAGGGTTCCTGGCATCCTGGCAATTGCCTATTGCCCAGGTACATCAAGACATGATATCAAATGGTGGAGGTACAGAATGAAGGAAATCAGACCATGCACGATCAGCTCTGACACACACAATGCTTGGCATGAACTGAGGCAGCCTATTGTATCTGGCAGAAGCTGTCATCCTAAAGTGGCAAATCTCACAGAAACACCATCCAGCCAACTCAAATGACAAATTGTTTTTAAAGTCTGACAAGCACAAAATGGTACAAAGCAGCATTTCTGCTAGTGTCCCTGGGGAGGGTTTCTGGTGCAGTACAGACTTCAGCACTGGAACCTCATCTATTGCATTGTGGGCTAGATTGCCATACTTATGTGCATAACTCCCATTTGTGCCTTTGGAAACGTACCTTGGTATGTTTTAACTCTTGTTTCTGTCGGCCTTGGAATGTAATCACTGGGAGCGAGGGCTGACTTTTTCAGGGTCTGCACAGATCTGGATATATCGACAGTGCTCAGTAAAAATATAAAGGCTTCATTATGACACCTCAGATTCTCTCTCTTCCAGATCAAAGTATTAGGAAATCTTCTGATTCATTTAAGTTCCTTCATCCTTTTTACAGGTGGGATGCGGAGGGGTTTGCACCCTCACAGCTCAGTTTGAGTTTGTGCGATGGGGTTTGCCAGAATATGCTCCTTTTGCCTTATGAACCCCAGAGTTTAACAGCAGTGTACAATGCACAGCACGTCAGTGTTGATATGAACATTACAGGATTGCCATCAGAGTTAGAGGTGGGAAGGACCTGCAAAATGTCAGTGAATCCTCTTTCCCATTCTGCGATGTGTTCCCGTCCAACGTTAAGTATAACAAGCTGTGGGGCTTCGGCCATTTCTAGATCTTTTCAATAGGGACTCAGTCTAAATTTCTCTTTGCCCAGTTTCACATAGTACTGATTTGTTGAGCCCCAACAATGAGCTGGGCTTTGTACAGGACACAGACCATCTCGGCCTCAAAGTGCTTGCAGTAGTCTTGGATATGGAGAAGTTAGGAGACGCGCAGGCGGGTCACACACAAAAGACAAGGGGTGAAATTTTCAAAAACGTCTAAGTCCCATATTTTGCAGCGACTTACGCACTTAGATTCATAGAGTTTATAGCCCGAAGGGGCCATGAGATCATCTAGTCTGACCTCCTGCATAACCCAGGCCATTAGCTTTCACCCCATTACCTCAGTACTACGGCCAATAACTTGTGTTTGACTAAAGCATATCTTCCAGAAAGGCGGTCAGTCTGGGGTTTGAAGACACAGGCCAAGAATCCACCATTTCTTCTGGTACTTTGTTCCAGGGGTTAATCACTCTCACTGTTAAAAATGTATGCCTTATTTCTTACTCAAATTTGTCTGGCTTTAGCTTCCAGCCACTGGTTCTTGTTCTGCCTTTCTCCGCTGGATTAAACAGCCTTTTGCTACCTGGTATTTTCTCCCCATAAATGTACTTATACACTGCAGTCAAATCACCTCCCAATTTTCTGTTTGATAACCAACAAATTGGGCTCGTTCAGTCTCTCACAGGAAGGCATTTTCTCCAGCTCTGAAGCAATTTTGTTGGTTTTTTTTCTGCATTCTTTCCAGTTTTTAAACCATCCTTTTGTAAAGCTTTTCAGTCAGGTCATTAAAAGTCAGTGGGACTTAGGGGCTTTTGAAAATTGTTCCTGAGTCTGAAATGTAAAGTCAAAGGGCCTTGCAGGTGAGTACAAGATGTCTACATTTGATGTGGTGTTCAAGGGAAGAAGAGGTTATTCCCTCCTAAACAATCTCCTTCCTCCTCTGCATTTATACCCATTAAATCGTTACCCTCTGTCTGGCCCTGGCAGTGATCAGGAGCAATGTACAGGTTCATACATCATGGCTGACTGACAGAGCATTATTTCTCATCTTTTTTCAGGTATTAAGTTTCTGCAGCAGCAGCCAGAAGTAAAAAACAAGAATCCAAGCCTTTTCTCAACTGTTGTACAGGATGAAACAGTACAAGCTTCTTAAGTTAGAGCTGGACTTGCTCACATAGTAGACCGTGTGTTAGGTTATTTATTTATTAAACTAGAGTACTGTACGTGCGGCCTCTGCCAATGGTGTTTTTTACTGCCATGGGACTGTGAGATGGTTGATTTTTGGTTTTTGGGAGGTGGGAAGCAAGGGGGGGAAGAAGAATCTGGCTGAATTTTGTTGCAAAGTATCTGTTAGCTTCAAGTAATCCATTATCGCTGTATGTCTATTTTAATATACAGGGGGTGGAAGACCATGCATGAGGCGAGATTTGAGATCAGATTTCAAGGTTGCACGTTACGTTAGTACCTTAATGTCCAGTAACTTAATTTCAGGGTTGCACATTTCCTTTGTACCTTAACATTTCTTACAGGGAAGCAGAATCTGGGACAGTCCCAAGCAGTGGCCATGGGTTTGCAGGGCAGGAGGCTCTCTGATGTTTTGTTTCCATGCCATGTTAAAATGAAACTAGCACAAGCCTGTTTGCTCTAGACGTTGCTGACAAGACTGTTGCTGCCTTAGTAGTGAAACACTAAATCTTGCTAGCAGCCACTGGGGAAAACTTCCTAATTCTGCTTCTTGTTCAAGGGCAGGCTTTGGTAACAACCCAAAGTGAACTTTGCCTTAGCACAGTGGGACGCTGTAACCAAGAGCTCAGTCTCTAGCGTCTGCTGGAGAATCCCATTAGCCTGAGTTAGGAGTCTGAGAGGCAGAGATGCAGCCAGTGATGAGTTCACACCAGCGGAATTAGACCCAATGACACACCATTCTTCAGCGGCTTTGCAGTATTTTTCTGCAGTTATGATGAGTGCCAACATTTTACAAGTCAACCAAAGCTATGTTTCTCATGGCGCAATTGTGTGACAGCTCGTGCTCGTGCTTGTGGAACAGTCTTGTAACTCTGCCGACAAATGCTGCTTACGTTTCGAGGTAGCTCTTTGAGACAAAACTCAGAAGCTCACTGTTCACACACTGCTGCAGAAGGATGCGGTAAAACAAATCAGTCCTGAGGACCGTTCTTGATATGATCCTTCTCCGACTGGAATTTCAGTCCTCTTTGGAAGTGACTTCTATGTATAAAAGCACCTGTTTAATGGAAATGTTTCCCAGACTCCCATCTATTCGAGTCTCATTTTCAAATATTCATTTGTTCAGTGAATGAATTCTAGGGAATCTTATTTGGATTTATAAGCACCAGGCCCCAATCAAGTGCCATGAAGTATGCTCTGTCCTGAAATCTAGGTGATCTATGTAGAGTTCACAATCACAGTCACATTTATGTCTTGTCAACTCTTGCTGTATTAGACAGAACTGATGGAAGATAAATATGCCTCAGCTACTTGTTTTAGCCCAAGATGTCCTGCCTGGATGTTACATACAAAAAACCAGACACATGTCAAGGTAATTTTTAAAGTTGCCATGTCTCACCACCGTCATTGAAGACATGTTCCTTTTTTTAAATTTCGGGAACTACAAGTGATACTTACCAAACTTCCACTGAGGCATTGACCTGTCAGCCTAGGCTTCTATCTTCCATGCTCACCACCATGGTATCTGAGCACCTGATCAAGTGACGATTCTTGTTTTGCCCTCTCTGAATCCTTGGCCATTATGGATGGGAAATGTTTCTTTATGGCATTGTGTTCTCACACACACAAGACGAATTGTGGTCTACAGCCAAGTCAGAGAATCATCCAAAATTAGAGATGAAGACCACCTAGATCAGCTTGTCCAATGCCATGATTGTTCCTTACAGTAAATTTTCCTAGTATGCTGTTTAGTCCAATTTTAAATATCGCAGGGGATGGAGAAAGTTCTAGAGTTAAGTAGAAAGTTTTAGACAAGCTATTGGAAGTGTTATTAGACTGTCTGTGGGAGGCATCATAGAATGATCCCCCGTCACGTATCAGTCTTCAGCTCTGGGTGGATTTTATTCAGATCCTGAGACTTTCAGAAGAGACCACTTAACTATTTTTAAAATGCAAGTTGAGGGTATTAATTTTATTACTTTGGTTGAGTAACCTATTCTGCAGCAATCCAGCTGTATCTTGAAGTCACTTTGGTTGTTTCTAGACATGTGGGGTGAAATCCTGGCCCCATGAAAGTCAATGGCAAAAAATCTCCCTTTGACTTGAGAGAGGCCAGGATTTCACACCTAGACTGCACTGTCTGAATGGTGTCTATTTTTGGGCAAAAAGCCCCAGGAATGTATCTGCCCATGTAGCTCTTTATGATCCTGGCACATACGGGCTGCACAAGTGGCCAAGGATAAAGGAGAAATAATTTCTTAGCAGGAGCTTTTCTGTGTAGCAAACCAGTCGCAGCACCGTATCCCAACAGCCAAGAGTTGGGGATGTGTAACATGTCTGTGATTTAATCTGGAGTGTTATCTTGTCCTCCTCCCTTGGATCTGGTGTGGGATCAATGTCCATATATGATGCGTAGGTACATGTGTCTGACATGTCAACCCGCTCTTTATCTCACGTGCTCATGCCTGGCATGTGAGACTCCTTGTTAGACAAACGCTTGGCATCCACCCTGGCTGAACGCTCTGCGAGCCTGCATCTCACCTCTCTGACCGGAGCCCAGTTATATCGGGAGCAGAACCGTGTTCAGGACGTGGCTGTATGCCTGCTGGGACCACGATGCCGGTTTGAAATCTGATACCCTTAGCTAAGCCTGTACTTGGCTATCTTAGGACACCGTCGTTTATTTCCCAATACACACTCCTGTCAATGAAGTGGAACAGAGTGGGTGCAAATGTTCCACACTGACAAAGAAGGGACTTCCTTGTGTTCCTTTGTTCACCAGAGATCGTTGAATAAAGACGTGTGCACTTTTTATTTAGTTAGCTCTGCAGAAGTAAGGGAGCGTGGCTGGGTGTTCCCTGTGCAAACTAAGAGGCAGTCGTTGCTTAGTATCAGCTAGCCTTCTCACTTGCATGTCTGGGGCAGGGGCTGGAAGACCAGAGCATCCCATTCCTCTTTAGGCAGAGAGGCAGCCCCAGAGATTACAAACCCTGCATGCATTTCTGCTCAGAATCAAGACAGAGCATTGCAAGCTGGGAGGTGTAGCCTGGGTGCTTTACGGAAATGGAGCTTTTTAATCAGTTCCAAGTTGCCAGGGCTGCCGGGCGTCATTTGAGTACTTCCTACTCTAACATGTGGAACCAGTTCCTAGTTTTTCTCCAAGACTGTAGACAGCAGACTGGCCTTCCAGACTAGCACAGCGGCGCTACCAGCCTTCTCTTCTCTTTTTTATTTTGTGGGGAAGGCGACATTAGCCTAGCTCTGTTTTCTGGAGGGAAGCCAATTGGGAAATGCATCTGTGGGTCATACGTTGATCCAGGCACCCTTTGGAAAAATGGGGTCAGAAACACTGCTGACTCTGCCCCCAGGAAAATAACCATTCCACCCAAGTGACCCCAAGGTGCATCTCAGAAGGGTCGCTTACCTATTCCGTGTCTGTCACTAGCGTAGCATGTGGTGGTGCTGTCCTCATCAGTGAATTTGTTTGTGCTGATTTTAAGCTCATTTTATCTTGTGTAGCAAGAAGAAGAAAAAAATCATCCTAACTGGCTTTTTCCCCCTCTGATCTTTTAAAGATTTTCTCCACGTAGCTATGCCTTTTCGTAAGCTTTTTTGCTTGCTCGGCTTTTCCTAATCAATCTGGAATCCTACTCTGTGATCATCTCTAAATTAAGTGTAATAAGTTTTTTAAATGTAACAATTTTTTTTTTAATATTAGAAAAAGGAGATAGGCGACACCAGCAAAATCATATAAGGAAAATAATTCTGTTCTGAACTTTAGAAAGCAGGGGGAAAAAACAAACCAATCATCTGTCATAATTCTACAGAAAGGAAATAAAAACTCTGAGAATATAATTTTCAAAAGGATGTTTTAAATATTAATGTCTGAGTGATTGTATTAGATCAGCAATAAAGACTCTGTAATCTCAAAACACAAATAAAATGTTGCGAAATCAAATTGCCTCTGGAGTGTGTTCAAGTTGCAGGCCCTGGAGATGGTTGGAAGCATGGTGCAGAGAAGGTTACTAATCTCCTCAGCTTTTGTGACAGGCAGGTAACAGGATGTGCCTGTCCTCATCTCTGAAGTTTTCATTTGTATTTGTCACATTGCAAGCTACAAGTCAGGGCAACACCAATAGTTTTAATGAACATGTTGGCCACTAATGTTCTCTTCTAGCCCTTGAGTTTCTTAAAGTATTGTCATGGTCCACTTATTCTTAAATGTAATCGCTCAATTCACTCTTGCCTCTGCCAAGAGTCAAAGCCATCCACTAGCCACATATTGTATTAACAGCACTAGAGGAGTTATAAAAACTTCAACCGCTAGAAATCACAGATTCCTCTCTCTGGTTAGCAGGAACAGGTTTCCAGTCACGTTCTTCCTCCCAAGTTTTCGTTGTCTCAGATGCTTTGGCTCCTTCCTCTCAGCCCCATTTGCTCTGCTCCAATAGTTACACAGCCAAATCCATCCTCTACATACTGCGTGGAGTTTCCCTCCAGACTGATTCTGACAGAGGATCTGCCTTTATTTGAAGGCCCCTATCTATGTCCCTCCTTCCCTTCCTCCTGTAATGCAGTGGGTGTACCTATCCTGTAATTCCCAGCTCTATTATGTAGACAGTCCCAGAGGTGTGCAGGATGCTTTGCAAATGAAAATGACTGCTCTCTGCCCCGAGGAGCCTGCAATCTAAAAGAGAGAGCGTACGAGAAGACGAGGGTAGCAGCAACCACTTGGGAGATATCCAGAGAGTAAGGTCAAGTCGGGGCCTTGGTGGTTCATTGTTTTAAAGAAAGTGTTGGTAGGTTTGGGGAATATCGTCCCAGGACTGGAAGAGCAGTGAGTACTGCAGGACGCCTGCCCTGGTAGAGCTGCATAGGAGTGAAATTGATTCTTTTTGTAGTAGTAGTCTTGCTTTTTCTGGAGAATGTTGTAGTTTAATAGGAAAACTGCACAATTCAAATCAGGGAAATCTTAGTATCCTTGTAACTCAAAATCAGCTGGGCAGATTTTCTTCCAGATTTGCAGGAACATTCTCTTTTGTCGTCAGGATGGATCTGGCAATTCCCAGGCCAATCCAATTCTCCAAACCAAAGTTGTTGTCATTTTATACCGAACTAATGATTGCAAGCTTCGTGCTGGGAATGCTTCCATCTCCTCTGTACAATACAGCAGCCAAAGATGACCTGGGAGAAGAGGGTTCTGGCTACTAAGTTTCCCATCCCCTCTGTGTTTTGCGGAGTGGCTGAAATTATTTGCTGGAGAAGCTGTCTGAGTGTAGCTGGAAATTGTTTTGGTTACAGGCTTCTTGCATTTTCTCCTGATCTGTCCTTGGTGAAAACAAGCTAAATTGTGTCTGAAAGAATCCCATTATCTTGTTTTGCTCCCATTCTGTCACCTCCCTTCCCCAGCCCGTTTGCAAAATAATAAATGTTTATACTCAACCCAGAAAGACAACAGGAAAATACAGAATCAAAAGGTGGTGATTTCATCTGAGATGAACAGAACAAACCATGGACGTTTCAAAACGCAAAATAAGATCACTGTGATGTCTGGCTGAAGGCTGGAGTGAGATGAGACCATATGGGCAGCGAATTGCCAGCAGGTTTCTGCCTGGTGGGACAGCTGTGCAGGAACCCTTGATGAGCAGGACTCACAAATCACACAGGCCACTGGATAATCGATTGTGGGTTGCTCCTAGTTGAGCATCAAGAAACCTCTTAGCCTAGCAGTAATGTAGCTAAACTACCCTGAATCTGCAGCTCTGGCTGGTGAGAAGGATGTGGACGGAGGGTGCCATGCCCTTGTGGGAAACCTTTCAGAAGTAACATGGAGAACCACAGGGAGACCATAATTCCCTGAGAAACTCCCTAGTGGCTTGTCTCACCCAGGCTGTCCCTCCATGACGCATTGGGCAGGTGTGGTTTTTTGCCTTTTCGGGGTGCGTCTCAACTAAACAGCAGGAGCTGAGCTGAGCTGACCGGTCCGTGTGTAGCGGTGAGGTCAGATGCCCAGATGGAGCAAAGCGACTGTGTGTTTGGGCTGAAAAGGATGGCCAGCTGTTGCTGAAGTTTTGAGTAGGTCAGCGTAGAGAACTCATAGGGCAGTGGACGTAGCAGGTCCTTTTAAACTCCCGTCTGCGCCTAGAGGTCCCCTATTCTCTGGGAGTCACACAACCTGCTGTTGGAGAGCATGGCCCGAGGTGTAGAATTAATTCAGTGTAATACACTGGCAGAAGGGAAAGCTTTGCTGGCTCTGTGCAGACCTGCTGGTGTTAAATGACTGCGGCTTCTCCGCTGGGACTGCACAAACTGGAGCAATGGGCATGGCTTCTCGTCCCTTAACTCCCCACGGCCGTCATCAGGCAAAGTAATAGAAATGATCTGAATAATGAATAGAGATGGGGATCCAGCAGTGCAACGGTCATCTGGCTGCACATCAGAGAAACAGGGTTCAGAATGAAGGGGCACCCGCTAGGGAGGCTGCAGAATTTAGACCTGCTGAAAAGAGTAGGACATTTGCTGCCTGGAAAGAAGAAAAAATTGAGAATTTGAAATTGATCTAGTTAAAAACTAATAGAAATATGGGCACCAGGCGTTTCTCTCAACCCGTCCGTTCAGTCTGCACTTCCATAGGGGCCACCTCTGCATTTAATAAGAAAGGAGCTTATTTCCGGTAAGTAACCTCATTGATCCTCTTCCCCGACCCCGCCCTGGCACGATTGCTCCCTCCAGCTGTTACGCTTTATTCTGCCGTGTTTTGTGCAATCTCATTTTAAATAACTCAAGCAGCGGTCTTCCTGGGGGAGGCGACGCCACATTTCAATGCTCCGCAGGCCTGGCAATGCTTTATCTGACGCAGTCGCGGTAGCCAGTTACATTACGAGCTTTGCTGGCCGTAGGCTGGTTCGGAGTTTCTCGTTGTAGATCAGTTTTGCCTTTCCATTTCTCAGTGGCAGTGTCTTCCACTGATTTGATTTACTCTCTTATTTCCCCTGACAGCCACGGCGCCCGATACAGCTGTGGGTTGTGTTGTGCAGATGAGCAATGGCTATTCCTGTTGAAGTCACTGGGCCGGCTCAGCTGCGTAAGGGCTCATTCTCCGTTGTGTTCATATGATTCCCTGCACAAGTCGCCTTGGGCATTAGCGGCTGTGTTCAAATCTCACGGTGGGGCGTGCAGTGCAGAGCTCCCACCTATCACCAGCTGTGTGCAGTTGGTTCTGGGATCCCAATACCTTTCTTAAATGCTGCTGATTAAGTTAACAATGAACTCTATTATGTATCCAGAGGCAGGCGGGCGGGCGGGGGAGACTGTCTTTCCGCTATCTCTGAATCCAAAACTAGCCCTTAGTTTCCGATGCATAGAAAATTCTCTGCGGCCATCTACCATCTCCATGTGGCCTGACTCTCAGACGCTGTCCCAAGCCATTCCAAGCGTGGAGGGATGATGATCTCTTTTCACCTGGCTCATTGTAATTTTAACCTTCTGTCCTTAGCTGCTTTACCACCCCCAAAAGTGGGAGGATCCTCCCATGCGTGTCCCAAACTGCCTGTGAGTAACAAGTCCCTAGAATGAATGTCAGATACAGAATTGTGCAGCCTGCTGTGGGGGGGCGGGGGAGGAGGAGATGGCTCATTGGCTCTGCAAAATTGACATCCCCTTATTCTCTGAGTCAGAGGAGGGATTTTAAACCCCATCTCCTGCCCGGTGAGCCCCTTAAGCGCCATTCTCGCTTTGGCCCGGTGAATATTGATATAGCTGTATAAGAGTCAAGTGCTTAAGCAGGAAAGCGTGAGAGCAGACTAGCTGGTTGCTCACCTGGAGTTGGGGGAGATCAGAGGTCAAATTCCTGCTCCATGGAAGGGATTCAAACCTAGGTACCACCTCCTAGGCTAATGCTCTCACCCCTGGGCTAACGGTTATTAAAGGACCCCCCCCCCCCCCCCCGCACTTCCTTGGAAGCTGCCTGGAATGAAACGTCTCGTCTGACTCAAACTGGGCTTTTCTGGTGGCTGACCAATCCCAAGCAGCGTTGGAAACGACTCTTTGTGCTGATTTCCCATGGCTGGCTGGCAAAACCGAGAACCAAGTGTCTGTTGTGAGCTGGACCGAGGGCGAAGTGTGAGTGATGTAAAGTTCACGCAAGTTCCCAGCACCGCTCGCTCACTCCTTGCCTGTGACGCTCTTTGGATTCACGCCCCCAGTTATCTGGCGGAAGAGGATAAGCTGCCCTATTAATGGCAGGAGCTATCGACTTCCACCCAGTGCTGCGACACCCAACGGCCAGTGACCCAACTGCCCGGGAGAGCATGGCTGCTCCTGCTCTAAATATTCCCCCTTCCTCCCCTCGTCCCATCTGAAAGCCGCTGGCCCCTGCCTGTGGGTTTCTTTTCACACAGCTGATTCGGATAAGGACTGTAGTGCTATCACGGCAGCCTCTGCCCCTGGTAACAGGAGGAGGAATTTGCAGGTGCGTTTCGAGACACTGACCAACGTGGCTCTGGGCAGAGCCCCAGTGCGGTCACCGGAGGCGGTTCTGTATGGCAGACTGTGGGACCAGCGGCGGGCCAGCCACGCCCCGGCCAACAGCTAGTGGAAATGATCTGTCGGCTCTCGGGGCTGCCTTCGTTGCTGCCAATGCACAGGGGAGGGCCAGATGCTCCTGCTCTGAGTCTGGGAACACGTCTCCCCAATAGCCAGAACTGTTATAAATTGTCAGGGATAATTACAGCGAGTGGAACTCAGGTGTAGAATGTGACATGCCCTCAATGTACGCATTCCTCCGCCCCGGAGGGGGTCTGTAAGAGAGTGCTCTCCCTTCTGCAGAACTCTCCATCCACGGTGCTCAGAGTGCTTTGCATGCCGGTGAGGGAAGTGTCCTTTCCTTTTACAGATGGGGAAACTGAGGCACAGAGCCACTCCATGACTTCAGTAAATATTATATTTCTGTTTTATATTTCTTCAATAACTGGTGCTGTTCTGTAGGGGGAAAGGAGCAGGGCCCTGTACTCAGCTCATATGAGGATGATGTACTTTTCAGTCCACGAGTGGATGTTAGACAACAGCTACTGGCAATAAACGTCTTTAAATCAGCAGACCCGGATAACTTGCACCCAAAAGAGTTGGCGAGCTCTCGCCTGGTGGTGGTCATTTTTAATACGTTTTGGAATGCCAGGGAAATTCCAGCCGCCGGGAAGGGTGAGGGCTAATGCTGTGTCAGTATTCAAAAGGGCACCCGCGATGGCCCTGCTCCCTGTGGGCTGATTAGCCAGACATCTATGCTGAGCAAAATAATGGAAAAGCCAACACAGGAGTCTATTCATAAAGAATTAAAGAGTAGGACTATCATTAATGCCAATCAATGCAGGGTTTGGGAAAATAGGTCTTGTCAAAGAAACCTGCTTTAATGCTTTGCGATTACAAGTCGGGTTGATAACAGTCACGGCGTAGATGTAATATACAAAGACTTTTGTAAGGTGTGGGACTTAGTATCACATGCCATTCTGATTAAAACATTGGCACCACACACTTGCGTTCGAGCACACGTTATCTGGAATAAGAACAGGCTAACCACCCCATCTCAAAATGTAGGTGTGACGGGGGAGTCATTACATGGGGGTGGTGCTGGCGGGGTTTTGTAGGGATCGCTACTAGGCCTGGTGCTACTCCGTGTTTTCAGCAATGAGCTGAAAGCAAATATAAAATCGCTGCTGTAAGATTTGCGGCTGACACAAAGATTGGCAGGGTGGTAAATGAGGACAGGCGTTCAGACAGAGCAAAATGCATTTTAATAGTTGCAAATGCAAAGTTATGCATCTTGGAACAAGGAATGTAGGCCACCCTCCAGAATGGGAGGGCTGGCTCTGGGAAAGCAGTGACTCTGGAAAGGTTTAGGGGTCACAATGGACAAGGAACTGAACATGAGCTCCTAGGGCCATGCTGTGCCAAAATGTGGTAATGCAACCCTGGGGTCTATAAACGTTTTTTAAAGGATGTTGAAAAACTGGAGAGGGGGCAGATAAGAGCCACACAAATGATTTGAGAGTTGGAGAAAATGCTGTCAAGTGAGAATCTTAAAGAGCTCGAGCCATTTAGCATAGCAAAAAGAGGGAGCGCTGATGTGATTCCAGTGTACAAGTCCGGTCACGGGACGAAAATAGCAAGTACTCCATGGATTGTATTCTATCTGAGACAGGCAGAGCAAGAACCGTGGGCTGGGAGCTGAAACCAGACAACTTCAGACAGAAATATGGCATAAACTTGACCAGGGGGAGGGGTGATTATGGAAGGGGTGGGTTCTCGATCTCTCTCTGAGTGTCTTCAACTCAAGCTGGGCTGCCCTTCTGGAAGGTGCTTTAGTCAAAGGTGGGGGCTGGGCTCAGTAGCTCGGTGACGGGGGAATTTAATGGCTGGTGCTATGCAGGTTATTGGAGGATCTGGTGACGCCTTCTGGCCTTAAAAATCTAGGGTGTGCGCTCAGACCTAGGGAAAGTCTCCATCAGAGTCAAGGATACCTCCACGCTGGGGTGGACGGCAGGACAGGTAGATAAATGGAGGCCGATTCACTTTCTGAGGTGTTAGAATTTAACAGCTGAGGTGTGGGGCGCCCAGTGTTGAGAGGGTAAGGCCGGGAGGGGGGCAGGGTCACCTCCCTCAGCTGGATTAAAATTTCTGCTCATCCACTTCTCTGCCCCGGGGTGATGACCTGGCTTTTCACTGCCACGCTGCAGGCAGCTGAGAGCAGGAAACAGCCCAGCCCCTCCTGTCTCTAAAGTGCCCAGGGACCAGCTCAGAGAAGTGGGGTGGCAACAAAAGAGACTGGGGAGGCGGTGCTTGGGTTCAGCTGTGTGTGCGCTTTCCCGTGCGCCCCTTGACAGAATCCTGCCCCTGACATTCCCCCCCCTGCCCCCATCCCTCCTGCTGCCTGAGGCTCCTTTCCCTGCTCCTGGAGCCAGCAGCTCCCCAGGGCTAGCAGCATTTCACCCCCTCCAGCTGGGGCAGCAGCCTCTCCCCTGCCCCCTGGGGCCACCGGCCCCTCCTCCTCTACCCTCCCCTGGCTCTCAGCAGCTGCCCCCTTCCCCTGGGGGGCCGGTGGCTCAGCCAGCCCCTGACCCCTTCCCAGCTCCAACCCACATGTTCCCACGGTGTCCCACCCACCCCCCAGCAGCCACTCAGGCGGCCAATCAGCCCCTGGGGGTGTGGCCTCCCTGGGGCAGTGAGCCAATGGGCTTGTGGGGGCGTGGCGAGCCCCCGGGCTGGGCGGGGCGCTGTGGGTCCAGCCCGCACGTGCTGGGTGGGTCGGCTCGGGGCAGGCGGCGGAGCGCGGCCGGCCGGGTTGCATGGAGGAGGCGGGCGCCGCCGGCAGCGCCGTGCCCGGGGACGGGGCGCCCGGCAAGGGGCGGCCGCTGCTGCAGCCCCCGGCCAAGGGGCGGGAGCCCTTCAGGAGCCAGCGCAAGGAGTCGGAGGTGAGCCGGGGGCCGGGGCCGGGGCCGGGGCGCCCCGGGGGTGCGGACCCTACCTGGCCGGGCCGGGCCGGGCCGGGGCGGGCGGTGCGCCCTGGGCGCACAGCAGTGGCCGGGGATCGGGCCCCG
This sequence comes from Emydura macquarii macquarii, assembly GCF_026122565.2. Taxonomy (NCBI): domain Eukaryota; kingdom Metazoa; phylum Chordata; order Testudines; family Chelidae; genus Emydura; species Emydura macquarii. The sequence continues at coordinate 9,000,737 of NW_027133607.1, read as the reverse complement.
CTCCGGCTCCCGGCTCAGTTTACACCCCCGCCCCTCCGGCCCGCTCCCTTCGCTGCCGCGGCAGACAGACAGACGGACGGACCGAGCGAGCTGGGACGTACGGCAGCAGCTGGGGCCGAAGGGCGGGGCTGGGCTGGGCACCCCGCAGGGTCCCCCCCTTCGGCGCGGGCCGTGGCCAGCTTCTGCCTGCAGCTGCTCCGCAGCCGGGCCGGGTTCTGGGCGCTGCCAGCAGGTTGTTCGCACGGGGAGATTCCCAGCGCGGGCAGGGAGCGGGCCGGGCCGGGGCGGTGGCATTTTGCGGGGAGCCTCGGGTAAAAGGGGACTTGTCAGACCTTCCCCTCCCTGGGGAACCAGCCCCGAGCCCCCAGCTCCAAGCCCGGAGCGGCTCCGACACTCCTGCGCTGAGCGAGGCTGGTGAAATGTCTCCTGGAGGCTCCGTATCCCAGGGACACGCGGAGGAGCTGGTGCCCAGGGTGGTGGGTGCCTTAGAGACAGACAGAGACGGGCCCAGCTTCCCCGTTGCTGACGCCTGCTGTTTAATGATCCTTCTCGGGATGTAAAGATGTGTCAGGCTCATGGGAACAATGATCAGGTGGGGCCGCCTCGAGCCCTGGCTTGCACTTGAGGCTTCGGAAGAATATGCATGGCATCTTGTCGGCTTTGGGGTTTTCTTGTAAGCACCCAGCTCCGTAGCGTCCCAGAGTTCCTGGAAGGTGCTTGGTGAATTGCCCAACCTTGTACATAGGGAGACTGAAATCCCTGATTTGCAGAAATCGGCTGATTTCCTGCAGCACGAGAAATCAGTTATTCACTGCCTGGGATTTGGAAACTGCTGCTATTGAGTTCTGGCCTCAATACACCGAATCAGTAAATCCATGTTCTGGTCAGAGGTGCGGCGTTCTTTTCTTTGTAGCTCTGCACATCACAGCCCTCCTTCCCCGGGTGGATTAATGTTTGCAGGCGCCAGTGCTTAACTGAATTCCTCTGAGGCTTTAGCGCTCAGAACTTACTTTGTCTGTGCCATGTGTTTGGCCAAAGCATCGATTGCTGACTCCGCTTTGGGCAATCAAGGCTCTCTGAAGGCGTGAGACTAAAAGTCAGCGCTTGAAGTGAGGGTCTGACCCAGCTGGGGATGGGCAGTTGAGACAGCTCAGCTCCTGACCTGCTTTGTGACCTTCGAGACAGAGTCCCATGGCCGCTGTCATTCTGCAGGAGCTGATGGCAAAACTGGCCATTTATCCCAGCCACATCCGGAATATACCTCTTGCAGGGCTTGACTTGTTTTCTTTTCGATCCAGAACAAGCGCTTGATGATGTTGACCGGTCCTGAGGGTGTCTACACTGGTCAGTGTCAGCTTTCTAGTACAGACAGGTGGGGTCTTAAAATCATGTCAGTCAGCCTTCTCCCCTCCCGCTATCACCAGAGTTTGCATCCAGTCTGATTGAAACAGGCCGTTGGCCAAATTTCAGCCTTCTGGTGATATATCAGAGGCAAATCCATAGACTTCAGTGGCATTTCTCCTGCTCGAGGCAGGACCGAATTTGGCTGATATCTTGTAAACGGCTGGGATTGGAGATGAATAGCTAACCACCGTTTGAAAGCAGGGGTTCATGGTGTAAGTGCTAAAAAGCATTGGCTTATACCTCCGACAGTTCTTAAAACGGTCTGCTAAAATCATGCTTGTATTCAAACAGGAAAATGTAGTAAGTGGGTAGTAATCAGAATGAGGTGAATGTAAGGAGCTGCCTTGCCATTAGAAAGCCAGAGGTCCAGGCTCCCAAAGGTATCAAGTGCCTTCATGCATAGCCCTGGTAGTTCATGAGCTGTGGCTGATCAAGATCTGTCATTGAGCTTTCACATGTGCTTGTTTCTCATGGATCCAAGGCAGAATGCAACAATGCGTAACACTTACTTAATGCTCTAAGCATACAGACATTCCCCAGTCTTTTCGATGCAGTTGAAAGGGGATGGGTGTTATCCCATTTTACCGGTAGGGGACGTTGAGACAGAAGGTGAGATGCTTGAAACTGCACATTACATTGGTGGCAGGGCCAGGATTAGGGTCCAGAAGTACCTAATTCCCAACTCTGTTTTTTCCTCTGCAATAGGCCACCTTATATGATCTTTGGTCCCGTGAATTTTCACTCCCTGTGGAAATCCTTATGTCTTTTGCAGACTTTTTGGGACTTTCAGCTGCTGTCATTTGACCCTTGTCTACCCACTGAATGATGTTATCTGCCTGCCTTCCCCTCCACTGATGGGCATTACTGGGCAGTGGAACGGAGCGGTGATTATCATGATTGAAATTTGCTCCCAGTTATACGTTTTTCATCCCCAGTTTCTTCAAAAAGAAACTCATCGTTCTGGAGCTTTACGTGCTGATTCTCACTCAGGGGTCCATCTTCTGTGAAATTTGGCAATGGGTGGACAGTTTTAATACTACAATGCTTGTAGACTACAGCTGGTTTTCAGGTTTGTCTCATGATAACTCTAAAATGACTCCGTCTAGGGACCAAGAATTGTTCCCTGGGCCTTATTGAGAAGTTTTTCTGTGGGTTACGGGTATCTGGAAAGGACCTAACGTGCCTGGTCATTGGCAGTGGTTTGCAAATTTGGAGGGAAAACAAAAATTTTGGAAAACTTCACAACGTTTTGTGGTGGATCATTTCGGACCTCAACAAAAGCTCACTGAAGTCACTGTGTCCTGTTGCTGATGTGTTGCATTAGGCCCGTTCTGGCGATCTCCGCAGATCGTTATCGGTCATTCATGATTATGAATATTGATGATGCAAACTATTACTTTTGGCACCCGCTCGCACTCGCAGGATTTTAGCTTTGAATGGTGGAATTTTATTTTTTTTAACCTACACCCAGTATCAAATAATAGTTTTCAGGTTCTAAATGCCCTTCTTTTCAGTTATTTGTGGTACCTGTAGTTCTCCCACGTTATCTCTCTCTCCATAGAGACATTGCTTGTGTTTGTTTTCTTCTTCGTGATAATCCTTTACAAAAGGTTCGTGCCCCAATAACTAATTCCAGGTCGCACGTTTTCCATAGGCTAGCGACACGCGTGTAGCCAAAGAATTGTACTCCATATAGGTCAAAATATAGCCACAGGACATTGTTACATGGCTGAAAAAAACAGAGATGGGTTGACTCTAGTGCTACACTTTGGACGACTAAACAGAGACTCCCAGGAAATGCGAGAGCTGCCTGTATAATTCTATTGGAACGTAGCTAGTGGAAACAAAGAAAGATAATGTCATGTTTCCTAAAAGTGGGGGGAAATTGCAGGAGAAAAAGTGAGATTGTTAGTGACTATTATCAGGTACTTCTGTTATCCAGATGACATTTCATTATACAGCTTTAGGAATTGATGTGAGACAATTTAAAAAAACAAAAAAACCTCACAAAACTTCAGTGCCTGATTCTGTCACCCTTACTCACCTAAAGTAGTACTTTACTCTGTGAGCAGTCTATTGCTGAGATTACTCAGGCACCCAGTTCAGGAAAACATCCCAGGAAGGGATTTTCCATTTGTATTTGGGGATTCCCGTGTGGGTATGAGGACTTGGTTTTCATCTTCGGTGGGGAGGCAGAAGCAGTCATTTCACTTCACCGTACCAGAGCTTTCCACTTGGGAACCACCTGCCTTTGCATTTGTAACATAGGTCGTAACATAGGTCAGAACATCATCAGACCAGAAATAATACATTTAAAAGGGTCCCTTTTGTAAGAGCCAGGCTCTGAGACAGGGTGGGGGCCCACGCTACCTGCCTGTCGCACTGTGGAAGCCTTGCCTTCTGTTTCCTATTATCACATTGCAGAGGTGTCCAAACATGGCTTTGGCAGAGTGCTAAAAATAGCTGTTCCCAATTGACCCTGTATTTTAAACCGTGGGCGGGTCCTTCCACCCGGCTCTGTAGAACTGTGTCAGTAATGAGGCTCGTGTGTGCTTAGGTAACTGTTCCCTGATTTGAAGACCCTAGTTTAATTTGACATGCTCCTGATAAACTTAATGGAAACGTTGCTGGAAATTTGTCTCAAGAGATCGCTGGCTCCCTCCCAATGTTCTCCCAGCCCCTCACCCGGGCGGCCTGGATTTTTCCTGACAACCCAACAGCTACTGCATGGTCCTGATGGAAATGGCTTGTCTCCGCAAGCTCTCTTTATTTGAAGCAGAATATTCTGAAGCTATAAATAAAACATGCAGCAAAGCGAGATGCCTCGTTAGGTCCTGACCGTTCTTCACCGGGCTGCCCAGTTTAGCGTGTGTATCAACTCTTACTGTTCCATTTCTGCTGGATGTGTGAGACAAACCCCTTGGTTTCTCTCCCCCACAGGGCTCCGTGGACTGCCCCAGCGTGGAGTTTGAGTACGGGGATGCTGACGCCTACGCTGCTGAATTATCAGGTAAAGAAACGTGAAAAAAATGGAGGGGAGAAGGAGGTTTTTGCTGCACATCCATTCTACTTAGCTATTAAAGTAGGCGTCCATTGGGTATAAAATCACTTGCAGAATAGGACAGGTTCAGTCGGAGGTATGTATATTTAATAATATCAGCTCATATTTATCGAGTGCCTCTCGTTCCAAAGGGCTTTACAAACCATGCGCAGCATAGAGGGTCTACGTCACCCTTCACGGAAATGCATCCACTTCTGGGGTGGAATGAGCGCGACCTAACTGTGCTGCAGTTTAGGTTGGGAAGTGAAATGTGTAATACAACAAACCTTAAAACTCCCGGTGAAGGCAGTTATAGCACAGTAACTGGCCGTGCGTGGATACAGTGACGTTACTTGTGAAGTGGTGTCCACCTTCCTTGTCTAATGCAACTCCTCCCCTGACCGGCCTGTAAGTCTCTCTCCAAGTTCATTCGATGTTGGATCACATTAAAAACCCCCGTCAGGTCCTCTCGCAGGGAAAGGGGTGGGGGTTGCTTCCTCTCACTTGCATCTCTATCGATGGGCCTGCCGGACGGTGCCTGTGCTGCCTTGAATGGTGGGGAGTGTTGAACTTTGCCTGGGAAAGATTTGAGCCGCTGTCAAAAGTGCTCATCCAGTGAGTCGATCTGAATGCTCCTTATTCCTTGCATCTGGAACTGGGGTTGGGTCTTCTTTTGGGATAATCCAGAGATGGACTTCCATGGATAGCCAATAACCCAGCTTTCCTTTCTTCTGTGATGCACCCAGCCCAAAACTCACACATAATACCAGGTGTTCCCCAGGGTAGGGCTTTATGAACCTGTCATAACGCCACAAACCGTCTACAGCAAAGATTCCTCTCTTGCTTATATTGGGTGGTAAATCAGTGTACCCAATGCCAACTGGTGCCTTAGTGGCTGGAACACGGAGTGACGTGAGTCCCTGAGGTCACGTTGGTATGTAGCCAGGAGATATGGCCTTTGCCATCATATAGATTTAGTAAAATAAAAACTCTGTCTCCAAACGTGTATTTGAGTAAATAATTAAGATGGAGTAGAAAGCCTGAAGAATGGTCACCTAGAAAAGTTAGCTGGGTGGTGGTTGAATGTGTGCGAAGTGAAATCCGAATGTATAACCAGAGAGTTTGCCAAGATAAAGTGCAGCAGTGAACGGGGTAAATGGAAATTATTCTTTACATGTAGGCTTCTGAGGATTAGATTTTTATCAATAAACGGCGATTTCACCATATGCACAAATCGAGAGAGGGGCCAAGTAAGAAAAATGCTGCTTAAGAACTTACTAGAATTTAAGAATATTTACTGCGTATATTTTGCATACGATGTTGACAGTTTGTGTTTTAACAGAATAATGCCTTAAATATTTGAATCTCAACATTACTGTCATTGAATAATTATTGTCAGATCGTCCCCAAACTGTGAAAATTTAAATCGATGACAATAAAAAATGCTTACAACCTGGAATACTGCACTAATGTGAAAATTTAAAATGATAAAAATTAAAAAAAGCTTAAAAATAAACATCAATATCTGTCAAAATTACATTTTAAAACCCCCAACAACTTCTGCCAAACCTATTTCCATGTCAGTGGAGTCTGTTTCCCATTTTTTTTCAGATGGTCATTTTGAAAGGCAGTAGCAGGAAGCGTCTCAGTAGCTTGATGATGATGGTGATAATTAATGAGACTGCCTTTCGTGTTTAAACCTACTGCTTTTCATCTTTCTAAGGTGCTCTGCACACATTAGCTAGTTAATCCTCAAAGCGCTCCTCTGAGATTACTGAAAACCCACTTATGGCCTTGTTTGCTTGATTTTGTGTCCGCGGAGAGCCCGACAGATTCTTTGCTGCTTCTTTCTGTATGTGGGAATTGTTTTTTTTTTTAAATCTTAAAAGTTGCGATAAATTTTACAATCTCTGCTTTTAGTTTATTTTGTGTGTCACCCTTCTGCCAGTGGAGTCAGCAGCAGCGAAGGCTGGGTTCAGTATGTACGGGTTCCTCTTAGCAATACAAAACAGAACCAACTCCAGCCCCTGCCCAGTAATCTGCTAAAATTTACCACCACCCTGGGCGCCTCTGAGAGGCAGTACTTCCCCTCTTGCAAGCACTGAGTCTGTGTATAACAAAAGAGAACTTTAAATAAGAGGGAAAGGGAACCAAGCATTAGTTTGGGAAAACACCACAACCATATTCAAACCATGGAACTGTAAGTAAAAACCCGACTGTACAGTGTACTGGGCAGGGTTCTTTGCCTTGGTCCGACGAACAAACGTCCCTGTAACACATCACTCCCCTCTCTCTGCTGCACCCAGCTCACAGCTTGCTGTTTGGTTAGCAAAGACCCAGAGTTCAGAGGTGTTTTTGCAAGGATTCACCTTCCACCCCTGGGAGGGGGCATTGAGCAATGTCTCCGTGGTTGCTGTGCACCTCCGCAACTAGCTGTTTGCTGCCGCTGCGGCTTTACTCTGCCACTGCTGGTCGTGTGCTGCATTTGCTGGATGATCACTGCCGCTTCTGCGATGCTGTGTTCGCTTAACCCAGATCTTCAGTGATTGCTGCTCTTAGTGGCTTCACTGGGTAGCAGGAAACCTTGCAGCTGGTACAGCCTCTGCACTGTCTGTCTTTGCACCACTTTCCTGACAGCAAGTCTAAGGCATAGCCCCTAGTCCTGCTTATCAGTGATTCGCCTTTGGGAAGGTCAGTGGAACAGTGTCTTGGACTCTTTGGGCAGAGGGAACACCTGTGGTTGTGTCACCCCCCCCCCCCCCCCCTCGCCCTGCAGGATTTGGCATCTGTTCTTACTGGTTAACAAGTTATAGTCAGTTTAGGGTGACCTCCTCAATCAGGCTACGTGCAGCTCTGCTGTCCTTTAATCAGGCAGTAAAGATCACATTTCATCACCCCTGCATTCAATAAGTGATTTGTAGCCCAGCCCGCCAAACGTGATCATCTCGGCAAAACCGCTCCATCATGTTGCGCACCTGGGCAGAGTAGGCGTGTCGGTTCAAACACCTTTCATTCCTGAAGTACTTTCCCCCAGCTCATTGCCCAGTGTCAGGGGAGAGCTCTTTCTGACCCTGCTTCCGTCTGTATTTGCAAAATCTATTTAATAAACAGCCAGACAAAATGTTAATTTCAGCTGTGTTGTCCCCCACTTTATAGCCAGGGAAACAGAAAGAGATTAAGTGATTTTTGCCTGCCTGTAGACGGAGTCGTTGTCACACCCAAAACAAGAATGCTGGGTTTACTGGCTCTCAGTCATGTGCTCCAGCCATATGAGGGGCTGAGAATAATGTTGTCTTTCTTGCGGTGGATGCACTGCTCAGGACAGGACATGTAATTCGGGGGTGGGGGGTTTCGGAGCAATCACACGGATTGGGGTGGCAATTCTTTTTTGAAACTGGATGTGGAAACTCCCCCTGTTGGCACTTTTGCTGCATCGACAACTCGCTGCCCAAGTGTTAGAACAATTGTTCGGGTTTAAACTGAAGAAACGGTTGTGCTGGGACAGAGACGCTTTAGCCCCATTTACTCTCCCCTTCTCCTCCTAGCAAACAGGAGCAGCAGCTGGGAGTTCGGTGAGGGAGTTCTCCAAGTGAAGAAGGCACGACGACGTGAGCCTTGGAGATCCCTTGACAAGGGGGTAGGGCTATGTCAGGGAGAACAGGGGGTTTAAAAACCCAGCTTCTAGGTGACCAGCGGAGCGTGGTGAGGGAGTTTAGAGAGGGTGTGTGACAGCTAGCTACATCTAACAAACATTCTCTAAACTTAGGCCAATAGCCGCCCCCCCCCTCCAAAAAAAGAGAGAACACAGATGACAAACCCATGCAAGAATAAAAATATCGCAGGCAGAAGTCCTGCAGCAGAGGGGCTCTATTCAGTTCATTGCGCTGGCGGCAGCAGGTGTAGTTACCTGCTTTGTGGGCAGGTAACGTAGGTGTGCATTCGGTGCAAGCGACTCACGGCCCTCAGAGACTGAATACGGCCCTTGAGATGAGTGGCTGACCTGGAGGAGCTAAGGGAGACAGTACAGCACAGTACAGTGAAGCCTCTCCACACCCTCCATCTCAAATATATGCCCACGCAGGAGGATCTCAGCAAGGTCATTTCCTACTGAATCCTTGGCCTCTAGATCAGAAAGATGCTGCGGATGGCGATTGGGATCTAGATGGTGAAACTCATCGGCTCGCTTCCATCGGCCACCCATCACCTGGTAACAATTCATGGCCGCCGCCAACTTGGACTGAAAAGCGGAAGCTTTCCTGTCCATTCCTGGTCCCTTTCTTGTTGGGCATCTGTCTGAGATTAACCTGAGCTCTGAGTCATGTGCAGTGCTTCTGTGACTAGCAGGCTCCTTGGGTATCGGCGTTTAACGTCAGCGTTTCACTCTGGGGCTTTATCGCACCCACATTCCAATCTCCAGCCCGAGCTGGCGGGGTTCTCGGAATAGTCCTCGGCGTGACTGGGAGCTAGGAGCAGCAGGATTGAGTTGTCGGGTGTTTTGTTTCCAGAGCAGGAATCACTTTACAAGGAGAGTCACTCAGCTGTCGTTCCGCTTCGTCACCGCACAGTGTCCTGCTTTGTGGTCAGGATAAGCCGGGATTGAGGGAGTTAAAGCAGCAGGTCGGGCCCTGTGTTCACATCCTCTGATGAGTGAAATGACTCAGGCAGTTTCTGCTGTGTAATTGTCAGGGGGTCTTGAGCACATTCCGACCAGCAAACTGTCAAGGGGTCGCTATTTTTAGGTCTGCACTTCTAAGCATAGGATCTGCTGGAGCAGACGGGGCTGTGGTACATTTTGTCAGCGTGCTGTCCTTTCACCACTGCGGAGAGAAGAAAATAGTTCTCCTGGCTATCCCTTGGTTTGATCCCCACCACGCATTTAAATGGGAAATGTAATTCCCCTGGAGTTTTCACCCTGTCCTGTGAACATCAGGGGCCAGCTCCAATTTTTCATAGTGGTGTTCAGCTTCTCAAACGCTTGCGGCGCCAAAGTCGCTTTTGGAGCTCGGGAAATGTCATTCTGCAGCATCGCAACTTGGGGGGGTGATGGAAAAACCACAGTGGGTCGGACACACCAGTGCAACATCAGAGTTTGTCCTGTCAGACGATGTCTGTGATGGGTTTGCCTGAACTCCCGCTAGAAGGGTCAGATTTGACCCCAAATCCAGCTTCTGTAAAAATCTACTTTTAAAAGAGAAAATGTCTGGAAATCCGCAAACTGGCTGCCTGTTGAGTTGACAGAGTCGTGTGCCCTCCACCCTCTCGTTATTTGTTACACATCTCTTGCGAATTGTTTTAACGTACGCTGCGAGCAGCTTGAAGCAGGGATTGTCTCTTCCTCTAAGGGACCGGAGGAGTAGAACCTGTGTCTGTAGAGATCTAGGTGACCAACGCTTCCACGCTGTCATCCATGGCAGAGCTGCGATTCACGCACTGTAAACCCTAGGTAAGCAATACAGGATGTGCCATCTATTGAAGGCCCAGTTGGCAGCACTCCCCATGACTTCTGACGGGTCCAGGCACGATATTTCAGCGTGGAGGGAGTTCCAGGAAGCTGCCTCTGCAATCCGGCAGTACCTGGCCTACAACAGATCCCATTCTTGTTCCTGGCTTTGGACTCCTGGCTCTGACGCCTCATCCCTGGCTTGATTCCTGACTCCGGCTCTGACCCCAGCTTGATTCCTGATGCCTTCTCTGACCACTAGGCCTGAGTGCTGGTCCTACCCACTAGGCCGGACTGCCCATGTCCCAGTCGTGGCACTTACTCTCCTCCATTTCAGCTTCTCACACAATGGGGTTCTGAGCCTCATCTGTATTGCGATATCAATACTAATTGTGTGTGTCTGGTCCCACGCTTTTATGGCCCCTCTCACTACAAAATTCAGCAGAATTAGAAACAACTGCAAACATAACCCAAAGGAAACATTCCCCGCAGTGTCTGCAACTCCCATGGGCTGGTGCCGGAGAACCTGCGGGTGCAGTTGATTAGAAACAAGGAAGTACAAAAAAGTGAACAAGTGGTATAAATGATGAGAGGTCGATTAGATTTTTATAATGCCATTATAGCAAACGGCAGTGTTGCCGGTAACACACGTTTAGTGGGTCCTTGGCTGTGTGTATTATTATTTTTTACCTAGCAGTAATTATGGATCCCACTTCAATTGGGTGAAAGTGTTTTCCAGGCTGAGTCAGGGCTACCTAAACACACACACCATGTCCCATCCTCACCCTGGCTGCGTTGTTTTAATTGACACTGGGAGCATGATTTTTAAACTTGGGTGCCTACGTGAGAGAGGAAGGATGCGCGCGTGTAATTAAGGGACTGGTGTGAGAATTGGGAGGGTCTGGATTCTGTTCCTGCTTCTTCCACAGACTGGGTGATCTTGGGGAAAGGCACATTTCTGTCACTCCGTTTCCCATCTGTAAAATGGGCACATTACTTCCCTACCTCACAGGAGTGTAATTAAGATATATTAATTAATGCTTACGAGTCACTTGAATACTGTGCTGATAGAGAAGCTTATTAATAATAATCCCTTGCTCTTATTTAGCCCTTTTCGTCCGTGGATCTCAAAGTGTTTTATAGAGCAGATTAGTATCATTATCTACATTACAGATGGGGAAACTGAGGCAGAGAGCAGGGACATAACATGGCTAAAGTCACCCAAAAGGCCAATAGCAGAGGTTGCAATGGAACCTAATTCTCCTGAGTTTCAGTCCAGGGCTTTCCACTAGGCCGCACTGTCCCTAAACTATTTAATGTAGGCGTCCATTTCCCACATGTTTGCTCAAATGAGTAGATCAGCACCGAAGTGCCCTTTTGGGGATTCAGGCACTGGAATTGGAAATTGGGGCTATCCGTCTCTAATCTCAGATCTCAAGCCGTGTTGTTTTTTTTTTTTTTTTGTCTTCCCCAATAGAACTGTACAGCTACACGGAGGAACCGGAGTTCACTATCAACAGGAAGTGCTTCGAAGAGGATTTTCAAACGCAAGGTATCCCGTTCTGGCCTGTTGCATGTCATGTGGCAAGACCGGGGCCCAACCCTGCAAACCAGGCTCATGAGGAGTCCCTTACCTGGGTGAACACACCTCAGTGGGACTGCCCAGACGGAGAGGTACTTCTTGGGCCAATAGAGCTTGCAGGGTTGGCTCCGTATATTGCGGCCTTCAGCTTTTTGGACTGCCCCGGGGTTTGAGGTGGGTTCTGATCATTGGGGCCTACATGTTTACCCTCCTGTGAGAAGTGAGTGGAAGTTCATCAGATGTCCCAACAGCCTATAACGACCAATGTCGATGATGAGAACAGATGCAAGAGGGAGACGGAGGGAGTCAATTCCAGCCAAAAGGGCCTCCTGCCGTAACTGAAGGACACTGCCGAAGTCAAGCCCGGTAAACTAGATAAAAGTGAAACCAGAAATCAGCGCACTACAATCGGTATGTTGGACACTAGGCCTTGCCAGTGAGCAAAATAATGAGGGGATGGATTCCCTTTTGGGGGTCCGTAAAGAAAGAGACTTTGGAAGAAATATCGACTACTGGAAAGAGCTTCACCGCTTGGCTGATACCTCTGCTGTCTCCTGGGCCCTGATCCTGGGAGGTGTCCTGACCAAACTGAGCAAGAGAGAGGGACCCAGTTGACATCTCCATCTCCACCAGCTCCAGCTGAATTCCAAACACCTCTTGGGATATAAGACTTCGTCATAATCCCTCCAGCAGCCTTGTTTGTCCTTTTCCTTTCCCGCCTTATAGCTTTTCTTTCCTATCCTTCTACTTTTTCCTTCTGTCTAAGAAGAGTCTGGCTTCGCCGGCCAACACCGTATATTGTGCAACGCTGCTGTAAGCCCATGACCAAAAAGAAGCAGCTAAACACAATGCCCTAAACAATCCGACGCTGGTACAAGTTTGCCAAGTCTCAGCGTGGCTGATCAGACCGTGTGCTGACCCTGTGTTTTTCCTATGGTGAGGCTACAAGCCAACATCAGCCCCAGCAACTGAAGCTGCCTTTTCTCTTTCAGCTGTTCTTTTCTCTCCCCTCGCGTGTCTAGTTTTTGTTTTCTAGAAAACGGGATCAGACTTTAACTACAGCAGCCGCAACAACTCCAGCTCATCTCAACTTCTCTTTCCCCCAAAAAGGACAGTTATTACTGTCTTTGATACCATCTAGGAGACTGTCAAAGAAGGGGGAAGGGGAAGTTCCTTCTAAAACTCTCACCAGCCAAAGGGAAATGGAACAAGGAAGGTTGTTAAAATAAAAGCTGCACTTAATACGTTACGTTTCACGTGCTTTAACCGTTCAGGTGTTTTTCTTTCTGTTCTGTATCTTTAATAAAAGGTTAAAATAATATTTAATGGTATGTTTGCCTGGGCACTGAGCAGGCTCAGGTCTCTGCATGCCCAAACCCCAAACATTGTTTAACACTGTTGTATTAACTGGGTTATATTAGCACCATTAGCCCACCGATTCGATCTAAATGAATACAACGGGGGCCATCCAGGCAATGTCCACATGGGGATAAAAAACCCACGGCTGAGCTGGGTCAGCTGACTCAGGCTCTGGGGCTCAAGAATCTGGCACCTTGCAAAGATGTCTGGAGAGCAGTTTTTAGCCCTATGGGCCCAAGTCAGCTGACTCGGGTCAGCTGTGACTGTGCCATGGGGCTTTTATCCCTGTATAGACGTACCCTACGGAGAAACCCCGCTCACAACTTGAATCCCCTTGGGCTTGATCAGTTATCTGTAGGCTTAGAAGGCTGAGGCTTTTGCTGGTAAATGTCAGTAAACGTTGATTACACACACACACGAAAAAATATTTCCATCAACAATCATCGAAATTTATGGATTGGCAAAGTAAGAAAACCGCTGCTTGAGAACATAAGGTTGGCTGCACGGGTCAGACCAGGGTCTTCTGACAGTGGCCAGCTCCAGATGCTGCAGAGGGAATGAACAGGACGGGGCAATTATCGAGTGGTCCATCTCCTGTTGTCCACTCCCAGCTTCTGGCAGTTTAGGGAGCACAGAGCATGGGGTTGCGTCCCTGCCTATCCTGGCTAATAGCCATTGATGGACCTAACTTCCATGAACTTATCTCATTCTTTTTTGAAACCAGTTATACTTTTTATTTTGAGCAATGAGTTCCACAGGCTGACTCTGCGTTGTGTGAAGAAATACTTCTTTATGTTTGCCTTGAACCTGCTGCCTATTAATTTCATCAGGTGACCCCTGGTTCGAAGGGATGAATAACACTTCCCTGTTCACTTCCTCCACATCATTCATGATGTTACAGATCTCTGTCATATCCCCTCCCCCCCACTCCCTTAGTCATCTCTTTTCTAAGATGAACAATCTTTTTAATCTCTCCTTATCTGGAAGCTGTTCCATACCCCTCATCATTTTTGTCACCCTTCTGTATACTTTTCCCAATTCTCACATATCTTTTTTGAGATGGGATAACTAGAACTGTGCGCAGCATTCAAGGTGTGGGCGTACCATGGATTTATATAGAGGCATTACGATATTTTCTGTCTTATTATCTATCCCTTTCCTAATGATTCCCAGCATTGTGTTAGCTGTTTTGACTGCCACTGCACATTGAGGGGATGTTTTCAGAGAACTGTCCACAGTGACTCCAAGATCTTTCTTGAATGGTAACAGCTAATTTAGACCCCATCATTTAATATGTAGAGTGGGGATTACGTTTTCCAATGTGCATTACTTTGCATTTATCAACATGGAATTTCATCTGCCATTTTGTCATTCAGTCACTCAGTTTTGTGAGACCCCTTTGTAACTCTTTGCAGTCTGCTTTCGACTTAACTATCTTGAGTAACTTTGTATCATCTGCAGAATTTGCCCCTTCGGCCCCCCCCCCCCCCCCCCGGTTCCTGATGTTGAACAGAACTGGTCCCAATACAAATCGTTGGGGGGACCCCGCTATTTACCTCTCCATTGTGAAAACGGACCATTTATTCTTACCTTTTGCCTCCTGTCTTTTAACCAGTTACTGATCCATGAGAGGACTTTTCCTCTTATCCCATGACTGCTTACTTTGCTTAAGAACTTCTGGTGAGGAATCTTGTCAAAAGCGTTTTGAAAGTCCAAGTACACGAAATCCACTGGGTCACCCTTGTCCACATGTTTGACCCTTTCAAAGAATTCTAATAGATTGGCAAAGCATGATTTCCCTTTTCAAAAGCTGTGTTGACTCTTCTCCAACACATTGTGTTCATCGATGTATCTGATGATTGTTCTTGATTATAGAAACTTATTAGTGTGATTTTAAGGATATTTACTTTGTATATTTTGACATGATGTTGACAGTTTGTGTTTTAACAATTGTAAAGCTTTACGTTTTTTAATCTCAGCGTCTACTATCATTAAATAAGTATTATCTGGCTTCCTCACTGTCTGACCCTTCCATAATTTCACTCAACTGTAAACATTTACATTAATTAGCAACAGAAACATTTTTTATAAAAATAATCATCACTGTTATCCATGAAAACTGTGTGACCTCAGGCGAGTCACTTAGCCAATTGTGAGGATAAATACACCAAAGAGTGTGAGGTGCTCAGATGCTGTGGGGATGGGGGGGCTGGATACAAACGGTTGTAACAGGGCAGACAAAACTAAGAGAATCGTACACCCCTCTCACCTGTGAGGCTGAATTCCGGTATCTTTGCCTGTGTGGAAGATCCTAGCACCTGTAAGAATTTTCTTGTTCTTCAGACGTGAATTCTCACTACTCCCCCAGCGACATGGGCCCGTATCAGCCCCGTTTTGCAGAGCGGTGGGACGGAAGCACAGAGCAAGCGAGTAACAGGCCCAAGGCTATGCAATGAGTCCTGCATGGGCGGTTGGGAATGGAAGCCTGACATGCCAGCCAGCAGGACAGGGAGAACGTCGCAGTGATAGGCATGTCCCTCGCGATTGAGAGCCTGCAAACGCTTGAAACCCTAGAACGGCTGCTGTCTGCGGAGGGGCTGTGGAAGCCGACGATTCTGAGTTCGGTGACGTCTGCGTGTACTTTGTAGTTGACATTCCTGCAGCCTTGGTTTCCTTCCCTGATGCGTGAAGTGAAAGAGCATGGGTGGCGAACTGGGCCTGGCTGGAATGTTTCCCAGTGTCCCATGAGTTGGCAATGTCAAATGGGAACAATACGTAAGGTGGCCGCTGCCCCCATCCACAAACTACCAGGCATTCTGGTACTCCCGGGAGTGGCGTGGGCCTGCCCCTGCCGACACGACTTCATACGCAGTGCGTGCACGAGGTGGCGCTGCCCGGAGGAAGCCATTTTGAAGAGCGTGCGAGCTCGTGGTGGCGGAGAGGATGGGGGGTGTACAGCAGCATACTCTTCAGAATGGTGTCCCCTGTCCAGGATACGTCAGGTTTTGTCTCCGTGTTGGACGGGGAGAAAAGAGGACTGGGCTGGCTCCAAACCGGATAAACGGCGGCTGTCATGGTGTCGTCCATTTGAAGGAGGGTGCTAAGAATAGGGCTGGGTGCCTGGAAAAGTCTGCCTGTCTTGCCAGCGTGCCAGTGATCCTGGAAACTCTTCCTCTTGGCTTCCTTCCATCTGGTGCTTCGCCCATCCCTGTGGTGTGAGCGAGAGGCTGGTGCATGATCCCTGCAGGAAAGGGGAGCAGGCGACGGGGGTGCCGGGATTCAGGTTCATTCTCATCTCTTGTTTCCAGTGCGGGGCAAGAGATGGCCGGAGCTGGAGCTGGCTCAGCAGAAAGCCTACGTGATGCGGTTGCTGGACAAGCTGGAGGTGATCAACCGGGACAGGAGACTGAAAGCCGCCCGATCCATTCTTTATTTGGCACAAGGTAACTCCCTGCGCCCGGCAGACAGCTGCGCTCCGGGCGTCATTTGCGCCGTCAGTTTACTCGGACAGGCTGACTGCCCGATGGCTGCTCCTACGGCTGGGAGGAATTGTTTGTTCACCCTGCTGGATGGGGGCTCGACTCTCTGTGTTGTCTAAGAGCTTGTTTAAACAAACGCTTAGTTCCCGTCAAGGGCGGGGGGTGTAAATCTGCCTCGTGCTTGCCTGCCGCCTGCTGCATCTGCGTGGACCCAGCTACCACACACTAGACGTTCCTTGGTGTGCTTTGAACTGCTCCGCTTTGAAATGGGAAACATTGAGAGCATGACAGCAGGGGCCACGCGGACACTGAGCACGTGGACAGCCAGCCCGGGGTAGAGTTAACCCCAATTTGATGCAAACCTGTGTGTTCGTTTACACGAGCCCTTAAGGTATTTCTGCATGGCCTGTCACCATGCTCTCTTAGTACTGGGCAAAGGCTGTAATGCATCCAGATGCAGGGCAAATGTCCTACTCCAGAAACGAATCTCTCAGGAGACTGAATGGCTCATGGGATTGGGAATAGAAACTGAAGACTTCAGTCTGTAGATCTGGACACTGCCAGGTACTCGGCGTCTAGATTAGCAATGCCTCATATGGAGGTTGCAGGAATAAATCCAGCCCAGGCCAGCAGGGACTGAGTTATCACCTGCAGGCTGCTTGGTCTGCTTGAAAAGAGCCCCGTAAGAGACCTTTTATGATAGCAACTTACTGCAGGGTCCCTCGTTGCCCAGGTGGGTGGGTCCTCACTTAGCATCTTCCTTCTCTCCACCCCCCACCCCCACACTTGGCTTCTCTCTCCCCTGGATCCTGTGTTTCATTCTGTTCCTCCTCCGTTTTCATGTTGTGCAGGCCAGTAAGGGATGAACTGGATATTGTCAGTCTGGTCTCCAGTACCATGAGACCCTCACTTAGTTCATTTTTCTTCCCCTCCTCCCAAATCATGACCTACCGTAGACCAAATGGAAACTCGAAGCAGTGTTTTTCCTTCACTGTTTGCATCTGTTGAAGGACGTTTCCCTGACTGGGCGTTGGCTCGTTGGCACTTTCTGCACATGCATGTATTGGTGTGCGGTTATTTAAAACGAGCTGTCTTGCGAGGGTGGAAGGGGGTGGAATGAGGGGTTTATTCTCAGTGCAGTTCCTCCTGGATGGTTGTCAATCATGAAAGCTGTCACCCCATTAGTGTCATAAAATTTAAGCTCAGGAGGAAACAGATCATTTAGCCTGACCTCCTGCGTCACACAAGCCACCAGCGCCCCTGCACTAAACCCAGCGACTGAAATTAAATCCAGCTATTACATTATAGGTTAGTCTTCAGAGGGCTGTGCCAAAAGCAAAGAATAGGAGGGACTGAGGTGCCCCAGTGCCCACGGCCCAGGCAATGGCAGAGAATTGATTTAATGAGATATACCAAGATGATCCGGGCAAGTCACCCATACCCCACACTGGAGAGAAAGGCACAGCCTCCCCCAAGGTCACTGCCAATCAGACTTGGGGGGAGTTTCCTTCCTGATCCTGCATATGGGGATCAGTTACACCCCGAGCATGTTGATTCTCGTGTTTGGAGAGACGCCAATGCTTGAATGGGAAGCTGAGACCAAACTCTTTCTATTCCGATAAGTGGTCCTTCCATGTCAGGACGGAGGAAGATTGCATGGTTGCAGCCTCTTTTCTGCATACTCGAGCCCGGCACTTTTCACCAGCGCTAACTTTCCTTTACAGCCGCCTCTCTTTGCACAGTTTGCTCCACTGGCCTTTCTGTTCCTCCAGGTGTATTTGGAGAGTGTGACGTGGAGGCGGAGGTCCTACGTTGGTCTCGGCACAATAACTTCCTGTTGTACCAGATGGGAACTTTCACAGCCTTCCTGGAGCTGCTGAATATGGAGATAGAGTGAGATGGTTTAGCGTTCTCTGACCTGCTCTCGTCTTTATAAACTAATATGTCTGCTCGATGCCCCCGGTTTTGGTTTTGGCTCTTTGCTAACGGCTATAACTGGAGTTGGGATGAGGGGGCTTGAACAAAGGTGGCCTAACCGCCAGAGCCGTTAATGCTGTGAGGGAAGGATGGTTTAGTGGAGAAGGGACAATTCAGGAGAAGGTATGGGTGAGTGTGTGTTCGGGGGAAGCTGACTGGGAATGATGAGCAGGGTTTTAATAACATCTGATGCAGACTCACACATTAGCCCGTGTACTGAGCTGGCAGCTGCCCGCCACAGCCTTACAGAACTGGGTTTTAAACCTGGTTATTCGTCGCATAAGTGGGTGCTCAAGGTGGCCTTGTCTGGTTTGAGTGGTGGAGTCTCCTCATCCCAAGCAGCAATCGACTGATTGGAGACAGACCCTGAGCTCCTGTCCTCTCTTTTAACTGCAGCAACAGCCAGGCGTGCAGTAGTGCCCTGAGGAAACCAGCCATCTCCTTAGCGGACAGCACGGAGCTCAGGTAACCTGTCCTTTTCATCCATTCTAGAGCTTGTCTGTCTGCCCTGGCGTGGAACTAGAGATGGCAAAAAGCTGTGTGGTCATCGAACCTCTGCCTTGGCCAAAGTAGCAGGGAGGTCCCCAGACTTATTCTTTAGACATCAGAACTCTTCAGGCTAAGTTTAGCGAGATTGTCTGTGGCCTTGTGACAGCTGCCCTGCAGAGAGAAGCTGGGTGGCTTCATCTTTCCGGGCCACCAGCGTCTGGCATTGCTATTGCAGCTGCATGTTCAGCTCCTAGGAGGAAATCTCAGGTCTTCTTACGGCCCCATCTCTCTCTTTGGCCATGGAGAGGCATGGATGGACACCCCAGAAGGCTGTAGCAAGCCCTTTGCTGTGGGGAAGGTTGCTGGGATATGATGTGTCTGAAGGAACAGGTTGGGGAGATGTGATAAAACCGAGGGGGGGGGGGGGGTTTAGAAACAGGTGGGGAAATCCAGGGCGCGAGCAGTAGTGCAGCTGAGAAAATACAGTATATTTTAGTTGTCTTTTCTGTTACCTGGCTGGCCCCATGGGATCATTCCAGGGAGTCACCCTGATGAGACAGGTCCCGCCAGTGTCCGCTTGTTGCACAATTGCAGTGGGATGGAAAACCCAGCTTTTGAGATCGGTAAACTCTGCCTCTGGCCCAATGAGGATTGTACTGTAGGGCGTGTGTGCTCCACGGCTGTCTGTGCAGAGCAAAGATCATTGGCTTGTTCTGGGAAAACCCCTGACCCCCTTCCTCCCAGACTTTCTCCCCCTGCCTTAGTAGAGGGAAGGGCTAGATGGCCTGCTGTCTGCTTCCTTCTCTCCCTCCTGAACACAGCTAGGTGAGGAGAGTAAGTGGAGTTGAGGAATAGAGAGGATAGGATCCCCCCAAATCCTAATGGCAGGGACTGGGGGTGGCCGTGCAACTTGCCTATTGTGGTGCCTTCTCTCCAGAGTGCTGCTGAGCGTCATGTACCTGATGGTGGAGAACGTACGTGTGGAGGCGGAGGATGACCTGCCTGAGTGGAGAAACTCCCGGGAGACCTTCAGGACAGAGCTGAGTGAGGGCAGTTTCTCTTTCACGTACAGCTGTCTGGGGGGCGAACGCCGCCTGCTTTGCCATCCCAGGCTGTGAAGGCGGCATCGTTGTAGCGATGAAAGCAGAGGGGACAAACCACTGGGAAATGTAGTGGGATCCTCCTGATTGTGGCGGCCTGAGGTCAAATCACCTTCAGGCTGAGACTGTAAAGATGCTCACGGGGGGATTGTTCAGGGCTGGTTGATGTCGGCGAGTACAGAGTCCCTGACAAGGACATGTGCTATGTGCTAATAAACTCGCCCCATCAGGGAGAGTTTGGGTTTGGAGGAGGTTCTTTTTATTCCAATCTTGTTTCATTTCGGTCCCCTCCCTTGCAGGTTTCCCTGTGCACAACGAAGAACCATTTGCTCTGTTGCTCTTCACCATGGTGACCAAGTTCTGCAGTGGGCATGCCCCACACTTCCCCATGAAGAAGGTCCTGCTCTTGCTGTGGAAGGTACTTCTGGTGGGTGCAAGCCTTTTTCTTTCCAAAAATCTCCTGAATCGGGGAAGGTGTCACATATGGGGAGGCCGCTGCCTGTGCTCCCTTTGCTAATTAATTCAACCTTGCAGAGACCCCGGTATCGAAGTCTCATCGTCACTCAAAATACGCTTAATACTAGACTGAAAAGGCACTAGAAAATATAAAAGAGAGCGCCGCCTGCACTGGCCGGAGGCGATGGGGCTAGGTATCTCTTGGTCTGGGTTACTGTCACCACTGGCTTTTGTAACAGCAGGAAATTCTGAGTGAGAAGAATGTGTGTGTGCCTGGAGCACGGCCCTATGAGCAAGAGGCTGCATTGGGAGTTGATAAAGAATAAAGCTGGCCAGGGTTAGTGATTGAAGGGAAAGCGCTGGATGCGACATTTGAAGATTAGTAAAGCATTTGCCATGGCATCTCCTGAAATCTTACTTGAGAAATTACTTCAAGTTGGCTCGGGGATGAAGAGCACGATTTGAAATGCAAACTGATCGAAGGGTCAGACACGCAAGATTTTGTTAAAGAGTTAAATATGGAATGGAGATGGTGGTAGGAGTGGGGTACTATTGAGGTTCATGTTAGGTCTGGGCTCATTAAATAGCAGCCTTAAATATCCAGAGGAGGGAGTAAGTGACATGTTGCTGAAAAGAATATGGAAATGCCAGGGAGACAGCACGGCATCTAGAAATCGGGGTGAGAAATGACCACATGAAATTGAATGTGAAGAACGTCCATGGGAAAGTAATTTGGAAACGCCCATAATTAAATGAGAGGAAAATGCCTAGGAAGCAGAAGTGTTCATATTTTATTTTATAGGGCCAGAAGAGACCATTAAGATCTTCTAGTCTGGCCTATATAACACTGGCCAGAGAGTTTCATCCAGTGGTGTTGAACAAGCACTAGGATGCTCATGGACAGCAGATTAGGCATGGGTTTGCAACTTGATAGGGAAATGAAAAAGGCCCCCGGGTTTTGGCTTTGGAGAAAGAAGATAATAGTCCTCATCTGTATGGGCCTTGCATGGCTGCACCTGGATTATCTTCCTAGGAGAGATGAGATCTAGTTCCACTAAGTGACAGTTAAGGTAGGCACAAACCTGCAGGTATTTGAAGGGTTCAAACCCTAAAGAAAGAAGAGAATTATTTAGGGTAGTACAAGAGGAGCTAAGGCTGCGTCTACACTGTGCGCTAGGGGTGCCATTCTCCATGCTTGCGTACACACATTAGCGCTCGCTGTCCTTGAGCTAGCGTGGGTATACATAGCAGTGTAGCTGTGCTGGCATGGAGAGCGGCAGCGGAGGCCAGGCGGAGCCGTGTGGGGTATGTCTCTGCTGGGTTCCAGGGGGTGCAGGAGGCAGAGCTCATTT
This sequence comes from Emydura macquarii macquarii, assembly GCF_026122565.2. Lineage (NCBI taxonomy): Eukaryota > Metazoa > Chordata > Testudines > Chelidae > Emydura > Emydura macquarii. The sequence goes on along the minus strand of NW_027133607.1, from coordinate 8,979,059 downwards.
TCTCTTCTGTCTCTTTTCCATCTCACCTGCTGGCCCACAGTTCACCCTGGGTGGATTCGAAGCCCTCCAGGCCATGAAAGCGAAGAAGCGGGACATGCTGGGCCTGCCACCTCTCCCGGAGGACAGCATCCAGGTGATGCGCAGCATGCGGGCTGCGTCCCCTCCCACCTACACCATTGAACTCCTGGAACAGCAGCCGTTGAAACGTGGGCACCGGAGCAGGCGGGTAAGAGCTAGTGACGGAAGAAGCCACAGCATGGGGGCGTTTCTCCAAAAGGGATCTTCCATCTGACAGGAGAGGCTGCGTTCAGAAGCACCCTTCTCTTTGCCTGATTTCCCAGTGATAGGGGGTTGATGTTCACCAGTCACGTCCTGCAGATGGCATGTTTTATTTCCTGCTAAGAAAGTGAGAGCACATCCCAAGTGTCTGGTCACCAGCAAAGAGGAGCTAAGGTGCTAGGTACTGACCAGCTGACAACAAACGGTGGTTCTCCTCTAGTTCAACTGGTTGAGCTGATGCTTTACGCTCAGTGGTTCCAAAGTTTGCCTCTCGTTCGGGGACCGGTTGCTGGCAAGACCAGAAAAAGTTGGATTCAAAGGGAGGGCAGGGAACCTTCCGCCGCTTTCTCCAGGGTAGGTAGCAAGTCCAGAAGCCAGGGCCTCCATTTTGAAGGTAGTCCACGCTGAGATGCCAAATAAAGAGACACGGTCAAATGATGAAAGTCCTTGCTCAGGAGAAACTTCAGGATTCAGCCCGTGCTGTTTCCTGACCATCTAGGGAAGTGGAGCCTGAGAATTTGTAAAATCCTTCCTCCTCCCTGCTTATTTCTCCTCTGTCTCCTTGTGTTACAGCCCCTCGTGAAGCAAGACAGCCTGGATTTGTATAACGAGAGGGACCCGTTCAAGAACGATGAGGCTGGAGTGGATGAAGAGGAAAACGATGATGTAGACAGCGGAATTGAGGGGGAGCTGGACCTGATGGAGCGGGGTGCTGTTGTCCAGGCTGTGCCGTCTCAGCGCCCACCCATTGAGCGTGTGTCCTTCCCCAAAGGGCTTCCATGGGCACCCAAAGTCAGGTATCGCCATCTAGTTTCATTGTCATCATCCCCTGCCCCTTATGTTACAATGAGTTATGGGTTGAGTGTCTTCCTGCAACCTATTGGACTGAAAGGATGTTACCCTTTTCTGTACTTGGCCTTTCTCATACCACCCTCGCTGTGATCTCCCCAGGCTTTACAAGCCAAGTATGGTCACATCAGTCGTGGTTGGGTGGGAGGCTACCATGGAAACCCCAAGTGTTGCAGGAAGTAGAGTTGGTTCTTCTGTAGTGCTCCATATGCAAGAGTAGAAGCTAGGCTGTTCTCAACGGTGGTAGATGACAGAACAAAGAGCAATGGTCTCAAGTTGCAGTGAGGGAGGTCTAGGTTGGATATTAGGAAAAAGTTTTTCCCTAGGAGGGTGGTGAAGCACTGGAATGGGTTACCTAGGGAGGGGGTGGAATCTCCACCCTTAGAGGTTTCTAAGGCCCGGCTTGACAAAGTCCTGGCTGGGATGATTTAGTTGGGGTTGGCCCAGCTTTGAGCAGGGGTTGGACTAGATGACCTCCTGAGCTCCCTTCCAACCCTCATCTTCTATGATTCTAAGACCCCTTGGCTTGCCCCTTCTTACATAGGGGGGAGGAAGGTCCGCATTACCAGCCAGAATTGGTGATCCAAAGCTGGGTACATCCCTGGTTGCGGCCTTGGGGAGCTAGTTTTGAGAGCTGTTTAATGAAATCACCTCTCACCCATTATTGAGTGTCTCTCTTACATGCCCGGATGGTGAGTGTCCTCCAGTGGCTTCACTGTGATCTGAGAGTTCAGAGAACCTCAAGCTGTAGGTATGGGGTGGGGGATGTGCCTCTTTCCAGGGCTGGTACTGGTCCATGAGGTGAGGAGACAGTGTTACACATAGTGGTTTTGATCTCGGCCGCACTGAAGTCAGTGCTAGTTTGGCCATTGACTTCGGTAGAGCCAGGATCTGACCTGGACTTGAAAATGCAGGAGCACACGTACTTCTCTGGTTTGGGAACAGTGCAAGGGATACAGCTGAGCAGCTGGGATAAATGGAGCTGTCACCAGACCTGGTCACTATGCTGCTCATTAAAATGGGCAGGCTTCTGTTTCCCACGGAGCTCTGATGTATCCGTCACTGCATACTCAGTGCTGCGGGGTCCCATGTTTGTTCTATCCATTTTGGTTTTTGGGCTGCAAACTCCCCATAGAATATGGAATTCAGCTGGGTTCTTTTTGCCTCTCGCAGTGTCACCTGGTAATAAAAATTCTACTGATGGCATTAAGCTACCAGTTCTAAGGTAGGATGCCCAAGGCAGAAGAGACATGTTCTTCATGCTCTGTCAGGGCTCATGGGGTGGACCGCTTTTTTTTTTTTTTTTTTTTTTGAACGAGCAGATGGCCCTTGATGACTTGCAGGGAGGAGAGAGGTTGAATAAGAAGATACTGGTTTTACAGAGTCGCTTTCTCAGCTATACCCACATGTTAAGTTACCCTAGAGGGTTAGAATAAATCCAGATCATCTCGTTTATATTGCTCCTGGCCACTAATTAGGTGGAGCAATGCAGACGTGTGCCAGGTGTCCTTACTGACCCCACTAAGCAATACTAGAGGGTTGGGGAGATGGTGTACAGTTTCCAAGCAGACTTGGTGCTGATGGGACGCGTGTGTTTTTCCCTCTCTCCCTCTTTGTTTCTCCTGCCACTCTATCAGACAGAAGGACATTGAGCATTTCCTGGAGACCAGCAGGAACAAATTCATTGGATTCACCCTCGGACAGTGAGTACTGGGCGTCTGGGAGAATAGAGTTGGTTTGGCTTTTGCTGGCGAATGAAGTCTGTACTCTTCTTAACTCCTGTCATTGCAAAGTTAGCTGGTCGCTGGGAGATATTAACCCTTGGCTTTTGTGCGGCAGTCGGCATACTGAATGCTTAGGAGGCCGTGTAGCAGTTCTCAGGCTGTGTCAGGGCCATGCTGCCTCATAAAACCACATTCTAGAGGGCAGTCCTTGCGCAAAAGAGCTTACAGCATAATGAGCAAACAGAACAAGTGGGGAGAAACTGATGCTTCATGCACGCAAGTGGTCAGGGTGATAGTAGGCCCGGGGGATCTTATTCCATGGGTTTGATTGTTTGTGTGTAGGTTTGCCTTTTGATGGGAGGGGAAGGAGAAGAGGAGGGTGCTGAGATGGGAGTGTAGTGAGCGGGAAGGGGAGGGACAGAACTGGGCTGGAGCAGATTCTGGAGTCCAGAAAAGCCCCTGCATAAACGTGGAATGAACCCAGATCCACTGGAGCAGAATTGGAAACTACTGGTGACAGATCTTCCCTTTCTCCATTGTCTGTGTAGCTGTTGTCACGTGGCAAAGTACCGGCGTTCAGGATTTCACCGTTTATCTTGTGCCTTTTTTAGTATGTCCTAGGTGTGTCTGCCCCTCCGGAGGAGCGGAGATGGGGAAAGGGGGCAGGCGATCATGGCATTTAGTCATCTCTACTTGAGTGCCTGGCACATCTGGGTTTCGTCCATCTGACAATAGGCTGCCTGTCTGTCTTCTGCTCCAGATCTGAAAGGGAAAGTGTTAATTCCAGGTCTTCCTTTTGGGCTTGTACTGATCTTCTTTCTTTTCCTCCTGCAGGGACACGGATACCTTAGTAGGGTTGCCCCGGCCCATCCATGAAAGCGTGAAAACGCTAAAGCAGGTAATGCAGTGGCTCTATACCTTAAGTGTCTGTGATTGTTCTGGTCTGTGGGACCTCAATATAGGAGATGGCTTGTCCGATGTCTTGAAGTGGTATAATGCCACTGGTTCCTACATCCCACAGCACTGAAACAGAGCCACTTGTGGGGTGGGAACTGGTACATAGTACTCCGTAGGAGCGGGGGAAATCTTTGGTCAGGATCACCAATGCAAAAGAGCGTGTCAGTGCACACGCAGAGCAGATGGGATGTCTGGCTCAGGGTCTCGTGCATTCAAACTTTGCAGCTGTATCTGTCCACCTTCAGAGGTTGGCAAACTGAGTCAACCCTGTGGGATTTGAACTTGTTTTACTAGGCAGTCCAGGTATTCTCACCATAGACCGCGAAGCCATCCTGTGTGGCTAGAATTGCTTCCCCAATAGAATCCACATTACTACTGAAGCCTGAATCCACCCCCATTCCCTTTCACATCTCAGTCCATAGTACATTCCAGCACTCTGGCTAAGGAGGACTGGATACAGGAAACTAAAGGAAAAGATACTCTCCCCACCCACCCCTTTTTAATCAGCCCTCTGGGTCTATGTTAACAATCTGCCCCTGGTGCAGGCCACCGGTTGCTACTGCAATACAAATAAATGATGAAGTCACAGGTTTTACCACTTGGGGTCATTAAAGATGCCCTGGAATCTCTTGCAGGTGTTCAGGGTTAGTAATTCTGGTGTTGGCCAAACTAAACCCCCCTGCAATTCCATTTGGATGCAGTAAACTTTGGATGCAGTTGCCCATGCACTGTTAAGCATTCGCTGTGTTGTACTCCAGAGGATGCTGCACTTCAGTCCTGGTTGGAGTGATGTCTGTGTATGATGTGTGTGAAGCATTTCGCAGCTCTAGGCATATCCCACGCGGGGATAAATTCTCACACGTCTGCGACGATCTTTTCTGGTGAGACCTGTAAATCTAGCCCTGCCCTGGCCGAACAGGAGAAGGAGATGGGCATGTTTTTCATTGCACAGCGTTCTTCAGGTTTGTTTAGCCTGGAGAAGAGAAGCCTGAGAGGGGACATGATAACAGCTTTCAAGTACATAAAAGGTTGTTACAAGGAGGAGGGAGAAAAATTGTTCTTCTTAACCTCTGAGGACAGGACAAGAAGCAATGGGCTTAAACTGCAGCAGGTTTAGGTTGGACATTAGGAAAAACTTCCTAACTGTGAGGGTGGTTAAAGCACTGAAATAAATTGCCTCAGGAGGTTGTGGAATCTCCATCCTTGGAGATTTTTAAGACCAGGTTAGACAAACGCCTGTCAGCGATGGTCTAGATATTACTAAGTCCTACAACGAGTGCAGGGGACTGGGCTAGATGACCTCGCGAGGTCCCTTCCAGCCCTATGACTCTATGATTCTGTTTCTGTCCCAGTGTTACTCTGCCTCTCTTGTGTGTGTCTCCCCAGCACAAGTATGTCTCTATCTCAGATATACAGATCAAGAATGAAGAGGAGCTGGAGAAGTGTCCCATGTCACTGGTAAGAAACCCATACCCTCCGTAGCTGGACTGCCTGTGCAGGAGTGTCTGAAGGAGCCGTTTCCAAGGAGTGTGTCAGTGTAGAGCGTTACCATGGTACACTGATTGCTCTACCTGTGTCCATGGAGGGCTTAGACAGACTGTATCCTCCTACTCATCAACCAGTCCCTCCATGGGATCTCAGTCTCGTCCTCTCACAGCTGACAGGCCCTCTGTTCAAGCCTCTTGCAATGTGCTCCCTGTTATACTTATCCTGGAAGGTTGCATTTCTAGCAGCCAACACTTCAGCTAGAAGGGTCTCCAAGCTCAGGGTGCTTACGTCAGAGCCGCCATACACTGTGTTCTTTAAGGATAAGGTTCAACTCCATCCCCACCCTGCTTTCTACCGAAGGTGGTGTCCCAGTTTCATGTGAACTAGGATATCTTCCTTCCGGTTTTCTACCTGAAGTCGCACACTAGCAGTCAGGAACGCAGGCTACATTCGCTGGACATTAGACGAGCACTAGCCTTCTATATAGAGAGAACCAAACCATTCAGAAAGACTACTCAGCTCTTGGTGGTGCTGGCAGAGAATGAAGGGTCTTCCAATTTCTTCCCAGAGAATTTCTTCATGGTTTACCTCGTGCATCAGGACCTGCTATGGCTTTTCACTAGGAGGGTGGTAAAGCACTGGAATGGGTTACCTAGGGAGGTGGTGGAATCTTTAGAGGTTTTTAGAGGTTTTTAAGCTGCGGCTTGACAAAGCCCTGGCTGGGATGATTTAGCTTTGAGCAGGGGGTTGGACTAGATGACCTCCTGAGGTCCCTTCCAACTCTAATATTCTATGATTCTATGAAAGTGCTGGCTCCTAAGCATACAGCCCATTCGACTAGCATTCAGGCCACTTCAGCAGCCTGTCTGGCCCAAGTACCAATTCAGGATATCTGCAGAGCGGCTATGTGATCCACCATCCATATTTTTGCCGCTCATTACGCAATTACCCAGCCAGCCAAAGACAATGCTTCGTTTGGCAGAGCCGTGCTCCAATCCGTAGTTCTCTGAGCTCCAAACCCAGCTTCTTCGATCTGGCTGAGGAATCACCTACTTAAAATTGACATGAGCAAGCACTTGAAGAAGAAAAAGCCATTAGCTACCTGTAACTGGTGTTCTTCGAGATGCGTTGTTCATGTCCATTCCAGGACCCACCCGCCTACCCCTCAGTTGGAGGCAACTGGCAAGAAGGAACTAAGGAGGTGGCGGGTTGGTGGGTCCCTATCTAGAGCGCCATGGAGGCATGACTCCAGGGGGCACCACAGCTGACCCTACGGGTACTTCTGAGGGAAAACTTTCTGGTGAACTGTGCAGGCGGCGCACACACACCTACTTGGAATGGACATGAGCAACACATCTTAAAGAACACCAGTTACAGGTAGGTAACCGCTTTTGCCTCTCCACCTCGAGCGAGGCTCCCGGGGGCGGGGGTGTCTCTGACATACCTCCGATGTTGAGTGACCGCTCTGTTTTTTTTTAATTCTTGCATCTGTCTGTTTGCATGCTAGGGGGAGGAGGACGTTCAGGAGACCCCCTGTGAGATGCTCTATCGGGCGATGTTGTACAACCTCCCCCAGTATATGGTAAGTCTATATCTTTCTAAAGCATGTGCATGAGCGCTCACTACTGGTGGAGGTCCTGGACTGAGAGCCCTGGAAACTCAGATCACCGGTGCAGGCTTTCTTCTTGCTATAGTCCAGCCCTGACCTGGTGGGGCCAGCAGCATGGATAAGAGGCAGCTCTGCTTCATTGGCCCACTCATCCCTTGTCTTCTCTGCTAAGACTATCCCAGGAGGACGAGTTAGTGCCAGGGTGGTGATGGGTCAGTGATGGGGACACCTGTCGTGCTTGGAACTGAACTCTAAACCGCCAGCTTGCTTCATATAGGCCAGCACGCAGCTTGGTGACCACATCAGGTCACTACCTGGCTGAGTGGGAACAGGGAGCCCAATGGTGAAAGGGTCAGTATCCCATTCCCAATTCCCAGAGCCCAACTGCCCACCTTGTAGGGTGTCTACATGTTGCTCTGCTGTAGTTTTTGCTTCCCCCATTAGTGTCATGAGTGGCAGCATGTGTCCTGCCCATGACCTGTGACCAGCACTGACTCCAGGCTGCAGCTGCATTGCATGAGCTAAAACGGATTCCCTCCTCTGCCCCGTGTTGTTTGTACGCAGGCCTCTGGTGCCAGTTTGTCTAAATGTATTTGGGGGGGGAATTCCTCTCCCTCTGCAGATTGCTTTGCTGAAGATTTTGCTGGCCGCAGCTCCCACCTCCAAAGCCAAGACCGACTCCATCAACATCCTGGCAGACGTGTTGCCCGAGGAGATGCCGTAAGTGTGTGAGTGACAGGCAGCTGAGTGCCAGCTGTTGGCGGATGTAGGTAAGGCAGCGATTTCCAGTTTCAGGGATGGCACCATCCCCGTGTCCCTCTGGAGATGTAAGTTACCATTTCCATAGGGGAAAAAAAAGGGATCCCTGTGATTGCATGCATCTTCCTGGACCTCTAACCCTTTCAGTACTGCAGGCTGTACCAGATCAGTCCTTGTGCTCTGTTCACGTGAAGGGCTGTGCCCCTTATTGATCTCTAGCAGGGATGGTCGATGCTTGTTCTGCTGTCACAGGTTCAAAGCAGAGCTCCTGTGACCAGAATGCAGCACAAAAGAAAAGGCTGCTCCTGGCAAGATGTCAAAATTAAACCATCCAGAACTAGGAATAAAGCTTTACCGTTCTGTAGCCAGAGTGCATTGCTGGGAGTGCTCTTTTCATTCTAGTTCAACTCCTGTAGCGAACTCCTCCCCGGACTCTCCTTGTGCTGGGTGATCAGTCCCTTCTGTGATCCACTATAGCGCCACTGGGCAAGACATGTTGGAAGCAGGAGACCCAGGGATGTGCACAGGGACCTGTCTGTGTGTCAGTAAAGAATCCCTTTTGTATAGAGCCCATCCAGATGAATATAAACCAATCAGAACAAAACCCATCCCAAGAAAGCTCTTTGTACCTGGATCTATCCCTCCCTTTTTCCTTCCAAACCAGCATCACAGTTCTTCAGAGCATGAAACTGGGGGTCGATGTGAACAGACACAAAGAGATCATTGTGAAGAGCATTTCGGCCTCGCTGCTGCTGCTGCTGAAGCATTTCAAACTGAACCACATCTACCAGGTGAGCTTTATACGGGAAGGCCATTGCTAAGTGCTTCGCAAGACAGATGTGTTCTTGGCTAGTGTTTCCTGGGAGATCCCCTTGGTAACTAGCCCAAAGAGCAGCTGTGGGCTGGTCTGACACAAAAGTGATGGTTAGCCCCATTTAGTGTTACTAGGCCAGGACAAGTGACTGTAAATGTCTTGGATTGCATTGTGTTCGGGTCATGTCCGCAAGGCTCTGTCTGCAGTCTCCTTGTAAACCTCCGTGTGAATATTCCACAAGGGCTAGAACTTGGTTATACGCGTTTTCAGCCTGAAGAGAAGACCTTTTTCTTTCCCCCTGCCAGGAGCAGGACGTGGATGGGGATTAGCCAAACCCCTCCTAGGCCTTGTCTAAACTACAGTTGGGAGTTAAAGGAATTTGAGACTCCCTGTCTTTGCATCCTGCCACGGTTTGGTTTGGCCTGCATTCACTGGATCGCACTGTGTTGTGACCAAGTGAAGGGGTTCCCTTCTCAACAATGGCTGATTAAACACTAGGCTGGGCTCTCCCAATCTGCAGCCACTTTGCATGCCAAACACTCACTATTTTTTCTTTTATTTAAAGAGTTCCCCCAGGTGGTGTAGTCCAAGCATCAAGCCCTGAGCCTATATAATGGGCAGAGGCTGGCATTTTTATTTGATGTTCATACACTACATTTTAGGATCCTTAGCTGCAGCGGGTCCCTTATACCCCCTTATTTGTTTGCTTCTTGCTCCCCTCGACACAGAAGGTCGTGCTCTCATTTTCCCCCTTTTATTGTGCCATGAGGGTGCATGCGAGCTAGCAGGTAGTGCAGAGAAATGGGATCTCAGGGGCTCTGAGGTTCATGTCTGACTGCGTGTGAGGTTACTGGTAAAAGGGGTACTGGCCAGGTTGCTTTGTTCACCCATGGACTTTGCTGAAAGTTGTTCACGGCTGCCTCTGCTGTGGCGCTTGTCCAGTCTTTGCATTTCACAGTGTTTCTCGGTCTGCCACCATACTCAGCATTAGGGATTTGAGACCAGGCATTAGAACTCCTGGGTCTTGTTTTGACTCTGGTATTGGCTTGCTGTGTGTCCTGGGGCCAGTCGCTTCCCTCTGTGTGCCTTAGGGTTTGCCTACACATGAAAATTAATCTGGAATATGGTAGAGTATGAATTTAAAGCAGATTAGCTATTCCTGACTAATTCAATATGTGGATGCTCTTATTCTGGAGTAAAAGGTAGGGCTTTGTTCCAAATTAGCTTAGTCCGCTTCCAAAGTGGTTTAAGTTAATTTGGAATAAGAGTGTCCACACATGGAGTTAATCATGGAATACCTCCCCATGTAGACATGCCCTTAATGTCCCTCTTTGTAAAATGCGGTAGGGGGAGAGAGAAATATGAGGCTTCATTGATTAATGTTTGTAAGCTCTTCAAGATGCTCCGATGGAAGATACTGGCTACTAATGTCTAAATACCAGAGCAGTGGGTGCAGTTTGAAATACCTTGACAGAGAATAGCGAAGTATTAATTGTGTATAAATCACCACTGTCGGAAGTCATTGAGCACTGACAACTTGGTGTATGCTGTGTAAAAATAGAGGAAGAAACAGTTCCTCTCCAAGGGAGTTTGAGCAAATCACTGTGCAGTTGGGGTTAGACATGGAATGCCTTTATTTATGGCAGTCTATATACAGTTCAGTAGTGCTTCATGTTGCAGCCATACGAATCTCATTTTCAAAGCCTTTAGAGTTTAATATTAACGGAGAAAAATGAATACATGCATACAAAGGGTTTGTTTTTAGTTGAAACGTGGAAAGGGCTGGAGAGATCATTTAACAGAGAGAAAGAAGGTAGCTGTTCCAAAGAGCAGGAGCTGCAGATGAGATCGCTCTTGCTCCAACAGTTGTAGGACTGTGAGGTAAAATATACAGGAGACTGGTACAGGGGATATGATGAGGAGCAAAGGGAGAGAAGGTCTGTGAGTACATCTGGAGCAAGTCCTTGGAGAGAGTTTTTTAATTGGATCCAGAATGTGGTTTTGGTTTGATTTTTTTTTTAAACTGCACTACCAATTCTGTGTGTGCACCTCTTTTCTGCAGTTTGAGTATGTGTCTCAGCACTTGGTGTTTGCCAACTGCATCCCGCTGATCCTGAAGTTCTTCAACCAGAATATCATGTCCTATATCACTGCCAAAAACAGGTATAGCAACATTTGCAGCAGTTCCTTTTCCTCCTGTGGTTAGTAAGGACTTTGTGCATGAAGAGAGCTTACTCTTGTGGTCACTAAAGTGGCTGTACGAGGCCATATCCTAGACAGGGCAAAGTACTAGAGAATACACTATAGGGAAATAATCCTGTGCTGGTTAAAGGCCTGGGTTAGACAGAATCTCTTGGGCCTTTCCTATCTCCTGTGTCTATCATTCAGCTCTCTTGACCCTGACCATCTGGTTTTTAAATAGTCACAGAAGTGTCACTGAATTGCACTGCTGCTTATTATCGGTGCCTTGAAATAGGAAGGCCTTTATTAGACTTGTTAATTAAATCTATATATGCCATGTCTGGATGGAGAGACACACAGAGTACTACAGGGAGAACAGAGATCCTTCCAGAGAAGCACAGTTCTGTCTCCTTTGCTCTCCAGTTAGTTTCTGGAAATGGGACAGCTGGAAGTTTCAGTTTACTGTAGGACGTGCTATACAAAGTACAGTTCCACACACAGTATTGATGACAGAACAATGAGCTGTAACCTGTAGCTCTTCAGCTGGCTATATGGACTAATCCTTGTCTTGTACTGAATGTTTATATACATACATACATGAAGGGAAAGGAAATGGGTTAATTTTCTCCTTCTAATCTGAGAAAGTTAAAGATGGAAAACAGCTGTTTGTGCCGAACACATTGATTCTCTTGTCATTAAAAGCTGCTGCTTTTCCATTTGGACTCAGTTCTTTTAAATGGGCAGAAATTGGGGGTGAAACACAACAAACATCATAACTCCAAAGCAGTTAAAAATCCAGATTTTCCGCTGTTAGTTACAGTCAAGCAAGTGTGTGGAAGTTTAAATCCAAACAGTTTTGCTTTTCCCAAAAACAGTTCTATTAATATTAACTTTCATAAGATTCCCCCAAAAAACTTTTCAGCTTTGAGCCTACACTGCTTGACAGTCCATAACTTATTTTTAAGTAAGTAAATGAACAAATTAATAATGTGGGGCAGCAGTTCCCGAACGTGCATAGAAACAGTATCTGATCTTTGGGGAGCAGGTAGAAGTCTGCATGGCCTTACTATACACATGTGCGTTATGTGAAGTCTGTCTGCAATACCTTTTTGATCTTGGGATTTTACTCTGAATGGACACTGAAATAGGTACAGCAAGTCAGTTTATTGCTTTAAGATTCCCTGTAGATAGATTTAAAAGCACCCACTGATGAAGGGATAGGAGAGAGCACAAGAACTACAGCTACTTGATTACATGGCTACTCATTTTAGGTGTGTGCATGTCTTGGGGTGGAGGACTGGTGTATTTATTCTTCTTTGGCTACTTATATTGAGGCATGAGAGCCTGAAGGGGTGGTAAAGAGGTTTGTGGCCTTCACTCTGAATTTCCTTGCTGTTATCAGTTTAAGTAAGTCAGATCTCTTTTATTATTTTAACCGAAGGTTTTAAAAAAATATATAAATAGCTAATCTGCCTTGGCTTAATAGATCCAAATTACCAGAGTCTTTATTAATGCACTCAGGATGTACTTTAGAGCACTAAAGAAAATTGACGTGTTCTGTTGAGCAGAGACACAGAGGTGTCATGAAATTGGAAATAAGATAGGAGGTGGTCTGTCAATCATAAATGCAAAAGGCAGGTGCATCCACAAGACATGCTATTAAATGTGGCTCACTCTAAGAGAACGTTTGAGAAATCGTGACCTACTTGAAAAGCAAGTGACTTCATAGCTGTGCCCAACCACTTGGCATGTGGGGTAGGGTAGGGACCCCTGTGCCAGCAGGGGTCACTGTAATTAAGAATCAGTGAGCTAGGAATGGAGATCATATTGGCTGATTGGGAAAAATAATGCAGACAGTTTTAGAACAGCTCCTTGAATACTGATCTGTTGCTTCATGAATGACTTTTTCCCTGTCTCCCTCAGCATCGCTGTCCTGGATTATCCACACTGTACAGTCCATGAACTGCCTGAACTCACTGCAGAAAGCCTGGTAAGGAGAATGTAAATAATCCTTGTAATAGATGATGCAGGTCGAGAAGGAAGCACTTAGGATGGGCTCACCTCCGGCTGCAGGCACATCCCAGCACTTCCTTCTCTGGCTGCAGACCTGCCTGCAGCTGGTGCCTTTCTTCAAAAAACCAGCATGTTAATAAGCGGCATGCTGTTGCCAATATTCAAATCCGATTAACATTGCAGGCAACGGGACGGGATTGATTCCCGGCAAAATGTTGCTATTAACTGGAAGTTGTCAATATCCAGTTGCTGTTAAGTGCAATCTACTGTATACAGGTCAGACATGCATGGACTGGAGATGAGGCATAACAATGGCAGGTTCACAACCAGAGTCATTTTAAAGGGACTCTGAAGAGCAGTTTAGGCTGCACATTTGATGTAACCTTTGGAATGCAGAGAGGGTGGTTGGATCAGGCAGAAGCAGGGAGTCTGTGACTGGAGAGTGAGGGGAGTGGGAGAATTTCTGGCAGTGGGGAGATGAGGCAGGGTTCTCCTCTGGAGGGAGTCTGATCGAACCCATCTTCCATGAGTTCAGATCCGTGTTCCCTACATGACCTGCCTTCCAAGCCCGGTGATTCACCTGGAAGCTGTTCAGCATTGTGACAGTGGACAGCATCAGACTAGGGTGGGAAATGTTCTTTAGTTCTGAAGGATCAAATTCTGCTCTTGAATGCTGCTAGGCGGCAATCATCAAATTATATGTGCCTGAGGCCAAAATTTAGCCCTTAATATCTACTGGAGTTTGGTTTGTTTGGCATCTACCATGTTGTGTACAGCGAATAACCACTGTTGTTACAGGGCCCGCAGTATTTGAGACCCACTCTTGCAGAGCAAGTAAAGGGGAGTACAAGTGAACTAATAATATTCCCAAAGCTGTGCTGCAAAACCACGAATGGTGCCAGGGCACCAATGAAATCAGCAGATGGAGCGAAATTAATTCCATGCTTCATCTAAAATGCAGCGGGGGGTGGGGGTTTAAAAAAAACAAAACAAAAAAAACCAAAAACGGGTGCATGTTCAGTGGTGTTGGGGAAAGTAGAAGTTCTATTTTTAAGAAGCACTCATAAAGAATGAAGAATAGAAGGACATGAACATGTACTTCTCACAGTAGGCCAGATTTTGTGTGTCTAAACTGGAGCGAACTTTTAAGCTGCTTTGGCTTCACTTTCTCTCAGGCAACAGTGACACATAGTGGTACGTTCTGCTAATTGCAGCTCTTGTCAGTTTGCACTTGAAGCAACTATGAAGTGCTGTATAAACATTAACTGATTTCACCTCATAACTCTTCTGTCATGGAGATGAAGGTTATCCTCACATGACAGGTGGAGAAGCCAAAGTAGAGAGAACCCGAGTTAGATTTTGGGAGCTTTTGGCACCCAACTGCAGGCTCATCCCACTAGACCATGCTCGTTCCTGGAGATCTTTCAGTCCTAAACCCTCTGCATTTAAACAGACCTAGACCAACTGTGGATAGTTCTAGTGGATCATAGTTGTGGATGGTGGACTTGTGTATCATTGCAACTCAAGCAGGTCCGAGCAATCTCCATCATATTCCTAAAATGTATAGCTCCAGATTGCTAGTGTCTGTTTTGCAGGTGCTGAGTAAGTCTTTAACTGGTTGCTTGTTTGTGGTGTGTCTTTAATTCTGAAATCTTAATCCCTTTCATGAAGGATGGCGGCAGGGTGGTTCTTGATATATCTCTGGAAAGGAAAGCAGATAAACTCCAACCCCTCTAGTTTATTCTGAGTCTTGCTCATTGTGATCTCAGTGCGGAATGTCTGCCATTTGCTCTCTTTATTTAGAGAGGAATTCAGCCCAGTGCAGATGGCCAGTTTAAGGTCTCTGCATCAGTTAGGTCACATCTTAAGCATCTAAATCAAGAAAAGGGCAATTGAGTGCACAATGCTGAAAGATTAAGGAGGCAGCAAAATCTAACAAGATGATGATGATGAGTCACTGCAACTACTTATATGTGTCAAAAGGCACAAGAGGATAAAGTTTGGAGAAACAATTTCTCAACACTTTAAGCAATTGCTTCTTGCAACAGCTAGTTCTTATTATTAGGGGTGAGTTATTGCCCCTATGAGTGTGCCACTGTAGGATGTATGTGCGCCTGTGCGTTCTTGATCAGAGATTTTAGTCAGCAGTATCTACGGATCTGTGCCTGCAGTCTATAAATCCTCATGCTCTGCTCCAAGGGTATATTGGAGGGAGGCAGCACCCACCACCCTGTCGTTCCACTTCCTTTTCAGTCACCCTTAGCTCAAGACTGAGCATCCGTTGCTAGTTTCAGCTTCCTTTCTAAGTGTTTTAGTTTTATTTCTTATTGGTATTTTATTTTATTTGTTTTATTCACTTTTAGCACAGGTTGTGCTCTCAGGATGGATTTTCCTTTGCCCCCAGTTATTTTTTTTTTGGGGGTGCAGGGCTTTGAACCCTTGGCCTTTATTGTCCTGGAGAGTCACACATCCTCTCCAAGTGTAAGTTTGCACTGGGTTTAAAGGCAGATCTCCCAGTCTGAGGGAGGATAAATTGAAGCTTGTCCTGATGGAGCACTCATTGAGGCCCGCGGAATTCACCTCCTCCCCTGTACCTCAGCCTCAGTCTCTCAGGCTGCACCGGTGACTTTCATAGACCATGGGGCAGCTTCGGAGACAAAACATTCAAGAAGGAAAAAGACTTCAATCCCTGGAGAGAGACTTCAAAAGAAGGGGAAAGTCACCTCTCAGGTCTGGAAACAAGACGACCCTATGGTCCAGTATCGCTACCACTGAGCCTCCAGTGTGCTGGTACCCCCGAAGAAGACTTCAGTCATGCTGTTTCCTGGGGTTCTGTCAACCCAAAGCTTGTGGTAACTTTACTTTGTGCAAGGTGGTGTCAGGAAATAAGTCAAATGGAGACCCGGCCGGCCAGCCGATAGATGGACTGGTAGAAACAGTATAACACAACAGTGCTCTTACTACAAAGCTATGCTTTACTTAGGCTCAACAACAACTCGAGAGGGTTCTTACTTTAAAGATATACTTTTACTTAGGCTCAAGCACTTACACACGTCCACAATAGGTTAGTAAAACATCAACCCTCAACCCTTAATAATTACCGAAGTCTGGGGTGGCTTTCGAGTGGGAACAGCAATGGCTTTCTGATTGGCCAGATCTTCCAGCTGTCATTGGAGGATCCAAAAAGCACACTCACTCACTCACCACTACTGAGTCCAAACAGAGATCCCCCCCCATTTATCCTTGTTAGTAGACAATAACACATCAAGGAACAAGAAAAAAACTTCAAAAGCTAGACCTAAGATTACCAGAGTACTTAATTAGTGAGGTATGTTCTGACAGAATTTGCATATCTTGAGGCCGGGACAAACATCTCCCACAGGGCATGCATAAATAAGTTGATTGGTCTTTTCCTGAAATACAGATCCCAGCACGTCCACCAGAGCATCAGGGAGGGAGAGCAGGGTCAGGCAAAGGTTGATAAAGGGGCTTCACTCCCCTCCTGGCTTAGTCATGCCAAGGCTGCACAGGCCTGCTGAAAGGCCTATCCATTTTGGATGTTGTTCGCAATAAGTATGATACACTATGATGTGGTCCTTGGCCCTTTTACTGGTCTATTCAAAATCTCCCCGTACAATGCCTCATGCTGAGAAGTCTTCTAGCAGGCTGTACCTAGAGGCATCATTCATCAGTACTGGAAGCAAGCGCCTCTGCAGAGACTTCTCCAGGAGCGAAGACTCTAAGAAGCCTTCTTTAAAGGCTCTGGTACCACTCCCCTCAGGACACAGCCACAAGGAGCACACCGACAGTCTCCTCGCACCCTCTCTGATATCATCCTTCTTGGGGCACATTCCCATGGAGAGCATGGACCGTACCACTGCACCATGCCCAGTTCCATCTCAGGCTCCTGCTGAGCTCCACCTTAGCTGTCCAGTACCATCCAGCTTCCTCTCTCACAAGGACCTCCTGGTTATAGAGGATCTGGAATGTCCCATCTTGAGGTGTACCAAAAGAGATTCTTCTCCAGTACCACTGCACCCTTTGGATTTGGAGCCCTTATCTCTTAAACTGCATCCCAACACAAGCTCTCAACCACTGATACTGACCCAGTCGCCAGCCCCTCTTCAGCCTCTGGTACCAGCATGACCCCTACTACCGATGCCTGGAGCTCCTCCATTGGACATGAGAGAGGGCACCTTCTCTGATTGAGACAGCTGTGTCCAAAACTCTATCTCCTTCCCGTACCAATCCCCTTTTCTGGAAAGATTTTATGAGGAGGAGATCCCAGAATCTATCAGGTGTCCAGGTCACCTATGGCAAGAATGCCCTTGGGGATCTTTCCCCCATGCACCACTGCAGTGGGC
Source organism: Emydura macquarii macquarii (assembly GCF_026122565.2). Taxonomy (NCBI): domain Eukaryota; kingdom Metazoa; phylum Chordata; order Testudines; family Chelidae; genus Emydura; species Emydura macquarii. The sequence goes on along the minus strand of NW_027133607.1, from coordinate 8,962,022 downwards.
CTTCTCAGACCCTTGGACTCCTTAACGTGACCAGTTTTGTAGGACATCCTCCCATAAGTGGACCTGTTTGAACCTCCAGCCACCCTAGGAGGAAATCCCAGGTGCGCAAGAGCTAGCAGTCGAGGAGGAGACATCTCCATCCAATAAGTTGTCTTCCTCCCAGATGAGGCAGTTATTCCCCCACCTCCATTCTACGCTGACAACTTTGGGGCCTTTCTGAAACTGATGAAAAGAGTGGCAGAATTCCTCCAGATCCTATTGGAGGGAGTCCAGGAATCTCAACATTCCCTGGTGGATGTTCTGCATTCCACCCCCAGGGGAAGGTTGCTTTACCTATTGATAAGGCTTTACAGTCACCAGTACTGTATGGCAGACCCCTGCCACCATCCCAACCCTTGGCAGGGGGCAAAAAAAAAAGTATTATGTAGTGGCTATGGGGCTGGAGAGTTTTTTTCACTCATCCCCACGCCCAGTTCTTTAGTAGTGGATGCTGTCAACAAGAGGAATTGTCAATTTCTCTCCAAAGCCATTCCCACAGATAAAGAGCTCAAGTGTCTGGACCTTCTGGGCTGACAGAGTTACTCATTGGCTACTCTCCCATGTAGTCGTGTTGGCAAAATGTGATTTCACAAATTATCATCTTCTGACCACTGGATACAGGACTGGCTGGACCACCGGTTTGATCCAGTATGGCATATCCTAGGTTCAAAGTATGTTTATGTGGTTCGTAAGTCTTGCACTGGTCCTCTGCAGAGAGCTGAGTTTCATCTGTTGTGACGTCAGACGGGATTTGACTTTCCCGTTCAATATGTGACACTTGGAAAATAATAAATAAAGCCATCTGTCCAAAACCACCTTATTAAAATATCAACACAGAGACCTACTTGAATCCTCTTTGGGAGGATAACTATGAATTTTAATTTCTCAGACTCCCCTGAACCAAAGTATGATGTGCTGTTGCACTTCTAGTGACTGAAATACATTTGCAAGAAGCTCATGTGACGCGTATGATTTTCTTCCTGGAAATCCTCTTCTTGCAATACAAAAGAGTTAGGTAGAACTTGCAGCTGTCTTGTTGTTAGGAAGACCATTTGGGAATAAAGTTGCACCCAGCTCCTCTTCACATAGATATGAGGGGATCTGTAGCTGGGATGTGTGGCCTCCTTCGGAGATTGTCACCGAGGGAAAGCCAGACCCCCCCTGGGGGTTGGAACACAGGACTACAGCACTGACCGGAAGCAGGTAGGCGGGGCTAGGCCTATAAAACCCAGGCCTGCCCGCTCAGTCAGAGCCCAGCAGCCAAGGGAGAAGGATGCCTCTGACTTGGTGCTTAAGCATACGGCCACATCCGACCACTATCTGGAGGAGAGGCTGCCGGATCTATCCACGGCATGGGGCCCTGAGGATCTGGAGGAGCTGCCTGAACCGGACAATCTGAAGAAGACCCCCGGACCCTACGACCCAGAGGAAGGCTGCTGGAGCTGCCTACTGCCTGGGGTCCTGAGGACCTAGAGGAGTTAGGCAAGCCGCTAACCCCCAGTGAGCCAGAAGGGACACATGGACCCTGGGACCTAGAGGAACTGCCCTCTGCAGAGGACCCTAAACAGTTCCCGGACCTGCCGTCAAGTGACGAGGAACCGGAGTACGGCCCAGGAGACCAGGTACTGTAGGGAGAGGGTGGGAGGAAATAGTTCAGGGGAGCCGACTATGATCTGGCTGAGCTTGCACTTGCTCCGGGTCAGAGTGTTTCGGCCGGAGCCCTGCTGACCCAGTGACAGGACATCCCATCACAGACAGTAATTTTGCATAGCCCACACCATCCATCTAGAAGCATCTTACCTACCAGAGGTCCAGAATGCTCTGGCAGACCAGCTCAGCAGGTCATTCTACAATCATGAGTGGTCCCTCTGACCAGATGTTGTGAACACCGTTTTCTGAAGGTGGGGAATTCCCCAAGTAGACAAGGATCAACAGGAAATGTCAGCAGTTTTGTTCATTCCTGAATCACGGTCTGGGCTCGATCGCAGATGCATTCCTCCTGAGCTTGGAGGGATGCCTTCTCTACACGTTTCCACCCTTCCCACTTGTCCACAAGGTCCTGCTCAAGGTCAAGAAGGAGGGAGCATCTGCTATCCTTGTAGCTCCAGCCTGGCCTCAGCAACACTGGTATCCAGTGCTGCTGGAGATGTCAGTGGCCATGCCACTCACTCTACCATTGACACCAGAGCTGATTACTCAGGACTACGGCCGACTGCAGCATCCCAACCTAGAGTCTCTCCACCTCACAACATGGAAGCTTCGTGCTTAAACACCATAGAATTAACATGCTTGGAGCCTGTCAAAGTGGTCCTCCTCAGTAGCAGGAAGCCATCCACAGGGGCTTCATACTTGGCCAAGTGGAAGAGATTCTTGCTTTGGTCATTGCAGAAGGGTACCCGCTCGATTCAGGCATCAATATAATCCATTTTGCACCCAAAGCCGATAAGCCGATAAGCTTGGCAGTCTCGTTGTTAAAAGTGCACCTAGCAGTGATGTCTGCGTTCCAGCCAGGATCACACAGCGCTCGGTTTTTTCCAACCCAATGATGAGCCATTTTCTTAAGGGTCTAGACAGGATTCACCCACAGGGCCATCTCCCAGTACTGGCCTGGGACCTCAACATAGTGCTATTTAGGTTGATGGGACCTCCCTTTGAGCCTCTAGCAACATGTTCCCTTCTCTACCTCTCATGGAAGGTGGCGTTTTTCATGGCAATAACCTCAGCCAGGAGGATTTCTGAGCTTACGGCCCTAATTTCTGGACCCCCATACACAGTGTTCCATAAGGACAAGGTTCAGTTATGCCCTCATCTGGCCTTCCTTCCAAAGTTAGTGTCCCAGTTTCATATGAGCCTGGACATCTTCCTCCCTGTCTTTTTTCCCTAAGCCCCATGCCAATAACAGGGAAAGAAGATGCCATTCCTTGGATGTCAGGAGGGCATTAGCATTCTACATCGAAAGCACAGAGCTATTTCGTAGATTGAACCAACTCTTCGTCGCAGTAACGGATGGAATGAGAGGCGTCCTGATGTCCTCGCAGAGGATTTTGTCGTGGATCACGTCCTGCATTAGGACATGTTATGACCTGGGAAAACAATGTGCCCCTGCACTCACAGCACATTCCACAAGGGCACAGGCCTCCTTGGCAGCCTTCCTGGCTCATGTCCCTACTCAGGAAATCTGTAGGGCAGCAACATGGTCGTCAATCCACACATGCACCTTGCGCTATGCCATCACCCAACTGGTTAGGGGTGATGCAACATTCAACAGAGCAATGCTCCAATCAGCGTGCCTGTAAGCAATGACCCCACCTCCGGGAGCTAGCTTGTGAGTCACCTAGTTGGAATGGACATGAGCAAGCACTCGAAGAAGAAAAAATGGTTACTTACTTACCGTTCATAACTGCTGTTCTTCTTTGAGTGATTGCTCATGTCCATTCCAGTATAGGTGAGTGCACGCCTCCGTGTACAGTTCCTGGAACTTTTTTCCCCTTAGCAGATCCCGTAGGGCTGGCTCTGGTGCCCCCTGGAGCCCCGCGCACATGCCGCATTATATGAGGCGCTGCTGGCCCTGTGCCCCCTCAGTTCCTTCTTTCTGCCTCTGACAGTTGCTGAAACTAGCCTTGCTCTCAGCAAGTTCTATTCCCCTTCTTTGAACTGTTTGTTATTCTAAGTAGTTTAGTTAGTTTAAGTAGTTGCTTATCTAACTACACTTGACAAGTCCCCGCGGGGACTTAGAGTGGCCAGGCTATGCCCCGGTTGCCGGGATTCAAGCCATGTGTCTCCTCCGGGAAGGCCTTCCCGCTCAGCGACCCCCATGATCGGTGCCTTAAGTGCTTGGGGGAAGAGCACGGGAAAGATCAGTGCAAGATCTGCAGGGCTTTTAAACCGAGGACTTAGAAGGACTGAAAGATCCAGTTAAAAGCCCTGCTCATGGAGGCAGCGCTCCGCCCGGCGTCTGAGCCAGCCCGCTCCACCTCGGCACCAAGCGTGACCTCAGTGCAGAGTGTACCGCCAGCACCAGTGTCGACTCAGCACTGAGCAACATCACCAGTGCCAAACAGGAAGAAGCAGTGCGCGGAGCACAGACACTCCCCTGCGCCATCAGTACAGGCAGGGTCGAGTGCGGAGATGCGCCGAACCCGGCCCGTCGAGTCTTCTCCGGTGCCTGCATCTCTGTGCAGGGAGCCTCCCCCGACTCCTGGGTGTGGGAGTGTGCCGATGCTGTTGACACCGGAGGCTTTTCAGGCGGCAAGAGCCTTGTTGGCCTTGCCTACGCCACCTCCATCGCCCCCGCCGCCAAGGGAGAAGGGGCCAGTGTCCTGGGGCAAATCCCCGTTGGATCCCCTCAAAGGGCGGTGGAGATCCCTGGTATGGGGAGGAAGATCTCCTGCCAGACGGCCACCAGGGGTAGAGCGAGGACGCTCCTCCAGCAGTCACTCCAGGTCGGTGTCGTTGAGCCGGCCTGCTTCAACTCAGGGCAAGGAGTCTCCCTCTCAGCGCTGACATCGGTCTCCGGCACCGGAGGCAGAGCTTGCCAAGAGGCGGCACCGGTTGAGGTCTCCCAGGTGGCGCTTGGACAGCTCCTGCTCCAGATCCCCGGCACTGAGGAGTTCGCCCGCACCGAGGCAGCCCAGAACCCAGTCACCGTTGGAGGACCCGGCACCGCGTAGTCCCCGATGCAGAACCCGTTCGCCAGAGTCCGGCTTGGCACCGTGGAGTTCGGAGCGGTGCCGGTCTCGGTCACCAAGGGCAAGCGGTACTGGAAGTCATCGGTACCAAGATGAAGCTCTGGTACCTCGAGCTCTTCAGAGTGCACCTCCACTCACCGGCACCTCTCACGGCGACAGAGGTGGTCCTCGTTGTCCTCAAGGTCGGAGACATCGAGAGGGCGATCCCCGGCACGGAAGGGCGCCCGGGACCGAGGACGTCTCCCAGGGGGGACAGTCATCGGGAGAGCTGACACCCCACAAAGCATCACTGCCTGTGGCGCAGTCAGCCCCGGGTTGGCCCCAGGGTCAATGGCCGCAACAATGGCCTCATTGGGCCCCATGGGGTATCCACACGGGGCCGGGTCCCCAATCCATCGACATGGTTCGGAGGAGGAGAGGAGATGGCATTCGCTGGATGTGAGACGAGTCCTGGCCTTCTACATCGAGCATACAAAGCCGTTCCGGAAATCGACGCAGCTCTTCGTCGCAGTGGCTGACCGGATGAAAGGCTCACCTGTCTCCACCCAGCGCAGCTCCTTGTGGATTACATCATGCATCAGATTCTGCTACGAGCAGGCGAGGCTGCCGCTTCCGGGAACCATCACAGCGCACACTCATCCAGAGCTCAAGCCTCATCTACAGCTTCCTGGAGAGAGTGCCCCTGCAGGACATCTGCAAAGCCACCATCTGGTCGTCGGTGCATACCTTCACATCCCACTACACCCTCGTCCAGCAGGCGAGAGAGGACGCGGGATTCGGCAGAGCCATGCTGAGGGCAGCTCACCGGTAACTCCTCCCCACCTCCAAGTTATTGCTTGTTAGTCACCTATAGTGGAATGGACATGAGCAATAACTCGAAGAAGAGAACAAGGTTACTTACCAGTAATTGCTGTTCTTCGAGATGTGTTGCTCATGTCCATTCCACAGCCCACCCCCTATCCCCACTGCTAGAGTTGGCAGAAAGAAGAGACTGAGGGGGTGTAGGACCGGCAGTGCCTCATATACCATGGCATGTGCGCGGGACTCCAGGGGGCACCAGAGCTGGCCCTACGGGATCTGCTAAGGGGGGAAAAGTTCCAGGAACTGTGCACGGAGGCGTGCACTCACCTATAGTGGAATGAACATGAGCAACACATCTCGAAGAACAGCAGTTACTGGTAAGTAACCTTGTTTTCTTCGAGATGTGTTGCTCATGTCCATTCCAAAACCCATCCGCCTACTCCTCTGTCAGAGCCAGCCAGCAAGAAGAAGAAGGAACTGAAGAGGCAGTGAATTGGCACGGCCCTATATATGGTGCCATGGCAGTGCAACTCCAGGGGGTGCCTGGCTCTACCCTACTGGTACTGTTAGGGGAAAAGTTTTCTGACAATTGTGCATGCGATGTGCACACACCTACTTGGAATGGACATGCGTAACACATATCGAAGAACAACAATTACGAATTTCCTCTCTTCTGAGTTTTATTTGTTCATTTCATGGCTGAGCAGGATGATAGATCTTATATCCATGTCTGGGCTGGTACGTTCCGCACCAAGTCTCTTACATTTTAAGCTAGATCTGGGGGCATTTTTGTCTTTACGTAGGTCTGTGTATAAATGATGGATATTTTTTCTGTCTCTCTTGAGATCGCTCACCTGGAGTTACAAAGGTTTTCTTTTTTCTATCATTTAGTGGCTTATTTACACAGAAATGGCATGTTATGTTTTAGTGAGTGAATTAAAACTAGGACTCCCCACTCTCCAAAAAGGATTGATTTAATAGAACTGAAGCATGCCCTAATGTTCCTTATAAAAGAGGAAGGAGAGAGAGAGAGAGAGTGTGTGTGAGAGAGATTGAGAGAGAGAGAGAGAGATGTATTGCTTCAACTAGAATTTTGTGCATCTAATGAAAAGGTGTTCTACTTCATTGATGCCCTGGTCTGAAATTGTTAAAGTTATGATTACATATTTCTTAGCTGACATAGCAGTTGATTGTGCCCTGTGGGAACAAAAATATCCCTGTAGCGGGTTGAATACAGGGAAATATATTATGTGTTTACATTCTAGTTCCATGGAAAATAAATCTAGAAAGATTAAATCACTCAGATTTTTAAAAATGTGGCTGCTTTTTCAGGGACAGTTCAAAACATAAAAAGGAGGAGTGGGGAAAGGTTAATGAAAAGGGCTAGGATAAAATACAACAGCCTTGCTGGTCAGTTCAGTGCCCCTCTCTCTTTCACGGGCAGAATACCATGAACTTTGTTATCAGATGGGAGGCAGAGTTCCCTAGGGAGACAGTAAAGGGGAGAAAGAAGTGAGATCTCGCCTGGTTACGCTGTCGTCAGACAGGGAACATGAGACTCGCTTCTTTGGTCTCTTGAGAAAACACTGAGAGAAAAGAGCAGGGCTGGGCCTTGCTTAATCTTTCGTCATTAGAGGAGTTGGAGAGAGAGTCAGCAAGTTTAGCAGTGTAATTTTCAGGGGATGTGCTTTGTTGCCTGTTGGATAATTGCTCTTTCATAAAGAAGGTGTGAAGACTTAGGCTAATTAATCTTTACAGTTAAAGTAAGGAGGATGGCAAAAAGAAATCCACCCCACCATTATGTTACCGTTAGTAATCAAAAAGAACAACAGCAATAAAACCAAAACTAGTTCAGTTTAAAAAGCATCGAGTGCATGAAAGACCTCTGGCTGGAAAAACACAGCCTGTTGCAGTGTGCAGGTTAGGACTGCACAGTGTAATGAAGAATGCTTTACCGCCATGGGCTCCCCTGTCTGGGCCAAGTTCTGCATCTAGGTACATACATGCCATGTGATTGATGCTTAGTGATAGAGTGCCTCTAAAGTCTAGTCTGCAGTGGAAAAAGTTTGCAGCCATAGCTATATGGGTAAACCCTCCTAGTATAGACACAGCTTCTACCAGTAAAAGTATGCTTGTGCTGGTAGAGCTTATACCAGATGCCCAAGCAAAATAAGTATGCTGGCAAAATCATTTCTTCGTTGGTATAACTCTCTACCCTGGGGCTATTTCTAATGATAAAAATGTTGTTTTAAAAAAAAAAACCCACACCTCTAACAGACATTATTATATTGGCAAAAGTTTCTAGTGTAGACCTGGCCTAAGAGGTGAAGTATGAGTTTTTAGAAAGCCGCTCCATTGTCTGCCAGCTTTCTGTCACAGCTCAGAACTCTTCCTCTGAATGTGCCTAGTATTTGTGCCATGCGACAAGTTTCAGTTTATCATTGGTTCTTAGGTATTTCCTGCAGTCCTAGCTTGCTTGATGAAAGTAAATGGCTTATAAATCTGCCAGTACTAGTTTCTGCCCTCATTCCCAAACTGATTATTGAGCGTCAACAGAGAGCTCGAAGGTGAATAGACAGAAGGACATGGTTCTGCAGTGCGGAGCTTACCACCTGAATTGGACACAGACGACGCAGATCAGATATAAATTAACCTCCTCAATTTGGCGGGTCATTTAGTTAGTTTTGATTTTTAAAATTGTAGTGGGCCTTTCAGACATGATCTTAAAATCCCAGGTTCTGTCTTTTCTGCATGAACACTTTTTAAAACCTATGTGAGCTTTTTGTATGTGGGGGAATTTATCCTTGCATCCTCAGCCATGATGTCCATTTTCTCTGTTAAGCAGCACACTGTGCATTGTTGGTTGCTGCCCTTCACTTCAGAAGTGGCTGCATTTCAGTTCTACTGCTTTTGAAGTGTTGGAGCTCCTTTGGGATGAAAGGTACTATAGAAATATGATGATCTTCTAATTCAATGTGCGCTTATTTTATATCTGCTCCTTCTGGAGGAGAAACAGACACAATCTAAACAAAGAGGAGCTGGTGGGTGATTATCTGATATGTTGGTTCTGTATAATATATTAATAGAATTTTTAAAAATGCAGATTGGATCTCTGCAGCATAAAAGCTTTGTCCTCCTGGGACCCATACTATTGTTTGTCATCTATCATTGCGTAATTTCATTTTATTTCTCTGCCAAATGTCCCCAATGCCCGTGGAGATGTGTAAATTCATATATAAGATCTAAAAATCACAGTTCTGTAAATAAATGGTGATTATTAGGCTATAATTCTGTCTCTGCATGTAAACAGTAAATGCAAGTACACTGCAGCATGTAGTTCCATTGATAAAACAAGAAACTTCCATCTTATCCCTTACCCTTAACATGTGCACAGATTAAATCCTCAGTGTCATCAGAGGGCTTTTCGAGAGTGGCTTTTCCCCGTGTCTGTCAGCTTGTCAACAGAGCAATTAGCAAGGGCACAATACCCTTGTATTTTATATGGGATGATTATTGCACAGATGCTGCTGTCTGACATTAGTAAAATAACTTTGCTCAAAGAGATTCCCTGGGGAAGGTGCTGCTTTAATGCTGCAGGCCGTAGCATTAAACTGACCCTTTTCTCTCCTGTGTCTGTCTGCAGGAAGCTGGAGACAGCAATCAGTTTTGCTGGAGGAACCTGTTCTCCTGCATTAACCTGCTGAGGCTCCTCAACAAGCTGACTAAGTGGAAACACTCTAGGACAATGGTGAGCTGGTGTCTGGGGGGTTTTGTCCTTTGTCACGGAGATCCTGTGGTGCATTTATTGGCATTTTGATGTGAGTGAGTATACTACACTACATCTGCCCATCCTTCATGCAGCGAGGGTCAGCCTTCCATATCCAAGAGCTGTTTGAGATCAGATTAGGGCGATGAAGCTATTTCTCTCTCAGGATCTTGCCCTTGGCAAGAAAACGTAAATTAACTAGAATGTGAGATGTTTACACAAGAAGAAACTGGGAGATGGTGCCTAGAATGTTACGGACAGCTCCGTTTGGGAGGAAAGGACAGGGAAGAGCCAACACATCCAACAACACAAATGGGCCATTCGAGCAGGAAGTTGGCAGCAGAAAGGGGCTGCAGGGGAAGTAGTGTAGAGTCGCTCCCTGGGAGAGGCGTTTTGGGTTATGAAGTTAGGTAATTTTCCATTACTCCCTTGGGCTGCTAAACCCAGAGAGGGTGGAGCCAAAAGATGTAAGACAGAGCCCAGGGAGAAAGCAACAGGGTCTGGAAGAAAGCAGACCATGGTTGGTAGGCAGAGGGTTCTTAGAATGGAACCCGGAGTAGAATGTGGGCCCAGGTTCCCCTACCAGCCACTGGGGGAAGCATCACAGACGGCAGTGGAGCAGAAGACTGCCTGGGACCATCATCCGATAAGACCTTGATACCCTGGAAGGGGAGAACTGTAGTGACCTGGCTGGAGAGCCATGCCATGAAGAGAGAGTACTCTGGGTGGCTGAGAGAGAGAGGTGGCAGGGCAGAAGAGGGTGTCAGACCTGGAAGGTGCTAATCCCCAGAGTGGCCAGGAGGAGGCACCCTAGTGGTGGGTGGGACCCCTTGACAGTCTCTTTGAGAAGCAGAGGAAGATGAGGAGAGAAGGGAGCAGAGTTTAGTAAGTCTAGACCTGGGTTGTCCAACCCACAGCTCGCAGGCCAGAATCCGGCCTACCAAAGGCTGTTATCTGGCCCGCTGGGTGCAGCAGCAGCCCCACACACCCAGCTGGATCTGAGGAGCAGCCCTTCTCCTCCAGCCCCATGCCAGCTGAAAGCAGCAGCATCCCCGCCCCCATCCCGTCCCAGCCGAGGAGCAGCCCCTTCTCTCCACTCCAGGCCCATGTACCGCCCTGCACTGCACCACCCAGGACTCCGGAGCAGAGTGTGGGAGATCAGCCATTTCTGGCTGGGAGGGAATGCTACAGCATGCTGTGCAGTGTGTGCAACTCCCCTCCCCTTGGGAGGCTAATCTCTCCCCCCTTCTGCCTGAGGATTCCCTGCTGCCCAGCCAGCCAAGCCCGGCAGGAACGCTGGCCAGCTGGGATGCTGCTGTGTGCAGTGCTACAGCTACTTGCGAGAGCCTGGCTGGGGGTAGGGGGAAGCAGCCTCCCCATCCAGGGTGGCTGCCGGTGGCAGGGGCCAGGAGATCCAGATCCCGTGATCCCTCCTTCTCTTCCCCTCTCCCCCCGGGAGTTTCCAGACTGGTTCACTTGGGAACCAGACGCTCCAGCAGCCAGCCCGGGGCAGGGAGTGGAAGCTGCTTCCCCCAGCCCAGCCTCCTGCAGGCAAGAGGGACCAGGGTTGGAAGTGGATCCCCGTTCACTTGCCCAGCTGCCAGGGAGAGCAGCCAAATGTGCCGGGGAGAGTGCAGCGGCAGAAGGACAGAGCCGCCGCCTCCTGCCCCCCCTGTAAGTGGGGCAGGGAGTGGGGAGAGCATGGCGGCCATGGGCAAGGGGGAGACACATGAGTCACATGACCAGTTACGTGTCCTCCCCCCGCCCCGTCTCCAAACCCCCCGGCGGCACCCACCTGCAAAAATAAAAGTTGGCATCTGTACCTCCCTTCCCCTGCAGTCCTGTGCTGGCCAGTCAGGCTCAGCAGCAGCACCCCCCATCCAAAACTTGCTCAACAACCCCGAGTGAGAAGAAAATTGCAATGTGGCCCCTCACGCTAAAAGGCTGGACACCCCTGGTCGAGATTATAGTGCCCCAAAAAGGGTCTGCAGTGTGACAATGGGCAACTGTGAGTGCTCCTTCTGGGCTCCACCCTGGCCACCTACTCTGAGTGCTCTTAAAATCTGCTATGCTCCTAGTTTATCTTCCCCCAAATTGGTTCATATTAAGGTTATGTCAATCTAGGAGTCTACTCCCTTACATAAATCCTCCTCTGCAAAAGGATAGATAGAAAAGTGTATGTGCTTTGCTGAACGTCCCTGTTCTATTTTTCTGTTTTATGCCACATTTGTCACCAGGGTATCAGAGTGGCTAAGAGCTTGAGAATGTACTGAAAACGTTTTTGTTGGTGACTTGGTAGATGCTGGTGGTTTTTAAATCAGCCCCGATCCTGAAACGAGCCCTGAAAGTGAAACAGGCCATGATGCAGTTGTATGTCCTAAAGCTCTTGAAGATTCAGACCAAGTACCTTGGGCGCCAGTGGAGAAAGAGCAACATGAAAACTATGTCTGCCATTTACCAGAAAGTGCGACACCGCATGAACGACGACTGGGCTTATGGCAACGGTGAGTATCGCCTGGAGAGCACCTCCTCTGGGTTCTTGGTTGAAGCTAATGTGCATTTAGTTTGACAGCTTCTACCTGCTGATTCATCAGAACCTGCAAACTTGGTATGGCTGAGAGCTGCACTGACAGCTGTTCAGAAGCCTTAAGGCCACACCTGATTTGCTTAAGATAGCACAAATTGCATCCACCCTACCATCACATGACTACTCAGATCAAACTGGAACATTATTAGCTGGGATCTGTAGAACCAAAGTTTCTGCACTACCTCAACGCAGCCTCCATTTGCACCTACTATTTTGCAAATGTAAAAATTGCAGGTACAATGTTGTCTGCAGTCAGGATCATTTTATACGTCAAGTAATCAGCTGTGCCTGTAATTTCATCAGGTCGGCAGGTGTAAACATGGCCAGTGTGTGAAAATCTGACTCGTAGGGCCTGCAGGTCACATCTTTGAAATAAAGGTGCGGGTTTATACAAGCAACACTGTACAAGCTTAATGGGCTGTGTTTCAGCCTGTGTGCTGCATATCTGCCATCTGTGTGATATAGTTTTTATCTCTTTGCCCTCCATATTTTCTAAAATGACAGCTATGAGGAGGATTCTGACAACTACAATGATGCATTAACCCATGGTATGCAGCTGACTATACTGTCAGTGTCCTTACTTTGAGGTTAATTCAGTACAGTAATCTGAATCCCAGGCTTGGTTAAAGAGGAAGAAAGTATCTAAACACACTTCTTTTGCCTTGATGACCTGGCCTTAAAAACTTGTATTTAGCTCATAACGTTTAAATCACCTAATGAGCATTAAACCAAGGGACAAGTGACACTACAACTTGCTAAAGAATTCATATTAATAGGAAACTGCATCAAGAAGTGTATACCCAATACTTGGGTGGGTTTATGGGGGAGTAGGTTAAGTGAGTAGGAGAAATTCATTATATATAAAAACATTTTAGTGAGTTTAATTTCAATTAAAATGGTTTGTTAATTATTTAAACCTTCACCCATTGCTTCTGAGAGCCATAGCATACATGTTGTGCTGATTAAGGAGAACCAAAGGTAAAACTCATTAATCTAGTTTCACTGTGGAGCTTAGTGAAATCCCAGAAGGAAACATATGGCACTAAAGTTAGATTTTGTTTTAAATTTGATTTTGACGTGTCTCTTTTGAATTATTTGCCATAAAACTGTTTTCCTCCACTTGCTCTTTGTTTCTTGAAGTGAGCGAAGGCAGTAGCAGGAATGCTTTGTACCACAGATGGTGCACAGCTACTTCATGTTTTTGGCTGTCGGGAATTTTAGACAGAAGAAGTAGAGCACCTACAAAGTTTTTCTTAGTCAGGTCTTGGCATTTTAAAAAAAAAACTAATTTACCAGCCACTGTTAAGAATAATGAACTGGAAACACAGAAGGGAAGGGTGATTTTTACAACTAGTGCAAAGAAAAGAATGTGAGGCTAGAGCAAGGCTGACTTGTAGAAGGCTGTGGTTGGAACTTTCTGTAGGATTCCCCTGGACATAGTTATGTATTTCTATTATGCTGGGTCCTGCACTTTGGTACTAGGGTCTCCCTTTCTGCCCCACATTTTGCTCCTCTCTTGTACCGTGGTTTACACGTACATAGAATATAATGGAAAATGGCATTTTGCCAGAATCCCAAAGTCCCCCAGGAAAGGAGGTTTAAGCAACCACATAACATGATACTTAACTGCATGGCTCAGTACTCAACAGACATCGCATCTTAATCTGAACAGTCTGTTAGATTACTTTGTAAATGCTCGGGCTTTCAGAGACAAGCCCTGGACTTGTTTTTCCCTGGGAGGATTTATTTTTGTCCTATGTATGTCTGAGTTGCTATGACGTCATGCAACCCCTGGGGTGCAGTCTGGAAGCTGTGGAACTGCTGTGCCCCCCTTAACTATCCTGCTAGAGTGGATTCCCAACAATGCTCGGCTGGTGACAAACAGCAAGATCCTCCAGACCCTGTTATCACCCAAAATGACAGGAGGTGGTGCCACACACCCAACTGAGTTACCTGGAATGCTCTTCCTCAGCCACTCCCGAACCAACCAGGGATATCATACAGGAATTAGCCAGTTCACCCCAGCTCCCTGCTTTGCACCCCAAAGTTGCCCCATCCTGCCCTGGTCAGAAGCCTGTCCAGAATAAATATATTACTTAGTCCACTCCTCCCTCAATGTGAGGAAGGTATACATCAGCTTTTGTTAACGGAGCTAAGATTTCTTAAACACGTCAATTCAAGACACACTGTATTAGGTCAAAGTATAAGAGATTTATTAACTATAGAAAAATAGATTTTAAGTGATAATAAGTAGTTGCCTTAAAGGATCAGAGGTAGTTACCAAAGAAATAAAAATAAAATTGCAATCTAAATTCTAGAATATTGAAGAGGACGTGAATTAGCAATGTCTCACCCTTGTTAGCTGATACAAGCAGTTCCTTAAACTCAGGCTGAAACTGCCTTTCCTGCCTGGGGCTACCTTGTACCTTTCCCTCCTTCAAAGTCCTTTTGTCTTCTAGACTTGCCTTCAGGTGTTCAGTTGTGGGGAAGTGAAACCAAGTGATGAGTCACTCTTTTTCTTTTATAGTTTGTTCCAGCTTGCTGGAACAATCAATGCTCATGACCTGGGGTTGCCCCCCTTATTAATCAAGGAGGGTCCATTGCCTACACATTTCATCAGTCAAGCCTTCACTGTAAACAATCCCTGGTAGTGGATTCTTTCTTTGAATGGGTGAGGGAGAGTCATTAATGCTGTCTGGCCACTCCATTGTTCTACCTCAGGGGTGGGGAACGTCACGGCCCGCGAAATGATTTGGTCTGGACCTGGGGAGGGGGGGGGAGGAAATTCAGCGGCGGCGCGGTTTCACGGCGGCAGCGGGGTTCCGTGAGGGGTGGGGGGGGCAGTGCCTGCCGCCGAAACCCTGCCGTCGTTTGCCCCTTTTCGGCGGTGGGGGTCTTCGGCGGCGGGCCCGGCTCCCTGCCCCCCATGGAACCCCACCGCCGCTGTGAAGCCGCGCCACCGCCGAATTCTCCCCCGCCGCCAGGGCCACCATCAGGCCCTTGACATAAAAAAGGTTCCCCACTCCTGTTTTACCTGAAAGCTGGTTTGTGGTTGTTTCCCACTTCACAACATGCCTAGTAGCATGTACAAAAATATGTCATAACTTCACATACGATAGCATGTACAATCAGGCTCTATGTACCTGGATACCAAGATGTTAACGTTTAGCAGATCAAGACTTTTTTTTTTTTTAAAAGATACCTCACAAGGCATATTTTGTACAGAACATTTCATATAATTATATGATAGTGGTGAATATGGGGGTCTGGTGTGTTGCTTTCAGAGACTGAGAGTCACAGTTGCCATTAAACTCACTAACCTTTTCCCCCTTAAACCATTCTTGCGGGGCTTTTTCCCCCAATTAATTTACTGTATCTTTCTAGTGTGAGTGACTATTTCATATAGAAATGGACTCCAGAGGAACTGAATGATACTACTAGTGATATTACATGGCTGAAACATAGTTATTACACCCAACCAATAATTCCCCAACAACACCTATACTTACTTCCTATTAATAAATAGCCCTTATTTGCAGTGACTTACACATTTGCCGTATTTTAACCATTCATGTTAAATTTTCCATGCTTCTCTTCCTTGGGCTGAAGGTTTTTGGCAATTTTCAGCAAAAATGGTGGGGTCCTATGGAAAAAATCATGTGCTCATGTAATTAAAAGTGTATCATAATCCATACAGAGAGGGGAAAGAATTACAGTTGTACAGATAACCTTAATTCTGGTACTGCTTAATTATTGAGTGCTTTGCAACCACAGCATTATATTAATATAGAGGGGTTGTGTACATAATATGAACTGATTTGGAATTAACTCTTGCAGCAACTGTTGAGAATCTGACCAGCATGAGCATATGAGTGTGTGATGAGGTCACAATCCTTTACTTCTATTAAAACCTCATCTCGCGTCAGAGAAAAGGAATGATTTTCTCATACTGTGAGGGTGGTGTTTCTTATCAAATGCAGATATTGATGCCAGACCATGGGATTTCCAAGCTGAAGAATGCACGCTAAGAGCCAACATTGAAGCCTTTAATAGCCGGAGATATGATAAACCCCAAGACGCAGAATTTACACCGGTGGACAATTGCTTGCAGAGTGTGCTGGGGCAACGGCTGGAGCTCCCTGAGGATTTCTATTACTCCTATGAACTCTGGCTAGAAAGAGAGGTGTTTTCTCAGCCAATCCGCTGGGAAGAGTTGCTACACTATCAGTGACAATGACAGGAATACCCGAACAAAACAGCATCTCAGTAAGGCTTGGAGGTGCTACTTCCTGAGGAAAGGCGAGGTCACTCTCTGACGGGGGTTCTGAAGTCTGGCCAAAAAACTCATTTGTAAGAGTTGCCTTTTTATAAATATTCAGACACTATAAAGTGTGGTATCCCCCATATTTTTGAGACCTTCCCTTTCCTTCAATCTTTTAGAGACCATCTAATGTAAATGGACATGCACATAGTGGTTGAGGGCCAAATTCTGAAGTTACACTGGTGATAATCTAGGGTAACTCGACTGACATCAGGTTTACACCAGCGTAATGGAAATCAGAATCTGGCCCTGAGTATCTTCTTTCTTAGGTTTGTTCATATATGATAAGCTTGCTGTGTAAGATTCTATACTGTGAAAGGTCTTTGTCTTGCCTGACTGCCCGGCAGTGTGCCCAATACACAGAATAAATTTCAGGAAACTGTCACTTATTCAACTCGGAACATCTTCTGAGAAATGATTACACGCCCCCACTACCATATTAATGCCTAGATTATACAGCCTAATATCTCAAAAGATTGAAAGTAAACAATAACTGGCAATATTTGACCATCTCAGGAGAGACTACAGACTGAATAAGCCAATGGAAACAAAACTACCTTTTGCCTCTAGATGTGGAACCTCACTGCTGCTGTGTTGTATAACCTATTCTGTGAGCACTTGGGTTTCCAGAGCTGGCAGTTATGCATCTTTCACCACATTTGTTAACCCAGCACTTTCCTCCATCACTACATTTATTTAACTTTGTATTAAAGTACAATGAACAGTAAGATATCTATCATTCACAAGCCCTAGCTGTAGAGGAAGTAGACTGCCTGAGGTCGGCTCTACTTAAGTCCAGGCTTGTTGAAATATTATTTGACTAGAAGATAACGACCTAAACCGCAGAAGATGCCATGTAAAAGATTCTCTTTCTCATCTATCGTAGGTGCCCAGTTAATTTACAATGATCTTTCTTCTCCTTCCAGAACCATGCAGAGAAGAGAGGGCAGCAGGGTCCTTTTTATGAAGTGCAATTCCTGTAACCTGTTAGATTTCTACTTAGCTTTTTCTGTTGCTCTGTAATATGTCTAGCCCAGTAAGTGAGTAAAGGCAATGTCTTGCTGAAAGTGATCCTTCTGACCTTTTGAGATACAGGCTTTTGTTTGGTGTTGGGGGGCTGTTCTTTGTGCTCTAGCCTAAAATGGTATCTCTGTGTGGGGCGGGGGTGGAGTGGGGGAATAGCAATTCTTTGCTTAGAGAAGAGGATGGTGAACTTTATAGCCTGTAGTTTTGTGGTGGTGTGTGAGAATTTAGCTGTGAGTCTTCTACAACTTGGAGAGCTTAAGGCTTAATATAAATGTTCAGGTATAGTCTATCTACGCTTAAGCCTGTGTTGCATGGGTTTAACAACTGTGAGTCGCTTACGGGTCAGAACAAAATCATTGTCCAGTATATTAAAGTCAGTGGCTAACCCACAATGAGATTTGGCCCTTGGTATGGTGTATGCACTGTTAAACCCATGATGTCAGTATGAGACCTTGCATGAAAGCAACATATAAGCAGGGTGGGATTTTTGAAAGCAACATTGAAGGTATAGTGGCAGTGTCTACATTTTGTGAGTTTTCCCTGTAGAGTCCTTCAGCATTGGACAGCAAAGGCCTTAGAACAGTTTTGGGCTTTACTTTGTTGTTTGTTCTTTTTGAAAACAGGAATTCAGCTTCTGGAGAAGCAGCATGTGTTAGTATATTGCAGGCAAAACTTCATATTTAGACTAATGCTAGCTGCATATCAAGGGCACATGTGATGAGGTCACAAGTATTTGTTATGACAACACCTGTGTTTGTTACTACAGAACTAAGATGAAAATGGTTCTTAATGTGGTTTGCATGATAAGGCATTTTTCAAAGAAATGGCAATAGTAAATCTGTTCACTTCTTAAACACTGTGTGGAAAAATAAAGCAGAATGACTTATCAAGTGTGTGCATTACCTCAAATTAAGGTGTCAGAAGAAAAGTTGCAAATGATTTATTTGTAAAAATTCAAGGCCTGTTCAGTCCTACCCTCAGCCATCTCTCTGCTTCAGATCTCCCAACACTGGAGAAGCCTTGTGCTATATCATGGGAGCTTGGATGTTTTATTCTGATGTTTCTATGGAGACCAAAACAAAGGGGCCAAAAAATAATATAATTATTTAATGTAGATGACCTTCCAATGTCTGTGCCTTGAAAATAAGAATTCTTCCAACATTAAAGAATTAGTGGTGACATATTGGTAACAAGAAATTTGCGATGGAACCAGTGGTCAGGGTCGTAGCCTTGGCTAGACTTCCTGTGTGCCCGTGACCTTACATTCTCAGTTCTTCAGTTGCTAATTTGTAAAAAGCAGTATAGTGGTATTTCCCTACCTTACTCTGGTGTTATGAAGATAAATAAACTAAAGATGGAGGTGCTCAGATACCTGGTTCTGGGGACCAAGTAAGTAGAGTGGGAGCAGAAGTGAAATGTAAGTACGGCTACCTGGCTGAGAGGGTCCTATAATTTGAACATAATCCACCCTCACTCCCCTGTTTCTGTGCCTTCAGCGTATAAGTACTGACTGACTTGTTTAGTAGCTCTTGTTATAGAGAGAGTCTTTCCCACAATCAGCAGCCAGGAAAACATGCACAGTAAAAATGCCACACCTTATCTTTAACCTCCGCCAGGAAGACCCAAACCCATAGTCAGTGCTATATATGATTGTGGCTGGAAGGCTTCTAATCACCCACACTTTCCATCATTCTTACCCCCCACACGGGGGGAGTGGAAGAAAGTGATTGTCAAAAGATCAGTTGGTAAAACCTTTCCGTAAATGTAAAATAACAAGCATTGATGTGGCTAATTCTGATCACAGCAAGTCTAAGGATTTGACAATTGCTCTCCGGGCCTGGAACAGTATCTGCTTGCTTGGTTACTGAGAACTCACTTCTAACTATGGCAGGAGATAATGAAGGAGGAGCAGCTGCACAATGAGGCCCTGAAGCAGGACCAGAGCAAGGTTGGAGCAGGAGGAGGTGACCAAGAGCCAGCAGCACCAAGACCAGGCCAGGGATCTAAAACGGCAGCTATGTCACATGTACTGGGAGCTCCTCGTTATCTAGAAGAGAGCAGAACAGTAAGGCCCAGCAGCAGCTGCCAGGGAAAGTGCATGCATTAGAGGTGCAGTTCAGCTAGAAGAAAACAGTCTGTGCCACAGCTACCCCAACCAGCTGCCCTGGGGTGTCCATCAGCACCTGTGCCTCCACACAGACTAGCTGACCAGAGAAAAGAGGTAGTGTGGGATCCCACCTGGGGCTCTCTGAGGGAGGGGAGAGAGTGAGAGTGTGGATTGTTCATTATAGCCACATAGCCTTCAGGGATATTCACCAAGCAAGCAGGCACATGGGATCTAGTTTGAATCTCACTTCTGCTGGTGAGTGTCTTGGAGGCTGTGCATTTCAACAGCAATCTCCCTGCCCTCTGAGATAGGGAACTACCTGCTTGTATTTCTCTAATTACTTCCACAGTCACTGCTCAGACACTAAAGTAAGGGAATAAATGGCTTCTGCTGCTCTTTTACTTCTCCAGTCAGGTGAGGGTGGAGGAAGAGGTAACAGAAAATATTTTTGGGGGGTGTCCACTATCCCTCGATGTCATCCTTGACTCCTACTCTCACACCCTCTTCTCTCACTTCCCCTTTTCTTGCTGTCTCTGAAATATCCACTCCATTGCTTTAAAAGATCCCTGCCACCTATGACCTCTTTATATCTCACTCCCTCCATCTCCTGGCTCTCACGGAGACCTGCATTCCTTCATCTGACACAGACTCTGCAGTTGCCCTCTAACCAAGGCCTATGTCTCCTCCCATATGCCCCATTCTGGAGCTGGAGGGCTTTGAGCTTCTTCTTACCTGTTCCTGCTGTTTCCACCCCTTTCCCACTTTTTCTCCTCTTGTGAACAACAGCTCTGTGTCTGACTCTACTCTCTTCTCCCCCTCCATGTTGCTGTTATCTAGTGTGAGTCTTGTGATACACTATTGGGTATTTTTCTTAAAGCCCTAATTCCCAGAATGATGTGAGTACATGAGAGTCGTGGGGGCCCGAGGAGGATTATGAAAGCTAAGCTTCTTGCCGTCATGGGTGAGGAGAAAACATGAAAATGTGACCCAAGTGTATGCTGAAGGCTCAAAAATCAAAGCAGATGCCCTCCACTATAGTCCCACTGATTTGCCTACCTGTATATCTGATTTGGGGGCAGAATTTTGCACTAGCTGGCTTGGGATGGTAGGTTGCACGATAGTCATGGCTGATAATGACAGGCTAAAAACAGGTAACGGACTCACCTTGCTCTGTCCTACCAAACCCTGTGTCTTTGTTTAAACTAAATATCTGTGTGTATTAATGCCAGGAGAGTGCTGGTGCTGCCAGAAGGGGGAATACAGGGCAGAAAATGAGCTGATGTCTGCTTCTCCCACGTCCCCTTATCCCTCCTTGTTGGCCATATGACTGTTAGTTTAATTTGAATAAATATTGCAGTAGGCCAACATTTTCTAACCGGGCCCCATGATTTTACTGCCTGTTTTCAGTGCCTGAGGCACGAGAGCTTAGGTCTGAGCACCACCCCACTCGCCATCGAAGGAAATCGAGGCAGCCAAAGATGACTTCTGAGAATGTTGCTTTCCTTGAATGACGCCAGGGCAACTTGGAAGGGGAAACAACCCCTGACTGGCTCTCTCCCAACCCCCCTTGCTCCCACCACCATCCGAACCCAATCCTTTACTGAAGTGAAATGGGGACAGTAACTGATGTTACAGGCCTGGCTGCCCGCCTTCAAATCAGGTGAGGCAGGAAACTGGGACTAAACTGTCCTACCAGTGAAATAAACACCCAGTACTGCCAGGTGAGCAGTGCTGCTGTAGCTGGGCTGCACCCAGGACATCAGAGAGATGAGGTGCGGGAGTTAACCCCTTTTATTTGACAGTCCGCTGGGGAAGCGACAAGCTCCTGAGCTCTTCCTCAGGTCCCCTCAAGGACCCACCTTGGGGCTCTGGTACTTTGCCAGGAACCTGCCAGCTGGGACCTGCTCCCCATCCCTAAAAACCAAGGATTTTTTATTTATTTTAAAGAAAACAGGAGGTGGGGGGTTGTGTAACTTCCTGGGGGATGGCAGTTCAGTCCCTTGTGAGTTGGGGGGAGCAGAGGGGAAGGCTGCCCCGGCCCCCTGCGCTATATGGGGAGGCTTGTCAGCCTCTTGCTGTGTGGAGGGGTGAGAGAGGGAGTCTGTCAGGTCAGATCGGCCCCGTGGCTGTGCGGGCGGCGGAAAGGCGGTTCGGCGCCTTTCGCTATTTGCTGACTTTCCCGCCGAGAGCGATACCCCGAACGCCGGGAGTTTTCCCGCCCTTTCCCTGAGGTGACCGTTGGGCGCCAACCGCCACAGGCGGAGAGTTGGGGCGCGCGCAGACCGCCTCGGCCCCGCCACCAAAAAGGCTCCAGGGGGGTTCGCGGGCCGGGGGCGGGGCAGCAGGAGGCGGGGTGCGCCCCCTGCAGATCGGGACTGTTTGGAACACACGGAGGGAATCACGTCATCCGTACGCAGGGGAGGCGGGGTCTGGCCGAGCCACGCCCCTTCCTTGGTAACGGCGCGTGAGAGGGGTAAACAAAGGGCAGACCCCGCCCACTCCTCGGAGGAGGAGGGCGCGCCCACAGTGGCTGCCCCTGGCCCCGGCGCCTGCGGCGGGGAGCGCGAGCCGACCCCCCTCGGGTCAGGCAGGCAGGCAGGCAGGCGGTGCGGGCGCGCGCTCCGGGCTGTAGCTCGTGCAGGAGAGGCGGTGTGTTTGCGCAGGCGCGAAGGAACGGAACGGGACGCCTGGGGCGGGCGCGGTGGGTGCGGGGCCGGGGGAGGATGGGTGCGCCCCGCCCCGCCCCGGGGGGATGCAGGCGTGCACCGCGGCTCCCTGCGCGCGGGTTGGTCACCGGGCGATGCGGCGTTCCGGGGGTTCCGGGCCCGTTTGGGGGCCTGCGGCGCCTGGGCCGGTGAGGGGCGCCCCCCGGCGGGGGTGAGGGGGATGCGTGCGGGGCCTGGCTGGATAGCAGCGCCGCGGGCAATCGCTGCCCGCCTCCCCTGCCTGCAATGAGAAAAGGCAGCGCAGCGGTGGAGGATCCTCGAAGAGGAGCAGCTCGTCAGCCCCCGCGGAGCCGAGGCAGGAGGCAGGACACCCCGACCACCCCTGGCCTAACCTCCTCCCGCGATAACCTGCGCTAGGCTGGGCGGCATTGCACCATGCCCATCCGTTCACGGGCCAGAAACCTGCCCTGGCGATGTCATCCCCTTCTCCGGCTTTGCAACGGGGACGCTTTGCTTCGGCGCTAGGGTGATGGGAGCTTAAGAAAGAGAGAACGTTTCCTCCCCGCCCCCCATCAGAAATGCAATTTGGAAACAGCAGGAACTGAGGTTGATTTTGAGGGGAAGGGTTGGTGGCTGTAAACTGTACCAACTTCACAGAACTATTGCACATCTCCCCCCGGTAGCTTCTTTCCCAGTTCGCTATCTGTACAGTGAGCTGCAAGTTAGATCTCGCCCCCCACCCCCTTTCTTACCTCCACGCTGTTCTGATATCCAGATGGTCTCTTACAACACAGGAGAGCTCCTGTCTCAGAGCAATGCAGGAAATCTCCAGCAGACTACGGAGCCATGAACAACTGGTGTAGATGATTCAACAGATTTTTTACTTTTACTGGCAAGTAAAAGTTCTAGCCTAGTGTAGTTGTCTGCGCAAGGTAGAAGGTTTTTGGGAGGAGCTCATTTTGCTACTTGTTCTGTTTCATTTTTCTAGCTGACCACAGGGTTGAGGGGGAATAGAGAGCAACACCGTGATGATATCTGATGGTATGTAACCCTCTGCACAATTTGTATATTGCAGGGTCCATCTTCAGGGCTTCATGCAGAGTCCATCAGTTCAGGTCAATACAAGGACTTACCATGGTAATACAAGTTAATTTTATATTTATTTATGCAGTAGAAGCTCTATGAACTAACTGGGGATTGAGGAGTTCATAGAATTGAATATCTCAAAATTAGAGTAGAAATGGTGCATACATTAGCGTACTAATTGTTCAGTGATAGTGTACATAATGAATGGTAATAAAAGTATACAATGTGCCTGTTACAGTCTTGCAGATGGATTTCACTACTTTATGCAGTATTGTACAATCATATTCTGCTGTAGTGTCCCTGTAGTCACTGGTGAAATAAATAGCTGATTTTTCTTTAAAAAACCTGCCTCTCTTCTTTGCCACCAAATCTGTCAGCTTTTTAAAAACTAGGAGTTACACTGCATCACTTTCTTCTTGTCCTTCAAACCACTGCAGAGGGATTTCCAATGCACTGAAGGCATCAGAATGTGAAGGGATGTTGTCATGTTCTTCATTAACATCACTTTTGTTATGTTACTTAGGCCAAGACTACACAAAAGAGCTTACAGTGGCAAAGCTGAACTGATGCAGCTGTGCTGCTGTAAGACCTCTCATGTAGCCACTCTATGCCAATGTGAGAGAGCTCTTCCATCAACATTAAACCACCCCAATGAATGGTGGTAACTGTCGGCAGGAGACCTTCCTAGTGCTGTCCACGCTTGCTTTTATGTCTGTATAACTTACGTCACTGGGGTGTGTGTGTGTTTTTTCACATGCCTGAGCGACATAAGTTATACCGACATAACTGGTAGACACAGCCTAAGGCACTATGTCCAGTGTATAGGGAAGTCAGTACACCCATGCTGTGGGTGCATGTGAACTCTGCTCCTTACTCAAGTAAATACTTGTGTGCCTTACTGATGAAGGGATAAAAATGGGTCATGTAGCCAGTCATTTATAAGATCAGTGTTCATTAAATTGGGGTTCCTACTGTGCTGTGAATCTGAAAGGTTCATTTTCAAGGCTGATGAACACAAACTGACCTACCTAACTTACATTTTAGGGTGTATGCGTGGGTGCACCAGTTTCTACTTTGCCATATTTGTGAGTAGGCAGACACATGCTTTGTAAAATGAAAATTCTGACCACTTGAGGTCAATGAAGACTCCATTGCACTTTCCACAAAAGTAGAAATGTCCAGCTTCTTTGGAGGGGGGCAAGGTACCGTGGTGCTGGACATAGAGTGAGATCCAGAATAGAATAGTTACTTACATTTTGCTTGGACCTGGGAGCTGTCTGAGCTATGCCTTTGTGAGATGAGAGAGGGCTGCAATCTCTTCAATGTCGTGCAAGTGGATGCAGCCCTTGGATTCCTGGTAAATTTGTAAGAGATCCCTAAATTGGAATCTTCTAGGCTTTGTTGCCACAGAATATGCAGACTTCAGCTTTCTGTTCTGTAGTTTAATTGAGAGACAGGAAGTGAGGATTTAGAGCTCATCAGAAATAATGAAAGTGCTTCACTGCTGATAATGATCGTGGGCAAGCAAAGAATTGGGTGGTCAGAAGCATGTATCACAATGAAGGAGAAGCAATAGTGGTGAGACAATTGCAACCTCCCAAATAACTCGCAGCCCCATAACTACTTGCACTTAAATATAGTGCCTTGCAACCTGAAGGATCACAAAATGCTGTCCACACTTTAAAACTATGGGCAAAATTTCCAACAGGAAAATAATTGCACTTCAAAGATTTGCTAGTGCATCTGTTTTCAGGGCACAAATGTATGGGAGTGTAATTCAGGAGGCTTGCTAAAAATCTATCTACATGAGCATTTACGTCATAAATCGTACACATTACATTACAAGGAGCATTCAACAAATTATAGCTATCCAATTACTATTTGTAGGAAAGTTTGTCACTTACACTAAAAGATGTCTGATTGCCAGCAGTTTCCTCTCCATGTGACTGGCAGTATTGTATCTCAAACCTTCATCCCTTACAACTTGTGCTCTGCATTTTCCATTGGGATCTTGTTTTTCTGAGGATGTTGCAGATTGAACCTGCTTTTCATTTGAATTGTATTTCCCCTTATTTTTACCATACATGTTCCTTTATGTCTATTTGTGGATTGAGTCACATGGGTTGTGTCCCAGGACTATGTCACTGAATTTCAATTTATGTCTCTCTTTTGCTGAGGTGTACTGAGTCGTAGAGGTACTTCTCAGGGTTTACACTGTAAAAATGTGGTAGGTGCACTCCTGTTCCCATAATTAACACTGAAGTGATGATGTTCATAATGTTTCTAGACTGTATCAAAGTCATTTGTTTCTCTTGTGCATCAACTGGTGCATTTCTTGTGAGGAATGCACCAATACAGTCATTTAACAGAGTGTGTGAAATTAGCTATATAACCCATCACTAGTTGGGCAGTAACACCAGGCTACCCAGTGTACAATGGATGTGCTGTTTAGCATGAGGCCAAAGTCCAAGAACCTTCAATCACTTAGGAAATGTAGGTATTCTTGCGTCCCTTTCCTCTTGAAACGTGCTCATCATTCCATCCTCTGCACCTGTGCTGTAGCCTTGAAAATCACTCTTCCTTCTCCTCATGGTATTTGCCTACCTTGAAATGTTTCCATATTTCTTCTACATGTTTTCTCTACAGGTCCTTTAACAGAGCTTTAAATATTCAAAATGACCATACGCAGAGGATCTGTCTGCTCTAGCAGCACTGTGGGAGCTAAGGGCCTGAGCCAAATCCATTGAATTTGATTGAAGTTTTTCCATTGACTTCATTAGGGTTTGGATCAGGCTCTTGGTGAGTATTAAATAGATACCTGTTCAGTATACATGTATTTGCTAAAGCAGATAGTTATGCTTTTTGCTATTAGACGAAGAATTTATATTATATTATAGTAGCAGCCACAGTCCCCAGTTGGGTGAAGTATCACCCTGGTTCTACTTCGAATGATTGCTCATATCCATTCCAATATAGGTGAGTGCGTGCTACCGTGCATTGGTTCCTGGAACTTCTTTCCCCTTAGCAAGCACCATAGGGTCGGCTTAGGTGCTCCCTGGAGTGCTGCACTCATGCCGCGGTATATGAGGCACCGCTGACCCTGCGGGCCCTCAGTCCCTTTTTTCCGCTTGTGACAGTGACTGGAATGTCTTGCCTCTTGCCTTCTAGCAAGTAGCATTCCCCGTTTGAACTGTTCTAGTTCTTTGTAGTTAAGTATTAGAATTAATTAGCTGTTAAGTGTAGATAGTTAGCATTAGATTAGATAAGAAGCCCTTAGGGGCTTAAGGTTGGGCCATGCCTGGCTCAACCGGTGTTAAGTCCTGCGCCGCTTGCAGCAAGCCCTTGCTGGTGAGCAACCCTCATGAGTGCTGTCTCCGCTGTCTGGGAGAACAGCACAGGAAGGACAAGTGCAGGATCTGCAAAGCCTTCAAGCCGAGGACCCAGAAAGAATGGGACGCTCGCTTGAAGGCCATCCTGATGGAGTTGGCGCTCCGCCCGGACTCTGAACCGATGCATTCTTCCGCGGCACTGAGAGTCTCCTCGGTGCGGAGCACTCCACCGGCACCGGAGTTGACCAGTCGCCAGTGCCAAAGAAAAAGAAGCACCAGGGCACTGAGCGCCAGGACTCCCCTGCACCGCCTGCGCGGCCTGGGGGGAGTCGGGAGATGCAGGTGCCAGAGTGAACTCAATGGCCTGTGGCTGGTGCATCTCCACGCAGGGAGCCTCCCCCGACTCCTGGGGGTGAGGGAGTGCCCCTACGAGGACCGTCGACACCGGAGGCGTTCCAGGCGGCACGCGCCCTGATGGCCATGCCCACGCCTCCATCCTCCCCTCGGCTGAGGGTGCAGGGACCGGCGTCTCGAGGTAAACCTGCGCTGGGTGCCTCTGGTGGGTGGTCGAGACCGCAGTACAAGTCTCCCCCCAGACGGTCAGAGAGGGTAGAGCGTGCCGGCTCCCCTCGCAGCTCCGACTCTGGGTCGTCGAGCTCTTCCGCACCGTGGCACTGAGGAAGGTACACGGCACCGGAGGTTTCGCGCTCGAGGCGACGCTGCTCCCGTTCCGCTTCGCACGAGGTGCGCACTCCCGCACCCTGGCACCCTCGTCACCATGGCACCGGTCTCGATCCTCAGAACGGAGTCAGGCGCGGATCCCGGTGCTGGAGGAATTGGCACCGATGACACACACCGCACATCATTGCAAAACCTCGCAAAACCTCGGCACCGAGACGGAGGTCGTCCTCCAGCTCATCGAGCTGTACACCTCCCTGACGGCACCGTTCGCGGCGGCACCGGCACTCCTCATCCTCGGCGGTGGCGGCGCAGAGCAGGTCCCTGACAAAGATGGGCGGGAGCTGTAGGCACCGTGGGTACCGCTCTAGTGGCGCGGGGTCCCGCAAGGGCATGCACCGTCCAGAAGCACCACAGCTGGCACAGATACCGGCACCAGGATGGCCATAAGGTCCATGGCAGTGGCCATGCTGGGATCCATGGGGGGCGCAGATGGGGCAGGGTACTGTCTCTGTCCCATCGTCAGTGTCACAACCGGTACCCCCCCACCTAGCCAGCCGCTAAGGGTCATTTCTCGGAGGAGAAATCGGATCCTGAGGAGGGACCCTCCACTGGGCCCCTTCCACAATCCTCCTCCTCCTCCCCTGACCAGGTGACCGCCAGGAACCACAGGGCACCCCTACCGGATTTCAAAGTTTATCAGGAGCTCCTTATGAGGGTGGCCAGCAACCTCAATATAGAACTGAAGGAGCTCTCTGAGGAGGAGGATCCCGTCTTTGGTGTGGCTGGGTCGGTGGGGCTATCTAGAGTGGCCCTCCCAGTTCACGAGAGAGTCCTGAAGCTGGCCAAGGCTCTCTGGCAAATCCCTGCCTCGGTTGCTCCCATCTCCAAGGGCACTGAGAAAATGTACTATGTTCCATCGGAGGGGTTTGAGTTCCTTTATACCCACCCAACCTCCGGGACCCTAGTGGTGGACGCGGCCAACCAAAGAGACAGACAAGGCGGCCCGGGCAACAAGCCCCAAAATAAAGATAACAAAAAACTAAACCTGTTCGGCCACAAGGTCTATTCCACCAGGGCCCTGCAGCTGAGGATCGCAAATCATCAAGCACTCCTTGGTGCCCGCACTGGATCCAGGGCACCAATACCCTTCTCCTGGATCCGTCCCGTCTGTTTGCGGAAAGGCTCAGGCCCTACTACGCCGAGTGGAAAAGTATTACATCAGACTACTAGGTCCTCGGCGTAGTTCTCAGGGGATATGCCCTTCAGTTTACGGCCTTCCCCCCAGATTCCCCCCCACCCCGTCCCTCTTCAGGGACCCCTCTCACAAGCAACGCCTGTTGCAGGAGGTGAATTCCCTCCTCCTCCGCAGGGCTGTGGAAGCAGTCCCTCCGCAGGAAACGGAGGGGTTTCTACTCCAGGTATTTCCTCATCCCCAAGGCAAAGGAGGGCCTGAGACCCATATTAGATCTTCGCCGTCTGAACAAGTTCATCAGACGTCTCAGGTTCCGTATGGTTTCCCTAGCCTCCATCATCCCCACACTGGATCCAGGAGACTGGTACGCCGCCCTCAAGCTAAAGGATGTGTATTTTCATATTTCCATCCTTCCCAGGCACAGGCGCTTCCTTCAATTTATGGTAGCTGGCTGCCATTACCAATTCTCGGCCCTGTCCTTTGGCCTCTCGTCTGCCCCCAGAGTCTTCACAAAGTGCATGGCGGTGGTGGCGGCCCACCTATGCCGCAGAGGGGTCCAGAACTTCCCCTACCTGGATGACAGGCTGATCTGGGGCAGGTCCGGGGCCCACGTGAGGAACAGCCTGGCACTCCCTGCGTGACATGCACCAGACTAGGGCTGCTCATCAACGAGCAGAAGTCCACTCTCACCCCGGTGCAGCGCATAGATTTCATTGGGGCCACCCTGGATGCCACTCAGGCCAGAGCCTTCCTCCCACAGCCTCACTTCGAGGCGATGGCCACCATAATCGACCAACTCCACAGGTCTCCCATGACAACAGCCAGGCACAGCCTGCAGCTGTTGGGACACATGGCGGCCTGTACGTATGTGGTGAAGCTGGCTTGCCTCAAGCTCAGGCCTCTCTAGGCTTGGTTAGCCTCGGTGTATGCACCGTCCAGGCACTCCTTGCACAGGGTGGTCACGGTTCCCACACAGGTACTGACCTCCCTGAACTGGTGGAGGACTCCCGGGGAAGTACTGAGAGGGGTTCAGTTCCAAGACGTGGCCCCATCAGTCACCCTTATTACGGACGCTTCGGATGTGGGATGGGGGGCCCACATCAGCCGCGACCTGAGCACCCAGGGGCTCTGGTCGGAGGAGGGGAGGAGTCTCCATATCAACGTCCAGGAGCTCAGAGAAGTCCGACTGTCCTGCAAGGTGCTCCTCAGATTCCTGAGGAGCAGGATGGTGCAGGTCTTCACGGACAACACAGCAGCCATGTTCTATATGAACAGGCAGGGGGGAGCGCGCTCCTCGGCCCTTTGCCAGGAGGCCATTCGACTTTGGGATTTTGCGGTGAGGCATGACTTCCACATACCTGCCTCTCACCTCCCGGGGGTCAGGAACAACGAGGCGGACCGCCTTAGCAGGTCGTTTCTACCCCAACATGACTGGTTGCTACATCCGGAGGTGGTAAGTTTTATCTTCTGCAAAACTTCCCCAACTGGACCTGTTCGCGTCGTCCTGGAGCAGGAAGTGCCTGAGGTTCTGCTCGCTCCAGGGTTGCAAGCCGGGCTCCATCTCCGATGCGTTCCTCATAGACTGGACGGGGACCCTCATGTATGCGTTTCCCCCCATTCCGCTACTGCCCAAAGTCCTCTTGAAGATCAAGAGGGACAAAGCGGACGTCATACTGATCACCCCAGCCTGGCCGAGGCAGCACTGGTTCAGCATGTTGCTGGACCTGTCCATCACCCCGCCAGTGCCACTCCTGAGGCGTTACGACCTGCTCTCCCAGGACCAGGTTCGCCTGCTGCACCCAGACCTGGACTCCCTCCACCTGATGGCATGAAGACTCTGTGGCTGACGGAGGGAGAGAGAGCCTGCTCGGCGCAGGTCCAACAGGTTCTGCTGGGCAGCAGAAAACCCTCCACTCAAGTGGTGTACCGGGCCAAGTGGAAGCAGTTTACCTGTTGGGCGGAGTCCCGGGGCATCCCACCGAGCTGCTCGCCTATACAGGCGATTCTGGAGAACCTGCTCCACCTGAAGCTCCAGGGTTTAGCGCTGGCCTCTCTGAAGGTGCACCTGGCGGCCATCTCGGCCTTCCACCAGCCGATGGAAGGGAGGTCATTATTTTCCCATCCCATGTCAGTCAGATTCCTCAAGGGGGTGGAGAGGCTGTACCCGCAGGTCCGTGACCCAGTGTCTCCCTGGGACTTGAACCTGGTCCTCACCAGACTAACGGGACCCCCTTCGAGCTGCTCATCCTCTTGTGGAAGGTAGCCTTCCTAGTGGCCATTACATTGGCTAGGAGGGTCTCCGAGATAAGAGCCTTAACCTCGGAGCCCCCCTACAGCGTCTTTTATAAAGACAAGGTGCGGTTGAGACCTCACCCGGCTTTCCTGCCTAAGGTGGTGTCCCAGTTCCACTATAACCAGGATATCTTCCTCCCCGTGTTCCTTCCAAAACCGCATGGCTCGGAGGAGGAGCGGAGCTGGCACTCGCTGGACGGGAGACAAGCCCTCGCATACTACATCGAGCGGACACGGCTGTTCCGGAAGTCAACACAGCTGTTCGTGGCGGTGGTGGACCGGATGAAGGGCTCATCTGTCTCCACCCAGCGCATCTCCGCCTGGATCACCGCCTGCATCAGGTGCTGCTACGAGCAGGCGAAGGCGCCGCTTCCAGGGGCTGTTTCGGCGCACTCAACCAGAGCCAAGGCCTCGTCAGCGGCCTTCCTGGAAAGCGTGCCTCTGCAGGACATCTGCAAAGCAGCTACCTGGTCATCGGTTCACACCTTCACGTCCCACTACGCCATCGTGCAGCAGGCGAGAGAGGACGCGGGCTTCGGCAGGGCCGTACTAATGAGAGCAGCTCGCCGATGACTCCTACCCACCTCCAAGTTATTGCTTTTTAATCACCTATATTGGAATGGATATGAGCAATCACTTGAAGTAGAAAACAGGGTTACTTACCAGTAACTGTTGTTCTTCGAGATGTGTTGCTCATATCCATTCCACACCCACCCTCCGTCCCTGCTGTCGGAGTCGGCAGAAAGACGGGACTGAGGGCCCGCAGGGTTGGCGGTGCCTCATATACCGCGGCATGAGCGCAGCACTCCAGGGGGCGCCTGAGCCGACCCTACGGGGCTTGCTAAGAGGAAAAAAGTTCTGGGAACCAGTGCACGGTGGTGTGCAGTCATCTATATTGGAATGGATATGAGCAACACATCTTGAAGAACAACAGTTACTGCTAAGTAATCCTGTTTTTATAACCTCAAAACTGTGGAATCACAAAAAATTCAGACAGGATGCCTTAGACTGGAACTGTGATAGAAATGCTAAATTCGGGCAGGATGTCAGAACTACAGTAGAAATGCAAAATCATTGGTCTATGTTGTAAGACGTTAACTACCTTTGTAACTGCACCCAGCCATACCCTGTCAGATAGATGACTGTATGTGACTTGGGACCCACTGGCATCGGAAGAATCACTGGGACATGCTGGTACCATGAGACCCCCAGTGTGTGTTATAAGTACCCTATGTGCGGTAAATGACCTGTTAAATATCAGAAACTCCACTATACGATCTATATGTAAAAAAGGAATTTTAAAAACCTATATAAGCCATCTGTATTTTGTACCAAGGCAAAGTTCCAGAGATCAGCACAGGGACGTGCTGTCTGGGCTTCCCTATAGCTATAGCTTCCTGTGTGTATGTCACAATTAAAGTTCTGCTCAATTCAACCCTAAAAGAGAAGCTGTGTGATCCTTTCCACGACAAAACAAACAGGCAAAGAGTAGGGGATGGTGATACAGCATACATTTTATGTGCTTCAGAATTAAATTTTAGTGCATTAATTGAACAAGTTCTCAGTAAACATCTATTTTATTTGGATTAATAACTTTCATCTGCAGATCTTTTTTTAGCTAGATGTAAACACAGTTTGGAGCACTAATTGACTGTTTAGATTGCTCACTTTAATCCACCAATTGTATCAAAAATATCTATGCAGCCTTTCCTTTCTTGATTATCTTTTTCACAATCTAACCTAGTCCATAATAGAGGTGATATGGATTTGGGAGATCTGTTACTGTGTCATAACTATTAGTCCATATAAAAAAATCCACAACCAGGAAGGTAGTCTGTGGTCAAGAGCCCTGGACTAACATAGCTGGGAGTGCTGCAGATCATGATTTTGTTGCAGCAATATAGCTGTATGTGGAACCCCAGTGCTGGATGACATGAGCAAGGGAATATTGCAATTTAGGAGTGAAGTGCTCTGGGTTCTTGTAGTTGGCACGGACACAATAATGATCCAGATCTTTTCGCAATCCCAGGTTTTTTTGTTGCTGTTCTGTTTTTACAGGGAGGTAAAGGTGGCAAATCCAAACGCAGCAAATCCAAAGGCTCCAAGAAGAAAACAAAGAAGCCAGTGAGCGAAGTGGATATCCTTAGCCCAGCTGCCATGCTCAATGCCTACTACATTTCTCACAATGCTGCTGCCTGCCTGGAGTTCCGTGGTTTTTCCTGGCCCGGCTCCCCCAAAAAGAAAGGGAAGAAAGGAAAGTAGTAATCAGATGGATGGAAGGCAAGGGACCCATGATAAATCAAGCTCCACCGTGAAAAGGAGAACCCTTGTTAAGGATTGAAAGCCAACTGATCACTCAGGTTTTTAACTCTTAAGGTTTGCCATAATCACTGTTAAGGCCAGTACTAAGACACTCTGTTATGGTGCAGGCATGAGATAGTAAATGTTAATTTAAGACTTACTCTGCCAGTGCAATATTAACTGTGGACATTAGCCTGCTAATTGTGACAGCAAATAAAACATTGCACCTCTGTGGGCAATTCTAATGACGTGCAGAGGGATTCATTTTGTACTGATGGCTGCTGCTGCTACTCCTGCTCCTAGGAATCAAATGTATTCTCTGAAAGCCAGTGCACATCAGTGCTGGTGTGTCTGCCATTGCTTAAACCCAGGGTTGCAAAAGTGCAGCCTCAGAAGATGCAGCCCAGGGAGACTTCATGTCCCAGCGTGCAGTGATTGCTCTCGATCTGAGCATCTTCGCTGAAGACCACAGTCTTCATATTAAAGTTTAGAGTGGCTTCAATCAGCTCCATTTTATACCAGTTAAGTGCAGCCTTTGGGTTCCTGGCAAAATGCTAGTCAGTCCTCTGCTGGGCAAAGTTCTTGTGCCCATAGCCCATATTTCTATCACAGGTCTGGTTCATGCATATTTTGTCCCGTCCATTCTTACCTACAAGGCCCAAGATTTGGTATGAAACTTTTTTCTTAACTATCCCAAGTTCTTATGTATTGCCTGCTCAGAGGGGCTGGGGCAATAGGGAATGTGTCAAGAATTGATGTATGTTGTGGAGGGAGTCAGGGAATTAGCGGATAGATGTGTCTTCCTTAAACAGGTGGAGAGGAGAATCTGCAATGAGGCAGGGCTACAATAAATGAGGCAGACATCCTGACTTTCTAGGATGCTCACGTTATTGCCAGCGTGAAGCAGCTTATGCTCCACCCCATGTGGCATAACATGAGCAGGAAACTTTCAGCCAGTCTCTGGTTGGGCTAGGGCCCCTTTGACTGCAAACCGAGAACAATTTCTGAATGTCTTTGAAGTAGGGAAGAATTTGACGCTTTTCTAAGTTCCAGGTAAAGTATGTTATGGACTTTGGAAGAGCAATTTGGAATTTGGAACCAGTAATAATTTGATCCATCTTGGTATTTAATGCCTGTTAGGCCTTGCAAGATGGAGATTTCCCTCTATGCACAGGTCTCATTTGGGAAGTTCATAGTTCTGTGGGTCTGCCTACACGGCCAAATACTTCCATCATTTACACTAGTGCAAACCTGCTGCTCTAATGATGTTGCACACATATAACTGAACTTGACCTCTCTGCTATCCTGCTCAGCATGCCACCCTCCCACCCCAAGTGGCATGTTCTCAGTATAGAATCACATTCCAGCACCACCCCATCACCCAGCAGGATGTCTCTGACCCCACCATACAGCTGTGATTATTCTTTCCCCTCCATAACATAGCTCCAAAGAAGAGGGCATGTATAATGCATCCCAAGGTACACTGAAGCTCAAACCGTTTTTTGGATGATTTGTCAGACAGGTTACATGATCAGTTTACAGAAGGGGCAAAAGATACTTGAGGAAAAGTGATGCAATCTGATCTCCAGATAAAGGAGCCCATACTGCTGTTGGATTAATGATAACACTGGATGCAGAGCCGGCACAAAGTTCCTTCTGAGAATCCAGAAGAAATTTCACATGCAGGCGCTAGAACACATTTTGCTTTGCCAGCTCCCCTCCAAGACTTAATGTCTCCAGCATTTTCTGCTCTGTTTTTTAAAGGGCACTGCCAAATAGAGCTTGGTAAATAAATCTTTCCATGAATGTAGCCTCTTTCTGCAAATTGCCCACAAGAAGTTAACTTTTTGAATAATTAATACATTTTTTTTAGCGTGTGTTAAATCAGGGTCTGTAGATTATTCATGAACATATTACAATTAAGACTGATTAGCTGATGTTTCCTATATTGCTAACTGATTCGCTTGTAGCTCAAGTGGTAGGGGTCTACATAGCTCTTGGAACAGAATGAACCAAGGTCTTTCCTTGCTGTCGTTAAATTAGAAGTGGCCATGACCTCGCCTTCCTGTTATGCCGTTTGTTCTTGCTGACTGTCATAGCACGTGGGACTGGAGGAGAAAATTTCCTTTTAAAAAATGGAGGAAAGAGAAAATGACCAAAAAGCAAAGCAACTATTGTGCTAGCTGTTATGCAGGTTCTGAGGCGGCGTCTCCTGAGCCTGAGGGGGTAACAAGCAAATTGTCAGGCAAATTGAAAGGGTCCTCACCGTGTCTCAGGCCTGAAGGGGAAGGCTTCATGAACCAGCAGAGTAACACACCTACCAGACAACTAGTTTCCTCGCTCACCCTTGGGCCCAAAAACTCATCACTAGCAGTTCATTCAAGTCTGTCAGGTAAATCTAAAGCTTTTCCAATTAATCTCAGCTAGGGAGGTTTGACTTCAGAAACTGGAGAGCCAAGTAGCTTCTGCTAGTCTATTGAGAGACTCAGATTTGTCTCCTTGCATGGGGAGCCTTCCCATCTCTGGGCCCACGCAATCTCCTATTCTGCCTGATCTCCTGACTTCTCCACAGAACTGTGCAGCAGGACCAGTTGGCTCATACAGCTCCTTCACTGATGTGCTATCCTAACACAAGTGAGTTCAGTAAATTCTCTGAGGGAGAGAATTAGCCTCTTTCAGTTATTGGGGTACAGGAAAAGTGTGATGTGACTTCTATGCACTTTCAAACTACTTAACAAAAAGTTTGGACATTTAACATGGATTACAAAAATCCCAGAGTTACATTAGCAAGGACTTTTTTAAAAAAAACCAAGAGCTTGGAAGAGAGAGAAAACTTCCTACTTTGTTGTATGAGTCAGTCTCTTGCTAATGAATTTAGGAAAATATCTTCCCTATAGGCAGGTTATTTTATAATGACCTAATGCAGGATTTCTTGCAACTTCCTCTTAAGCAGCTGGTACTGGTCAGAGACAGATACTGGACTAGATAGACCACTGGTCCAGTCTGGTATAGCTATGTTCCTATGTAAATCCAGTCTTTTAACACATCTGAAACAGACTGAGTATTGCTTCTACAAGGCAGATTTCAGCTCTCAGTTTAAATATGAAAAAAATCAGTCTTAATTTCTGCATGATGAGATTTAGGGCTCCACATGGGAACTAGTGAAGTGCAAACGTTAAAACTTTGGCCGTCAAATATATCTGAAAAGTTGCTTTTAATTACTTGTGTTTGGAAAGCCTTATGGAAAGCTGTACAATATATGATAGAAGATAAGGGGTTCTTTCTTACCTATCATCCCTACAAAACAAAAAGTCACAGTTCCTTGTTTTTCCTCTTGTGGCAATTTGAACTCACTGCTGAACAGTGTCATAGGCTCTGTACTGCTAACCGCTCGTGGAGATGATTTTTTAACTCAAATGATTGATATAGCATTAGTGCAGTCTCAGGCCTGGTCTATACCTCAAATGTAGGTCAATTTAGCTGTACCACTGCAGCGCTTGTAGCATAGATATATCCTTAGTCACCCCCAGATGACGACTGCAGATGACTTTTACTCTTTCTGTTATTCCAATAAGTAGGAGTCAGAGCTTGGGAGAAACCTTATTACCCACAGGCTCAGCTTCTAAAAAACACAACCCATCAATAAAGTCTGTCCTGCTTCAGTCTAAGAATAACTTTCTTAGATGAAAAAACAACGAGAGTCCTGTAGCACTTTAAAGACTAACAAATTTAATTTCTGCAGGCATAAGCTTTCGTGGGCTGTAACCCACTTCGTCAGATGTAAGAAACAGAAATCAGATAGGAGATATATATACATATCCAAGGGTAAGTAACAACAATGGGGAAGGTAGATAAAATCGAAGTCCATTCAGTTAGAGTAGTTGAGGCCTATTCACAACCATTGATTAGGAGGTGAGAATGTGTGAACAGTGACAATTACTTCTTGTAATGAGATAACCATTCCAAGTCCCAATTCAGACCCAGTTTGATTGTGTCAAGTTTGCAGATGAGTTCCAGCTCTGCAGTTTCTCCCTGAAGTCTGTTTTTGAAGTTTTTTTTGTAGAAGTATGGCAACTTTCAAGTCAGCTACAGAGTGTCCTGGAAGATTGAAGTGTTCTCCGACTGGTTTATGGATGTTATTTTTTATGTCTGATTTGTGTCCATTTATTCTTTTCCATAGTGACAGTCCAGTTTGGCCAATGTACGTGGCAGAGGGGCATTGCTGGCACATGATGGCATATATTACATTAGTAGATGTGCAGGTGAATGAGCTCCTTATGGTGTGGCTGATGTGGGTAGGACCAGTGATGGTGTCACTAGAGTCGATGTGTGGGCAGAGCTGGCAACGGGGTTTGTTGCAGGGGTAGGTTCCTGGACTGGTCCTCTGCTGCCTACATGTTATACTCATGCAAATGAATGGGACCCTCTGTTTTAGGAGCTGTGAAGTTCTGAGGAGTTGGTGTGCAGCACAATTAAAAATGTTGTGTCCTAGCTGCCAACACACTTGTTACAGTATTAACAGTATTTCCTCCTTTCTGCTATCTTCTGCTTAGCAGTTGTCACGCACAGTGTGCTGTTCTCAGAGTGAGTAAGATCAGCATTTCCGGTAGGAAGTTCTGTGTCAAAACCATGGTGTTAAAAATACATTGGCCTCTCGCCTGCATGTCCTTGGGTGGTGTGTGTCAGGGAGCATAGGAAGGTGGTTATCCAGTGCAAGTGTGAGTGGAGGCTACATATTGGCACAAGTGCATTTAAGCAGAAGGTGCAGTCCATCACACCTGGCAGTAGAAGATTTTGTGCTCCAAGCATGTCCCCCTTCCTTACTCTTATTTTTATTCAAGTTTTCTAAGTTTTTGATATTTTCTATCACACATTTTTTAAACAAAACCTGTCTTTGGCCTAAACTATGTGATAGTGTCTTTAAAGGTGACCTGCAAAGGATTTTTTAAAATTGGGCTTGTACCCTTTATTGCTTCTTGATGATGGATCAAAAAGGCCGCCTAGGTTGTATGTGTTTACGTTTTATTTCTGCTTGTTTCTATGTTAGAAATATCAGAAATGTCAAGTTTATTGTTCTTTGGTTTTGTTGGAGGACCTCCGGGTTGTTTGTGAGCACTAATTCCATAATAAAAGGGTTGGCAAATATGCTGAAACTTTTTTTAATAAAAGCTTTTTTTATCTGAAAGGTTAACTAGACATTGAAATTAAACAAATGTAAAAAAAAATAGATTAAAAAAAAATATGGTTTTCAACAGTTTGACTAAAGACCCCTTTTCTTCTCAATTGCTCAACTTCGTTGATTCTTCTGTTGTTAACCTTTCATTAGTTCTTTAGTCATAATAGAATTGTCCAACCTACACAGCACTGGAATATCTTTTAAAAGGCTCATCTCTTTGAGATTTTCCTTTAAAAAAAATATTTTTTTTTAAGTCTAATTTTCTCCCTTTTGTAAGTCATCTTTATGCCAAAAGCCAGAGAGGAAAGAAACAACTTCTTTTTGAGCTTATCATTCTGCTATAGTGGTAAACTCAACCATTCTGATTCTTAAGAACATAAGAGTAACCATACTGGGTCAGAGCTGATGCCAGATGCTTCAGAGGGAATGAACAGAACAGGGCAATGTATTTAGTGATCTATCCCTTGTCATCCACTCCAAGCTTCTAGCAGTCAAGGATTAGGGATATCCAGAGTATGGGCTTGTGTCACTGACCATCTTGGCTAATAGCTATTTATGCACCTATCCTCCATGAATTTAGCTAATTCTTTTTTGAACCCAGTTATACTTTTGGCCTTCACAACATCCCCTGGCAATGAGTTCCACAAGTTAACTGTGTTGTGTGAAGAAGTTCTTCCTTATGTTTGTTTTAAACCTGCTGCCCACTAATTTCATTGGATGACCCCCAGTTCTTGTGGTAGGTGAAGGGGTAAATAATATTTCCTTATTCACTTTCTCCATACAATTCATAATTTTCTAGGCCTCTATCATATCCCCCCTTATTCTTGGTAACAAAGAGATAGATTATACTTATCATACTGTATCACATTCAGATGTCTATACCAGATGGGAAAAAATTGCTTTTCCCTGTATGCAATTTAGGTTGAAATTGCACAGAATAAAAATGAAGGAAAGCAAACTATAAATGTCATTCAGTGAAGCTAGGCCGCAGTGACCACTTAAGGAAGGAAGCATGGTTGCATAATAAAGATGGATTAAAATTGATGAAATTTTAATGAAGGCAGAGCAGAATTGCCCTCACTGCACTTGTGGAAACTTTGGAATGGGCTTTTAAGAAAGAAGGATATAAAAGTTACAGAAACATGTGTCTTCCAAAAGGTCCATAAATCGGTTCACCCCAAAAGGAAGTGTAACAATACTGATGTTTTTTTTAAAAATCTACAAAAAATTTTTAAAAATGAATAAATAAAAATCTCAGACCTACGATGAACTGTAACACACTGCATTGCTCATTCCTTCTCCTTTTCACTGCAATCTATTTTTCGTCTGCCCATTACCTATTTCTGTTGTAAGCTCTTTTTGACTTGGACCTTGCTTTTCGCTTGGCCCACTGTTGACACTATATAAATAATAATGAGTGGACTCTCATGGAGATCTCACTGTATATATGTTGCTGAAACTACCATCTTACCAGGTGGATGGTGCAGAGGAGATTGACTATACTCATCCAGCATTATCACTTTGTTTCCATATACTCTGTCTGCTGGCAGAAAAAAGTAATTAGTTATTAACAGATTTTGTTTTGACAAGTAACTGTAGTGCAGGAGAGGCAGGCTCCTAAATTGCAGAGTTGAAGCCTTGATTGATTTTGGTAATTAGATCCCATGACACTGCAAAATAACAGGTGAAACCACTGCCACCAAGACTATTATTTAGGGCCTAAGAGACCCAGTTATGGTCCAGGACTCCATTATGCTAGGTGCTATATAAGCATAAAACAAAAAGATGGTTCTTGCTTCAAACTAGTTGTTTTGTTTCAGATTCTCATCTTATACAAGGTATTTTCCTTACTGATCGTCTGCTGAGCAGGGATCAAGGACTCCAAGCCCTCACAACTGTGATTCCCTCCTTGGGCCTTCATATCACCAAACAAACAGCATGGTTCAACCCTCTTGGCCATTCTGAAATGCCCACTGAAAGGATGCAGCAGCTAACACAGATAGGAACCCAAATTAGACCCTCCGAGGCTGCCAACACAGGCCATCATCCCTAAATCTGAAATCCACTTCCAAAAATATAACCCCAGAAGTAGCTCCCCTCTACCTCTATCCTTCCTAACCCAATAGGCCTCTCTCACCCTGGTGTTTCACAAACCACCTCTCTTCCATGCTCAAAATGCACTACCTCCCTATGGCACTCTCACCCTCCAAGGAGAGACCGACTGTAAAAAAAGATAATGTAATTTTGGGCAGCATGCCCAGAGGCATCATATCACAGAACAGAGAGAGAGTGCTGTAAAACTCCTTCTTGCGTGATGTAAAACATCCCTCCCTCTGGTGCAACTACACCCGAAATAGTGCAATCAGTTCTGGAAATTTCTTTATCAGAAAGATATTAAGTTGGTGAGAAATGAGAGAAATTAAAAATAATTAGCGGTCTGGAGGAATTGAATTATGAGGAAAAGTTAAGGGCTAAATAGGTAGAGTTTGGCAAAGCAACATAAACTGAGCAAGGGAACATAACTTACAAATACTTGAAGGGTGTAGTAAGCTAGGGTGGTACAAGGAGGAAGAAAGAGGACCAAAGAATTACATTTAAGAGAGAGAATATTCAGACTAAGATCAGGAAAAACTTCCTGACCGTGAGCTCTATCGAGTTGTGGTTAATGCGGGGCCTTAAACAAATTCACCTTCTTACTATTAGCAGCTCTGTGCAAACTGGTGTATATACCTAACATAACCAAATGGATTCCACAGTGCTAAAGATGACTGGTGGAAAGATCCCCAAGAAAAGGAACAGTTTCTGTCTAATCTATCTATCTAGGCACTGTGGCATCAGAAATCAATTCAAAGACTATTCCAGAATCATGTTACTTATATACCCATTGAACTACCAACATTCTCTCTGGAGTAATGAAAAACAGGCCACCTCTTTATAAGCCATGCAAATCTACTTTAATAGTACATTGCAGGACAACCACTGTTGCAAAGATCTAAACAAAGAAGTAGATGTAAGAATATTTTCCCTCTCTTAAAGAGAGAGAAGGAAAAGGTTAGGTAACAGTTTCAGACCTTCCTTCTGTAACGTGTGTCCAAAATTGCTTGTTTGCTTCTTTATGTTGTAATTTTTGTTCACTTGTTTGTGGCATACTAGCTATAATCTATCATGTGCTTTTTCCATCTAGATCTCTAAGCTAGATTTTTGTTTTTTAGGTTTTTTTTATTTTTATTTTTTTTACATTTTATCAGGTTTCTTTCCATAATGCACAACCCTGTGAGAGTCTGGTATTCTATCTAAAAGTGTGTAAAAATGTAGCTAGCTAAGTAGTGCCATCAGGCAGCTGTTGTCTTACATTTAAGGAGACAGATGGGATATTTTGTAGGAAATGGACATATAGAATAATTGCAGCCATGAATGTTCCTTCCACTGCAGTGCTCATACAGCCCACTTGTTTCCAACACACCAAAGATCAACCCCCATATAAATATAGCATTGTAATAGACACTTTGCTGTCATCCCATCTGTTCTCCTAAGATAAGCAGTGTCAAGCTTGTTCAGTGTTTGCATGGGAGATGACTAAGGAATACTTATGGTTATGTCTGCAGTAGATGTTTTTTTGCTGCTGTCTGTTGGATGAGATTTACAACCAAATCCCTGCCCATCTGTGATCATTAAAATTCCATGGCAGTTTTTGTGAGAGTACAGGTGCTAACCTCTTAATAGTGACCTAACCAAATTCAAACTTAGGGCATGGATACATCTTCACTACAGAGCTGACCTGGGCTGTCACTCAGATATTGTCCCTAACTCAGCTCCTATCCACACTCCACACATAAAAGCAAGACACCCAATTTTGGTGGTGGTGGTGTCAGCCCAGGCTAGCTGGCCTGTCTGGGGCTATAGACTAAACCCCAAATGCTGCTTATACTGAGGCTGGTAACCCATCCATTTTGCAGTGTGGATGTAGGCTAATTAACTCAGGTGCTGTTAATCCTCCAGTGCCAAATTCCCCCATAGCAATATTTTCTTGCCATCTATCTCCTCCCTTTTCCTGCACTGGAAATCATTGATTCAGCATTTAAATCCCACATTGCATGCAGCCTGCACAACTGGGAAAATTTCTACATTTCTACTGTGCTTCCACACCACATAAACAGAGGAGGTAGCATTTGGGAGATTATCCTGCCAGCTGGCCAGAGGTTGTCACCAAGATTTGTTTGGACCTTACAAAGGTAGAGAACCAGGCACTTCAAAGGAAAGATTGTAATAAAGTATCTGATTAACAATACATAAAATTGGTAAACTGATACACTGCCCTACAAATGTGCTCACATTATCCCTTCCCCCATTTTCCCCTCCAAACCAAGGGTGTGGGCATACAAGAAATCCCTTACTGCCCTCACTCTCTGGATCCAACCCCAGTTATCAAAGGGGCACTTTCTGACTCCCTGTACCAGGCCTGTAAAGCAGCACAGGCATGAATCCAATCTTGGCTAATGTGCACCCTCCTTCTCTTCACATATATTGTACAGTACACAGCATGTACCAGTGACTGGCATCCAACTAGTTTTGTAGGCAATGCCACATTGCCTTCTGTCAGACAAATGCACTACCTTCCTACAACTGCTATACATTCTTCTTCCAGATGTTCGCGCCTTAGGGCAGGGCTTCATGAGCCAGGGCAGCAGATGATTGTCTGGGTCTGCCGAAACAACACTAGATACAGACACCCCAGTGAGAGCCATATGGTACTGCAGAAATAAAGTCCCAGCTTGTCCAAATTTGAAAACCCCAGATCTCTGGAATACCCTGGCATCATGCAACCTATCCCTGCATCCCACATTGGTGTCCATGATCCTTCCTCTATGATTGACCTGCATAATAAGTGAGTAGTGTTCTTTTTAGTTTACAAACTCACGAGCACCACTGATGTAGGAGGGGATGGACAATGGACATATGTGTGCCATCTGTGGCCCCAGGACAATTTGGGATGCTCATTTGCTCAATATTTATTTCAGGGCCATTAGCAATCTTCACCACCATTGGGTGTCTTGCAAACATCCATCCCCACAGCATGGACCGTTGACTTGCCAGTGACAAATTGATCAGCAACAGACCTGCAGATGTCTGGGGTAGCCAGCTTCCCGATGGCAATAGTACGGCCTGTCTCATCTGCATGCCCTGGCACTGAAAGGTGGGGGCAAGTCTCTCACACAGCTCTAGGAAAATGGCCTTCTCTACGCAGACATTCTGGTCATCGCAGGTCTGAATGATGATGTAGTCCCACCACTCTTTGCTTGTAGACCTGCTCCAAAACCACTGGTCAGCAAAGGGGGACTTCACAGCTATTAAAACTTGCATCCACAGTTTCCACTGGTCCAAGTCTGCATGCAACTTGCATGATCTCCTTAGCAAGCCACACTGCCATCTTCTCCGGGTGACGAGTTGCTGTTAAAATACCCTCCACCATGTCTCATTCTACATCCTGGTTCTGAAATGAGAATTGTATTAATGCTAACATTTGGAGCCGGTCATTGTCCTGAGTTGGATCCATGACCTGCCACTGGCTGGAATGAAAGCCACAGACAGATCGCTA
This sequence comes from Emydura macquarii macquarii, assembly GCF_026122565.2. Taxonomy (NCBI): domain Eukaryota; kingdom Metazoa; phylum Chordata; order Testudines; family Chelidae; genus Emydura; species Emydura macquarii. The sequence goes on along the minus strand of NW_027133607.1, from coordinate 8,918,368 downwards.
GAGCAGGCCAAGCCAGAAGTGGTTTGCCTTGCTGAGCTGGTAGGCTAAGACCACTTCCACACAGGAGCCTAGGAAGGACAGAGAAGTTTTCACACCATATGCTGCAAGCTGTGCTGTGCTAAGAACTATGGAATGTGACTCCAGAAGTCTTAATACCTCGTGAGTGAGTGCAGCTCCAATGTGGATGCAGCAACTCAAGTAGGGCAGTGCAGTGTGAATACTCACACCTGTGCTAGGCTAACTGGATGTTAAGACTCAAGGTCCCATCACTCAAAGTAACTCTGCAATGAAGAGGTATCTTCAGTTATGTTCACTTTACATACTTAAATGCACCCGCAGTTTCACTTGGCTATAGGACAGTCTTCATTTTCTGGCCTAACTGGTTATTTAGTATCGCTGTGTGCTGTTGAAAAGTTGCTGTGTTTCATTCCAGACATAGCAGCGTTTCAGTTACTGGCTGAAGTGATCCTAGAGTATAGTCTGTATATTAGTTTATAAAGTGTTCTGGGAACATAGAAATCCCCATGGTGGATGGGACCAATGGTATAGTGGTCAGTACCAGATGTTTCAGAGAAAGTTTTAAATGCTCTCATAATGGACATTCAGGCATCAGCATGCCCATGGAGAAAGTTTCTTTCTGATTCCAAGGCAGTTATTTGAAGACTTATGTTCTGAAGCAACAGGGTTTATATCCCTTGTAGGTTTTACCCTAGCCAATCTAATTTGTTTTTGTTTTGTTTTTTTTATCTAACTCAGCTCCAAGGACCTTTGGAGACAAAAATGTGTTTTATACATTTAAGATCATTACCATAGATATTTTCCTCTGCAGATTGCAAATTTGGAATTTGCTTATGCCTTCACTTCCATGATCACTTCATGTCCAAATTCTTTCTACAGAGGTTTATAGGATAAGTGATAGATAAGAACGTGTCTCCACATATCATGACCCCATGATTCTGATTCTGATGGGTTCCTTGTTTGAACCATTGGCTACTTGTTATCTGCTGCATCTGTCAGTGAAGGTGGCACTTTTGGTGGCCATTACCTCAGCCAGATGAGATGGGAGCTGTGTAATGTTGAGGCCTCCATATATAATCTTTTTTAAGGACAAGTTTACCTGCATCTTCATCCAAAGTTCACTCCCAAAGTGGTGTCATCTTTTCACATCAACCAGCCAATTTATTTGCCTGCAGTCTACCCAAAGCCGCATACAAGCAAGGATGAAGAGCGTTTGCACACCTTGGATGTCAGAAGAGCTCTACCATTCTACTCAGACAGAACCAAGCACTTCTGTAAATCATCGCAGCTGTTCGTAGCAGTGGTGGCAAGAATAAGAGGACAGTCAGTCTCCACCCACAGAATTTCTTACTGAATTGCCTTCTCTATATGCATGTTCTATGACTTGGCTAATGTCCCTCTGTGTAGCAGAGTCACTGCTCATTCAACAAGGTCGAATTGGCCGTGGCAGCCTTTCTGGCATATGTTCCAACTGCAGACATTTGTAGAGTGGCAACCTGATCCTTGGTCCACGTTTGCTGTCCACTATGCTGTGGCTCAAGACTCCAGAGATGATGCTAGCATTGGATGGGTTGTTCTCCAATCTTTATTGAAATAGACTCCGATCCCACCTCTTGTTGTTATGGCTTGTGAGACACCAAGAGTGGAATGCACATGTGCAATCACTCAAAGAGGAAAAAAAGGTTACTAACCTGTTCAGTAACTGTTGTTCTTTGAAATGTATTGCATATGTCCATTCCATGACCCACCCTTCTGCTCCTCTACACTGGAGTTCCAGCAAGAAGGAACTGAGCTGGACTAAGGGCAGCCCTGCATTTTTATCTGCACTCAGTGGCATGTGGAAGCAGGGGGAGCTCACCAACCCAGTAAAAAGTGTGAACTCCTAAAGTACTTAACAGTCTTACCATGGAGTCACAGACAGTCCCTTGGGCATTTCAGTCTATCTTGCTACCCAGGCAAGCTGGACTATGTGATAGAGGGTCACTTTACACCAAAGATCACAGCAATATTCAGGTTAATTCCAGTCCCAAAGGAGCAGTCACTTACCCCTGGACAATTGTATTCAGATTTCAAATCAAAGACAATGTCTGTAGCAAAGCCTGTAATACACTAACTAAAACTTTAATAACTGAGAGAAGTAATAAGAGAGTTATTTACAAGAGTAAAGCAGGAAACATACATACACAAATGAGGTGTAATCCTAAATTCAAAAGGTAATAGAAGCTTCTATAATATGCAAGCTTTTATGTCCTTTGGGGCTAACCCAAGTGAAACCCAGGTGGGGGAATCTCTTGCTTATGTCTATGAATCTTTGCTTCTCTGAGTTCAGACAACATAAAAAGACCTCAATGTCTTCTGCTTAGGAATTTTTACCCTCCCCTCTCTCTAGAGTCCAAGCTGATGGGATGAGCACCACTGCATGTAACCTCTTCATGGGTGGGTGGAGCAATCGACAGTGTCTTTATTCCACAGTGGCCCATTTGGATTCAATAGTCCTTTCTGAAGGGCTGCAGACAACACCTCTTGGGGTAAACTATTAATTCACACTTGGTAATGCTTCTCCGCTGACTGTGGGAAATTTACAAACTTACAGATTTTTAGAGTTACAGAGCAAACATTTAAACATTACCTGAGAACATGGGATACAGATATAAGCAGGATTAATACATGCAGCATCCTACAAGCATTCCATACAGTGTTAACACTAAATACAGTGTTACAACTCTGATTTCTATCTTGGTAATGCTGACACACAGGTAAACTAGCCTGATTTCCAGTTATGCCTTTGTAAGTGTTCAGTGAGGCTGAGGGATGTTGGCATGAGCCGGCACCTGGTCTGCCAGTGTCACAATGCCATTATGACTGCTTCAAGTTCTGATGCAAATATTGAGAAGGCTCTGTGGCAATCACTATTTAAGTTGACTCCAAGCCCCACATCCTAATGGTACTGGTTGTGAGTCACCTCAGGGGAATACACATATGCAGCCACTTGAAGAAGAAAAAGGGGTTACTTTCTTTGCATTGTAACTGAGATGTGGTTGCATGTGTATTCCATGAGTCACCCTCTCTCCCGTCTGCATCAGAGTCCTGTTTTGCCATGTTCTGATGTGAACTGAGAGGGGTTGGAGTAGAGATGCCTTTATATAACCTTAGGTCAGGGGACAAATGCCACCCAGATGGGTACTACTGCAGAAAACTCTCAGGCTGCAGCCTTCTGGGCACACGCTCACTTGAATGGTGTGGTACTCGGTGTGTTGGTCACCGATGTTTATCAGTGTAGGCTGCGTGCGTGTGTCCCTGTGTAGATGCTGTCCCAGCTCTGGCCAGGAAACTGAGACGGCTCTCACGATTGAATGAGTCGACACGACCACGTAGCTGAGCAACGAAGGCGCCCAGGCCAGGTTTATTGCGTGCGGCACAATGAGAAATGACTTACAGAGTATCTCTGGGTCAGTTTCATATTGGCGGCGTTACAATGGTCTCGGCCCAACGGCGGGATTTTCCATTATCCCCTAGACCGGACACTGGTATTCCTTCTGACACCCTCTTTTATACACTGTTACATACACTTTCGGTCTGCCCCCTTTCACGTAGGTAGTTGCCACCCTCCTGACGTAGTCTAATACCACCTTTTTCCGTTGATTGGCTGATTTGGGCACCGCCACTCCATGTATCATTTCTACCCATAAAAGTGTCATTTCAGAGAGTTAGTATCTTGGTACCTCTTATACCTACTACATATTTCAGTAATATTTTGGCAGTCTTACAACCTTGCAGAATCAGCACTTTCCTATACCAGTCTCAGTTAACTTGAGTGACCCCTTATACTTCTGTTCACTTGGCTTTTTCCATTTAGGCCTTAGCCTGTTTTACAGGCCTTAAGCTCTCACTTCTTACTACAAATGGAATATATGTATGCAACCACATCTCAAAGAACAAAGTTTTAAACTAAGGGCTGGGGGAAAGCCGACAGGTGCAGAGGAGCGCACGGCTTAGACAGGGACATCCCATGGGGGGGGGGGAGCTATTAATAGGAATTCTCTATATCATAGTAAAGAGGAGAGGATAGAAGTTGATAAAACACAGGTAGGAACTGAAAAGAAACAGTCAAATGAAAAAGAGTCTCATTCAACTACATCACATGAAAGAAGACAATTAAAAATGATAAAAATGATGATAAAAATGATATTTTATAAGTGGTTGTAGACAAATGGAAAAAGTGTAAATATATAGATGGGTGAACTTGAGTGCCTGGTATTAAATGAGGATATTGATATAATAGGCATCAAAGAAACTTGGTGGAATTATGACAATCAATGGGGCACTGTAATACAAAATATACCGGAATGATAGAATAGATCATGCTGGTGGGGGAGTGACATATATGTGAAGGAAAGCATAGAGTCAAATTTAGTAAAATATCTTAAATTAATTTCACTGTACCATATTCTCTATGGATAGAAATTTCATGCTTGAATAATAAGAGTATAGCAGTAGGGGATATACTGGTGATGGTGACTGTGAAATGCTTAGAGAGATTAGAGAGGCTATAAAAATAGAAAATCCAGTAATAATGGGGGATTTCAACTATCCCTATATTGACTGGGTACATGTCACCTCATGACAGTATGCAGAAATAAAATAAATTTTCTAGACACCATTAATGACTGCTTCTTGGAGCAGCTTGTCATGGAACCCACAGAGGTAGAGGCCCGTTCCTGATTTAGTCCTATATGGAGCACAGGATCTGGTGCAAGAGGGTGATTATAGCTGAACTGCTTGGTAATAATGACCATAATGTAATTAAATGTAACATTCTTGGGGGGCAGGGGAGGAGGGAGATACCAAAGAAGCCCACCACAATAGTATTTAACTTAAGAAAGGGGAACTACACAAAAATGAGGAAGCTAGAGAAATGAAAATTAAAGGAACAGTCGCAAGAGTGAAATGGCTGCAAGATGCATGGAAACTTTTAAAAAACACTATAATAGAAGCTCAAATTACTTGTAGATCCCCAAAGAATAATAAGAGGACCAAAAATGCCACAATGGCTAAAAAACAAAGTAAAAAAACCGGTTAGAGGCAAGAAGGCATCCTTTAAAAAGTGGAAGTCAGGGAGCATAAACTCTAGCACGTCAAGTATAAGAGTATAATTAAGCAGGCAAAAAAAAAAGAACTTGAAGAGCAACTAACAAAAGACTAAAAAACTAATAGATTTTTTTCAAGTACATCAGAAGCAGGAAGCCTGCCAAACAATCAGTGGGGCTACTGAACGATCGAGGTGCTAAAAAGAGCACTTAAGGAAGATGAGGCAGGGCAACTAAAATTATTAAGGGTATGGAACAGCTTTCAGATAAAACGAGATTAAAAAGACGGAGACTATTCGTTTGGAAAAAGAGGCGACTGAGGGGGAATATGGTAGAGGTGTATAAAATCATCAGTGATGTAGAGAAAGGGAATAAGGAAGTGTTATTTACCCCTTCACGTAACACAAGAACCAGAGGTCACCTGATGAAACTAATAGGCAGCAGGTTTAAAACAAACAAAAGGAAGGGTGACATTGGCCACTGTCAGAAGGCAGGATACTGGGCTAGACGAACTGTTGGTCTGACCCAGTATGGTCATTCTTATGTTCTCATGCTACCATATAGGTAAGTAACCATTTTTTCTTCTAGGGGAAGAAGTATGTGCACTAGAGTGAATTGTTTTGATATGGTTCTAGATTTTTGCATTTTAAAAAATATTAAATATACACACTGCTATGCGTTTATGTTAAAGAAAGCAATGTCAAAGAACTGCCCCATGGATTTGGTGCTGACGGTGCTGGGGTTTGTAATGCTCCTTAATTACTGGGGGAGTTCACGCCACAGTCTCTGACTGCCCCTCAGAAAGTTCTGTTTCCTCCACAGGTGAGTTTTACCCTTATTGTTGAAAGGCCCAGTATACCCAAGGAGCACAAATGTCTACCACAGCCTTCATCCCTGAGCTCTATGCAGTATTTTTGATATCCTGGGCCCACGTATGGAGATAATGACTGAGAAGGTGAGTTAGCCCTTGCTAATATAGCATCATAGTTCTTTGTTCCTTGTGCCAGCATGGCACAGCCCTTCCCAACATGGCATCCACTGGCTCCATCCTCCCTGTAAGGCCTCAGCTTTCCTAATGTGCTCACTTGTCCCTGATCGTACTTTTCTCATTTCAAAATTCTGTGATGCTGCCCTTCCCACAATACCCAATGGCCCACACCTCTCCATCACCGCACCCAATGGACCATACCCCAGTCCACCACCGCACCCAATGGCCCATGCCCCTCCTCCACCACAATACCCAATGGCCCACACCTCTCTGTCACCGCACCCAATGGACCATACCCCAGTCCACCACCGCACCCAATGGACCATGCCCCTCCTCCACCACAATACCCAATGGCCCACACCTCTCCGTCACAGCACCCAATGGACCATACCCCAGTCCACCACCGCACCCAATGGACCATGCCCCTCCTCCACCACAATACCCAATGGACCATACCCCAGTCCATCAGAGCACCCAATGGACCATACCCCAGTCCAGCACCGCACCCAATGGACCATACCCCAGTCCACCACCGCACCCAATGGCCCATGCCCCTCCTCCATCACAGCACCCAATGGCCCATGCCCCTCACACCGGCGCCCTGCTCTACTCTTCCCACTATGAAGCCGGAGCCAAAGCTCTTTGAAATCCGCAGGTCTCTTTCCACTAGGCTTTGGATGAAATCCATAGGCTCCAGTGATCCCTTTCCCCACTTATCAACGTTGGGGGCATGACCTTCCTAAGATGGCGTTTATCCCCCCCCCCTCCTCACCGCGGCAGTTCCCCGACCTCCCCAACATGGCGCCAGACGCCCCCTGAAGTTCCCCCTTTCACTGTAAGCCTCCGACCTCCCCAACATGGCGCTCCGGGGCGCGGGGGCGCCCCCCCCCCCCACTCCCAACGCGCGGCTGTGCCCTCCTCATCATGGCGGCGCCGCCCGCTCGTGACGTCACGCGTCCTCTCCTCGGCCTCCTCCTGCTGCTGCTGCTGCCCGCCTCTCGCTCGCTCGCTCGCCATTGCGGCGGCTCAGGGCGAGCCGCGCCGTGTCCCCGCTCGGCTCCCTCCCCGGCCGCCGCCTGGCAGAGGCTCCACGGCGCAGGCCCGCTGCAGCGCAGCCGCTCTGAGGTGAGTGTCCTACCGCGCAATCTCCCAGCTCCTCCAGCCCCGGCGCAGCCGCAGCAACGCGGGGCCCCCGCCGGCTGCCCAGGCACCCCGCTCCGGAGCCCGCGCCGCTGGCCCGCCCTGCCCCGGCCCGCCCGGGCCTTGGCCCAACTCCCACCTCGGGGATGCGCAGGCCGCGCTAGGCCCGGGCTGGGGAGGGTTGGATCCGCCGGCCCCGGGGATGGTCTCCCCGCGCTCGGCCGTGGGATGGGGCTGGGCTGGGCTGAGGGAAGGCGGGGGAGGGATCCTTCTATCCCCCCCTTCCTCCTCCCGCCAGCGGGGTGACCTGGGCGCCGCCGCCGGGAGGAGAGGGACGGGGGTGGGGGGTCTGCCCGAGCTCCAGTGCGTCCCAGCCCGGGGAGGGGGAGGGGGCTGCTCGCCCACCCCGCTGGGGAGCAGATTCCTTGCCTGACCCCCTTTTTCTATCCAGGGATGGGGAAAGGGGCTGATCCCCCACTTTTCTGGGGAGCAGGATCCCTGCCTATGACCCCCCCCCCCGGTCAATCCAGGGATGGGGAAATGTGCTGCTCGCCCTCTTCACCCCCCAGGGAGCAGGGCCCCTGACTGATTTCCCCCCTCCTACCTCTTTGGGAAGCAGGATCCCTGCCAGACTCCCCGTCAGGGAAGGGAAAGGAGCTGCTCTCCGACTCCTGGGGAGCAGGATCCTTGCCTGGCCTCCAATCCAGGGGCAGGGGGAAGGAAGAGGATTGCTCCCCATTCCAATGGGATGGGGCTGACACCCCTGCCAATCCAGGGGAGAGGGCTGGAAGGTGTTTTCCTCTCTTTCCACCCAAGGGAGAGGGGTGCTTTCTCTCATAGCCTCCCCCAATCCAAGGGAAATAGGAAGGAGTGAGTCTGGATTCTGGAGGGACTTAAGACCTCATTCGAGAACTGAGCTTGGTTGCTGGCATTAGGGGGCAGGTGGCGGACTTGTACCCCTGGCCCTTAACCACTGCTGTTAACATGAGGTGAGACCTGAAGGATCTTTCTTCTTTCACCTATTTTGAGCAAGTTCTGGGCTTCTTTGGATGTGAATCATGGGACAGGTCAGGGCTCTGACTCCTCCCCCTTCCAAGGAATGGAGAAAGGATGGGTGGGTTCAGGGGCAGATAAAAGCGAAAGCACGAATAGCATGAACTGCACGAGTGGGTATTGCACCTGTGTGACAGGCAGCAGAATCCCCAGTGCATTCAGAAAGAGGGGCTGATAGCAGGTAATGCAGCAGCTCTTACACATGAGTGCGTGTTTACCTTTTGCAGTGCCCCCCTTCCTCCCAGTATTCATATGTCTGGCAGTGGCTAGTGCAGTAATCTCTTTGTTCCTCAGGACAGGTTGCTTTGTGGTAGTCTAGTCCTGTGGTTCTCAATCAATCTGCCATTGTGGGCCACATATGCAGCTTTCTGTGTTATGTGGGCTGCATCCACACAATATATATCCTCCCTGTGAATGTCACATGGGCTGTGTGCTGATTGGGTTGTGGGTTGAGAACCACTGGTCTAGTCTTTTCCCACCTTTGTATGTTAGGAAGGTGGTTCCAGTAACTCCGATTTTCTTTTTGTAAAGAGGATGCATATTAAGTATTTTTGTGGCCAAAATCTTGTTCTGAAGCCACTCTGTAAGATTTAGGGGACAGTAGTGTTTGTGGGACAAAATAAGGTATACATTTTGTTAATCGTTCAACCAGGATTGTCTTGTATAATGTTTTCAAACAGGGAATTGAGTCTTAGTTCCAGGGCAAAAGTATTAGACTCAAGAGACTTCATTCATGCAACGTACCTTTTTTTTTTTCTTATAGCTACCAGCAATTTCACTTTCAGTATAGAGAGAGATGAACCTTTGCACATTCTAATCTTGTCCTTTGCTTCTTGCTTCACCCATTATGGCCTCCATCGTTAATTCTTGAGTACTGACTCTAATTTACAGTGTGTAAACAGGATTTACAGTTCTGTTTTTTATTTTGATACAGCAGTCTTATTACTGTTTCAACCAGAATTGTCTTATCACTTCTCCTGCCAGGTTTTCAGTTCAGTGAGAATATTTTAGGTTTTAGTGATTGCAGTCATGTGTTTTTAGTGATTTGCTTATACAAAACATTTATTATCCAACCTCTTGGATGATTGTGTTCACCTTTACATCAGCTGTAGCTTCAACTTGTGCTTTATTCATCAACATACTGCACCAGCATTATAGTTGCTCATTTAAAAAAACCTTTATATTAATTTTTAAAGGCCTGATGCTGGGAAATAATTCCTTTTGAAGTCTAGATGTAATTCATCTCCTGAATATGCTAGAATTTTACATTTAACCCAGGATAGGGTTGGAAACAAAATAAATAAAATAAGAGAGAGAACAGGTTGTACAGTGAAGCTCTCAAGTCAGGAAACACAAAATACATTTGCTTACAATCTTAACACCACCCATTATCGATATGCATTATGGTGCAGTCTCTAATTTTATGGTTACATACTATTTTCCATATAACCATACTTTTTCTACAAACTTAGCTACACGTAATATCTTGTAGTGCTGTAAACCACAGTTTGTGCCATATATTCAACGTGCAGTGAATAAGGCAAGAGCTTCTGTGGACCTCTGCCTCTCTATACAGTATACATTCATCATGTCGATGTCAAGACAAGGAGAGTCTTGCCTCATTCGTTGTATGTTTATTTTCTAACGTGCATAGGGTTGTAGTTTCCTATATTGGAATAATGTTTACATTTGATGAACTGTGTATGGTCTGTTGCATCCTAACAAGATACACAGAGAATGAGTCAGGGTTCCTGTAAACCATTGTTCATTTGCTACAGATATTTTGTAAGTGCTTGACTGTAGCTAACTTGTGCATGCAATGTACTTTGTATACCTGACTTGGCTTGGAGTGTTGCATGAGTGTTTAAACTACTCTGCAGACTCAAAACCAGTCTGCAGATGAACATCCAAAGGTACATCTCACTAACAATGTGTCCACACAATGTCACTCAGGAAAGTTAAGGTGAATTAACTAAAGGTGTGATGGGAAAGCACATCATTAAACCACTATGTGGAAGCTGTTGTTCAGATGAAAAGTGGCCTTAGGCCAGATCTACACAATGAGTGCTTTGCCAGCATATACCAATAAAGTGCTCCCAGTGTGGATTCAGCTTTTGCCCTTCCATTGCTGTAGCGTGTCCACACAATGAGGTTACAGCCTCATGGCTGTAGCTATGCTCCTGTAATCCCTGTAGTTACTTTGTCCATAGTCATTTGAGTCAAACACTTGTTGCAGCTTAGTCGGCTTTCCTGTGGTGAATTTCATTAACTGTTCTGTAAAGTAAAGCAGGTACTCATATTTGCTTAAAATTAGAATTGGTTACAATAAATTGCATACCAGTATAAGCAGTGAAAGGCTTTCAGTCATACCAGGTTAATTTACTCTCCATAATATGAGCTCATGTTGCTTCCAGGGTTGTGTTGCTGTGTTATATGCTTTTTTGCAAATTTTGGATGACATTCATCCCAGTGCAGAGGGCCTGCTCAAAATCCTCTGAACTGCTTATGGCCCTCTGTATTAAGAACTTAAGCGGTACATAGATCCTTCTGCACTGTATGGAGCTATGTTTCACCCTCTAATATTTCTTTTGGACTATTTCTGTGTTTTTAAAGGTAACCCATAAATGAGGAACATGTGCTTATATTTAAAATTAAACATTACTCATGCCCTTGGACACAACCATTTATCAATTTAAATGCATTTAAAGTTCCAAAACCATTGAAGAGTTCAGATGCTTATTTTACCTTTTGTGTCTGCCATTTAGTTTGTGGTGTGTACTCATGTGTAAACTAATATTCTTAAAAGGAAGTTCCTCTTAATCTTATATGCATTAAAACAAACCCATGCATATATCACAGCAACATCCTGTAGCATTCAGTAAAGGACAGTTTACAAGTTTTAATACTGTAGTAACATTCAATTAAGAGAGAGAAAGTAAAGAAATTCAGATTTAAATAACTGTTTTGAAATTGGATTAGTTTTCATGAATGTTATGTATTTAAGTCCCATTTCTTCCATCAAGGCTTCAGTGTCTCAGTCACAGAAGTCAGGTATTTTGATCATATCTTTCCTTAAATATTTTAGGAATAGGACCTTAAACTTGAAGTAAGATTTTTTTTTTTGGTAATAGACATGTATGGTTTTCTTCCTGTGTTCTTGAGCATAGGTTTGAAAACAAAATAATATGGTTTTCCTGCTTAATGTTTCCTTTTGCGCGTGATCTCTTTCTGGTGTCTTATATCAGTCATAAGAATGCAACTAGGGTTTCCAGTTCTTGATTTTTGATAGCGGTTTTGTAGGATTTTTTTATTTCTATAGGCATTGCTTGCTTTTAACTGTTCCTGGTTCAGTCTGCCCAGCTCTCCCCCATCCTCTCTTTTTGGATCCTCCGTCCTCTCTTTTGTTCACACCTTCCATTCTGTACTTTATTCTTGGGATGGTTTTTCTCTTGTGCTCTAAATTACTGCCTTATCCATCAGTGTACCTCATGATGCTTTTTCCAGGCAATTTTTGAACAATAATCCACAGTGAAATAAGTGTATAAGTAAATTCTCTCTCCTGCTTCTGAAAATTAAATCTGCACTATTTTGAGACAGAATATTCAGCTAGTCACCTTGTGGACATAGTCTTTCTTTATCTATACATATATTGAGCCAAGAACACTTAACAATGAAATACAAATGGCTACATAATAGTTTAGTTTTCTATAAAGGATCTAGGTTTCTGTAGACCTGACCTGTTTTTCTGCTATGGAGAAGCCTTTTGTCAAACTTTAAGAAATATCCCTTTGCTTTGACAGACTTTATATAAGCTTGAAACAGGAACTATATTTTTGGTACAGCATCTAGGACAATAGGGGGTGGGGGCTATCTTGTCACTCCTGTAATACAAATAATTTTTTCCCCTTTGAGAGTAAGGTCTGAAAGCATTGGGGTATGTTCCGTGGGGGCATCTGCTGTGTAGGATTGAAAAGTCCAACTTTTTCTATTTATTTTCTTTCCAGTTTTCATACTTTGTATCTTTCCTAGGAATAAATCTGCCTTCAGTAGCAGATTTGTACACTTCAGTTTCTGTGTATTGAAGTGTAAAAACAGGTGTATGCTAAGTAAGGACCAGAGAATCCAGTGACATGTATGCTGCTCTGCTCACTGCTAGGCTTTGAGGCCCTGCTTCCTCATTAAAATTGTTTTAGATTATTGATTTACCTTTTGCTTCTAGTGATGATTGTGTATAAGAGAGATGTCATTTTTAAAAGTAACTTGCTGTATGTGACTAGTATGTAAATAGTAAGAAACTGATTTACTCCCAAGCGAAGAATTGATGTGAGAGACTTGGGTGTTTAACTTTCACTTACTTCAAAAACTTCAACCGTTTTTTTTGAATGTAGTTACCTAATTCAGCAGACTTCAGTTCCATAAACTAAATTTAGAAATATGTATGTACTAATTTACATTCTGCCTCGCAACTTGAGTGAATGGGTATACAGTCAGATCCAAAATAGACTCTTATTCCCTCCCACTGTCTTGCATAATTATCTAATTAAAGTAATCAAACTGTATTATGCTTTCTAGGGGTTGAAAAACTTCCCCAGTGCCTACTAACCTGGGTCAAAACATTTGCAAAGCCACTCTCCCAAATTATGCAAATTTAGTTTACATTGCAATGTCCCTATATGGGAATGCAATTTAAATCAGTTCTGCTCCACATAAATTCATTTTTGTCCCCTCTTTGTCTTTGCGAGCTCCTCTGCTGCTCCTGCTACTTCTGCCTTGTTGGGCATACAGGAGGTCATCTATGTACCAGCCCCTCCTCTTAAAGTAAGCGTAGCTCCAGATACGCTGCTCCTCACATCCCTCTCCCTTTCAGTGAATGAGCCCTCAGGTTTCAGACCCTATTCAGCCCCCTTGCCCAAATAAAATTTCTCCATGTTCTGGATGAGTGGGTTTTTCAAGTTCAATGTTTCTATAGCACCATAGTTATGCCTGCTCTTTGTATATGAAGTAATAAGAGTTTGTCTATATGGGGACACTTGTGAAAATTATTCTGAATTAACTGAAGGTATTAATTTAAAGTGGATTAGTTTAAACCCCTGTGAGGACACACTCATTCAGAACAGAAGTGGCCTTAATTCTGTGTAGTTTATTCAGAAGGTTTAACTAATCAACTTTAAAAACTAATTTGGATTCATTTTCCTGAATGTCTCCATGTAGACAAGCTGTAAGACAAGTCTCTTCCCTGAGGAGTTCACGGTCTAAGCTCCTGTGATGTTTGTAAGACTATACCCTTACAATAGGAAATATATTTATTTCTGGTGGATTTTTTTGGAGGACGGGGATAATGTGTGAAAAGTTAGGTATACAATACAAATTCTTATTTGCTGCTACACTTTGTATCCCAGTAATTCTAGGACACCAAACACATGGTCATACTTCAAGAGACACTAATTTTTAGTGACTTCTCATGGGAGCCTTATATGTGTTCCAGTATACTAAACCAAGAAAAGCCTCAATTGGGTATGACTTAAGGGTGGTCTGAACTGTATACCACCATAACTGACTGGGTTAATGCCAAGTGTTCTCCAGGAGCAAAGAAAGTTTCAACTGTGGTGGAATACCACTCCTAAACTCACATTTAAACTGGATCCCCGCACAAAGAGCTGAAATATAACCATGCGTCATGAGAAAAATATTAGCAGCCATATGGTTGGTCAGCTGTACATTATTTATAACCATGCCTCATCTTTTTAACAAATCATTTCAATAGCTTTAAAATCTGGTATCATCTATGTGTAGGTTAAACTGTTGCATAGTCCAACATTAAATAATACACTATCTCAGTAGAAGGGTAATCCAGTTTACAAAAAATTCACTATATCAGTACTTAAAGAAAAAAGCCAGTGTCTACATCCAATACTCTTGTTGCTTGAACTTTTTCAGCTTCTGACCCTAGTGACATTTTGGTTGCAATGAAAGTTTGTGCCTCTTTTGATGACTTGCCAACAGATGTTTTACCAGCAAATTGCAGGGTACAAAGCTGTGAATTTCACAGTTACCAGGTTTCCCATTATACCTGGTGTCCTGTCTGGAGAGATGAGAAGTAGCTTGTAACCTCCCTTCTCAATATCTTGAGCGTGTTTAGCTGACCCACTTTCCTAGTCTGATTCTTTGGGGCCTAGCAAGTAGGATTACTGCTACTAATACAGAAAATTGTCTTAGTGGGTACCTAACTTTCCTCCACCTCCCCAAATTCAGAGACAATGGGGAAGAAGCTCCTGTTAGTTGCTGCTGCTTCTGGATTGAGCATTACCATAATCTGTAATCTCAGATGCTCCAGACTGCACATGCAATAACTATAGGAAAAGGAGTTTGGGGGGGAGACTGTAAACAAGTAAAATCCATGCCCTTTTGTCCTGTCTTTGGTTATGGTAAATAGCTGTCTGCAATTGTTTTGAGACACTTATGGGGCACAGTTCCTCCTCTAAATCACTTTTTCATTTTCACTTAGTGTAGAAAAACATCTGGTAGATCTAACACTGAAATCTGTTTTCTGATTTAATTCATTTGCCCCCATTTATGAAACTTATTTAAATTAATTGCTTATTTATGAAAATGGCGTCGATTGAGCGAGGTCCTGGTTTATTGTGTGTTCGCTGCTTTAGAAGTCTACGTACATTATTTTCCTTCCTCCATAGATGGTCTGTGGGATTTATCTACTTCTAAGGAAAGCATTTTTGAGAGCTTCGTCTTGTATTTTTTGGGAGTGGAGGGTGAGTGACCCCCGGTGCTTCTGGTAAAACCTTTTCCTACCAGCTATACTGCCATAGCGACATCATTCTTCCAAGTGCTCCTACTTTGTCCTTTCCTCACGGCTATTTTAATGTTCATCTTCCATTCTTATGTTTAGAACAATTACTCACTACTTGACCTTGTCTAGTGTAGGGGCTTTTCTGCACACAAGCTGTACCACTTTACCTCTACTGGGTATAGTTAAAGTGGTACCACACTAATTTGGATACAGTTACATTGGTATAAAAATGCCTATTTCCATATGGTAAGGGAATAAACTATACTAGTATAAAGCATCTTCATAGCAGTGTTGTACCAGTACCAGGTGTTGTACCAGTATTTATTTTTTTAAATCACACCCTTAATTGAAATAGTTATATGGTATTAAAACCAATGGATAGACCAGACCTAGGATTTAAAGATGTAAAATTACCATGTATTTATGACGTCCCGGGATGCAATCTAGACCAGTGAGACGGGTACGGTCACCACCCTCCCTGCAACCTAGGATGCCTCACAATGCTTTGCTGCTGTGGGTTCCAACCTGAGCTTCTCACAAACAGCCAAACAGCATCCTGGGGTGTCTGTGGATAGCTGTAGTCCTGTTCCAGCAATTCTGACTCCAGCAGTCTGTCAGCAAACACCGTCCACATGCTGACTTCCAGCAGCCTTGGTTGTCACTTGCAGGATGACCCCAACACACTCCTCCAGATCTTTCTCCAAAAACGTGTGTTTAGCACTGTCCAGCCCTCTCCTGGACAGTCCAGGTATATTAGATCCGTTGCCCCTCTACAGGGCTCAAGATACAAGAGTCTGCCACCTTAAATGGAGTTACCCACACAGTTCACAACACTGGATTAGTTTTGATTGAAGAATAAAACAAGTTTATTTAACTACAGAGAGAGAGAGGTTTTAAGCGGGTACAAATATTAAGGCATGAAAGTTTAAAAAAAAAGGTTACAAGACAAAGATAAAACACTTCCTAGTACAAACTAAACATAGTTCAAGGTGAAATTCCTACCACAGGTTTTCAGTAGCATTAAGTTTCAGATCAGGATCTGCTCCCAAGGTCCACTGGCTGTTTCTTTCGTCATCTGAGGTGAAACGAGAGAGAGAGAGGCAGGAAGAGAGAACTTTGGTGTTTTTGCCCCTCACTTTTAGAGTTCAGTTACCCTTTGAAATGAATTTTCCTGAGAGTAACCCCTAGTTCCAGCTGAGAGCAAGGAGATGTGGAGTCTGGTGGGGAAGAGGTGTTATGCTGTTCTTTGCTACCTGTGTATGTTGAAATGCAGATTTTCTTTCTTCCCCCTCTCACTGCCTGAGGACTCTGTTTACGGCTTATATGCAGATTGATGTAAAACACACATCCCTATATTTAAGACAGGCCTGCTTGACCAGTTCTACCTAATCAGGGCTACGTGAGTTTGACCATGAGCCTTTGACATCATACAGGGGGGATTTCATAACTTCACACACAATGTTGCTACATACATTTCACCCTGGTATTATTGACTAGTGAGTTGTTAGTTTTTAAATGATACCTTACAAGGCATATTTTGTATAGAGATTATTACAGTAGTGTGCAGGGTGTGAATATAAGGGTGCCTTTGGCTAGTGCATATAGGACATGCTGCCTTATGCTGAGATGATCAAGTTAATGCGTAGAGGGGAGCCTAGACTTTAACTCAACCAATTTAGCACATGTTAAAGGCAGTGAGCCTTATCTATGCTAGGCTTTTTGGTCACACGTGCTAGCTTCACACCTTTAAATTCTAGTTTAGACAAGGTCACAATGTGCTGAATTGCCACATTCTCATTCAAAGCCTGTTTTAAAACACACTTCCATTATGCCTTTTGGTGGTAGACCAGCATAATTGCTAATCTATGTAAAAGAGGATTAAAAACAGGAACATTTGCACCTTTAATTCAACCTGCTATGGCTGCACTCTGTCTTTTAGATTAATCCTGTTGGGGAAAGGACTGTGCCTTTGTACCGTACCAGAACGGCGCTCAGCAATCAGTAAATAACAGTAATGGTGTTTGTTGGGTCAGTAATTTTTTAAAGACCACTTCATGTTTTAATTAAAACCATGTAAACTAGAAATGACTCCTAACTTGATTTGAATTGTTCAAGTGATTGATTGTAGGATACACAGTTCAGAGCGAAATTTTTATATGGGAATTTCTGCATGGTTCTTTTTTCAGAAATATAAAAAGTAAAGAATTATGTAATATCATAGAAGAAGCATCACCTTTTGAGTAGATTGCTTGTTTTACCTTAATGTGTCAAACTATGTTCTATAAAAGTTTTTAAAGCTACCATATGTGTTCTCTCATGAATGTGTGTCATGGTTACTAGGCACATTGATGGCAGACTGGCCCATAAATGTATAACGTGAAACTTGCCCTGTCTTGTGAAAGAAATGCATGAATATTGAATGGGAATTCCATCCTGTGGTTGAGGATTTTACAGCGTAGTTTAACTTCAGGCTTTGGATTACACCTCCATAGATTGTTTGAAGTTTGGAAAAAGGAGGTTCTTCACATCTGCAATCTTCCTTCCTCCGTTTTCCTTGCTCTTACACAGCTGTCCTTCTAGCCAAAGCTGACAACTGGATGAGATTTCCTTTGAGCCAGTCAGAACCATTTCTTCGGTAACTACAGGGAGCTACGAATGTGTATATTTTCCAGAGGGCTCAGCATACTCCTTATTGCAGCACTCCTAGTCCCTGCTGACTCCAGGGGAGAGAGCAGAATTCTGGTAGGAGTTGTCCTGCATGACTTTATGGAGCACCACAATGAGGCCTTCTCCATGCATACTGAAGCATGAGGAGATTAATATATGGCAACTTGTACTCTAATTAAATGTTACATGAGCCTTCTGCCAATACTGTTTCTGTTAAAACTGAGAGGCTAAACTACAAAATAATTGCATATGTGTTATGAAATAAATATAAGATCAAGTTTTCTATTACTGGCTTTTAGAAATTCAATTGATGTTCCAACAATGGATTGCATTATCAAAAGCTGACTGATTTTTTTTTTTTTTTTTTTTTTGTAGAATCATATTGGTTTCCTCTTAAGTTTGTAATCCCTTTGTTTAGTATGAAATGTACATGTTCCCTGCACTTGTACTGCTATACTGAACTTTGATGGAAAATTAAGTAGAAAGATTGCCTTCTTTGTCCCTTCTTGGTCCTCTTCACTTAGGGCTTGGATACACAGGGAAATGTACAGGCATAATTATACTGCTGTATTTATACTGACATAACTTCTGGAATAAAAGTGTCCACGTGGATAGTTATACTGATATAATTATACTGGTAAATTTCTCTGAGACAAACCTTTCTCATGGAATAGTCAAGTCGTGTGATGGGTTTTAGATTAGTTTTTTATTAACTTTCAGCAATAGTGAAGACTTAAACTGACCTCCAGCCTGACTAATAGCACTATTTCCCTGTTCGGAGACTAGTTGCCCTGGATCCTGGTGCACCTTCGATAGGTAGAATGATGCCAAATAGATTGTTCCCAGAATGTGAAACTGTATATACCTTTTGACCCTTCACAACAGCCAACTCATCATGATTGACAGACTCCATAAAGGCATCAAGAAGCTGGACTATCAGAAGATTCCAAAATTTGCACTTGATGGGAAGCATGAAAAATGTCTTCCATTCTTCCTCTAAACATGGCTAAATTTGGACTCAGTTGTCTCGAAAAGAATTGAATTATTGAGGGTGAGGGCTTTACAGTGAAACTACCTTTTCCTTTGCCCTCACCACTATCACTCAGTCTTTGAACACATAACAAAAGCATGTGTAAAAGTACAGTTGTTACAATGAAGCATAGGGAGGGAGGCCTTCTCTGAGATAAGAGATACCATGTATGGCTTCATCGATGCCAACCAGCTCCTCAGATTTCCCCTGGAAGTGCATTGACAGCCGCTGTGGAGTACAAAGTTCAGTTGTCTTATACTCCCATCAGTAGAACTTATCTGAAAGGTGGACACCTGTCTCTTTCACCACCTGAAGCTTCTAACCGACCTTCAAGATTATCCCTAGGTGTATAGCACGTTGCAGTAGTCTAGTTTTCATGTAACAAAGACAAAAATAACTGACCATTCCTCTGATTCAGACCAACACAATCTAATGGCTGTCCAAGGTGAAAGGTGTTTCTTACTACTATTGCTATTTGGGAGCAAAGGAGGGTCTAGCACAAGATGCTGATACTGAGAGCAGCTCTGAAAGGCAGACAAGTGCTCTCAGCTGAGGGCAGTTGCAATCTTTGTGAGTTCTTCAGACTGATACAATGCTTCCCTGTTCTTTGATCTGCTAAATCTTAAACTCTATGGCTTTTATTCATGAGATGTTAAGAAGCTCATTCATGGTCTTGTCAGGGGCTAATGTAGAGCTGAGTATTTCTGGCGCATTGATATTCTCTCATGGCTTTCTCTAGTAGTGTCACAAAGACATTGAAGAAGCAGCCTGTAGTGGCCAAGCCCTGTGTTAGTCGCTGAAGGAGTAAAAGCACTTACCTTAATTTGCAAATACACTGAAACCTGTTTCAGAAACCAGTTTCATAGTAAAGAGGCTGATCTGGAATTAAAGCCATTGGAAAACCACATTAAGTAATTTAGCGGTTAACTATTGATGGGTGCAGCTGAAATCCTGCAGCCTGCTGTCCAACAGCCAAGTCAGACACCTGCTGCCCACAAGAATTAGCAGACCCAAATCACAGGAATCCCCCCGGTTAGCTCACCACAACAGCATGTGTGAACAAAAGTGCCAGTATGATATTCATTGCCTAAGGCAAAGCAAACATGACTGTTTGCAGTGCATGGTTGAATGCATGAAGGGGATGTTAAACTCCAGATGTTGTCTACATTACAAACAGGAAAAGAAACAGGGAGGAGGTATTCTGCTTGGTAGCAAAGCTCAATGAAAACATGTTCCATACCTGGGCAGCTGAAGTCAAAACCACAAGAAGTGTGAAAAAGCTGAATAAAAAATGGAATCTGTTACAAACAGCCAGCTGCTGGGAATGTGTGTTTAGTGCAAGAAGATTCAACCAATTAACTCTACACTGAACTTCTGTGTGAAGTCAAAATTATCATTGCCAATTACCTACTCACTAATAACAAAGGAAACAAACAGATAAGGGATTTGGGGGAAACAGCAACATTACTAATTTAAGTAAATTAAGAAGTCTGCCAACAGGGTTGTTATCCTTGAGAGGAAATATGTAAAAGTGGCCCACTCTCCTATGCTAACCCTCTACATTAATTTAATTTTTAAAAGGGAACATGATGCATGTATTGTGTCAAACAACCACCATGTTGGTTTCTGTTCTTTCCTGCCTCCCCCGTTTGCCTAATACTACCTTCCCCAGGGTCCTGTTTTGTTTCACTTGATTAGATTGTATATTATAGGCCCTGTACCGAAGGGGTCTTAACAAAGAGTGTCAAATTGGTTGATAGCCTGCAGGACACTCAGATAGAGACAGCCACAATAAAATACCATAGTCAACTAGCCAGAAGACTGCCACATCTTATTAAATAGGTATGGCCTGTGTCACAGAGATCTCTGCTTTTGTGAACTCCAGGCTGGGCTATTGCAATTTACTAGATACGAGCACCCCTATGCTTAATTAAAAAAAAAACTTCAGTTAGAGCAGAATGCAGCATCGTGACTCTTCAGTAACACTAGCTGCTGAGAGGATGTCACCCCAGTGCTTTGCTCTTTATAGCAGCTTCCCATAGAACATATAGGGTCATGTTTAAGGTCTCTTAATTTTCCGGGCTCTGAATGGACTTGGTCCTGCAATTTATAGATCCCAAAGTCAGAAAGGGCCATTGTAATCATCTGGTCTGACCAGTATAACACAGACTAGAGAACTTTCCCAAAATAATTCCTAGAGCAGAGCTTTTAGAAAAAATCCAGTCTTGATTTAAAATTTCTGAGTGATGGAGAATCCACCATGACCCTTGACAAATTGTTCGTTTGTTAATTGCTCTCACCGGTAAGAATGTATGCCTTATTTCCAATCTGTTTGTCTAGCTTCAATTTTCAGCCATTAGACTGTATTATATCTAAATAAAAAACAGGATAGGGAATTGGGTATTAAGTTTCCTCGTCCTCTGCTGTCATTGCTGGGAGGGGAAGATATTGGCTGGGTACAGTAGAATCTTAGAGTTACGAACACCAGAGTTACAAACTGACCAGTCAACCACATACCTCATTTGGAACTGTATGCACGCAATCAGGAAGCAGTAGAAACAAAAAAAACCCCAGGCAAATAGAGTATAGTACTGTGTTAAATGTAAACTACTAAAAAAAAAGGGGGGGGGGGTGGAGCAGCATTTTTCATCTGTATAGTAAAGTTTCAAAGCTGTATTAAGTCAATGTTCAGTTATAAGCTTGAAAGAACAACCATAATGTTTTGTTCAGAGTTACAAACAACCTCCATTCCCAAGGTGTTTGTAACTCTGAGGTTCTCCTGTAGCTCACTCTGTCGTAAGCGGGTACAGAGGAGGAGGAAGGGAGTCCAAGCTGGCTTGTGAATTGCCAAGTAATCATTTCAGAGGGGTAGCTGTGTTAGTCTGTATACAGCAAAAACAACGAGAGTTCTGTAGCACTTTAAAGACTAACAAAAACTGCATCTAAGGAAGTGAGCTGAAGCTCACGAAAGCTTATGCCTACTGAAATTAAATTTGTTAGTCTTTAAAGTGCTACAGAACTCTCATTGTTTTTGCAAGTAATCATTGGCATTGCACCTGCTTACGGCAGATCTTGATAAGGTGCTTGCAATTGCTAGTGCTTTTTCTCTCCACTCAGTATAATTTGTAAAGTCTATCATTCCGTTTTCAAGGATGATAGAAATGAACACATCTTTCACAGAACGTTGCAATTTGGCCATCAAAAGCTGCCACTCATGTTTCTGGAGTCCTTGCCTATCTCTGATAAATACTGTGAGAGTCCTTTTGAACATCACTCCCTTGTGTCTGCTTGGATGACTGTTTCCCTCTGCCCAATGATTTCGTTTGGAAAAGGGCTGTGCTGTAGCTGATGGTTCAATCTGAATGACGAATGGCCTCAACAGGTGCCACCAATGATTTATTAATTTGATCTTTTGTTAAGCGTTGTTACCTGGCTCACAAAAAATTAAGTAACTTACAGAAAACATTGGAGATCACCACAAGAAAGTAGCTGTACTCTTCCCTTTGCTGTTGTGGTCTTGCTATTTTTGTGACTCAGCCTTGATCTCGAATGCAAAAGCTTCCTTCTGTATCATTTTGTAAAATATAAATCTACCTCTGATTATGTGGGAAGAAAATGTTGTACTCTGATGGTGAAGCAGTGCTGATTTCTACAAAACAAGATTATTTTTTTTAAAGAATGTATCATGATAGCTTCTTGGCATACATGTTGCTACAGAGATATAACTAACCATGGCTTAAAAAAGAGATTTCATCCCTCAGAGTATTTTTCTGAAATGTCCAAGCCAGTTATAATTAAAAATGAGGGTCTGGTTATTTAGTATTTTGGAGAGACCGAGAGCAAAGCCTGCACTGTGGTATTTCATCACTCTTCATTGCTCATTTCTGCCTACCCCTTCAGAATCAGAGTGCACACCTGCGTTCCCCAGGCTTCAATCTCTATTATCCAATGGCTGCTCTGTTTAGAGAACGAAGGAGCATATGTGTCAGGTATGCGTGCTGAGAGAGTGCGCACACATAGACACACATAGACATAGTGGGTTTCAATGTGAATTGTCTAAATTGTCAACTCAAGCCTTTTTCTGTATTCAAATTCAGTTTTCGTTCAGAAAATGTTTGGTTTTTTAAAGGAATCTTCTGAGGCGAGTAGACCAAAAAAGTTGGCTTGTATTAAAAAATAAATTCTGAACCAGGCTGAACAAAATTCCTAAAGTAAATTTAAATGATGGAAAGTAAATTAGATTTAAAGTGTTTAT
This sequence comes from Emydura macquarii macquarii, assembly GCF_026122565.2. NCBI lineage: Eukaryota > Metazoa > Chordata > Testudines > Chelidae > Emydura > Emydura macquarii. The sequence goes on along the minus strand of NW_027133607.1, from coordinate 8,895,325 downwards.
CTCTACTAATTCTCTTCATGGGCAGAAAGGTCTGTGGTGTTAAGGTCAATGACAGCAAGCAAACATATTTTTGTAGCATGGGGGGAGCCAAGGCTCCTTTCATATATTTTGATGAACAGTGAAATAGTTAACGATGTGGATGGACTAAACGATGTGGATGGACTAAACGATGTGGATGGATTAAAGCATCACCACTGGCATAGGAATTAGCACCCACTGAAATGACTGGGGCAGTTCATACTTGAGTGTTGTTTCAAGCCCTCTGCAAATTCAGGCAGACATTACACCATTACAGTCACATTTTTGGAGGTTTTCTTCGCCAGCATAATAAGTAGAGACATTTTTGTAATGAAAGCTAATGCTGTGGAGAATAACTCTCCTGGCCTCCTTGCTGCTGGCTAGTCTTTCACACACTCCCCTCCTAGATCAAGCGCCACACTTCGATTCATTAAAGAAGTGTTTCCCATTAATCGTCAGGTTAATAGCATCTTTGTATGTTATAACAAATGTGTCAAACCTCAAAATGTTTTGGGGCTTTCTGCTTTTAGTTACTGCTGGGGCATTGGAAATCTGTGCGGTATTTCCAGGAAAGTGGGGTCTTTCTGTGGATTTTTTTGTACTTCCAGTGAGGTTTTTTTTTTTTTTTTGAGAATGCAAGCATTTTAATACTTTAAAGAGTAGTTTCTAACCTCTGTAGTTGTAAAGTTGAAGAAAACTTTCTGAATTTGGCCTGATGCAGTGCTGCATCCACAGACTAAAACTATAACTTTGAGAGCCATAAATAACCTGCCCAGTTCCCTTTCATGGAGTGTTTAACTCTGAAACATAATGGCAATTTAAATATCAACAATCGTGCTTCTGATCATTTAGTGCAGGTCTTCTCAAACTTTATATTGTGGTCCATGTCCTTTCTTGCACACCGCCCCTTTCAGCATCCTGATATCACATGCTTCCTACAGCAGTTTGAAATAGTAATAGTTCAGTGGTAAGGAGGTGAGGTTGAAATAAATTCAGGGCTTGTCTATGTGGGAAAATTTTACCAGTTATACCAGTATGGTTATGTAGGTCTATGCCTCGCTCTCCTCACCCAGTTTGGACACTTTTTGCAGTATGAGGGGTTTCTTTTTGTTTTGTTTTGTCTTTTGGTTTAGCTTAAACCCCTTCCCAAGTGATGTAAACTAAACTGAAAAAGTCACTCTTATGCCAGAATAAGAGCATCCAGGCAGGGATTTACGCCAAATATATATGCTTGCATTCACTCCTTCAATTATACCAAAAACTTTCCTATGTAGACAAGGCCTCAATTTAATTTGCGTGTGATTTGCTCAATTTCCAGTAGACTTCATGCTTAATAGGATCAATTTCCTCGTTGCCTGCAGCCATCAACTCCTAGGCTCTTTCCAGATTAGTTAGTAGTTTGGTTTTTTCTTCCTGTAGGCTTGTTCTTCTAGTTCTGGTGTCAATAGCAAATCTGATCGCAGTTGAATTCACATCAAAGAAACCTCTGATTTATAAAGATATAAAGCAGCTGCACAGGGTGTAGAGAAGGGTGTATTTTTTTTGTTTAGTTGATCAAAAAATACCTTTTGTATATCAGAAAACATTGTCAAAGATTTTTGAACTGAGCTACAACAACCAGGAAATGTCTTCATGAGCATCATAAGTTTTAGTCTTCCTGGATGCAAGATAGATAGTTGCTTTCCTGTGGAGACAGAAACAAACTTGCTGACTGCTGTTTGATGATAATGTGTTGTCCACTGGGACAGGCTTCATCTGAAGGGACACTCCATGAGAATAACACAATAGGTTTGAAAGATACAAATACAGTGGTCATCATCCTGATGATTGTCTTCTGGGAAGGGGTGGGAGGTGGAAGATTTCCAGGAGCTGGGAAATGGGAAAATCGGGGGGATTGGTAGATGCTGCAGATGTTGGGGAAGAAATTAAATAACAAAACCAAACATTTTCCTCCTACTCCTGTCCCCCCCCCCCCCCAAAAAAAAAAAGAAAAAGAAAAAAGAAGAAGCTGTGTGAAATAAAGAGAATTTTATTTACAACTATTCACTTAGGCTACAAATGACCCTAGTAGTCAATGTATTAGAACTTGTCTGTCTGGCTTGAATGAATTTGCCCAAAAATAAAAAAGCACATTGTTCTGGAACCCAGCGTTGAAGGCTTTAAAGAGCTCGGTCATCTAAATATAATAATGTCCAGCACTTATTGCACTTTTCATCAGTAGATCTCCAAAGCACTTTGCAAAGGAGATCGGTATCAGTGTCCATTAATATGCAGATGGTGAACTCTTGCTTTATTAGCAGGAGAGAATAGTAGTTTCCTGCATGCACACTTAATAAAAGGCAAGAAAAATCAAAAACAAAAAATTCTAATAGAATATCAGTGAGAGCAACAAACCACAAATTGCTACAAATTGTAGGAGGGACTCATTTGGGAGGAATTGGGAGAAGGAGAAAGAATTCTGTTAATGAATGATTCCACTGTTAACAAGACCACTCATTATTTGGGGCAGTCTCAGAAACACCAGATTAAGGCCGGGTCTACACTAAAAAGTTTTGTCAGAATAGCTCTGTTGGTCAGGAATGCGGAGGAAAAATACCACACTGTAGCTATCCCAGCAAAACCCCCACTGTAAATGCAGCTAGGTAACATAATTCGGGAAGATGGTCTTACTATCCCACCAGAAAAACTACTCCTTGTCAGCATGAGAAGGGTCTATCCTAGGGGGTTCACCCGGTATAGCTATACTGTCAAAGTGTTTGTAGTGTAGAAAAGGCTTATGAGCGTGTACTGTGAACTAGACTAGAGTGAATGTTACCATTCATGAGGTCAAATGTGTATGTGTGACTTTGTGTAGTTACTCAAGAAATATTAATGTCAGTTATACAATTGTTCATTTACTGTCTCAAAAATGCAGTGATTATAATTTAATAGTTGAATAAGTGTCAAACGTTATCCCAAAAGAGCCAGAGCATCATAGCTAATTGTATCAAGTGGAGCCGTCTACAGCCACGCATATTTTTTAATATTAAACATGTAATCTCTGAAGACTACATTCCTCAATGTGCAATATTTCTTTGTGATTCAGACAATCTTCATACTGTATACAATGCTCCATTTCATTCAGAAGCTAGCCTTCAGAGGCCATGTCATTATGTGAAAGGGTGACATTGAGCTGTTTTGATCTGCAAAATCATGCTTTGGTTATCCTTGTTCTAATATCAACTCTTTAAGTTGATTAACTTTTTTTAAATGAAGAGAACATTTAATGTTGCATTGCTCCATAAAATAAAGCCACTGGATACCTATGTAAGAGGCAGAGTAACTGAAAAGGCTGGGTCCATCAAGCCTCTTCATTTTAAAGTAGAACTATATAAATCATTTGTTTTTTGGTTCACAGGCAATTCTGAAAATTAAAAAAAATCATTTTGGGTCGATTGAAACATTTTGTTTCACCTCAAACCAAATATTTCCTTTGATACTCGGCTCTATTTTCTTTTACTTTTTAAAATAAAATTAAAGGTAATTTTAGAAAAGTCCTGTTGAGTCAAAGTCTACACGTTTCTTTTTGAAAATGTTGATGCAAAATGTGTTTTACCTTTTCAGTGTTTTAGGGGTTTTTGTTTTGTACTGAAACAATTCACCAAAATCTATACAAATTTTATGAAAAGTTTTGGTCAACCAAAACCTGCATTTTTATTAAAAAAACCCTCTTTTTTCTTACTCAAATTCCCCCCCTCCTCCCCCCCAGCTCTACTTTAAAATTTCTTACAATTTTCCTTTCCTGGTTCCTGTAGGACAGTGACAAATAAGTTGCTCCATCATAAGAACTTGACTGATGTTTTCGATTTGCTTCAATGTCCTCTTGACATCTTGCTCTGTTTTTCTTCTGGGAGATATTTGAATTGCTACTATTTCTGGATGGCTCTTATTTAACAATCTGCCTCGTAAACAGAGCTGGGCAATAGCATCATCTTGCTCTACTGGTCTGTGATTATTATAGGTGATTTGAAGGTGACTTACTACTAAGTATAATCTTTATAGCCTGATGCAATAGGTCCTGTGGTAGCATTTTTGCTATCATGTAGGATTGAGTTCCTCTAGAGTATATTTAGCTAGAAATTGAAACTTAGGCCCGGTCTACACATACAAGTTAGATCACACATACAAGTTAGGTCAACTTAGTTACGTTGCTCAGGAGTGTGAAGAAGCCCTGGTAGAGACGCAGATGTAGCTACTGTCACTTAGGGAGGTGGTGGTCTTTCAGTGATGGAAAAACCCTTCCTGTTGCTGTAAGGTCCATCTATACTACAGGGTGGTTTATGCCACATAGCTATGGTGCCATAGAACTATTCCACCCTCCTCCCTGTAGTATAAACATGGCCTTAGAGATGTATGGTCTCAATTGGATCTTTCTCATCTCCCATACTATTTGGCAGCTTTCAGCCAAGTATCTCAAAATGCTTCTCTCACGATAAATCTTCCCTGAGAGGGTGAGTGGTGGGGTTATTCCCATGTACAGATGGAGTGCCTGATATCAGATGGTTAACCGATTTCTGTTCCATACAGGTATACTGTCATCACCCTAGTGTCTGAGCTGCTTCCATTAGCACATTAAGTGACATAACTAACGTCTGTTGTCTGTGGTTTGTTCTGTTCTGGTGAAGGTTATGCAGACATGAAGTCAGACATGGAACTGTAGTCTTAGTCCCATTTCTCTATTCTAGCCACTAGACCATGCTCCCTTCTTCCTGCGCACCAGGCAGGTCACGCAAATGCGCATATGAGCCATGTGATCAGATCAAGCACTTGGATATCACAGTGACTAAATCCTTTCTCCCACCCCACTACAGAAATAGGGCATCTGTTTTTAGACTGTCTGACTCTCCGATCAGCTGTGATATGAATCAGTATCACCCTAACCTTTAGAAACTTCTCTGTGTATTACTGCACTGTCACTGTCTGATTAATTAAAATCCACCCCCTAATAATACTTGGCACTTTCCGGCTGCTTTCTGTCCCATGATCTCAAAGCACATCACAAATAGCTGATTGAGACATAACACTTTTTTATAAGTTGGTGTTGCATGTGGCGCCTGTATAGTAGACTGGGTTCCTAGCAGTGGTGGTGGAATCTCACTATACATTTCACTGACATCAGAAAAACACCTAATAGAAAGTGATGGGGGAGAAACCAGCCATGAACATACATGGAAAGATAAATGGCCCTAAGTAGTTTGTGGAGTTCAGGCTGTTCTGGCCATGTTTGGAGACCTCTTCCTTTCCTTTGTACTAGTGAATAAGTTCTCACTCCCTCACCTAAAACAGTGACCTGAGAGTTGCCTTCATGGCTTTTGACTAGGTCCAAGGCTCTCCTATCGGGATCATAAAAATAGTGACTTCTATTTTTTATTTTTATTTTGAAATTTTTTTAAGAGCATGTGAGGCTGCCCAAATGTCAGGAAATCACTGATTAGGTTTGCCAGTTTACTGGGCAGGGGAAGTTGGTCTGTCAGATATCCTTGCAACTCCTGGGGACAACATTGCGTTCATGGTTACGTCAAGTGGGCCTGATGCCAGGCAATGTATGTATGATCAAACCAGATCCCTTATGATATTCCACTTTATGTACAGCTGAGGTTGTGGGAGGTCACTGTTCATTCTCTCTCTCTCTCTCTCTCCATCCAATATCACCCACCCACACTAGCAACCTTCTTCCCACTTTGCTTTGGCCATTGCTTCAGCGCACACTGTATTTGGATCATTACAAATTGCCTTGTCGGTTTCCAGGTCCTCCCTATTATGCGAGAAATATCATACCTCAAAATACCCAACTCCAGACAATCTATTTATACACCCTTCAGCATCAATGTAGAGGGCATTCTATTATCCATCCTTTGTAACTTCCTATAGTATTAAGCGGGGGATGGAAATCCTTGGGATTCACATAGGTTTCTCTAAATTTATTTTTCCTTTTTAATAATTTAAAAGAAAAAAGCCTCTCCAAGGAATTGAGTCTCCTGCCCTTGGGATGCATCTTCTGTTTCCTGAAGAAACAGATGCTATTAGAAAGTCAGAAATGTGGAAAGAGATTTCAGAATAGACTCTCTTTCAGTTTTACATAAATCTTTTTAAGGGCTTCTCTTTCATGCTCGGTGTCCTTTGGGATGGATCTCTCTTTGGTGGTGTAGATCTCACTTAAACGTCACTTGTACCTGTGTGACAGAGCAAGGCAAACGCTGGCACCTGTAGGCTTTAGAAACCAGCCTGTGACTAAAATCTCGAAGGGTTTTAAATGTGGCACTGGGTCCTCTCTCTAGACCCCGTTTGACTTGCTCCTCCCTTTACCTCCAAAATCCTTGAGCCTATTCGCACTCCCTCGACTGCCTCTTCTCAAATGCCTTTCTGGATCTGCTGCACGCTGGGTTCCACCCTCTTCATTTCATCTCTTCTGAAGGTCACCAATGACCTACCTCTTGGGCATATCTAGAACCTGGCCTAAACTAATATTTTAAAGGTGTGATGCTAACATGTGTTAGTTAATGTGTACCCACATCATAACTTAAATCCTAGTCTCAACAAGTCCTTGAAGCCTCTTCTGTGTTCACACCATAGTTGGTTACTTCCAAATCTACCTTTTCTGCCACCTGACATCTTGTCCTGGGTATTCTGACACCAACTTAGACACCACATGGCAGAAACTGAATGACATCTTTCTCCTATGCCCGAAAACATCCAGGCTGTTGCTAAATCCTGACAGCTCTTTATTTATAATCTTTTTCAATTCAATCTTTTTCTTTCCATCCTGACTGCTATATCCCTTATCTGAGCATTGATTATCTACTGCTTTGATTACCGCAACTACCTTTTTTCTTGTCTCCTTGCTTCTTGTCTCAGTCTGCTTAAAATGCTGCTGCAAAAAATGTTTCTCCCACAGCTTTGACCGTGTCATGCCCTTTCTCAAATATCACTCTAGGTTTCCCCTCTCCTTCTGAATCAAATGCAAGCTTCTGGTCCTTTCCACTTCACCCCACACACATTCTTGCGTCTCTTTCTTCCTCCTACTTTTCCCTTCACTCCGTGCAAACCTCCTCCCTAACAGATGTATCTGTTTCCTGCCCTGTGCTCTCATCTTCCTGATTTCTTCCTTTGTGTCTCTTGTGCCTGCAGTGATCTTCCATGTTTTTTGTCCCAGTTAACCGCCCTCTCTTCATTCACACCTCTCCTTTTAAAAATCACTTCTTCCACGAAGCCTTTCAGTGATAACGGATCAGGGACAAAAATCTGAGTGTCAGAGTATAACAACTCTCACACAACACGTGGCTTGCACATGTGCCTGCAAAAGGCCATTTCTTTGCCCCTGTCTTTTCCCCAAGCTTTTTCAGGGACTGTGTGAGGGTGGATGAGTTAATGTTTGTAAAGTTCTTTGAGAATATACAACATTATATAAGTGCTACATAGTTATTCCTTTATTCAGTAGTTCTAGGCATGTCAGACAAGGGTACTTCATGAAACCTTTGTGTTCAGCCATAAAGATTCTAACCTGATGCCCAGACTCTAAACAGGAAACACAATTTAAAAATAACCTCAACGTAGTTTAGTGGCAGCAGTTTGTATCTTGAGTCAAACATCTTGATGTGTGTGGGGGGAGGGTGGGACTCTCACTGTACCAAGTGTAATAGGATCCTGGAGGACTACTTCTTCAACAAAAATTATCCCCCCCCAGAGTGCCTCAGTGTTTGGAAGCAAGGGTTTTTCAAACATCTTGTTTTAAATTTCCAGTTTTTTCTCTGCTTCCCAGTGCAACCATCCATTCAGTCGTCCGGAGGGCATCTTTCACTGGGTAGGATAACTACCATTCTCGGTCAATGGAGTGATCTGTGTGTGGCAGAAGAGACGTTCAACCCCATTTTATTACATTGCATCAGTTTAGTAATGTCTGTCTTGTGATCTCGTCTCCCTTAACAGTAGCCATTAATGGAAGGACACGGGGTGACCAAAACAGAACACATGGACACCATCGAGGCCCATGCAGTGGCCCAGCAGGTGCAGCAGGTCCATGTGGCCACCTACACAGAACACAGCATGTTGAGTGCAGACGAAGATTCACCGTCTTCTCCTGAGGATACCTCCTATGATGACTCTGATATTCTCAACTCTACTGCTGCTGATGAGGTCACCGCCCATCTGGCTGCGGCAGGTAAGTTTACTTGGGCACTTGTGATTGCCTACGGTCCTGTTGCTTGGTCATGGGTTGCAAATAGTGCTTGAGTGCAGTCATTTAATGTGACTGACCTCTCTCTTCTCCAAACTGGGCTGGGTGGTGATTGCATCAGGTTTACTCACCGGCCCTGCAATGCCAACTGAATGAGTATCGCTGTATTGAGTAACATCACGCTGATATCCACAGCGACGTGGTGCTGGGGAAAAAATATTGCTAAAATGCAAGTGCCAGCGGTGTCTGATTGCTGTGCAAAAAGGTAAATGAAAGGCAGAAAATTTCAAAGGGCAGCTAGCTTCCATCACCAACTAAAATAGTGTAGCATAAAGAACACTAACCAAAATAACTCAATAAATCCCTCACAACCCAGAATAGGAAGGAAACTGACACATCTTTAGCCTCGCCTAAGAAGATGCCACTAATGGGCTTGTGCATATTTTAAGCAGGAAAACATTCCAAAGTCACAGGCCCTCTCCAGTGAAGCCCCTATCGCCCGTCTTTGAAATCATGGATTGGTCCTAACCCCATTGGTCTCAAATAGAGTGGCAGATAGGCCGGCCTGCGATTGGTTAACATCATTTATATGACAAAGTAAAACCTTGGAGTGCACTTCCTGAACAAAAGGCAACCTATGAAGCTAAGGACGTTTATTGAAATTCTTTAGTATCACATGCAGTGCCATATAGTCAACGTACGTCAGTGGGGTATGAAATGTAAACGTGTTGAGCACTGAGTGCCTGGCTTGAAGAGCTTACAATCTAAAGGGACAAGAAGGGGCAGTACAGAGCATTGTACAACAGAATATGCCCAGCACATAACGGGACATAACATTTACAACTCGCTTGCTTCAAGGAACAGGTGGGGCTTGTTCAGGAGTCTCTGTAATAAGGAGTGGGAGGGCAATAGGCAACTTACTTCAAAGGCTGTTCAAAGCTTATGACGTGCAAAAGAAAGCTGAAAAGGAGCAGCCAGGAGACCTCTGAGTATAGAAAGCAAATGGGTATAGTAGGAAATAGGGGAGGAGATGTACGTGGACTGAGGTTGTGCAGAGCTTTGAAAGAGAGAATGATTAACTTGAATTTGATGTGTAAGGAGAGTGAAAGCCAATGAAGGGACTCGAGCGAGGGCGTGATGGTGTGGTCAGAGCTGGGAGAGGCTGGATGGGTGTCACAGTCCCATATGCACCACTGAACTTTAAGTCCTTTTCACTCAAATAAAGGTGGAACTTGGAGACCATATGGGAGATGTACCTGGTTTGGGTTAGTAACCAGACTGCTGAAATGCCTCAGAAGCAGAGGGAGACATCATCAGTTGTGTTGTAGGTCTGCCAGCATTATCAGGTAAAATTTTGAAAAGGAAGTTAATGCAAAAAAGGAAATAGAAGGATTGTTGTCCGCACACCCTATCCTTCCTCCTTTGTCCTGGAGCCACAGAGCACTAGGGCTGGCCAGAAAACAAGAATTCCATTTTGCAAAAAAAATTGAGGTTTTGAAATTTGTTTTTGTTCTGCGCTGGAATGAATCCGAGACCTTTCATGAAAAAACAAGAGAGAGAGAGAGAGCACGCAACTGACTGACTCCAGCATTGCCAGCGGTCCCTGCTCTGCCTGATTTGAACCTGAGAGAACCTACTGATGAAAACCTCTTCAAAAATTGGCCACCAGCTCCACAGAGAAGCACCCCTTTTTCTAGGAGAAGGCATTAAGGGCAATCTAATGCCTGGATTCTGGTTTCTTCAGTGTCCAGCTATATCTCCTATTCCTTCCCCTCCGGAAGGCAGTATTCTTTGTGTCACCACAGTATTTTTCACACCATCACTCAGTTCTGGTATTGCCGACTGAGGCTGCTGAGTAAGAGATGACTGAAACCAAATTCCTTATTTTTTACTCCCAAATATCCTCTCCACTTCCTTCATTCGCAGTTTAGTTCCACTGTCACCTATATCCCAGACCTTATGGCATCCTTCCACTCCCCAATGATGCCAGCTTTGCACTCTGTTTTTTCTTTCTCCAGCTCCTGTCTCCATGCCTTTTTGGATTCCTTTCTTTCCTTTAGACTGTAAACTCTTTTGGGGCAGTGGTTGTTATTTACTATATGTTTGTACAGTGCTTAGTGCAGTGGAGCTTTGACCTGGTTGAGGCCAGTAGGTGATCCTGGAGCACCTACCATAGTGAGTTCTGAGCCATAACTGGGGCTCCAAGGTGCTATGATAATACAAATAAAAAATAATAATACAAACACTAAATAACAATGTCTGCCCCATGCATGGAATGCCTTCCTAATTCTGGTTAGCAAAGTCTCCGGTAGATCCCTCCTAACAACTCACTTCCCCTTCAGTGTCCTCAAACAGCGAGTTCACAATAACAATAATTCAAAACCAACCAAATGAAAAAAACCAAAGTTCTTCATTCTTCTGGATTTCTGAGTGTCCCATATTCTGCAGCTGTTTTCAAGTGCATGCTATGAAATTCTAGGATTGACCACCAGAGGGCAACATAGCAATAAGAATTGATAACCTACGAAGACGGCTGCTGTGTTTCTGATCTCCCGCCCAGTCTCTCCATTGAAATTAAGAGTACTTTTTCTGAAGTTAGAATAGAGTTGGACTGGCACACAACTTGCTAAAGGTCGTCTTTATTGTTTCTGTTTAATTTTTGCCTTCCCTCACTCACCAGAATGCCCTAATACCACACAACTGATGCTGCCCCTACTATAGGTTGGGGTTATTGGGTCATATCGTATGAAATCCAGGTTCTTGGGGTTCCAGTCTGCAATGTGTTGTGGGTCTTGTATGTAATCTCACATCTCCCAGAACAAAGGCTATGTATTGCTCTGATCCCTTCCCTGGTGGAAGGGCTGGGCTGGATTTTCTTTGTCTTAGTTAATGTGTGACTACCTGATTAACCAGCGACAGCAGACTACTTCAGGAGCACAGGTCAACCCCTCAGTAGTTCTCCCGTTCTTCACAGGCTTGGCAGGGATAAGAAGCGATATCTGAGATTTGAATTCTGTTCTTCCCATTAGATGCACATGGCAGTAATCCCAGATCACTGATAATATGACACTCAATATGTCTGTCACAGTTAATGTTCAAAGCATGTTATAAACATAAGCTAATTGATTTTTGCAACACCCTTGTAAAACATCTTATGAAATAGTCTCATTTTACTGTAGTTTCAGCCAATTTCCTGGTACTGAAGTTAGGTTGACCAGCCTGTAATTGCCAGGGTTGTCTCAGGAGCCTTTTAAAAAAAATTGGCGTTACATTAGCTACCCTCCCATCATCTGGTTCAGAGGTTGATTTAAGCCAGGGGTGTCAAACATACGGTCCATACGTCCCGTGATTCTTTTTTGCTCCGGCCTGCAGGTGGCTGGATGCGGCCCATGATCCTTTTTGGTGCAGCCCCTGGGTGCCCGATACAGCCCGCCTACCTTTTTGTTCCGTCCCCTGGTGGCTGCCACGGAACGGTCAGAGTCCGCGAGATCTCTCAGTGGCGGGCAATGCGATGCTTGCTGCCACCGAAAAGAAGGAGCCGCTAGGGTATGACGCCGCTAGGGTATGGCCTACTAGAAATTAATCTTAATCCAATGTGGCCCGACATAGGAAGTTACTTTGACACCCCTGATTTAAGCGATAGTTTACATACCAGAGATAATAGTTCTTCAGTTTCATATTTGGGTTCCTTCAGAACTCTTGGGTGAATCCCATCTGGTCCTAGTGATTTACTACCAGGGATCCTAGAAATCCGCTTGCCGCAGAAAAATGCGGAATTTGAGTTTTTACAGAAAATCTTTAGTTTTTACGTTTTGTGAAAAAATGAAAACATAGCTGAACTGTTAACTAAATTTTACTGAAAGTTAGGATGACCGTATTTCCCAAAGTGAGAACGGGACACTGCGCGGTGCTGGCCTGAGCTGCCTGGGGCCGACATCCTGAGCCCTGACATGTGGCATTTCCGCTAACCCCCTTTCCACTCCCCCCCCAAACATCCTCCCACGTTGTGAGACAAATGCCCAGTTTTGCCAAAAAAGTCGGGTTATCGGGCAGGGCTTAAAAAGGAGACCCTCCCAGCCAAAATAGGATATATGGTCACCCTAGTTCAACTGATATCTATATATATGTGGCTAGGGAAACTAAAGTTCAGCATTTCATTTTAATTGTGGGAAAATGCGGATTTTTATGTTTTGTTTTGTTGGAGAATTCTGGGTATTTTATCATGGGAAAACTAAGATTGCTGCTTGTTACTGTTTAAATTAGTCAATTTGTTCCCAAACCTCCTATAGTGACGCTTCAGTCTGGGACAATTCCTCAGGTTTGCTACCTAACACAATTGGCTCAGGTGTGGGAATCTTCCCCATATCCTCTGCAGTGAAGAATGAGGCAAAGAATTCTTTTAGCCCCTCTCCACAATGACCTGGTCTCCCTTGAGTGCTCCGCTAGCACCTCGGTTATCCAGTGGCCCCACTGATTGCAGCCCTTGGGTTATTTTTGTAGTTGGGGGAACGCTACGAACAATCCCAAATGGTAATTCTATCATTGGGAGGAAAGTTCTGTGGAATGAAATATGCAGCATTCACCTGAGGCCTAACTTGAAGTATCCCTCTGATCCCTGCAGAGAGAGACGTCCCAGTGTTTGGTGACAGTTTTGCAAAGAATTCTGGTTACTTTGGCCCAGATGAGGGTAAAAGGCCTGTTATCTGTATTACCATAGCCCACGACCTGAGCCCTTCAGAGCCTGTTCCAGTTGGCATAACAGGCCCTTGTCTGTCTTGTCCTGTTAATAGATTATACGCTGATCCACCGTTTGTTGTTTGGTTCCAGGCCCGGTGGGAATGGCAGCAGCGGCTGCTGTGGCAACAGGTAAAAAAAGAAAGCGCCCTCATGTGTTTGAGTCCAATCCATCCATCCGCAAGAGGCAGCAGACCCGTTTATTACGGTAAGGATCCTCTGCTGCAGGTGCCTGTGGCTTCTGCAAGCCAACAGCCGTGTCCACCTCTGTCTGTGCCTTTCCAAAACCCGTGAGTCACTAAGAGACTAGAGACAGGCCACACGTTGCCCAGCTGAGGGCATCTTTGGCAATTTGTACGGAACCTGAGGGCTGCATTTAATTTGCATAAATGGATCATATTGCTTTAATATGGTAGTGGGACCCAGAGAGACGGAAGTCACCATTCTGATGGTGTTCACTGTTTATTTCTACTCCTGCCTGATCACAAATTTAGTTCACGTCCTTCTGATTATCATCTTGCTTTTTTTCCATTTGAATTCTTAATGTTTTTAGCAGTAGTTCTCTTGAGAACCACTGGAGCTGCAATATCCCAGCTCTGGAACGGTATAAAGCATTCACCTCCGTCACGAGGGATGCATCTTTATTCAGTATTTTTATTGTCTTATTGAATGGGGCCTCTTGTAAGTCCGCCCAGTTGTTCCACAAGATGTGACTAAGCTAGTGCTTGTCCCTGAATTCCCTCTTCTAGCAAAACCTGAGGTGGCATGTAGCAGAGTGCATCACATAGAGGGTATTTAAAAAAAAAACCCAAAAGCGTCCTGGGTGAAACCTCATTAGAAGGACATCACTCTTCCTTCCCTCTGCTGCCACAAATAACTTGGGTAAAACACTGGTCAGGCATGTCAGTTTCATGCATTCTGATCAGTTTGACAATCAGAAGAACTTTGCTATTTTGTCAAAAGAGTTAAATAGTAAATGTTTGTCCATTTAAATCAGAGCGTGAGCCTGATGGGAGAACTGGTTTAGGGTTTCTGACACTGGAACTTCCACAGAGCAGGTGTTGCATGATGACAGCTTTCAGCAGTGCATCCAGTGTTAGAGGGGGCTCGGAAATGCCCATTTGAATTGGTAACCTTAATGTTGCATATGGTGGTAACTTATATGGCGAGAGCCACTCCTCCTCCTTTGCTATATAAACATTCCACGATCTGCTCTAGGAAAATCACTGCCATTTTCTTGTCAAGTCTCTTGCATCATTTAAATGTTAATACAAGGAAAGAAATGGTAAGTATGAGTGTTTCCCCATGGAGGGACCATCCCAAAGGGACTCAGTGATGTAACACGTGGCTGAATATACCCATTTCCCTTAGCCAGCTGTTGCAATGTCTCTGTTTCTTGCTCATTACACTTGGTAAAATAATTTAAGTTATGGCTTTTGTGCAGGATTGAAGTACCAGCGAATTAAAGTGCCACAGAACTCTCGTTGTCCTTATTCAGCACTGTTGAGGGTGCTGAACATAAAATAGTTGGTGTGTGTGTGTGTGTGTATGATTCCTTATCTGTAAAATATTTCAAATTGCTCTACTTATAAATTCTGTATGGTTAGTCAGTGGATGATTGGAGCTTTTTCCTCCCTCTTTAACTGATCACCTGCAGGTGTCAGAAAATTAATTTCTCCCCAATGTTGCGCAATTGCTGGCCTGTAGCGCATTGGATGTTGGTCACTGCTGGAGACAAGATCCCACATATGATGGGCTCAGTGGTTTGATCTGATGTGGCATATTCTCTGTGCCCTTAACTTCACTGCTGAGAGAGAAATGTCTCTGTCCTCTCTCTACTTATCTTTTTCATGAACATATTTATTTGTGAAAAGTAGAAACTCCGTCTCTGAATTGCAGTCTGGCAAAAGGGAAAATAGCAGGCCTGTGGGAGCCAAGGGATGATTGGGTGGCCGCTGTTACTAGCCAGGACTTCCTTTCACGCTTGCTCTTTGAACGGGCATTGTCAAGAGGAGGGATTTGCAATCTGAAAGACTGGCTAGAATAGGCCTTAATTTTGTGTCATCTCTACCCCCCTCTCCCTCCACTCCCCATTTTCCTCCCCAATTTCAGGAAGCTCCGTGCCACACTAGATGAATACACCACCCGAGTGGGGCAGCAGGCCATCGTCCTTTGCATATCGCCCTCCAAACCCAATCCTGTTTTTAAAGTGTTTGGTGCTGCACCATTGGAGAATGTGGTAAGTCTGCCTGGGCCGGGGAAAAGGCTCTAAAATGAGCTGTTTGCTTTCAGTGCCTGTTTAATTTGGCTTTCAATGCTTCGAACAGTCAGGTAGTGCTCTAAGCTTCAGGTTTGAAAAATACACACACCTGGAGCTACAGGATCAAATCCTAGCATGGTGAACAGTCTCCTGAATGTGGGCCTTTCAGGTCAGGCCTTAGTACTGAAGTTCTGCTTGCTCTGTTTAGATGATGAAGATCCCCGGCACTTCTCATAAAAGAGGAGTTTAGCTTAGTGTTCTAGAACACTTCCGTGCTGTGAGCTGATGCATCTGGATTCTGCCTTAACCCTAGAGGTGGCTGCATTTCAGTGCTGTTCTGTCTAGGATGCGGAGTATTTTGCCTGGGAAGCTGCGGCATGAAATCAGGTCTTAGTGCCTATATTGATAGAGCTGGTGAGCTTTGGGCCTGGCTGGGGTAATGTAGAAAGGCTCTGAGAGTACCACCACAGGTAGCTGTCTTGAATCGTCAGGAGCACGGTGGGAGGAAGGAAGAGATTTAGTGGGACTAAAGACCCGAGTGTTGTTACCTTGCTCTCACTTCACTGTGACTACGGGACGTTACTTACAGCTTTGGTTCCCCACCACCAGCATGTGTAGCAGTTCTGGGGCTTCAAGCTTTAGCCACTGGGGCTTGGGCTGTCTAGCAAACCCGCAGCTCAGTCCCCACTGCAGCTCCTCTCACTACCTGGAAAAGGAACATGGGGTTCCGCCTTTGTGCTTAGCGACTTACGTCACCAAATCCCCCGCCCTGTGTGTTGTGGCACGCTGTATCTTACAGTGCAGTCCCAGCCTTGCTCTTCTGGGATCTGGGGTTTGAAGCAACGCAGGCCCCCCGGCAAATTAGGTTAGAGAGCGTGTCCATTTCAATAGGGGAGGCAAGCAGTGCTTGGCTCACCTGAGCTGGTCGTGCAGTTTATGATGCAGTGGGAGGGCGGGGCCCCAGGGAGCCACTGGCTGGTACTGCAAGGGTCTCAGTCTGGCAAACCAGTAGTTACCTGGAAAGTTGGAGCCCACCAATTTCCAGGAGAGTCAGGAAGGACTGGACTATGCTGGTAAATGGAAAGGGTTTAAAAATGGTCTTGGCCATCAGTAATTCCACCTAGCCTCGAATGAACTTCCTGGAGCCTGGCAGTAAATGAGGGGATCATCCTGGCTGCAACAGCACCGTTGCTTCCAAACTTTACTGAAAGTATTCTAACGCTCCCCCTTGGTGGTGTTACTTGGAGTTTCATCAGCTCTCTTTAATGTAGTCGGAAGTCTTTGGGGCCAGTGGGTGTTTTTATCTACCAGCTGTGGCATTGTTTGCTCGCTCAGTTCTGCAGCATCTTGGGGAAGCTCCTCCTTCGGTTACCTAGCACCTTTGCCTCTTCTGTTGCTCTTTACCTTGTTTACCTGAGCTCCGTGATTCCCCACAGGTGCGCAAGTACAAGAGCATGATCCTGGAAGACCTGGAGTCAGCACTGGCGGAGCATGCACCTGCTCCACAAGAGGTTAACTCCGAGCTGCCACCCCTAACCATCGACGGAATTCCTGTCTCTGTGGACAAGATGACCCAGGTAAGCAGCCAAGGAAGATGGAAACTTGAAAGAAGAAGTGAAGAGGAGTTTTAAAGCTGACACGTGGAGCTAATTGATTTTGCTGTGGAGTGCATGTCTGTGTCCTCAGGGACACTCAATCCCATCTCTCTGGTGGGACCATAGTGGGCCAGGTAATAGATGTGAATCTTTATCACTGGCGCTCCTTTCCGCATGAAATTGTAAAAATGCTAGTGAGGGCTGGAAATCCTCCCCCGCCTTTCCCCGAGGAATCCTTGTTGTCCTGCTCAGTCAGCTGTGACTGGGGGAGCTGTCAGTCCTGCACCTTGGAATGGTTTAGAGCCACTGGTCCCAAGGTGGCTTATTACTTGTCAGCAGAACCTCCTTTTTGGTTTCTCCCATTGACTTGGTTTTTCTCCTCTCTTCCTTTCTCACTGATGCTGTGGGCTGAAGCAGAAGGAAACCCGCTAATAGTTATACTCCAGGGCAAACCCTAGTCTCCCACCTCCGGGGCAGGGGCGAGCTGCTAATACCTGGTGGTTACAATGAGTCATCTGCCATGTGTGGGGAGGGAAACTCCTTATCCTCTCGTGACCCAGCCCTGGTCTGAGCAGCGTTGCATTGGTGAGCCCATGTCTGGGAGAAAAGGGGAGAGGGTTCTGCAGGAAACTTCCCATGAGTGGGGAGGGACCAATCGTTCAGAATGTAAATCTCCTCCGTTCCCTGGGGTGGCGGGGATGGGAGAGGAGGGAAGGGTCTGATGTCAACGTTGTGTAAAGGAGCAAAGCAAGAGGCTCTGCACGTGCTCCATCTAGGCAGTTTGATCTATCAAAACAAGTGACCAAACCCGGCGGTGCACTGGGCGGCAGAAACTCCGAGAGCAGCAGGCTGCGTGAGGCCTGGGGTGAGAGTGGTCAGCAAGTTAGATACGAGCTTTTAATGCGCTCCAGCCCCAGAAGGTGCGTGTGCGTCGGGTGAAGAGTTGTTGAGGGACAGAGTGGGAGGAGCAGGGAAGGTTTTCACCTCGGTAGCGGTGACATTGTGTTTGTACAGAACCCTGCACAACGGGGCCCCGATCCGAAACACGGTTCTGTAGGCCCTCGCCACGATTGCAATGTGAGTCACGATGAGCACCACTGCAGAGGAGATGGCTGACTGCTCCAGTGCATGCTGCTGCTAACCTTCCCTCCACTCTCTGCCCCTCCTCTTGCTATTAACGGTGCAGCAGTTGAACTTCGGCATTTATAGCCGCGTTCTTTGGCAGAAAGTATGCAAACTGCTGATGCAACGGTGAAGTAACTTACAAGGCATCTTATTTTGAGATCTCACCTACGCATCATGCTGAAGCAGCTACCCAATTAGGAATGCCTTTCTTGCAGGAGTGACCACTAAATCACTTATTGCTCTTCTTAGCGGTGTGCCGAGTTTCTCCCAAGCTGGAGGCAGGTGTGGCTGTTGCACTTTGTACCCTCATCCCCATAGAATGGTAGAAGTGTAGGCCTGGAAGGGACCTCGAGAGGTCATCTAGTCCAGTCCCCTGCGCTCAAGGCAGGACTTGGTAATAACAGCCATTCTTTGTGGTGGTGTGGGTAGTGCCAAACTCATCTGTCTGTGGATAGGTGGTCACATCGACACACTGTCTCTGCTTTCCCATCTGGGAAAGGGGGGTGACTTCATGGATCAGGGATAGCAACTTAAAGGTGGTAGAGGGCCACACAACCCACTAAAACTCTTTGGCAGGCCAAGGGGGTGATGCAAGGGAAGTGTCGGGTCCTGTCTTGGGGCAGTGACACAGGAGTGGAGGGGGGTGTGAGGCCTTGGTGTGGGGGGGGGGGTTGGAAAGCAAGCCCACCCTGCAGTCATCCCACCACAACAACTCCTATCCTGCCATGCTGTCCTGGCTCCCTGCTCTGGCTTAGGGTGACCACTGACCATCTTTTCAACATGCAAAAACGGGACGCATGCAGGGGTCCCGCCCCTTCTCACGCTCCACCTCTTCTCCCTGAGGCCCAGCCCCCTGGGCAGGCTGGAAGCCGGAGCTGGGCCATGATGGGAGCTGCCCAGGGAGCTCTGGTCACTGTGGGGAGCCCCGGACCCTACACCTGCCCTGGGCAGGGGGCGGGATATCAGAGACTAGCCCCCGGCCCATGTTCTCACCCCATGGGAAGTGCCGCCCAAGGCGGGTGGAGGGTCTGGGGTTCCCCACAGTGGCCTGGGCTCCCTGGGCGACTCTTATGACTGCCCTGCTCTGGCTTCTGGCCTGGCCAGGGGAGCAGGAGGCAGGGCCTCATGGTGGGGGGGGCTAAGGCCCTTCCTTCCCTCCTCCCCTCCCTGCCCCCCGCAGAAGAGGCTGGCTTTGCCCTTGAGCCAGGGGCAGACATGGAGCAGCACTGCAGGGAATCCGGGACAAATGCTGTCCCAGAGTCATTCAGCCCAGGGACAGGACTTGAAATGTACAATCTGGGACTCCCCCATCCAATCAGGGACGGGTTGTCACCCTACTCTGGCCCATTCACGGCATGCAGGCATGGCCCTCTCCCCACAACACCCCACCCCCTTCCTAGTGCCTCTGGATCACCTGCCCTGAGTCGGGCCATGGTGGGCTAAATACAATGATCGGGAGAGCCTCCAGTTGCCTGTTGCTGTCAGAAACACTTGTAAAATACCTTGAGAGGCTTGGATGGACAGGAGAGGGCAGCACCAGGACGAAGCATTATTAAGTATTGTACTTGTCAGGGTTACAAATGGTCTCTAGGATCTGAAAATCCAGCTGTGGCCTTTCTGCTGGGTAAAGCATCTCAGTTAACAAGGATGCTGCGTTTGGCTCACAGCTGACAATTTTGTTAATGAGAGAGGGCCACATCTAGACTAAAAACTTCAGTCGACCTATGTTAAACAGCCCCTGCAGTGGGAGACTCTCGGCTCTGTGCACAGCTCTCTGCCAGGAGCCCAGCTGCCCCCCAAGCTCTCGGCTCCCTGTTCCTTGCTAGGATCCTGGCAGGAAGCTCTGTGCCCAGAGCCCGGGCAGCTGCGGGGTTCCCCGTGGGGAATGGGGAGCTGAGAGCCTGAGCAACTGCCATGCTCCCGGTGGGGATCTGGGCGCCTGAAGCCTGACTGGGCATGGGGCAGCCCAGGAGCCTGTGGAGCATCCAGGCTCTAGCTGGAGCCCCCCACCTGTCTTGGGGTCAGCCGGGCTTTCTTGTCAGTTCCGTGGAGCCACAAAAGAGTGGAGCGACGAAGAGTGTCTACACGGACACTGTGTCACCCTGCCTACACCAACGTAAGCCCTGCCCCTCTCGTGGGGGTGAAGTTGTTACATTGGTGGAGTGGGGCGCTTACATGGGCAGGAGCAAGGTTGTAGTGTGCACACTGACATCATGAAGTCGACGTAAGATGCCTCATGTTGAGCTAACTCTCGTGTAGACCCTGGCAGTGTCTCCCTATCCTCCGCAGGGGTCAGAGGAGCGAACGCTTACTTCAGCGAAACCTGAGGTAGCTCTCGGACGCTGCAGGGGACAGAGATGTTGGCTAAACTGATGCCACATTTTCAGTGTCACTTCTCTGACCCCAGCGGCACTATAAATGTGTCCGTTTTAAAGCAGAACAGTTCTGCAATGACCCAAGTCCAGGGCTCGGTATCTCCCTGGGAAGAGTGGAAGTACCACTAGTCCCTAAATCAGTGCAAAGAATGAAGCATCTTGAATGGCAAGTGATGCCATCAACTGTTGCAGCAGAAATCTTGATTCCCCAGAATGCCCAGCTGGGCAGGTATAAAGCTTCTCCGTTCATGGCTGATAATTTTTACGGGGCTCAATATATTCTTTTCCTGATGTTTCCCTTCATCAGCTTAACGGGAAAATCAAACCTTTTTCCATTCTCTTTTGTGACTGCAGTTTACAAAGCCCTGTGGAAAGCAGAAAAAATTAAAAATATATATTGGGCAGCACAATTAAGAGGCATGTCACTAGGAGTGGGAAAATGAGGGTTTGGCTTTGAACAGCTGCAGGTCTCATCGGGCAGGTGTTAGAAGCGTTCGCTTCAGCTCACTGAAGAGGAGATGAAAATAACTCTCCTTTTAATTGCCCTGCTTCTTCGGAGGCCTTGGGGGAAATAAAACCTTCAGTAGGCTAAGTAAAGGTGTTTCCATGGATTAGCAGCTGGAGAGCACTGCCCACCTGTGCTGTGTATGAAAAAAATGTGTGCAGCGGGGTCTGATCTTGAAGCCCTTCCTCAGGGGAATCTCCAATTGTAGTCACTGAGCATTTGGACTAAGGACTTCAGAGCTGAGCCCAGCAGTGAGCTTGAGTCTTATGTGAACGCAGAGGGTTAACACTGAGTCAGATTCTGCACTCTGCTCTGCATGTAGAAATCTCAGTGAAGTTGCTGGATGTTGCTTACACCTTCCTGAGTGCAAAGTTTGTCCCTTAACCTGACTTTTATTTCTTCATCTTAATGTCGGCCTGTGACTTGGGTGCAAAGATGACGCCGCCCCGTTCCGCTTCTCCCCCAAAGGGCAATTAAAAGGTGTTTGTTGCTCTGATGTAGGTCAGCATCTGGGCACCGAACCAGTTTAACTTTAGGCACTGAAGAGGAATGTTGGGGAAATTAAAGTTAGTCGCTCGTGGTCGGTATGTGATGGAGTGGGAGGGAGTTTGGAGCCCAGGTCTGACCGTGCCTGCCAGGGTTCTGAAGGGTCCCTATCCTTGGAGCCTCTTCGGGGTATTTTCTTGTGCCTGATTTGCAGCACCTTTGTGAAATGAAGTTCTCACATGCAGCATTCAGATGACTTCTAAACCCTGTTGGCTGTTCCAGATGGAATGGGCTGTAGGGATCATGAGGAGATAGTCAGACGGATGCTGTATCTTCTCCTGACTAGAGTGCGCGATTCTTCAGACTGTGCAGGAAGGAGCTCGGCGAAGGGGTTAACAATTCTGATTTTGTTTATGCGTTTTTTATTTTTCACCTGACCAAGGTGTATGAGGGGGAGGGCGAAAGTTCATGCAGGAGTAAAATGCAAGATTAAAGAATTGGTCAGTGGATGGGGTCAATGAATCGAAGGATCTGATTGAGCCTCTTCCCCACAGTGTGTAACCTGCCTACTCCCCCGTCCCCGGCGCTGACCCGCAGTACACTGGTCCATGAGTTGCTCTGCGCTGAGCACTCCTAGTTTTCCCACACTCCCTCGCCCTATGGGTAGGGACAATATTATTAGATACAGACTTGACTCCAGTGGTACTAGCCTGATGCATTTACCAGGCATATTAAAGCTTCCATCCTGCCAGGTACCTTCAGCCCCCACTGAGACCTGAGAGATCGGGCCCTGTCTCTCATTTTTGCTTCAACAAATGATGACATTTGGCCAAACCTCTTTCCCAGCCTGGCCTGTCTGAGGTGCTAGTAGTGGGGAGGCCTGAAAAGGGGTCCAACAAGGGCAGGACGAGCTCTATAAAAAGGCAATTCATGATGGTGAATTTATCGCCACCCGCCTTGGCAGATGTCCCGTCTTTTAATCTGCTGCAGATAAAATATTATCTGATCGTTCAGTATAAAATCTGCTGCTGCAGAATGCAATTTCCTCACCTGTTAGGTAGGATGGACACATGATCACAGAACCCCAGTGCTCCACTCTGGTTACTGCTTCACCTGCAATCACCTGCTTCACAGTTCAGGTACAATTCAAGAATATGAATTGTCAGGACTTGGCTTGATCCCTCCCCGGCCTCATTGCAGAGGGCTGGTGTTCTCCTTTTGGGGATCCCTGACGGTGAATTTCTGGGGGCGGTTGGAAGGCTGATACTCACGGACGGTGCTCTGTTCTGGGAACTGCTTCCCTTAGCAGACAGTCAGAGGTCAAGCCTGGCTGTTAGTAGATGCACTTTGCCTTGTTGCTTCTAACTTCTTTGTGGCTCTTCAGTTGGATGCATCTTGGTTTTTTGGAGGCTGAGGATGGCTAAAATCAGGATGAGCTCATTACCTATAAGGGTTCATCTAACTCTTTATCCTTAGAAGGCCCCAAGGTGCTACAGCCAAGGGCACCCAGTAAACATTTTAAACAATCTCTCTCATAGACCTTGCATTGTAGTTCATGTAAGCTCTTTTCCAAGCTAATGGGCTAAGGAGATTGGAAAGTATCTTTCTTTGTATAAGTGACTTGATTTTGCCAAGGTTTCTGCTTTTTGTATGCTGGTGGTGGGGTTTGTGAGCGTCTGAGGGCTCAGAGTTGAAAATACTGTGCTGATCCCCTCCCAAACGCTGCACACCTAGACGATATGGGGCTGTCCGTCTCAGCACTGTAGCCCGTTTTAGGGTTTTGTGAGCAGGTGGGATGAGGGGCGCAGTTCTTGTTGTGATGCTAATTAGAGAGGCCCTCGCGCTTGAGCAGGTTATAATGCTGCCGCTGCTGTTGATTGTCTCCCTGGCGGATTAAAGGTGAACCCTCCTTAACAAGTGCCTCGAGTAGCTTGAGTCTCTGAACTCCCAAGGACCAGTAATTAATCCAGCTGGTAACAAGGAGCGCAGCTTGCAGCTAGGAGTTCTGGGAAGGAACTTTTGAGCTCTTTATTCCCCCCCACCCCCGTACCAAACAGCTAAATTCCATTCACGCCCGTCATTTTGTAATAATTAGCGTTTCTGTACTGCCACTTTGCGTGAGCATCTCAGAGCACTTCGCAGCCTGGGTTTTGCCCCCATTTTATAGATGGAGAAGCTGGGGCACAGAAAGGTTAGGCAAGGCAGCGTTTTAGAGGGCAGAGCCTGGGGTGGGAAGAGGACACCTGGCAGCTTCTGCCACTGACGGCCTGTGTGTCCTTGAGCAAATCATTTAGCCTTTGTGGGCCTCTGTTTCCCCATTTCTACCTTGGGGATAGTGACCTTTAGAGGGAAGTAGCTACAGAAACGCGGATCATATGTGTTGCCCTTGGCTTTATACAGAATCTGTGGGGAGGGTGCTTCTTCGAGTGCTGGTCCAGGGGTTATTCACTGGGTGCACATGTGCCCTAGACCAGAAGATTCTTCACTAGCGAAGAATTCCATTGGTACGTGGCTGCACAACCTCATGCTGCAAACTAAGCACATAAGGGGCGGCACGGACCAACGGCATCTCCAGTTCCTTTCTACCACTCATGGTTTGAGACGGCGCTCCAGCAGTGCCCACAGCTTGGCTAGTGTTTCTGCCATCTATTCGAGGTTTATTGTAAATGGTTTTATTTTAGTCTCATTAGTTTAGCAGTGTAGCTAGTTAGATTCGTGTTTGGGGTTACGAGGTCTTTCCCCTCCTTGTCCCCCTTGCTCGTCCCCCCCGCTCACCCTCACTGTTTGAGGCACCCATTATGCCCAAAATCTCAGGCTTTAAGTCCTGTGTGGCCTGCTTCTGGGTCTTCCTGGTCAGTGATCCCCACTCTTCCTACCTGTACTGCCTTGGGGAATCTCATATGCTGTCTCCGTGCAAGATTTGTCCTTCCTTCCCACCTCATACACAACAATCTCATGGATTTTGGCTTAGGAGGCATGTGGGGAGCTTTCCATGAGACAACAGCTTGACCCAGGAGCTTCTGACCCCCCATCTACATTAGCAGGAGCCATCCACTAGCACCTCTCTGGACCCAGCGCTCCCCAGATCGTCAGTGTCCAGATCTAAAGACTCTGGCAGGCACGCATGGGAAGAGGGTAAAGGAAAGCACCCTCATAAGAAGCGGGAGAAATACCCATCTAAACCCTCTAAGGAACTGGTCTGCCTACACTACCCCCTCTAAGTCAGGCGAGAATCGGTGCCCCAGTACAGGTGTGTCTCCATCTCCCGGGGATGGTGTGTGAGTATCAGCAGTACCGAGAGTCAGGGATGCCCATGGACTGCTGCCTAGACAAGGGGCAGATCCAGCTTCAGCATCAGTGAAGGAGGGGAGAGAGCAATTGCCCTCTGCACCAATGATTCCGTAGCACAAGAAGAGGAGGAACTTAACGGTACCAACACCTGCCTTCCATCCCAATCCTGCGCTGTCACCTCCACCTATGCATAGAAGCCCCTTTCACTCTCCTGCTGGACCCAGCTATGCTATTCTTGAGGAGCTAGTGATTTATACTTTTGGACCTGGTAATCTCCAGAGACATACCTACACCATCAGCACACCACTCACTGGTCCCTTCCACTGTGGTATCGAGCTGCCGGCACCAACAGTGCACCACTCGTGCATGTCCTCTGCCTGTGGCGGCACCACTAGACTGGTTTCGCCCGTAGACGCCCGTAACTCCTATTTCTCTGGCGAGATTGAGGCCAACGCACCAGCTGTTCTGACAGTCCCGAGATGTGGCATTAGTCCCGATAGGGGTTCCAGAGCCTCACAGGTACCCACTCACCGCCTCAAGACATATCAGCCCCAGGACAAGTGGCACCCTCCCCCATGGGGACCTCTTCCATACCCATGTGACCCTACATCATGGTCCTGTTGAGGCGCTTACTTTAGGCCCCCTGGCTCCTGGAGATTGGAGCAGGAGTACTGACAGATCTCCTCATGGGGAAGAGTCTTAGCTCCCCCTGCCTCCACCAGAGCACTATGAGGGGGAGGACGTACAGCCCAATGAGCTGGAATCCTCCCTTCCCCCTGTGGCGCTCTCGCTCTCTTTTCTCCTGATGCGGTGGTGGTGCCAGCCTCACTTTCGCTGCCTGAGGATTATAAACCGTTCCAGGATCTCCTGAGGATGATTGCAGCGGTTTTACAGATCTCTCTGGAGGAAGTCCAGGACCCTACTCACAAGTTTCTGGATAACCTCCAGACTACAGACTCTGGCAAGGTGGCGCTTCCCATCAACGAGGCCATATTGGGACTGGCTAAGGCTCTTTGCACATGCCACCCACCTTTACCCCAACTCCCAAAAGGCTGCAGAAACGATGCTTTGTCCCACCTAAGGGGATGGAATATTGGTTTTCTCATCTCGTACCAAATTCTCTAGTCGTACAAGCTGTTACCAAGTGCAACAGACTGCACCGGCCTCAGTGTACCCCATTCAACAAGGATGCTAAAAAACTGGACCTCCTCATGAGGAAGAGCTTCTCCACCATCCTACAATACCAGATAGCCTATTACCAGGCTCTGATTTGGAAATATGACTTAATAAGCTGTCTGAGTTTGCTAGTGAGCTTCCTTTGGAGCTCAGGCCGCAGTTCCAGTCTATTCTGGAAGAGGGGAAGCACATTGCTCATTTGTCCTTCCAGGTGTCACCTGGTGAAGCTGATGCCACTTCACACTCCATGGTGACTTTGATAGTAATGAGGCAGGATTCTTTGCTTCACTCCTCGGGTTTTCCTGAGGAAGTCCAAACGATGGTAGAAGACCTTCCCTTTGGGGGTGACATTTTGTTCAGTGAAAAAACAGGCAAATTATTACAGTCTCTTAAAAAATCCAGGACTAGCTTCCATTCCTTGTGGATCTACATCCCAGCCCCTCGGAGGAAGTACTCTAAGCCATCCCTTTACAGACAGCATCCTGTTCCCCAGTCTTTCTTCCAGCAATGGGTTTACAAGCCACCTTGGAGAAGCCAGAGGTTACACCTCAGCAGGCAGAAAGCTCGGCCATTGATTCCGCCTTACCCACAATCCTCCGCCAGGAAGCCATTTTGACAAGACATTTGAGAGCTGCCAACCAATCTCCATCCAGCCAGACACCCCACCACACCTGCTTTGGTGTCCACCTATTCTAGACCTTCCCAGCATGGCAACATATTACTTCAGAAAGTTGGAACTTGGAGATCATCTCCACTGTCTACGCAATAGAATTCATTTCTATTTATACACCAACCTCCCTCTCCCCATCCGTCATCCCTCTTCAGGGACACATCTCACAAGATTTCAGACTGGAGATAGAGACTCTTCTTCAGCTCAAGCCACAGAGATATGCTCATCACAAGGGGGAAGGTTTCTATTCAAGATAATTCCTTGTTCCCAGGTAGAAGGGTGGATGGGGACCCATCCTGAATCTCAGACAACTGAATATCTTTGTAGGTCGTTGGAGATTCAGGATGACCATCTCAGCCTCTATAATCCCATCTCTCAACAAAAGCGACTGGTTTTCAGCTCTTGATTTGAAGGATGTCTATTTTCATGAAGGCATTCACCTGGCTCACAGGAGGTTTCTACCCTTTATGGTGGACCTAGAGCATCACCAGTACAGAGTCCTTCCTTTCAGTCTCCCGATGGCCCCAAGAATATTCAGAGGATGGAAAGAGTTGATTGCTGCCAGGTACACATTCAACAAGCTAATGGACAAACCCCCAGTCACTTTTGTTGAGAGATTCACAAATACAAAGGAGGCATCACAGCAATACACTCTGCTACTCCAGATGCAATTATTTGGTGTAACCATCTGAATGTAAAATTAACATTTACATCTGCCATACAACGAAGAAGCTTGCAGTTTGATGCTGAGGTGCCTAATATATAGGCTGGTGTGTGTGATGTCATGCGGGCAGCCATGTATCTGGAAGAGGCCCATGCTCTTGTGACAGAGAATTGGGAATTCTTGGTAGTTGTCTAGTGGGGTAAACAACATCTCTGTTGCTAATTGGAATTCTTCTCATGGCTGTAACCAGCAGCAAATGATTCCTCTCACCTGAGCTTTCTAGCACAGCACGCTCTTGTGACTGGTGCTGCAGGATTTTCTGCCCCTGGGTGATATAAGACTTAGTTGCATCAAGGGGTTCTGGTGGCATCATCAACCATGAGAGCGGAGTTCAAGTGGTTTGCCACCAGAGCCACTGAAGGTTGTGGGGGTAGGTGTGTAGGTGGGGGAAGAATGTTCTTGTCTCAAATTAGCCTGCTTCTCTGAGAAACATCTGGGTGTCACAGTGATCAGCGTTACTTAGATTGTAAGCTGTCTGGGGTAGGGCCCATCTTTTTGTTCTGTGTTTGTATAGCACCAGCACAATGCGGTCCTAGGCCATGACTAGGGTTTCTAGGCCCTATGTGGTAATATTAATAATAATAATTAGCAGGATCTCAAATCACACTGATAGATGTGCAGCATTCATGATAAAACCACGAGAGTTCTGTAGCACTTTAAAGACTAACAAATTTAATTTCATTCATGATAATGCTAGTATAAGTCACGTTCTTGCTAATATGTCTTTGTGGTGTTATCTGGTCTGCAAGTCTCTTAAAATACTTGTGATAGTAATGCTTTTGTTTCAGCTGAAACAGTATCCCTCTCTTTATACTTTCCTGGAACATTCTTGAAAACGTTCAGCCTGAAACATCTCCTCTCCCTCTCTTTGACAAAAGATTTTTGCTTATGGAAAATCAGTTCAGAGACTTTTTTTTTTAAGATGGCGCATGGAAAAAGACTTTCTTGCACAGAGCTGTCCAACAGCTCCCACTGGCAGTGGAGGAATGCCTCCAGTTCCTGCTGTGACTTCTCCTACAGTTGGTATTTGATAGCAGGGCTTGTTGAATCCCTGCTCTCGCTGTGACATCCCTGTAAAATGTACACCATACAAGATATGCAGATCAGGTGTTAGAGCATTAGCGCTGCATTTCCTCACTGATTATAAAGGCTGGCTGGCTGGTTTTCATCACTGTAGTATTTGAATCTTCATGTTGCAAAACACACCTGATATTACTGCTTTTATTATTCTAATTGGCTGACTTACCTTTGTAGCTATCCCACACTCAACAGTGAGTTGTTTTCAGCTGTGACTTGGGATGAGGTGCAGAGGGATTCATCGCATGCTTTCAGATGTGCTCAAGGCAGTTCCAGCGAGTAGTTTTAGTCTGAGAATTTCCAGGTGGAAACAGAGTCTAGTAATTTATAAAGCTAACCTTAAACCCCCCAAAGAAACTGGGATTTCCTCTTTTAACCACTTTGTGCTGTTTTCAGGCGCAGCTGCGAGCGTTCATCCCCGAAATGCTGAAGTACTCAACAGGTCGTGGGAAGCCAGGCTGGGGGAAGGAAAGCTGCAAACCCATTTGGTGGCCTGAGGATATTCCATGGGCAAATGTTCGCAGTGACGTCCGTACAGAGGAGCAGAAACAGAGGGTGTGTGTTCTGTTGTCGCTAACCCTTCAGGGCAGTCACTGGGGTTTAGGAGCAGGTTGTTAAGTTATGACCCTCCCCTTTGTGTGATAGAGAGAACAGCTAGGTCATAAACTTCCCTTGTTTCATGCCATGGTTAAAAGATAGTGCCCAAATCATGTGGGATGGGTCGTCTTCCCCGTTTCCATAACTTGGCTGGATGTCCCCCAGTTCCACGTGACAGCCATCCATCTGCCCCTTTTGGCTAAGTCATTATTCCTGCCCTGGAGGGTTGACCCCAATTAGTCCAAGGGGTACAAGGGGCAGAGGAGAGCAGTTGAGATGGTGAAAGAGGAGTAACCCTGGATCCATTCTGACTCCCTATTGCTAATTTGCTGCTATGGAATTTTTAATTCTGTTTCTCTTCCCCCCCGCCCCCAACTTCTGTGGTGGGTAACTCCTAATCCAGCTGGCCACTGTCACAACTCATGAATATAGACTTAAGAAGTAGTTCAGTGGCCCAAGCTGTATCTGTTCTCCCAAACACTCAGCTCAGCTGTTAGACAGCACGCGTCAGCCCCATGGAGAGACACCAAAGCATGTCACTCCACCTCACCTAGCAGAGCAATATGTGTCCTTTCTTTAAGTGAGGGAACAGGCATGGCGGGGCAGTCGTGGGTGAGTGGGGAGAAAAAGGAAATGTGAAAAGGATCAGAGAAAACAGACAGGAAAAGGGGCACATGTCAACTATATGTCAGGGGATGTTGCAAGGAGCTAAGGAGGAGCGGGAGATAGCTGTCTACCAAACTATCACAAAAGGGCATTAAAGATGTTGTGAATCACATGACTAAATCCTTACACAGATTGGAGCTGTCCCTCACAGGGGGAAGCCTGGTTGAGCCAGGAATTATGGTATCAAAGTCAACCCTTTGCTTGATCTTTTTTTTTTTTTTTAAGGGTTTTGTTTTTTTCACTCCTACTTAAATTCCCTGAAAGTTTGAAGCAGAACTGTTTCACTGGAGAGATTTCCACCTTCCTTGTTCTGTAACGTGGCATGTGGACTGCATGCCTGCTGGCTTGCTTCTGTGGTGTGGTTCATGAGCCATGGGGCTGGGAGGCATAGAGGGGTTGGTTTTTTCTGGAAGGCTTTTGTTTTTATTTTGAAAAATGTTGATTTAAAAAAAAAAGAAGCCCTGAAGAAAGCCAACTAAAGATTTACATGGCTCAGTTCACAGGGGAATGAGTCCAGGGGGAATTGCTGCATGGAAATACCCATTTGCACTGTTCTTTTAATTTTCCTGTTTGTTTTTTTTCCCCCCCGTTAGGTGTCCTGGACCCAGGCGTTGAGGACTATTGTGAAGAACTGCTACAAACAGCATGGGCGTGAGGACCTACTCTACGCCTTTGAGGATCAACAGACTCAGCAACAGACAGCAGCTACACATAGTATAGCACATCTGGTACCATCACAGACGGTGGTACAGACCTTCAGTAATCCCGATGGCACTGTCTCGCTTATCCAGGTGAGCAAAGCCAGCTTGTGCTTTCACTTTGCTTTGAGTGTCCGTTCCTGGCAGAAGTTGTTAACGGCACCACCTTTGGCCATTGGCTTGAGCTGCATGTTTCAAGAACCTCGAGTCGGTCCGTCACCCCTGTGAAATAAGGTAGAGCTGTTATCCCCATTTTAAAGAGAGAGAACTGAAGCATAGACTAGTGACTTGAACAAGGACCCACAGGAAGTCTGTGCCAGAACAGGACCAAGTCCCAGGCCAGCAACCCAGTCACTGGACTCCTCCTGCTGATAAACTGTAGAATGTTCAGAGAAGAGCCACAAGAATGATTAAAGGATTAGAAAATATGCCTTATAGTAATAGACTCAAGGAGCTCAGTCTACTTCATTTAACAAAGACAAGGCAATGGGGTGACTTGATTACAGTCTATCTATAACTACATTTAATAGTGGAATGTTCAGACTAGCAGAGAAAGGTCTAACATGATCCAATGGTTGGAAGTTGAAGCTAGACAAATTCAGACTGGAAATAAGGCGTAGATTGTTAATAGTCAGAGTAATTAACCATTGGAATAACTTACCAAGGATCATGGTGGATTCTCCATCACGGACAATTTTTATATCAAGATTGGATGTATTCCTAAAAGAGCTGCTCTAGGAATTCTTTGGGAGAAGTTCGATGGCCTGCGTCATACAGGAGGTCAGACTAGATGATCACAGTGGTCCCGTCTGGCCTTGGAATCTGTAAATCCTCTCAAGTACCTGTCTGGTCCAGCAGTGTGCTCTCCTAGGCTATGCCTACACTGCAGTTAAACGCCCCGCTTTGCTCATGTCAGCTGGCTTGGGCTGGGGCTGCAGAGCTGGGGTTCAGGGGCTGTAAAATTGTTATGTAGAAGTTCTTGCATAGGCCTGGGCTCCAACATGAGCCCAAACATCCACACTGCAATTTTCCAACCCCATGAGCCTGAGTCAACTGTCAGGGGCTGGCCGCAGTTGTTTAATTGCAGTGTAAATATACCCTTAGGGCCCCAAACTGCTAGTGAAGTTCCAAAGCACAGTGCCAGTTTTGAGTCTCTGGAGAAGACGAGAACACACAGCTGCAGCCACCATCTCCTCCTTTGCAGGCGGCTTCCTTTGTTGCTGACTCTAGATCCTGTATCACACACATCTCCTCTTGAACAAATGTCACTTTTTCTGAATGTCATCGGACATTTGTCTGTCTGACCTCCGGAATAAAAAAAAGACAGGATTATGTGCACTGAGCTTTGGGTCAGTGGTTCCCAAACTTTGCTGGCACACACCCATTTTAATTATTTCCTCCCGGACCCCAGACAGTCTGGGGGATGCAGAATGTCATCCTCTGCATAGCGTCACCTCACGTGCACGATACGTTTGAGGTCAGGCCGAATAGAGGAAGCTGCTTTGCTTTCCAAAATGGCACCCTCTGCACAGTGTGACCTTGTACGCATGGTGCACGCACGCTCGTGCCACACTGTGGATGACGTTGCGTAGAGCAAAGTGGTGTCCTCCCTGCATCATGACCTCAACACCCACCACACGCCAGGTCGTGGTGTGCAGAGCAAAATGGCATCCTCAACACAGCAGAGATCACTGTGACCCCATCAGCTGATGCCGCACCCCCATTTGGGGTCGTGACCCACAGTTTGGGAGCCGCTACTTTAGCTGGTGTTCGTAGCACTTGAAGTAGTGGTACTCTCCCCTGCTTAACCACGCTCCTCCCACTTGAGGTGTTGAAACAAGATGCCGTTCACAGTAGATTGTGCAAAACGCACACAGCAGACATCAGCTAACTCCTCCCTCTTGTTTCCGTGTGGGCTTTGATCAGCAGTTGAAATAGTTAAGTGTTGATGTTTATGTTCTCATTAGCTTTCAAGGTTAACACCTACTGAAATGAATGGGGCTATAAACACCGCTCAGAGCTGTTGTTTCAAGCTGTCTGCCGGTAGACATCACTGCATTGCTTTACTCTTGTTTCACGTTTGGACGGCTACGCTCACCACTGTGAGGACTAGGAGTTGGAGTACTTTTAAATTAAACTTTAGGCCTGGTCTGCCCCTAAAACTTAGGTTGACATCGCTACACCCCTGAAGCACCATAGCTGTGCTGACCTAACCCCTGGTGTAGAGACAGCATAGGTCAACAGAAGAACGCTGCTGTCAATAGCTGCCTCACTTGGGGAGGCGCTGTTCCTACAGCGACGGGAAAACCCCTTCTGTCACTTGAGGCTGCATCTACGCTACGGGCTTATGCCAGCATTGGTATGGCTCCATAGCTGTGCCGCTATAGTCCTGTAGTGTGGGCATAGCCTTAATCCGGAGCATAAGATGGCTGCCTTGCTATCTCTTTTCTTTCCTCTCCCCCGCCCCCCCCGGAACAGCTTTGTCTCTGAGCTGCTGCGAGTTGGCCCGACTTGCTGATGCGGACTCCCTCTTTGGCTTTGCGCTGCCCACTTATGGCCACCTTTTCCAAGAAGCTCAGCACCCCAGCTCATATTGATCTCTTCAGGAGTTTGAGTGCTCAACGCTGCTTGGAAGCAGGCTATAAACCTCTGTTTTCCCAGCGGTTAATGGGGATGAAGAGAACTTCCATCCCTTACAAGGGTGCTAAGCAGGTCCGGCCTTCGCCATAGGCGAAGTAGGCAATTGCCTAGGGTGGCAAAACATAAAGGGCAGCTGCTGGGCTGCAGCCTCCCGCCTGGTCCTGGTGCACAGCCAGGAGCCCGGCGTCAGCCGCTTACATCCCGGGAAGCGGGTGGCAGCGTCCCCTCCCAGAGCCAGGCTCTTGCTGCCCCTGGCTTTCTTGTCAATTGAAATTGACAAGAGTGACAGCCCCTGCACCGCTGCAAATACTCAAATTTTTCCGCTTGGGGACAGCAAGGGAGCACGTTTTTATTTTGTCTAGGGCAGCAGAATATGTCAAGCCAGCCCTGGTGCTAAGGGTGAATGAATGTCTGTAAAATGCTTAGAAAAGTAAATGCCTCCTATACATGGTAAGTGCTGGGTATTGATAGTGATCAGTGTGGAACCCTCTATTTTGCAGTTTTCCTTTTCGGTTCTCTTAATATTTACCACAAACCCTGCCCCATGTTGTTAAACTTTCTACCTACTTTAGCTTTAGGGTCTAGAGCAGTGTTTCCCGACCTTTTTTGATACCAGGGACCAGCTTCCTGCCTTCCTAAGCCGTGTCAGGGAAATCTCCGGGACCAGCGCTGGTCCAC
Organism: Emydura macquarii macquarii; assembly: GCF_026122565.2. Taxonomy (NCBI): domain Eukaryota; kingdom Metazoa; phylum Chordata; order Testudines; family Chelidae; genus Emydura; species Emydura macquarii. The sequence goes on along the minus strand of NW_027133607.1, from coordinate 8,861,798 downwards.
GAACTGGCCGTTGAGGAACACTGCTCTAGAGACTTGGGTGTCCCTGTAGTGGAGATGTAGCTGTGGATTCCTGAAATGAGTAAGAATGGTCGGAGCTGCATTTTGTTGACTGTTTTATGGTGGTATTTTGCAGGTTGGCACAGGCGCTACAGTTGCCACCCTAGCTGATGCCTCCGAGTTGCCTACCACAGTTACCGTTGCACAAGTCAATTACTCCGCGGTAACTGATGGAGAGGTAAGGATGTGGGTCGTGTTTGTTTTTCTCACGTATGCAGCACACAGTAGGGTTGTGTGTATCTAATGGACATGGCTGATGCACTTGCATTTTTCACACTTCAGTGTTTATTGGGAATGCAAAAACCTGATGCCATCCACTGTCGTGTTAAAAGCCGAAATCAACATTAATGCTACATTGTAGTTGATATTTTACATGGGCCGAAGTAAAAAAGTGCAAAGTTGTGGTAACTGTGACTCTGAGGGGTGTGTGCGCACAATTACTAGGAGACCCCAAGTGTTAAATTTCTGAACTTTTGCGCATGTAAATCTCAGTCACGGTGTCCATTTGAATAATAGCGTATGTATTCTGTATGCAGCTATCCAGATATACTCAGTCATGCGCTTGTGTCTGGATAACCCTGGGACACAGAGCACCAGTCAGCTGGTTACAGCAATGAGATTAGAGTTTAGGACTTTTGAGTCAGAGCCAGGAACAGGATGCAACGTGGCCTGGGGCAAGCCACTTACCTTCTCTTTGCCTCAGTTTCCCTATGGGTAAAATGGGTACACTTCTCTGCAGCCCCTCTGAGGGTTATTGAGACTTTAATTAATGTGTAAGTGGCTTGCATTTTCCTGTGATAAAGGGCACTCTATAAATGCAGAGTAGCATAAATGTGAAGGAAAGTGTTTTTCATCCAGATTTTTCAAATTTGGCAAAGCTGCATTTCCCATTGAGGGTTTGATCATGCCAACCCCAAGCTTTTAAAGAGGAAGCACTTAAATTTACAAGGCCCCCCCAAAAAAATTACATAATTTTTCTTAAATCAAGAAACTAAATGCATTTTATGTGACGTGTATTCTGTAACTCAAACGGGTACAGGAACTGCCTTCCTCCTTTCCCTCTGCCCCTGTGCCACCCTTTAAGTCAGTGAGACTGCTCTTTCCCTGCAAGTTATTGTCCTCCCTTTTGGCCGCACGCCTAGGTTTCTGGGTGAAGTGCCATCCTTGTGATGGCGTGGAATAGCCAACCTGTTCTGCTCCGTAAGGATAACAGTTTCAAGGCAATAGGTGGCAGCACAAAACAGCTTTGGTCTGTATTAAAGAGCATTTGCAGCTGAAAAAACAAACAGATGCAAACTGTCTGTTTGGGCCCTGGCCTTGAAAAATGCTTTGTATTCACTAGCGGGTTTTTGGGACCTGTTCTTTCTCTTTAGGCCTTGGGGAAGATTTACAAAGGCACGAATGGCAATAAGATGCCTATGGCTTTCAGTGAGAGTTAGGAGCTTGTCTCTGAAAATCGCCCCCTTGTCTACACCAGGGGTTCTCAACCTTTCCAAACTACAGTCACCCCTTTCAGGAGTCTGTCTTGTGTACCCCAAGTTTCACCTCACTTAAATACTATTTGCTTACAAAATCAGACATAAAAATACAAAAGCATCAAAGCATACAATTACTGAAAAATTGCTTCCTTACTCATTTTTACCATATAATTGTGAAATAAATTGATCAGAATATAAATATTGTACTTGTATTTCAGTGTGATACTTGAGCATGTTTTTCACTTGTGAGCCTTGTCATTCAGCAAGTCATTCAGGAGAATGGCAGCTGCTGCCCAGGGCATTCATGTCGTTTGCGATGTGGAAGGACTATTTTTTTTAATCTTACTCCTGCCCCACCCCATAATATCCACTCCTACCAGCTTCCGCATTATTTGTAGAATTTTTATCCCTTTCCCAGTCTTGCTGCAGGGCTGTAGAGCCTGTTATAAAACTAGGCAAATATCTAGATGAGTTGACTTACCCCCAGAAGACCTCTGCATACCCTCAGGGATGCATGTACACCTGGTTGAGAATCACTGATCTACACAAAATTGTACCAATGTATTAAACTGGTAATACTTTTCTTGTGTAGGCAAACCATAGTTTCCTGGTGGACCTCTTGTAATCTAAGTGTCTACTTTCTTACCCAAGCGTTTGCAAGCGGTTACCACTTCACACTCCATCCCTGTCCTGGTGATGTTGCAGAAACCTTCCTCCCTCTCTGGAAGTTACAATCAGTGTCTGCAGATTTGAATATTTTTCTTTATTAAGGGGGCTTTGTCAAGGCTGGTCGAGACAGCACAATATGATCTACCTTGCCCCTCCTCTTCTCTGGAATTCCTGGTCTGTCTCAAAAAAGATCTCTGCCATCCACAGTCTCTTCATCTTTCACTCCCTCAGTCTCTGGACACTTAAAGGAACCTGGATTGCACCCTGCCTCCACTCCCAACACTGCCTCTGCAGCCACATTCTCTTACAGCAGCAGCTTCTTGCACACACCTTGCCCCTGGTGTGCCTAGAGGCAATGGAGGGAGTATTGTGCTTCCTTCTCCCTCTTTGCCATCACACTCCCTGAGAGCAACAATCCCTCTGGCTCTTCTCTTTTTCCTCTCTTCCATCCTCCTTCCTCTCCCGTTTAGACTCCTGGCCGTCCCTTTTTCTCTCATCGCAATCCGCTCTGCCTCGTTTAGGTGACCTCTGCTTCTGCATTGATGCCCCGTCTGACCCTGTAGCCACGCCCCTCGTCCCCTCACCTCATTATGTAACCTTCACCCGAGATCAGCGTTCCCACTCACCAGAATGGCCACTTCTTCCACCGCTTCACCCAGCACTGCTTCTGCTCTCAGCTTTTCATCGCCGTGCTCCCCCTTTCTTTGAGCACCACTTCATCTCCTTCAACACTGCACGCTCATCTGCCTCTCCCCCGCAGCCCAGCTGTGACCACTGATGTCAGTGACTCTTCCACCATGTTCAGTGTCCCCCTCTCTGTTCTCCCTATCTTTTGTTGACTCGGTTGCTGAATCCCCCCCACTCCACTTTCTCACTCCTCCACTCCTTCGTGCCTGTCACTCACTGCAAAGTCAGTCCCCACAACCTCCAATCCTGCTTCATTCCTACCCTTGGCTTCCTGCATTTCTATGCCACTGAACATCTCTGGAGAAAGGCTCGTGACCGTGCAGGCCCTTTGCTACAGATTTCTTCTCTCCTCCTTCGATTCTGCACTCTTCCCTGTCAAGCTTCGCTACTTTTTCCTCCCTTGTTGTCTCAGATCCCAGCAATTGCAGCTGATTGTTTTTTGCCTTTGATTCTCTTGGAAACTCCTCTCTCTCCTATAGCTTTCAAGATGCAGCTGACTTTTTCAAAGAGAATTTTGATGAGACCCAATACTACTTCGCTCCCGTCCCCAGTGTGCTCTCCTCGTCCCTTGCTACCAGCACCCAGGTTTCTTGCCTGCTCTCCTCCAATCTCTTCTCCTGCCTCATAAGATCGTTTGCTCTCTACCTTACCCTCATCTTCTAATTCTCATCTGGCTTCCTCCCCTCACAATACACACAAGCCTATTCTGGTCTCTTACAGCCTAAAAAAGAAAAGGTCCTTGACTCCATCTGCCTCTCTCACTTATATCACATCTTCCTTTCACCTCCAAACTCAAACTCAGTCTACAACCGTTGCCGTGGAGTTCCTCTCCATCTCCACCCTGGATTCTCTCCAGTGAAACCATGCTCTCACCAAGATATCTAATGGGGTCATCCTGGCAAAATCTCACCCTCCTCCTCCTTAACTATGGCTGCTTTTGACTCAGTTGTTCATCTCCTTGAAATCTACCTTCAGCTTTTGTGACTCCAACCTCTTCTGTTTCTCCTCCCACCTCTAGTTGTTTCTTCAGTAGAAACAGTGGTTCTTCCCTGGCTTACTTTTTGTAGGGGTCTCATAGGGCTCCATTTTTAGCCCTCTCTTATTCTCTCTCTATATACCCTACGTCTGCTCTCCTGACTTTGCCTGTCATCCTTACACCCTCTCTCAAATCTGCCTTTCCAGACTTAACCCAATCCCTCAAGCCAGTCCCTCTTCTCAGCCTGTTTTCTGATATCTCCTTCCATTTGTCTTAACATCAACTTGAGCTTGATGTGACCAGAGCTGAGCACCTTTGTTTTCCCTCCCTTTCTTCACTGTCAATGCCCTCCTCCTCCCCGCCAGCCAGCCCTGCAACCTGGCATTCCTCTTTGACTCTTCCCTCTCCCTTGCCCTGCATCTCAAGGAGATGCACAAATCTTGCTGCTGCTTCTCCTGTACCATTTCGAAGATCCAGCCTTTTTGACTGTATATATGGACATTAAACTCTCAACCATCCCTTCATCTCCCTTCTTGATAGTATGACCACTTCCTCTCTGGCTTTCCTGGTTCCTGCATCACTTACCCTCCAGTCCATACAAAACACAGTTGTTACAATTAGCTTGTGCTTGCTTCCTTGTCACCTCCCTTCTCCCCTCCCACTTTAAATCCTTCCACTGACCTTCCTTTCTCCACCGCATCGAATTCAAGCTGCTTCTCATCATTTCAAGGTCTTCTCTATGTGGCTATTCTGGTATCTTATCAAGCAGCGCTCTCTACTCCACCAGAAATGTTGGCCTTCATCATCTGTCTGTTCACATGCCACACTTCCCCCATCCCCACGTCATCTTTGCACCTTCTTCCATGCCATCCTTTGTGCATGGAATGGTCTCCCTAAACTAATGCATGGAGCCACTACTCTGTCCTCCTACACATCTTTAATGTGATCCCTGGAGGAAAATGGCAACTGATAATGAGGAGAAGGCTAGTGGGACTTGCTGACATATATTGTTTTATATAGATAGATAGATAATGACCTGAGACTCTAATTCAGCCCCTCGCCTCTGACACGATGTGGTAAGACAATACTACAGATTGAAAGAAACAGCCTTGGGATGGATTGGGTACGATCTAGTAGATCTTCTCCATTTCTGTATACTGTGACAGTGGTCTGTGGAGCCCGTCCTGACGATCAGTTGAATTGACTTTATTGGCGTTGGGAGGGGTCTGTGAAAGGAATTTTCTCTTATAAAATGGTCCATAGCTCTTGAAGGTTGAAGAACCTTCATCCTCTGATTCTATGATCTTTTGTTCCTGATGCTCATTCCTGCCTCACGTCCTAATCTTCTGTCTGTAACCACACACTCATTGATACGTGTGGAGCCCCAGTTGGAGGATTAGAGGCTGGGGTGGAGAATGATCAGCTACGAGAAGGTGAGCTCTGTGGCAAGCACAAGCTTCTGTATCTATGTGAATGTCCTTAGTAAGAGAGAATGAGATATGTTGAAATAATTAAAATGCATGAGCAGAACTGCTTCCAAACATGACTATTATTTGTATTGCTGTAGCACCTAAGACCCTGGTCATGGACCAGACCCAATTGTCCTAGGCAGTGTGTAAACATAGAACAAAAAACATCCCAAAGAGCTTACAATCTAAATATAATACAAGAGAAAACAGATGGATATGGGCAGACAAATCAGGAAGTACAAGGAAATAATGAGACAATATTTATTCTCTGTTTATACAGCAGCTGGCACCATGGGGTCGTGGTCTGACCAGGGGTCCTAGACACTTCGGGCACACAAATAATTTAAAAATAATGGGCACATCAGTGGCCTTACCATTGTCAAGATTTCTCTAGGCATCATGGCAAAGGAGGGATTTGGAGGATAACGAGGTAGTTTTTGGATCTTTACGGGAGGTTTCTCCCACATGCGCGTGGGGCAGGATGGGAGAAATCACGAAGGTGTGTGTTTGAAGTTTCACAGGTAGGCTATGAAGCGGGAGTCAACACCTCGATAGGGAATGAGAAGTGATTGGATGGTTTCCAAAATATTCCCCGTAGCTGGCTTTCTAAATTGCTCCCAAGGCACCTCTTTTTCCAACAGAGAGACTCTCAGGATGTTTTGTACAGAAGAATCAAAGCATGTAGGATTTTTCAAAGACATCTGGACTCTGTTTGACTTTCTCCTTTTAAGAAGTAATCACCTGGCTGTGGGAAAGGTTCAGGGAAACTGAAGTTTTCTCCTATTCCCTTCACCCAAATAGGTGGAACAGAACTGGGCAACGCTACAGGGGGGCGAGATGACTATCCAGACGACGCAGGCTTCAGAGGCCACGCAGGCGGTGGCATCGCTGGCAGAAGCAGCAGTGGCAGCATCTCAAGAGATGCAACAAGGAGCAACCGTTACCATGGCACTGAACAGGTACATGTGAGAGGAGGAGCCATGGGGATTGGATGGGGGGAAGGCCACTGAGAGTGAGACCTTCCTGCCAGGTTTGCTTTCTCTCATGATGAGGGTGGCACAAAAGACAGTGACACATTTGGACGAACAGTGTCTGGGGTCTTCACTAGAGATTTTTCCATGGTGAATTCCCAACCCATCCATGCCAAAGCATTCATAGATCATTTCCTAGTGTCTTACTGTAGTCTGAGGAAGCTCACAGAAATGGAAATGTGCTGTATATTTAGTACCCCTCCCTCTCTATAGATCCTGTTTGTAGAATGAGTGTCCAATTACAGGAATAATAAGCCTAGCAAGCTATAATGTGTTGGTAGCACCTGTTAAATAAGCCGCTCCATTTCTCTGTCAACATTACTGAAGGCCTCTCTGTTCAAGGGACGAAGCTGATTTAACCAGGTGTGTGGCAGTAGGATCTCCTCCGATCTGAAATGAGAATCTCTCTTCAAAGCTAGCTGTTGAAAGTTTCTCTCCTGTGTTTGACTCTGGAGCAGGGAATGTGAAATGAACTGCCTGGGTGATGAGTTCTCCACCTGCTTGGAGAGCTCTTGGCTTGGAATGAGACATCTTGCTAGTTATTTGCAGAAGAACATTTTGACACAGAGTATGGAGTGCTGGTCTGAGGTTGAGATAGGAACCTTGCAGAGGTCATTTTGAAAGGCTTTTGTAGAAGACACTGTTGAGAAGGGATTTGAGTGAGATGAGGGAGACTGTCCCAAGCACAAGGAGAGGGAAAAGGATCCAAAGGGCAGGGGTAGGAGGGAGACTATTATTGCTCATTGCCTGAACCAGAGCTGGGTTTTCCTACCTGGTTTATCTTGTATTCTGTGCTTTGCATTTATACCCAGCCTCCTCGTTCTTGGAGTCTGTTTACTGAACAAGGGTTGATGCTGCCAGGAGAAGAGCAAAGCATGGAATGCTGGGTGTTAGCTACAGACCACTCGTTGTTAAAACAGCCACCTTCATACTAGCTGCATCCCACAAACTGATTCCAAATTTCTGTTGCAGCAGGATCCAGGACAAGCCCAGAACTATTTCCCATGTATGTCAAGCAGATCACTGTTTCCTCCCCTTCCCACCCCCAATCCCATCTCTTTCCCTTTGGTACCAAACAGTGCCACACTTTAATCAGTGGGAGAGGTTGCTGCTGAGTCACTTGAAATGAAGTGAAATCTTCTCATAGGCTGAATGCAATGCTTCTGCATTACTCCCAGCAAGAGGCCAGGACTGAGATCCAGATTCACTATGTTATACCGATTAACTTTATCTACCGATAAAGACTTGTTGTTGTAAAATCACTTTTAAAAAAAGCCTGGGTAACTCTTTTCAGGAGATGATACGAAAAATGGCTGACACCCCCCCCCCCAAAGTATTCATAGCATTGTACAGAAGGCCTACTCACACCCAATCTGCCACTCCACACCAGTACAGTAGTAATCACAAGAGCTTTCTCCAGTGTACTTTTAAATGACTCAAAGGATAGGGTTTTGTCCACTTTTGTAGATTATTCCGCTGCTTAACACATCTCTGTATCAAGAGCAGTTTTTTGAAAATGTAGATAGATAAACATCTGAAAAAATACACATTGATATTATCAGTTGAAACTATAAAAAATAAAAATAAAAAATCAAGCTCTGCCAAGCCTATTCATGTATGATTTTTGTATCTTTCTCACTGCATATCCACTTTTAGGCAGATGCAAATTAAATAACAGAATTAACTTCTGAAAATCAGAATTCTTCATAGAAATAACTGTTCTCCCTTTAACTCTAGTAGCAATCCCAGGGGGTCCCTGCAATACCTCTCTCTTTAGCCAGCTTTGTATTTTAGGTGGGAGTCTGCAACAAGAGCCTTGAAAAGGAAGGCAAGGTATTCAGTAAACATTTTGGCTGTTCTAGTTAGACGTTGGTGGGAACAGCGTGCACTTGGGGGGGAGAAGGGGGAGATACAAAGCCCAGGCTCTTGTGCTGTGATGGTGCCCGTTGCTTTCTGATGGCAGCAAAGTAATGGTGCCCCAGGAGGTCTTGTTAACAAGCTGCAATACAGCTGAGCTGACTCAAATGTTTATCACATATAAGGGGAGAATATGGCTACCTGCTAGAAACTCCTAGAAGTGTTGAGCTGTTGACATTGGTAGCAGTTGGGAAGTGTATTGGAGGGTGGGAATAGACTGATTTCTTTTTTCTTATGGTATGATTCACGCAGGGCTTGAAGTCTTACCCCTCCCCTTTGCTTTGCTTCTTCCCTCATGTAGGACTCTGGTATGGCTACCGGCCTACCCAGCCCCAAAGTACTATTCATTTATTGGCCAGAAGCCTTGTTCTGGATTGACTCAAGGAGCATAATCCTCCTTCAGCTGTCCTGGCAGTGGGCTGAGGTCTCCCACCTGTCAGTTTCGGGGTCTGTCACTGGGCCTTAAAGACACCCCGGTCCTTAAAAGCTGGCAACTATTACCAGCTGTGGGAAGGTTTCTACCAAAGCTGCCTTTCCTACATCAGGTGTGGGCAGGGTGTTCCTGTGATTCCTAGTGGTGCTAGAGCGGTGTCATTGTAAACAGCAGATGTGTGCAGGTTGTGGCAAATGAGGCAATCTCTGTAATAGGTTTAGAGATGGGAAGCCAAGGAGCAACTTCCAGCAAGAGAGGATGAGGGGGAGGGCATGTAAATGGGTGCAAGCTTAATGTACACCCATTTGAGTTAATAGATAAACGTTTGGGGAGCTCAACATAAATGGAAAGAGCATTTGTATAGCAAAGCACTATTATCATTTTCATGGATGCAGCCTTCACAGTTCATTGGAATGCTAAATTGCCCTTTATAGTGGATTTAAATAAGTGCTTTTTATGGTGGGCGGCTGGATGGCTCCAGCAAATGAAATCTGTTTATCCGTGAGTTTAGTATATTGTAGCTGGTCTTCCCACATTATAAATGTCTGCATGCCAGTGCAGATTCTCAGAGGTGTGCATACTTCCTAGGCAAAAGGACGCAAGGAGGCAAGAAAACAAAATAGTCAAATAGCAATGGGAGGTTTTTTGAGCCAAACAGGCATCGTTTGTTTAGAAATGAAAATCCAACTCAAGCAAAGTCAGGTGGAAGGAGCATAAAATCTATGATGGAAATTAAAAAGGTCAAGAGGGAAGGACATAAAAACAAATAGCACATAGGAAGCCTGCAAGAAAAAGGGTGGGTTGATTTGGATTACCATGGAGCAATTAAGGAAGATCCCAGGGAAGCTAAATGACTTCTTTGCGTTGATCTTCACTGCTGAAGATGGTGAGGAGATATCTGAAAAAGCAGGTAATTAAGGTGAGGCACTGTCAAAAATTCAACTATCTAAAGAAGAGGTTCTGGAGCAAATTATGAATAGCTACAAGTCACTCAGCTGCTAATCTCTCATTAAAACGGACTATTAAACCACAGGGCTGGAGGCTGGAGCAAACATTTGGCCTTGGATAAAAAGAACTGAAGAGATCATGGGAATACCTGACCAGTGAAACTCAATCAATTCACCTTACACTGAAATAAAACAATTATTAAAGGTAGAATTACAAAACATTTACGGAATTAGGTTTTGATGGGGAAAAACTAGTGCGGTTTCTGTACAGGAAGATCCTGCCTCTCGGTTTGTTGGTATTCTTTGAATGTCCACAAAGCAGTGCATAAGGGAAAACCAGTTGCTATAATTTACCTGGGCTTTCAAAACAGCCTTTGACAAAGTCCCTTGCAAAAGGCTATTAAAGAAACTGCATGTGCATTAGAAGGGATTTTAGAATAGAAGAAATTGGAGATGGGAAGGACCAATTGGGTCATCTTGTAGAATCATAGAAATGTGGGGATGGAAGGGACCTCAAAAGGTCATCTAATTCAGCCCCCTGCACTGAGGCAGGACCAAGTAGACCTAGACCATCCATGACAGGTATTTGGCTAACCTGTTCTTAAAAGCCTCCGATGATGGGGATTCCACAACCTCCCTTGGAAGCCTGTTCCAGAGCTTAACAACCCTTATAGTTAGGAAGTTTTTCCTAATATCTAACCTACATCTCCCTTGCTGCAGATTAGGCCCATTACTTCTTGTCCTACCTTCAATCGATACTGAGACTAATTGATCACAATCCTCTTTATAACAGCCCTTTACATAATTGAAGACTGTTCTCAGGTCCCTCTTCAGATTTCTTTATTCAAGACTAAACATGCCCAGTTTTAGTTAACTTGTTAACCTTAATATAAAGGGTTTAGAAAACCTGACCTTCTCTCCAGTTTGTCCACATTTTTCTTAAATTGTGGGATCCAGAACTGGACACAGTAGCCCAGCTGAGATCTCACCTGTGCTGAGTAGAGCAGGACAATTACCTCCCATGTCTTACATGTAACACTTCTCTAAAAAACACTTCAGTTTTGTAACTGCTTCACACTGTTGGCTCATATTCAATTTGTGACCTATTATAACCCCCAGATCCTTTTCAACAGTACAACTTTTTCCCCATTTTGTAGTTGCGCGTTTGATTTTTATTTCCTAAGTATAGTTCTTTGCCCTTGTCTTTATTGAATTTCATCTTGTTGATTTCATACCAATTCTCCAATTTGTCCAAGGGCCTTTTGAATTCTAATCCTGTCCTCCAGAGTGCTAGCAAACCCTCCCAGCTTCGTGCCATCCACTGATTTTTTAAGCATACTCTCCACCCCGTTGTTCAAGTCATTAATAAAAATATTGATTAGTACCAGTTTTGCAGCCAGGTTATAGTAATTTCATCTAGACCATTTCATCTGGTCCTTCTCTCACCCCCTTCCACTATAAGATTGTTCACTTATGTGATCATTTCAGTTCCTTTGGCCAGGTCAGAGCTCTCCCCATCCTGATTTGTGGGATCTCGTTGTGTGGCACTTGATTCAAGCCAGTCATGTTGGAGTTGAGGTGCTCTTTTTTTCCTAATCGTCCTTTTCTTTTTTTTTTTTTTTTTCTTTTCTTGTCCCTTCTGCCTACAGTGAAGCAGCTGCCCATGCTGTAGCTACGCTTGCTGAAGCCACCCTGCAAGGGGGAGGGCAAATCGTCCTGTCCGGTGAAACTGCAGCAGCAGTGGGAGCGCTTACTGGAGTCCAAGATGCTAATGGTAAGAGTCGATAAATATTTAATTGGATTTCATTTTGTTCTCCACTTAAACCCTCAAGTCCCGACTGACGGGATGAGTCAGAACAAACCCAACCCGTACGAGAAACAAAGGGAAAAAGTCCCATTGCGAGCTGTAACAAAACCAGGAGCTTTGCTTAGCAAGAAGCTAGTGCTGATCACGCAAGGGGAAGTTACCTGGGATGTTGGGCTTTTGCTGTAAGGAAGGTTTCACCCCTATGGAGCATCATGCACCAGTTACACCTTTTAAATAGGGACTTTGTTGGCCTTGGAATTCGAGGCGGTAAAGAATTTGGCTGAGCGGTGACTGCAAGGTATTGCCCTCCCGTATTTCCTTGCCGTCTGTGGGACTTTTTCACATGCTCCTCTGTGGCTACTGGAGAGTCGTCACTATGCTGCTGCGTATCTGTGCTTGGGTGGCACCTTCCATGCCAGCGAATGCATCCCTGCTCTTTCTATTTTCATCATAGCACCGTTCAGGCTGCTGCTTGCTTTCTTTTTCTGTGGCGCACCTCCCAGTATTGGAGTGTCTGTTCTGAATGGTGTCTGCTAGAATTAGCCAACCACAAATGACTGCTGTGGGAGTGGTTATTGATATCACCAGAGTGCTTGGAGACCCTACTCCGAGCCCTCTGTCACAGGCAAATATCAGCATTTGTAGCTAACACTGACCAGCCACGTGTAACTGTCCCATGAACTTGTCATGCCTTTGCTCAAGCGCCGAGGTAAAGAAAGCATTGCTTTCCAAGTTCCGGGATGAAATTCATTCGTTATTAAAAAAGACTCGCTGAGGCAGTTGAGCTTCTGTTTACCTCTCTGCACCTAAGAACTATGTGGCATGCGTTCAATTATATGGAAATTCAGCTGTAAAGGATTGGACTATTTTAAATATTGTCATCGCTAAAGGAAAAAGTAGTGGATTACCGGGTTGCAAAGTGATGGCCATTGTCTTTAGGTCTGTTCCATACTTAAAGCAGCACCTCTAATAGTTTAAGCTTCATATTTGACCTACCTTGAAGTAATTAGTTAGGAATGGTCTTTATGTTCTAAAACATCACCATTCTGTTGTCAAAGAACGCAAATGGGGAAAACAATAGCAACTTTCGCTAATAACCTTGCATGTGGTTTTGTTGCTATGGAGTCAACCAGCCTGAAGGGGGGAGCGCAAATTAACCTGCAAACCCTGTTTCTAAAACTCTTAAATTATTGAGGATGCTATTGCCCCTCAAAAAGTAAAAGAAGAAGCAGAGTTGTGTTGGATAGTGCTTCATCAGCACCATGGTGTGAAGATTGTAGGAAATCCATGTTTGTCAGTGGAAAGGCCCAGAAAGAAATGACTTGTTGTTTTCAAGCTTCCAGGAATGTTTTACGATCAGGCATAATTTGGGAAGCACATTGGTGTCCCTTTAAGTATGAAAAGCGGGTTAGCAAATCTGTCAGGCCTGTTCCCTTTGGTCTGTTTCCGAAGTGCTTTCATGCTCTGGATTCCTTGGGACAATTCCCCTGCTCCCGCCCCCGGACGCCTCATTCATCCAGCATTAAAATCATTTTAATGCGAGATGGTTTTTATAGCAGACTTTGAAATCAGATGGGATTTACAATGCATTTAGGAAAGAGACTGTTGTTTGTGGCATTTTCCTCTGTGCAGAATCTCACCCGCAATCCCTCCCCTTGTTTCCTCTCCTCTTCGATTGCTCTAATGAAATCTCTGGTGACATTAAAGGGAAGGTCTTTGTCTCTGCAGTAGTCCTTGGAAGCACCATGCAGTTTTTATTACGTAATCAGCTAATATGTCTCCCTGTAGGGACGGTAGGCGACTTTGGTATCAATTCCCACTGTCTATCCTCTATCCCCAGACAGGGGAGAGGGATTTTCAGCTTCTGTATTGTCATTCAAAATTTGTGTCTACTTTCCCCACCCTAGGCATCTAGCATTTTTAGTTAGATCTCTCTCCGGGTTTCAGATTGAGGATCTGCCAGGGTACAGACATTTACACATCTGACACAGCCATTCAGTACAAGCTGTTCAGAATGCAATTCCGTCAGTGGGAGATTAAATGTGAGTTATTGGATGTGATTGGCTGCAGCAGGGAGAAGGGGAGATACCTTAGAACAGCTACTGAATTAACCAACAAGTTCTCCTTGCCCAGTGATTCTGCCAATGACTGAACTACTAATATTTCCAATAAATGCTCCTCTCTAAAAATCCTTTACCCTTCTCTAGCTCCTATCATGCAAGGATCCCAAAGCACTTTACAAACATTGATTTCCATACCTCTCAGAGAGGTGTTGTGGGGTTTGTTATCCCCATTGTATGGATAGCTAAATGGAGACAACAGAGTTTAACTGACTCACCCAAGGTCACGCAGTGAGTCATTGACAGAGCAGGGACTAGAACCCACGTATCCTAATTCCTGTTCCTTTACTTCAGCCGCCAGACATAATTCTTCTCTCCTTGTTTGTTTGGATGGGTTATGTCCCTCCATTATATTGTTGTTTTTCCATCTACCGTCAGGAAGTGATACACCTATTCCAGGAGAAACAGATAGATTATAAAGGGGAAACTTCTATTTGCACTGAGACACCCCAGGAACCAGAGCTGAATTCAGTGTTGCCAAGGGTAGAGTGTCCAGTAAACTGCGGCTGGACTGAAGAAGGGCTGTCGATAATCTTATGAGCAGTAATATTTATAGCTAAGGGACATAAAATCTCCTGCTTCACTGCAGTGTAAGAGGGTCTAAGTGCATGATGGTGTTCTCCTTTTGGAGCATCTGGTATTGTCAGTCAGGATACTGGAGTTGATGACCCAACCGTCTGAGCTGTTGCCTCAAATGCTGTGTTCTTAAATAATTGGAAAGGAAATATAGCGATACTCTAGAGAAACAAAGGGACTGTAGTGAAATCTCATGTCAAGTTGGAACTGGAAAGGGCTGTGGTAGGAGACAATGGACTGCTCTGCAAGCCTAGGGCACCTGCTAGCATGGGGAAGGAGAGGCAGTTTAATACACATGGAGGTGCCGTGGCTGGTAGCAGGAGCCGGACCAAGCAGGGAGACTGTCAGGAAGGAGAGACTGCAGCACAGCCCGGCAGTGCGGTTTCCATTGACTGGGTCTCTTCATGTTGCAGCCTCCCTTTCTAGGTGGATCTGGGACTTGAGTTCATCTTTGATTATGAACTTTCTCAATGGGGTTTCGCTTTTAAATATTGGGGCATTTAGTGTCTACGTATTATTTATATCGGGCCATAACTGTACACAGCATTGGCCAGGAGGGGTAATATGCCAAAGAGAGCAGAATCCCTGCCCCACAGAACTCAGTCTAATAGCTTCAGTGGGCCCATTGTATAACAAACAGAGGGGCCTGTGGTCATTACAGCCGGAAGGCTTTGCAGAATAAATGGTTTTTTCAGCTGTCTGGAAGAAGAGGAAGGGCGCTTGGTGTGAGTTATCTTGTAGGGATTCCCAGCTAAAGAGGGTGGATTAAAAGAAAGCATGAAGTTGGGAGCAGGGGAAGCTTGCATTGATCTTAAAAAAACAAGAGTTCTGTGGCATCTTAAAGACTAACACGTTTATTTGGGCATAAGCTTTCATGGGTAGAAACCCACTTTGTCGGTGCATCTGACAAAGTGAGTTTCTGCCCACGAAAACTTATGCCCAAATAAATGTGTTAGTCTTTAAGGTGCTACAGAACTCTCATCGTTTTGCTGCAAACAGACTAACACGGCTACCCCTCTGGAGCTGATCTTAAAGCGGAACAGCTGAGGGCAAACTGGGGAGCTAATTAAACTGACCTGAGCTGGGTGCATCCAGTGTGCAAATTTATGCAGCTCCACCCCCAAAAAGTTCTCTACTGATGCACCTCAATCCTGACTGGTAGCATCCCCTGCTATTCCGTTCCTGAGCCCCAGTTATAGCGTGGCAAGTGTCCCTCAATTCTGACATGCAGACCCTTTGCTTTTCCAGTCCGGGCATCTGTTGAGCTAAGAGGACTGCTAATCATGCTAATTTGTCTGCTGGTTTTCTGTCGTGGGTGCAGATGGGCATAAGATGAGCCTGCCAAAGAGATGTAAATTTCTCAGTAACAATTTTCAGCCTGGCCAAAGTGAGGCAGGTTTATAGGCAAGGGTGAGGCAGGATTATCAGGCTGTGATGAAAGCAGGGACAGAGCATTAGGACTATTTGACATGAGCAAAGAGGGATTATCAAGCGCTCTGTGCTTTTGCAGACAAAGGAAATGAGGCATCCGTATAGATGCATGCCTCACAAGTTAGTTTAGGGTAAACAGGCATGTAGATTGGTATTTCTCATTTCCAAGGGGCAGGGGCTTGCTGCTTTATATCACCACATGATGGCAATTAGCGATGCAGTTGATCTATAAAAATCAGATGAAATGCAGCAAATCTCTGCTTGCTTGAGAGCTCTGTACTCCCTGTGCAAGATCAAACTAAGGAACAGCTACCAGGTGGAAGCCTGTTTCTGCCACTGTGTATGGGGCTGTGTGGATAAGACACAGAAGAGCGTGTCTGTGCAGCAGTTAGACCTCCAGATATGTGGTGATAGCGACAGACCTGTCAAGCTCTGTACAAACTGTTACAATTCAGAGTGTGTCAGGGAGGGAAAGGAGCCTGGGTTCTGTTCCCTGTGTTGAGTGTATCACCCAAAGACCCGGAGAATGAAAATAAAGATCAAGGCACTAATACATAAGACAAACCTGTAGAATAAGAAACTACCTGTGTTTGCCTTTGAATGCCTCTGGGGCAGGGAGGTGCTTTGGTTACTGCGGTGGCCCCTTGCACAATAAAAACCTAATGGAAACTTGCACATTAATCTGCTGTATACACCAAACTACCTTTAAAAAATAAGTCTCAATTTCAGGGAGAAGTGCCCAACTGGGGTGTTGAGCAGAGCGGGGGAATGGCTTCATTAGAGCTATGTGGACAAGAAAGGAGAGGCAGATTCTTGTTGAGTCTTAGAGGGGAGAAGAAGCAGTTTGCATGTGATGCACTGAGGCAGGTGGATTCAAACATGGTCTGAACGAGTGACACGGAAGAGGATCGTAGCAGATGCTTTTTGAATGGACCGGAAGAAGGGTGGGGGGTCAGCACTTTCGGTGTCAATCGACTGGCAAAGATTTGCACTGGCTACTTTCAACACTCGCTCACTCACCTCCATGCCTGCACTCCTTCCCCACTGGCGGCCAGGGTTGCCAACCGTGATTTTAGTTTTTACTGACATGAAGATCTGAAGTTGGTTTTTTTTTTTACTGACATGGTAAACGTTTTACTGACATCACTAAAAATACCATAAACAATACAATAATGTCACAAAAGTGTGCACTCACTTGTGATATTCTGTACGCAGGAATTTGGAACGACGCAATTGTTTTAATTGCAGTTAATTGATCAGTCGGGTTCTTTGGGCACGTGCAATAATAGAAAACAGGAAATTGATAAAATCGTGATTTTTATGATACAAGAAGTGATTCTGAATGACGACAATCAATGTCAAAATCCAATGTTTTATTTCTACCCAATTTTACGGACATTTTCATTTATTTACGGATTTACTGACAGTGTTAAAATTGTACTTTTTTTTTTTTTTTTTTTTTCCACTGACCGTGAATTTACGGACGGTTGGCAACCCTGCGTGGCATCCAAAACCTGGAGAAAACACCGGGTAGATGGGGAAGTCGCTTCTTGACTGATGAAGGAATTGCAGTCTGCTGCTCACGTGCAGCAAGTGGCTCAGTGTTGCATGCTTCCTCCTCCTCTCCAAATGCTGTGGCAGGCAGTAACTCCCAGCACATGAATGAAAGATTAACTAGGACTGGGCCTTTTGATGCTCTGGTCCGTGGGTGGGAAGCGTGGCTGAGAACTGCCGTACTCATTGGGCTCAGTGGCTGAGATCACTATTCCACTGGCACTGTCTCTTCCTGTTTTTACATGTTCCTGGGACCTGCTAACCCAGAACAATGTTTGCTTCCCTTTGCAAGGCAAACACTGCCCCTTTAAAACTCAGGATGTTGGATTGCATGTTCTTGTCACGGCCCTAAATTGCTGTCGGGCATTAATCCTTGCCAGCGCTGACTGTGCACCCAGTTTAGGCTGGCTTTTTGGCACTGGGCTGTACTGGACTCCGCTCTCCTTTGCTTTGACAGGATAGGACCGGTGATGAGACGGCTGCTGCCATTAGTATTTGTCTGCCCACCAACTGGGGCTAAAAATAATCTCACTGAGCACTCGATCGCGTGCTGCCCTGAACGCCAGCTTCCTCCTTTAATCCAAATCTCCTGGTCCCCCCAAGAACAAGTGTGGGTATATTGCAGGCTCGCATGCTCTAAGCAAGCTTTTCTCAAGACCTGGACTGCAACATAGAAGGCGGTTTTGTCTAGTGGTTAGAGCAGGAGAGTAGAGCTGGAAGTCTGGAATCCATTGTCGTAATTGACTGTGCTGTGCTTTGAGATCCTTGGGTAAAAGGCTCTTTATAATGCAAAGTGCAATTCATATACCTGCTTCCATTTTCTTCTTGCCACTAGGATCGGCTTGGCGGGAGTGGGGAGTGTCACCTGCCAGTTTGGGTGCTCCTGTCACACACGTGACTCTGCCTCAGCAGCTCATGTGAATTCTCAGGCTGCCCTGTTTATCTCTGCAGCCTGTGTTTGAATCGAGTCATTTGCAAGGAGAGAGGGTTCGGCCCTATAAGGTCATCTCTTCCTTGGATTTGTGTTTATCTGCTGGGTGCTATCAGGTGCATTCTAAAGAGAGACACCCCTTGCTTCTCAGAGGCATCTCTGTAAGAGCCATGTATGGCTTACAAGTATCCAGAGAGGAGGGTGAACTCTGACAGTGACTGGGAGTGCCCACCTAGCCTCTTTTCAGCTTGAACATTGCTTATAGCATCTCATGTAGCTAACTGGTTTCAGACCTCCCCGTCAGTACAATGAACTATATATCTTGTTGGAAAACGTTGCTTGCCAGCTCCCTCCTGACCTTGCAGCATCTCCCTTGCCCCTCTCCCCCTGCGAGTTTTGATATCCACTCCTATTATCAGGCAGTTGAGACTTACAGTCTCTCCAGCTGTCACAGCTGATGCTGCCCTGGTTTAAGCACAGGGCCATTTACCTTCCACGTGTCATGAATTAGGGAAAATGGACAGGAGGGCTGGGTCTGTTTAAAAATTAAAGCTGATTACAAGGCATTAACATTACATTTAAAGAAATAGACAACAGCCCTCCTCGTCCATCATCACTGCAATATGTTCCCTTTTGCTCTGGACTGGAGAAGAGCACACTGATATCAAGGAGACGCCGGCATCCATTTGGGTCTCTACTTTTATTTGTATCTTAAAAATCACAGCAGGTGGATTTCATTTCTGCTGTGATGTTTAAAAGCAATTCTGCTTCCTGCATCCTAAAACTGACCACCATTTCTGTTTGTTGGCACCAACAAGGGTTCTGAGTCCTGAACACAACTTCTTTCTTCCTAGTGAAGATGCACCCGGTGTCACTAGGACTGTGAAAGAGTTAAGTGTCCAAATCCTGTTGACTTGACAATGGGATTTGGTTGCCTAACTCACCTAGGCAACTTTGAATAGTCAGTCATGGCTTTTGCCCGAGGAGGAGTGATTATGATTAGCTGGGGGTGGGGAACGACAGACTGCTTAGCTGGCATTTCTTCACTAAGTGGCTTCTCGTGGGCACACAGAGCTAGATGGACAAATGCTTTAAAAAAATGTCAAGCCCCTCAGCTGAACTTTCCAGTCTCAGGACTGCTTGTGTGTTAGGTCCATTTTCGAACAGTTGTGACCACCTGGAGCTGGAAGTACTCGGGGATGTAGAAGAGGTAGTGTTACTGCTCCCCCACAAGGATGGTGTCACCCTGATGAGCTGCACTAATTAAATAACAAAGGGCCATTTGCTTTGCAGCGCTTGGGCTAAAGTGCTTTGTTGTGAGCACAGTGATAGCCAGCAAAGCAATCAGTGGTGCATCCTCTCCCTATTCTATAGCAATGACATCCTGAGACATTTTGCTTGGTTTACAAGTTCAGAGCAGGATTTGTCTAACCATGGCAGTGTGACAAGATCAGCCAAGCTGCCCCTTAAATTCCAGCCAGGCTCTCTCTGCTCTACGCACTTGACTCTAATGCCAAAGATGATTATAAACATATATTTTGCTTGCGATAGTGCCCAGAATGTGCTCAGGGTTCCCCCAAACGTGTAGGAAGACACAGTCCCTGCCCCAAAGATCTTACATTCTAATAACAGACGCCATGCTACAAAGTGCCACATTGCTCAATCCTCACCACCATTCTCACTATCCAAAGTGCCTTGCACACCATCCTCTGTCCTCACCCATCAGGCAGCCCTGAACAAGTGCTTCAATAGCCTTTCCATTGTTCAGGGGCCTAGCCCTGAACAGACAGCTGGTAGCGGGGCTAAGGGAATGCTAGCCACAAGAGGGAGGTTTGGAGAGGGTGTCATTTTGGTCCTTGTGCTCTCTGATCCTAGCTGACCCTCTGATGTCTGGGTCCTGGGTCGAGGGGCATGAAGTAACACCTTCTAGTATAGCAGCTGTGGGTGCTTTCGGTGCAGTTTCAGACTCCAGGATGGATAACCTTATTCCTGGGAGAAGCAGATTTTCCCTCAGACTACATGTTGGAGGCCTTCTTCCAGGCCTTAGCTTTGTCCACAGCTGCACTGTCATTTTGCTACCCGTACCGTACCCTGGAAGGCAGGGTTGACTGCAGTGTTGCCAAGGTATAACCGCTTCCCTGCAGCCTGTGGTTGGGCTCTATCCGCTCTGCGCCTCTGTTACTGATGAGGCTGGCTGCGCTCTGCACTTTTGGATGCAAATAAGGTCTGGCTCTCAGCGCCCTGGCAGGTTGCCCACGTGGCTATTAGCAGGGCAAAGTTTGGGCATCCCCTGATTTTTAGGAAAATAGTGAAGAGTCCATTAGAAAATATTATGGGGTTTTTTTTGGTAGGAGAAAAATAGTTTAACCTGAGGGCAGCTTTGAGCTCCAGGCTCTTAATGGATGTCAGTGGGAGAGGGATGCAATTTGATCTGAATGGGAAGCTGGCTCAAATCCCAGCAAGCTGTTGTAACTGTATAAAGCGTCTGATGAAATGAGATGGTTCCTCCCCTAAACTTCCCCTGCAGGAAGAAGAAATCCCTTGTAAATTAAGCTCCAAACAGGGACTTTCCCAAATAAATTTCTGTTTAATTTATTTTAATGTAAAGCACTGAGGTGTGTGTGTACATCTGTCCCTTTAAGAGAGGAATAACCTTGACATGTATGTTAATTGAAGTTCCTTCACAGTGGAGTCAGACTCAGTCTTTTTTCCTCAGAAAGAATAAGGCCCCGTCAGTGTTGCTTTTGCAGTCCTTGCACACTCCTCCAATCCATGGTCTAGATGGAGGCTGCAAACTCACCACTTCCCCAAGTATCACAGTGCGAAACAACAGCTCCAGATACAGAACGGGGGGTGATGCATCAGTTCAGGGGTGTCAGTTTTAAATACTTCAAGGTTTCCTAAAAAGTCCATCCCCCATCCTTGAAAACAACTTAAGAACCTTTCTGAAAGAAGCTTGAATTCCCTTCTTTTAAATGGTTTTCTTAGCACATATGAAGATTTATTCCGTGATTTTGTTTATCTACCTTCATCAGATCTCTGCAGCACAAACTGATTTCAAAACCTAAATACAAAACCCAGTCTGTTGTGTGCCTCTAGCACATAACCAAGAGCTCAGTCCGATAGCCCTTACTCATGTGAGTTATCTCATTGTAGTCAACGGAAATACTCTTGTGAGTAAGAGTTAGAGGGTGGGGCCCTAAAACTGAGGCATGGCACAGTGGCGAAGGCAGCAGATGTTTTGGGAATTAATTTTATGATCAGGTCACACAGAATATTTGTGCTTCTGCTTTTACAAAATGTATCACTTTCATCCTTTGGCCACTGTTTCCTAAAGTGTCAAGCGCTGCTGCTGGCTTTGGAAAGGGGCTGGATAACATCTCTAGCTACTCATGCTAAGAAAGGAGTAATCCACGCTCATGCTACAAGGTGTCAGCAGATCGTGACAGGGGTCAGGAAGGAATGTTCTGTCACCCCAGTGCACAGCATGGCAAGTTAACACTGTGTGTGGCCTTTGTCCGAATCACCAAGCACTGACCTTTGTGGTAGATAGAGTGCCCTGACCTTATGGAGCAGTCATCTGCTATGATTTTTCAAATCCTAAATGCATATTGGGAATAGCCACTGGCAAATCCCAAATTGGCCATTCTGTCACTTCCTGGTAATCCACCATCTCACAGATTGCAGCCCAGCAAATGAATGGGGTGAGATCGAAGTGGGTAGCAAATACCTGCGCTCTCCTCTGATTGGGTGGGTCACGATGACAGGATTGAATGTGATGTTGCCATTTTTCTCATGCCCTGTGACCAGAGGGGAATGTCAAAGCTGCTGCCCCTGTTGCCTTTGGCAGCAAATCATGCCCCCAGCTGCCCTGTGGAGGGCAGCATGTTTCTCTCTTGAGCTTGTTGTCTCTCAGTGACCTTCTCAGCTCATGAAGACAGCTTGGCTTTGCTGTAAAGCAGCTCATGTGACTGCAGTAATCCGCAGGCAGTAAACAGCTGTGTAGGAAGATTGCAGGAGGAATCGGCCTATTTTTCTGCACCGCAGACTTTGGCATGAGAACACAAGACTCAGGGCGGCGGCTGCTACTGCCACACACCCGCTTTTATGCACTATATCTGTGGTTGCATGACACAGCCGCTCAAACCTCCCCCCAAGAGCCTGTCTTCCCCTCGGGGCTCAGGCTGCTGCATGCAACACACTTGGACAGGAAATAGGGCTTTAAAGTGGCCTGTGGGTGCTAATTGGCTCCTAAAGTTCATCAGGAGGGCAGTGCGTTTGGAGCAGTTCCAGATGTCGCTGTGAAACCCTTTCTCTCTTGTAGTGGAATGGGCACAAGCGGTTCTGAGTCAATGTGAAGCTGCAAAATAAATGACAAGATGCAAAAAGCGATTGCTCCTGAAGTTGTTTCCCTAGGATCCTTTCTAGTAAAGGGGCGGCCCTCGTCCTGAATTTGACTCTGTCTCTTACCCCACTAAAAATGAACTCCTTTGGCTTCATATTTTCCTCAGCAGAAGTACCTCTTGAGGTAACTTCGTATCTGCATAACTCTTCTTCTGTGGACTCACAAATACCCCTCTCTGCCAGGAGGGTACTGCTATCTGTAGACTCGAATGGTCTACAAAATAACAGCTGTACACATGGTATCTTGGACTTCGCACCAACTAAGTGCTGACAACGTGCCCTGGGGTGATGGAAGATCCTTGCCCAAGAGCTCCCAAACTAAAGCACAGCTCAGAGAAAGCTCAGACACACTGGGAGACCCAGTTTATAGATCACAGTAATTTTTCTCTCCCTTTTCAAGGAGCGAATGAGTTTGGGTCCTCATGGTATTGGA
This sequence comes from Emydura macquarii macquarii, assembly GCF_026122565.2. Lineage (NCBI taxonomy): Eukaryota > Metazoa > Chordata > Testudines > Chelidae > Emydura > Emydura macquarii. Next base: position 8,838,878 of record NW_027133607.1, on the reverse strand, counting down.
GTGCTGAGGATCCCTCCATTTCATCATTTCTACCTGCCCCGGTGATTTTAGTCTTTCAAACTCAAAGCATCTTCAAGGGGAAGCTTAGTAAATATTCATAGGATCCTGCTTACAAGGAACAAAGCGGAGGGGGCAATCATGAGTTAAATTGTCTAACCTTTGGTTATTGAGATTCTAGTCTCTATACAGCCATAGAATACGTGTAGCAAAGGCAGCTGCAGCATGATCTTCCCACATATGATCCCATTAATGTGATTCAACCCTTTTCTGGCAGGACTTCCTTTTGTCAGGTAGAGAGTACTTGCTTCATGCCTATATAATCTTTTGCTTCTCCACTGGATCTGCCAGAAAATGGCAACAGCTCATGTTTGTGACATGGACAGGTTGTCCACTAGGAAACTGACTGAGACAATCCCTCATTTCATAAGTTACTGAACAGCCTTCAGAAATGGCCATCTGTTCCTACTGGCTAGGACAGATTTGAACAGGAGACCTCTTGGTGAAAGGCTCATGTTTCCTGTTCCCCTGAGCCATCCAATTTCTCCCCTACTAAAACAAATTCTTTGTATTTTCAAGCGCTAGAAAATGTCGATTGAGGTGCACAAAACTGCATGTTCATTGTACTTTAGAAAGTGAATTTATATATTTAATTGCAACTGTATTCATGTCTCTTTTGCCCCTTAACCTCCAAAATCATGGGAGTTTACTTTCAGTTTAGATCAAGCCAAATTGGCAGCGATCTTGTAGATGGTTTTTTATCTAAGTTCTAACGGAATGAGCTCTTTAGTTAGGTGACAGTACTTACTGGCTCAAACTTATCAACAGCTTAAATACAGTAGGTTCAACTCCCTTGAAGTCACTGGAGTCAACAAATCAGTGGAGCTGTCCAGTTACATCCTCAAAGAATTTAACCCACTGATGACGTATTGTGATTTAAAAGTCATCTTAAAGACGCATTTGTACTGAGCTGGTGGGATAAGATTTTCAAAAACGCATATTAGGTCCCATTTCAAATATAACAGGCACTCGGGAGCCTACGTCTAATTGAAAGTCTATAGTAATTAGGCTTCTAAAAGTGCTGTCACTTCTGAAAAAGCGACTTGGGCATCTAAGTCACCTAGGTGCTTTTGAAAATGTTACCTGTCAATATTTAAGGCAGAATTATTTCTTCATCAGTTACTTCTTTCTCTTCATGTATCAACCAGGATTTTTAACTTGTTCTGTTGTCCCTTAAGGTAAAGAACAGGCAGACCTATTATGGAAGGGGCTGCTTAATTCTTCTTTGAGTATTTGTCTATGTGGATCTCACTTTAGATGCCCATGCACTCAAGAATCTCATAGTACCATACCAGCTAACCACACTCAGTAAAACCTGTGATCTATATGGCTTATGACACACAAATGTTGTATGTTTTAGTCGTCAGTCCAGCCTCCAAACCTTTTGTTTTATCAGCTGATGTGCAGAGTTAAACAGCAATCTGCCGAAGGCAGTAGAATATAAAAAAGAAATAGTCTCTGGAGAGAGCGGTGGGAACCACTCTCACTGGCTACACAACACAGACAATGCAAGAAAATGCTTTTAAAAAAATATTGACTAAAAACTGACCCTTATGCTACACCTGCTATGGCTTTGAGTCCTGTGTTTACTCTGATTCATTGCATATAGCATTGAAGGTGTACAGGGCATGTATGATGGGTGATGTTTGCCAAACAGTTAACTGATTCCTGCCCTAAAAAGCTTACTGTCTGCAGGCAGTGAAAGGATAGCCTGTGACAATCCAACACACAACAGAACAAAGAGCAGAGTGTGGTCATTGTAGCAAGAATGTATCATGGGGAGGGAAGCCGGGGGGCGGAGGTATTAGGTGTAGGTGTTACTTTGGAGGAGAAAAGGGAGGAATCTCGGACTCTCTCAATGGCCTTGTCTTCACAAGGAAAAAGATGTGTTCTGAACTTGCATTAGTTAACTGACGTGAAGTAAAATCCTAGTGAAGTCCAGGCAATTTGTATATTTCACACCTTCGCTAGAAGTTTACTTCAGGTTAGTTGACTCCAGTTAGCTAACTCAGAAGAACACATCTTTGTTCCTGAACAAAGACATGCCCACTGAGCTCGTAGAATTACGTGAAAGCGACCTGGATTCTACCCTGCAGCATGCTCCTCAGTTGCATGCAGTGTTGTTGTAGCCATGTCTGTCCCAGGATATTAAAGAGACGAGGTGGGTGAGGTAAAAGATGTCGCGCTCCACAGACAGAATTTTCCACCAGGTTCTGCTGGCAGAAACTTTCTTGCAGAGGAGTGACCAAAGAGTCAGGCCCCAGCTGCGTGTTTGGCTGGGTGAATAGAGCCAATTTGATTTCAGAGCCATTGAATGACGATTAATAGAGAATCTCGTGGTGACAATTTTGCAGTATTCCTCTTCTGCCTTTAAATCAAATATCATTGGATTGGCCGAAGAAACCGCATCAAAATGGGGCTGTAAGTACGACCAGCCGTAGGCACTCAATTAACCAGTACTTTGTCATAAGGAACAGTTAACGTGAGCCTATTGTGCTGATGAACATAAGTTTACTTCATTTCTAACACACGCAAAAGTGAGGGAAGAAAAGAACCTGTGTCTCTTGGCCTGTCAGCCCTGAATGTAGCTCTGTGTGTTAGCAGAAGTATGTTCACCGCTGAACAAGCCAGTGAAATGCTCAGAGAGGCAACTTTTAGATGAACCCAGAGAATATCTGGTTACATATTACTCTACCGCCTGAACAATAGCTGCTTTATACCTTCACGTATGAAATGCTCTACAGTGTGCGCTAATGCTGGTGTTCACATATGGTCCTAGTGTGACGTGTACCCCGACTTTTGAAACTCCTTTAGATCTAAGTCTGTTGTAACTTGAAAAAATAATTTGAGACTAATTTTTTTTTTTAAGTGACTGGTGGGGCAGGTGGGGCGAGAACCTGGATTTTAGGAACTTTCTGGCCTAGTGCTCTGGGATGTGTAGAAGTCCCAGCTTGGCATCCATCTGTGTGTGTGTGTGTGTGCGTGGTTTTGTTTTGTGTTTTTTCTTTTGTTCTCCCTGCCCCCACCCTCACTTTACCTGGGAATGGTGGAGATAGCATTACCAGATGGGATCTTAGCTCTTAGGAACAAGGGTTTCAGCTACCCCACTCCACAACAGTCCCTACCTGACAGACTTTCTGTGGCCTGATTATGTCACTAGTCTAAATATTAGCAAGAAATCTCCTGGGATGATCTGCAATAATTGTACTCCCCCTGCCCCTAAGCTGTTTATTAATGTCAAATATAGTATGTTTTATAGTTAGAAATATATAGTCTAGCATATCTAATATTTTGGTGATTCTCCCTGTGTGGACACTGAATATGGCTTTTAATTCCGTGAAGGACAGGAATGATTTCTGTTCAGTGGCTATTGTCCTTCACAAATGGAGTGAGAAGGGCATATTTCTTGTCCATACATGGGTTATTCTGGTTATACCACCCCCTGCGATATTTTGCCCGTTGTTCAGCATTTTATACTTGCATTTTATTGTCAGGCTTCCTAGCAGCAGACTGTTCAGGTTGCAAGTGGAGTCTAACAGACAATTCCGCAGGTGAGTTAATTTTTGTGGTGGTAGTTTTGGAACGTTGGGATTAAGCTGCTGGTTTGCATTATTGCTTGTTTCTCTAGCTTTTCTGAGCACACCTGGTATTTCTTAGGGCAAGGAGGGCTACATCTGTCTGGCTATCTTTTCCTCTCACTTTCACGAGTGAAGAGTAGTAGAATTCAGAAGTAAATGTATCCATGGGTGTGTTAAATTTGCATATGTACGGTCAAACTCACGGATACATACTACATTAACAGTCATGGGTGTGAGGGGGGATATGCACATGCTAATACACGAGGGCCCAATCCTTCTATCCTTACTAAGGCTAAATGCCTGTGGAAATTGATGGGATTGCCACCTAAGAAAGGAATGAGTCAGAGTGACAGGATTGGGCCCAAAATGTATAGTTCACTAATATGCGCAAGTAACAACGTTTGTGGTGAGGGAAGAGGTGTGTTGGTGTGATATTTTGATTTGTAAGATGTCTGATTCAACATTTTAGAGAGCATGTGCATAATGTGTAAAACACAAGAGTTATACGAAGGGAAGAGAAACCCCAGCGTAAACTGCCACCAACTCATCAGTGCTGAGAACCCACAGTGAGGAGCATTGAAAAAAATGGAGACGGCCCTCGTGTAAAAACTTGAACAAAGAGTCCCCTAGAAATAGTCCAGTTTGGCCTGGTATAGACCAGTGAACTCCAGTGGGTGGGTGAGCATGCACTCGCTCACACTGGAGTTCACACGTCTATCACAGATGGAATGGACAGGTATATACACATGCCTCTCTGTCTGATACATAAATACACATGGCATATATTTCACTAACATTCGTCAATGGTCCACAAGGGGTGAGTGACCAAGACATGAGTGCCCACCAGTGGATGTCCTCCCTTCTCAAATGATCTGAGAAATTCAAGTGTGTGTGTGTCACTGGAGTGTGGGATAACTGTTAAGCGTTTTTTAAAATGGTTTTAAATACATTGAATTTAAATATATTTTCAAAATGCCTTTGTGACTTCAAATTGCTATGTATATTTTAAAATAGATTGTCCTTAAGAATCAGAATAACAGTCACTGCATACTTTGAAGTGGGGCTCTCCCTTTACATTTCAGAACTTGCAATTTGCCACTATACAAAAGCCCTCTAGAGAATATGGGTTCCTAAAGGATGTTTTAAATGTAAAACTAAACTCAGCTTATATATAGTCCTTACTTTATGGAAAAGCCCTGTAGACTTTAATTCGGATTAAATGAATAGATTTCTACAGAGATATAATAGGATTCCATAGCAATTACCCTGAAAACCACTAGAATTTAATAGCAAATGTAGAAGTCTGCACTGTAATTAACAGAGTTTTCAGGGAACAGAAAAGAAGGGGTGTTGTTAACACTTTTATGGTAAAACATGAGAATAGCTTTCTGTTAAATGACTTCAGAAATTTTAAAAACTGTAATATGGTATCTTGGTCATTTAACGAAGATCAAACATACCAGGTTATTATCTGATGCATCCTGTTTGGGGACCACAGAGGAATCTACTCTGTGATTGATTAGATATTTCCCATCTTTAATTTCTATGAAGCTTTGTCTTCATAACACCTGTTAGCCATCTACCTAAAATATACCCACAATTTAAAGTTTCTAACTTTAGTAAAAGTTAGATGCTATGATTCTTTCTCAGTATTTTTAACTGTTTCCTATATATTTGAATTAACAATGATACAAATGGCTGATCTTATCAGGTTTATCCTTCCCTATTCTGTAAAGCTAGCTGATCAAGGGAGCTGTTAGTAGCAAAGTGGGTTAGTCCACTGGAGCTCTGGAGTCCTAGGTTCAAATATTGTCTAGATCACAAGTGGAAATGAGCACGTTTAGTCTCCTGGTCTCTGTATGCCACGTCTCTCTCTTTCTCTTGCACAAAAATTGGCCCAATTTTAGCAGACTTGCAGTTCCTGCTTGAGAGAGGCTCAGAATTAGTGTCTTAGGTTGGGATGGAGTTACAGCGGAGTAGAGCTGCACGGGGAAGACTTACACAGAGTATGCCCACACTTTGCCTCTGGCTCAAGCCGGTCTGAGTCTCCTTACTGAGCTCTAGATTCATCTTCTGCATCCCATGGAGGTGAGGGAGGGACCGGCAATTTAGCCGACAGGTTCATGAGCTGAGGATTTGAAATTGATTTCCCATGGAAAAACACGATCTGCTTCTTTGTCTCCTCTCCTAGCCCCTCTTTTTTTATCAAGTAAGAAGAACATAAGGTTTTTACAGATACATCAGAACGAGGCCAAAATGACAGAAGAGGAAGGTAAAGGCTCAGAATTTCAGGTTAAAGAAATGTTATCAAGATAAAACACCTTTTTAAAGTGCTTCCCAGGGTTACTAACAACACCTGAGGGTATTAACTGAAGGAATTTGCAATCCCAGCTTGGGATGGGGTTACAGACCCTACTGTGACCAGGAAGGGGATAATCGGAGCCTGGGAACCCAGTCAGCCCCTCCGCAGTACACCTGTGCAAGGTGTCGAGCCTGGAGGCGGGAGATAGTGGCAAAGACCAGCTCAGTGGTGGTTGACTGGGAGAGGGAGTAGACCTTTTGAGCTAGCCCTGTGAAGGAAGGAAGGCCTGGCTGGGACAACAGCCTAACCCGAGACTCCTAAGGTGACCAGATGTCCCAATTATATAGGGACAGTCCTGATATTTGGGGCTTTGTCTTATATAGATACCTATTACCCTCCATCCCCATCCCAGTTTTTCACACGTGCTACTTGGTCACCCTAGAGCCTCCTTGGGATAGGTCAGCCTGGTGCAGGACCATTTTGTCCCTCATAACTAGTTTGAGCTGCCCTCTGTGTCGGGACCTAGAGAGGAATCAGCCGGGACAGAGACTGTGAGAGAGGCCTAGCCATGGGCCACAGCAGGAAGCAGCCTAGGCATAGAGCAGAGGGTCTGAACAAACAGATCTCCTCTGTTTTATACAGGGCCCCTGGGCTGGAACCCAGAGCAGAGGAGGGCAGGCCTGGGTTCCCTGATCAGGACACCTAGGGCAGGGGGCGTGAGGACCCCAGGGCCAAGAGCTGACAGGCCCAAAAAGCCTGAAGTTGGGCTGATCCTATGGCATGGCATTGCCAAACCCCTGGCATGCTGGACTGTGGTCTCCCTGGAAGGAGCGGGACTAATATTGAGGTGGCCAAAAGGCCAAGTCACAGGAAGAGGCAGATGGCCACAGGGCCAGAGCAGCTGTCGGGAGGGGGCGCCGAAGGAGAGGCGAGCCACTGCAGCGTGCCCAGCCACGAGGGAGTGTGTCTGTGGTGAGTAGACTCTTCCACATAGCTAAGCGGAGCATGCCCAGGGCCACAACGTGCTCCATCCATGAAGAGATGCTTTCAGGAGTCACAGAAGGGGTGTCCTGCCACAGTTGCTCCCTGTCTGTGGATCCGTGCTTGGCCACAGCCAAAGGACCGTGTATCTGGATGGCGTGCTGGGGGCCTCTGCATTCCCCCACACAAAAAGCAGAGACTCCTCAGGAGATACTTCCACCAGGGCAGGTCAGTCCTCCAGCACTTGCGACTCAACGGGCTGGCTCGTCCTCTCCAGCCAAGGATTCTGTAGGGGTAAGTCCCAAAATCTCCCCTCCCAATCCATCCCAAATTAAAAAAGCTCCATGGCCCGTCCCCCAGGTTGTCTGGTGGGAAATGGCAAGGAATCCTTGCTGACTCCCTTCCCAAGCGGAAGTCTGAACTCTTTCTGGGATGTACTCCCTATGCACCCCTTCCAATTTCATATGGGACAAAAAGGAATGCAGGGGCTCAAAGCTCCCTCTCTGGCATATCTTCTTGAATGGGAGCCCCAAGTAAGGAAAGGAATGGTCACCTGATGAGGATGATCATCCTTCCCCACCGAAGAAGACAAAAGTAAAAAGGCTAGAAAACAAAAAAGGCAAAAAAGTCTCTCGCTCTAGCTTCTCCCCGAGGGGGATTTTTGGCTTTAGATTGTGCTAATGCCATGCCGGAGAAGCAGAAGAGATAGAAGCTGGTGGATTGTAGCAGAAGATAAATGTGTAAAACAGCAACTTAATCTCAATGCACACCACAGGCATCTGCTCTCCAGAAGAGAGTGGAGGGAAAGACAAAAGTGAGGACTTGAAAAACTGGTGTCTAAAGTTAGGCTTCTCAGTCCACAGTTATGCACCTAAATAAGCAGCCTGATTTTCAAAATACTGAGTAGCCAACACCTGCGGTTAAAGTTAAATAAGTTGAATTTAATCAAGGAAAAAGTGAACCCTTGTATGCCTGGTTCTTTGGTTCCTGACACATGCTGTTTTAGTGATGTAGAGCAGAGGGGACCAGATCAACAGTCGCTACCCAGCCTTTGAGCTCTTAGATAAATCCACTCCTGTGGTTGTTATGAATAAGCAGAGGGGGGAAGCATGTTGAAATAGAACAAGATGAACCAGGACTATGCAAAGGGTTAATCACTGTCAGTTTTAGGAAGCATTTGGTGGCTGAATGGCAGGTGACGCAGGTGACATCCACATAGGTAGCTCGATGTGCTTAGCTGTTGAGAGTGGGGGGGAAGAATTATTTAATTATGGTGGCTGCAGAGCTGCCATAATGCCCCTGGGGATCCTTGCAGTTTATTGGATGAAAATGTAGCATTTTTGTTTTCTGTTGTGTTTGGCTAATGTTCCATGGAAAAGTTAGGACTGAAACTTCACTATATCCATTATAATTTGCAGGTAAGTGTCTGGGACTGCCCGATTCATACTGATACTCCATCCGCAAGCTGCACTGTTGCACCTCAACTTTTCTGTTCACACGTTGTTGTGAACCTGTTGGCGGATCTGTTATGCTTTGTTGTGCATCTTTGAGCTAGTTGGATTTTTTTAACATGATTAGACCAGGATGGCTCCTCCAGAGACAAATGGTGACGTGAAGGCACGTTTGAGGTCATAAAACAAAATAAAGGTTGCAAGTCTTTTCAAAGCAGTATTGGGTGGAACAATTTCCATATTGCTCCACCCAGCACTGGTTTGACGTATTCTTCATTGATGGGTTTTTAGGACTGTGAAAGAAGGAGAGCTGTTGATGACATGTCCATGCCAGCATTTCCTCACCTCCTACCTTTCCTTGTGTATGTTTAATTTATGGAGGCCAATATTTTACAGTCAGAGGCCAAAATTTTCAAAAGTGACTGGTGACTTTGAATGCCCCAATTTTTGGTTGCCCAACTTGTGACACATGAAAAGAGTCTGACTAATCAGAAGGAGAGTGTTCACCACTTCTTGTAGTTAGGACCCTTTAGAGCATCTCAAATATAGTCCCTCCCTTACCCCCCAAAATGGAGACACCCTAAATCACATAGATGAACAAGATTTGTTGGGGAAGAGTCAACTTTTGTAAAGGAAAGTCATGCCTCTCCAATCTATTAGAATGTTTTGAGGGCGTCAACAAACGTGTCGATCCAGTCGATATAATGTACTTGGATTTTCAGAAAGCCTTTGACAAAATTGCTCCCCCAATGCTCTTAAGGAAACTTAGTCACAGGATAACAAAAAAGGTCCTTTCATGGGTCAATAACTGGCTAAAAGATAGAGAAACAAAGGGTGGGAATAAATTATTCATTTTCACAGTGGAGAGAGGTAAACCGTGGGGTCCCCCAAGTATCTGTACTGGGGTCTGTGCAGTTCAACATATTCATTAATAATCTAGAAAAAGGAGTGAAGGGGCAAAGTTCACACGTGATACAAAATTATTCAAAATAGCTAAGTCCAAGGCTGACTGCGAAGAGTTACAGGGTTATCTCACAAAACTGGGTGACTAGGCAACAAAAGGCAGATGAAATTCAGCATCGATAAGTGCAAAGTAATGCACATAGGGAGAGGGGAGGAATCCCGTCTACACATATATAGTGATGGATTCTAAATTAGCTGTTATCACTCAAGAAAGAGATCTTGAAGTCGTCATGGACACTTCTCTGAAAACTTCAGCTCGGTGCACAGCAGCAATCAAAAAGGCTAACAGAATGTTAGGAACTATTAGGAAAGGGATAGAAAATATTATAATGCCACTTACTATATAAAACCATGGTGTGCCCACACCTTGAACACTGTGTCCAATTCTGGTGTCCCATCTCAAAAAAGATACAGTGGAACTGGAAAAGGTTCAAAAGGCAGCAAAGATGATCAAGGGTAAGAGTAGAGACTAAAAAGGTTAGGTCTGTTCAACTTAAAAAAGATGATTGATGGGGTGGGATATGCAGGAGGTCTGTAAAGTCATGAATGGTGTGGAAAAAGTGAAAAGAGAAGTGTTTGTTTACCATTTCCCACAATACAAAACCCAGGGACCACCCTATGCAATTAATAGGCAGCAGGCTTAATACAATTTAGGGCAGCGGTTCCCCACCTACCGTCCGCAGATCCCTGGTGGTCCGTGAGGCTACTACAGGGGGTCCGTGGAAAAGAAAAAAATAACATCCTTAGGAATAATGTCCTCATAATAAGGAAATGTACAATTTCAAATAAAACTAGTAGCATGTGGTGGGCCATGAAATGTTTGGAGGTTGAAAAGGGGTCCACACGCTCGAAAAGTTTGGGAACCGCTGATTTAGAGGAAATACTTTTTCACACAGTGCACAATTAACCTGTGGAACTCACTGCCATGGGATGTTGTGAAGGCAAAGACTATAACGGAATTCAAAAAGAACTAGATAAGTTTGTGGAAGATAAGTCCATCAATGGCTCTTAGCCAGGCTCGTCAGGGATGTAACCCCATGCTCGGAGCGACTGTAAACCTCTGCCAGGAGCCAGGAAGGGAAAATGGGTGAATCTCTCTAAATTGCCCTGTTCCGCACACTCCCCCTGAAGCTCTTGTATTGGTCACTGTCAGAGACAGGATACTGGGCTCGATGGACCATTGGTCTGATCCAGTGTGGGAGTCCTTATGTTCTTACTATTCACATGGAAATCTTGGCAAAATTTCCATAGAGGGCAAGGTGAATTTTATAAAATTCTGGTGATGAGAAAATCTTAACCATTGGAGAGGAACAGTGCTGTTTTCTTGATGGTAATGGCGACTGATCCGCAGATCCAGCGGCGAGTCTGTTTTAGAAACATAGGAATGGTCATTACTCTTCCAGGATTAGATGCTAGAGGGTGTGTACTTATTTTGATGGAATTAGGGTAGTCACATAAAATGTTGTTGCCTGCAACAAAGTTGCTGTGTTATTACAATGCAGAAACCTTATGTCAGCTCAGAGGCTGACATACAGGTTATAATGCCTTCTGGGCCCAGCTTTCTGTACCTAGCACTGTCCTTTCAAAACTAGGACTGCGGGCAACCATGGTAGGGAAACGGAGTTCCTGCTGATCTGTGTAATAGCCACAAGACATTAGATTTGGCTGGAGACCAGTGCCTGCACAGGTGCTGAATTAGGAGCCATGTCCCCTGCCAGTATATCTCCTGACACCAACTTAGTACTCTAGTTGTTCTAGAGGTGCCTCAAATTGTGCCCAGGTGATAAAGTTGGCAGTTTCCTGGGTCTCACCGTATTTATATAAAATAAAGCAGATTGCAGCCACCCCTCATCTCCATCCTAGGGGTCTGGCCCTGCGGAGTCTGCAGATGCCAGCTTGTCTTCTGCTGATCACGATGGAACATTCCTGACTGAGACTTCTGGGGAATAAGTAAGTACATCTCACCTTGAAAGAGATGGCAATGGCACCAGCACATTTCAGGCCTGAATATGGCCTGTAGTCTTGATGATTGTATATTATGTATTCCACCAGTGCCCTCAAAGTGCTCAACACTGCACATATGCACAGGAATACTCCATCCTTGCCCCAGAAAGCTCCCAGGCTTGGTGTACCCCACAGAGTTAGGTTGACGTAAACTAATTATGTTGGTGGCTACCCTAGTATGCTGCTTCCTCCGAAGTAAGTGGCCTGCCACCCGGACACCATAACTCCACCTGCACAAGAGAAGTAGCGCTTAAGTCTATGCAGTTAGGTCGACACACTGTCCATGTAGACGTTACCTTACTGTTGGCTGTTATTCTTTTCAGTTTCATGGTCCCTAGTGTCTCTGCTCTGAAGCTGGGCTCACAGCTGGAGCTGTGAAATTGACAAGAATGTCAGTTTCACAGCTGGTAGGCTCCCTGAGCCCATGCTGGGCTCACAGCTCTGGCTGTCACCCTGGAGTAGCTGGGAGGATACTGCTGTGTGCTCCACGCAGGGGTCAGTGCCTCCACACTTGACTGTCAGTGCCCCACAATGCTCCACTTCGTACGGTGCACGCACTTCCAGTGAGGATGCACACCACCAGCAGAAGGAGGCCAGTGTGGACGCCAACAGTCAATTGAATTACTGCGGTGGCTGTAGATTGACTTAAATTAAGTCGACCTAATTTTGTAGTGTAACTAAGCCTGCTGTTTGAGACAGGCACCAGAGAAAGGGGTAAAGCAGTCATAAAAATAAACGCAACCACTCCCCAAGGGCCCTTCAGGCTTGCCATTAGTGATTGGCTGATTTCATTGTTCACAACTTAAACTCAATATAATCAAAGCTGACCTCCTCATCTCCCCGCCCACCCAGTGCCTTCCTGCTGCAGCTAATGGCTGATAACACAGCCCTCTTCCCCGTCATTGAGGCCTGTAACCTGAGCCTCATCTTTGAATATCGCAACCTCCTCCTTTAGTCCATGCAAAATGGAATTCCTCAGATGAACTGCTTGGCCTGGCATTAAATCCATCTCTAGCCCTCTTTGTATCCCTCTACCAGCTCCTATTCCTTCACTAGATCAGAGTCAAGGCTCTTGTTCCTGCCTTAAAGGCCCTACATTGCTCTGTTCCTTCCTGCTTATCTGCTCTAGTATCCTGTCCCAGCACCCTATTGCCCCACCAGTGATGCAGGTCTTTTTCTATGTCTCCCCCAGGCTCCTTTAGGCTTGTTTACAGATTGCCTCTTAAAAAGTCCCCGTCTGAACTAGTCCATAAAGCCACTCTCCTATCCTTCAAGACCAAGGCCATAGGTAACTGAAAGTGGCGCCAGCAGGTACGGCTGATGCAGATTTGATTTATTGGTTTAGATTTTATCATTTTAAAAAGTTTTACTCCAAGCCATCTAGCTGTGCACGCAGCTGGCCTGTGCACACGGATCTTACAACCATTCCTGTTTGTTTGTAACCCACTTGTGGCACCTGCTTGTCATTTAGACTCATTGGGGCAGGAACACTCTCTCATTATGTCTGCTTAGTCCCCAGCACGATGGGGTCCTGCTCAGGGCCTTTGGGCGCTATCCCAGTGCGGGTAACACGACAGGAATGGGGATTTAAAGGAGGGAAGCAGAATGGATGCAGGCCGTGCTGTTAGGGCTTTGTGGGCTGCCATGGCTGCTCTGTCACAGCTGTGCTCCACCCCCTTCAACGTGCATAATAGTGGGCGAGGCGTGGTGACAGAGAGCTGTAGGTAGACAATCCCTGCACAAAGAGGAGCGAACGTGCGTCCCCGCTCCAGCGCTGCAGTCTGTTGCTTTGAAAACCTGCTTCTATTGTCTGTGCGGCTTAGTGCATTATTAATAATGTTTGTTTATAGGCCTTGACGTGGCAGGAGCCAATCTGAACTGTGTGCGCAGCTGAAGTGTAGCATTGCGCCATGGAGACTTGCAGCATCCCACTCATCTGTTGGCAAGAAGTTGTATGATTTTTCCTGCCTGCTCTGTCCCCCTGTAATAGGCGTATCTCCTTCAAGGAATTGTCCCCTCTTTGCAGATCTGTGTGTTTGTATAGCCCCAGAAGTTTTGTGCAAGGGATTTTCTGTTTAATACAATTGAAAGGATCCAAACCCCGTGCTTTAGATTAACATGTGCCAGCTAGATTAGGGCTAATCAGGGTCCAGGTCTGAGCAGATGCAGCACAGGGACAATCCTAGACCTGATTACGGTGTATCTGCAGTTTAATCGTCTCTCTCCCAAGGGCGATCATCTCTGCTTTAATGCACAGCAGACTTTACAGCCCTCACCCCTCTCTTCCTTCGGTTTGTTGCCGCTACTGTCAGAAAGGCTGCTACATCAGACAGTGAGGCGATTTAGTTTAATCCCATGTAGAAAGGGGCAGAGCGTGTGTGTGTGTGTGTGTCTGTCTGTCTGTCTCTCGTGGATAATTCCCTTCTCTAAGGTATTGCTGTTCCTGAGGTGGGGCTGGTCTTGACTACACCGCTGATCCTAGGAATCCATCCTTCCCACAGGGACTGAGCCCATTCAGTTCCCCCCCCCCTCCCTTTTTACATAGACCCTTTCTCTGAATGGCAACATCTGTTTCATAGCGTGCACCTACATTTCTCTTTGTGCATTGCAGGGGGATCAAGCTTTGCATCCTTGTGTGCTCCCTGGCCAATAAGGGAGGATCAGTCACTTGCATTGTATGTAGTCTTTGGACAATCATTCCTAAGCAGGCCAGGAGACCCATTCAGCCACTGTGGCACGATGGAGAATGTTTAGGACCAGTAAGGCTGGCTGCCTGGAGTGTAGATCTGGGAGGTGCTTGGTTTCCATTTTGACCTAAGGCCAAACTTCCAGGTGGCTGCCTGGCTCCCCCACAAACTGAAGTCTGCAGGGATTTTTAACTATTCCATCTTTTTGGGGGGTGGGGACTGTGAAAAGGATGTCAGCTCAGATTTAAGCCTCCGCAGCCTATAATCTCTCTCTGAAGATGCATAAGAATCCCCCGTGCCTTCTGTAGTCTGCTCTGCAGGACTCTGCATGTGTCAAAGTCGTCACGTGGGGTGGTGCCATTGGTTACAGCAGGGCACTGGGAATCAGTCTCCTTCCTCTATTCCAGATCCTGATACTGACTCACTGTGTGACCTTGGGGCATGTACTTAACCCCTCTGGATCTTTCTACCGTCTGTAAAGTTGGCAGACTAATATCTACATTGTAGGGGAGTTATGAGGCTTAATTGTTTGCAACATGCTTTGAGATCTTCAGATGAAAGGGGCTAGAGAAGTGCAATGTATTACTGAACTCTGTGCCATCTCAGACACTGGGTCACCCTCCTGGTCTGCATGATTAAGACATAAGCTTTTCTGTCTGTACAGTAAGTGATGCGAGGACACAGAAACTTTCTGCTGCCTCTTGTTATTAAATAGTCTCCTTTGGGGATAGAGGTCCTGGCCTTGGCTAGTGAAATCTGAGTCAAATGGCCCAAACGAGTTAGTGGTTTGATAGTAGACTCCTCTGTCTGGAAAACTTGGATCAAGGATCCTGCTATCCAGAATTATTTGAACTTGATCTAGGTAAGGGACAATCCAGTGTTAGTCAGGGGCATAGACCAGATGATCTCAGAAGTCATTTCCTTTGCTAAATTCTAGGACTCCATAGTCCAGCCAAAGCTGCTCCAGACTTCCCTTGCCCTGCCCTGCATCCAAGTGCACATGACCACACTGTTACTGGAAGGCAAGAGCCTGCACCTTTATTGCAGTTACTGTACATCATTTAATCACCTACATTGCAAGGGAACCCCTGGGGCCTTAAGACATTTTGTTGTTGTCCAAACAGGAAGCAACCTGAATTTGTCATACCATCTCACAGTATTATTATATAGCACCGGCAGTGAGCCGGCAGCTTTAGAGACACTGCACTTGGACCTTAAAATGTAGGTATGTAAATGAACGTGAGAGCAGGAGTAGATAGCTAAGGGGGAAAAAGCTGACTGATAGGAACAAATGAGATTTGTTTAGGAGAGGCTGGTGGTAGTTCTAGGGATAAAGAGGCAGGATGACCAGAGCTCTGGGAATTAATTATGGTTATCTAGTGAATCAGGCTGCTAGACCCCTGCCTGTCTTGTTGCAGAAGTTGGATGGTGTGAATGAGGCAGGGGACTATAGGAAGACAAAGGACGATCTCATGCTGAAGGCAGCTGATAGTTGCCCTATAGAATTGGACTCTCTCTGCCTCTGCTGCACGGTTCCTGGGCAAATCACTGAAAGGAAACTTGTCATAAAGTAGCCACTAATTGCATGTTCCTCACTTTCTGGGTGACCAATGAAAGACTCCTGGAGCCAGATTTCTAAAGTGCCAAGTACTCTCAGCTGTTATTGAAGTTGATTGGAGCAAGCTGTACTTTTAACGTAGTGAGATAACATTGCTAATTACTCTGAAAAATCAGGCCCTAGACATCTCAAGGTGGACACCCAAAACAGGGGAGACCTTTGATAATTTTGGCCTTAATCACTCAGTTCCACAGCTGAAAAATAGGGTTAATACCACCTCACCACACATTCATTAATGTGTGTGAAGCACTCCACCACTATGGTGAAAGCACCATAGAAACACCCATGAGCAGATTAATAACTATGTATTTAAAGCAGGGTTTGAGTGGTGTGCATTAAACAAAACCTGAGGCAACACACTGAATGTGGAAGATGAAAAGAGATGCTGAATAACTACCCATTCACTGAAGGAGACAGGAGTCCTGTAGAAAAAATAGTACATGATTATGTAATTAAAGACTGTATCATAATGATACCTCTAATAACCAGATTGAGGTGTCACTAGAGGAGGTTTTGGAACAAAGTGATAAATTAAATAGTAATAAGTCACCAGGACCAGATGGTATCCACCCAAGAATTCTGAAGGAGCTCAAATGTGAACTTACGGAACTACTAACTGTGGTGTGTAACCTAGCATTTAAATCAGCTTCTGTACCACATGTCTGGAGGGTAGTTCATGTGACTCCAATTTTTAAAAAAGGCTCCAAGGGCAATCTCGGCAGTTACAGGCCAGTAAGCCTAACTTCAGTACCAGGCAAATTGGTTGAAACTATAGTAAAGAATAGAATTATCGGACACACAGATGAATATAATTTGTTGGGGAAGAGTCAACATGGTTTTTGTAAAGGGAAATCATGCCTCACCAATCTACTAGAATTCTTTGCGGGGGCCAACAAGCGTGTGAGCAAGGGTGATCCAGTGGATCACAGTGTATTTAAGCAAGGTAAGCAGTCGTGGGATAAGAGGGAAGGTCTCCTGGATCAGTAACTGGTTAAAAGATAGGAAACAAAGGATAGGAATAAATGGTCAGTTTTCAGAATGGAGAGAGGTAAATACTGGTGTCCTCCAGGGGTTTGTACTGGGACCAGTACTGTTTAACATATTCGTAAATGATCTGGAAAAAGGGCAAAAATTGCACATGATACAAAACTACTCAAGATAGTTAAGTCCAAAGCAGACTGAAGAGTTACAAAGGGATCTTACAAAACTGGGTAACTGTGCAACAAAATGGCAGATTAAATTCAATGGTGATAAATGCAAATTAATGCACAATGGAAAACATAATCCCAACTCTACATATAAAATGTATAAATTACATTAAATTAATGTCTAAATCAGCTGTTAACACTCAAGAAAAAGATCTTGGAATTATTGTGGACAGTTCTCTGAAAACATCCACTCAATGTGCAGAGGCAGTCAAAAAAGCTAACAGAATGTTGGGAAGCATTAGGAAAAGGTAGATAATAAGACAGAAAATATTGTATTGTCTCTTTATAAATCCACAATACACCCACATGTTGAATGCAGCATGCAGATCTGGTCTCCCCATCTCATAAAAGATATATTGGAATTGGAAAAGGTACAGAGAAGGGCAACAAAAATGATATGGGGTATGGAAAAGCTTCATATAAGGAGAGATTAATAAAACTAGGACTTTTTAGGTTGGAAAAGAGGCGACTAAGGGGTCATATGAGAGAGATCTATAAAATCATGACTGGTGTGGAGAAGATAAATAAGGAAGTGTTACTTACTCATAACACAAGAACTAGGGTGTCACCAAATGAAATTAATAGGCATCAGGTTTAAAACAAACAAAAGGAAATATTTCTTCACACAATGCACAGTCAACCTGTGGAACTCTTTGCCAGAGGATGTTGTGAAGGCCAAGATTATAACGGAGTTCAAAAAAGAACTAGATAAATTCATGGAGGGTAGGTCCATCAATGGCTACTAGCCAGGATAGGCAGGGATTGCTGTTTGCCAGAGGCTAGGAATGACCGATGGGATGGATCACTTGATGATTATCTGTTTTGTTCATTCCCTCTGAAGCACCTGGTATTGGCCGCTATTGGAGGACAGGATATTTGGCTGGATGGACCATTGGACTTGACCCAGTATGGCCATTTAATGTTTTTATGGTCTAATGCGTATGGACAAGAGAGCTGAATTCATGTTGCACAGGAACAAAGATGTCCACAGACTGAGTTACTGGCTGATTTATGTGACCTTGTCCAGCTTTAACCCAGACCATTCCTCTCTCTTCTCACCCTCACTTACATTAAGTCTAAATTCAGTGCTAGGAACCTTATCCAATCTGATCCGTGAGGCACCTTGGGACACAGCACACACACTTTTTTTTTTTTTCATGAACGTGTTTCTTAAAATTGATGAAAACAGCTTTTCTCTCGTGGCTGGGTGGGGCTGGAGAATTTACAAGCAGCCAGAGGCTCGGGGGAGAAACAGACCAGCCTCATTGTGTCAGCTGAGCGAAATACCAGCAAACACCCAGCCTAAACTGGGTCGTAAATTGCACTGTTTAAAATTGGTTTGGATTTAACAATCCAAGGTTATGGCTGCTGCCAAAGTCACTTTCCCACCGCTCCAAACAGGTCCCCCCCTCCCTTCCTGAATCCTACACTAGCTTCCACTCTTCACCTTCAGGGCTCCATACAGACCACTCGCACTTCCCTAATACATCCCTTCCACGTCCAATCCCTGTCCAGTTCCCAGGTCTCCATCACTTACTCTTGCCTTGATGCCTTCATGTGCATGTGTGGACCAGCCCCCCAGTCAACGTACACAGCTCGCGTGCTCCTTGAACCACCCTGTTCTTCAAGGCTTTCCAACGCCAATCGCCCACCTTTATAGAATCCTAGAAGATTAGGTTTAGAAGGGACCTCAGGAGGTCATCTCGTCCAATCCCTGCACAAAGCAGGACCCCCTTTCTTGCGTTGTAGCACTGTGGGATCTTAGAGCCTTTTGGGGCAGGGACCTATTATTTCATGGCCACAGCATCTCCCAGTGTACACCCCTATGTATCCATTTGGAGTACCTCATCTGGAGTACTGCGTACGGTTCTTGTCCCGCATATCCAAGAAAGCTGAATTCAAACGCACTGGCGCAGAGAAGTTACTAGCATGGTTAGGGGAAGGAAGGGCCTGTCTTATGAGAAGAAACAGGAAGAGCTTGACTTATTTAGCCCGGCAAAACGAAGGCTGGGAGAAGAAGATCTGAAGACTCTGTAAATACATTAAGGGTTAAACACCAGAGAGGGTGACGCGCTAGTTAGGCTAAAGGACAATGTTGACACCCGAACAAATGAGTATAAGTTGGCTACGAACAAACTCAGGCCGGAAATCAGAAGAAGGTTTCTAATCATCAGAGGAGGGAGATTTTCGAACAGCCTCCCAATAGGAATTTTGGGGCCAAACCATTTTAAGGGAGAGCTGGACAAATGTATGAGTGAGATTGTAGGATGGGGTTGCTTGTGATGGTGGGGGGCCGGGCTCAGCAGCCCTGAGGGTCCCTTTTTCTTTATGTCTTAAGCTCCTCTGGTCACCTGCGAGAGTCAGGAAGGGACCCCTCGCCCCCAGTGTATTCTGTGGTGGTGTGGTTTTTTTGTTTTGTCTTTTTCTTTTTTGTCTCCTTCCTCTGAAGCACTGGAGTGCGCATGGCTGGAGATGGGACATGGGCCAATGCTCTGAGGTGGCACTGAGCTTTTCCTCTCAGACAGTCTTAGCCAGATAGTTCTTGCTCATGTGCCAGGGTCTCACTGCTCGCCATGTGTGGGGTCAGGAAGGAATTTTTGCCCCAGATCAGATTCAGTGACCATGGGTGTATGAGTCACTTGCCAGGATCATCTGGGTATATCTGCTATTGCAGGGGCCAGGGGCATTGGTGCACCTCGGTCCTTCCTCTGCTCTGCCTTTTGGCACAGAATAGTTTAGTCGTCTGTGGGCTGTAATGCTTTGATCTAATTTTGATTGTTGGGTTTAGTGTGTGGGTGCTGGGTGGTGGTGATGGCCTGTGATATACAGGTCACATAGATGATCTGGGCCTTAAACTCTCTGACTCTGATTTGGAGCGATCTAAATAATCACAACATGCAGAGGATAAAAGATGTATCCCAAAAATGCCAGAGTCCTTTGCTTTGTCCACTTGAAATGACTGAACTCTCTGCAAAGCCCATCTCCTACTTTTGTCTCCACAGGGCTTGTCCAGATCCCCGTCAGCATGTACCAGACGGTGGTAACCAGCCTGGCCCAGGGTAATGGCCCCGTTCAGGTCGCCATGGCTCCCGTCACTACCAGGATAGCAGACAGTGCTGTCACCATGGACGGTCAGGCCGTGGAGGTTGTGACCTTGGAACAATGACGCCGCCACGGAGGATCATGATGATATTTTTTCCTCGTCTCTTACCCGGATACATTTTTTTATGCCTCTTCAGAGATGCAATCAGGTGGCACTGAGTCTCCCGGCTTTGGAAGCAAAGGTTTCGTTGACCTTTTTTTAAAAGGAAAAAAGAGAATAGCAGAGGATGTGCGTGGCGTGCATTTTTATTGCGCCGCTCTGAGCTCGTGGGAGTGGAAAGCCAATCGGTGATGGACTTCCATTCTGAGGAGATTTAAATCAAAATACCATCCCCTTCCCCCTGCATGAAATCTCTCTATTAGAATCAGGGCAAAATGGGAAGATTGCCCCCCGCCCTCCGTAGGAAGTAATGGTGCCCTTGGCTGGGGCCAGTTCCAACAACGCTGCAGCCCACCGAGCCCGCAAGGATTGCTGCAGCGGCTCCTGTGGTCGGGCCCCTCTGTCCTGTCACGTTGAGAATTAGGTTTCAAACATTTTAATGTCGCAGGGGTGGGGGAACGAGAGAGACCGTTTGGAAAAAAAATCTCTCCTCAGGGAAGGTGTGTGCGCGACTGTGTAGGGGCGGCAGCAGCCTTTCGAAGGGATAAAGCGTCTCAGAGGGCAGCAATTGGTTACCCCGTGATACCTGTAAGAGAGGAAAACTCTGTCGTTGAAGTTCTTAAGCAGCGCCGTGGAGAGCTCCCCTCCCATGCCCCTGCCTTACGCTCCTGTAATCCACCCTCAAGACCTGCCCTTAGCTTCTCTGCTGTTGAAATGTAGCTGACGTTTTAGACCCTTCTCTTTATTATTTCATGTTTGTAAATGTAGACTGCAATGGAAAACGTTTGGGAGGCTTTGGTTGGGGTGCGAAGGAGGGGGGCAAGGGTGTTAACTTCTCCCTCCCTTTTTTGACTAGGGCAGATTCTTCCTTCCCCCACATCTCCCCAAGACTCATTTTGTAACTGAATCATTTGGCCCCCCCCAACGCTGAGGGGTACGTCGAGTCATCCGAGGTCTGAGTGTCACTGGTAGTATCAGAGCAGTGATAGGACTCTCTGAAACAGAGGGTCCCATATCCCAGCCTCTCCCCATCACAGTGTGGTCAATCCACACAATACTTTTGTTCAATAAATAGGGGGGTCATACTGCAGGAGACTCCCTTTGGGGGAACTCTGCCCGTAGCCCCCCTGCCCCAGTTCACGTTCCACAGGTCATGTGCCTGTTTCTGCTGTATGTGCATCTTCAGCACGGCTTTGCTGCTGTTTAGTTTTTTTAATCTACTTCATGTGAAAACCTCTAGACAGAAAAACGCCTGGTGTGTTTTCAGTGGCTGATTTTACTTGACGTTCCAATGGGCCAAACCTTTCCTTCCCAGCCATAACCAACACTGCCCCATCCCCAGGCAAGTTCCTCTCTCCTTTTAGCCACACTCTCCCTTGGTGTGTGCCGTTGTGCATGGTATTTAATTTTTTTATTTTAAGTGGCCATTTAACAAAATTCTCCACGTCCTGCTCCGCCTTTGAGAAAAGTTTTCAGATCCTTGTATTTACTTGTTTTATATGAAAATATCAGATGTTCTTTGTATATGTTTTTCTGTACTTTAAAGAGGGGAGGGAAACATTTCCATAGAAACAGTCCTGCTTTTCTGATTTTTATTTTTTTTAACTATTATTTTTTATTGTCGTTGTGAAGATGTCCAGTGGCTTTGTTTCTTTGGCGATGAAATAACGTTCTTACAGTCTCAGAAATTCTCCCCCGAAAAAGAAAAAAAACAGTCAAGTAGCAGAGCATGGAATGCCTGTTGTTTTCCCATTCTGTCTGTTCTTGCCTCATTCAATAAATTGTTACAAATGTCTGCCTCTGGAGCCTCTGCTTTCGTAGGTCTTTGCACGGTTTTGGTAAATGCAGGGAAGATGGTTTTAAAAGGGCAACTCTCAGGCGGTAAACATATTAATTCGTTTGGCTTACCTGTGTTGCTAATGTCTTAGGGCCTGAGTCTGGAGACATCTACACACCTGAGCAACTTGACTCCTCTGAGTAATCCCAATGACTCCAATAAAGCTAGTCAGCTGAGTAAAGCTATGTACAGGCGGAAGAGTTTGCATGATCCGGACCTTAAATTATTAAGTGACCATTTTTAAAACCTCACTCACACGACATTGGTTCTGGTGTTTACTCTTTTTGCACTTCACTCAGTTGGACAATGAAATTAGATGAGTCAGCCTCCCTTTTTCATTCATATTCTCTTTCAGGTTCCCTCAACCCATGCACTAGCCTATTGCTGCTGAAAGCGGTGTTGGGACCTCGAAAGGTGGCATTCTTCTTTGTTGTTTGGTGTCCTGCTGGGGCTTTGGTGGAGAGGTGTTTTTTGGAGGAGCCATTAAACCGAAGTCCTGGATCACACATGATCATTAAAGATCCCGTGGCACTTCTCTACGAGATCACGTAGTTGGCCCTAGTGATTAGTTAGTTATAATTTTCATCTGCAAGTGCATTATAAAGATTAAGTGCTAAGTATTAATTAGTGCTTCTGTCCTGGCCAAATTCCAGTTTGAATAATTACGTGCTTCCTACCCCCGTTTGCCCTGCAATCCCAATTGTGGTACTTGATTCAGACTCAATGTGAGAATTCTTACGCTGCGCAAAAAAGGAGAGAGCATGAAATAGGCACCCATTCATGTTCTTAAATCTGAGCTTTGATAGAAACCATTTGCAAGAGGAGGGGAAAATAACTTGCACATTGAATCAGCCCAGAAACACATTCCAGGACGCTTTATTTGAATGTTGTGTATAACAGGATTACAGTAACACAGAGACACCCCCGCTGAGATCAGAGCCCCATTGTTCTTCGCTCAGTACAAACGCAGTCAGAGACATCCCTGCTCCTAAGCGCTTACAATCTATATAGACAAGACAGGCCTAACCCCTCAGTATATGGCCTATTGTCAAAATATTTGCTTAATGGTTCAATGGTTCCAGCCAGGCCACCGCAGCCTGTGGTTTTGTCAGATCTCCCGTACTCAGTAGGGTCAGTGTTGGGACGAGAGGCTGGCTCCTAAGAAAACCCACAGCGGTGCTGGTGATTGAGCAAGGTGCCACTCTTTCCTTTGGACCGTTGTTGGCTTGATACTCCAGCATGGCATTTGGGGGTTGAGCTGGTGGAGAGGATGTTCGACCAAGGTCCTGACCACTTCTGGTCTCTGTTAGCCCTGGTGTTTTGGCCATATTCCTACTCCTAGATGCTACTTTTCTGCTTCTGTAAATTCCCGCAAGCCGTTTCATTTCAAGTGGCAATCTTCCCTTCCGTCTAAAACGGCTGTGTAGGGTTGAAGAACTGCCACGTTACACCCCAGAGCTGGCTGTGTTATGCTGGGGGCCAGTGCGATCGCTGGGCACCTTTAGGATAAGAAGGGGTAGCTGTTCTCTCAAATAGTGCTATTCCAAGCAGGAGGGAGAGCTGACACACGTACTGAGGACACGGGTGTGAGTGGAGGTACATGGGTTACCTTGGTTTTTCCTTCCTTTGATCTGATGATCAAATTTAGTGAGCCAGTGTCCCATCCATGTGCTCTGCTGCGATTCAGCCTCTCTTCCCCCTTCTTTCTCCTGCACCCCAACACCCGCTCCTCCGGCCCTGCCGCTTCTAGCTGAAGGGGGCTGGCTGAGAGAAACCATCTGCCCCGCTCCAACTGTTGGTCAGTATGACTTGCTCAAACGGGACGATCAGCCCCTTCTCCCAGTGCATAGCCTCCCTGCTTCCTCCCCATTCCCCAGGAGTGCCAGGGCTGCTGGCCAGCTGTGAAAAATGTTACATTTTGGGTACAATGTCCGCCAGATTCTCCCATAGGACTGGAAAATCTGCGTGGCTGAGGTTAACGGGCAGTGACGCAGCTGGAGCAACCGAGGCAGGCCTGTCCCATGTACGATTGCTGGGGTGGGGCGGGGTTAACCCCCAGCGCATGTGGGCCTGTTGCACATTGCCCACCAGGAGGGTGAGGCAAGGGAGCTGTGTTGGCGGCTTCCCACAGGACACCGGACAGAGCCCCCCACTCCAGCCCCGGATTACACTGGGCTTTTAGCACACAGGCGGCAGCCGCTGGGAAGATGGTACCATGGGGGAGCGGCTCCGGGGCTGTGCCCCTGTAGGAGCTTCCCCAGCGCCAGCGGGACGGTGACGGTGGAACGCAGGGGGGCAGCCAGCGAGCTGGGGTTCACACCTGCGGCGCGAGGCAGCGATTGGGCTAGGGGGGCAGAATGGGAGGCCGGGTAGGTTTACACGTGGGCTATGATGCAGGAACGGGATGTGCACGCTGGCATGCAGCCAAGGGGGGGCCGGCTGCACTAGAGGGCGCTGACCACGTAAGCGGAGCCCCCCACGGGGCGTGACGGCTCTGGGACCATCAGCTAGCCTGGGTGAGATGAGTTCGGTGGGTCTCAGCCCCATTGCTGGAGGAAAGGCAGCCATCTCCAAAACTACCGGAACCACTGGGGGGGCTAATTGTTCTCCTGGCTGGCAGTGAAATCAAGGACCGCACCGGCCCCGTAACCTGAGCGTCCCACTTGCCCCTACAACTGGGCTTTGGCCCGCACCCAACCTCGCTGGGCACGGCATTTACAGAGCCCTGGCCACGGTCGTCCAGCGACTTCTGCGCCTGGGACGGGGCACGAGGCACTGAGTGGTGGATGGGGAGTGAGGAGGCTGCCGTCCCGGACACTGCAGCGCGCTACGTCGCACACGCCTAAGCCGGCTCCCTCCCCGTCAAGTGTTCGCTGCTCCCTGAGCAGCTGGGGCTGGGGGGGAGGAGGAGGATCCTGTTGGTTTTAAATATGGTCGGGTCAGACACGGCTAAGAGGCCGCCATGGAACGTGGGGCCGGAGCGCTGCAGGGCAAATCGTGCCTCTCTCACGCACCGCGTTACAAGGCAGCGTTTGCGGCTGAGGCGCCCGACACTAAAACCAGGGCAGCACGCTGGAGCAGGCCCGCTGGGTTAGCTGCCTGTGTGGGCAGAGCCCGGAAGGCTTTGCCCTTTATGGCTGTGGAATGGGGCCTGCCCCAATCCTAGCTTCAAGGGGAGCCTGTCACCGGCACCTGGTCAGCTGGTGTGTTGCTTGCTTCACTACACCACTTCCATGCCCCGCCCCCTCCCAGCACCAGCAGACGGGCGGCTGGTCTATACTGCGTGTTAAAGGCCTCCGGCGCCTGGGCAAGACAGAAACGTTAGAGCATCAACCAGCATAAAGGGACGCGGCCCCACCCACTAAACTGAATGTCGGGCCTGGCCCAGTGCCCAGCCGGCGTCACAGCAGGGCCCTGCGGCAGGGCAGAACGGCTGGGCACGGCGAGCCGGGCCCTGGAGAGATGTCGATAAAGGCACATCGCTCTGTGCCCGCTGGCGGGCGCAGTGAGCGGCTGCAGGGCTTGTGACATCGTCAGTGATTCGATGTAGAGCGTGGCCTGGCTGAAGGCAGGTAAATAGCCAGCAGGACCCCCCCCCCCCCCCCGGGAATCCAGGGGGCACATGCTGTTGGCTTGCCAGTCGGGCCCACCCACCGCCTCCCACTCAAGCCCCTTGCTCTGGTTAATCGGGGGGGTGGGCGGCACCGGTACCGTTAAACAGCGCGTTACTGAGCGGCACCGGCGGGCTGAGCCATGCCACGTGGACAGGACACGGGGCCGCCACGGCCTTCTCCAGCCGCTTCTGCACTACAAAGTGTGTGTGTGTGTGTGTAACGTTGCGCCCCGTTGTACAGCTGCACGGCAAAGTTAAAGCCAGGCCTGACGTGTGTCTGTTAATGAGCTGGCTAATTGTTCATGGGCATGACGAGAGACCCCATCAGACTGCTTGGTGGGGGATATTGGGGGGGGGGGGGGAGAGGGCCTGAAATTGCACCATCCATCATCTTACGTCCCTGTGCCCATTACACGTGGCAGATCTGCTCTGCCAGTGCCCTGGACCCGTGCCCTCTCCTGGCTGGGCTATTTACACTCAGCGCAGCCCCCGCCTGCACGCGCACACACACACACACACACACACACACTTTGCTCCGCTGTGCCCAGGCTGCCTGCTTTTCCTCCACGCCGGCCTCAGGGGTGGGGGGGCAGTACCTGGCGGGCAGTGTTTTTAGCATTAAGCTGCCTTGATCCTGTAAGATGATAAATCACAGCCACCCACCGACGCGGGGGTTTGGTGGGGAGCTGGCCAACTGGCACGAGGCCAGCGCGGCTCTGGCCCCTCCCTAGACCGAGCAGCGAAACCTTCCCACCGGGTTTTGGGGGGGGGGGGGGGGGGGGGGGGGGGGGGGGCTGCCTAGGGGCTTGGGGCGGTTTATTTGAAGCAGCCAACTGGCTCCTCCGGGGTTGCGGGGGCATAAGGGAGACGCTGATGCTCCTAGTGGAGTCGTTTGCCTCCACCAGTGTAAGCGCAGGCCTGAACCTGCCTGGCTGAGGGCGAGCAGCTGCAGAGGTGGCTCCATGGCCGCCCAGCAGCGCCGGGCCCAGCGGCTTTAATCGGCGCTAAGCGGGGCTCAGTAAGAAGGTCAGGGCCGCCCGCTGGGCCCGGCTGACGCCCGCTGGGCAGCATGTTAAATCTCCCCTGGCTCCGGGGAGACGGAGGGGGCCGGGCAGCATGCCCAGGCCCAGCGTGGCCGTCAGGGAAATGGGCCGGGGAGGGATCCGTCCACGGCAGAGAGCGCGAGAGAGGCATGAATGCCGGGGTGGGGGCTCCTGCCCGGGACTGGAAAAGCAAGACCCTGCCCGTGTTGCCTAAAGCTGAGCACTGGGGAAATTCACACGACTCTGCCGGTGCCCCTGTCACACACAATATCACCCCCCCCCCCTTCGGCCCCAGCTCTGTGACACCCAGGCAAGCGGGTGGGGGGCACCTGGGAGCTGCCAGCCATGCCACCTCCCGCCCCCCCCGGTGGTTTGAGACACCAAAGACCAGCTACTTTCAGAGCAAGAGTGGTTCATGGCCGGAGCCTCTTCAACCCCAGACGTGCCCTGGGGCCAGAGCTCTCCGCCCTGGCGCTACGGGGCTGCCCGGCCAAACCCGGGGAGCGGCTGAGAGAACGACGCCAGATGAGGCAGACACTGGGCGATTTGAGGCGGGGGGGGGGGAACGACCTGTGGGACACTTTCAGCCCTGGGTGTCCGAGCATCCCAGGATTGCCCCGGGGGGGGGGGGGGGGGGGGGGCTCTCCGGATGAGGCAGACCCCCAGCCTGCCTTCCTGGCCTAGAGGACAACCAACACCGAGCTGTGTGTCACAACCCTGAAGGCCCCCCGAGTGTGTGTGTGTGTGTGGGGGGGGGGGGGGGGGGGGGGGGGGGGCTGGCTTTAGGGCTAAAGATGTGTGGCCATGGCCAGTAAGCAGCCCTCGGCACAATCTTTCGTTCACAGGGAGCGAACCAGACCCCCAAGTGCCGTGCCCAGAGGAGCGCGCGGTGTGTGGCTGACCGGCCGTTCCCTCCTTGGTAACAGGCTGCAGCTGCTCTGAGAACAAAATGGCTGCCGTGCTTTGCCCACAGGGAATGTCAGAATGTAAAAGGCACAGACAACAAAAGACATTTCCAGAACTATGTAGTCCCCACCCCCACAAAACCAGATCAGGCCCCCCCCAAAAAAAACCCCACCTGAGGCCTTGAACTTGCAACAACCCGCATAGGGCCCAGCTGGCTCACAGGCCTTAGTGCCACCCTTTGGCCACAGCTCCTGGGAGCAGGTGCCCCACGCTGGCTAGGCCAGCGCCTTCCACGGTGCTTGCTCTGCAGGTGACGCTGGGAAGCCACTGGGCTAGTTGCTGCACCAGTCTGCCTGGCCCCACGGCATGGCCTTTGGAAATTACCCGAAAGCCCCTGGCGAATTGGGCCGGGCGCTGGGGACTCCTGAAATGCAGTGATGAAAGCTGAGATAACTTGGTCCCTCTGAAACTCATGGGTCCCGCCTTACCCTACTGCTGGGCATGTGGCTAGAGCCGTCCCACACAGGGTTCTGGGAGAAGGGCCCCTTCCTACCATCTCAATAGCCACACTTGCCACTCAGCTGCTACTGGGGCCCTGATAGCCAACGGAGGGCGCACAGCTTCAGGCGGGTGCTATGGGGGAGGACTCTTGATGCCCCCAGAGACGGAAGGGAGTCCAGGCACGGCAGCTGTCTTGGGGGGTCTGGGCACACTCTCAGGGGGCAGCTTGTCTAGCCGAGAGCTGATTCACTCTGCAGCTGACCCGCATGGCCTCCCAGCTCGCCACCTATCGCTGGGTTACAGGCTAGGTGCAACACGGCAGGCACGGCCACTGCAGCAGCTGCCAGCGCCCGCTTGCGCTTTCTTTGCTAGCCCAAGAAATACACCCAGCAATACAAAAATCACAAGCCCTACGTGCATTTACCTGCCTCCGTTTCCTCACCTCTCCAGAGCCATCCTTGGGCTGGCATTGGCGCTATTGGGAGAGGGTTTTGGGGGGAAGTGGGGGGGGCATCTAGGGTCCTTCTGCTCCCATGTATGGCTTGCTTCTGAAACACAGTGCCATCTCCCTGCAATACGCCACCCTAGCCCCCTTCTTGCTGGAAATGGAGACAGTGGAAATTCCCCAAGCGGAATAAAGAGACAGCGGCGATTCAGTAGGAGGTTATCAAAGACCTCTTTGGGGGTGGGGGGGAGACGCAGGGTATGTCTACACTATAAGGGTTATATTACCCGCACAGCTATGCCACCATAACCTCGTAGTGTAGACACAAGCTACGCCCACGGAAGGCGGTTTTCTGCTGACATCGCTGAGTCTTAGTCAGAGAGCGCCATAATCAGCCGGTGGTTCTCAAACCATCCCCTCGCTGAACCTGGTTGATAGGCAGCAGCGCACACCTGGCCACTGCCTGCCAGCCCGAGATCTGCACACCTGGAGCAGGGGATTTAATGCAAACCAGCCAGGCCTGCAGGAGAGCAAGGGGTGCTGGCTGGAAAAGAGGAGCTCGGGGTTCGACAGAGGAAATGACAACAGGATCTGACATAAAGGGTGGGGATTATATGCTTAACACGCGCGTGCGTGTATGTGTGTGTGTTACACGCAGAGAACCAGCGAACATCCTGAACAGGAAATTCCAACATTTATTAAGCTCCCCACTGCCACATGTCCTGGTCTTCTCTGGTAACTGGGAAGGACTATGCAGTCTGCAACCCCTTTTCTTTATAGTAAAAGATTAAACCGTACTTTATAAACCAAAGTTGCTATGTTACGTTCTGGGGTGCAATCCAGACTCATGAGGGGTTGTGTCACCACTTGCCCTGTAACCCCGCGTGCTTAAATGCTCCGTTCCTGCAGCTCCCTGCCTGGGATGTTCACAGTCAGTAACAAGAATGCACGCTATGGCTGTGTGTTGCGCGGCCCCGATCCCGTACTCTGGCATCAGCAGTTTGCCTTCTGCCGCAGCACGACACTTCCTGATTTCCGCCAGCTTTGGTGACACCCGGCAAGAGGATTCCCAGCATCTGCCAGTCCTGAATTTTCCCCCAAACTGCGTAATCTGCAACGTCCAGCCCTTTCTGAGGAATAATAGGATTTGTCTGCCCCTCCATTGGCGTTAATAACCATTTCAATTCAAACACAGCCCTAGGTTGGATTCGATGAAAAGCAAAACAAGTTTATTAACAAAAGGAGATAGGATTTTAAGTGATAGAAAGTAGAAGGGCGAAAAGTAGAAAGGGTTACAAAGAAACAAAAGTAAAAGCATGCTTTCTAGGGACTAAGGTTCAAGGTAAGCGTCTTACCACACTTCCTTCCTCCAAGATGGCTGACCACCCTTTTGGTCAGGCTCTCCCACAAAGTCCAAAGTGCTCGGTTTCTTTGTCTGCACAGGTGATAGATAACTTGGGGTTTTCCCTTCTGGCTCATGGTCCAGTGAACCTCTGGAACTACGTTCTTCTGAAGGTTACCCCCTAACAACAGTCGTTCAAGCTGTGAGGAAGGAGACTTGGAGTCTGATGCTGAAGGAAGTTCTCCGATGGTTTCTTTCTCGGTGGGTGTTTGCTATAATGCAAATTGATCTGTTTCTGCCTTCTCCGATGCCAGATTATGCTCTCGCTTCTGCAGAGTTTGCATGTGGAGGGTTTGCATGCTTGTAGGGGGGGGGCTCAGTTGCCAGACAAAGTACCTGCAACTCCCAGATCATCTCCTTGTTGTGTCAGGAAATACTGAAGATGAACTCAATTCCTCTGGAGAAATCCTTTGAGAGTCTCCACTAGATAGAAACTGGGTGTTTCTGCCAAGTGCTGAACCATTCTGGGAGCGTTTGAGCCAAACTTTGTTCCCTGTTCTGAGTTCAGGCAGTGCTTGCGTTCTGTGCCAAACACTGACGTTTTGTTGTTGCTGAATTTTTTGTTTCAGCATCCCGTTTTCAAAATTCCTGTTCATCAGGCTACTTAGGTTTAAGCAGTATTGGTGTCACAGATAAGGGTGTCCTTACGTTGTCTTCCCATTAGAAGTTTTGCTGGTGAGAGTCCAGACACACGTGGTGTTGACCGATACGCCAGGAATGCAGTGCTTGCTTACCCTGTGGCACGTCAGAATGAGATGCGCTCCAAAACCCTTGAGGGACACCAAGGTATAAACAAATGTTTATGATGGCCTTGTCTGAGTAGGCAAATTTAGACCTTCATAGAAGGCTGTAACAAGGAAACACTGGATAGCCACGGATTTGTTTTTCTGGAAAGGCCACACATACAGTACGGTAAACAATACTTCTCTAGCTTGAGTGACTTGGCTATACTTACACAGACGTCATTGGCACAGGTCATCCAGAAACTAAAGTCAATATCTGCAAGACAAGGCATTCCTCAAGTCCCCATATCTGATAGTGAGCTTCAATTTACCACTGAACCATTCCTAGAATTTGCACAGAACATTGATTGGGACCAGCGTACTAGTAATTCCTATTACCCAGAGCAACAGGTCTGTGAAGAAGCAGTACAGACTGTTAAAAAAAAGATTTCTGCAAAATCAGTGGCTCCAGATAAAGCCCGTCTTGGTTTCTGTGAGGCTTTTCAATATGAATGCAACAGTCTTTGGATTCCTTCTGGCTGTTTTTGAGTGAGCGCTGCTCCGAAACCACACAAAGCTGCTGCTACTGTTGTTGGATAGTTTACCAAATATTGTGCCAAAGCATGTGGAGTAGTCAGGAGTGCTTTTAGTTTTATTAAATGCATTTTGTTGTGGGCTACCCCAAGCCCGTTGTGCTCAGTAAGTTGCTCTCATAAGGGTTTTACCAGATGAGCTGAATTTGGTAAGAGTTTCCCAAAATGACTTGTCATGCCCAGAAATCTTCTCATCGCAGAAACATCTGTGGGTTCAGGCAGACAGGCAATGCCTGTAGTTTGTCTGAATCTAGCTGAATCCCCCGTTAGCTAATTATGTGTCCTACCAGGTTTAGCTGCTCCAAAGTCCAAATTCACATTTATCAGGGCGAGGCTGGCTTCTTGAAAGCTTTTCAATGCTGCCTGTCATTGCTCATCGTGCTCATTTTTATCTTTGCCATACACCAACACATCATCTGCGTGGCAAAGGATGCCAGCAAACCTGACACAATCTGAGGGATTTTCTTTTGGAAATGGACTGGGGCTGGAGATATGCCTAATGGAAGCCAAAACCTTCCAAATGGGGTGAAGAATGTAGTTAATTGTATAGATTCTTTAGCAAGAGGGATTTGCCAGAAGCCTGCTGTAGCATGGAACTAGGAGAACATTTTGGCTTCTGCTAACTAAGCGAATGTCAACTGGGGGAAACGTGTCTTTTGTCTGCACACGTTTTTATTATGGTGTGCAAGTTCTACACAAATATGGATTTTTGCCATGGGGCTCTGGTATTACAACTATGCCAGCAAACACGTCAGTGGGTTCTTCTAGCTAGGATATAACCCCCATCTCTTTCATTCTCTTTAACTCTTCTTTGACTTCCCCTAGCAAGGCCATGGAGCTGCAGTATGGGGCGGTGAGAGCAAAGGGCGCTGCTGATGGCAGCAGTTTTATTTTGTATTCCCCAACAGCTTTCCTAGCCCTGTGAAACTGTGAGGATAAATCTCCTGTATGGTTTGCTCTGTGCCATAAATACATTCCAGTTTCCCATCTGGGAGTAGTCTCTGAGCAAGCAAAGTTGACAATCCTTTATTCTATATATTATTTGTTAAAGAACTTTCTGCCTTCTTTCCAAGTTTGCAAGGAACTGACCACAAATATCCAGTGTGCTCCACCCTGCTGCTAAGATATATGTCACATTGCTGCTTCTTGTATTCTCATTTTTGCTAGTGTGAGAGCAGGGTCTAGCCACGGCTGTGCTGATAAATTGGTGTCTCTTATACCAATAACCATCCTGTCTCTTATTAGTTCTTCTTTAGCATGCCATATGTGCCGTGTTCAGCAGGACTATGAACTGCAAGAGCAAAAGTCTCGGCTGTTTCCCTTTGCTCCTGGCACCTCTTATTAAATTTGGCCCTTTCACAGGTAATATTCGGTCTACCTATAAAATGGGCATCAAAAGTCTCTTTCCACTCGGGCGTATTCTTTCTTTTCCTCAGCAGCGAGGGGTAGGGCACAGAGGGTATCAGCAGCAGCATCATATCAGGGCATTTCCCGGATATTCTTATGCTTTCTCTGTTAAACCAGAAGCCAGCCGGAATCGCGCCAATCTCCTGATCCAGCCAGGCCAGCTGTCAAAATCAGACATCTCCACCAGAGCCAGTCATGCTATGGGCTCCTTCTCAGCGCTCAGACTGGGCCCTGCCTCCTTCCTGCTGCAGTTTTCACGGGTCTCCTCCCTCATGTTCCACTTTCCACTCTGCTAGTCTGGGGGGCTCCTTTTCTCTCCTTTGCGCCTGCTTTAGGGAGAGGGAATCAGCCGGGTACTGTGAGGACATACACCCAGAGAGCCGTGCTTTAAGCAGCAGCCGGGTAACTCCACATGTATTAAGCTGCCCGCTGCAACACGTCCTGTTCCTCTCTAGTAACTGTGGAGGACCAGGAACTCTGCACCCCTCCCGCTCTTCAGCTGGTGTAAATCAACACTGAGCTGAACAATCAAGGGAGCTATGATGCCCGGGAGAAGCAAGTCACCCTAGAAGCACATGCTCAGAGGAGGGGTACTGTTCTCAGGAGACCTAGCGTCACTTCCTGGCTCTGCCATGGACCTTAGGAAAGTCACTTTAAGACCCAGATCCCCAGAGATATTTGGGTGTCAAACTCCCATTGAAATCAAAGGGTCTAAATACCTTTGAGGATCTGGGCCCTGCTCCTGAACCTCAGATACTCATGGGCACAACAGGGATGATAATCCTCCCTCTCTGTCATATTTAGACGGGAAGCTTTTCAGGGCCAGGTTTGTGTGTGTCTGTAAAGCTCTTGGCATCATGAAGGCCTGATCTCAGTTGAGACCTTAAGCCGCTCCTGGAACATAAATCACACAAATGTTATAGGTACGTGGCATTCAGTTTGCCGCACACACAGCGAGACGTTCGATAAAACATAAATACGCTGGCTGGAAGGTTGCAACGTAACTTTATTTTATTTCTTAGCATTCAGAACGATAACACCCGGGACCCCCAAAACAGAGAGAGAGAAAACAGGCTGCTCCCTAATAACTCACCCCCACCTTGCTCCAGGCTGGCTCGCTGCAGACTGCCTCTGACGGCCTGCTTCTCAAGAGAGCCTGCTAGCTTGCAAGCAGACCCAGGAAACCCCCTTACAAATTAAAGTGACAGGCCACAAGTCCAACGCAGTTTTCAGCTACACCACATTTGAGGCCCAGGCACGGCGCACCTAATGCTTCCAGTGAAGGCACCATGTCGGCCGGGGGCTCCTGGCCATTGCAGCACATGCAGGACTTGGGTGTCTCTATTCCAGTAATTGCAGTCACACATCACAGGGTAACCAAAGGAAGCCAGTATGGGACGAGGATCCAGGTGGCTAAAGCCCCAGTCCTGTGCCCTGGCTTCTTGACCAGGACATCTCAACTGGTGAGACGCAGTCTGCAGATGGGGCCCAAGGGGCTGCCCCCTTCTGGCCGAGGGGTGGGGTACGCACAAAAGCCCTTGAGGTTGCTAGGCCCCAGCGGGGGTCAAGCGGGAAGCGTGGCGCAGTAGCTTGTTCAACTCCATCTCCTCCTCCAGTTGCTCTGTCCCCACCCGCACCCCAGGCGCCCTCCTCCCGCCTATCCAGTTGTAGAACAGCTCCCACTTTCCTGCCTTCCACACCCCACCAGGTGCCTACATAAATGCTTTGTGCCAGGGCAGGGCAAACTGCACTTCCAGGTCTGCAGGGCTGGCCTCTCAGCCGTGCTAGCCCTGAGGTAGGCAGGGGGCACAGGGCAGGGAGAAACACCCTTACCAGTGGCTCCCCACTCAGCTGTACCCCCAGCACCCGTCAACCAGAGCTCAGCTCAGCACCCATCCACCACCCCCAACTAGGACCTTCCAGCCCCGTAACCTCCCAGCAGCAGCCAGCATCCCAACCTGCAGCCCACCAGCCCCCACGCACCTTAGCACCCACAAACCCCTGGGTTCCACCCCCCCCCCCCCGCCAGCACCCTGGCCTAATGCCTCCCAGCCCCCGCACACCCCGGCACCCACAAACCACTAACTCACACAAGCAGCCAACGCCCACTCACCACAAAAAAAGTCCCCTCCAAAAACCATAGTTTCTTCTTGTAATCAAAGTCCCATAATTCTTTGCCACTGCAAAGGATTGTGGGATGTGGTGGGTCACAGGATGACTTCTTTGGCCATTTTAGGGGGCAGGCCATGCCTCAATATTTTCCTTCACTTTGTGCCGTGTTGCTGCACCTAGTTCAATAGCTGCCGATCGTGTTCCACCCCAGAGGTGGCGTCCACGAATCCTCTCTCCCGTCATGCAACAAGTCCACCGAGCACTTTGAGACCCTCACTGAAGAGTCTTTGCAAAGCACCATGGACTTTTAATCTAGTGCCTGGAGGGAAATTACCTACAGAAATCTAATTCCTTATAAAAAGCAGACTGTGCCTTTTCCACTGTTACATCACAGTCGCATCTAGAGAGCCCAAAGCCACTGTTGCGCTTGGCGCTGTACAAACCCATAGTAAGAGACAGGCCCTACTCCACAGAGCTTATATTCTAAATTGACAACGGAAAGCAGACGTGAAGGGATTCACCCAAGGTCACCCAGCAGGCCAGCGGCAGAGCTGGGCACAGAATCCACTTCTCTTAGCGAGGGATGCTAGCCACTAGACCGCAGCAACGCTGTGTTCATGGGGCTCCGACCAAGCCCCTGCACCAAAACGTCAGCTCTGCAGCCGTTTTCTCTCCTCTTAGGAAATATCAGCTCAGAGAAGAGGGGCTTTCCCTGGCCTTCCTTCCCCTGTGAGCCGCTTTGTCCTAAAGATCAGAGCTAGGCAGGGGCTGGCCTTTGCAATTGGGTATTAAGAGAGGACTTGCCATTGCCTCGCCTGATGGGGCTCAGAGGAGACGCTGCTTTTCTAGCTGGCACCGTTGGTTCGCGGCTAGGATGTGGTGTGGGTCTAGGGGGCTGACGCCAGGCCTGGGCACTGGAAACCTGCTCTGATTTCATCCTGCTCCTCCATGGCCTAGGGTAAATCGCCATCCTCCCCTGTACTTCAGTGTCCCTCTCTGGCAGATGAAGATAACGAGCACCAATGGCTGGAAGTTGAAGCTAGTCAATTTCCAAGAGGAAATTGACCAAATTCCCAAGGGAGGTGATGGATTCTCCATCTCTTGGAGTCTTTAAATCAAGCCTGGGCTTCTTTCTAAAACAGATGCTGCGATTCAGCTACAAACTGCTGGGCTTGACGTAGGAGTCCCTGGCTGAGGTTCTCTGGCCTGGATTATGCAGCCCGTCGGACGAGACAATCATGATGGTCTTTACTGGCCTTCAGAACGGACCATTTAGGAGCTGACGCCAGCACTGACCCAGCTATAGCACAGGGGGCTGTGAGGATTAATTAGCTAATGATTGTAAAGTGTCTTGAGGCTTGATTACTAGGTAGGTGCCTAATGGAATTATTCTGGGGGAGGGGGGATCGCGTCTCAGTTTGGTGGTTGTCACTAACACACAGCTCACCGGTCAGGAGGGAAATCTGCACCGTGACCGGTGTTTTTACCTTCAGCTCTGTTCCAGGGACGAATCAGCCAGCGTTCTCAGGCCAGTGAGCGCTGGCATGGAGCAGATGCCGTAATCTCCCCGGCCGACATGCACACGCTCCCCCTGATTCCGGGCTGCGTCTCAGGAAAGGATCAACTCTTAATGCCTGGGAGTCAGATGAGGCCACCTCAAGCTACGCTGTGCCTGTCCCCAGCGTTTTTAGTTTCTTTGCTTCCCGCAACCGTCTCAAGGCCTGACCTTGCACTCCTTGCTCAGGAGCGCGATTTGCTTGGCTGATGTGAGCACCACCTGGCTTTGCTCTGTTGGGAACCGTCCAGTTCCTCAGGCTCCCCCAGCCTCACACGCTTCTAGTGCCTGAATCCTGCGGTCCTCCTCAGCCCCAAACCCAGGACGGACCACGCATGGCCCATGATGCCCAGCAGGCCTGTCTGAACAGCTCTTCCTAAGGTCTCTTCAAGTGCCTCCGCTCAGCTCGAACTGGGATTGTGCTACATTGCACCAAAACTGGGTCCCCGTCCAGCGGTGTTTAAGAGGAGAATGAAAGAGCTAAGCTTTCAGATTAGCATAGCCACGTCGAGCTACCGCAAATACACTAACCAGGGACCTCCATCCCCATTGTAAGAGCGACATTTTCACTACCCCCAGGGAAAGCTGCTCTGCAGCACCTTCTAGAGACATGGCGTGGCCGAATCCAGCTTTCAGTGAAGGCTGGGCACCTGTAAACCAAAAGGAGAGACCCAGGGTATTAGCTGCATTTCTTGATGGTTTCACAGCGTGGGATCGTTATTCTGCTTGCTATTCTGGAATCAGAACCCGGCTTGTGCAGCTGGGGGTCCATCCAGAGATCTCCTTCCACCAGGCTACGGCACAGTCCGCTGGAGATGGCAGCTTCCCAAGGAGAAAGGGCAACCCGATGGACTGAAATGTCCATGAGTCGTTCCCAAACCGCTCTGCATTGTCTCTCTCCCAATCAATTAGACATTAAATTGTGCAGAGCGTTGCGTGCGTTTCAGCCGCGTCACCAGGATAGACACAAACACCCCAGCACACCGGGCTCTCAAACTCTCCAGCGATGCACAAAGGGGCGGCCTGCCCTGAGCCCAGCTGGGGCCACCTGTGGGGCCGCCCCAGGGATTCGCAGGATTGAATCCGATCTGGGACATTCACTTTACGACGCTGGCAGCCGGAGTCACTCTGGCTGGCACGATGATCCTCCGTGGATGATGCTTGTTTGAGGAGGTGGAGGAAGAGAGTATTCAGTTTGCTACAGCTCACGGCAAACGGGGAGGGCTGTGGCCGGCACCGTGCTGGGTCTTTCCCCACCCCAGGGGGGGTTCTTTGAAGGGTGGATTCTGGTGGAGGTGGGTGGGCGCCAGCCAGCCAGGCGGGACATTAGAGAGCCGAGTCCTCTTTCTCTTGCTGGTGTGATTCACGGGCCGGGGGAGGCGTGTTTTACGTGTGGGGCTCTGTCCAGGGTGAGGCGGCACCGCACTGGAGGTGGCTGCCACGCGCCCTGGTTCTGCGGCGCCCGCCGGACTCGTCTGCCACAGCTGCAGCGCTTGGCCCCTGAGACGACGCCCTGCGGGCGCGTTCCCGAGCAAGGAAGGTGCAGCCGGCGGGGGAGGAGGCAAGCATCCCCGTGGGCTACTGACTTCAGCCTCCCCGCGGCTACCCGGGGGGCTGCCCTCCAGCCCAGAATCCCCACAGAGCTCAGCGCTATGGACACGCCCCAGCAAGGGTCTTACACGGCCCCCCCAGCACTGTTGTATCAGGGGAAGGTCTCCCCGCCTCTCCTGGCCCTCGGGGCTCAAGGGGGGGCGAGTTAGACTTGGCAGCTAGCTTGGAAACGCCCGCTCTGACCTCAGCACGCGAGACGAGCCGTGAGGCGGCGCGGCCCTGATCCTGCCTGCATCACGTGGGTCTCCACCTGCCTCCCGCCCCCCCCCCCCCCGGCACTGTCCCAGCATGCACTGGGCTTGCGGTAAGAAAACCTGGGGTTGATTCCCCGGGACAGGACTGTCTCCCTCGGTGGGGGCGGGGCGGAGGTGTCTGGAGGGAAGCCCCCGGTACCCTAACCGCAGAGTGCTTTGGATATAAGGGGCGCTGGATCTGCACCAAGCACCAGGACGGGCTGAGCGGCATCTGTAGCCAAGCTTGGAGCCGGGGCCCTGGCCCAAGTGGCAAGACTGAGTCCCTTTCACGTCCCCCCCCTCCACGGCATGCCCATAGAATCATAGAATCATAGAATATTAGAGTTGGAAGGGACCTCAGGAGGTCATCTAGTCCAACCCCCTGCTCAAAGCAGGACTAACCTCTGCTATATCATCCCAACCAGGGCTTTGTCAAGCCTCACCTTAAAAACATCTAAGGATGGAGATTCCACCACCTCCCTAGGTAACCCATTCCAGTGCTTCACCACCCTCCTAGTAAAAAACTTTTTCCTAATGTCCAACCTAGACCTCCCTCCCTGCAACTTGAGACCGTTGCTCCTTGTTCTGTCATCTGCCACCACCGAGAACAGCCTAGCCCCATCCTCCCTAGAACCCCCTTTCAGGAAGTTAAAGGCTGCTATCAAATCCCCCCTCACTCTTCTCTTTTGCAGACTAAACAAGCCCAGTTCCCTCAGCCTCTCCTCATAAGTCCTGTGCTCCAGCCCCCTAATCATTTTTGTTGCCCTCCGCTGGACTCTCTCCAACTTGTCCACATCCTTTTTGTATTGGGGGGCCCAAAACTGGACACAATATTCTAAATGCGGCCTCACCAATGCCGAATAGAGGGGAATAATCACTTCCCGTGACCTGCTAGCAATGCCCCTCCTAATGCAGCCCAATATGCCATTGGCCTTCTTGCCAACCAGGGCACACTGCTGACTCATATCCAGCTTTTTATCCACCGTTACCCCCAGGTCCTTTTCTGCAGAGCTGCTGCCCAGCTCGTCGGTCCCCAGTCTATAGCTGTGCATGGGATTCTTTCTTCCTAAGTGGAGGACTCTGCACTTTTCTTTGTTGAACCTCATTAGATTTCTTTTGGCCCAATCCTCCAGTTTGTTTAGGTCACTCTGTATCCTATCCCTACCTTGCAGGGTATCTACCACTCCCCCCAGCTTAGTGTCGTCCGCAAACTTGCTGAGGGTGCAATCTACCCCATCCTCCAGATCATTAATAAAGATGTTGAACAAAACCGGCCCCAGGACCGACCCCTGGGGAACTCCGCTTGTGACCGGTTGCCAGCTAGACATGGAGCCATTGATCACTACTCGTTGAGCCCTATGCTCTAGCCAGTTCACTATCCATTTTATAGTCCATTCATCCAACCCATACTTCTTTAACTTGCTGATAAGAATACTGTGAGAAACCGTATCAAAAGCTTTGCTAAAGTCAAGGTATATCACATCCACCGCCTTCCCTACATCCACAGAGCCAGTCACCTCATCATAGAAAGCAACCAGGTTGGTCAGGCATGACTTTCCCTTGGTGAATCCGTGTTGACTGTTCCTGATCACCTTCCTCTCTTCCAAGTGCCTTAAAATGGATTCCTTAAGGACCTGCTCCATGATCTTTCCAGGGATTGAGGTGAGGCTGACCGGTCTGTATTTCCCCGGATCCTCTTTCCTCCCTTTTTTGAAGATGGGCACTATATTTGCTTTTTTCCAGTCCTCAGGGACCTCCCCTGTTGCCATGAGCTTTCAAAGATAATAGCCAATGGCTCTGAAATCACCTCAGCCAACTCCCTCAGCACCCTCGGGTGCATTGCATCCAGCCCCATGGACTTGTGAACGTCCAATCCTTCTAAATAGTCTTGAACCTGTTCCTTCAGCACTGCGGGATGTTCGCCTCCTTCCCATTCTGTGCCACCCAGTACAGCAGTCTGGGAGCTGATCTTGTCTGTGAAGACAGAGGCAAAAAAGGCATTGAGTACCTCAGCTTTCTCCACATCCTCCGTCACTAGGTCGCCTCCCCCTTTCTTTAAGGGGCCTACACTTTCCCGAATCTTCCTCTTGTTGGCAACATGCCTGTAGAAACCCTTTTTGTTCCCCTTCACGTCCCTTGCTAGCTGCAACTCCAATTGTGCTTTGGCCTTCCTCATTTCATTCCTGCACGTTCGAGCAGTGTTTATATAATCCTCCCTAGTCATCTGACCAAGCTTCCACTTCTTGTAAGCTTCTTTTTTGCGTTTAAGTTCACCAAGGACATCTTTGTTAAGCCAAGCTGGACGCCTACCATATTTGCTATTCTTTCTGCACATCGGGATGGTTTGCTCTTGTGCCCTCAATAAGGTCTCCTTAAAATACAGCCAGCTCTCTTGGGTTCCTTTCCCCCTCATATTAGCCTCCCAGGGAATCCTGCCCATCAGTTCCCTGAGGGAGTCAAAGTCCGCTTTTCTGAAGTCCATGGTCCGTATCCTGCTGTTCCCCTTTCTTCCTTTCATCAGGATCCTGAACTCGACCATCTCATGGTCACTGCTGCCTAGGTTGCCACCCACTTCTACTTCCCCTACCAAATCTTCCCTGTTTGTGAGCAGCAGGTCAAGAGAAGCACGGCCCCTAGTTGGTTGCTCCAGCACTTGCACCAGGAAATTGTCAGCGACACTCTCCAAAAACTTCCTGGATTGTTTGTGCTCTGCTGTATTGCTCTTCCAGCAGATGTCAGGGTGATTGAAGTCTCCCATGAGAATCAGGCCCTGTGAACTGGAAACTTTCCCCAGTTGAGTAAAGAAAGCCTCATCTACCTCATCCTCCTGGTCTGGTGGTCTGTAACAGACACCCACCACGACATCACGCTTATTGTTCTTGCTTCTAAGCTTAACCCAGAGACACTCAACTGACTTATCTCCAGTTTCATACTGGAGCTCAGAGCAGTCATAGTGCTCTCTTACATACAGTGCAACTCCTCCCCCCTTTCGCCCCTGCCTGTCCTTCCTGAACAGTTTATACCCATCCATGACAGCGCTCC
Source organism: Emydura macquarii macquarii (assembly GCF_026122565.2). NCBI lineage: Eukaryota > Metazoa > Chordata > Testudines > Chelidae > Emydura > Emydura macquarii. The sequence continues at coordinate 8,797,805 of NW_027133607.1, read as the reverse complement.
AATCGTGAGAGTTATTCCACCAAGTCTCAGTTATTCCAATCATGTCGTAGTTTCTTGACTGTGCCAGGACTTCCAGTTCCTCTTGCTTGTTTCCCAGGCTTCTTGCCCAAGGACCATTCCATGCGCTTCTGCCTCCGGTGCTGGGGATCCCCAGCCAGGGAAGCACTGAAGGTGCGTGCATGCAGGCCACGGGTTTATTACCCTCCGCAGGGGCATGAATTCCCCTTCTTCTGCCGAGCAGCAGGCGTCTCGGTGCGCCCCGGCTCATGTGTTCCAGCCCCAGGACACCCAAGAGTGGGTAGGGGTTAATTCAGCCCTGTTCACATAGAATCATAGAGTTGGAAGGGACCTCAGGAGGTGTCTAGTCCAACGCCCTGCTCAAAGCAGGGCCAACCTCAGCTAAATAATCCCAACCAGGGCTTTGTCAAGCTGCATCTTAAAAACCTCTAAAGATGGAGACTCCACCACCCCCCTAGGTAATCCATTCCAGTGCTTCACCACCCTCCTAGGGAAAAACTTTTTCCTAATATCCAACCTAGACCTCCCCAACTGCAACTTGAGACCATTGCTCCTTGTTCTGTCATCTGCCACCATCGAGAACAGCCTAGCGCCATCCTCCCTGGAGCCCCCTTTCAGGTAGTTAAAGGCTGGTATCAAATCCCCCCTCATTCTTCTCTTCTGCAGACTAAACAAGCCCAGTTCCCTCAGCCTCTCCTCATAAGTCCTATGCTCCAGCCCCCTCATCATTTTTGCTGCCCTCCGCTGGACTCTCTCCAATTTATCCACATCCTTTTTGTAGTGGGGGGCCTAAAACTGGACACAATATTCCAAATGCAACCTCACCAATGCTGAATAGAGGGGAATGATCACTTCCCTCGATCTGCTGGCAATGCCCCTCCTAATGCAGCCCAATATGCCATTAGCCTTCTTGGCAACCAGGGCAGCCCCGTGCCAAAACCCGCTCTCTGGTCAGGCATCTCTGCTAAGCCGCAGAGGGACTGGGTCTGGCTGGTGACAGGTGCCCTGAGGGCGACCAAGACCTTCCACCAGCTGCAGGATTCATGAGCCGCCCGAATCCTTCCCCCACAGCTGGGATCACACAGCATCCTCGTGGCTGGGGGGAGGGCTAGGGCTACTCAGAGCTCCCCGTCCCCAGGACAAAGCTAAAACCCCATGGGCTCAGTTCTGCCCTCAGTTACAGCCGTGCAAACCGGCTGCGGGCCGGGGATGAGGATATGGCCCAGGCTCTGTAGCTAACCGGGTTAAAGGGCGTGGGGCCAGATTCTGATCTCCTGTTCAGTGGGGTAAATCTGGAGCCGAGTCAGTGGGGTGACACTGGCTTTACACCAGTGAGTCATAATCACCAAATAGTTTCACAGGAAGCATAAGCTAGTGGTTAGAGCACAGGCCTAGACACAGGAGTGCTGGGTTCAGTACCCAGCACTGTTCGTGGGGTCCTAGATGACCGTGGGAAGCTCGTGTACTGTCCCTAAATCAGCTGTGGCCTTAAATTGCACCGAGATCCTTTGCTAGCACCGGACCGTTATTAGTAATGTAGACGTGGTGGTTTTCACCCTAGTCGAGGAGGGTGAAAAGCAAGCGTCATTTTTCCTGCCCCACTCCCGTCCTGTGAAAAAGGAAGCAAGAAAGGCAGGTCCTGAGCCGGGCTGGTTTGTCTGAAGTGAGGCAAAAAGGACAAACGTCTTTAACCAACGCTTTCCTCGGGGCCGAGTCCCTGTGGTCTGTGCCATCACCAAGCTCTTCCTGGGCTGGGTTACTAGCAGCACCTCCCATCCCGCGCCGCGGTGCAGATCAGTTTTGAAGGTACTGTTCAGTCTTGCCGTTGCTTTGCCTTTTGCCCGTCTGCCACCTGGGCCCTGCACTAGCACAACGCTGTGATGTCTGGGTTCACACGGGCCTGCATAACCCTTCCCCCTCAAAACATACCCCCCCCACCCCACCCCACCCTCACCCCTTTGCACTGCACTTCATGAAAGATCCTGGCACATTTTTCTGGACGATTTTTAGGCTGTGTCAGACTCTTAAAAAGAAAAACCAGGAAAAAACCAAACCCTTCAGGTTCCTGGGCAATGTCACGTTCTCCCTCCCCCCCCTCATTATGGGGTCGTGTTGAGCAGCCCAGTCTGCATCAAAAAACATCTCCTTCCGCCAGCTTGGAGTCCTTCACCCCTCCCGCGCCCTGGCCTAGCGGGAGCCTGCTGCACTCCCATGTAGCGTTTCCCTTGGGGGCGTGGGGTTGCTTCTGGCTTTGCTGGCCCCAGGCTGGGAAGCCAGGGCTGGAAACGCTCCCCTCTCCATCTCTCTCGTGTTCGGGTGTTCTCATGACGTAGCCCTGGGCCATTAGATGTGTCCCCTGCAAACAAGCTGCCTGCCATTTGCCACGTGAAGATGCAGTGGCTCAGACAGGGCTCAGAGCTCTGCCTATGGTAATAGCCATACAGCCGCTGAGAGGGGGCCTGGTGATGGCCACAGGTAACAGAGACAGCGGGAGAGGTGGGGTTTGAGGGAGGCCATTCCCTTGCAGAGAAAAGCTGCCCCAAGGGTCCTGAGAGACGCCGCAGGAGAAGGGCGCTGTCCCACAGTGCAGATGGGCTGAGGGGGGCTTGGGACAGGCTGGGCAGCCTCCTGGCCACCGGAGATGCCCGGCAGCTGGGGGCTGAGCCAGCACCTTGCAGCTTTGACGCTGTGACGGAGCAGGGGGTTCAGTTCTCGAGGAGCCCAGCAGCTCCACAGCAAAAGCACAGGTTCCTGCCCACGGCCCAGCTACGGCTTCAGTCGCTCCCCGGCGGCTCAGGACTCACTCCACGCCCAGATGGGGAGGAGACCCTGCCTGCTGCTGCATGACCCCCGGAGAAGGTGGATTGCTTAGGGCTAACTCGTGGCACCAGGTTGGGGACAGGCTCCCGGGCTCTGGCTGGTGGAGAGCCGGGAAGCTGGGGGTGGCTTGTGCTAATAATTTGAGTCGAACATGCCCCATCCTCCACAGTCCTAGACTAACGCACAGTTAACTGCAGGTTTAAATTAACTGAATCCCACCTAGCATCCCATAGGACCCCGTTATCCGAGCACAGCCAGCTGGGGGAAAAGTCCTGTCACTCCTCCAGGGACCGGCTACGGTGAATGAAAGCCCCAGGGGCACCCGCAAACATCGGGTTGCGTGACGGACCCAGCGGGCAGACCCACCCGAGGGCAGATCTCTGACATCAAGGGTCAATGGGGTTGCCCCATGCAACGGCCCCTTCCAGGACTGCAGAGTCCAGGCCAAGACATAGGGACACCCTGGGGGGTGAGTCTAGGCTGCAGAGGCTGGGTTAGTCAGCTCGGGGCCAGAGAGAACCGTAGGGTCTGTCTGCGTCCAGCAGCCTCGATCTAGAATCTATTCACTACCACTGAGTCCTGCCGCTGCTGGGCGCGGCTCCAGATGTACACTGATGTAGCAGGGCACCAGCATCTGGCTCTTGGCTCTTTGCTGTGGGGGACGCCCTAGTTTTATCCAATGTTGTTTCTTTGGCGCCCTCCTTTGTCTCCATCTGATGCAAAGAGGAGTCCTGTTCTCACAGGGGAGACGGCCTGATTCACCTCTCTCCACCCCCCGTTTCCTGATCCCCCTGCTGGCTGTTAACCCGCAATTGGCTCCCGGATCACATGCCAGGATGAGGTTACCGTGACACTTCCGGCGGCGTGCGGAGTACAGGCCCTGCACGCGTAGCTGCCTGCCGCGGTGAAAGGCTCTGGCGCGGGGCGGCAATAGGACACTACACTGCTGAAGTGGAGCAGAGCAAAGCACAGGCAGTAAAAGGAAAGTAAAGTGAGGCGCCGCGTGGGTGTGTTGAGAGCCAGGCAGAGAATGTACCCTGGGGGCGCAGACGTACAGAGCCCTCTAGTCACCCGGGCACAGCCTTACCTGCCATGGGTGTAGACGTTTCCTTGGAGAGCTGCAGGCTGTGGAGAGAGTGAGGACGGGGTCCCGATTCGCCCCGTGAAATCCAAGCCGCGGAAGCGTGGATGCAGAGCTGCTGGGAAGATCAAAAGCCCTGTGACCGCGGACGTGCAGAGAAACTGGTAGCTCACTTCCTGCTGCACCCACCCGCGGCCACTGACGGAGGGAGCAGCCCGCTGCGGGGCCGGCTTGGGGTGAAGGAAAGGGCTCCCCGCCCTGCCATCCCTGGGCAGCCGGTTTCCAAGAGGAGGGTGTGCGGTCCTGTCGAGACTGGGGCGCGGTGCCGCCGGCTGTACCCTCGGGCAGTAGTTGGCAAGTCTAGAACCACCGGATCCTGATACCTCACCAGTGTGAGTTCTACCATTGCCAAAGACAGCGAGAGAGACCATGCACGCAGCCCCAGTGGAGGGAGGGAGGGCAGGAGAGATGGAGCGGCCCGGCGAGTCGTCCACCCACACTTTGGTAGCATCGTTTGGAGTTCAGCTGGGTGAAGAGGTGGGCTGTAGTTTCACTGAGAATTTCCTCCTGCCCTTTCGCTCCGTGGCCAGCGGTTATTTCACCTTTCTCCCCTTCCACGCACGGGGACTTGGCGTCGTTTGCAACTAAGCCTCCATTCGCAGGAGGGGGACCAGAAACATCCTGGGTGAAACGGGCATGAGTTCGGTCTAAGGGTTAAAACCCGTCACTGAGGACTGGGCATCCTAGAGTCCATCCCCAGCTCTGCCCCGACCTTCAGCAGCTCCTTTCTATGCTCGTAGAACGGGGCTAATCCCGTCCGCCTCATTATGGGTATTATGGAAGAGAGCAGCAGAGAGGTGTCTCGGCGGGAGAAAAATGGATCCAACATATTGGGCAACATATTGGGCAGGTGGAATTTCATTCCTATCAGCATAACATACTGTACACAGAATCCTAGAAGATGAGGGTTGGGAGGGATCTCAGGAAGTATCTAGTCCACCCCCCTGTTCAAAGCAGGACCAACCCCAACTAAACCATCCCAGCCAGGGCTTTGTCAAGCTGGGCCTTAAAAACCCCTAAGGATGGAGATTCCACCACCTCCCTAGGTAACCCATTCCAGTGCTTCACCATCTTCCTAATATCCAGCCTAGACCTCCCGCCCTGCAACTTGAGACCATTGCTCCTAGTTCTGCCATCTGCTACCACTGAGAACAGCCTAGCCCCATCCCCCCTGGAACTCCCTTTCAGATAGTTAAAGGCTGCTATCAAATCCCCCCTCACTCTTCTATTCTGCAGACTAAACAAGCCTAGTTCTCTCAGCCTCTCCTCATAAGTCCTGTGCTCCAGCCCCCTGATCATTTTTGTTGCCTTCCGCTGGACTGTCTCCAACTTGTCCACAGACTTTCTGTAGTGGGGGGCCCAAAACTGGACACAACACTCAAAATGCGGCCTCACCACTGCCGAATAGAGGGGAATGATCACTTCCTGTGATCTGCTGGCAATGCTCCTCCTAATGCAACCCAATATGCCGTTAGCCTTCTTGGCAACCAGGGCACACTGCTGACTCATATCCAGCTTACTGTCCACTGTTACCCCCAGGTCCTTTTCTGCAGAACTGCTGCCTAGCCAGTCGGTCCCCAGTCTGTAGCTGTGCATGGGATTCTTCCATCCTAAGTGCAGGAGTCTGCACTTGTCCTTGTTGAACCTCATCAGATTTCTTTTGGACATTGGACAGATGTCTTAAAGAACTGTTCAGTGTGTATGCATCAGTGGCCTCTGCTGGATGGAACCAGAACTGCTTGACTGTGTGTCATAGGTCCTATATTGCTAACAGCGATTCACCTTTAGCTCAGGCAGCTGTTGTCATGGCAGTGGCTGGCAGTGGTGACAAATGGGAAGTGCCTAAATGGTCACTGATTAGTTATAGTATTTTAAGCATCCCATAAAGGCTGGTGGGAAGCTGGCCACACACTTGGAGGAAATAGGCCTGGCTGTCATTGTGGGGCGATCAGAGGAGGTGGCCACTTGGAGCGAAGCAACAGTTTAAAAAAAACAAACAAACCCCCAAACACAATAGGATGCATGAAGAGAAAAGAAAACGTCAGCAAACAAGGCTGTGTCCGTCTCATCCACAGCTAGGGCCACCTCTGCTCAAGAGACACATGGCAGAGATCAGAAAGGCCCAGGAAAGACTGAGGCCAATGGTCAGCAGGCTCCAGATATGAGAGGTTGCCAGGGGCAGCCTGGAAGGGAGAACAGTGAGCAGAGATTTGAAAGGGACATTTACAGCTGCGAAGAGTGGAGGAGGAAGAAATCAGTCACTCCTGTTTGTGAAGAGGGCTCAGTTATGAAAAGGAAAATGTCCCAGTCGCCCTGTGGAACTCACTGCTGCAGGAGGAACTCAAACAAACGTGTTGTAACTGGCTCGAAGGTTAAAAAGGATGCAGCTTTTTTTCCCCCCACCACTGAATGCCACAGTAATTGCACAAGAGCCTTATTGTGCCCTGAACATTTGTGCAAAGCTCGTATTACCCTCCAGGGGGGCTGGGGAGTCCTTGATGGTCTTAATTTTATAGTGTAGACCAATGCACCATAATAAAACCAGAAAGCAGACTGCTTCACGGAATGAGTTTGACTCTGGTCATTGGGCACAGTCAGCTGTTTTAACCTTTCCCTGGAAGCCATTCCATCAGCCCCCCGTACCTCTTGTTTAGAAGGGCGACTGTGCTATCTATCTCCAAATTCCACACGATCAAAGCAGCGGCCCCGCTAGCCCTCTAAACAGTCTGCAACAGTCATACATGATAGGCCAGAAGGGACCATCCTCCAAGCCAACCTCCTGCGTTACACAGGCCAGGGAACTTCCCTGCATTTGTTCCTGTTGAACCACCACGGATCTTATAGAAAAACAGCCCGTCTTGATTGAAGCTTTCAGGGAGAACATTGTTTGGGATTCAGCCCCACTCGCCGGTTGACATCTGCTCAGCCTGGCAACGTGGCTTGAAGGCAAGACAGGTTCTGTCCTTGTGCCCAGCCAAAGATCTCCGTTTTCTTCTCCGGCTGGACTGCATTTCCCACATCGTACAATTCTGTCCACTAAAGAAGACTGGGCTTGCGGCTAAGGAACTAACCTGGCACGCAGGACCCTGGGCTCCCTCAGTTCCTGGCCCAGCCTTGCTGCCCGACCTTGGACGAGTCACTCGGTTTCTCTGGCCATGCCTCTCAACCTTCAAACATTGCCGGTGCGCGTTGCCAGCGACTGACCAGCTGACGAGTGCCGGCATGGTGGAGCACCTGTGCTTCGCCGCTCGTCACTCCATCGCCGAGGGATTACAATGCTTTTAAACTATAAAATCTGTGGCTGGGGATGCTTCTTCCTTGGGTGAATTAAGGACACCAGTGGGGCTGGGTTTGTTTTTTAAAAAGAAAACAAACACATTTCTGTCACGTGCACCCATAAGGATACCCCACATGGGTCATCGGCTGGGCTTGAAACCTGGACTTTCAGCCTCGATGTCTACCACGTAGGAGGCGAAAGGAGTAGCTTAGCCTCTGTGTGGCCCAGCCACTAGAGGGAGCCGTGACTTTGTTTTGCTGGGGGGTAGTTACAGCAGAAGAGTGGGGGCCTTCCGGCAGAGGACTGCAACAGTTTTTATAATGGGGGTGCTGACAGCCATGGAAAACCTGCATGTTCGGTTGCTGTTCTTACCCCACGCCGGGGAGTGCTGCTGCACCCCTAGTTCCAGATCCCCGTTCTACTGCCGGGCCTGGGAGCAGAGAGCGGCCGAGTGGCTGCCGCACCGCCGGCTGCATAGATTCGAAAGGCCACGTAACCAAGTGGTAAGACTGGGGGCTGCCACGTTAGCATCTTGGATTCTGTTCCTAGCTGGGCCCAACGTGCGCTGGGGCAGCCACTCAGCTCCCTTGGGGGTGGCATGTTGCAGAGCTGCCTTTTTGGGTAAGGTACGAGTCCTTACTCCGCAACGACTGCTCCCAACTGCTCCGAAATATAAACAGCAACTGTTACGGGGGAGACCAGAACTCAGTATCCTGGCTCCCAGCTCAGTGCACTTCCAAGGCCAGAGGGTCCTGGATCTCGCACGGCCTTGTGGTACATTGGCCAATCTCGCTGTGTGACAGGTGAGACATCCATAGTCAGTTGAAATGCCGAACAACTGCTATGCCTTGGTTCCCCGCCCATAAAGTGTGGCTACTACTTCCTTTCTCTGTGCATGCACACAGATACGCACACATACACCCACCTCGTCTGTTTAGGCCCCAGTCCTGCCCCTGACTCTGCATTTTGACTTCACTGAGGATCTACATGGACTCCGGGGTCTGCCTGCTCACAGTCCGTTTCAGGATGGGACCTCCAGGGCAGCGACTTTCTCTTACGAAGGGTGTGTATAGCGCCTAGCAACACGGGGCCCTGATCTCCGTTGTAGCCTTTGGACACTATTGTAACACAAAGCAGCAGTTCCCCGTGTGCGAGAACTGGCTGGATTCTTGGCAGAGTCCACAGAGGAAAGCTCAAACCCGCCCATAAACTTGGAGCCGCTCTGGATATAGATGTATAGATATATATTAAAAACAAAATAGAAGAAATCTTTCCTGGATGAAGCCAGCAGAATACTCTAAGGAGCCATCTCAGCACATCTGAAGCCATCAACACATCCATTAAGCTCTCGGTTCACAGCTTTGCGGTTCCATTGTCTGTCGTCAGAAAGCCTAATATAGAGCACTATGCAACCGAGCTATCAGGGAGAATATGACAGGAAGATCTATGGGGATTGATCTAATTTCCTCTGCATCAAGGGTCTGAGCCGTAAAGTGGAGTGCAGCTTGGGAAAGCAAGAAGCGGGGGGAAGAGAAAGATGATGCGGTAAGGCAAACTCTGTTATCAAATAAGCAAATGGACAGAAGAAGTTAATTCACTGACCTTTAGCCAGATGTCATTTGCAGGAGGTCTATTGAGTCCTCAGCCTACAGGACGCCTTTAAAGGGTCTCTGCTTTCAAATATTAAGGACGATCCCAGAAGAAGGGCGCCCACTGACTTCAATGGGGATTAGGATGACCAGATGTCCTGATTTTATAGGGACAGTCCCGATATTCGGGGTTTTGTTTTCTATAGGCACCCCCGGCCTGATTCTTCGCACTTGTCAGCTGGTCACCTCAACAGGGATCCCATAAACGAAGGGCTTGAAGGTCTTTACTGTGATCTGCTTGTTGGGAAATTATTCTACCAAGCAGGAGTAGAAGGGAGGGCAGAAGAAATTTGCCTGGAACTGCAGAGTTGGCAATGAGATAACGGACGGTTTGAGACTTCCGGGATCTCAGAGACAGACCTGCCCAAAGGGCGTCATTTCTGCTACTGACTGAAATTCTTGAAACAGGAGTAAGAATTTGTCCACTCTACAAGTTATCTGTAGCAATGTTTAATGACGGATCTTTAAACAATGAAACACCAATTAATACATTTGCCTCTTCACTTAGGTTTTCGTTACATAAGGGGGCCTGTGTTGAAATCAACGAAACAAAAACTCAGGGAGTTGTAAGTCCTTTCAAACAGGTGCTTAATATTTTATGCTAAACAAGCGAGTTGCTTTGCCTCCGCCAAAATGTCTAAGAGATAGTCATCCACGATGAATAATTTATCAGATTAATTTAGCCTCTTGAGCTGTTTACGGAATATGCGAGCATAGATTGCTATTTCCTTGAATTTATTCATCTGGGGCTGGGGGCAACGCCTGTTCTTAAGGTTGCCCAACACTTCCTATGATAAGATCCTGTCTTCTGTTGCTTACACGTTTGCCAAACTTCAACTATTTTGGCTGAAATTTTCCATGCCAGGCGCCTGCCTCAGGCTGACATGTTTTGGAGCGTTTCAGACAAAGCAGTTTTGCCATTCCCGAGATGGAGACGTAGGGACAATATGCCACCTTGCCAGTGTTAAAAATATTCAGGGTGACCTTTTTCTTTGAAAAGCTCTAGCACCTCCAGGCATTGACATTTGGCAGCTGTGTGGCCTTCGCCGTCCCCATGAAAATCAGCCCAAATTTGGCCCAGTTTATAAGCGTCTGAAAAATGGCAGTTTGCACATGCTCCACGGAGCGTGCTGAGATTTTAGCGGCTAAATGCCCTGAGATCCCATGCTCACTGGGCATGCTCCAGACCAGGATGGAGCAGGACTTTCTTTGCAATTGCAGATCTGAACCATGCTGCAGTGACAGTCAAAAGCCTGTATTTCCGGTGCATTTGATGGACCCCTCCCCTCAGCCCAAGCAGAAGAAGGAGAAGGAAGCTGCCTGATTCGAGTGCAGAGGGGACAAGAGCCAGACCTGCCAGGATTGGGAAGTAGATTGGGACAGTGTGGGGCACCAAACTGGAATTGGTTTTCCCCAGAGTGCTTTTTTTTAAAGCCTAGAAAACTGCACACACCAAACTATGACACAAGAACATTATTAAGGTTACAAAGTCAAGCACTCAACACAGGAAATGCCAGAATTTAGCTTGCCCGTGCGACTTTAATTCAGCCCTCTGTGCATATGCCTTGTGACTCAGTCTTTACTTACACGATCACATGCTATTTTTTTCTATCGGACCTTTGCCTCCTTCAATGCACAGACTGGACTTGCTCTGGGGAAGAATCAGGGCTGTGTAGTGAAGGCGATTGTGGTCTGTAGGACCCCCAACCGTATTGATGCAGAAGTTGGAAGGGGTGCATTGACGGAGGCAGAGGACTGCGGGAAGAGAAAGGATGATTTCTCTGAATGCTGCCTGGGAGAATTGGATTCCACCCCTGCCTCTGCCACGGAGTTCCTATGTAATGCTGGGCACCATACTTTTCACAAGTGGTCACTAATTGCGTGTTCCTCATTTTCTAGGTGACTGACGGGATCGCTGGGGTCTGATTTGCAGAAGGGCTGCATGCTCACAGCTGCAGCTGAAGTAAATTGGGTCTGTGCTTTGAACCTAGGACGTGCTGCATAATGCTAAATATTCCGAAAAATCAGGTTCTCAGATTGGGCGTCCCAAGTTAAGAGATACTGGTGACAAATCTCTCTGTGCCTCAGTTCCCCACCTGTGTAATGGGCGTAACCACACCGCCTCATCTCACAGAAGCATAGTGAAAATAAATTCATCAATGCCAGTGAAGTACTCAGATGATACAGGTGATGAGAGCCATCAACAAGCCCAGGAGGAAATGAATAATTCTGTCTGCAGAGCAGGGTTGGAATAGCATGCAGCAGACAAAGCATGGCCCTACACACTGAATGACGAAGCAAAAGCAGAACACTGAATGGCTGTTCACTGAATGAGCACCGTCCAGCCCATGCCCTGGAGGAGGCAAGGGCTCTGTGGAAAAAGCAGCACGTGATCATATAATTAACAACTGTATCATAATGCTACGTCGATGCACGGGCAACCTTGGTACTGCATTTCCTAACTTCTGAGAGGCTGACTTTGCAACCTTAATAATATTCTTTTGCTGCAGGGCTTTTTGTGCGTGGGATATAATTATTTACATTGCAGTAGTGCCTAGCGGGTGCTGGTCCCACTCCCAGATCTTGGTTAACCTTGGGTACATGAGTTGTGACTGGCCTGCTAACTCACAGGGTATTGTTTCTGTTCCACGACTGGTCAAGAGCCGAAAGCAATTCTAACGTCCTTGCTCCGGGAACATTTGCACACGTGACTTCGACATTTACCTTCATGACAGGAAGGATGGAGCAGAGATTCACAGAAAGTGAATGCAAGAAGGGAATGCGTGGGAGGTTAACACATTCATTAAAAGATCTGAGCCAACGTTGGAGGAAGATTTCCTGTGGATTCACCCGCCTTTAAGGGCTTGTCTACATGGGAGATTTTTTCCAGTTATCACAGAACAGCCAAACTGCGATAGCTACATTGATATAATATGGGCCATGTGGACACTTATTCTGGTATAAGAGTAGGGCTTTTTGGCTTAGCTTAAATCACTTCCAAAGTGACAAACTAATCTGGACACAGGCACTCTTATACTGGAATAAGAGTGTCCACATGTGGAGATCTGTTTCAATTCACTCCCTATTTTATACTGATGTAATTTCTCCTTCTAGAAAAGCCCTGGACTAAGTGACTTTAGGTTAATTCTGGACAAATTGGTGGCTATCTTTGAGATTTAAATAGCCACCCCACGTTGAGCTGGCCTGCAAAATCTTTTACATTTCCCAGGAACAATCTGGACAACAGGGATTTTTTTTTCCATTTTTGTCAAAAAGGTTCAGGTTTGTCATCAAAAACTGCAAGTTTTTTGGTTGTCAAAAATGGGGAAATGTCTGGGGTGGGGGCTGTTAACGATCTGAAAAGGGCAATTTCTTGTGAAAAATGGCATTTAGTCAAAAAGAGTTTTAGCCCCGCTCTCCCTTCCCACAGCCCGGAAAGGATCCCCATTTCTGCTAGCTGTGGAAATCTAGAGGTCTTATTCTCCATTGCCCAGCACCGTTTGCAGACAGACACTCATACCAGTGCAAAGTTGGAGTAAAATGCTGCCATAGGCAATGGAGGATCAGCCTGTAGGTATTAAAATTCCACCTTCTTTTTGGAAGCCCACATTATGACACAGGGATTTCATTTCCATAGTGCAAGAAGAAAATGAGAATGGACTCAGCCACCAAGTGTCTTAGGGCAAAATTCCCTATGAGTGATGGGACCGGTACTTTTTTACCTCATTTGAATTATAAATAAATTACAGAAATCAGCTTCTCTGGAGTCTTCCAGCTGAACATCTCAAAACAAAAGCTGAATTAAGCATTGCAACATCCTCTGTGAGGTAGGCAAGCATTATGACCCCTTTATGACAGAGGAGGAAACGGAGGCCTGGATAAATAAAGTGACTGGCTCAAGGTCATATAGGGAATCTGTGTCAGAACCAGGAATAGACCCTGATTTCCCAGCACCCCGCCCCAGACCTTAACAGGATAAGACGATAAAGAAATATACTAAGCTCTGTGCGACATAAATAATCCGATAGCAAATTTAAGGTCTGTCATTGCCAGAGCAGTTGGGATTGGACGTCTCCTGGGCTACATGGAGCAGAAGGCTGGGCCATTTGTGGTTAGGTAGGCGATTCCCCTAGGATTTGCAACCAGGCCCGGATATGCTCTGTGCTCCCCACGTCACATGGCATTAAGGATCTGGGAACTGGTAAATATACAGGCTCATCGGTTTGGTAACAGGTTTGGGGGACGGTAAATTTACTAGCAATCTGCAGGATAAACTCAGTGAGTGGAAGGATCGTTTATAAATCTTAAGACCTGACTGGCTACTTCATTGCCCCACTTCTACACCAAAATCAAGAGTTACGCTGGCACGAAACTGGTGTGATGGGGTGGGCAGGTCAGGCCCTGAACATCCACCTCGAATGCATCTGATCCATGGAACAGCAGCTCCTGCAGTATCACCCTGCCTCATTTTTCTCCTCCTTTTTTTACTCCGCACAGTCAGGGGAGCTTGGGAAGGGAGGGGGCCTGTCTGTGTTTAGACCAAGCCCCTTTGGTTTAGAGCGTCCACACGTCCTCCCCTGACTGCATCTCTGGGCACGTAGGCAAAGGGACCCGATCTACTGCCAACCTCAGCGAGAGCCACCCCCCTTCTCAGGCAGAAGCCGGAGTAACGCAGAGGGCTCCTCATTACCCCAAGGCCAGGAACGAGTTCTGTGGGACCAGCCTGGAGGGAGAGCTTCCAAAGCTGCCTCCGGAGCATCCTCCACCGAGAACACCCAGCCGCCGGTCCTCTAAGAGCGGAGGGCCTGATCTCTCCTGCTGCACTAGTCCATAAGGAGCGAGGCAGGCAGGGCTCTGCAGTTGAACATCAACACCCGAACGGGACTTGGGAGCCGGTCCAGACTCCAGAGAAGGTGTGTCATGTGCTCTCCAGGGTCACATGAGTAAGTCCAGGGGGGGGCACTCACATTTCCCACACTAGCGGAGCCCGACAACCGCCTGCCCCGCCTCCGAGATGTCTGCCTCGCCCCATCACATCTCTTCAGACTCACCAGGCCCTGAGCTTCGCCAACTCACGCAGCACCAAGACCGCCTCCTCTCAGCCGAGCACCACGAGGGAAGGGGCACGACGCCGGCTCTGTTTCCCTGGGCGGTGGCCGGCGGAGAGAAGGCGGCGCAGAAGGCACCGCAGCCCTGACGGCCTCATCCTCTCTTCTCGTGGCCTCTCCAGGCCCTTGAAGGAGAGGGGAGGCAGATCGAGCAGCACCAGAGAGCTGTCTGCTGCAGGGCCATCTGCCAACTTGCACATGGGCATGAATTATTTAGGCTGGAAGGAAATGGCCTCTAGTCAACTGCCTTGTGCCCTGGCAAGATTGGACTTCTGCACGTGACATCACTGGCGTTACTCCAGGCTCTCCTGGCTGTTCGATTATCCTCACGCCATCCCTATAGACCGGCCATCCTGAGTGCCTCAGGAACATAGCAATCACCATACTGGACCAGACCAGTGGTCCATCTAGCCCAGTATCCTGCCTCCAGCAATGACTGGTACCGGCTGTTTCAGAGGTGCCAGGAACCCTGCCCTAGGCTGTTACGGGATAATCCTCCCACCGGAAGCTGACCTCCTAACCCTCAACCCTTCAGGGTTGACTTAAGCCCTGAAGCCCAAGCAGGAGTCTTCAGCAATGAGATTCCACCTCCCCTCCATCCCCTCGTGCTGCTGTTAACCGTTGGGGTTCACCGCACAACCCAGGATTGCATTGCTGCCTCGGGGCAGACAGATCAGCTTGCCTGCATAAGCGGGAGGAGAACCCGCAAGCCTAGTCCGCCTTCTGCGCCCATTGCCCGGGCGTTCATGGGAGCCATTCGCACGCATCAAACCCCCGCGGACGGGGGCCAGTTTCGCCCGTAGTTTTACGGCGAGCAAGTCAACGGCCCCACCTATTGGCAGCAGTAAGTCCCAAGGCCAAGTCCTTGTGCTAGGCACAGCGTGCGCTATTTTGGTTCTTTCCGATTATCTTACTCTCTGCCTCTGCAGGACCATACATCGATGGCCATCTAAGTATTCCTCTGACGCCCCGGAAGACTCTTGTCCTGGGTCTCTCAAAGGGCTAGGCCCATCTTCCCGTTCACAGATGAGGCTGCGTGAACCGGTTGCCTCATTATGGAGTGCTGTCCAGAACTACCCAGGACTTCACTGCTCACCGCCCTGCACTGTGCGGACGCTTAGAAATGCACAGCGACAGCTCAGATCTTCCGGATCCAAAGGCAAAAAGCCTTTATCTCACTTAGTTCTTAGCGGTGTAGGCCTATGACCCGCAGAGGGTCGAGCAGTTGTAGTTCTGTCCAGTAGAGGGCACTAGTACACGCACTAGCCAGGGCATTACCATACCGTAGGAAGCACGGCAATATTGCCGCCGATATTTTGCAAACGACATCATGCCATCTCCGCGTGGGTCCCAAAACATGCACCTCTCTAAGCCATAGCATGAGAGCTGCTGGTTTAGTACGTAGGACTGCAGACAAATTCAGAGAGACAAAGAACACTGTGGGCTTTCCCCAAGGACAGAGAGATCCCTTCGCGGTGTACAATCCATACGGTACACAGATGATTTGGGGGAGCGGGGTGCAGAGGATGCAGTCCTAATTCTTCAAATGACTTGCCCTCAGGCGCCAGCCTGGTTTAGAAGCCCGGCCACAACCATCCTCACTGACTGCTGCTCCTTCCGCCTTCTCCCATATTGGCACTACACATAATTGCTCAAAGTATATATACAAAAGCAAAAATGTGCTAGTGCCAAAACGGGCAAAGCAGAGATACCGATCCCAAGTGAGGTGGTCATGTGAGCTCTTCCCCAGTCCTCTCTGGAATCTCTCCCCAACACACACACTCCATCCTTAGCAGATCAGATCCTGCACACTGTCAAGAAGAGAGACTAGGGCATTGCATGCTGACTTCCCACCCCCTAAGCCTGACTCTGGTGAATTTCCCTTTCAGCCCCCTTGGTCGCAGGGATTGGGACGGAGGGTGTTAGGGCTGGAGGATGCACACGCAGACGAGGAGCAGTGGATCTCGTGGTTCTTTCTCTGCTCTGTTTATGGCCCTATGGTAATTCACTGATAGTGTGTTTTCACAGTGAATTCTACCAGTGCCATACACAGAACAGGAGTAACGCTCGCCCCGACCAAACCTGCCACTGAAAAAAAGGAGGGGGGGGGGGAAATAGAGCAAGCGAACCCTCTAATCAGCCTATTTTTTACTTATTAACACTGATGCAATGTAAGTACAGCAGCGCCAGACAGCAGCTTTGGGCAGGCACATGGGCTCTCTGGGCTGATTTCTGGTACCGAAGCCAGTGGCAGGGCTCCCATTGAGGCCCATGTTTACAGACGCGTCAGCAAGGCAGCCTTATATGATTCAGGTCCGTCAGACTGGCTTGGAAGCCAGCTCTTATTTACCCACTGTATCCTCTGCGGGGCAGAGACCTATTGTTTGTTTAAGGCCCGTTCACCTCCCATGCAACACTCCGGACGCTGAGAGCTCTGCGTCCGTGATGAATCACAAGGAGAACATGAGCCAGCCAGAGCACACCAAGCTCAGCATGCCTTGACCTGACCATATGTCTCACTGCCAGAAGGCAGGTATCCATTATAGCAACCCCCACCCCACCATTTCCCACTGGCCTGCAGGCTTTTTGCCTGATGAAAACTCAAAACATAGGCTTGGAAGGATTAGATTTTAATTAGTAAGTGGCGGCACTTGTCAGTTTCTTCCCCCGACCCCCCATCCAATCACAGATGGGGGGTGGGGGGGATAGAAATGGATCATTAATTGAAATGTACAAGAAAGTCACCACATTTTTTTCAAAATACCGCTCGGGGGTTAATGGGGAGGGGAGGGGGATTAAGGCTGTGGCCAACACTTTACTGTGTTTACTTTCCAGGAGACTTAAAAATGAACTATTAAGGATTTTAATCAAGTATCAAGATTCTATATGTTAATCTAGTCTTCTACAGTCACTAACATTGTGATGAAATGATCAGCACCTGAGTTTATTTCCCGCCAGCACCAAAGCTTAAGTTAACAAGGATGGAGGAAATTGATACTGTCCATTCAAAAGAAAACCCCTCAGATCAATAAAATAAAACCCAGATCCATGAAAACATTCTGATCTGGATCCAGAAATCGGAGGTTCAGTGCCCATCACGGATAAACATTATTTAAAAATTGAAAACTAGCTCTCCCAAACCCACTTAAATGGACACTTTCAAAAGGTCATATTCTGCTGACAGTTACTCTGGATTTACACCATTGCAACTTCACTGAAGATTTACGCCCATATAACAGAGCAGCATTTGCCCCTAAATCTCCAAATGAAAATGCCATCAACTGAGACAGAGAAGTTGCATGACCTTAATCTCTCATTGAGCAATGAATGAATATTGTGCGATATAAACAACAGCTCCAAGAATGAATTGGGCTGCCTATTAAAAAAAGATTGTGAAGGATGTCTGGCCGGCACACGCGACACAGCTAAACCTAGACACCAACACAACCAGATAACAGGCAGGTCAGTTCAACTTTGCATTGAGCAGCTGATTATTAGGAGTTTGAAAGCGACTCTTTGTTGCCATTTTGCATCCAGAATATCTGATCCTTTTACAAAGTTGAAGCAAATCAGATCTCATGCTTCAGGGTCTGAGGTAGTGCTCACATAATGGTCAGGAAGGAATTATCCACTTTTCATCGACTAGCTGAATTTTGGGGAAGCATAGGCTGCTTTCTTCTAGAATTGGCCATCGCTACAAGCGAAGTGCCTGATGAAATGGAACAATAGCTTCCTCTAGTCTGGCAGCTCCTAGAGTAAATCAATTTGTATCTCAGTGTTAGACAGCATGGGGCCAGCAGCTCCTGCTGGACTGGCATTTTGACACACAAAAGCTGTGCCAAGCAGACATTAAAGTCAGGGGCTTTGCACACACTTTCCCCCTGTTCACAAAGTCTCCATTGTGTTTGGAAAAAGCTGAGACACCTGCAAGTCTGGAGAGCAAAGGGAAGGGCTGACTGAAGCAGAGACATTTGCAAAACTCAAAATCAGACGAGACGCTAAAGGAAGGGCACAGTCCAGCAAATAAAGATGAGTGAAGGAGGGGCAAGTGTGAAACTGATCATTAGCTTGTGATGAGCCGAGAACCAGAATAGGATCAAAGCAAAGATTTCAAAGTGCCTTCCTGGCCCCACCACTAATTCCTGTCAGAAAGTATTAATCCATGTCACAGATGGGGAAATGACTTGACCAAGGTCACACAGGGCATCGGTGGCAGAGCTGGGAAAAGACCTGAGACCCAAACACCGATTTCCAGTGATCTAACTATTGCACGCCGCTGCGTCTGCTGATAGCAAAGCAAGACCAGAAAGAGGCAGATTGAACTGGAGGAGATGAAGAGATCTCATTCCTCCAACAAATGCGCTATGAGGCCAGAAAGAGGCCACTGCAACAGTTGCCAGGAAAGCAAGTTCAGTGGCAGATCCCCGACACCGTAACCCTCCAGTAAGCACCACATCCTTTTTTTCATTTTCAACCTTTCTGAATCAAAAGCAGAAAAAAACAAAAACAAAACAAAACAAAACAAAAAAAGTTTCTGGAGAGGATGGGCTGGGCAGTTGAATAAAATTTTCACCCAAGCTTCAAGTAGCTCTTAGCACCCATCAGAGAAAGCGACTGGATGCGGGCCCAGATCCCGGCGTCCTTCCTCAGGCAGAACTCCCGTTGGAAGGACTGGCATTTGCACAATCCGGCTTTGGCTACACAATGCCCTCAGTTCATTCTTCGCACATCCAGAACACCTCCCGTCTGAGACGCTCGACACATGCTGCAAACAAAGCCATTCAGACTACGCTACCTCAGAGACGAATTATTGTCCCCATTTTACAGGTGGGGGAAGCTTGGGGCGCAAGACAGTTCAATGACCGGTACACATCTCGCTCAGGAAGTCAGTGACAGAGACAGGAACAGAACCCAGGAGTCCTGATCTCTCGTTTTAGCCATTAGACTAAGCTTTCTTTCCAATATGAATCATTCAAACTAATAGAGTTGGATGCCAACTATATTTTTGATTTGCCAGCCTTATATAATGAGACCCCGAGACTGGGGATTATTACGCCTTCGTAAATGGCTGGGGAAACAAAAGTGAGTTTGATGAGCTCATAGAAATCCACCGCATTTAAATTCCTTCCCCAAGCAACAGCAACCCTGCCAAAAAAACACCTGATATCCCCTTAAAGACAATGGCTCCCGGGCTTGGTCTCTGTGGCATTTTGAGAAGAGCTACAAACCGGGGTGTGAGCTGCATCCTGAGATGTAAAACCGACAGCTCTGTGGCTTCCTGCAGCCCTGCTGCAGTGCCGGGGGCAGCCTGGCTGATCTGGATCACTCCGCTCTCTGCGTCACTCATCTACACCTAAATCTGCAGCCTAGGAGATCTGTCAGCACCGTTCCTCCCCCTGACCCTCTGTGGAAAGCAGGGGGATTTATCTGGCTAATGGGATCATCTACAAAAGCGATGCCACGGGATAAAATGTATTCCTTCTCCTCTGGCGCTCGATCCCTAGCACCGGGCTAAACGGAGAGCAATATAGACACAAAAAGGGGGGATCCTCCCTTTTCCCCATGCCCTGAAGCCCACCCAGACAAATGAACCTACGGTCCTAATCTGGGTGGCTCATGGGGACATCGGCGTCATTTTGCTGGACCAGCCTGACAGCCCATGTGCGTCCATATCCCGTCTCTGATAACGGCGACGCCAGAAGCGAACACGCTGGACCAGGGACAACAGCCTGCCCGCAGAAGATGTTTCTAACCAACCCCCGGAGCTTGGTCAGCATATGGCCTGACTTACCATAGTAGAGAGCTTTGCTGACGGTATTCCGGCTACTGGCGGGGCATTTCTTTCTAAGTACCCACACGGCGTACCCAGCCTGCCAGGAGGCTCATTAACTTCAATCGAGGCTCATGTTTAAGGCCTTAGGGCCATATTTTTAAAGACATTTAACTCCCAGTCCCACTGGGCTTCTAGCTGCATTTTTAGTTGCCCAAATATCTGTCAAAATCAGGCCCCCAGTGCCCTCCAAACTCTAATGTTCTATTATACTAAAGAGAACTGGTTTCTCTCCCTCCTTGACCCTGTCACTGGGCCTCTCTTATGATATTCTTGTGATTCACAGACATGACAAATCCTGTGAATCTCTCGGCATCCGTAATTTCTTATGGCAGTGAGTTCCACAGGTTAATTATACTTTCTGTGACTATTTTCTTGGATCAGTTTCAAATATGCTGACTTTTAAATGAATGGGTTGCCTCCATTTCCACTGGGAGAGGAGTTCCTGGCTGACCTTCTCTGTACCATCTGTTATTTTATACACCTTCTTCATGTCCCTTCGCGTTGCTCTACTTGCTAAACCAAATAACCTTCATCTCTTTCATGGCTAATAGTTGTGTCACTTTTATGTCTCTGCTATATTCAGCTGGGCTTTCTAGTCAAGTTCA
Source organism: Emydura macquarii macquarii (assembly GCF_026122565.2). Taxonomy (NCBI): domain Eukaryota; kingdom Metazoa; phylum Chordata; order Testudines; family Chelidae; genus Emydura; species Emydura macquarii. Next base: position 8,777,354 of record NW_027133607.1, on the reverse strand, counting down.
CAGCTCCACAGATAATGGACAAGGATGACAGCTGACAGCCAATGTAAGTAACCCACAGAGTCTACACGGACACTGCATCGCCCTAACTACACCGACACACGCCCTACACCTCTCGTGGAGGTGGAGTTGTTACGTCGGTGTAGGGGGTCACTTATATCCACGGGAGCAAGGCTGTAGCGTGGACACTGACTTAATTAGGTCGCCCTCAGCTGCCGTACCTGGTAAGTAACTCTGTAGTTTAGACCAGGCCTTAGATTCCCAGTCAATTGGGGTTTTTTTGCATGACACAAACCAGCTGTTGTTCCCAAACCAGAGTGGAGCCAGACTCCTCACTAATTGGCATCAAATTAAATATGGAATTTGCTTCATCACCTTTCTACATTTGCAGCTGGATTTCAATGCAAGAGACGGCCTTTTTCCAGCATTCCTATTTACCCTACGCATCCTACAAAAGGCAGTTACAATTGATATTAGAGACAGGCAAATCAATCTGGGGAACACACACGATCTACCCCGGAATCTTTGCTCGCTATCGGAACGGACTTCAAATGAGCCTTTTAATCTCCATTTTCCTTTCTCCAGCCCCTTCCATCTCAGGATCTCAACACACTTTGCAGATAATAACGAACGTAGCGTCCCACCCCGCCTGGGATTCAGGAATTGTCAAATGGGAAAAACAATAGGTGGGGAAACAGAGGGAGGGAGGCTAAGATCAATATTTTCAAAAGCGGCCACTGATCCAGTGATCCACCTGGGATCTGATTTTCAGACACACCGAGCCCTTGCAGCTTCCAGCAACTTCAGCTCTACGGGGAGGGAAAGAAAGGCAGACCGTCGGTATCGCAAGTTCTGTCCCCAAAAGTCAGTGGGCATGTCTGAAAATCTAAACCTCCTGAGATTTCTAGCCCCGCTTTGTCCAATTCAAAAAAACTGGGATTTATTTAGTCTTTGGATAGAGGGCTTTAGTCTGCAGGGCTGGAAGCCTGGCTCCGCTCACCGGCACTGCAAACACACCTGGACATTTTCCCCTTTACTCTCCGCCTGATTGTCTGCTCTGTGCAACCTGGGCCGCTGCATTTGTAGACGCCCATCACAGCTAATCCCTGAGCATGACCATTTGGTGCTTCCCCACCCCAATCCAATAACCTTAAGGCTCTTATTCACGCTGCAGCCTGACCTGCACTCTCTGACTCAAAGAGGGCCTTTGCCAAACTGCGCATAGAACCGTAGAAGATGAGGGTTGGAAGGGACTAGTCCAACCCCCTGCTCAAAGCATGCACCGGGCAGGAAGCACACGCTCCCCCAGCATTAGAGTTAGACAATAATCTAGAGATCACAGCATCGGCATTGCAATAATGCTCTCCTACAGAGCAGGTTTCATCCATAGATCCCAGAGTGCTCTACAAAGGAAGTGCCATATTATTATCCCCATCCTGCAGATGGGCAAACTGAGTCACCACACGGTGACAGGACTTGTCCAGGTCGCCCAGCGGTTCAACGGCAGAAACAGGAATCAAAACCCAAGGCTCCTCCCTGACCCAGTTCCACTGGGCCATGCTGTGATAATCCTCATCTCCATTATACCCCTTCAGACGAGCGCCCCTTGACGAGCGTCCGCTGACATATTTTGACGGCGGGCTGCCGGCTCGCCACTTGGCTGAAAAGGCTGCTAGTAAACAGCGGGGCACATTGCACCTAGGCTGAGAGATCATACGGTATATTCAGCGTCCGTGCCATATTTCCAACACCTTTCCTACTGCCTTTCATATGGTGAAGAAACTATTGCTGGGAGACCCGTTAGCATGAACCACAACTCAATCATCACCTAACTAACCTCCTAATCATCAGCCGGGCCCCCAGATCTGTTACAGCAGTGGTGGCATTACAGACCACACGAATGGGTGCCCTGGAAGAGCTTGCAAAGATGAGCCATCTGGAATGACAGCTTAGGCGTGGGTACTAGAAAGACAGGAATAATCTAGAGAGAAAGAGAGGGGGGGAAAAAAGGGGAATATTTTTCATAGCTAAAGTGCCCTTTCCCTTCCCCCGCACTCTGTGGAAGGACTCCTGGTCTCAGCTCACTTTTTGAACCATTCCACGGAACCTCCCCCGAGATGTTCCCGTAGCAGATTTCAACCCTGGAACGGGACAGATGAGGCCCTGTCGACGCTGGCGGATGTAAGCGGCCCGCGTGCAAAGCCCTCGTGTCGACGCGATGCGCCGGAGGCGACGGACGAGACGTGCCTTGGTGCAGCTCGGCCATCTCTGACCCAGCGGGGTGACCCTGCTGGCTCCTGGAGCCCCGGCCCAGAGGTAGCCCAAGAAACATGGGCACTGGAACCAGCATTGGAAGAAAAAAAAAAACCCTAGTGTCGGGACTGTTTCTTAACTCCCCTGCCCTGGGAGCTAAGCCCACTGGAGGGGTTTCCCCCAGCAGAGCGGGACAGTGGCAGGGGCCCCCCGGCAGAAGCAGGCCAATTCAGCAGAGCTGGGACGAGTGAAATCCTGGACCTGGCTTTGGAAGTGACGGCTCCAGATTAATCCCTGCTGTTTAACTGGGTACGCTAAAGGGCAGCAGCGGCGCCGGGGGGCAGACAGCCAAATTCTCTCATCTGCACTCTGGCTCCTGCCTCGGTAGAGGAATATCTGGGGAGAGAGCCATAGAGGAGATGATTTGAAGCTCGGGGGGGTGGGGTGGGGGGAGATGGAGTGAACAGGCTGGGCCACCAGTTCTCCTCTCCCTCACACCTGGTGTAAACCAGGGATCGCCCTATTAACTGCCCAGAGCAGCAGCCTCCGGCCCCCGGCCTACAACAGAGCCCCCTGGGGCGCTGGCTCCAGCACGATGGTGCTCCTCGAAACGGGAGTCGTCATGACTCAGTCTGTGGCCTCAGCTGCCAGGGCCGGAGGGGGTCACTTTCCAAGCTGGCCGTGCAGCCCAGGGCAGCCTTCCCCTCTCCAGCTCTGGTGCAGTCCGGTCAGGCTGCGCTGTCAGGCCCTGGATTAGGATGCAGACGACTCACCCTCACTTTCTACAGGGGCGAGCTCTCCCCATCAGACAGGATCGGGGTGCAGAGAGGCCATGGGCAGAGTATATACGGCTCCCTGGAGTCCTCCGGCAAAGCCAGGCCCTCGGTGGGCCTGGGACTCTGCAGATCCGCTGGCCAGAGACCTCAAGCCTGCCGCAGCCACCTGCAATGCAGAGGAGCGGGGCGGCTGCTCGGCGCTCTGGAGGTTAGCGCGGAGAATTCCCACCCTCTCAGCTCCCGTGGGCACAGCCTCGGCCACAGACAGCTCCCCACTGACTGCAGGGAGTCAGGGTCCCGGTGCTCAGGACTTGGCTTTACCGAAGGGAATTGGCAAGGATCCATTTGCTCTCCAGCGGCACCCTCCTGCGGGAGCACACGGCTGCCCTTCGCCTGTCCTCCACGGGTCTCGCGGCGCGGCACCAACATGGACCGGCTAAGCCCTGCGGGCGTCCCCCACCCCCTCCTCTGCCATGCGGCCTGATCGTCGCCGTTTCAGGGACCAGGGAGGGGAAGCGCAGAGGTGGCGACTTGCCCAAGGTCCCAGCGTAATGCAGGGGAGGGAACTCAGGAGTCTCTACCCCGAACACTAGAATAAGCAAAGGCCAATAATCTCTTCCTTAGGGAGATGGAGCCAGATGGGCCTTTGGCCCATGCAATGCCTAACTGATTTAGGATCCTACCCCTCATTTTCAAAAGGGATTTAGGCACTTAGGAGCCTAAATCCCATTGACAAAGTGACACCTCAGTGCCTAAATCCCTTTTGAAAACACCTAAGTTTTTGCCAAGCACAACAACACCCTGATACCTTTGTCTCAGCTGTTCTAGTTCTCCCCTGTCCAGGCTCTGCAGAGATCCCACATGTTGGTGAGGGAGGGGCTGCATGGGGGACAATGAGCTGAGCTGCATCGGATGGATAAACACTGCAGGGCCAGGTCTTATTTCTCATGCGCCCCCGACTGCCACAGACGTCACGCTGCTGGCCATTCAGCATCTACGACTCAGGTTTTAAGGCTCCAGAAAAGGTTCCCTGACAAGGGCCCATAACTCAGCGTAGAAAGCAACATTGCATCAGCGCTGCAGTCTGCTGGGATTCATTCCCCTTCCCAAGAGGAGGCAGGGAATGTACATAGCGACCCAATTCAGTGCCCCCTCCAATCCCGAAGCGCCAGCAATCTCTGAAAGCCCCGGAGAGGTCACGCCACATCCCAAGGAGGGTATCATTCCCAACACAAGCTCAGCGCACTTGAAAAGACTGGTCTCACATAAACCTTGAGGTCCAGAATGGAAGAAAATGAAAGGGGATGTCATTAAAGTCTCTCTTGCTATTGTGCCCATCACCATGGCGTCAGGGCGGGGGATTCTCCACCCCTGGCAGTCTTTCAAAGAAGACTGTAACTGATGGGGGCTAGCGCGGCCACATGTTCAAGTATTCAGTGCAGCCATCACTGGGGAAGAGTCTCTGGCCTGGGCCAGGCAGGAGGGGGGATTATGGCCCTCCCTTCTAGCCTTAAAAGCGATCAATTAAAAAAAGGGGGCAGGAGAGAGGTGTTTTTCTATACGTTGCAGGGTGATCGGATTCGTTCCCCGCCCCATTGGAAAACATGTCCCCAGCTAGGGGTCTGAGACTGGCGCTGTGTCTCCCTCCTGTTCCCATCACGGCCTTTCGGTGGCATATTAATACACAAAAAAAGGGGGAAAAAAAACCCAAAACACCCCACCTGTAAAAATCTCCCCAACGCCAGGTGTTCAGAGACACGGCCTGTAAATCCAGAGACAGAGAAGGGAACAGGGGGTCGCTCCCGTCCTGTCAATGAATGGGCAGCTCTCCATACGGCACCATATGGGCAAGGTCACTGCAGCTCGTTAATACCAGTTACAGAAATAAAACCACATTGTCCTAGAGGCAGGGACAGATAAATCTCCAACATGGTCCTTGCGCTCTCCCCCCATTCTCCTTTCAGCAGGGCAGGCTCAGGGTTGATTTCAAGCCCCTGAACTGGTGTTCAGAAGGAGCTGACATGCCCCACACCATCTCTTAGGGGAACTAATCTCTCTTTAAAAATATATCTATAGCCAGGGTCAAAAGGATGAGGGAAGAAAACCTCTCTACTCCCTCCCCTTCGCTTCTCCAGGCTGCAGCCCTCCTCACATCCACTCTCTTTCCTTACGTGGTTGTCCTCAGGGCTCGGAGGGGATCAATTAATAAGATAGTAAAATATTAATCATCTCTAAGCAGTCTGGTCCAGTCAGCCCCCCGGCTGGGACCAGCGATTTCAAAGCACTTACATTGATTCAGAAGCAAAGCGCTAATGTACTTCGCGTAGAGACAAAAGGAGAGCGTCACATCTCCTCCACCCAGAGTGAAAGACTCTGTCCCTGGCTCGTCGATATCCTCCTCGGAGCCGGACCACACCCACACACTCGCTGGTTATCAATCTGCTGAGTACCACAGTTCTTTCTAAAATAGGCGCCAACAGCCGATTTCCCACCACTTCCCAGGGCTTGGGGGGTTGGTTTTTGTGCATTTTATTTACTACCGTTTTTTTAAAACCGAATCGGTTTTGTGGGGCAAAAAAAATCCCCATCCTCCGCGACTGCAGACACCGCTGGTGATTAGCAGCGTGAGGAGTGATCAGCATCGGTGCAATGAACAAACCCAGCCCGGGGAATGGTCTAGTGCTGGTGAGCTGGGAAAGGAAGAGTTTTAAACAAAATCAGCGGGAAATTGAGAATTCGGGGCTGGGTTTTGGGTTTTTTTAGCACCATCTTCGTGGGGTAATTTGAAATCGTGCATCTATGTTTAAAAAAAAAATCGTAGCTAAGACGGGATCGTTTCGTTGGAAAATGCAAAGTGGTTCGAGCTGCCTTGATTCGGGTGTAATAAGAAATCGAATCGTTTGATCTGAAATCGGCTGGGAGATTCCGTTACAAATCATTTCGCCCTCACAAACTGTTGTGTCAGCAGCCGTTAAAAGCCAGCATTGCCACACGGACAGGCTGCCGGAGAATTAGCCCCTTAATCCGTTTTAAAACCAGGTTTCCATATTCGAAGCGCGTTTGCAAACCTCTTAAAGGGGAAAATGACGCAAGACTTGGTGAAATGTGATCCAAACGTTACAATCTCGCACTGGTTTATAGATCTAATTACAGCATCTCAGCCGAAATACGCCGCTTCTCATTAACCATTTGTCTGCCGTCGCATTTCCCCGCCCTGGTAGATTAAACCTGCTTGAACGTGAAAAGTGCCAGAGAATCCATCGGAATAAACCGGTGGTGAAGCAAATATATTGGATTCCGATTTCGTTTTGTCTACACCTATTTGCGATCCTGTTCAGGAGCCTCTCTCTAACGAAATATTCTGATCTGCCAGTTTGCTATTTCTCTTTTAGCTTACGTCCTGATTTCTTCTCCGTCTACACGGATTTGTGTCTTGTCTGGTTTACAGGCAACGCTTTTCCTTTCTACCTTCAGAGCAGAGGAGAAAGACGCGGAGTGCGATGGGCTTGTCTAGAAAGAAATGGTCCTGGACAGCTAGAAACCCTGGGCTATTCTGGGCTCAGGCTCAGCTCACACAGGAATTCACAGGTCAATCTTTAAGTCATACACAATCAAAACAAAGAGAAGTATGGGTCGAATCGGTCAGAATCCCCCCCCCAAAATCTCCATCGATAGCCGGGGCAATGTCTACCTGCAAACTGAGGACAGAAGGACGCAGCCCGATAAAGCATCATTGTAACTGCACCTAAACGAGAATTCAATACACAGGGCACCTGACGGACACACATTGTGGGTACCTCCATGGGGACTCGGGGGGCCCGGCTGTCTGTGGCCGCGCTGTCTCCAAGTAAGGGGCTCCCTGTGTCTCGGGGGGGCGGGTCAGTATTTAAGGAGGGGGAAGTTGCTCGTGTGAAAGGCCCGGGCTGTAAAACGCGACACGCTCCGGTCCCGGCCCGTGCAATAATGGGAATAAAAGACCCACCCGCGTTTGCAACATGCCGGCTCCGAGGCCGGGCCGGGTCCGGTTTATTGTAGATCCGTTTCTCGGACAGGGTTTTTTTTTTTTTGTTGTAAAGCCCGTTTAACCTCGGAGACGGGAGAGGGTAAAAAAAAAAGTCTCCCTGATATTATCCAGCCAGACATTTGGTGCGAGCAGATCAGGTCTTGCTGCGTCTCTGCTCGTCGGGCATGGCTGGACCCTTGATAGCTACGAGCTGGATATTACCCCCCGGCCCGGCCCCCCGCCCCACTCAGAAATCAACCATTCTAGGGGCCCTAAAGAGACTCTGCTGCCTGTCCCCCCCCCCCCCCCCCCACTGCTCTCTAGCTGCGTTACAGCACCTGCGCCCCCAAAGCCGGGCGGGGGGGGGGGCGAGGGAGCTTTGGGCAAAGGGGAAAAAAAACCGAACCCCCCCCCCCCGCGCTCGGCTGGAATGCCAGCGAAGGACAGTGCGGCTGGACCCCCCGCGGGGATGAGCCGCCGCCGCCTCCGTCCTGCTCGACTCCTGGCCGGAGACAAGGGGGGCAGCTCGGAGCGGGGCCCAGGGCCGATCTGGGGTTTCGTTTGCGGGGCCAAGGGAAGGAGACAGGGACCTGCCTTCGCAGGCGGAGCTGCGCAAAGCCGGCGCCTGGGAAGCCCAGCTCTGCCCCAGATGAGAATCCCGCCCTGCCCCGGACACTGGCCCCGGGCGCAGCGCAGACAGGCGGGCGGCGGAGAGTCTGTCTCCAGGGCTCAGTGGCCCTGAACGGGCCGGGGGGGGGGTGACAGGCTGCCTGCAATGGCCCGGCTGGAGAACTCGCCGCGCCTAGCCCGGGAAAGCCGGGCACTGCAGACGGGGTTTGAACGGCGGGTCGCTTCTTTGGCGGGTTTCCGTCTGTCTGCAGCGGCCAGCCAAAAACCGCAGCAGGGGAGAATTGAACCGGGCCTGGGTCTGCGGGTGGCGGGGCCACACGTTGAAACTGAGCGTCCGGCCAGGCCGGGGAAAGGATATTGTCTAGCACACACCCCAGGCGTTGTCCGTGAGACACACCGGGCATTGCCCAGCACACACACCGGGCATTGCCCAGCACACACACCGGGCATTGCCCAGCACACACCCCGGGCGCTGTCCGTGACACACACCCCGGGCATTGCCCAGCACACACACCGGGCATTGCCCAGCACACACCCCGGGCGCTGTCCGTGACACACACCCCGGGCGCTGTCCGTGACACACACCCCGGGCGCTGTCCGTGACACACACCCCGGGCATTGCCCAGCACACACACCGGGCATTGCCCAGCACACACACCGGGCGCTGTCCGTGACACACACACCCCATGCTAAGGACGATGCTGACACCGCGTAGCGAAGCGAGCAGAGGCTGCTGTTAGCATCCCCGAAATATCCTACCGCCCTCCCAGTGCCCCCCCTTTCCTATGGTGGGAAAGCAGCAAAGAGCACGGCAGGAGTTCGCCTGAACTGCAGGTTCCCCGGGACACACGGGACCCCACCAAGGAAACATTTCTCTCCCCCGCAGCCAGCAGGTCGTTAGACAAGGAAATATTTCGTTATCCGATTGGATTTGGTTAGCGACCCGAGGCAAAAACCCCACCGAGCCAGAGGGGGCCGGCCCCACAATCCAGGCATCGGGGGGGGAGGATTTCTAAAGGTTTCTTGGAGCAAACGCAAGAAGCCGTCCAAGGCTGAAGGTGACCGCGCAAAGCATTTGCCCGGAGAAGGGCGGGCGGGGCTCAGAGCCACGGGTCAGTTTTTGTAGCCCACCCTCGGCCGCTTCGCTGCAGGGAACCGGGCTCGGACCCGAACGAATCCCTCCCGTCCACACGCAATCCGCTTCGCTTGGTAAAGAACCTGTCTCTCTGCCTATCGCTCCGGTTTCAAACGCTCCGACCGCGCCCCGCCTGGGCCGGTTTCACCCCCTGCACCTTTCCCGCTTCGCTAAAGTGCATGAAATATCCGAGGCGCAGAAGATCGCCGGACACCCCCCTGCACACAAAACCACACCCCGCACCGCACAGCCCGCAGTCCGCCAGCCCGCATTCAGTCCTGTCTGCGGGCGTGTTACCGGCCGCTCACAGCCCAGGTTCCCCCGGTTCTTTTCTGCAGCACCCGCTACCGCCGCCCTCGCTCTCCGGGGCAGCGCCCCGGGCCGTGTTAAACCAGTCCCGTTCCCACGGCCGAGTTTCCAGGCCCGGCTACGCCGGAGTTAAAATACGGTTCATCCAGGGTGTCGCCTTCCCTGTGAGGGGCGAAAGCAGTTTAGGGGGCGCCGAGGAGGGGTTTTCTTAGCCTGGTTTTACAACCCGCCCAGGTGACAACGCAGCGGACTTACCTGTGCGCCCCGCCCGGGGGGAGCTCTAGTTTGTCGGGTTTGAAAGGAGGGGGAAGAGGAGATCTAGCGGGAGGCGCCTCACCACACACCCGCCTTCAGCTCGTACCTGGCCCGCTCGGACCCGCAGCGGGGGCCGGGGGAGATGCAAAGGGGCCGGGGGAGAATAGAAACGGGCCGGACTTTTCCTTCCAGGTCTCCGTTCCGCATGCTTCAGCCGGCTGGGCGAGGACAGCCCGCCGGGAGCCCTGAGCTCCGGGCCCGTCCATCCCACCAGAAAAACCCCCTCCCGAGCCCCCCCGGGCGGAGGAGCTTTCCCAGAGTCCAGCCCCCCCCGAGCCGCCCAGAGGCACCAGCGGGGAGGAAGAGGGGGACAAAGAAAGAGGTTGGGGGGGGGGGGAGAAAAGCCACCCTGGCCCGGGGCTGCCCCAGCTCCCTGGGTGTCGGGGGACAGGCGGAGCCCCGGCTCCGGCACCGGGGGGGAAGCAGAGACAGAGGCGGGCGCAGCTCGCCAGCTGGCCGCTCGGACCCCAGCCTCTGCAGCTGAGCGCCTCTTCCTCGCCCAGCTGGGGGCAAAGCCGCCTCCTCTTCCTCCCGCCCGGCTTCTTCTCTCGGCCCCCCCCCCAGCTGCAGAGCGGCGGCGGCCGCCGGCTGCAGAGATAATTAGTTTGTAAGCATCTTACCTCGGCCCGCCCCCCCAGCCCATCGCCCGGCCCGGCCCCGCGCCTGCCTCTCCGGCGGCCATTGGATCAGGGGCCTTTTAAGGTGGAGCCGCTGGGAGGGGGCGGGGGGGGACAGATGGGGGCGGGGGAGGAGTGACCGACAGACCGACCGACCGGCCGGCCGGCTCACCTTGAGAGCTCCGGCTGCAGGCGAGTGCTGCTGCCTGGCGAAGCTCCCCGCAGATTTGCGGGGGGGGGACAGGGACTCGTCTTAAGCCGCGTTGCTTTACCCCCCCCCCCCCTTGTCTGATACAATTTCCAAAGCTCCTGGCTGCGTCTCTGGGGTCTGGTTGCTGGGGGGGGGGGGTGTTGCAGACCCCCCCCGCCCGCTCTCACACCCCGGGGGGGGGGTGGATCCGGTCTCTCTCTAGCTGCTCCTTTCGTTTCCCACCGCCCACGCCCCGCTCCCGAGTTCCTGCCCCCCCGGCTCCTGCTGCTTTCCGCGGGGCAGAGAAAAAGGGGCGATTTCTTCTAAGCCGTCCCTACCCCAGCTTTGCCAGTGACCCGCCGGCTTCAAACCCTGCACAAAGGCAGCCTGCAAATCCCACACACACACACACACACACACACACGTCTCTGCCCCCCCCCCCCCCCGGCCCGGTTGCCCCCACGTTGGGTTTTTGCAATCCGATCTCGGAGACGCCCAAGCAGCCCCTCGCTCCGCTCCGGCCCCCGGTGAAACCGACAGCCGCTCGCAGCCCGCTTGCTCCCAGACCGCCCCGCACCGGGCCCCCGCCGCCCCTACCTGCTCTGCTCCAGTAATTCGGACCCAGACAGGTGTCCCCTGCCGCAGACAAAAGGCGGCTTGTCTGCGCACGCTGCGCTCCCGCCAGATTTCCAACCCCGGCGCACACGCAGCAGAACCAAACCTCGCCCCCCCCCGCCCCAAAACTTTCCCTGCTGCCGGATGCATTAGCATTTCTTCCCCACCCACCCCCCTTTTAAACGCGTGCCGCTCCCTAGGCGCTGCGCCCCTCCTCCCGCTGTGAACCACACACACACCCCCCGCCGCCGGGGTGTCTTTTGTGTTTGTGTTGCGCTCCCCGGAGATCTCTGGCTGGAAAGGTGGGTTTGTCAGCCTGCCCCGCCCCGCCCAGCTGTTTCTTTTTTGGGAGGGGGGGGGTTCAGTAAATGACAAGAATAAGAATCCAGGTCTACAAGCGAAACAAAAAAACCTGCCCGATCTCAGGAGGAAATCCTCGGTGCGGACTCTCCGGGCTGTGTGTGTGTGTGTGAACGCGGCGTGTCTCGCCTTGCCCAGCGGACGCGATTTACTTTGGGGTAGAGGAGGGGGAACATGGCAGCAGCCGACACGCACCAGGATCCGGGAAGCCCTTTAACCCCAATCCAAGATGTTGCAGGCGCCATAGCCCCGGGTCGCTCACCTCCGCATCCTCCCGTTCGCTTGGGAAAGAAGGTGGCTTCTCCCGCCCCCGCCCAGCGAGTTCCTGCCCTCACGTCTCCCACCGGCTCTATTTTTGTTTTAAATCGCTCGTATTTTTGATGTCTCCCGCACCCCATAATCCTGCTCACAGACCCTGCGCCGCCGGCCCCTTCCCACCGACGATTACATTCCGCTCTATCTACTTTCGCAAAGCATGCCGTGGGTTTTCCTCTCCCCTTTTGCCCCCAGAGCTGGGGAAATGCATCAACCCCCCCCCTACAGAAACCTCCCTTCCGGGCGGGGGCTAAAGAAACATCAAAGGCCATGCAAAGAAAACAATCGGACAGACAGACAGACAGACAGACAACCATTTCCCCACCACCCCCCGTAGAAAGAGGGGTCAAAACAGGGAGGTTTTGCGAGGAATTCGCTTTCTTGGGCTAGATTTCGTAGGGGGAGATTTTCCTGCAGGGGGGGGGGAAAAAACTGGTGGGGAATGGTTTTGTGACGAACCCCCCCGCCCGGTGCAGAGCATCTATGCAAGAAACACTGCGGAGAACAGCCGAGGGGCGGGCCGGGGCCTTTCTAAGGCCGGGACCAGGACATCAAAGCCGCTGTTCTGCAGGCAGGAGTGCGGCTGGCCTGGATTCACGTGTTCACGGATACTGGGGTGATTGGGGGGCGATGGAGGCGGCTGTCTCTTTAAGAGGCGCTTCCTGACTTTGGCAATGTGGAAGGATCAAATGACTGGCATCCAGATGGTGTGTGTGTGTGGGGGGGGGGGGGCTGGCTGTAAATGCAGGAGCCGGGGGCCGGGCAGGCAGGTTTTCTTCCTAAACGCCCCCCCCCCCCACCAGGTCCCACTTTAATTGCTTTAAAAAAAAACCCCGATGATGAACCCCCCCCAGCCCCACTGGAAACCCCCCCTCGGATCCCAAGCGAGCCTGCAGAGAAACGCAAAGGGACCGGCCCTTCAACACACAACCCCTTCGCCTTTGAAAACATCCCCCGAGCCACAACCCGCCCGGCGACAACACAGCGTGTGGGGGCGCTTCTCCCTCGCCCAGGCACGACAAATGTCGGGGGGCGGGGAGGGGGGACACGACTAGGAACACCTGGAACAGCCTCGGGGGCAGGGGGGGGGGGACAGGGAGAGACCCATTTGTATTGGTAAACGCGTTATTCGTTTGTTGGTTGGAAAAGCCATTTGGGTTCCTCCCACCCCGAGCCAGGCCCGGCGGGTAGGAAGGCCGGGAGAAGAAACGCCTCGAACGGTTTGTCTGGGTCTTTTGTCGGGGTCAGATAACCGCCCGGCGATCCGGATCGTCTCCGCTTTCAAGGGAAGTTAAAACGCGCACCCCGGACCAGCCGGAGAGCTGGAAGGGGAAACCCCACCCCGCGAACCCCGGCTTCGGGTAATAAACGGAATAGTCGCCCACTGGGTGATTAGCTCGCCGGGCCAGACCTCCAACGCTAACTAACACGGGCTCAGGGGTCTCTGGTCTCTCTCTGCTCGCCCTTCCAGGGGCCCAGACAGTCCATTTCCCTGCGCCGCGGGTGCAAAGGGACAACGCCTGGACAGCCGAGCGAGCCGGATTCTGCCGTCGATTCAGGCAACGTTTCTTTAGCGTCTTGCCTGGGAATCGACCCGCAGGATCCCGGCCTCACTTTACACGAAAACGAGCTCTTGCGGGTGCAATCGGACCGGAGGTTTAGCTGCAGTGGCGGTGGTTGGGGGGGGGGTGTCTTAAATGACCCGCCGGGCTAGCGGCCTCATACAATCCTCTCTCTGCCCCCCAGCCCTTTCTGCACAGCGCACACCCCCAACGTCCTGCCAGGAGTGGGGATCCCTGCTGCAGATGGGCTCCCCTTGGCTAGCTCCCCTGTCCGCGTCCCCCCCCCGACTTCCTCCATAACTGGGCCGGTGTGTTTAAAAAAGGCCGGGTCATTCTGGCGGCTCCGGGGGGCGGTGGGTGTGTGGGGGGGTCCAGCTTAGCATCCCAGTCAGGCAGAGACGCTCCGGTGAGCCTCACAACCCCACTGCTCCTCCGCGCGGCCCCAGACAGAAAAGGCGCCTCCATACTCTACCTGGCGGATGAGCCGCGCCTGTCACCTCGCGGCCCCTTCGCTGCCGCGGCCGGACTGAAACTTACCGCCGGCCTGTACGTTTCGTTCCCCTGCCCTTCGCTGCGAGCGCCCGGAGCCAGCAGGAGAGAGCGAAGGCGAGAGGAGGAAGAGGAGGAGTGCATCCTACTCAAGCCCCACAGGAAGGTTACCTGGGTCTGATCCCTCAGGGTCCTCGCAGAGGTAATTTATACAGGCACCGAACTACCCAGGCGCCCCCTCCACTCCCTCTCCTTTCTGTCTATTTACCTGCTGTCGATAATTAGACACCTTCGGAGGAAAAAAGAGCCCGGCTCGCCACATCTGATCCCGGGGCTGGGTCGGGCGGGGGGGTGGGATCCAGTTTCCACGTTTTAAAAGGAGGGTTTGAAACGCGATCCTGCCGCTGCCCCTGGTTTCTCGGGAGTCGTTTAAAAATTTAAGCAGCAGAGGGAAGGGGGAGCGGGGCGGGGGAAGCAGGGACGGAGCCGCCCCGCCTCTGGCCTCCCTCCCTCGCTGCTTCCAGCTGCTGGACTCCGGGCCGAAGCGGAAACCGGAGCCGGGTTTGCAAAGGAGCGGGGCGGGCGGCAGAAGCGGAGCAAAGCGCCTCATGCATATTTCAGCGGTGCCCGGGTGCAGATGACGAGCGTTTTGTCTCGGCTGCCCGCCGGGAGGGGAGCTGCGGAAACAGGAGTCTCTGCCGCCAGCCTCGGGTCTCCTTTGTCGGGCTTGATCTTCGATACCGGCGCAGCGCAAAGGAGGAGATTGAATGAAACCGGATCGTGCTGGCAGGGCGGGGGGGGCTGTGGCCCCGGGCGTGTCAGCTCCGGGGCTGGGGGACACACGATGCAGGGGTCTGCGGCCACACAGACACACAGACACGTGCTGGGTTGATCGTGTTACGGATCGAACCGCCGGCCTGCCCAGCTACAGAGAGAAAATCCATAGAGACCAGATAGAGAGAGAGAGAGAGCGGTCCATATCATGATATATTCCCCGGTCATTGTCTGTATCTAGTTCGGGGTGTGTGTGTGTGTGTGTGTGTACGGGTACACACTCCTCTACGTACATAGGGATAGATGGAGAATTAGATAGAACTAGCTATCTATAATGTACAGAGATTATTTGTACCTGTGTTGTAATATAGGTAGATTAATCGTATATCTGCCTGTAATTGACACAGAGAGACCATATATAGCTATGTTATAATCTAGATAGATATACTAGCTATAATGTACAGAGAGATCATTTGTATCTATATTGTAATCTAGGTTGATAAATAGAATATCTACCTATAATTGATACAGAGAGACCATATAGCTATGTTATAATCTAGATAGATAGATCTAGCTATCTACAATTTATATAGCGAGATCATTTGTATCTATATTGTAATCTAGGTAGATAAATATAATATCTATCTATAATTGATACAGAGAGACCATATAGCTCTATTATAATCTAGATAGATAGTTATACTAGCTATAATTTACATAGAGAGATCATTTATATCTCTATTATAATCTAGATTGCTAGATCTAGTTATCCATACATAATTTAAATAGACACCCTTTAAGTCTATATTATAATCAAGATAGATAGATGGCATCTAATCTAATCTATCGCTGTGTGATTTGTACAGAGAGATCATTTATATCTAGATTATCATCTAACACATAGATAGGTATTTGTTTATCCACATTTAAACATAAGGAGAGAAAAGTATATAGTGTCTATAATTATTCATACGGCTCTATAAATAACGATGTGTCTCTGTAGAGGTGGATATATAGAACAATCAGTCTGTGTCTGTACACACGCACACATTATATGTAATAGAGATGCACCCAGTTTATAGGCAGGTATTAAAAGATCTCGTTTTCAGGTTTACACAGACCAGTTGTAGACAAATCTATTTGCCTAGACACGTATTGAATCTATACATTGTGTAGCACCACAATACCACAAAGCTAGTACGGACACACAATGGAAATGTGTCCCAGCTTCCCGCTGGATTGTCCCCTTGGACTGTCAGATCGCAAAAGATAAAAGCAAAAAATTAGCCTATTGATCCGCATCGCATTCCGTGTGGACAGAGACTGGCCCGAGCACATTCCGAGGAATCACTTGTGTTTCCTGGCTCCTTTTCGGCTGGTAACCGCACAGGGGCAAGGACCTCGCCTGGGTTCTCAATGAAGCCCCACCAGCACGGCTGGCTCAGTGCTACAGTCAAACCAGGGAGGGGTGGTATGATTATTTCCCCAGTAACCTCTCCCCGTCCCCACGTGTCAGGGATCGGGGCACCGGACACAGGCTATTTACTGCCGGCTCCTGTAAATGTTTGTCCCTTAGCCAGGGGGGTGCAGGCCATGCCGGCCGTCCTGCATGTTTGGAGGCTGTGAACGCAGGGAAGTGAAATACCTCCAGCGTCTCGTCGGTCCTCGTTTAGTTCTTAGCCACAGCCTGAAACATGGAGAAGGGCAGATCCTGTAAGGACGCCTGCATTGCGAGCCAGCAACAGAGACAAGAGCCAGGCGAGGATATTTGAAAGCCGCTTAGACAGAGGGAAAGGGGGGGGGGAGGCTGGAAGAGACACAACATTTCAGAATGGTGAGAAACAGACCGTGCTAGATATTTACTGCAGGCACCAGAAATGTCTCCATGCAGAGCTCGGATTCCTCGACAGTCAGAGCAGGCAGAGGAAGAAAGAAAGAAAGAAAGAAAGAGACACACACGAGTCATTTCTCCTAAAACCAACCCAGAGAAGAATCCCTTTCAGCCACACACACCTCAGCCGGGGCTGTCTGGCAGCTTCCAACAGATCAAACCACAGAGACATGCACAAACCCTCTCTCTGGCTTCCCTGGGAAACAGTCGCGCCTTTAAATGCCAGTGATATTTGTGAAGAGGGGGGGAAAAAAAGGGGTGCATAGATTTCTCCACAGGACGGGTATTCGTCTGGAGTCGATTCACCAGTAAATTCCTCATACAGAAGATTTAAGGAGACTAATGAACTATTAATATCTCGTATACATGCTATGGACAGCTAGATAGAGAGATTCCACACACATATACAGATTACACACACACACATATGTATATAGGACACACATTAATATCTAGCTACATCTACGCAGATAGTGTGTATGAGATATATAAACATGTAATACATATATATGTATATATTACACTTACATATATGCATGATATATATAGAATATATATAGAATATGCAGCAGATATATATATATATATATATATATATATATATATATATAGTGTGTATGTGTGTTTGTGTGCATGTACTATTTATATACTATGATTTGTGTGTGTGTGTGTGTGTGTGTGTATACACATGCACATTTGTTCATTCCATCCCTTTGTTTTCTCTTTGGTTGAAATTTAACAGAGATCTCCTTAAAAAGAACCGGTTTTTACCGTGAAATCAATATTCGTAGCTATTAAAAACGCATATGCAAAAACCTCTTTAGCCTTCACTTTACTTTCGCATCTGTATTTTTTTAGCTGATGCAAAAATAAAAAATAAAAAGGCAGTCTGTGTTTAACATTGTAAGTATCCGAGTTAAAACACGAAAAGGGCTGGGGAAACTGCAGAAAATTCTCCCGTTTTGCGTGGTCTTTATTTTGCATGATTTTTGAAGGTATTTTTAAGACTCGCATTTGTATGCCTCGCTTCCCCCACCCCCTGCCCCCCACTGCTGTGTCGTTTGAGAGAACAGAAAGCGGCATTTCCTCCAGTGGATTACACGGAAATAAAGAGACGTGTGGCCAAATTCCTAAGGGGGGGAAAACTAGTTGAATCCGTCCATGCAATTGTATGTTATTTGTCGGTGTGTGTGTGTGTGTGTGTGTGTAGCTATATACACCAGATTCCTGGAAATACCGTTGTGAACACATGGTGGGGAAAACCTCACCACAACATCGCTGGAGGACAACAGAGCATGTGTCTCTATGGAAATGTGGCCAGAAGGGAACTGGGCAGGTAGGATAAGCAAACCAGTCTGACCAGTCTGTGGCCGAGGGCTGCCAGAGATGGATCGGATTGCTCAAAGCCTGCAGTTCGGGATTAGCGAGGGAAGCTGCTGCAGACGGGGGAGGACGAATCTCCTAACGCTGTGCGGGAAGAGACGTTCCCAAAACCGGCGCCCGCAATCTGTTTGAAGTGGAGAGTTGGGGGCGGCGGGGGGCACACTGGGAAAAGAGATCAGGACTCTAGAAAACAGCGCAGCAGATTCTGGCTAGCGACCGCAGTGTAAACCCAGACTGATTTAAGTGGCGTTGCTCCAGTTTTGCCCCCGTGTCAGCGAGAGGCGGATCAGGCCCTATAAATATTCGCGTTCATTGCAGCTGCTGGGTTCTTGATCATCCCTGCGCTGGCGGTTCGGATCCCGCCGCTGACCCCGTTGCCATTTGTAGTTTCCAGCAGCGCCGTGCGAACCGCACGCGTTTTCCAATGTGGTCTGACTCCGGTGCAACGCCCTGAAAACAGGCCTTCCTGCAGAGGCAGCGTTAAAACGCAGCAAGAATTCGTTCGAAAACGGCGCAGCAACGCGAACGAAACCCCTTCTACTCGAGCCCCTGGGTTAACTCGGCGTGCTCCACACTGGGCGGGCGGGGAGGCAAATTTACAAGGGATCCTTGCAGAGCCTTTATTTTTAATTCACTAATACAATTTCGGTGGCTGCGGTGTTGAAAATTCAATTTTTTTTCGATGAAAAAAATAGTCTGAGCGAAGGCTTGGACGGCAGGAAAATGCAACGCTGGATGTATGTGACATGTCTACAGCCGTGTGTGCAATGTGCAGTCAGGGCCCCGTCCTCTCATCTCTAGGTTATAATAACCCAGGGGCTGTTAGTTTTGCGACTGAGGAGGGAGAGACATGGCCAAGGTCACACAGAAAGTCGGTGGCAGGCAGGAAATGGACTCCAAGACTAATGCATCGTCTGATGGGCCATTCTGTCCCCAGCCGGCTCTGTAATCTATAGTCCATTATCGGCACCGCTCTGGCTGACTGTGTGGGCTCTAGTCTGCTTTTTAAAATAGATCTGGGTCGAGGTCAAGGCACAGAATTGTTCTCAGTCCCCAGCAGATGCTGGTTGTTCTTTCGGGGTCCTCCCCAGAAGGGTTGGGGGAGGCTGAAATTTACCAGACTTTGTCCAGACGCAGGGGGTGCGCGGGGTGTGTGTGTGTGTGTGTGTGTAGAGTCAGCATTCTTTCGGTGTGCTAGGTTGGCTGTTGCCACCAACTCATTCATTCAACACAACAAAATACACAACAACAGCCCGGTCAGGGAAATATTCCTCCCACCCCGAGCGGACCCAGGCTGACGATTTAAGGATTTTTAAAAGCTAAACCTCGTCTCTTTCCAGCACGGCAGATTATTTATTCTGCTCCTGGAGTCATGGTGCAGCAATATTCGTTCTGTTTTCTTCTCCTTTCTCTCCTTCATACCCAACGTCTATTTAATCGGACAATGGAAAAGTACAGATCAGGAAGGGGGGGGGGAGGAGAGGGGGGTCCCTTCAGAGCTACCGGGTGTCTAACAACCCCGGGTTCACAGCTCTGTGGGGGAAGCAGAAACGATTGAAGGCGGAGGAGGTGCATGGTTCACGTTTGTTCCCTGGACAGGTTCCTTGCGGTCCGGCATGGAAGCTGTGTCTGCCGGCCCAGCCCTTCTCTCTGCCTGCTGACTTCAGCCAGCGAAGGGCCAGGCACAGGTGAAAACCCTGGTGCCTACACCGTCCAGCTCCAGACACAAGCACCCCGGGCAAGTCCTACCGCAGGCCAGTGATCTGGGCTGAGCTGCAGAAGAAGGGGCCGGATGGCATCAATGAACACGGCTCGGAGCAAGCAGCTTGGAAGAAGAACTGACCGGCACGTGTTTGTAGCACACTCTGTGCACGGCAGGAAAGTCCTGCATTGACTTTGGTTCATATTAATCTGGAAAGAGAGAGAAAGAACTAGAGAGACGCGGTGCTGATCCAAAATCCGCTGCGGAATCCTGTTGATTTCACTGGGCTTTAGATCAGGAACTCAGAGAGAGAGACAGAGCGACAGGAGAGTAAAAGAAAGGAAGAAGATGTGGAACAGGGCCCCAGACACAAGCAGTAACATCAGAGAGCAGGTGTTAATGTGAATTCACTTCGAGAACAACATCCGAGGCCGGAATAAAAACTAAAGTGGCATGACTCCTACATGCAGTAGAAGAGGAAGGAGAGACCTTAGCCCTTAAAGATAAGAGGCAGAAGTGAAGCAGGTTGAAATGAATGATGGGCGGTATTAGAAGTGGTGCATATGTTCACTTAGCTGGACTAGATAAACTGGGCCTGTGTAAAGTGTGTGTACACACAACACTGAAGTGCTGAAATGCCTGCTTCTGTATTTGGCTGCGCTATTAATGTTGGCATCAAAGATTGCCTTAGGCATTATTATTATTTCAGGTTCCTCCAGCTCTGATTTTTGGAATTTGGGGTCTTTATGGCAGTAGGTGTTGAAAGGAGATGAGCATTTATTTGCTTCTCTTTGTGGTAAAAAAGGAATAGCTGTAAACTGGGGAGGTACACCGCCGGTCTCTGCCAGCCCAGGAAAGATTGGATTTTTTTAAATAAAAAATATTATTTCATTGTGGGTTTGAGTCGGGTTCTTCTTCCCTGTAGAAATAAAACGCGGTAAGCAACCTTCAGGACAGACATTGCTGCCAGCTCTGCCTACCATAAAAACAGATCTTTAACATTGCTGGGGGTAAATGAGTCCTTCCCATAACCCCTCTTAGAGGTGGTCTCTCCTGCCCGGAGTATAGTAAGACTATCTGTACAGAGTAACTGCTTCGTAGCTGTCTCCCACCAAGATACACCAACGTTGTTAGCTGGCGTTTATATAGTGCTGTTGGAGGAGATAGGAAAGAGATGGGCCAGGCTCTCGAGATCTTACAGTCTAATTCGGTGGCTCTCATTCTGTCCAGCCGCACCCCCATTTCATTGAGTAGCATGGGTAGGGTAGTGGGAACTGCCAGGTTGAGAACTCAGGACTGAATTCATACGCACACCTACACTAGGCACCATGGGGGGGCATAAGAGGCTATCTCTTGTAATCCTTACTCACAGGAGCTTTCCTCACGCCAGCAAGTCGTTCCATCCTCATTTGATTAAAGGGGGCAGAATCGATCCTCTGTCTTCAGAGATAAGGCCTGAGGCAAAGCCCTTTCCGGCTAATAGAAAATCTGCTATTCAATGTGCTCTGGGTCACACCCTGCATGAATGACACAGGAGTGAAACCAATTCCCTTAAGAGCTCGTAGCCAGAATGAGAAAATGATTCTTGCCTCCACTTCTCTGCAGGGTCAGCGTCCGTTGGCCATCTCCGCTTTGCTGAGCTCTGTCTCCACTGGCAGCTGGTTGACGAATGATTTGGAATTGTGATTTTTGTTGCACACCTGGGAGCGTGCAGCTGATGGCCAGGTAGCCATAGGCGGGCCACAGAACTAGATGTGACCCCGTACATGAATAGCTGGGCCTGGAGACAGCTAAAAGAGCACAGTCAAGGTTAACGGAACGTGGGTCTGTTTTTCGGAAGTGGCTATGATTTGAGAGGCATCCTTTTTCGGGCGTCCACTCCGAGATCTACCCACTGGTGCGGACAGCGCTAGGTCAACGGAAGGATTCTTCCCTCAACCTAGCTACTCCGGATTAACTACGCCAATGTGAGAACCCCTCCCTAAGTCTACATTAGCCGCTGTAAGGTCTCTAGTGTAGACATAGCCGGAGTGTCTACACTGAAGCACTACAGTGGGGCAGCTGCAGCTATGCCGCAGTAGCCTTTCAAGTGTAGACAAGCCTTTACTTGGAAAAGCCTCTGGAAACCTACACGGTGGACTGCAAATTTGGCACAGCTGCTCCCACTGCTGGAGTCCTGTGCCCAGGTCTGACGCCCACAATTCCAGCAGGCTGTTGATAGAGTAGCGAGGGTGCCAAGAAGTGCCAGAAGAATGACTAAAGGATTAACAAACCTGCCTTATAGCGATAGACCCACGGAGCTCAATCTATTGAACAAAGAGAAGATTAAGGGGTGACTTGGTCACAGTCTATAAGTATCTACACGGGGAGGAAATATTTAATAATGGCCTCTTTACTCTACCAGAGAAAGGTCTAACGGATCCATAAGTTAGAAGTTAAAACTAGACAAATTCAGACTGGAAATAGGGTGTACATTTTGAACGGTGAGGGTAATTCACCATTGGGAAAAACTGAGCAGGGTCGTGGTGGATTCTCCATCACTGGGAATTTTAAAATCAAGATTGGATGTTTTTCTAAAAGATCTTCTCTAGGAGTTATTGCGGAGAAGTTCTCTGGTCTGTGTTATCCAGGTGGTCAAACTAGAAGATCACAATGATCCCTGTTGGCCTGGGAGTCTATTAATGAATGAAAAAGCAAGAGGGAAAACTGTCTTACACACAGATTGCCGTGCCGGATCCCCAGCTATGTGGAGAACACGCAGCACGAGAATACATTGCAACAAGCTGGCTTTTTACACGTCTTTTGGGTCCCCAGAGGTGACATTCCAGATGCTAGATGTGTCACTAGGGGAATACTGCAAACTGTGGGTTTATTTTGCAAAAGGCCCCAATTCAGCACAACACTTAAGCATTGAGCACTGATGTCAAGGGGACTTAAGCACGTGCTGTTTTAAATCTGGAACTTAGTTTGGCCTGGGGCTGAGGAGATCTGGATTGAAATCACTTATCCTCTCTGGCTCAGATCCGCATCTCAATGGAAGTTAGGGACTTTGCATCCGGGCCTCTGAGCCTGCATTTCCTGCATGTGATATGGGGACATGGGGGTAATAACTTTGTCTTGTCTCTTTCGATTGCAAGCTATTTAGAGCAGGGACTGCCTCTCACTATGCATCTGAAGAGCACCCAGCACCACAGGGCCCTGATCTTGGCTGGGACCGCGCAGTGCGACCGTCATACATACAATGAGAGGAATTTGCTGCACATATTCTCTGGGATTGTTTCCTGAATTTTTGTAGCTCTGGCTTGTGCCTTCTTTTGCGTTTGCTTTTCCTGAACACCAGAGCAGCCAGACAGGGTCAGAGCAATGGCCCATCTAGCCCATCATTCTGGCTTCCAACAGTGACCACTGCCTGATGCGTCAGAGGGAATAAACAGAACAAGGCAATCATCAAATGATCCAGCCCATCATCCAGCCCCAGCATCTGGCAGTCAGAATTTAGGGACACCCAAAGAATGGGGTTGCCTCCCTGACCATCTTGGCTAACAGCTATTGAGGGACCCATCCTCCAGGAACTTCTCATTCTTTTTTTAGTCCATTTATACTTCCCCTGGCACTGAGTTCCACTGCTTGACTATGCAATGTACGAAGAGGTGCATCTTTATGTTTTAAACCTGCTGCCTAGTAATTTCATTGGGTGACCCCTGGTTCCTGTGTTATTATTTTACAGCCCTGCATCATATCCCCCCTTAGTTGTCTCTTCTAAACTGAGCAATCCCAGTCTTTCTATGTTCTCTTCCCAGGGAAGGTATTCCAGGCCCCTGTTCAGTTTTCTTTTTCTTCTCCGTACTTTCCCCAATTTGAATATATCTTTTTTTGAGAGGAGGTGAGCAGACCTTCATTCAGTCTTCAGCATGGGGACTAATTTAGATCAACTCGTTTCGTATTTAAAGTTGGGCTTACGTTTTCCAGTGCGTGTTATTTTGCACTTAGCAGCATTGAATTTCATCTGCCATTTGAAAAGTTCCAGAGGGGTAGCCGTGCTGGTCTGTATACAGCAAAAACAACGAGAGTCCTGTAGTACTTTACAGACTAACAAATTTAATTTCTGCAGGCATAAGCTTTCGTGGGCTGTAACCCACTTTGTCAGATGTAAGGAACAGAAATCAGATAGGAGGTATATATATATATACATATCCAAGGGTAAGGAACAACAATGGGGAAGGTAGATAAAAGCAAAGTCCATTCAGTTAGAGTAGTCGAGGCCTATTCACAACGGTTGCTTAGGAGGTGACAATGCCAGTCACCCAGGCTAGTGAGATCCCTTTGTAACTCTTCGCCGGCTGCTTTGGACTGAACTAGCTTGAATAATTTTGCAAGTCTGCAAACTTTGCCACCTCACTGGTTACCCCTTTCCCCAGGTCATCTATGAACATGTTGAACAACACAGGCCCCAGTACAGATGCTTGGGGGGACCCAGCTATTTACCTCTCCCCAAAACTGACCATTTATTACTCCCCTTTGCTTCCTATCTTCTAACCAGTTACCAATCCATGGCCAGACCTTCGCTCTTATCCCTTGACTGCTTACGAGCCTTTGGTGTGGGACCTTGTCAAAGGGTTTCTGAGCATTTTCACAGCCGAGTTTCACAAGCATGGATGTTCACACATTGAGTATGACTGAAAACCAACCGTCAGAGGCACCTGTGTGGTTATTCACACTGGAAGCATTTGAGTACTTGTACAATCAGCTAACAGAAACAATACCACATGCTCAGTTGTGCAGTCGAGGGTTAATGCAGGAAAATGGAGATTACCCACTCTTCATTGGGGAGATACGGAGTTTACTCACCCTGATTCTCCTGTGATAAGCAAACCTCAGCTATGCTCAGCAACAGATCAGCTGCGGAAATTATGACTTATAAAAAACCTGCAAGGCTAGTGTTCCTGTGGGTTGGCTGAGTACATTTGCTGATCATTAAAAGCATCTGACCTTTGTTTATTTACTACTTTACATAACTGACAAGCCTAAACCCAATTCAGAATAAAGGGATCTCTGGGCCACGACACGGCCTGGCTGGGAACACCCAAAAGGTTAGTTTACCTACTTTTTTTTTTTTTTTTTAAACACTAGGTCATTACATGAGATCCAGTCACAATTCACCAGCGCAACTCAGCTTGCGGATACCCACCGGGACCTGCTTGTGATTCATGCACAGAATTCCAAAGGAATGTGCCGAGTAATTGGGTCATGTCAAAGAAATGGCTGGATACAGGTGGGGACTGGGAGTTCTCCACTTTCTCTTTCACTTTGCAGTTCACCTCTAAGAGAAGCCTGGAATGAGCCATCGTCAGGAAACGCCACTGCCTGATATTTGGACGTAGCTGGAATTACTCTGGACGTCCCCGTTCCAGAACCACCGGTATAGCAGGGTTTTAAAAAGTCTTTTCAGGGAACCCCTCCTCCAGCCCTAACTGCACAGACTCTGTCGGCAGAGAAAGCCCCCAAAACACTGAGGATTCCACATGAACCTCCACATCTTGGTTATCAGGGTAATTCAGCCGACAGCCATGCGGCCACATGCTGCAAAACTCCTGCGTCGCTTCCCACATCCGCTGCAAGCCAGCTGACTCTGGGGCTTCTACTATCGGCAGCCTGCCCAAGGAGCGTTTTCAGGAGTGCTCTTCACGGGGCTGCAAGCAGGTTTGTCACCCGGGGCTAATCGCTAGAGAATCAGGGCCACGTTTTTAAAGGGGCCTCACCCTGAACTGGGCATCGTGGTTTGCGCCATTAATTGCAAGCACAAAGGATATAGCAGCTAACCGTGTAACAGTCTGATCTGTGCATGCAAAGCAGCACGTCAAGCTCTCCGGGCCAGTAACTGTGACTGGAATGGACTGAAAGCCCAGCGCTGGGTGTGCAAAATGAAACACGCCCCCCACCCTTTTTCACACAGAACCGGGCCCGGAACAACGCAGCGAGCAGTGGAAAGTTGTGCGTGTGTTACCGGGGCACTTTTAGAGATTCTAGCGGCCGGAATACAGCGTCAGGCAGGATTGTATTTGGGGCATCCAGCCCAAGTGGCAACGGCTATTTCTAGGTGCCAGCTCAGGCAGCTACGCCAGCGGGAACTCACAGCTCCAGCACAGACGCACCTGGAGCAGTGGTTCTCAGACTTCGTGTGTCGGCGACTCCTGTCACTTAGCAAGCCTCTGAGTGCGACCCCCTCATCCCTGTGGGGGCCTGCCCCTGGCCCCACGCCCCCTTTGCCCCTAACCCCTGCGGGGTCCCCACTCCTGCTTCACCCCAAGCCCTGAAACCTCCTCCTGTGCCCACCTGGGGAAACAGCCCTGCAGGCATGAAGCGGCTGGTATTGGTGCTTTGCTCTCACCTCAGATGCTGCTCCTCCACGCACCCCTAAGAGGCTGTGTGTGGGGGGTGGGAAGGCAAGGAGCACTGTCAGGGCTCCCTTTCCTCCCTTTCCCCACTGGGCTGCATAAGGGGAGGGCAGAAAGCAGCATCTCCTGATGCTCACCGCACAGCATAGCTCAGGTGGGGGAAGCAGCCTGGATGCAGGGAACCCTAGCATTGCTTCTCACTCCCCGCTTCCCCCCTCCAGTCCCTGGGGGGGTTGGTGGAGGAACATTGGGGTGGGGGTATGAGCAGTATCTGTGTATCACCACTTGCCCCCTCCCGCCATGTTCCTCCTCCAGGAGGAAGCAGGAAGACTCACAGCCTCGCGCCTGGCTGGGGTATGACAGCTCACAACCCCCCCCGTAAACCACATCACGACCACCCACCAATCTGAGAACCAAGGACCTGGCGGTGACAAAAGAAACGTGCGGGAGAGAGCCAGGAGCTGAAGGCAGGTCTCCTGCGTCCCACTGCAACGCTCGAACCACAAACCCGTCCATTGGCGCTGATGGCTTTTTGAGACAGGAACAAGGTTAAGAAAATAAATAAATTAATCATGTCCTTTAAGGGAAAACCATGTTCTGCCCTGTCTCGTGCCTGAGGTCCTGTCTGCACACCAGAGCTGCACCCAGGCCATTTCTGCCAGGGTGATGGCAGCAGACTCACGACGCTTAATCTTATTCAGAGCAAAGGTATGCGCAGCAGTGGGCTCAACAGCTCTGCACATGCTTCCCTGGGTGTGGACGTGAGATGTGTTATGCATGTCACAGCATCAAAGGCCCCCTGGATTAGAGCAGAAGCAGTTGGGGACAGGGATGGACTCTTTGTTAGATGTTTGTACAGCACCTAGCACAATGGGGGTCTGGCTGCTTGGCACGACCATGATACAAATAATAATAATGACCTAGACAAGCCTTCACAGAGAGCAGGATAAGGCCCCGGTGTATTGAAAATGAGAAGAAAACGTACAATTGATTTAATAGCTTTCCGCCATTACCTTCCTTGTGGGCTTAAAGGTAAGCACGATTCAGTATGTGCAGCATCGGGGCCATGAGTGTCTCTTGTGCATAGAGCGGCTAACGCCATCAAGCGTTTGGAGGGGTCAGGTTCTGATCTTGTCGACAGCTGGAATGCCAGTGCAGTTACTCCGGACTGCTAGTGGGGTAAATGCAATCGGGATCAGGCCTACCGAGCACCGGAGGAAATAGCCGGGGCTCACAAATAACATCCCTTTGTCACCGGGAAGGAAGAAGGACTTTTAAAATATATTTTTTTTCCCCAGCGATTATTTTTGCTGGGCAATAATATCACATGGCAGCAGCAGCCCCCTGATTAGGTTGGCTGCGCCGAGGGCCCAGCTGCCATGGAGAAGATGAGTTAAAAAAAGGCCCGGTCTCCTTCAGCGAGAGGATTTACACCGCCGTTCCCGCCTGGCCGCTGGGCTCAGATGGGATGAGGCTGATGATGTAATGTTGATGCAAAAGGATTAGGGAGCTCTGCTGTGGAGAGGCGTCAGCCAGGGCGCTCGGTCTAGCTCTTCATCTCAGCTGCCCTTTCAAAAAAAGCTTCCTGCTCAGATCACTAACCGACGTCACCTTCCCACGTACCTTCTCGATCGATGGGCCTCAGCTCTGAATAGCCCAGCCCCCCCTTTCTTACCGAGCCTCCGCTAGCAGGGATTATATGAAGTCACCTATATCTGCACAGACCCAGGGTGCAGTGGGATTCTGATCTGTGACCCAGACCCCAGGCAGGGGGCAGAGATGCACGCATGACCCTGCTGTTCATCCCACCCTTCCACACCCCGCCCCTCCCAGTGACCCCACTGCAGGAGCAAGGTAAAATGGCTGCTTTCAGGATGGCCCGGGGACAAAATGGCCGCTCCTCGGCCCACATCAGTGGGATATCCATGCATTCGCTTCCTCGTTCTCTGAATCTGCGGAGCGTAGGGTTGCCACCTGGCCTGGGTTTCTCAGGATTGTCCCCTTTTCAAGGTAGCTGGCCTGGGCGAAATGGTTTGGATTTCCTGGTTTTTGGTACCTCCGAGGTGGCAACCCTATGTCTGGGGCAGAGAGGGCGTTGTGTGAGGCCTTCTCCCTATAAGTGGAGTGAAAACTTCCTTTACCCTTGGTGGTGAGGGCTTGTAACGAATGTGCTGAGGTGAGATGCAGTGACTGGACTCTCACACAGTAGCAGAGAACAGGATTTTTCAACAATCCCCTTTAAAGGGGACAGAACCTCATTTGACTGATTTCAACCCCATTCTCCTGTCCTGGACGGGCAGCTGCCACTTAATTCAGAGCGTGTTTGTTTAGGACAGTGCGAGGGAGAAAACAGCGGAGCTGGGGGCTGGGGAAAGAAAAAAAAATCAAATGAAAGAAAATAGACTGGAAAAACGTGGGGGAACACGAGTGAAAAACAAACAGACTGTGCATGAGAAGAAAAAATCCAGCTGAAAAATATAAGGAAAAAACCAGCATGGAGTAGGTATGAAAACTCAGATGCAGAGGGAACGAAGAAATAGGCGAGAAATTCGGCAGCAAAATGTACCCTGTTTGCTGATTGAATAGAATAAAGGGGATCCTTTTGACATACACAGGTCACTCCAAAGCAGAGTTTGAACCTTGAATTTTAGCATCACAACACTGAGTGCGACAACTCGAGCTACAGGGATAACACCAGTCACTAAAAGCAGTAGTAGGTTGTTATCCTTCAGTAGACTAGCCACACCAGGGGAACAAGACACTTATTTTGCCAGTGTGTTGTAACACCCGCTGAGCTTCTGAAGACTGGGTCTTCTAATGCTAATATTAGCAAGACAACGTGGGGAGGTTTGAAGGCAAAACTGAATCATCTTTGTGGGGGAGAAAAGAAAAAAAAGAACCCTAACAGGTTTAAGTTACAGGAAAAAGGGGTTTGGGAATCCACAAGAAAGCGGTTGCCAGCCCTCCGCAGTGTGTGAAGTTTGCTCAGCCCATTCCAGAACACAGCTGGCTCCAAGCGGAGATAAAACAAGCGGCGCATCAGTGAGGCAATGCTCAATGGACATCTAAGACTTCCCTCCAGAAGGCCCCAGGTCCCTGCATTAGACGAATGGCCTGGCGGGTTCCTGCCGCCTGCTGCTCGCTGCTAGACATGGACTCCAGAGCACACAGCGGGTGAAAGGCATTTTAAGGTGCCTCAGAGACGGGAGCCCGCGGATGGGCTGTAACTGGGCTTTTACTGCCCGGCTCGGAAACTCCGGCCACATGAGATGGGCTTGCACAAACCCAGCTAGGGTTCCGGGTGCAATCAGCACTCAGCCCCAGGACTGATTGGGTGTGGGGGAGACAGAGCCAGGTCCTCTTCACTGCCTGTGCTACACAGTGACATACCGAGAGGGGGCACGCCCACAGGCGCCAGCCTGGAGGGAGCACCGGCCAGGCCGTCCTTGGAGGAGCTGCGCCCCGCTGTCGCAGATGGCCAGGGACCGCCCGGCTTTAACATCCCCAGTGGCTGCGCAGACCCCGGCACAGGCCTGCCAGCAGCCAAGGGTTCCCGCTGCGGGGGAAGCAAACACCTTTCTGCCTCCTCCGCCCCCGCGCTGGGCGTCAGGAGGGAGCCACAGGGACCCCAGCTGCGCAGGGGCCAGGCAGCCAAAGGTGGGGCTCTGGGGCAGAGCCCGTCACTCTGCTCCTGCCTCCACCACCACCAGGCAGCTGGGGGGGCTGGGGGTCATCTGCCCCTGTCAGCGGGGCGGGGGGTGGGGGGAAGAGAGAGCAGGAAACGGGCCTGCAGACCTCCCCACCCACCTCCGCGGGGCGTTGCTGCCAATGGGGGGGAGGGCACAAATGTAAGCTTTGGCCCCCAGGGCACCAGAGACCCACGGTACACCGCTGGTCCTACACACTGGTCTAGCTAGGGGTGCAATTTTCTCTTCGTGTCAGAGGGCTGTGAATATTTTGCGCCTCTCCTTAAGGGAACGCCAGGCAGGTAACCCTCGACACTCGGTAATGGTTTTATAAGTCGATTGCTCCTGCCATCCCAAAGCGGCAGCGCTCAGATCACACGGTGAGGGGCCCAGACTCACGGGCGCGGGAGAGGAAGACCGATAGATATACATGGAGGACGGGTAGAGAGAAACGGAACCACGCAGTATTCGCAGGATCACCTCACTGGACTGCAGCCACCACGGAGCTGGAACGGAGCAGCTGCTCATTGGCACACAGCAGCTCAATACGTTAACTTAGGCCAGGCAGCGGAGATGGAGACTGTGCCCAGTTGGAACTGCAGGATGATGCAGTTAGGGAGACAGGCTGTAAATCGCCCAGACTGGAGTTTTTCCAGGGCACCAGATCAAACTGCCCTATTCTTGCAAGACCAGTCACTGGATCCGTAATGCTCACCGGTGACCTGGACCAAGTCTCAGAGGGCAGGTACTTCCTGCAGCACAACGCCCCTCAGCACCGGACTGCGGGACTGGCCCAGTCTCTCATTTCAAGGGCTGCCTGATTTTTTATTTTTTTTAAGTGAACGATGGATTTTGTAATTAATTTATTTTTTTTGCCACAGGGGAAATGGCCTAGTTTTCAGCAACCAAACACCGGAAAAGATTCAGCCCAAAACCAAAACATTTAGGGGTTTGGAACGGTGCCTTTTGCAAAACCAAAACCATTTTTGGGTGGCATCAACGCTCTTCACGGGAACAAAAGCCCATTTCCCAGCTGGCGCTAATCCTAGCTGCCTGCGGCCCGGCCCGCGTGCGAGGTTCCCTGGAGCACGTGGCTGATGTGCTTGGTGAGCTGTGTGGCTTAGGAAAAGGGCCGTTGCACGTGGGGCTTCTCCACCGCATCCTTCCCAGGACAGCTCGAACTGAACGTGGCGGGGAGGGACGAATGATCCACCGCGGCCTTCATTCAACGGGAAGCGGTGTCGTCCCTTGGCCCGTATGTCTAACTACTGCTGCCAGGCGAGTAACCAGGATCTGCTGAGTCCAGCAGGCCCAGAGACAGCGAACTGCCTCGCTGACGGGAGGCGGGGGGAAACGCCTTTGATCGAGGGAGATGTGATGAAGTCGGTTTCACTGTTTTCTCTTTCCTGCCAGCATCTCCTCTGTCTGGCCAGGGTTTTGAAGCTCTTCATTCAGGTCACGCTGTGAGCTGGGCTGCTCTGCGGGGGAAACGG
This sequence comes from Emydura macquarii macquarii, assembly GCF_026122565.2. Classification (NCBI taxonomy): domain Eukaryota; kingdom Metazoa; phylum Chordata; order Testudines; family Chelidae; genus Emydura; species Emydura macquarii. The sequence goes on along the minus strand of NW_027133607.1, from coordinate 8,746,464 downwards.
GGGAAGGGGGATACTGGGGCCAGTACACCAGCGATGGTGGGTTGCAGATGGCTGTAGGGCCCGAAGGTCTTGGCTTCTTGGTGGGGTTCTCTCCTCTATGAGAAGGGAGCGTGGTGAGGGGCAGAGCTGGGCCATATTCCCTACAGCAAGGGGCTGGTGGTTCGAGCAGAGAGGAGCACGACTGACCAGCGTGTGGCTGGCATTGTGGGGCGAGCCCTCCTGGGCGAATCCCATGGTAGGAAGGGTAGACATGATGGCCGGGGCCAGCGTGCCTGAGTTATCCACGTGGGCCCTGAGATCTCTCAGTGACAACGAACCATGGCGATCCCACCAGCAGAAGCATCTCTTGGCCTCGCAGAGAAAGCCCTCGGGGTGTCACCTCGCTGATAGAGAGGCTTGTCGATGGTACGAGACTCCCCCCGACTCCTTCCCCAAACCAAAAGGTTGAGAGGAGCTTTTCTCCTCCTGCAGGCCCCAGGGGAAGGGATTGATCTCCTCTCTGATACGCCTTTTCTTCTCATCCCTTTATCTCTCACCATGGGCCTCCGGCAGGCTGTAGGAAAAGACCCCGGGCTCCAGCAGACACTAGGAAATCTACAGTGAAGGGCAGGTATGTAGTAGTGTGATCCAAAGCCTATTGAAATCAGAGGAAACACTTCAATGGGCTTTGAATCGGGCCTTCACATATTCAGCAGACGAGCCGGATTCATCACCCTAGAGGCTGTTGTGAGCTGCGGTGCTCCGGGCCTTTCGCTGCCATGCCTTTTCCGAGGGCAAAAGCGTTTGCTGGAAGCTCGCTTCATCAGTGTTTGCCCAGGACTGGGAGGTCCCCAGCCTGAAGGCTCTCTAGGACGGAGGCCATAGGGAATTTTTAGAGGGGAACCAGCGGAGAGAGATCAGGGCTGAGTGACCGCAAAGCGGACAGGGAACAGAGGGGCGCTCGCCCTCTCGTGAGACCTGGGCCGACGCATTTCCCCAAAGTGCGAGTTGGACTTTAAAAAGCGAATGGCAGGACCACAAGGCGTCACGATAACCTGTAACCACGACTGCTGATGGGAGAAGGTAGGAAAGCGAGACAGACGGAAGTTGTCCTGACAACAAGGCCTCCTGCCATAACTCAAGGCCTGTGTGAAGATCATGCCTGGTCAACAGAAGAAGCGTGGAACCAGAAACCAGTGAGGCAAACCGGGAGGGTCGGAAACTAGGCCTGATTGGTGGAGAAAATAATGAGCGGAGGGGCTATTCCGCCACCACTCCCTTTGTGGGTCACTAAAAGGAAGAGGCTTTGGGGAGGAAGACTGGCTTGCTTCCTCACCAGGGCTGCCACCCCGCCGTCTCCTGGGACCCAAGACTTTCGTCCTCGCCATCCTGAAAGATGCGCTGACCAGACCAGGCCAGAGAGAGGGACCCAGATGGTGTCGCCACATCTACCAGCTCCGGTTGAATCCCAACCACCACCTGGGATGAAACAGGATCGGACTTTAACAGCAGCCGCTCCAGCCATCTCGACTAACTTCTCTTTTCCCTGAAAGGCCTGTCATTCTCAGCTTTGCTACCACCCAACAGGCAGTCACTCAAAGGGTTTTTCCCCCTCTAAAAATTCTCTGCAGCTAAGGGAGAAAGGGGCCAAGGGATGCTGTTGCAATGAAAGCCGTACTTAATACTTTACCTTTCAGAGGCTTTAGCTGTTTTTCCTTCTTTTCTTTGTCTTTCATAACAGGGTAAAAGGCTTGTTGATGGTGTGTCGGCCCTGGCACAAAGCAGGTTGCGGGCTCTGGCTACGAACCCTGAACCTTGTTTAACGCAGCTCATGTTGGACAGTGGCTGGGTTATGTTGACGCCTTTAGCCTACGTATTCCAGCTAAGTCAATACAACGGGCCCGAAGCAGGAATCTTGCTGGGGCTGCCCCCTTCCCTCGCCCACTAAAAATACTAATTGAATGATTTCCATGAGCCAAAAGCCGACACCAGCATGACACACATGAAAGCACCTGGGAAAAAGTCCACGTTCAATCAGAGAAATGATATTTTGGGGTAATATCAAATTGGGCCCCCTTGGGCTGTTTGGGACCCTAAGCACCTGCTTAGTCTGTTTGTGCCTCGCACCAGCACTGACAGGAAGAGAGGCTGATTTTGTGGTTAGGGACACTGGGACGCAGATGAGCTGGCTTCAATTTCTGGTTCTGCCGTGGATCTGCCTGCGTGACCTTGGGAAAGTCGCATCTCTCTGTGGCCCCAGCTCTCCCCTGTTAAACAGGGATGTGCTCCTTCCTTTCTGCCACCCTTTGTCCTTCTTGCCTACTTAGACTGCGTGGTCTTAGACCACTTACGGCCCCCCTAGGTATCTGTCCAAGAGCCCCACTGTTCACCTACGGGACACTTGCTACGACAACATATTCCCATGCACTTGGCTAACGCGCTCGTCACAGTGGAAGGGAGCGGGCTGCAATTACGTGCGTAACAACGCATCCTTGGTCCTTTTAGAAGACGGGTGGTTTGAGCGCTTTGCTTAGCAAAGGAAGGTGGCGAAGGGCGACGCCCAGACATGGCCCACAGCTGTGCAAATCTCATGCAGCTGCAACCATCCCTCGCTCCCCGCAGACTGAGACCAATGCTGGGAACTCACGGGGAGCTTTTTCTGCCCTACCGCTTCCCCTCCCTCCCCCCCGTAAGGTGACTTCATTCCTTCTCTGTGTCTGAGCCGCCATAAATATTTCAGGATCACGTATCCCTCGCTGTAACCCAGCTGGAGAGAGAGATGGCCCCTGATAATGATGGACCGCGGCAGTCATGCTAGACAAGCCCCTTAATTAATAATCCCAACAACAACAGCTTCAGCAAGGCTGAAAATCCTGTAATCTTCCCCCGGTACGCAGCAGGAGCTCACTGCTACCCTGGCAGGAAGTGGGTGGGAGCTGGGGGTGGACCGGAACCAAAGCCTCCTACCTCTCTAACCTTCTCCCACGTTACCGCAGAGACGACCCAACACTAAACGCTGCAGCCTGGGTCTTGGCTGGGAACGGAGTCTGCAGCGCCAAAGGTGTTAATTGCTGGAAGACAGAGGACTATAGGGAATACTGGAGATCACACTAAGCCAATGTAATGATTGGCACTCTCTCAGTACCTAGACAGCTGGGTTCAAGTGCTGTCTGGCAGGGGCTAGGAAGCTTGCTGGGAGACTTGCCCTGCTGAATTGCCGGTGCAAATCCGGCACAGGACAGCAGTGCATGGAAGCCAGTCCCAGCCATACAGATGCACCATCGCCTGCCCCTATTTTCTCCGTCCTTGGTCCACTCAAAACTCCAGCTTCTGCCTTCTCACTGCACGGGAACTGCTCTGGTTAAGGTCGCAGGCGCCTCTGTTCCATCCTGCATGAGCTTCCCCATTAGTCTCTAACATTGCCCACTCTTGGCTTTCACGGCGCTGCCCTCTCCTAGTTCACCTCCTGCATCTAGCCCTGGTTTCGGTGGGTCCTCCTTTCCTCTCTCACTGTCCCACCGGGCTCTTGTCCCTGGCACCATCCCCTTCTCTCTCCGTACCCTCTCTAGGGCTGATCTCATAGGTTCAGTGCCATCTTCACATCAAACGACTCCCTGTTACTGACCGGTTTCCCTTCATCCAGTGCCCCATCCCAACCTGTTTTCCGATGTCTCACCTCTGAGTTCTCCTCTTCCACTGTATCAAGTGCAAGCTTCTTGTTCTCATTAGTCTGCTCTCCCTACATCTCTGCCTTCTTTTCTTAGCACGTCTCCCTTCTCCTCTGCAGCAATGCAGCCAGCCTTGGCACCTGTTTGTCTGCTTCTCCAATAGCCATGCCTCCTGGAAGGGTAATTAACAAATTTGTTTAAAAAAATATAAGCATTTGGGGGCAGACGACTGTGAACTGAAAAACCAGGCTAAATTCAATGAAAAAGTTGCTGGCTGTGAACATGTCAGCAATGACTCCTGTTTTGATTCATGGACTCACAGACCCTTTTAAACAGGAGACATTTATTAAACAATCAATCAGACATTACAGACAAACCAACAGCCTTCCACACAGCTCCCATTCCAGCTTGATCTAGCTTGTTTACCAGGGACACCCCCTGCAGGAACTCGATACAACACAGAGACATCTATTGGCTGAGTGATGTAACTGCAAGTAAATGTCTTCTAGACCTGACTGGAAATTTTTTGATGAAACCTTTTTTTTTGGTCAAAAATGCCAATTCGTCAAAATCTAAACCGTTCACAGGAACGGATCAGTTTCAACAAATTTCCCGGTGCAAAAAAAAAAAAAAAATGTTGAAAAAAGTTTCAAAATTGTCAAATAGCCCATCTGACATTCACAAAATGAAAGGTTTTGGTTTTTCATTTTGAAACAACTTTTTGCTTAGAAAATTAACTTAATTTACATTTAAAAATGAGGTCAAAATCAGAAGATATTTCAATTTCAAAATCCAAAATTTTTTTTGGCTCATCACTGCAAAAACTTTCAGGATTGACGTTTCTATCTTGATTCAAGACCTGACAATTTTTTTAAACTTTGAAAATTCCGACAAGATGAGAAACCCATTTCCTCTCCAGCCCTACTCACCACTGTGCTCTCCGGTAGGGGACTCAGATCTTTAGCTCAAACCCAAGAGGCTCCTGTTTAGCCTCAGAGATTCCCAGATGCAATCCCCAGTGACAACCAACATGATGGTCATTACATATGGATTGCCCAACTGTAGCCAACTCTGATCAGCCTGTACTCAAGGGAAGGGAACATCACGTGATTTGACTCATTTTAGCTACAGGCGGAATGATGCTGGCCACTCTATTTTTTCACTGGGAAAGTAAATCGCAGAGCCAGGTTGTGGTGAGAAAGGTCAACTTCAAAGATTGTTTTCCAGCTTGGCTCCAGGCTTGCTGCACCTGGATCTGGCTACTGTGGCATGCCATAGTCAGCTAATTTACCAAGCAGGTCTATCTACCCTGCTTCCACTACCGAGGGGATGAGAAGGAATCGCACCCTCCTGTGGGAGATAGCCTTCTACTGCTTCCAGCACCAGAGAGAGCAGGGAACCAGAGAAGCCCATTTGGGAGAGGTGTGTGAAGCAGCCACGAGCTGATTCAAAGAGACGTGAAGGCATGTGGCAGCTAGAGAGGCCCATTATGCTGCAGGATGGAATGGGAAAAGCAGGCGGAGGATTCTCAGCCTGTAGCATGGCGCTGCTAAACGGTTACTCCTGAGTGCATGCTCCAGCATGCTGGGTGCTTCACACAACCAAGCAGAGACGCAGGTCCTGGCCCAATGAAATAGAGACAGGAGACAAGTGAGGGCCGTGAAGTAACACAGGTGGGGAAGGGACAGGCGGGAACAGGGCTGCAATAACAAGAACAGTTTATTTCCCAACCTGCCCTACAAACAGCCCAGACTCACCCATCTCCTGGAGTCTGGATTTATCAACCAAGTCACCAACCACGAGATAAAGTTATAAGAAAAAGTTCAGCTCTAACCTTCATCCCTGGCTTGGCTTTTCCTGTGGTTCCTCCTGGCAGACTGCTCAGCCCACACCCTAGATACTCTCCTATTAGAGAACCACACCCACCTCCCTTGTATTCAGGTGGGATAGAGACCCACTTGAACCAGTGAGGTCAGCAGAACCTACTTAACCCTTTCCCAGCAGAACGACCACCTGCTAACAGGACTGGGTGCTTCAAGCCCGTCTGTGACACACAATTGCTAGGTAAGGCACAGACACAGGCGCAGCTCAGAGGCTCTGCAAGATATTTTAATGAGTTCCCTTCTCATAGACGGGCAGGCAGGACCGAGGCTAAGGGGAGGGAATTTGGCGTGATGGGGGCAGCTCACAGATTGCAGGCGGGTGCCCGAAGAATAACATGGTGGCGCTGGGAAGACAGGAGTGGGAGAAAAGAAACAAAAGGGGTTTCAAGACCTGCACCGTGAGCTAAGGCGAGGGGATGATGGGGCGGAAGGAGACCATGAAGCAGACAGGGTCAGGGGTACGGGTGCGTGGCTGGCCTGTGAAGGCCAGGACAAACAGCAGGAACTAGCTAAGCAATGGGGATCCAGTGGGGGCACTTGAGGAGAGGGAAAGATGTGGTCCCAATGGGCCGGTAAGGCGATTTTGGTGCTAGACCGCTGGGATTTGTGGGCAGGAGGAGATTGTCGCAGCAACAGTAATGACCTGGAAGTGAAAGGGAACATGAGCTACAGCCGGGTACTGGACCGTGGGTGCTGTCTGGGGGAGTGCCCAGCTCCGGGTACCCCCAGGTGCATGCTGGACCGTGGGTGCTGTCTGGGGGAGTGCCCAGCTCCGGGTACCCCCAGGTGCATGCTGGACCGTGGGTGCTGTCTGGGGGAGTGCCCAGCTCCGGGTACCCCCAGGTGCATGCTGGACCGTGGGTGCTGTCTGGGGGAGTCCCCAGCTCCGGGTACCCCCAGGTGCATGCTGGACCGTGGGTGCTGTCTGGGGGAGTCCCCAGCTCCGGATACCCCGTTGTATCCAGCCCGTGCTCAGGCAGGCTGCATCTCATGCAGGATGTGTGTTGCAGTAACTGCTCCATGAGGCACGCATTGCGGCAACGTGGCTGAGTGGTTAGAGCTGGGAACTGGGCGCCACGGCTCTTGGGTCCGGTTGGCAGCTCCTTGTGTTGGGTGCTAGGTTGCACGCGCAGGAGGGTGGGTCTGGATGGCAAAGAGAAGGCCCCCCCAGCGCCAAGCTCATAGCCCGGATCAACTGACTCAGGCTTGTGCTACGGCGGGGAAAAAGTCCCTTGGGCTGGAGCGGAGGCTCCTAGCGCCACCCCCCCTTCGCTGGGCTTCAGAGCCCAAGTGGGGCCATGGCCACTGCAATGTTTAGCCCCGCTGCATGAGCCGGGGTCAGTTGACCGGCCTCTAAGCCTTGTGCCCATGGCGGTACGGCGGTACCCTCAGGGGCGTTGAAGGGCTGGGTTGAGAGGCAGGGAGGGGAGCCGTGCAAAGGGGGAGTATTTAATTCATGGCAGCAGCAGAGAGCGGCTGCCCTTTGTGCCCCAGCAACACCGATACCTGCCATCCCTCCGGCTCCCCGGGAAGCAACCCCTTACCAGGGCCCAGCGCCCCGCCGAGCTCCTGTCTCCATCAGCTCATCATGCATTAGTAATGGCCACCAATCCGCCTGGAGCCGATGGCCTTTTTCCAGTGGGGGGGATGCTGCAGGAAGTAACCAGAGCCTGCAGCGCTGGGCTGAGTGTCAGGTGTCATCCGAGCTCTCTAGTTCCCAGGGGCAGGCTGGGTTAGGGAGCCACGCAGCCGTACAGCCACGGCGGGCCCCAGGCAGCTTCCCAGGCCCTTCTCCTAAAGCCTCGTGCTAGCGTAACAGCCGGCAGCTGTCTGCCTCCAGGGACCGACCCACCCAGCTGGGAGGCAGGTTGCATGGGGAGTTGGCGGCTCTGCCTCCAAAGTCTCCGGGCATCAGGCAGCTGAAGGAGAACGCCCCGGACCAAACGGGAGGAAGGGTGGACGGAGGCGTCCTCAACAGCTCCCGGTGCTGCTGGTTGGCTTCCTTCGAGGCCGCAGCTTTATTACGTGTATTACAGCAGGACCTGGAAGCCCCAGCTGTGATCAGGCCCCCCGTGTGCTAGGTGCTGCACACACACAGACAGACAGAGAGCCCCTGCTCCGAAGAGCTGACCGTCTAACGGACAAGACAGGCGGAGGAAGGGTGGGAGGGGAACCAGCCGCCCAGAGAGGGGAGAGAACACGGCAGCACAAGCCAGGCCAGCGGCAACACGGGGAGAAGCCAGGATCTCCCAGTCCCAAAACTCGGCCTCCTCTTGCCAGCTGGTGAATAGACTAGGGGCGAGTGGCCCTACAGGCTCCCCAGGGCGAGCGGCTGAGCTAGATTAGCTGCAGCGGTGGGATCTTACAAGAGAGGGCGTCCAAAATAAAACCAGCAGCTTTTTAAAGGGCGGGGCTCTGGGCAGCCACACGCCCCCCCACCGCGCAGCGGCTTTGGTGTGAAGCAACCGCTTCTTTTCTCCCCGGTGCCGAGGTTTTTCCGGCGCGGGAACGTTCCCCCTGCAGCAGGCGCCAGAACCATCCATCGGCATCAGCTGCCCAGGCCTGAGCCCGTCGGGCTGACCTGGCTTGGCTGCATTAAGCTGCTAAGCCACCTCCTGCCCCCCCCCACCGCGGGCACAGCAAGACACCCTCCCCCCCCCGAAGACCGAGGATCACACACCCCTGCTGCTTATGGTTCCCCCCCTCTGCGCCAACAGCAGCCTCTGGCCCAAACACGACACCAGGCCCTGGAACAGCGACCTCAGCCTGGCCCTGGCCACAGAGCAGCTAGGAAATAAACCAAATGATCTGGGAGAGGGGGAATGGGATCCATCCAGCGTGCAGTGACCAGGGGCCAGTTCTGTTCCTTGGACTGAGGTTGACTCCGAAGGCCAAGACCTGCCCGGGCCATTGAGACTGAGCCCCGTCTGCTCGCCGGAGCAGATCCTGCCGGGGGAGGGCTGGGGTTGCACTAGCTTGCGCTGTCCCGGCCTGGTCTGCAGGGAAACAGCAGCCAGGCGGCACCAGGGCTGCCTTCCGCCTACACCGCAGAGAAGGGGTTTTAAGATCGGGGTCCAGCCTCACGTGGGAGACACGCCTGGGAAGGAGGGTCCCCTCCCCCGGGGCCAGGGAGGCCCATTGAGTCCCGTGCATTCGCCAAAGCCGGCTAGTGCCTCAGTCACCATCACTGAGGGGCAGCTGCAGCCAGCTTGTGTCAAGCTGGGGGGCGGGGGGCTGGGGAAGGAGCCCCTCGGCATAGCTGAGTGTGCAGGGAAATGCTGCAGCACGTTCCCGCCCTTGGCGGAGAGGGAGGGCACGCGAGCGGGCGGCTTGGCTTGGCCCCATCACGCAGAGATGACATCACCCCAGCTGGAGCCCCCTTCCCGCCCCGCGCCCGCAGAGCCGCAGCGTCTGAATTATTTAGCACCAGCTGGAGCAGCTGCTGCTACCTCCTCTGCGATGCTGCTGCAGCAGCCGCTGCTGCCGCCCCCACCCCCGCTAACTGCCCCCCCTTGCCTTCGCCTGGACCCACGAAAGCCGCAGCGGCTGAACCGGGCCTCCCGCTCGCTCAGCTCCGTGGCCCAGCAGCGCAGTGGGTGCGCAGCGTGCAGGGGCTGGAGTGCTCTGCGGAGCTGGCCAGCTGCAGCTTCCTGCCCTGCCTGGCAGGCAGGGGATGGGGACAAGTCACCACATCCCCCTCCCCACAGCTCCAGGATGCAGCCACGCTCGCTCCCGGTCCAGCCGCCAGTTTTGGGAGGGGGCGATAGCCACCCCTGGCATTTGATCCTGGTGCTCCACAGCGAAATGCGCCAGGCTGGAACGCCTGAGCTACAAAGCCAGGCTGCGGGACTGGGGCTGTACCAGACTCCCCTGATCTGTGGGCCAGGGCGACAGACACAGTGACAATGGCCTTTCTCTCCCCTTTGAGCCCAGCTGGCTTTAACCACCCCTCCAGCGATGCCACGCCACTGCAGACCTCTCCCGGGCTCCCAGTGCCTTTGCCACTGGCGGAGAAGGTCGTGGGGACAGCAGGGGAAAGGTAGCTTCCCTCCACTTCCCTGCTGCGACAGTGGAACTCATGGCCCAGCTCCCCTCCCAGCTTGGGCACTTGGGGCCCTGGGAACTGGAAGGTCGCCCTGACCCTTCAAGACAGGAGAGCAGAAGAAAGGGCTGCCCACGTCCTGTCTCCAGCACACAGCCTCTTTGCATCACTGCAGGCTGGGGAAGGATGCCAGAGCTGCTCCCAGGGGCCAAACAGATGGGAGGTGGGCCAGACCGCCTCCCACAGTCCCTGCTGTGGGCATCCGATAGTCACTGCACCCCCACAAGTAGCCACGGCCAAGCATGATTTCATGTTGGGATGGGAGGTTGCAACCTGCTGGGACCCATCCACCAGCAGAGAGCCCGGTGCACCCACTCCCTGCCCCCCCAGCTTGCTGCCCTGCCTTCCACCCTGGGCTAGGACCCAGCTGAAGACCCTGCTGTGAGGTTTTAGAGAACTCTGCAGCTGGAGGCTTCAGTCGCTTTAGCCCAGGGAGCTTGCATGGGGGAAGCCGAAGCCGGCGTCCAGCATGGCAGCAGACACATCTCCCCTCTCTGGTATGAAAGGAGGCTGGCAACGCGATGGCGGCTGGCCCTGCATTGTCAGGACTGCTGGGGCATTACAACATGGTGTGCTAGACTGGCTCAGGGCACAGCGTTGTGTCACCCTCCAGAAGGTGAGCACCGGGTACTCAAATGAAGAAGCGCGCCCGTCACTCCAGCAGCAGAGGTCTGGAGGCTGAGCCCCGTTTGCTGTCCTCAGACAGGCATGAAGTCTCGCTAGATCGGCTGGTCACAGGGGGAGGAAATAGTGCAATAGTGCAGTGCGGTGCCAGGAAGGGCAGAGTTCTGAGCACCTTGCCCCGTCCAAGAGCACGAGCACATGCACATTGGGCCCACCTGCCCTCAGCTCAGCCAAGCCTGCACCATCGAAATTCCTGGCTGGAGCAGCTCAGCTCTGGCCAGGGTTTGGCTGTCAAGAGCTAGGACCGTATCCACCCATCGCTAGCTGGGCCTATAAGTGGGCAGTGGGAGGAGGCTGGCTCGGGCAGGGCAGGCCCGATGGGAAGAGAGTCGGCTGGGGTCCCCGGCGGGATTCACACTGCTGACCCCTGGCTTCCCAGTCTGCTGCCCTAACCACTGCACCAGGGGGCCAGGGCCCTGTTACCCTAGGCACGTAGAGGAGGTTGGTTCGGTCGGAGTTGGCACGGCAGGGCCCACGGATGATGAGATCACCACTGAGCCGGGCGTGTTTCTAGTGGGGTCAGCTCTTTGCCCTACACTATTTCACATTTTGATCAGGGACCTGGAAGAAAACACATCATTACGGAAAGTCTGCAGCTGACACCAAGTCGGGGGAGCGGTAAACATTGAAAAGGCTGGGCTGCTGAGACAGAGCTAGCTGTAGCGCTTGGTAAGCGGTAGGCAGGAGCAAACAATACGCATTGTAATGCGGCCCGCTGTCAGCGTGCACACTGAGGAGCAAAGAAGGCAGGCTGTGGTTACAGGATGGGAACTCTAGCCAGGGAAGCAGCGACTCTGAAAAAGACCTGGGGGGCATGGTGGATAATCAGCTAAACACAAGCTCCCATGAAACTGGGTAGAAAAAAGGGCCAATGTGGTCCTTGGAGGCATCAACAGGGGGAATCTTGGGTTGGAACGGGGAGATGATTTTACCTCCGGGTGGGGCACAGCTGCTGGAAAACGGTGTCCAGGTCTGGTGTCCACACCCCCAGAAGGATGTTTACAAGCTGCAGAGGATTCAGAGAAGAGCCCTGAGAATGATTAGAATTAGAAACCACGTCTTCTAGTGAGACTCAAAGGAGATCGATCGATTCAGCTTAACAATGAAAAGGTGACGATCCTGGGCTCTTCTGTGTAGCAGACAAAGGTGTAACAAGAGCCAATGAAGCTAAACAAATTCTGACTGGAAATAAAAAGGCACCATTTTTAACAGGAAGAGTAATTAGCCGTTGGAACAACGGCCCCAGCGTTGTGGGGGATTCTCTATCACAGGCAATTTTTAAATCAAGATTGGATGTTTTTCTAAGAGAATCTCTCCAACACATCATTAAAGACCTACAACCTATCCCAGCAGATGATCCCTCACTCGCTCAAGCTGTGGGAGGCAGACCTATCCTTGCTTACAGACAGCCCCCCAACCTGAAGCAAATACTCACCAACAACCGTACACCATACAACAAGAACACGAACCCAGCAACCTATCCCTGCAACAAACCCCGTTGCCAGCTCTGCCCACACATCGACTCTAGTGTCACCATCTCTGGTCCTACCCACATCAGCCACACCATCAGGAGCTCATTCACCTGCACATCTACTAATGTAATATATGCCATCATGTGCCAGCAATGCCCCTCTGCCATGTACATTGGCCAAACCAGGATTGTCACTACGCAAAAGAATAAATGGACACAAATCAGATGTAACATCCATAAACCAGTTGGAGAGCTCTTCAATCTCCCAGGACACTCTGTAGCTGACTTGAACATTGCCATACTTCTACAAAAAAAACTTCAAAAACAGACTTCAGAGAGAAACTGCAGAGCTGGAACTCATCTGCAAACTTGACACAATCAGACTGGGTCTGAATCAGGACTTGGAATGGTTCTCTCATTACAAGAAGTAATTGTCACTGTTCACACATTCTCACCTTCTAATCAATGGTTGTGAATAGGCCTCAACTACTTCCCCATTGCTGTTTCTTAAACTTGGCTATGTATATACACACCTGCGATCTGATTTCTGTTCCTTACATCTGACGAAATGGGTTACAGCTATGCCTGCAGACTGACAAATTTAATTAATTCGAAGTGCTACAGGACTCATTTTTTCTCTAGCTCTTGTTCAAATGGGAATTAACTAAAGGAAGTCTTAAGGGTTGAGTCATGCAGGAGATCAGACTAGATGATCAGTGGCCCTCTTCTGACTTTAATCTAGGGGCTGCACCTGCTCTGGGTCTCCCATTGCTCTTCGACTCAGAGGTGAAGTTACAGCAAAGGGGGAGTTCGCTACACATCTCCCATGAATGCTTTAGAACTGGTGTCCCCACCCCCTGGAGGGGGATTTAGACTGGGCATTTATTAGCAGTAGGGACAGTTTCTTTTGCCTCTGTGAGAAGCAGGAAACTGTGCTGCTTTCCCCACAAAACATGCATTGGGAAGACAGGCTGGCAACTACCAACATGTGAAGTGTTCCCAGTAACTGGGGAGCAGTTGAGCTATTGCCACCAGCTAAAAGAAAGTCACAAGAATGGAGACCAAGCTTATATTTGTTTATAACAAACATGGGCCCCGACACTGGCCCCTATAGAGACGGGTCTCTGTCGCATGGGAGTCTGTCCCTCTTCTGTCTAATGTGGTATTATAATAGCATCAGCCAGGGCGCACAGTGCTGAATCCAGAGCCTCTGGGCTTCTATTCCCATCTCTACCCTGGACCTGCTGTGACACGTCGGATAAGTCAGATTGTCTCTTTCCCCACCCCTCATGTGTAATGAAGACCGTAAGCTCTTTGGGGAAAGGGCCGTCTCTCATTCTGGGTTTGTACAGCCCCTAGCATAATGGGGTATTACTCACACATGTACATAAATGTTAATCTACTGATCTGTGAACAGGTAAGAACTTTAATAGAAGCATAAGGAGAGTGTCCCTTCCACTGTAATTCTGTTTTTAAAAACACGTCAGTGCCAAATATATTTTAACATATGAATTTAGGATCGTACCACCAAAGGCCACTATTCTAATAGCCGCCAAGCACTTTTGACAATTATATAAAAGCACAGCCAAAGACCAGAAATTACTCAGCAGCAGGCTCCACCCCCCATCCCCCAGAGCAGTAACTGAATGGATCTTTAATGAATTCTCTCTTCCTTTTCTTTAAAAAAAAATATCCCTCACCCCAAAACCTACCTGCAGGTGAACTTTGCAGCGCATCCTGCATGTCAAGAAGTTCAGATCGTTTCAGAGCCAGGCGTGCTAAGGGAGAACATCAGCGCATTGAGAGAGGCAGATGAACTTTCATGCATCAGTCCAGGGCAGGGTATTGTTCTCGACAATTCCACGTTGTAAAAGAAGAGGTGCATTTTCTATAGGGGTAGCACAGGCCCCGCGCCAGACGACTTGTCCAGACGTCACTTTCTCGAGATGGAACCTGAAGACCAGCTGCAGCCGTTTGGAGCCTAGGTAACTCCACAACGGAGCCACAACCGCCCCAGCCATTGGCTAAGTGAGCCTGGAACTATTTTAGTTCTTTCCTCGCAGCAAAGATTTGGGGGCAGGAGGGGAGAAGGTTTTCGCTGGGCAGCAGCTCAGTGTCACGCAATAAGCCAGCTGGAAAGTTGGCCATGCAAGACCAGGTAAGAAGAAGCCGAGCCCAGAAGGCGTAGCATGAGGGCCACCTACTGGCCAAAGAAAGAATGGCTGGCACTTCTCTCAGGTGCCAAGGGACAGGAGTGTCTCAGGAAGGATAGCTAAGTGCCCGTGTGGGTGGCACAGGATCGTGGCCAGCCAGGCTGTATAGTTCTGCTGGGTGACCTGGACAAGCCACGTCTCCTTGCGCCAGTTTCCCCTTGTGTAGAATAGGGTCAGAACACGGCTGCATTGCAAAGTGCTTTGCATTAATCTGTGCAGCCACTAATTAATTGCAAAAGTGCTTTGACAGATACCGATGAGAAGAGCTAAATATTTATTATTCTAGGGGAGACGGCTGGAAAAATAGGAGGGTCTTAAAGCCTCCAGTTAATTCCTGGCATGGGCAACCAGCACTTACGAAGTTACCGGGACTGATCTAGCCAGAGGCGCTGAGAAATTCAGGGCCCTGTTGGGCGAGGTGCAGCACGAAGACAAACATGGTCCCTGCCCCAAAAGCCTTTCCAGTCTGTAGAGTCACTCTCACCCAGACCCACAGCAGCACGGGAGGCAAGGGCCGCACGTCGTCTTCCTAGCGATCCTTCTTCGCGCTGTCGGCGTCTCGACACCCGTGACGGGCGAACAAGAGAGACCTGCGCAGCTCGCTTTGAGGTAGACCCAACAAGTGGAAGGCGGAGGCGGGGGGGTGGTCACAGCTTCACCCACTGGAGGAGAAAGACGTCAAAAGAAACTCACTCCCCAGGCTGCTTCTCCTGCAATCTGCTGTGAAAGCTTAAAACTGGCGACCAACTCCGAGCTCGCCCCGGCGGTACCTTCCCACGTGTGGGGGGACCCAATGCCAGCCGTTAGTTGGAGGTTTGAGAAACTTCTGACAGTCCGGCTGTCTCCTGGAGAACGAGACAGCACAAAAGCATTTGGTCGCAGTGAAAGTAGTTAGCCGGCCTCGGCCGTAAACTCTTCAGGCCGGACTGAAACGCTGGCCACGTCTAATTTGGCCAGTAGGTGGCCCTGGTGCTACACCATCCAGCCACGGCTGTGCTGATCTCTCTCTGCGCCATGCACTCCAGGACAGGCTCACTGCACAGAGCCAAGCTGCCCTGCAACAAGACCATTCCGAGGGCAGCTGACGCTTCCCAGGGGCCAGGCCCATACAGCTCAACGAGGCTGTTTTGTGAGCAGACCGCCGGCTTCCTAACTCCAGGAGCAGCGCCGTTTCCAAAGTGCCCCCTTGCACGTCGCAGAGGGCTGTTTTGAATTTACCGCCGCTGCTACAGCAGAGAGTAGGTGGCCTTAGGTTAGGTGCAGGCTGGCCTCAGCTTCAGTTTGCAGCAAGGGGGCATTGAAGTTGATCGATCTCTTTTAGATGCGCCTCCGACCATCCGAATCCCTGCAGATTATCCCTCCAACGTTGCCTCAAGAGTTCCACTCCGTCAAGTATCACGACGGGTTAGCAGATGAAAATCCCAGCTGTGTTTAAAGACACCCCTGCGGTCACTAACAGGTGGGGTCATTCTGACATCAGCTGTAGCTATATTTGTATCCATACGTAACCCAGTTCCAGGTGCAGGGGTGCCCGGTGAGCAGAGCACTGGTGCAAAGAGGCTGGCAGAGACATGTTCTGTCCTGCAGGTGCTAAGAGCGGAAGAAGGCTGCCACTAAACCGGCAACTGACCAGCAACAAGGACATCTTCCTCTTCAGCCATCCTGTGTATTGCCACGGAAGACTTTCCAGCCCATTTGTTTAAGAAGAAAACGTCTAAAGTTCGGGTGTGTGTGTGGTATTTTTCAAATCAAGTCGTACGGAGATCTGGGAGATGAATGAAAACCCTCCAGGGGAGACCTCAGGCTCTGGCTGGCGTTTTTAAACCTTACCAAACTGTATTTACTGCCTCATCAGCGAGTCTCTTTATTCCCTCTCCCCCCAGCCCCGTTATTTAGTTTGGTGGGAGATCAGCAGCAATGACACAGCCTCAGTCTTTCTTCCAGAGGAGAGAGACTAGAGGGGACGTGTTGAGTGAGGCTTTTGTGGTCAGGGGTCCACAGCCCTAGACACAGGTGCTACCCTCCTCACCTTATCACATGCAACTCAGGAGGTTCCCCCAGATGCTAGGCCAGCTCCAAACTGCCGCTGAGACGGCTCTTGAAGTGCACAAGACACGGCAGGGGAGGGCAGTCTTCCAACTCTCAGCCCACGTTCCACATTTCTAACAGCACTCTGCCCACATGGGACGTTACCAGCATGGGGGAGACGGTCTTAATACCCCAGCTTCCCAAGTCTTGGGATCGCAGATAAAAAAAAAAGGCACAGAACTGGCTGGAGCCAGAGCCACTGTACGAAACGGCAAACTGGCGGGGGAATGCCAGTGGTGGAGGCCGAGCAGGAAGCCCTGAGCAGCCGCCCGCAGCACAATGCGATCTTGTGCTCCATTAAATTAGACCTAGGAGCGGGTGCGAGTGTGAACACACGATCAGCAGCTGGCCTGCAATAGATGGGACAGGCCCTGTCAGCTCTGCAGACAGCTTCAGCTAGAGGAAGTCTGAAACCATGCCAGCACTGACCTCCAACACAGAAGGGATGGCCTGAGCAATGCTTTCAATTAACAGGGCTGCGAGCAGATCTTCCAGGAGAGCTGAATGTTTTGACCGCTTCTGTCCATGGAGAAGCGTGCAAGACATTGAGCAATTCCTAAAGTCCTTGACTGGGGTGAACTCTTCATCTCTCTTTTCCTAGCATGGCAAATTTAGCTGCAGGCGAGAGACAGCGGGTGGGTCACAGTCACCAGAATCCATCTATAGCAATGTTCAGAGGTTGTTGGCACCAAGAATGTAAGGCTCCTTTCACAGCTGGCATCTGGCACGGACTGGGCCATCTCAAAAGCGATAGGATAGAGATAGCCCAGCTGTCTGATCCGCACCCTTGGACTGAGAACTTGTAGCAGGCTGCCGTGCAGGGAAGTTGGTCACCTCGCACCCGTCTGGTGAAAGGAGGCGGCTGGCACAGAGGCAGAAGCTACTCATTAGGTCACATGCCAAATCAAGCTGCTTTCAGGCTGCCAAGAAGAGTGGCATTGATTGCCACCTTCAGACGTACCCAGCAGGCAGGCGTCAAGGTACGCCGAGAGCCCGGGAATGGCAAGAGGTGGCTGAATGATGCAGGCCTCCAGCCTACCTCCAAATGCAGCTCACAGTGTGGATTAGAGTCCAGCATCAATGGAGACGCATCCAGTTCTGCCGTTGCCCCAGCTCCACTCCGCAGGAGCTGTTAACCGGTGCTTTCAGGACACCAAAGCAGCGTTCACGGAGCTCAGCGCATCAGGCTGGTGCTGAATCTAACGATGGACATGGTCTCCCAACTGGGACATTTTGCTGTTGCCTTTAACGACAGGCAAGCAAGCTGCAACGCCTCTCAGGTGATTTCACAAGAAGCCAGCCTGCTCGCCCCAGACCCCAATCGCTCCAGACTACAGCCACCAGTCCCCCTCTCACCTGACATAAGGGTCTCCCACTTGCATT
Source organism: Emydura macquarii macquarii (assembly GCF_026122565.2). Classification (NCBI taxonomy): domain Eukaryota; kingdom Metazoa; phylum Chordata; order Testudines; family Chelidae; genus Emydura; species Emydura macquarii. The sequence continues at coordinate 8,728,993 of NW_027133607.1, read as the reverse complement.
CAGGGCACTTTGGAAAGCTCAAAGGCTGGTTCCCCATCTTCTGCTCAGAAGGAAACTTCTGCAGGGCAGCAACACACAGAAGAGAACCACACCACAGATCTGAGAGCCCCAACACCAGCTACCAAACCTTGGCGGGCCTCAAACCAAGTATTTGATTTTTTTTTTTTTTTTTAAAAGGCACAAGGACAACGGATTAGAGGCACGTGCAGAAAGCGAACCTTGCTCTAGGAGAGAATGCAGGCGGCTCTGCCGAGTGGTAACAGTCAAGAGGAACCAATGGGCGGGCGAACCACCATTCATACACCTATTCGCTCAAGTAATCCCTCCACCTGGCCAGCGTAGGCGTGTTCCCAATGGTACGTGCATTAGCCAGTCTTCAGTAGAAGACATCATGAGCGCTGGGAGGCCCACAGGTCTCATTGCTAGGAAATGCTTCCTGATATTCAGAGCTATTTCCTTTAGTCCTAGTTGTAACCCCTTGTTATCACCCCACATTCGTCTCCATCACTCTCCCTGTATTTATAGATGCTTATAATCAATGCACACTGGGTGTGTATACAGAGGCAGTACCACTACAAGCCCAAGGTGTATGGGTGGAGGGGGGAGGCTTTATAATCCCAGATGGAGTCCACAGGATTCTTGTCCACAGAGATTATCACAAGACCTGCACTGTCCGGCTCTGGCTCTGCCAAGACAGTGAAGATTGGAGGTGAATCCAGGAGGATTTCATGCCACCCAGGATCTGAAGGCTGAGCTCGATGTGTATCTTTCTTTATAAAGACTGCTCACTCCAGCCCCATAATTTGTTGGGTTTCTAAACTCCTTTTTTGTGTGTATCTGGCACTTCCTGCAATGGAGATTCCCAGAATGACGAGCAGTAATTCCAGCCTACATCTTCTTCTGATCTATGCAGATCTTCCTGCTTCTGCATCTAATGCAACTATGGGTGGTTTTTGCAATACAACGCACTTCCCTCCCCCATTGCCATACATTTCTCCTCCTGCATCTCCAAATTTGTTGTGTCTCCCTGAATGATACAGGGAATTTGCTTTATGTCTATAAACTCACCGGCCGAACCCCTTCGCCCATAGGTGGCGCTCTATGTGATCAGCTACAAAGAGTTTATAATTAGACATCTTTCAGCACAGGCCAACAAGCAATGGTGCTAGCAAGTGCAATTTAATTTTTTTAGATTCAGGAATTCCACAAGTCACATGATGGAAATGGGGACTCGAGATTTGGGAGCTGTTACTAATCTCACCCCACTCCATTCAAACCCTCCCATTGCTGTAGTGTGCACAAGCCTCAATCAGAAACCAGTTTAGTTCCAGCTCATAAGAGCAGCTTAGTGGTTTTTCTACAGTCGTTACCAAAAACTCCATTTTTGAGTCAAGAAAACAAGGTTACTTACCAGTTACTGCTGTTCTTCGAGATGTGTTGCTCATGTCCATTCCACTATAGGTGAGTGCACGCCTCCATGCACGGTTACCCGGAACTTTTTCCCCTTCGCAGACCCTGTAGGACGGGCTCCAGTGCCCTCTGGAGCCCCGTGCACATGCTGCAGTATATGAGGTGCTGCTGGGCCCTACGCCCCCTCAGTTTCTTCTTTCCTCCCATGACAGCTGCTGGAACTAGCCTTGCTTGTAATTGCAAGTACTATTCCCCTTGTTTAGACTTGTTTATTCTGTTTTTAGTTTTATAGTTAGTTAAGTAGTTAATAGCGTAGTTAGAGATAAGGTAGTCCCGGCTGGGACTTCGCGCGGCCAGGGCATGCCCCAGTCACCGGGCTTCAAGCCGTGTGCCTCCTGCGGGAAGGCCTTCCCACTCAGCGACCCCCATGACAGCTGCCTTAAGTGCTTGGGGGAAGCCCACAGAAAGGAGAAGTGTAAGATCTGCAAGGCTTACAAATCAAGGACTCAACAGGACAGAGAAATCCGGTTGAAAGTCCTTAATATCAGGTCAAAAAAATTCAAACACCTTTATGGGCAACTAGAGACCATGAATTACAATGAAATGCCCGACTCAGTGAGAACCGTAGGTCCAAGACACGAGTGGTTGCAGCAGTCGTGACAGATGTCTAAAGTATTATCTGCAATAACTGGCCTTGCTGTAAAATAAGCATCTCTCTCTTAAAACAAGCCAGACTTGAGAGGTTTGGAAAAAGGAAAAACTTCATTCATGAATAAAAGTGCTTGTGCAAGGTAATATTTACACTGCAGCTAGGAAGAGGAATAAAATAGCCATTAAGGTTTTATCTATTTATACTGTATTGTCTCCCGGGGTTTCAGAAATAAAATACAAACAAAAGCCTTTACAAAGTACATGTGATAACAGTTACTTTCCTCTTCTGAATTTAAAGCTCTCTCTCGTCTTTAACCCTTCACCTGCTGAAGAAATGGCAGTTAATTAACTTTCAAACTATTTGTAGCAAATATTTGTCGTCACGTTTATGTTATCAGATCATACAAGAAATATATCCTGGTGGGAGAGCAGAAAAGGCCTGAACAGGATAATAAGAAAGTGCACTGCGTTGTAGATGTGATAAGGATTTTAATTTTCTCTCGGTACATATATCTGTAGTATAATCCTGAGATGTGCACCACAGTTTAAGAAATGGACTCAGCCATTGGTGGTTTATGTGGCCACGTCTGTCACTTTTACGCTGGTTCTTCCTCCCCCATCACAAGCACATGCTGCATCTTGTTTTACCTAAGATCTTTAGTGGAGGGACTGTTTTAGCATGTTTGTGTAACCCCTAGCACAATGGGGCCCTGCTCTTGGTGGGACACCTGGGCGGGTGCTACTGCAATACAAATATTGAGTATAAAAAGGCAGCTGCTAAATCACGCATTTCAACTGCCATGGCTGTTTACTGTAGGGCAGAAATAAATAGCTTTTCCCATGCAAAAGAGAGTGGGGAATTCAGGTAGACCCATAAGTGGAATAAACCCAGCACATACATCTATTAAAACATGAAGTAAACAAAAACCACCACCATAACTACTGGAAAATGTAAAGAATATTCTCCAGAATTCAGCCACAGGTATGTTTCTCTGGAGAGAAAGAAGCAGTTGCACTGGCGTTTTTAGGATAAGCACGTCCCCTGGTAGACGTGAATCAAGAACAGTGAATTTAGCTAATGAAACCACAAGAAGCAGATCTGCAAGGGAAAGGCTATGAAAAAATCTTTGCAAATATTGTTTCTAGAGCACGGTACAGTGCCACACACATTAGATACATGTCCTTGTCCCAACAAGCTTGCAATCTAGTTCAGATAGGACACCGTAAAGAGTAACAGACAGGATGAGGGGGTCCACAATTGACAGGTTGTGACGAAGAAGCATGAGCCCAAGCCAAGTGGAAACGGAAATGTTTAATACAGATTTGAAATGTGGCTCTCCTTCCCTGTATGAAATCCAGATTACACTGGCACATCCAGCACAACTATTGAGAGGCATGTTAATAGGTGCTTCATAAAAAAAAAAAATCAAGCTTCAAAGACAAATATTTATTCTGAAGCTAAATGCTTTGTTTCACCTGCTGACGGAGCAATTCAACTTCTTAGTACTTGCTATTGAATGGTTGCACTAGCTGCTGAACTCAGACCATTTTCCTTTTGTGTTTAATACATTTCAGATTCGGGTTTCAGGAAAAATGTACAGATCTTTTAATGTCTTCTTTCATTTAGAGGAACTTATTGGAAGGGCGTTTGTTATGTCCTTTAGATGTAAAATCGCAATGGCTGATACACACTGTATTTGCACGTCAATACTTTCCCCAAAGACCTCCTGCATAGTCGATCTCGCTGGCGAAGTCTCAACCTTCTAGCTCTGGTACCATCGTCTCCACATGGTCCTTGGCCAACAGATTGCAAACCCCTTGGAACCATTCCTCCCAATTCACATTTTATAAAGTACTTGGTATGATCTCTGTAAATATAATGCACTACGTAGTTGCCTAGAAGAGCTCACTTAACGTTCATTCCAGTAAGACAAAGAAGCCTGCTCATTTGCTTGCTCACATTATCAGCACATTTAAGGTGTAATTTAAACACTCTTCACTAAAATCTGTCATAGCACCTTGAGGGACACTGGCAAATAGTGCCATCTAGTGTTGGCCAGAGGCAAATTTCACAAACCTCTGCAAATGGGCAACCAAAGAAGCCAATTTTTATCACATCACAACAGGTACAGCTATTTTCAACGAACTGCCTGACTTATGATGATCACCTAGTTACACCAAACATGGCAGTCAGACACTTTGCATATGCAATGGGATATATTTCCACCAGAGTACTTTCTACAGAAAAAACCTAGACTGATTTTGAAGGCAGAATCTTGGGCAGTCTGGTTAACAGCTGCGGTTGAATCACAGGGGCTGGAGATGTATAAGACAGGAGGGCATGAGAGATGTTGCCTGTGAAAGCGAGACCTTACTGATCAAGTACCAGTCAAGCGTCAAGGTATATACATCTTTTATTTAAAAAAAGTTTACAGTTCTTTAATTATACACAACTATTTGAGAGGTTATATTCTTAAAGAGGCATTTGTCATGGTGACAGGCATGCCCACTACATCATCACAATGCAAGAAAAAAGGGAAAAAAGAAAATAAAAGAAAAAAGCTTAGACTCAAAGGAAGGAAAAACACCCTTTATCTCTTCAAGTATCACACAACAGGTACCAAATACAGTCAGTAAAATAATGGCCATTTCTCATGCTGCACACACTCCCGCTAAAGTGCCAGCGGAACTCAGACGAGCAAAAGAAAAACCAACCAACAGCCCACCCCCTATCCTTAATGCCGCTTGCATGGTGTGATACAGATCCGACATCAAAGATGGAGGGATTCTTGCATACCTGAGAGCTACCACTTACATCAGAATGCCCTGTGATGAGTCTCGCTGGGAGAAATAAAGAGCAAGGGTAACCCAACTGCAGCACAGGTTACAGCATTTCTCATCCCTTCTGGGGAAAAAGGGACTATCACCCCGGTTTGTGTGCATTGAAGGCAGATAATGTGGGGTGGCGATCAAACACTGATATGGGAGATTACAGAAGTAACTAGGTAGTTAGTTTTCCCATAACCTAATTGGCCAATTTGAACTTCAGAGGTAATAAAGAGCATTTAAACTTCAATGATTTTTTCCTCTGATCGAGGGTTTACCAGTTAATTTACAAAGCATTATTCTACTCAGTTCACATCGAGACATCACTCCTTTAAGACTAGCTTTCGCCAAGACGCCCCCTCCTTAATTTTAGACTTTAAAAAAAATGGTCATGATGAAAAATCAAATGAACCAAAAAAATACACTTGGAAATCTCAAGGAGAGTCAAAACCACGTCTGATGAAGTTTAAGATTAACTTAGTTGGCAACGTATGTAGCTTCTTGTGTCGCAACTGCGGATCTGGGGGCAGCTTTGATATTTCTCAATTTGTATAAGTCACACAAAGCCCAAGAACAAGGTGACAAGCTATCAGATGTGAAGCCAAAGAGCCTACTTCCATAATGATTATAATAGGCTACTAACAAGCCTTCATATTCAGGGATTTCTTGAGAGCACGAATCTACATACACTGGATCAAATGTAGTCATGTTGAAGTAGGCTTGTTAATTTCCACCTGGCTGATGCTTTGAGATTCAGTCATCTGAACAGGGAAGAGAATGGCAGCGGTTCTTTCAGAAAAAGCACATTAGCATTTCAAAAGAAACTGGAACTGAAAAAAGATCAGGCATCCTGCTTCAGAGTGATTCCACTTTTCTCTTCCAGACTAGGGGTGTATAGTTTATTTACAGACTGTTCTTGTTTTAGACGGGAAGGGAGGTGAAAGATAGGAGAAGGGGTAGAATGAGGCAACAAACAGCTGTTCCAGTCCAGAAAGAAGGGAAATCCATTTGAGTTTATTCCCTACAAGAGTTTTATACTAGGCCATATTCCTTTGAACTGCAGGTATTTTGACAATTTACTGTAGGCTTCCTTTCCTGCTGCAATCACTACAGGGGAGAATGATCAAACATGAATATACCAAGAAGATGATCTTTTCAACATGCTGCAGGCAATTCTATAGATTTCATGTATAAAGCTCCATTAATATCCATGGAAACATCTTCCTGAAGAAGTTCCAGATCTATACCCACAAATACCTCGCTTCGGCTGCCTGCATGCATGAAGTAATGCGCAGATGAATCAGAGCAACTTGGACAACAGAAGCCAAATTACATCTTCACACCTAGAAATCAATGCAGTAAAACGTGCGCTTACTTTTCCAGGAGTCTGCCTTAGATTTGCAGCTCTAATTGTAATTCTTTTGGAAGTTTAGGACAGGACACCTCTTTTTATTAGAAAACTGGCTTCTTGAAATGAGGGAGATGCATGAAAGTGTTCAATGTGTTAAACCTGGTCATTGAATAGACTGGGGGAAGAGTAATACAGTTACCTGGAAAAAAAATTAGAGGTAATTAGAACACTATTTTTTATACAATATTGAAAAAATACAAATGTTTATTGTTTTGTTGTTTTTAAACTGATATCACCACCCAGCACTTAGACTACCCCTAAATAGCACCTACAGTTAAAGGTTATACCACAAGCAAACTGCTAGTTCAGTAGGTAAGCAAGTTAAACAGTGCCAGCAAAGTTCTGCCCCTCCCTCCCCAAAGTAATGAGAAAACAGCGTGCTAGATAAGAGTTAAAGTACACCATTACATGTTAAATAGTTAATACTACTCTTCCAACAAGCCACAAATGCTAGATAGAGAACTTCAGCACAGTAACTAACCACAGTCCTACATTACTGCTTTTTTTTAAAAAAAGGAGAGAAAAACCTTTTGCTTCATGCCCGTAATTAACAAAGTAAGTAAACCCTTTGTATGTTATTTTTATTAAAGAAAATAATCATGCTAAAGCAAAATTGTACTTTATATAGTTTTTTCCAAAAGAAAAAAGAAATTGATTGTGCTTTATGGATTAAAAAGGATTGTATCTTTCAACCCCATCAACTCAAAACTTGGTGGCATTCCTAAAGAAAAACATTTGCGGGACAATGAAAATTGTTTGCTCAGTCCAGTCTGACATTCAAAATTCTCTGTTCAAGAGTCACTCATGGTGGGTTGAACTCCACGTACCATCCTGAAGGTTTCACCAAAAAAATATTAAAGTATCTGGCTATCCAAACCCCTCAGAAAACCCTAAGAATACAGCAGGTAACATTCAGATTTAAAATCCATTTTAGTGAGGATTTCAAATGCACAATTATCCAAATTCAAGTATCACTGGCAACCCAGGTAGGCATTTACTGTATTAGGTTCTCTTACCATTAAATAAAAAAAACTTAGCATGTTGACATACACCAGAAGAAATCAAATTTTTCATTCAGAAGAATTCTTGAAAATATTATTCACTTGTTTCCCCAATTTATGGTTTTTATTTTTATTAATCTCAAATATTCCTAGATCATTTTTCTTTGTTAAACTTTTAGTTTGGTCTGTTGTACACATAAGCAGATGGCTACCAAGCTGCTGCAGAAGGGAAAGAAGAAAAACAAAAATGGGAGAGAGAATGTGCCAGTGGAATATGGCCAGTGGGCCAATCTTCATGGGTCTGAAGCTCTCAGCGAGGCTAGTCCATCTGGTCAGAGAACCCTCTTTTAGGAGATGGAGAGATTGATTGATTGGTGTTTGACCATACTTCAAGCAAGAAGGAAAGCTTGAAGCTATTAAAGAGTAGCAGTTTCAAAACTATGACAAAGTTTGACTTTGTATGTGCTCCAGGTAAATTAAAGCACTGTTCATATAGCATTGTGTTTTTCCCCCCAAAAAAGGGAACAGCTCATAATCCAGACCAAAAAAAATGAGTCAAGTCCAGATGAAGACTTTCAAAAGTCCCAAAAGCAACTAGATGAGTGGTTGTAGGTCCCTATAGTTCAGAGGGTGGGCAGGAGTCCAATATAAAAGTGTACTTAAAATCCAAGTCTTTTTTTTTTCAGCTTCGATGCTCTGAATCGCTCTGTGCACTTTTTAAATGCAACTCCATATAAACTAAGATAGCGCGTTGGACCTGAAGGAGCGCCTTTTATTTCACTGTCTGATCAAAAAATGTTCTTACATTATCCCCCAGATTTTTTACTTTGAGAAAACGCTGTTCCATCTTATCATCCAAGGTGGTATCTGTGGAACCACAGATAAAAAGGAATTCTCTAAGTCCCTACCTATCAGAGCAGCTGTTTGATTTGACAGTTCAGTAGCACACAAGTTGACTTGGCCAAATGGAATTATGAACGCATGCATTCGGGCTGCATATTGCTACCAAAATGGAATGTGGGAATATGCTATGCACTTTGGGTTTGAGAAATGACCAAGAAATCAAGATCTAAAGGGTGGTATATATATCAATGCTATTATTCATAAAAACCTTGTTTAGTAATAAAAAAAATTGCTTTGTTTAAATATGAATATTATAGTCTGCTTCTCATGGTTAGGAAATAAGAGTCTCTCTGAAAAGCAGGTTGCTTCTTCTACTACAATTCCATATCCTGGGCCTCATCTTCCGAGAAGTCAGACATGGAGCTTTCTGATGAGCTGTCCCCGGTGCCTTCTTCCTGTTCTTTTAGTGCTTCTTCTGTTGCATATTTCTGAATGTATTCTGTATGAGGAAAGAAAAGGGTATAATTAGCATATACTCAACTCCCAAAGCCGCTTCTAAAATGGGGTGGTAATGAGCATGGCTGAATAAGAAATTAACATAACAGCCTGTTGGGGTAGTTCCATATATGGACATAAGGATTGTGTAAATTAACACAGGGATTGCCATTATGGTTTAGATCAATGGTCAATCTCGGCTAGCATCCTGTCTGACAACGGCCAGTAATAAAGGCATCAAAGGAAGCTGTGAGACCCTTGATAATGCATGAAGCCCTGAGACGTGCATGCGGATACCACACACACCGTTAGAATACTGAACACTAGACGCAGAGTTAGAAACAGACAGTGTCTTTTCTACTTCTGCACACACACCAGTTTAAAAGCTTCATATTTAGAACCCATTTGCTACAAAAACAGAAACCCATCCCATATTAAGGTGATCAAAGGAGAAAATCCAACCATGATTTGAGGACTTTAATAACTCAGTCATAGGTAAGAGGTTTATTACAGAAGTGGGTGGGTGAGGTTCTGTGGCCTGCATTGTGCAGGAGGTCAGACTAGATGATCATATTGGTTCCTTCTGACCTTAGAGTTTATGAACCTAGAGGTCAGCCAAAAAAAAATCACATTGTCATGAAATCCGGGATAAGAGCTGGCCTATAATACCTTTAGGGGTACAACAGGTTACGCTGTGAAAATTCATGGTCATAGCAGGAGTGATCTTGGGTTTCCTGGAAAATTAGGGGCTAAGGGTACTGGCATAATTTCCAGAGAAGGAAAGAGATGAGAAAAGATGAAGAAGGTTGGAGGAAAAAACAGGAATAATGGAATAAAGATTTACTGCTTTTAACAAAATGCAATCAAGTGTTGCCAAAAACAAAACCACAACAAACCCACCGCTCAATCCCCCAAGAGACAGGTCTTGCATTATGCTTTGGTATGAGACAACAGCAGTCATCGTCAGAGGGAAAAAATTCCAGAGGGCTCTCCCTGGGAAGTCCCAGCCATCAACTCCCAGACATTTAATTCTCGGAGCTGTAAACACAAGCACCCCCAGCCAACCTCAGCTACTGCAGTGGTTCCTAGAAAGAGATGAGATCTTAAAGCCAAGACCCAAGCCATGCAGGGCTCTGGTTATCTAGATCAACACCTTGAATTGCAACCAAAAGCAATCAAGGAGTCAGCACAGGTCACAAAACTCATTTAATAGGATTCTTGAAGGCAAAAGCATTTTGTGCCAGCTGCGGTTTGTGCGATTTTCTACTGTAGCCCCATGCAGAGTGCACTGTAATAAGCTAGTTCAGGAGCTGGATTATTGAGACTAATGTCCAGATCTGTGCGTCACAATCACCTTCCTATATATGCCTATGGAAGAGGCTCCTGGCTGACACTACCTGATATTCCAAGAGCAGCCAGTGCTCCGAATTTGCAAAACCTCTTGAAAAAGGGTGTGCATGAGAGGATGAAAGTAAAACCAGATCATTCCTCCAACCCAGTATCTTTGGGTATATCTTCCCTGCAAAGAAATACTCCTGGCGCGGAGTCTCGGAGCCCAAATCAATTGACATGGGGGTCAGGCTCAGACTGCAGGGCTAAAAATAGCAGTGTAGAGGTTCCCATTTGGGCTGGATCCCAGGCTCTGAAGCCCAGCAACATGGTAGGGTCCTGGAACTCAGCCTCCCACCTGAGTGTGACTGTCTATGCTGCTATTTTTAGCCCCACCATCTGAGTCCCGCAAGCTCAAGTCAACTGACCCAGGATCTGAGACCCAGTGCTCTGGGTTTTTCTTTGCAGTACAGACATACCCTATGTCTCGTCAGGACTGAACTTCAGACAGCTTGCTCTTAAATCCTGTTCTCAACTAGGCACTGGGAAAACAGGTCACACCATCTAGGTGAATAGGTTATGTAAACTGAACTATCCAGATCTGGTCCACCCCTCCACTTTGGGATGTACAAGGTGAGGTGAGCGTTTCTTATGCTGTACCTAGTCCGTTGTTAGAGGATTTCAGCTGCTAATCTGGCAGCTTTCACCAGATGGACATGCGCAGAAGGCAAGATGGCTTGCTTCTAAGTCCAAAAACAGATTTATATTTTGGACGGATTGAAAGGAAGCAGCAGCCATTCTTTTATGCTTAATGATGCCTAGCTCCCACAATAAGAGAGGTTAATGAATTCCAATTAGTATCAGGAAATCGCAGCCTAAAGGACTTTAAAATGTTGCTCTTTTCCTTAACTCAGAATCAGGGGGCAGAAAGGAGGGAGGATAAGTCTTACACAATATATTTTCCCTTCCATCAGCCCAAATCATTGCTAATTGGCAATCCTTGTTTCATGTCATGCCAAGAGACAGCGGGGAGACAGATGTGCGTATGAAGCTGTGGAATGTCACCTGCGATGCCAGATACACAAGACCATAGCAACTTGTATTTGAAAAGCTAGTTTTGTTTTTTTATGGAATATCGACAATATACTTGCAGCTTTCAGTTCAGTGGAAAAGCTGGATGAGAAATCTTCAGCAACATCTTTCTTCCCACTGCCTCTAAATTTCTGCAGGCGCTTATTTCTAGCATGATGTACAGCTACAAACAGTACATCAAAATCTTCAACTAGTTAATTGTCTATACAGGCACCAGCTGGCTAAGTTGCAAGAAGCCAAGGTTTCTGGAATTGAAGTGAGGGAATTAGGCCGCTAGATGCTTTAATAGTCGCTACAAGAATAGACTCTGAACTGCTGTTGAACTACAGGGACCCTTTGCATTTAAAGTACTTGAGCCAAATGGCTAAAAGGGGCTTTCAAACTCATATGGAGGCACATGCTGATTTCTAATGACAAGCAGCTTCTCTCTAATGGTTTAATTTGCATTATTGACCTGTGAGAGGTTGCTGAAGTTTGTTTCATGAGACCTTACAAGAACTGCTCAATAAAGATCATTCTGTAAACACTAGGTAGTGTAGAACATTTGCAACGACTCTGCACACAGCATGAAGACATTCAGACTGTCAGGCTCCCTACCTTTTTGGAAACCACATCATGAATAAAATAATGTAATATAAGCAAGTGCCCGGATCCTGTGCTTCTGGATCTTGTATACTAACAAAAATGAACTGCTCAAAGGCAGCACTTGAGTGTTAGTTTTGGTGTGTGTCTTGCTATCAAATGAACTTCCAATAAACCTTTCAGCACACCCCAGCAAAGGGATTCCACCCTTCCTCTACTCCAGAAGTTTCAGACCATGGACAACACCTCAGATATTCTTGTGAGCACCTCTTCCCATTCGCAACCACATAATATCCCTGAGTTCACTACCACGACTACTTATGTGGGGAATAATATTAGGAAAGCAATTAGATACAGCAGCTAGTGGTCATCTTTAATGACATTTAGCAGGTAAAAAAACAAAGACAGGAGCAATGTGACCACCACCTCTCCATTGACCTTCAGGAAATGCTCCATAGGCCCCAGGCCCACAGTTTGTAAAGCACGGCTCCACTCAAGTGGAGAGGCAACTTGAGATCAAATAGATATGTACCAAGCAACACATTCAAGCCCTAGTCCCTCAACCCTTGCTCCCTAGGCCATATTAGAAAACTGGGGAGAGGTTGCCTAGCCATCAGCAGGCAACCCATTCATTTTACCCTCTTGAAATTCAAGACTTCCAGGGAACTTTCATGGCTAAACGATTAAATCTTCTTTTTTGGGTTAAACTCAGATTACGCTGGAGGATCTAGTCATTTTTCAATCCATTAAGGAAAGGGGACAGTGAAGTGTACATTCTGCCAGCCCTGTAGATACCAACTGACATGCCACTGTCCCGGGAAGTCTATTATAAAGTGTCTCACGTAAAACTTTGAAATCAAGATTTCATACCAGAGAGAACTGACACAGATTCAAATATTTTAGCCCCAAAAGAATGCAAACAGCTATATCTATACCCCATTCGAAGCTCTGTTAGTGCTTAACCATTTACTAAAAATGTGTGCCACTATCACGTGCCAGCCCTGATTTTTTTTAAAAAAAGCCCAAATGGGAGTTAAAGACCCAAATCCCACTGATTTTCAATAGCAGTTGAATGCTTAACTGCTCTTTGTGCCGTCGAAAAAAATCTCCCCCAATTTCCTCTCTTCTAGGATGGAAAGAATAAAATGGTTCTCTTACCTCTACAGCCATTAACACGTTTATATAACTGAAGAGTGAAAAGCTGTATTTATATTAAATATAAAATCTTTCCAGCTATGTACACCATAGTCACACCAGTGGACAACTATTTAATAGGTTTCGCTCTTCAAAAGAATTGTGACAAGCTGAGAACCTTGTACCAGATGTCAGGCCTAGAAGTAATCCCCAACACTACATCAAGCAGATACTTTATGCTTTCATAACTAAAAAATGAGGATGGAAAGGGAAGAGGAAATAAATTATGTATTCACAGTACTTAATTTCCCAGCACAAAGAAGTTGCTAGAATCCATTGCATCAATTCTAGCATCTCCAAGACTATTTTTAAATAGTACCGTTACAAAGAGGGCACAGAAAGGCAGTGTTTAGTTGGATCTGATGGTTGTCATGCAAAACTGGTAAGAAGCCAGGGTATTCAAAGTAGAGGCACAACTCTTATGCTTATGGTATGTAAAATAAGTTGATTACGAAGTTTGGAAGGGATAACATATTAATTATAGAATGTAGGACCAAAAGGGACCTTGATAGGTTATCTACTCCAGTCCCCTGTACTGAGGCAGGACTAAGTATTATCTAGAGCAGGGGTGTCAAACTCGCTGATGGTGACGGGCCAAATTCTCAAACTGCACTTCACAGGGGCCATGCAATACCCTCCGCCGAAAAATTTGGGCCATCTTCCCCTTTTTGGCGGCGTGGCATCAGCCCTTTTCAGCAGTGGGATTTCGCGGGGGACCGTGTTGCGAGACTGAGTGCATTGCCGCTTTAAGGGATTTCTCTGCATCCAGCATCAACGCTTTAAGACATTTCACGGACTCTTAAACCGGCAACGCCGTAGGCAGAGATCTCTCTTTAAGTGCCAATGCCCTCATTTTGAGCAGCAGCACGTCTCAAAAAAACTGGCCGGATGCGGGCCGGATCAAAAAGGTTCGCGGGCCGGATGTTTGACACCCCTGATCTACAGCAAGGGTGGGCAAACTTTTTGGCCCGTGGGCCATATCTGCATATAGAAATTGTATGGTGGGCCATACAGAGGGTTGGGGGGGAAGGGGCGGGGCTGTGCAGGGGGAGTGGCTGTCATGTGGTGCTGCTTGGGACTGCTCCAGCCACGGCGCCACTGGGCCTAGGTGGTGGGAGAAGGGGTGGGTTTGGAAGGGGGAGCAGCTGCCGCCACGCCGCAACCACCAGTTGAACTGGAGGGCCTGATTAAAAGCTCGAACAGGCCGTATGTGGCCCGCGGGCCGTACTTTGCCCACTCCTGATCTAGACCATCCCTGACAGGTGTTTGTCTAACCTGTTCTTTAAAACCTCCAGTGACAGATTCCAAAAACATCCTTAGTAATTGGTTCCAGTGCTTACCTACCCTTACAGTTAGGAAGTTTTCCTTGCTGCCTAACCTAAATCTCCCTTGTTGCCTTACGCTCATTTCTTCTTGTCCTCTCCTCAATGGTTAAGAACAATTTATCATCCTCTTTATAACAACCTTTTACATATCTGAAGACTGTTATATCCCCCATCTGTCTTCTCTCCTCTTGACTAAACAACCCATTTTTTTTTTCAGTCTTTCCTCGCAGGTCATATTTTCTAGACCTGTCTCAAATTTGTCCATATCTTTCCAAAAGTGTGGTGCCCAGATCTGGACAATACTCCAGCTGAGGAGTTATCAGTGCTGAGTAGAGCAGAAGAATTACTTCTGATGTCTTGCTTACAACTCTCCTGCTAATATATCCCAGAATATTTGTTTTTTTGCGACAGTATTACCTTATTGACTCATTTAGTTTGTTATCCACTATAATCCCCAGATTCTTTTCTGCAGTACTCCTTCCTAGGGCAGTCATTTCCCATTTTGTATTTGTGCACTTGATTATTTCTTCTTAAGTGTAGTACTTTGCATTTGTCCTTACTGAATTCATCCTATTTATTTCAGACCATATTTCCAGTTAGTCAACATCATTTTGAATTCTAATCCTGTCCTCCAAAGCACTTGCAACTCCTCCCAGCTTGGTATCACCTGCCAACTTTATAAGTATGCCATTATATAAATCATTTATGAAGATATAGAATAGGACCCAGGACAGATCCATGCAGGACCCCATTCGATATCCCAGCTTGATTATGAAACTCTGAGTATGGTTTTCCAACCAGTTGCACCCATGTCAGTTCGTGTAGGCTATATTTCCCTAGTTTCCTTAGGCAAAGTCATGTGGGATAGTATCAAAAGCCTTACTAAAGTTGAGATATATCTCAGCTACTGTTTTCCACGCTACCCACGAGGCTTGTTACCCTCTCAAAGAAGAATATTAGGTTGGTTTGACAGGATTTGTTTGTGAAACTTACTTATCGCCTTATTTTTTTCTAGGTGCTTACAAATTGATTGCTTGATTATTTACTTCATTATCTTTCCAGGTATCAAAGTTAAGATGATTGGTCTATAATTCCCTGGGTTGTCCTTATTCCATTTTTTATAGATAGGTATTCTATTTGCCGTTTTCCAGTCCTCTGGGATCTCTCCTGTCCGCCACAATTTCTCAAAGATAAATCACTAATGGTTCAGATCTTGTCAAACAGTTCCTTAAGTATTCTAGGATATATTTCATCAGGACCTGCCAACTTGAGGACATCTATCTTGTCTACGTAATTCTTAACTTGTTCTTTTCCTATTTTAACCTCAGATCCTACACCATATTCACTATGTTGGTCATCTAATCATTGCTAACTTTTTTGGTGAAAAAAAACAAACAAAAGTCATTTTTTTCAGCCATAGCTACGTTCTGTCCTTTCCTTCTCATTGAGTAATGGGCCTACCCTGCCCTTGTTCTTCATGGTTTATGCCAATCTCTAACTATTAGAGATCCGGATTAGATTTATATGGGGTCAGATTATCCCACATCTTTCTACAGAAGGGTTTCTATATCTCCTCTGAGGTATCTGGCACTGGCCAACTTCAGTGACAGGATTCTGAACTAGATGGATCCGTGGGGCTGATCTAGTATGGCAATTCCTACATTATTTTAAGGGAAGCCAGGCAGTCACGCACGCACATACAATAAGGTGAGCTAATGGTATGACTAGTGCACAACTTTAACCAGTTTTGCATATCATTTTTTGTTTACTTTTAAATAAAATACCCCAGTAAAAAAATAGCCAGAAAAATTCCTGTGCTGCTTTAGCCACAAAAATATTCCTCACTCTCCAAACTTCTGAAGTTTGCTTTTAAAGAGGGCAACCTTGTCAAACAGCCTTTAACTCAGTTCCTTTTAGTCTTCAACTTCTGATAGTTTGTTAAGACATTCTCCACATCCAAGCTAAGCAGAACTGTTTCCAACACTATATTCTACAGACCAGCCTTAAATTTAAAACAATGGTGGTTCATCAACTCTTCCCAGAAGACTTTTTCAGTCTAAAATTAAATAGGTTTATTTTAGAGCAATAGTGGTCATCAGAGAAAAGGTATTTAAGATGCATAATGAAGAGGACAAGTTTCACCCAAACAGGAATAGACAAAAGGGATACCATTAATTTTTCAACATTCCATTGACTCCCTTACCTTTAATTTTCTGTTTGTATTCTTCCGGTCGGTGGAGATACATGGCTGCCGCGTCACCATTTAGAGGATCTATGGGATTAGGATAGGCCAACAACTGGGGCAGAAACGACTCAAATATATTGGTAAGATCTGCAAACACAAACACCACAAATTCATATTGCACATCTACATCTCAGACCCACAGATAAATTAGTGAAACATCAGTGAAACTACAGATTGCTGTAGGCAGACATTAAGATGTAAGATGGTGTGAAGCTGAAATTGACAAGTTTTCCTGTTCTAGACTGTTAATATAGTTGAGAATTTTTGGGATAATGGAGCTTCCAATGCTTTATACCCAAAGTCCTTTACACTTCTATAGCACCTTTCATCTAAAGATCTCAAAGCACTTTACAAATACCAATAAATTCTTCAACACCCCATGGAGATTTGTGAAACACTTACCTAAGGAAATGGAGGAAGAGATTAAATGATATACCCAAGGTTTTACAGCAAGTATAGCAGGAATTCGAGCCAGACCATTCTTTGTCCTGTGCTTTAAGGTCTGGACACTTTTCCTCTCAATTGCCTCAAATTCCCCATACTTTCTCTTTCATTACTGTCTTTAAATACATCTGTTCCTAGACTTAAAATGGACACATCTCAGCATAATAGTTTCCAGAGAGCTTTGACACTTGTGATAATAAAAAGAGCAACCAACAAGTTCATTCTTCCATTTCAAAACAATTAACAGCATGTGAAGAGATCACAGTAGTGCCTTACTGCCAGTTGGCATTTACCACTAATTCACGAGAGGAAACATGTTTCTGATGCTGATGAGTAATTGTGAACACATGAAACCATCCTCCACACCCCACCTCCAAAAAAGACACATGCACCATACTTCAAAGACGCAGGCGTGAAGCAACGGGCTATGTCATTCCTTCTTGGATGTTTCAGGCAGGCTCCAGAAGGGCTATCTACGCCCAAATAGACGGAAGACTAAGCCTTCAGTGTGTGATTAGGAGAGTAATTTTATAAATGTTTAATTTCAGCTGTTAAAGACTGGCAGGTGCATGTAGACTTTTTTTAAAAAAGCAGGTTCACCCTTTCAAATATTCAATCTTTTTATTTTATCAGCATTTCCTTTTCATCCGGATAGTAGATAGACTCCTCCCCATCACCCCCACCCCATTCCTGGTGGCTGAGGAAACCTGGTTGTGCAGCTACAGCACAAAGAATGACAAAAAACATCTCCTACTGCCGCTAATCAAAAGGAGGGTTTTTGTGTTTTTTTTTTTTTTTTTTTTTTTTTTAGAGGGCAGGGAGAAACCTCACCCACTGTTTATCAGCAGATCAGATCCTGATGGAGACAATACTCAAATCAGATCTGTGGCTCCTCAGGACATTTTTTTTTTTAAATAGGAAGAGATTAAATTTATGCTGCACCTGGATCTTCCCCCATAACCAAAGTTACTCCTAGTGGTTTACAGTATATGCCTACACTGCAATTAGACACCCTCAGCTGGCCCATGCCAGCTGACTCAGGCTCATGGGGCTTGGGTTAAGGGTTTAATTGCAGTGTAGACATTCAGGCACAGGCTGGAGCCCAGGCTCTAGGACCCTGCAAGGTGGGAGGGTCCCAGAGCCTGGGCATTCAGAGCCCGAAAATCTACACGGCAATTAAACAGTCCCTTAACCCAAGCCCCACGAGCCTGAGTCAGCTGGCATGGGCCAGTTGCAGGTGTCTAACTACAGTGTAGACATACCCTAGGAGAGCCAGCACCCTGTGAACTGCTAGCTCCACAGGCCACCTGCAAGTGCTCCTACAGAACCCATGTTGGGAACCTCTGGCCTGGTACCGAGGAAGAGACTACTCAATTATTGTCAGTTCTTCCTTCCTGCGTTTACACATCCTGCATCTGGAGGAACTCCAGTGTATTAACTAGCTGAGTCACTTCAGTGTGAACATGGCATAACAGGGACGGAAATTACGGTTTGCCTACACACAGGAGTTGCACAGTTTTAAGTAAGCCAGTGCAACATCATACCTTTAGTTAGGCCAATGCAACTTTGTGCATAGACCAGCCCTTAGTTATCTGCAGCTAAGTTATTCAAGAGAGCCTCTAAAATGCCAGTTATTTTTTAAACTTAAAACTTCATGTTTAGCATTGCTTGGATGTGCACAACATGCCAAAAATGGAGGCACAGTTGTGCTAAGATGTGCTTGGTGCTTTAATAGTTAAACAAAGAAATCTATTTGAATTCTTGTCTTAAATCTAGTGAATTTATTGGTAGCAATCATAAGAACTTTCCATCTAATTTCTATTGGATCAGCTAGGCTATACCTTCTCTATCAATGCAGGACTGGTTTGTTTTAAAAGGTAAAATGCATAACAAAATAGTTGTATTACTAATTTATATAGGAACTTTTTTTTGGTCCAGATTGCTTTCACCCTCAAAAATAAGATCCTCTCATGTATCTGGAGGAGAGAGAAATTTCCTGTGTTCCTTGAGTATGTGGCTATGTGTCTAAAAGTCATGACGACTGATGACTTAGAACTGAAGGGGCAAAAGAGGCATGTCTAATGTAGATTATGACACCAGCCATACAATCAAAGAACAAAAAGAGTTCTCTCTTCAGTGCTCCAAAGCCGCCTCCACCAAAAAGAAGGAAGTCTGGAATAAGATTATGATGACTGGCGTTAAACAAATGCATTGTTTGACAAGATGTTGGTTAGCATCAAACGACACCTATGTAGCATCCTGGTGATTCAATACACCCCCAATACATCCTGATTTTGTCTAGAATGTATACTAGTTACATCAAATTAAAAAACAAGCAGAAGATTTTGAAAGCTTTGATATCACCTTTATACATCACAGAAGAGCTGTAAATACCGCAGTTTTCCCTCCCTTTACAGTCCACGAAAATGCCAGAAATACGGAAAATTAGGAAATCAATTACAGAAAGCGTTCCTATGACATTTTGTTTGTAAATACCGTAGAAACCCTACTGCAACAGTCCACAGTAGCGTCTCTCAAAACAGGAAGCTATTCTTGCACAGCTTACAAACCAGTACCTAGATTGCTATGCTGAGGCTGTACACTAGTAAACACAGTGGAACACTTCTGATTTGTGCAGTCATACACGTCACCTGCAGCTGGCTTTAGATAGTTCAACAAAACTGCACACAGCTCATTTAGTACTCCAGCTACTTATCCCACTGTTGCGTTTTCTCAGGGCAAAGACCATTGCTGAGAATGGACATGCCGCTGGGTATGATCTGCATGGATGTGAAAGAAAGCCCTCCTCACCTTACAGACTCCCACGTCTCTTCTCTACATGCCTCAGCAAAAACCCCCACAAATCATAGCAAACCTGTCCCCATGTGCAGTTGCAGCACAATAGCACGAGTTTTTTATTATGCAGCCCCAACGTAAGTACTTCGGCATTTTGACTACAGGTATGTAGCAGGTCCAGTATCTGGATTCACGGTTTCCACTGCATAATCTATAAGAAAACTAAACCAGTTTGGTCTTTAAGTAATTTGACGCTTTGGCAATAGGCTCAGAATGCTGACAGTCAAGAAACCAGGGGCAGGTCTACACCAGCCAACATAGCACCTGTGTGGTCAGCACTTAGATCGCTGTAACTTGTGTCACTCAGGGTGGGGGTGTCCTCTTTTCCACACCTGAGTGACGTAAGTTAGATCAACTTCAGCGGTAGTGTAGACCTGCCCCAGGGAAACTAGAAATAGATGAAACTATAACTTTGAGGTGAAAGGTAAAGAATTTAGAGCCTGCATTGTCTCTTATATTGTGTACATACTGCTTAACACCATACATAAAAGTGTGAGTGTACTGTCCATAAAATACATCCTGAGAAGTTCAATGCAGCCCGCCATATAAAAGAATGAGATATTAAATATCTGTTCTGTTTAACAGTTTCAGACTTGCGTAACTTTTTTCCCCCCTGAATCCTTGTCACTACAAATTGATCTTGTTAGACCTCTAAAGCTAAACAGGATTAAGTCTGGACAGTAATTGGATGGGAGACCTCCCAGGAAAACAAGTTCTGCAGGAAGTGGTGTAGACAAATTAGTAGATGGTATCATTTACCCTAGGTTGTTTTGAAATAATGCCCCAATGTGATGCTGAAGGGGAATAAGTGTTGCTGATGCTACTTTCTATAGAAAAATCGATCAAGGTCCCAGAGTCAAAGAATGTTTTCCCCCTTCCTATCTGAATTTCAGTTTGGATTATTACAGTCTGCTTAAAATTGCCCCCATATTTTCATCTGGATACTGTAGCATTCTTTACTTCCTATCCTGAAGTGCTGCGGTCTTACGGTTGAACAGTTGCCACATTCCCACCTCAGAGATGGCTGTACTTTAGTGGTGGGTTGAGCGATTCCAGTACAACATTTACAGACTACATCAGCAACTTTGGGATGAAAGTAGCTGTGTAAGAAATATTTTCAGATCAAGATTCTGTTGCTAAATTGAACTTGGTTCAATGGGGAAAAAAAAAAATCTACAATTTGGCTCAAACTTTTCAAGACAGACCATAGAGCACTCACCTCCCACAAGCTATATTAGGGTATTAAAACCAAATAAATAAATGAAATATGTCACACCACAGTGGATTGCCAAACTCACCATAGAGGGCTGTCCAAGTTTGATTAATTACATCTAGACATACAGTTCCTGACCTGAAACAGATGGAGAGAATGGAATTAAAACATCTGCAAGTTTGTTAAATCCTAAAAGTATTTAGCTATTTTAACCCCTCACACTCCACACCACCAAGCAGGGATCAATTATTACACTTTGGAGGAGAGCAAAATATAGGGCAGCCATAGTGACAAGGAGAGCTTTCATACTATGTACCGAAACTAGATTTTTCTAAGCAAGGGATTAAGAGAATGGGCACAGCAACTTGGAGCCAGTATTTGCATGTGAGGATCTCACTAGTGAGACTGAAGACTGGAGAAGAAGGAGGGGCTTCCTTTAACAGACATCTTAAACTGACTATATGTAAGTGAGCAGATTTTTATGGTTTCCTTTAGGAAGGGTTTTCTAGTATGCATTTTACATACTTGTATGAACTAATGTCAAATGATATAGGGGCTGGTGGGTCTAGAGTTAATCTTTGATTTGAGACAATATTTGTGAAAAGGAGGACTGGCAACTCTGGACCTTCTATGCCACAACATGTGCCTCATTTATTTATAAATGGCACCCAATGTTGCCTATGCATAGATCACATATGCGGAAGACTTCTGCAGCATGTTTCCTACTCAGTACTGAATACAGCCTGAACTCTACCAGGAAAGGTACCTGTGGGGTAGTTTTATGAAACACTGTCCTCGCAGATCAAATTTTTTCCCTAGACTGTCAGTGTTAGATTAGATGACAGCTTTATCCAACCCTATTAGCACACTGAAAAAGTTGCTTTGGCTGTCTTATGAAAGCATAACAGCTAGAATTAGATAGTAAGCCTAATCAGAAATACCACACACTAAAGATTTACTTACGCTTCGTCAATATTGGGATGGAAAATTTTATTCATGAATCCTGCAAAGAGACATTGGTTAATAGCAGAAAATAGCCACAAAAATATAGCACACTTGGCAAATAGTTTACACAAAAGAAGTGAGCCCTCATCTGAATAATTTCAATGGAAACCTTGGCTTAGCTATATTTAGCTATGTGACCTTTCAAATATACAAGTCATATCTGACCCTAGGGTCCTCTGCTGTTCCCTTCAAGCTCATCAAAAGCTCCTGTTTATGCACAATTGTAATCCAAGGTTTTGCATCCAGTATGATCTTGAAAAATATTGCCCATCAGAACCACTAAACACATGCTCTTTTTAGATAAAATGCTTTACCAAGCTGAAGGGTTTCTGAAACAAACTCTAAACAAAAAGATCTAAGTTTAATGTTTGCTCTAGGATTAAACTTTCTTTCTAAAATGCTCTTTCCAAACAAGGTCTTCTATACATTTTCAATCTCCATAGTAAGCAGCCTTCATGAGGCATTTAGAGGCATATGGTACTGCAGAAATATACAGGTAGCACTTAATATTCTGTAGCACTACAGCAAGAGAACAATTGATACCTCAGGTTTTTAGCAAATACAGCAACAAAAATGTTTCCATTTCAAGATTCAGGCAGTCTAAGAAGTGTGGGGCTAAACTAAAAACCTTTTGCTATTTTGATAATGCTTTTTGTTCTGGCATCTAGTTTAGAGTAACGAAAAATTCTATGGTTTAATACAACACAAGAATGTCACTATAAACCAACTTACTTTGCACTTTAAGATTACATCTGCTAAACAGCACCCAGGGGCACATTTTTCAGCAGTTAGCTACTGAGTTAAGTTAATCCTCATTATTTGTATTACTGTAGCATCTATGAACCCTAGTTATGGACTTGGATACCTTTATGCTAGGTGCTGTACAAATACTGACCAAAAAGCCTGTCCCTCCCTCAAAGAGCTTGCAATCTAAATAAAAAAAAACAAGAAAGATGGAAACAGACAAACAGGGAAAGAAGCAATGAGACTATTGGTCAGCATAATAGACAACAGTCTCAGTACACCAGCAGCCTAGCTGTTGTCAAGTTTTTGTAAGCATCATGGAAAAGGAGTGTTGTAAGGAGAGTTTGGAAGCTGAATAATGAGTTAGTTTTGGGGATGTCCACAGGGAGCTCCTCCTAAGCACAGGGGGCAGCATAGGAGAAAACACAAAGGTGCATGTTTGAAAATTTAGCAAGTGGGCAAGGGAAATGACATCATTGGCTGATCGGAGTCAAAAGAGATACATAGGGTGGGGCTAGGACATGACGGGCCTTCAAAGCGAAGACATAGCTTATGTTTGATGTGATAAAGAAGGAGCAGCCAGTGGAGGGATGCGAAAAGAGGGGTGACATGGTCAAAAGCAACTGGCTAGGAAAATCATCTTAGCAGCAGCATTTTGAATGGATATGAGCAAGGCAAGACTGCATTTGTCCAGATCAGAGAAAAGAATGCTGCAGTAATCCACATGTGAGATGAGAGGCTGGACCTCATCTCAGAGTGAAGTGTAGATGGCACCTCACAGATCCCCCATTCCCTGCAATAAAAGAGACTACCTTTTCTGATAAACCTAGGCTCAGCGATGTATTCTTATTTATATTATAATATACTGCATTAGGTGATGTATATCGTACACAGAGAGGAACACAATCTCTGCCCCAAAAAGCAGATAGTCTAAGTGTTTCATATACTCTTCCCACTGGTAGCCGACGCAGAGTTAAGCTTCTATCGATAGATTAGATTTTTTGGTTTCTGCAATAAATGCTCAGATGCCGTGGTGAAGGCACTTTAACATATGCCTAAAAAATATTGTTCGGGGGATAGAAAGTAATGCTCTTAAAGGTTATTTCCCTTTCAGCTAAATGGATATTTGTACATGCATCTACTAACTTGCCTCTGAATAATTTTAACTCTTTATACATCACTATCAGGGCTGCTGTCACCTTCATTTCATGTCCATTAAAAGCTTTTCAAGATCTTAACACACTATTTTCCAGAGTTTAATATACAATCTTTACTTTGTGCAGCATCACCACCCTGGAGGCCAGCACAGCTCAGGGAATACTGCTTGCTAGGTAAGTGATCTGAAATTTCTGCAATAAAGCCATTCATTTTCTGTTTCTTCATGTATAAAAAATAGGAAGTTCTACCAAATAATTTTAAAGATGATTAAAATCTTTGGTGTAAGTTTTATTTTGACCCCATAAGGTTACAGTAAGTATCCAATAATATTTTTGCTGTTTCAGTCAAGACTATTGGTTTTACATTCCTAATACGACTCTGTAGTCAACATCGTGTGTCACCAGTGTTTGAGTTCAGCAAACTTGTGCCTCTACGACCTTATGTTTGGCTACTCTATGCAGAAAACTGAAGAAATATTTTGATACCAACTCCAGCCAAAAGAGGAAGTGATCTCAACTAGTGAGTGACAGAATGGATCCCAGCTGGAGTTGACATATGGAATTAACTGTTTCTTCCCAGGTATTATAAGATAAGTATAATGTAATATTTGCCTGAACTGCTCAGAAATTGCATGTGTGCAATGCAAAACTAAAATGATGCCGAAATCATCACAGATTCTTCTGGAGACTAAAGGTAAGTCAGTTTTAAATATTACCTAAGCACATGAAACTTCTCTGCAAACAGATATCCCTGTTCACCTAAAACATTCTTTGATTCTTTATATATTAATGCCTCCACCACTTTAAGTAACTAGTGTCAGATACAAAAACTATTAGAAGCCTTTCCATATTTCACTTTGAGAAAGTGAAGCAGGCCTGGAATAGATGTTCTATCATCTTCAAACATTCATACTGCATTAGCATCTAGAGACCTGAACCAGGGTGTGGGTCTCAATGTGCTAGGCACTAGACATATATAGTGACAGCCCCTGCCTTAAAGATCTTACAATCTAAAAAAGACTAGACTTAACAGGTGGAGGGAACACACAAGGATGGATGGAAAGTGTAAGGTAACAAAAATAGGATACTGAAGCACAGACTAGCTGTGCTGCCAGAATGACATTTCTCCATTCTGCTATCTGTAATCTCCTAGATTCAGAATTTGTCTCCCCTCTAATTCAGGTCAGACTCTGGATATTCCATCCATGTCTCCTTCACACATTAGCCCTTTACTCCTCTTCTGGTTAGTCAATTCCTGACTCCGCCATAGCAGCCTGCAACTCTATATACCCACTTGTTAACAGAAGAGGTCCCTCACCCAAGCATCTATCTGAAAGGTCTACCAAACTCATTAGCCTAGATGGCTAGGCTATCCTCCAAAATTGTACAGATCTGGAAGAAGAGACCAGTTTGTGTAAGCACCACCCACATTTGATATCTTGATCACTCTTCTACCAGGATGTACTCATTTTTTCATTGCTTCTTGACTGGAAGATTGCCACTCCCTTCCTTACATGATGTCGTAAGGCTCAAGTTCTCTACATTTCACGTATTTCTTCTACAAGAAGAAACACAAAACCATTTATCCTTCCCCACATTCCTAGTTATTTTACTAATCCATTTTGAGATCTCATTTCAAATCTTCAAGAGTCTCCATAGGACTTGTCCTCCATCTCAGATATCTTTTCCCCTAGGCCAAGTTGATCTAATCAACCATACTTCCATTCTCATGCCCTTCTCATTCTGTCCTGGATTACGAATAAGGCTTTCAAATATCAGTTGTCCCACACATTATTGGAAATTGTGCAGTCACTTATTCCTGCACTATTACAGGTAGAGATATGTGACCGTATGAGACAGCATAATGAATCTTAGTTATATTTCCAAATAGAGGCTAGGTATGGTTGAAATTACAGCCTTGATCAATATGTCATGCAGGGCTCTAAATAAGCTGATAACCAATAGAATTTTCAATGTAATACACATTATCCAAAAACCAGGTCATGTCTCCTAATCAAGATTTGCATTACCAGTGCAGGACAGAGGCAGAGGTAAAGCTAGTTTTTACAAGTATAGCTATATCACAAGAGTACGGCATCTTTGCTAGGACACTATACTAGGCAACTTTAGAAGCCTTAATTGTATGGGCAAAAGTGAATATAAACGTTTAATCAGATGGTCTGATGTAAGCATTGTGCCGAACACATCTACTGAAGCAGCAAATGTTTGTGTCAAACGAAACAGACTTTTGATGCTGTAATAATCAGAGTTTACCTTGTACGCATGAGCCGGTACTTCAAGATTTGTATTCCACGAGTCTCATTTAAGGTAAACCAGCATCATTTGTACTAAATCTGTACTGGTCACAAGAACCGTTTTCATGCTAATTAGTCAAATAAGGCAGCTCATTTAGCAGCTACACAGAAAATAAGATGTCCACCCTTGATATCAGGCGCATGTATGTACTGAGCTCCCAACATGCTGCTTTGCAGAAGTCTTATTGATACTTCACTGAAAACCCTGAAGTAGCCATTTATTTGGTTGACAGGGCCCACAAATTTATTCTAGCATAGACCTCCTTTATACACATAACTTAGAGGCTGCCAATCTTTCCTTGGCTTTGCCAAACAAAATAAGTTAACAGATCTGTAAAATTTCAAGAACTGCACAGACTTCAGTGGCCTCCTGACACTTAAACAACGGAATTTCCTCTGAGATTTTGGCTCTCTGGGCAGAATGATAGTGAAGCAGTTTCCTGATGTCTGAAATTTAGAAATAAGAGTCTAAACCTTTGAACTATTATCAGAGTCACCTTATACTTCTGCAACTACAGGAGTTTGTCCTTCACTGAAGAAGCCATAAGCGAACTTGTGCCTTACAGACTAAGTGGCTATAATAAGAAGCTATCTTGATAGTCAAAATCAATTGAAGTTCACATGGGACATCTTCTACAGTAACCAGTTGACATTTCTGAATGAAAAGCTACAGGCTTCTGTATCTGAGGACAGACTCCTATGTTCTATCATCTACTTCTGGTGGCTTCTATGGACAGATTTGTGCATTCAGGGTACTAGCTTCTAGTTTTGTCAAAACCCACACTAAAACACATGTACTATGGTAGCATGTAATCAATCTCTGACACCTTGCAAGGATGCTCTTCTGAATGGATTATTCACAGCAGTGTGCCACAAGGAGACTTCTTTAAGCTGACAGCAAGGACAGTTTCTGGAGGCAGTGGTCAGCCAAGTAAGAAGTGGCTATGAATAGCCCAAAGGTAGGTTCAACGTACTGGCAGTGCTTGCTCACAATCAGATACTACCTTCTCTGGGATATATTCTTCCTTAGAGGCAGAACAAGAATACCAAGATGACTAGTTGTTATCTCTAAAGGCATCTGTCCTGTTCCTTCCTGATGAGCTGGAGTCAAAAGCTCTCTCCTTTGAAAAGAAAAAAGAAAAACTTGTGGTGCCAAGTCTCAGAGCCCAGGTCAACTGACAGGCTTGGGCTGCAGGGCTAAAAACAGCTATGTAGATGTTCCTGCCTGGGCTGACGCCTGGGCTCCAAGACTTGGAGGGGGAGGGGTGAGGTGCGAGGTCTCGAAGCCCAGGCTCCAGCCCAAGCGGGAACATCTACACCACTATTTTTAGCCCCACAGCCTGAACCCTGCAAGCCTGCATCTATTGATCCCAGGCTCTGAGACTTGGTACCATGGCTTTTTCTTTCCAGTGTAAACATACCTTTGGCATTGAACCCCACAGATTGTTTGAGACAGCTTGTCCTGACTGCATCAGGGCCTCTTGTCCACCTCCTCAGGTGGAATGACTGCTTTGGTACTGGAAATACAGTAGTGCAGGACGAAGAATCAACAGGAACATGGATTGGAAGCTGTTTCACTATCCCTTCCATCACTGCAATTGCACAAACTACCTGCGATGCTGGCCTGCAGCAGCTGGGACATTCTTACACCAGTCAGTACTTCCCTTCCGTATCAGGAACTGGCTGCATTCCACCATGTATTGCCTCAAAGGGCAGTCAATTGCTTATCTGGGCTCAAAGTACAGTCAGCTTGCTGGTAGGTTGTGAGAGAGGTCCCATGAAGCTTTTTCTGATGCCTAGCACAACCCTTTAACAAGCGCAGGGATAGGTAGCCTTGCTGAGGTACACAGGACAAAAAAAGGGCAAACAGTACGTTTCAACTTTCAGCATCATCTCTTCCCTCTTGGCAAGAAAGTAACCTTATGGGACTGAACACCACCAGGAATAAAGCAATGCCACCTTTAAAAGGAGCTCAGACCATTTCAGTGGAACCTAGCAGAAGTGTAGCCAGGTTGCATCCATCACTTGTTTTTGGATTCAACCTTACACCTCCTCCTCATCCTGGTCCCCATGTGGGTACTCATCTCATAAGTCAAGGCCAGCTGGACTTTTTAACCTCATTCCTGCCTGAACAATCATGGCAGCAGATTCACATCTATCTTACGTAAAGAGCCTCTGTTACTGCAGTGCCACATGAACGGCCGAATGCCGTAACCAGATTAGGTATGAGCTGGCCATTCCTGACCCATTATCTCAGCGCAGTAGTTGACATGCAAATCGTCATAAAGCAGCTGTGATTTGAGCGTTCTGTTCGAGTGAGTGTTGTAATTATTCAGTCAGGCTATAGCACAGCTCTGTGGTTGTACTCTTGCCTCTGCACCAAGATGCAGTGGGTTGAGATACCACACAATGATTTGCTGGGACCACTGCCTCGCACGCTGATCAATACGGTCTCAGTTTCCTTGTGCTCCCCCATCTGTTGTCTCGTCTTATACTTGAGTGTAAGCTCCTTGGGGCAGGAACCATCTTTCTGTGCTGTGTTTGTACAGCGCCTAGCACAATGGGATCCTGGATGCTACCACAGTACAAATAATAATGGACTTGGGTTTGTATACAATGCTGTGTGACAGAGTCCCCCAAAACAGGGCTCTGAAACCACTCGGGACGCAGCCAGCCAGGACTCTAGTGCTTCGGAGTCTGCTCTCGGGTCTCCACACACCCGTGCAGCTGCCTCCCGACTCTGGCCCCGCAGCGTTAAGCACCCCTGCTCTGCCTGAGTTCCCCCTATGAGACCTCCTGGCCGGGATTCTGAGGAGCCCTACATGCCCTCAAAGGGGCCATACACCCCGCCTTGCAGTCAGAAGCAATTCATAGCCAGCGTGGAAGTCAGAAGGGTTTAATAGTTCTCAGGATCACAGTGTAGACCGATTTAGTTAGCAGCTTACTTAGAAGTTACAGCAGCGACCACCCAGAGAGCCCCCCTTCTTGGGCCCCAATCCCCCTGAGCCCTCACAGGGGACTGCCTCTTCCACCCAGCCACTCACAGACCCATCCCTTTGCCCCTCTCCAGTCCTTTGTCTCCTTCCCAGGTAAAGTGGCCACTCCTCCTGGTCTCCAACTGCTATAACCTGTTGCAGCTGGCTGACTCAGGAGGACAAAGGGGTCTGGTTGGCAGACATGTGGCTGGGGAAGATCCTTCTGCCCTCCAGTGGCCTCTGCAACGATCACACACCCATTTCCCAGTACCAAATCACCGGAGTAACATATGGGGGAAACTGAGGCACAACAGCACTCAGAGAAAACCCCAAAAATACCTTGTGCATTGCTCTGCATTAGATAATCTCTTCCTCTTGCCAACGAAAATTATAAATTAAGGTTCTTTTAAGGAGTCTCAGGTTAAGAGATTATTCAGCATATTAACGAATCATATCAGACAAATAGTGCTGTAAACGGTGCACCACCTTAGCACAGAGGCATTCATTACACCACAGTAGAGGTCCTGGAATCTGGTACGCCAACTCCAGACCACAAACCTATTTTTGTACAGGCTTTGACTGTTTGTTTACCTCTAAGTACTTTAAACTAAATGTGAAATGTGCTTTATAACACCAAAATCACTAACAAAACAGCTTGGGACAGTTTACATTGCAAACATCACAAGTAATGTAAACTGTCCCACAGCTATTTTTACTTATTACAGTACTTTGCATGTTTGTAGCATTTTAATACAGTATCTTAGATACTTCTGCAACATTATACCTCCAATCTCTGATGTATAAATAGATGGGGAAACTCAGCCAGAGAGGTTAAATGACTTGCCCATAGTCACGGCAAAACAGTGGCTGAGCTGTGATCTCAGGACTCCCAGTCTTGGGTTAATCATTAGATAGTCCCTTTCCTAATTGGAAGGGACTATTCAATAATTTAACTAAAACAAAGTGTTAAAGAGCAGAGTCTAGAAAATCTAGCAAAACCTGCAGAACTGCCACATTGGGAATTGTGCCAACAGTCCATTCACCTTATTGCTTAGGTAGACCGTCACATGACACACAGGCTTCAGTGACTGGCACAAGAGATATTGTGAATCTGTGCCAAGTCATGCTGAAAGCAGCTTCTACATTTTGTCAGCCTGTTTCCATTCCCTGACTGTGGCATGGAATCTGTATCAAGTGTTCAGTATGTGTCAACAGAACAGAAGGGAGGAGTGGACGCATATTGCCTTTTGGCATTTCATCCTTCCCTTTATACAAAGCATAGCTTATTTGGAGGAACGGGCATTTTCAAGTTTCTTCTATGTTAGAGTAAGAATTGGTATATATGTGGAAAGCAAATTCATAATGATCAGGGGTGATAAGTGACGCATGAAATTTTAAGTACTCAATTGTAAGGCAATCCAGCTAGGAGCTGGAAGTAAAAATAGAAGTTGCAGTTAAAAAAAAAAAAAATGAGCTCAGTCTAGGAGAGATCAGGTGTGTTGCCAAGTACTGTACTATTAAGTAGCTACCACATTTCACACCAGAGGTGGCTGCACTGATCCCTATATATAGGGATGGCTGCACTGATCCCTATATATAGCCGGTAGTTTACTTTGGGAAGAAAGGTGCTATATAAATGCAAGATACTGTAGCTAAATTAGACTAGCCACAGAACTGGAGGAGAAACAAGGACTTGAGGTATGACTATATGGAAGTTATTTTGAGATATAATTATGGTCTTTTGGAATATTGTGCACACTTCTTTTATAGTCAAAACACTGCAGAGAAAAGATTACAAAAAGGAATCAAAGTGATTCCAGCAATATTCAGAAGCTTCTAGACACCAAAACAGGAGTTCAGGTTCCTAGGTTTCCATTTCTTCTACAAGCAATTGGCAACATCACTTTAACATCCGAGCAGGGAAGGAAATACACGTCTTGGGTACAGGTGTTTGTGGTATCAAGGAAAGAGACCCATTAAATCCTAATCTCACCGTGTTTGGAAGCTTATGAATAGATAATTACTTATGCTTTTACATTTACACAAAGTATTCTCAGGATTTGGGATCCTGAAACAGTACATTTAAAAACATTTCACAATTTTTAAAAACAGGAAGAAACTAAAAAATGTTTCCCCGAAGATATCAAATCCTAAAGGAAAAAATGAAAGGCCAACAGGGTATTTCAAATAGTAAACAGCTGAAAACAGATCACCCACTGGAGACAGAGAAGGAACCAACTTCTAAACAAGTCAGACAGAGCTTGGGTTTTTTACAAATGGGCAGGGGGTGGAATTATTAAACCAATGGCCAAGGGCACTAATAAAAAAAAAAGCAGCTTAAACAATTTTCAAAAGGCAACATGACAAATTTCTAGCAAAATCAGTCACTTTTTAAAAAATATAGTAAGTTTGAGAGTTGTCTGAATTGGGTGGATTTAATTTAACACCCAAACCCAGTATTTTAGTGGCAGTGTGGAAATTTGCTTTGTTTCTCCACATGTGAAGCCTCAAGATCAGAGTCACAGCTGGACACCAGGATGTGCACGCTCGCTGTTAGGCTTATACGCATGCATTCTAAAAGGAAATGCCAATTTCCGATAAAAAAATTCACTTGCTTTGAAAGAAAAATCAGAACTTGCATCAAGACTATTTTGAGCCTGATAGCTTCGGTGAGTTATCTGACAGGCACAAAGACAACATGAATATGCATAGTCAGAAGTAGGTGGCAGATACTCACAGGCCAAGATAATGAAAGTTGTAAATGCATTAGTAAAGACAACTTCCATTTCTATAGCTCCTTTCATGCAGGGCAAGCCCAGGATGCTTTATAACTATAAATGGGACGCACTTGGGAGAGCACCACCTCTGGGGTGAGGCGTTATTTAACAAAGTGTAATGTTAAAGCTGAGTAAGACACGAAGTAATTCCTTCTACACAATGACCACAACTGGAAAGCAGCCATGACGAGGGCTAATACTTCTCCTGCAAGAAGTGCCATATAATCTTCAAACACAGGCAGGCGGGATTTCAGCTTTAAGTCTATTCTGAAAGACATTCTTCAGCAGCACAGAGTCACTGGTACTTGACTAGAGCACTGGTTCAGTACAAAAATCAAAAAGAGCAACATCTATGAATTATCTGCACCAATTCTTGAAGCATCTGGATTTTCCATTGAGATTCATCATCTGGGTATTAACCAGGTCCAACCCGTTTAACAAACTGAACAAAATTATTTGTTACACTTCTCTAAGGAGAGCACAACGTTGAAGCTCCAAATAGTCTGGTGAGTCAAATTCTTGTGTACCTTGCACTTTGTGCCATGTTGGGATAAAAGGTGGTTTCTAAAAAGTTGGAAACTGCCTATTGGAGTCCACTTTCAGCACAGGAAGGACCAAACACTTCATGAAGAGCACTTTGGAACACTCAATACACTCCCCAAACCACTATGCTGCTTTGTTACCCAAAAAAAAAGTGTTATGTTCAAGTTCACATTAAAGATTTCTAAACCTCGAATGGACTATACGCAAGTTCTTCCAGACCACTAGAGAGAAACAGGGAAAGCTGCAAAAAGAGCACTCGTCTTAAAGTTTTAACATACAAGATATAATTTATTATTAATTAGAAAAGGGAACTTAGTTTGATAGTTGTATTTTACATGATTTACTGACTTACGCAGACAATTTACACTGCCTTCTGTGTGCAACTGGTGCAGTGGAATCCGTATCCCTAGTGCTGTAATGTATGCAGTGACTAATCTTCTTGTGCCTGCCCTAGAGTCTCATGTCATCTGTTTCTCGGAATCACCATTATAATGAAGTTGTCTTGCCTTTTCTCCTTTCAGTACAGATCAATAAATTACTTAGACCAAACCCGAGAAGAATCTTGCCAGTTAAACCATATTCATTAACCGCCCCAAATATTCATTAACTGCCCCAAACTCTAGTGATCCTGGGCTTGTGGGGGGCAACTGTGTCTTCAATCTCTTGCCTCATGGGAACTGAAGAGTATCATTAGCTGAACAGCACACAACCCAGTCGTAGCTTACTGCTGCATTTCCTCTGACTCTCCTACTCACAAGCCTCCTTCAAACCTGGCACAGCTTCTAGTTGAGGATGACTGGACACAACTCCTCCAAAGCCTCCACGCCTGCACCAGGTAGATTGGTTACTAGAGAAAGACTTGAGGTACTTTCTCCCTCTCTTCACAAGAGCATTATGTTGAGATTTTGCTGTCCCTGTAGAGAAGGGCCAAAAGTTCACCCAGCTCTGGCTCTAGCCTATAAGCCAGACTAAGGTGGCAGAAGTAAAAGGGTGGCAGAAATGTAAGTCAAAGAAAATACAAACCTCCTCCCTCTTGCGGCTGCCTTACTGCCTCCACTGGATACCAGTGTCTTCCATACTCTGCCCCAGCAGTCACTGCCCAATTCCACTTCCAGCTCCCAGAAGTTCCTGTGCTGAGCAGCTGATGGGAATTCAGCTCCCTGTGCCAGGTCGGAGACTAAACCAAACAGAGCTATCTTAGCAGTCACCAGTTACCTAGGGAGATTGTGGAAGCTCCAGCACTGGAGGTGTTTAAGAACAGGTTAGTCAGATACCTATCAGGGATGGTTTAAGTAATACTTAGCCCTGCAACAGTGCAGGGGACTTGACTAGGTGACCTATCCGGGTCCCTTCCATTTCTATGGTTTATTCAGCCTGGAGACTTAGCTCAATGCTACTCCATCCAGGAGGTTGCTAGCCCCCTCCACCTGCTAGCAGCCTTCTCTCAAGATGAGAAGATGAACACCAGAGCAGCAGCCAGACTCTTCAATGGGGGAGAGGCGCTTTGACAGTCACAAGTGGGTATTTGTGAGGCAGAGTACGAGTGCAAGGGGGCATCTGGTGAGGTAAGAATGGAAAACAGACACTGACATCAAGGCAATGAACAACAAACCTACAATCAAACATGCTTGATTTACCAGCAAAAAGATGTTCTAATTGTAAGCTCCGCTATTCAGTCTCTGATCCCAGGTTGTTTTCTACCTTTCATAGCACAACCAGGATTAAAAGGTTCTCCAGGAGAAATTATGTCCTCAACAACACCAGTGCAACCTCACTATCTTCAAATGTGATTGATTGGAACATAGCAAACAACTGATGTACAAGGAATAGAATCTGGCTTAGTCTTAGCTGTGTAGGCTCTGCTGGGCTCATGGGAGCAAACTTATTTTTGCTTCTAAGTCAGCAGCATGACTTCAAACACACACAAGGAGCAGATCGGTTGAGTGAGTTTTCAGAGCAGAATTGCACTTTGGCACTAAACTTTTTATCAATGTGTTAAACTAAATAAGCCAGGCAGGGGTTGTGTGCTTACTGCAATTTGTCTAAGCAGCCTCTCATTCACATCTAAGATTGCTGGCATGGTTATGCACTATACTTATAGTTTGCAAACTGATACACTCGTTTATGGGGGCTGGGAATCTGATTTGATGCAAAACTGATTTTATAGCATACTTTTGACTCTTATGTGCTTCTCAGAGAGACAGGCCCAACCTGAACAGTTTACAATTGAAAAGATATGACTGTGGGATGGACAGTGAAAGGAAGGTCAAGGGTTGTAGCACAAGATTATGTGGTTATTCAGGTTAGACACACATCTTGGGGGCTCATAAGAATTTTTTTTTTTATAAAAGTAAGATAAAGATACAAGATGGGGATACAATGATACTATCTACACAATGGCATAGTTAATACAAGGGATGGACAGATTAGTTTGCAGGCAAGCAGCAAAGATTTTAAATAGAACATAGTGTCCATGTAAGAATATTTTAAGTAATCAGCAAATAGCCACTGACTTCAACTCAGGATGTTGGGATTGGAAGGGACCCATCTAGTCCAACTCACTTTGTCAAGTTTCCATATCAATTTTCCTCAAGCTGTTCTCAGTTCTTTAGATGGAAGACTCCTCAAAATACTTCAGTGGATTGAACTACAAGTATGCCCTTTCAATGGGAAACTGCCAAGTCACTCCTTGAGTTAGCAGCACTTATTTCATAACCCAAGAAAGGGATGTTGAAACCTCATCATGTAGCTGTACTTGCTTCAGTTTTTCAAACACCACTAGATAATTTTTATTCATCATTTTCAAACTATTGGAGGAGTTTAAAAGAATACTGAAATTAGATCACCACTATTCAAGACCGAAAGACACGATGGATATGTCCTAAAAGAAGAACTCTGGCTTACCAAGATACTGATTTGTTCAGTATGAACATGGATAATTACTACTTCAGCCAAATGGGCACGAACCAATTTTATAGTGTTGCTACTATTGTGACCATACAGCAGCTGAGTCCTATATTGTTTCACATACTACAAGAACATTGTTGTTAGTAAAACCAAGGTGATTAGTAAAACCAGTTTTCAGCTTCTGCATTTCAGGCCTCCAATTCATGCTGCTGGAAAGAAGATCACGGACAGCCTACTTCTGAATTTGGGGTCAACCCAAGAATGTACATTACAGTATAAAGAGCACATAGACCACAGTATATGTTAATGAATAATTCTATCTAGATAACTGTGAGTGCACCCCCGTGTATTCACTATAACATCTGAGCTCCTCAAACATTAATGAATTTATCTTTACAGTCCTGTGAGATAGGAAAGTATCCCCATTTTTCTAGATGGGGAACAGACAGTAACTTGCCCAATGCACACAGGAAAGTCTGTAGCTCACTCAGGAACTGAATCCAGACTTCCTGAATTCCAGTCCAGTAATTTAACTACAAGACCATCCTTTTATGTTTTAATGTTAATATTAGGATTTATGCTTTAATGTTAAGGTTATCAGAAACCTGCAGAAGGCCTCTGACTTCAGTCAAATCACTGAATAAAAATCAGTGAAATAAAGTAAAAAAAAGTTATAGCAGTAACTGCTGGTATAACTTAATTTATGAAAATGCTATAAAATAGTACTTAGCATCTCTACAACATAAGCAACCAGATAGACTTAGATTGGAAGTGATGATTGGTTACCTATAGATGGGGATTTGAAAGGGTATTTATCAGGAAGGTCCACTCTAACTTTCCACACTCCACCTTCATATGGTGCTGCAATCAAAGAAAAATGCAGGTGTTAGACATACTGCAGAACTCTGGCTAGAATAAAAGCACAATGTCTTTAAGTAAAAAAGACCTGGAAAAATAATCATTTGGAATAAGCCCTCATGTCAAACCTCCTTCCTTTGACACAGAACACAGACAGACAGTAATGGCCTTTCGCCCAAGATGTGAAGGGCCTTAGTTTCTACCGAGGCACTGATTTTAACTGATATTACATTAGTTTTCAGCAGAAACGCCCAAGTGTCTTATTCAGACCATAAAAGTTAAAATAATCTACTTACTTTGAGACACGTTACTAATTTAAGACATTAGAGATCCAGCAAGAGAGCTAATTCATTCAGAAAACCCATTTTTGCCTTCAATCTTGTTTACAAGCACTTAAAATTCAACCGATGGACAAGATTTTCCCAGATGCAGAGCACCAGAAGTGGTGGCGCTCAGGACCTTTGAAATTTAAGCCCTATTTTAAGGTAATGCCGTCACTCTGCACAGCAGTCAAAACTACCAACCTGCCATTCTGTTATGAGAGAGGATGTTTATCCAATATTAAGGTTTGAAATTCAGCTCCCCTGTCTGTCTTCCCCTACCATCAGCTGGGAAAATTGGATAGATTGTGGTAAAGATGCAACTTAAGTGCAATGACATGTCTTGACCTCTTGCTCCAATTTTCAGATTCCAAATTTGCTGGGGGCTCCCAGTAACTACAGATGAACAACCAACGTGGTACTTGGCCATTTGTTTCTGTTCTTCCTGAAGCCATCATGAAGTATTTTGACTATGAAAAAATCATAAGGACACATACTTACTTCCTTGTGGTCCATAAAACTTCACTACAAATTCATTGAGTCCTCCTAGGATTGTGACTTCATGTTTGCTCTCAATACTGATGTGTTAAGTAAAGGAAAATGTTAAGTCTAGGTGACAACATATTAACGCAGACAGTCATGACACTTCCTGGAAACTTGCACACTGACAGTCTAAAACTTAAAATTCAGAGTATCTTTACAGACATGAAATGTAATAGCCTTGAAATATATTTGAACAATCCATTAACGGATGTCAGTTCCACAAGTGTTAGGGGGAGCTCCCCTGCCTCTGCATCCACCTCCCCATGTTAAGTAGAACAAAGTAACCGTCTCATATTTTTCTCTTTAATATTGGGGTGGTAACAGTGTTCAGAACTTGAAAACTCCAGAAAACTCTCTGCTGAGTAGGGGAAGAGAGAGACCATTGCTCTGTTTCTGCAGAATCTATGCTTTTATTAAACTCTTGTCAGCACCACTCTAGTGACTGGTATTGAAGGGGAATTAAAGTTTAGAAACAATGGTAGCTCAGGTGTGAAAGGATGAAAGCTTCATTGCACCTGCCCACAGTAAAGTCACTGAACCATAGAGACACCCTGGATGGGGGAAAGCCATGATGTAAAGACAACCTCTTTTCCCCACTCAAATCCCATGTCCAATTTCCCATGTCTCCTCTATGACAAATACAAGTCCTGGTGCATTCAATTCTACTTGGCTGCCTTTAGTGCTGTCAGATGGCCTCCCACTGAAAGAATGCAAATTATGGCAATCTAATGTTAATTTGATTTTCAATGCCAAGAAAACAGAGGTCTCTAGAGAGATGGCAGAGGGACTGATTAAGATGTGCTGGTACAATACTAAAAGAGAACTATTTTTAAACATTAAGTTACATTAACTTAAAAAAATCAAGGCAGCCAGTGCTTTGTGGAGAAGGGAATACAGCATTGAAAGGTAAACGCTTTGGATTCAGTAACAAGTTAAAACAATTAACAGTGATGTTTCAGTTTCCTAGTCTGCTGAAGTATTCCAATATAAATCAGTATTAATGGACTGTGAATATTACCCAACAGCAAATATATTTAATCAATAATTTTAATACATGAGTTATTAGGGAGGCATCAGGAGAACGAACAATCGGGGAACCCAACTTCTACTCCCACATGAATTTCAACTAGTTACTTATGTACCTGAAATACTGCCCCATTTTACAAATGGGAATCCATCATTACAAAGCACTTTCAAAGCCTTTGATGAGAAGAGCTAAGCCATTATAAGGTCAATGCTATAAGGGTCGAAACATTCCTTCAGACTAAAGGGAATGCATGACGAAGAGAATTTCCACTTTTACCAGCAAGATTCTCCAGGCTGTCCTCCAAAAGCTCCCAGCACCACCAATACACAGGAAGCTTTTCTACTCAACAGTATGTTAAAATATAAATATTTATGCTGGCACCTTTTCATCTTCAAGGCAATGTGCAAACAATCTTCCATACATCCCTATGAAATAAGTAAACCCGTTTTATTGATTGGTTCAAATCAAGTTAGCAAACTTACCAACAGCAACTGAGTAAGAGAGTTCGGACGAGAATTAGGTACTTCCCAAGCTCCCAGCTCAATGCTCCGTCCACCAGACCACATGCTGTTAAATCTATTTCTTTTGGAACAGTCACCCTCAGCATCAAAAATATTCTATTAAGAGTTGCTATTGTAACTGGAAGTGATAAGTCAATCTTAAAAGGATTGTTAGGGCAGGAGGAAAACATGGTTTTCAGATGACACTTGAAAGGTCAGAGTGGTAAATAACGTAGGACAAGTCTTGTAATAGTTCCTATGATAAAGTAGCAGGAAGACTCACTTCGGGCGGCTAATATTGCTGTATCATTAGCTCAGAAACATTGGCATGCAAAATTCTGATGGCAAGCTAATAGGAATTCGTATTAAGGGACAACTGTCAGCTTATTTTCATTTTTGGTCTATATTGAGAGAGAGATTCCACCACCATTTTCCAGAAAAATGGCTGCTGCAGCTCAGCACTTATACACTGAGATAAGCTTCATGGATAAGAAGGAATCCCTCGGCATAAACATGAACTATAGGTGTGGAAGTTTGGGCCTTTATATGAATCTGCCCTTGTGAAGCATGAGAGTAAAATATTCACATTAAAAGAGTATATTAACATTTATTCAACTTCGCAAGTCCATTTAAACACAAGTGGATCTCGTTAAGACTAATCAAACACCAGTTAGTAAGACAATCCTGTGAGTCTGACTCTAGGACCAAAACTTTTGAAGCATCTGTTGTACACAAACTTATTTTGCAAGTCGATACTGACCACAAATTTTTTATTTTGTTTATTTTGTTTTAAACTTACGCTACATAGTTATGCCAACTCCTACAGTGGGGATCTGCAAAGGCAGCATCATGACGAAGTCATCTCCTATTTTACTAAGTAACAAGTCAGACATCCTACATGACTTAAAAATAAACCCAGGTCCCTTGAAGAGATTTCATTTTGTTTCCACTAGTCCCAGAGATCTTTTTGCCCTTGTTGGTTTCAGTGTCTTATCTAGAGAAGAGATTTTGATTTTTTGTCATATTTAAGTTAGTAAAAATTCAGCAGAATGTAGCAAAACCCTGGATTCAGTTCAGGTTTCTGTTTGTAATAGATAAGAGTTTCAAAAGCTTTAGTTCAAGACTGAAAAAAGTGGAGAGGAGACTACGTCCTGAAGATACATAATTATCCTTGTCTGAGACTACTTGAGAATTTTAACAATTAAGTGTTGAAAAACTATAATTGACGATCTGGAAAACAAGCTTGTTTAGAAATATCAGCTATGAAGAGATTGCAAAAGAGAAACAGGGAGGGTATTTTTGTTGCAACTGGTTACAAACTCCTGTACAGTGAGTTAAAGCATGCCATAAGTGCCAGGGCCAACAGAGGGTTTTTTTAATATATAGGTTTTATGTATATAATATATAAAGTCATATATGTGTGTGTGTTCGCATACACACATTACAGTAACACCCAGAATTCCAATCAGGATCAGGGTTCTATTGTTCAGAGTGCTGTACAAAGTCAGACAGTTCCTGCCCTGAAGAGGCAGTAAATTCAGATTGCTGAAACATTTCAAAATTGGCACAAGTCTGAATTCAGATTTTGGGATTCCAGTCCCTCCTTGGCAGCCCAACACATGATTGCTGGAAATTTAAGAATCAATGCTCCTCACCCCATTCCTATTTATATGATAACACCTTTCTGCAACTGCTATGGATGGGTGACAGGTGTTTTACATTTTGGATGACTGCAAGGAACACACCACTTGGTCTACTTTTTAAAAAGATCAGTAGGACATCTCAGCTATTTAGGGGATAAGTCAACATCGCATCTCACTATCTGCATATTTAACAATGGAGGATACTTTCAGATATGATTAGTATTTATATGGTACTTTCATCTGCAAAGAGCATAACAAGTGGTAAGCATTGTGAAAGGCCAGGACCTCATGAAAGGCCAACCACACTGGCTGTTTCTGGTGCAGGAACCAGTACTCAGCTCATTAAGAAACAGGAATTCACACCTCTTTTGGTGCCATTAGGATTATGCACACAAAGTTTTGCAACATGATTACCATTCTCACTTCAAAAAACTGAGAATATGTTTTAAATGATCTGCAAAGAAAAAACAATTGAGTTTTGCTCTGAGGGACATATTACAAAGGTTTCTCCTAAAAAAAGTTTGTAAACCCTAAATATCAAGAATGTCAAGTCTTACCCTCTCTGACTAAAATTCTTTCCCTTTAATCAATCATGTTTCACTTCCTTTATGCTTGTGATAGAAAGGTTACTTACCTTGTAACTGTTGTTCTTCGAGATGTGTTTCTCATGTCCAGTCCCAATTAGTGTGTGTGCACGCCACATGCACCGGTCCCGGAACACTTTCCTCTAGTGGTACCCGTGCAAGCTGGCTCTAGCGGTGCGCACAGGTGCCCGCATATAGGCACCACTGGTTCCCCGCCCTCCCCTCACCGCCCCCCCCAGTTCCTTCTTGCTGAAACTCCAACTGAGGGGAAGGAAGGCAGGTGTGGAATGGACATGAGCAACACATCTCGAAGAACAACAGTTACAAGGTAAGTAACCGTTCTTTCTTCTCCGAGAGCTTGCTTATGTCCGTTCCCAATTTAGGTGACTCACCAGCAGCGTCTCCAGAGGTGGGCAGGAGTTCATGGACATGGCACTTGAAGCACCGCTCTACCGAAGCCAGCATCGTCCCAAGTTTGCTGCATCAAGGCATAGTGGGACACGAAGGCTGCCCTGCAGATGTCCAGTATGGGGACATGTGCTTGGAAGGCCGCAGATGACACCTGCGCTCTCGTTGAGTGGGCTGTCAAGGACACCGAAGGCACAACTCCAGCCTGCTCATAACAGGCTCGGATGCAGGCCATGATCCACTTTGAAATACACAGCGGGGAAACCGGCAGACCCTTCATCAGGTCCGCAACCGCCACGAAAAGCTGTGTAGAATAACAGAAAGGCTTAGTCCTGTTGATGTAAAATGCCAGGCCCCTCTCACATCAAGAGAGTGCAGACACCTCTCCACACTGGAGCTGTGCAGTTTGGGGCAAAAGACAGGTAGGAAAATCTCCTGATTCAGGTGAAAATGGGAGACCACTTTAGGTAAAAAAGCCAGGTGTGGGCATAGCTGGACCGTGTCCTTATAAAATACCATGTAGAGTGGTTCTGATGTTAATGCCCTGATCTCTGACACTCGCCTGGCAGACGTGAGAGAGACCAGGAAGGTGACCTTCCAGGACAGGTACGTGAGGGAGCATGAGTTCATGGGTTCAAAAGATGGTCTGGTGAGCCTAGATAGGACCAAGTTCAAATTCCACTGAGGGTCAGGGTCCCTTATCGGCAGGAAAAGCCTCTCCAGTCCTTTGAGAAACCTAGTCATTTCATGTGAAAACACTGTTCTACCTTCCACCAAAGGGTGGAAAGCAGATATGGCGCCAAATGTACCTTGATTGACAAAAAAAGCCAATCCCTCGTTTCAGATGGAGCAGAGACACCAGAGTCGGTCGCCCAGCAGGTGAAGCGCTTCCACTTAGCCCTGTAGGCCAATCTGGTCAATGGCTTCCTGCTTTCCAGGAGTATGAGCTGAACCTGGGTTGAGGTCTGCTTCTCCTGGCTCAGCCATGGAGCATCCAAGCCATCAGATGGAGGGAGGCCAGTTCCAGGCAGAGCAAGTGACCTTGATCTTGGGACAGGAGATCCGGGCGCAGCAGCAGGGTCCAATGCCTGGGTCCCACCATCTTTACAAGTATCCCAAACCAATGCTGACGGGGTCACGCCAGCACTACAAGGATGACCCGAGTCTTGTCTCTCTTCACTTTCAGGAGGACTTTGTGGAGCAAAGGTATCGGCGGGAAGACATACTGGAGGCTCCCTGACCAGGAGAGGAGAAAGGCATCGGTGATGGAGCCTGTACTGAGGCCCTGATGGGAACAGAAGCGACGGCATGTCCTCTTGGCTCTGGTGGCAAAGAGGTCCACGAAGAGATTGCCCCACCTTCGGAAATGCGAGCCGCCACCTCCGGATGGAGGGACTACTCGTGGTGAGAGCAGAAGGACCTGCTGAGATGGTCTGCCAAAGAGTTGACAACCCCTGGGAGGTGAACTGCTATTGGGTTAATATTGTGACTGATGCAAAAGTCCCAGAAGTGCATGGCCTTCACATAGGGCAGGGGATTGGGCCCCCCCTTGTCTTGTCAATATAATACACAGAGGCTGTATTGTCCGTGAGAATCTGTACCACCTTGTTGGCAAGATGTGGTAGAAAATTGGCACAGGATAGACGAATTACCCTGAGTTCTTTGATATTGATGCATAACCCCAGCTCCCGAGGTCCACGTGCCTTGGGTCTTCAGGGAACCGATGTAACTCCGCATCCCAGGTCCGAGGCATCGGAGACCAGAGTTACTGATGGCTGTGATGCCTCGTAGGGCATTCCTGAGAGGACGTGACCCCGGACTCAAGTATTTTGGTAAGTATTTTTGGAGAGACCGTGAGTATCCTGTTCAGGTGGTATCGAACTGGAGAATACCCCAGCTTGGTTGTAACCATAGTAGAGATAGGGCTTAGATGGCTATACAAAAGTGCCCTCTGAGATGGGCAAAAGGGGATTTAGGACAGTGGAGTGAACTGCAGTTTCTGAAAAGGGACCACTCTGGAATGAAGTGTGGTGTCTGTCTTGCATTATTGAGCTGATATTGGGGAATCCAGGAGAAGTTATCAGTACAAGCTTGCTACCTCACATCAGTAGGCAAAAACATTTGAACTACTACGGAACACATTAGAGCTACAGTTTTGCTATGCTGTTCATACAGCCTATCTTAGTCCTTTCACCTCGGTCAGATTGCATTGCCAGAGAGGCTCATGGCAGCCACAAGAGCCATGAAGTCACACCACACAATCAACTTGAGTTTGTTACATGAATTGTTGAAAGTTAATCTGAGGGAAACTGAAATTACACCTAGAAGAAACCAAAACCTGATCTGAGATTATTATAGAAAAGTCCACCAGTAAACAGAGTTTACAGGGCCATATAAACTATCTCCAAACTCGATCATTAAACTCAATTTGTGGTGTTAAAGCATTTATCAAGTTAAACGCCACATCTTTACCAAAGTGATTTTGCACATTTCAATTTTTCCAATAAAGTGAGTCAACTTAAAATTCACACTTGTAAAATAGAAGGTCAAATGTTTTAAACAAGTAACATTTACTGTAACTGTTACAGAAAAATGGTTTTTCAATTTTATTTTGGTCATTGCCTCTGTTCATGAGGCTCTTCCCACACACACAGCAACCCAACAGACATGCATTAGAGAAGGAGAGATGGAAGTGTGATTGTAAAATTGCAAAATATAGTCAGACAGCCCAGGAAAAGATATGGTACCTGAGACTATTTTTTAAACTGACTAGATTTCAAACTGGCAATGAGCTATAACAAAGTTGGCAAAAACAGTCGTCAGTTTAGTTTTTGGTCAGATGGGGAGGGGGGGGAGGGGGGGAGAGAGGGGAGGATTGTTTTGTTTTAAAACAAAAGCATCTCTCTAAGGAACAGACTGGAAACAATTTTTAGACCACCTAAGATACACATTTCTAAAATGTGACTTTTCTGCCAGAAGCCTTTTCAGATTTTACAGGAGTCAATTAATGTGTTCTCTGCTCTAAGTAACCTACACTACCATTTAGGAATTGTGATCAGGCTTAACAACCTCAACTACGACAGCTAAA
This sequence comes from Emydura macquarii macquarii, assembly GCF_026122565.2. Taxonomy (NCBI): domain Eukaryota; kingdom Metazoa; phylum Chordata; order Testudines; family Chelidae; genus Emydura; species Emydura macquarii. Next base: position 8,684,682 of record NW_027133607.1, on the reverse strand, counting down.
TAAAAGCTGAGATTAATACAATTTAACTTACATTTATTCTTGGATTGTAAACTCTTTGGGGCAGGAGTATTCTGTGTTCACAATAATCTATAGTACTACATAAACAACTAACAGTTGAGCTATGAGAAAAAGTCAAGAAAAAATAGGGATGTCCCCCTGTGGAAAACCCTAGTCAAAAAAGTCATTTTTGCTAATATTTTTCCATAGAAATTCAAATCTTTGGGCTGAAAACTGGAAGTGTGTCAGGAAAGTTGAAAAAATACTTTGTTTCAAGCACAGTCAATCTGAATCATATAATTTAGTTTGTTGAACCACATCAAAACCTTGCACTGCAGGGCAGTGTGGCATTAAACTGTGTCCAGCTGCGTTGCCTCATGGGAGTTGCAGTTCGGGTGTCTCATGCCCCCATTCTCCCCTACGGGCCAGGCTCTTTTGCTAGACTACCTCCTATGACACATCACAATCTGTCCTCTGCATGACTTGTTGTGGTGCATCATGGCAGATACAAGAAATGCCCCATTGTTCTCTATATGCTCTATCTTACAGTTTTGTATTACTGCTCATCATCAAAATATCTGTGCACTTTCCAGATAAAATAGATTGGGACTTTGCTATTCCAAGCACACTTTTTTGGAGTCTCTGGCCCTTCTCAGTTTGAGGATAGGATATGGTCTGCATTTGTTTGAGCAGCAACAAAATGCTTCACTGCTTGATTCAGAATTCCTGGATTTGTTAGCCAAAGCCCAGGGACGCTGGTTATCAGCCCCGGCCCTCACTCGGAAGCAACTCTGCAACAAAAATATTTAAGAACACATTAGATTTTTCTACAGCATGACTGTATACGATAGAAGACAAACTACATTACAAAGAATTAAGTCAGTGATTAAAAAAAGTTCCCTTGACCTTAACTAACCTGTTGAAAAGTCAGGGCCTGGTTGAAATAAGCTTTTCTCATTGTAGCCATTAATGCCAAATTTGAAGTAATGCATGACATACTACAAGAGTTATGGGTGTTAGTTTCAGGGTGGATCATATTCCAGCACCTGCTAATTTCAGTTCCTTTCAAGCCACTTTGGTGGAACTACATTCTTTCAAAGTAAATTTGTTTCTGCTTCTCCTTGAATTTCTAAGACTATACTCAGTTAATTTTTTGTAAGTTCAGCAAAACTGCTTCCTATTTTAACTGGTTCACTGACAGGTAATAAGGAGGAAAATTAAGATAACACTGATTTGGGGATGTCAATCTCCCTTCTCCCCACTACCAAAACACAGGGGTTTATACAGATGACTGCCAATTAAGTTATTTTGATTGTTAAAGTGCCTATTTGATGTAGCAGCATCTAGGAACTTTATGTTCAGGGGTTTAAGAGACAACTACATCCCTTCCCTGATATTAACAGTGTTTTGAAAACAGATTTTTAGATAATTCTGGCCCTTTTTTTTGCTTCTTTATGGTGTATAAAGAAGTCTGAAAGGCCTAAAAGATTTTCCTGCTTGCTCTTTAGCTGAAAAATATAAGAAATGAAAAGTGTGGTCTGTCCCTTAATATTGTTAAAGGATATTTTGGGACATAAGATGTTTATTGGAAACTAACACACCTCAACTGGCGTTTTCCAATCTTTAACAAAGATGTCCTTTCTCCCAAGTGTTCATTTGGCATCAAAGCTAAACAGGAGTTCCACAAAACTTCAAATAATGTCCCCCTCCCCCCCACACACTTAATTCCTCATCTTACAGCCTCTTATGTCATAATTTTGTTAGCTCTCTCCAGTCACCAGAGAATTCCTGGGTAGACAACACATGAATTTCTAATACAGAAAACAGAGCAAGAAAAGAAATAGATTCAAGGATAAACATGTATCAGGCCTTCTTTATACAACAGAGATGCAAGAGGGCACAAGCCCAATTTTTCTTCTTTTCAGGTCACCTTTAACCCAAAACCTGATAAGAGTTCTGAGGAGCTATACAATTATTTTATATTCCTACAAGTGACTGCATTCTGGTTTTGCTTAAAAGAATTATATATAAATGTGCTTAGGACTCCATCATTTTTGGAGACAGATCTCTCAGTTTTTAAAATAAAAAAAAAATGCAGACACTTATTAGAAACAAACTGCTCGTCTGCTATCACTCTATAAAGCAACCACATCCGTCACTCCAGCATATTCAATACCTTTCCAATGTGCATTCTTAAATAGCTTTTGAGATGGGAAGCTTTTAAGATTGGAAGCTGCAGACAGACAAGATTCACAATATAACAGAGTTTTTTCCATTGCCTCATTTTCTCAATCAACTCAACTATCAGTATTTATAAGGACATTTCTCTCATTCAGTTTCTAGTTTGTTACACCAACATTTGGTCTGAAAGCTTAGAATCATAGAAGGTTAGGTTTGGAAGGGACCTCAGGAGGTCATTTAGTCCAACTCCCTGCGCCAACTCCAACTAAATCATCCCAGCCAGGGCTTTGTCAAGTCGGGCCTTTAAAACCTCTAAAGACGGAGATTCCACCACCTCCCTAGGTAACCCATTGCAGTGCTTCACCACTTTCCTAGTGAAAAACATTTTCCTAATATCCAACCTAGACCTCCCCCACTGCAACTTGAGACCATTGCTCCTTGTTCTGTCATCTGCCACCACTGAGAACAGCCTAGCTCCATCCTCCGTGGAACCCTCCCCTCAGGTAGTTGAAGAATGAGGGGGGATTTGATAGCAGCCTTTTTTTCTGCAGACTAAACAAGCCTAATTCCCTCAGCCTCTCCTCATAAGTCACATGCTCCAGCCCCCTAATCATTTTTGTTGCCCTCCACTGGATTCTTTCCAATTTGTCCACATCCTTTCTGTAGTGGGGGGTCCAAAACTGGACACGATACTCCAGATGAGGCCTCACCAGTGCCAAATAGAGGGGAATAATCACTTGCCTCGATCTGCTGGCAATGCTCCTACTAATTCAGCTCAATATGCTGCTAGCCTTCTTGGCAATAAGGGCACACTGTTGACTCATATCCAGCTTCCTGTCCATTATAACCCCCAGGTCCTTTTCTGCAGAACTGCTGCCTAGCCAGTCAGTCCCCAGTCTGTAGCAGTGTATGGGATTCTTCCGTACTAAGTGCAGGACTCTGCACTTGTTCTTGTTGCACCTCATCAGATTTCTTTTGGCCCAATCCTCAAATTTGTCTAGGTCACTGTCTCCTATCCCTACTCTCCAGTGTATCTTCCACACCCCCCAGCTTAGTGTCATCTGCAAACTTGCTGAGGGTGCAATCCACCCCATTCTCCAGATCATTAATAAAGATGTTGAACAAAACCAGCCCCAGCACCGACCCCTGGGGCACTCCACTTATAAGCAGCTGCCAACTAGACATCGAGCCGTTGATCACTACCTGTTGAGCCCAATGATCTAATCAGCTTTCTATCCATTTTATAGTCCATTCATCCAACCCACGTCTTTAACTTGCTGATAAGAATACTGTGGAAGACCATATCAAAAGCTTTGTAAAAGTCACATTATATCACATGCACTGCTTTCCCCACATCCATAGAGCCAGTCATCTCATCATAGAAGGTAATCAGGTTGGTCAGGCCAAAAGTCAAAATGGCTTCGTTTACGTATCACTCTTGAACAAACACTAATATATTCAAGTTTTCAGGGTTACATACATGGTAGTTACATATCATTTTCTATCCATGAAGCTAAATATATACCCAAGAAAGCTATGCCATGTTTTCAGCTAATAGTCAAACCATCTGCAAGAAAAGAGTTCACTTGTTTATTGTCCCAGGGAGATTTTAGTAACTCAGTCTGGTGTTATGACTATATTTCCCATTAGCTATTCATCTTGTAATTCAACCCATGTTAATAGATATAGTTCCAAAGAGTTAATACCAGGAGACCAGCTAAAGGCAAGTATTTAAAAGACACCTAAAACAGCCTTTTGGAAAATTAAAAAAATCCAGAGGGGTTGAACACTATCAGGTTTTTCCTAAGGAAGTTTTCATTAAGACAAAAGGTCCACTGCTGTATTCAAGAGGTAGAGATTTTAAACAAATGCTGACTCAGTCTCAAAGTCTAGAAGTGACATTAGCTTACCGCTGCAACAGAAAGACAAACATTAAAGATCATTAAAATAAAGTTGCCAAAGAAGAAAGCTAAAAAGTATTTTGGACTTTGTTTATAGAAAGGAATATACCAGTACAGAAATTTCACAAGTCATTAACAATGCCTAGTCAAATCTAAACAATGCTCATAGCATTGTCCAGTGCTTTCCAGTACGTAGCATGTTTTAGCACCAGAATGAGAGCAGTATTGTGATTATTCAAGCTCTAATCCATACAATGGCACTTTACTTGCAGACTAGATTTTCACAAGTCAATAACAAAACAGCTGCATCAGAACAAACTTAGCAAGACATTCTGTGTGGCGCAAACACTCCTGCTTTCCCTTTGGCCCTGACACTAAGCCTCCACAAATGATACATAGCCAAGTCTCAATCTTAGTATCTCACAGGAAGGCAGAGGAGAGGCTCCCTTTAAAAACTAAATTTGGCCATGTTGGAGGCAACATGCTGCCACATGGGCAGTGGCTGAGGAAAGAAATAGATATGTAGTTTATCACCTCTTTCAACAAGATCGTCAACCATTAGTGAAGCAGTACGGAGTGCCATCTCCTCATTTGGATGTCTGCTGCCGTTCCATGTGAAACACATCAGACCGGGCCTTGTGAATGGACTGGGGAGAGGAGGGAGGCGGGGATTTCAGGAGTTCACTGTTCTTGGACAAGTTATTGGAATGACACCTTCCAACCAAGGATCCTAAAGTGCTTTACAATTACTGATGAATTAAGCTTTAGCACTCTTAATAGGAAGTATTGTCCACATTTCAAGGGGGGAGGCAGGGGAACTGGGACAAAGGATTTAAGTGACTTACCCAAAGTCACATAAGTTTGTGCAGATGCAGGAGAGAAGCCAGGCTCTCTGGACTACCAATCCTGTGCGTTAGCTACCAGACCTAGTTCCTGGTATATCAGATCAGGCTTTACTTAGCCCCCTACTCCTCCTTCCCAATTCCCTAGTGAAAGGCACATAATTTGTCTGAAGATAGAGTTCTAGGGATTTTTATAAATTAACCATTTAAATTTATGTCCACACATTTCCAATAGCCAGAGGGAGAAAGTTCACCCTAAGGTTTCCTAAACGGGAACAATACTCAGCATTTCTGTTCTACACATCAAAAGAACAGCCTCAGTTTAATAACTTATCTTCGTAACTAAATTGTGCATACATCAAGGTAATTTAATCTGCACTATCAACAGCAATGACAGCGTAAAGGAATTTCCTTGCCTGGACCCCCCAGCCATTCTGTTTGAGTTTTGTACTCTAGTTAACTCTTCTGGAGGGCGAGGGAAAGGAATACTGCTTAATTAGAACAATTGGTTGACTAACAAAAATAGGAAGATTATTCCTTGATATCTTATCTTTGGGTCAATATTAAACCTGGAACAAATCACACCATTGTATTTGCTCCGAAATCTAATTAAAGTGAATTTTAATCTTCTATCGCACAGTTGCCTTCATTGTAAGTGGCTTCCTATCAATGAGTTTGAATTCCTCCTTCTCCAGAGATGAGCTGAAAGCAGAAATGTAAACGACAACATCAAAGTAAGAGGCCTACTGATGAATTTACACCAGATGTTATGAATTACAGGTGACCTCACATAGATCTGGTAACAATTTCAAAGATAAGCATTTATTACAGCTGTCAGTAATAAATCAAAATTATAAACAAACCTGACACCTTTAACAATGTTTACTAATGAAGTACAGAAACTTAACCAGCGTGGTGCTGCAAATAAACACAATCTCTCCAATATTCAACTACGTTTAAACAGGAGATAGAATGGGGGATGCACTGGCATAATAGCTAAGTTGTTTCAATTTCCTAATCATAAAATAGTTAAGCAACCATTCCAAGCCATGTGATCCAGAACACATTCGCATTTACTGAACTCTTTCACTCAACTTCCATATCTACACATCTCTCCATTAAAGCCATCAATATGGCAGTCAGGTGAGAAGAAAAAAAGAATTAGAAAGCAGGGAGGTAGAAGTGCTTTTCTCCTTAAAATTATTTCACATTAATGAGAAAATTGTTTTCTTCAATTTCCCTGAAGTGCAAAAGAAATGTTTCCATAAAAACCAACAGGCTTCAATGCCAACCTAGAGGGTCACCTACAGAGTGAGAAGAATTCCCTTTTTGCCCTCTGCAGAGTCTGCCAACAAATATCCTGTGATTTAGAAATTGGACAGACCAACTCATTTCAGAAGATACCAGGCCTTCCTCAATCACAACTAATTACTGGCTTGAATCCAGCCCAGGTTAAAGAGGTAGAAAGTACCATATGCTATTACTAATTCACTGAACCATTCAACCCCCACCCATTTTGTACAAAATGTCATTTTAGTACTTTTATAAACATTGTCCAGGGTGTGTTAATATGCAACATACCAGCACTATGTGGAAATCCAGAAGCACTTGTAGACTCATGCGTCTCAGTGAGTGCAATGCACACGGAAACTTTTGTCTTACATATGCAAATATTAGACTAGTCTGGGCAAATCAAATAAAATGTGTACTGGAGAGCTGAGGGACTGGGATATGGAGCCTCACACCTCTAGCATGTCTATTTGAGTTTAGCCCAGATCAGTAGTGAGCTGTCTACTAAATGACAGTTCTGTGGATTATGTGGAAGAAATACTAATCTCAATCAGTTCTTAGTGGCAGAGTGTCTACATCCCAATTTTACCATATCGATTGGTGACCCGGTCAGTAGTCTCAGACGGCAGCAAGAACTAAAGAGGGCATGGAGACTGGTTACCAGCTCATGCCTAGATAGGACCCCTCTTAGTCAGCAATGCAAACTTCTCTATCATAATTTCCATCCTATACCTACCCTGTGGATAAAGAGGACTTAATTTGGTGTTCATGCAAGGTGCCATGGAGAATAAAGTGTGTGTATAGGTGGGAAGTTGGCTAAAAGCTACAAAGCCATAATGGCCAAAACATGCAAGCCTATTACTGTACTGCCTGGGTGAGACCATGCTCCGGCACCACACCAACTTGTTGCCTTCCTCCTTGGAGAAGATCATCTCTACAATAAGTTCCAAGCAGCAAGACGACAAACCTTTAATATGCTGGCATCAAAGCCCTGGACTGGTGGCCATTTTATGTGCAACTGCCTGGTCACAACAGACTCCCAACAATTATTACCATGGCTGCAGGTGCTTGGTATCACAGCAGTGTGAAACAGGATCCATTTTCTAATGGTGACTATGCTGAGGCTTCTACAGATCACAGAAACTTTATGCAGAACCGTAGAGGATGCAAGACAGGACTCTCAGAAAATGACACTTTGCAGGACTAATGAAACTGCCCCTCTGATAGCAACAGCTGAGAAGTCAATGTCTTGGGAAGCATGTAGAGTCACATGGGAGAATTTGGAACAACTGCTGTTAAGACACTTAGAATATGTCTATTTTGACAATGTTTTTTAATACAAGTACAAAAGTCTGAGAACTTTGACTATGCCCTAAATATACTGGGAAGAATCCTTGCACATAAGATTTATGAAAGGGAATTTCACCCTTCCAGTGAAGGCCTAGGTCTTGTTTAAGAAGATTACGGAGTGAGTGTTACCACCTTTATCTTTAACTCTTGGGGAGTAACAATGTAGAGATGCAAATAAGGACTGTTTAAGGGTCTGAGCCAACCAGCCTGTCCTCATAGATGACCCTTACACTCAAGTGAATAACCCCAAGTGAAAGGAAAAGGTGACAGGACCAGAGCCCCAAGTGAGTTTCTAGAAATACCCGTTTCACCTCCCGCCACCAAATACTCAAGACTGTCTCGGGAGGAACACCAATAATTTTTCTATTCAGTTATGTTACTTACGAAGTCATCTAAAGAGCCCAGCCCCAAATTGTCTGGTCTTCCATGACATTTCCACAATGTAACAAGGAGCGCAGTGTTGCTGTGTGTATATTTAGTGCCATGGGTGAATATTAATAAGATCCAGTATGTTTTGCTTAACCGGGAATTTTCCTCTTTGATTTCCTCCCAAGTGCCAGGCTAAACTGAAAAAAATATTTTTTTCCTCCATTGCAGATCAACTGACATTTAAAGAACTGACACCATGCAGTTTAATGGGCAGATTTTCAGGCAGTATAAATCAGTGTAGCTCCAATGAAGTCAAAGGAACTATGCTGATTTTCAATAGCTGAGGATTTGGCCCCAAGTCTTCATCTGTTTCTATGAAACCTGATCTGGAAAACTTTGGGAAAGCAGCCCAGATGTTAAATAAAAATAAAAATGGACTCATTTATGTAACACTGGGTTATTGTTATAATTTATAATGGTCAGTTTTCAATCTTGACATGAGTTAGACCATCAATATTTGTCTCCTAAAAACTCACTTTTACATTCTAAAAAAGCAGCATGAGCTAAATGAGAGAGGTGGTCAAACTAGATGATTTAATTATTCCTTCTGGCCTTGAAATCTATGAGATTGAAAATAAAATGTTTACATTTCAATTATTTTCTTATTTCCTTGAAAGGAGGTGTGTACATGTATTTGAAAGTTTTTACTGGGGAAATAGGGTTCCTCTTTTTTGAATGTGAGGACCATTAATATTCTCTCCTATAGCTAATCATTGCAATTTTACATTTTGATCAATAAAAAATGTAAAAATTATCAATGTCCTTGTTGAGAAAATCAAATAACAAATTAGTGATATAAATAGGGCTTCTAGTTTAAGTGGTTATTTAAGAAATACATCCCCCCCTCCGCCCCCCAACGTTTCAGTCTCACATTTAACCACAACTCTAGTTTGTGGGCATTTTTCCAGCCATTACTGGTGCTGCTGCTCTTAATTTATGCCCATAGCACTGTACTTACTCTATGTATAGTAGGGCTTAAATATTTACCGTTAAGTCTCTTCCTGCTTGCCTCACCAAACACAGCAAATGTTTAAACTCATAACCAGAAGATTTAAGTATGAAGATATCAATATTGCCAACCCCAAGCACTAGAGTATCACAAATCTGGCCCCCAAAAGTCATGAGATTGGCTTAAAATTCATTAGATTTTTTAAAAAGTTGCATTCTGGCTTTTGAGCCTTTATGGTTCATGTTTTCAAGCTTTTTTTCAGTAACTCCAACGTGAGAAATTGTTTTTAAATGAAAGCTGAGAGTCTCACGTACTCACATGACTCCAAGAATTGCAGCGAAGAGAAAAAACACTAAATATTGTAGCACCCATAATAAAATCATAATGGATATCAACACTGCACCATAAACATGAATTTAACATTCTATAAAAACTCAGATTTAAAAAGAAATCTGACATCCTTTTAGTGATTAAAAGATTGAACTCAATTTTGTTTAACAAAAAATTAGTAATAAGAAATTTAAGCATGATTCTTATTTTGAGCCATGTGCCTGCTTTGTGAATGGAGCAATCCAAGAATGGTACAACTGTCAAAAGTTTAGCTTCAAATGCATTATTCTTGGTAAAAATACAGCACTTCTACTGAGAAACACCTTCTGGAAACCAAACAGGTAGCCTAGAAGACACTACCTTACATTATTTTGGCCACTGCTTTGACACCTCTTCTGTCTTGAGCAGTGATGAAAGATCAACTTTACTTGTTTGATATAGTTGCTACTACTGAATACAACAGAGACTGAACTGGTGCTCCTCGCTCCTCAAATACCTTTCCTTTCAAGGAGTCCAAGGAAAGTACTTAGACACTGGTGCTAAATTACAAGGATCTGATCTCCACTACCCTAACTTTTCAACTGATGAAACCACCAAATCTAAATGCCACATCCTTCATTTTGGATCCAAGTTCATCTCACCTCTGGCAAACATGGGGTTTGTGTTACGGTAACTGTGTTATTGAAATCAGGACTCTGATGTCAAGCATGTTTAATTAAATTAATGTCACATCATTTCTAGTTTCCTTTTGTTTTTACAGCATCCCTCATTTCAGAGGTGACATTGGCATGTTGAAAACTATAACCTAAAAGACAAAAGCATGTGTTTTAAACAGAGTTCAGGACTAAGTCAATACAACTCTATGCTGAGTCACATCAGTGTAATTTTGACATTTTTCAGGATGCAGAGAAATTCACTTTTGGAGTGTTTACTCTTCGCTTATTTAATTTACAATACAGGCATTTGATTTAAGGGATTATGAAGGAAGAATATACCATTCAGACCTTGGTAAGAGTTCACTACCAGTACAGCGTCCCTCCTTTTCAAATGTGCAACTACTGTTAGCCAAACACAAAATAACTAAGTATAGTAGCAAAATCCATGGAAGACTATTCCCAGGCAACACTGACATGGATGCATCACTCTCCCAGGGCATTAGCTCAGCATGGAAGCTGCCAAGTTATTGTAAGGTTTAATACTTGCATTACTGCTACATGTAACCAATACCCAGCACACACTGGTTTTTGGCAGGGACAGCTTTAAAGATTTTGGGAATGTCGGCAGGATTATTTTTCCTCTCTGCCCTTGCGTCTCAAACTTAACCATTTTCATTTCACCTTAGTCCCCTCACTTAATTTAAGAAAGGGCAGGGAAACATTTAGGCCCCCGGCAGCCTCCTCTGATGCACAAGTACAAGTTGCATAACTGCCAATATTTGAGATTCTGCACAAATACCCCAGAAATGTTTCCCAAACAAAATGGAAGCACCTAGGACATTCTAGGGAGTTTTAGATTAGTCTTTCAACAATTAATTACTGCTAGTTACTCAAGAATCAGTAGGTGCCTCAAAGTGCTCAAAATTACCAACCCCAGTCCTTCCTCCCGACACAGAGATATCCTATATCTGCTAAAAGCACAAGGGAAGAAATCAATACACTCACCTAGATGGAGTTCATGTCTGGCTCCCCCTCATCTCATTTAGTGATCCCTTTTCCCTTGCTTCCATCCTGATTCATTTCACCTGTCGTCTTTTTCACCCTGCTGCCCCTCTCACGCCCAGAACTGCAGCTTCCTGTTTGTGGCTTGGCCGTCCAGCCAGGTCACTGTGGTCCTCCCCTTCTGGGGAAATCAAAGTTCTTCTGGACCAGCTGTCCAGCTGTCCACTCCAATGCCCTGTGCCACTTCCCAGTGGCTGGTAGGGGAATCCAAGCCTGCCCTCTACACTGGGTTCCAGCCCAGGGACCGTATAACAAGCAGCAAAGGTCTGTACATCCCACACCTTGCTGCTGTTTCCCTGCATTTCTTCCTACTCATCTGGTTTCCCCCTTTCTGGGTTTGGTCAACTCAACCTCCCCACTCCCAGGGCCTGACTGTAGATGACTTCCTTGCAGCCTCTTGCTGCTCACACCTCCTTGGCTTTTTACAGGGCCCTCCTGTTCCTGCCAAACTGAACCCATTTCCAGTTAGTGGCCTGCTCCGTCTCCTTCTTCAGATGCAGCCTCGGCAGTTAACTGGCCTGCCTAGCCACTAACTCCTCCAGGTCCTGTGTGGGGTAGGCACCCCATCTCACACCCCCTCCTTACCATTCTTATTTCTGTCTTCTCCTTCTCTTTGAAAACTTAGAATCCCATTTCCTTGTGTTTTTCTTCTCCTTTGCGCCCCTTCTGTTCCATTCTTCTTGCTCCTTCCTCCATTATCAGTGGTCCCTACAATACCCCATCTTGAGATCCTCCCGATCTTGCCTCCTTTCTCCTTCCCTACTCCTGAGAGGGTGCTATTCCTATCCATCTAGGTTCTTACACTGTGCCAGTCACTACGGTATCCAAGCACTGTGGCTTCGAAGGGTGGGGAGACAGGTTCATTCTTCCTCCACCTAAGGTGCCATCAGCTGAACCAGCTCCTACACTGAATTGCCCCTACCCCATGGAGGGAGGCTAGTGTGGGAGCTCAAAGGAGCCACCTCTGTTGCAGGCAGCCTACTAGGAGGGAGATTACTGTAGTCTTAGTGCCACAAGGAACCCAGGCAACCAAGAGCTGGCAAGCTCCCCACCAAAACCAGAGGCCAACAGCAATGAGCTCAAAGGCTAGCTCTTGGTGGGTATAAATAATGAATTAAATTTATAACAGATGCCAGCAAGCTGATTATGTTATGCTCTCCACAGCGAAGAGGACTAGAGACTATTTAAAAGAGAAGTCAACACGTACAGAGTCCCACTACTGCAGACCCCAAAGACTGGTCTTCATTTCTTAATCTATACAAGAAAATAGCACATTTTAAACCAAAAACTATTTTTTAAAGAGATCTTTCCATTTAAGTTGCTCACACAGTAGAAGTTATTCAAGCCTTTTGTGGCTGAGCATCATGGAGCAAGGAAACTCCATTAGCAAGGAAAGTACTTGAACAGAAGCGAGATAACAGATTCAGCGTGTGTGTAGACAGGACTTTGAAATCCTTGCAGAAGCTGGCCTTGTAGCTTTTGGACTAACTAAAAATAGAACTGCAAAGTTTTGGTCTTTATTCACTGCACAGTTTAAAAATAGAACTACTCAGCTCTGCAGACATCCTTGTTTAAGATCAGAAATGTTCTAAAGCTTAGTCAAGTCTTTGCAGACAATACACTGTAGATGATCTAGGTTCATCATTATCCACAGTTATTGCGCTTCAAACCAGTGGATTTGTTGATAACATTCTCCCATGTCTCTGAGCTCTTCCCTTAACAGTTTTAGGGCATGTGATTCTCTCACTATGAGGACAGACGAAGCAACACTCAGTCTGCTAAGATGCCAAAGTGGTTATGTTAATATTTTATAAATCATTTCAATTTTACTTCTATCAATCAACGAGATAGGAGGTAAATCAAGGATACCTAAGATTAATATTTCAGATACTTTGGAACTTTTAGTTGCTCTTTTACACAGAAAAGTCTAGAATTATCTTCTATTATCCTATTCTGGACTGGAGCAGCCAAGAAGCATCACAGGAGTCACCATACTGGATCAGAGTGGGTCCAGGGATTACAAGATCTGTTCCCTCAACACTGGGGAGTACCAGATGTTTCAGAGAAAGTGCAAGAAACCCTGCAGTAGGCAGGTAGGGGATAATATGCCCTTGGGAAGCTTTCTTCCTACCTTCCTCCTCTACTCCCAACAGTTAGAAGTCAGCTCAAGTGCTGAAGAGGGATGGTTTATCTCCCTTCCAGAATTCTTTAAGGTATGTCTACACATCCTGTGGCAACGAGCCTCCCAGCCCGGGTTGACAGATTTGGGCTAGCAGTGCACACACTGTACAGACAGCACTTTGAAGTTGCAGCTCAGGCTGGAGCTCAATCTCTGAAGCCAAGGGAGAAGGCATGGGCTTCAGAGCCTGAGCAGCAACTTCAATGCGCGCTCTACACAGCGTGTGCCCTGCTAGCCCAAATCAGCCAACGTGGGTTGGGGCGCTTGCTGCTGCGGGTTGTGTAAACATTCCCTTTGGGTTTTTTCACCCTTTCTATAACAACTCTGGATATTCTTCTTACTCAGATAAAGGCCCAATCCTATTTTAAACCCTGCTAAACTTTTGGCCTCGATGGTATTTGGGGCAGCAAGTTCCACAGATGGTGTGCTGTGAGAAAACATATTTCGTGATCAGTTTTAAATTTAACTTATTTCAATTTCATTGACTGTTCCCTTGTCGTATTATGGGAAGAGATGAATAGCAGTGTCCACCTGCTTCCTCAAGACCACTCATTATTATGTATACCTCTTATTCACCATCTCTCTAATATAACCACTCCCAATACCAACAGAGTTCCACAAATAATTGACTAGAAACAATCAGCCCTTATACCAAGGTTACCTTGCGTTCAAGAAGGCAGAAATGGTTTGTAAATTTGTAACTTACATTCCAGGTCTCACCCACAGCACATATTATGAATGTTCAAGGCCACAAATAAAACACACTGGAATTTAGGAATAAGTAAATTTTGCAATGAACTGCTATCAGCAAGGAAAGTGTTTAAACAAAAAAGCTCACAGATTTAGCACCAATGTATGCAAGGCCTTGAAACACTTGCAGGGGCAGGCTTGGTAGCTTCCAGGCTAACAACTAAACTAGAGCCTCAAACCGCAGACTTTCACAGAGGATGGCCCGCTTCTAAAAAGCGGTTAGTAAAATTCACTAATGTTAGTAAAAGTAAGTCATACTAAGATAGTAGCCAAAATTTGATATCAAAATTTAGTTACTGACATCATAGAAAGATGCCAAATTTACACTGAAATTTTCCTAGGTATTACAGAATGTTTTAAAATGACCAATATAATAACTAACAATTTGTATTAACACTGTAATTTAAGTTATTTTTTACACCCACACTCTTCCTTTTATTCTAAAAGGATCCCACCACACTTCGATTAGAGACAGCATGCGCCACTGAAATGCAGCCACTTCTGGAGAGGGAGAGCAGCACTCAGCACTACAGAATAAGATATCATTTACATGGTTACACTAAAAGGCCCTTCAAAGTGATTAAATAAAAATTGAAGCCAAAGATGTTACTTTCTGTATTTTACTACCACCTTTCATGCTGTGTGTAAACCATGCCCTGTAATCTATTGTTTATAGCAGATTTGTCAGTCAACATGCCAATTATAATGATGCTGAACAGAAGCATCTTAGTCAGCAGTAACAGATGAGACATGGTATCCCAAACTAAAGAGAGCAGCGTGTGAAGGGCATGATTAACCTGGCCTCTTTTTGGCAACTAAGTCAACTTCTTATTCTAGGCGTTCATATGGCGATGGAGGACAAGGCAAGTGACTCAAGGTAATTAGAATGCCAAGACCATGAGAAATAGTGCCATGCAGCTCTGGGAAACCAGCATCAGTTAAACGCACTAGTTTCGTAGCTGGTGTCAGTCCCAGCTGCGAACACGAATCAGAACACAAGCCCTGAAGGCTTTTTCAGTTCCAGGAATCTCATTACCAGAAAAATATTACAAAATCGGAGGGAGAAAGAAGCTCTGGACAGATGAGAATGTAACATTTAGGTATATAAATGAAAGTGAGAGGACTAAAGAGAATGATTTGTTTAAAAAAAAAAAAAAAGCTCTCTATGGACAGCGTGGCTTAGTGACGAATAACCAGGGGGTGGGGAGAATTACAGTCTAGTAGTATTTGAAGTGTACCAGCATCAAAGACAGAGGAAATTTTGGGTGCTGTAAGAGGGTAGAACAGAGAAACTGGTTTAAATTAAGAAAGTGAACATTTCAGACAAAAACAGATACTTCCTGACATCGAGATCTAAATTAGACTGCGGAATAGTCACCCACATGATGTTAAGCAAGAGCCATCAGTTGGTACATTTTCTAGTGTTTTCTGCAATTCAATTTCAAGTGTTCTGCAGGGAACAACAGTGAACTAGCACACAGACATGCTGGATGACCTATTATAAACCTAAGACAGTGAGGTCCTATGATTCTTTAGTCATGCCTGCACTATTTGGTTGGGAGAAGCAAACAGCAAAACTGTGTATGTGGGCTATTCCAGAAATATATGGATAGAGGCCACTGAAAGATGTGATGAAAGCAGGGAAGTTGAGCGCACACAATAAGAGAAGGCAAATAATGAATTGCTAAACACCTACACATGCACCCAAATACACAGCCTCATTTGACATTCCAAAATGTGTTATTTAGCAGTTACCTTTCATCTTTCTTGCCAGAAGCAGGGCAGGACTACAGGAAAGGGGGAGAAAAAGACTACTGAGTATTCAGAAATGTTTCTCCTCATCTCCAGAATTACACCTTAACAATGATTACATTGGCATAATTTAGAATAGCTGTTTGGCCAGTCGAAAGTTCCATACTGTCCCCTGCCCCTTTAATTGTAGGAGCTTCTCTACTTTTAGTAATAATCTTATTTATATAGCTTGGTTATGGTGGTTGATAACATGGTTTTAAAAGTGCACAAAATAGCAACAAGTGCTAAGAATGACAAGTTAACGTAGTAACTGTAAGCGGTCATTCTACACCACTGCAGTGCTCATGGCCTGCCTGCTGCACTACTCACCTCTTAACTGTCTGCTCTTCCCCCTCCTGCTGCTTTCAGTTGCTTTAAAAAAACCAAACTTGTAAGATGAAAAATCAATCAAGGAAGGAAATGCACTGAAGTTCTGTTTACTGTTTTAAGTGCTACTTCAAGTTCTCTATACCTCCCATTCTCATAACCATCTACCACAACCAAACACTCGAGGATGTTATCCTACACAGGTTAACGCTATTTACAAAGCTCAAGTTGTATGCTGATCTCCGTCTACTAATGAACTGACTAGTCTGTGTACCACTGCCCTCTATGGGATGGAATCGAATCACAAGGCCACATACCGCGTTGCTGAGCAGAACCCAGGTTACTACTGATTTAGACTAAGTTTGGCAAGGTAATGCACCAACAGCACTCTACAGCAAGAGCATTCACTACACCACTTCGACATCATTCTGCTGGGCATCTCAATGGCAACAGGGCAGGAACACAGACGATTGAAGGCTTCAGTTCTATGAATACGTCTTTCAGAAGATTTTTAGAGATCACAGCTATTTATTGTTGCTACTGTAGCACTGATAACAGAAAACTGTGTTTTGCAGTCCGTTCTTTTACTTAGGACATTCCATCTAAGGTTTCATAGGCAAATGGAAATGTAATCCAAGGAACCCAGAGAGAAGGAAGCAAAGACTCAACAGGAGGCATCTTCTGGCTCTCCTACACATTGAAATTTTACCAGCGTGTCAGTGATTCACAGCCTGATAGATATAGGGGGTTATTTACGTTCTGCCAAGAAATGGTGTTTAACACATTTTGGGGTTCTCGCCAAAGCAAGAACTTCTCTTTTAAGAGTTACTGTGACTATACTACAAAATCATCCACAACTGACTTTGAATTTTTACCAATTTATAAAAGAATGCCCTCACATTACGTAAAAGCATTAGAACTGCTGTTAAAAGTATGCCTTTCTAAACACAGCAATATGAGGAATAAGAATAAAGACACTATTTTACAAAGGAAGCCACCTAGTCTTTCTAAAAAGTATTCTACCAAGTAACAGCCTCCAAGGTTTGTTTAATCAGTGAGTGTTTGGTAAAGTATACTTTACTCAATTGTCAGCAATCTAATTCCAGTTTAGTTTTACTAAGAATTGCTTCTAAGTACCATAAACATAATCCTCCAAAAGACTGCAACGGCATGCTGTCCACTGAAATCACTGCTTTGAAACCAAGAAGTATAGTACGCACAAGTAGTTAACACTACTCAAAAGCCAAAAAATACACAGAGCCTTTGTTTTAAATCAGGTCAGATTAAAATGCCTGCTCTAGCTTTACAATCTCATGTTTTAACCAAATTCATATTATACAATGGTTATTGACATAGAACTGTAATTATATTATTAAGCAGGTGTAGCACCCTTTCAGGTCTGTATTGCAAGTCTAACCTTCGATGGCTTCTGCAATCAGACTGACAAGGCAACAATGGAATTTACAGTGAGAGACAGGGCAAAAAAAAAAAAAAAAAAAAAAAAAAAAAAAATTCACCAGCTAGAAGAGAAACTCAGTTCTGAAATTAACAAGATGATACTTTTGAAGGGTGTCATTGAGGCAGTGAGAATTTTAACTGAAAGCTGCTTTTGTTTAAGCAAAATGATACGTGGGGTTAAGTTCTTAAAATGGCAGGTAGGAGAATAGGCCCTCAGACTGTGAATATGAGGCATACTGGTCACTGTTCAGCTGAGATAAGTAACAATATCTTGTTTGCTACCAGACTAAGCTACTAATGCCAAAAAACCCCACACACACCCGAGCCCTAATGCTAAACATTTTGTTTCCAAGTCTGCATCTGTTTGAAAAAGTATCATGACTTCTCCCATCATAATCTTTAATTTAGATTAAATTAAAATGGAGACCAAAAGGTATAAAAACTTCCCCATGATGTTTTCAGGATTTACATTCCACCTTGTAAAAGTTTCTTTAGCTTAAAATTAAATTTATCCCAAACATACACTGTTTTCTATCCTCTGACTCCGATAACCTAACAACTGATATAACACAATACTACAGTCTTTTGCAATTACAAAGCATTCATCAGGACACAGGTAAATGGAGAAATGTCTTAGTATTTATTCTTCATTTTTAGCCCCAAATCATTTTGAAGTTATTCCAAAATTATCTCATTCTAACAAAGTCATCCGTCTATCAACTAATGTAATATGTATGTTCTTCTCAAAGTTTCAGCAGTTTAAACTTTTTGCTGCCGCAGCCGCCATTTATACCCCTGTGGCCAAAACTATGGAGATTCTACAAGCTAAATTTGGCTGTATTTATAATTCCTTTCATGCACAAAGCAGAGTGTGACATTTTTCCTTTCCAACCTCAGCTCTGACACTTAAAGTAAAGTTTAGACCAGGGGTGTCAAACATCCGGCCCGTGAGCCGGATACGGCCCACCAACCCTTTTGGTCCA
This sequence comes from Emydura macquarii macquarii, assembly GCF_026122565.2. Lineage (NCBI taxonomy): Eukaryota > Metazoa > Chordata > Testudines > Chelidae > Emydura > Emydura macquarii. The sequence goes on along the minus strand of NW_027133607.1, from coordinate 8,666,207 downwards.
GCCCCTGGCGGCAGAGAGATGTCACGGCAGCGCATGCTGCCACAAGATCTGTGTACTCTGGTGGCAGCGCTGTGTGCATGAGACACCGCGCTCCAAAAGTGCCTAGTATTTTGATTTATGGTATGTATGGCCCACCTGAAGTATATTTAATTCAAATCTGGCCCGCCACAGCAAATGAGTTTGACACCCCTGGTTTAGACAGTGTGATCAAGTCGTAAGACCCTATGCATAAAAGGGAAATAAAGAAAAATTTTGAAAGTTTGGGTTCAAATAGAGTCTGCAAATAAACGGCATTCATACAAGTACCCTACTATTCTGATGTAAAATAAAATCCCAGCCTCAAAACTATTGTAATCCTACCAGAATCACCTCCAAGAGATGTAATTGCAGGGCTCCAAAAATCACACAGATTAACATTTCAGGCACACTCAATACCAGTTGTACTCATTTGCCGGTATAAAAAAATTTCCCCAACAAACAAAAAAACTCCATTCCTCCAAAGATTGCCCCGTGCTTGTTTTCAAAGGCTTCCACTAGGCCTCCTTCTCTTTCCCCAGCCCCCACTCTCCTGTATATAAACACACTCTTGTCACATACTCCATCAGCTGTTCGTATTGCTCCACCCAGGCCTCAGTTTCCGGGTAGTAACAGAGCAGCCAATCCGCTGAGTTGTAAGCTCTGCCTCAGGCCTTTTGCCTGCAAACACTTTTCCAAAACAAGCAGCTCGTCATTTCACAGGGGGCACTGGCTCATCCAGAGCCAAAGGGGACTGAACTGCCATGCAACAGGGGAGGGAGGAAGTCTCGAGGACACAGTGAGCTGCACGAGCTCCCCCCACTACCTGGGGAAGCATGGGGATTGAAGGGGGGGGACTTATGCACATCCCTCTAGGCTGATCATATTGGTGACGTTAAAAAAAAAAAAGTATCAGATCTCTGATAATCTGAGTAATTCCCTATATTCTGGGTATAAAACTTCCTTGAAAGTCTTTCCCCAGTGGGGGCACAGGAAGCTTATCATTTTACTTGTGCACAGCACTGCATGTAACAGAACAACTACTGGGTCTGATATGTAGGCAGCGAGGAAACTCAAGACAGGGGAAGGAGACAATCAATCCAACAGGGTGAAATGCAATGCAAATCCCTGCTTCAAGGCTCTTCCCAGCGTTTAGAGAAGGGATCAGAAGGGAAACAATGAATGACTCAGAGTGTCAGAACATAACCATCCAGCCGATTATTAAACATCAGTTAAAAACACACTCCCCCATGCAATTTAGAGAGAGAGAGACCAACCAACCTCTCCCCTTCCTTCCCTGGTCACAAAGAAACATCTACAAAAGGACATGGACGTGTTGGGATTGAAAATAGGAATAATAAAGAAGGACCCCACTCCCCTCCTAAACCTGTCAGAGCAGTAAAAGGCATCAGACTTGTAACTCGCTCTCTAGCCCCTTCCCCCTCCTAGACAAGGTAGTTCTTGGTAGGCTGTAAATCTGTGTCATGATTATATACTAAAGACTTTAAAGAGAGGCTGAAACAGGAGATTGTAATGAAAATGGCAGCAAACAAAAAAATTCAAGCCATCGGGAGGAGCAACATTCAAGTACATTCCTTCAGTCCAGTTCTCTCTCATTTACTCACCACCATAACCAGCTTCAATCCCCACCTCACCCGCAACCCTCAAACACACTTATTTTAGATAATGTGCAGACCAGTTTACAGATAGGAGAATTACACAGAAGAATGAAGTGGCTCGTAGTTTGGGCCTACACTCTGAATTCATCCTAGAGATATGAAGGAAGGCCAGACAAACAAAAAGACTGGGGAAGGAGGAAGGTACAGAAGGGAGTCATCTGACATACACAACTTCCTAACTTTGCTGTCCACAAGACACAAACTGATCCACCCCTGTGCCTCAAATACCAAGAACGTTGCGGTAACAATAAGAGCTACAGTTTTTAAAAGCTTCTGGATTCTTTTGTCAGGGGAAAAGAGAGCAGGAGATCAGAAACTAATTGGAATTGGGAGGAATGCCTTCCTATTTGCTTCTCTTCATCTACCATCAAATTAAATCACCACCAAGCCAAAATTATACCAAAAAACTGCTTTTTGTCTCCTAAAATGCTGTAGTCATTCTAGAGGTCTGGTACCAAGTGGGGGGGAGCAGGAAGGGGAGGGAGAGAAGATGCATCAGGTCATAATGGGCATCATCCCCACTCCAGCACAGTCCTCTTAAAAAATTATACACAATGAGGATTATTTCCATTAAACAGCTGGAGTTCTCAACCCTCCCTCCTGGTGAAATTAACCATCAATTGAAATTTGCATTTAGGAGGGTATGACATGTTGTAACTCTAAACTCCAGAATAAAAATAGCTCAGATTTTACCATGATCAGTAGTCATTTCCTATTTGTGAAAAACAACATTAAAATAAGTAAAGAGTGGTTTTGTATAAAAACACACACATAACATTAACAAGTTTTCTTTGGGTAAATTGTCCTCCTGCCATAAACATTAGTGCTGTTGATTTCACCCCTTCTTTTGAACACAAAATCCAAATAAATTTGTTTATCTCTGCCTTTAGCAACTAAATCAGATCAGTTTATCAACTCTCTCACCACAATCAAAAAACACAGATCCCTCACCCCTTAATTCTCCTGTGGGAGTAAATATCTCTGAAAGCATTTCAGTTGGTTATGTCAATTCTCCCCCCCACCCCACCACCACCTTGTAAACAAAACTATAAATAAAACAATTCTATAATCGAATTCCCAATGATACTTCTAAAGCCACCCACACTCCAGACAGCAAAAGAGAGGGATACACCATCCTGTGAGGGGTGAGAATAAAAATAATGAGAAAAATAAAAATAGATCCATTAGGAAAGAAAAAAACCAACCCTAAATTGGTGTGTTACATAAACAAAACCTCTAGCAAGAAGGGAAAGGTGGGGGGGGGGACTTTTCAATTGCACTGAAATCTCTTCTTTCCATTCTGTGACATCTTATTTTTGGTTAGAGCAAACTAGGCTCCCACCCACCCCAAAAAAACAAAAACAAAAAAACAAAAAAAACAAATCCCTAGGCTGGCACCAGAAGCTTCGGGAACTGCAGGCTGAAACCATGGAGTAAATAATAATAAACATCACAAAAGGCTTTCTCTGGGCTGTGGCTGTTAGACAAGATCTCCCCATTCTCTCAGCCCCCCTCCTCTTCACCCCCGAGCTGAAGAACTACATTCCAGGGAAGGGGACTGGGGGAAAGAGGGGAGCTGGGGGTGGGGGTGCCATCCGGAAGGAGGGGGAATTACTCCTTTGAAATACCCCTTCTAAGGCGGCCCAACAGCTGTCACAATACCTGAGGGAGGGGAAAGGGGTTCTCTACCTTAACCCTGGGGGGAGTCACAATCCCAGGGGAAGGAAAAGGAGTTGCCCTGGCTGGACTGAAGGATCCTGTTTGGTTCCCCCACCTCCTTAAAGATACTAATCTCCCCGTAGGATAGGTGGTTGGAGGGGGACAGCCTCTATCCCCCAGGCTGAGAGTCTGGGGTTTAAAAGGGCCTCCAGTCCTTAGGCTGGGGGAGAGATCTGGTATTGGAGAGGGCTGGAGTCCCCAGGACTGGGGGTTGGGGGGGGGGGGAGAGAAATCCTGCTTTTCTATGCAGCCTCTACTCAGCAGAGTGGGAAGGGCTGGCTTTGGGGAGATGGCTCCAAGGGGGTCCCCCAAGGAGTGGGGCTGGTCATAGGGAGTTTCACCCTCTCCCCCCCTCTACAGATAGGCCTGGTTTCATAGGGGCTCTCTCTCCCTTCTCCACGGCAGGGGGTGGGGGTCAGAGGGACTGGCCCTGGCAGCTGTACACCACTGGGGGAAGGGGTGTGAACCTCCTGGGGGCTGAAGGTCTCCCCCACAGGGGTCTATCCCCCCCCCAGAGGGGGATGGGGCCTCTCTCTCTCCTTTCCCCACAGTGGGGGTGTCCCCCCCCCACACACACAGGGGGACAGGGGAGGGACTCTCTCTCTCCCCCCCCACACAGGGCAACATGGGGGCCTCGCCCCCACAGGAGGTGGGGGGGCCTCTCCCCATCACCACAGAGGGACATGGGGGGTCTCTCCCCCTCCCCCCCCCATACGGGGAGGGGCTCCCCCCCACGCGGGAAGGATACAGCTTGACCACGTCGGTGTCCATCCGCCGCTTGCCCGGGCTGGGGGAGGACATGGTGCCCCCGGCTGCCCGGCTCCTCCTCGCGGGCTGTCAGAGCCCCGGCCGGCTCCTCCGGGCTGGGGGGGAACCCGGCGGGGGCGGCTCCCGGGGGGGGGGGGGGGAGCGCCGGGCACCGACCCGCTGGCGAGCCCCCTCCTCCTGCCGCTGCCGCTGCTGCGCCCTGGGGCCGGCGGGGCCTGGCCGCTCCTGCCTCCCCCGGCTCCGACTCGCTCTGCCCGCCTCAGCCCCGAGCCCCGCTCCGACTCGCCTCTGCCGGAGAGCGAGAGCCTCTCTCTGGGCCCCTGACGTCACCCACAGTGACCTCACCGCCCAGGCCCGCCCCGATTGGCAGGGCGGGTGCGTGACGCAGGCGCGCGGCGCGCGCCCGCTGCCTGCTGGGAGTTGTAGTCGCCCACCGGATGGGCCTGAAGGAAAGGCAGGTGCCTGGTTCAGTCAGGGGAAGCCACGGGTTGGGAGCTGGTTCGAGCCCTGGCCCCTCGTGTTGCCTGTGACAGGGCTAAGCACTTTAGCTAGAGCTCGTGCTCTGCTAGCTGTTAAAGCCCCTGAGTCGCTGCCCCCCTAAAACTGCAGGAGGAATGAGACCCAGGTCTCCCAAGGCTGCCTGCCATCCAGCTGCCTTGCATGTGGCCCCTGCAGAGAAGAGCTGGGTGCAGCTCAGACGTTCGTCTCTTTCACCAACAGAACTGGGTCCAATAAATAAATATCTCCATCATCTTGCCTCAGCGCAACCATGGCCTCTAGGCCTAGGTCTTTTCCCCATCTGCATGCAGTCATGGCTTCCAGCTTTGTTCATGGTCTGCTTAGCTGATCATACTGGGGTTTGGTTTGAGATGAGCAGTGCCCCTGGATTCTGCTCCAAGCTCTGTAGTCTAGCAGTTCAACTCCCAGCTTCTACAGCAAGCACCACCATTAACTCCGCCCTTGGGCATGTCACTTAACCATGCTCTGTCTCATCTGCACAATGAGGCTGCTGCAGGGAGATCCCATTTTTGTAAACTTCAGTTTTGCCAAACTCTCTTTACTCCCATATTCATTTAGGTCCCTCAGCCTGATGCTGCCCAGATTTTTTTTGAACCCCTGGTTTGTTGAACATCTGGGGGTGTCTCTAAATCTTTTGTAAAAATCAATTTTACCCACACTTTCCTCACCCCAGTTTTGTGAGGCATAATAAATATTATTGCAAGCTGCGTATTATGGGGCTGTCGATAAACATTGTTCTCACACCACGCAAGAAATTCACTAATACCTGCATGCACAACATGACGTGGGGCAGAGTCTCGCTGCTTAGTTTTAAGTTTAATTTGTTTTATAGCCTGAAAAAATGTTTTCTGAGTTCTTTGCAATGTATCCTTACACTATCTACAATATTTCAAAAACAATGGATAAGAGAAAGCTTCTCTGGAACAGCGAGAGTTCCGTGGCATCTTAAAGACTCACAAATTTATTCGGGCATAAGCTTTCGTGGGCACAAACCCACTTCGCCGGATGCATCCAATGAAGTGGGTTTTGCCCACGAAAGCTTATGCCCAGATAAATTTGTTAGTCTTTAAGGTGCCGCAGAACTCTCGCTGTTTTGCTAAAAACAGACTAACACGGCTGCCCCTCTGGAACTTCTCTGGAATTTTAGTTGATATTTTCCTGTTTCAAATTCATTTCTGCAATCCAGGCAGTAGTTTTCTGAGGATCCTTGTAAATATACGTTTGCAGTGTTGATCATGGTGTTTTGCGAGGGTCCCTGACATGAATTTTTGCAATGCTATGTCATCAGAATAAAGCATCCACATGCACAAGCCAAAGACAGAGTCCTTGCCCGAGGGAGCTTACAATCAGAAAAATAGACAGTGACCAAAGACACGTGCATTAAATGTAGTGATGACTTGGCTTGCTATTTTTGCGCATGGATGTTTGTGGTGCTGGTGTTATGCTGACATTGGGCAGTGTTGCGGGGCCTCCTGTGGGATGTGGATTTACAAGAGGCAGCTGGGAGCCTAGGCACTCCCAGGAAGATCTCTTCATACACAGGAGCCGGCGTGGGAGAAAACAGAAGGGGAGAAGGAAAACAAGACAGCAGCGAGGATGGCATATTTGGAGAACAAAAGGGCAAGATGAGATTTAGATAGGAGCTGTGCTGGGAAAAGCTAAGATGGTGGGAAAAGGAACAAAGGCAAAGGCAAGCCAGTGGAGGGACTTGAAGGCAGGGCAGGGGGCACTGGGGAAGTGAAACCTCGAATCTGGTTGAAACTACACAGGGAGGAAGGGTAGGTTCAGAATGGGCAACCAGAGGGACCTGTATCCACAGAGGGTTGTTTGGGGACAGGAGCACTTTGATGAGGACCTGCCCTCTGAGCATCTCGGCAGTTTCCAATGTAAATAAAATGCAGAGTCCCTTGCCCCCCCTTCTGCACCAGGATCGGTCCACCTGGCAACAAAGGGTTAATATGTCGCTTCTGGCAGGGCCAGGAGTTGGCCTGTGCCTATCAGAGTGCCTGTGCCCGCCTAGGGTGTAGGGAGCAGCGCAGCCTCAATAGCTGGATTTCAGCCTTTGTCAACGTGTGACTTGCTCCATGGAGGTTTATTACCTTTCCCCGCCAGCTCAGTTTCTGGTTTCTGCCTTGCCGGCTGTCAATAATTTACAAAGAAGTAATGCAGGGTCCATGTGCATTGGATGCAGATCGGAGCGGGAGGCTGGGATGAGTGATCTCTCTCATAATCAGGTACAGCCGAGCAACAGCGTATGGGAGCCAACAGCTGTCTGACCTTGTGTGACATTAGAGTGTTGCAATCTGGGAGATGTATTCTTGGCCCTGTCCAACCCTTTATATACAGGCTGTTGGCGGAGCAGGAAGAGGGGACACAGAGCAGAGCCGAATATTACCAGTGAATGCACATCGCCAGTTGACTCTACTGCAAAATAAATAACGTTCTGGCTAATATGCCATAGTGGAAAGCAGGGCTGTGTAGTTAAGACATGGGAGCCGTAACGCCTAGGTTCTACTCCCACCTCTGCAATGGACTACGGAAATGTAAACACTGGATGAAGACAATCCAATAACACGGCCGCGTATGTGCGACCTGTCGGTGCACCGTCGACTGGATGGAATCAGTACTGTGCATTCAGAGGCCCTAGATCGCTAATTGAGATTCTCTTCTGGCTCAGTGGGTGGGTGGGGGGGTGTTTTTAGAGCAGGCGGATCATCACAGCTCTGTCCCACCCATCTCTGTGAAGTTCTGAGGGCTGGTCTGCACTGAAAACGTCTCTGGGCATAGCTACGTCTCTCAGGGATGTAAAAAATCCCCCCCCCCCCCCCCCAAGGGACGTAGTTAAGACGACCTAACCCCCAACCTAACTTTCCGTCAACCTGGGTTAACTACAGCCACGGGAGAACCCCTCCTTCGCTGCAGTAAGGGATCACACTGAAGTGTTACAGCTCCACAGCTGTCGCCTTCTGACACAGCCTGAGCATCCATGATGTGCAGCTTGGTGACACGTGCGAAGGTCCACACAGCGGCCCCAGCTTTGTTAAAACACCTTGTGATGTCGCAGCCAGAAAGTGGTCACCACGAAACACTTACTGCCTACTCCACGGGGCTTGACTTTACCATGCTCATCTTCCCACTGACGTCGGCCCGGGTAAATCTACACCGCAGCTGGGAGTGAGCCAGACTTGTGCTAGCAGGGCTCGTGTTGGCATGCTACAAATACTTGTGTGGACGTTGCACCACCGGCCAGAGGCTTGGGCTAGCCATCTGAGCTCAAGCCCATCCCCCCGGGTCTGAACTCCGGTGGCTAGCCTGAGCCTCCACCGGGGTCGCAATGGCCACACCGCTATTTGTAGCACGCTAGCGCGAGCCCAGCTAACACAAGTCTGTCAACCTGGGCTGGGAGGCTTGCTCCTCACTGCCGTGTAGACACACTCTACACAGAACTGCTATTGCCTCCGTTGGGAGTGGAATTAGGCCAAGACTAAGTATTTTGGAAAATCCTACCCTAAAAGTGGTCCTAAAACCCCAGGACCAGCGCTCAGAAGATTTTTGCTGCTGTGAACATTCAGCCCTCCCATCCTCCAGATCCTCACTCGCCAGCCACGGGGGGATTCACCCCTGGGCAGAGGACCAGCAGAAGGCCTATGCATCACTTAAATCCCCCTGGCCACCCAAGCATCTAGATGGACAAGCCCTGCCCACCTCCCCTTCCCCCCATCTCTGCACCAATCTCTGCACTGGTGTGGGCATGAGAAGGGGTCACAGCCTCTAGCACATCCTGCCAAGGTCCTTCAGGCTGTGTGTCCCGGCAGGGTTGGAGCACTGCAATGAGAACGCATGCAGAAGCTAAAACCCAGCTTGACTCTCAGACCCCAGGCTGGGGGAGGTTGCTGAGCTGGCAGCTAAGAACAATCAACTACCCAAAACAGAGCATTTGTTCTGGCACTCCCGACACGCTTTTGAGAGAGCCACTTTTCAGAGTGGCTCCGTGCACCAAATAACTTGCAGAAAGTCACACCGCGAGTCTGGGGCAGAACGTGAAATAGAACCTCCGTTGTCTAATTCCTTCACCACCAAGGACAACCTTCCCCTCACTCTCCCAGCCAATAACGTGTCTTTTGCTCTCGGTTTAATTTTCCTTCTCCCCATACCCTCGTTTTTCTCATTCTCTGATCCCCTTGACAGTTACACGCTCATCCACTTTGGTACTAGGAGGAAGCCGTTATGGGGCCTGTTTACATGAGAGAAGTTCTCACCAGCCTTCCCGCATTGATGCAATTACACCTGAGAAAACCCTCACCCTAGCCACTCCCATTCCACCTAGCCACATCTCCTGTGCTGAAGGTAGGGAGGTGGGGATATAGAGCTGGCTACAATGGCTTTATGCTGCCCAGAGGCAGGGGGGAATCCTGAGCTGGCCAACGCCACTGGTTTTCTGGTAGCTTTATGCCACAGGAGAAGGACAAAGCAGGTGGAATGAAGATCTGGTCCAGTCTGTGATCACATAATTGCAGACTATAGTGTAATGGAGACACACAAGGGGCAGAATTAAGGTGACGTGGGCCACCTTAACTTGGCATTTCCTAACGTTTGTGTGTTTAACTATGCAACCTTAATATAGATTTCTGGATACAATCAAGTAATACTAACAATAAAGAGTTACTAGTGTCGCTTGGAAAAGGCGCTACAGCAGCCTCATAAAGTCCCATTAACCTGGGCGTGATGGGATGATTATGTTTACCCAGGAAGCAAGCAGAATATGATGGAATTTTTTTTTTCATGATCATCCTCAGTTCTGTAAGGATGTTCATGCAGATTTGGCTTGGCTGCTTTACAAACATGAATTCACCCCCTCTTACTTCCCGCCCTCCAGGTGTGGCAAACATTACTGATGGAACAATTTAGGCACAGGGAAGTGCAATAACTTGACCAAAGTCACATAGTGAGTTAGTGACAGAGCTAGGAATAGAACCCAGGAGTCCCGGGGGACAGTCAGCTGCATGAGCCCCTAGAGAATGCTTCCTCCCACAGAGATCTGGGGTCTGGTGTCTTGGCTCAGCTTTCCTCTCCTGTGCTTTTCATCCTCTCAGACCGTGTCTTATTCCCTTCTCTCCTTATTGATATTGTTACCTTCTGCGTATTTATAGACTCTCATGACCTCCCCTGCAGAGACATGAGTTTATTTTTAGCTGCTTTCATGGCTCCACAGCTCTGCCTTCCCTCCACAAATCGTTTCTGCTGCTTTTCTTTGCACGGTCCCCATATGCCCCCAAGGTCACGCGTCTGCACGGGGAAGTGCCAGGTGTGGCTTATCTGCCTCATGCTTGTCCCAGGCCATTTCTCCCACGTGTGTCTGAGAGCAGCCCCAGCGTCCGGCTGCAGGTTCCTAGTTAGACTCACCCTCACACTGAGTCACACTCCCGGGCCCCTCTGCAGAAGAAGGCTGGGTAGGGCAATGGAGTGCATGAAGTTTCCTTACAGCTCGTCGCCCTGCACAAAAAGATGGGGGTTGCACCTGCTTAATCTTCTGATCCACCCAGATGTCGGGACACAAAGCAGAGGATGTGGTCAGATGCCCCATGTCTCTGGTCTGTCACCTGGATCTGCTGGCAGACACCCACCCCTGGCCAGCACAGCCATTGCTTCCAGGGGCTCCCCTTACCACAGCTTCCCCCAGATCTGCCCACCCGAAAGGAGGGAAGGGGCTCCACAGCGCAGAGGGGGACAGGCAAGTCAAGACACCCCCAAGCTGTGGGAGGAATCCAAGGCCCCCCTCAGCTCCCAGGAGGTGGAGTGTAGGGGTGCAGGGGAGCCTGGGTTCACAGCCTGCTTGTGTTTCTGGGCATCACTCCCTGCCCTCCGGTCACTCCGTTCCCTCCCCAGCTTCATGTGCCAGTGCCAGCGAACTTCCCCTCTGTGAGGGCAGGCTCTCCCGTGCTGCGTCCCGTCCGCTCTCCTCCCGTCCCAGATGGCATCCGCTGGTCTCCTTCCCCCCGCATCCCTCTCCTGCCCGGTGCCCTCGGCCCTCTTCCTCCTCCAGCGCTGGAGTCACCAGCAAACTCGCCACCCACGCGCTCGACCGCTCAGCAAAAAGCTCTGGGTTTGAACAGCCGCGACTCAGGATAAAACCTCGGCCCTTGTCCTGGCGTCTGTGGACCCTGGGCACAAATATTCATTCAGTGCAAATCACACTCCGCCCCCCGCCCCCCACTCCCGGAGATATAGCCGGTCACGTGACCCCATTTTCCAGACAAATAAACCAAGGCACCGAGAGATTGCGGCCCGGAGCCTGTGGGGTACTGAGCCGCCCCCCGACTTCCATGGATGTCAGTGGGTGTTGAGGGTGCCCAGGGGCACCTTGCAGGATTGGACCCAAGAGAAGCCATGAAGCATCAGTGACAGAGTCAGGGGCGGAGCCTTGTGACCCGCATTATACGCTAATTACACCACTTCCTCCCCGCAGGGAGTTGAATCCAGAGCCCATTAGAGTCTTGACTCCAGGGTGGATCCCTTTATTAACCCCTGCATCGCCCGGCTTCTTACTGTTCCTCCCTTGGACAATTTGCCAGGAGTAATTATTGTGCTAGGCCGGATCTGCGCTCATTCACCCCGCTCTGACGCCCAGTCGTTTCAGAGGCGTCACTGCTGATTTGAACCAGAGGTAGTGCCAGCAGAGCGAGGGAAGTGATTATTCCCCTCTGTTCGGCACCGGGGAGGCCTCATCTGGAACATTGTGTCCAGTTTTGGGCCCCCCACTACAGAGAGGGTGTGGACAAATTGGACAGAGTCCAGCGGAGGGCAACAAAAATGATGGGGGGCTGGAGCACAAGACTTATGAGGAGAGGCTGAGGGAACTGGGCTTGTTTAGTCTGCAGAAGAGAAGAGTGAGGGGGATTTGATAGCAGCCTTTAACTACCTGAAGGGGGTTCCAGGGAGGATGGAGCTAGGCTGTTCTCAGTGGTGGCAGATGACAGAACAAGGAGCAATGGTCTCAGGTTGCAGTGGGGGAGGTCCAGGTTGGACATTAGGAAATACTTTTTCCCTAGGCGGGTGGTGAAGCACTGGAATGGGTTACCTAGGGCGGTGGTGGAATCTCCATCCTTAGAAGTTTTGAAGGCCCGGCTTGACAAAGCCCTGGCTGGGATGGTTTAGTTGGGGTGGGACTAGATACCTCCTGAGGTCCCTTCCAACCCTCATCTGCTCTGATTCTATGAGTGAGAAGAGACTCAGGCCCTTAATTCTAATCCATGCTCTGCCATTCATCTCTTCAGTATTCCTCCCCATCCGCCGCGGCTCTGTGTGGGCTGCCTGATGGAGATCCACACGTCTCCCCCTGCATTCCCTCTATGCCCTAAATCAGTAATTGCACTAAAGCAGGGCTTAGATTCTCAAATTCTCATAGGTTATTTCCCGGAGCCCCCCACACACCCCCCCGCAACATGCTCCAGGGCTCAGCGGAGGGTGGGATGACCAGATAGCACGTCTGAAAAATCGGGACGGGCTGGGAGGCAATAGGCGCCTACATAAGAACCAGCCCCAACTATCGGGACTGTCCCTGTAAAATCGGGACATCTGGTCACCCTAGTGGGGAGGGGCCTCCGGGCTTAAGATGCGGGGCTGCCGGGGGGGCTTAGGGCTTCAGCCCTGTGCGGAGTGCTATGGGGGTATTCTGGGGCTTGGAGCTTCTGCCTCCTGTGGCACGCTGGGGTTCCCAAAGCAGAGCTCCAGACAGCTCCGGCTGAATTTACGCCCTGCACTTTGAGCTGCTGGGCCTAGGTACCTCTGTTACTTCTTGGTTACCTTCTCCCCAACTCAGGAATATCCAGTCGGGTCCCCTTAAGCAGTGGCAGTCAGATCAGTGGAACCTATTTTCCTCTGCTTCCCCGTCAAGCATTTCACCAGGCTCACATGTTCCCGGAGCACGGCTGTTTTTCTGCAGGGCCGGGCCGTAAGGAGGCCACGGCCGAGTCTAAACGTCGGGGTCATGGTCCCAAGAACTCCTTCCTGTCTCAAGGCTGCTGGTGGACAGGTGAGCTCATCCCCTGAGCGGGTTAACTGTGCTGATTGTCCGAGTGCCAGCTCCTCTGGAGTTTTGCTTGTGTGAAGATGGCGGGAGCGGTCCCCCCACCCCGAGACTCCCATCTCCCGGACCCCAAAGCACCGGAATTGGACGTTCTGCAGCTCCAGGGAGGATGTTGGGTCCCAGGGTGCTCCACGGAGTCCGATCCTGCAAAGGGTCCCTGTACAGGAGAGTGTACCCTGTAGAGGTGCCCGGGGCCAAAGGATTTACCATTACCTGGATCCCCCAGGCCTGTTCCCCTGCAACGGTGGGGTTGGGTGAGAGATGTGCAGGGCTGCCTCCAGCCTTTGTAGCCCAACAGCCACGCCATGGACTTCCCAGTGCCCAGGACAGCTCCTGGATTTGCCCCTGGTCCTGTTTCTGCGAGAGAGGGGGGTGGGGAGAGACGGCAGCAGCTGTGCTGGGCCGTGGGATTGCTCAGCCACTAACCCAGCCCTGCAATAAAGAGAAGCTGCAAATCGCTTAGCGGGCCTTTGCCATCTCTAGCTACGGCTCCCGCTCTCCGCCCCCCGCACGGCACCTGACATTCCCTGCCTCCTACATGACATCCCTGGACGGCCGTCATTAATTCCTTGTATCACCGTGGCCCCTCGGGGGCCCGAGGTCAGGGCCCCATCGCGCTAGGCCCTGTACAAACCCAGGGCAAGAGTCCCTGCCCGACGGGACTCACAGTCTAATAGACAGGAACGGACACAGAGCGGGCAGGAAAACAGCGGCAGACAGAGGGGAAGTGACTTGCCCAAAGCCGTGCAGCACGTCAGAGGCAAAGGGGTCCTAAGCCCCACACTACTGCCCAGTTCCCTTTGCCACTAATGAGCTCCCACGGCTGCGTTAGTCTGGGGCGGGCTCAGGGCTTCTCGCTCATGGTTCAAGCTGTCTGTCGTCTCTCCCCCTTCACCTGAGCACAAAGAAGCCATCGGATCTGTGGGGAGCGAATCCTAACGAGTCCTCACGGCGGGGGCAAGGGTCCTTTTCCACCCTCAGAGACGGGAGGAGGAAGAAGGAGACGCTTCAAGGAAAGGCAGGGCTGGAGGTGAGCTGTGAAGAAAGAGAGCCGGAGGAGTGAGTCAGTCGCTCGGAGGAAGGGAGGAATAATCGACACCGAAAGCTCATCTGCACAAACAGCGGCTAATGAAGCCCTTCCTCTAATTAAGGGAGCTGGAGCCTTCCAGAGAGATGGAGCAGCAGAATCCGGGGCACGGCCTCCAGCTGTTCCTTTCGTCGGGCGTGGGATAAAAGCAGGTTGCCGCCCTCCCTCCCTCCCTCCCCACCTCGCCACAAAGGAAAACCTGTCCCGGGCTGACAGCAGCTGATCCGCAGAAGGGCCTGGGCTGGGCCTGATGCGTCGGGAGGAATTGCTGAACTGGGTCAGGCCGGTGGGTCCGTCTGGGAAGGCAGTCCTGCCTCCAGGCATGGTGTGGCTAGCAGCAAGGCGAGCCACCCTCGGGCAGCCCCCGCGCGCCCGGCCATCCACGACAAATACGGGAGCTCTCCGTAGACCCAGGCAGTCCTGGGCTTCTCTGCTGGGGCTGCCGACAAAGGGAGCCAACTGGGCGGGGGCTTTTTGTGGCATCAACTTGCGTCCCGCTGGGATCTGGGCCGAGACGCACCAGCCAGTTTCACGTGGGCCGCCGCAGAGCCATCGGAGGGGACCAGCGCCCAGTCACCGCCAGTCTAAGCGCGAGGAGAAGCGGCCGGGGTGCAGTCCCTGAGCCAGCCAGGCCCCTGTGCTTTTGTTTGAATTCTGAATCGTCTGGCCCCTAGTGCCGCAGCTCTCTCAGCTTCAGACCCAGGGTCTTGTTGGCCTCTCCAGGGCCAGACTGAGCAGGGCTTTTGGTCCGGCACGGCAGCAGGGGGCCCCTTTGGAGAGGTAGGATGGTTCAGTGGTTAGGGCATTCACTAAGGCGTTAGGGGACCTGGGTTCAAATCTTGTTCCACCGGAAGCTTCCTGGGTGACCTGGGGCGAATCAGCTGGTCGCTGTGCCTCAGTTTCCCAGCTGTCCAACAAGGACACACCTCGCAAGGGTGTTGTGAGGCTAACTCACTTACGTACTGTGTGTGGCTCTCAGCTCCTATGGCAAGCGGGGTCAAAAAACTACCTAACACAGACAGCTGATATCATGCCCTCTGCAGTCCCTCTGGATCAGAACTGCCCCCTGGGGGGCTCCCTGGGTTGAAGAATGTAGTGCTGGCCCCTGTCAGACACGGGGCTCAATGGGGCACATACACTCTGGCAGATGTCTCACATTTCAGAAGGGATCTAAAGCCCTTTTTAGTTTGAAAGCGTCTCCCCCCTACACCCGTGAGGCTGATTTTGACTCATCCCATTTTTAATCTTGCAAGAGGCTTCTGGGTTGGTTTGTTTTTTTCCAAATACTTTTAATTTGGTCGTTGTCCTTTTCCCTTGTCAACACGTAACCATGAGGGTGGAATGGGTCCAGAAGGGTCACAGCATGAATTGTCCATATCAGAGGCAGTGGATTCCAGGCTGCGGCAAAACTAGCACGTGATCATGTGATTAAAGTAGCATAATGCATATGCGCCGGAGGCAAATTCAGGTTGTCCGGACAACGTTAATTCTGGCCGTTCCTAACCTGAGTGCTAGACTTTGCAACTTCAACACCAGGAAAAGGACACAGGCTTTGGGATGTCATTTCCTGGGGTTTTTAAAAAAAGCCAACTGCAAAATCCGAAATTCCATCCTGTGGCAGCACGCTGCCACCCACCTGGGTCATCAGCCTTTAGATCCGCCACCCAGCCCTTGAGCGAACGAGCAAATGACAGCAGCAGGAAGCTGCCATCCCCCATGGGGTTCAGCACGAGCGGGGGACGGGCACTGTGCCAGTAGGGTGCACAGATATTTGCTGACAGAGGAATGGGGAGACTCGGGGATCTCGGGTTCCCCGCCAGGCCCCGGAGGGCAGGGTTCTCGGGTGGGCACAGCTTCTTCCGCCCATGCCCCCACACGTGGATGTCTTCTGCCCCATCTCCTCCGGCCTCTCTGTGTCTCAGTTCTCTCTCCCCCACCCACGGCTCCTTGTCCCAGTCCCATTCGCCTCACCTGCCCAGTCTCAGTCTCCTGGACTCTCTGTCCGAGTCTCGGACCCTCCACTACCGCTCCCAGTCGCTTGGCCCAGCAAGTCCCAGTTCCCCTCTCCCAGTTCCTCACCCAATGTGTCTCTCTCCCTCACCCTGGCCTCCAGTCCCCCACCTCCCTTGCCCACAGCCCCGCCGGTTCCCAGCACCAATCTCCCTTCCCGGGCGCCTCATCCAATCTCAGACCCCCTCACGGCTCCTTGTCAGAGTCTCTTGGCCCAGCCGGCTCAGTTCTGCCCTGCACCCTGGCTACTCGGCCGCTCAATCTGCTCTTCCTCCCCTGGTCTCTCTATTCCAGCCTTCTTGTCCAGCTAATCCCAGTGCTTCTCCCCCACCCCCAGGTCCTCATTTGAGCCCAGTCTCTCCCCACCTACGAGATCCTAGCACATTGCCCCACCCTCCCCCTTTCCCTCCTTAATCCCAGAGCCAGTCTCCGTCCTTTCCCTGCCAGCTCCAGTCTCCCCCTGGTTCCCAGTCCGAATCTCCACCCCCAGCTCCCAGTCACCTTCCCGAGCCATTCCCCATCTCCTCACAAGTCCCAGTTTCCACCCTCCACTAGCCTCTCCTCCCCAGTCTCTGCACAGGCTCCTGGTCCCAGTCTACACTTCTCGCCCCTCTGCAGGTCCGACTCTTGTCCCCATCGCATTCAGATTAGGAGGTTTTTCCTCCTTCACAGTGACTGTGCCCAGCAAAGAGGTCCACCGAGAGCACAGGAGAGACGGGCTCCCTGCTCTCAGGTCAGGGGTCTGGACCGCACCCTGGCAAAGCCTACAGCAGCCCAGAGCTGTAATTTCAGGGAAGCCCTGTGTGACCCGTCCATGCCCAGAGCAGACCACCTGAAAATGCCAAGGGCAGGGCAGGCTGCAAAAGGAGAGCAGATTCTCCCAGCGCTGGTGGGTGACACTGAAGTCAGACTTCCCAACCAGCCACAAGCAGTGCTTCCGATTTCCCACACTGGTTATCAAGAAGCTAAAACAAAATCTACACAGCCCCCTGTACTGCATTTCAGTCTCTGGCTCCCAATCAGCCACTAGGTCCAGTAAAGAGATCAGTTATTTAAACTCTATGCTCTTTACCAAAAAGATTCTCCTGACCCCAAGGGGTCAGCCACAGCACCAGATCAATATACGTTTGGATCTTACCCAAAATCCCACGCTGCCAGCCAATCCTTTAGTAACTAAACTAAAGGTTTATTGTAAAAGGAAAGAAACAAACTATAAGAGAAATGTTAAAGGATTAAAGCAATCAGATACACACATATGATTTGAAAGTCCATCTACATCAGGTTACCAGTAGAATTGTGGAGTTTGCAGGCTGGTATAGTCCCTCTGGTGTACATCCAGTACCTGGATGGGTCTCAGTCCTTTGATTCACAGCTTCAGTTGTAGATGAGTTGATCCAGAGGTAGGTAGGTGAAGGGTGAAGACTGAATTTCGTTTTAGTTTCTTGATAACCAGGGTGGGGAATCAGAGGCATTGTTGGTGGCTGGATGGGAAGTCTGGCTGGGAGAATCTGCTCTCCTCTTGCAGCCTGCCCTGACCTTGGCATTTTCAGGTGGTCTGCTCTAAGCACGGACGGGTCACATCCTGCTCAGCTCCAGCCTGGAGCATGCTCACTGTGAACACAGCCTTTAGCTGTTAAAATCTCGGACATGAGAATACAAGGAAGGCCACATGTGGTCAGACCCATGGTCCATCTAGCCCAGTCTCCTGTCTTCCCCCAGTGGCCAGTGACAGATGCCTCAGAGGGAATGAACATAATAGGACAATTTATCGAGCAAACTATCCCCTGTTGTTCAGTCCCATTTTCCGGCAGTCAGAGGGTTAGGGGCACATTACGCACAGGGTTGCGTCCTTGACCATCTTGGCTAATAGCCGCGGGTGGATCTATTCCCCATGAACTTGTCTAACACTTTTTTTAACCTAGTTACACTTCTGCCCTTCCCAATATCCCCTGGCAACCAGTTCCACAGGCTGACTCTGCATTGTGTGAAGAAGCACTTCTTTTTGTTCATTTTGAAACTGCGGCCTATTCATTTCATTGGGTGACCCCTGCTTCTTGTGTTATGTGACGGAGTAAATAACACTTCCTTAGTCACCTTCTCCACACCACTCATGATTTTATAGACTTCTACCATATCCCACCCCCTCAGTCGTCTCTTTTCTAAGCTGAACAGTTCCATACTTTTTAATGTCTCCTCATCTGGAAGCTGTTCCAGACCCCTCATCATTTTTGTTGTCCTTCTCTGTACTTTTTCCAATTCTAATGTATCTTTTTGGGGATGGGGTGACCAGAATTGCACACAGCATTCAAGCTGTGGGCGTACCATGGATTTATAGAGAAGCATTACGATATTTTCTATCTTATTGTCTATCCCTTTCCCCATGGTTCCTAATATTCTGTTAGCTGTTTTGACTGCCACTGCACATTGAGTGGATGTTTTCAGAGAATTATCCATAATGATTCCAAGATCTTTCTTGAGTGGTAACAGCTAATTTAGACCCCATCATGTACGTATAGTTGGGATTCTGTTTTGCAGTGTGCATGACTTTGCATTTATCAACAGTGAAATTCATCTGCCATTTTGTTGCCCAGTCACCCAGTTTAGTGAGATCCCTTTGCAACTTTTTGCAGTTAGCTTTGGACTTAATTATCTGGAGTACTTTTGTATCTTCTGCAGACTTTGTCACCTCGCTGTTTACCCCTTTTTCCAGATCATTTATGAATATGTGAACAGCACAGGTCCCAGGACAGATCCTTGGGGGACCATACTATTTACCTCTCTCCATTGTAAAAACTGATCCTCTATTCCTATCCTTGCTTCCTATCTTTTAACCAGTTATTGAGCCAGGAGAGGATCTTCCCTTCGAGACTTTTCCTCACTGGGTTTATCCAGAACACTTTGTCCTGTTCTGGGAGAACACTGTATGCAGTTCTCTGGAATCCACAAACTCACTTCAAATCTGGACTCATTACTGAGGTTTTTTATTGGCATTTTATAAAGCTACACCCGAGATGATCAGGTCTAGTGGAGAGTGGAGGGGGGGTTAGGATGCACCCCAATTCCACAGTACGTAATTCTAAATCAGATTAGATACATATTCTAAAACAAAGACTAACCCATGCACATTGCATTCTACATTGTATCATACCATTTATGATTAGTTTACTAAATGTGTAAAAGTTCCTGTATGGATCATGAGCGGGCAATGTGCTACAAAGTGTGTCTGTAAGCAAAGCTGCTGCTGCCAGCTTGTCACACACTACTCGTCTTACTATTTCTTTATCTTCTAACTCCATATTATTAACAAGACTGCTTGTGAATTCATGCTCTGTCCACTGTTAACCTCTGTTTCCTTTCATTGTTCATGCAAGGCCTACAACCTCTTATCCCATGACCGCTTACTTTGCTTAAGGGCTTTGGAGAGGGACTTTTTCAAAGCTTTCTGAAAGTCCAAATACACTATATCCTCTGGATCACCCTTGTCCACACACCTGCTGACACCCTCAAAGAATTCTAGTAGATTGGTGAGGCATGATTTCCCTTTACAAAAGCTGTATTGACTCTTTCCCAACAAATCGTGTTCATCCATGTGTCTGATCATTCTGTTCTTTACTAGAGTTTCAACCAATTTGCCTGGTACTGAAGTTAGGCTTACTGGCTTCTAGCTGCCAGGATTGCCTCTTGAGTCTTTTTAAAAATAGACGTTACCTTAGCTGCCCTCCAGTCATCTGGTACGGAAGCAAATCTGAGTGATAGGTTACATACCACAGTTAGTAGTTCTGCAATTTCACATCTGAGTTCCTTCAGAACCCTTGGGTGGATACCATCTAGTCCTGATGACTTATTATTGTTTAATTTATCTGAGTAGTCTCTACTGAGCATGTGCGAACTGCAGTTTTTCAAAGGCTTCTAACTTGGCCAGATTGGGGCAGATTTTTCATGGGGCTGGCAAAAGGCACATACCTCACTCAAAGGTTGCCTGTAGGAAGGCGCTGCGGCCTCCCCCGGAGCGAGGACCCGAGGAAGGGCCGCAGAGACTGGGCTGGACAGGAGGAGACCCGACAGGCAAGTCTGTCCGGCACCCAAACAGCCGTGCTGTGGTAGGGCCGGCAGGCCAGTCTGCCGGGCAACGCAGGGGCCGGGCAGGGATAGGACCGCATGAGCTGCCCAATCAGCCGCAGTGGGGCGGAGCCTCTCAAGAAAGGGGCAGTGTAAGAGACAGGCCCCAGAGCTCAGTCTGGAGAAGACCACCGCCAGAGGTAGACATGCTGCCCCACCGGCTGAGGCCTAGGCCAGAGCCGAGACTCCGACCATCCCTGGACCGTAAGGCCTTCTCGTAGCTGGACCAGGCAACCTGGCCAGAGAGACTGGGCTGAGATACTCAAACCGCGGGACTGGACAATGTCCCCTGAACCCTGGGACTGGGCCGAGCCCCCCGAGCAACCCGGGTGGACGATACCCCTGAGGCCGGATGGGACCTGGAGGAGCTGCTGGCCGCCGAGCCCCCAGAGTCGGGGCAGGACTTGGCCGAGCTGCCTGAGGCCACACTCTCCCCTGAGCCCTGTGACCTAGAGGAGCTGCCCCTCGCCGAGGAGCTCCCCACGTTGCCACCGGTGGACGAGGAGGGACTGGAGTGTATATACACTCTCCTTGGAGTGTATATAAATATCAGAGTAATTATAAATTATTCCTGCAAGAGGGAAAAGGCTTTGGCAAAGAGGAAGGTGTTGGCCATGGGACCCAAAGGAATTCAGATTCTGGACTAACCTCCCCTGGAAACGTATTGCTCGGCTGAATTCCCTAACGTGGCAGCAGCTGTGGCCTCCAGCGTGGAATTGAATCAGGGAGTTCCAGAGCTAGAAGCACCAGTCTTTGCAGAACCAGCACATCAGCGTGAGCTGAAGAGACAGCCTCTGCAGCTGGGGCTGTCCCAGGCTCATTACCTCTATTGCTGAGATCCAGAGGGGGACCCATAACATCCCCTGACCTATGGGTCATCTCCAGCATATACCTGCTTCACTCCAGCTTTTGCGTGCGGCATTGTTCTGGCAGAGCATAGCAGCTGTTCTGGCAGGCCGTGGGTGGAAATGCTGATGGATGTGGGCTCTGCCCCACGGAAGGCTTATTCCCCTCTATTCGGCACTGGTGAGGCCACATCTGGAGTACTGTGTCCAGTTTTGGGCCCCCCACTACAGAAAGGATGTGGACAAATTGGAGAGTCCAACGGAGAGCAACAAAAATTATTAGGGGGCTGGAGCACAAGACTTATGAGGAGAGATTGAGGGAACTAGGCTTGTTTAGTCTGCAGAAAAGAAGACTGAGGGGGGATTTGAGAGTGGCCTTCAGTTACCTGAAGGGGAGATCCAGGGAGGATGGAGCTAGGCTGTTCTCAGTGGTGGCAGATGACAGAACTAGGAGCAACGGTCTCAAGTTGCAGTGGGGGAGGTCTAGGTTGGATATTAGGGAAAAACCTTTCCCTAGGAGGGTGGTGAAGCACTGGAATGGGTTACCTGGGGAGGTGATGGAATCTCCATCCTTAGAGGTTTTAAAGGCCCGGCTTGACAAAGCCCTGGCTGGGATGGTTTAGTTGGGTTGGTCCTGCTTTCAGCAGGGGTTGGACTAGACACCTCCTGAGGTCCCTTCCAACCCTCAACTTCTAGGATTCTAAGGCTTTGAAGAGCAGAACCTGGCACGGACGAGAGAAGCAAGCTGAGAACCCCTGGCAGGAGCAAAGCAGCAGAGTGATGGGCCCTGAGGCCCCGTATCGGTCCATGTAACGGGGAGGGGCTGAAGGGCCTCGGGTTTGGGGGCGGTTCCAGTCGCTCCGTTGGATCTTTCATTGTCATCCTAGTGTCCCTGGTGCTCTAAGAATTGCATTGCATCTGGTATCAACAGCCCCTCTGCTGCAATACCCCCACCCCAACCCGTTGGGGAGGAGGGGCAGGAAAGGCCCTGGGGAAAGGCAGTGGAGAGCCAAGGGCAGCGCTTCTTTGACACTGTGCTGATGGGCCCTGGAGAGAGACAAGTCCCACCTCCAGGGAGTCGCCTTTGTCCCTTGCGCGGGAAAGGAGGGGGCTGCCTTTTGAGCAGCATGACTGAATCCCCCCCCGCCCCCCCGCCTGCTCTCTGGCTCCCCATGCAGCAGCGCTGTAACTGATGGAGGAGCAGCCGCCTTCACCCCCCCTCAGCCAGTCACACACACAGCCACCGCCCCAGGGAAGAAGTGGGGGGCTGCGTGATGGTGCCAGGGAAGGAAGCAGGGAAGACCTCCCGCAAGCAGAGAGATGGCAGACAGCAGCGAGGGGAAATGCAGACTGTACCCAGTAACAGGGGCCTCTGGGCACAGGACCTGCCTGTGACACAATGCCCATAGGGGCCCCCGCTGGAAGAAGGAAGCCCCGGCAACCCCCACCCTCCAGCCATTGGCAAGGGCAGCCACCTGCCCGTCCGGAGCCTGGTCCTACACCCGAGCCAGTGCAGTGCCCTCACGTGGGGGTGCCTCGCGGTGCCACGAAAACCAGGGGCTCGCTACGTGGCAGCTTTTCCCCAGGGCAGGGTGCACAGTCCCATGTGCGCCCCCCCGAGAGAGAGAGGCAGGAACAGGGTGAGTCACGGCCACGGCTCCAGCATCTTCTCCTTCCCCTTCCTGGGGAGGAAAAAATGAGTCACCCTTGGGCAGCGATCTTCTGCAGAGCCTGGACCCTCTGCAGAGAAAGCTGCAATCCCCAGACGTGTTTCCCCCTTGCCTACCCAGGGGGAAGTTCAGAGCTAGTGGTGGGCCTGGGCTACACAGCATGAACCCGGAGCCAGCTCGCTCCAGATCTGGTCATGCTTAGGGACCCTCGGTACCCTGGGATCTTTGCAGAACATGGGAACAGATCTTCCAGCCCCCGGGTCCTGAGCTGCGGTGAAACATCTGGCCCCGGCTGCGAGTACCGAGCGCTTTGGACTACTCCGGCTGTAATGCCCAGTTTCAGGACGGCAGGCGGCAGGCACAGCCGAGGGGCCAGGCACGGCCCATCCAGGGTGCTCCTCCGAGCACAGCTCGGCAGGGCATGCTCACACGCCATGAACCGAGATGGGAAGGCAGGTCTCTAAGGAGCTTTGGGAGTCCCAATCTGTGGGAGAGGGACACCTTAGCCTCCACATGGAGCACAAGTTGGGAGATGTGAAACCATCCCCTATTTTATAGGTGGGGAAACTGAGGCACAGAGAAGGGAATCGACATGCTCCAGGTCCCCCAACAGGCTCCCAGCCCCCTGCTCCAACATACTGGACATCCTCCCCTATCCCAGAGGCAGCCCTCAATCCCGGCTCATCTACCAGCCCCTCCATTTCCCAAGCAGTAAACATTGGGTGGTGCTGGTATCACTCTAGATACAGCCACAGTGACTCTCTGCTGGGGAGTGCCCTGCAGAAAGGGTCCTCTGGGCAGCAGTCTTACTAGTAGTAAGGTAGGACAGCAAAAGCTGCTCCCCACAAGTTCATGTTCCTCTCGTTAGGGCCCTCGAGCATCTCACAAGCACCACTCAGAATCATGGCCTAGTTGGATTTTGATCTATTTATTTAGGTATTTATATCGCTGCAATCACGATGGTATCCGAACACCCTAGAAATGCAGCCACCTCTGGGGTGGAGTGCTGCAGCCAGTGCAGAGTACAACAGTTGGGGAAAAAGAAGGAGAATTTTAGCCAAGAACAGTGGAGCAAATCCCTCATAAAGAGAAGCCCAGGGATCTTTAACATTCTTACAGAGTGGACACGGATGTGTTTTTAACGCCTCCCGTAACAGATACAGATATGTTACACTGAAAGGAAGCCAGTATACCTCCATTGCAGAGAGGAAACACTTGCTAGGGGTCAAACCTATGACTTAAGGGACTCTAGTGGCATCAGACCCAAGACCCAACACCCAATCCCTTGAGCAACTCCTCCTTGGAGCCAAAGGATGGCTTCTCCCATTGGTCCTGTTCTGAGTATCCGTTTTGGCCTGCCCGCCTCTTTGTCCACTCTCTGGCCTAGAGAGCTGAGGGCGCCCAAACACTTGGCAAACATTCACCAAGTCTCAAAACTCCCCTGGGAGCTAGATCAGTATCATCACCCCTCCTTTACAGATGGGGAAACCGATGGGCAGAGAGTGGTGACGTTTCTTACCCAAGGTTACACGGTGAGTCAGTGGAAGAGCTGGGCGTGGATCCCAGGAGCCCTGACACTCACCTGCTCTCATCACTCGAAAAAACTTCCTCCCACACAGGCTGGGATTTTGGTTTTTGTTTTACATGCTGTGTACTTTCCTCCGGGACCTCATTCGAACCCACAGACAGGTCCAGGCCACCAAGTTTGGCGTGGGACCATCTCTGGTTCCAAACTTCCCGAAGCCCAAGGAGGTTTGAATCCAGGGGGGGGTTGGTTGCAGCCAGTTTCCTGTCTACGCTCTTGTATTTCCCCTTGTCCCCGCACCAGGTAAACGTCAGAGTGTCAGCCCCAAATGAGTCACCCGCCGGGCTGGAACTTCCACACAGCTGGCACAGGCTGAAAAGCAGGCCAGGCAGGCATGTCACGTCTGGGGACAGCTGAGATGGAGAAATGAGGCAGGCTGTATTGGCTCTGGGGATGTCGCCTGCCCCATGTTCTCTGGGGGGCACAAGACAGGGCAGGGTTGAATGGAAGATCCGTCAGGGCCTTCAGTCCTTGATGTTGGGATTTTCCTCTTTGAAACCCCGGCTCCTGGCCGGAAAGGGATAACCAGGGCAGCACAAAGGCATGTCCAGCTGAGAAGAGTCTTTGTGCTGCATCTCTGTCTGGTTGGGTTAAATCACTGTTATCAGCATTTCACTGGGTCTGGCATCCACCGAGCTGGGGGTGAGGAGGGGAGAGACCAGGAGCAGAATAGCAGGGGCGGGGCTGCGGGTTGGGATCTAGGGCAGAGCTATGGGGAAAGCTCAGTTTCCCCATCTGTAATATTGGCATGATCAGGCTGACATACCTCTCGGGGAGCGTGGGATTCATTGAATTGGCCTTCTGGTCCTCGAGGGCTTTGCGGTCTTTGCGCGGCAGGTGCTAGAGAAGGGCAATGCGGATCTCACCTGCGCGCGCGCCTCACCTCCGACTGACGGGAGAATGCACGGACCCTCGCCTTCCCGCACCCCCGGCTTCTCCTTTCAGGTCTCTCAAGCTCAGCGCCGCCCAGCTGGTCAGATCTGCCGGGGCCGCTGGCGGAGAGCGAAGGATCCTCTCCTCACCGGCCGCTATTCCAGGCCAGGGCGCCCCATGGACTGGAGTGTTGTTAAGCAACGGCCCCGGTCGCATATGAGTGCGAGAGACCGGCGTAGGTGAGGGAGAGACCACCTGGGCGGGAGGGGGTGGTGCCTAGTGGTCAGATCACGAGCTCACGCTCCCTCCTGGGGCTGCACCCAGTGGCTCGTGTCCGCACACAGCGGCAGCCCCTCGTGGGCCAAGCCTGTCGGTGAGCGGCAGGGGACCCCGGGTCCCACTGCTCCAGGTGCCAGGCCAGGGCTGGCCGTTCAGGCGTGTGGCCTGGCCAATGGTCTCCCCCAACCTGCTCCCGGGGTCACTTCCTACTGCACCCCCCCCGCCCCCCGCCTCTCCAGCGGCCCCATGAGGGTCTGGCTGTCCTGCCCCTTCTCTCTGCTATCTCCGCAGCGCAGCTCCCTCTCGGCCCTGCTCCGGGCAGTGAGGGACTCCTGCGGGGTCCTTGCAGGCGCTACCCTGACCCAGCTGTGCTGTGCTGTGCCCTCTCCAGCTCCCCCCCATTGCGAGCACGCCCGGGGGGCGCAGCCGGGCAGAGCCCAGAGCTGCTCCATAACCTCTGCTCCCCGACACGCGCTGACGTGTGTGTGTGTGTGAGAGAGAGAGACCCCACCGCCGACAGATGTGTGTGTGTGTGTGTGTGTGAGAGAGAGAGACCCCACAGGTGACGTGTGTGTGTCTGTGTGTGTGTGTGAGAGACACCCCACCACCGACAGAGGTGTGTGTGTGTGTGTGTGAGAGACACCACTGCTGACAGACGTGTGTGTGTGTGTGAGAGAGAGAGAACCCACAGGTGACAGACGTGTGTGTGTATGTGTGTGTGAGAGACACCACTGCTGACAGACGTGTGTGTGTGTGTGAGAGAGAGAGAGAGAGAGAGAAAACCCACAGGTGACAGACGTGCAAGAGAGACCCCACCGGCGCCAGACGGAGGGCAGAGGTGTGGTTGCTGTGTGGGTGCGGGCGGTTGCCGCCTGGATGTGTACGTTTGTGTGTGAGTGTGCGACTGCTGCCTACCTGCGGTTGCCAGGTGTCCACACCCTGCTCATGGAGAGCGGCGTGCGGCTGCACCGCCCGCAATTCCCCTGGCGCTGGGCCCTGATATGAAGCCGTCACGCGGGTAGGGCTGAACCAGGCCCTTTGTCAGCTTGCGCCAGAGTCAGCCCCGGCTCTCCCCCACCCACAGGGACGCCTGCTCCCTTCCCCTCCCGCCCCTGCCCTGCCCCAGCCCTTCCCAGCCACACAGGAAACAAAAGCCAGGCCCTGGCTGCCCATGGGCCCAGTTTGGCTGGCAGACTCCTACTGCCTGGCTCTGGCTATTTACCCCCTTCCCTGGGCTGCCTGACGCCGTCCCCCCAGGGCAGGGGGGTGAATCGCCCCCCCACGGCCCAGCCCGGGGGATCTAAACCGTCCTGCATGCTGCTGTCCAGATCAGCAGAGCCTGAGGGGCTGGCTCCTGAAGACATCCTCCTGGGGCAGGGCGGATGGGCCTGGGGTGGATCAGGGCTATCCCTGACCTCCCCCCCAAGTGGCTAGGAGTCACTGCCCCAGCCATGCCTGCCCCCAGCACAGCGTTGGGGGGGGTCTGCTCCTTTAGGGGGTGCCCTTCACACTGCCCAGCAGCGGGTACCTGCAGCAGCAGCATCGTGACCCCCCCTTTCCCAAATTCCCTGGCACAGGGGGGCGGGAGGGGTGAACGTGCTGTGCCAGCTGTCCAGCGCCAGCCCCTCGCCCCCAGACACGCCAGCGCCCGGAGCAGGCAGGCAGAGGACAGGCTTCACGCTCACTCTTTCTGCGGGAGCCGCTCAGACCCACAGGGGGGTCCCACGGCTGTTACCGAGGCGGGGTTTTGTCGCCAATGCCACGGCCAGTCCACAGCTCCACCCCACAGCCACCGCGCAGGCCTGCCCCACAACCCCACCCTGTGGCCAGCTCACAGACCTGCCCCCTGGCCTCACCCCCTAGCCATGGCCCTGCCCCACCCCACAGAGCCGCCCCAAAGACAGCGCCGACTTGCCCTGCAACCTCCTGGCCAGGCTGGAAATACCAGAACTCGCTGCTTCAGTGAGCGAGACGCTGGGGTTACCCCCCAACTCTTCTCAAGCAGTGCCCCCTTTCTGCCCCTCATCAGCCAAACCCCTCCACCTGCTGCACAAACAGGGAGGGCGGGGGACCTCCCAGCCCCCAGGAGGTCGGTCTGGAGCATCCTGCTCCTACTGCAGGAGGGAAAAACGCAGGCACGGGGAGCGGGAGGGTCTCCCCCGGGGCCACAGGGCTGCAGCCGTGCTTCCACAGAAGCCTAAACGTGGCCAAGAAAGGACAGGATGCAGCAAAAGGCCCTGGGGTCTGAATTTGGGTTTACACTGGAGAGCCCCAGGGAGCTGTTGATGGGGCCAAAATAAAGCGTGATCTCCTCTGGCGGGGATATCTGGGCTCTGCCGTGCCAAAACTCCAGTGAGAATCAGGCCCGCAGGCTGCCCCTTGCTGAGATGCAGCAGCCCCTGGCCCTGGAGTGCCCCACACATTGAGAGGGGTTGATCTTACCAGGGCTTGTTCTGGTGGGTGAATCAGCCATGGAGCATTCAGCACCAGGAGCCCGTCTGGGCCTGGATGAGTGCCACAGCTCAGCAGCGATGGGGAAACACGCCCCGGTTTTCTGGCGATAACTATCCCGGGGACAAGAGAGGCCACCCAAACAGCCCCGCGCGATGCGGTTCTGGCTCAGTGGCACTGGGACGCCCCGAATGCAGCTGGTTCTGCAACTCTCGCTTTGCTGTGGGCGCTTCCCCGTCACCTTGATGGAGTCCCTGGTGCCAAACGAGCCATGTCCGTGGCATTTCGTCCAGTTGGCTGAACACACTGGCCCGGGATAGAGGCACAGGTGGAGGTCAGAGAGACAGACCTTTCCCTTACCAGCCCTCTGATGCAAAGCACTGTCGATCTTGGACCCTGCCGGGATGGGAGACCTGCATGAATCTTTCAGGTGTTGCAGGAAGCTAGGGGAGTGCTCTCCCTGGAAATGGGTCCTGAGGATTACAGGTCAGGCTCTTCCAAATGAAGTTGGTCTGATCCTTTCCTTCAAGCCCTTGATGAACACTCATTAATTCTCACACTCCCACCGAGGGAGCATGGTCAGTGTTATCCCCATTTTACAGCTGGGGAAACTGAGGCACTAGACTTCAGTAACTTGGCCAGGATCACAAAGGGAGTCAGTGGCACAGCTGGGAATAGAACTGAGGAGTCCTGGCTCCCGGTACAAGGCATTGTTGAGGATCTGAAAAGGAAAGGGGCTAATGGTTCTTGAGGTGGATTCTGTATGATTTCTTAATTATGGTATTATGGTAGCAGCTAGATGTCCCAACCGAATCAGGATCCCAGTGTGCTAGGTGCTGTACAAACACCAAGAAAGAGAAATCCCTGCCCTGAAGAGTTCAGTCTAAATAGACAAGAAAGGGAGCACTTAAACCCCATTTTATAGATGGGGAAACTGAGGCACAGAGCTGAATGTAAGTTGTCCTAGGTCATACATGGAGTCTGTGGCATGGCCAGGAAATGAACCTCAATCTCTAGAGTCCTGGGCCAGGCTTTTAATCAGAAGATGATCCTTCCTATCCAGGAACATGGTTCAGTGACATTTCAGTTAGTTTCTGGAGGAGATGGTGACCCATAGCAAAAAGCAGGAAAACATCATTAAGCTAAACCCCCCAAGGAGCTTTTATGTGCTTCATAAAATGTCTTCTTAGAGGCAGAGCAGTAATAACACCTTTAGTTAAGGTTACCCAACATTTTCCATTATAAGACCCCAGTTGCTTGTAACTCTGCCAGACTTACTGTTCTAGCTAAAATTTCCCAAGCCAGTGTCTGTGTTTTGGGAAAGTTTCAGCTGAATGGCTCCGCTGTTTGGCAGGGGGCTCACGCTGGGGGGGCCAGAGAGGTGCCTTCTGTTGTCACCATGGAAACCTGCCCAAATTGGACCTAGTTTTCGTGAGCCACTGAAAATCTCCGTTTGCGCTCAGCAGTTAAATTCGCCACTGATGCCCTCTGTGCAGCGTGTGCTCCAGCCCAGGGCGGCAGCCACAGCGCAAAACTTCCCCAGCAACTGTTGCTCCTGGGGGCTGGCGGACACCAGAACAGAGAGCCGGGAGATGGTCTCTCGCTGCTACCCTGGCCAATGTCCAGGCAGCGTGGAGGAGATTGAAGTGGCCTGACTTGAATGCAGAGAGGTAAGAAATGGGGGGAGAGGGAAGCGATACAAGGGGAGAAGAACAGGGATGGGGAACTAGAAGCAAGGTCAAGAGGTAGGGAGGATAGGAGCAGAGAGGGAGCTGTGGAGGAGTTGGGGACAAGGGCAGGCACTGGGAGACCCGACAGGGGCAGGCTGGAGCCTGTTACGGGGCTCCATTCACCATGCCAGTGCCTCCTGCTGGCCATCTTGGGGGATGCACTCCGCAGCTCGGCGCGCCCTCTCCTGGTGGTGCCTCGCACGCCGTCACTTCTGCCCCTGGACTCACATCACTCAAAGACCGCAGTGTCCTCCTCATGACACAGCTCTCTGGCCACATCACGATCTGTGCTCCCGCTTTCCGGGGGCGAGTGTTGCAATCCAACTGTCCTGCTCACTTCTCCAGTGGCAGCTGGGGGAGTGGACCTGGCCCTGCCCAGCACTCCAGGTCCTGGCCCAGGGACCCTGTCAATGGCAGCCCCATGCTGCATCTCCTCCAACTCCTCAGTGCCAGTACCTAGGTCACTTCCCATGGCCCCAGCACCTTCTTCACCCTGGCCTCAGGGCCTCGGCCTGTCAATCCCAGCAGCCAGCCAGGAGCTCTCTCTAGCTCCCCCAGTTCCTGCTAGCAGCATGGCTCTGTCTAGATTAACTTCCCCTTGTTCTAAATGTTCAGCAAGGCTAACTTGGCATAATGGGGCTCTTCTCAGTTCAGTGCAAACAATACTGGCAGGTCAGAGCGGCTGATCCCGGCATCTGACTGCAAAACACAAGAGCAACCCACTGAAAAAGTGAAGTATAACGGAGAGCAATTAACGAGCAGGACAGCGTGGTGTGGACTTGGGAAACTGGGCTTGTTCAGTCTGCAGAAGAGAAGAGTGAGGGGGGATTTGATAGCAGCCTTCAACTACCTGAAAGGGGGTTCCAGGGAGGATGGAGCTAGGCTGTTCTCGGTGGTGGCAGATGACAGAACAAGGAGCAACGGTCTCAAGTTGCAGTTGGGGAGGTCTAGGTTGGACATTAGGAAAAAGTTTTTCCCTAGGCGGGTGGTGAAGCACTGGAATGGGTTACCTGGGGAGGTGGCGGAATCTCCATCTTTAGAGGTTTTTAAGCAGGGGGTTGGACTAGATACCTCCCGAGGTCCCTTCCAACTCTAATATTCTATGATTCTAAGGTGGAGACGCTTAAAGATGAGCTGTTCTCCTGTGTTCGGGATGGAGAGGATGGATGGTCTAGTGGTTAGGATGCTTGGGAGACCTGGCTTTAAGGGTCTGCTCCACCACAGACGCCCTTTGCAACCTTGGCCAAGTCACTGAGGCACTCTGTATCTCTGTTTGCCACCTATGCAATGGGAGTAACCACACTGCCCTGCCTCACGGGGGCGCTGAGAGAACAAATACACTAAAGATTGTGAGGCCCTCAGATGGGATGGTGACAGGGTGAATAGCTAAGAGAGACAAATGAAATATGACGGGCGGGGGGGCTACAGAGCTGTGATGTTCAGCCAACGTAAGAACGGCCACACTGGGTCAGATCAACGGCCTGCCAAGTCCAGTGTCCTGTCTTCTGACAGTGGCTGGTGCCAGATGCTTCAGAGGAACTGAACAGAACAGGGCAATTTATCAAGTGTCGTCCAGTCCTGGCTTCTAGCAGTCAGAGGGTCAGGGACACCCAGAGCATGGGGCTGCGTCCCTGACTAGCTTGGCTAATAGCCATTGATGGATCTCTCCTCCATGGACGTATCTAGCTCTTTTTTGAACCCGGTTATACTGGATTCCAAGGTACATCTGTACCGCAATAAAAGACCAGTGGCTGACCTGGGTCAGCGTCTGCGGGGCTACAAAATAGCAGGGCCGATGCTGGAGCACAAGCCCAAATTTCTATACCGCTATTTTAGCCCACGTCAGCTGACCCAGGCTCTGAGACTCGGTGCCACCGGTTTCTCATTGCCGTATGAACATACCCTCAGCGTGTAAGGAGCTTGCGAGAGATCTGCTTTATTCGCTGGCTGGTTCCAGCTGGCTGTGCATGCTAACAGCTTCCCAGCACCTGGGCCAGCCTCGATGTGGGAAGCCCGGCTGTTAAAGGCACAGGCCCGCATCCTGAGCAGGATTTAGGAACCTAACTTCTATTAAAACCAAAGGGAGGGAGGTGCCTGAATACCTTTGAGGATCTGAGCCACAGGCAGCAAGCCCAGAGGTCAGCATTTTTCAGCATCAATAACTAACTCAGACAACAATCCTGCCATGCAAGCGTTAACCGTCCCCATGGCGGTGGAGTGGGAAACTGGCCCAGAGAGCAGAAAGACGAGTGCGCTGGTGGCACAGCTGAGTTCAGAGTTCTCTGCTCAGCCATGCTGTCTGTCCAGTGAGACAGGGGGATAAGGGCTTAATGCAGGCAGAAAACAGATTGAAATTTGGATCTAGGCCCTGCCTATACCATCCACAGCCATCTAGATGCTGGGGGGAAGAGGGGGTGTCCATCCTGCAGCAAGCCATGCTATAAAGCAGCCTTAATGCCAGCATGGGCTGGAATCAGAGGGGCCCAGGATCCGCAGAGGGAAGGAGTGAGCGGTGTTAATACCCACCTCGCCAGCAGATTTATCGGGAGAGGTGGATTAGCAGCCCAGCAGCCGCTTTTCACCCTCCTCCTCGGGACGGTGCAAAGGCCTGCTGTGAGTGGAAATCTGCCTCCTGAACGGGGAACGGGGCCGGCAGAGCGCGTGCCAGGGGGGTCTGGAGTAGCAGAGGCGGCAGTGAGGGCGGTTCAGAGGCATGGGGCTGGCATGGACTCTTTGTTCACCCGTCAGGAAAGCAGGAAAAAGGCCCTCTCCAGTGGCCTTAATTTCAGTGCAGGAACCGGGGGGAAGGCAGGGTGCTTTGTGGGGGGAAGGAGCCATCAATCACATAGCTACAAATCCAATCAGAGCTGGCCCAATCCACACTGCAGCCAGCCCCATGCGAAGCCTGTCTCTGGTGCACAGCTAGATTCAGTGGGGCCGATCGGGGCTCCAGGGGGAGGGCGTGGGCCCCAGTTCCTACAGCCCAGGAACGCTTTATAGCTCATTTCACCCCCACAGCTTCTTCTCTCAGCTGCCAATCCCCCTGGTGGTGTCTCAGAGCATTAAATGAGTCTCTACACCCCCCCAAGGTAGGCACTACGTGCAGAGATTTGAAGGAAGATGCCCAAGATCATACAGCGAGTTAACAGCAGAAGAGGGAACAGGAGCTGTGACTAGTTCTAACCCCTAGACCCCTCACCATCCTGCGAGCTAGGAAAAGAACCCAGGAGTCCTGACTGCTAAGCCCATGCCACACCACCAGCCCCCATTTCCTCTCCTGGCGGAATTGGTAAAATAGTTTCTCCCTCCTTGGGATTTATTCCCCATCCACACCCCCCTCAGCCCCGTCTAGTGCTAAAGAGAAGACAGGCCGAGAGGAAGGGGGTCAGGATTGCCCCCCGCTGGCTGCTCAGGGGAAGCAGATACAGGCTGCTGTGGTCCTGCTTCGTACAGACGGTGCTCTCTGTCCTCCAGGGCAGCTCTCTGTCCCCGCTCAAGTGAGCCTGCTGCTGGAGTACAGCCAAAGATCCTGGGTTCAAGCGCCGCCCGTGCGCCAAGCCAGGGGTGGCGCTGCACGGGCGGCTGGGCTGGCTCCACGCCGCAGTCAAGCACAGAGAAAACGTCCCTGGAGGTTGGCCTGCTTCTCGCCCTCAGCTGGCCCTCTGCCCCCACGGGGCATGCTAGTACCCGGCCGCCCAGTGCACACAGGGGCTCACTCGGCCCCCGAGGCAGGGGGCTCCCAGCTGGGGGGGCTGGAACCCCACTTGATCCACTGCACGGGGATGCGAGTCCCAACATGCAGTTTCTCTTCCTCGGCCAGGCCTGCAGCAAGGAGAGACGGGAGCTACACCAGGACCCAGCTTGATCTCGGAGAAGTCACTGGAAGCCTTCCAAGGAGGGCAGGTGCTGCCCAGGTCACCCCCCCCCCCCCAGGTCTGCTAGTTCACCTCGCTCCCACCCTGCAACCCCCACCCCAGCCCGGGGCTCCCTTCCCAGCTCCCCCAGGGCACTCTCTGCCAGCGGCTGCCCTTAGATGCCGGAGGGGAGAGCAGACCCAGCTGTGGGGGCTCTGCAGCGGAGGACCCCCACCAAAGACAGCCAGACCTGAAAGCGCCTGACAGAGGAGGGCAGGCTCACCAGTCCCATTTTACAGAGGGGGAAACTGAGGCACACAGCGGCGAGGTGACTTGCCCAAGATCACCCACCGGGGCAGCGACAGAGCCAGGAAGTCTCCAGCATCCCAGTCCAGTGCTCTAGCCCCTAGGCCATGCTGCCTGCATGGCTCACCGCTCTCCCTAGCCCCGGGGAGACCAGCCATCTACACAAGCACATGCAGAGGCAGGAGAGATCACCCACCAATTACCATAGCCACTGCCAGAGTAGCCCAGGCTAGGGTGTGTTGTTAGAGCACGGTGTGAGTAAGCCCCTAGTGAGGCTGGGCCTTGAAGGACGAAGGGCGACCTGCTGCCATGGTAGCGCGGCAATGAAAATGAACGGGCGACAAGCCGCAGGGTGAGTAAATCACTGGAATGGATATTTGCCTGCTCCCTGTTCCTCTGGACCGCGCTGCACCTTTCTATGCACGTACCCAAATAAAGAGACCTTGTTATACAGGACCCAGTGCGTGCCGGCACTTCACAGACAGCCGG
Organism: Emydura macquarii macquarii; assembly: GCF_026122565.2. Classification (NCBI taxonomy): domain Eukaryota; kingdom Metazoa; phylum Chordata; order Testudines; family Chelidae; genus Emydura; species Emydura macquarii. Next base: position 8,632,123 of record NW_027133607.1, on the reverse strand, counting down.
GAAAGCAGGGCACAGCTGGGCCCCAGCAGAGACCTGGGCTCCGTTCCCAGGCCTGCCACAGATCTGCTGCATGACCCTAGAGGAGACACTTCCCCTCTTCAGAGCAGAGCTTCTCTTGCTATGCGTCTGCACTGCACAAGGGGGCTCTGATTTTGGTCAGGACCTCTAGATCCCTGCTCCCAGGAGCCCAGGGTCAGAAATCTACAGGATCACTCGAAGAGTAAGGTGCGACTCCAGACGAGCAATGGTAACAGGAGCAGGCGCCTACAGTCTGAACAGACAACATCGAGAGACGGTGTCTCCAAGAGCATTTCCCTCCCTTGAGCCAGCCGGACTCAGTTCCTTCTTCCACGTCGTCAGCGCACGCGCTTGCTGGGTTCCAATCAGCGAGGGCGAAATCTGGGGTGTGGCCCCTGGATTCCTGGGGGTGACGCGAGAAGGAAAGAGACCGGCTGGGCTCTCAGCTTTGGCCAAGAGGCCGCTAGAAAAAGACTCTTCACTTGTCGAGTGAGCATTGGAGTCTCTGCATTTGCTGGAGGTTTTTTAATAAAATAGCTGGTTCGCTTGGTGTTTGGCTAATAGAGGGAAAGAAGTCGGTAACAGAATCCCGTTTGGGCGAAAGCAGAGGAATCCCGGATAGAAATGAGAGCACAGCGTGGGGCAGGGGGAGAGCCGACGGAAGGGACACGCAGAGGCCAGCGTGCTGGGAAGTGACACCAGTTCTGCAGTGATTGCGAGGCCCCTGTTGGAGCGGCTTGCATCACATCTGTCCGCGTCCCTTTGAGCTACGGGCCTGCACTGCCAGCGAGCCGGCTGTTTAATCCTGAATCGGCTGGAGCCAGCTCTGTCTCCATGAGCCTCGCTGGGGAAGATGTTTCCCGGTGGTTTTTTTTTTCCTCAGCCGGCTCTGAGGATTCTTGGTTGGTGCATTCAGCGGCTCGAACACAGGTCATTTCCATCACGCATTTTGGGGATGTGACGAAAGACACCTGGAGCAGGCAGGGGGGCACATCTGCCCTCGGCCAAAATGGGTGTCAATGGACTAGTCCATAAAAGCCTTTCAAGCCGGTTGGACATGGCTGGATTCCCTAGAAACGTAAGTTCAAATCCCAGCAGGGGCAGTTTAGCTCTTCATCTGCCAAGGCAGAGAGATCCATGCAGGGCAGACGTGAAATGCAGAGGTCCAACCTATGCAGCGTGGCCGTTAGAGAGTCTGGCAACTTCCTTCTCCAGAGGATTTGCTGGGTGTCCTTGAATAGCCTCTGCCAGCGTTGTGCTGTGCACTGGCTGGGTGTCTTGCTCCATGCCAGAGGTGGCTGCATTTGCCAGGGAGTATCGAGTGAAGCATCCTGGGATCCCTTGGGCTGAGCGGCACCCTATTATTACCGCTTGTCCAAGAGGAAGGAGTGGGGGGGAGTGAAAAGGCACCGGTGGGGGTAGATTTAGAGAATCACTTTGGGCTACAGAACGGCCTCCTCGTTGCTCTGCATTGCCCTGCTAGAGAGGGGTGAATCCAGCAGCGCTTGGGCAAGCTCCTGAATGGTCAGATGCTCCTGCAAACTTCTTGGGTTGGCCAGACTGGGCTGGAAGTTCGTGGTGCGATTCCCAGCATTCCCTGGCCGCCTGGCCTGAGCCTCCCAGTCTCAGCTGGCAGCAGAAGTGCGGCGCGGCCACCGAAACACAAACAGGATTTTTCTAAACCCGCCAAAGGTCCCGTTCACGCCGTGGGGAGGGCTCCAGTGGGGGCCCATCCCTGCCTCCTACATGGACAAGCACAAAAACGCCCAGTGCCTCTTGACTTCACTCTGGCCCGATACAGCTCCCTGGGCTGGCCGTGTCTCCCAAGCGCCTGGTCGAGGTAGCACAGGTTCTGTGGGGCCTTGTAAAAAGCGACTGTGGGAGGCCCCGCAGCTGTGATCGGATCCTTGCCCTCCTCCAAGCTCCCTCTTGCCTGCCTGGAGCCACACACACAACCTTCCCCCCTCCCCCCCGGCCTGCAGACAACACCACTGCAGCCGTTTCCGAGCTTCTGGCAAGACGCCCGCCAGGTGGTGGAGCAGGGAAGGCACTCGGGGAACTCCACCCACTGTAAGTCGGCTGGCAGGGAACGGGGGGTGGTGCTGTGCCTGTATGTCAGGAGCAGGGACCCCCAGCAGAACAGAGTGAGATCGCTCAGACCTAAAACTGGGGGTCCCTGATCAGCCCCACCCCCAGGGCTGGATTAATGCAGAGGCTTTAGGGGCTGCAGCCCAGGCAGCTGGTGAACCGCCCTGGCCCCACCCCTTCCGCCCAAAGCTCCACCCCTTCCGCCCAAAGCCCCGCCCCTCTCCCATTAGAGCCCTGCCCTGGGTGGCCCGAGCACCAGTCAGACTGGCCGGGTGGCCCCAATGCCAGAGAGCCCCAAGCGTCCCCAGAGCCCGTGCCCCAGCGCTGCCCCGCCCCAACCCACCCTGGCCCTCCCCCACTGCCAGAGTGCCCCAGGACCAGGCGAGGACCCAACCTGGCCACGCCACAGAGCTGCCCCGCCCCACCCCATCCATGGGCTGGCAGGTCTGCCCCAGATCCCAGAGTACCTCCAGTCCAAGCGCTCCCAGTCCCCAGAGCGCCGCTGTGCCACCTGCAGCCCGTAAGGGGCCCCAGAAAATCTAATAGCCCTGGGCCCATAGGAGAGTTAATCCCGCCCTGCCACCCCTGCAGGAAGGAGCCCCGGACAGCTACGGCTATGTCTTCACTGACGGCGGCGTCAGATCGACTTAGGTGGATCGACTGAGCGGTCAGTGAAGACCTCCTCAGTCGATCCAGAAATCGACGTATTAAGACCACCTTCACAAGTGGCGTAGCGCTGCGTCGAGGGGAAGCCGGTTCCCGTCGGCGCAGTGCAATGAAGACAGCGCGCAGAAGAGAAGTCGACAGGAGTTATGCAAGTTTTTTGCGTAGTTTGCGTAACTCCGGTCGACTGCCGCCGAATCGCCGAGGTGAGTGAAGACAAGCCCTAAGAAAAAAACACAATGAAAGATTTTATTAGCACCTGGCATCACTCCCCAAGCCAGCAGGGTTCTGGCTCACAAGCCCCTGTACACCGTGCAGTGAGGAACTAACCGATGAAATGGACGTAGGTCCTTGACAGCAGAGATCCTCCCTGCAGGGATCCTGCTCCGGCGGGAGGCTGGGGAGAGGCAGGCCCGGCGTGCGGCTGTCCAAAGCTGGTGGCTCCGAGGGCTGCAGTGGCAACTTCCGAGGAGGGTGCAGGCTTCGGCGAATGTGCCCATACGCTCGCCCGGGGTTTCAAATCAACCGGTCGTGGGCTACGGTTTACAGCAAGGACCAAGTGTGGCCTTCACACCAAGCTTTGGGCACCCCCAAATTACCTGCATCCCCCGGGAAAGGGCTCCCATTGCTCGCCAGGCCGTGAGCGTCTCCAGGAGCTGCCTGAGAAGTGACCGAAGAGCAGATCTCTCTCTAACCCAACCCTAGGCAGCCCAGGTGGCAGGCGTTCCCCCGACGGGGGCCGAGCGTCTTCAGGAGGCGCACGTGGCTTCCCACTGCCGGAATATCCGGAACACCTTACAGGATTTCACCGAGAGGCTCTGCAACCAGAAGGAAACCCGGGGACAATCAGAGGTCAAGTCACTCAAGGAGGGAGTCACACCCCTACGGCCCACCTGGAAAGCTATAGGAGAGGGGACAGGCAGAGAAAGCGCTACAGGAGAGAACCACTGGCACTTGCATCCAAGGGTCACACTCGCTTTGCGGACACTGACCCTTACCATTAGATAACCCCACTTTACCGAAGGGGAAACTGAGGCACGGAACGGGGCCAGGAATAGAACAGAGATCTCCTGTCTCCCAGCCCTGGGCTCTCACCACCATGCTTGGTCTGACACAAAGCCTTCTGCTAAGTGTGTGTCAATCTGTAATGGCTTGCAGAGGCTTGCCCAGACATGGCACATCTAGAACAGACACCCAGCAATCATGCCCATAATACAAATCGCTTGAATCTTCAAAGACGAATGCTGAAACCACCCCCTCCCCGGTCCATCCAACCTAGAACAAATGTCATTCTATAACACAGGAGTTCCCGGGGGAGTAAAACAGACAAATGATGCCTTCTCTTTCGGGGCAGCTTGGTCCAGTTTTGGCTAAGATAGAGGTAGTGATGTCAAAATTAGGCTTCTAACGGCAAGCTAGATTCAACCTTCTCTAGAAGTAGAGACTAGCATCCATTCATAGCTACGCTGACAGTCCCTCTCGGACATGGTGTAGTTATATACGCACGTGTGTTGTACAAGGGGGGTTGCTGTAAATATCTTCAGCACCTCTGACACTGTCCAGATAGACTCATAGACAGACAGACTCACCTGACTCCGCCTGTGTAAGTTCTTTGCAGATGGATCCTTCCATTTCCAGCTAATTTTTCACTGACAGGCCCGGGGCAATCTGACTCAGTGGGTTTGGGGAACTGAAGAACGGACGATGGGCCCGTAGACACCAGCCAACCAGTGCCAGCCAGGCCTACTGGCAATCAAAACCCTTCCTGGCGGATCAGACCCAAGCTGCCCCAAATTTTGTAGGCAGGATCTCAGCCCAAGGTAGAATTTTAATGCAAAGTTGGGAGCAAACTGGAGTAGGCACTTGGGAGATCGAAGACTGAGGTGGGTTTCAAGGTTGGGATCTCAATTGCTAGAGCTCTCACCCCAGATTCTGTGTCAGCCGGTCGGCTGGATTTCCTGGCGTCAAGGAGAACATCCAGCACCACCCGCCAGCCAGGCTCTGCCCTCCCAGACGTCAGCTCCGACTGGTCACTAGAGTCCGCCGAGACGTCCTTCCCCTGCACTGCGTTGACCCAGGGGCACCAGTCACGGTGCTGAGAGCTGGGATCAAAGAAGCTTCTGGTGGAAGTATCCTGCAGGGAGAGAAGAGGAGAATGGGTCTAATGACGCCTTGTTTTAAAGAGCCACAGTCCGACATTGATTTAAAATCAGCCCCAATTCCAGCCGCCATAGCCAGGCTCAGGGACCCTCTCCCAGGCAGCAGAGAACAGCAGAGCACCAGAACACGGGTGTAGTTCAGCTCCACGGCTGTCTGGAGAAGGGCAGGTTCCACCCCGCAGCCTGTCCCCGGGGAAAGTATTTGACAACTCCAGGGAAAGAAGCCAGGTTGGTGGGCTTTGTAGCAGCTCTCTCAGATTTCTCATTAGTACACGTCAGCCCTGAGCTGGAGGGGAGATCTTTAGAGGGTGTCCATGGCTTATCTGTTGAGGCTTAAGGCAGCAAATGAATTGCGAGGATGGTGCTTCAACACCTGTTCCCCCAGCAAGGACACTGCTCCATGACCCCAATTCATTACACAAAGGCCACCAGATGAGAGCAACTTCCCCTCCCAACCAGGTCGATCTGGATTCAAACCACAACCTAGCGGTTCCCACCCTCCTGCTCCATCCTGGGCCTGCAAAAGGATCTCACTTTGCCAGATTTGAGAAGAGGCAGAGGGTGTAACGTCCCCAGGCTGGATAGCAAGATAGAAACTAATCGGAGAGCGGGTGTGATGTCCTCGCTGCTTCAGGGGGCGCACCTAGGACAGAGCAACCCATGGAAAAGGAAGCAAGTTGCAAAGACTTCGCCAGCAGCAGGGAAAACCTGACCTGGGTTCTTGAGAGAAGAACCTCTGTATTTACATGGAATAAACAATTCACGCAGTCAGTTCAAGGCAACAGAGTGAGGGCTGGCAGAAAGGGTGAGCGGAGACAAGGTTGTGCTGGATTGTCCTGTAATGGGACCTCACCACTGTCCCACGTGACAGAGGGGGGCAGAGCCAGCAGAGATGCTGGCTTGCCTGTAACAAGCTACTCTTCCTCAGACAGAGCCCCTCCAGTGTGGTCTCCCCAGAGAGGGCCATTCAGCTGGATCAGCTGCAACGTCCACACCAGGTGCAGCAGGTGGTCTCCAACTGGTGAATCCGCTCATTCATTCTCAGCCCCCCGGGCGCGGTCCTGGGCACTCACCGAACTACTGGAAGAGCAGAGGCGCGCCCGCTTGGATCTCCTGTGAGGGCTGGATGGCACCTCCACGCTGTCCCCCTGCCCCATGCTGCGGGTTACCGGGCGGCTCCTTGGCGAGGGGCTCGCTGGCTCCGGCTCGGCCCGCTCCACGAGGCCGGAGCAATCCCAGCTCCGCATACGGGCTGTCACGGGGGACGGGCTCTTCTCGTGCTGCCATTGGGAAGGGGAGGGAGGGAAGAGTTAGCTCCTGATGGACAGCGCTAGCTGGCGAAGTTCCTGCGCTCACCAGCACTTGCTCCACTGCTGGAGAAGAGGCCTGCTCTCTTGAAGCACTGGAGGTCCTCAGGCCTTTACCTACTCACCCCAGCTCTGAATACTGACTCAGTCACTGCAGGGAGGAGATTCACTGTAGCGGCTGGCCCATCGCTCGCCTGTGAGCCTGTCTCACCCCATACAACCCATCCACACACAGCCAGCCCTACCCAAGCTCAGCCTGACGAGACCCTAGGCATTTGGTGAGACCTTTGTTCTGAGCGCACCTTCCCAGGGCTGGCCCCAGACAACTGGCCTGAAAATACCCATGTGTGCGGGACGAAAGCCCTTGCCCATAAGAAACACCGCTGGCTGCCCTAGCCTTCCACCCGCAAGGCCCTGCTGAGGCTTCTTCTCCTGGTGCCAGCATTGTTGCAGGAGAGGTGGAAGTGCTGCACTGAGCTTAGATGCAGTGCTTCCTCCTCCACTGGAGGTGGCGCTGTGCCCGGGGGCAGGGGTTTCAGCACTTAATCGAAATTCAATGAGAATCGACGCCCAGTTAATTTGCAGCAATGTAAGTGATTGTCCTAAGGCATGCGATTGTAAAAATGCAATTACCTGCCCCCAGGGTAATGAGCGTTTACATGGGTACCACAGAACAACCTAGGATTTATCCCACGTTCATCCCCAGGTATCTGAATCCCTCTAGCCTTCAGACTTCCTGAGCAAACAACAGCATTTAGCATCCCCACACCTCAAAAAAACGCTAGGGCCCTCGAACAAAGGGGACTCTCCCCACCCCTCAGGCTTTGCAAAAGCTGCCTCAGCAACCTAGGAGGCCTGGATACAACTCAGGGTGAAGCACTTCGATGCTATTCCCAAAGCAGGCAGTGGGGTCACTCCTGGCCAGAGCTTGTGAGAGATTCCCCCATCACAGGGATTAAATGGCTAGAAGATGAAGATAACAGTTGGACTGGAAAGAAGGCATACATTTTTGACAGTGAGGGTAATTAACCACGGGAACACCTTCCCAAGGGTCGTGGCGGATTCTCCATCACTGACAATTTTTAAATCAAGATGGGATGTTTTCCTAAAAGATCTGCTCTAGGAATTAATTTAGGGCCATTCTCTGGCCTGTGTTATATAGGAGGTCAGACCAGATGATCACAATGGTGCCTTTTGGCCTTGGAATCTATAAATCTATGAAAGAGTGAGACTTAGTTTTCATCTCAGACCTTCCCCCCCAAGGGACAGTACATTGCTGTGCAACTAGACACTCCTAGAACATAACATGAAAAAGGCCATGCTGGGTCAGAGCAATGGTCCATCTAGGCCAGTGTCCTGTCTTCCAACAGTGGTCAGTGCCAGCTGCTTCAGAAGGAATGAACAGACCAGGCAATTATCAAGTAATGAATCCCATCGCCCATTCCCAGCTTCTGGCAACAGAGACTAGGGGCACTTCAGAGCATGGTTTTGCATCCCTGCCCATCCTGGCTAATAGCCACTGATGGACCTATCCTCCATGAACTTATCTAGTTCTTTTTTGAACCCCGTTATAGTCTTGGCCTTCACAACATCATCTGGCAAGGAGTTCCACAGGTTGACTGTGCGTTGTGTGAAGAAATACTGCCTTTTGTTTGTTTTTAATCTGCTGCCCATTAATTTCATTTGGTAACTCCTAGTTCTTGTGTTATGGGAAAGAGTAAATAACACTTCCTTATTTTCTTTCTCCACACCAGTCATGATTGTATAGACCTCTGTCATATCCCCCTTAGACATCTCTTTTTCAAGCTGAAAAGTCCCAGTTCTATTAGTCTCTCCTCATATGGAAGCTGTTCCAGACCCCTCATCATTTGCTGCTCTTTTTTATGTTTTCCAATTCCAATATATCTTTTTTGAGATGGGGAGACCAGAGCTGCACGCAGAATTCAAGATGTGGGCATACCACGGATTTATATAGAGGCAATATGATATTTTCTGTCTTATTATCTGTCCCTTTCCTAATGATTCCCAACATTCTGTTAGCTTTTTTGACTGCCTCCGCACATTGAGTGGATGTTTTCAGAGAACTATCCACAATGACTATAAGATTTATTTCGAGTGGCAACAGCTAATTTAGACCCCATCATTTCATATGTATAGTTGGGATTATGTTTTCCAATGTGCATTACTTTGCATTTATCAACACTGAATTTCATCTGCCATTTTGTTGCCCAGTCACCCAGTTCTGTGAAATCCCTTTGTAACTCTTCGTAGGCTGCTTTGGACTTAACTATCTTGAGTAGTTTTGTATCATCTGCAAATTTGGCCACCTCACTGTTTACCCCTTTTTCCAGATCATTTATGAATATGTTGAACAGTTCTGGTCCCAGTACAGACCGCTGGGGGACACCACTATTTAACTCCCTCCATTCTGAAAACTGACCATTTATTCCTACCCTATGTTTCCTATATTTTAAACCAGCTACTGAACCAGGAGAGGACCTTCCCTCTTACCCAATAACAGCTTACTTTGCTTAAGAGCCTTTGGTGAGGGACTTTGCCAAAGGCTTTCTGAAAATCTAAGTACACTATATCCACTGGATTACCGTTGTCCACACGCTTGTTGACCCCCTCAAAGAATTCTAATAGATTGGTGAGGCATGATTTTCCTTTATAAAAACCATGTTGACTCTTCCGCAACCATATTGTGTTCATCAATGTGTCTGATAATTCTGTTCTTCACTATATAGTTTCACCCAATTCGCCTGGTATTCAAGTTAGGCTTGTCGGCCTGTAATTGGCAGGATCGCCTTTGGAGCCTTTTTAAAAAAATTGGCGTCTCCAATCATCTGGAACAGAAGCTGATTTAAATGTTAGATTACATACCACAGTAGTAGTTCTGCAATTTCACATTTGAGTTCCTTCAGGTCCTGGTGGTTTATTACTGTTTAATTTATCAATTTGTCCAAAAGCTCCTCTAGTGACACCTCAATCTGGGACAGTTCCTCAGATTTGTCACCTAAAAAGAATGACTCAGGTTTGGGAATCTCCCTCACATCCTTAGCCGTGAAGACTGATGCAAAGAATTCATTTAGTGTCTCCGCAATGGCCCTTATCTTTCTTGAGTGCTCCTTTAGCACCTCCATCATTCAGTGGCCCCACTGGGTGTTTAGCAGGCTTCCTGCTTCTGATGTACTTAAAAAAACATTTTGCTGTTATTTTTTGAGTCTTTGGCTAGTTGTTCTTCAGATTATTTTTGGCCTTCCTAATTATATTTTTACACTTCACCAGCCAGATTCTATGTTCCTTTCTGTTTTCCTCAATATGATTTAACTTCCACTTTTTAAAGGATGCTTTTTTGCCTCCAACTGCTTCTTTTACTTTGTTGTTCAGCCATGGTGGTACTTTTTTGGTCCTCTTACGATGTTTTGTAATTTGTGGTATACATCTAAATTGAGCCTCTATTATGGTGTCTTTAAAAAGTTTCCATGCAGCTTGCAGGGATTTCACTTTTGGCACTGTACCTTTTAATTTCTGTTTTACTAACTTCCACATTTTTGGGTAGTTTCCCTTTCTGAAATTAAATGCTACTGTGGTGGGCTGCTGCTTTGGTGTCTTCCCATCCCCCTCCAGGGATGTTAAATTTTATTATGTTATGGTCCCTATTACCAAGTGGCTCAGCTATAGTCACCTCTTGGACCAGATCCTGTGCTCCACTTTGGACTAATCTAAAACTAGACCTAGCCTGCTTCTCACACTGAAGTTTTAGGGGGTAGCTCTGGGATGATGGGGTGTGTGCTTGCTGGGGTGTCAGGGGAGCTGGGGAAGTTCTCTTCCCGACTCACTGCAGGACCTTGAACGCCCCAGAAGTGTCTATAAATAAAAATAGTTCAGAGGTGGACATTTTCAAAAGCAGCATTGGTTTAGGTGCCTGGATTTCTGAGACCCAGGGGGGCGGATTCTCACTGGTGCAGACACACAGCTCCGAGTGAGTCACTGAGAGCTGCGGGCGCTCAGCACTTCTGAAAGCCTGGCCTAAGGTAACCCAAAAATGGAGACAATCAATGACCACTTTGGAAAGTTTGGGCAGCAGAGAAAGGGAATTCCAGCCTGTGGGGCCTTCAGCCAGCACCTCTCACTAGCACTGTGTTCCCTTTAAAAACAGACAGAAATAACCCCTTCCTCCTCTTCCCCAATGGTCTCTCCCATGGACCTGGCTTCAGAAATCTGCATGGGTGAGAGAGATCAGTGTTCACAGTATATGAAGCTCCCTGATTTATAATGAAATCCTTCAGTCCTGCTGTTTTTGCAGCTTCATCCCCCGTTACTCTGCAGCAGCAAAGCTGGGGCTGCGCTGTGAACTTGGCCTTGATAACGCCGCCGCAGATCTCTTTTATCCCACAGGAGAGGGAAGAAAGGAGGGCCTGCAGGGGGTTGCCCCATAAAAGCAGCGAGATTGCTGCCCCTGCTGTTTCAATCCAAGGGCTTGAAAACGTGGCAGCATCGCAGAACTCAGGCTGAGGGAGAGCTGCCTTGAAGCCTTGAGGAGACTAGTTCAACACTGAGTGCACACACTAGCAGAAAGATATCAATAACCAGCTTGCAGAGATGCCTGGTGCTTGGGAATCAGAAACAGGTTCCACTGGAAAGAATGCTCATGTCTGCAGATCTTGATCAACAAGGAGTCATCTTTACTGCGGGAGGGAATGGCAAAAGGATGCTGCCACCTACTGTGTGGTAAATCAGATATCCACCACAGGTACCCACCTGGGACCAGATTCTGATCCCAGTTACAAAGGTGCAAATCTGGAGTAGCTGCAGAGCATGGTGCTATAAGATAGCCAGTAGCACCTTCCCAAACTGCAGAGCCCAGGTCAGAATTTAGGGAGAGCCATGGGATTATGCAGCATGGGCTAGGTTTAGTTTCTGGAGCTGGGAGTCAGAGAAAACTGCTGGGTTTTGTCCACGTTCAGTGGCCTCAATAAATCATCCCCTGCATGTTCATTACAACCGAGCCCAGCTTCTTCTCTAGCAACGGGACAGGACAGTGGCTGTTTGGGAGATTTAATCTCTCAGAAAAATGCCTCCCCCGATGAGCCATTCCCATCAAGTGGCATCTGGAGGCTACTTTCCATCAGGATTACAACAGGGCTAAGGCAAGTCCCTTTCTGGCCTTAAACGACTTGATAACGTTGCTTTAACGTTCCCAAGAGGGATGTTCTCATTTCAGATCTACGCAGCAAACCAACTTGCTGGTGGAGGGCTGGTTACATCTTTCTGCAGTCAGTGATGTCTTCAGTGGGCCAAAGGAAAGGGGAGGTCACCACACCGTGGTGAACCCGCCCATCTTTTCTGCCAGCTCAGATGGCTCCAGGGTCACTTGCAGGTCCTAAACTGAGCTCCAATGAGTGGTAACCCATGGAGCTGTCACTAGACCATCATGCTGGCCTAGGCATTTATCTTTCCCTAGGACACAGAATGAGATCTATACAGACAGCACATCTTAAGTTGGGATAGTAAATACAGCGCCATGAAGGTCTTATACACATAGCAATCACAGATCTTTTCACACAGCCACAGGCTTCAGCATACACAGATTTGCTAAGTGTCTCCATCTCTCTCCAAACCTCCTTCCCAGAGAAACTTGGAGGGACCTCTCCAACTGGCAGAGGCAAACTGTACCTGCTCCGAGCCCGGAGGAAACGTCGTGTCCTGGCTCCGCGTGATCATCCTGCGGGGAGACATGGGCACCAGTGGGGTGCGGTCGGAGCGCCCCTCAATGGGCGTGCTGCTGAGTTCAAATGAAGAGTCCGACTCGGGCATGGAAGACTCAATCTGATAGAAACCCCACAGCCCCACCTTCCTCATGCAGCGGGAACACGTGATCACCGGGAGAAGCATGGATCCTGACGTAGGGCTGTGTGTGGGAGGCAGGGTAGAGCAGGGTGAGGATGAAGTCAGCAGCTAATCTAGGCAATTCCTCAAAACTGATAGTGAGTTTTAGAACACACGTACACATATCTGATAAATTAAGCATTTCACTCAGTGTTCCCCAAACTTCTGAAAGCTGAGCCCCCACGTCTGGGAAACTAAAGCAATCGCACACCTCCACCATGCATGCACTTGCATGTTTTAATCTATACACCATCTGCACACACACCACAGCTAGCTCTTTGCTGCTCCTTCATTTTCTCTCTTTCATGTTTTGATGAGCAAACTCAAAGGTCAATCTCTGCATCAGTTCCCTCACTTCATTGTTTCGGAGGTTATCTTTTGCAACCGTAACAGCCAGAGACGGGCACTTTTTAAAAACTGGAAGCTCAGGCTTTGGAGAGGCAATACTGGAGAGGACAGTGCTTTGTGCTCCATCCTCCTCAGTTTCTGACAGGTTTCATAGCAAATTACTGTGAAATGCTACCTACATTTTGGAGCGTGTGTGTGATATTTACAAACAGTATTTTAGCTCTCACCATCAGATATTAGTCACCTACTGACCTGTAAGCCCAACCACAGAGGGCCAAAATGCAAGCAGGGACATGCACTTGAAAGATGTCGGAGCCCAGTTTCACTGGAGTTTTCTCCCCTTCGGTTTTGCATTCAAGTTCCTCCTCAATCAGATGCAGGAGAAGGCTGATTTTATCTTCTGTCAAGGACTGCAAAGGACACACGATTCAGTCATGGTCTGGGACTTCACGAGCCATATCTTGTGCTTGAAGCTAAGTCTACACTGACAGCGGCAAATTCGCCGCCATCAGATCGATTTCTCTGGATCGACTGAGCAGTCAACGAAGACCCGCTCAGTCGATCCAGAAATAGATGTATTAAGACCACCTTCACAAGTGGCGTAGCGCTGCGTCGACATGAATGCAATTCCCATCGGCGCAGTGCAGTGAAGACAGTGTGCAGAAGAGAAGCAGAGAAGTCGACAGGAGTTATGCAAGTTTTTTGCGTAGCTTGCGTAACTCCGGTCGACTGCTGCCGAATCTTGGAGGTAAGTGTAGACAGGGCCAGAGTTTCAATACAAGAGACATATGTGGAGCGAAGACTGTCTTTTACTATTTGTACAGCACCTAGCATAGTGGGGCTCTGATCTCCATACTACTGTAGTAGAAATAAATTACAATAATGCTGCAATCAGGAAAGGAACTATGGAAAAAATGTCATCTTCCTACTCCTCAGATGGGTTCCCGGGGTGTTTTCAGAATCAGAGCTGCTGACTTTAGTGACCACTGCAAGTTTCTACTCCTGTTAGCTCGTCAGAACCCACACAGAGGGGGGACAGAGTCTATCCTACCTCATGCATGATCAACAGAATCATCAACTAAGTTCTGATCGCTGGACTAACCTCTACCGCCACATAAGGCTGCACAGGTGAAATGGAGAGTGGAATGTGGCCAGCAGAATCTTCATTACTGGCAATGATGCATGAGTCAGAATGAACCCAGCTTGACTCTCAGATCCCAAAGGGTGGTGTGTAAACTGAGTCCATTGATGGGGGTTGACTGAGACACAATGAGGAAGGAGCCCCAGGGTGCCTTTGTTAGGGAGGCCCTTTTCAGAATAGAACATTAGAACGGACACAGGTGGGTTATTTTGTTTTTTAGATACCATGGTATACAGAAAGGTGTTCAATGCCCTATTGCCTTGGCATCACCTATTGTCTACGCCCTTATGGCTTTTAAACCTAAGGCAAGAGTTCATAGGCTGCTACTTTCTGGTTGCTCTATTTTAAAATTACCATCCAGCTAACAAGACAAGGCTGGATGCTACTTCCTGGCTAAGGACACTTCACTGATTAATGTATGTATGTAACTGTTACTGAGGTGAGGGTCTGCAGGTAGGCCTGGCCACCTTTCCTCTGTAGATAAGGGCATGCTGTACAAAGAGAAGCCACGGTCTCCTTCCTGTGAAATGTTTCCACATGATGCGGTGGGAACCTGAGGCTGCTGACAACTTCATGCACGTTTGCAACTCAGAGACATGCAAATCCACTTTTGGGGGCCGCCTCCCCAAACTGTGTAATGAGTGGTTGCAATTTTTAAAACCGTCTTTAAAAAACTGTAGGAAATGCCATACAAAAATCTTTGTTAAGAGACTGTTGAGGTTGCAGATTATAAAAACATGATGCTGCATGCGCAAAGGGCAGAGCTAAGGTTACTCAGGCAACTCTCACTTTAGCTTTTCCTGGCTTCCGAGTTCTCAACCTTACTGTCCCTTTTATAGGGATTTATAGAGTGCCAGCATGACAGGCTCTTTCACCGGACTCCGCACTTTCCCCGACGGTGAACGCAAACTCACCATATTTTTCAGATCCTCTGGTTTCAGGGAGGGCAGCTGAAGTTCTAGCTGACACAGGCTTTGAAAGCGATCCAGGAAGTCACTGACCAGGGCTATGGGCTCATCAACCAGTAAAACGGCAAAGCGATCTATTAAAAAGCAAAAAGCAGGAGGCTTCAGTTTCGATGCAGTTCCCTGACCGCTCATCATTTCACAGGGTGCGGGGGAGAGGAGGAGGAGGAGGAGGAGGAGGGAGGGAGGGAGAAGGAGAGAGAGAGAACAGGACCAGTGATGCCAAACTAAAAATAAGGGGTTTAGTGCCATTAAAAGGCCAAGCAAAAAAAAAGAGAGCACAGACCTACTCTTTTTTTTTTTTTTTGCTTTTCAGGTCAGCTTTAAGCCTGATCCATTGCTGAAAAGGGGATCAATTTCCTAGTGAAGCAAGGGCTTTAAAGAAGATAAATTCTCTAACCCCTGTACAAATGCCCCGAGTCATTCAATCCTTTTTTAACAGTCATCTCTCTCTGCAGAAAGGGAATTTAACAGCCCTGAAAGTAGGTGCTACTGAAGGCAATGCTTTGAGAAAGCTAATACAAAAAGAGGGGGGACCAAGACTAGAAAGGAAGAAAATGACTTACCTGGGCAGGGGCTGTCGGGCCAGAAACAGAACTTCTCATGCGCAGTACACAAAGCTTTCTTCAACTCTGCACACCTTTCCTTATCTGAAAGGCAAAAAGCACCGAGAGCTAGGAAGCTGCAGAATAATTTTCCACGGGAAGCGCAGGGGACATTTCAATCTCATTGGAGCAGAGCTCAGGAGAAGACACCGTCCTGGCAGAGGGGTGGTGGAGGAGAGCTAACAGGGTGTCCGTAGCTCTAATGTCTATGGGGCTGTCATTCTGACTGATATTTGCATGGATGGCTGCATACAAACCTTGCCCTCAGAAACCCTGCAAAGTTACTTACTGCTGGTATTAACATCTCAATTTAAACCACCTCCCCTTCCTTCCCCCATGTCCTATACAGACCCCTTCCCCTTGGGGGCAGACTGCCTCATACTCCCCAGCCCACCAGCTCTTCTTCCCTGCAGATAACTCGACTGGGCACCACACTAATTCCTCCCTGCCCTGCTTTATCTTCTGTCACGCTCTCCATTCCCACACTGGTACCTAACCCCCACTAGTAGAGGTTGGTTGATGCCCTCTAGCAGGAGGTTTTACAATCTTTAAAACCCAAGGATCTTTTTAAACATAGGTGCATTAAACAAGCAGCTCCATTTTCAGAGATACCAAATACCAACAGCTTCCAGGGAAAATGTAGATGCCTAAGTATGGATTTAGGTGCCTGCTTCTAGGCCCTTTGATTTGAAATCGTTAGTTTATTTCAAAATTAGGAACAAAACAATCATCCGCACCGAGATGCTGCTGTACTTACACTTCTTGAAGTCAAATGCCAGCTGCAAGGTTGCGCAGAGGAAGGCCTGGCAGCTAGAACACTTCAGCATGTCACTCTCTATATTGGTCCATCCGTATTTAGCACATATCAGGGGGGACAGCTCATGAGGTTTGCCTGCCCACTTCAAAGAGTGCTCACGTTAAGGACAACAGTATAGATACATTCCAACTGTATTCAGCTAAAGGCCATCCAAATGATTCATTTGGGGCTTTATTGAAGGTCACCTTCTCCACTTCATAAGAAATGGAATGGCTGGGTCAAAAGAGACACTTAGGGGCTGACTGCCAGGAAAGATTCTGGGTTGATTTTGGGGTGGGGGGGGAGTATGTGGGTAGGTCAGCCTTTGATACAGAAAGCTCAACACCAAAAAGGATATAGTAAACGTTTCTACTCTGCTGAAGAAGGCTTCTTTACTATTTGCCTCAAAAGGAAGAGCATCTGTCTGTGAAGATCCATTAGTTGATTCTGACCAGGCAGATGTGTCCTTTCTAAAATAAAGCAACAGGTCACCAAGCAAAATACCTTTGCCCTCTTGATAAGATTTCATTAACATACTAGAAAAATGCATACTACACTAATGAGTCCATAACACCTCTGCCATCTCATCCTTCAAGCTTAATCTCAAAACAAGTTTCTTCCAAAACCCTACAAATCCCAGATTCTAAGAAGCGTTAACAAAACAAAGGCCAGTTAAGAGAAAGTGGAACAAAGATGTGTACCAACCATCAGTGCTCAGTTTCCTGACACTGATCATTAGCAGCTGGTGATATGCATTTGCCTGGATGGTTTCCTCCCCTCTCCTCTTTTCCAAATCTGGTGAAGTAATATGAAAAACTGATACCAAATCTGAGAACTTTGTTATGGAACAGCATGACTGAGTGGCTTAAATTGCAGCAAGGGAGATTTAGTTTGGACATTAGGAAAAACTTCCTAATTATCAGGGTAGTTAAGTACCGGAACAAATTGCCTAGGGAGGTGGTGGAATCTCCACCATTGGAGGTTTTTAAGAACAGGTTAAACAAATACCTGTCAGGAATTGTCTAGCTACTACTTAGTATTGAGTGCAGGGGACTGGACTAGATGACCTCTCGAGGTCCCGTCTAGTCCTACACTTCTATGATAGCACACAAGGCTGGGAGCAAGATGACTTTGGTTCTGTTCCCAGCTCCAGGCTGCATTAGCTCTTGGGGTGGAAAAAAGACTGAGACACACCATTAAAGAAAAAGTGTGACTTTCTTACTTAATATTTCCTAATAATAGCATCCAGAGGCCTTGACTGAGCCTTTGATGCTTCTAACACCATCAAATCACACCTTCCTTCCTAAAATCTAGTGCTCCCTTGGCTTCTGTAACTCTGGCCTCTCCTGAGTCTCCTCGTATTTCTCTAATTTTCCCTTTTACATCTCCTTGGGTAGGTCTTCCTCCTCCCCGTGTGAGAGGTCCCTTGTCTGGTCCTCTTCTCCCTTTATGTTTTTCTTGCTAGATGCTTTCAACCACAGTCTTTTCTCTGGTGAATTACTAACCTTCTTCATTTGTGAGCCTCCACCCAGTTCCACATCAGAGCCTGACAGGTTGACTTCACCTCCTGGATGTTGTCGCCAATTGAAAGTTCACTTTTGGCCAAACCTGCACTTGTAACATTCTCTCTGAAACCTTGCCCACTCCACCCGTTCTTGGTCACCGTTGAAAGATACCACAAACACACATGTGCCAAAAACCTGCGGGCCCATCTTCAGCTCCTACGCTTCCTCACCGCCCATAACCAGAGCTAGGCTTACATCTAGCCAGGCGGGGAGTCCGTTTTTATGCACGATGGGGAAAGCACTGCACTTGAGATTCAGCCACCGCGGAAAGAAAGGCTTGTCCGACCCGACCCGTGCCCACGGGCGGGCTGCGCTGGCTAACGCGCCGGGAGCCGGAGAGTGTCACCCTTCATTTCCCTGACACCGGGCAGCGGCCGCTCCCCTTTTTGAAAGGGTTGGATAGCAGAAGCGGGGGGCGCCCCAGGGAAAACGCTGGCCTCCTCCAAGGTGCCAGGGCCGAATGATGGGCAGCCAGGCGCCCGTCTTTGGCGGGGGCAAATGAGAGGCCTCAGCTCACCGTGCGCCCCAGCTGCCCCCGCCTCTGCCAGGGTCACCGCCCCAGCGAGGGACGGGGCCGCCCAGAGCCCCTCCTTCCAGCCTGGCTTGAGAGGGGCCCCGGGCCTGTTTGGGGCCCATCGCCTCCGTGACCCAGGGGGGCTGTAACAGGCTGCCCCCGGGGGGCCTGAGGCCGCCCCTCCCCCCGGCACCGACGCGCGGGTGGCGATGGAGGGTGGGGGGAAGGGAGATGAATCGGGGGCAGCGGCTGGGTCCCCCCCGCCCGCTCCCCGCTCACCCCTCCTGGCTGGCCTCCTCCGGGGCGATCCCCCCGTCTATCAGCTCCCGGATCTTCTGGGGGGTCACGGCTGGGGACTTCGGTTTAGCCCCCCCTAGCCCCTCCTCGCCCTCTGGGGGGGCAGCGGCGGCGGCAGGTGCCGCGCAGGGCGCCGCCATCTTGGTTCCGTCCCTGTGCAACGCCCCCCCGGCGGCGGGGGGAAACAAGGAGCCGGGAAACTCCCGTTCCGGGTGCTTCGGGGCTCGCTCTCCCTTCGTCCCCGCCTCCGCCCCCCTCCGGGTTAAAGAGGCCCTGAGCCAGTTCCCCCCGCCCCTGGCCACAGGGAGAAGCCTCCAAATCCATCCCCAGTACAGGGCAGAAAAGGAGGCAGGGGCTGGGGAGGAACCTAAGGGGAGTAGGGATTAGTGAGGGTGCGTCTACACTGCTGGCGCAACAGCGGGGCGTGAGGGTCACCGAGGGGATGTCTACGCTGCCAGTGCTACAGCGGCATGGCTGCTGCTGCCCTGCCTTAGCGTGGACACTCACTACAGGGCCAGAAAAGGGAATTTCCCATTGCTGGAGTACATCCACCCCGTTAACCCCCCTGCGTCTACAGTTCGCTTTAGGTGAACCTAGCTATGTCGCACAGGGCATGAGATGTTTCCCAGCCCTACCAATGTAGCGAGGTCAATTTAAGTTTCAGGAGTAGACCGGGCCTTAGTCTCCTGTGCACAGGAGGCAACCTATTTTTCCCACTGCTGTCTGTCCGGAGCAAGATGTCTGACTCCATCGTAAATTGTCTCCATGACAGCAGCGTCCTTTTCGATAGGTCATCCCATGTCCTCCATGCTTTCTCTTCCCTCCAGCTGGGGTCCAATCTAAGATGTACCTTGTGATTTTGTCACAGGGTAGTCTGATGACAGGCCGGGCCAAACCACGGTCTCCATCTCTGTCTAATTACTTACTCCATAGTCTGCTAACTTGTTCTGCACCACACTTCCAAATTAGTTACACAATTTCTCTAATGAATTCCCAAGATTCTAGACCCACAAAGGTATTTAGGTTCCTAAATTCCATTGAAATTAATCCATAGTGGTTCGCAATGTTGTTGTAGCTATGTTGGTCCCAGGGAATGAGAGAGACAAGGTAGGTGAGGTAATATTTTTTATTGGACCAACTTTTGTTGGTGGAAGGTACAAGTTTTCAAGCTACGCAGAGTTCTTTTTCAGGTCTGGTTGGGTCCAATGAAAGATATTACCTCACCTATCTTGTCTCTCTCATTGAAATCCATAGTTAGGAGCCCTAACATATGCTCCTGCTTCTTGAACCTCTCCTTTTGTGGGGAGATCACTCTCCCCTTACTTGTGTTTAAGGGAGAAATCCCGCGGATACCCTCAGCCCAAATACTGCTGACCCCAGGTGTTCAAAAATCATGGGTCAGGCCCTTAAACAATGAGTCAGGCCCTCATGAGTTTTAAAAAACAATAATATATGCTGGTTTCTTTTTATTTGCCTTCTGGTTTCTGAGCTTTTAGGCATCACATTTTCAAGCTTTTCTCTGCAATCACAAATGCTAAAAACTTCCTTTAAAAAAAAGAGAGTTAAGAGTCTCGCATAGTCACAGCAGCTGGGTGTTTAAGACAAATAAACACCAAATATAATGAGATTCACAATAAAATTGCAGGAGTTTGTGATATTTTGGAACTTTGGAGCTTTCAAAATCCAAACCTGGATTTTAATTTAGCAAATTCCCAATTTCCTGAACCAAAACTCTAGATCCAAATGCCACTGACTTTGGGGAATTTGAATCCTGAACACATAGCCAATTTATTTATTTAGGCTGTTAAGCCTATTTCCACAGTCAGTGAAAGGAATTTGCAAATATCTGCTCATCGACTTTAGCTATCCTTCATTCAAATGGTCTAGACAGAGTATCCCTGGAATACATTGCGACCAGAATCAACTTTGTGTGGGAGCAGAGCTCTATGCGGACTGAGATGGATAGGGAAATTTTAAATGTCACTAAATTAAATACACGACAAAGAGCCTTACCAACAGAAAGAAAGCATATTTAAAACTCTCTCAGATCATGGCCTCAATAAATTCTTTCAGAACTTGATCCATTCAGTGTGATAATGTATTGCTTATTTAGCAGCATTGGTGTATTGTTGTGCTTTATGGACATGTTAGAAGATACTCTCCCTGCTCTGAAGAGCAGACAATCTATGTTCCAAATCTTACAGTGATCTCAGGAAGGGTAGACCTCTGACACTCACACGGAACATCTTTGACTTCAGTGGAGCTGGGGAGGAGGGCAGGAGTCTACTGGCACGGAGATCCTCACAGGGTAGGGCCTATAGAGATAGATAACACAGCAATGTGGGTATCAAATAGCAGCAGCTGAAGGACAGAGATGTTTGGCTTCTATGATGATGAGTGCTGCACAAATGTATTGCTAAATTTGATTAGCTAGGCAGGGAAGGAAGGAGGAGAGATGCTGCCAGATGCTGATGCTTTCAAATCCCTGGAAGTTGAGAGTGTTCAATGCTTGGCAAGGACTGCTTTTTCGCCTTTCTCTGCAGCATGGGGCATGGGTCACTTGCTGGTGGATTCTTTGTACCTTGAAGTCTTTAAATCATTATTTGAGGACTTCAATAACTCAGTCTTAGGTTAGTGGTCTATCACAGGGGTGGGTGGGTGAAGTTCTGAGGCCTGTGTTGTGCAGCAGGTTAGACTAGATGATCCTAATGGTCCCTTCTGACCTTATAGTCTATGAGCATCACAGCCTTTACTGCCCCAGGGTTTTGGTTTCTAGGAAAAGACCAGCAGTAGAAACAGAACCTTGTATCTGTGGTAACTCTACTACATGTAGTAGAAAGTGAGAACCTGAGACATGAGGCCTGGTAAAACAGGCCTGGTACAAGGACTGAGGCCTGAACTAGAATAGTAGTCAAGTCCAGCTGATATAAAGCAAAATGAGTAAAGGTCAGGCTATGAGCAGAAGTCAGGCCCTGTTACAAAACAAATCTGCTTACAAGTTCACAGAATCTGACAAGAACAGGGCTGGTATTGCAAAAACACCAATGCTCCTGAGAAGTACTAGGCACAGGACATTCACGTAAATGCATTCCAGACCGGTGGGACCAGATCACCCCGATACCAAGTATGGTATAAACACAGTCCCCAAAGATAACAAGGACAGGATGATCCCTCCTAAAGACAAGGTCAGGATGACTGTATGATGGAGAGAGATGTTTTGATTGTACCAACGTGTACCAGGTAAAGAGTGGTAATTACCATGTCAGAGGGGCAATACATAACTTGTTTGTATCAGTGTATAAAAGAAGGTCTCAGAGGGGGTGTCTTGGTCCGGCTGAGGGGGGAATGGAAAGTCCTGCCATTCACTGAGCTGCGTCCATTGTCATGGGCATACATGTATTAAGTGTACTTGTAGCATGTATAGGGCACTGATACCGTGCTTTGTCGACAATAAACCTGGCCGGGTGGGCGCCTTCACTACTGAAACGGGTCTGTGTTCTTCTTGGGCAGTTCAATCGGCGCCTGCTGTACAGGCCAACTGGCCAGAGCCAGTGCAGCACGCAGAGAGAACATACACACTCAGCCAACAGCTGACAACACTGGGGCCCACCTTTCATTACCATCCGCACATTCATGCCCCTTCTGTCCCTTGGCCTGCACATTCCCTCATACGACTGGTGGACCGATTTTATTTTCCAGTTGTTTTAGTCCTTTATGGTGGACCTGGGAATGTTAGGTCCAGGAGTTTGACTGAGGAATGTAGTTTTATGACTGAGCTTTAGAGGCACTCTCAAATAATTAATATATATATAAATAATATGGTTATGGTATATATATATGTGTGCGTAGTATATATAGTATGTATGTGTACATATGACACCACCTCATATTTAAGCATCACAATCCTTTTCCAATCTGGTGTTATAGTCTGGCCCTTTCACTTTGGTACCGCAGGTAGCAACACATGTCTTAAGACAATTACAGTTACCACTTGTGTTATCATTAGTAGTAGGCTGAATGTTTTTGAAATACTGGGATAGGCATTATTACAGTGTGTCTCATAGTGCTAATATATATAAGAAGTAAAATGGAAATTTGGAGTAGTGATATTACAAATGAGGCCTTCATATATACATTTCTGGTGATTAGTTACTACATAGTACTGTCCATCCATGTCATAGCTTACCCTTTCTCCTGGTTGTCACCCTTTGGTAAACTTTGCTGGGCAGGAAACAGGAACGACAGGCTTCTCTCATCCATTGATTGTATTGCTCTTTGATACACCAGTAGCTGACATAGATCCAGTTGTTTCTTGTAGATGCTGTCTTCCAGATAACCCACTGAACGGACAGTAGTCACTTTATCAAATGTTGCTGTGTCAGGATTTAATATTGGTACCCAGACACTGAACAAGATTGTTCTGAATAACATGTGCCTTAGTTAGGGTGCCGTGTCACTGATCCCAAATTATGACTGATACTAACAGGGAATTTGTTTGCACAATTTGACATATTGCCAATTTGCCGGTTTTGTTATATACTGAGGGCAATGACAGTTCCCTGTTTATTACTAATAAGGTTAGGTGATTTTCCTTTTTTAATGTTTCCTAATGAGTTGGTTATGGTAGCCTATGTAACGTTCATAAGCAGTACAAAAAACTTTTTTAATGGTTTGTTGTTTCCTTGTCTTGTTTGCTGCCATTAGTTTGTTAATTTTTACCTGTGTGTTGGTGAAACAGTTTAGCAATGCTATGCACATTATAAATGGTGTACAGCAATAATACAGCAATGCCACAATGATACAGTCGCTTTTACACGGTAGCCATGAGCAGCGTGTATAAGAGGCTAGGGGAAGCTAAGCCTCCCCAAGACAGGCTGGCCGAGCAGGGGAGAAAAGCTATGGATGTGGTGCAGGTCACCCCTTCCGAGGTTCGCTGGCCTGCCCTGCCCCACCCCCGTTCCATCTCTTCCCCCAAGGCCCCCATGGAATAATTATTAGTGAATATTTTTCCCCATCATTCAACGAGCTCTAATATGGCAACGACAATTAATAATTATTTTATTTTTTATTATTTGTATTCTCGTCGCCCCTAGGAGCTCCAGACATGGAGGATGGCCCCACGGTGCTAGGCACTGTTCAGACTCAGAACAAAAAGATTGGTCAAGATGCTGCTATGATCAGACCTATACTATGGTCTGCACAGGATGGGTCATTATTATACCCAGTACTTTTCTGAATAATAACCATCAGTGGTATGGGGGCCTCCCTCTGCTCAACAACTGCACATGGCAGGAGGGGACCCCACGAAGGCCGCTCTGGCAGAGGCTGGCTTGCCACATGCCCCCTTGGGGTATGGCTTATCACCCTAGATACCAGCACAACAGCTGAGCCCAAAGTTCTATGGGGGGGATAGTTCAGGAGTCGGCTCTCGATTGCTCCTGCCTGATTCCGCAGTGGCGCTCGGAGGTCCAGAAAGAGCCGAGCGGGGGCCGGCTCGAGGACGGCGGGCATCAATTGCTCACGCCTGTCGCTGCCCCGCTCGGCGGGGATGACGTGACGCGCTTTCTCGGCCACCTGCCAAGAAGTGGGTCTCCTATTGGCTCTGGCGATGGAAGGCCGTGGCTGATTGGCTCCTGCGGGAGGGCGAGCGAGCGTTAGCCCTCTACCGGCCCATGAATTCCCCCCGCCCGGCGGAGGAGGAGGGAGCGGACTCGGTCGGGCCATGTCGGCGGCAGAGGGCGGCTGGGACGGGAACCGGCGGCGGTGGGGCGCTGGAGGCAGCGGCTCCGGCGGAGGGTGCAGCGGGGACGGGCCGGGGGCGGCGCCGGCGGGGGGGCTCCTCAACCGCTTCGTCCAGCTGCCGGGCAGGCCCCACCTGGCAGGTGAGTCCGGCCTGGCCTGGCCTGGCCTTCCCCCGCTCCCCTCCCCCACCGCGCCTGGGGGAGCGCTTCCTGCTGTGGGTCACCCCCCCCCCCGCGGGGCAGTGGGGAGGCTTGGGGGGGGGCGACCCCAGCTTGGGGGTCCCGGATAACGGGGCGTGTGGGGGAGGCCTCCTCGCCATGGAACTGCCCCAGCCGGGGGCGGGGGGGGGGTGTGGCTCCGCTGCCCCTCAGACGGCGGGTCACGCTGGGGCGATGGGCTTGAAGCGGGGTGGGGCCGGTCGTGCTGCAGTCACGGCCCCTCTGTGTGCAGCGGACCCGGGCTCGCCTCCTCCGCCCGGCGCGCCAGGACCCTGTGGTGGCCCCGGGCTCGCAGACGGGTGCAGGGAAGCACTGTGAGGGGGTCCAGGCTCTCCCGCAGGTGCTACACAAATAAACCCTGTAGACCGAGCCCAGCTCTCCTTGCACGAGCAGCGAACAGTGTGTGTGTGTGTGAGATCTTGGCTACTGCAGGGATGGACGGACCACGGGAAGTACCTGGTTGGAGGCTGCAGCTGGGCCGGGGGGACCAGACACTGACTCTGCAGCGCTGGAAGCAGAATCCAGGAGCCCCGACTTTGTCTGCTCTGTCTTTGGCTACAAGATCATTCTTCCGTTGTATCTGTTGTCCGTACAACGGCTTTTGATGAGGCTCCTTCTGATGCTAGCTGTGTACCGTAGTCACACTGACAAAACCAGGGTTGTGTGGGCTAGGGATCAATTTAGATCTAAATGCAAAGGGTGCTGCCACCTACCAATGCAACTGCCAGTCCCTCCGCACAAACGATCTGAAAGGCCGGCTCTTATTTTTCATAAATATTTTGTTAAACTTCAAATTCAGCTGTGCCAAGTTAGTCTTATAAACCAATCACATAAAATTGGTTCCCTTTAGGAAATAGAAGAAATAATAAAACACTCGTTTGTCTTTCAGCTGAAACCAGTTTTGCCTAATAATATGAAGCCACTAACTTCCATTGATTTCAGTGGATGTTAGGAGCTTAAATACCTTTGTGGATCTGGTTGTAGGTGACTTCAAGAGACTGTTTCTATTTTTACAGGCATTCCCTGCCTTTTAAAAACAAGACTTACTATATTCTACAGTGCTATCTTTTTATAAATGTCAGAGATCAGGTTGAGCTGACTTTGCAGTGCACGCTACTTGCACTTTCTGGGGGTCCTGTTGATTTCTGCTGAATTTAAACTTTTATAGTTTTGAAAAAAACCTGAATTGTGAATGGTTGGAGTGCTGTCTTCCTGAATCTGTAGAAAGACAAGCAATATCATGAAGTGTGAACCTATTCCTCTTCATCTCAATTCAGTCAGTATTCATTCTTAAGGTGATTGGTAACAAATGTCAAACTTTTCTTGGTGATTACTCTTGCGGAAACATGCAGAGATTGTGGCTATCACTCAGGGGAAAGTTGTAATAACCTACTCAATCTGAGACCTACCAAATGTTTCCATTTACAGATCTCAAATGTTGGCTGGTATGGAGTTATTTGCTTTGAGGTGTCTGTCTGTTCATCCATCCAATTTTCGCCTTCTCTCTCCACCCTGCCATCATTTTCCCCCTGATTTAACTGCCCTGGATTTCCATAGAGTATGGTGTGATCTTTTTTGTGCATGAGTTTATGCCAAAGAGCTCTCTAACACACTTTGGAAACTGGCACATTTTCTAAGACTTTGCAAACTTTTCTTCACCCTTAGTAAGCCCTGTATTATTTCATACAGTTTGGGTTTTTTTGTGGGGGGAAGGAGCCAAATTGCAGAAAGTTGAACTAACATCACAGAGGTGAAAGTGCTCTGTGATATTTTCTATTCCTGGCTCTGCTGTTGACTCACTGTGACCCATGGAAAGTCTTTTAACCTTTATACCAGTATCTGCACCTATGAAATGGGGATAATTTCCTCTTTTTGGGATCCTCTCAGGAAAAGACCTGTAAGTACAATTTTAATCTTCCTCCCCCAAAAGTAACTTGTTCAACAAGGAAAAAGGTGTTTGAAAGCAATAAAGTAAAAACTCTTTAAAATATATTGTGAAAGGATTATAAAAAGGCCTACAGAATATGATGCCACAGGGATGCTGATAGACCCGTATTAAGAAAGCAAATATCTCAATTCCTACAGCAACTGCAAAAAACTGCTGCACTCATAGTTTAAAGCTGACTTGATAGATAAATCTTAAATTGCATTTGTCCTTTTTGCTGCTCAGCCATAAAAAGAAAACCTGAGGTCTTAAAAGGTGAGGGTGGAGGCTTTGTCCTTTTGTTATTTTTCTTGGAGGATTTCTTGCTTGCAAGCGGGGAGTCTGAGTTCTTGCATCTTAACTGAATGTTTGGGCTGTTGAATCTTTAACACAGACAATTTTTTGCAAGTTTTACTTAGGCATGGGGGATTAAGAGATACTAATGAACTAAAGTTTTAAATGGGCTGATGAAAATGTTGTCCCTCTCTCATTTACTCAGCTTTCACTTTCTTTTAATGACACTTCACTAATTCATTAGTCAACAGTCTTGTGTGACAGACATGATCTGAATCTCTGTCTTAAAAAAAATGTCAAGCCCTTTAGACTTTCTGTATATGTCATAAGGAAGGGGGAAAATAGACTTAATTGTTTGCAGGTCAGGCTTAATATTCATTATACAAATTCTTCCACTTCCCTCTTTTTAGACCCTAACTTACTCCTGCATATTACGGTATTTATCTGGTCACTCTTTTTGTAACTAAGCATTATATACACTGCTTGACTTGCTTTATGACAAGATACAAGTGGTATCCCATATGATTTAAAGTTTCTTGTATCTTTTTTGTGTCCCTCATATTTAGACTTTTATAGGTGGAATGGAATTATATAAAATTTGTGGAAAGCAACATAATATATTCCATGCAATGTTGCATTTTTTTTACACAACACAAGTTATAATACACAAGATTTTGAGTGAAAAGTTTTCCTCTTTCATGGACTGGTATTCTGTAAAAACAGAATTCACACAAAATGAAACTTCTGATCTAAATATCCTATCAGAAAGATTCTTGTGTGATGCTTTTGGCCAAGCTGATCAGTTTGTCAGTCAACATTGTTTTCAGAGGATTCCTCTTCTCTTAACGCTGGGATGTTGTGTCCCTTATGGCTCCAGTCATGTAACTGTCTTACTAATCATTGAAGGTACTCGGTGATAAACTGCATAACTTAAAAATTGCCAAGGTGTCCAGCTGTGATATGTTTGGAAGATGAGACCTTTGAAGAGCAGAATGGAGAAATAAGCATGTTCAGGCTACAGAAGTGGCACTTCAGGATTTGGTG
This sequence comes from Emydura macquarii macquarii, assembly GCF_026122565.2. Classification (NCBI taxonomy): domain Eukaryota; kingdom Metazoa; phylum Chordata; order Testudines; family Chelidae; genus Emydura; species Emydura macquarii. Next base: position 8,604,543 of record NW_027133607.1, on the reverse strand, counting down.
ATCAGATACAGTGGGGTTATGCACCTTAGGCATACCATAAACAGAAGAGATGGTTTCGGTTTCTTAAGGGAATGAAGTATTGAAGCAGGAAGGAGGGGACGTTGAATCTTAGACGTTGTCTGCACAGGACTTCTGAACAAGCTTGAACTATCTTGAATGGGTTTTAACTAAAACAGCTTCACACATGGTTTCTCTGGCCACTGTTGAAAAGATGGAATTGCCTTAAAACATGAAGCTGGGACCTAAAAGTCTGCATCAACTTGCCCTTTAATTGGTGGTTGGGAGGGCTAAAACTTTTGTTTTGTCTTCTGTAGGGGTCATACTCCAAAGACCTTGCTTCAGTTCTCCAGCAGCAAAGAAAGAAGTTGAAACTTGACATTCCAAATTTTGGAAAATTTTGGATGGGGAGAAGGGTATTGAGGGCATGTTTATGGAGTACAAAGAAGCAGTAAAGAGCACAAACCATTTTTACTTTGCAATTCATCTTCAAGAGGATAGTACAGCTGGACGAGTAGGTTGAACAGTAATGCAAGTTGTTAATGGTGATGTTGGAACTGCCATCCTTGAAGCTAGTTAATGCAGACAACTGTCTGTAATGCTGTAGGAATAATTAAATTCAGCTACACTGCAGAACTGGTATTGGGGGTGGCAAGAAAGGCAATTGCCTGGAGCCACAGGGGCGCCATGAAACTGAAGTTACATCTAGATGATCTGTTAGTTTGATCTAGATGATCTGTTAGTTTCATTCCAACCCAGATGAATCTGAGACTTGTTTGTAAATTTAAAAAGATTCATGGTTGTACTTGGAAACTGTTTGTTATCCATAGGAAATTGTAGACTGACATAACAGTTGGATCCGTATTCAGATTGTCTTAAAATATATTTGGCTGTTGGTCCCTCACAAGAAAGCCTTCAGATGTTTCAGATATAGCTTAACTCTCCAGTTAAATATCCATATTCCTTGTCAGTATCCAGTGGTCTGTTGGATTCAACTCTAGGTAAATGGGGATAAAGTGGAATGTGAATACTGGAAACGTTTGCATCAGATGACACTTGCTAGGACTGAAAGTCAGGGTTTAGTGCTCTTTATCAGTGCGTGCCATCTCTAGTTGGAGTCCAACAGCCTGTTTTTGAATTCTTGCGATTTCAGTTTTGGCAGTCTTCCAAAGTGGAAGGCTGGCAAAGTGTGAAACTTACTTTTTATTTCACTGACAATTCTGAAATGCTTAAACTGAAATAAATCCTTGATGTTGATCCATTTCAGCTCAAATGTAGGAGACGCTTGTATTCCATTGAAGCAAGGAAACATTTGTATCTTTGTTTAAAGCAACTAAAACTGATTACAAATGTCACTAGCTTATACAATACTCTGAACCTAAATCTGTGTTCCTTTTTTTCCAGCCTTCCACCTGGCTACTCTACCATACTTCTATTTCATCATTGCTCAAGAAACTCTCCATTCCCCATATCCTGATAATTCAGTTTCTGGATATACCAAGTTTTTGTTTTTGGGGCAAGTTATTAAACAGTCCATCATCTCATAATAATGGAGGAGATAGTTAGACTCTGATCTAACTGAACATCAGCGTGCAGCACCTTAATTTTGTTAGTTGGAACAAGTATGATGGCACCTTTGGGTCCATTTTATACTAATGGTTTCATCACAAGCAGGCAACGTGTTAGAAATCAACCTACAGCTGTCTCTCTGTGTTGTGACTGCAGATAGTAATCACTGGGATAAGCTTGCATAAAGTGATGCAGTATTATTTACCTGGCTTAAGCATTGTCCAATTCCAACAAGCCATTTAGGACACTTGGTGGGACAGATTACAGTGGTTTAAGCAGCTTGTTTGGAAAACAGTGTATTTCACCAGTAATCAACGGTTCACATGCTATTGGTGAATTTAGTTAAGCTGCTATGATCATAATCCTCAATTGCCTTTTTATGTGTCTGAAGAGGTTTTGTTATCTAGCAATAATGAATCCATAAGCATTTGCAAGTCCCATGCTGCACACGGGCATGGTTTTTTGCTAACTTTCGAAGAGTCGTGATATTTAGAACTCACACAGCCTTGAAACGTTAATTGAAAACAAGCATGTGTACAACATGCCTTTCAAATACTTATCTTGTTCAGAAATAATGAAGTCATAGCTTGACCTTGAGAATTAAAGACAGATGCATTGGATGCGCTCTTTGGCCGTGTCTTCCTTGCAAAGTTAGCTTTAGTGTTGCTATGAACTAGAGTCCTGTCTACACACACAAGCCCTTAACTCAGGCCTGCTGGTGCTTTTTAACTTGATTTGGCTGGCCCGAGAGGAAGGATAGGCTAAAACATTAGGGAGCACAACTTGTCATCTGGTAACATGACCACTCTGTAGCATAGATGCAGGCTAGTGCTACCCAGATGCTGCTTGTCCACTAGTGCCTTCCCATGGTTTTCCCCATGTGCCAGAAAAGGACTAGTTCTTTCATTATTTGCTGAGAGAGAATTCATTGACCAGTTCAGCTTATTGCAGTGCACAGAACCCCGGGATGGGCCCCCAGAAGTCTTATTGCTGCACACGAGTGAGTGCAGCGCCGGTGTAAATGAAGCTACTTCAGTGCTGTAGCAGTATGGTTACTCTGTTCCAGAGGAGTAACTGAAATGTAGATAACCTGAGTTAACCTTGAGTGTAGATAACCTCAGTTACCTGCAGTGAAGACGACATGCCCCAAGAGGGAGGTGAGAGGAGGTAAAACTCTAAAATGCACATAGGAAGGGTTGGAAACTCAACTGATCTGATTTGTGTGCCAGGGAAACGTCTTTAAGTCTGTGAAAATCAAACAGAACAAAAATAATCTAAGCCCTCCACTTTTCTTCCATGTTCAGAGGAAAACTGGCCCCACTTTGACCACCCCTCTGGTCAGGGCACTCGCTCAGCAAGCACTTTTTACTATGGTATGGGGTTTTTTAAACAAGATGTTTTAAAAATGCATTTAGCATTTCTGAGCCTAGTGCTGCAGCAGCCATCTTGCCGAAAAGAATCTTACCTCTGACTGGCATTCTGAGGGCCCGCTGAAAGAGATGCTAAACTAGCCTCCATCCTGCTTTAACAGTCACTTCTGACTGCTTAAACCATTGTTAAAGGGAGCGAAAAACCAATTTAGCCTCTTCTCTAAGTCTCAGTTACAGGGTCACTTGTGACACTGTTAAAGCAAGGTGCCAGCCCGCAGCAATAGCCTTAGAAATAACCGTAAGTAAAAGCCTTGAAATGTGTTTTTATTTGCTGTGACAAACAGTTCTTACCAGGTGAACGCCAGCCCTGCATGGCTGAGCAGAATGAGTGCAGCTTTCCTTTAACATTGGACGCCTGTGGAAGTTTCATTTGCATGTCTGCTCTACTTCAGTTTCCAATAAAACCTGATAATTTAGAGCAATATGGGTGCCTTTGTATGGCTCTTAGGTGGTTGTTGACTAATCCACAAGACTCTTCATCCGGAGTATTTTCTCCTCTGTTTACGGGGCTGGTAAATTGAGCAGACCCCTCATAGCTAGAGAGCAATAAGATGTAAGTAGAGTGTCCATCTGTGAAGCCTGGGTAATACCCTGCTGAGAAGCTCATCCTTCTGGCTGTTGGGAAGACGCGTTTTGAGAGTCCTGTCAAGGTGCTGTTTCTGGACAATGCTCAAGGTCTCCTTATGTATCTGGCTGCAGCTAGTAGCTGGCAATGGAGAAGTCACATTTCTGGATTGGCTGGAGCTGTGCTGGAAAGAGCTTTATTCCTTTCCCACATCATAAGCCTCACATCCTATGTGTGGGGTTGGCAACATCATGCTTTTTTGAGGAAATAGGGGTGTATCCTCTTCCCCTGCAAATAGCTCCAGCCACTTGCATTTCAGCTCTTAAAATCACAGAAGCGTAGGATTGGAAGGGACCTTGAGAGGTCTTCTAGTGCAGTCCCCTGCACTCAAGGCAGGACTAAGCATTATCTAGACCATCCCTGACAGATGTTTCTCTAACCTGCTCTTAAAAACCTCCCATAACAGAGATTCTACAACCTCCCTAGGCAATTTATTCCGGTGCTTAACGACCCTGACAGTTAGGAAATTTTTCCTAATGCCCAAATTAAACCACCCTTGCTGCTATTTAAGCCCATTGCCTCTTGTCCTGCCCTCAGAGGTTAACGAGAACAATTTACCTCCCTCCTTTTTGTAACAACCTTTTATGTACTTGAAAACTGTTATCATGTCCTCCCTCAGTCTTCTCTTCTCCAGACTAAACAAACCCACTTTTTTCAATCTACCCTCATATGTCATGTTTTCTAGACCAGTGGTTCTCAAACTTCATTGCACCACGACCCCTTTCTGACAACAAAAATCACTACCCGACCCCGGGAAGGGGGACAGAAGCCTGAGCCCCGCCATCCCAGGTGGGGAGGCCAAAGTGGAAGGCCGAGGGTTTCAGCCCTGGGCTGGGGACTGTAATGTGAGCCCTCCTGCCCAGAGCTGAATCCCTCTGGCTTCTGCTTCAACCCTGGGTGGTGAGCTTGGGCTTCAGCAAGTCTAATGCCTGCCCTTGCCACCCCATTAAAACAGGGCTGGGACCCACATTGGAGTCCCAAACCACAGTTTGAGGACTGCTGTTCTAGATCTTTCATAAAATAGAAGGCAAATTCCTTTGTCCACTTAACTTGTCTTCAGGCTGCTCTGCCTAAAATTCTTCTTAACATACATTTTTGCTGCCTGTATTCAGTGGTTGAGTTGCTTTCTTTGTGCCTTGAAGTTCAGTTATATATGAGAGAAATTATACAGAGTGGTTGAAATATGGGTGGGGAAAAATCCAGTTGATTTTAGATTGCAGCCACATCATGGAAAAGTGACTTGATTAATCCTAATTTAGAGCCCTTTTGAGTTATGTCCATGTGGCAGTGTTTTAGTGTCATGCTGTTTGTCTGGATTCTTCTCATCGCCTGAAAGTTCATAATGCCTTACTTGTTTTATGTAAACCAGATTTGCTTTGGAGCCTTAAAACTGGGAAAGAAAAAATGAAAATCCCTCTACTGTTCAGAACTTTGAAGCCATTTTGTGAAAATCACATTTTGTCCTGTTGTGCATAACATTTAAATCACTTCCTATTCTGATACTGATTTCACTGAAACTAGCAATATGCTTAATATACTTCAAGCATAATGCAGGTGGGAGAGTAAAAAACTGAAACTTTATCTCTGATGTCTCATACTGGAGTTTTCATCTCTCTCACGCTTAGGTGCAAATTGATCTGAGCAGAAATGGTGTTTGTCAGAGTTTTTTCTGCATAGTATTGCTATGCTCTGTCTTATAACCCATTGTATTGTAATATCATTCTGTCTTTTCCTAGATATCTGAGAGTAGAAAGGGCTAATACAGTATGAAGATTGGTTGCCTAAGGAGCCCAGGCAGGGAACCTTCTTCTCTCTGAAGCCTTTGGCTTCATATATACTTGAAGCACACTTCTGAGCAAAGTAAGAATGGGTTCTGGGTTCCACAAGCTTTGTCTGTTTGCACAGAGTGGAAATCCTGGGCTTCAGCTTCCAGTATACTGCTCTAACAGTATTTGCTAAAGGAAGCAAAGGAGATGTTGAAGTTGCTCTAGTCTGAGAGTTATTGTAGGCTGGTGGTGTGGTAGTTGTAGTACTATAGTACTCGCAGGCACCAATCGGAATTGAGGTTCCCATTGCAGTGAACCTCACAAACACAGTAAAAGACAGTGGTCTGCCCTAAAGAGCTCACAAACTCCTTTAAAAGACAAAGGAAACAGGTAAATGCTGTCCATAGTGGAGAGGGAGTGGTAAGGGAGAACAGGAACACATTGGTACACAGATTAGCAATGTGTACAATGTATAGGTGTCATGCTGTTTTAAAGATGCAAATTAAGAGTTTAATGAGTAGCTGTATAGTCTGAAATTAAACTAGGTTCTGAGCTGGCAAGTTTGGATGGTAATATTGGCTTCTGGTGTCTTTTTCTGTCTATTTTGGCACATAAACCTCTCTTTTAAATCTCTTTATGAGAGAGATCTTGGAGTGACTCATACAGATATATGGATCCAATCCTGCTATTGCTTATTATGCAGAATTCCCATTAACTTCATTGGGTTCTGCGTATGCCTAACCAAGGATGGAATTTGGACCCCAGTCTATTTGTTTTTAAGCACTCCCTTAACAACTTCCTCATTGATCTGTAGTTAATCTGGAGCTTTATTATGGGTTAGCGAGTTTAATCTTACTAACTTTAAAGGTGACCTGCAAAGAGTGATTGCTTTATGATGTACAAAAATATGAGATTTAAAAAAAAATTTTTTTGCTTGTCTTATGTACAAATACAGGTGGTTTATCTTATTTCCCCTGGAATACTCTATGGACAAATGGAGAGCTGGTAGGATTATATCAAAAATACCAAGGAAGTAAAGAGGAAGTGATCTTTATTCAGGCTCTAACACCAATTTAATTCAGTCCCTGACAAATAGTTGAGAGAGAAGTTTTTTGTTGAAAAGGTTCCATGTCCTGGACCTTCCAGTTGAAAGCTGAGAACTCCCATTCTGGTTCTTTGTCCTCCAAGGAAACCTCCAGCAAAAAAATAAAAAATAAACAAGGAAGAAAAGACTTGATCTTCCTGATGCTTCTGACATCAAACAAATTAATCAAAAAACTCTAGTTAGACTGTATTCATTACAGTGTAAGCAAACCAAAAAGGGTAGATGTTTCAATTTTTCCTTTGCAGGTCACCTTTAAAGCATCAGATAATCTTAGTTAAACAAATCAATATAGATTTGAGGCCAATAACCTTTTGGTTACTTACCGAACACATGTAACAAGTGACTCTTCTTTGTACACTAACATTTGCTATAGTTTCTTTACTGGCTAATAACATATTGATCAAGGACAACAGTATTGTATAGGAGGCTGGTCCCGGTGGGCAGTTGTCTTGTGTGGTGGTGATGGCTGCAGTGCATCTTGTGGGCAGTTTTCAACGTACCACTGTCTCATGCAAACCTCTTCCTTTGTTCAATACACATCTTGGTGTATGTTACTCTAAAAGCTTCCTTTGCAGGTCCAGAAGCATGAAACTTTCTCAGCAATACAGTGTAAAATGTAATTAGGGAGGGGGAATTGAGAAAGGGAAGTTGAGTATAATAGAACAAGTATCACCAAGTTTTGGGTCTCAATACCCGGAAGAGATTTGGCAGATGATTAAAATCGGTGCCATGTCTGTATCAATAGAATTTGAATGAACTCAGCTTGATGTTTATTTGGCGTGACTGGTATCTTCTTATAATAAGCTTGGATCAAACCCACTTTTTCTTTGAGCCATTCTGACCCCAGCTCACGTCGCTAAACTTACACATTGAATAAACCAAATTTAACCAGTTGGCCTGTATGAGCGTCACACACTAATCCTGTTGGGACTATAACGTATAGTGTGTTAAAAATATTTAACTGCGACTGCATCAGACCAAATGATTTGATCTGGGGATGCAAATGGATCTTTTAACAAACTGTCACATCTTGTGTTAATTTCCATAATGCTGCCAAATTCATGAATGCATTGGAAAGACAGTTGGGCCTGGTGAACTTGAGATGTGTTCCAGTAACTTTAGTTATTTAACATGTCCAGATTATACCACTTTCCATTAATCATGTAGTCTATTTCTGGTGATTTCTACCTGTGGTGAATAGATTGATTAATGTAGATAACTGAAAAACATGTTGCAGAACAGTATGCTAAGGATCTCTCTCGTCAGTGTAATGCACACTTTAAAATACTCATGCAACAGATGGAGATAGTGGTGAAAAAGTTTTCACCAGTTCATTGGGTTTTATCCCCAACTTGCTACTCATTGGCTTGTGAGTAGTGACTGCTATGAGAAGCAGTTAGATTAATTAAAACAGCTGATGAGTTTTAGCCACAAGATGGCAGCACCATTCCTGATCACTGAATTTGATCAGCTCAAGACAACAACTTTACACAATAATTGTACCTTAATCTGGCAGACTGGGAACCAGTTTAAGCACATCTGCTTCTTTTGGGTTATAAAAACCTGTTAACCATTGTGGGTTGATGGTTTACACCATTTTTAGTGATGCTTTATATTTTTCTTGATGCTTAACTTGCTGCTACTATTATTGCTGTGTGTATGTATCTGACTCATTGCTGGTAATTGTGGTAACAGGATCTAAGAAGAAAATACGATTGGTCCTAATTAGACGCTTCCCTCGGTCTCGTCCCATCCTAAAGGTCCATAAGAGGTCTTTCGGAGCAGGTGGGTGGCGAAGATCACAGATCACTATATGGGTGATGGGAACCTCTTCTAAATTCTGTGCTTTCCAAATGCTGCTTAAAGAGTGATGGTAGTTGGGTGTGTAAGCACAGGGGTTTAAAGGTGTGCTTGGTCCATATCCGTATGTTGCTTGCTGATCTCATTGTTCTAAAATGGGGAATTTTGTGACTTGCATCTTCAAAACAAGAGCACTTTTCTACTCTTCCCAAATCACATTGCATGTGACCTCTGTCCTGTATAGAAAACTGCTAATTGAAACAGGTTAGGTCCAGTCATCGTGGGACCTGCTATGTGTGCCTCAGGACCCCTGCTTAATTGAGCACGTGGGCCGTTAGTCAATATTTTTCTTCACTCTCCACATTCAGTATGAGCCCCCAGGTCTCATTTACAGCACACACCATCCAAAACTTGCAGTGAATACAAAATTAGTCATTTCCTCTTGGGCGTTTCTCTGGTGGTCCCCCATAGTAGCTGAGTGTTTCGCAGACACTAATGAAGTATCTTTATTATGACCTGGTGGCATTCCCATTTTGCATATGGGGAACTGAGCCACAGAGAGAGAGTTAAGGCCAAGTTGTTACGTGTTCCCTGACCTTTGGATACCCAGCTTGAAACACTTAGAGCCTGACTTATCAGAGGATTCTGCATTTTTGTGGATCAAAACACAGCTTCCCTCCACTTCGGTTGTAGTTGTGAGCACTCAGCAGTTCTGCAGATCTGGCACCAGACCTCTCATGATGGGTACCCAGACATTGAGGAGAACACAGTGGCCACCTATGAAAAGTTTAGTTTCAGTGACTCCCCCAGCATCACATAGCAACTCTGTGGCAGAGGCAGGGATTCGGCTTCCTTAGCCATGAAATTATCCCTCCTCTTCAAGCAGTTCCAATTCACTAGACAGACATTTTCCAACTACTCCAGCAAACAAGGCAGAGATTTTAGACATTCATTACACTGTCCTAATTCATTCCCAGCTTGTTGCCTGTCCTGGGCACTGAATAAGGCAGGGGTTCTTTGAGGGGAAGTATATGATCATGTAATTACTATCACAATGCATAGTGCATGGGTAACCTTCATTCTGGCGTTCTCTAACTTTTAAGTGCTCCACATCAGAAGCATTAATGGTGGTTTTTAATGTAACTTCTTTTTAAAAAAAAAAAAAAAAAAAGAGAAAAAAAAAAAAAACCATGAATCCCTCATGTGCAACTATCTTGACCCCCAGCTTGGGACATCAGTAGGGTTTGGACCTTTGGCTCCCCAGCCCAGATCTCCACCACTTGAGCTAATGGTGTAATTGGTAGCAGTAGTAGGCAGTTATCCTCAATGTGAACCAGCCACCAAAGGGAGATGAAACACTCTTCCAGTGGGTTTCACAGTTATGAGCTGGTGGCAGACTCAAGATTCCTTGGTTCAGTTGCAGGTTCTGGAGGGGAGCGTGCACTAATTGTTACAGTCCCTGGTTCCCTATCCTCTCTGCCCCCATTCCTCACCCCTCTAGTTTCCCCTTTGCCTCACTGCATGACCCCACGCCAGCAGAAGGGTATTCAGGAGACAGGAGCCCCAGCTCTGAGTTCTGGCACCCAGCTCCACAGCACTCTCTGTAGCAAGCTGCTAGGACAGTTCAACCCTGTGACGGAGCATCCTCAGTAAGAATGTTTGGCGAATTTAGCTGCTAAATACTGAGTCTCTGAGCATGTGTGAACTGACGTTTTTTCAGTTTAATTTGGTCAAATTTGGGTGAATTCTCACAGGCACGGAAAAAGGCACATCCTTGTTCCCCAAAGACCTTCCTGAAAAATGTCATCTCCTTGTGCCAAAAGCATGGAGGTGCTACAGCTTCTCAACAAAATGGCAGGAAGAATTTTTTTTTTTTTTTTTTTTAAAAAGCCCAAACACTGTGTTTTTCCCTACTCTCTTTCTTGGAAACAGCTGAACTGTTGGAGCTGAAACTTATATATAGAAGAGCCAAAGGCAAACAGCTGGCATGGGAAATTTCAAACTGAATGGCTAAAGTTAACCCAAATCAGGCTCTTGTATCTTTACTTATTTATGAAGGACAGCGACTGGCAACCTGAACTATAGGTGCTGCTATCTGTACTGCCTATAATAGTGTCAGCAAGTTGGGGCTTCACTCCTGCCTGGGTGAGATTTTTGTACGTACCGCTCCAAAACATCTGACTGCTGGAATCAATGGGTCCATTTAGTTAGAAATGTGATTAAAAGCCCTTTCCCTGGGTAACAGCCCTTCATACTGAACTCTTTCTACCTTTGCTTATCCAGAACGTTATTGGAAGAGGGGAATCCTTGGGAGACAATTTTCTGCTGTTAGCTTTTCTAGAGACCGGTGGCTCTGGGGATGTTTTGAAAGCAGCACACGGTGATGCTCACCAATAGGCATTTCAGCAAAATGGTGTATTTAGAGAAACGCAGCTGGCTATTTTAGCCACATCCTCTGTGGTTCCAAGTATTGAAGACGACGCATCCTGTCTGTTTGCAGCTGCACGACTGCCCGATTCTTAGTGTGTATCGAACTAAAACAAGTAGAGAATTATTTTCCGATCACTTGTCCATGGGCAGCAAAGACTCGAAGTGTCACTTTCCAGGAAAAATATGGCTGTCCCAAGCCTTAGCCTGTGGTCTCTAATCTTTCTGGATAACTTAAAATTGCTGCTGCTGCTGTCTCTGCACTGGGCTTGTTCTGTTTGGGGTGCTCTCTCCTCATCCCCACATTTTAGCCACTAATCTGAGAGGGATTACTCCTGTACTGGGGTTCCATTCTGCCCAAGCATGGAGGGGCACAGAAGTGAAAAGTGGGGCATGCAGGAGAAGGAATCTGAACCAGCATTAATGAAAGCTGCTGCATGGTGGCAAAGTTGTTGCTGCTTAGTAATAAGAATGAGGTCTACACAGAGCATGTAGATCCGAATTTTATTTGGCATCAGAATGATCTTCAGTACGTGGCATCTTTGCCTGCATCCTGCCCTTTTTACCTTCTGCTTCGGGGAAGCAGCAGGCTTGCAAAGGTCTTTTCGGGAGGTACGTGTCAATTGCCTATCCTGTCACATAGCCTGTGCTCTCACGGGGGTTCCCTACTTTGCTCCAGGCAGTATTATTAAAGCCTTTGTGTTGGTCTTCCAGGAGATTGTCACTGTGCTGTTCTGAAGCTTAATTACTTACTGTTTAGATCAGTCCTATAGAGGTGCAGGATGCTGCACAGATGCACATAAGTGACAAGCCCCTGCTTGAAAGCTTGCAGGCTGGACACAACTGAGCAGTAGCTAACGATAAAGGGTGGTGGAGGAATTAAGGAAGAAGTGAGGCTAAATCATGACATTTGTTCATTGATCCCCCTCCACATTTTAATATAAACCTTTGGGATAGTGTCCAGAATGAAATCTGGGGCGGAGGGTGACTGAAAAAGGGAGCTCGGAGGAAGGATTTGAAAGACCATGGAGGATGTCCTATGCATAACACAGAGCGTCTGACTAGGCAAGGTACGATTGGACGAACAGGGCAGTCTAGGATGAGATGTTGAACGTTCAGGCCCTTGAAGACGAGATGTTGAGAGATGGATCTTCTCAAATGGAAATGTCAACTCCTTAACGTACGCACACAAACAATAATAAACGTTGCTGTTCTGGAAGCTGAAATTTCATCCACTGCAGCATCCTCCTTTGATTCCCCCAAAATGCACAAACCTAGCTCCTTTCTTCCTTAGCTATCCAAACCTTGCCGACACTGCTTTCTCTCTTCCATAGATGCTTAGTAAAAATAACTTCTTCCTGCTCTAGGCCACAGAGCCCCACCAGCAAGGAGCGGCCATCGTTGCGTAGCAGATTATGCCAACCTGTATGTGTTTGGAGGATATAACCCGGACTACGACGAGTCGGGAGGGCCAGAGAATGAAGACTACCCACTCTTCAGGGAACTTTGGCGATACAACTTTGCTACAGGCTCCTGGCATCAAATGGGCACCGAGGGCTACATGCCTAGAGAACTAGCATCCATGTCACGTGAGTACAGGAGTTCAGTCCCCGTATGTTAAATCTGCTCTAATGGAATGCCCTGGTGCTATGCAGGTCAGCTGTGTAAAGACAGTACGGTGTAAATAGAGCAAAAGAGTGAGAATGGAGAGCTCTGTGCCCTGTTTTGATTCTCCCATGGACTTGTTGTGTGTCTGGGGGCTGGTCAATATTACCGTTGCCTTCTTTCATCTCCTCATTCACCTGCTTCTTAATCAGTGTATTTAAAGTGGCATAAATCTTCTAAAGCGAATAGTGATTTTGGGTGCCCAACTTGCGGCTTCAAGGGGCCTGACTTTCAGAGGACAGGTGCACTGCACTTGCTCAAAATCAAGGCATCTTAGGCATCCAAAAATTGACCTCCCACATCATTAGCCACCCTGGAAAATTTAGACCCCTGTCACCATAGCATGCAGGCACTTAACCTGTGCCTGCATACCTTTCTCTTGTGCAGCACTCCAAGATCTTCAAGCGACAGACACTAAATGCAGAGTAGTCTGACTTCCCTAAATGCATGTACGAAATGTGAGCTGTTTGTCCTCTGGGAATGATGAAAGTGGGACAAAATTGTGCAGTCCCTTTCCATTCTCCGGAGCCGCGTGTGACCCAAACCTGTGCTCCTTTCTCACAGTTGTGTTGCACGGGAACAACCTGCTGGTCTTTGGCGGCACTGGGATCCCGTTTGGGGAGAGCAATGGCAATGATGTCCATGTCTGCAATGTGAAGTACAAGCGATGGGCCCTGCTCAGCTGTCGAGGGAAGAAACCAAATCGAATATATGGACAGGTACCAAGCGAAACCTAGGGTCCAAGAGGCAACCCTTATTAAGTAGCTCTCTAGTGCCCCAAATGAATGGGGCACAACTCTGCCCCACTTAGCTTAGAAGATACGTATGTGCTAAGAGACCTGTTCATTGGACGTTCGGTGGTTCTTTGTCTAGTGCCTTCCCCTTCCCTCTGCTTGTGACCGTGACTGTTGTAATTCTAAGGTGAAAAGTTCCAGTGGGGTAGCCGTGTTAGTCTGCATACAATCTGTTGCAACTGATGAAGTAGGTTGCAGCCCACGAAAGCTTATGCCTGCAGAAATTTGTTAGTCTTTAAAGTGCTACAGGACTCTCATAATTCTAAGGGTATGTCTGCTCTTCAACGCTACAGCAGCACAGTTGCAGCACTTCAGGACAGGCACTCGCTACAGCGATGGGAGGAGTTCTCCCGTCTCGGTAGGTAATCCACTTCCCCAAGAGGCGATAGCGTGAGGTCGACAGAATTCTTCTGTTGATTGTAGCTGTCTACAGCAGGGGTGAGGTTGGCATAGTGTGTGTCTCAAGTGTGAAAATTCACAACCCTTCGCAACAAAACTATGCCCCTGTAAGTTCCAAGAGTTGACCAGCCCTTATACTTTACGTCAAAGGGATCAGGTAATAGGCTTGTTGGTGGTAGAACAGCATGATTTGATGCTTTGAAGTTTTTAAGGATGTTTTTTATGGAAGTGGATTGGCCAGTGCCATGTTAGTGCATCATAGTTGACCAGTGGAAGGGAGTGTCTGACTTTTTTTGTCTACTTCTTTGGTGTGGTAACTTCAGAAGATTTTATGCTCACAATCCACAATATCAGATAGAAAAGTCTTTCTCTAATAATTCATCTATTATTCTTTATAAACCCCTCTTGTGATACCACTTGTGATAAACTGTGTGTTAAATAGCCTGCTATGGATGAATACAGCCTACCCACACCCCCTATCCCCCCGATATAATCTCTGCTTGCATCTAGGCACTGTCCCCAAGTGGGGGGATGGGATGACGACTACGCTTCATACTAGTTCAGCACTTCCTGAGCTGCGAGATACTGCCTGTATGCCAGAGAAGTGTCCACATCTCTTCTACTGCCTGGGATCGTTTCTGCTACCTTCTTCTGACTGTACCTTTGTCCACCACTGTAAATGGATGGACATTTAAAATACTCTTCAATTGTAATCCTCTGCCATCTTGCACATATTATTTACCACGTACATTGTTTTCATAATTGTCACTAATCCGAGCTAGATATCCAATATGCATGTGATAAGACTCATTGTTCTGGTCGTTGGTCAGCCCTGTATGACTCTCACGGTTAATTGGGTAGGATTTGAGTGTTCAAACATCCCCTAGTTCACCGGTCCATCTTTCTCCGTGCGTTCAGAATTCAGTAGCTTTCAGCATCTTGCTTGCTACTCAGACTGTCACTTTCCCTCTTCAAATCCCTCCACTTACTGCACTTTGCCTCTCCTATCAAATTTAAGCTTCTCGCTGTGACGAAGGGGGGATTTTCTGTAATATTTTTCCAGAAGCCTACGTGTGCCTCAGTTTCCCCTATGTGCTGCAGGGTTACCCGAGGGTAGAAAGGGTGGTTTGCTCTCTGAATAGGCTCAGACCCAGGTTGGAATGGCTTCTAGCTGTCTGGACCTTAGGTCCTGTATCAGTGGAGTATCTGAGAAGACAGTGGCAAATCCAGTCATCAGGACTTTGATACCTAGCAACCAACAGCCTAGGATGGCTCAGCTCCCCGCCGGAAGCTAAGCAGTGTTTGCCTAGCTGGAGAACAAAGGACTGGCAAGGTGTTAGGAGGATGGCTAAGGGTTGGATGCTAAGGGTTTCAGGAGACACACACCTGAACTGGAACAGAGAGAGGCCAGAGGGACAGGGCTTTGCTCTGTGCTGGCCAGGATGGACCATGCTGTAACGTGCTTTTCTCTGGGCTAACCATGTTCCAGTGGACTAATAAACGCGTCTGTTTTACAGCGCTAGCAGAGTGTCCCTGCAGCTGCTGACGGAGGAGGCGCTTTGCTCTCTAAGATTGTACAAGTCTCCCTTAGGGGTCGCTGAACGGAGCTCCCAGGGTGAAGCAGGGGTGATGAAGGCCCCAGGGTCCAGCCTAAGGGGGTGGTGATGCCCTGGAGGAAGAGGGAGACCTCGGGAGTCTGGCACACTGATGGGGTTTTTCTTCATAACTGTTCCGAAGCTGGGGCCGTAGCACCACCCTTATGGCTCTGTGACACTCCGCTTCCCCTTCAAGGCTCTGCCCCATTACACTGCTACTCTCGCGTCTTACCACTCTGCCAGGAATCCTGTCCTGGCTCCCCATCGCTCATCTTTGCCTTCTCCTGTGCCACTCCATGGGCTCAGAATGCGCCTCTCCCAGCGCCCCAGGTCTACTCTCCCTCTCAGATCCCCTTCACAGCCCCCTCCTGCCTGCGTCTGCTAACCCCGCCCTCCACTGTGCTTCATGATGGAACCAGCGTGAAACCAGTTTCCAGTGTAATCTCCTCTGCGTAGGGCTCATCTGTGGGTCATTGACTGCTGCTGATGGACCGATTATGGAGGGCCTTCACACTAAACAAACTTCTCGCCTCCTGTTTGTTGGGACTCGTCCAGGGGGTGTCATTAATGCCTGTTCTGCATTAACGGTCCAGTAGTGAGCAAGTGACAGGCTGGGTTTACTGGCTTTGATGTGGCTCCTTGTCCTGCAAGGCGCATTCATTTCCCCAGGGGGAATCACCCCCTACTTGCTTTTCTCCTATCCCTGTTTTATGGGAAGTAGCTACCTATTCTCCTCTACAGTGATGCCATTCGGCCCTGCTGATTCCTTCTCCTGCTGCATCCTTCCTGGAAACGTGGTTTTGTAAGTGATAAAGGGCCAGCATTTTAGAATATATGTGGGCTGTGGAGAACGGGAAATCTCACCTTCCTTCACTCACTGAGCTAACACGTCACTTCTAATAAGCCCCGCCTTCTTTCTTTCCTTCTCTTCCAGGCGATGGCTATCATTAATGGCTCCCTATATGTTTTTGGTGGAACAACTGGTTATATTTATAGCACAGATCTACATAAATTAGACCTCAACACTCGGGAATGGATACAACTGAAACCAAACAACATGCACTGTGACATGCCAGAGGAGAGGTGAGACACTGACATTGTTATATCTCCTGTGAGCTTGAGTCTGTTCCTAGGTGCGTATTTTGAAAGGAGATTTATGAGGGACTTGATATGAGAAACTAAACTGTCTCTCTGTGCTCTAGTGGCAAATGCGTTCTCTCAAGAGAGCCTTGTGATGGGGGAACATGCCGCGCTTGTCTGAAATGGGAGGAATTGAAAGAGCTAATGGACGCGTTTATTAGCAGTCTTTATGTGTGTCTCAAGACTTGCACTTCTGGCGTATGGATCCCATGAAGGAAGTGGCAAAAGCCTCAGTCTTGACACTAAAAGAACTGTGCAACACTAGAACAGTTGTAGGGATCTGTGCTGGCTGGCGGGTGAAGCGGGGGGGTGAGGAGGGGAGAAGTAGACTAGATGTGACCCAACTCTTCCATCTCTTGTCTGATCCTGTAATATGGTCTCAGAGATCAGAAGAAGATCAAGCTAGTTTTGTGCAGGACAATTGCATCAGTCCCTTACTTCTCTCAAGGTTTGGTTTGCTGCCTGGGTTGCTAATGAAAGATCTCAGAGCACCCAAGTCAAATTCCTGTTGCTGGAGACCGCTTTAGGACAACAGAGCTCAGTTGGATCAACCTAAAGCACTCGAGCTAATCATGATTAGAATAGCTTTTAGTAACTCCCTTGCAGTCCAGCACTAACTTCTTATGATGCTAAATGTACCTGGCTTTGCACCCTCAGGTACAGACATGAAATCGCACATGATGGACAGAGGATTTATATCTTGGGAGGTGGAACTTCCTGGACCGCTTATTCCTTGGACAAGGTAAAGAGATGATTTAAAAAAAAGACTTAAACATCTGACAGTGTAGAGGGTGAGACAGCAGGGCGCTATCAGCACTCTGTCTTCATCCTCAGCGTGGTATCCTACTTTGACGCTAGGGAAGGTGATAAGGATTGGGATAACCGGAAGGAATGGAAGAAGAGCCTGGTATAAATGTCCGCGTGATTAAAATATTGAACTGTAAATTCATTCCTTCGCTACCAATTTGTTGTGTTTGAATCCCAAATCAAGAAGTCAGTTGGTTAGTCTCAGTAACCACAACAATTTCCCAAAGTAATTTGTCGTTCTGTTGATATGGATCAAATTCTTAACATGGGTAAAGGAAAAGGGTGTTCTGTGTAGGGCGTTTTTTCCGATGGCCATGTGTGCCAAAATACGGAGGCATGGATTGGAATCACTAAAAGGAAATTAATGATATTGGGATTCAGGTCTGTGTCTCTGTCTGTCTCCTACACAAGCTCCCTCTCCCCACCCCCCACACTCTTGTGCTCAATTTCTAATGGTAACTATTTTGTCTTCACTGGCTCTTTTTGTGGAGGAAATAGGCTTTAGATGCCAAGACACTTGGTGGATGGGGTGAGGGATTTAAATGATGCTGCATTTTCAAAAAATTCATATTTGCCCCAGTTCAAATGATTTGTCCTCCTCCTCCCTGTTCTTTGTGCTTTGTATCTTTCTTCCTAGATAAGTGTATCTTGATGCAACTAACTACTGCTGGGAGGGAAGCAAGGGGGAAATGATGTTCTTAAAAAATAGGAATGTAGGACTGATCTAGTTAAACTGTAAGCTTCTTTCCTTCAGCTGTGGCACTCTATAATAGTTAAATCTAGTCTGGTAATACCGTCAAATTAGTGTGTTATCGTGCTTTTCTGAGTGGATTTCATTGTGGGCACCATTTGTGATATTGTTTTGTATCAAAACCAGGGTGAAATCTATTTATAGTGGCTGGCAAAGGTAAGCTATTCTTGGCCATGTTTGTGGTGTCTGAAGATAGTTTCATGGTGAGAACTAGAGCCCTGATGCAGTAAAGCAGCGGTTCCCAAACATGACTCCATTTTCAGATGTGTTGTTTCCCACGACCCCAGACAGCATGGAAGTTGCCATTTAAAAATGGCGTCCTCCCTGCCGTGTGACCTCACATGCACTGTGCATGGAAGGTCATGCCGCCAGGAGGCTGCCATTTTACTTTACAAAACGGTGTCCTCTGGACTGCATAATCTCACACACGTACGGTGCGTGTGAGATCGTGCTGCAGGGAGGGCGCCGTTTGATACAGCAAAATACCATTCTCCGTGCGACGTGACCTCGTGCGTACGCTGCGCGTGAGGTCACGCTGTGCGGGGCAGGCCATTTTGTAAAATGGCCGCGACCCCACCTGCTGATGAAGCGACCCCACTTGGGGTCACAACCCACAGTTTGGGAACTGCCGCTCTAAAGTGTTGCGTGCCCTCACTTCTTTCTGAAGGTGTTGGGACTGAAGAGTGTCCAGCACTAGACCAGTATAGGGTCTTGTGCCAGTAGGTGCCTTTCTCTATTAGCTCTATCGTGACAGCTCTATATGAGCTCGGAGGGTAATGTGTCATCTTTGTCCTCCTCAAGATCCATGCATACAACCTTGAAACAAACACCTGGGAGGAAATTGCAACAAGGCCTCATGAGAAAATAGGTAAGTTTGGGATTGCAGACCTCTTACTCTTTATGTAAACCGGCTGATAGGGACGACTGCCTCCTACTAGGAAATACAAAGCCGCTTGGAACACTGCCGTGTACGAACAGCTCTGCTGTAACTAACCCAGCTACCTTATTACTGCGGCAGCTGGAATGAAGCTGTCTGAAATCTCCTTAGTGGTGGGAGTCAGACTGGCTTGTCAGTTCCTTGCTTTCCCCCATAAAAGTCCTCCCACCACTTCCAGTGTCTCCCAGTCCCTTTAGCAGGAGGAGGGGGTCATCCTAGAAGCTACAGAGCCCTGACTGCTTTCATCGCAGAGCAACCCAGAGATCAGAACTGGAATTGGGAGGTGGGGGGCTGTGAGATCTTCTCCCCTGTCCCTGAAAAGTGGCTTAGACTCACATTAACCATGTTGGCCCTTGTGGGGGAGGGAAAGTCACTGTTGCTGAAGCCTGAAAAATGGAGAATTTGGAAATCCTGAGCTGTTAAAGTAGCAGGGTGGCAGCAATGTGGTGGTGGAGGTTTTAAAAGGGGGGAAAAATCGGAATTTTTTACAAATAAAGGAACTAGCTTATACTGTGTGACCAGGTGCCGAACGATTAAGTGGCATTTTGAGTTCTCAGTTTGATATTCATGGCCAAGCTCTTTTTGCAGGTTTCCCAGCAGCTAGAAGGTGCCACAGTTGTGTACAAATAAAAAATGGTAAGAATAACAATTGATCTGTTTTGATGCCTCATGTACCCAGAGAACTTGCCACAGAAGTGGTAAGAAATGGGATGGTCTGGTCCCCGTAATATGGGAAGTGAGGTCTTGGATCCTACAGGAGACCCAAAGAAAAGCAACATTCAGGTAGGGGTGCGTGTAATAGAGCTTTCTTGGCCTACAGTGGTGGAGGCTTCTGCTGTCTTTTCCCCATCCCCTCCATAGGATCTTGCTACAAATCTTACTTGGCTCCATTGCAGAGTTTGCAGTATAGCCGAGGGGAGGGCAAGCGTATCAGATCCATCCTCATTTGCTCCATGGTGAGCGTTGGCTTACATCCTGGAACAGCCTTGTGAATTGCCAGCATTCCTCTGGCAAAGTTTAGACCCTTTCCAGAGCCCCAGCAGTCCATGTAACACTTCTGCACTCCTAGTTCAGCAGCTGATGTGGTTGATGCTGCTGAAGTAAATTACTCACGTGTAACTTCTTAAGAAATTAAAGTCAAAAGGGTGACCTTCAACTTCCGAATCTTTCAACTGAGGCTTATATGTTAAAAGAAATGGGAGCCTAATCAAACTATACCACGGTTAATCTGGGCGCAGATTGATTTTAAGACTTACATTTTTTAAAGCAGCAACCCTTGAGCATGGGTGCTACACTCACGTCTCAGGCAGGGGCAATTCTGTCTTGGACCTCACCACGTAAGCAGCTGCTGTAATTGCTATCTGAATGTTGTAGGCACAAATAGGCTGGGAGGTGGTCTGTGCATAAGTGGATGGGAGGGAAGATGTCCCCGTGATCTCTGGTCCCTAGAGAACTCATAGACTCTAAGGTCAGAAGGGACCAATATGATCATCTAGTCTGACCACCTGCGCAATGCAGGCCACAGAATCTCACCCACCCACTCCTGTAATAAATCTCTAACCTATGACTGAGTTATTAAAATCCTCAAATCATGGTTTAAAGACTTTAAAGTACAGAGAATCCACCAGCAAGTGAGCTGTGTCCCATGCTACAGAGGAAGGCAAAAAAGCCCCCAAAATGTTTGCCAATCTGCCCTGGGAGAAAATTGCCATATTTGGGGTCAGGAAGGAATCAGTTAAACCCTGAGCATGTGGGCAAGTCGCTGGTTTCAGTTATTGTATGTACTGTTGCTCTTGAGTGAATTGGCCCTGGCTGATCATCGTGCTAGATAGTCTATAAGCCTTGTGCGGTTGTTGTCCCTTTTCTATAGATGTGTTTGTCTGTGGGGGATATAACGGAGAAGTGATATTGGGAGACATCTGGAAGCTCAATCTTCAAACTTTCCAGTGGGTGAAACTCCCAGCTGTCATGCCTGAACCAGTTTATTTTCACTGCGCTGCTATCACACCAGTAAGTGGCTGTAGTCTTTCTTCCCTACATGTCTTTTTAGACATAGCTTAATTGCCTATTCTGACAATTGTGTGGGTCTAAAATACAGCTTTGAAGGCCAGAGAGGGACCCCTGTGATCACCTAGTCTGACCTCCTGTATAACACGGGCCAGAGAACTGTCCCAAAAAGGTTCTTAGAGCAGAGCTTTTAGAAAAACATCTCATCTTGATTTCAAAATAGCCAGTGATGGAGAATTCACCATGATTCCAGTGCCTAGTTACCCTCACTGTTAAAAATGTACACCTTTATTTCCAGTCTGAATTTGTCTAGCTCAGTGTTTCTCAATTAAATTTGGCCACGGAACCCTTTTGAACTCGATAAATAATTGCAGAACCCCCCAAACTCTTAACAGTATTTTTACATATGGGGCCAAAAAAAAGTTGAAATAAGCAAATTATATACAAACAACTAGGTCAGCGTTTCTCAATTAAATTACACTTACACTCGATAGCCTCCGCCGAAAAATCTGGGACATCTTCCCTTTTTCGGCGGCATGGAGAACAGCTGCTTGCGGGACCCTAACAGGTTCACCAATTGAGAAACACTGGTCTAGCTTCATCTTCCAGCCATTGGATCGTGTTATACCTTTCTCTGCTAGATTGAGGAGCCCACTGTCAAGTATATGTTTCCCATGTAGGTACTTCTAGACTGTAATCAAATTACCCTGCAACCAGACTCTAGCCTGGACAGAATATGCTAGCTTTACAACGCTTAGCATGGAGCCATTGGTATCAGTAAAGAGGAACATATTCCATGGGTTTAAACACAGACACAGGGGAGACGGGGAGACTAAGGCCAGAGATGAGTTCCTGCCTTTTGAACAGGAATTCCCTCTCATTCTGACTGCATACCCAGATGGGATGGTCTCTGGCTGCTCCAGCCGACAGCATGCTGTACTTCCAGAAAGCAGAGATGCTGTTCGAGTCTTCACACTGCTTTAGCCCAAAGTAATGACTCTTATATGAACATCTGTCACCTAATCTGAAACACCCAATCTACTGCGGTGGGCTTGCCCTCTGAGGGATTGCAGGGGTTGAAGGCTAGCAGGTGTGTAGTGACTTGAAGGGACATTCACGGTGTTAAGTGGGAAAGCTCCAATCTCCAAGCCTGTTGGGCAGTCCAGAAGTTAGAAATCAGGAGCCATTCCCAACTAGCTGTTGCCTAAGGATCATTTGGTATCCTTTAAATGACTTGTTTTGACACAGTCTTAAAGGGACACTCTCGGGGCTTCTGTTTATACAAATACATGGTATCATATTGGTAAGATTCTCTTATGAGCTTTACCCCTTTCTAGCTTGTCTCTCTCGCCAACAGAAGTTGGGCCAATAAAAGAGATTATTTCCCTAGCCTTGTCTCTTAAGCATTATCTTTGTCCTGCACGTTGTAGGCCTGGTCCTGCATCCCTTAGACATAAATCTTAGTGACTTCAATGATTGCAGGAATGGCTCCCCTTTATGTAATCTGACAACTCTCTCTTCCAGTGGTCCTCCAAATTACATCACTTTTCTATATCAGTGCCTTTGGTGTCCGTCCCATCTCTGGAGTAGGGTATAAGTTGTGCTCCCTCTGCTGGCTCATCATAGCACAGCACATTATTGTAACTTTTTTTTCTTTAAATCAGAATGGCTCCTTGGTTCTAAAGGTCAAATAGAAATGTAGGGCTGGAAGGGTCTGCAAGAGATCAGCTAGTCCTTCCTCCCATGCTGAGGCAGGACCAAGTATGCCTGGACTATCCCTGACAGGTGTTTTGTCCAACCTGTTCTTAAAAACCGCCAATGATGAGGATTCCACAACCTTCAGTGCTTAACTACCCTGATAGCTGACGTGTTTTTCCTAAATCTCCCTTGCTGCAGATTAACCCCAGTGCTGCTTGTCCAAACGCTTGGTTCTCCGCTGATGTAGATGGCAGGGGTCTTCTGAGACACGCTTCACCTTCAAAAACCTGTGTGCTCAGTGCTGTGTGAACTTGAATAACTTCCCTCTTATCCTGTTTCCACCCAGGCTGGCTGCATGTACGTCCACGGAGGGGTGGTCAATATCCATGAAAACAAACGGACTGGCTCCTTATTTAAGATGTGGCTAGTAGTACCCAGCCTCCTGGAACTGTCCTGGGAGAAGCTGTTGGGATTCTTCCCTCATCTAGCAACTCTCTCCAGATCGCAGCTTTTGCACCTTGGTCTCACACAAGGACTCATTGAGAGGTTGAAATGAGAACTCCTTGCGGTTCTCACTCTGTCCTAAAAACACTAGAGACGCACACACCCCCCCCCATGGGTGCTGCTGCTAAAGAATGGGAGGACCCTGCTCTCAGCGCCTACTCAGCAAATGCATCAATGCCTTTCTGTGAACCTTATTTTACGTTTCTGGAAATCCGCTTTTTATTTATGGATCTCTCTAAATACATCGTGAATGAAGATGCTCTTCAGAACTCCTTCCTAATGTACAGCCACCGTCCTGTTGTTAGCACATGCCTGTGGCCTGATAAATACAGGGAGGAGGCTTAGAAATGGTTGCAGCTCCTGCTTACACCTGGCGTTTAATTTATTGTTTCTGAAGATGCATTTAACTGAGTAGAAGGCGCTAGCTGCAGCAATTCAACCATATGCTGTATGAACAGCCCGGTTCCCCTTTGCTCACAGCAGCATCCATCCTCTGAATGCCCGAATTGGCTCTGCCTCTGTATAGCAATCACTGCCTGAAGACTTGCATGTGTGTTGTGGGCATGTGATTATCGTTTTTGAGTTTTGGGAGATAGCTGGAACGTGGGAGCAGCAAACCAAGATTGCCTGCGCAGTTTAAAACTTGGGTACAGCATGTAGTGGTTTTAAGCAACAGTGTAATTGTTCCTCACCTTTTCATATTGAAACGTCTGCCTGGACGGGTGGTTAAACATCGCCAGTTACGGACTACTGTGTAGTTTTTTCTCTCAACAGGTGGTGGGAAGGTGCAGTGTGTTATGCTGAATTTTCCCCTTTCTGCCCACATTGCACTCTAAAAAAGCTAACTGAGGAAACTTACTATTTCGATTTTAAAGTTGTCTTTAATCTTAAGTATGT
Organism: Emydura macquarii macquarii; assembly: GCF_026122565.2. Classification (NCBI taxonomy): domain Eukaryota; kingdom Metazoa; phylum Chordata; order Testudines; family Chelidae; genus Emydura; species Emydura macquarii. Next base: position 8,580,630 of record NW_027133607.1, on the reverse strand, counting down.
CATGCCCGCTGCATTCAGGGTCTAGTCCATCTGTGCCAACTCAACATTAGTTACCCAAGCAGAACTTTTTAGCCTCTTCCATAAGTCTGTGTTTTCCCTCAGGCATTGGAATTTTCTCTGGATTGCCTGTCCAATGCTTGTTTTATTCCTTTTGTGTGTGACTTTTTTTTTTTAAAAACTTCTGTGGATGGTTGCTTCTGGGGAGCTGCAAAATTAACAGCTCGTTTTCCCCAGGCAACACAATGTTGTGTTTAAAAACACGGGGAGAGGAATAGTTTCTCTTTTGTTGCTGTCAATTCTGTTTGCCTTTCTACAAAAGCAGGAAAGGAAGAAATGTCGATCTCATGGGTCTCTCTCTCTTTTCATGCTCCATGTCACTGTGAAATCTGCTCTAGAGAATATTCAAAACAGGCCATCAGATGTGGAGCAGTAGAACTAGGCTTAGACATTGGGTTTGAACAAAATAACTGGATTTCTAAGACCATTTTTGTTAAGTGCCTTTTTTAGTAGCTTTCCCAAATAACTCCTCCTCCTCCTCCTCCTCCAATATCTAAAGCCAATTTTAGAGGTTCTGCTTTTCTTTTAAGAGGTCGTAGTAGTATTAAATCCCACTAGCAAACCCTACAGGACTGAGCTGAAGGCCTATGCCTCTGCAGCTATGATTGTGCTCCCAGCTCTGCTTCTCAGTAACTACCTAATATCTGCCATGCTGGAAACTTAGGAAGTCTTACGCTGCAGATTCCACCTGCCCTGTCATTTTGGGTCAGGTTTTTACTGTCATTTAGTTTCTTCCTTTCATGGGCCCAGCGAAATAAGGGATGTGGTAACTTTTCAAATGTAAATGTCTTTCAGTGCCTTGTAATTCAAACCCTGTTTGTTTGCGGTGTGCTTTTTCTGCTGTTAACCATGCCCCCTTCATTGTAGTTTAGCAGTGTGATATTAGCTGCAAGGAACAGCTAGATATCTTCTGAGCCTGCAGGACGGATGGCAATATCCATGTAGAGACCTGCTTAAGAGACCCCCCCCTCTGTGATTTCTTCTGATACCCAGGTGGAACAATGCTAGTGTCCCTTGATGGCCAGCATGTTGGCCTCAGTCTCCCAGGTTTGTCTAGTCTTGTCAGTCTTTACAGGAGGATCCCCGTCAGCAGAAAGTCATTGTATGTTGAGGGCACGCGATGGCATTTCACATAACTTTCTGTCCTCTCTCCAGGTACTAGTTTGAGTGACAGCAGCGGAAGCTTCCACCCTCTGGCATTGCTGCATGCTGCTGTCTGAACTGAGAGCACCTGGTGGAGCTGGGTGTCAGGGATCAATAGCCAGATAAGCCATCAGTATCTAGCTGTACAGGTTCTACATTCATGTGGCTGTTTGTAGTAATATTCCCTAAGTAGTCTAGCTGGTGAACGCTCAGTTCCTGGGCTTCCAGTCCCTTTTCAGTGACTGAATCTGCAGACATTTGAAGCTCTTCTCCCACCTCCACTTCCAGAAATCTCTCTGGAGGACTGGCTTGATGCTTCCATCCACCTGAGACTTTCCCTTTGGCCTTATTTTGGTGGCTCCTGCCTTCTCTTGCAAAGATTTCACCTCTACACCAAGCCTTAGGGTCTCCAGTTTGACCAAGAACATTGTATGCGAATGGCCAGGTAGCACAAGTGTGGGTTCTTCCTGAGTCCCTAAGATTTCTTTAGCCTGAGTGCTCTTCCACTCCCCCAACAATTCCAAAGGCAGCGTTAAAAGGGATGTAGTGAGTCTACAATATACGCACACTCCTGCTCTAAATGCTCAAATCTCTTGTCAGCTCAAGTGGCCTTATGGGATCTGCTTTACGTTGGCCTGCCTAAGAATTTTTGTGATGTGATTTACCTTGATGCTGCTGTTACTGGCTTAAAGCTGCACGGCTGCCACACTGGAGGCAACACGTGTCTACCCCTGTCTCTTGCAGTCTTTGTAATGAACTTTGTAATGAACTGCACATTCTCATTTTTACTGCAGATCTCTAAGTGCAATACGGTCAATGCGACCAGATGGAGTGTGGGGTATGTAGTGTTTTGGTGAAACTAGAACGTAGGTCCTACTGCACCTTGAAACTTGGAGTTATGTTCACTTTTCTACATTAGCACATGGGGCCCAATCCTGCCACCGCTGAGCATCCTCCACTCCCCGTGACTTCTGTGGGAGTTGGATCATGCTATGAACAGCCAGGATGGAGCCCTGAGTAATGAGCCCATTTCATCTTTTCGATCATAGACTGATAGTCTGATCTGTTAATGCTTTGATCAGTTTCCCTGCATTTCTCTGATTCCTCAAAATAAAGTGAAGCAATGATTCTCCACTTGCGAACAGTAGTCTCATCTGAGTTGCTGAAATCTGAGAACTGTGTCCCTTATTAGTACTGTACTTTTCAGTGAGCTCTGAAATGTATTGTGAATAAAAGTACCCAATATTGCTGGGGGATTTTCCAACCATAAAAAAAACCTTGCACAATCTCCTTGGTATCTGAAGGGAAAGGGTTAAGACAACTACTTAATCTGTCTCAGAAAAGAGGGCTTGAAGTACTGGGAAACTAGCTGCATCTGCCAAGAAAGCTTGTTCACTCATAGCAAAATGACTGTGGTTGAAACACTCTTTCATATCGCATAGCTTCAGCTACATTTTCCCCTCCCTCCTATTTGCTGCTAACTTCCTTTGCTTGGTCCTGCTGCTTGTCAGCAGAAAAATGCCTTTCCCCAGTCCTGTAACTGAACAGAACTGGATCTCTTCCCAACTTCCATGCCTCATCTGCAGCCCTGGTGGATGAGATGTTTGGAGCAGTTTTGTGTATTGTCTTAGGTCTTTAAAAGCGAACAGCAAAGCTTTACTAACAAACTGAGTCTGCAAAGTGTGTCTGCGTGCATGCACAGACTGAAATAGAAGTCTTGTATTTTATAACCACGGCTCAGAAGTTCTGGCCTGGCATTTCCACAGTCCAGTGTTCTGTTCCCCTGTGCAAGCTGACAGCGTCACTGTTGCCTGAAACAGGTAACCTTGTCCTGGGACAAATACAGACTCTTGAACTCTCAGCTTGGCAGCTAAAGAACTCTTTCCCCCCCCATCCCCCTGTGCTTTATTTTTGCAATTGTGCCTCCAAAAACGTGCAGTTCCCCTGTGAGATCATGCCTGTTTGCAACTTTTCACAGCATAGTTTTCTGGTGCCTCTTGAGGATTTGAGTAATAAAAGCGGTCATTGTCTCTAAGCAGCATGAACATCATGACACTAAAGACAATGAACACCTGGAGCAGGACAGGTTGGGGGTGATTTACAGAGCCTGATAAAGGGTTAGTGGCATTGTACAAAGGGAGGATAAATTCCTGCCATTAACCTCTCCAGAGCTCTGTAAAGAACAGATCCCAAGCTCTGTTTTCTCTTCCTTCCCAATTTCCTGGTTTGCTTTGTTTCAGGAGCTAAGTATTGCTGCTATGGGGAGATGGGCTGGCTAATTCAGTCTCAAGTAAACTTCACGTGTACATGGTAGGGGCGAGTAACCCACTAACTGTTGGGCTTTGATATTGCTTAAAGAAACAGAATTGTAAGTGTTGCAGCCTACTTCTCCCTCCCCACCCCAAGTGGTGCTGAGTTTGCCCAGCTAACAGCTTGAATGGGAGATAGGGCTCAGCACTCCTGAAGCAAGCCCCGATGGGAGAAGTCGGCCTAGTGTTGAAGTCCTTACCTGGCTTTTCCTCTGGCAAAAAGGAACGAATACTGACTGCAGGCGTTGGTCTCCTGTGAGTAACTAAAATAACCCTTCCAAGTGATGATCATAGAGTGATTGTATGACACAGACTTTTTCAGAGCTCTGCTGTGACTCTGTTACAGCCACTCTGAATGGAGGTCTCCTGGGGAAACAAGGAGAGATGCTGTCATGTCGATAACACACTTGGAATCATTTCAAATCCAGTAGGTGGTTCCCTTGTTGACAGCCTGTCTAGCAGTCCTTGTCCTGTTCCAAGCAGGCTCTGCCTCTACTTGCTTCTCTGCAGAAACACTCGGGTAACAGAGCTGCCTGCATCACTTGGGCAAACATGTATTCAGCTATGAGGGATTGCTACATGAAACCAACCACTCTTTCCTAGGTCAGATATTTCCATCCCAAACCTAAAACAACAGAGGCTGCAGAAGTCTCACCCCACAGCCTCCTCCCCCCGACCATGCTGACCAAGTGTGCTGGCCATAGATCTGGTTCTGTAAAATGTCTTGATTCCTCATCACACAACACTAACTCAGTTGCATGCTCCTTCTCTATAGCTCTTCTCCAGTTGTTACCACTACCAGGGTGCCTGAGCCTCTGGGGTGAAGGGGGAACTACCAGCTGTTGCCATGATTTTTTTACCAAACCTGGTGCTTTTTAATCCTCTGCATTGTTCCCCCCCACCCTTGTCATCAAAAGCCATCGGCAGCCACTTCTAGACACTGGGAGACTCAACAACAACGTTCATGTACTGCTCGGTATGGATGCAGAGTCCAATATGAAGTTATCCTAATGCTAGGAGCTGCTTCGTAAGTGCAGTTCCTTTTATTTGGTGTGGGAGGAATGAACTCAGGCCCTCTTTCTAGCGGGAGGGTGGTGGGCCAGCCTTGATGTTTGCCTTACGTCCAGTCCGTGCACCCCAGTTCTGTTCATGTATTTAGTGTGGGAGTCTGGTGTGCATGCACTAAGTGGTGGGCATTGCATCTTTCCCTGTGCCTACCACCTGCAATGTGGAGGTGTGCTGGGTTAGCAGGCGAAGGGGGTGACCAAGAGATGTACTTGCCTATACTTATGTACCTTGTCAGTGTTTTGCTGGTTGTTTGTTTTTTAAAAGATCCAATAAAAAAAAAAAAAAACCTCTCCAAATCAACATGCTCTGTCCCTTAACCTCTCCTTTTCCTCTGACCTTTGCCATTTGGGTTGGCTCTGCCCTGTGATGTCTCTACGCTGCAGTGGGACCATCATTGCTGTGTTTAGGGAGAAGGGGGAGGTTCTGAAATCATTTCTTAGTGAGGGACTTCAGTGCTTGATCGCACCTTTTTAGGCCAGGATCTACACCCACAGCTCTTAGGAGTAGTGATGCAGTTGGGTAAAGTGTGTGTGATCAAAGGTAGCGCTGAGCGTGTTTCATATACTCCAAAGTTGGGCTTCCCACTTTGGCTGAAACCTAATGAGACCCTCTTTATCTGTGCATAGTGATCCCAATCCTATCATCACCCTTTATTAAGTATGCTTCTAGCATCAAATGCAGCTTTAGGGAAACAATGTAGTGTCAAAGGATTAAAAATAATCCTGCATTGGTTGAAGATGCTTCTAGTTACAGCTCTAACGTGGAATGAAAGTACTGCCTGTACAGTTTGTCATGCAGGGAGTTCTCCAGGGGCCTGCACCTCGGGCACTGATAATTTCCATCCGTCAAGCAGAATGCACGCAAGCCTGCCAGCTGCACCACTTGCCTTGGTTCTTTACACTCCCCTGCCTGGAGCTGCAGAGGAGGAGACAGCATTTGAAGTAACTCATGTGCGCTCTGGATCCATCTATCAATGCAGGAGCAGGGCTCTAGTGCAAACAAACTCACTGCTGGAGGTTGTACTAGGAAATTTGTGGTGGCTAAAGCTGCTGTAGACAGCCAGGGGACAGTGCACTGGCAGTATCAGGTCTTTAGCAAAAGTCCTTGGCATATGAAGAACATGGGTGGGAGATGCTGTACCCTAGCAGATGCTTTTTCTCTTAGCAAAAGGTCTATTTGCTAACAGCTTTAGAAAGACCAAAGGCAAATCCTGTTGGTTTGTGGATGGCAGATGTTTGCCCCTAGCATTACCTTCCTTCCTTCTCAGTCAAGCCCAGAACTTGAGCTAAGTGAAAGACAACCCCCACCCCCACTCTGGGGTTGTTTTTTTTTATTTAAGGCAACAGCTGAGAAGCCCTGGCATGGTTCATAGCAGCTGGTCTGTGCTTCCAATTCATCCCCTTAAAAGTTCTAGCCCTCATTTCAAAGTAAGCCAGCCCTCTTAGGCAGGATTTCAAGCAGAGGGGGAAGAAGAGCTTTGTCCTACTGCCACCAACCTCAGCCATGTAGCTTCACGGATTCTGTCTGCACTGACCCATGCTCCCTCTCTGCTTGGCCTGTAGGGACTGAGCAGGACTTTCCCTCCACTGGCTCCTCCCCACAGCTGTAGGAACCGAAAGCAGTTACAAGACTCACCTGGACTGAGTAGGGGAAGAAGAGAGCTAGAGGCACAAGGCCCTGTAGCAGCTAGATCATGCCTTATAGAAGCCACCACTGACCACAGGCCAGAGCCTCCACCTTACTGTCAAACCATCTCGCCTCCCTGTCTTGTGGCTGACCCAGAGGGAGGGAGTGACCCTGTGACTGTTACCGGGGTAGTGAGTGTGTTGTGTAGGTAAAGGTCTAAACAACCCCTGGTGGTGACTCATACGGAAAAATCCTTGAGCGGGGGTTGATACTCAAATGGAACTAGTCTAGGAAATTACATCCCAACTCAAGACTTTACATCAGGTACACATAAGGAGGAAACAGCATAAGCCTTGATTGTTCCTAGCCTGACCCTTTATGCAGTGGAGTAGGTTTTTTCTGGTCCTTATTCAGTGAGTGGCTGCCAGCCTGCTTTACCACCCTCTCTAAATCCTGCATTGAACCCAGAGTAACTGCCTTACTGCTGGTGCTAGAGCATGTACCCCACCCTCACTGTCAAACATTCCCCACATTAGCCCAAGGAGGTAGCATCATTCACATCGTACAGCTGGGGAACTAAAGACACAGACAACAGCCACAATTGTCACATGTCTGAACTATGGGCACACCCCTGCAGACTCCTAGAGCCTCATTTCACAGTCTCTAGCACAGTATGGCCAAAGACAGCTACACTTGCACACTAAGAATGGGAAGGAGGCGAACATCCCACGGTGCTGAAGGAACGGGTTCAAGACTATTTAGAAAGATCGGACATTCACAAGTCCATGGGGCCGGATGCAATGCACCTGAGGGTGCTGAGGGAGTTGGCTGAGGTGATTTCAGAGCCATTGGCTATTATCTTTGAAAGCTCATGGCAACGGGGGAGGTCCCTGAGGACTGGAAAAAAGCAAATATAGTGCCCATCTTCAAAAAAGGGAGGAAAGAGGATCCAGGGAACTACAGACCGGTCAGCCTCACCTCAATCCCTGGAAAGATCATGGAGCAGGTCCTTAAGGACTCCATTTTAAGGCACTTGGAAGAGAGGAAGGTGATCAGGAAGAGTCAACACGGATTCACCAAGGGAAAGTCATGCCTGACCAACCTGATTGCTTTCTATGATGAGGTGACTGGCTCTGTGGATGTAGGGAAGGCGGTGGACGTGATATACCTTGACTTTAGCAAGGCTTTTGATACGGTCTCTCACGGTATTCTTATCGGCAAGTTAAAGAAGTATGGGTTGGATGAATGGACTATAAAATGGATAGAGAACTGGCTAGGGCATAGGGCTCAATGAGTAGTGATCAATGGCTCCCTGTCTAGCTGGCAACCAGTCACAAGCGGAGTTCCCCAGGGGTCGGTCCTGGGGCCGGTTTTGTTCAACATCTTTATTAATGATCTGGAGGATGGGGTAGATTGCACCCTCAGCAAGTTTGCGGATGACACTAAGCTGGGGGGAGTGGTAGATACCCTGGAAGGTAGGGATAGGATAGAGAAGGACCTAAACAAACTGGAGGATTGGGCCAAAAGAAATCTAATGAGGTTCAACAAAGATAAGTGCAGAGTCCTCCACTTAGGAAGGAAGAATCCCATGCACAGCTATAGACTGGGGACCAACGAACTGGGCAGCAGTTCTGCAGAAAAGGACCTGGGGGTTACAGTGGATAAGAAGCTGGATATGAGTCAGCAGTGTGCCCTGGTTGTCAAGAAGGCTAATGGCATATTGGGCTGCATTAGGAGGGGCATTGCCAGCAGGTCATGGGAAGGGATTATTCCCCTCTATTCGGCATTGGTGAGGCCGCATTTAGAATATTGTGTCCAGTTTTGGGCCCCCCAATACAAAAAGGATGTGGACAAGTTGGAGAGAGTGCAGCGGAGGGCAACAAAAATGATTAGGGGGCTGGAGCACAGGACTTATGAGGAGAGGCTGAGGGAACTGGGCTTGTTTAGTCTGCAAAAGAGAAGAGTGAGGGGGGATTTGATAGCGGCCTTTAACTACCTGAAAGGGGGTTCCAGGGAGGATGGGGCTAGGCTGTTCTCGGTGGTGGCAGATGACAGAACAAGGAGCAACGGTCTCAAGTTGCAGGGCAGGAGGTCTAGGTTGGACATTAGGAAAAAGTTTTTTACTAGGAGGGTGGTGAAGCACTGGAATAGGTTACCTAGGGAGGTGGTGGAATCGCCCTCCTTAGAGGTTTTTAAGCTGAGGCTTGACAAAGCCCTGGCTGGGATGATATAGCTGAGGTTAGTCCTGCTTTGAGCAGGGGGTTGGACTAGATGACCTCCTGAGGTCCCTTCCAACTCTAATATTCTATGATTCTAAGTTTACCCCCGGGGCACCCAGAAGATTCACACACAACAGCAGCCAACGATGGAGGTTCAGTGACTAGGACCACTGTGGCCGGAGATAGGGATAGTCTGTCCCCCACCCACAGGGAAGTTAAAGGTGTGGGTCTGATCAGAGGCAACCCTGGCTTCAGGTTGTGTCAGTGTTCTGAAATACAAGGAAGCAACTGGTGTCACAAGTGCTCTTATACAAACAGCCTCTGTCCTTAGTTTAAGACAGACACACCCCAGCTGACTTGTTTACACCAACAGCACAAAGATTTAGTGCTAATGCAAGACAGCTCTGTCCACGCATTACCATGGACCCTGTGGTACTGCCTGTAAACCACCTCTCTAGAGCTGGGTGTGAAGGGGGAGATTTAAGAAATGGCTTTTCAGTGAAAAACCCCAAACTAGGGAGCAGTAATTGGCCCATTGGCAGCAGCAGCCAAGTTTAACCAGCACTCAGCTGACAAATGTCTCCCTTCTAGACCATTCGGGTCTGTAGTAAGAGGGGCAAAGGATAGATTCCTACGAGGCAAGGTCTCTGTGTGATGGAGGGATATTTACGCCAAGGAAAGGGTCTCAGTTTGTTTTTGCAGCCTCAGGGGTAATGCTACATGGAGACTGAACATCAGGCTTAAGAACCAGTGTTGTCACGGAGTAATTTAGTGGCATGAAGGATCTAGATAGGTCAATAAACTACAGTCCTCCATGTCCCTGCGTGTGGTTGGTTGCAGAAACTCTTGTTTAAAAAAGGAGCCTCAGGCACCTTCCCCCATTAGAGACAGGATCAGTCCAAGTTTGTACAAAACTGCTTTAATCAGAACAGTTGGAAAAAACCCACCAAAAAAGCCATGTGGCTTATTTCAAGTTACAGCAAAAGGTGTGTGTTATTTCTACAGGCCCATGTTCATGTCAGTTGGAGGTTGCCATGTCCCTGACAAGCAGGTAGCAGCATTTGATCTTGGGAGGCCAAGAGATGCACTCTCCACAGCGCTGTCTTGAAACAGACCAGAAAAGCAGCAACTTTTTCCCAGGAGGCAGAGAACAGTACATCCTTCAGAGTCTGAAGCCAGTCAAAGCAGGAATCAAAAAAGCCTTTGCCAACCCACAGATTTCCCTCTAGGTACACAATCCCATCTTGAGCTGCACTTCTGTTACAGAAAGAAGCATTCTGGTATTAAAGACTTCTTCTGGGGGAAAGAAGGAGTGATCAGACAGACAAAACACCCCCCTTTCCCAGTGTCTAGCAATTCCCCATTCAATCAATCTTTTAAAAAACTATTGAAGGGAAAACAAACTCTGGTAGCAGGTTTTCAGCTGGTTGTAGATTAAAACCCGACCAGCTTAGGCCCTGAGAAACACTCAACATTTCTTGACACAAGTTGCTCCCGGGGAGTCTTCTCCCAAGATCAGAACACAAGGTCCAAAGGAATCAGGCGTCAGCAGCCAGCAGGGGAAGGAGCAAAGAAATAGACCGCGATGAGGATGAAGTAGACCATCACCAGCACTGTACCTGGGGAAGGGAGACCCGCCATGATTAGGAGCTGAGTGCGTGATTCCAGCCCGGTATCAGCGAACAAGATTTGGGGAGGTGGATTTTGCAACTAGATGAAGCAGCCGCCAGTTTGCTCAGTACTGAATCTGGCCGTCCACACTGGGAAAAGTGTTCCAGGTGGTGAAACTACACGGTGTTTCAAAGTTAAGGGACAGGTTAAGCCCACATTTGGGAGCCAGGTAACAGCTGTTCCATGTGGGGATTGAGTCATCTACCAGTGAGAAGAATTCAGCCACTTTACTCCTGGGTTCTACCACTGCTGGAGCAGCAGATTTAAGTGCCAGTTACTGGGCCAGTTAACTGGAAACCCAATGACACATCATGGATGATCAGTTGGGTCTGGAGCTTAGCATGAAGAAAAGGGCCTGGCTTGACTGCTCCCAGGATAGGTTTGCAGTTAGACTTTTTAAACTTCAAGCAATCCGATATGCAGTCAGAGGCAGACATGGGATGCAGTGATACCGCTGACGATGTCTATCCCCCGAATGAGATTGCTCAGGATGTTTGGGAATATGTATAAGAGGCTAAGGGAGGCGTGAGACAGAATTTGAATTCTCCTGGGAGGAGAGGACTGGCCCATGTGCCCTGTTACCTTGGAAGTAGTCACACTTGCCATCCATGAAGATGTAGTTCATGAGAACCACGCTGAACATGCTGGCATAGACGTGGAGGTCACTGAAGACAAGTATGAAACCTGTAGGCTGGAGAAAGGTAGAGAACGGCTTTTAAAGCCCTTGGCATGTCAGCCATCATTCTGTGCTGCAAGGACAGTCACAGTACATTCAGAAAGCTTGTTCTGCCCATTTAGATCATTCCGTACCCAGAGACTCCTGAAAGGCTGGTTTTCCACCCACCACAATATACTACCTGCAGCAGTGTGGACAAGCAAGCTATGCACATAGTGCAAAAAAACCACCACAGGAAGTGTATTTTAAAGTGAATGATCAGGCTAAAAATATCACCGCAGAACAGCAGACGACTGGTTTTCGTCTCTCTGGGACACCAAGGAAGCAGATGCACCTGTATTAGCAAGAATCTCACTTGTCCCATTTGTTCCTCTTTAAAAAGCATTTTAAAGATAGGGAGGGAGTTGTTAGACTGTGCAGCCAGCCCACTGCTTGGGAGACTGGAGAATAGAAATTGGCTCTCCAAAAATCAGAGGGGGGGCAGGGAGAGGGCAGACTCTGCCCTGCAAGTGGCTGCATGAGTCCTGCTTCAAGGATGGACTAGTACAGCCGCAACATTTCTGCAGCACCTTTCACGAACGTTAGCACAACGTGCTTATTTGAGTGACGTTCTTAGGTGTGCAACTGTCCAAAACCCCTGGGCGCTTCCTCCTTCTCCAAAGCCCCAGTGTCCACGAGCAGAGTGGAGGCGACAGTCGTAACCATCACGTTTCCGGCTCTGCTCCAGCTCCGTTACTTACGTAGAAGATTGTGAAGAGCACCAGGATGGGTATCTGAAGCATGCAGACCTGGACAGCAATACAGCTCCCAATCTCAATACTATGGAGGAGAAACAAACAGAGACCACCATAAATTAACCTGAACTCTAGGCTTCTTTGTGACTATGCAGCGCTTAGAGTCGTAGAGGCAGAGTTTAAACTCCTTGTAGACATGCCCCCCAGAACATGATCTTCGTCCAAGAGTAACAGCACATGGTTGGTATGGCACAGACTGACTCTGTAGCAAGAGTCTTTGCTGTTAGTGTGTTTAATGTGTGGTCTTAAAGGAACGCATTGGAGAAGTGTTCTAGAGCTGCAGAGTGGCACTCGAGGACCCATTTCATTAAATTGCTCTCTTCCTGCATGCAGCAGCACCAGTTAAACATTTGAGAAGGCCCCGCTTTCAGGAAGGGGCAGTGCTGTGTACTCTCGAGCAGCGGGAGGGGGACATTCGATTTCATTAGAAGGGGATTTTTCTGGATCTGTTTCCAACATGGGCTCCAGGACAAGTAAATCCTGCCCTATGGACTCTGGTACACTCAGCGCTACCTTCCCCCCAAGGGATGCAGGGCACCAAGAAACTCCCCTGGGGGCTGGAACACCCCCAGCAGCAACACACTGCAGGTTGCCTGTGCCTGACTGGCCCATCCCAGTGCACCTCCCATAGCAGAGAGGGGGAGATCTGGGATCCTTTACACCCTGCAGTTTGGAATGGGCCATGTTAGACATTTAAGGCTCTAGGGCGATTTGACCCTCTATGCTGAAATAAGCAGAGACAAGGAGCAGTGGCTTTTCCCCTCCCTGAGATGCCACCCTTGGAAGACAAGACCTTTATTACAGTCAGCAGCACAGAGTTACTGACACCTCCCCAGAGAGCCAGCAGTGGGCTTCCAGCACTGGAGAGTTGCTTGATGCATCAGATTAAAAGTCAATGGTCCCCAAACTGGGGGGGGGGGGGGGTGAAGGAACATTTGGGGGCATGTAGTGGGGCCCAGGCCAGCCCCCACAGGGGATGAGGGGGCACCCCTCAGCTCTGCCCCCAGTCCTGCCCTTTTTCCCTCTCCGCCCCCAGGCCAGCTCCACCTCTAGCCCCAGTCCCCCCCCAGCTCCGCCTTCAGCCCTAGCTCCTCTGCTGAGGAAGTTTTGGCTGTGCAGTAATGGAGGGGGAAGGTGGACGGATTCTATTATTGGGGGGGGGGGGGGGGGGGAAGGGGCACAACAGGAAAAGTTTGGGCACCGCTGGATTAAGTGATCCCCAAGGTCAACGCCAGATGGGGCAGCTCCTCGTGGAGCATGCCCGTTCACATACCAGCCTCTCAGAGCATTAAAGGGAGCTTCCTCGTAGGAAACAGGGTGACGAGTTCAGCATCTCTTCATCCGGCTCGGTCTGGAGCCGGGGCCAAGGACCAGTCTCAGCCAACTCAGGCCGGCTATTGCAGAAGCCCGGCCAGGTATGGAGGCCCTCACTCACCTCAAGCTTAGGTTGTTCTGCAGGGCGAACTGGATTCCATTGACTAGCTCAGGAAGCTCAGGCACCATGGCCAGCACAGTCACCCCAATGAAATACTGCCAAGGAGAGCAAAGGGTTAGTCAACACACGGCTCTCCAAGCCCTCCGCGTCCGCCAGGGCTGCTGGCTGTCTGCTCCCTAGAGAACAGCAGGTGCCTGTTTTGGAGCATGCTATGTTAGCGGAATCTATCCCTCGCCCGTTTCTTTCTAGGGAGAAAGACTTCACAGCCTCGCAGCACATTTGCTCCTTGAGAAGAGTCACGATCCTGGAGCAGCGTGTGGCTCAAAGCAAGACGCACCCAGGGGAACAGGGTAGGAAGTAGCGTCTACACGGGGTTATATGGAGTGTCCTCACCGGGGCAAGTGCACCCTTCAAAAATGCAGCCAACTGGAGGAGATACTGCGAGAATGGTTGGAGGCTTGCGTCCCCCAGCTGAGAATACAGAGTGGAGGCTATTCGCCCTGCCCACGGGGCAGTGTAGGCACCCTGGTATTGGAGAGAATTACGTAAGTCCATGAAGGACGGGTCTATCGATAGTGGTTAGGCTTGATGGTCAGGGATGCAACCCCATGTTCTGGGTGTCCCTAAGACTCTGACTGCCAGAAGCTGGCACTGGACAGGGGTTGACTCACTTGATAAGTTGCTCTGTTCTGTTCGTTCCCTCTGAAGCACCAGGCGTTGGCCCGTCAGAAGACAGGATACTGGGCTAGACGGACCATTGGTCTGACCCAGTACGGCCGTTCTCATCATGCGCTAGCCTTCCTGATTCCCACGCAGAGCATTAGATGCTCTGGGCCCACCCAAACCCAGCCACACGACAGAACGGCGTCAGCGCTCCCGTGACTGAGCCAGAGCTTTCCCCCTTCAGCATTTCAGGCATCAGCGTCCCAGGATCACTGCCTGTCAGGCAAGGGGCCAACGCTGGTGATTAGAGACTTGATCAACCCCACGTCACAGGTGAAAGCGTTGGGGGGGGCCTCGCGGAAGGGAGCTTGCAAACCAACACAGTCCAGCTCCGTGCAAGGCGAGAACCAGCTGGCTAAGGCCTGTCGGGGCAAGGCTCTTCCTGCTAGTCGCTGGGCAGCCCCAAGTCCAAACCTGCCACATGGACCCGCTTACAAGGCCCATCATCCGAACGTCTACCAAGTCAGTTACCCGGTGCCAGCAGGCTGGACTCCAAAGCAACGCCACTTACAGCAAGATCAGCATCAGGCCCTGCAGCCTGTCTGGCGGTGGGGTGGCTCTGGGTTTTAGGTGTTCCAGTCCAGGCTGTCCAGAGCAGTTCCCCACCCCGCCCCGCCCCACCCCACAGCTGTGTTTCCTTGCAACCCCGTGGGCTGTGCCAGTGGAAAGCTGCTCACCTGAGACACGGTGGAGTTGGTGAGGATGGGGCTGATGTGCTCCGTGGCTAGGTCGGCGCAGGCTGACATGCACAAGGTGGAGAGCAAGAGGATGATCAGGGCCCGGCAGCGGGACCAGTGGACCACGGCACTGTGATGATGTCCGGGCACTACGGAAACCAAGGAGGCAGGTGAGCAGAAATGGACCCCGAGGCACCTACGCCTGGGACGGTCCCCCATCCCCGTGCAACTGCTGCAGCCCATGGATGTGATCAGCTGTCCCACCATCCCAGGGAAAGGAAGACGTTACTGCCCAGGGGGGTCCCACTCTGCCACCAAGGGCGGGGGGATTTACAGCCTTGTGTTTACCCACTGCACAGGCAAGGTCGGTTGTCGCTGCCTGCCCCAGTTTTGGGGACTGCATTTCAGGGTGTATCCAGGGCTCGAGCCCTTTGTTTGAGAGGGAGATGACCCCCATCTTCCTTGGGTGCCCTGCCCCAGCCCTGCCCTGCCCTGCCAGCTTCCCCCGGGCCCTTGCTGCAGAAGGGGGCTGTTTTGCTCATGGTGCTACTCAGGTACTTCCACAGCCCTCAGGGTAAGTTCCAGACACCAGGTCTCACCCCACCTCGTGCACAGGGCCAGCAGCAAGGCCAGGAACAGAACCCAGGAGTCCTGGCTCCCAGTCCCCTGCTCTAGACAGTGGAGAGAACAACTTCCTTCCTCCCTCCCTCTCCAATCCTTTCTGGACTGGGCCGGAGGAAAGACGTCAGCCCAGCTCCGTGGGCCAACCCCGGGGACTTACTGTGGCAGTCGCTGATGTGAATGTCGTAGATGTGCGAGTGAGTTTTCAGGGTGAAGAAGAGGCCGATGAGGTAGGCAGCGGGGAGCAGGAGGGATACCGTGTACACCAGGGGCCTGCAACACACACCAGAGCCCAGCGCAGAGAGACCTTGCTGGCTGAAGGCCACCACTGGGCTGGGACAACAAAGCTGCTGGAGGGTTGTGCCCCTCCCCGGCTCTCTCCACTAACCCTGTGCGCGCCAGGCCTTGCTTTCGCAGGAGGTTAAGTCACACATTGGGATACAGCCAGTGGGCATGTGCCTCATCTCCTGCATCATCCCAGAAGGGCTAAACCCCCCCAGCCAGGAGCCAAGCAGTGAAGCAACTTGCTGGAGAAACCGAGGCTCAGGGGAGCAAGCCGATTGCCAACAGCTGAGCCAGGCCATGAGGAGGGAGCCCTAGGAAGGATTAAACCTGTCCCTCCCACACCACATGGTACAGCAGCTTCAAGTGAGTCCCCCAGTGCTACCCGATGGGAATCGAACTCCCAGAAGAGGCTGCTCTGCCGTTACATTAACATCTCCATGCTGCACCAGGAGCGGAGCTGCTGAGATAACGGGCCCTGCTCTGTCCACAGCTGATGCGACTTAGGGACAGGGGTTCAGCTACAAAGAGCAGCACTGGTTCCCCAGCCGCTGGAGACAATAACCCCAATCCACCCTCTCAGGAAACAGGTCTTAGGCCCATTTTACAGGTGACAAGGCTGAGATCACAGGGCTTAAACCCTTGGGAGAGCCTGGATCGGTACTGCTCCCGTAGAGCAAGGCGGCCTGGACCTCCAGGGAAGGCTGGCCCCGAGAGAGGCATGAAAACAGGGCAGCTCGGAGGGCGGTGGGACGACCCGTTGGGGACCAGCGCAGCGCAGCGCAGGCCAACGCGCCGGATGAAATGGTACCCATACGCTGACTCGCACGTGAGCAGCTGACAAGGATCTAAATGGGGTGGTGGCTATGCACCGCTGCTCAGTGCATGACAAGGGAGGCATTCCCCAAAGGCCTCAGGTTCCCTGATACGCCAGTCAGCCTGGCTGGCGAGTGCAGCAACACTAGGCTTTGCCGTCAAGCTGCCAGTGCCACGGCCTGGAAAATCCCAGCTGCAATTAACGGTGGCCCTCCTCCATGTGCTGCCTTAGTGGGGCCAGGGCTGATCCACTCTGCCTAAGCAGCAGGGTAGGCGGGGAGGCACTTACTGGACGTGTTTGTAGTAAAGGGTGCCGTTGTTCTCCATCTGCAAAACATGAGCCACAGGCGGGGTTGGTTGGTTCCAGAAATACGCTAATATTTACACACACTTGCTCACTTAGAATCAGAAGAGGAGGGTTGGAAGGGACCCCAGGAAGTATCTAGTCCACCCCTGCTCACTGCAGGGCCAACCCAACTAAACCATCCCAGCCAGGGCTTGGTCAAGCCGGGCCTTAAAAACCTCTAAAGATGGAGATTCCACCACCTCCCTAGGTAACCCATTCCAGTGCTTCACCACCCTCATAGGGAAAAACTTTTCCCCAATATCCAACCTAGACTTCCCCCACTGCAACCTGAGACCATTGCTCCTTGTTCTGCCATCTACTACCATTGAGAACAGCCTAGCTCCATCCTCCCTGGAACCCCCTTTCAGATAGTTAAAGGCTGCTATCAAATCTCCCTCTCTTCTCTTCTTCAGACAAAACAAGCCTAATTCCCTCAGCCTCTCCTCATAAGTCTTGTGCTCCAGCCCCTCATCATTTTTGTTGCCCTCCGCTGTACTCTCTCCAACTTGTCCATATCCTTCCTGTAGCATTGGGTGGGGGGTGAGGGGGTGCCCACAACTGGACACAATACTCCAGATGTGGCCTCACCACTGCCGAATAGAGGGGAATAATCACTTTCCTCGCTCTGCTGGCAATGTTCCTACTAATGCAGCCCAATATGCCGTTAGCCTTCTTGGCAATAAGGGCACACTGCTGACTCATATCCAGCTTCTTGTCCACTGTAACCCCCAGGTCCTTTTCTGCAGAACTGCTGCCTAGCCAGTTGGTCCCCAGTTTTCCATCCTAAGTGCAGGACTCCGCTCTTGTCCTTGTCGAACCGCAACAGATTTGTTTTGGCCCAATCCTCCAATTTGTCTAGCTTCCTCTGTATCCTATCCCTACCCTCCAGTGTATCTACTGACGTGCAAGGTTTTGTCGAGGCAGCCAGTACCCCCAAGCTGTTAAGTGATTCAAGTGCCCCTCCCGACCATTGATGCATCTGAAGTCACTGTCTCGGATGGACCCAGAGAACTGACCTGCCTCATTCTCAGACAGCCCAATGGAGTCACATAGGTAGTGGCTACCACAAACCCCCAAGAGGAAGAACCTTAGCCTTTGTGTAGGGCAACTTTGCATCTTTAATAGACATTTCAGAATGAGACAATCTGTCCTCAGAAAATAACTCACTCCTCTTGTGTAGTAACAATGGTTCTTCAAGTAGCATCCCTATAGGTGCTTCATTGTAGGTGATTCCTGAGCAGTGTCCACCCCTGGAGGCTGGGACTTTGGCGTCAAGTCTGATATGGAGGATAGTACAGTGGCATTGAATTTGGTGTCTGCAGCTGAATCCCCCAGGATGGCGTAGTGTTGTACGAAAGTGTGTGCAGTTGTCCAGGTGGCGTCTGCAGATTTCTGATATAGGGATTCCTGATCCGTCTCCAAGGGTGACTCGTGGAAAGCGTGCGTATTGAAGATACCAATTTGTGTAATGTAACACTCTTGTCCTGTCCAAATAGAATGCCAAGCCTGTCTTCATATCAAGTACATAGAGGACAGCTTCCCTGTTACCCTGATGGGGTTTGGGATAAAACGCTGAAAGCTGAATAAGCTGATTTATGTGATCACCTTGGGAATGAACTTCAGATGCTGTCTAAGTGTGACCTTGTCAGGGAAAAACCACCGTGAAAAGGGGATGCGCCATCAGAGCCATTATTTCCCCAATCCTTCTTGCAGAGGTGATGGCGATAAGGAACACGGTCTTCATGGAAAGGTGAGTTAATGAACAAGGGGCCATGGATTCAAAATAATAGCCTAGTCAGATTTTTTTTAACACTAGGCGGAGTTCCCATTGAGGAGTGGGAAGTCTGGATTGTGGGAATGTGTTCACTATGCCTTTGAGAACCTCTTCATAGCTGGATGTGAAAAGATCAGTATCCTTCTACCTACTTATGGAAGGTTGCAATTGCTGCTAGATGAACTGGTGGCACTCGCAGTTCGCTGAAATTTCTTGAGAGTCAACCGGTCATCTAGGATCACCAGTAGAGTGGCTGTATTAGGGATGACACCTTTGGGCTGGCACCATATCTGAAATCTCTTCCATTTCTATACATCGGTAGAGCAAGTCGCTCCTTTCCTACTGTGCAATAATATTTCTTGCACCTCTTCAAAGCAAGAGGTCTGTATGCGCCATAACCATGAAGGAGCCAGGCTTTGAGCTGTAGAATCTGCACATTGAGATGGAGAGTGCGTCTCCCGTTCTGCGATAGAGAATAAGGAGTGGCTGGAACAGTCATCAGTGGACATAATGCCTGCTGTCACATGTTAGAGTATCATGTCTTTTCCCACCTGACCCAGGCAATCTGTACGATGTTTGGTCTCCCCCCCCCGCCCCCCCCACTTTCAACGGCATTTTCAGCAGCATTTCAGAGGGGGCGGGGGGATAAAGAAGGCCCTTGTTCCATGGAAAGAGGAGAGTCTCTCATGGAATGTCATCCAATCCCATGGACATTTCTTGTTCTGTTAAGTAGCAAACAAACAGGTCTATTATAGGTGTCCAGCACTGTCAGATTCAGTAATACCTCATGACGTATTCCATCTCCCATTCATGGTCATGTGGGAATTTGCAGCTGAGACTGTCCACCGTCATGTTGTGTATTCCCAGTAAGTAGGCCGCTGATATTGTGGGAGATGGCCCCAATTCCATGGTTTTATTGCTTCTTTGCACAGGGAGTCAGACCTGGTGCCTCCCTGACAGTTTATGTAATACATGCAGGTCACATTGTCCATCATGGGTGCATGCCTGATCAGTGGAAGGAAGTGAGCACACGTGTTTGACTGCTCGGAGCTCAAGCAGGTTGATGTGGAGGCATGTGTCTATTGGGGACCATTTGCCCTGTATTGTACGACCTTTGAGATGCGCACCCCATCCTATCAGGGATGCATCGGTGGTCAGGAATAGAGATGGAGAAGACTGAATAAACTGGATTTCTGTACAGACGTTTACTGGGTTCTTCCACCAGTCCAAAGATTGCTTGACCCTGTTGCTCATCGATAGTCGTTTGCTTATGTCATCTCTGTTCAGCTTGTAAATCGAACCGAACCATACTAGGAGGCATCTCAGGTGTAGTCTGGCATAAGCAATAACCAATGTGCCCCTGGCCATGTGCCCCAGGAGCTGGAGGCAACGTCCGGATGAAATCTGGGGGCTGGATTGTACAGTCCTTCAACAAGGAGAGACTGAGAAATCTGTGCCTGATGGAGTCGAGGTCAGCGCCTATGAATTCTAGCCACTGTGCTGGTGTTAAAGTCAGCTTTTGTTCATTGATCTGAAGGCCCAGGTTCTGAAACAGGTCCAGGGTGGTCTGAGTGACTCATTGGGCCTCTGTGAAGGTTCATGCACTGAGAAGGCAATCATCCAAGTACGGATAAATCATGATGCCTTGGGAGTGTAAGTGAACCGCTGCTACGGAGAGGACTTTGGAGAATACTCTGCAGGCTAATGAGCAGCCAAAAGGGAGTATTCTGTACCGGTAGCGGTCTTGGCCTAGTGAGAGCCCGAGGAAACGTCTGGGGCGCGGGATGATCGAGATGAGAAATTATGCATCTTGAAGGTCAAGGGCTAAGAACCAGTCTCCATTTTCTAACGCTTGAATGATTGTTGATAACATGACCATTTTGAATCTCTCAGCCTTGACAATCTTGCTGAGCACCCTGAGGTCCAGTATGGGTCTTCAGCCCCCTTTTTTCTTTGGTATTAAGATATAACCAGAGTAGAAATCTCTATTCCTTAGATGTGTGGGCACTGACTCTATGGCTTCCACACCGAGGCGATAATGGTTTATCTCCAGCTACAAAAAACTAAGAACAAGTGTTACAGAAAGGTTAGTAGAGATGTGCTGCTCATGTCCATTCCAAGGTAGGTGTGCACGCATGCCACATGCACTGTTGCCAGAAGTTTCTTCCTAGGGGTACGTACTGGGTTGGCTCTGGTACCCCCTGGAGTGACAGCCTCATGGTGCAGTATATAGGCAGCTGCCGCCCCCCTCAGATCCTTCTTGCCAGCTACTCCAACAGAGGGGCAGGTTTTGGAATGGACATGAGCAACACAACTCGAAGAACAGTCGTCATGGACAGTTGAGTAACCATTTCGTCAAGTGCTTGCTCATGTCCATTCCCATGTTGGTGATTCCCCAGCCGTGAGTTGGAAGGTGGGATTGGAATTCCGCGTTGATGCGGACTGTAGGACTACTTGTCTGAAGGCAACGACGCTCCTTGTTTGTTGCGTGATGGCCTAGTGTGTAGTCAACATGTGTATGGACGGCCAGGTCGCCAGCTTGTAGATGTCCAGAACCGGGACCTGTGTCACTGCTGCTGACGAAGCTTGCGACCTCGTGGGATGCGCTGTTAGGTGAGGAGGTGAAACCTTTGCCAGATCAACGTGATGTAATCTATGAGGAGATTCTCTGAGCTGAGACCGGATCTCCTTTCATTCTTTCCGCAATTGCCACGAAGAGTGGTGTGGTCTTTCAAAATGGTTTGATTCTCTCTATGTAGAAAACCAAGGCACGCCTAACATCCAGAGAGTGAAGCCTTTGTTCCTCCCTGGTAGCGTGTGGCTTTGGGTAAAAAGGGAGAAAAAATGTCCTGGCTACTGTGAAAGTGCAAGACCACCTTAGGAAGGACGGACGGATGTGGTCAAAGTCACACTTCGTCCTTAAAGGAGACAGCATATGGTGGTTCAGAGGTAAGGGCCCTGATCTCTGAAACCCTCCTAGCCAAAGTATTGGCAACTAAGAAGACAACTTTCCAAGAGAGATGGAGCAAGGAACATGGTGCCATAGGCTCAAATGAGAGGCCTACCCGTGAGCCTGGACAGCACTAGGTAGAGGTTGCAGGGAGGCAGGGATTGATGCACTTGGGGGTATGAACGCTCCAGTCCCTTCAAAAACCAGAACAAACCAGGTTAGCAAAAACACTGTCCAGCCATTTACCAGTGGATGGAAAGCTGAAATCGCAGCCAAGTGAACTTGTATGGACAATGCTGTAAGACCTTCTTTCTTCAAGGAGAGCAAATAGTCCAAGGTAAGAAGCAGGGATGTCTCATTTGGCAGGACCCCTTTCCTTGATGCCCACAAGAACCTCTTCCATTTTGCCAGACACGCCGATCTAGTTGACGGCCTCCTGCTACTCATAAGACCCCATCTGCAAAAGAGCCAAACAGCCCCTTCTGCCTCGCTCAACCATGAAGCTTCCACGCTGTCAGATGCAGGGACACGGGGCTCGGGTCGACCAGGCGGCCACGTTCCTGTGAGATCAGATCTGAGAGCATCACTAGGCTGATCGGTTTGTCCTCTGACAGGTGCAGGAGAGTCTTTTCTACCAGTTCCCTGGAGTGGCCCCGTATCAGCCAATTGTCCAGGTCTGGGTAAACCTGCACTCCTGCTTCCCTGAAGGAAGCCACCACAACAGCTATGCACTTTGTAAATACTCTCAGTGCTGCTGATAGGCCTAAGAGTAGCCCTGTGAACGGATAATGGTTGTGACCTATGATGAATCAAGAGATGATATTCTAGGGCCACAGAATATCACTATGCGAAAGTGTGTGTCCTTTAAGTCAAGGACAGCATACCAGTCCCTTGGATCTAGGGAAGGGATGATGGAGGACAGGGAGACTCATGAAGAAACTGAAGTTCCTCATGAACTGTTGAGGTTTCACAGGTCTAGTATGGGTCTGAGATCCCCGTTGGACTTCAGGATCAGGAAATAGTGTGAATAGAACCCCAGGCCTCTTAGCTCCATAGGAACCTCCTCCACCACTCCCAGCCTTAGGAGGACTGCAGGGTTAGAAGTCTCTCATGAGAAGGGTCCCTGAAGAGGGACAGGGAGAGGAGGTGGAAAGGAAGGGGCAGATGAGAATTGAAGGGTGTATCCCATTTCACCTTGGATCACTGGGTGCTGCACATGGTCGATGTTGGCCCATGCCTTGTACAAGTGAGATAAATGGTTTCTAAAGATTGGGGTAAAATCCAGGTTCTGGACTGGTGCATTGCCCCCCGATCACACCTTCAAGAAGTTCTGCCGAAGGGCTGCCTTGTGGCTGTAGCAGTGGGAGCCGATGAAGAGCGATGAGGGTGCCGTCTCCTAAAGTCCTTGTTTCGCTGCTACCCAGAGTCCTGCCTTTGTAGAGGCAGTTGGAAACGGCCCAAAAGACTGGGACTTCAAGTGCCTTTGGGAGGGAGCTCTCTCTCTCGTGGGCTGCGGCTCAAAGGAGATGGAAGTGCCAGGAAGGTCAAGAGACTCCTCGCTGCCTCATACGCCTCTGGCATTGATGTTGCTGCCAGAACTGAATCTCCTTCCTGGCTCACCCTCGGCGGGGAGTCCATGCACTCAGGACTCAAATCGGGGCCAGAGTCAATGATGCTGGCTGGCTGACAGCCGTCTTACAATGTCCATTACAGATCTGACTCTCCCCCCATTCTTCCTCGTTGGGGAGCATCCCCGGTCAGATTTCTTAGACTTCTTCGTTGGCACCAGTGATGGAGAACGATACCGCGCCGACGATGCAGACTTTCTGGCTGCCGGGGAAGCGTCACCGTGTCGGCTGGTCTTCGGTGCCGGGGATATCCAACTCCTTTGTGGTTCTCTGACTGAAGCTGCGGTACTCCTAACCAAGAAAGTGCTCGGTGTTGCGTCTGGTTGTGTCTCTGACGCAGGGTGAAGCGTGGCCTCCACTAGAAGAGCCTTTAGCCTATTATCTATTTTTTAGTCCTGGGCCTGAAGTTCTTACAAATCTGCCACTTCGCCGGGACATGTCCCTCTCCCAGGCACTCCAGGCAACTGTTGTGCAGGTCACTTACCGGTATTTTCCTTTCACACTATTTGAAACCCTGGGATTGAAGCATACCCCGGTGCCCCAGGTGGGCTAGTTCCACAGGGCAGTGATCCTAAGTACTTATACTATGCTCAATTTACTTAACTATTTACTCTCTATTAACTATTTAGATCTAATTACAGGCACAACCACTCAGGCGTATCACTTGCAGAGTAAGAGAAGAACAGTGTTCCAGCGACCATCACCGACAGAAAGAAGGAACTGAGGGGGCGGTGGGGCAACAGCTGCCTATATACCATGCCATGAGGGCATCACTCTACGGGGCACCACAGCCCACCTGGCACATACCATTAGGAAAAATTTACGGCAACAGGGTGCATGCACCTACACTGGAATGGATATGAGCAAGCACTCAAAGAACAGGCTCTCATGAGAAGGGTCCCTGAAGAGGGATGGGGAGTGGTGTTTGGGAGGAGAAATGGGTGCTGAAGATGATCTGAGATGGATACTCCACCCATGTGTTGGAGGTTATCCATTCCCAGGTGCTGTGGAATGGGGCGAGGTGGTCTCTGAAGGGATGGGTGGAGTTCTCCAGTGAGGAGAGTGTTCTATAGGCACCTCAACCAACCCATCAAAATAGCCTCTTTGAAGTGGAGGGCTGAGAGGAAGTTTGCTGAGATCCTGATGTCTTCTGCCTGGGGAACTTGGGTTTCTTCCTCTGAGGTTCATATGATCTCCGGACATATTGAGATGGACATTGGGATGAGTATTGTGAGCGAGGCTTGAATGGTGGCAGAGGGCTGAATTTTTTATGCCCAGGTGTACAAATCCCAAGGGATCGAAGAAAGGCCCTTGAATATTTTAACGTGTGGGGACAGCCATCACTCTTTTCAGCAAATAATTTCGTCCCCTCAAAGGGGAGGTCTTCCACTGTTGTTTGGACCTCCTTGGAGAAGTGGGAGAGATGAAGCCACGAAACCTGTATCATCACCATGGCAGTTGAAATAGAACGGGAAGCCTGGAGAGAAACTTTTTGCCACCTGCAGGCCCTCGTTAACCAAGGCTTTAAATTGGTTCTTGTAAGAATCGGGGAGCTGTTCAATAAAAGAACAAAGCTTCACATACTTCTGACAGTCCTACTTAGCCCACAAGGCTTGATAGTTCACCACTCTGTATTGGAGGGTGGCCAAGGAGTAGGCCTTCCTGCCAAACAGGTCCAGGTGCTTCCAGTCCCAGTCATAAGGGGTGGACTTAGTGGTGTTGACGGCTTTTAGAATTAACCGTATCCACGATTGAATTGGGAGGCAGATATGAGAACAGGAATTCCGTGTCCTTTGCTGGCACATAATATTTCTTGCCCACCCTCTTACAAAGTTGGTGGAATGGACGTGGGGGCCTGCCATATCACCTCCAGTAGAGCCTCACTAATAGGGAGGGCCACTCTGGAGGAGATGTAGGAATGTAAAATGTCCAGCAGCTTGTAGCGAGACTCAGACATCTCTTGTAAAGGTTTATGCAGTGCCTCTGCTGCCCTCCGTGACAAATCCCGGAACAGTCATCCACCAGAGATGGCAGAGGGGGCATCTTTGTCTCGTCTAGTGAGAAAGAGGAGGTAGTCTAGAGGAGTGATTTCCTCCTCAACTTCGACTTCCGGTTCCTCCCTTGCCCCCTCAGGGAGTTCAGAGACCCTTGAGGCAGTCACTGAGAGAGGGTACTTCTGTGGCTGTTGGCAGGCCATGCTAGAAGTGACAGAGGCCTATTGCCTTTGGGCCTGTCAGGGGACAGAGGATAGAGTCTTTGGGAGGTTGAGGAAAACAAATCCTAGGTCTAAGGAAAGACTGCTCATCGGTCAACAGGTCCCCACGCACGGCAGCCTTCAGTGGCCAACTGAAGGTAAACAAAAAATACCGATTCCTCAGATGTGCTACGACCCCAGACAGGCATTTTGTAAATGCCCCAGGTGCTGTGAAAAGGCCAAATGGGAACACCCTGTACTGGAAATGGCACCACAAACTGAACATACGTCCGATGGTTTTGTCAAGCGGTGACTGGAAATATGCATCCTTTAGACACGAGTCACCAACAGTGAAGAGATTATGGAGACCAGAGTCAGAATACAGAACTAAAAAGTGTCCACATTCTTAAATCTAGTATCGGCCAAAACCTCCAATTCCTTCTTTTGCATCAGAAAGAAACCTGGGGGAGGGGGTGCTCAGGGTTTTTACTCCAACCTACCAGAAACAACTTCTCCACTTCTGAGAAGGATTGCCTCGTGAAAGGGGTCCCTGGCATGGGATGGGAAGGGGAGATAAGAAGAGGCAGTCTTTTCAATTGTGTGGCAAAGAGGTAGTGGAAAAAGGCTAAGACCCGGTGGTCTGATGTAACCTGCCTTCCATGTGTTGAAGTGGGCTAGCCTGCCTCCAACAAAAGGGGTAGAAAAGCGCTGGTTGGCTGGCTCTCGACTCTCAAATGTCTCACCACAGTGGAGGCTTGATGTTCTGGGGTGAGGAAGCGGGCGGCTCAGCATTGGAACCTGGTTTGAAAAGCTTCTGTCCATAATGGCTCCATGAGGCTGCAGGGTGTTGATACGGTTGGCGTGTCTGACTAGATGACCAGGAAGATACTGAAGATTGAGGGAAAAATGTTGCCACTGGTATCGGCATGGACCAGGCGGCCTCCTTCAAGTAGCATCAACCCCCCAAGAAAATCAAGCTGTTGATCTGGTCTCCTTTAGTTTTCCCTCACAATAGTTCTTTTGCAGAAGGGATCCTCCCTCACCTTCAGAAAGAAGCTCTCCCCACTTACGTTGAACATCCATAGCTAGAAGGGGACAATCAGCCACATGTGCCTCCCAACGGCCGCAGCTGATACCAACGCTCTGGCAGCAGAGTCCAAAGCACTGAAGGAGGCCCTGAGGGAGAGTCTGGCTACAGTCGGACCCTCTGACAAGCTGGCATTTACCAGGAGGCGTGGATAAAATGCAGCGTTTCCCCCTCCATAGATGGAATTGGTTAACGGGCCAGGACTGCCAGATAATTTGCTGCCGTGATACCAAGGATGAGAACAGCTTTCTCCCCAATGAGTTGATCTCCCCCTCTTCTCTCACTGGGGTGGGAGGTAGCCAGTCCAGACCTCCTCTGTTGCTGGCAGCAGTCACTACCAATGAATGCGGCACAAGGCTGGCATGGAAGTAAGATCCCTGCAGAGGGAATCTGGTCTAGTTCGTCTGCCTTCTTAGAGAAGGGCTGTCAGTGAGGCCATCCATAACAACTCAGCCAGGGTGGGAAGCGATACCCTACTCTCGGCACTAGCACAGAGGATGTGAGATAGCAGGAAGTCTCTTCCTCCAGTACTACAGGGAGATTTGAGGTGGGCACCAAGCGATGCTCTGAGTCCTAGAAACGCATAGCATCCTCAGGACAGAGAAAAGGGTGATGCCCCCCCCCCCCAATGGTCCAGGGATTGATCAGCCTTAAGGTCAGGTTCTAAAAGCTCCTGTTCAAGGAGCCGCTCTCTCTCCTTCTTCCTCTTCAGACTGAGTACCAGGTATCACTGTCTGTAGCATCCACAGAACTGGGGGAGCGGGATCTGAGGGTCCCTGGGTTTTCAGATTCTTTGCAGAGGAAATGTCCCCAGTAAAGGCCCCAGGACTGCCAGTCTCCCCTCTTACTGGGTATGGACCAAAAGGGTGGTTCAAACCTCACTGCAGGTCAGTTCTTCCTCTAGCCTCTTCCTGGAGAGGGTCCAGGTCCAGAACTGAGAAAGCATGGCAGGGATAGTAACAGATGCAGAGGGAGGAATGGGGAGCCTGCTCTTTGCTGAGATCCTGTAGGGAGGCTAAGAGGAGGGATCAGAAAGTTCCATGGAAGAACCAGCAACAGGATCTGGTCTCCCTGGAACCGAGGATACATGCCTCCTTTTAGGAACCGTGCCCCTCGCACCTGGAGCTGAGGCAGGCACCGGAGCCGAAAGGTGGACTTGGGCTACCCAAGGGACAGACCTGTCTGGGACCGACCCAGAGACCAGGTCAGGAAACGAAAGATCAATCTCTGGATATCATTGGACCTGATCATACAATTTCCACTTCGGAGCTGTGCCAACCCCGAAAGAATCAGATGGATCCAATAGCTCTGACGCGTGGGAACCAGCACTGCTAACACAGGGGATGTCTTGCTCCTATGCAGCTTTTTCCTCAGGACAGCAGCACCCGAGATCGAAGGTGCCGACGACTCAAGTCCAAAGTCACTGCTTACATGCATCTTCCAGGGTCCGGAAGAGGTGGTTGGAACAGACCTTGGTCCCACAGCTGCAGGGGTTATGTCCGGGTTGGATTGCTGTGAAGCATGATACACAGCACCGGCGAGGGCAGTCGAACAGTCCTCGACCTTTCTTCCAGAACCAGGGCAGTGGGATCCAACCACGCAGCTCTCAGTTTGGGTACGTGATGCCTTGGGGCTTGACCAAAGGCTGCCAGAACTGAGCCTGGCTCTGACGGGGGCTGCAGTTCCTTGAAACCCTTCAGTCGGCCAGAGGCAGCCCCGGAACAAAGGCTGCACGTTTAGACCTCGGCACCGAAGTCTGGAGAGATGCAGAAATCCACGTGTCGAAGGCTTCCTTAAGCAGGAGGAGTTGCAGACCAATCTCCATCCCTGCAGGCTCCTGCTCAACACCCAGAAGGCGAGTGGCCTTCTCCAGACACCGCAAGTGGTTGTCTGATACCGAGAAGACAGCCGGGCAGGAAGCTCCTCTTTTAAAACCTTGGGTTTTCACCTTTTTAGTTTTGCTATACCCCAAAACACTAGCTCTTTGGAAGAAAAAGGCCTTTGGCGTCCAAGAGCCCGGAGGGGTTCACACCTGCCCAGGCACATGGTTGGAAAGAAAGAACTACTCCTCGTGCAGCGGAGTTGAGTGGTCCAGTCAGGCGTGTCTGTCCAGACCTCCAGAAGGAGAAGGGGCTGCACAGGAAACTGAAGAACTGCTGTGGTCCGCACAGCCTTTCTGGAGATTAGACACCAGATGGCAACAGCGTGATGGGAGAGTCAAACCGGGTTGAGTTTGCAGTTCTGAAAAAGGATGGTTGTCTCCTCAGTTAGATGGGCAGGCTGGAGACACACATTCTTGAGACAGACCTGGCACCTCACAACACCTTTAGAATCCTACAAAACTCTTAGCTCCCCATATTCCTAGGAGGAAGCCAGGGGTCTGGGTGTGCACAGTGGAGAAAAAAAGTGATCGGATTATTGATTTAAGAGACCTCCCCATTCCATGTGATCTCAAAAGATTCTCCACTCAGCTGCCTCACCCCAGACCAGGTGCAGGATGCAAGTGAGAATCCCAGCGACCAGAAGCTAAAAACTGGACCAACCGGCTTTGTAATTCTGGCTGGCCCTCTGTGTCTAATTCCTTAAGGCACATGCAGAAAACCCGCAGCACCCAGCTCATTCCTCAGTGGTTTGTTGCCACCACCGAGCACAGGAAAGCCTGTCAGGAGTGAAGCACCAATGCACCACAAGGAGGTGGTTGTTTAGAGGCTGGTCTGTAAAGATGCAGAGCTCAGGGATGCCTCCACTCTAGTGGTGGCTGCATTTCACCGTACAGGCTCCGTAGTTTTGTACAGTATTTGTGTTCTCAAGAAGGGGAAGATACGGCCTGGCTGTTCCGGGCCAGCTGATCTTGGAGTGCAGGTTTTGCTGGTTACTTAAATTCAGAACATACGGTACACGAGGCATCACAGTATCAAGGTTCAGCTGGGGACACCCCTCCCCTCTCTGAGTCCTTCCTGTTCCCAACACAGCCCAAAAGCCCCCATACTGCAGGAAGAACACCCATGTTGCAGCAGCCACCCACCCTTCTCACCTGGAGGAGTCACTGAGAAATCTGGTCTGAAGAAGCCAGATATTCAGCAGTAGATCCCCTGTGAGCTGCGGGTACCACTGCCCAGCCACACCAGGCCAGCGAGATGTGGATTAACTTGGCTCTGGACAAGAACCAGGACCCTGACTTCCATGTCCAGCATTCCACCTACCAGATCAAAGTGGCAGTTCTGGCAGAGGTAGTGTCCCGCTGGGCTCTGGGTAATGTTCTGGCATTCGCCACAGACCAGCCTCCCATAGACTTTGGAGAACAAAGTTGGAGCAAACACACCTGTTCGGAGAGAGAAAGTCAGCAGGGTTTGGAACGGATGCGAAGGGGTTTCACACTGCCTTAGACTAACACTGGCGACCCAGGGCCCGAGGAAAAGGTGCAAGAGACACCATGCTTCCACTAGGTAGCTGATCCCAAGACTTGGGCCGGAGCCGGCTGTAGAGAGGGAATGACCTGCAGACCATGGAGCCCCCCTTAACTGCTGCGGGCCAAAGAAGTGCAGATTCTTCTCTCCTGCACATGGTGAAGAGGAATTCCCATTTTTCCCCCTCCAGCCGGCCAATGTACTCAGGGGAGACTGGCCAACGAGGAATAACCAAGTCCCTTTAATATGTCCAAGGAACAGTCCAAGTTTCCCCCATGCTGCCTTGCCGGTGTGCTCTGACAAATACCCGGAGGGCCCCACTCTCTACAGAAGAGATTAGCTCGTGTCTATTCAGTCCTTGGCTTTTTGATTTAAAAAAAAAATAAATAAATAAGTCACCATCCTGACTACATGGCCACTCTGGTCAGCCGGCTGGAAGTCACTCCCACAGGAGTCGACGTGTCCAGCTGTGGTAAGAGGGGCAATATGCCCTGCTCGGGGCAACCCCCCTCTAGCTTTACGAGCTGCCTTAGGCACAGGCGTGTGCCCCAGCCAGCTTTCCGGAGCTGCCGGGAGCCGAGTGTAACCCCGGACACAAGCCCACATTTGCAAGACGCCGCCAACCAAAGGGGTGGAGCCGAGGTGGAATTTCATCAAGCCAGCCTGAACCAAGCCCGTAACCCTTTGCGGGGAGGATGTGCACAGGGTATATTTGGCCCCCCCAGGTTTGCATCGGAGCCAGGCTTCGTTGGAGAGGCCTCGAGATGAGAAGATGGCGACAGCCTGCGACAGACCAGGGCTAGTGGGTGCTGCCAATACGTTCCAGTTGGTGCGTGTGTGTCGGTTTCTTCACTCCGGAACCCCGCGACGAAAGTGCGTGGCCAGCATCTCGCTTACCTCCCACAGACAGGAACAGCAGAGCAGAGCTGACGCCTGCCGACCGGCTGTTAAACCTCTGCTCCTGATGGCGGATGCCTCCGATTACCATGCACAAGCCCTTGAAATGGAGAGAGGACAGTCCGTTATCACCCCTTGCTCTTGGGCCGTCCCCGCCGGCGTGCATGTTGAATGGCAGCCGGGGTAGTCC
Source organism: Emydura macquarii macquarii (assembly GCF_026122565.2). NCBI lineage: Eukaryota > Metazoa > Chordata > Testudines > Chelidae > Emydura > Emydura macquarii. Next base: position 8,550,040 of record NW_027133607.1, on the reverse strand, counting down.
CACCCATGGGCTTGCAGGCCACTCCATCGCGAGAGCCCCAATCACTAGCATGAGAGGCAGCTGCTAAGAAAAAGATCCGATGGAGGGAGTCTGGATGGAGAGTTTTAGAATGAAGAGGGAGAAGGGTCGGAAGCTGCTCACACCTAGGGACCGGATCAGCGATGGAGCCTGGGGAATAGCACCAACCCACAGGCCTCCAGACAGACTCACCGGCACGAGGAGGACGCAGCCCAGCAGGGTCCCCGTCAAGGCCGACTTCACGATCTCCTCGTAACACTTGTTCCCTTCCCGGGCACCCTTGATCAGCGCGGTGATGTAGAAGGTCAGCTCTATGATGGAGCCGAAAGTGGCGTTCACCACGGCCCCCACCGCAAAGTTACTCTGAGCTGAAATGCTAAGTCACGCAAAGGCAGGGGGGTTAGTGAGGACCCGGAGGGTTAAGACAGGCTCTGGGAGGAGGCAGCCTGATCCGTTATTCAGTGTGGACAGAATTCCTGCTACTGGGGCAGCCTTCTAGATTGGAACCACATGGCTCCCAGCCCTCAGATCAAAGGGGCTTTTCTAGGACACGTTTGATCTTTTTAAGGAGGGTGCCGTCCTCCTCTAGCAAAATCGGTCCACCAGCAGGGCTGCAGTTACGTGGCGGAGATACCGTAGCGGGGGTCCAGTTATGCCGCTTTGCGCTGCGTCCTCCAGCTGGACTGGGCGGTGTGGACGCAGAACCCCAAGGACCCGTCAAGAGCGGTAGGACCTGGGGGTCAGTTTTGTAGGCAGCGCTTTTGAGTTAATGCCTCAGCAGGGTGCAGCTCGGCCCCCGTCACTGGAGGTGCCACCCGTGACCTAGCACACGGCAAACCGAGGGCCCGGCAGGCTAGCGTCAGCTCTGCAAGTTTCCCACCAGCGAGACGGCACCCGGCTACCCGTTCTAGAACAGCCTGCAGGACTAGCACTGGGGTGGAACATGCAGCCTTCCCGAGACGACAGGGGTGGTGTCTGGATACAGAGTGACGGGCCAGCGACGTGGAGTGATGCTCCACTGGGGGGGTCCAAGAACCCCATGGGGAGTTCGTGCCTTCAGCTGGGTGGCACAAGAGTGATCTGCCACAAGCAACAACCAGGACTCCTCCCAGCAGGGAGGGTGAGAGATAGGGACAACAGGAGTCAGGTTGCACCCCGTCTTGCTGGCTAATGGAGTGACATCGAAAGCTGCATTGTGAACGGGGAGTGGGAACGAACCCAAGGGATTGTTCCTAACCCAGCCAGCGGCCAGGGGCCCACGACCCCCCAGCCCAGCGTGGGAGAACGGGCTGCCTTACCTGGCGATGGCCATGCCGATGTAGTACGAGAGGGGCATTATGGAGAGCAGCGAGAGGGTGAACTTCACAGCAGAGCTGGTGAAACGGTTGCGGCTGTCGACGTAACCCAGCACCAGCGTCACGATCACCAGCGGCAGCAGGTCTGCGTTGCGGCTGGTCAAGGGGGAAAAAAACTTCCAGACCTTTTGTGGGCCTTTGTCACGCGTCCCCAGGGTGCCTCAAATGTCGAGGGACTTCGCCTCCACGCCCCAGGAGGGAGGTTTTGCAGAGGTTAAAATAACCTGAGCAAGGGAGTCCACATATATGGACTGAAACCAGATCTCCCTGCTGCCCCGTTTGTTCCCTCAGCCGCAAGCCAACCCTCCAGTTGTTCCTACCACTTCGTTGTCAGGGAGCAAACGCCTCTTCTGAGCATGAGATACACCCACTTGCCTCTCAGCCAGCTCTCATCTGAGGCAGGATCCTTCTCCCCCACCCCATGCTAGCCACTCGTGGCCCAGAGACTGCTACAGGATGGCCTTGAATTGATCGGGGATGTGCAGAGAACACAGGGAGGAGAGAGGGGCCACCTGCATTCACCCCTCCGCAGGAGATTTCTGTACAGCCCCGCTGCTTCCCTCTCTCCCCCCCCCGCCACCAGCTCTGGGCTGCCGGACATACGTTTGTTTCCCCAGCGCGGGCGCTGGAGCCCGGAGTCCGTTTAAAGGATACTGACGGCGAAGACGTTGATCCCATCCACAGCGTATTTGTAGTAATAGGCATTCACGGCGTGGTAGCAGCACAAGACCACTTCCGCCTCCAGCGGCACCTCTGTCTGCGGGGTCCGAGGGGCAGCTCGTTAGAAGGGGGGGAGGGTTACTAATCGGCAGCAAACCTCACTGTCCTAGGCAGTACCACAGCGACGCCCCTACCCAGCTGAGATTGCCTGAAACGTCCCATTTCATGGGCTTCCTCGTGGCCCTGCTGGTCCCCCCGCCCTCAAGGAGGAGCAGATTGCTAGGCATTTTCCCTCCGACGAAAGATTCACGGAGCACGGACGCTCTCCCCCGCCCTCTGGGTGGGATGGAGGCGTCTTTAGCAGGAGCCTAATCAGAGCCACTCCACTGCGCCAGGCAGAGTAGGTTGGCCTGGAGACCGGTGCAAGTCACTTCGACCAGATCAGCCCTGCCTGCTCAGCCGCCCTTGAGTCAGGATGGGCGCAGGCGGCTCGAAGCCACCCATCCCTGGCTGCTTGCCCATTTGTAGAGCCCTGCACGGACACAAACCTTTGGATCCGCATCTGATCCACATCCGCTGGAATAAACTTTTCCCCAACCCGCAATCCGCCCTCCCTCAGTTAGATTTACCCGCACAGCCGCTGTTTTGGAGCCAGCAGCCCTCCACTCCAGCAGCTGCTCAGCCCTTGCCACCCCAAACAGATGATGAGCCCCTCCCGCCCAACAGCTGCTCAGCCGTTCCCTGCACCCCCGGCAGGCGGCTGCTCCAGCCCTGCCCCAGAAGTCACAGAGGTCCCGGCCTCCGGGACCAATCTGACCGCCATCCGCGAGAAACGGTCCGCAGAGATGAAGCAGATTGGCAGGGTTCTGACCTAGAGGAGCCCGATTCCCGCCGCGAGCCCTCCAGCCGCCCTCCAGCCGCCGCGCTGCCCCTCCCTCCCCAGGCATCAGCCCTACGTCCGGGAGGTTGGGAAGCATGGCGCTGAGCCCCGGTGAACTCTCCTCCCCGCCTATGCTGCCATGGAGAGGAGGCCATTCAAAGCTGCTCTCCTCCTCCAAGACTTGCCAGTCCATCCCCCCTCTCCAGGGACGGGAAATGCCAGCAGGTGACGGGCCACCCCCTGTCCAGACACCACGCTCCCTCCTCCTCCTCCTGGCCAAAGGGGCAGGCTGGAGGCACGTTCGTCGCTGAGGAACCAACCTTCCTCAGCCGCTGGACGTGCACGTGCTCCGGGGGCAGGAGCAGAACTTTGGTGACGGTCCGAGCGTTCATCTTGGCAATGGGGATGATGAACACGAAGAGCCAGGCAAGGAAGCAGACCAGGCCGTGGGCAAGCGCCAGGACGGGGTAGCCCAGCAAGAGCCAGATGTAAGTGTTCACGCGCCGCTGGAGGAGGACAGAGGGAGGGAGAGAGTAAAGCACGGGCTACGTGAGCGGCCAAGGGAAGGCATTGACCATCAGGAGCCATCCTGGCTCCCGGGCTGTTCCTCAGATCTGCTGGGGCGTCAGCTCAGACCGCTACCATGATGCTTTGGTTATAGGGACTGTACAACTCGAGGAAACCAACTGGGATCCTGTTCTTCTGTCTCCTGGCCGGGGTAGTATCAGGGCCAGGGATTCAGACGCCAGAGAGGTTTCCCTGCTGGTCCTTTCCCATTCCTAGAGGGTATTTAGAGGGGCACTTGACTGCATGGATACAGACCCAGCAGCTGACCCAGAGTAGGAAGTGCCATGTCTAAGGTGGGGGTGGGGGGCCAGCCCCACACTTAGAAGAGGAGGCCTCTCCGCTGAGGGAGTCAGAGATGCAGGCACCTACTGGGCCGATCACGCTAGACCCCAGCTGGGGAGAGGCCTTTCAACCTCAGGTCACAGTGGAGCTGGTTTGCGCCACGTTGCATCCCAGCCCTCGAGCCGTCCACCCAGGGAGGAGCATCTCCGAGGCCTGCCTCTGCCCCGTCCAATGCAGGCGCAGCCCTGTTCCCTGTGGGGCCCTTACCCAGTGTGGGGCGTCCGCACGGCCACTGGGCTCCTGCGGCGGGCCGGGCGCCATCTCGCGGCGGCTGAGCAGGGGGGTGCTCTCCTTCGCCTCGTTCACCTCCGAGATGACTTCGCATTTGTTGAACTTGATGCTGCACTTTCGAGAGTACGGTCTGGTCTAGGAGGCAGGACAAGAGGTCTTCAGAGAGGGCCAGAGATTTGGGGGAGGTGGAGGAGGCCATCTAAGGAACCCACGAGAGGCTGAGATGACTCAGCCCCGCGTAGAGCGGCCTTCGCTTCTGCACAGGCTGGGGCTGGCGGCCCAAACTCACCACAGGGCCGAGGCTCGGGGCTAACATGCCCCCTCAGGCCCCGCACCGGCTCCGCTTGCCATTTTACATGAGCTCTCTGCAGGTCACTACCGTGACCGTGTGCCGGGTTAACACAGGACGACAGAGGCAGAGAACTCCAAGTTCTGCCGTGGAGCAGGGAACCAGGCTCTTATTTCTACCCTGTTAGCAGATGCCCCTGAGCTGCGTTGGGAGTGAGGTCCCCACCTCCTGTACCTAACATTGCCTCCTTTTCTGGCCAGACGTATGGGGCAAGCAAGCCAGCTCTCCCCTGGGGAGGAGAGAAGGGAATGGGGAAAAGTCTATGCCCATGCAGTCGTGTTAGCCCGTTGGCCAGGGATCCCCAGTTCAGAACTGGGCATGAATCCTGCTACAGCAGAGATGAAGCCGGTCACCTCTTTTCCGGCTCTCCACTTCCCCTACCTTCTGAATTACTTTTCCAAATGGCCAGAGAAAATACCCAGCGAGGTCCCAGCACAGCTTCCCTGCGGATAGAAAGGAGACGGCGGTCACCCCCCGGAGCTGGGGCAAGGATCCCTGGAATATTTCCACTTGGCCAGCAAGGCATTCACTCTGGGCCAGAGGTGGAGGAAGATTACTGAGGGGCGGGCCAGGCTGTGCTGGGGGCTGGGGCTTGCCCAGATGGAAGGGAAGGTGCCAATGTATCCTTTTGGAGGTCTGAATATCGGAAGTTGTGCACGCTGCCTAAAGGGTTAGCGGTAACTTCGCACTTCTGCTTTTAGGAAGCAGCGTACTTTCACATACGAAATCTTTCCCCAGTACAAGGTTGAGGCCAGAAGGATCAAGTAGTCTGACCTCCTGCACAACACAGGGAAGAGATTTCATCCAGCAATTCCTGCCTCAAACCCAGTAACTTGGGCCTGAATTAAAGCGCCTCTTTTAGAAAGACAGTCGGTAACGATTTAAAGACTAAGTGATGGAGAGTTTACCACAGAACCATGGATTTTTGAGAAATTACTAAAAGGTTACAAGTTCTCTGTCACCTGGAATCTAAGTTAATGGAGGTCTTATGATGCCTCCTTATTCCCTGTGTTCCTCCCACAAACGTGACCTCTAAAGGGTGGGATAATTACATTGTTGTTGCGTTTCTACAGCCACTAGCACAAGAGGGTCCGCGACTAGGATTCCCAAGCACTATACCAATATGGATATAAACATTAAGGTAACACGAGGTTTTTAGGATAACCCAGGGGTCCATGAGAACTGAGTTTGCCATCTAAGATCAAAAAGCTGGCGGAGATCACACTGTGTCTCCCCCCAGTGCAACCTTGGCTTCTAGGCCTGTGATAACACACGAAATAAGAATCTCTGCAGAACGCACCATATGGAGCTCCCAGGACTGTGAGGAACATCAGGGCAGAAACCAGGAGATAGAGGAGCGACAGCCACCACCCGAACAGCAGCAAGTAGAGGATGTTGCCACATGTGACTGTGGAACCTGGTAAAGAGAAGATATAAGGAGTGAGGGCACGACCTATGGAAAAACAAAAACAAAGAGATAAGTTCTGAGGAGCCCCATCCAGCCCAGCTGGTTTGGGAGTCATCATCAAGTCTAACACACAGATTTTTGTCCTGGTGAAAGGAACTGGATTAGTAGCCCTAGCGACTGGTCCTGTGTGTATAGATGGGCTTGGGAATCCAGGCACTCACTCCCCCCAGGCAAGTGAGGCGCACTGCCTGGTGGAGGAGGTGGCTACGCCCCCGACTCTGCAGAATTTAAGTGCTCGCTTTGAGATGTTTCTAGTCGTCCTCTCTGCAAAGCTAAAAGCTTGCAAATGTGACGGGAGGCGATGCAGGTTTCCTGAGTCTGCAGGTAGGCTGCTCTGGGACCTCTGCTGCTGCTCAGAGCTTTGCCCAAGCAGCCTCATGACACCAGCTGGACTCTGATCAGTCCAGAGCCCTTAAAGCAGCAGTGGAAGAGCTGTGCTGATTTCATTCGGCTATTGAGAAGAGGAGGGAGATGGAGAGTGGCTGGAGCCGTACATGAGTAAGGAGTTAGAGTAGCTGGGATGAGAGGAAGTGTTCTCTTCCAGCATAGACAAGAATGGCCATAGTGGATCAGACCAATGGTCCACGTAGCTCAGCATCCTGTCCTCGGACAGCAGCCAACGCCAGGTGCTTCAGAGGGAACGAACAGAGCAGGCAATCGAGCGATCCGTCCCGTCATCCACTCCCAGCTGCTGGCAAATGGAGGCTAGGGACACTCAGAGCATGGCGTTCCATCCCTGACCCTCCTGGCTAACAACCATCGATGGCCCTGTTCTTCAGGAACTTCTTTAAATTCTTTTAACCCTGTTACAGTTTTGGCCTTCAAAACATCTCCTGGCAACAAGTTCCACAGGGTGGAAAGCAGGCAGGCTTTGTATTTCAGACTCCCAATAGCCACAGGCAATGAGGGAAGAAGGTCCTGATTAGGCTGCAGCAATAGAGAATTTTGTGGGGGAGAAAGAGGGGTCTCTCCTGGCCAGCGACCTGTATTTCCGCAGATCTCTGCTGCCATCTTATTTCTGTATCTGCCTCTGGCTAAGGAGCTCAGCCCCAGGCTGGTCTGCATCCGGGGAGTTCCAAGCCCCCCCCCCCCCAAGTACAGCATGGGCAGCAGCACCAGCTCCCCCACAATCCCTGCCACCGGATTCAACCTTAGCCCAGAGGGATCTCCTCCAGGAGAGGAGAGGTAGCTGTCTGCCCATTCTGTTCTTGGCTTGTCTGCCGAGACTGCTCCTTCCCAGCGCGCTGTTGGACTTCAAAAACGGGAACAAGACAGAAGTGACGGAGCTAGTTACACAGACATTAAAGAGAACAATTACAGGAGTGACATGCCTGCAAGCTGCATGGACACTTTTTAGAGACACCATGAGAGCAGGGCCGGCTTTAGGGAAAATGGCATCCTGGGTGAACTTGTATTTTGGCCCCCCACAGACTCCCCCCAGCCCCAGGGCTTAATTTGTATTGAAAGAGGTGTTGGCACAATCCTGGCATAAATTAAGCCCTGGCCGGGCGCCCCGCTCTGAAGGCAACGCTGCCACCAGCAGTGGTGCAGCAGTAAGAGTGGCATGGTAGATAAGGTGTATTTCCATGCTTCCTTCTGCATCGCTGCTGCGCATTGTGGCGCTTGGCCTGTGGCTAAAGTGAGCTCTGCGTGTAGAACAGGGGCTGCATCTTGCCAGAGCCCCCGGGCATCCTGCAGCCTTCTGGCCACTCCTGGCTCACCAGGGCATGGTTTCAGATTTTGGGGGGTGGAACCACAACTTCAGTCTGAAAACTAGATATTCTTTGCAGATAATTTAAAAATTAGCTGGTAGGAGCACTGTATCTAATGCCTATATAAAGAAAGAAAAAAATATACAAACACCAATTAAAGCCATCTTTTAAGTTTAGACATAAATTTATAACAGATCAGGAGATAATATAGCAAGATATTCCCAATCCCAAACCTTGAGGTATCCCTTCTGGAGTTTTAACACAGGCCAGAAACACAGGTTAGTAAGTATCAATCTTTAGGAGAGAGAAATAAAAATAAATAAAATCTGCTTACTCTAACAGACACTGTGTTGCTGACAATATCTAACTCTATTTTAGTCAATTGTTTTTCACGCCACTAGAAAGATTTAATTTTAATATATGCAATCAAGGGTCCCCCCACCCCTTTTATTAAGAGCAGGAATTTTTCTAATTACTTTGGCATTTATGTTTGCTGATCACAATTATGTGCGTGATTCACTAACATTTGACTCCATCATTCCTATTAGCATCAGACTTGGAACCGCATTTATTTTTGTATGAATTTTATGTTATTTTACAGATATAACTTAAAAAAACCATTTGAAAGTAAGTGGGCTTCATCTGCAGCGTGGCTAAAGTTAGGTGTTTAGCTAATTTTTTTGTTTTGTTTTTAAAAGAACTGGCATTGCTAAAGTGAATACGAGCTAAATTTACATTCCAGAAGGATGATACTGATTGCACCTTTCTAAATGAATGACAAAGCACAGTATGGTAATAAACGTAATAATGATAATTACTCCAGCCACGACAATTGAGGCATTTTAGAACTCGCCACTCCGAGAATTAAATTTAAGCATGAGAGAAATAAAAATGATAAAATGCCCAGACCAGTAAAAAACTAAAACAGCAATGTAATCCTTATATTCTCTGTAGTGTTAGTCTTTCAGAGTGTATGTGCCTTGCACTTTTCAACAGGACGTACCAAGAAGTAACAACAATGTGTGTGTGTGTGTTGTTGGGGGGAGGGGAGTGTGCTTGAGTGAGTGTCCGGCTGCCCCCCCGCTCACAGCTGAGTTCGTTCATCCTCTCCAGATGCAGTTGCGCCTGCCTGGCTGCTGGCAGTCAGGTGGGTGATAGGTACCAACACGGCGTGGGGGGGGGGGGGGGAGCGGGGGGGAAACTGAGCCCACCCACCCTTACGGCCGGGCCTGTATGAGAAGCTCAAATTAAACGTATACCCCAAATTAAAGAGGACAGTAAGAGGACCAAAAAATGCCACCATGGCTAAACAGAGTAAAAGAAGCAGTTAGAGGCAAAAAGGCATCCTTTAAAAATTCAAAGTCAAATCCTACTGTGGAAAATAGAAAGGAGCACAAATTCTGGCATGTCCAGTATAACTGGGCAGGCAAAAAAAAAAAAAAAAAAAAAAAAAAAAAAAAAGAATTTGAAGAGCACCTAGCAAAAGACCCAAAAACTAAAGAGCAAAAAAAAAAAAAAGAAAAAAAAAGAAAAAAAAAAGAAATTACGTCAGAAGCAAGAAGCCTGTTAGACAATCACTGTGGCCACTAGACAAACAAGGTGCTAACGGAGCACTCAAAGAAGACAAGGCCATGGAGGAGAAGCTAAATGAATTATTTGCATCAGTCTTCACTGCAGAGGATGTGAGGGAGATTCCCACACCTGAGCCATCCTTTTTAGGTGATAAATCTGTTGACACTTCAATCTGGGACAGTTCCTCAGAGGTCGTCTTGGAACAAATTGATAAATTAAACAGTAATACATCACCAGGACCAGATGGGATTCACCCAAGAGTTCTGAAGGAACTCCAGTATGAAATTGCAGAACTACTAACTGTGGTATGTAACTATCACTTAAATCTGACTCTGTACCAGATGACTGGAGGATAGCTAATGTAACATCCATTCTTAAAAAGGCTCCAGAGGCAATCCAGACAATTACAGGTTGGTAAGCTTAACTTCAGTACACCAGGCAAGCTGGTGGAAACTATTGTAAAGAACAGAATTAATCAGATACAGATAAATATGATTTGTTGTGAAGGAGTCAACATGGCTTTTGTACAGGGAAACCATACCTCACCAGTCTATTAGAATTCTTTGAGGGGGTCAAACGTGAAAAATGGATATAGTGTACTTGGACTTTCAGAAAGCCTTTGACGAGGTCCCTCACCAGAGGCTCCTAAGCAAAGTAAGCAGTCATGGGATAAGAGGGAAAGTCCACTCATGGATCAGGTACTGGTTAAAAGACAGGAAACAAAGGGTAGGAATAAATGGTGTTTTCAGAATGGAGACTGGTAAATAACAGTGTCCCCCAAGGCTCCGTACTGGGACCTCTGTTGTTCAACATACTCAGTGATCTAGAAAAAGGGGTAAACAGTGAGGTGGCAAAGCTGGTAAATGACACAAAATTACTCCAAACAGTCAAGTCCGAAGCAGACTGTGAAAAGTTACAAAGGGATCTCGCAAAACTGGGTGACTGGGCAACAAAATGGCAGATGAATTTCAAGATTGATAAATGCAAAGCAATGCACATTGGAAAACAATCCCAACTATTCATATAAAATGATGGGGTCTAAATTAGCTGCCACCACTCAAGAAAGATCAAGTCCTTGTAGACAGTTCTTTGAAAACATCCGCTCAATGTGCAGTGGCTGTCAAAAAGCTAACAACGTTAGGCACTAGGTCTAGGGAAGATAGAAAAAATTCGGTTTGTTTCCTCTGGAGAAGAGAAGACGTGGGAGGAGGGGGAGATAGTGTTCAAATACCGAAGAGGTTGTTACAAGGAAGCGGGAGGAAAATTGTTCTCCTTAACCTCTGAGGATAGGACAAGCTGCAATGGGCTTATTTTGCAGCAAGGGTGGTTTAGGTTGGACATTAGGAAAAACTTCCTGTCAGGGTAGTTAATTGCCCAGGGAGGCTGCGCAGTCTCCATCGCTAATCTTCTATGATTCGATAAACTGCCATGTTCTGTTCATTCCCTTTGAAGCATCTGGCAACGGCCTCTGGTCAGAAGACAGGATGTTGGGCTACACAGACCAGACCATGGACCACACTGGGTCAGGTTATTCTTATGTTCCTAACCACCAGAGGGAACTTAGGTCACAGACTTGAGCCAATGATCTGGCTGGGGAGGCATTTACACACACTGCACTGTGAGCCGAGTTGAAAAATTCTTACCCCGTCACTCAGAGCCATGGGATCAACATACCGCAGGATCTGACCTGAACTGCTCAGCTCAGAGCCAGACGCAGACAGCTAACGCCCTAGCTCTCCGCCTTTAAAGAACAGCTACACGCCCGATGGGCAGCACTCCCTCTGTTTCTGAGATGTGGGCACAGATCCAGCCCCTTAAAGTTTACCACCCATTCAGGAAAGCAGCCACGCAAGTGGCAGGGATGGCTGCACATTAAACACAGCACTTGAGAGCTTGGCACAGCCTCGGCTAACCAGCGGCTCGAACAACACAGAGGACGACATGCGGGGAGGAAATCCCACCGTGAGCAGTACAAACATTCTGCTGCCATCCACAGGTCCTTGGAGGTGCCACTCTACTTGCTAGGAGAGCCACAGACAGGAGCCATTTCCGCTGGGGACCCAGGACCCCATCCTTCATAAACTGAGGGAGAGTGTGTCTGGGTCACAGAGCAGCAGCTGTCGCGCTCCAGATCCTCACCCTACTGCTGTTCTCGTGCACCGGCCTGGCGTATGCTACATCCTGAATGCCAACAGCCCGACCACCACGGCCTTCTGCAACCAAGTGCTTCCCTTTGGCGGGAGGAGGTCTCAAGGAGAGTAGGACTAGCGGCTTGGTTTTGGAAGAGGAGCACCCCCCCCCCCACACACACACACACCCCCCTCTGCCCCACCGGGTGGCGTGCGCATGTACTTTAAACACGACGGCCGGGTCAGTCCGGATGAGCGTGTTACAATCACCTACCAGACGTGCTGACAAGTTCGAGGGCTGACGGATTCCAGACCTCTGCTGGTCTTGCAGGAGAAACAGAACTCGGGACCGCTAGCTGGGGGAGGATTTAGAGACGCTCCTACCTGATAGCCTGAGTTTGTTAGGTCCTAACCGTGTCAGCCGGCAGCAGGGGCTGGGGGGGAGGCAGGATGTCCTACCTACGGGGCTCTTCACAACGTTCAGATCCGAGTAGAGCTCTTTCACGATTTCCGACCGGTCTTCCCAGGGCCTGGCTGTCACGTGGCTCTTCCATTTCTTAAAGCCAAACTGTGAAAGAGAGAGAGACACAAACGAGTCAGGCACCAGGTGACTGTCCCTGTCTGGCGCTGCCGTTCCAGAGAGCACGTCCCGCTCCTTCAAGCTGGTCAGAAGTGCTGCATGTGGTTTCACTAGGAAGCGACCAGCAGGGATTGTCAGAAGATGTTCTTGGGTTGGAAGGTCATTCTCAGCCGCCCACCGCTGCAGACCATGTTGTGTCCAATCAGCCTCCCAAGTTCAGCCCCTCTGATGCCATCTGCATACAGCAAGTTTCACCATCATGCAACTATTACACCACAGCCATAACAAACGTGCTACGGGCAGATAAACAGAGGGGAAAGGAGGGCAGGAGACAGTGGCTGCCCCAGGATTTTAGGAGTGTGGCTGCTAATCCACAGAAGGTTTATATAGACCTGAGACAGTTGCTAAACTCCTCTGCTCGCTAGGGAGCACGCAGCAGGGGGAGAAGGCAGAGCGGGCGCTACTCAGAGTGACCACGGTGCCTGAGGGCCAGGTTTACTTTGGAGATCAGGACACAGCTGGTGAGGGGCTTCTGGCTGGGGTCTCATTTACATCCAGGCAACCAAACGTCAGGGATACAGCGTTTGTTTGGGACCAGCCGACTGAGACCAGCCACCAACAGTGTAGTGACAACCCCCCCACTGCCCTCACGCATGATGGTACCCCAGAAACCTCAGTCAGCTTCTTTACCGCCCAGCACCGACGAGAAAGGCGGTGAAAGTTCCTGCATGTGGTTAACACACAACAGCGACTCTGAGCCAGTTAATCCTCGCTAACAAGGACAGACAGGGTACGTCTGCACCGGCAGCGCCAATCTCGGGGCCTGGTTCAACTGACTGTGGGACTACAAACAACAGCGCAGACGTCCCCGGCGAGGTCTCAAAGCCCAGGCTCCAGCCCAAATGGGAACATCGAGGCTGCTCCTTTTAGCCCTGCATGCCCAAGTCACTTGAGCCGGGCTCCGACTCGGTGCCATGGGTTTTTCTTTGCAGTGTAGACGTAGCCACAGGCATTTGGCCTTCCTTTGACATGAGGGAGGGGCTGTAAAAACCCATCCTTAGACTCTAGGATTCCCTGGAGAAGGTTTGGGGGCTGGGAAGAATTTTCCCCTACGGAACATTTGGTCAGTTCCACTTTGGGCTTTTTGGCCCCAGTTACCTGCACTGTGTTTTGATAAGTGAAGGGTTTTAAAATGGGAGGGAATTTCAAAGTTTCCCACACCACCTCAGAGGAAGAAATGCCTCACGTTTAGAGCACTGGCCTAGGACTTGAGACCTGAGTTTAATTCCCAGCTCCGCCACAGCCTGCCTGCGTGACCTTGGACACAACCTTTACTCTCTACCTCAGTTCTCATCTGAGAAATGGGCACAAGAGCTTGGCCCTATCTCATGGGGGGTTGCGAGGATAAGCTACGCTGTGAGGTGCTCCGGCACTAAGGTAACGGGCCAGAAAAGAACTTCGGACAGATAACATTGGTGCGGTCCTCCAGCTGCCGGTATTTAACAGTAATGCTTTAATTAGACTCCAGCTACATGCATTTTGCACTCGTAATCTTCATGCACCCCCACCCCCCGGCCTCAAATTTGTCTTCAACATCCACAGTCATCAGGATACAAGATCTTGGGAAATGAAGGCAAATTAGAACACTCAGATCTTTTAATCCCTAACGGCCCACGGGCTGAAAAGGTCATTCATTTGCCTCCAGGTCATTAACTTTGGACTGGATAAACCCAATGGAAATTGAACACGCTGTTGCCTACAGCCATCTAAGAACGTGCTTGGAGCCAACACATGCTGATGGGGGAGTAATGGATGGTGTAAGGCCAAGTCAGCATTACAAACATACACCCTTAAGCGACGCAGTCAGACCAGCTTAACTCCTGATGTACACAGCACTGCGTCAATGAGAGCTTCTCCCGCTAACATAGCTACCGGCTTGGGGGGAGGGAATACAGTAGCATCTTCACGGACATGCTACAGCTGCACCGGTGCAGCATTTTATACGTAGACCTGCCCGAAACGTGCTCCACTTGTTTAGTCTTTATAACCAAAGCTCCTGTATGAAGCAAGACAGAACTGTGCAATATTATGGCGTCTCCGAAACCAGCCTGCTTCTATAACGCTGGCACCTCCAGCGTTCGAAGACTGAGGACGGAGCACGGTTACCTGTCAGAGGTACAGGTCGCCCAGAACAAGCCGTCAGAGGGCCCTTACATCTATTTGTGATCATCCAGGCTGGATCTGGGGACTGGTTGTTAGGGAGCATGAAAAGCCTTTTCGTCATTCCCTGTTATTTACCATCTCGGATTAACCCTGCCCATTCAGTGCAGAGACACCACCAGCAGCTCCAGACCCATGCAGGCATTAGCAGTCGGGGCTATTTTGCTGAGGTTCTCCAGTTACGTTCAACTGAAATTAATCCAGATTAACGAGTGAAGGCAGGTTTGAGAAAATTACAATTTTACAGAAGAAATGACTCACCAGTTCTGCAGTTTAACCATGTCAGAAGGTGCTGTCATGAGATCAGCCCTTCCCCAGTGGACGGGCATTCAATTTGCACAAATTTAGGATCTGATCAGAGATACTTCATCATTGCATAGGGTTGTGTTTCTCAACCTTTTTGATATCAGGGACCGGCTTGCTGTCTTCCTAAACTGTGTCAGGGGGATCTCCGGGACCAGCACCGGTCCATGGACCAGTAGTTGATACCAGTGGTGTAGGGGACGGAAGGAGAAAGGAGTGTTCTGCACACACAGTCCTAGCCTTTGCCATGCACAGGGCGTCCCCGCTTCTGTTCTCTTCTCCCTGGGTTCGTACAACCCCTCCTCACCATAGCTCCAAGCACCTTCCAGCAGTGCAGTGAAGAGGACTAGTGTCACATGTGGTTCCTTCTCCCCCCAGGGGGAAAACTGTGTGAGCAGTGCAGGGTTGGAAGGATTAAACCATTCCCTGATTCAGATACCAGGGGCTTTTTGTATTTTATTGGCCAAATAGGTGGCTTCTCTCTGTACCCAGGAAGGCAAAGCACCAGTGCTTTTGAGCCCGGGAACGAAGAGAGCAGGCCCCCCTGCACCCGTCACTGTGCAGGCAATCGCCTTCACGTACATCTCAAGCCCCCCTAGTTCCTCCCAGAGTCAGCACCCCCCAGAATGCTCAGACAAAGTGGTGACTGTGTGTATGAGGGCCTGCACAGGAGGTCCTTGCTTTTGCTCACCTAGTGACCTTTTTTGCTCTTAGTTTATAAGCATAGATGTATGTATCTTGGGGGGGGGGGGGGGGGAGAGTCTGTGTATCTAAAAGCATCATAGCTGGGGTGGGGGGAGAGGGGGTGTTTCTATTTTCCATGCAGGGCTTGTTCCAGGGTGAACTCTGATCAGGATTACCACATTTCAGGTTCCAAAGAAGAGGACACGGGGGGGGGGGGGGGGGGGGGGTTGATGGTTAAATTAGCATCATGGGGATACCCTGCATAAATAATAATAATTCCTGCACACCATCTGTGGGAAAGAGGCAGCTGAGGTGAGCCAGAAAAGGGATTTAGCAACTCAGGAGGCCCAAGACGTAGGCCATTTTACAGCGGCATTTAGAAGAGGGACTTAGCAATCACAACACCCAGATAAGGCAGAGTAGCCCTGTTATTCCCATTTTGCAGATGGTGCAGGAGAAGTCCAAAATTAAAGAATTAAAGTTAGTTTAAGTTTGGGGAAGGACATATCAAATGGTGTCATAAAGAAAGGCCCTGACTAGCAAGTAGATGGTAGGCCTTGGAAATGAATGAGAAGGGCCAGAAGGAATGAAGCAAGGTGGAGGTCTGGTTCAAAGAATAACGAACGAGTTAAGGGGAATTTTCTAAAAAGGCCTCTGACGGGAAATCTGCAGGCCAGCAAGAAGGAGCAGAGGAAAGGAGGTTGTAAATCTTATCCGGATTAAGACGGGAAATAAGGGTGAACTGTTGCCAATTGGTTTTTAACCGAAGTCAGTAATTGGCGAGGACACCACTTGTTTGTGATAAAAAGTAAACGTTTAAAGGGTTCATTACTAAATCCTGGCAGGCCACCTTGGAGCCAACCGATATGAACCTGGGTTTAGTCCATTTGTAAGCGTCTTGATCAAATACTTGGAAATGTTTTGTTACTGTTTGGATGTAGTAAATTACTTATTAGTTAGGCATTTTACAGAATAGGTGTTTGGTGATTTCCCATATTAGTATTAATAATTTCAGTAAATAATTCCAGCAGATGGGGGAACTAAGGCACAGAGGTTAAGTGACTTGCCCAATGTCACAAGAAGTCAGTAGCAGAGCAGGAAATTGATACCAGATCTCAAGTCCTGGGCTAGTGTCCTAACCACTGGGCCATCCTTCCTCTCAGACACCAGAGTAGGATAACCAGCACCCTCCTCCCAGTTCTAGGCCTTAGTCCGTAAAAACCCACCCCTACAATTAAGATCCTCCCAGCAGCAGCGCCCTGGACTGTACAATGGCCACGCTTCTGTAGGGGATCAAAGCAACTGTAGGAAGGAAACCGCCCATTAGCCACAGCTGGGAAACGGACAAGCACTTTCTGAAGCACCCTAGCTTGAGCGCACACATGCCACCAGAGAGACCGCAGCCCTCAGTGAGATTCTGGCTTTCAGCCACCGATGCATGACCCCAAAGAGAGAAAAGAGGGGGAGGGTGACAGAACAAACCTTGTAGTTGTTGGAGAGTTTGTTGGCTTCCACCTCGTTTTCCGCCGTGATGGTGGTTTTCACCAAGCAGCCGTCACAGATCTGTACCTCGTCGGAGTGGTGCTGGCAGCAGGCAGGTGTTGAGATCACTGCGCAAGAGATCAGCAAGGCAAAGCCCAGGATTTAGACACACCACAGCCCAGCCAGAGCCCTACGTCCAGCTACGGGACTGTCCTTTAAGGATCCTGCAGAGCTCAGGAATGTGTCCCGTAGGGCGCTCAGGGCAGGGACAGTATTACTTATTTGTATGTTTGATGGTATTACTACATGACCAGGATCTCATTCTGCTAGGTTCTAACCCAACACAGAACAGCGAGACAGAGTAAACGGGCAAGACTCAGCAGGAAGAATGTGCCAGCATCAGTTTGCCGCTATTTTAGGGTCAAATGATTAGTTCTTCACCCATGGGCAGATGGTATCTGTATGGGGGAACCCAACCCACACGTCTCAGTACAACCGCTAGAGAGTCTAAAAAGTCACCCTACCAAGTATGGTGCAGGCAAGTCACCTGTTCAGGGTCACCTGTTCCACCCAATCAGGGAGTAAGCAATGCCACGTGACCAACCAGAGCCCGCGAACAGCAGACACTCACACCACCCACAAGTGTTCTTTCAAACCAGTGGTTCCCCAAGCTGCAGCCTAGCTTGTACATCACACAATGCAGGGCACTGGCTGAGGGGGTGTGGAGAGCTGGTCACATTGCGCTGTGACTCCAGCAGCTAAATTGGAGAAGAGAGGCTAAAAGATGCATTTGTCATAGACTTGAAGGCCAGAAAGGACCATCATGGTCCTTTAGTCTCACCTCCTGCACAGTACAGGCCATAGAACCTCTCCCACACACTCCTGGAGTGGGTCCATGACCCTGAAATTTCATGTGCCGGTTCCTTTGCTGTTCTTGGATGGAGATTATCCAGGCCCCCCAAGCACTTTCCCTGTGAATTGCTGTAGTTGCCATAAGCGTCTCAAGTCATTGCAGCTAACAGGAGAGGGGGGGTCGCTGAATCCCATCTCTCATTGGACAGGTGGTTCCCCACTATGGCGAAGTTGGAGGACCCCCTGGGCAAACAATTCAACACAGCCACACTCCCAAGCCACGAGTGCTTTGGTAAACATGTAACAGAAGTGGTTCACAACCAGCCAGCCTCAGACGCTCACGAGAAAGGACAGGACAGCCCAGTCCCCCTCCGTGGCTTTTGTGGGATGTTGCTGTGACCAGAGAGACGGAAAAGGACCAAACTAAGCAGACCTGAGAAAAACAAAGAGCTGATTGTGTGTTTGCCAGACTCAATACACTCTTCAGGGGAAGTTACCAAGAGGGAACTGCGGGGGTTGTACTCAAGATGTATTATGATGATTAGCTAATTGCATACACCGAACACCCCCCCAACGAGGCCAGTATTCCCACTGTACGGACACGGAAGATGCAAGGTAACGCAGCAACAGCCGAGATGGAAATAAAATTCTGGTGTCCTTGGCTCAGACTGTGACTCTGCGAGCTACTTTTGAGGTTGCCCTGTTTAACCCTTCCACTGCTGCTCCCCTGCGGTTGTTCACTGAAGTCAAGGGAACGCTGGCGTGTTCTACCTGCTGCATTCGAAAGCCACCCTTGGCCAGAGCATCATTCCTCCTACGCAGCGAGACGCAGGTCACGAGAGCGCTCCCTGGTCTGAAGTCGGCTCTGGCCCAGCGTCACTTCTTTGCTCTCTTCACAATCAGTATTTAAGAGTTGGGGGTTTTTTGGAGCCATAGATCAGTTGTCCCCCCCCCCCCTTCCCCTGGTAGGGGCTAGGTTAGCCTGCCAGTAAAGGCATACATTACAAGAAGATTTATTTCAAGATCTTGGATGTTAGAAAATCTGAAGTGCTTGCTATTACAAATAAGCTGTGCTCAACATAACCGTGCTGATATAACCTCTCTACCACAGCAGGACTCCAGGGGATCCACCCACGTAGTCACAGAATCATAGAAGATGAGGGTTGGAAGGGACCTCAGGAAGTATCTAGTCCAACTCCCTGCTCAAAGCAGGACCAACCCCAACTAAACCATCCCAGCCAGGGCTTTGTCAAGCTGCACCTTATAAGCCTCTACATAGGGGAGTGTTTATTAGTTAGCGCCCAGGACTCCTGGGTTCTGTTCCCAGCTTTCCCTTCCAGCTGCAAGTCACTCACTTCCTCAGGTCTGCACCTCTAAGAGAAGGCAGATCGCCTGCCTCTCAGGGGTGAGGAGAGGCCTCACTTGTGTGTGCAAAGCATTGAGATCCTTCAACAAGAAGGTGCCGCAGGCTCCAGCCACCTTCCGGCGTGAGAGCCCAGAGCTGGAGCGGGTAGGTCAGAGAGGGACCCCTGTGCACTTGGAGTCCCCCTTGCATTCTCTGGGCTACCTGCACAGTTTCCACGGGAGTGCATTTGCCAGCTACTGATCATCAGCCACCACGTCTTCTCCTCTCGAAAGGGACCGAATGACAAAGGAGGCATCTAACGCTTTCCCATCGCCCTGGAGGCCAATTCTGTGCTGTAAACCCAGCAGCACTAGCGGGCTTCCACTCTCACACTAGCGGGCTTCCTAGCGGACCCTTTCACTCTTACCTGGCAGTATCCTGGGGGTCATAATGCTGTGCTGATGGGATCCCGAGTGCATGTCCCCAAGGTCTCCATGCGTGTTGTTAATGGCCCCACAGTGCCGGTCACACAGCGACCCTCGCCGATGAGGATCGGCCCTGTGCTCAAATTCCTTGGGGAAATCTGAAACGGATACAGCGAAGGGAGAGTGAGAAAAAGACCGTCACGCTCTCGGGACAGGGCTTCTAAGCAGGAGCCGTTATGGACGCCAGCCGGGCCAAGTGTAATTAGAACAGGCAGGGTGGGACGAGAAATGCTGAAGGGGAGAAAGTGCCGACAGAGGGGAGAAAAGCCAAATCAGAAGAAACGAGAAGAGAAACCCCTCCACGGCATAGAGCACCTGAAGACTTTTCCTACTGAGGGTCACCTGCTGCATCCTATCCGGCTAGTCTAGGGTAGGTCATCCTTGGGGAGAGGACCCTATTTTTACAGCCGTGGACTTACACAGCACCCAGAGACGTGTCCAGTCACAAAAGAAACAGCGATACTAGGAAGAAGGAAAACTCGAGTGGGAGGCCGTACTTTTGTTCCATGCCATGTTCGCTTCCTAGGTTACGAGTCAGTGGCGGGTTGGTCGTCTCTAGTCTAGGCAGAGGTAACCTGAAGGTTTGGGCAAGGAAAGGGGACAACGCCCTCTGCCTCAAATTCAACCCTTTCCCCCACCCGCTCAGATGCTTTTTGCTCCTTGTTTTCTTTCCGACATTGGCAACCTTGGCCCAGATCGTTCCGTTTCAGGGAGGGCCGGGAAAATTCCACTCTTGCTTCCACCAGAGAAGAGGACAGATCAGGCGAGCCAAAAACTCCAGCCAAGTTACTGTCGCGCCCAACCCATTGCCAATGTGAATCAGATGACAGCTGGGATAAGGAAATGCAGCACACGGGGCTGGTGGGGAAGTGGCTTCACATGATCTTCACCAAACTAATCAATTATACCATCAAGGTTACACCAATTAGACTGAGAAGGTCAGTGGGGCTTCAGAGACCGAGCCTAGAGCTGATTTAACCCATTGGTCCCCTTGAAGAAATCCCCCAAACGTTCTCCAACAGCAGATGTCCTTCCAATCGTTTCAGTTTCCCCTTGATGTTCAGCAGATCAATTCTCCTTCCATTCCGCCACCCCATTTGCTCATGAAAGGTGCTAGGGAAAAAGACAGTCACTGTCTAGGGTGTCAAAGGGCAGATCAAGCTGGCTTTTGTGCACATGCATGCACTCCATCTACCTACCTTTAGGTTAAAAAAAGGGGTGTGTGTGTGGGGGGGGAAGGATCTCAAAGCTGGCATTGTCTAAAACTGTGCCCTGGGTCCCCGGTGAGACCGTTGTTTTACTGCTCTTTGCCGTGCCTGTCACTGTATTGTATAATGCTGAGCCATCCCCCTAAAACAAACAGGCGCCTCTGACTCCAGCCTAATAAAATCTGACTACACATTTGGTCTTCTGAGTCAGAGCTATTCATGCTTTAGAACAGATTCTTTCAGGCACTAATACAATAGGGCGGCTTAGACGGACAGACAGAGAAGGGGCACTTCCAAGATAAACCCCCACACGTTTAAAGGTTATTGGTGAATGGGTTAGATAACAGGGACTGAAAGCATTTTAGGAGTCTGGCTTATTTTTCACACCTCCCTATGTTGCCAACTCTCACAATTATTACTTTTTTCCCCCTTAAAGCCCCAGCTGCTGGAATCATGCTACTGCATGAGAGCATCAACTTTCATTTAAGTTTCCAGTCCTTATGATTGCAGAGAAAAGCTTGCAGATTTGGAGCTTGGGCTCCCTAGAGACGGGGGGGAGAGAGGGGGGAACCAGAAGGTAATTGAATAACCAAAAATTATTTAAAAAACCAAACCAAGCTTCTTAAGCCAATATCACAATTGTTGAATGTCTGGGGTGGGTAATACTCCGCACTCACCCCCAGGGGTCCTACCTGGCTGACACTGAAATTTCTGTTAGGCAGAGCCCTGCAAGGATACAAAATGTGTATCCACAGCCCATCCATGGAGATCCGCAGATCTGCCGGGCTGTAACTCCCAGAGACTCGGTTCTGCCGGGCTGGGTTCCCAGCAAGCAGCACAGCCCAATGGTTTGTCGTTCCCCTTCTCCCAACCGCAACCTGCCCCAGACTCCGCTTTCCAGAGCTAGGCCCGGCCCTTGGGTGCCACCACACAAAACCCCAGGGCTTCACTCAACGTGCCCAGCAAGATTCATGGGGTCCCTAGATCAACTTCGCAGAAGACCCGCTCGGCTCGGCCCGGCCCCATTCCCGGGTGACTCTGGATGGGCACAGATGCAGCCTGACTGCTCGGGTCTCCGGACGCTGCAGGTGTCGCTCAGCCCCGCAGGGGACGGGCCCAGCAGCTGCCCGGTCACCGGGGCTCAGAGGCGTTATTCCAGGGGCAGGGCTGGGGGAAGGCCCGGCCACTCTGCGGCCCCGATTCAGGCACGTCTCTCGGGGGCACGTGGCTCTTTCCCGGTTGCAAAGGGGCGAATTGAAACGAGCCGAGGGTGGGTTGGTTTTTTGCAGCGGGAACCGGCGGGGTCCTGCCTCGCTCTGCCCGGGACCGGCTCGGCAGCCCGGCTGGGGCCCGGGGGGGCTCCGGCTGGAAGCGGCGCCGCGCCGGTTTTCGTGCACGCAGCAGAGAGCGAGGCAGAGGAGGTTTTGCAAGGCAACAGGTGCGGCCCCTGCCCGCTCGGGGGGGCTCGAGGGGCAGCCCCGCTCCCGGCACCTGGGGGCGCCCCGGAGAGCCCGAGGGGGGGCCTGCCGAGCTCCCCCCATGCTTGGGGCGCCCCCACTGCCACGGGCGGCCGGGGGCCAGCGAGCTCCCTGCGCGCGGGGGGGGGGGGGGGGGGCGGGGGGGGGGGGGGGGGGGGCGGGCCTGAGCCCCCCCCCCCGGTTTGCAGACCGGCCCCCCCCGGCCCCGCCGCTCACCGAAGGTGTCGTGGGTGTAGCGCCGGCGGCGGCCGGGCTCCGAGCCGTTGTCGGACATGGCCGGGCGCCGGCGGCTGCTCCCCCCGCGGACAACGGCACGTGCGGCACCAGCTGGGCCAGCCGCAGCTGGGGGGGGATTTAAAGAGCAGGGTGCGGCGCATGCGCGGGATGAGCTGGGGGGGGGGGGGGGGGCGTACGGAGCTGCAAGGGATGCTTCCCTCCCGCACCGCCCCCCCGGGGCTCGAGGATGCGCTGCCTGGGAGATGGCCCCGCCCTCCCCTCTGCACCCACCCCCGGGGGCACGGAGCTCCCAGGGGTGCCGGCCCCTTGTCCCAGGGCCCCCCCCCCTGCAGTCAGAGTGCTACGGATGGACGCAGTAAGCGATTGGACTCGCCCGGCCCCTTCCCCCGCCTGCACGAGGTCCGAAGGATGCATGCACCCTGCACCCTGCCCCTGCCCCCCAGCACCCCGGGGTGCACCTCTCCCTGGCCCCAGGAATGCATGCATCGTGCCACGGAGCTCATTGTGCACAGTGTTTCCAACCCTGCCACTGGAAAATCATGAGCCAGACCCTCCCCTCCCCCCAACATTATGAGATTGGTTAAAACTCACCAGGGCTTTTTGTTTTTAATGAAATGCAGGTTTTCTTTTTTTCCCTTCTGGTTTCTGAGCTTTTAATGGACCCTCAGGTCCGGCATCTGGCTGACAGCGGGAGCCCCGGCTTGCCGGGGCAGGCTGACAGCCATTTCGAGGTGCAATTATTAAACCTGCTGCATGATCTTGGGATAGAACCTCCAATGTCAGGATTTTTCTCCTTTCAGCCGTGTTGGCCTGCCTGCTGTTGGTAGCTGGCTTTAAAGAAGACAGCGCCACCAATTTGGCCATCATTTAACCGGTGGTGGATTAGCTGCCTGTGGGTGCCATGGCATCAGAGTCCCTGGGAGTTTGGG
Source organism: Emydura macquarii macquarii (assembly GCF_026122565.2). Lineage (NCBI taxonomy): Eukaryota > Metazoa > Chordata > Testudines > Chelidae > Emydura > Emydura macquarii. The sequence goes on along the minus strand of NW_027133607.1, from coordinate 8,526,954 downwards.
GTGTGCAGGGAGCTCATGATCAACTGTGCGTCTGCAGGGACCAGTCTCGTTTTCCAACTTACAAGGTCTGTGGCTTGTTTCTCTACTCACCTCCTTCTCCTACTTTCCTTGTTCTCCTACCAGGTGGCCCAATCCCAGTCAAGACTGTTGCAAACAATCCCATGTGCCCCTCCCATTTGGAAGAAGCTTCTATTCTCTCTGTATGGCCCATAAAACTCTAGTCGCCTACGGGCTGTAATGCTATGGTTTAATGGTTGCTGGGTTAGTGTGCGGGTGGCCTGTGACATACAGGAGGTCTGATTGGATGATCGGGTGATCCCTTCTGACCTTAGACTCTATGACTCCCCACAACCATCTGCAAAACAAACTCATCCTCCTTTGCCATGAAGCTAGGGTGACCAGAGAGCCAGTGTGAAAAATCTGGAGAGAGGGGGGTGGTGGTGGGGGGAATAGGCACCTATATAAGAAAAAGCCCTGAATATCAGGACTGTCACCCTACATGAAGCCTACAAAAAAATTGAGGACAGCAAAGCTGCTGGTGTGCAGAGCCCGCTGCCTATCTCACTGGTTCCTTCTCTGTAAGCCATCGGTTGTTTCTTCACATATTCGTAGGTTTGGGGCCGGGACCATCTTTTTGTTTTTTGTTTGTACGGCGTCTAGTGCTACAGGAGTCCTGGTCTAGGACTGGGGCGCCTGGGCGCTACAATATATCAATCATAAATAACAAGCCTGCTCCTACTGAAGTCAACGGCAAAACACCCTGTAGGTTTTCGTCCACTAAGGCCCCAGTCTTTCAATCTGATTCGTGGAATCTAAAGATGCTTGTGAGGACCATAATGTGACTGATTTGTTGTATCCCTTATTGTTTAAGTAAGACCCGACTTGTTTTGGATATTCAGGCTGTGAGTGTGGTTAAGCTGCTGTAAACCCAGAATAAACCTACTGGATAAATCCACTGGAATTACTCCAGATTTACTCCTGTGTTTGAGAGCAGAATTTGGCCCCCTCTATGTTACAGAAAAACACCAATAAATAGATTTTAAAAATAATTCTCCCTGACCCCATCAGGTCAACACCCTGAAGCACTGGTATTTGTAACTTTTGTATCATCATCAAACATGCATAGGAATGCTGCACCAACCAGAGTGACCAGAGTTGATGGCATTGTACCAGGCATCGTGTGGCAGTGTTTGCAGATTGGGGCCATCCTGCAAATCCTGGGTTAATCCTGGACAGAGGATAACACACTGTATCTTGGCAGACTTTCACCTCTATCAAACTACCTGTGACTGTCAGTACAAGGAGTTTTAAAATCTGAATGGCACCAACTATGATGCCTCGCACTGGAAGGAGTCCTTTTTACCTTGTTGATGTTTCTGACAAAAAGTTGGGTGAGAAAACTCACTGAGGCATCACCGTTGCTGGTTATAAACTATTTAGGAGAGAGTTTAATTGGGGGAAGTGAGAGGTAGCAATTATTATATAAAATAAATACACTCTCATGGAATTCTTTTGTGGGTACAGACCACACTGCAGAGGAACTCGCGTGGAATCACTTCCCAAGTCAAAGCACTAATGCTGAGGATGCAGTTTAGAGAAGTGATGGTGGAGGGGAGAGGGTAGCTGTGGCTATTGGCTAGAGTTGGAAAGTAGGGGAACAGGTGCCTGGTTTCTGGGCTCTCATGCTCATAGTGACAGGCTGTGTGTTCTTCCGCACGTCACAGAAAAACAGAGCTATAGAGCACCAGGCTGTAAAATGGGAATATTTTTACCTACCTCTGTGTAAAGTGGTTTGAATCTTCCTACAAAGGCTGTTCTATCAGTACAAAGTATGATTATTATTAGATATTATTCTGGTTAATGCCTAGTACTGAGACGTCAGGGAGACAGCACCATTTACTAGCGGACTAATAATGGGTGACTTCAACTAGCCCAGTGTAAGATGGTTAAATTATCCTATTGGGATATTTTTTGAAGAATCAATTTTTCAGTAGCATAAACTATTTCTTCGACCAGCTCACTCTGGAGCTTGGTTTAGGAATAGACCAATCTCACATTTTGCCTAATTTCAACTCCTCTTAAAGACTGCAGGTTTGAAATTTGACTCCCAACTAGAATGGTGTTGGGTTGGATTAGTGGATTAATGTTCTGCTCAAAAGAGGAATCATGTAGCAGAGGTGGGAGGACAGAAAATAAACCCTGTGCAAACACATTGGATGAAAAATGAAACAAAGAATAAACGTGTTTAAAGTTCAGACGCTTAAAAAAATATAAATGTGAGGTTTGAGATGAGTTGCCTTATTATTAATCATGTTTATTACGGTAGTGCCTTAGGACCAGCCAAGAACAGGGTCTCATTGTGCTAGCCACCATCTAACCACATAGTGTGAGAGAATCAGAAGGGTTTACAATCTGAATAGACAAGAAAAAGGATAAGGGAAAGGGATAGAGCATGAAAGCAGAGCAATCAATATAATGGGGCAAAGTTGTCTTGTCTATTGAGTGGGAGTTCTTATCTCAGTTGATTTTAGTGTGGGGTATCAGGACTGTAATTAATCTATGATCATCAAGAACACAATTGGCTCTCTATTTTGCACACTAGGGCCAACAAAGAGAGAACTCAGATTCTCCTGTTCCAAACACAGAGGTGCCTACCACTTGAGCTGAGGAGAGTCCCCCTTCATTTTTAGCAGTAGCGGGCCTCAGGCCCACGAGGATATTGCACTATTAATTTTGACTCTCTGCAACACCATTTAGGACCTCACCTGCACTGCTGGGAAGGCCTCTGCACTGAAGGATCCTTTCTGCCAGCAGCTGTCTCTGCAATCAGAGTTCTGATAAAATTGATGGGCCAAATTCACTCGTATAATGCCCCTAACATCAATGGATAAACTTGGCCTGGGGACTTATTGAGAGCCACATATGGCTCTGCAGCACCGACTGAATCTCTGTGATCTAATAAGACTTTAGAACAGCCAGTAACCCATCAAACTCCTGGTTTTTTGTTAAGAAACCATAACTTGTTCCAAAGGTAGCTCATACAGTCTGCTAAGAGGCTTGCTCCTAATGGCGGGCGCTCTTGGTGACTATGTTATACATGTCACTAACAACACTACATAGGAGTCTACAATAATATGTACGCTTGGCCAATACAAATGGCTCACGATGCTCACTGCATTTTAATTAGGGCCTACCTTATTTTTATTCTTAAATAGGACAAGATAGAGCATGGATTCAGATGTTAAAAGAAGGAAGACGAAGGTATCCATTCAATCCCACAGGCATCACATGCTGTATGCTACTATTACCCACAGCTAGTTCATGTGAGTTCATTCTACCCAAATTAGATTATAGGTTCTCCTCGGAGCTGCTGCTGCTGCCGCCTCCTTTATAGGGAACATTCAGCACCTTTTGTTCACGAGACAGTTCCAGGCGTAGCCAGGAAACACCTTTGCTGCATCCAGGTGTGTTTAAGACAGTCACCCATCAGGTCAATAAACAAGAAGTCAGCCCTGCAAAATCCTACCCTTCTGCTTGCTTGGGATGAACAAGTTATTAGTTTTTCCAGCATGATGAGTAGGGAAGTAGAGAGATCTGGAGTTTAAATGTTCATGAGACTATTGCAAGAGTAAGATAAGGGAATCAGTTCTTCACCTTGGGGAAAATGACTAATTCTTGGCATATTACATTAAAGAGGTAAGAGTCAAGTCCCATTCGCAAGTACCTTAAAGCTCCATAAAGACTGTACTCCCTTTTAATTCTAAAATGAGACTATGTCTGTAAACCACAGCTGAGGAGCTAAAGTGTCAGGTTAGCAGTAGAAAGCGATTTGAAAAAAGTTAGTGGATGAAATGCAGTATGAACATGTTTGAGTCCTTTCAAATAGTTCTATTTGTAGTACAAGAAACTGGCTAATGAATAATACAGTCATGGAGCATATGTTTAGAGTAAAAACAGATGGATTATTAGCAACCACACAGCTCTCTTCTTGCAAAGGACTAAATCACACCTGTGTACAAAACACTGGGCATTTCCCTTCCTTGATGAAGGACTCAATTGCAATTGCATGTGACTGGCTCTGCTAGGACCATCATCTCTTACTTTATAAAGCAAATGGAAGTTTTAAAACACTGTAATAGGTGATCAAATTAAACATGAATCCCAAATAAAAAATAGGAGGACCAAAAAAAAAAAAAAAAAAAAAAACGCCACTGTGGCTAAACAACAGAGAAAAAGAGGCAGTTAGAGGCAAAAAGGCATCCTTTAAAAACTGGAAGTCAAATCCTGCTGAGGAAAATAGAAAGGAGCATAAACTTTGGCAAGTCAAGGGTAAAAGTATAAACAGGCAGGCAGAAAAGAATTTGAAACACAACTAGCAAAAGACAAAAATTAACAAAAAAATTTTTCAAGTACACCAGAAGCAGGAAGCCTGTCAACAAATCTATGTGGTCACTGGAGGATCCAGGGCTAAAGGAGCACTCAAGAAAGACAAAGCCAGTGCAGAGGGGCTAAATGATTTTTTTGCCTTGGTCATCACTGCAGAGGATCTGAGGGAGATTCCCACACCTGAGCTATTCTTTTTAGGTGACAAATCTGAAGAACTGTCCCAGATTGAGGTGGATTTGGAACAAATTGGTAAATTAAACAGTAATAAATCACCAGGACCAGATAGGATTAACCCAAGCGTTCTGAAGGAATTCAAATATGAAATTGCAGAACTACTAACTGTGGTATGTAACAATCACTTAAATCAGACTCTGTACCAGATGACTGAAGGATGGTCAATGTAACACCAATTTTAAAAAACGCTCCAGAGGCAATCCAGACAACTACAGACTGGTAATCTTAACTTCAGTACACCAGCCAAACTGGCAGAAAATACAATAAAGAACAGAATTAGTCAGACACACAGATAAACATGATTTGTTGGGAAAGAGTCAACATGGCTTTTGTAAAGGGAAATCACGCCTCACCAATCTACTAGAATTCTTTGAAGGGGTCAACAAACATGTGGACAAGGGTGGTGCAGTTGATATAGTGTACTTGGATTTTCAGAAAGTCTTTGACAAGGCCCTCACCAAGGCTTCTAAGCAAAGTAAGCAGTCCTGGGATAAAAAGGAAAATCCTTTTCATGGAGCAGTAACTGGTTAAAAGATAGGAAACAAAGGATACATATAAATGGTCAGTTTTCACAATGGAGAGAGGTAAATAACAGAGTCTCCCAAAGATCTGTAGTGGGACTCGTGCTGTTCAACATATTCATAAATAATCTGGAAAAAGAGGTAAATAGTGAGATGGCAAAGTTTGGGGATGATACAAAATTACTCAAGATAGCAAAGTCATAAGATGACTGCAAAGAGTTACAAAGGGATCTCACAAAACTGGGTGACTGGGCAACAAAATGGCAGATAAAATTCAATGTTAATAAATGCGAAGTAAAGCACATTGGAAAACATAATCCCAACAATAAATACAAAATGATGGGCTCTAAATTAACTGTTACCACTCTGGAAAGAGATCTTGAAGTCACTGTGATAGTTCTCTGAAAACATCTGCTCAATGTGCAGTGGTGGTCAAAAAAAAGCTAACAATGTTGAGAACCATCAAGAAAGGGAGAGATAAGAAGACAGTAAATATAATGCCACTATATAAATCCCCAGTATGCCCACATCGTGAATATGGCACGCAGTTCTGGCCTCCCAATCTCAAAAAAGATGTTAGAATTAGAAAAGGTACGGAGAAGGGCAATAAAAATAAGTGGTACTGAACGGCTTCCAGATGAGGAGATTAAAAAGACTGGGACCATTCAGCTTGGAAAAGAGAAAACCGAGGGGGAATGAGACAGTGGTCTATGAAATCATGAATGGCATGGAGAAAAAGTGTTATTTAGTTGTTCATGTAACACAAGAACGAGGGATCACCCAAGGGCATTAGTAGGGATCAGGTTTAAAACAAACGTAAGGAAGTACTTCCTCAGAGAATGCACAGTAAACCCGTGGAATTCATTGCCGGTGATGTTGTGAAGGCCAACAGTATAACTGGGTTTAAAAAAGAATTAAATAAATTCATGGAGATTAGATCCATTAATGGTTATTAGCCAAGATGATCAGAGACGCAACCTTATGGTACAGTTCCTAAGCCTCTGACTGTCAGATGCTGGGACTGGACGATAGGGAATGGATCACTCAATAATTGCCCCGTTCTGCTCATTTCCACTGGTGTTGGCCCCTGTCGAAAGACTGGATGCTGGGACAGATGGACCTTTGGTCTGACCCAGTATGGCCATTCTTATGTTCTTAAGTGAGTAACAGAGACTCTGGAGATGGTTTAGGAAGGAGTAAACAAAATGCTTTTTAAATGTAAAGCCATCTTTGACAGACTATTGTGACACAAAATACATTTTGAAATAAGGTAGTTGAAACTCAGTACTTTGGGAGAATTTGAGTGTCCCCTCCAAGAACAGAAGGCATTACTAACCCTACTACAAGCAACAGAGATGTCTTGTTATTTGATTTACAGGTACTCCCCAAGACTAGGTGGTTTACAAACATACAAGAGGCAGGGCCTATTCTCCAAAGAGCTCACACTCTAATTTAGGAAGACACTTGAAACACGTATTAACCATCCCCCGTGTCTCAAACCAGCCATTGTTGGGTAGCAGTTGGTTGTAGGCATCAGTGGATGTGGGTGCTGAGAAGTGAACTGAAGGAGTAATGGTCTGGTAAGGGTCTTGCAGAGCCCCACCTATATAGGACAGTGGAAAGAATGCACAAAAGACAGCTGTGGAGAAGCAGGCAAAAAAGGCAGTCAACACTGGAATCATCCACGCAGCTCAAGAGAAAAGCTTTTCAGCTACTGCAGGAGAAAAGCTTATTCTCCAGTTGGATTTTGTAAAAGCGAGTTTTCTTTTAATATAAATGTAATTTAAAGCAATAGTGAAAAGTTTAGTGCTTCAGCCCTCTTTATCCACACAGCTGGCAGAATCAGCAACGTGAGCTTCCTTCATATTACCCCACCAGCATGCCTACACCCTGCTTTCGAGGGACCCCATTTAGGGTTAAGAATTAACTCTCCATCGCAATTTATTTGTTGGCCTCTCTTCTGAGGTTGCCAACAAGGGTCAATTAGCATTTTTTTTTTTTTTTTTTTGTGATTCACTAAGAACTGGACTGAGACCATGTTTGTAATTAAGTATACTAGAATTTTATTAGCAAGCTCAGCTTTTTACTGTCATAATTCACTTGTTAATTGGAACCCTCCATTGGCTGGAGAACTGGGCAACACTGGCTGTATAAGACAGTTGACACTTTCCGTGGGACACTGCTGGGCTCCAGTTAGACGACATTCGGTTGAGCTTTGTTTGGTGGTTTGATCACCAATATTGTCTTTGCAAGGTTTTTTTTTATACTAGATATTTTGTTGGTTTCAAGAAAAGAGTAGCCTTAACTAAGATGTTACCCCAGCAAAACTTATGAAGCACCACACTTCGTTCAGATTTCACACCAAAAACCCAAATGAATTTTGAACTGGTTTTTTTCTTTTTATTGAAAGCTGCAACACCTCTGTCTATTTCTCTCTTCTCTCCCCCAAACAAACCACTTGAAAGTTCACAAAGGAAGAAGCAGGCATCTGTTGGAACCTATGCGATATGTTTTAGCACTAGAGGTGTTAGAACTGTAATGGCTGAGTTTCCTGCTGCTGGTTGTCTCACGCACAAGATATGTGCAGTCTTCAGGATGGAAGAAATTACAGCTGTTTCTACCCTCAGATAGCCAGGAGTTTCAATCAGAATCACATGCCCTAACATGATTGTTACCAGACTAAATGGATTTCCTTACTGCCTTAAATGCCACTCCAATAGTAATTCTATCTATCAGTTGTTTGCTACCTACCGTAAGCAAAACATGCCATGTTACATGGCTCCAATTTTGGAGCTATGTAAACTATTACTGTGAAGTTTAGTAACTCATTGCTACAGATGAGCCGTCATGGAAGCTTGCTAGTAAATTGTATAATGCAGAAGTAAGTCTCAAACTAGGTGATATGGGATGTGTAAACATATTTAGGAGACAAAATATGCCATTTATTATTGCACAAAACCACACACACACATTTAACAAAATGAACCCATTTAATACAGGCACCAATTAACCATTGTTAACAGTCTGATCTCCAGGAAAACTCCATGCCCCCTTGGGGAAGTTGTAGATTGAATAAGAAGCAGTTCTGACAGACAATGGCAATAAGTTAGGCTCATGCATTAAAAAAAACCAACAGTCCACATGAGATAACGAATAATAAATGTGCTGTGCATATGACATATTTCCTAACCCCTCCCCACCAGATCTTCTCTAAACAGGCAATCCACAGTTCAGTAAAAAACTGAAAACAGTACAAGAGTGTAGTCATTGTAAAACTAATACAAATCTTGTGTACTTTTCACAAGTCTAACCAGCCAGCTCATTTGTTGAATCCTGGATGAATACTTTTAGCAGGGTTCCACAGAGCATCATCTTTGGCAGTTTAAACACAGTGACCTTTAAGATCTGCATCTTCTGGTCTTTGTGGGTTGAAAGGGTAAAACTAAGTTAGCACCCCTGCCTTAACGCCACACCTTATGACAAGAGACAGAGAAACAGGAGAACCCTTACCATTAACCTTACCAGAGGGCTTCTGAAATTATCTCCACAATATTTAAAACAAAGTTAAGAACCTATAGTACATATTTTTAAAATTCCCTGGTTTACCAGGATTTGCAATGGATCCTTTATCCCTATAGGAAAAAACCTTGGCATACATTTTGTTCAATTTTCCCAAAGAGCAAGTAGTCCATGTTACAGAGCAATTGCTTACATAACTGTAAAAAAACCATGCTGGGTTATCCAAGGACACCCAATCATTGTCCATACTTGTAGTAGAGCAGAACAGATCTTTTCCCACAAAAAAAAGTGCTGGCTGGCTGGAGAGTCTGAAGTGATAGGCCACACTTATGGGATAGGAGTTCAAGTCACGAGTTTGATTCTTGCTTCTGGGGCACCACTGTCAGCCCCAGGGAGGGAAAAACAGCAGGGCCACAAGTCCCTCCAATGACTAACTCTGGTCAAGTTGCATCTGTTTGTCTATGGCTATAAGGAAACTCAGAGCAACGTGGGGCTATGTGGGGATGGGTGAAGATGTCCCTCTGGGCTCCTAGGATGTCCTGATTTAAGTGTAAAAATTTTGTTCTTATGCAGAGATACTGAAGCTACGTTCCATTCTAGAGTAAATGTTTACTGCTCAGACACCCTCGAAAATAGGGGGTTAGTACCAGAAATATCAATGCGAGTTTTTTTTTTTTAAAAAGTTAAAAATAAATGAAGTTAGAGCAACATTTCAATTGCAGCCAAGACTTCAGCAATGTTTTGTTGCCCCAAACGCACTCAAGTGTGCAGGTATTGGGTTTTGTTTAAAAAAGATCCATAAGAATATAATCTAACTGGTGCGTGTAGTCTGAAGTTTTCTTTCATTTACACCTACAGTGCAGTCACTCTAAAAGTATGGTAATGCCACAAAATCCCACGACACTGGTACTCCACTGGTGGTTAGCCACAAGCCTTTTCGAAAGAGGTAATTAGCAGAGCATCTCTGAACATAAGCCTAACAGATTCCTGGTTATGTGGCATTTCCTAGCTTTTGTGGATCTTGTACATGGCCACACTTGTAGTGATTGATTTTTCAATTGGCAACACTTAAGAAGCTCCAAGCAGCAGTGTACAACCTCAGTAGGGCAGTCCAAGTTGCACTGTAGTATTCTACCCTGCCCTGCATATGAAACTGGCTCACGATTCATTCCCCAAGGTGGCAGGGGTAGAGTTGAGTTGCTTCTAATTCAAATATCAGCAGTGATGGCCTCTGAAGGGCAACTCTGCCAGAAGAATGGTGAAGGCTTTTAAAGGAGGTTTTGTGAAGGTAGGAAGTTGTAAAGAGATGTCCTTTGTAGAAAAAGAGCTGGTAAGAGTAATCAGTGCTGGTAGCATGTTCTCACGAGAACAGTGTATTGAATGTAAATGTGTCATCTGTCCACAAGGCACACTAGTACATCGTTGTAGGTCTATGTTCAAGGCAACAAGTGTAATAAGTTGCTCAGTTATCTCCTCAGAGATGCACAATTGTTTCTCACTACGTTAAGGTGGAGGCCATCTGCAGTGAACAATTATGCATTAGTCTCCAAAGATCCACAGAACATTCACTCCTGATAAGCCAAGATTTACTCGCCTGCAAAGACAAAGTCATAATAATAAAATAAAAGTAACCCCACACCTACATTTAAAGCAAAAAATTGTTATAAAGAAAAATTGCCAGGACAGGTTGCAAGCTCTTGATTCCAGCAGTTCTTTCAATTCCTGCCAAAAGTTCCTTCTATTTAGGAGTTGTGCTTTATTATGAACAGGGTACATACAACCCAACAGGAATTAAATGGAGAAGTCGGGACTTCACTTTTACATCAATGTAGGCAGTTGCCCTATATGCACATTCAAAATTCCTTATGCTGCTCCAAAAGCAAACATTAGTGGCTACTGATGACATCTAATTATACTCTATTTCTAAATGACAGTGGATTTCAGGCCAGAGTCTAGTCACAGTCACGTACTAAGAAGAGGCCAATATTCCACGGTTTGTGCTCCACAAGATTTTCAGCCAGAAAAAAAATTCAACTCATCTTTTTATGCACCCAAAGGCTTACATGAGTATAAGGAGTTTTTAAAAACAAATCTTGCATTTCACTTTAGTGTGCTGATTTTCCTTGCTTAATCAATTTGATACTCTTCAGAACTCCCATAATGTAAGTGTTCCTGTGACACTGAGCAAGAAAAAACTGAGCAACTTTGCAAATCGCATGGCCCAAATCTGACCTTTACAGATATATTATAGGAAAATACAATGGTAGTGAGGGTTATTCCTTATAAGTAGACGAGAGCTTTGATATGCAAGTGTATTGTTGGTAGTTACTTGATGTTGTTTACATATATGTTGTTAGAGGTCAGCAATGTAAATAAACTGCTTCCTGTCTATCAGTGTTCTAGTGATTAAGAACATTAAGGAACATATGAACATTTAAATGGAACTTGAATGTACCAATACTATTGTTTTTATTTCTCTTTAAGTTTAAGTAGTAGATACCCGTGAATGGTTGTAAATGGCCAATTACCTTGTGTTAATGTACTCAGGTGTGTTCAGGACATGGGAGATGATACTCCAGAGCCTCAAGTAATCTATTAATTGTTCAAGGAAGTACCTACCTGCCGTCAAGGTATCGGTCAGCCTGCATGGATCCATAAAAGACTCTAGTGGACTGATACTTTTTATCTCAAATCTGTCCAAGCTTGTCAGGGAAGGTTTGGATTGCAAGACTGAGATCTCACCGAACAGCCTGGAATCACCCTGCTAATTCTCATGGGAGAATTTGAACAAACTCTGCACATGGACTATTTAGCCTTCATTTCTCTGGACTGGATTTCTAATGAAGAAGCTCTAAACAAGGATTGATAACCCCCAAACTGTTTGGGTAATTTCAGAGACTTTGCAATTTAAGAACTTTGCAACTCAGTTATCATTTCTGCTTTGAAACTGACCTAAGAGGTTTATTTTCATCTGTGTATGTATATCGACCTTTTAACCATTACTCTCTTTCCTTTTTTTAAATAAATATTAGTTTAGTTAATAAGCATTGGCTTTAAGAATGTATTGGGGTAAGATCTGAACTGTTCATTGACCTGTTTGGTAATGTGTCCGATCCTTTGGGATTGGTAGAACTTTTTTACATGAAATAAAGATTTTCAGTAATCCCCATCATATTTGACTTGGCTCTCTGGGTGCTAGCCAAAGGGCTGGATAGTTTTAAGGGAACTGTGTTTTGCCTACTGAATGACCAGTGAGGTCATCAGAACCTGTTTGCTGCTGGCTTGGTATATCTTATGGAAGAAAAACCACCAGTATTTAGGGCTTTGCCTGCCCCATTCTTTGTAGCTTCCCTGTTTAAAGTATCTCAACATGGCTCCCCTGGAGGCCAACATCACAGCTCCTATCCCAGATTTCTGTAGGACATTAGTGTGTATGGTTCCCCATAGTTTTTTTTTTTTGTGCATTTAATTCTCAGTCCTCACTTTCTGCCCTGAATTAGTTTTTAGGAACTGTGGAGCCTGAATTTCCCCATGGCAGTAGCTGTCACTGGAAAAATGAAGTCAGGTTTTTTTAAGGTAGCTTTATATCCTAGTTCTAACGGAGAGAAGGGCCATTACCTCTCTGTCCTGTGCTTGAGGAGAAAGAATAATATTCTGTATTTCTTTTAGAAATAGAAGTTGCAAATTTTAAGTTATTTATCATAAGACTGTAAGAGGCAGCCAAAAGAGAATGTTGGCTAAGAGTGAAAGAAATAGGATGTTTGCAGATCAGAAAGAAATTGCCATACAGTGAAGAATACAGAGTACTTCTACAGGAACTTACGATCAGTCTACATGCAGCTAGACTGCTTAATTAGAACCGGGAATGTTATTGTTCTTCGCCTGTATTAAGTGCAAGGATTCATAGCACTCTATACCTACCCGAGCATCCCAGATTCTTTTGTCTTTATGATGCACAGGAACATAAGCAAGGTATGGAACATGTTGTTTCTGCCCTGAACTCACGGGAAGAGAAGAGGGTGAAGATTAAGTAATACAGAAAATATTCAGTCAGTAAGCTTTGCACAAATTTCTTATTTAAAAGAAAATATCCTTCACTTTCTGTCCTAAGCTGTTGCGTAATAATGCTTTACACTGTTAAACAGCTATCACATTCCACACCAGAGGTGGCTGCACTTCACTGGCAAGTTGTCATTATGGAGTTTGTATACTGGCCTGCGAAGTTTTGAAATGAGAAGCTGCTACAGAAGGGAAAACCATTACCAAAGGAATAATATTATGGGCTTCTTCACCATAATGAACCTTCAGGACATTAACTAATTTTGGGATACTGCTTACATCTTCCAGCTGGGTAAATGCAAAAAGAGATAAAATTTGTTAGGCTAGATTATGACCTTTCACTCTTAAGGACTAGAGGAATTGCAGATCATTTTTGAAACTAGGGCTCAAGTTTTGACCAGGGATCCAATAACGTTTATGCCTTTTTAGTACAGCATCAATTTAACGTTTTGGTTCTGGGAATGGAAAGTTTTCCAATACAGACCTTTGCTGGTGACATGTAGGTGATCTGCTGGCACTGAAGAATGAATACAGACCACTGAGGTCAATGTAATTTTAAAACAATAAGTTATCAAAAGAATATGCAACAAGGGGAAGGTACTGCCTTAGGTACTTTACTGAATCACTTTATGGTAATGGTGTTATTTAGTAGCAATTTATATGCCCAGGACTATCAACAGATCCAGGTAACATTTTGCCTTGTACACTGCACTGAACTCTGCTATATTCAAAGACAATTCCCCTGTCAATAAGCCTGACTGTCCAAAAAAGATAACCAATCACCATCAGCTAGTTTTCAGAATATGAGGTATCAGAAGAAAAACACCGTGTTCATACCTTGGGTAGGTTGTAGACTTGGCACTGGTAGATAAGCTCATAGTGGGGAGGGTTGATGGTGCTCTGGTGGATGCAAAACACATTCTCATTTGAAACATCTATGAATGAGAATTTAAGAGATAAAATGGACCTGAAGGTGGTTAACATGATCCAAGCAGTCAATCCCAGCCAAACAAAAGGCAAGGATGCCAATACCTGGCTTATCTGGTGTTTGAATGAAGTGCTGCGAGGTAAATGTTTTGCCATCCGGATATTTTGGGTGAGGAGGCAGCCTGGAGTCGAGGTAAGTGCAGAACACATGCATAATGATCTGAAGAAAAAATTAAATCAGAATTTAGTGCCCATTAGAGAGATCGTAGAACCAACTGCTACAATAAAGCAGTTCATCTTCAACAGTCTGAGATACTCGTTATGGAATCCAAGAGACAGGGACCCTATTGCAGTTTAAAAAGGGACAAAGCAGTGGAGTACTTTAACCATCCTTCTCAGGGGCCCAACGCTTGATACCGGCTAAAATATTTATGTAAGATGGGACAAGTCAAGACTCATCTGTCAACTGAACAAAAAAAGTCAGCCATCATGTGGCATATTCATTCTCTCCCAGAGATGGCTGTATGTCAGTGGCTGCACCGAGGCTCAGATGTACAGTGTTTTTATTCCTGCACCTCAAAGCAAAGTTGCAGAATTTAGTAGCAAATATGGGACCTAACTGGAATATTTATTTTAACCTTTCCCCTCTCCCCCCATCAACTTTGAGAGTTTGGTTTAGATTGACAACAATCAAACCAACTATGGTTTGGCAAACTGTACACTCACACAGTGAGGTTTTTGTAAAACTTAAGCCTACCTCTGTCAGTCTGAATAAGTATGCCCTATATACAGGGAAGAGTGCTAGAACCAGTAAAGAGGGGCAAGCAGATAAAACAAAACTGTACCTACTGGATGTCTATGTTAAATGTATACTTAGTGTTAAAGTTCTTACAGTAACATTATTCATATTGAGAGTTCTGTGGCACTTTAAAGACTAACAAATTTAATATTTGTTAGTCTTTAAAGTGCCACAGAACTCTCATTGCTTTTGCTGTCTACAGACTAACACGGCTACCCCTCTGGAATTATTCATATTGCGTATACAGCAATTTTGCATTTGTTGACTTTTGTCTTTAAGTTTGCAGTTTTAATATTAAAATATATTAAATGTATGTGGAAATGGACTAGTAACTCATTCAGGGGTTTACAGAAGTTTAGGATGATTTGTCAAAACTAGTCTTTTATGAGTATTTAGATATTCAATATAGTCTCCAATGGCATCTCTTCTGGTTGATTGTGAGAGGGAAAAAAAAGGCTGAATTCCAGGATGTGATGTCTGATCTAATGATGATGAGTGCTTTCCCGTAAAAACTAGTAGATTCCCACTTGGCTCAAGGCAGGACTTCAGCCATCTTTTCTTGCAGAGATAGCAAGAAAAACAAATCTGCAGAATTGTGTCACTCAGCTGTGTCTCATTATTCTTTGTATTTATGTTGTGTCAGTTTTCTGATGAGTCCAGTAATATTTTAATTCACTATTTTCAAGTACATGTCACTGTTTCTTCTGAGAAATGCTTATCCTCTGGCCTTTCAGATTGCCAGGCTAAGCCACGTTGGGAGTCTCTCTCTAACTAGATGATTTACTCCTTCTTTAAACTAGTCATTTAGGATTTTATCGCAAACCATATTCAATTAAATGGGCACAAGGCCACTCAATCCATGTGTATTATTCTTTCATGTCTGTTTACTTTGCCATCTGCTTTAGAGGACTGAAATTAGACATTTAATCAAGGTGAAGTCATTTAATAATTTGTTCCTGTATCAGAAATTATTTTACAGAAGATTCATTTGAATGCAGTGGGTTTTACTTAAGTGTGTCTGAATACAGAAAAACTAACTGCAGTATCAAGGTCAGAGCAAGTCAGGTTACACCTATCACAGCTATTCAACAGGCATTTCAATTATATCTAAGTAAGAGTGATGCAAGATTAAAATATGCAAGAACATTATTTTTGTGATCTATATGGTGCTAGATCTGGTTTGCATAATTCTGCCAAGTAATTCTCACTGAGTGCAATGGGATTATTTGGGTAAATGTGTGGTGCAGGATTTGGCTCATGTTTCTCAAGAAATTCACAAGCTGTATCTCTACATCATATCCCTACTACTAGCTCAGAAAAATAATGCATTTTAAGTCACATCAAGCTAAACTGTGCAAACTTACAGCAGAATCAGTGGGCAAGTCAGTATCCCATTTACGGCCCTTGAAATCGCCTCCTCTGTTCCATCGGAATGAGCTCATGCATCCTCCCTGAGAAAGCTCTAAAGGCAACAGAGTTTATACAAAGTTATTTTGGGGCAAGGTTGGAAATGGAAGTGAAAGAAGGCAATCTGTTATGTCTATTTCAGACACCATGCATACTTATATTGCTGTTTACATGAGAAATGCATGCAACACACACACACTTGGGAAGCAAAATTTTAAAAACACCATAAGTGTTTTTAAAAGAATTCTAAAACTTTTTTTATTTTTTTACTTTCCAAATTTTATTTGGAATTAAATCAGGGAGGGATAAAGTATTAAGAGATTGATTAAATTCAATAGTAAGTGTCCAGAACACTCATTAAAAAGGTTAATGAGTGACAAAACTTTTGTTTTAAGAGTATTGAAAATTACATTAAGATCCCAAATCATTAAGTCACTTTAAACAAGAGTAGAAAATTACAAATACCTGTGTATTTCCACTACTTGAAAAACAGCCCCTCCTTCATACCCGCTGAGATCCAAGTTCAAAGGTCTTGTTGACAATGTTCGATATCACTAACACTTGACATAGGAGAATTGTAATGAAGCACATTTTTAAGTGTGCATGATGACCATTTACCTTTGATCCTTTCAACCAAATATTCCTGGTTTGGTGTAAGGTCCAGGTACTGCACTATAGTATTCAATGTCGGGATGAGTGGAGCTTTAACAAGCGCTGCTTGTTTCAGACTGCTAATACTGGCTTCTGCAATACAAAAGAGCACCAGCACATATGATCTATGGCCATAGCAGAACACTGAACATCCTCCCTTACTTAGGAGTTCAACCACAGACTATTACAAAGAGCTGACACATTCTGTTCAGCTTGCTTGTCTGTTGCACTGAGAAGCTGGGTCCTAGGAGTAGTTAGCACTCTATATCAATATTGATGTTGCCAAATACCAAATTCTGATCCTAGAGAAGTAGTTTACTCCTAAATATACTTCACCGAGAGCAAGATTGGGTCTGTTATTTACATCAACACAGCATACAACACACAACACACACACCCTGTCCTGAAGAGCTTGCATCTTATGAGAAAAAAGAAACTTATAATGGTGGAAAAAGGGGGTACAACAAACTTTCTAGTGTTGCATTTGACTAAGCATAGAACAGATTCCTGACTGCCTCTCCATCTACCATTATTAGTTGCCTAATTTCTCATAGGTATCACAGCAGAAGTGGGTTTTAAGGAGAGATTAAAGCTTAAGTAGCCTACAAAATAGCAGGCCAAATTCTGCTCTCAGTTAAACTGGTGTAAGTTTGAAGTAACAATGCAAATAAGTGGAGTCACTTCAGATTAAACACCAGTTTAAATGAAGACAGAATCCAGGTTAGCAGTTGCAACAGCCTCTAACAGTTAGACATCAAACACCATGTTATTGTCTTATTATTAAGGGATTTGCCTCAGGAAACTCAACTGGAATGAACATAGTCTCCTCAGCGATGCAGCTGTAACAAGGTCCCTGTGTTTTCTACAATTCTGCAGCTGTGGAAGTTGCTGTATAATCCAAGCTCTCTCTCATAAAAACCCTGTTTCTAGTTCTTAAGGTTGCAGCAAAGAACACCCTTCCAAAAATGAACCAGACACAGTACTATAGTGTTTTCTTCTTGAGTCTAGACAGCCTGAAATAATATCTTTGCAAGGTATGAACTAGTTCATTTGTTTCCACGTTGTGTTAAATCTGAGGCCTAACAAAAGGATGAGTGACAATATTGCTAATTATTTCACTGCCAAATCATTTTAGCTGCACCACCCAAGAAAAGTATTTTAATTTCTGTCAGATGTAGGGATGTAAAAAATCATTTAATTAAGAATCTGTTTAAATGTTCTAAAAATTGAACATTTAAATGGTTAAAAGTGGGGGATGGAGGGAGAGAGATACATGCTGGGCTTGGCTCTTCACTGCCAAGCAAAAGCTGCCTAACTGCAGCTCCCTCCTGCCGCATGTGCAGAACTGTAGATGGGCAGCTCTCACTCACGGGGACATTTAAAGCTGATTACCATTTAAACGTTTAGGCTTTTACATTCCTAGTCAGACGCAGTGGCAGCTGGGTGGCTGGTTGCAGGAAAGGATAGCAGGGGGTATAAAACTTGATGTTCAAGCCTCCTAAAGAATGTTAAGTCACTTCTGTTCCCACCCACAAGGACAACGACAAAGCAGTTGTATCACTTCTCCAGTGTCAAAAGTTTCAAATCCCTTCATGCTTCCAAAACCTTCATTCGTCTCCCATGTTGTCCCAGATGTGAAAGACCCTAGTGTCAAACCTCAGACCCCCCTTCCCATAACTTCTAAAACAGGGGTGGGCAAACGTTTTGGCCTGAGGGCCACATTTGCATATAGAAATTGTATGATAGGCCATACAGAGGGGCGGGGGAAGGAAGGGGTGGGGCTGTGTGGAGGGAATGGCCGCCATGTGGCACTGCTTGGGGCCGGGAGTGGCTCCAGTCAGGGCACCACTGGGCCCAGGTGGTGGGAGAAGGGTGAGGGGGGAAGGGACGAGGCCGGGAGGGAGGAAGTGGCCGGCACTCCGGCCAGGGCGCCACTGGGCCCACGTGGTGGGAGAGGGGCAGAGGAAGAAGAGGCGGGGCTGGGAGGGGAAGCGGCCGCTACCGCGGCACAACCACTAGTTGGACTGGAGGGCCTGATTAAAAGCTCAGATGGGCCGTACTTTGCCCATTCCTGTTCTAAAATGTTGTCAATACAAAAAGTCATCAGTACAAAAACTGGGGGAATAGCACAAAATAAATTGTGAAAATAGATAAGGAATATTGTACTGACAGAATTAGACTCAAACATTTGTGTTTTCCTTTTCCTGTCCGGGAATGGCTGGAAGTATGCCATACGTCAGAATACATGCATTACAGGCACATGCTGTTTAAAGCAGCATTAACAGTCCCCGTAGAATACAAAGCCAGCTTTAGGGAGCACTAACTTTATATTCCCTATAGAAAGTATGTGGCCAGAATAAATGGATATACATTAATATGGAAAGTTTATTTGAGTAGTTGAAGGACAGAACTTCTGCTATGATTGGCCTACTCACAGCTGTAAAATAACTACGCTAGATTCTTCAGATAACCCCATAACTCCCTGCCAGCCACACCACAGAGGTCCAATACTACAAAGTGAAACCACCGTAGCTATCTCTACCATACACAATGGAAGAGTCTCAGCATGGCCAGTGTAAATAACAGGAACTGTCAGCTTAAATAGTGCATTTCAAGTTATTTTATACAGTGCACTTGTTTTTTGCTTTTCCACAGAGATGCCAAATGCACATCATCAAGACCTTAATTCCCTCCATTTCTGCATAGCAGCAAAAATCATACATTTGGCTCTTCAATCTTTTCTACCTGGAAATTTTCATCCTGAGCACAGGTTCTAATGAGAACTGAACCAAATCTATTATGGTATCTCCATACCTCCAATCTGCAACTCTGGACACCCCATTCTTCTCAGCTGAGTGCTCACAGAATCAATCTCTTGCACGAGTGGCACTAAGATAGTCTCATTAATCCACTAGAAGAGGAGAGAAAGGCAGACAATTAAAAAGATTAGAAGCAACATGAAATCTGTGTGAAATTTTTCTATATCCTAATCAGCATCTACATCACTGTTATGACTGAAGAGTAAAAAGGTGAACAACAAAAATTTAAGGGAGCAGAAGAAACATACAAAGTCATTAAGTCAGAGGACTATTAGGTTACAGTAGGGTTTGAATGACTATTTAAAAGTTCAATGAGAAATTCCTAGACAATATTTCTAGATCACAATACAAACTTTTTGGATGGTGAGGAATGTTATGAAGGGCAGGAAGTCATCCATAAACTGATCATTTATGCTTGCGTCTTAATTTCCGGTTTGTTTTAAAGAAGAAAAGTGCTGATGGAAATATATTATTTGCAAACACTTGATCTTTTCACTGATATTATGGCCTAAAAAACAAACACTCCTGGTGGGTGCCATGACCTGCAACAAGCAGTGTAGTGAAGGAGTGATTTATTTGATTAACTAGTACTTTTGCCTTGAAGTGCAGTTAGGTCTGCATTAGCTACAGCAGAAATAACAGTTCTTAAAAGTCAGGTTACATAAGGATTTTCATTCTAACTTTTCAGCTGCTCAGACCTTTTGGAAAAATTTAATCTTTGGGATGGGATTTTCCATGCTTCAGTTCAGCTCAGGTGAGTTATTTTGAAATGTTTGAGGAAATCAGAGTCAGCAGTTTGAGTTGTGGAAAAGGGAAAAACAAGTCTACCCGTTTTCATTGGTGTGAACTTTACAGGATGTCACAGCACAGGAAGTCAGCAAGTGCATGAACTAAGGTTGAATGTGCAACCTTAATATCATCCTTTGTGAGTGTGTTGTGTGTTAGTCTCTAGTTACCAGGCATATGCTAATCCTCAAATACACTATGTTGTTCTTTCTACAACTTTGGGTACACATATAGCATATGGCCCCCCATTCTGCTACATTTACTCCGGTCTAATACAATTAAATCAAAAAGCAAGAGTTCTGTTATGAATCAAAGATCATTAAGGCAGCATTAACCTTATCAAGTTTATACGATATCTAGTTCAGTCCCATTAAGGCTGTGGCAAATGATGAAATACTCGTGTATTTTCTAGCTCTGAATTCTGCAGAAATAAGGACAGGCCACTGAAACATTAGATTCTGAGGAGAAATTATAGGAGTTACATTTCTGAACTTAGCTGTCCATGAGTCCACATGATTGAGTAGTTGTCGATTCATTATCACCCTCACCCAAACCTAGGCAAAAAGATAAGTAGTTTAAGAGACTTATTGCAAAGATATAGGAACTTAGCTGAACACCATGTGTTTTTAGAGACTAAGCCATCTTGTTGATACCAATTATGCCACATCAATCATAAGCCCCAGCTAGGTTTTAGAATGTTCATATATCACAGAATGTTTCACAAGGACTACACAACAGTTAGTTTAACACACCAAGTCCAAATGCACTATTTTGGTACTCATAGCTTTTTTTTTTTTTTAAAAGGATAAAACTGGTCTAAGCTAGGACGATTTCTAGAAAAGGTTTAAGTTAATGGAAAGTTACACTAACTAAATCAGTGGTTCCCAACCTTTTTGGCTCAAGGGCCACAGATATCATTTTTACAACCCTCAGGGAACACCAGTTTTGCCAGCAGCTACCCCACCCCCTGCAGCCAGATGAAAAGAGTTCAGCAAGAAGGCTGCAGCAGGCAAACTGCACACACCCTGTAGCCCTGTGCGCTCCACCTAGGTCCCTAGGCAGTGGCTCCCTTCTGCAGCCAGGAGGATGAGTCATCAGTACGCCCCTCCCTCTGGCTCCAACAGAGACCCCAGCACTCGGGACCCAGGCAGTGCGCTTTGCTCTCTGCTGGTGCCGGGGGAGGGGAGCACTGAGCTCCCCTCCTGGCTCCAGAAGGGACCCCAGTATCTAGGGACTCAGAGGGAGCACTTTGTCGTGCTCGCAGCTAAAGCCAGGGGGGAGGGGAGCGCTGATCTTCCGTCCCCTTGGCTGCAGCAAGGAACCTGCACCAGTCCTGTAGCTCTGTGGCAACGCACTCTGCACGGGTCCTTGGGCAGCGGCTCCCTTCTGCAGCCAGTGGGAGGAGAGCGGTGGACCACTTTTGGCCCGCGAGCCACGGGTTGGGAACCACTGAACTAAATCAATGTGCAAGATAGAGAAAAGGGGATAACATTTAATTAAAAGACAGTCAAGAGCTACTCCTTTTGGCCACACTAAACTCAGATGTGAGGTACACTTCTCCACATATCTCACAAAATCCACTGAGCACGTACAAATGCAATGGAGGATCTTCAGTATACATTCAGTGGCTTGAAATGTACTGGATACACATAATTTGTACTGTTACAAACACTTTTATCTATATTATAAAATGGCAGAGGAGAAGGTTTCTCAACATCAAGTCCAACAATGCAGTTAAACTACTAGTTTTAGAACTCCAGATTGAACTATTTTATCTAGAGTTGTTATATATTACTATGTAGTTAAGGTGCATGTGAGAAGTTAGTTAAGACAGAAGAAGGTTTAATGTTTACTATTTCCCACCACTATCCACAAAATGAATATTAATAAACTATAAAATTCCATACAACAGATACATCCTGAAGTGTTTGGCCAGGAGTCACTTTTTTACCCCAATCAAATTTATAATTGCCCTCTATTGAAGAAGATAATGTAGTTTCCAGTGAAGTAGTTCAGATTGAAGTTTGGAATTTGTAGTAAGCAATTTGCAGTAAGAATGTATTTTTCTAAATTACATGAAGGCAATTCAGTGCTATGGGATTTACCCCCACCCTCCTCTTTCCAGTTATGTGAATGGGAGTTGCATCCAAATCCACATCCAAAATTCACAACTGTATCTTTTTCCCTTCTGATTCCCTTGAGTTTTCTATTTACCTCTTCTGCAGCTTGCTTAGAGCTCAGATCAGCTTCATCCTTGTGTGCTGATGGGGCTTGGGACCTGCAGGCCAGTTGGTACTGGAACTTCCTCAGCATCTGTGCATAGTCTCCCACTGAACGGCTATAGTTCCAAAAAGTTGGACTGCTGGAAGGAGAGCTGGAATCTGAACTCCCTGAAATTATCCATTCAGTAAACAAATAATTACTGCATGTTGGTTGCCAAATAATTTTTAAGAAGTGGGAGGTTCCAGCAGACAACAGGTCAGGGACACATCCACAAATTGCCATGAACTTAAATGCCAAACTCAGTCTATGTAAAATATTATTAGGCATCTTCATCTCAATAATAAAAAGTGCCTTTTCAGGACACAGGGCACCTGCAGATTACTTGACATCTTGATCTGAGATACCTTCTCCACATGCCACACCTCTGTCAAGATGAAGGCCCTGGGCCTTTACTGTAGGCCAAACACAACCAATCAGTTTGCCTTTTATAGACATCCATGGAGTGTGTCCAGTGTCAACAGCTGTACATTTCTATCTATAACGAAGCTTTCTTCTCCAGAAAGCTTCCCAATGCTTCTGTGCTGCAAAGGGCTGTAGGTGTCATGGAGCTCTGCTTCACATTTCACTTTTACTGAGTAGTCTAAGAATTAACTAGTTCTGCATCAGTCTTCAGACAGTGCCTTCTACAGGGATTTGTTAAGAGGTGGGTACCGTGCAAACAACTTAAGTCCATTTCAATGTTTGGCACCTCTGTCTAGCTTACACCAGAAGAACTGGAATACCTAGTCAGTAGAGCCCTTTGCATCTTTCCCCTTCCTATAAATGTACTTAAAAATCCAACATCTTTTAGACCCAACAGAGCTACTTATTTACCCAGTTGAACTCGATGCTGCTTCTCTTCTTCACTTTGGAGGAAGCTGTCTAGTGACTTTAGGTCTGTCATATAGTCATCTTTGCCAATAGGGGAGTTATATACAGTTGGTGAAGAACGGTACCGAGACCTCAGCCCGCTGCTTTCCACTGGCCCAATGCTGGTGGGATATGGTGAGCCACCAGGGGAGGGACTGAAGTTGGACACCTGTGGGGAATAGAGTGAATGATTTGTCATTTTGTAAAGCTGGAATTCTACTTACTAGTTTTAACTTGTAAACAAAGTTAATTTATTTATCCCCATTTATCCAACTTGTTATTGCATTGCTAGTTACTGTTAGACTAGATGCCACTTTGGCTTTAGTATTTTATGTTTCAGTTGCTGGTTGGTGTATTTTAATTCTTGGCTGCACCACCTGCAAGATGAATAAAATGCTACCACCAGTAAGAGATTGGCGAATTCCTGTTAGGTAGAATTTTACATCTGCTTTGGAAAAGGTGTAAATAAATACACAAGGTGCAAGTTAGTGGAAAATCAGGTTCTGCAGTGTAGGGCACAACACAAGCATCTAATAAGCAAATTCCAACTTGTTACATTGACGGCTGTCAAGGCTATTACCTTACTGTAGTTGCTGTTTGGTGAGTAGGTCACAGCAGTGCTATAAGAACCACTGCTGCCTGACAAAGACTGTAGCTGAGGGCTGTACCCAGTCATGTAGCCAGCAGCAAATTTTGGGCTGGCACTAGGTGAGCGGGATGGGCTGTAACTCAGCACGCTCTGACCCTGGATTGGAGGAGAAGGTGTTGAAGAAGGGACTTTCTTTGTCACTAGCTCACGTGGTGGAGTTGTTTGTACTGCTGTAATAAGAAAAGCAGAATTAGGGCTGAAGAAGTAGCAGACTGGATCATTTTGCTTAATTAAATGTTATTTTATTTCTTTACTATCTTAGGAAAATCTTATAGAAACCAGGAAAAAAAAAAAGATTTGAAAAATCTCACACCTATAAAATTCAGCAGCCAAGCCACAAATACAGAAACTAGAGCTATGACAGAGTAAAAGGATGGTCTTGTGGTTTAGGAACTGCACTGACACTCAGACTTGGGTTAAATCCTGCCACATACACCTTGTGTGACCTTGGGCGAGTCACTACATCTCTCTGGGAATAAGAATACTGCCTTTCTTCCACCTTTTATTTACCTATTTAGACTGTAACTACTTCAGAGCAGGGATTATCTTACTATATGTTTGTATACCGCCTAGCTCAACAGGACCCTTATTTCAGCTGGGACCTCTAGGCACTTACTATTACAAACATATCAGTATACACAAATAATAGTAATACACATAATGAGACACCTATTAGGTCACATCCAGTCCTTCCCATTGGTCAGTGCAGAACCATTTCCTATTCTTTATGAGTTTATTCCTTATGGATGGACCCCACTGTTTTAAAACCCTTGTACTGTGCCTAGATACAACAATAAGAGAGTACTTTGTACAAAGCACTATTATAGGCATATCTAATTTTAAATTTCTCCAGTGATGGAGCTTCAGTCATGTTCTGTGGGAACGTATTCTACAATATACAATAATATTTCACTATTAGACGTTTCCCTTTTTAACTTTGTTTTATTACTCTACTTCTACACACCACCTCCAAAGAGCTTCCATGCTCATGGACTGATATGTTCCCTTCATGATTTAGCCAAGTTACACATACTTGTTTTAATCTTTGCAGATAGATCAATCACAATAGGCCAAAATCTTTACTGATACTTTTATTTGCCCCTGATCTTTATTAATGCTTTTCTATGAAGTCCTTCCAATCTGATGGCATCTTTCTGCAATCAGAGGTCAGATTGCTACCACACTTGACCAATGTACTGGCATTCCACATTTGCTACTCCTACTTTGTCAGGTTCTTCTGTTTCTTAGAGATTTGTTTAGAAACTCAAAATATTTTATGAAGGGACTGATGTTTAGTTTGTTATTTTTATACTTTACATTAATATTTCTCTCTAACATGGCTATATTTACCTAGTGGTAGATTACTATATCTTATTTAAACATAAACACTCTATCTGTCTCCTCCCCAGCCTTACACATAGAAGACTATGCCCCAGCCCATCCACCATAGAGTTAGAACTTCTCTCATTGCTTTTGTCTCCTATACTCTACCATCCACACTTTTCTCCTGTCTTTTTTGTTTTGTCTGTTCTTTGACCTTTTTGCTTCTTCTCCTGTTCCTTGATTATCTCCCATCAAGTAATTTTTTGCTAACTCCCCTGGCTCCCCAACTCTGCTGCTCTAGATCAGAGGTCAAAGATGAAAGACATTATGAATAATTTAGATATAGGTATTCACTTACAGATGTTGGAAGGTTGAAGCAGTGATACAGATTCATAGATTAAGGTCAGAAGGATCTGCTTGATCATCTAGTTCAACCTTCTAACACAGGCCATAAAATTTAATCCAGTTACCCCTATATTGACCCCAATAACTTGTGTTTGACTAACGAATATCTTCCATAAAAGGCATTCAGTCTTGATTTGAAGACATCAAGAGACTGAGAATCCACCACTTTTTTCAGTAGTTTGTTCCAAAAGTCAGTCACCCTCACTGTTAAAAATGTGCCTTATTTCTAGGTTGAAATTGTCTGGCTTCAGTTTCCAGCCACAGGTTCTTGTTATGCCTTTCTCTGCTAAATTAAAGAGGAATTTAGCACTAAATACTTTTCCCCCATGAAATTACTGGTACATGGTAATGAAGTAGCTTCTTAATCTTTTGAGTTTTCATTCCACTTCACTTAGTTACCTCATCTGCAGGGAGCAGTAAGGTGAAGTCAATCAAAATGCTTTCTGAATCAACACTCCTACATTTTAAAAAGGTATTGACTGCATCTCTTTTCTCTTTCCAGATATTTATGTTTGTTTGGAGGCCCATGCCAGGTTGAGACCTACAACCGAGTCTGTTCTGAAGGTTAAACATTTACAAACTTCCTTACAGACACCATTTTAAAGAATATTGCCAGAGATGGTTGTTACACTTACATGCATTCTGAAGCCCAAGAAGGGTCTGCTGTCCAGGACTCATAACTAAGCTAGTTGGTGCCACAGTGTATTTAAAATACCTCCAGAAATCAAATAAGGCATTCAGACTGAACAAAGATGCAAGTGCAAGCTCTAGAACAAAAAAAATATAACCATTATTTTACCAAGTTAGTTCTTTACATTTTAGAAAGTTCTTAATGAAATTGCTCACCATTTACAAAATGAGTAACTGTTAACATCTTATGTTGCATGCAGTGTTGCTGTAGCCATGTTGGTCCCAGGATATTATAGAGACAAGGTGAGTGAGGTAATCTCTTATTGGACCAACTTCTGTTGGAGAGAGAGACAAGCTTTTGAGCTTAAACAGAGCTCTTCTTCAGGTCCTGATTTATCTCCCCACCTTGTCTAACATCTCAGGTTGTTTTCCCACTCTACTGATATGAACATTTTCATGGCAAAAGTTACTGCATATTTTTGTACCATTTTGGAAAGATGCATTATTCACCCATTATTCACAAAAACTAAACATCAAATTATTTTTAAGGACATCAGAAGCTGGAAGCCTGCCAAACAGTCACTGGGGTCTCTGGCCGACCGAGGTGCTTAAGGAGCACTCAAAGAAGACAAGGCTGTTGCAGAGAAGCTAAATGATTTCTTTGCATCAGTCTTCACTACAGAGGATATGGAGGAGATCTCCACAACTAAGCCATTCTAGTTAAGTGACAAATCTGAAGAACTGCCCCAGATTGATGTGTCAGTAGAGGATGTTGTGGCACAAACTGATACATTAACCAGTAATTAAGACACCAAGACCACATGATATTCACCCAAGAGTTCTGAAAGAACTCAAATATGAAATTGCAGAACTACTAACTGTGGTATGTAACCTATCACTTAAATCAGCCTCTGTACCAGAAAATTGGAGAGTTGCTAATGTAACGCTGATTTTTTTTTTAAAAGGTTCCAGAGGCGATCCTGGCAATTACAGGCCAATAAACCTAACTTCTGTGCCAGGGAAATTGGTTAAAACTATAGCAAAGAACAAAATGATCAAATACACAGATGAACACGATATGGCAGGGAAGAATCAACACGGCTTTTACACAAGGAAATCATGCTTCCCCAATCTATTAGAATTCTTTGAGGGTGTCAACAAGCATGTGGATAAGGGTGGTCCAGTGGACAGCGTCCTTGGACTTTCAGAAAGCCTTTGACAAGGTCCCTCACCATTTGCTCTTAAGCAAAATAAGCAGTCATGGGATAAGAGGGGGTTCTCTCATGGATCAGTAACGGGTTAAAAGATGGAAATAAAGGGTAAGAATAAATGGTCAGTTTTCACAATGGAGAGAGGTAAATAGCAGGATCCCCCAAGGATCAGTACTGGGAACTGTGCTGTTCAACATATTCATAATTGTCTGGAAAAACGGGCAAACAGTGAGGTGGCAAAATTTGCAGACAATACAAAACTACTCAAGATAGTTAAGTCCAAAGCTAACTGAATAGAGTTACAAAGGGATCTCATTAAACCAGGTGATTAGGTGACAAAATGGCAGGTGAAATTCAGTGTTGATAAGTGCAAAGTAATGTAATCTAGACCAGCTGACATTTCTAAAGGTTACGAAGCGTTACTCCACCATTTGAAAAAACAAGTGATACCTACAGGGCTGGAAGTCAATACTCAAGTTAGCTTAGTTTATATTTAGTTAACATGGTGTTATATTTACATATCAACATGGACATGGTTGATAGAACAACTCTGAGTTTAAGGAATCTGAAGCAACATGCTTTCATTTTCATGATATCCCCAAGTTCGGAACAACCTATAACTCTCTCTCCTCAAATCCTGTCTTTTTGGAAGTTTTCTGTCACTGATCTCTTACATGTCTATTTCCACTCTTTATTTTCATTCTTTGTTAGTTCCATCTCTCTCATTTAGATTGTAAGCATCTTGAAAAAAGAGCTTTGTCTAACTACTACATGAAATGCAAAGCACACCTATGGCACTATCTAAGTAGTAAAGTTCTGTCTTCTAATTTCTAAAAGCCTCAACACACATGTAAGTTGATCTAAAGTACCAGACAAGCCTTTTGGGCTGCAAGTTTGTCCCAGAAGATTAAACCCAGACAGATCCAAACTGGACATGGAAAGTGAAGTCAGATTTCTGTATGAGCAAAAAACAGGTTAAAAAAATCTCAAATTCCGACAGGAAGGCTGAAAACAAAAGGATTGAATTAAGATGCTGTTTCCTCACATAAGTAAACCACCACCAAGTACAATCACTTACCAATATACCACAGTGGCCAGTATGTAATGTTATAATATGAGCATATCAGTTTTCCAGTCCTGAAAGAGAAAAAAAAACGGACATGGCATCTCTCTGAGCCACAGTACATGGAAATATCTAGGAACACATAATGACATCCTTTTATTGATTAAGTTTTAAAATTGTTAGGGAACTTACATTTCAGTATAAATCATGCCTGCAACTGACACATTAAGGAGTCCCCAAGCCAAAACCACTTTCCTAGCTTCAGTCTCTTTCCTCATCTTGATGGTTCTGTCAATGAGGGAAGTAGCTGGACTCTGTTCCCCCTGCATCATCTGTAAGGAGAAAAGCACAGAGAAAGACAAGAACTGAGATATTTATATAGTGTCACTCTCCCTCAGCACCAGACTAAAGAAAAGTTAAGACAGTCCCTAGGAAACTGAATGTAGGGGGTTCACTTCTAGTTACAGATAAACAAAAATACTTTTTGCACATAGCTTCTATAATGGATGTCCTCTACTCCAGTGTTTCTCAACCTTTTAAGTAGCAAGTATCCCTTAACTTCTGAAATTTTTAATAAGTACCCTAACACTCCATTTTCCACTCTGAGAAATACAATCTTTTTCCTCTTTACCACTGGACAGCTGTATTTCTGGTAAAGCAGGAGAGTTCTGAGTTCTGCAATGTTGTGTGGCTGTGGCAGATCACAAAATCCCCTGCTTTTTCTCCCCTCCTTCCTCCTCCCCTTCCTCCATATAGGAGCAAAGGTCAATGCCAGCCAATCACTATGGCCTGATGGTGGGGTCAGGTGGTATTCTCCTCACACAGGTGGGAACTTTGTGGGGTATGAGCAGACACCAGCGGCCCACCAGAGTGGATAGCAGTGCTCCCCATGGCCGTCCCTAGGGGAGGTGCAGGCCTGGGGCAAATCACATTGTGTGGGCCCCTCTTAAGATTTTTATACTGGTAAAATCTGGGGCTGTCATAGTTGTCAATTTCAGTGCTCAACTAGAGCAGTGAAATTGACAAGTAAATCTGGGGGGGGTAGAGCCTGGCTCCAGGACTGGGAAAGCCGCTGGGCTCTCTGCCTGGCTTTCTGGATACAATGCTTTGAGCTGGGGAGGGGAGCTGCCACCTGGGCAAGTTGCAGGTGGCTGCTGCCTGGCTGTCAGCCTGGGAGGTGGGTGACTACCACCCAATCCGAGCTGGGGCGGAGGCTTCCACACAGGCTGGGACCTGGGGATGTGGGCAGATGGCAGGCAGCTGCTGCCCATCTTCAAGCCAGGATGCGGGAGGCTGTCTCTTGGCTAAGGGCCGGGGCACAGGTGGCAGCCACCCAGCTGCGAGCCTAGCTGGGACCGGGTGGGACACGGGCGGCTGCCACCTGGCTTCCCAAAAAGCCAGTGGCTGCCACTCAAGCTGGCGGCTGCCATGTGGCATCCCAAGAAGCTGGCAGCTGCCGCCTAGCTTCCTAGGACGGGGGCTGCTGCCCTCTACCTCCCAGTTAGGAGGTGGGACCAGGTGGGAAGCTGGTGGCTGCCACCTGCCTCCCCCATAAGCCGGCGGCAGCTGCCTGCCTCCCAGCTGGGACCGGGCGGGAAGTGCGCAGCTGCCACCCGGCTTCCCCAGAAGTCGGCAGCTGCCACCCGCCTCCCTTCACTGGGTTTTTTGTCGCGTACCTGCTCCCTGTGTCTCACAGTTGAGAAACTATGCTCTACTCATTAAGACCATAACCAATGCTGAGCTACTTTTGCCATTTGGGTGTGGGGAAGGAAAATCTACCCAGATAGGACAGAGGACCAGATTCTGATCTCACCCCAGTTTTATAATAGAGTTAGTCCCAATTTGCATTGGGTAACAAAGCAGAATCAAGCCCAGACTATCAATTTCCTGGAAGTTTATATTTTTCACTTCACAGATATGCTTTAAAATAACCCACCAAACTTTACCCCGTTGTTTTGGGGGATAAAACCTGGGGGGAAACATCACATGGATTAAGCAGTTTTCAGTATATTTTTGAAAGCTACTGTCCTTTAATAAGTGATATGCAAGATTTTTATCTTTTCTAGTCTGAGGGACCATAGGGACAAGACACCTTGCAAGATCTTGCAGTCCTTTTGTACAGAAGCTTCCCTTTCACTTGAATGGGCACTACATATGCTGTTGGATTGAGAGCTAGCTCCTAAGGTTATCTTAGTGCACTAAAATACCTCCTCCATAGCTCACTATGTTTATGCAGGATAACAATGCTATACTGTGAAAATGTGACCAAGCATTAACACCCATAACCCTCCACTAAAGTTAACCTTACCTCCTACAATCGCAGGCTTAAATATTTGTTATGCTCCCATTCAGAGATAGAGTATATAAACATACACAAATGTGTTCACTGAACTGTTACTACATTCCACTGAATCACAGTAGTTGCATCTTAATGGTAAAATACTTGAACACAAAAACAGTATACTATTCAAAGGAATGAGGAAAGACCACATTGATTTTTAGACAAACTTTTAATGCAGCCAGAGACCTAACACAGCCACACCTGCCTTCCCTAGATCTGTCCACACAGCAGCATCCAGAAACACTTGGTTTCAATACTGTTCCCCCAGCCTCTCACTCCCAAACTATATCCACTTGCAACCCAGATAATGGGGAAGAGGTAGCCCATTACACTAAAGTATAAGGCACACCCAGATCCAAAACAAGTCTCAGGCTCCCCCTTTCACCGGCCACTGAATTTGTCAGGGTTTGAATATGGTGGTGAAATCCTAATTCACTCTGACTTTTCTAAAGCGTAATAAATAAAAAAGACAAAGTCACATTAAGTGACACTTAGTAGCTGGCACTTATAAGGTGCTTCAGACAAGTACCTTCACACTTTCTCTCATGCTGCCCCTAATGCTTGGAAGGTACTTCCCATAAACATCCTCAAAGCCACTTCATTGTTCTCCTTCAAATCCCTGGTTAAAACTCTCCTTTGCCATAATGCCTACAAAACACCTGACCAGTTAGGTTGCTAGCAAGCCGAGGCCACCGCCGATCACACTGATCAATTCTGTCTCAGGATCAGTCTACACCTGAAGCACTACAGCAGCACAACTGCAGCGCAGTGTAGCCACCCAGGACAGCAATGAGAGGGGTTCTCCCCTCACCACAGTTAATCCACCTTCCTAAAAAGTGCTAGCTAGGTTGACTTAACACTGTCTATACTGGGGGTTAGGTCTGCTTACCTACATTGCTCAGGGGTCTGGATTTTTCACACCTCTGAGTGACACACTTAACATTTGAGTGTTGCCCTAGCCCCACTGTTTCCTGGTACTCCCGTCTGTAGCTATGTGTAGAGTCCTGCTCAGATACAAAAATGTGGATCCGCAGCCACGAGCATCAACCTCTATCTGATCAGCAATCCACACTCCCTGCTTTACATCTACCTACATCAGCACCACTCTGCAGCTGCCAATCAGCTGTTTGGCAATCTCCTCCAGTGGCACCACAGCCAGGGGGTTGAGGAGAAAAGTGAAGGAGAGGGATGAGGGGAGCAGAAGTCAGGCTTTCCACTGGCGGGCCTCTGGGACTGGGCTAAGGGAGGGCTCTCTTCTCAGCCTCCTGTGGTCCCAGGGCCAGCTCTTGCTTGCTTCTGCCCCCAGTTCTGGGCTCTAGTACTTGCTCTCCAATCCCCCTGGGGCATCCCCATTGTGAAGTCATCCCCTGCAGGTGGCGGGGTGGCCTGGCCTGGCGCATCCCAGCCCCTGCTCCAGGGGACTGTCTTCCCCCAAGGCTGCTGGCTGGGGCAGCTGATTGGTGGCTGGCCTCCACCCCGGGATCTGGAAGGCAGGGAAGCAGCTTCAAAGGCTATGAGCTGTAGACACCTACCCCACCTTTGAGCTCCTCAACCGATCCACGATCCACAAAAAAATGGTCTGCAGATAACCACAGATTTGCAGGGCTCTCTCTATGTATTGTCTCAGACACTTACTACAGCCACAAATGGAGTGTTTCCATCCCTGTAGTAAACCCACCTCTGTGAGAGATGATAGCTAGGTCGACGGAATAACTTTTCTCTCAACCTAGCAGCGTCTCCAATTGACTTAGATCTCTTAGGGGAATTTCTCACACCCCTGAACGCTATAGCGAGGTCAACCTAAGTTTTAGGTGTAGATCAGGCCTTAGACTATCTTTGGGGCAAAGACGGTTTTATTTTGTTCTGTTTATACAGCACCTGACACAAGGGGTCCCTGGTCCATGACTGGGGCTCCTCTAGGCACTCTCTGGGGTAACCCAAATAATTGTAATCCGGTGTTTCCGGTTCCCCAGAGCTGCCAGTCTGCAGGACACCCCTGGGAAGGGCAGACCAGCTCAGCTCAGCTGAGCCCCTCTGGCACCCAGAGGGCAGCACAGAGGCGAGGTCCCTGCGCGAGGGACATACCACTGCTGCCAGGGGGCGCTGCTGAGGGATCAGCCCACTGTCACTGGGGGGGGGGGAAGGCAGAGAGGCTGCCCCCGCACCGGCGACGTCATCGCCAACCGCGCCCGGCGCGCGCCCTGGCTCGTGGGTGGCCCCGCATTCGCCGGAGGGGGGAGGGGCCGGTACCTCCCCCTCCCCCACCACCAAGCACGGGAGGGGCCGCACGCTGGGCCCGCCCAGCGCTGCCCGGGAAGGGGGTGGGGCGGGGCACAGAGCCGACCCAGAGCCCCTGAGGCAACGCGGAGCAGCAGCGGCGGAGGCAGCCATGGCCTCTCAGCCGGACCCGCCTCCCCGTCCCGCCGCCTGCAGCCCGCTCCCCATCGGAGGAGGCGGGCGCGGCTCGCACCCCGCGCGGGGGGAAGCGCCCGCCCAGCCCCACGGAGAACGGGAGCCCCCCGCCCCGACACTCACCCCGCCCACGTGAGGAGCCGGCATCAGGCAGGGTCCCCGCCTCAACCGTCCACCAGCCACATCGGCCTAGTGCGCCTGCGCCCGGCGCCGGCGGACGTTACGCCGCGCAGCGGGCCGGAAGTGAAGCCCTCCCCCAGGGCAGGGGGCGGTGCTTGTTGCCATGGTGGGGACGGAGAGGCGGTGCGCTCGCGCAGCGGCCCGGTTTTGGCGGGAGCGTGTGTGAGGCGCGGGGGTGGAGCCTGAACGCGCCCCGCCGCCCGCCGGTCCGGACGGAGCTCGACGCCGAGACCCGCCCCGCCGCCTCTGGCTTGCCCCAGGAATCCCGGCCGCCTTCCCCCAGGCAGTGCCCGCCTTCCCTCAGCGCCGCCGCCATCTCCCAGCCGGGGCCACCATCCTCGCGTCTGTGGCAGGAGTGACGCACGCCACAGGGTGACACCTCGGTGTGACATTGGTGTGTGGCCGTAGTGTTACAGTGACACCTCGGTGTGACATTGGTGTGTGGCTGTAACGTTACAGTGACACCTCGGTGTGACATTGGTGTGTGGCTGTAACGTTACAGTGACACCTCGGTGTGACATTGGTGTGTGGCTGTAACGTTACAGTGACACCTCGGTGTGACATTGGTGTGTGGCTGTAACGTTACAGTGACACCTCGGTGTGACATTGGTGTGTGGCTGTAACGTTACAGTGACACCTCGGTGTGACATTGGTGCGTGGCTGTAATGTTACGTCACCGCACAGTGACACCTCAGTGTGACATTGGTGTGTGGCTGTAGTGTTACAGTGACACCTCAGTGTGACATTGGTGTGTGGCCGTAGTGTTACAGTGACACCTCGGTGTGACATTGGTGTGTGGCTGTAGTGTTACGTCACCGCACAGTGACACCTCAGTGTGACATTGGTGTGTGGCTGTAGTGTTACAGTGACACCTCAGTGTGACATTGGTGTGTGGCTGTAGTGTTACGTCACCGCACAGTGACACCTCAGTGTGACATTGGTGTGTGGCTGTAGTGTTACAGTGACACCTCAGTGTGACATTGGTGTGTGGCTGTAGTGTTACGTCACCGCACAGTGACACCTCAGTGTGACATTGGTGTGTGGCCGTAATGTTACAGCACCGCATGGTGACACTTGGTGCGTGGCTGTAGTGTTACGTCACCGCACAGTGACACCTCAGTGTGACATTGGTGTGTGGCCGTAATGTTACAGCACCGCATGGTGACACTTGGTGCGTGGCCGTAGTGTTACGGTGACACCTCGGTGACACCTCAGTGTGACGTTGGTGCGTGGCTGTAATGTTACTGTGACACCTCGGTGTGACATTGGTGCGTGGCTGTAATATCACAGCGCCGCACGGTGACACCTCAGTGTGACATTGGTGTGTGGCCGTAACGTTACAGCACCGCATGGTGACACTTCAGTGTGACATTGGTGCGTGGCCATAGTGTTACGGTGCCACACCATGACACCTCAGTGTGACATTGGTGCGTGTCTGTAATGTTACAATGACACCTCGGTGTAACATTGGTGCATGGCTGTAGTGTTACAGCACCGCACAGTGACACCTCAGTGTGACATTGGTGCTTGGCTGTGATGTTACAGCCCTACATGGTGACACATCAGCATGACATCAGTGCTGTGCTGGAGCGTGGCCATAATGGTACAGTGCCACATGGTGAAATGTCAGTGTGACATCAGTGATGCCTTGGTGCATAGCTGAAATGTTACAGCACCACATAGCGACACATCAGCCTGATGCCTTGGTGCGTGGTCATAATGTTATTGCACCACAGGTGACCCATCAGTGTGACTTTAGTGATGTTTTAGTGACCATAATGTTATAGTGCCACACAGTGATGCATTAACATGACGCTGGTGACACGTTGGTGCATGGCTGTAATGTTACGGTGACACATCAGCATGACGTTAGTGATGTGTTGATGCCTGGCTATAATGTTCCAGTGCCACATAGTGCCATGTCCACATGACAGTGACGCATAAGAACAGAACATAAGAATGACCATGCTGGGTAAGCCCAATGGTCTGTCTAGCCCAACATCCTGTCTTCTGACAGTGGCCAATACCTGATGCTTCAGAGGGAATGAACAGAACAAGGCAGTTATCGAGTGATCCATCCACTGTTGTCTGGTCCCAGCATCTGGCAGTCAGAGGCTTAGGAACACAGAGAGCATGGGGCTGTATCCCTGACCATCAAGGCTAATTGGTGGACCTATCCTCCATGAACTTTTCATTCTTTTTTGAATCCAGTTATGCTTTTGGCCTTCACAACATTCCCTGGAAAGAAATGTCACAGGTTGACTGTACATTGTGTGAAGAAGTACTTCTGTATGTTTGTTTTAAACCAGCTGCCTGTAATTACCAGGATTGCCTCTGGAAACTTATTTAAAAATCGGTGTCACATTAGCTATCCTCCAGTCATTTGGTACAGAGTCTGATTTGAGCAATAGGTTACAATACCACAGTTAGTAGTTCCGCAATTTCATATTTGAGCACCCGTAGGTTTTGGTGACTTATTACAATACTGTTTAATTTATCAATTTGTTCCAAAACCTACCCTACTGACATCTCAGTTCTTCAGATTTATCATCTAAAAAGAATGGCTCAGGTTTGGGAATCCTCTGCAGTGAAGACCAATGCAAAAAATTCATTTTGCTTCTTTGCAACAACTTTGTCTTCCTTGAGTGCACCTTGATCATCCTACTTCTGATGTACTTAAAAAGTATTTTGCTGTCAGTTTTTGTACCTTTTCCTAATTGCTCTTCAAATTCTTTTTGCCTGCTTGTAGCACAGTGGGACACCCCGCCTTGGCACCTCTTGCTGGTTATCAGGGGAAATCAGCCCTCAGCCAGGCAGATGCTTCTCTCTGCGGTGTCTCGTGCTCAGTCCTGTCTCCACTCGACTTGCTCTCCCATGACTCGGCCCTCTTCCCCCCTCAGGGGGATTCTGCAGTCTGTTCTAGGTCACTTCCCATGGTGGCCACTGCAGCCCTGCCACCAGTCCCATGGCTATCAGGGGTTAGGGAGGGACCCGGGCCCACCCGCTACTCCAGGTCCTGACTCAGGACCCTAGGTGTGGCAGCCTTTCACTGTTTCTCCCCCAACTCCTCTGTAGCTTTCCCTGGGCCACTTCCCTGCAGCACCACCCCTGCACCTTCCCCACCCTTGCTTCAGGGCCTTTGGCTCTGCTGATTCCCAGCAGCCAGCCACTGCTCTGTCCAGGGTACTAACACTCCTTCCTCTTCAAGTTCCTGGGAGGTTCTAGCTTTGTGCTGCTCTGCTCTGTCCTCCTTTATACACTGGCCTCCTAGGCCCTGATTGGCTGCCACACAGTTCCTTCCTATTGGCTGCCTTTCCAAGGGCCCTCTTAACCCTTTCCTGTCCAGTGAGGGGCAGGCACCCCATCACACTGCTTAATTGTACTTTTACACCTTGATGTGCCAAGTTTTATTCTCCTTTCTATTTTCCTTAGTAGGATGTGACTTCCAGCTTTTAAAGGAAGTCTCTGTAATGTTACTGCACCACATAGTGACATGCCAGCATGATGTTAGTGATACACTGGCATGTGGCTGTAATGTTGCTGCATCACATGTTGCCATGTCATTAATGTTACCATACCAAGTGACATGGGGACATGAAATGAGTGACTTGTTGATATGTCACTGTTATATTATCACTCCCTGTGTGACATATCACATTAGTGACACACTGAAGCATTGTGATGTTACCGTTACATATCAACTTGACTTTAGTGACACTGGCATGTCAACGATATGTCAACATGATGTTAGTGATACATTTGAGTACCATTGTGACAATATTATGCCATGAGATGACATGGAGGCATGACATCAGTGACATATTGCTGCAGTATTACCATGCCACACAGCAACAGCCATCATGACCTTAACGTACTGCTGCATTGACAACACACAATAGCACATTCACCTGCATCTATGGCATTGTGATGATGCATTAGTGCAACTCCACAGTGTTACAGCACAACAGAGTTTCAATGTGATGCTATTGTGCATTGGCACAACTTTGTGTTTTGACTTGAAGTACTCTGTTACACAAGGTGATATGATCACACGAATGTATGATATCTTAATGCAGCACCATCTTGAACTAGTGCATCCTAAAGATATTTCCACATGACATAAGGGTGTATCCATATGATGGGGTGACATGTTGGGTGATGTGTTGATGATATACGGCATGGTGATATTGTTGCAACATGACTCTCACTGCAACACAGTAATACACCAATGGGAACTAATGATATATTAACACAACACTGTACTATTTTGAAGCAACATAATATGTTGACACAACATGATAGAGCACTGATATATCACAGTGACATTTTGATGCAACACAATATTTTGAGGTGAGAAGGCTGGGTGGGAGCTAGAAGAGAGGGACTATGAGAAGAACAGCAGCAGTGAGGAGGAGCAGTGAAGAGGGACCCAGAACTGCAGCTGGCCATCAAACACATATTTAGGAGTGGCAGCGCAGCCGCCCGAAAACAGGCACAGCAGCTGCCCACAGCAGGCACATAGAAAGAAGAGACTGTTGCCCTGGGGAAGGGAGGAAAGAGAAGAAGAGGGGGGTGAAGGATGGAATTCTAGAGCCAGCCCATTGGGCCATTGCGTAATCAAATGGTTTGGGTTCTGGAAGCCCTTCAATCTTTGATCCATTTCCCAAACATCAGAACAAAAGCATTAGAAGCGTAAAATGGAAACAGAATTTTCATGCGACATTAGGCATCCCATCCTAGGAGGCAGAGTTTCCTGAGCTCCTATGGACTTCAAATGGAGTTGAGGGCATGCAGTACCTCAAAGGAATAGGTCTAAATGACCTAAACACATAATGTATGGAGCAAATGCAACTTCACATAAGTGCAATTGGACTTCCTTGTGCTTAGACTACACATCCATGTTACTATGGTTCCAAGAATGATGTCATCAACATGTTCTGATCACTTCTTGTGATAGCTCCTAAGTGTCAACAATAGGTTACCAAGGTACCACACGGTGTATTAAAATCCACCCCCTGACCTCTTTTATCCCATTTCCTTAGAGAGAAACAACATTGTGCTGTGTCTTAATCAACTAAACTCAATGGGATTCCCTTTTCTCTATTTTTGGTGGCTTTATTTACATAATGGCCCTCTAGACTCCATCGCCAGCCAAGAAGCAGATTACAGGGAGTGTGATGGGGATGGTGAAGATCTTTGTGGGATTGTGGGGCAAATCCTCCTTTCCTACTGTATTGGCATTTTGGCTATAATTCTCATCAACCGTGCTTATATTTGGGTAAGAGTATTATTATTTTATTAATTCATTTGACTCTGGCAGCATCTTGAAGCCCCAGTCAGGGATCAGGACTCTATTATGCTAGGCCCTGTACACATAAATAACAAAAAGACTATCCCTGTTCACAGAGTTTGTAATGTAAAAAGATATTTTATTATTATTTTATTTATTACTATGCTCCATCAGTGCGCTTGGCATCCTACAATGCAAAGAGAAGACATAGTCTTTGCTCCAAGGATCTTATAATTAAGGCTAAGATTTAGTCATGGGTATTTTTAGGAAAAGTCATGGGCAATAAACAAAAATTTATGGCTCGTGACCTGTCTATGACTTTTACTAAAAATATCCATGACTAAATCTTAGCTGCTCCCGGAGTGCCACTGCTCTGGGGGTCCCCAGGGGCTGACAGCTGGCCCCTGCTCTGCATCAGGAGGGATGACTGCCCCTGGCCACCGCTGCTCTGACACCCCTGGGGACCACTTTCCGATGGACTCCAGGGTCGCCCCCGCAGCTGCTTCTCCTAACACTGCTCAGGCTGCCCTTGGGATTGCTGTTGCCCTAGTGGTCCCCAGGGTTGACTCTTGGGACTGCCGCTCAGGCAGTTACCGGGGCCAGCCATTCCAGGAGCGACCCCAGGGCCGCCCCAAGGCAACCGCTTGGGTGGCCCTGAAGTCAGCTGCCCCCACCGCTGCAGCTGCAGAAGTCACAGAGGTTGTGGAAAGTCACAGAATCCATGACTTCCGTGACCTTTCTGATAGACTTGCAGCCTTCCTTATTATCTATTATAAACTCATAGCACAATTCAGACGCACAATAAATTGGGAGACTATCGGAAGCTAAAGATCCTGATTCTAATTGTGCTTACCCCTGTGTAAAAATCAAGAGTAACTCCGTGGAAGAGAGTGTTGTTACAATGGTGTAAAATGGGCACCCAGGAAAGGGTGCAAATGAGATCAAAATGAGGACCGCTGTCTCAAAGTGGTGCTGATGACTCTTTACATATAATGGACCAAATCCTGAAGTTCCTACTCCTTCCTCACTCAGGACTTTTCCAAGAGGCCATTTGAAGAAGATACACGTAAACAAAGGCTGCATTTGGGACAATAGAATGCCTTTATCTTTCTTTTTAAAAAACAGTGTATTATTTATAATAATTAATAGTTAATCATCAGTAATTAATAATAAATTGTGCTATGAGGTGCTGAACTGGATGCCTTCGAGGAGTGGTAATGGATAGAGTCCTTCACCTCCGCATCATTGGTACAAGCCCAGCTGACATTTGTAATGAAAGTTATTGCCACCCAAAGACTATCTGGTGACCCATGTGAAATAAATTTGGGGTCTCAGTCCAGTTCTCAGTGGATAACTGTTCTCACCACAAAGCTCATTAGCATTTATTGTCCCACACCCTTATTGGCTGCCTCAGCAGAAAGGCCAAAAACATTGAACACTCCTGCCACTGGAAGGTTTCCTCCAGGTCAATGTTGAGGCACAGCAATAGTGCAATGTAGAGAATCTTGCACTGCTGCTGCCGTTGTTACACGTGTTCTTTGAATAATCAACTTTATTCTCCAGGGCAGTCAGGATGACATCTTTCACTAGCCCACTTATATTTTTAGAAACAGTGTTATATATTCCACTGAGTAGAAATTATTAAAAATCCTTCTGACTAGCAAATGCCACACCATTTTTTTCATGTTTTCCTGAAACACAGATTCTCCTGAAATACCAAGAGAAAAGACTGCCTTCTGAGGAAGGGACTAGCAATTCAAAAGGTAAATTTGAGTTCTATTAGGCTATCAAAAGGGTTTAAAAAAGCAGGATACTGGACCGATGATTAAAAAGTAAAATGTGATCTCTAAAGAGAAGTGTTTTTAGTTGAAAGGGGGCATTAATTCCTCTGTATGATCCATCAGTGAGACCCTGCTTCGAATAATGGGAAAAATTCTCTCATTTACATAAGTGTAAATCCAGAATAACACCACTGAACAGCATGAACTTCACATGAACTCCAGCACGAACAGAGCAGAATTTGATCCAGTGTGTACAGATTTGGGTATCTCACTGTTGAAAAGATAGTGATAAAATAGAAAGACTACAAATAAGTGCAAAAATAATGATAAACAGATTCACAGAATCATAGAAGATGAGGGTTGGAAGGGACCTCAGGAGGTCATCTAGTCCAACCCCCTGCTCAAAGCAGGACCAACCACAACTAAACCATCCCAGCCAGGGCTTTGTCAAGCCAGGCCTTAAAAACCTCTAAGGATGGAAATTCCCCACCTCCCTAGGTAACCCATTCCAGTGTTGCACCACCCTCCTAGGGAAAAAGGTTTTTCCTAATATCCAACCTAGACCTCAATGCAACTTGAGACCATTGCTCCTACTTCTGCAGCCGAGTTCCATCCTCCCTGGAACCCCCTTTCAGGTAGTTAAAGGCTCTTCAAGAACCCCCCATCTCTCTTTGCCATTGCCAGTGCTATGCAATGATTAGATATCCTGCCTTCTCCTCAATTCATGCACAGTATATTCATTACTACAAAACGAGAGTGGCCATGAGGGACTGGTTAACGTTTAGCAGCCCAGGTTAGCAGGCTCTGAAGTCACATGGTGTATAATATGGTGGGCTGCAATATTGCTCTAAATGAAGCACAGGTTCTCTTGTCCTGTTTTGAAGGAACTAAGTGAGAAGACAGGTAGGATCATTCCATTAATTCTGTACAGATCCTTGAAGGATATGACCTAAGGGTCAAATTACACTCTACTTAGGTTATTCTCCTTTTGGAAACAGGAAGTTTAAGAGTGGTGCGTTCCAGCCTCTAGTGGAAGATCATGGAGGGAGAGGAGGAGGGTTTGCTCCTCCTGGAAAAATGGTTTCAGCCCCAAAAACCCAGGATCCACTGGAGGCCAAGGCTGTCCATGATTGCACCCTCAGCGTGTTTGGAGATGACACTGAGCTGGGAGGAGTGGTAGATACCCTGGGGGGTAACGATAGGATACAGAGTGACCTAGACAAATTGGAAGATTGGGCCAAAAAAAATCTGATGAGGTTCAACAAGGACAAGTGCAGAGTCTTGCACTTAGGACGGAAGAATCCTATGCACAGCTACAGACTGGGAACTTACTGGCTAGGCAGCAGTTCTGCAGAAAAGGACCTGGGGGTTACAGTGGACAAGAAGCTGGATATGAGTCAGCAGTGTGCCCTTATTGCCAAGAAGGCTAATAGCATATTGGGCTGCATTAGTAGGAGCATTGCCAGCAGATCGAGCAAAGTGATTATTCCCCTCTATTCGGCACTGGTGAAGTCACATTTGAAGTATTGTGTCCAGTTTTGGGTCCCCCTCTACAGAAAGGATGTGGACAAATTGGAGAGAGTCCAGAGGAGGGCAGCAGAAATGATTAGGGGGCTGGAGCACAGGACTTATGAGGAGAGAGTGAGGGAACTGGGCTTGTTTAGTTTGCAGAAGAGAAGAGTGAGGGGGGGATTTGATAGCGGCCTTTAACTATCTGAAAGGGGGTTCCAGGAAGGATGGAGCTAGACTATTTTCAGTGGTAGCAGATGACAGAACAAGGAGCAATGGTCTCAAGTTGCAGTGGAGGGAGGTCTAGGCTGGATATTAGAAAAATCTTTTTC
Source organism: Emydura macquarii macquarii (assembly GCF_026122565.2). Taxonomy (NCBI): domain Eukaryota; kingdom Metazoa; phylum Chordata; order Testudines; family Chelidae; genus Emydura; species Emydura macquarii. The sequence goes on along the minus strand of NW_027133607.1, from coordinate 8,484,588 downwards.
ATTAGGAAGTTGATGAAGCACTGGAATGGGTTACCTAGGGAGGTGGTGGAACCTCCATCCTTAGAGGTTTTTAAGGCCTGGCTTGACAAAGCCCTGGCTGGGATGATTTAGTTAGGGCTGGTCCTGCTTTGAGCAGGGTGTTGGACTAGATGACCTCCTGAGGTCCCTTCCAACCCTAATATTCTATGATTCGATGATGATTCTATGTGTTAGCCATGTGTTTGTACAATGTTTCCTTGCCATGCTCCTAGGGTGTCCTTGACTGCAAAGTGGAGGGGAACATCATAAAGGGGAGGCCTATTTGAAGTTGACTAAGAACATATTATAAGAAGCAGTGGTCATAAACTAAAACAGGGAGGGTTAGGGTAGACATAAGGGAGGTTCCTCAAGGGAGGCATGGCCAACCATGGGTTTTTTAAGCTGTATGGATGTGGTCTTTATCCACTGCTGTAAACTTTACCCACTGCTGTCTCTGAGGATATATTTTAATGTCAGGTTTGCCTACCCTCTAGCAGCCTCCCTAGCCCTTCAAGGGAAGGGGAAACTGAAGGCACGACTGCTGTGGAGTTCGGGTCACTGTGGATTACAGTGCAGCTAAGATATTTTCTTGTCTTCTGTTAGTTCCCAGGGATTCTGCCTGCATGAATCACAGAAGGTTCAACGTCTGGAATTTCCTCAGCAAGCTTTTCAATGGGAAAAACAAAAAGCACAGCTGCCAGTCCGCTGACTATTCAGAAGTGGCGGCAGCCAGGGCCTACTTAGAAAGGAAGCAAGCCAGGTTTGTCCCAAGGCTCAGCCAGCAGACGGTCTGTGATAGCAACTCCTCAGACATAGACAGCGAGGACTTGGGTTCAGAGGCATCCTCGTGGAAGGAAAGTGAAACAGAGTATATCCCCACCACAGCCAGCCTTCGGCGGAGAAAGATAGCATGGAGGCAAAGGAATATGGGCAGCCCCTGGATCAGAGAACAACTCTGCCTTCGCTGCAAAGCCAAGAGGACAAGAAAATGGCTGTCCCAGCATTTCTTTAATCCCACGCCACCTCCTCGTGGGAAGAGCAGTTCATTAGATGAGAATTCCTCCAGGGGTATTACCACATGACTTGCCTTCACTGGAGCTATATTTGGGCTTTTGTTTGCGTGAAGCCATCTGAGCTAGGTAGACAGAACCTGCATGAAAACACAGGACAGGAGGGCTCAAGGGAATGACTCATTTAAATAAAATTTGGCTACAGACAATAAAGGTACCCAGCACACCGTGCTGGCTAATGGACGTATAAGAGGTGTTTATTTAAAAATATAAATATCATTGCCTTGGCATGGCCTAGTGAGGACATCTCTTTCCACAGCAGGTGCAACAGAGTTCCTCCAGCTTAAGTATAGTGGGACAGATTCATTGAGGGACTAAGTTGAACTTCCGCTGAGGTACCAGGGTGCGACGGGGCAAAATGGCGACCACCTTAGTTACAGCAACAGAGCCACTGCAGTGCCAGAAGTGGCCAGGCTTGTGGAAAAGGGGAATGGCTGGGGCAGGCGGAGTGGCAGTGGAACTCCTGTGCGTGTCCAGCCGGAGTTAAAGCTGCCTCCAGCTCCACTGGGGGAAACACCATCTCCTTCTAGGGTTAAATCTCCTCTGGGGCACATAGCGCTTTGCCAGCGAAGCTTTGAACGTGACACCTTCCTGGGTCAGCTGAAGTTGGCCCAGCAAGCTGCCAAGTATCATAACATCAGAGTGGAAAATACCCTGAGAGGAGAAATTACATCCTTATCTGCCAACCACCTTGAGAGTTTTGATATATGTGGGAATTCAGTCATATGGGGATGCAGATACCACTTTAGTCGCGGGGCGGGGGGAGAGGGGGAGGTCAAGTCCCATATATAATATGGCCTTGCTTGCTAGATCATCGGTCTCCTGTTTCTGGTGAGCCCTTCAAACATGAGGTTGATTTTGTTCTTCAGTGCCCTTCTTGGGGCTGCGTGGTGCCTAGAAACATTCGTTGGGTGAGTTACATTTTAATAGAAGATCTCCGATTCAGAGACCATGTTATTCTAAAACTGGTTTTTTTCCTCTTTGAGTGCTTTAATTGAAAAGGTCAGTTTGGGGCACATTTACTTTGCTTTTCGTTAGCTAATTAGTTTTCACAAAATATCATCCTGGCCCTTTCTGCACATCTCAGAGGGATCGTGACATTTTTTGACATTCAATGCTCCAGAGGAAGGGCTGAAGTTCCTATAATGCAGGACAGCTAGAGCCGTAGAGCACTCAGCAGTTTGGTTCTCAGGGGTCTCAGGAAACAATTTCTTTAGTTTAGATTCATCTGAGTTCACAAGAGAGTTGGGTCCAAGCTACAGAGTTTGGTTGTGGATTGATTCAAATTTCCCCAAAGTTCAGGTTTACCCAGGATTTTGCTTCAGTTTATTATAGAGCTAGGGACCAGCCTCAAAAGTATGGATCTGGAACTAACTCTGAATCTTGCCACAAAGTTTGAGAATGTTTGGACCCATGGTCTTGGTTTGGCTCATTATAGAAATAGGGTCCCGTAGGGAAAATTAGAATCACGTTCCAGATCCAAACTTGCCCAGAGCACAAAAGTGCTGAGATTCAGAGTTCTGATTCAGGCCCATCTTTTGTTTACAATCTCTTGAGTTTTGCTTGGAATTTTGAGTAAGCCAAAAAATGAAAAGTGAAATTTAGTTGAAGCTGTCAATGGTCATGTGGTTTAGATTCAGAACCATAACCTGGCCCCAAGTTCACTCAAAAGTGGGCCAAGGGTAGCTCCAAAGGTTCATGAACCTCATAAAATAGTATGAGTTTATACTTAACCCCAATCCTGGGCAAGGGTTGTTCCTTTCAATCCCAAAGTTTTGCACAGAACAGCTTCAACTGTGCTCCTCAAACATGAAGATTGATAGCCTCTGTCAATTTTTATCCTAAGTAGTGTCCCTGCAGATTCTTTTTTTTTTTTTTTTGTATACATGTCTAATCTTTTACAGAACCTGACTAAGCAATTTGTATTATAATATCTTGCAGCATGAAGTTACCCAACTTTATTCACACATTGCATTAAAATGTATCTGCTTTAAGCTTGTTGCCTTTTAATCTCATTAAGTGTATAAGAACTTGAATAAATACTGTACAAAATTTGATGGATGTTCACTAGGATGTAGGAAATAGACACCAGATCCCAGTGAACAAACATCTGTACATCACAAAAGCCTATTTAATTAACACATAATTTGAAACTTTCTTGATAGTCTAAGTAGAGTGGCCAAGGATTGATAGGAGCCTGGATACTTCTCTCTCACATTAAGAGTGGTCTGACCAGATTAGAAGTAAGGTATATTAGGAGGGGAAACTCGAGCTGCTGTTTTCCCTGCTGTATCTGTTCTGTACAAGTTTCTACTGTCTGACTGAAGGCCAAGGGGCAATAGAAAAAAGTAATTACTAGCCAAGATAAGAGCACAACTCAGCTGGCAGTTTTGCACCATCAGAGATGCAGACCTCCCAGCTGCATCAGCAGAGCAATCATGGGAAAGGTACTGGGCTCTATGATTATTATTATTATGATTTAATATGTATGTGACAGTAGCTTCTAGTGGTTCCAATCAGAGCCCCATTGTGTTAGGGGTTATAAGAACACATTCAAAGATACAGTGCCTACCCCAGAAAAGCTTACAATCTAAGAAGACAAATTACATACAAAGGAGACAATGGGAGGGAAAGAAAGACAGAATAAAAGAAATGCAAAACGACTCTTTTGGCCATAGCTGGAGGCTTGTAAGCACTGTGGTCTCATGAGATTATTGGCCTTTGGGGCTCCTGTCTTTTGAAGAAAAGAATGAAGACCTGAGTTACATCAAACTCTTGAGCTGATTTAATAGAGATAGATTCCAAGGCCAGAAGGGACCATTGTGATCAGCTAGTCTCACCTCCTGCATAACACAGGCCATCGGACTTCCCTGAATTAATTCCTGCTTCAAGTCCAATAGCTGTGGTTGAACTACAGCATATATTTTAGAATAAGGTCCAGCCTTGATTTAAAAATGTCCATTGATGGAGAATCCACCACAACCCTTAGTATGTTGTTCCAATGGTTAATTATCCTCACTGTTAAAAATTACACCTTCTTTCTAGTCTGAATTTGTCTAGCTTCAGCTTCCCTAGGATCTTGTTATTCCTTTGTAGGCTAGACTGAAGAGCTCTCTGTTATCAAATGTCTCTTCTCCATGTAGGTACTTATAAACTGTGATCAACTCACCCCTTAATCTTTCCTTTGATAAACTCAATAGATTGAGCTCCTTGAGTCGTTCATTATCAGGCACATTTTCCAATCACTTAATCATTCTCGTGACTCGTCTCTGAAGCCTCTCCAATTTTTCAAAATCCTTCTTGAATTGTGGACCCCAAAATTGGAGACAATATCCAGTAGCGGTCACGCAAGTGCCAAATACAGAGGTAATGTAACCTCCCTATTCCCACTCCATATTTCCCTGTTTATATATTCAAGAATCACATTAGCCCTTTTAGCATAACACTGGGAGCTCGTGTTCAGCTGATTAATCATGGCCCCCAAGTCTATTACAGAGTCACTGCTTCCCAGGATAGAGTCAACTATGCTGTAAGTATGGTCTACAGTCTTTGTTCCTCGTCTTATGGCTTTATATTTGACCGTGAAAAAACATATATTGTTTGACTGCGCGCAGCTGACTAAGTGTTTCAGATTGCTTTGTTTCAGTAACCTGTCCTCTTCATGCCTTACCACTCCCCAAGTCTTTGTATCATCTGCAAACTTTATCAGTAATGAATATTTTCTTTCAGGTCATTGATAAAATTACATAGGGCCAAGCACTGATGACTGCTGGACCCCACTAGAAACACACCAACTTCATGTTGATTCCCCATTTACAGTTACAGTTTGAGACCTCTTAGCTAGCCAGATTTTAATCCATTTAATATATGTCCTGGTGAATTTGTATCATGCTAGTCTTTTAATCAAAATATCATGTGGTACGAAGTCAAATGCCTTACAGAAATCTAAGTATGTTACATCAACACAATCTTACCTTTATCAGCCAAACTTGTAATCTAATAAAAAAATAATAGCAAGTTAATGTGACAAGATCTTTTTTCCATAAACTCATTTGATAAGACTTATTTCATTTTTTGTAGAGACCAGGTTCTTCGGGTCAAAGCAAGCAGTGAAGAACAGATTAGCAAGCTACAGCTGCTGGAAACACTGGAACATCTTCAGGTGTGTCATTACACTTTCTCCAGGTGTTTGTTAATCTTTCAGATTGTGAGTTCTTCAGGGCAGGGATTGTGCCTCCTGTTTTGTTTGGAAATTGCTTAACAATGTGGGAACGACCGTAAATAAATAAAAATAATAATAGACTAGAATAACAGAAATGTAGGGCTGGAAGGGACCTTGAGGGGTCATCTAGTCCAGCCTCCTGCCCCAAGGCAGAACCAATTCTTTCTATGTTATCCTTGACAAGTGTTTGTCTAACCTGTTCTTAAAAACTTCCAGTGATCGGGATTCCAGAACCACCCTTGGTCCAGTGTTTAACTACCCTTATAGTTAGCAAGTTTTTTCTAATATCTAACCGAAATCTCCCTTCTTGCGGATTAATCTGACTACTTCCTGTCCTATCTTCAGTGGACATGGAGAACAATTAATCACCATCCTCTTTACAAGAGCTCTTAACATATTTAAAGACTTTTATCAGGTCCACCCCGTCTTCTTTTCTCAAGACTAAACAAAAGCCCAGGTTTTTTTAAATCTTTCTTCATAAGCAAGGTTTTTATAATTTTTTGTCATTCTCCTCTGGACTTTCTCCAATTTGTCCACATCTTTCTTAAAGCATGCCGCCCAAAGCTAAACACGGTACTCTAGCTGAAGCCTCACCAGTGCCAAACAGAGTGGAACAATGATCTCCCATGTCTTACATATGATACTTCTGTTAACATACCCCAGCATAATATTGAGTCTTTTTCACGACTGCATCACATTGTTGGCTCATGCTCAGTATAAGGGGCGTGATCCTAGCCCCATCCTGGAAACAAGAACTAATGATTTCTGATCCTGTGTCTGAGTGTGCTTGACCAAAAGCAAGTTACTTTAAACCTCTCTATGCTTCAGTTTCCTTCTTTTAAAATGGGAATGATGATATTTATATACTGCTCTCCTAGTGGCATTATGAAATGAATTAGTTAATGTATGTATTGTGTTATGAAGAAGCAAAGCATGACGTAAAACACGAGGCATTATAGATTTTATCACAATTGGTAAGAACTTCTCTTGAAATTAATCTATTTTATTGGTTTGTATTATATACATGCAAGATAAAAATGCAACACTATAAAAGAAGCAAAAGCAATGTACATAGTATCATATAAGCGTCTATATATAGAGCATTTCTTGAAACTATAGTTGGTAAAGGGAAAATACAAGACAGTCATAATAGATATGGGACTAAAGCTCCTGCCACTTACACTGCTGAAGTGCTGCTGATGTCAGTGAAAATGCAAGGTATTTGTGAAGCGAGGACAGTAATATTTATATGTTGCAAGAGTGTTATGAAGACCAATAATGACTGTTTCTGTAGTGATTTGAGATTCTCAGATAATGGAATATGATGCTAAAGTGTGAAGTGATACAAAACCACAGGCATTATCCCAACTTGGGGGATTTAGATGTTTTTAGGGCTCCTGGAGAGATGTTCCCCAAAGTCAATTTTTCTGAAATGATTCCCTGACCTGGATTGGTTTTCTTCTCTTCAGCTTGATTTCTGGCTACGCCCCTCAAATCCAGCACTTCCTGTGGATATCCGAGTCCCCTTTGCCAGTCTCCAAGCAGTCAAAGTCTTCCTGGAGTCCCACCACATCGAGTACTCTATCCTGCTCAAAGACCTGCAGGTAGACAAAAGTACTTCACTGTTGCAGGATTTATCTCCCTATTCCCTGCATTTATGCTCACTGATGTTATTTGTAGTAGAAGCAATACACAGAGCTAAAGATCCCTGCCTTTCGTAAGCGTACCTGCACCAATACAGGTTTCCTTACATTTTCTGAAAGCCAGCTACTGATCTCACGACAGGTGCCAGCTCAGTGACGCAGGGCTTGTTTTAAGTTTTAAGTTCCACGTATAGGCCTCTTTTTACTATTCTTTGTAGACCATGTAACTAAGCTATTCATAGTCTGACTAACTTTTCCAAGAATGATGTTGGCCGCGCTTCGAACTACTAGAACCCTACATGACAGTGTGAGAAAAACATCTCTGTTGGGCAGAGAACTGGGGGCACTCTTGAGAAGCAGTATTTCCAGCAGCCCAGCTAAATTACTGTTAACCCTTTGCAGTAGCAACCTTGCTCCTTTTTCAGGCCTTCTTCTTAATGAATGCCTGAAACTGAATGCTGACCATTTAAATGCCAAAGAACGTTACTTACTTCACTGCAGATGAGTTTAGTTAAAGCATCCAGCTGCTCTGCAGCGGTGTGTGGAGTCTCCTCTTCCGACACTTGATTAAAACCCTGCCAAAGAAGTAGGCCTGCCTCATGGATTTGAATTGCTTGGTTTAGGTCGTAATTGATCAAGAAAGGCAAGAGATGGTCTCCAATCAAAGGGAACGTGGCAGCAATGATTTCAACTATGCAGCGTATCACTCTTTAGAAGAGGTAAGTATTTCAAGGTCAGCTCTTTGGGAGAGAATTTGTTTTCTTCTGTCCTGTTTTTGCATGTCACCTCCGCTCAAACATTCTTTATAAGTACGTTGAATTCTTTCGTGCCTTACTTTCTGCATTCTCCACAGTGGTCTTAATATCTAATCCCATTACAGGTAGGTCAGTTTTGTTTTAAAAGGAGTTTATTGAGTATTCATCACAGCGAGGGACTATGCTCAGTTGCTAAAAGGTAGGACTGTTACAAGCAGGTGCTCAACAAGACTCTCCAGACAGTTTTGCCAATATTCCTCCCCAGCGGCGACGTGTAACGGTTGATAGTGGGGGGACATGATTTAAAGGTTCTGGTGATATGCAGTGGGGTTCAGGGAGACAAAAGGAGAAATGGTGGGCCAGGTGACCCTGCATGCTCCCCTATCACAAGTCGCCTCTGCTTCTCGCTTCTTTACCTTTGTTATTCCAGTCCGGGGCCCACACATAGCAATATCCAGGCCGGCAGCATTCCTATTCCAGTCCTGGGCTTCCACACTGTTCTGCTAGGTATAGTTGCATGCATGATCTGTTTTGCTGTTACAGGAACCATTGTACTAGACTGGATGGATCAATGACTTATTCATGTGTTGCGGTTTGTCTTGCGCAGCATTATACAGCCTCCTGTATTTATTTTGTGTCTTGATGTACAGCTATTGAATGCCACATAGTCCACACTTATTTTAGATAATAAAAATTGCTAGGTATACGGGCTCATCAAATGAAAATGTGTCTGATTTTGATCTCATGCTGGGTTTTTTTTTTTATGGCGGGGGAGGGGTACCAATATAACTCTATTGACTTCTGCGGAGTAACTGCAGATTTACCTTGGAATGACTGAGATCAGAGATAGGTCCACTAAGTGTGGCAAACAACTGATTTCATACCACTTTCTTCCATCTAATGGTGGCTGTGACTGGCAGTGTGTGAGATGACAGACCATCTTCCATGCTGCTCTAATGATCAGTCTGGAGGTCTAGTGCTAGCACAATACCAAGGCGTGAGGGCTCAGGTCTCTGCTTTGGGAGAATGGCACCAACCAATACCCTACAGGGACTCCCCTCTCTGCCCTACACACAGAGCAATATTGCTGGGCTTTAAAGGAAGCCAGTTCTAGCCCTTTTCAGGTAGAATTAGATAATTCCACATCAGAGATACTAGATAATAACAGAATGAGAAGAAAATGAAGCTGTACAGGCAAGAGAGAAGAGAGGTGTTTTCAGGTGAGAGTGGAAAGGAAACGGATAACAAAGTGGAGAAATACCGGCAGGCAGCAAGTGCTGCAGATGAGAAAGCTCCTGCATCAACACAAGGAACAACATAAAAATATTTGATAGAATATAAACTCCATTATTCTTTTCAATTTTAGATTTACACAGCCCTGGATAACCTTGCAGCTGAGTACCCCAGCCTGGTGAGCAAACAAAAGATTGGAGAGTCTTATGAAAAGCGGCCCATGTACATTCTCAAGGTATTATCCCTGTGCATATCATGACAACTTTACATTTCTATAGCACCTGCCAATCCAAAACATCCCCAAGCATATACAGGGAGAAATCACTCCACCCACCACTACACTGCAGCCACCACTGGTCACTAACGGGACAGCTGTTCAGCAGAACTGAGCACTGCTTTTTAAGACACGGGATTAAAAATAACTTTGCCGACGTGATACTGCAGAAGGAGGCCTTATGGAATTAGCCACATTTGAATTTGGCCGGGACATTGGGCCAACCCTGACTCTTGCAAAAAAGTACCATGGGATCTTTAATTACTGCAAAGAACCAGAACCTTGGGTTTACGCCTCTGGGCCTTCAGTATCTGGAAAAACTGGAATCTTGGTTTGCAAAAATAGAAAAAAACCGACTCATTCCAAATGCTGGCTGTGTTCAATTTATGCTGGTCCAAATGGGAAAGCCACTGTAATGGGGGTGATTGTGTTGCTTACTTAGCTTTTAGGTGGCACCAAGCCACAGATGCTTATTTGGAATAATGAGACATACTCTTAAGTTTTGGAGGATTCTGGCTGCCTTAACCACAGTTATGAATCATGAACCAATTTGGGGCTGGTGAAGATACTATGTGTGTACACAGCAGCTCCTTATCAGAAACAGAGGAGGACAGGGAGCAGACACTGTAGCAAGAACTGCAAATGCGAACGTTAAGTCAATGAACTGGTCAATCTGGCAAGTTTACCATTGGCAACATTAAGGCAAATATCCCCTCGCTGGGTCTGATTCTCCACTCCATCACATCAGTTTTATGCCATGTAACGCCATTCAGAGCCATTGATTTTCAATCATTTCAGACATTTCAGGTGGAAAAAAGAGCGGGATAGGAAGTGAAAGGACTCGTGCTAGTGAGTGCTTTTAAAGTTTATGTTTCATTTTGCAGTTCAGCACTGGAGGAACTAACCGTCCTGCTATTTGGCTCGATGCCGGTATCCACGCCCGAGAATGGATCACCCAGGCTACTGCACTGTGGACAGCTAAAAAGGTTTAGTGGATTGACTTTCTTTTCTCCTGGTATGGCTGCTATTATTGATGAATTAGACATTTAAAAGAATACCTTACCTATATACAGCATCTTTCATGAAAAGAGACCAGAAGAGTTTACTGTATATACTTTATCAAACAAAGGTTATAGGAATTACTTCACCCACCCATGAAATGCACCCACTTCGAGGTGGAACATGGCAGGTGTTTAACACTGCACAGAAATTTAAAACAGGTAGTGAAAAATGCTGTATACAATTGAAACTGTAAGGGGAATTTTAGGTATGAAAAATGCAACTTCGTCAGGACATCAAGTTTAATAGCTCTACTCCTGTGAAAAGTCAAATGGGATCTTTAACAGCAAATGTCAGTAATTCAGTTTTTTGCCTCATCTGGAGTATAGCACTTCCAGCAACACACTGAGTCCTATCACTACACTGAGACATTAATTCATTACTGCCTCTAAGAGAAAAAACACCACGTGCTCTGAGAAAACAGCTTATTCATAATTCTGCAGTATATTTTACACAGATCCAGGGCTTGGTTCTCCATTCTGACCTGTTAGTGTTTTACAGCCATTTGGCACTCATTTTGCACAGGAGTAAATGACTACACGGCAGGCAAGGCAGAAGAGAATCAGGCCCTGGAGTTGTTTTATAGATAAATTTTGATTTCCTTTCTGCATTGAGCTTGTACCCTAACCCGGTCAGAATTAGATATTAGCATTGCAATTATTCTATAATGATCTAACATAACTCAGAATCAATTACATTGATTTTTATGAGTTCCAGTCTGTTTTCAGCAAAACAATGAGAGTTCTGTGGCACCTTAAAGACTAATAAATGTATTTGGGCATAAGCTTTCATGGGTAGAAACCCACTTCGTCAGATGCATGATTGATTTTCATGCAGTTAATAATGCTTAACTTGTCTGTAGCACTTTTTATCTAAAGCTCTCAAATGGATTTACATCAGTTTATTTCTCATAGCTCCTCTTTGCAGCAAATCAGTCTTATTAGCCTCATCACTAACGGGAAACTGAGGCACAGAGAGGTTAAATGGCTTTTCCAACGTCTTACAGTGAATCATTGTCAGAGCTGAGAATAGTATCCACAAGTTATGACTCCCAATGCTGTGCTTTAACCACGACCCTACATCTGTTCAGTTACATATTGTTTGAGACAATCACACCAATACATTAGATGATATACCAACGACTAGACAGTGACTTTTAAAGTGTCTCTTATTTGCCATCATCAAGTTTCAGGGCTCCACTGAAATGAATGAGGTTGGTTCACAAACCTCAGAGCTAATGTTTCAGTCTGCAGTCTCAGAGAGAAAGAGTCACATTGGGAAGGTTAACTTTGCCAAAAGAAGGGCCGAAAATTTAATTATTTTTAAACAACAGCTTAAATTCTGCTGAAAAGGACTAAGCCACCAGAGAAATGCAGTTGTACATACACTCCAGCTCTGTTTAACTCAACCTCTGTACATAACTATTACAGTGATAATTGTGTTGGAATGTACTTTGTTTCTGCTTAGATTGCATCTGAGTATGGGAATGATCCATCTGTCACCTCCCTGTTAAACACAATGGACATTTTCCTGCTGGTTGCCACAAACCCTGATGGATATGCATTCTCTCATACCAACGTGAGTAACCACAGTGTGATTGCATCCCTATTTCCAAACCTCACCAGGCGCTTTTGGAAGCTATGAAATGATCTTCCATGCCATCAAAAAAAAAAAAAAAAAAGGTAAAGTTTAGTTTTAGAAAAACAGGTTCAGCAAGTACATCTTTAGCATTGTAAAGGTGAATCACAATAGGGTAGGGTCACCAAAGGGGCCTATTGAGCCATCTAATCCATCATTGTTCCCTACTGGATATTCACCAGTGCTTCCACTGCTTCCCTTGGTCTATTCCCCTAGTCAGTCTAGAAAAAGTCATTTTAGGGTTCTGTCTTGCACTCATAGATTCACAGATTCCAAGGTCAGAAGGGACAATTGTGATAATCTAGTCTGATCTTCTTCACTTATGGTATGGTAGCTATTTCTGATTGGAAGGATTAATGAAATCACCAAGCTTTGCTCCTTTTGAAACCATTATGTTTCTTTGTTTCAGAATCGTATGTGGCGGAAGACACGTTCTAAGATTTCTGGGAGCATATGCATTGGAGTTGATCCAAATAGGAACTGGGATGCAGGCTTCGGAGGTAGAAGCCGAGTTTTCATATACAGTTGTCGCTATAGAAGCTGTTTCCTTCTAGATTCCCTTTGTCACCGGGGGACAATCGGAGACTTGGTGCAAACCATAGTCGGCTGTACCATTATAGGGCTGAATGCCCAGAGTATATCAGGCTAAACAGGGCATCTAACACATTTACTAATTTAAAAGATTTTTTTACTTAGGTTTCAACATGGTCTTACTTTGCTTGGATCAATGTCTCCTTCATCAGTGTGACAGCCAAACATGCACTCTGCTGAGGATGTCACATCAATCACTGACCCCTCTATGAGTGGCCTCTAGACAGTCTGGTAAATGCAGTATTTTTAGTTCTGAATATGGAGGCCTGGAAGGGTTCCATTTTAATTTTTTTATAAAATGAGATGGATAAGATTAACTATTTTCAAATATTTTTTCCTGTTTTTATTGACTTACATTTCTGCACTAGTCTGGGAGAAAAAAATCTATCAGCTCACACGTTTACTCAAACATTAGTGGATTCAGTTCAGTTCTCTATTATACAAGTGTAAATCCAGGGTAACTCTTCTAAAGCCAGTGGAAGTACTACAGATTTACAGTGGTGTTACTGAGATCAAAATCTGGCCCAATGTATAGAAGCCAACATCATAAGAGGTTCGGAAATAAAATGGTAAAGTGTGATAGGAATCATATTTTATAAGAGTAATTTCTTGATAGATTGCCAGTGAGCAAAAGAGGGCATGAGTTTTGTATAAATCGTAACAGCATGTCTTTTTCTAACTTTCATTCTCTAAATATCTTTCTATCATCTATCCGTATATCAGGCCTTGTCCCCTGAGAGAAGACCTGTTGCTAGATTTTCACTGTATTAGGCAACTTCATCTTTATGTCAATCTGCATTGAGTTCAGGTTGGGTATTAGGTTTTACAGATTTGCCTTTGGATCTCTCTTGTACCAACAGGTCCTGGAGCCAGTACCAATCCCTGCTCTGATTCTTACCATGGACCCAGAGCCAACTCGGAAGTGGAAGTACAATCTGTCGTAGACTTTATCAAGAGCCACGGGAAGATTAAAGCCTTCCTTACCATTCACAGTTACTCCCAGCTTCTCTTGTACCCCTTTGGGTATAAGTGCACCAACCCAGCTGACTACAAAGAGCTGGTGAGATACAGCAGCTTCTTGACCCTAAACCTCCCTCTGTACTGACTGAGTTGCCCTCCATATTTTGTGTGTTAGCCTAGTATTAAAATGACATTTTCAAGACAAAAGTCATAGGCTAAATTCTCCCCTTTATATGTACCAGAGTAACTCCATTAAAATCAATGTGGTTGCACAAGTGTGATTGAAATGATAATCTGGCCCCATACAGTATCTTTAAAAATCTGAGCCTTCACTCCCTCACTTTTTTGGGTATGACTGTTGCTTTGAGCATGTCTCTAACAAACACATTCTTCAGGTGGTCTTCCTTGCTTACACCACTCATCCATCTCAACATTCGTATTCCTGTGGAGCAGTTCATTTGCTCATGTTTCTTCTTTGTTGCCCAACACTCAGTGCCATATGTTAAAACTAGATGGACACCGTTTTATAGACTTTGCCTCTTAATCTTGCTGGTATCTTCCTGTCACATACGACACCATTTATCTCTCTTCATTTGAAGCAGGAATTTATTATCCAAGCTCTAATTTCGTCCTCCATTTCGACATTTTCCTGGATTCTGGAACCCAGCTACTTGAAACTTTGCATTTTCAGTATTGTCTGACCATCCAGTTTCAAGGATAATTCTTCAGTGTTCACATTATTGAAATGACATACCATATACCCTGTTTTTCCTCTGCTTATTTTGGACCCATGTCTTGCTGTGAGTGAGTGGAGACTCAGATGGTTTGGTCATGTAAAGCACAGTCCTGACAACTGTGTGGATAAAAGAGTCCCAACAGATCAAGACTGAAGGAAAAAGACAGAGAGGCCGACCCAAGAAGTGGGGGATGTTATACAGGAAGACTTGTTAGCATGTGGTGTGACAAAGTATATGGCACTGAACAGAGCATTTTGGAGGGAGAGAACTGATATAGCAGACCCTATTTGATGGGATTAATGCAAGGAAGAAGAAGACAGTATCTTTATAATAGAAATTCTTACTTTTGTGAACAGGTGGTGTCTCTCCTCCCAGTTCCCAACACTGTACACTCACACACTCTGGATTTAGTCCCAATGTCCTGACGTCCTGATTCTCATTAAGTCTGGGAACAGCTGCAGTTACATTAAATAGGGCAAAATAATAACAATGTTAGTATTTTTGAAGCATTGTACAGCTTCATGATGCAAAGCACACGCCAACCACTAACCCATGGGATTTAGGAAGAAACTTCCCCTGTGAGTCACTGCCAGACAGGATACTGGACTGGATGGACCACTGGGTGATCTGACATGACAATTCCTATGATCACCTCCCAAAACATTGTAAACAGTGTGGATGCTATAGCTAGTGCCCAGATATCTAGCAATTAAAACATTAATAGATTTGGTACAACTAATTTTGGGTGGGTGAGAATTGGCTCTAAACCAGGTTGGCTATTTTCTTAAATGAAGTTTGGGGTGGAAACTCTCCCCTGTTTAAATTTGAACATTTAAACTTCGTAATTTGATTTTTCTTCCTGACTCTTCTGTGCTCCCTCTAGGATGCCGTGGGGAACGCTGCTGCCAGTGCTCTGACTTCACTGTATGGCACCAAGTATACAGTGGGTCCCATTTGCTCGACGATCTGTAAGTTTAGCTGTTCTCAGTTTGATGGGCTGTCCTGGGGGAAGGGTCCACCCCTCACTCCTCAAGGCAGGGACTTTACCCACTAGAAGGTCCGTCCTTGTAACGATGGGATCCCTCATTGGTTGCCAGCTGACCCCCTACAGGCTGACCTACCTATGTTACTTTCACAGGGCCCTCGCCCAGGCTGAGTGGTGCATACTGGGCCCTAATAAGCCCCTTTACTTCCTCATATAGGACCCAATCCCAAACTATAGCAAGCATGCTCACCTCCAGTTGACTCCATCCACTTGCCAGCATGGGTACACATGGATACAAGTCTGCTCAATGCAGTATTTATCTCACCCAGTGTGGTTTCTCTCTCTCTTTCAGACCAAGCCAGTGGAGGCAGCATTGACTGGTCCTATGATTATGGCATCAAATACTCCTTCGCCTTTGAGTTGCGAGACACGGGTCGCTATGGTTTCCTTCTGCCAGCCAGTCAAATCATCCCTACTGCAGAAGAGACCTGGCTAGGTCTGATGAAGATCATGGAGCATGTGAAAGACCATCCATATTAGAAGTGGGGAGGCAAATCAACAGTGTAAAAAAACCAAAGTCAATAGTCATTTAGAAAACACACCAAAAATCTGATTCATTTGGCAGGCTGTAGACAGCTGTACTGATGTAGTAGTGTCTTCAACTGATGAAAAACCGTGTGTACATTCAAACTACTGCGAGATGCGTCTGTCTGTAAAGATTCCTTGCTGCACATCTCTTGTCCCTGCCTTTGCTTTTCCATCTGAGGAATTCTTACACAGCATCATCACACGTTTTAGGACCAGGCCAATATTCTGTAAAGGCCCATTTGTGGTTCATCACAAAGAAACACAGGCAGCAGCCTGTGATTAAAGCCAGAGTAGAGGTGGACAATTTGACTGCCATTATTATTGGTAATTGTGCCGCATCAGGCAAAAAATACAGGCCATTTCCTAGATAGGCCATTTAGGGGTTTTTAAGCTGCGGCTTGACAAAGCCCTGGCTGGGATTATTTAGCTGAGGTTAGTCCTGGTTTGAGGAGGGGGTTGGACTAGATACCTCCTGAGGTCCCTTCCAACTCTATGATTCTATGATAGGTGAAGAAGCCATTGGGGTGGAGGCAGGCATGTGATGGGAGAATTACAACGTTGGGGGGGGCAGTTGTTTGTGGGTTCAGAGCGGGTGGGAATTATTTGCCTTGGAGAGGAGGAAATATGTGTCCTATGGTCTGTGAATGTAGCATAGCAGCCTGGTCTGTGTTCCAGCCAATCTGTCTCTGTGTGACATAACTTCAACCCAAATCTCTATCAGTTACTCCCAATGTCTACGTTTTTAGCTCATGTCCCCCAGTTGTTAAACCCCCAGTGCCATTATTAAATGTGTCTCTATCCACGTGAACAGGCCGCTTTGTACTTTTCACCTGACCCGTGTTAGGTTTCCTCAAAGTTTCTTCTTTTGCAATGAAAGTAAAACTAACTTCCTTGGCCTGCTCTCAGAGCTGTGACTCTACAAGCCCGGCACCAGCTCTCCTGCTGGGATAATAACATCCCTTCTGTGGACAGCCATGAACGCTGCAGCTAATATCCCAGACGGGTCTGATAAGGGCCTTACCAGCACTGAACCAAACCAGTACTTAGCACTTCTTCTTACATCTACGACGCGCTTTGCAAACAGCTAATCAATCCTCACAACGCCCTTGTTACACATGGGGAAACTGAGGCTCAGAAAGGCGAAGGGCCACATTTTCAAAAGCATCTTCTACATTTGGGTGCCCAGCTGTAAACTGCCTGATTTTCAATGGCGACGCGCCCTTACAATTGACTTCAGCTTATGCAGGGACCTACATTTAGATTTAGATGCCTAACTTGAGGCACAGGTTTGAAACCGTGGGCTGTATAGTATCACTTACCCATCGCTGAAATGCAGCTGCAGCTGACGGCCATTCTTACAGTCTGGCAGTGTATAGGTGCCATGTAAAGGCACAATGGGCTGGGGAAGAATTCCCTGGGCACAGGTGGAGCATACAGGTGACCGACGCAGCCCAGTGCTAGTCCCCCTCATGAGCCCCAGGTAGGGGCAGGCTCAGGGCACAGCTGGGTGCAGAAGGGTTCTGGGTTGCTGTGCAAATCATAGGCAGCCCTGGGGAAGCTACTGTAATTCGGAGAAGCAGAGACATTTGCTTGAACTTAGAACTTTGTCTCTTCAGCAGCTCAGAATCCAGAGGGCACAAAGGTGGGGTATTTATACACCTTCTCCCTGGGCAGCACCTCTTGAGAAGCACAGCCCAGGATCTACCCCTTCGTAGCTATAATCAGGAAAGGGATATGGTGCTAGCTCTCTCATCCTTCCGCGATAATAAATGCAGCAAAGAAAACAAAAATACCAGATCTCTAAAGAAGTTTAAAAGGGCCAGAATGCACCGGGGAGCCCAAATCAGCACATGGAAGCCACCATACTTACTAGTCACTACTGAAAAAATAAATACCTCTACAAGCTTCCAGACTGGTGGGCCCCTCCATGTGATCAGAGGCACTTACAGTTACACCAAACCTTTTTGCATAACAATCCCGTATATTTCTATGACCCCTTACCTGGAAGAAATGGGCCCGAAGAGACTTTACGGAAAGCATATGAAGAAGTACAGCTGCTTTTGGGTTGGAGCAGTGCACGCATTTATCAGCTCCCATGACACTGCACAACAGCTTAGGTGGGAAAACAAACACTTCTCCAAAGCCGCAAGAGGCCAGAATGTAAATATCCTCCACAGTGATATGGAAGGACATTGCTGCTAACATTTGTTCTCTCATGGAAAGCACCATGGGCCCTTTAACTGTTCCATGTGGTTGCAGGGTGGATTTCTGTCCTATAAGAAAAACAAATGAGAAATCTTCAATTTATGGCCCGAGGCTCTGAGTTATTCTCGCTAGTGAGACCTAGGTATAAAATGCCACATTCCCCAAATGCGAATCAGCATTCAGATGATATGAAATCAAGCTTTTGCAAAACCTAAGGCCGACAGCAATGTTTCAATGAAATTTAAAATAAAATCCAGGGGAAATAGATTTCTTTTAAAATAAATAAATATACTCCTGTGCAATACACTGGGCTGTGTGTGTGTGTGTGTGTGTGTGTATGTCACCCTCTAGTGGCTAACTCATGTCAAGAATAAGAGTTTCCTACTTCATCATGGATGGAGTTACTCCTTCAACTCAAGCGGCAGGAGCTTGTCCATTGGGGGTTGAAGATCTGGTATCTTTCCCTTGCTGAGTGCTCCAGTGTCACTGGAAGTACCTGTCTACATTGCAGCATTATGCTAGTGCATGAACTCCTGAGAGTGACAATAAACCATCAGTTTTTGGATGAAATGTAACAACTACACAAAAAGCATAAATGGTGAAATTCTAGTGTTAGCAGTAATGCAGGTAAGGAAATGTGTTTATTATGTGGCAGCATCCCTTCAACCTGAATGGAGGGCCTAAAAATGTAGGGCCAACGCTTGGGCAACCACATGGACTTCAGTGGAGTTGCAACCCTTTTCAGCAGAGCTGGATATGTCCTGGACACGTTATATAACTAAGACACCTGACTGGCACACTGCATGCTCTGTTCCCACCTCCCCTGTGTACAGAGTCCTGGGAGCTTAGATCCATCTGGAGCAGCTTCTTGGGGGAGCCCCAGTTTAATTATTCAGCAAGCTGATTTCTCCTGGCTTGAAAACAGTCTGAGGGCAGCTCATGGCCATGGATCCAAGCCACAGAAGGACCAGAGATTAGTGTTTTCTTCCTCCGGTGTAACAATTTGTCAGTCAACACTGAACAGGCTTATCTCAATGTCCTCCAGTGTTCCAAACAGCTGGTGGGTTACTCACTGCCTTCCCAGGTTGGACTGGAAGACAAATTCATATTTTGTGGAAGAATAAAAGATTTATTCAGACTTAAGGCACATAAGACCAGTGCCTGGAAATTAATCAAGTGGCACAGAATAGATAGATAGACAGATAGATAGATTGATTGATTACTGGATTGGAAAAGGATTTTTTTGCCCAGAAAGCTGTGGCTACATTAGGCTAATCTCTTGGCTTAGCTATTACTGCGTTTTCCAAGCCTGGCTCTGTTCTTAAAATGAATCTGACTCCCCCACTTGTGTATACCTTGTTCTGTGTTTGTATAGTGCCTGCGCAAGGGGGTCCTGGTCTCTGACTAGGGCTCCGAGGTGCTGCCGTGCTACAAATGACAAGAAGGTGCCGTTTGTACACTGTCACTTTTAAACCTTCCGACTAACTCGTGTAAACAAGTATTGCAAAGGGCTGGCAAGTGTGTGTGTGTGGACCACCATGCTCTAGTGGATGCAGTCCGAACTGTTCAGCTGTGTGTCACAAGCCTTTTACTATCAGCAGTGACCATCTTTAGCATAAGTAACAGCAACCTGAGCTTTCTGGAGCAGGACAGTATTGACTTGAACTCTATCTCTGCCCTGGCCGTGACGTTCCAAGTGGCCACAGTGGCAATCGTGAACTTCTAGGTGGTTACGATGCTGTTACAGTATGTACACAGCACAACGACAGCTGTGAAGTCTTAGGTGGCTAGGGGAGGACGACCAGACATCCTGATAATATCGGGACCATCCCGATATTATGGGCTTTGTCGTATAGGTAACTATACCTCCCCCTGAAAAAAAAAGTGTCCCAATTTTTCACACTTGCTGGCTGGTCACCCTAGGCTAGGGATGTCTTATCACATCGATTTCAAGTCACCAGACTTCTGTTCTTGAACATGCAGAACTGTCTGTGGAACTCAGCACGCAGACTGCTGGGAACTGGGGGGAACAGTGCAAGGTTACCCCATTCCCTGAGGTGCAATCTCAAACGTATCATCCCTGGTGATTACTGGTGAGAGAACATGCAACAGTTGCATCAGGCAAAGCTCTTTCCAGGAGAGCCTGTCACAGAGTCTAAGGAAGGTGTTTGTTGGTCCAGGTGTGCAAGCCACATGCTTTATTTTCCTCTCCAACCAAACAAAACACATCAGTCCCTGGGAAATGTTTCTGATTAATTTGTTTGCATTGTTATCTCTGACTCTGTGCTCAGAATGGACATGAATAATAGCCCCTGAAAGGAAAGGTCCATGCGAAACTATAGTTGGAAAACCACAATATATAGGAAGTGGGGTTGAGCGACAATCTCTCATTGCTGATCATGAGGGGGCTTCTGGTTTTTGGTGTTCTTTTGGCAGCTGCCTTCAGCCAAAAGCTCTTTGTGGGGTGAGTACAGAGGGACTCCGGGGACTGGACAGTTCGGAGGCGTGGTCATGAGTTAGGGAGCATTTACCCATAGGTCTGAAACCAGCCGGTGTAGGAAGTGTTTATTTCCGGATGGCTGCTCGGTGGCCTCTGTAGTCTCAGTCCATTTCCTAGCAGACAGGTGTCAATGCTGCCCTGTTGGTCTCATCAAAAAAGCCAAGAACAGAAGGCATCATGGAGTACTCACTATCCTTTCCCCATAGAAGTGGAACCTATCTGGACCACACTGGCAGAATGATATATAGATGTCTGCACCACCCTGGCCTGGGCTGTATTTTTCCTGGGGATAAACAGACGATTGAAATCTCCAGGGATATATGTTCATCAGCTTTCCCCAGCACGAAAAAAGCACAATGACATTAGCTCCCCCCAGCCTCTGACTGGTAGTTACAAGCGAGAATGAGGCTTTGGATGGAGGGTTCTCAAACAGAGTTTCTGACTGTATGTAGGGAACACTTTTGTACTTGCTACAGGTGGAGTGGGCAATAGATGAGATGACCCACTGGGTCTTTTCCATCTCTAATTCTTCTGGGCCAAATATGGCAGACCTAACTCAGGACTTCAGTGGGAGCGTTGTCTGAGTAAGGATTGAATAAAGACTTCTGGGACACATCCTCTCACTGAAGGAGCATAGATCTGTCCACATGGCCTGTGAAGCCTGATGGTTCCTTTTACTGGCTGTTTTGATGGCAATGCCTGGGTCTGCTTCTTCAGGTAAAGAAAAGTTTATATGCTCAAAGGCTTTTCTTACGTGCTTTGCACACGCAACCCAGCCCACAATGCTGGCGGGAACCAGGTATTTTCTAAAATACCTTTCTCCTGGCCATGTAATTCAGATTTAATTTGGAAGTGAGATCCTGGAACTAATGTCTTCTTTTAGGAGAATAGGAGAATAGAAATTAGAAATGAAAAAGACCTAAAGAAAACACACTTAAATAATCTAGTCCATTACCAGGCTGAGGCATAATTATTCCCTACAGCGTGATCGCCAGTATTTTCCACAAAGTCCAATTTTAAATAGTTGGCAAAATGAGTTTCTACCACTTCCCCTGGGAGATTATTAGGAAGACATGTCTTAATTTATCATGACATCTATGCGTCATGAGATCTCACTGGCTGTTTTGAATCAGCCATTTTTTTCTAAGTGCCCTTCAGAGATAATCTCCTGAAATAACTCCCCAAATGCAAACAAAGTTAAGATGGCGGCTTTGTGATGAACCCTGGTGTCTCTGAATCCCGGTAAATGTCAATCTCCCAATAGATACTTTCTAGCTTTCTGGGAAGCTCTCATGGCACAAAATCAAGGATTTAAACACCCACTAGAACTGTATCAGTCCTGGGCTGCTAGGGTATGGTGGGATAACCAGGCCTACAAATTTATCCAAATTGTGAGTTCAACTGTAAAAACTGAATGTAAGTTCATGAGATGTCACAGTAAACCTTAACAATGAATGTTGATGAGAAAAGGTATGAGAGAGAGATAGGGAAACCGAATTAGCCCAAACCAGCAAGACTCCTGGCATAACTCAAGGACTGTGTGAAGATTTTGTGTGGTAAACAAGAAAAGTGTAGAACCAGAAATCAGTGAACCAAAATTGGTGTGTTGGAAACTAGGCCCTAATTGGTGGACAAAATAATGAGGGGAGGGGCCATTCTGCCCACCATGGCCTTTTGGGGGGCTTTACAGAAAGACTTTGAGAGAAAAATTGCCTATTGGAGCAAGTTTCACCATCATGGATGCCACCCCCACCATTTATTGGGACCCTGGGCCTTGGTCATCCTAACCCTGAAAGATGTCCTGACCAGCTGAGTCCAGAGAGAGGACCCAGATGACATCGCCATCTCTACTGGTTGAATCCCAAACACCACCACGAATGAAAAGGGACTGCATTTTAACAAGAGCAACAATATCTCAACTCTAGCCCACCTCAACTAGCTTCTTCTTTCCCCCAAAGGGACAGTTATCACCATCTTCGACACCATCTAAAAGACGGTCAGACAAGGGGGATTTTCTCTTTGAAAACTCTCTCCAGCTAAAGGGAAAGGGAACAAGGGATATTGTTAAAATGAAAGCCTTACTTAACGCTTTACATTTCAAATGTTTTAACTGTTTTTCCTTCTTTTCTTTATCTTTATTAAAAGGTTAAAAGGATTTTTAATTATGTGTTTGCCAGGTAATAAGCAGGCTGAGGTCACAGAATATTCATAGAAGACGAGGACTGGAAGGGACCTCAGGAGGTCATCTAGTCCAACCCTACCCTCTGTACACCAAACTCCAAACCTTGTTTAACACTGTTAATGTTGCTTAGTGACTGGGTCATCTTAACACCTTTAGCCCATTTATTCCATCTCAATTAATACAACAGGTATCCCCAGCAATTTTTCTCTCTCCCATCACAGCCCTTTTGGATGCACATCGGCTAGTCCACATGCCAGATCTCTAATCTGCTTGTAACATTTTAAAACTTCTGTACATTCCTTAACGCCGCCTTATCTGACTCAGAGCTGGTCGACACTTAAAATTTACAGCAGCACAGCTGTATCGGCGCAGCAGTGCCGTTGTAAGAGCGCTGGTGTAGCCGCGTTATGTCAATGGGAGAGAGCTCCCCGACCGACATAATAAACCATCTAAACGAGCGGTGGTAGCTATCTTGGTGGGAAAGCGTCTCCCGCCGCCGTAGCGCTGTCTACACAAGGGCTTATGCTGGCAAAACTTATGTCGCTTGGGGTGTATTTTTTCACACTCTTGAGTGACAAAAGTTTTGCCAGCAGAATTGCTAGTGTGGACAATGCCTCAGCCTCAAGACCTTCTCACACCAAATTCCACTGTAAGCTTCAGCGCACCATTATTGCCTAGAATCTTTGCTGTTTATCCATCTGATCTGTGGCCAGTTCTTTGCCATCATTCTCACATACCTTCTGTCTCGTCTTGTTGCTTTGTCTTCACCAGAGATCAGGTTCTCCGCATCAGGGCCAGCAATGAAGAGCAGATTGCATTACTCAGGGAACTAGGAGAATTGGAAGACCTGCAGGTAAGAACACTCTCTAGCTGTTAGCTACAGCAACACCACCTAGGCTGTGATCAGGGACCAAGCATCATTTTTTCGGGCCCAGTACAAACTTCTAACATGGGCCCCCTCCCACACACCTACCCATGGGAGTTGCAGCCTGGGCCAGGCCCCCCCCAGGACCTCCGGGCCCCCCAAGACCTCCGGGCCCTGGTAAAGTGTACCCTTTTCCTCCTCCATGTGCGGGCCCTGGCTGTGATGTTCTTTACAGTCAGGTGTTAAGGGGAGTCAGAACTCATCAGTACTTGAATAAAATATATCCCTAGAAAAATCAGAACACTGCAAGACGTTGGTGATTCAATAGGCAGTGCTCTTCCCCCTCTCAATATCCTGATCCCCTTTTTTCATGACAATATTCTAGCAAACAAGTTTACGGACTGGAGCAGCAACTTGTGAGCAAATATTGCAGAATATTTGCACAAAGCAGGTTTTTAAATATGGAACTGTGAACATTTGCACTGGAAGCTTGATCTGAAGAGTTACATTCATCCAATCAGGGACCAGAACAGACCCATATGTCCATTCAAAACAAGTCAAGTCACGTATATAGTGAATATTCAAAGTGACATTCACAGCAAACATTTCACAAGTGATTCATAGGCTGAAATATGTTTATACAAAACATCCATGGAATAATATCGAATGAGGAACAAATCTGTAGAAATCTTGATCTGTTGATGGGCAATTTGCAATTAGAGAAAAGGGCTAAAGTAAATGAATATATGATTTGCAATGAATAATTTGCCCGGCTCCAATAGTGTTGCTGTGTTCTGTTAAACAGCTGCCATGTTCCGTCTCAGAGGCAGCTGCATTTCAGTGACCGCTGAAGTCCTCCTTGCTGTGCGTGTGTGCGTGTGTAGACCACTTTGGAATCCTTGTGACTAAAAGGCACTATGTGAATACAAAATATGATTATAATATTATTCATTAACATCACTGGCTGTGTTCACAAAATTCACTTTGTATTGTTCTCCAGTGTCTGGAGAGCTCTAGGTAGAACAATACAGAGACTTGGCTGAAGCTAACTTTGTTTTTCTTTTCTAAACCAGATTGACTATTGGCTTAGCCCTTCCAAGCCTGGTCTCCCAGTAGATGTGAGAGTCCCCTTCCATTGCCTCCAAGCGGTCAAAGTCTTTCTGGAGTCTAACACCATTCCATATACAATCATGATAGATGACATGCAGGTAAGGACTCCTGCAGAATGCAGGGTCATGAGCAAGAAAATAACCTCCCTACGCTGGATGTGGTCTGAACTGGGTGTGAGTTAGGGGAGGAAAGACAGAATAAGAAACATGGTGAGTTGAAAAAACAGAATCTTGGTCCGCATTGCAAAAAACCATCCCTGGTAGTGGAATTCAGTGTTCCTTTTGTGTCTGTTTCAGCCAAGAGGACAAGGGTTGAATGAGATTGAACCACCACCTCATCCCTGAAACTAGCCCCTCTAGTTCAAGGGTTTAGTGTACGTCAGCTGGGGCTTGTGCCCTAATGTTGAAGGTCTTGGATTCAATTCCCTGGGTGTCCATATGTCGCCACAGTATGCCCCATATGGGAAAAGGTAACACAAGTGCTCCACCCTTCTCTGTGCATGGTTGTGTTTTTTTAAACAGGAATTACTGGATGAGGAAAAAGAGGCTCTGAGGGTGTCCAGGATGTCTGAGAGAAGCAGCAACAGCTTCAGCTTCTCCTCCTACCACACCATTGAAGAGGTACTTTCCTTACCAGTGTGTTCTCTTCATTTCTTTGGTGGGAATGTGGTTGAATGGTCAGGCTGTACTGTGGCCGGTTCTGTGTCTATAAAAATACAGCATCCGGGTGTAGGGTTTCCTGAAGAATTTGTTGGGAGATCCTCTCAGAAAAGGGTTACATTGAAGAGATCCTCTTCTAGATCCCTTCTCCCCAGACTGGAAGCAAATCTTCCAGCCAGGAGACCCAAGAATCATTCCTTTCTGCCTCTGTATCTAGCTACTTATTCTCCCAGCAGTCTCCTTTTCTGCTGGGAGACCCATTTAGCCTCATCTGTGGATCGAAAGTTCAGGTGTCATCAGAGGACAGGCTTCCTGGTGGGTGCTGGGAATTCGTGTGATATCAGGTGTTCTCAACATTTTTCATACAGTGGTCCACGGAGGTATCCCAGAATCCTTCAGAGTAGCTACCAGGTTGCTCTGTAGGAGGAACCAGAGGAATTAACATGATACCTGGGGGCTTCTGGCACCCAGGTATAAGAGGCAAAGCAAGTCCAGTCTAATGGATATGTAAAAGACCAAGGTCTCAGCTGCTGTAGGCACCTGCTGATCACCACACAGGGGCCGAGAACCCCTATGTTACCCGACAACAAAGAATGAAACTGACATACCAGGGTACAATTCGACCCAGTGGAGCGCTCTTTCACCCCTGCCCAGCAACCTTGGGTGCCTTACGGTGCCTTGCTATGGTAGTTCCCACTTGGGCCACACACAAACAGCCTTCCAGCATGCAAACCGCACCCTGAGTGTCTGTGTGAAACTGCAGCCTGCCAGCTACACCCTGGCTCTCACCAGCCATGGTTATACGGCAGGGTGACCCCAACACACCCCCAGCCCCAGATTTCCCCCCAAAATGTATGGCCTGTATTGCCCAGCCCTCTCCTGGACCGTACAAACATTTAAAATCCTTTAAGGGAACAATATACCAGCTTATTATCTTAAATGGAGTTACGCAAACACTTCAGCTTAAAACACGTTGGATTAGAAAACAGTCCAACAGGTTTCTTAACTACAGATAGATTTTAAGTGAGTACAAATAATGCCACATAAAAGTCAGTAATGGTTACAAGAAAAATGAAGATAAAAAGTGTACTGAAGCCTAATTGGACAAATTATATTAGGCTCAAGCAACATTTCTCACCACATGCTTCCAGAAAGGCTACTGACCAAGCTCTTCAGGTCAGGACCCCCACCCCAAAGTCCAAAGGCTGTTTCCTTTTGTCTTCTCAGGGCAGAGAAAGCAGTGGGCAGGGAGGGGGGGCATTTTGGGGTGTTTGTTCCTTCTTTTTATAGTTTCAATCCTCCTATTGAAAAACATTTCCAGCTAGGAACTGGGAGACAAAGAGTCTGTGTGGAAGGA
The DNA here is from genome assembly GCF_026122565.2 of Emydura macquarii macquarii. Taxonomy (NCBI): domain Eukaryota; kingdom Metazoa; phylum Chordata; order Testudines; family Chelidae; genus Emydura; species Emydura macquarii. Next base: position 8,457,937 of record NW_027133607.1, on the reverse strand, counting down.
TGTTCCCTGCTGTTTTTTTCCCCATCAGTTTGAGCTTCCTTTGTTTTCCCTTTCTGCTTGATGACTCTTTACATGCAAATTAAGGCAAACATACACTCCTTTGGTCAAGACAGACCTGTTTGACCAGTTTGGTGCTATGAATTTTGAACCTCATACAGGAAAACCTTATAATGTCACAGACAATGTTGCCACACATGTTTTATAGGACAATACTGACTAGCAAATTATGAGTTTTCAGATTATACCTTACACGGCATTTTACCTTATACAAAGATGATTACAATGGTGTGCAAGTTGTGAATACAGGGGTGCAATCCGTCACAGAGCCCCACAGGGACCAGTTTAATATGCGTGCGCTGAAAACTCTTCCTTTTAGATTTACAGCTGGATGGACGATCTGGTGGCTGAAAATCCAGACCTGGTTAGCAAAATTCAAATTGGGCAGAGCTATGAAAAGCGACCTCTTTATGTGCTGAAGGTGGGTAGTGCATGTCATGTTAATTATTGAATATGATGACAACGTATGAGTAGTCCCATGGGAGTCAACAGAACTATACACATGCTTAAAGTGAAGCATGCACTTTAATGCTTTGCTGAATTGGGACCTCTATCTGCAGAAAAATGTATTCATACACAGAGTGGATGGTACATCCATCCTTCCCCTCACTCAAATATCTCACTAGCCGTTTAAGAATTGCTAGCAAAGGCAGAGAGTTAATGTTCCATAGATTCTGGAGCACTCTGTCCACAGGATAAATCTTGACTAGGGTAAGGGGAGAGCAGCTCGGGACGGTATGTAATGAGGAGCAATGGAACCACGTAACAGGCTCCTGAAGCTCTTTTTCTTAAAAACAAAGTAATAAGTGGCCGATATGATTTACGATCCTGAATCGATAACGGAATCTCTGGGTTCAATAATCATCAGGAGCCTAAGGAAGAGTTACAAAAATTCCAGCTGACTTGTATTGAGAGATTAATCCTGTCGGGCTCAGATGGACCTGCCCCAGTGATCTAGAGAGGGAGGGATCCTCTGCTACCCAGTTCCATAAATCCTCACCAGCCAGATAGCAAATGACAGGCATTACACTACCAGAGCAAACTATGGACTCCATAAACATACGTGCACATTCTAGCCGGCGCTCCGACTGCAGTTAACATAGGCATGTTCTGTCTGCTGACTTCTCCTACAGTTCAGCACAGGAGGCGTTAACCGTCCTGCAATCTGGATTGATACTGGCATTCACTCTCGAGAATGGATCACCCAGGCGACTGGAGTATGGACTGCCAACAAGGTAATCCTAGAAGTATAGGGCTGAAGGGGACCTAAGGGGGTCATTTTGTCCAGTCCCCTATACTGAGGCAGGATGAGGTATCCCAGGCAGGAACATGTATACCAAGCAGGATGATGTATACTACCAATCTAGTTCCCAATGAGCTGAGAGCTGACAGGGTCAATCTGAAGGTCACTGAGAACAGGGCAGTTTCATAAACTCACCTCAGTTACAGAGCTGTAGGGGACCAATCTCTAGGGATCAGAGGCCATAACTGAGCTGAAATCAAGTGTCGTTCATGCTCCATATCCCACTTGATCTCTTTGCTGAGATGGCCAACAAATGTGGAAATCAGCGTCTGTTGGTGGCTTTGAGTCATGGACCCTTGTCCACTAGAAAATGGATTGCGGCCCAGCAGCTAATTCATAGATTAATAGAGAATAATGCCAGAAGGGACCATTAGATCATCTAATCTGACCTCCTGTATATCACAGGCTGTTACATTTCACTGAGTTGCCCCTCTACTGAGTTCAAAAATTGGTGTTGGACGAAAGCATAACTTGTGTTTAAATGAATCATCTCTTCCACAAACGCCACCAGTCTTGACCTGAAAACATCAAGCGATGGAGATGCCCCCCTCTTCCCTTGGTGGTTTGTCCCAGTTGTTTGTCCCCATGACAGCTAAAAATGTGGGACTAATTTCTCATTTGAATTTGTCTGGCTTCAGCTTCCAGCCATTGGCTCTCAGCTCTGCCATTCTCCTAGTGTTGTAGCTAATCTCATATCATCACTCTGTTTCGTAATGTTAACCTGAGTAGATCCGTTCCCGGTAGCTGTTATGACCCCTCACTGTGGCAAACGGGGACCCCGGATAATTCAGACCTTCTCCCCATGTAGATAGCCAGTGACTATGGCAAGGATGCCTCACTGACTGCCCTCCTGGACACCATGGATGTCTTCTTTGAGATAGTCACCAATCCCGATGGGTTTGCGTATACTCACAGCACAGTAAGTGCCTCTGGGGTAAGGAGGAAAGAGCGGAGGGAAGAGAAGTTCTCAGTCCTTAGCTGTATTACCCATGCATGCAAGGATGCCTACAGGCACCAGCCATGTAAGGTCCGTCTTGGGGCATCGTGACTTTTTGGGTGAGGTGAGCATCTCTGTGGTCCTACGCTGAGTCAACGACCCACCTGCAGGCCCCCACCACCTCAAGCCCTCCCTGCTAGGATTTGTGGCTACTGCATGTTGAGATGAAGGCTGAGCACGGGCTGGGCTGAAGAGCAACTGAGCAAAATTAGGCATGTGGGCTACACTTTGGCCACCCCGTGCTTTAAACAAGAGGTTATCCCAGGTTCCTTTGGGATGTCAGGGCAAAACCGCATCACATTGATTTGACTGGCAGACGTCACAGCCCTCTGCATCTGTAGTGTAATAACTGAGCAAAGATCAAAATGACTCGAGACCCAGCTGTTAGCATCTCTCCATTAATCAAAACTCATGGTTCCCCGTGTGCTTGCTCTTAGAACCGCATGTGGCGGAAGACCAGGTCCATCAATGCTGGATCTTCCTGCCTTGGTGTGGACCCCAACAGGAACTGGGATGCAGGCTTCGGAGGTACAGAACGGCCATGGACATGTCAGATAGTTATTAATTCTTAATGTCTGTCTTTTTACTGTAAGCACATGCTTCGGGGTTATCACTAGGGTTCACGTGACTCCTTATATTAAAAACAGGTATTCATTATTCTCTGTTACAGTGGAGTAGCAGGGCTACTCTGTTCAGGAAATGGACTCATCTGCTCAGCTTCCTGGCTGACAGGAAGTCATAACATTGATTCTTTAATCAATTTGTTCTTAAAGCCACGTACTAATATATGTCACGTATGAGTTACCTAGAACAATAACATTACCTTATTACTACAATAACACACAATTCTACTACCGCTGTGACTAAAGCAATAGCGCTTTATTTTGCAGGACTCACATAATCTTGTTGATTACTGTTTAATGAAGGAAGTTCAGTGGAGTTGCCTCAGAGGTGAATTATTACTGCCCAGGCTCTTTAAAATGCTGGGACATTGGCTAATGAAGTGAAACAGATTCCGGAGTGTTTGCAAATATAAATTAGAAACCTGTCATTTGTCCCATTTATTACTGAGGAAATAATCTTCAATTATATTGGGCTTTTTTCCCTTTAAAAAAATAATGTTCTACTCACACATACAACTGCACATTTTTCACAGATCTGCTGTATTTTAATTTGCCACCAAATGTATTTTGTCACAGGCCCCGGTTCCAGTAGCAATCCCTGTGCAGAAACGTACCACGGACCCTACCCACACTCTGAGAGTGAAGTGAAATCCATTGTGGACTTCATCCTGAGCCATGGAAATGTGAAAGCCTTGCTCTCCATCCACAGCTATTCCCAGATGCTGATGTTCCCCTATGGCTACACGATGGAGCCTGCTGCTGACCATCAGGAACTGGTGAGAACAGCTCTCACGAGCAAATAGTGAGAGGGCTAAAGCAGTGTGTGCTAAGGGCTGGTGGCTCAGGGGTAGACATGTAGATGCTAACTTTGATGGAGCTAGCATGGTAAAATAGCAGCGTGGCCACGGTAAGCCTGGGGTGACCGGATGTCCCGATATTAGGCGCTTTGTCTTATATAGACAACTATATCCCTCCCCCCGTGCCGGGAATTACACCACCCAGCTGCAGTGTAGACGTACCCACGGAGCCTAGCTTAACAGTTCCAGATCTGGACCGGGGCGTGGGTGGTGAGTGAAAGTCAAGGCCAACTGAAAGCTGATCCTCAAACAGGTTGGCGCTCTCAGCTTCTTTCTAAGAGACAGGAATCCCTGCCATCAAAAACACCCCCCATGATTGCACTATCCCCAGCATGGTAACAGAACAAATGGGCACAGAAGCAGAACGTACCTCTCGCCCGAGGGGTGGCCCCTCCGCCTCAGCACGGAGGTCCAGACCCACAAAGGTATTTAGGCTCCTAATTTAATGGAAATTAGGTGCTTCAATACCTGGGCCTGGGCCACTTGGACAAGGCAGTGTGGGAGAAGCGGCCCACAATGTACCTCGTCTAAGGACCGAGAGAGGACTCTGGTCTCCAGGGCTGGCATCCCCTGACTCCCTGGATGGTGGGATTGTCTGGGGTTCTCTGCTCGGTGGCCCCTTCTGGGTCCCTCATTTTGATGTAGGGCCTGTACCCCCATCCCTGTTTGTCCCCTTAGCCAATTAAGTTCTGGTTTCTGTGACCCCTCCCTCATCTGGTGGGCGGGGCCTTTCATTGCATTGATGAGCTCCGCCCACCATCCCAGGATTTAAATAGATTGTCCCCATTCACTAAATGCTTGTGCGCGTGTGCTCATGTGGGTGCGCGCGCATGCGTGCTGCTATTACATGAAGGGACGGAGGTATATTTTCACTGAATATTTAAGGACCTCCCAGCCTTTCACCTCTTACTCTCTTGTTTGCAGAATGATCTAGCCAGAGAAGCAGTGGCTGCCTTAGCGGCTTTACATGGGACTAAATACACCTATGGGAGCACGATCGAAACCATTTGTAAGTGGCTTGTCATTCAGGCAGGGCTGGGCAGAAGAAGATCTACGTTCTTCTTCACCTTACCTCGCCAAATAACTGATGATGCATGTGTCTCAGAAGTATTATCTTGCATGGAACTAGTGTGACCTGTCCGCCCACAGCAGATGCCTGAACTGTGGGTGTACCAGTGAATTCTTGAAGCACCAGGGGCTCTTGAAGCACCAGGGCTCAGAATTTGCACTGGGACCATGTGCATCTGGATGACTTCCAGTTGCAAAGCACTGCACCAGGGGAGGAACCAGGACAGTTCCAATGCACGTGGCTTTCTGTTCACACTGGGATTGAATTCTCATAGATGGCACAAACTCAGGGGGACCTGAGACCAAGACCTGCAACCAGCAAGTACAGTTGGTACTTGTGAAAGGCCTGGGATGACTGTTGTGAGCAGATGATTGCGAAGCATTGCACAGCCACTGCAGGCTCAGAGCACTCCTAGCAATGGTTGCTTGCAATCCCTTTACACCTTGTGTAAGCAGAGCCAGAGATTTCCCACTCTGTTCCCCTGTCAATCTTGCTTCCAACGCTACTTCCAGGGTTCTCTTTTTTCCAGACCGCGCTGACGGCACGACTATTGACTGGAGCTATAACAAGGGGATCAAGTACTCCTACACCTTTGAGCTGCGGGACACCGGCCGTTACGGCTTCCTCCTGCCAGCCAGTCAGATCATCCCAACAGCGGAAGAAACGTGGCTGGCTCTAATGAAGATCCTGGAGCACGTCCGGGACCATCTTTATTAATCTAAAACCTTGTGAACAACGGTGGCAGAGACCCGGTGGTTAAGCCAATGCATGGGGGGGTCAAAGTCACCTTAAATAAAGGATTCAGTCTCACATGACATATTTACCCAATTTTTTTTTCCTATTCAGAAGCTCTTATTCCTGATGGAAACTAGCCCTTTCCCAGGTCTCCTTGTGAGTCACTATCCCAGAGGGCAGTCAGCTGTCTGTTGCATTATGGCTGAGACCAGGCCAGGACTTAGGGAGACCTCATGTGGTGACAGTAGGAAGCACAGGCTGTTATTAAATCTGGGAGCCAGCAGGCGCCCTAGGGTCTCTCTATGTCCACCAGCCTCAATAAAGAATCCTTTATATATAATTCAGTCCTGGCTCATTTTTTTCACAAGGATACTACAAACATGTTGAGGGGAAAAATGACAGCCCAGCTGAAGCAGTCGTCTAGTCAAATTACTCAGACTATAGTATCATATAATCAAATTACAATAACAGGAATGGCCCAAGTTCTACTTTCATTTACATAGGTGTAAATCTGGAATAATACCATGGAAGTCAACCCTGCCTTATTGTTCCACACAGTAGCCTCTTTTCTCTTCCTAACCTTTTTTTTTGGGTAATTCTTTCAGACAGGGGATTAATGAGGGATCTTCTGCTTGGTTCACCCCAATATTTGGGGAACTTGCCAGATTCTACTTAGCCCTAGTTCTTCCCCATCTAGCTCCCCAGTCTCAGCCATCCTTTGCTCTTTCTCTCCTGTATGTTCACTCAGATTTTCAGGCTTCCCCTGCATTCTCCAAGCTGGGTACCCTCGAACTTGGAAAAGGGGGGGATATATACATAATCCTGTTCTGCCTGAGCTCTGGTTGTAATAGAAATCAAGGGTTCCCCTAATGTGGGGTGCATCTGCCCCAGAACCCTCTCATAGGGGAGAAGAACCTCTGCAAAACACATCTGAAACTGGCCATTTACCATCACCTTGGGCTCTGCCATAGGGCATGTCTGGACACAAAATATTTTGTTGTTCCCATGATCGCAGTATGATCACTGAATAAGCACCAGGGAGTCTTTGTTAACTGATTCTAGTAAGGACTTCTGGAGCTGACCATGAATCTTGAATGCCTTCATCAGCGCACAGGACCTGCCAGTCTGGATCAGATTCAAGGTCTATTTAGCCCAGTACCTTGTCTCAGACAGTGACCAGTACCAGATGCTTCAAGGGAAAGTGCAAAACCAAAAACCCCAAAACCCCTGTGTTATGTTCATCGCATGCATATAGAAAGTTAGAAACAAAATATAAATACTTTTCCCAAAAGGTTTCAATGTGACACTGTTGTAAGAAGCTGGCACTCTAACATACAACCACCAAATGCAGAGAGAGACAAAGCAGGCTGCTCCCCAAGGAAGTGAGGCACAATTCAACCTACCTTGCTCCAGTCTGGCTCTTCTGCAGGCTGACTGATGAGTCAGACCCAGGCAGCACACACGTCCCTACAGGGCCCCCATCCTACAAACAGGACTGGGGTAAAGTGATAGCATTTGATTTTGACAGTTTTCAATACACCACACCCTGCAGTTAGAGGACCTAACCTCCATGGAGACTGGCTTAATTTCATAATTAATGAATTAATAATAATAATTAATAATAATCATAAATAATAATACTTAATAATAATTAATTTCAAGCTAGATTTCATAAATGCTCCCTGAGTCACTCACGCATCACACAGAGAAAGGCACCAGCAAACCTCCCAAGCCCCAGCCTTGCACCCTTGGAATATACCGTTCTTGCCTTGGTCAGAAGCCTCTTGATGTGGAGAGGACACACACTAGCCTTTGTAACCTGAGCTGAGATTCCCCAATCCCTTCAACCAACTCACTGTTTTTATGTAAAATACAAGACAGATTTAATAACTGCAGATAGATTGTAAGTGATTATAAGTGGCAGGCACAAAAGGTCAGAGATCGTTACCAAGGAAAATAAAAGGTAAGTGCACAGTCTAAATCTTAAACCTTATTAGACTAGGTAGTATTTGGATCAAGCAGTTTTCTCACTCCACTGGATGCTGCAGTTCTTAATACACAGGCTCCTTTAAACCTGGGACCGGTCTCCTCAGTTCAAGTCTTTGTCTTCCCAGCGTTCAGGGTAGGAGGGGGAGGAGAAAGGCCAAGGCATGATGCCACTGTCCCTTATTTTATACCCTCCATGTGCCTGGAAAACACTAGCTCAGGCACGTGCTCGGCAGACACTAGCCCAGGCACATCCTGATGCGCTTTGCTGAGTCACAGGGTTGAGCAATCCCCCTGGTGTGATTTTATGCAGTTAGTCCTAGAGTTGAGCAGTCCCCATTGTGTGGTGCTTGTGTAACTGTCATTGAATTGTAAATCCCTTGATTACGACTCCCCTTCTGATTAATGGTCATTGAACATCCTCCTGGGAAGGGTTCACTTCCTTTGTACGTCACTAGCAAATTTACAACATATTTCAGTAACAACCATACAGCAAAGTCTCGTAACTTGATCCACCCTAGCGAGACACATATCTTGACAGAACAGTGGGTTTCAGCAGATCACGACCTTTCATAAGATACCTTACATGGCGTGCTTTGTATGAAATACCACAACCATATGTGAATGATGAATATGGGAGTTACTGGAATGGTGCCCAAGCTTCTTATTTCTGAATCTTGTTTCCCTTTTGTGAGGGGCTTAAAAAAGACCCATATGGAGCCTTTCTATTGTTTTGGGCTGCCTGCAAACTCCAGAAGGTGACTCTGCACTGCTCACACGTGACTCACGTAAGGAAAGTTCCCTTTGCAACCAGGAGAGCGTTTTTTCCAGTGAAAGCTTGTGTTCTGGAGCTCAGTTCTGTGGCAAATTCCCTGCTTAAGGGATGGCAGAATACAAGGGACCTGCACAAAGTTTAGTGAATTAGGCTCACCACACATCTATCCCAGACATTAACGCCAGGACCCCTCAAGGAGTGGGTGGAGCAAAAGGGGCAGTTTGCTCTAGGCCCCCCTATTTCAGAGGAACCCCGCAAATGACGGAGGGGGTGACCAGGCCAAATCTGAGTAAGAGTCATTGTGGTCTGGCAAACCTCACAGCGCTGCTCAGGTTTGGTGCCCACGTTGACAGTGCAAGGAAAGACTTGCCCACTCCAGCCTAGCCCCAGATCCCCCCAGTCACTGCTGCTGGTAACACTGTACCAAGCCCACGGTGACCCAGGGTAGGTCACAGGTTCTTTCCCTCCTCCAGTTTAAGAGGAAACCCCCACCCACTACTCCGACTAACCCCTTCCATACACAGCCCCCTCCACCAGCCCCACCACCCACCTAATTGTCTGAACGCCCCCGTGCCTCCGAGCTGGCACGATGCAGGAGAGGGCGGCAGCCCTGATTCGTTCTATCTGCATGCTGAAAGCAAGGGCTGGGCTTGCAAAGAGAGAGGCAGGGGTTGGGGGATGGGTCTCGCAGAGCATCCTATCGCGCTGAGGCCCACCACAATGATGAAATACAGCCACTTTCCTCTCAAACCAGGTGGCATGTTCCCTGGGCTTCAATGCAGAGGGAACAGAAGGTGTCAGGCTTTTCCGACACGGCAGGATGCTGAGTGTGGGAAAGAGGACGGCTGGAGAGGCAGGGCTCTGTTGACACATCACGAGAGCCGAGCTGTCGCACAAGGTTACAGCTGCAGCCAGGCGGGGCAGGACCTGTATTTAAAATGCCTCCATCTCCCTGTGTGCATCCTGCTCAGCTGAAAATGAGGGGCCTGTTGGTGTTTGCTGCTCTCCTGGCTGCTGCCTTCAGCACGGAGACCTTTGTCGGGTAGGTAAATGAAAGTTTAACCCGCAGGGATCTTCCGCCTTGGATGGGTTTGAAGTTAACATGCGGCCTTGCAAGTTGATGTGGCAGAGAAGTTAGTTAAAGGAACAGTGTCAGGTCCTGGGCTTTCACAGCGCCCAGCCGCTCGGTGAGCTGCAGTGGGGAGGAGATTTGCTGCCTTTTGCAGGGAACGTGCTGCTTGTAATCCAAGCTGTGGAAAGTGCAAGATGGATCAGTTGCTACTTGAAGAGAGCAGGGGTGAGTACCTGTAATGTGTGTTTGTGTGCTCACTAGAGGGAGTTCAGGTGGCTGCTAGAGAAGGGATGGCAGGTGAGGAGGAAAGTCAAGAGGGAATCCAGTTTAACTTTGTCAGCAGCTGTTATGAAGAAGCCACCCACAGCGCTCCAGCCATTGCGGGATGGTCTAGGGGTACCTGGTCCTGCTTCAGCGCAGGGGGCTGGACTAGGTGACCTCACTAGATCCCTTCTGTCCTATATTTCTAGGATTGGATGAACTCCAGCTGCGTTGAGTCGCGCTGCTCGGGGATAATGCAGGAGAGTGCCTGCCAAGTTCAATCCAAGCACCACTGTGTGCCCAGATACTGGGGTGACAGGCACGTTGTAAATGCCTGGGACAGACCCTTTAATGCAGATATGAATGAACTCGATTATACGGAGGGCAATTGGTACTTTCAGTAGATCCCGGTCTCGGGGACCGGCTGGGGACCTAAGAATAAAATGAGGAGAACATTCTGCCCCAGGGGCACTAGAGGAAAGGCTTTGTAGCCCTAGCTCTTACACAGCACCTTTCATTAGCCAAGGTCAGCATCATCGCCCCCGTTTTACTGAGGGAGCAACTGAAGAAGAAGTTGCCCAAGGTTAAACAGAGACAGGCCTAGAACCTAGGTCCTGAGAACCAGTTTATCCTCTAGGCCACACACCACTGTGAGGGGGTCCCTGTATGGCAATCTAGTTAGCTACCTAGGCCCCACATAGCAGCTCACTGGAGATGACCAGAAAGGCAGGAAGACTCTGTCAGGTTCCCCTTGTAAGGTCCCTCAAACAGAACCGCTTCAGGGGAGAGAGGGTTGGAGGAGCTGAGGAAAGGACCCTCCCCAAATCCAAAGAAGCACAAGAGCTGTCTGCAAGGATGGCTGCTTCTCCTCCTCCTCCTCCTCCCTGGCAACAGGGATCTGGTGGGAGACAGGCTGGCACCAGCTGGGCCCGACTGCCGCTGGGGCTAGCTCTCTCTCAAGCAGCACTAACTCCTACTGGCTGAGCAGGGCCCGGTGCCGTAGAGCACGGTGTGCCGCCTGCACTTCCCTCAGGCCCCCGACAGAAACCCCCTCCACACGGAGCCCCACAGAAAGGAGACCCCTAGGGAGGAGGGAGCTGGGGTTGGTGCCGTAGGGTCAAAGTCTCCATCCCTTTCTGCCCGGGCAGGGCGGGATCTGAAGGGATTAGGAGGTGTGGGTGCCCGAGGAGGTCATATAGAAGAGGTCATATAGAAGAGGTCATATATAGAGGTCAGCCAGCTCCCGGGCACCTTCCTCAAGCCAAGCTTCCATAAGGGCTGAGAAAACACTGCGTCAGGCACTCAGGGTTTGGCCCAACTGCCGTGTCAGGCCCCGGCAGCGTCCCGTGGAGCATCGCCCGGGCGGACAGCCAACGCACTGAGTTCAAAAGAGGTCTCTGGGCTCCCCACTGGGACAGGGGCCCCGTTTGCTGGGTTTCAAACGACTGGCTGAATGTCCGGTCGTCCGGCGTGCGTTCTGATCATGGGATGTAAGTGGTGGCCACCTTCACAGGAAGAGAGGAAGGTCCAGACCAGATCTGACCCAAGGTCCCTTTAATTCAGAATTCCATCCCTGACTGTGGACAATAGCAGATGATTCAGAGGAAGGTTGCAGACATGGGGCAACTTGCCCCTTCCCCCCCCACAGCTTTCATCCTGGTCTCTAAAGCTACGTCTACACAGCTCGCGGAAGCTGAGCCAAGAGACCTGGGCTCGTGGGGGCTCGCACGTCTGCCCTACAAATAGCCATGCTGTGGCTTGAGGTGGAAGGGGAAGGGCTTCAGAGCCCGAGTGGCAACTACAAAGCGCTGTCCACGTGACTAGTTTTTGAGTGATTGTGTCAGCCCAAGGCTGGTGATCCAAGTCTGCTGCGGGCTGTGTAGACATACATAATTAAGGGTTGGCTTAAGCCATGAAGTTCGAGGTTTCATCAGCCCTTCAAAACTTGTGTTGTCATTAATTATAACTCTGGATGTTCCTGGTAGCCCGAGGAATGTGGGGTGGTTACAGGAGTGTGTCACTCTTGCTGGTGTGATCCAACGTAGGCCTCTCCCTTTGCTGCCCAACCAGACACCAGCGGGTTTTGTTGTGAAATTACTCCCACGTAAAGGCTCGGTGTAGTTTAGTGTGTGGGTCCCTGGGGGTAATCTATGTTAGTCAGGAGGCCAGATTAGATGATCTGGGTCCCTTTTGGTCTTAAACTCTACGACTTTATTGCCTGTGGCGTTACTGCCAGTAAGATCTTATTGCTAGAGCTCATTCGTGCTTGTGGCTTGGATTTTATTTCCTTCTATAGCTTGTCCCACACCCACGGCACTCAATGAACGCTTCATGCTACTGCAGAGTCCATAGGGTAGGGCACGGGGGGGCTGAGAATCAAGATACCTGGATGATAGGCCTGGCTTGGCCACTGAATGACTGTCTGACCCTGGGCAAGTCCCCTCCTCGCCAGCTTCCCCGCCTGTAAAACGGGAGCAATGGCACTTATGCAAAATGCTTTGTGATCGAAGGCTGGGAAGCCAGACCTGAAGGCGGAACAGTAAGATTCCTAAGGATGTCCATGGCATAGATCACCTTCTACCACCCCAGCCTAATGGGAGTGTGTGACCCTGGGGTCGTTCCATCACTCACGCCCTTCAAATTCTCCTCCACGATTCCCAATAACTGCTCTCCGTCTGCGCAGGAACCAGGTGCTCCGTATCTTCGCTGCCAATGAAGCGGATGTGGAGAAGGTGAAGGAGCTGGAGGAAGTGGAGAATCTGCAGGTAACGGGAAGGCACAGATCAGCCATGTCGGAGACTTCTGCTGCTAAGGGCAGCAAATCCAGCACTGGGGAAAGGCCACCAGATGACTAGCCCTGGGGCCAGGAGGTTGCTGGTGATCCATAGAACGGGTACAACATGGGCACGTAGCAATTGGGCTCAATCCTGGCCTGGGGGGACCATCTCTAGAGGAGTTCAGTTTCCAGGGCCATCCAGCCCTTGGCTTCTTTCCTGAGACTGCCAAGAAAGGGGAACAATTAGTGCCTGTGGTGATGATGCTTTGGTACCATCCAGCTTCATTAACGCTTCAAGGCCGTGCCCCAGCCCTTGCCACACGCAAGTTCCCTCTAGCAGGTGCACTGGCAAATACTGAAAGTGTCAGCTGCACCATCGGAACTGACCTCCTCCGTCTCTCTGCCAGGATTCACCCTGTATGGGCTTCAGCTTTCTTTCCTTCCCCTTGTCTCTTCTGTTCTGTCTCCCCATCTGCAAACAGCGAGACCGGGCGATTCTAGGTCAGTTCAGATTGCTGGGTCTGAAGCCATTCCAGGGCTTTTGGCGTCTGTATTTCTCTCTCATCATCATCATCATCATCACAATTATTTGTTCCTTTAATTTCTCAAAATTGCCCAAACGCTCACAAGCTGCCTCCCCGTGACCTCACCAGCTTTCCCTGCTCTGGAGATGCCCAGCGTTTGGAACATTACAATTCAGCCGGGGTGAGCTCTCCGTAGGAGGCATAACCCAGCAAAGGTTGCTGCGCCTCTCCGGCTCTCCCATGCTCTGTGCAAAGCAGAGAGAGGAGCTTAGTTTGCTTGTCATGCTACCTCTGCGGGCTGATTCTGTAATCTCCCAGCTCCTCCTCTGCCTGCACGCAATCCCTTCGGCTTCCCCACGATGAGGGGGCTGCAGCAGTGAGGGAAACTCCATGATTCCCAGCCTGAAGGAGAGAAGATAATGTTGAAAAACCATTTAAGCTCATGAATATGTCCTAGGTAAGAAAACATCTTCTGCCATGTCCCTCACGGTAAAGAGGCCGCGGTTCTCTTTGGCTCCTAGCCTGGGCTGTTTAGCAGCACCACACAGAGTCTCCCCAAGTCTCGGCCTAAGCTAAGCAGTTAGGAAGGTACTATCAATGACCCCGAGTCCCTCTATGAGCCGGCTAGGTTGGGCATCCCACCATGACACACGCAGGGGCCAGTGGATGACTCTCCTGGAAGGGGAGATGAAGAAGACAACAGACGTGGGGTGTTATGTGCGGGGGAGGGGGATCAGCGCATAAAATCTGTGCTATGCTTTTGCTAAGAAACCCAAAGCTGGTCTCATGGCAAGCTGGGCCCTTGGTCTTAACAACCCAACATCCACAGCTCTGAATGGTTATCTAGTCTGCAACGCGTCAGGCCTGAGTCAGCGCTCGCTTATACCTTATGTAACTCCATTGCCTGCTGTGGGCTCACTCCTGATTTGCACCATGAGAGAGGCACGTCAGACCCTTAGGCTCATGGGAAGGGTGCTGCCTTTGAGGGAACTTAGAGTCAGTTGATGGTTTCAACGCAAAACACCGGGAAACGTCTCCCATTTCAACCGAGTTCAGCTTAGATTTTGTGGGCGAAACTCAGGACGTACAACCCCCACCCGGATTTAATCTAGAGATGGGATCAGACCCAGAATAATGTCCCAGGCACACCCAGAGTGCGGAGGATTTTGGAACCAGGGTTCAGGTGTGGCCCATTATGAAGGGAGGGACGTGTTAGAAATTAGCACCCATTACTAGGTTCAGATTTCAAACACGCACAAAAACGGGGTTGAGATCCCAGCCCTAATCAAAAGTGTGCAGCTGAAATGGCTGAATTTTACCAATGAACATGTCCCTCATTTAGAAATAGTATTTGCCATTCACTTCTAAATACCTCCATCACCTCAAGAGCAAACTGATTCCTTCCTCTACCTTTCCAGAGCCTCTTACACAGCTATTACTGAGGTCCTTCACTGAGCAGGGACTTCAGGATTCGCCCCCCATTGAAGTACACTGGAAAACATGTCCTGGTTTCATGTGGTTAAATACCCTTGCAGTGTACTGAAAAGCATCCCTGGTTGTCTGACAGGTCCAAATATTTCTAACACTGCTGATGGTTGTTATTTGTTTTGTCTCTGCCAGCTGGATTTCTGGCGGAGATCTGCCAGCCCAGAGACTCCTATCGATGTCCGAGTTCCCTTTGCCAGCCTTCAAGCCGTCAAAATCTTCCTGGAGTCCAACTGCATTCGCTATGCCATCACGATAGAGGATCTGCAGGTAGAGCGAGATGTGCAGAGCTCAATGTTCTGCAGAAAGGGGTGGGTCGAGAAACCAGAGATAATTGCATGAAACTCACTGTGACCCGGTCAATTACCTGTATAATTGTCAGGACAAAGTCTCTAAGTTAAACCAGCTCTGCTCCTTTGTGTTTGAGGATACACAGCCAAGTTCTGCCCTCTGTTGGAGCCATGCTTTCAGTTCCACAGGAGGCAATAGCATTGTATGGGCGTGTAACTGAGAGTAGGTTTTGGTCCATAATTTTTAAGGGCCTGGTGGTGAATCAGGAAAACAACAAGAGAGTTTGGACAAGAGCTAAATTCAACTGAGCCTAATCGAAATTTCCCAGGCAAACTGGAGGGCTCCCATTCCATGGAAACTCGGTTTGCAGGACAAACACTCGTTGGATGATCAGAACCTGAGAGCAAAGACTCGGACTGAATAGAAGCCGAGAAAGAGTTTGACTCAATAATTGTAACTCAGAGTCAAAGCTCAGCCATTTACAGGTGTAAACAGGTGCAGGGAAATGAAAGACACGTTCGCCTTGGTATAACCAATGCTTGTTCGTCTCCAAAACCTGCCTGCTCTTAGTGGTGTCTTTGCATGACTGGTCCTTCCTAACAGACTTTTCTCCCTGCCTCTTCCAGACGCTGGTGGATGAGGAACAGAGGCAGATGGTGCAGCATTATAGCTTCCCCCGATCTGTGGAGACTTTTAACTATGCCACTTACCACAATCTGGACGAGGTAATAGCTGGTGCTCATCCATTGGCATGTGACCCATGCGGGTCTGAGAGGCACATTCGTGGAAGGCCAAGTTAGGAGAATGAGAGAGGCTTTCACCATTAAATAGGTCCCATGGGTCCACTCTGCTTAGGCCTGCCATGCAAAACAAAACTCCTGGGCGGGCACACACTTTGCATTGTAGGAAAGATGCACTTTGGAATTGCTCTCTGCTGTGTGGCAGCGCTGGGACACTTTGGAGGCTGATTTTAAAGGCTCCAACCTGGCCTCTAATTTTTCACCCACCGTTCATTGCATTTTCTATGCAAAAACAAACAAAAAAGAGCTATCCGCTGGCCCGTATCACATGCTACTTTCTGGAGAGCATTGCAGTCGGATATGCAACAGCAGCCAGGTAACACGAGGAAGAGCGAACAGCAGGCTCCATTCAAAGATTTCAGTGAGCAGCTCAGTTATAAAGGGCTCCTCGTGGGCAGGGAGACACACATGGCAAATGTTTGTGTTTAAAGTTTGGTAAAGGGACAATAAGGATTGGATGGCCCCTGCCCACACACCACCTCATGGATCGGAAAGCACTGGAGTCAAACTAGAAATAGTCACAGGGGTTACCTGAAGCAAAGGGAGTGTGGGGACGACTCAGGTGTATGCCAATCTGCTGTTTAAACCTAACTCCAGCATCCTCTTTCTATGCCAGATCTATGACTTCATGGACTTATTGGTAGCTGCAAATCCAAACCTGGTCAGCAAAATTCAGATCGGCAACAGTTATGAGGGCCGCCCGCTCTACGTCCTCAAGGTAAAGCCACAGGGCCCGATTCGGATCTCACGCGGACTTCTCGTTGGTTTGCCTCCACAAACCTCAGTGGAGTAACTTCTGATTTACAGCAGGGAGAGGAGAGAATGAGCCCACGTACTGTGTGTAAACACACAAGGTCAGACGCTACTTTCTGTTGCACGGGTGTCAATCAGCAGTGACTTGACTTCAGTCAGTTGAGTGACCCTGGTGGAAACCTGGCGTGAGCGGTAGGAGACGCAGGCCTCCTGCTAATGACACGCTGTACTTTGCACTTTACTTCTTAAATACCACCACAGAGAGTCAGCAAAGCATATTTACCCCTCTCTTGCTCTGTCCCCTTCCCAGCTAGTTTTTCCTGGGGAATATTTTAATTGCTTTCAACATCCTTTCTGAGTTCTGGTGGACGGAGTTGGATGCATGATGGACTCTTCTAGCATGTTCCATGGGGCCAAGTCAAGCCTGGGCTGGGAGACCTCCAGGAGCGCCCAGGGAACGGTATTTGTGACTCAGTAGGTGATTCGTTCGAGCTGACTGGGAATAAGATTTTTCCTGCAAAAAAAAATGTGGAGAAAAATGAAATTTTACTTTGGAAATTTTTGAGTTTTGGTCAAAAAAAAACTTAATATTGTGGACAAAACTGGATGCTTTTAGTGAAAATTTCCTTTTTGTCAGAAACCCATTTTCTGTTGAAAACCTGTTTAAATGGAAATTCTTCTGCCAGGTGTGATTCAGTTCTTCCCTCTGAATCAGTGCTAAGCGAATGCCCTGGCATGGCCGCTAGAGGGCACTGTGATGCTGGAGGTGCCATCTTTTGAATGAGACATAAAGCGGTGGTCCTGACTACGTATGGTCATTAAAGATTCCCACAGCATGTTCTGTAGCAGTTCAGTCAGTAACCCTGGTGCTGTGGTTCAATTCCAAACTGGATAATTAGTACATTCTGCTGACCTAAACGCCTCCAAAATTGTTTGCTTCCTCTCATAAACTACGGTCTAGTGGTGTAGCCATGTTCCACCCCAGAGACAGTTGCATTTCAGGGATGAGTGAAGAAATATACAATACAGTGTAGCTATAAAGTGCCATAAGGTCTGGTCATTATGGATAACGTCTCCGATGGGAATATAAGGGATGATTCAAATTATTCTGACATAAGTGATCTCCTTGTCCCGAGACACGATGACAGTTAAAAAGGGGGCGGGAGATCCCTGAAGCTCAGAGACACTTGGTGTGGCACAGACTCCCTACGGGGTAAACTGCCCAGCATTCAGAGCCGTGGTACGAACAGCCGGCTGAGCTGCGCTGCAGAAAATCAACCACCTGCATGTCTGCTTTTCCGTGCAGTTCAGTACCGGGGGAGCCAAACGCCCAGCCATTTGGATCGACACCGGCATCCACTCTCGGGAATGGGTCACTCAGGCCAGCGGAGTCTGGTTTGCAAAGAAGGTACTGGTTGCGGTTTCAGCTGAGAATCGCACATTCCAGGGTGAGGGGTGAAGAGAAGATGTGGGACACCCCCCGCCTTCCTCCTGAGCTGGGATGTTGCATAAAGCTCCCCGGACATGCTCATGACAGCTACGAGCTGGTGAGGTTGGTAGTGCTGGTGAGGCTGGGCCCTAGCCAAGGCAGGAATTGTGCATTGTGGCTAGAAAGAGCTGGACTATGCTCTCTGCTTCCTTCAAACAGGCACCAAATATTGCAGGGCTTCAAGTCTTGCAGCGGGCGAGGGATAACGGGCCAGGTTCTCCGCTGGTGCAAAGTGATGTAGCCAGCAGAGCTGGGCTGATTTACGCTGGCTGAGGATCTGTCCCTATGAGCGTAATGACGCACTAGTGCTAGAATTACTCATGTGCCTGGTTCTGAGGGCATCTCTTCCTTACTCGTGTGTCCACGTTCAGATTCTTGATAGTTACGGCAAAGACCCTTCTCTCACCTCCATCCTGGACAGCCTGGACATCTTCCTGGAAATCGTCACCAACCCTGACGGCTTTGCTTTCACCCAGACCAAGGTATTTCTCCTTAGTCCGTGTCTGCCGGGCTTCGCTGGCGTTTACAACAATGTTCAGTTCGCTGGCTCAGGACTTTCAGGCAACACACCCATGAGTGGGAGGTGGGAGGGAGGGTGGGGGGTGGAAAGAGTTTCCTGCAGCTCGGTGAGGGGTGTATTGGGTCCCGCTATTCTACTGCGTCCGTGCGATGTAATGGCAGCCATTCCCACCCGCTTGGCACACGGGACAGTGACGACACAAAGGTGAAAGGCCGTGGGGAATCACTGGACACCTTAGAGCTTGCGTCAGTCTTAACAAGGAAGAGCTTGCGGTGTGGCTTAAAGACTCAGTTGGACTTAGCTGGGTCAGGACATTGACCTGTATTTGCCATGAGCCTCTGGATTTGGCTACAGCTAGGCAAGTCCATCTGATGGAAGTTAAGAGACGCCTGTCCTATCCAGAGGGTATACACCTGATTCTCCAGATCATTATTATTGAATAGCTACATTACAGGAGAGACACCAACCAAGATCAGGATACCAACCTGCCGGGTGCTGTAGAGACACATAAGGAGAGACAGAGTGAAGAGTTTGCCAGGACAGACAAAGCGTGGGAGAGGAGACACGGGGAGGATTATTTGCCCAAAGTGAACCAGCAAATCCTTAGCAGAGCCCAGAATAGAAAACAAGATTCTGACGCCCTGGCTAGCACCCTATCCACTAGGCCACGCTGCTCTCCTCACACGTTTATATTGCGTAACTTCAGTGGCTTCACTCCAGCGTAACTGAGAGGAGACGCTGGCCCCACATGTCAGGAGACCAGCCTTTCTCTCCACCAGTGCTGCATGACCCCTTAGCCCTAGAGACGCTAGTCTCACTCAGCCCTGTGAAAAGGCAGCGCACCAGTGCTGGCCGGCCCCCTGACTAATGGTTCTCCCCTCTGTCCCAGAACCGCATGTGGCGTAAGACCAGGTCCATCAATGCCGGGTCGACCTGCATCGGCGTGGACCCCAACAGGAACTGGGACGCAGGTTTTGGAGGTAGAGCTTTCCTGTAACCTCACCTTGTGGGAATTTACACAGACCCTCCCTGGGGTGAAGGGCCCAGGGAAGGACGGAGCAAAGGGCTTGGCTGTGCTCTCCACGGCTGGTTAGTGAGAGGAGCTGGGCTTCATCCTGGGCTAGCCCCTGCAGTGAAAGAGCATCTTCTGTTGCTTTGGAGTGGCCGATGCACAGGTCCACTCCAGCCCCCACAGGTGTATCCACTCTCCTCAGGTGCAAGGAGAGGCAGGGGGGGAGAGTGGGCTTGGCGGGCTGGGGAGATAAACAGAAAAGTGAGGGTCGTTTGGGGCATTGCCACAGACTCTCATTCCCAGGGGAGAGCCTGGAAGAACCCGAGGGGAACTGAGCACGTGGCTTAATCCAGGTCTACCTCCGCCCGGCCTAGAGCGCTTTAGCCCACCTGGAAATGGGACCGAACGGCCCTTTCACTCCTCGGCCTCTGGTGTGCCAATGGGGTGCGGGTGGGGGGAGGCAACTAGTGACACTTGTGATGTGAAAACCTGGCCGCTGGGGACTGGGAGGAGACCCCTCCCCACAATTCATTCCACATAGGCCATCAAACAGCCAGTAGGCGGGACGAGCTTTTGGTTTCTGCTGGCTAGAGTTGGCAAACGCTCCCTCCCTCTCCTCCGTTACGGACTGTTTGAGCCGCCGTGTTTCTGAAGCAAAAGGTGCCCTCTTCCCTCTGCAGGGGCCGGGGCCAGTGGCAACCCCTGTTCTGAGACGTACCGCGGCCCCTACGCCAACTCGGAGCGTGAGGTGAAAGCCATCGTGGACTTCGTGAAGAGCCATGGGAACATCAAAGCCTTCATCTCTATCCACAGCTACTCCCAGCTCCTCTTGTATCCCTATGGCTACACCACAGCCCGGGCTGCCGATTACCAGGAACTGGTAGGGTCTTCATCACGCTCTCAAGGGCCCTTTACGCACAGGGTGAGGTGGCTGCCAGGGCTAGCAGCTTTCAAAGGGGGGCCAGGATGACACGCAGGCTGTGTGGCTGGCCTGAACCCCTCAACTTCAGCTGTGGATTTTCACCCCCCAGGGGTTTCTCCTCCGTAACCACATCCCCTTTTCTGTTCACACACAATTTTGGTCCCAAGGCCTCTTTGCTCTCCCTCCGGGGCTGCACTGCAACCAGCACAACAGGTTTGGGAGGGGAAATCAAAGGAGCCATTTGCAAATGACTAGCAGAATTTAGGACACCTGGCTGGAGCCTGAGATGACCCAGCTAGGTCAGTGAAGGTCGGGGGAGTCAAAGAGGTTAGTTGAAAGAGGAGCCTAGGAAATGATGGAGGACGGGCAACAAATCCCATTTTACCATAAGGCAGAAGAGACCTGTAATGCACTGGCTCAGCATGTGTCACCAATATTGCCCTCTAGTGGCTGAACCACAGGGAGGGTAAGAGCCCTACTACTGTTGCAAGCAAACCGAGATCCTCCGTTAGCTCAGGCAGCAGGTGCCTCTGCTTTGCTTTTGAAGTCAAAGGTCATGGGCTCCGCTGACGTTGCACACGTGACCTTAGCTGACCTGTGTTGCTAAAACTCTTGCACATGAATCTGCTACAGCCCTCTCCATACAGCACCGTGGAGCAGATGTGGGAGGGTTCAGTGGAAAGCTTGGATCCTCTGTTCTGATGCCCCTAATACTCTGTGTCACGTCCCCCCTTCTGCCACTGCCCATTGCTGTTAGAGCCCTTCCTCGCCCATCACCCCAGTACAGTTGCATTGGAGGTGCGCCCCTTCTTTCCTACAGGGGCTCTCCCTACATTTCTTCAGCCTTTGTTGGCCAGAAGGAGGTGTGCTCAGCACTCGAAGGCTGAAGGGTACTGTGGGGAAGAGCCCCTCTAGGAAAGAGGGGCGTGCCTCTAATGCAACTGTACCAGGGTGATGGGTAAGGAGGAGCGAGTTCTGCAGGACAGATCCTCTCAGCCCCTGGAATCAGTTGTATATTCCCAACCATGCTTTATTTTTCCAACCTTTGCATCCCTTTCTCCTTGAAAGATGCAACAAGCTGCAAACCTCCCTGCCCCAGCCCCTCTGAGCACACACACCAGCCACATCCATCCTCTAACTGGTTTTTCTCCCCTTTGCATTTTTCTCCAGGATAACATTGCTAAAGCAGCAGTCACAGCCCTGGCTTCCCTGAACGGCACTAAATACAAATACGGCAGCATCATCACAACCATCTGTAAGTTATTGGGGCTGACGGGTCTCTTCAGCCATTTGTGGGGGGCCAGCATAGTCACTTTACAGTAAAGTACAACACCCGGGGGGAGCCTCTCCTAGGCCAGATGTGCCAGGAAGCCAGTCCTCACTGTCCAGGTGCTAGGAACGTTGCCATCAGATCAAACCGCGGGGCTGTCAAGCCGTTGTAAAGTCCCAGGACATCTCCAGCAGGTATCTGACCAGGACGTCAGAACAACTTAAAAAAACCCGCTACCCTAGTGAACCCATCTTAGTTTTCACACTGAGACCAAGGCAGGAGGGGTTAGGATTTTGCAGTTTCAATCAATGCGGCGTGAACACTCTCATGCTGTGTTGGTGTGATGGGTGTCTTCACTCCTCCAATCTCCGCACTTTGGTACAGCCACTCCACAGACGCCGCATCTTGCCTTAAAGTAAGGGCTATAAGTGATACTTCAAAGTAAAGACAACCTGATTTTCACAAGGCATCTGGCCACTGGCGCAGCATGTGTGAGAGCCCCCCCCCTCCACTTTTTGACCACTGCAATAAAAGAGTCTTAAAAAGCCTTGAAAGATTCATAGATGAAGGCAAGAAGGGACTATCGTAGCCCTCTAGTCTGACCTCATGAACAAGGCAGGCCACTGCTCAGCTTTCGCTTCGTGATTTCTGCATCAAGCCTCTATCTTTCAGCTGAACTAGAGCAAACCTTTTAAAAAGAGACACATCCCATCTCTCCGTCGTTCCAATCTTTAAATCAAAACCGCCACATCCCTCAGTAAGCTTGAAGTCTGATTTCTCCACTTTCAATCCCGTGTCCTAGCCAGGGGTATGCGCTGGAGAAACTCACGTGCTTTGTAAGTGAGAAGTGTGGAACGTGGGCTTCCTTCATTCTTTCTAACCTCAGCGACTTATTCTTTGAGCGATGCGGCTGAGCCACAAGGCTCAGAGCAAAAACATCTAGCTGTTCGCACAGCTTGCGTTGTGGGGTTTTAAAGCAGCTCACCATTTAAGG
The DNA here is from genome assembly GCF_026122565.2 of Emydura macquarii macquarii. NCBI lineage: Eukaryota > Metazoa > Chordata > Testudines > Chelidae > Emydura > Emydura macquarii. The sequence continues at coordinate 8,435,366 of NW_027133607.1, read as the reverse complement.
ACCAGCAGTAAAATTTGAACCCTCTGATCTCCAACATTTGGGCGGTGGAGGATGATGTAGGCCCTTCTCTCTTGTTTTATTCATGTGGTGTAAGAAACGGAGAGCCAAACACTCACCCTCGTTGCAAGGGCACATTCAACAATTTGCTGGTTGTATTTTTCAGCGGTGACGTTTAAGTGACTGTATAACCGGCCCCCTCTCTGCGCCCATTATTAATGCTGCATCATAGGTCTCACACAGACCTAGCCCTGATTTGTTTCCTTTTGGGTATGTTTCCTGAATCTAGATCAAGCTAGCGGTGGAACGATCGACTGGACTTATAACCAGGGCATTAAATACTCCTTCACTTTTGAACTGCGGGACACAGGCCGTTATGGGTTCTTACTCCCTGCCAGCCAAATCATCCCTACTGCTGAGGAGACGTGGCTGGCACTGATGACTATCATGGAGTACACGCGGGACCATCCCTATTAAAACAGAACTGACTGTGAGCTCAGTTTACTTGGCTGGAAGCATCCAGCGAGTGATCCAACTAGCCAAAACCAATGAAATAAAAAGACAATCCAATGAACCAAGAGTATGTTATTTTTCCATCATGGTTTAGATCACTTCAATGGACTCGTATTGAATCAGTGGTGTACCGAGGAGGGACAGGGGGGCCAGGTCCCCGGGCACCAGCCTGTGGGGGGGCACTGGGCCGGCCCTTCACAACACGTAGGAGGCTGGAGGTGCAGGAGGTTCTGGGGGGCACAGAGCCTCATGTGCTTCCTGCCCCCTGCACATCGTGAAGGGCCGGCCCGGCACACTGCGCCCCCAGGCTGGGGAGATTGAGACTGCCCTGTCCAAGCCGGCGCCAGACTGTGGGGCTGGAGTGGTGGGTAAATGTAGGGGGGGGGCCCCCACCGGGTTGGGCCTTCACGACAGGTGGGGGAAGCAGGAGGCTCTGAGGGGTGCCCCTAAGTGCCTCCCCGCGCATCAGGAAGAGGCAGCCCAGACCCCTCTGCCCCGGCTGGGGGGTGAGGCCGCCCTGTTGGAGCCAGCGCCGGGCTGCGGAGCTGCAGCGGGAAAGGCAGGCACCGCGTGGCGGGTAAGGGGGGGGCAGTAGAGCCAAGCCTGCATTTGGCCCTCCCCAAGCCTCACCCCCCCCCTTGCAGGTAAAGATCTCCCCTCTCTGGGGCAGCTGGGGGCAGCCCCTGGACCCCTCCTGCCCTGTGCAGGGGGGGGGGCGGCGAGTGAAGCTTGGGGGGATCCGCAAATGTAGGCTTGGCCCCTGGGCACCAGAGACCCACGATACGCCACTGCTTTGAGTCCATCCCCGAATCTCTCCAAAGCAAAGCAAACGTCTTGCTTTCCTCAGGCAGGGGCCTGCACAAGTACAGATCAGAGTGCGATGTCCCCACCGCCAGAGGTTTTAGACCTATGCCAAGAAAGCAGGAGGCACATTTCCCCTAAGAACATAGGAATTGCCATGCCAGATTTTCTGTTGTCTCCCCTGACAAGAAGGTTCTCTGGTGTCCCTCTAGAACAGCCTCGCTCTCATCTCTCCGATCCTTCGCCTGCACCTCCTCCGGAGATCTTCGTTTCATAGCATAGACTGAAATCAACTCTGTTCTGCAGAACGCTGCATCGTGAACTGCAGCAGGGATGACTTACTCTATGAAGCCCCTGAGGGGAAAAGGACTTATTCTGCTCCTGGCTGAGCAGTCTCTGCCTCTAGTGACTGGGTAGGTAATGCTAGGACTCAGGGGCTGCGAGCAGAGAGAAGCCAAACTCCAGTGAATTCCAGGCCTGTTGCTCATTCCATGCAACTCCTGCAAGCTTGATCATGCCAAGACACAATTCTTTTCAGTCCAGCCTTCCAAGTGGCTTTATGACAGCTGTAAACTTATGTTGGGATCCAAGCACTTGTCAGTATCCTCCATGTATCAAGGAAGAGTGACGTCTACACAACATCCTGGGAGACAAGGCAGGGGTTAACTATGGACTGAGAAGGAGTCTGAAAAAGGTGCTGCTTTCAGATCTAAAATGAGACACTGATTGTCTAACCATACGTAAAAGGACCGAGCTTGGTCCCGTTGGGCCCCCACGACTGCAGCCCTGCTTTGTAACAGAACAGAGAGCTGGCTCGCTCCTCTACGCTGCTGGTTCAAAGCCAGGACAGGCTGGCAGAGGCCAAGAGTCGTTAAGTTTGGTGGCCCACATGATAGAAGGCGGATGGGCTCAGTTCTTAATGGGCAAGGCCACACTTCACAAATGCCAATCAAAATTAACACCTTGTCTTTAATGTGGGAAACCTTAGCATTGGGGTGTAGGAGCTGGACTGAATTGGCCACAGAGAATTAACTCCCCCTCTCATTCCTAAAAAGAGGTGGCTACGGCTTAGGGCTGAGGCACATGGGTGGGCAATGCTTGCACTGATTGTTTTCCTGCTTATCCATTTAAAAATAAAGTACAGCACAGGCACAGTCTCCGCACCATCCCCTCCCCAGACCCATCTGCTGCAGTGGGGCTGTCGGCTGCTGCAGTGGGGCTGTCGGCCTATTTGGACACCCTGGCTCTGCAGTTACTGCTCCACACTGGTTTTTTTTTAAACGGGCTATAGAAAAAGAGCTAATTAAAAAAAATACTCAGCCATGCTACATCATTTGCTTTTTATTGAATCAAACAATTAAAAACCCAGACGACACTACAGAAATCGATTCCGTCCCTCCTCCCCCAAAACAAACCACCAAAAAGCACCAGCCTAAGCATATGAAACTGTTAAGCTAATGTGCAAAATACACAAACCCTCAAAGACAATAAGAGGATAAGAAGGTACGTTCATCAGCTCTGCCTTCGATGCCCAGGATTAAGATTATTTTAAACAATCTTGATTGGCTCTCACTCTTCCTCTGATGCAGAAAAGAGTTTCCTAGTAACCCAGGGCAACAGAGGATTTCAGATCCTAGTACTGTAGCTGGATAGTAAAAAATGCTTTGCCTCACAATCACTATTTGATTTCATCTGAGGACTCTTGATCCCTCTCCTCACCTCTGATTTTAATGTAGTTTGCTTTTATTGTGGTGTGTAACAACCCTTTGGAATGCTTGCACAGTTTTGATACCTAGTATTCAAATATAAAATGTGTTCTTTTAAAGTTGCATTGGTCCCAGTGTTTTAAGCATGTAACTAACAAACAAACATTTTCTTTTGTTTCCACCCTACCCCACTCTTATTTTAAACACTTAGCAACACTAACCAGATGCAGCAATTTGTTAGGGCACAATATTATTGTCCATTGTCTTAAGCAAGAAGCTGACTGGATTCTGTACGAGATGCCATTTAGCTCAAACTTTTATTTCATGATAGAGTCAAAAAGTCAGATTCTTACTGCCAAGATAACCTGCAAACCAGCATGTGTCAGTTTTAGCCTTGACGTTCAAAATAAGTAAAATACTTTGCATTTATATGACGCTTTTCTAATATCAAGTAAAGGTTTTTCAAAGCCTGTAACAGACGTCAAATAAAGCCATATACTACCTCTGCGAGGTAAGGAAGGATTATCAGCCCCATTTTACAGATGGGGAAACCGAGGCATAGAGAGGTTAAGAGGAAGAGCCAGAATGAGACTTGGGAGTCCCAGGCTCTCAGTTCTGCGATCAGACTGTCAAACCACATTTGGCTCTCTGGTTGACTCACAAGATCACTGATCAGTAAATAAATAAAAGACAAGCCTATCAGAGTTGGCAAAACCATCGTCTGGCTGGTTCGTTAAAAATAAATAAATACATAATCAGACCAACAAAACCTTACTTAGAAACGTGATCAATTTAAATCAGACTACATGAGAGGTAAGATCAGTTAATACAATTGTAAGACATACTGACAGATCGCTTCCCATGGCTGGGCAGGAAGGAGTGTGAGATAGTTCCTCCTATTCACCCTCCCAATTCAAATGGTCTTGAAATCCAGCAGATCTGATTAAACCGACTGTCCAATGCACATGAAAGACAACTCTGCAGAAATCCAATGTACTAGGCTATCCTTGGAGCAGTCAAGGATTTTTACAAACTCAAAAATGTTTCTTTCTGACTAACGAAAATGGAACTTCATGGATTTCCTTGGGAAGTGGAGAGCTGTGATTGATAAATTGGGATCATGGTTTGTTGTATGTAAAAATATCTGTATTTAAAAATGTATAAAGATGCCAAGTGTAGTGTAGGGTCTCAGAAGTGCTTCAAGCAAGATGTACTGAGCTAGGTATTGGCTGACATCTGAAACCATCTGGTAATGCCCCATTCAGCAGGCCCCATACAGAGCCCCCTTTGCACATTTGATCCCTGCAGAGCGTGGGAATAGTTTGTAGGCGTGGAAGCTGTGTGTAGAAGGCTGCTTGCCTGCTCTCCTTTTCTTTTATCACACCCTTCCCTGGAGGAAGCCAGATCCAGGTGGCCAGCTTATATCCTGTATTCCCAGGGCTGTCAGCAGGTTTTGTGGCACTTGCCTACATGCAAGCACCCAGACTGCACGTACTAAATAAAAATTGGCCTATTAGTGCTACAAGGGGGAAACAAAGCATGGAATTTTTGGCACGCTACAGGACAGCAAAGTCTCTCTCAGAAAGGGGAGACCATGCCCATTTGCAGGGAGCTGCCTTCCCAAGCATTGCATGACCAACCGGTTCTCTAAGGAAAGAAAGAGAAGTGAATCTATTTACAACCTTTACACCACTTAATGACATGCTGCCGTTGGTGATGGAAACACGACAGATTGTTACAGAGGAGGGATAAGATCAGGGTGGGACTTATCCTGCATGATGCCAGAGAGGTGTGTTCTTCAGTTTGCTTTTAGAGGTCACCAGCAGCCTGATCTTAAGAGAGGCAGAGCAGCCTCATTGCCCACTGAAGCAGATGGGAATTGAGGGCATTCAAACACTGCAGGGTCAGGCCCCAAGCATTGACAGCACTAAGCAGGATCAGAATTAGAGCATCAATCCCTGGCCACTGGAAAGTTACTCAAGCAAACAATCGCTCTTTTGATGAGGATTAAGAGGATGGAAGAATTACTTCCACGGCTTTAACTGCTACCTACCTATATTTGACAGAATCAATACCAGCCTGTTAGATGAGCGTTGACACCACTCTACTAACACCCTCTCCCCTCCCATCTAAACCCACCAGCCAAAAAAAAAAAAAAAAAAAAATCACAGCTCATTCATACAGGACACATTCACCCCCAGAATTTTCCATTTTCCAGCGATGGAAGCACACGTGTACACAGGGTGCAGGAGTTTTTAATCACTGTGTTTAGCCCTGCTCAGAATATGGTGAGGCAACACTGGGGTAGAATGCCAGCACCCTGTGTAAGCTTGCACTTCCACTATTGCTACTTCCAGCTGAGCTGTATCAGTGGTGAATTATGGGCCTGCTTTTTCTGGTGTAGATGAGGTCAGAGGACAGCAAGGTTTAAAAGGACCAAAAAACAAAAACAAAAAAATAGTTGGACTAAATTCAACCAATACTCTAGGTAAAAACTAGAAGGCAGGGTCCCCAAGTGATTGCCCCTAAGTCCCCAAAACACAGTCTGTCTATGTAGGGTGAAGATAACACATCAACGTTAGGTTTCTACTGTTAGTGGGCTCCAAACAACTTCTAGCCAGCCAAGAAGGAAATTGCAAGCTGAAGCCAATACTGCTGTGGTTGAGAGCCTTTGTGCTTGATTAAAAGGCATTTAGACGTAAGCTCCGAGACACATTATACTCAAATCCTCAGGCTCCCAGAAAAATCACCAGATTCGCAGCCTCACAAATTCTGGGCAGCTCCTACCAGCAGGGAGCCTTGCTGGAGTGTCATTGTGACTCCTGGGGAGTTTTTTCTAGCCTCGCTGATGCCAAGGAAGTTAATATGATGGCAGCTGCAGAGAGACGGTCAAGTGAGAGACAGCAGGAGTTTCAAGCCTCCTCTAGTCAGCGAAGATGTAGAGCCCCTCACTGCTCCTGTGCTCAGCACCTGCTGCCACAAGCTCCAGCATAGGAGCGCAGCAAAGCAAGTTTGTGTTCTGCCTTGTAACCTTATTTTAAGGCAATCCATATGTATCATGGAAAACAGGTATGTTAACCCTTCCCTTCGGACTGTCTAGACGAGTGATCTTCAGCAAGTAGCTCAGAAAAGCTGCGTGCATTACTCAGACACCTACATGTTGGGTGAGAGTCTGGTCTTTAGGCAGAGTGAATAAGCACTGTTCATCAAGTGCACCCCACGCCGCCCTGACACACGACTCAGCATAACGCAACTCACTGACCAAATGGGATGGAGAAGCCAGGAGCCTTCCAAACAGCCAGGAGCCTTCCAAACAGCCAGGAGCCTTCCTCGTCTCCTTCACGCACAGCCATCAAGATGGAAGCAGAAAACACTGCGTTGAGCAGAACAGTTGGGCGTCACAAGACAATGACAGGAAGGCGGGACATCGCAGGGCTGTGATACAGACCTCATGATGTATCATTGTGTGATCAGTTCACTCAGCACTGCAATGTCATGAGAAAATATCATCCCAAAGGATCAGGACATCCCTCCAGAGTCACTCAGTGGTTCTCTTCACTACTCCAGTCATCAGCAACCTGGCTCTGCAAGCAGAAAGCCACTGGTAGAGATTTAAGCTGGATGAGTCGGCTCCTACGGGCCTGCTCCTGTTGGAAGTGAAGTCAATCGGAGTTTTGCTCTGCACATCTCAGCGTCATGCCCAAAGTTACTTTCTAAGCTCGTTTACAAAACTGGAAACACATAGTAATATTGCTTCACTCATAACCAGAGTACTGCAGAGTTTCACAGAATGGAACACAGAACAGAGACCGATTCAGGACACTAAGGGGAGAAAGATTTTAAATGCAAAAATATTGTGTAAACAGTACTATAGGTAAAGGGAGACGGTCAGGTTAAACACCATATTGTATCTTCCTTACAAGAATGCCCTTATTACAAACAATTTGGATTTTAAAAAAAATGCGTTTTTGGAATCTTACTCACTTGTCACCAGTTTTGCTGTTCATTTGCTCCATTTCTGTATTTCAGCTAGACAGCAAGACTTCTGTTTATAGAGAGCTGATGGTCTAGCCACCTTTCAGGTTCTCATGTGTTAGCACAGCGCTGCATTACTAAGATCACAGACCCCAAGGGGAATATTTGCTAAGAACACAGATTCCACTGGCATTTTTTAAAGTTACAGATTTCATGGACCCACTTCTGCGGGCAGGGATTTTGGGAAAAGTTCAATCTCACAAAACAACTTTATCCCTTTAAATCAGTCTTATAAAGGTATACCTTTACTTCTACTAAATGTCAGTCATCTTGGCTACCACACCCACCCTTTTTGCCACTGTTATACCATTGGTTTATGTTTCTTCTTCGCAGCTTCCTAAAATGACAAACGGGATGTACTGATCAGGGGTTCCCAGAACTGGGCCATTCATTTATTCAGCTGAAAGAGACACTGTCTTTACTTCCACGGCTTGTTCTGGAGGCTGCTGCTGCTGAAGGAGCGGGTGGCGAGGGAGCCAGCTGGGCTGGCGGTGGGGAGGTTCTGGCTGCTCCTTACAGCAGTCGCCTTGGAATCTCGGCCTGAGGAAGCACGGCTAAGACGGCCTGGGGAAGAAGGACCAGAAACCCAAGTGAATTTGTGCTGAACAGATCATCAGACAAAAGGTTTTTGTTGTCCTTTGCTGACAGCAGGGTTGGGGCTGACCTGAGAGGTTGGGGTGCATATACAATCCTGCCCTGTCATTTTTAACCAGGTCCAGACCGACAGAGAAACAGCCCAGGTACCTGACAGACCTTTCACGCTTCCTCAAAGAGCTAGTTGCCTGCTGCCACAGAGGATATGTCTACACTGCAGTTAGACACCTGCGGCTAGCCCATGCCAGCTGACTTGGGCTTGCGGGGCTGTTTGAGGGTAGACAGTCAGGCTCGGCTGGAGTCCAGGCTTTAGGACCCGGAGAAGTGGGAGGGTCCCAGACCTTAGGCGGCAGTCCCGAGACTACCCAATGCCAGCAGTAAGTGGAGGCAGCCGACCTGCACTTGAAGGGAAAGGGATGAAAAAAATTCCGCAGAGGGTCTGCGGTGGACCTGGCAGATGTGGGGGCATGACAGCTGTGGCTATGCTTGTTACCACCCACACCGTCTATGCCTGGCTCATCACCTTTCCCAAGCAAACCCTCCCACATTATTCTGGGACTGCTAAATCCTCACCGTGTGCCATCATCCTCTCCAACACTCAGTGCTCCTTGCAGAGCACAGACAGCAATCTGAAAGATGTACACCTTGCTAGGGATGCTGGGGGCAGCAGACACCCTACACGTACACCTACACAGACCTTTCACGAGTGCAGGAAGTCGCTGGATGAGAAGTGATACAGCAATGTTTTAGTGAAAGGCCTGATGAATTAGAAAAGCTTGCAAGTCACCACAAGGGCTCACAGGTAGTTACAAGCACTATGCAGCGTGGCACATGCCTGCCAATCCACTGGGCCTGGATTATTTTGAATAGTTTATGGGACAAGTCTTTTGTCAGGCAAAGCATCCATTGTCTTCAGCGAGAGTTTTGGCTCTATAAATACATGCAAGAAATGGGATCAGCATGGCACATTAGGGCACAGGTTCTAGCATACGTTCCCTGGTCAGTGTGAAAAAGAACTTCCTTTTCCCAGAGATCTGTAGCCAGCTCTGGGGAAGTCTATGGGAGTTTTGCAGGCACAGGGGCAATCCCTCTGTTTGTCAAGGGGGCTTACTGGCAGTATCCGAGGGGATGTGCTCCTCTTCTAGGTAGTATTCTATCTTGCGTAGCTCTTCTGCAGTACATCTCCATTTATTCTCAGCAGGTGCGAGTGTCCCTCTTGGGGTGGCCCTTTTCCGGGCAGATCCAGTGCAGGTTGCCAACTGGCAAGACATTGGGAATGAGCCAGTGACCAGTCCTTCAGGGATCTTCTGGGCAAGGACCTTCAGGCCTGGAGACAATATAGATCACACAGTGAATGATGACCAGTTATTTGCAGTGACTGGTCAGACTCCTGTCTTAACTTTCATCTCCTAATCGGAAGTGACAGGAGAAGAGCTGCTGATGGTACTACCCTGGAACTATGGGTTGAAGTTCAGGAGACATCTATATAAACGTCATTCTTCTCTACTGCTGGAGCATTTAGAGCCATATTCCAAGAGGTACTGAAATTCCTTGAGTGCCATAGGTTTCAGTGGAAGTTGTGGGTATTCAGCACATTGCAGGGTTAGCTTCTAGAGTTTGCCTTTGCCCTTCGGAAACTCACAGCTATTAAATGAGGTACAGCAGTGTTTACAGTAAAAGGAAAATCTTGGGAGCAGCAAGTCTCATGAGAGCAACTACAAGATGCAGGCTCTCAAAAGGGTCTTGGAGACTGCAGCATATTTAGGGAATAAACATTTAGAATGCAAAGCATGAAAAGGAAAATAGAAGTCTAAGTGTTCCTCCTCCCATTTTATTGTTCATGCCTGCAGGAGAGTGACGATATAAGGGATGTTAATGAGGCTAAGAGGGACAAGATTCCTAGGTCCTGAAATGATGGGCTCTTTAGACTTGCCCGGAACACACAGAGGCTGGATTTCTCAGGCTGTTCTTGGTAAAAGCTATTTACCTAGTGTTGATATTGTAAATCATGGTATCAAAGCGGGGCCTCAGTGGTGGGATGGATTTGACACCAGCCTTTCATCGCTGGTGTCTTGGGTTAAAGAATTACCTATTTTAGGGCAAGTTAAAACAAGCTGCATGATCACATTATCCCACAAAACCTTGTTTACACCAAAGATACCAGAGATTTCTCTCACTGTTGCACCAGTGCCTCTCCAGTGGCGCTAGCAATGGCAGGAGCAGCAGCATGTGCAAGGCATTCTTCCACCACTCCTAGGAAAAGCGGGAGCACGTGGTATAGACCAGATGTCGGCATTTGTTTCTCAAGATCCCTCGTCCTCTTGACTTGCTCTGAGCAGGGCTGGATGTCAGAGTGATAGGAATTTTGCAGTCTAGCACTGCCAGTGTTACAGTGGGTGGGAGAATGCCTTAAAATCCTCAGTGCAAACAAAGCCTAGGAGACACTTGCCAAAGCCAACCCATATTGATGGCTGTCTCTAGCTAAGAGAGGCCAAAGACTGGAACAGCCGTCATTCTGTCAGCCAGGACAGTAACACACAGGCAGAGCTGTGTATTTAGCTCTCTCTATATATCTAATTGTTTCATTCATGCAAGCCTCACCCTCAACTCTCAATTTTAAGACAAGACCCCATATTTGAGATGCAAAAAGAAATCCGCTCACCTCCAGATAACATGAATAAGTTCTCAAAGCCTCTCTCGCACATGGTAGTGGCAGCCTGGCTGGCTAGTCTCTCATCGTCATCATAGAGGATGATAATCTTCCCATGAGCATTTTTCTGATAGGCAGAGATGTTAAAGATCCTGCACATTTTTTGTTAAACTTAACGTGAATTTGACATGTGATGTCATCTTCTTGATGCTACATGCGTAGCAGAGACAAGTAGACGTGATTTGAAGGCAGCCAAAAGGTTTGGGCTTGAACTCCCAGCTTGCAGTCTATTTATTAAGATAGAACGCTTCCCACACCCCCACTAAATCTAGTTTTGCCAGTGGATGGGACTCCTAGACAGTCAAGGAAAGGTAAAATCACTTCCTCATTCTGGGGCTCAAGCCACGAGAATAATCCTAGAGTCATAGGCCTGGTCTACGCTAAAAAATTACGTTGCTCCGGGGGGGGGGGGGGGGGGCGAAAAATCCACATCGCCTAAGCAACATAGTTAAGCCAACCTAACCCTGGTGTAGACAGTTCTAGGCTGACAGAAGCCCAGATACCACCTGTGGGGGAGCTGAGTTACCTATGCCGATGGGAGAACCCCTCCCCCCAGCATAGGTAGTATCTACACTGTAGCATTTCAAGTGTAGACAAGTCCATAGAATTTAAGGTCAGAAGGGACCACCAGATCTTCCAGTCTGACCCCCCCGTATGTCACAGGCCACCAACACCACCCAGCCACCACCACACTCTGACTACCAACTAGAGTCAGACCGAAGTATTCCAGACCTCGGGAGACTAAATCATTGTGTGCCACAGGCAGTGAACAGGAGGGACAGAGTTGCACCAATACCCAAGGCTCCTGCAGTAGCAGGGAATTGATTTAGTGAGATATACCCAGATGATCCTAGCAATTGACTCATGCCCCATGCTGCAGAGGAAGGAGAAAACCCTCAAGACCCCTGACAATCTGACCTGTTCTGCTGGTTAATGCAGAAACACAGAAGTTGGCAGAAAGGAGTGAGGTCTACACACAGCCATTCCTTCCCCCTGCAGTCATGGAAGTCAATAGCTTGGGATATTGATCCTCAAGGATAACCTCCTCTCAGCTCTCCAGAGGAAGACTGTGGGGAAGCCAATGAAGCTCTGTTTAGTGCCTCAGCCAATGAGTCCAGCACTCCAACATTAGCAGTGGGTAGCTGTCCATGCTCTTCAAATCTTAGGATTAGACCATTTTGTGCTGGTGTGTGGGCTGAGAGCTGTGGCGCACACATAGCTCCCATTGTAGGCACTGAGTTTTGCAAACGAGAGGTGCTTAGCACCTGCATCCTACAGCTGTAACACAGAACCCCAACATCAGGGAAACACCATCGCCACCCTGCTCCTCCTCTTGACTGTATGGGAGCAGGCTGTGCCCGGTCAATGCAGAAGTCATGGAGTTTCTTTGCCAAAACATTGACTCTCTAGAGCACCCACACTTTAAAAAGGATACGTATTCCAGAATGTTATTCGTATAGGGATTCATGGTTCTAGACAGCGTTGCAATAGGGTAGGAATAAGCTGCAGTGAGAAGAGAAAAAGGGGTTAGGTAATGAACCCCTACCAAACAGCCTAGATTAAGTGACCTGTTAGGACCTGTCTGAGTACAGAGACCTGGTTCGCAGTGAAGAAAAGGTTAATTTCAGCTCAGCTCCTCCCTTCTCTTGCACAGATACTTTGGGAAGGGAGGAGAGGATACAAGAGTGGCTGCTTGGGAGAAAGAGTGGAGACAATGTCTTTGGGAACTCTCAAGCTAAGGAGTCCCTCCCTTCCAATTTCCTTTTCTGCTTATGTTTGTTTATTTTGCTTTCTTATCACAGACATCGAGATTGCCTCTATTTTCTTTTGCAAGAACAGGCTATGCTAATATCTGAAAACCTGGAGCCAGACGGGAGATTGCAGGGCACAACTATTGCACCCTGATCTTGGCTCTCAATGGACGGGAGCTCACACTCTAAAGACCCACCTCACCTTCAGCTGGGAAAGAACAGTGTCAGGGCAGGGCTCAGATGTCAGGAACGCAGGCTGCGTATCTTAGAATATGAATCAGTCGGCAACCACTCTTCATTCTCCCTTGCATAGGTAGTTTGTACTAACGGCATCAGTTACTCATGCAGGGCTATGCATGGGACTCACCAGTAACCAGAGTGAAATAACCTGAGTGAAATAACGCTGCTTCTGCTGCATTCATTGAGGCCCATCTTCAGGCAAGAAGTGACGGCCAGAATCTAGCACTAAGTGTTGAATGTATTATGCAACCTGTTGACATTGATCAAGGTTCAGAGAATCCTACAGTGATTTGCCTCCCTTACCTCCAACAATATGACATTGGTCATATGCATCTCGATCTCGTACGTCAAGCAGCAGGAAAGGGCAGTCGGGATAAGGCTTGTCTTTAGCGTTATTGTCTTTAGCATTAGCATCAGGTTTCTTCTGCAGGGCTTTGTCTATGTCTAGTTCACCTACACCGCTTATCACACTACAAGAGGAAAGAAAGCAGATTAGGACGCGAGCTCTCATTCTGTAAGCACCTCTCTTCCTCTTTATTAAGATCAGAAAAAAACCCTGAAAAGTATCCTGATCTATTCACGGACTAACACGACAAGTTACTACATAAGACTATTGGAAAAGATATTGCCACCTTTCTTCAAAATTCATTAATAAACTTAGGAAGTCAAGTGAACTAGTTACAGATCAGATTTTTCCTTAAGATTTCTTCTTTAAAAAAAATCAAGGAAATTTTTTTTTAAGAGGTTCTGAACTCCCGCAGATCCCAGTGTCCGGTTTGGGAATACTCAGTATCTCTAAAACACAATAAGGCTCCTTTCATAGCAGCTTTTCTGAAAGATTGTACTGAATCATTTGTGCTAAGGGGAGAATGGTTAAAAGTTCTAGTACTTCAGGCTACCAAAATGGAGATTTTGGTAGTTCACTCATGGTAAATTACTTGCCTATTCTCTGCAAGCAGCATGCTTCACAGATTTTGCATGCCATCACTAAGCTGGAAATGAGATGCAGATTGAAGATCTACATGGTGATCATGCCACTGGGTCCTATTCAAGATAGGTTGATTGATAGCCAAGATACACAGGGTACCAGCCTGACAGCCCTGGAGATCAAATCCTCTATTAATCCAGACAGGTACAGCACTGTGGGTAGTGGTGGTACAAGATTTCTCCCCTATTTCTTTCTAATGTGCCTCAGACCCTGACCTGGGCCACATCTAGAAAAGAAGAGTTCAGTTTCCACGACGCACTCATTGAGACCATCAACAAGGACACATTAGTTTCAGTTTGGTGGTGGCAGTTTGTGATGTGGATTCTTGAACAGTAGCATTTGAACTGTCACACAATATCATTTCATGTGTGTCACTGGAAAGCCAGCACATGAGAACAGCTTCCAGTCACTACCATCCAGGGCAGGATTGAAACCTGAAAAGCTTTGCCTTCCACTGCAATGCCACACCTGTGGTGTTAGGATTTCTAACTCCAAACCTAACATCATACTACTGGGGACCTTTCGCAATGACTAGAAGTGCAACAATGAATTATCTGCAAACAAATACTTCTGGTGACTGAGTCACAGAATCATAGATGATTACGGATGGAAGGGACCACCTCAGGAGGTCATCTAGTCTAAACCCCTGCTCAAAGCAGGACCAACCCCAACTAAATCATTCCAGCCAGGGCTTTGTCAAGCCAGGCCTTAAAAACCTCTAAGGATGGAGATTCCACCACCTCCCTAGGTAATCCATTCCAATGCTTCACCACCCTCTTAGTGAAATTTTTTTTCCTAGTATCCAACCTAGACCTCCCCCACTGCAACCTGAGACCATTACTAGTTCTGTCATCTACTACCCCTGAGAACAGCCTAGTTCCATCCTTCCTGGCATCCCCTTTTAGGTAGTTAAAGGCTGCTATCAAATCCCCCCTCATTCTTCTCTTCTGCAGACTAAACAAGCCTAGTTCCCTCAGCCTCTCCTCATAAGTCATGTGCTCCAGCCCCCAAATAATTTTGGTTGCCCTCCACTTGACTCTCTCCAATTTGTCTGCATCCTTTCTGTAGTGGGGGGCCCAAAATATGAATCACACGAGATCTCATTGGGATTAGCTGTTAATTGATGACAGGTCCACAAAAGGCAGCCAACTACAGTACTAGAAAGACTGAGCAGGAAACTTGTTATCTGAGACATCTGGAAGGGACAGATGGTGGGGAAGTAGGAAGCATATAGTAGGTGGGGGAGGAAAGCTATTCTTTGTGCATTGCTATCAGGTACCTCTGCAGAGTAGACCGATATGATTCCCCAGCTCCTGTGTTGTTTATGAACAGGACTGGACTGGGTGGTTTCTCACTGGGGCTTCCTTTCCCATTAGTCCCTGCTGTGAGTTCAGCATCAGTCTCTGAAATAACAGTATCACCATCTAAAAAGGCAAAAAGGGTGTTAGAAAAGTAAGTTGCTTGTGGATGAATTACTCACTTATTTGTGAACTCAAAGACCAAATTCCATTCTTGGAAGCATGTGTGCTGCAGGATTAGGTGCTTGTTATTAATCTCTTGCATTTAAGATACCCTGCTCTCTCAAAGGATCCCAAGGAGTCATTAAAAAACTCAAACAAAATCTAGGCATTAGATGGTCCTGGATCAAACACCAGATCTCAGTGTGGTTGAACTTTGGACCTGGATCTGAATTTGACAGTTAGTTCTCTATCTCTGTAACGGGCCAAATCAAAACCAGGAGCCAAACATCTCAGAACATTGGGAGAATTTTGCATCTAGACCTGGATTTTGTAAGTCAGGCCCATTTCTACAAGATATAAGGATCCTTCTCCCACTACCGAAATGCTGCCACTTAAGACAACTTGCAACACTAGACAGGAGAACGGGCTGGAGGGAGCAGCTTTGGATTTTTGTGGGTTTTTTAGGAAGCTTGAAAGGAAGGGTGCAAAGAAGTATATATTCAATAGAAACTACCAGGAAAATCAGCTAAACACATTCTGTGCCAGAGAATCATGGTCAAAATAGTAGGGCCAGCACCCTAATCTTTGTAAAAAAGGATATGTGATCATTAATGGCTCAGGAGCTCAGTTTTAAGTATTATCCAAAAAGCAATAATAAGATTGTTCAGTAATAATAGGGGCCTTGACTGAGCCATCAACACTACTCCCAACAGTGCCATAGTGGGAATTTCCCATCCAAGAACTGACCAGATCCAATCCTGCTTAGCTTATGAGCTTATAGCCGAAGGCAGCACGGCAGCAGGCCAAAAACTAAACTGTTTTTCTCTCCAAGTAGACAAAATTCAGCAAGTTATCAAGTGAGTTTGCTAGCACGATGTTTTCTAAGACACTGAAATCCAGAATCAGAGGACAAGTTTGATCACTGTGATCTTCTCATGATCCCTACAGTAAATATCATTCATTACCTTCCAACTTTTGGATCTCCTCAGCTGACACTTCTAATGTTTCATCAGATAGAGAAGCAACCTGGATGACCTGTAGGAAATAATAAAAAACCTGGTACAAGTGTCTTGTTGGGATTGGAGCAGCAGGGTTGGCTTCTCAAGTAACCAGAGCATTCTGTGTATCAGAACACAGTGAGCGAGGACATCCCCTCTGTTGGGCCTACCGCTAAGTTGTGATCTATACATTGCAGAGATCACACTAGCTTATAGAAAAAGAGTTATAGCATTAATATGCAATCATGCAAGATGACTTATTTAATATATTAAATGCATTAATAAATTAGGGCCCAACGTTGCAAACCTCACTCATACCTGTAATCCTATTGAAGGCAATGGTACTAATCATATATAAGGGGTGAAGGACGGGGCCCCTACCAAAGCAAATTTAAGTTCTGCTTTAGAAAGGAGAGGGGAAGGGTCTTCTCTGTTTTAGGTTTTTACTAGTTACCTTGGCCCAGTGTATGAGTCCCATGCTCTCTGGCTCCTATACTTTCTGATCATGCATTGTTTCATTTTTTTAAATATTTTGCTTCATTGGTGTTTTGAATTTTTCCCCCATGAAGAAACACTCAAAAACCCCTTGAAGTAACAACCCTCCAACCTTTTTAGAGTTACGATTTTAATTGGGGACTATATGCTGTGACTGCTTTGTTTAAACCACTATCAGATCACATTCAAATGATACTTTATACAGCCCCTTTCATTAGGGAATATCTAAGCACCTTACAGAGGGTGCCTTATTATTACAACCCCCATTTTACAGATGGGAAGAACAGATAGTGAATGCGTTTGAAAACTAATTTTGAATCTCCATCTTGAGACATCTAAGTGCTGACAATTCACAGTTTCCATTGACTTCAGCTGTAGTGAAGTGTGCTTGGCACCTTGAAAAAATTTTGGCCTAAGTGATTTACTTTGTATAAAACACAAGTGTGTGGAGGGGGAACAATGACACAGCCTGTCTTCCAGAAAAAGCTTCAAATGCAACAAAAATAACATTAGACACAATATAAGAGTGGCGCTAACAAGAACATTGTGTGCTAATCACAAACAGACAATTTTCAGAAGTCAGCTGGAAAAGTCATACGTACCAGCTGGGCAAATGTAGTCACTTTCAGCCTCTTGAATAGCTCATCTTTTTTGTATCTGTAATCTTTAAGGAAAAGAAAGAGCATGTATTTTTCCACATCCATTCACAGTATCAAAATGATGATTAGCAAGAGCCATTATCGTAGAACCCAACCTATAAAGAGACTAGAATTTCTGGGTGACACAGGTTGCTGTGACTGATGGGAAGGTCAGAACAAAACCTGAAGGACCAAAAGAATTTAGAGTAAGTAGGACAGCATCTGTCCTAGGTGTAAATACACACTTATTGAGGGAGATTTGGCTGAGCTATTTCCACCACCCCAGAGCAGGAAGAGTTCACAAATTCAGCATCCCTACAACAGGTATGACAAGAAAGGACAATGGCAGATCTCCACCAGTCAGACTTCTTCCCCCCAAGTTCCCAGCTTTGTATTATTTCACACTACCCGCTTAACTTGGATGTACTGACCTCTGCTGTTCTGTTTCAAACCCATTGCGCTGCAAAGCCTCTTAAGTCACAGACAATGCCCCTTCGACCTGAATTTTTATCCCATGCATTGTTTGTAGCAGAGTTAGATCATAAGCATTCTGGGACAGGGCATGGGTCTAAGTTTAGGAAACTACTGGGTACAAGTAATAATTTGCATACTCTGACCGATTAGTTAAAATGCTTCAGGTCTTCCTACTTTATTTTAAATAAAAGTCAAATCTGGGACCCCTGCCATTGGTTTTGATTATCTACAGAGGAGTGCAACGCTCACTGAGTACAGACAAGTGAACATTATACAGTTCTGATGTGGATACTGCAGTCAGGGCTGGAGCCCTTGTTACCAGAAAGATATTGGACTAATCTGTACATAAGGACTAGGAAGGCACTCAAACAGCAACAGAAGTCATCAGGGTATTGGAGGGATTGTCTGATGAAGAAAGATTAAGAGAGCTAAATATAGTCATCTCTTAGCCAGATGATATAAGAGGAGCAACTAACAGTGGACAGATACTTGAGAAGGGTCCACACCCAGGAGGGGTGGAATTCTTTAGTGCAATACAAGAGGTTATAACTGGGAGTAGTGGGGTGAAGGTAAGAAAGGAAGAACTTCCTGACGTGAATCTGTAAGGATGTGAAAGTCTCCCAAGCAAAGCTGTGGGAACCTTATTACTTGGGGGCATTGAAAACTAGACAGGACAGAGCACTGGAGAATGTACAATAAGGAACAACCCTGCACTAGCAAGGGAGATACACTAGATGCCTTATTAAGGTTTTCCATCTCTAGGGTCTGTAACTGTTACACAAGATTGCGCGCATAGCTTTTTAAACACTCAAAACCCACATTTCTTTCCCTCATCCATACTCTAGGGCTTGTAGCCCTTTAAGAAAACCAAAACAGGGCCAATCTTTACTCCCCACTGAAGTCACAAGTGTTTAAAAAGAAAAAAAACGGTGGGAACGATCAGCAGCAGAATGTTAAGAATTTTAAGAACATATCCCAGAAATCTCACTCCAGCTGGGGACGGATGGTGGAATGCAGACCCTTTATCAAATCCAGGCTGTTAGGGACTTAAAATTGCTATGATCTGTCGACTATTCTACGGTGTATGTGAAGGAGTTTGCTGGGTCTCAATCCAGATGCCAGCAGAATTAGTACTAGCCTGCTCTCTTGCTGGCATCCTCTTGGTTGAGAAGACTAAGTGGGCCACGGAGACTGAATTCCCCTCATAATCCCATAGGTCCTGGCTACATATGGGGGGGAAGGGGAGTCTTGCATTGCCATTGACTCTAGTTGCCCTGTGGCTAAGCAAAAGTTCAGTCTCCAGGGCACCTTTCAGCCTGGCAGTCACATAAAACAGACCCCATGAGTGTTCACCACCAGCTTTTGCATGCACAATTTGAAACATTATCATTGCTATTCAGTTACTCTCAAACACACGCTTCCTGGGGGAGGTTTGGCTGAGCCAGTTCCACTAACCTAGAGCAGGAAGAGCCCACAAATTCAGCATCCCACCTTACACGGGATCTTCTAAAACATGGAGAGTAATTACTGGATGCTAAGTGCCCCACACTGGTCTGTGCCAAAGTACAGCAGAAAAAAAAATACAGGTGTAAAGCCTTGAAACCCTTTTACAATGCTTAGACCATTAAGTCAGCTCCTGCACCATCACCTCTCTTATTAGCCAGTGTCCCAAGAACCAACGTGACTCAATATTAATCGAAACATCTTTCTTCTGACCAGCCTGCTTCGCTTGCCCGATGCAACGAAACTCAAAACCCCTAAAGTCAAAATAATTTGCCTCCCAAGGCTGAGATCCCAGCCATGGATCTGAGATGACCCATCAGTTCAGTTGTCTAGATGAAAGAAGCGAAGATAACAAAGTCCAATTATAGTTTAAGAAAAAGGTTTTGATGACTTATTTTCTGCATCCTAATGACTAATAATTATACAATTACTGGATGGTGTTTAACCTTCTTCAAGCCAGGTTTATTTACACAAAGAGCAGCTGTCAAATCGTTACGACTTAGTTCTACCCTCTAGCAGTTAGAATCCCTGCATGAGCTCAGAGGACTATCACTTTTACCAAACTTGTATTAGTACTGGAGCAAATCATAGAGTATTTTGTTGAGGACTTCCAGAGAATATCAGAAAGCTCAGGAAAATGCCACTTCTCATTGCAATATCAACATTACATACCTGGTTCTGACTTGGAAGATCCATTTGGATTATCTGACATTATAATCAAGGATCTGGTATTAAAACTGTAACTGTCCTGCTGAAGATTTACAAAGCCCTGTTTCCCTGTGCTTCAGCAATGAGTGAAGCAATATATATTTAAGAGTGACTCAGATCTTGCAGCAGCTTCTCTCAAGTCTCTGCTCCAAAGGACAAAAAACAAATCAGAGTTTCAGCTATCTTATCAGTTTTGATTTTCCAGCAGGTTTACAATATTGAATCTGAATCGCTCAAGTTACACAAGAGACAGAGAATTGACTGTACTTGGCATTCAAAGTTGTGTCCAGCTGGTGTCATTTATCCATGAGAAATCAAGGGGGAAAAGTTTCTAAATTGCCCAAGAACACAACGTGCCCATTCAGCCCAAATGTGACGAGAAAACCTCTACTGTGTTCTAGAACTGGGATTTAAACAAGAAGCCTTCAACACAAAAGGAAATTAGATTCACAGCAGAGTTTAAAACCAAAGACAGCAACACAACAAGATTTGTGGTACAGATACAACTGAACTGCTACTGCTTTTTACACACTGAAATCTTAGTCAATTGATCAACAAAGGATATTGTGAAACAAGATAATTTTCCTTTTTGCTTTACCAAGAGACTCACAACTAACAAAAAAAAGAAGAGGGATCAAAAAGCAAAAGAACATTTTTCACCAACTCAGCTACAAATCCTTTTGTATTCCAGATATGTGATCTTCTTTGTAATTTGAACTTTATGCTGTTGAAGGGACACCATAAAATATAGTTTTAAAAACCTGAAGATGGACATATAAAATCCTAATGACCTGAAATGTTTTGTGATTTTTTTCTTCACCTCTCAGTCAAAGCAGGATTATTTGGATGTAAGTAATTTTTCTGCCTTCCCATACACTAACAACAGTGCTAGAGACTGAGCAAAAGGAAGCAAAACTGACTAGAAAGACAAAGTGAACGGGACTAGTCTAGTCTCACCGGCAAAACTGAGTGAAATGCAACAGAAAGATAAGAAGTGGTGAGGAGCAGGTTAGGCTTTCATCAGCTTAAAAAAAACTAAAGATATACTGGGGGGCAAATTCAGCCCATCATAACTTCACTGACTTCAGTGAGATTACACAGAGATGGACATGGCTCATTTACATTTAAAAAACTGTCCTGTTAAAAGTCTAACTATATCAGAAACAAGGCGCACAGCAGTCTGAAGTAGAAACCAATGCCTCTAAAGATACCATAGGTAGTTCTCGTAGAAGGAGGTCTTTTGGTTACGCCATTTACAATTGTCTTAGGCTCATTATGTTTAATACAATTGTATCCTACCACAACTGTGGAACAGTTATGTCTATCATCCCAAACACCACCCTTTACCGGATAGAAGGTCACTGGCAGACCTGTGCAAGTGTGTGTGATGTCACCTTCTAGTGGCTGTGGTCCACAGATAATCCAGAAAAGAAAGGGCAGGGAAGAAAGAATAGAGAAAGAATTATGGTTTGGGGGAGAAGAAATGACTTAAATTCCAAGATTTTGGGGGAAGTGAGAGCAAGACAACATACAGCCTAAAACAGTAATTTGGGCATAAACAACACATGCCCTTTTAAATCTGACCAGGGTGGCTTTACGAATAAATTTAGACAGCTGTTTATAGCACCACAGGAACAGTACTGGACTACCAAGATCCCTCATCACCAAGCCAGTCCTGAACTGATCTTTTCCATCTGCAGAACTCTTCGTACCTGGTCCCTCCCTCCAAGAATCCATCCTCATTTCTCCTCAGTAATGTGATGAGCACCAGGCACTTTATTGTTTCTGGCTGAGCTCCCAAAACTCTCTGCACTGGTGCTTTATTTAAAAGTATAACTGTGGAGGATTTTGGCTATCACACCTAGGAATTAAAGGTGCTCAATGCAGAAACAGGGGAGATAGCCAAAAGAGATTATGTTACACCATCTCTGCACCACACCCTCTGCATGCTTGTAGCTCCCATTTATGGTTAATGAGATTTGGACACAGGCAGTTTACACCACTTGCTTCCAAAGTGAAGGGGCCAGGATTCAAACTCACACTTTGGTGCTGTTGCACCTTTGAACAAACCCCATGAGTTAACCTCCACTCCCCACAAGTTACTCACTCCTCTTGATCTCTTCCAACTTCTCAATGTATTTGGTCAGACTGTTTCCTACAATAGAGAACAAATACTTTGTAACAGATTCGTTTTATAAGCAGAGTTTTCATAACATGAATGCTTAAATAACACTTATAAAAGGGAGAAGCCTGGATGCTACCAGCCCGGCAACTCTGAAAAGCAGCAATGTTTGCTCCAGCTCCTCCCTTGCCATGATAATGAGTCCATCCAATACCAAAGACAACAAGGAAGGAGCTTCCCCTCTTAATAACCATCTCTCATGATGAGGGGCCTAGATGAACAGCCAGGTCAGAAAGAGAATGGGCTGAACTGTCGTAGGCAAGCATCCATGGAATAGGCAGTGATCAGTAGGTCCAAGCCTGTAAATACTTGGGAGAGGAAGACTTTGGGAGGATCTGTGGCTAGCAGGAACCCAAATTGTTTTGCACCACCTTATTTTCAAAAGATCTGTTTAACTGCTGTGCAGTAAGCCAGTGAGCATTCCACTTAGTTTATTAGCAGGATTTGCAGTAAAGTGATACAAAGGCATTGACAGTCTGCCAACCAAAACAGCAGCGTGGTTGAAAGCGCGGAGAGGGCTTGTTTGCAGTCTACTGGTTCCACCCAGAATTCCCTCTCCAATTTAAAGCACATGTGGTTTTGGCAACACTTTGCAGAATGCAGATGTGATCTTTACACAGGATGTTATTTAGGACATCTACAATGTGATTAGAGGAGGGGACGTGGAGTCAGAACTTCGGGGTTCTATTCTTGGCTCTAACCCCCACTTATAAGTCATTTTCTCTCTCATTACTCCTCTGACATAGGGATAACTATTATTGGCAAGATTCTGCTCTGTTACACCAGTGTAAATGCAGAGTACCTTTCTCGACTTTCAGAGTTACTCTTGATTTACACCAATGTTAGGAATCAGAATTTTCCCCAATACTATTTACCCCACCTCACAGAGGGACTGGGATGAACTACATCTGTCTATGTGTTTGTTCAGTATTCAAAGAGCATTAAGCACTACCATGATCTACATAGTTAATAATAAATTATAAAGTGTTTGGAGCTCCTCAGATACAGTCACAGTTTATAGTATGTCAGACAGAGCAAGTCTGATCTCCACCAGGAGAATATTTTTTAATATGATCAGAGGTTTGGGCTCCACCTAAAATTTAGGTCGAACCAGTTACACTGCTTGGGGTGTGAGACATAGTTAAATCAACCTAAGCCTGAGTGTAGACACCACTAGGTCGATGGAAGATAGAAACTGTCTCCTGAGAAGGTGGGTTAACTTTAGCAATAGAAAACCCTTTCCGTGGCTGTGGCAAGTGTCTACACTTGGGTGCCAGAGCAGCACAGCTGCAGTGCCACAGCTGTGTCACTATAGTGTCTGTAAATGTAGACGGAGCTATAACCTGGAGGCTGGTCTACACTACCAAGTAAGGTTGGCTTAACTACATTGCTCAGGCCTGTGAAAAAATTTCATGCCCTGTGCAATGTAATTAAGCCGACAAAAGCCCTGATGTAAGTGTCACTAAATAGATGGAAGAATTCTTCCATTGACCTAGGCCTTGTCTACACCACAAAGATAGGTCGACTTACAGCCACCACATTAAATTACTGCGGTGGCTGATGTCCACACTACCCTCCTTTGGTCAGGGGTGTGCGTCCTCACCAGGAGCATTTCCACCGACCTAAGAGGGGCAGTGTGGGGCGCTGAGAGCCCCATCTCTCAGTTTGGCTGGCAACTCCCTGGCAGGAGCTCAGCTGTTCCACAAGCTCCAGGGCTCCCAGTGGGCTGCCCACTCCTCCTCCCGCTCCCTATTCCCCACCAGGAATTGAGAGAAGCCCTTCCCCAATACCCTCTGGGTGCTGGGGGAAACCACCCATGGCTTTTCACACATCCCTTCCCCCCCAATTAGTATTTGGTTAATTCTTTATCTGCTATTTGTTTTGTTTCTTACATTGTGATATTTTAATCATTTCTAGCATATTATTCTCATTTGCGGATGGTGTATTTGGGAGTATCTGCCATAGAAGCAACATCCAAAAACATTTCATAGTGGAAAAAGATAAGAGGTCTGAGAATACAGAGGAAGTTACTTCCATCAGTGGCTATTAGCCAAGATGGCCAGGGATGCTACCCCATGTTCTGGGTCCCTAAGCCTCTGAATGCCAGATGCTGGGACTGGACGACAGGGGATGGATCACTTGATGAGTGCCCTGTTCTATTAATTCCCTTTGCCACTGTCGGAAAACTGAACCACTATGGCCATTTTTATGTTCTTATGCAGAGGAAAATGAAAAACTGGAACACAGGACCAGGAGTCAGGATATCTACGTTTTAGTCCCAGTTCTGCTTCCAATTCACTGTGACATCTTGGGCAAGCGACATAACTGCCCCCTGCCTCAGTTTCCCCAAAACATAAAATGGGAATATTTGCTCACCTACCACACAGGGAGAGTTATGATGAATTGTGTTTGGATGGCAGTTTGAGGATATAAACTAAAGATTATGTATGTTCATAACTTCTATAGTTAGTCAGATGGTAACTCATCCTCCCTTCCCCACAGTTTTGCATTTATTTTAAGGGAGAAGGGACCACTGTGATCAACTAGTCTGACCTGCTGTTTTAACACACGCCACACATAGAACTTCCCCAAAATAAAGCCTTTTTGAACTAGACCACATATATGCACTAGCGTTATGACCACAACTCAAGAATTTTAAAGAACCACCACACTCAATAGGTAGAGCCTGGCTATTAAATGACAGTTAAGATAGAGGAGAGGGTAACATGACATGTCCACAGGTATTCAGATGGTGAAAAAAACAAGGCAAGAAAATAACTTAGGATGGTCCAAGGCAGCATAACTAGTTGCAGTGGGACGAAAATGAAGTAGTTAAAGTTTAGGTTGTATAATCAGGAAAATAATTAACAGAGGCATCTATTAGCTTGTGGCATAATTTATCAGGGAAAATGCTGGAAGCATCATTATTTAAGACATTTAAAAGTTATCGGACAAGTCACATGAAAACGTACAAGAAATAATTCTGTGTTAGCAAGGTGAAGGATAGGGAAGTGGAAGGGGGAAATCTAACAGGTGCCTTTAAAAGCACTAGCTTTAATTTCAAATCATGGATACAAATTGCGTATCTAAAAAGGAGACACTCGAAAAGTCAGTCCCATGAATTTTACTGAACATTGTTACATCATGGGTCTGACATCAATGACAATCAGTTGAGAGGCTCCAATTATGACCACAGATTTGAAGTTACTTCAATACAAATTTTACTGAACTGGTTGAACACAGGCAGTTGGAGGTGTAAAAAAGTACTCTGGTATAGTCTGACATCTGATTAGCTGATTCTTATCCAAGGTGATATTTTCACTTACCAGTGTCAAGGCGAGTTTTTATGTGTTGATATTTAGGATTCTGTGGAATTCTTTTGGTCAAACACTGTTTAGGAAGAAAAAAAAGGCAGGCCTTGACTATGTTGCCATATATTGGCTGCAGGTTCTGCAGCCCCTTAGTGACACTGCTTCAATTAGTTTCTTTAGAAGGGGACCTAACCAGCTGTAGAAAAAAAAAGTGTGTATAGGGGTACACAGAGCTGGGCCACTGCATCCCCTATGGATAACAATAGCTAGAGAAAGCTTGAACTCATTTTAAATGGCCTCTGTACCTCAGTCAGCTGGCAAGCTTATTTGATGGTGAAACATACAAGGCCCCTAGTTCCATGGTAGAAGGAGGAAAACTCTTTAACCTCTCAACTTCCATTTCAGGATTCCCCCCCGCCAGTGTAATTTAAAAATCTCAAAGCAGAATTGCTCCCCCTCATCCATGCACAGAGGCAACATGGCCCTCCAGGAGATTCTTCCTCCAACCCTCCCCAACCCTTCTGCTGGCAATTTTCATCCTCTCCCTCCACAACCCCCCCCCTCTACCAACTCCTCTAGGGACCCCCAGGATTCCCCCTGAACCTGCTCGCACCTCTAGGCCCCCTCCTTCCCCAGGATCATCCAGCACCACCTCCTAGACCAACCCCCTCTACCATGGATTCCCCCCCCAGATTCCTTTCTCTCCCACCCAGACTATGCAGAACCACCCTCCGGACCAGCTCCCACTCCCAGGGATCCTCCCGGGATCCATTTCTCACCCCTCAGGGTCCAGCATATCCCCCCAGACATTCCCCCCCGATTCATTTCTCAGCCCCCCCCCAGACATTCCCCTCCATTCATGTTTTCCCCCCCCCCAGGCTCCAGCCCCCCAGGCATTCCCCCCCCCCCACCACTGATTCATGTCTCACCCCCCAGCCATTCTCCACCCCCCCATTCATTTCTCACCCCCCTGCCCCAGCACCGCCCCACGGCCCAGCCTCCCTGCCAGGGAGCCTCCCTGCCAGGGACCCCCCCGCGGCTCGCTCCCCGCCCCGCTCGCTCACCTCCGGGTCCCCGATGCGCCTCCTTCCCGACATCTTTTCAAACTGGCAGCGCTGAGCGGTGACACCAACCCCCAGCGCCGCCTCGAGGCCCCCCCCCCCTTCTCCTCCTCCCACCAACAACCCGCCCGCCTATTGGCCGGCCGCCGGGCCCCGAGCCAATCACACGTTCCCTTGCTGCGGGAGCTGGAGGCTGGGGCCCGGCACGCGCTGACAGCCCTCAATGGTAACCAGGCAACGCGGGACGCCGCCGCCGCCAGCCGCATTGTCCGGCCGGGCCGGCGCGCGCCACGGCGGGCCGATGTCTCGCGCCGCAGCAGAGTCGCCGCGGCCGAGGGTGCCTCGCTGCGCTCCTGGGCGTCCCCCGCCTCCTCCCCAGCCGGCCAGCGTCCTCCCGCGGCCCCCGCTGCACCCTCCCTCGCTGCAAACCCGCCCCCCCCCGGTTACCGGGGGCTGCCCCCTGCCGCTCCCCCCATTGCAAACCCGCCTCCCCCGAGCTGCCCCCTGCCGCTCCCCCCATTGCAAACCCGCCTCCCCCGAGCTGCCCCCTGCCGCTCCCCCCATTGCAAACCCACCTCCCCCGGAGCTGCCCCCTGCCGCTCCCCCCATTGCAAACCCGCCTCCCCCGAGCTGCCCCCTGCCGCTCCCCCCATTGCAAACCCGCCTCCCCCGGAGCTGCCCCCTGCCGGTCCCCCCATTGCAAACCCACCTCCCCCGAGCTGCCCCCTGCCGCTCCCCCCATTGCAAACCCGCCTCCCCCGAGCTGCCCCCTGCCGCTCCCCCCATTGCAAACCCGCCTCCCCGGAAGAAGAAAAGACTGGAAGGGAGTCTAATTTTCTTCCCGGGTTTGCACTGGGTGGAGGGGCAGGGGGGAGCCCTGAGGAGGTGGGTTTGAAGCAGGGGGAGGGACAGGGGGCAGCTCCAGGGAATATAATTCTGGTCCAGTAGGACTATTTGCAGGTGTCCACACTCTGGGCCTGACTTTCAGAGGTGCTCAGCACCCACAACTACAAATAAAGTCAATGCAAGTGGAGGTGCCAACAGCTGGGCAGCTCCACCCTATCTCCCCACTCAATCCCTGCACTGCTGGCAGTTTACTGACACTGCCTGTGCCTGCTGCCTCCCCTCGGCTGTGGGGCTCCGGCCTGCCGGTTCTGAGATCAAAGCTTCTGCTGGATGGGAAAATAAAAACTGCCAGAGCAAGGGGAAAAGCAATGCGCTCGCGGGTGCTGGGGGTAGATCAAGCCCCACAGGGCAGCCTCAATAGCCCCGTCAGCGTCAGACTGAGCCCATTGCAGGCTCCCAGCGGCCTGTAAATCAGTGGTTCCCAACCTTCGAGTGAAAGCCCCACTAGTTAACACTAGGTAAAACACCCCCCCCCTGCCCTGCCCCCTCACTGGCCATAAACACATATAACCCTCCATAAACACATATAATCATCATCAACATCATCATAAATTACTCTTATCTGAGTAAGAAGCTAAGCCTGCCCTGGCACAGCTCCCACCACACGCCTCATGGGGCGCCCCCTCTTTTTCCTGTCCCTCATGGACTGAGGTTAATGGAGGTGGGCCCTGGTGGGTTGACTGGGACTGCTCCAGGCCCCTACTGGCACGGGGTTACTCTTCTCTGGCCAGGCTCCTGGCTGGCACGGAGCTCGGTGTGCTAAACGACCTCAATATTACTGAAACCTCATGGACTCCCTGTAATCTTTGGAGCCCCTCCTGCCCAAGGGGGCCCCGCTCCCCAGGTTGGGAACCATTGCTGAAAATCAGAGACAAGACACCACATAACGCACACTCCGTCCCCACACAGCTCCCGCGTCCTGGGGAAGGAGGACAGGAGCTTCAGCTTCACTCTGCAGAGAAACTGGAAACAGGCCCCCACACCAAGTGACCCATCCCAAGTCACGAAGAAGCAGAAGTTAAATATCACTGTTTAGAAGTGACATTAAAGTAGGTTTGGGGAAAAATCAGGATTGGGGCCCCTGAGAGCAGCAGGATACTTAGTGCCTGTCATTTGAGCTTACAAACCAAGCTACAGGCAACATCTGTTGGGCGGGACTGGGGAGCTGCAATCCAGTCTGTATAATTCTTGCAGTTTCTATGCATGCAATCGTCACTAGTACACAACAAAATAAGCGTCTCCCGACTCTGAGCCCCGCACAGTCCCACCCTCAGTCCCGCCAATCCTGAAACAGAAAGGGAGAGAATTTTCAAAACAACCCTATAAAGGCTCCCCTCCAACAATCGAATTAGCTGGGTCCCAGGATCTTCCCCCTTAAACTGCCAATCCAGAATCCCGCTGTGGGAAATTCCAAAAAAGCCAATATCTTAGTGACTACTTAGGGAGGGTGGAGTGGAATGGGAGGGAGGTTATCAGCGGTGTGGGACTGTTGTAGGTCTAGGCAAGGTGGTGGCAACAATAACATTATCAACTAATCAAGTTCAACAAGGAACAGCAGCTGATCAAAGCAGCATCCTGCCACCACCCTTCACCTCCTCCGCTCACGCCCACCCCACCCACAGCTGAGTTAGTGACCCACCCATTGGCATTGTGACTGGTGGCAGCCAGCAATTCACATGGCTGATTTGGAACTTCCGGGAGGCAAGCAGCATCTGTGCCCCCCAGGGAGACGCAGGGGAAGAAAGCCCAGTAACCTGCATTCCTCACACTGCTGAAAGCACTGACAGCCCAAAGTGAACCGCCTCCCCACTTTTTTAAACAATTCTCCAGCAACATAAAGTTTATGTCCTACCACAGTGTGCACTCGACTCCCACAAACTTTTGGAGGCAATCACAAAGAAAGAGCTGTAAAGACAAAATAAAAATGCCGTGTGAAGTCGCACTTATTCGACAAACCCAAATAAACTCATCTATTTTTTTCACCACAATAGTCTCCCCGAAGGGAGGTGCACCGTTCCTGGAAGTACTGCAACACCAGGTCGATGCGTGGAGTGGATGGAGCCAGCTCTTATTCCGCCTCCCTGTTCCAAAAATCCATTTAATATATAGTCCTCAGATAGAGGACATATCAGATATTAAACTGATAAGAACAGAGTTAAAATGTTGGATAATGTTTTGACCAGATCAAGTGTAGTGTTGAGAAAGGCAGTGTATATATAGAATCCTCACAGGGAGGCAGAGGATGTATCAGATCAGACTAAGCTGATGGAGGGAGGGGTTACAAAAATGTTATCAGATTAAACTGATAAGAACAGATTTAAAACATTTTATTAAAGAAAATGTTTAAAGAAATGATCAGGTACAGAGTTTAAACACAAGAGTTTCTGGACATCCAGGCATAATGTACAGATTAGCAGCAGATACAGAGTTCGGTTGGAAGTCAGAGAGTACAAGGAAAGCATAATCTGCAGTATCCCAGGTGGACAGTAATAGCTTTGACGGTTTAAAATACAAACCGTCGAGTAAGACAGGTAAGACAGTAAGTTGTTCATACAAAAGTTATGTTTAAGTGTGGTTCGTAGGAAATAAATACGGTAATGAAAGCAAGTTCACCCTATTTCAGAGAGAATTATGGTATAGCTAAGAACGGATTTAAAATTTTTTATTAAAGATAATGTTTAAAAAATGATCAGGTACAGAGTTTAAATAAAAGAGTTTCTGAACATCCAGGCATAATGTACAGATTATCAGCAGGTACAGAGGGTGGTTGGAAGTCAGAGAGTACAAGGAAAGCAAAATCTATGGTATCCCTGATGGAGGATAATAGGTATGATGTATTTTAGCCAAAAAGGCGAGAAGCAATACTCTTTTTCTGAAACGCTATAGAGACCTCCCTTCCCCACAGCTTTCTATAACAGCATGGGAAGCTCAGACGGGCACCAAACACTATTAACAAGCCTTTGATCACAATGTAACTAAGTGCTGATCACTGCCCCTAAATCATTCCAACTTAAGAATTCGAAGCAAGAACTCTGAATACATCATTCTGCTCAAAGACAGAATTCTTGCAGCCTTTTAGTTTGGTTCATCTCGCTGGTTTCTCTGGCTGCCGCCATCCATTCCCAATTTACGTTAACCCACCTACTTGTCTGTGATGCAAACTGTCATTGTTAACTCTTACAACACAACCGGTAGCAGAAAACGTACGCAGGCACTATATCACGGCCCCCATGCTCTTCTCTGCCCTCACCTATCTCAAACATACAATCAGGCATACGTAAGACACTTACAGTTACTCTCGGTACCAGTCCAGTTCCTTGCTGTTTCCTGTCTAACCACTGCACATATACCTTCCCTGGAGCTGATTCCTGACTTTTGCACTCAACTCAGGAAAACAAGACTTGAGAGGTAAGTGGTGCAGAGAAGTCATGCTGAGGGTAATTTTTGGGTGGTGGAGTTGAGTGGCACAACTCATTCCAAAAAAATGGCGTAGTAGAGACAAATAACTAAATTAGATTTAAAATACAGCTTGATGCAATGGTGAGAGACTTGGACCCGTGAGTCCCTTTCAATCCTATGTCATATGTCCAAAAGACATACCTCTCCTCTGGTATATTCTGGGTTTTATTTTTTCTCCTTCCCCTATATGTCAGAGATTGGTCATGGCTGGAGATGGTATACCGACTGGGATGGCTGAAAAAATGATCTCTCTTGGATGCTTGGCTGGTGTGTCTTGCTCACATGCTCAGGGTTAAACTGAATACCATTTTAAGGGTCAGGAATATTATAGGGAAATAGTATAAGGGGCCTACCATCAATCAAAAGTTGAGCCCCTCCCCTTGACACCTCAGGCCCTGCCCACCCGTCAGGTTGACTCCACCCCTTGTCCCATCAGGCTCCATCCCTGTAAGGTTGGCTCCGCCCGTGTAAGGTTGGCTCTGCTCTTTGGCCCCTCAAGCCCCACCCACCTATCAGGTGAACTCAACACCTTGCCCTGTCATTCCCCACCCACCTGTCAAGTAGACTGCACCGCTTGACCCATCGGGCCCAGCCCACGTGTAAGGTTGGCCCGCCCCTTGGCACAGGGTCATGGGAAGAGTTCTCAGAGAGGTCACAAGAATCTCTTTGGGCAGGTCATGCTGCCCCAGAACTTCTCCCAGTTGGTCAAATCCACTCTTGGGGCCAAAGCCACAAGAGGATGTTCCATTATAACAGTCCCCCCCGCCCAGCGCAGAACCACAATCCACCCCCTTCATGCAGAGGCACAACAGGACCATGTTATCACTTGTTGTTCCCCCTTCCCTAAGACAACAATGGTGCAATCCTCCTACCAGGCGGTGTGATTGGCTGTGGGGAGGGGGGACGGGACGGGTTCATTCTTGGAACACTTGATTGCGAGGGAGCACCACTCTAGATCCTTGGGCTTTGCTTGGCTCTCCAGTTGATTGACATTCAGTGCTGCCCAGTAGGCGCGCGGGCCGTTCGACTGGGCTGGCCAACGAGGAAAAGGTGGGGTGGATGGGGATGCCAGGTAGGCGTGCTCAGCAAATTCGGCACTCAAAATCAGTATGTTGGCCTGTCTGTGACACCTACAAAACGTGGATAATGATACTTACACACTTCACAAAGAACTTGTAAGTATTAATTTATCATGGGCCTAATTCAAATGGGAAAGATCCCCACTGCCTTAATGGGCTCTAGATCAGACTCGAACGTTTGAAAAGGGCTTTGAGATCCTCAGATGAAAGGCATTCAATACAGTAAGGGCAACATATTATACTATTCTAGAGAGACCGTTTAATAATTCAGGTTTCCTTCTGCCCTCCCAACCCAGATTCTCTTCTTTTACAAAGATCTTAGTAAAGTTTTTAACTACTTAACATTTTAAAAAGTTTTGAAATATAGACGACAGAGATGGCAAAATAGCCATCAAACCATTCCTTCCTCTTGAAGGACCCCCACACTTGCTTCTGGCCCTTCACTGAAATGAATACAAAATGAGTCCAACTTGGCAAATTGGAATGCTGGAAAGTTTTCAGTTCTTCATTTTCCATTCAGCTCCTGCCAGGCAAAACAGATGGTTTCCCCCTCATTGATTTTCTTTTCTTATCAAATTATTTATCTTTGAATGTGAATTCTGTGATGCCCTGCACCCCCACGTTCAGCCTGATTGTATGATTGTGTGTTATGTAATACAAAGTATGTCACGTTAGATGTCTTTGGAACGCTCATGATTGTAATTGTTATAGTAGTGTGTTGGTTACAATTTTATGTGTGTGGTTTTGAGGCTGCATTATGTAATATTCCCAAAGATGTGTCCTCATGGCTTAAAACATGTCCAGGCAAAACTCTCCAGGAGCAGAGGGGCAGTTCACACCTCATCAAGGCGTGTATAGGACAAACCCAGCTCAGCCTTCTAGGAACAAAGGATTGGCCTGGTCATCAAGGGAAGATCAACTAGCCTCTCCAGGGAGTCACCTCCCTTCCCTTGGTCAGCTTGGAACCCTGAGGAGGTAATGCTCACTGACTCAGGACATGGATGAGTCCATGTAAGGACATTGTTTGTCACCTGACCCTAGGTGGGGGGGAAGCCCCGGAAGAAAGAAGGAATATTATAAAAAAGAGAGACATTCACCATGTTCTCTCTCTCGTCCTCCTCCATCTATTAACACCACCAAGCAACTGAAGTGCTGACCAGAGGGAGAGCCTGGCTGAAGGGAAACCAGCCAGCCTGTGGTGAGACTCGCCTAAGTCTGCTGCAAGTGTTAATCTTAGCTTAGAATGCGTTTTGCTTTTATTTCTTTTGACCAAATCTGACTTGTTCTGCTTTGACTTATAATCACTTTAAATCCTCCTGCAGTTAATACATGTGTTTGTTTGCTCCACAAAGCAGCGCGCTTGGTTTGAAGCGTGTTAGAAAAGTCACTGGGAGCAACCAGGCTGGTGCATATTCATTTCTTTGTTAAATTGACATACTTATAGGAGCTTGCATTGTTCAGTGGGCATCACTGAACATTCTAAGATGGAGGTTCCTAGGGCTGTATCTGGGACTGGGGGTAGTTGTTAGTGTCATTTTGTTGTATAATCCAAGGAGTGGCTGGCTAGATGCACTCACACACTTAGCTGGGAGCTGTTTCTAGGCTGGAGGTTGTGCGTGAACAGCCCAGGAGTGGGAGTTCTCACAGCCGAGCAGAGTAAGACGGGCTCCAGCAGTGGGGGATTGGGGTGACACAGCAATTCACCAGTCCAGACTGCACCACGGGAACGTCACAGTTTCTTCTTAAACAACACATCCCAGCTAACAATACTTTGCACTGATATAACACTCATTATATGAGGATTTCAAACTGCCTTTCAAACGTCCATTCAGCTACCTAAACCCATTTGTGAAGCATGTCTCTATCCTAAGGGTTTTCTGTAGCACTCAACACAACAGTATAATATGTAAGTGCTGTTTTGCATATGGGGAAACTGAGGCATGAAGCAGTGGCCTGTTTTGCTTGGGGGCACACAGTGAGAATGGAACCCCAGAGTCCCTAGCCTCTGTTCCAACCACTAGACTGCACTGCTTCATCATACTGGTTTCTCACACAGTGTCCCCTCTGCTTTTCAGCTGGAGGAGGCATGCCATGCTTTAAGAATAAAAATCCACACAGCTACACAGCACCTTTCACCACGAGGAGTTTTAAAAACAAAGCGCTTCATTCGGCAGCAGCCCTGCCTGTGGAACTCCCATGGGCACAGTCCGTTTTCATCGCAGGCGTCAGGTTGTCTGGAGCGGTTCATGACCACCAGTGCCACCCTCACGGCAGACTGCCCAAGAGCAGGGCAGGCAGCCTACCCGGGTGGTGTGCTCTAAAATTAGATTTCACCAACCTCCCCAGTAACCAGTGTGAACTCCTGGATCACTGTAGCAATCTTACCATGGGCGGCGGGTATAATAGGCCAGGGAAGGAGCCTTCCCTGGTGCAGCCACTGCCGACCCGCTGCCCGGGCCGTGGTGGCCCCACCTTTCCCTCCCTCCTGGGAGGGCAGAAGTTTTTACTTATTCATGCACCACCCGGCTGAGAAGGCGGTATCTGCTACTGAGCATTTCTGGGTCCCTGGGACTTCTTAGGGAGATCACCGATGAATCTGGGCAGCTGAGCAGCAGATACCGCCTCCTCGCCACACGGGAACCCGCATGGCATAAAAACTCAGTGTTCTCCACCCGTCGCTGCCTGGCAGCTCTTCTCTCCAGCAGGCTCCACACTGCTCTCCAGAGCTCCCCGCCGCTGCTTGCTGGTTTCTCCTCTCCTTTTCCCCTCCCCATCGCTCCTGCGTCTGTCCCTCCTCTCTTCCCTCGCTTGTGCCCCCCCCAGCTGATGCCCTCCTCCCCTCTCAGCCCCCCTGCAGTCGTTCTCCACATCGGGAGAAGGGGGTATGGAAGAGAGAAGGGGAGCCGAGCCGGGGAAAGGGAGGAGGGACGCAGTGAGCAGCAAGCGGGGAGGACGGAGGCAGTGACAGGGAGGCTGAGTGGGGAGGAAGGACGTGGCAATGGGGAGGCTGAGCAGGGGAGGGGCGGGGCCTGAGTGAAATATGGGTGGGGCCAAGGGCAGAAGAGGAGGGGCAGAGAGCTAGCCTCCCCGCGGGAATGCTTCACCCGCCGCCCATGTCTCCACTCTACCTTGCCACCCAGGCAAGCTGGACTTAGTTGCTATACACCAAAAATCACAAAATATTCAGGTTGCTCTGAGTCCCAAGGGACCGGTCACTTACCCCCAGACCAGCTTGTATCTTTGATCTCACACCAAAGACAATGCTCATAGTCAATCCTATAGTAAACTAACGAAGGATTTATTAACTCGGAAAAGAGATGAGAGCATTATTTACAGGTGAAAGCAGGCACCATATAGGCAAGTATGAGTTAGTCTGTGGTTCCAAAAGGAATGCAGGAATGCAATCATCAGGGCCTCTCTCCTTTGATGCTACACAATACAGTAGAACCCTGTTTATCCGACCCTCCATTATCCGGCTTTCGGTATTAACAAAACAACCAGCGCACTCAGGTCCAGAAGCGGGTGATCTCTCCTGTGGCCACTAGAAGGTGCAGCAGCCTCGCATTCTCCCATTTTCCAGATTATCCGAATTTTTGATTATCCAATCTGTCCCCGGTTCTAATTAGATCGGATAAATGGGGATCTGCTGTACCTCATTTGCCTTCAATGGGTCCCTTTGTACGCTGGACAAGGCCTTTACCTTAATTAATGCTTCTTTTCCTGTTTGGGGAGTTACACAATTACAGAGGGTTACAATGCAAACACTCAATCTAACTTTACACACGGGCTATAGAGGTTATAAATGAGATCAATACATGCAGCATCCCACAAGCATTTGATAAAGTCTAAACACTAAACACAGTCCTATCAACTTAACCTCTAATGTCTATTTAAATAATGGTAACACACAGGTAAGCCCGACTGGTTTCCAGTTATGCATTTGTAAGGGTTCATTGAGACCAGGGCATGAGTTGGCACCTGGTCAACCAGCATCACAATAGGAACTGCCAGATTGCATCAGTGGCAGGTCATTCTCCCTAGATAATTTATTTCGTTGCTTTGTTTTTAGTGAGAATCCCGATTCACGTAATTATGACATTGCTAATAGGATGAAAACTTTCAAAGCTACAGTTACAAATCTGGGATACTCACGCATCTGCACCATCCAGAACGTGCTCACGTCTTCTGAAGGAAATGAACACTGAAGTGTTTTAACAGATGAAAACTCCCATCAATTTATCTTGCAGGCTCCCTGTAAATTCAGCAGGCTCAACACGCTTTTGTTGAATGGGTTAATTATCCCCCTCTTGCCAAGTTCTTTGTGGTCAGGAGGGAAGTAATCCTGGAGCTGCTTTTTAAGTTTAAGTATATGTTCAGCCATAGTATTTTAAAATTGTTTAATATCTACCCTCTTGTCATTGGCAATCCATTTCATGAACTCGCAACTCAGAGGAAATGATTCGAAGTTTCCATGCTGACACCAAACAGATCAGGCTCCAAGCTTCTTTCCAAAGGCTCTCACTTTGTCTCCCAACACAATTATGCTTTTCCGTCATCCTTGAAAACTCATATTCCACTCATTCAGATGACTGAAGACGTCAGCTTAGTAAACCAACTAAAGAAGCCATGGATGGGTTGCTGAATGATTTAACAAAAGGAGACCCGTGATCCTGTAGGAACATAAATACTTCCACTTGCAATTCTAAAAGCCTGCTTAGCCCTCTTCCCCATGAGAACCACCTCATTTCAGTGTGCAAGAGAAGATGTGTACGAAGTGCGCCATTTCACCACATAAAGCTAAGAACAGGAGAGCTGAGAGAGGCCAGCTTTTTTAAAGAAATTCACAACTTTTCAGACTCGTCAAGCCCCTGATGCAATTCAGAAAACATTCTTTTTGCAGCAAGTTGATTTAAAAATATTTGGTAGCTTCAACAAATATGTTAAATAGACATGCGCCAGTCGTGTGGCTGGGCAGTGCATGTTTTCCTCAACAGTAGCATCTGAATCATATCAAATGCCAGCTAAGAACTGTGCCGAGCCTGAAACATTTGTTGATTCATCAAACTGAACAGCTAGGAATTCACACTGTTTTAATTTTTCTTTCAATTGCTCACACACGTCTTCAGCCATTTCATTAATAAGCCTCAAAACCGTCTCGTTTGATAAAGGAATAGCTTCAAGCTTATTTGCCTCTCTTCATGGCCAAGCATGTTTGTAACCATGTCTAATGCCGCAGGAAGTATAAGGTTCTCAGCTATTGCATGTGCATTACGTGTTTAGGCAATATGAAGAGACCTGAGATATGAAGCTTCAACAGCATTCTTACTGACATTAACTGCATTCCCCATCAGCGTTTGCTGGCTATTCAACCTCAATTTTCTCAGAAAGAACTTGAAGAGGCGGCTTGTTCTTTAATGGAGGATGTTTATTTTCCAAAATCCAAATTAATTTAGAAGGTTTCATGCTTTCAGCACCTAGCTCTTCACCACACACAACACAACGAGGTTTATTTTCGATTGCTGTAAAACGATACAACGATATAAACACTGCTCGAACGTGCAGGAATGAAATCAGGAAGGCCAAAGCGCAATTGGAGTTGCAGCTAGCGAGGGACGTGAAGGGGAACAAGAAGGGTTTCTACAGGCATGTTGCCAACAAGAGGAAGATTCGGGAAAGTGTGGGCCCCTTAGAGAATGAGGGGGGCGACCTAGTGACGGGGGATGTGGAGAAAGCTGAGGTACTCAATGCCTTTTTTGCCTCTGTCTTCACAGACAAGATCAGCTCTCAGACTACTGCACTGGGTGGCACAGAATGGGAAGGAGGCGAACATCCCACAGTGCTGAAGGAACGGGTCCAAGACTATTTAGAAGGATTGGACATACACAAGTCCATGGGGCCGGATGCAATGCACCCGAGGGTGCTGAGGGAGTTGGCTGAGGTGATTTCAGAGCCGTTGGCTATTATCTTTGAAAGCTCGTGGCAACAGGGGGAGGTCCCTGAGGACTGGAAAAAAGCAAATATAGTGCCCATCTTCAAAAAGGGAGGAAAGAGGATCCAGGGAACTACAGACCGGTCAGCCTCACCTCAATCCCTGGAAAAATCACGGAGCAGGTCCTTAAGGAATCCATTTTAAGGCACTTGGAGGAGAGGAAGGTGATCAGGAACAGTCAACACGGATTCACCAAGGGAAAGTCATGCCTGACCAACCTGATTGCTTTCTATGATGAGGTGACTGGCTCTGTGGATGTAGGGAAGGCGGTGGATGTGATATACCTTGACTTTAGCAAAGCTTTTGATACTGTCTCGCACAGTATTCTTATCAGCAAGTTAAAGAAGTATGGGTTGGATGAATGGACTATAAAATGGATAGAGAACTGGCTAGAGCATAGGGCTCAACGTGTAGTGATCAATGGCTCCATGTCTAGCTGGCAACCGGTCACAAGCGGAGTTCCCCAGGGGTCGGTCCTGGGGCCGGTTTTGTTCAACATCTTTATTAATGATCTGGAGGATGGGGTAGATTGCACCCTCAGCAAGTTTGCGGACGACACTAAGCTGGGGGGAGTGGTAGATACCCTGGAGGGTAGGGATAGGATACAGAGTGACCTAAACAAACTGGAGGATTGGGCCAAAAGAAATCTAATGAGGTTCAACAAGGACAAGTGCAGAGTCCTCCACTTAGGAAGGAAGAATCCCATGCACAGCTATAGACTGGGGACCGACGAGCTGGGCAGCAGCTCTGCAGAAAAGGACCTGGGGGTAACGGTGGATAAAAAGCTGGATATGAGTCAGCAGTGTGCCCTGGTTGTCAAGAAGGCTAATGGCATATTGGGCTGCATTAGGAGGGGCATTGCCAGCAGGTCACGGGAAGTGATTATTCCCCTCTATTCGGCATTGGTGAGGCCGCATTTAGAATACTGTGTCCAGTTTTGGGCCCCCCACTACAAAAAAGATGTGGACAATTTGGAGAGAGTGCAGCGGAGGGCAACAAAAATGATTAGGGGGCTGGAGCACAGGACTTATGAGGAGAGGCTGAGGGAACTGGGCTTGTTTAGTCTGCAAAAGAGAAGAGTGAGGGGGGATTTGATAGCGGCTTTTAACTACCTGAAAGGGGGTTCCAGGGAGGATGGGGCTAGGCTGTTCTCGGTGGTGGCAGATGACAGAACAAGGAGCAACGGTCTCAAGTTGCAGGGCGGGAGGTCTAGGTTGGACATTAGGAAAAAGTTTTTTACTAGGAGGGTGGTGAAGCACTGGAATGGGTTACCTAGGGAGGTGGTGGAATCTCCATCCTTAGAGGTTTTTAAGCTGAGGCTTGACAAAGCCCTGGTTGGGATGATATAGCTGAGGTTGGTCCTGCTTTGAGCGGGGGGTTGGACTAGATGACCTCCTGAGGTCCCTTCCAACTCCAATATTCTATGATTCTATGATACATTAAATAGCTGCAATCATATTTTCTGCACTTCACATTCTTCACTCCTTCATTCTGTGAAGTACTTGGTCGAGCTCCCTTTAAAAATGTATCTGTTGCACAAGAAGACCTCGCTGAAAAGTGTGCATACAGTACAATTTGCTAGCTGCGAAGAACATCAGCACTGCCTGGAGAGGAAGCAACAGAGAGCCCAGGGCAAAATGTAAGAAGTGGGTCCCAAGGGAAGGCGCAAGTGATGGTCTCTGGGGGTGGAGCCAGCAGTTAACATTGATCCACAGGCTGGGTAGCCTTCTGTGGGGAGTCAGGGGGTGAGAATGGTGCTCCCTTCCCAGCCCCACTGTGCAGGGCTGAAGCCTGAGATGGAGCCCCGCTGCCCGGGGCTGACAGCCCGAGCTGTTGTGACCCCCTCCCAAACCCTTTATGTGACCCACCACCCAGGTTGAAAAACACTGGTCTAGACAACACTTAGTCCTGCCACAGTGCAGAGGATGGGATCAGAAGACCTATCAAGGTCTCTTTCTGTCCTATGTTCCTATGATTCTACGCCTAGGACACAGAGCAGCAGCTGCAGCCTGCATTCCCAAGTGCAGAAAGCTGTTGCCAGCAGGAAGATGCACATGTTTTTAGACGTTGTGGTCAGGCCACATTCCTTCAGACACCTCTGATACTATAATATAGTTTTAGAAAGAAAATGTTGGAAAATAAGTCTTTACAGCCTGATGATGTTACTCCCACTAACGTCAGGGACAAGAAGATTCCCTACGACTTCAGTGCAGTCCTTGTTTGCAATACTGTTGAGTTTGTCCCCAATCTCTCCAAACAGTATGTATACATAGTGCAGATAGCTGAATTCATGGTACCTGCGGAACAAAAATTAACTGCATTCCCAATGGAAAGAGCTGCAGCAGCAGACAGTTCGTGCAAAGGCTGGCTTGCTCATGCAAAGAGCTGCAGCGGCCGCAGAATGCATGAAAAAGCCTGTATGCCTAGTACAAAGAAATTGCTACTGCACAACACGCACAAAGACCTGCAACCGTGGAGAGATGTCTGCACGCTCCATTCCAAGAACTACAGCCAAGGAGGGATGTCAGCAGGCCCAGTGCAAAAAACGGCAGCTTCTAAGGGATGCATGCAAAGGATTGCAGGCCTAGTGCAAAGACCTGCAGCAGGAGAGAGATGCAGAAAAAGGTCTGCGGGCCCAGCGCGAGGAGCTGTACCCGCACCCGCAGCGCACATTCCCAGGACAAACAGCTGTTTATTACCAGCTGCATCGGAGGACGCTGCCTGGCGCCTCTTGCAATCAGAGACGCAGAAGCCCGCGCAGCACCCCCACCCCCCACCGGGTGTCGCTGGCGCCTGGCTTTGGTTATGGGACTTTCTAGCCATGCCGGGGAGGCTCTATGGAACAAACCGGCTGCCGGATCTGGGGTCGCGCCTGCGCACTCCGGC
Organism: Emydura macquarii macquarii; assembly: GCF_026122565.2. Classification (NCBI taxonomy): domain Eukaryota; kingdom Metazoa; phylum Chordata; order Testudines; family Chelidae; genus Emydura; species Emydura macquarii. Next base: position 8,394,882 of record NW_027133607.1, on the reverse strand, counting down.
TCCCAGCCCGTCCCGCGAGCAGCATGGAGCGCGCGTGCCGCCCCCACCCCTGAGCCCAGGTAACGGCCAGCGGTGAGGGGCGCGCGCCCGCTCAGGAGCCCCGCAGCGGGAACGAGGCTCCGCCCACCTGGGGGGGAGGGGCTGTGTCCTGGGGCGGGGCGACTGGGGGGCGCCGCCCGGGGGGCGGGGTTTTGTGTTTACTGAGGGGGTGGGGCTGTGCCCCCTGTGAAGGGGATATGGGGCTGGGGGAGATGCTCTGCCCCAGTGGGGGTGGGGCTGTGCCCCCTGGAGGCGATGGGGGCGGGGCTGTGCCCCCTGTGAAGGGGATATGGGGCTGGGGGAGATGCTCTGCTCCTGTGGAGGTGGGGCTGTGCCCCCTGGAGGCGATGGGGGGGCTGTGCCCCTTGGGAAGGGGACGTGGAAGCTGGAGGGGGCGTGCTGCTTCCTAGAAGGGGCAGGATATGGGGCTGGGGGAGATGCTCTGCCCCTGTGGAGGGGGCTGTGTCCTCTGGAGGGGATGCATGGGGGTCTGTGCCCCTGCCCCAGAGGTGGGGGTGGGGCCCTGGTGTGGTGGGTGAGGCGTTGCTGCATCCCGAACTGTTCTCCCAGCGTTTTGTTTTCCTCACTGACTCAATGCTGAGCCCTTCTCCTTGCAGAGAATTATCTGCTGGGACGTGTCATGAAGCCCTCCGCGCGGAGGACTGGGGACCGGGGACTAGTCGTTAGTTAATGCTGTCATTGCACGGTCACACTTCACTAAGGGACTCCCGCAGCCTGGGGCTCTCTCTGGTGGCCTCTCTGACTCTGGGCGGCTCTGCTTTGGGGTCTGTGTAAAATTCACTATTGATGCTGCTTGTTCGCATTTTTAAGACACTTGTGTAGACTCTGCTGAACGCATGTGACAGAGGAACATCATGAAAGGCCAAGACTCGTGCTGGGGGCTGAGGGTGCTGTGGCTGACAGTATACGAGAACGTGTGGGCATAACGAAATTTAGATATCATTGTGACTATAGTCTTTCAGAGCTTAAAATTTACAACCCTAACTTCTGCCATAAGAAAAAGCAGCCTACAGAAATTTGTTAGTCATTTTTGAGGAGTAATTTGATACTGTACTGTTCGCTTTAAAATAATCCAATGGATTATTTTAAATAGATGTAAGCAATTTATTGTTCTGTTTGGTGATACAACCTTACATAGGGATGATTTTCTTTTGCTCAGTAGACCAGCAACATAACAATACTGACTAGTTTTAGCATTTTGTTGATGGTTTAAATAAAAAGAGCAAAATTACATTTCCCTTTGTGTCCCGTATTTGATGTGCTGCACTTTGGGCAGTCTTAAGTGATAGAAAACAGCCCGTTTTGCTTTACACTTAAATGCACATGAATGGTGCAAAGGAAGCTTCTGCAAAACTCCCATGATCCCAGAAAGCCTGTAGGGGAAAGTCCTGTTGCAAGCCCTACACCTGCAGTTGTTTGCTTGCTTTATTTCACAATGGCAGTTGCTAGGCTGTGCAGTAATAAAAATGAAATAACAAGGGATATTGCAGGTCAACATTGAGATGCTTTGGAAGAACTGTATATGTGAGATCCCAGGTATGAATAGCAGGGGCTGCTATCTGATCATTGTTGACGTGCCCTGGTAGAGTTGTGTATGAAGCTGGACTGGAATAACAGGAGATACTGCAAATCACTCTGGATTTAAGTACATTGGCAAAGCTTGGTGGGGGGTGGTCAGGATTTGGAATAACATCAAGTGCTTCAGATTAGGACTGAGGTGCGTGAGTGTGGATTCAGGACTGAAATAACAGTGGCTGGTGCAGGTCAGGGCTGAGGTCCATTGACAATGTGGGTGAACTGGTAAGCAGCAAAACTAGAATAGCAAAAGGTGTTGCTAGTCAGAACAACAATTGTTCTTGGTGCATTTCTTTTCTGTGTTTCGGTGTGCTGTCTGGGTGAAATCCAAAACTGAGGATGGGGCTCAGCACCTTTGTGAGTGACATGATTAAGAGGATTTTCATTAAGTGGTGTGTATGTGTGAATTTTGTTTAGTTCTCATGCCAGTGCTGGCTGGAGGCAGACATAGGGATAAAATTCATTAATGGCACTTTCCATTTGTTAAAATTCCAAAGCATATACATAATTTCAAGGGATATCTATAGAATTTCTGCAAATATACAAAACACAATATAGATGATGGTACAAAGAGTGTAATGCTGCTCCTATTGAAATAAAATTCCCATTGATTTGAGAATAATCAGAAATGCAGAGATTTGAGTAACTGACAAAATTGAATGATTCACAGCCTAGTGTGTGAATTAAATGCTTGGGGAAGCTGATGGCTTGACAGTCCTGGCAGTCTTTTCTCTATCCCCAGAATAAGTACAGTTGTGGTGCAAGCTTGCCCAGCACCATCCCACGTGTGTGCCTCAAACATGTGATTTGGAGGCACCAATGATTATGGGACAAAGTAATCTCTATGGCCCATTGAGTCCCTGGTCTCTAGGCTAAGATTGGCACTTACCTGGTTGGTGGATGTTGTAAGGTGGTGATGTTATGTGGACATTTGACCATTAGGAACTGGACTGATGCACCAAACTCATTTCACATCGGTTACCTGAGATATAAAGCACAGAGATGAGGATAATGTAAATGCCCGAAAGAATATCAGTCGGGCAACAAATGATGGCTTTTAATTGTTGCCAACCTGAGCTGGATTTGAATTGGCAACGTAGCCTGCATCTGCATTAGCATTTATGGGAAATCTCAAGCCATTGCACTGGTGGATTGCATTGGTGTTAGTTCAGCTGTGGGAAACTTCCTGAAAAATGCTAGTGAGTCCAGGCTGACACTGTAAGTAGCTGACAGTATTGGTCGTAAGGGGTTGCTTGAGAATGAAGGCCCATTTCTTCAATACCCTCAGTGTTGAGTGTGACTTTCAGGATTTGACCCAGACTCAGATTTTCTGTAGGAGTGGATTATATCACCACTTGATTAGTAGGCCCATATGCTATTTATTTAGTCTGGAGAAATCTTATTTTGATATCAGCAAACAATCTAGATAGCCAACCTCCCTATATGCATTACAAATCTATTGTAGTAGTGACACACAAGAATTGTTGGTGTGGGAGGTTAAAATAAACTTGGGTGTGCTAGAAGATTACACAATACAATTTACAAATGATTCAGCGTCTTGTAACTTGTAACCGTGCAGTATCTAGTTAACCACTCCAGCCATTGTGAACCTTCTTGCTTTGTCTAGCACAGGGCTCTTTGTGATCACTGCAGTAACAGTGCATCGTGGGTACTTATCTTGCACTTCCCAGTACAGCTCCCTAAAGCAGGGGTTTATCATAGTAACAATCCACAATTAGAGAGAGATCGTACCAAACATTTGTTAAATTGTGAACTTTATAAAGTGGCAGATACTGTGTAAAATATAGGGGCATGCCGTCAGTAGCACATAAATACACGTTATCTTCCCTATAATAACCACCTTTGTCCTAGCTTCCCCTTTACTTTTATAGCGCTACCCAGATAGGCAGTAACCCTTTACATGCCACAGTGCCCTTTATACTTTGTCTCACACAGTACGCATTTGCCACAGCAAAATCTTCTAGCATAAAGAAGGCTACTGATGAATTGGTGAATTTTTATCACTTCATGGATGTGAAAATCCTGTGAAGTACAGAACTGCATTACTGATCAGTAAAAGGACTGTATAAACTCTGTATAACTGTATAACCAATGCCACAGTCTGGCCTTGTGGTTATTACAAACCTGCTTAGTTTTGGTTTGAGTTGTGATGCCCTTACTTGTAGTTTTGTGGAAGCTTCAGTTTTAACAACAGCAGAAGGAAAGGTTTCAAGACTAGTATGGCTTGGTATCTTGAGAAGGCGAAAAACAGACCCTGATGGAAAGATGTGGTTTGAAGATCACTTTCCTGTTGAACGTTGGGTAATCAGAGCTTTCAGACTAAACCAATGGAGTGTGTCACAATGAGGCAGACCCAGGAGGCTTGATGCAACTGTGCAGTCTTTCAGATGGGCCGAACGTGCTGTGTTTGCTCATTCTGCGTTTGTTTTCCCCTGCAGGATGAAAGAGTGGTGGATTCAGGTGGGGCTGCTGATTGTACCGCTCTTTGCTGTCTACCTGCACATCCCTCCTCCTAAGCTGTCCCCGGCCCTTCGCTCATGGAGGTCGTCAGGAAGGTACTTCATGTACAAGAACCAGAACATCTTTTACAGAGGTGAGGTGACAGAGGAGCTGTGTATCCACTGCATCATGGAGCTTTCTGCGGCACTGAGGTGATCCTCTGGTCCTCAGCCTGCGGGTGCCAGACTAGCAGGCAGACCTCTGCACTGTGAATGAGAAATGCCTAGCTGCAGCTGCTGGGCCTTCACTGCCCTCCTCCACGGGGTGCTACAAACTGCTTCTCTCTCCAGTCTGTGCAACTGGGCAATGCTAGAGAGAAGCCTTGAAAGCACTAGGAGGAAAGGTGGGGAAGAAACATACGGAAGCTAGTGGCCTGGCACAGAGTGGAGATCCCCTTCAAGACATACATAGAGAAGAACGGTGAGGGAGGGAGACACTGAGGAATTTAGGGGGGAGTGAGGACAAAGGCGTGCTGGGAAAGAGCTTGAGAATCAGGGAGAACATAGCCGCTGGGAGATGGGGAGCAAAAAATAAAGAAAATGAGAAGAACAGAAAGGTTTAAAATAAATACAGAGAAAAATAAAAGTGGGGCATGGAGAAGGATAGACTGACCGGAGACAGGATGGACAGAAGCAGATGTGATGGGAACATTTGTACAGGGGTATGGCCTAAAGGGACATGCAGGTGCCAATCCATTGTGAGAGGGGAGCTAAAATGAGATTGGCGCTATGGCAATGATTGAATAGAGGATGAGGGGAGTCCTTGCCTAGCTTTTCAGGTGTATTCTCTCCACACTAGACTGAAATGGAGCTGTCCTTAAATTAAGTGGCAAATGTAGGTCAGTTAATTAACTTCTGGGGGAATGGACCAATGGATCTAGGACCAGGGTGAGTATCATTATTAAACATTTATATTGTGGTAGTTCCTAAAGGCCACAAGCAGGTTGGGCTTTGTGAAGTGTGACAAGATCTAGTTACTCCCCCCTTTAGGTCCTGTGGGAGCAGATGCTAAGGGTTCTGGGTGCATCTGATAGCCTGGTTATGGGTAGCTGAGGGCAGGATAATAGTAAGAAAAAGTTGAGAACCCCTGCTACGCGGGCTTTTAGACAGAGTGGCACATTGCCTGCACTTTTTGTGCTCAGAGAGATTTTTGGAGCCATGATTAAGCTCTGCTGGAAAAAAATCCCAGTTCAAAATATGTAACTTGTGTCTGCAGCTAAACAATCCTGTGCTTTTATCCCCTCATATTTAATAAACTAAGTTGGGACTGTAATTGCAGCAGACATGTCTCAGGAACAGCTGGGTCCTGCAGGAACTGGAAGTGGTGGGTTTATTCAAATAGCACACTTGCCTTTCTGGGCATTTGGTGTTAGTCAGCACTGTGTAGCTGGAGTTGCTGTCATTTAGTATGAGAAATAAAACTGATGTCCTAAGATCCCACAAATCGCTTCTCAAGAGCTGGGTGTTACCTCCTGTGATGTGGCCAAATTCCAGTTTTCAGTACAGATGCACACAATATACTTATTCCCCAGGTCTTCCCGGGACCACAGTTTCAGTTGGGAGAAGTATTTTTTTCACGTCCTGTCCTAAACCTGCTGCTGTGTGCTGTGAAACAGCTGTCATATTTTGCCCCAGAGATGGCTGCATTGGAATGTCTGATTCCTAGTTTCCCTAATTGTTTAAAATGTATGTTGTGCTCCGGGATCATTCAGAATGAAAGGTGCTATGTAAATGTGAGGTCACTCTCATTGCTCCCAAGTTGCTGTGTACCTAGATTGGTTTGATAGCCTAATGTTGAGAGCCTCCACATGGTGCCGTTACACCAACAATGTAAACTCTCTCCTCTGAGAGGGGCCTCTGTCCAGTGTTTAAGGAACAAAAGCCCTAGTAACAGGTTTTTGTGCAAGCTGAGAAGTCTCCGAAAGGCGAAGTCTCTGGGTTTTATTTTGTGTGTTAGGTTCTAAGAATGGTTACTGTGAAGGGGCCTTTGTGGCTGGAGATATCTGATGTTTTGTTTTTGTTTTTTTAGTGTTCAGAAACCAACAAGACTCTTATCGGGAGCCTGGTTGATGTTGGTGGTGGGCCCCTGATACTTTATCCTGTACAGCTATTTTAAAGACTAAAGATAAAGTGTCCTTGGAGTGGCAGTGCGCCTTGCTGATGTCTTGTTCTCTCCTCAGATTCATCAGGGGCGCTCGGCAATTCTGATATTGTGGTTCTCTTACACGGCTTCCCAACTTCCAGCTATGATTGGTACAAGGTGAGAGGACCAAGCAAGCACAGAGTGTGGACTGTGTGAGTAAAATCGGTGATTCTCACTTCCTAGAGGATTCCCCTCTGGTTTCCAGGGGAAGGAAGGAGTAAATGAGCCTGTCTATCTGGTGAATCATGGAGGAGAGATCAATGAATAACAGGGCTTCCCTAATTTGTGGCAGCATTCTTGTTTCGTTTCCCCCCCGCCCACTTCACTATTTTTTATCATAGCCAACTTATGAGCACCAGAGATTTTTGCTCTTGGTTGAAACTTGGCACAATTTGTTTTAAAAGTGTGGCCAAGTCATCCCCTACAAGACCTACATATAACCTTATTTCCTCCTTCCTATGTTTCTGCTGTCCCTTCCCCTCCCTGAATTCTTCCCAGTTCTCTCTCCTCATCCCTCCTTCATCTTACACTTTTTCATGCCTTCTTTAATGCTGCCCCGTGTGCCTGGAACACTCCGTTCTCGTTTGCCGAGTATCCCATCCCCCCTTCAGTTCTCTCCTTCAGACTCACCTTCAAGCCATCCCTTCTGCTCATTATTAATCCCTCAGTCCTTCCTCTTCTAAGATTTTATCCTATGATCATTTTGGTTGGGTGTTCTCTGGGGCAAGAAACTTGTCATTATACTTGTAAAGCACGGTGTCAGTTTCCAGTGCTATGAAGTTTGGTGGTAAGAAGTGTGGCATTCCTGGGACCAGATGCTGGATTTTGTAAGCTCCAAGGGGAACAAAAATCATCTCTAGCTACACAGTGATTCCAAGATGATGGGGGCAGCTTCTCCCAATTGACCTATGTGAATATTGGTCTATTTCTTTTAAAAATAACTGTATAAAGACCTCTGACTGGGAGGAACAGCTGTCCTCTCCAAATATGAGTCCTTTTGAATATTTACATTTTTTGGGAACAGGGGCACCATCCTTGTAATGGAGGAGAAGGGGGGACTTCCCTGTTGAATGATCATGGTGTCATTTGACAGGTTCTGATGGCAATTCCCATACAGTACACCTGGCCGGAGGATATAGCTACAGAACTGGGTCTTATGTTGGATAGAAATGCAAACCAGAGGGGAACCTCGGAACCAATGTCGCCTTTGCAGAGAGAAACCCCACTATGGTGCATGGGGGAAATAAGGCTTTAGAAGAGTTGTTAGCTTTTGCTTTCATGAATGTACTGGTTATCATGATAACTCAAATCTACTGCAGTTCAATTTATATTTGCAGCGTGGGTGTCTGGGAAGAGCTTTAAGAAATTACAATGTAGAACTATCCATCTTGGTGAGTAGGCTACGGAGACATGAGCGTAGCTGCTCTTATGATTTCCTCTCTTTCTCTTACAGATTTGGGAAGGGCTGACCGAGCGATTTCACAGGGTGATTGCTCTGGATTTTGTAGGATTCGGTTTTAGTGACAAGCCTGTAAGTGATCCTGACAGATCCTTTTGGAAAAGGAATTGCATGACCTAAGTGTATTCAGACCAGTGGCATCACACATGCACATGCCTAGAAAGATGGATTTTATTTACTATGGATTTTGATTAAATCTGTTCATGTCCCAGTTTGCTTTCTGTCTTTATCTATTTACATTTTTTTCAAGATGCAGTGTTGTTATAACTATGTTGGTCCCAGGATATTGGAGACACAAGGTGGGTGAGATAATATCTTTTATGGTCCAACTTCTGTTGGTGAGAAAGACAAGCTTTCAAGTTTAAGAGCTCTCTGTACACATGAAAACTTGTCTTTCACCAACGGAAGTTGGTTCAATAAAAGCTATTACCTCACTCACTGTGTCCCTAATCTTTTTCTATGACAGAAATAAAAATACAATTGTTAGAATGCGATTGGTGTCAGAATCAAACATCAGAAATGGGACATGACGCAGTGTTCTCTAAAGTGACCACACTCCATTGGAATGTTGGCTCACCTCTGTAGAACAGTTTTGCTTCACTTGCCACGTTAGGCAGCTCTGAAGCAGTTAAAAAGCTGGCTAAGGGTTACTAGGTTGTGGTTACGCTAGTATAGTTGTAATCTTGCAAATAAATCACTGAGTTAGTTTGATAGTACTTAGCTCTTCATTTTCAAAGAGCTTTAAACACACTAGCTAATCATCACAGACCCTCTGTGAGGTGAGTTTCATTATCTCCACTTTACAGATGGGGAAACTGAGGCACGTGGTGGTAAAACGACTTGCCCAAGGTCACACAGTAAATCAGCAGGAGCCTGGACTAGAATCTGAGTTGTTGGCTGTCAGTCGTGGGCTTGTACCGTGCTTCTGCATTTGTCCATGAACACTTGTATTTAGGTGTCTCCAGGTATTGAAGTTGGTTGGACTGGAACTGCCAGGTGGGCTTTTCAGAAGAACCTGCATGGTGATATTCCAGTTCTGTGTAACTAACTGGAAAGACGTGTATGACATTGTTCTCACTGGAGTGCTCTGTTGCTTTGTTTTTAAAACAGAGGCCCCATCGCTATTCCATTTTTGAGCAGGCCAACATCGTTGAGGGGCTGCTGGGACACCTGGGTCTCCGAAATCAGAGGATCAACCTCCTATCTCATGACTATGGAGACACAGTTGCACAGGAACTGCTCCACAGGTCACTGGAAGCACTAAAGCTCTGAATGTTCTTCGTCATCCTCCTAAGGTTTAATTCCCTGAAGCAAAATAAAAGCAACGTCCCCTCTTTCCCCATCCTATGCCTGAGATTGAGGGTGACGGCAGGAGTCGGCAGTGGGATACCATGCTGAGGGATGTAGTAGTATAAGAACCTAGGTAGATAGATGGAGGGAAGCTGATATGCCACCACCATTGACTTCAATGGGAGCTGCGTACACAGATACAGTGGAGGAGTCTTGTCTAGCCAACTCCAAAACTAGATGCACAACAATTTTCTTTGCCCTTGAGGCTTGTCAAGGATATGAAGATTGAACAAGGCAAAACTTTACAAGCCAAGAGCATCATCTGTCACCCTTGACCAGGGTCTGTGTGAAACCACATGGGATGGTTATTCAGAGATGGAAGGACTCTGCCTAGGTTAACACTTTTTTCCCCACTTTTTTTATCAGCAGCTGATGATACTTTGCCTTTAACCTTCTCATCTCAGAGTACATGGCAAACATTAAGGACTTGGCCTTGCAGACCCCCTGTGAGGGAGGGAGCGGAGAATGCCCATTTTATAGATGGGGGAAATTGAACCAAAGAGTGGCTGAGGGATTTGTCTGAGGGCAAGTCACTGGTAGAAGAAGAGTCAGTACCTAGATTTCTTAATGTGCGTCCCTTGTTCTAATCACTGGATCAGGCTCTCTGTAGTTGGGAAGTGCTGCAAAGTGCAAACTTCTACACAGAACTCCTTAACATGTGGTGGTGAAGAATTTCTAGCTAATGGGTACATGTCAGATGTATAAATGTGTGCATTGTATTGGCTTTTAAGAAGATTTTTAACATTATTTATTGCTTACTAAGTACAAAGAACTTAGCATGTTGCTCCCAATTATAACCAGTTAATGTCATGAGTGGGTTAGGGCGGGTGCCAAGCACAGCTGACTTTAACTAGTTCAAATTTATTCAGCAAATGTAACATCCGGTAATGCAAATCTAGTGTGCCTATTTTCTGTATCCCTCATGAGATCCAGGGGGAGAGGCTTTTCCTCAAGGTTGCTGAGACTGTTTCATAAAGCATGCATTAGAGAAAGTCCTGTTTGCTCTGATTATTGCCATGTGAATGAGTTGTGCAGTGAAGGAGAGCAGTAGTGGGTACTTTGACACTGTTCCTACTCTACTTTTGAAATCACGGCTCATGGGTTACTTTGCCTCCTGGATTATGTTTTCATAAATAGTGATAGTCCTGGAGACTGTTAGTCAGTCACTTCTTGGAATTGCCTGAGAATCGCTTCAGTTTAATTCAGCCTTGTCTTTTGTTCTCTGCCTCCAGGTATGAACACAATAAAACTGGATGTGTCATGATCAATAGCCTCTGTTTATCTAATGGAGGTAACTGTTTTTCTTAGAGTAACATTATCTATGTGAAATGAATTGGTGGGTCTCGGTCCACTTCTCTCTGCTCGGTGCCTATGTCACCAGTGGGGCTAACTGCCCTCTTTGTTGGTAGTCTCATCACAGTGCCAAGGCGTGAATGGGTAATAGAGAGTGAACTCCCCTCTTACCTGTAGAGTGGGTCCGTCCAGGGCAGGGTGAGGCACACTGGTGGAGCAGTATGGGGAAGCTTTCGTTGCTCTCTCTCTTGTCTACAGATTAGTGGAAGGCTTCAGTCTTCGGGGCTGTCGGTGCAGCACCTTTCACAGCACTAAAATTCACTCTGAAGTAGGGGAGAGGGAGGGGAAGGCGGGTTTGGAACACAGGAAGGCTGATTAAATTGGACCACAGATACTTCTCCCTCAGTTGTTTCATAGTAGCCGATTGTCTAATCCCGTGAATGCAGCCTGTCAGGGCAGACGGTCTTTACTGTGGTATATTTAGGAATGGTGAGGCCACTGAGTAAGAATTTCTTCCCTTCTTAATTACTTGGTTTTTGGCCACTCTTTCTCAAAGTAGGAGCCTGTCCTGATCTGATTGATTCAGTGCCGTGATGACATTTGTACTCTAACAGTGGCATCTCCTCCGCTCTGCCATGCACAAAAATAAATTCTATTGAGAGGCCTTTTAAAAAAAAAAAAAAAAAGACTCACCATTCCCATTCAAGATATTGGTATCTGGCTGTCAGCAACCGCATTCACTGAGGCTGTGCAGGTGGGGGGAGGGCAGAAGAGGGAGTCTAGGAAATATCAGAGCAAAACTGTAACTGCAATGTCTCTTTTCTGAAACACTTTCAGGTATTTTCCCAGAAACTCATTACCCCCGGTTCACTCAGAAGGTGAGCTGCTTAGGTCTCTAGTTTTATGAAATCTTGATTCAAGTATCAAGAATAAAGCTTCTAGGCATGCCATTTTTTTTGTCCTAGAATGTATCTTTCTTTTTCAGCTACTGTACATTTGTTGGCTTACTTTAAATTACTGCCTGTAAATGTTTAGGTGCAGTTAAGTTATTCAGAGAACAAGAGTTGTTAAATATTCTGTTTCACTGAACCACCTGGTGCGTGTTCGGGTGGAATAGCTATTAGAAACAATGAGGTTGTGCAGGAACTGAGGGTGCTTTTCCCTCTGACTGCCCAGAGCCAGTGGTCTCATCTGGTGGCGGTGGCTGCTGTGCTGCTGGAGAAGCAGTATTTCAGATGAGTCAGAAAACTGATGGCCACAACTGGTCAAGATCTCAAAGATCCCCCAGTGCCTTTCATAAAAGCAGGTTTGTTAACCCTGTCATCCTGCTCCAGTTTGGATAATTACATGCTGCCTGACCAAATTCACCCCATCACTTCATTTGGAAAAGGCATCCTTTGCTGCATGTTCTAACCTGCTGAACAGAGTTGCAGTTTAAACTAAGCTTCCATTTAAAAGAAGTCTTATGCACCAAAAGTGTGCGCGGCATCTCCAAGACCTACTAGCCCTCAGGGGTGCGAACATACCTTCCAAATAGGAATCAGTGCTAGCTGATCCAGTGCTGTTTACCCAAGTCAGGTTACAGTCTGTTCTTGTGTTTCTGCTGCTGCTCATCATGAAGACTGAGCAGAACCATGCCAACTTTCACTGCTGTTATTGGGAAGCCATTGTGTCAAGTTTTGGGCACCACACTTTAGGAAACTGATAGAAATCAGGTCAGTTTCATGCTGCTGTTGCTTTTGCAAAGCTGTGAGCAGCAGCAGAGGCTGGCAGTGGAATTCACTGAGGACCCAAAAATGAGGCTGGAGGAAAGGTTAGAGAAACAGATGTACTCCCTGTTGTAACAGCCAGACAGCAGGGGGAGAGGTAAAAATAGTGGACACCTTCACTCTGCAGTAACTAGCAGGTTCTGGGGTGGGAGTCTGGGAACGGAACGGAAATGCTCCTTCTCCATACAATAATAAGGGAGGGACTTGGAAGGGGAAAGGGATTCAGATTTATCAGACACCTACTGTTCAAATGCTGATGTGAAAGATGGAGCCTCTGGTAGGAATCCCAGCACCTTTCCCATTCTCATTAGTGACAGGTGAGCTGCACATTCCAGCAAGGCTGCCTATGCTTCCCTGACACCTTCTCCAAACAAAAAAAAAATCTTAGTGGCTTCTGGTTATTCGGTGGCTAGTCATTTTCTCAAGTCTTGGTCTTAGTGTCTTTGATCTGAAGTTCGTGTGGCTTAAAAAGATCAGTGGCTGAAGCTGCTTTGGTGCAGTATGTTAATAACTTTGAAAAATCTAGTGGTAATAATGGATTTACTTCAGTGATTGTGGAGAAAAGACTATTCTGTACAATGCTGGGTTATGGTGGCCTGGTAGCTCCATAGGAGAGGCCCTCTGAACAAGCAAGGAGTTGTTCCTGTCTATATGGTATTGAGTAGTATTTTTATCCTTTCTTCTGCCAAAGATTCTCAAGGATGGTGGCCTACTGTCCCCTGTCATCACCCGGCTAATGAACTACTACTTCTTCTCAAGAGGGTGAGTTGGTGTTCTGAATGCTGCACACATTGTAGGGGACAACCCTGTTGTGACAGATGAATAGACGAGGTAGGAGTATAACCCATGAAACACTTACTTGTGGAAAAGTACTAAGTCATGTCTCCTCGCTAGACTATAGTCACTAGATGGCTTCTTGTTCTCACACGTGAGCATGTTCCATCCAGTAGAGGACAGTAACTCACTTGTAGTTCCATCCAGTTCAAAGGTGGTAGGCAGATGTACCATATTATGCTGAAGATATTCTGAAGTTGAGACAGACTTCACATAGACTCATAGACAATAAGGTCAGAAAAGATTATTATGATCATCTAGTCTGACCTGCACAAAACAGGCCACAACTTCACCCACCCACTCCTGTAATAGACGCATAACCTCAGATTGAGTTATTGAAGTCCTCAAATAATGATTTAAAGACTTCGAGGTACAGAGAATCCACCAGCAACATACCCCATGCTACAGAGGAAGGCGAACCCCTCCAGGGCCTATGTCAATCTGCACTATGGGAAAATTCCTTCCCGACCCCAAATATGGCGATCAGTTAAACCCTGAGCATGTGGGCAAGACTCGCCAGCCAGACCAGAAAGAATTCTCTGTCGTACCTCAGAACCCATCCCATTAAACATCCCATCACAGGCCATTGGGCATATTTACCGCTAGTAATCAAAGATCAGTCAATTGTCACGCTAGGCCGTCCCATCATACCATCCCCTCCATAAACTTATCAAGCTCAGTCTTGAAGCCAGCTAGGTTTCTTGCCCCACTGCTGCCCTTGGAAGGCTGTTCCAGAACTTCACTCCCCTGATGGTTAGAAACTTTTATCTAATTTCAAGTCTAAACTTCCTGATGGCCAGTTTATAGCCATTAGTTCTTGTGTCCACATTGGCGCTGAACTTAAATAACTCCTGCCCCTCCCTGGTGTTTATCCCTCTGATGTGTTTATAGAGAACAGTCATATCTCCCCTCAGCCTTCTTTTGGTTAGGCTTCACAAGCCAGGCTTAGAAGCACTGTTAATGTCTAAATGACCTGTTCCCCTTTCTGACCTGGTGCCTTGTACTTGGTCCCATGACCTTGTCCCAGGGAAGCTAGGAAGATGTGGTCTAGATGCAATTACTATAAACTGGGCGCAAAACTGGTTGAACAACTGTATTCAGAGTCATTATCAAAAGCTTACTGTCAGACTGGGGGGGATATATCTAATGGGGTACTATCGGGGTCCAGTACTATTCAATATTTTCATTGATGACTTAGTTCATGGAGTGGAAAATATACTTATAAAATGTGCAGCTGACACTGAGCTGGGAGGGGTTGCAAGCACTTTCGAGGACAGTATTAGACTTCAAAACGACCTTGACAAATTGGAGAATTGGTCTAAAATCAACAAGATGAAAATCAATAACAATAAATGTAAAGCAGGAAGGAAAAATCAAACGCACAACTACAAAATAGGGAATAACTGTCCAGATAGTAATACTGCTAAAAATATCTATGGGTTTTAGTTCATCACAAACTGAATGAGTCAACAATATGATGCAGTTGCAAAAAACTCATATCATTTTAGGGTGCGTTGACAGGAGTATCGTATGTTAGGGATGCTCTAGGTTTACTTGGTCCTGCCTCACTGCAGGAGGCTGCAGTAGGTGACCTTTCAATGTCCCTTCCAGCCCTTCATTTCTATGATTCTTAAAGGTGCTGCTTGCAAACAAAGAATATAACTCTTTTAAAGACACACCAGTCAGGACTTGGGACAGGAAAAGTAGAGAGGAAGACCCATGATTTCCTCATCTGTAGCCACACAGACTTCTAGTTTAAGCATTAGGGGTGAAACCCTCACCTTCCTGAAGTCAATGGAAGTTTTGCTATTGACTTCATTAGGGCCAGGATTTCACCCTGGGTTCAGAACGTTTAGATCCACTTGATCCCACTGGGATTTGACTTCAGATGCCCCCTTTCTGTGGTGGGTCCCATGCAGTTTACTAGGTTGAGGTTTTTCAGATGTGACCTAAACAAATGAGATTCCCCCAACTCCCAGCACGGATATCCGAGATCCACTGTTGGTTTTCACACGAGCACCATACTACTGTTGGTTTTCCAGCACTGCCTGTGGAACAACAACAACAGAAATTCCTGTCCCCTCCCACAAATAATTAATTGAAATTAAGATAAATATTTCTGTTCATAACAGATGCTATGAAACACCTTTCCTTCTTTACAAGGCTCCTTACTTTGGGATCACTGCTAAATTTGACACTGTCCCTTTAATTTGGGTAATTCGGGGTGCTTCAAGGTTGTGTATTTTACAAATGGATCTTATAATCATTTGACACTTTTGCCCTCAAACTAGTTTTTGTGACTGGTATTAAGTTGCTTCATCTCCTGTGTTTATCCCAGGAGGGGATGCTGTGCTGTAAAAATCCTCATGCCACTCTGAATTTTTTTTCAGGCTTGGGGCAGTCTTTGGTCCATATACGCAGCCTTCAGAGGCGGAGTATTGGGACATGTGGACAGCAGTCCGGACAAATGATGGAAATCTTGTTGTTGACAGGTATGTTGCTCTCTAATTTCTTTGTCTGTTGAAGTCTCATGCCAGCTTGTCCCTGTATTTCCAAACTCAGATCCATGTAGCACTTACTGGTGGTCTGCAGAGAGCTGCCAGGTTGCATAAGAACACAAGAATGGCCATACTAAGTCAGACCAATGGTCCATCTAACCCAGTGTCCTGTCTTCCGACAGCAGTCATGGTCAGATGCTTAATGGGAATAAACAAAACAGCAATTACCGAGTGATCCCGCCCCTGTCGTCCAGTTGCTGCTTCTGGCAGTCAGAGGCTTAGGGATACTTGAAGTATGTTCTACCTACTTGGCACGTGTATTGCAGTATATTCCTGTAATGTCTCTTTAGCATGCAACTTGATTCAACATTTTAACAAGACATTCAGTGCAGAAATCTCTCCTGTAGCATTTTGATTCAATGTCCATTGTACATTTACCTTCCCAGCTGAACATGGTTTTGTCATGGTGTCTGCCTTGCCCATCCCTGCTAGTCTGTGGTGCACCGTGTGTGTCGCTTGCTGGAGAACGGAAGAACCAGACTAACTCGCTAATCATGGCCCAAATAGATTGTCTTCAGTAAATAGTAACTGGCTATACTGCACTTGGTCATTTATAGTAAATCTGGCTGCTTGTAGTAGGATATGAGCCCTGAGGAAATGAGGGTGGTGAAAGAGGATTATTGGGATTGACCCAGATGGCTGCATTATCCAGCTCTACTAAGACCAATTCAGCCCAGACAAGGCAGGAATGGGAGCAGAGTGGGTTTTGTGAGCCAGGTTAATAGCCTGGAAACCCCATTCATATCTCCTGCCCTGTATTTGATCGGTCACTGAGGACTTTCCGTGAGTTCTGGCTGATCACGACGTGAATTTTGCACTCCCTGGCCCTACATGTTTCGTAAACCTAACTAGTGCAGATACCCAGGCTTGGAAGGTCTCTGCAACCAAAACAGCTGGAAACTTTTTTTTTTAAATGCAAGCTTTAGTTCCTGTAGAAAAATGTTGTGGACCTCATAAACAGCACTGCAGCCCTCAGATAGAGGGCCACGGCTCTGTGTAGCTGGCTTCCACTGTGCGGAGCGGCGGAGTATGGAAGTATTTGGAGTTAAGTTGTAACAGTAAGATAGTGAGATCCAAATATTGTGATTATATTTCCTCTCTCACACTCCCTCTCCCTGTGAAAGTGCCTTACTACTGTGTCCTCCTCTGTTGTAAACTGAAACCATATCCTCCCGAGGTGAACAGTGTGCTGTCTGTAATAAGAACACCGGAGTTTTCAGATCTGATTGTCTGCCACTCAGCTTCCAGCAGACTCATTCCTCCATTCAGGCAGTACAAGAATGCCAGCCCACTCGAGTGATCTCATTCCAGACGTTGGAGTCCTGGTTTTGCATTGATGGCTGTAATAGGGCAGTTTAGTTTTTGTTAAAGCCGTCCGGTGGTAACCAACAGCTGTGAGCCCGGTTACTGCCCCAGCCTGCAGCCTGGATGGCAGTTAGCAGGGAGTATGTGCTTCACAGTGGTGAGCAAGCTGCATGTGCAGATACAATAGTTGTCTTATACGTTTAAAAACAGGTTTGCACTTTCATAATGCAGATCTAAAGTATTCCAGCAGGGTGGGTTGGTGTCATTAGCCCCATTTACTGTTGGTATAACTAAGGCCCCAGGTCCAATCCCATGACTTAGTTCCTGGAACGTGCTGCCTTCCATCTTCTGCGCTAAAAGGAAGTAGCTACTACAGTCTATGTAGCCTCTGGGCAGCAATCTTGGCAAGGAAACGAACAGCTTTAAGAGCCCAGGATTTGCCATGCAAGAACACAGCATGGGGCCTGCTAACGTGCTATCCTGTCTCCAGCAATTGTCTTTATCTCTTGCTTCAGAAGTAGACACACTTCAGCTGGCCTCAGATTCTCCCACGAGCCAGTCATTGCACAACTGGTTAGGAATATTATTTGACAGGTGGCTCAGGGATGAAGCAGCAGCCCTGGAGACAGAAGTTCCCTCTTGCGCGGAGAGCTGGTTTCTCCAGCACTGAGGCATGCTCTCTGAGCTGTGTGGAGGAAGCTTGCACCTGTTCTGGGGAAAGATGATTTCAGTCTCCAGGCCTCTGAATCCAGCAGCTTTCGCCAGCACTACAGAATCACTGGGAGAAGTGGAGAGAGGAAAATACTGCTCTTCAGTTGCTGTTTTAAGCAGCCTGTCTCGGTAACTGACAGAGATTCCAGTCTGACTCTGTGTGCTGCTGATGATCTTGGACATGTCTTTACTGATAATCCTTGTTAGACCACTTCTGAAAGTGTAGGCTTAAAATGTCACTTTGTTTGACCAAGCCCTGTCACCTGAGTCACTTGTTCTTTAGTATTTTACAGTATATAAATGAAAGACAGAAGCACAGAGACCGTTGGGTTGGAGCTCTGACATCCACCTCTGTTCCATGTAAGTAGGAAATAGTTTCCTTTCAGTTTTTAGTTTGGGGGAATTCCTTGACCTGTGTCTAATGGGCCTGCAGAGTCCAAGCCTCCAAGCACAGCACTGATGTAAGACCTTTCCATTTTCACACTGGGACCAGCCAGGATTTTAGTCTCATGGGACATCAGAGTGTACGTTTGTCTCCTTGCAGGACATATGTATGTTGTCTACTGCTAGTTGTAGATGTCGTGGCAAAATGGCAGAAGTGAGTTCTTGGAAGGGACTTGAATGAGCCATGGGGATGGTTTGGTGAAGTGGTTTAGTCGCCAGTCGTGTAGAAGAAGGGACAAAGGGAGCATCGAGGGGGCAGCGTTGGTTCAGGGTGGGGAAGGAGCGATAGAGCCTGGACTGTGAGGATAGGGAGATTGAACTTGATACACAGGACAGTGGAGAGCCAATGGCAGGATTGTAGCTAGTGTAATTCTTGTATGAGCTAATTCCTTTGAGGCACCGTGGATCCTACTGTAGATCTCTAAAACCTAGTGGTGTTTGTCCTTGAAAAGCCTAGGCCCTCCTGAAGCTTGGGAGACTCTTCAGGCCCACAGGAAAAAATTGGGTGCGGTTTGGGGTGGAGATGTTAATTTCAAAGGAACCTGCCTTGAAGATAGAGAAGCATCTTCCCACTGTTCATTATTAATGGACTGAGCAGACCCTATAGGGAGAAGCTCCGCTGATCCCCCGAGTTTCCTGTGACTTTAATAGAGGTCAGTCATTTAATCTGTTTAGGCTTGTTACATGGGGAGGGGGAGGGGGAGAGGGAGGAGGGAGTTTGCTGAGACAGTTGCTTAGCTGAGCGTAATGTGTTTTGGGGGAAGGCCAACTCTAAGAAACAGGAGCATTACCATCGCTCTCGCTGCATTCTGCCCATGATTTGTCATTCCCTGCCTTCGGCCGCTCTGCTAAACAGCAGCAGTGTCACCCACCAGCCCTGTGAGATGGCCCCATTGCGGTGGAGGGTGATGAAGAACCTCTCTGAACCCCACCCCCCCTACCTCAGAGGATTTGAGATCCAAGGGGGAAAAGGGCTCAAGCCGTGCAAAGTATAAGGGAGCTGCCCTTGGTGAGAAAAAATGTTTCACTTACAGTTATGGGTGGGCAGCTGAAGCTGCTCAGGGCAAGGTCATCTCTCTTCAAATGGAAATGAAGACTTTACTAGGCTGAGGGCGGCAGGCCTGGGCTGGGTGTAGGGGGTTTGTAGTAGTACTATTACGGTGGGGGAGCTTTATATCAATAACTGCATCCAGTTGCTACGGGCTGTACCCTTACGCAAGTGAGGAATCCCTCGTTACTGTTAATGTGGACACCTTTGTGGATGGAAGCTGTTTGCGTTCTTCCCGTCTGCAGTGCATCTCATCTATGGGCCCCTGGATCCTGTGAATCCATATCCAGAGTTTCTTCAGCTCTACAAGTAAGTCTTACTGCCACAGTTTAGGCATAGCTGGAGATTGATTTTTGATGCAGGGGCTGCTTCACTGAAGTCAGTGGGAGCTGGGGTAGTCTCAGCACTTCTCAAAACACCCTTCATTTAGAAGATGATGTAAGTTTAGAATCCTAACTAACCAGCTGTTTGAAAATGACAGCGTTAGACAGTGGTTCAGTGAATAACCAGCAATAACGGGAAATCTCCCTCTGCTGAAATTTGTAAAGTGAATTTAAATGAATTTGGCAGAATCTCTCAAAGGGAGATGAGTTCCCGTCTGAGATGGATTCAGTTACAGGCAGAGGGTTGGGTCAAACTATAGTCTGCGCAGGATCTTGAATGTGTAAGTGATCTAATGGGTTAGTATTGTTCCAGCCTCCTCCCTGAAAGATGAGACCTTTGCTATACATTGGAGGAGCAGCTCTCTTCCTGGGGTTGTTTCTAGCAATGGAGGGCTTTAGTTGGAATGTCCCTTTAAACAGAGTGAGAGTCCACCACACTGGGATCCATACAGGGTATCATCAAACAATTACATCATGTAGATGAGGGGAACCCCATCCTGAAGAATTTCCTGCACCCACTCTTCTGGCCTTCAAACATCAGAAGCAAGCTCCCCTCAGACTAGGACACACCAACTGAGAGCAGCACCGGGCCTTGCCAGCACTACAGCTGCAAAACCTGCAGACATATCTCCCCTGCTACAATGATCAACACCCCCCCACCCCCTCCCAAACACACTTTAAGATCCATGGGTCTTACACATGCCTGTTAGTCTTCATCCAGTGTGCTAAATGCTCCAATAGCAACAATGTGGGTGAAACCAATCAATCGCTAGTGTTGAGTGAACTCACAGGAAAATAAGACAAACACTTTTCCTAAAGTGATCATTCTATATCTGACCTCTGTACTCAGCCACAAAGGGGACCTGTCCAACACTTAGATGAGCTTAATTTCATAACTTTGCCAGATGCTAAAAATCATGGACTGAACAGAGATACTAGATTTATGGCTGATTAGAACACTCTATAATCCACTAACACCCCCCCCTCCTTTGTTTCCCCCCTTATGGCTGGAGGAGTGTTAAAATAAATACTTTTGCTAAACAATCTGTTCCACTTTGTATGTAGCTGGGACACTGCATTTACTCCCCTTCCTGTTCTTCAGATTGGGTGCCTGCCTCTGTATTGAAGGGGCAGTTAACAGTTGTTCATTCTTTCAACAGGAAAGTGCTTCCCATGTCTACAGTCTCTGTTCTGGATGACCACATTAGCCACTATCCCCAGCTTGAAGATCCTATGGGCTTCCTGAATGCCTACTTGAACTTCATCAACTCCTTCTGAGCAGATGCAGGAGTCTTTCCCTCTCATACAGTAAACACCCCTGAGCCAGAGCATGAGACAGGGTGTAAGGGAAAGACTATTTTATTTCCTGAGATGACTTCTCCCCTGTTCTGTGTAGAGTAATCTTTGGGTATGCTAGACTACTGCATATATGTAAGGAACCCTTTGAATTCTGGGAAGGATTAGCCTAAAGGGAGGCATGAAAACTTGCATGTCCCAGGGAAGCTTCAGGATACTCCCCATAGTTCTGTCCTTGGGCTGACCTTCCCAGGCCAGAGGGAGCAGCTGGGAACTAGTGGTAAGGAAGAATGTGGAGGAGAGGGATGGCACTGCAAATCATGCGTTTCCAAGACTCCTTCCCCCCTGCCATCCCAGGGAGCCAGTATCCCTTT
Organism: Emydura macquarii macquarii; assembly: GCF_026122565.2. Lineage (NCBI taxonomy): Eukaryota > Metazoa > Chordata > Testudines > Chelidae > Emydura > Emydura macquarii. Next base: position 8,373,761 of record NW_027133607.1, on the reverse strand, counting down.
CACAACCACATGCCAATTCGCTTGTTTCCAGAACTGGAAGGGCTGGTCTATATTACCACTTAAGGTGTAAAAAAAGCCACCCCTCAGAGCATGTTAAGTGCTGTCCCCACTAGTGCTATGTCAGCAGGAGAGTCTCCTGCCACCATAGCTTCCACCTCTCAGTAATTATGCTGATGGCACAGCTCTCTCCCTTTGGCACAGAGTCTTCACCAGACACGTGACAGCAGTGCAGTTGTGCCACGGTAGGGCTAGTGTAAACTAGCCCTAAGACCCAAGTAGATATTTCTCTTCTCACAATGCATTTAACTGAGCTACTCTAGAGAAAAGTTTTAGAATGGGCAAATATCACCCCTTATAAAGATGTGAACTAGTAATTGTCAGACATCACTGCCGGGTTCTTTAATCAAAGGACTTGTCTTGTCTACACTAACCATCCTGCTGTAGTTAGGGCAGCAAAACCCCCTTCATCTGAATACAGTTATACTGGCATATGAACATTTATCCTAGAAGAACTGTCTACAGAAGGGCTTTTACTGGCCCAGGATCTCCTCTGCCCAATACAGTTAAACACCAGTGGAACAGTCCTAAAAGACAAGCTTCCTTAACCACCTGCCCCTGTTATTAATATTCAGCTGCATAATGCAATAAGAAGGTGCACATTAAATTGATACTGAAGCGCTACAGTAGCATGTAGTCCTAGAATCAGCCTGAAGCAGAAAGACAAGAGGACTCTAATTGTCGTGTACACGTAGTGGCAGTCTTAGCTTAACAATCCTATCCAAGCAATAACTACCTAACATCACAGGGATTTATAAAGGGTATTAAAAACCAGTTTAAAAAACCCTGAAGCGTTGGCTATGCTGCATACAGAGGCTTTATGTGACCTCATGCTATGGAAAGTAGTATCTGTCCTGAAGAGTTGCACGGCCTCTCCTTAAAAGAGAGTGTTTAACATTTAATACTTAACTCAGTCGTAGGCTAAAGGGGAGAGGGTTCAAAACTGATGTCATTCTTCTAAACTTTACCTCTTTGTTCCAACACAGAGGGGGTGTGGCTTTCACAGACAAACATCACAAAACTGATTGTAAAGCCAAGCTGGTAGGGGGACTGAGGACCACTGCTTTTTGCAACTGACCAGATTTCTAGTTACTAGCATCCCCTCAAGAAAAAGGGTCTTTCCCTACGGGCTGCTTGTGCTGTACTGAACTGAGATTCATCAGTTGTCATCCCAGCAGGCAGAATTCTCCATGTGATTGTACAGTATTGTTTCAGTTGCTATGGCAAGACTTTTAAAGATTCTATTTTATTAGCAACAATTCAACTAAAATGCCACAATTTGAAACTGGAATGATCATGTTTATTTTCTGTTAATAAAAATCTGTTTTGACAAAAGTCAGACTCCAGTTTGTTTTGATCCCCTACCAAGTCTTGTAACTTCCATTCTACTGTAAGCGTCCACAGTTGTCAGTCAGAGAGGAACATAACTGATGACCAGGGTGGGGGCAAGATCCAGCATTAAGTGTATGTTACAGAGACCAGCCAGAGCTGCCATTACTGTCTGCAACATCATACAAAATGATGAATAAAAACTCCATGCAGAAGGAGAGAGAGGACAGATCCTTGAGGTGAAATTTCCAGCTGCAGGTACTAAAAATAGCACCTGACTTAGCCTACAGAGGCCAAGATGACATCTGCAGGTGTTTCATCCTTGCTCCTGACGGTCACTTGCATGGTCACTCCATCTCCTAATGCCAGCCTGGATCTCACCAGCACATCATAGCCCCCTCTGTACACACCTGGGGACAAAAAGCAGGAATTTGCAGAATAGATTAGCAGGGAAGTAGCTCGAGTAGTTACCTTAAGTGACTCAAAGCCTAACCTGTGAACCCAACAGCTGTACACCTGCAGCCCGGCTAATGCAAGAATTAGTTAAAGCGGCAGCCACCTACAGAATGGAGCTTCCAACCAAGTAATAAGATTCAGACAGATACTATCCTTAGAGGCAGCTAACGGCAAATAGATACAGCTTAGGGTGCATGACGCAGTGGATTAAACACAGGGCTAGCACCTAAAGCCCAGGCCACCCCAAAGAGGCAGTGATCATTCCTGGTACATGCCCATAAGCAGAGCTGCTCTGGGTTCCAAGCCACAGCTTAGAGTGGGAAAGGAAGGGCTGTCAGGACTCACTCTAGCCTTTCCTCCTACCACTGTGCCCCTCATAACATTAAGCCAACTGTTGAGAATTAGCCACTTTCCTAAGGGTTAGGTCTCCGTGCACAGAACTATGGATTGTGTTCCAAACTTTATTTAATAGTCACTGTATATTCAAATTCCCACTGGAGTCACTCGGAATAAGAGAATCTGAGCCCTTAGAACTGGATACTATACCATGCTATTAGTTTTAATGCAGTTTTGCAGTTTACTGTTAATAGTAGGATAAGACAATGAGTAGAAATAAGTTTTCTAGAGTCTTTCCAATTCCAGGGATCCCCAACATGTGAGGAATAGGGAGTGCGCTCATCAAATGTAACAGTGCCTGGAGGTTAGGGCAGGTTTTTAGAGAGAAGGTGGCACACTAGGATATTCTGAGAAGTGCTCTGGGGTGTTTTGACCTGCCCTGGAAAGCCACTGGAGATGGGAAGAGAGCTTAGTCTAAGCATCTTGTCTGCAGGTTCGCGCCTTTCACAAAGGGGTTCAATACTCTTCCTGCTGAGAAAAAGCAGCAAGGAGAGAGAGAGGGAAAGGTCTAGGCTTGAGATGCACTTAAAACAGCATCCCATAAAAGCAACGTGCTGTTGTACATCGCTCTGTTATCCATCATTTATCTAGCCATACTATTTGAAATTAGAATCTCTTGGCCTCTCTGGAATTTCAGTTCGAAAGGAATTTACAGTGTAGTAAGTTTGTGTTGAGGGGAAGCATGGAAACAACCCAGCAGTGGTGGATGCTTACCAGCTAGATACAGTGTGTGGGAATTTTTGTTCTCCGGCACTTTATCGGACCTCTCGCAGGGCTGCATGCCCAGGAACTTGATGATGTTACCGACAGCTTCTGCATTGAGGGATTTAAAGAGAAAAAGTTATTTACACAGTCTGTTTACATTTTGATGCCAAGTTTCCTGTGAAACTTAAATTCACAGTTAGAGAATGTGCTTTGAGCATGATGCAGGCTTTGGCCAATCCACCTCATTAACTGGGGTGCAAAGGCTCAGGGACTTGCCAACCTTTCAGTACCTCTTCCCCATCACAAATCGCAGCTTGAGAGAGCAACTTTCCCCCAAGCCACTACTTTTCAGATGGGAGGTGGGTGGTTTCCAAACCCATCACTGCAGCACACAGCCATGCAGCTGCCACACTATGGTACTCAAATGTACCTGGCACCAGAAGGATCTAATAGCATAAAAAGTCTTTCCCCAGAACCCTCCCCCTCCTGTGTTTCCACAGCTGAGCAGGGCAGAGTCCTGCCTAGGTTACAAACCATTAGAGAGAAGGGATCATCTCACCATCAAGAGTTTTAATTGAACTGAGCGCGAAGGTTTCCTCTTTCTCAAAGTCATCTCCCACTTCTTCCCAGGCAGCTGCAAAGTTGGGCTTTAGGACCTTCTGAATATGGTCTGACACCGTTACCTCCAGATCTTCCAGCTGACAGAGAAACAAGGGAGACTTTAGGCCACACAGAATCACACACAAAAGGATCTTACTTTATGGTATGTTTACACTGAGCTGGAGGTGTAGTTTCTAGCTCAGACAGATGTATGCATGCTAGCTCAGATCCAGCTAGTGCACTAAAAAGAGCAGTGTGGCCTCTGTGGTAGGACAGGGTAGCTGCTTGAGTATGTCCCTAGGATCTCGGGTGGGACTGTACTCAGGGCAGCTAAGCCATCCCACCACTCACACCACCGCTGCTACACGTTACTTTTACCACATTCGCTTGACCAGAGCTAATGCACACGCATCTACCCCAACTGCAAATGTCACCTCCAGCTTGAAGTGCAGACATATGTTGGGGGGAGGAGGAAGACGGCAGCATAGGATATAGTTATTACTGGCACAACCCCGGTGCACTAGACTCATTTCAGAGGACAGCTGCAGTTTAACATGTGCACGAAGACCCTAGAAAGTACAGAGGCGAAGTAATGCTTGTGGGATTTACTAGCAGGGCTTAAGACTTTTAAGCAGCTGTTGGTGAAATGAGCTCATTGGCAGAGGTGCAATCCAAGGAGCAGGAAATGAGGATGCTCAGCTACTACAACTAGAGGTCAAATTCGGGATCCTATTATGCACTGAGGGGAAGTTACCTTGCAAGAAGGCAAGAGCACAAGGGAAGATTTCAACTCGCCAAAGTCTGAGGAGTTACTTTGTACGCCAAGACATGCACCTCGCTGAACAGAGAGTCAAGCCATAAGGAGCCGCTAATCTAGAATGTCGACGTGACAAGAACGAGTGCAGCCGAACAAAGGAGGTGGGGGAGGGGTTGGACAGGGTCACACACACAAGATTAACCGTACACACAAAGGAGTCTGCACAAAGGTTTGGCTGAAGCAAGGTTTTAGGAGGGAGGTAAAGGGCGAACAGCTAGAATGATTTTGAGACGTGTTCCAGGCATGAGTGCGGCAGAAAAGGGTGGGGTACGGGGAAGAGACCAAATGAAACTAGGGCAGAGTGATCAGAATCCCACAGGGACAGGAAGACACACTTAGGTGCGACAAACAAGACTGAACTTACCACATATTCATCGTCATAGCCATCGTCCTCCGGCACCCCCGTGTTTGGGTTGCAGTCTCGGACTGTAAATTTCATTGTGCAGCTGAAAGTACAAGCGACTGGGGAAAAAGGGAGAAACAGGAGCGCATAGTTTCTCTTGTCGAAATGGAGCACTGAAGCCCTCCTTTCCCATAAAGGGAACAGGAATAGTGCCATACCGATCTCCTCCCCAGGTTCCCCAGATAGCCTGGGAATTAATTCCACAGTTTAAAGATAGTTTATTGGGGAATTTTACCATAAATTTAGAGTCAAGGAAGGTTCACAGACAGGAAATATGCAGAAGTTAAAGCACTCTGGGACCCACGCCAATGCCCTTTAAGACTGAGTCAGATCAGGTGTGTTCACAGCCATTAGAAACTGCTGCAACCATTGCAATGTTCTCTTGCCATACAGACTATGATTTAGAAACCCAAACGCCACTTCAGTGATCCAGCCTAATTCTAAAAATTCCCAGTGACAAAGTAACAAAAAATCCAGCCCCAAATACAAATATTTAATCAGGTTAAACTAACCTCAAGCTCGGTGCGATTTTTAATATGAATGAAAGGCAAAAAACAGCATCTTCTACCCTGGAAGAAAATTCTCTCAATCCCATACATCAATGTTTTAAACCCAGTGTATCGGACAGAGAATTGCACTAGTAAAATATCTAAATCTGTTTTACACCTAGAAACTCTTTGAGGCCCAACTTACTGGCCATTTTTTCATCTGAATTTTAATTAATGTTATGAACCCTGTCAGTACAACTCTATGTCTTATATGTCTGATGAAAGAAGGGATTCTGATCTGGTTCATTACCTTATTGAACAACTACAAAAACTGATAAATTCAGTTCGCAAAACAAGGGAAATTGGCAATAATGCAAAAATTAAAGGAAACGGTTCAGTTAAATGCTAGTAATTGGCAAAATGGGCCACAAAAAGGATAGTTACAAATTTAAGGCAAGCCAAGACAGACTGTCACAAGTGTTCGGGTAAAGGGGGAACGCTAGGCTGAAGAGGCAAAGCTTGGTGGAGGTACGAAGATCTTTGTTTAGATCTGGGCAGTTAAACAACAGTAACAAAAGTTTAGCTATTGAGTGTGTAATAGGATCCACGATGTGTATAAGAATAATTGACAGGCTCAAAGGGTTACTAGACCATGCATACTAAAAAGCCTAGGGAATGAGAGATCCAAAACTGAATCATTTAACTGGAGACAGTGACTGGGGCAAGGGCACCCATCGGAAAATTGGGTTTGAAGCTTGGAGCACAGGAATTCGAACAAGCCATCTGAGTGGCTGAAACAGTGCATTAGCTAATAACGGTCTTGCATTTCATTATGGCTAATAACTGTGTAACCAACGCCAGGAAAGGTGTCTTACAAATTCAATCTGTGGAAATTCCCTTTAGGTATGGCCCAGGTGAGACAAATGGGCTGCAGGCAACTGGTTTGCAGTGAATTAATTGTTCTGTCCCTGGGGGGCAGAAATAGCTACATGCGGGGATAGCTTTTCAGCAAGGGAAAAAGATAGAGGGTTGTTAAAACCTGTTTCGAGACCCAGGGTTTCAGGGCATCTTTGCTGCTAAAGCTATTGTGGCTCTGAAACAAGAACTAATAATCCCTGTTTGTTTGCCAAGTGTTTCTGACAAGCAGAAAATAGTAAAAAAAGGAAATAATTTCAGTGGTCAGCAGGGTGGGATTTAGCATTTTCAGAACTGAAAAACAAACCAATGGTAGAGTCTAACATGATATACAAAATTAACATTAAATGCAAATCCTAAGCATCTCGCCAGTTTCTTTGAGAAATTCATTCAAGTGCCCCCCCCCCAAACAATCCTCCCATTCGGTACCTGCAGTCGGATCGTCCTGAGGCAGTCGGACGAGAGTGTAACACATGCCCGGCTGGTTGTAAGGAAGGCTGGCTGCTGGGATACAGCGAATCACAGCGTAAGCATCCGATGGTTCCATCTGCACTGTGACCCTCTCTAATAACTGGTCATTTAGGGTGTTTGTGCAGTCAAACTGCAGGAGTGGAGCATAAGAAGGAGGGTACTTGAGAGCAGCAAACATTTCTTTTAAAGATTTTTCTGAAATCAGCTACTGTATTGCCCTAAACATGGAGAAGATCCCACCTCATTAATAGTCATGCTTTCTGTGGTCCTGATGGCAGGGGGAACTCTGCAGACTGACTCGTATCCCCCTCCCCACCCTCTTGATTTGCAGGACAAGTCTGTTCTTCATTAGCCTACAAGCAGAAGACTGGCGATCTTTAGGTGTGACACAGACTTGACTTGGTCACAACTAGAGCTCCCGCTAGGACAGGATGTTCTTCGCCAGCACACGCTAAATACCAAGGCAATGGTTCCCAACCTTTTTGACTCCAGGGCCACAAATATAATTTTTACAAGCCTGAAGGGCCACCAGTGTCTGCCAGCAGTGCCCCAACCTGGGTCCCTAGGCTGTGGCTCCCTTTTGCAGCCAGGGGGATGGGAAATCAGTGCTCCCCTCCCTCTGGCTCCCACAGGGACCCCAGTGCCTAGGAACCTAGGCAGAGCACTTTGCCATGCTCCCTGCTGCAGCCACGGGGAGGGGAGCACTGATCTCCCGTCCTCTTGGCTACAGCAAGGAGCCGGCACCAGCAACGTGCTCCACCTCGGTACTTAGGCAGCAGTTCCCTTCTGCAGCCAGGGAGAGGCGAGCGGTGGGCCACTCTGAAAGATCCCGCAGGCCACAGGTTGGGAACCAATGTACCAATGCATTTATGAAATACTCAGTCTCTGAAGGGTCCCTTTGGCACCCCAGCAAATGTCCTTATCTTACCTGGAATACTATATGGTTAGTGAACACATGCTTAGTACAGCAAACAAAGTATTCTGTTTCTGCCTCTGTAAGCTGCACCGGCTCAGATGACTTGAATAAGGGACCCAAGCTTTTAAATTCGGGAATAGCAGCCAGTTGTTCTGCACAGAAAGAGAAGGACAGTGTTAGACACCTTTTGGTGATAGTGAGAATCATCTCCTTCCCCACCAGTGGTGAAACACTTGGCACAGCCACACCTCCCTCCACTGGTCTTCAAGCATTAGAGACCCCGTTGATTCTCTCTTCCCATACCTTGGAATATGTCGTGGCGGGACGGAGCAACTTTCTCAGGCTTGCTGGACACTAGTGTCATTTCTACAAGAAGAAGAGAAGCAAAGATACTGTATCGTAAAGTTCCTCAGAGACTCATTTCAGGCCCCATTATATCTTCCCCTATAGATTCACTAAGTAATCAAGTGCTCCACACATTTTACCACATGTTGCTTCTTACGCAATTTTTTGTGCACACTAACCAAAGCATTACCTTTCCTCATGATCTGTGACCTCCCAAGAGAAGAGAGATTAGTGAATAACAGTAACAGAGCCCCAGCTTTAGTCAGGAATTAAACATTGTTGCTTTCACCAAACATATTAGGTGTGAGAGTCTGACTACTCCAGCTATTATGCGTAATACAGCAGCTGAGCTATGTTGTATGAACACAGTATCATGTAAGACAGGCTACCATTTCTCACAAGGCACCAACTTACTATATACTCTGTTCTCAGGAGATCATATAATTAAGCTGATTCAAAATCATTAACGTCCCCCAGCCTCCCGCATTTAATTCACTTCCTGGACACTACAATAAAAATAAAGGATGGTCACATTAATACCACCCTATACTGAAAACCAACTGACCGCAATATGCATCTTCATGCTTCCAGCTTTCACCCTGGACACATTATATGATCCATTGTCTACAGCCAAGCCTTAAGATACAACCGGATTTGCTCCGATCCCTCAGACAGAGACAAACACCTACAGGATCTCTATGAAACATTCCTAAAACTACAATACCCACCTGGAGAAGTGAAGAAACAAATTGACAGAGCCAGACAGGTACCCAGAAGTCACCTACCACAGGACACACCCAACAAAAACAAACAAACAAACAAAAAAAAACACAACAACAGAACCCCACTGGTCATCACCTACAGCCCCCAGCTAAAATCTCTCCAACACATCATTAAAGATCTACAACCTATCCTAGCAGATGATCCGTCTCTTGCTCAGGCAGTGGGTGACAGACCCATCCTGGCTTACAAACAGCCCACCAACCTGAAGCAAATACTCACCATGAACCATACACCCTACAAAAAAATCCAACCCAGGGGACTATCCCTGCAACAAACCCCGTTGTCAGCTCTGCCCACACATCATTTCTAATGACATCACTGGTCACTGGTCACATCAATCACACCATAAGGGGCTCATTCACCTGTACATCCACTAATGTTATATATGCCATCATGTGCCAGCAATGCCCCTCTGCCATGTACATTGGCCAAACTGGACTATCACTACGCAAAAGGATAAATGGACACAAATCAGACAAAAAATAACAACATCCATAAACCAATGGGAGAACACTTTAATCTACCTCTGCATCTGACGAAGTGAGTTGAGCCTCATGAAAGCTTATGCCTGCTAAAATTAAATTTGTTAGTCTTTAAAGTGCCACAGAACTCTCGTTGTTTTTGCTGTGTACAGACTAACACGGCTACCCCTCTGGAACAATTATACAAATGTTATTTCTAAAACACGGAGATCAGAACTGCGTTAAGAGAAAACTGGCAAAATCATTTTAAATATTTTTTGTTTACATAGCTCCTCTGAGCCTCAAAGATACAGAAGCTCTTCATAAATTATACACACAGCAGCTCTGAAATACAGCCACCTCGGGGGTAAAGGGTAGTAACAAACACTGCACTAGAGTAGGAGAGGAGAATTTGGGCCAAAGACACTGACCCACTGAGACAGCAGCGACCATAGGCACACTGAGGCAAAGACACTGACAGCCGCATCAGACCACACACACCAGTAGCTGCACGGTATTCAATTCATCTGTCTCCAAAGGGTGAGGGCTGTGCTGACCCTGCTGTGATTGGAGCATGCAGCTTCAGGAACTCTATTGGGATCATAACCTTGATGCTTGGCCTATGAAGCCAGCCCCTTCTATAGCAGGTGCTATTTAAAGGAAGCCTGAATATTACCTGCTTTCTGTTCAAAGATTGGTGCAGTAGCTAGTGGAACTGTCTTCATGTCAAAAGGCTTGTCAGAAGGCTCCAGTGTGTACTGATGCAGGGCCTTCTCCATCCCAGGAACAGAAACCGTTAACCCTGCAAAATACAGGTGATTAATACAACAGGCGTCTCTAACATTAGGAACTGTACAAGGTCCAGGGAGGCAGCTTAACACACAGTGCTCACTACCCTGGTAAGAATCTGCCTACTGAATTGGAAGCTGCAGGGCAGTCCCAGAGTTTGATCATCAGGCCTATGTCTTGACTACCTCTCTTCTGAAACCAAACAAGGGAAACTTTATAAAAGGCTTAAAGCTCCTCCTACATCCTGTCCGTTGGTTTGCGTCAGTGAGTTGGATGCAGGGTACAGTCTGGCACAAGGCAATCCGGATTTAGTTTAAGAGAAGACGGTAAAAAGCACTATGACTCTGTGGTGAGCAGAGCACTGCAAAGGCTTTCAGACATTTAAGAGGTTAAAAAGGCTGCTCTGAACAAGGCAGTGACAGAAAACCGGCAGGCAGAGGGCACCTGAGGACTGAAGGGGTTGACCATGCCGCATGAATACGTTCTCCTAGGAGTGGCAAACTGTCCTCCAAATACACTGGGTCTTAATAATACAGCCTTTGTACGTGTAACATTTCATCCAGGGACTGCAAAGCACTTTATGGCCAACCACCAGTCTCCTCACCAAGATCGCCGTTTCACTTTACTCACTGTAAAAAAAGGGGTGGGGGGAGGTGATAAGGGACTTGTCCGAAGTCACACAGCACAGTAGTGCTGGAAACAGGCACTGGTAGTCAGGACTCCAGGGTTCTATGCTCTAGCCACTACACAACACTCTCCCCACAACTATATATTATGAAGCATTCAGATACTTTATCCAGTAGTGTTAATGCCACATAGTGTTTGGCTCTGTTCATTCCAGGCACCCTGACTGAAGTTATCAAGGTTGCATTGGAAGTGACTGCTACTTGTAATGGAATCAACCCAGAAGATGATAGAACTATAACATACAAGAAGAAAGGTACAGTTTTCTAGGATGAACAATGCTTTGTTCACGTCTATTACCAACCATTAAATATATAGGCAGCGTTCAGTGTGATCTGTCTCTGCTGTAGCACATTTAGGTAGAACGTTGCTCTGTCACGAACCTCATCATCGCTGTCCATCATACACCTGTTTGGGGAACGAGAATGTTGGGGTCAAAATGGTTCAAAATCCAGCACGATGGAAGAAACATTGGATTTGATTCTGCAATGCTAACTTAAACCCTCTGATGGATTTACAAATTACACAGGGAAAACTTAATACAATATTATAGCTGTGATCTATGTAAATACACTGCACCATCCCCCCATCTCTAAAATATTAAAATCCACGACTGTTTAGCATAGTAATTCACTCGGCTTCCTTGTGCATACAAGAGTCTTCTCCCTTACATATATGGCAGTCACTTAAAGTGTTGATACACACGTGCAACCTATCATAAAATTGACGAGATCACCAATTAGGCTGTTACCCTGTAAACCTGGGTCAGGTTACATAAACACGTCTGCAGCCTACATTTTGGGGCTATTGATGCTGGCAGGGGTTTGTAGCTGAGGCCTGGCGTAACATGAGTAATTAACAAATGGAGGGAGGCCTCATTGTTTGGAAGACAGAATTAGGGATGGAAATAGAATTAGGGACCTGATGATTATCAGGTCGAACACAGAATGTTGGTGCTAAATAAGATACATAAATAGGTCAGCAGCCTAAGACGACAGAATGTCTGAGCCGACTAAGAGAAGAGGGAGCACATGCAGGGAATTATTTACTATGAACTCCGTAACAAGAGAAGTTAGGACTGTAGAGATGAGGTAAAGAGGAAGTCAAACCATGGCCAATGTGTGGACTGCATATGCTGCACAGAGATTGGTTCCTGCAAAGCAACTAAGCCAATCCAAAAATGTGTGATTCAATGAGATGTGTAATGTATATAAAGGAAGCAGCTTTCTGTGTAACCTTGGCACTGTGATGTACCCTGTATCCATCCCCCTGCATTTGAGTCAACTCAGCATAGCACGGCTGTATGCCAAAGAAAGACACCTGAGTGATGGAGGCTGGAGTCAACTAAGTTCTTGGGAAACCAAGTGGAAAGAGGCCTCAGAGGCAATCCCAAGAGGGTTTTAAAAAGCTTTATTGTCAGATACATGAACCAAACCAGAGGGCACAGAAAGGAGACACATACCATGTTGATGGGCGAAGTCGGACCGCTTCATTTGGGGCAGCAGACCCCCCTCCTGCCTGGTCCCAGTGCGCAGCTGGGAGGCTGCCCACCTCACAACCATCAATTTGGGAGGCAATGCTCCCCTCAAACTCTGCCCATGATCAACATGGCAATCAAGTCACCTTTTAGGAATTCAGTTCTAGGTAGATCACAATTACTACTATATGTACATGGTACCTTTCAACCAAAAGATCCCAAAGCACATTACCCATTGAATCACTGCCCACCACTGAAGTGAAACATGGCAATTGTTTCAAAATGCACAGCAATGCTACACAAGTGTAAGTGACTATCTCCAAGTAGAATTGACTGTACAGAGGCTGAACTGTTTTACTGGAAGTTGCACAGGACTGGGAGCCTGGAACACCTGAATTCCAATCCTAACAGTCACTATTTGGCCTTGGGCATGTTACTTAACCTAACAGTAACATGAGTTAATACCTATTTGCTTCACAGGGCACGAGAAGACAAACATTTGTAAGTCACCGCCTAGGTGTATTATCCTTAAAACTTTCCATCATGGGTAAGTTCAAACACCTTTACTTTTCATAAAAGAATCACAAGATGCTTAAATGACTCCAAATGGTCAGAACCTGTTCCGAGAGTCACACAAAAACACTACAACTTTGGTGGCTCAGTGTTTCCTAGCACCAAGAGTGACTCAAAGGGAATAAATGCCATCTACCGACTCCATCTTCTGTTCAGTATGTTGGTTCACTTCTATTCAAGTACTGACTTGGCTTGACCCTGTTTAGCCTGTGGAGTGTAAGGGTACCCAGCACATGGTGGTATCCCTGCATGCTGCACAGATTAGTGCATTAAAGAACACAGCGCATGCACTGGCATTTACTCTGCTCACCTCTGCAGAAGCACCAGGATGCTTGGAAGAAGGTTCTCATTCTGGGCCCCAAACTTCGCTAATGCACTCACAGCAGCTACAAGAGAAAACAAAGGGATGGCAAAGATGTTCAATCTATAGCTAGAAGTCTATTCCAAAACATGCACACAGCATTTTTAAAGCAAGCATGTGTCTAATTGTCCTGAAGCTACAGTCAGGGAGGTTTCTCTTAAAATCTGTGCCTCCCCCTGTGTACACCCTCACACAAGTGGAGAAACTTCCTTTTAATTCTATTTAAAGGCTGTTTCCTCAATACTAAAAGGCCCCTGGCCAACAACACTGGGACCTATCACTTTAGTAAGAGAAGAGGGACAGGATGGGCAGCAGCAGTACAATCTTCCTCTGCATCATACCCCATCACATTACTTTGCCTCAATACTGTTCTGGAAGAATTATCTAGCAGTGAGGGTAGCTCAGTCTCCATAGCACATTCCAGTCCTTGGCTGGCTCTGGCACTTGCCATCATGGTTGCAAATACAAACACCCCCATTAGAAAATACACTGAAACTAGGGATGTAAATATGGGTTACAAAAGGTAACCGTTTAAACTATTAAAATTATATTGGTTAACCATTTAACTGATATAATTTTGTGGTGCCCCACACACTGCTCCCCTTCCCATAGCCCCCGAGTAGCGCCTCGAGCCCGGCTCCATGGGAGACCCACCACCTCGGACCTGGATCCCCCATGTTCTGCAGTGAGGCACTTTGTAGTGCCTACACCAGCAACTCGACCTCCCTGGGCAGCATTAGCAGCTCAGCCAACTCTGCCACAGCCTGGCACCATGGAGATGGAGAGCCCACACTGCTAGTTAACCCCCATGCTGCTGGGCCAGTTAACTGTTCAGGCTGCACTTGGAGGAGCCAGGGAGCAGGGAATTAAAGAGGAGGCTCAGCTGGCATCTGACCTAGCACCATAGCTCAGGGGTTAGTGCATTGCTTTAGTTAACCAAGGGCCTCAAGTTCAAATCCCACAGGGGCCTGGGTAGTAGTTTCTAACGGCCTATTGCTTGCTCAAACATGTTGGCCAGAACCAGCCCTTAGCACAGGGTGGAGGCATGTGGGACTTGGCTCCATAGCTCAGGGGTTAAAGCATTAAAAAAAAAAAAAAAAAACGATCATGTGGAGGGATTTTTTTTTTTTTTTAATCACCCGTGGAGATCAAGGAACCTCGGTGGGCCAGTCTGTACTCCACCTTGGGCCCATGGCCCACCGGGGATATCAGTTAGCTGCTCCTTCATGGAGCTGTGAGCACGGGAGTGTACCTGGCGTGGTTCACACCTCTCCCTGACACCTTCCCCTTCTGCAGCATGAGGGGAGACCCTGGCGCACATCTATCTAGAGTCCGCCAGATTGCAGACCCTTTTCTAGCTCCTCCAGGTTCTGGCTGCACTTTTCTCCACACCTCCTGATCTCCACACACCCTATCCATGGCTCCATGAAGTCACGCGATCTCTTAGTCAACCTCCTCCTGGCACTGACCAAGGTGCTATACATTTAACCAGGAGACGGATGCTGGAGGGGAAGGTGCTCTGTGACTGTGGGCCCTACTTCCGTTCCTCCCTGTGATCACGCTTCCGGGCTGGCTCCCTGGACACCTTTGAGGAGCAGTGGGTGCTGTCTGGGGTTTTCTGCTTGGTGTCCCCTTCTGGATCCCTGATTTTGAACCTGCAACCCTCACTCCTGACTGTTTTTCCTTTTATTGTTTCCCGTAATTTGAGCCCTGGGTTCAGTAGCTCCTCCCATTAGGCTGGTGGAGGGGCCTTCAGCTGTGGGCGGGCTTGCACCCAACCCACCTTCCCAGGACTTCAACAGGTTGACAGGAAGAGGTGGGGCCTGTATTAAAGCCCAGAAGCTAAGAGCAGAAAGGGGCTGCCAGTGAGCAGTCTGCATTCCCTCCCAGGGAGAAGAGAAGAAAGGTATGTTTGGGGCTATAGAGTAGTCGACAGTTACTCCCTAGAAGAAGGGAGTTTGGGCTGGCAAACGCAGGGAAGGGGAAGAGCCAGAAAGGCAGCAACATAGGGGGTAAGGCAGATGTTGGCTGCTGCTGACAGGGCCTCTGAGCTAGAACCCAGAGTAAAGGACAGGCCCATGTTCTTCTGCCAGCCACTGAGGGAGTGACACTATGAGGCAGTGAATGGGAAGACAACCCAGGATTGCTGGAGAAACCCCCTTCTGGGGTACCAGAGTCTAACGTGTAGTGACCTGGCCAGAGGGCTGAGTCAGGAAGAGGCAGCAGCAGCCCATGGAGTGAGAGAGGGGCAGAGGATGGCATGCAACTATGGAAAAAGGTATTGATCTGGTGAGCTATTCTCCAGAGTGAGCAGGAAGAGGTGCCATTCTAAGGGTGAGCGAAGCAACCCGTGACAAGGTTTTTAGGGCTTCCATCAGAGGCTGTGTATATAGCCCCAGGTCTCAGTGCTAACACAATAGCACTCAGAAAAGTAGGATTCAATACAATGCAATCTGGTTCACAACAGAAATGCAATTCCCCTTCCTAGCATACAGACTCCTCTATCGGCTCAGAGTGAGGTGATCTACGGGATAGAAGTATATTCCACTCTGATCTGATTCTGGAGAGGGGAAGGTTAGCTGCCTTTAAAGACAGAGTCTAAAGATTCTCTGTGGGAGAAAAGAGTGCAACAGATTTCTGAGGAGAAAAAATACTTTTCCATAGAAGCAGAGGTACATTCTTCAAGTCCTGAATAGCTCCACTTTCACAATGCCAAGTTTGACCTGTACAGACTCATGCATTGACTTCAAAGAATGGGTAACATTTCTCCTCCTTCCTCATTACCACTACTTTACCTTTGACATTGATGCTCACAAAGGACGAACCAGAAGCTAAAAGCTATGTACAGCGGATGATGATCATGCCCCCCAGAGCGTAAGTAGTTTGCATGGTCTCTTCTTGCGTCTTGTTAGCATGAATGCTAACAGCAGGATAAAAGCAATCCCAGAGCAGGCATACTGGGACACAGCTATCGACTGTTTCTTTAGAGCACCCATTCCCTCCCATGCCAGCACCTTGCTCCAAACTCCAATTTTGCACACATGAAGTCAATCAAGTGTTTCATTGTGCAGCTTACCAGCTCTCACTGCTTCATTTTCCAGAACTACCCTGTTGAAGATGAAGCGGATGTACTTAGATGGGGATGGGGTCCTTGGCCCTTCTTTGCCCAACAGGTGGAGTATCTTTGTGGCTAAAACTGTGTGTTCACAATCTTCAATGAACTCACAGAGGTGAGCCAAGCCTGATTCCTTACTCTCAGGATTCTCCTCGATGATGCTGATTATACAGTCCACAATGGCTCGCTTGTACTCAAAGCCACCCTAGAAGGAAAAAGGAAAGGATGCTTACCCTGCAGGTACTGCTCAGAAGGCAAATCCTTTATTGTACAGGAATAGGTGCTCATTTACCCTCATGCTAGGAGCAGTTTCCCTCTATTACGGAAACAAAAAAGTGTTCATATACACACAGAATCGGAGGAGAAAGAGATGGGCTGGGTGTCCTAATAGGTCCTTCCCAGCTCCGAGACCAACGCAGGACTGTTCTTGATAATACATTTTATAAATGTTTGTCCAGGCCAATTTTTGATTATGTTGGCTGATCTGAAATGTGGCAAAGTCACAGATCAGATAGCTCAGGAACAGAAATAAGCAAGATCTCGTTCAGAAATATCAGTCAAGCCCCACTGATGCTGTACAACCACCAAGGGAAAACATTAACAATGTACGATTCCCCTCATACCATCACAGCCATGGTTTAAAGGCTTTAAACCTACATCATCCCTGAGCATGTTGGAGAGGAAGGTCATCATTACGCTGTGTTTCCTTGGGTATTTCTGACACAGAGCACTGATGGCCTGCACTACCACCACCTGCAAGAGAGAAGAGGACACAGGACTTCAGTACCATGCATTACATTTTCTAGGAGACATATGAAGCATATTGCAGGTGCCATCACCTCAAGTTATGATCTTGCCAGATATAAGCTCAGCATTCAGATAGGAAAAGCAGGTGCTGGCACTCTTACCTTCAGCTCGGTACTAAGCTAATGTGCTAGCATGGTGCTGGGCACTGTGATGCTGGAGGAGCTGTTTTTAGGACAAGTTGCAAGTCACAGGCCTCACCGCTTAGTAATGGGATATCCCACAGTGCTTTTGGCAAGGGTAGGGGTGATTTTCCAAGAGCCTGGCCCAATTCCAGTTTGGGTAATTGTGTCTGTTATATACATTCCCTCTGCAGTTTCAAGTGTATCTAACGTCCCCTACTGTCTTAAAACAATGACAGATTTGTTGTGCATAGACAGACAGTTGCCACATCTCAGCAATTCCATTTCACTGGGGGTGCAGCAACTCCTGTATCATTACAGTGTGTTCTCCAGTACCTCATGGGAACAAATTAACCAATGACATTAATGGGAGCATCTCCTGCAGATTCCTGCCTCACTCTGGCATCCCGAGGAATAGCATGTGATTATGCTATTGAACTGTTTGGTAGTGCACAGGGCGCAGAGGTTAGAATGTGCAGGCAGTCTTAACTTCAGTATTTCCTGACTTTCGAATCACCAGCCTTAGATTTTTGATGGAATTTGATATAGTTTAGAGGCAATCTAAACTGTAAGACTTTAAATTGTGCTGGGTCACACCTGGATCAGATGCAATGGATATACATAACCTATCAAAACTTATAACCACCCTTCCTCCCATAAGACAGTTACAATGGACATTGACAGTTCCTGGCTACACTGGTATTTGAGTGCAATGCAGTTCAGTCAAGAGCAGACAGAAAGGTTCTTATCCCACATCATCTTTGGGAAAAAAGGAAGAGAAGCAGCAATGGTGGCCCTCTGCTTTCAACATCCTGGATCTCTAGAAATACCAGCTGGCTTCATGGTACGAGACTAAATCACCTAAAGCTTCACAGCAATTGGAAAAGCTTCACAAAATAGTAGGAGGAAAACCCGCAATAGTAAAGGTCAAAGGCCTCCAGTGCCTCACCTTAAACTCATCTGATATTTCTGACACAAAGGAGGAGATCTGTTTCATGAGCCTGTCTACGCTGCTCTCGCTCCCTGTTTTCAGGAGTGTGGTGATGGCCAGGGTAGCGATGCTGCGGTTTGAGTCAGTAATCAGGTTTTCCAGATCCAAGTTGCAGGCAGTTACTGCGGATGGGTGCTTCATGGCCACCTGGTAAGAAAGTAAATCTGGCAATAATATACTAGAGCAAGGATCAAAACATTTGCTTTTTGTTGACTGGTCATGGCCTAGTGGTTGCAGAACAAACTGGTCACATATACATACGCCAGGGCTGTCAGCAGGTGTCACACCAGAGACCCCTGTTCAGCTTCGAACAAACAGGTCTCAGGCTCTCTCTTGAGCTGCAGAAATAACTCCGTTAGCTGTAACTAGCAGGCAGCTATAGCTAGTGGAGCCAGCAGTAGAGGGAAATGTGGTTACATGCCCTACATCAGCCTAGGACACTTGGAAGAGGCTGCTGGTGCTGTAAGCACTGGTGTTGCTCTATTTAGGTGTTTCTAGCCTTTGCAGTTTGCCAGCCTGAAATCAGCTCAGATGACTATTGTATTCATCTCTTCCAATTCAGACACTATTTACAGGTAGCCAGACCACGACAGTTAGAGATTAATGCTTTGTACCCCAAACTTCAGAGTCCCAAATTTGGTTTACAGCCATAGCAGATCACAAGTTATCCAATTACAAGGGGTCACAGGTCCCTTGGTCCACAACTGAGAATAGCTAGCCTGACTACTATTGGACAGCTTTTTGTTGTAGTGGAAGGCTGATCTGCTAGCATGAAGAGACTGCTGATACTGTAATCACATGAGTAACAGCCCTACTTCCTTAGGAAACACCTTTCAGCATACAAGTTTGGTTTCTGCTTTGCACACCAAGTTTTATACCTTAGCACTTGTTTAAGAGCTCTCAGAAACACTCACCTTGTTAAGGGTCCTTACAGCTGCATATCTCAAGACAGGTTTGGGAGAACTACAGAAGAGCTGCAACACTGAAAATAAAGCATTTAGAGAAGTGACTTATGATGTAGCCATTGACAGAGGAGTGTTTCAATAGACACTGGCTCCCAGTGCTGCAAATCCAGACACCTGAATTTACTAACTAACATGCCTGGGAGAAAAGACCAACAACCCCTGTGACCAGGACACACTTCAAGAGGGCAGCAGAGAACTACTTCAGCTGACACAAAGGGTAACAGGTTTTGGACAATGCAGGAGAACTGACACACTCCAATATCTTGACAGTGAGTGAAACACACAAGCATTATACAATTCAGGTCAATTTCACCCACAGCAGATGTTGAGAAGATGTAACCGGAAGGAGCAAGAGCAACTAGAGACAGAATGTCCAGTGGTCTGCGCACATAGGTCAGCTCTACTGTTGGGGCATTTGAAGGTTCTAGTCAAATATGTATTGCTATCTAACTCCTCATACCATTACATTCGCCATCCATCAACAGTTTCCTAGTCTCCCAATCTAATTCAAAATTCACCTCCCAGTTTTCAGTTTATTTCAAGGACATGAGCTATTCTACCACCCAGAGTTCATATCTAGCAATCCACACTCCTCAAAATCTTCCTCTGTCCCCTCCACATACCCCAACTTCCCTGAGTAAGGGACAGGATAAATTTTCCATCCCTTTTTGATGCCCAGTCTCTTGACCCTTTTTTTCTTTCATCCAAAGCCCAAATCACTTCCCATCCAATTGTTTCTAATCTATGAGAGCAACAGGAAAATTTATAGTTGCAGGTATGAGAGACAATATATTCTTATTAGTAGTTAATATTTTATTATACAGAATAGCAGAAGTTATGCTTCAATCTCTTCGCTGTGTGTTCTGCCACCTTGCCTAGCCTTAGTCCTACAGCATCACAAACCAAACATATCCTGATCTGCTTTAAAATTTAAAATTTCTTAGCCAACAAATCATGCAGTGCTAAAGTATTTCTAAGACATCCCAGCAGCAGAGGGCAAAAAGTGTTCATTCCTTGCCTGACCTGAAACAGCAGGTGCCAGCTCCCTTGGTGTGCAGTTTGGAAGATGAATGATTGCAGAGGCAGCTTCGTAAATAACCATCTCGTGTTTATTTCGCAGACAGCTATCAATGAAGTCAAACAATGGACTTTCGTGCCTGCCGATGAAATGATGCACACACAATTTCAAACAGAGGCATTCTCTCTTTCATAGGAACATGATGAAATATTTATAAACAAGTTCTGCTGTGACATTATATAGATCTCTTATCTGGGGACAGATATGCAATCAGATTTATTATTTTTTGTAAAGTCATAATGTTACAATATTCACTCTAATATAAAATAGCTCAAATCATTCACATTACCATGTTTCCCCATTTGTAATACGAGACTAATCCTTGGATAGTCAATAGCACACTATAATAGGGCTCTATTAGCTAGTACATTAATCTCTACATTTCTCCAGACACCCATACAATCTTTAACAAGTCAATGGTTACATTTAGAAGAGAAATATCTTGATAATTATTCTGTCACATTCAGTTAATAACAATTTTCACTGATAAAGGGCCTTCAATCCAGAGTTTAAAGTCCTAAACAGCACAACCTTTATTATACTAGGATAAGAAATCAGAGATTGATCAGCCAGTCTCTCTCTGCCAGTACAGATGGATTCTTAATGGATTTTTTTAATGCTGTCTAGTCTCATTTTAAGTGTCCCAAAGTGTTCCTCAATTCCCTTGGGTGACTCCTCCATAATGAAAAGCAAATGGCCAGGAAGCTCTTTTTGGAAATTCAGTCAATCTATCCCTTTACTCTTGGCTGCACCCTTTGGATCACACATTGTTTCTCTATCCTTAGTATGTTTACACACCAAGTATTTTTAGATGGTTGATTCTCCTCTTAGTGCCAAACTATACAGAGTTATTTTATGTTTTACCCATGCATGTGCGCACACACACATACACAGCTGCTTACCCTTCTTCAGACTCTTTCAGGAGCCGGCTTGCAATTCGGATCAGCATGCAGTATGCAAATTGAGATTTCAGTCCAGATTTGGTGAATTTATTCAGCATCTTGGAAACTGCAAGGCGATCATTCTTTCTGAGGTGGTAAAGCAGCCCCAGAGCATGATACTACGAAATCAGGGGGAAAATATGATATATGCATGAGGATAGTCCCTAACAAAATTAAATACTTGAATACATATTCCCTTGAGAAGGATTAGATATTACCACGTTTTCTGAGTGCCACAAGTAACCAGACCAGCTATTTCCTAAAAGCACCCCGTCATTTTATATGAAAACAAGTTACTCAGAAATTATTAGAACTACGGTTCCAGCGAACCTGTACAGTGAAGTGTTCCTGCATGGACCTTAAGGGTAAGGATGTCAGAATCAGATACTAGAGAGGGAAAGATCTATAAAACCAACCTGTGCATGCCATGATGGGGCTTGCCATTGGAACATCAAATGTACCCACTTACAAAACCAGGCAGTACAGAAATACATGTGTTTCCAATGCAACTTCCATATGAGGGGCTCCCAACTGCTTTACAAAACATCAAATAACCCTATAAACACCCTTGAGGCAGCTAAGTATTATCCCCATTTTATAGTGTGATACTAAAGTGAGACTGTTTTAATTTACTTGCTGGTTACTGCCCAAGATTCATTTCCAGAGTGGATTAATTTATATCAAGACTTAATAAAGCAGCAATAGCTGAATCTGGAAAGCCACAAACCCAGAGTTGTATGTTTGGGTATGGATCTAAATATCTATTGTTGTCAGCTCAATTATGCCCTTAACCTTCAATGATTATTTTTACATTTCCTAGCTCCTTGAGATATTTAAAAATGGCCCTTATACAAATGTATCTCTTTAAAAGGCCAGACTTAGGGTCTCTCCAGTAGTCCTAACAGCTTGTTTTCTTGACGAGAACCCAAAAAATCCCAACATCTCGTTTGATACATTGGGATCAATCTCTGAGGAGGTCTCAAATTCTAAACAAAACTCCTTCTACATGGACTGCTCATGAATTCAACAAAACAGCATCCCATCTACCAGAGAAAATTAGTGGGGAAAAGGCAGAGGGATACACCAAACAGCACACTGAATTAAGAAGCTAATTTTTTTTCCAATATCAATTTTTCACCATTTCCTAAAAATCTTGCATTCTGCCTTAAAAAAGGAAAAGTATGACTACTTTTGCGTAAAATCCATGAGTTTTTTAAAATTCTCCAGTAGTTTGAATGGCAAGTTAGAGGTAATTTTCTAAGTGTAATCACATTGACTGGTATCATGAATTTTACTAATCTCAATAATTAAATGATAAATACTTCAGTAACTTAACATTTTTTGCTACATACAGTAATTAGTGACACTGAATGAACAAATCAATAGTGCCATAATCCTGTAATGTACTGCATGAGGATGGACCCCCGCACCCACACAGTCTCATGTAAGTCAATGGACACCTCCCCACCCACATCACATTGCAAGATCAAGGCCTAAGCGTAGTGTTTACAGTTATTAAGCATTGTTCTATCAGCTAAGTAATCATTTAAGTGCTGAAAGACCGACTCCATGGACTTTTTTTTTAAAATTACAGAAAACCATCAGCATGGTATAGCATGTTTATAGCACTTCATGATACACCCATCCTTATGCTCTGAAACATACCTGCACCATGATGTTGTCACTAGAAGCAGCTTCCTGGGCTTCATTGATCCACCGTTTGACCACATCATAACTTATCTTCATCATGTGCTAGGAGTAGAAACACAGAACATTATAAACTAACTAACCCCACTGACTTTTACTAGCAGTTTTGTAATAAGGATAATTTACCGGGAAGTTTTAAAGAAAAATTACATGCATAAACCATGATTTATCGATGTAGGACTCTGCTCTAAGTCATTGAGACAAAGAGATAAAATCCCCTGTAACAGCTAACTTGTATTTTGCATTCTGTTAATGTTGACACCTTTACATAAAAGCCACTGAGAATGGGGGCTTTTGTTAATAGAGAACAAGAGAGAGGAAAGTACCCTACCTCGTTAGCCCCATAGAAAGCTTGATACTGGCCCCAAATGTGACATTTTGTTTTAACTTTCAAGGCCCTGCATGCACAGCTCTACTTCTGTCTACCTGCTGGGCCTTGTGTACCATGCTCCTTCTCACCCTCTTTGCTCTAGTGATATGCCCGCCTTATTGCCCTACATGTGCTCTTCCCATTGCCTTCCTTAGGTGCATCTCCAAATCCCAGGGACTGCTGCTCTGAGGGTAAAATGGGACACAGCTGGGGCCACTCCTCCCTCCCCCCAGCACGCAGAGCTGTGCAGCGAGATCCTCCAAACTCTGGGACATTAGGACCCAGGTGATGCCTCCCCTCCCACCCACCTGGTTTGCTGAGAGGAACCAGTCAGAGACTCCAGCAGGTAGGGGCAGAAGCAGCTAAAGCAGGGACCTTTGGACCTCTGCACATTCAGAGAACTCTACTGTAATGATTGGTGCTGAGTGACTGTTTGCTTCAACCTTCTTCCTCCCTCAGTGTCTTCACCTCAGCTTCATTCAACAGTTGCCCCTCTTACCTGCTTCTCCCTTGTCCCTTCTGTTTTCTTTCAATTTACCTGATCCCCCCCTTAAGTAAAATCATATACAAAAAAAATCATGAAACTAACATGAGATTTGCAGCCATCACATAGTACATTCTGCTGGTGTGTTCTACCCCTTCCCCGACATTATGTCTGTCTTGTCTATTTAGACTGT
This sequence comes from Emydura macquarii macquarii, assembly GCF_026122565.2. Lineage (NCBI taxonomy): Eukaryota > Metazoa > Chordata > Testudines > Chelidae > Emydura > Emydura macquarii. The sequence continues at coordinate 8,349,965 of NW_027133607.1, read as the reverse complement.
ATGCTCTTTGGGGCAGGGACAATCGCCCACTCTGTGTGGATACAGTGCTTAGCACAATGGGGCCCTATGCTTAGGTGGCCCTTACGTACTACCATAACAAACATGTTAAATACAAAATACAATGCAGTGAGTCACCCCCACCCTCGTTTTTCCCCAGGACACCTACAAACACTAATCCATGCCAAACGCCTTTTCCCTCCCAACACTGTTTAAGAGGAGGAGAGAGTGAGATTAAAATAAAAATATAACACTAATTCCTTCCTGTCTGTATCTTGTCTTTATGTTCGTCTTGGATTGTAGGATCATCAGAGCAGAGACCATCAGTGCTCGTACAGCACCAAGCATGTTGTTGGTACTTAAATAATAACTGAACTGATAACCATTTCTTATTTATACAGAGGCACAGGTGGGCGCAGCACTTGCAAGTTTGCAGGGAGATAAGGTCCCTGGCCCAGAGGAGTGAATGCTCTAAATTAAACACAAACAGGAAATGAGCTATTAAGATATGGAATGGGAGTAGACTGCACTCTAACCTACGGGGAAGTAGTTAGTGCTAAGGAAGGGGTGCATGAGAGGAAGGTTGCTTGGAGCATGGTAAGTGAAAGACAAAAAGCCCCAAGTAGGAGAAGACAGGACTGGGCAAAGAGAAGGGGAGTAGGAGGAGGAACAATAGCTAAGATGTAGGCAGGGTAGAACTATACATAGTTTGTATAATACATAACACACAACCCTTCCCCCGTCATAACTAAATAAACCAGGTTAATGTAATACTATTTCTTCACTTACTAAAGAAGACACTAGAGCAGAACTTGATACACTGGGGACTTTATCCACAATGGCCTGCTTCATGTACCTCTCAATGGCCTGCAACATTGTACCCTATTAAAGAAAGGAAAAGCAACACATGATGCTCATTTCTGGTAGCAGGATGTGGCCAGTGCACTAACTAAAGTAGTTCCAAAGAGACACAAAAATATACATTGTATTTCCATATATTTACACATACAAGGGAACAGAACATGTGCTGGAAGTTGGCACCTTCACACTACTTTAATGACAAAGTCAATCCTTGCAACACGCACTTCTATGAGGTAGTCAAGCACAGTGTGCTTGCTCCTTGGAAGTTATGTGACTTGACCAAAGCTACACAGCAAGGCAGTGTTGGAGCTAGAATTGAAACTCCAAAATTCTTGCCCCCTAATCCCATGTTCAGTCTGCTAGCCACGTTTCTCTGTGGAGCTAGAGAGAAAATCAGCATATCTTTTTCAGTAATAAAACTAGAACTAAACCTGAATCTTAAAAACAATTCTGCCCAAAGAGGCAGTTCATTACTCCCTCAGTGCATTCTGCAAAAGAGATGTTCCTCTTCTCCAAATCCACTCAATCAGATTCTCTCCCTCACTCATGGGAGTGTTTTGTACTCACGTCAGTGATTCTGCAGAGAGCTCTAATAGCCGGGCCTCGGTATACATCTTCCTTCCCTGTCATGTCTTTGGTCAAACTAGGATAATTAAAACAGACTGTTAATATCATTATTGTATTATTAAATATTTATATTTGGTACCACAGTCCTTCTTTAAAAAAAACCAGAGCTTGTCATTTTTATAAGCCACCATTCATGTTATTACCATGCAAGCGCTAAGACACACTACTGGCTAGCCCTAGACAGCACCTGTCAGTCATTTGAAAATGATTAATATTTGGCTCTATACAAACCTATAATAAAGAACCTAAACTAAAAGATTCCACTACCGTAAGCCTAGGGCTTGATTTTTTTTTTAAGACAACATTGGCTGTGCTACTGTATTCCTGTTTCCTCTAGTTCTATGAATTTTGACACTAAAAATAACAATGGCTAGTTTGCTAGGTTTACCAGTCAAAATATTACTTCTTTCCAATTGCCAGAGCTACAAGTCCTATCAAGGATCTGAATATCTGTTTGGAGTCTGGCTCTTACATTAGGTTCATACAATAACAAAGATTCTGTAGTCAGAACCTGACAGTTTTGTTGATGAAGTCAGTCAAGACTATAACCCAGTTCAGTCTCCCACAGTTACATTGATTCTGCAGGGTGAACAGGATGGTATAAGCTTGTTTTTGTCAGACACATTAAGCAGTTATGGCAGGGAAAAGATGCTTACCAAGAAATAATCATTTTATGCATTAGTCATTTTTCTGTCTACACCCACAGCTTAAAAGAAACTAATAGCTCACTTTGTAGATCTGAAGATGTACCCAATTTCATAGAAAATGTTTAGTTTCCCTTGCTGTCCACTGTACATAGATCAGGGAGCCAATCTTGTGAAAAATGCAGCAGTTGAAAGTAACAATACATTAACATACTTATTTGTTTTAGAAACCTGTGGTTGGATTTTTCTAATACCTGCTGGTGACTATGATGACATCCTCAGAAATGTTGGCCATCTCTTTGATAGTAAGGTAGCACATTCTTCTCAAGGTTTGCTGTGGGAGTTTAATCACAAAAATATGAAGACTTGCCTACTTAGAAGAAATATTTAAGTCTAGTTACTAAAGACAAATACTACTACCCTCAGTCCCCAATTATATGACCTTAAAAACAACAATAACCACTGTAGCAACTTTCACAGAAAACTGCCGATGCAGAGATTAAAAACTTGGAAGCTATGCACTTCTGCTAACAGTGTTCCCACCATGTTTCATACTATTGACAAATCCATAGAATAATTTGGATAAGTACAATATGCGTGTCCATACTGGTGAGGCAAACTAGGCCAGAACCCTGTTAATAAAAGTGTTGTAGCTTGTATACTTTTGATCCCAGCATAGAATTTTGCTAAAATTGCTACAGTGGTTATTCATTTTTCAAGGTTAAATTTTTTTGGTATTTTAATCTACAGTAGCTAGAGTTTTAACAGTGTGAGTTTTGACCCTTAATTAAAATTAAGTTAAATCAAAGTCATGTTACTTTAAATAGGACCTTGTGCAAATCATAGAGAACAGCAAGAAATTTCACTGGTTAAACAAGAGATTTCACTGGTTAGCCATGACAGAAGTGATACATTTTAAGATTGTTCAATACAGAAGACAGTCCCTCATTTAGTCTATTATAATTAATTAGAAGCTTTTAAACAAGTCAATCTCCCATTTCTAATTTTCAAATGGAAAAAACATGCACAAAATATCAATGATTTGCACTCTAAATATAACTAACTGGAGGCAAATGATAAATCCTAATAGGCTCAGGGTACAACAGAAATTGGCACTGCAGAATCTGGATTTAAGAAAGGTCACAAAAATCTGGCATTTGTGGTATTTTGAGTCCAGGGAGAAGCACTCTGAAGCTTCTGGCATTGGCCACTGTCGGAAGACAGGATACTGGGAAGATGGACCATTGGTCTGACCCAGTTTGGCCGTTCTTATGTTCTAAATGACATGGTTCTTTATAAAACCTTCCCTATAATTAATACCCCAAAAAACCCAGTAAGCTAGGATTCTAGCAGAGATGAAAGAGACCCATCAGACTCAGTCCACTCCTGAGACGATATGATTTTCCCATGCCTCCTCAGAACATATCAGGTATGTAGCATCCATTTAATATATCTTAGCTAAAAATTTAACCCAATTTTGAGGATGTTCTAATGCCTTTGCTTTTAGCAGGTTTACCCATGAGTCAAACAGAAGGCTGAAGCTCTAGCCTGTAAAAAACACTGTCTTAATTGTGAGAGGCAAGAAACTAAGGGCCATACTGTGCTTTCAAACTGAACACATCCCTCTAGCTAAGATACTTACATGGACCCATTACTACAATATATGCACACCTCACAATTTCTGCTAATCTCAGTGGATTTACAAAGACCCAATGAGGATACAACGCAGCCAATGGTATGTGAAACATTTTTCCTTAAACACAGTGACTTACATCGTTAGACTGAAATAATCTGGTCATTGCAAAGAAGGCTTCTGTGGCTTCAGTGGTTCCAAAATGTTCACCCTAAGCATAACAAAGCAGCAGCAGAAGTTAGAGGCCAATCAAAATTTAATTGTCCAGTATTTTTCTCTTTTTTGCTCTCTCGTCTATAATGCCCACTTAAGATTCTTGGGCTCCATCCTCTGTCTCTAAACCTTTTTCCTTTTTAAAATATTTTTGCCATCTTAGAAACACTCCCTTCTTCACCTTGTTTCTTACAGAGCAGAAGACAATATAAATTATATTGTTTACTTAGTTTGTTTCAACAAAAGCATCATCCATGATACCAGCAAAGTAACAGGAATAGGATTTGTTAATTAAACTTTTTGTTGTTAAATTAATAATTGTTTGTTAATTTGTGTTCCCTCTGCTATCTTTACAGCAGCAGGGGCTATAGTTTTTGGTTTAAGTTTTTGTCAACAGAGAAAAGGATTCTCCTAGGATTTACCTAACATGAAACCTGTACTGATTCAAATACAGTAGAACATGCTGGACCTTGTAATCCCTGCTAGGTCGCACCTCAGTATTAAATATTGCCCTACTCAGTCCATGCACTCGCAGACATTTAGATATCTAAGGGCATGTCTACACTAGAAACATAAGTCGACCTATAGTAGGTTGACTTACTGCCACCACAGTAATTACTGCAGTGGTTCATGTTCACACAACCCTCTTTGGGTCGGTAGTACATGTCCTCACCAGGAGCGCTTCCATTGACCTAAGAGGAGCAGTGTGGGGAGCTGAGAGCCTGGTCTTTCAGAAACACTGGCAGTTCCCTACCAAGAGCCTGGCTACCGCACAGGCTTCCAGTAGGCTGCACCCCCACTGCATTTCCCATTCCCATTCTTGCCCCAGTTCCCACTCGGGAGAGAAATCCATTTCCCCCAGCTCCCAGGAGAGTGGGGATCCAGCCACCCAGGTCTCCAGGGGAGCGTGGGGCAGCTGGAACAGCCGCCGATGTAAGGGACACAGTGTTTACACAGACACTGCATTGCCCTAACTACACTGACATAAGCCTTACACCTCTCATGGAGCTGGAGTTATGTCAATGTAGTAGGGCACTTACACTGGTGGGAGGAAGGCTGTAATGTAGACACTAACATAATTAGGTCAACATAGGCTGGCTTATGTCAACCTAACTGTACAGTGTAGATGAGCCCTAAGCCAAACATGATTCCTCAGCCTGGATTCCTGTTCTCTACATAGGCAAAGAAAGAACCATATGACAATTATTACCACTCATACTCTTGTTTAAACATGGCTATTTCCACAGAAGGCAGGTTCTAACTAACTCAGTGTCACTTTAAACAGGGCATAAATAGGATGCCACTCCCAGAAGTCTTTCATAAACAGTCTTAAAAGCTTTAGTGAGCTATGTCTCATCTCCACCAAGGCAAGTTGAAAATCAGAACTAAGACCGTAACATTACATAATGAGGGTTCAACTCCTGTTACTCTTAACAAGCTGTCCTCTAGATTAACAGCAGAAGGTAAAAGTTGTTTTGCTATGCTTAAAGTACAATAATTCTTTCAATGCTAAACCTTTTATCAGAAAAAGACTAACCCCAGGATGTGTTTTTGGGTTAGAAGGATCCGCTTACCTGGTTCAGTAAGTAAAGGATCTTGGTAAGTATATGCAGACATCTTCGAGGATTTATGGGGGTCTCATTAAAGATACGAGCCTGCAGACACAGCAGAAATATTGTATTACTGCATAACACGTTGATAATGATTTATCCTCTCACATCATGGGATCGGGGTAACTCTCATCACCCAAGCAGTGTCATTCTATATTACACTTTAATGTGGACACCAATTAATAAATGTGCTTAGCTGGACAATGCACTCAATTTTAGCCTGACGGCTGTGATGTGATTTGAACCAGGGATTAGGTCTCAGGTTCCTAGGTTCTAATCATATAGCCAGTCAGTGCCAAAGCTGGGACATTTCTATTAATATTGGATGTCTTTGGGTTTTCTGTATGTCAGTTTAGTTCAGACTTTAAGTTTCCTTCCCAGCATCTGCAACCCAAACACGGCAACATTGTACTAGTGGAAGAGAACCTGACAGTGAAATTAACTACTCTATTTTCAGATTTATAGCTCTTTGCATCCAGAGAGAGCCCCTACCACTTCACAGACCATAGACATAACTGCACTGATATACAGCTAGTCACCTCTGGGGTGCACAGCTGTAACCAGGCAAAGAACCACTCAACGATATGCTGCATGACAACAGGGACACAGAAAAACAGCCTCTTCAGTAAGTGCCATGGAATCTTTAATGCCCACACAGATTAGACAGGTCCTCTGTCTTCTTGGGTTCCATCTGCAAGATCCCCACATAGTCAACTTCATGTGCACTCAGTTATTTTATCCAACCTGGATGGATTAATTGACCATATATCAGTTTTCACCATTGGCTGCACAAAGTCCAGATGTTTCAAACCTGTTGCTTAGGTCATGACAGCATCCAGTCCAATGCTTCAGCAACTTACATAATACACCTTCTATTCATACCTCTTGAAGAACAGCACTCTTCTCCAAATGCTGGAAAGGATTGGAGCCACTACCTAAACAATAAAACAAATAATTGACGGTTACCACATGCACTTGGATCAACATACCACTGGCTTGAAGCCATGGAACTCAATACGCAAGATGCCAACTCTTACGCTTCCACAAATTATCTCACTATGAATTGTGCAGAATGAGGAGTCAAGTGGCTCTTAATGCTGCTTAGCAGCACTGCAATCTGAGGGTCTGATGTTCACCAGGAGCAGCATTTAGGCTAGTTACTGGCACTGCATGTTTAGTGGGGCCAAAAAAAAACAAAAAAACATCATCAACACATCTCCAGCCAGCCAACTGGTAAAGCTGTCACATAGCATCAGCATCAAGTTAGGCTGGTAACTCCCTTTCTTCCAACCCCACCTCCTTTATACACCTCAGACATAGCCTAAGATGTCCCCTTCTAGTTAACGCTGCTTCTTGCCATTTGAATTACTCACACAAACCCATAACCTCCCACTGTCACCACACACTGTATAATCACTAACATTAGCCAGCCTTAGCAAAATATTAATATAGGGCCTGATAAAAAGCCTTGCCCCTAGAAAACTAGAAATTACATGCCATAGCATATACCCAGGCCTTAAAAAGTTACTAGATACCTACTGACCACAAGGCTAAACCTGCCAACCACAGGAAGGTATGAAATATTGGAAGAGGAACTCCATCAGCAAGATCCAAGGACAACAACCTGATGAAAAACAAGCTGTAGGAAGGGTAAAGGTACTTGCATTTCTACCATGGTGCTTGGCCCTGGATCCTGCTTACAGGCTCTATCTATTGGATAGTATGTACCTTGCTAATTTGATACTCCAGCCCCCTCTACCGGCTAAAAAAAAAATAAAATAGAAAAATGAAGTTTTCTGGTGCCTTTCCACCCCTGAGACTTCTAGTTACTACAAAAAGGGAACAGGTTTCCACTATTCCACCACCAACACCACCCCATAACCTCTGCTTTTCAGAGCTTCTTTTTAAGTTAATAATCCCAGATCCTTCCTCTACAGCTACTAAGGGTACATCTATGCTGCAATTAATCACCCTCGGTTGATCTGTGCCAGCTGATTCAGGTTGGAAGGACTCAGGGTAAGGGGATGTTTAATTGCAATGTATATTGCGTATTACATTGCGTATATCTACGTGGCAATTAAAAATCTGTGGCTGGCCCATGCCAGCTGACTCAGGCTCAGGCTGCGGGGCTATTTCATTGCAGTGTAGACTTCCAGGCTCAGGCTGAGATCAGGCTTCAGGACCCTGCAAGGTGTGAAGGCCCTAGAGCTCTGGCAGCCCAAGCCTGGAAGCCTATGCTGCAATGAAACAGCCCTGGGGAGAGAGAGTCAGCTGGCACAGGCCAGCCCGGGGTTTTTAATTGCTGTGTAGACAACACACACTCTGGGACCCTCCCACCTCACAGGGTTCTAAAGTCTGGACTCCAGCCTAAGCCCAAATGACTACACCACAAACAAACAGCACCTTAGACTGAGTCCAGCGAGCCCGAGTGAGCTGGCATGGGCCAGCTGCAGGTGTCTAACTGCAGCGTAGACATACCCTTAGTGTCAATCAGCAGCAGGAAACTGATATGCTGATATGAAACGTGACAGCTTCACTGCTGTACAAAGGGTTCTGACAAGCAGAAGTAAAACTGGGCAGTTTTGTTAGTTCTACTCTTCTGTTTGTTGGCAAAACTCTAAGGAGCAGCAGGAGCAGAAGCAGTAGCGGAGCTGTGTCTGCAGACTTAGGAGATCACAGTTCCCTTCAGCAGGATTATCTTCAGAGCCAGAAGATCTAGAATTACTTAAATGAAAATTTAAATAGTGAAAAAACTGATGGCTTAGTTCCCCATACCTACTAACAAAAGCTTCCCACTCATGAGGGTTTTTTTTCCCTCCCCCCAGACCCTGGCATGTAATTGTCTACAACACTACAAGACCACAAAGAACTTTACACCATCAGCTCAAAGATCTGTGGAACATATGCAAGTCCCAATGGTAATGAGCACAGAATTGACAGAGTATTTTAATCACTAAAGTGAGTGCGGTATAGATTGACAAGGTAATCTGGGCCCCAAACGCATTTCCTTCTTGGCCTCACTATCAAGGGGCTGCCAACAAGCCAGCAAGAGTGGCAACTGCACACGTTTTATTTTTAGGAAGTTGACACCTGCCTAGCAGAGAGACAAGGTGGGTGAGGTAACATCTTTTATTAGACCCACTTCTATTGGTGAGAGAGAGAGAGAGAGAGAGAGAGAGAGAGAGAGGATTTTGGGCCACACAGAGCTCCTCCTCAGGTCTGGGAAAGATACTCCCAGCATCACAGCAAAATGCAATGTGAAACAGATGTGATGTTGTGAGTACCTTTCCCAGGCCTAAAGAAGAGCTCTGTCTGGCTTGAAAACTTGTCTCTCTTAACAACAGAAGTTGGCCCAATAAAAGATATTACCTCACCCACCTTGTCTCTCTAATATCCTGAAGTGGACAACTACTCTGCATACTTGACAAGAAGGAAGTGAGACCAAAACATTCATGTGACAATAGCTTTATTCAGGACACTGTATACTATTTTAAATTTGTTATGAAACAATTTGAATAGCGCAGCTCCTCCAACCCAACACACTGATGGGTTAGAACACAAGAACAGCCATACTGGGTCGACTATTGGTCCATCTAGCCCAGCATCCGGTCTTCCAACAGCGGCCAGTGTCAGATGCTTCAAGGGAATGACTAGAAAGGGCAATTCTTGAGTGATCCATCCCATTTCCGGTTCCTGCACCCAGTAGTCCAAGTCTTAGGGACACACAGAGCACGGGATTGTTTAGCAGCATTAATCTGACAGCATGCCACTACTAGAACCTGTTTCATAGTTCTCTTTTGCTATAGAGGACATCAGAGATGCAACCAGTCTATTCCACACCATAGTATAGGGCAGCGGTTCTCAACCAGGGGCACACGTATCCCGGGGGGGGAGGAGGGGTCACACGTATCCCTGGGGGCAAATCAACTCATCTAGATCTTTGCCTAGTTTTACAACAGGCTACATAAAAAGCACTAGCAAAAATCAGTACAAACTAAAATGTCATACAGACAATGACTTGTTGACACTGCCCTATACACTATAGGCTGAAATGCAAGTACAATATTGACAGTCCAGTTGATGTATTGTATCAGTAGGTGGTAAAACTGAGAACGCGCACCATGCTGGGGGTGTTTTTACATCGGACTGTGTAAGCAAGGAGTTTCTAAACCAGGTGAAATTTGGGGATACTCCAGACAGACAGACAGACAGACAGACAGCTGAAAGAGCAGGGTGCAGGAGTCTGGAAAGGCAGAGACCTATTGGTGTAGGGGATCCATCTGTGGCCAGACAGACAACGCGGTCATCCAGGGTCACCAGGCAAGCCCCCGGCTCAGGCACGGCAGCCCCACAAGGGACCCTCACGGCGCCCCCCCAGTCCTAGACAGCCTCGCCAGGGCCACCTGGCTCCCGTCCCCCTGCAAACCCGCATGGGCCCCATGGGCCCCTCCCCCACGGGGGGGGGGGCAGCTGAGGCGGCGCCGTCCCGCGGCTGCCCCGGCCCAACGGGCGTTACAGGCGGCTACGGCCCGGCCCGGCCCAGCCCGCCGGGGCTGCGGCAGCTCCTCGACAGCCCGGCCGGGCCTCTCAGCCGCCCCTGCGCGGCAAGACCCGCCGGGGGCGCCCCATACCGGTCTCCTCGTCCTTCTTGTCGAACTTCTTAATCATGTCGGGGCCGCTCGCGTCCCCTCCCCCAGCGCCTCGGCCACCGAGCCGCCCGCCGCCACCAGCCGGCCTCGCTGAGGAGAACGACGCGGCCGCCGCCTGCCGGAAGGCCCGCCCCAAATCCGCCAGCGCGCCACAGGACTGGCCCGCAGAGCCGCCATTCACTGTGGAGACCCCGCCCCCTGCACGGCGCTGACCACGCCCGACGCCCGCTTCCACGTTCCTTCCCGCCTGGCCACGCCCATCCACGTCCGGGACACGCCCTCCTCCCGAAAGGGAAGCGGTGGGGGAGGCTCAGGAGCAGCCTGAAAGCCATTTAAAGGGACAGGGCCCGTATTTTCGGCCCCATCCTGCTCATATTTCTCCACGTCGCGCTCCTCTCCCAAATGCGCTTCGCTTTGGCGCTGAATCCCCGCCAGGGGCTGGAAATAGGCGTATAAAATTATGTGGAAAGGTTTTATTTTGTTTTGTTTTGTTTTTAAATATTTTTTGAAGGTTTCGAAATAACTGGAAAATACTGAGTCGTTTCCCCAATTAATGGTTGAATTAATCCTGAGTGTTGGGGATCATTAATATTCCGTGTTCCTAGCTGGGAAGAGTCCCGAGGGGCTTTGCACCATGGATGCACACAGCCCCACTGATGCCTTCACTCACTCACTAATTTATACACACATGCTGGGCACTTTACAGCCCATTCATCCTGTATTCTGATGCATTGAGCAGACACCTGCATCAATGCAGAGCCCCACTGTCTTCAGTGGACAGCTCATGTGGGTAAGGGTAAGCAAGAATGGCCTGGTCTACACCTAAAACGTAGGCCGACCTAGCTATATTGTTCAGGGCTGTGCAAAATTTCACTGCCTCTGCAACATAGTTAGGTTGCTCTAAATCCCACTGTAGAAGCAGCTAGGTAGACGGAAGAATTCTTCTGTCAGCTTACCTACTGCCTCCTGAAGGGTGGATTTACTACGTTGATGGAAAACCTCCCTCCATTGCTGGATGTGTCTATACTGCAGCAGCTTAACTGCAGCACTGCAGCTGTAGCACTTGTTGTGTGGACAAACCCTAAGTGTTTGCAGAATTGGGGCCTCTGAGTGAAATTATTGCCTTTATGCAGAAGGCCAGAATATAGTCTATGCATCAATTAAACCAGGTCTGTAGAAATTAATTTCACCATCATTCAGGCACAAGTCCCACTGCATAGGTACAGCCAGAGATCCCAATGATGCAAACACTTATTCATAGATTGTAAGACCAGAAGGGACCATTGTGATCTAGTCTGGTATACTGTGTAGCACAGGCCATATAAGTCCCCCAGGATAATTCGTAGAGCACGTCTTTTAGAAAAAATCCTGCCTTTATCTAAAAATTGTCAGTGCTTGAGAATCCATCACAAATGTTGACAAGTTATTCCAATGATTAATTGCTTTCACTGTTAAAAATGTACTCCTTATTTCTAGTCTGAATTTCCCTAGCTTCAACTTCCAATCATTGGATCATGTTATATCTTTCACTGCTAGATTTGAAGAGCCCATTATTAAATATTTGTTCCTCATGAAGATACTCCTAGACTATAATTGTCACCCTTTAACATTCTTTTTGTTAAGCTAAATAGACCGAGCTCCTTGAGTCTATCACTATAAGGCATGCTTTCTAATCCTTTAATCATTTTCATGGCTCTTCTCTGAACCCTCTCCAATTTATCAACATCCTTCTTGACTTGTGGGCACCAGAACAGGATACAGTATTCCAACAGTAGTCGCTCCAGTACCAAATACACAGGTGAAATAATATCTCTTCTCCTACTTGAGATTCCCCTGTTTACACATCCTAGGATTGCATTAGCTCCTTTGGCCATAGAGTCACATTGGGAACTCATGTTCAGCTGATTATCCATCACGACTCTCAAGTTTTTTTCAGTCATTTCTTCCCAGGATAGAGCCCACTATCCTGTAAGTTTGGCCTACATTCTTTGTTTCTACATGACTATATTTACATTTAGCCGAATTAAAACACATATTGTTTGCTTGCACCAGTTTGCCAAGCAATCTAGATTGCCCTGAATCAGCAACCTCTGCTCTTCATTATTTACCACACCCACTTATCTGCCAACTTTATCAGTGAGGATTTTATGTTTTCTTCCAGATCATTGAGAAAGATGTTAAATAGCGTAGGCCAAGAACCAATCCCTGCAGGACACCTGTGGAAACACACCCACTCGATGACAATTGCCTATTTACAGTTACATGTTGAGACCTATCAATTAGCAAGTTTTTAATCCATTTAACATGTGCCATGTTAATTTCATATTGTTCTAGTTTTTTAATCAAAATATTGTGCAGTACCAAATCAAACACCTTACAGAAGTCTAAGTATATTATGTCAACCCTATTACCTTTAACAACCAAACTTGTGATCTCCTCAAAAAAAGATATTAGGTTAGTTTGACAGGATCTATTTTCCATAAACCCATTTTGATACTTATTAATGACATTATCCTCCTTCAGTTATTAATTGAGTCCCATATCAACTGCTCCAATATCTTGCCTGAGATCAATGCCAGGCTGACTGGTCTATAATTACTCGGGGTATCCCATTTACCCTTTTTAAAAAGTGGCACAGCATTAGCTTTCTGCCACGCTTTTGGAACTTCCCCAGTGCCCCAAGACTTATTGAACATCAACATTAATGTTTCAGCCAGCTCCTCAGCAGCTCTTTTAAAATTCTTGGATGCAAGATGTATGGACCTATTGATTTAAAAATATCTAACTTTAGTTGCCTCTCTTTAACATCCTCCAGAGATACTAATGGAATGGAAAGATACAGTATCATCTGTTTTTTCCGCAAATTCAAAACAGAAATATTTATTGAACACTTTTCTGCATTATTATTAATAATTCTACCATTTCTATCTGGTAATTGTCAGGATTATTTTGTTCCTAATATATTTAAAAACTTCTTATTGTCCTTATCTCAGCTGGCCATAGATTTCTCCTTTTGTCTCTTGGTTTCTCTTATCAATTTGCCACCCTAAATACATTATAAACCTCCCTAAATAAGTTACAACCATTTAGTTTAACATTCCAGTCATGCCAATCATCCCATCAGGTTTCAGTACCAACTAGATCTAATTTATGCTCACAAATGAGCAATATCAATTACTCGTATTTGTTGCCCAGGCTCCTAGAATTGGTATATAGGCAATTCAAGCATTTCTTCTCTTTATGTCCTTTGTTTCCGTGATTAATTTTCTCATCATCTTGATTTTATGCTGAGCACTCAGATAGTCCCTCTTTTTACCCTCTCTCTCTTTGCTATTAAATTAACCCCTTCCTGACTACTCTAGCCAGCCTAATCCTAAAGAGATTTATCCCCCTTCTACTGAGGTGGTAGTCAGCCAAACTATAGAGCCCTCTCTCCTCACAGAAGGTGGACTGATGTGCCACAAAGCCAAAGCCCTCCACCTTACGCAATTTACCTAACCAGAGACTCACTTCTAGAATCTTCTGCCTTCTATCTTCCTTTGCTTGTGGAACAGGTAGGATCTCAGAGACAGTTACTTTGAAAATTCTTCTTCAGTATGCTTCCAAAAGGTATGTACATGCTTAACTTTACACATGAGACGTCTCATTCAACTGCAGACAATAGGGCTCAATGTAGATGCAGAGGACTCCCTGGCATCCATGCAGATCTCACTACAGGATTGGGCCATATAAATCCTTTCATCAGATTAGTGTGAGTCACTTCCCTTCAGGGTATTCCCCATTGCTTCATTCATTCCAGTACTATGATCACAGTGGCTAGAAAGAAAAGGCTTATTAGATTCTGGAGTCCATTCCTCTACAGCAGTGATACTCAGACCTCAGTGGTTCAAGAACCAAATTAGTGATCAACATTACCCGAAAGAGCCACAATACTCTGAATTCATTGTTTCATTTACTATATTTTAATATATTTTTCCTGTCATCCATCCTAAACTGCCTTTTTCTTGATTTCAGCTCCTTGCTCCTTTATTCAATTCAGAGAAATATGCGAAAATGTGTGTTGAATTCTTTTTAAATATGTAATGATTTTGATTTTGAGTATTCTTTTTATAGCAAGATTTTTATGGCGAAAATATTGTAACATATCCATGGTATGTTAGATATAATATAATATAATATAAAATATAATATAATATAATATAATTAATAATGTTCTAACAGCAAAGTGACTGAACAAATATTTATTACTATGTTATCAACTACAATAGCTTAATAACACAATAAAAGCATCCTGATTGGTTAATAACTTAGATTGGTTAATAATTAAATCTCACAGTGTTTTAATATCATGTGCTGCAAAGCACCACAGGAGACATATCAAAGAGCCATTGTAGTTGAGAGCCTCAGTCTGAGAGTATGTCTACACTGCAGAGTGAAGTCGATTTAATTTCAGTCGACTTTCAACTTACGAAGTTGGAGGAGTGTGATCACACCACATGCATTGCGTTTGGGGTTTGCATCCCCACCAGCCGTGCTTGTATTGATAATCAAAGTAGTGCACTATGGGTAGCTATCCCACAGTGCAACTACCCACAGTGCCTTGTGGGAAGTTGTCGTCCTCCCATGATGCAACGTTCTCTCTCCTCCTTCCCCTCTTGTTCCAAACAAACAGACAAACATTTCTTTGTGTCATTTTTGCAAACCCATCTCTGCCGTGTGCACACCATTGCCGGAGAGACATGGAGCCCACTGAGCTGTACATTATCATTGTGAGCATCACAAACACCTCATGACTTATCCTGCAGTATTTCCAAGGTCAAGACAGGAGCAGCAGCGCAGAAAATTGTGATGTTACTGAAGGCGCCCTGCTACAAGCCATAGAACGAAACAATTCTTGTTTGCTGCATGTTGTCACGCACCATATTCAGTTGGTGGAGCAGCAACCGCTTCTGATCCCAGGAAACAATCAGTGACTGGAGGGATCGCATCATTATGAAGGTATGGGATGATGAACAGTGGCTGCAGAACTTTCGTATCCGAAAGGCCACTTTCATTGAACTTTGCGCAGAGCTGTCCCCAGCCCTGAAATGCATGAATCCTTGCTTGAGACCTGCTGTGACAGTGGAGAAGCGAGTGGCCATCGCTCTGTGAAAGCTAGCAAACCCAGACTGCTACCAGTCAGTTGCGAATCAATTTGAAGTTGGTAAATCCACTGTGGGAGCTGCTGTGATACAAGTGTGCAGGACCATTAATAGACTTCTGCTAAGAAGGGTAGTGACTTTGGTAAACATGCAGGACATAATGGACGGGTTTGCCACAATGGGGTTCCCAAACTGGTGGGGCAATAGATGGCATGCATATCCCTATCTTAGCACTGCACCACCTTGTCACAGAGTACATAAACCGAAAGGGATACTTCTCAATGGTGTTGCAGGCCCTTGTGGATCACGGGGTACGTTCCACTGACAGTATTGTGGGATGGTCTGGCAAGGTGCATGATGTGCACATCTTTAGGAACTCAGGTCTCTTCAGAAAGATGCAAGCAGATACTTTTTTTCCTGACCAAAAAATAAGTATTGGTGATGTTGAAATGCCAATAGTGATCCTTGGAGACCCCTTGCTCCCCCGGCTAATGAAGCCGTACTCCGGGGACCTAAACAGCGAGAAGGAACGATTCAATAACAAGCTCGGCAAGTGCAGAATGGTGGTGGAATGTGCATTTGGCCGCTTAAAGGCACAATGGCGCAGTTTGCTCACTAGGTTAGACAGTGAATGCTACATCCTAACTGTTTTCCCTGCCTGTTGTGCGCTCCATAATGTGTGAGAAACAAAGGGGGAAAAGTTCCTGCTGGGTTGGGTCGTGGAGGCTGATAAGCTGGCCATAAATTTTGAGCAACCAGATACCAGTGCAATGCAGAGAGCCAACTGCAGAGCACTGCACCTCAGGGAAGCATTGAAAACCCATTTTTGCAATGATCCACAGTAATGTACGTATCTTTCAGTGCTGTGCCTTCCTTTCCCATCCCCCAGCCTCTCACCATCCTCCTCTTTCCCTGCCGACAGTCCCCGAGCTCTCAATGAATAAAGAGTAATGTTTTTTAAAGCAGTAAAGTTTTATTGGTGGTCCATAACAGTGGGGGGAAAGGAAGATAATTTAACATTCTCATAAGGCTGTTAGGGGAGTCAGAGCAAAGTGTGACTGTGCAAACAGCAAAGCATGCACATTCCCAGTTCTTAATGGGGCCAGCGCCTTTTTCTGCTCCCCTCCACCAGCGTGGAGTGGAGCACGTACTGCACCCAGCTCAACCTCCTCCTAGAGCACTTGGGGATGGGGGATGGGAAACATGCTGAGAGTTTTGCAGGGGCTGCAGAGGGAGTCTATCCTGCCACTGCTCTTCCTAGAGCTCTACCAGACACCACAGCATGTCAGACTGACCCCACATAACACACAACATCTCCTCTTGCATTGCATGCTCCTGGGCTGATTTTCTGTTTTCCATGTCCATGTTCAGTTTTTCTGACAATGACATCCTCTAGACTCTGAGCTCTGTGTCAGAAGCCACGGAGGTGTTCATTAGTTTGTTGAAGATGTCATCCTGAGTTTTCTTTTTTTGCTTTCTAATCTGGGAAAGGCACTCTGCAGGAGTAGAAGCTGCGATGAAGGCTGAATTGTCCACTGTAAGGCAAGCAAAGCACAAGGTTTCCATTGTTAGCTGGTCCCATGGATGAAAAGCAATGTTACAATGTAAAAATAACTCCCCTTCATATTCACAAGGCAACACCAGACCTGCATACCAATCTGTAGCTATTGCACGGATCAGAGTGGTGTTCCAGCCATGTAAGAAAGGGCCCCTTGCATCCATTATAGGGAAATCTCCATAGTACTAAATTCCCCAATCCACACTTTACCAAGGAGAAGGATCATTGGGCTCCCTTTTACCATCCCAAAGACTGGTTTGGGAGGAGGTAGTCCAGAGGGATTGGAGGAGGGTGTGCGTGAAGTGTTGCTGGAGAAAACTTAGGGACACCCGTTCCTGGACCCCTAACATTGATGACAACAACGTCATGTCTAGGAATTTTCTGTGTTGTGGCCCAGGACACTGTCCACGGCAAGGGAATAACACACAGGAATTGGTCGGGTACTGTAAACGTGCGCAATCCTCCCTAGGTGATCATGTGTGATATCAGTCTCCTGAGGGTAACACAGGTGGAAAGGGAAGATTTGCTGCAAGAACGAGGGGACAGGCCTGGGCCTTATGCTGATATGCTCTATTCCGCAATGATGCCTGCTCATTTAATAGCACAGTGGCGGGGAAAAGTGTCCTACAGTGGCGGAAGAAATAAGGCTGCCTCCCCAGAAACCTTCTGCAAAGGATTGCAAAGTACTTATATTAATGTTTTCTGGAGATATCCACCGAGGATTCTCAGACCATCCCTGTGCACATAAATAGTCTGTTCCGGGGTAACCCTCTGCTCAAATGGACCAACACACAGGAAACCCATCCCCTCAAACTCCTTTTTTTGCAGAAATAAGAAGCTGGACTGGGGCTGTAACTACAGAAATGCGATTTGCTATACACACTTACCAGATGTGCCTTCCCCGGCATTTTGGTCAGTCACACTGTCCTGTCCTCGGCTGGCCTGCTCTGGGGTAACAAACAGGTCCTGGTTCTCAGGGAGAATGGATACCCCGCTCGCTGCCCCCTGTTTTCCTCCTCCTTCTCCTCCGCATACACAGAGACTTCCTTATTCATTCTGGACTCGGATTCTATGGAGGTATCTATGCTGCGTGGTGGTACAGCAGTGGGGTCACCATCGAGAATCGCATGCAGCTCCTCATAAAAGCAGCATGTCTTTGGTGACGAGCCAGAACGACTGTTTGCCTCCCTAGTTTTCTGATATGCTGCCTCAGCTCTTTGATTTTAACATGGCACTGCTGCGTGTCCCTGTTGTGGCCCTTCTCCACCATATCACGCAATATCTTCTTGTAGATATCCAAAATTTTTTTGCTGGCTTGGAGCTGAGCCAGAACAGACTCTTCAGCAATATTTTTGTGGTCAAAATATTGTGATGTATCCATGGTAACTCAGAACTTAGATCTTCCTGTTTCCAAGGCACAAACCCTGTCACTCACTTGGTCTAAAGGAGAATCACCAACAAATGTTAGCAAATAGGATTTACAGTACATAGGTGAGATGTTCTGATTTCATTGAGTAGAGAGCAAGAAGCGCATACACACTAGACGGTTTATTAAAGTATTACTAAACCATCCTTGTCACAGGGCAAACAAAATCACTTTCCCTTTAAGAAACAGTTACTGGTTTTCAACATCTGTAATGGTAGATGGTATAAAATGAAGCACGGTAGGTCGTGGTGATATGGTGCTGTTTGTTGTACTTAATCTTCAGTAATGGGAATTACAGACTGTGTTTAATAAGCATTATGTTAAATAAAATTAGTTTTGACTGTAGTTAAGAATAGTGTTAACATGTTAAAGAAATATTATCAACTCAAAAAATCTTTCTTTAAAGTTTGTACCTACTATATATAAGAGAAAGTTGTTCTTGTGAGTAGACATATCAAACTCAATGGGATTACATGAATATTTAAGTCTCATCTCTTGAGCTTTATTTAAATACAAATGTTGCTTGTGTTTGACCTTTTTTTCTAAAACTGACTTAAAAGTTTACATTAGTGTAACTTGTGTATGCTCTTTAGGTTTAGTTTAAACCTATCCTATTCCTTGCCTAAATGACTCTTTAGTCAAACTGAGCCTGGCTCAAACTTGTGTCCATGCTACTTTCTGTACCAGTTTAGTTAAATAGGCTTTAAATTGTACCGTAAGTTAAACTCGTGCAACAATTTCTTGTAAATGAGACCTATCTGACTTTTTTCCCCTGCTGAAAAGATCCTTACTCTGCCCTTCCCCCCCCCCCCCCAACTCTGAATCTGTAGCTTTTAAACCCTGCTTAATATAATTAAATAAGTGTAGATTCTTGCAAATGTGTACACTTCAGTGACTTATTTCTGAATTAAGGGCAAATAGCAATACACTTGCTTTTTAAGGAATTCTCAGAGTAGACTTTGAAGTCATCCACATAACTGCTGTACCTTCAACTTAAGGTTTTTTTGTTTGTTTGTTTGTTTTTTTGCAGCGTCTGTTACTTTACTTCCTGCAGTTAGAGGAAAAATCGCTTCATTTGGCTGTACACAAGTTCTAAGATCCCCAAATAAATTCTGCCCATGTACTAACTGCCCCCGTTGGAAAGATATTTCCTGTTTAACTCCTTGGAATAGATCTCTCATCTTTATTACTAGTGCTGATGGAAAAACAATACAGAGACTTCAAAATTAAAAATTTAAAGACTGAGCAACCTCAAGGGAAATACCTTTGTTGCACGCATAAATGCACAGTGGGTTTTTTAAATTTTTTTTATATTAAAGTAGTTATGCTCTAGCTCTTAAAACCAAAATTTGTATTAAGCTGATCACTGAATGGATAAACTACTTAATACCTGTCAAATTACTAATGCATCATTAAATAAGCTGTTGGCATTAAGCATGCTAGTTACTCGGACCCAGATTCACAAAGATTTTTTTCAATGGCAGTTAGAAGCCTAAATACCTTTGTGGATTTGGAACTCAGTGCAATCAAGGGAGGTATTGGCACGGCATATTAAGAAGAAGACCTACTTAATGTCTGACTAATTTTGGGTCTTGTCTTCACTAGCGAAAACAGTGTGGTATTTTACCATATGTTGACTATCACATGGATTGGTGATTAGCTTGTGGTAGAAACCTAGTGCAGACAAAACAATTTTAGTTTTAACATGTATTAGCAGGTTGAGGTTAACACTAGGGTGGTTTGCCTTAACCTACCAGCAAGTTAATGTTTATGTTGGCCTGCCATGTGTTAAGATGCTACAGTACTGTTAACACTAGGATTTTATGATGTGTTAGCTAACGTGGTAATTCACCTTTTCTTTTCCTAGTGTGCATTCTTAAAGACTTCCCCTTAACTATGACTCCCGTCCTGCAATCGATTACACATAGTTGCATGTTGGCACAAACCAGTTATTAACTAACAATCGTTGACTTAAGAGGTTGAGGTTTAATTTATGCCAACTGAAAACATTAGGTGAGTGAGGTGACATTCATAAACACATCTTAAATTTTACAATCACAATAAATCTATCGAAAGGGCATAGACTGAGGAGTCTTCTCCCATGAACTCTCATCTTCATTAATGATCTGGAGGATGGGGTGGATTGCACCCTCAGCAAGTTTGCAGATGACTCTAAACTGAGGGGAGTGGCAGATACACTGGAGGGTAGGGATAGGCTACAGAGTGACCTAGACAAATTAGAGGACTGGGCCAAAAGAAATCTGACGAGGTTCAACAAGGACAAGTGCAGAGTCCTGCACTTAGGATGAAAGAATCCCATGCACAGCTACAGACTGGGGATCAACTGGCTAGGCAGCAGTTCTGCAGAAAAGGACCTGGGGGTTACAGTGGACATGAAGCTGGATATGAGTCAACAGTGTGCCCTGGTTGCCAAGAAGGCTAATAGCATATTGGGCTGCATTAGTAGGAGCATTGCCAGCAGAGCGAGGGAAGTGATTATTCCCCTCTATTCAGCACTGGTGAGGCCACACTTGGAGTATTGTGTCCAGTTTTGGGCCTCTCACTAGAGAAAGGATGTGGACAAATTGGAGAGAGTCCAGCAGAGGGCAACAAAAATTATTAGGGAGCTGGAGCACATGACTTATGAGGAGAGGCTGAGGGAACTAGGCTTGTTTAGTGTGCAGAAGGAAAGGGTGAGGGGGGATTTGATAGCAGCCTTTAACTATCTGAAAGGGGGTTCCAGGGAGGATGGAGCTAGGCCGTTCTCAGTGGTACTAGATGATAGAACTAGGAGCAATGGTCTCAAGTTGCAGTGGGGGAGGTCTAGGCTGTATATTAGGAAAAACTTTTTCACTAGGAGGGTGGTGAAGCACTGGAATGGGTTACCTAGGGAGGTGGTGGAATATCCATCCTTAGAGGTTTTTAAGGTGTGGCTTGACAAAGCCCTGGCTGGGATGATTTAGTTAGGGTTGGCCCTGCTTTGAGCAGGGGGTTGGACTAGATGATCTCCTGAGGTCCCTTCCAACCCTCATCTGCTATGATTCTATGACTTGTCACTTGCAAGACCTGTGGTTTGAAAGCAGGAAATGCTTCTAGGCATTTCCTATGCATCTAATAACGATGGAAGAAGCCTTAAATGACAGACTAAGCACTTTCACTGCTGCTCATAAAGAGGGCTTCTCTTTTTCCAGTACTTTGACTATAGCCACATGGAAACCTAGAAGCATTCAAGGTTCCTCATCTTCCACAGCTTGGAGGTGGCACAGGCTCTGGATGTGCATCTCTCCTGATGGATTTTGGCAAGAAATCCAAGCCAGAGTTCTTGGTGTATCCTGACCACAGGTCTCCACTGCAGTGGTGGAACCCTACAATTTCATCCTCACCGTCCACACCATTCTGGAGCACTTGGATTGTTCTTTCATGGTGGACATGAGGCCATTTATGACATCTGCAACATCACCTCAATGTCGAGTATCCCTCCTACACCAACTTGAACAGGTTGACAGCATAGATAGCGTCCTCCATAACTGCTTCCCTGAGATCTGACCAACAGAAGTTGGTCCAATAACCACCTTGTCTCTCTAATATCCTGGCTCTGACATAGCTACAACTACTCTGCATACACAGGAGGATATGACATACTAAGAGTGTCTAGTTAACACAGCTTCCCTCTCCTGGTTTGTTCCCTGTTTGGCCCCTTGTTTGTATATCCAAAGTCCCATCCCATCTAAGCATCATTCAACATCATTCTCCACAGGAAACACCAAACCGTGCAACCTCTCTTAAAAGATGACTTCACTGAGCTTTTTGAACTCCAGAATGGTTAGTGATCTGATGGCTGCATGCATTCATCCAAGTAGCAGTGACTCAAGGGAAGGCTTTATTTGGAACCAACTACAAAAGAGCTGCTTACTACCCAGTGAGAGGTTTTCCCATACTTGAAGCAGTTTTCCCCTGGTGCATTGACAATGGGCTTTGCTTTGAAAAGGGAGGAAAGAGTTAATGGTTCCCATTGACAGCTTGTTTCTCTTGTGGACTTGCTGCCCTTTCTTGGGAAGGTTTGCACGTCCTTTGGCACTACAAAAAAGCACAGGAAAGGCTGATATACAGGGTGGCTACTCTCTTCCCCAAATTATTCAGAGGTAAATACCTTTTTCACCCTTCTCCCGCCCCACCCAAAAAACCCAAAACCCTCAGTGGGAGTAGATTACAACTGGAGTTAAGAGTTTGCTGTAAACAGACTAACCGGAGTTGCTTAAATATACCAATCCATAATGCTTTGGTTGGGAACATACATTTATACTAACAGTATCAAATTCTAATCAATATTTACCAGCCCACGTTCAAACTCTACTGTGCTGCCTGGATGGTGGTGGGCACAAAGGTGTTCTTTCCTCAGTTAAAAGAAACAAATTCAGACTGGGTGAGTAGAAGATAGCAAGGCTGGGTAACACACAGAGCTAATATTGAAGCATCATACAGCTAATTTTTGGCCACGTTCCCATGATACCAGTGAGTGCTCAGTCTCTCCTACTACCCCATCTATCTTCAGTGCTTATATGACCCCCATTAAAAAAGTATGAGTGTCTCTCAGTCTTCAGTGTATTCATCCTCACAACCCGTGGGGAACTGAGGCACAGAGCAACTAAGTAATTTGCTCAATTTGCATGTATTTTAAGCCCATAGAATCTAAGTGGAGCCCATGCACTGCCAGTGTCTAAGAGCTCTGGGCACCCTCTCAGGGTGCAGATATTCTTTCTGGCATCCTTTTCCAAACCTCCACCTGAAGATGTGAACCCTCTGGGTTGCTTCTTCAAGGAGACATGGGATAGATTTAACACAATACACACAGATGCTTTGCACAGGATTCTAAAACCCTATTGCTCTTTAATAGCATGAGAAACACAGAGATCTGTACAAAAGTAATAAACCCTACATGCCTTTCCCTGCCTCAGTTTCCTCACCACTCCAAAGCATTCTTTGGGATGGGGGTCGGAGCTGTCAGGCGGCCACCCGGGGTCCTTCTGCTCCAGTGCATGTCTTTTTTCTGAGACACAGTTCTCTGTGCAGCTCATTATCTCTGACCTTGGCCAGTCAGTCCCCTTACTTCCTCCTGTCCAAAACTTCCTGTACGTCTCTCCATGAGTCATCCCCCTGAGAGTCTTTTTATAAACTGCTTTGTCACCTCTGTCTCTTTGTTCTGCTCTTCATTATTTTCCACTCTCCAAACCCCCAGCTAGCCCATTGTCCCATGGTGCTGCACACTCACAAGGCAGTCATTGAGTTCTACCATCATACCTGGTCTGGCAGAAACATGACACACCCTGCCAGCCCAGCTAGGTGGATTCCAGGTTTACCAAGAGGCATTCGGTGATACAGCAATTTTCAGAGTAACAACTTCATAACATCATTCAGAAGTCATAAGTTGTACAGACAGAACCCACGAATCATTCCACTCCTCTGTCTTCTCCTTTGAGTAACTCAATGCCTTAGCGACTGTCGTCTCCTCTCAGGCTGGGGAACAATCCCAAAGAACTGCCAGCTGCTCCCTCCTGCTCTGATGGAATCGGGTGCAAGTGCTTTAGTGCATTGTTTCTCAATCTTTTTGATACCAGGGACCAGCTTGTTGCCTTCCTAAACTGTGTCAGGGAGATCTCAGGGACCGGTGCCGGTCCACAGACCGGTCATTGAGGAACACTGCTCTAGTGCACGGGACCCCGTTAGTGACATTCCTTTCCAAGCACCTACTGCTACACAGAGGAGAGTTCTGCTGAGTTGCTGACCTCTGAAAACTTGCCACCGTGGCATGGGAGAGGAGAACCCCATTAATCTGATCTCCCTAGAGAAACCCTGGTCGCCAGAGGGATTCTTGCCGGCCAGTTATCTTCAGAAGGTGGTTATTAGTTGTGGGGGTTTGGGCTTCTGAGGAACTTAGGTTGGGATCTGAGTTTGGGGAGATCAAATGGTACTAGTGGGTGCCCTGAGATAGGATATCTGGGATTTAAGGGGGGAAATCAGAGGGGGTGGGTCTGGGACAGAGACAAGGGGAATATAGGACTTACTTGCCAAGGGAGGCCGCAAGGCCAATATTCCCCCTCAGCTGACTTGAACAATAATTTGATATGAACAGGGGGTGCATCAGGCTTGAGTGGCAAAGTTTGAAGGTTGGAGGAGTGACAATTGGTCTGGGAGGGAAATGGTATCTTTGAAAGGAATTGGTCATATCAACTTGATGTTGGCAAATAGATTGACACTACCATGGTACATAAGTTGCTGGACTATTTCTAGGATGGCTAAAGGGAGATGTGGCTTATCAAACACATTAAGAAGTGGAAGGGGGGAAATGAGCCTGTGTAACATGCTTACAAGTGGGTTGGCATATGCACAGGCGTTAGTACTGGTGCTGACATTTGTAATTGGCTTTTTAAGTATCTGAAGAACTATTTAGGGGGCTGAGATAGCACAAGGGCTGCTCTTTTCATGGTAGTTTACTTTCTGGACTGTGGACAAACCCAGAACAAGAGCAGCTCTTAGATATTTCAGCCCCATAAATTGCTCCTGTGAAAAATGTAAACACTAAGAACAAATCCTGTCCAAAGCTACTCAGCTCTGGTTGGGTTTCTGTGGAAGCCAGGTGCATCACTCTTCTGCAATGATTCAACAATATCTTCCTTCTTTTTAACAAAGGCGGGTTGGGTGGTGGGGGTATCTATCATACTTCCCTCTCCCCCCCCCTTAGGAAACGGTAACGTCTTACCTAATCTAGGGAAAGCTTTAAAGTGGAGATGGGGGTATAACTTTAGCAATCGCCTCGCAGCATAGCTTTTGGAAAACTCTCCTTCAGTCTTGAAATCATTGTCCGTGGAAAATCTGCTGTTTGGAATAAAAAACTTACTCAGCAGAGCTGCACCTATTTAAGCTTGAAGATCTCTATAGCAAGCCCAAACACTGTGCATGGCTCAGTAAACTCTATTGCTTTAAGATGAAGCGTAACCCAATGCAACATTCTTCTCTGGTGTCTAGTGCATTAAGGGGGAACAGCCTACTACTGCTGCCAGCCAATGGAGTTATTCCTTTAGCTCAAGTGCCTGCGTTGCTGAAGGTCCCTAGTGGAAACCCTGTTGACAGCCTATTGGGGGAAGGACCAAGCATTATAGAAATTGTAAGAACCAGAAAATGTGCTGTAGAAAAGAATGCACTAGCCCAGGGTGTGAAGGACTGAATGTTACCCTATAGGTCCCAATGATATATGAATGCAGATCTTGGATGTAATGACAAACCATGCAAACAGGGCCAAAGCATATGTGCAGAATTGGGTTTTTTTGGGCCACTTTGAGACATGCAAATAATTTTTTGCTGGTGATTAAATTTAACATACACATTTCATCTTCAAAACACTTTTCCTCTGTATCCCACGGCAGCCAAAGCCTTGGTACTTGTGCCAGGCTCACCCCTAACCTCTGAGTCACTAGGATAAAGAATATACTGTAACTGTTCAGTTTAACAAGATCCACGTTTGACACAAGCACCTCTGTATTCATACCCTACACTCTATAGCAATGATATTGTACAAACTGTACCTTGTGAGGTATCATTTGAAAACTAACACCACACTGGTCAATAATAGCATCATGGGATATATGTAACAATGCTACATGTGGAGTTATGGATGTGCTCTGATGTTATATTTTAAAGTCTATATTTGAACAAAGAATAAATAAGACTGCCCAGGTCTTGAATACAAATGAGGCCACATGACCTGTGACAATAGAATTGCAATTTACATAGGCAATAAACAGAACCACCAAAGCTCACAAGGTGGTTGAAGAGTCAGCATGCCTGCATCATAAAGAACTGTGTATTTGTTTGCCTAACTAGCCTGGACATCAGGCAGAGACTATGAAAGCACATTAATATAAAAGGTAAACAAAGCCATCAAGCTAACAAGGGGAGGTGATGACTCAGCTATCACTGAGGGATGGAGACTGCATTACCAGGAAGCTTTCCTGCTTCTTGAAGCAGGGTCTCACAAACTTTAAAAGATATGCTTTTCAAGTGTTTACTGGACAATAAAGAGAGTGGCAGTGAAGCCCTAAGTTTTCTTTCACCTAAGAAGACAAGGGAAACCAGCATCTCGTACATCTCGGACATCCTGACTGAAGGACAGGCAGCCATGGTGGATCAAGAGTAACTGATGAGCAAAACCATTTTAAACAAAGACCATGCTTTGCTAGATTGCTTTAGGCTATTAGATGCAGGTTTTCACTTTTGCTTCTTTTATTTGGCATCATTCAACCTATGTCCTCTTGCTCATATGCTTATTTTATTTTAATCTAAACCATCCCAGTGCTGCGTTTGAATTGAAGTCATTTTTAATGCCAGTTAATGTGGCAAGCTGCTGGGTATTGTCTCTTTAAAGGAGCAAACAAACCTTATTATTTCTCTGAGAGATCTAGGAGAGGTCTGGACACTTCAGGGTAGATGGTTTTGGGGAAATTTACGACTCGGGCGAGTGCTGGTTTCACCTCAGCAGAGACCAGAATGTGACTGGAGTGTAACAAGCAGGCTGATGGAGTCAGAGTTAATGAACCAGGGCTGCTTATCACACAGACACTTAGTACATGCTTCTATGCTGGCTGAGAGCATCCAGACAAGGGAGCTACAACAGCAGATCATTTTAAAGCACTTAGAGGTTTAGGACAGGTGGTGACACAACCTCCCACTGGACTGACAAAGACCATCAAGCAAAGAAAGGGGGCTTTGACTTCACCTGAACTGCAGTGATTTCCCAACCTTTTCCTCAGCAAAGCATGTGCCTGGTCCAGTCAGCTGACTCTGTTGTGTCTTCAGTAGGGGTAAATGAAACTGACTCCTGGCATCGATCCCCTTTGGGAGAAATGGAAAAGAAACCAGATCTGCCTACATGTAGGTTGCAAGGGGTGTCCAAAAAATTGCTCCTTAGCAGGAAAGGCAAATGCCCTGCAGTCAGCCTGGAAAACGTAAGAAGGTCATGTCCCAGGCAAGAGAAAGTGTGGTTAATCAGGAGTCTCTCAGAGAAAGTAAAAGCAAACACAGTGAATGCTCAAAGGTGGACAGCAAAAGAGGCTGAATTGTTGTAAAGACAAAGAAAGTGTTTTGCCAACCTCAAAAATAATGAGTCAGGCTGCAAAACACCTTGAGATTGACTTGAAATCATGAGATTTAAAAAAAATTAACATTGAGTTCTCTTGAATCTGTCTTCTGGTTTCAGAGCCTTTGGGATACATTTGCTTCATGTTTCCAAGGTTTTCATTTGCAACCATGAAACTTACTTTTTGACAAACGAAAGTTGAGATTATCATGTAATTGTATGAATCCAGAAGCTGGGGCTTTAAGAAAAACACCAAACACTGTGAGATTTGTGACAAAACTGAGGATATTTCCTTCCAACTCCTTGTCCACATTGCAGTCCAACTCCACATGCTCTAGTAATAATAATTCCTGGCACCGTTGTGGTACCTTTCAAACAAGAATCTCAGGCCCAGGCATCAAAGGTGTTTAGGCACTTAACTCCTACTGAAATCAAAGGGAGTTAGGCAGCTATATACCTTTGAGGATCTGGGCCTTGGTGCTTTCCAGCCAAATCACCAGTTTTATTCACTCACTCTCTCTCGATGAACAGTTCATGCAAACATATTTGAACCTGTTTGTTGTCCACAAACTGGTCACTTAGATTATTTGCTATCATAGTGTGTGACTGGTCACCTACATCACATGGCGTTGTTTCTGATCCCTGATTGGAAGATTATATGCATATAAATAGGCTGGATATGTACATACACACACACACACACAAAGCCCTGGTCATTCCAATGTTCATGAACAGCAAATAAGAACAAGCAGAGATACGGTGAAAAAGAAAAAATGTTTGGAACCTGAGTGTTGCAAAGTTTTAAAGTATCCCCTCAACTTTTTCATATCATATTTGGGATCTTTCTGTATTAAAATATAATCAATATGGAATGATAATTAACTTCACAATGTTCAGAACTTAATGCAAAACTAATCTGTTCAACTAGCTTTCCCACAATTAGTTCACACACACACACACACAGAGTCTCTATATATACATTTCTGGGAAGCACTCAGATACTATGGTGATAGGAGCCACATAAGTACCTAGATATCTATATTTTGATAGAATCAATATTATTTCTTTTTTACAGATGGAGAAAATGAGGCACATTAGAATAAGTGACTTGCCCAAGGTCACATCAGGAATTAGTGGTACTGATAGGATTCAATCCCAAGAGCCCTGATTACCCATCCTCTGCTCTAATCATCGGATATTACTTCCTCATCATTTAAAGCTGTGAACCTATACCTCAGCAGTCTCAGCATTACAAGAGCCATGTTCTTTCTTGGTTTAAAGATTAGCAGTGAAATGTTTTACCCTTTCTAAGTGCTCTTTGCAGAAAAACTTCATGGGGGTGTCCTTTCTGTCACTGGAATTCAGGTCAGGAAGGGGATTATTAGTCACAATCAGTGTTGTCTTGTCTTGATTGAACTCTGATGATCTGGACATAAGTTCAGTGTTTCTCTTGCGGCCATCGAGATAGTCTTGAAATTTATCGTCGTTCAGCGGCACAAAGTACTTCTCCTGTACAGGGGCAAAGTGGGACGTCTGGATTAGAAGTGCCACCTCCACGTATCCTGGGATATAATTGCTGTTAAAATCAGTGAAAACCATATTTCAGAAGAAATTGTGTAATGGGCTACAGTGGCTTCTCCCCATTGCTGGACAGAATAAACCTGTAGAAATACATACAAACACCGCACATTAGAAGCCTCCTTTTAGGTGTGCAATGACCCCCACATCAGTTGGGGGGATTAGCAGCGTTTGAACCTGACCTTCAGTACTACAGCATAGACCACTTGAGCTAAGGAAGAAACTCCCTCTGCTGACTCCAGTAATAGTCTTATCTACTAGTGAACCAATTAATAGAGGGGAGCACCTACCACTCAGCTTCTGGATCAGGGAGCAGATCATGGCATTCAATACTATATGTGAGACGAAGGTAACATCCAGTTGCATCATCGGGCTGTGAATATATCAAGCTTGATGTACACAGCTATATTTGCTGCAAGATGCTGCGAGGTGCTTTCCATCTCCAGCTCAGTAACTCAGGCAGGAGTTCTATCAGGCTGCCCATACTTATTGGCATAACATGAAGAGGTACATGAGACTGCCCCAGAAGAGAGCAGTCCAATGGTCCCTCCTCCAGGTGAAATTGTAGTTGCTGCTCTACACCAGCCATATGAAAGAAGAATAAGAATAAGAGTGCGAATGCGGTAGTAGAAAGTAGTGTTGGTTACAAAGCGTGATGCCCATTTCACTTACCAGTTTGGGATGGTAACGATACTGCTCCTCATTTTGTAGAGAAAACTTGCTCATGTTCTTCTAAATCAAACTATGAAATTAAAATAATATCATTCATTATCTGGGTCTCAAAAGCCCTCCTCCCAGCAAGCAGGGTTTTGATAGCTACCATCTTAGCCAACACACTGTGGCTTGACCCAGGGCCCTCCAAAACGGACCTGCTAAGCTGCAACCCCTTGAGCTAGAGAGTCAACATCTTATGGCTAGTGGCTGTAATGACTCATAGCCTCTGTGGATCAGGCACCGTGGGAAACCTGTAACACACACTCACTAGTAGGCTGCACTAGCCTCTGTGGCTACAGTGTTCAGCAGATCAGGCTAGCAATGTAAACATGACCACCCAAATTGCGCCAATGGTAAAGAAAATTTTCATCTATTTAAGAAAACCTTTGGTTATACTTTATATTATAGTTCCATCTATAAGTAGGTTATACATGGTTCATAAATAATCAGTAGATATTTAAATAAATGATTAATCAATTGTTATAAATTGATAGAGAGGCCAACATGTCAATAGGTTGCTTATAACTGTTCCTTACAACCATCTGACTCCTTCTTCTTCTTGCCACTTCCCTGTCTGGAGTCCGTGACTTTTATAGCCTTCTTTCAAGACTCATGGTTGTATGTCAGCCTAGTGTGCTGATTGGTGTCCATTGATATCTGGTCCATGTACTAAGTCATTGGTCTCCCCCTGGGCTGTATTCCATCCACAATCATAGCAAGAGCCAGCCTACCAATATAGCTCTCAGGTTGCCACTGGACAGGCCAATACCAGCGTAGCCTAGCTTCCCTCAATTTGTCTTCAGTTGGAGCAACCTGCATTAGGTCCCTTACAACCTTTCATTTCCTATCACGGAGTGTCCAACCATTTGACCATCATTCTCAATGGTTTTCATTTCCATGGCTGAGAGCATACTGATTACTTCTGTGGCTGGCCAAGTCTCTGTTCCATACATTAAGAAGGTTAAACTACAGTTTTATACATTCAACCTTTTAACTTGATTGGCATCTTTTTGTCACAGAGAAATCGGGTCAGCTCCTGCCATTTGCACTAAGCAGCTTTAGTGCGATGCAGGGTATCTCTAAGGAAGGCACATTGTCAGCAGCCATTGATCCTAGGTATTTAAATTATTTCACTCTTCTAAGCTCTTTGCCTGTGATATCCTTTGTCGGTGTCCTCTATAAAACTTTGACTGATATGCATAAAGCCATCTAATACACACACTACTCATGTCGGTACCAAACTCAAAATGTCCATGAATAAGTTATTAACCCTTTACAAACTGTTTAGAAATGGAAACTTAATACAAAGTGTGTTCAAACCTTCTGTCTAAAGTTAATATTTTTCTCATAATTTTTTTTACTAACCATATTTATGTGGAAATGGATCTTTGTTTCTTTGCATTTCATCTACTGCTTCCTATCATACTGTCGTCTTACATTTTTACAGCACCTTTCAACTCAAAGGATTTCAAAGCACTACACAAACGATATACGCCACAATTCCTTCACTCACCATGGTGGTATGGCCCACCTCTGTGGTGTAAGGGCGTAGCTGTTTAACAGCACACGGCGGTTAGGACAGTAAGTGTAAACGAATGCAATGGGAATTCTGAAGACTACATGTAACTACCCACATTGGAATTTGGCCAGGACACCAGCATCAAAGTTCATGCTCTTGCAAAAAGACCAACAGAGTAAATCCAAACGAAATAATTGATTACAAAATATATAGCGCAACTGTTGTGCATGTTTAAATAGTTGCGATGGTTTACCCCACCTATGCAAGGTATGTAGCGGTGGATGAATGAATTAACCCCTATATGAAGAAATTGGAAGCAGACTGTATAGGAAGGAGAAAAAAATTGTGGATCTAATAAGAATTGTGTCCAATATCTTCTCAATCACTTGCTCATATATTTCCATCTCCTCTCCCATACTTTGCCTTTTTTGACTGATTAAATTTAAAGATCTTCAGGGCAGGAAACGGTCTAATTGTAAGTCCGTAAAGCACATAGCATGCTTTGGGGTGTGATGAAAGAAACATAGCTTGGGATGTGTATTGGCCCTAAGTCATACTTCCTTCATCAGTAGATCACACAGTCTCTAAAAACTATGGAGGAGGAAGGATGGTGCAGTGATTAGGGCACTAGTTTAGGACTTGAGAGACCTGTATTAAATTCCCTGTTTCCCAGAGACTTCTTATGCAACTCTTAGAGTCTCTGTGCCTCAGTTTACCATCTGTAAAATGGGGAGAATAGGACTGCCCTACCTCACAGATGGCTTCAGGGTAATTACATTAAAGATTGTGAGGTGCTCAGATACTACAATGATGGGAGCCATATACATTGAGGAGGATAGACAAGGAGTTACTCTTGCTCATGGTAGCAGCATTACTTTACACTGCTCTAAGGGAGGAGAATCATGACTTGTAGAGTGACTGTTCCTCACACTCACTGAAGACAAAGGAAGTTTTGCCTGAGTAAGGACTGTGAGGACTGGCCCCTTTGCATTTACTTTCTACTGCAAAGTCTCCAGCACACCATACAATGGCAAAACAACAGAATCTGAGCCACACGAGGTTCTCATATAGGTGCTCCAACCAAAAGGCAAATATGGCTGGTCTAACAGCCTTTGGCCTCATTCAAACCATCCAGCCAGCCAGCCAGCCATTGGTATTACGCAGTCTGGCCTCAAGCAAGTTTAAAGTGTGTGCAGGCAGGCCAGATTCTGCCAGCGTGAACATGGGAGGAGGTTTCCCTGGTGGAAAGAAGCTGCAATTTTCTCATAAATAGTAGGACAGCAACACCCAGAAAGTGATCACATTGGCTAGGGTAAGAGCAGAGAACATGCAGGTTCACAGCATCGCCTCAGCACCATCCACCAGCAAGACACTTAGGGAGTCCAGACCACAAACTAAAGCCGAACCATGAGGGAGGACAGCAGCAAGACCACCTACTGTCCCTCAGGGTGAATCCAGCTGTTGGGGTTCATACAGTTGCCAAGCTAGGCAGGGCCATACACCTCGCTCTAACAATAGCTAACGTGGTCCTCCTCACCTGCTGGTCAGACAACACTGAATGGGCATTGAACAAGGGTGTAGTTCAGGTGTTGCTCCTTTAAAAAGAAGCAGCTGGACCGTTGGGATCTGAAAGTTCATTCCATGGCAGTTTGAAATAGCAACTGGGAGTTCAGATAAGAGAGGAGCAGAAGGGGAGCATAGGATTGAGAACGGACTCTAAGATCCAGAGAGAGAGCAACAGGGGCTCATGGGAAAAGAGTGAAGAGAAGAAATAAGTAAAAGGGAGAACTCAGCTGCTGAGAAACTAATTGGATGCTGAAAGGTGTACAGCCCAGAGATATCTGAAAATATAGTGGGAGACCAAGGGAAAAGGGGGGACACAAAGAAAGAAAATGTCTGTTGAGGGCCACAGTATTCTTATCAGCAAGTTAAAGAAGTATGGGTTGGATGAATGGACTATAAAATGGATAGAGAACTGGCTAGAGCATAGGGCTCAATGAGTAGTGATCAATGGCTCCATGTCCAGCTGGCAACCGGTCACAAGCGGAGTGCCCCAGGGGTCGGTCCTGGGGCTGGTTTTGTTCAACATCTTTATTAATAATCTGGAGGATGGGGTAGATTGCACCCTCAGCAAGTTTGCGGACGACACTAAGCTAGGGGGAGTGGTAGATACCCTGGAAGGTAGGGATAGGATACAGAGTGACCTAAACAAACTGGAGGATTGGGCCAAAAGAAATCTAATGAGGTTCAACAAGGACAAGTGCAGAGTCCTCCACTTAGGAAGGAAGAATCCCATGCACAGCTATAGACTGGAGACCAACAAACTGGGCAGCAGCTCTGCAGAAAGGGACCTGGGGGTAACGGTGGATAAAAAGCTGGATATGAGTCAGCAGTGTGCCCTGGTTGTCAAGAAGGCTAATGGCATATTGGGCTGCATTAGGAGGGGCATTGCCAGCAGGTCGCGGGAAGTGATTATTCCCCTCTATTCGGCATTGGTGAGGCCGCATTTAGAATATTGTGTCCAGTTTTGGGCCCCCCACTACAAAAAGGATGTGGACAAGTTGGAGAGAGTGCAGCGGAGGGCAACAAAAATGATTAGGGGGCTGGAGCACAGGACTTATGAGGAGAGGCTGAGGGAACTGGGCTTGTTTAGTCTGCAAAAGAGAAGAGTGAGGGGGGAATTTGATAGCGGCCTTTAACTACCTGAAAGGGGGTTCCAGGGAGAATGGGGCTAGGCTGTTCTCGGTGGTGGCAGATGACAGAACAAGGAGCAACGGTCTCAAGTTGCAGGGCGGGAGGTCTAGGTTGGACAGTAGGAAAAAGTTTTTTACTAGGAGGGTGGTGAAGCACTGGAATAGGTTACCTAGGGAGGTGGTGGAATCTCCATCCTTAGAGGTTTTTAAGCTGAGGCTTGACAAAGCTCTGGTTGGGATGATATAGCTGAGGTTAGTCCTGCTTTGAGCAGGGGGTTGGACTAGATGACCTCCTGAGGTCCCTTCCAACTCTAATATTCTATGATTCTATGAAATTCTGTCTTTAGTTTAGACCCCACTGAAGTTAACAGGGTTACATGAGGGTAATTGACAGCAGAATTAGATTATACTTACTCTGATTTATTCATTTTTCCTGGCACATTTAAATAACTTTGCTTTTTCTTTTCCTTTTTTTTTAAACTCCCATAGCTTAAATGAAATGAAAGTGTACCAGATTGCCAGCTCTTAATTCTTATATCTGTCCATGGAATATGGACAGGCACAGGAAGTAGCAGTGTAAGCTTCCCTATACTATCCCCAACCAACCTTTAAGGAGGAGGAAATATTTCACAATAGCCCTTGGACTCTATGATGGGAAAGCTAATGAGGCCAATAAGTATCCGCTGTGTTGCTGATATTTGCCATTGTGCTGGGGATATGGACGTATGCCAGAAAACAACTGAACTGAGACCCTCCAATGCATTTAATCTGTTTTTATGTAATGAAGGTTTAACACAAATGTAGTCACTTGTGGGCTCTGATTTCCAATAGCAGCTGGAGCACATAATAGTTGATGAAATTGTTTGGCTTTAAGCTGAGAGACACCAGAGTCTTTTAGATCCAGCAGTCCCAGGTTCAATCCCTGGGTCTGGTATCTCATTCAGGAGCATCTTATTATAAAAAGGCAGAGACTAGTTTATTCTCATTTAATTTACACAGCGTGTGTGTGGTTTATTTGGGAGGAATATTTGTCTAGTGGGAAAAGCGGGTGTATAGAGTTGCACAAACCTGTCAGCAGGAACTAGATTGGAACTTCAGGAACTCCCAAATCTATGCCCTTTCCTGTAACTTAGATGGACAGATATAGATTTATTGTTCTGTATTCATTTGTATTACCATAATGTTTATTTAATATACACAAGGGGCCGTAGTTTTATATGGGAGGGGAGTAGTTCATTTTACACTGTGTGGGTGCTAGTTGTACATAACAAGGGCTGGATCCTGAGATGGGGTAAATTGGTATAGCTACACCAATTTACATTAGTTGAGGATCTAGCCATACACTGGTAGTTTCACAAGAGCGTGGAGAATGTGGTGGATTTTGTTGCAGATGAAGCTACATATTTTATATAGGATGGCCCATCTAGCTAGGTATTTTTAGTACTCCCATCACTGTATCTTCTGGGCTTTATAAAGAAGAAAGAGGGATTGGTTTGAGAATTTGCACTGGATTGGGGCACGGTTATGATTTCTGTAAAGGGCAAGCATAGTGTGGCATTATGTGGCTAACAGTATTTCTCTTTCCTGTGTGGTGAAACAGCACCTAAAGAGAAAGTGTCTCAGGTGCTTGCCCCTGTAAAAGATGCAGCTGGGCTTTTGGGGCATGAGGGTTCATTGGCAGTTGAGCAGTTCACAGGAGAAAGAAGCTGAGCAGAGGGAGAGGGAATGCTAGCGGGGTGGAAGGAAAACAGAAAGAGGGAAGAGTAATGGGGGAGGGGGAAGGACAGGGAAAGCAAAGAAGCAGGGGCTGAAAGGAGCAGGAAGAGAAATATGGAGTCCTGCTGCTTCATTCTCCACCACATACCGGAAACCTTTCCTCTCTGTACCAATGACTAAAGTCCTCATGCACACGCAGGTCATCTTCTGCATTGCTTACTGCAGTCTTGTTCTCCTGATTCCCAGTCACCCATCTCCAATCTATGCAAGACATAGCAGCTAAAATGATTTCCATCGCTCATTAATCAGAGCCCCTCACTCCTCTCTTCAAATCCTTCCCCTGTCTCCCTCTTGCTCATTGTGTCAAATTTGAGATGCTCATTGTCACTTTCAAAGTCCTGCCCCAGCCTGCATCTTGGATCTGGTTTCTGAGCATGTACCCCCTTGTCACACTAAAAGTATTTCCTCCTTTCTACCTTCGTGCCTTCTCCCATGCTGCCCCTGCTATGTGGAACAACCTTCAAATCCCCGGGCACCAGGCTTCACTCTATTTAGAGGCTCACTTCTTCTGTGAATCCCACAAACATTATTGCCTATCTATCAAGTATCTTCTGCATCTCAGCATTATAGGTGGGGAGGTGGGTGGTAAGAAGAGAAAAGAAAAATGGAGAGAAATTATCATTCTATGTCAGGGTCTCCGATGTGTCTCAGTCTGTGTCTGTCTTTTAGATCATGGTGCCTTATTGCAGAGACTGTATTTATTTGCTTTTTACAAAGCACCAAATGTTTCATTAGCAATGTCACACATCATGCAGGCAGAGTTGTAAGAAACAGGGCTTTATTAAACACACTGAGACGAGCAATAAAAGCTGATGTTCTGCTTGTTTTTAAGCTACTACCAGCAAAAACCCTTGCTGAACCACTAGTCTCACATCAATACCTGTCCCTTTAGAAACCTGGTCCTCTTACTCCAGTTCCACTCATCATGCTACACCAAGCAAGTTGTCTTGCACTTAACAAACCAGATTATTTTAGGGTGGGAACCATACTGAGGAAAAGGAAATAAAACCTGAGTGAAGGTGACAGAGAATTCAAGATGCAGTGACCAGAAAGATCTTGTAAATACAGGATGAGACAGTAAGAGAGGGAGAAAACAGGGAGATATTAAATGCGCACAGCTGCATTTGCATAGGATTTGGGCACCCAGAATATGGAATTTGCAAGCACTGAAATTGTGGGCCCTCCGTGTAGCTACATAAATGGGCATCCAACAAGCTATTTGCACTAACCCAAGCTTTTTAAAAAAATGGTCCTTATATTTTAAAATGTATTATATAAAACCACACATGCATGATTTTTCGCCATGGGTTTGATGGCTGCTGCCATTCACGCTAACACTAAGACGTTTGGAAACACCAATTTCCATTCTGGTGGGGGGAAAGGAGAGGACGCTGTCTCTAATCTACCAGAGAAGGAAGCTCTCCTTAAAGACCGCTAATCTCTGGCACTAATTTATTCCCCCTTCCCCTTTGGCATGTGTGTTTCAGAGCCCGCGGTGGGGGGGGGGGGCGGGGCTGTTTTGATTCTCTCTCTTGTTTACTTAGAGATGGAATGTTGGGCCCAGAAGGTTCCGTGACAGTTGGAAGTGACAGTTGAGCAAGCCGCACCTGCAGGGGCGAGCGGTTGTGAGCCAAGCTTGCTCCTCGGGGGTCTGCCTAGCACTGTGAAAGAGCTACATTACCTCAGACTATAGGGATAGT
This sequence comes from Emydura macquarii macquarii, assembly GCF_026122565.2. NCBI lineage: Eukaryota > Metazoa > Chordata > Testudines > Chelidae > Emydura > Emydura macquarii. The sequence continues at coordinate 8,312,496 of NW_027133607.1, read as the reverse complement.
TGTGTCCAGTTTATTTCACGCTGGCTTCCAGGCCAAGATCTGCTCGCTGATGTCCCAGTCCGGTCACCTGGCAACTCTAAATGACACCCAGACAGATGGCAACCCTACCCTATTCCCTTCTCTTCCCGCTGCCCCATCCCCTCCGCCTTCCTCTCCACACTGTCCCGGCCCGGCTCTACCCCCATCCCACTTCCCCATCTCCCTCCCCACAGCCCCATTCCTCCATCCCTTTCTCTTCCCCCAACCCCGTCCCATCCCCCTTCCTTCCCCAGTGCCTCACCCTTGTGCAGAAACTCAGCACACAAATCCCGAGCACACAAACTCAGCGCCTCAAACGTGGTGCAGGACTCAGCACACAGAGGAGGATGATGATAGGACCAGGAGGCAGGGTCCCAGAGTTGCCAACCTCAGCCGGGGAGAGGGGCCGAATGAGCTGGCACAGCGTGGGAAGGACATAGTCCTCCTCCCCTCCAACAGGCTGAACTGAACAAGCCTTGCTCAGTGCTTGCAGAAATCGGGGGTGGGGGGGGATAATGCCCCCCCCAAACTATGCCCATGGTTGGCACAGGTTGATGACAGAGTGCCTCCCTCCACCTGTGGCAACTGGACTTTTAGTGTCCGGTCAACACTGCCTTTTCAACCAGGCTTTCCGGTCGAAAACCAGGCACCTGGCAATGCTAGTTACAGGATGTCCAATAGACTGAAGCCTTTTACAAGTTGTCAAAACTTCAAGCCCAGACTGCAAAACCAGACAACACTGCCCAGACATAACATGTTAGGGTGGGGGAAACAGTAGTAAAATAGGAGAGTACATGCATGAATAGACAGAAGAGGGAAGGAGGTAACTAGGTGGCAGAGGGAAAGAAAAAGCAGAGGGGTTAGGTGCAATGGAGGTCTGGCATTATTTGAGCTATCTCAACTTTTTTTTTATTTAACTGTATATAGAAACAGAGTCCAAATTTCTTTGCATTCATACACTTCTTCTCTACAGTGGTAAGTTATCTTTTCTTTGGCTGCTAACTCAGACAGGTCTGAATTAGGCTATTGTGGAGAAACCAAATTAATTATTTGCATCGGTCTTCATGGCTGAGGATGTGAGGGAGAGTCCCAAACCTGAGCCATTCTTTTTAGGTAACAAATCTGAGGAACTGTCCCAGATTGAAGTATCATTGGAGGAGGTTTTGGAAAAATTGATAAATTAAACATCAATAAGTCACCAGGACCAGATGGTATCCACCCAAGAATGCTGAAGGAACTCAGATGTGAAATTGCAGGACTACTAACTGTGGTATTTAATCTATCATTTAAATCAGCTTCTGTACCAGATGACTGGAGGATAGCTAATGTGATGCCAATTTTTAAAAAAGGCTCCAGAGGTGATCATAGCAATTACAGGCCAGTAAGCCTAACTTTAGTACCAGGCAAATTGGTTGAAACTATAGTGAAGAACAGAATTATTTGACACATAGATGAACACAATTTGTTGGGGAAGAGTCAACATGGTTTTTATAAAAGGGAAATCATGCCTATCTACTAGAATTCTTTGAGGGGGTCAGTGAGCATGTGGCCAAGGATGATTCAGTGGATATAATGTACTTAGATTTTCAGAAAACCCTGACAAGTTCCCTCACCAAAGGCTCTTAAGCAAAGTAAGCAGTCATGGGATAAGAAGGAAGGTCCTCTCCTGGATCAGTAATTGGTTAAAAGATAGGCAACAAAGGGTAGGAGTAAATGGCCACTTTTCAGAATGGAGAGAGGTAAATACCGGTGTCCTCCAGGGGTTTGTACTGGGATCAGTACTGTTCAATATATTTGTAAGTGATCTGGAAAAAGGGGTAAACAGTGAGGTGGCAAATTTGAAGATGATACAAAACTACTCAAGATAATTAAGTTCAAAGCAGACTGTGAAGAGTTACAAAGGGATCTTATGAAACTGGGTGATTGGGCAATAAAATGGCAGATGAAATTCAATGTTGATAAAAGCAAAGTAATGCACATTGGAAAACATAATCCCAACTATCCATATAAAATGATGGGGTCTAAATTAACTGTTACCACTCAAGAAATATCTTGGAGTCATTGTGGATAGTTCTCTGAAAACATCCACTCAATGTGCAGAGGCAGTCAAAAAAGCTAACAGAATGTTGGGAATCATTAGGAAAGGGATAGATAATAAAAGAGAAAATATCATATTGCCTCTTTATAAATCCACGGTATGACCGCATCTTGAATACTGAGTGAATCTGGTTGCCCCATCTCAAAAAAGATATATTGAAATTGGAAAAGGTACAGAAAAGGGCAACTAAAATAATTAGTGGTATGGAAAAACTACCGTATGAGGAGAGATTAATAAGACTGGGACTTTTCAGCTTGGAAAAGAGATGACTAAGGGGCATATGAATTCTATAAAAGTCTATAAAATCATGTCTGGTGTGGAGAAAGTAAATAAGGCAGTGTTATTTACACCTTCTCATAACACAAAAACTAGGAGTCACCAAGTGAAATTAATAGGCAGCAAGTTTAAAGCGAAAAAAAGGAAGTATTTCTTCACACAACACACAGTCAACCTGTGGAACTCCTTGCCAGAGGATGTTATGAAGGCCAAGACTATAACAGGGTTCAAAAGAGAACTAGATAAGTTCATGGAGGATAGGTCCATCAATGGCTATTAGCCAGGATGGGCAGGGATTGCTGTTTGCCAAAGGCCTGGAATGGCCGACGGAATGGATCATTTGATGATTACCTGTTCTATTCATTCCCTCTGAAGCACTTGGCATTGGCCACTGTCAGAAGTCAGGATACTGGGCTAGATGGACCATTAGTCTAACCCATTATGGCCATTCTTATGTTTTTATGAATACCACTGCTCTATTCTGGGCATACGCCTATTCTTCCATTTTTGTAAAACAATGTGCTTGCATCCATTAGGAACCATAATCTTTGTGGCATGATCCACAACTTGAGAGCAAACTTGTTTTGTGAACATTTCCCTGTTCCTCCATTTATATGTGAACCTTCTTCTCTTCCATTTACAAGCAGCTCTATAGCAGCTACAGCAACTGCTTAAATGGAAAATATTAGAAGGTCCAAAAAACAAATTTTTAATTCAAAATGTTTTGCGGGGTTGGGGGGGAAGGAGAGGGTTTTGTTTTTTACCAGCTGTATTACATGTATTCATTGAGAGAATGACGATAGGTTATAACAGGAGAATGGGTTGTGTAGTTATGCTATAGAGGTAACATAGATAATTGCATTCAGGAATCTTTATATTTTTGCATAGATGAAGTGGAGGGGAAGGACAGTCCAGGGGTTAGGGAACTTATTTGAGACTTGGGGACCTTGGCGTCATTTTCCTGCTCTGCCGCAGATTTCCTGTGTGACCTTGGACAAGTCACTTAGTGTTTCTGTGCCTTAGTTCCCTATCTGTATAATAGGGATAATAGCACTTCCCTGCCTCACAGGAGTGTTGTGAGAATTGATATAGTAAAGACTAAATAGAAAAGACCATATAAGTGCCTGAGATGTTAGAAGTCAGACATAAAAGAGATTTATGATGTGTTAATAACATTGGTGGACTTTGTTATCAATATCATCTTTGTTCTAATTTTATCTCAACAAAAGAAATATCATTAACCCATTAGAAAAAGAAGCTTCAAGGTGCATAGCCACAAACAGCACTGTTGCCCCTACCCCTCTCCCCCCCACAAGGCTGGTGTCTAAATCTGAGTTTCTCAGTACATGTTGCTGTGAATCTTGTTGATTTCAGTGGCATGCCAAATGCGGTCCTCTGATGATTAACTTCCCTGATGTGCATCTTGGTGCTGTGCAGAACAGCAGTGTGTGCTGTATTTCAGGGAATGCTGGATCATCATAAAATACTGCCCTAGTGACTGTTGATTATCGTAAAGGGGGTAGATGGGGTTTGTTATCCATGGGTGACTGTTCTGTCATTTTGTCTTGTTTAAGATGCAAGACTAAGTCATTTCTAAGAGAATCAGGAAGCAGATGGTTTTCTGATGCTAAAGTTGCAGTAATCGCTGTTTATGCTCCTGTCAATGGGAAGCTAACTTAGGTTTCTAGTCTTGGAGTTGCTTAATGGAGACTCAGGGCTTGGAGAGGGGGGACTGAGTCTGACCCAGGAAGCTGGATACAAACTTCCATGAGAGATGTACCATTATATTAGACATGTGCAAGAGCCTCACTTGCATAGGAGAATGGAACCCAAGGAATTTGGGTGTAGGATGAGCAGATCTGACATACGATAAAATGAAAAAGTTATCACTAAATCTTTGTGTAAAAGACCAATAGGCACTGGGTGCTCTGAATTAGGCTAATCTGATTTGCTTAATCTCTGTGGGAATTTAAGGGCAATACTATGTTTTGGCCACCAGACAGCGCTCATATTTCATGAATGTTACAGACTAGTTCTGAGAGAGACAAGGTGGGTGACAGGATATCTTTTATTGGGCCAACTTCTGTTGGGGAGAGAGACAAGCTTTTGAATTACATCCAGCTCCTGAAGAAGAGCTCTGTGGGCTCATCTTCTCCCTACCCACACAGGGCACATGGTCTTTTGTAAAGCAGCTTCCCTGGCTGCTCGCCCTCATGGACTCTGAGCTCAGCAACAGGGAGTCTAGTGGAGCATACTCAAAACTACCACACCCAATTCCAGGAACTTCTGGAGGTGGAGTGCAAAATCTGCCCAGGCACAATGACCCAGACACAACTCACTCCTACCCAGCTCCCCCATACATCTCTTAAAAGAGATATCTCCCTATTAGCCACATGGATTACATAGTGACTTCCTCTCCTCTTGCCCACTTACTAGACAGACTTTAGTCCAGCCTTTCCTAGAGCTTGCTTATTGTTATGATTTTATAGTGACTATCAAGACATATTCTCCTGAAATATCCTAGTTCAGCTGGCAACTGAGTGACTGACCTAAAGTATCTGTGCCTCTGTAACAGGGTATTGGCCCAAGAACACAGGTGTGGCCCAGTGCACCTGTTCCAAGGCTGGCCCCTTCAGGTATGTCTACACTGCAGTTAAAGACCTGGACTTGGTAAGGTAAAAAGACAACAGGAAAATGTTCTACAAATACATTAGAAGCAAGAGGAAGACCAAGGACAGGGTTGGTCTGTTACTCAATGAGGGGGGAAAAACACTTCCAACCAAGCCACACTTCCAAACTAAGGAAAGACAATAAAACAGTAACAGACTAATAATAATTAATAATAAACAATAACAATTGTTATTACAATATTATTGCTATTGTACAATAATAATAACTAATAACAATAACAGACTAAGCCAGGAAGAAGAGGTAAGCAGCTCCTGAGGAGCAAGAGAAGGGCTGCAGAGTAAGAGAACACAACGACAGTCTGGGGAACTGTGAGAAGTGGGCAGTGAGCTGATGGAGCTAATCCCCAGATGTGCCTAAAGGGGGCACTCCAGCAGCGAGCAGAGGTCCCCGTGACAATCCACATCTTTCTTGAAGTTTGGTGCCCACAACTGGACACAACACTCCAGCTGAGGCCTTATCAGTGCTGAGTTGAGCGGAAGAATTACTTCTCATGTCTTGCTTACAACACTCCTGCTAATGCATCACAGAATGACGTTTCCTATTTTTGTTTTTGCAAAAGTATTACATTGATGACTCATGTTTAGTTTGTAATCCCTGATAACCCTCAGATTCTTTTCTTCAGATTCTACTTCCTAGGAAGTCATTTCTCATTTTGTATCTGTGCAATTGATTTTTTTCTTCTTAAGTGTCATACTTGGTATTTGTCCTTATTGAATTTCATCCTATTTATTTCAGACACTTCTCCAGTTTGTCAAGATCATTTTGAATTCTAATGCTGTCCTCCAAAGCACTTGCAACCCCTCCCAGCTTGGTATCATCTGAAAACTTTATAAATGCACTCTTCATAAATGATTTGGATAATGGCAAAGACATATTGAATAGAACCAGATCCAGGACAGATCCCTGCACAAACCCGCTCGATAAGCCCTTTCAGCTTGACTGTGAACCATTGATAACTATCTGAGTATGGTTTTCCAACCAGTTGTCACCCACCTTACTGTAGTTTCGTCTAGGCTATATTTCTCTAGTTTGTTTATAAGAAGGTCATATGAGACAGTATAAAAAGCCTTACTAAAGTCAAGATATATCACATCTACTGTTCTCCTGTGCTCCCACGAACATCCACTAGGCTTGTTACACTGTCAAAGAAGGATATTAGGTTAGTTTGACATGATTTGTTCTTGACAAATCCATGTTGGCTGTTACTTATCACCTTATGTTCTACAGTCTATAACATGATTGCTTGATTATTTGATCCATTACCTTTCCAGGTACTGAAGTTAAGCTCACTGGTCTGTAGTTCCCTGGGTTGTCTTTATTCCCCTTTTTATAGATAGGTACTCTATTTGCCCTTTTCCAGTCCTCCAGGATGTCTCCCATGCTCCATGAGTTCTCAGTGATAATTGGTAATGGCTCAGAGACCTCTTCAGCTACTTCCTCAAGTATTCCAGGATGTATTTCATCAGGCCCCACTGACTTGAAGACATCTAACTTGTCAAAGTATTTTTTAACTTGTTCTTTTCCTTAGATCCTCCCCATTTACACTGACGTTACTATGTTAGTCATCTGATCACTGCTAACCTTTTTGGTGAAAACTGAAACAATAAAGGCATTTGACACTTCAGCCATTGCTACATTTTCTTATTGTCTTTCCCTCCTCATTGAGTAATGGGCCTTCTCTGTCTTTGGTCTTCCTCTTGCATCTAATGCATTTGTAAAATGTTTTCTTGTTACCCTTTGTTTCTCTAGCTAGTTGAATCTTGTTTTTTGCCTTGGCTTTTCTATATTTGTCCCTGCCTGCTTTACTTTTTTTTAAATATTCATGCTTCGTAATTTGACCTTGTTCCCACTTTTTGTATGACTCTTTGAGTTTCCAGTCATTGAAGATTGCCTGGTTAAGACAGATGGTCTCCTACCATACTTCCTATTTTTCCTACACATTGGGATAGTTTGCTGGTGTGCCCTTAATAATGTCTTTTTTTTAAAAAAACTGTCAACTTTCCTGAACTCTCTTTTCCCTTAGACTTGCTTCCCCTGGGATCTTACCTACCAATTCTCTGAGTCTGCTAAAGTCTGCCTTCCTGAAGTCCATTGTCTTTATTCTGCCGTTTTTCCTTCTACCATTCCTTAGAATGTTGAACTCTATCATTGCATGATCACTTTCACCCAAGCTGCCTTCCACCTTCAAATTCGCAATCAGCTCCTCCTTGGTTGCCAGGATCAAATCTTGAACAACCTCTCTCCTAGTCACTTTCTCTACCTTCTGCAATAAGAAGTTGTCTCCGATGCATTCCAGGGATTTGTTGGATAATCTGTGCCCTGCTGTATTATTTTCCTCCATCAGATGTCTGAATAGTTGAAGTCCCTCATCACCGCCAAGGCCTGGGCTTCACATGATTTTGTTAGTTTTTAAAAAAAGCCTCATCTACCTCTTCTTCCTTGTTACGGGATCCATAGTAGATCCCTACCATGACATCACCTTTGTTTTTAACTCCATGTAGGTCTTTAAAATGATTATTTCAGTTAAAACATTTTTATTTTAACATTCCTTCAATGTTTTCTCTCCAAACACAACAACCGTCTGGTCTTGCATGAAGTCCCGAAATTGAAAATGATAAGAAATGAAAGAGACCATTCTTGACCATTCTCCCAGCTTTTCCTCTTATCAGATCTACTTATTTCTTTCTCACTTCCATGCCAATGGCAGATAAAGGATGCTGCTACATAGCCTGAGCAAACACAGCCTCCAGGCTAGAATGCAGTTCCATGGAACAAGAGATTGCACTTTTTGTCATCAAACAATACCACAAGTCTTTCAGACTTGTATTAATCTGATGATCCCACTTGTGCATAAAAAAGCCATCTAGTGACGCAAATTCATTATTGGGTTGTGGCCTCTTTATGCCATGTGGCATAAAGGGGTCTTAAATGGCTCTCATAGAATACTCCTGCCTTATGGTAAATTCTTAGACCAGTATAAAATTGGTGTCAGGGCTGACTGGGGGTGGGAGAGTTTGCCCCAAGCCCCCTTTTGGAGAGGCCCCCAAATCCATGGAACAATGTTTATTGGATGAAACATATTTACTGTACATGACCCAAAAAAACACGGTTGCTTACCAGTAACTGATGTTCTTTGAGATTTGTTGCTCATGTCCATTTCACTATAGGTGAGTGCATGCCTCCATGCATAGTTCCCGGAACTTTTTTCCCCTTAGCAGATCCCATAGGGCTGGCTCCGGCGCCCCCTGGAGCCCTGCACACATGTTGTGGTATATAAGGCACTGCCGGCCCTATGCCCCATCAGTCCCTTCTTTCTGCCAACTCTGGCAGTGGGGATAGGGGGTGGGCTGTGGAATGGACATGAGCAACACATCTGGAAGAACATCAGTTACTGGTAAGTAACCTTGTTTTCTTCTTCGAGTGCTTGCTCATGTCCATTCCACTATAGGTGACTAACAAGCAGTACCTTGGAGGTGGGTAGGAGTTACCGAGGAGCTGCCCTGAGCACCGCTCTGCTGAATCCTTGTCATCTCTCGCCTGTTGGGCAATGGCGTAGTGGAACGTGAAGGTGTGCACCGATGACCAGGTGGCAGCTTTGCAGGTGTCATGCAGAAGCGGCACCCTCACCTGCTCGTAGCAGAACCTGATGCATGATGTAGTCCACAAGGAGATGCGCTGGGTGGAGACAGGTGAGCCTTTCATCCTGTCAGCCACTGCAATGAAGATCTGCGTTGGTTTCCGGAACGGCTTTGTACGCTCGATGTGGGGGAACTGTGACCACCCGCTGCAATGGGTGTCTGCTCAGCACATATACCGAGGCCAACCATGCCTGGAGTGGTCTGAGCCTCAGGCAAGCTAGTCTCACCACGTGGCCTAACAGCTGTAGGCAGTGCCTGGCTGTTGTCCTGGGGCATCAGTGCAGCTGGGAGATGACAGAGACTGTTGCCTCGAAACATGGCTGAGGCAGGAAGGCTTTGGCCTGGGAAGCATCCGGGGTCGCCCCAATGAATTCCATGCGTTGCACTGGGGTTAGTGTGGACTTTTGCTTGTTTATGAGCAGTCCCAACCAGCTGCACATGAAGCAAGTGAGGGTCACGCTCTCCTGCACTTGGGACCTGGACCTGCCCCTGATCAGCCAATCGTCCAGGTACGGAAAGATTTGCACACCTTTTATCTCAGGTGGGCAGCCACTACTGACATGCACTTGGTGAACACCCTTGGAGCTGAAGACAGGCCAAAGGGCAGGGCTGTGAACTGGTAGTGGGAGCCAGCCACTGTGAAAGGGAGAAATTGCCTGTGGCTGGGGAGGATGGACACATGGAAGTATGCATCCTTGAGGTCAAGGGCAGCATACCAGTCTCCTGGATCCAGGGAAGGGATTATGGAGGCTAGGGAGACCATGCGAAACCTGAGTCGTTTGACATATTTGATTAGACGATGCAGGTCTAATATAGGTCTCAGACCCCCCTTTACCTTGGGGATGAGGAAGGACCTCGAGTAGAACCCCTTCCCCCTTCTGCCTTGAGGACCATTTCCACCACTCTTATATTGAGGAGGGTGTCCACTTCCTGCAAGAGGAGTTGCTCGTGAGAGGGGTCCCTGAAGAGGGATGTAGGGGGAGGGTTGTTGGTGAGGGGTCGAAGTAAACTGTAGGGCATAGCCCCTGAGGCTATCCCAAGGACCCAATGATCCAATGTGATCTTTGCCCATTCAGGATAGAAGGGCCTTCACCTGTTTAGGAAGGTGCGGGGCGGATCCAGGAGAGCAGTTGGGGCACCACCCTTGGGCGCACCATCAAAACTGTCTCCTCCGGTTGCCCAACCCCCTGGGGGGCCCCTGCTGGGGGGCTGAGGATGAGCTGGGGGGCTGATTCCGTCTTCTAAATCCCTTATTTCTGTTCCAATTTCTGTAGGGTTGAAAGGGCCTAGGTGGAAGCCTTGGTTGCTGCTGTGCCTGAGGCCGTGATTGACACCTGGAAACCTGGGGCATGTACAGGCCCAGGGAGCGAAGCGTGGCCCTGGAGTCCTTCAGACCGTGCAGCTTCGCATCGGTCTGGTCGTAGAATAGGGCTGACCCATCAAAGGGGAGGTCCTGAATCGATTTCTGCACCTCCTGGGACAGGCCCAAGGATTGCAGCCACGAGCACCTTCTCATGGAGATGGCGGAGGCTATGGCCCTGCCCAGGAGTCAGCAGCGTCACAGGACATCTGGAGTGCAGCCCTAGCCACTGTGGTTCCTTCCTCCATGATGGTGTTAAAGTTTGTGGCCTGGTCCTGGGGCAGGGCCTCAGCGAACCACCTGAGGGAGTCCCACAAGTTGAAATTATATCTACCCAGGAGGGCCTGATGGTTGGCAATCCTGAACTGCAGGCTTGCCGTGGAACAAATCTTTCTCCCAAACAAATCCAGCTTTTTGTTGTCTTTGTTCTTGGGAGTGGACCCTGGCTGACCTTGCCTGTCACGCTGGTTAGCCGCATCAACCACCAGGGTTCCCGGGGCAGGGTGAGTGAACAGATACTCAAACCCTTCGGCCGGGACATAATACTTCCTCTCGGACACCTTTGACGTAGGGGCGACTGAGGAAAGGGTTTGCCACAGGGCCTTTACAATCTTAAGGACCCTTTCATGGACTGGGAGGGCCACTCTCACTGGGGCAGCCACCGCCAGCACATTAAAGAGGCTATCTTCGGCCTCCTCTAACTCTTCCACCTCCACCCTCAAGTTGGAGGCCACCCTCTTGAGCAGCTCCTGGTGCACCCTGAAATCCACCAGTGGTGCCGAGTGGTCCCGGGAGACTGCCTCGTCCGGTGAGGAGGAAGAGGACTGCCAAGGCACGTCCTGCGGGTGCGCCTCCTCCTGGCGAAGGGATGCACCCATTGAGGGTCCCTCCATGGGGTCCAACTCCCCATCTGAGGAGTGGTGTCTATGGGCCCTCTCCTGTGCCAGAGGCACGTACCGCACCCCTGATGACAGGCTGGATTGAGGCCCCGGCCCCATATGGATACCCCATGGGGCCCAATAAGGCCATTGCTGTGACCATAGACCCTGGGGCTGACTGCACCACAGGCTGTGACGCTTTGTGGGGGCGTCAGCTCTCCCGACGGCTGTCCCCCCTGGGAAACCCCGAGTCGCTGGACCGGCGGTGCCATGCATGTCCTCGGTCCCAGGAGTCCTTCTGTGCCGGGGACTGCCATCTTGACGCCTCCAACTTGGAGGACAACGAGGACTGCCTCCGTCGCCGCGAACGGTGCCGACGAACGGAGGTGCGCTCCGAAGAGCTAGAGATACCAGAGCATCGTCTCGGTACCGATGACTTCCAGTACCGCTTGCCGTGCAGCCCTGCAGACCCTTTCGGTGACTGAGGTCGGCGCTGCTCTGAGCTCCTCAATGCCGAGCCGGACCCCAGCGACCGGGTTCCGCATCGTGGACTGCGCGGTGCCGAGTCCTCAGATGGCGACCGGGTTCTGCGCCGTCTGGGCATGGGCGAACTCCTCGGTGCTGGGGAACTGGGACGGGAGCTGTCCGAACACCGCCTGGCAGACCACGACCGGTTCCGCCTCCAGGCCTGCGCTGCCTCCGGTGCTGGGGACCGATGTCGGCACTGAGAGGGAGACTCCGTGTCCTGAGTCAAAGCAGGCCGGCTTGACGATGCTGACCTGGAGCAACTGCTGGGGGAGCATCTCTGCTGTACCCCTGGTGGCCATCCAGTGGAAGATCTTCCTCCCCGTACCGGGGATCTCCATCGCCCTTTAGGGGGATCCAACGCGGGTTTCCCCCGTGACACGGGCCCCTTCTCTCTCGGTGGGGGGTGGGGGTGGGGTGGAGGTGGCGTAGACAAGGCCAAAAAGGTTCTTGCCACCTGAAAAGCCTCTGGTGTTGACGGCGTTGGCAGGGGCACTCTCCCACTCCCAGGGGTCGGGGGAGGCTCTCTGACCAGAGATGCAGGCACCAGAGAAGACTCAACGGGCTGGGTCTGGTGCATCTCCGTGCTCAACCCTGCCCGTACCGACGGCGCAGGGGAGTGTCCACGCTCCGCGCACGCCTTCTTTCTCCTCGGTGCCAGCGATGTTGCGCGGTGCCGAGTCAAGGCCAGTGCCAGCGGTGCACTCTGCACTGAAGTCATGCTTGGTGCCAAGTTGGAACAGGCCGGCTCAGACGCCGGGTGGAGCGCTGCCTCAATGAGCAGGGCTTTTAACTGGAATTCTCAGTCCTTCTGAGTGCTCGGCTTAAAAACCCTGCAGATCTTGCACTTGTTTTTTCTTTGTGCCTCCCCCAAGCACTTAAGGCAGCGGTCGTGGGGGTCACTAAGCGGGAAGGCCTTCCCGCAGGAGGCACACGGCTTAAATCCCAGCGACCGGGGCATAGCCCAGCCGCTCTCGGTCCCCACAGGGACTTGCCTTATCTCTAACTACTCTTTTTAACAACACTGACGAACTACTTAACTAACTAAATTACTTAGAATAACAAACAGTTCAAAGACGGGGAACAGAACTTGCTGAGAGCAAGGCTAATTCCAGCAACCATCATGGGAGGAAAGAAGGGACTGAGGGGGCGTAGGGCTGGCAGCACCTCATATATCACGGCATGTGCGCGGGCTTCCAGGGGGCACCGGGGCCAACCCTATGGGATCTACTAAGGGGAAAAAAATTCTGGGAACCGTGCATGGAAGTGTGCACTCACCTATAGCGGAATGGACATGAGCAAGCACTTGAAGAAGAACACATATTATAGTCTGGGGGGAACACCTGGGACATGGCTGACCACTTTTTGACACGGCTAGATTTGAGTGAGTGGCACTGTGACCTTGCACATGGGAGGGGGGGCACACAGGACCGAAGCTAGAGCAGCCCCTGCGTGCAGCATGCCCTAGGCTGAACCCTCAACTGCTGGCTGCCAAAACCACAGGGATTCCTGTCATTTCTGGGCACAGGCTGGGAAATGGCATGGACCCATCACCCAAGGCAGGGCTTGTCATGCAGGGAGGGGTAAAGTAAGGAGCGGGGTGGGGAGAAGCAAGAGCTCAAGGGAGGGGAGGGATCCCGCAAAGGCTCAGGTTCCTGGGAGGAGTGGGTGTAGGTGTGCGGGGAGATATTGAATAGACCAGTAAAAGGGCCAAGGACCACGTGATAGTGTACCAGACTTGTTGCTAACAGCAACTAAAATGGATAGGCCTTTCAGCAGGCCAGTGCAGCCTTGGCATGACTAAGAGCCCCTTTATCAACCTTTGCCTGACCCTGCTCTCCCTCCCTGATGCTCTGGTGGACGTGCTGGGATCTGTATTTCGGGAAAAGACCGATCAGCTAATTTATGCACGCCTGTTGGGAGATGTTTATCCTGGCCTCAAGATATGCAAATTCTGTCAGAACATACCTCACTAATTAAGTACTCTGGTAATCTTAGGTCTAGCTTCTGAAGTTTTTTTCTTGTTCCTCACTGTGTTATTGTCTACTAACAAGGATAAATGGGGGGGATCTCTGTTTGGACTCAGTAGTGGTGAGTGAATGAGTGTGCTTTTTGGATCCTCCAATGACAGCTGGAAGATCCGGCCAATCGGAAAGCTGTCGCTGTTCCCACTTGAAAGCACTGTTGTGTTATACTGTTTCTACCAGCCCATCTATCGGCCGGCCGCGTCTCCATTTAACTTATTTCCTGACACCACCTCGCACAAAGTAAGGTTACCACGAGCTTTGGGTTGGCAGAACCCCAGGTAACATAGGGTGCTCATGAGCCGGTGGGTCAGGCTTTCGCAGCAGGTGGGAGGGGTGCCTGAGAGAAGAAAAGGGACGGTCAAATGTGGGGATGCCAATGGTATGGCTGGGGGGGGGGGGTGGCACTCTGGCCCCCCACTTTAAATGATGCCCCACAGCCTCTGAATATACATGAGCTCAAAAAACAGAGAATGGGGGAAATGCTTATAATGCATGGGCTCCACATAAACGCGAGAGGGCCTGCTGCGGCATTTTCTGCACAGCATGAACAGCATGTCCTTGAGCAACATGAGTGTTATTTGCTACCGAGATCTTGAAATGAAACTCATGCTGAGTATTATTAAGAGGATGGGCTACGGTTCTAAGTATGAATCACTCCCACACAGGGAGTAGGACTAAAGTGTGTGTGTGTGGGGGGGGAGTGTTATATCAACAGAAATAAAGGAAAGGTACAAAACCATCTATCTCCCTGAGGAGTCCGTCAGCGGCCTTGTTCAGTTCCAGTCCCGCTGAGAGAAAACAACAGGAAGCTGCAATCATTTAGTTGCATAATATGTCTCAGAATTGGCGAAGTGCAAGCAGTGAAGCAGTGAAAACACTGTCAGGGACCAGGATGTGGGCAGTTTGTGTCCAGTGGTCAGCAGCCAGAGGCTAGAGCCACGGATCTGAGACAGACTCAGAAGTCAGGAATCAGAACGGAGGGTCTGAGCCGGGTTACCTGGAGTGAGGTAAAGTAGAGGTGGGGCCGGGTCCCAAGCAAGAGCAGAGCTGCCAACAAGCAAGCGTGGGAGCTGTTACAGCCATGGAGGAATGCTTTCAGCAGCCACCAAACTGCTGCTGCTGTGAGACTTAAAAGCCGGTCTGCTGACTCCTCGCACCCATCAGGTAGTGCAGCCGATCAGGTAGCTTACTACCAGCCAGCTGTGCTCATTAGGTTGCCTGGAGACTGGCTTTGCTGCTGCTCCTGATTTCTGAGACTAGATGGAGGCAACTGCTGCAATACATGCTTTGGTGAAACTGAAAGAAGAACTCGACTTGTCTGTGCAGTTATGCAGCAAAGTGGACAGTTGGTCTAAATGATTAGAACCTTTCAAATTAATGTTACTGGCCATTTTAACAAGGTACATTGTTTACTTCAAGACTCTGAGCTTACAGGTGATGATGAATCAAGGCTGATGAAAGCAGGGTCTAATGAGCTCTCCCCTGACATCTAGTGTCGTACAGAGGGGAAGACGTCAAGCACGGGCTGTGTTTGCATAGACACGCCTACTCTGCCAAGGCGCGCAACATGATGGATCTGCTTTGCCTAAATGATCACTTCTAGCTGGTTTTGGGGTCACAATCACTCAGGTATTTGTATGCAGTGGTAATGAAATGTCCTTATCTTTATTGTGTGAGTGACGGGCAGCAGAGCTATGCTTAGCATGGCTAATTAACGGAGTCACCCTAAGCTGACCTCACTTGCTAAGCAAGGGGTAGGGTTACCAAAGGAGTGGGTGGGGGTAGAACTTCCTATATAACAGTGTGGCTATTGTCTTCAGAGTTCTGGATACTGTTTGGTCTGCTCCTCTCCAATGTGGATTCAATGGAAAGTCCTTGTTTTTAGTGGGTATTTCTCAGAGCTGACCTTATTGCTGAGGTGCTAAGCCTTAAACCTTGTATGATGACAGTGAAAGACAACCCAGAGGCTACAGGGGCTGTGAGGTTCTCTGCTACCCACTGAAATCACTAAGAGCTGGGTTAAGTGGTGGAACCTCAGAATGGGATGTTGTGGGAGCAGCAACTACCATAGACAGTGATCAGTGCTAGCCGAGAGAGACGGCTGCCAGTGGGGGCCAGTTGTGGCGGAGAAGCGGCAGCAATGGTGACAGTGGAAAGCGCCCGCAGAGAGAAACAGCAGCAGCTGTGAGCCAGTTGCAGAGGTGGTAGCATAGGCATGGCTCGATGAACTCCCCCCGCCCCCACCTCCATCCCCGGGTAGGAGGTGAACTCCATGAATGGACCTCGGAACTCTGGATCTACACTAACCAAAGAGAGCCAACTGTGAGTGGGGTGCAGCGGAGGGAGAGGGGAGTGAAGTGTAAAAGGGACATTGGTTTGTTGGGTTCCCCACCGTAAGCCAACATACTATGGGGTTGGGTTGGCTTATGGTCACATGCTTTTGAATGTGGTTGCGCGATTTCCCCAAATTAATGCTTGGTTCCCTTTCCCTTATAATAAAAGTTCTCTTTTGGTTACACGCGGACTCGGGGCATGTCTACACTACAAAATTAAGTCGACCTAACTTACGCTGGCATGCAGCTGCCACAGTAATTACATCACCTGTGCGTGTCTACGCTTTGTGCCTTGTGTCGGCGGTGCATGTCCTCATCGCAAGCGCTGGCACTGATCGAACTGTCAGTGTGGGACACTGCGGGATGGCTTCTGAAAGCCAGCAACACCTGATGTAAGCAACAGTGTCTACACTGACACTGTGTCAACCTAACTACATTGACTCTATTTCCGTCATGGAGGTGGAATTATGAAGGTGGTGTAGCGGGTAAGTAGACCAAGCCAGAAAGTCCACACTGCAACTAAACAGCACCCAAACCTCAGTCAGCTAGCTCGGTCCAGCCATGGGTGTCTAACTGCAGTGTAAACGTACCCTGAGTGGCCCCAACCAGGGCAGGGACCTGTTGCGCTCTGTGGTATACAAACAAAAAAACCCTGTGTGAGTAAGGAGATTAATATATGGCTGTGGAACCAAGAAAGTAGCTTGTCCCAATCCCTTTGCTTTGAAGTAGTCTGCATAATTTTAAACAGTGCTCTGCAGATTTTGCTCATCCTTAAAAATTCACTTGTTCCAGCAGCTTTATTCCATGGACAAAACTTCTTAATATTTTACATACCCAATAAACACTATCTCTTTTACATATACAGAGCATTTAACAACTACAAAGGACGCAACTATGAACTCGTTATGGGAATCTTGGAGACATGGGCTTTAACCACATCCTGATTGTGAAAGTGAGAAATAGAAATGAACTGCTTATCTTGCAGTATATCATTGTTTTCACTTCTGCTCCTGAGAACAGGAAAGTAAGAGGGAAATGCACATAAAAATAAACTGATAAAAATTAGCCATCCCTTTGAGCCACATGCTAGGCAAAAGTTCGGATCACTTTTCAGTTTACTGGGGCTGAACTAGTTTTGCTGGGGGGATGCACAATGCTTTTGCCCTTTTTTTGACCCAAGCAGCTAATCCCATTTTGAGTCCCTAGGGATGTTCCAGTTGGGAGTTTAAACTGGGGATAAAATTTCTTTGATGTAGCTTTGTTTACTTAAAAAGAAAGAATAAAATCCCGTGTCTCTGTCTGCAGAAGAAACCAAAAGCAAAAGGAGCCATTTATTAGCTTACGACCCCAAGTCTCTTTAGGTAACAGACCTAAAAGCTCTCTCGCTAGCTTTTTCCAGGGTCCCAGAACTAGTTTCTGGGCAGACTCCATGGGCAGGTCTACATGGGTCAGTTGACTCAAGTTCCCAGGGCTCAGGTGCCAGGCTGAAAATTCACGGTGTGGATGTTCAGGCTAGGGCTGGAGGCTGAGTTCTGGGACCCTGCGAGGGTGGAGGCCCGAGCCCAAGCCTGAACGTCTCCACAGTAATTTTTCAGCCCCAGAGTCTGACCCAGCCCCCAGCCAGCCAAACATGGGTTCTTTATGCCCGTGTAGACAGTCCCTGTTATGCTTTGTTTTAGGTGTGTCTCCTTAACTGTTTCTTACAATCTTTTAAAAGGGGGGAGTCCTTCACATGTGCGTTTGAAGGCGATTTTAACTCACCCCATAACAAGGTTTCACCCAGCTCCTAACACTACCAAAAGTTACAGCACAAACAGAGTACAAGTCCTGGGTTAATAGGAACCCTCAGCAGTGCTCTGATTTTTCTAGGACTCCTTTAAGCAGGAGTTTTTGTCACCCTCTCTCTTTATTTTTAAACAGACCCACCCATCTGGGAGACAGTGGGCTGGGTGGGAGCCGGGTATCAGCGTCCTCTCTGGGGGCTAGGAGGTCGGAGCCTGGTGGGTTGCCAGTGCCATCCCCCTGGGCACCCGATGGTCGGGCTCGCCCCACCTGCCCCTGGGCGCCGGCAGGTCAGGCGCGGCAGGGCTGGTTCTAGGTGCCGCCCGCCCCTGAGGACGGGGTCCAGCTGTCACTGTCCCCTGCGCTGCTGCGAGCCAAATCACCTCCTCCCTCCGGGGCTGGGAAATGCCCCTGGCCCGTTGCCGCGAGTGACTGGGGCTGAAAGCGAAAGCGAAAGGGCCCGAGTCGCCGGAGAATGTTACTCTTTCCCCCCCGGCTCGTCTGCGGACTTTTCCAGGCGTGCGGGGCGGATCAGCAGGGCCGAGCCCGGACTTTGCGCCATCACATGTCCCTGTCTGCTGCCTTGCGGGGCTGCCCCGGGGCCGTGCCCAGCCCGATCCCCCCGATGGAGCTGCCGGCGCCCCGGCCCTAGCCGCTGCGGGCGGGGGCGGGTCTGACACTGCGCTCCGGCCCCGGCGGAACCCCGGAGAAGCGGCCGAGGCTGGCGCCCTCCCCTCGCTCGTCCCATGCCATGGCCCGGCCGCTGCCTTTGCTCTGCTGCGTCATGGCGCTGCTCCTGCCCGCCGGCACCGGCTCGGCCGCGCTGCAAGGTAAGGGAGAGCGCGCAGCCGGGACGCAGCCTGGCCAGGACGCAGAGGAGCCCGCCGCGCCGCGCCGCGCCGCGCCGCTCCGTCCTCCGGAGCGCAGGGGGAGGCGAAGGAAGCGGGGGGAGGAGGAGGGTGCCTCTGGCCGGGGACCAGCCGGTGCCACCAGCCTGCGGTCCTGAGCGCAGACCCTGGGCAGCGCGGCTGGAGAAGGGGGGGCGTGCGCCCGGGAGGGAGCGCGCACCTGGGAAGGAGCCAGCTCCGTGCGCTCTGGAGTGGAGAGGGGTCGGGGGAAGACAGCTCCAGCCAGCCGTGCGCTCCAGCGGCTGGGGGCAGGGTGGGATCGGTAAGAACCCCTCCCCCCCCCTCCAGCCCCGGGGGGACCTGGAGCCAAGCCGTGCGCGCTCCTCGCCAAAGGGGAGAATTCCGTGCGCTCCGTTCCCTGGAGTTGCTGCTGGGACAGACAGCGCAGTCCCTTTGGAAAGCGCTTTCTTGGGTGTCAGCCTCCTTAAAGGGGTGGGGAAGGGGGTCCACCGGGTGGCAGCAGGAACCCTTGGGAGGAATACCGGGGAACCCCCTTGTCTGCCCCTTTAAGGAGCACCCAGGAAAGCGCTTCCTAAAGGGTTGGAAGTCCACAGGCTTTTCTTGCGTTTTTTCCATACCACGCATCCAGAGATGAGTGCTGGGCGTGGTGGGGGAGCCTTGGACGGTTCCTCTGGGTGCCTGAAACTGACTCAGTGACCGGTGTATTGTAAGAGAGATTTGTGCCCTGGCTGACATACTGATGGGCTGCTGACTTTGAACGCCAGTCTGGTCGGTGTGCAGGGAGCCTCCTGTCCCATCTAAGGCAGTTGCTGCTTTGAATAAGGTTCTTATTTGTTTTTCTTTAGTTGACTTTGTGACTGTAACAATTGGAGAGCTAGCTGGTGCATGTGTAGCCCTGTTATACGGAGGATTTTGCACCAGTGTTTGTATACATCCACCCTCTCAATCAGTTGGCTTCTGTTTGCACACCTCTAGTTCACCTCAGCTGTTCTATGTTACTGCCTGTAGGGACAGTTTATTGATTTATTTGTGTTTAAAAAAAAAAGTTCAAAAAGAAACAAAAAATTCATGAAGGTAAATTACTTAGAGCTTGACTATATCACCGAATACAGCACATTGCACAGGACAGGCAATAAAATGGTGCATTTATATAACTTTACAACTTCTGAAGGGCATTCCCTTCTTTCACACTTCCTGACACTCTACCGGCTTCTGCTGACCCCATGAACTGTTGCAACCTTTGTGCTACATGCAGTAGAGCTCTTCCATTTGGCAGCTGATTCAGCCGGTTAAATGTGCACTTAGCTTTGTGTTGGACTGTAAAGGAGGGGCTTTTACTGTAGGTGGGTGAAGCCTGCCTCTCACTGCATGGAACCTGCTTTGAAATCAGAGCCACTGAGCGCGTTGCAGATTTTCTAGGGTTTGGTGGGAGAAGAGAATCCTCTTTCTGGAATACATTTAGGAGACTGTAATCACTTTTCCACCCAAAAGGAGATTAGTTGGATGGAAATTTAAATAAAGGGGAGTCAGACTACGGTCGGCCCTGTGTGAGTGCACAAATGGGAGAGGAATGCAAGGAGCCTTCATCTCCCCCATGTCCTTCTGCCCCTTCACAGAGCCAACCATAGTATGAGTGGGCAACACAGGACTGGGTGAAGTTAGAGCAGCTACTTTCCTCCGGGAAGAGGGAGAGGGAAAGCATGGGGCATCCCACTTCCCTCTGCCCCTACCACAGCTGGGTGCAGAGCTGAGCTCATTCTGCATCAGGCAAAAGGATGGCAGAATTGTTGTTGCAACGTGGCATCCTTTAGGGCTGAACCTAGGCTAGCCTGGGTAGTCTCATTGTGTGATGCACTATTGGAAGGTAATCAGATCCTCCCGTGATGAGGACAGTATAAGAACCTCCATAGATCAGAACTGAATAGATCCAAGAACAGCGTCCTCACACTGATATTTAGTTGCTGGAGTGGGGAGAGAAGGGACATGTTAGACTTTCTGGGCGCAAAGAATAGAGGAAATAGTGAGCTTTGCTCAAAGAACTAGACACCTGGCTATGAATAAATGTTAAGGGCTTTTCAGACTGTTACCATGGGGTGGGGGAAGCCTAAGTAACCTGAAACCAAGTTGGACCCACTTGCAAAGGGAAACATGGATATATTCCTCTCCCAGATCCCCGATGGAAGTGATTTTAAATACTTTTGTTACTCTTTCGGAATTAAAACCTACTTTGGAAACTTAAGGGCCCCAAACGCTGCGCTCACTTGTACCTATGCAAGGCCATTGGCGTCAATTTATTCATTCATTTCCATTTATAAAAGACACCTACCTGGACTCTAGGCACTTAAACAACAATTTTAAAAGGATAAATATTCAGAACAGAGTGTCTTTACTGCCAGAGCCTGCTGTCAGAGCCTCTGCCAGAGCCAGAGCCTCTGTACAACTATGTAAACAGCCCATAACACTCATAATAAACAAATGTCCCACAACAAACCTTGCATTTTGGCAGGGAGTGAGACTTGTGCAAGATGACCCTTGCGGTCCCTTCTAATGCTATGGTGCTCTGAGTCTAACAGACAGCATAAAAGTTCTTAATCCACCTTGCCCAGAAAATCCTGGGGAAAACAAGATCAACCTTTCTAGCAGGTCCTGGAGGTCAGAATAAGTAAGAAATGTCAGACTAAGAGGAAAAGCAAATTCTACAGTTGAGGAGAAGTCCCCAGCGTCTCTTTCTAAGGTGACTTGCAAAGGATTAAAAATTGGGTTTGTGCTATTTTGCTTGTTATGTATAAAAATGGCTTGTAACGGTTTGTTCCCTTCTTGTTCTTCAGTTGTCTGGAGCAGACCAGCTCTGAATTTCTTGTATTCAAAAAAAAAAAAAAAAAAAAAAAAAAAAAAAAAGGGGGGGGGGGGGGAAACACACCAAAAACACCTTACCCACCTACTTCTCCTCTGCCATACACACATTGCTCAGGCCCTCTTTATACATCAAAGAGGGGCAAAGCTCCTAGATTTCCCCCTTTGCCGGTCATCTTTAAACTGGGGGGGAGGTAGCGCTCAGTTACTATTAAGCCTCACTGCCTCAGGCAGATCACTGGCAATTTGCTAAACATATAAATACAAGCTGTGCAAGGAAAACAGTGATAAATTATGGTCTCTGTGACGGATTAATGAGATAGAGCACTGCGCAGATACAAAAATGTGGATCCGCACCCACAAGAATCATCTTCTAGCCCTTCTGCAATCCAGACTCTGTCTTTTATCTGTATCTGCATCCACAGCCCACCCGCAGTAGCACACCATCTCATAGGAGGAACATTTGTGTATATACTGGATATCGGCTCTCAAAGGCAGGAAGCATCTGTCTGCAGCTCATAGCCTATGAGACCTTTTCCCATTCCCTCCTTCGAGATCTACAGAGAAAGGGGAGGTGATAGATTAAAGACAGGCAGCAAAATTCCCCATGTGCCTATCTCCGCAGTTTAAGCAGCCAAGCAATTTAGGAAACCAACCTCTCCCGACTTCATTGCCAGATCAGGTCAGTTGGAAATGGAGACAGTTGCTTCTGCAAAGTAAGTCAGTGTAAGTCAGAGTAGCACAAGCTTCTCCTGCGTTGCCCTAGAAATATGCCTTTGTCCTCACTGTAGTGAAACAATTCTGAGGTGGAATAGTTCAGGGTCCATGTACAGTCAGACACTGGCCCCCTCTGCTGATATTGCCCACAAGAATGCAGTGCAGTGGTGAGATTTAGGAACTGATTCTAATCTCAATTTGCAACTCCTATTACACCAGTGTAACTGCATTGACTGTGGTGGCGTGACACCACTGTGAGATCAGAATAAGGCCCCAGGGATTTCACAGCTGTAAACAGAGTTATTTAAACACAGTCCAGTTAACTGCTGTAAAGAGCATGCTATCAAAACTCTTTTACAGCAGTTTGAGCTGCGCAGTGTACTGGCGAAGAATTCATTCACCCAAAATGAGTGAGTGTTATTTGGCTAGAGCATCAGACCAGGACTCAGGATTCCTGGATGCTAGTCTTGACTCTTCCACTGGCCTGCTGGGTGACCTTGGGCAAGTTACTGCACTGCTCTGTGCCTCAGTTTTCCCATCTGTAAATTGGGAATAATGTATAAAACTGACATTTGTAAAATGCTTTGCGATCTACTGATGAACAGCACTAGATAATAGCTAGGTGTAATTATAGCTTTCCTTTCAGTCCAGCATGAATCAATAGGTATAAAGCACACTTAGGTGTTAAACAGGTTTGTGGGTGTAAGGTGTTGCAGTGCACTTCATGATTAGTGTGAAGTTACCAGTGAGACACGGGACGTCTGATTTGCAGATTAAGGTTTCGTGCACAAGGATTTTTTAGATCTAGTTTAATACAAAGCCAAAAATTAACTACAAACATTAAGTCTCACCAGACCCAAGGAGTTATGTGTTTACGTCAGAGGCTGTAAACAGGAACGGCGTCTTTTAGGAGCACTGCCAGATGATCCAGCCAGCAGCATCGCCTGCAAAAATCAGGTGCCAATGAAGTGCGCCCCCTTGCCTGGCTGGGGGCTTTTTATACACATAGTTCTTTCATTCGCTTATTTTATTATTTTATGTGATGTTTTTATGTCCTTTACTTTTTTATACTTCATTGTTAGCAATAACTTATATTTATGTTTTTACCATGATAAATTGGAGTAAACAACATCTGGCAGTGGAAGAGGAGGTCAGAAAAATCACCCCTTAGCATAAAATTTTGTCCTTATTCATTGTTATTCATGTGCAGCTGCAAACTAACAAGCTATTTGCTGCGTTGTGCCAAACCCACAATAATTATTATTTGCTGTGGTGCATGGAAACTGAGCTGCCACAAGCTTACTCAGCACTCTATGGGTCTCTGCCAGTTGTAAAAAGCCATCAGGCTGCTGGGGGCTGGGCCTCAAACAGTGGTTAAGTAACTCACCAGTGGTTAAGCAAATCAGTCAAGCTAGGCCTTCCACATAAGATTGACTTGTACTTTCAGCATGGCAGACACAACTCAGCTGTTTCAAATGGTGCGTTCTAGTTGATTAATAATTAATTAATAACAGTACTTAGCAGTTTTCATGACAAAGAAAGGCCAGGATCATTATTGCCATTTTACATGTGGGGAAACTGAGGCACGGAGCTGGTGGACTGACTTGCCCATGGTCTGTAAGGGACAAAGGCATAGGCAGTCTGGCCTAGCAGTCACAAGTCAAGGATGGCCACGAGGGAGTAGTCAGCAAGCTGGGATCAACAGGCAAGAGTTCGGGTCAGAGATAGTAACCAGGCTAGAATGGCTGGGGTCAGAGACTGCCAGTCAGAAAGCAAGGTGAGGGCGGGTATCACAGCAAGTCAGATGCCTGCCTGTTTACCCAGCCAATTTCCTGGGTTAAACAGTGAGCGTGGGCCAATCAGAAGGCCACAGGGTGCTGTTGCTCTGGGCTGTTTGTGATACAGCCTGTGGTATCTATTCTTCCCCAGCATTCCTTAGCACTCTATGTGGTCTCCTGGTGGCAACAGGGGCCTGTCAGTTGTTCTAGTCTCTGACAACCTGGGTCCCATAGATCCTCACATGGTAACAGAACTGAAATCTGACCCCAGAGCTACCTCTACTGTATCATTTGCCATGCAGCATACAAAGAAATCTACTGCTACACAAGAGGCAGATATCTTGGTCAGCTACTGCCTCCTTTTTGTCCCCACCTGATCCTGATATCCAACTTTATTATGTCCTTGAAACATCACTGTGAGAAAGGAATACAATCAAAATGTACGTGCACCATAAAAATCTCAGTGTGTGAGGAAAACATCTGCAATTGTGGTATATAAATATTTTCAAGCTGATCGAAGCCCCATATCACTGAGAATGGTAAATGCGGCAGTGGATTGATGGGAAAATCTCAGGTGACTGTCAATGAGGCATCTGTGTTTCTAGCTCATTATTATTTAAGCACGGAGATGTACCAGGCAATAATACATGCGAGGTTGTGGTTATGACATCATAGACATGGCTATTTAATACTCTGTTGGGAATGTGCTCAAAGACTGTACATCCCATTGGTCAAAAAATATGCATATTTGACTATTAATTCCAATTTAAATAAATATGAATATATAGGTTGCAGTATTTGTGATTCTGGAGATTACAGAAGAGACTAGAAACTTCACCAAGATCAGACCCTATTCTGCCATGAGTTGCATGTAAAAGTCTCTGCCCTGAAGCAATTGCAAGCTAAGTAGACAAAACAGAATTATTATCCCTTTTTACAGACAGTGAATTAAGGCCCTTCTTCAGGAAAGTATTTAAGCCTGGGTTTACCTTTAAGCCCATGTTTAAATCCCATTAAAATTCAGTATATTCTTAAAGTGTTTTCTTGATCAGGCTAGAGAGATTAAGTGACAAAAGGAATCGATGGTAGAGGCAAAATCTGAACCGAGGCCTGGTCTACACTAAAAAGTTAGGTCAACCCAGTGACGTTGGTCAGGGGTGTGAAAATTCCACACCCCTGGGCAACATAATTAAACCGACCTGATCCCTGCTGTAGACAGTGTGAGGTTGATGGAAGAATTCTGTTAACCTAGATACCACCTCTCACAAAGGTAGATTACCTACATCAATGGGAGACCCCCCCGGTCAATGTAGGCAGTGTCTATGCTGACGTGTTACAGTGTCTGCTGTAGCGTTTTGAGGGTAGACAAGACCACAGGCATTGAACTGCTGTTTGGGCCAGTCACACCGTGCTACGTGACCAAAGGCCAATGCTCATGTCCACAGCATCTCCAGGGATTTCTATATAACCTAACGCTTATAGCGAAGCCATGGAATTATTGATTTAAGGCAACCGTGAAATGGATCTACTGCCTCTCTATGAAGTGACTATGCAGAAGCTTCCACAGGCCTCTCCACGTGATCTATCATTATGAGAATGGGAATGCAGTGGTAGTGGGGAAAGGAGGAGGGAGCACACGCTGGAGACCAGCGAGTGTTTCCAACAGCAGAGGGAGAACGGTACGGCATGGTGAGACTTGCTCTGGAAAAACTGCTGGAAACCATCCCCAAGTTCAGACTGGTCTCAGCCGCAGCTGTACTTGTAAGCCCCTAAAAACTGGCAGCCTCCAGCTGTCCCCACCTGAAAACTATCCATTAAACTTGTTTGTACCCATTGCTGTGTGCCTAAGCATTACCCATGGAAAGTGAGCGAGAGAGGCTTTGTCCTCATGGACACCTAACGTGCTGTATTTTTTACACGGAGATAACAAATGTATGCAAATTACTTTCTGTTAAATCCTAAGTGCAGACAAGGCACTTACAAAGCAGTAGCTAGGTGAGGTCAGCACATGCCCCTTGCCCGTGATTGACCTCCTTGTAAAACTACAGTGCTTCATCTTCCCTATGGTTTTACACCCATGATCTCCTAAGAACAACAAAGTTTTTTTTGTCAGTTAAAATGCAGGCAGAGATGTAGGTTTAACCTGTCAGAAACAGCTCCGTTGCAGCATGCGCCTGGGGAAACCTTCATTAATGCTCATGGCATGCTGGGGCACGATGAACAGTAAAGCATACGTGCCAGCAGCTTCATGCCCTGGGAAGGCCTGTCCTTGTCCGAGAGGGGAAAGCCCCAGGGACTCGGTGTTCACAAGGTTTTAGTCATGGCAGGCTATACGTGTCACTCAACTGATCAAATATTGAACAGATTGCTCAGAGCACCAGGCTGTGTTGTTTGCTTTGAAAAGACATTAAGGCTTAATTAGTGTAATTTATTGAGCGAGAAATAGAATGCTCAGCATTTCACAAACACCTAGAAACACAATCTCTGCCCTCAGGCGTGTGTGATCTACTACGGACACAAAACTAAGCACTTTGGACACAAATAGGTTTTGTGCCAGACTGCGGGGCAAAGGATCAGAGAGAGAGTAGGATGGGTAATGACTTATTATGCAGTAGTACCTGCTGGAAACCCAGTGGGATGGGGCGTGGACCAAGGCAGATGGCTTTCCAGCCTGCAATTTAGATGTGTAACAAAGCAGTTGACTCGACCCCAGCTGTGGGGCTGGATGTTCACACTTGTTCTAAGTAGCCACCTTTTTACACTGCATGCTGTCCGGGAGCCTTCAACCACAAGTTATTAGACTCAGTGCAGGAACAACTGGCTGGAAGTCAATGGTGTGTGTGTGTGTGTGTGTGTGATATGCAGGAGCTCAGACTGCATGGCCATAACAGGCCTGTAATGGGAAGAACTCATTCCCGGAACTCCCCCGTCAAGCCAGGACGCAGCATTGCAGGCATTTGCCTCTGTTTATCAGCGTTTCTCATGGGGCTGCAGCTTCCTCTACTCCCGCTCTGGAGCTGTCTCCATGTGCAGCTTCTTCCTTTGCCCAGCACTAAGGAGCTTCCAGAAAGCCTCTGGCAGACTCTCTCACGGCCCCCTGACTCCAGAGTCTTCCCCCTACGTTGATTCAGGCATGCCTTCATGGAGCCCCAGCCTGCTACTCAACTGGGCCTGACACTGAATCGAGCCTAACCCCCACTACTACCCCCCCACCCCCCAGGTTAACCCTTTGTTTGCCAGTGTGGGGCATACAGCTCCTTTCTGGCCTTAAAGTCTATGACTGGGAGTCAGGATTCCTAAGTGCTTCTTCAAGTACCTGTCCATGTGGATCCCCCCCATGGTGCAGGAGTTGAGAATGTTTTCACCAGCACTGTGCGGTAGGGGCTGTGTGCATGTCCCGCCTGCCCTCGCCCTCCAAAGGGCATAAAGGGAGGAGCAGCCCCTACTTCTCCTCAGTCTCTTCTTTCCACCCCTGGCAGCAAGTCAGAATAACCTCAGTTGTCCCCACAGCTGCTAGAGGTGGGCTTGTTACAAAGTGTTTACCATTCTTACTGACCTTATTTTATGTCACTTGTTATTGTTTACTTAGGGTGGTGGTAAAAATTCGATGTGATTTCGACAGAATTAGGTTAGAGTAGTTCCGGTATCGGAGTTATCAGCTTCAGGATTGAACCTAGGCCACTGGGTTTTAAAATCTGCCCAATGGGCCCCAGGGCAATTCCCTTGATTGACAGATACATTCAGTGTCTTTCTTGTTTCAGGGAGAGCCCTAGCCCCACAAAGTATGCGACTGATCAGTTATTCACAAAACACACCCACAGATCAAGGGAGTCACATCTGTGACTTTTCATGATGGAGAAGTCTATAAGGGGAGTCTGATTCGAGAGTGATCCCGAGAGAAGAGGTTCCTGCCCCTTCCTTAAAATCTCATGTTTCCAGATCTCCATCTACAGGAGACATCACTCTGGGTTCTTGGGGATTGAAGGGAATTCATTCTTCATCCAAGAGCTCAAAGACTATAACTCAGAAGCCCTTGCAGCAGTGAGGCATCACTGTTGTTTGTGGAAGAAAAGAGCACAGCTGCATCTCAGCACCAGTCCACAACCTCTGGTACTGAGTAATAAAAAGCCGGAGCGTTATCACTATCGAGACTCAACTAGCTCTGAATCAGGGAAGTCGGTACCACATATGTCATCAAACTCAGCACCAATCCTTACCAAACAAAAATGGTTCCTTGGAACAACTATTGGTACCGAGGATCACGGAGCTGTTTGTTACCGCATCATCTGGGGTATCGATAACTGAGAAATCCTATGGCACCAGTCAGCACACTGGCATGGACTCACCCGGTACTGATTCATTTGGTCCCACTTCTCACAGTGCACAGGCTTCTGGTTTCCATGACAGTTTCCATGAGGGCCTCCTGCATTACCCCCGAAGAAATCAGAGACACCCTGAACTGGAGTCTACTTTCCGCTGTTGACAATCTCAAAATCCATCTTGGGTACTGGTCATGCAGATCTCTGTCCACCTGAGACTCAGAGAACATCTGGGAGCCCACCAAGGAGTATCCAAAGCTCCTCATATTTAGCATAACAGAAAGAGGGTTAAAGAGTGACGATTATAGACTGTAAGTGCCTACAAGGGGAACAAACATTTAACAAACGGGCTCTTCAACCTAGCAGAGGAAGGTATAACACGATACAATGGCCGGAAGTTGAAGCTAGACAAACTGAGACTAGAAATAAGACATTAAATTTTCAACAGAGAGAGTAATTAACTATTGCAACAATTTACCAAGTGTTGTGGTGGATTCTCCATGACTGACAATTTTTAAATCAAGGTTGGATGTTCTTCTAAAAGATCTGCTCTAGGAATTATTTTGGGGCGGTTCTATGGCCTGAGTTATGCACGAGGTCAGACTAGATGATCACAACGGTTCCCTCTGGCTTTACAATCTATGAATGAAAATCATCTGATTGAGGGGTTCCTTCCTCAGCCACTTCCAGCAAGAACCTTTTCTCCTGGTTGCCCAGAGAAGGGGCTATCAGAGAAGAGATTCTCCTCACAATCCTTTCCACAGAGGTCATGTACTTGAAACTCCTTTTCTTCTTAGATGCCACCTCACTGACCCAATATGCCATATAGGTTTTCATGGGCACAACCACCTCAGTATATGGGACACTTCCAGTTTCCTCCTCAAAAAGCCTCAGAGAGGATGCCATTCCAGAGGAGCAGCAACTGCAGAATGAAGGAGATGACATGGGTTGACAGGAGGGCCCATCAGTGCCTTTACATTTTTCATCATTCTCTCTGAAAGAAGAAGTGGTTTAATCTGTCCCTGATATCACTGTTGGCTGTAAAGCATTTCAAGATGTCCCTATAAAAATGGCAGAAGCCTTGAAATTCCTCTTCAGAAAGCATGTCAACTATTTGAGATCTTACAACCAGTCTCTCAGAGTTGTATTGCCATGCCCATAAATGAGGAAATTTTGGACCCAGCCAAGGACGCATGAGCTACTCCAGCCTCCATCCATTTATGTGGATCATAGATATCAGGTCCTGTCTAAGGGATTTGAGTATTTTTATACTCATCCTGAATCATTTTCTTTGGTGGTGACAGCTACCGACATATATAGGTAGTCTAGATAATCTGTATGTACTGTGACAAAGCTCTTCCTCTATCTTGGTGGGTCCAGTGTGTCCTTCTAGCGGCAGGTCAGGGAACTGCTTTGCCTCTTAGTGTTCTTCCACTTCTAGTGGTGGAGGAGGGATATACAGCCTCTCTAAGATGGCCATTCCCTGCTGGGTCCTGTTTCTGGTTCTCTGAGTCCCTTGCCTCTTCACTGGAGCTCTTGCCCCTCCAGTGAATGGCTGGTAGGGGGCAGAGAAGGACCTGGTCCCACCCTCGACTCCAGGCCCCAAACCAGGGACCCCAAAAATAGCAGCATTGTGCTGTGGCTTCAGGAAAGCTGCTAGCTTCCCTGGGTTACTGCCCCGTGACCCTTGACTTAATGTCTGGACCCTGCTTGGACAGGGGCCCTTCCTGGCCTCTTTGCCAGGGGATGCTTTTGACCTCTGTCAGCCTCACTGGGCGTGGTAGTGCCAAACCACATGTCCAGTTCTATCTTCCCCTTCTGGCAAGGTCTTTTTCCTCAGGCCTCCAGGCCTGGGAAAGGTCCTTTGCCCTCTTTGGGCAGGGTTTTTCCCTCCCCCGGTCTTTGTACCTGCAGGGTTCTCCTCTGCCAGCGTTCTGCTCCTTCTCCTAAACCCTCCTGGCTCTTGATAGTATCTTCCCTGCTCATACACACTGGTAGCTCACCTCACTCTCACAACTCCAGCCACACCCTTTCTCTGGAGGGGAGGCTTTTAACAAGTCCTGGGTGGGGCCTTAATTGGTTCCAGGTGTGTTAATGAACCTGGAGTACCCCTGCTCAGGTACCAGGGGAAAAGGGACTTGCTGAACCTGGGGCTGATATATTGGCCTTCTAGCACTCTCTGGTAGCCATCTAGTCTGACCCTGTCACAGTACTCTGAGGGACAAGAAAAGATCTACTTCTCAGCTAATCTACAAGTCAGGATAGCAAATTAACAGGCTGTGTTAGCCAAATATGACTACCTGGGATAAAGACGTGGAATTTATGGAAAAGCTGCCCAGAGAACATAAAGAGCACTTTCAGAGGGACAGTTAGTTTCCAAAACATCTCTGCAGGCAGCACTAGATGTGGCAGAAGTAGTACTAGGGCCCTACCATCAATCAAACATTGGCTCCACCCTTGACCCCTCACACTCCGCTCACCTGTCACCTTACGGTCCGTCCCCTGGGGTATTATTTCTGGATCAAGATGGACACCTGACTGGAAGTGGGTCATGTGACTCCTCTGAGAACTCCCCCCTCCATCCTCTATTAATCAGAGTGGGTTTCACCCACTTAGGCCATCCCAGAAGGGAAACGTGTACCAATCAGAATAGGTGTAGCGTGGGGGTCTAGGCCAGAATCTCCGCCCGATCTCTGGGGCTCGACAGTTGGCCAGCCGGCAGCACCTCCCTCAGAAGTTTCAGCGCCAAGCAGAAGAGCCTGTCTTGTTTCAAGAATGCATGTTTCCGAAATTGTGGAAACGCTGAGAGGAAAACATGGACTCTCTCACCAACCCCGTGAGAATTTCAGAATTTGTTTTCGCTCCAGGAGCCTTTAATTGCCAGTGGAGAAAATGCTACATCAGCGACAGTTCTGAGGAGGAGGAGGGAGCAGCTGAGGGGGACCCTTTGGTCCAGATGTTGATGGATACTCCAGAACCCGAAACCCGAGTGATTGTGAGGCAGCCCGACAAGAGTGACGGCCGCACACTGTCTGTCCCCATGGAGGAAGGTGACCACGGCTCGCGAGAGTCACCTGCAGACAAGGCTAGTGGAGAAGATGAAGCGCAGGTAAAGCAATGATAAGACGTGACACTCAAGGATGGGGGGCGTGATGGGGTATTCGGACCTTCTGCATCTTTCCAACTGTCGATTAATGACACTCCTGACTCAAATGGACATAATTACTCAGGCTTGTGGGCTAATCCCTCACCCAGACCTAGCATCCCTCTACCTGACAGCATGGATGTTAAATAGCCAGAAATTGCCCATTTGATGTTCAAAATATTTTACAGCTGAGCAGAAAACCTTCTACTAGGCAAACATACAGCACTAATGGGAAACATTTTCCCGTATGGTTATCTACGCATGGCTGTCCTCCATTACAAGCGTTTGTTTTGACGATTTGGACTACTTTTTATCTTTGAAACAATGAGGTTTATCCATTAGTTTGATTAAAGTTCAATTGGGTGGAATATTGGCTTTTCATCAACCAGTTGAAGGAATTTCAGTGTTTTTTCATGGGATGGTTTGCCGATTCTTAAAGAGATTGTCTCAAGTTTTTCCACGTGCAAGGAAAATTTCTCCATCATGGGGTTTCAGTGTAGAGCTGTCAGCATTGATGGATCTACACATGAACCCATGTCTTCATGTTCATTACCCCCAGATTGGAGTCTTGTCATCTGGGTTCTGGGCAGCAAAGCAACTGATTGACGCTTGGGGTCACTCTTCCCTTTATGCCCTTGGAAGGCGCAAGGATAGGCGAGGCACCTGCGTGGTCCCCAACAGATACTGCTGGCGAAACCATCCGAATCCAGTGCATAGGGCGCCTGCACACTAGGAGAGGGATCTAATGAACAGAACATTTCAAAGAGCCAAAGTAGCCAGTCCTTCTTCTCCCAGTAACTTATAAAATAATCTTGGGCCAATCACCAAGAGTCAGCTTTTCAAAAGGGATTAGTAATTTTGGGTATCCAGCTCAGAGGCTTGGATTTTCAAAGGGGCCTAATGACATTAGGCACCCAACTCTCAGGAAAAGTCACTTAAGTCTTTAGGGCTGCTTTGTGAATCTCAGCCCTCAGACCTGATTCTTCCCTGTCTGGCACTTCGCGTAATCATTCACACCCATGCAAAGCAGATATAAAATACTACCAGTTCAGAATTCTCCCCTCGCTGACACAAGTGGGAGTGTTTTGAACCTATTTTGCATAGATATAAAAGAATTCACAAGGTGCATGACAATGGAGAATTGAGTCCCTGTGGCCTGAGTTTCAGAAAGTTGCATCTGCAGTTCCCAGTGGAGTTATAGGTGTTGATCTGCTCTGAAAATCAGACACCCATAAATGTCTAAAGTTGGGCATTCAAAAACACAGAGACCCAAAATTAGAGGCTACTTGAAAATCTGAGATTTACCCACTCAGTGCTTCAGTTTACCTATCTGCAAAACAGAAGTAATAATGTTATCCTGTAGGACTGTTAAGGCTTAATTAATTAAACTTTATACATTGGTTTGAGGTCTTTGGGTGAAAGGCTCTGCATAAGGCAAAGTGGGCAGTTACATGGCATGTTTTAGACATTGTGATTTTTTCCCCACATTATACTTGGTGAGAAAGAATGGGCATTTTTTCCTTTGTGCTTTTCTACAGTATTTGTTTTACTGCAGTTAAAACTATGTGGTTGTGGCTCCAAGTGCAAGTGAGTTCTCATCCTGCAGAAGGATTGTGTGACAAATATGTGTTAAGACTTAAGGTTTTAAACTTTGAGAGAGATTTTTTCTTCAGTTAACAATCCAGTCTTTTGTAAAAGAACAACATTGAGAGTCGAGGAAGTTTGTGGAGCTAGGTAACAGTGAGAAAGTATGTAAAATGCAGGCTGAAATACATGATAACGAACTTGAGGTTCACAAGGTTGCCAAAAATGTGCTTTATATTGTTTTCCAAAGACACACTTGAAGTCCTCACAAAGTGCATCAGTTCAGTTATGCATCCAACACTTCCAAAGTTTATTTTTCATGTCCCCTCCCTATGTGCAATTATCCTGATAGTTCCCTGGAATCGCCTTCATCCCTAAAGTCCTAGTTCGTCATACCCCTCCCTTCCTGCAACCCACGACCCCTTCATCCCACCCCACAGGATCTTAACAGCTCCTGGCACTGCTTCTCAGTTGTGGACAGCTCCACTGGCTGCTACGGCTCTTTAGTTCCCGTCTCTACAATTTCCCCCCAGAGGCCTTTTCAGCACTAGGAATATACATGCATCCAACGTTCCCCTATTTGCTAATAAAGCTACAGGACCCCAGACACATGACAAGACAGTGTGCTTGGCCTCCATGCCTCTCCGTTCCTATTTTGTGGGGCTTCTCCTTAAGAGACGCCTTAAATTGCACAGCACATCAGATAGGTGTCCAGCAGTTCCACACAATCCACCACAGCTCTGGTGCATCTCACTGTTTTAGCATCAAACCTTCAAGGCTTTGGTTGGATTCAAAACTGGGGTTGGGAATCAGGTTTGAGGTTATTTTCTTTTCCAGCTGAACCAGTTGACCCAACCAAAATTCTTTTTCCTTTCCCACTCCTCCATCTCTATTTGGGCCTAATCCAAGGCCCACTGATATTTACGGGCGTTGGAACTGGCCTTTAGTTGATCAAGAAGGAAAGGAAAACTATTAGAAAGTGGCCATCACTGCAGTGACACAGCAAACTAAAGATTATGCAGAGTCCTTGGACCTGATAAGATATCAGTGGAACTCTTATGAAATAGTTTTTAGAGCTATTTTTCGGGTTCATGTCCTTACATATGTGCACTTTGGATTTGATCGAGTATTACTTACACACCTTAAGGAATGCCTCCCCACGCTCAAAATTCTGATCTGTCTGCCCTATAAACTCTACATTTACATAGGTGGAGAAACACAACTGCACGTGTTTCCCTTGGGAGACCTTCTCACCATTCATGATCCACCAAGATAGCTGAGCTTCTCTGGGATGACAAAATGGACAGTGCTTAGCATGGTCAAGACCCAGATTTTCCTAAGAGGCCTCTAATTTTGGGTGCCTGGATTTTGGGGTGCCTCATTGTAGATACCCGGGGCTCCAATTTCCAGAGGTGCTGAGCACCCACAACTCTATTCGAAGTCAGTTGCAGCTCTGAAAATGCTTTTCATCTCCTACAAATAGTTGCTGGATACAAAGGAAGAAAACAAGAACTCTGTGAAAACAAGCGCAGTGCCAGCCTCCGTTTGGGGCTTCAAACATTACTTACCCATAGCCATCGCAAAACAAATTCAGCTGCTTTTGTGTTTCCTGACATTAGCAGCTGCATTGGCCTTGATATCAATGGTTCTAGATGGACAAACGACACACTGATGTTGTGTTTCGGTTAAGATAAGAACAGGTCAGATTTAGGCCTCTCCTAATGCTGGAAGGTCAATTTCTGAGGGATTCAGATAACTGATGTATTCATCCTGATGGAGGCCCGCTTTAAATTCCAGTCCAGGAGCTGATGTTATGTTCCCAGAAGCCATGTTCCCCTTCCAGCGCATGGAACAGTCTAGCATTAATCTGGTCCAATGACTTGCTTTTAGAAAAGCAATGATGGCTTGGTTATTAAAGCACAAATCCAGATATCTGAGTTCTGCCACAGGCTTCCCTAAGTTACTTGACTTCTCTACACCTCATTTTCTCAGTCTGTAACAAGGGAAGGAAAATGTTTACCTACCTCACAGCACTCATGTGTAATGCTTAATTTATTAATCTTTGAGATCACTGGGGGGAAAGGAGCCATAGAAGAGGAAAATATGATTATTCACAGTATCTTGTCTTTTCTCCACTGAGGCACTTTGCAAATTCATTTCCAATCTGCACAACCTGGAATTGGGAGAGATGGAGTCTGGGAAGGAGGTAAAGGCAGATCCAGTAATAGTCAAGACAGGAAGAAATAACCAGTTGGCTGAGGACCTCAACAGGAAGAAGTCACGCCAAAGACAGCATTCCAGATCTCCCACTGCTTCTCAAAGTGGGCAGTCCCTAATGAGAAAAGCTGATGAAAATCTGTAAAAATAAATAATCATGGGAGACTGTCTTCAGCCCATTCCCAGCAGACAGGTGACCCATTGCCAGAAAACGTCACTAGAATTGGCAGTTTCAACAGTAAAAACAACGCGAGTCCTATAGCACTTTAAAGACCAAGTTTAAAGTTTCAATAGTGCTGCCAAGGACTGAATGGTCAGTGGGTCTTTCCCAACCATAGCAGGTCCCTCCCTAAGACACAACCGCCACTACCCTCTCCAGTGGATAAACAGAACAAGTGAATAGATTTAAACATGAATAAACCACGCAAGCTATTTAAATGAATTTTCCCAGGGCAGGAACAATCCACTTGTTATGCATCAGAAGAATGGTCCATCCAACGCCTCTGGTCTCCGGACTTCCCACACAGTTGTTATTGCCTCTGGGGGAATCTACTGGTCCCCATTAGCACAGCTGTAGCCTTTGCAGCTTAAAAATATTTTTCCAAGATCTGGATTTATCTTCTAATGCATCAAGCATGCTGTTGTCAGCAGAGGCTGTGCAATGGGGTCCTCTGTGGCAAACTATACCCTTACTTCAAGTGAGGAACACTGGAAACACAAGGCTCACCTAATCAACCCTAGCTACAGACACGCCTTTCAAATGGAAATTTTAGGATATTAATTCTTTTACTGCCTCAGGATTTTCCGCACCTCGCTGATGTCCAAGTTACTCCATGCTGTCGTCTGGAACCACTCGGGCGCAGCCAGGCAGGACTCATAGTGCTCGGAGTCTGCCCCCCGGGTCTACACACACCCATGCAGCCGCCTCCTGCGTTCAGCGCCCCTGCTCTGCCTGTGAGTTCCCCTGAAGGGGACCCTGGGGGGCTCCTACACACACCCAAGGGGCCCTGCAACACCACCTTGCAGTCAGACGCGATTCCCAGCCAGCGTGGGAGTCAGAAGGGTTTGGTAGTTCTCGGGATGACAGCGCAGAACAGACTTCGTTAGCAGCTTAGTTAGAAGTTACAGCAGCGACCACCTAGGGAGCCCCACAGCCCATTCTCAGCCCCTGCTTCTGAGCCCCCTTACAGGGGACAGGCCGCTTCCAGCCAGCCACCTCCCACCCCCCCCCCAAGCCCCATCCCCTGGCCCCTCGCCAGTCCTTTGTCTCCTTCCCAGGCAAGGTGCCCCCCCTTGTCTCCGCCTGCCACAACCTGCCACAACCTGTTGCAGCTGGTTAACCCAGGAGGGCAGAGGGGTCTGGCAACTGTCTGCATAGGTGTGGCTGCGGAAGGCCCATCCGCCCTCTAGTGGCCCCTGCAATGATCACACACCCAGGTCCCATCACTGAAATACATGAGTAACATATGGGGGAAACTGAGGCACGCACACAGCACTCAGAGAAAAGAGCAAGAACATCTCCACTTCGTCACAGTCAGGGATAGGCTTTTTGCCATCGCCATGAAAATCTGCCCAAGTTTATGAACTTTTGGGGGCAGGACGGGAAACCACAGATCAAGATTTCACCTCCTAAAATCTCCAAAGTGTCTGTCATTACGGAGCAAGCTTGAGCCTCCCACAGCTCTTAGTGGTGTCCGGACTGCACCTATGCCATATCCATAGATCAACTGAGCACAATACATTCTCCTCACAGCTCCCATCCTGACCAGCCTGCGTGTATGTGCGTTTCTTCAGTCATAGAATCATAGAATTAGGGTCGGAAGGGACCTCAGGAGGTATCTAGTCCAACCTCCTGCTCAAAGCAGGACTAACCTCAGCTAAATCATCCCAGCCAGGGCTTTGTCAAGCCGCAGCTTAAAAACCTCTAAGGATGGAGATTCCACCACCTCCCTAGGTAACCTATTCCAGTGCTTCACCATCCTCCTAGGGAATAAGTTTTTCCTAATATCCAACCTAGACCTCCCCCACTGCAACTTGAGACCGTTGCTCCTAGTTCTGTCATCTGCCATCACTGAGAACAGCCTAGCTCCATCCTCCCTGGAACCCCCTTCAGATCGTTAAAAGCTGCTATCAAATCCCCCCTCACTCTTCTCTTTTGCAGACTAAACAAGCCTCGTTCCCTCAGCCTCTCCTCATAAGTCTGTGCTCCAGTCCCCTAGTCATTTTTGTTGCCCTCTGCTGGACTGTCTCCAATTTGTCCATATCCTTTCTGTACTGGGGGGCCCTAAACTGGACACAATACTCCAAATGTGGCCTCACCAGTGCTGAATAGAGGGGAATAATCATTTCCCTCGATCTTCTGGCAATGCTCCTACTAATGCAGCCCAATATGCCGTTAGCATTTTTGGGAAAAAGGACACACTGTTGGCTCATATCCAGCTTCATGTCCTCTGTAACCCCCAGGTCCTTTTCTGCCAAATTGCTGCCTAGCCTGTCAGTCCCCAGTCTGTGTGTGTGACTAGCCATGTTCCAGCCCAGGGCTAAAGCCAGTTTTTCCCTGTACAGGCTGCCTCCAGCTGCTCTAGTCCAGGCACCAGAGCTGAGAGCAGGGTAACTTGTCTCGTCTGTGCTTTCAATGACTCTGCTACTGGCACAAAGGAAATGTGGAGGAGGACGCCATCTGATTGAAGTGCAGAGGGGACAAGAGCCAAACTGGGGGAGGGGAAACAGCAATTCAATTAAAATACACAAAAATAGCATTTTAAAACTTAAAACTATCTTCAATATTCTGGTTACGTGGGGGAAAAAAGTAAGTTTATCAAAATGTGTTTTGCATTTAAAACTGATTTATTCAACAAAAAGTATTATCTGTAAGAAATGATTTTACCAGATTGTTTCTAGTCGCCATGCCCTTCAAGATTTTAGAGCTAATAGTTTTCATCCTATTCTCACCTTGTTTTTAGTCACAGACTGAAAGAGGAAAACAAGCTTTCCTGAGTTTTCAACTCAGCATGAACTAGTGAAGTGCTAGATTAGCTTTCACAGCAGGGAAGTGCTAAAAATGTGACGTAATTTTTTTAAAAAAATCAAGCCACACACTTTTAAAAAATTGATTTTAACACTTCAGATTTTGACAGTTCAGTACCATCATCTGCCAAGGGGGGAGGGGAGGGTAGAAATAATATTTTCTGAGTTTGGCCCAGAGCAGCTTGGCATTGTAAGTCTTTAGTAACTTTTCTAATACTGTTTTATGACAGTAAAATAATCTTGCTTTTGGATTTTGACTTTTTAAGGTTTTCGTTTATTCAAACCAGTCTCATTAAAATTGCTTCAAAAAATTCTGCCTCTTTTTCTATCAAGAGTATGATCCATGTACAAATAGAAGCTTTATCACCTGTTCTAGTCATCCTGTTTCACGCGGTGATTTACAATCCAACATCCATATATGAAGTGACAACATACACCACTGCTTGAGCACAATTTGATTCAGAGTTTGTGATGGCCGGGGGAGAATCAGGAACACAACCTAGGAATCCCAATTCCCAAATGTGTGATCCAATCTCTCTCTCTTGTAGTACAGGGCTGCCCTTTGCATATAATAAGAGGAAGTGAAATTAATGCTGGTGGAAGGTGCCAGGTTGATAGTCCTGCTGAGCAAAGTACAGGATAATAGGTACAGAATACACAGCAGCAGTACAACATTCTACACGCTACCATGCCAACGTGCTTCGCACTGTTCTCCAGTGACCACAGTCACAAATGAGGGTAGTTTAGACACCATGGCACGCTCAATCCTTGCCCTCTCAGCAAGATGGATTAAAAAAATGATAAGTTGATGGATAGATGGTTCTATTTAAGTACTTTACAAAAAAGATTGAATTTGGAATGATGAGAACCGATATTAAAGTCTAAACTCACGATAATCTATTAAAATAATTTAAATTGAAAATATTTAAGCGTTCCATTTTTGCTGCTGAAGTTTTAAAGAAAATCAAGCTAATGAACTGATGGAAGTCGCTAGCCAAGCACCTGAAACATGAGTTGGTTGGAGTCCTAGATCTGCTTTTGGCAGCAGTATTAATTATTTGTATTAGTGTAGCACACAGGAGCTCCTGTCACAGACCAGGACCCCACTGTGCTAGGTGCTGCACAAACACAGAACAAAACTGTCAGCCCCTGCCTCCAAGGAGCTTACAATCTAAGTATGTCTCTTCTGCAAATACAGAAAAAACATTTTGTTCAGTTCAGATTATTCAACTAGTTCATTCAAAGCTGAGGAATTGATTGGGAATTGGAAAAGCAAGAAGCTTGTTTTCCTCTTTCAATCTATGAATAAGAACTAGACATAAGAGGATGAGATCTACAAGTTCTAGAATGTTGAAGGACATGGTGGCTGGACGCAATCAGTTCAATTCACTAACTACAGATAAAACTTCCTTTATTTAATAAATACATGTTTCATTTAAACGTGTTCTGATAAGAAAAAGGTTGATGTATACAGCACATTTAAGGTAGCTTTATTTTAGCAGTCAACAACTTTAAAGCGCTGGCTTTGTGCATTTTAATGGAATTCTAATTTCCATCCAAATGCAGTTTGTCACAAATCATGAATAAAAAAGCCACTCGTTTTCTAACAAAATACAAAAAAATAAAGCTTCAGAACCTGAAAAAGTGTATGCTAAGGCATAGAGTTGCTTAAATAAATGAGTACAGATACAGTGTATCATCCTGATTAGCAAAACATAGCACCAAATTTAGCATAAAGGCTGTGTTTGATTGCAAATCAACATATTGTAATGGTTATTAACCAATGAGAAAAAGACCTGCAACCTTTCTTTGGGGAAAAAACTAAAAAGTACAAATGCAAAACAAGATTGAAATCCACGATTTAAATCAGAGGTTGCAGCTGGCTGATTTAAATCATGATTAAAATTGCTTTGATTTAAATCAATCCACATTGCTGCTCCACTGAACCTGCCTACAGGGGAACTAGTGAAAGCCATTTGAAGTAGCTGTCCTTACACCAGGAACTCTTGTTCCAGTAGGAACAGGAGTGAGAAACACCAATATCGTTTCACATAAGAGCCATCATATGGTAAAAGCTTTCAGCCTCTACTAACCTGAGCTGGATTCAAACCTAATGATGAAAGAATAACAAATCCGTATCAAGCTGAGGATGTCCCAAGTAAACCCTTTTGCTACAAGTTTTGGAAAGCAGAACATTGTTAGTGCTTCTGTTTGTGCTCTTGTTTACCTTCCACAAACTAATCAGATGTTTCCTGATCCCAAGGAAGGTATATCTTATGACAGCCCGTACAGAAAACAGGTCATGGAACTATCTACGGTGAAACTGAAAGCTTTTTTAGGAGTACACACTGATTAATGCTGGTATGCTAAGTGCCAGGTTATGCATGTCTTCTACTGGCTGCATAGTCTGCATTCTCACGTGCAAGCTGTCCTGTGTGGTTGGGACTTGAGAGACAGAGTGCAGGAAAAGTGGAAGGAGTAAGAGAGAACATAAATCTACAGTGAAAAGTTCCAGAGGGGTAGCTGTGTTAGTCTGTATATAGCAAAAACAACGAGAGTCCTGTAGCACTTTAAAGACTAACAAATTTAATTTCTGCAGGCATAAGCTTTCGTGGGCTGTAACGCACTTCGTCAGATGCAAGAAACAGAAATCAGATAGGGGTATATATATACATCTAAGGGTAAGAAACAACAATGGGGAAGTTAGGTATAAGCAAAGTCCATTCAGTTAGAGTAGTTGAGGCCTATTCACAACCACTGATTAGGAGGTGAGAATGTGTGAACAGTGACAATTACTTCTTGTAATGAGAGAACCATTCCAAGTCCCTGTTCAGACCCAGTCTGATTGTGTCAAGTTTGCAGATCAGTTCCAGCTCAGCAGTTTCTCGCTGAAGTCCGTTTTTGAAGGTTTTTTTGTAGAAGTATGGCAACTTTCAAGTCAGTTACAGAGAGTCCTGGGATATTGAAGTGCTCTCTGACTGGTTTATGGGTGTTACCATTTTTTATGTCTGATTTGTGTCCATTTATTCTTTTCCATAGTGACAGTCCGGTTTGGCCAATGTACATGGCAGAGGGGCATTGCTGGCACATGATGGCATATATTACATTAGAAGATGTGCAGGTGAATGAGCTCCTGATGGTGTGGCTGATGTGGTTAGGACCAGTGAGGGTGTCACTAGAGTCGATGTGTGGGCAGAGCTGGCAACGGGGTTTGTTGCAGGGATAGGTTGCTGGGTTCGTGTTCTTGTTGTATGGTGTAAGGTTGCTGGTGAATATTTGCTTCAGGTTGGGGGGCTGTCTGTAAGCTAAGATAGGTCTGCCTCCCACGGCTTGAGCAAGTGAGGGATCATCTGCTAGGATAGGTTGTAGATCCTTAATGTTGTGTTGGAGAAGTTTTAGCTGGGGGCTGTAGATGATGGCCAGTGGGGTTCTGTTGTTTTCTTTGTTAGGTCTGTCCTGTAATAGGTGACTTCTGGGTACCCGTCTGGCTCTGTCAATTTGTTTCTTCACCTCCCCAGGTGGGTACTGTAGTTTTAAGAATGTTTTATGGAGATCCTGTACGTGTTTGTCTCTGTCTGAGGGATCGGAGCAAATCCGGTTGTATCTTAAGGCTTGGCTGTAGACAATAGATCGTGTAATGTGTCCAGGGTGGAAGCTGGAGGCATGAAGATATGTATTGTGGTCAGCTGGTTTTCAGTATAGGGCGGTATTAATGTGACCATCCTTTATTTTTATTGTAGTGTCCAGGAAGTGGATTTACAGTGCAGCTCAAACAGTTGCCTCCCAGCCCGGGTAGAGAGAGACACAGCATGCTAGAAACAGCAGTGTGGCTGTTGCAGTGTGGTCAAGGACAGGGGCTAGCCATACTCAGATGGGCTTGTACCTGGGTGACTAGCCTGACCCACAACATCCACACTACTATTTTTAGCGCACTCACTCAAGCAGAACGTGCGCATCTGTCTACCTGGACAGGGAGGTGTGCTCCCATCTACATGCCCCAGAGGGGCTTAGACATGGACACTGAGGATTCCAACGTGGATGACAGAGAGGACAGTGGCGTTGGTGCGAGTTATTGAGAAAGGAGTGCCGCAGATGAGAAATCCTGTTAACCACTGTGTTCACTTTGACCATATAAATGTTTGGTCACTGCTTTACAAGCTTGATGCACACTTCTGATTTAGAGGGGAAGCGGGCTATCGTCCCCCTAGGCCATCAAGTCCCCTTCAAAAATGCTCACCTGCTGCAGAATAATCTCAGTAGAAGCTGCCGTTGTGCAGAGAGACGCTGCAGAGTGGCACTGAGTGAACTTAGCTCCTATTTAAACGCGTGGGCAGGCAAGGAGTTTCCAAATGCTAAATTTCCATATTTAAAAAGAAGTTCCTTTACAGTTAAACAGTAATTTACCTATTTTTCCGGTTATTTTAAGATAGGTAAGCCATGTTATAAAAAATAGTAATAGAACTTACTTTATATCTTTGAAGGTGGCTGCTTTTCCGTGGATTTAAATGTGAGCTCAGTTCTCTCAGTCCGACCCTACATCATCACACTGGCAAAATGAGGGCTGCTTCCAATTGGTTAGGTTAGCATTATGTCCAGGACCCAAGATTTGTTTTTGCTTATCAGTGAATTGCTGTTCTTTGTGATTAGACCATCTTTTCACTGACTTCAGTGGCATTGTATCAGACTCAAAGTGACTGGCATCTTGCTTAGAACTTAGAATAAGTGTTTTGAAAGAATAGGAAACTGTGATGGAAAGAAGTGGAAGCTGATGCTGGAAAAAACAATACCTTGTTTATCTGAATATTTATCTTCTAAGTCTGCTTCCTGTGGCATCTGGCTGTAGTGATTTCTGGCAGAAACACTGTAAAAGGATGATAAAACAGAGATGATAGCAAAAGCTCTAACAGAATATTGTGCTTTCATAAAAGTGAGGTAGTAAATCCAGTCTCTTGGTGATTCCTGTTGAGGTCATTACATTCTGATAAGCTTTAAAAATCCCCAGTTCTCCCTGTGGTATCAAATGGTGAAGTTGTGTGGTACAGAGCCATCTGTAATGCTGATGAATAATGGTAACCTGTGCCCGCATGTGACTCAGCTTTCCTACTAACCCGCCAAGTACTTGTTGTGCTAGACAGCGCTTAAAAACACATTCAAGCCCCGCCTACTCATTGGGCATCAGACCAAGGAAAAAAAGAAATGGAAAACCTCACGCTGAGCTGCGTGTCTGTTTTTAAATGAGGCAACACACAACGGCAAAGGGCTCTGATTCCTGGCCTCCCAACTCCCTTCAGTGCTACATGGGACTTAGACTAGATGGACCCTTGCAGCCCCTTCGAACCCAATGGCTCTCTGAAAAAGGCAATGAGAAACTGGCAGTTTTATGATCTCCTTTCACAGCACTGCTTCCGCTGATGGTGATGGGGATTAGTTGTCTTAACCAGACCAGCTAACATGCTCATAGGCACCAAACAAATGTGTAGGTTACGGTACTAAAGTAAATCTCTGAAAACATATTGAACGTAGGTCTAGACACCTTCCCATCCCACCTGGCATTTCTGATTTTGCCCCAGCTTTCCACATAGTGCCTAGAACCTCAGGGTACATTCCACTCCCAGATACGTGAGCCCAACTCCATTGAAGTCATTGGGAGCAGCACACATGTCAGCAGCCCAGTTGATTTGCACCAGCTCTTTATCATTTAGGTATGTAGCAGTCTCACAGAGCTGAGTCACTAAGTCGGGAATGTAACTTGGCAAGAGAAGACTTGTGTGTTTCCAGCTACAGCAGAACTTTCTGTGACTCAGCGCCTCACCTGTAAAATGGGGATGTAATAGTACTTGCCATCTCACAGGGATGAAGAGATTATGAACCGCTCAGAGAAGTATCTGTGGTAGGCAGAAGGATTGGACAAGGTAGCAGTGCCAGCTACCTGAGATGCTGCCTCAGTTTCCCCTCCCACAGGTTTGTTTTCTCAGCCTTCCACCACAGTTCGGTGACAGGGCCCTCCGGCTAAGGCAAAAAGAGTCCACCCTTTCCAGGTATCAGTGTTCAAACACACACAAAATTAGACTTCCGCTCCAGCCTGAAGCTGGGCACGGCTTTTCATTGCTGAGGATGTTTTGTCTTCAACACTTTTGCCTGCCCTCTGGCTACGCGCAGCTTCCAGTCCTTCTTGCACTCTGTTCAGGTCTCTTCTCCTCCTCTGTTGAGCATACTTCAGCACAACACATCTTT
Organism: Emydura macquarii macquarii; assembly: GCF_026122565.2. Classification (NCBI taxonomy): domain Eukaryota; kingdom Metazoa; phylum Chordata; order Testudines; family Chelidae; genus Emydura; species Emydura macquarii. The sequence goes on along the minus strand of NW_027133607.1, from coordinate 8,268,127 downwards.
AGCCCTTACCCAAAACTAATACCGTTATTTCATCAGTAATCTCACACTACGAAGACCAGCCAACTTTTAGAAAAGAAATGTGAAAAATATTTATATCCCCATTAATTAAATATATTACCAAACCTCAAAACCATGGGCATGAATGCCTATAGTCCTATTAAACTACATATAAAATACTCTAGCCTGCAAAAGATTCCTTATTACCGCCCATGATGGTTGATGGAACCCCCTCATTGCTAGCTGGTTCTGTGTCCTCAGAAGGTAGAATGCCTCTAGACCAGCGGTGGTACTTTGAAGAAGGCTGGGTGGTATGCGAGCCGTACCGCGCCGCTGAATCCGCCGCCGAAAGTCATCCCGTCCCCCCCGCCGCCACCGCGAAACCCTGCCACCGCCGAAAGTCTCCCCCCCCACCCACCCCCACGAAACCCTGCCACCAAAAAGGGGCAAACGGCGGCAGGGTTTCGGCGGAGGGCATTGTTCCCCCCCATGTAACCCCGCCGCCGCTGAAAGTCCCCCCCCCCCGCGAAACCCCACCGCTGCCAGAAGTCCCCCCCCTTTTTTTCCCGAGTGGTACTCGGGGAAAAAAAGGTTGAGAACCGCTGCTCTAGACTGATGGAATGAATGATGCAGAGTTCCCACAGATGGATTGCTTCCTGACACGGGGGAAAAATGCGCTCCACCTGACGACTGTTTATGTGGAACGCAGCTGTTGTATTGTCGGTGAGGACTGAAATGGATTTGCCCGTCATGTGAGGTAGAAATGACTAGCAGGCTAGATGCACAGCCCTGAGCTCCCTGACACTGATGTGAAGGGAGAGTTCTTCTTGGGACCAGAGACCCTGTGTTCTGAGGGACCATAGGTGGGCTCCCCGACCGAGAGCTGATGCGTCAGATATTATTGACAATGATGGTTGAGGTCTTGAGAAAGGTAGCACCAGGCATATTGTGCGGCTGTCCAGCCACTATGTCAGTGAGTTGAGGACCTGGGCCAGAAGCATGAGCACTGAGTCCAGGTGATGGAGAATGGGGGAGTAAACCATGGCTAGTCAGGCTTGGAGAGGTCTGAGACATAGCCTCGCATGTTGCACTACATACGTGCACAATGCCATGTGGCCCAGGAGACTCAGACATGTGGCTCAGGAGACTCAATGCCATGTGGCCCAAGAGACTTCGTACGGTTGTGACTGGATGAGTTTGGAGGGACTTTATTAGGGATGTAATTGAGTGGACCCCATCATTCGGAAGTAGAGCTCTCACTTGTACGGAATTGAATACTGCACGGATGAACTCCATCCTTTGGACGGGGATAAGGGTGGACTTCTCAAAGTCCAACAGAAGGCCCAATGTGCTGAAGGTCAATTGAATGAGATGGATGTTGGCTTCCACTTGAGCTCTGCACCAGCCCTTGACTAGCCAGTTGTCGAGGTGTGGAAATACGTGGACTCCCTTTTTTTCTGAGAAAAGCCGCTATGACTGTCAGGTGCTTGGTGAAAACTCGTGGGGTGGCTGAGAGGTCGAATGGAAGCACCGTGAACTGGTCATGACGTTGGTTCATTACAAACCTTAGGAAACGTCTGTGACCAGAGAAGATTGAGATGTGGAAATCAACATCCTTTAGATCGAGAGTGGCAGACCAGTCCCCGGGATCCCGCAAAGGAATGATTGGAAGCCTATACGGAACTTCAAGTTCTTGAGATATCAGTTGAGATGACACAAGTCTAAAATGGGTGTGAGACCCTTTGACACACTGCACCCCCATGTACACCCTTATAGTGTGACTGTGTATCATTCATGTTCACCCTTTTAGTGTAATTGTGTATTGTTGAATGCAAGGTATGCCATGTAAGACGTTTCTGGAATGCTCATGGCATACTAAACATTATTGTTATAGTGATATGTCTATAGCAATGTCATGTGTATGGTTGAGGTTTCGCTATGTAATCTTCCCAAATGTGTGTCTCATGGCTTGAAACAGATTCAAGCAAAACCCACCAAGAGCAGAGAGGCAGTTCACTCCTCATTAAGGCATGCATAAAACAAACCAGCTCTTTCAGGAATAATGGACTAGCCTAATCATTAATCAAGGAATGCTCATGTGACTCAGACGGATACTGTTTGTTACCTGACCCTGAAAGGGGGGTGAGGTCACAGAGGGAGGCGAAGGGACATGTTGAAAAGAAGGGACATTTGGGCTGTTAGCTCTCTCTCTCTCTCTTCCACTACATCTACAAACAACATCAAGCAACTGAAGCATTGACCACAGGGGGAGGGCCAGCTGGAGGTGGACCAGCCAGCCAGTGCTGAGAAAATCATCAAAGACTATGAGGTTACTGAAAGAGTTAAGCTTAGTTTAACAACGAACGTTCTGTGGCACCTTAAAGACTAACAAATTTATTTGGCATAAGCTTTCGTGGCAGAAACCCACTTCATCGGATGAGAAGTGCTTTGAGATCTACGAACGAAAAGTGTTATTACATATGAGCTAAATGTTGTTATTTGTATATGATTGATTTGAGTGTGCAGTTATGTGACACATGGTATTTTTGAGTTTGGAGCCTCCTACACTTTATAAAACAGAAAAGAAGATATTTCTATAATACAAGGTAAAATATCTCTAGCAGAGTTGCAAAGAATGAAAATAATTCACTTCTTTTGTTTTGCACTAAGACACACAGTAAGTAAAAATAGGCAACAAATATAGAGTTAAATTCGAGTTGAGCACTGATGTAAAGTTCTCTGACAAAGTGGGTTTCTGCCCATGAAAGTTTATGCCCAAATAGATTTGTTAGTTTTTAAGGTGCCACAGAACTTCCGTTGCTTTGCTGAAAACAGACTAACACAGCTACTGCTCTGAAGCTTAGTTTAGGATGTGATTTGCCTTTTATTTACTTTTGATCAAATCGGACCTGCTTTCCTCTGATTTATAATCACTTAAAATCTTTCTGTACTTAATAAATGTATTTGTTTATTTGTTTGTTTGTTTTATCTAAAGCAGTGCATGTGGTTCAAGGTGTGTTAAAACTCCATTTGAAGTGACAAGGCTGGTGCATATCAATTTCTTTGGTAAATTGATGAACCAATGAGTGTTCAGTGGGCAGCACTGAACATTGTAAGATGGCAGTTCCTAGGGTTGCATCTGGAGCTGGGGATATTGACTGGGTGTCATACCATTGCATTATCCCATGAGTGGCTGGCTAAAGGCACTCACTCACCAAGTCGGCGGAGCAACTTGCTTGCTGGTGGCTATGTGTGAGCTGCCCAGGATTGGGGGGTTCACACAGCAAAGCAGAGTGAGACGCGCTCCAGGATTGGGGTGACATAACAATATACCAGTCCAGATTGCAGAGGGGAACGTCACAGACCACCTTTGACTTTTGGAATTAGGAAGTAGCGGGAATAGAACCCCTTTCCTCTCACATGAAACAGAACCTCTTCCACAGCTCCCACTTGAAGGATTGGATTTCTTGTTCCAACAGATGCTTGTGAGAAGGGTCCCTGAAGAGGGATGGAGTGGGGAATAGGAAGGTGGAATATTGGATGTTGTAGCCCAGTTCTGTTGTGCTGAGAACCTAGTGGTCTGAAGCTATTTGAGTCCAGGCATCCAGGAAGTAGGAAAGGCCAGGAAGTAGAACAAGGGGATAGCTGGATCTGATGCAGAGGGAACTGCAAGGCTGACCTTGAGTGTCTCATCAAAATGAGTGCTTCAAAGATCCCAAGTATCTGGGTATGGATTGAGCAGGACCTGCCGAGAATGATGGATGAGGGGGTCTGTGCCTGAACCCCCTGCTCTTTCTCCCCTGTTGGTCCTGTCTGGCTGTCTGAGGGAAGTAGCTGCCCATCTGCTACAGTTTGTACTGATTCCTTGACCCTGCTGGTATGTGAAGTCCCAGGGATTTCAAGGTTGCCTTAGAATCTTGTGGCCGTGCATCCTAGCCTCTGTTTGCTCTGAGAAGAACGATGAACCCTCAGACGGGAGGTCCTGAATCATTTGTTGCATCTCATGAGAGAACCCTGAGGACAGCAACCAGGGGTTCCTGCACATTGTTACCGCAGTAGCCATTGATCTGGCTGCAGAATTGGCGGCATCCAGAGTCGCCTGCCAGGGATGCATGAGCTACAGTCTGTAAGAAAAGCAAAGCACAAAGTTGCCATTGTTAGCTGACCCAAAGTAGTAAAAGAAATGTTACAATGTAAAAAGAACTCCCCTTCATGTTCACAAGGCTAAGCAAAACCCGCATTCCAATCTGTACACATTGGACGGGTCAGACTGGCATTCTGACATGGTAAGCAAGGAGCCCTTGCATCCAGTATAGAGCGGTCTCATTAGCACTAAACTCCACAATCCCCACTTGAGCAAGGTGAGGGATCTCAGGTCTCCCCTGTACAATCCCAAGGACTGGTTTGGGAGGAGGTGAGCAAAATAGATTAGAGGACACTGCAGGTGAAGTGTCGTAGCAGAAAACATAGGGCAACCAGTGTCCCGACCTGTAACGCCCATAGCAACAATACCATGATTAGGAATTGTCTTGTAGAGGTGGCCAGGGACACCGTCCATGACCGAGGAATAACATGGAGTGACTATATTGGTCAGGTATTTAAAAATTGCGCCATCTTCCCTAGGTGACCATGTGTGATATCAGTCTCCTGAGGGTAACGCAGGCGGAAAGGGAAGATTTGATGCAAGCATCGGGTACAGGCCTAGCCCTTATGCTGCTATGCTGTGTTCCGCGATGATGCCTACTCATTTAATAGCAGAGTGGCAGGGTGGCAGAAGAAATAAGGCTGCCCTCCCCAGAAACCTTCTGCAAAGGATTACAGATTACCTACATGAAAGTTTCCTTGAGATATCCACAGAGGATTCTCAGAGCATACCTCTGCACATAAATAGTCTGTGCCGGGGGTAACCCTCTGCTTAAATGGACCAACACCCAGGAAGCCCATTCCCTCAAAAACAAAAACTCCTTTTAAGAAGCTGGACTGGGGGACATAACCACAAAAATGGGATTTTTCACATACACTCACCAGATGTGCCGTCCCCGGCATCTCGATCAGCCCCGCTGTCCTCTGTGTGGCTGGGCTGCTCTGGGGTAATGAACAGGTCCTGGCTCACAGGAAGAATGGATACCCCGCTCTCCTGCACCCTGCTATCCTCATCTTCATCCTCCTCATCCACAGAGTCCTCCTCATTCATCCTGGACTGGGATTCTTCAGAGGTATCGATGCTGCGTGGTGGCACAGTGGTGGGGTCACTGCCGAGAATCGCATGCAGCTCCTTGTAAAAGCAGCATGTTTTGGGCGAGAAGCCAGAACGTCTGTTAGCTTTCCCTAATCTTCTGCCTCAGCTCTTTGATCTTAACGTGGCACTGCTGCATGTCCCTGTTGTGCCCCTTCTCCAACATGCCGCGAGATATCTTCTCGTAGATATCCAAATTTCTTTTGCTGGCTCGGAGCTGAGCCAGAACAGACTCTTCACCCCACAGACCAATGGCCATGTTACAGCAGAGCACAAATGTCCAGAGCGGTCATAACAGAGCATTATGGGATACCTCCCGGAGGCCAATGGCTTCGATTTACGTTGTGCTCTGCCTACACTGACGCTAATTTGACACATGGAATTCAACTTCAGCACTATGCCACTTGCAGAGGTGGTTTTATTAGGTCAACTTTTACCGTGATTTAGGTCTGCGGAACGTGCCAGTGGAGACGCATACTTTCGAGGGTTGACGTAAATGGCGTTACGTCGGCCTCCATTGCCAGTGTAGACCAGGCCTAAGATTTGTTAAAAAAGAAAAGAAAAGAGTTATCGTGGTTAAAGACCATTATACATACAGACAGGAATAAAGTTCTTAGATCAGTTTCATAGTAGACATGATGAGCTGCTGAGTTGCAAAAAGCTCTTTCAGAATCAATTCCATAGGTTATAATCCAATTGGCAGTCCACGTGTAGAGTCTGGATAAATTCTTCCGTGAGACATAGTAGGGTAATCCAGATTGGAGCTGAAGACTTCAGTCTTGCGACTCAAAACCTTCCCCGATAAGGTCCAAGCAGATTTGAGATGAAAAAAAGGAACAGGTCCAAAAGTTCTTTTAGAGATCCCTGGCAGGCTACTATAGCCTTTTGACACAGATAACACAGCGGGCTTTCCTTGGGTGAAGAACAGGTAATATACATGGTTGCTTTGAAGTCAATTCCTATTTCCTATGTATACGCAGGTAATTAGTTGCATTGATTAGCATAAGGCCATTTACCATTCAGAGGTGCATAGACAATTTACTACAAACTTTAAAGAGAAATATAGACAATGATATTATTACACCACACGTTTCATCTAGTTGCTCCTATTCCCTTTTGATCGCGGAATCGATAGAATCAATATAGTAACAGACAGGAACCAAAGCTTAGCATCTACGAGCAAATGTGGTTACATTGTTGACATCTAACAAGATATAGGTAAACACAGACAAATACAATCAGTATCTTCTTCTAATTCCCTAGCGATACAAGTTTATATTTCAAAGTTCTAGTCTATCTAACATGGCTTTGTTAGCTATTTATAAGGAATGGTCCTATTTAACATTTATATACTTTTCTAATATGCCTTTAAAGGTTGAATTTGGGTCAATTAAGTTGCTAGTAGATTTACCATTTCTGGTCCAGTGTCACAAGGTCCAATTTCTTTGGATCCTTTGCCTTCGGCATAGGACCAATCTACCCCTGGTGATCTCGTTCATTGGCTGCTGCTAAAACCAGGGATCCTGGGGGAGGGTGTGAGAAGAGAAATTCATATCTTTTGGCAGGAATGAAATATTTGCGCTCTGTGCGCTTGGCTGTCGGGGTGGGAGGAGAAAGGGGTTTGCCACAGGGCCTTGATCGGGTCCATGATGGCTTCATTGAGTGGCAGAGCTGCTTAGAGGGGCCCATTGGCGATAGAATGTCCAGACGTCTGTGAGTCACCTCCTTGACCACCTCTGCTTGGACCCCCCCAAGTTAGAGGCAACCCACTTTATCATGTCCAGATATGCCTTATTGTGGTGGGTGCCACCATCGCCTTGTCTGGAGAGGAGGATAAGGAGGCGAAACCAGGTTGAGGAACCTCCATTGGTTCCTCAGCATCCACAGGAGCCTGCCAGGCTTCCCCCCTGAGGCCAGGTGCCATGTTCGGTACCGAAGTCTGGGTCCGGGGTCTCTCTGCGTGGTACCGAGGCACCCTAGCCTCCGAGATGACAGAGTATGAGCTCTTTGAGAAGATAGCCTGAGGTGGGGGAAACCCCTCAGGGTTCTAAAAGGCCCATTGCATAGTTGCTGATCCCCATGGACCCAGTGGCAAAACACCCGGGGGTACCGTTGAACTTGGGGCTGTGATGGGGTAGGAACGGCCCGGTGAGCCGCGAGGAATACGATCCCATCTACGATTCCGACGAGGACGACGAGCTGCGTTGCGGTGGTGCCGTGCCACTCGGTGCCGGAGAAGGTCAGCGAGGTGATCTTGAGGCTGTCAGTGGAGGTTTTCCCTTGGACAGCAGCCGCGGCACTGAGTAAAATCCCTGGTGATAACTCCCCACCACTCAGGGGCACTGGCGGTGCTGAGTCTCGCTCCTCTGGGAGCCAGGTACCAGCAGGGTCAGAAGGTATCTGGGTCACTGCAAAAGCCTCAGGAGTTGATGGCACCACAAACTGTCCTGTGTGTTTTCTGCTTTGACGCTGCTCCTGCGCACGCGTCAGAGGGGCTTGCTGTGGTACCGGAGTTGCAGGCACCTAACGATGCGGTGCGTGATTCCATCCAAAGGTCGTCTCACAATTCCCTTGCGGTCAGGCAATCTTTCTGCCGGTGTTCTACCCTAAACTTCATGTGAATAGAGAGGAACAGCACTTCCACTCGTTGAATATTCAGCGGGCCCTGGCTTTCTACATGCAAAGGACCAAACCATGCTGCAGATCCACTCAGCTGTTCAGAGTGATAGCGGAAAGAATGAAAGGTCTCTCCATTTCTGCACAGAGAGTCTCATCATGGCTTACTTCGTGTTTCCTAGCACAAGAACCAATTCAAGACACCTGCAGGGCAGCAACCGGTCGTCAGTTCATGCATTCACAACACACTAGGCCACTACACAGCAGGCTACAGACGACGCTGGCTTTGGCCACGTAGTCTTGCAGTCAGCCTGTCCTTGATCTCTGAATCCATCTCCTGTGAGTCACCTACATTGGAACGGACAGGTGCAAGCATTCGAAGAAAAAATGGTTACGAACCTTGCTGGAACTGTTGGTCTTCAAGACGTGTTGCATGCATCCAGTCCAAAACTCACCCTCCGTCCCCTCTTTCAGGGGTAGTCAGCAAGAAGAAATTGAAGGGAAGGGGGTCGGCAGGGGCCTTTATACCGGTGCTATTAGCGTGCTGCACCAGAGGACACTGGAGCCAACCCAACGGAAACCACTAAGGGAAAAAATTCCAGCAGCTGTGCTTGGGACACGCACATACCTACATTGGAATGGACATGTGCAACACAAAGCACAACAGTTCCAGAAAGGTTGGTACCTGGTTTTTTCCTGTAAGGACACACACTTTCTACACGGCAGGTGTAATTTTAAGGCTACAGAACTGCATTCCATTATTCTCACCAAACAGCAATTAAAAAAACACCGTTGATTAACTATATTAGAGGAGAGCAGGAGACTTGAAAAGAAAACATGTGGATATTGAAATCACGTTGTCAAGAATTAAAACAAAGGAAAAATATGTGTTTCAAATGAACCCAAATTACAATGTAGAACTTAAAAAAAAAAAAATCTCAGTAGGAGCTAAGTGGTTCTTGCGCTGAGCTAAGCATTTCTTTGATGAGAGGAACAGGGGCAGGTCTTCAGCCTTGGGTCAGTGCCCAGAAGCACAAAGCTGCCTGAGCAGAACCAGCTGGGGATTGCCCTTAGATAGGAGATCCTCCTCCGCAGTGTAAAACAAGCCACCCACTCCAATCACTGCGCAGGGAGAACATTGAGATGAGGTTGTGACGGAGAAGGACTATAGCATGGTTTTGCTCTGGCAGCCCCCGCCAGTGGAATGGCCTTTACCCCATGGATGCTTTAACTTTTATGGAGGGCCACTTCAGCCCCCCCCCAAGCCAGCCTCCCTCAATGCGATGGAGTTGGTGTGAATTTTATTATGCAGGCGAACTAAGGTTTTATGGTGCCCTGAACTATTTGTTTCCTGGCTGTTCGGTGTGGGGATTCTGTAAACAATGGGACGTGTAATTGCAGCATTGTTACTCAGCAATGTGAACTGGGTTTGGAAATGACGGTCTTTAGTTTGGGAATTAAAAAAAAAAAGCCACAAAATCCTGTGAAATTAGAAAAAGGAAAGGGGGAAATCTGACATGTTGCAACTCTCCTGGGGGCTGCATTTCACTCCTTGGTAACGCCGAGGAAGTGTTTTGTTTCTGTAGTTTATAAAAACCATGCTTTTTGCGTCCTCTGGTCACATGTAATAAAAGCAATGACTATCTGCACCTGTGCATAGGCGTTTGTTGACTACTTGATCATAAAAGTTCTCTGAACGACAAAGCATGCCTCCTCCTCCTTTCCCCCTCTCCCCCCAAAGGCTGCTCAGTGTCTGTCTGGGGTCAGTGTGGGGTCAAGGGTGCTGTGTTTAAATGTGCTAATGGCCTCCAGCTGTATGCTGGTGGGGTGCAATGGATTCCTCAGTGTACAGATGAGCCAGCGGGCTGGATGAGAATCAACTCAACACAGACAAGATTGAGATATTATCGGTGCGTTAGGGGAAGCAGTCACTAGAGATAGCAAGGAATATATTGGCACCCATTAGTTGAGGAAGCAAATGCATGGTTTCCAACATTGTTTGCAATATTGTGGTAACCGTGTTGGTCCCAGGATATTGGAGGGACAAGGTGGGTGAGGTTCTCTCTTTTATTGGGCCAGCTACTGCTGGTGAAAGAGACAAGTTTTGGAGCGTACCCAGAGCTCTTCTTCAGGCCGGAAGGAGTGAGCTCTGAGTAAGTTCAAAAGCTCGTCTCTCTCACCAACAGTAGTACCAGTGGGCTGGAGAGGACAGTGAGGGGGTGGGAGATGAAGGGAGCAGAGGGCAGCTCTCTGAGCCTGGGGGTGGTGGTGGGGAAGGGGAGTCAGTTCCCAGCAGCACGGAGAAGGTCGTGTTGCCAACTCTCGCAAATTGCTCAGGAATCCCGGGATTTGGAAGCTTGCAGTAGGAGCTCTTGCAATGATGTGAGACGCTCCTCTGAGCTTAGATTGTCAGGGCTGGGCAGAGCTGTGTGCGAGTGCCTCGGGGCTGAGGACACGCTGCTCTGTGATTGAGCTTTGGCTATGGCCCTAGAGCAGAGAAAAGGTCTGGGGCAGTGGATGAGGGGGGGATCGGGGAAACGCAGCAGCAATACTTCTCTGCCTGCCACTGCCTCGGGACTTCTCCTGCAGCTGGGATCCGGCCGGAAGGGGGGAGATGGTGTTGCTGGGCTGCGGAAGGGAAGTAACCTCAGGGCAGTGAGGATAGGGGAGGAGGTAGCAAGACAGTGATAGGGGAGCTGCCACCTATTTCTTTTCTGAGGGATGACGCAAGGGTGAATGGAGTCTCCCCTGGCTGCTCAGGCATGCATTTCTGGGTACAGTAGAGACTTTTCAACCTGAAATTAGCGCGCACACACATAGCCAGAGGAGGGGAGGGGAGTTAAAAGTCAAAAGACAGACTAAATAACACACCATTGGATAATGTTTTAAAATATCATGATTTCTGGGGCCAGTCTCAAGACTCTGGGGGACTGTGGGTCATGATCTTTGATCTCTTGCGGTTGCTGAGATAAGGGGGGAGCATGGGACTGAGCAAATCAGAGCATGGGGAGTAGAAGAGGAACTGAGAAAATCCAAGCAGAAAAATGAGATAAGGAAACAGAAAGGAGAAGAGGGGCAAAGAGGAGAAAGCTGCATCACGCCACCTCCTGTGCTTGGGACAGCTCTCTTGTTTCCATTAGCTTCTCTTTGCTCTTCCCAATCACTCTCAAAACCCCACGTCTTCCTAGGCCAGTCTCACTGCTTGCTTTTGCTTCCCAGACGGATCTTTCCGTATTGATTGTTCAAGTTTGACTGCAAGCCCCTTGGCACCAGAATCCAATCTCTGCCATGTACCGGGCACGCTTATGGCACCCCTGTATACCGAATAATGATAGTGAAGATATATGAGCTTCTCAGACTGGGAGCTGAGAGACGCTGAGAACCTCCCTCTTCGGCAGTGAAACTGAAAGAGCAGAGCAGGGCGATCCCTTGACACACAGAGAAATTAAAAGAATGTCGTGGCTTCCTGGCACAACAATTAGCTCCACAACAAAACACACATACACACACCCAGAATATATGTTGGCTGGCACCGTAACTCCAGCTATAAAACTACAGAGCCAATTCTTTCTGCATAACATCTCTAACACAGCCTTTCCTGTCTATCCACACAGCTAAAACTCCCATCCAAGCTCTCATCTCATGTCTTCATTACTACAACGTCCTCTCTCTGGCCTTGACAAATGCAATCTTGCCCCGCTCTCATCCATTCAGAATGCAAAGAACATTTTCCTAACCCGTTGCTTTGTCAACCCTCGCTTTTCACCTTCCACTGGCTTCCCTTTTTTTATTGCATCAAACGTAAGTTACTGGTCTTCACTTTCAAGGCCCTTCACGGCATATCCCCACCCTACCTGTGATCTGTCATGCACTATGGAGATGTTGACGCCTGCCTCTGATTGGCCCATGATGCCAGCCTCCATTGCCCAATTGTTACCTTTTCAAACAAGCATCTGCATGCTTTCTCCTGTACTGCCCCTCATGCTTGGGAGGAGCTCCCCATAAACATGGAATCATAGAAATGTAGGACTGGAAGGGGCCTCAGTAGATCATCTAGTCCAGTCTCCTGCACTGAGGCAGGGCTAAGTATTACCTAGACCGGAGGGTCTGCAGGCTATGTCTAAGGGGTCCGCATACGGTTGTCCTTATAACAGAATAGTGGTATTCAACCTGTGGTCTGTGGACCCCTGGAGGTCTGCAGACTACGTCTAAGATTCCCAAAGGGGTCCGCACCTCCATTCAAAAATGTTCAGGGGTTCGCAAATGAAAAAAAGATTGAAAACCACTGCTGTAGGCAAACCCTTACACAACTGCGCTGTACAAGCTGTATCAGCTGCCTGTAAGGAGGAGGACCCTGGGTACAAAGATTGCACCCAGGATGCTTAACACAGCAACATGTGACACAACAGCTAGACTATAGGTACATAATTGCTTTACTGAAGAGTTGATTATGTTCTTTGTTCAGGATTGACACACTGCATGCAATAAAATCTTGCCTGGGGGTCCGCATTTCAAAACAATAGAAATACAAATAAAATCTTCGCAATGGTGTGAAGAAAGCCCTCTCTCCTCATCTTTCCCCTCAGGCTTCTCTTCTCTGGAATAAGTAAACTCAATTGTTTCAATCTTTCCTCATAGGCCATGTTTCCACACCTTCAGTCATTTTTTATGCTTTCCTCTGGACTTTCATAGGATCATAGATTAGGGTTGGTAGGGACCTCAGGAGGTCATCTAGTCCAACTCCCTGCTCAAAGCAGGACTAGCCCCAACTAAACTTTCTTCAGTTTGTCCACATCTTTCCCAAAGTGTGGTGCCCAAAACTGGACGCAGGACTCCAGTTGAAGCATATCAGTGCTGAGGAGAGAAGAAGAGTTTCTTCTCATGTCTTGCTTAGAGCATTCCTGTTATACATCCCAGAATGATGTTTGCTTTTTTGCAACAGTGTTACGTTGCTGACTCATATTTAGTTTGTGATCCACTATGACCCCCAGATCCCTTTCCGCAGTACTCCTTCCTAGGATGTCATTTCCCATTTTGTATTTATGCAATTGATTATTCCTGCCTCACTGTAGCACTATGCATTTGTCCTCCTTGAATTTCATCCTATTTATTTCAGACCACTTCTCCAGTTTGTAAAGATCATCTTGAATTCTAATCCTGTCCTCCAAAGTGCCTGCAACCCCTCCTAACTCAGTATCATCTGCAGACTTTATCAGTGTACTTTCTGTGCCGTTTCCAAATCATTTATGAAGATATTGAATAGAACCGGATTCAAGGCAGATCCCTGTAGGACCTCACTCGATATGCCCTTTCAGCTTGACTGCGAACCGCTGATAACTGCTCTCTCAGTGTGGTTTTCCACAAAACTAACCCATTATCGTCCTTCACCCTGCTTAAAACTCTCCTTTGTCCTGATGCTTTAAACACAAATGTGACAATGGTTAGGCTGCTGGTGCAGATAGCACTGCTGATCATGCTGACCAGTATTGCACCTCGGTACTCCTTCTGCCTGTCTCCATCCGTTGTCTCATCTTATACTTCGATTGTACGCTCTTTGGATCAGAACTAGCGGTTGGTTCTGTGTTTGTACCATGACCAGGGGTCCTAGGCGCTACAATAATACAAAGAATAATTGCTGGACTCTGCTGCTAACTCAGTTCCTTTGTGACCTTTGGTCTAATCATTTAGGGCAGTGGTTCTCAAACTTATTTGGTCGCGCTGCCCTTCTTTGTGCCTGTCATAGTTTATGCCCCTCCCCCCCAGCACACAAGGACATATACCGATAAAGAAAATTCAAGATGCAACTGTTAAAAACAGTAAGGCATTGATCATTGATTCAAACAGAGCCAACGAGCCATTGTAATAAGAGCAAAAGCAAAACTGCAATTGCGATAGACGCTTACGATGAAATGTGCACACCTCTCCATAGCAAACGGGTTAACATACAGATGGCAACGACTTTGTATAATGCTATGCAAGCATAACAGAAACAGTCACAATGCACAGTGCCATCTCAGGCCCTGACATGTCTGGAGGAATCAGCTTTGCTGGCTATTCATTGCTGTGGATAAAGTGTGTGCAGCCATTTTTTTTCTCCCTAAAGCTTCTCACGCCCCCCAAGAATACATTCTGCACCCCCACCCCCAAGGAGGCCTGCCCTCAAGTTTGAGCACCTCACTTTTAGGGTAAAAAATTTTAAAGCACGTATGTGATTCCCATTGACTTTCAGTGGGACTTAAGCTCCTAAATCAGCGATTTCTCCAAGGGGCAGACAGTGACTTTGTCTGCCAGGAATAGAGTCCAGGGCTCCAAAAGCTCCAGTCTGGTGCCTTATCTACAAAATGATCCCTCCTCTTAATCAGCAGCATGGGTGGATGAGACAGAGGCATCTACCTACGTAAAGCTTTTCAGGTTGGCAACACCTTACTCTAAGTCCATTTGGACCCCTTTACATTTACTGTAAAAGTACGAGTAAAAAATGTATTCATGCTACTAAGGATAAGCCTATATAACTTTTTTCTGAGTGGGATTTGAAAGGCTGACAGAGAATATTTGATCTTGAAGGTAAGAGTTTGCAGGGAATGAGGGAAGCCAAATTTTCTTTTGCTTTAGAGAAATAAAATTTAACTCCTCATGACCTGCTCCCCCCAATTACCTTTTCTGACCCCTCCCCCCAAGGGATTGTGACCCATGGGTTGAGAAACACAGTTGCAGACATTTGACAAATAATAATACAGCAAACATTCTTCTTGTGCGTCTGCCCATTATATAAATATTTGACATAGGCCCCACTTCAGGAAAGTACTTAAGAATGTGCTTAAATCCATCCCGGTTCAGCAGAGCACTCAACTGAAACAAAACACATGCTTAAGTGCAGTGAAGTCAGCAGACATAAGCATGTGCTTAAAGTTAAGCACACGCTTAAGTCCTTTTCTGAATAGGGGCGGACAGCTGAGTTGTTGCCTTAGTCCTGATTACCTTCAAAGGGTTAGACTGCCATTAACTATTTCTCCCAGCAACTCTGGGTGGGAGGGAAGTGTCATTATTCCTATTGTATGGATGGAACCATTGAGACAGTGGTTTTAAGTGACATGTCCGAGGAGTCACGGCAACTGGCTGACCTGGCAGGAGAACGTAGACGCTCCATCCTTGTGTTCTGACCACTAGATCACACTTCAGGCTCCTAGCAAGTTCTCAGGACAGCCTCTAGCATCTTAAAGTTTGGGCATCTCTGCAACAGAGCAAACCTAAAGGCCAGGTGCAGCCAGTAGAGGGCAGTACGGAGTGCATGTGAGCATGCATGCACACACATGGGGCTGGCCAGAGACATTTTTCAAGTTAACCAGCAATACCTAAACTATTGTGATGTGATCTTCAGTGTTATGTATTTTTTTCCTCTCTGCATTTTTTCCATTTCAGAAAGATGCAACATGCCAAAGGAGGTCAGCAACGCAGACATTAAAGTCGGGGATAATAATCTGTTGAACGCCAGACTGCGGTACACATGCAGAGACGGATACAAAAGGAAAGCTGGGACGTCCAGCCTCATTGTGTGTGTAAAGGACGAAGCCACCAAAATGCTCCATTGGACCGAGCCAAATATACGTTGTATTAGTAAGTGCTGTCAAGATGGTATGATGCAGCTGTGCTTAATGCTATGGAATGCAACATCAGAAAATGATGTGCCGGAGGATAGGCAGAATTGACTATCAGTTTGATGACAATGATCATTATATCACTGTGCTGCCTTGGGAGGATACTGGGTCCAGTTGATCCCTGGTGTGGACTTAGATGTGGCTCTGCCCACTTATACCCAGGCTGAGTTTGGCCCCTTATGTTCAGCAAAATATGAACTAAGTGGGCCAAATTCTGTAACAACACTGAGCAGCACCTTCTCAAGCAGATAGTCCCATTGATGTCAATGGCCATGTGAGTATGCACTACTCAACTCAATGGCAGTAGGGTTTGCAGAACCGGGCCCTCTGTAAGCAGATGAAAGGGATGTGTATGTGATGACCGGGAGAACCGCGCGGCGACTTGCCTGCCGCGTGCGAAGGTTACGGATCTCTCGAGACATCAAGATACATTTAAGTGTAGTGCTGGGGAAGAGCCTGTGGTCATGGTACATGTAGGTACCAATGACATAGGGAAGGATTGGGGAGAGGTCCTGGAGACCAGATTTAGGCTGCTAGGTGAGAGACTGAAGTCCAGGACCTCCATGGAAGCATTCTCTGAAATGCTTCCAGTTCCGCACGCAGGGCCAGTTAGACAGGCAGAACTGCAGGTTCTCAATGCATGGATGAGAGGATGGTGCAAGGAGGAGGGGTTTAGATTTATTAGGAATTGGGGAACCTTTTGGAAAAGGGGAAGCCGATACAGGAAGGATGGGCTCCCCCTAAACCATAATGGAACAAGATTGCTGGCATGTAAAATTAAAAAGGTCATACAGCAGTTTTTAAACTAAGGTCTGGGGGAAAGCTGACAGATGTGGAGGAGCATGTGGTTCAGACAGAGACATCTCTTAGGGGAGGATCTATTAATGGAGATTCTCTATATCCAGTGGATATAGTGTACTTAGATTTTCAGAAAGTCTTTGACAAGGTCCCTCACCAAAGGCTCTTAAACAAAGTAAGCTGTCATGGGATAAAAGGGAAGGTCCTCTCTTGGATCAGTAACTGGTTAAAAGATAGGAAACAAAGGGTAGGAATAAATGGTCAGTTTTCAGAATGGAAAGAGGTAAATAATGGTGTGCACCAGGAGTCTGTACTGGGACCAGAACTATTTAACATATTCATAAATGATCTGGCAATAGGGGTAAACGGTGAGGTGGCAAAATTTGCAGATGATACAAAACTACTCATGATAGGTAAGTTCAAAACAGACTGGGAAGAGTTACAAAGAGATCCCACAAAACTGGGTGATTGGGCTACAAAATGGTAGATGAAATTCAATGTTGATAAATGCAAAATAATGCACATACGAAAACATATTCCCAACTATATCTATATAATGATCAGGTGTAAATTAGTTCTTACCACTCAAGAAAGAGATCTTGGAGTCATTGTGGACAAGTTCTCTGAAAATATCCACACAATGTGCAGCGACAGTCAAAAAAGCGAACACAATGTTGGGAATCATTAGCAAAGGGATAGATAATAAGACAGAAAATATGGTATTGCCTCTTTATAAATCCATGGTATGCCCACATCTTGAATACTGCATGCAGATCTGGTTGTCCCATCTCAAAAAAGATATATTGGAATGGGAAAAGATACAGTAAAAGGCAACTAAAATGATGAGGGGTCTGGAAAAGCTTCCATATGAGAAAAAATTAATAAGACTGGGACTTTTGGAAACGAAACAACTAAAGGGCAGGGGGAGATATGATAGAGGTCTATAAAATCATGACTTGTGTGGAGAAAGTAAATAAGGAAGAGTTAATTACTACTTCTCATAACAAAAAAATTAGGCATCACCAAATGAAAGTAATAGGCAACACTTTTAAAACGAACAAAAGGAAGTATTTCTTCACACAACCTGTGGAACCACTTCAACCTGTAGAACTCCTTGCCAGAGGATGTTGTGAAGGCCAAGACTATAACGGGGTTCAAAATAGAACTAGATAAGTTCACGGAGGACAGGTCCATCAATGGCTATTAGCCAGGATAGGCAGGGATTGCTGTTTGCCAGAGGTTGGGAAAGGCCAACAGGATGGATCACTTGATGATTACCTTGTCTATTCATTCCCTTTGAAGCACCTGGCATTGGCCACTGTTGGAAGACAGTATACTGGGCTAGATGGACCACTGGTCTGACCCAATATGGCCATTCTTATGTTCTTATATGTTCTCATGCAATGTAAAGTATTCCCAAATGTTTGTGCTTGGGACACAAGGAGAGATCCAGTGCAGGGCTGGATTTGCTGTGTAAATCAAAGCACTGGTCAATCTGGTGTGGTGCCCTCACCCTGGCAGTGGCCAGCATCTGGATGACAGAAATACAAAAACTTCTCCAGCAATGCACCAGGCCAATTATGCAGTGATGGGAGGAAATGGCTGCTGGTTTGTGAGGCACCTGAAAAATTGGACTCCATCTGAGAAGTTGTGGCATCCCTATTCTGCACCTCACCGCATGCCTGATACCCCAAGTTCCTCAGCACTCATATGGGGCCTAGTCTAAAGCCCATTGGAGATAACTGGAGTCTTTCCACTGACTTAATAGAGTCCCACACTGCAAAGAAGGGCATCAGTGCATTACACGCTGCTCTCAGGAGTGTATGGCAGAACATTACCAGCTGTCTGTTGGGTACAGTCAATTTTTAGGTAGAGATATGGGGCCGATGAGTTCTCCTTTGCTAAGGCAAAGATCATTATGATTGTTGTGTAGAGAAGCCAGGTGATCTAGTGAATAAAGCAGGGAAAGAAGTCAGGATTTCAGGGTTCTGCTACTAACCGTGATCTTGGGCAAGTCCTTTACTTCCTCCCCATCTCACTTTCCCTATGTGCAAACCAAGAGTAGTTAATAATTCCCTACCTGAGGCTTAACTTAGTACTATTTGTAAAAGGGCTTTGAGCTCAATGGGAGACGGACGCTATGGAAGGGCAAGGTATTGTCACACCTTAACAACCATATCATTATGTCTTCTTTCACAAGTGGACCCTGCACTACAGCTTTTAACTTCCAGCCCCAAGCAGATAACATCAGCACCTAGGACAGAGGCGGCCAGTCCTGTCAACAAAGGTAAACTGTCTTGACTAAAAAGAATCTAAATTTTGTCGGTCGGGGGAGGGTGGTGGGAGGCTGAAATTCAGGTGCTGAGTTTTCAGTTAGTTACAGTGGATGAGATCCTCAGCTGCTGTACATTGATGCGACTCCATTGAAACCAGCCACACAATGCTGATTTACACCCGCTGAGGATCTGGTTCATGAGTCCTATTCCCTCGCTGGCCTTGATGGTTGTAGCTGCAGCGACACCTGAATATACCTAAGCCAGCTTTGTGAAAGCCAGGTGTTTACGGTTAGGCACCTAAATCCTTTGAGTGGCCTGATTTTCAGAGGTGCTGAGCAACCACATCTCCCATTTCTCATAGAGCCTAAATATGGGTTTCAGTGTCTTACTTCAGCACTGTGACAGGGTCAGACTAGATGGCTACCGGAGAGTGCTAGAAGGCCAATATATCACTGCCAGGTTCAGCAAGTCCCTTTTCCCCTGGTAGCTGAGCAGGGGTTACTCCAGGTTCATTAACACACCTGGAGCCAATCAAGGCCCCACCCAGGACTTGTCAAAAGCCTCCCCTCCAGAGAAAGGGTGTGGCTGGAGTTGTGAGAGTGAATCGAGCTACCAGAGTGTGTGAGCAGGGAAGATGCTGTCAAGAGCCAGGAGGGTTTTGAAGGAGCAGAACACTGGCAGAGGAGAACCCTGCAGGTACAAAGACTGGGGCAGGGACAAACCCTGCCCAAAGAGGGCAAAGGACCTTTCCCAGGCCTGGAGGCCTAAGAGAAGAGAACCCGCCAGAAGGGAAAGATTGAGCTGGACATTTGATTTGGGCATTGCCACGCCCAATGGGGCTGTCAGGGGTCCAGAGCCTCCCCTGGAAAGGAGGCCAAGAAGGGCCCCTGTCCCAGCAGGGTCCAGACATTAAGCCAAGGGGCACGGGGCAATAACCCAGGGAAGCTAGCAGCTTTCCTGAAGCCACAGCACAAGGCTGCTACTTGTCGGGTCCCTGAGTTGGGGGCTGGAGTCAAGTGTGGGACTGGGCCCACCCCCACTCCCTACTGGTCATTCACTGCAGGGGAAAGAGCTCCAGCACAGAGGCAAAGGCCTGTGAGAACCAGAGACAGGACCAGGAGCCAGCAGGGAGCGGCCATCTCAGAGGGGCTGTCTTACCCACCCCCACCACTAGAGGTGGAAGACCACTAAGGAGCAAAGCAGGTCCCTGACCTGCCGCTAGACGGATGCGCTGGACCTGCCGAGGGAGAGGAAGAGCTTTGCCAGAGCACCCGTGTTTGAAAACGCTGGCCACAGTGCCTGACTCCGTTATCTCCTCCTCCTCTGTCCTTCTCTTGTTCACTACACTCCTTTGCCGTGTCTCAGACTGTGAGCTTGCAGGGTAGGGACTGTCTGGCGCGATGTGTCTTTATACAACACCTCACGCAATAGGGCCTGACGGAGGGCTCGAGCGGTAGAACCTATTACAGAAACAAGACAAAAGAATATATTAACGAGTGACCTGTATAACTTAATAGATTGTAAAGGAATACTTGATTGTCATTAAATCTCTTCCCCTTGTAACCCAAAGAGGAGGGTGCTCGGATGAGCTATCCACCCAGGGAAGAGTTAATCTGGGTAAGAGACATTCACATGTTTAGTCTTTAAAGTCTCGATACAGGAAGGGCCTTAAGCATCTGCTTAATTTTAAGCATGTGCGTAATCCCACTGCTTTCAATGGTATGCGCATGTTTATACCCCTGCCTGAATCAGGACATAAATAGCTAAAATAAAAACAATAGTTCATTTGTCTTTCAAATGTGCCTAAGCATGTATTTAACCACTTGATAGAATCAAAGACTTTTACACCATCTAAACAACCAGTAACCAGCGTAACGGCAGAGATTACCACAGCCCCAGCCATGGCCTCCACACCATCCTATGCAAGGGAGACCACCTCACCCCTAACAGACCCCATCTCACAGCTCAGAACTCGCGAGCCTGCACGGGGAACACTTGCAACAACCACAACTGGGATCAGGTCATCAAAGGTGCCTGCTAGTGTGACCACGGAAGACACAACACAACGGCGTACAACAGCCACCCAGAACACACACACCTCACAGTTCGGGACTGACAAGCCATTGTTGGAAACCGTTACAACGGAAGAAGCAGGATCAACAGCAGTGCCAACCAATCTGACCACGGGAGACTCAACACAGCTTCCCACAACAGTCACCCATGACACTGAAGGTTTGTCACCAACTATCCCCTAGTAATCGCATGACCTAAACCACTAGTGACTCTGCCTGTTGGGTACCTTGTTTAACCATTTCAGTATTACCTAGTACATCAGAATATTCACAGGGACTATATGCACCTGTGGGCCTTGTCCACACACACACACTGCACCAGTTGAACTCAGGTTTTGTCTACATACAGAAGTTGCACCGGTTTAACTTAAATCAGTTTAAAAAACAATTTAGTTAAACTGATACAAACCCCAGTGTGGACACTCTCATCTCAGTTTAAATCTGGTTTATATCAATGTAGCCAGCACCTGTAATTAAGGTATAAATAAGTGTCCTATTCCAATACAATAAATTCAGTAAAAACATCAATTTACATTACATTGAAATCATACACTCTTCATTTTACATAAGAGTGTCCACACACAGATCTGCACTGAAATAACTAGAGCTGTGAATGAAAACCAATTCAGTTATTTTGGTTCCAGTTTACATGTAAACAAACCCTTACAGGTGCAGTCTAAACTGAAGTAGGCCCATTTTAAAATCCATTTAGATGTCCACACACAAAGTTGTACCAGTTTAACTGAATTGGTTTAAAACTCCTATCTGTCACACTGACCAGTATGGTCTCCTTGTTTTCTATTGCCCTTGTCTTATACTTCAATTATAAACTCGCTGGGGTAGGGACGGACCGTATTTTTGGGCTGTGTTTTTATAGCACTTAGCACAAAGGGGTCTATCAGTGATCTACAACTGGCACTCCTTGGCACTACCACAACAGAAGTAATAGTGGTCAAGCCAATGCAAGTTTATGTGGGTCTTATTTCGGTTTAAGAATGACTTACTTCAGTTAATGTAATCAGTTAAAAAGAATATGGGATTATGCTAAAATGAAATAAGCCATTCCATCCACAATAAGACTATCGTCACGGGGTTTTGCACTGGGGCTAGTTAAACTGATGCGACTTCTGCATGCAGACAGCTCTGCTCCATCCACTTCTTCCTCGCTGAAATGGTTTGGATTGATACTGCCACAAAAGGAAAGCATGAGTACTCCGTGGTATCGGGGCCATAACTGCTTTAGCTAACCAGGCATCGCAATAACCTGCGAAGGCGGGAACTGAGCCCAGCTCACTTCCTCTCTTATTGTTGCTCCTGTGATACAAACACACAAACTAAATACAAAGCACTCGTGGAAACGTTCATATAAAACCTGGGTACGTGGCAGCTGTATTTCAAACTTGGGTGCTTACTTGAGACCTTCTTCTAGAGGGGCTGAGCCCCTCACGGGTCCCTTTTGTTTTTATGGGAGCGTCTCTGATGATCAGGCCATTAATTTAGGTTCCTGAATATGGATTGAGATGCCTATCTGGGGGCACGCAAGTGTGAACAGTTGGGCCTAAGATGTAATGGAAAAGGCCAAGTAGGCAAAGGGACGGCCCAATGATTTGGCCCAGTCTAGGGTTTGGGGAATGGAAGAAAAGAACAAGTAATCTGTCCTTAAATCTGTACCTTATTTCTTGCTGCTTCATTCTGCCCTCCATTTATTTCTTCCCTGCTCTCATTCCTCCCTTCTTGGCGCCTCTTCTAGCCTTTTAACATTTTCTTTTCTTCTTTCTTTCTCTTCCCTTTTTATTGTTTTCACTCCTCCGCCCATCTTGCCCCTCTTCCCTTTCCAAGGTGCTACACGCTCCCCTCGACTTTCTGTTCTCCCCACCCACCCAGCTGCCAATAGATGCTTCTGCCAGGTCTCTTGATTCCCCAGCTCCTTCCCCATGGTCTTTCACCGCCCCAGCCCACCCCACTCCCTGGGACCTAGGCCCCCACACCTTGTGGATCTTGGATCCTCTTCATCCCCACGGGGTTGTTTAACCCCCTCCTTCTTTCACCTCCCTCCAGCTCTCTCAATTCAGTGTCGCCTCTTTGCTCCCTTACTGCCCTCCCTCCATCCCCAGCCATCGTACAGAGGGAGACAACAGCATCTATAGCTTCTGCCGTGGCCCCAAGGGTGGGGCATTGGGAGGCAGGCCTGGAAAGGAGGAGGAAGCAGAAGAAGGGGAGTTGGCTGTGGTTTTCCCTGAGCACTCCGGCCCTGCGTTCACGTCACTGGGCAACAGGCCGAGGCAGCACACACCGACCCAGCCTCCTCGGCTGAGACACACTAACCCTAACCTCACACAAGCCTGTGGCGTCACCTCAGCTCCACGCTCACCAGCTAACCTAGCGCAGGACTAAAGTCACCTGTCCACTTTCCTATCTGCATGCTAATCTGCAGCATCCCCAACTGGTCGAGTCCTGCCCACCCCCACCTCCCCAGATCACCTCGGGCACAAGCCACAGCCCCCGGCTAGTCCAGCCCCGGGTCTCCACAGCACTCCGCCAGTTCAGCTTTTAAATGAAAGGTTGAAAAATTCAAAATATTTTCAACGTTTCAAAAAAAAAAAAAAAAAAAAATGTCATCTCACCGTACAAAATGGACCAAAAATATCAGGGGGGAAACATCACAAAATATCACTGAAATTGTTCCTGATTTTGAAACGCCAAGATTCCGTAGTACACACCGAGGAATTAAGAATAGAGTCGGGATGTGTGTGTGTGTGTGTGTGTGTGTGTGTGGTGGGGGGGGGGGGAGGAGAGGAGGAACTCTGTAATGTCCTGGGGTGATCTACCTACATAGCCAAAATAGAAACAGCCCCTGAAGAATTCATCCCAAGTCTTCCATGAGACCCCCTTGCACACTGGGCATGGAGGTGAAGTGCTGTGCTCGGCCATTTGGATGCCTGGGTCAGCGAGGAGGAGCTGCATGGCTTCCGGAGGGAATGCACTCCAGAGGTGCAGCAGGCTTCTCCCTGCCTGGCCAGCCAGCTCTCCTATGAATAGGATTATATGATGGATTTGATGGCCCAGGAAATCCCTTCCAGTCCTATATCCTAGCTGATGCAGGGGGCAGCCCGGTGTCACCTCTCTGCCCCTTCCCAATCCTGCTTTGGGGTGCTAACAGACCAAGGCCACTAGGAGGACGTGACTCCTGTGCTCAGGGAAGGGGAACTGCAGGAGAATGGGGTGGGGAGGCTCTTGCCAGCATCTCTGTCTTCTGACTACTTACATAGGGGCTAGGCACAATCTGGCTGTCAACTGCTCATTAATGCAGAATCAGAAGGTGAAATCCAGCCTCCGTATCAGTGGGCCAAACTTTGTTGGAGTCACTGGAGCTGTACCCACTTACACCAAGGCCTGATTTGGCCCTTAACCCATTAATTCAAGGTGCTCAGAAATGAGACACACCAGGCATTAATTGGAGAATTGTAAATCCCCTTCTCCCCCATGACTCACACACAGGCAGTCACTCACTTCAGCACAGCCTTTGGTTTTGCTTTGGTTAAAAAGTTGCACTGCAGTTTTTCGAGG
Organism: Emydura macquarii macquarii; assembly: GCF_026122565.2. Taxonomy (NCBI): domain Eukaryota; kingdom Metazoa; phylum Chordata; order Testudines; family Chelidae; genus Emydura; species Emydura macquarii. Next base: position 8,243,910 of record NW_027133607.1, on the reverse strand, counting down.
GGGAGGGAGGAATATACTTGCTGCTTCTGTGGAGTGGGATCCAGCTGTAAACATGTATTCTTCTGTGTTCTTTTACAGTTTCTTCTCGAGTTATGCTCTCGTCTGTGGGTAAGAATTATTCTATTATATAAAGGGTTACAGTCTATAAATGTGAGAGGGCGTGGTTTGTTTACTTCTTACATGTCAGCAGCCAAATCCAACTCAGACTGGAATTGCATCGGATCCCTCCAGCTAGGCAGCATCAGGTCTGCAAGGTATTTGGATGGGAGACCTGCTAGGAAGAAAAGCTGATGTGCTGCAGAAAGCAGTACTGTCGGTGTAATGGTTGGCCATCTTCCCTGCACATCTTCAGAGTACCAGATCACTAGTCAATGAAATAACAATCCCTGTGGCACTTTTCCCTTGAACTCCAATCTGGCCAGGACACCAGGGTGATTAAATCCTGACCTGCAGCTGTCAGATCACTGGTCTTTATTTTAAATACAGAAGAGTTTAGTTTTTGTTTTCTTCTTTGGCAGGGTTTCCCATGTTGCTGCTGGCCATTGTAGCTGGTGTTGTGTTGTGTTGTGTCTGGAGGCAGCGAGTGTAAGTATTCCAGGAATGTAATTACATAATGATACAGTATAACCAAGTTGCAGAAAAAAAAGTAGCCTGAGATTTTTCAAAGCCAAGCGAGGAATTTAGATGCACAACTCCCATTAATTCCAATGAGAATTGTGCAACTGGGCATCTAAATCTCTTAGTTGGAGAAACAGATTATGACTGGGATTGTCCAAGCTGCCTAACTCAGACTATAATTAAATTTTCACTGGGGACACATCAGTTAAGCTGCCATTAAGCACTGATGAGTGAAATTCTCCCCTGTGCTGAGGGCTATCCTATGTCCTATGCACCTCCTAAATTCTGCCTACATCCTCAAAATAGGGCTTAACTGGAACTTAAGTGGGGAACAGGCTCTGTGTTGGCCCTCTACACATGAATGAAATTCACTTTGATGCTATTAAGACACAGTTTCCAAACTACAAAATACCTGGAACAACTGGGGCCATCTGTTGTATTTTTAAATATTCTCCTATTTTATAACTAGTCTTTTACGTTTTGTTATTTACATTTTTTAAACAAAACCTACTTACAAGGAGTCCTAATCACAGTGTAGACATGGTTTTTAGCATAGCACTTGGAAAGAGTTCAGAAGAGCAATTAAGAACTGGAATTATTTAAGAGGCAGCCAGGATTCATTCATAAAGAAAGGCCAAAGATCCCATTTTAACAGAAGACTTTAATTTGCCTCCATTTTTGTGCCTATAAATAGCTGCATCCATAATTAACTGTGGGAATAAACACTGTCACTGAGATATCTAAGTGTCTGATTTGTGAACTAGTCACATATGCAGGCAAGTCAACCCAGTTAGGTATAAGTGGGATGTTGTGTCCGCAAACATGGAGGTCACTTTCCAAAATTGAGCCCTACATCTGCTAGAGAGGCAGAAAGCTGGAGCATAGTTCTCTTATGCAAATTTTAAAGGATAATTATTGCTGACATTGGCTAAACAGGGGCCATAATAACAATCATTAACTTACTTGTAGGGTGTAAACCTGACAGAAGGAAGAGAATTATTCAGGGTTGGACAAGGGTGAAACGAAGAATAAGGTGATGAAATCTAGAAGGGAAGATTCAGCTAGAATATCTCAGGAAACTGTCACGAGATATTGAGCTACTGAGATTGTGAAATAGCCTCCAAAGGAATGTGATGGAAGGCCCACAGCATGAGTCATTTAAAGTTAGAGAAGGTAGAGCACTCCCAAATACACACCAACGATCAGTGCAGTCTTGAAGGGACTGTAGATGGGTGAATAAACTGTTCAAGTAGGTCTTTTCCATCTCTCATTTCTGTGGGCCTGATTCTCATTTAGACTAAATCTCCTTTACGACATGTGGACACCGTACCCTAGTGTAATGGAATAGCCCAGAAGCCTCTCCTGGTATCTAATTAGTCAATAATCAAAGTCCAAGAATCTCTGTGATTCATGTGTTTTCCCCTTCACAGTTCACATTCCTGGTCAGCATTTTAGCATGCAGACTGCATAGCAGATGCCTTTCACCGCAAAACAGTTGCCAACAGTTGCTGATCCCATTAATTTTTCCTTTTGCAGCCACACGAGGCAACAATACACAATAACACTGACAACCTTTCCCATGGCTCCAGATGAGTCAGAACAAATGGATGGAACAGCACAAGAAGACAATGACTCAAACAATCCAGAACACTCAAGTGAAAGGACAGAGATGGTGCCATCATCTTGTGTGACACCTACTGGTTGAACAATAATGCTTAGTGAAATCAGTGAATCCATTAAACTTGAAAGGGGAAGGATCCTTGCTGCTTACAAAGACCAACAGGTCAGGTGCATTAAACGCTGACTTGTCAATTACCACATACCAGCTACTCGACACTGGAAATATAGCCTCATTTCTAAGCCGTGGCAAGTATGTGGTTTCCTATCCCATCATCATTTCAAAGAGAGGACAGGAATGGTCTCATAAACCTTATTACATCCCTGTTCTGTACTTTGTCCTTTGAGCTGAGTTATGTCCTATACCCATAAGAGAGTATCTAGATAACTTGGACATATATTTCAATTCTTATTTTAATGAATGGCTGCTTTCAAAAGAGAAACTACACAAGAATTTAAATGCCCAAGAACTGTCCATGTGGAAAGTTCTGAAGAACTACAGGTGGCGTCCTATATGCCGTGAAAAGACAACACCAGAGAAGAAGCGATTGGGAGCTGATAGTGAATAACACAGCCTAGGACTACCCACGACCTGAACATAAGAAAACAAAGGTGAGATGCAAAACATCTTTTGTATATACTTAATTCACAAACAAACAAACAAACAAACAAACAAACAAACACTGGGCCTCATTTTCAGATGCTCAAATTCCTGCAGCTTCCATTGACTTCAGCTGGAATTGTGGGTAGTCAGAACATCTGAAAATCAGACCTGTTGGGATTTTATTTAAGTGAGTGGAGTTGCATACACTTGGATTTGTAAGAAGTAGTTTCATTTTTACATTTACAGTAAGGATTAAAAATATCTCATCAAATAAATTGAAAACAGTTGGATAAGCAAGCTTAGAAATTCCCCCAGATGCTTCCTAACAATGGTAGGTCTGTTCATCTGTGGAACAGCATTCCAAGGAAAATGTTGGAATCCCCCTGTTAGGTCATTTGAAACTAGACTGGACAGAGCATTGGGAAATCTACTGTGAGGCACAATCTCACCCTGCCAACAGAGATGAACAAGGTGACCTTATCTCTAAATGGAACAGAAGAAAGAAACAGTGAAGGGAAACAAAACATTAATGGAGGCATAGAGAGGAGAGGAAGCTGCCTTCATACCCAGAGAGAGGAGGACTAATCGTTAGTCTAGAAAGGGGCAGAATTAGAAGGGATATGATGGAGGTATTTAAAACAATAGAGAAGGTCAATCAAGTGCTTAGGCCCTTTCACATAAATTCAGAACAAGAGGGAACTTGATGAAATTAAAAGGAACAAGTTTGAAACAGATGGAAGGACATAACCTTTGTGGTCATACATGATCTGTTTCTATTTTAGGTACTTATTTGCCCACCATCTGTACTAACTAAAATCTGCATAATCTGTAATCTATACATCTCTCTCCCATCTCATCTGTTGGGTAGGGCAGCGCTAATTATCCCCATTTTACAGAGGGGGAATTGAGTCATCAAGAGACTAAGTGACTTGCCCAAAGTTGCACAAGAAGTCTGTGGCAGAGCAGGGAGTTGACCCTGGTGCTCTCGTTTCAGATGCGTGCCCTAGTCACTAGACCATCCTTCCTCTCTGAGTTCCTGTATTGCTTTTGCAGGATATTGAAGAAAAATGTTTAATAAGAACTGGAAAAAGCTTTAAAGCCATCTTTCCATCTACATAGCACCTACAGGTACTCCAGACTGGGTGACAATCGTAGAGGACAGCCATCCTCATGTTTCAGGACCATAAACTGATCATTGGCTGCAGTCAGACAGAGTTCCTCTCTTACTCTATGGTCTAGTATGGCACAGTTACGTACATCATGGTGGGTATATGCTTACCCGCTGTGATGCCGGGAGTTGGTATCCCGTCTCAGACAGCGGCCAAGCCAGATGGACGTTGGTCTGTCGCACGACAGCAGCCCGCATGTTCCTTTCCCTTTCATTCAGTAGCTATTTCACCCCCGCACCAACAGCAAACAAAGCCGGGGGCAAAAGCTTCCCAGGTATGGAAAAAGCTGTGCCATCCCCAGGCGAGATTGTTCAGGGGAATAAACAGGAAACAATCAGTTAACTGGGAAATGTTATCTGTGACCTCTTGCCCTGCACTATGACTCATGGAGAGGAGCCGGACATCAATAGCCTTCTGTATCCAATATCGCAGAGGGCACTGACCCAGCTTATTTCTTACCACGGATCTTGGGGAAGATTCGTATCAAATAATGAAATCTTGTAGATCGAGAGAGACTGAGAGGCGTTTCCTTTCCATGTCTTGAGTCTCATTTTGAAGAGAGCCCCGAATCAGCCCCGCTTTTTGCGGGTACCATCAGTTGGTTAGGTGGGTGAGCGCTAGCAGGCGGCCTGCAAAAGCAGAGACCACTGATCAAAATCAGGCGCCAATGTGCAGCCCCAGGTATTGGAGCTGTTCCCATTATCAAACACGGTTTTGGACAGCACGGAGGACAAGCCAAGGCTCAGCCCAGAGATAGCCGAGCCCCAGCCATACCACGTAAAGTGAGGTGGGGGGTGCTGAAAGGGACAATGGCCATAAAGGACATGGAGACCTACAGGCTGGCAAGTTAAAGGCTCAGGAGATGAGACAAGTGGTCTGTGGCAAGCACTGCTCTCCCCGTAAAACCACCACACACCATCTCCACTTTGACCTGCCAAAATGCCTTTCACAAACACAGCCAATTTTATGGCACGCCCTCCTGCTGCCCAAACCTTTATGCATCTCATCCCGCAGCAATTCCCACCTGCCTCTGGAGCTGCCCCACAACAATATTACACACGACGTTTTGTTCCCTGCATGTGTCAATGTGTATGGACCTACGCCATTTATTAAAGCAACATCTTAACTTCATCCAGTGGTGACTAAACACGCACCCTGTTGTCTTGCCCATCTCCCTTCCCCTGGGTTCTATGACTTCTGTTATCCATTCTCTTTCAGACAGCATTGACCCCTGAAGCCATCGGGTGAAGAAAACAACTTATTTTCCTGAGTAAACAGCAAGTCTGAGGATCAGAGCACTCATCCTGAACCACTTCCAACTAGTTCGGGATCTGCCACGACAGTTTGCAGTGGGATCTTTCAGATCTTTAGAACCTCAGCCCAGATACTTGCACATTCCAGGTGCTTCCAGAAGACAAGAGACAGGTGTCCTTTGGATCACACCACCACCAGCATAGTTCTGTTACAGATTTTACCAGGACAGTGGGCGCTGTAATGGAAATATTCGGTTAATATTTTACACTGCAATTTTCCCTCCCAGGGAGGGCATGCATCTATATTCTATGGGCTCCTTCTCAAAAAGGCCCCGTTCACCACCTGGCACTAGCCCACATCCAATCCTTTCTCTCACGTTGTGCAATAAATTAACACATTGCTTAGCACCCATGACACTAACAAACATTTTTATGGCCAGGGGATCAGTCTGCAATTCTGTACCCTTTGCAGTGTCTCTAGTAAGAATCGCTGTGGGGCGAGATGGGGAGTTGGTAAAGAGTGGAATATCCAAATGGGGGAGACGGAACAAGTTAGCTCAACAGCCCAAGTTCGGCGTTAATCAGTGCACAGAGCCGAGTCCCCTTGTGCCATGCACACACACAGACGGAGAAATTATTAATCTGGCTCGATGAGTTTCCAAGGAAGACTGTCTCCAGGAACGGCTAAAAGCAACTGAGTCCCAGCACACCACCTTAAATCTGTACTCACTTAGCTTCACACATTGCCTCTGTCTACATCAAAGACATTTGCACTAGTGTAACTATAGTGATATAGTTACCCTCGTGCAAGCCCCTGATGTGCTGCACCAATGGAAAGCAGTATTTAGAACGACACGTTACTGGGGTAAGCTTTACTATACTTTTTGCAGCATGTCTTCACTAGGCATTTGCATTGGTGTAACTCCACTGATGTAGTTATGCCAGCACGTACTTCTCTACAGCAGGCAAGGCCATGGGTCACCCGGAAGTGCTACTGACTATTCCGGTTCTCCCTGAACTGCACAACATACATCAGCTTTAAGAAAAATGTGTGCTGGATAGAGTGAGATACTGGGAGTCAGGACTTGTGGCCCAGGCCACAGCCTCCAGTGAAGAACTGTCTATAGGAGACTCTGTGCCCTTTTTAATTCTTTGTGTTGGATAAAGACGCCTGAAAGGTTGTCTCCCCGTCTCCACCTTTCTTTCTTTAAACTGAGAGATGTCAACTCTGGTGTTTTCTGATTTAGCTGGAAGACTTACTGGGGAAAGTCACAGAGTACATCCAGTGTTAGACCCCCAAGCGATGAGTTTTTAAACATAGACAGTGTTCTCCCAAGTGTTAATCAAGCGTTGCACTGCAGTCAGGTAGGACCACAGAACAACACTAAGAATTTTAAGTTGTCTGAATAACAATCCCCTCCACTCTCGACTGCTCAGGTTTCACGCTTGGTTCTTGGGCTGTCACTAGCTCGCCACTAGTCTTCCAGCCTAGACACGACTCGAATTTATTAAGTAAATGGCGTTTTTGGGGGGGAGGGGAGGGAGAGGAGGAGGAAAGGGAGGAAAAATGAACAAAAGAAAAATTTCAACCCTCTTTTATACACCATAAATTAAATTAGCAAAATAGGCACAATCTGAGTGTTTTTTTTAAACCAGGGGTCTTCAGTTTTTTCACCTGAGGGGCCACATTGCAACTTTTTTCTCACTCCGGGGGGCCGGTGAGCAAATTTCAGAGGGGGGGGGGGGGGTGCTGCTGCACCTGGCTGGCACAGGGCTGCTCCTCTGCTCTGGTTAGCTCGGGGGATGGGGCTGCTGCTGCGCCTGGCTGGTGTGGGGCTCAGAGCGTTTGGGGTTGGGGCGGTGCTGGCCCGGCGAGCTGGAGACCAGCCTTTGGTGGGCCGGACTCTGGTGCATGGTCTGGGGGTTGGACAAGTCTGTTTTAAACCCTTTATCCAACAGAATAGATGGGACTGACATGAGAACAAAGAGCTCTGAACCGAAGAGATTCCAAAGTGGGGTGAACCCCAGAATGTCATTCTGAATTTTGCTGTATGAATATTTTTTATCTTAGACACAGGACCAAGGCCATAAATGCCCTGCAAATACAATAAAACAGATGATTATTTGCATTGCTGTAGTGCCTAGGAACTCGAGTCATGGTGCTAGGTGCAACATGAACACACACACCAGCACCAGCCACCAGACACGTCTGTCCCATAAAACTCTTTTAGGGATAGTTATTAATCACCAGTGCTCCGGGGTTAGACTGCAACGCCTATACCCACAGCAAGGCTGCTACTCCGGCTCAGCTTTAAGGTTGAATTCATTATTCTAACTAGAAACAGGTTCACAGTTGCAAAGCCGGGTCTGGATTTGAACTTCTCTGGGATCCAGCCTTCGATCCGGAGTTTTGGTTCAGGCCCATCTGTAATTGAAGACACGGAAAGAGACACCAGGGTATGTCTACATTGCATCTGGGAGCGAGCCGCCCAGCCGGAGTTCACGGACGGCTCACGCTACCGTGTGGACGTTGCTTTGACACCGCAGCTCAGGCTGGAACTTGGACTCTCAATTCCCTTCCCTCCCCACCCCGGCTGGAGAGCCTGAGCGCCAGGTCAGGTCACCATGTCTGCACGGCTATTTTTAGACCCCATAGCACCCGTCTTTGAACCTGGGCTAGGAGACTCACTCCCCAGCTGCGCTTTAGACAAACCCTAAGAGGCTTGATCCTACGAAGTGTTGCAAGCCTCACAAAGAGCTGAGGGTACACAGCATCTCGCAGGAGACACTCGGCCCCTTGCAGGATCAGAACCTAAACCAGCCAGACACATGCAATTACATCCTGTTACTTACTGTCTTCCTTTTGACTCACCACAAAGTGCATGACCTAAAGCACTATGGTCTTCATGTATTAACATGCACACATCTGATTCTTACCCAAGACTTTAATAAATAGCAAACCCTGCCTTACAGCAGCTCCTACATGACAAATTCATCAATCAGACACCCTGCTTCTCATGCTGGTTCTTACAGACTGCGGTGTGGAGAGGATCAACTCCAAGGTTGAGAGCCCCTCATGGAGAAATCCTTGGCACCTTGTCTATTTCAAACCAAGGAGGACTTCTAAACTGAGCAACAGATGCTGCAGCAGTATAGCACAGCGGGAGAGAGAGATTCTCCCAGGTAGGCAGGTCCCAGGCCATCTAGAGCTTGTTACACATAATGCCTTGTTAATATACATTCATGGCATTAACTGTGAATCCTGATGGCTTAAGATTTCTCAAAGGAAAACCTTGTAGCTCTTTCCTGGTAGCCTGAACTACTTAAAAGAAAAAAAAAATAGAAGTCACAACCAGATTTAGTAACTTTCTTTGAGTGGTAACTGCATAAAATCCTGATATCACATTAAATGTTAAGGAAAAGGGAGAAATTGGGTTTCGTGATTAAGTCTGCAGGATGGAATTCATTCTGTTATTACTGGGAATGGCCTGTAGATGTGTTGAAAAAATGAGCTTTTACAAGAGTTTAAATTGCTTGACTTACCGGAGACTTAACATCACTCTGCAGGGACAGCTCCTGCCACTTCTGTTTAATGGTTTCAAAGAGTTGTTTTTACTTTGTGGGGTTACAAAACCACCCCCACTATTATTTCTGAGGCAACAGAATTGCATAGGAATAAGAGTGGCTGTGATTGAAATGCGAAGGCTTCTGCGGATGCCTAATTCCATCCGAAGTCGATCACGCGAGAAAATTGGTGACATTTACATCCAGCCAGTTTTCCAGCCACAACAACCCTTTCCTTGAGAGCTCAATTGGATGAAATGCCTCCAGGCACAACAGAAACAATTCTCTGCCAATATAAATGGGCACAGCTGCATTGGCCTTCACCCCTTTACTCCAGCAGGCCTTCCTAGTCCTTTGAACGTTTTTAGATCCCATGTGCTTACAACATTCTCTTCCTAAGCATTCATTTGGATTGCTGTCAGAGGTTTTATAGGAGAAGGAGGAGCATGCTAGCAGTTTAAGAATTAACCTTCAGTTCTGTATGGCACAATCATCTCCACGCTATATTATCCACTGTGCAATGGCTGCTTATCCTGTTGGCTGTTAGATTGCTACATGCTTCATTTGCAAGCTCTCCAGTGCCGGGAAAGTATATTGCCCTTGGCAAGCTGCTGGGTGAAGTGATTCTGTGGTACAGGGATGAATAAACAGATTTATGACAGAGGATTCCAGTATGGCAAACAAAGCATGATTCACGCCAATGGGCAGCAGGGTGCGTCACAGCTCAAGTGCAAGTGCCAATGTTGGGAAACAAGATAAGACCTTTCTTGCCACGTTAACACTTCGTGCTGCCAAAGGAATTACTCTTTGCCCCCGTCTGGCGCCTGATGGGATCTGCCTTAGAATTGTCTAGGTTTTAATCCCAAATGCATCACCCCCTAGATTAAGCTTTGCACAATTCTCCAGCCTGTTAAAACTACAAGAAGCCATTTCTCAGAAGTTGTCACCAGCCCCTCTGCCTCACCAACCCGCTAGCACCCTGCCAGTCTTTGAGCAGAGTCAGCATCATCTTGCAGTCAACTCTACGGTCACTCCAAAAAGAGTTTATAGGATCAGTGCCTTTGCATTCTCTGCCTTCTTCTTGGTCCTAAATCCGCTGATCCCAGGTGGCCTTTTATCTGGCTTCCTAACCACAATGTTGTTACATCATCATCATCATCATCAGAGAACCATAGGGTTAGAAGGGACCACAAGGGTCATCTAGTTTAACCCCCTCCCAAGACGCAGGATTTGCACGATCACCTCTGGCATGTGGACTGCAGCTCGTCCAAGAGCACTTGACAAATTACACGCCTACCAGCTAAGCTGGGGGGGGAGGGGGGAAAGAGAGGGGGCAGGGCAACTGACACAGCATGTTGCATGGCAGAGCAAAGTTTTGGCCAAAGCTATCAGTGCAAACCCTCATCTCTCATACAGGGAGTGCTGTGGGATCTTTAACTTTCATACACAGGGGCTGACAACTCTGTTTTCAGGGAATCAGCCAAAATGACCACTACAGGATATACTGCATGAGCACAGTTTGTCTTCCAGAGCCAGGTCGAGGGGGGATAATATTTGTAAGCCTGGGTGCTTGTGTTTACACACTTGAGTAAGTGGCCTGATTTTCAGAGGTGAGGCAAAGTCACAAGTCCCACTGAAGCCAATGGGAAGTTCAAGCGGCTCAGGCAGCACAACTGAAAATTAGGCCATTTATTTAGGTGTGTAAATATGGATTTAGGTGACTAATTTTAGGCAGCCACTTATGAACATTTTGAGACCCAGCATCTGCTTTTAGACCTGGAAGATCCCAGGCCTTAAAATCACCACGTTACAGCTAGGTGCGAGAAAGCTATTTTACGTATTATCGGAGGTTGTAACATGTATGGGTTATAGGTCCTGTCCCTCCGAGCGTTGTACAGCACGGCCTCCTTTTACAAAGAGAGAGGCACCAAAAAAAAATCAGTGGCAGTGAAAGGATTCCAGCAGCTGTTGGGTAAAACAGACCATAGAGAATGTGGTAGTGGTGGAGGAGTGTGGCCGAGTGGGTTTATTGACCTTTGGTTAAGATGATTGGCATAACTCGCGTGTAGCTTTGCTGACATCCCATCACATATTTACAAGTGCTCAGACTACGTGTCCTTTTGAGGGTAGGAGTCATCCAGTGCCAAGAACGAAGATACGAACCATACTGCAACAAGAAGTCGAAGCCCTGGGACATATGGCGGCAGATATGAGCATGTTACAGGCAGAGCGGCCCACACACCAATTATTTTTGCCCTGCAGCCAGTTCCTGAAATACTCACTGTACTTGCCACACGAATTTTGGAACCAGTTCTGATCAAATCAGCACACCCACTGCAGGCAGCTGAGAGATCACAGGACTGGAATTTGATTTCTTCCCTTTCATCTAGATCAGTGGTTCTTCTTTGAGTGCTTGCTCATGTCCATTCCAGGCTAGGTGTATGCACACCACACAGTTGCCAGAGATTTTTCCCTCAGTGCTAGCTGTAGGAGTGGGTCTAGCGCCCTCTGGAGCCATGCAAATATGCGCCGGTCTAAAGGCACCAGCAGTCCTGCACTTTCTAGTTCCTTCTTACTGCCCGTGACGGGTGCTGAAATGATCCTTCTTGCTATGGCAAGGTTTCTTTCCCAGTGGTTGGACTTTCTCTGTTCATATTCTGTGTAGTTATCATAGTTAGTGTATACAGTTCTTAGCGTTAGTGTATATAGTGGTGTTCAGAGTTGTCTTTGTCGTCGAGGGACTTTTCGCATGTCCCAACCCCCCAGGCTTCAAGCCGGGTGCCTCTTACGGCAAGCCCATGCCAGTGAGTGACCTGCACACTTGCTGTCTAAAATGTGTCTGGGGGAGTCTCACGTCAAAGAGAACAGCCAGATCTGCAGGAACTTCAAACTTCGTACCAGAGAGGACAGGGACATGCAGAAAGCATTCTTATGGAGGCGGCCCTCAGACCTGTCTTGGAGCCCAGCCACTCTGAATCAGTGCCGAGTACTTTGGCATCTGTGTGGAGCGCTCCCCGGCACCATTCTCCATCCCCAGTGCCGAGGAAGAAACATAAGAAGAAACAGCGCACCAAGAGAGGGTGCTCTGCGGTGCCAAAGAGAGGCAAGCAGGGAAGGACTGGTGTAGTGAGACCTGTGTCAGGCCACTCGTCTTCCCCTGGGCCACTGATAGTGCCACAGAGTCCTCCTAGAGCACCAAGTCCTGCCAACAACTCTTGGGAGCAGCTGCGGGGCCAGACATTTGCTGACCCCCCCTCGACACCGGAGGCTTTTCAGATGGCGAAGGACCTGCTGTCCCTCCTGATCCCACTGAACCCTCAAGGACCCCCGCTGGCTAAGGTGACCAGAATCAGAAGGGAACAAGGTCTGGCGAACTCCGCCCCGGCACTGACCACCTCTGCACCGTGCAGGAGCAAGCCCTCCATGGTACCGTTGCATCGGTCACCATCCCGACCCTGGTCCCTCGGCACTGCCTCCGACTGGTTTCCAGTTAGTCTGTATACAGCAAAAACAACAAGAGTTCTGTAGCACTTTAAAGACTAACAAATTTAATTTCAGCAGCATAAGCTTTCGTGAGCTTCAGCTCTCCAGCTTCTCCAGTCGGAGAACACTTCAATCTCCCAGGGCACTCTGTTGCTGACCTGAAAGTTGCTGTACTTCTCCAAAAAAACTTCAAAAACAGACTTGAAAGAGAAACTGCTGAGTTAGAAATGATCTGCAAACTTGACACATTCAAACTGGGTTTAAACAGGGATTTGGAATGGCTCTCTCATTACAAGAAGTAATTTGCTCTGATCACCCATTCTCACCTCCTACTCAATGGTTGTCATTAGGCCTCAAGTACCCGGCTTTTATCCACCTACCCCATTGTTATCTATGCCCTTGGATATGTGTATGTTGCCTCCTATATATGTTACCTATTTGCTGTATCATTTCTACCAACTGCATCTGAGCATGTCACAGAGAGGAGCACAAATCTCTCTGTCTCTCAGTCTCAAACGACAAGTCCTAGTTTAACTGCACAAGCACACACTCTCCGTTCTAGAGAAGGGCCTGGGCTGGGCCAGGAGGCCCAGCAACTCCCTGTTCACAATGCTGTCTGAGACTGCTCGAACACTGCTTCTGATTGGCGCCAGCAAATCTCCCAAGATCTGGGCAATAGATACATAGATACAGGGAAATACGTTTCTATAAATATCCTCAGGCATGATCTATAATTTAGCCTCAATTCTGTCCTCATGGTAATGGGGGTTGCAGCCTGGCCCAGGCCCCGCAGGACCTCTGGTCCCCGGTAAAGTATACCCTTCCCCCCCCACATGGGGGCCCTGTCAGAGAATAGAGTTCATCGGGGCAGTGCTTGATTTGACCCAGGCCAAAGCCTCCCTCTCGGAAGCCCATTTCCAAGCTATGTTAGACCTAATTTTCAGAGTCACAATCCACCCACTAACGACTGCTTGGGTGTGCCCCAAACTGTTGGGTCACATGGCGGCATGCACCTATGTGGTACAGTACCCAACGCTATGTCTCAGACTCCTACCAATGTGGCCGGCATCAGTTCAGTCTCCAAGCAGATACCTCTTGGACTCAATACTCACAGTTCTGCCTCCGGTCCTCACTTTGCTGACCTGGGGTGGGGAGCCCACATCGACAGTCTCAGGGCCTCTGGTCCCATGAAGAACTCTCCTTGCATATAAATGTCAGGGAACCCAGGATGGTATGCTTGGCTCGCCAGGCGTTCCTTCCCCAGATTTCAGGCAAAGTGGTGCAGGTCTTGATGGACAACACTGCCTCAGTGTCTTATATCAACAAGCAGGGAGGCGCTTGATCTGCAGCCCCATGCCAGGAGGCCCTCTGGCTGTGGGACTTCTGCATGAAACACGCCATTCCCCTCGAGGCGCCACATCTCCTGGAACCCAGAACGCCCTGGGGGACCACCTACACAGTTACTGTTCCTCTACCATGAGTGGTCTCCTCACACGGAGGTCGTCAGTGTCATCTTCCAGAAGTGGGAACCTCCCCAGGTAGACCCGTTCGCCACCTGACAGAACAGGAAATGCCATCAGTTCTGTTCACTGCGCGGGCACAGCATGGGCTCCCTCTCCAATGCCTTCCTGCTCTCTTCTACTATACACCTTCCCAACAATCCCCTTGGTTCACAACGTCCTCCTAAAAATCAAACGGGCCAACGCGAAGGTTATCCTGAGAGCTCCATGGCGGTCATGCCAGCATGGGTTCGTTCCGCTTCTGGACCTCTCGGTGGCAGCAACACTCATGCTCCCACCCCGCCCAGACTTGATTTCACAAGACCACGGCCGGTTGCTTCACCCGAACCTTGCCTTCCTGCACCTGGCGGCCTGGTTGCTGCGTGGCTGAACTCTGAAGAGCAGGATTGCTTGGACCAGGTTTGACAAGTCTTGCTGGGTAGCAGAAAGCCTTCCGTCAGGGCTACCTACTTGGCCGAGTGGAAAATTTTCACTTGTTGGGCCTCCAAATGGAATCTCTCTCCATCCCAGTCTTCTCTGCAGTCTATCTGCTCCACCTAAAACATCAAGGTCTGGCTCTCTCATCTATTAAGGTCCACCTGGCAGCCATCTCAGCTTTCCGCCCTCCAGTGCATGGCAGATCAGTGTTCTCCCATGAGATGATGGTCAGGTTTCTCAAGGGGCTGGAAAGACTTTACCCTCAAGTTCGTGATCCAATCCCCCCATGGGACTTAAACCTGGTCCTATCGAGGCTCACAGGGCCTCCCTTTGAGCTGTTAGCATCGTGCCCCATACTGCTTCTCTCTTGGAAGGTTGCCTTCCTGGTGGCAATCACCTTGGCCAGAAAGGTCTCTGAGATCAAAGCTCTGACGTCAGAACCCCCTTATATGGCATTCTTCAAGGACAAGACACCCCCATCTGGCCTTCCTATCGTAAGTGGTGTTGCAATTCCACAACAACCAGGACATTTTTCCTCCTGTCTTCTTTCCAAAACCTCATAAGAAGAATGTCAGCTTCATACATTGGATGTTAGGCAGGCCCTTGCCTCCTCTATTGAGAGTATTAAGCCCTTCCACAAGTCCATGCAACTCTTTGTAGCAGTAGTGGGAAGGATGCGAGAGCTACCTGTGTCATCCCAAAGAATCTCATCCTCGATAACCGCCTATATCCGAGCTTGCTATGAGCAGGCAAAGGTTCTGCACCTGGCCATCATGACTGCTCATTCCACAAGAGCCTAGGCTTCATCAGCTGTATTCCTCGCGCAAGCACCAATCCAGGACATCTGCAGAGCCGCAAGATGGTTGTCAGTTCATATCTTAGCATCCCACTACGCCATTGTGACCCGTCCGTGCCTAGGGCAGCCACCTGAAAATGCCAAGGTCAGGGCAGGCTGTAAACGGAGAGCAGATTCTCCCAGCACTGGTGGGTGACACTGAAGTCAGGCTTCCCAACCAGACACAAACAGTGCTTCTGATTCCCCACACCGGTTATCAAGAAGCCAGTACACAAATACACACAGCCCCTTTACTGCATTTCAGTCTTTGGCTCCCAATCAGCCACTAGGTCCAGTAAAGAGATATGTTATTTAAACCCTATGCTCTTTACCAAAAAGGTTTCCCCTGACCCCAAGGGGTCAGCCACAGCACCAGATCAATATACGTTTGCATCTTACCCAAAATACCATGCTGCCAGCCAATCCTTTAGTAACTAAAGCTAAAGGTTTATTATAAAAAGAAAGAAAAACTATAAGAGAAATGTTAAAGGATTAAAGCAATCAGATACATACGAATGATTTGAAAGTCCATCTTCATCAGGTTTCTAGAAGAATTGTGGAGTTTGCAGGCTTGTCTAATCCCTCTGGTGTACATCCAATACTTGGATGGGTCTCAGTCCTTTGTTTCACAGCTTCAGTTCAGTTGTAGATGAATTGGTCCAGAGGTAGGCTGAAAGACTGAATGATTGAAAGACAGACTGAAGACAAAATGGATCCCGGGCCTCTTCCTTTTATGTCCTCTGGCTTTTTTTCCATGCTGCTTGTGGAATTTTACAGGAACCAAAATGGAGTCCAGAGTCACATGAGTTAGTCCTGGTGACTCATCAGGTATATCCCTGGCTTCTCCCCCCGGGCCCTTTGTACCTGTTAATTTCTTAATGGGCCATCAAGCCGGTTTTTGTTCTGCAGCCATCCTGTCTGGGGTGTGACCCAGGCACAGCACAATTTGAAATACAGATATAGCAACCATGTCCATAACTTCCATTACACATATAACACATGAACATAATCGTTATCATCTGACTTAGCACATTATAGCCTTTCTAGCAGTACCTGACATGGCATATCTCACATGAATTATTATGATTTTGACATACTGATGTCAAACAATATAATAAATACCCCCCACCCCAATCCAGCCAGCGTGACAGCCATCACCCAACAGGGACGATACCAGTTTCAGTAGAACAGCATTGCAATCAGCACGTCTATGAATGCCAAGTCCACCTCCAGGGGCACTGCTTGTGAATCACCTCTCATGGAATGGACATGAGCAAGCACTTGAAGAAGAAAAAACGGTTACTAACCTTTTGTAGCTGTTATTTTTCGAGACGTGTTGCTCATGGCCATTCCATGACCCACCCTCCTTCGCCTCTGTCAGCAAGAAGGAACTGAGAAAGTATGGGGCCAGTGGGGCTCCTTATATCGGCACATACACATGCAGCTCCACAGTGTGATACAGCTGGTCCTATGGATACCATTGAAGGAAAAATCTCCAGCAAGGGTGCATGTGGTGCGCACACACCTAGCATGGAATGGACATGAGCAACACATCTCGAAGAACAATTATGAAAGGTTAGTAACCGGTTTTTCTTAACCTGTGGTCCACAGACTATGTCTAAGATTTCCTAAGGGGTCCACACCTCCATTCAACATTTTTAGGGGCCTGCAAATGAAAAAAAAAAGGTTGAAAACCATTGATCTAGATACACATCCATCCAGTTACTTCACTATGTTCATTAAGTTTCCCCAGGTTAAATGAAGTCACTCAGCCCTGGTAAAAGAGGGATACCTAGACATATACAATTACGATGCCCCTAAAGCCAGGGGATAAATAATGGATGCATTATACAAGGTGCTACATGAATTCCTATAGACCAGTGTTTCTCAAATGGTGTTCTGCGGAAGCCTGGGGTTCCGCGAGAACACTGTTAGGGTTCCGCAAGCAGCTGTTCTCCGCGCCGCCGAGAGCAGCTGTTCTCCGCGCCGCCGAAAAAGGGAAGATGTCCTGGATTTTCCGGCGGAGGGTATCCAGTGTAGGTGTAATTTAAGTGTAATTTAATTGAGAAATGCTGACCTTTGCTTATTTCGACATTTGAAGACCGTTAAGAGTTTGGGGGGTTCCGCAATTATTTATGGAGTTCAAAAGGGTTCCGTGGCCAAATTTAATTGAGAAACACTGCTATAGACAAATAAGATGCATGACTGCCCATTATAAACTGATGCAGTGGTGGAACATGATTTGTTGTTAACAAATTGCTATAAATACCTCTCTTCCTGGTATCAAAGGTTTCTGTGTAAATTGCTTCTGTGTTACACGCCCACTAACAAGATAAAAATCAGCTTGTTCTTTTCTTATTTATTTTGTGGTTGGACCCAGAAGTGCCAGTCACAGATCTGGGACTCGTTGTGCTAGGCACAGCATCGATTCCATCCTGGGGTTACTACCCCACCTTAGAAAGTTGAGACTGGAAGACTATCCCAAGAAAACACTACCTGTTCTCCAGTTTACCCTAGATGTGAACTTGGCCACATGGATTCCATTTGGACAGCTTTTCTCTGTCAGTTAATACTTCATTTCAGTTTCTGCCTGCCCTCACGTCAGGCTTTTGTGTTTAGGAAGCAACACAAGGGAGAGCGATTCAATGCATGCCCTCCCTCCTACCCCCCAAAAGAGTGTTCTTTAAATTAATAAAATGTACAATTTCTGTTCAGACTGACTCACGCAACCCTCCTTTCTTAACCCAAATTGACCAGGCCCCGTGACAAGACCACGTCTAGGCTCATGGCCCATCAGAACTGGCCCTCTGGTTAGTGCACAGGACTAAAGGGTTTTTTTGGGCTATCACCCCCTGCCGGCTAGGCACCGCCTGCATCAGTTGTACTCAACACCGACGAGCAAGGCACTGATAGCACAGCGCAACCACCGTCTGCCTCAGGCCTGCCTTCCCTCAGGTAGGACGCCACTGCCGCAAGCAGTTTCTGGCCCCAGCCAGGCTCCTCTCAACAGAATGAGGTCTGCTCACCCTCGCAACCAGCCCCTACAACTGATCTGGGCTCTCCGCTTTTAACCTCTCCTCCCAAACCTGACCCTGCTTGCAGGGTGGGGCCGGTTGAGCGCACATCAGCTCCGTAACCCTTTCCCGGGCAGCGTGGGGTTGCTACACCCCATCACGTGTCCCTTTGACAATGATGCCATTCTGAAGTGACCAAGTTTTTGTCTAGGTCCAACTCAACACACTTGTAATTGACTGTACTTGTTACAGATCCCCTCTCCTTCCCCCTCCCCACCCCTGTGCTCCAGAGTGTCTGCGTGGCTTCAGCTTATACCAAAACATCTGTCTCAGCCAAAGAACCAGCTGACTAGTCATTCCCCTCCTTATACATCTGCAGCTTTGGGATAGATATTTGAGTGTTTATGAACTTCTAATATACCAGGGGCCAGAAGCTCAGCTGGTGTAAACTGGTGTCCCTCCACTGAAGTCACGAGGTCATGAAAATGAGAATCTGGCCCGATTTAAAAAAAAAAAAATGTATTCATTTTAAACACTTGCAACTGCGCATATATTGAACCATAACCCTCCTACTGTCCACACCTAAATCCCAGAAGCATGTGTCTGAAGGTGAGTAGAGGAAGAGTAAGCTAGCATGTCTGAGGGGTGTGTAAGTACATGCCTCAGGCTGTGGCGTGGCCCCATACCCATGCCACTGTGCAGGGTGGATAGGGGTAAGGAGCATGTACCAGGTCTCAAGTTTCAGTGGTCTTCTCTCCCCATTCCTATAACACACTGAACCGTTTTCAGCCTAACCCAATTGATAGAGGTCCCTGTCCCCCCATTTTCACCAGTAGTAGGGTGCTGTGCAGACCACATCAGAACAGCTTTCCACTGCACTCTTTACCGAGCAACACAGGTGAAAACGGATCCTCCCGCTGGGCCCACCAATCACACTCAGGTGCTGATCAGTGGGTGGTGGGAGTACACTGGCCCCCACAATTTGCCCAAAGTGGCAGGAACATTCCTCTATACCGGGAAACTTCAGGTAGGCTGGAGCAGGTGGGCATTCAGCGGGCTCCAGCCCAGTGCCTGAACCATTATCAAGAGGTTGAGATTCCCAGACAGGAAGGCCAAAGACTCCAACAGTCACTCCAGGAGGGTTCGTGGTAGAAGCCCCTTGTAGGGTCCCAGTCCAGAGGCTGAAGTGGCTCATCCACCCCTTCCTCAACCCTGCCACGCTCACTGTACAACGGGATGCTGATGAGGGCCAGGGCGAGGAGGCAGCAGGGACCGTGAAGGATGTCCCGGAAGGGCAGTGAGCATCTGATTCTGTCCCGCCACCCAGAGAAGCCGGTTGAGGAAGCTCCCCCGCCCCCCAACAAATAAACCCACAGAAGAACCCCAAGCTGCGGCAAGAACCAGAACCTGTGGTTGGTACGTTACAATGGACCTCCATCCTCCCCACCAACATCCACTCTTGCTCAGATGCTAAATTCTAGATTTTAGGAGCAATGGCATTTGAAGAACTGGGCACTGACTTTTCATCTCTGTCAGTGTGTTTGAGCGGCCGTGCCAAAGTCACGGTATTATCATGCCCCACCCCCTTTGTCAAGTTCCTCCAATGGAGCCCCCTCCATCCAGGCTTCACGTCTTTCACCCAGTGTTGCAGGGAATAATAGTGAGGGGGTAATGTGATCAGGAACTGTCATTGACAAAGGTGTGACGGCAAGGGACAGGACCAACATTGCACAGCAAAGCGGTTCCTGGAGTGTGTCCCTGTTCGCATAGCCCCCCGGGATACTGCCCCTGAAACAGTAGCGCTGCTCTCACGTAACAACGGCATTGTAGATGCGGGTATCCTCTAGCGCAGTGGTTCTCAGACTACTGGACCCCTTTCCAGAGTCTGATTTGTCTTGCGTGCCTCAAATTTCATGGCACTTAAAACCGACTCGCTTACGAAATCAAGCATCAAAATGCAGGTGTGTCACAGCACACCGAGATGAAAAATTGCTTGCTGTCCCATTTTTACCATATAATTATGAAATAAATCGATTGGAATATAAATGTTGTACTTACACCTGAGCCTGTTTTTCACTTGTGAGCCTTGTCATCCTGGGAGGCAATGAAGCGACAGCAGCAATTACGTTTTTCTCCACATAGTCTATTCCTACCCTCAGGGCCAGTGTTAGGGGATGGCAAAAGCAGGGTGATTGCCCAGAGCGTCATTCCACAGGGGACCCCCCCATAAAGCTAAGTTGCACGGGCTTTGGCTTTCTGCCCTGGGTCCCAGCAAGTTTAACGCCGGCTCTGGCGACCCCATTAAAATGAACGTGTGACCCACTTTGGGGTCACAACCCACAGTTTGAGAGCCGCTGATATAGCACGGAGAGCAGTATAAACAAGTCACTGTCCGTATGAAATCTTCGTTTGTACTGACTTCGTGGGTGCTTTTTATGTAGCCTGCTGTAAAACTAGACAAAGATCTAGTTGATGGACCCCTGGGAAGACCTCTGCATACCTCCAGGGGTATGTGTACCCCCCCTGTTGAGAACCACTGATCTAGAACGTACCTAGAGTTATATCCGTGTCCAGCACAGCACATGTGGGCATTTGACAAAGTTACGGGGAGCATGGACATAGTCCCATACTCAAGAGTGTGCGCCAGTGTAGACATAGCCCGGAGCCTTACAAGATGAGTATGAGTTAAAGGACACATCTGGCATGCCCGGGGCACCCATTCAGCTACAGCCAGGTTATTGACTTTTTGACTACAAGAAAAAAATAAAAAAAAGTCAGGGCTGGACCTGAAAGGACTATAAAGAGTGATTTGCATTGAGGTCATCCAGGTGCATAGGGCCTTGGACACGACCGGAACATGGGCAGTCCGGCCTAATGGTTTGAGACTGAGCCGTGGGAGGTAGCCCCGTCTGGTGGTTAGAGAGGAGCAAAGTTGAGCTGAAGTCAAGTCCCAGGACTGTGGGATGCCCAGGGGCATAGCCAAGAGCAGAGCCCAGGGTGAGAGCCGGGCATCCAAAGCCAAATGCCAAAGCCAGTAGGTGAGCCAGAGACGCGGTCGGAAGGCTGAGCCAGGGCTCAGATTTAGGGGTGTCAAGGATGGAGCAGGGCAGGCGCTGACGCAGGCACAAGCGCAGGTGGAGCAGGAGCAGAAGGCAGGACCAGGCACAGGAAAAGCAGGAGCACGCGCCGCTGCGGGCATGGAAAGCATTGCTCAGCCAACGCACGTTAGCTGTTGCCACTGCCAGCTGGGTCAAACAGTAGCTAGCTCCACCCCTCCAGCAGTCAGGAAGTGCAATCAATCAGGCAGTTCCTGCTGGGATCAGCTGCGCCCAGTGTGTTGCTAGGAGCCGCAGCAGACTCCGTTTGGCTCCCTGACAAGTATCTCCCCTTCGAGGGTGTCTTCTAGGGGCCTTAGGGCCTGTTTTTCTGGGCTCTTCTGGTGAAAAGAGAGTACAAACTTTGGGGCATAGATATTCCCTTCTGGTTCCCAAGGTAGAGAAGTCAACCTCAGATTATTTTGGAATCCAGGATTTCTCAGACTTTGTCTTTTTCCTGTCCCTGAACCTCCATGGGAGATGTGGAGGCTTGGAGCAGCCAGGGAAGGGATTTTCTGTGTCGGGCTTCAGGAGAGACAGGTGAAAAACTAGGTGGACTTTCAGGGATTTGGGCAGCTGAATTTGCAAAGCTGCCAGGTTGACGTGTTCAGCAATCTCGAATGGACCCTGGTATTGATGGTCTAATTTGGTACATGGGTGGGAGGATTTGAGATGTTGAGCAGACAGCCAGACCTTATCCCCCACTCTCGGTGTCAGTGCAATTTGCTGGTCTTGGTCGGCACTGGGTTTATATGTTTTCTTGGTGGCTTCCAGATGCTCTGAAAAGTTCCTGGTGAACTTGGTGAAGGTGAGTAACAAGGTCTGTCACAGCAGGAACTTGTGAGTCTGCAGATCCAACTAGATGGAGACGAGGGTGAAAACGTTTTTGGAATAAAATGGACCCAGTCATCTTGGCAATAGTTAAGGAAGCACTGAAGATATTGCTCAGGGGTTTGATTTACCTACTCTGTCTGCCAATGATAGGATGAGGAAGTGAACAGTGCAATTCCTAGGAGTTTATAGAGTTCATGCCAGAACCGGGAAGTGAATTGTGGACCCCAATCAGACACTATTCCAGTTGACAATCTGTGGAGCCAAAAAACATGGTAGAAAAACCAGGCTGCTTCTTGGTGGGGAGAGAGAGAAGAGAAATAAAATGTTCTATCTTAGTGAAAAGATGAACAGCAACCAGGATGATGGTGCAACTTTGGGAGCGAGGGAGTTCTGCAATGACATCCAAAGAGCCCACACGCCAGGGTTGAGGTGGGGTGGGCAGAAGCAAGAGTAGACCAAGCAGTTTAGCACATGGGCACTTGGTCTGACAGCGCAGGTCACAGGAGACTCACCTCTCGCCACCAGAAATTTCACACCACCAAGGCCTCAGTCTTATGGCAGCCAAAATGGCCGCTCACCGGCATGCCATGGTACAGTCTCAAAACTTTGAGTCTGGATCCCCTGCCAGAGAAATAGAAGGATGGAGTAACTACGTCTCTAAATTCTGATGGAGGTATTCTCACAGCGTCTGGAATTCTGGTTCTGACGGAGTAAATATGTCCAAAGGGGATGTCTCCCTCAGGCTGCAGGTCAATGGGGCAATCATAACTGCAATGCAGTGGCAAAATATCTGCCCTCCTTTTGTCAAAGACATCGGCATAATCTCCATATTTCTCTAGAATACCCAAAGCAGATGAACGGGTGATGGAGAGGGCAGCAGCTACCTTTCAAGTCCCCCCAATCAGCTGTTGCAGTGCGAGAGGATCCGGGTTTGACACCTGACCTTGGCAAACATAACTAGCGGCAGAATCTTGATGTTAAGTGCACCGTGCCTGATCCCTCCTGGATACGTGAGTCACGGGCAACCAGCCAAGGACTGCTGAGGATGACGGAGAATTGAGAGGCGCAGATCAGTCCAAACTGTAGAACTTCCCAGTGGCCTAGGAGTGGGGTCACAGTCAGCCACATTGTTTGATGAATAACCAGGCCGGGAGGATGGACCCATCAATGGATTCCCGCAAATGGGGGATGCTCTTATGCTGAATGGGAATGTTACGAGTCTGAGCAAAATCCAGGTCCATGAAGTTTTCAGAGGCCCCTGAATCCACCAGTGCTCTCGGATGTGGCAGGAACATAGACTCGTAGGACTGGAAGGGACCTCGAGAGGTCATCTAGTCCAGTTCCCTGCACTTGTGGCAGGACTAAGTATTATCTAGACCAGTGGTTCCCAACCCGTAGCCTGCGGGGTCTTCCAAAGTGGCCCACCGCTCCCTCCCCCTGGCTGCCGAAGGGAACCGCTGCCTAAGGACTCAGGTGGAGCATGTCATTGCGGGGCTACAAAACTGGTGCAGACTCCTTGCTGTAGCCAAGAGGACCGGAGATCAACACTCCTCTCCCCAGCTCTAGCAGGGAGCACGGCAAAGCGCTCTGCCTGGGCCTATAGGGCCAGGGTCCCTGCTGGAGCCAGAGAGAGGGGAGCACTGATCTTCTGTCCCCCGGGCTGCAGAAGGGAGCAACTGCCCAGGGACCCAGGTGGAGCGCACGGGGCTACAGGATGTGTGTGGTTTCCCCGCTGCAGCCAGGGGGACGGGAGATCAGCAAGAAGGCAGCTTTCTTGCTGAACTACTTCTGTCTGGCTGCAGTGGCGGGGGCTGCTGGTGGAGACTGGTGGCCCTTCAGGGTTGCAAAAATGATATCTGTGGCCCTCAAACCAAAAAGGTTGGGAACCACTGATCTGGACAATCCCTGACAGGTGTTTGTCTAACCTGCTCTTAAAAATCTCAGACGACGGAGACTCCACAACCTCCCATGGCAATTTATTCCAGTGTTTAACCACTCGGACAGTTAGGAAGTTTTTCCTAATGTCCAACCTAAACTGCCCTTGCTGCAATTTAAGCCCATTGCTTCTTGTCCTAGCCTCAGAGGTTAACGAGAACAATTTTTCTCCCTCCTCCTTGTAACAACTTTTTATGTACTTGAAAACTGTTATGTCCCCTCTCAGTCTTCTCTTCTCCAGACTAAACAATCCCAGTTTTTTCAATCTTCCCTCCTAGGTCATGTTTTCTAGACCATGAATCATTTTTGTTGCTCTTCTCTGGACTTTGTCCAATTTGTCGGCATCTTTCCTGGAATGCGGCACCCAGAACTGGACACAAAACTTCCGCTGAGGCCTAATCAGCACAGTGTAGAGCAGAAGAATTACTTCTCATGTCTTGCTTACAACACACCTTCCAGGATGTCATAACCGAAGAGGAAGTTGGAGGGTGGTGACTCACTATTTGACCACAATCAGGGTGCCAGTTGACAAAAGGGGCTTTCCGTGGGACGGGACATGAGTCTTACTGGGGCACCGATGGACGTACTGCCCAGGTTCCCCACAATACAGACATAAGTCTAAGATGCGTTGAGCACTCGTCTGTTTCAGCAAGGCAGAGTTTGAATCTGGTTGACCTGAGGGAGGTGTCAAAAACCGCGATCGCTTTTTAGTCGACGTTCGGAGTCGTCATCATCAATGCGGATGCACAGTTTGACCAGGGTGTCTAGGTCAGACGGTGGCTCTACCCGTGCCACCTCATCCTTAATTCTTCGTTCAAGCCCTGCTGGAAATGACAGTGCAGTGCTGCTTTGTTCCATCTAGCATTGCCCACTAAGTCCTGGATTTCTATGCGAACCTGGTGACTGGTCTTCTCCCCGGGCATGGGTTCTGAAGTGTGCTCCTGGCAGAGCAGGTGGGACCCAAGTCATCGAAAACAATCGCCATGGCTCCAATGAATTCCACAAGAGGCCAGATCCCTCGTGGGGTGATTACATCCTCCCACCTTTAAATTCTCCCTGCAGCTTCAGTTTGCAAAAGTGTTCCTTTCACCTCGGTCTGTAAGGCTATGTATTTTTAGACTTTAGTAATGTTTTGGAAATATACGTGTTTGCAGTATCAGCTTTCTTCCTGCCAGTTTCTGTGAGGTTATAAGTTCACAGCCTGACTCCTGCTAACTTGGCTTTATAACAGATTTGACCATTCTTTTAGCTTAGGCCTTATGCCTTGGCCTGTTATGCTAGGCTTCAGGCCTCATGCTCTCACATCTACTACATTTACAGGCTGGTAAAATCGTAACAGTGGATTTCTTCACTGGGGTTAGGTTTCTAATACAGACAGATGGAGTTAGTCCTACCCCCAAAAAGAGCATCCCTAGGGACCAGAGGCTGAGGCAACTGGGCTTTATTTAAGAAATCCACAAGCTCCCTATCTGTTTCTATCATGACCTTCCACTTGTGTCCCCAGAGAGTCCTGACTACATACCCTAGTCTTTTCAGATAGTCGGTCTTGAACTGTGTCTTGTAATAAAGAAACCTGAAAGTTGTCCCTTTCATAGGGTTCAGTGCTTTTTCACGGGAACAGGTGACACAGCCGTGGAAAAAACACCCATTAAATTCAAAGGCCGTGCACGCCCCGTCAATGACAGCATAACCATCTAGAAAGTAGGGGCCTACGTGTAACTCCCCACCCCGTAACGCATGACATATCTGTATATTTTCTTTGTGAGCGGTATACAACAGCCACTGAATAGATGGGGTCGAATATCTACTTTTAATGCCTGTGATAGTTGTCTGGAGGAAGAAGGGCTACCGTGTTAGACTGTAAAAACATAAATCTGTACATAGCCATGCAGACAGACGCCAGCATTATGTACCAGAAAGGATCTATACACAATTTCACCTTCACAAATTTATCATGGTCTCTCTCTACAATATTTACCGTCTCTGTCATTTTCATGATCTCTTCTCCGTACAGAATACAGGCCTGTCTCAAAATTTTGATATCCTGCTGACAATAATAAGTGAGCTCTTTCTGCAAGTCAAATGTCTAATTTTGGTTGTCCTGGTACCAGTCGAAAAATTCCGTTTTCTCCCCGGGCATCATGCTGTTGCTGTCTACATCACCGGTGATCAAACCCGGACACTGCTTACAATGCCTCCCTTTGGACTTGTGCCCCTTGTCCATGTAAGACTGACACCACACAAAGTTTTAAACAGGCATTCAACTTGTTTTTTCGATGCAACGTCTACGTGCCCGTCTAAACACTCTTTGGACCAACAATAGAGTCTGCAGCTAGGACACCTCAGCTGCACGCCCATACTCTCCGAGCATGTCACGCTCAAGCAAAGGCGGCAACGGTACCTGCAAGAGTGGTCGTGACTGTAAACTGCGTGGCAAAACTCACAATAATTTTTCACACCGAACAACTTTTTCGCATCCAAAACCCCATAGTAATGCTCATCGTGCAGCAGAATGAAAAATGTCTTGGGGTACACCCGGCCCCCCATTTTAAAAAAACCCTACCCCCTTTCGTCATATAAAGCGCCACCTGTATGTTGACTCGCAAATGCTGTTTAAATGCCGTTATGTCAATGAACATAATCTTTTTTCAATCCGACCGCCTCAGTTTCTTATGCAACTTTCTCGCCTCGTCTAACAATTCTGTGTCTGTAGCTTTATGGTCAGACATGGTGGCCAAGGGCCCGCCCACAAAACACAGATTGGTACCGGTGTAAATTGGGTCTACTAAACACTGTCTCTTTTTTTATGGACGATTTGACTATTGAGGATAGAATTTAAAACTCTATGACCACCCTCTGCCCATGTTTTTTACAACCGTCACAACGAGGTGTAACGTCCCATCAACATGCGCCTCTCTATTATTCTGTAATAGTTTAGGAGCCTGATTTAAGAAATTTTCAGCAGACAGGTCATCCCTATTTCTTCTGACTGAAAACAAAGGATCGGTTAAATTACGATCCTCTAAATGTAACTGAGTGTAATCGTCAGGGGCTAGCCTACTGTTAACGTCATCGAGAACTAACTCTACCTGTGTACTGCTTCAATGACCTGCTCAGCTGAATTGATTCGTTCAAGATTGACAAAATGAAATTCCTCACAATACACCGTACCCCAAATCTAGGTAATTCCTGTTGCCAGCTTCTCACTCGCTCCATATACACATCAGGGTGGGGATCTGAATCTGCATTTTTGGGGCTATTTGGGGGTTCTTCTATGGGACCATCAGGTGCATCTTCTACGTCAGATGCTATTTGAGAGTCAGACTCCAAGGGGCCACTGCGAGGGCCATCAGGAGTAGACGCGGACCCGTCTAGAGAGCCTTCTGGGGAATTTTCTAAATCAGAGTCTAGGTGAGAGTCACCACCACCCCACAGGTTGGATTCTGCATCCCCATTCTCAGACACGCCAGTTTGACAGCCTCCCTGAGGGCGCATCTCTCTTTGTTTTTTTCTCCTCATCACCTCTTTAGTCTTATTAAACATTTTTACAGCAACGCTGTAACTTTTTGGCAGTCACCCATTTATCCCCCAAATGCCATCCCCCTTTTTGTTTACACCTCAGCTGTTGTGTACCCTTCAAGATGCCCCATTTACCTGGGCCCCTTTCCACAACTAGTCATACCTGCTCAGAGCCACCCTCTGGAAAACTGAAGTATTTTTCAAAGTCACCTGCAAGAGCTTTTGCATATTTGGCATACTTTCCAGTCATACTTTCTTTCAGAACTCCTGAGGATACAGCACCCATCAGCGTCATATTTTTGCCACATTTTTTTAGAAGACTGAAGAGCTGTGCCGAGCTTATTGAGGTGGGAGAATAGATTGTAATAATTTTCAGATACTTCATAACAACTAGATACCCCAGCGTCACAGGATTTTTCAGTCCTTGGTTTTTTATTCACAAACCCTGAAGCACATGTTCCGGATTTGTGAATGAGTTTTCGCTCACAGTTCCCTCAGGGCTTGGTGTGGTGTTGACCGCTGAGGAACTGGAGCTGTGTTTGCATTGGTGCTTTTTATCAGAGTCTTTTGTTTTGTCCTTGGGTCTGACGTATCTGAGTCTAAAGGTCTCATGTTTTGACTGTATTGTGGGGCAAACAACATTATAATAAAAAGCATGAAACAGTCTTGTAAACTTTTAAAAATGAAATAGTCATGGGGTTTTTCTTACCTCTCTATTTAAAAAGTCATTTAAAAAAATCTACTTCAAGCTGTACAACACACACAGGTTTTTGGTTAATTTCTACCACTAGTGTTTCCTAGACATTTTTAATACAAGCGCATGTTTCCACCAGGCACCCAAAAACAAAGTGTACAATAACATACTTTTTAAATCTCCCACCATTAACTATGTCTTGCACAGGCCCCAAAATCACCAACAACAATTTAAACATTAAAAACAACTTTTAAACAACATTTTAACACACACCGCATTTTGCACAAAATAAAAAAAAACCCAGTCGTTTTTAAACACACCGACCAACAGCTTGCAACAAAATACTTTTCAACAAACCCCACCATTTATATCTAGCACAAGCCCCTACCTGCCCAACAACAATTCAAACATTATAACCATTAACTTAAAACCATTTTAAAAAACACACGCGCATCTAAAAGCCAATTGCAAATACTTACCTTCCACCACAAGGGTAAAGGGATGCTGGCACATGGTTATTCTGTTTTCCCCCTTGTTTATCTGGGCCTTTGGATTAAAGAACAAGCATAATTTTAGTCAGTATGATTCCCCAAATGCATCAAACCCCTACACAACCTGTTTAATGCTTGGTTTTCTTAAAATAATATTAAAACAGCATTAAGCCGAACTATAGTTAAAAATAGGGTTTTACATTGCCCAGGTGAAACACAGCTTGAAGTTGTTGTTTCCATGCTAAACAGCTCACACTGCAATAAAGACATGTATCATCATTAGTAAATCACCATGCATAACAATCCTTAATGATACTGTACCCTCTCCTGACTGCAGGACCTTGCAGATATCAATGAATGTATTAGGGTGATTTTTTCCTTTCATTTTAAACATGTTTTTTTCATGCTTAAAGTTTTGAAATAAAATGGATGTGCCACAAACATCATAAACACTCTAAAAATACCCATAGATTTTAAATGTTTGATTGTTCTGATAAAAAAAGTCTTAAAAAAAAAAAAAAAATAGAAGTATGGTGGAGGTTTGTGAACCCTTAAAACATTTCAGATTTGGGGTTTTTTTTGGGTTAGGCCCTTGTTTATTTTTGTAAATATATTATTTTAAACTTGTCATGACATTGAGTTGCTAGAATAACTGACCCACAGCGTTCAGCAAACTCCTGAGGTTTTATTTTTAAACTGACCCACAGCCTTCTACAAACTCCCTGGTTTATATTTAATCTGTCAAATAGCCTTTACAAACCCCTGAGGTTACATTTAAACTGTCCAATAGCATCTATGAACTTCTGAGATTTTAATTTACTATTAACCCAGAGCTCAACAGTGCCACTTACCCACCTCCCTTACTGTGAGTGAATGTCCATCGAACCTAATTACTGATCATTAAGTAACCCTGGTAGAAACAAAGGTGGATGGTCACATCTAGACCTACAGGCTCCATTAAATCAGCAGAGGTACCCTTGTAGTTCAGTGGGGTGGGGTGATTAAACCATCAGCTCAACAGGGTGAGTTAGCACTTTTGTACTCAGACATAAGTCTCAAACATCCCTGTTTTATACAGATTTTATTTTGTGCTTTATTTTAAACACTTTTTGTGGTTTATTTTTCCCACAGGATTCTACCACACACATTTCAGCTTTTTGCTATAAATACACAAAGACACAATAGTTGGGTTCTCACAAAAACATTTTTTATTTACCCAGGGGTTTGCTGAAGACTTATTACCTTTATCCATTAATTGAATAATAGCTCATTTGGTCTTCTCTGTATCATTAGTAATCTGTATGAGGTGGGTTTCTTTACGAGACAATAATGCTTTTAATTGCAATCCTAGTGGGGGAATATAGACAAGGAATGGTGGTGTACTTTGGATAGTTAATTTTTGATAGGCTGGATTAGATAGGATGACAGTGGCTTTCAGGAGTGGGAATAGGAGAAATTGCTTGGTTTTCTGTTAAAGTAACTTATTTTGGAGTAAAACAAAACATGGGTCTGTGATCTGACACTCCAAGGGACTAGATTGGTACCTTTTTTGGTTACCACGCAAAATTGGCCATTTTCTGCATAGGTCACCCTCTTTATCGGAGTTCTTCACTTAGTCAGCCTCACCAGGCATGACGACGACGATTTATTTGTAACTTTCCCTGTAGTCCGCCCACGACTGTGTCTGTCTCAAATACATTACATCTACAGACGTATTGAGGCACTTTTTCAGAGCAACAGGCCATCTACAGAACTGAGTGTGTCCTAGTTACAACTAGTTACACTAGTTGGCATCAATCAGTTTCCTCACTCTTGTCTTTATTGTCCAATTGGCTCGTTTCACCATTCC
The DNA here is from genome assembly GCF_026122565.2 of Emydura macquarii macquarii. Lineage (NCBI taxonomy): Eukaryota > Metazoa > Chordata > Testudines > Chelidae > Emydura > Emydura macquarii. Next base: position 8,213,399 of record NW_027133607.1, on the reverse strand, counting down.
AGATGATGGTGATGGATAGAAAGCTGGCCAGATAATCGGGCTCAACAGGCAGTAATTAACAGCTCGATGTCTAGTTGGCAACCCGTCTCAAGCATCCCAGGAATCAGTCCTGGTGCTGGTTCTGGTCAACATTTTTACCAATGGTCTGGATGAGGGTGGACTGTACCTTCAGTAAGTTTGTGGATGACACTAAGCTGGGGGGGAGCGACAGATATGCTGGAGGGTAGGGATAGGATACAGAGTGACCTAGACAAATTGGAGGATTGGGCCAAAAGAAATTTGATGAGATTCAGCAAGGACAAATGCAGAGTCTTGCACATAGGAGGGAAGAATCCCATACACTGCTACAGACTGGGGACCAACTGGCTAAGCAGCAGTTCTGTAGAAAAGGACCCGCGGGTTAGAGCGGATAAAAAGCTGGATATGATCCAACAGCATGCCCTTGTTGCCAAGAAGACTAACATATTAGGCTGCAACAGTGGAAGCATTGCCAGCAGATCGAGAGAAGCGATCATCTTCCTTCATTTGGCACTGGTGAGGCCATACCTGGAACACTTTGTTCAGCCTTGCCCCTTCTCCCCCACCACAGAAAGGATGCTGAAAAACTGGAGAGAGTGCAGCGGAGGGCAACAAGAATGACTACGAGGCCGGGGCACACGGCCCATGAGGTGAGGCTGAGGGAACTGGGCCTACCCAGTCTGCAGAAGAGAAGAGTGAGAGGGGGAACCCGACAGCAGCTTTTAACCACCCGAAGGAGGGATCCAAAAAGGATGGAGCTAGACCGCTTTTAGCGGTGACAAATGACAGAACAAGGCGCAATGACCTTAAGCCACAGCGGGGGAGGTCTAGGTTGGATATTCGGGAAAACTTTTTCACTAAGAGGTTGGTAGAACACTAGAATAGGTTACTTAGGGAGGTGGTGCAATCTTTATCCTTAAAGGCCTTCAAGGCCCAGCCTGACAAAGCCCCAGTTAGAATGACTTAATTGGTGCTGGTCCTGCCCTGAGTAGGGTGCTGGACCAGACAACTTTCTGAGGTCCCCTCCAGCCTCCACAGTTCTATGATTCTATGACTGTGATTTATATGGGATGTGTAGTCTTTGAGGGACTTCCATTAGCGAATGGCTTGCACTGGATAAGAGTACTGAGGGGTTGGCTTCACAAATTTCCTCACTGGCTCCACCGCAGCTTCTATGCTTCCATATTCAGATTTTTTTCTAGCCCACACTGAAGGAAATTCCCTTGTCCACTCATTGTCTGGCAATACCACAACAGCCATGGCCTTGCAAACCCACTTTCTTAATCCTCCTGAAATAATTAGTCCCCTCGCACTTTCTCCTTTTCTTTTCCACAACCATCCTCCTGTCAAGTCAATCACCCACTTTTCCTGTTGAGCCACATCTGCTCCCAATGTAGCTTCTTCAGTCATCTGATCACAAACCACAGTATCAATCAAAAATTCAGTATGACCTATTACCCATGGTAGATGTTCTAGTAAAATCCCTTTGACTTCCTTGCCATTGAACCCAAACAAAGGAATAGTTTGTCCTTTTTGCATATTCTTTTGAAATGACTTAATCAAAGTTGCCTCTGTTCTTATATCAATTAATGCTAGCAACCATTGTATATTTTCTTCCACCCCCACTTGCCTTGTATTTACGTATGGTCTACCAGTTATGTGGGGCTTTAATTTAGCAACCAACATTTAGTCTTGAGGGCAGGAGTTGCTAGGGGCTAGGCACCCTCATTGAGATGTGGAACTGCCTTGAAGGCTGTCAGTTTCTGTCACAAAACACCCTCAGGACTGAGCAGAGTATGCTCTGTAGTTAATAGCTCTGGCCCTGGGCTGTGGCACTGGCTGGGATTGTTTCTTTTCAGTCCGTTCCTTTTCCGTCAGTTCACTTAAAGCTGGTGGATGCTCTCTGGTGGGTCGACCATCTGATCATGTCACACTTAACCCTTTATTTAAAAGATGAGCCCATATTTGCATTCTTAACGATCCTCCTGCAACTGATATTCGTCTTTCTTTTCTTCTAAATCCAGAAGTATTTCATCCCATCATGTCCAAAATTTGGACTCGGATCAGTATTATCACCGCAGCCTGCTCTATTGATAGTATAAAAGAAAAGAGTTTAAAGATTAAACCAAAATAAATTGTAACTACAAATCTATGTAAACACTTTGAGGACACTAAACCTTATGACACCTGGTTATATTTGGCAGACAAAGGTGGAAACACGTTAATATTGTTTGGTTAGCTTTAACATTTTACAACATAACTATATAACTTATATATAACTTGTATTGTTGTATTCTGATGACATTTTTGCTATAAACATTCTTATAACTATATTTAAAGGTGCACACAAGTTGATAAAAACTTAAATTGACATTTTGTTTTATTTCCCTTTACATTGCTGTTGAAGTTCTTCCCTTAGTTTTTGTCCAAAAATAAGTAAATAAAATAAATAAATAAATAAAGTATGCTTAATAAAAAAAAATTTTTTGTTTGCAATTGCATTATTTGTTTAGGCAAAAATATGTGAATTGTAAATATATGTACATATATTTATAACTGAGGCCTTTTGAGCTTTGCAAAAAAGATTGGTGTCATGATGGTTATGGCTCCAACCATAATATTAAAAAAAAAAAGTGTGGTACCACTTCTATTAAATTAACTTTTGTTGCAACACAATGAAACTGAACACACACACACACACACACACACACACACACACACACACACACACACAGTCATGTCACACACACACAAAAAACATATAACACAGGATATCATACATGACAAACTTATAATTAAAAACAAATATCACCAAAACTATATTTATAACTATATCAAATAAAACTTTAAGAACTTAGTCATCGAAGTAATACATCTTAGAAAACAAACAGATAAACAGAAGATTTAACAACTAAATAAGCAAGAAAACCTGCATAAGAATTGATAAAAATTTCATATTAAGTTATTTATCCCCTTTATTAGTAACTTAAAGCATTCCTTATTACTTTATATTGGTTTACTTCAAAATTTTGCTACACGGAAATAAGAAAAACCCAAAATTCTAAATATTTAATCAGTGGTTAGGTTTAGAAAGAAAATTGGCATAGCTGTTGCTTGGCAACCATATTGTCAAGAAAGTTAGGCATAATTCCAACTGCTGCATTCCTGAAAGGTTAAAATAATGAATTTACTGGACTTATTTAAAAGTAAAGTTTTTCCTGGTTTGCTCTTTACTGTTTTTGTTTTGTTTTATTCTCAGTTGCTTCCTCTGTGATGGAGGTTTCTGTAATAACTAACTTTTAAAACAAAGAGAACAGAAGTGAGGAGAAAAGGGAAGAAAGTTATTAAGAGCAACCTAGGAAGGAAGGAAGATCTGAACCAATTAACTGTATCAAGGTATCTTAAAATACAGGCAACAGCAGCAAATTTAGCAAACAGATATTATCTCAGAGTAAGGCTCCATGGGTTAAAGCAGTTGGAAACCTGTACCCCTGTATTTTCTTTTATCCTGGCTCTGAAAGGAGAATGGGGGTTGTTACCTGCTCTTGTGAAACCTGAATTTGTTCCTCCAATGTCTATTGCTTTTATGTGCATGCCAAATGGATTGCAGGAACATCCTTGTCTGCTGTTTGGTGACACCTTTAAATGTTAATGCATTGATTGTACTAATATGCTTTGTGAACTGTTCCATTTTTTCTACCAGTTCAGTGGAAGTATTGTTTGCTACTTCTCCCTCCTTCAAAAGCTTGTCTACCGCTGGATACATAATCCACATAGCAGCACAAGTTATCTGTTCTTTCTTAGGATTGTAGCTCTCCTGATATCTTAACAGATCATTTAAACAACCCTCCTTATATAGTGTGGGAAACAGCATCAACGAGAAATGGGTCAAACCCCAGGTTCTCACACACCTGTTTCAATAGAGACTTGTCAGCTAGAGGTGGAGGTTTCAGGGCATCCGCCTTCACCTTCGAGGTAAACCCGCCTTGTTTGCGCTTAGGAAATATCCTTGACTTTAAGATTGCAATTCCACAATCTTTCTTCCTGTCTGTGACCCTCTGTAACCTTAATTCAAACACACAAAGTCAATAAAAGTCAAATCAATAAAGTCAAATCAAATATCAATTTTCGCTTCCCAACTTCAAGCTCTACTTTTTAACTCACAAATTAAAGTCAAACTTCACTTGGCACAGTGCCCATGCAATTCTCCACCACTGTTGGGCCAGGATTGATTCAGATCAATTCACGTGCCCACAGCTGTGCACCCAATAATCATATCAATGAAGACCAGGATTCAATCTCTTCAATGCAGAGCTATTTATTGAAAAGCAGGTATCACAGACAAATAGAAAGGACTAAACAATGCCTCTCCTTAGTAAGCCTCATTTTTCCAAGCATAAACCCTCAGTAACTATGCTGGCCCCACATAGTATCCTGATTAGCAGACCAAGCAGGCACAGATACCAATTCTAGATGGAGACTGTTTCCTTTCTTCTTTGGGTTCCTTTAGATACTTGGTCTGTTTTCTGAGTCCCCTGTAGCAGGGTCTAGGCTACCCTGGCTTTCTGGTTCTTCTTCTTGCGTACCTGATCTATTTAATGGTCCCTTGTGGTAGGGTGTTGGCTACCCTGACTTTGGTTCTAAAGTCCCTCTTCAGATGCTAATTGGGACGTTTCTCTCTCTCTGTGGCATGTGATATTCCCCAGTACTCACACCCAGGAGTACAGGAGTCACATGTCCTCAAAATATGCTCTGCTAGCACTTATTTAGCATATCATGATTATTTACTACTTGTTTTTCTAATTAATTTTGGAAGGGACAACAGGGATTGGCTGATGGTTCGTCGTTGGTTTGATTAGGCAAGTAGCTGCTTCAGATTTTTCCCATCTGTAAAAGCTATTCAATAAATAACCTACATGTTAATAATTCTATGTATTTTCTCATTTCAGACAAACAGGTTAGTTAACTACAATCGATAGGGACAATCACACGTGGGCTGGTATCATCATTTCACCCAGGAAGTTTTGAGATATGGGAGGCAAAGATTACAAAATCTAGGTGGTGTCATGACTGTCTGGATCATTTGGAAGGCTTCGTCTCAGTTTCATGCCACTGCCACATAATTCACCTGCCCCTGTGATCAAACAAACATCTCGAAGAGATGTTACGAGGTAAGTAACCGTTCTTTCTTCACTGAGTGTTTGCTCGTATCCATGCCTAATTAGGTGACTCACCAGCAGAATCTCTGGAGCAGGCAGGAGTTCATGGACGTCACGCTTGTAGCGCCGCTCTGCCGAAGCCAGCATCATCCCGAGCCTGCTGCGTTATGGCATAGTGGGATGCGGAGGTATGTACTGACGACCGGGTAGTGGCTCTGCAAATGTTCTGCATGGGGACACGTGCTTGGAAGGCTGCTGAGGACACTTGGGCCCTTCTTGAGTGGGCTGTTAGGGATGTTGGAGGCACAATCCCTGCCTGTTTATAACAAGTTCGGATACAGGCTGTGATCCACTTTCAGATTTGCTGCAATGACACCGGCAGCCCTTTCACGAAGAGCTGCGTAAAACAGTGGAAGGGTTTGGTCCTCTCGATGTAAAAATCTAGGGCTCTCCGAATGTCCAGGGTATGCAGGCGCCTCTCCTCACTGGGGTTGTGAGGTTTTGGACAGAAGGTCAGCAGGAACGTGTGCTGGTTGAGATGGAAGTGCGAAACCACCTTCAGCAAAAAAGCCGGGTGTGGGCGCAGTTGAATCTTGTCCTTATAGAAGGCAGCATAGGGAGGTTCTGAGGTCAGTGCTCTGATCTCCGAGACTCGCTTTGCTGATGTGAATGTGACCTTCCAGGATAGGTGCACGAGGGAACAGGAGGCCAAGGGCTCAAAATGGAGGCCCAGTGAGCCTGGAGAGGACCAGGTTCAGATCTCATTGGGGAGTCAGGTCCCAAATCGAGGGAGAGAACTTTTTAAGGCCCTTGAGAAATCTGGCCGTCATTTCGTGCAAGAAGATCATTTTACCATCAACATGAAGGTGAAATGTTGATATGGCCACGAGGGGGACCTTAATGGATGAGAAGGCCGATCCTTACCACTTCAAGAGGAGCAGGTAGTCCAAGATCATTTGGATCGGGGTCTCCACGGGGTAGGCACCTTGGTCAGCCACCGGCAGGTGAAATGTCTCCACTTAGCCTGGTAAGAGGTCCTGGTGGATGGCTTTCTACTCTCTAGCAGAATCTGCTGGAGTTGGGTCAAGCAGGCTCGTTCCTCCCGGTTCAGCCATGGAGTTTCCAAGCCGTCAGATGTAGGGAGGCCGGGTCCGGGTGAAGCAGGCGACTCTGATCGCAACAGAAGAGTCCACAGGCGGGTTACCAATAGCTCGAGCAGCATCCCAAACCAGTGTTGCCAGGGCCACCAATATCATCTGTGCTCTGTCTCTCTTCACCTTTATGAGGACTCTGTGGATCAACGGTATTGGTGGGAACGTGTACATGAGACTCCCTGACCAGGGCAGGAGAAAGGCATCAGTCAGCAAGCCGTTGCTGAGTCTTTGCTGAGAGCAAAGCTGACTGCATTTCCTGTTCCTTGCCCTGAGCTCCCTGATGTTGATGTGCAATGCCAGCTCCTTGTAGTCCAGGTGCCCTGAGTTTTGAGGAGGCCAAGGTGGGCTCCCAATCCTAGGTCCGAGGCATCTGAGATCAGCAATGTCGTTGGTTGAGGGGTCTCTGAGGGTTATGCCTGAGAGCATGTGATGCAGTCTTGTCCACCAGGCCAAGGAGATATGTATCCACAGAGGGGCCATGAGTACTCTATTCAGGTGATGCCTGGCCGGGAAATATACCGATGCCAACCATATCTGGAGGGGCCTGAGATGCAGTCTGGCATATTGCACCACGTAAGTGTAGACTGCCATGTGGCCTAGCAGGCTGAGGATACCCTTGCTCCGATGAAAGGGTGGGTTGAAATTCAGGTTATAATGCCTGACATTGCCAGGAATCTTCCCTCTGGCAGAAGTGCCCTGGCCCGAGTAGAGTCCAAAAATCACCCCAATAAATTCTCTCTTTTGGACCAGGATGAGCGTTGATTTTTGCTCCTTTATCAGCAGGCCTAGCGCTTGGCAGGCGGATCGGACAATTGCGATGCTGTCCTGGACCTGAGATTTCATCTTGCCCTTGATGAGCCAATCGTCCAGGTTAGAAAAAAATCTGTACCTTTCTACGTTGTAGATGCGCCACAACAACCGCCATGCATTTGGTGAAAACTTGTGGTGTGGTTGAAAGGCCTAAAGGAAGCACCGTGAACTGGTAGTGGCAAGCTCCCACCATGAACCGTCTGTATCCTGGGAAGATTGAGATGTGAAAATCGGCATCTTTTAAGTCAAGGGCGGCATACCAGTCACCCGGATCCAATGGAGGAATAATGATAGCTAGGGAGACCATATGGAACTTGTCTTCTGAGGTACCTGTTGAGGCCTCTTAAGTCTAGGACAGGCCTCAGACCTCCCTTTGCTTTCTGGATTAGAAAGTAGCAAGAGTAAAACCCTCTTCCCCTTAGATCTTGGGGGACCTCCTCCACCGCACCCACTTGTAAGAGTGCTTGCACCTCCTGAACAAGATGATGTTCGTGAGAGGGGTCCATGAAGAGGGACGGGAAAGGGGGGCAGGAGAGCAGAGCAAGGAGAACTGGAGGGTGTATCCGGCGGCTACTGTGCTGAATACCCAGTGGTTTGATATTATGGTAGCCCAGGCTGGGAGGAAAGGGGCTAGACGAGAAGAAAACAACAGGGAGGCTGGATCCTGGGTTAAAACTGGTAGGTCACCTTTGGGCGTGCCTCCAAAAGGTCTGTTTGCCACCTTGATGGTGGCGGCTCAAGCTCACTTGGAGGCAGAGGGCGATGAGTGGCCCTGGCGCCTCTTATAACCTTTGTTCCTTTTTCTGTAGGACTCACGGCGAGGTTGACCTCCAAACTGCTGCGGCTGTTGAGGCCTGAAATGTCTCCTGGTTGAGGATGGGGTGTATAGGCCAAAGGACAGCAGGGTTGCCCTTGAGTCCTCCATGCCATTCAGCCTAGGTCTGCTCAGCAAAGAGGGCCGTGCAATCAAAGGGAAGATCCTGAATGGATTGCTGGACCTCTGACGGCAGGTCCGACAACTGCAACCAGGAAGTTCTTCTCATCGATACAGCAGATGCCATGGTCCTGGCTGAAGAGTCTGCTGCATCGAAGGCTGCTTGCAGGGATGCCCTGGCTACTGTCCTCCCCTCCTCCAGGATGGCCTCGAATTCCTGCCTGGAGAGCTGCATTAGGGAGTCCACGAACTTTTCCAGCAATTGCCAGATATTAAAATGATATCTACCCAACAACGCTTGTTGGGTAAATATGCGCAGTCGAAGGCTCACAGTAGAATAAACTTTGTGCCAAAAGAAGTCCAGCCTTTCTGGTGTAGAGCTCACTTGGTCCTGCCTGTCCCTCCTACTGGCCGCTGTGATTACCAGCGATCCTGGGGAGGGGTGGGTATACAAGTATTCAAACTTCTTAGCTGGCACGTAAATGCTTTCTTTCTGCCCCTTTTGACCTGGGGAGGGAAGGAAGCCGGGGTTTACCACAGTGCTTTGGCAAGCTTCACCACTCCTTCCTGCATAGGAAGGGACCCTCTGGAGGGGGCTGCTGATGCCAGGATCCCAAAAAGCTCATCCACGGGCTCATTCACTTCCTCTATTTTGAGGCCCAGGTTGGATGCCACCCTTTTTAACAAGTCCTGATGGAATCTGAAATCATCCAGGGGGGCCCGCTGTGAATGGTCCTATTTCTGCTCCTCCAAGTGATGATGAGGAGGAAGAGGCCAGTAGCTGTGGTAGGATAGGGGCCTCTTCCAGGCTTGAGGTGGGCAACCTCCCTTGGTCTGATTCGACATCCAAAAGCAGCGCTGAGCTTTGGGAACGCAAGACCTCAGTACCGAGGTTTCCGCCACCAAGCAGGCCTGTGGGATTCTCTGTGGGAAGCCCCCGGGTTCCAGTACTGCCATGGTCCAGGCCACTGTCATTGAGGCCACGCCCCCCTCAGTGGTGTTGCTGGGAACCCAGGTGCTGAGGCTGTCTGTCTGGGCTGCTGGGCTACGTCCTCCCCCTCCGAGGTCGAGGAGCCGCTAGCCGAAGACCAGGGTGGTGCCGATTCCAAAATTCTTTCGGCACTGTGGTGGGCATGCCGGCAGTCCGGTATCGGGGACCGGTGCGGAGAGCCTAAGCGTTGGGCGTCTCAGGACCAGCTTTTGTCCTTCGGCTTCTTATAAGGACTAGGAGAGTGGGGTCAGGGTTCCTGGGACCTACACAGGGAGTCTGGAGACCAGCAGCATTCCGAGGGCCAGTGTTGTTGCTCTGCCAATCGGTGCCGGGCATCCAGAGACTGACGGGGAGAGTCCAACCTGTCACTGTGCTGCTCCAGAGAGCGGGTCTTGTATCAGGAGATCATCTATGCACTGGTGAACGGTGCATGGAGACGGGGACTGCCATGCAGATCTCAGTGCAGGCTTGCCCCTCGATACATTGCCCGCTGGCACCGAGTACTGGTGCGGAGGTCTGCTCTCTCTCAGTGTCAGTGGTACAGGCATCACCAGGAGGTCCTTCATCACCTGAAAGGCCTCCGGGTTTGATGGCACTGCCAGGCAGTGCAGCACTTTACTGTTACCTGGAGTTGGTGGTGGGCCTGGTCCTGGGGTCAAAGCTCACAACAGCAAGGGACCCTTTGGGGGTTGTGGGTTTCGCCTGGTCCCCTGCACCCTTCTTTCTCTTTTCAGATGGCGAGCGCCCTTGCTCGGTGCTCGTCTCTTTTGGCCTCTTCTTCGGTTCCGGACATGGTGATTGGTGCCGGGAAGAAGGTGGTGCCGGAGGAGCATTGTGTGCCCAGGCTGTGGTGCTTGCTACCAAGTCCGAGCGGCCGGGTTCCGATGCTGGTGTGAGCACCGACTCCCTTAAAATGGCTTTGAGACGAATGTCCCGGTCCTTTTTAGTCTGTGGGTGAAAACTTTTGCAAATTTTACACTTCTCGCTGATGTGAGCTTCCCTGAGACACTTAAGGCAGCTCTGATGTGGGTCGCTCTTCGGCATAGGCTTCCTACACGAAGCACAGGGTTTAAACCCCAGGGAATGGGGCATGACCCGTCCCTGGGTTGCTATCTATTGAAAACCCTACAACTAACTAAGGCTAACAATCAACTGTGTACATTTATAACAAAGAAAAAACCACTAGGTTTGAAGGGACTTGCAAGAGCAAGAGACATTCCAGCACGGTCACTGGCGGTAAGAAGGAACTGAGGGAGGAGGGGCCGGCAGTGCCTATATGCGGGCGCATGTGCACGCCGCTGCAGGGGGCGCTAGAGCTGGCCCTACGGGTACCACGAGGGGAAAAATGTCCAGCATTGGTGCATGTGGCACACCCACATCTAACTGGGAATGGACATGAACAAGCACTTGAAGAACAGTGTTACCGAGGCAACGACATTCTCGCCTTCAACACTTATCTTGGGCTGTTTTAATAGAGGAATTCTTTGGTTTTTTAAAAAAGCATCTATTGTGTTTGAGTGTGAGTGGTACAGATTACCACCAAAAAGCTCGTCGTCCACATCTTCTAGCTACCTTATGTAGGAATGTACAGAAAGATGAAGATACAAACAGACCTAGCCCATGCTTGCTGTTACTATCTCACTTTGGTTTTCTAATCTTATAAGTTCACTTTTATCTCTGGCAATACCATAAATACTAGAAAGCAGAAGTCATTTCTGCCAGGCAGAGAAATCCAACATGGGGTTCACCACCATGTTGCAATAATTGGGCCTACAAATTACATTAATTGTAAACTCAATGGTAATAAAGTTTATAAAGTGTTGCAATAACCTATAACAATAATTTCTCTCTTCCCCAAAAAGGACAGTTATTACCATCTTTAACACAATCTAAAAGACCATCAGACAAGGAAGAGCTTCTTTCTAAAAGTTCTCTTCAGCTAAAGTGAAAGGAAATGAGGGATGTTGTTAAAGCACAAGCCTTAATACAGAAAATAGTTAAAAAGCATTTGGAATATAAAGTATCTTTAATAATAAAATAAAATAATGCTTAATGATGTGTTTGTTGGGGTACTAAGTAGGCTGAGGAGTACCAAACCCCCTATCCCTGTTTAACATTGGACAGTGACAGGGTCATGTTAACACCTTCAGCTCCAGGCTCAGATATTCCATCTATATTAATACCACTCCCTCCCCCCAAATATCCCATGTGAAACATCAATTGCTGAAGTCAGCCCCAGGTCAGAAAGGCAGCGGTGGGTGTACCATACTGTGCTCCTGGCAGAGATGACCCAGGCCCACCGATAGTGGGAGGACACAGTGAGGCCAGGGGTTTCAGCAGATGTTACTGAGCATGCTCAGTATAAGCCAAGCAGCAAATTGGGGGGTGGGAGGGGACCATGAGACCCTCCATGTTCCCACAACTCATCCCTCTGAGCCATGGGATAAGTGAAGAGTCCAAGACTAGATTAAAAATTCTTTCCAGAAACAGACTAGATACGTTTCTTTTTACTTTAATTTAGCTAATGCAGTGCCGCCATCTAGTGACCAGTTATCTGTGCACTGGAGCCAGGAGCTCTTTATAAAGTCATCCAGAAACGAACATGCACGTAAAATCCTTTGAGATGCCACTGGATTGGTCCTCACAATTTATCACACAGGAAACTGTGCTGGAAACTGGATCTGACAGGCAGGCACTTGTTTGAAATGACTGATGCTGTCACACTCATGCTAATAACCTGGTGCTTCCCCTGCAGCCTTTCACTCTGAAGGGTCCTCAGGTGCTTTATGTATGGTAGCTGGCTGATGTACCAGCTGGACACAGATTATTTCATCCCTCATGGGGACACAAGCTGCAGGAAGCAGCAGCTGTTCAATCAATACACAGCACTGTTACATAGCCTTACAGACCGAGCAGAAAGGAACACTTTTGCAAACTGAAGCTGCAGGGAGAATTTAAAGGTGGGAGGATGTAATCACCCCACAAGGGATCTGGCCTCTTATGAAGGGCAAATGACTTTTACAGACCATTCCTGAAAGCAACTGGAGGTGTGGAAACTGTAAAGAAACGTCCATGAGAATGCACCTGTGTGTTGTCTGATGGTTCCTTGCATGGTCTTCCTGGTTTCACTCCTTTCTACCTACAGGTCTGTCATTCTTGCGCTTACGTGACTTCTCAGTTTCTCTGGAATGTCAGAACTGGGGAAAGCTGTGTGCTGCCATAAGAACGTTGTATTCCAGTAACAAAGGCCAAACCTGCTGTAATGGTATCAACTGGACCCAGATCAAATGCTCTCAGAGACCAGATATGGAAAAGTTTCAGACAATTTTAGCTCAATTTAGGACCAGATGAAAACAGGAAATTAATCTAGAATCATTCATTTTACCAGCAAGATGTGGCCACATTTGTCTTGGTTAGGTGGAGGGTGACTATTGACTTCAAAGGGCTTACATAAGGAGCTGCTTTGGAACACACTGAACTGACAGGAAACTGTGTCATATTAAATAAATATATCCTGCGAGGTATATGACAGGGTGTACAAGAGCAGGTTCTTTCTGATGTATGTTTCTCCGTTGATCACAGTCATATATACTGTACAATCAAATCAGATGCTTTGATGCTGTAACAATTCTAGGGTCAAAAGCTCAGAAGTAAGTGTATTCCTAGGAGGGATATCTTTGTGTCTTGCTTCCACAGATACATGGCTAAATCCATCATTAAATCAATGCATATTGCGGCTTCATTTCTAGTGGGATCTTCAGGAAATAAATACAATTGAAGACAGTTTTTCCTCCAATAAAAAAACCATAATGTTTAATACAAAAAGGCTTCGGTTTTTGCTACATACTTGATCACAGCATAAGACACTCTGGTTCTTCTCTCTAATCATCATCCTGAGGTTTAACTGAAGAGTTGATTTTGTTTTGTTTGAAGAGATTGATGCACAGGGAAGAGGCAATAAAGCACAAGAGAGAAAGAGGCAGCAAGGGAGAGGCTGGAAATGAGATTAGGTCTAAGAAAATGAACTCCAGGAATGAGTTCTTTCATTAGTAATAAAATGCTTTTATATCTTCTCCCTTAGTTTTGCATTTTGTCTTGGTTTGCCCAATGACCAGAATGCATTGGGATGGGGCTTAAATATTACAAAAAGGCTGGGCAAACATAAAAGTCAGTCATCCGAATGCCCACCACTGACAGGAACTGGCCACGCTGATGGGCAACGTGTGGGGAAAGCATGCAAATGATCAGAAAGAAAAAAACTGTCAAGTCAAAGTGCTTCGAGCACTGTACAAGTCACGTAGTGTGTGTTTTTTCCAGTGAAATGTAATAGAAAGAGGCCTGGAACACGCCAACCAAGGTACCCCTTTTTAACAAGGGAGATACCCCAGGCCTTATTCACAGCATCCTCATGGACAGCTCTCGTCTTGTCCTTCTCTTGATGAGCTTGTTCCTGATCTATCTACTTAATTTCTCCAAGGACATCAGTAATAATACAGAGATGATATCTACCATCTCCTCACTTTCACTTTAGAGCCAGATCTGGGACATAAAAACAGCCCCCTCCTGTTTTCAAAACAGAGCCTGGAGGACAGCAAGATGCCTTGGAATTTCTAACACTTCATTGAGGACCTCCATGGTCTGCATCAGCTCAGGGAAAATGGTCAGCTGTGTCAAGGGGCCGAGCCGCTGCTGGACACAAGCATGGCACAGGTAGCCACCTTGGTCTTTGGTGCCATTGCTCTGTGGAAAAAGAATCCATAGGAAATTTTAAAAGGAGAAGATCAGAGGAAAAAAAGAGTCTGTGCCTCCTCCCTCTCATAAGTACTGGGCCAGTGTACATTAAACCCCCAGACACTGGATGAAATAGGAGTTGGGAACACTGCTGTTGAATCAGATCCAGCATGTCTTGTACTTGTCACCTATTTCTCTCTAAAGAAATCCCTTATAAAGCAGCCTGCGATAGAAATTAGACATTTCATTATACAGAGGCCTGACCCAGTGGGTTGATGAGGACTGGAGGGCTCAAGGGGCAGTTATATAGCTATGTACTGTTATGGCTCCTATCAGAGTGGTACCACGCACCTCTCAAACATGGTTAATGTTTTTCTTCCCCACCTTCCCAGGGAGATAAGTAAAATTATCTCCATTTTACAGATGGGGAGCTGAGGTGCAGAGAAATCATGAGCCCGTTCCTCAGCTGGTGTTAAACTGGTGCAGCTCCATGGACGTCAACATGAGGATCTGTCCCTCAGTAACTTATCCACGGTCACGCACCAAATCTTTGCCAGAGCTGGGAACTGATCCCAGATTTCTGGAGCACCTTAACTCCAAGGCCATGCTGCTGGGATAACAAAGGTCTCCATCCAGGTTCAAATCCAGACCCTGTTTGGTAGGGGTCATGATGATTCTATTTATCAACGATGGTCTATGTCAAATGAGATGGTCACTCCAAGACCAGAAGAAGAGTGTCTACATCACAACCGCCCTCCCAACACACACACAATTGCAACTGGCACTAACTGAGCCCCTTTATAGTCTTGGGGTACGTATACACTGTAATTGAAAACCTGTGGCTGGCCCATGCCAGCTGACTCTGGCTAACAGGGCTCGGGCTAAGGGGCCGTAATTGTACTGTAGACATTTGGGATCGGGCTTCAGCCCGGGCTCTAGGACCCGATGAGGTGGGAGCGTCCTAGAGGTTGGGCTGCAACACAAGCCAGAATGTCTACACCAGTTTAGCCTGAGCCTTGAGAGCTGGAGTCAGCTGGCACAGGCCTGCTGTGTGTTTTTAACTGCAGTGTAGACATGCCTGAGAGGGCATGGCTGGAATGAGCCAGGAAGACTGAAATACCCTTCAGAAGCCTAAAGACCAGGACAGGGCTGAGTCACAATGGTGGGTGATGGCTGCCTTGTGCCTGTTCCTTCTGCTCACAGGCAGAACTCATCTCATACTACTACAATCATAGCTAAAAGGCTGAGACACGATGTCTCTAGGGCTATCAAATCTGGCACGTTTCACTGGCATCAGGCTCACAAAACACAGTGAACAAGTACAGCAGAGCCTCAGGGTTGTGAACACCAGCGTTACGAGCTGACCGGTCAGCCGCCCGCCTCATTTGGAACTGGAAGTACTCAATCAGGCAGCAACAGAGACTCCCACAAAAACAAAGAAAACCGCAGCAAATCCAGCACCGCGTAAACTACTAAAAAAAAGGGGAGGGGGGACAGTTTTAAAAAACAGATTTGATGAGGTAAGGAACCTGTTTCCGTACTTGTTTCATTTCAATTAAGATGGTTAAAACTACATTTTTCTTCTGCATAGCAAAGTTTCAAAGCTGTATTAAGTCAATGTTCAGTTGTAAAAACTTCTGAAAGAGCAACCATCACGTTTTGTTCAGCGTTATGATCAACGGCCATTGCCCAGGTGTTCATAACTCTGAGGTTCTACTGTGGAAAGGAGAGGAGAGGAGACTTACGTAAGTGAACGGCACTTTCTTCATGGTTAGAACAGAGCCGGCAGGCACAGCATTGCGGCACTGTGACATGTAGCAATGAACTGCCCCATTCTTTAAGGTCTCACTCGTCAGCTCTGGCCGCAAGAAATACTCCTGAAAAGGAGAAGAACGAGGCGTACAGTGAACTTAGGACATCAGAACATGCGTGGGTTGTAAGCAGCGAGGATGATCTGCAACATGAGAGCTTAAAAAAATCCAACCACAGAAAAACACCTGAAAGGAAGGAACTGGAACAAGACTGAGGACTGGATGTGCAGGAAAGGGAACACGTACACGTGTGGTGAGGGAGAAAGGCAGAATCAACGCTGTATTATAATCAGATAAGTCTAAAAGCAACATTAAGGCTGCACTTAAAACTTCAAGATCAGGAAATATAAAGGCTAAGACCCAAATATCTCAGTTACTCTCAACCTAAACTGGTATAACTAAGAAGAGAACTCAGCCCATCGTTCAGAGAATAATATGAATCTTAGTCTCCCTCCTTACTGGTTAACTTCACCTTCCTTTACACTATCCACATCCTGTCACCCGATCCCATAAGCCCCTTAAGCACTGAAGGACTCTAGCACAAATGTTATGGTAGCAAGCACTCAAAGCTATACATATATCGTTCTCTTTTTAAACTGGTCAATGACCCCTTGTAACATCCTGCTCCATCTGATCACAGATCCAAATTGCGGTACCCATGAGTCACTTAGCAGTCGCATGTTTAACTCACCCCAGCCAAGGTCAAAAGGTTTTCTAGGGATTTTGTCATTAACAGATGCTTTTTGGCACGAGTCACAGCAACATACAGCAAGTTCCATTCATCTTCTGGCAGCATGTCTAGGCACAGATTAGAGAGAGGGACTTAGTTAAGATTTTGGAATTTGTTCTGGTATTTCAGCTAGTTCTATCCATTGCTGAATAAGGGTGAAAATTTAAGACGACCTGGGTATGTCATAGAAACATGGCTGGTGTCTCTTTAAGAATATAATAAGCAAGGTTGCATGGGTGTATGGGACCCTGCCATGTGTTTGTTACACAGCCACGGTAGGACTTGTGCAAGACATCAGGGACAGCAAACAGATTTAATTCTCTCCCCTTAGGGCACACACATTCCTTGCTGATCAGGAACAGTGAATGTTCACTGAGTGACGAACCTACACTTGAGTGCCATTTCCCTTCTCCCAAGCACAGACTTACACAAAGGAACTACACCACAAGTGAGAAGTCAGTAAACGGCAGCAAGCGTGGGAGAGAACACAGCTAAGTATGGCCAGAGACAATCCGATGCCTACCTCCAAAGGGGGCGGTCTCTGATGGGGGAGGCGCAAATGGCCCATCCTGTGCATCACCTTTCCCTTCAGGGAAAAGAATGGTTCCAGTGTAAAGGATCTCCCTTACCAGTACTAAAACGAGGCAGCCTCCCGAGATTATGCTTGGCACATGGGACTTTCACAAAATCATCTGCAACCAGCACGGTATCAAACTCCAGGCCTTTGGCTTTGTGTACAGTGCCTAACACGTAATCTAGAACCAACACACAGCAGGAAATAAGGAAACCGAAAGAGAGGATACCAGCCAAAATATGTTTTTATATCTTGTTATTTACTAAGCACTTTATGTACAGATTAACTTACTTTGTTCTGCATTTATAGTTTCACTAGCTTTTAAACATGAACTGGAAGCAAGACAAGTTGGGTAAGGTAATATCTTTTACCGGATTAGCTTCTGTTGAGTCAATAAAAGATATCACCTCAGCCGCCTTGTCTCTGTAATATCATGGGACCAACACGGCTACAACACTGCGAACTGGAAGCAAAGCAGCTCTGCCAACTGTTAGAACAGAGCAGAGAGAGTCACACCCAAACCAGAGCACCTGTCCTACACTTATCCACTAGCCCATTGACCAGGACTGGCCCAGCAAGAAAATGCCATTACCTCGCACCCCAGCACAGACCTGAACCCAAACAAGACCGGGTTTGTTGTATTTTATAAATCCACCAATCTTCTGCAAATTTAAGCCAGTATCCAGGAGATGTATTGAATGCGAATCTTAATAGGCAGGATAAAGTAAGGCACGGGGTCAGAGTGCTAGATTCCAGGAAATACCAACAATCCTCATTCATCTCCAACAGAACCTCAGTTATAAAGCTCCAGTGGAAAATTCATTCTACAGTGAACCCAGGAATGTCTCAGAAGAAGCTGTCTCATTCCTTTTTGGGTGCAAGACCATCATAGGCCAAACACACTATTTTTTTAAGAGCTTGGGGAAAGGAGGTTGGATTAAATAAGGGGAATCAATTTCCTTCTCTAAAAAAACAGGTGGGTTTTGCTTTACCTGCAAATGCTATATTTGATACGTGACTGTTCTTTATCCTCTCCACCAGCTCGGGAATCCGGACATTGTATTTTTCCACTATTGCGATCTTCACTTCCAGCTCCTTGTCTTCAGTGTTAGCTGCGTAGCTCTTTAAACCCTGGAAACCATCCTTCTCAACCCACTTCCTGATAAAGTGGTCTTCAATTTGGAGGTTCACTAGTGACAAGTGTATTGGATAATGTTAATACACAAGAAAGGCACAGCTGGTAGCATTTATAACTCCAAATGAAACGGAAATAAATAAAGAGTAGGGGAGGCAATGTGGTCTAGTGGATAGAGCACTGGACTGGGACACAGGAGACTAGGACTCTATTCCCAACTCCAACCCTGGCTTGCTGGGTGAGTTTGAGCAAGCCACGTCACGTCTCTGTGTCTCAGTTTCCCCATCTGTAAAATGGGGATAATGATACTGACCTCCTTTGTAAAGCACTTGAGATGAACAGATGCAAAGTTCTGTATAAGAACTGGATATTATTTGCAGTAAAAGCAGTAGCGTGTATCTCAAAAAGACTAAATTTATTATTTTTCTAAATGGTAAATTCCCTTTTGAAGATACTGTGATATTCTTGGGTTAGCAGAACAGTTTATGGGGTGGATCCTTACAGAAGTCACAATATTCTTAGAGACATCATGATAGCCAGAGATGGAACAGTGGTGGTGACCTGGAATGGATGTGCCATGTTCTCTTTCCTGACAGAAGAGATCTCCTGTGCATGAAGTGCAAGTTGGTGGCTGTGCTGGAGGAAAAGATTCTTGTATTGGAGGGACAAATAGAGACGCTACTGAAAATCAGAGAAGCTAAGGAGTTCCTAGACCAAGAAGAATCAAAAGAATATTCTGCAAGGGACAGGAGAACAACAGGACATTGTGCTGCCTTTCCAAAGCCAAGGCACAAGACACCACTCTAAGATCGGATATGCTCCAGAAGTCAACAGGCACTAATGACATTGCATCATGGATTATTGCACAAATAGCAGATGATATCAGGGAACTTGAAAGCATACTAAAGAAGAATGTCCAAGAAATCTTTTCTGAGATCCTTCCTGTCCCATAAGCAAAGGAAGACTGAAGGCAGAAGATTCTTGAAGCAAACCTCTGGCTAAAGTAAGTCGTGAAGGGTTTTGGTTTTGTGGAACACTGGTCCACCTTCTATTGGGAGAGGGGGGTGTATAGTACGGACAGCCTCCATCTCAGTAGAAGGGGGACCAATTTCCTCTAGCCAGCCTGTCCCCAGGTAGTCAGGAGAGAATTAAACTAATAGCCAAAGGGGATAGAAGATATGAGCGCTCAGCACAAAAATCGAGATGTTGAGAACAAAATCAGTCAAGGGACCAGAGGACATGAAGAGAAGACATTCCTGAATTGCCAGTACAGTAATGCCAGGAGCCTGGGTAACAAACAAGAGGAATTGGAATTGCTCATTTTGAAGCATAAACTTGATCTAGTTGGTATTCCTGAAACCTGGTGGGACGACTGGCATGACTGGAATGTTAAAATCAATGGTTATAACCTACTTAGGAAGGACAGAGTGGGCAAAAGGAAAGGAGCATGACACTCTATGTCAAAAATGGCATTCCCTGTTTCCGAGTCGCTGACAACCTGGACAAAAATTATCTTGATTACTTATGGATCAATCAATGTCTTAACAGATAAAGCACAAGATGGGGTATTAGTTGGTGTCAGTTACAGACCACCAAATCAAATTAGGGAAGAGGATGTCCGCTTCCTAGCGCACCAATTTATAATGTGTAGGAGAAAAGCTGAGTGATCGTGGGGAATTTCAATTTGAGTGACATATGCTGGAGGTCTCATGCTGTTAGTGTGAAAACATCCTTGGAATTTCTAAACATTATCGATGACAATTTCCTCACTCAAAAAGCTTTGCAGCCAACATAAGAGAAATCTTTATTAGACCTTGTCCTAACAGATACTGATCACAGAACTAAAAGTTAATGATAGCATAGGTACAACTGATCACGACTTGATCACATTTATAATGTGCAAACTATTATGAAACAGATCATCAGGGAGGAAGAATTTATTCAGAAAAATGTAAACAGTAAATGGGAATTATTGAAGAACACCTTACTAGATGCCCAAAAAGATACAATTGAAGAAGGCAACCATGCTGGTTAAATAAAACAACCTGGTTTAGAGGGGAATGTAGATATAAAAATAAACAACATAACATAATAAATGGAAGAAAGGGGCAGCTGATATTAATGAACATAAATCAAAAGTTAGGAATTGTAGAAAACTGATAAGGGAAGCAAAGGGACACAAGGCAAAGTCAATGACCAGCAGAGCTAAAGACAAAAAAGAGTTTTTAAAAATATATTATGAACAAACAGAATCCTGACAACAGTAATGGTTCATTACTAGATGGAAAAGATAGAATTATCAATAATAATGAAGGAAAGGCAGAAATGCTCAATAAATATTATTTGTTCTATATTTGGGGATAAAACAAATTATATAGTCTTATCATATGGCGATGATAACCCTCTTTCCATTCCAATATCATCTCAGGAAGATGTTAAACAGCAGCTATTAAAGCCAAGCTTTTTCATATCAGCAGGTCCAAAAGTTTGCATCTAAGAGTTTTACAAGAGTTGGCTGAGGAGCTCACTGGGCTGTTAATCTAGATGTTCAATAAATCTTGGAGCACTGGGGAAGTTCCAGATGGCTGGAAGAAAGTGGACGTTGTGCCAATTTTTAAAAAGAATAAACGAGATGACCCAGGTCAATATAAGCCTATCAGCCTGACATTGATCCTGAACAAGATAATAGAGCAGCTGATATGGGACTGCATTAATAAAGAATTAAAAGAGGGCAATGTAATTTATGCAACTCAACATGGGTTTATGGAAGACAGATCCTGTCAAACTAACTTGATATCTTTTTTTGATGAGACTACAAGTTGTGTTGATAAAGGTAACAGTGTTGACGTAATACTTTGACTTGGCACCACATGACAGTTTGATTAAAAATCTAGAACGATATAAAAATCAAAATGGCACACATTAAATGGATTAAAAACTGGCTAACTGATAGGTCTCAAAATATAACTGTAAACGGGGAACTGTCATCAAGTGGGTGTGTTTCCAGTCAGTTCCCGTAGGGATCAGGTCTTGGTTCAATGCTTTTTAACATTTTTATCAATGATCTAAAAGGAAACATAAAATCATCACTGATAAAGCTTGCAGATGACACAAAAACTGGGGGAGTGGTAAATAATGAAGAGGACAGGTCACTGATTCAGAACCATCTGGAAGGCTTGGTTAACTGGGTGCAAGCAAACAATATGCATTTTAATACAGCTAAATGTAAATGTATACATCTAGGAACAAAGCATGTCGGCCATATTCACAGGATAGGGGACTCTATCCAGGGAAGCAGTGACTCTCAAAATGATTTGGGGGTCATGGTGGATAATCAGCTGAACATAAGCTCCCAATGTGACACTGTGTCCAAAAAAGCTAATACAATCCTGAGATGCATAAACAGGGGAATCTCAACTAAGAGTAGAGAGGTTATTTTTACCTCTGAATTTGGCACTAGTACAATCACTGCTGGAATACTGTGTCCAGTTCTGGTGCCCACAGTTCAAAAAGGATGTTAGATAAATTGAAGAGGGCTCAAAGAAGAGCCACAAGAATGATTAAAGGACTAGAAAATGTGTGTTATAGTGAGAGTCAAGGAGCTCATACTATTTAGCTTAATAAAGAGAAGGTTAAGGGGTGACTTGATTACAGTCTATAAGTATCTGCATGGGGAACAAATATTTAATAAGGGGCTCTTCAGTCTAGCAGAGAAAGTTGATGCTAGACAAATTGAGACTAGAAATAAGGCATGAATTTTTAACAGTGACGGTAATTAACCATTGGAGTAATTTACCAAGAGTTATGGTGGATTCTCCACCACTGCCAATTTTTAAAGTGAAGATTGGATGTTCTTCTACAAGATCTGATTGTAGGAACTATTCTGGGGAAGTTCTATGTTATACAGGAGGTCAGACTAGATGATCACGATGGTCCCTTCTGGCCTTGGAATCAGTGACTGAATCTATTAATGAATTTAGAGTGGGACAAATAACATTTTTAAATTTACAAGCAGCCAAGATCCATGCAGTTTAA
Source organism: Emydura macquarii macquarii (assembly GCF_026122565.2). NCBI lineage: Eukaryota > Metazoa > Chordata > Testudines > Chelidae > Emydura > Emydura macquarii. Next base: position 8,191,317 of record NW_027133607.1, on the reverse strand, counting down.
CACAATAGTTATGTTCTTACACAGAGGGCACTTTTCGTAATGGCTCATATTCTAAAGAGGCAATAAACCACTTCCATATTTAAGGCTGCGACTGAGTTTACACTATAACCCGATTTGCTCCCAGGCTCGACCTAACATCAGCAAACAAAGCTTCAACGCTGGTAGATTAGGTCCAAGGTGGAGGTAGGTTTTTTGTTTTTTTGTTTTGTTTTTTTTTAAGTGACTCGGACAATGTTTTTCTGAATGATACCCTAAAACTAAATAAAGGTGTTCACCAACATTCAAAACATCTAATAAATACCTCCATTTTATGTCAAAGAAATGGCAAGGACAGAGATAAAACATAGTTTACTGGACTTTTCTAGTTGAGATCAAGGATCTCAGAGGACAGGATCTGGAAGTGTAAGCTCTTGCTACGACGTTAGATTCCATGTTTCCACTTCACCAGTAAAAACACAGAAATAACTATCACCGATAGTTACAAACCAGCAAGGCACAAATCACCCAGAAGATGAACAAACAACGTGATCCGCCAGTCACAATGAAGTGAAAGACGTTTACATCTATCAGTTGGGGCAGATGGAGATATAACGCTTGGTAGAAGCTAGAAAAGTAAACATCATGGTATGTAACTTCAGGGGAAGAATACATGACAATATACTCACATCTCACACGTTCCTCTTCAGGTTGAAGGAGTTTCCAAATGTCATGAATTTTGTCTAGTCCAAAATTTTTAGGCCCCTAAACCAGATGAAAATTCTTTTAAAATTGACCTAACTGAAGATGCTACTTAAAGTTTACACAAGACCTAGTTTCCTGCTAAAATGTATGTTTCCTAGAGCGTAAATAGAGAAAACAACTCAAAAATGAAGCTAAAATGCAGACTATAGTATGCATGGTCAGCATGAAGCTAGAAAGAAAAAAAATCTAGCCTAAATTTGTGGATGATCCCAGATGACACAAAAACCGTCACAAACAAACAAAAAGCCCACACAGAATGAGCGATGGAAAACAAAATCCCAGCTGGTAATCACGTTTTGTGGCCAGGAATGTATTTTGTGGATTCATTTACAGAAGAGGAGGTTGGGAATTTTTCCATCAAAATTGCTTTTCAAAAGAATGCAGTTCCTATAAAAAAAAATTTCAATTTTGCAGAAAATTTTTGATTTTCCAACAATTTTCAGTTCAAATAGAAATATTTCTGTTTGTTGAACTGAACCAAAATGTTTCATTTCAAGCCAGCTTGACATTAAACTGCATTTCCCCTATTTTGTCCTATGCCAGTTGCAGTTCTGTGTGCTTCATGCCTCTATTCTCCAATACAGCTTCAACTCCATGGCTGGACTTCATCTCCCATGATGCACCACATGCTCTCCTCTCTGAGCTGTGGGATGCATCATGAACAGTCACATGACCATGGAGTATCATTGGAGATGTAAGATGGCCAGGGAGCCCAGCTAATAGGGAAGGAGGAGGACATGAGGCACTGGAACTACAATTTCCGTGAGGCAATGCAGCATTAAAAGGGAACTGCAGTATGATGTTGCAATTTGGGTCAACAAACCAAAATGAAACGCTAGTTTTGATAATGATTAAATGTTTAATTTAAAAATCGAAAGTGTCAAAACATTTCCTTAGTTCCAAATCAGGATTTTTTTCAGTTTTTCATTTCAGGAAATTTTGGGGCTTTTCAGTCCAATTCAGGATGCAAAAATATTGAAATATCATGATTTCCCATGGGATAGAAATTCCAGTTTTTGCTCAGCTTTAGTTTACAGCTTCATGACTAAAGGGAGGGCAAGATGGTCTAGCGCTTACAGCATAGGATTGAAATTCAAAAGATGAGAGTCCTATTCCTGGCTCTTCCACAGACTTGTTAAATAACCTGGGCAGGTCCCTTAACCTCTCTGTGCCTCCAGGTCCACACTGGTGCAGTGAGACTAACTCACCCATTTTGCACAGGGATTGGAGGGCTTTATTCATAACTCTTTGTAAAACACATTCAGTGCCTCAGAAGCATTGTGCTAGTCAAGTGTGAAGTTTTATCATTACAGTGCATCTGCAAAATTTGAGCATGCAAAAGCACGAGTACATTTTTACGCACACATACTACAAGTGCACGCACAGTATTTGCAGATACAAATTCAGTGTGAATTTTGAAAACATGACTCCCAGTCATCTTGCCCTGCAGACCAGAAAAAAAATTCTACACAGAGATAAAATGCAAAAAAACCAAATACCTTGCTGATACTACTAGAACCTGTTCCGTTGTGTTGTTATGAATGCTTTTTCTGGGTTTTACAAAATGCTCAATAACCCACAGATGAAAGCCACTAGCTCCCGTATCAACCATTTGAATATTAAAAAAGTTAACGGAAACCACAAAAACTATGTCAAAGTGAAGTTCACTGAAGTTAATCAGAGTTTTACAGCTGACTTCAGTAGCAGCCGAGTTAGACCAATGCTGAATGCTTTTGAAAATCCCATCCTATGCACTGATAACATTTATAGACTGACATACACACAGAGAAGTTGGGGAATTAAGAGTTAGGTTTGATATTGCCTCCTTTACAGAAGTATAGCAGAAAATCAGGTGTCACTATAGATGAGCACACAGAGTTCATGGCCTGTGGAAACTATAGGCCCCAATATCCACTGCTTCACCTTGATCCACTATATTACACTTTCCCCATTAATGAGAGGACCGTTGCCATCACCATGAATTACTTTGCTTCGTCACTTAACATAGTCATATGCTACGGACTCTGGGGGATCTGGGACACTTATTTCAAGGCAAGACAATTTATACTTGTGACTGAAACTGCTTAGGTAGAGTTAGAGTCACTTCAATGCCCCCTCTCCCAGAAGCTGTCAGTTTCCACATACAAAATAAGAAATCTACCCTACCCCAATCAAGTGTATTTTTGTTGGTCTCTCTCCTCCAGTAACCATCACTGCATTTTCAAACACATTCAAATTGCCCCGTGATAAGAAAGCAGTCCTCCCATTCACACTGCCTCTCACATCACCTGCAGACGAAAAAAAGGCCCCCCAGCCAGTAAGCCAATGTATGAAGAAAAGCAAGAACAAAAACATTTTTAAAAGCATATATTTTTACTATTATTATTTGTACTGCAATAGCGCCTAGGAGCCCCAGTCCTGGACCAGGACCTCATTGTACTAGGCATTGTACAAACACAATTTAATGCCTTACCCTCTTGATTTCCACCCACTAATGTCTTATTTCGGATTTTCTTGCAGACATCCAGGATAGTAGCTCCGATGTAAGCTATTTCAGGGCCAAATCTGAAACTCTACAAGATGGAGCAAAGGAAGCAGAGATCAGGCAAACAGAAGACAATCCCACACAAAAGCATATAGGAAATTACACCTGTTTATGAAAAAAAGATCATCCACTTTGATTAACTGACAACAGGGGATGTTTTCTCACCTACTAGCTTTTGGAAGAGGCACTGTCATTCATTTTTTTAAACTGAATTAATCTTTTTACTGGAGAAAATGATGGGTCTTCAGCACTGGAATACACAGGCACAGGCACATGCTTCCCAGTCTTACCTGTGTGAGATAGAAGATGTGGCTGTGCGGCACTGCAAAGAGTGCATTGACAGCACCTCGGAAGGTATAGATTTGTTGGTGTGGGTCTCCTACAAAGATTATTCCACAGGTCTGGGACAGCACAATATCCATGATGGCTGCAGCAAAAAATGAAGCATTAATTAAACTCATAGAGACTTGTTTGCAAAACCGAAATAAACTTTGCATGGTAAAGAAAATGGTTCAAGCCTAAACAAGCAGTTGAGAAAAAAGACAAGTCCTTTAAACAATGTAAGTGACCTGAAATATTTAGAATATAGTGATGGTCCTGCAGTTAAGAAACTGAACTGGGACAGGGGACACCTGGGTTCAATTCCTAGCCCCACTGTGGACTCCATGTGTGACAGCCTTAAAAATCACAATCCCTCTGTGTTTTCGTTCTCCCTCATCTTGGTTGGGGCCTCAAGGTACGACTTATAAATAATAATGATGCTACTGCATAGAAGTTGAAATACATAAAACTCCTCTCTTCCTCCTCCACCTCGTGTGCACCCTCCTCCCCCAACCAACCAGCTCCCTAAATGTGGGTTAGTGATTGGAGCACAGTGCATAGAAAGCAAGTTCTCTCAGTTACCAATGCCGTTGGTGTTTTATTTCCCTGTCTGTGGCATGGGAATATTAGGGTTAATTAGTTAACATCTGAAAAGTGCTTAGAAATGACAATCAATTATTTGCTCAGACTGTCTCCTGCTTTACTCACCTGGAGTGCAGTCCTGCGCTTCATCCACAAATATGGCATCATACTCAAAAAGCCGCGGCTTGCTAAGCTGCCAAAGCTTCAAATACCCTGGAAGAAGGACTGGACGATCAGGTAATTCATATATAAAAGTCATAACTAAGGGCAAATTACTTTCAGTTTAATGAGACACCATCAACCTGAATGCCAATCAGTTTTTAAAGAGTGATTTAAAAGCAGTTTCTGGCCCTGTGTCCCCGACAGATTTTGTGGGTTTATGCATATTTTTTTGCTCCTGTATGTTGCCTTCTCCCTTGCTGCTTGTGAAAGACAAACTACCAAAGGGGAAACTAACTACACAGTTTCTGTGATTCTGACCATACTCCATGAGCTGTCAAAGGCACACTAGAGCTGTCTGAACAAAGCAAAGAACTGAGAAAAGATAGGTTTCTTTTCCCTCTATCTGCTTTCAGTAATAGCCATGGCAGGTGTTACTTGCACAAATCTCTCCAGAAGTTGGTTTGGTTTTTTTCTAATTTACTATTTTTGCTTTTTAAACTGATGGTGTCCCTTTTAACATCTGTACTCTCTCTGACAACATACCATCCGATGTCATTTTGCAATTGCGTTCTGTATTTCCATTTAGCATTTTCATATTGTCCCATATCCGTCTTGCTTCTTCAACAATGATCTAGAAAGCAACATCATAAGAACCCTGCTAGATTCATGCACAAAACAGTCTCAGAATGTCACGCTCTGCTGCCTCACGTACTTTAGTATAATTGAGATGACAAACCTATAGTCTGCATGTCTAAATTGCCTTTTCTGTATCCCTCCTCTGGTATCCCCAATGACTCACCTATCAAGTTTCAGTTTCTCATATAGCCCTGAAAGATAGCAACAATTCTTTCCCTGGCCTCCAACTCTGACCTCATCTCCTGACATATCTCCCTTCTGTGTGGACCGTCCACGTGGCAAAATAACACCATGCTCCCCCTGCATGTAGCACTCCCTTCCCAAAATCTATTTGCTAAATCTGTCCACACCTAAGGGAAATCCCTCCTGAAAACCCCACATCTGCCATGCCACAAAGCAAATTCATTTTTTTAAATAGCCCAAAACAACAGTTCTATGAAGCAGAAACTCAGGATATGCACATTTCAATAAGCAACATTTTTCTTCCTCACGCAATCCTCTATTTGTCACCCATCACCTCTAAAATTTAGGCTCCAATTCTGCAAAAACTTGTGCATGGGAATAGTCCCACTGGCTTGTAAGGGTGGATGGGAAATTCAGTCTTCATGCCTATTCATCTCTTGGCCTCTCTCATGAGTTTGCCCTTAGTTCCCAGTTGTACAAGTTTGTTCATTTTGTGCGTGGCGTGGGCAATGTTGTTGTAACTGTGCTTCATCATTTACCCTAATTGTAAGTTCACTTGTAAAAAGTGAGTGAAAGTTCATAAAAGGTCACAACAACAGATAACAAATGTTGATGGGAAAACGTGTAAGAGAGAGACAGATTAAATTAGTCCAAACAAAAAGGCCTACGGATACAACTGGAGGACTGTGTTAAGATCATGCCTGGTAAACAAGAACAATGTGAGATTGGAAATCAATGGGCTACGCTTGGCACATCAGAAGTTAGGCTTGATGGGTGAACAAAACAACGGGAGGATGGACTTTTCCACTCATCACCTCTTTTGGGGCCCTTAATAAAAAATTTGCAGTGAAGGGCAGGGACTGGCAAATCAATTGGCGGAATTCCTGGCGGAGGGGGAAGGCCATCAGCCTCTGTCCCACTCCACTCCAAGGACTTTGTCCTTCACCCATGGATCCCAAAAGTCACTGCATCATTGTGAAGTCCAGACCTTGACACACCAGCAGGGACACGAGCAGCAATATGCGAGACCCTGCTTTGTCTCTCCTTCCCTGGTGTGTTCCTCTCTCCCCACTATTTTTCCTCCTGATCTTGGCTTTCCGTCTGATCTGATCCTGAAGTCAACTCTACCACATGGCACCAACACAATGAGATGAGACAGCCTACTCTGAGACAGAATGGTACAAGAGAGAAACCAGACCAACCAGATGACATCTCAGACTCCAGACTGGGAAATGAGCTCCTGCTAATGAGATTACATAGGATCATAGAAGATGAGGATTGGAAGGGACCTCAGAAGGTCATCTAGTCCAACCCCCTGCTCAAAGCAAAACTGACCCCAACTAAATCATCCCAGCCAGGGCTTTGTCAAGCCAGACCTTAAAAATCTCTAAGGATGGAGATTCCACCACTTCCCTAGGTAACCTATTCCAGTGCTTCACCACCCTCCTAGTGAAAAAACGTTTTTCTTAATATCCAACCTAGACCTCCCCCATTGCAACTTGAGACCATTGCTCCTAGTTCTGTCATTTACCACCACTGAGAACAGCCTAGCTCCATCCTCCCTGGAACCTCCTTTCAGGTAGTTAAAGGCTGTTACCAAATCCCCCCTCATTCTTCTCTTCTGCAATCTAAACAAGCCTAGTTCCCTCAATCTCTCTTCATAAGTCACATGCTCCAGCCCCCTAATAATTTTTGTTGCCCTCCTCTGGACTCTCTCCAATTTGTCCACATCCTTTCTGTAGTGGGGGGGCCCAAAACTGGACACAATACTCCAAATGAGGCCTCACCAATGCCGAATAGAGGGGAATAATCACTTCTCTCGATCTGCTGGCAATGCTCCTACTAATGCAGCCCAATATGCTATTAGCCTTCTTCGCAACCAGGGCACACTGATGACTCATATCCAGCTTCATGTCCACTGTAACCCCCAGGTCCTTTTCTGCAGAACTGCTGTCTAGCCCATTGGTCCCCAGTCCGTAGCTGTGCATGGGATTCTTCCATCCTAAGTGAAGGACTCTGCAATTGTCCTTGTTGAACCTCATCAGATTTCTTTTGGCCCAATCCTCTAATTTGTCTAGCTCGCTCTGTATCCTATCCCTGCCCTCCAGGGTATCTACCACTCCCCCCAGCTTATTGTCATCTACAAACTTGCTGAGGTTGCAATCTATCCCATCCTCCAAATCATTAATGAAGATGTTGAACAAAACTGGCCCCAGGACCGACCCCTGGGGCACTCTGCTTGTTACTGGTTGCCAGCTAGACATGGAGCCATTGATGACTACTCGTTGAGCCCTGTGCTCTAGCCAGTTCTCTATCCATTTTATAGTCCATTCATCCAACCCATACTTCTTTAACTTGCTGATAATATTGTGAGAGACAGTATCAAAAGCTTTGCTAAAGTCAAGGTATATCACATCCACCGCCTTCCCTACATCCACAGAGCCAGTCACCTCACCACCTCATCAGAGCTGCTTACCTTCTCCCCACCCTGTGCTGCCCAGTGCAGTAGTCTGGGAGCTGACCTTGTCTGTGAAGACAGGCAAAAAAAGCATTGAGTACTTCAGCTTTTTCCATATCATTTGTCACTAGGTTGCCTCCCCCTTTCTGTAAGGGGCCCACACTTTCCCTGACCACCTTCTTGGACTAACATACCTGTAGAAACCCTTCTTGTCACCCTTCACGTCCTTTGCTAGCTGCAACTCCAGTTGTGCTTTGGCCTTCCTGATTTCACTCCTGCATACTCAAGCAGTATTTTTATACTCCTCCCTAGTCATCTGACCAAGCTTCCACTTCTTGTAAGCTTCCTTTTTGTGTTTAAGCTCACCAAAGACTTCTTTGTTTAGCCAATCTGGTCATCTGCCATATTTGCTATTCTTTCTGCACATTTCAGTCAGCCACTTCTGACCTGAGGTGGATTTGAACTGGTGATCGAGAGGTGAAAGGCTTATTATCTCATTTCCAGACCTCACTTATTGAGGGTTGAAAATTGTGCTTTACAGAAAGTAACTTGAAGAACTTAAGTCCTTATGAAGATTTATGTTATCAGCATTTTGGCCTCTGGAAATGAATATCTATTATGTACTTGGATGACTAAATCAAAAATTAAGTATTTGAAGAAATTAACATGTGAAGTGATCATTACAGGCATTCAAAATATTTTTAAAATGGTTAAAAATAATTCTGTTTTAGACGCTCCCTGTTAAAATGATGCAATTTTAACAACAGCGTAGGGGTGGGTTGAAACACAAAACTCAAACACCACAACCTCAGCCAAGCAACTAGCTACTGTTCAAAGCTACTTGCTAGACACACAGGAAATGACCTGTATTCTTAAGCCAGAACTGGCCCTCTTAGAGCTATCCAGTTATTTTTATACCACTGTCAACACTCTAATACTGGAATGCCTTCCAAATATTAACAGAAACACATGGGATCTCAAGTTTCTCTCTCTGTTCCTCATACGTACATATGAGATTGATACTGGGTCTGGTCTAAAGCCCACTGGAAAGTCTCCCAATGACTATCCAGGATGCTATGGATGAGTTTCTTGTCTCATCAGAGGAAATAGGAGAAATGCACTTGACTGGTAATTTCTGAGTACTGAATCACAAGCACCACTGTATCATTGGAGTCTGCTTTGATGAATGTTCCACTCCTTCTCAACTAGACTCTTGCCTCGCCATTGATACTCACTTGCTTCTCTTCTTCACGGACAAGGGCCCTCATTCCATGTGTATTTTTGAACCATATGGGGGTGTGCTCCATCGATATGAATTCATCTATAGAAGCAAAAAAGCTTTCAAGCGTCTGAGCTACTGTCTTCGCTCTTATGAAGAGAGATTGCCCCTTGCGGTTTTTGAGTAGGAAGCTGATCATGTAGGGTGACAGTTTGAAAAAATTCAGTCTGCCTTCTTCATTATATCTGTGCCATAGACAAAAAAACACATTATTAGTTTGCAAGAAAACCTACTAGAGAAGTGATGTAGCCTTTCCTTTTATAACTAATGCTCAAAAGAGCTAAGGTATTTATATGACCCTCCCACATTACCATAGTATCTGGGAACCTCACAATCCTTAATTTATCTACCCTCACAATATCCTATCATGTTGGGAAGTTCTATTATCCCCATTTTATAGATGGGGAAAAGTGAGGCACAGAGAGGCTAGGTGACTTGTCCACAGTCACACAGGGAATCTGTGGCAGGGCAGGGAACTGAACTCACATTTCCTAAATCCCGGGCTAGCATCACCACCACGGGGCCATGCTATATGAAAGAATTCAAATATTGCTGGTTGCAAACTGGTTTAAAGGTGACATGTAAAGGGTTGAAAATTGAGTGCCAGCCCTATTTTGCTTTCTTCTGATATCTAAGAAGTCCTGAAAGGTTATTTCAAAAGAAGGATTCTTTTTCTTCCACACTTTTCACTTCAGAAATATCAGGGCTGGCAATTTAGGTCTTCCATGTTTTGCTGGAGGTCATTATGAAGGAGTGGAAGATACTGAATCTTTAACAAGGAGGTTTTCTTTCCAATTATTTATGGAGGCCTTTGAGTTAAACAGGCTTTAACAAACAACAAAAATGTCTTCAAATAGCTTAATTAAAAAAAAAGCCTCTCTCCTCTCAGGCCTTGTCTATATTCACAGTTGTTCTCATTTATCTATAATCCAGTTTAAAACTGGTTTAGTTAAACCAGTGCAAAACTATGTGGGCTAATTCATAACAAGTTTAAACAGCATCAAGAGAACGTCCACACAGAACTTTGCACTGGTTTAAAACTAAATCAGTTTAACTAACGATGTGATTTTAAAACTGATGCAACTTTGTATATACACAAGGCCTCAGAACCCAATTCAGGAAAGCACATGCGTAACTTTGAGGATGTGCTCAAAGGAATGTAAGGAAGTCTGATTATATGGCTTCTCTACTGTTTTAATTCTACCAACTCTCCAGTCGTCCAGAGGCTCCTCCAGGAAGAGAAAAGGAAGACTAGATAGAAATTTCTAGAGTAAAAAACAAGGGAAAAAAACAAACAAAAAAATGCCTCACATGTCTTCTTTAAACCTCATAAAGGAGCAAAGAAAGGGAACATATTTTTTCTTTTAACCCCAAAAGACAATGAAAAAGAAATATAAGAAGTGATACACAAGCAGAAACACAATCCAAATAGGATGCTTTGCAAAATACCCTGCAAGATACCTGTAGTCAATTCTTTTATTCACCCCTTTTAAATACTTCAAATATTTCTGTGCCAATTTAGTGCCCTGAAAAGGATGGCATATATTATACAGGGGCAACAGTGCAAACTTCCCCCGTACACTGCCCTCAACAGATATGGAAGAATCATCCTAGAGATCAGAGGCTAGTTCAGTCCTTGGTCTTTCTGCTGACCACACATCAATGGTCCCCATACTGTAGCGGGGCAGGGAGGCACATTTGGGGGGGCTCAGCGGAGCAGGCCAGCCCCCACAGGATATGGGGAGGGAGCGCCACCCAGCTTTGCTCTGCCCTTGGCCCCAGCTTGGCTCTCACTACTGGCCCCCGGCTACTACCCTCAGCTCAGCTCCTGTCCCATGGCTCCATTCCCAGCTCTGGCCGCAGCCCCAGGCCCACTCCCAGCCCCTGGCCGCAGCTTGACTCCCACCCCTGCTCCCTGACCCTGGCCAGATTTGCCCTCATTCCCTCTCCGCTCCGATCCCCAGTTCTGCCCCCAGCTCCACCTTCAGCCCAAGCTCCTCAGCTGAGTCAACTGTGCGGCAATGAAGGGGGTCGCAAAGAGATTCCATCACTGGTGAAGGGGGCACAACCAGAAAAGTTTGGGCACTGCCTGCAATAGAGGAAGGCGCTGGCTGGTGGGTTATACGTTGCGATTCTGAACAGCCCCTGAACTTTGCCCCACCCTGCTCCACGACCAGGGAAATGAGACGATCGCTGCTTACTGTTTGCCGACACTCGCGTATGCTAATGAATGGAAAGTCTTGCACGTAACGTTAGGGGGAAAGACCGTCTTCCCATGGTCTACGATGGCCTTGTTAAATGCCACATACAGAAAGCTGAGGTGGGGAAACATCTCCGCATACTTGACCAAAGTCGAGGTCTTTCCCGTACCTGAAGAGCGAAAGAAAAAAAGGAAGAAAAGTGTCCTTGTGTCGAAATCCGACCTGTATTCCCAGCACTTCTCCCCCCTCAGGCTCTTCATCACCCCTTTATTGGTAGCCTAGTCTGTGCAATATGGAGGAGATTTTCAAAGCCAACTATTGAAACCACCATTGAAATTAATGGGAGGTGCGTGGCTAAGTCAGCTTTGGAAATCTCTACCTGTCGCCACAAATGTTATGAACGGCCATAAAATCACGCAGCACTTTTACAACACTCCAGATAACCTATCTGACATGAGAACATTCGGGGGAAATGAATGCAAGCTGAGATTATGGTCGTGTGCGTGGGGTGGGACAGGGGACATCCCCACCACTCAGTCAGGGGCTAAGGAACTCCTGTGATCACTATCTGGCTGCACTTGTGTGGCTTGTCAGGCTTGGGGGCAGGCCCCCAAAAGGCAGGACCTCAGTGCAGTTGAGGGCATGCAGAAGCAGGTAGCGACAAGGCCCCCCGACTGGGACCCGGTGACACTATGTGACCTGTACCTCACAAATGCTGCCTGCATAGGCCCTCTGAGGAAGAGGATGGGCCAGTCTGTTTTTCTGTGTTGAAAACCCACCCACAAATTAAGCCCCAGCTTTTATTTCCACTGAAGAGTGGGAACCGAGACTGCGTATAGGGCCTGACAGACTGCTTCCCTCTCCCTTGCTCAAGGAAGAGGGCTGTGGAAGTATTTTCCTTTTGCTGGGACTGCAAATTTATGTCCCCCGAAAAGGGGGCAGATTCGCTAAGAGGCACAGCTGGAGGACTGTCCCCCAGACCGAACAGAGGTTTGCAGCTACACAGAGAATGAGGTATGAGGTAAGCAAAGTGCCTTCCCTCACCCCAAGGGGGCGACCTCAGGATGGAATCTTTCACAATGCCTAATGTGTTAATTTCACTGCATCCTCACACCACACCCCCCCCCGCCCCCCCCCGCTCCCACTCCGTTTCTATCATTTCTGCCTGTTGCATCATATTCTCCTGGTCTGCGTGCTCTCCATGGGAGGGGCGGCCTTATTTACCTGCTTCTATAGCCCCCAGCACAACAGAGCTCTGATCCAAAACTGGCGCTACTGTAATACTGCTACTAAGAGCTAGATCAAAAATTGATTTCCTTTTATAATTTACTGCCCTTAATTTCTTTTTTGATCTATTATAAGACACTCCCTTTTAGTCCACTTGTATGAGGAGCTGGAGTTATGTATTCTTAAGAGTTGCTTATTTCCTGCCTACATTTTTATTTTTAATTTCTACACAAAACACTCTTGATTCATTTTTGTTAGCTGTAAGCAATGTTTGCCATGTGTACCTCCTCAGCACAGAAAAGGGAAAAAAACAGAACTGGCGTTTGCTTAATTGTCTAATAAATCCAAAAAAAATAATTTTTTTTGGATAAAGTGTCCCTGACAACTTGTTTCATGGTCAGCTTTCTTACCTGCAAATGCCATAATTTTCACTACTTGACCAGGCAAGATTGTATGGTTTAGGATCCTTTGCTGCTCGTGGGTTAGCTTTATGTCAAGCTTATTACTAAAAATAAAATAAGACAAGAGCAAAACAATTATTTTTCTGTGTTTAAAAGAACACAACCAATGAGGAACATACAGCCGTGATGTGCGTGAGCAGGGAACTGCAATGCCTTCCTGTTGGAGAGGCTGGACTGGGGATAGACAAGAGGCAGCCAAGCCAGACAGGAGAAGGCTACAGCTGTATAAGGCCAGAAAAAACAAGGCCAGAAGGAGGGTTGTACCAGTGGGGACCATGGGGGGAAGAGCAGATATTGGAGAGAAAAAAAGCAACATGACTGGAGAGAGGAGAAAGAATGGGTGGGAACTTGGGTAAGGTCACTTTGGAGCCTTTTGAAAATTTAAACCTAGGTCACTCAGATGCTAAGTTTCATTTTCAAAAATGAGTTGGGCTCCTACAACTCACTGAAAAACCCAATGGGACTTGGTATCCTGAGTCCCCTCTGAAAATGGATTTTAGGATCTTCTGACCCTTAAGCTCTCTGTGCCTCTCCTCATTCCCCCGGCTGTAGCATGGGGGATCATTATCCCCATCTCACAGAGGAGCTGTAAGGTTTAATTAACGTTTGTAAAGCAATTCAGTATTTCAGTGTTGTTTTTATAAATAAAAATATAATTATTGCAATAAACCTATACGGCAAACTACTTTTTTCCAGAAAGCTGGTGGGACATACCAAGAGAACATTTCTCAGGCCAGGAACACTCTGCAGATTCTTCTGAAGTGAACAAATTCTTCTTCTTAGTGAACAAATGACTATTCCCAGAAAAGTCCCCATCTACTGACTGCAACTGTGAAAGAACCGTAAACTAAGATTTCTGGGCAAGGGAACGGAATTAGGGCTGGGAAACAAAGAAGAGGGTTGAATCCACGTTTTCAAGGCATCTATCTATGGTATTCCCATCACTTCACCTGTGAGGGAGGGCAGATGAGGAACTGAAGCACAGAGAGGTTAGGTGGTTTGCTCAGGATCTCACAGGATGTTTGTGGCAGAGTAGGAATTGAATCTGATTTGTCAAAGGCCCAGGCTAGTGCCCTAACCACTGGATAATCTTTCCTTTAAAGTAGCAAGCTATCAGCTTTCAGTGACTTGTATCAATATAGATGACAAAATGGAGTTTGTGTGGGGCAAAAGAATATACTAGCAAATATCTGGAGGCTGTAGGATGACCAGATAGCAAGTGTGAAAAATTGGGACAGGAGATGGGGGGTAACAATCACCTATATAAGAAAAAGCCCCGAATATCGGGACTGTCCCTATAAAATCAGGACATCTGGTCACCCTAGAAGGCTGGTTTGTCTCACTGCTTCTCTTAAATAAGGAGATAATAATAATAATAAACATGCATTTATTAAAATTATTTGCTTTGCAGTAGCAACTGGAGGGGCTGAAGCCCCATTGTGCTAGGTGCCCCCCCACACACACGTTTCTAAAGGGACCATCAAGTTTAATTAGACCAGTCACACTCCTTTCATCCCCAAAACACCCCAACTACAGGGAAGGCAACAGTCTGCCCTAGAGATTTGGGAAGACAACAGTCATTTTAGCCAGCAGTAGTCAAGTTATATACAGATAACTGTGTTTAATAGAAGTTTCTAAAACTAATCTTTTCTATGACGTGTTTGCTCAGTCTGCTTGGTTCAGGACTTTACAGGGATCTGTGCATTTGAACCTGCCATTTAGATCAAATATGTGAGCAGTACCTGTGCCGAGTGCCTCTTCCACGGTTTGAACTTGGTGTTTCCAGCTCTGTCGTCTGAGTAACGGGGCAAGAGTTCTCCACCAAATACAAGCAGTAAAAAATACTATAGTGAATCCTAACAGAAAATATAAAGACATTAATGTAAGAGGATCTTTAACAATACTCAATTAAATGTCAGTTACCTCCCTCTGCCCCCAATAACAGACCTCAGAAGCCATTTATGCTGCCAATAAAGCCATATTTGGAGAGTTCACAAGCTGACTTGTCCAATAAGGTGCCAGATTCGACCAGAGGACTTCAGATTTGTTTCTGAGATGAGTAAAACTGCACATGGAAAGATAACATAACACCCCAGCAAAAAAGAGCTGAAGGTGCTGAGGAAAACAGCCAGCCAAGATGCTTGCAGTTTCAGTGGACAGACCAGAGATTTCCCATAACTAAATAACCACCTGTCTTAAGCAGGCAGCTTTTGGGATATGAATGTACCCAAGGTTTTCCATCAGGTGTGTAGATAGCCATCACTTACACAAACAGAAAAGCAAGGCAGGCCACAAGCATTCAATAAGTCTAAATCAGGCGGGAGACAACATCATCTTTTAAAGTGCTGTTATAGTTTGAAAAGTGACTGAAAAAGCAGCATGGGGGGAAAAAGGGGGAAGGCTCCATGTTTACTGCCTCTCAGGAACCAGAGATCAAGTTTGCCAATCTTGTAAAAAGATTATCTTTATAACCCCATCTGTTCAGCAAACCAAACCTGGGAAGGGAGAATCAAGTTAGATCCTTTTCTCCTCATGGGCCAACAGCTGTAATAAATATTCTGCAACTGGAGCTTGATTAATTACCCTGTTGCTGATATCGAAGAGAATCCAGCTCACTCGGAATAATCATCGCATATAGCATTTTACATGACTACTGCCCGGTGCCTGGATTAACCACTTAATCCTCATGACACACATGGAAGGTGGATTTAGAAAATGCAGGCAGAGATGGGAAGTGACCTGTTCAAGGCTACACAGTGAGTTAATGACAGCTGATTGAAACTTATAACTTCCCTTAGAAGCTCGCTGTTTCTCATAGCTGTGTTGACTCTGCAGTGCTAACCGGAGTAGAAACAACAACTTGCTTTCATAATTGGGATAAGCAACTAGGACTCCAAATACGCACAGGGAGTTGGATTGATCTGCTGGATATGGAAGTATTTGTTTTATACTGTCACTTTTCTAAAAATAACTGCACTTGAAAAACACCCTGAACTCCTAATACAGGGGACTCTTAGCTGGTGTGAACGAAGTTCAATGGGGCAATGATCTGCTACTCTAGCTTTGTATAGTGCCAAGCACACCTGTGGCTCACAATAAGCATTCCAGTGGCAGATTTTCATTGTCAGATATGCAAATCTCTCCCTCCTCACCTATTACTGATATTGATGCCCTTCTCCCTCATAGCATTCAGCAGCGTGGCCATACAGTACAAGGTCTCGGTGATGTTCAGAACTGAAAGGGTAGAGCTGGGTCTCCTAAGACAAGCCATCAGCTTCTGGATGTCACGAACACCATCAGAGAAGAGCACAATAGCTGCCATCACGGCCCACACGTTCACAGCCTAGACAGGGTGATGGCAAAAAGAAGACTGGAGACAACCAAGATGACTGCACAGTTTGTCTACTTAAGGTATTGCAAGGTTAGGGGGAGGAGAGGCCAGCATTGTGAACAGATCCCTGTGATCATTAATAGTATTCAGTAACAAATTTCCTCAGGCAATTCCCACTCCGGTGGCTATTTAACATTTCCTATTTATGCTAACAATTTATCACTGGCAAACGATTTTCTTTAGGAAAACCCACTGCTCCAGATGTGACACACAAAGTAAAATGTAAGAAAACCCCCCCCACCCCCAATGAACATTTAACCTACCCCCGCAGTGCACTTTAAATCAGGCAATTTCTTGATGATGCATATTTCTGCCTTGGTAAACAGAGGATGATTTTTCAAGCACCTGAGAACTGCATCAGGGTCCATTCTCCGGTCAGCATTGGAGGTGACCACACACCTGCGCAGAAAGTGCCCACAATTCAAGAAATGAAAATGACGGCATCTGCAGTAACATTAAAGCTGCCCTGTTGTGCATACTATTTATTCTACGGTATGCACGCAGCAAGATGGGCTCAATCCTGCCAGCAGTTGAGCCCTCTGGCTCCAATCCAGCAAAGCACCTAAGTATGTGACCAACTTCATTGACTTCCACGGATTAAAAGTTAAGGGAAGCACATGCTTAAGTACTTTGCTGGATCAGGGTCCTGGATTGTAAACTCTTCAAGGCAGGGATTGCGTCTTCCTGCATGTGTAGACAGTACATAGCATATTGAGGGCATGACAGGAGGACAAACAATAATGCACAGGGAATGAAGATGAGAGGGAGCTGTGATTCTCACAGCCACTGCTGTTAGTAATGAGAATGGCCTCTGGAAATCCTGTGTGCACTGACCAGAGAAAAGATCGCTTCTTTTATACGTTGGGTTTTTCAGTTTCTCACATCTTAAAAAAATCTCACTGCTTTTGATCCCATTTGCCTCTCCAATTACCACCTCATCTTCCTTCTACCTTTCATCTTGAACCTCACTGAATACACGGTTTACAGTCACTGTCTGGCGTTCCTCTCCTTGACCCGCTCCAATTGGGCTTCAGTCCCAAGTACTCCACTGAAACCATGCGTGCTTGCCAAAGTCTCTAAAGACCTTTTCCTGGACAAAGCTGAGAACCAGTACTTTATCCGCAGCCTCTTTGCCTGTCAGCTGCCTTTGACACCAGCAACCATGCTCTTTGTCTTGAAATCGTGTCTTCCCTTGTCTTCCGTGATTGTCCTCTCCTGGTTCTCCTCCTATTCTAATTATTCCTTCAGTGTGTCCTTTGGAGGAGTCTCCTCATCCCATCTCCAACTTCCTGTGGGGGTTCCCCAGCCGTCTGTCTCCCCCTAGACCCTATCGGTGGGTAATCTCATCCGCAAACAGAAATTCAGATGCCCTCTCTATGCTGATGACTCTCAGATCTAACTCTCTTCTCCAAACCTGCCCCCTTTTGTCCAAATTAAAATTGTGACCTGTCTCTTTGACATCTCCTCATGGATGTCTAGCCATCAGCTAAAGCTCAGCACAGCTAAAAACAGAGCTCTTCATCTTCCCAACACGCCCTCCCTGGTACCTCCTTTCTCAAGAACTGTGGACAACACAGGGCAGATGAAAATTGGTGATTTAAAAAAAAAAAAAAAAAAACAATAAAAAAATCAATTTTTTAAATTTAAATTAAATACAGATTTTTTTTTTTAAATACAAATATTTCAAATTAAATTTGAAATTGAAAACCTATGTTAAGGCCTAAATTTATTATAATCTATTAAAATAATTTAAATACAAAATATAATATTAAGCAGTAAATATTTGTTGCCAAGTGTTAAAGAAAGTCAAACCACTGAACTGGTGGAAGTCTCTGGCTAAGCACCTGGAACCAGAGTTTGCTGAAATGCTAAACCAGCTTTTGACAGCAGTAGCTTCTTCTCCAGGTGCAGAGAGAATATTTTCTTCATATCAGTTTATTCAACTAGTTCAGTTCATGAACAAGTTGACTCAAAGTTAAGAAATCAATGGGAATTGAAAAAGCAGGAAACCCTCTTCTTATCTAAGTATAAGACCTGTATGAGAGACGATGGGATCAACTGGTTTCAAAACTTTGAAGGACATGGTGACTAGAAACAATCAATTCAGTTTGCAAACTACAGTTCATGCTTCCTTTGTTTAATAAATCAGTTAGTTTTAAATGCAAAACGTGTTTTGATCAACTTTTTTCTTTTGCACCCAAAACATTTAAGATAAAAAAAATTAAAATGTTGTTTGTCCAGTTTGAATTGAATTTGAGTTTCCATCCAGCTAGATTTTAACGCAAATCATAAAGTAAAATATTAATCACCCAATAAATAAGAAATGTATCATTCACCATTTACTAACATCATAAAAAATTAAAACTTAAGAATCTGAATAAATGTTAAGGTAAGCTACATAATTGCTTAAATAAATGTGTATAGATATAGTGTATCCTGGTTAGCAAAAAGAAGCACCAAATTTAACATGAAGGGCATATTTAGTTGCCAATCAGTATGTTTTAATGGTTACCTTATGTTAATTAAGTAGTGGGCAATTAATAATTTTAACTCTTAGGATTCTGGACCTGCCATAAGTAATAATGTCTTATTGGTTGGCTTGTCTGTCTCTCTAGTTGGTTGTTTAATGATTTAATGATTACCAGTTCAAACCCAGTTCAAACTCTCATTCAGGCTCTCTTCATCTCACATCTCAATTACTACAACATCCTTTCCTCTGGCCTTGACAAATGCAATCTTGCCCTGCTTGCATCCATTCAGAATAGTGCTGCAAAGATCATTTTCCTAGTCAGTCGCTCTGATCACCTCGCCCTTCCCTTTGCAGCCCTTCTCTGGCTCCCCCTTTTCTATTGCATCAAACATCAGCTACTTGTCTTCACATTTCAAGGGCCCTTGTGGCCTATCCTCCACCCTACATATCATCTCTCAGTCGCTATCCAGATGTTGACATTCAGCTCCGATCAGACCTCCATTGCCCACTTGTTAAAATTTCCCTGTGCTTTCATGCTTTCTCCCATGCTGCTCCTCACACTTGGGAGGAGCTCCCAGCAAACACCTGCAAAGCTAATGCGGTATCATCCTTAAAACTCTCCTTTCCCATGTTGCCTACAAAATCTTGACAGTGGTTAGGCCTCTGTGTGCTACGGTCACTGCCTACCATGCTGACCTGTACTGTCCCAATGTCTTCTTGGCATCCCCATCGGTTTGTATCCATCTGTTATCTCATACTTAGATTGCAAGCTCTTTGGGGCAGGAACTGTCTTTCTGTTCTGTGTTTGTACAGCACCTAGCACCATGGGGGTCCCAGGCCACGACTAGGGTTCCAACACACTACAGTAAGACAAGTAATAAAGAATAGCAGACAGACAGTGGAATGAGTAAGAAATTTAGAACATCATCTCTAGGTTATATTTTATGGCATAAATTCTTTAGCTGTTAGTGTCAGAGTAAGGGAAAACAGGAACAAGAGATTTTGAGAGGATGGGGCAGAGGAGGCATTTTTTTGCCTAGCCGAAAAGACCCACTGATCATTTTTCCTTCTCATAACTAATTCCTCCTCTCCCCTGAGCCTCCCAATAAGGTGAAACAGGTGGAAGATGCGTGAGAGGAAGTTAATCATCTCTTTCTTGGCCAAGCACAGCATAAAATGGAGACAAACCTCTACAGCAACAGAACTGGAAACAGGACAAAACACTGTTGGGCTGCTCCTGGCACCTGCTGACGCACAGCTGTAAAGTCAAATAATGAAACAGACTCACCTTATGAACCCCAGCATGCACTGATCCTGCTCACTGGTTACACCATAGCGATCCAGAATCCATTCCACTGTGAGCAGAGCCTGGGCTTCCTTTATGAGGTACTGATGGTACAGCTTCTTCCACGGAATAAACTAAAATGCAAATCAATGCACCTATTTGTCCAGCACCTTTCAACCCTAACCATTTTATCAACAGGCTTCTTCTGACAATCACCAAGAAGCAAGCATCGCTTCTGGTGGAGACATTTAATTTCAATTTGGCAAGTCCCAGCAGCTCGATGAAAACAAGCAGGGGGCTCATGATGGGACAATAAAGATATGGAGAAAAAAAAAAAGCGAAGGAGCAGAAAAGAGTGAAAATTCTGCTCCTTGCAGTGTAAGGACTTGTCTACGAAAGGCTTGTTTCTCTAGAATTTCTCACTATAGTTATCCCTAGTTTAACCACACAGGTGGAAGCACCAGGGCAGGCAAGGCCCCATCGGCCTTTTGAACATCGCCACTCAGACCTACTTTGAATAGGATAAGAAAACTATAATGCTTAAAACATCCTGTGGCTCTCTAGAGCCTGTCCACAGGAGCCCTCCCACCGTAGCTACCACTTCGGGACTTTATGGTAGACAGTGCTAAGGGCTCTTCATCTCTTACTGTCTTCAACTCAGAAACAGCTCCCAATACGTTCACCATCCTTTATTATTTGTGTTGCGCACTGGGGCCCCAGTCATGGGTCAGGGCACCATTGTGCTCGGTGCTATACAAACAAAGAACTAGAAGACAGTCCCCCACCTCCAAAAGCAAACAGCCAACCTGTAAGACAAGTGATGATGGGTGGATGCAGACAGATGGGGGTGGCATGTGGTAACAGTGAGACAATACTGCTCAGAAAGAGCGGCAGCGGTCACAGCACGTGAGCTGCCCAACGATGGAGAGTTTTTTTGGAGGGATTGTGGCAGAGGGCGGTTTTAAGGAGGACAAGGGGATGGCCTTGCAGATGTTTGCAGGCAGCTCCTCAAAAGCAGATGGAGCCCATATGGGAGAAAGCATGAAAGTAATGGTTCAGAAATGTAACTGGAGACTGATGAAGGCTGGAGTCACTGACAGGATGGAGGCGAGGAGAAGGGAACTGAGGATGTTCGGTGTCACCTGGCAGACACTTGGCACCTCACAGGCAAGGCTTCACAAAAGGGTGAAAGGAAGGAAGGATATGGCGAATACCGATGGGAGAGATAAGCAGAAGAAGTGGATTCAATGGAGGAAAGAGAGAGGTCACTTCGCTAGCAAGAACAGGGAGAACGTTCCTGGTGCATAATCATGAATGGAAGATGACATATGGAGCAAATCAATCAGGATTCAATCAATATAACCACACTCTCACCAGTGGATCACTGACAATCTCTCTCCAGCGATGACACACCAAGCTCAGGTTCAGATAAAGGTCAGTCACAGGGAGGAAAGCAAAGATAATGCTCAGGACTTCATTGGGCAGCTGGTCAATGTGTCCCTGGGGTTCTTTACAGCATGAAGTCCCCAGGAGGCCAAAATATGCATCAGGAATTGGATCAATTTCTATGTCATCAGGTTCTTGTTTGATTTCTTGTTTGATTTCAGTGTGTCCTGGAGAATACTGGAGGGAACTGTCCAGCATGGGCTTTTTATCAGTCCCACCGTATTTACAGTATTCTGTATAATGGCTGCCAACTCCTTCTGAGCAGAGAGTTCGTTTTCTAGAGGCAGCAGCACCCCAGAGAGCTGGTGCAGCATCTTTATCACATTCAAATAGCTCGCAATGATCCTCCAGGCTGGACAACCACTGGACGGTGAAGGAGTCCAATGACTCTTCTTTAACTTCATTGTTTTTTGCCACTTCGTTACTGGTGCTTTGCGTCTGAGTGACGTTGAAGTAATCGGTGATGCACCTCTGAGTACCCCGCCCTACAGCAAAGACAAGAAGAAGGAATACAAGCAAAATGTGTTACCCTAGAGTGCCCAATGCCTGAAAGTCCCAGGAGCCTTTAAAATAAAAAGGTCACATGCTCTGTGCTAAGACCCTGCTTACCCCACAGCAACGATCTTTCCATACAAATAAATAAATGTAAAGAACGCTGTAAATTCTACTTCACATTGATTATTTCCTCTGAGCAGACAAAAACAGCGACACAGGAAGGAAGCAGAGAGAGACGAGGATAACCAAAACCACCATGGTCAACCTCTGAGATCAGCATAAGGCTCTTCCTACTGCAGTTTACTTTTCAGAACCCGGTGAATAAGTAAAGAAGTTGAAATGACAAGTGAAGCTGCAAGCTGTTACCTGCATGAGATGAAAAATGCAGCACAAAACCCTAAATCAGTTAGTGGCCACGACAGCCTCCTAGGAGGAGATTGGGAGTGGGGAAAAGCGGTGGCCCCTCCCTGCAGCGCCCAGCTTTTGCTCCTGGATGCACTGCCTGGATGTTTGCTGGCACCACCAGCAAGGATTGGCACCCTGCACTGTGCTGCCTCCTCGGGGGCTATGGGCAGCACCTCTGGAGACGTGGGGCTGGTGTACGTGGGCGCCAGAGGAACCTGGGACTCTTCAGGCTGCTGGTGAGTTCCTGACCCACCTTCCCGGGGCTGGTGGAGCTCAGGCTTCAGCCCTGGGGCAGCGGAGCTCTAGCTTGGAAAAATTGTCAGAGTGGCCACCAGCAGGAGTTGGTGGCCACACTGTGAGGCCACCAAAAAACGTGTTGTGAGAACCCCCGCCGTAAATGGAACAGCCCTTAAGTACTCATTCAAAATATAAAAACAAAAAGAGACCAACATTTTTTAAAAAGGTAAAAGGCTATTTATTACCAGCCACCCATTGATTTGATTGCAAAAAGATTAGAGCACAGAAGCGAAACTGAAAGTCTACAATGAACTCTACCTTCAGCTGCACCTCTTTTCATGAATGCAGCAATGCACACCAGCCAAACGCATGCAGGAGCACTTCACCCAAGCAATCGTATTATTGTTTTGGATATTAACGCCTTCCTATGCTGACATTAGACAACATTACTGGTCCACACCAGTTCCTTACTCTTCCTAGACTTGGGGACTTTTGAAAATTGTACTCCATGTGCGGAAAATGGATATAATAGCAGCTCCCTGCCTCACAGAGAGAACTGTGATGATTCATTAATTACTGCTGTTAAGTGCATTGAGATCCCTGAATGGGATTAGACAAACAACACTTAGAGAGCTAAATCAAGAAGAATGCATATTAAATAATGAATGTTCAAGATTTTTTAGAAATATCGGTCATTCTGTATCTCCGCAACTGCAGAGCCTGCAATGTGTCTCAGTTAGAGCTGCCATTTGCGGCAGGCAGGCTGGTATAGCAAAGCTCTGCTTTTCAAAGCAAGAGAAAGGATGTTTGTGTAAACCAGGACTTAACCCAGCCCTGGTGTGGGACTCGCCTCTCCTTGGGAGGGGAAAGGACTCATGACTCTAAGGTAGCTCTAAGTCGCTCGCCATTGCTCAGGCCTCTGTTTAAGTCAGTTATATTAAGGGGTGATTATAGTACAGATCAACCAACTTCTTTCATTGTGGACATTGTTAGCTGTCCCCCACTGCTCTTCCCTCAGTAGCTGCTCACAGTAATTGGGGTTAAATTCCACCTGCTGCATAGAGTTAATATTAACATTACACTCCCTCAGTTCTTAACCGATTTGGAAACACCATACCTTCTTGTTGTCTCTTGGTCCTGTATGTAGGGTAGAGGCCCCTGTTTAGATCTCTGTTCGCCTGTCTTTGACTGAAAGGTTGTGTCAGGGAAGAGGAGCCTTCTCTGCTCTGGCTGAAGGCTTCACAGCCACTGGCTGTAAGGTGCTTTTTTTTAAATGGTTGCACTGTCACCAACATGAAAAGAAAATTGCACACCTGTTAATTGAATTAAGTTTGTTTGTTTTCAGGCGACATGCTACATCCTCGAGAGAGACAAACGATCAGTTCATTAGTGATCATTTTCTGTACAAAATGGGATGATCCCAACATCTTAGCCAATTTACCCTCTTCCAATAGCCTACGCAAAAGCATATACAGAACTTTGAAGATACACTGTAGAGTAAAATATAACACCAAGACACTTTGCAACGTCCAAAGCTATGTGGAAATTATTACGTTTACACAATAATGTCACTCGTGGTGTCTAATTCAGCACTGTACAGGACTTACCCTTGGTGTTTGCAGTAAACTAGAAAATCTTGCGAGCAATTTTAAAATGTTATACTGTAAATGGCATCCAGTACGAAATGGCTATGCACTGCTAATGACAGAAGGAGCTTTTCTATCGCCGTAGTAAATCCATCCCCTCGAGAGGCAGTAGCTAGGTCAACAGAAGAATTCTTCCCTCGATCTAGTGGTGTCCACACTGGGGCTTAAATGAGCTTAACTGCATTTCTGAACAATGTAGCTAGGTCAACCTAAGTTTTAGGAATAGACCAGGCCTAAGTCTAGGGATCTGGTTACAACAGAAAAAAAATTGTAATGTAGATGTGTCTTCAAGCCTGTTGAACAAATGGGCTAAAATTCTGGACATGTCCAGAACATTAGGCTCACTAAACTTCTAGCTACACTCAAAATTGCAAACTTGTAATTGGGCCCCCTCCTCAGATATATTTGCAGTGTAATTCTTATCCTTAGTGTTCGCAGTAAACTAGGAAATCCTGTCAGCAATTTTAAAACGTTATACTGTAAATGGAAATTTGCCAGAACACCATCTATTTGATAACAGGGATTGGCAAGTAAGCACTGGCAAGAATAGATGACCTAACTTCCAGCTACAGAATTATGAGTCAAGATCTAAAATGATCATGTACAATAGTGTTTCCAGCTGCAATAAAAGCATCCAAGCCACACTGCTCACTTGGCTTCAGTTTTTAGTTCTTTATTATATCACACTGTAGAGAATGAGATTTCATACCATAAACCATACCCAAAATATCCATGAAGCCAATAAGTGCTTTTGGTTTACATTATCATCAAAAGGTCAAGTCATTCTCCTTCACTTCTTCCTCCCCTCCAGAGCTATTACACACCACTAAGAGCTTTAGCAAAGACCCTTGGGGTTTCTGATGCCTTATACACCATCACTTCACTGCCCCCAAAACACACAAGAAGCAAACATTGAAGGAAGAAAACTTATCTGCTCTTCAAATCAGAGGATTTTGAAAAAACTCTAATTCAAAAAAATTATCTCTTTCTTAAAGGGAGTAGACACAGAACGCAAAGAGGGGAAGGCAAATGCAATCATTAACAGAAACACCAACTTTAATTATTATTTTAAAATCAAATCATAGCATTTTTGCTTTAATGATTCAAAATCTTAACGATCCTAATCGTCCACTACATGACCTGTCCACTCATCTGGCACCCGATGCTATCAGAGACAGGAAACTGATCTATATGGACCTCAGCTTAATCCAGTTTGTCAATTCTCACATTCCTACAAGACACAAAGATTCTGTGACTTGACAAAGGTCAAAGTTAGGGCCAAGAATAGAACCCATAAATCCTGACTCCTAATCCTCTATCCTAACTACCAGACCAGATACTGTTTTAATTGAACATGTAGAAGATTAAAGTCTGGAAACTTTACTATTACCAGAGAACAGCACCATCATGGTTGCATCTACACAAACCTTTCTCCCCTTCTCCGGAAAAATTTCCCACTAGTGACAGCAATGAGCGTGTTAATACTGAGGGAGGGCAACTGTTCAGACACAATCAAAGTCAATGACCCTAGATTGCAGTCTTGATGGTTTCTCAGTGACAGCCCTACAAGAAGGTGTCATGCTCTGAGGGTAGGCTTCTGAGTGCAATAAAATAAAGTGCCCTCAAACAAGCTTAGGCACACATTCAACACATAATACAGAATGGAGTTCATAATTTGATACAAACATATCGCACTCTCATAAGATTTACCAATATAATGAACCTTTATACTGGTATACCTGTGTCCACATGAGGGGTTGTATCATTATTTAGCTATTTTAATTTTTTTTTTAAATCAACACTCCCCCAAATTAAATTAGTACAAAAACTGGATTTGGACCAAGCCTGAATCATACTCTCAGAAGTGTTTTTAGATACCTAAGTTCCAATTACTTTAACGAGACTTAGCCACCTAACAGCTTGTCTACACTTGAAACGCTACAGCGGTACCACTATAGCGCTTTGGTGTCGACATTACCTATGCTTACAGTAGGGGTTCTCCTCTCGGCATAGGTAATCCTCCTCCCCGAGAGGCAGCAGTTAGATTGATGGGAGAATTCTTCGATTGACCTAGTGCTGTGTACACCAGGGGTTAGGTCAGTATAACTACATCTCTCAGGGGTATGGATTTTTCACACCTGTGAGAAATGTACCTATGCCAATGTAAATTCCTATTGTAGACCAGCCCTAAGTCACTTTTTTAGGTGTGAAAATGGGATTTGGAAGTCTAAGACACTTCGCTGCTTTTGAAAATTTAACCCTAAGTGCTGAGCCTCTGGCATTATAACCATTGTGTTTAACTGTGACCGGATCTATGTTTATATGATGGTTAAAACACTGGTGCCTTGTTAGTACTCCTATTAGTGGACCTGAGCTGATTGTAGTAATAGTGGGAAATTTCTGAAGGAAAAAAAAAAATACTAGCACAGACAACACCTTAATGTAGTCGGAAGGAGACAAGTCAGGCTGTTACTACCAGCAATAAAGGTCAGCATACACAATGCAGAGGAAGAGCTGTCTTGGATTTGAGCAGTACTCCAAGTCCTGTCTCTGACAGTGACCCAGTGGGGACTGATTTAAATCACAAATTTTAATCATGATTTAAATCAGCAAACAGGAAACCTTGGTTTAAATTTATTTTAAATCTTGTTTTTCATTTGTACCATGTAGTTATTTTCCTCAGGAAATGTTCACTCTCATTAGCTGGTAATCATTAAAACGTTATGTGTAACTAAATACAGCCTTTATACTAAATGTGGTGCTTCTTTTTGCTAACCAGGAACACACTCTATACCTATACATATTTATTTTAGCAGTTATATAGCTTAACATACATTTATTCAGATTCTTAATTTTTACATTTTACTATGTTAGAAAAGTGAATGATGCATTTATTTGCTAGATGATTAATTTTTTTATCTGTGATTTGTGTCAAGCTCTATTTGGATATAAATTAAAATTCTATTACAATGCACAAAAGTTGCATTTTAATTTGATTAGTTAAATAAAATCACCTTATGTGCTAAATACAAAACAAATTTTTTAATAAAATATATTTTGCATTTAAAACAAACTGAATTATTAACAAAAAGTATTATCTGCAGTTGGTGAATTAAACTGATTATTTCTTGTCATCACGCCATTCAAGATTTTAAAACTAGTAGATCTCATCCTCTCACACCTGGCTTTTATTCAGAGATTGGAAGAAGAAGAAAAACTTCCCTGTTTTTTCACCTCTCAATTGCTTTTCTTTTCTTTTTTTTTTTAACTTTGAATTAACTTGTCATTGAACTCAACAGGTTGAATAAACTGAAATGAAGAAAACATTCTCTCTGTCTGCAGAAAACGCTACTACTTTCAAAAGCTGGTTTAGCATTTCAGCGAACTCAGGGTTCCAGGTGCTTTTGCCCATGATTTCCACCAGTTCAATGGTTTAATTTTCTTTAACTCTTGGCAGCAAACATGTACATTTTAGTCTTTTAAAAATTAATTTACATGCATTTAATGGATTATAGTAAGTTTAGGCCTTAAAATAGGTTGTCATAATTGCAAATTTAATTATAAGTAGGTCTGTTTTTAAAAATAAACTTGTATTTAAATTTAAGGAGATTTTAAATTTAAAAAAAAAAAAACATTTTTTATTCTCCCCCACCCTCCCAAACTCCCTTGCAGTAGCCCCTAGAGGTTTAGGAGGAAGGTGCAAGAAACCTTGCCATGTACAGTTACAGAATAACCTGCCCTTAAGGGGAGTTTCTTCCTGACCCTGGCAGAAATGGGCTTTTGCTTATCTCCCTTCCACACATTTTTTGTGACACAAAAAGTGTGGTGAAAAGTTCCAAAGGGGTAGCCATGTTAGTCTGTATACAGCAAAACCAATGAGAGTCCTGTAGCCCCTTAAAGACTAACCAATTTCTGCGGACATAAGCTTTCATGGGCTGCAACCCATTTCCTCAGTTGCATCTGACGAAGTGGGATGCAGCCCAGGAAAGCTCATGCCCGCAGAAATAGGTTAGTCTTTAAGGGGCTACAGGACTCTCCTTGGTTTTTTAAACAGTAGGGTGTGTCCCTGCATTACCACCCCACCTCCACCCCACCCAGGGCATTCATTCTCCAAAGCGGCACCAAGGCACCTATGGGCCAAAATTGCTTTGGACATGCCAGCCCCCCTCCCTGCCCCAATACAACCCCCCCCCCCCCCCCCTCAGGCCCTATCCCTGCCCCCCCATACAGACCCCCCCCCCGCACACCCTCAGGCCCTATCCCTGCCCCCCGCACACCCTCAGGCCCTATCCCTGCCCCCCCATACAGACCCCCCCACACACCCTCAGGCCCTATCCCTGCCCCCCCATACAGACCCCCCCCCCCCCGCACACCCTCAGGCCCTATCCCTGCCCCCCCATACAGACCCTCCCCACACACCCTCAGGCCCCATCCCTGCCCCCCCATACAGGCCCCATCCCTATTGCCCCCACTGCAGACCCCCTACACTCCGGCCCTCTACCCAATGCGGACCCTCAGGCCCCCCACAGGCCCTAGCCCCGCCCCCAGTGCACCCCTTCCCCCCCGCCTGTCCGAGCGAGCCCAGGCCGGTTCGAACCAGACTCACTCTAGTCCCGCCGACGTTCGGACCCGGCCGGTGCGGTGCAGCTCAGCTTCCCTACACGCCACAACGCAGCCCACCCACCTACCTCCCTACTTTCCTGGGAACCCGCCCGCTGCCTTAGACTGACTCCGCCAGCCGCCAATCAGACAGCGGCGCGGTCTCAGCCCCCATCCAATGAGACGCGCCCTTGGCTCAGTGGCGGGAGGGGGACGAGTGAAAAACTTCCCCGGAGTTTTGTTTACCGGCCCGTGTCCACTTGGACCTTTCGCGGGGAAGGGGAGGAAGCAACGTGGGGGTGGCCGGTAAACGTCAACAGCCCCGCCGGGTGGTCGCACGGTGACGTCACCGTGACGTCACGCCGGTGTCACAAACACACACACCCCCCACCTTGCAGCGTCACCATGGTGAACGCCCCCTCCCCCCCCGGGATCGCAACCTCTGAGGGGGGCCGAGCTCGCGGCCCCCGAAACGTCCGTGCCGCCCCGGGAGCGCCAGAAATGGAGCGGGCGGGGCCCGGGCCGCACCAGGCCGCACCCGTCTCTCCGCTGCCCCGCCCCAGGCAGGAGGCCAGGCCAGGCCAGGCCAGCTGGGAATAACCCTGCCTCCCCCTCCCCGCTTCTCCAGGGTGTCTCATCAGCGGATCTCGGGGGGGCTCCACAAAAGCGGCTCTCCCCATTTTGCAGGTGGGGAAACTGAGGCACGACCCTTGCCCGGCCCCCGCTGGGACTTGAACCACAGTCTCCAAAGTCCCCCTCCCCCCCAAGCGCTGCCCGCCAGCCCCTCCTCGGCGCCCTTTGCGAAGGGGGGTTTAAACCATCCCGCCCCGAGGTAGGGAATCGCTCTGCTCCGGGGCAGCCGTCGCAGTGCTCCGAACACAAAGGGGCTGTCAGGGCAGGTGGTGTGTGTCCAAAGGAAGGCAGCGTGTGTGCGGGGAAGGAATTCGGTGCGACACAGCGAGCAGCAGCAGCAGCAGCAGCAGCTACAGAAGCCATCGCTGGTCTCTCTGGTGCGAGCCTTTCACCGTTTCCATGTGACAGATGCAAGTGGCTTTTTCATTTTGTGTAGCTGAGCCCACGAGCTTTTGTGTTGAGCTTTGTTAAAATGATAATTTTATGGCTGACTGTTGCAAATGCTGGTGTTAAATTATAACTGCTGGCTTTATGCATAAGATCCAGGACTGCTTTATTTACTGACGTATTTACTGCATCTGCATTTCAGTTATTGGGGGGGGGGGGGGAGGGGAGATTTATAAGACTTTTTTTTTTTCCTCAGGCACAGATTATTGTAAGAATTTCTTATCCACTTAAGCTTCCCTGCCCACTTAGGAACCTCCACTTGCTCACACACACACATCCTCTCTAGATATTTTCATGTGGCTATTTTAACCCTGTGATGTCAGATATTGGAGACTTGCCATGTCTGCCTCATTTGGTGGGAGACACCCTTGTTTTGGATTTATGTTAAGGCTGTTTTTATGATATTGGATTTTCATTTTAGCCTTTAAATCTCATTACTAATTTTATTTTGAAATCTCGCTGTCCCAACCCTGGTTTTTTTGTTTTGTTTTTGTTTTGTTTTGTTTTTTAATGTCTTAGGAGCCACAGAAAATATATGGCTGAAGCCGAAAATCAGAAAAAACTTCTCAGGCTGATTCAAGAAGGAAGGCTAGACCTTTTCAAAGAAGAGTTGCAGAGAGATGAGAATATGACCAAGGAAGTGAGGCGGAAACACTATGGGAAATCTGGAGACACTCTAATGCACTATGCAGCCAGGCACGGTCACCTGAACGTTCTAACCCATTTAGTAGAGACCTTGGAAATGGACATCGAGATGTTTAATAATGACTACAAAAGGCCCCTCCACGAAGCGGCTTCCATGGGTCACAAGGACTGTGTGTTGTATCTGCTGGATAAAGGTGCAGAGATAGACTGCTTGAAAAAGGCAGACTGGTAGGTCACTGGCATATTTCACTGTAGGATCTGGCTAGTGTTTGAAATGTGTTTAGGAGGAAGTATTGTCTAATAGTTAGAGCATAGGTCCAGGAATCAGAATCTAATCCAGATCTTCCACTGACTCACTGAATGACCCCAGTCAAATCACTAAGCTCTGTGCTTGTTTCCCCATCTTTAAAATCTAGGGTGCCCAGATATTAAAAGGATGAGTGAATGACAAATTCACATATAGTGGCTAGCACAGTGCAGATCTGATGATAACACAAATAATGATATGGTAATATAAATAATAATATTCTCAGAAGAAAATTGCTATAAAAAGGTAAAGTACTACTCCAAGGAAATGAAGCTGCATTATTCACCAAGGTGGTGGAGGGAAAGGATTTCCATCACATGAAGCAGCATAAAGTTCTCAGTTAATATTTAAAATTGAAATTAGAACATGAATAGGAGGTACTAACCTAATCCTTATAATTACAAATCATTAGTCAGTTTAGTACTGACATTGACATAATTAGGGTAAGCAGGGAATACACTTGTCTCACACAATAAATGCAGATATGTTGATACCTAATATTCCCATGGCACCTTTCATTCCTATGGATTCCAAAAGCGACAGTACATACTTGTTTGCCTAGCCCCTTGCCCTGGAATTCAGTTGCACTGGGATTGAAGATACCAATATGTGGCCTTATATATACTATGCACTTTTAGCAAAGAAAAGACTAAATCTCTGCCTACTTGAGAATCCATCATGCTTTCTGTAAATGTAATGAGTTTTGTCCCATCTACACTAGCAGTTAAACTGTTAAATCATTGCCAATATCAGGTTAATGTGGTTAAAAAGATAAATGTAAGAAGTAGTATGGGAAAACTTGCTGAAAGCAAGATCTAGTATTCACTTTATTTATTTACCCAATCACCAAACTCTTTGGGTGTATGTATACTATTCATGCAATACATAACAAAATTGGGGGACAGGGGAAAGATTCACCCTTAACATCAATATACAGCCACTCATCTCCTGCCGCAGTTGAAAACCTGAGGCCTGGTCTGCACTTAAAAACTTATACCAGCATAGTTGTGTTGGTCATGGGTATAGAAAAGTCACACCCCAGTGACACAGCTAAACTAACCAAACCGTCAGTGTAGACGCAGCTATGCCGAAAGAAGAGTGCTTCTGTCAGCATTGCTAATATCCTTTGGGGAGGAGGGTGTTCCTACATCAGCAGAATTCCTGGTTTGGTTGGGGTACACTGCATCTACACTAGGGATAGTGCTCGTATAGGCTCTGTAGTGTAGATATTACCTGAGAGAAGAGATTAGAGTCTTTATGCTGTGGAAGTGGTGGAGGCCTCTTTGCTTGGCACATTGAAAACAAGGCTAGATAAAGTTCTTAAATCTGTATAGTGAAGAACAATACAGTACTGCCAGGGAAATGGAGCAGGTGATGTCTTTTTCCATCTCTGACTCCTGTGGTTTTTTTGCCTACCACAGGATGCCACATGCAGCATGGATTATAGAAATCAGTGGAGAACTTTCTGGATTTTACTTTAAGGGATTTGTTTTCCTACCTCCCTTTTGTAACACATTATGATTTATTTATGCACCCCTTTTTTAACAACAGTGCTGATCGGCTTATATTTGCTCAAAAGTTACTTACTTCAATCAAGCCGTTGTCATGTTATTATCCCTTATACTGGCATGTGCATGTAGGCTGACAAAATCAGGTCAATGAAGCAGCAACTAAGGGTGTCTGTATGGTAGCAACCCAGCCAACCAATTGGCAGTCTGCTGCTGCAAACTGCATGCAATCTGGAATAGTCAATCTTCCACGGAAGGAGCTGGGTAATGCAGTGGCCTTGCCAGGAGTAAGCATCTGATGAAGTGGGTTGCAGCCCATGAAAGCTTAGGCCTGCAGAAATTAAATTTGTTAGTCTTTAAAGTGCTACAGGACTCTCGTTGTTTTCACAGACCATATATGACTCTACAACATGCCTTCTTGAGATGCCGGACAGCTTGTAGCAGCTGTTAAAGATGCTATGTTTCCTCCCTAATGGCATCAAACAGGAGGTGAGATTGGAAAACCAAAGAGAAACAGGAGGGTGAACAGAGAAAGACTACCTCAGGGTGTCTGCCCTAGATTGATTTGATGAAATCTCCCAAGAATAAGTAGGTGATAATCCCATCCTGAGAATAAAAAGGGAGAGGATTGAGTGGAGTGTTTGTTGAGACTTGTCAATTCTTCATTATGTTAGTGTTTAAATGGTCCCAACTAGACTGTGAAGTTCCAGTGAGCTGAATGTGGTGTTGGCTGGTAGGGTTTGCAGCTGCTGCTGTTTTGCTAGAGACATGTTAGTGCAGCAGAGGATTAGTTTAGGTTGTAAACTACTTGGGGACGGGGGCAGAGACAATATTCTCTGATCTGCTTAGAGCACACTAGAATGCTCAAAAAAAATACCCACTGCGAGGTTGAAAGAAATGCTAAGAGATTGCAAATCTAGGTCCTGATCCTGTAATCACTAGGTACAGTTGCATGTGAATAGTACCATCAAAATCAGTGGGATTACTCACATGTGTATAGTTAAACATGTGCATAAATGAGTGCAAGAATCAGATGCTAGTCAGGTGGTACCCAAAGTGTGTCTTGATACTCAAATGTGGGCTATAGCACTGGGGTGAAGCCACAGGTGATCAAATGTAGGTGTTTATTGCAGTTCAATTAAAAAATAGGAGATATCACCAAATCAAATATTATTACAGTTGTATGCATTAATTTAATCTACATATAAAAGGATGGGCTTGTGGGACATCAGACTGGATGTCAGGATTTGTGGGTTCTGTTCCTGACTTTGCCACTGACTTGCTATGGCCTTCAGCAAGTCGCACTGTGTTTCAGTTACCCCATCTGAATATGAGAATAATAATTGTTTACTTCTCTACTGGATGTAAGTGTTGTCATTAATGCTTATGAAGCATGCTGAGATTCTCAGATGAAGGGGTCACAATATTAAGTACAGATAGTCATTACTTTTATTATGTATACCAATTGGGGATGGTTCTTAAGGTCTTAGGAAGATGCCAATGCAATCCACAGTCTTACCAGGTTTTCACACCCCTAGTGTAATGAGAACAGTCTTTAATGTTAAAAAAAAAAAAAAAAAAATTGTATGAAGCATCACACTTGTGCTGATTGCATCAGATGAGTATCTCACTGTGGCTAGCACATATTGACTTGGAAAAGGGGTTTGTCCAATTTGTGATTTGTTATCTACAATCACAACTGTCGATGCTGATGAAGGGAATGGAACTGTATGGGGTAAAAAGTACTGATCTGACCAGCTGTATCTACAACAGAACAAAATTTCAAGTACACACTGCCTTTCTTTTCTCTCTTATGTTAGTGGAAAACAAGAGTGCATTGTTATTGCTGATGTGCACATAAACTTGATTGATTGCTTATGATGAGAAGAATTTCCAGTGTCACCCTTTGTCACGTTTTCCAATTATTCTGCTGTAAAAATCAGTTCTAATGGCCGTCCTTAAACTAGGTTAAACTCACTTGAGCTCAAATGGTCCAGCCAGCCAGAGGGCACGGTGACCAAACTAACTGTGAGAAAAGGGTGCTCTAGAATGTGTCGTGAGTTCATATGCTGCACTTGTTCAGACATGTTGGTGATCAGCCAAACTATCCACGTGGCATAGAATCCAGGACTTCGGCTACAAGAAGACCTCGATAACTTGAATTAAAGGAGATCTCCCCGAGCTTGTAGTGGCTTTAGTAGGTCATATATGACCTGTCTGTGGGCCAACTGCAAGAGGACAAGATGATAAAATGCATCATGCTCACCAGCTCCATAGTCCTAGTCCACATTGGCTGGCCAAACCGTCATAGAGTCACAGGCCAGAAGGAAACACTAGATCAGCCAGTCTCACCTCCTGTATGTCACAGGCCTTCAATACCAACACCAAAATGAGACCAAAGTTTTGCAGCCCACAAGAGACTAGACTGTTGTGTGCCACAGGCAGAGAACGGGGGACCTGCCAGAGGCCCCTGCAGATGCCTGGGAAATGATTAAATGAGGTATACCCAGATAATCCTGGCTAGTGACCTGCCCCCACACGCTGTACTAGAACCCTCATTGGCCATAACCAACCTTAAATCTTGCTTCAAACTCAGTGGTTACAGCAATGCAGCCTGGATCTTAGAGGCTAGCTGTGCAGCAGCTGGTGGTATAATGAGGGTGCACAGTGTTTATTCTCCCTTCCCTTTTCTAGGACTCCTCTCATGATGGCTTGCACCAGGAAAAACATGGAGGTGATTAAAGATCTCATTGAGCATGGAGCAAACCCATTGTTAAAGAATAAAGATGGCTGGAATTGCTTCCATATAGCAAGTCGAGAGGGTGATCCCCAGATCATCCAGTACTTGCTCACAGTGTCTCCGAGCAGCTGGAACACAGAAAGCAAAATAAAGAGAACTCCTCTGCACACAGCAGGTATGGAGCCTACTTTTAATGGCCCCAGAAGAGATTTGTATCATTCAGGGATTAGAAGAGCATAAGGCTATAATTTTTGCAGTTGTCCCTAAAACAGCAGCTGTGACCTGTGCCTGTGTGAAGGCTGATAATCTGCTGCTGGTAGGAGTATGGATAATCTGTGCTGGGTGTAGGGGCTGTTAATAGATTGGAAGCCTACCTGGATTGGCATGCAAGTCTGATTCTCCACTGCCTTGCTTGTTGTATAGTCCTCCTACACCTGTGCAAAGTGTGCGTTATATTCTAACAACATGAACGGTAGGGAGTGGGGTCTTGTGATGAGAGCACTGTGGGTGCCAAAATTTAGGTTCAGATTCCCTCACTGTTTCACTCAGTGTTCTTTAACAGCTCTGTACCTCACTAACAATCTGTGAATGGGGATACTCACCATGCCTCACACGAGTATTTTGAGGCTTAATTAACTAAATACCCCCAAAACATCATTAACACAGAGTTAAGGTTGCTTGTCTGTGCCTTGTGCCCTTCCAGATACATTCAAACTTCTGAAAACTAAGAAATGAACAGTTAAGGTTCACATCACCTTCACAACACAACCTTAATTCTGCCCCTCTGGAGCTGCCAATAGCCCCTGGGGATGAGTCAGTAAGGATGAGGCAAAGTTTAACAAACAACCAAGAGAAATGGTGGATTCTCCATCGCTTGGGATCTTCAAGTCAAGCCTTTCTGGAAGATGCTAGAGTGAAACACAAGTTATTAGGTGCAACACAGCGGTAACTGTATGGAATTCTCTGTGTTATATAGGCGATCAGACTAGTTAATAGTCCCTTCTGTCCTTAAAATGTATACGTCTATACTAAGTAGATATGAGGAAGGACTGAAAGAACGTGCCATCATTGTTTGTGTTGTGTTCCGTAAATTTGAATTCCAGCATTAAATGTGAAAGTGCTGCAGTTGCATTCATGTGTAAGGTGTAGGTGTACTGAATGGTAGAGGGACCAGTTTGAACAGCTTGGCAGAGCTGTGACTGCAATATGAGAAAAAGGCGCGTGTAGCTTCTGGTATCAAGTGTGTCTCATCTCAGTGCTGAGCTCTGTAGGCTGTGTCAATAGCAGTGCCCAGGCGTCGTCTTGTCATGGGGATTGTCTGCAGTCTGGTGGTTTCTGGGACTTAGCGAGGGGTGAGTAAAGGCCACGTCTCGGAAGGAATCCTCAAGGCAAGGGCGAAGAGATAACATTTAGCAAGTCTGGGTGGTTTGTGGGGAGTGGGCTTAGCATTTGACTGTAGGCCCAGGTGTAGGTAGCTCCAGTTGCGGCACCTGACCTAAACCTGAGTTTTGCCTTAGTGAAGAGAAAATGTTGATTAGACTTTGTCCTCCAGTGCTCACATGCTCTGCTCTCGCTCAAAGAGGGCAGACAGAGCTAACGTTGCCTAGTGGGGGTGGCATCCACCTTCTCTACTTCCTGGATTTCTGAAGTTTGTTTGCTTTACTTTAACTCTTCAGTTCCTGACTTTCAGAGGTTTGAATGCAACTGAACTAAATGTTCTGGATGCCCACAAGGCAACGCTGGGTGACCATAGCACTTGAGGCAGCATGGGGAACTGGGATGCTTTGCCCCCTCTTGATCTCAGCTCATATGAAGGGGTAGAGAGGGGGCTCAGACCCTCTTCCTCCCCCTCCCCCCCCAAAAGGAGCAGGGCCCTGTAGATGCTGGTTCACACATGGCGGTGCCCAGTTCTCACCAGGGTTGGGGGTAGCTGCTTCCCCAACCCCGCCTCCCATTTGTGTGACGGGTGTTCCCATTTGGCACCACCTGTTGCCCTGAGAGATGTAGGTGTGAATCAGCGATCGGGGCTCTGTTATGCTAGGCCCTGGAGGAGAGAGTGATTACAGGGGGCAGGAGAGAGGCTGAGAAGGATGGAGAAAACAGTGATGGGGTAGGAGATGGAGAGGATTGAATGGTGGCCCCCCAGCTTGGGGATGACAGTGGAGAGGGGGAGTCCTGTCCAAGCAGCTAGTGTTGCCACCTCTTGCAAACTGACCAGAGGGTCACAGAATTTTGGTGCCTGCAGGAGGAACTGTTGCAATGACACGAGAAACTCCCCTGATCTCACAGTTTTCAGCGCTAGGTGGGGGGTAGAGCTCTGCGAGGGGGCTTGGGGCTAAGGACACAGGCCTGCCCGGCCACATATGGTCCTACAGCAGAGAGAGAGTCCTGTGGCAGCTGGAGGGAGGAGGGGTGGAGTCAGGGAAGTAGCACTGCTGGGTCCCAGGAAGAGAAATTCCAGGGTAGTGGGAGGCAGGGAAGTGCTGCTTCTGGATCAAGACAGTAATAAGAAGTGGATGGCAGTTCCCCTGTCTTAGGGATGAGGCAGGCATCTCAATCTGCGTAGCCAGGGAGAGGCATGCATTTTTGGGTGCATTAGAGGTTGACTTTTTAACCTGAAATTGTTACACACGTTGGCAGAGGAATAAAGGGGAATTAAGAAGTTCAAAGACAGACTAAACTAAAAATCTCATGATTTTTTCAATTTTGTGATTTTTGCAGGTCTGACTCATGATTTTTGATCTCTTGAGGCTGACAGTGCTGCTATTAAAGCATAAAGTTAAGATGCAACATATGCTGAGATTCCTTCTTCAACCACAGTTCTGTGGTTGTGGAGACTAAAACATTTACTGTGTTATCTAACCCTTTAATCAAAATGAGTAAATAGCCTGCTAGTAGCAGCTGTGAGTTTGGTTTTATTATATACAGGTGGCCTACAAAGAAAATGGGGGGAAAAATAGGGTTTCCTCTCCCATTTTGCTGCACTATCGTGTCAGGAAGGCCAGAGAGGATTTTATATTTGCAATTAAGAGCTTTTTTACCTTGGGTTTTTCCCCCCACAAGGCTAAGTGCATGTTCCTTGCATGCCTGCTCTCATCTCCCAACTACGAGCTCAGTGTGATGTTCTGAGCCATGCCCATCTGAATTCTCAAGGAAGCAAAACATGAACAATTGAGAGTGGAAGGGAATATTTTTCAGATTGTTTTAAACTCTTTGTTTTGTGTTAGTTTTACTTGACACGTAAAGGCCTGACAAACAAAAAAAGAAAAGAAATGTTTGTTAAGATTCAAAACACACATGCACTTCAGGGCAAATAAAGCTTTCTCTCCACTTCTCTCTCATGTTTTGTCTGGAGAGTCCTTGGAGGACATAGGGAAGATTGGATATTCCTGATACGTCTAAAATAAAAATAACAAGCAGCGAAAGGTTTTAATTAAAAATCTTTCAGGACTTCTTTATACATCACAGATAAGCCCAAAGGGGCCCAGACCCACTTATTTTTCCTTTGTAGGTGGGAGGAAACATGAAAACATGAATTACCATCTACTTCCTCTCTCCCGCAGCAATGCATGGCTGTTTTGACGTAGTGAAAACGCTTCTTGAGCGGTAAGCAGGCTTCCTGTCCTAATTTTTCTGTGAAATCTAACTACCCACCCACACACTCTTTTTCTCTTCCCTCCTCCCAGCCTGCCCCCTTTTATTTAGAGCATGTGCCCTGTTTGATTAAACAGACACAAAGAACATTGATGACATTGAGAAATCCCAGCTGCACGTTTCTGAGCCTTGGGAACGTATCAATTTCCTCTCACTTTTCACAGCTGATTATGGTGATTTCAGACAAATTTACTCTCCGGATTGCCTCAGTATTCACTGTGTCATAGGCCCCAATTACGTAACCAGGCTCTTATTCTTGCTGAATCTCTCCTGTTGCCTTCAGTTTGTCTGAGTCCTTATGACGATGAGAGAACCATCTGAGCCTAATTTATCCCTGGTGTAATTCCTCTGAGCTTGACTGATCCCAGCTACTGAATTTGCCTGTGCCAGTGAGACCCACTGAGCAATGGAGCAGGGGTTCACCCTGAGGTGAGGACACCATCCTCCTCCGTGCTTTCTGCCAGGGGTAGCTATATTTTCTGCCTGAGGCTCCATAGAGTCCTGGCAGGGGAGACTGCATTGAATCGGTTCGCCCCTAGCCATTCTGGCCATACTTTCTTCCTGACCAGCGCTGCCCACTGTTGAAGATACACTTGGAAAAAGGAGGCTATAGCCATCTCCATCCACAGCCTCCACAATAGTAGACTTCACACTCCTCCCAGCCCCACTAAACCCTTGGCATGGGGTGGATTTAACCCATCATGGTGGTGTTGGGCCAGATCCTCAATTTTGACTCAGTCTTTACTCAGGTCCAATGAGAGTTCTGCCTGAGTAAGGTTCTTGTGTTTGGCTTGCAATGATAATAATGTATGTAGTGCTGTCTTTGTACACTGTGCAATAAAGGTGCAATTCACCCCTATGCCAACCCATGGCCTGTGCGCCACTTATCTTCCACAGAAGTTCTGTTCAGAGACTGTAAGTGAGATTTAAATGGTACATAGACTTCTGCCCCCCTCCCGCGCACGCACACACACACGCATGGCAGAGAAATTCAACCTGCAGGAATTGGGCCAAACAAATCACAACTCTGTGCCCCAAAGAGCTCAGGGTCACTCTAAAGGCACATGCCAGCACCCAATATGATACAACACGGGACAGAGAGAGAGGGGCATGTGATCATTTTAGCTGGAATGCCTCACATACAGGACTAAATCCTTCTGGTCAAATTCACTGAAACACTCCAGCTACACTACTGCGTAGCTGCTATGCACTGCTCCAAAAACACAAAGCAGCTGGCGCGCAGGAGTGAATCTGGCCCTCTCTTTTCTCAAGCACGTGTTTTATGATCTTTTCAAGGTGCCAGTATGAACCTGACAGCAGGGACAAATGTGGAGTCACTCCCTTTATGGATGCGATACAAAACGGGCACATCGACATAGCCCGGCTGCTTCTAGAAAAGTATAAGGTAAGGTGTCAAGAGACCTACATTGTCTTTTCTCCAGGATCCAGATACAAAACGCAACCCAGCAAAGAGGGCATTATTAGCTCGTGTAGTCGTATGGGGCCATATCTTGATGACTCTTTTCAGGCAGACTCCCACTAAAGTTAACAGAAGGACTGAGTAAAAAGTGAGTGGTGTGGCTAACGGTGGTGATTCTGCTAAAAACCAGAATGTGTGACTCCCACTGGTGAGGTGATACCAAGTTATCATTGGCTTAGTGGGTCTACTCATATGAGTAGCGAGAAGGCCTTCACAG
The DNA here is from genome assembly GCF_026122565.2 of Emydura macquarii macquarii. Classification (NCBI taxonomy): domain Eukaryota; kingdom Metazoa; phylum Chordata; order Testudines; family Chelidae; genus Emydura; species Emydura macquarii. Next base: position 8,150,916 of record NW_027133607.1, on the reverse strand, counting down.
CTGGGCCCTAATGGTTAATACTTAGGCCCAGATTTCCCAAGGTATGCAGGCACCTACCTACCCATGATTTCAGTGGGAGCGAGTTGCTTAAGTGCTTTTGTAAATCTGGGCCTTAGAGCTTTTCCTCTTCAGAATGATTTATATAAATCCTAACTAGGTAACTGATCATCACACTTACATCGCTATGTCACAGGAGTGTTTATCGTCCCCATTTTATGGATGGGGAAACTGAGGCACAGAACAGGTAAAGTGACTTACTTGCCTAAAGCTACAGAAGGAGCTGATGTCAAAGCTGTGATTAAAACTCAGGCACTCCTGGATCTCTAGCCTGTGTTTATACCATATTTGATCTAGAGTTTCTTCTGACAGTTGTGAGTGATAACCTGAGAGCCAGTAGATTTCCACAGCAGGCTGGCTGTGTAAGAAGTGAACTTTCTCCACCTATAACAGCTGTTGCTCCCTGTATTTCTTTCTAATGACCTCTGATTTCCTTCTAAAATGATCATAAGGCTGCTGTTAGATCCAGTTGTATATTTAAAATAACAAAACACTTCATTACGTATGTTCTGTTGTCAACTTACACTATAAAACCCGCAAATCATATAAACAAATCTAATTTATTTCTCACTGTTGGTGAAGTTGGCTTTTATTTTCCATTTCTCACCCGCATGGACAATGGGAAGAGACTGTTCGGTTTCTAAATAGTTTCATTTCTGGTCTTCATGCGCTAGCTCAGTGCTGCGCCGTTTGGATTGCAAACACTAACAGGCAGTACTGTCAACTTCCAGGTTTTCGAAAATCAAGAATCAGGCCCTCCAAATCTTAAAATTGGCTTAAGAATCATCAGATTTTGTATAAAAACTTTGTGAGGAATTAGGATTTGCCGCTGAACGTGAGACCAGCTCCCTCTGCCTCCCAAGTGAGCAACAGAGGACTTGCAGCTGAATCACCTGATTAGCCAGGCAGCCGGGTTGGCTGGAGGAACCCACAGATGTGCTCTTAAACCCAGCAGCAGCGTTAGGCCAATGGCTGTTCAGCACGTATGCCTACAAGCTGTATTGCTCCCATGCCAGCTCTGCTCCCAGCCCTGCTCCAATCCGCTCCAACCCTGCTTGCTCCCTGATTCCAGTTCTGACCCTTGGCTCTGACTTCTGGTTCCTGACCTTGACTCTGACCATTGACTCTGACTCCTAGTTCTTGACCGCCACTGCTCCCTCTACTAGGCCTGACTGCCATTGTTCCAGCTACTGGGCCTAAACACCCACATCCTGATCCGTGACCATATTAATGCATTTTGCATTCTTTTTATTTGCCTTCTGGTCTTCGACATTTTCTCGGCTAAACATTTTCTCAGAGCTAAAACCATACCTATGTTTTAAGTGAAAGCTGTTCATACCTGTTCACATAACTCCAGAAGCTCGGGCTTTAATAAAAATACTAAATATCACAAGACTAGCTATAAAATTGTGAGAATTGGCAACATTTGACCTGAAAGCCTCCCTTTACATGTTGGGACCGGATTCCATTGATAGGCTAGATGTTTATCAAAATGTCAGCATACTCTGAAATGATGATCCTGTTGTAGCTAGAATATTGTGTTCCATGCATTTGGAAAGACTATGGGCCTGTCCTGGTTTTAGACTGGTGTAGCTTCACTGATGTCAATGAAGTTACTCCTGTTTTACACCAGTGCAAGTGAGAAGAGAAATGGGCCCAGAAGCCTTTGCCAATCATTTTAAAAGCTTGGTAAATGAGCTGATGCAACTGTACACACAAGGGTTTTATACCAATATTACATAATCCTACCTGACTCAGGTGAGTCGTTCTTTTGAAGGATGAGTAAAATATTATGTGTTTTTTTTTTTTATTGTCATTGTCATGACAATGGACAGACACATCGTTTGTACCCAGGTTGGCAACAATTTGGCAAGGCTGTTCATGATTCCTTATTTCCCACCTGCTAGGCCTGTTATACAGCTACAGATGCAGTAGGAGCCCAGCCTTTGCACCAGGCAGCAGTCACGGCACAGGACGAAGCCATCCGGTTCCTTGTCTCTGATCTTGATGTAGATGTCAATGTGAGAGCAACGTCAATCCAACTCACGGCACTACATTATGCAGCCAAGGTTTGTCGGCTTTCCCTTGCTTGTGCAATGCGGTTGTAAGCTGACATGCTGTAAGAGAGATGATGAGTATGTCAGGATGGTTTTTGCCCTGAATGCCATCTGAAGACTGGCTCAGTTAGCACCTTGCAGAACGGTACAACTTGTGCCATGTGCTGGAGTTGACCTGTACACGCCGTAGGAGTTGCACCACCAATCTGTTGTCTGCAGGGGTCTGTACTGAAGTCTGGTAGTTGAAGGGAGTTCTGGCTGGATAGCCAAGGGGAGCTGTAAGTGCTCTGCAGCTCTCAAGAGCAGGAGTCAGCAGGGCTGATCTTAGCCATGTGTTTGTTTGAGGTTCTCCTTAGTCTTGGACTGACTCAGCAGCTTACAGTTTGCCCACTCATCAGTGGCTGGAGTGGAAATGGAAGTAACCCATGTCTCGAATTTCCTCCTCATCCTCTTCCTGTCTCCCTACCAGTTTGGGACCCTGCAGGTCATGAACCAACAATGACACTAGCAATTTCAGACTATAGCACAGTGCCCTGCTGAATCAGCTAATACAGTAGTACAGTGTTTCTCAATTTTATTTCCCCTCCGGAACCCTTGCACGCCCATGCCATACCCTCCACCGAAAAGTGGAGAAAATCTTCCTCTTTTTGGCGGCGCGGTGTAGGCTTGATTCGGCGGTGCGCTCTCAGCCGTTTTCGGCGGCCCCATCAGCTGTTCGGTGGCACCCGATTTTTTTTTTAACTTTCAGCGGTGCGGTTCCGCTTCTTTGCGGAACCCTTCAACACAGCCCGCGGAACCCTAGGGTTCCGCAGCACACCATTTGAGAAACACTACAGTAGTGAGAAGGGTAGCCCTTTTTGCTAATAGGTTGGGTTGAATTCCGGCCAGACCCTGTGCAGGTGTACAAGGTCTTAGAGGGTACAAGAAGCTTCCCACACTCCCATTTGTGCCACTTACTCAGGGGCTGTCTTGAATTCTAATAAAGAAATATAGCATCTACTACTTCCTACTACATCTGTGTGCCCTCAGGGGCTAGAAAGGGGAAAGGAGGACCAGGTTGTGAATGGGCTATGGCTCTTTCCCTACCCTCCCTGCATCAACCAGCATTGCTGGCTGGGCACAGAGGGGTGATCATACTGTACTAAGAGTGGTGGCACTGCTGCTTCACCAGTGTCTTCTGCCCAGGAGCCCGGAGGCTGTCATCTGGAATCCCTTCTGGGGGTCTGGCAGTACAGACCTGCTGCACCCTCTCTATTATTGTGTGATTGCAGCAGCCCCCAGGATGTGCTAACTGCTTTCTAACCACACAAAGAGGGATGGTCCCTGCCCAGAGGAGCTCACAGTCTCAGGAACTGTAACATGCAGCATTGAGGGCACGGTCTAGACACTTTATCCTTCTTTTACAAATGCATCAGTGGCACTTACCGAGACAACGAGTAACATTATCCTCTTCTATCCCATCCCATCTGTGGCACGTGGTGGCTCCCACATAGGAGGCCTTTCTCCCAGCTTATCCTCCTTATTCACTGAGGAACTATGTTGAAAGCCCTCTTGGCTGCCAAGAGTACATTTTACAGCATGTGTTTTGCGGGGATGGAGGATGAATGTAAATGTGCTTTGGAAAAAATCACAGCTCTGCCATAGCAAATAGCTACACAGTCTGATTTGCAAAATGTTTGATGGATTTTGGTTCCTCTCTAAGAATCAGTGTCAATGTGCAGCATAATTTGTTTTGGGTTTTTTTTCATTTATAAATACATTAAAATCAAATTATGCTTTCAACTCAATTTGCTGCTAAGGCTGTTGTAGCTAAACCATCTGCTGGCTCACGATTTTTATTGCTATCGATGTGTGCACACAGTAATGCGTTGGGTGCTGTGAATAGAGGGAATTGCAGCTTGTTAGGCTGCTGACTTACCCAGTAAATGGGAAAGAGGAGAGAAGGACACAAATGGGGGCTATCCACACACATGCTGCAGAACAAAGCCTAATTAGCTGGTGTGAAGAAGAAACAGCCAAATCAGCATTATTTATTTAGCGTTATTTAGGAGAAATGGGAGGGTTAAATTTTCCTCTGAGGCATCCAAAATTGGCTAGAGCCAGAGAAAAGATCCAGGACTCGAAGGATCATTAGTCCGTGTCACTGAGGCAATCTCTGTTCTTGTAAGATTCTACAAATATAGTAATCCTTCAGAAAATGCCAGTGCTCTCAGGGCTAATGCAAATAAATAGCAAATAGATAGCGGTTAGAAGCTATGAATAAGACATAGGTTTCTGATCTAAAATACACCCCCACTAGTGTCAATCCTAGACTTCAGTAGTAATCAGACCAGATTTCCAATGTGGGAGAAAACACTGTTTCCTAATGAAGACTAATCCTTTTAAGAAATCATCAGCTGCCAATGTTTACATTGTTAACAGTGAATCAGGGCTCCTAGGGCTGACTGGCCAGCAAAGAATAAAAACAATTTGATTCAGGCCTGGTCTACAATTCAAATTTAGGTTGACATAGCTATGGTACTCAAGGGTGTGAAAAATCCATACCCCTGAGCACCATAGCTATGCGCCCTGACCCCCAGTGTAAACACAGATAGGTTGATGGAAGAATGCTACTGTTGCTTGGGGAAGTAATGTTCCTACAATGACAGAAAAGCCCTTTCTGTCACTGTAGGCTGCGTCTATGCTACGGGGCTATGCCATAGTGTAGACATGGCCTTAGTCGTTTGATCATAGTGATGGTTGGAGGGGAAAGGCAAGATCAGCTAACACCTTAAATGTGCTAACATGCTAACAAGAGGCATCTTTAGGCCTCTGTCACCAGGGAGTCATTCTACATGAGCTCTCCTTCCTTTTCTAGCATGGCTGGAGCTGTACGGGTGATAGAGCAAAAGTGGCAAATTTCTTTAAAATCTTCAGAGCAGTCACAGCCTTTCACTTCTGGAGCCTTTGACTTCCACTTCTCATGTCAGTTGAACTCTATTGAATAAGAGGACTGGTGGCATTTAGAGGCTCTAGGATCCCGTCGTCTTTTGCAGGAGGGTTTTCCAGGATTCAGGATTGCTCTAAAACAGTGGTCCCCAAACTTTTTGAGTTACACTCCCCCTTACCTGGTCTGCGTTTCTCCCTTCCCCCCCCGGCCCGTCCCTGGGAGCCACAGTCGGGAGCAGTGCCAGAGCCGCATTCAGGGGCCGTGATCAGGGCCGGGAGCCAGGGCCTGGGAGGGCTAGAAGTGGAACCGGGGACCGGGATCACATCCAGGAGCAGAGCCACAAATGGGGCCAAGGCTACTGCTGCAGCTCTCTGGGGCTGTCTCTGTTTCAAAGGCTGTGCATCTTAGTAGCCTACCATCCCTCTGCTCAGAGCAGAAGGGATGGCTGGAGAGCACTTTTCTCTTCCCTCTAGGGGCTGAGTGTTTTTCCTCTGCTGGCTTGGTGAAGAAGGGATACACTTAAGACCTGACTCTAGATTCCTTATGTGGCAGCAACAACTCGGTTCTACTTGACCACTGGGCTGGCCTTCATGATTTTTGTTGTTACATACGTGACTGGAGTGGCCAATAAGTGAATTGGTGGGACCCTTGGTACAGGAGATAGGGATCCACATCACAAAACCCACCACTACAGTTAGCAGTAATGGGCTCCCATGTTGACCATTTCAACTGAGAAGACAAGGATAAAAAAATTATCCTTTCATCCCCTAGAGGTGATTCCCATCAGATCGAGTTAAGGTTAACTAGCAGGGAGTATGAGGCAAACTGCCCATACTATATCTGTTAAGTGGCTAGGCTGAGGATTTCAGTCTCCAGGGTTTGAAAAAGGATCTTTCACTGGTACTGACTGTCATGGACTACACACTGATACAGCTTGAATCTGGGGTACTGCTGAATCTCTTCACCCTTGCAAGCTGGGCTGAGCTCCAACCATGCTTCTGCTGATGATACACAGACAGCCCCTCCAGACCCTATTATCACCCAACATGACAACAGATGGTGCTACACACCCAAATGTGTCACATGAATACTCTGCCTCAACCATTCATATACCCATCATAGAGCAAGGCATCAACCAGTAACCCCACTGTCCCTAAGCTCTTCACTACAGGAGTGCACCCCGAGATTATACTATCTTGTACTGGTCAAAGATTTGTCCAGGACAAGCTTGTTAATAAGTCTGTCCCCTTTGATGTGGTGAGAATATGTACCTGCCTCTGTTAACCTGAGTTGAGAGTGCCTAAACACTTCACTCAAAAACCACACTGGTTAAGTTAAAAAAAAATTAAACAGTTTATTAACTACAGAAATATAAATTTTTAGTGATTGTAAATAGTAAGCATAAAGAGACTAGAAATAGTTACCAAAGAAATAAAACTAAGATCGCAGTCTAAATTCCAAACACTAACAGGATTTGAATCTAGAAATGTTTCACCCTGAGAGAGATTGCAAGCAAGCTACAGATCTTCAGTACATGGGCATAGACTGCTTTCCCCGCCTGGGACCACCCCTCCCCCAGGACAAAGTTCTTTGTCTTCCTGATGTCCTTCAACTGTTAAGCTGGGGGGGAAGAAAAGCCAAGTGATCATCTCTCTCCCTTTCTTTTATAGTCTTGAGCTTGTGACCTGGGGGGGTCGTTCTCATTGGTCAGTCAGGGTCCATTGCCTACGTGCCTCCTCAGTGAAGTCCCCATTGTCAACAATCCCTGCTAGTGGATTCTTTCCTTGAATGGGCGAGGAATAGTCATCAACGCTGTCTGGCCACACCAGTGTTGTGCCTGAAAGGCTGTTTGTGGGAGTTTCCCACCTTAAATCATGTTCTAGTAGCATTTTCAGCAATATTTTATAACTTCACGTACCATAATAGCACATACAATCCACCAGGATATTAATGTTTAGCAGATCAAGACTTTTAAAATGATACCTCACAAGGCATATTTTGTACAGCATATATCCTAATTATATGGGGTTTTTGGGGTGTTGCTTTTAGACAGAGTGTCACACTCACGATAAGGTGATGAACATTCCCAAGAAGTACGGACTGCCTTCAACTCCATCTGACTTCCTTTCTACTGGTGACTTCAGTGGGAGCTGAGGGCACTCAGCCCCTGACTGGATTGGGCGCTACACTCTCTCTCACACTTTCCAAATGTGGCTGTTCTATTTAGTTTGGGTTATGATAGTAGCCCGCTCTACAGGTAGCATTAGCAGGACTAATGACCTTGCTTGACAGAAGCAATGAAATCATAGGGGAACCCCTGCAATGCTGCTTACAGCAGTTAAGGCAAAAGAGCTGTAATGGGCGTGGGAGGCCATTACAAATGTCACACCGAAGTGCTGGTCAAGGGCCAGAGAATCTCAGTCCTGCTGTGGTCTCTTCGCACTGTTGTGGCAGCACAAAGGGGCAGCCAGTATAGCTTATCGGGCTAGTGGAAGATTCCCCCTGCATGGGGGAATTGCTGAGTGGCACAGAGCTGTCCTGGTAGCTCTGTTCCTGTGTAAGGGATGTTCCTGGAAAAGAGGTGGTGTGGCAGGAACACTGCTGTGCTTTGGTGATCTCTGGCTGCTTGAGTAGTTCCTTGAGGATATTGGCAGCCAGATACAACTTACAGCTGCTCTAACATATGCCAGGAACTGAGGCAGACCATGGTTGGCCCCAGGATCAGGGAACCGCAGTCCGCACCTCTCTGCTCCTTGACTGGACCAAAGAATCTGCACCTATATCAGTAGCTCTTCAAAGGTTTGCCAGGTGGTTTATGGTGGTGGCCATATACAGAGCTTCTCTAAACACTGCTTTTCTATTCCCCCTCCTGTAGGTTGTATTAGGCTCATGAATGAAAGATTTAAAGGGCTCACTCTGCTGAGCAAACATGCAACAAATGTGTTTGTGCTTAAAAATGCAGGAAGGACATACAAGTACCATCCAAACGCTGTTGTCCCTCGGAGCAGATCTGCATGCCAAAGATGGGAAAAATCGATCTGGTAAGGCCCTCTGGTTGGTTGGTGGTTGTTTTTTGAGTACCCGTACTGTGGTGGGCACTTTAAAAACAGGTAAGAAGACAGGGTCCCTGCCCCAGAAAGATTACAGCACAGTATGTTCAGTGCCTAATCTGCGACCAGGACCAGATGCATGACTTGTAAATGAATAGTAAGTGGAATTTGGATGCAAATCTAGTCACCGTAGTAATTGCATTAAGTTGGCAATGCCATCTGCGCATGATAATAAATGAGTCACCCTTCAGCTTAGTGTTTCTAAAAATGAAATGGCTTTAAATGATGCCAAAACTGGCAACTCATGGGTTGTCCAGAAATGTTCACCATGATCAGGTTGATCTAAATGCTTGTTTTTAGCATCATCACGAACAGCCCTCTAATCAGCCAGTCACTCTCTGCCCCCCTCAACACCCCCACAGACACTCCCACTCTCTCCCAGTCTACACTGTAGGTCAGGTGTTCAGGCCCTGTTACACTCACCTGCCCCGGTTACAGTGTGAGCTGTTCAGGGTACCCGTACAGCAGCATTTTTTCCTTCGTGATCTTGAGTCAGCAGCTGTGGCTCATCCATACCACCTTGATGCCCTACTGTGTTAGTATCAGCATGTTCTGGCTTAGTCCGGATATGTATCCCACAGTGCCTCAGCTGTTTGTGCTAGTGGCAGAGGATTGTTGGTGTGTGTCATGTAGTTTGGGATATCCTCCTGTACAGAGAGCTGTGAGGTGCTGAGTGTCTCTTGCAAGATGCCGAGCATTCTCAACTCCCAGCTGATTTGAGAGGGAGTGGAAGGAGAAGGCGCTTGGCGCTTGACAGGATTGGGCTGAGGAAGGAGGCAGGCGGACTGGCTATCCTAGCTATCCAGACAAAGTGCAGACAGGACGGCCTACTGGCACAACAGCCGTACTGGAACCCAGTTACAGCCTGATCAACTTGCTGCAGCCTTGCTTCTCTGCAAGACTGACACATGTTGCATTGTATGGTTAGAGACCGTGTGCCAGTTGATCCTACATCTGCATAGCTTCACTGAAGTCAATGGAGCTACTAGCCAACAGTGTACACCAACCAAGGCACTGATCTGTGTGTTCCATGGATTCTGTGAATGGAACCAGCCATTACACAGCTTAGCCACACCCCCAGTACAAATCTTTCCTTTCCAAGACTTACAGGGCCAGATTCTCTAGTTTCTCGGGCCGTCTCCTGTTAAAGTGTCAGCCATTGATTGAAGGATTTTAGATTGTCGTTCTTGCTAGTGATATTATACAACGATTAGGCGGATATTACTTCATTTGAACGTGGCAGCTCCTTGCTGCACAAAACATTCTTATTTAATCTCCCACCCCCCATTGTCTGCATCCATAATGGACACAGCAGTCCAATTTCAAGTCTCACCACTGTAGAGTGCAGGGCACTGATTGCATGAGATAATTGAAAAAGGAATTGCAGTCATTATTCACCCGTGGCCAGTTTCTCCTGGGTTAATTCCCTTTGCCGGGAGTCTGACATTTGCGTTGCATGTGAAATACAAATCCCTACTTGTGGATTTCATTTCCATGTCAGTGTCCTGTCTCTTTACAGCTCTGCACATGGCGTGTGCAGGCCAGCATGCAGCCTGTGTGTGGATTCTCCTGCAGGCTGGATTGCAGGACTCTCTGGACGACACTGGAACGTTTGCACGGCAGCTTGCAAAGAAACCGGACGTCCTCCAGCTTTTCAAGGGAATAAGTGTTAGTGCATGAAACTGACAGAGGAGAGAATAAAAGTTCGTTTGCAGCATCACTGTTCTGTGTTACGCCAGATATAACTATTAACAAAGGGCCAAATCCTGAGGGCCTGACTCCTATTTAAAACAATGGGAGTTTATGCCTGAGTAAGGACAGAGTGAAAGAGCCCACTGGAAATATATTAAGAATAAAGCTACATAGGAACTTCTCATTTGAAATAGATTTTGGCCCAAGGCTCTAATGGAGATAATACACTCCATAGGACAGTACTTACAGACACTTGTATAGTGCTCCTCATCATAGGATCTCTACCAGTTCCTGCACTAGCTACTTGGTTGCTGAGTTGGTATCCACATCCCTGAGCAATGCAGATAAACTGACCTAAGCCCTGCTGTAGACGGCACTAGGCTGATGGGAGTATTCTCCCATCGACCTAACTACCATCTCTCGGGGAGGTGGAGTACCCTTCCTGTCAGTGTAGGTAGCGGCTTCATTGAAGCGCTACAGTGGTGCCGCTACAGTGTTTTAAGTATAGACAAGTCCTGAGTATCTGTTCATCTGTGTCTGTACTGCACCAAGTGCGGGGGGGGGGGGGGGGGGGGGGGGGGGGGGGGGGGGGGGGTTCAAATCTTAATCGGGGCCTTTGGACATCACTGTAATATAAATGTTTAATAATAAAAGTGCTACAACCGGATGGCTGTTTGATGGCCTGTCTGAATTGAGCTGGTGGGACCAGACCAATTCCTGGTGGGACAGCACTAAAACCACTACCGTAATTGGCAGCTGTTACAGAGAGGCCAAGAGTGGCAGAGAACCAATGACCCTCTCCCCTAAGAAGTGAGCCCCCTCAACCATCCAGCTCAGGGTTGCAGAACATTGGTGGGTAGCATGGGTGCTATGCTTTATATGGAGCAAGGGCCTTGAGCCAAAGGCCATTGAAGTCAACAGAAACATTGAGGATTTCCCCTGGGCTCTGCTGCATCAGGCCCAAAGAGGAATTTATTACCCAAGGCAGCCATGCATTCATAAATTCCAAGGCCAGAAGGGACCATTGTGATAATCTAATCTGACCTCCTGTATAACACAGGCCCTACAACTTGTGCAAAATAATTCCTAGAGCAGATTTTTTAGAAAAAATCCAATCTTGATTTAAAAATTGTCAGGAATGGAGAATCCACCATGACCCTTGGAATCAATCTGACACTTCTAACCATTGTTAAAGAATCCTCCTCTTGGAAGTATTCAGGAAATAAGCTGTATGCTTAACACGCTCCTTGTCCGCTTCTGGCAGTTTGGGATAATCATAAACACTAGAGCTACAGTAGCTGCTTAGATTTTATATTCTGTGTTTTTTTAAAAGACCGCAAAACACCCTCATTCTGGAATTAGATAGGAAGCATCAAAGCAGATGCTGTTCAATTTCATGGGGAGGAGCCATAAAATGCACATCCCGCTTTCATGTGTAACCCTCCTGCCAGGTAGAGTTGGCACCAACAAGGGCTGGGTTCAATGTCTAGGGGATTCTCTTTACGACAGAAAATAGAACCAGCTCGAGCCCCCACCCAGTAATCTGGGAAAACTAAACACCACCCTTGGACACCTCTAAGAGGCAATTCTCCTCCTCTCACAAGCACTGAGCCTGTATGCAACAAACTAAAACTTTTATTACAAGGGAAAAGGGGACCCAATGTTAATTTGGTAAAACACCACAACCATAATTCAAAAGCACATGACCAGAGGCAAACATCCACCCCACAGGGCACTGAGCAGTGTCTTTGCCTCAGCTTCTCATCTTGCAATGTGAAAGTCCAACACACTCAAGTTGACATGCCACTTTCCTGGCCCTCTGAGGTACCCCGCAGCTAATAAACACCCAGGTAGTGGAGAACCTCGCTGTCAGTGTAGTTTCTGTGTTACCTATCACTGTTCCCACACAACAGCTAAGGCTTAGCCCCTAAGAACCCACACTGGAACCCATATGGGATATCATCAAACCAATTACAATCCATACTCATTGGGGACCACTTTCTGAAAGAAATCTTTCCTGAATCGCCACTTCTGGCCTTCAAAAAAAAAAACCCCATCTCTCCAAACTCATCATCAGAAACAAGCTCCTCACAGACCAGGAACCACCAACTCAAATCGGCACCAGACCTTGCCAGAACGACAGACACAAAACCTGCAGACATATCCATTGCTACAATGATCGACTTCCCTCCTCCCCCCCAACACACCTTTCAAGATCCCTGGGTCCTGCACACGCCTGTCACAACAAGTCATGTACCTCATCCAATGCATTAAATGCCCCAATAACAAAAGAGACAATCACTACCCTCTTGAATGAACTCACACACAAAAATGCTAGGAGACAAAAACACCGTGTCATCTGGGGGTGAACACTTTTCATAAGCGATCACTATATATCTGACTTATCGGTCCTCATCTTTAAAGAAATCTGCACACCACCTTCAAAAGATGAGCCTGGGAGCTTAAATTCATAGCGTTGCTAGATACTAAAATCATGGACTGGCTAGAGACATTGGATTTATGGCTTATTACAACAATCTATAACCCACTTAACCCCTACCCCACAGCTTTTCTTTTTAAAAAAAACTCTTTTCCCTCTATTACTGGAGAGATATTAATGGGCCAGTTCACCTTGAATGGTCCCTTGAAATCTGTGCTAACTACTTATGCTAAACAATTTGTTCCACATAGTATTTAGCTGTGATCCTCTGAGTGCATTTCCCAGACCTGGAGAGGAGCTCTGTTTACCTTGGAAGCTTGTCTCGCTCATCAACAGAAGTTGGTCCAATAAAAGAGATTATGTCACCTACCTTGCCTCTCTAATGCTCAAGGACACACAGCCAGTCAGTGGCAGAACTCGAAACACAACTGAGGCGTGTGTAACGATCTGGTGCCATACCCAGCGGAACAAGTTGCCTCTCAGGGCATGTCTACGTGTACAGCATTGCAGAGGCACAGGTGCACGTCTGAAGACGCTCTATGCCGACTAGAGAGAGCTCTCCCATCAACATAATAAAACCATCTCCGCAAGTGGCAGAAGCTATGTTGGTGGGAGAAGCAATGTAATTTATGTCGCTTGGGGGAGCAGAGGGGGTTATTCACAACTCTGAGCAACATAAATTTTACCCCCATAAACTGTAGTGTAGACATAGCCTCATAAGGGTGGAAATGCATCTTGTAATCTGATTAGGTTATTTCAAACATTGACAATAGAGATTGGCTCAGTGTGTCTAATGTATTTGCAAGCACTTCTCCAGACCCCTTTAACCTCCCCTTAGGCAGTTAAGCAGCTTTGCAGTGACTGCTCTGAGAGCCCAGGCATCATCCATTAACATTTTCTAGGGGAACAAATGCTGTGTACACGCTCAGCCTCCTGAGTGCTACCGGACTGTGTTCGGTAGCAGAGACAGACTCCTGTTAACATTCTTCACGTGTCAGCATAAGATTGCTTAGTTCAATGGCTTTAAAACTCATGCATTTCTGCAGTGCAGTGTTCTACCAAACATCTGTATCGAATCCTGCTCCTGTCCCTATGCAAATGGATATTTGCAGACCATAGAAAGAGCCACAGAGAGCTATTTTTTTCTTTTAAAATACAGTGGTGTCTAAATGGTTCAGATTACAGGCCTGTAACACCCAGTGATATCAAATGTTCCTGAGGCTTTCATGGCAAAGGCCAGCTGGGGGTTGATAAATGGGAGACAGGCAGCAGACAGAAGTAAAGGAGCAGTAGGAACTGTGGCCTGGCCAGATGAGACAATCAATGGATGCCAGAGAGATTTGACAGGAGCAAGTGGAGGTTTTGTATTCGAAGCATTAAGGAACTTCAGTCTGGCAGCTAGTTTCTTAGGACAGAGTGGAATTCTCCCTGCCACCAGGGAGGTGAGCCACAGCTGATCAGCAGTACCTAATGATACCATCTGGTTTCTCCAGCTGAAGCTGCAGAGGCTATTTCAGGCCCAATCTGACTCTCATTAAAGACATTGGGAATCTTTCCATTGACTTTAATACGGGTTGGATCGGGTGCTCACTCAGGAAAGCACCTAAGGCCATGCTTACAGCTGAGCACACCTTTGAGTCCCATTGACAGGAATAAGATTTCAGCCCATGCTTGAAATTAAAACACATACTTCAGAGCCTTACTAAATTGAGGCCCTAGGTAAAATCAAAATGAAGCCAGGATGCTAGGGATAATATCCCTGCTCTCGAAAAACCTGCCTTGTGATTTATCGTCTTTATAGTGGCACCTAGAGCTCAAGATCAGATTGGGTCCCACTGTGCCAGGTACCAGTGGTCAGCACTTTACTTATGTGCCTGCTCCGAAAGATGGCACCTCCATTCAAACATCACCCGCTAGTGCCTCACCAGGTTTTGGCTTGGGACACAGTCGGAGAGAACAGTGTCACCTACCGGATCACCACCACAGCACCCACAACACGACGTCTTCTTGGGAAATCTCCCCTCCCACATGGCCCATCGCTCTATAGCTTGAGAGAAATCAGCCAGCACTCTTCCTAAGGGTACAATGCTTGCAGGCAAATGTAAGCATGCCAAGAGACAAGACAAGGGTTCTCCCCTGTCTGTATTTTCCTGGCTCAAATAAAAGTCAAGATGTAAAGAATCTTGGGGATCATCTCTTTGCAGATGATGCGCTGTTGACGGTTACCAAATTGATAATCTCATAGCAAGATATTCTGGGAAGAGAGGCTGGAGTCTGCCAAAAGATCTTCCACATGTTTCCATGAGATCTTCCAGAGCATAGTTTCTCAACCTGTGGTACACAGGCAGGCAAGGGGTACCCGAGGAAAAACAGAGTGAAGAGGAGGTGGGCGGCAGCTGCCAACTTCTGGGGAAGCCAGGCAGCAGCAGCCCGCTTCCCACCCAGTCCCAGCTGAGAGGCAGGCAGTAGCCACCAGCTTTTGGGGAAGGCGGGCAGCAGCTTCCTGCTTCCCGACGGGTCTCAGCTCCCAGCTGGGAGACAGGCGGGAGCTGCCACAGTCCCGGGAAGCCGGGCTGCAGCCGCCCACTTCCCACCCAGTCCCAGCTAGGAGGCAGGCGGCAGCCGCCAGCTTTTGGGGAGGGCGCACAGCAACTGCTCGCTTCCTGCCCAGTCACAGCTCCCAGCTGGAAAGCTAGCAGCAGCCGCCGGCTCTCGGAGGAGGTGGGCAGCAGCCGCCCTCTTCCTGCCAGGTCCCAGCTCCCAGCTCATCTGTTAGTCTTAAAGCACGTTCCAAGAGAGGTCAGTATCATTATCCCCATTTTACAGATGGAGAAATGGAGGCTGCGAGGGGAAGTGATGTGCCCGAGTTCATTGTGACAAGATTTGCCATCTCAGAGCACCCCCTCGCAGCAAGACCCAGCCCGGTGGCACCTCCATCACAAGCTTCCCGCCATAGAGGTGACTTGGCCCTCTGGCCAAGCCACTTTAAAGCACTCAGCCCCTTCTAGGGTACAAGAGTCCCAGAGTCCAAGTCCAAAACCAGTATCTCAAGGAAGATCTCCAACCCCACTGGGCTCAGCCTTCAATCACCTCCCTTGCATCCAGGTGCTCTCACACTCTAACCACCAGCACCTGGTCTCCAAGTAACCTGACCATCCATGTCAGATCTACCCTCCTACCAAGGGCCTCTGGCCGGCCATAGCAGAGTCAGCCAGCTCCTAACTCAAGCCCAGCTTCTTGCCTCACATCAGAGCTCCTGTCTGCTCTCGCCAGAAAGTGAAAGTGACTAAACAGAAAGTGAAAGTGGCCCGGGGAGTTCCACTCTTCAAACTGAGTGAAATACAGGAACTAAAGAAGCAGCACGAATGGCGAAAAAGTACATTTGATTTATTATTTATATTAAAGTAGCACCCAGTGGCCCCAACTTAATTAGCGTACCATTGCATTAGCCACCGTACAGACGCAGAGGAAGAGACAGTCCCTGCCTCAAAAGCTTACACTCTGACTTGACAAAAGATGGGAGGGGAAACTGAATCAGAGACAGTTGAAGTGACCGCCCAGGGTCACCCAGCAGGCCAGGGGCAGTGCTGGGAATAGAACCCAGGTGTCCTCAGTCCCAGTCAAATGCTCTAGCCAAGAGATCACACCATTTTGCAGGATTGTAAAAGATATTTTCACTTTCAATCACTCTGTGGCTTATTTGTAACACACGCAAGCTACTTAAAAATACATATATGGACCATTATGGAGCCCAGACACAGAAGCCAAAAACTGGACTGTCCGGGTAAAACCCAGATGGGTGGCAACCCTAATATAGCTACGACTTTCAGAAAGGAGGGCCCGACATTAAGCACCTCTATGCATAGTTCGATATCTAAACATTCATCTAAGGTACTTATCTCGCCCCCATTACCATTGTACCCAAGCACCTCACAGTGTTTAATATATTTACCCTCCTAACTCCTCTGTGAAGTAGGGCGGAGTCATTATCCCCTTTGTACCGTTGGGGACCTGAGACAAAGAGGGGATGTCTACACTGCACTCTGAGCCCGGGCTCTGATGCAGGTTTGAACCTGAGCCCAAGGCCTCCCTTCTGTCCACAAATCCATCTGACTCGGGTAAGCAAGGACACAAGTAGTGGGGTAGGACTGAGCCCCAGCCCTGTCATTTTGCAGCATGGACAAGCCGTAGACCCGAGACAGAAGGTCTGTGTAGCGCTGTATGGACACGTTAGACCGGCTGCGAGACCCAGGTCTAGCAACTGCAAGCCCAGGTTTATCATGTAGTGTGGACGCTCAAGTGTGGGCTTGGACACACTGGGTTAGACGCTCACGGCCAGCTTCCTCAGGCTGGCAGGGCTTGGGCTAAGGGGCTGTTTCATTGCTATGTAGATTTCCAGGCTCGACTGGAGCTGGGGCTCTAGGACCCTGCGAGGTGGAAGGGCCCCAGAGTGCGGGCTGCAGTTCGAGCCTGAATGTTACATTGCAATGAAACAGCCCCTTAGCCTGAGTCTGAGTCAGCTGGCACGGGCCAACTGCAGGTGTCTAATTGCAGTGTAGACATATCCACTGAGTCACAAGCCCCAGTCCCACAGATCCAGGTCCACAATGCAGTGTAGACATAGCTAGAAAGGCTCAGGGACTTGCCCCGGGTCACAAGAGAGCAAGAAATCGAACCTACGTCTCCCAAGTCCAAGGCTTATACCCTAACCACTGGGCCGTCCTTCCTTTCCAGTAATTTAAAAAAGCGTTCAGCACCTTTAAATCAGACCAAATATTTACCTGTCCAAATATGGACATAGGCACCTCATATTAGGCGTCTGTTTTTGAAAATCATGGCTCGCACCTTCGTTTTGAGATTGCCTTTCTCACCGCGTCCCAGCGGTCATGCACAGGACTGAACAGAAGAGCACAGTGTGCAGCCTTTATACAGGGAAACTTTCCTGGGTTTATTGGCTCCAAGGTTCCATGGAGTAAAACAAATTTAGAAGCTGCTCAAAGGATATTTCAGCACATGCATGAGGCCCACGTGTAAACAATCCTCAGCATTACAAGGAAGGGGTCTAGGATTGCCAACAGTCCCTCATTAGAAAGGACGTCCCTTATTTCTTCATCTCTGTACAACAGGATCAGGAGTTGCTGAGTGCTGCAAAAAGCAGCAGGAAATACTCCTGGCAAATGTAGGTGAGTACTGCTTTATTAATAATGATTGTTAATAATAATAACAATAATAATATCGGCTAAGAAAACAGTCCCTTATTTTTGAAATACAGTGCTGGCAACCCTAGATCATCCAGGGGAGGATCAAGTCTGGATCATTGTAGCTGTGTCTGAAAACATGGGCAGCTTTCTTAGCATTGAGAATTCTTCTGCGTGACCCTTAATCCTCTATTCAGATTTCAGACGGCTGTGTCCAAAGAGAGGGAAACACTGGGAGTGCGCTGACCTTTTCTTTTTGCATTCATCCTCAGCTCAGCTCTCCCTCACTGCTAGGCAAACGCCTCCACAATCCTTCCTCGCCAGCTCAGATGCACAGCTGCGCCTCTCTCTGACCGCATTTGCCAGTCAGACCCTGAGCGTATTGAAAGCAATTACACATAATCAAATAGGCTGAGCCACATTTTCCATTGCTTTGTCTTTGTCTTAGCAGTGACATGCCATAGGAGCTGGCTCTTGATGGGTCTTTGGCTCATCAGAACCCTGACGGTTAAGAATGCATGCTGATTGGGTATTACATTTTATTCGGATCAATTTATCTTCATTGTTTCTCTGCTGTCGGCAGAAAAAGCTGCTCCCAGGGCTGGAAAGTGCAATTCACTCAGCTGTGGCTATTATAGACTTCCTGGCTCTCTCGGCCCTTACATCTGAGGATCTCAAAGCACGTCACAAATATGTAAGCTTGGGGGGGCAGAGCCTCTGAGGATGGGGTTTTGGGGTGAGGAATCTCCTTCCTCCCAGGATCCCTGCAGATCTTAGGGGATCCACATGTAGCAAAAACCATCCATGTGGAGGTCCTGTGCCTCTATCCCAGCTCTGAGGTCCCCTGAACCTCCCCCAGCTCCCTGACAGCATGGCTCCATGGCATCTTGAATGCAGTGTCCCCAACTCCCCCAAGAGGCAGAACAAGGCTACGGAAAAGTGATTGGAGCCTCAAGTCTCCTACGTCAGCTGCAGCCATTCGCTGGGCTTTGCTGTTGGTCCAACAAGCTGCAACCTCCGGGTAAATGTCCCCTGGGGATTGTTTTTGGATGCGTGGTAGCATTCTCCACAGCATAGCATGCTCCACGCTCCTCCCACCCTAATCCTGCATCCCATGGCCACTGGGCCCCAACTCCACTGAACGCCAGCAGAAAAGCTTCCACAAGCTCCAGGGAAGTGAGGAGAAAATAGCAGAGACTAGGAGCCAGTCCACCCCTCTTCTTTGGAGCCACCAACCTCTGCCCAAGCTGGGCCCCGTCCATATTCCCCAAAAGCAGAGAATGTCACAGTTCAGGACACCTGCATCTCTCTTCCCCCTTCGGAGTCCAGCAAGAGCTCCCACACTTAGGTTTCTGGCTCCCCAGTTGTGACCTCTTTTGGGCAGAGCCCCACGTCTCTCCCCTTCTGACTGGGGGTTTTCCAGGCTGCACAGTTTCCTGCCTACACTGTGTCATTCCCAGGAAGCCAGACTGCTTAGATGGGCCTGCACTGGTGCAGTGCTTACTCTTCGAAGGCTGTGAACAATGCAATTGTCCCCAGCTCTAAGTCACCACACAGCCTTTTCTAAGCAAGCATATTTATTCTTAAGGTGAAAGCATTACAGAGAAAACAAGGGAACCTGCCTGGATGATAATAAAATTACCAGAAATCACCCCCAACTCCAAGAAGGACTCTGGGAAGATTCAGTCCTTCAAATCCCACAAAAGGGAATTCATGTGATTACAAGTTCATAACAGCTTCTGAATCAGAACACGCAACTCATAGGTTGCTCTTTCTTTTATATAGCTTAGGTCATCGATCTCCTGAGACCACGAACAGGTAATCAGCAGAAAACGGTTCTCTCCTCAGGACATCGCTTCAAAAGGTTGGGTCTGGAGGTGAGAATTTGCTTTTAGCTCCCCCTAGGTATTTACTAGGAAACCTACTTAACTCTGTCCCAAAAGTTCCTTGTCTGAAGCTTGGAACATTGCCCTGGGGTTTACGCTGGCCACGTCTCCTACCTAGCAAAGTTACACACAGGCCCACCACAATGCATAATCTTTGCATTTATAATGCAATGGAATCCAAAGCTGTTTCAACTGAATTTAGTAAGATCTCCCAGAGATATTGCAGGAAATTGCCACGTTTCGAGAAAGAACAATTAGGCTCTTGGCAAAGAATTACTGCAGTTCCCTGGCTGAGTAATGAGAGACTAACCACTTCTCTGAGAATACATAGATTGTGACCTTTCTGGGGCAGAGACTGTCTTTTCTGTCTTCTAGTTGGTAGTACTGAGGCCCTAATAATTGACTGGAGTGCCTAGGCACTAACCCAGTAAAAATCAATAAGAATCGCAAAACACTTGTTCTGTCAGTCACCATCTTAGCGCATTCTCTGTTTATCCTTCTTGGACAAGAAATGCCATCCTTATCTTAGGAATCTGTAGATGGTGGAAACTCCTCAAGACAAAAATGTGTTGCCTGACCAAAGAAAAGCTCATCCAGACTGCTCCCACTCTTCTATCTCAGGGGCCAAATCCTGGTTTTATTGTCATCAGGGAGATTTTTGCCATTGGCTACAATGGGATCTGAGTTTGGCCCCAAACTGTTAGACATATTTTAAACAAAAGCCCCAACACTGGAAAATATTTTGTAGAAGTGTGTGACATGGTTCAGTGTAAATGGGAGACTGAAGTGGAGGTGACAGCTGAGAAAGTAGACGTGAGTGGGAAGTGAAAGCGACACTTGAAAAGGGAAGTACAAATAATCTATTATTATAATAGCCACATTGCTATGATTAAGACTAAGCTGCTGTTTCCATTATAAGTCTCTCTTTTCAGGGCTTTGAAACCCAGCTAGTTAAAGTTTGATCTGAGCTGAAATATGGCAGAAAAAAATCTCACTTCAGGAATGGATCTATCATTCAGTCTATTGATCTTTCTAGACGTTACTTAAAGGCAAACAAAGAGGATTAATATTTTTATATGGTAGGAAGGGCGATTTAGTGGATAAGGTCCTGGATTCAGACACAGTCATACTGTGGGACTTTGGGCAAGTCATTGAATCTACCTGGGCCTGAGTTCCCCATCTGTAAAATGGGGATAATATTTCCCTATCTCACAGGGCTGTTGTAAGGATAAAATCTATGGAGGACCGTGAGGTGCTCAGATACTGCAGTGGTGAGGGCCATGTGAGCAGACACAGCAATCTGATAATCCTTGTCTTAACATTCAAGAGATGTGTTTGGCATATGTGCTTTACTGCCGACATATCATAAAAGAGAGCACTGGCCAGTGGTTGGAGCAGGAGTCTTGGCCTCTGGATTCCTTCATTCTAGTGCTAGCTCTGACACTTCTGACTCATATCTAATTAAAGTGCTTGTATGGCTCCACCACCACAGAATGCGATCACCATCTTTAATGTATTGATCCTCACAATTCCCCTGGGAAGTAAGGAAGTGCTATTATCTGCATTTTACAGACAGGCTCTGAGGCATTAGGAGACAAAGGCCCAAATCGACGAAACTCCTACTGATTTCTTTGGGAGTTAGGTGCCTAAAAACCTTTGAGGATCTGGGTCTAAGTGAGTTGACCAAGATCCCACGGGAAATCTGCAGCAGAGTAGGGACTTGAACCCAGGTCTCCTAAGTCTAAGGCAACTGTTCTAAACCACTGAACTGCAAGTTGTCCCCTCTATCTCAGTTTTTCCATATCTAAAATGGGTATATCTGTAGTATAAATAAAATATGGGTCTAAAAATGGGTATAAATGTAAACCTTCACAGGATGTCTGTGAAGGGTAATTTAGGTAATATGGGAAGGGCTGGGTGGTTATGACTTCCAGGCTGAGTTAATTGTCCAAAAGTTTTCTCTGTTCTCATTTTATATGGTAATCATCTGTGGCCATATAGAAACTTGAGAATTGTCACTCTGCTGCACACATTGTGGTCATCCTAAACTTCATGATAGCAGCAGAGATCTGACAGAGATGTTCCTACTCCATACATAGGACCCAGCACTTCGGTGCCAGCTCTATAGGGCAAATGACACAATGGAGCAGTTATGATTCCACTCCATAGAGAGCTCTGGCACACACATACACATTTAATACACTGTACTCTGGGGTGCAAAGAGACCTTTAGTATTGCGGGGGAAATGATTAATCTTTTATGCATGTCGCAGGATTCAAAGAGTTAATTTTTTCCACCTCTAGATTAATTCCTCAGACAATAAAGATCTCACAGCAGCATCACCTGATAATACCTCACCCATCACCTGACTGGATTTAAAACCTGGCCAGTGACATATAGGCATTAACAGACAAAGAGACAGACTTCATGGCAGGGTGATATTTACTTCCTTTGAGTACAAGTGACTTTTAAATCACCTGTTTATTTTTCCTTCCAGTTCTTAGGCATCGTTTATTTGTGGATCATTGTTATAGGAACCAGTCTGGATTCTGGTGTTTGTAAGAAGTATTTCAATATCTTCTAAAGGTTTAAATGTCTCCCAATATAAAAGATGCTGATCTCCCAGGATAACTGACACTGGTATATAGCTGATCTGCCAGTGTAACCAACGTCATCATACCACTGAGACCCTGTTCCACTATCCTGTGAAAATCCCCTCTCATTTAGGCTGTTGGGTAAATCATAACAAGACTGCTGCTGGCCTATGCAATCACTTCCCCCGGAAATAAAACTGCCTCATACACCAGCAATAACTTCCCCAGAGACTCAGCTTCTTTTCTATTCTCCAGCTGCCGTGACTGAGGCCCAGATAGAGAAGTCAGCTTCATTTGTAAGCAGAAAGGAAAAGAACCTAGAGTGGCTTCTGTAGAGACAGGAGGGGAAGTTGTTTGATACAGTGAAGTTAACATGGAACATCAGGTTAAGCACGATTCAGACACTGATGGAATGTTAAAATGTCCTGACATTCTATGGGAATCCAACTCTCCTCTTTGGTCTCAGGAACCTTTAGGCAGTGAATAGTCCCATTGATTCCAAGGGGATTATGCTTGTGCAAAAAAGGTAGCATTAGTGCTGGTAAAACGTGCCAATTACTTTTCATTTTTTTTCAAAATTTCCTGCCAAAATGCTTCCAGCAGATTTTTGGAAGAAGGAAAAAACCCCAACAGCTCCCCACCCCTAATGCATGCACACACACACACACGTTTTCCGTTTCTAAAAGCCATGTTTTGGTAAAAGATACGTTGGTTTTCGGTTTAAAAAAATAGTTTTCCGAAACAAAAAACGGAATATTCCCCCCCCCCCCCAAATTCCATTTCTTTTTTTCATTGACAAGCCAGGAAAATCCAACCAAAATGAAAATTTTCGTTCCCGATAAGCCATTTTTCATAGCAAAATTGTTTGAATGAAAAAGTATTCAGCCAGCTCCATTCACTAAAAGTCTGCTCCTGTTCCCATGCAATTAAATGGGGGAACCACCCCTGACTTCAAGAACTGAGTTCTGTTTGCTTACAGAATTCCTTGTTCTATTCCCAGCTCTGCACAGAATTGCTGTGTGATCTTGAACAAAGCACTTAACCAGCTGCATGCCTCAGTTTCCCCATCTCCAAGATGGGGGTAATAATCCTTAACCCACTTTACACAGGGGCCATGAGGCTCTTGATAAAAGGTGCTATATAAATGCAACGCATCACAGTGGAGTCTCGCTTATTCTCACACCAATATTAATTATTATTATTTATTACCATGGTGCCAGGGAGCCGTAGTCATGGACCAGGACTGCATTGTGCTAGGCACTGTACAAAAACAACAACAAAAAAGACAGCCCCTGCTCGACGGAGCTTGCAGTCTATGGTAAGAGACAACAGATGGATACAGAAAGACAAAGTGGGAGAGGTGATATCTTTTACTGGCCCAACTTCTGTTGGGAAGAGAGATGAGCTTTTGAGTTACACAAAGCTCTTCCTCTGGTCTGGGAAAGGTATTCAGAAAGCCTCTCTCTCTCCCCAACAGAAGTTGGTCCAATAAAAGATATCACCTCACCCACCTTGTCTCTCTAATATTCTGGGACAGACACAGCTACAACAGCAGCAGCATAAAACAGATTGATAACAGGCAGACAGATGGGGTTACAAGGAAACAATGAGACAATATTGGTCAGCCTGAGTGGTATCAGCATTCCTAACCATTGTCAAGTCTTTTGTAGACATCACAGTACAGGAGTAATCAACACACTTAATGGGTTGGATCCTCTCTTACCTTGCACAGTGTATAGCCATTTACCCCTGTGCAGGGTAAGTGCAAAGTGCTATCAGATCAGAAAGGCAGCATGATACGTTGATTTTGCCCAAGCTTTAAATGACTACACAAGGTGCATGGGAGCAAAAAATCAAGCCCACTCATGTTCAGAATAACACCGCCACAAAAATGGTTAATCCTCACCTCTCAGAGCAGACGCCATACTTCCCGGTCCAGCACTTAAGCATATGGTTAACTATAAGCATGCAAGTACTCCCATTGACTTAACTGGTACTAGTCATAGGTTTAAGTTAAGCACATGCTAACGTGTTTTTCTGGGTGTGGGCCACTATGAGATCACACATTACTAAGAGTTCGGGGTTTTTTTTAACTCTATTGCAATGCATTTGTTGAATGAGTATAGAAATAGATACAAATCAACTAAAGATGTTGTGATGCACTACTCCTGACACTAATTTGCAAATCACTGTAACTTGCAATGAGTTCCTCAGCTGTCAGTGTGAACTGATGAGGTTCTGTGGTATTACTATACAGGTGAGCAAATACCCATTTGATGCCAAAGCAGAACAGAATACAGCAAACAAAAACAGTTGGGGTTTTTCCATGTTGGCTTGCTTCCTTTGGCATTTTGTTCCATACCCGGAAATGCAGCTCTTTGAAAACTTGGAGAGTGTGCGCTGAACCGTGTGTGTCCTTCTCTTGGGAGCAGGGCTATTGACAGCATAACAATAACCATGTGAACTGATTTAGCCCCGTGTTTGTTTTTCGAAGAGATGTTAATGAAGAATAAAGAGGAATGAGTCTTTCCCTGACTCACACTTCCGTCTGCTATATGTTTCCTTATGTTTCCTCCTTAATCTCTTGGATTCAGTGACTCTCACCTGTTACTGAATTTCAACTATTTTTACTCATCAAAACAATCGGACAGGAAGTGCAGCAACATCACATCATAACGGGCTGGTAGCTGAGGCCATGGCTACACTAGCGAGCTTACCACAGCACAGTTGTGTTGTTGCAGCTGTGCCGTTGTAAGACCACTTGTGTCATTAGCTGCTCTGTGCCAACAGGAGTGAGCTCTCCTGCCGACATAATAAAACCACCTCAGTGAGCGGCAGTAGCTATGGAGGCCACCAACATAGCTCTGTGCACACTACCACTTTTGCTGGTGAAACTTATGTCGCTCAGGGATGTGTTTTTTCACACCCCCTGAGCAACATAAATGTTGTTGGCATAAGTGGTAATGTAGACATAGCCTTAGCATGCAGGAAAAGAGACAACAAGGCAATGAGACTGGGCTGGGATTCTGGAGATGCGGGTTCAGTTCCCACCTCTGTCATAGTCTTCCTGTGTGACCCTAGGCATTTCACTTATTGTCTTTGTGCTTTAGTTCCCCGTGTGCCAAATGGGATTAAAAATAACAATGCTTTCTTTCTCCCACCACTTTGTTTGTGTTGGCTATTTAGGCTTTGTCTACACTACGGAGTTTTGTTGACACCAGTTACAACGATGATCATAAGCCACTTTATTTGCATCGCTTGTGCGCGTTCATGCAACACTCCTTCTGTTGGCAAAGCGCGTCCTCAATTGATGTGCTAGCATTGACAGTGAGAGCAGTGTACTGTGGGTAGCTATCCCACTGTGCAACTCGCCATCTTCTGCAGCTAGGAGTTGTGGGAAGGCGTAGTGGTTTGCAGTGCATCATGGGTAGGTGCTCAACCTCCCACGATGCATTTTTTCTGTCCCATCATTCCATGGGCTTCCGATCAGGTATCACACCTTTTTTTAATGGCCCCTGTTTTCTGTGCGTTTGATGTGTGTTTACCACCATCTCTGCCTGGAAGGATGGAACCTGCACTGTTCTCTACTGTTGTGGTCAGTATTAAGAACGCAACACAGCTGATCATGCAGTATCTCATGAGCTCTGAATCTGAATAGGAATCCATGGTGCCTGCCCTGCTGTGTGTCATGAAAAGAAATGAGACCAGATTACTTTTGGCATTCACGGAACAGCTTGCCATGGTGGATGTTGGTGCTGGCCTCAGGAAACAAGCATTGAGTGGTGGGATCGCATTGTGATGCATGTATGGGATGACGAGCAGTGGCTACAGAACTTTAAGATGCGCAAATCCACTTTCCTGGATCTGTGTGCAGAGCTCGCCCCTACACTGAGCCACAAGGGCACCCAAGTGACAGTTGCCCTCTCAGTGGAGAAGCATGTGGCAATCTCTGTGTGGAAGCTGGCAATTCCAGACTGCTACCGCTCAGTCACTAATCAGTTTGGAGTTGGGAAGTCCACTGTTGGGGTTGTGTTCACACAAGTGTGCAGGGCCATTAATCACAACCTGCTACTAAGGACTGTGACTCTTGGAAATATGCATGAAATAGTGGATGGTTTTGCACCAATGGGATTCCCTAACTGCAGCAGAGTGATAGATGGCATGCTATCCCAAATTTGGCCCCAGAGCATCTTGTGACAGAGTACATCAATAAAAAGGGGTACTTCTCTATGGTATTGCAGGCGCTTATGGATCACTGGGTTTGTTTCGTTTCACTGATATCAACACGGGGTGCTCAGGGAAGGTGCATGACTCACTCATCTTCGGGAACACTAACCTGTACATAAAACTGCAAGCTGGGACTTCGTTTCTGGACCACAGGATTCCAATGGGGAATGTTGAAATGCCCATAGTGATCTGGGAGATCCAGTCTACCCCTGACTCCAGGGGTGATCAATTATTTTTTGTCAAGATCCAAATTTATTTGTCAAGATCTAGTCAAGGTCCAGACTTAAGAGAAAATAACAACAATAATGATAAAAATAAGTAAATAAAAAGATTTTGCAGTCTGTTCAAAAGCGTCTGGTAATCCAGGTTTGGCCCATGGTCCAGCTATTGAATACCCCTGCCCGTCTCCCATGGCTTATGAAGCCTTACACAGGAAATCTGGACAGCAGCAAGGAGCTCTTCAACAATAGGCTGAGCAGCTGCAGAATGACCATTGGATGTGTGTTTGGCAGATTAAAAGCTTGCTGGCGCTGCCTTTATGGCAGGCTAGACCCAAATAAGGAAAATATTCCCATGGTCATAGAAGCCTGCTGTGCGCTGCATAATATTTGTAAGGCTAAGAGTGAAAAGTTTCCCCGGGGTGGAGTATGAGGCAGATCACCTGGCAGCTGATTTTGAGCAGACACCTGGGCTATTGGGGGGCACAAGGGGGGCTATTCGAATCAGGGAGGCTTTGAGGAACCATTTTTACAATGAGCACCAGTAATGTGTCTTTCTATAAAGCATTCTGCCATGCTTTGGTAACTTGCTGCCTTGCACGTAAATTTTTATGATTGCATACTGACCGTAATTTGTAGTGTGCAAATGTGCCCATTGCCACTGTGTATTAATTGCAGCAGCAACCACCGTGTGCAGGAGAGAAATACAGATGATCTTTCAGAGAGTATTTTTTTTATTAAATATCAACAACACACACAAAATACTTGGTTGAAAGGGAGATAACACTGCAGGGCACCCTCGTGATAGAGGCTCTCATAGCTGTGTGTAACTCCAGCTAATGTTTGGAAGCTGTCTGAAAGGGTGGAGTGAACAGGGCACAGTGATGAAGATGTAAGGAATGTGTGGGAGGAGTTTTTGGAGTACATGGCAAGCGGTTCTGTATGGGCTGCAGGGGACGAGCATGCATGTGTTCTGCCTGCATTGTGATCAGAAACTTCAGCATCTCCGTTTGCTCCTCCTTCACCTTTATCATCTACTCCTGCCCCACTAAAATTCGCACCTGCCTCTGCCTCCTCTCCTCCCTACCTATTTTCATATTTTCAGAAACTCTTTTTCTCCACACCCTCCATTCTTGTTCTGCAGCTTGAGAGGTTTAGAGCACCTCCCGAAATAAGTCCTCCTTGCTTCTCCCTATCTGGCGGGGTTGCTATGCCAGTGTGTAGGGGGTTCCCTGGAAGGTCACATCTGCAGAAGCACAAGAATCAATGTACAGAAGCATGACTGTTAGTGCACTCACAGCATCGAATCATAATATTAATTACTGTCCCTTGGCAACACCCTGAACATAATGAGTTCGGCCTTGCAGGGGAGGGGACGTTCAAGATGGGGCAAAGAGTGTTATTGGTTTTCCAAGGGGTCACTGCAAGTAACTAGGGACAATACTGTGAATCCTGCCACAATTTTCCACAGGCGAGGGCCATAGAAGCTAATATTTCACACTTGAGGGTAAGCAAGGATGCAAGGGTGCATCTCCTGCACGCGAATGGCTTCAGATCAGGTCTATGTGCAGCTCATCTGTGTGCGACTTTGGTCCTGCACAAGTGATTGCCAATTGGCACAGGAAAGTTTCCTACAACAGGGGAAGGAGCGAAGCAACTCTGCCAAGGAACCTTCAGAAGAGGATCGGTGAGTACCTCCAGGAAAGTTTCCTAGAGATCTCTCTGGAGGATTCATGTGAAATCTCATTGTGCATTAACACACTGTTCCACCCACCACAGGGGAATGTGAAGCACATGCAAATACAGCTAGTCTTGTACATTTCTATCCCTTCACCAACTTCTAGCATATAACAAAGCAAAGGACAGCTCTTCCTCACATAACGAAGCATGATCAAAATGATCACTTACCAGAGCTCCCCTCTCCTGCATCATGCGCACCAGAGATGGAGTGCTGGAAGAGGTCCTGGCTCCCCACAATATCAGACGATCCTGTCGCCTATCCCAGCTCATCCTCCAACTCCACTTCCTCATCCACCACTTCATCCTCTGGGTTCAGTTCACTGGCCGCTGAGTTCAGCCCCCCCAAAGCATCCACCGGGCTCTTGTTGGTGGAGGTGGGGTTGCCACCAAGGATGGCGTCCAGCTTCTTATGAAAGCAGCAAGCCTTCGGCAGAGCACCAAAGCAACAGTTTGACTCCCTTGTCTTCTGGTGTGCCTGCCTCAGCTCCTTTATCTGCGCACGGCACTGATGCGTGTCCCGTTTGTATCCCTTATCCAATGAGATGAGAAATCTTCACGTAGCCATCAAAGTTCCTATGGCTGGAGTGGAGCTGGGACTGAACAGCCTTCTCTCCCCACAGACCCAGTAGATCCAACAAGTCTGGTGTGCAGGAGAGGGTTTGCTGCGAGGAGCTGCCATTGTCAGCTGGGACAATGCAATGTGAGCTCTCCCCGCTGAACAAACAGGAAATGGAATTTCAAAAATTCCTGGTCCTTTAAAGGGGAGGGACGGATGCCTGTGTACCTGGATGCAAGGCAGCGGAGTTCAAACTGCTGACTAGAACGGTCAGGATGGGCATTCTGGGACACTTCCTGGAGGCTATTTACGTCGACATAACCAAGTGCAGTGTCTTTGTTGATCTAACTTTGCCACAAAAAACTCTATGCCTTTCGTCCAGGTGGTTTTATGTTGTCGGCAAAGCAGGAGAGTTTTGTCAGCAGGAGGAGCATTGTAGTGTGTACGTCTCCACTGTTGTTGACAAAAGTGGACTTTTTCAGCAAAACTCTTAGACAAAAGGCCTTAGATTGCAAGCTGTTAGAGACAGAGACTGTCTCTTACTAAGGCCTGGTCAACACTAGAAAATTAGGTTGGTTTACCTACATTGATCAGGGGTGTGAAAAATCTACACCCCTGAACGGCGTAGTTAAGCCGACACAAGTTCCCGTGTAGACAGTGCTAGGTCAATGGAAGAATTCTTCCGTCAATCTAGCTACTGCCTCTTGGGGAGGTGGATTACCAACACTGATGGGAGAATCCCTCCTGTTGATGTCGGTCGTGTCTACGCTGAAGCGCTACCAGCAGCACAGCTGTGCCACTAGCATTTTAAGTGCAGACAAGCCCTAAGATCTTGGAGGGAGAGAGAGTATAGCCTAGTGGTTAAAGGATGTTGATGGAAATCAAGGGATCTGGGTTCTATTTCCAGCTTGCCACAGACTCACTGTGTGACTTTAGGCAAATCATTTAGCACCAATTCTTTAAGAGTCTAGAGTCTAATTACCAGTGGTGCTGAGCAGCCGTGTCTCCCGTTGATTTCCACAGGAGTTGTGGGTCCTGAGCAGTTCTGAAAAATCAAGTCCTCAGTGTCCCATATTGGACACCCAAAAGGAGCGGGCACATTGGAAAATGTGGCCATTAACCTCTCTTTGTCCAAGTTCCCCATTGGTAAAATGGAGATAACCACACTTATTTATTGTAACTCCCAGGGATGCTGTGCGGATAAGGGTCAACAACACCCTTGTACACAGGCTGAACTTTAACTCTTAATTCAGCAGATCTTCAGCACATGCTTAAAATTAAGCACATGCATACGTGTTTTGCTGAATCAGGGCCTTGTTCTTTAATATTAGTAAAGGGCTTGGAGATCCCTGGAGATGTGAAGCATCGTAGAAGAATGGCGATATTATTCCAGTTTTCAAAATGAAATCCCATCACAAACTTAAGAAAACAAGTGACCAAAAAGAAGGCAATATTCACTGGATTCAAAAAGGGATGGTGGGGGAGATACAGAATGGGTATCAGAAAGAGAGAGATCATGCAAAGATATAGATCTAAAGTCTTCTGATCAATACAGGCTGATGTGGGTCTTCTGCATTTTTATTGCTGGTCTCTTACACAGAACTGGGCTTTGGGATGAATGATTTCAGAAGCAAAAAAAGCTACACAGAATAATGAAATATGGGCAGGGTTTAGGCAAGCATAGTAATGATGCAAGAAACTCATTAACTGTGCTTCTCGCCGCCCACCCCAACCATTGTACGGTCTGATTCACAGCTGAAAACAGCACTGGTTGCAATTAAAACCACTAATAAATAATGCCCTGCGTTTCTACTTTGCCTTCCTCCAAAGATCTCCTTTAATACAAATTAATTAACAAAGCCTCACAACCTTCCCTGAGCAGATCAGTATTATTTTATCCCCATATCCCAGGTGGGGAAACTGAGACCTGTAAAAGGTATGTGAGGAGTCCAAGGTCACATAGCAGAACAGGACAAACATTTCATTAAGACTCTGCCCTACCCTAACCACTCCCAGAATAGACAGTGCCAAAACTTTCTGCCCCCATCATTCCCTTCTCCAAAGCATGGCTCTTTGATAGCGGAGGAGCAGTTGGATCAGTGGATAAGAAGTGGATGACAGCAGCTTTTGTACCCAAGTTGCCATCCGATTCAAGCTCAGGTTGGCAGAGTCCAAAAGATATTACTATTTAAAGTCTCTCTGTGAAATGAATGGGGGGAGGTCTCAGTGCGGGTCCATATTCCAGAACACCTTACTAGAGCCAGCTTCTCTTGTTGGCAGTGTTAGAAAGGAGGCCGAGAAGTCAATGGACGTAGAAGCCGTACCAATCTACTCAGCCCTAGTGGTGGGCTGTCCTTTGGTGGGGAGATGGGAAAAAGAACCCTGCACTACCGTTTCCGTGCTGTACCTGTTCAAAGAATGGAGGGCTGCAGATTCGGAGGCTATCAGTCTGACACCTTTGCCAAGCCATGACTTCAAAAACACACATTTGAAAGGTCTGATTCTGCACCACTCCCGTTTCACACCATTATAATGCCCTTGAATAAAGTGTAGTCCCATCAGTGTACAACTAGACTAAGGCACTGGGGTGAGGGATCAGGCCTCAAAAGTGTTATCCATCTTTTCTCCTGTGTTGATGGGAGGCAGTGTGGCCTAGTGGAGATAGCCCTGGACTGGACCTCAAGACCTATTCTATTACCAGCTCTGCTGCTGGGTGACCTTAGGTTAGTCACTTCACCATTCTGTGCCTCAGTTTTCCAGTCTGTAAAATGGGGATGATACTTGTAAAAGTGCTTTCAGATCTACTAATGAAAAGTGCTAGAAAAGAGCTAGGTTCTATTATAAGACACAAATAACTCATAGAATCATAGAAGATGAGGGTTGGAAGGGACCTCAAGAGATCATCCAGTCTAACCCCCTGCGCAAAGCAGAACCAACCCCAACTAAACCATCCCAGCCAGGGCTTTTCCCACAGCTTGAAAACCTCTAAGGATGGAGATTCCACCACCTCCCTAGGTAACCCATTCCAGTGCTTCACCACTCTCCTCAAGCAACACTACATTCAGTTTTCTACTGGTACCATTTAACACGCGGACTTCAGTTTTGCCTGTACATGGAACTCTTGTAAATAGCAGGATGACACAATTCTGGAACAAAAATCATATTTATGGTACTCAAACACTAAATAGATTTTGAAATAACTTCAGCCGACAAGCAACATTTGTAAGGATACCGGCAGGTATCGACTGCAAGGACACTTTTGTAACTCATGGGGTTTTTAAAATAAAACAGACTAAAAATAAAGCTGTTGTGTACAGCCTGACTTCGGCTAATGTGCGACTAATAAAACAGGACAAGTTCAAGTCTGGTGCATCTGTTGGTTTAGGACTTTGCCAAAGCACTGAAACATCCTTCCTTATAACCGAGTGCCGCTTACCCCTTATGACCAATAGCTCACCAGGGATATTGCAGGCAGGCAGCTGCTCTGCTTCCATGGGCCATTGATGGGACAACACAGCAATGGGGCGTTCCTGGTTGCCACGAGCTAAAAACCATGGCTGGAACAGATTGCGCCTCCAGGAGGCTTCTGCTGCGATAACTATGGGCAGAGTTCAGGAACGGTGCGGGAAGAGAGCTGGACTTTTCCCTGCATTGGGCAGTGGAGCAGTCCTACCATTGCTGCTGTATTGTGTGTCTTCAATGGAAATTCACTGCCCTAGTCCTGTGTCAGTCAGGGTGCTGCTGTGCTCCTGCCTCCAGGGCTGCATGTCATCAGTCTGGCAAAGTCCATGAATCTCTCATCACTTCCTGTGAATCCCAATCCATGAGTAAGAAGGCACTAGAAGCAATGGAGACTGAGACCTAAGCAGTCCAGGTGAGCACCCCACTTCATACTTTCAAAGTGGACTGATTGCATGAGGAAGATGCTCAGTAATGCAGGGCGGGGGAGAAGAGAACACTTCCCACAGAGGACAGCTTCATGAAGCACACCCTAGTCTCTGGTACTGTCAACGTAGGCTTCAAGGGCTGGCCTCTACTTCCCCACATTGGGGGAGAAGGAGAGCAGAGCACTAGCCACAAATGGCTTAAGAACGAGGCCTCTTCACTTAAAACCTCCCACCGGGAGTTGAGCCTGCAGCCTGCCAGTTATGGAAAAGGTTTCATGCCACAAGCCCCACCTGCCCCCACGAGGGAAAAGCTTCTGGAGGGAAGGGTGAGGGGTCAAGGCTCCCCCGTGTCAGAAACAAATTCTGAAGCACCAAATGGCCAGACTGCAGTTTACTTTTTGAAGCTGCAAACTCTGTCGAGCCAGGAGGTCAGACCAGGTGATCATAATGGTGCCTTCTGACCTTTGTCTAGGAGAGGGCACCAGCACAGGCTATTTTCAGTACAGGAGCATTCCTTTCCCACCACCTATACCAGGAGCTGGGAGTGGAAGAAGTTAGTTCCATTCACTTACCTTTACAGACTCCTCGGCAATTGCACAAGTGGAGACAAAGGCAAGATTTATTCCTCCCACAGCTTGATTGTGTCCGAGCAGTGAGACCAGGCTCCAAAAGCACTTGAATCAGACAAGAGCTGAGACTGTCACTGCTGCAATGTGGAGAGTGGGGCCAGTATTGAGATCAACTAGCAGATGCATCCAAAAAGAAAGTCTATTGAGTATAAACAGACTAGCTGGAGATACACAGCAACCACTGTAAATCACTCCTCAGTAAGAACCAACCACGCATGCAAGGTCACGTTGCAAGAGTGTTAGATGCACTTTGTGCAAGATCCATAAAATTATCGACTAATAGGGTTGGGAGGAACCTCAGGAGGTCACCTAGTCCACCCCCCTGCTCAGAGCAGGACCAACCCCAACTAAATCATCCCAGCCAGGGCTTCGTCAAGTCTCACCTTAAAAACCTAGAAGGATAGACATTCCACCCCCTCCCTAGGTAACCCATTCCAGTGCTTCACCACTCTCCTCTTGAAAAAGATTATCCTAATATCCAACCTAGACCTCCCTCACTGCAACTTGAGACCATTGCTCCTAGTTCTGCCATCTGCTACCACTGAGAACAGCCTAGCGCCATCCTCCCTGGAACTCCCTTTCAGGAAGTTGAAAGCCACTATCAAATCCCCCCGTCACTCTTCTCTTCTGCAGACTAAACAAGCCCAGTTCCCTCAGCCTCTTTTCATAAGTCTTGTGTTCCAGCCCCCTAATGATTTTCATTGACCTCCCCTGGACTCTCTAATTTGTCCACATCCTTCCTGTAGTGGGGGGGGGGGGGCCCAAAACTGGACACAATACTCCAAATGTGGCTTGATCAGTGCTGAATAGAAGGAAATAATCACTTCCCTCGATCTGCTGGCAACGCTCCTACTAATGCAGCCCAATATGCCGTTAGCCTTCTTGGCAATAAGGGCACACTGCTGACTCATATCCAGCTTCTTGTCCACTGTAACCCGCAGGTCCTTTTCTGCAGAACTGCTGCCTAGCCCGTCGGTCCCCAGTCTGTAGCTGTGCATGGGATTCTTCCATCTTAAGTGCAGGACTCTGCACTTGTCCTTGTTGATTGTCCCTGCGAGCATCTCATCTGGACAGTAACTTCCCTTTTATTGCCATTCACATTCTGTTTCACTTTTAGAAACTGTCCAGGAAAATTGCTTATGATATTAATCAAGAACAAAATTTAAATAGATGCCTTGCTCTGTGAACCCTCATTCAAGGAATCCCAGCAAGTAGCTCACAGCAATAATCTTTTGAGAACAAAGCGGTTTTAGTTCTGTTGCTTTCTGTGCACATGTACTTTCCATAAACAGACTGAGTAGATATTCAGATTGTTTCTTTATCGTAACAACACTCATAGTGGGGTTTTCAAAAGCACTCAGCTTTGGCCTAGCTCTGGTCCCATTGAAGTCAGTGGTAAAATGCTCATTGACTTCAGTGGGAGGAAAGCTGAGCACTTTTGAAAAATCCCACCTGTGGTTCTCGTTGATCTCTTTTCATCCCAGGACTCCAAAGTGCTTTGCAAAAGCGGATAAGTATCATCTCCCATTGAGCAGAAAGGGAAATTGAGGCACTCGGGAGGAATTAAACTGATAACACAAAGCTGGCCCGTGGCAGAGCCAGAAGTAGAAGTCAGGTCTCCTGCCGTGCAGTCCCATACTCTATGCATGGGACTTTGTCACTGCATCTAACGCTGACAGGCTCTGGTGCTTTTATATAAAGGTAGAACTGTCTGCAAGCAGTGGTGCTGGAACAATTTTTAGAGTGGGGGTCCTGAGAGCCATTAAACCAACCTGTAAACCCTGCATATGATGGAAACCACTTCAAGCCAGTGGGTGTGGCAGCGACCCCAGTTCCATCACCTATGTCTGCAAGCCTGTTTAATGGGGGGCAAAGGCTAGGCTTGCCAGGGGGGCTACATGCCCAGGAGAGCACCACACATTGCTTTGGATGACTGTGGGCATCAGAGGGACTCCCATCTAAGCTCTGAGCTAGAAGAACAGTATCTATGACTTGGGAGACCAGTCAGGTTAGGCTGGTGAAATTGGGGAGGGGTTCTTAGAGTTCTGATGGGGCTGAAAGACTCTTGCTGGGGAAAAGAATTTGAGGCATAAAAGTGGGAATAAATTGTGTAGTGGGATGTACTTAGGGACTGTTTCCTAATCGGGGCTGCCATGCACATATATATGGACTATGCACCCTTTATTCCGGGGCCATACCATGTTATACCCCCTCTGTGACTCACATGGCTTGTCTAGGAAGCCAGGAGAGGGGCATCTTGTGTCCATCATGCAACTGAATAGTTATCCCGTGGGTTGCCTGGTGCTCTCATCCAAAACAGCTCCAGGAAAACACAAATCTTATATTGTGTGCAGTTTATTCTCCTTTTCCTCCGCCTTCTATTGCGGCAGCACCTACAGACAAACTAGGTTGGGCCCTACTGTGCTTAGACTCTGAGCTTTACAAAATATAAAAGACAGTTCCTGCCCCAAAGAGCTGACAGTCTCAAAGACAAGGTAGATGAGACAAACAAGGGGGTCAGAATGAGAGCAGGGGACAAAAATAATAGAAGGTGCTCAGTTCTTAGCCAGGAGCAATAATTGCAACAGAGACAGATGTTTAAACTTATTCAACAAAGCAAGGCGGGCAGGGGAATTGACACTGCACATTAGTATTATAAATTATGTAACAATACACCGAGAGGCTCTAATCAAGATCAGGGCTCCACTGTGCTAGGCACTGTACATATATAGTAAGAGACAGCCCCTGCCCTGAAAAGCTTACGAGCTTAATAGACAAAGGAAGCATTACTGTCCCCCTTTAACAGACAGGGAATTGAGAGAATGAGTGACTTACTGAGCATCACACGGGCTGCCTGTTATAGAACAGGTGATTGAACCTACATCTTCTGAGCATCCAGTCAAGCGCCTTTAACCACAAGACCTTACTGTTGCATGGCTTAGCACAGAAACCTTATTTTTATCTTAGTGCCAACTTCAACCAATCAGAGGAACATTTTCAAATTGATTCCTTAAAAACACATATATCACTTTGCAGTGACAATCCCTTTCGGCTTATTCTACGGAGAGATCAGTTAATAAGTAAAACAAAATCCAGGCCCAATTTTCCCATTAATTTTTTTTGGTACAGAATTTGCTTCTCCACTAACCCTGCCCCACTGAGACATAATTGCCAACATTTCTCATTCTTCTAGGCTATTTTCTTTATTGATTGTTGAATTTACATGGGCTGCATTTCTGTCATATTTTCTACTATGGTTTGCCTCTGTCTGTACTGTAAAGAAAGAAAAAGGGAACTTAACACTATAAACAACATAAGATTTTCCTGGATCAGTATGTGGTGACTCATGAGAGTAGAAAGTATTTCTCTAATTTAAGGTCAGTCTTAGAGGAAGCTGTTGCAACAGCTTCTCACAACTGGCTAACTTTTGCATAATAATAAATATAATGAACTAACTTTTGCATCATTAATTTAACAACAGCTAAATCTCGGCTACCTCCCTTTACGCTGCACAGCACAGCCACTCATAACTGCATTGTGACAATAGGATTGAACCCAGATCTCCTTGCACCAAAAGCCTGAGGCTCTATCACTTGAGGTAAAGGAAAATCTTTAGCAAGTGTTAGTAATATAGGACCTATGACACACACTTAAGTAGATAAATTCATAAAATTAAGCCCCACAGTACCCCTGTGAGGGAGGTAAGTGTCACTGTTTTCAACCAGGACTTTGTCTCCTCTTTTGATCTCAGTATTTTGTATTACAGAGCTCTCTGCATCTCTGTGATGCCTTATTAATAGTAACCATTATACAGGTTAGTATACTGAGGCGCCAATGTTAAATCTAACATTTTCAAAAGTTGTCAACTGGAGACACTATTTTTTTTTAGCAGTAAGGAGCTATCACCATTTGGAGTTGTGGGTGCTCAGTACCCCCAAAAATCAGGCCCAAGGAGCCTCAGACTGGACACTCAGAAACAGAGGCGCCAATGTTTTTGGAAATTTGGGTCTAAGTGACTCCCTCAGAGTCACCCAAAAAGCCAGTAATAGAAACAGGGGTCTGGCTTCCCAGTCTTGTGCACTAACCAGTTCTTCTACTCAATATAAATCTCACGGGAAGTAAATGTTTTTGCTGTTGACCGTTCCAGGAGCTAGAAGCAGAATTTATTATAAGGGAAGCGCTAAAGGGATTTTCATCCTTTGATAGACGTGGGGTTTTGATCTCTTCAATGGGGAAGTTTAACTAAGCACAGGGAATTTTTTTTTTTGCTTTCTCATACTATAACTTCACATAGGGATTGGCAAATTTGCAAAACTAACTCTGATTATTCACCATATAGCTCTACCTTTTGCCATGTCCTCAGCAGGAATAACCCAAGTAATTGCCCCCTCGCAGCTGCTTCCTATAAAAAACCCACTCCACAAAGCAGATCTATGTATGCAGAAAACAAATAAACAGAAAAAACCTCAGCAGATGAGTTCAGACCCAACAAAACCAGGCAGGCGGATAGGAACAGAGTCAGAGAACCATCAAGTCTTGCAGTTAACAATGATTTAAAAATATGTGTGAATGACCGGATAGACTGATCTAAATCTGGGCTCTGAATCAGCAAAGGACTTAAGCATGCATTTAATCATAAGTGCATGCTTAAGTCATATCTGCTTCAATAGGATTTAAGCACATGCTTCAAGTTAAGTATGTGCTAACGTGTTTTGTTCTTTTGGACCCTACTACTGTCTATCTATTCAATGGTTATGAATAGGCCTCAACTACTTCCCCATTGTTGTTCCTTAGCCTTGGATATGCATATATACACCTGCTATCTGATTTCTATTCCTTACATCTGACGAAGTGGGTTACAGCCCACGAAAGCTTATGCCTGCAGAAATTAAATCTGTTAGTCTTTAAAATGCTATAGGACTGTTGTTGTTTTTGCTGTATACAGACTAACACGGCTTACCCCTCTGGAACGAAACACATTGTAATCACTTAACAAATAATAAATAATATCTAGCTAACTAGATCTGTCTGTGTAGCTGTCCATTTGTGAAACAGCAAATATGTCTGTCTTTCTAGCTCTGTGTGACTGTCCATCTGTAGATCAAGAAGAGGTATTGTCCCATCATTTTCTTGCAGAATAACTGTTGGCTGGAGGTACTGTATCGCTGTAGCTACAAATAATATTTTGCAGTCTGCACTTCATCTATAATCCGCAGAACTGGTTGAAATTTTTTTGGTCCAAACTTTCAACCACTGATCAAAAAATATGTTTTTGCATAAAAAAATCACATAAAAAACCTATCCCTGCAACAAACCCCGTTACCAGCTCTGCCCACACATTGACTCTAGTGACACCATCACAGGTCTTAACCACATCAGCCACACCATCAGGAACTCATTCACCTGCACATCTACTAATGTAATATATACCATCATGTGCCAGCAATGCCCCTCTGCCATGTACATTGGCCAAACCGGATTGTCACTACAAAAGAATAAATGGACACAAATCAGACATAAAAAATGGTAACATCCATAAGCCAGTCAGAGAACACTTCAATCTCCCAGGACACTCTGTAGCTGATTTGAAAGTTGCCACACTTCTACAAAAAAACTTCAAAAACAGACTTCAGCAAGAAACTGCAGAGCTGGAACTGATCTGCAAACTTGACACAATCAGACTGGATCTGAATAGGGACTTGCAATGGTTATCTCATTACAAGTAGTTGTCACTGTTCACACATTCTCACCTTCTAATTGACGGTTGTGAATAGGCCTCATCTACCCTCACTGAATGGACTTTGTTAGCACTTGCCCTTGTTCTTTCTTACCCTTGGATGTATATATATATACCTCCTATCTGTGATTTCCATTTCATGCATCTGATGAAGTGGGTTGCAGCCCACAACAGCTTATGCCTGCAGAAATTAAATTTGTTAGTCTATAAAGTGCTACAGAACTCTGTTGTTTTTGCTGCATACAGACTAACACGGCTACCCCTCTGGAACGTTTAACTACAAAGATTCTCAAACTCGGGAACAGGCTAATCCTGATCATTGGAGGTTTTCAGGAACAGGTCAGACAAACACCTGTCAGGGCAGGTCTAAGTTTACTTGGTCCTGCCTTGGTGCAGAGGGCTGGACCTGACGACTTTTCAAGGTCCCTTTCCAGGCCAACACCTCTACGATGATTCTGTCACAAGGCCAGCTGCTTTGGGTGGAAAACAGACCCTCCACTGGAGCCAGGATTCGACTGTCTCGCCCAGAAAGACGTTTCTGATGGGGGTACTGGCGGTGCCCTGCAACGCCCTATTTCCCAGGCAAGCCAACGCTGGCAATACCAGAAAGGTGCTGCTGACCAAGGGCTCAGCTCAGAGCCCAAGCCAGTATTTCATTCCCACGGGCTGTGGGAGGGTAGATGTGGTGCCTTGGAGGGAAGGGTGTTTCTGCCCGGAGAGCGACACACTCAGTGCCATCAATAGATTTCCAGGCAATCCCTCCCTGCAAACGCATTCGCCCCGCCCCGCAATCTGCCTCCCATTAGCCTGGCTCAGCCGCAGCAGGAGGCTCAGGAAGTGCAATTAAGTCTTTGCACCGGCGATGCCCAGGCAGGCTCCTGCTACAGCTGCTCTGGGGCAGACTCAGCCCAGCCGCGAGCGCGCGGCCCCCTCCTCTCTCCGCGCAGGCGCAGACGCCCCGCACCACGGTGGCATTCCCGTTGGCAAGGCCGGCGCCCCGCCCCTTCGCGACGGGCGAGGGGCGGGGCCTGCGGAGTGACAGCCGCGCGGCCCAACGCGGGAGAGCGAAGGGGCACGAGTGACAGCTCCCGCGGCTGGGCCCCGCCCGCTTCGGGCCGCTGCGGCGGCCCCGCCCACCCCCCTGGCGCGGTCTCTTCACGGCGGCGGCGGCGGCGGCGTCTCCATTTTAGCCTGCTCCAGCCCTGCCTCCGCGCGGCCCGCAGCGCCCGGCCCGGCCCCCCGCACCCGCCCGTCCGCCCGCGACCCCGCCGCCATGAACGAGGAGTACGACGTGATCGTGCTGGGCACCGGCCTCACGGTGAGGGACGGGGGGGGCGGCCGGGCCGCGCCGCGGGGGGGCCTCGTCCCCGCTCCCCGCCTCGGGGCGACCGGGCCGGGCCAGGGCCGGGCTGCAGCGGGCGGGCTCCCGCCCCCTTCCCCCCCTTCGCAGCCCGGCCCCGCCCCGCGCCCCCATTTCCTCCCGCTCCCTTCTGGCCCCCCTCCCGGCACAGCTCTGTCCTCGGGCGCCCCCCCATTGCTCGGGGCCCCCCCCCCCATTGCACCGTTTCTCCCACATCGCCTCACTTCTGCCCCTCCCCCCGTCTTGTCCCCCCCCCCCCCGCGAGCCACCTCTCCCCCCGCCCCTCCCCCTCCACTTTCTCTGCCTCGCATCTTCCCTTCCTGTCGGTTGCTCTCCCTGATTCACACACACACACACACACACCCCGCGGTATCCCGGGCTGGGCGGGTCCCCGCGGGCGCGGGGCTGGC
The DNA here is from genome assembly GCF_026122565.2 of Emydura macquarii macquarii. NCBI lineage: Eukaryota > Metazoa > Chordata > Testudines > Chelidae > Emydura > Emydura macquarii. The sequence goes on along the minus strand of NW_027133607.1, from coordinate 8,110,189 downwards.
TCCTGGCTTGCGGAAGCGCAGGGAGGCGGCCCGGCCCGGTGTGCGGGCGGGGGAGGGGAGCGCGGGTGTGTGTGTGTGTGTGTCCCCCTCTCCCCCCGTGTGACTGCGGTGCCAGGATCCGTAGCGGTGTCTCCCGGGCTGGGGGGGGCTGGAGACCGTGTCAGTGTCAAATCCTGTTCCCCGGAGCTGCCTCTAGGCGGCTGCGGGGAATGCAGTCCTCCGTAGGAAAACAATGAAACGCCGACCGGGCTTTACTGCCTGGGGCCGGCTGCTAACGCCCGCTCCCCCCCGCCCCATGCCATGCACACCTTGGGGGTTTGAGGATTGTCACTCGGGGCTCGCTGATCGCCCTGGGTTGGCGCTGGGAAGGCACAGGCCTAGCTGTAGGGCGGAGGGAGGCCGGCAGTCTTTCTCCCCCTCCCCCCGTAATGCAGCGTTCATGCTCTGTCAGTCCCTGACTGCGGTAGGAGGGGGGGTGGGGAACAGAACAAGCAATTGCGTGGCTGAGTTGTAAACAGTCAGGCAATCTCTTCAAGGGATCCTTTCCCCCCCTGCTTCTGCTCAGAAATTGCCCCTCTTTTTTCCCCTGCTGAAATGTGGCTATCGGTAATTCTCAGGGCTCTACAAAACCCTTGGTCATCTCTTCCTCCTATGGTGGAGGATGCTGCTTTGCAGGTTGCAGATGAGGAGTAACAATGCTGCGGCTTCAGTTCAGTAACAGGAGACCTTATCTGATTTGCTGTTTCCCTGTTGTTCATTCTTTGAAAGGGGGAGAAATCTCCCTCCACCTTAACTCTCTCTACAATACTAGTTTAGTGTGTGTAATTTAAAAAAGTCTGAGATCATAGAATCATAGAATATTAGAGTTGGAAGGGACCTCAGGACATCATCTAGTCCAACCCCCTGCTCAAAGCAGGACTAACCTCAGCTAAACCATTCCAGCCAGGGCTTTGTCAAGCCACACTTTAAAAACCTCTAAGGATGGAGATTCTACCACCTCCCTAGGTAACCCATTCCAGTGCTTCACCACCCTCCTAGTGAAAAAGATTTTCCTAATATCCAACCTAGACCTCCCGCCCTGCAACTTGAGACCATTGCTTCTTGTTCTATCATCTACTACCATTGAGAACAGCCTAGCTCCATCCTCCCTGGAACCCCCTTTTGGGTAGTCAAAGGCTGCTATCAAGTTCCCCCTCATTCTTCTTGGGTTGCAAGTTTCACAGAATAAGATAGGCATTGCTCTTTTCCAGGAATGGAGAAAGAAAATACAATATAGCTGTGAATAATTCCTTCCTTTATAGTTAAAGCTGTCTTTCCTGCCCTTGTTTTCTATTGCTAATTTGGGCAGACACACACTTTTCCTTTTGAGGTGGATGGGCTTTTCCCCCCTTCTTCTTGACCACTGCTACCTGTCCTATCTTCTAAAAGTGCTGAGTGAAACTGACAATCCTAGTTGGTTTCATACTCCTTCTCCATGTCTGCTGTTTTTTGAGTTAGCAAGAGAGGATCATAGCAACACAAGCTGCTCCCTGTCTTTCCTTTGGGAGATAGGGCTTCTGTCTTGTCTTTTGACTGATTTTAATGCCACGTGAGATTAAAAACTAGGGAAACTGCTTGACATTTCCAAGTAACTAATGAAAGAGACTATTCAGAAACACTTCTGTGTTTGGTTCTTTCTACTATAGTTTGACACCACTAATGCCTGAGTGCAACTCCCTAGGATGATATATGTTAGTGATGAGATTGTTACAAGTGAAACACAGGATGGTGAAATTGAGTTGGCAAGCCACACACACACACACACACGGTGTTCATTGTGAATTTGTGACTGATATACAAGACAAAGGGGATTATTCTCTTCTAGTTGTCCAGTTGTAATGTCCTTCATTGTTCATCTTAAGAACCTGTATTTTAACAGATCACATTGGTTGTAACCTATTTAAGAGCTGCAGGTGATCAACAGATTTATTTGACTGGATATGCTTATGTAACTGGTGATATTGTTATAAAGTGCTTTGAGCTAAACTTAGATAGGATTTAACTGTTATTTCTTTGTGCTGTAGTGCCTAGGGGCTCCAGTCATAGTAGGTCTTGAATTTAATTGTGATGGTTCTTCTAAAGGACTTTCCTCTTCAAAACAGTACCACGAGGAGATAAAATTGAGCTTTTTGAAAGGGCAGACTCAAATGTTGGGGAGTGAATGCATGGCTATACCATTTCTCCCCTTGTTTCCAAGGTATTGGGATTGATCACAGTACACTGGGACTTTGAGAGGGAAATAGATGACCAGTCAAAAGTAGAGGTAAACCTCAAAGCTGAAAGCTCATTCAAACATGACTACAGGATTCCCTCCCTACTCAAATAAATGAAGTAACAAACAGGAAGTTTGAAATGGTTGTCCTGTAGTCAAAGGTGGCAGCAATTATCTTTGATAACAGAATCCTTTGAGTCCAGTGGTTACTTGGGGTAGGGGCTTAGAGAATAAGCTACAACAGAATGACTGGAATAACCTCTTTGCCTTGTTGATCCCGAAGCCCCTTTTGAAACTTTACATGTTTTCACCATCTTAGCCTAAATGAACCATCTCTCTGAGAGGAGCAGGAGAAGGTTCTCTTCAGAGGCCTGGCTGGGTAGATGGATAGAGCATGTTTACAAAACTTTTTTGAGGTGGGTGCTTTATGGAAGGCTTGAGAAGCCCTGGAAGAGTTATTGGGGGGGTTCACATTTGGTGTGTGTTTTTGAGGGGGGCATGGAGGGATGTCAGAGTTCCTAGTGATGAGGAACCTTAATATATGTTTACATTGAAATGCCCTTAACCTGCTTGTCAGAAGTAAACTTACTTATATCCCTGTGAATTAGTAAAGTGTGCCAGCACTCAAAAGTCTGACTGTACAGTAGTGTTGCTATGCTGCACCTGTCCTTCAAATTGCCATCCTATCAGCACAACTTTTGGCAGACATCACAAATGTTGCTGAGCTCTCAACAGTGAGATCAAGAACTTTGGAATTCCAATTGATAAAACACAAGATACAAAATCGTCTTCCTTACATGTATCCCATCAAATGGGGTCTGCTCAATGAGTTCCCCTCCTTCCAAAATGCTCTATTCAATGCCATATCCTATCACACGACATGCTAACATTTTTCCCTTTGTGACATCCCACCACCTTTTTCTTTTTACTAATTTAAAATCAAATATTGTTCAAAGGGCATTTGTTTCAATCTTTTTGTCACTCACATCAAATGTGAAATAAAATTAGTAAATTGTCAGTTTAAAAATCACCTAAGCCTTAGTACTGGTGTGTAAAAACACACCATTGATTGGTGATCATTCTAGACAGGTCCATATGTTCGCTGTTGCATAAACGTTGTGGAGTACCGCTAACCTACTGTATTATCAAATAGTTAACTTTGGTACTTACTCAATTGAGGTCTCATGTCACATTGGGGAAAACTTGCTGTACAAACTTAAACCTCTCTTATGAATACCCCAAGGCATCACATCACTAACAATTGAAAATTGATTAGGAGATCTAATTGGTTTTTAAATTTAAAACAAGCTAATTCTAGAGTTTGCTTTCCCAAGCAGCTTGGTGGGATTGGTAGCCTACAAAAAGCAAACCACCACTTATGCCAATTTGACTTATAAAAGTGTAGTTCTTTTATTGTTACTTTGTACCTTTAGTGTGAGATGGATCAATTGCAACATTAATTAGTCATGGTATTTATTGATAGAGGTGCTGAGGTGTTTGTGCAACCTTAAATTACTAGGAAATGCAGTGTTTTTAGATTTAAAATTACAGCTGACCATGTGAACTCATTCATGACAGATTTCAGTCTTCTGTCTGTAGGAATTCAAATTTAAATGCTATTTGTGATCTATCAAATTGAAAATGGATCAAAATTTCTCATGGAACATCCTCATACATCTTAAGACAAGATATGATGCCTGCCTGCTTGCATGTCTACCAGAACTACAGTTTGTATTTTCAGAGCTGACTGCTGCAAACTATGATTAAAATACAACACCAAAGTTAACAAAGGCCCTGCAGTTTTCTTACTGTGTCCTAGAAATCATGGTGGTGAATAGTATTTCAAAGCTGCATGTCAGTAGACTCCTAATAAAGTCTCAACCTTACTTATTGTAGTTAGAAGTTAAGTGCTTAAGGTGCTTATTAGAGTGAACCTCTGTCTTGGTTTGGGCCTGGTGTTGGCTGGCATCATAGGGACAGATAGAAGCTTCATTCCATGAAATGAAGAATAGTGATGAATTTTCAGATTGTAAGAGCATGGGTTGAAGTGAGGAAGAGACTAAAGAATGAGATTTTGCTGGCCAGGAATCACTGTCAAAAATTTTCCCATAGCATGCTTACTTGAAAAAGGCCTAGATAGGCTGACTCCAAACACTGTGGAAGAACATGTCTCACTAATACTGAGGCCTTTCCAGTATCTGAAAAATATAACTTTAAACAAAATTAGTACAAAACCTCCTGTTACTAATTGTTTTTCCTATCCTTATTTTCTTAGTCTAATAAAAATGAAACTGATTAGTGTAATGTCTTGAGCTCACTTCAGAAAGTGAAGTGTACTTGGGACTGGAGGAGTCTGGTTTGACTGCTTGTTGAATCAATATACATTCAAACCAAGTAATAGTCATAACAGTATCTCCATAGGAGTCTTCATTTTGTGTCAAATAGTAATACACTGAATTAGATTTTTTTTCACCTCAGCAAAAATTATAACTAAATTGTATCCACAGATTAAATTGCTATACAAAAACACATTAATAGATACCTTGAATTGTTTTCTATAGGACCAGCTAACTCAGCTTTTCAGCTTGTCAGTTGATATGCAAATTGGGGTTGATTTGTAACTGTATAGATAACTAGTTTAGATTCCTTGACCAACCTAAATTTACTTCTGGGGGAATGTAATTTCCAGATGGGTGACACACTGTTTCTTGCATCAGCCCATCTCATAATCTGCTACCAGATCTGATATCTCACTAATCAGAGCTTTAAAATTAGCTGACTAAACTCTCTTCTACCTTGATACTCATTGGCTGGGTTATACTACTGATGGTGCTGTGAGCCTGCTGGAGGTTTGGGGGGGGGAGAGCTTCGCATATAAATGCGGCTAGGTAGGGTATGTAACTTAAAGATGAGCAATATTTTCTCTAGGAAGTGAAGACCTTCACTTACTGACATACTACCTGTCAGGATCACTTGGGCTTCCCTCTTCTTAGGTTAGAACACTTGTGCCTCAACTCGTATCTTAGAGTGTGCCTTAAAATCAATATTTAATCTTTTAAACTAAAATGTCACAAGATCACTTGAATACAGAATCCTTCCTTCACAGACAATGACATAATTGGCTGAAGTTTCTATCATTCTGGCAGTTCAAGGCTGTCTCTGAACTCCTGTCCTACTTGGCACCAAACTCTAGGAGAAAATCCATACAAACTCGGACTTTTTTCCCTTGAAGGTTTTCAGTTTGAGAATGAAGACGTCTGCCATCTTGGCAGCAGCAGACAGAAGCAAGTCCCGTTCATATAAACGGGAGGTCACTTGATGTCCTTGCTTGTGAAAAGCTGTCACTAGGAAGCTTAACTTAAGCCCCAGTGCCTCTGAGCTATCTTTTTCCATCCCTGCGTTATGGGTTCATATCTTAACACTTTCCTTACCTGTTACTGTATCAAACTATGTTGAATCACAAACTCTTGGATGCATAGGTGTGGTAAGCATGAGGCGAAAGGAAACTGCTTTCATCTATCTGACAACTATTGCATTTTGCAGCATCTACTAAGGGCTCTCAACCTGTTTTGAAGCCTGTGTGCCATGCCCTGGACAAACAGTCTATGCCCCAAGGAGCTTGCAGTCTAAAAGAATCTATCACTGACTGATGTGCATGTGCTACCATGGCTTATTGCTGCATGAGTATGGTTTAATGCGAACGTTCACTTTTCTCATAGGTTGAACGATCTCTTGGGTGTTCATGTTTATATGCAGAATAAACAAAATGCACATGCTAAGCCTTTTTCTCATTGCTTACTCATTCTTTTCTCGCACTTTAAGATTCCCTGGGCCTTGATGCAGTTTCAACAATATTTTATGTTCCAACAGCAACTCTAACTTCTTTTAAAAATGACATGTGGCAGACTCAAGGGCCTGATTTGGTTCTACCAGCAAAATAGGTGGAGGGCCACAAACTGCTGCTGAAAGGGAAGTTTGGCAGTTAAAAACAATTACTTTCTCCACCTCTTCCTCCTTCATTCCCAGGGGCTTTTCTTCTGTTCTGACTAACTTCCCCATCCCAATGTAACTTATGGACATAAAATTTCAGCAATGGGGTCCCAGGTGTGAACTACTGCACCATGGCATGGGATTGACCTCAAAAGCCTGATCAGCCAGCAATTGAGGCTTGGGACAATCTACCTCTGCAGCTATATTCTAGAAAAAGATGACCCATCAGCCTGATACAAGACACAACAGGCTTGATGGCTGCCTCTTTCTGACATAGGCATGTGGCCTTTGGGTACAAACTGCTTACGTTGGACTCCAGTGCTGTGTACTAGAATCTGTTTTTTGGAGTTCTGTAGTGTAGCAGGCCATTAGTTGAATGGATTTTTATTTATTACAAGTGAATCTTAAACACAAATTTACTAGTTCTTTAAGACTGAACTACAAGAAGAATCCAGGTTAGACAAGTACAGAACTGAAGGAATGAGGCAACTGGAACACTTTCTAGGACTTCCACCAAGCCCCAGATTCAGCTCCTGTTTCCTTTTAAGATTGCCCTGATGGAAGTGGCATACACTCACTTCTAACACCTGTGAATAGCCTATTGAGAGAGATGAGGCAAGAGATACTTAAAATGTTTCTTTGCATCACTAATGGTGAGAGGAAGTCAGATGACATCTGGCTTCAAGTATTTAATTATTGAAGGCATTAGATGAGAGATGCTAAGTTGACTCGTTTTTTTGCAGTCCTAATCAGCTTTCTCATGGCTGAACTCGGGCATGGAAATTAGCAGTGCTATACCACCACGTGCCAGACCTGACAAGTCAGTGTCTTGGCAGATTTTAATTTTTCAGCTAAGTCACTGTAGACTCATGGTGGTTGAACAGCTCCAAAGAGAAGCCATTCTGTTAATGAGGACCTGTCAAGTCAAATCCACAAGGTTATAAATGAAGACTCCACAGGTTAATTTAGTGAACTGAGTCAAGGGTTTCAAATCAGCCACTGACTATGTAATGTGTGCAGATTTATTAACGGAACTAACTGCACTTGGTTAAATACTGTTAATCACTTTTAGAATACAGTTTAGTATTTTCTCTTTAATAATAAAGACACTGATCCCATATTCAAATCAGCCATGCATTCCCCAGTATCACTGCTCATCCCATTCTAATCAGCAAACATAAAATAAGCTGCCTTTAGATCTCAGGCCACTTCCTTTCTAAATATCTGGGTGGGGTTGGAAGAGGGGAGGGGCAAATGTGTATTGTAGCATGCATGGGAAAAGTGACTCTGAAAGACCCTTCGCTGAGAATAACCTGTAAACCGGAGGGAGTTGCTGACAATTATATCAGTGGTGCTTCAAATCAAGTGCTGATCCTCACCTACAACAGTGGTAAATGTAGGGAAGTTGTCTCTTGGATAACTTGGTCCCAAACCAGTTAGGACTCTCTGGGCTAAACACTAGACTGCCTGGATTAATTTACCAGAGCACTGTTGTGACGTGGATTTGGCTGGGAACATCTGCTAAATCAGGTAGCTGCATTTTTTGCATTAGATCCAGGTTTTCGGGCCTTGATTGTCTGACACACAAGGCATAATAGTAATCCAGTTCTGAAGTGGGCAATAGCATGAATAACTCTGAAAGGCCTGAATCACAATATTCTAATTGCACCTGGTGAGAAATACTTGTTCATAGCTGCAATGTTGGTTTGCATCCGGGCATCATTAGGATCTAATGCATTTACAGATAGCAATGGCTACCTCTATCAGGTAGGGATGTTGCTAATCTTTGCCAGCTCTGCTTCTCTGACCATCAGTGTGATCTTTCTTTCTGGATTGAGCAGTAGCCATGCTTATCTTCATTCAGGCCAAACACAATCTAGACATGGAGTTATTATTTCATGTGGGTGGCATGTTGCCAACCATCAACTCAGAAGAGCTTCACAACTTCCTGGATTCTGGTGGTGGTAAGTGTTGAGAATGTTGTTGTTGTTGCAGTGTTGTCACTGTTCTTGGAGCTCCGATGTCAGCCGCACTAGCAGACAGTGCAGCATGATGATTGAGCAGATCTCGATGTTCCTCATAAAGGAGGATCATAGGCTCGGTTCGGTTGCACAGGCACTCGGCCAGGTTTATTGTCCATGAAGCACAGTACTATCATCCTGGCTCCATGGTTACAAGTACAGTAACATGTATGACTGCGACAATTGCATCCACTCAGTCAGCGCACCAGTCAGCCCCCTTGGCTGGCTAAAGAGGCCTTTCCAAGGACTTCTTTTATACATTGAAATAAACAAGTTATGTATTACATTCTAGGTGTTGCTAGTTACTATCCTTCTCCTTATACCTGTTCGTTCGAACAAAACCTCCTTATCCTGTCATCCTATCCCTAACTTACAAGGGTTTGATGTATTCCTGTACCATCTCTTCAGAATGTGTTTATGTAGTTACTTGAGAACTCTAGGTGTTTTTGTACTGTCCTCTCCGGTCAGGAATATGCTTACTTGGTTAGCTAATAAGTAGAGTGGTATTCTGGTTCACACTTAGTTTATGCCTAGGGTCCAGCAAGGCCTACATCTGGCACTAATGGAAAAAAGTGGCTGTTTTGTCTCAAGCAGAGGACAAAAACAGTATACATAGCTACTATAATATACTAGCAAAAGACTTGTAGTCAACTCAGTGCTTCATTTGGGGCTTGTCTTCACTGCCAACAGTTAGCTCAAGCTAGTCTAGCCATCGCTTTGCAAAAGAACACTTGCACTGCAGTGGTTGGATTAATAGTTGATGATTTTGAGTTGCTGCATTACTGGTTTGAGCATCTGCTACATCCTCTCTTCTTTCTCCTCCGACCACCCTCCCCTCCCAACAAAAAACAAAACCCCAAATAAACACAGGCCAGCTAGTTTAAGATTAAAGTGCCATTTAACTAGAGCTCAAGACTTGTATGGATGGGAGTCAGGTTAGAGGCAACACTCCAGCTAAAGCTTGAGTTAACAAGACAGTAAAGACAAGCCCTTTGTATTCTAGTTCAGCCCCAGTGTTCCAGCTGTCTAACAGACTTATCTAAGAGCAAACAAGGGTTGACTGTAGTGTAGCAGAAACTTTTAGTTCTGTAGCTATTTTTTTGAACTGTTAAAATGTAGACCTACAGTGGCAGATGCTTGTATTGTTAACCACTGTGGGTGAACAGGTTCCCTTAGCATTGTGGTACAGCAATGTAAATGAGATATCCAGTGATAGACTGGATTGTGGGAAAAGAGAGGGTGGTGGACAATGCTGAGAATAGTAGTAAACTAGTCACAGCATAAGATGAACATGAGTGAAAGAGCCTGGCTAGATGTGATAGCTTTTTGGCTGACCGCTGCATGCAGCAGCTTTTCAGGAAGTTGGGAGAAGAGGCATTAGTTTCACTGAGGAAGTAAACTAAACTTTGGGCCATTCTAGGAGGCAACTTTTGGAATCTGAATGTCTGGAGGATGAATATGAACATATCCAGCTCTAGGTCCGCCAGCTGTTAGCTTGGCAGATGAAAGCTAATAGGCATGGCCAAAAAAATCTACCATCACTGTTGATGCCTCTGACAGTGGCTGTAGAGGTCAGTGACTGAATGTGGAGAACTACCACTTCGCTCTGAGAGGTGGTCCCTGTTGAATAGGGTTGAGGCACAGACTGCATACGCCTTTGCTGCTTTGTGTTTCTCTGGCTATACAACTGCTTCAGGGCGGCAAATACTACTTAGCCTTTCTGCTCCAACTAATGGAGATTTTTCAAAGCTAGTTAGTTGGAGTTGTGTGGCTAAACCCCCTATCTTCAATGGCAGTTGCCTGGCTAAATATAGTTAGCGCTGAAAATCTGTGTAATGTTCTTTGAAGAATCCAGTTTCATGGATGTGCTCCGGCTGTCAGGTCAGAGGTTCCTCAACAGGACAAATGTAAATGTATTCTAACTTCAAACATATGAATGGCAAGAAGGGCCGCAACTGGGTCATTATTAAATGGCTAGTGGCTTCCTTGATCTAATGTTTAGTAACCTTTACCTAGAGAGGTGGTGGAATCTCCATCTTTAGAGGTTTTTAAGCCACGGCTTGACAAAACCCTCGCTGGGATTATTTAACTGAGGTTAGTCCTGCTTTGAGCAGGGGGTTGGACTAGACCTCCCGAGGTACCTTCCAACTCTAATATTCTATGATTCTATCTCTTCTTAAATGGTGCAGGCAGCAGCAGTAAAAAGCCATTTACCCACCACAATTTTAAAGTCAAATTCATAAGAACCATGGTTTATCTATGCACTCTTCTACATCACGCTGCTGAACAGAAACAAATGGCAAAATAAACCTTCAGTTTTAACTGAAGCTTCCTAAGGAAATATCAAGGCCTTGAGTCCATCAAGACTTGGCTAGCACTTCTAGTGCTGATCTAGCAGCAGTTGCATCTCTCCAGAGGATGGGCATCTTTAAACTAGTCATAACCAGTGGCCCCAGAACAGAAGGCTTTCCTGGTTTGACACACACGCACTGCAAAACTTATCGGGAGAGTCACAGTAGTTTTTGTTTTGAACAAAGCTCAGCAAACTGTAACACAGCTTGGGTTTTCTACAGTCCATTCCAACACTGATGCCAGGCACTGCTTTCCTGCTATCTTGATGGGCAGAATGGAGACTAGCATGTCCACTGAAGATAGGACAAGAATAATCTGCAGCAGGGGGGGATTTGTTAGATATTAGGAAAAGCTTTCTAACTATAAGGATAGCTAAGCTTTGGAATAGGCTGCCAAAGGGGGCTAGTGGAATCGTTATCATTGCTGGCTTTTAAGAACAGGCTAGATAAGCACCTGTCAGGTATGGTTTAGTTAGTACTTAATCCCACCTTGATGCAGGGAACTGGACTAGATGATCTAATGAGTGCCCTTCCAGCCCTACATTTCTGTGATTGTGCATGGCTCTAGTCTGCCAAAGACATACAGCAGGCTGACAAGCTTCACTCTGAAAAAGAAATGTTCACAAAGTGGAATAATGCTTCAGACAGTATCTAGAACAGCTGTTTTGAAACACTTCAACACTTGACATCAATGGCTTTATCACAGAAATGCTAAAGACTAGCAGGCTTGTATTGACTTTTAAATCAACGTTTGACTTTGAGTTGCTTGCGTCTATTCTGTTTTTGCTGCTTAAGTTGTCCTACATTAAATACTTCAGCATGTACTCTTTTTGTATGAGCATCTTCAAAAGATGCCCATTCCTCCTTTGTCTAGCTGGTGGTTATATTCCCAAAAACTCTAATTTCCTGGCATGGAGCGACTGGATACTCACCAAAATTAAAAAATGTCACTCTTGCTGTCTAGCCCATATTGTCCCTATGAGCCATCTTGCTTTTCCCATCCAATTTATATTTATGGTGTAAAACAGTCAAAAGTGGTTTTGGTGCTGTTAAGTTTCCTTAATATCTGGGTAAAGATTAAGGTGCTGCTCCTCTCCTCAGGACTTTGACTGAAAGCCCTTGACTTGCTCCATGCTGTTTCCAAGAATTGAAGGAAAGAGGATGGGTGGGGGGGATGACCTAGCCCTATAATGGAAGCAAAGGGCTCTTTCTCTGCATTTAAAACCTCCTTATTTGTATAGGAATGCATTCTCTCTGGCATCATGTCAGTGAATGGAAAGAAGGTCCTTCACATGGATCGCAACTCTTACTATGGAGGTGAAAGTGCATCCATAACACCACTGGAGGATGTAAGTACTAAACTAATACTATATTGTAGTCACTCCTGTACCTAAATGGCCTTGCTTCTAAATCTGTGGGTCCTCTTCCTAACTGAAGATTGAATCTTGCCCCTATTGCTAAGGAGAGTCTTAACTGCGCATCATGCCAGGCATGCAGCTAGTACAAGAGTGGAAGAGACCAAAATGTAGCTTTTCCCTAAAACAAAGGGATGCTACCTCTTAGCGCCTTTGTTCCTTATACTTGGGGAGCTTAACACTAAGGGCAACTCATTCAGTGTCAAGTGTCAAATCGTTCAGTGTTCGTGCTAATATCGAGTATTTAAACATGTCTCTAGAAACAAATTGATCCAAAATAGCTTCGTTTAGAGTGTCATGGATATGACTTGGCTGTTTTCTGTATTACTGTCTTGTACGCTGAGTGACATGACCATGGCATTTTTATGCCAATGTATCGATGTCTAGCACTGAAATAGGATGAAAAGTAAAAGCACTAATGTGTATTAACCCAAAAGTAACTGATTGGGATAGACTTAATTGCTTAGTTCACTTACACATGAGGATTGCGAAACTCTTTGAACATCCTAGTCCCAAAGCTACTGTTGCTGCAAATAACTGATTAATATTCTATTAGGAATTGATCTCGGCAATCTCAACACCTATTCCTACAATATAAGATGAACAAAACACTTATTCACATGGAAACTTGATTAAAAATCAGTCTCTCAAATACGGATATTCTTTGCTCTTCCGCTCATTGAGGCGACAAACTTGATCAGTGGAGTGAAATTACTCTTGCAGTATTATACACCTGCAACGTCAGTTCAGCAGGTCACAAACCTGACAAGCTTGTCTCCAGTTTAAGGGCTCTGTATTGGAGGAAAATCAGACACTGAGTAAAACAGGCCTACCTGATGCTATACCTAAAGTAGCAATAATTTGACATGATTTGCACATGGAATCAGTCAGTCCAGTTTCCACCAAAAAATGCTGGCTGGCCCAGACTTGCAGCGGGAGGGCTATACGCTGGGGTGGTCATGAGGAGCATAAGCATTTCTAGTGATGAGTTGATGACCTTACAGATTCATTAATGATACAGTGGAGAAAACATGCACTATTAATAAATCTGTCTAAAGCTTTACAAAAGGTTTAACATACCAGGATCTCCACCAGAATCAATGGGACGAGGAAGAGACTGGAACGTGGACCTAATTCCAAAATTTCTTATGGCTAATGGTAAGTAATTTTTAGCTTAAATCAGACCAAAAATCCCAAGCTAATAAACTTTCTAAGCATCAGTCATTCTAACAGCTACTACTGCAAGAAATCAGGCTTTAGTATGTAATCTAGGGTTTGAAATACTGCTTGTCCAAACCAGCCAGGCATGAGATCATGGTCTTATGTATTACAAGTAACATCTACCCTCGGCTAGCTAGTTACGCATGTGCCATAGTTCTAGCTGTCTTTCCAACTGAGATGTTGCATATGAAGATCTGTCTCAGACCCACTGTAGCATGCTATGCTACTCTAAAGGAATCCTAAAAACAACTGGAATATCCTTTAAAGGTGAAGTGCTACATTCTAAAACAAAGTACCCCCATAAAATAACTAATTAAAACCTGTTTTGTGCACACAATCCGGGGAAAAGTTGAGCCATGACTTATGAAGAGTTTATGGGAAAAACACACTTTAAAAAAAAAAAAATCAACCCTGTCTGTGCTTTAGAATTTTTAGCTAGAGTGGATGCCATTAGGCTGCACATCCCAACTGTAGGAAGAAACAGTGACTGCCGTTGTGGAGGGTGGGAAAATATTGAATTCAAAGAGTCAACAGCCTCTGTTAGTGGCGTGCATACTTCTTGACTCCAGTGATCCCTTCCTGACCTTTTTCCAAAACTAACTTCTCTAACCACTGACAAGTTCAGTAATACTGAGTTTCCTGCCGCTCAGTGTTTGAGTGTTGAGTACTGAGTGAGCTGATTAGCGTTCTGGAATGGTTTCCTCTTTCATTGGCAGCTGCAGAATTGTTAGGTTGCCATTGTCTTGTTGACTGGTCAACAACTTGTCCTGTGGTATGCTCCCTAGGAACTTAATACTTTCAGTCTGACAGTGTTACTTCTGATGACTTTTTGTCCCTGAAATGTAAGGGATAAGACACTAACAAGGATAAAACTTCACTTTGCATAGTGACAATGCTACATAAAACCAGCTGAAGCTTGAATGTAATAGCTCTAGAACAGTTCATTATGTTGGACCTTCCTTGTGTGCAGAATTCTAAACTCACTAAGCCACAGACCCACACGAAAACAACTAGGGATGTGACTTTCTGTCAGTAGGCTAGGTAGTAGTATGTACTTTCCTATCAGGGATGTATTCATGGCGTCTAGATATCCAATCTTATGGACCAGAGCAGTACTCCTGTCCCTGCTACTACAGTCTCTTTTCTATGTAGCATTATTTGCAAAGTTGAAACTTAAGAAGTCTAAATGTTGCTGCATGCAGTAGGTTCCATAATAAAGTGGCAGGGATACTAATAGAGCAGGAACTGTTTGTAATATTCCTGTATACTTACCAACACGACAGGGAACTTCCTTGGATACTAATTCACACTGTTAGGCTGCTGTAAGCTGGCTTAAAACTAATAAAATGTCAACGTTTTCATAAATCTCTACAATTTGTATGTGCTAACCTGTGGAAATGCTGTGGCAGAGCTGTGCTCCCAGCATTGCAGGAGCTCATCCTAAGATGCAAAACCACCCTTATAATAATGGGAGCTTTGCAAAAAGAAAAGTCTGCTGCCCTTCAGACAGTGATCACCTGGCTACAGACGTGCTGACTGACTCATCAGAGGCTGACTTCTTTCTGCTGAAACTTTTTGATTGCAGGTCAGTTGGTAAAGATGCTGCTTTACACAGAAGTCACTCGCTACCTAGACTTCAAAGTGACTGAAGGAAGTTTTGTCTACAAGGGAGGAAAAATCTACAAAGTTCCTTCCACTGAGGCAGAAGCCCTGGCATCCAGTAAGCTGTTATACCTTGCTGTGTTATGTTATTGCTTGGCTCCTCCTGGGAGCTCACAGCTGTAAGCTTAAATATTTGGCATGTCCTGTGACTTGAGTTGTACCAAGGTCGTTGTAGGTCTCAGATGAACTGGGACTGGTTCATGGCTGTGTTCTTAAACAACCACCCTAACCCTACTTCCTGCAGAAGGCACAACACCTGGCCCTATTCACGGGCATCTCACGGAGCCTGTTCTCTGGCACAGCTGGGTAGCTAGGGAAGGCACAGTCCTCCAGGGTGCATAAAGCTGCTGCTTAGCCGGCCTGGACCACATCAGCTGGTAGAGGCAGAAGTATATATCTGGGGTGAAGTGAGGCCAGTGCCAGCATGATGGCACAGAACCGGAGCAAGGTGAGCCTCATGGGGGACTTGGCCCCACTCTTGTCCCATTCTGACTCCCTTCCCCCACACCTGTTTGTGTTGGAAGAATGGCTGGGCCAAATTTGAGTGGTATTGCAACCTCATGAGCCAAGTCATAATGCCCCACATTCAAATTTGGTCTGACATGCTGTGCCCCGTATTCCATCTTGGAAGGATGGTCTAAAAGGTGCAGCATGGGACTAGCAAACCAAACTGCTCTGACTCTGCCATAGACTTCTTAGCTTGTAGCTTTAATCTGCCCATTCCCAAGTTTCTTCACTACCAACGAAGATGCTTTCTTGTCTTGTCGGCAAACTAATGTTGAGTCTCTTCCTCATGAATGTGTTAAATATCTAGTCACCTGGCAAATCTGAACTCTCATTTCTTTAATACAAACTAGAGTCAGCTAGCAACAGTGATGGTGAATGAGTGAGCTGTTTTGTTTCCAAATAGTATTCTAGTGGTGGTTCATGGTATGGTGCGATTTGCTAGGATGGTCTAAAACGGGTTCTCAAACTGGGGCCAGGACCCCTCGAGGGGTTGTAGTTGTTGGGGGGACAGGGGGATTGCATGCTGTCAGCCCCTGCCCATGCTGGGGCTGTGGTTGTCAGCCCTATGGATGGCTGACAGCCAGAGGCCCTCAGATCTGGATGCCCTCAGCTCTGAAGGCAGCGCCACTCCCATCAGCAGTGCAGAAATAAGGCATGCATGGGAGGAGGGGTCATCACTTCTGGGACAGGGCTCATCACACCCTGGAATATTTTCAAAAGGGGGTCCCAGCAAAAAAAAAAAAAAGTGAGAACCCCTGCCACAAAGCCAGGCACTCAACACCTCTCCAGATATTAAACTTGGGATACTAGTAGTAACCTCTCCAGTAAAACAAGACCGCTCAGAATCTTTCACAGGTCAGGGGTACCTTACCTGTTGACAAGCTGGGAGATGATCTGAATGCTAGTTAGGATACTGCATGTACTCCCCAGATGTAGATCTCATGCATGATATGGATGGGGGATCTTTTGTCAGTAGCAGACATGGCTGTTAGCAACCAAGAGAAACCAAGTCCAGATACAAAACAGCACCTCTTGGTTACCCATTCAGATCACCCTGTTGCGGCTAGTCTCCTGTCCAGATTAATTGACCTTCTATAAATTCTCTGGAGTTCCCCTTGGTCAAGTTCCTATAACTTTTTCAGGTTCACTGACATGTAAACTCCTGAGACTCCAGGAAATCGGTGTGTTTAGCTTCTTGCTCAGTAGCAATGCCATCTCTTGGCGTTTTGGAGTCTTAGGGTGTGTGTACACTAGAAATGCTACAGTGTAGATGCCACAGCAACAGGAGTGGTTCTTCCGCTGCTGTAGTAAATCCACCTCTCCAAGAGGCCTTGGCTAGGTCAAAGGAAGAATTCTTCTGTTGACCTAGCAGTGTATACACTGGGCCTTAGGTTGGCTTAACTTCGTGTCTCAAAGTTCTCACCCCTGAGCGAGGTAGCTAGGCTGACCTAACTTTGTAATGTAGACCAGCCCTCAGACTCTTACATAGGATTAAGCAGGCAAGATGCATAAACTGAGGAAGTTATTTATGAAGCCCTGTTAGTTTCTGGTGTATCCATTGCAAACAACATGATAGTCTAGGCACTTGCAGTCATACACTGTGGTCCTCGCACATTGCTATTGTGAGTCACACCTCAATCTATCATGGAGCAAGACTCACTCCCACTGGCAGTCATATGCCTGTACCTGCTACAGTTGCTTACATGGACCAGCATTGCATAGCCATCTTTGGCAGGTGTGAGGAACTAAGCCATTAAGTTCCTTAAAATTATTGCAAAGACACTCAAATGTGAACTGAATGTGGCCAAAGAAATGTCTGGCCAAATCTGCAGACTCCTCAAATGCTGCTGCTCTCTGCCTAGTTCAGCATTGCTATCAGTTGACATGACTAGCTTTGCTTCTGCTCAGAACTCTGTGCACAGCAGTGGAATGATCAGGTCAGTGTCCTGTCTTCAATTTGGGGAAAGCTGGCAGTAACAGAGGTAGTTTCTAGCCTTTTGGGGAGGACCCAAATGCAGTGGGAGGGGAAGGGGTGTCTGTTTCCCCGCATGTTGAATAGGGGAGAGTTCCTTCTCCCTTAGCTGGAGGGTAGTAGAGCTTAACACAGACTTCTGCTAGTCAGAGCTTACCAAGCATGGTCTGTGGGTCAGTCCCCTCCCGTCTTCCAGTGACTGGAAGTAGTGGAGGCCAGGCAACACGTAGGTTGTCTCTGAACTCTCTGGGTGTGGCTGTGATTCTTCCTGCCTCAGTGTCCGGCACACTTGCCAAGCTCTAATAGGCAGTTCCTATGGTAGATGCTAGCATTAAGCAGACTGGTTTTCCATGCTTAACTGGATTTTTGTCCTCTGCCGCCTGAATGGCTACTTCATATTCTGGCACAGTTAATTTAGGGTTGCCTTGGGGAAAGATTAAACTTCTTGCTGTCTAGGGCTAAACAAAGCCCTTCATCTGCGTTCTAATGGTCCATGGTCTTTGCCATGGAACTGGTGGGAAAAATTACTTTGAAAAGAAATTCAAAATAGTTCAATTTCTCATCTTTGATCTGACTCATTCTTTTGGTGTTGTAGGTTTAATGGGCTTGTTTGAGAAACGCCGATTCAGGAAATTTTTAGTGTATGTTGCCAACTTTGATGAAAATGACCCCCGAACTTTCGAAGGTGTCGACCCCAAGAAGACCACGATGAGAGATGTGTATAAAAAGTTTGACCTGGGCCAAGATGTCATAGACTTCACAGGCCACGCCCTTGCGCTCTACAGAACTGATGAGTAAGTGGTAACGATTCACTGGCTTCTCCTAAAGTCAGCTGGGACTGCACGGCCAGTGAGTTGGGGGAGTCTTTCAGTGTCATGGACCATCTCCATTCGCCCCAATGTACCTTTCTTGAAGTAAATCTCATGCAGTAAATCCCCTGAAGTGCTGCCTGTTGGAATGGAGCCACTGGGTTTTCAATACTGAATTGGTTTTTTCACAAGCAGAAATATCCTCCAGGGTTACTTAAAGGCCTAAATGAGTTCTCTAATTGTACACTGAATAAAGCGTTCTCTTCCCTTTCAGCCTGACTGAGAACTCTTCTGAAGCATAAGCCTTTAAGGGGAAGCAGTGGAGTGGGAGGAAGCGTGGGGAGCGTAACTTCGTGAGGGATGAATGGTCACTCTTAAAGCATACCCTGATCCAAGGCTATCTGGGGGCTGTGTAAACAGCAACCCATTTCCCCAAACACATTTTACAGTCTCGATTCTCTTTTTGCAGCTACCTAGATCAGCCATGCCAAGAAACAATCAACAGGATTAAACTTTACAGTGAGTCTCTGGCTAGATATGGTAAAAGCCCTTACCTTTATCCCCTCTATGGTCTTGGAGAGCTGCCTCAGGGATTTGCAAGGTGAGGACTGGGCTCAAGAACTTGTCTCAAATGCATCAATTGTACTGGAGGGTTGTCTGTTAGAATCTTCTGTGCAGATTCTGCTGAGAACCTTTAACTATTAAACAGCATTTCTTTAGCTTCCCTCTCTTTAGGAAAATCCCATTGTGGGATGAGCAGCATCAGCCAGCAGCTGGGAGGGGCCATGTAGAGCTAGGAAGATACTTGAATAAACATGGGATTTGAATAAGCAATGTGGATGGGGAGAGGGGGAGGCCATGTCTTAGTTCTCTGGCCCCAGGTTAACTAAATTGATTTGAAAGGGAAATGTCTTTCAAACTCTGCTTCTCTCTGCACAGATCTGAGCTGTGCTTGATGCTAGGGGTTTAGAGACTGAAGAAGGGGGCTTGTCAGTTACAGGAGTGAGCGAGAAGCAGACACCATTAATATTGGCTTAATTTAGCACTTAGCAGGACATCTGAAATACTACAGGAACTGATGAAGCTGCCTGTGTGGGACTTCAAAAAAAAAAAAAAAAAAAAAGTCACCCAACTAAAACCGGGAACTACAGTAAAATAGTGCAGTGGCTGGTATTTCTACTTTAGGTGTGCCAGGATGTACTCCAGCTTCTTCATAACTGAGGCCCTGCTGGCTGAGGTTCAGAATTACTAAACCTTTCTGAATGACTCAAAGGGAGATTTCTATAAGAATAGAATGTTTGTTCAAAGTCCAAACGTTAAAGCTGAAACCGTATCCAGCTTTTGTGAATAGACTCGGCTTTTCCACCACTGAGCGGTTGCCTGAACACTGCAGATCTGGGAGTTTTACTAGTGGCTTGAAGCCTGTTTGGGTCACTTGGCCATCAAAAAGCTCAAGTAGCTGATTCTGACCAGTCAGCAGATGTAATCATGGTTTTGACTTGTCCCAAGTACTAGCTGGTGTCTTGCCTAGAGTTGACCGTAGTTTCCTCCTTTTTGGCCTTACGTTGACAGTCTTTGACTGTTAATCAAAGTGGTAAATAGTGACTGGACACGTTGAGTCTCTGCTTCAGTAATTCCTGTCCAACTTCAAATATAAGTTGCTTAAAGGAATAAGACTCTTCTGACTCCAAACTAAAGGCTCACTGACAATTTAAATGGCCCACTGAGAAATGGTCAGTCACCGAGACTTGGGCAGGGCATGTGCTCCTGGGGAAAGTGGGGGGTTGGTAGTGGAGGGGATTTCTTTCTTCTCTAAGTCTCCTAGCTCGGACTCCTTACTGAGGCCAAAAGACTGTCACCAGAAGCTCAGTCACTTCCAGTGTATGCAGCAGCCTGCTAAGGTGCAGTAAATGAACAGGCAGCTGTAAAAAGGCTGTAGCAAACATGAGGCTCCCTTATGCTAAAGTGTTGCTACTCTTGTAGGCTAAGTGCTATTTACGGAGGCACCTACATGCTGAACAAGCCAATTGAAGAGATTGTGATAGAAAATGGCAAAGTGGTTGGCGTGAAATCTGAAGGAGAGGTACAGTAATGCTTATAGATTATTTTTTCAAATACTTGCTGTTCGAGACCTCTCCTCTGAAACTGCAATAGAGCAAGTGTAACTCAGGCTTGGTTTGGTATGCACACAAACTAGTTTGAGCCATCAGGATTTTTTACTTAAAATCTTAAGGTTGCTTTTAAGCCCCAAAAGCTGTGCCTCTGGAGTGAAGTGGTCAACAGACAGTAAGGAACTCTAAACAGGTGAGCTTCAGATGTTCTCTGAAGTAGATCTAGAAAATAGCTTCTGATGGATTTTATCCTAAATCCACGTTCTGGATGCATGTCAGAATTGTTGTATTCCTTGAAAGCTGAGGAGGCAGTTTAATCGAAACAGAACATCTTTCCTTGTACCTGTCAGTGCATCTAACTTGAATAGGAAATTGACTCTACCCTTGATAAGATGTGTTAGTGGCTCGTATATTTCTGGCACTGAATTTCCTTACCACTTCCCTAGATAGACAGACAGTAAATCAGCCTCGCAAAACTCTCAATTTGTGAATCCAGGCAGAAAAATCTACTTGCCCACATCTGATGGAAGCTCTAAATATACCCTTTACTCATCTGACAATTTGCTCGTTGTGCCAGTCAGTTTTCCAGGGCAAGGTGAAGTTGTTTCACTTGCTAACGACCTCCATGATACAGATGCTTCTTAATCTTTAAATTATTAAAAAATGGCACAATTGTTCATACGAGGGTGAATCCAAATAAAACGCTACAAGTTACAGATGCTGTACATAGCAGATATCTAACTTGTACTCAGATACTGTTTCCGAATCTCCAGATGGCCCTGACTGGACATAGGCATTCATAACCTTAATCCCTCTGATACTGACGGGGCTGATCTTGTTCAATGTCCCTATGTTCTTTCTGTTGATACATCCATAAGCTTGTACAATGCAAATGCAAAGTTACACTAAACAAACATCTGGATTAAGAAACCAACCTTGGCAGTATGTATTGATGTCTAACCATTCAATAGTCCTGCATATAGCTCAAAAATGTAGAAAAATGTAAAGTCTCTACAGGTGGTTTGGAAAATTGCATATAACCACTTGTATTGAAATGATGACCTGTACAAAACTCTGGCCTACAGCAAATGGTGGAAAAACCCATCTCGTACTGAAGGTGGAATACTAATGGGTGACACGGAGAGAATAGCTCCTAAAGGGAATGCTTCAGAGTACTGGAGGCTTCCCTGCTCTAAGCATTTACTTCTCCGCTGTGGAAATCTAGCCTGACTGTTTGGTGCAGTGTCACTCGACTGTAAACAACTGCCTCATGGAACTAAATCTAAAATATGTGTTTTGTTTTGCTGGTCAGCAGTGGTGCTTCTCGTCCTCATCTCTAGTCAGAGAAGCTAAGAGGCTACTCTGTGCTTGAGAAGGTTGGGGAAACCTGCTCTTCCAGCTGAGGAATTAAAGTTTGTGCTTTGTCTGTCCTTGGCAGGTGGCCCGCTGCAAACAACTCATCTGCGATCCCAGTTACGTCCCAGATCGGGTAACAAAAGTTGGCCTAGTGATTCGAGTAATCTGTGTCTTAAACCACCCAATCAAGAACACAAATGATGCCAACTCCTGCCAGATCATCATTCCACAGAATCAGGTCAACCGGAAATCAGGTGTGTGGGGAAGAGTGGCTGTCAGGTGCTTAGCATGTCTGCCTAAGCAGGTGTTGCGGCAGACTGTTTGCACTTAGCTTGGTACACACTTTAAATCCTTAGTACGTGGACTTGTCTCCTCTGGACAAATGAAAGCGTTAGGCTGCTGCGAAGTAATGAACTTTATCAATCAGAAAGGAAAACATTTAAACAATTCCTAATAAAACAGCTCAGAAAGCCACCCTCCCAGAGAACATGATCACCTTCCTCTTCTAATAGCTTGCACATGTGCTTCCTCTTGAGGGTCCTCAGTATCTTGGTCTAGCCGCCCACCTCCTTGGATCCCACACTTGTCATATGCAGTATTTCTTACTGGGGAAGATGCTAAGATGGTTGTCCATGTGACTTCAATGCAGTGGGTGCATTGTGCAGCTCAGATCCTGTCTCGTCTATTCAGTTCAGCTTCCTCTTTAATTCTGCACTGCTCTGCTGTCTGGGGCTGGATGCGCACTCCACTCTTGCACACTTGCTCTGTGTTCTCAGCATTGTATGTTAGTAATACCTGGGCTCCTTCCCCTACACAGGAGTTCCTGGTCCTCTCCCTTGTGGATGCTGGATTGGCTCCTGATGGAGACAGCTGCTAGCTGTTTCTGCAAGTGATGGTATCATTTAGGCATGCAAAGCCCATCACTCTCCCCAGCCAAAGATGTCCAGGTGTTTCATGGATCCAGGGTTTGAGCTGCTTACTGCCCTCCCACAATCCAGACAGGGACGCCTCTCTATCTGAAGCGCCAAGTGCCAGCAGAGCTACATGAGAAACCCAAAAGATTTAAGTGAAGTTTGCATTTCAGACTGACGGCAGGCCCCAAACCTAGGCTTTCATGCTTAAATCCCTTGTCTGAATCCAAAGCATCCAAGCGTTTGCGGTCCAATACTGTGCAAGGACATGTGCCAGAATGTGAAACTTGCTGCTTCCAATTAAGCTTGGATCTGGAAACACGCAGGCCTAAAACTCTCTTGAAGGGTTGTGATGCACTGGCTGATACAGAGCTGCCCTCTACTGGATATAGCGGGATCTGCCCGGTCTTCAACTCAAATGATTGGCCTGAAGAGAAGGGTCGCTTCTTACTGCTGGCACTTACCTTCCTTTGCTCAAGCAGTGGAGGCACAGCCCTGGGAACAGAATTCAGCCCTATCAGCTGATGGGCGTTCGTGTGGCCATAGACCTCTCCAGGGTGTTACAAACTCCTTGAAATTAGGCATTTTATATAAAAACCCACTGCATGTAAGCTCAGGGCTTGATGTCTGTAGAAGTCTGAATTACATGTAACAGGACAATGGTTGCCTCAAAGAACTTAAACTAGAGCTAAGATGAGACTCGAGTATAGGACGAAAAAGAAGGAAACCAATGTGAATGCACATCCATGTGGCCCGGCTAGGTGGGTGAGTCAGCTCGCATCCAAAGCAACTGCCAGCATTTGCCTAGCTCTTATCATGTGATCTAGATGGACTCTAATTCCTTTAATGTTTTCCAGATATCTATGTTTGCATGATCTCTTCTGCACACAACGTGGCAGCGCAAGGAAAGTACATAGCCATTGCTAGTACTACTGTGGAAACAGGCGATCCGGAGAGAGAAATCAAACCTGCCTTAGATCTGTTGGAGCCCATTGAGCAGAAGTAAGCTTTCCAGCCTGTATCAGCAATCTAGCCGCTCGTACGCGTTAGTGATTACTAAACTAGCACGGTGGGCTAGTTAACTATTACTGCTGTGTGGTGGTAAAGTCTGGGTGTCTTGTGATTGTATTCTGACCTCGAGAGGTCATTTGGCAGATGCGGGAGGCTGGAAGGCCAGTAAATACTCCTCATCATAATGAATCTGTTACTGGAATTCCACTCGACTTACTCTAGTGCTCTGTCCTAACACCAAAAACCTTGTGTATTCTTGCTCCTGGGTTTTGGCATTCGATTGATATGACAAGTTACCTGACTCCGTCTTTGTCCTTTCACTGGGAAGAGAGGTGTTGGGTAGCATTTAAAACATTCTGAAAAATGTCTTCTCTCCTAGGTTTGTTAGCATCAGTGATCTGTTTGCACCAACTGACTTGGGAACCGAAAGTCAGGTTAGTATGAAACAGCGAACTATCAAACTGGTGTGTACATGTAAGGGGAGGGGGAGGGCATCTCAAGACACTAAGCCTGAAAACTTATTTTCCAGATCTTTATTTCTCGCACCTACGATGCTACCACTCACTTTGAGACGACGTGTGATGACATCAAAGATATTTATAAGAGGATGATGGGCTCAGAGTTTGACTTTGAAGAGATGAAACGCAAGAAAAATGATATCTATGGGGAGGAGGAGCAGCAGTAATGAGCTAATGTCTAATTAGGAGAAATTAAATCTGCTAATATGAATATAAGGAACTTATTGAACACTGTATGAAACTCAATATTGTAAGGCCTGCTTTTGTAATCACATCTCTGAGAGACTGAAGAGTACTGCACTGGTAAATGCTCCCCTGGATATCATGTGTTAATTTCATTTTAGTAGGGCTGCTGTCCAGAATTTGGCTAATTACTGACACTGATTTAACTGTTCACTAACCGTGTAAACAAAAAGCAGACTACTAAACTATTTTTTTTGCAAACCTAGACTTTGGTGCAAACTGAAATAACTCATTGTCACATCTTACCTTTGTATTTTTAATCATTTGTAAACCTATTTCCCAATTATGCGATTCTGGTGGATCAGTAAACTTTGACCGATGCCATTCAGACCTGACACCAAGATAACTCTAAACGGAGCACTCCATTATTGTGGACAGCATCCCTAAAGTCCTTCCCATCAATCTTAACTTTGTGGCAAATTGTATTATGGACAAAGCCCACATATATTGTAGCAGCAAATGTTGGCATAGTTTTAGGCACAGAACCTAACCCACACTTCAGCTTCTAAAACTGTTTACATCAGTTGGGACAACTGTGCCTAAGGTTCTTGTGTGTGTCAATCTAATAAAATTGAGAGAACAAATTACAAAGCAGGCATGATGTGAAAGTATTTTCTGTACCCTATGTGGCTTTTTGGACCAAACTGCGCTGCAGTATTGATATGACCGAGCCTGTGCTTCTGATGTCTCTTGAAAAGGCTCAAATGATTTCTGTACTGCAAAGTAAAGCCAAATTCTGGAAACCAGTCCTGTGCTCTGGTCTGATTCACTCCTTTGTACAATAGCATCTGCTTAAGATCTTAAAAGATGCAGGCCTGCCACAGAGGGGAGCTTCTGTGGCTTGTAATAACCATCCAAATACAAGGGAAAAGAGTGGACTTAAACATCCTTGGCTTGACTTTCAAAGCTGCTGGGCACTTACTTTCAGAGCAGCTGAAGACTGTAAATTGTAATCCATCTCATGGACACTCTGTCCCTCCTGACTGGGGTAGGGGAATAGACCGGATCAATCACTGTGCAAGGATTGTACTGTGGCACCTCGGCTAAAACCCTCCAGTCCTTACTACTAGCATTACGTGGCCCTCTTCTCACTCCCAGCTGAAGTAGGATGTTTGACAGTTTGGTGTTTGTGGCTGCACACCAGCTGTATTCCTAGACTTTCTATCCAGTCCCACCAGGCCTGACTATTTTCATTGCCCCTCAAGTGCCAGTGCTGCAGTTGAAAACTGCACAGAATCACCTGGTTCTGGACTGCAAACTCCTTTCTAGTGTGATGTCCATTAACAAGCCCAGCTTTGGCTGCTTTAGACATTGATGGGTTTCTCCTTGCTGGTGGGGGTACTTCAAACTTTTGCCAGCTGGCTTAGTCTGTCTCATTTCTGTGTTCACACACAGCAATCGCGCATTTACCAGAACTAGCTTCGCAGGCTACAGCTCAATGTGAGGGACTAAAGCGGTACTGCTACTCCTACCGCGGTGGGCATGGCGTAAAGCAACTGCTGACCCAGGTTTGGTAAACTTCCTCTGAACCCTAAGACTCCTTGCATGGGTAGGGTAGGAGGTGAGAGCGAGCACCACTGTCTCAGTGCAGAGCTTCTTCCTCTCAGCCCTCAATCTGAGTCAGAATGACTTCTGTAGGAAGCGAGGGGCTGGCTGTGGCATTAATGACTCGGGGGCCAACTGAACAATACAGCCACATGTACAAGGAAGTTATTTTGCTACCCTACGGCTGCATGCTAAATTTGAAATAAACTCTTGAATTTTATCACTACCCCTCAAATTCCTCGGTAGTGCTTTTGGAAAGAGGCAGAAATGAAAACTAATTTGGTCAGTTGTGAACCAAGCTATCACTTCTATGCCTGACCTGTTTTCAGGTATTTCAGTAATGTGCTAAAAGTGGGCATTACGCCATGGATACAGTGGAGGCAAACGACTGTAGAATATCATGCCCCCCTCTTTGAGAAGAGGGCTTCTCTCAACATCTTTGTAGGATTGGAAGCTACTGGTCTGTAATAGGTAGTAATAGGTGTGTTTGGTAGAGCAAATCACTTCCGGCTGTACAATGAATTGGAGGACCACTACTGATCTGGAGGATGGGGTGGATTGCCCCCTCAGCAAGTTTGCAGATGACACTAAGCTGGGGGGAGTGGTAAAGGATACAGTGTGACCTAGACAAACTAGAGAATTGAGCCAAAAGAAATCTGATGAGGTTCAACAAGGACAAGTGCAGAGTTCTGCACTTGGGCTGGAAGAATCCCATGCACAGCTACAGACTGGGGACCGACGAGCTAGGCAGCAGTTCTGCAGAACAGAACCTGGGGGTTACAGTGGACAAGAAGCTGGATATGAGTCAACAGTGGGCCCTTGTTGCCAAGAAGGCTAATGGCATATTGGCCTGCATTAGTAGGAGCATTGCCAGCAGATTAAGGGATGTGATTATTCCCCTCTATTCAGAACCGATGAGGCTACATTTGGAGTAGTGTGTCCAATTTTGGAGCCCCCGCTACAGGAAGGATGTGGACAAATTGGAAAACCTGGTGGAGAGCAACAAAAATGATAAGGGGGCTGGAGCACATGACTTATGAGGAGAGGCTAAGGGAACTGGGCTTGTTTCTTCTGCAGAAGAGAAGAGTGAGGGGGGATTTGATAGCAGCCTTCAACTACCTGAAAGGGGGTTCCAGGGAGGATGGAGCTAGGCTGTTCTCAGTGATGGCAGATGGCAGAACTAGGAGCAATGGTCTCAAGTTGCAGTTGGGGAGGTCTAGGTTGGATATTAGGAAAATCTTTTTCCCTAGGAGGGTGGTGAAGCACTGGAATGGGTTACCTAGGGAGGGGGTGGAATGTCCATCCTTCTAGGTTTTTAAGGTGAGACTTGACGAAGCCCTGGCTGGGATGATTTAGTTGGGGTTGGTCCTGCTCTGAGCAGGGGGGTGGACTAGGTGACCTCCTGAGGTCCCTCCCAACCCTATTAGTCGATAATTTTATGGATCTTGCACAAAGTGCATCTAACACTCTTGCAACGTG
This sequence comes from Emydura macquarii macquarii, assembly GCF_026122565.2. Classification (NCBI taxonomy): domain Eukaryota; kingdom Metazoa; phylum Chordata; order Testudines; family Chelidae; genus Emydura; species Emydura macquarii. Next base: position 8,082,816 of record NW_027133607.1, on the reverse strand, counting down.
ACCTTGCATGCGTGGTTGGTTCTTACTGAGGAGTGATTTACAGTGGTTGCTGTGTATCTCCAGCTAGTCTGTTTATACTCAATAGACTTTCTTTTTGGATGCGTCTGCTAGTTGATCTCAATACTGGCCCCACTCCCCACATTGCAGCAGTGAGGGTCTCAGCTCTTGTCTGATTCAAGTGCTTTTGGAGCATGGTCACACTGCTCGGACACAATCAAGCTGTGGGAGGAATAAATCTTACCTTTGTCTCCACTTGTGCAATTGCCGAGGAGTCTGTAAAGGTAAGTGAATGGAAATAATTTCTTCCACTCCCAGCTCCTGGGATAGGTGGTGGGAAAGGAATGCTCCTGTACTGAAAATAGCCTGTGCTGGTGCCCTCTCCTAGACAAAGGTCAGAAGGCACCATTATGATCACCTGGTCTGACCTCCTGTCTCAACAGAGTTTGCAGCTTCAAAAAGTAAACTGCAGTCTGGCCATTTGGTGCTTCAGAATTTGTTTCTGACACGGGGGAGCCTTGACCCCTCACCCTTCCCTCCAGAAGCTTTTCCCTCGTGGGGGCAGGTGGGGCTTGTGGCATGAAACCTTTTCCATAACTGGCAGGCTGCAGGCTCAACTCCCGGTGGGAGGTTTTAAGTGAAGAGGCCTCGTTCTTAAGCCATTTGTGGCTAGTGCTCTGCTCTCCTCCCCCAACGTGGGCAAGTAGAGGCCAGCCCTTGAAGCCTACGTTGACAGTACCAGAGACTAGGGTGTGCTTCATGAAGCTGTCCTCTGTGGGAAGTGTTCTCTTCTCCCCCGCCCTGCATTACTGAGCATCTTCCTCATGCAATCAGTCCACTTTGAAAGTATGAAGTGGGGTGCTCACCTGGACTGCTTAGGTCTCAGTCTCCATTGCTTCTAGTGCCTTCTTACTCATGGATTGGGATTCACAGGAAGTGATGAGAGATTCATGGACTTTGCCAGACTGATGACATGCAGCCCTGGAGGCAGGAGCACAGCAGCACCCTGACTGACACAGGACTAGGGCAGTGAATTTCCATTGAAGACACACAATACAGCAGCAATGGTAGGACTGCTCCACTGCCCACAGCAGGGAAAAGTCCAGCTCTCTTCCCGCACCGTTCCTGAACTCTGCCCGTAGTTATTGCAGCACAAGCCTCCTGGAGGCGTAATCTGTTCCAGCCATGGTTTTTAGCTCGTGGCAACCAGGAACGCCCCATTGCTGTGTTGTCCCATCAATGGCCCATGGAAGCAGAGCAGCTGCCTGCCTGCAATATCCCTGGTGAGCTATTGGTGGTAAGGGGTAAGCGGCACTCGGTTATAAGGAAGGATGTTTCAGTGCTTTGGCAAAGTCCTAAACCAACAGATGCACCAGACTTGAACTTGTCCTGTTTTATTAGTCGCACATTAGCCGAAGTCAGGCTGTACACAACAGCTTTATTTTTAGTCTGTTTTATTTTAAAAACCCCATGAGTTACAAAAGTGTCCTTGCAGTCGATACCTGCCGGTATCCTTACAAATGTTGCTTGTCGGCTGAAGTTATTTCAAAATCTATTTAGTGTTTGAGTACCATAAATATGATTTTTGTTCCAGAATTGTGTCATCCTGCTATTTACAAGAGTTCCATGTACAGGCAAAACTGAAGTCCGCGTGTTAAATGGTACCAGTAGAAAACTGACTGTAGTGTTGCTTGATCGCTGGCAGACTGAGTGAGCAGCAAACGTTGAAAATGTACAAAACTCCTGCTGCTCATACCACATGCATGTTGTCTGTCTTCTGTACAGCAACACTCCTAAAAAGCATGGTTAAAATGGGCTAACTTCTATCCTTCAAGTGAACTGCTCTGTTCCTAGTGTTTCCAGCTGCACTACGGCTTTTGGCTGAAACTTACATCAGAAAACAAATAATTTAAACCGACTATACATTAAAATAGCTTTCCTATGCCAATGGAGTGGGGCGCGGCTGCTCCTATACTGCTGCTTATTGGCAATCCTTAAATAACATTCTACTAAAAAAGGAAACCTACCCCCGCTGCCTTCGGGCCGTGGAGCTTTGTTCTGTAACAGCAGAACCACAACACGTTCACTTTAGCTAAAGTCTTTTTAACACGCTTCGTCCTTTGTCACGGGAACCACTGCACGGGCTGGGCCGCGATGGATTTCATCACCTGGAAGACAGGATGTTTCACACCTTGGTTTTAGCAGCATGTTTACCAAAGCTGTGGGAACTTCACTTGCTACCCCCGAGGGCCTGTGTGAGGGAGGCAGGAGGGGCTTTCTGTGCACAGTGATAGTCACTGGACAAACTAGCAGCTGGTGCTACCTCTACCAGAGCCACCCGGGGAAACTTGCTGCTGCCCCCCAGTGTCCAGGCTTGTTTTCTTCATTTTACAATTACCCCCCACGCCCCTCCTCCCGCCAGAAAGCCTGTGCATGACCAGCCTGCAGGTGTGCACGCGATGGGCTGATCCACAGGGATTGCCTTAATCGGCCTGTCCACACCAGGCTCCAGCTCACGTTAACCGGTGCCTTAAACCTCAGCCGGGGGGGCTGGCCGAGCGGCGGGGCCTTGAGTTACAGCTGCTGCTGCTGCTCCAGTCAGCGTGGGCAGCGCCGTGCCCAGAAGCTAAGCGAAGTCAGGCTAATGCAGTGGTGTACCGGGGTGGGGTGGGGTGGAGGCCCCTGGGTGGCGCTGTTTTAAGGCCTTCGTAGGCCCTAGGCACACTTGCTTTCGTAGGGCCCCCCCCGACCGAAATAACAAATTAATTTGATTTTAAGCTATTAATAAATAGTTTTTTAAATTAAAAATTATATATAACTTTTTTCGTAGGCCCTACGCTCTGTGCCTAACAGATAATGCGGCCCTGCTCCTGGGCTCCTGCCTGCAGGCGTTGGGGGGGGGGGATGCCAGCCTGGCCCGGCCCTTCACCACGCACAGGAGCCAGAGGGCACAGAGCCTCCTGCGCTCTCTGCCCGTCGTGACGGGCTGGCCCGGAGCGCACTTACCAGCCCCGCACTGGCTCAGAGGGGGGCAGCCTCAACCCCCGGCCTGGGTGGGGCGGGGAGGGCAGGCCCTTCATGATGCACGGGGGGGGAGGTGCAGGAGTGGAAGCAGGAGCAGCCGCCCCTCAGCCTCCTGCGGCCCCCCCCCCCCCCAGTCGTGATGGGCTGACCTGGCTCCCCCCAGGCTGAGGGGGGGGGGGCAAGGCCACCCCACCCTCCAAGCCGGCGCCAGGCTGTGGGGGCTGGAGCAGCAGGTAAGTGTGGGGGTGCTGGGCTGGCTCTTCAGGATGGGGGGGAGACACTGAGGGGCACCCCTCAGTGCCTCCACCCCCATGTCATGAAGAGCTGGCCCAGCCCCCCACTCCCCAGGCTGAGGGGAGGGGGGAGTGAGGCTACCCCATCCAAGCCAGCGCCAGGCTGTGGGGGAGGTGGGAGCCGTGCAGCAGTAAGTGCAAGGAGGCACGGCCCAGCCAAGCCTACATTTACACCCTCCCTCAGCAGGTACAGACCCCCCTCACTGGGGCCGCTGGGGGGCAGGGCCGGGACCCCTCCTGCCCTGTGCGGGGGGAGTGTGAGAGATGGGGGACCGCAAATGTAGGCTTGGTCCCCGGGCGCCGGTGATCCTCCGTACGCCAGCAGGTGAAGCTAAGCCCTGAGGAGCGCTGCGCCCAGCAGAAAACCAGGCAATGCAGCCTCGAGTGAACCAGTGCCTGCGGCGGGGGCCTCGCCGTGCAGGTTCTTTCATTAACCGCAGCCCCGGGGAGACACCAGGTGGCCAGTGGCAGCAAGATGATTAGGCAGGGAAAGCTGGCGTGGGGGCCAGGGGAGGAACAGATGCTGGAGCAGGCTGGCATTCAGGAGCCTGGCTGAAGTGTTGCTGATCCAGCTCGGCTGTGCTGTTCTACTTGTGAGCAGAGTGCGACGCGGTATCTATAGTGCCACGCCGGGGCTCGAACTTGGCCACAAAAAGCTCTCTGCCGCTCCTCAAGGGGGTTTTCCTTTGTCGGCAAAGCAGGCGAGGTTTGGCGGTGGGAGGGCCGTTGCACTGTGTGCTCCTCCACTGGTTTGTCGACAAAACGGTGTCGTGTAGACACGGCCCAAGAGACAGAGCTGCCCCTTGACCAGTTCATCCATCCGCTCCAAGGACTGGTTTGAGAGAAGGCAGGCACAGATACCCGTGCTACAGGTGACAGCAGCGGTGTAAGTGGAAGCATGCAGGCTGGGCAGGAGGGGCTGTGCCTTTCTGCCTTTCCCTCAAAGCTTTAAAAAACTGCCAGCGATTCAACCAGGAGCACGTGAAAGGCAGGTACGTGAGCGTGGGACATTGCCTCCACAATCCCACTCAGGTGCTCTAGGGTTCCTTTGTTTGCATTCTGGACCCTACTGTTCCCTTTCTTCACGGCTGGAAGGAATAGCTACTGTAGGAATACCTGGCTTGTCTCATGTACGTTTATTGGGGGCTGTGGTACACGAGCCTTTGATGCAAAGCACTAATGCAAAAGGCGGTAGCACTCAGCACTCCCAGCTCCTGGGGACAACAGACTGAAAGGATTTAGCTCCAAAGGTAACTTCAGCCCTCTCACAAAGCACCAGATGGAGCCATTGACTATTCAAGCTTCTGCAATGACTGGAAGGAAAAGGACAGTTACAAGCTATAGCGATATACAGCCCCTGGAGGAACAGGTGAGAGCGGCCTGATCTGAGTAATTCTCCACTCCACTCTCACACCCAGAGCCTGATCAATTCCCTCCGTTATTTAGAAGTCTGCATCATTAACTATGTTACTTGACTGGCTGCTTCTGCGTTTCTGCAATTCCCAGCATGGGCATTAGTGCACTTTCTGTCAGAGGTATTCCCATCGCAACCCCTCATTTCTCTTACCAATAGCTGCTTTTAAATGGGGCGACCATTTTCTGCAGAGTGCTGGTGAAATTATTTACATCAGTGACTAGGATCCCTTTGCTTTCAAAGGCCTCTCTGCTGACGCTGGGCTTGTCTGCAAATGGAAAAGCAGCAGTGAGAAGAATACGTGATGAAATGAAACGGTTCTTTTTGCTTATGGAAATCCTAAAGTTACTCAGCACTGTCAAACTGATGAATAAATATCTAACTAGCTGCTATGCTCTTCCTCCGGTCAGAGTGGAGTAGGTTCATCTGCCTGGAGCAAATGGCCGATTCCAATTATTTGCTGTTTTGCAAATTTCAGCAGTTAATGGGAAGTCTCTGTATCTGTTGAGCAGGCAATAATAAAATGATCAAATATAAGAAAACTTAGGAGTGCATAAACAGTCTTGAAAATCTGGCATGAAAATTTACCCAAGCAGGCAGAGAATTCTACTCTCCGGCCCTTTTCTGTGATGAATTATGACAACACAATATTTTATCAGCCTGACAAAAGAAGTGGAATTTTGCAATGCTTCAGAACAGCATCGGGGAAGCAGTACAGTGACTAAAGCACTGGAGTGGGAGACCTGGATCCTCTTCCTGCTCTGATTGTGTGACACTGCTCCTTGCATCAGCTTCCCCAGCTCCGAAGAGCAGTTAACATCATCACTTCACCAGGCTATTCCGCGCTTTAATTCCAGACATTTTTTGTAAAGCACGGTGAGATTATCCGAGGAAAGGAGCTCTCGAGTATGCTGCACCAAGTGTAATTAGTGTTATTAGCCATGCCTGTTTCATGGACCCATCTTTTTCTACCCTCCTAGACCGACAGGCTGCACTACTCTTTGAGCTTACAAGAAAACACTTATCTATGCAAGGTTCACAGAGCAGGTGATGAGCCTGAATGCACATCTGCCGGGGGGTAAGCATTAGCACATCATCATGCTCATTTTGAAGAAAGGGAACTGAAACGCAGAGGTCAGGTGACATCCTTCAAGTAAAAAAGCCAGACAGTAACAAAGCTGAGAATAAAACAAGATGTCTGTGCTTCTATCCCCCTTCACTACAGACACATCCCCCTTTCTCGGGATAAGAGTTCAGCTCCCAAATGAATCCTTTCTCGATTTGTACCAATTTTAATTCGTGTCAAAATCTGTTTGTCGTCCAAAGGGAATGTTTAATGGAATCCAGAACTATGTACCACCGGACATCCCTGTTTTGGGTACCCTGGCCTCATGCTGTGTTTCACACCCACCTACTGTGTCTGTCCTTTGTTAGCCCGTAAACAATTTGGGGGCAGGAATTGTCTATTTTAAGATTGTAAAGCACCCAGTACAAAGAAGCCTGAATGCTGATTGAGGCCAAATGGTCCTACTGCATAACAGCTAATTAGGGGTACCCAGAGCTCATTTCTTACCTGTGAGATACACAGCAAACCTAGCACTGATGTGCTGGACCTGCAAGTTCAGCAAGCACTTCAGATGCTCTGATTTTGTGCATGATTTGGAGTCACACTGATGGTAGTGAAGAACTTCAATGGTATTCGCTTCTTGGCATGATTTCAGGATCAAGCTCTTTTTGTGTGCAGTAGAATCCACCCTGTTGGAACGGAAACAAGTTTGACACAGTGAATCATGGCGTTAGTTTACATTCAGACAGAATCATCATGGATAATATTTAAAGCCTTTGTTTTATACACGTGTTCCTTTCCCCTGGACTTTCCTCCCTACAGCTCTGTATGTTTTTTAATCTGTGCTAATGAAATTACATTAGTAATCATCACGCCAGCTCTAAAACTGCCCAGCCACCTTGCAAGAAAGTTTGCCAAGGTTGCTCCCAAAGCTGACCACTGCATGGGTGGTCTCAGGGTAGCTTGGTATTGTCAACTCAGGTGTCTCATTACCAATAGCATAAAAGGGCTTGAGAAGGGCTGCTTGAGTCTAATTGAAGCAATGATTCCATCGATGTACCTAACGCCTACAGAGAGGCCTATGAGTGCACTGCAGGATCCTCCTCTAGTATATTCTGAATAAAAAGCTAACTGAGGATACGTCTACACTGCAAATAAAAAGCTGCAGCAACGTGTCTCAGAGCCTGGGTCAACAAAGGGGCTACAGCATTAAAAATAGTAGCGTAGATGTTTCCACGAGGGCTAGAGCCCCAGTTTTGAACCAGCCCACCTGGGTCCAAGCCCAAGCAGGAACGTCTACACGACTACGTTTAACACTATAGTGTGAGCTCAAGTCTGTAAATCTGGCTCTCAGATTTGCTGCCAGGGCTTTTTTTTTTTTCGCATTGTAGATGTATCCACGGAAGCCCAAAGTTTCTGCGACATCACAGGCTAGTCAAAGGGACACTGTCTGATGGAAAATCAGATTTTAAAGAATCAAAATTTCCTGACCTGTGTTAACACATTAGATCATTGAAGGTGAAAGAATTTTACAATTAATTTACTTTTCACCAGTTTTCCTTTCTGTATTTCTCTCTGCTCAGGCAGTGAAAACAGACCACTCAGTTTTCACCTCTCAGTCTACTAAGTTTCACTTTCTGGCTCACTCACTAGCTGGGGAAAATAAAAAAAAAACAGCAGGGGAATGTTCAAATGCTAACAAAAATTGTTTTCATTTTAAAAAAATCATGGAAGCAATATTATTAAAGGGACATTGTAAACTTTAAAAAAAATCACTTTTTAAAAAATGTATAGTTCTTATGAGTAGCACCTAAAATGACTGACGGATAGAAATGAGGGGAAAAGGTTTTTCCTCTATTTTTTCGAGCACATATAACTCTGTCTGTTTGACAGAACTTCCTGAATAGTTAGTTTCACTGTTTTCCTTGCTCAGTCTAGTCCCCTTATTGTTTGTGTGAGTCTTTCACATAGCAACAGGGGAGAGAAAAATGTTTTAAAATATACAAAGCCACAAACATTAGCCAGGAAACTTCGTGGCAGGTGCAGGACCAGAAAATACTTTAACTCATTTTTGAAATTGACAAGATTTCAGGTTGACAATGTCCCTTTAACCTTGGCTTTTCTAAAGCTCTGCTTTTACAAAACTTACATCGAGCCGAATTCGATCTGACAGTTTAATAATAATATAGTCAAAGCCACTTTTTCTGAAATTGCTTACTGGAAATTTGTAAATGAATAATTTCCTTTTTAATATCAATTGAAAAAAACACAACCCACTCCAAACAGCCCTGCCTAAATCAAACATTGAAGTCTTTGTACAGGTAACAAACACTCCCAATGATTTCAATGGGAGTTTTGCTCACTAAGGACTGCAGGATCTGGCCCAATGCCAGTAACGCCAGTGCAGCATGAGTAGCTTTTTAATTGCCTACACGATAGAACTTTGTTTTCGGTGTCGCTGCTCAATATGTCTGTGCACTGAATGAGGCAGGCGTCCTGTGGAAAGATAGCATGTGATCCTTTAATTAAAGACTATCGTGCATACGCACAAGGCAGATGAATTAAGGTTGCACAACCTTCATTCTGGCATTTTCTAACTCTGGACTGCTTGACTTTGCAAGCATAACCTCTATTACACTGTTTTGTATGTGTAATATTACGTGTAGTTTCACTGAATGAGGCCTTTTCTCAGACTCCCCGTTAACAGATTAAAGAAGAGTTTCTGTATCTGAGAGGAATTGTGTTCTGATGGCTAGGAGAAGATAGGGAGTCAGCGCTTCGCAGTTGTACCCTTGGTTCTGCTACTGAGTTGCCGTCTGGTCCAAGATCACACAACCAATCAGTGGCAGAGTCACAAGGAGCAAAGCACAAAATTTAAAGGGAGATCAACTCTAGCTGTGAAGCTTCTGGCTTTTGCTGATCTGTATCAGACAATTCTTTATCTTTACTTGATTTATAGATAGTCCAGGTTTGTTTCAGGTTTTAATGATAAACTTGCTGGAACTTGCTCATGTAAAAATTACTCATGTAAACAAAAAATAACATGAGCAGAACTTAAAGCCCTCTTCTCATTCCAATAAGGGACCCAGACTAGGTTTCAGACGCTCAGCTAGGCCTCTCAGTCCATACTGGATGTACTGAAGACTGTGATGTCAGGAGGTGTTACTTATACAACTGATAAAAGGCCATGCAGAAGGCCTGGATGCTAAAGGAATCAGACGGGGGCTTGTCTACAAAACACCACAGTGTGGACTCCAGGGGTGTGATTTCTAGAGCACTCTTACGTGTTGCACTCAGACCTCCACAGAGCCTGCTGGTGTGGTCTGAAAGGTATAGAATCATAGAACCGTAGAGTTGGAAGGGACCTCGGGAGGTCATCTAGTCCAACCCCCTGATCAAAGCAGGACTAACCAGGACTAACCTCAGCTAAATCATCCCAGCCAGGGCTTTGTCAAGTCTCACCTTAAAAACCTCCAAAGATGGAGATTCCACCACCTCCCTAGGTAACCCATTCCAGTGCTTCACCCCCTTCTAGTGAAAAACTTTTTCCTAATATTCAACCTAGACCTCCCCCACAGCAACTTGAGACCATTGCTCCTAGTTCTGTCATCTACCACCACTGAGAACAGCCCAGTTCCATCCTCCCTGGAACCTCCTTTCAGGTAGTTAAAGGCTGTTATCAAATCCCCCCTCATTCTTCTCTTCTGCAAACTAAACATGCCTAGTTCCCTCAATCTCTCCTCATAAGTCTTGTGCTCCAGCCCCCTAATCATTTTGGTTGCCCTCCGCTGGACTCTCTCCAACTTGTCCACATCCTTTTTGTAGTGGGGGGCCCAAAACTGGACACAATACTCCAAATGCGGCCTCACTAATGCTGAATAGAGGGGAATAATCACTTCCCGCGATCTGCTGGCGATGCTCCTCCTAATGCAGCCCAATATGCTATTAGCCTTCTTGGCAACCAGGGCACACTGCTGACTCATATCCAGCTTTTTATCCACTGTAACCCCCAGGTCCTTTTCTGAAGAACTGCTGCCTAACTTGTCGGTCCCCAGTCTGTAGCTGTGCATGGGATTCTTCTGTCCTAAGTGCAGGACTCTACACTTGTTCTTGTTGAACCTCATCAGATTTCTTTTGGCCCAATCCTCCAGTTTGTTTAGGTTCTTCTGTATCCTATCCCTACCTTCCAGGGTATCTACCACTCCCCCCAGGTTAGTGTCATCTGCAAACTTGCTGAGGGTGCAATCTACCCCATCCTCCAGATCATTAATGAAGATGTTGAACAAAACCAGCCGCAGGACCGACCCCTGGGGGACTCCGCTTGTGACCGGCTACCAGCTAGACATGGAGCCATTGATCACTACTCGTTGAGCCCTATGCTCTAGCCAGCTTTCTATCCATTTTATAGTCCATTCATCCAACCCATACTTCTTTAACTTGCTGATAAGAATACTGTGAGAGATCATATCAAAAGCTTTGCTAAAGTCATGGTATATCACGTCCATCGCTTTTCCCACATCCACAAAGCCAGTCACTTCTTCATAGAAAGCAATCAGGTTGGTCAGGCATGACTTTCCCTTGGTGAATCTGTGTTGACTGTTCCTGATCACCTTCCTCTCTTCTAAATGCCTTAAAATGGATTCCTTGAGGACCTGCTCCATGATTTTTCCAGGGATTGAGGTGAGGCTGACCGGTCTGTAGTTCCCTGGTTCCTCTTTCCTCCCTTTCTTGAAGATGGGCACCATATTTGCTTTTTTTAAGTCATCAGGGACCTCCCCCAATTGCCACGAGCTTTCAAAGATAATAGCCAATGGCTCTGAAATCACATCAGCCAACTCCCTCAGCACCCTCAGGTGCATTGCATCTGGCCCCATGGACTTGTGTATGTCCAATCTTTCTAAATAGTCTTGGACCTGTTCCTTCAGCACTGTGGGATGTTCACCTCCTTCCCATTCTGTGCCGCCCAGTGCAGCAGTCTGGGAGCTGACCTTGTCTGTGAAGACAGAGGCAAAAAAGACATTGAGGTACCTAATGTGCGTTAATGTAGTCCTGTTTGAAATGGGACTACACCAACACAAATGAGATATCTTGTCGTTTGTGCCAGCAGGGTCTACATGGGACAGTTAGAATGCAACACATTAGAGTGCTCTGGAAGTCACACCCCTGTGTACTGCCCTGCAGTGCCGTGTAGACAAGCCTTGGGAAGTCAGTCAGACAGTACTGTCATTACCTTATGTCTTCTTTTAGTTTTTTACTTTCTTTGTAGTGAAGCAGCCACTTCCACCTCCCGTTACTGTTCAGTTTTTCCAGTGTTTTAACAGTTTCCTTCAGCTGACCTGTGGGCATAAAACATTTCAGTGTGGAGTCTGAGAATCAGGTGGTGTCTGTCAAACCAGAAGTCCAAGCATTACTACCTGCAAGATGCGCATTAGCGTCTTCTTCAAGAGCAAAGGCCAAAAAGTCCATTAGAGGTTTGTGCTATTGTCAGAGAGTGTTCAAAGGGTTATCAGGACAGAGGCATCTTTCACCTTCAATTTGCCACTGAATCCAGAGAATAACATCTATTGGCCAAAAGACGTTACCCACGAACCACTGTCCTTCGGCCTGGGTGAAATGAATGAGTGGGAATCTCTGCCTGGTTTCTAGGGTACAGATGTTCACACCACAAAAAACTGCCCCTCTTGGTGGCACGAACTGACACCACAGATGTCAGAGACCATCTGATGTCGAACTACCACATCAGATGGTCTCTCAGTGTCAGGGTTAAGGAAAGCTGGTGACGGTGCCCATTTTGTGGGCAGAGGGAAGTCAATCTGAGGCCTTTCCCAAGCATTATGTTCAATAAATAGACAGAAAAAGCCTTTGGCAACTTGTCTTTTGTGTGGGAAAATGCTCCACTGTGCTCCACGCTGACTGGCTTTGGGAAAATTGGCAGTAACTTCTGCTACCGACCAACATCTCTCTATAGTCCCTGCCACTGTCAAGGCCTTCTAGTGTCATGTCTCCCCAGCTGTTCATTGTAACCCTGTCACTGTTATTACAGTGCTATGATGATCATCATCCTGCAGCAAAGACCAACAGTTTTCATTCATATAAAGGAGGTGGGGGTAATTAGACTCACCTAAAGTTACATTTCCTAACACTTCATCATCAGAGACCACAAAACCCCCCATGTGAAACAGCTCCTGATAAGTGTGATCAGTTATGTCCTCTGGGCTGTCCACTCCAGCAAATGTTACGTTGGGACAGTGCTTTAATCTCAGCAAAGAAGGAATCTGTTAAAGGCAAAAACATTCTTCATGTTCAATATGTACCTTTTAACTAGTTAGACTTCACACCACATACTCAGGAAATTCTCTCATTCTTTTTTCTTCTAGGAGATCCTGTGTCCCTGCTGGACTTTTGAGGGTGCCACCCATTTCCTCCTGTTTTATACACCCCACCCTTAAGTCTCCATAGCACAGTCCCTTCAAGCTGTGGACAACTCAATGGGACTCTGCAGGAGCTCTTAGCCCTCTCTTTAATAGCCCAGCGGTGATCACTGTTGAGGATATGAGGTACATCTCTACCACTCCTAGCCAAAGGGCTGGGCACTGGCAGCCTCTGTCAGCAATTCAAAGACTACGGGTATGTCTACACTGCATGCTAAGCCCAGGCTCTGACTCAGGTTTGAGGCCAAGACCACCTCCTGTCTACTGACACAAGACACAAAGAAGTCTGAGTCAGGACAGCAAGCTCTCAGGACTCGGGTCCTAGGACTCTGCTAAGGGGATGCGTCAGAGCCCAAGTCCTGCTGTGACTCAGGTCCAAATTCTATCGTCTTGCAGTGTGGACACAGGTCAAGCGACAGACCTGAGTCAGAAAGTCTGCATAGGGCAGTATGAACATGTTAGCCAGGCCATGAGACCCAGGTCCAGCAATTTTCAACTCAGGTTTACCATGCAATATGGAGGCTTAAGCAAGCAAACACTGAGTCCACAGAGCTGGGTTTAGTGGGCCGTGTAGACATGAGACCAGGTAGAATAATCAAAACTGGTTCACAGAATGTAGTGAACTCGAGTACGTCTTAAACGATGCCAGTTAAAAAAGACTGACAAAAGCTGGAAATGTGGACAGGAAGGGGTACTGGGTAAAATAGTCTCTGGTCACATCTTAGAATTAGCAAATACTGGGATAGGCCAATAGGTAACACTGAGAAAATGCAGGATTTAAAATGACCACACAGACCCCAGAGTGTTATTTTGAACGACGACTCTCCCGTCGTATAATTTCAGAAAGTGGCTATTCCTTTGCCTGTTCACTGCAAAGTGACTTCAAGAAAAGCCACACCTGGGTTTTACACCTTGTGTGCAGCACTTAGATACTGCAGGAATGCTGACAGGGATCTCAACCGGGGCCTAGGAGCCAGGAATTCCTGCATTTTGACCCTGGCTCAAACTGGTTTACTGTGCAGACTTGGAAAAGGTAAATGTGGTTAAACCAGATAGACCAGTTTGTAGTGACTTCTGAGGTTGTTAGCTATTCTGTGATATAAAGTGGAGCAACAGCAGTGAAAGAAATGGGCCCTCTGTTGTTGTTTTATTTTACAACCCCTTCGCCATGCACATTTGGTATTAGGTTAGCCTTAAATGGCAAAATCCTTAGAGCAACACCAGTTAGGATGCAGACATGAACAATTGCAGATAAAACTTTGGATAGGTGCAAAACGAGAAACCCATTTAAAAATGGATTGCCGTATTTAGAAATGGTGTTTCCAGTTTTGAAGAAAGAGACTTCTGAACCTACTTTATGAATATGCAAAGATATGTCCTCATTTCTAATAATGACAATCAGTCTGTCTGTCTCCAGGTGTTGTGTTTTACAGAAATTCAAAGGTTCAATTTCAGTGTGGCCACTTTTCTTCAGTAAGCTCTGAAACACAAATAAATCATTGCAACAAAATAAGAATGTTTGTATGGCCAACATTTTTACACCTTAACAAAAACAGGCCATTAAAATACGATTTCCAACTGAGTATGAAAACTATGATTTTCCTGCAAATAACCTGGATACTTAGATCCTTGATATGCTCAAGACCAACATGAAAACTAAATCTTGTCTTGTTTAGTTACTATGAAATGGGATTTCTCCCCAGTTCTGCAAACACCATTTATATAAAGTTTGACCTTATAAAGTCCAGGTTTATTAAATGAGGGTACCAGTCAGAAATGGAAAAAGTAAGCTATTTTATCAATATGCCTAAGGTGTATTTTGGTTATTGATTATTTTAGAAACAAAATAATTTAATTATCTGAAAATTCAACTTACTCTAAATGTCAAAGACAAAACTTTAAAAATAAATTTACCACTTGCTCAAACACCACACAGGAAGAGAAGAAGTAAGAAAAAATGGCAGTCACTTTGCAGTGGACTCTCCCGGTGCCAACCAGTATGCAGTGAGGAGAGATTTAAAATGGCTAGCACCTATATCATCTGAACTCATCAGCACAGCAAAATCTATGTTCATTCTCTAATACACCCTTGTTGGATACACATCTCAATCTGTATATTCCAGAGGGGTAGCTGTGTTAGTCTGTATACAGCAAAAACAACGAGAGTTCTGTAGCACTTTATAGACAAACGCAACCACAGGATTAAGTTGCTGAGGTAAAAAAAAAATGCACCCAGTCAATCAACTACATAGAAAAGTATGAGTTAGCAGATGGGCTTTCCTTCCACCATGCCCTGGAAGTCAGGCTATGGTTCTGTCAGACTAAGGCTGGGTCTACTCGAGTTGGCTGGAAAACGGAAATGCCTTTCTGCATAAAACATTGCATGTTTGAAATGTTTCTTTTGTCCGACACTGGGACAAAAGAGCAAACATGCACAATTTTTCATGGAAAGGGTTTTCCGGAAAAATTCTGTTTCAGAAGCACTGAAATGAAACGTTTTGGCTTCCTGGCTGCCCACTTGTAAGACACTTGTCAACTGCACTTAGGAAATTCGCAAGAGTCTGGCAGCCTGCCTGCCTGCAGGAGAGGGAGAGAGTCTCAAGGTGACACCCCCAGGCAGCTCTCCAGGAAAGCTTTTGTCAATTTCTCTGGCAGAAAGTGAACTTGAGGCGAGTCTGGTAGTCAGGCAGCTAGGGAGAGGTTATTTTGATTTTCCCAATGGAAAAGTCTCCCCCCACTCCCCCCCAAAACTGACATGTTCTTGTGAAAAGGGTTTTTTTTTTTTTTTTTTCTCAGAAAAGGCACAACTGTGAGCCTAGAGAAGGCACAGGCACACACCCTTGGTTTTTACCACCACGTTTTCTAGACCAGCTCAGAGCTGGGTGTAGACAACAACAGTGGTAAAGAGGCCAGTGACTGTCTACGCTGGCTCGCCTACTGTTGCTACTGCCAGTGCAACGGAAACGAAGAGATTTCCCCCCCCAAAAAAAACTCTAGTGTAGAGATAGTCTAATTGAGGAAACAAATTCCAGTGTCAAAGACGCTGTATTGAAAACCACCTTACGGTAGCACACAGATATTCACTGTAACACTTGGACTCTTGACTAAACTTGGCTGTCACAATCAGGCGCAGTGAGATAGGCCAGTTTCTCAGATTAAACAGGAATCAAACCATGTTCTGTAAGGTTTTTTTTTTTAAAAGCACCATCATCAATATCTTGAACCAGGACCAAAAGCCAACAGAAGACACCAGTGCTGTCTATGGAACACGGGTGCAATGTGCTCTCTACAATTAAGTACCCTAAATAGTTGGCCACTATAGTTTACACCACCTGAAATGTGTGTACGTTCTCTCCATTGGGATGAACCACGTCCCCAGAGCAAGTAAGCAAGACCTAAATCAGAAACAGTCATAGCTGTGTAAAATGCAGATTAAAAAAAAAGGAATTTCAAACCAGAAAAGCCACCTGGGACTCCAGGACAATCAAGGAGCCAGGACTATTCCCGAACTGTGCAACTCCATGACAAACGCTGAGCAACGACTGCCTCGCCTTCTTCCCAGTGTAAACGTTTTTTTAAAAATTATGACGTGTACACAGACTAATGCCACGATGCAGCCTGGCAAATTCAAACCTTAGCCAGCTGGCACATGGATGATAGTTCAGTTCTGTGGTTTACTCATTTTCATTACTACTATGAACAGAAAAAAAAACTGATTTGCTGGATTAGCCTTTAGTGCCTGAAGATCACATCTTCGGTCACAAGTGAAAATTAATCTGGTGATCTCTGATCCTAGTTCCCCTGTTAATGCATCACAAAACTACCACACACTTCAGCATAATTTGCTTGAATTATGGCTCCAGAGAGCTAAGATAAAATAGCACAGGATCAGGACTGCCGTGGAGCTGTGTGGGGGGCCCTCTAAGACTGACATAGCAGGAGGGTACTGCAGATCAGCATAGATGAGCATTGGCCAAATCGTGTGGGTAAGCTTATGCAGAGACCGTCTGCGCCACACCTGGCTCAAGCCAACGGTACAGTTCAACATTATAAGAAGCATTAAGTTCACTCACAATTTTAAACAAACTAGGAAGATTTAGAAGTTGCCACATTACCTTCATTCTCATAAAGAAAGGATCATCTTCTGTTTCAACTAGGTAGAACCTACAAGCATTTTTGCAAGCCTCTTTAACAACACTTTTCAGTCTGTAGTGTAGGGTGTTGCATAAGTCACTAATCATGGTCTCATAGGAGGCTGTTCTTTTGGGAAAATATGTGCATTTTTTCCTTTTGCTTGCCGACTCTTCTGAGGTACCGCTCTGATTTCTTCCTTTGTTACCCGCGTGTATATTGTTCAACATCACCCTGTTGAACTCAGCATATTCATTTAGAATGATCGAAATATCCCCCCGGGATTCTTTTAGCTGATCGTCATATTTTAACTTGCGGAGATGTAAAGGAATAGCATAGTCACCGCCCAGGCTTTTGACTTTTGCAGCGTTTCTTTCATTGCTAAATTTACCCTGCCATGGGACACAGAGAGGAGGCTCAGCAAAATCTGTGAACGTATCATTTCTCAGATGCCAACTTGATCTACGCCGCCTTGTGTCTGAACGCACAACTGTTACCAGAAGGGGGCTCCGACTTCTGGGTGGTGCATTTAGACTAGGAACTTCAGGAGCCTCTCTGAGGGGCAAAGTCTCAGCCATTACCTGGGGAGAAAACTGTTTTGGAAAGACACTGTTGGAGGTAGAAAGTGGTGATTGCCGGCTTTTTATTACTTGCTTTAGCTTATAACTGAAACGCAGACACTCCGTATCTAAAGTGTTCTGGGTAAGATCATCAATAACCTGCCAGGTCCTAGTCAATGAGCTTATTAAGTCAGATCGTTCCACAAAACGGGCACGTCTCTTTGAAGATTGTAAAGTTCTAGTTGTGTCTTTGTGTTTTTTGGTAACAGTAAAGTTTGTATAATCCCTTGGGATGCCCTGATCATCTTTAATATTGACAAAAGGTGGCACATACCTATGATCTTCCCTTAACCCAATGGGCCAGCCTGACTCAACAACTGAAAACCTTTTGTCTGCTTCTAAGGAGTACCAGTCATCACTCTTACAATTTTTGTTTTCTGAGCTTATACATGAACAATCATAATCAGTCCGTGTAACTGTTGTTGCATGGATAGCATCAATGACTCTTGAACTACAAGAACCTCTAAATTTAACTGTGGGATGTGCCATGCCTCCAAAATATTTTTTATCAGGGTCTCCAGAAAAAGATTCATATGATAAATTTTCAGAGGTCAAATGCACACCTATACCTTTGGTAGGGAATTTTGTACCTTGGTTGGCCAAATGTTCCTCCAAAATATCCTCAGTATCACTAAGTTCTAGAGTCTCTCTAGAGTGTGTTTGTGCGTGTAATGTTGTAGGCATTTGAACAGTGGAAACAGGAATTTCTTCCCTAGTGACGTCTGAGTCAGTATGATATGAATCAACAAACATACTAGATTCTTCCATCATACAATCACTCAGCAGTTCTGTTTTTTCACAAACTGAGCTCTGTTCACATGCTTGTGTGAACTGCTCCTCCTCCTCCTCTTCTGAGACAGATGCAGTGCCTGCATCAGATTCCTCACGTGATGTGGGTTCTTTGTCCTCATTCTCTGGTAAGTCCGCTACTTTACCGACAGGGATTTCATGTTCTAAAAACATGTCTTTTTTGGCCTGTTCTGTGTAACAAGAACTTGAGAAGTCTTCCACAGCAGAAGAAGCTATCTCCACTTCTAGCTGATCAGTGTGGTCAGTATTCATACTTTTGGAAAACACTGGATCCTTCTCACTTTGTTCTAATAAGCTATTGTGCACATCTGTCTCTCTGCTGACGGGGATCCGATGCTGCTGAAAAGCAACACCAGTCAACGATTCTGGGTTAGGCCACGTGAGCTTGTCAGTTGGAGAAATCTCTTCCTCACTCTCTAGTAAGTCTGCTATTTTAACCACAGGGATTTCATGTTCTAGACATTTGTCTTTCTTTGGTTGTTCTGTATAACAAGAATTTGAGGAGTCATCCACAGCAGACAAGGCTGTTTGACTCCCAGAGATGGAGCATATCTTCATAACATCTATTTGATCAGTGTGGCCAGAATTCATATTTTTGCAAAGTGCTGGATCATGCTCACTTTGCTCTACTATACTTTCGGGCAGTTCAGTCTCTCTGCTGATAGGGCTGCTATGCTGATGAAAAGGAGTACCAGTCATCAATTTGGGGTCCATAGGAGAGGGCTTGTCAATTGGACTTGTTTCTTCCTCCCTCACAATAAGACTGTGCATATACTGATGGTTTACAAAATTAATTTGTTTCAAATCCATATGGTCTTTAGCAAAAGATTTTTCATTAGCCACTGATAAAGCACAAGCTGATTCTACCAATTTGCAAAAAGAGGTCTCATGTTCTCCACATGTAACAACCATAGTCATCTGGTTTAATTCATCAATACATGGTGACTTTTTAGTAACAGAACAGACTCCGGTATTCTTAAATTTGTCACAGCTTTTCTCAGCTTCAGTGTCAGCTTCTACGTTTGTATTTTCAAAGATTAAGCATGGGCTTTCACTTGCTCCTAAAGATTTGTTCAGCATCTCGGTCATGTCAGTAGAAGAGCTCTTCTGCTCTCCTTGAGTTGCTGTATTGCTTTGTACTTGATTTGACTCTTTAACACTCAGAGAATAATCAGCAGAACCAGTTCCTTTGTCTTCCTGAGAAATGCAGCTGTCCTCTACTGAATCACTTTGTGCTGATGACTTAATTTCTTCAGCTAGTTGGACAGTGACTTCTTGGTTCTCGGGAAGTACATCTGCAGACTGTGTTATTTCATCAGAAGGTACTTCATGGATTGGACTTGCACCAGGTGATAATGTTAGAGTTAATACACTATCAGAGGGTGTCTCCAAGTCAACTGGACTGATTGCTCTGCTGTCTTCGGGCATGCAACTTTCCCTAGGAAATACTAAACTGATCGGATCCTGGTCCATATCTTCACGTTCCAGATCGGCATCATGAATTTCTTCAGCTGTTTTGCCAGTGACCTCTTGGTTCTCAGGAAGTACATCTGCAGATTGTGTTATTTCATCAGAAGGTACTTCATGGATAGGACTTGCACCAGGTGATAATGTTAGAGTTAATACACTATCAGAGGGTGTCTCCAAGTCAACTGGACTGATTGCTCTGCTGTCTGCTGTCTTCGCATGCAACTTTCCCTAGGAAGTACTAAACTGATCGGATCCTGGTCCATATCTTCACGTTCCAGATCGGTATCATGAATTTCTTCAGCTGTTTTGCCAGTGACCTCTTGGTTCTCAGGAAGTACACCTGCAGATTGTGTTATTTCATCAGAAAGTACTTCATGGATAGGACTTGCACCAGGTGATAATGTTAGAGTTAATACACTATCAGAGGGTGTCTCCAAGTCAACTGGACTGATTGCTCTGCTGTCTTCGGGCATGCAACTTTCCCTAGGAAGTACTAAACTGATCGGATCCTGGTCCATATCTTCACGTTCCAGATCGGTATCATGAATTTCTTCAGCTGTTTTGCCAGTGACCTCTTGGTTCTCAGGAAGTACACCTGCAGATTGTGTTATTTCATCAGAAAGTACTTCATGGATAGGACTTGCACCAGGTGATAATGTTAGAGTTAATACACTATCAGAGGGTGTCTCCAAGTCAACTGGACTGATTGCTCTGCTGTCTTCGGGCATGCAACTTTCCCTAGGAAGTACTAAACTGATCGGATCCTGGTCCATATCTTCATGTTCCAGATCGGCATCATTACTTTCAGAAAGTGCTAAATCAATTGGTTCTACATCTATACTTTCATAGTCAAAATCTTCCTCTTCCTCCTCCTCCTCCTCTTCCTGGTTTTCTAATGGATCCTTCGATTCTCTCACTTTTCCGCATGGGCTATTGGGTTTTGTGCTCCTATTGTTCGCTTCTGACTGTACTGCTTCACAGGTATGTAGTGAGTCATCACCATCAGCGTGGCAACTGTCTTCATCCTCTGCAGAGAGAGTGATATTGTCCCATGTCTTTCTTTCCTCAGACATGACAGTATCATCACTAATAATCACTGGCTTAATAACAATTTCCTGCTTCTGTGAAAATGCAAAGTCACTCTGTGAAACTTGACTTAATTTAAGGGCTTCATGTGCTTCGTCTGAGCCATCAGCGAAAAGTTCTTTAGGTCTTACACTCGTATTGCTGTGTTTATCAGAAGGGTTGCAGGTAGAGCTAATGATAGACATTACAGGGTCCAGCAACTCCTCTCTTTCACTTTTTTCTTCATCAACCTGAAATTACAAAGTTTGAAATTTAACTTTTGAGAAAGAGAAATGTAGGAAGAGAAAGATCTCCGCAGCTGGCGAATATATCTTTTTTAATCCTCAAGCTGTCCTCAGCTGATTTTTTTAAAAAACCCCAGATAAATTAATTTAAATTCACATCTCAAATATTTTACTGTCAAATTCTGTCCTCAAAATAGACAAGTGAGCCCATGCATGTCCCCCATCCTTCAAATTCCCCCTCAAGATCTGCTTCTTCTGTGATACTTATAGGATATTGGCAGCCAGCAACAGCTAGGAAGATGTCAGGCAGGAATTCCTGATTTTCTGTTTTGTTTATTTGTATCTTCATATTTATTTTTAAAAAAAACTGCCTGGAAACTATCTCATGGTGCACAGAGCTAATCTATCTCACCATACGCTCCTATCTCTACCACCTTTGTCCTCTCTTTCCAATGTTTTGTTGTTCTCGCTTATTGCATCTCGCCTTGAATTAGGTTGTAAGTTCTTTGGCGTGTGGGACTGCCTCTTACTATGCCCCTGTGCATTTGTACGACACCTAGCACAATAGGGCCCTGATCCCAATTATGGCTTCTGGGTGCTACTGCAATACAAGTAACAATGAAATCGACAGACATGGTTCACATTAATCTGAGGGCTGAATCTGGCTGTAAAAGCTCTGACTCGTTTAACTGTGGGGTAATGGGCTCTCCGAGGGACTGATTTCTAAAACCCACTAATGTGTGGTACATTAATTGGTCTGCGTGGAGCCTGCTGGTGCGCTTTAATGCAGTACTGTTTCAAACAGCACTATGTTAAAGCACACCAGCAAGGTCTATATGGACCAATTAATGTGCAACATGTTAGTATGCTTTAGAAATCATTCCCCTGTAGAGCACATTACCCTACCTTGTAAACAAGCCCCAGGTGGACAAAAGTAGTACTACATTAAAGCGCACCAGCAGGTTCTACACGACTCAATTACAGTGCAAGACATTTATGAGCTGTAGAGAAAACAACCCCACAGAGCACATTACCCCACCATATAGATAAGCCGTTGGGTTCCTCCCAAAGGACTTCGAAATTTTTACAGTACAATACTAAAAATGTGTATTAAAAAGTTGTGGTACATCCTTTAACCCACAAAAGGGGACATTCCTATGTAGTCTCGCAATTTGTCCAAGAGGCACCTATTTTACAAAAATATTTTGGTCTGCGTGTTCAGTTTCAGAAAGTGTGCAATTTATTTTTGACATTCTGATTAGGACCCAGGAGGGGAAAAAACCCACCTTTCCCAGACTCTAAACACCTTGACAAGTCATTGAACAAACAAAAGCGGCTTAGCAGCAAACCCCATGGTCCCTGGGTGACTGGCTCCATTAAGGAGAGATGGGGCCAAACAGGCCTGTACTGTAATTAATTAGCTGCTTCCCAGCCTGAGGGTGCAGGACTAAGGAGAGTCAGGTGATAGATCAGTGGGCACCGGGGCCTTATAAAAGGGCTAGTGAGTTCAGTCTGAGCTGGAACTTCAGGAAGTGAGTGGGCAAGCAGGCAGGCTCACTCCTATGGAAGGCCCTGAGTCAGGGCCTGTGAGAGCACAATGATACTCCAGGGGTCCCAATCTAGGGGCTGAGTGCTCTATCCCAAAGCCAAAAAGACTCTGAAAAGGTAGCCCAGAAAGGGGGAGGGGAATAGGGTCCAGAGGGTGGGCTGAAAAGAAGCCCTGAAGGGCAGAAGAACCCTTCTGTTCTTTAGATCTTTGAACTTTTGCTACCCTGGATCAGGTAATGTTGGTTAGAGACTTGCCCAGAGGAGGGCTAAGTCACATCTCCAGCACAGATTGGTGGCTGGAAGGCCGAGGATACCAACCCTGGGGAAGGAAACTGAGGAAGGGAGTGCCACGCTCAGCCAGCAGGGGGCATTACAGGGCAGCCACACACCATGACACACCCCCTATAGTGCAGCAGTTCCCAAACTGCGGGTCGTGACCCCAAGTAGGGTCGCTTCATCAGTAGATGGGGTCACGGCCATCCCGAGTGTACAGAAGACGCCATTTTACAAAACGACCTTCCCCGCCCAGCGTGACCTCACACGCACCGTATGCACGAGGTCACGTCGCACGGAGGATGCTATTTTGCTCTACTACACAGCGCCCTCCATGCAGCCTGACCTCGCACGCGCCGTATGTGTGAGAGCTCATGCAGCCCAGAGGACGCCGTTTTGTAAAGCAAAATGGCAGCCTCCTGGCGGCGTGACCTTGCATGTACAGTGCGTGTGAGGTCACACGGCAGGGAGGACGCCATTTTTAAACGGCAAATTCCATGCTGTCTGGGGTCGTGGGAAACAACACATCTGAAAATGAGGTCGTGCAGGAAAAATGTTTGAGAACCGCTGCTGTAGAGAAAAAACCCTGCCAAACGTAACAAGACATCCCAAGCTCAACAGCTAAACCACCCTCCCCATCACCCCCAAATCAAAACACCCATGCAGACAGACAGCCTTTGCAATGTGCCATAAAGGCCAACAAGTTCAGGCTCCGTTGAACTGAGGGTGAGTGAATTCCAATCACAAAGGGCCTTCGTGCATGCAGACTGTCTGGCCAGCGTACTTACAAAGGGGGGCTTCATCTCACACACCTTGGCTGAGCACAATGTGGCCGGGGCCACAGGGCTTCGTGTGCAACGGCAAAGAACGTTATGCGGGTCTAAGCAATGAAAACACCCTCCCAGCCTCTGCCTAGGGGTCTGTGATGTCAGGAGACGCTCTGAGAGAGCTCTGAAGTCTGAACTTGGGACTCAGCTGTCTGCCAAGAACTACTGAAGCACCGCAGATTCCACTTAATAGAATCCTGGCAGGACAGCTTCTGTTTAATGGGAATGTACGGCTGGGACCCCATCCCCTGGACATCAGTGATAATGGAGTTCAGATATTGGCAATGGCGATGCATGCTGCTTAGCTGCAGGTAGGCTTCTGTGTCTGCAGCCAGGGAAGGAAGGGCTGAGGTGGGCCTGCCCCGGCTGCACCCCGCAAACCTGCCTGCATGCAGAGACTACCCAGGAGCTAAGAGGCTGGGAGGGGAGGCAATGGGGCAAGGCAGCAGCCAGGAGAGGGGCAGAGGATGCATCCTGGAGCCCAGAGCTACGCAGCACCGCTCCTTGCCCTCTCCAGGCTGCACCCTGCTGAGGGGATTGCAGGTAGCGAAGGACGCGCTGGGACGTGCTGAATCCTGGAGAATACAGGGAGAGGTATGGTGCTGGCACCCAACACCCCTGCTCTCCATAGAAAGCCCCAATATCTGGCCTGCAGCTCCCCTCCCCACCGCTGCCCTGCCCACCGCAGGCACATCCCCGTGCTTCCTTCCCTGGCTGCTGCCGTACGAACATGCCTTCCGCTTATTATCAACTTCCAGATAACAGCAACATTCTGCTGGCAGCTGAGGGGTTGCTAATCAGCAGAGTCGACAGTATGATTAGTTCCCATCTGCAGGGAGGGCTCAGGGCCTTCCGGACTCCTCACACTTCTCCCCGTTCTGCCATGTTCCTCTCCATCGAAAGAGTCGCTCTTGCGACAACATTCCCTGAACAGGGATGGACACAGCTCCTTCTAGCAGCCGTGAACACTGTTCTGTGAAGCCAGCAGAAGGAGCAAAGATCACTAGAGTGGGAAACCAGGCCCCCTTTTGCCCCGTTTTCACATGACTGGACATGGATCTTCGAGGCAGGTGTTTCTGTTACAAACACGCCATGCGCCTGCCCTGTGTGGTTGAATTTCTTACATAACTACGCCAGTTGAAATCCATGATCTTACCTTACTGAGCGTATGGGCAATATCTACGCATCCATCAACAATGACCTCTTGTGGTCCGTCTTTCAAAGGCAGGCTGCTAGGCTCGCCGCAGTCACTGTTTGAACAAATCCTTGTGCAACTCATGGATGATGGTTCATCACAAGAAAGCGGTTTCTCAGAGGAAGAAGATACTGTGCTATGGATACTGGTGGAAATCGGACTGGCCTCCGATTGAGAGTCTGCAGGACATTTTGCCAAGCCAAAAGATCCCTCACAGTCTTCACTTAATTCAGAAGGATCCAGAGTATTGCTGGAAGTCTGATTAGCCTCAGACTGAGAATCTGCAGGACGCTTTTCTAGATCAAAAGATCCTTCACAGTCATCACTTAATTCAAAAGGCTCCAGAGTATTGCTGGAAGTCTGATTAGCCTCAGACTGAGAATCTGCAGGGCGCTTTTCTAGATCAAAAGATCCTTCACAGTCATCACTTAATTCAAAAGGCTCCAGAGTATTGCTGGAAGTCTGATTAGCCTCAGACTGAGAATCTGCAGGGCGCTTTTCTAGATCAAAAGATCCTTCACAGTCATCACTTAATTCAAAAGGCTCCAGAGTATTGCTGGAAGTCTGATTAGCCTCAGACTGAGAATCTGCAGGGCGCTTTTCTAGATCAAAAGATCCTTCACAGTCATCACTTAATTCAAAAGCATCCAGACTACTGTTTATTGATACATATTTTTCAGGGTTACTGTGTTCTACCACCTTTCTTGTACTGCTCAGGAATTTATTTGGTTTGCTGTAAAACAGAGCTACCCACATGTGAAGTATAAGCTTCATTTCTTCCACATCATCAGGTATATCAGGGTCCCAGGGCCTGGAGGGAAAAAACAAACAAATTTAATTTCTCTAGCTGGTTGTGCAAAACTAATTCATCTCTGTTCAATGGATTCAGAAGTCTCAAAAACAGGGAACTGCTACCAGGAGTCTAAATGATAAACTAGGTGGTTGTTTGGTTTTCCTTGTCTGAAAAAGGGTGGAATTTGTAGCCATAAATGAGTGGCTACAGTTTCAGATTTTCAATTCATTGGCTTGTGGACACCAGGTGTGAACACGTAAGCAGGTATCCGACATGCCTTTATTTTGTTAAAAACAAAACAACTGAGCACGTATGGATTACAAACAGGAAGAGAATCAATTTCTGTATTCAAATTATTCCAGAAATCTTCTCTCCAAGGGAAGTGAAGAGAGAGACCTAAAAGGAGTGACAAAGAAACCCCTTTTCAAAAGGGCTCCAAAAGTACTGTAGAGAAGTTAGGGCAAGAAATATATATAATTTACCCACCACTGATCCACTTACCCATGTAGAGCACGAATTACAGTTTTCTCTAAAGAATTGTTGGTGTATTTGCTATCTAAATTGAAGAGGTATTCTGGTTCCCAGTGACATGTCACCTTAACAGACCCATCACAGCTCTTCACTGTGTGAGACTTGGAGAAGTCCTCCTTTAACCGGGAAGACAGCGCACTTCTTCTGCGTTTTACTAGCAAGTCGTCAAATGGCTTCTGCAGAGGAGTGCTGTTCTGCTGATGCCGAAAAGGCAGAACTTTCCCAACCAAAGGACCTGTTTTCGCGCTTTTAGCTCCGTTTCTGAAGGCAGCAGGGCCCTGTGCTCCTTTTGGGAAGGTGTGTTTTCTAGAATGTTCCGGCACCTGTGAGGCGTAAGAATGCTCAGAGGAAATAGATGAATATTTGTTCCCATCTAAAGTATCTAGAACCTCCTTGGAAAGCAACGGACGGGCTTTTGCAGAATTAGGGCTTGCACAGTTCTTCTTGCTGGAAATGACAGGACTTTTCTCTCTTGGGATAGAAGCTAAATCTTTTCTTAAATCAGATTTTGCAGGACACGAAAGTTTCTGATTCTGCGTTTTGCTAGAAGAGGATTCTCCCTTTAGATGTTTATCCACCCGGTGGTATTCATGATCCGAAGCAATTCGCGACGGCTTCCTTTTACGAAGAGAGCGTCGCTCTTTTGACGGGCCATAAGGAGAGGCAACTCTACTATCTTTATGAACAAGTGGAGGAATGCAAGAACTCAGAGCTAGATCAGCCAACATATTCAAAGCATGCGATTCACAATTACTTCCTTTCAGAGTCAGGCTGACATCTGGAGCAACAACAATTTCTGTGTAAGTCTCATTTGTGCCATTGGCTGTCCCTTGATTTTTTAATGGAATTTCATTTGGTGACAGTGACGAAGTCTCTTTCCTTTCTGCACAAGAAAAATAAAATCAGATAAATACAGAACCACTGGATTTTATCATAAGAAAGGCATAATGTAGAATTTCTGCTCTTAAAAGTGAGTGTCAAAATGGCATCATGGCAATTATTGCTTCTCAATGTTTTCCATATCAAATGTACCCAGTTTACAAGTAAAAAAATATTTACTGAGTGATAAAGTTTGCAAATTTAAAATAAAGTTTAAGAAACACAAAAGTTAATTTTGCTATTATTATTGTTACTGTAGACATTTTAGGATTGGGGCAATGTTGTGCAAGGAACTGTACATACAGTGAGAAGCTGTGAGTTTACAATGCAATAGAACCTTAACTTGAGCACACTGCACGTACTATGTATGTTCAAGTATACATTTAAACAATCCAGCCAGTAAGGAAAAAATATATACAACGTAACTGCTCCGTAAACCTTAATTTTTACATTTCCTCACTTTTTTCATTTTAATTTGCAATCTTAATGTTGCATTAATAGGGGTTTGCTTTTAATTCTCCACACAGTTTTTAAAGTCTCTAAAAAGAGGGAAAGAACTCCACGGATGCATGCTTCCTAGTAGTGCAAATCAATTCTTCCCAGAGCATAATTCAGACACATGCATTTCAAAGACTGTGCATTTTATACAGACCCAGGCACAATTATGGTGCCTCTTGGAAGTTAGCCAGTGACACAAAACTCCAGAGCAACAGAAATATTTGGTTTTTATTTATTTACCTAATGTTTAAAAGGCACCCATTGTTATGTCTCTAGGCATGTGCATATAAAAACAATATACACATTATTTAACATTACAGACTCAGAATGGAAAGCTGTACAAAAATACCCATTCCCTCTCTTCATGCAAACGCCTGTAAAGATAAGCTCTGTACAGGCTGCCTCGGGTTAAACTCTGGCTCTGTAGCAAGCCATTTAAGTGTGTTTTTCTTCTTTCTAAATTTTCCCCTTTTTTTGGCACATGCTGGGATTCTGCTCCCAGCTTCTTTCCCTAAAATATTATATTCCTACGTATTCGTGTAACCAGAACCAAACAATAGGACCTGCCCTTTGAGGGCATAAACATGACTTTGGAGGACACGGTGCTCAATCATGAGACTCCACCTCACCTCCTCCACCGCGAGTGCATACGCAGGAGAAAAGTACTAATTGAACACACACACGCTACAGACAGCGCTGCTTATATTTTATGGACTGTAGTTAAAAAGAGAACAATAACGATTCATAATTTGAGTCCAAAGAGGGAGGGAGATTACCCTTCAAAACCTCCACTTGGCAAAGAGTCCAGAGAACAAGAAAGACTGGAGACAGAGAGATCCAGAGAAGGATGCTATAAAATATGCTGAATTTCAAAATATAAAGGCTTTCCTGTTTCATCATTTATTTTGGCACTTTAATACTAGTTCTCAGTTTTAGACACAGAGTCTTTACAAGCCAACATTTGCACATGTTATATCAACAGGCTTTCCACACTGCTTTTTAAACTCTCTATAGTTGATTCTTTTGGGTTGTGGCAATTTCACTATTTTGAAAAGCACTGGATTTATAGTGTAATAAGCTAAAAATCTGGCCAGATGTCAAATATAAACTGAGGTTATAAAATACATTACACAATTTGCCTTAAAGTGGTTTAAAAGCATGAACCATTCTGAGAAGTTAAAAGAGCAGTTTGAATTATCAGAGAACTGCATCTTTTTCAACCTTGCTATCTGAGTGATTATGAAGTGTCATCAAAGAGGCCAGAACTGTGTACAAATCAAATCAGATATTCATGATATCCCTAATATTTTAAATGAAAAGTTACACAAAGAACAACATTCTTACTAGTTCCAATTGCTTTCTGGCTTTAGGCTTACAGCTGCCTTTAGTTACAGTTTTTATTGTCTTACTTTTTGTTTGCTTTGTAACTTTCTCAGCAGTCTGAACCTTTCTTGCATCTGGTTTCTTTAGTTTCCTTGGTTTCTTGGTTTCCAAACCAGTATCTTCAGGCGAAGAAGTTTCTTTAGTTGTAGGTTCAGATTGTGTTCTGTGCACAAATTCTGCAGACAGCACCTCAGCGCCTTGGATAAAGAAAAGTCTTTTTAAAGGGGCTTAGTTAAAAAAAAAAAAAAGCATTTAAAAAGAAACCCTAGTTTCAATAGACATAGGGATGTAAAAGTAACTGCTGACAAGTAAGCCCTGGTGACAACACAGAACTCCTGATTACAACTGGTTTAAAATATTTGATTTGATAAAGTGGAGTATATGATTGAAAGTAACCAGCAAGTGCTTATTAAATACTAGCCACAACTCACAAGCTTATCAGTGCACTATTTCTCAACACTGTCACAATCCAAGAATCAGAACTTTATCAGGTCTTGTCTGACAAGTTACTGTACTCCTGTCTGGCACACCTAGATGTAAGGCCTCGATGTATTTATTTAGCATCCCAAGCGGCTTCTCAGAACTTGTCTCATATTGCTCAGAATTGTTGCCAGGAGCAGAACCCTTTGGGTAATTTCTAAAGTTTGGCACGTCAGCTGAGCAGGTGTAGCCCTATGCATTGTTTCCAATCCACATGGGGGGAGAAATCATCGTCCACTGCACCAATTCAGCCCAACCGGCATGAAGGACCGGCTCCAGATGTTGCAGCTAACTGGTACAAACATCACTTGCCAGATGTCTGGAATGGCTGTGGTGTGCAGACATAGATGACAATGGCTTTGCATGCCCAAGGCATTTTGGCTGCAAGTTTATTGCCATGTTTTTTCACCTAGTGTCATCAGGGTCAGAGGGAGAATGAGACTCACCTGTAAAGAAGCCAGAAGGAAAACCATGGAGGAAAGTTATTCAGTCAACTAACAAGTGCTGTGACAGCAGCTGCTCTACCTGCCTGAGATACTGAAACCTGCTTATTATTATTGTTAACATTCTCACCCAAGGCAGGAATCAAGTTCTGTTCCTTAAGTATATCAGCACACAAACCGGGCAAGGCAACTGTGACAGCATTTTAAACTTCATACATGGATTATATGTCATACCTTTTTTGAGCTAGTTGGTTCATATGGTACTTACCTCTTTTCCTTTTATGTGGAAACTGCAAATTTGCTAATTTAAGTGTGGGTTCATCAGAGTTTGTTGTGAGCCCTTGTTTTTTGGGAAAAGGAAAAGATACATTAATCTTTTTCTTTTTGGCCCCTTTTCTGTTGCTGTCCACCACAGAAAGAATTTTCAAAGGGGCCCATTTCTTCTTTGTGCTAGCCACAATGGCTCTGCTGGATTTCCTCTTATTCTGCTGCACCTTCAGATTATTTGCTGGGTTTGTTTCTACTTTGGTATCTTCACGGAACTGTTTCAATTCTGGAGCATCCTTAGGTTTTTCAGTTTCAACTCTTATCTCTGCTGCTATGTCAGGAAGCACAGAGTCCGGTGGCAAAACGAAAGAAAGTTCAGTTTCACCGATCCTATCCGAAACACCACACAGGGACTGAGGATTGCCCGCCAAACAGTCTAAGGCCACTGACATTTCCAAAGAATAGCTGCTGGGGTTAGAAAGGTAAGATCGCAGTTGGGAAAATGACTGGTTTTGGCATTTTTCAGAAGGAGAAACACGTTGAGACTTATTCGGAGATAGATCAAAAGAAAGGGGCAAATTGTCATTTTTGCCAGAAGTTGCAGATGAGTTTTTATCAAGTTGTGCAAATTCCTGGAAGTACTGCTTAACCAGAATGCTGGAATGGATTCCCTCCTCAGGTGGACACTTCGTTGCTTCTTGTATGGCATGGCGAAGGCCAGGCAAAATAGAGATTACTTTTAAAGAGATCTCATTGCGTTCATTTTCACAGTTCAATTCTTGTTTTTCTACTGTCAAGAAAAAAAAAGGACTTCAATAATACACACAAATGACTTATAATTGTGCAGACACACAAACACAACAATGCGAAAGTAACATTCAAGGTCTGGAAAACCCCCAAAAAGTTATCCCCAAAACATTCTCCTCACTTTGATAGATGCTTTTAACTCCTGCTAAAGATAAGGAGAGTTACATTTGGCTGTCAAACGTAGATTAGACCCAGCAGAGTCAAGAAAGAAATTCTAAGCTAATACTCTTTCATTAGCTGGTCCTGTTGTGCAAGTTATTAGGGAACGTCTACTTTGCCAGAGCTGTGTCGGGCTCCATGGATCGATGAAGGAGGATCGATTAAGCAGGCAGTGGAGACCCGCACAATCGATCCCAGAAGTGCCCTCTGGCTGACGCACTAAATCCACCCCACCCGAAAAGAGTAACGTTGTGTCGGTCGCAGGGCGTTTCCTGTCAACACAGCGCAGTGGAGACACCGCAGTAAGGGAACGTTAGTAAGTCGACAGGAGATACGTAAGTTACAGTACGTTGCTTGCGTATCTCCTGTCGACAACGCCGGCAGCAGTGCAGACCAGGCCCCACAGAGGTTTTAGAGAAAAGGGTGTGACATTACATATTGTACACAGATCAAATTCAATTATCGGAACGGTTCCAAGGAAATCTAAAATGTTGAGCTAATCAGAGTCTGAAAAAGGAATTTTTGGTTCCATACAAATTTAGAATTTGAGGTCTCTCAAAATTCAGGTAACTGGGATTGACCTGTGCTGTTTATCTCCCTGTTTAGATGCTGCTTTCAAGAGTTTTTGCATCTTTACTACACAGACCATTGGAGAAAGTTATTAGTTTAGAAACTACAGTTCTACTAAACAAGACATATAATATGTTGTGCAGGATAGGGAAAATAGGATATAAACAGTAGGTGCTATGGTAATACAAATAAATAATAATAATGCTAGAATGCTATTCTCAGCTGGGCACATTGGGGGAAATCCTGGCCCCGCTGAAGACAATGAGACTTTTACCACTGACTTCAGTGGGGCCAGCATTTTACCACCCATTGTCTTCAACAATAGGGAAACAGGCGTCTTGCTGTAGGTATGGATCTCCATTTGTTAAATGTCCCTGCCGTTTGAGAGAATTCATTTAAAGGTAGAGTCAGGTTAAGACACTGGGTGTGCTTTTCATCCACACCCTCTCCATAAATAGCCAATGTCAGACATGGCTTGAAGGGTTTTCCCAGATGCTCAGTTTGTGCAACCTACTTCATTATTTAGCCTGCTGCAATCTCACAACTGCAACGCACGCCCACGTGAACCTGAGCCTTGATGAACATAGTTCACTCTTCCAGGGCTCCCAACAGTGCTTCTCCGTGGCCTGTTGCTTGTTCAAGAATGTAGCAGCCCATGTGCTCGCTGGGGGCAGCAATCTCCATCCTATTATATTTATCCTACATTCTTCACATTGGGTGGGCTTCAGAGGCCAAGCTCCAGCGCAAGCCAAAACTTCAGAGTGTTGTTTACACAGCTATTTTTAGTGCCCGGCCCTGCTAGCCCAAGGTCTGTTGATTGGGGCAGGGAGGCTTGTTGCATAATGCTGTGCTGACATACCCTTAGGTAGACAGACTTTAGACACTATTAATTTTCAGATCCTTTACCCCTCAGATCTCCAAGAGCATGAATGTTAATTCTTAGAATTCTAGAGTGAGGAGCAGCAACTGAGTAAATGCAGCTCCCAGCTCTCTCCTCCTATCCCTGTTCTTACCCTTTTCCATCCTCTTCTCTTTATGCTGAATAGCCTCACAGAACCCCAGTACAGATCCAACATACAGGCTCTCCAACTCCCCCTCTCAGAGCTGGGAGAGATTCTATAACAATGTTATTTTGAACACTGGAGAGGAGAAAGTCCAGTTCTGGCAGGAAAGTAAGATTTGAACTGGGTTAACACAGGTCTACAAGAGCTCATTCGGATAACTGAAACTAAACAGCAACATAAAAAGGAGTCCTTTTGAAACCAACAACTGGAAGCTATTCAATGTTAAAACCCTACAAAGTAACATAACTGAAAACACGCTATCAAGACTATTTAAGAACTGTAATATAATTAATACTCTAATTACTGTATATTATCCTCTCCCCTTCCCTCTTTTCCAGGCTTGGAACCAAGAAGCAATGGAAACTCCTTCCCACATCCACACTGTATCCAAATCATGCCACTTCATTCTCCACAACACATTGAAGCTCTGTCTTTTCTGTTCTGACATGTGAAACATTCATCTGGGCAGTGCTGGGCTCCAATAATGTCTTGCCTTAACTGCAGCAAAATCCACTCCAGTCCGTTCAAAACGTGGCCATCAAAGTTATCTACCTTGACAATCCGACCATCTCACCCCCCACTCTGAATCCCTCCAGTAGCTCCCTCCTCAAAGCACATCAAGTTTAAAAGTCTCACACTCATTTTCAAAGCTATTCATAACTCTGCCCCAGCCTTCGTCTTGGATCTCGTCTCCTATCACATTTTCCCCTTGTTGCTTTGCCAGCAATCTGACGTTGATTTCCTTCTCTCACATCAGTCTCCGTATGTTCCCCTTCCTCCCCAACATGCATGGAATGCCATTCCCAAAGCCGTTTGCCAAGCCACAATCGTCTCTTCATCCACATTACTTTTAAAAGCCCATTTCTGCCACAGTTATCCGAAGGAAGAGAGTTTATAGCTTAGTTCAGATTAGAAATACAAGACAAACTACCCCCACCTCTTGATTTCCAAATGGGTCCCGGGTACTTTCTAAATTATGAGATCATCAAGGCAGGATTTGTTTTTATTTGTGTGCTGTATGGCACTGAGCACATTGTCAGCACTATACCGATAATGACAGAAACAGGACTAAAATAAAATATGTGATAGTGTGTGTTGGTATAATGTTTTACTGGCTTGAATCACCAAAACAAAGTCAAAAGTTATACAGATCATTTAAAAGGAAAGCCAAATACAACTTTCATAGCAGCATCATGTATTGTAATTCGTAGGTTTAAAGGGAAATATGGGTTCAGAAATTATTTTAGAATTGTAACATTTTTAGTGGTACAATTTTTTGTATCCTTCCACCTGTTGAGTCAAGTTAGTTGCGTTATGGTACATCTCCAGAGCAAAAAATAACTGCGGCAGCGGGTCTGAGAGCCTGGGTCATCTGACTTGGGCTCCTGCTGTGACACTAAAAATAGCAGTGTAGACGTTTGGCCTGGGGATGGAGTCCAAACTCTGGAACCCCGTGACGGGGGCGGGTTTCGCAGCCTGGACTCCAACTGGAGCATGTACCCAGCTATTTTTAGCCCGGCAGGTTGAGCCATGCAAGCCAGAGTCTTTTTTACTGTGTAGACGTACCCTTAGTTATTCTGAGTCTAACTCTACAGGTCTCAGAGGGAGAGAAAAGTTATAATACATATTTTAAAAACTCAACACGACTTTAAATAGCTTTACTGTTCGTCAGGATTACACAATCTATAGTCCAGTATCTTATGAGCCACCAGGGCTGGATAAAAGAATTTATATAATTAAAAAACCTAGAGTTCCATCTCTCTGGTGGGACACAGCAGGTGTTTCTGTATTCAATAGTTAATGAAGTACTGGACTATAAAATTGACAGTGATCCAGCACTGACTATTGTGCACCTAAGGCTGGTGTTATTTTGAGATAAAACTCCGTATGTAGGGGAAAAGAGAATTTTAATTTTTCGACAGAGGTTCTTTTTTTTCTTTTCTTTTTAAATGGCAGTTTTTAAAAAGCTGTGCAGAGGTGTGCAACATTAGTAGTATTCCCTGCTGAGATGAATTAGTGAGAAGAGTAAAGGTGGAGCAGTCAAACGTGAATAAGTGCCATTTTTCCATATGATTAAATAAATAAACTTATCACATGAATGCCATCACCATCTATACTGTATGGTAGAAATACTTAATACATATATATGTAAAACGGTATGTGAATATAACGTAAAAGAAGTTGAAACTGTATTATATTTCATTATTTAGGTGTGTTTAAATTTGCAACCCCCATTTTGCATTAATTCAATTTTTTTTTTTTTACATAGAACAGAGACAAATCTTAGAGACCATGAACAGCAGTGAAAGTAAGCAGTACTTCACTCAACTAAGCTCCTAGACTTAACTTCTAGTTGTTAATGTGTCATTCCAAGCGTTATAATAGATAAACCACTGTTTATCATTCCATCAATATTAGAGTTCTAGAAACTGCTGACAAACAGTCCTAAAGGGAATCATGTAATCAAAATATAAATGCTCTATTTCATACCGGTTCAATATTTTCATTCATACAATAGGTGCGAACAAAACGCCCTACCTGTCAAACATATTGATCTAGATGAAGTGAATAAAAACAATGCTTGGAGGCTGATGGGCTCATCTAGGTTAGTATCTGTAAAAAAACCAAAATACAGTTTGTTTATAAAAAAGAGAGTGTTCTACAATTTAAAAAAGCCAAGCAATTTGAAATATTTATTTTGACCTTAATAAATTCTTACCTTTGTCCCCTGTTAACGCAGACGATGTAAGTAAAATAAGAAACCCTTGATCTTGTAAATATTTGATGATTGCCTAGAATAAGTGCATATGAAATAATGAGTTTTTTCTTTCCCTTTAAAGCAGATTCATTACTCACTAAAGGCGTACAGCACAGTCATCAGCACTGCAGGTTCCCCTACCAATGTGTCTCAACAAAATCGTAGAGGCACCACCTCTGGAGATTAGGCACTCCTGACTTCTTTGCCTATGCCGAGACTGTCAACAAGTGCCAGCTGTGATGATTTTCTAATGTAACTGTCTAATGTAACTGTTCATCAACTCATTTCTTATATATGAGGTCAATGAAGCACAGTCAGATGGTAAAAATGTTTCAGTCAGTACCTGCCTGTGCCAATTTGAGCTAGGGACCCAAAGTTGAAATGTTTCATATATTCTATCATCAATCCCCCAAATTCATCCATGCCCCCTTATTTCTTAACAACATATTATTTATGCAAAATTTATACAATAACTAACAAAAATCATCGTTTGAAACCCTCAAGTCCACAAGCCTCTAGGCACCTTAATAAGAAATAGTTATAAATGTAATATATTACAACTAGGAAAACCTGTCCAAATAAATCCAAATGTAGGAGCAAAATAAAACGATCAGCATTCAACAAACAGTTCCACCCACATCATCAAACTAAAGTGAAAATAAAATGTTACATATGTTTGACTTATTAATATCAATCATATAAAATGGAAAATGACAAAAAACCCACATGCCCGATGACAATACAGTAATTAAAAATTAAATTTCACTATTCAATATTTAAACAAATTAATGTTAAAACAATAAATCACGTTTTATAGTTGTTTTGAACCAGTACAGGAAAAGAATAAAAGCCAAGTTCATCACAAAGTTAACCAAATAAATAAAACAATGGCATTTCTTATCAATATGAAGACAGCAAACAGCAAGGATGAGGAAAGCCAAATTATAATTAAACATCATCGTTTAAAATACATTTTAGAAAATGTATAAGTGAACAAAAGAGGTGCAGTTCGATTTCAAGCAGCACAAATTATCCCCAATGGCTGGTACTTTCATTTTTAGGCTGCAAGAAAAGTATGTTACCGACACACTGTTAAAAGTGAAACAACTGAAGCTGGTCATTTTAGTTTCACTTTCAATTAGCTACCAGTGAAGCAAAATCACCAGCAATTAACTACATAAACAAACAGTCAATAAATAACAACATCGTAAAAAGCCACAAAGCAGAGCAAAGCAATGTTTGCTCCCTCCTCCTTGAAACACAGAAGAGGGTTTTCAGCCCAATTTGGCTATTTTTTGATACTTTAAATACAATTATGAATGTCCTTATTTGCACTCAATTCCCAATCCCTATTGACCATCACTGTGACACCTTGACTTCATAGGCTCCTTCTTCTGAGATTTCATTCTACCCACGTCACACAAGACCAAAATCCAGCCATCATCCTCTTCAGCCTTTCTGAACAATGAGAAACTGTAGAAGGCTGCAGACCTCGGGCCAGTCCTCAGCTGGTGTACATCAGCATACCTTACTGGAAGTCAGTGGAACTTTGCCAGTTTACATCAGGTGAGGATCTGGCCCTCTAGCTTGGAGTCAGAGCTCTACTAGAAGTGTTGGGCTGACATGGAAACTAGACGAAAAAAGCTTCACAAATCTCAGCTCAGTGACCAGAAGTTGCAGAGCCCACCTAGACGGGAGGGAATCATTCCCTAAAGTCCCAAGTGTATATGACAATCAGGCTGAGTAAAGGGACAGACTGAAGCATTGGGAAAGCCTGTGCAGAAGACACACACATTCCAGCCATAAAGGAGAGCTGTGGGAGTGGGGTGCTTGGTATTCTTTGCCCAGTAATTGACCATTCTACTTGCACTGCAGCAATCGGTCTTCACCAGCTTGATACATATAATGTGCTAAGATCCCATTTAAACTATATAACTTAGTGTGCAACAGTAAAAACAAAACCTGCTGAATCACCACTTTATAAAATAACCCCATCTAGGCAAGACATAAAGGCAGACTCAATGCATTCTATTCAGTGCTGTGTTTAATTCATGTGAGAAATCAAGTCACAGCTTGTACCCTGTAATCTTCTTTCAACACTCCATAAATTACAGTCCCCCCACCTAAAAATATACAACAAGCCACTTTTCAAAGTTAAGTAACTCAGATGCTAATTTGCATTATTTAGGAAGAGGTCTGTAAACCTCTTTTAAAAAGACTAAGAATCTGTACATAAAAATTAAAGATGACGATTTTCCCCCGGATTGCAATCACTTAAAATAATTCTTACCAACTCCTTTTCCTTTAGGTTTTTTAATAATGGATCCATTTTATGTTGGTCTGTATTTGATATTTCCACTTCATACAAACTGAAGTAAATGTCTTGATAACAGACTGGGAAGAAAACAGAGAGCACTTTATATTTAAATAACTGACTTAAATGAACCTCTGACATACAAAAAAGAAAAAAAGTAGTACAACACGTTGACCAGCATGATTAGTATTCAGTGAATGAAAACACTGGATTTTAAAAGAGATTTTCTAAATAGTTGCATGAATTTTCATCAAAGGAACAATCTTCCTACTATCTCCAGTTTAAGAGGAAGTTCACGGTTGAAACACTGCAACAGACAAAAGCAACTTAATGCATTCTGATTGATTTTGCAGAGTTGTGTGGAGTTGTCCGGACTCCAGAGGCAAGTAGTATGCAATACAAAATAGAATAAGTTGTTCGAACATGCCCATGAACGCTATCAACAACACCTATTTCACATCCTGGATTCCAAACGTGGCGTAGTGGAACAAAGGCATTAGGCACAATCTAACTTCTACTGAGGTCAATAGCAGAATTCCCCTTTACAAATTAATGTTTAAATCTGTCATTAGGCATGGTAGAAATTGGTTGTAGGATTTCATAAACCATATGCTAGTGGTCAAAATTCCATACCAAAAGAAATATAAACTAACAGACCAAAACTTGAAAACAGGAACGCATTTCTTCTTCACGTTTGTTCTCCCTCCACCCACCCCTGTTGACTGGGGCAGAGAGAGAGAGAGAGAGAGAGAGAGAGAGAGAGAGAGAGAAATTCCTATGTATATACTTTATACCACAGTGATGCGGGCAGTATAAATTGCTAGCTTAGTCAGTCTATTATCTCTCCCATCCCTAAATCTGCTCTGCTATGAGAATTCCTCATCCTTGGCTTAAAATGGTATCTCCCA
This sequence comes from Emydura macquarii macquarii, assembly GCF_026122565.2. Lineage (NCBI taxonomy): Eukaryota > Metazoa > Chordata > Testudines > Chelidae > Emydura > Emydura macquarii. The sequence goes on along the minus strand of NW_027133607.1, from coordinate 8,044,553 downwards.
AGCCTCTCCCAGAGTCCTGTGGATCTCCACATCTAATGTCTCTCACTCACAGACACCCAGCCAGTCACAGTAGCCCTCCTTCAAGCAGAGAGTTGGACGCTGATCCCTGCAGAGTCTGTTCTTTGGGCTCACCAAAGGTTGCTAGATTGTGCCATGAGGCCTACACTTTGGCTGCCGAATGCCTCCTGCTGGCTCGGGAGCAAGCGACTTTAGGTTTGATCAGGCAAGATATAGAGTACCCTGAGATCAATGATAGATGAGGAAACTCAACATAGTGCAGATTGAGGCTCTGAGTTTGGACAAGCAACCTGATAAGTATCTTGTGCTACCCTATATCACTCTCTAAAGAGGGCTGCTTTAGAAGAACATCAAACCACACACAAAAAATTATGAAATAAATACTCATTCACACTGTAAGTGATTTTACACGGACCTTCATTTTTAGTGTAATTACTTTTTCCAAATGCAGCTTCTGGTAGCTTCTTTTTCAAATCAGACACACCCATGACGTATTTCATTTCCAGTGTGGGTGGCCTTTCAAAAGAAGAGCAGAAGTGGTAAAGGTTAAATATATGTATATATAGAACACTTTCAGTTCTAACTCAAATGATGAACCTAAGGTTATTATACCATTGTCAAACTGAAAAGTGGAGAACTTCTCATTCCACTGAACAGAGATCTGATACGCTGCTTAGTGTTTGCAATGTTGTGTAGCTGTACGGGTCCCAGGATATGAGCAAGACAAGGTGGATGCGGTAGTATCTTTTATTCAACCAGCTTCTCGCTCTTTCACCAACAGATGATGGTGCAATAAAAGATATTACATCACCCACTTTGTCCCTCTCACATTGATTATTGGGTCCCAGAAAAAGAATACTGAAGAGGACAGCATTAATTAGTTTCAGGTGACAAAACAGAATAATCTTTATCAAGTGGACTCTACTACATGTAGGAATGCTAAACAGTGGCATGGTCCACTGCAAGTCATAGGGCATATGTCGGAGAACACAGCCAGTATCCTTTCTGTCTGATACTCCTTGATAAGAACCTAAGTAGAGCAGAAGAGAATATATTCTACTCTCTCCCACTTCAAAACATTTTTTAAATATGTTTTTAGATTAGAGGCCAGCATACACGCCCTGCAAAATTCAATAAAAACCACAGCAAACCTGGGAGATCAGAAAAAAAAACCCAAACCCTTCTTGACCCCCATATTGAGTGACTACCTCAAAAGAGACGACAAACCCTCTAACTTGTTAACTTCTTCACCATTCTCTAATTTTGACTAAATATTTTTCACATTTTATTTAACATCTTATTCACCATTTCTCCAAGCTACAATAGGGCAGTTTGACTTTATCAGTACAATAAAAAAGTCCATTTTCCATAGGAAAAAGAAAAGGGAAAACCAGGAATAAATTATTGGGCCAAACACTCAAAACTAGACACTTCACATAGCACAAGCAAAATACGCCCTTTCGTCAGTGCAGTTTACTTTCCCCTCTGTGCCAGCTCATGGGGGCAGTATGTGGGGGTGGGCCAGCAGAACTTGGGGGGAAGGGCAGGGAGGCAAGAATAGATACTGCTACCTCTGTGTATGGGGGGGAAAGGGTGAGGAGCAGCAGCTGAGAAGTGCTAGTGGCAGCTCTCCCCTAACACACACTCTGTGAAAGTTCAGGTGATGAGGGTAGCCCACGTCAGGTGACCAGATAGCAAGTGTGAAAAATCAGGACACCTTTTTTTTTTTTTAAGGGGGGAATAGGGGTCCAGTTGCCTATATAAGACAAAGCCCTAATATCTGGACAGTCCTGATAATATCAGGACCTCTGGTCACCCTAAGCCCCTGTAAGGAAGTAAGGAGATTCCTTAACCCCCTAAGCAGGGGTGCAGCTGAGTTTATGACTGAGTCCTTAGCTTGTAAATCTCCTTGAAGCTGGGAACTGCTTCTCTTGCTCAGGTGCCAAAGGACACATCTGTGACTCTCAGCGTCAGCGTCAATAAAGCCTCAAAATGTGGGTTTTTTTCCCCATTTCTTTCTGCGGCTACCCAAACATAAGAAGAAAGGAAAACATGCTAGTACTTACAGTTGCACTGGAATCACAGCACTGTATGGGGACCTAAGGGCTATATCACACAACAGGTGTCCCTGGATTGAAAGCTGCCCTCTCCATGGGCAATAAAATACTAAAAATAAAATTAGAGAAAGAATTGTTACGTGTAAATGAAAACAATGCAAATAAAGCTACATTTCAATACAATGTAGCAAATCAACAAGAGGGTCTCTTACCTTTATTTTCAATTTCAAATCTAGAGAAAAAAAGGGGGGGGGGAGAGAAGAAGAAGAATGCTTAAAAATGGTAAAGGAAAAGTAGCATGTGACTGAATATTGCACAATAGTGTAAAGTTGCTTACATGCGTTTATGATTTAATGTTGACATTCTTTTAGGTTCAGTGTACTGAAAGGCTATTATTACATAGGGACAGATCTGTCTAGGGCGTTCAACAACACTGTCACCGGAAAATTCATACACATAATACTGGAAAGAAAAAAAAAAGGAAAAACAGGTGAAAGAGATTGACTTAATTCAGCAGTGCCTTCATGCCGCCCTTCACCCCACCCCGATCTCACATTAAGTTGAGAAATATTTCTTCAAGCAGTCGGTCTGTTGCCGGCGACTGTACCTGACTCAATTCGAAGGCCCGAAAATGACTAGTCTCCGAGGAAACGTTGTTTATGTTCACAGATACGTGGCAGTCATAGCCAGGAGTTGGATTGGTGTAGTTAGAGGTGTAATTCTCTGGCACGAACTTGACCTTTCCCTGTGACAAACACATGTACAAAAAAAATAACGCTGGTAAAAATGCTTTAAACAGCAGCAAATCACACCTGAAGATAACTTTGCCATCCATCCCAGACTCTCAAAGCTCTTTATAAAAGGTGCTGCACGCACATCCAAAACTCCCTGAAAGAGGGATCTAATCCCATAGCTGCCCAGTTTTGTACAACTCCACATGTGACATTCTTGATGATGATGAAAACACATCGACTCAGGACTGTCCAGAAATTAGGGCTTTGTCAGGGTTTCTCTGAGCAAGGGAAACAGGTGGCAGGGCAGACAGGAGCCCTATTTCCCCACGCTCATATGGGGGAATGCAGGGGAGAAGAACCAGAAACCAGAGCCAGTATTGATGGGAGTCTGGGGCTGTGATGAGTGGAGGGGCTCTGGGGGTGGAGAGCCTGGCACGAAGCATGGGTTGGTTGCTGGAGCCTTGGGAGCGGCAAGGAACTTGGAGTTGCCTTAGCCACTCTACTCATTCTGCTCTCCCATTTCCACCCCCTCACCGCTCTGCTAGCAACGCTCCTCCCCGCTGACAGGAGGGCTCAGCGCATGCTGGCCAAGCACCAGCTGGAGAAGCACAGGAAGGGGAGGCAAGAGAGGATATCTGTAATCCAGCATCACAGCAGCACCCAGTAGCCAGGACAAACTTGCAAACTGCTCGCCTGCAGGCGCAGCCCAGCCAGATGTGTGACACAACAACAGGGCTGGAAGCTGGCATGACACAGCTGCCTGATGCATGAGTGTCATGCAAGATGCTTAACACTTGGAAGCGCTGTCATTCTGCTTAGTGTATGAGCATACGTGCAGCTCCAATCAGCGTCTGTGGGAGCCCCATGTTTGCACCCAAGAGCAGAATTTGTCATTTAAGTCTAGCAGGTTTGCAAATAATTCATCGTAGAACAAATACTGAAAGCCTTTCTCAGACAAAACTCTCAGTGATATCCAGGCTTCTGGGGGAATACCAAAGCACACTTCGATCTCATGCTTCACAGAACACCACGCCCCTAAACAACATGTACTAAATACCCTGGATTTCAAAAAAAGGTATCAATATAGTATTGATTTCATATCATGTCAATATTAGGACAAAACACCAACATGAACGAAATTTTTATCTTGCCTGCTGCTCTATGGGAACTTTCATTAACCAGTCTGTGAAAAAAAAGACTACTAATTACCTTAATTAGTTTAAAAATTACAATACTGCCAGATTTTCCATGATACCAGGGCCTTGGATGAAGGTAGTCTGAATACTTGGAAACATAAGCCCCTTTAAAAAAATAAAATATAAATATATTTAATATTTTTGGAATTCTGGATGATAAATAATAACGAAATAAGAAAATCCTTATGAAAAACATCTGAGCATTACACTGTATGATCTATTTTTGAGTAAAACCTTAATTTGGAACCTAAACTACCTGAAAGTGTCCCTTCGTACCCTTAAAATGGTTCTTAAAGGACTGAAATGGTGACAGCTCAATATTGTTTGCTATTGTAGATTGTGGGCCCTGCATTATATTGTTTGTATGATACCAAAGCGCATCGTGTAAGACGGCACAGTTACTTTGCACCCCTCCCGAGACCCCCAAACCTCATAGGAGATGTGTCTATTATAAGATTTTCCCAGTCAGAAGCGTTTAAATACATTTCAAAGTAAAAATTAAGGGCTCTGGATTTAAAGATAATTATTTCATGTCTGACTGACTACAATACTCCTCATTTACTCCCAAGCTCAGGGCCTGCTCCTATAAGTAGTCCTACTGACTTAAGAGGAGTACTTACAGTACGTGTTTGCAGGCTCAAGGCCATCTATGGTGAACCCTGATGAAAAGTCATCAAGAGCTGTGTATGTTGGCCTACCACTGAGAGGGTTAATACATGCTGGTTTGTCAATTTGGATTTTACAGGAGGAAGAGAGCTCAGAACAAATGTAGTATGTGGTGTTTTCTAAGGGCTTGTTTTTATTCAGCTTTCACCTGGGTTAAGGAAAGAGGGACAGTCTGTGGTTCAGGTCAGATTACAACCACATGCCTTCCTACTCCTTCTCTGTAATCCCTATGCCCCTCAATTGCCAGATAAAATAACTCTAAACGGGAGTTTTGTGTGAAAAGTGAGCACTTCCTATTCCCTTTACTTATGGGGAAAATCCAACAGAGCTTACAACCAAAAACACAGACAGCTACCTGCAACAGAAAAAATCAGTATCTTCTAGTTCAGTGGCTGCATTTACACCTTGATTTCTATATACAAAAGGGTGGCAAGGGAACGGAGTGAGATTGTGTGTTTGACTTTATATAGGCCACAATTCCTTGGTGACCTCTAATGTGCAAAACAACAACAACAAAAGTGAAACCACAACACATCTGGAGTTACTTTCAATAGAAGGAGCGATGTACAAAAATATTAGACTAAGCAGGAGAAAAAAATCACTAAGAAATTAAAATATTTCTGACACTTTCTATTTTAGCGTTGTTTTTATGTCGTCCCCTTCCCAAATAAAAACAAAAACCCGTGTCTAAATTCTCAGAAATGTGGCATGTGATTCACTGCCACACTACTTCACTTTCACGCCAGTTTGACTCCGCTGACTCCAGAATGCATGATTCCTGAGCAAGGAGGCATAGTTAAAATAATTTTTTTTTCCAATGGAACCAAAAATCTATTTCAGCTTCCTGATACCAACAACAAATGTAGTTTAAAACAAGAAGTGTAAGGTTAACAAATATGTTTCCTTAGCTGCAAATTTTAAGAGTCAATTTCTCAGGGTCTTTTTTTGTTTGTGATAACTTTAAGATGTCAAATTGAAGGAAATGTGCTAAAGTATCAGATTATAACATTTGGGGCATTGAATAAAATATCTAAAACCAAAATGACAATGGAAGCAATTTTTGTCTGTTTTTTTATATAAAAAGTCACCCTTAAAAACATTCAAAGAGTGAAAATCCACAGAGCATTTTCATCACCTTCTTGAAATGAATGTGACATTATACAATTTACTTAAAAGTTTTTCTCATTGTCATAATCCAGTGGGTTTAAGATGTATACATAGATGAAGCAATTCTAACCCTCTCCTTTTCATTACTGTACCTTGTAATGTTGTCTGTAAATTTGGGGCCCAATCCTACAAACATTTCTCTGAGCCTAGCATTTACCGGTACTATCCTGAGTGGTCCTACTGATTGTCAATGGGATAACTCATGATGATTAACAAAGTATCTTTTGCGGGATCAGGGCCTTAGACTTTTGGGTCGGAGAATGGATCTTTTCTATTTTTTGTAAAGTGTGCAGCACTATATTATTATTAAAAGTAGTAATAAAAAGAACTGGCAAAATGTAACGAATTAGCAAGGGGCTCTAGACAAGTAGGTTGGTCAATGCAGAGGAAGATGTTTTAAATTATGGCATTTTTGCTAAATTGTTATTCTTATTGAAAAAACTGAGATGGAGAAGAAAGGTGATGAACTGATCATCATTTCAATAGCTGTCAATAGTGTCAGTCGGTAACCAACTACATTACAGGAGGAAAACAACCTTGATTGCTCGATCCATATAACAACTAAATATAATTTTAAAAAATAAGAAATAATAGATTTCGTTACTTTTTTAATCTTTCAAATAAATAAAATTAAGTCATAAAAGTTCATTTGTATATTTCTTTTCAAGGAACTGCTTGCAGTTCATTATAAGAAGTCAGATATTTTCCCCCTTTGTATTTAAATCTTACCTTTCGCTGGATCACCTAGCGTGCTAATGGAGCTGGTGTTTATACGAAGTCCACGCTGACATACCGCTTTTGCCTTCAAAATAAATTATAGCCTCATTTATTTTAAAGATAAGATGTTTAGCTACCCAGTCACTATTACAACACTTAGCAAATGTACTTTCAATTAATAAATGTAAAAAAGCAGTTAATTATTTTCACATCCACAAGACACTTATGATCTGAATATAATTCAGGCCAGGTCCAATGTTCACTGAAGTCAGTGGAAGGGTGGTAACTGACTTCAGTGGGCAATGGATCAGGCTCTGAATGCCGAGAGCCATTTATCAGGTCTGGTTACAACAACATTTAATTAACGTACCCAATATTTTATATTCATGCAATACACAGTGCTTTGAAAGTTTTTGGAAAATTCCACCCCCTCAGGAATGTCTTGGCTGGAAGACAGAAGGCCGAACATCCTACACTTTTTTAATCTTCTAGCACTTTACTTCCACAACCTACACGGTATCTTCAAAAGGGTGCTTGCAAACTCCTGTCTTCTGTCACTAAGGTTCTTTTCATTCTAAATGTATCTGAGCTGTTTTGCTCATGTCTGTACTGGGCTGTAAATTCACCGGGGGTGGGGAAATGCCTTTCCCTCTGTTTGCACAGTTTATCAGCACTCAAACAATTACAAAAATAGATTAAAAAAAAAATATCAGGAGTCACTGTCAGATCCTTTTTATCCGATAAATTCTCCTCTAGGTTATTTATACAGCAATGATCACAATGGAGAAACAGCACAGATTACAAAGAGAAACTAAACCATTTATAAATAATTCTGAGGGACTTCCTTGGGGAGGAGCCTCACGAAGTGAAAGTACTCAAAGATGCTCTGTATGTTATGTTGAATAACCTTGCCGTTTTACCTCTCTTTCATTATCAAACAGAAGAAATGCATAGGTCTCTTCAAGTTCCTCCTTGGTATAGCCACTTGCTTCCTTTTCTCGGGAAAAAGTTTTGTACTGCAGAAGACACAAAAAAGCTGGTTCTTTTATATATTCCAAATACTAGTCCCATATCAATGTTGTGATACAGGGAATATTTATATAGCACATTTCATTTAAAGATTTTAAAGTGCTTTACAAACATTAACTAAAGGTAACTAAATATTTTTTTTTATTTCACAAAGCATTTAAGGTCTTACAGTCTTGAAGGTATCCATAGTTAATATTTATTAATATTTATATTTTATAAATCAAAATATGGTAGTTAATAATTAGCGCCTCCTTTATTTATATGGCAAGAGCTGAGTGCAGGGCTCTGTGATTTCCCTACAAATATCAGTGACATCGCTAACACGCAAAGCAAGGTAAGAAAACATCTACCTTCACCATTGAGGTGTTACTAAGATAACACTTCCTTGGGGAGGAACATCACTGAAAGTGAAAGCACTCAAAGATGCACTCACTGTATGTTAGGCTGAATAACCTTTCACAACTGCTGCTGCTGCAGGGGAAACACAGATCAAGGAATGCCTAAAAAGCCTTTCACAGAAATATTTATAGACCCATAGACAGACTTTAAGAAGAAGGGACCATCGTGATCATCTAGTCTGACCACCTGCAAATTGCAAAAACGTGTCCAGGGCCACAATAAAAGGAGAGACATCCTGATTTAACCGGGGGCTCAAGTCAGCATGAAACAGCTCATGCTCCATACTTGAAAGGCCTTAGAGCACAAGCGGCAAGCATCACATTAGCATTTCAACCTGTCCCTGATGGCAGGGCCCCCCCACGACTTGTAGAGGATGCCCTGCAGCTGCAGGTTTTGCAGCCTTTATTCCATAGTCAAAGGAAGGAGCCGGGAGGGGAGAAGAAGGATCAAGAAGAGAAAAGAAAGAAAATGCTCTGCTCATTCAGGAATTGTAAACTGGGCAAAGGTCACAATGGGACGTATAAATTAACTGAACTCTGGAAACTAGAGAATCAAACATCTGCCACAAATGGCAGACAAAAAAACAATAGAACACAGCAAAACCCTGGAAGACACGGAAGGAATTCCATCTTCTAAACCTTTAACTAAACCCCTCGCCCACGAAATTTACCTCGTTTAAAAAGACATCGTTATTCACCAAAGTCACTTGACTGTATTGAAAACCATTCTGAGATGTGGCATCCAAATACGAGTTACGGAGCACCGATACTGCTGTCTGGTAAAGGGAACTTGAATCCACTGACACTTGGTGAAAAGCTGTAAGTAAAACAATAAAGAAGTGCAAATACTCATAAAGACAGTGTGTTTACACAGATCATCACAAGAATCTTTTCTGGTTTTGGTAGCAGCTGAGCAAAATAATAATGAGCATTGCTAACCTTATTGATAATTCAATAAACCCTGACATTAAATTACAATTAAAAAAGCAAAATAAAGTTGAGGTCACAGGAAGAGAGCTCTCACCCCATTTCTCTGGCATGTGCCACTTACTTCTATGTAGGACTTGTGTATCAATCTCTCTGTAGTTTCTATTTGAATTGAGAAATTTCTTGGTAGCAGCTAACCTCAAATTCATGCAATTTACAATGCTTTATATCTGCAGTTTAAACTGCTATCAAGCGGGAAGTCTACGAGTTCACTCTTCTCCTCTAGCTTCATTAATAATTTCTAATAATTACTGAGTTTAGTCTCCACACTTTTCTCACCCCTCTCTAAAGAGACATGAAGCTGAGGAAGCCTTATTTTATTCTGACCAGGCACACCTTCAAATTCCTTTTCACGGCCGTGTGTGTGTGTGTGTGTGTGTGTGTGTGTGTGTGTGTGTGTAAATGATACAAATGCAAAACCAAAGAGAAAAATATTTAAATATTAGGGACAAATGAGACCTTATAGCAAATTATATTTAGGATTCCTAATAATGCCAGATTTGATCATAAGATTACAAATAATATTTTAGATCTGTTGTCCTTCTCCTGAGCAACAGCAGATCTTGGGACCCTGGGGGATGGCTTCCTACTGGAGGAGAAATCAATGATGTGGAGTCAGGGTATTTTCTTTGTGTAACTTGTTTATTTGCACTATATACACCAGTCATTGAACAAAGGTCACTAACCATATGCAGGCAATCCCAATCCCTCTTTAAGTAATCTCAGGCCAAACAACAATGCCAATTCACAGGAAGCAACTCTGCAGCAGCAAGAATTAACTCTAGTTAGAGAGAATGATTAAGGCAGAAAAACTCACTGTTAGCTACAGCTCCCTCAAAAGAATCTCATTCACCAAACTAACATTAATACAGCAAAAACAACGAGAGTTCTGTGGCACTTTAAAGACTAACAAATTTAATATTTGCAGACTTAAGCTTTCGAAAGACTTCAGCTCTCTTCTTCAGATGCAGTAATACAGAAAATAGGTAACACAGAGGCATCTTATAGGTATACAGACTAACACGGCTACCCCTCTGGAACTATTCTAACATTAACACAGTATTTCTTCAGATTGTATACTACTCACATGCTTAGAAAAAGCACTTGCTAAACAAAACCATGTGTAACAGCAGCAACTGGTGACTCATGCCATAACAGATCCCAAAGTATTTTACAAACTATAGGTAAATATATTCAAATCGGGAAAAGAAGTTTGTTACTATAGAGCCGTGGTGGCTAAAACCCATTCACAGAAAACACAAACACTTAAAATATAGGAAATCCTGAATTCCGGTTCTTTCTCAGACTTTACAAATCTTTATTACTGGGGATGATACACAAGCCAGAAGCCTTCAGCTCACAGGCTGAGTTTGCAGGATAGACAAATTAGAAAAGAAACATTTTTGTTACTTGTGAACTTGAAATAGAACACGAACTAGAAGTCACTGAAAGACAATCAATATGGAGCCTCAAAATGCCATTTTAAGAGTAATTTTCCCATGTATAGTGGTGCTTTAAGAAAGATATCTTGAGACGTGTAAAGACAAAGGGTTAGGATCTCACTTTTGCATCTTACTAGAAAAGTATTAGCTTCCTCTTAGCTATGACTAAGTAAGAGATAAGTCTTTGTCACACATTTTTCACTTTTAAGGTCTCCATTTTTTTAAAGTGAGTTTAAAGGTTTTTCTTTTTTCGCTTCTTTGAAATAAAAAAGCTTCCCTAATCCTCAAATTTCATCATCCCTCTCAATCTACTCAGATCAAAAAGATCTAACATAAGGGACAAGGAAAATAACAGCCCAATACTCCCAAATTGTCATTCTTTTAATTTATTTTGCATAGGCAATGATACCTATAGCGTTTGAGTTATTTGATCTTGCATGTCTGCAGCATATGATTTACAACAATAAAAGTGAGATAAACTCCAGTTTTGTGTGAGTCAGTTGAACGGTATAAAGGAAAGACAATTACATCAGTAGAAAACCAGATTTAAATAACTGTTGTAAGGAATACATTTAAGAGGACAGATCAGAATGGAAATCAGGTGTATAATTATGGAAATTTAATTATTTGAAAGTGCCTTTTTTCTCTTTTAACCTTCCACTGGGAAATATACCTTCTTTTTTTCCTGCTCGCATTTGCCTTTTATGTATCCTATATTGTACCAATCACTCTGTTCTGATCATTATTTAAAAAGTAGAAGTAAAAACGTAAGAAATAGAACAAGTTTTCCTAAACACATAAAGATGAAAAATATAAACAGCTTAAAGAAAAACACTTGAAAGATTAATGAATTTTCTCTTATTGAATCTAATGATGATAGAGAGGAATATATTTGTTTGCTTTTTCCTCCCCCTCTTTATTTTGCTTTGTCTATATCTTTCTCTCTCACATCCTGAAGATATTAAAAAGATAACGTGGGAGCTCAGACTTATTCCTGTAAATCAGATGAGGACGGTAATTATATTCTACCTATATAAAATTCCTCAACGGCTTCAACTGAGGTACAGTAGCCTTCTTCCCTTCCTGTCCCAAATTGTACAGGAATGCTGCTGTCTGCAGTTAGTTACATTCCACCCCAGTGATGCTTGAATTTCATTAGTGAAGGAAGTAAGAATGGTCCAGTCCTCCAAATACTGACTTTACACACACAAACAGTGCCTGTGATTTCAATGGGGCTACTCACAAGCGTTACTCTCAAACGCATTTGTAAGATTTGAGCCTTCACTGACCCTCCAGGTGGGTCTAAGAGGCTGTCTGCATGACTCCAGTTACAGGTTTGGGGCCTGTGTTTGTCTAACACTTTGAGATCTTTGGAAGGAAAGTGCTATTTACGTGTCAGATACTAATGTATTATTGGCCAAGGGAAGCTAGGCCTTAGACTCCATTCAATGGCATGTCTCTGTCTCTCTGTAACGCAATGACATGTGAATGCCACATTTGGTCATTATATTTCTCGCTTTTTTTTCTAATTCTGAATGAAACACTTTTGATCTCCACCTGCTTTCAGGACCAGCAGTAGCCACTTGCAGGGATTCACTTGCCTATAATTCTCAGAACCCAATCAACAGAGGCGGTGGACGTTAAGCGGGGGGATCATTTTCATAAGCTGATGAGACTTAATACTGAAGTTCTCAGGAGGAAATGCAGCCATTTATATTTTACCACAAGTCTACCGAAGACAGCCCATTAGGGGTGAGAAGCCCTGTACAGTGCTTTGCAAGAGATGGGGCTCAGTTGGACCCCAGACACCCCCCATATTGTGGTTGGGGGGGGCAGTGGGGGAGAATTTTAGGGGCAGCAGTCAACTGAGTGGTTAATCTTCAGGAATGTAGCTTTCTAAATGGTCTCTCACAATGCTCAGCCCCAAACTCACATGGGCCTCTGTGTTCCCCCTTGTTGGATCAGTGGAGTAGGAGCGTGTGGTGCCCTGAATCCTGGAGAGGGGGTGGGCAAAGGGCAAGAGGAGAAGGGGGAAAGTGGGTGAAGTTTAGCTTGATCCTCTGAGTACCTCTGAGCATGGCTCTCCCAAACACAACGACTCCACAAAACCATAAAAGTTCTAGTTCCCGAGCCTATCTGTGCTCTCCTCCCTCCTCCTTCTGACAGGGGGGTTCTCAACTCTGCCACATACTTCCAGTGCGACACTGGGCAAGCAAAAGTCACCCCGTGCCTCAGTTTCTCATCTGTAAAACAGGGAAGAGGAGGAGTTGGGACTGTGTGTGAGAGAAGACTGGGAAGATAGCTTCCAACGCCAGTGAACTGGGAAGATGGCTGCTGCGGGCCAGGACTAGAAGTAGGGGTGCATGGGATGAGATGGGGTTGGGGGGAAAGAAACTGAGGAACTGGGTTTGAAAGGGGGATTGGGAAGATAGGTATGGGGGGCTGGATGGGGAAAAGACAGCAGGTGTGGGAGGTAGTTGGGGTGTGTGGGGGAGAGATGGGGTCAGGGTGTGGAGGGGAGATGGAGAGCTATGTCTGTGGGGGGATGCAGTGGGACACTTGGGGGGGGCTAAGTGGCTTGGGTGTGGCAGCATGGGGATTAAAGGGTTTGGGGTAGGGTGAGGGATGATGGGAGGGTTGAGGTAGGGTTCGGGTTCTGGGGGGCTGAGTGTGGGGGAGAAGAGGACGGGGGGGTTGAGAGTAAGGTTGAGGGGGCTCGGGATTGCGTGTGAGGTGGCGCCTGGGATTTGGGGGTAGGCTGAGGGGGCAGGGTGCGTTGAGGGAGGCAGGTTGTGGGGGCACTGAAGGAAGGAGAAGGGTGAGACTGGAGGCCATGAGGCCAGGGGAGAGAGCTTCCCCTCAGCTGTGGGCCTGGCTGGCTCCCCAGAGCCGGTTCCTCTCCCATTCAGGCCCAGCCGGGCCTGGTTACCCCTCAGCGAGTAGCCTGGCCTGTCTCTGGGCAGCAATCCTGGGTGAGCAGGTGGCACTGGCGACGGGAAGTGCTGGGAGGGGGGCCAGTGGCACATGCCTCTAGTGCCGGAGACTGGCTGGAATGGGGCCACTTGAGGGGCGGGGGATGGAATCTAAGGGGGCTGTTTTTGGGGGAAGGGGCAATTTTTACCAAGGGGCAGGGTGGGGGGGCAGTGGGGCAGTTTTTGGGGAGAGGGAGACAGTTTTCTCAAGGGAGGAGTTCGGGGGGGGGGGGGGGGGGGGAGCAAGGGGCCATGCCAGCATCACCTGGTAGCGTAGGCGCAGCCTACACCGATGGAAGGGGTTTTCCGTTGCTATGGGAACACCGCCTCCCCGAGCGATGGCTGTGTTCTTCTGCTGACTCCGTTGCGTCTACACTGGGGGTCAGGTCGGCACAGCTGCGTCCCTCAGAAGTGGGGACTTTCCACACGCACACCCGACTGACGTACCTACGTCAACCTAAATATTAAGCGCGGACCAGGCCTAACAGTGTAAAACACACTTAGATCACATAACGGCCGCCATGCTGGGAGAGGGTACTGCTTCAACTATACCAATACAAAAGATTTAACCTCCTCCCTCTCCAACTGACATAGTTATATTGATACAAAAGCTGTGTGTGGACCAAGCCTCAGGCTCCTAGCAATGACATGGCCATGGGACTGGCCATCTCCAAGTCCCTCAGCTCCCTGAGGTCTGCGTCAACTCCCATGGAAGTCAGTGGGTGTCTTTCTACTTCAAAGGGGGCTGGATTGGGCCCTGCAAGGGGCTGCGGGCTGGAGTCTGGCTTTTCTCTGAGTAAGAGATGTTTCCCTAAGGTTCACCAGAGAGCAATCTGGTCTTGTGTATTGTCATGCCTTGGGTCGGGGAAGGAGCTGATGGTTTACCCATGTCTGGTCTCATCACATTACACTACTGATGACAGGATCTGCCATGAATGACTTTTCCTGGCTAATGTCAGAAACATAACTGGGTTAACCAGCTAAGAAGTATAATGGGACCCTTTCTGGCTTGAAAGATTCAATCTCCTCCTTTTTGTTCTGCTCCCAAATAAAACGGCTCGTGATGATTGGGGCCCTCCCACCATTCCTCTGCAACACAATATGTCTTTTAAGTAAGAAAAGAAAAAAAAAAAAGAGCCAGAGGAATGGTGAACTGATAGATACCTCAGCCTGTCTCTCTCATCATCCAGCTTTGCAGAACTATTAAAATATTCCTTCAGAAATATGTTTTTTCTGGTGTTCAAAACTAGATCCACAGTCTGCCTGGAGGAAAGGCAGCAGCATGCAACTAATCCAAGCCTCTTAGTTATTTGTCCTTTTTGTGGCCAAATGCTACTTCCAGTGTGGACTATATGTGGCTTGGAAGACACAGTTTGGAAGACAGCAGAACTCAAGTGAACACAGAAGACACTGATTTCAGACTCCATAGGCTTGTCTTAGCTGCAGAGTTAGCCCAGGTGATCGGCACCCGGGTTAGCTTAGCCTTGGTGTGAACAGCCGGCCTGCAATGCCTCACTCGAGGGACTGTATCCTCACAGGTGCTGCGCTCCCCCAGACTTCTCAGGGCACATCGCATGGCTCTTTGTGCAGAAGTAAACCGAGCCGCTCTTTCCCAGTGAATTGAGAGAGAACACATCCGTCCTTCTGGGCACGTGGGGGGAATTATGGGATGGCACTGGAGGACTCTGCAAACTCAAGTGGTTTAGCTTGTGTCTCCACTGCAAAGTGGACGGGTTACCTACCTAAGTGAAGCAGAATTCAGGCTCTAATCCACCGCCTGGCTGGGCCGACTAGCCCTGGTTGAAACCACCACTAACCTCAGGTGAGAGGTCTTTGTGTATTGAGAGGGAGGTGGCAACACCCAGTTAAATGCCTCCTGGGGCTTAATGAACCACAACAAAACAGAGTGAAACTGATGGCAGAACTTGGACTTAAACACATGAATGTTTAATTTATATGCAGTAATAACTACAAGCCTGTTATGTTGCTGGATTTATTTTTAAATCATTATTGCTTTGATAATAGTTTAAGGAATTTTGAATGATATTTTTCATTATTAAAAACCCTAAGCTACAAATCTGCCATTGGGCCTTGTGCGTCCTCCTTATAAGTCTCAGTCCTGCAAACATTACTAGGCATGACGCTTACTACTGAGTATAGCCCCATTGAGTTTGACCAGACTGCCTGCATTAGTAAAGTTACTGCACGTGTTAGTACTTGCAGCATCGATCCCTTATATAGCTGGTTGTCCTTATGTATAAACTAAGTAGCAGGTGAACGACACACTGAGCCTAAAGAGAGAGACTATAGGGCCATAAACCTGTATGAGCAGGAAAATGCATTTTAAGGGCCTGATGGACTGAAATCAATGAGAAATTTCAGTATCTTTCAGGATCAGCTTCAACAGGGCGACCTCATAAGAGCATGGAAAGTTTTCTGAAATCTGACAGAAATGGAACATTTATAGTTGACTAGAAGCAAGACTATGTTACCTAAAGCTTAAACTATTCAGTAAAAACTGGAGAAAATTTAAAAAGTTAATATGTAGATATGTATCAGAGGAAACAATTACAGAGAATGCAACAAATCTGGACATTCAATAACATTTTCAGGTTCTCTTTAAGGCTAAAGGGGTCCTTTCAACTCTGTTTTGGCTCAAATTTAGATTCTGCATTGAAAAAAAGTTACAAAACTTAAAAAATTGAAAGTTTTTTTTAATTTTAATGGAAACAGCAGTTTCAGCTTTAAATAATCTCCTCTGGTGTTTGCACTGTACTGAGAAGCTGAAAGTAAAACAGAGAAGAGTGGAAACAAAAGTGAAACTACCATTTTTCTATTATCATAGCTGAGTACAATAACAGAAAGAAAAGTAACAGCATAAATGGTGAAAAAGAAATTAGATTTGTAACGCTAATTGTTTTAATAATCTCAGGCATTCAGTTATTGTAAGAGTTGTACTGACAGTCCCTTGAATTCTGGAGTGTAAAATGAGTAGTCTTACATACCTGATTAAATCTTTTTGACTTTGAGTCTCTTTAGCTGTATTCTGTACGGTACACATTCTGTAATAATACTTCATTATTTAAAGCCCAATCCTGGAAACATCTATGCAGATGAGTAACTTTACTCACCCACCTACTCATATGGACATCTGTGAGGTTATTCACATATGTAAAGTTACTCTTATGCATCAAAAGACCGGGGCCTCCATTTAAAATATATGAAGTCTGTAAGGCATTGAGATATGTTAATATGAAAGATGCTACTTTTTTATCATCTGACTATGACAAAGTATCTCTAATTAGTAAAATAATGTAAAATCTATTTAGGTCATCGCTCCAAGAATAATAATACAAGTAGAATTAACAGACTTTTTTACATGGTTAATTGTTATTATGGGTACTTGGAAATTGGCCACCAGAGGCTTACCTAGGACATAATCTACTAATAATTAAATGGATCAGGTGACGTGTTATTACTTTTATAAAGCATTCAGTGCAGTGTTTTGAAACAAACACTTACTGTACTGCAGTGAACAGATGCTTAGAAATTAATTCCTTTGCTGTATGTTAGATTCTCTACCTGTAGAACAAGACACTATAATTACAGGGAAGGCAAATGATTTCAGTCTAGATTCATATCAATATCGACTGTCTATTTCTTAGTACAGTTCAGCACTGCAATCTTACCAGGGAATCATAATATAGGAAAGACCGTTTGAATTTTCTTTGACAAATATCTAGATGCAGCTAAGTGGCACCAGAATGTTTCAGAGAGAAAGATGGATAAAGCTGCAAGAATCTCTGATAGTTAGGGGACTTGTCTTGCCATTCTCAGTCCCTCTTTTCCCATGCTGGCAGGGTTCAGTTCAAGAAATTTGCTTGGATAGTACAGAGCCCCACCCTTACAAAAGAGAGAGAGATTTTGAGAGCAAAGTTCCTATTACAGTGTCGATCTTTCCTACAAATTAGACAATGCCACTGTCTCTCTTCTTTTCTCTACTGCTCTCCTTTGTCGTCTCCTCCCTTGTTACCTGACCTGTTCTCTCTCCCTTGACCATTTCCGCTCTCCCCCTGAGCCTTCCGCTATTAGACCCTGGCAACAGTTCTGGCATTGTATTTCAGGCACAGATAGCACTGAGTAGTGTTTAAAGTGCCTAGTGATCACAGCTGTAGGGCCAGGGGGATAAAAATGACATAATAGATCAGGGTATGCCTAGGACACACTCATGCAGCTTGCGGTGAACCCCGGGGATACGAGGACTCTCTAGGCTGTATGCTCAGATGCCGGAGTGAGGGAGCGCCTTATTGCTTGAGTGATCACCTCTGCCCGCGAGGTCAGCGTTGATAATTTCTGCAAAAAGCCAGGCTCGTTGCAGCAGCCTGGATGTTTTGAAGGAACTGAGGAAGATTCGAACAGTCTTTTTTATATTTTACTTTTCCCCAGGCATATGTGGCCTGAACCAACATCCATTAAAGCAACAGGCGTCTTTTCATTTACCTCAGTGTGCACTGAGTCAGGTCCATGGAGAGGAGCATCATAAAAGAATATCTCTCTGTTTCCTATTTACTGTATCATTCTACCTCTGCATCTGACGAAGTGAGCTGAGTCTCACGAAAGCTTATGCCTACAAAAATTAAATTTGTTGGTCTTTAAAGTGCCACAGAACTCTGGGTTTTTTGGTTTTTTTTTTTTTTAAATATGTAATCACATTGGAGTGATTGTGACATGAAGGTACCTCCTATTCTAAGTAGGAACAAAGCCTTAACGAGTCAGACCCATGGTCAGTATCCAATCAGACAAAGGCCAATAGCACTAGCAAATTCCTGTAACAGACAATTAGAGACTAACCTGTCCATAGGAGAAGTTTCTTTATAACTCCAGGAAGCTAGTGTGTGGCTTCTGTCCAGATTCCCAAACTTTGATGTTCGTTGGGCTATTTTTATCCAGATGCACTGAGCACCCTGAATGTCCAAATGACAGCGAGGGGAGCTGCAGGTATTTATCACTTTGGAAAATCAGGCAAAAAGGTGTCTCACGTTAGGCACCCAAAATCAGTAACGTTTCTGGGAAATTTCAGCCTTAGTTTCTTTGAGTGTATTTATTCTCAAACACCTCCCTGAGTGTCATCACTTACTCTTTTGTACTCAGAATAGGAAGATAATCTCCTTTGATTGTCCAGTAATTGTTCGCCATCTTGTTGTGGATTCACTTAACTGCAAATACCTATCTGATTGAGTATCCCCAAATCTACCACACTTTCACCACTACTTAAAGACCTTTTAGCACTTAGGAAATTAGTGATACTTTTCCTTGCAGCCTACACATCTAGAGTATTCTCACAATCTTCTGATCCTCAAGTAACATGTCACATTTATAACTCTTTTTCAGGCCTCAGGTTTCTCTTTTGCTCTGATTCACCTGATTTTCTTTAAATGTTCCCCTGGCCCTTGCTCACTGTATAGAATATCCTAGGGCTTAGGAGAAAGCTACATGATGCCCTGAGGACTATCTGGTTCCTCTATGATCTTCCTCCAACAAATCTGGCTAATACAGCTCTCCTGATTTTTCTGAAACCCACGTGTTTCCAGAATTATTATTTACAGAAAGGTTGAAACAACTGGGCACATTTCTAGAGAAGAGAAGACTAAAAGGGGGGACATAAACCTTCAAAAATGTAAAAGCTGGTTACGAAGAGAATGGAGAATTGCTCTCCATATTTACTGAGGGTAGGATAGGAAATAATCAGCTTAATCTGCAGCAAGGAAGATTTAGGTTAGACATTAAGAAAAATTTTCTAAATATAAGAATAGGTAAGCACTGGAATAAATTACCTAAGGAGGCTGTGGAATCCCTGACCTTGCAGCTTTTTTAAGAACAGGTTAGATAAACAGCTGTCGGGGATGGTCTAGGTATACTTGGTCTCAGTGAGGGCAGATGGACTAGCCCAACATTTCTAAGATTATGGCTCTCCAAAATCCAGTCACTGCTTTTAACAACATCCAGTTTTCAATCCTCCAAATCACGTGCATACCGTGTTAGACAAGTTGGAGCACCCCTTTTCATTTTTATGTCTCGTCAGTTTCACTTTCTGATTCCCCTGTAGAAGCACAATGAGGATGAATTTCTGTATCCAATGAAGCAAGAGGAAGTTTGAGACCAAGTCAAAAGCTATTTTAAAGAAATATTTTGGATAGGTTTTGCTTTAAAAAAAAAAAAAAACCACGACAAAACCCAAACTTTGATTTTGGGCCTAGACTTCCTATTAATGTAAGAGGGGCATTGATACTAGAAAACAAATGCAAAATTTAAACCTGAATTAAACGTGAAACAGCATTTTCTTGTGGTAAGAGCAAAGGACAGGGAGTCACGACTCAAAAGCCTTGCATTCTAGTCCTGGATCAACTGACATCCTTTGTGACCTTAGCAAGTCTTTAAACCAGGTTTTTCAAACGTGGGTGCGTAAAGTTAGGCATTGACATCTGGGCTGATCTCCCCACATTTCCCTATCCATTTAAACAGGAGCTAGTGTGCTCAGCACCCCAGAAAGACCAGTCCACTGATTTAGGTGCCTAACTCTCGGCAGCCACGTTTGAACACCTTGAGTGAGATTCACAGAGCTACTTAGCTGTCTCAACCTGCAACGCACAAAATTCCTGCCAAACCCCACAGGCGCCTAAACGCACTCGGACCCTAAATTTTCAGGGTAGCAGTTGCCTCAGTGTCTAAGTTTCTGTTTCTGGGCACATGCATTCCTGCATCCTTCTAGGCATCTGGACATCTACCTCGCTCCTAAGCTCTACGGTGATTCACAAACCAGGGGATGCGAGGCGGTCGCCTGCCTAGCTCACATATGGGCCCCAATCTAGTAGGCAGGCTCAGGGGCCATCTCCTAGAACGGGTCCCATTCACAACTAGCAGGAGGAGGTTGTGGCGGTGGTGATGTGAAACCCAGGTTCAGTTCCCCTGAGCGGTGCGGGGGGGGAAAGGATTAGAACAGAAATCTCCCATTTCTCAGGAGAATGCCCTAACCACGGAGCTGTGGGATATTCTGATGTGGGGGCTCCCCCACTCCCTCCTCTGGAGGCTGTTCAACTGTGGGCACCGTGGATTAGGCTGACCTAAGGATGGAGCCGAGAGTGCAAAATTTTTCACAGCCCTGAGCGAGGCAGCTGGCTCCATCTAATTTTTAAGCGTAGAGCAGGCCGCAGTCAGCCCACCTTCTCCTCCGGCTTGACTCGGCAGTGAAGTCACAATCATGTGCTCAAGTCCTCGGAGGCTTTTGCTCTGGAAATTACGTCACTATCATCGAGTCATGCTTACAGTTTCAAGGAGGGAGAAAAGCGAGGCTGTGAAGTAGCAGAGAACACTTCATGACCTCAGTGTGCTGACCAAACTGTGGTGTGGGTAATTTATTCCACCTATTACATACAGTGTTTGTTGGAGAAAATATTCTTCACCGTTTCTCCAAAACTGCTACTAGCTGTTGTGTTTCGCCCTAGATGTGGTATTTCGGTGATAGCTGAAATCGTCCATATATGTTGTGCCTACCTGCAGAAAACCATGCAGTTTGGATGTAATTATGTGGGAAACTCAGTTTCCACGTTAATTATTTTAAATTGAATATATCAGTTGTGCCTGAGTACTGAGAGTAGTCATAAGGGTAATGGGAATCTCCTGCCTCAATGAAGAGGAAGACAGACCAAACACTATAGAACATTGCAGTATCAGAGTCAGAGAATGTGGACTGTCTACCCGGGAGCTAGGCAGTGCCTTTCCCAGATTGGGTAGGTGCACGCACGCTAGTTCTGCTTGAGCTACTACACTAAAACTGGCATTGTGGCTACAATGGCAAGGGCTAGCCACACAAGTACAATCTCACTTGACCCTTACCTAACAAATTGCAAACTCTTTAGGGCAGCAACACTCCCCTTTGACTGGCATGTACATTTATAGCCCTGCACAAATAATCTACCCCTCACCTGACCACTGTAACGACAAACAATAAACAAAGAAATGGATTTTCAGTCTTGAGTGGTGTGTAAATTAGACCGTTTACCATTTTTCTGGTTTAATTTTAATTTATAAGCACCTCTTACGAAATGCTGACTGATTTTTACCAATACTGCTTCTTAAGTGGTACTGGCAAGAATAAAAGAATCTGAAGCCATTGTGCAAAATTAATAAGTAACTCAGGCCTTCGTCCTGCAACATGATCCACAGCTGCAGGCCTATACCCGGGCACAGAATCAGCAATGGGGCAGAGCGCCAATGTGCATTGCAGACTCAGGACCTAAATAATGTATCCAATTTTAAATAAGCTGACCTCCTAACTCACTCCCCAAAACCCACTCACTTGTCACAGCCAGTTACTTTTCTTCACACACACACACACACACACACACACACACACACACACACACACACACACACACACACACACACACAAAACCTTCCTGAGACAGGAGGGTGATGAGATTTTGCTGTTCTCCCCCAGACGGTCAAATGTCTGTTTGGGAATGCCAGACAACATTCTAGTTCGAATAAAGTAGCAAGTTATCCATGGAAAAAGTGCAGCTACACAATTCCTTTTCACCTGCGCATTTTTCGACACGTCACACTGACATGCAGTGTTGGCGCAGTTTTTTTTTTTTTTTGCATTCGCAGTTGCCCTTCTCTCGCCTTGCACTATGAAAAGGTAGCCCAGAACCATCCTCTTACTTTGTTCAACCCTCCACTCCGTTGGCCTGCTTAATTCGTAACCTCCTTGGGGTAGGCGCCATGTCTCCCTCGGCGTGGTTACCACAGCGCGGAGCACGCTGCCCCAGCTTTATTATTATTATTATTATTATTATTTTTAAAAGACACTTCTCTTCCCTCGTCATCCACTTTCCAGCTGCCAGTCCTGAATTAGGCACCCCATGCTCCAGGCTCTGTGATACAGGCTGCAGGACAAAACCACCAGTGCCCTGCTCGGACTGCTGCTGGGCGGCCTGCCATTTTTGCAAACCCTCTCTCCAAACCAGGATGGGTCGGCGACCCTCTCTGAAGGGGACCCCTCCACCCCACGGCCAGAGGAGGGGGGGATTGAGTCTCCTGGGCACCCCGAAGGGTTACAAACCCCAAGCGAGCGGGTGGACGGTGCGATCTGCGATTGAAACCAAACAACCAAAGGCCGGCGAGCAAAGGGAAAGCCAGCCCACCCCAACGACACCCCCCCAGGCTCCGCGGGCCGGCTGGAGCGCGGAGACGTGTCCGTCCTGCCCCGGCTGCGCCTAGACCGGCCGCAGCTGCCTGCTTCCATGCCCAGCTGTGCGCTCACCTGTGCCAGCTGTTGCGGTCCCAGGCTCCCTCTCTCCCATGGTCGCGGGGACGGGGGGGGGGGGTCTTCTCGCTGCCCCCCCTGCACCCTCACCGTGGCTGCGCTTCACCACGCAGTCCTGCCCCTCCTCTGCGCATCGTTTGAGGGCAGGGACATGGCTTCCCCCCCCCTTTTGTTTATATGGGGGGAGTGAACTGAGCCTTCCGCCCCCCCCAGCCAACAAACAAAGGGCGGATCAAAGGGGTCGGTCCCTGGGGCTAGCGGGGGCCCGCAGTTAATGCAATAGCCGGGCGAGCGGCGCTGCCCAGGGCTTTCAAGCCTGGGGTAGTGGCCAGAGGCCGGCCAGGGGCATGGGCATCACTGGGGGTGGAGGGTGGTTTTTGGTGCCGGGCTCTCCCCTCCGCTTCGCTACAGCGCCCAGGGAAACATGTCCGCGCCGCTGTCACCTTTCGCAGGAGCTGCCTGCCCCAGCCATCCGCCGAGCCCCAGGAAGTAAAAACGGGGCTGGGAGGAGGCAAAGGAGGCAGGAGAGAAAGTGAAAACTGACCCGGGAAGCGAACGCGGGGTTGCACTTCCCGCAGGGTCGGCGGCGTGCTTCGCAAACCAGCGAATGCCCAGCACAAAAAAAAAAAAAGAAAAAAAAAAAAGAGGGGGTGTTTATTCTCCGTAGGGCCACCCTCTTTTCCTTTTATTCCTGCGGCCATCAGATGGGCCGAGGGATCTGCCACACGCCGGGGGAAGGAAGCAGGCAGCAGTTTATCCCCCTCCCTCTTCCCCCCCCCCCAAAAAAACAAAAAACCTCCCCAAAAAATTGCACCACAATCTGATTTTTTTTTTAAACGCAGCCTTCGGAGGAGAGGGGCCTGGCAGTGGGAAGCGATTGGCGTCGCATCACCGTGTGAATGGTGTTTTCATGGCGGCAGGTTTTGAATCCACACTCCAATCCCCACTCCTCCCGAGGAGGGCAGCCGCAGGCGATGTGAAGGAAGGAAGCTCTTGCCGTACAGTAAAAAGCCCTCATCATAAAGGGGAGAGGCTTTAAAAATGGTGTCTCTAGCTCGCTGAGCCCACACAGCATTGTGTTGTTGCATAGCATTGTGTGGGGTCACACAGGGAATCTCCTATTAAGTAAAATGAATCCGAAGTGTAGGAGTCTCTTTCTAAATGAAAGTCACAGCCCCACACCAGAGAGAACAGGAGAGTTCAAAGGGGAAAGGCAGGAAACATGCATGTTAAAAAGGGGGTATTTTGAAAGTCAGTGCTATACATTTGATCAAGGTGTAACGGGATCACTTAATGTTACATACCTCTGTTGAAAACATGCATATATGTAAACTTGGAGAGATTAGATTTTTATTGGTAAGTGTCAGTAAACATCAATTTCAGTGTACACACACAAACCAACCCAAATATATTGCCATTGATAGTCATAGAAATTTACAATAGGCAAAGTAAGAAAACAGCTGTTTGAGAACTTCTTAGAGTCAAAGTCCAGTGAGTTAGACTTTTGAATTAGACTTGTTACAAATGGACTAGTTAGCGAATACCAAAAAACAGGTCTGATTTATTGATTTAAGCATATTTACTATGTATGTTTTGACGGGTCGTGTTGACAAGTTGTGTTTGAATGATTTAGAAAGCTTTGAGCTTTTTGACTCTCAGCATCTACTATCATTAAATAATGGTCTGATCCCCCATAATTTCCTGCAAGTGTGAAAATTTAAAGAGATAAAAATTGAAAAAAAATACTTTAAAATAAACATTGATTTTTCTCCATCTAAATTATAAAAAAAGTAAAAATCAAATTCTGCCAAGTCTACATATATTGTTGTTAAATGTTGGAATCAAAGGCCTGGATCCTCAAAGGTATATAGTTGTATAACTTCCTTGAAATCAATGGAAGTTAGGCACCTTTTTACCTATGACGATCTGGACCAAGTCTAGGACTTGAAGTAGTCTGAAATCAAGCACACGAAGGCCCACAATTGTATTTTTTCCTTGTTTGAAAGAAAATTATCATCAATCCCCCTTGCCCCCTTCCCCACTTTCAGCTCCCCTTCTTCTTCCAGAGAAATCTGTTTAAATGAAGAAATATGGATAAATAACATCATTCACCTCTATGAAACCAAATTCTATCCTAGTAACAAAACTGCTGGGTGAAAATGAAAAACAGTAGATAAATAATACATGTGTATGTCCCTGAACCACCCAGAACTGGCCTGTATCCATCCCTGTTGGAGCGGAGTTGTTACTTTTGTAGCTGCTTACCTTATAAAGAGAGACTGGAGACCTTTTATCGATCTTTTGTCTCTGATCCCAGCTTTCTCCACCCCTTTAAATATTCCATTGCTCCTCCGTGCCTGGAATGGGCCGGGCAAAATACACAGGGCAGGGAGGTCTTGCTTTACTGATCCGTTCACTGCTCCAGCAGATGACTGTCGTTGGAGTAGGGTTTCTTATCACTTATTGAAATGCTAGCTAGCTATCTGGGGAGTACATTTGAAGATTTAGGTAGCTCCCTTTATAGGTGTTGCAGCCTCGACAGTACAGATACAGGGCTGCTTTATCTGCAACGGGTTTCATTATCACGCGCATGGCCTCTTTGTGGCTAGGCACCATACAAATATATAGTAAACAAAATCATCCTTGATCTGGATTAGGCCCCAGATGAGAGTGGGGCCCTATCGTGCTAAACTCAAGGCCTCTGAGAGCTAGGTAAGTATTATATTATCCCTGTATTATTACAGAGGGCAAAGTGAAGGCACAGAGAGGCTAAGTGACTTGCCTAGGGTCACATGGTGAGTCAGTAGCAGAGCTGGGAGTATGACACAGGAGTTCTGACTTTCAGTAGGTTGCTTTCTCCACTGAACAACACAGCTCAGGCTTGTCAGAGCCTTTCTAGATCCCATTTTATCAGAAATCTACCCACTGGCATTCCTGGCCTAAATCTAATCAAACAAGATTAATTTTAAAAATCTTTCCAGGTCCTAGATTGCCTGGGGATAAAAACAGTTTCCCAGGTTCCATTGTTCTCATTCTAGGGTCAGAGGATTTAGAAAAGCCTTCCCCAGGTCAGAGTGCCAAACCGCCCCGTCAAGGGCGTATAAAGTACAGTCCATGTCTGTGGGCTCTGTCGCAGGGACACATCAAAAGGCCCATGAACTTCACTGCTTTTATAATAAAATGTAGAATGAAACTGTGATTCCCTGTGTTTCTTTCGCACGCTGTAAAGTGCTAAGCCGTTACCGTGGGGAGTGTGCTAAAAACACAGGCTGTATTAGAATCAAGTCTGGATTTCTAATGCCAACTTCTGCTCTCAGTGTTCTGTTCCAGTCTCTCTCGGTCAGAAGGGCATTAGCAATGTCCAGCTTATTGTTTTCTGGGAGCTAATTAGAATTGTCTGTAGAGATGGCACCCTGATTAGAGTGACTGTAGCTTTCCTATGTGTGTGTTTGTGCCCTCTTGTAGGTGCATTTGTGCGACTTGAAATAATAGAACTTTGATGTGGGCCTTATTACTGGTAGTTCTGTATTTTTGGCTTCCCCAAAAAAATGACTCATTTTAGTTTTTGGCGTTAAGTACAGCGAGCAAACCTAAAATAAAGAAGCCATTTGTAGACCTAGTTCCTCTTTCATTCAGTTAGCAAAACTGAATGGTAGAATCAGACACTTTCAGCCATTCTGAAAAAAAATAAGGTTACATTAAAATGTTTTGAATTGGAGCGGGGAAATGGGATAGCTTAAAATCCAAAATCGACTTTGCTTAAAGGTGACTAGCAAAGATTAAAAAATAATTGGATAGTAATAGTATTGTGGTAGTGTCCAGTCCTGGATCAGCATCCCATTGCGCTAGGTGCTATACAAAGGCAGGAGAAAAAGACAGTTCCTGCCCCAAAGAAGTCACTAATATAAGGCTTGATCTACACTTAAAAGTTAGGTCAATCCAGTGATGTTAGTTAAGAGGTGTGAAAAAACCACCCTCCCCAATGACAGAACTATGCTAACTTACACCCCCTCAGATTAAAAGGAGCTAGGTCAATGGAAGAATGCTTCCATCAAAGTAGTTACTATTGTTCGGGGAGCAGTTGTTACCAGGCTGGCCTGGTCTACACTACAAAGTTAGAGCGACTTCTTTGTGCATGTGCCTATACTCAAATTTGTCTCCGGTTAATGTTAGCACCCCGTTCCGGTGATGCAGTAAAACCACCTCTCCGAACGGTTTTGAGCCATGGTCGACCTAGTGAGGTCAATGCCGTACTAGTGCAGACACGGTGTGACTTGTGTCGACTGTAGCTGTCCTCTAGGAGCACAGTGCCCCATGCCCTGCGATAGTGACCGCAATCTGATCACAATTGTGAACTGCACTGCCCAGCTGTCACAGAGACTGGAAGCCACATCCCCCCCTTAAAACACCCCAAGTATTTTTTAAATGCCGTTTCCTGTTTGCCCACCTCAGCGCACACAGCTAGTACCTCTCCCTTGTTGTGTGCAGCTCCCCGCACGAGATGCCTCCCCTGCCTGGAGGCCACAAGAAATATTGGATCTCCTGGGCCTGTGAGGAGAAGAAGATGTGCAAGCACAGCTATGGACCAGCCATAGCAACGTGGACGTCTATGAAAAGTTTGCACGGGGGCTGCAGGCAAAGGGGTAGGAAAGGGAGCCACAGTAGTGCTGTGTGAAAGTGAGGTAAGACAGACCACAAGGCCAGGAAGGCCAACAATCGATCTGGTGCTGAGGTGAAGATCTGCTGCGTTTATGAGCTGCATGCCATACTCACCCACCTCTATGTGATGGCCCCTTCCACCCTGGCCATTAGGTCACACTACCCCAAAGGCAGGGGGCTGGCCGTGCTGCCCAGAAGGCCGGGGACTGCTCTATTGACTCTGGCCATTAGGCAAAACAATCAGGAGGGTGAGGACAGCCTGACAAGCCTGACCGCAGGGCCTGAGCATCCCTACCCCACCCCACCCCAAGGGGTGCTGGGACGTACTCACCCCAGGACAGTCTTGTATTAGCAACATTCATGAGAACCCCGTAGAAAATGAAATGAAAATTACGGGATGTGGATGGCATTATGGGATGGAGAAAGTGTCATGATGGGAACTTGTCCCCCCGTTCCCAGAGAGCCATACGTGACTCATTTCCACCTCGCAATAGCTTGTGAAAATTTCCCAAAAGGCATTGCGCCGGATGGTGGCGCGTGGCACCGGCAGCACACCTCACTTTGCACTGATGCAGGCACTCCAGGGGCGTAAGCGAAGCGCCAGTGCACGCAGCCAAGCACACACGTGCACAAGCAATACAAGCGTTGGCAGCTCTGTGCCGATATAACTTAAGTCAACCAACTTTTGTAGTGTAGCCATGGCCAGAGATGGGAAAACCCTTTCCGTTGGTGTAGGCTGCGTCTATGCTACGGGATCATGCCAGCATTGCTATGGTGATGTCGCTATGCCAGTATAGCCCCCGTAGCATGGGAATACCCTAAGACAAGAAATAGCAGATGATACAGACCGATGGGGGAGCACAAAGTTTGTGCCTTTCCTCCCCCCTTTCCCTTCATGATGTATAAACATGACGTGAAAGGCTTTGAGGGCTTTTTAAAAGGTTCTGTCTGCTCTTTTTTAAAATTGGTGTTCTGCTTCTCCTGGAATGCTCTGTGGGTATGTTTCCACTGCAGCTGGGTGATTCCCGGCCCCGGCAGAGAGACTTGCGCTAGGCAGCATGCTAAAAATAGCAGTGTGGACGTCAGGGCGTTGACGACAGCTCGAGTGGATTTGGTCCCCTCGGGTACCAGCTCAGGTGCCTAGCCCGAGCTGCCGCAATGTCCATCCTACAATGGTTAGCCTGCTGAATTGAGCAGAGCTAGTGCAAGCCTGTCGACACAGACTGGGACTCACGCCGCCCGGCTACAGTGTACACACGTATCCTATGAGGATTCCAGGAGTGAGAGTGGAGCAGTTTAGATGGGAAGGGATTTTTAGTCTTTTTTTAAAACAGGATTTTTTTAGCCTGTTTGAAATGTTGGTGTTTGTTTAACACCTATTTAGCTTTAAGAAGGGGAGCAAGGAAGCTTTTGTTGAAGGCTCATCCTCCCCACCCCTTCAGTTACGGTGGGAGAATTAGCCACCAATGGCCTCTGAGTCATCCACAGATCCTTCTGCAATAGCCGGGACAGCCGGAACTGACAGTTCCATGTATTTCCAAGTTACAAGAACAAGCAGAGGAAACCACACTTCTTTGCACAATCCTAATGAAACAAGAAAGACCACAAGTCCCATTATTTTAAAATACACTGCTGGTCATCTTTATGGAGCATTGCCAGCTCAGAGCAGATAGGATATCCCTGTCGACAGGGATTGGCCTGTGTTCCTCAAAGACAATGGACATAGAAGGAAGTCTTCATTGGTGATGCACTTTGATCTGACGGTGTCCAGATGGCAAAGAGACCCATCAAGGTGACTGGCAGACAGAGAAACGTGAATCATTCAGATGCATGTTTCCAGGAGCCCTTGAAAAATACATCTGCAATGTCTGTGAAAACTACACCTGTTTGCATGTGTGTGCACAAAGAACATTTCCAGCCCGCCCAAAGGACTGTGCATCTCCAGCAAGCACTAATTTGTGAGCACAGTTATCTGGACTGCATACTCTAGGGCAGCTTTATTAGAGAGGAAAACACATGCGCCTGGAAATACCGTCATGGATTTGTTTGTCAGAACCTCTAGGAATAGGAAGGTGACCCCTAGTCTGCTATGCACGCCTGCTACTCCTAATGGTCCTTTCCGCTTGGAAGTTAGATCGTCTGCTCTATCTCCTTTCTAATCCATGTGGGGTAGCAGGGTGGTCTTCAGAGACTGCAAAGCCACACAAAGGGGGGGATTGGACAAGATTGAGAGGGAGTTGCAGAAAAGAGGCAGCACCAGAGGGAGAAAGGTAGATGGGAGTGGTGACTCTATCACGTTTTATTTCACAAAGGGCTCCATTAAACCTAGGGCAAGCCCTGTTTAGGGTATTTCTCTAGCGTCCATCACTGAAGCTTGCAAACTCTGCCCAGAAATGCTTCTCATGGAGGGAGGGTTCTTCCTTATTGACATGACCGGTGCAGTTTGGTTCAGCTGACTGCTAGATTTTGAGCAGAGATGGGCCTGACTCAGTCAAATCCCAGAACCAGCTTTCCAGCACCAGGTTTCCAGGCCAAAGCTATCTCTCTCGTGGGCCAAATCCAAACCCTGAATGAACCAAAACACCTTTTCAGATGGGGAGGTTCAGATTTGCATTTACAAAGCCCCCAGGTCAGGACTCTTTGGATCGGGAGTTTTGCTTCAGGCCCCATTTCTAATTTTAAAAAAAAGCAAAGTAATAGCGAGCTTGTGTGCATTCCTCATTCAGCCACTCACAACTGGTCCTCTCCTGATGCAGCACAGAGCCCTTTACACAGTTCCCACAGTGTGTCAAAGGAGGCGTGGATTCCTGAGGTTCTTTATAGGAGGCACGCTGAGAACCAGCCAATGACTTGTGTGGAGCTGCTAGGAATCGGAGGGGGATTGGGAGCCAGTAACTAACTCAGAACCGCCTCCTACAGTTGTGGGTTATCACTTTGTGGGTAGCAACTTACAGGTTGAGATCCTCTGGTTTAGTACGACAGACAGAACTGTGTATAAAGGATGACATTCCCACTCGCCTCTAGCTCTTTGTTCTCTGCATAGGGAAAGAAATAAGTCCTCTACCCAATGAAAAGCAGAGGACTTAGTTTGTCTATTACGTCCCCTTCCCCAAAGAACTTCTACCTCCCTGATAGGAAATACCAACCTGCTACCTATCCCCACTTTCTCTATAAAGCCGTCCACTTTCCCTGTATGAATGATCCTGTTGGGCTCATGGTTCACTTGGAATTTTGCCAGACGACACTCTGAATTTGGCCCAGATCAGACCTGTAGGTTTATGTGTGTCTCTGCATGTCGGGGTGGGGTGGAGTTGTTTTGTTTTTACCTATTCAGAGTAAGCCCCTTTGAAATGAAGCTGGTAAATAAAACATTGAAGAACCATCTCCAGCAAGGGTGGTGAGCAGGCAGTTTCGTTTAGCCCTGGTCCACACTGACCTGGCGATTCGGCGGCAGTCGACGGGAGTTACGCAAACTATGTGGAGTAGCTTGCATAAGTGCTGTCGACTGCCGTGCTTCCCTTCTGCCCGGTGTCTTCACTGCCCTGCGCCGATGGGAACCGCGTTCCCCTCGATGCAGCGCTACGCCACGTGAGCGTCGACTTCTGGATAGATTGAGCGGGTCTTCACTGACGGCTCAGTCAATCTGGATGGGTCGATCTGGAGGCGGCGACTTTGCCGCCGTCAGTATAAACATATCTTAGACTGAGCTGAGCAGTTATCACCTGTTTTCTGAGCATCCGGATCAGCTACAGATTTATTGCAAAGGAGGGAGTCCAGGTGAGTTTTCCTTTGTGAGGAATAGTTTATTCCTTCCTCGCATGCTTATCACATGCTCAGTGTGTGCCTTGCTCAGTGGTTCCTGGGGACCAAAAGTGGCCTGTGGGGTCTTTCAAAGTGGCCCCCAGCTCCTCTCCCGCTGGCTGCAGAAGGGAGCCGCCCCTAAGGACGCAAGTGGAGCTTTTTGCCCCGAGGCTACAAGACCAATGCAGGCTCCTTGCTACAGCCAAAGGGGTGGGAGATCAGCACTTCCCTCCCCCCGGCTGTAGCAGGGAGCACAGCAAAGTGCTCTGCCTGGGTCCCTAGGCACTGAGGTCCCTGCTGGAGCCGGAGGGAGAGGAGCATTGATCTCCTGTCTCCCTGACTGCAGAAGGGACCCAGCTGGAGCGCAGGGGGCTGCAGGACTCAATGCAGTTTCCCTGCTGCAGCCAGGGGGACGGGAGGTCAGCAAGAAGGCAGCCTCCTCACTGATCTCCTTCTCCTTGGCTGCAGTGCGGGGGTGGGGGGGGGGAGAAGCGTTGCTGGTGGAGCAGCCAGGACCTACCATGCTTGAGGAGGGGCAGGACTCTAAAAACCGGTGCCTTCTGGTTTGGCCTGCACTTAGCAGGCCACGTAGCTGCCAGGCCATGTGACAGTCACTCATCTACACTCGTGCTTTGTCTGTGAGTGTGTGACAGACTGTGAGTCACTTGTAGGTGTAAAAGAGTGAATGTAACAATGAGCACAGAAGCATCCAAGTCTTTACTTTAAATAGCTAGTGATTTGCCATCCTTAACGGTGTGTACGTCAATGCATCTTCTATGAGTTGAGAGACTGGTGGCCCTTCAGGGTTGTAAAAATGATATTTGTGGCCCTCGAGCCAAAAAGGTTGGGAACCCCTGGCCTAGCTAGTTATGCAAAGCATATTTTAAATTAAACGCTGGTCAAGATTCCTTCCTCTGCTCCTTGAAAAAGGCCCTGAAGCCCTGCCTGCTCCATGAAGTACCCACTCCAGCTCCATGGAGCGCCCCCTACTCTGGGTTTGCTATAGAGCGTTTTGTATTTTAATTGCAGGCACACTCTTATTTGCACCACTCAAAGTGCCACATACGTTTCCAATGTTACAAAACCGGTAAGAATTCCAGTTCTCAGTTTCTGGTTGTACTCATTTCCTGTGTCTTATTTTTGGCTGGCTTGTCACTTCCTCGGCAAGTCGGCTTTTTAATTTGTTTGCTGTGACAACACAAATTTCAGCAGAAATCAGTTGTTTCAGCAACAGAGAAATAAACTGAAAAGTTAAAAAAACCTCAAAAAACCTCATAAGAACTCTTTTTAAAGTGTCTTGTTTGTTATCTGTGTTCTGACACTGTGAAAAACCGCACACCACTTCTGGGTGCCCCCAAGAAGTGAGCCGAGGAGGACACGAATATGCTCTGACACAGGTTGCTATTTACAGTGGAAAGCATGTGAATTCTGTTTAAAGGCCCTTTGCCATTTTCTGTATTTTTTTCAATGCTTATTATTTAAAAGTAGAGTCTTGAAAAGTTTCAATCTGGATTGGTTAACCAGTTGTTTTCAATTTAAACCAAAACCCAGAGTCTGTAAGGACACAGTATGTATTGTTCATTTAGTACTTTGTAAGTATTAATTTAGCAGTCCTTCCCAGGAGTGAGATTGGAATAAGAAGTGACTCAAATTCCTTCATAACACATGCCCGGTCCATTGACGACAAAGAAATGCTGCCCACATTAGATTGTTCAAATGTTAATACACTTGTCCTGCTTCTTTCTTGTGTGCTTTGTTCAGCAGTGAAATAGTTAATAAAATTAACATTTAAATGGTCATCCTTAAGCTTCAGCATTAATATCAGACTGGAGGTAAATGGGAGCAGTTCACATTTATCTGAGCTCATTCAGGCTGCCTGCAGACTCAGGAAGACAATGCTGCATCAGTGCCTATTATGAAAGGCTAGAGATTATTTTTTTTCAATGGAAGTTTAGACTGTAGCCCACAAGACGGAAGCCTCCAGTGCAAAGTGCTTATGCTTGAAGGATTCAATCTGAAGCTGCTCAGCACTTTGGAGGATCAAGTGCCCAGTTGCCATGAAGGAGCCCGATCCGTCCACTGATTTTCAAAAACCGCCAGGAGGCGGGTGCCATAGGTAGGTAATATCCTGATTTTACTGAGGAGGCCCCACTGGGTCAGACCAATGGTCCATCTAGCCCAGTATTCTGTCTTTGGACCATTGGTCTGCCCCATTTTGATGGATAATACTGATGTTTATTTTAAAGCTTTTTTAAAAAGATTTTTTTTGTAAATTTAAATTTTCATAATTGTGGGAAGTTCTGGGAGGGCATCTAAGGGGGAAAGGGGCTTGACAATAACTGTTTAACGACAGAAGCTGTTGATGTCCAAAACCTTAGTTTTATAATCGTTAAATCATAAATTGTCAATTTCACATGTCAAAATATACCAGGTAAATATTCTTAAATCAAACACTCTAAGTTCTCAAGCATTATTTTTCTTTCTTTGCCTGTTTGTAAATTTTGATTATTATGGACGGAAATATTTTTTGTTGGTTTGCGTGTGTACGGTGAAATCCACGTTTACCGACATTTACCAATAAAAATCTAATCCTTCCAAGCCTACATATAAAGTTACATTAAAAAAAAACCAAAAAAACCCAAAAAACTAAACATCTGCTTGTAACTGTTACTGAGCCAATCAAACTCAGTCCGACAGTGTTCATCTCTTCATGTTACTCTTTGACTTCCTAATTTCATTTTTTAAAACAGTTGCCACCTACCGTAGCTAGTTCTTTGCATCCTCCAAATGTATATGTATTTTTAAATAATAGAGTGTTTCAGTGTGTAGCATCCTGCCATAAATCCAGAACAGACAATCCTACACATGGATGTAAAGGAAAAAATGCCAAATATGCTGTGGAGTCTTACCCTAGGCAGATCCTTGAAGTACTGAAACTATTATAATATATTAATTCTGAGCTGGCAAGAGTGAACCAGGGGCTTCACAGAAAAAAGTAAAGAGACTGAGCTGATTCTCTTCTCATATACCTGGTGGAGTATGTGAGAGCTGCAGGAGGTCCACGGTAGAGCTGGTGAGGAATTTTCCATTAGAATGATTGTCCGACAGAAAATTTCACTTTTTTGCAAAGTCAAAATTTCCCATGTGAGAACTGCCATTTTGTTGGGAAATTTTGATTTTTCCATTGGAAAACTGTTCCCAGTTCCCCTGCTCCTTGGTAGCCCGTCAGCTGGGCTGTCAGGGATTCCAGGCCCACCTGGCAAATTGCCATGGTGTTTGAGCTACTGGGCTCCCTTGATACCCAGGATTGGAGGGGGTTTGTACCCCAGAAGTTGCTCCAGCAAATAGTAGTCGTATTGTGTGTATTCAGCCACCATGAATAAAGAAAATAGAACACCACATAATTGAGGGTTAATTTGAACATGCAGGGCTTCTAGAGGCAAGATCAGTGCAGACTGGCAGTTTCTGTTAATCAGAATGGAAGGAGGGAAGAGAAAAGTCAACAATTTGAGACGGAAAGAAAACAAGTGGACGGGAACCTTGAATTTAGGCACCTCTGATACAGAAGCTTATTCTGACTGAGATTGCTAGGAATGTATTGTTATTAAGTAGCTGATTGAAGTGAGGAAAGGGGATGAGCCAGTATTGGTCACTGTGAGTTATGTGTTTTGTGATAGTCAGTATAAAAGGACTAGATAATAGAGTGCACTTTGGAGCTGTTCTCGGAAGTTATCTGGAGAGATTTTTCCTGACACCTTTCCTCCCCTGCAGGGAACTGTCCGGCCAATGTTGACCTGCTGAAAATTACTCAGTACCATGCTCCATTCTAGGTAATTATTTAGGATGCTCTAAACCCATTGCTTATGTCTGTCTGTGCTTAAATCTAATAAATACTGATGCTAGATAAGAGCGTGCTTGTTTGTATTAATCTTTATCAGATAGAAATGCTGTGTTCCCCCCGATTTATTCCTGAAATCACTGGGAGTGAAATAGTTAAGTTACCACTGCTATGGGTTCTGAAAACCCTGGGTAGCACCCTGGCTCGGTGGGCAGCCAGCGATTCTGAGAAATGTATTTCATTTTGGAAACATTGCAATATTCCCGCTTCAGGGAATGTTTTGGCGTTTCCAAAACAAAAGGTTGCAGGACTTCAATTCTTTGAAAAACATTCAGGGTTTGGGTTTTCACCCTGACTCGGGATGAAAATGGTTCCAAAAACTCAACTTTTAGTTCACGGAACTGAAATTCCATTTTCCCGCCAGCTCAACCCCACTGTCTATTTACTCCATGTTTGTATCCAGCCATTGTCACCACAGCAAGCGGAGCACCTTGCAAACTGTGGATCACACACCTAGGATTCCTGTTTCTCTTTGTCCGTTCCCCAAAGGTAGGGAGCATTTTGTTTTGAGTGTGCGGTCATTGTGAGAAAACTGGAAGAAATAGATTTTACATTTCTTTCTGAAAGTGTTCTCTTTTTTTCTAGGGCCCTTGGGGGAAGGTTTCATCTCTTATTCTGCTGTGGAGGGAAGGTAGATACAGATGTGCCCTGATTCTAATAGCTCACAATCTTAATTTGGACATAGCACACAAGTCAAGGGAATAAACACACAAGGGAGGAGGGGGGAGGGGAAAGCTAGGACAAAGACTGTAAAAATACGGTAGTGCAGGCATGTGGAAAAATCCTGCACTGGCCCTTTCCCCGACAGAACAACTATTTTCAGACACTGAAACTAGTTTAGAGGATTTATTTATTTTAAAAATCAATTGCTGTTCTAACTCCCTTACTCCTTAGTTGAATTTTCCAGGGATTTGGGGGTGGGGATCAGTCAGGCAAGGGGAAAAGTGTTGTTGCGTGTTGGGGGTGGGCGGGAGGATAGAATGTAAGAAAGGGTGACAAAGAAATGTTGGTAATAGACACTTTCTTTCCCAAGCTGAGATCCAGACCTGGCTCTGAATTACAAAAGGCGAATTAAGAACATTCTCACATGGCAGGGATCAGAACCCACTAAGTCCAAATGGCTGTTAAATCTGTCTAAGAAAAGCAACTGTGTTAAGGGGGCAGTGATTTGAGTGCATATTACCTAGTGAGAAAGCTAGAATTCAAAAGACTATCCTCTAAACATTAGACACCAAGGAAATGCAGAATTAGGGCTGCACTTCTGAAAAAGGGCACCCAGACTGCCTTAACCACGTCCCCCTGGAGACACCAACCAATCATGGGCCTGATTCACCATTGTCAGGCACCTAGGTCAGGGTCGGATTTAGGGGTAGGCGACCCAGGCGACTGCCTGGGGTGCCAGGCTCGGGGTACCGTTTTTGTTGTTAGCGACAAAAGGGAAAATAGAATATTTGAAGTAAAATGTTTCCGGTATCCTGTATGTGGACTCTTTTTTCACTAACCTCCTACAGTGTTCTGGAGGTTAACCCAACTAGGGTAAACATCCGAAGGCTGTCACCTACCGTAACACTATTTAATAGTGGTCCACCCAGTGTTGGTGCACAGATCCATTTCTTGGTGTTAGTACTTTTAATTTATTCTTAAAATTTAAAACTTTCTATAAGCTTAGAGGAAATGTTTTTTTTTTTATTTCCTTATATATGGCATGAATAAATACAGATTTACAGATCCTAGCATGCAAATTTATCATCTTATATGACAGGCATAAATCATGCATCAAAGTCGTGAAATGGGCTACAAATGCAATACAAAATAAAAATAAGGTATTCAAAAATTTAGCAAATAGCAGGGGACGGAGCGGGAGAGGAAGGATGCCAAAGACTCTCCATGCCAAGGGCGCCATTTGGTCTAGGGCCAGCCCTGCTTAGTGTATTCATTCGTACCAGTGCAAATTGAATATAAAACATGAAGGCCCAGATCTTCAAAGGAATTTAGGCACCTAACTCCTATTGGGTTCAGTGGGAATGAGGCACCTTTGAGGAGCTGAGTTTAATTAGCTACACAAGGTACAGGGCCAAAGATGACTCTGGCCCTTTCTTTGCATGCGAAATACTGAGGCTGTGCACCACACAGCGCACTGGTTTTGCCATTTGTTTCATACATATATGGTTGTGGTACTAAGTGTGACGAGTTATGACAAAGGAGGACACGGATGGAGTGTGTGTGGTGTGTGGCCTTCTGTTTTTAATTAACTCACTTCTCTTAGGTGACGTGACAGAAGTGACACATCCCAAGGGGTGAGGGAACCTGTCTTATTACACTGGGCAACACTTGTCTGTGTTGTCCTGCTAGTAACAGAGACAAAAATCCATGGTGCTCGTCTGGTCCGTTCTACGTGGGTTCTGTTATCGCGTCCTTTTCGAGCAGGGCCTCTCCCTTCTCCAGCGGAGGAGCTGCCGGAGAGGCAGTGTGATCCAGCGGGTGGCCACTCGCCGGCCAGTCAGGAGAACGAAGCGCCCTTCCCAGCTCCGCCGCTGACCTCCTCCGTCACCTTGGGCACCTCACCTCGCCTTCCCGCGCCTCGGTTTCCCCTCTCACGCCTGGCCTTGCCCGTTTCGATGGTAAAAGCCTCCAGGGCGTGGGGCTGCCGCCAACCACGGGCACCCCTGCACCGGCCCCCGACTGCAGCTGGGGGTCCCGGCTGCCACCCTCACCTCTTACAACCCCCCCATCATGATGACAGCGGAGCAAGAGAGCCCAGGGGGCGGAGTCCGACTTGCAGCTCTGGGGCCGGGGGCGGGGCTGAGGGAGGGAGCCTTTCTGATTGGTTCCCCAGGAGGCACCCTCCTTCTCTGCTCCCCCCCTGCACGGTGCATGACTCTAACAGCAGCCAGCTCCCCTCCCCGCACCCACCAGCTGCACAGCGCCAGCCGCCAGCCGGCCGCAATGGGAAGCAAAACAAAACTACAAGTCCCAGAGGCCTTTGCGGCGGCCCTCCCCCCCCAACCCCGGCTGTGACGCAGGCAGGCTGGGCAGAGGTGTCAGCGAAGCCCCCCCCCCGCATCTCCTCCCGCGGAGCCGCAGGAAAGGGGGTCGGGATCCTCCAACGGGGGGGAACATCACCCCCCCCTCCATGAGCAGGGGCTGCTGGGACTTGTAGTTCGGGGCAGGGCCATGGCAGGGTCGCTGGCCAGCGGCTCCTGGCTGGGGGAGATCGGTGAGTGGGCGCTGCAGGGGATCTCGCCTCCCAATGCACGGGAAGGGGGTGATGTGTGTGTATGTGTATGTGTGTGTGTGGGGGGGGGCTTGTTCCCTAGGAGAACAGGGGGAGCAATGTGGGGGGGGGGCAGCGCCTGCTTCTCTCTGGGGGTGCGCCTGCTTCTGGGGAGGAACGGGGAGTGATGTGGGGAGGCCCTGCTCCCTGGGGGAGGAGAGAGTGGGGCGATTGGGGGCCCGGGGCCCTGCTCCCTAGGGAGGTCCAGGGGTGTCTGTGGAGGGATTTGGAGAGACCCATGTAGTAGCTGCTGCCCCCCATGACGCGCCCTCCTGCCGGGCAGGACCCCTCGGAGCAGGGGATGGAGTAAACGAAACCAGACTCCCAGGTGCCGAGGCATAGCCCGCGCCACGCATGATGTGCACCTGCTCCGGGGTGTGGTGGCGGGAGGCCTGGGTTAGGTGCAACAACCTGCAGGGAGCCAGGTGTGTCCAAAACAAGCCGGGTGCTGGTTTACAATTAGCCGGATGGGTTTTCCAGGAGCTGGATCTGGTCTTAGCTGTGCCACCAGAATAATTGATCGCCTTTAAACACAGGCTACGCACTTCTCTTCTTTGCCTCCCAAATGTCCCATCTCCCCTGCTCCTCGTCTCTGGTCCTGCTGCTCGTTAGCAAGCTGCCCGGCCCTCTGCTGGGTCTGATCCCCCCTCTCGCTTACAGTGGTGGGAGTCAGGAGTAACGCCATTGGCCACAAAATACCTTTGCGCCCAGTGGGGTGAGCCATGAAGGTCCCAGCACCCTGCAGCAACATACAGAAGGGCCACGCTCCGTGCGGCATGACCTCACCCGTCCAGCGTGAGCGAGGTCAGACTGTGCGCCGGATGCCCTGTTGTTGCTGCGGAGGTGCTGGGCAATGATGCCTGCGACCCACATCCCTGAAAAGGTCAGAACACCCTGAAACACATGCACTAGAAACCTCCCGCGGAGGCGGGCTTGCCACCCCGCCTTACATCTCTTTCCCCTGCCTGCCCAGCCCTGGGCACTATGGAGGGGTCGTTTCTCAAGGGCTTTATGGAAGAACATTCCAAGATGGGGCTATAGCGTGGTCTGCCTGTTGTTATTGGTGTTCTGTGGGACCTTTAGGTACACAGCTCCCGCATTCTGCCCTGAGCATAGACTCATAGACTTTAAGTTCAGAAGGGACCAATATGATCATCCAGTCTGACCTCTTGCACAACGCAGGCCGCAGAAACTCATCCAGCCCCTCCTGTAAGAGACCCCTAACCTAAGACTGAGTTATTGAAGTCCTTAAATCATGGTTTAAAGACTTTTAAAGTAAAGAGAATCCACCAGCAAGTGACCCATGCCCCATGCTACAGAGAAAGATGATAAATCCCCAGGCCTCTGCCAATCTGCCCTGGGGGAAAATTCCATCCCGACCCAGTAATCTATGGAGTAATCTATCATATCTGGTGATGCTGGGAGATGAGCAAGAATTGCATGAAGCCGGGTCTGACTGAAGACAAAATTCAAGTTAATGCTAGTGCCCTTGTTTGCCCAGGATTCGGGGTCTGGTGCCCCTCTTTGCACGGAGGCAGAACGTGCCCTGTCAAAGGACGTCGTATCTCGACTGAAAGTACCCAGGGTTGTTCTGCTTTGGTCACTAACTCTGTAAGCAAAATAGACTTCCCCAGAGACATGCTGCCATTTCATTTCATGCAGTGCCCCCATTTTAATAACAGTAACACTGTGTAATCACCTTGCACCTTCACCCAGGGAGTGCAACATGTTTAACAAATGGTAATGAAACGGTGCAGTGAAAAGCCCCTGTATTCTGTCTTTTATACAGTGGGACCCTGGAGTGCAAAGAAGTGAAAGTGACTCACACTGAGTCAGTAGCAGAGGTGGGATGAGAACCCCCAACTTTTAGTCCCCTATTCAAGTGATTAGCCTACACACACTCCCCTCCCTCTTCTCTCCAGCCCACAGACCCTCATTCACACTCACTCTCCTTTCTCCCCAGGCTTCTGGGCTGCGCGGACTCCGGTTCACGAAGCGGCCAGGCGGGGCGAGATCTTGCAGCTGCAGCAGCTGATAGCAAACGGAGCCTGCGTAAATCTGGTCACCTATGACTCGATCACCCCCTTGCACGAGGCGAGCCTGCAAGGTCAGACGCAGTGCGTGAAGCTCTTGCTTGCTGCGGGGGCCCAGGTTGGTGATAAATTTGAGTGTAACCGCCCCAGGCCTTTTGCTGCCAGAGACTGATTACACTTCTAATGGAGAAATACATATTGCTGCAAAGCCAATTAAATAAGTTACATTGTGTCCCCCAAAGGGGAAAATCTTAGCCGGGCTGTCCTTGCTGGGGGCCAGCCGAGGCTGAAATCAGGGGGAGTTGAGGCGCTTAAAGCCTCACGGGAGGGTCTTGGCATTTCACAGGCTTTCGCCCTTCTGGAGCAGCGCACTTCAGCCAAAGTGACCACAGAGCGGCCTGTGGAGCAGCAGGGCAAGCAACTGGAGTGGACTCTCTGGCAGGTTTTATATTTTATTGCTACGTTCCTTTTAAACGTCCCTTTGCTCTATTCTGGGAACAAAAGACCTGGTTAACCTTAGACTGATGAGACTATACGCAAGCCAGGCTGGCGACCATCTCCGCTGGCTGGTTCCTGTCTTCTGCAGGATTAGCAGGTGTGTGTTAAACTCAGGCAAGAGGACCCCAGCATACAGCAGCCCGGGATCAACGACTTATCTTTCTGCCTTCTAGGTGGACGCCAGGAATATAGATGGCAGCACGCCGCTCTGTGACGCTTGTGCTTCGGGCAGTGTTGAATGTGTAAAAGTGCTCCTGTCCCATGGAGCCAAGGTGAATCCTCCGCTCTACACGGCCTCCCCCCTCCATGAAGCCTGCCTGAACGGTGAGCCCTCGAGATCTGACGTGTACATTCGTCGGGCCCTCGCACCGAGGGCAGCCGCAAAAAGCCTGAAATGACCATAAGATTCTATTGTTCCTCAGACTGTCACAGCCGGAAAATAGCTCCTGTCTTCTCTCTGCGTTAAGATTAGTTGCGTGTTGTTAAGGCCCCTTGCGTTGGCAGAGATCCTGCTGAAGTCAGAAAGGAAAAACTCTGCAGGAGTGGGCAAATAAAGAAATTATCCGTGCATGGCATGTGGATACCATGTAATGAACACAATAGAAAATCCCAGTTAGATACAACAGCTTCCATTATTTGTTAACATAGCCCGGGAGGAGGCCATACCTTGGGCCAGCCCCACGGCCACTCTGTTTGTTACACTGCCATCAAAATCAAGTTTGAGTGGAGGGAAGGTTGATCTTCCAGGGAAGCCGCTGGATTGGAACTCAAGACCAGCGATCAGTTCCCAGATCTGGCACAGACCCCCTGTGTGACCTCAGCCAAGTCTCTTATATCCTCTGTGCCTCACTTTCCCCTCCGTAAAATGGGTGTGATAACACTTCCTTCACCCACCCTTTGCCTGCCCTGTTAAATTGTATGATGTTAGAGGGAGGGATTTTCTCTCACTGTGAGGTCAGTGAGAGCTATCAGGTGCTTAGCTCTTTTGAAACCCTGGCAGATGCTTAAAGAGATAAGTTAGGCTCCTAATTTTTGAAATTCTTGGCATGAGCACTCTTCCGAAGGTTCAGCCCAGTTAATGATTCAGTCCACCCCCCTTGGAGCATATTCTGCCAAGGTTTAGTCCAGTCTAATTTCCAAGGACTGAAGCAATGGGGTTTCCACCTCTTTCTTTGGGACAACTGCACAATAGATTTAGCCTAACAGGGGGAAAAATACAACCAAGCCTTTGCACTTTATGTACCAGATGTTAACTATGACACTCGTAGGGTAGATAGATATACACAGCAGAATGTGTGCATGGGCTGGGCTGCCCCGGTGACCTTGGATCCAGCTAGCGTGGGTAACAATACCAGCAAAGGCAGCGCAATACGGGTTTCAGCACAGATTCAGCACAGCATCCTGGGTACATGCTCAGCTCACAATCCCTGCACTCTTGGGCCGAGCTGATGCAAAGCCAGTTTGCTTCCCAGTGACTCACCGACCGATTCTCTTTTTAAAGGGAGTTCGGAGTGCGTGCAGCTCCTGATAGATGTCGGTGCAAACCTGGAGGCCCACGACTGCCACTTTGGAACCCCTCTGCACGTAGCCTGTGTCAGGGAGCATCTGGACTGCGTGAAGTTACTGCTCAATGCTGGTAGGGCTCACTGGCGGGAGTAGTTTCAGTCATTAGTGGTGGCGTGTGCGCAACGCTCACCTCTTGTATCTCGCTCAGAAGGGAAGTTCTTTTAG
Organism: Emydura macquarii macquarii; assembly: GCF_026122565.2. NCBI lineage: Eukaryota > Metazoa > Chordata > Testudines > Chelidae > Emydura > Emydura macquarii. The sequence continues at coordinate 8,001,951 of NW_027133607.1, read as the reverse complement.
AAGAAACCTATTCATTCCTGGAGCCTGGGTGTGGATATTTCTGTCCGCAGAGTGTCTGCCAGACAAGAATAACTATAAACACATGGGCCTTTCTTCTGGGCAAAGCAATCGTCCAGCCATCTTCCGAAGGCTTTGAGCTTAGCCAAGTTAATATTCAGGTCATAAACTCAGGATCATTTACCAGTTTAAAAAAAACAAACCCTAGAGTAATGTTCCAACACACTCTTCGTAATGGTGTTGGACCAATATTGGTAGAATTTTTTAAGGTTCTAGATAGAGGAGAGCTGGAAGAAGAGACCTATTGGGGTTTGACATACAATAAAACATTAGGTCCCTGGTTTGATTTGATTGGAGTTGCGCCAGAGATGGATTGGGCCAGGGGATAGTCAAGTAACATTGCATGCTCCAAGTTTCACATCCAGGCTCCCTAACTGTAGGAACCAGAGCTGGTTCTGAACCAAATCACCAGAGCCAAATACTTCCAAACTTCGTTGACATTTGAGTGTGGTTTCAGACTTTGTCCTGGGTCCATCCATGTCAGGAAGTCATTTGACTGGCAGTATCCACCTACCAGCTGAATGGAAAGCTGGGGGAAGTGAGGACAGCCTTCTGGCTTGAGTTTCTTTATTCACACTTCCTTAGCAGAAATGAGAACAAACAAGATTTGGTAAACTGGGGTCAACGTAGCTACGGTGCTCAGGGGCCGTAGCTCTGTGACCTAACTCCCAGTGTAGACTCAGCGAGGTCAACATCGCGTGGGGAGATGGGATTCCTGTAGTGATGGAAAATCCCTTCCGTCCCCACTGGCTGTGTCTACACTCTAGAGTTATGCCAGTGCTGCTATCATGTAGGCAAGTCCTCGGTCTTTCAACTGATTGGTGGAACTTCATTGAGAGGCTGGATCCTCCCATCTTCCTACCAGCTGAGTGGTTAGTTTACTCAAGTAAGAGACCATTTAACCAGAGTAAAGGTGGCTGTCTCGGGGCCTTAAGAAACTCATTTTGTTTGTGCTCTCAGGGGCAAATGTGAACGCAGCTAAACTTCACGAGACAGCCCTTCACCACGCAGCCAAGGTGAAAAACGTGGATCTGGTAGAGATGCTGGTTGAATTTGGAGGAAACGTTTATGCCAGGGACAACCGAGGGAAGAAACCATTCGACTACACGGGTAGCAACAGCCCGGCTGCTACGTGCTTGGAGTACTATGAAAGTAAGTGGGGTTCGGTCCCGTCTCTCACACCCTTGCCAGGACTCCTTTCCTCTTCAGCAGCTGGAGGATCATCATGGCACCTTCGGGCCTTAAAATCTGTTAATCTTGGGGCTGCCCATTTTCTCCCCCCATCTCATCATCTCCTGGTTCCTCATTGATTCTGGTCTCCTGAGTAACAGCCTGTCCCCTGGCTGGAAGACAGGACGGGGGAGGTAATATCTTTTACTGGACCACCGGACAAACTTTGGAGCTATGCTTAGCTCTTCCTAAGGCGTTTCTTTGGTACTCGCTCACGCTGAGCAGGGCAGCTCGCATCTCCTTCTCCTGTGCTAGGGCTGACACGGGTCAACTCTGTGACCCCTCCTGTGACCGGTCCCCATAGGCAGCGAGTTATATGGGCCCGTGGTACCCGTGCTCCACCGATAATCAGGACCTTGGTACCCAGCTCCACCAGTATCTCTGTCTGTGCTGCTAGAGGGCCGGCCGCGGAGCCCCCAGTAGCGCTTGGCCGTGCAGGGGCAGAGCACAGCGGCCCCCAGCACCCAGGGCGGTCCGGGCGTTCTGCCCCCTCTCCTCGTCTCAGACACACTCACAGCGGCTGCTGGCCAGGAGCTGCTCCAAGCAGTGGGGCGGCCACTCCCCCCTCCCGGTCCCATCCTCCCACGCAGTGGGGTACCGAGGGAGGAAGTGTGAGGGGGCCAGGGAAGGTTCTTTCCCTGGGATCCACTTTCACACTGAGAGAAGGTGAAAGAACGGGGTAAACGTTCCTCCCACTTGCCCCAGCTGAGCGGTGCCGCTGAGAGCCAGCCCCACGCAGCCTGCAGAACTGGCACTCAACAAAAGGAAGAGCCCCGAGGTCCGGTACCCGCTGTCTGATGGATCCTGGGGGGTGCCGTAGAGAGAGGGGGTGGGGAAAGACGTTGCGCTGTGGGTCTGGCGAGCAGGAAATGCTGGCTGGGAGTGTGGGCGTGCGGGTGAATGAGATTTGAGGCGGAACCGTCACCGCCGCTTTTCCCTTGCAATGCAATGGCCCGCCTGGAAACCCTGTGAACGCCGCGGTCCCGTTGAGACCCGGTGTAAGCGGAAGCAGCCTCGGGACCTCGATGTGAGCGACCCCTGGGCTGAATTCGGGCCCCCTCATCGGTCCGCGGAGAGCTCTGCGGCTTCGCGGAACGGAGGCTTCTGCCGGCCTGGCGCAGTGACGCTGTTGATCTTTTTGATCGTTTCAGAAACACCCCTGAGCTTGGCGCAGCTCTGCAGAGTCAGCCTGAGGAAAGCCACCGGCCAGCAAGGGCTGGAGAAGATTGCCAAGTTAAATATCCCTCTGCGGTTAGTGAAATACCTCTCGTACAACTAACCGAAAGAAGGTGACGACGCTGAAGGACGATATCCTTAGACCCTACAATATGAAGTATCTGTCTCTTTCTCCCTCCCCCCCTTCCTGTAAGAAGTCCCTTTAATTTAAGTGGATTTGGTGTAAATACCATTTCTGAGGCAGCACGTTCTCCCATCCTGCCGTGTCACTGCGTGTTTCGACAAAGACATAACTTAGATCCTGCGGAGAGCCAGGCTTTTAGCTAGTAATCTTTTTACGCTAAAGATCCTGTCAGACTGCTGCCCCCCTTGGAGTCTGCCCTACTCTGCCTTGCGTTCCTGAAGAGGTAACTGCTAATCACACAGGGAGAATTATCTGAGCACCCTAATTAGACACAAATTCCTCTTTTAAGTCAGAGGTTGCCATGATGATGCCAGCGGGCCATATGCAGCCCCCCACCCCCGAGTTATACAGTGCAATCCTCTGCGGGCCTCATCCAAAACTCAAAATCCCCGGGTGTCTTTTCATGGACTTCATTGGCTCAGCCCTCATGATTTGGGAGGTGTGGCCTACTAAGATGACCGGTCCCAGCATGCAGTGCTCCATGTTGACGTGAGCGACCAGTCTCACGGCCGCTGCACCCAGCTCAAGTTGATGTAAAAGTCGGTGCAGCCCACTGGTTCTGCATGTGACCGGTGCAGTAACTGTGCGGGGCAATATTTGGGCACCCTGTTCCCAGGCTAGATTTGTATCCTCAGTTTGCACCACCACGGTACCCTCTGATAACAGATCCATTCGTGCGTCCCCATGCACCGGAGAACGGACGCACAGATCAGCTCTGAATATAGTTTTAAGATTTTTCACTCTGAGGATGCCCCTTGTTCCAGCTGCTCCTTTAGATGTTTGCACCGGCACAGCCACAGGGTCTCTTCCCCAGCCACGTCGCTGCAGATTGTCACTGTTCTGTTGAGCTCCTCTGTCCTTTACAAACTAGCAAACCATCCACACACACATCAACCTTCTGGGGGAGGTTAGATTAGAAGCAGAACAAAAGTCTTCGTCTTCCTTAACGTGTGAGATTCCATTGACCTGAAATCTGAAGGCCACTTTAGCGGGAACTGCATTAGCGGGATCTAGTCTACTCGATGCATGTGTGGTAAGTCTTAGCATATTCAGATGAGAATAAAGACACGTCCTCTTAATAGCACTGGGCTCCTGAAACCCTCTAAGAGTGTCCGACCAGTCCGCCTAGCAGCTGGCGAGAGTGCCCTTGTGGCCTGCCTGAGCAACAAAACCACCAGGCGTGAAGAACAAGCAAGAGACTGTCCAACAGTCACCTGCGCTGGTCACCGTGGCCTTGGGAGTTCTCGCTCATTGGCTGGTACCTAGCCCGGAGGATTGTATGTGGTGGCAACTCACAATAATAACACCTGGCTCTTATATAGGGCTCTTCATCAGTAGATCTCAAAGTGCTTTAGCATCATCCCCATTTTACAGATGGGGAAACTGAGGCACAGGGGCGAAGGGACTCGCCCAGTATCACCCAGCGGCTCAGTGGCAGCGCCAGGAATACAACCCAAGTATTCTGCGTACGCTACTGCGATTTCAACAATGGGTGAAGTGACTCCTGAATTTGTAAAGCGCTTTGGGGCAAAAGACGCTACCTGGATGTCAAATGTTAAGTCTTTTCCGAGTCTCTTTGGCTGGATCTGTTTAGGTTACACCCGTAGCTCTATTTTCATGCAGGGCCTTTTAGATCGTTTTCCTTCCTTTGCTTTTGCGTGTGATTAGGAATGTGCAATCAAAGCGCACATCCAGTGCGAATAAAATCAGCCCCTCCAAACCCAGCTCTTGCGCCATACGTCTCTTTCAATCCTTGCCAGGATGCCAGGGCAGGAAGAGATGAATCTGCACGTACAGCTCCGCTTTCCACTCCTCCTCCTCCCCGCTTCCGTGCACCGCTCCTGTCTCCATCCCACACGGCCTTTGCAGAGCTGTCTTTAAACCCTTCTGCTCCAATCCAAACACCGCCTGCACTTGGGGAAAGTCCAGCTCCAGATGTGGCGCGGCTCTGCCTCTCCTCTTTTACGGTTAGCACCTCTCCAGAATCCTCATGGTGCTGTTGCAGGCTGTTGCTTGAAGAGTTTATTGGCATTGGCTTGCAGTGGAGTCCTTTGATCACAGCAGCTTCACGCCAGCTGAAGTTGGTCCAATGAAAACAAGGTGTCGCCTGGGTTTTGTGCCTGTAAAAACCTTGCACGGCGGAGGAACGAACTGTTTGCAGCACAGCCCGGTTATTCCTGCAGTCTTGGGGCTTGCACAGGAGGGAGACTCGACCCCTGAATCGCGTTGCTAGTTGTATTAGGGCAGTGGTCCTAGGGAAGCGCGGAGAAATGTTCAGGGGGGCGCGGCAAGGCCCTGGCCAGCCCCCATGGGGGGTAGGGAGGGAGCACGGCCCATCCCTGCTATGCCCCCAGATCCGCTCCAGCCACAGCCCCGGCCGTGACTCCCCTCCTGACCATGACTCTGTCCATGGCCCCAGCTGTAGTTCCAGCCTTGACTCTGGCCCTGGCTCCCCAGGGGTGGGGGTCGCAGACAGATTCTTTTATGGGCAAGGGGGGGCGGGACATAAAAAGTGTGGGGACCACTGTATTAGGACATCGACAGCTTGGGTGGGAGAGGCGGCATCAAACGCAAACAAGAACCTTTGACACCTTCGAATTCAAGTTGCTGTGTACAACCAACTTCAACCAGCCGGTCCCCGTGCCGGCTTTGGGTGAGCGTCGCACCCTACAGTCTGCCATTGTCTTAGAAAGTGCAAGACAAAGCCATTGGAGACTTCGCAATGGAAATGGTGGCTGAAGCCGACTAGCCTAGTTATTTCGCACAACACGGAGCAAGCGTGAGAATGAAGCGTCCGTCCTACCGCTTATGAAAAAGTCTAAGACCTCAAGGATCTCTCCTCAAATCTAGAGACCTCATGCAGAAGATCTCTCCTCACCAGATCCTTAGCTGGTGTCCATGGACATCAATGGACATCTGCTGATTTCCAGGAGGTGAGAATCTGACTCTCAGTATATTCCAGGCTGGCGAATGCCCTGTCCCCGGACTCACTGGAGTCTGCAGACTCAACTGTTTTAAAACAGGGTGGTGAAGTAATTGTCCAAGACCAACAGTTTCAAACTTGTCTAAGGCAACTAAATCTATAGTGCGGCATCGAAGTCAAAGCAACTAGATATTTCAGAGGAGAGGGAAACCACAGCTCCTCTTGATTTCCTCTTGGACACTAAGGGCTAATGGAAATCAGATCACTTGTATTTATTTCACACCCATAGCTTAAGCAGGCCGTGGTGTCTAGATGGACATCATGGACATCTGAAGATGAGGGTTCCAGGAGGAGGTGTCTAGAATGCTCAAAGTTAAACCATCCCAGCCAGGCCTTTGTCTATTAAAAACCTCTAAAGATGGAGATTCCCCCAGTCCAGTGCTGCACCACCCTCCTAGTGACAAAGTTTTTCTATCCAACCTAGACCTCCCCAACTGCAACTTGAGACCATTGCTCCTTGTTCTGTCATCTGCCACCACTGAGAAGAAGCCTAGCTCCATCCTCCCTGGAACCCCCTTTCAGGTAGTTAAAGGCCGCTACCAAATCCCCCCTCACCCTTCCCTTCTGCAGACTAAACAAGCCTAGTTCCCTCAGCCTCTCCTCATAAGTCATGTGCTCCAGCCTCTAATCATTTTTGTTGCCCTCCGCTGGATTCTCTCCAATTTGTCCACATCCTTTTTGTAGTGGGAGGTCCAAGACTGGACACAATACTCCAAATGTGGCCTCACCAATGCCGAATAGAGGGGAATAATCACTTCTCTTGATCTGCTGGCAATGCTCCTACTAATGCAGCCCAATATGCCGTTAGCCTTCTTGGCAACCAGGGCACACTGCTGACTCATATCCAGCTTCTTATCCACTGTAACCCCCAGGTCCTTTTCTGAAGAACTGCTGCCTAACTTGTCGGTCCCCAGTCTGTAGCCGTGCATGGGAACATACACTAAATGACAGTCCTAGTAAGGTGCTTCCGTATGGGTTTAGGCATCCCAAGTTCACAATGTCCGCCTTAGTTTTGAAGGAAGGCGACACAGGACAAAGATTTTAGTGTGTATTTCTGTCTGATCGTCTGTGGTTTTTGATTATTGTGGTTTGTGTCATGGGTGAAGGCTTTTTGCGGGGGGGGGGGGGGGGGTTGGAGGTTGCTCAGAACATCATAGGAAGATGGGCCCCCATCAATCAAATATATGATAGTTGTTCTTAATTATATTATTATTAATCTAACGATTGAGTCTCCCCCAGGTTTCTCATCGGTGTTTGACCCTCTGTGTTTTCCTTAGCTGGAGCGTAGTAGGTCCATCTGTGAGCCACATGGCAAAGTACTGCAGGTCACTAGCACATCGTAACGTCTTTATGGTAGACGCAAGGACTCGTTGAGCGGTTGCAGTGCGCTAAAGATTGAAACGGCGTGTCACTCACTGTGCTTTCAGTCAGTGACTCTGACAGCAGCTGAGATGATTATCCTGAGGAAAAACCACTGATGGTTACGCACCCAGTTGGTCTGTTTTTATGACAGAGCCACGCAGCGGCCGTTTATACGAGTGCAGCAGACGTAAATCGGCAGGGCAGCCTCGCAGGGGTACCTGTGTGGATTTGATTCTGTGTGGTGGAGGGCGGGTTCAAGGAGTTGGGCTCGCTGGCTGGACCGATGCAGAGGAGAAGGCAGGTCAAGAGAGGGAGGGTGGTCTTGTGGTTAAGGCCTGGGACTGGGTCTTGGGAGATGTGGATTCGGCTCCTGGCTTGGCCACAGGTTCCCTGCATGGCTGTGAGCCTGTCGCTGAGGGTGTGTCTACACGGGAGCTGGAGGTATAACTTCCAGCTGGAGCAGACCTACCCGTGCTAGTCGTGATTGAGCGGTCGCTCTAAAAATAGAAATGGGGGAGGGGCTAGCCACCCGAGCATGCCCCTCGGGTTTCAGACGGGATCGTACCCAGGGCAGCCAGCGCCTCTCGCTGTCATGACTTCACTGCCCCCTTTTGATGTGGGAGCTTGATCAGAACTTGTCGGGGAATGTCTCCTTGGTCTGGACATTTCACCTCCAGCCCCGGTGCAAGCGTACCCCGTCACCCCTGGCCTTTTAGCCTGTAGAAAGCAGCGTAGAGCAGGGTCTGCCTCTTGCTCCACATATATACACCATCCAGCATGGAGAGTGCGGGCCCTGATTGGAGTCCCACTGCACTCAGTCACGGCCCCCCCTCTCTCCTCAGAGCACGGGGGAGCATGGAGAGACCTGGGGCAGCGGTGGGGTTTTCTTTGCACCCCGCTCTTGTGTTTGCAGCCTTCGGCGTTGGTGCTGCATGTCTTTACTTCTGTTTCCCTTGGGTTGTCCCCTTGTTCTGGTTTTAAACCGCCTGATGCTGCAGGTAACCCAGCCCAAGAGAACACCCACCGGCGTGTTACAGCCGCCGCCGTCGCTTGTGGCTGTGTCACAGCGGGGCGGCTGTTGCGGGCGGCTGGGCTGGCGTGGGCGCGTGTGTGGACACACTTAGTCACTGCTGCTCCGAGGCCCTCCTAACTAGCACACTGCAGGGCCTCGCATGGCTTCTCTCTGTAGGCGCAATTTGACTTCTCTATTGGCGGGGGCAGCTCCAACCAGGCCAATGGGGCCACCTGTGTGTGTGTGGGGGGGCAAATTCTGTGCCTGCCTGAGGTTTGCAGTTTGCGGGGGAGGCAACACCCTTCCTTCTCCCCAAACTATGCCCATGGTCTCTCTCTGCCTGCCTTTGGTGAAACGGGCCCTGTCTGACACTCACTCGCTTTGTCCCTCGCGTCTGTTGATGGGAGAGCAGCGTGTTGGAGGGGGGGAGATCTCAGCTAACGGAGGCTCAGCGGACGAGCGCCGGGACGGGGGCACGTTCAGCTCCCCCAGCCAGCATCCTGAATCTTCTAGTTGAGACGCACGCCTCTGCCCCTCTTCTTCTCCCCCCTGAGTATCCTTCCCTCCACGGAAGTGTCTCCCTCGGCTGCGGGTCCCCTCAGCTCTGCTCCCCCATTACACTCCGGAAATGCTGTAGGGGGCATTAATTTATGTGGGGGACCCTTCCTGCGGGCGGGGTGGGAGCATGGCAGGGGATGATGGAGAAGGAGGAGGGGGGGAATAAGGGAAGAGACTCAGGGCCGGGGAAGCGTGGCTGGCATGATCCTTCTCTGCCGTAGCGAGCCGAGGCGGGGCGGTAACATCTTCTGTTGGCCCAACGTCTGTGGGTGAGAGAGGCAAGCTTCCGAGCAACACGGGGCTCTTCCTCGGTTCTCTGCGGTAGTGACTAGGACCAGGCCCTTGAATGAGCCGCACCGGTGCAGCAGGAACCCGGCCGGGCAGAGCCCGCTTGCTGCTGGAGGACGGGGAGAGTGTGTCCGGAGCATCTTTTGCTCTTGTGTCCAGAAGCACAGCGCAGCCCTGGCCCGCGCTTGCCTGCTGCACGGACGGGCAGCCTCAGCGCTCCACCCAGTGCCCGAAACCGAGCGACTCGCCCTGCTGCGGAGCTGTGTGATTCCTGCACCCGCCCCGGCTGGAACAAGCTGCTCTGGGAGAGCGGGGTGGGTGTGTACATTGACAGAGGCAAGCCGGAGCCTGATCCAAGCCAGTGGGAGCATTGCTGGCCCTTGGAAAAGCTCCATGACACATCCAGCAGGGAAGCCCTTACGCAACGGCACCTTCCCCCTCTAGCGAGCTGCTTCTGTGGCCCTCAGCGCTGCGGCGAGCTCAGCACCTCAAATCACGACTGGATTTGGTCCTTGCAACCCCCCCGGGAAGTGGGGGAATGTTCTCCCCAGTTCACAGCGGGGAAACCGAGGCACAGAGAGACTCAGGCTCAGCTCCTCAAAGGCATTTTGCCTCCCGACTCTCGGTCAATGGCAGCTAGTGGCCGGAGTGTCTCTGCGGAGCAGGGCCCGCCCGACTTGCCCCAGGACACAGAGCAGCCGAGTCGGGACTTGAACCCGCATCCCAGGCTAGTGCGTGTGGCCAGTGCTTGTTCAAGGGGAAACACCTGCCCGGTTCTGTCTGTCGGGTGCTTTTTCAACGGGCCCAGTTATAGGGCTTGCACCAAATGTCCCCTCTGGTCAAAACATGCTCCAAAGCAGCAATGGGTCTTCCCGACGGCCAGACCTACTGGGCAAAGATGATCCCCAGCGGGTGCCGGGTTCGGAGCAGCTCCCTGAGTGCCCAAACGTGGGCTCGGCCGTACGTTCTTAACCCTTTGCGTGCCGCGGCCGTGACGGAGGCAGCACGGGGCTCCCGCTGCAACACCGCCTTTCCGTTTGCAGAGGTCGCGCCGCGCTGCCGTGCTGCTACCTTTCCCCATTCTCTTCTCCTTCCCCCATCGCCGTTCTTTCCACCTTCTCCTCCCCTCCGCCGGTCTGAAAGCTCCCCTGCTGTACACTGCCAAGACCCCCCTCCCTGTCCTTCTTCCAGCCAGCCCAACTGACAGCCTGTCCAAACACCCCACACCCTTCCCAAATTTCCTGTGCCCCTGGTCTGGGCCTCCCGGGCCTGCCAGACGCACGAGCATCGAGGCTTGGCTGGGTCTGAGGCAGCCTCGGTGAGATTCGGTGGGTGGGTTGCAACTTTCCATCCAATCGTTTGCTGCTGGCCGTGGTCTCTCTGGCGAGGGGGGCGAGGGCCGTGTAGCCCCTGGCCTGGGTTCAATGAGGCGTGTGTGGCACGTCTCCGGCTCTTCGCCGTTATTTTGTCGCCGTGGTCCGTGGCGAATCTCCCCTCCCTCACTGCCCTGTGATAGTCAAACAGAGGATCCACACAGTGACCAAAGTTAGCTCTCTCAACCCACTCATTTCCAAAGCCTCTGCTAATTGCTTCCAGCGCGTCGTCCGTCCTGCAGATCGGCCCCTTGGCTCAACTGGCTTTTATTTTACCCGGCGCTCACCCGTAACGCAATCCAGCTGTCAGAGCTTTTCTTTCTGAGTGTGCCCTGACATTTGCTGCTTTCTCTCTCAAACCAGCCTGCCAGTAAAAGCAGCGTCTACGTCCCAAGATTGGGCTGGGTTTTTGTGCGTTATACGTGCTGGGACTTGCTTTGTAGCTGTGATGAACGCGCCTGAAATGTCCTGGCTGTTCACAGGTGAGCAATGGTGCCATACCCAGACTCAGCCCTCTTCCAACTTGTATTTAAAGTTTCCCGTCTGTATGGGGAGAGCGTTAATAGCACGGAGTACACAGAGGGGCCGTTGGGCCTGAGACATGTCGCTATGTCTCTGGCACTGTATCCTGTGGGCGAGGAGACGTTCACCTTTGCTACTGGCCTGCCGGCTGAGCTTGGGCAGGTTATGTCAGTGCTCCGTGCCTTAGTTTCCCCAGCTGAGGAAGGGTGAGGCACCTGGGGGGGTACCATGTACCCTTGGGGGGTTAAAATCAGTAACACTTCCACGGGTGCTTTGACTGTTTGCGTTTTGCGCCTGATCTGTTTGAATCAAACAGAAAAATAAGGAAGAAAAAAGGCACCAACTTTCCTAGCTCCAGGCTGAGTTCTCTCCATGGAAGGCAGCCTTTCAGGTTTTCCAGACGTGTATGTAATAAAACCACCTCTGATCTCCCTGCTGAAGAAGAAGGCGGGGTGTGTTTTTCAGTAGAAAACTTAATTAATGAGCTGCACATTCAGGCACTGCATGTCTGGAGAGGCATACATGAGTCTGGGGAAAGCGCTGGAGGAAAATATATAGCCACGCTACCTCCCAGCTGGCTAGACATGTGTGTCTTGCTGTAATAGAGCGGGGTTGAAACTAAACGCCTGGATCCAAACGCTCCCGGAAGCTGGGTGGGAAGATTGGACATAATTCTCTAGGGACAACCTATACTTGGAGTGAGGGGTCGCCACGTGTGAGTCTCATTGAACTCGATGCATGTAAGGCAGTTTTGCTCAGTGTGAAGCGGGACTGGCTGAATAAGACCCTGAGGTTGGACCGCGCTGTATTAAATAAACATCTGGAAAGGTTGTTTTTAAGAGCCGCTGCCAGGTTTTGTAGACATCTAAGTGGAAGAAACGTGTGGTTCTCAAAGGCCCCCGTTGTCCCATTTCCTAGACTCTGGCGGGTGCTTTATTATAGGAACAAAGAGCCAGTCTGCAGCCCGTGGTGCGAGGGTGTGATGGGGGAGAGCTGGAAAGCTTTCTGGCTCCCTCCCTGAAGTGCTGGCCAATGTACATCTGGCTGCCCCGTTAGTGCCAGCCCCACCCCGTTCCCGACGGCGAGACAGACCCAGACACAGCTACTGGAACAACCGATTTGGGAGCTGGGGCTCTGCAGTTTTAACTCTCCTTCCTCTGCAGCATGGGGTGCGGCTCACTGGCCAGGATTATCTGGGTGTATCTCATCACATCAATGCTCTGCCAGGGCCCGTGGGCATTGGTGCACCTTGTCCTGCCCGTTCTCTGCCCTCGAACTGGGGAGAGGGGTGCAGAGCTGCAGATTGAAACCCAAAGGTCCCAGCACCAGATTAAGATACGGAGCCTGTCCGCCCCTCGAGCCCCAGCGCTTTCAACACACAACGCGTCCCATGCCAAACCTGAAACCTGGGCTGCCCACCGTCCCCCGTTCCTGTGCTGATGCAGACATGCCCAGGGCAGCTTGTGACCCTGGGAAGGGCCGGGCCTTGGTGGGACTGAAAACGCAACATTTGCTGCTCTGGGTGTAACAACAAATATGTGAGACAGCGAAGAAGCAGCTGTTTCCTCTGCTCATCACTGCATGGGGGGCGGGGGGCATCGGGGTGTTGGGGACAGGAGGGGGAGGGGAGGTGCCCTTCCTGGGGAGCGGGAGAATTGGGGTGTCGGGGACAGGAGGAGGGGGAGGCAGCCAGCCCCAGGCTGGGAAGAGGGGTCTCGGCAGTTCACCACTCTCTCGCTGGGGGTAGCTGCTCCCGGCCCCAGCTTGATCCCCCCAGTTCCTGCCTGCTCCCGGGCCTGCAGTGGTCATTCTAACCCCTCCACATCCCGCTGCCCCCAAGAACAATGTATTGGGGGGGGAGGGAAGTGGATCAGTCCCCACGCTATTTCCTGTGTGGGGAAGCTACCCATCTCTCCCCCAACCCAGGTCCCACCGCCCCTGCTCCAAGGGCGGTAACACCTCTGTCCAATCGGGCATATCTGAGCTGTGCGTTAGTCCTGTGTTCAGCAGTGCTACGTTGAGGGGCACTCGGGACCTTTCGGAGCACACCAGCAGGATCCACGTGGGCCAGGCAGCGCGTGGTCTTCTAGTGCGGCCTCATGCCCAGCCCTAATTCTGACTGTGGAGCAGGGGCTACCTGGCCTGGGTGACTTATGAGATACAGGACATCAGATTAGCTGTTCTAAGGGTCTCTTCGGCCTTAAACGCCATGACCAGGGAGCCCATCCTGTCCAGGAGAATGAGCCTGTGCGGATGAGCCCGAATGGCCTATGGCTCTCCGGCAGCGCCCCTGCAGCATTTTTTAATGTAAATATTTTGTGGTTTGATTTTTTTTGGGATGAAAAGTCAAAATTTTCTATTGAAAAAAAAAAGTGCCCATTTTCCAACTAGCTTCACCCTCCGGCAGCCCCGAGGAGTCCAAATGCAGCTGCAGATTGGTTTAACTATCTGAGGCACCAGTGCTGGACCCGGGGCAGGGGGGCATTTTTTTAACAAACGAAACGTAAGCGCAGAATTCATGTCCCCCAGCAGATTCCCCTGGCCCGCAGAATAATAGCAGTGCTGCAATTACACCTTTCTCCCACCAGGGGCTGCTGTGGTGCCAGAAGGCAGGGCGGCTGGTTCACCAGGGGAACAGCCAGCTGCAGAGAGGGAGGGGGCACTTTGGCTTTGGCTCCCCCACTTCTACAAGGGTTCCACCACCCTTGATCTGAGGGCCAATGTCCTTGATAGTGGAGGATGCAATAAAGGAGGTGAGATCTGCAGGGTCGCGCCATCTTTCTACCAGCAGCACCTCTGCTGTGCCCTCTGCTTCAGGCGCCTTCTCTTCCGCCAGGTGCTGATCTCAGCCGAGCTCTGGGCAAACTTGGAAACTACACTTTGTACAGAGTTTTCTCGGGTTGTAAAAATTCTTCTGCGCTGTTTATGAACGGCATCTGCTCCAGGGCAACAGGCTGCATGCTTCAAAATAATGCAAGAGCCAGCGTAAAGATGTGGAGACTGGGCCGGGAATTGTATGCAGCTTGTTTATTTCCTAAGTGGATGATTTAACATGCCTAAAGTGCTGTGTTCCTTCCACCCCATACGAAGGCAAAAGGCATGCATAGAGCAGGGTCATTTGAATAAACTTTTATAGCCGTTGTTAGCCAGAATTTGAAGTGTGGCTTTGGAAAGCATAAGTTAAATAAATGCCCCCACAAAAATCTTTAGCTAACAGTTGCTGCAATGGCTAATAGCTAGAACCATTACACATCACCTCTGGTATTAACAGGCTTACACCAATTTACAACAATTGAGGGGCTGGCCCAGTATATACAAGAACTATTTAAAAAAAACCCTAAGCATGACAAGGACAAGGAATGCCCATGTCAGTTAAGTTGTGTAACTGTTCCCTTCCCCTTCAATCTTCCAGTAATGACAATAGCCATGTGCAAATTTACCTTACAAATGGAACGAAGATTTAGGTGAGCAAGGAGGATAATTAACTGCAGGAACAATTTACTAAGGGTGGTGGTGGATTCTCCATTGCTTGAAGATTTTAAATCAACTCTTTCTAACAATTGCACTCTAATTCAACCACAAGTTGTAGAACTTGCTGCAGAAATCACTGGATTAAAATCTACGGCCTGTGTTACACAGGAGGTCAGACTAGATGATCACAATAATCCGGGCTTAGACTTCATGAATCTTACATGTTCCAGAAGAAACCCTGACTTGTAATGTAATATGACTGGAACTAGGCCCAATCCTAGACCAAATGGTACTGTAGACAAGGAGCATCTTCAGCCTCCCCTCCACATTTGTTAAACCTTTGAACACCTTATTTTTTAATTGCATTTGTAGCCCATTTCACAACTTTAATGCACGATTTGCATGCATGATTTATCCCTGTCATATAAAATGATAAATTTGCACACCAGAATCTGTAAATCTGTATTTATTCATGCCATATATTAGCAAATAAAAAAAATTCATTTCCTCTAAGCTTATAGAAATTTTTAAATTTGAAGAATAATTGAAATGTACTAACGTCAAGAAATTGACCTGTGCATCACCATTGGATGGACCACTATTAAATAGTGTTATGGTAAGTGACGGCCTTAGGAGGTTAACCCTAGTCATAGAATCATAGAAGATGAGGGTTGGGAGGGACCTCAGGAGGTCATCTAGTCCAACCCCCTGCTCCAAGCAGGACTAACTTCAGCTAAACCATCCCAGCCAGGGCTTTGTCAAGTCACAGCTTAAAAACCTCTAAGGATGGAGATTCCACCACCTGCCTAGGTAACCCATTCCAGTGCTTCACCACCCTCCTAGGGAAAAAGATTTTCCTAATATCCTTTAGTTCAATAGGTCGCCTTTCTCACTGTTGCCCTCGTGAACTGAAGCACACCAACAGAGAGATCCAAAGACCCGCCAATGGCATTTTCAAGCGATAAAATAGCAAGCAATGTCAGTCTCTCATTGGCCATTGTCAGTTGAAGATATGTTTTAATGAAGCTGAACTTCGAAAAGCTGCGCTTCCCACTGACGACGGCGACTGGCAGTGGGAGCAGAATCCTCAAAGCTATCCGCACGTTAGGAAAAGTGCCCTTCAGCTCTGCATCATGAAGGAATTGGAGAACTTGGATTAGAGAGTAACTTACCGGGTGGCAAAATGTGATGGATGTTGTCCAATTCAACATCGAGGCCTTTATCGTTGACGTCCGAACATTCCCCATGGGTCAGTGTCCAGCGAAGGTTCATACAATTGTTCAAGAACGTTTTCCTGTCTGCCGGCAACTTACTAAGATCAGACAACCCCCCTCAGGTCTTTTCATGGTGCTTCATTTGTCCAAAGCTTTCTTCTATGGACATTCGAGCAGCGTCAACGAGCAAGCGAGAATATTTCCTCTTGAATTTTTCTTCCGAGTTCCCCATCATTTCATCTCTGCCCTTGTAACCAAACTGTCTCTTCTTCCAATGAATACCAGTTTCCTTGAAGGCTCAACTCTAAGTTTTCTGCCATTTCTGTGGCAGCAGCGATGGCGTTTTCAAATCCATTGTCTCTGTAAGCCACAATGAAATCAAGGCAGCTTCACATCAAAGTAGTAACGGCTGCAGTGTCCACCGAATGAGTTTGTAATGCCTTGCTTACAACGTTTACTTGGAGCCAGAACTTTGAAATCAGCACCCTGAGCCCGGCGCTTCCCAAGCCCGGCACCCCCGGCGGTTGCCTGGGACTCCTGCCCCTAAATCCGGCCCTGACTGGAACGCTGATCATAACCTTGCCTTGAATGTTGTTTGTGCCACCATCACCAAAGAATTAAGACTGGATGTGATTCTCCCATTAGAAATTCCAGTTTAGAGAGTCCAAAGCCAACAGCGTTAGCCGGGGGCCATGTGATCCACTCGGTCAGGGTGGCCACTTGGTTTTCTTCCACTGGTCCCTTAGCAAACGCCAAAGGCCCATGTTGGACTCCAGAAGGCAGAGTGGGAAATGCCACCCAGCGAAAAGGAAACCGTGGATTTTAGCAGGCCGCACGTGCTGGCCTGGCTGGAAAGCATGGACCAGCTGCTAGATGCACCCATTCCCAGTCCAACTCCCTGTGTGCTAGAGAGTAAAGGAACACCTGCAGACTTACCACCTTCCGTGCAGAGGACAACCCCTCGCACTAACCTGACCTGCACCCAGAGGTAGCCTCTCCTCACGCTCGTGCCAGGTGTGCAATGCTCCCCGTGAAATGGGCGATGGAGAAGCTGTAGTGCGAGCAGGACTGCTTGTGTCAGAGTAGATTTAAGGACAGCCGGTGTGCCACCACTAAGGGTGTGTTTACACCAGAGCTGAAGGTGTCATTTCCAGCTCCAGGACACTTGGTCAGAGTGTAGCAGCCAGGGCAGGTGTGACAGAAGGGGCTGGCTGCCCTTTGTATGTACGTAGGGTCTCGATGGGATTGTACCTGGGGCTGCCTGTGCTGCTGTGGCTACAGTTCTGTTTTCTGATCACGTCTTCCAGCTCCAGTGTAGACAGACTCTAAGCAACACAGGTGGTGTCTCCTCTGCCTGGGAGCTAGAGAACCAGGGAGAGCTAGGGGTTCTGTCCATGTCCGTCAGCCCCACTAAAGTATCCCCTTCATGTTCACTACCCCAGACTCGGTCTCTGCTGCGAGGCACACAGCAATATTTAACCAGCTTCAAAGGAGAAGTTAATGTGGGCCTGAAGTTTGCTGCTTCCTGCTAACAAGGAACGAACGGGTGAGGCTGGCCCTGTGGTGACGGTGGTTATGTGGTGTTTATTGCACGACGTTAGGTGTTGTGCAAACCCTCTGCCTTCCATCCACCTGCAAAACCCTCTCACCAGCCGTTAGTGGTGCTGCCAACCTCGGCCTGCTGGCCCAGCAGGCTATAGAGGCTGGGGTTCAGGTGCTGCTTGCATTCGCCCTGGTAACCCACCCCTCTGCAGTGAGAACTGCAGGGTGAGACGGGACCGCAAGGGTCATCTAGTCTCACCCCCCTGCCGAGAGGCAGGATTTGTTGTGTCTAAACCATCTGAGACGGATGGCTGGCCAGCCTCCTTTTGCAAACCTCCCGGGAAGGAGATTCCATGACTATCCCAGGCCATCCGTTCCATGGTCCTGCTGTTCTTACAGCTAGGACGTGTCCCCTGAGATTGAATCTAAATCTGCTGTGCTGTAGTCTGAACC
This sequence comes from Emydura macquarii macquarii, assembly GCF_026122565.2. NCBI lineage: Eukaryota > Metazoa > Chordata > Testudines > Chelidae > Emydura > Emydura macquarii. Next base: position 7,984,526 of record NW_027133607.1, on the reverse strand, counting down.
CACTGCCCCTTGTCCTGCCCTCTGCGGAAACAGAGAACAAGCACCCCGATGTTGGTAGGCCTGCAATGCCTTTCTACAATCCTCTGGGTGCCCAGAAGGACAGACAAGTTCTCCCACTGGGCAGAATCACAGGGCAGCTCGGCTCACTGCAGCACAAAGGACTATGGGATATGCCCCCACCCGCATCTGGTGCAGATTCCCTTCTTTGCCCAAAGAGTTGAAATGTTGACTCAGAGCTGACCTAAGGTAACGTAACATGCCCAGGGCCAGAACCTAGCACCTTTAACTCCATAGTGCAGACCTCTACCACCTGAACTAAAAGAGAAACTCCTATTAGCAAGCAGCCAAACCGGGCTGTCACTGCACAAAAGAATAAATGGACACAAATCAGACATAAAAAATGGTAACAACATCCATAAAGCAGTCGGAGAGCACTTCAATCTCCCAGGACATGCTGTAGCTGACTTGAAAGTTACTTCTACAAAAAAACTTCAGAAACAGACTTCAACGAGAAACTGCAGAGCTGGAACTGATCTGCAAACTTGACACAATCAGACTGGGTCTGAACAGGGACTTGGAATGGTTCTCTCATTACAAGAAGTAATTGTCACTGTTCACACATCCTCACCTCCTAATCAACGGTTGTGAATAGGCCTCATCTACTCTAACTGAATGGACTTTGTTAGCACTTGCCTTCCCCATTGTTGTTTCTTACCCTTGGATGTATATATATATATATATACCTCCTGTCTGTGATTTCCACTTCATGCATCTGACGAAGTGGGTTGCAGCCCACGAAAGCTTATGCCCGCAGGAATTTGTTAATTTTTAAGGTGCTACAGGACTCTCCTTGTTTTTGCAGTGATAGGCTGTTGCACTTCTGCGGGCCTGCTTTTAGCGGGGAGACACGACACATAAGGTGAATTATCTGAACAATGAAAAGCAGGGGACACTTTTGCTTTTACGTATTGTGACAGGGCCAGACCGGACGGCTATGAAAGAGTGCTGGAGGGCATGTATATTAGCCCCAGGCTCCAGAAAGCCTTCTTCCCTGGGTAACCCAGTTGGGGCTAATTCAAGACAATGGGGCCAATTAGGCCACCTGGAGCCTATCAAAGGAGCTGCCCCAGCAGTTAAAAGCCTCCACTTCAGGCAGGGCAAAAAGGCTGAAAGGGAGTTAACAGCCGGAGCAGAGCAGAGCAGAGCAAAGCGAAGCGAAGAGGAGCTGCCTTGCCTTGCCTTGCCTTGCCTTGTCCTGCCCTGCCCTGCTGCAGCTACAGCTACAGCTGCAGAGCTTGGGGCTATCATCCACTGCTGCTACCACACCAAGTCGGAGAGGCTCCAGCCGGGGAAGGCTGAACAACCCAGGGAACAGGCCACAAGCCAGGGGGCCACGAACAGGAGACCCAGGGAAGGTAGTCGGTCTCAGGGACTAAGCAGGGGAAGACCACTCCTCGCAGGGTCCCTGGGTTGGGGGCCTGGGGCAGAGGGCGGGACCAGGCCCCCCCTTCACTCCCCTCCCAGCTGCACCACTGGCGTAGCCAGTGATGCGCAGGATCCACAGGCCGGAACAGGCGCACCCCGCCACAGTATACCCGACATCCATAAAAATTCTTTCAGGGAAGGGTCCTTAAAAATGATTCTCCTTCATCAGACAGGGGCTGGCACATCCAAGTTGTTCTACAGCAGCTTTTCAGGAGTGAGACCGTGTAATGGGCCATCCGCTTCTGTACCTCCATGGGGAACTTCCATCTAGCAGACAAAGACACAACACGACCTAGTGGTTGGAAGCTGAACCTAGAAAAATTCAGAGCAGAAATAAGACTGGCAATAAAGGATGATAGTTAACCACGGGGTAAATGTACCAAGGGTCACGATGGATTCTCATCGCTGGCCGTTTTAAAATCAAGAGTGGATTTTTGGACAAGAGATGCCCTCGTTCAAAAGGAATGATTGTGGGGCACTTCTCTGACCTGTGCTGTACGGGGGGGTCAGATGGGATGATCACAGTGGTCCTTTCTGCCTGTAGAATTGATGCTTGGATGAATAAAAAGAGGCTGAAACAGGGAGGCATTAAAAAGGGATTTAAGGATTCTGGCCACCAGGAGGCAGAGGTGCAGCAAGCTGTCTGCAAAGCGGAGACTCGCAGTGACTCAGGTCTGAGTGGGCCAGGCACATTAGCTGAGGCAGGTTTGCTTCCAGGCAGCCTCATTCCCCAGTCCTGGCTGTCCCAGGCTTTGCCCACACTGAGCGGGTTTTTGGGACATCCCGGAGGGTTTAAGCCTATGGAGGTGAGGAGCTTTGCAGCGTGCTGTGCAGACTGGCCGGGCGGGACATCCCGCACAGCGTAGAATTTATACCTCCAGCCACTGATTCCTGAGAGTGGCCCTTTCCACCCTGTAGCTGAATCTAGGTGGCACCTTTCCTAGCTCACTGCCTGTGGTCAGTTACTTCCACGACAACTCCCCAGAGGAAATCACTGCCTAGAAAACAGCTGACACTGTGCAGCCCCAGGCGCTTGACCTGGCCTGCCTCTCCCGTGACTTTGTCTCCGCAGCTCATGGGTCTCCTCCTTGTGAGTGGTCATTGATTCCCAGCCCACGTCAGGCCGCTGGCCCTGCTCAGGATAACCAGTGGGGGGAGGCGGGCGGAGCAGATCCTCCAGAAGCAGTACCGAGTTAACCTCAACCTGTCTGTGGTCATCACGGATTCTCAGGATCCACCCTGGGTTTTGGTTTCTGGTCCTGAGCCATTTGTGCCTGGCTTGCCAAGCAGGGGAGGGCAGGAAGACAGAGTCAGAGCAGAATGACTGTAAACCGCTGTTTATTCCAAACCACTCGGAGTGAAGGGTACGAGTTTTCACTCACCCATCCCAGGTCACACTGGGAAAACCCCCTTGACTTCGCTGGGATTACTCCTGGCTTATTAATAATATTGGTAATAAGAATACTTACATCAGTGTATTGGAGTAGTAGCACCTAGGAGTCCGAACCAGGACCCCACGGGGCCAGACGCTGCGCAAACACAGAACAAAAAGATGTTCCACCGGGCTTACACTCTAAGTAAGAGACAGACACAACAGGGTGGATTAGACAGACCGAGGGAGGAGCACAAGAAATAATAAGACAATCAGTCAGCACCTGGAGAATCCAGGTCAGTAACTCAACCCTTCCCATGTACTTACTGGGCGTTTCTTTAGTAGCCGCAGGTCTTGATTCCGGTATTTGGAGGGTCAAACATTTGTTTACAGCGTCTGCCATTCATGCACAGAAAAGGGACGTGCACTGGATACCCAGAAAGCACTTAGAGCAGGGAACCACTTCTCCCCTTACTCACATAAGTAACCGGATTGATTTCAGTGAGGCGATTCACATCATCATCATCATCATCATGCCTAGGTTTATAGAGCCAGGACAGAGGCCCATGGAAATCAATGGGAGTCTTTCCCATTCATGTGACTTCAGCGAGCTTTGGCTGAGGCCCCTCTACCGCTGTCCTTCTGAAGATCTCCGAGCTCTTGACGAAGCTCAGTAGCAGTATCCCCATTTTAGAGCTTGGGGAACTGAGGCACAGAGGGGGGAAGGGACGTGGCCAAGGACTCCCAGCAGGTCAGAGGCAAGCATAGGTCCAGCACACAGATTTCTTGACTGTTAAAAAGACAGGAAATAAAAGGGAGGAGCACTTTGTCCCAGATATGTACCTGGGGCCAGAGGATCTTTCAGCCCCACCCCCCGCCGCAGCCAGGGGGATCTGACAGAGGTCTATAAACTCAAGAATGGTGGAGAACGTGAATAGAGAAGTGTTATTTACCCCTTCACACAGCGCAAGAACCAGGGGTCATCTGCTGAAATTAATAGGTATGTGGTTTAAAACAAAGAAAAGGAAGTACTTCATCACAAAATGCACAGTTAACCTGTGGAACTCATTGCCAGGTGATGTTGGGAAGGCCAGAAGTATAACCGGCTTCAGAAAAGAATGAGATATGTTCATGGAGGATAGGTCCATCCATGGCTGTTAGCCAGCATGGGCAGGGACGCAACCCCATGCGCTGTGTGTCCCGTCTGAAGCTGGGACTGGACGACAGGGGATAGATCACTCGATGATTGCCCTGTTTTGTTAATTCCTTCTGAAGCATCTGGCACTGGGCAGTGTCAGAAAACAGGATGCTGAGATGGATCCTTGGTCTGATCCAATATGGCCCTTCTTATGTTCTTATGATGCCCACTCCAGTGCCCTCTCCACTTATACCATGCTGCCTCAGGGAAGGTGGATTCAGGCCACGCTGTTAAGAACCATGGCTCTGTTTAGCTGAACCCCTCCAGCTTGCTTTGCCTCGCACCATTTCCAGTGAAATAATGAATGCCCTTGAGATCAGCAGGCCCAGGCCAGGGCACAAGTGGAGCAACGTCGTGCTGCTTCATAGAGTTGCTGCGCATTAAGCCCCAGCGTGGTGCTCCGGACGTATGGGTTCAATGCCTGGTTTTGCCCCAGGCCCTGTGTGAGACTTTGGGCTGCTCACTGCAGCTCTTTGTGCCTCGGTTTCCCCTCTGTCAGATGGGGATAACGCTTTCTTGCACCCGCCTTTTGTTTTGGCTATTTAGACTGGGAGCTCTTCCAGGCAGGTGCGGTCTGTCCTGATGCGTTTGTACAGCACCTAGCACAATGGACTCTCGGTCTCGGCTGGGGCCTCTGGGTGCTTTGCTAACAAACAATAATAACAAGGAACAAGAAGATGACGCCCAAGAGAGGAGCAGACCCTTGCACTCACAGGGGTGGCATTGTGGGGCTGGACAGAGGGAAGTCAGTGTCAGAGAAAGAAGAATAGGAGAGGGCAGGGGGAACTCTGGATTCTGGTCTCCCTTACACTGGTCCAACCCTGTTAACTAGAAGGAAGTCACTCCTGGCTGGTGCTGCGTTCACTGCGGCCTGACACGGTCCGAAGACCCTGTGCTATGATTATTAGGTCTTTTTTAAGTGACGTGTGCTCGGTGCTGTCCAAAATACAAGCAGAGCCCAGTCCTTCCGTGAGCTCTGCATGCTGCCCCACTGACATCGACAGGGCTCCCTGCAGGCCTCATTGCACTATATGGCCCAGCATGGAAATACGGGACAAATTTTTAACGGCAAGGACGATTAGCCATTGGAACAGCGTCCTAAGGGATTCCCCATCGCGTGGAGTCTTTTAGCAAGAGGCTTCGACCCGGTGCAGGGACCACGTAGGGAAATTCTCTGGCCTGGGATATGTGGGTCAGACTAGATGGTCACAGTGGTCCCTTCTGGCTGTAAAAATCTATGACTGTGACAGGCTCAGGCTCTACAGCACCCTCTTGTGGCCCACCATGGCACGGTTCACCCTGCCTCAGTTTCCCTCCATCTCTTCAGTGGTCCACGGGCCCCCCAGATCAATGCAGGCCAGTAACAACTGGAGCGACGCCTGTTTACAGCAGCTCATGTTCTGGTGCTGTCTCCGCCAGGCCTTCCTTCTGCACCCGATTGCCAGGGCTTCTGCGCGAATTAGCCAGCACGGAACGCGGGCCCAAACCCTCACAGGTGTTTAGTGCCTCAACTCAGCTGATTTCAATGGGAGCCAGGTGTGTAAATACCCAGGAGGGGCTGGGCCGTGGAGTGCCCAGCGTCCAGTGGAAAGGCTGGTGCGTAGGCCCTGCCGAGATCAGGCCTGACTAGTTACTAAGGAAGAAGGGGCTCAGCCATTTACACTGACGTCTGCTCTTTCTCTTTCTTGGCCCATCCTGGCTCTGCTGTCTGGCACTTGACGTCAGCACTTCTCACGCAGCTGCCGGGACAACCTTGTAAAACATCGCCGAATTTCCATTGATTTGCCCTCTGGTCTTTTAACACTCTTCCGTTTCTTCCCAAGGGGGCTGGATGAATGTCTGGGCAGTATATGAGCCAAGGGTAGCGGCTGGCGATTGAAAACCAGGGGGAAACTTGCATTTAAAACCCTGTCGTCAGCTACGAAATGGCTCGAAAGCTTTGAACCTTCCTCGTCCTGGAGGGCTGCGGGGCGGCGGATGGCTCTTTTTGGACGGCCATGACATCGTTTTTTGTGATCTGCTCTGATCTGTTAACACTGACACTGCCCCAGACACAGCAAGAGTCACAGGGAAGGTGGGTCATTAAGGAGGCACTTGGAGGTAGACCTTGGGGTAGGCCTCGGTGCAGCCATAAGATAGGCCGTAGGAGCGATGGTGGCATTGCAGGCGTATGGGGCGGCGTGGCAACAAGCACTGAGATGTTTGGCTGAGAAGCCGCCAGAAGGCCGGGTGACGCTGGCGTCGATAGGGCAGAGGTGGGGATGGCAACACAGCGAAAGGATACAGCGGACGAGCAGGGAGGGGAGAAGATGTGAAGGGCCTTGACGGGGAGGAAAAGATGCTTGGGCTTGATGGGGGTGAAATAGGGGTAGCCAGTGGGAAGGGTGAAAAGTGAGGGGTGCTGTGGCTAGAGTGAGGGAAGGAGATCTTGGCAGCTGTGTTCTCTATGGACCAGAGCGGTGTGATGTGGGAGCTAGGGCGTGCAGGCAGGAGGAGGTTCCAGTCTTGGCCAAATTCCACTGCCTACCTGCATGCCCACTGCAATTTCAATTCGATACATGAACCCTGTTGGGTCGTATGTTGTTAAACAGCTATCGCCTGTCACCCCAGAGCTGGCTGCATTTCTGTGCTGGGTGAAGAGATTACTGTGTGCAATCTGTAGAGCATGCTTGGATCCTTCTGGCTGAAAGGTGCCACTTACAGTGATTATGTCACTGTTGCCATTCTCCTCTCTCTGAGTACTTTGTACTCAGCTGCGTGAGATGGCATCTCTGTGTCTTGAACAGGCGGCATTTATTAAAGAAAACAGCTGCAGCTAGGGCCACACAAACAGGCTTCCACGCAGCTCGAGCTCCAACTTTGTTTCCCATGTTTACCAATGACCACCCAAGGCCTGGGACTCTGCACAGCTCACAGAGCCATCTCGTGGTTGTATCATGTAACTGCAAGCACACGGGTCAGTTCCCCAAGCTATGACATACCTGAGGGCGTTATTCTGTGGTGACCACAGAACTAACATGGATCACAAAGAATTAATCTGACTCTTAGCCTTTTATTAGGGAAATAATTTAATGATGTTTCAAAGCCTGACCCCCAGAGACAGTAACGGATGCCTACAGAGGATGTGGGGGCTCAGAGAGAAGACGCGAAAGTGTGTTATTATTATTCGGGTAAATGTGCACAGCGCTGTACAAAGGGGCAGCAGTGCCTGAGAAGGTGCTTAAATGCAACATCAGGACAGACATCAGCTGTCGAAGGAGGCAGAAACCTTTCCTAGGCCAGAGCGTCACTGGAATATGAGCCAGGCGGTCTTGTTTAGAAGGCTGGGAAGATGAATGCCTAATGAAGGTGCGACCTGGCACCCGCTCTGCTCTGTTTCCAGAGCCCTCTGCATTAATTACTCCTCCTTCTGCAGGGCCTCTTCATACACGTTTCATCTGATTGCTTGGATCGCTTCCTTCCAGACATGTTAATGCTCCTCTTAGCAGAGTCCTGCCCATTTTGAAGCTATTGAAAGAGCGCTGCAGCACCTCAGGCTGATCTGACTAGTTGGTCGCTGACATCTGGCGGAGATGCACCCTCTGTGACAGCTGTGCCCCTTAGTCACCACAGCCCTGTTCAGAGCCTGTTTATAGTGAGAGTAAGCGCCTCTTTTGGCACTTGTCTCCCTTGTGTTCTGGGATGCCTTCCCCAGATGGTAGGTTTAGTGGTGTTAGCGCAGCGGGTTGGCGTCAGGGGTTCTGCTTCTGGCGGGCCCACTGATTTGTTGCTGCTCTGTGCCTCAGTTTCCCCAGATGGAAAATGGGCAAAACAATATCCACCTTTGTAAAGCTTTTGGATAAAAGATGGTCTAAGTGAGAGTGATGGTGCAGACCCAGGGCAGCTAGAATGAGATGCATGGGGGAGCAATAGCTGAAAGAATGGGGCCTACCAGGGAAGATTTTTTGCAGATTTTTCTTTATTGGGTGATCTCTGGGGAACGATGGCCCTGTCTGTTCAACTGGGGCCTTTTCCCCACTGGGGGATTCGGGCATAGGTGCAGCTACATCAGGACAAACCCCTAGTGTAGATAGGGTAAACCGCTATAAGCCTCAGTTTGCACTAGTGCAGTTTAGCCCTGCTTGAATTAGCCTGTGTAACTCACCGCCACTGGAAGTTATTAAGGCCAAGAAGTTCGCCAGATTCAAAGAGGGACCAGACCGTTATATGGATAGCAAGATATCCAGATTGTCATAGTGAGAAGAAAAATGTTGGCAGGGATATTAAACCTCTTGCTTCGGGGTTTAAGCCAATCTCTAATTATCAGAGACCAGGATGAGCCAATGTGGGTGGCAGATTAGTCCACATACTACGAGGTAGGTTCTTACATCTTCCGCTGAGGTGTCTGGTATGGGCCGCTGTCAGAGACAGCCGACTGAACGAGATGGGCTGAGCCGGGCTGGCAAGTCCTATGCTGATGCCGGGGTAAGCTGCAGTGGGGTAAATCGCAGCTTGCCCGGTCTAGCAGCTGTGACCAGTGCAAATTTCCAGCGTGCACATGGCCTGGGACTGTCATTGAAACCCACTTCTGGGGCTAGCTGGCTCCTCCGACAATGCGAGGGTGCCACGAAACCCAGTTTGTGCGGGAGAGACTTACCTCGGCGCGTTGACAGCGGCCCTAGGAAAATGAAATGATGTAAACCAGCCTGGCAGTGCCAGAGGGCCGATGCTGCAGCTGGCACAGATCGCTAGCTGGGGGTGGAATTTCTCGCTTTGCCTTCTCTAATGTCTAAGCCTGACTCTCTGAGCAGACATCTTTGGGCAGTGCTCCCTTCTATGGCGTCATCTCCATGGGGTGCTGGAAGCTCCCTCTGAAGACAGCTGGGTTTGCCGTCCCCTTTGTCACCAGCCTCCAGTGCTCAAATCAGAAAGCCTGGGGGACTGATTGTCCCGCCTCCGTCGTATGTTGCTTGGATTGGAGGCTCCTTGGGGCAGGGACTGGGTCTTTCTGGGTGTTTGCACAGAGCAGGACAAAGGCATTTCAGGGCTGGGCTGGGAATGGGAGGGGCAAACGGGAAGAGGGAGGGAGCCTGGCTGGGGTGTTCTGAGTTCAGGCTACTTGCACCAGCGGCGAGAGTCCATGCTGCTCTAATCTGCTCCGAGAACCAAGGTGGCCTCTGGTCTCACGGCCTTTGCAAACAGCCTGTTCCTGTATTGGGCTCAGCAGAGCACAGGGCTGAATTGGAGCCTCTGCGTCTTGGTGTCACCATCTGTAAAAGGGGGCGATGAGTTTTCTGTTTTTTGCCATGTGCAAAAGCCAAAAACGACCAGTATTTAACATGCTGCGTTCTTCACGCCTTGTCCTTCACCGTAGTGTTCCAGTGTGCTGGTGAAGCAGTCGCCGCATTTCACCCCAGCACCAGCTGCATTTTGGTGGCAGAGGCCTGTACATATTTGGCTCAGTTTGTCACGTTCTTCGGGATCCTTTGAGCTGGATGGCGTTGTGGAAATGTAAGAAGGGATGATTGCTTGGGGACCGGCCTCAAAGTTTCTACTCTGATGACAGAGGGCCAGATCCCACGCTGGAGTAAATCAGCATCGCTCCATTGAAACCAATGGGCCAGATCCCCACATGGTGTAAGTCAGCTGTCACGCCATTGAAGTAATTGAACCGAGCCCAGATGGTGTAAATCAGCATAGCTCCATTGACGTCTTAGGGCCAGATCTACAGCTGGTGTAAATCAGTACAGATCCAGTGCAGCCCTCGGGCCAGATCCCCGGGTGGGATACACTTGCAGAGTTCAACTGAAGCCAACAAAGCTACACCGCTCTACCCCCAGCTGACTGTCTGGCCCGTTTGCTCACAAGAACCGGCACAGCTATAAACCCTTGGAGTGCAGAAGGTGCTGACAGGAGGCACATATGGTATGTGCTTTTGTAGCTCCATGTCCTGATGAATTTGGCAGAAACTCCTTCGTTCCAGACAGCCCTGGCTGCTCCGATGTGTTCTCATGAATTTGCGATTCCCCCTAGAACCATATGTTCCATCAGAACACTCTCCTCTTTTTCCTTGTTCAGGTTATAAATCCTGCTCAGACTAAGCGTCAGTCTTGGGGGAAAATGCTCCCAGGCCACAAAACCTGGTAGCTGGTTTTATTCTCACCCACCTTCAGTTGGATTGAATTTCAAAATAAAAATGGCCTTCGGTGCCGCCAGGTAAAGTTATTTAGTTTCCTGGTGTCAATGGCATAAAGGCACAAAAACGTCGGATTGCAAAGGAGATATTTACAGTAGCTACATATGTAAACTTTCTCCCTCCAGCCCTAATATTTCCCTGGCTTTGTTGAGCCCGGATCTCTGGGGGAATGGGACTTTCAGTGGAATTGCAGCAGTGACGCATTGGGGCCTCCCAGGGGGCAAAGAGAACTTAGCAACGTATCAGTGCAGGGTGAGTGGAATATCCTGAGGTTCAGGTTGTTTCAAACTGGCGGGGCTGCTCCGGTGCAGACCCACATGCGGGAATTTCCTCTCCTCTACAAGGACCAGATGGCCTGGAAAACCTTCCCCTGCTCCCGATCTAGAAAACGTGTGAGTGCATCGAGGGTCACGGCAATCCTAACCAAAAAAAAACCTGTTTCCAGAATAGCGACCGGCTATGAGCTTGTTGTGAATAACGGCGCCAGACCATGTGGGGTGGGATCTGATTGGTCTGGAGGAGGATTGACAGCCTGCAGGGCTGGATGGTCGCTGGGAAGCCACAGGTCCTAGGGAGTGGGATGAGCGCAGCGGGGGAGACGCTGGAGGTGTTCTAGCTGACGGGGCCGAGGACTGCTGGAATGGGAGCTCGGCACCTTTTTACAGGGAGCAGCCCACTTTCTGGCGGCTGGCACAGAAGGAAGCGGAGTCAGAATCTCCGCCTGGCCCCACTGAGGAATTTCATGCCAGCCTTAACTTAGAACAGTCCCTTGTCCTCTCTGAGGGGGCAGTGGCCAGACCCTGCATGGGGTGCCAGGGTAAGAAAGGTGCTTGGCTCCTTTTTCTGATACAGAATATCCCATCGCAGGAGCCACGTGTGCAGCAGGGATCATAGCAAGTGGGTAGAATTCTGTAATGAACTGGGTGGTGCAGACCACTGCCCTCTGCTGGATGGAACCAGAACTGCACAACTGTGCATGCCATAGGCTCTATACTGCTAGCAGCTAATGGGGATTCTCCTTTAGCTCAAGAGCTCTGCTTTCAAAGAATTAGCATCTGCGGTCTAGCCCTACTTTTGCTCTGAAGAGCTGAGCAGCGTACTCAGAGAAGCTTCTAGGTGGAGATGGGCTTCTTAAAATGCTACACAGTCAAACCCATCACGCTCTGCAAAACTTGGCACCCGCCTGCTCTTTAGTGGTATTCAAAGAACAGTTACAAGGAACAAATCCCAGTTGTTGTAACCTTTTCAAACAGGCTGTTGTCTGTGGCCCTGAACTCTGGTAAATTTACTGCAGCAACAGAAAGAAAAATGGAACTGATACTTGCTTTCGTATCAGGCTGATACAGCTGGAGAGCCTTTCCAGACCTGGGAAATTAGAAACGATTACAAATGAAATGCTTTCATAACTCTAGCAGCCGACACTGTTCAGCCTCAAAATGCTGTAATGCCTTTGGAGGTGTAATATATACACTGCTAATCCTGAGCCGACTATTAATAGAAACTAGGGGTGGTGGTGCTGGTAATCCTGGTTCTCAAACTGAGTTAAGAAAACGTATTTAATGAACTCCCTTTTAAAATCGGTTCTGGACAAACTGGTTTCTTGCAGAATTTGGCTCAGTCAAGGGCCCAACTGTTCGTTTGAATTGACCAAAATTTTCAAAAGCGACCAGTTTGGCTTCCTCAACTCTAGACGCTGGAAAGGCTAGGTCCATCCATGGCTATTATACAGGGTGGGCAGGGATTGCTGTTTGCCAGAAGCTGAGGATGGGCGATGGGATGGATCACTTGACGATTACCTGGTCTGTTCATTCCCGCTGAAGCACCTGGCATGAGCCACTGTCAGAAGACAGGATACTGAGCTAGATGGACCATTGCTCTAAACCCATGTGGTCGTTCTTACAGGGGCTTGACTTGCACCGGTGGGACCCTCAACGCTTTCTGAAACTTGGGTCCTGTTAAAGTGTCACGGGGCGGGCATCCAAAAATCACTAGTCAAAGTCTTTGTCTTCACTGCACAAAACATGTGTCTCCATGAGAAATCCTAGACCCAGGTAGCTTTTACCTTGACGTAGCCAGTCAAGGTCAGCCCTATCCCTCCCACATGAGGTTTGTCGGACGAGCTGCATAAACCACCGGGGTTTGTCCCCACGAGGTTAGAATCATAGATTAGAGTGGGAAGGGATCTCAGGAGGTCATCTAGTCCAACCCCTGCTCAAAGCAGGACTAACCTCAGGTTCTTACACTGCGATAACTATCTTGCTGTGCAACCTGCTATTTAACACAGTGAAGACGTAGCTAAGGTTTAGACCAGCGGGTTTGAGGCCCCGTTGCTGCAGAAAACGGACACACTCACCAGTGGAAAGTTTCTCTTGCGTGCTGGCGAGATTAGATCCGTCAGCCTTCAGTGCAAGGACTTCAGGGCTTTACCGTTTGTGCTAACAGGAGGTTACTTCCAACTGGTGCAGGAGTACAGCAGCTCCCTACAAACGGGAGATGGGGCGGGGGTGCTTGCCTTCCCTGCCCCCTCCCGCGGTTCGACCACCCCTGCCGTAGCCACTCGGGCAGCAACGGGACACAAAGGCAGCCCGTTGAGTCGTTTGCTCTGGACCAAGCGTTGCAGAAGAGGTGTGGTTCCATGGCGGGCGCTCCTCCACCTGACACAGTTAATCAGGCCACGCTCTTGTGACGCCGGCTGGGCTGGGCTGGGTTTTTCACCGGGCATGCCCCTGAGCCGTGCTGAAGTCCAGCGTCACAGCCCGGTTTGAGAAGAGGGTGGTGGCAGGGCATGGCCCACTCCCTGCGCTTTCCTAACCCACCGACCCTTCGGGGACCTTCCGCAGCTGGAACACCCAGTGCCTTATTCACAAAGTTCGTTCCCACCAGATTGTGCAGAAGCTTTACCGGACCCAGCAGGGGAGCGACCTCCTCCTCCGCCTTGTGCACTTCCTTTCTGTGCCTTTGTACCTTCTGAGTTAAGGAGAGCTCCCAGCTCTCTCCAGCCTATCCTCAGTCTCTCAGGTCGGCGCAGTTGCAGGCGTGCGCGGGGCAATGAACTGCCGTTGCCGTGCTGGATCGCCCAGCTGTCTGTCACAGTGGCGACCAGGGGCCGGGTTCCCATCTGCAATCCCCAAGCGAGGGGGACAGTGGAGTGAGACCACTACACGCCAAAGGACCTGACCTCGGTGGAATACATGTCCTCTGCCTTCCCTCCCGTTCAACTTTAAGTGATGCAAGGGCTGGGGAGCTGAGGATCAGGGACCTGTGACCAGTCCCTGGACGTCCTGAGTCCCCGCTGCTGAGTGTTACGTGAACACAACGTAACGAGTAAAGACTTCTTCAACGTGCTCCACCCACGGAAATAAATTATGAGCACTGGGCCCAGAATTGAGGGGTTGACTCGGTCCTTACTCGCGTCAACTCATGCAGAAGGAGAAAGAATAATGAGATTTGTTTGAAGAAGTGATGAGCAACCACTGGGGGCTGGCTGAGGGTCCGACCCTGAGTACAGACCTACTGTTTGGCGCAATACTATCATCACAGCTACACGGTTATGTGTATAGTTTCTGGTGCTTGCATGAGGACTTGGCTTGTGATGATGACCGTGTGGTCAACTGTCCTGATGTTATTGCGAGTCTCTCAATATTTGGGGTTTTGCTGAAATCCCCAGCTCCTGGGGTCCTGTGATTATGGAAGAATCTCAGCCTTCATTTCAAAGAAAAAACCGCGTGATGCTAGCCTTTGTGGTTGCAGAGAAAAGCTCACAAAGGTGAACCTTAAAGACTCAAAAACCAGAAGGCAAATAATCAGCAAGTGCCCACGGGATGGGGCAGGATCATGTCAGAATGAGGGCAGCAATGGGATCACTGGGAGGCCTTGTCAATGGAGGCAAACACAGGACTTGTAATTCACTTCCAGAGCAGCTCCGCTGGGAGTATCAACGGTGGGGGTCTGAGTGTAGACAGGGCCCTGGCAGGCTCTGCCTTTTACCGTCACATCCTCTTGGAGCGACACTAGCAGCCACGGTGGTGAAAGCATCAGGACCTGGTCTCCACTAGCGCTCCCTGACTGGAGCTGGGCAACGGTGGGTGGGTTCCCAGAAGTCTTCTGTAGACCCAACCTTTGACGGGCGTGGAAGTCGTAGGACACAAGGTGCTGTAACGTGCTTCGCTCCCACCAGTGCAGGTAGCACCAATCTGTGCGGTAACCATGTCACAGAGCCAGCCACGTGAAAGCCCTTGGCTCTTCCCCAGGGGTGAAAAACCTACGTTTTCTCCATTGAGTTCAATTCAGTGAGGCTGCATGGCCAGGACAAGCGCAGAGCCTTCAGCCCTCTGTCAGAGGTTGATAAGATGTGCTCACAATAGGGCCACCCGACGTGCTTGGTGTTCGACTCCCCTATCTACAGGCGAGACTTGTGTGTGCGAAACCTGGGTGACCTACCGACAAAAACCTTAAGAGTCCGGAGAGGTGTCGCCAATGATGCCTCTGGAAGATCCTTTGCATGAAGTGGGAAGATCCCTGCACTAATACCAGCTTCCTGACCAAAGCCAGTGTCACCAGCAGTGAAGCAATGATCCCTGTGCACCAACTACGCCAGCCTGGACCTTGGGTGCGGAATTGCAGATGCCAGCTTTTCACCTCCCAAAACAAGCTCTCTACTCTCAGCTCGCCTGTGGCCAGAGATTGTGGGGGAGAGGGGTGTCAGGGGAAATGTTACAAAGATATACTCAAAGCATGTCTCAGGAAAGCTGACGTGGACATCATAAACTGGGAGAAGCAAGCCCCCAACCAACCTCAATGGTGCCAGATCTTCCATCAGGCAGTGGCCTGCTTCAAGGAGAAGCGTCTTGCCCTCGAAGTTGAAAAGCAAGAGAGAAGGAAGAAACTTCCTTCCAGCAGGCAGCTGACCCTCTGGGAAATGTCTGTACCGATTGCGGGCAGATCCGTGGCTCCAGGATTGGACTCCTGAGTCATCTCAGGAGCCATATGTAAATCCGTGCTAGAGATCATCTTCGAATCGAGAGATTGCCGCCGCTGATACAGGCGAAGACCT
The DNA here is from genome assembly GCF_026122565.2 of Emydura macquarii macquarii. Taxonomy (NCBI): domain Eukaryota; kingdom Metazoa; phylum Chordata; order Testudines; family Chelidae; genus Emydura; species Emydura macquarii. The sequence goes on along the minus strand of NW_027133607.1, from coordinate 7,969,243 downwards.
AGCTGTGTTATAACAGGGACCAGGGTGCTGGGGCAGGGCCAGGGTCACAAGAAGAGGGGCAAATGGCCTTGTCAATCAGTTCAGCTGGAAGCATTTTTTAAAGTCTGTTTATCTAGGCAGTTGGAACAGCTTTGCAAACTGGTAAATCTCGGAGACGAAAACCACGATCATTCCAACCGCGATCTTTTGTTTGGAGAAATGTTACACATACCGTAAAGGCAGCAGATCGCTCTGTTCAGCTGTGTTCCCACATTGCAGCGAGAGCCTCCTCGCACTGCTCAAGGTGTGCTGCTGCTGGCGATTTGATTGAATGGAGTGAAACTCTGCTGGAGACATAGTTAAGCCTGGTCCCTTAACTCAGCGTGAAACCCGTTGGGGCCTCCCGCGTGAGCTGCTCCAGCAATGCACAGAAAATGAGTTCACCTTTCATTTCTAGCCAGCTCTCTCCGTGCAAAGGGCGCGAGACCATGTGTTTATAATCACCTCCCCCGTTCCTTTGCAAAGCCTCCAAGCCAGCTGTACTTTGCAGGGGGACCACGGAGGAATCTGTGGAGGCACCACGAGCGATCGCAACGGAGCCTTCCAGGCGGGATCTGAAACTTTCTTGGAGGTAGCAGAGGACGATAGCCATCTAGGGGATTTGGAGAACAGCCCCCTCACCTCTACTCCAGGGGCCTGAGTCCTGACGCTCACTGAAGCCAGTGCAGGGATCAGGGAAAGGTTATACTCCTTGGAGTGAGGTGGGGGAAGGGAGGCCTCTCGTTACACGCCATTGTGTCTCCACTTAGCATTACGCGTGTCCTTCAGCGCTGGCGTTCTGCTGGCAGTTTAGCGGGCTGCATGTGCTCTGTAAGTGCACCCGTGTTCTTCTGTAACCCCAGCACTTGCTGCTGCAATCTGACCGCTCCCCCACTCATTGTATCTTCTCGCCTCGTCCCTCGTTTCCGGGACACGCAGAGAACGCTCCTTTCCCTCTCCTCCGCTGGCTGAGGGTATGTCTCCTCTGCACTTGGACACGCGTGGCTGGTCTGCGTCAGCCTGGCTCAGTTGACTCCGGCGCGCGGGGCTGTTTTATTGCAGTGTAGACATAGCTTGCAGGGTCCTAGAGCACGGGCCTGAACATCTATCCCAAGCCCCACAAGCCGGAGTCAACTGGCCTGGGCCAGCCGTGGGTGTCTGATTGCTGTGTAGACATACACTAAAGCCTCCCCCCTCAGCTGTTCTTGGGGAAGCAGCTAGAAGCCGCTATCAAAAGTGGCACAGATCCACTGTGCCCCACCCTCTACGGACACCTAGTAAAAGACAGGCCCTGGCCCAAAGACAGTCGTAAGAGACGGGACGAAGGAAGCCTCGTAGTCCTCATTTGTCTGGTGGGGACCTGAAGCCCAGAGAGACTTTGACCTGGCCAAGGATGTATGGAGTGGAAATGTCGTGAGATCAGCTGGCCTTGTGGATCCCTGCATCTAGGAATTAAACCCAGATCACCTGAGTCCCAGTCCAACGCCTTAAACATCAGACCATCTTTATTCTCTTCCTCCCTCTGCTGTTCCCGCGGAGACCCTCTGTGTGCTAGTCCAGGGGCAGCGGTGTAGTGGAGCCAGGCCTTGCCGGACCAACGTTCTGGCTCCATTACCGCCACAGAGTGGGGGTGGAGTTAGAGCAGGGGGCGGGGTTAGAGCAGCATGGGGGTGGAGTTAGGGCAGGGGGCGGGGTGGAGCAGTGTGAGGGGATGGGGTGGGGTTAGAGCAGCTCAGGGGTACGGTTAGCCTGCAGCATGGGGCTGGGGTTAGAGTGGTGTGGGGCGTGGGGCTGGGGTTAAAGCAGTGTGAGGCTATAGTGGTGGGGTTAGAGCGGTGTGGGAGTGTGGGGCGCGGGTTAGAGCAGTGTGAGGCCATAGGGGTGGGATTAGAGCAGTTTGGGGGTGGGGTGGGGTAGAGCAATGTGGGGGTGGGGGTGGATATGGGGCTGGATTAGAGCGCTGTGAGGGTGGGGTTAGATCAGTGTGGGAGTAATTTACCAGCAGCTAGGACAGCTCAGTCTGAGCCTGCTACAGGAGGCCTGTTTCAGAGGCTCTCTGGCCCACAGGGAGGCCGGGGAAAGGGCAGCTGGCTAATCGCGCGGTCTCCCTACATTCGCTCCAAGTCTGAGCCCCAGCAGTCCCTTTGATGTCTGGAGCAGGCAGGCGTTCGACACGTCAGCCCGGCTTTCCCGCAGACACGGAGAGGCTGAGCGCGCGGCCGCCTCTGTCCTGATGTTTCTGCTCTTCCTTTGTCCCACTTTTCCGTGCACGCCTGACTTCCATCTCCCGTCTCGCCAAGGACGTAGCCTGGACTGGGCAGCGAGCCAAGGGCCACGGAAGATGACATCACTGCGAGGCCGTGGGGCGCTGCAGGGAGCGCATCACCCGGGGCTGGGCACAAGCAACACCGAAGCTGTGATTCATCAAACTCACCTCGTCACGTTGGATCTGGATCCTTATGTGCATGATCCACCTGGAGGCATCAAACCACGGTCAGGGCCCTCTTGTGCTAGGTGTGGTCCAGTCAAACCAGACAAAGGCTGGGAGAGAGGATGGGTCAGTCGCCCCACGAGTTAAAACGGGAGCTGAGACATAAAGATTGAGGCCAGGCCTATACTACAGACCTATGTGGGTATAACTACATTGCTCGGGGGATGTGAAAATCCACACCCCTGAGGCTGAGTGGCATAGTTGATATCAAGCTAACCCCTCGGGAAGGCAGCGCTGCCGGTGGGAGAAGCTCTCCTGTATAGCGAAATAGCTACCGCCTCTCAGAGAGGTGCTTTAACTCCACCGGCGGAAGAAGCTCTCCCGTTGGTGTAGAAGCGCTGTATGTGAAACAAGCCCTAAGGACTGGTCTACACTCGCGGTTATGCCGGCAAAACTTTGCCGCTCTGGAGTGAGAGCTCTCCCGCCGACATAATAAAACCACCTCAATGAGGGCGGCTATGTCGGTGGAGTGTGTCTCCCACCCACATAGCGCTGTCCACACTTGCGCTTACGCTGGCAAAACTTATATCGCTCGGGGCGTGTGTGTTTCTTTTCACACCCCTGAGCGACAAGGCTTTGCCGGCCTAACCGCGAGTGTGGATTTGGCTTCTCTTTCCAAACCAGAGCCTCAACCCAGTCTGGCTTTGGAGCTGAAACCCATCTCTGGACCCATCTCTGTTTAGTTGCCTGGAGTGTCCCATGTGGTGGTCCCAATCTGCCCCTTGGTTTGTCTGGAGACTGACCCATTGTCTGGGAAGATGTGGCATTACCCAAGAGTTAATCGCCGATATCTCCAATGAGGGGACTTTCCCGACAGACAGAATAGAGTCGTGCCATTGCTGAGAGTGACATCGCCAAGGAAACAACGGATCTTCATCTGTTCTGATCTTCCAGAGAATTTCCCCGCGCAGGACCCATTGTTTTCCCATCTCATTAAATAAAGCTTAGGCTTAAAGACTGATATTTACACTGAGACAAAGGGGCACTGTGACACGGCATGAGCTCCCTTTGGCCTATTCCCAGGATGATTCATCCACCCCCGTATCCGGCCTGCTTGTGTCAGTTCAATGGAAAAACAGAGCAAAGTGTTTGGTTGAGAACAAAAGAATGGCCATATTGGGTCAGACCAATGGTCCATCTAGGCCAGTATCCTGTCTTCTGATGCCAGGTGCTTCAAAGGGAATGAACAGAACAGGTAATCATCAAGTGATCCATCCCGTTGGCCATTCTCAGCTTCTGGCAAACAGAGGTAGGGACACTTCAGAGCATGGTTTTGCATCTCTGCCCATCCTGGCGAATAGCATCCATTGATGGACCTATCCTCCATGAACTTCTCTAGTTCTTTTTTGAACCCTGTTATAGTCTTGGCACTCACAACATCCTCTGGCAAGGAGTTCCACAGGTTCACTGTGTGTTGTGTGAAGAAATACTTCCTTTTGTTTGTTCCTATTAATTTCATTTGGTGATGCCTAGTTCTTGTGTTATGAGAAGGACTACATAATACTTCCTTATTTACTTTCTCCATACCAGTCTTGATTTTATAGACCTCTATCATATCCCCTCTTAGACATCTCTTTTCCAAGCTGAAAAGTCCTAGTCTTATTAATCTCTCCTCATATGGAAGCTGTTTTATACCCCAATCATTTTTGTTGCCCTTTTCTGTACCTTTTCCAATTCTGATATATCTTTTTTTGAGATTGGGCGACCAGATCTGCATGCAGCATTCAAGATGTGGGCATACCACGGATTTATAAAGAGGCAATATGATATTTTCTGTCTTCTTATCTATCCTTTCCAAATGATTCCTAACTTCTGTTAGCTTTTTGACTGCTGCTGCACATTGAGTGGATGTTTTCAGAGAACTGTCCACAACGACTCCAAGATCTCATTCTTGAGTGGTAACAGCTAATTTAAACCCCATCATTATATATGCATAGTTGGGATTATGTTTTCCAATGTGCACTGCTTTGCATTTATCAACACTGAATTTCATCTGCCATTTTGTTGCCCAATCACCCAGTTTTGTAAGATCCCTTTGTAACTCTTCACAGTCTGCTTTGGACAATTTTTTAACTATCTTGAGTAGTTTTGTATCGTCTGCAAATTTTGACACCTCACTGTTTACCCCTTTTTCCAGATCATTTATGAATATGTTGAACAGTTCCAGTCCAGACTGCTGGGGGACACCATTATTTACCTCTCTCCATTCTGAAAACTGACCATCTATTCCTACCCTTTGTTGCCTATCTTTTAACCAGTTACTGATCCAGGAGAAGACCTTCTCTCTTATCCCATGACAGCTTATTTTGCTTAAGAATCTTTGGTGAGGGACCTTGTCAAAGGCTTTCTGATATTCTAAGTACACTGTATCCGCTGGATCGCTCTTGTCCACATGTTTGTTGACTCCCCTCAAAGAATTCTAGTAGATAGGTGAGGCATGATTTCCCTTCACAAAAACCAAGTTGACTCTTCCCCAACAAATCGTGTTGTTACATGGGACTGTAGCATTTTGGGTTAGGGAGAGCTCTTGGAAATAGAGCACAGGCTTGATACTGGTGCAACTATCAGTGTTGTGGTTCACGACTGCACCACATGGGTGTTGGTACTGTAACAACTGCTTCCAAAGCCCTATCTCACCTTGGGTTCAACTTGGGATGGGTCTGTTGGATTTGGGTCTTGGGGGACGGGTCATGGCTGCTGGCCGGGGATGAAGCCAGAGCTGTAGTTGTCTCTCACCCCCCAAGTAGGTGAGTCAAGCCCACTGACTGCCCTCTGCTGGTATTGCTAGTGTTATTTTAGTTCCATCATGGCTAAGGTTAACATTTTGTCATGGTTATTTTTAATAAAAGTCACGGACAGGTTGTGAGCAATAAAGAAAAAGTCATGGGAGCCCTGATCTGCCAGTGACTTTTACTAAAAATAATGGCACGGGGCGAGAAGCTGGAGCGGGTGGGGGGTGGGGGGTGGGAAAGGAATGACACCTGGATGCCCATGGCGGGGACTGACAGACCCATTCCCACTGCCACGGGGGGGAAGGAGTGGGCACAACTCTGGCTCCAGACCCTGTCAAAGCTGCAGGGTGGGGACACACTGCCCCAGTTCTTGCTGCAGCTGCAAGCGGGGGGTGGGAAGGGAGGGGAAGAGGGCACAGTCCTGGCTCTGTCCCACCGCTGACAGCTGAAGCCAAAGTCACGGAGGTCCAGTAAAGTCGTGGAATCTGTGACTTCCTGATCTCTGTGTCTACATCATATTCTTACTCATGACCCTCTCCTCCACGCTGCCCCAATATAATGTCACATCCAGGAATCCTTGGATTAGGTGAGTCCAAAGGGTGCTGCTTCTCTGGCTTTGTTAGAGAGGGATATCCCTCAATGTGCAACACAATGAAAAAAATCCAAGGGGAAATCCTGGCCTCTTGAAAGTCAATGGGAAGCCGCCACTGACATCAGCATTTCATCCAGTCCTCAAGTACGTTTTCTACTCAGGAACCATATGATTAGACCAGACCAGGTGCCCATCTGGTAATAATCCATAGCTTTCACATAGTGCTCTCCATCAGTAGATCTCAAAGCACTTTACAGAGGAGGGCAGTTGTATTATTCCCATTTTTCAGATGGGAAACTGAGGCACCAAGAGAGGATGTGTCAGGAATCAGGGCCGTCAGCAGAGTCAGTCTCTGGGCAAACTAACAAGCACAGATGGCCTATATTAGGATGCCTGATGGGCTGCGTTGCCTGATTGGTTGGGAGAGTGACCAGACTGGCTCAATTCAGTGACTGCTCAGAGCATTTGCCAACAGCTGCAATAGTTCCTGTGCCTATTTGTTCCCAGCCCTGCTCCCGCCTTGTTCCCAGCCCTGTTCCCGCCTTGTTCCCAGCCCTGCTCCCGCCTTGCCTCACTTCAGGTACCCTGATTCTGGCCCTCGGCTCCAATTCCTCACTTTTGATTTGGGCTCTCACCCTTGGCTCTGGCATCTGGTCTCTGACTCCGGTTCTGACCCAGGGCTCCTATTCCTGGCTACCGACTCCTGCTCCAACCACTAGGCACAACCGGCTAACATCCTGGTCTCTGACGGGATGTGATTTGCCCAAGCTCACCTAGCGGGCTAGTGTTGAAGCTGGGAATAGAACCAAGTCTCCTGAGTCTTGCTGCTCTACCCACTAAGCCACAGAGCCTCTCCCAGCAGCTAAGCCAATATGCTGTCTCCGACGGCAGTGTGACACGCTGCACCCCACGTACACCCTTGTGGTGTGATTGTGCATCATTCATGTTCACCCTGATAGTGTAACCGTCTATTGTTTAGTGCAAAGTATTTCACGTAAGGTGTTTTTGGAATGCCCTTGACACACTGAACATTATTATTATGGTAGCATGTTTCTTGCAATGTTGTATGTGTGGTTATGAAGCTCTGCCGTGTAATATTCCCACATGTGTGTCTCACACGGCTTGACGCAGATCCAGGCAAACACTAAAAGCAGAGAGGTAGGTCACGCCTCACTAAGGCATGCATAAAACAACCCAGCTCTTCCAGGAACAATGGACTAGCCTAAGCATCTGATAAGGTGATGCTCATTGACTCAGGACATGGAGAAGACCATGCAGGAATACTGTGGGTCACCTGACCCTGAAGGGGGAAGGCAAGATCCCAGACGGGGGGCGAAGGGACATTTGAAAAAGGAGGACATTTTGGGCTCTCTCTCTCTCTTGCAATCCAGCTATGGAGAATATCAAGCAACTGAAGCATTGACCAGAGGGGAGAGCCTGGTTGGAGGCCGACCAATCCGCCTGTGGTGAGAACCATCTAAGACTGTAAGTTTGCTGAAAGTGGTAAGCTTAGTTTAGAATGCGATTTGCCTTTGTTTACTTTTGATTAAATCTGACCTGCTTTCCTCTGGCTTAAAATCTTTCTGTACTTAATAAACGTATTTGTTTGTTTCATCTAAAGCAGTGCATGTGGTTTGCGTGTGTGCAAGTACTTCATTTAGAGTGACAGAGCTGGTGCAGATCAAGTTCTTTGATAAATTGATGAACTAATATGAGCTTGCAAGGTTCAGTGGGCAGCACTGGACATTGCAAGACAGAAGTCTCCTGAGGTTGCATCTGGGACTGGGGGTAGTTGCTGGGGTAATTCTATTGCATAATCTCATGAGTGGCTGGCCAGAAGCACTCACTCACTAAATTAAAAGCCACTTGCTTGCAGGAGGCTGTGTGTGGGCTGACCCAGGAGTGGGGGGTTCAACAGCAGGGCAAGTGCAAGATTGGCCCTAGGAGTGAGGGATTGGGGTGACAAAGATATACACCAGTCCAGATTGCAGAGGGGAATGTCACAGGTGGTGACACCAAGATGCCCTGGAAGAAGGTGCAAGAAATGTGGCAGTGGGCTGTTTTGGGATAGCTTGTCTCTTCCAAGTTTCTTCTTTGCCCTTGGCAGTTGGGAGGGTGGATTATGTCCTGCCCCATGGGGGTTTAATATCCCTTCCAAAGCTCTTGTTTTCCCCCCTTCAATTCTTACTATTGCACTTCTACATAGCTGTGTTAGTCATATAAATATCCATGCCTTTTTTGAATCCTCCTAAACTCTTGCTCCCAATGGTGTCTTGTGGCAATGAGTTCCGTAGACTAATTGTGCACTGCATGAAAAAGCATTGCCTCTTATCTGTTTGCTGCCCTTCCCTTCCAATGCTATAATGGGCTGCTAGTCTACAGTGTCAATATTTCTGGAGGTCAGAGTCAGTGTCACCCAGGCAGTGGCACAGCGCTCAGTGGGTGTGACACCTTGTGTGAGCACCGCAAGTCACGGTATCAAAAGAGGCATTATCAGGAGTAAAGGAATTACAATGCTCCATTGCAATGCAAACATGCTCTGTGGTGCTCTCACGTAAGTGACTCACGCAGCTTGGCTGTAATGTAAACCGTGTCAGAGCTGAGATGGATTGAACAAATGAGAGACATGGCCAGGCTGTGCCAGGAGTCGCTGCACTTTTCTGTTGTTCCATTTGTTTACACCAGGTCTGGATTCGACCAAGATCTTAAATTTGGCTTTAAAGTTGGAAGAGAAACTCTGGCTGTTGGGATGCATGAACATCCAGACCAGATCAAATCTATGGTCCAGTAACTTGTCTCTGACAGTAGCCAGTTCCAGTTACTGCAGAGGAAGGTGCAAAAACTCTTACAATAGGCAGTTATGAAATAAACTGTTCATAGAGACAGTTACTTCCTAGTCCCCAGAAGACAGATCAATTTATGCCCTGAAGCATGAGGGTTTATATCCCTTCCAAACTTTAAAATTACTTATCAGTGTAACTCAGCATGTTCTCCTCATCCAAACCTTTTCTGAATCCTACTAAGTGCTTGGCCTCAGTCTTGTGGCAATGAGTTCTGCAGGCTGGTATGGCTATGTCTGCATTGCACAGTGAACCCAGGTGATAGGCACTTGTCAGTGACCGGGAAGTGGGCAGTTGTTCTCAGTAGTTAGAGCAGGAGTTGGTAGCCAGGAATCGGAGCCCAGGGTCAGGTCTTAGAGTTGAAGTCAGGAATTGGCTCTGGCATCAGGTCTACCATCTCTGACTCTGCTTCTGCTTCTGATCCCTGGCCCTGGGGTCAAAGCCCAGGTCAGAAGTCAGGAATCAGAGCTGAGGGTAGGTCCTGGATTATCTGGAGTCAGGCTAGGAACAAAGAGGACCCGCTGTAGCCAGGGGGTGAAAGCTCTGGGCTGCTACTGCCCTGCTGCAGCTGAGCTTAAGAGCTGACTGCTGACTCTTCCAACCAATCAGGCAGTGTAGCCAATCAGGCAGTTTACTATAGGCCAGCTGTGCTCGTTAGGTTGCTCTACTGCAAGCTCTGATTGCTGACAGATTTCTGACCCCCTCTCCCCACCTTGAGGGTGCCTCCTCAGAACAGTTTCCTGGGGGTACTGCCGCGGGAACTGTCAAAATATGTTCGGGGTGTGGATGTTCTCGACTGGTTCCCAAGACTGCTTGTCCGGACCATAGCCTTCCCAGTCCACCAGAACCCGGAGCCTTCCTCTAACTCACCATAAGCCAAGGATTCGTTGGACAAAGTACTCCTGCAGCCTGCACCACGTGGCAGTGGTGGGTTGGAGTGGGTTGGACAGGAGTGCTTGGTGTAGGGCTTTGAAAGCAAGCTGTGAAAGACGGGGTGGATCTGCAAGCGCTCAGACAGCTGTAACCTGAAAGCCACTGGGTTTGCCGGTTCTATAAACTTGAAGGGGCCATGGTAGGCAGATGGGTGGCTTAATTTCAAGTTCTGGGTAGAGAGCTAGACTGGGGCAGGCTGATGGGCTTGGTCCGCATGGTTCTTTGGAGGACTGCAAATGTTCCTGGAGCTTTTGGTGCATCTGGTGTAGATTGGAGGCTAGATCCATGGCAGCCGGTACAGCGGTGAACAGAGGGGCGGCTAACAGAAGGAGGGAGTTTGCCTGGGATCTGTCCGAGAGGAGCCCAGGTGAGTGCTACGTGAGGGGAGCTGTGGTGTGTGTGCTGTGCTAGAGGGGGTAGTATCTGAGAGACCAGTTGTGTGACTGGTGCAAGTTACAGCTGACTGTGTGTGTGTGTGTGTGAGAGTGTGTGAGAGTGAGTGACTGGTGCAGTTACAGGGACCGTTGGTTGTTTAGTCTGCAAAAGAGAAGAGTGAGGGGGGATTTGATAGCAGCCTTTAACTACCTGAAAGGGGGTTCCAGGGAGGATGGAGCTAGGCTGTTCTCGGTGGTGGCAGATGACAGAACTAGGAGCAACGGTCTCAAGTTGCAGGGGGGGAGGTCTAGGTTGGACATTAGGAAAAAGTTTTTCACTTGGCGGGTGGTGAAGCTCTGGAATGGGTTACTTAGGGAGATGGTGGAATCTCCATCTTTAGAGGTTTTTAAGCTGAGGCTTGACAAAGCCCTGGCTGGGATGATTTAGCTGAGGTTAGTCCTGCTTTGAGCCGGGGTTGGATTAGATGACCTCCTGAGGTCCCTTCCAACTCTGATTCTATGATTTTCCAGTCATCCAGGACCTCCCTCAGTCACCACGAGTTTTAAAAGATGACGATGATCAGCACTTAAGGAATTCAGCTCGCGTCCTCACTGCACAGTGGGCAGGTTCCCGTCTGACTTAGAAGGGGAGCCTGGGCTCTAAACTGGATCAGCTAGACTGGGCTTAACTCATCTCCAAACTTGGGACAGAGGTTTTTCTGCACAGATGGTAGGGATGGGTAAGGTTCAAACCCAGGTAAGAGCCTTGGTTACCTGTGCAATGTAGACCTCCCCTATGGCCTATCTTCAGTAGGAATAAAAGATGTTTTTTAACCCTAATGCCTTGCAGCTGACATGTGGTAAAGCCCTAGTGTGGAAAGGCAGTTGTAGCTTTCACCTGTGTTAGCAGGTCAAGGTTCGCTCCAATCTCCCTGCTACAGTTTAACATGTGTGAAAACTACACACTTCCTTGTGGTTGCCAGGGTCGTACCTCATGTTAGTTACCACCTGTGACCGCCTCTTCTTCTGGTCTGTGCCTGCCCCGCCATACATCTTTCCCAGATCCGTCAAAGGGAACAGCTTGGATATTCCTGGGCTGAAAGATGCTAGTGGTGGCTTGGATGCAAAGACAATTCCAGGCCTCGTTAAAGCAAATGAGTTACTGATTTCTGAACCAGTGGGAAGCTGCACGGCCAGGCCCAGAATTTTGGTTACTGCTCTGCCAAAGAGACAACAATGCTGTTCAGTAACTGGGGTGGGGGACTGGGATGAAGTGAAGGAAACGCCTATATTCTGGCTAGGTCTGGTTCTTCAGTCAACCTTTAAACATTGCACCTATACCCCCACCCCCCATGCAGTGTAGGGACCTCCCAAGTACTAGCCCTGGGTCTGACACTTCACTTCCCTGTGCCACAGTTTCCCCGGGTGTGAAATGGGGATAATGATCCGTAACTATCTCCAGGGAGTGCTTTGAGGACCCCCCATTAATGTGTGTGTCGTGCTTTGAGCACGCAGGGTCAAGTTCAAACCTGGTGGAACACAACCAGAGCCAGGGGAGTTGCACAGAGAACGATTTGTCTTGCTAAACACCATGTAAATGTTATTATTCGGTTGATGTCCGTAAATCACGGTGAAGATAATGGCTAAGTATTATTATTTGGCTGCCGTGGAACAAGGCTGAACTCGCTGTGTAGCTATTAAACTATTAGGCCTATTTATTATTTGTATGAAGGTACAAAGAGGCCCTGGTCAGAGCTGCTGTGTGCTAGGTACTGTACATATAATAATACTGTAATAAAGACAGTCACTGCCCCAGAGGGCTTGCATTCTGAACATATGACGAGACACTCGCAGATGGGTGAATCAGATAAATGGGGTGGCAGGACAAGGTAATGTCCTGTCAATAATAATGGCTTAATAATGGATCATCGTTAGCTTAATAAGGATCAGGGACTACACTGCCACAGTTTCTTATCAAACCCTGGGAGCTATTGCTAGGTCACATCCTCCAAAATATAACCTAAATGTCATAACCAGACTGAAGTGTGTTGCATTTCTCCATCTTGGATTCTAAATCTTAGATGTCAGTAGAGTTACTGTCGCCTGGAAATAAACCACATGCTCAGTTCTTGGAGCAGCAAAACACACCAAGAACCCTGACGTGAAAAACACGAGAGAGGGTCTGATCCTGCATTCCTAGCACCCTCAAATCCAAAGACACTGGGAAATCTGGGGGCACAAAGAATACAGAGCTGGATCCATGAGAGCCAGGCTGTGGACAAAGAAATGAAACTCGGTTCTATTTTTTTCATGGTCAGAAATATGTGACCTTTGCTCCCCTTTCTATTCCTGGGGTGTATTTTAGGAATAACTTTATTCCTGTCAATACATCATTAAAGTCAGTAAGGGTCTGATCAGCCAAAGTGTCGTGAGCCCCTCAACTCTCTCTGACATCAGTGGGAGCTGAGTGGGAGTATCATGAAGGATCAAAGTCTGTAAATGAGGTTTCCGATAATCAGATGAAGTTCTCAAGCAAGAGGACAGCGGAATCACTCTGTGTACTTCCCGAAGGCACGTCAGAGCTGGCTAATTCTGAGATTTCCCTGGGCTCTTTCGCTGCGGGATCCGAGTCCTTTACCATCAGCAGATAATTTCTGGGAACCGCTGGCATGTCTTGTATGCAAAGGCCTCCTTGGCGGGGTACTGTGCCCGTTGGGCATTGTGTTCTAAATCTGGAGCTTTCTCTGAAAGGACGTCCAGGCACCAATCAGATTCTCTTCTGCCTGAGTCAGCAGACGACAATGCAAGCAGAATGAGGAGCTCCAGGAAAGTAAACAGTGACCTTTTGAAAACAACAAACTGATCCAGATTCCACCACCTCCACTCCCGTCACCGCTGCCGGGGAGGCCAGGAATGCAGGACGTGTGCTCAGCAAACCCTGAGGCACTGACCTCATAGCTTTGGCCTTTGTTATTCTAGGGGGTCAGTGACCTCTAAGCCTAATGCTGCCATTTTTAGCTGGCTTGCTGGGTGTGTGGCACATGGGGGCGGCGCTAGGGATGAAGAGATGGGCCCGGGACAGCAGGAGCGGAAGCTGCGTGGTGCTGCTCTCACGTGCACACCGGCGTACAATGCCCTTCTACGGTGGGGACTGCACCGGGCAGGTTGGTTCACGCTAAAGCACGCTCGCTTCCTGCCGGTGTGGACAAGCAGAGCCAGGCCTGCCTCTGGAAGAAACACAGAGAAAATGCTTGTGTGTGGGACAGCCGCCCCAAGTCTAACCGAACTCCTTAGGGGGGAACCTTAGTGGCCAGTGGTCGATCCAACTCTGTGCGTCATCCACCCGGTCCTTCCTGCAGGACAGCTGGTGCTCTGCCCTCCCCTAGAGAAGTTACGGACAACCTCGACCAGTCTCAAGCCTCTTGCCACCCCAGTAGTTTTAACCAGCCAGGAAGGACAAGGGTGAAATCATGTGACACCCCCAGCCCTTTTAGTGAGACAGAGAGCAAGGCTGTCTGAAACTCGACCGGGAAAGTCCCGGCGATCCTCCTCGTGCTAACTCCCTGGCTCCACGGAGGCTTGGTCTGGGTCTGAGCCGTTTTATTCGTAAGGTGACTTGGAAAATTTCTCACCGCCAGAAAGATCTTGATTCTGTAGCGAGGTGGTGGGGACCTGGGTCAGTGGAGCTGTTCTGGCATTGCTGGTCCTGCGCCGGCAGGGAAGAACCCTTTGAAAATCCTGTTTGCTGCTGTGAGCTGTCAGGCTGGGCATGAGACTGCCGCATCCCCTCCCCTGGTCCTCAAGTCACCCTTCCTTCTTGCTCCATCTTCCTCAGGCCCACGTTACACCTGTGCGAATGAAGCCGGGGGAAGGGCCTAGAGAAGCCAGCGTGTCCGTGGTGGTGGATGCTGATGCTCTCCTGCAGAGCCTTGACTGGCTCCTGGTCGAGGCATTGCCCCGGTGAGCTGGGCGTGCTCCAGGCTCAGAGCATAGAAGGTGGTGGTCAATCCATGGCGATGCCATTACCTTTACCTCACCGACCTCCCCCCGCGGCCAGCGCCAGTACTAGAGCCTGAGTGGTCAGCTACATGGACTAAGCCAGAAGCCCCCTGAGAGAGCCCCATGGTTGCCATGACAGCCATGAATGTCTGACCTGGTCCAGCCAAGCATCGTCGGGGGGGCTGGTGTGATGAGACTGCCTACGATGGCCTGTGTGTCTGCGAGCAGCACGTTTTCCAGCGGCTGGTGATGGGACACGCGATGGGGCGGGCTCTGAGCTACGCCAGAGAATCCTTTCCAGGGCTCTGGCTGGTAGGCCTGGCCCATATGCTCGGGTCTAGCTGATCGCCCTATTTGGGTGGGCGGGAAGGATTTCCCCCCCCCGGATCAGATGGGCAGAGACCCTGCGGGGAGGGGAGGTTCGCCTTCCTCTGCAGCATGCGGCATAGGTCACTTGCTGGTTTAAAATAGTGCACATGGTGGATTTGAAGACTTCAGTAACTCAGCCACAGGTGAGGGGTCCATTACAGGAGTGGGGGGTGGGGGGTGAGGTTGTATGGCCTGCCATGTGCAGGAGATCAGACACGCGATGATCACCACGGTCCCTTCTGACCTTAAAGTCTACGAGACACTGAAATCACTGAGCACCATCAGCCTTGATGTGTCCAGTGCCATTGTGGGAAGGGACCTGAGGGACTCTGCCAGGACCCCTGCGCTGCGGCGGGGTGATACAGACAGCCCCGTTCAGCTCCGAACCCTAGCGAGACACATTCAAGTAGATCCAGGGTTTGGGGGGTGTGTGTGTGGGGGGGAAGGCAGGGGGGGTGCCCTGCACCGGGAATCAGCAACCGCTTCTCTCCAACTCCTCTTGGCCCATGAGTCGCTGCGTACCCAGCCAGAACCAGAACCAGCTGTGCTCCCATAGGTTCTGCAGCTTCATTCAACTGGGTCTTGGCTGTTCATTCTAAGGCAGTCATGGGCTAGCCGTTCTTTTAGCACCAGGCCCCCGGAGCAAAGACCCCCGGCTGTAACTATCCGCCAGCCATATGCAGACGATACCCTGTGTAACGGCGGCGTGTGACATCACACCGTAAAAGGCAAGGCTGTCATTTACAAGGTTATACCCACGTTGCCTGTGAAAAAATAACCCCACGCTAGGACTCGAAATAAACCAACGTGGCGTTTCTGGCACAGATTTCGGCTTGAAATGAGGAGACATGCACCGCTTCAGCTCCCAGCCCTGCCATTTCTGGAGGCAGTTTCTCCAGCACACATGTGGCGCACAGATATTTTGAAGGCTCAGCACACTGCGCTGGCACCGGTCAAAGGACGACAGTGAGCGAGGCTGGATGTGTGATCGCTGAGGTAATGGAGCTATTAATTCCATGTTGTTAAAACCTAATGGCTCCAGCAGCGTGAGGATAGACTTTCAGGGAAGCAAAACAAGTGAGTTCCTATTCCAACAGCTTTCGGGCCCTCTCAATTACATCACTCTGCTGGAGTTAACCCGTTAGTCTGACCTGGCTCGGATGCTTATTAAAAACACTCACACAAGGCCTCCATTCAGCTCCAGTTTCTAGTTTGCTTCCTGCTGGAGTGAGAAAGAAGGAGATGTAGACTGGGCTAAAGAACACTTGGGACTGATCTGGGATAGGAGCACAGAGAACCGAAAGCAGAGGGACGTCACACCAACAGAGTAATAAGCGCATGTGCACACAATCAGAGAAAACCCATTCACAGCAATAAACACAGGCACACAATCAAAGAGGAAACACACAGAGAAACAAACATACACACGCACAACTGGAAAATCACACACACAGAAACGGACACAAGGCATGCACACAGTCAAGAGAAAACGCACACACCCATAGAAACAAGCACAGATGATGCACGCTGTTACAGAGAACGCACACCGAGAAACAAATGTGCTCACAAACAAAGAGAAAAAGCACTTAGACAGGCCCTGAAAAAGACAGACAGCCCTCAACAAACTGAAGTCAGTCACCACACGCAAAAACATGCAACCACACTGAGACGCACAACCCCCCCAACCACATGGAAACACACAAATAGAAGCAGACAGAGAAAAGGTACACAAGCGTTCTTGTTGTGTGAGCGCACACACATGGAACCACAGTGACGCGCGTGCACATCTACACGCAGGAATAGTGCGTGCTGACACAAACGGGCCCACACACCGAAACGAACACATCCGTGCCCATGCACATCAACCACGCCAATAAACCTTTTGCTCAAGCGGAAGCGATGGCTGATGCAGGGACCCCTGGGCAAAAGGCTCTGGCTGGTGCGAGACAGGAGCTCAGACCGGGACCGTCACGGCGATCCATTTTGGCCTTAGCGTCTGTGCGTCTATGAAAGGCCGCTCTGACGTCGGCAGCGTTAGGAACATCCGATGCCGTCAGCAGGAAGCTGAAGACTAGCCTGTGCTACAATAAGGATGAGCGGCTCAGAGGGATTCAAGCCAAACAGCCTTGGGGAAAGCTCAGTTCTGGAGTTGAGCAGGGTGACTCTAGAACAGGGCTGCACCAAGCCCCTGCTCTGGTGCCGGGGACTTTCAGCTGCAGCCTTCAATTTTGTGGCTGGGGCCATCTGTGATTTGGACGGGAGCAGAGACCCAGAAGCTGCAGGAGAGAAACTGGAAGCGAGCGGGACCTTTGCACCCTGACTTTACCCCCCGTCAGCGTATGAGGGAAGGAATGGCTGGGGAATGCAGGAGGTCAGACTAGATGACTGACTTTAAATTCTACAGCTCTCTGAGCGTGGCTTGCGTTCTGCTGGGCAGGGAGCTGTGCGTGGCACGCCTGGGAAAGTCTGCAAAGTAGATCCGACGCTGAGACAGTCCAGGGCCTCCTAGCAGCTCATCCACTTTAATCCTTTACAACCATTTGGGCAGGTGGCCTCGCGCCGTGTCTGCTCGTCCTTTGGCTCTGCCTGTCCCATCAACCAGCCATCATTTACTCATTCACAGGCGCACGGCTCATTGCATTTCATGCTCGACAGCCCCTAGGCCAGAGTCCAAAGGAATTCGGGTAATTTTAACCTGGGAATTTCTCCTCCCCCCCCCCCACCTCATGAAAGACTCATTTGTGCAGGCGCAGGAAGGAGACGATCTCCGTGAAATGTGGTGGCAGGTGCTGGCCGGGTTTAGAGTTCAGCGTCTGGAGCCCCCGCGGCCCGGGGAGTCGGGCTGGTGCATTCCGGCGAGAAGTCGCAGAGTCTCGGCCGCTGGACCTTCCTGGTACATGTCACGCTGGGGCCTGGAAATATACGGCATTGAGTTTCCTGCGAGGCTCCGTGCAAATGGATTGCAGCCGCTGCTCCAGAGACAGGCAGGGAAGTCCCTGGGGCATTCCCAAATCAGGGCCTAAAAGCCTGTTGCTTTGTGAACTTCATTTTTAAACACAGCCTGAATGCAACCCCCAAACTGACTTGGGCAAAGCCTCGAACCCAGGTCAGCTAAATCCTAACTCAGCCCCTGAGGCGCTGGCCCCCGTCTCCTCTGCTTGGCCTTAGCATTCCTCTCTTGGGCCGATGGATCCTGCTCTGCGCCGTGATACAGCTGCAACAGGGGCTCTGGAGGGTTTAGGCTCCTAACCGAGGACGTAGCGAGCACATCAACTCATTGCTCCATCTCTCAGTCAGAGACAGCTGCGGGATTTGCAGTGGCACTGCAAACTTTCCGCCCTGTTTTCAGAGGGCCATTACAAATCCAAGGGACCACCACAGAGGGAAAAGGCAGCTCTTGGGGGCACAGGGGAGGGCAAGAGAACAGTCTGGAGGGACAGAGGGGGAAGGGAACAAAAGAGATAGGAGAGTGTGGAGCTGCATGGGTGTGGGGAGAGGCAAGTGCAGGATGAACTGACGGCTAAGTTCCAGGCTGGCATGTATCAATGTGTTCTACGCAAAGACAGACGGTCCAGTTGTTAGGGCACTAGCCTAGCCGTTAGGAGAAGTCCTTGCTCTGCCACAAGCTTCCTTTGTGACCTTGGGCAAGTCACTTAGTCTCTCCATGCCTCAGTTTCCCATCTGTGCAATGGGCCCAGTGGCACTGCCCGACTTCGCAGGGGTGTTGTTGAGGTTTATTACATCAAAGGCTGCGATACACTGTGAGATCGACTGATGAAAAGTGCTATACCAGAGCCAGATATTATTGCGCCCATACATATTACACCCCCTCACCCGTGCACATATCCACACACGCAGGCACGTTCCTATATATGCACACCGTACCCTGTAGCTATGCGCGTGCAGTTACCAGTGTGCACACGTCAGCTGTGCACGTTGATTGTTCTCCATGTGGCTAGCAGATCTCGATAGGTGAGCACCCAGAGACCAGTGGTTCTTCTCTGCCAGGCCATATTCGCCCCTATTGTAACGCCGCTGGCTGGCTGTGGTGGCATTGCACTGGGGATGAACTTGGCCCCGGGAGTTATTATTAACCCCGTGCGTCTCCACGGTGGCTGGCTTAGCTCTCCGTGCTGCTGGCTGGCTGTGTCTCCTGGAATAGCTAAAATCTGTTACCACAAATGCCACAGTTTCCATCTCTGCCACGTGCTGCCCAGTCTGTCTGTGTGTCCCTTCTGCCACAGTCTTTCTTCCCCCCTCTCTTCCCTTCTTCCTGAGTCTGTTGGCTTTGCCTCTTTTCCCATGATCCATTTTCAAACCCCCTTCCCGGACGCCTCCCTTAGGTAACCTTTGTCTGTCCGGCTGGAAATACCCATAGGTCTGCGATGCCCCAATAAAGACATTCTAAAATAGCTCCGGTTTAAAGCCGGAGGGGACGCCCCGTCTCACCGCCCTGCTTGTCTGCCTACATGGCGCTGCCCCATCTGTGCCGCACACGCGCCCTCCTACTGGGAAGCTTTGTTTACCACATGCTTGGGCTGTCGTTGAACCATTCCCGGGCACCTCATGCATCTGTCTGGCAGCCGCCCGCTGCGTCAGCGTCGCTTGCTCGCTTTCAGATGAAGCTGGCTGCCTCGGAGCTGTTGCTTTCCCCAAACCCCTCCTCCTCTTTGTCAGAGGTTCCTGGCCGATGATGTTTTTGCCAAGGGTGCCTAAAAGACAGGAAGGCAACGTGGCCGGTGACTTTTATTCGGTGGCGTTAGGCAGTTTCTTTGAGCAGTTCATAGCCACGGAAGGCGATGGTCTAGAAAAGCTGTCGCTAGAGGCAGACAATGTCGGGGACTTTCCTGACCTTTGTCTAGCGGCTCTGCGGTGAAGTCAGCAGCTTCAGCAGCGCATTCAGGGCTCGGCAGGGAGACGTGCATGCAAATATTCAGCAGCCCCAGTGCTGTCTCCTAGGTTGCCGGGAGCCTGGCATGAATAGGCTAAGGATTAGCAGCGTTTAGTGAATGCATCCAGCGTGGCTGCACTCTGCATGGTATTGAGCGAAACGCTCCTGTATACCCCATCCCACCATGCTCTGCACCTTCAGCCCAGCCAGGCTGACACATCAGCGCTCCAGACCGCTGGTCGGGGCAGGAGAGGATCTCGCCTGGGCATTACACATAACACTCTAACCCACGTTGGCTGTATTCCTGAAAGCCAGGTTTATTGCACTGTCAAGCTGATATCTACGGGCTGGATTCTGGTCCTGTTCACACAGGACTTAATCTGGAGTAATTCCACTGATTTCAGTGGAGACACTCCAGATTTCTCCTGATGACTACAGTCTCTCCAGACATACAGCGGTGAAAGGGGTAAAAACAGGACCGGAATCCAGAATCACTGTATCAAAAGTACCGTGCTGAGAATTCCCTGGTTGGTGTCACTAGGACTCATCTTTGTTTGATCTCCTGATGCACATCTAGAGCAGCGGTTCCCAGCCTGTGGCCTGGGGGCCAAAAGTGGCCAGTGGAGTCTTTCGAAGTGGCCCCCAGTTCCCCTCCCGCTGGCGGCAGAAGGGAGCCGCTGCCTAAGGACCCTGGCGGAGCAGCTTGCTGTGGGGCTGGCTGGAGCAGGGAGCAGAGTAAAGCGCTCTGCCTGAGTCCCTAGGTGCTGGGGTCCCTGCTGGAGCCAGAGGAAGAGAAGCGCTGATCTCCCATCCCCCTGGCTGCGGAAGGGAGCCACTGTCCAGTGACCCAGATGGAGCGCATGGAGATACAGGGCCAAGGGGAGGCAGCTTCCTCGCTGAATTCCTTCCATCTGCCTGCAGTTGGGGGGGAGCTGCTGGTGGAGCAGCCAGGACCGCCAGGCTTGAGGAGGGGCCGGAATCTAAAAATCGGTGCCTTCCGGTTTGTCACCCGCCGTGACTTAGCTGCCAGGCCATGTGCTTCAGTGTGCGGTGACGGTCACCCATCTACGCTCGTGCTTTGTCTGCGAGTGTGTGACGTGCTGTGAGCCACTCGTCGGTGTAAAAGAGGGAATGTAACAATGAGCACAGGAGCAGCCAAGTGTTTCCTTTAAATAGGTGGTGATTTGTCGTCCTGAACGGTGTGTGCGTCAATGCATTTTCTATGAGCTGAGAGATAGACTGGGGGCTCTTCAGGGTTGTAAAAATGATATTTGTGGCCCTTGAGCCAGAAAGGTTGGGAACCGCTGATCTCGAGGGTGCGCTGCGAGCAGGGACTGCTCAGTGCTTGCTGCCTTTTGGAGAGAAAACCCACCAAAAGGGGGGGGAGGGTGATGGGGCCCAGGCCCCAGCTTTTACACACCAGTCCCATCAGGTGGGAGGAATCGGCGCCATTCTAATAGATGAAGCCACGTGCACCCGGAGCAGCCCAGGGAGAGACTGTGATTGATCGCTGCCCCCTGTGACTCAGCAGCGCCCCCTCGCGTGCCGGCGTGCCATTGCACAATGGACCCCCGACCCGCTACTCAGGACAGTGTGATGTTTATATGGCACCTCCCAGAAGGATCCCAAAGCGCTTTGCAAACTGTCCAAGGATCGGCGCATCCGCCGTCAGGGATCGACATGCAGTAACGGGCTCTCGACGCCCAGCAGCAATCAGCGGAGAGCACCTTTCCCCAAGGCGCCGACCGAGGGAATTTCAGGCCAGCAGAATTTCAGGCCTGAATTAGGATCTGTCCAGGCCACGGGATCTTGAATGGGCACCAGCAACCAGGAGCTCAGCTTGGCCTCTCATAGAACGACAGCACCCCTGTTAGCGGCGCGACCCCCTGAACGCCTCGCTGCCTCAGTGGAGAGGGTGCGCCCTACAGAATTTCCAACACCACCTCCTCCAGCACACAGGTGCTCCTCAGAGACCTCCTGAAACAAATACTGACCCGGCCCAACCCTGCTTATCCCATGGGATCCGACGGGCCCAAGACAGCGGGGCTGCTGAGACAGAATAAATACATGAGTCACCAGGCTATTTAAATACCCTTTAAAAAAAAATAGCATTGCCCTGCTCACCGCATGGGACGTGGGGCGCCTCTTAGCTTTCTTTTCTCATTGAGACCTTTCCAATTTGGGCCCAGCCAAAACAGGAATCAAAGTCAAATGTTTAAGTATCCAGCAAATACTTAGTTCTGCTGTTGCTGAGATTGAACTGCATTTAGATCGCAGGAGCACCTTGCGGCCCCACGGTGCTGGGCATTGGATGTACACATAGCAAGAGATAGACCCTGCCCACGAGACCTGACAGTCTAACGAGACAAGAGATGGGTAGGGAAATGACTTGCCCAGGATTGTGCAGTCTGTGTGTGGCAAAGCCCGGAACAGAGCCCAGGTTTCTCGAGGCCCTGTTCAATACTCCCCCCACTGGACCATATTGTCTTTCCCTTTCCACCAAACGTATCTGTCCATCTGATCTCCATGTCTATCTATCAGCGTACGCAGAGGCCCTGATATTCTTGACTGTACGTAAGAACAGCAACCAAGTCTGAAGTTAACTTACAAACTGCTAAATAAGCTAAAGAACAGCCCAGCTCCTAGCTTTCTTACTTTCTCAGAGCTTGCCCTGGGCTTTAACCACAGCCACACCCTTCTGCGAGGCGAATGATAAAGCCTTTGCACTTTTCTTCTCCTCCCCTATTCAAGTGAGTGGGAAACAGGAGCTTGTCGGCGCTGACTGTAGCTGAGCATTGCAGACGGAGGGGTACGGCAAGCGCCTGAACGTTAATTGCACTTCGTTTGTGTGGTGCACGCGCGGGAAAGCAATTGACTCCGGTTTCCTCCGGCCCGGTGCCACCACCTGCCCTGCAGCCAATCCGGCAGAGAGGCTCTTCGTTTAAACCCTGGGGTCCAAAGTTACAGATGTTGCCAGCAGCAACTCTCTGAAGTGCCCTGTGACCCGGCTTGTGTTGTCCTGTAATGAACCGTGCGGATGACAGCTGTTCTCTCTGCCACATTGATGGGCTCGGAGCTTCACTGCTGGGAAAAAACCCCCAAAAATCAGGAAGAGAGGCCATAGCAAAACCAGCTCCTTAGCAGGCAGTGTCAGGACAGCACGGGGAAAGTGCAGCTTGCTCCAGAGCCATGCTACCTCACTGCAGCTTATTTCAGGGCCTTCCACTCCTGGGCCTGGTTTTTCATCTGGGAGCAACTCTCTGTGCACAGAGTTTTGCATCCTCTGCCAAGGCGCTCATCTGGGCAATCAGGAGATTGAATCTAAAAGTCCTCTGGAGCGCTGGCTTACGAGAAGGCAGGCGGGGGAGCTGCGCCCTTCTGCGTGTGCGGCCCAGCAGGGGCAGGGCGGCACAGGAAGCTTCCCTGCTGTCGTCCCACCAATGGACCTCAGCTGTGACCTGGAGGAGGCTGGATAGAAACGGAGTGTGTGTGGGGGGGTGTGTGTAAGCCTCGGTCATTCAGAGCCGCTCTGCCCGTGTCTGTGGCTGGGTCACAGACAGGGTTCGATGAGCCGGCTACAGTCTTGGCTAACAGAGCTGGGATTCTAAGCGTAAGGCATCAAAGCTTGTGCTTGAAGGTCCAGAGGTCCCAAGTTGGACGCCCCATTGCTGACAAGCCTCCCCGGCGTGCAGCATGACATGCATGTAAGTGGCACGTTCTAGATCTGTATCCGGGGCTTAATTGGGGCCCGGGTTTGCCTGGGCTGAGTCCCAGCACCTCCAGGCTTGGTCGTTCAGAGCCCCGGGCAGTCACGTCAGTTACAAAAGTAAAAAAACTGCTGAGCCCCGGGCCCCTCTTTCATTACGAATGAAGCACTGTCTGTACTGAGGGGCAGACAGACACACAAAAGCTGTCCGGCCCCTGGGCGGATGCTCCTCGCCTCTTTGAAACCAAAGTGTACGTGAAGCTGATTCTCTCACAGAGGCAGGACATGCTCCATGCGCCATGGTGGGGGAGCTTTAAAACCAGACTGGCACAAGGCTGGTAAATGCAGGGCAGGGGACAGCTGTGCACTAGCTGGGGACGAGGGACCGGGTGGTCCAGGAGGTCTGTCCCCCGCTCTAACGCAGGGCTGGGACCGAGCCACAAAGACACAGTCCCAGGTAAGTGGTGGGGGGTTACTGCACCCCCCCGCCCTCCCCAGGATCGTCCAGGAAAGGATGGCAGCATCCCTGGCCTGCTCCAGGGGGGTAGCGATATGATGCTGGCCTGGACAAGCAGTGAATTGATAACCCCAGCCTCCACCCTAGCTCATCTCTGCTGGCCCATGCGCTGCGGGACCGAAACCAGGGTCCACCCGCTCGCCACCATTTCCTGCCCACCTCCTGCGGGGTGGGGGAGCAGTGGGTGGGCAGCGGCGGAGCACACACCGCGGGGTGGGCCCTCCAGGGCAGAATCCAGCCCATGATGTCCAACGATCATATTAAAACGAATCTGAACAAGCTCTTTACTGCTCTCGCTCGGTGACCGGTGTGTATTTTCTCCTGTGATGAAATCTATAGCACTGGAGAAGCTCTAGCTGCATTTCCCCTTCCTCTGCACCGTTTAACACCTCATTTTCTTCCAACTGCTTTGCATGGATCTCACTGTCCCAAACCGTACCCATCTAGGTACCCACACTGATAGCTCCCCAGCGGCTCTCAAACAATAATGTAACCAGTGTCAGAGCACCCACAGCCGGCAGGGAATAGTAAGACACATACTCCCTTATTTTACAGACAGGGAACTAAAGCGCCGAGAAGTTAAACGACTTCCCCTAAAGTCACGTACCAAAGCGTGTATGGGGTATGAAGCCAGAGCCCCAGTAGCACCAGCTACTGCCTTCACCCCCAAGGCCACCTTTCCTCCCTGGTGAAGTAGGGTTTTGTCTAGCTGAATACTCTCAATAGCTGTTCTCAGCCTCCCTAGGCAGCTTAGTCCATTTCAAACGCAGGTTAAAGCTGTAATTATTTCCCTGCTGCAGCCTAAACCCATCACGTGGCTCTTTTCTCATTGACTCAGGAGACTAATTGATCCGTGTCCTTCCCCTAACCTCCTTGACGTATTTGTAAACCATCACATCATGTCTCCTTGGCTTCTCCCTAGACTGCAGTCCCCTTAACCTTGCCTCAGAGGCCTCATTTCCTCTCCACCATCGCTGAAATTTGAGGCACCTTCCAACATTCCTCCCATTGTCCGCAAAGCCAAACAAACCAGAACAGGATGGAGCTGATATTCTCATTACCCCGAGTGCTCTAGTGCAGAAAAGAGCCCAAGAGAGCATTTTTCTGCATGTGTGTCTAATCTGACTTTTCTTTTACTAGTTGCAGTGGTTGTGTGCGGCGCTTCCCGGCAGCTCTGAAGCCAGGGTTTCGGGTTGACTGAAATGCTGCACGCTGGGGTGGCGCGGGCTGGAGGAAAGCGGCATTGCAAGCTGTGCAGAAAGCAAGCCACAATTTCAAAGGAATGGGGGCTGCAGAAGAACCCTAAAAGCTAGAGACGGAAAAGTCTTATCAGCTCAGCCCTGTGTTCATTTACTGTCCAGCACTCGGGCTTCCACCGCTTCCCGAGGGAGCTGATTCCACTGTCCTAGACGTCTCACTGGCCGGATATTTTTCCTGATTTAGGGCGTCCCTTTTTTAATTTCACCCCATCTCTCCTGGTTACTCTCCCCTGCGTTTCATTAAATAATTGGTGTGAATGCTTCTTAGGGGTAACGGGCTGGCCTGGCACAATTTAAGCTGCGTCCCCCTCCCGCTAATGGCGTGTTCACGTAAGAGAATCCTAGCATACTACTGCTGCTAGTTCAGGGAGCTGCTCCTTTAAAGGGTTGGGCGCTCAGCCCCACCTGCGACAAGTCGAGCCACTTCCCCAGGTGACCAGGTGATGGGAACCAGTGCAGGAGTCATGTGACAAGGAAGGACATGTGACGCAGAAGCGGGCGTGCTGGGAGATGGAAGGGGAGCTGTGTGCGGTGAGAGTCGACGTGGCGCGAGGTGCTCCAATAACGGGTGGGAGACCAGCCAGGAAAGAGGCTGGGTGGTTGTGTGACTGGGATGGGCAGGGAGAAAGGCTCAGGAGAAAGGCTGCAGACTCTGGTGGAGTAGGACGGACCCTGAAAGGACGGGCTGGGGCAGAGGATTGGGCTGTGTTTGCTTTTGGGCTTTCCTTAACTTGGGAAGGGGCGGACTCTTATGACTGAGCGGGAGGGATCATTCATCTCAGCGCCCTGAAGCTGCTGGCTGGCCGGCTGGGACAGGAAACTCAGGCCAGAGCAGGCAAATCCCTGCTGCACCCTGGTACCCTTCCAGGTGTAACTGCAGAGGTGAGCGGGGAGGTGGAAGAGTCTCTTTATACCACTCCAGTGAGACTGCGACTGCAACCCTGCATGATTCGCTGGGTACCTCACTACCAGCAAAGTGGAAGGACTTCAGAGAAGGTCAGCTGGATTTAAGGAGACAGATGAAAAGATCCCATAGACTCATAGACTTTCCGGCTGGAAGGGACCATCATGATCATCCAGTCTGACCTCTTGCACATGGCAGGCCACAGAACCTCACCCTCCTCGAGACCTGTAATAGGCCCATAATCGCTGGCTGAGTTACCGAAGTCCTCAAATTTTGCGTTAAAGACGTCACGTTACAGAGAATCCACCACTTACTCTAGTTCAACTAGCGAATGGGCCGTGGCCCCACACTGCAAAGGAAGCTGAAACCTCCCCAGGATATCTGCCAATCTGACCTGGGGGAAAATTACTTCATGACCCCAGCTATGGCGATCAGTTAGACCCTGAGCACGTGGGCAAGACTCACCAGCCAGACGCCTGGGAGAGAAGTCTCTGTCGTAACTCAGAGCCAGTGTCCCATCGCTGGCTGTTGGAGATATTTGCTAACAGCATATGTGGCTGGGCCATGTGCCATTGTAGGCATCCTCTTCATACCAGCCCCTCCATACACTTAGCATCTTCAATCTTGAAACCCGTTAGGGTTTTTTGCCCCCACTGCTCCCCTTGGAAGGTGGTTCCAGAACTTCACTCCTCTGATGGTGAGACACCTTCATCTAATGGCGAGCCTGTACTTCTTGGTGGACAGTTTATAGCTTGGCTCTTAACTTAAATAATTCCTCTCCCTCCCTGGTGGTTATCCCTCTGCTATATTTACAGAGAGCATCATCTCTCCCCTCAGCCTTGATTTTGTTAGTTAAACAAGCCAAGCCAGGCTCTCATAAGGCAGGTTTTCCATTCCTCTGATAATCCCAGTAGAGAAGGTCTGTAGACTCTGTAGACCTTCTCTGCACCCGTTCCAGTTTGAATTCATCTTTCTTAAACATGGGAGAGCAGAACTGCGCACACTATTCCAAATGAGGTCTCATCAGTTCCTGCTACAATGATAATCTCACTTCCCTATCACTTCTTGAAATATCTTGCCCATTGCACCCTAGGTTCACCTTTCAGTATGACCCGTTGTAGTCTCCCCATTAACCAGTTCCTCCTTATCCACCTTTCAATTCTCATATGAATCCCCATTGTTTCGAATTTAACTAATGATAATTTCCCATGTGCACCTGTATCAAACGCTTTCCTGAAATCTAGATAGACTGGCTCTACTGCATGTCCTTGTTTAGAAAACTGGTTATCTTCTCAAAGAAAGAGACCAGGCTGGGCTGGCACAATCTACCTTTTGTAAAGCCATGTTGTATTTTATCCCAGCCACTGTTCATCTCCATGTCTCTAATTACTCTGTCTTTCAAAAGTTGTTCTAAGACCTTGCATTCAGTTTAGGTCAAACGGGACAGTCATTTTCAAAATCACTTTTTTCCCCTTTCTTAAATCTAGGTGCAGTGTTTGCAGTTCTCCAGTCATCGGATACGATCCCTGAGCTTAGGGACTTATTAAAAAACCCTTGCTATTAGGCTTGCAATTTCAAATGCCAGGTCTAAATTTGCCCAGAGAACTGACCCCTCCCAGTGATCACCTTCCATTGTCATTAGCAAGCCCAAGACAGGTGGCTTCCAATATGCATATCAACACGAGGCTACGTCAACTGTGACTGAGAGCCAACTATCGCCACACAGTGCAGATGTGCTTTTGGTGTGCCCGGAGGGGAGATGCTTACTGGCTTGGATTTGCAGAACGAGCACTTTCAGGTACCTTTGTAGGAGGCTTTCTAGGATCTTGCATGTTTTGGAACCTGTGAAGGCCTCTCTCAGTTTTATTGTTTGCCATATCTAGCAATCTAGACTGCCCTCATCGCCATGATATCTGAGGAGCTTGCATGGGACTTCCATAACACCTCCAAATTGCCTAGGTACCTAACTCCGCTTGATTTCAATGAGCGAGGGGAGCCTTCATACCTTTGAGGGGCTGGACCTAGCGCATTCTCTGATCTTGAAAGCTAGTTTGGGGCCAAGTCCCGTCTGAATGATGTAGGGCCTGATCCCAAGTCAACTGGAGAGTATGAGCGTCTACCATTGACTCCAATGGAGGATGGATCAGACATTGCTTTGAGAGGGGGTTGGACTAGAAGACCTCCTGGGGTCCCTTCCAACCCTCCTCTTCTATGAAGAAAGTCTCAAAGCTGCAGGGAGAGGCTGGTTTGAAATTCAATTTTGCCAAGTGGCACGCCGGACAAACAAGACAGCCTCCATGTGATCTCCAGGGGGAAGGAGGAGGGAGAGAGAGAGGGGCATAACCCCCACCTCTAATTGTCACTCCAACACCTATTCCAACCGAGATGACCACTCGCATTCTTCTCTGGTTCCTACTCCACGGTCTACCTGACTTATCCCAAGCTATGCAACCGCTGGGACCTCCGCAGGCATCCAGACCCCGTGGTGCTATGACTCGAGTTTGTGGATGGATAGATGGTGCTGAATCTAGTTTTGGAGCATGGCAAAGAACCCAACTTTTTCCAAAGTACTTTGTTGGCAGATGTAAAACCCACATGCTTCAGACCACGCACCGGTGCTGCCCTTTCTCAGGTCCACCAAGATAAGGCCAAAAGAACATCTTCATCAAGACGTTAACCGAGGTCTAATGAAAACACGGGCAGCTCTTCCGTGTGTTTGTAACGTCTTGGAAATCTGGGGTAAATGTTGCCCAACCAGGACACTTGAACAATAAACAAACAAGCATGTTAGTTTTGCTCAAAATAGGTATTGGTCTTATACAACTGTATTGAGTGTTTAGACTCTGAGAAATGCTTATGCGTGGCTGCCTGGATTAATCTCACTGATAATATCTTTATAAAGTCATAGCTAAGTGTTTGCTCTGGAACTGTGAGAGGGTTTGCTTTGAAGTGGTAAACTCCCCCAGTCAGGAGAGAAACATTACCACATGTGAAATGCTGGTTTGCCACGGGAGGTGTTGGCTCCGGCTCAAAAAAAGAAGGCCCGTAGACAGCAGACAAACCACGGTTGAGTTTGTTGATGTCTCCACCCACACTCAGGAAGAGGAGATGAGCACGTGTTCTCGTCCCATCATCTTGACCCCTGGGGGAAGGGAATACAAATTCCTGTCAGGAAGAAACTGCATCTTTTTGGCTGTTTGAACTCTGAAGGGCATGCAGACAGGGTCAATAAATCTCAAAGTCACATAGAATCTCAGGTCCGTTTTTTATTAAGGCAGTGCCCGTAACGGGGGGTGGAGACGCACACCTACGTCGGTGGGGACGGCTGTCCTTTCCTTAGAAGTGTATATTCTCTGTACAGACCGGTCACTGACAGCATCACCCTTCCCAGGGGACTCGGTGGAACTGAAACGGTCTGCCAGCGTGCATTCACTCTGGGTTAGCTGTCTTTGCTGTGGTAGGCACAACCCCACGTGCCGGGCACGTCAGCAGCGTGCTCGCACATGATCCACGTGGAAAGGCTTGGCGTTGTGCAGCCCACATACCCCGGGGCCTGCTCCTCTCCAAGAACTGCCGGATCTGGCGCTCGATGCAAATGAACGCCAGCCTGAACAGATGGGTTCTCCTCGGTGTGGGCTCCGTGCGCCCAACCAGGCGTGTCCATCGTGTTCCCAGAAAGCATCAAGGTGTTGTTGGCTGATCCAGCCAAAGGCGCAGCTGTTCCAAGCATTCGTCCTGATCATCCAGCTCTGCCATGGCTTTACCAGGCCTATCTCAGGCTCCAGCATGGGAGTGTGTTTTCCCCTCCCCACGTTTCGTGTGTTAGCGCTGGCTGAACACTACAAAATGAAGCCGACCTAATTTATGCTGGCATACAGCTGCTGCAGTAAAGTAATTACATCAGCTGTGCACTTTACTCCAGTGGTTCGCAGCCTCTGGCCCACAGGCCAAAAGTGGCCCACGGGGTCTTTCAAAGTGATCCACGGCTGCCCTCCCGCTGGCTGCAGAAGGGAGCTGCCGCCTAAGGACCCAGCTGGAGCGCACGGGGCTACAGGACGGGTGCGGTTTCCCTGCTGCAGACAGAGGGACGGCAGATCAATGAGGAGGCAGCCTCTTCGCTGAACATCTTCTGTCTGGCTGCCGTGGGGGGCTGTAAAAATGATATCTGTGGCCCCTGAGCCAAAGAGGTTGGGAACCGGTTTACTCTGTGCGTCGGCGCTGCACGTCCTCCCTGGGAGCGCTTGCACCAATTGAACTGTCAGCATGGGGCATCAGGGGATGGCTTCTGAAAGCCGGCCACAGCCGATGTCAGCGAGGCAGCGTCTACACTGACACTGCGCCGCCCTATGCCCTATGCCTCCCGTGCAGGTGGCGTTAAGTCGACGGAGCAGGTGAGTTCTGTCGACGGGAGCACATTTTGAGTGTAGACACTTACAGCGTTAGGTCTAGGCAAGCTGCCTCGTGCCGACCTACCTCCGTAGTGTAGACAAGGCCTGCGAGGGTTGGATACTATGGTGCAATGAGCAAAAGTGGTTGATGATTCCTTGTTTACAGGTGGAATGCACTGAGTTTAGAGCAACGGGTGCATAATACACCAGTGAGCGGGACACACGGACACCACTGCACTGCAGCTAGCTCTGGGCTAGAGCCACCCAACGTAGTTTTAGCAGGAGAGACGCTCCACAGGAGAGACGCTCCAGGAACAAACACTGAAGAGGCGCCCAGCCAGCTGTTAATCTCGTTACATCCTGCTCCTCCCCATGGCCCTAGAAACAGGACTTTGAACCTCCAGAGGATTTCAAAGGCCTTCCAAGGAGTTAATCCTCACAATTCTTCAGGGAGAGTAAGTATTGTTATCCCTATTTTACGAGGGGCGGGGGGAAACTGAGGCAGGGAGCAGTTCCATGCCTGGTCAGAGACTGCCCGGTGATGGCCTGCAGCTCCTCTAGACAAGGCTGGCAGCTGTGGGTGCTCAGCCACTGGGTCGTGAATCAGGGCCAGGATGGTAAAACAGCCCAGATCTCTCTGGATGACCAGGTCTGTGCTGTAACCACTAGACCCTGCTTCTTTGAGGCGGCACACAATCCCCTTTGTTACCACACAGAGGAAACGGGTGTTGAGGGGGATGGATGATGTTTTTTCCTTTATAGATTT
Organism: Emydura macquarii macquarii; assembly: GCF_026122565.2. NCBI lineage: Eukaryota > Metazoa > Chordata > Testudines > Chelidae > Emydura > Emydura macquarii. Next base: position 7,938,464 of record NW_027133607.1, on the reverse strand, counting down.
CCCTGCGGACAGAGGCCAGGCTCTCCCAGCTCCACGTGGGCCGCTGTTAATCAGGGCCGCTCAGGTTTGGGAAGGGCTGGGCTGTTGCTTCTGACCTCCTCGTCAATACAGACCCGTTAGTGGGCATGCCGCCCCGTTGGATGTTTCCATCACATTGATAGTTTCCTGGCCTGCTCCGGCTGATTGTCCTCAGCCCCTGGCCAAGAAAAGCAGCACGTTGAGTGAATAAATGTTATCACAAGAGCCCAGTCCGCGGACATCTCTGGCAAAGCTCTCTGGGCCTGGCTCCCTCCTTTCAGCACATACGGGGAGAGGCAAAGATGCTTCCCCATTCTGGGGATGTGCAGAACCCCAGGTGGCCCCGGGTGTAAGTTAGAGCTGCCTCAGGGTGGCTCTAATTTGCCCTCCTTTTCCCTTGCCCTTGGGAAGCCTAGAATAGCCACACAGCAGCGTATATCAGCCACCCTCCACCCAACACACTCCTAATCCGCTCTCTATGCTAGACTTCAGGAGCAGGGCTGGCGGGTGTAGAGCCCTAATGACAAATTACACCAGTGAGGCCCTCATGTAAAGTGGGAATAAAGCCCTTTTTGTGCGTGTTTCCTTCTGGATCCCACCAGCAAGGTTCAATCTCCCATCGTCAGCAAACAGCAGCGCAGCAGAGCTAGGAAGGGGCAGGAAACAGAGCTGGTCTCTGCCAAGAGAGGAAAGCAAGTGTCTGCTAGAAACCTCCAGATCTCAAAGACCATGCAGGAAGCAGGGGGAATTCTGTCAGGCTCTGTCTGTCTCTCTCTCTCTCCTTGCAGGGAAAATGGAAACAAAAGTCTGGCTCTTCGCCAAGAGAACCGTCTGGGTCACACACGGTGGCCTCACGGTGCTGAGGGTGCCCTTACTCCAGGAGAAGCAAGGGTGGGGGGGTGGGGGTAGCCTGCAGGCCTGGACCGAGGTTTAATCGTCGACTTGATGCTGAGCTGTCTGGACCCACACGCGGTGCTGCTGGTCCTGGGCATGCTGCGTGAGGCTCCATCCACTAGCACGGACTAAACTCTCCCAGTCCTGTCCCAGCATGCACCAGGCGCACGGTGAAACCTGGGGTGGGGGTTTGTTCTTCTGCAGGGTGTGGCGGAGGAACCCCCTCCCCCCCCAATTCTATAATTTGCAGGTCACAGACCAGGCTGAGCATTCTGATGCATGTTGAATAGAGCGTCACATGCGCAATGCACTGTGCGGACACTGACCACTTAATCCTCACACTGCCACTGGGGGGTAGGCGTGGAAGAACGACTACCCCCATTTTACAGATGGAAAACTGAGGCAGAAAGGCAAAGCCACTTGCCCTAGGGCTCGTCAGGAGCAGAGGGAAGCCTAGACCTCAGGCTCGCCTGACTCCCAGCCCTATTAGGTATTCCTGGAGCCCACACGGCTCATCGTTGGTGTGTATTCAGTGCAGATATCCCATGCACAGCTGTGAAGGGCCCGATCCTGCATATGCCGCTGATCGCCGTCTGCGAGGTGCTGAGTGGCCTTGGCTGGTGCTTGTGAAGAGCCTCGGGTGCTAGGGAAGGTGAAAGTTACCGGTGGCTTTATTAGCGAAGATCCCAGACAAAAACCCAGGACTCAGGGATCATCTTGAACTATCCAGCTAGCTCCTGGATCTGTAATGGGCCGAACATCACCCTCCCCCCCAAAAATCACTGAGCCCCCCCCCCCCCAACTCCAGGCCCAAATCTTGCCTGTGAGACGCCATCTCCTGTTACTGATAAAGGCAGCTCCTGGGGTTCTTTTTATACAGTAGCCGCCCTCGCTCAGTTTTGGCAAGCCGCCAAGACACCGCGTAATTCACAGGGCCCGTCAGACCTCCGGGGACCCTTTCTGTATGTGCTCCATTATTCCAGGGCTCTGTGTATTTTTGGCATCTGTATTTCCCAGCACATGGGCGTGTTGATGGCAGGAAAAGTGATATGGGTCTTAGGTGTAACTAATGGTGTGTTTGTGTGTGCACTCCATGGCCCCCTACTGGATGGAACAGATATTCACCACTGCTCAAGGATTTGTTGAGCAGGCCAAGTCGGCTATTCATGTTCCTCTTAAGTAGGGTCTTTGTGAATAATCAGAAAGGCTGATTGTCGTTTAGGTCAGTGCTGCACAATGCTCTCTTTGCTCCTGCAGGGTAGAGATTTATGGCTGGGCTGCCCCAGTAGCAAAGTACAGTGTTACTGGCTGTGCTTCAGTAGCTGTGTGTGTGAGTGGCAGAGTCTAGCCCTTGCTCGTGTGGGTGGGAGGGGGGGTAGCACACGTGCCACTGCACAGCAGCCCCTTATTCCGGCATGCACGGCTCTGAGGTCCAGAGAAGCAGTCATGCAGTTCTGGAAAGGGACCCGAAATCCTGGCTTTCGCGCACGAGAATGGGCGCGCTGAGACACGGGGACCAGCGCATGTCTCTAAGCGCTGCGTGTGATCCAAACCGCAGCTCGGGAGCGAACAGAACGTCACGCAAACAGTGCAGGACAATCGGGCTGGCCTGCTGCCCGTACCTGGAGGCAGCTCATAAACGTCGCCGAGCAGGGAGGAGGGGGCTGACGCAGGAGTTTGTACGCGTGCACACAGGCGAAGGCTGAGCCCGTGGACTTTGTGACGGGTGATGGAGCAGCGAGGAATGTTAATAATGCCATAAAGCTGCAGGAACGGGAGGGTCAGCATGTTGGGCGAGGAGCCATAAACGGAGCCCAGCGGGTGTGGATGCAGGGGTCGTGTTTGCAGCCTCTAGCACTGAGCAGTGCAGGCAGGGAGAAGATTTGTTGGTACTCCAGATAGTGGGGGTTGGGTTGTTATAGCTGTAGAGTCAGATTCAAAAGTAGGCACTTGTGGGGCAGCCCCGCTGTTGGTGTATATTAGCCCAGCTCTGTTGACACAATTATAAATGTTATCAATCCTCATGCTTCAGGGACTCACTGACTCAGGTCAGGAGGAAATAAGAAAGCCACTGCTTTGGAGGGGAATGGTGTAGTATTACACATTCATAATACTTCAAGAAGGGGGTCAGGATCATCAGCCTCGTTCTACAGAGTGGGGCACTGAAGCTTGCCTGAAGTCTCCCAGCAGCAAAGGGGGGTCTAGACTCCATGGCTCCAGAGTGTTAGGCCAGTGGGTGAACCACTAGGCCACACTACCTCTCCTGTAAGGGCCTCAGCCCTCTCAGTTCCCACTGAAGTCAAGAGGCGTTGCAGTTAATCAGGATTCAGAACTTGTCAGGGGTCGGTCTGTTTACATGGGTTTGGCTCCATCTTCTGAAGCATCAGTTACTGGCTGAGAGGCAGGATACGGCGGGGTTAGATAGATCCATTCATGTGCATCCAGCACCCTTCTGCCGGAAAGTGCTGCAGAATTCGTGCTGCACCAGATTTGAGAAAGGGGCCTGGTGTGAATGGCGAAGCCTCATTCTTCTGCATCGTGCCACAGTGGAGCAGCCATCCCTCCTTACTGCCGGGAAGGCGCAGCCTGGCTGAGTCTCTCTGTCTGAGCAGCGAGTTCCTTGTTGACCGGATGCCTGGCGGCACGATGTCTCGTGTCGCGGGGAGGGGGCATGGGTGCTGGGGAGTTGAGGTAAGCACTGGCTCGCCAGCCGGCTTGCTTTTCAGCTGAATCGCGTGTGTGTAGTCTGACCTTGTTCGCTCCCGCGGCCTGTGAAGTGTCAGGCCTCTGCTCCGGTCCAGGCAACTTTGATTTGCATCCTAGGGGCGTGCACTCCCGCTGGCGGGAAGGGGGTGTCTGTGCGTCCTGCCCGAAACAGCTAGATCCCTGGCACCCATGTTGGGACTCACTCAGCCCCTCGCCTCTGACCTCCTGTGCCTCACAGGCCACCGCCCCCCCCAAGCCAACCACCAGAATTAGACCCCGGTATTACAGCCTCAGTAGCTCCATTTGTGGTGAGCCATGGGCAGAGAGCGGGAGGGAGCAGGGCGCCGCCAGTGCCGTGGCAGGGAATTGAGTTCATGCCAACGTGAGAGCGACCCTGCCCGGTGTACAGGGGGCACACGCCCGCCTTGCTACCAGCGTCGTGGGCGAAGGGGGCATGGTTACTGAAAAAGGGGCCAGTTAGTGGCTGTCCTCCACCCCAGAAGAGGCTGCATTTCCATAGCACTGTACAGTGACAAAGCTCTTGACTATGTAAATGCCAGCAGCTTTGATCCTCCCTTCGATGACCTTTACAGCTAGGTAGCACATTCGTAGTGCGCCCCAGCTACCAGCCTCTGACCTGGAGGGGCTTCCCCCCTGCGGCCTGCAGTTTTTTCCTGCTTGTCCACCCATCAGGCCCACATGTGGGAAAAGATGGGACTCAATCCCTACCTGCCGCCCACCAAGTACCCCGCTCAGGTTCTGGCTGTGGAGCCAGCTGCTTTCAAACATAAGAAAGTGTTATTAATCGATACAGGGGCTGCCGTCAGCGAGACATGGGAAAGACCTAGTACTCCAGTCCCTGCAGCCAGCCCAGCATTGTTCCCTGCAGCACGTTTCCTGCAGCGTAATCCTGTTAACCCAGCTGGCAAAGAATAACAAACAGGAGCAGTATGTGCTGTACTCGGGGTGATCGCCCCTTGGGCTGGCTAAAAATGAAAGGCGGGTGGTTTCCAAAGCTCCCATCAGACCTGGAAATGCAGCTAGGACAGGCTTGTGGTTCAGGCACTGGGCATTAGGAGATACGAATGCCATACCCTGTTCTGCCGCTGGCTCCCAGGCAAGTCGCTTAACCGATCTGTGCCTCAGTTTCCCTTTCTATAATATTTGCTGTGAGATAATGCTTAGGAGCCCCAGACGTAGCCCAGGACCCCCCTCATGCTAGGTGCTGTACAAACACAGAAGAAATAGACGGTCCATGCCCCGAAGAGCTTAGACATCCATCGTTGTCTTCATTTCGATGGAATAAATGGGCCAAAAGTGTTAACACGAGGCAGTCGCTGTCCAGCACTCAACAGTTTTAAAACAAGGTTTGGGGATACAGAGGCCCCAGCCTGCTTAGTACCATGGCAAACACACCGTTACAAACCCTTTCCACTTCTTATTAAAGATAAAGGAAAGAAGGGAAAACCCGTTAAAGCATTTGCAAAATAAAGTATCCTTTTTACTTCACAGCATCTCTTGCTCCCTTTCCCTTTGGCTGGAGAGATTTTTTAGAAGGAAAACCCCGCCTCGCCTGACAATCTCTTCGATGGTGTCAAAGATGGTTAGAACTATCCTTTCGGGGGGAAAGAAGAGTCATTAGTTGCTATGGGCTGGAGCTGCTGCTGTTGTTAATGTCTGATCCTGTATCATCCCAGGTGGTATTTAGGTATTTAGCTAAAACAACGAGAGTTCTGTAGCACTTTAAAGACTAACCAATTTAATATCTGCAGGCATAAGCTTTCGTGGGCTGCAACCCACTTCGTCAGGTATTCAGCTGGAGCTGGTGGAGAAAGCGACATCATCTGGGTCCCTCTCCTTGGCCTGGCCTGGTCAGGACATCTTTCAGGATCAAGATGATGAAGGCCCAGGGGTCCCAAGAGATGGAGGGGGTGGCAGCCATGATGGTGGAACTCACTACAGTAGTCTCTGTCCGTTCTCCCATGTTTCCCCGCTCAACGTCTCTTTCTTTCAGGACCCCAAAAGGGAGTGACGGGTGGAATAGCCCAACCCCCTCATTCATTTGTCCACCAATTAGGCCTACTTTCCAACACACCAATTTGGGTTTCGCTGATTTCTGGCACCACACTTTTCTGGCTTACGAAGCACGATCATCACACCTTGAGTTGTAGCAGGAGGCCTTTAGGTCTGGCCTGATTCAATCCCTCTGTCTCGCGTCTGTGCCGTTTCTCGTCACCCTTTGTTGTTCTAGGTTCCTGTGACCTCTTTCCAACTTTCGCATACCTTTCACCGTTGAGGTCACAATTCGGGTCGATTTGTGAGCGCGGTTATTACAACAGTGCCCAGCTTTGTATCCTCCATGACGACCTAAGGCAGAAGAGTGCTGAGATGTGTACGTACTGCGTGATAGGAGAGGCAGGCACTTCTTCATTATTCTTTAAGACAGGCTCTCAACCTTTCCAGACTGCTGTACCCCTGTCGGGAGTCTGGCTTTGTCTTGCATATCCCAAATTTCACCTCATTTAAAACTACCTGCTTACAAAATCAGACACAAAAATACAAAAGTGTCACAGCACGCTAGAACTGAAAAATGGCTTCCTTTCTCTTTCTTATCTATATAAATATAAAATAAAGCAATTGGCATATAAATACAGTACTTACATTTCAGCGTCGGGTATATAGAGCAGTATAAACAAGTCATTGTCTGTATGAAATTTTGGTTTGTACTGACTTTGCTGTTGCTTTTTATGTAGCCTGGTGTAAAACTAGGCAAATATCTAGTTAAGTTGATGCGCCCCCAGAAGACCTCTGTGTACCCCTCGTTTAGAACCACTGCTTTAAGATTTATATGGCACTAGCTCCTAGAAGCACTAATCAGGATCGAGGCCCAGTGTGCTCGGTGCTGGACAAATACACAGTCCCTACACCAAAAAGCTAGGATAAGACAAGATGCACCAGTTGAGTGCAACAAATGTACGGGGGGCAAGGATGAGCGTAACCGCGCTAGAAGCGTCTGTGTAGACCAGCAATGGGCAATCACTTGCCTGGAATGATTTGCTTTTAAAAGGTAGGGACAGGTTGGCTAGAGTAGGCAGGAAAGGGTTAAACTCATAACAAAAGGGGAGAGTAAAAAGAGGGAAGATATGAACGAAATCAAGATGTTGCGACCCAAATTAATCAAGGGACCAAAGGACATGAAGAGAAGAAATTCTATAATTGCCTATGCACCAGTGCTAGGAGCCTGGGTAACAAACAAGGGGCTCATTTATGAGCATAACTTTGATCTAGTGGATGTTACTGGAACCTGATAAGATGATTCGTATGAGTGGAATTGTTAAAATCAAGGCTTATACCCTATTTAGGAGGGATTGAATGGGCAAACCAGGAAGGGGAGTGGCACTCTGTGTCCAAAATTACAGTACCTGTTTCTGCGTAACTCGTAACTCAGACGAAAATGACCTGGAATGCATATGGATCAAAGTCCTAACAGATAAAGCACAGAATTGTGTATTTGTTGGTGTCTGCTACAGACCATCAAATCACACCAAGGAACATGATGACCCCCTCCTGGCGCACCTCTCTATAATGTATAGGGGAAAAAAACCCTTGTGTGTGATCATAGGGGACTTCAATTTAAGTGACATAGGCGAGAGGTCCCATGCTGCCAGTATTTAAACTTGGAATTTCTAAATGATATCGATGACAATTTCCTCACTCAAAAACTGTTGCAGCCAACAAGGGAGAATTCTATATTAGACCTAACCTTGCCAGATAAAGAGGAACGGAATTATGAAATAACGGTATCTTAGATACCAGTGTTCATCGCTTGATCCCATTTATAATGTTCAAAGAGAATAAAGTCCAAACCATTAGTATATATACCCGGTGCTTTATACCACTTTTTGAAAGCTGAAGACTATTATGAACCAAATCAGTTTGGGCTGATATGGGGACTCCTTTAATAAAGAATAATAAAGTAGGGTAATAAATATCTATTTTTCATAAACCTATGTTGATTGACATTAATTATATTACCCTCGTTAATTAAAGAATTAAAGGTGGGCAACATAATTAATGCCAATCAACATAGGTTTATAGAAAATAGATCCCATCAAGCTGACTTGATATCTTTTTTTGGTGAGATCATGTTTGGTCGATGAAGATAATAGTGCCGATGTAATATACATAGACTTCTGTAAGCCATTTAACTTGGTCCCGTGCAACATTTTGATTAAAAAGCTAGGAAGGTATAAATTTAACCTGGCCCGTATTAAATGGATTAAAAGCTGGCTGAGAGGTCTCAAAATGTAACTGTAAATGAGGACTCTTCCTTGAAGGGGTGTGTTTCTAGTGGGTTCCCACAGGGACTGTTTCTTGGCCCTGCACTCTGTAACATTTTGATCAATGACCGGGAAAAATGCATGAAATCATCACTGATAAAGCTTACAGATGACACAAAAATCGGAAGGTGGGGGGGAGGGAAATAACAAAGAGGACAGATTACTGGTGCGAAGCAATCTGGATTGTTTGTTAAATGGGCGTAAGCAAACAATGTGTGTTTTAATATAGCTAAATGTAAATCTAGGAAGAAAAAACGTAGGTCATACTTACAGGATGGTGGATCTATCTGAGGCAGCAGTGACTCTGAAAAAGATACGGGGGTCCTGGTGGATAGTCAGCTGAACGTGAGCTCCCAGTACAATGCTGAGGCCAAAAGAGTTTATGGGATCCTGGGATGCATTAACAGGGGGATCACAAGTCAGAGTAGAGAGGTTATTTTACCTCTGTATTTGGCACTGGTGTGCCTGCTGCTGGAATCTTGTGTCCAGGTCTGGTATCCACAATTCAAGAAGGACGTTGATAAATTGGAGAGGGGTCAGAGAAGAGCCACAAGAATGATTAAAGGATTAAAAAGCATGTCTTATGGTGATAGACTCAAGGAGCTCAATCTATTTAGCTTAACGAAGAGCATGTTAAGGTGCCTTGATCACAGTCTATAACTGCCTAGGGGCGGAACAAATATCTAATAATGAGGCTTTTCAGTCTATCAGGGAAAAGGCACAACATGATCCAATGGCTGGAAGTTGAAGCTAGACAAATTCAGACTGGAAATAAGGCGTAGATTTTTGGCGGTGAGAGTCATTCACCACTGGAACCATTTGCCAAGGGTTGTGGTGGAGTCTCTATCACTGACAATTTTAAGATGAGACGTTTTTCTAAAAGAGATTACACTCTAGGAATTATCCTGGGGAAGTTCTGTGGCCTGTGTTATCCAGGAGGTCAAACTACTGGGATGATCACAATGGTCCCTTCTGGCCCTGGAATCTATGAATGAACAAGAGATATCAATGATCTCAGTCACTCCTGCTCGGCCATTAGCAGCTGCAATTTACCCACGGCGTCCCAAAAGAGGAGGGTCTTGAAGAAGTTGACTGGGTTTGAATTTGGCCCTAGGTTAACAATACAGGGACTGAAAACCTCATGCTCTGCAAATCTCACCTAGAGTGATCTTCTGCCACCAAAACTCAGGCCTGGTAGGTGGCTCCAGAAGGGCCATGCTGCCTCTGAAGCTAGGGCCCTTAGCATTAAACACAGGAGCTTCTCCCACTTCATCCAAACGACTGAGGTCTGGATCCTCAGTGCCTAACTCCCACTGATCTGAATGGATCTTTGAAGATCCGGGCCCGAGTCCTCTCGCTGGAAGCGGTAATAGACTTATAAACCTCTGTGGCTCCAGCCACAACCCAGGGCTGTGTAGCGCATACAGAAGAGTGGCTGACCTCTGCAGACAGAGTCCTCCCCTTCACTCTCCCCAGGACTACGTTTGCTTCTCTCCCACTACCCTGTAGCAGTGGCTGCAGTCCTGATACACCCCAGCTGCTACGGAGAGAGGGCAGAGATTCTGCTCCTCAGCTCCCTGTTTGCTGGCGCTCCGAGCACTGCCCCACGGTGAAGTTTTCTCTCTCTCTGTGTAAATGGCTTCCGTGTCAGAGGGTCCCACTGCATATGTGCTAAACTGAATGCTTGGGTGGCCTTGACCAAGTCACTTAGCTGCTCTGTGCCTCGATTTCCCCAAGTATAAAATGGGGATAATGACACTGGGGTGTGGTGAGGAATAAGGGTTACACAATGCATTGGAACTATACACCACTGTGGAAGCATTCAATATTATTAGTATTAGTCCAGCCTGAGTGGTTATACCGTATGCAGCCAGCTGGAAATTTTGCCAGTCAGGTACTTCCTTTCTTAATGTCCATGTTTTTTCTCCTTGAAGGCGTGGCTTAGTGGTTTAAGCCTTTCCTCCTTAATATTGAACACTCTAACATAACCCGCGGCAGGATTAACTCCCTTTATTCTTCAGCCTGAGCGTGTGTTTGTCCTCACACGGCTCTCAATAGCACAGGACGTAGCATGTTATGTCCCGTCACGAGATTATTCTTTATTTATGAAGAATCGCTGATTGATTTTATGAGCAGGGGACCGGAGGGGGGTGAAGAACCATTTGGAACCAGCACGCAGCACAATAAATATTTGTTTAGAAATTTGGACTGGCAGTCGTCAGCGAGGAATCTGAGTGCCTTGCATCGATAAAACCAGACAAGTACGGAGCAAGAGGACAAATCGGAGCTCTGTGTTTATGAACAAAACCGCTCATTCCTTAGTAGTACAAAAGTAAATCAGAAGCCTGGCCAAATAAATCTGCCTTCTGCTGAAGTTCATTGAACTCTGATTCTAATCCCAGTTACAGAACAAGTTTCAGAGCTGCTGCGAGTGATAGATTGACCTAAAGTATCTGAACTCCCTTTGATTCCACTGGAAAGATTATCCCCCTCCCTAGATTTTCAATGTTGTTTTGGGGCCGATAGATCATAGTTTCTCAACCTGTGGTAGGCGTACCCCTGGGGGTATGTGAGACACAGGCAGGGGGTATGCAGCAAAAAACCCAGTGAAGGGAGGCAGGCGGTAGCCAGCAGCTTCTAGGGGAGGTGGGCAGCAGCCGCTGGCTTCCTGCCTGGTCCCACCTCCTAGTTGGGATGCCGGGCGGCAGCCGCCAGCTTGGGCAGCAGCTGCCCACATCCCGCCCGGTCCCAGCTCCCAGATTGGAGCCCGGCAGCAGCCTCCTGCACCTTGCGAGCTGGGCTTGCAGCTGGATGGCTGCCACCTGTGCCCCGGCTCTGAGCCGAGAGACAGCCTCCCGCGCCCTGGCTTGAAGATGGGCAGCATCTGCCTGCCACCTGCCCACATCCCGGGTCCCAGCCTGCGTGGAAACCTCCTCCGCCCCAGCTCGGATTGGGTGGCAGTCACTCACCTCCCGGGCTGGCAGCCAGGCGGCAGCTGCCTGCAACTTGCCCAGGTGGCAGCTCCTCTCCCCAGCTCAAAGCACGGTGCCCAGAAAGCCAGGCGGAGAGCCCAGTGGCTTTCCCAGTCCTGGAGCCGGGCTCTACCCCCCCCCCCCCACCCCAGTTGAGCATTGAAATTGACAACGATGACAGCCCCAGATTTTACCAGTATAAAAATCTTAAGAGGGGCCCACACAGTGTGATTTGCCCCAGGCCCGCACCTCCCCTAGGGACGGCCATGGGGAGCACTGCTATCCACTCTGGTGGGCCGCTGGTGTCTGCTCATACCCCACAAAGTTCCCACCTGTGTGAGGAGAATACCAGGTGACCCCACCATCAGGCCATAGTGACTGGCTGGCGTTGACCTTTGTTCCTATATGGAGGATGGGGAGGAGGAAGGAGGGGAGAAACAGCAGGGGATTTTGTGATCTGTCACAGCCACACAACATTGCAGAACTCAGAACTCTCCTGCTGTACGAGAAATACAGCTGTCCAGTGGTAAAGGGGAAAAAGATTGTATTTCTCAGAGTGGATAATGGAGTGTTGGGGTACTTATTAAAAATTTACAGAAGTTAGGGGGTACTTGCTACTTAAAAGGTTGAGAAACACTGTGATAGATGACCCTGATGTCACCATAAGAAACACACAAGACAGAGACAGATGCACAGGAGAACTATGGCAGTCGTAAGTTTGGTAACCAAGTATGTTGGAGATGACTCGCCATTGCATTACTCCAGCTTTCTGCTGGTGGAATGCCCCTGATTTCAGTGGAAACATGGGCATAGAGCTAGCTTGATTCCATGCTTTAATCAGGGCTATTGTCTATCTATACCATGTGGGACAGAAGCTGATTGTCTGTGTTGCAGTTAGGTATAAATGAGGACACTTTCCACGGATAAACTAAAACCCTCCTCAATCGTGTTCTCTTAAATCCTTACAAAAATGAATCCACTAGTTATTTTTTAAATCAGCTTTTAATTTAGAGGTGTCTAGCTGTCCTGCACTGGCTCAAGAGCGTGAGTACCAACCTCAGGGCAGACTGAGAAGAAGCAAAGCCACACCCCAAGTTGGCTGTGAGATCTGTACTTAGATTTCACCAACCAGATACCAAATGTAAACTCCTTAAGCACTGTAACACCCTTCACATGGCGTCACAGACTGTCGCCTTGGGTACTCCCGATGTATCTTGCCACCTAGGTAAGCTTACCTTTGTGATAGATGGTCCTTTACACCAAAGATCACAGAAATATTCAGGGCACGTCCAGTCCCCAAGGACCAGTCACTTACCCCAGGTCAATTGCACCTTAGATCTCACACCAAAGACAACTTCCAGCCATTGGATCAGGTTATACCTCTCTGCTAGATTGAAGAGGCCATTATTAAATAATTGTTCCCCACGCAGGCAGTTATAGATTGTAATCAAGGCATCCCTTAACATTCTCTTTGTTAAGCTAAATAGATTGAGCTCTTTGAGTCTATCACTACAAGACATGGTTTCTAATCCCTTAGTTTATTATAGGATTGGCAACAAGAATGACTATCTGCAGATTTATTAACCAGGAAAAGGAAATAAGAGAGTCATTCACAAGGTTAAAGCAGGTAAACACATGTACGCACAAATGACTTAAGTTTAAAAAAGTCATAGAAGCTTCTGTAAGCAAGCTCTATATGACCTGTAGGGATAACCCAGGCCAAGCACTGGAGATCTTTTGCTTATGTTTAGTAATTCTTGCTGCTCAGAGTCCAAGCAGTATAAAAGATACAGTTTCTCCTTGTGAGGGCCTTTTATTCCTCTCCCCCGTCCTTCTGCTTCAAGTTGCAAGTTCAGCTGTTGGGAGGAATTCAGTTGCATGTCTCCTCTTCCTGGGTATTGGGGGAGGGAGCGCACTCAACAAAGTCTTTTGTCCTCTGATGTTCCACGATGGTTTTTCTGGTGTTTATGGGCCTTTTTTTTTGTTGGACAGGAGATAACAGCTGCGGCAAGCTAGTATTTCCCCCTTGGTCGTGCTTCTCTCCTGACTGGTAATTTACAGTTCCAGAGCAAACAGTTAGATATTGCCTTATAATATTGGATACAGATATTATCAGCGAGACGAAGGCAGGCAGCAATTTACCATAAAATCTAATCATTAAACACCTTCTGATAACTCTGATGGCTGTTTGAACAATATGAACACACAGGTGAGTCAGACTGGGTCCAGCTGTGTATTTGTCAGTTGAGGCCTTGGCGTGAACTGGTACCAGGTCTGCCAGTGTCACAATAGGATAGACATTTACAATAGGCTCAGCGTTCACATATGAAGCCAATGAAAATCTAAAACGTCCGTCCGCTCGTCTGTCTGTCTGTCTAGCCCAGCGGCTCTTGACCAGGAAGGGCGCCTCAAACTTTCTAGCGGGGGGGTGTGTGTGGCAAGCCTTCCCACTCACTCATGGCATTGCAACGCCACTCAAATTTGGCCCATCGTGAAGCGTCGTGATGGAGGGGCGGCTGGGCCAAATTTGAATGAGTGCGTTGCAACCTCGCGCCCGGAGTCATGGCAACCAATAGCATGCTTCGCAGCTGAAACTGAGAAAGACTGCCCTGCAAACCGGGTAGATAACGTATGTGCTTTGCAAAGCTTTCCTGGCCCATGCACAGTTAGACAGCGGGATTTAAGGAGTGATTTATGTCATGTAGAATCCTCTTGACTGGAGTCAATGAATGAATGGCCCCGGTTCCATCTAGATCACACTGGAAAGTCCCATTTTGTAATGGGGGGAGGCTCCAAGTTTAAAAAAAAAAAAAAAAGGAAAGTTTGGGGAGTGTGGTTCAAAAAAGGTTGAGAACCCCCCGCTGTAACCCAGTCTATTGACTCTCTCAAACTCTAATGCACGGATCATCAAAGTCCCTAACCCGACTGGGTGAAATCTTGGCGCTGTTGAAATCTATGGGAGTTTTGCCATGGACTTTATGAGAAACAGGATTTCACCCACCAAATCAGTTTTGAGCTATACCTTCCATACGGCACTGCGTTCTTCTCCCGTACAGCCCGCACTGGTTCTCCTACTGGGGGCGTATCTGCAGACCGACTTTGTAAGAAGTCTATCACTCATCGTAGCAGAGCGATGCAGGCTCAGTAGCAAACTGACCTCGGCTTCATGCCAAAGCATCTAGTAATGTGCAGCCATTAGCCACTGTCCGGCGCTGGAGACAGGCACAATTGTTCATCCACCTGCTGATGCCTTGTTTCTCCTGACTCATGCAACCTCCTCCATGACGAGCAAAGGGAATATCTATGTGAGTTGCATAACACAGTCCTCTCCGGCAGCTGAGGCGATTTCGGGCTGCCTACACTTGGCTGCATTCTGGAGGGAGGTATGTCTAGCACGCAGGTATGCTGAGCATATCCTGCACCCTGCCTTCTGCTAGCACACGCTGGCTGAGGCTGTTGGAAACTGACAGAAGGATGTAAACAGAGTAGTTGGGTTTTGCTTTTGACAGCAAAGCAATGTAGATAGCTGGCACACTCCCCATCCCTGCACATGAGACTGGCTTGCGGATCTTGGTAATGGAACATACAGTAATACATATAATAATAGTATTAGTAATAATAATATTCTATTGTGCACTGGACTGAAGGGAGACATTAGGCGGGAGAAACAGGGTTTTCAGAGAGACAATAATAGAGTTTTTTTTTCTCCCTTGTCCCCTGGAAGCTGAAGAGATGGAGCTGATGGGAAATCTGTCTTCTATGGCCAGATCCTCAACTAAAGGATCGAAAGGAGCGAGACTGGTGAGAATCTGGCCCCATAAACCCACCGTCGTGCTTAACATTCTTGTTAAAGTGTCTTGATGCCCTGACTAAAAACAGCCCTGCAGAAACATTCCCGTTGTATTAGAATATTCTTCCTTAGCAGTTACTCAGTCTCAAGTGCTGTGCAAACTGTAGAAGGTTTTGTCCTCAGTATGACCCTGTAAGGCAGGGTGAGTATCATTTAGACCCCTGAGCGGGGCTATTTTTTAAAATCCCGCTCCCATCCCACCATGCAATACCCACTCCCGCATTGTTTCTTGAATTTTTTTTCTGCTCCCACTCACAAAAACCTTAGATCCCGCAGGAGAGACAGATTCCCCCATGCTATTTAAAAAAAACAAACACAATACACGGGTCAGTTAATACAGTAATATAGTGTGTGGATAGATAGATAGATAGATAGAAATGAAATTCAGACACAATTTTTACCACTAAAAGAATAAAGCAAACTTTGCTTAAACCATTTAGTGATTTTGTGTTTTCCCACAATTTCCCACAGTCTGGGTTTCTTGCCCACACAATCCCACCCGCAACCCAGTACCTTTTACCCGCTCCGACTATTATGGCAGCGGGTCCTACTGGACCCGTGGGATCCCAGTCCCACCGCAGGGCTCTGGTACCATTACACCCCTATGCTCAGGATGGGGGACAGTTGCTCCGATTCCTGTTCCCATTGAAGATTTCAGCGGGAGCAAGCGGAGGCCCCAGATAGCTTAAGCCAACATTTCCGAAAGCCGCAATGGGTTTTAGAGACCCAACCTAGCTGCCTTGTGCCTGATTCTTCAAAGGTGCTGAGCAACCGAAACCAATCAGAAGTGTGGATGCTCAAAAGCGAGCCCAGGGTCCCTCAGGTCAACTCAGGCACCCAAAATCAGGGGCCTATCTTGGTGGTAGGCGACTTGGCCAAGAGCGTGCGGCAAGTATGAGAACTCTGGGGGCCCTGCCATTCAGGCTGCTAGATCGCTCTGCTGTCACTTCTCCCAGCTGTGACAGGATTTAGTGCTCGTCCCTTTAAATGCAGAGGCATTCCCGGTGGGGAGTGCCCAAAGGGAGCGGTGGCAGCCCCATGGCCGGAACCGCTGAAAAATCGCCTGGACCAAGCACTTGAGAACATGCCGGAGGAAACAACCTGGCGCCGGCCCGGGAGGTGTCCCACGGTGCGTTCTGCGTGACCGTGGCAAGGAGGAATGCGCTGCACAGTTGTGGTTTCCAATCGCGTTATGTAAGGAGCTTAGAAGGGCGTCTCTTTGTTTTCCGTTTGTGACAAGCTCTTTCTTAACGCAGGCTTGTTTTGCAGGAGAGACTAATCTAATCAGAGATGGGCCCGAATATGAACAAGGACCCGATGGCCCCCTCCGCCCCCCAAGTTGGCTCATCCTTAGCTCTTAAGCCAAGATATTGAGCTGCTGCTCCCCCACTGCAAAGTGTCCTCACGGGATCCTTGAGTCTCAAAGCTTCCTAGTGGCTCCCAGCCCCTGGGGGGCACAGCTGGGGGTAGAGGAGAGTGGCCAAGGGTATCTTTGTGCCCTGGGCCAGGGCGAAAGCTAATGCAGCTGACAGAGTTAGCGTTTGTCTGGGGCTTTGGAGACACGCCCTGCTAAGTGGTAGCTCCTTTGAGCATCCCGGGGCAGCAGCAGAGGAGCGGGTGGATAAACTTTTGTACCTTGCAAAATAAGTCGCCATGAAGAAATGAGCTCAGCACTGATTAAAAGGGACACCTTTCTATGCTTGCTGTGTAATAAGGTTTGAAGTAATAATAACAAGGAGCATTCCTGATTGTTCCCGTCAGAGAACATGCAGATGGGAGTGACCTGTTAGGAGACCGAGACTGTCTCCTCTGATTCAGGCATAGCCCCGGCACGTTCCCTGTGATTTCGACTGCATTCTCTCAAAGGCTTTGTTGAAATTGATTTTTCAATGGCTCAGACGGGGAGGGACATGATTCCATATAGAGAATGCTTCAAGCTGGGGTGTCTCTGTGGCTAAAGGGAAATGTACCACCCCCTGTTTTCATTAACTTTGAGGGAACATGCTGATACAACTGCAGTGTTTCAGGTGCGATGTTCAGACGCGGTCCCTTCTGTATCAGAGCAGGGATACTGCACCTTGGTGATTGTCAGGAATGGTCATCGAGAGGACAGGTGTGCTTTCAAATGAATGCCTCTGCGGAAGTTGTCCCATCTTTCCATCTCTATGTGCTGCTCTTAGTCAAATATTTATTATGATTATGATCTGTATGACCATAGCGCCAAGGAGCCCTAGTCATCGAACAGGACCCCAAAGTGCTAGGCGCTGTACAAACGCAGAACAAAAGACGGTCCCTGCCCCAAAGAGCTTCCAATCTACGTATAAGACAAGAGACAACAGTTGGAGATGGACAGACTGATGGGGAAGTACAAGGAAACAATGGGCCAGAATGATCTCAGCACCCAAACAACCTAGTCATTGTCAAGTTTTGTGCAGGCTTCCTGGTGAAGGAGAGTTTTGAGGAGGGATTTGACCAGTGAATAATGGGGTAGATTTGGGGGTGTTTACAAGGATCTCCTCTCAGGTGTGTGGGGCAGCATGGGAGAAGGCACGAAGGTGAGTGTTTGAAATATAACAAGTGGGCGATGGCGGCTTCAGAGTTGTTCCTAGCCATCATACCACAGGGTTTAAAGGGAATCTATCCCGATGGAAAATAGTTTAAAAAAAAATCCTCTGCAGATCACCAGCAAAAAGCCTATTGGTCTTACTTGAGGTGATACGCTGCCCAGGGGTGAACTGCATCCTCTAAACCTTGATTTAAAAAGAAGTGGCCAAATTCCTCTTGTTGCTACCGCTAAGGTCCACGGTTGTACAGAAAAAGCTGAATTCACAATCTACAACATCCACGTCACGGGACTTGGACCTGACACCCGTCTGACTGGTTTGAGAGAGCTTATTTTATAGCAATCAGTCCCTGTCTGTGAAGAGGATCCCATATTAAGATGTGGACTCGAAGTGACCGTAAAACTGCAGTGCCACATCATTTTCAAATCCAAGATCTCATTTTTTGCCTCTTTGTCTGCTGGGTTAGACTGGACGGGCGTCCTAATGCACATCCCAGGAAAGGGATCTGAGCTTTATAAAACAGTTCGGCCTTGTTTCTAAATGAAGAACTTAATTGTCCCACAGCAAGGATAAACCAATCTGTTCCTGCTAACTTTGCCATGCTCTGAGCATTGTAAACTTTGCCACCAAGAATAGACTCTGAATGAGTTTTGTGTATTCCTGTTCTCAATATTTCTCGGCGGAGACTAGGATGCGGCAAGAATGCCACTGGCGGGTAATTCAAAGGTGGCCCTCCAGCGGAATTGAGTTTGACACCCCTGCTAAAGAACATGAAAAGTCCCTGGGTGCACACCCTAATGAAATGTGCTGCGCACGCCTTTGACTGGATATAAATCAATTCCTTTCTAATCTGTATAGGTTTTAATATCCCACTCATCAGCGTAGTAACTGAGCCTCTTCCAATAGCGCAATCTGGCCACCCATCTGTCACGTGTTGTTTGTTCTCTCCTCCTCTCCCCGGTGGAGTGGAATGTCTTGTTTTGGTTTTTATTTGATCTGTTATTTGTTAAGCATGCTTGTTGCTATGGGTTTATACGAGAGAAGGCGAGGCCAAAAAACACTCCTTGCACATGACACGGAAAGTAGTGCAGGTAGAAACCCTAAAGGCGTGATCCAAAGCCATCGAAGTCTGTGCCAATCTTTCCACTGACTTCAATGGGAATCAGCTCAGGCCCAGAAATGGGCATATTAATAATTTCTCCAACCGTCTTTTCCCAGAGTTCCACATGTTAGAGCAATATGGAAGAGTAAGAGACGCTACAGGACCTTCCCGTCTGCTCTATAGCGGACAAAGCAATTTCTTTTAATAAATCAAATAGTAACTGAGGTGCCTGCCTTTGGAGTGGACGGACACGTGCAAAAAAAAACCTGTTCCCATCGAACTTTTTAAAACTCTCCAGCCATCTTCCTATAATAGTGCTTCTCTAACCTACATGGCTTGTCCATCACGCACGACGCCGGGTGTGGTGTAAAGCTTTATTGGCACTCACGTGGCGTAACCTATGTTGCTGTCTCATGGCTTTGGTCGCTCCTTTGTTAGACCCTGACCCTAAATTCACATCGCTAACACCTGTATATCGTGCCGCACCGTCCGCATATCTGTGATGGTGTCACCTAAAGGGAACCGGAACCATGGTGCTCGGTGTTGTACAAAGAGCACATAAATACTAGGCCCCGTTCCAGAGAGCTTACAATCTAGGACTTAGATGTTACACAATAAACCAGTGACTACAGTGCGTGGCGAGAACCAGCTCACCGTAGAGGTACGTGTGTTACCTAAATTACTTACACTGGTGGTTTCCATAGCCACACCAGTATTTGGTGCGATAGATGTCTCTAAACACGGGCAATATCTGTTTTTACCAGGACCCTCCCACTGAAATAACCACATGGGATTTTTCTCAGGCAGGACCCTCGAATTATTTATCATTTCCCGGGGGTTGTGCAGGGAGAAGATCTTTCAGCACCAAGCAATGGTGAGAAGTATAGCCGTTCCAGTAAAGCTCTGGCAATTCTACAGATACTTTTATGCAATGACAGTTTATTACATTTAAATTATAACGAGTCTGGCACAAGCCTGGTGATACTATAATCAGTAAGCCAGCCCTGTGGTGTTATTATGGGCGAACGTGTTGAAATATAATATTATCTTAGCATCTGCCGTGGAGCTGCTATATTTTTTTTTACTCAAATAGCAATAATTTACTTGGCACTTCATCTCCAATTTACTACCACATTATCCCTTAGGTCAGTAAAAATTCTAACTCTGCTTTTCCTACACTGGGGTTTATGGTGAGCTGTGTTTTGCATGACAGGCATGTATTTTCAAGGGACTTTAACAGCAGAAAACAAAAATATCTGACCTGGTTGAGACGACTTGCTAGAAGGGCATTATTTTCTTTCAATAGCACAAAGGGCTGAAGGTTAAGGGGTCCAATCCTGAGCTCCTGGACGCCAAGAGAGATTTGCCATTGTCTTCTAGGACAGCCAGATCAGATCCTTATACACATTTATACTGCTGTGAAATAATGGTGAGCTGGAAGGGCATTCTGGCTAATTAAGACTATCTATATCTATATCTATATCTATATAGTATACTATATTAGTATATATACTCTCCACTGGCCCTGGGGGCTGTGTCCATCTCAGGATCCTGCTTCCTCAAGAGATGGCAACCAAAAAGACCCACTAAATTTCAGTAAGGGGCTAATAAACCCCTTACATATAGCTTTGAGCAGTGGGTTGGACTGGATGCCCCTCTGAGGTGCCTTCCAGCTCTACTAGTCTATGATATATATAATACCTAGCTCTTTTCTAGAGCTTTTCATCAGTAGAGCTCACAGTACTTTTCCAAGGATGTCAGTATCTTCATTTTACAGATGGGGAAACTGAGGCACAGAGTGGGCTCTGACTTGCCCAACGGCATCCATCAGGCCAGTGGCAGACCTGGAATTCAACCTTGAATATATGTATAATTATTAGTTCTAGTACAGTATTGCTTAGGGACCCCCACAAATCTTTGCAGTGAAAATACGTGCTCATGTGTCATTGGGAGCCGGGTGGTTACATCAGACTCTCTGCTTTCATTAAGAATAAAAAGGTCATTTTCCAGTCCCGATGGTTATGAAGAAAAGCTTGAAAATGTGACCTTCGTGCCAGGCATTGTCTACACTTGATTGTGTGGCTGTTTTAACTATGATGCTCTATGTGAGGGCAGATGAAGTCTCTGCTTTCATTAAAAATAAAAAGGTCATTTCCCAGTCCCGGTGGTTATGAAGAAAAGCTTGAAAACGTGACCTTCGTGCCAGGCATTGTTTACACTTGATTGTGTGGCTGCTTTATGTGAGGGCAGATGAAGTCGGGTTGCCAGTTGTGGCTGGACGTGTTCCTGGAGGTTTCATCACATGACATAACCTTTAATTCCTGGAGACTCCCGGGAAATCCTGGAGGGGTGGCTACGCAAAGAGGCGGGTACATCGGTGTAAAACGGCAGAGCGCTTGTTCCGAGTTGACAAAACAAAATAAACTTTCCAGTTTCAAATTATTTATACTGATAGCGCAGCCTCTAGCTGTGGGATTTTCCTTCCGTCACTATGTCAGTGAAAATTCCTGCTTCTTACGGACACAGCTATGCCAGCACGGTTTTTAAAATGTAGGCCGGGTGTGAGCGATGCTGTGAAGCTGGCCTGAATCTGCAGACAGCCTGGGGCAGTAGCTCTGAGAGGTATGACCTGCCCCACGCATCTAGCTGGGTGTGAACTCCAAGACGCACAACAACATCATCCCAGCCAGCACCGCCCCGGCAAAGAATTGGGTTCTACCCTTCCCCTGCAGCAGATATACCCCCGTTGCTGGGTTAAAACGGGCAGGACCCTGCATCCTGCTCCTGGGTGGAGCAGAAGGAGGCTCAACGCCCCTCTAGGAGGGGAAGGGGGCACCCTGCCACTCCAGGCAGGAGCTGGGCCCGTGGCATCCAGGCACTGCTGTGGGAAGAGCCTGTGTCATGCTGTGTTTAAGACCCTGAATTACCTTAATCTGGCCTGGCCGCTGTGGAGGCCATTGGAGCGGAGCTGGGAAAAGCAGCATGGCCTGGTTTCCCTTCCCGGTCGGCTTGCGTGTGACCCTTCCAGACGAAGAAGAGCGCCCCCGGCAGTGTGTGGCTCCTCGGTGTTCCCTGAGTCACTGGCGGATCCGTGCCTCCCCTTCCCGGCATGACTCATGGGATGCGTCTGTGACTGTGCCTGCGCCTGCAACGTGGACGGGCCCCTGGGCAGTGGGTTGCTGTCAGAGTCTCTAACCCAGCGGCTGCAGATGTTGCAATGAGGGTTAATCTACAGTAGCTGGTACGAGCCTGCATCAGGACTCTCGCATTCCTAGCCCCAGCTCCAACCTCTCAAGACTGTGCCCTGGGCAGCGTATTCCAGGCCCAGCGCTCTAGCTGAATGCACGTGGCAAGGCATGGACACAGATGGCTGCATTATTACCCCCACCTTCTTCATTGCATGAGAGGTGTCGCAATTTCCCCAGGCCTCAGTCATGCGGGAGGTTCAGGGTAATTTGCTTATGAGTGGCTAGGAATGATCTCACCCTCCCCTCTCCCCTAGGGGGGAAGGAAACCAGAAATACAGGAACCAAATTCAAAGGGAACTAACCAGCTTGGGTTTCCACCACTTCACCCAGTTCCCTTTTCGAGGGGCTGGGCGGGAGAGCGATCTCTGGGGAGATAATTGGTCCCTGCAGAGCTGGTAGCATTAATGCCACTGTGTCTTCAGCAATGATTTCCCTTCCACATTCCCCTGTTGCATGAGCTATGGGTCCGATTCTGCCGGATTTACACCACACCTGACAGTGGGCTAAACTCTTCCGGGTTCACAGCGGACGCTCCCTAGGAAAGTCAATGGGCTTGCCCTGGTTGTTACCAAATGCAGAATTTGGCTCAGTATCTCTCTTCCTAGCCAGGGTTGGCTCGCTCTTCCCTGAGAGCTCTGCATGTCGCTAGCACCTTCCCGCTCAAGTTCTCCAATCACTTTACAAACCGTGAGCTAAGCCTGTGGCAATATTATTATTCCCTCCTCGCAGAAGGGGAAACTGAGGCATGGAGAGGCCAAGTGACTGGCCTAAAGGTCATGTAACAAGTCTCCAGCAGAACCAGAGTCCACATCTCATGATTCCTGAGCGTGCGCTTCAGCCACTAGGCCATACAGTCTGGGTCGCTCCCTCCATAGACTGGTTGGAAGGACTGCAGGCCTCTGGTCTGATTTTCACCATGGTTTTCCTTCTCCTGACACCCAGAAGCCCACGTCAAAACTCTGGCACCTTCCTGCACCTTTGGTGCTCACCTCTGAAGGCTGCTTTGCAGAGAGCTTTATCAGAGCCAGCAACCGCATCCGAGTTCTGCTGTCCGCAGACCGCAACTCAGAAAGGAAGCGGCTCACGGGACACTGACCTGACAAGGAAAACCACGGTTCCCTTTAAACTCTGCAGTGCAAGGAGGCGTGTTAAAGACCCTTTGTAAAAGGAATCAGTCGCAAGTGAGTGATTATCCCTAGAGGACTCAAAGGGGGACCGGACCGGTCGTCACAGTGCTGGGCCAACACGGGGTTTCTTACTGTGGGGTTCCTGATTTGAATCCAACCCACCAGCAGCAGTTGGCCAAAAGCTGTAACTGGCTGAAGTGGCCTATGGGAAATAAGCTGGTGTCTCTCTCTGGTTCCTGTGGGAGGAGTTTCCACAGTGCAGTGATCACATTGATCATCTCTGTGGAGTGCAGATATTACGGTACATGGCTTCTCAACTAAGCAGAGGTCCAGACTCCGTCTTGACATGCTTAGTTTGTGCCCTTATTTTTGCCCCTGCCAAATGATTTTTTGGGTGCGAAGCCAGGTGTTTGCACCTCTCCGATTGTCACCTGCAACGAGGAAGCAAGAAGCGCAAATGCTCAGCTCTTCCACCGTGCGGCTCTCCTGTTGGCTCAGAAATTCAGGTGCAACCTATTTCAGGCACAGGTTCCGCCTGCAAAAACAAAGGGACGATGCTATTTTCCATCAGGGACGATGCTGGGGCCAGGTTCTGACCTCGGTGACATCCATCCAACCCACTGAAATCAGGAGAGCTGCTCTGAATTTACAGCGCTGGGACAGCGAGGAGAATTTCGCCCGTTGGGAGTAGCAGTTTGGACAGCAAGCCTTCGTAGTCCCTTTTGGTTCATCTTCTTTGTACCCTGGAGAAACAATCCAGACGGACAGCCAGCCAGTGGGAGGCCGACAGAACCATCCCCTTGTGGCCTTTATGACAGCGTGTTGACTTAATCTCAGGCCAGACGTGAAAATTCATCTGGAAAGCTGCTTTCTTCTGCCGGCTGGTGGGCCCTGGGTGTGTGCTTGTCCGATCCTGTTCTCCGGAAGGCTGTGTCATCGCCCTTGTCTCGCACTCATTTTTACAACGTCTGTGTAACTCCTGAATCACAGCTAAGAATAAGGGTTTATCACAGCAGTCACTGGAGGTCACGGATTCCGTGAAATTAACCTGTTCAGCTTCCACCCCATGGTTTAGGGCCCGGGAGGGCCGGCAGCCCTTAGCTGCTGCAGGAGGTCCCACAGCCATGAGCTGGGCCGGCGGTGAGGGGACCCCATTGCCGTGAGGGCAACGGGGACCCGCAGCTCCAAGCCGCTGCTGGCAGGAGGGTCCATGCTTCTGTCTGCCGGCACGGGCAGCGGGGACGCCTCAGCTCTGAGCCGTCACCAGCAGTGGGACCTCAAAGCCCCCCAGCCACCGCAGGCTGCCCCGCAGTCGTGAGCTGGGGTGGCGGTGAGGGGACCCCAGTACCCCAAGCCACTGAGGGTGGTGGGGGCACCCTGCTGCCGTCCGCCACAGTGGGGGCACCCCAGAGGCCTGTTGGCCCCCACAGCTCCCAGCTGACACAGACCCCCCCACAGCCCTGACCCACCTCAGGCTGGGGGGATACCCCACAACCTCCAGCCTCAGCGGCGGACCCCTGGAACTGGGGGCCTCAGCGTTCCCTGGAGCCGCTTGCCATGATTGCTGCACCCTCCTCCCTTGGGCATTTGGTCAGCCTCCTCCCCCCCCCCCTTTATTTTTAGCAGACATCACAGACAGGTCGCAGCTTCCATGAATTTTTGTGAATTGCCCGTGAGCAGCTTGTGACTTTGGCTAAAAATAACCGTGACACAATCTGAACCTGAATCACAGCTTTCCACGGAGAGCCCTCACATGGGACGTCACGGTGAGCAGCTGTCTCTCAGCACCATGTCACAATGCCGCCTCTTGAATGAATCCGGCCTACTCCGTCAGCCACCTGATGGGCTGAGCATTCCCTGCCCTCTCTGCTGGGGGTAGAGAAATGCTGTTCGATGCAATGGCCTGTGTCGGTGGAGACAGCACCGGACTGCGAGTCAGGACACCAGGTTTTGTTTCCAGCCCCACTCAAGCTCCAGGCGCTTTCGATCAGAATGACACTTTATTTTCTATTAAGAAAGGAGCCAAACAAGAAAGCACAAAAGTCAAGTCTCTGCACCGGAGAGAGCATGGTGTGTGTGTGTGTGTGTCTCTGTTGTGCTGCACTGCACTGCACACAACATGGCCGCCTCTCCCTGCAGATGGCAGTGTCCTGAGCGCTTAAAAGATGCAACACAAGGAGAATGAAACTATAACAGTTCTGCAGCTAAAAACACCACACTCTGCCCACTGCTGGGCTAGACGGTGGCCGGGAAGTGACGTGTGTGGGAAAACAAAGCAGCCATTCTGGTCCCGTGCTGCCTATTTTTATTCAGGGAGGAAATATTGGCCAGGAAACTGGGTTCACTCCCCCTCCCCGTCTCAAAAAGCAGAATGGAATCTTAAACTTCCTGGACAGACAGACAGAGGGGGCCTGTGTCTCCACCAAGGGCTGTAAAAATGGAATCGAATGTTCTTTCTTAATGAGGGGAAGGGGTAGGAGGTAAGTTAAAGGGACACCTGGCTTATTTTAACTCGCCTGTATATCTCCCCTCTTTCCTGGCGTGTTCTACCTCTGGAAGCAGGGGAGGGAGCGCTGACCCTCTGGGAGAACAGGCTTTGATGTGGCCCGGCGAAGGCGTGGAGGGTTTCAGTCCGCCAAGTGATCAAATGTGTCAAGACATCTTGTAAATTTCCAGATGTTTTATGGCCTTGGCTGCGGGAGGCTGCTGGCTCCAGCTGTGAAATGCAGTTTGGCTTCCCAGTGCCTGAGCTGCCTGGATAGATATTACGCTCACTTACTGTGGCAGGTGGCGGCTGGGAAAGCATCCACCTGAATCACCGTGGATTTATCCACTTTAGTCCTGTGGTTATGGAAGGAATTCTCTGTCTCCCCCTGGCTCTGCCTGATGTGTATTCAGAGCACCCAGGGCCGGGGCTGTCCTGTTCCTTCATTGTTACCTGTCTGGACCCTGCTGTCTCCTGGAGGGAGAAGGGGCTCAGCTATTTTATGGAACTGCCTAGCGGTAGCTTGTTGTGAAATTGCCAGGAAAGCCCCTCTCGTTGATCTGCCCCAGCGCAGAGCGGAGGGAGAAATTCCTGCCTTGGTCCATCCACGGAGCAACTGCCAGGCTTTCTGCAGGCAGCAAACCACTTCCTCCAGGACCTCAGCCTTCCAAAGCACCCAAGCCGTTTACTCATGGCAAGAACGGTCAATGGCACAGACCGTCCTGTGCAGCCCATGATGTGTGGGCCCAAAATCATCCATGCTACGCTTGGAAATGTACAGGGCAAAGATTTGCCTGCTCCGCTGTGTCTTCCTGTCTCTTTCCCATCCCGAGATTCCTTCCTCACTCAGGGTGAAATCCTGGTCCCATTGAAAGCAACCGCAAAACTCCCATGGACTTCTCTAGGGCCAGGATTCCATCTGAGAGCTTCATGGCCGGATCCTGGGGGGTACTGAGCCCCCATCAATGACAGTGGGAGCAGAGGGTGCTCGGGCCCTGGCAGGAGCCATTCCTAGGTCTCATCCTTGGTGGAAGCAATTGTATTTCACCAGCAGCGGGAAAAGTGAAACCTTTCTCGCCACTTTTTGCACGTCCGTCCGCACTGGAGCTGGGGAGGCATTTTGCTTTGCCAACCAAGAAGCTGATGCCCTCCCTGAAGGGGGCTGGGATGGACACAGTGACGGATGAGCAAGCTGTTCCTTTGTTGAACTAAGGATAAAGAACTGATCTCCAGCCTTGGGAACACCACGCATTATCACACTGGGCCACTGCTGGACTGCTAGGTCCTGTTCTGTCTGTCCGAGACAGGACACCACATCACCCAGGCTGATTCCTGTATTCCTATGGTCTTTCTCTTCTCAGCCCTCGGCTTCTTTGCTCCTCTCATGAACCTCAGCCGTCAGGTTCTCTAATATCCCTAGCCCCTCTGGTTTGGAGAAATGCTTCTCCTCCTGCTTTGAAAAGCCCATTTGTTTCACTTAACTTTTTATGGCCTTTCAGGGACGCAGACAGCTTGGGAAGCCAACGCGAGGTGCCAAGTAGCGCCGTGTAGAAACGAGGCAGCCACGGAAAAATCTTTGTTTAATTAGAGAAAACGATCGGTGTAAGCTTGCAAGCAATTAAAATGCATATTTAACGGGCAGACTTGGAGCCTTTCCTGATGGCTTTCCCAGCTCTTTCTGTGACTCGTTTCTGAACGGTGCATGCACAGAATTCTGGGCTGAACAGTGCCTGATTTTGCTCTGAATTCACACCCCTAGAGTTGTCTTGCATGGCTTAGCCAAGCAAAAGGCTGCCATGAAGACATTTAACCAAGAGGGATCTGGTTAGTATTAGCTGTGCGAAGCTGTCACTATAACATGCCACGTATTGGAGATGCTGGAGCCTTCCTGTTCTGTGGGCATGTGCATTTCTCAGGGAATATGTAATGTTTGCTTAAGATTATTACTGAGGGCAAATAAAGAAATGTTCATTCAGCACAAGCTCCAGAAAGTATATTGGAATTGGAAAAGGTACAGAAAAGGGCAATTAAAATGATAGAGGTATGGAAAAGCTTCCCTAGGAGGAGATATTAATAAGACTGGGACTTCTCAGCTTGGAAAAGAGACGACTAAGGAGGTATATGATGAAGGTCTATAAAATCATGTCTGGTTTGGAGAAAGTAAATAAGGCAGTGTTATTTACACCTTCTCATAACACAAAAACTAGGAGTCACCTAATAAAATTAATAGGCAGCAGCTTTAAAGCGAACAAAAGGAAGTATTTCGTCACACAGTCAACCCATGGAACTCCTTGCCAGAGGATGTTCTGAAGGCCAAGACTACAATGGGGTTCAAAAAAGAACTAGATAAATACGTGGAGGGTAGCTCCATCAATGGCTACTAGCCAGGATGGGCAGAGATTGCTGTTTGCCAAAGATTGGGGATGGCCGATGGGGTGGGTCACTTGATGATCACCTGTTCTATTCATTCCTTCTGACGCACCCGACATTGACCGCTGTTGGAAGACAGGATACTGGATAGATGGACCATTGGTCTGACCCACTATGGCTGTTCTTATGTTCTTCTTCACCACTGCTCCCGTCTATTTGGTTGGTGGATAAATGCCAAGACTGATTCTCCGCTGGCCTGTCCCTGGTGCCACTGCTCAGATCAGTGTAAAACGGGCGTAGGATGCTTCCATTCTGAGTCAGTAGCACTTTTCCCTCTCTTTGCTCCGGACGAAATAAATATACAGGGGACAGAGCGATGGAGAGTCAGGTCCCAGGATTCAGAAGATCTGGCTCCAGGCTCTGTCACCACCTTTCACTGTATGACCTGAGGCCAGGCTCCGAGGTCTGAATTCACCCCGGGCCCATGCAGAGCCTGGCGCTGGGACTGAGGGAGTGAGAAACACACCCTCCCTTCTGCTTGGGCTGCTGGGGCTTGCTTTAGTCCTATGCACAGATTAGGGTAGCCCTGAAGGCTGTAACCTGGCTTCAATGAGCATTGCCAGAGCTCAGGAATAGCTGGGGTGCAGAAACACCCTGTGCACATGCCATGCCTTCCTCTGCAGCATTTCCTGTGCTGGAGACTCTGGTGGGGCAGAGAAGTGAGAGTGCAGAGCCTACACTGTGTTACTCTCCCATGGAGAGCCGGGGGTTGAGAGTGGCCCTTAAGGAAGACAAGGAGCGACTGGTAATCGACGCGCAGCGGCTGGCACAGCCTGTGGACGCGAATATCGTCCCAGAGCATGTCAAGGCTCCAGCCGACTGCCTAGCGGGGTTAGGAGCAGAGAGGCATGGAGGTATGCTGCAGAAGCTGCAGCGGAAGAGGGTGACGTGGTCTCCATTGTTTGAACAATCAATAGCTTATCGTTTCCGTTCCGTTTGGCACGGGATTATGCCCAAGACAGCAGTGGAGAGAAAACAGGCTTGTCCCAAAGCGGCCGTTCCTGCAGGAGCCAAGTAAACACTGCCACACATCACTGCTTCCCTCCGCTGTCTGGTTGTCCTGCAAACCAGCCCTGCAAAGCCAGGAAGTGGGAGGAGAAAGCAGCAGGTGTCGGGAGTGGCTGGCCTCCTGGGCTGGGTGCCTTATGCAGAGAGAGTCCCCGTGAGTCATGGCAGCGTGGGCCAGGAGTTTGCAAAAGACCAAATGCAATGAGCAATCCATCTCCTTTGTCTTCCTTGGTTATGCCGAAGGGGCTCGATGCAAAACCCCTTGAAATCCGTGGGAGCCCTTCCCTCGATTTCAAGGGCTTTGGGATCCCTCCTGCCTCGACCATGAAGATAAAGGCAGTGGATCGCTCCTTGGAGCTAGTTAGTTAGTTAGTTATTTTGCAGTCTCATGATGGGAGCGAACAAAAGGGCTGGATCTGCAGCTTTATAAATCAATTACCCTGCGCTGGCACGTGGTCTGCATATACATGCATAGGTCCGAGCAGTTGAGTGCAGGCTAAGTTCTCATTAAACATTAAAGGGAAGAACGTACTCAAGTCAATGGAAAATCAGCAGTTCCCCACCCCTCAATTACAAACAAAGCTGCCAGTGGAAGAATACTGGTGGGTTTTCTTTCTGGGTTTACTTTAAAGGTACCCAGGGAAAGGCGCAGGTAACGCACATCGCACTGGGAGTTGTCTCTTGAAATACTCCGGCGGCCTAATTCTCTTCCCGCTGTCAGTGGGGGGGTCACACCTTAGACTTCAGTGGAGTCACACCTGATTTACACCAGTGTCAGTAGGAAGAGAGAGAGGCCCAGTGGTTAGAGCACTAGCCGGGGAGACATGGCTTCCATTCCCTGCTCGGCCCCGGTTCTCCGCTCTCTACCGCTGTCTGCCATCTGCGCAAAGACCATAATCAGTTGCAAACTTACACAGCTCATGTCTTTAGGGCAGGTCTATATCTACAAACCTGCATCAGCACCGCTGTAATCTACACAGCGGGGGGCTCCGGGGTGTGGATGTTTCACACCCCTGAGCGAGGTCGTTACACTGAGATAAGTGTTTCGTGTAGACCTGGCCTCCGTGTGGGGCAGGGAGAGGCCAGGCAGCGGCTCTGTTCCCATCGGCCCAGGCAGCTGTGTTTGCTGCTTGCTGATCTGGCTCGCCATATACAAACACGGCGTGCGCAGGGCTTGATTGCACCGCCCGGGAGGTAGGTGCACAGGGTGATGCTGTCAAAAGGAGCCTCTGAGTTCGGGTGCCCAGACTAAGCCACAATGCCTGGTCCCTTAGGTCCGACACGACCCCTTTCCCCTCCCCACCCCTTTTGCAAGGGTTGCCTTCGGCTGCCCTGCGGCTTTGTGCCCTGATTCACAGGCCGATGAGGCTGTCCGGCTGCATCTGCACTCAGGGCTTTAGCGACAGCGTCCACCATTTCTCTAGATCGGGTGCTGCCTCCTGGGAGCAGGAGAAGCGCTAACACAGACAGACCCCCAACTCGCTAACCCTGAGGGATAAAAACGCCGGTACCACGTCCATGCGAGGTCCCTGCCATGGCTGGGCTCCGTGGAGCTGTATCAATCTGGGACGATTTCTCCATTCTCCATTCTCCAGGCCTGCCTGCTAACCCGTTGTGAGTTTTAACCCGCTCTCGCTCCGCGGCCTGGACAAATCATTTCACCTCGCTGTCTCCCTTTCTCTTTCTTCTCTTCTGCCGACTAAACAAGCCTGGTTCCCTCAGCCTCTCCTCATACGTCCTGTGCCCCGGCCCCCGTGTCATTTCCAATATATAATACGGGGACAATGCAGCTTCCTGGTGCTTCCCCCAGTGGCGCCATGAGGACCGTACTCACGTTTGCCTGGCCCTTTGAAGATGCAAAGGACTCTAAATATTACTGACTCCGTTGTAGCACAAGGAGTGTCCAAACACCGTCCCTTAGATAAAGACGCTAACTAGCTGTTCTCCGGCCTCCCACACAGGGGACTAAACATCTTGTACAGACAAGCACTGGCCAAACAAACTCCACCTTGGTTTTGAGATTAGTGTGTGGTGTGTCACATTGCCATGGGAACCTCTAGGCTCTTGCACACACACAGCCGCATGTAAGGAGGGAACGAGAACATCACCTGGGTGGCTTTGATTCCAAAGTTTGAAATGGGAACCTCAGCGTTAGTGTGTGATTTTTTTTTTGAGGCAAACTTGTCTTGTGGGCCAGGCAGTGGTCTCAGAAGCTCTTGGTTCAATTCCCTGCTCTGTCACAGATTCCCTCGGTGGCATCACTCCATCTCCTTGTGCCGGTTCCCCGTCTGCAAAATGGGGGTGCAAATCCTCCCACCCCGTGTCTCATCTGTTTGGACTGTGAGCTCTTCGGTGCAGGGGTTTGCTCACTCTTTGTTTGTACAGCCCCTTGCACAATGATTTCAGTGGGGGGGCGGGTCTCTGAGCAGCATTGTAATATAAAGAACAGTATAAAACCTCCATTTAAAAAAATATTTACCCTCCCTTTTGCGTTTAAAAAGAAAAACAACCCCCCAAATTACACCAGAAAAAAAGACCCCAGGCCCTTCCACCTCCTCGGAAAACAGCTGCTCCTAGGATAAAATGACAGCTTTGGTTATTCATACCTGACTCTCCTGTGGAGTGGCAGAGACCAGCGGTGGAGAGATTTGAATCCAGCCCTTTCTGTGGCAGAGGGTTTTTGACAGAGGTGTGTGTGTGTGTGTGCATGTGTGTCTTTGTCTTTTGACTGAAAACACAAAAAAATATCGCACTATTTTTTGATATTTTATGTCCCTCATCCCCGTCCCCGCCCCGCCAACCAAAGGAGCATAAAATAGGAGTTTTGCTGACATGTCCATATGTCAGGAACAAGTTACTCAAGAATTATTAGCTTGTTTATTATTTGCATCTTGCTGACAGGTGGCAGCTGAGTGTGGCCCATTGTGCTGGGTGTTGTACGTACGCAGAGGGCGAGAGAATCATTATTCCGAAAAGCTGCCTGTCTAAATAGAGAAAAGGCAGGAGAAAGGAAGAATCATTATACCTCATGTTGCAGGTGGGGAGCAACACATGGCAGACATTAGTCACTTGGCTCACGGCACAACTGGGCGGCGCTCCGATATTGCAGTGATGAGTTTGACGTTCTCCCATCACTGTGGTTAGGTGGACAGAAGAATTCTTCCATGGACCTAGTGCTGTCTACACCAGGGGTTAGGTCAGCTTAACTGTGTCCTTCAGAGGTGTGGATTTTTCACACCGCTGAGCAAGGCCGCCGGATCAACCTAACTTTTTAGTGGAGACCTGGCCTTCCACGCCTAAGATGCTCTGCCTGTGTCCTGAAATAGGAGACGGAGCATGAGGTGGAGAAGTGATTTCTCTCTGGCTGCAAGGAGCGTGTGGACACAAAACAGCTGAGCTAAAACCACCCATAACACTTCCGGTCAACTCCTGCGGGAAGGCCAGAGAAGTTCTGCCGTAGCCCAGAGCAGCTTCGGCGGGCGAAGGTGTTAGGAGCCCTGGGATATAACAGTGTTCCCGCTCCGAGGCTGGAGTTCGGCCTCGGCGTGGCGAAGTGCAGTATGGACGTGCTGGTGCGGTTGGAAGGCCTGGTTTCCACGGCAGTGTGGACGCCCTAGCGAGGGCTTGGAACCATGAGTCCACAAGCCTGGATCCCGCAGGCTTAGTGTGCCGTGCGGTGCTTTTGGCCATTTTACCCAGACAGCTGTGACTTCGGGGGTCACCGGCAGAGCCAGGAACGGCCCCAGCGCTCCAGCGCTGCGTCCCAGCCGCAAGACTCCCCCGTCCTCCTTTCAGAGGAAAACAAGAAACGGAGCTCCACCAGACATAGAATCATAGAATATTAGAGCTGGAAGGGACCTCAGGAGGTCATCTAGTCCAACCCCCTGCTCAAAGCAGGACTAACCTCAGCTATATCATCCCAGCCAGGGCTTTGTCAAGCCTCAACTTAAAAACCTCTAAGGATGGAGATTCCACCACCTCCCTAGGTGACAGAGGGTGATTTCGAACCTTGTGGTCACGCTCTTCCCTGGGAGGAGTCAGCCAGGGAAAATAACCCGGTTGGTTAAGAGATGGTGATTTCACACCTTTGCCTTGGCACCGAGCGACCTAGCTCAAGTTATTATACAAGATAATGCAGAGCTTGTCAGCACCGCCCCAGCAGCCAGGCGCGTGCCCGGTGAGCAAGGGGAAGTGCCCCGCATTGCACTGGCATGCCACCAGCAGCGGACAGCAGCGGGGTTACGCCCGGCACCCAGGGAGCCCCCGGCACTCCGCGCTGTTATCAATCAAATGGGAAGCCAGGTTGGCGCTTGTCTCAGGAGGTGGGTGGTGTAAGGCAAATACACGAGCTGATGAAGTCTGCTCAGGGAAGGGTCACGGTGTGCGGGGGCCGACAAAGAGCTCTTTGTTTCAACGCTCAGAGCGGTGCAGGTAAGAAGAGACTATGGGTGTTAGCCAATGATGCTGTGCCAGCCTGAATACAGAGTAAATTCACTCCTCTGCACCCGACGTTCCGCTCAAACCCCATCCACTCCCTGCCCACAGCAACTCCAAAACACTGTAGCAAACAGCCTCATTGACAGCCAGAAAACCACCCCCACAAGACCCAACCCTAACGCCTCAGGCGACGAGTCACTGGGGAAAACAAATCAAACCTGGCACCGAAGGAGATTGCCGCAGATCCCTGCCCAGACAGCTTGTGCCGCTGAGGGGGGCTGTGTTACCTACACTTGGGCCGTACTTGTCATATGCTAATTGTGCCTAGCCCTTCCATTGCACTCTTGATATCAGTGCACTTTACAAAGGACGGAGCATTTTTTACAGAGGGGAAACTGAGGCACAGAGTCATGAAGTGGCTTGCCCACAGCGAGCCAGCAGGCCAGCGGCAGAGCTAGGAACAGAATCCAGGTTTCCAGACACTTGGTGCTCTATCCACTAGGCCACACTGCCTCCACAGCATTGATGATAGCTGATAGAATTGAAATTAGACTAGAAAGGGAAAGGGGTTTGTGTGGTTGTGTGTGTGTGTGTGTGTGTGGGAGAGAGAGAGAGAGAGGAGGGTGAGGGTTGGACGTGTATTTGTGTTAGCGTTTGTAGCGTGTATTTATGAGTGGTTTTGTTTAAGTGCACGTGTTTATGAGAGAGAGACACAGAATGCACGGGAAACGGTAGATGCGAGTATGTGTGTGCAAATGTGTGTGTGGACGTGTGTGTCTGAATGAATGTGTGCATGTGTACCTGTGTATGACTGTGACTGTGTACGTGTGTTTTAGTAAAGGTGTGAGTGTGTGTTTCTGAGGGTAGTGTGTAAGTGTGCGTGCACATGGGATGGGGTGTGTGCGCTTGTGCGAGTGTCTGGACGTGGGTGGATGTACAGCTATTTAGGGCTGTGTGTATGTGTGGATTTGTAAATTCAGGGGTGAAATGTGCACGGGGAAAGGTTCAGAAACTAGCAAGAGGCTGAGTCTCCAGTGCTGGGCAGAGCCAGGTCTGACTGGAAGGGATGAGTGTCCTTTGGGAATCCCCTCACCCTAACGGCCCTGCATTGTCCTGACCCTCCCTGCAGACAATAGGGCCATGTGTGACTCAGTCCCCGGGATTTGCATGGGTGGGTCTCGGAGCAGGATCTCGCCTGGGAAGGGTTTTCCCTTTGTTCCCGAAGGCAGGAGGCTATTCTCTGTTTACTTCTGTCAGGGGAGAATTTCCAGCCCTGGGGCCGCGAGGGATTTCCCTGCCAGAATGTGATTTATCTGTCCCAGCCGGACAGAGGAGACAGCTCCCACCAAGGAAGGCTGGTTTCAGGGCCAGGGGGCGGAGGTGCTGTCGAAAGAGCTCACGCCTTATCTCTTAGGTCAGGGGCGGGTGGAGGTTTGCCGGGCTCTCCACCTGCCTGCATGGGAACAGCGAGAGAGCCAGCTGTCGCGCCGCCATTTCCGTCTGTCCCTGGGCATCAGGAGATCCCCTGCCCCCGCCCGAGCCAATGTGGTCCAGTGGCTTGGTCAGAACTGGGATTCAGAAAGCAGAGTCGTTTGAGGCCTGGTCTACACACAGAAGTCGCACCGATTCGGTAAAACCAGCGCACTGCTCGACTTCGGTTTAAACTCGGCTGACTTCAGTTGGAGTAGCACCACAAGTCTGGATTCCACTCAGAGCCTGAGTGTCAGACCGGTCCCTGAGCCAGATGGGGCAAACCAAAGCCCTGGATCCAACCCCCTCAGCAGGGCCGGCCTTAGACCAAATGGCACCCAGGCGAAGAGCATCTTTGGCGTCTCCTCCTTCCCATTTGTTAAACTTTCGAATCCCTTATCATTTTATCCCGTTTGTAGCCCATTTCACAATTGCAACTGAGCTTTTCTCTTCCTACACTGAGCTCCTGAAGGCTTCTTCAGGGGCATCTTTTATTTTCTACGGGGGGAAACAGACAGTATTAGGGAGAGAACAAGTCTGTGCTCCGCATCTTAGCAAGTCATCAAAGATTATGTGTTAAGCAGGGCAAAAAAGTAACAGTATTTCTTTGATATTGTTGCGTAGATCGGGGGTCGATAGATATCTCTGGTGTCACATTAAATACGTCCTTTATTAGTCTCTGCTTACACTCCTCGAGTCTTACAACACAAGCGGTCTTTC
Source organism: Emydura macquarii macquarii (assembly GCF_026122565.2). Taxonomy (NCBI): domain Eukaryota; kingdom Metazoa; phylum Chordata; order Testudines; family Chelidae; genus Emydura; species Emydura macquarii. The sequence continues at coordinate 7,903,093 of NW_027133607.1, read as the reverse complement.
CCAATTACACAATAAGGTTCACAACATCGCAGCTGGGCTCTCACTTCACTTCCTTCGTATCTCTCCCGGGCTGCCTGGCGCCCGCCCCGCCCCTTATCTACCCGCGAGGGCCTGGCTGGCCACATGCTAGGAGGTTCGAGGAAAATGTCGTTCTCAGAAAGTCTGGAAGGTTCCACGAGATTCTACAAAGGTCCAGAACATTCTAGGAGCCTAGTGACCAGTGAATCCACGGTCGGGCTACCGGAAACATTTGACTTCAAACATTCCCTTTCCCCTTTTGTTGTTAACAGCACCCTGAGCCCAGCACCCTCCAAGGCCGGCACCCCCAGCCTGCCCCTGAATTCGGCCCTGCTCCCTACCCTGAACTTCAAAATCTAGAGCTGTAGTTTGCGGCTCGGGCCCACCTCACGGTTCCTGAGTCTTCATTTTGTTGCCCTTGCTGGAGACAGGGACGAGAGTTGCCTGAATCCAAACCTCCGACGTCAGCAGCATGTTGAAAGGGCTGGATGGTGGCTCTGCTGTTTGCCCTAGGTCTGTTTCAGGTGGCGTGGGGTTGACGTCGTCAGGTGCAGTTGTTTTAACGAGCTGCTCCACGTTAACATCTGGGCCTCGTGCTTCTGGGCTTGTGCTGCGGCGGAATGAAGCGGCGTTCGGAAGACACTGGCTGTTGGGAACACCTTGGAGGAAACTACTTGATAAGCAACTAAGATACCCCAGTGATTGTCAAACCGCTAGATAGATAGATAGATAGATAGATAGACGAGCAGATGACATTGGACTCTAGCTATTCAGAGGCTGGAGGAGGGGGAGAAGAAAGCAGAGGACCTGGAGAAACGCTGCTGTGCGAGGACGGAAAGTCCTGAAGATACTGACAATTAGAAACAGCCGGTGCTGGAGCAGTGACAAACGTGGCTGGAAGAAAGGAGGTAGGGGGCAAAGGACCTACCTGATTTAAAACCCCCATGATCCAATCCTCTTCAGTCAGTGGGAGTTTTGCCACCGATTTCACAGGCAGCAGGGTACGACCCCCGCAGGTCTCTTTGCAAACAGGCAGAGGCTGAATGTGCCGCTGGTATGCGCAGGTGCAGCAGCCCGGACTGTGGGGCTGTTTTGCACGCCAGCAGTGAGTTACGCTCCTGAATGCACGCCAGCCCTATGCCGGGCTCTTTGCTCTCCAGGAAATTAAAATGGATTCCAAGGCAGTTTCCTTTGCACTTGCCTCTAATTCACAACTACCTCAGGCGTCCGTTATTAAGCATCCCGTGATAAAACTCCTCCTAAGCCCATTTTGACGGCAAATAGCCGTGTCGCCCTGACCTTCAGCTGATCAGGATCGGGAGGAAAGGAATGGAAAAGCCACGTGCGTGATTCCAGAGAGTCTGGCACGTTATCAACCTTCCCGAGCCGGTGCGGAGAGCAAACATCTCTTCCACCAGCTCTGCTCCCGCTCACAAGGGATTCTGTGGCTGTTGCACTCAGGTACACCAGATCCCCAGCTGGTGTCTCTCCGTCGACGCCTGCAGAGTGACACTGATTCACATCAGTTGAGCATCGAACCCAAGTTTCCCAGTGGACTTCACTGGAGTGACGGAGAACAGGACTTACACTTTCCCTTCTATGTTACGGGCTCCCACGCTGACCGTAACTCAGCCAGAACAGATAGTCATTATTATGTTTATTATTTCAGTAGCTCCTAAGTGGCCCCGACTGAGATCAGAGCCCCAGTGCGCTAGGTGCTGTACAAACGTAAGGTGAGAACCAGGCCTTCATCGGCCGAACTTATAGTCTCAATAGGCAAGACAGATGCAAGCTGAGAAAGGAAAGGATTTGCCCAAGGTACATTAGTGGAAACACTGGGCTTGGCCCTCATGTCTCCTGAGTGTCAGTCCAGTAGCCTATCCACTAGCCCACGTTAGCTTAGTGCCAATACGTTATTGATAGAAATTCAGCCCTCGCTGTGGGCAAATTGTGCTCTCACTGACCCTGGAATAAAGCCATGCGCCCGCGTATGTGAGCACAGAATTTGGTCTATTGTGCATGTGGGTATAATGACGGGTTAAAGGCTAATCAGCTGGATTAACGTAGAGAAGCACCCGACCCGCCACCTTTCTCCCCGGCGAGCAGGCTCACCCTTTGTCAGGACATGGCATGAAGTGGCGAGGGATTGCAAAACCAAAAGGACTTTGTTTGTGCAATAACACTCTGGCTTTCTGCTCTCCGCAGTGCGCCGCCTCCCCCCCACCCTTAAACACATGATCAGATTACAGCAAACTGCTGCATATGATAATTTCACTTCTTGTGTAACCAGTTACCTACAGGGGATGTTTGTTGGTTTTGCGCAGACGGATCGAGTTACAGAGGCCTGGACTCTGACACACAAAGAAGACCGTCATTAACTCTTCATGTATGGGATTTGGAAGCTAAAAAGGACCATTATGATCATGTAGTCTGACCTTGTGGATAACACAGGCCACAGAGCCTGGAGAGTGAAATGCTATGAGAGCTGCAGGGAATCCTGCGGCTCTCAGGGATTTTCCTCCAGTCTCTTTGAACTGGATTAAAACCAAGCCTCCAGTTTGCACAAGTCATCGCTCAGAATGAGCAGGGAAGGAAGTGAGTTCTTTCGGGGGTGCAGGCACTTCAGCTGCGGGTACCCTCGGTAGATCTAAGTGTGACGTTCCCCCCATGCAAAGAACAACCATACACTCTAGATTTTTCTTATAGCTAAACAAAAGGAGCGCAGGGTGTGTGTCTCCCCTAGAATACGCTGCAGCAGCTTTGTCTTGCAAAATGGCAGTTGCCTCCAACGGGATGCTTAGCAATGGAATGGTGCAGGGTTATACAAAAACCCCAAGCTGCATAAATCAGTCTCCCACAGTGTTAATGTTCTCGATAATGCAAACCACCCAAGGGTGGGCAAGATGAGGATGATTTTTGCTTTAATAGAAGGCCTGCAACCAGCAACTTTCAGAGCAGGTAGGAGGCGGCCATCGGGTGTTCACACGGGAACAATTTACCTAGGGACGTGATAGCGTCTCCATCATCTGAAGTCTTTAAATCAAGATTGGATGTCTTTCTTAAAAGAGGCGCTGTAGCTCCAATGGAAGCCGTGGGCTTGATATAGGAACCGCTGTGTGAGGTTCTTTGGCCTGTGTTATGCAGGAGATCTGCCTCCAGTGCTCCCGTCTGGCTTTACCAGATTCTAGGAAGAGCTCCTCCCAGAAGGACACAGCCATCCTTTTGGCATCTCTGAATACTTCCCCCTCTGAGTCCAAGTTCCTCCACAGGACCGCACAGCTGGGTGTGATCCCGGAATGCCCTTTCCTGCTTCCCCTCTGAACCCCCAGCTTCTCAGGGGGGTGATTGCAACTTGACTGTTGAAATGCATCCCTTTCAGGAAGCCCCTCTTTCAACCACAATCCCCCTCCGGAGGGGAACTGTCCCTACCTTCCCCTTTGTTTGAATATAAAAGGGAGTGACGTTTGTTTCCCTAGGCCGAGAACGGGGTTTAATCATTAACGTGCTAATTTTGATTGTGAACCGGTGCTATGAATCACCTTGTGAAGCCTGGGCTGGAGGAGGAGACAATGTACGAGATCAGGGCCCAGACTTGCAGGCTTTAATCATGCCAGTGGTCACCCCTTTAAATCAGCGTCATTAATAGGACGTGTGCTCCTACCCCATGGCAAAACCAGCCAGCGAGCAAAAGGAAGGGGGGACGCTGGCACAGTGCCTGTCAATGAATAACCTTAGCAGTGAGAAAGAGAGCAACCCAGCAGCCAGCCAGCCCTGGTGTGGACAGCGAGAAGGGGCTGAGAGCTGCCATTGGGAAAGTCAGGCAATGATTGGAAAGTGACGTTGATCTCCCCAGAACTCTTTGTATGCAGGGCACGAAGCCAGGAGCTCTTGGGTTCCACTCATGGCTCAGACGTGCTTCACGGTTCCATTTACGGGTGGGTTATATCTGATAGATGTTGCAGCCGTGAGGAATACGTGTTGCCGATGGTTATAAGCCCATCGGCAGAAGGTGTTATAGAAGGTTATAAGCCCTGGCAGTAAGTGGGGCTGTTCGAAGGATGGAATTTCTGTCCCCCAGGAAATTCCAATATTTCGTTATTTGTTTTTGTCCCGAACCGGGGTGAAAGGTCAAAGGTTCGAAAACATTCATGGAGAGAAAGTTCCCTGAAAATCTGTGATTCAGAAACGTCAAAACAAAACCCGCTGCTGGTTTTGCTGCCGGTGGGGCCTTTTTGTTTCGCAATGTGGACATTTTCAAACCGGAACGCTGTGTTGTGAATTTTCCCTTTGCTGAATTGGAAAACGAAGTCGACTCGGCCATTTTCCTGGAGAAAATTTAGATTTTGGTGAAACCCCACCTCTCACGGGGAACATTTTTCGTTAGGAAAATTTCAGGGAGTTCTGGTGAGAAGCAGCTTATTGATCTGCCGGGTTTGATAGCAAACGATGGAGCCTTATTATAAAATGGGACCGTCGGCTCTGCTACGGACTCCCTCCATGGCCTTGGGCAAGTCCCTTACCCTCTCAAACGGCGGGTATGTCTACACTGGAGCTGGAGGTGTAATTTCCAGCTTGGGTGGACATCCCCACGCTAGTTCTGATTGAGCTCAAGCACTAAAAGCAGCAGTGTAGCCCTGTCTGTAGGGGTTAGCTGCCCCGAGTACATATCTCGGGTGTCACTCGGCTACAGTGGTATTCTTAGCACGCTAGCGCAATCACGCTAGTGCTGCTCTGTCTGTCTGAGCTGGAGATCACACCCCCTGCCCTTCAGTGTAGACATACCTTCATTTCCTCCATTTATTTATCAGCGGTACCTATATGGCCTCCAGCACCACAGTATCTGAGCACGTCACCCTCTTGACTGCATTTATCCTCACAACAGCCCCTGAGTTATAGAGCGGCTACGTGACTTGCCCAAGGGCACATGGGAAGCTTGTGGCGGAGAACTGAAACAGTCTCCCCTGGTGACCTAATCACGGGACCATCCTGCCTCCCCATCCTTAACGTGGGGACGATAATACGCATTTACATCGTCACCTGGACGGGCACGACTGGGAGTGGAGATTATTAAGATCCTATGAAGATGGGCCATGTTACTAATTACTTTTCTCCTCCCTCCAGGCCATCCGGTGGGCCCAGAATACTGGATCCTCCACTGTGACCAGGGGCAAACAAGAGGCCTTGCATAGCAGTGACTTCCCTGAAGAGCTGCTAGCCGGTGGCTGTTGTAAAATCCAGCCCCAGGGCCTGACCTGCAGCACCCGTGTTAAAGATCCCAGTAATAACTCTCGGCCAGCCGCGTGTCTCTGCTCACACTGGCTGTTGTGCTCAGGCTCTGCTTTGCTCCTCTGGCTCGCTGCATGAGGAGTGGGACAGGGATTAAGATCCTGCTGTTCTGGAAATGTGCCCAAGCCCCGGCACCAATGTACACATCCCTGCGCAATGCTCCAGACCAGGCCCCACGTGGTTTTCGAGCAAGGCAAACACCTTCCTCCCCCGCCTCTAATTGCTCTGACGCTGAAAGGCTCAGAGCCGGGCTGGCCTCCCTTTTCCATTTACAACAACAGCTGCTGGCTGTGGTTCAGTGGGGGGGTGAGGGCGAGCTATCGCCCCCCTTCTCGGTCTGCGCTGATAAAGGTAGCTGGCTATGAAGCACTCCTGGGCCTGCCGCCTGCAGATGGTTATGGCAGAATCCAAGGGCCCAATGCCAGGAGGAAAGACTCCAGCACCACACACAAACCTGTCTCTGGAGGCTCCTGTGATGAGTCCTGCCCCAGGCTAGTCAAGGCCCAGGCGGGGTAGACTGGTCCAGTGGCTGGGGCAGTAATCTCACTCTTAGGAAAGGTGGGTTTGAGACCCTGCTCTGCTGCTCGCCTGGGGTGATCTTGGGCCAGTCAGCGAGGGCCAGATTTTTAATCAGGCACCTAACTCCGATTGATGGTGAGTCTCTCGACACGGCCCAGAAACCTCCGCGGCAGCGAGTCTCCGACCTCAGACCCCAGCTGCAGCTCGACACCAGGAGAAGGGGGGAGTCTCAGAGCGTGAGCGGGAAGCTGTCCATGGCTATCTGCTCCACCAGCCCACAGCTGTAGACCCAGGCTCTGGGTTTCACTGCTGCGGGTGGTTTTTTGCAGTGCAGACGTACTCTCTGGGGCCGGTGGTCCCCATCTGTGCTGTGCGGATAACAGCAAAGCCCGGCCTCATGGGGCCATTGTGAGGATAAATGATACGTTTGGGATTGCCTGGAGCTCAGAGACTGGGGTGATGGGCGCTAAGATAGGCAACTCCAGAGCTCACAGCCTCTGAGGTCAGCAGGGACCATCATGATCATCCAGTCTGACCTCCTGCACGACGCAGGCCATAGAACCTCACCCACCCACCCCTGTAATAGACCCTGACCTATGACTGAGTTAGTGACGTCCTCAAATCATGGTGTAAAGACTTCCAGGTACAGAGAATCCACCAGCAAGTGAGCCATGCACCATGCTGCAGAGGAAGGCAAAACACCCCCCAGGGCCTCTGCCAATCTGCCCCGGGGGAAAATTTCTTCCGGATCCCAAATACGGTGATCAGCTAAACCCTGAGCATGTGGGCAAGATGCACCAGCCAGACACCTGGAAAGAATTCTCTGTAGTAACTCAGAGCCCAGCCCATCTACCATCCCATCACAGCCCATTGGGCATATTTACCACTGGTAGTCCAAGATCAGTCAATTGTCACACTAGGCCATCCCATCATACCATCCCCTCCATAAACTTATCAAGCTCAGTCTTGAAGCCAGCTAGGTTTTTTGCCCCCACTGCTCCCCTTGGAACTTGACTCCTCTGATGGTTAGAAACCTTCATCTAATTTCAAGTCTAAGCTTCCTGATGGCCAGTTTATAGCCATGTGTTCTTGTGTCCACATTGGCGCTGGTGGACTTCAGAGGTTGGTTATATCCACCCTTCCCCACCAAAAGGAAGGTAGGTGTGCAGGCGCTTTTGTGGGGATGGAGTACAGATGAGGGAGGGCCCTTCAGGGCTGAGATTCAGAGGATCTTCCCCTAGCAATACAAAATGAACTTGGGGGGTCACTCGGACCTTTCTCTGACACCGAAAAGGTAGGAAAGATGAGGCCAGACAGCCACACAAGTCATTCTTCTGCCCTTTCCCAGAAGCATTTTGATCATCTCCTGCACTAACCCCTGCTTTTGTGCAAAACAAAACCAGCGGTTCCTGCATCGATTGCCAGCTGGGGGTGGCCAAATCATCCTTAGCTCATGTCAGCGGAAATGGGGTGAGTCCTCGGCAAACATCCCTCCCCCTTCCCTGCAGAGGGAGAGGTCTATTTCAAATGCCTTTGAAACTTCCGGTGGATCTTTCACCTCTTTGATGTCCTGCAGCCTGTAAAAGCCATCTCGGAGCTGCATGACTCACCCAAATGCCTGTGCCAAGAAGGGCTGGTGTTGAAAAGGAGTCGCCTGGTATGTCCGCCCACCTTTCCAAAGCCTGATTCATTTCTAGGAGGAATCTTTAGGACCATCTCTTTTTATTCCACTCTCTTTCCTCTCAGAGTTTTTAGACACTTAATATTCTCCCCTCTTGTAGATGGGCGGCGTAGGGCACATGCCCCCTGTGTTACAATGCACAGTCTGTTGTTTGCTGGAGCAACATTTGTTATAGCCACCGTCCTCTTCTCTTCTCTTCTCTTCTTATGCCACGCTCATCGCGATAGTATCCTAGCACCTTCCAGTAGTCCATGAAGCAAGGTGACTAACACCCGTCATGTACAGTTTGTTCTCTTATGCTCTCCCCAGGAGGAGAAGCGTGTGCAGCAGCGTCTTGTTTTGGTGGTGCTATATTTTTAAAATAAATGTTCCTGTTGCTATGTGTTTACAGTAGAGAAGGCAGGTCAAAGAACCACATCTGGCACTTGGAACGGAAGGTGGAGAGGTTTGCCATGGTTCTTAGTTCTTGGGGAGGGCATTTTGCAGGCTTGGACTTCCCCTGGAGAAGGTGCTGTCTCCCGCACGGATGAGATTTGTCCCTGTCGGGAATCCCATTATGCCGGAGGAGCATAGTTGCTGACCAGGGTCTTCCTCCTGGAGCGTTAGATGATCTATTGGAGACCCTGGGCGCAGGCCATGAAGTGCTTTGATGATGAGGACCGAAGATAAGCCACGGGCCCGGGGTTTTACACACACTGCCCCGGCTGTGTTTGCAGTCACTGAGCTGTGTGTGTAGTCGGATGTTTTGGGGATGGTGGAGGCCTCTGAGGCCTGTCAGCTCCAGCCTCCCATGGGGCTGTTACAGAGAGAGCCAGTGTGGTCTGCTGGCTGGAAGAGGTGGCTGACGGCCCGTTCTCTTGAGTGCTGGCCCTGACTCTGACACTGTGCTCAGCTGCTGGGAAACCCACATCTTAACGCTTGCTGGGCCTCGGCGCCCCCATCCGGAAACATCCGGCCCAGGGTCTGCACAGTGTTCCCAGGCCCTAGATCTGATCGCAGGGTCTGCCTTTCCCGTCAGAGACGACCCACCAGCGGTGGCCACGCTCTGAGGTCCTTTTACCGCCATGCCCTCTGCTCCAGCGCCGGTGGTGAATTCCAGGGCTCCCATTTTTGCCAAGGCAGACAAGGCCTTAAAACACTGATCCAAAGGGACCTCTTGGGCGGACTCAGCTCAATTCCCCAGCAACTCATAAGGCCCCTTCGCTGAAACGTCTCCCGCCTCCAACCCACATGCCCTCAGCCAGCTCCTAAAGATGCTAATGGCTTTGGCTCTGCTTTCCCTAACGAACCTGCATTCAGCAAAGGAGACGGGGCAGACTCCAACCTCCGTCACTGGGGAAGGACTTGGACTTGGGGTGGCTCCCAACTCCAAGCTGTCTGGAAGCTTGACCGGCCGGTGAGCATCCGTCTCAGACCTGATGGGTTTGGCCCTGAAACACAAGGCCGGGTGTGCTGAGCAGGGCGGGGTGTGCAAGGGAATCTGGTCTTGTACCGCTGCCCCACTGAGGAGTGACTCCTGGGGCTGAGGCTGGAGAGGGGAGTGGGGCGGCTGCCACAACGTCTAACGGTCTTGTCTCCGCAGACGCCCCCTGCTCCCCGCCCACCACCCGCGCCTTGTGAGCGAGGGAGCAGAGTCGTGACCCTGCCACGTGCTGAGGTCGTCGTCCTGGATCCAGCAAAGCCGTGTCTTTAGCCACACGATGAGCCTCAGAGACACCAATGGGAATACTGGCAGGCGGGGCTGGCGCCGAAGCCCTCAGCACCTTGCGGGATCAGGCTGCCTGAGACTTGCTGCTGCATGGGAGAGCAGACGGTGGCTAGTGCTTCGGCGAGGTGCGGGTTAGACGAGAGGACGCCTGCGGTCCCGGCTAACCCCATGGATCTATGATTCCCCATTCCTGTCCCCTTGTGTAGCCTCCACATGTACCAGGAATGCAACAGGTATCATGTTCTGCCGGGACTCGCAGCATCACCGCCTTACGCATTATTTGTTTTGCATGTTACTCAGAATGGCTCAATAAATGTTCCCCTGCCCCACATTTTTTTTAACCCGCAAACTGATCCTAAACAGTTCCCTGCCACTGTCTGCTCGGCCAGCGGTATTGATCATACCATTGTAGGACTGGCGGGGACCTCGACGGGTCATCTCGTCCGATTCCCTGCACTCACAGCAGGACGACGTAATATCTAGACCATCCATCCCTACTGGTGAGCGGCGATTGGTCAGATAACCCACCCGGCATTGTTTCTGGCCCCCCCTTGGCTGAACCCGCATCTTGATTGATGGGGGGTGAAAACTCGGGTGTGTGAAAATCCGCGGACAGTGGATACAAAAGGGGCATGAATGTGGCGGAAGCCAATTCTTTTAAAACTCCCAGCGGCTGCTCACAGAGCTGTTCACGACTGAACGTCAGCTGCTGGGTTGGGAGGGGGTGATAAAAAATGACCTCATGTAGAGTATCTGCTGCCCCACGGGAAGCCACTGTAGATGCTGTGGGTAATATCATCAGGGACCCCACATGGGGGGGGGTAAAGGGGCCCGGAGGCCCTGAGGGGCCCGGCCCAGGCAGCAACCCCCATTACCAAGAGGAAAAAAAATGTCCTGGCTCATGAGATAGTATGTATGGGATGAGGGGTTGTGGTATGTGTGTGGGAGGCGGCCCGTGTTACAAGTTTGTGCTAGGCCCGAAAAAATTATGCTTTGGCCCTGAGTATCACCACCGGGTGACAAACCAGTGTAGCTTCACTGATTGCAACTGACGTTAGCCGTGGGCCTGGCCTTGCATTCGTTCAACTCAGGGCTGTGGTCGGGGAATGGGATGTAGGCGGTAAGACCTGCTGATCAGTGCCAGAGTCAGGAGCCGGGGGTACAGTGTAGAAGCAGAGATCAGGAACAAGGCAGGGTTTAAGCGGCAGGCGAGAAGCCAGGGTCCATTGGAGCTGCCAGCCAGAGATTCACCTAATTGCTCAGAGAACTTCCTGTGCCTCCTTCAGGCTTAAATAGTGAATCTGAGCCAATCAGAGAGGCCGGACGTCTCCTCCAATCCGGAGCTTCATGGGCGGTGCCTGTGGTGAAGTAGGGTCCACCAGCCCACCCAGCTGCTGTGGTCTGAGGACTGCCCGGGGACCCGCGGCCCTCACAGCTACGGTAGCGTGAACCGAGTGTGGGGAGAACGGAGAGTGAGGAATCTGACGCAGAATATTCTTCTTCTTCATTTAGTCACGGCCCAGCACCTGTTTGTGCCAGGCGCTGCACAAATACAGAACAAAAGGACGGTCCCTGCCTCACAGAGCTTACCATCTAAATGTAAGACCAGAGACAAAAGATGGAGACAGAGACCGGGGCAGGAAATAGGGGGCTAAGGCGGGGATTCTGCAGGCAGGGATGTAGCATGGGGAGTGGCTTTATGAGACATTAGAATGATGATATTGACGAGCACACCTTCGGGGACGGAATACCCCTGGCAGACAGGCTCAGGCCATGAGTCCCCTCGCAGGGCTGATTGCGCTAACGCTGCTTTTGGAAAATACAAAGAGATCCTCAGATCAAGCAGACAATCTGTTTCCCTTTTCGGCTCCTTACTGGATTAACGTCTCCAGCGCAGAAAACACGAAAAAAACCTCCTCGTCTGGGCCGGTGCCACCAAAAACAAGCCTGAGACCTCCTTGGACTTGCTCTGCCGTTTCTGGAGTCGGTCCACTTTTGCTCACAGTCAGCGCGAGTTGCTGGGAACCATTAAAGGCCATCGAGAAGAAAAACAATTCAAAAGAAGCCATGTCAGAAAGCTCCAGTAACTAAACATCCCAGGAATAGACAGAGCCAGGGATAAAAGGTCAGGTCTAAAAATAAAAGGTGCAGTTTTGCAGCAAAAACGTCCCGTTAATAATTACATTTATGGAAGGTCTAAATTTAGAGGCTTTTATGGCTCCTACAGACAATAGTTGTGCGTGATCTTTTGGCTGAGTTCACATAGGCAAATCCTGTCTTTATTTTCTAGAGGTCGGTGCATGCTAATAACCAAGGGTGAAATTCACCCTTCTGCTGGGGCCAGCGCAAGTTCTACACACCACTTAAGTCCCACTCAAATCCTAGTGGTCCATCGGCCTTAGTGATGCTGGCTCTTTTCACAGAGGTGAATTTCAGCTGACGAACACAGCTGAGACAATAGACATTGTGGCGGCAACAGTATCTCCAGTTAGACAATAACTTACGTGCAATCAGAAATGAAAGCTGAAAAAGACCCGTTAGATCACCTCCTCTGTTCTCTCCTCTCCTGCCTTACGTCATTAGTGGATTGTTCCCTACAGAATATTCCCCAGCACACGATACAATCTAGTTTGAAGGGACTCAAGAGATGGCGCTGCCATCATTTTCTCTGGGCTAATACTGGAAATCTCCCAGTTTACTACCGTAGATCTCGCTGTCATAAAATATTCCCTGGTATTTGCCGAAAATTTCCCTTGTTCAGTTTCATCCCAGTTACCTTGAGTTGCTCCGTCCTTGAGCCATGCTAAATAAATCCTTTCCCCAAATCCCTATTGACTGTTATTCTCTCTCTCCCCAAATGATTGACATCAGCATCGCTCCATTGATTTCCAAGTCACTGATCCCGATGGGGTCATGCCAGAGCATAAATCCTTCAGTGGGACCATTCCTAGCTCTCTGGATAGATCTGGGCAGCTGCGCTTCCTCCTCTGAAGCATGGGGCCCAGGTCAGCTGCTGGGTTGAACTACAGTAAGTGGTGGATTCTCGGTGACTTGCAGGCTTTAACTGAAGATCCGACAAGCTCAGGAACGCAGCCCAGGGGCGAGGGGTCTCTTGCAGGAGCGGGTGGGCGAGGCGCCGTGGCCTGTGACATGCAGGAGGCCAGACAAGGGGCTCAGGACCGTCCCTTCTGGCCTTAAAGTCTAAAAGCACCTCACAGTCTTTAATGTATTCAACGCCACACTTCCGGAGAGGCAGGGCAGGGCTGTGATCCCCATGGTACAGAGGGGGAACTGAGGCACCGAGAGACTCGTCCTGGATCCTCAAAGGTATTCAGGCTTCTAACATCCATTGAATCCCCAGAGAAGAGAGGAGGGGATGCGTTTTGGTAGAGGGAGAGACACTGGCAGAATGGGCAGAGGCAGCTTCAGCCCCCTCCATGGCGAGAGGGTGCCTTTCTCTCCGGGCCCCGCTGGAGCTACTGTGGTTCCCGGACTCTGAGGAAGTCTCTTAGAACTGCTCAACGGCTGTGGTTGCTGGACGAGCAGCCCTGGCTAATCTATACCCGGCCACGGCCAGCCACGCCTGCAGGCGGGAGAGATGCAATGCACCCTGGCCCCTGTCGTTAGTGGGAGACAGACCGAGGGATCCTTGGGGGCTACCCAGAAAGCTCCCGGCAAGTGCAGAATTCAGCTGCCCTTTAGCTTGAAGGAAGCAGGGCATAAAAGGAAAAGCAACGAGCTCCCTGCCTGCCCTGGGCAGGTTCTCAGACGTCCACGGAAGAGCCTCAAAGTGGCTCGGCTTGTTTTGCTTTCTTGCCGGAGCATGAAGAGCTGGCACGAGGAGAGCCCCGGCGCTCACGCTCTCTCTCAGCACTGGCGCCCAGACTGTGACCAGAATGCCCACGCCCTGCTGGGCTCGGCCCCCCCCACCGCACCCACCTGGCGCCGGTGGCTGCAGCCGTTCCTGCAGGAGATGCAACGCTGGGGCCAGATGGGCCAAACTCCGCCGGCATCGGGGGCGTCACCCCTGGGGGGCGAACGTTGGTCCATCCTCTGGGCTGTGTCGCGTGCCATAAACCAGAGGAGGGTTTAGTAGGTGAGAGCCAGGAGTGTAAAACTAGGGGGCTGCAGTGGCTTTCCCCTCACCCCATTTCCTGCTGCCCCCCCGCCCCGGCTCGCCCGCAGGCTGCAGGTTCATATTTCGAAGGATTAGCACGGCTGAGCACAGCCCTCGCGCACGCCGCACAGGGTAACGCGAGCCAGCAACAGCTGCTGGCGTGGTTAACTCAAAGCAGGGCTGGCTTGGAGCTGTGCGGCCAGCCGAGCCGCGTCCTGGGACGTCGGCGTGGACTCAGGAGGGCGAGGCGGACGGAAGAGATGCAGAACTGGCCCTCCTCCTCAGGCCGGCGGGAACGCTGTTGAGGTGGCATGCCCAGCTCCTGACCATGGGCAGTTGCCTCCAGCTGACCTGGGAGGGGCACTGACGTATGAAGGAACAAGACGGGCCCACCCGTGATTTCCTGGTAGGTGGATGTGCTAGAGAAATCACCTGCCTTTAGACAGAGACCAAGGGCCAGGCAACCCCTAGGACAGTCCCCGAATGTGAGGGAAACAAAGGTTTCTTCAAGCCCGCACTCCACGCCGTCCCTGTCCCACGCTAAGCTGTCCCGCGAGAGTTTTGCATGGCTTCCCCTTCCTCTGGGAATTTCACCCCAGCGCTCCTTGAGTGGGACTGGCTCTATGGACACAGGGCTTCCAATGGGGAAAACAAGGATCCCTCCCCCCTTAAAAACGGGACCTGCCACTTCGAACACTCACTCCTACCCCTTCGACACCAGGGTAACACCACGGCACTGAGAGAGCTACTGCTGATTTACACCGGTGCCAGCGAAACCTGAACCGGAACTGGTGTCTGTGAGTGGCCCACCGCTTCTCTGAACCTCCACGTTCCTTTCCAGCTCGGGTCATGCCCGTTGTTCACTGGGGCTAATGCCAGAGAAGAGAGGGGGCTGGAAATCTTGATGCATGGACTTGACTCAGCCCCTGGGGTCGGCTGGCGTGTCACAAGCCCTGGCAGTGCAACGCACACCCGGAAGAAGACCACAACTCCCCCGCTGGGAGGTAAGCCCGGCGGCCCTGATGGCATAGAGTGGACGTGCATCAGGCCCAACATTTGCGAAATGCCTAGAGGTGCCAAGATGGAAGATGCTGAACCAATGTCTGAATAGTCTTTATGCAGCAGGGCTGGAGTTTCTGCCCTGGTACTTCAAGGCAGTGGCATACGGACGGGGGTGGGGGAGGCGGAGGGGTCCAGGCCCCTGGGCACCGGCCTGCGGGGGCAGCCGGGCCGGCCCTTCACAATGCGCAGGAGGCAGGTGACGCAGGAGGCTCTGAGGGGTGCTCCTCAGTGCCTCCCCCACCCGCACGTTGTGAAGGACTGGTCCAGCCCCTCTCCCCAGGCCGGGGGGATGAGGCTGCCCTGCCGGAGCCGGTGCTGGGCTGCGAGGCTGCAGCAGGACAGGGAGGTGCCGCATGGCAGGTAAGGGCGGGGGGGGGGGGGGGGGAGGTGGAGCCAAGCCTACATTTGTGCCCACCCAGGCCTCACCCCCCCGCAGGTACAGACCCCCCCCTCACCAGGGCAGCTGGGGATGGTGCCGGGCCCCCTCCTGCTCTGCGTGGGGGGGGGGAACGTGAGGCCGGGGGGGCCCACAAATGTAGGCTTGTCCCTGGGCACTGGAGACCCTCGGTACACCACTGCTAAAGTAACCTCAGGCAATGTTCTGAAACAGACAGATTCAATGGTAAATGCGGCAGTTCTGTAACACTAGTGAATGGTTTCCATGCAAAGAAATGCTATTGTGTCTGACGGACACGTGTGTCTTCCAGTTACAAGTGTGAAGTAAACGTCAAGAGATTAGGGTGTGAAGAGCCGAACGAGTGATGTGCGTGTGCGGGACCAGAGAGTGACGGGAAAAGGCACCAGGGAGTGAAGATAACAACTCTTACGACCCAGCCGGCCCAAGGCTGCCCACCCTGACGACCCTGGGATCCACCTCGAAGGACGAAAACGAGAGGAACTATGAAAAGTAACCACCATGGGCATGCTTGCAAAACACGAGCGATTGATAATCACACTAGGACGCAGATGCAGCATGACGAAGCAGACCCTATAGAATGGCATAAGAGCTTCCCCCTATAAAAGGGGACAGGAAGATGAGGACGGACTTTGGGTTTAGTTCTACAATCATCCTCCAGGAGCATCGGTGAATGCCGACAGACCCCTGTTCTCTCCCTCGTGTCTTAGCCACCTGATCAATGGAGTCCCACGAGCAACTGAGGCTGGTAACTATACTTCATCTTTGTAGACCCTTGTGTGTGTGTGTGAGAGAGAGTGTGCAGGCAGTCGCTTTTTGAAATCTTTGTATTCACAATAAACGTGGCGTGTTGCCTTGTCCCCCTGAATAAGACCCTGCTGTTTATTTTATAAGCATAACATAAGGATCTCTTTCAGATTTTCCTGTTGCTTCACTCACCCCCTGATGTTGTTTCCTTGCAGTCCTGGAGCAACAGAGCAGTTCTCAGCTAGATATTTTGGAGGCTCGGGCTTGGGCAGTGGAATGCTGATGGAAAAACAGGCGCTGGCTGTGTTTGTTTTATTCTGAAAATAGATACACAGGAGCCAGAAAACGCAAACTTCCTTCATATAATCCTAGCAGATCCCACGGGGCTCTTGAAACCAGGGAGAGGGGGGGGATATTTCATAACTCTCATCCCAAATGCAGAGTGCGGCTGAGTTTGCAGGGGGTGAAGACTCTATTTTCAAAATAGCTACTCTTAAAGAAGAGAGATGAACCTGGGAGTGCTGGCAAATCCTGGCGTTCACACAGGCTATCGGGATGGAAACAATAACAACCTCTCCATGCATTTCAACAACCATCCAAAAATTCCTGAAGTCACTCCAGAGTGCCTAGTTTCTATGACAAACAATCAATTAATTAATTCAAGTTGGCTTGAAAATGGGCCCAGAATTATTGCAAAAATGAACCTGGCTTGAGTTTCCAGTTTGTAACCAACCCCCTCACACCAGGTGAGATTTGCTTTGTTTTGGATCTTGAAACAAAAATGGATCTTTCTATCTATCTAGTAGTGCCAACGCCAAATGTTCAAAAATCATGAGTCATGCCCCCAAAATCAAGAGCTTGGCTTACAAATCATGAGATTTGACAACAAATGTGGTGTTCTTGTTATTTGCCTTCTGTTTTTGGAACCTTTGAGGTTCACTAGGGTCACATTTTCACGCTTTTCTCTGCAACCAAATGGTCTAGAATATTACTTTATTTTTAAACAGAATGCACATTTGCCATGTATTCACATGACTCCAGGAGCTGGTTCTTTATGAAACCCACTAAACAGGCTGAAACTTGGGATAACATTGTGAGAGTTGGCAACATTGTCCATTTAAACATTTGGACCTAAAATCTGCTCCTTCCCCCTTCCCTCTGACAAACAATGGTGAAAGGTTGCTATGTGATTCTCCCCATGCTTTTGGGACCACCCTCCTGGTCCCTCACTTGTGCTTATTTCCTCTTGCTCAGGCCATTCAGTGCATAGGCTGGTTCAAACTTGTGAGGCTAAATTCTCCCATTCTGTCAAAGCCTCATAGATTGCAACGGAACCAGCACGCAGTCCCGCGGCCCAGATTTTCCAAAATGCCTGCCTAAAGTTAGGCTCCAAGGCCCAGATCCTCAAAGGTCTTTAGGCACCTAACTCTCATTTACTTCAATGGGTGTTAAGTGCCTAAATATCCTTGAGGATCTGGGCTCAAAAGTCCACATCTAGGTGGCTAAATAAATGGCCTGATATTAAAAAATGCTGAGCATCCAGCAGCTGCCACTGGCTTCAAGGTCCAGCCCCATGGACAATCAGGCTACTTATTTAGAAACCTAACTGAGGATTTAAGCAGTTGACTTTACTCGTTTTTGGACACCTACTCATTTTGGACAGTTATTCTTCCGCTCAACTCGGCGCTGATTAGGCCTCAGCTGGAGTTTTGTGTCCAGTTCCGGGTGCCACATTCCAGGAAAGATGCGGACAAACTGGAGCAAGTCCAAAGAAGAGCAACAAAAATGATTCAAGGCCTAGAAAACATGACCTATGAGGCCAGACTGAAAAAATTGGGTTTGTTTAGTCTGGAGAAGAGAAGACGGAGGAGGGACGTGATAACAGTTTTCAAGCACATAAAAGGTTGTTACAAGGAGGAGGGAGGTAAATTGTTCTCGTCAACCTCTGAGGATAGGACAAGAAGCAATGGGCTGAAATTGCAGCCAGGGTGGTTTAATTTGGACATTAGGAAAAAATTCCTAACTGTCAGGGTCGTTAAGTACTGGAATAAATTGCCTAGGGAGGTTGTGGAATCTCTGTCACTGGAGATTTTTAAGAGCAGGTTAGACAAACACCTGGGATGTCTAGATAATACCATGAGTGCAAGGGACTGGACTAGAAGACCTCTTGAGGTTCTCTCCAGACCTATGATTTTATGATCTTGATCTGTGTCTGCCCAAACCCTAGTTTCCAGCCTTTCCTTTTATGTAATGCTCTGATTGCAAGCAGGTGGTGAATAAAACAGACGATTAGAACAGGGCTTCAGGAGAGACGGGAAAAGAACTATTCATTGAAATGAGGCTATAATTTAGAATGGATTTGAGGCCAACTGTGCCCTGAGCAGATTCCTTTGAAAATAAACATCTAAGCGAACTTTGTCAGCAGTTCAGCAACAACAGAAGGAAATGTTTTCTGCTATGAGACGAGACGTCCAGAGGCAAAAACTGCACCAAGGTCTGGGGGGTCTACACCTGTCTGGCAACGGCATGACTTTAAATGTTGCATTGTTCTACAGTATTTATGGGAACACGGCATGCCGAGCCAACATAATGGAGCCAGTTTCAAAGGGCCCAAGGAAAGGATATTCTCACTCCCATACGTGTAACAGGCATTCATTGAGCTGCGTGTTTTTGCCCGTTCTGTGTTTTAAAAACCTTCCGTTCCCCGTCAGAGGGCCAGTTCCGCTCTCAGTTACACCAGCGTAAATCCATTTGCGTCAGTGGTGTTTGTCTGGTTTTTTTAATTGGTGTAACAGAGAGCAGAATTGGGCCCAAACCGAGCAAACAAAACAAGGGGAAAAAAGCGGGTGTGTGTGTGGGGGGTTGTTCCGTGAGCCTTCCTCCACTGGTGTACTGGAGTGAATTCAATGGAGCTACTCTGGATTTGCAGCTGTGTAAATGAGAACAGGAGCTGGTCCTGAACCTTTGCACCTATTCCTCCAACATCCCCACTCCCTAGAGAGCTGCACACCAGCAGGAATCAGAGGAAGGGATCACCATTACTTCCTAGATTTCTTTAGGGGACGTATCGGACCCCAGAGAGGTTTCGAACCCTTGTTCAGCCTTTCGGCCAGGGAATATTCTCAGGAGGTCTCTCTGACTATTACTAAAGCCAACACTTCAATTCTGCTTCCCTTCCAAGTTGCAAGCAAAAGCAGGGTGAGCCTGTGCTCCAGCCAGCCAGAATGCAGAGACAGGACACCCAATGCCCAGCATTCACGCATCCGCTAATGTCCCTCCTATTCTAAGCAACGTTATTCAGATTACTCTGCTGCCCTCGTCACCAGGGTATCGGGGCATCTGTTGAGTCCCCTCTCACAACTGCCTTTGGTGGAGTCGGAATCCACCTTTGAGTTAGCCGTGAGTATGACCGGCCGTGAACCAGACGCCAGGCATTCCCCTGGGTGACCCCACATTAACTTTAGGGACCGTAGCCAGTGGAAATCACACCCGATGTTTGCAAACACGGGCAGTAAGAGAAAGACAAAGGGAGGAAAAGGACAATGATAATAACACTTAACACATATATGGCTTCTTGCATCTCAGCTCTCCCAGCCACCTGACAGAGGCGGGTACAAATTATTATCCTTTTTGTACAAGCGGTGGAAAGAAAACACCGGGGAGAGGTTAGAAAACGTAAAGGCTACACCATGACCTAGTGGCTGCGCTAGGACTAGAACCCAACACTCTGACGCCAGTCTCTCCTTGAACTGCTAAGCAACTAGGCCTCCCTCTAGATTATACTGCCTCCTGCACATGGAGGAAATAGACATGATGGAGTTGAAATGTCCGTGAGTCCGTGGTCCTTTGGCAGTGGGACAGAAGCGTCTGCGGGTGAGTTAGAAGCCCAGCAATGGTTTCTGCACCAGAAACGTAACACGTTCAATACGAAATGTCTTCACTTTGAGGCCCTCATCCTCACGAACTCCTTGTAGTTGACTATCAGCATCGGCCTCCTTGATCATCTCATCCTCCTCCTCGTCTGTCAGCTTCTCGCCGAGGTGGGTCATGACGTGGCGGAGCTCTGCTGCGCTGGCAGAGCCGTTCCTGTTCTTGTCAAAGAGCGAGAAGGCTTCTTTGAACTCTGCAATCTGCTCCTCCGTCAGCTGGTCAGCCATGCTGGTGCCGTCACCGTGTCTGTGCCTCTCCGCTCGCAGGAGCAATGCATGCTCGGTTCTCCTTGGGGTTCGCAGATAGCCAAGCAGTGGGGAAAGGCTTCTTCGACTTCTTGCCTAGGGATGAAACAATGGCTTGGAGAGAGAGCGAGCGCTCAACACAGTTCATACTTTTCATTGGTGCAAACTGCGTCATGGAGTGAAATGAGATCATCCGTCTACGTCGTCTTCATTACCTAAGTGCCGGATCCTGTCCAGACAGGAGCTGAGGAAGCCAGAACAAGATGTGTGGGCAGAGGGGAGAGAGGCAAACACTAGTACCCACAACACCGACCGTCAAAAACGGCACAGGCCATTTTACTGAGCCATTGCTTCCGTTGCAAACAGGAAACGATGCCTCCTGCATTCCTTGCACGCTCAGTGGCTTTAAGAAAGCAGGCCTGGGCCTGAACTGGACACGGATCATGTCTCGGTAAAATTGGTTTTGTCTGCAGAAAAGGAATCACAGAATCACAGCAGATGGGGGTTGGAAGGGACCTTGGGAGGTGTCTAGTCCAACCCCTGCTCAACGCAGGGACCAACCCCAACTAAATCAAGGAAAATCAACCCGCCTTGTTTAAATGCTACAGATGAACTCCAGCCCCGTGCCCAGGACCAGCCCAAGGGCTGTGCGCCACTGAAGCCGCACATTAGCCCTCTTAAGTGATGCGTGGGCCCTGCGCATCCTCAGCGCAGGGGCGACTTTCCTTCTTCTGCAGGAGCACGTCTGTATCCTCGCCTGTGCCGCTCCGCTTTCACTGCCACCCCCTTGCACGCTCTGTGCTTTGAGACGGAGCGGAGGGACATTCCCATTGGGGCTGGAGCAATCAGGCCATCGTGTAAAGGGGGACGGGTCACTGCAAGGCCGATTTCCTTGTGCGAGCACGGGCTGCACGAGGCAGTGGATGTGCAACTCTCTGCTACGCCGAGCAGCTGGGGGGCGAGGGGGCAGTCGGGCCGAGGGGCGGTCGTAATGCCATCGAGGCAGATCCTTGTGCTGGAACAGAGCTGCACAAAGCGATGCCTGTGTGTTATTGTTGGGCGAGGTTGCGAGGTCTAAGGGCTTGTCTGCGGGGCGACGTTACCCCAGAATAAGGTACGGTGTGAATTTACCTCGCTTTAGCTATTCCCGGATAGCTCCCAGCGTGTCCTGGACTAGTTTATTCTTCCATAGCTCTTCAGGTCAATTCCTTCACGTATTCAAGCCCTTATATCAACTCGAGGGCACTTTGCTGGCAGTGATAGCCTGGGACGCGATTGCAAAATGTCAAGGAATGGCCTAGCTGTCAACGGGAAGAACCTCTTGGATTTAGGTGAGCATCAGAAGAAAGGAAGGGAGAAATGGGGGGACAATGACACACCGAGTTTCTGGGGTCTCCTTAGCAGAGCCAACAGCTTCATTCACATCGGACCTATAGCTCAAAGAACTGGTTAATGGCAGCCATTAACGCCCTCCAATCTAACACCCCCCCGTCTCCGCTGGCACGGGGAATGGGGGTCAGTGGCGCACCGAGGGGGGCTGGAGGGAGGCCAGGTCAGGCGCCCCCCCCCGGCCGGGGAGTGAAGACACCCCGCCAGAGCTGGCGTTGGGCTGTGGGGCTGTAGCTGGAGAGGCGGGGGGGGGAGGAGCCAGTGGAACCTGGCCAATGAGTACATGAAAGCTCCCTGCGCAGGAGGCGGTAAACGGGGTGTCCCCCCCCCCCGCAGGTACAGACCCCCTCCTCCCTGAGGCAGGTGAGGGGCAGCGCTGGCTGGGGGGAGCCAGGGACCCCTCCTGTCCTGCTCGTGGGGGGGGGCACGTGAGGCTGGGTGGGGGGGCACCAATGCAGGCTTGGCCCCCTGGCGCCGGAAACCCCCAATACCTCAGAGCCTCAGGCACGGGCCAGCACCCCATCGTGCTAGGTGCTGTACTAGCCCAGGACAACGTGAAGAGCAGCTAGCTTTGTGTCTTTGGAGAAAATTGGGCTCCCTTGTCCGCTAACCCGTGCCATTTCCTTACCTGAGCTGTGCGAAGCAGGCCTTCCCGCACAATGGACGAGAGAGCATGAACGCCCGCGGCCCCCCTTGGACAATGATGAAGGACAGATCGGGCTCTGATTCCCAGACTTGGAGGCGTCTCTAGTCCAACCCTGCCCCAGGCAGGGGGGTGAGCGCAAGCCCTGGGTGGTGGAGAGTCTCCATTCGCGTCCTCTTTGGAAGATGCTTTGGATGCCGCCCCGTTGGTCTGTTGCGTTTCCCACCATTCTCTAATCAGGACATTCATTGCATTCGTAAGAGATTTTCCACCAAGACCTTCGTGTTTCTGATGCTGATTTCATTAGATCCTTGAACAATCCTCAGGAGCGCTGACCGTGATGTGCCACGGACAGTTTGGCTTTTGGGACGAAAACAAATGTTGAAATATTGGAATTTCCTGGGGGATGGAAATTCTAATTTCCATCCAGCTCAAGTGTGGGCGAAATGCTCGGCCTCTTTCGATTAAGAATCCCTCCCTGTCCATGGAAAGCAGTAGAGCTGTGTCTCAGGTTACAGGTTCCTATCACTGTTCGGATCCTGCAAAGAGCTTGCCAACGCCCTCCAGCCCCAGAACTGGTGGTCAGGGCCTGTGGTTCCGGAGAAAAACCCGAGTCCATCTGTATGCATCAGCAAGGAGCAGTGACAGCACACGCACAGTGAGTTTTGCTTGGCTGGCCAACTTTAAGCTTCTTAATTTCTTTTTGACAAACAAGTACATCATGGAGCATCTCTCAAAATGCAAATGGTGCAGTGAAGTGCTCTGCTGGGAACGTTTTTCTAGGGTCTACCAAAAAACCAGCCCCATTTTCTCCTCCTCATCCTCCAGCCAGGGTATGAGATCTGGTTCCATGAGTGCTATACCATTCTCTTGGCACTAGCCAGCAGTAAGACCAGATCTACTGGTTTCACGTGGCGGGGGGAATTTTACTGTGGAAA
Source organism: Emydura macquarii macquarii (assembly GCF_026122565.2). Taxonomy (NCBI): domain Eukaryota; kingdom Metazoa; phylum Chordata; order Testudines; family Chelidae; genus Emydura; species Emydura macquarii. The sequence goes on along the minus strand of NW_027133607.1, from coordinate 7,880,395 downwards.
TCACCATCATGTGATTTAAAGATAAAACAGGGGATGATCCACAAACTGCTCCGTTTTGCTAGCGTGAATCCTCTGCAGTCACCCTGAGTTAAAGCTGGGGTAACAGAGCAGTGTGCTGGGACCTTGGTTCTTCCCTTTGCTGCCAAACTAGCATTAAAACAGATTCAAAATTAAGAAAGGCCTTGGCTACCCTGAAAATACAGGTCAACCTAGCTACATCCCTTAGAAGTGTGAAAAATTCACCCCCCCCCCCCCACCCGCCAAGAGACATCGTTCAGTGGCAGCATAGACACCTCGAAAGCGAGGGAAGAATTCTTCCATTGAGCCGGCTACCTCGCTACCGCCTCTCAGGGGTGTTACAGCAGCAACAGGAAAATGCTTCCAATTGCGGGAGCAAGTGTCTGCATCACACTGCACTGTCTGTACACTTGCAGTGTAGACGCAGCCTTAGACTCTTGTAGGGCCAGATCCCCCTCGCCTTTTCCCCAGTGCAGGGGAGTTGGAGACGCTGGGGATTAGGACAGGAGTGGTGGGTGGCTAAGGAACTGGCTGAAGGGGAGAAGACAACAAGTTATAGGCCGCGGGATGGGGTGGGCCATGGCCCAACCAGCTTTTAGCAGGGGCTGGCATTTGCCCTATTCTGATTTCTCGTAACAACAGCTGGGAGTGACATGGCTCCCCCCACCCACCTCAACAGCCAGGACTGGGAGCAATGCAATGGCGTTGCTGGCTCCTCTTCCCCCCTCCCCTCACTGGCCCAGTCTTTGCTCAGAAGGCAGCACTTTTCAATCTTGAAAAAAACAAACAGGATCAGCTGGTGGAAGCAAGACAAGCTCTCCCCAGGCTCTGGGCTTAGCCTGAAGATGCTGCAGATTTTGCCATGATCTGCCCCTGGCCTTCACATCGACATGTTAAAAAGGCAGGCGCGAGCCCCTTGTGACACCGATAGACACGGTCCAAGAGCAGCAGCCCGGGGCACATTCAGGGGATAATTCTCCTCCCAGACAGCCCAGCTTTGGACGTTTCAGCACTGCAGACTGACCCCTGGGATCTTTCCCTGCTGGGAAGGAAGGAGTAAATGCTGGCCCACCACAAAGATTGTTTGAATTCCACGTCAAACGTCCCCCTTTTTTCCAATGCTCTAATTTTTTAGTGCCGTGCAGTACCCCAGTGTGGCCATTTAGTCCCACTTGTGAGAATCTTTCCTTTGCCTACTTTGGTTAGGTCATTACCAGGTAGGTCCAGAGAGGCTGTTACATACCAATGCTGTGAATGCTTTGATCTTACCAAATCTCCCCAGGGTTGCACTTTTCTAGGACCTTTTTTCCCAGAATACCTTCTGAGGAGTTGCTGATCCTTTGTCTGTGTGGATACAAGCTACAGCTGCCCTCAAGCAGCCCTTTTGTTGCTGTGCTGTCTGTCTGTCCTTTGCCCCAACTCCTGGTAAGTAATCTCAGCTCCGCTTGTACGTACCCTTTAATATTTATATGGGGGCCAGAATCCCATAGACTTGCGCACCTCCGTGAATTTCACTGACGTTCCATGTTTACGCCCTCAGATCTTTACAGCTACACACTAGAAACCTGCTTCCAACTCAATCCTTTTTATTTATCATAATTATTTGTATAAAACCTTCAGTGCACATAAACCCATGCCAGTCTGAACAGTTTGCAAGATTTGGCTGTCAAAATGTGTGCATTATAGATCCATGCTGCTAAGATCCATCATTTAATTACACACCAGAGAGTGATTTTTTAAGAGTTTTTTTTTTAAAAAAAGTTTGGTATCTCAACGACTTTTGAGCCAGCGTTAATTTAGTCTCCTCCTTCATTTAATTAACGTGCATAGTTTCTCTCTAATACTACCGTTCCCCCTTGACAAACTTTTAAATGTTCATCTTAACCCTGTAATTTAGCATCAACTCATTATGTTAGTGGTGAAAGATCAAGTTACAACACATCATCTGAACATTTCTTTCCTGATGGATTAGAAAGCTCTCCAAAAATATCATGTCCAAAAATAATCTAGGGATCATGCAGCTACTGTGCTGGCTCTGTAGATAATGGAAACCACTTCAAGCCAGGGGGTGCTGCACCTCCAGCACCCTTAACTCCAGCACCTATAACTTATTTTTTAAAAAAAAACAAAGTTATAAAACCATAGACTACAAAGAAGATTCCAAAATCTTTTTAAAAGGTTACCTAGCGACTGAAAATAGTTCTTAGCGCAAGATTCCTTCGCAGGGTTTGCCATGCAAACACTGGAGCACTTACCAGGACACTGAAAGTGAAATGAATGAAACGTAGTAGAACTGATTATTTTTCATTGTCTACACTTAGAGAAATGCGGAAAGTAAAGCACATAAATAGTTGCCAACGACATTAACATTTTTAAAATGCTTTCATTTGTAGCGGCCTAAATCAGGGTTGTCGTTATTATTTGCCTAGTCAGATTTGGGCTTGGGAATATTTTGCTGTATTATCTCCTGAGTGTTCTGAATTTGCAAATAAAGGCTCGCAGAAAGACTTGCTTTGCAAAGTTTGACACACACGGACAATAAAAGGGCACTTCCATAGTCACGAGCAAGGAACTGAGTGTAATAACTTGATGTTTTCCAGTCACTCTTCCTGTATTACCGCACGCAGTGTGAGTTTTGTAACTTAATAGCTTCGCGATTAGCGTTGTGTGTTAATAAGAATCAATTACACGCTCTATGTATTATGCGAAGAATGTATGTAAGAAAGAATGACATTACGCGTAAATGTAAAGTAAGAAATCGGCCGGGGAGGGGGGGTGTTGGTTGGTTTGTTCCCCCCACAACCAAAAAGGCGTTCCGCGACCCCTGCAAAAGGTGAATGATGGGGCTGGAGAGAAGTGGTGAATGGAAGGCCTCACGGCTCAGCCTGGGGTCTGATCTCATGTCCTGTTTTTATTCACGAGCCTGGACAAAAAGCAGGAGCGGGGCGATGACATTTGCTGATGACACAAAGCTGGGAGGCGTGGTCTGCACAGAGAGAGGAGCAGTGGCTGGCTTGGCGCGGGGAGGGTGGCTAAGAGGTGTTGAGTGGCCTGGGATATACAGGAGGTCAGATTAGACGAACTGGTGGTTCCTTCTGACCTTGAACTCTACATGATTAGCCTGCACTGTAGGGAATCTCCTCTCATCCCCACCCGAAAAGCCCCGCCAAGAGCGCAGCAGGGCAGATTTGCTCCCCCTGGCTGAAGAGTGTGTGTGTGTGTCTGTCTGGGGGGGGCGAAACCAGGCTTTCGAGTCTACTGGGGTACCAGCCCCGTGGGGTGAGAAAGCCCAGGCGTCGTGGCCAGCCGTTTAGGGCTTGTCTGTACGGACAGTGAGTGCGCAGCAAGCTGGGGCGTCGGGTGACAGTCCACCAGCCTGTACGCGCTAACGGACCGGACGGACCCCGCTACCGCATGCTCTAAGTTCCCGTATGGGCTTGGATCGACGCCCGGCCTGGCGGTCGGTTAGCGCCCGGCGGGCTGTGGATTTGCACTCCAGCGTGCCGCGCGCTAGCTACCTCTGGAGACGGCCCCTTCGTCTATATTCTACTGCACGCAGCCTTCCTGAGCCATGGAGAACACTGCTGCTCCCGCTCCCAGGGAGCTCAACAGGAATCTGGGGTTTAAAAAGAGCTGGACGGACTTAACGGTGAAACGGCCCCGTGCAGAGGCTCATTCAGTTCTTAAATCCCACGACGCATAGATCCTGGCCCTCTGCACAGGCTGAATTTCATCCTGGAGGAGCTGCGAAGCGTGCCTAGCCCTGCATTCCTCCCCAGCCCCCCCCGCGCCGTTGTCCTCGAGCCACATGAACATCTGGCGCCGTTCCACTCCGCCTCTGCCCCATCCAGCTGCACGGGGCGCCTGGGAGGAGGAGCCGCTGGGGCGAAGGCCTGGATGCACCGCACAGCAAGTCAGGCCGCGGCGTTTGGCTTTTGTCGGCTGCCGGTTTCATGTTGTTTGATTTCACTGGTTCCCTCCCGGGGCTGTTCCAAGTGTGATGTCTTTGTGCGCAGGTGCCTGTGTTCGGTGAGTTCTGTAGGGTGCCCGCGGGCCGTATTCATTGTAAGGCTCAGGATTGATTTTTATTTTGTCTTCAGCTGGAGGGAGGACAGGAAACGCAGGAGAAGACGAGCTGCTTTGAACGTCTTGAGAAGGAATTGTTATCACAATCTTATTCCTCTACCAGATCCTCTACAGACTAATGTCATTTGCCCTTGTTCGCCAATGGGTTAATGCTCATAATAAAGAGAACACTGGTTTTTTTCCTCTGAAGGTCTCAGTGTATTTTAGAAACAAGAATGACGTTATCCTAACCCTGCGGGAGAGGCTGTCTGCTCTAATTTGCCTTATCTTTCAGAGGGGGAAACTGAGGCACAGAGTAAAGGCGGGCCGGATTTTCAAAAGCCTCCCGACAGCATGCTGGGAGCTGAGCTCTTTTGAAAAACCGGCTGCCAGGGCAGCCATGAGAACTTGAGATCCTGCCCCAGTCGGCCGGCCCAAGGTCTCACAGGAAGTGCGTTAGATGTGGAGCAGTGGAATGGGGGTGGTGGTGTGGACACCGCAGAACCCCCGGGGCCAGAAAATGGCTTGTTTGGTCTGGGGGGCCATGATTCTCACTGGGGCTCTGAGAGATCCTGGACAAGCCCTTGTAACAGCTGTGTTTGGCGCGGTACCCCCTGGCTTGACGTGATAACAACAATTGCACGCTTTGCCATTTTATTCACTGGCGTGCAGCCCCCTCCCTATAAAAGTTGCTCCGGAGCCCCTGTGTACAGCAGCCAGTACTTGAATGTGCATCTCCTGCCAATGCCTTCACCACAAACCACCAGATGAGCTGCGAGCTGCCCTCTCCCTCCTAGCCAGGCCGCCTGCTACCCCGTGGTGAAATGGGTCTTCACCAGAATGGCTGTTCCCTCACCCCAGCCTGCTCTGTCCATGGGATTGTTTCAGCTTTCTGGCCTGGTGGATGCGGGGAAGCAGTAGAGGTGATGTTTCTTGATTGTAGGAATGCTTTTGACCCAGTCCCACATGACTTCTCATAAGCAAGTGAGGGAAATGCGGTCTAGATCAGTGTTTCTCAACGCCCAGTCCATGAACCGGTGCCGTTCCCTGAGATCTCCCAGACACAGTTTACACACAGCTTCAGAAGGCAGCAACCGGTCCCTGGTATCAAAAAGGTATCAAAACATTGGTCTAGATGAAATCGCTATCAGGTGGGTGCATAACCAGCTGGAAGAGCAGACTCAAAGAGCAATTATAAATGGTTCGCTGTCACACTGCGAGGACATATCTAGTGAGGACAGGCAGGGGGTCTGTCTTGGGTCCGATGCTATTCAGCATTTTCATTAATGACTTGGCTAAAGGCGTGGAGAGTACGCGTTTCAAATCTGTGGGTGACACTGAGCTGGGAGGGGTTACAAGCACTTTGGCAGACAGGATTAGAATTCAAAACGAGGTTGACAAACAGGAGAACTGGTCTGACGCCAACAAGACAAGCGTAAAAATAGCACATTTAGGCAGGAAAACAAAATGCCCAAACACAACATAGGGAATCACTGATTACTGCTGAAAAGGATCTGGGGTTACACTGGATCTCTAATTGAACAGGAGTCAACAGTGCGACACAGTTTGGAGAAAGGACTAATGTCCTTCTGGGGTGCATTTGCAGGAGTGTTGTGTGTAAGAGACGGGAGATAATTGTCCCACTTTGCACAGCACTAGGGAAGCCTCAATGGGGTCTGTGTCCAGTTAGGTGCCGCACTTCAGGAAAGATGTGACCAAACTGGAGAGAATCCAGAGGTGAGCAAGAAAAATGACAAAAGGTTTTAGAAAACCTGACCTGTGAGGAAAGGTTAAAAAAACGGAGCCTGTTTAATCCTGAGAAAAGAAGAGTGAGCTGGGGACTTGGTAACGGTCTTCAAATACGTCAAGGGCTGTTATAAAGAGGACAGTGATCAATTGTTCTCCATGGCCCCTGAAGGTAGAGCAAGTGGTAATGGACTTAATGGGCTGCGAGGAAGAATTAGGTTAGATGTTAGGAAAAGCTTTCTAGCTACTGGGATAGTTAAGCTCTGGAACCGGCTTCCAAAGGAGACTGGGGAATCCCCGTCATCGGAGGTGTTTAAGAACACGTTGGACAAACACCTGTCAGGGATGGTCTAGGTTTACTTGGCCCTGCCTCAGCGCGGGGCAATGGGCTCGGAGACCTCTCAAGGTCCCTGCCAGCCCTACGTTTCGATGGGTCTGCGCCCAAGGCTCCACCCTGGTAACAGGAACGGTGCACCAGCCAATTTGGAAGGCCTCATCCATTGTTGCTGAACCCTCCTTCCACCCCTAGTCTTCAGCCCCCATGCTTTATGTGGGGCTGCCCCCCACCCAAAACCTTGCTTCTAAGGTGGGGATGGAACCTTGATACCCCTTCCAGATCCGCATCTGGATTCCCAGCACCGTCAGGTTAGCAGATGTTGGATTTGGGGAGTTGATCTGGCCCGTTGTGAAGAGGGGGCCATTTGCCAAACACCGATCTGGGTTTTGAACACCCTCCATGTTTGGGGTGGGTGGATCAGACCGTGGGGTATTGATCAGCGGAGACATTGCTCTTTAGTTAGAGAGTGGGGAGAAGGTGATCAGAGGAACTCCTGGGACCTGAATCACTGCTGCCTTGCACCATGTGTAGTCATTTGCATCAGCAAATCCTGCTTGGGTAGCATTTTACCCCCACACTGCACTGGTAGAAATAGTTAAAGAAGGTGAATCTGGCTCCTGGCTCCCAGCCCTATGCACATTCCCTTAGGCCAAAGGACCTAACCCAAGCAGCCTGGAACACTGGGCTGCTGGGAACCAAATTCCAGCCTTTCTTAGTACCGTGCAATCGGCGCTTTCTCGGTGGTAGTGGAGAAAAGGAAGAACTGAAAGCGCTCTGGAAGGAAATAATCATGCTTTTATTGGAAAACAAGGCTACTGCTTGGCCTAGTTTTGGAGGAACTTGCACCAAAAGCTGATCCCTTTGCAATGACTGGCTACAGAAAACGGAAACAGCACAGACACGATAGAAGGAAATATTTTTCCCGGCGGTATGCAGAAAAAAGGGGACCACCCTGGTTTCTCTCAGCACGTCTACACTGCTTTGCAGGTAGCTAGGGTTACGGCAGCATTCCTGGCATTCCCTGGGGGTGAAATTCCAGCCCTGCATGGAGGCTGATGTGCCGCTTATGTCCCACTCTGCAAACATTTATACGTGGGCTTAACTTTAACCACAAAGTCCTATTGTGAGTAAAGCGCATGCATAAGTGTTTGCAGGATCGGGGCCTATGAGTTTAAGTGGGACCTGACTGCCACAGAAGCCTGGCTGTGGCACTCGGCACAGGGAATATCACCCTCTCACACGATATCCAAAGCTCAGGGAATACCACTGTGTCGTCCTTTCCCGGGAAAAGCAAAGGCGCCCCAATTCGAATGGCAAACCCTGCCCCTGAAGCAGACACCCGCGTGGCACTGTTACAGCTTCCAGCTCTGCCTTGTTTTTACCACCGGTTTACTGGCCCACAGTGCCAGCGTCACAACCGAAGTGTAAAGGGATCTTGACGGAAGTGCCGCTTTGCCCAAACGTTATCGAACTGGACGCGTGAAACCTGAACTGTCAAACGCCCCATTTCCTAAACAGCAAATAACCCACGACAGAAAATGAGCAGCTAACGTGTCCCCCTCCCTTAAGGTTTGCACCAGCATGAATAAGACTCAGGCAGTGCCATCAGTACAAAGATTTCTTCCGAGTGCTTTCCCACGCTCGCCACAAATTCCTGGGAGCAAATTTCCATACAAGCTCATCCAGTCCTCGTTTTGCAATTTGCTTGAGGATCAGCACATCTAAGGGCAGTCCAAAAGCTTGTCTTTGCTCATGTTCGCTGTTGTCTAGTGTCCCACTTCGAATTGAATTTGGCCTCCGGTTTGGGACTCCTCAACCCAGCCCAGCAGACCCCACTTCTGTGCTGCACAAAGACAAACTCAGACAGACACCAGCTCAGATCGCAGGGAAACTCTCCTTAGGCAAGTGGGAGGAGGGGCACAGAAAGAGGGAAGTCCCAGATCAAGATACACATTTGTGGCTTGATCCTTTTGAATGAGTAATGAACATACAGCCCCAGTCCTACCACCACAACCGTGCAAGGCGACCCTGGTGTCGGTATGGAACCACAGTGACTTCAACAGGGCCCCACCTGACAGGGTGGTTCTCCTAGCATGGACCCAATGCAGGAGTGGGGTCTGGATGTGGCTTGAAAGATGGTGCAAATTGCCAAGGACGTGATCCTGAAAAACCCAGCCCAGCTGAGGAATCCTTGCTCCTAGGGAAAGTCACCAGGAATAAGGACTGGAAGCATCCGGCCCCCTTTGCTGACTGCACGTCTCTTCCAACGCCACAGGCTGCCCGTTCCTAAAGGAAACCTAATTATTTCAACAGGCCTAAACCAGGTGTGTGACCAGAGACACTTCATTTTAGATGAGCCACAGGACTTAGGCTAAGAAGCAGGGTAAGTCACAGCCGGCCTGTAGAATAAAGTAAGAGAATAAAGGGGAAGAAACCAACAGAGCAGCAGAGACATGCATAGGCTTCGGGCAAGAGGGGAGAGCCCATTGACGGGTAGGTTACAATGAAAGGAAGCAAATGAATGAGCGAAACTATGCGGTACCAGGAAAGCAAGTTTCCTCACTTCTCCGTCATCATCCGAACAAACTCCTCGTAGTTGACTTGCCCGTCGCTGTTGCTGTCGGCCTCCTTGATCATCTCGTCCACCTCCTCGTCCGTCAGCTTCTCGCCCAGGTTGGTCATGACGTGGCGGAGCTCCGCCGCGCTGATGTAGCCGTTCTTGTCCTTGTCGAACACCCGGAAGGCTTCCCGGATCTCCTCCTCGCTGTCCGTGTCCCTCATCTTCCTCGCCATCATGGACAGGAATTCGGGGAAGTCGACCGTGCCGCTGCCGTCGGCGTCCAGCTCGCCGATCATGTCTTGCAGCTCGGCCTCGCTGGGGTTCTGCCCCAGCGACCGCATGACCGTCCCCAGCTCTCCGGTGGTGATGGTCCCGTCTCCGTCCTGGTCAAAGAGCGAGAAGGCTTCTTTGAACTCCGCGATCTGCTCCTCCGTCATCTGGTCGGCCATGCTGGCGCCTTCGCCGCGTCTGTGTCACACAGCCTCCCGGATCGCTGGCGGAATGCACGCTCGTTTCGCCCTGCCTCAGCGCGTGGGCACAGGCAGGGAAATCACCTCCTGACGTGCGCTCAGCTGGCGGCGTCAGCTGTAAAGCAGAACATCCACACCCTCTGCCTCGCCTGAGAGCCCGGAGCTGGCTTGCACACCTGTGTGAAGTCAGTGGGAGGATCAAGCCCCTTATCCTCTTCGCAAACCACCCTGGAAACAGGCACAAGGGCAGCCGTGGCTGCAGGAGACGGGGGTTAATAGTAGGGGCAGAGGCCTCTGCAGAAGGCACATACTGATATTAGCATGGAAACTATTCGAGAGAGGGGGACTATATCTGTCTGTCTGTCTGTCTGTCTCTGCATGGTGCCTGAGCACTCTGAGACCTCCAAGGAAAAAGAGTATTTAGAGACGGTCCCTCTTTTGGCCGCATGCCATCAGAAGAGGATTTCGTAGCCAAGATACCCTGATCTAGGCAGGCCAGCCACGAATGGTGAAATCAAGGAGGATGCAATTGTTTCCCCCCCTCACACACCACTTTCCAGTTGATTTTCCCCCTCCTGCTTCAGGCTTAGAGCTCAGATTTCTGGGGGTCAGCACTAGCCTCCGGCCGGCTATGTCATGTAACGCCAGCCAGTAGATCAGGCTGTCAATTCAAATCAGGGGGACGTGCAGGTTGTCTCCCCAGAGCTCAGAGCTTGTGGTCTCAGAGCCCGGTTACTCACAGCAGCAGCTGCTGTCCGGTGGGTAGGTTGTAGGGCTGGGAGTTAAGAGAGCAGGGACCTTTCGGTTCCGCTGAGCTGGGGCACGTCACGTTGCTTCTCCGTGCCTCAGTTTCCCTGCCTCTAAAAGGGGATCATGATGATCTACGGAATAGAAGTGGTATCCAAGCAATATTATTCATTGCTCTTCTAGCTCTCCTCGCCAGCCTGTGGAACCCATAAGGCCCAGTCCCTCAAAGGTATTTAGACAATTAAGTCCCATTAAATCAGTGGTGCCTAAATCCCTTTGAAGATCTGAGCACAGAGGAGTCAAAACTGAAAATCCCTGCCTGGGCAGCAGAATGCAGGGGTCAATCTCTCTCCTCCTTCGCTGGAGATACTGGGCACTGCACACTGGGTGAGGGCAAGCAGAGGGGATCGTGGGACGTCAGCTGGTTGAGGGGACTGTCTTCCGTGGGTGGCAAACGCCAGGAGGAAAGTTCAGGTGACTCGAGCCCTGGGGAATGCCAGTCTTGACGGCGTCTCCTCCCCCTCGCTCAGACCCGTCATCACGGCTCTTGCTTCTTGGACGGTAGGCAGCCAGCTTCTGAACAAACGCCACCTGCCAGTGGTGCGCTGCCAATCTAAGCGCATGGTTGTGCAGAGGGGCGCTGGTCTGTGACTCTGGCTGCAGGGCCTACCCCAATACACACAAATGATCATGTACAATCCTGGACGCTGGAGCTGGTGGATTTCAGGTCTCCTAGGCGGGAACTCTACGGTAACTTTCTCACGCTGGCATTTTATAGCTGTTGAATCAGAAATCTCCTTGGGGCTTTTCTGACTTAAGTTTTCAAATGTTTAAAGAGGATGCCGGCCCTTCCTCGATGTGACGGGGCTTGTTTCAGTGAACTCCAGTTGTAGGAGAGAGGCTGTTCGCCCTTTAGGGCTCAGGTTCAAAGCCTGGACAGCTGCCAATAGGAATTCACATGAGGCGCTGCTGGCATTTGACCAGCCCAGCTCCCAGAGCCGCCTGGCTTGGTTCATGCACAGTGATGATGGACAGCTGGGAATCTCTGGTCTGCTTTCTCGGCTGTCAAAACGCTCCAGATCAGATTCTCATGTGTCCAAGCTGGGCCCTTTTCCGCTGCCAGAGGTGCAAAGGGGTGTGAGTGTGAATAAGAGTGCAAAGGGGTGTGAGTGTGCAAAGGGGTGTGAGTGTGAATCTGATTTCAGATTAATACAACTGACCAGAGTGAAGGCCTGTTTCAAAGCACATAAACGACAGGAGTGCAAGACGAATGATCTCACAGCCATTCAGTTAAACTTCCTGCTAATAATAATAATACCAACTGAAAGCATGACCTAAAGTCCAGTAGGGGAAGGGAAACTGAGGCACGGAGCGGTGATTTGACTTGCCCAAGGTCACAGATCCAGGCCACCATTAACTTGCAGCCCTTCAGTTCAACGTCCTGCTAATGCCAATAACAGAAGGTCTGGCCTAAAGGCACAGGAAGCGTCTTTTCACTGCCTCTCCAATCTGCACTGCATCCTTGCAGGAATCACCTAACGGCGCAGCAAATCTCAGGCCCCATGCACGCATATAAAATGGTCTTGCCTTGTCCAACTTTGACTTCAACGGGACCCTGGGCCAGCACAGAACTCCTGGCCGCACTGAGTCCACGGTCCGCAGATACTATGGTAATAGGTGTGGTAAAAAATACCTAAGCAGGTAGATGGATGTTCCCTGCTCTAAGGAGCTATGCGCTTCAGTGCCAATGGTCTGGCATCTCTCAGCAGCAAAACATTTCTAGAAAATTGCCTGAGACTGCAAGCCGTTTTCCAAACCCCGGGCCTGCTGCTGCGCTTGACTCCTACTGGTTCAAATCCAGTCGAACCCCATTGATTTCAGCGGGGTCACTCCTGATTTACGCCGGCGTACATGAGCTCAGAGCCCCCTGTCAATCTCCTGTGCTGCAAGTGAGTTACTGAATCCCGCACAAAATGAAACAAAAAGTTGGAGCTAAAAGAGACAGATGAGAGGAACTGGCCCCGGCGACATCCTGTTTGTTAATGACTCACGATTTCAAGAAACAGTGAGACACTGAGAAATGAAACCACCGCATCTGGGAGCTTCCTGGAATAGAGGCTGCAGAAATAGGCTGATAGTTAGCAATAATTCCGAATATCTGGGCATTGTTATTGCTACAGTTTTGTTAATGGAGGGATCAAGTATGTAAGAGAAACGGGAGCTGCCCTTTTAAGACTAAGATGTGGGCGAGCACAGTGAAAAGCTGCCGGGCAAAAGGGTTGGACAAAAGCCTCGACAAAGCTCCCCCTGAAAAGCCGGGTCTCGTGACTGAGGGCGCATGCGGTCGCCTCTACGTTTACGTCTCAGCGGGACGAGTGGGGTATTTTTGTAAGATGCTCCCGGCTCCCAGCACGGCGAGGGGCTCTTTGATTGCGAGGGGGATGCGGCCAGAAAGCCTCAGCTCACAGAACATTAAGAGAGAGAAAAGAAAAGAAAAGAAAAGAAAATCAGGGCACGGCGGAGCACTAAAACAAGGATTGCAGAGGCAAGAGGGGGGCTTAATTTGGGCCACGGCTTGTCAGGGCTGAGCCCAAACACCTCTGGGCTTAATGCATCTGTTATGAATGTAAAAAAATTGCTTGAGCCCCGGCACCTCTTTCATTCCAAATTAAGCAGTCCCTGGGCAAGGATGTGCATGCCTCTTAGGTGTTTTTTTACGCTGGCTCTGTCCTCTACGCACACAGGGCAAAAAAATACTTTCTGAGGAATGACCTTAGATCTGTAGATCGAACACTGCACACAGGGAAAATCCAGAGGGAAGTTCTCATGAGAGCGAGAGCGCATTCTCTGCCACACCTGTGTGCTCAGCTGACGCTGCAGGCAGCGGAGTCCTGGGGGATTTAAAGATGCGAGATACAGAGAAAACAAAGGGGTAGCAGTCACCTCGCTAGATAAACCGCAGTTAGTCGGCAATGGTGATTTCTCCCTGTGTCCAAGCATACAAGCAGAGACGAGGAGTGCTGCAGTGGAGGGACTGGGGGATGGAGACTGGATTCAGGGAATATTTGCTGAAATCAAAATCCACGGTGGCAATGTGGGCTGTGAAATGACGTTTGAATAATGAAGGGGAGCATAAAGCTGGAGCCTGCCTTCCAGATGATGTCTTGGTATCTTCTCACACTGAGGATACCTAGCGGGACCCCAGTTATTAGGAAGTGACAGGTAATAATAACGGGGGATCTGATGATTAGAAACGCAGGTCGTTGGGTTTGTGATGACTGGGAGACCCTTGTGGTGAATTGCTGGCTGGGTGCGAAGGTTGCAGAGCTCCCAAGACATCTCGACAGACTGCTTCACAGTGCTGGGGAGGAGCCGGTGGTTGTGGGACATGTCGGTACCGATGACATAGGGAAGGATTAGGGAGAGGTCCTGGAGGCCAAATGTATGCTGCTAGGTGAGAGATTGACATCCAGGACCTCTATGGCAGCATTCTCTGAAATGCTTCCAATTCCATGTGCAGGGCCAGTTAGACAGGCAGAACTGCAAGGTCTTGATGCATGGGTGAGACAATGGCGTTTGGAGGAGGGGTTTAGATTTATTAGGAGCTGGGGGACCTTATGGGAAAGGGAGAGCCTACACAGGAAGGATGGGCTCCACCTAAACCGAAACGGAACCAGATTGCTGGCATGTCAAATTAAAAAGGTCGTAGAGCAGCTTTTAAACTAAAGTCTGGGGGAAAGCCAACAGCGTGGAGGAGTATGTGGTTCAGACAGAGACATCCCTTAGGGGAGGATCTATTAATGGAGATTCTTTATATCTTAGTAAAGAGGAGAGGACAGAAGTTGATGAAGTACAGATAGGAACTGAAGAGAGTCAAATGAAAAAGAGCCTCAGTCAATTACATCACAGGAAGGCAGGCAACTAAATATTGACAAATGTAATAAATGCTTGTCTATAAACGCAAGAAATAGAAATACTCTGATGGGTGAACGTGAGTGCCTGATATTAAATGAGGCCATTGATATAATAAGCATCACAGAAAGTTAGTGGAATGATGATAATCAATGGGACACAGTAATATCAGGGTACCAAATATATAGGAATGGCAGGATAGGTCGTGCTGGTGCGGGAGTGGCACTATATGTGAAAGAAAGCATGGAGTCAAAGACAGTAAAAATCTTCAATGAATCAACCTGTGCCTTAGACTGTCTATGGATAGAAATGTCATGCTTAAATAATAAGAAGTATAGCAGTAGGGATATACTACTGACCACCTGACCAGGATGGTGATAGTGACTGTGAAATGCACAAGGAGATAAGAGAGGCTACAAAACCAGAAACCCCACTAATAATGGGAGATTTCAACTATCGCCATATTGGCTAGACCCGTTACCTCAGGACAAGACGCAGAGATCAAGTTTGTAGACACCATGAATGACTGTTTCTTGGAGCAGCTAGTCCTGGAACCTACAAGGGGGGAGGAAATTCTTGGTTTAGTACTAAGATGAGCACAGGATCTGGTCCCAGAGGTGAATACAGCTGAACCACTCGGTAATAGCGACCATAATGTAATTGAATTTCACAGCCTTTTAGGGGGGGAGATACCAAAGAAACCACCACAGGAGCATGTAACTTCAAAAAGGGGAACTACACAAAAATGAGGAAGCTAGTGAAATGGAAATGAAAAGGAACAGTCACAAGAGTGAAATGCCTGCAAGCTGCATGGAAACTCATTAAAAAAACCCATAACAGAGGCTGAAATGAAAAGTATACCCCAAATACAAAAAAGAAACAGTCAGAAGACCAAAAAATGTCACCATGGCTCAACAACAGAATAAAAGAGGTAGTGAGAGACAAAAGAGACATCCTTTAAGAATTAGAGGTCAAAAGAAAGCCTTTGATAAGGTCCCTCCCCAGAGGTTCTTAACAAAGTAGCAGTAATGGGCTGGTCCTCTCATGGATCAGCACCTGGTTAAAAGATGGGGAAAATAGGATAGGAATAAACCATCCGTTTTCCCAGGGGAGAGAGGTAAATAGTGAGATCCTCCAAAGCTGTGTACTGGAACCAATGCTGTTCAACATATTCGTAAACGACCTGGACAATTTGGTAAACCAGGAAGTGGCAAAGTTTGCAGATGACACAAAATTACTCAAGATAATTAAGTACAAAGCTGTCTGCAAAGAGTTACAAAGGGCTCTCACAAGACGAGGAAACAAAATGGCAGGTTAAATTCAGTGTTGATAAATGCAAATTAACACACACTGGAAAATATAATCCTAACTACACATACAAAATGATGGGGTCTAAATTAGCTGCTACCACTCAAGAAAGACCTTGGAGTCATTGTGGATAATTCTGTAAAACCATCCACTCAATGTGCAGGGGCAGGTAAAAAAGCTAACAGCATGTTAGGAACCATTAGGCAAAGGATAAATAATAAGTCAGATAATATCATATAAATCCACGATACACCCACACCTTGAATAATATGTGAAGTTCTGGTCACCCCATCTCAAAAAAGATAGATTAGAATTGGAAAAGGTACAGAGAAAGGCAACAAAAATGAGGAGGGGTCTGGAACAGCTTCCACACGAGGAGAGATTAAAAAGACTGGATTGTTCAGTTTAGAAGAGATGACGGAGGGGGATATGATAGAGGTCTCTAAAAGCATGTAATGCATGGGGAAAGTGAATTGGGAAGTCTGTTATGTGGAGAAAGCAGGGGTCACGCAGTGAAATGAATAGGTAGCAGGTATAAAACAAACAAAGAAGTACTTCTTCACGCAATGCCCTGTGGAACTCATTGCCAGGGGATGTATAACTGGGTTAAAAAAAGAATGAGATAAGTGCATGGAGGATAGGTCCATCAATGGCTACTAGCCAAGGTGGGCAGGGACACAACCCCACGCTCTGGGTGTCCCTAAACCTCAGACCGCTGGAAGCTGAGATTGGACGACAGGAGATGGATCACTCGATACATTGCCCTCTTGTGTTCATTCCCTCTGAAGCATCTGGTACCGGCCACTGTCGGAAGGCAGGATACGGGGCTAGATGGACCATTGTTCTGACATGGGAAAGGGGGGTGTGGAAGAGAGGAGGGGGTCCAAGTGGGAGCGGTGGGCTGGTGGGGAGGGATGCAGCGGTAAGTGCGGCGAGGCGGGGCCTGGGGGTGGACTGTGGGCAGGGGCCACGGGTGGAAGAGGCGGGACGTGGAGCTAGCCTCACCAAGGGGAAGCTGTCGCCCCGCCGCCCCTGGCCCGGGCCCCTTTTAAAATCACCAGGCCCCCTTAAAATTGCCCGGCCCCTGGGCAACTGCCCCTTTTGCCCCCTCTCCCCTGCCTCGGCGGGCCTGGACCTGTGCCAGCTCACTGGAGGTGACATGATCTGTCTCCTTGGCTGCGCAGATCTGCAGCGCCGGTGACGGAAGAAAGCCTGCTCCATGCACTGACCGTTCGCCTCCCCCCTGCCTTTTGCTGGAGTGTGTGTATGTTCCAGCTCAGGGGTAAATCCTGCTCCCTCCTGCCTCCCGAGGCTTTTACCCCAGCAGAGCGGGGCAGCCGCCCGGTGCAGGGGCCTGCCTCCCAGATCACAGCTCCGGGTGGGCTCCCTGCACCCCAGAGATTTGGCTCTCCCTGGCTCCTCATGCCTCGCCCCATCCCAAGCACACACAGAGGCATCCGTGGAACCATTCCAGCCCGGATGGTTCCTCCCCATGCAGCCCCAGCTCTTTGCTCTGGACTGAGTCTGGACTTTGGCCCCAGGCACTGGGGCATGTGGCTCTCTTCCTGGCCGGGTGCAAGGCAGAGCTCGTCCCCGGCACTGCAGAAGTTGCATGTTCAGACCCCGGGTTTCTGACCCAGGAACTGTGTAGCCCTGGAAATAAAATAATGAAGCTGCCTGAGCGAGTTCCCAGGTTCAATTCCTCCCCCTTGGGCCCACGTTATCTAAGCACACAGCTCTCGCTCGGATCTGCACCTGGACTGTGTGGTCACCGGAGACACGGGCGCAACTTCCCCTCTCTCACGCCAGGGGTTTCGCTGTGGGTTTTTCAGCGGTGGAAGCGAGAAGGGAATCTGGCCCTTTGGCAAGAAAGAACTTGCAGCCCAGGGCGAAGGGGCTTTAGGCCGCTGTGTGTCCTCTTCATCCTGGGCTGCTCGGGGGGCTGGAGGGGCCCCCATGCAACTTAGCCCTGGGGTCCTGTCTGAGGGGCAGCCTCCCAGGGCAGCTGCAAGACCTGGCATCTCTGCCACTCCCCTGAAACTCTCATGCCCAGCCCCACCCTGGCATGACTCCCGGGCCAGGCCAGGGCTCGCAGAGGGGGGGCCTTGGAAAACAGCTTTGTGGCTGTCTTTCACCGTTGCCGCACTCGAGGGAATTTTTCCCCAGACGGATCCTGGGTTTTTGCAGGTTTGTACCTGGTGTAGAGGGGCTGGCGCAGGAGATGTACAAGATTTTCAAAGTGTGCCTCTGTTCTGCTTTCCAAACACCAAGAGCAATCGTACACTGCTAGTCTGAGGGTGAAACCTACCCCAGACAGCGTGCCTGCGTGAGGTCCCCAGGCATCACAGACCTCCCACCTCAACTGCACTGAGGACTTCGCTGGCACCTGGTAACTGGCTCACTGCCCGGGGTGAATTTCACCCGGAATGAATTTCAGTTTGGCTCAAGGGAAAACAGCCAAACAAGAACGAGCACAGGCAACGTCTCCGTACGAGCAAGCACCGTGTGTGTGTCTCCCTGGTAACAGGCTGCGTCTGAACCGAGCACAAAATGGAGGCTGCGCCAGCAGTCAGCCAGCCTCCTAGACATTGGGATGTGTAGCACATGGAAAACAAAAGCAGAATAGTTCTATAGCGGTACACGTCTGATGCCCAGCATGATGCTTTCCAGGTCAGCCCTTCTTAGTGGTGCATGACCTGCTAGTGCTCGTAAAAGCTTGAACCAGAGTCGGGAGATGGGGTAAGTGGGGGTGGGATTAGATGCAATGGAGCCATCACTCTGGAGAATAAGAATGGTCCGGTGGCTATGGATGCAGGAGACTGAGAGTCAATTGCCTGCTCTGCCACAGATCTTCTGAATGACCTTGGTCAAGTCACTTAGCCTCTCTGTGCCTCAGTTTCCAATCTGTACAATGGGTGTAATAGCACTTCCCTGCCTCCCAGGAGTGTGATGAGGCTAAATGTAGTACAGATTATGCAGTGGTCATATCCTGCAGTAATGGGAGCCAGGTAATGTGCTTCAATCCCTTTTTGTACCAGCTGCACCAGGAGAGCAGAGAGGATTGCTAAGCTCAATGTTTTCTCCAGGTAACCATCACAGCTCATCTCTTCCAGCCATTGCAAGTGGCTGCTTAGCTTGAAAACAACCCCATGATCCGGTCGAAGGACCTGCGACCCCCAAGGTTTTTGCAAGCGCTTTCGGCATCTTCAGCAATATTGGCAGTGCTTGTCTGGCATCCCGGGTCCCCTTCAACAGCTAGCTCTGCTGCTGTGCAGATCCCGAACGGAGATTATCCCTCCAGCGTTGTGCACAATGCTATTGCTGCTAAATGAAAGGCCTGGCCTCCTGGGTTTGTTTCCGAGATCGCTCTGTATTTGACAGCTCTGGGGGAGGCTGCATGGAGAGAGCAGACTTGTAAAAAAATTCCCAAACAAAACTCCCTGTAATTTTCCAGGCTGATTGGGAGGATTTCCTGTGCTGGGCTAGACAGTTTCCCTTGCTTTGTGTAGGGAAACAGATAGTTTGTTTTCCCCTTGATTTTCCTAGATCTCGTTTAAAGCACCACCCTTTTGATCTTTGAAACCTGCTCCATGTTTCTACTCCAGAGGCCAGCACACAACCAAGTCGGGTGCCTGATTTTCATGTGGAATTGCACCTGGAGTCACAGCAACTGCATGCACAAAGTCGGCAGGCGAACGTGGGTGAAATGCAGCCCTGTGCAGAGAGCATGCAGAAGACAAAGTCTGTGCAACAGTGAAGGCCCAGGAAATATACAACATGAGCCCAGAGACTCTCCCACAGGGCCCTTAGGGACCATAGGCCAGCTGGGAACTGCAGAGCACACGTGCACTCTGCCCTGATCCTGACATGCCCCCTGTGCTGGGGGGGAGCGGTTTGTGTAGGAGCCAGTGACACCAGCTCTACCTCCTCGCCAAGGGAATTCTCAGGTGGCCAGGTAGGGCCAGGGTCCAGCCGCTTTGCACTACTTGAGTGCACACTGGCCAGAAGGAACAAGGAGGAATATGCTCTGAGCGAACCCAGCCCTGACATCCTGGCGCATCTGTGCGCTTTTCTGCTGATGTTTCCTTTCTTAAATGCAAGCCTGAACAATGCATCTTCCCTGGCCTTTTCTGCCTTCTGGGTGCTTGGCTTTCCCAGCGGTCACACTGCAGGCTTGGTGCGCACTATCCTGTATAACATTTCGTGGGGCACTGCGTGCGATTCAATGGCCTAGCGGGAGACAGAGCGCGCTTCCAAAATTCAGCCCGATCCTGTCGGCTCCAGGCTATGATAGATCAGCTCATGAAAGCCACTTGTGCACGGCCAGTTCGACAGCACTGAAGGACGGCACGGAGCTGATGTTCCGAAAGCGAGCTGTCTTCATTTCACACTTCTACCGGGCCGACGGGACCACCCACGCAGGCACAGAGAGGTTTACCTTAGCACAAGAATACACTGTCCTGGAAGGCATCCAAGGTATTTCATTTCAAACAAAGCTACAGAGAACTGGAAATAGGGACAGCTCCGGGCCCTATCGGGACGTGATGTTCTTTGCACACGCCCAGACAGAACTGGATTCTGCTCTCGTTACATGGCTGCAGCTCCCATGAACTTGCACCCATGTAACTGAGACCCGAATCTGGCTTGTCGTCTCTAATGTACCCTCTTAGAAGGGTGGCAAGATCTCCAGGCAGTCTGACCTACCTTCATGGAGATTTCTCACAATGGCCTCACGGTCATTTATTTGTCCAGTGATGCTTGTCCCTGCTTTTACTTTGACATTTTGACATTCGTCTGTGTTTTTCAGAAAACAACCGGGTATAGAAACCAAAGAATGGTGAGGCCTCTGCCTCAGTGATCCACCCATCCTTCCAGCCGTCCGCCTATCTGTCTGTCTATCTGTTTTCTATAAAGCCCATCACTGTAGCGTGTAAGGTACCTCCCAGATACATCAGATCTACCTAGCCAGGAAGCCGGTGGAACAAGGGGCCAAATTCTCTGCTAGTGTAAATTGGCCATAGGCTTCCAGGGTGCTGCTCCGGTTTACACTAGCAGAGAATTTGACGCAAGGGATTTTTGGGGAACCCAGCAGTAGCATAAGCAGGCGTTCAATAGGATGCCCTCTTTCTCTCATATCCATGCAGGAGTGTGATGGCCGAAGGTTCCCTCTTACGGGAATGGGGATGACCCTGCCAGGAGATTTGTCTGATTTGCCCAAGCGAGGGATGAAAGGTCAGTGTCTCAAACTCCAGAGAGGGGCTTCATGTCTGGGGCACGTCCTGCCCCTCCACCCCTCCATGGGCAGAGAAGGCCTTGGACGCGGCGGATCTGGTACTGGCCTTCTGCAAAGGATGCTGGGAGATCCTACCCGGGATGTTCACATCTGCTGCACAACACTGAGCATAGCTCTACAGGCCCTATGCAGGGGGGTCTGAGATGGGGCAGTCCAGGGGCAGGGCAGGGCAAGCTGACCCGCCAAGGAACCTCTTGTAAAGAGGATGCATCGTCTCCCCACTATGCCACTGCTTTTGTTTCCCTCCCGGCCCCCAGGTTTAGTTCCCCCTCTCCCGTGTGGGGCCCCATATCTCTGTCCTCTCCTTCAAGCCCCTTCATCTTTCTCCAGCCATGGCTCTCTGTCTAACGGCCAGGCCCCCCTACGTCTCTCCACAGCCGATCTTCCTTATTGCTTCCTTCCTCTCCACCCGCATGTCTCACCAGCACCCGCTGCCCTCC
The DNA here is from genome assembly GCF_026122565.2 of Emydura macquarii macquarii. Taxonomy (NCBI): domain Eukaryota; kingdom Metazoa; phylum Chordata; order Testudines; family Chelidae; genus Emydura; species Emydura macquarii. The sequence continues at coordinate 7,859,499 of NW_027133607.1, read as the reverse complement.
AGTAACAGGGCACAAGGGCTTACCGGGGGAGCATTCCTGAGCTTGCGCGGTGGTGGCTAGAGGGGAAGCAGGACAACGCTCAGGCCTCCTCCCCGGGGTAGCTTGAGGACACTTAAGGTTGGGCCTGGAAGAGATAGGCCTCATTGTCCTTTTTTCACTGGGAGGCGCCCCTTAGTCCGACTGGCCCTTCCACCCTCCATTGTCAGGTCCATCGCCCTCAGGTCTGGAGGCCCAGTGGGGTGCGGGACAGGTCCTGGCGGAAAAGCACAAGGGTGAAGGCCAAAGTTCTCCAGAATGTCCATCCAGGAGCCCTTGGACCCTGTGGCAGTGGGTAGCGGCCATTTTAAAACCTCACTTCCACTGCCGGATGCCCTGGGGGCAGAGGGGGTCTGTGGTCATGGGACTTATGGGTTCCCATGCCCGCTGTGAGGGGAGGATGTGAACGGAAACAGGTGGCTCCGGGATGAACAAGACTGGGGAAGGCAGAGAGGCCCAGTAGGGATGCTGGGAAATGCTGGGCAAACCAGACAGCAACCAAATGGAGCCACCCAAGAAAGTGATTTCCAGTCCCAGCTCGGCTTCTTGCAGCCCATTGCTAAACTGCAATCTCAGGGGCTGCATTTGAACACAGCAGAGCCCTGCGGGTGTCCTAACTCCGTCTGGCCTTTCCTGGCCAGAGGGGCCAAACCAGGGGAGAACCGTGTTACTGAATCGGGGTGTCTCCTTGCTGGGTGAAAGCTGGGCTTGTGACTAACGCACAGGGTAGGGCAGCAGGACTCCTGGGTTCTATTTCCGATCCTGTTGCAGGCTTTCTTTGCGAGCGCAGGCAAATCACTAACGCCCACCAGCTTTAGACCGACGCGTCCGCTGATTTTCTGGGTGTCGCCCTTGAGACCATTAAAGGGGGCCGGACTTTCAGAGCATCCGTCACTCCAGCCGAGATCCATGGGAAACGAGGGGGTGCAGCCGCTCGGCAACGCAGGGCGTCTCAGGTTAAGCACCCCAAAACCAATGCACCCCGCACGAGCGGACGCTGGAAAATCTGTGCCTTTGACCCCCTCCTTCCCCTGTGTTTCGGCTTCACTGGGGCTAATGATACTGTGCCCCTCGCAGAGTGAGGTTTGCAAAGCATGTGGAGAACCTCATCTGGAAAGAATGACAAGCGTGCAAAGGGCTATTATTATTCTCAATGGGACAGGCCGTTTTTCTGGATTTATTGTCAACCCAGTGGAACCTGTTTGCCAAGGAACAAAGCAACGTTCGCCCCTTGAGATAATATTTAGGTAGGGGCCAGCTTTGGCAGCTGCTGGACGCTTATATCTGATATTGTGCAATGCGTTGCCTTCTAATTGCCGGTGGAATGACTCGATATTCTTTTCTGCTCTGCATTGCCTCAGGTTTGACCGAGGTGATTACAAAGAGCACCTGGCAGTCAGCCAAGGAGCCGAACGGCGGGAGGGCTGGATGAAAGTAGCTTGAGACAAGCGAATGCCTTCGGAGAAAACAACGTGTTCTCCAAGGCCAAAGGGATTAAACGGGATGGGGTGAAGATGCCCGGTTCTTGACTTTGGGGCGTACAACGGACACGGACAGTGGAACTTGAAAGACAAAAGCAGGGTGTGGGGTGGTGGTGTTTGAAACCCCAATCTTTGAGGTTATTTGCTGAACGAAGCTGTGGAAATTCAGTTCTTGAATAGCTTGGACAATAGGAGCCCGACACAAAGCCCAACGGAGTCAACGGAAATCGTCTTGTTGACTTCCAGGGATTTTGAGTCAGGTCTAACAACGTTGACGTTCCTCCATGCCTCGTGAGTTGTACCATGCTTCTCTTTTCCATTACCTTAAATCATTCCAGTCGTACGTCATGATCTCTGCACTGACTAATATAACTTGCAGGTAGAACATCTCTGTAAATTAATCGGATAGTTACACCTATCTCCAAATTAACATATAATGCCTTATTGTGAAAGACAGCCTTTAACTCGTGGGTGTAATTTTATGCCCATAATTAATTGCACCCATGTTTATATGCCGATCATTGGTGATGTCATCTAAATACCTGATTGCCTGTACGAATCAGGTGGCAGGGTGACAGCATCCTATCATTTGCATCTGCGATGAATTGTGGACACAAGAATGCGGTTATATAGGGATGGATGGATGTAGCCAGGATCAGTCACAAGAATTAAAAAGTCTAATTGGCTGGTGCTCCAGAACCGTCTACATTGCACAAAAAGCCAAACACGTTTCGGTGCCTCTGACAGAGACAATTCCATTACAAAACCTTGGAGCTTTCACGTTAAGATGCCCAGGTTTGTTTACACTTGGCCTTACTTTGCATTAGAAAAATCAAGATGATTTTGTAGTGAGCTTAACAATGCCAGGGGTAAAAGGCCTAAACACAGCAGCTGATCAACCCTCCCCATTAAGCATGACAAGGGAGAGATTAATTCTACCTAGACCCCTGGCAGGAAGGACACGGATATGGACTTAATTCTGTATTGTCAGCTTGCAAATGGAGGGGGGCTGCTTTTTTGTTCTGTGGCCCCTGAGCAGTAACAATGCTCCGTTTCAGGGATGCAAGAGAAAGAGATCTGCGGATGCTGGAGCGAGTCAGATTTCAGGGATCTTTGATCCAAAGGGAGGGTAAGAACCATAGGTATTAGAAAAGACCTATGTATGAATCCATCTAATCAACCCATCTGCCAGCGTAGCACTGCAATCCACACTCCATTGCTTTGTCTAGTCTAGTTTTAAACACCTCACTCCTGGAGAATATGCCGCACAGCCAATCTCTCCTAGTTTCTAAAGCCTTCAGACAGGGATGACTAAGTAATCATGAATAACTGACGGTGGTCTGAGTCACCATTTCTCCAAGCTATCCATATGGATGCTGTCGAATTTTCCCTCAGATATCAATCACTCCAGCCCATTCACCCATTTGTGAGGGATCTGCTCTGGATTATTTCCACTTGGTTTCACCTCCCCCTTCCCTCTGTCACTCGGTATGAGAGAGGATACTCAGGACTCGGTCCGTTGCAGTTTTCACTTCACACCGTGTTTCTGGACAATCTCATCTCACTAACACGGCGGCTTGTCTATATTGCTATATTCTCTAACACCTGTCATCTCTATATTGGTGACTCAGCCATTTCTCTATCTACTCCCAACCCGCTTCCTTCCATCCCATCCTGTCTCTCTGACATCTCTCGGGGGGGCTTCAGCTGAAAGGGAGACAAGTGTGGTGTAATTTGAACGCAGTTTTCAATATAAGCTGTCATTTTAAATGTAAGGGATTTTCCTGATCCTGCTTGCAGCTGGGGGAGCTCTGTGGGGAAGCATGCGATCTGGTCTTCTGCGGTCAGACTCAGTCTACAAAGAGCCAGCAAGCTGGAGGTAAGTCGTGCTTCTCCCTTTGAGGAAGCAGGACAAGGTTCGCATGAGGCCCAGTGAAGAAGGTGGTGTCAATAAAGATAACGAATGATGTTGTGCAACCACATGCAAAGAGAACGCAGCCCTTTTTAGGAACTAGGTCAGCAAATGGAATGCACAGTTTAGAGCCCATAGAAAAATGTCAGGCCCTAGGGGAGGTGGAAGAAGACAAAGGAAAAAAACCCCAAGTTGTTAATAGATGGAAAATTCCTGCAACTCGCAGTGAAGTGTGTGCAGCTGCAGTAAAATCAGGCTAACAAGGTATCAACAGAGGACTATAAAAGGACAAAAAGATGTTAGTCACTCTGCACAAAGAGCTGGTTGGGCTCCATTTAAAACATCACATCCACTTCTCTGCTCCCTGTTTACAAAAGGATATTTTTCTGCTGGAGCAGCGGGTGTGATACAGGGAAACATAATGGGGATAATTTGCAGTCGGAAGGGCTGATTTGATGAGAAATGGTTCAGGGAGTGTCACATGCAGGGTGAGCAAATTCGTGTCAACAAAGAGGAAACAGACTAAAGATTAGCTCCAGATGAGTAAGGAGTCCAGTGCAGAAAGGGAACCAACTAAAAAGTAGGACATCAGCGCACATTTTATTCTGTATTTACATGGTTGTACCATGACTGGTAGTGTCATATGAAGTAAGTGCCTCAGACGGACAAAGCAAGCAAGAAAGAAGAGTGTAAGAAATGCTGATTTTATCCAGAACTATTTCTTGCAAAACTGATAAACATCTTGCTCTATGGAAGCGAATCTATGGATTTCTAAGGTGTTGCTATCATATCATAATCCATAATGAAGCTACCTTGATTTACACCAGTTGAATATCTGGCTTATGCATGTTAAAGCCAGAAGGGACCATTATGACCCTTTAATTTTACTTCTTGCATAACACAGGCCATAGAATTTCACCATGTGGTTCCAAAAGGAGAGTAAGTGAACATTACAATACACAGCTCAGTCGCTCGTGGTTGATGTTGGTGCAGGTCTTTTAGAACCACATCAAACCTAGGTAGCAGATGATAGATAGCTAGACAGACAGACAGACAGACATTCCCAGGACAAATTAGGTCATTAGAGCAAATGCAGATATGTTCAGAAGACATCTGGGTTTCTGTCAGGAGAGAGTCAGAAGGGGGAGGAAAATGAAGAAGGGGTTAAGTGTCTGTGAATAAGAACACTAAGGAAGCTGAGACGTCTGATACATTTGGTAGGGGAAATGCTAGGGAGTCCTTGTGTGGTCTGAGATTCCTTCGGTCCGTTAGCAGGGTACAATAAAATTCAGTCCCAGCTGACCATTAGTGATCCATCATTGCACGGATTTACACGTCATGTGGTCAGAACCCCCCCAGACTTTGGCTATCCTGGATTTCACACGGAGCCTATTTAATCACAGGCCGAGTATTATTGTTATGACAGAAAAAAATGCCTCTCAGAAAGTAACAGCATAAAATTCATCTCAGTGCACAAAATACCAGAGAGGTGGAGAAACCAGAGAGGCGGAGGGCTGCAGAGGAAAAAAAAAGCTTTACGTCAAGAAGTGTGTTTGAAACTTTGCTCAGCTGGTGGCTTAATAAATAGAGGCACAAACTTCATCTGGGCTTAATGGCCAAGCTGAGATTTTAACAAGGCCAAGGTGGTCATGACCCGGTTAAGACTGGGGGGGCAAGGATTGCAGAAAGAGCTAATGGAGGCTGGTGCTATTTTATACCCCACCTTTGGCAGGAGGGTTGGGTGAGGGCGCAGTTGGATTTTGTCCTTGAAGAATATCATGTACGGTGGTGCTGATGTAAGGTCCCTGATTTCAGAGACCCTCATAGACTGTAAGGGCGGAAGGGACCATCATGACCGTCTAATCTGCCCTCCTGCACAGCGCAGGTCACAGAACCTCAACCCTTCTGGATGTGGTGATCGCCACCCGAAAGGTGACCTTCCATGGGAGGAGCAGTAGCGGGCATGATGCTTCAGTTCGAACAGGGGGTCTGTGACAGACCCAGTTTCAAGTCCCATGGAGGGATCGGTTCGTGGACCTGAGGGTAGCGTCTCTCCTGACCCTTGAGAAATTGGCCCGTCATCTCGTGAGAGAACACGGACCAGCCACTCACCGGCGGGTGGAAGGCTGAGATTGCGGCTCAGTGCACCATGGGAGCTGCATGGGCCAGAGTTCGCTGCTTTAGCTGGAGCAAGTAGTCCAAGATAGCCCGAAAGGAAGAGAGAACCAGGGAGAGACTTCACTGAGGTGCCCATCTCGAGAAGCGCTTCCGTTTTGCCAGGCCGGTATGAGAATAACTCTCACCTTGTCCCACGGGATTTTCAGGAGGACCTAGTGAACGAGAGGGCCGGGGGGAAAAGCACAGAGCAGGAGCACTGCCCATGGAAGGCATCGAAGAGCAAGCCCGGACTGTGCAAACGCAGCGAGCAGAACTGGTGGCGCTTCCTTTTCTGCTTGGTGGCCAAGAGATCTAGCCGGGGAGAACCCCACCTTTAGAAGATGAACCTGGCGACCTCCGGGTGAAGAGAGCACGCACGGGGAGAGGAAAAAGGACCTGCTGAGACGATCCTCCAGTGCATGCTGGGCTGCCGGAAGACGTGACGCCCCTCGGTGGATGGAGTCCTTCACGCAGAAGTCCCGTAGATGGATGGCCTCCTGACACAGAGCCAAGGATCGCTCCCTGTTTGTTGATACAGAACATGGGCACGGTGCGGCCCTCCGGACTATCATCACCTTGCCTGAGACCTGGGGAAGGAACACGCGGCAGGCTAAGCGTACAGCCCTGAGTTCCCTGATGCTTATGGGCTGAGAGACTTCTTCCCGGGACCATAGGCCCTGAGTCCTGAGGTAGTCAAAGTGGGCTCCACAACCAAGGGCTGACGCGTCCCAGACGAGGGTCACTGTTAGCTGAGGGGGTGACAAAAGGGAACCTCCGCCTTTGGGTCTTTCCAGCCGTCCAGGGAGGTGAGGCCCGGGCGTGGAACAGTGAGCACCGAATCCAAGTGGTGTCTGCTCGGGGAGCAAACTGACACTAGCCACGTCTGCAGGAGCCCAAGACGCAGCCTTGCATGACAAACCACGGACGTGCAGGCGGCCACGGGCCCAGGAACTTGAGGCATACGCAGGCTGTCGTCATTGGATGGCCCCTGACCTTGGATGCGAGGTCCGACACAGTCTGGGGTCGGGCCTGCAGAAGGAAGGCTGGGGTCCGGGGCGAGTCGCGCGCTGCCCCCAATGCATTCTGTTCTCTCAGCTGGAGCAAGAGTCGACTTTTGCACGTGTATCAACAGGCCCAGCCCTCAGAAGATGGCTTGGGCCCTACTGATGGGAGCCTCTGACCCTTGTTGAGGTGCGGGTAGGCCTGGACACCTCGCTCTCTGAGGAAGGCTGCTTCTCCTGCCATACACCTGTGCTGCCTTCCCCAGACTTGCCCTTTTTCTGCACCAGCGAGCGCCCTTACGCTGCTTTTTGTGCTTCTTCCTCGGCTCCGGAGACGACGAACGGTGCCGGGACGAGCTCGGTGCTGGGGAAGCAGAACTGGAGGGGCTTGGCTCTGAAGCTGGTCTGACTGCGGCTTCATAAGGGTAGCCCTGAGCCTTCTTTCGCTGTCCTTTTTAATGCGGGGTCTAAAGTCCCACCGATCTGGGACTTGTCCCTCTCGTGAGTTTCTCCCAAGCACGTCAAGCAACCGGAGTGTGGGTCGCTCACGGGGCTAGGTTTGCCGCTGGAGGCCGAAGGTTTGAAGCCTGGGGACCAGGTTGTGCCTAACATGGAATGGACATGAGGAAGAAGAGATTAACGGTCAGTTTGTTGTGGTTTTTTGGGGGTTTTTTTTGCATAAGCATCGTTGCTAGAGGTTTCGGAAGGCCGCTCACGTACTGTGCAAAGTTAAAGCCATTCTCTCACAGGCGCTCACAGATTTTATACTCTTTCTTGTTTGAGCAGATCATTAGCTGAACGTTTGTACTGTGTTCAGCCATCTCAGGCTATTTTATTAACTTCATGTTAATGCTAACAAAAGGAAGGCTGATCCTGGGGGTCAGGACTAGACCACAGGCTGCCTCTGTCATCTTGGGAAAGTCATTCAGTCTCTCTGTGCTTAAGTGTAACATCGAGACAATGTTCACTCTGCCCACCCTTTGTCTAGCTAGACTGTAAATTCTTCACGTATTTGCACAATGCTTGAAACGAGGGGCCTGGAGGCACTTACCTGGCTCCTATCACCATAACATCGAAGCACCTCATAATTTTAAGAGTCATCCTCACAACACCCCTGTGAGGAAGAGCTATCATCCCTATTTTACAGATGGGAAACTGAGGCACAGAGCGGCTAAGTGACTTGCCCAAGGCCACATTGAAAGTCAGTGGTAGAGGAGGGACTTGAACCCAGGTGTCCCCATTCAGTCCCCCATTCACTGGACCATCCTGCCTCTCCTGCTGGGCTGTAACTTTGGCCAGTGCAAATCTAACAAATAATCGGAGCGGCAGAGACTGGCCGCGCAGTGGTAGCGGGTGAGCGTTTATCTGCACTTCAAGCGAGAATGGAGATTGTCCTGGTCTCACGTCTTCCCCTCTGTGAGCTCTGCTCTTGCAGCTACTCTGTCACCTAGCACAGGACAAGGAGTCAGGACACCAGGCGTCTAAAGGGCTTGGAGATCAGTGGATGAGAAGGTCTAGGTGTTATTAGTCTTCTCATCAAGGGATGAATATTACAGGGATTAAAAATACAGGGAGAACAGAGGTTAAAAATGAGATGGCTTCTGGCCTGCTATATTCTGTTCCCTCAATGGCCTCATTTCTGAGCTGAATCAATTACTTTACTGAAGACCTGGTGCTGGTGGAAGAGGCCGCCCTCAGAGACAGCTGTTGGAAGGGATCTAATTAACCACCCACACAACTTTCTGTGGGTTTTACGAACAGAAACAACTCATCAGCAGGTTTCATCGCCCACTGCCTCATCCAATCCACGACTACAGCTATTAAATGGCATCCGCCTACCGACCCGTCTTCACCCGGCGCAGCAGCGAGGCGCGAGCACGCCCGGTTTATTGCTCTCTTCCACAGCAGACCTTTGCTCTTTTATTGATTTTCCAGAGCTGTTTGCAGTGGTGGTGCTGCCATGTGGATCCCAGGATGGTAGAGAGAAAAGGTGGGTGGAGGTAACAGCTTTTATTGGACCAACTTCTGTAGGGAAAGAAACATGCTTTTGAGTTCCACAGAGCTCAGGACCTGCGCGGCGCTCGAAATCTTGTTTCTCCCCCCACAAGAAGTGGGGACAATCAACGATATTACCTCACTCACCTTGTCTCGCTCAGTTTCCACAATCTTGGGTCCTCATGGTGTCATACAGGTTGGATTCAGTTCATAGTTAGATAGGCTCTGTGGTTAAGGGGCTAGTCTGGGAACTGGGAGAGTTCGCTTCAATTCACTGGGCTGGCACAGACTTCTTGTGTGACCGGGAGCAAGTCACAGTCACCCCCTGCTGCTGTGCAGTGGGGAGCATAGCACTTCCTACCTCACACCGGGGCTGCGAGGCTAAACGCACTACAGGTCCGTCAGGGGCTCAGATGCACTGGAGGCCATCATAAGTAACACGGAGAGAGAAAATCCAGGCGGATGTCAGTTACCTCGCGTTGTTGTTTGCAGGGTTGGGCCCATCATTTTGGAGACAAAGTGGGCGAGGTAGTATCATTTATTGGCCCCGATTCTGTCGATGAAAGAGAGGCGCTGTTTGCGTCTGGGAATGGTGCTGAAAATACTGCGTGGCGAGCTCTGTGTAAGCGCGATAGCTTGTCTCTCTCACCAACAGGAGTTGGGCCAGAAAAAATATCCCCTCAGCCACCTCGCCTCACCATAATCAGTATTTTATTAACAGTCTGCAGCACTCTAAGCGCAGATGAGACGTGCAATGTTCCCGTTCGGAAGCTCTGCTGGGTTGACCCGATCACGTCCTACTTACCCACGGTCGTGGGGGCGGCTGGAGCTCCACGTGATGCTGTGTCCTTTATCCCCCCCACGCCCGCAGAGAAGGATGGCTCTGGGGTAAAGCACAGGAATGGAAGTCAGGAGCCTGGCACTTCATTCCTGCTGCTGCCGCAGACTCCCCATGTGACTGTCACACGGGGCCCGGTTCTCAGAAGCACTGAGCATCCGTAACCCCGACTGAAGGCAGCTGCGGGGCGGGAGAGGTCACATGGGATGAGCTAATGAAGTTCCAGCAGCAGGCTCTGTAGAAAGCAAGTTGAGTGGGTCTCCTGTCGGCCAGGGAAACACCTGTCCGTACCAGACTCACCGCAGGCTAAGGGGAGGCCCACGCTAGGTAGGACAGAGCAATCTCATTTCACTGATGTATAGATGCCAATGAGAATAGCTCCAATGGAACCAGTAGGATGCTTCCCCATGACATCGTCAAGTACTTTTTGGTTTCCTACACAAGGAGGTGGGGCAGCTCATCTAGTCACAGGGTGTGTGGCTAGTTAATCTCCCTCCTGAATTGCTATTCCTTCTAATCCATGTATATTACCTTGCCGACGGCCCGTTCAGAGACTTCCAGCCTTAACTGCCGATGGAGAAGCCCCCACTAAGACGAAGCCAAGTTTCCGCAGGAGCACGACGTGAGTGTGCGTGCCTCTCTCCTTTAACAGGCCGGCGCACCCCCAAGAAGAAGATGGCCGTCACCTCTGCAAGAGGGGCCGAGTTTTTAAAGCACTGTAAAGATAAGACACAGGCGTTGCAATTTCAAGCAATGTACGCCGTGATGGTAGCTTCTGCCTGCCCAAATCTCTGGGTGTTCTTGGGAAATTTGCTTTAAAGGCAAATTCTCCCTTCCCAACTAATTTGCTGTCGGCGGCTAACTCAAAAGACTCAAGACTCAAGTCTCTCACTTGTTCTGACGGTCACGATCCAGGATTTTCCTGCTCTTCAGAGACTAGCCACGTGACATGCCAGTTGGTCTCTAATTCTCGGTGATTTACAGTGTTGACTTTTCCAGAGAGAGTGTTTTGTTTTGTTTTGTTCTGTAAGTCAGCTAACAAGTTTATGTTTTTTCCAGGACAGGAACTGCCTGAGCGAGTTATCCATTGAAAGCCAGAATGGGAAAGACTTCCAGATCCCACATTAACCTAATTAACCACTGATACTTAATGTGATTATGTCTACACTGGAGCCCTTACCATGGCACAGGTGTACCGATGCAGCTGCACCTCTGTAAGATCTCCGGTGTAGCCGATCTACGCTAATAGGAGAGCTCTCCCGTCGACACATTAAACCACCCCCAATGAGAGGCGGTAGCTATATCGGCGAGAGAAGCTACCACTTATGCCGGGGAAACGTATATCATTTAGGGGTGTTTTTTCACACCCCTGAGCGACATAAGTTTTCTGACACAAGTAGTAGCACAGACATGGCCTTAGACTTGCTTCTAGGAGTGTGAATTCTGCATCCCTAAAGTGTCTCAGTTCTCACACCTGCTCTAACAGACGTGCAGGTCTGAGGTTAGATAGCTGCTGGGGCGTTACTTTGCAGAAACGTTACTGGAATGACTGAGAAAACTCTCTGCCAAATGTCCTGACACTGTTTTGGGGGAAGAGGCACTGGGCCCTGAGTCCCTTTCCCAAACATGCAGGTACGTATCCTATTCTGACCCTTCCTTCAATATTTGCAGCTGTTCAGCCTTTGCTTCTAACAAAGAATTTCAAATGAAAAGAGATTCCTTTCTAGGTGGTGGTTTTTCCAGAATGGGCCCGTTAGTCAGACCGAGCGCAAAGTGGGCAAAGTGAGCGTGGTAGCATTTATGGACCCAAATCACTCTTTTTTAATAGACCCATCCGGTTCTGAAGACCCTCTTTCCCATTTATTGGAACGCACACCTTGGCTGAGTCCCTAACATTTTCCCCCTAACATTTCTTACCGTTGCTACCCCCCATGCAGCACTGCCAGGGACAGCAAGTGTAGATCATCTGCCCACGTCCTCCAAGGTTGCTTAGAGCAGATCTAGGGAACACGGGAACTGAAACACCAACAGCCTAAGCAGACTAGAACGACCCCTGTTGATACCACCAGTAGATCTGCATCAGCGATCACAAGGATGGACATTTTAAGGGAAAAAAATGTAGTGTGGCTAGGCCTCTGTGGTTAAAAGCCTGGACTGAATTTTATAGGAAGTGAACCTAATTCTGGAAGCAGGTAAGGGCAGGGACTAGGGCTGAGTTCTGTAAAGGGTCAATGTCAGTACTCAAATATTACCCCCTGCAATACATTATATAGCTCCAGGTGTTTTATATTCATTGAACGATCACTATCTTTTTTTAACAGAATCCTTGCTGAACATGCCCCTGCGCCATCTGAATCTATGATTTTCCAGAGACCACACGGCGCAACTCAATTAATGCTTCCAGATAATCAGTCCCAATGCTCTGACTCAGGAATGCCACGCTACCTCTTCCTTGAGCTTTCGTTAGACGAATGGATCAATTTCTTGGTGGTTTATTGTTCCACTAAGTTATTTATAAATCTTTGCCAAATATGGATTCCCCCCTCCCTCTGCATTTTTACTGGGTAAGCTTGAAAGGGGTATCAGGATCATTTTCACACCTCACTGGAATGTCTATATGTCTGGGTCCAATCTGATTTCTGGGGGATAACTGGAAGCTACCACCTCTCTCATAGTTGGGGAAAGGAGAGAAAGGACATTCAGTGAACTTTGTCCCCGCTCACACAGTATTGTTTGTTCTCTTTGTTGGCTCCATTAACAAGAGACTGTCAGTAGAGATAGTTTTCACATGCTCCAATATCTGATTGGCAAAGCAAACTATCTATGTGGACCAAGTGTATTTTGAGACTGTTCTAACCTAGGCATTCACCTGGTCTACAACAGAGCCAGATTTGATATTTTGTAACAGTCTAGGTTAATGGGTCAAGCCCAGACATCTTCAAACACAGGGAAAATCGAGAGGGAAAGGAACAGAGTCTAGCGGGTGGCATTGACACCACCACTAGTTGAAATAGGTATTTTTGTACCGTACTTCCAGGCGTGGAGAAAATTAAACACACACTGCTGGAATGGGAGCCATTTGGGTTGTCTTCCCCTTTTATAAAATGAGTTCAGCAGGTGTCACACATGAAAGCTTCCTGTTGTCAAGAGTTCCATGTGGGAATCTCAAACTTAAAAGCAGTAAAAACTAGGCTTGTGTCTAGCAAAGTGTTATGTTTCTTTATGCAAAGCTACTGGGTAACTCTTAGCATTATATTTCATGAAGTCCTTAGCAAGTGGGAGAGGACTTTGATCACAATCAGTGATGTCTCACAGGAGCTACAGAGCCCTCCACTCAGGCTAGGTGTATTTGACAAGGACGTTGGTGTTTGCAGATTTACGGCAATGTGTTCTATCCCTCCCTCCAGCACCTCATTGTGTAAAACCCTTCTTTTTATGTGAGTAGCTCTGATTTACACAAGCAGGCCCCTTCTTTGGGGTGGGTCCGATTAAGTGAGTGAGAGTTCGTTGAATCAGCAATACAGGTTGGAACAAAGACTACTACTTCCTGAGAAGTCTGTCCAGGCATGACAGTTGTGACGAGGATTTACTCAGGATACTTCCACTTCTCCTCTTGCATCAACACACACAATACAAGCAAGATGCTGTCAGGAATTTAATTGTCCTTGGCACTTTAAACTGTACAGTACATTTACAGAGAACCATTCATTTGGTTGTGTCTATTTACATTCTCTTCCAATTTCCATCACTGCTGGCCCAACATCTTGCACACAATAACCCTTTATATCTGAGTTACAGACTCTTGAAAACTGATTTTATGTAATGCTTTAGGATAATTATTATGTGCTTTCATTACTGTTTTAGTGAAAGGAAAAACCTTAACTGAACTGCAGCTGTTACCACTTTGTATAATTGTTCCTATGCCATTTTACAGCACAGGGCATACCAAGTTACCTTCACTCATCCCTATGATGATTAAAGCCACTAAAAATGTAACAACAGCAAAATTGACACAAGTTTAAATACCTGATCACTTTCCATTTCTTCTCTCCATAACATCACATACTTTCTCTTCCCCATTCTTCTATGACATACAATATACCCTCATGATTGCCTCCAGAAGTGTCTTTCATATTCCAAGGAACTTCAGACATCTCATTTTGACACACAAAGCAACTACCTCTTCTCCATTACTCATAATAGTCAATGCTTCTCTCCACCCAAACCTTCTGCGACATTCTTAAAGCCTTCAGCTCTTATCAATACAGTTCTCTTTCAGTAGTTTAAAGCACGCACAAGCCATTTAACTTGCTTATTGTAACCCACTCAAAATGCTACATTGAGTGAGTCGTCTTCCCCTTTCCCATCAGCTCAAAACACTGTGGGGCTTGGTTTCATTTTGCAGTTTTGAACTGACTTTAAAAAAAACAAACAAACCAAAAAAAAACAAACAAAAAACCACACACACAAAGACATTTTTGAACAAAAAAGATCAAGGACTTAAAGAAAATGCCAAGTTCAGAGTCTCAAAATACAATACATTGAAATAATTAAAAATACAAAACAAAAAGCTCTAAAAACTATTTTAAAATAGAAAAAATTAAATACCTGGCAGGTTATGTAAATGAAAATGAGGAATGTACAATGAGCAAAAAAAGATGAAAAGTTCCAGTAGGTAAAATGGAAAACCTATTGAACCTGGGGTCTGTTTTTTAAAACACTGTATTGAATGAATTAAAATAAACCAAGCACTGCAAAACATGCATCTCATAAGGCAAGAATATACTATTGCTCAGGTTTAAGTTCTAATTTAAAAGTTCTTTTGCAACATTGATCCAAAAGTTGTGAAAGGTGTTTAGCTTGCAACTTGCTGGGTTTCAAGGGAACACATTTACACTAAACACCAATACAGATTACTTGATGTTTCCCAGTTTCAAATACGGTACCATAACACTGCTTTGAAAAACTGAAATCTACTCTTCAAGTCTGCCATTAAATAACAGTCAAAAGCATGAGAACTTTTGAATCATTATTTATTTCACACTAAGAGTCTGAATCAAGGTTGCCATATCTTCTTCAAAAAACAGACACCAGTTCAACAGTGTTAACTGCATACCAGTAGCTGCCATCAAACAAAATACAAGATGTTTAAGTTCAGCAGAGTAAACCCATCATGCTCACATTACAAGAAGAAAAATGTACACATTATTTATAAATAAACAGTCCTTCCACTAGGAAATCCCTGGGCTCCTTTTAAACTAATGTTTCTTTCCGTTTGCTGCTTGACTGCTTCTCTCTTGTTCTTTTGTGGCCAGATTGTGTTCTGTGCGTTTTCACGCTCTTGCCTTCCTTCGTGTCCATAATGGAGCAACACTCTGATGCGTTTTCGTCTAGCTCCATCTGAACAATACCGGACATAGTGGACTGCCTTCTCTGGACTTTGATGTTGGATGCAGATGGGTTGTTCTCTTCAGACTCCTCACTGAGCTCGGGCAACTCTTTCAGTTCTGTTGGCGCAGCAGTCCGCTGGAAGGGTGCGATGGCCGTTCTAATACAATTAAACCACTGCTGCTTGTGGAAGATATCATTGGCCTGCAACGTATGGGACTGGCCTGAGGACGGGTCTTGGAATCGAACTCTGAAGATATTTTTAGCTAACGATAAAAATAAGAAAAAGAATATCAGTTCTGCAAAATTGAACTTAAGGATTCCATTGAGACTACTGTCGTAACCATTTGAAGGTCACACACATTGCCTGCCTGCTCTCGGAGTGGAATTTAGTGCAGACAACACTTACTAAGACACAATGCATTTACACTGAGTGGCTTGACCAGTGTGCATTGCTAACGCAGATTAACTAGTTTATTTTGTACCTTTATCTGAATTGCCAAAAGCCCCTCTGAAGGATCCTCCCATTTTCACATCACCATCCTGCAGGTCCTCCAGCACCAGCTCCTGAACTGGGATTGGTTGTCTGTACACTTGGTAGGAGTGACGCTCATTACGAGTAACTGGCCGAGTTAAAACCAGGATGTCTTGGAAGAGGAAAACGTACAGCTTCTAAAAGAGGGGAGGAAAAAAAAAAACAGACAAGCCTGGTGTGAATATTTGCAGTTAGAGTCTTAGTTTAAAATATACTGTTCCCAAAATTGTCACATCCACACTGGTTTGAGGCCACACTATCTTCAATCCTACCTACATGAAACTCATTAAATTTCCTGTTGTAGTACCCTAAATACATGACCTCTAACAATGATGTTATTTTTATAAGACCGTGGGCCTGAATCTGCTCTCTGAGTAGGTCCATAGTCCTTTGTAAAGCTACTTACAGTGTTGTTGTAAAACTAGAGCAGCGCTATCAGGCAATACTGTAATTATGATTACTTGGGGAGAAGATAAACCTCTGTCACTTCATTTCCACTCAAGCAGCTCTGTGCAGACAGCATTTGTTTAGAAGAGCCAAGGGCCAGATTACATCATTGGGAATGTTATGGCACCTTCAAAGTAAATGTTAAGACAAGAAATCCTTTTTGACTGAGCGCTAAATGCAGAGCATGCTTTCTTTGGTAGTTTTATCCTAATGATTTTGCAACATCTGAAGGCCCTTAGACCCCTGACAGCAGTCAGCTTTCCTTTAAAATTAAAATACAGTATGACATCAGATGCATTCTCTTTTCAGGTTTTTTTGATTCGTTAGCATCCTCTAAAACTGTTACTTAGCACTTAAAGGATCCCTGCCCTGCCCTGGCTAACACACATCTTCAATTTATTCTTTTCCAGAGGCAGGAATTGAGGGGGAGGAAAGTTCCCAATTTCAGGCTTTCAAATTGATATAAAAGACACCAATAACTAGCCAAAACTTACATGTCCATTCTTATTCTTCAGCTCCCCATGGCACAGTAACACCTTGCTGGCTTCGATTCTAGGGTCCTTCTGCTTCTCATCCAGATATTCCAGCTTGTTGATGTAATATTGACATTCTGATTCTCCCTTCTTCGAGTTGATGTCAGAGAGAACTCCTTGGATTATAGATATCTATAAAACAGAATATTTTAAAAGCTTGAATGCATAGGCTCTATGCTTTAGTTTACCCATTCTTTAAGCTCTACTATAATAACTGCCTTTGATCCTATAAATCCTCAGGACAACCCACCCACTGAATTTCGATTTGCAGGATTGGGCCTGTTGTAAAAACCATATCTCTCCATGATTTAGGATTTATGAGCTCTCTTATTATCCCAGAGTTATATGGTTATGTAAATACCTTCAATATTACTTACCGCTTCCTCCAAAATCTGGACATCAGGATGATCTTTAGGAGTATGTTTAAGAATTTCTTTTAAGAGCAGTGGGTATTTCACCAGCCGACTTCGAGGAATATCTAGGAAGCTCCAGAGGTCTAGCTTGCGACTGAAAGGGGATTCAAGACAGCGCTGAAGGAAGTCCTGGACTCTACGGTCTTGCTTCTTCTGATCCAGAAGAGCTTTGGCTGCCAATTGGTTACTGCAGTAAGCTTTGTAGGCATTGAGTCCTGGTAACTAAAAGGACAACAGAGCAACACTGGATTAGTTAGATTCTCTTGAGTGAAGTATTGATCCATAGGAACATGTCATACTTATGCAGTTTGATTTTCCCTTAACAGAAGATTTGGTTTTACCTTAAAATAAATTAAAGGTTTTAATTGCATATGTGCAGTTAATTTATGGGGGGGGAAGGGAATAATGGAAGATTCACGTTCTGCATCCAATCCTTTGATGTTTGAGGTTAAACAGTGATAAGACTCCTTTGATCACCTCACTTACAAAGGGGCCAGAAAATACAGACACTGCAAACTTAAGTCACCCTGGGGTGAAATTCTGGCCCCACTGAAGTCAATGGACTTCCATTGATTTCAGTGTAGCCACTAGCCAAGGATTTCACCCTAGATCTTTAACTCGGGCAACAAGAGCTTGTTGCTTTGCAGCTTCCAGCTTCAAACCTTGTTTAAACTCACCACAGTTATGTGTCAGCTAATTAATTAAAGTAAATAACTGAAGTGTACTCACCCATTTCACAAGAATGGGCCCAATCTGCTCCACTGTTCCATCGGGGCTTCTTGCTTCTCCTAGCCTTGCCAAGAAGTCTGAAATTTACAAGCAAAAATGGGAAATGCCACAAGTGTCTCAGGTACAGTTCAGTGTCTTTAGCATTTGAATGAGAAAATATGGATTTTTAACCATTGTCCAAGAGACTCCACTGACAATGAAGTAGCTGCTCTTACCTTCATGGAGAGGGATATATGAATCCAAGTCCCCAAATATGTGTGTGAGCTCCTCCTCCGCCATGATAGACAGTTTCAACATGGGGTCGTGATAAGCCTGTCAAAGAATAGTGCCAAATTATGTCAAGAGCCACCCAACTGAAGTTATTAAATGCAGTGTATCTTTGGGGAAATATTTGTCATTTTTGTGGGTTATACGCTTTTTTACCAGATTTATGATGAAACAATTCAGTACAACTACTATAGGACTGTATGCTTCACCACTTTTAATGCAATACACAGTGGGTTCAAAGCATAGTGCTAATTCACACTCTGCACACATGAAGGTGACCTCTTTAAGCTTTTAGATGTGATCATTGACCATAAGGAAAGAAGAAAAATACTAACCTTTCTGGCAAGCTTAAGATCCTCAATTAAATCCTGTTCTCCTCTGGACAGTTCATATATTGCCTGTGAGAGACAGAGTGGGCAAGACATTAGGAGTTATTGTCTCATTTTAGAACACAAAGTAATTAATTTAGTCTAGCTGCTCTCTGAATGCGAACACACTGCTAAATTCTGTACTTTATACCGTTTCTGATCAGTTTTTGATAATAACGGTTAAGGGTGAATAATAAGTCCAAGTCTTTGCAGTCTGAAACAAATAAGGTTCTGCTGTCTGCCACCTGGGTTTAACAATTCAAAGTAAATCCTCCATCTTCCTCTGCACTGAGAAAGGTATGCTACTTGTAACAGTGTGAAAGCCTGGAGACTAATGGCCAAGTTAAAAATATTTGTTAAAGCTAATGTTATAAAATGATCAAATACAGAGTTTTTGAAGGAAAGAGTTTCTATACATCTGGGAATAATGCACAGATTTTTCCAAAAAGGCACAAGGTTTGGTTTGAAAGTCATACAATACAAAGAGTACATACTCTGCAATATCCCAGATTAAGGGTTATCAATGTAGTGATAAAGCTGAGGAACCTGATTAATCACTTCTTTCAAATATGAATTGCAGGGATTTACCTAAACAGAACATGAAGGTCAAAATCCTTCACTCAGTTTCTACTTAGTCAATAGGAGAGTTGCCAGAAAACTAAGTAAAAAGTAAGCAAAAAAGTCTCACCGTTTGGCCTGTAAGCCACAGTCAAGAGTTTTTAGAGAAAGAAATCGGACCTTAAAGAAGAAAGAACTCTCTGGCCTAAATTTTCCAAGTGACTAATGATTTTGAATGTGCTAAGCACCACTTTCTGAAAAACTAGGCTCCCTTAAGGCATCTCAAGTTGGGCACTCAACATAACTAATCAATTTAGTGATAGAATCCTTAATTTTTAGACAGTTAACACAGGTGGATCATTTTCTAGAAGTCAGGATGCACAGCAGAATACAATCACTTCAACACACATCAATTTCTCCCTCCCCCTTCATCTGCTTTCTCCTCCAAACAAACAGGATAAATAAAGGCACCAAATGCCTACTAGCTGTATGGCAGCCTACCTCCTGGCGTTTAATTTCTTTGGTGCTCAGAGTCTCCTTCATGTTGACATCTAACATCTCTGACCAAAGAACACTGTTTCTTCTTTTAGGAGGCGTAGGAGCAGCAGATCTGCTACATGACTTCTGGGCACCACCAGGGGATTTGCTGTCACCACGGAGGGCAAATGACTATTAGGAGAGGGAAAAAAGAATGAAAAGTTTATTCCAGTATTGCAGATGTACATTAGTGTCTCCCATACACTATTTCTAACCCCTTTGCCCTTCTTGAGCTACCTAGAACAGGAAGACACACTCAGCAGATGCTTCTCAAGTAAAAGGAATATTTCATAACTGGTGATAAAGCCCCTATGATTTGCGAGTTCCAGACTCTTTCCACATATCCCCCTCACCAACTGTGAACCAGAATTGCTGCTGGAGGAGGAAATAAGCCTCAGACTGAAATCTACTTACGAGACACAAGGAAGTGCATAAATTAAGACTAATTCTACCTCTGGGTTCTGGTGACACTAACAAGATACTTGAGCTCTGCTCTAGTGATTTGCAATGTCTCTGTTATACAGCTAGTCTAGTGTAACTCTGTATTTAAGAACACACTAGGATATATACCATGTACCTTAATTATTAGAATTTGCACTGATTTGTGTATCAATTGACTCCCTCCTTTTAAGATGGTTTATTCCCTTCCCCCTTGCTAAACTGCAAGCTACATGGATACTTTATACTACCTAAATAAAACCATCAGAAGCAGCAAATCAGTTGACTGACAACTTTCCATCCCCCAATGTGCTTGAGTGGCTCAGGACACAGAAGAGGTCACCCCTGAAGCACATCTGCCTTTAGAGACCTTGTAGGACTTAAGAGTTACTTATCAGGTGTGCATTCAAGGGCGCTTCTTTCACCCTGAGCCAGGGGGGACTTAGTAACCTGCAGCTCCTCTTTGTGCACGGACTTGGTATAGGTCAGTTTCCCCAATAGATGTCTTGAAATTATGGCATCAATTCCACAGGGCATATTGCTTCCATATTCACACAGAATAATAATATGCTTATTTTTCTTTACCTGTATTGTCTGACCAAACCGCCGGACTGCACCATTTCTTACAGGAGAGATCAAGTTTGCCAAGGATGTGACCCGAGCTAGAGGTCGAACCCGCTTATTACTTGGCTCCTGTAAATTACAAACAAAAAAGAACAAATTGTACTGACTGTGGTTTACATAGCCTTAATGCATCAGTGCTGCCCAGGCTTGTTTAAAACATAAACAAATTTACAGTTTCAAAATGCAAAAAAAAGCACAGCGCTTTGAAGCAGTCCTCCCTCTTAAAGTGAAACCTGAAACTGTCAATATTTAAACATTAAGGTCACAGTCAGGTTGCAAACAAGTTGTTCAGGGTTGCAAGAGGCAGGGGTAATGGAATCCTTTATAATCAGGGTGTTCAAAATTAGTTTTGATCAATAAACGGGAAACGCTCAGTATGGCTTCAATTTTCTTTTGAACAGTTGGAACTACATTGAAGCAGACCTTTGGGCTGAGACTCAGCTGGTGTGACTTGTCATCACCCCACTGACTGAGCTACAGCAAATTTACATCAGATGAAGATCTGCCTGTTAGTGTTAGAACTGTGTGTCTTCTCTCTAGGAGAACATGGTTTTCCATTATTTTATTTTATTTTATTTTGGAGGCAGGAGATAAAGAACAGCTAGAGTGCAAGACGGTTTTATGTAGCGAATATAATCAATGGCAGATATATTACACGCTGAACATATTCCAGTGAAGTACAGGTAACTATGGAGGGAGAAATCAGCTGATTAAATTTAAAGCCTTCAGTCTAGGATACAGTTTTCTAAAATGAGAACAGATTCTCTTTCATATCATTTAAGTCTGAAAAGCAAAGTTGGTGATTTTCCATAACACTGATTGGTGCAATGAGTATTAAAAAAATCCTGTTCCAGTTGAAGCACCTCCACGGATGGAAAGTCATCATCCTGTTGAAGCCTGTAGGCTCTTAAAATCAGATATGATTTTAATAGAATAATCAAGCTAGGGTAATTACCACATAGGACTCCTGTCTTAAAGGAAAAATATGTATAATGGGAGGTAAGGCAAGGACAGAATGGAAGTTTGATGCTGGAAGAAAAACTGCAAGACCAAATTCCAAGTGACATATCTGCAGTTAATGGCACTGCTGAAATTGACTGCATGATAACCATGATACTTCAGTTAAGGTTTGCTATTGTTATGCCTACTTTAAAAAAAGGTTTCGACAATAAATGTAATGAATCAACCTAATTAGCTGTTTTATCAAGGTTTTATCAGCCAGTTTTGGTTAATTATGGGGGATTTTTCCCTAGTAAGAAGTAGTAAGAAGAAGAAGTGGAGAATGAAAAGATTACAGAAGTGATTGAGATAGGGGCCCCTACAGTCTCCATATCCTGTCTCCGATTGCAAAGAAAGTACCTAAAGCCATTCTTTGCTATTAAGGGTAGGAACAAAACCAAAGAAGGAGAAAAGGAACATATGGGGCTGGATTCAGATCACATTTGCGAGGCTGGGAATCAGGAAGAGAATGCCACTGAAGTCAGAAGAGTTATGCTGGGGTAAAACCTGTGCCGGTTATTTGCAATGGAAGACACATTTTACAGTACTAAATACGCAGAGTCCATCAACAAAGGAATTATTCAAACATTTAGAAAGGTCTGGCCCGTATCTTTGGAAGAGAGGGCACCGTAATGAATTATAAGGGTTTCTGAAGGGAGCAGAGGGATGGATTCTACAGTTCTATTTAATTTTATATCCGAGTATCAAAATGAGGGAACATAAGCTAAGGAAGGCTTGAGAATTAGTGAGGAACATAAGTAGAATTTAAACAGACATGAGCCAAATCTGCAGATCTACCAAGAACAGAAATACAAATGAGATGAAGAGGAAGAATGTGGCAATGAAAATGAATAGTGTAAGAAATCTCAGTTTTTTAGATGGGATGTTTGTATAATATTTCTCAGCTTACTCTCTTAAAGGGTCAAAGGAGCAGCCTTTCCAGATATGAGACACACTACATGCACTAATGCACACATGTGAATGCCTTTGCAACACATCTGTGCAAGACTGAAGTGACACATGCATATGCACAAGGTCTGGCAGAAGGCATTCCTTTCCATTTGCTAAGACAGTACAAAGGGTCTCCCTGTTTGAATGGATTTATAAATTACCACTCTTCAGAACAGCTCAATTGATACAAACTGAGACATGCAAACACTAGCATGAAGTGAAAAGAGCAAAAGTACTTCTCTTCCTTAAATAAAGGATAAAGCCGTGCACCCCAAAGCACTCCTCTGCCTGAAGGAGTAAAGAATTTTGCACACCCACCAGTAATGATTTAGAACTATTAGAGAGCTTTATAACCATGTGCTCCGCCAAGGAATTCAAAGCCAGAAAAGTTTGGCTACGTGGAAAGATCGCCCAAACAAATTACCATAACTCCACAAACTTAGTTTATCAAAAACCTGTTTTCCTTCCTCAAAGGATAAATACTGCATGTTACCACACTCTCACATCTGTATTTCAGCTTTGGGTTTAACTTGCTATTACACGTTAGGCCAACCTCATCCCAGGGGTAAACTCCATTAACTTCAATGGAGTTTATATTAGGGATGATATTGGCCCACTAGTTAAAAGTACCGGACTTAGAAACAGTAAATAGCCCGTTGTTGAGTTGCTCTACGTACAGAAATCTAGTTTCTAGAAAAGATTAACACTTATTGAACTTTCTTGGGTTTTAGTTAAGTGTCAGTGCTGCAATAGTTAACAGTATGTCTGTTTCCATTTGAAAAACCAGTTTTTCAAGGATTTTTTTTTTTTTTTTTAAACAAAGTGTCTGGGCTACACATTGCAGACAAAGATTTCAGGTTGAAAGCAATGCTTTCACATTTCATTCAGAATCTAGAAGAGGCTGACAACAATTAAGAGTTTTCAAATGCTTTTCCTTCACAGGTACAAATTTGTCACATTTTAAAAAGCCATATTTAGCAGATGATTAAGACCAAAGTGGTTTCTGTTTTTTTGTTTTTTTTAAAGGGAGAAAGGAATTAAAATGTTAACAGTCGGCATTGCATGCAGTATTTCCTCCACAGTAATTATTATTACTACTCCTACAAAGCATCATTTATTACATCATCAAGTGTAGTTATACATTCTACATACAAGATTATATAAGGGCATACAAACATGGGAAAACTTGGTGACAAATCTAAAAACTATTCACAGCACAAATTACTGCCAAATGTTACAAGTGAGATTCAAAAGGGACGTAAGTCACTAGTTCAAATATGGACTCTGTCAGAAGTGATAAGATGTAATTGCTAGCTAATAGTCATTTGAAGATGTATGTGAAATGAGTTTGCTGGATCTCTGTCTAGTTCTTACCAGATAACTGTGCACAACTATGGTTTATTTCACCAACTCTCCCAGCATCTAGTTTTTCTGATATATTATGAAATGTCAGTAGTGACTCCTTAGTTGAGGTTGTATTAAAGTTTATCTACTTAAACCAGGATTGTAAACATTTTAGAAATGGACATTAAAAGAACTTTAACAGGATATCTTGCGTCAAATGGACTTTCATTACAGATTTGACATTTTTTTATAATGTACATTGTTTAACAACTTGATACCACAGGCAGTACATTTCTACTAGATTACTAAACTTTTGCCTTGTGTCAACACACAAGGTATGCAATAATCCTCCAGGAATGCAATGGGACTTGACTCACACAACAGTAAGGTTGCAAAGCTTTTTTTTTTTTTTTTTTTTTTTTTTTTTTTTTAAAAAGAAAAAAACTTACTTGTTTACACACCTAGTAAACACCACAGAAAAAACATCTTCAGGGCAGCAAGAAAGAAATAATGCACGAGTCATTATAGACCACAGTTTTAGAAAAAGTCTTATGGAAGGAACAAACCAACCTAGGGCCTGATCTTGCAAGCATGCACCTAACTTTACTCATACAAGTAGTCCCACTGACTCCAAGGGGACTACTCACATGAGCAACATTACTCAGAGGAACGCATTGTTGCTGGATCAGGCCTTTACACATTTAGGATAAAAATCTTCAAAAAGTGTCTAGGTGACTTAGATGCCCAAGTCCCATTTTCAAAACATTGGGTCCTTCTAAATCACTTAGGTTCGTAATTCACTAAAGTACTTTTGAAAGTTTTACCCATCAGATTTAAATTTATGGGTTTCAACAAGATTGTCCTAAAACTTCCTTAAGATTTTTTTTAACCAACAGAATACTAAAACAAACACTTAAAGAAAAACAAAATCAAACTAATTCTCAAGGTATGGAAAAGAAACAGTGTAACTAATCATTGGCAGAAGAAAAAAACTTGAAACACCACTGATCAAAAGCTCTTAGTTTTATGCTCCCATGATAGCACTAAAAAGAAAAAAATCCACCACTTCCAAAATACTTAAAACTTACTATAAAGGTCAGGAAGAAATACCACACAACGCCAGCTTTTAGCTAGAACAGAATTACTGGAATTTTTTAAAAGAATGTTTTAACCTTTCTGCTCTCTGACAAAAAATAAAAATATGTAAAAAAATCTGAAAGCTGTGTCTTTAATTTTATACCCAGGAGATGAATCTATGTTACAGTAGCAAAAAGAAAAAGATAATTATTTTATTGCCACAAAGTAATTCTATCCATATAACTCCTTGTGGTTAAAATTAAAATAAACTCCAGACTAAACAGACTATCCAAGACGGATAAGCCATGGGTTTAAACTTTTTCCTGTTAGAGGAAGAGTATAAAATACAAATTTGGCAGCATATAAAAATGGTTCAGCCCGGTCTACCGCAAATTTCTGTTTCCTTGGTCTACCACTAGTAAGAAACTTTTTCTGAACACAGTTCTTTGAAAATTGTTGTTAAAGCAGAAGTCTAATACAAATTAAAAGATTAATCCACATACAGCAAAAAAAAAAAACAAGTGTTTTATCTGTCTCAGGTAGGGCAACAAGTTCCAAAGTCCGCTGTTTTAACCGAAGGGAATCTACTTCTACTTGACAGTCAAAGTCTAGAACCACCAGGTTTAATACTCATTACTGGTTTGCAAATTGTTGGCTCTTTAGGGCTGTGCTGCTGATACAGTGCCGAGCACAAAGGGGTCCTGTTCTCAGTTGGCCCCTAGGCATGACATAATAAGCAGGAGCAGTTTCACCATAAGGATTCATCTTCTCACACAAATGTTTAACACTTGACAAGTGACGAAAAGGTCAAGGGAAAGCTGTTAGAATAAAACCTGGTCCAAATTCTATTTCAGCCTTAACCATAAAGCACACAAAGATAAAGGTATCCAAGCAGCCGTGCGAGAAAGGGGGATCTTTACACTTTTAGCCTTACCTCTTGTTCTCGGAAAGATTGATTCTGGGCATCTATGACTCGAATAGTCCTTTTAATAGGAAGGAGACCTCCAACTTCATCATGAGCCACCATGCTGTCTCCTTCCTTCACAAGCTCTCCTTTTACTCCACTTCAGAATCGCCTCTGCTGCTACTTTACTGTAAACTCTTCTCCGGAGCTATCAGAAACCTTCCGGAGGAGCTCGCTCATGTTTCCCTGTGATTAACTGCCTGCCTGCCTGTGAGCTGGGAGTTCAAAAGCACACAGACCTCAAGGCAGTGGGAGGGGCAGGAACATATGTTTCATGGGCGTGCTCCCATGGAGTCGTGTATCATTCCTTAACTGACAGTTAATGACACACCTACGCCTCTCAGTTTACACACTGCAGGAGGGAACCTTTTGTACCAGGAGTTGAAAATCTGCTTTCTTCCCCTACTGCAACAAGTGCTGGTAAATAGGTGTGCTTTGCTTAAGGGACAAATTCTCAGATGTAGTAGTGTAATTTCTAAGGCCAAGCGAAGAGATCCTCCAAGCCAGCTGGAACAGCATTTTCAAGACCTTTCTAAAATTAACATGGGCATTGCTATACCAAGTCAATCCAGTCTGACAGCCTGCCTCTCAAACAGGCTGCGAGCTGAAAGGGAAGGTTGGATTATTGTCTAACAGTGTCTTAACTGGCACAGCTGCCAATGTTAGACCAGATGATTTTATGATCACTTTCTTAAAAAGCTGCTTACACTGTGTCACCCTGATGTCACAGAGCAGTGAATTCCTCAAGTCCAATATATGGCACATAAAGCAACCATTTCCTTTTCTCTCTGATCAGAGGAGTTGCCTTTCAGTGTCACTGTCTCTCCCCACATAAGAATTATTTTATCTAAAACCAGGGTAGGGTAAGCAGCAACAGTTTAGGTGGTGATTATTACTGGCTTTTTTCAACTATCAATCCAGTTAACAATTGGATTGCAAGCAAAACAAATTAGCCCTCCTCATAGATTGCTGTGAATTTTCTTCTGCTAAGTCCCCATTATTTGTCATATTCTCTCCTTCCACCTTTTTTTGTCCAGGTGTCTCTCAGGACTCACCCTCCTCTTCCCCCAGCTCCCCCAATGCTGAAACCATACATCAGGAATATCCCTCCCTCCAGCCAAGATAAACCAGGTTTCTTTCCGCTGTGGCAGGCTTTGTGGAAATTTCTGTGGAGCGATGGAAGAGGGGTTGCATTTTTTATGTTTATAATTAATGCCTGAAAGACTTTTTCCAGTAAGCCCTACCTTTTTTTCTGCCTTCACAGCTTGCTTTTATTTTTTTAATTTGAGAAATGCATATCTTACACTGATTTTCATAGCAGATTCTATGGACAACTGGAGAACCCCTGGGATTCTGACATCACTGATTACCAAGAAGTTAAACCCAAGCATTTGAGAGCAGGGATTTTTACTAAAACTGTTTAAAACTTCTGTTTTCCATTTGGTTTTTCATAACAGCGATTGAACCAACATGCTTAACAAATAAATAGTTGGAATAAGTGCCCTCTGAAAAATTTAACTCTACTTAGAAAGCTGCCAGGCCACGTGGCTGCTCCAAGGCAAATATCAAATGAGAACAGGGAAGATTTGATATTTCTAAAATAGGAAATTTTTTTGTAAAAGGTCAGAACTTCTATCTAGAACACAAGGTAGCAAAGAAAGATCAGATGCCTTTTTTCTCCCTTTTGAAGTTACCTCGAACTCTTCCCCGCCCCCACAAGACAAGTCTGCACTAGATGCTTTTGCTGGTTTAGTAATTTTAGTTAGAGGTGGGTTTTTTTGCAACATTTCTATACCTGTGAAAGCCCTAGTGTGTTATACCAACATAAAAATGCTTTTTTACCAGTACAGCTTATTTCACTTGGAGAAATGGTATGAGCTCTACCAGCAAAATTACCTTTTTGCCGGTATAGACTGCATCTACACTAGGAAGGTTTGCTGGTATTAGCTATGCCAGCAAGCCTTTCCTAGAACAAACCTGGCCATTATCATTCAGATTTTTCAGCCAAGTTAGACAGTAGTTGTGATATGGCGAAGCTTTCTGCCAGTCCTTCCTGGCCTAAAAAACAATGCTTCCAGCGTGGTTCCCAATTTGGAAGAACCACTCCTGGGCCAGCAAACCCCTTCTATGTTCTTCTCCTCCCTCCTCCATTCTGCACTTTGTTTGTTGCTCCCCTACAGAGGTCTCCTTCCCTCAACAGAGAATCCTGGCCTATTTCACTCTGCTTTATTTTTTATTCAGGAGCAGAATAGATGCTACTCTCCACAGATGGATTCTTCTGCTCACTAAAGATTCACTGATTCCAGATTCCCAGATTCTAAGGCCAGAAGGGATCACTGTGATCATCTAGTCTGCTCTGTATAGCATAGGCCACACAACTCCCTCAAAATAACTCCTAGAGAATATCTTTATAGATGCAGTGAGTAGGTGTGGAGGATCCACAGGATTTCCACAATCCCAGATGCAATCTAAGTCTTTTATATGAGAATGTCCTTTTTTAGTCATTTATTTCATTTAGTGCATTCAGACATTTTGTTTGTCATTTTTAGAAAACAAAACTCCCAATGAAGCACATTCTGGGCAGTAGGCAGACATCTTAGTTCAGTTATCTAGTTTGTTTAGATGGCTTGGAGCTTCTCACAGTCTCCAATTTCTCCCTCATCCAAGTAGTTTCGTGTAACCAGAAAGTTTTACTGAATAAGCATAGTCAGGACTTGGAGGTGGTGGAGATTGAACACTGTTGGTCCTGATACCAATTCCCAAGGAATTCCAATAGTAGCTTCTCCCCACTGGAAGGAACTGTCATTTATTTATTTATTTATTTAAATGTATAAGAACTGCACAGAGTTAATGCAGAAAAGGGTATAATATGGACAGTCAGAAACAAGGGGAAGCATTAAGTCGAGTCTCACACTCGAGGTTGGGTACTTAAATTATTATTAGCTTAGAACATAATGTTCTGCATCCTGAAAGCACTTTAGAAAGTACTACATAAATTGTAAATCAAGTGCTAAATATTATTTCTTACTACAGATCCCGCAGAGAAATGACTGGTGCCGTATGTTACCGAAGCATGTGACACATCTTAGGACAATCCCTGTTCAATTGCCTGCCTTTCCACATGACATCGTGTGTCTAGGTCTGATTGGGGTGATGCAACTCAACGCTGATGTATTATGGTTAAGTTACATTATGGAAATGTAAAGATTTTACTGTGACACATATAGAAACCACACACATTGCCTGCCTTCTTATATGACACATGTGTCAATGGGAAACATTCTAGGCATATATTGTTCATTTATAACAATGCATTGTTAAGGGCTGTCTGTGGAGAATGCTGATATTTTAATATCACAAGAAAAACCGCATGCAGCTCTCAGATGATGGGCTGATTTCTGGATGTCTCCTATATACAAAAATCTGTTTGGGTATTTATTAGCAGCAGCAACACTTGGGCAAACTCCAGGCACTCATCATTGGAGTAGGAGAGAGACATGTACAGTAACATTGCAAAAACAGCATTATGATGGGACTATGTTCTTACCCAACCACAACCCCATGCAAAGCACTCTGACAGGATAGTAACAATCTGCAGATCATGCAAAACAGAAGGGTCAGGAAATATCTATGGTAAGGAACAATAGCCATTCCCCAGGACACCCTCCCAACCAATCCCTCAGCAGACCAAAGGGTGTAATCTACATGGATTTCAGGAGAGCCCAGAGTGAGATGAAGCCATAATATAATTGAAAAGAAAGAAAGAGAGTCCAGTTTATGTAATAATCCATGTATAAAATAGGACTTCTGCTACACAGAATTCTAACTAAAATCCTGGTTGTTCTATAGCTGTGACAGTCTTTATTACTAAAAGTTATTTTCTGGGGATATCTGCTGAGTAAAAGGGCTCTGGCTCTCCAGGCTTTTGGCTCATTATTTCGTTCTTTTCAGTTCCTAAACATTCACCAAGTTAGTGTAAGTAAATTTAAGATTGACAAATGATCACCCTAGACACATCAATTGGGAAGAGAAAATATGCTGTATAATTCAAGTTTATGTTTCTAACAGATTTAATTTTTTATAGTTTAAGTATTCAAATGCCCTGAAGAATATTTTTAGTAGTTTATACAGTTAAAATAAATCCTTGCTTATCAGTTCCAGCCAAGCTACCCTAAGTGCAGGAATAGGAGGAAGGATAGTCCGGTGGTTAGGGCACTAAGCTAGGACTTGAGAGACAAGGGTTCAAGGGACAAAGGTCCTCTGCCACAGACTTCCCGTATGACTTTGGGCAAGTCACTTAGCATTTCTGTGCTTCACTTCCCCATTTGTAGACTAGGGATAACAGGGGTGCTGTGATGATAAATACATTAAAAAGATAGTAACTGCTTTAAGATCTACTGATGGAAAGCATTATATAAATGCCAGGCTTTATTATTAGTGCCGCCATTACACCTCCCTATGTTCTGGGTCTGGCCAGAGGACCGTGTATACTATGTAGCATAAATCAGGGCTATTTGAACTTACATTCAGCAATCCTAAAGGGCATTTCTGGCAGTTGAGAAGAGTCAAAAAGCAGAAATCTCAGTTCCGCCCATTACACCAGTGGCTGGGAGAGGAGGTGGGTGGAGCTAATGCAATAATGGGATCCCCTAGACTGGGGCAGTCATTCATTGGCCAGATTTTTCAGCTTTTATAGTTTCCTTTATGCTGCTGGAGCAGTGAAAGAGTCTGTTACTTAACTGACAACTGGATTCAATTTCTTCAAAGAAAGAATCTGTGGCATTTTATCATGTTTGGCTTAAAAGTCTCCAGGAAAACTGAAGCATCTGTAACCTTTTGCAGAACAAACATTTTATTCATTTTCAAAATGTAAAGTTCACAATAATGAAAATAACTTTCAGCTTAATTTCACAGTTTATTAGAAACCCAACTAAAAATACTGGTTTTAATTAACTACTTTTAACATCTCATATATAGTGTCATGTGAAATACTCGTGCACTTGAGTAAATAAGAAAAAAGTTACCTACCTTTTATAACTATTGTTCTTCGAGATGTGTTGCTCATGTCCGTTCCAAGTAGGTGTGGGCGCTCTTATTGGGACCAGAGACCTTGAATCCTGAGGGTCCTAGATGGGCTCCCCATTCCAACTCCGATGCGTCCGTGACCAGAGTCATCGAGGGTGGTGGTCTGGAGAAGGGCACTCCCACAAATACTGAACGCGGATTGAGCCGCCACTGGAGGGACTCCATAACCATGGGGGCAATGAAACTATCTTGTTCAGACTGTCCCTGTTTGGGTGGTATAATGATGCCAACCAAACCTGGAGAGGTCTGAGCTGAAGCCTCACGCGTTGAGCCATGTAAGTGAAAGCGGCCATATGACCGAGCAACTTTAAGCAAATCCTCGCCATTGTGGTAAGGAAGCACCTGTGGTCCTCTATGATGGAGCTCATATTGTGGAAGTGAGACTCTGGTAGGAATGCCCTGACCTGAGTAGAGTCCAGGACGGCTCCTGTAAATTCTATCCTCTGAGTGGGGGATAGGGTGGACTTGAGGACGTTCAACACTAGCCCAGCTTGCTGAAAGTTGATCAAATCAGGGACATGTGGGTCTCTACCTGGGCTTTGAAGTGGCCATTGACCACCCAGGCGTCCAGGTATGGAAACACCTGAATCTGGTGTTGCCTCAAAAAGGCGGTGACGACAGCTATGCACTTGGTGAAGACTCAGGGAGCCGCTGACAACCTAAAGGGGAGGACTGTAAACCGGTAATGGATGTGGTTTACTATGAATCTGAGGAACCTTCTGTGGGGAGGGATTATTGATATATGAAAATACACATCCTTCAAGTAAAGGGCGACGAAACAGTGCCTTGGATCCAGAGAGGGAATGATGGTGGCCCAGGAAATCATGCGAAACTTCAACTTCTTCATGAATCGGTTGAGATTTCATAGGTCAAGAATAGGTCTGAGCCCTCTTTTGGCCTTTAGAATTAGGAAATGATGGAAATAGAACCCCTTTCCCTTTAGCTCCTGAGGAACCTCCTCCACTGCTCCTGAATCCAGGAGGAATCCAGGAATCCATCTCCTGTATAAGGTGTTGCTTGTGAGAGTTGTCCCTGAAGAGGGTTGGGGGCAGGGGACAGGAGGGAGGAGAGGAGCAGAACTGGAGAGAATATCTCAGTTCTACTATGCATAGCACCCATCTGTCTGAGGTTATCTGGATCCATGCCTGATAGAACTGGGATAGACGATTCAAAAGACGGGGAAAGGATCTGGAATCTGGTCTGGTAAGTTGCCCTCAGGCGCACGCTCAAAATGATTGCTTAGACCTGGAGGGCTGCCTCAATGAACCCTGGCCTTGGTTGGGAGGCTGAGGCTTTCTGTTGTTTCTGCCCCTCTTCCTTGAATAGTCCTGCCTGGTTTGTGAGGGGTAGAACCATGGAGGTGGATGGGCCTTAAAATGCTCTCTCTGCAGGGTGGGAGTATGCAGGTCCAATGATTTTAGCGTTGCCCAGGAGTCATTAAGGCAGTGAAGCTTGGAGTCCATTTGCTCTGAGAATAGTCCTGGGCCTTCAAAGGGCAAGTCCTGAACCGTCTGTTGGACCTCCAGAGGGAGGCCTGACACGTGCAGCAATGAGCTCCTCCTCATGCTGATTGCTGAGGACATTGTCCTTGCGACAGGGTCCACTGCATCCAAGGCAGCTTGCAGTGTGATCCTCACTACCACGTTGCTCTCTTGCATGACAGCCACGAATTCTGTCCTGGAGTTGGCTGGGAGCAGATCCTTAAACTTCAACATGGTGTCCCATGAATTGAAGTTATAACGGCTCAGAATTGCTTGCTGGTTTGCGATTTGAAGCCGGAGCCCCCCAGTAGAATAGATCTTCCTACTGAAGCGGTCCAGCTTCCTGGAGTCCTTGGACTTAGGGGAAGGACCCTGCTGTACCTGCCTTTCCTTCTTATTTGCGGCCGACACTACCAACCATCCTAGCTGCGGACAGGTAAAAAGGTACTTGTGGTCTCTAGAGGGGGCAAAGTATTTACTCTCTAGCCCTTTAGTTGTTGGGGGGATAAAGGCAGGTGTTTGCCACAGTGTTTTTGTGGTGGTCTCAATGGTTTTGATAAGAGGTAGTGCCACTCTTGAAGGACCTTAGAATGTCCACCATGGGATCCACTGATTCCATCACTTTCTCTGCCTGGAGCCCCATGTTCTGGGCCACCTTCCTCAAACTCCTGATGGGCCCTACTGTCCATGGGGGGTTGGCCAGCTGACGTTCCTGCCATTCCCTCGTGTGGCAACAAGGACAAGTATGTCTTGGGCAGAGTCTGTTCCTCCTGTCCCTCAGGTTCATGGGACTCTCCCTGTATGGGGATTTCATGTACAGTGCCAGGGTCAATCCTGGTGCCAATTTCCACTTCCCTCTCGGTGCGAACCATGCTGCCGTGTGGTGACCAACAGCCCCCCA
This sequence comes from Emydura macquarii macquarii, assembly GCF_026122565.2. NCBI lineage: Eukaryota > Metazoa > Chordata > Testudines > Chelidae > Emydura > Emydura macquarii. The sequence goes on along the minus strand of NW_027133607.1, from coordinate 7,826,440 downwards.
GCGGTGGGGGGAGTCGTCCTTTGAGGTGAGGGACTGGGGGTCTCTGGAGAAGGATCGTTGGGCCTGATGGTATGTCCACGGTGTCCAGAAGGGCCATTGCGCTGGCAGCTGCCAATGTGCGGGCCAAGGCCCCATGAAGGGGACTTGTACCAACCCCTGCCTGCGCCAGCATCTCTTCAACCGGTGCCTGTGCAACAGATGTATGACTCAGCCTACGAGTTGGAAAATCCTGAGTCCGAGTGCAGGGACCATGGCGGTGCCGATAGGGATGGTGCCGGACAGCAGTGCAATGGAGACAGTGATCAATGCTGCATCATGGCCGTCTTGCCTCTAGATGCCACCACGATCCTCCGCGGTGCCAGAGGTCTTACCACCGAGGCTCTCTCGGACCTGGAGGGAAACTGCTGTGCTGTCATGGCTATCAGGTCTCTAGCTGCCTCAAAGATGTACGGGGTGGATGGGAGATCCAACTCCTCCTCCTGACTTTCCCTTCCAGGGGAGTCCACAGGCACCAGACTCATGCACCCTTCTGTGGGCCGGAGTAGATGGTGCCGTTTCAGATGGGAAGGGTGTCGTGAAGTCCTTGTCTAGCATGCGCACCACTAATGTCTTTCACCTTTGACCTCACCATGGGCGAATGCCCTCTGTCCGTTTTCGTATGCCTCGAGAGGCACTGAGAGTGGGAGCAGCGTTAGGATGACTCCAGTGCTGGTGAGGGGTGGCACCTGGTGTCTCTGGGTGCCGAGGTTTTCTTTGGTGCCATCGGTTCCCTTTTTGAGGGTGGTGTGGTCTGCACCGAGGTGCTGGGGTCAAACTGGACTGCTGGTTGGGGGCGAAGAGATGCCTCCATGAGAAGGTGCTTCAGTCTGATCCTTCTCTCCTTCTTAGTCCTGTGTTGGAAATTTCTACAAATTCTACACCAGTCTGTCTGGTGTGATTCGCCTAGACACTTTAAACAGGAGTTGTGGGGGTTGCCCTTAGGCATAGACTTATGGCAAGACCCACATGGCTTAAACCCCTGGAATTGAGGCATGCCCCCACTCTCCTGGGAGGGGGGAACAAAAGGAGGGGGCCCAAACTTAACTTTATCTACTAACTACTGATTACTAAACAAATCTAACTATTTACAGGTATCAGTGTTGCAAGACACTGGGGGAATGCTTGCCGAAGCAAGAGTAGCTCCAACAGCCATCATGGGTAGCAAAAAGGAACTGAAGAGGTGGTGGGTCGGCGGGGCCCTATACATGGTGTCATAGTGGCGTGACTCCAGAGGGTGCCCGGACCGTCCCGCTAGGGGAAAAGCTTTCCGACGACTGTGCATATGGCACGCACACACCTACTTGGAATTGACATGAGCAAGCACTCGAAGAACTCATGTTAACATTCAGGCAAATCTCATGCTTCTTGTATTTTTGTAACTAGAAGGAAGTCAGCCAACACCAGCTGTATAGCTGAATTGTCTACTGTCCATGATCTGTGTTTAACATTCCATTGCAGATATTTATATTCTATGTTAAAAATTCAGATCAGTATACTTGAAAATGGACAAAAGTAGGACGTGACACATCAGTAGATTACTGGAGTCACATGAAGTGTTTACATGCAGTCTGAAAATACTGAATTTTATTTGTATGATGAAAGGGCTCTATAATTATAACAGAATTGAATAAAAATAAACAGTTACAAATATTTTACAGAACAGAAGTGAACAGGCACAGACATATTTTTTGTCCTTCAATTTTTCATTAAAATTAGCGATTGAGCAGCTCCGTTGGTAGCCAGTTACACACCACATATTGACATTTGTGACCCTACATGTATGTGAGCCCAGGATATGAAGTTATGAACTAGTTTCTATCCTGCTAATATGGATGTAATATTTGAGGAACTTTAGTGTGGAAGCCTGTGACATTTATTAAACATAAAATTTATCTTAACAGCAAAGTTTAGCACAAATTAGAAATTGGTTTACACAATTGCTTTAAGCTTCCATACCGCTCATGTGTCAAATGTTATCGGGAGGTGTGGTACTGACTAGCAGTCAATCTCAGAAATGCTAGTTTTAAAGCTTATTTCCAAATACATTTTTTTGACTCATGAATAAGCAAGTTGTTGCATGAATTTATATTACCACACCTGACTAAAGTCGATAAAGATCTCTTTTAAAAGGCATCTGCAGTTGGTGGGGAGGCCCGCAGGGGAAGAATTAGATTTAAACTCCTTTTGTGCATTGTTATGATACATGGATTAATAAATTTTAAGGCCAGAAGGGATCACTGTGATCATTTAGTCTGACCTGCTACATAATACAGGCCATAGAATTTTACCCAGTAATTCCTGCAGTAAACTCAGTAATTTATGGTTGAACTAGAGCATGTCTTTTACAAAAACATCCAGTAATGACAAAGATTCCAAGTGATGGAGAATAAGAAGAATGTGGCCCGAGAAGGATTTTTGTTTTTCACCTTGTTTCCTACATTAGAAGTTCTTTTCCACCCTGTTTTTTCCCAAAGACCATGACTGTCTACACTAGAGTTTCTTGGCAATAATTTTACTCTATTGCCAATACTGATGTAGTCCAGAGATAGTGTGGTACTCATACTGAGTAACGCTTACTCACACGAGATGGTCCCATAAAAGTAAGGGTTGGAGAGGAATATAAGGCTCACTTGTATCTCCTTTGCACAATTCCCCTTCCCAAAACTGTACCATTCACACACACAAGCATCTTAGAACTCCATTCTCCTAAACCCACGACCACTAAAGAACTATAGGCCAGCCAAGACTTGATTCATAAATGTTACTCAGCATGCTTCATCTTGCTTCTGGCAAGATATACCGCCACCTTCATCTACTCCTTATCAGATACAGAAAGGTCATAATCTGGTTGCTACTAAACACCAGAATACATGCCGTCAGAACTCACAGTATTGGGTGCTCGCTACACGAATAATTCCACCGTTTACAGAAGAGTACAGTTACAATGCAGTGTGCTGTACATGCTGAAGTTTTACTTCAGAAAAAGTAATGGGAACAATTAAAATGCATGACAAAACACAGTATCTAAGGGTGCTACCCCCACCAAAGAGTCTAGGGAAGGGTTGAGGTCACCAAATGGTTTCTGATGTGCCCCCAAAGTAGCAGAAGTTTAACATTAGTAAACAGCTAAACTTGACCTATTTTCAGTTTATCTTAAAATGTGAGGGAAAACATCAGAGGCGTAAAAGACGTAAAAAGAAAATCAAACAAAAAATGTGAGGCTGTCACAATTTTTGGTGTTGAGTGATCCTCCACTTACTTTAAAATACTAGATATATACCGGTATATAGCACACTGAACTATAAAATTTTAGATTTTAATAACATTAAGGGACAGACCTAAATCCTTTGAGGAAGATAAATACAAATTCAGGCTAAAAAGTTCCTCTCTATACAAAAGATGGTCATTAATCCTCCACATTCAAGATCACATGTACTTTATGTTAATTAATTTATGGAAGGACGATCCAGTGGTTAGGGGGCTAGCCTGGGACTTGAGCTACCTGGGTTCAAGCCTCTGCTCCACTACAGACTTCCTGTGTGACCTTGGGCAAGTCTCTCTGTGCCTCAGGTCCACATCTGTGAAATAGGGATAAGAGTATACTGCTTGTGTTATGCAGGTCAGATTAGATTATCCTAATAGTCCTATCTGGCCTATTCACTTGATATAGACATACCTAGGTTTTATGGGGTCGGGTTATTTTTTTTTAGCCTATTGTCTGAAATAGCTACAAAATAGAGATAAAACAGCTCATGAATTTGGTGAGGCTAAAGGAAAAATTTTCAGAAGCACTTCAGCGATTTAGGAGTCTTAGGCTATGTCTACACTGTCCTGTGGTTTGGTTCGGACTATGTGGGCGTGAATAGTAGTGCGCATAAAAGTGCTGCGCTATAACTCCACCGTGTGGAAGCTGTGGGAGCAAACTAAAAGGTTCCTAGCTTGCATTAATATAATCCTCTTCTTCAAACTGTACTACGTTAATGCGAACTAGGTACCTTTTAGTTTGCTTCCACAGCATCCACACAGGGGAGTTACACCACAGCACTTTGGTGCACACTGCAATTCAAATCCCCATAGCCTGAAAATGGCCTAAAAATGGCGTAGGCACTTAGGAACCTAAATTGCTTAAGTACTGCTAGAAATTTTACCCTAAAAGCCTAAAACTTTGACTTTGCTGGCTTTAAGAGTTTTCTAAACCTTGTCAATTGTGCTAAAAGGCATGTACATACACTAAATACACACAACTCATGGATAGACAGTATGATAAATAATATCAGAGCTATAATTAAAGTTTTAAAAAGGTGTAGGAGTGTATTTTGTAGGTGTGACTCCAGAACTATCAAGTAAGAGTGTCATAGAGAGCCTAACCACTTAAAATAACAAGGTAAAAGGTCAAGTTAAACAAAAGACACAGTATGAACTTTTAACTCTTTATGCCTTGGGACTTTTCCCTTCCTGCAGAAGTTTCTGCTAAAACTATTAAAAGACAAATAAGTTATCTATAATTTTCATTTTTCCCCCAACAGCGATTCACTGCTGTGCATATGAATCATAATTCATTGGTATTTTTGTCCAATCCATCTGAATGGAGGCAGGATTTTATTTTATTTTTATTTAAAGTTCCTTCCTGCTAGCATGTTTACTGAACATACCACCACTAGAAAAGCTGAGGAGACACAGGCCTGTCCTCCACTTATAATGTAGGTTGACATAGTTTTGTCCGTCCAAGGCATGAAAAACACCCTTGAATGATGTAGAGATGTTGATATAATGCCTGGTGTAGACACAGCTAGGCTGGTGGAAGAATGCTCCTTGTGACCTAGCTACCAATGCTTGGAGAGGTGGATTACCTACAGTGACAGAAAAAACCCTTCCATCGTCGTAGGCTGCGTCTACACTACGGGGTTAGTGCAGCATAGCTATGGCACTGTAGCTGTGGCGCTGTAGTCCACACAGCATAGACAAGCCCACGAAATGACAACAAATTGGTACTGAAAACCGCCCACTCTCAACTGATGTGTAGATATCATTATTGTGACACTAGTAGCCCTGTCTGGTATTCTTTCTTGCCCTGACTTGAAGGAACATGTACTGAAATACCAGAAAAATATCGGGACTAGGGAGAAGCTTGTCCAGAGCAGTGGATGGATCCACTGTAGAGGAGGCCCTTCTCTGCACAGAAGTGATCATTCATGGAAAGCATCAAGCTGTGACTGACACCCAACCACAGCACAGGGAGGTTAAGAAAATAGTGCACAAAAATAATTATGACAACAAAGGATATAGAAAGGTGATTGTAGGTTGGACAAATAACCTTCCACCAAAAAACTAGAACCCAAATTAAAAAGACTAATTAGCTATGAACTAAAAAATTACTATTTCCCAGAAGGACTATTTCATTCCTCCTCCTCCCCCTATTCTGATATTTCACTTGCAGTAAGATTGTCAGAACAATTAAATTACAATGAGCAATCTTCCTTTTCTAAGGGTTGGCTTGGATTGTTTCCTTGGAAGCAGATTTCTGCCTCCCCACCTCCCACCACATAAACACCCAGGACATTTAACGTTAAACACATTTGTTATAAACAATTAAGTTTTCTATATGAAAGAGTTACATACATCATAAAGTCCAATTTGCTGGAAGTGTAATAGTGTGTGCCTAAATAAAATATACTAATGAAAGCAGAATTTGAAGTGTCATCTTTGCCACAGTTATTTTACAACTCTAGTACCCATCACTTGAATGTGTTCATACTCTTCCTTCTTTCACAAGACATTAAACATTGGGGGATTTCGGGGGGCTAGATAAACTACAATAGCATGACAATTGAACCTGACAGAACAATACGTTGAAGAACAGAATGCTTTACTTACCTTAAAATCAAAACTGCAAACACTGGCAACATCATCATCTTTCTCTCTCCGCTTCCTTTTCTGAAACAAAAGACACCAAGTCATATCTATCCATTTGATTATGCTTTAGAAAGCATACCTTCCTATGCATCTATGTGTATAGATGCTACTACATAAAGCCTGACGTTGAAACCAGCTTAAAGATGCCCTCCTGACTGCATCTGCAGAACTGTGGATGAAAAATAATTGTTGGAGTAATTTTGCAATGGCAAAAATCATTTAGACTTGTCACTTGACTGCATCCACAAATCAAACACTTAATACGTTTACTTGTTCTTTTATGCTCCTATAATTATGACTGTGAAGAAAGAAAAACAAGAAAGCAAGGAAAAACTAAAGCAATGGAGACTGAAGTGTGTTCATGTGGCAGTTAGCACCTTGATGGACTCAGGTATTTACTTAATGAAATGAGAATTTTTTTATGGTTTCCAAACTCAGCAGTTAATAGGAAAGATGGGATTTTTAAAGGAGTGTAAGAGAATTAGGTGTCAGCTCCCACTGAAAGTCAATGGGAGTTGGGATTCCAGAACCCTGAAGGGGACTTAGATGACACCATTATTCCCCAAGATGTACCCCCACCTGCAGGGATAGGATTCTCAATGGAGCCTAAGGAATCCTTGAAAATCCCTGCTTTGTGGGTGAGGGTGCATCTTCTATTTCCCCTTCTGGGTTCCAAGAACCCCACATTTTATTTTACAGTCCTTTCATTTATACCATTGGGCAACTCTTTTTCACCCCCATAAGTCTTCTTACCAGTACGTATTATGCTGACACCACTGGATAACAATTACATTCAGACAAATTTATGTTTAACTATTAATACAAAACTCCAGAAATTAATTGGCTCACAATAGTCTTTTTCTTCCTCTGCAGTTTAAGCTAACCAGAGCATCTAACAGAATTTAGAGTTTCCAGGGTTTTCAGTCACTTTATTCTGTCTGAGTATTTTAGTTCTAAAAGACAATACACAAAACCTCTGCAGTAGGGTGATTGAGGTCCACTTGCTGATTGAGGAAAAGCTTCTTACAACATACATGTGTAGCATTTCATTTGTAGGGCTTATACAGAACTCAATTCCATTATTTCAGAAGAGATTTTTGGCTGGCTTCATAATGTGTGCAGATAAAACACTTGTGTAAGTTTAATAAGTTCAAAACAGGTTTTTGACGAGAACTTGCAACAATGCAAGACTTCAGGATGCCACACCTTTTTGGTTTGAAGATTCCCTCTTCCTTTATGCAAGAAAAGCATATCAATGCCTTAAACATAGCTCTAAACCCAACCTCAGGATCTGAAGCAAGGCCAAAGTTTTGTTTTTAGACTGACTAGACTTGGGTAATAAGTACTGCATTGCCTGGTTCCCCATTTCCTCTGCCAACATAGTTTCATTCAAAACTTAGACTTTTGACTACCAAGCCAGCTGTATCATTCTTACATGGCACCAGGACAGAAATGGAGTCCAAAAAAAGCTGTCCAGGAGGCTTACCCAGCATAGCAGAAGGGCAATTCTAATTTTAAATATTATTTTATGACATTATGTGTCTGGCTAGCAATAGTCACAATCAAAGACATGATAAACCTTCTTGAAAAACTCAGGTCATGTGGAAAAGTTATTTCTATGAAAGGCATTAAACTGTAAAAAAGTCAGGAAGTCTTAATCAGGCTATCACAGAGGTAGTGAAAAAAGCACAAGTATTTTGTAAATAAAACTGAAGCAAAAGTCTTTCCAAAACGAGTAAGCAAAACAGCATAAAGACAGACACAAACAATGCCATTAGTATAAGCATTAAATAACCCTGAGGGACTGAAAGGAAAGAGCCAGTAATGCGTCATAGAAAAGCAGTGTTTTTCAGTCTGCAAACAATTCAAGTCATCTCATTTTCCCCTACCCATTCTGTATTACTAGGAACATTTGCATGAAAATAGGATCTTTGTTCTTTAGGTATTTGCCAGCTTTCTGCCGATTATTGTCAACTGGAAGTCCTAGAAGAGAAATAGGACTTCAGGTGAGGAATGTGCATCAGGACTGAAACTCCCAAAGATCAAAGACCCTGTTTTCATGCAAATGTCTCTTGTAACAATAACAGTAAGTTGTTTGCAGTGTTGTTGTAGCCCTGTTGGTCCCAGGATATGACAGAGACAAGGTGGGTGAGGTAATATCTATTATCTTTTACCTCCCCCACGTTACTTCTCTAAAAACAATATGGTCAGTATTGGTTCCAAACGTGATGACGTGCAAAGGTTTCCAATGACCAGGTCTCACATCAATGTCAAGGTTCAGCCCAACTTTCAATGGGGGTTACCCACAAACCCTTGGGCACTGATTGTGTACAGGCATTGGAAGGTTTGAGAGGAGGGTTAATGCAGGCATGGAAGTGTGGGAGGAGTTGGGTTAGATTAGGAGGCTGCGTTGCCCATTTGGAACCAGAGACCTAGGCAAGTCTACACTATAAACTTTGCTGGCATAACTACATTGCTCAGGAGTGAAATGAGGTGTCATGTGCTGACCAACATGAGTATGCCAGTAAAACACCCTTGCATAGATGCAGTTACACCAGCATATCTTATTTCACTTGGGGAAGGAAGGGCCCTGGCTGGAATAAGCTCTAGTGGCAAAATCAGTTTTGCTGGTCTAGCTGCATCCATGCTAAATGTACTTTGCTGGTATGATGTGTTGGTATAATTATACTGGCAAAACCTTCCGAGTGTACATGTGGCCCTAGACTCTGCAGCAAGGATGGGGACTTGTGGGCAACAGCACCCAGGGATTCATCCTTCATTATCCATGTCCTCTTTTAGCTTTTTTTGTCACATATCCATACTAATTGAAGTAAAAAATAACACTGTTACTAATCTTCAAGATGTGTTGCTCATGTCCATTCCATGGCAGATGCGTGTGCGCCACATGCATTGGTGGTGGAGATTTTTCCCTCAGTAGTATCCAGAGGTACCCTCTGCAGCGGTGCGCATATGCGCTGGTATAAAGGGTGCCGCCGGCCCCTCCTCCCTCTCAGTTCCTTCTTACCAGAACTCCAACAGAGGGGAAGGAGGGTGGGTCATGGAATGGACATGAGCAAGCCCTCGAAGAAGAAAAAATGGTTACTAACCTTCCATAACTGTCATTCTTTGAGATGTGTTGCTCATGTCCATTCCATGACCCACTCACAAGCTGTGCCTCTGGAAGTGGGCCAGGAGTTCACGGACGTGCCAATTGTAATACTGCTCTGCACAGCCAACATCGTTCCAGACCTGTTGAGTGATGGCGTAGTGGGACGTGAAGGTGTGAACAGGAGACCAAGTTGTGGCCCTACAAATGACCTGTATTGGAACTTGAGCTAAGAAAGCTGCTGATGAAACCTCTGCTCTTGTTGAATGGGCTGTCAGAGTGGCAGGGGGCGCAACCTTTGCCTGCTCATAACAGGTCTGGATGCGGGCGGTGATTCAGGAGGAAAACCTCTGGGATGAAATTGGCAGACATGTCATTCACTCGGCGGCAGCGATGAAAAGCTACGTGGATTTTCGGAAGGGCTTAGTCCTTTCATTGTGAAAGGCCAGTGCCTGCCTGACATCCAAGGTGTGCAGGAGTCTCTCCTCGCTAGAGCTGTCAAGCTTCAGAAAGACGACTGGCAGGAAGATGTCCTGGTTGACATGAAACTGTAATAGCTCCTTTGACAGAAATGCTGAGAGAGGGCGCAGTTGGATTTTATCCTTGTAAAACACAGTATAGGGAGGTTCCGACGTTAGAGCTTTGATTTTGAAAACACGTCTTGCCGAAGTAATTGTCACAAATCGACCTTCCATGACAAGCAAAGAAGCAAACAGGAAGCCATGGGCTCAAAGGGAGGCCCAGTGAGTCTGGACAAGACTACGCTGAGGTCCCATCGAGGGACTGGGTCCCTGACCTGTGGAAAGAGCCCCTCCAAGCCTTTGAGGAATTTGGCCATCATCTCATGAGAGAAGACTCATCTGGCCATCATCTCATGAGAGAAGACTCATCTGCCCTGGTTACACCCTGGGTGAAAAGCCAAGACAGCTGCCAGGTGTACCCTGATTGATGATAACGCCAGGCCTTGATGTTTCAAGTGAAGTAAGTACTCCAGAATGGAGTGTAATGGCATCTGTGTCGGGGAGACGTTCCGTTCAGCTGCCCAGCAGGAGAAGCATTTCCCGTTCACTAGGTAATCCTAGTGGAGGGTTTTCTGCTTTCTAGCAGGACTTTCTGAACCTGAGTGGAGCAACGCTGCTCCTTAAGGCTTAATCATGCAGCATCTATGCTATCAGATGTAAGGAAGTGAGGTTTGGATGCAGCAGTGGACTGTAGTCCTGTGAAATCAAGTCCGGACAGTCCAGGAGTGTTCAAGGGGTTGCCACCATTAGGTCCAGCAATGTGTCAAACCAGTGTTGACGGGACCATGCCGGAGCGATCAGTATGACCCATACTTTGTCTCTCTTGATCTTTATGAGGACTTTGTGGATGAGTGGGATCGGTGGAAAGGAATACATCAGAAACCTCACGACCACTGCAAGAGGAATGCGTTAGGAAGTGAGCCAATGTCAAGCCCTTGCAGGGAACAGAAATAGTGATATTTCCTGTTCTGTTTGGTCACGAAAAGTTCCACCTGGGGAGTACTCCATCTCTAGAAGATGACCTTGACTACTTCTGAGTGTAGGGCCACTCGTGGCAATAAGAGAAGGACCTGCTGAGGTGATCTTCCAACATATTCTTGACTGCTGGGAGGTGTGAGGCTTCTAGGTGGATTGCATGTTCCACACAGAAGTACCACAGACAGTATGCCTCTTGGCAGAGGGCTGAGGATCTTGCTCCTCCTTGCTTGATGACATAATACACGGATGCTGTATTGTCTGCCAACCACCCGTACTACCTTTCCTGACATCTGGGGAAGGAACACTTCGCAGGCTAGTCCAATTGCCCTGAGCTCTCTGATATTCATGTGTAATGTCAGCTCCTCTGTTGACCAGAGGCCCTGGCTCTTGAGGGTGCCAAGGTGGCCTCCCCATCTTAAGTTCAAGGTATCCGATACCAAGGACAGCATCAGGCGGGGTGGGGATGGGGCAGCAAAGGGAACCACTCTTGCTACATGGGCAGGATTTGTCCAGCATGCCAATGAGGTAAGTACTCAAGACGGGATTGTAAGGATCATGTCCAGGTTGTACCTTGCTGGGGAGTAAACCGATGCTAGCCATATTTGGAGGGGTCTGAGGCTCAGTCTCATGTACTGTACTACGTAGGTACCCGCTACCATGTGCTCTAGCAGTCTGTGGCCAACTCTAGCTGTGGTGAGCGGGTGAGCTGTGACTTGGTTTGAAGCCTGGTTTGCGGAAGAAATGCTTTGGCATAGGTAGAGTTGAGGACTGCCCTGATGAACTCTATCCTTTGCACTGGAACTAATGTTGATTTCTGTTCGTTTATCAACAGGCTCACCATGATACTGCGTTGGACCTAAGCTTTTGAGCAGCCCTTGATGAGCCAGACATCAAGATAAGGGCAAATTTGTATTCCCTGACATCTTAGGTAGGCCACGACTACTGCCAAATATTTTGTAAAAGCTCTTGGCACTGTTGACAGACCAAATGCAAGGGCAGTGAACTGGTAGTGGTTTCCTCCCACCACGAACCATAGGAACCGTCTGTGGTCATGGAAAATAGAGATATAGAAATACGCATCCTTTAGGCTGAAGGAGTACCACCAGTCTCCAGGAAGGGGATGCTGGAGGTCAGGGAAACCATATGGAACCTCAGCTTCTTGAGATACTTGTTGAAGCGATGTAAGTCCAATATGGGTCATAGGCCTCCTTTGGCCTTTGGGATTAGAAAGTAATGAGAGTAGAACCCTTTCCCTCTCAGGTGCAGGGGAACTTCCTCTATGGCCCCCACCTGTAGGAGGACTTGCATCTCCTGGATGAGAAGTTGCTTGTGAGAAGGATCCCTGAAGAGGACTGGGGATGGGGGTGGGAAGGAGGGATTGAAATAAACTGAAGGGTATACCCCACTGTTATGGTGCTTAGCACCCACTGGTCCGATATTATAGCCGCCCAAGCAGGGAGGTAGGGTAAAAGGTAGTTTGAAAAGAAAGGGAAGTTTGGATCCTGGGTCAATTCTTTTAGGCCACCCCAGGCACACCCTCAAAAGGCCTGCCTGCCCCCAGCTTGAGCCTGACTGGGAAGTGCCAATGGGGGGGCTGACCTTGACAGCGTTTATAGCCTCTGTTCATTCTCCTGTATGGCTCACAACTGGCCTGCCCTATGAATCGCTGTGGTTGCTGGGGCCTGAAATACTTCCTGGAAGCTGATGGTGTGTATAGCCTAAGGAGCTTGCAGCCTGGCATCCATTTGATTGGAAACCAGGGCTGCACTGTCAAAGGGGAGGTCCTGGATGGACTGTTGAACCTCAGCAGACAGGCCAGATGATTGAAGCCATGAGGCCCTTCTCACTGAGACAGCTGACACCATTGTTCTGACTGCTGAGTGGGTGGCATTGGAGGCTGCCTGGAGAGAGGCTCGGACTACTGCTTCACCCTCCTCCAATATAGCCACAAACTCTTGCCTGGACTCTGGGGCAGGGAGTCAGCAAATTTGGCCATGGAGTGCCATATATTACAGTCATATCTCCCCAGCAAGGCTTGCTGGTTCGATATGTGCAGCTGCAATCTAGCAATCAAATAAATCTTTCTATCAAAAAGGTCAAGCTTCTTTGTGTCTTTATTTTTGGGGGTTGAGCTTGACTGTCCCTGCCTGTCTCTTTCATTGGCAGCTGACACCACCAACGACCCTGGAGAGGGGTGAGAGTACAGAGATTCGAATCCTTTGGCAGGCACATAATATTTTTTCTTGGCCTGCTTGGACGTAGGGGGCAGAGAGGAAGGGGTTTGCCATAAGGCCTGGACAAGTTTCATGACCCCCTCGTGGACCCCCTCATGGGCTGCTGCCACCAAGATGTCAAAGAGCACATTAGTGGGCTCCTTCAGCTCCTCCGCCTACAAGCCTAAGTTTGTGGCTACTCTCTTGTGCAGCTCTTGGTGTGTTCTGAAATCATCTTGTGGGACCATGGCAGAGGATCCCACTACTGCCTCATCCTGCGATGATGATGGTGAGGCAGATAATGGTGGAGTAGGTGACTGTTCCTCCCCAGCAGGAGTGGCCTCTCCTAAGACTACCATCGTTGCCTCTGATGGTCCAAAGAACAATTGTTGCACTTGTGAAACTGGGGCAGGAGGGACTCTGCAAGGGTTCCAGAACTGCCAAGGCCTAGACCATTGCTCCAGCGACCACAAGCCTGGTGGCGAGCCCGTGAGGAAACCTGCAGCCGTGGCTGGGTTCACTTGACCACTGGGCAAGGCAGTCTTCTCTCCTTCTGAGTCCAAGGGGTCCTCTCCCAGCAACCTTGTCTCCATTGCTCTACTGTACTGGGAGATATGGCATTTCAGTTCTGGGGAGCAGTACCGGGACTCTGCTAATCGGTGCCAAGCTTCCGGAGATTGGTGATGGTAATCCAGTGATTGGTAGTGGCGTTCTGGAGACCGATGACGCAACTCTGGGGATTGGTGCTGGCACTCTGGCAACCGGCATCATGGCTCCAGGGTGGGGGTCTGGCGATCAGTACTGGACATCTGGCTGTTGGTGGCAGTTCTCTGGGGACTGGTAACAGGGTCCTGGTGACTGCTGTGGGGGCGTCGGTGACCGACGAGGGGCCAGAGAGTGGTGTTGCGGTGTTGGGGATCTCTGTGAGGGCCTCATCATGGGCTTGTCCTTGGACAAGCCCTTAGCTGGCTGCACAAGAACGGGATCCCGGCACGGAAGTCTCTCTTCCCGAGGAGCGGGCAGCACAGGGAGTGAGAGTAGGTCCTTGGCCTCTTGAAAGGCCCTCGGTGTGGATGGCACTGTGAGGTGCCAGGTACTCTTACTGCTCCCAGGAGTTGGATCTTGGATAGGACTGGAAGCTCTAAGGCATAAGGCTGCAGCCAACCCACGTTCTGGGGAAGACAAGCAGCCTGGCCCAGGTCTCGGCTCATCCTTCGCTCCCTTTTTGTCCTTCTTAGGGACCGGGGAGTGCCCTCTTCCGGCATGCAACTTCTCATGCCATTTCTTTGGCATGGGGGATGGCTCATGTTCAGCTGGAGCCCTAAATTGGCAAAGGTTGAACTCACCAGTGCGACATGGGCCCGCACTTGCTCCCTGGAACGCCTCATGACTAACCAATCGTCCAGGGAGGGGTACACCTGAACATGGTTTTTTCTCAGGAAAGCCACCATCGAGCGTAGCCTGCAGTGACATCCAGGCCATTGCCTTGCCCTCATCAATCATAGCTCCATATTCAGACTTGGAGTCTGGCAGGAGAAGGTCCTTAAACTTCAACATCCCCTCCCATGAGTTGAAGTTAGACCTACTGAGGATGGCCTTCTGGTTGGCAATCCTCAGCCCGAGCTCCCCGGTGCAGTAGACCTTCCTTCCAAACAGGTCCAGTCTTTTGGGCTCCTTGGATTTGGGTGCTGGGCCCTGCTGTCCTTGCCTTTCTTTCTCATTTGCTGTCGATACCACCAGCGAGCCTGGCTGAGAATGTGTGAACAAGTATTTGAATCCCTTGGAGGGATTGAAATACTTCCTCTCTATGCCCCTCGCTGTTGGGAGAATTGAGGTGGGAGTCTGCCACAAGGCCTTCGTTGTGGCCTGAATTGTCTTAATGAGTGGCAAGGCTACTCTTGAGGGCGCTTCTGGCATGAGGATATCCACCATTGGGTCCACTGACTCTTTAACCTCCTCCGTTTGCAGCCACCCGTCTCAGAAGTTGCTGATGGGCTCTGTTGTCCTTTGGGATATGTGTGGTTGATGACCCCGCCACCGCTTTGTCTGGGGAAGAGGAGATGAGGCTCTCAGCCCGATGCCAGCCTCCAGTATCTCTCGGTCCGGATCTCCCTGTCCGGTTCCTCCACGTCCCCTTCAGGGAACTCCTTGGTGCCGGCACCCTCCCTGGCACTGTGCCCTTCACTGGCTGACGCCGCAGGCTCCGTCTCCCTGTGATCCTGGACCTCGACCTCTCCTTTGCTTCTTGTGCGGTACCAGTGAATGAGACTGGTGCCACGCTGCGTTGTGTGCTGGTGAGTGGTGCCGGGATTCCCTCAGGGCTGAGCCCTTCTTCGGCACTGGGTCTCAAATCGATGCTAGGGCACTGCACACCGAAGCGCTAGGTGCCGGGTCTGGGGCCTGTGGACGTAGAGCCGCTTCCATCAGGATCTGCTTCAGCCTAGCACTCCTTTCTTTTCTGCTCCTGGGGCGAAACCCTTTACAGATCTTGCACCAGTCGATTTGGTGCGACTCCCCTAAGCACCTCAAACAGGAATCATGCAGGTCGCCCTTGGGCATAGGTTTATGGCAAGCACCGCAGGGTAGGTCATCCAAGGTGACCTGGGAAGGGGAATACCACGAACAGGGATGAGCTCCCCTAACTCATTCTAAACTACAACTCTAACCACAACTAATTCTAACTTGATTTAAAACTAACAGGAACCGCTAAACTAGAAGAAAGCTTGCAAATGCAAGGTGGGGAAACTCTGACAACTGTCACTGGGGGTGCCCGCACTGACCCAACAGTTACCACTGGGGAAAAACCTTCTGACGATCATGCACGCGGCGTGCACACACCTGCTTGGAGTCGACATGAGCAAGCACTCGAAGAAGAACTGTAGTCTAAGAAAAAAAATTACAGGTACCATCTTGACACTCACGAATCCCAAGCATACAATCAAGTTAAGACTGACAAGGAAGATCGAATCTATTATGTACAATTCAATAGCCACTCAAGGGTCTCAGAATGGCTTAGTAAGGAAGTGTTTGTATTTGGCTAACTGGAAAGAGAACAATATGTTTTTTTCTTCCTCACCCAGGAGAAAGGAACATTACCTGCTTGTTTATTTCAATTACTTCTAATTGTTAACAAGCTTTTGACATACAAATACAGTGCATGCTTTACTCACCAGAGTGAAGTCCCAGTGGGGTCCAGGAGTTAGAAACGTGAAAGAGCTGCCTCGTCTCAGAGGATATCTGTGAGTTGAGAATGTATAAAAGTAAATACATTATGGGTTGTTTCAGCAATTGACAAAGTAAGCTACAATTCATTCACCCTTCCCTTCTGGTAGTTTTTAAATCCTGTGGTGTAACCACATTCCATGCTAACCCTGTCAAATCTGAGCAAGTGTCACAAACTTGCCCTAAATGCTTGTAAGCTGTATGACAAAGAAAATATCTTTCCTGTGGCTTTTTTCACCTGAAGGTAATCATCTTACAATAGCAAAAGTCCAACATGCAGAACCTCACTCCAAATGGATGGCAGCTGGAACCATCCCAGGGGGTAGACCATGCTAAAAAAATAACCTATAGCAGGAGGATACCTTCAGAGACTCCGTTTTCTGTTTCTGATTTCCCCCTTATAGGCACAGCTCTGTAACCTGAAGAGAGGCTAAGCCTGGTCTACACTGGCGACGGAGGTCGACATAAAGCCACTTATGTCGACCTCCACACATCTGTGTCTACACTGGCACTACTGTTAATTCGAATTAAGTCGCATCGAAAATCAACTTAAGACCACCTCTGCAAGTGGCACAGCACCTAATTCGAATTTGTTAATTTGATTTAGTGTCAGTGTAGACACAACTTCACTTAAATCGAATTTATTGGCTTCCGGGAGGTATCCCACAATGCCCTGTTTTGACCTCTCTGGACAGTCGCGCTGTGCTGCTCTTTGGTCACGCTATCAGGAAATGTCCCCTCACCCCAAGCCCTGGGAAGATTTGAATTTTCATTTCCTGTGCTGCCAGCGTGGAGAGAGCTTTGTCACTGTACTCCACATGGCTACTGCAAAGCCCAAACGTGCTCCAGCATGGAGTTGACCAGAGGTCTTAGATCTCATCGGTCTGTGGGGCGAGGAGTCCGTTCTGGCTCATCTCAGAGCCAGCAAAAGGAATCTGGACATTTATGGGAAGATACCCCAGGGTATGCTGGAGAAGGGACACAAGAGGGATGCTCAGCAGTGCCACGTGAAGATCAAGGAGCTGCGTCAGTCATATCAGAAAGCCAGAGAAGCTAACAGCCGTTCTGGCTCCTCGCCCAAAACATGCCGCTTCTACGATGAGGTGCATGCAATTCTCGGTGGTGATCCCACCACGGTGCCGCCCCACAGCATCGATACCTCCACTGGGTCACAGTCCACGGACAGTGATGAGGATTCCGTGGACGAGGAGGAGGCGGTGGCTGAGGAGAGCAGGGTGCAGGAGAGCGTGGTGTCCATTCTCCCTGAAAGTCAGGATGTATTCCTGACCCCAGAGCAGTCTAGCAGCACACAGGACAGCACTAATGATCCCGTGGAAGGCACATCTGGGGAGTTTTTTTTTCTTCTTAGCAGTTCTGTCCTTTTACATTGCGGGGCGGGGGGAGGAAGGAGATTTCAGGCGTTTTGGTGACTGTCCTGGGGGATTACCCAGGGAACAGTTTATTTATGGGATGAGAAATGCTACGTTTATCATCAGTTGATATCTCATGGAAACTTTCATGTATGTAATCTGTTATCCTTTGCAAACGTTTTCAGGGGAGGGCTGCCTTGTTCCTCCCTCCACGGTAGGATACTTTGCTGCAATCAGGGGAGCCTGCATCATGGCGGAACACTGCTGGTACCACACTGCGTGCAGCAAATCTTTGTTTTAAGCAGAGACTTCCCCACTTCCCCCACGCTGTCCGCAGTTCCTCTCTGTAAAGGTTTAAAATACCAGCAGAGACTTCCCCCCCCCCCCACAACCTGTCCGCAGTTCCTCTCTGTAATGGCAGAGTGCATGTTTAAAATACCAGAGCTATACAGCAGATGCCCTGTGCCTTTGTATTCCCCATTGCAGTGTCCCAGCAAGTCACACGGATTACTTTTATTTGCTTTAAGCAGAGCCTATATACCCCCTGCCCTCCCACCACGCTGTCCTCAGATCCTCTCTCTAAGGGTGCAGCGAGCAGACCTTTCTGGGACGTCAGGAATGGAATGAGGCTCTGCCTTTGCCCTGTGCACTGCATGGGGATTATTGTCTACATTGTTGCAGTTGTATCATTTTCTTCACTCTGCTAACAGAGTGTTATTTTTTTTTCCATTCTGTAGACACCTCAGCCTTGGCCCCACCCTCAAGAAATGCTGCGGAAAGAGTATCGCAGATTAGAAAGAGGAAAAAAAAAAAAAAACCCAAGAGATGACATGTTTTGCAAGATCATGAACGCCTCAGCGGCCGCAGAGACAGAGCAAAGAGCGTGGCGGCTGACCTTGTCCCAGAATATGGACATGGACAGGGAGAGTCGCAGAGAAATGATGGAGCATGATCGCAGTACTACGTAGGAGATGCTGCGAATCGTGCGGGACCAGGCAGACATGCTGCGGTGGCTTGTGGAGCTTCAGGAGGAGCGGAGGCAGGACAAAGTCCCACTGCAGCCCCTCCATAATGCTCCTCGACCAAGGGCTTTGATGCCCACCCCCTCCCCTTCCCCCAGCCAGTCTTGGAGGAGATGGGCCAGGCTGCAGTACAACCTTGCCTCCACACTGGTAGAGGTAAGCAGAAAGCAGTGGCAGCCACACTGACAGCTGGCCAGCAAGCTACCACCCTACCCCTTGACACAGTGAATGAACACTCCCCTCCCCCCATTACTTGAATGTTCATAAATACACTTTTGCATCATTTCAACACGTTTCTTTATTAAATCGCATCTTGTTCTGGAGGGATTTGGCAGGTACAGATATCGATGGGGGGAGTAGGGGAGAAGGGTTCACCAAAGGCAAACAACATACAGGAACAGAAATCAGTCCTGCATCTCATTGCAGAACTTGGTTTTCAAAGCTTCCCTAATGCAAAGCGCTCTGCGGTTTGCTCTCAGCGTACTGCTGGCATCTGGCTGCTCATAACTGGCGGCCAGTCTTTCTGCCTCCACAGCCCAACCCTGGGGGAACCTCTCACCGTTCGCTTCACACACATTATGAAGAACACAGCACGCAGATATCACAGAAGGGAGGTTCTTCTCAGTCATGTCCAGCCTAGTGAGGAGACTCCTCCATCTACCCTTTAAACACCCAAAGGCACATTCTACAACCATTCTGCAAGTGCTTAACCTGTTATTAAAACACTCCTTGTCGCTGTCAAGGTGACCGGTATATGGCTTCATTAGCCAAGGGAGCAAGGGGTAAGCAGGATCCCCCAGGATCACTATGGGCATTTCCACACCCCCAATTTGAATTTTTTGGTCTGGGAAAAAAAGTGCCCACTTGCATATTCGAGAACAGCCCCGATTTACGAAATACGTGTGCATCATGCACCTTCCCAGACCACCCCAAACAGATGTTGGTGAAACGACCCCTGTGATTCACAAGCCACTGCAGGACCATGGAAAAGTACCCCTTGCGGTTTATGCACTCGCTTGGTAGGTGGGCAGGCGCTAAGATAGGGATGTGCATCCCATCAATGGCCCCCCCGCAGTTTGGGAACTCCATCGTGGCAAACTCCTCCACTATGTCCTGCACATTTCCCATGGTCACTATCCTTCGTGGCAGAAGTCTATTGATGGCCCTGCATACTTGAATCATGGCAGTGCCCACTGTAGATTTACCGACTCCGAATTGATTCCCACCGAGTGGTAACAGTCTGGGGTTGTCAGCTTCCACAGAGCGATGGCGACTCTCTTCTCCACTGTCAGAGCTTGTCTCAGGCGAGTATTCACGTGCTTCAGGGACGGGGCCAGCTCCAAGCACATTTCCAAGAAAGTTGCCTTTCACATACGAAAGTTTTGCAGCCACTGATCATCATCCCACAGCTGCATAACGATGCGGTCCCACCAGTCTGTGCTTGTTTCCCTGGACCAGAACCGGCGCTCCACAGACTGCAGATGATTCGTTACAGCCTGCAGCAATTGGGAATTGTTCTGCTCGATGGCTTGTAGCAGGGCAGCCTCAGTGGCATCGCTGTTGTCTGTGCTTCGGCTTCTTGCTCTACTTCGAAAACACTCAATGATAAGCCGCGATGTTTTTGTAACGCTCACAATAATAGTGCAGAGTTGAGCTAGCTCCATGTCTCTGCAGCAATGGCGAGCGTGGGAAGTAAAAAAATGGTGAGAAAATACTTTTCCTGTTTGTTTGGGGGGAGGAGGGAGGGAAGAAGAGAGGGGGAAGCAGCGTTGCATCATGGGACGATGACACTTATCCCAACGGCCACCACGGCTAGTTGCACTGCGGGATAGCTACCCACATTGCACTGCTTTGAAATTCGAATTAAGAGTGCTCAGTGTAAATGCAGGAGACCTGCACAAACAGCGTAGTGTATACATGCTGCTGCAACTTCTAAAAATCAGCTGCTGAAAGTCGACAAAGTAAGTCGACTTCACTCGGCAGTGTAGACATGGCCTAAGATTTGAGAGAAGGCCCAGACAACTTTAATTGTTGCCTGACAGATCAGAGTGTGGCAAGTTTCCAGACAGTGATAGCTACATGCGTCTCCCTGCTGAGGAGAACTCTCATGTTGGTGTCTTACCACTGCAGCTCCAAGGTGGACTCTGCACAGATTTCTAGAAAGGTGGCCTTTGCCATTCTGTAGCTCTGCCATCATTGCCGGTCATCCCAGGTCTGCATCACTGTCCTGTCCCACTTGTCAGAGCTAGTCAACTGAGCCCCAAAACGGCAATCCACTGAGTAAAGCTGCTCTAGATAAATTCCTTGCAGAAATAATTGCTTGATTTCATCTTCCTACTTCTCCTCCTGTAGCCCTATTGTTGCAGCATCCAAAGCCCTATAGAGCCACAGAGCCAAATCCACCTGCCTGGGTGACTGTCAATACGTGTGTGTGATCCTGTTCATATTAATGACTCATGATCACAGCGCTCAGCAATGCATTCTCTATGCTGCATGACAGCAGTTCAGAACTGGCACTGACAAAACATAGATGAATAATGGGATGCCAAGTGAGGAATCATGGGAGTTTGTTAGTTTGACCCTTAAGTCCCAGAGCTTTCGATAGATATATCATAATGCATGGCACGAAATATCAGAGCATAAAATTGCACAGCAGCGCATTGCACCATCGGATGTCTGCCCAGAATGCTGCACGGTTAATTTGAATATGTGCAGAGGCATACGGATACAAGGCCTCACAAGGAAAGCACCTTAAAACAGCATAACAAAGCAGGGAGGAAGTACTTCAGTTTGATCTATTTAAATTACTGCACTTAGAATGAACAAACTAATCCGATAAAACATCCTCACACAGACCAGCTCTTAAGGCATGTCTACACTGCAGCTGGGAGCAAGCCTCCAGCCTGGGTTGATAGACACAGACTAGCTCGGCTTGAGCTTGCGCACTAGAAATCGCAGTGTGTTGTTATGGTTTGTGTGGCAGCTCAGCGGAAGCCCACCTGACCCTCTGCATCTGAGCTCAGGTGGCTGGCCCGAGTCTCTGCCAGAACCACAACATCCCCACTGCTGTTTTTAGCACATCAGCTCAAGCCAAGCCAGTGAGAGTCTGTCTGTCTACCCAGGCTGGGAGGTTCACTTCCGGCTGCAGTGCAGACAAACCCTTAGACACCAATTATCCGGAACGACGTGGTGTTGCAGAAAAGTAACCCCTCCCTCTAAGAAACTCAGAAAGTGGTTAGAGTTATTCATTCTGATTCCTGAAAGGAGACTCCTCTTAACAAATAATTATCTTCTGAAATTGTTCCCAATATCCCTCCCTCCGTGATCGACTTCAGGAAAGATAGACATACAAGTAACATGCACCACCAGGTATTTTCTCCAAGTTAACCAGAGGCTTGAAGAATAATGGAAAGAGGCCACTAGTAGGCTGAAGCAGGGAGCATTTTGTTTTGAAAGCAAGTTTTTTTCCTTGGTTCAGGTTAATTTTGGAGGGAGAATACGGGAGGTTAAGCGAGCAGGTTAAACATTTTCCAGGGGTAAGAACTGAGACTCTCCTCTGCAGAGGCAAACCTCTCCAAACTAGAGAAAGGATCACGAGACTGCTCTGAAAGTATGGAGAAATCTGCTTTGGTGTCCTAGGTCTGCTTAATGAATTGAAGGGCCAACCTATTTTGTCAGGTTACTTACCAAAACCAGCCAAAAATAATTCCATCCATCTTCTCATTCCTATCTTTCCTACAGTTCTTAAAAACATACTATTCTGTCTTAAAAAGCGTATTGCCTACCGCAGTCTTGGAATCCATACCAAAGGCACACATAGCTTAATTGCCAAAATGTTATCCAAAAAAGGAAAAATGGGGCTTTTGCATTTTCTCTGAAAGGTAATCTGCAAAAGACTCACAAAATCAGACACCCATATATAAGCAGGCAAAAAGGACCAAATACAAAAAACCTGTTTGGCATTGTAGCGGGAAGGAGACAAGTGGCCCCAATAACATTACTTGTGGAAGTATGGGCAATTTCCTATGAATATATTGCTAAAGATAAAAAAGCCTCATAGATGGGCTAATGTGAAACAATCGAGCCTGACAGATTACATGTCTAAGGAAGTATTGTTATTGTTCAGTGTCTTCCTGGAGTAAACATTAGGACTTTCTGATGCACACAAGCAGCTTCTACTGAAGTCAGCAGGAGCCACAAGAGCATAGAATTTGCCCTCAGCATTCAACCCCAGACAACAGCGGAAATTATCTAGGCCAACAAATGCCAGCTCAAAATTAAGTGAGGTGACGTCTTTCAAACTTCCAGTACAAAAGGGATAAAGAGTAGTGCGCAGCAACGTGCAGCGATATCTGTATCTGCAGTGTGTTTTCAGTAAGCATCTAGCAGGATCTTGGAAAACCAAATGTTTCAGTCAAATTAATTGCATAGTTTTTTCTTATGAATGATTTTACTGAGCTTTTTGACTGTCTGAAAAGAAAGTCTTCCTTATTCAACTGTTTCAAGTCTTATGGAGGGGGTGAGGGGACACAAAACACTGTATATAATGCTGTGAGCATCAGATCTCAGAACCTCTAATCCTGTTTGACCAGAATAGTGTATGTAAAAATCCAAAAGATGCACAAGATAGGAATTCCAGATTGGATTTGGATTGATTGGACTAGAGTATATATAGGCTTGGTAGAATTCAACCTTTTTTTTTTTTTTTTTTTTTTTTTTAAAAACAATTTTGACGTATAATAAGGATCTTAATTTTTAAACATTTTTCCGATTATCAATTTAAATTTTCACAGTTGAAGGAAATTATGGGAGCGTCCGACAATAATTATTTAATGACAATCTATCAAATTCTCAAGCAGCTTTTGTTTTACTTTGCCGATTTGTAAAATTCAATGATTATTGATGGAAATATTTTTGTTTGGCTGTAGATGATGGTAACAACATTTATTGATAAAAATCAAATCCTTCCAAAAGTAAGTCTATAACACAGGGGAGCCTATACCCATCCTGGCTAATGCAACTTCTTCCCAACTAGTATTTAATGTAGCTTTTTTCCTCCATGTTTTTTTTTTTTTAAACTTTAAATCTGCACCACTTAGCATCAGTTAGTCAGTCTGCACCCATTCTTTGTACTTATATTTCATGACTTATCCAGGAAGCTGCAGAAACACTTTGATCTGCCAGCTCCATTAACTTTAAGTACAACTAAAGATCTAAAATAAATTCTTTAGACTAGGCAGCAATTCTTTATTTCCTTCCCCTCTGACTCCCAACCTCTTTTTTGTTTTCACTGCAACTTGCTCTTAATTTTAAATACAAACCATTCACATCAGTTAAACGCTGTTTGATTATGTATATTACAGGAATACAAGTATTTTGAAATGGGTAGATTATCCTAGTGAGTTATATTTCATTTGAGATATCAAAAGGCACAAGAAAAGAAGACGTCATACTTTGAATCTTAATTTAAAATCTACCAAAAAGAGCCTCTTTTGATTTCTCACCATTTAAAAAAGAAAAAAACGGTATTTTAGCAGTCACCTAATATATTTAGAGGTTTTTAAGGTCCGGCTTGACAAAGCCCTGGCTAGGATGATTTAGTTGGGGTTGGCCCTGCTTTGAGCAGGGGGTTGGACTAGATACCTTCTGAGATTGCTTCCAACCCTCATCTTCTAGGATTCTATGAAAAACATTTGAAATCCCGGAGAAAAAAGTGAGGTGGAAGATCTTCATACTATCACTGCTCATAGGGAAATTGCACTGGTAAATTCCACATTGAGTCTGAGTATACAAATTGTTTCACTGTCATTAATTATACCATTTATAGCAGCACAAAAAAGGACTAAGAACACTTCGCTTTAATTATGTAGAAAGCCAAAAACGATGCTCTACTTTCTGGCAATTTGTTCTGGTAGAGCTACGCCCCAGCTTTCTGGCAGCATCAGTAAAGGCATCGCCCTTTGCAACTCTGGTGCAATTAGTAATTCTTGTAGTAGCCTCATCTTTCAAATAGCAAAGCCATATGTTGGTGATGTAGTTAATCAGAGAACAAAAGAAAAACTAAATCCAACTACAACTTGGATAGGACCCTGATCCTGTGCTACTACTGCTGATCTCAAACTTCTTGTACTTTTTCATACGCTCTGGAATAACTATTACATTGTTCCTCTATATTGGAACAAATTCCGTTTCTTATGAAAGCTTCTTTAATCACCTTCAGTAGGTGTAAGCCACACAGGAGGTGTAGGCTGAGAGGGAACTGTGGTCTTCCCTTTTAAAATTTGCTTGTGTATTTTGGTGGAATGTTATGACCAATGGTCTGAAGAGGTTAACTTCATTGTTGACCACATCAGCAGATAAGGCCAGATCAGATTAACCAGACACTGCTATACTTGGATAATTGCATAATTGACCTCCACATAGATGTGACTTGGCCATCTTTCCCTAGTCAACATGGCAAAACACATAATTTTATCACTTAGATCCTCTGATATCTTTTCACTGCAGACTTCCCCTATGGTCCAAGGATCTTCCTTCCATCTTGCCTTCAGACTTCCCTCCCGAATGGGATATCTGTTCCAAGCCAAGAGTCAGTAAATGCTATACTCCCTAGCAACTGTTGCTAGGGTATGTCTTCCTATAAAGGAAAAAAATAATAATTAATTTCCAGCAGTGGTTTCAGTCCTGTCTCCAATCCTTTAAACTATTCTGACTGCTCCAAAGCTGTGAGTGAACTACTTTGTTTGGTGCACAATGGCAGTTTCTTTGTCTTACAGTTGTTGCAGCACCTCATCCGGCATGTTTTGCAGTAAACTGTGCTCTTGAAAATATATCTGATGGATGAATGGGTTGTAAGCATAGTGTTCTGGAGTGCCTTCAAAACTAAAGCAGCAATGCTCCCACTTCTCCTCCGGCAGGAGAGCTCAAATTTTCTTCTTCATTTCTGTGATAAACATTCTAGAGAGTTTATGGTTGAAGGGAAACAGAGGGCGCCTGGATGCCATGGGGGACTTATGAATTCCAGGTCTTACCAGACCAGCAACCACAAAGAGAGACATCACTAAAACCTATTTGGAGCTTCAAGAGGGTCGTCTTGTTTTCTTCCCCTCAGCATGGGAACTGTTGTCTATGGACAAAAGAGCACCCTTTCCTTCCCCTCTGAACGTCAAAGAAGAGGCAGAAACCAGTTTGTTCGGCATAGTGCCTCCTCAGGTCATCAGCACTGAATGTCTTCTACACATTGGTGAGATCCCATGTCAGTGCCCAGTCATTTCATGGGCTGTGTATTAGACCGTGCCTCAGTCCATGCATATCTTGGAAGATAAGCAGTAGCAGATCTTTGCTCCTGCATGCCCTCTTTAGGTCTTCAAGGAAGGAAGTGAGTGGAGGACCACAGGCAAGCTCTAGTTCTAAAGCTGTAGATATTGTTTTGTAATTGAGAAATTGTATGCAAATATAAACGTGTACGATGCATAAGGGAGCAGAATTAAGATTGGATGTATAGCTGGCATTTCTTGACCCAGATATGTTGGGTGTGTAACAAAGTTATCTGTCTTGTAGTCTCCTCAATGATTAATCAGGGGTGAAGATTAGAGAACAGGGGGTGAGCCTGTGGGGAGTAGAAGGACAGCTGCTGACAGAGAAGATTTCATTTGTCAGCAGCCACCCATGCACTCTTCTCTGTTTTGACAAGTGTCGCTCCTGACAGAGGGGGTTTTATGTGCACCCACCCCCTAAATCAAGCAGGCTTTTGTGCACCAAACCAGACTGTCAATCAGGTTTGTATGCAGTGCATAAACATTCAGTTATAACATGGGATAATGGCTAAAAATGACCCTGACTCCAACATTAACCCCTCCTCCCACCCACTAAATCAGATCTACTCTGGATCCACTTTTCAATGCAAGACTCCCAGGGAAAAAAATCCAGCCACAGCCCAGATGCAAAGACTTATCTATTAAAAGTTCATAAAGATACTTTTAGAGAAAAATCAATATTTATGCTATTGAGGCCTGATCTACACTACAAAGTTAGGCTGACATAAGTCACCTGCTGTCCATCTACTTGTACATGTCTACATGCTTCAATTGGTCTCCCACTGATGTAAATGCTCCATTACGGTGACACAGTAAAAGCTCCTCCCCAAACAAAGTGGAGCCATGGTTGACCTACCAAAGTTAATGCAGTGCATATATATACACGGTGTCGACCCTCACAGTTCTCCAGCAACTGCCCGATTCCCTGCAACAGAGTCTACTCGATCATAACAGTAAACTCCACTGTCCAGAAGTCACAGACACCAAAAGCTCCCTCTGTCCCTCCCTTTAAAACCTGTCACATATTTTTGAAATGCCTTTTCCTGACTGCCCACCTTGGCGATCACACCTAGAGTGTCCAGTGTGTGGCCCAGTTGACCACGCTGACTCCACATACTGAACACGTTCCTGCCTGGATTAGACAGGAGATATTGGATCTCCTGGGCCAGTGGGGAAAAGAGACTGTGCAAGCACAGCTATGGACCAACCGTAGAAATGTGGACATCTGCAAAAAGTTTGCATGTGGGATGCAGGCAAAGGGGTACAAGAGGGATCAGCATCAGTGACATATGTAAGCAAAGTAGCTGTGCCAGGCAGACCTGGCCAAGAAGACCAGGAAGGAGAACAATTGTCCTGGTGCTTTTACTGAGCTGCATGCCATATTGGCACAGACCCCACCAGCACCCGATAAGCCATTGTGGATACCTCAAGAGCTGGAGACAAAGACCCCCTGCTCTGGAGGAGGGAGATGTGGTGGAGAGGAGTGGGGTGGGGAGGTCCAACCATGCCACAAACCAGCATGTGTTTGGACTCCACCACAGTCTAGGCACTCCTGCCAGCCAAGCATGGATGAGTACGATGAAGAGGAACAAATGGGTACGTGTGTGCATGCATTTTTCCATACAATGTTTACTTTTAAAGATGGTACCCAGCCCACCCGCAAGTTAACAAGACATGGGTATCGACTTTTCCTTGTTTTACTCATATGAGAAGAGGTATTGGTACAACCACCAGAGGTAGAGTTGGCATCTGCTGTTCATTCATCTGTCGTGTTGGAGGGGGTGATCATCTGGAGCAGTTTCCGTACATAGAGATATCCCTTGTATTCTGAATGCTCTTGATGAAACTTTCATGGCGTTACTCTGCAATCCTTTCCCAAAGGTTTCTAGAGATGGCTGCATCATTTCTACTTCTGCAGCAGGACACTTCCCACGCCACTGTGCAACGACTTTGCCTGGCACCATTGCAGTAAACAGGCTAGCGGCATATGGGCCTGGGAGGCTTCAGGACACCAGCTGCCACTGAACTCTCTGTTACCCTCAGCAGGAAGATATCAGCTAAAAATCACCACTACCCATGGAAAATAGTGCCAAATTTCAGTGTCGTTGCCCTATCCCCATGGAATATGGACTGAAATTTTATTGTTTCATGAAATCAAAATTCCTCATGCCTAGAGGGCGTACTCACCCTGGCTGGGACAGAGTGCTGCTGTGCAGAGGTACTGTAAAGCTGAAGTGTCAATAAATATATCTTATTAATAGTTTTATGGGACTAAGGGAATGGCATTTTGAAACTTATCTTTCCCTTTCTGTTGTGGCTGTAACTCCAATGTTACACCTGTCAGTTTTTAATCAGCAGCAGCTGCCATTGTGGCCTTGGGCGGTGCCTCCTCCACACGCGCAGGACTCCTGACCCTGATGAGGAGAAAGAAAAGGACTTGGGAGGACATGTTCAGTGAAATCCTGCAAGCTAGTGCTTCACTGGACTGCAAACAAAGGGCCTGGAGGGCCGACATGGCAAACAGCACTGAGAAGAAAAGAACAGACAAGAGAAAGCCCGGGAAAAGGAAAGGAAGATGCACAAGCACATGTTGGGTCTTCTCAGGCAGCAAATAATAAAGTACAGACCTGGTTGATCTACAGGTCCAAAAATCCCAGACTTCCCACCCTTTGCAGTCCTTAGAGAACTGCTTTGTAACAGCTTCCTCCACCCCACAACATCCACATGGCATCATGGGCCACATCTGCGCCTCTAGCACTCCACTCCAGGGGACAGCAAGGAAAACAACAGCTTCACATATACCGACCTGGTCGGTGTATGTGTAGCCATAATGAACTATATACGTGCACTGAAATGGACAGAAATGTTTGTTGCCTTTCTGATTTCAGAGTCCCATTCCATTAATTTATGATTAAGGTTTGTATTGCATTGCCTGGTGCCTTTTGCACATTGTTTTTCTGCATTGTTTTTGCCACCCAATACATTTCTATTTAAAAAAAAAATTATCTTTATTAGTTCACAATACACATTGCAGAATGCATAGCAGTACTCAAAGCACACAGTGCTTGCAAATGTAGAGTGCCACGGAACTCCTGGGCTCAAGAAAACATCCAGTTATAAATGTACAGCAAGCAATGCACCACATAGTTCATAGCTTCAGTAAAACACACAGTCATAGTTATAAATGCAAGCATTACACAATTCCTAACAGTACCCAAACCTCCAGGCCCAGAGAACACTCCAGTACAGAACACTACTGTGATTGAAAGAGCATTTTAACAGTCAAAGCCTCCCTCAACTATATACCTCTATGCTGAGCTCTTGTCATGGCCCTTGTGTCTGGCTGTTCAAAGGCAGCAGACAGCTGTTCCCCCTCCATCCTGGCAGCAGCTTTTTTCCCCTTTGCCTCACAGATATTATGCAGTACACAGTAGGCAGCTATTACAATTGGGATATTTTTCTCACTGAGATCCAGTGTAGTGAGTATACAATGCCAGCACCCTTCAATCAACCGAAAGCACTCTCAACAGTCATTCTGCACCTGCTGAGCCAGATGTTGAATCTTTCCTTGGTGTCACTGAAGCCAGTGTATGGATTCCTGAGCTAGGGAAGCAAGGGGTAGGCTGGATCCCCTAGGATGACTATTGGCATTTCAGTATTGGCAATGGTAATCCGTCGGCCAGGAAAAAACATCCCTGCTTGCAGCTCTCGGAACAGTCTGCTTAAAGATGCGAGCGTCACACGCCTTCCCTGAGCAGCCCACACTGATATCAATGAAACATGTCACTCTTGCATAATTACAGATAAGTAGCGCTTTCTGTTGATGTACTCTGTGGCAAGGTGGGCTAGTGCTAAAATAAGGAAGTCCGTGCCATCTATAGCCTCATTGCTATTTGGGAACCCTATTGCTGAAAATCCATCCATGACATCCTGCACATTGGCAAGAGTCAGAGCCCTGCACAGCTGGACATGCTGAATGGCCCTACCCATTTGCATGACACCAGCCTCCACACTGGATTTTCCAGTGGCAAAATGATTTCCCACTGACCGGAAGCAATCTGGCATTACAAGCCTCCAGAGTGCAATCACTTCTCAACTGTCAGTGCAGCTCTCATTCTGGCGTCTCTGTGCTGGAGGGTTCGAGCAAGCTCGGCACACAGATCAATGAACATGGCCTTGTGCATCCAAAAGTTCTGCAGCCACTGCTCGTTGTCCCAACCTTGCATTATGATGCGCTCTCGCCAGTCGGTGCTCATTTCTCAGGCCTGCAAGCAGTACTCCATTATCTGAAGCTGCTCGACGAATGCCACCCTCAACGCTAAATTGTTTTTTGCTATTTCCCTTAACAATCTGTCCTTAAAGAAACTGTCACATCCCCCGGTGTTGCAGTTCTTTCTGTGGCTCTGCAAATATTGGAGGATCACGTGTCCTGTATTTACAACATTTGTGAGAATAAAGCAGAGCTCTGTGGGCTCCATGTTTCTGTCAGAGATGGCGGACACCAAGAAGCGCCACACTGATTTGTGGGATTTTCTTAAAAAGGCATGAAAATTATAGAATATGGATGGCATTAAGGGATGGAAAAAATTACATGCTGGGAACTTGACCCCTAGCTCCCAGAGATCCCTGGACAACTCATTTCTATCTCCCGACAACTGCAAAAGGTTCCCAAAAGACATCGTGCCAGACAGCGGAGCATGACACATTAGGATGCCTACTGGCAATGCACCACATTTTGCATCAACACAAGCATTTCTGGGAAGCAGGCACAGTACCAATGCAGGCAGCCAAGTATGCATGTGCACAAGCAACAGATCAACTTTGGCGGCTGTGTGCCAATGTAACTTGCATAGACAAAAGTTTGTAGCATAGACATGGCCTTATAGCTCATTCCGTGTTTCAAATGAACTTCAAATGAGTAGAGTTTCCAGTCAGAGGGCAAAAAGCATGTTCTAAAACAAGCTGACATTAGATGTACGTCAATGTCACTTTACCCACTTTAGACTCAAATATCTATTTTAAATGCTCTCATGGAAGCATAACGAGGACCAAATAAATCAATGTACCCAGAATGCATGAGAGCAAGATCTCCATGCCAAGAGCTATGCCAGCTGAGAATGTTTTGATTAAACGCTAGACAGCTATTCTGAGTTCTTGTGGGAACAAATTTTGATAAAAAAAAAAACCAAGCAAACATTAGAAGCCATCACAAGAGACCAGTTGAGAAAAGATACACTTTTAAAGTTGGTTGGCACAGAGTCTCTCTTATTTAAGGCCTGGTCTAAACAGATTTTGTACTGATATAACTATTTGACTTAGTGGTATGAGCATATAAAAAAGTTACTAATACAACCCCAGTGTGGCTGCAGTTAAATGGATGTAAGGTATCTTATACAGTACAGCTTATGCCCCTGTTTGTACAGGAATAAACGGTACCAATATAAGGCACCTGTATACCAGTATAACTGCGGCCATGCTAAGGAGGTCGTGCTGTTTTAACTGTACCGGTATAGTTAAAGCAGAACAACTTTTGTATTTAGACAACACTCATAACCCTTTGCTACACCATTAGATCTGGGGATTCAAGATAGCAAGAACAAAGCATACATGTTTATTTTATAAAAACACACACAGATTGCTTGGATCTAAAGCAATCCAGACAGTATTTATTTGCCCTGAGTACTCATTGATTCTGTGTACGCAGTGGCATTCAGCTGGAGGGGGACGGGAAAGGTCATGTCACCAACCCTTCCTACTTGGGAAGCACACAGGTTGCATTCCTCCCCCTCATCCTTCTAGGAAAGAAAAATCCACCTTCTGGTCCTGTGAAAGGCTGGAAAAAGATCATCCAGATTGCTGTGGAGGCTAGAGAGAATGGAACTTGTGAGCAGAAGAACTGGGATTTGATATGGGAAGAAAAGCATAGTAGAAAAATATCAGGGGCCCATAAGCTAAACAGAGCAAGGAAGAAGCAAGAAGGGGGACTGAAAATCAGAAGATACTATGGAAGACCAGGGAGAATACATGCCTGAGGGGTTGGGCAGGAAAGCACTGCTGGGTGGGGCTGCTAAGAGTAGTGTAGCGGCAATACAATTTAAACAAAAAATGTTAAGATAAACACAGATTTTAGAGCGTGGGTGGCACGGCTGCACTCAGTGACCTCACATTTGAAAATCAAATGAATTAAAGATGTGCCCTGGCTTTACAAGAACATGATTTCTATTGTATTACGTTTACTTTCGATTGGGAAAGCCCTTTCGAATTATTTTCTTACCAAACCCAAGATAAGCAAGTGCCCTCCTTTTACTGCTGAGTTTCTAGGCAGTTCTGCATGTCAACAATTAAACAACTGACGCTGACAGACAGTCAGTGTTGAAAGATATGCTAGAGCACTAAGCCAGTAGCAAACCTGTGTGTGTCCTCACACAGGGTTTGCATTGTTTTGAGTCAATGGGTTTAAGACATATTTTTGTTAAACTGATGCAACTTTTGTGCTTGGACAAGATTGGTGTCTTCTCATTTCACTTGTGACTGCCTGTCCTCATGCTGCCCTTTGCCCCCAGAATAGCCTTCCTCCTTGTACATGCCTAGAGGTCTCCGTTTCCTCAACATTCACTTCTTTTATTTACTATTCCAGCCCTGAACCTGGCGTGGGCACTCTCAGTTGCCGTTTGTACGGGAGAAATAGGGAGAAGCACAGCAGTGAAGGGGCTGAAAAGTTAGGACAAGAATCTTGAACTGTGTCTGATACAGTGGGGAGCCAGTGGAAGGATTCAGAGACTGGGACAATGAGCAAGAAAGATGCAGCTGCCAAGGTAATTTTGTATAGACAGCAGGCAACTTAGCTCTTCTGCAGCCACCTCTTCTCTGGCTTCCCATACTCATGATGGGAAATGAGAAGGGCTTGGACAAGAGTTTCAGCTATCTGGAGAGATCATCAGAATTGGCATACTGGGTCAGACCAATGGTCTATCTAGCCCAGTATCCTGTCTTCCAACATTGGCCAGTGCCAGATGCTTCCGAGGGACTGAATAGAAGAGGGCAATTTATCGAGTGATCCATCCCGTCATCCAGTTCCAGCTTCTAGCAATCAGAGATTTACGGACACCCAGACCATGGGGTTGCGTCCCTGACCATCTTGGCTAACAACCACCAATGGGTCTATCCTCCAAGAACTTTTTTTTTTTTTTTTTTTTTTTTAAACAGTTATACTTTTGGCCTTCACAACGTCTCCTGGCCATGAGTTCCACAGGTTGACTGTGCGTTGTGTAAAGAAGTGCTTCCTTATGTTTGCATTGAACCTGCTGCCTATTAATTTCATTGGATGACCCCTAGTTCTTGTGTTAAAGAAGTGTTATTTACTACTTCACATCATTCATGATTTCATACACTTCTAAATATCCCCCTTTAGTCATCTCTTTTCCAAGCTGAACAGTCCAAGTCTTTTTAAATTCTCTTCATATGGAAGCTTTTCCATACCTCTAATCATTTTTGTTGTCCTTCTCTGTTCTTTATCCAATTCCTATACATCTTTTTTGAGATGGGGCTATCAGACACACATGCAGTACTCAAGATGTGGGTGTACCATGGATTTATATAGTGGCATGTCTTATTATCTAGTCATTTCTTAATAGTTCCTAACATTTTTAGCTTTTTTGACTGCCATGCACATTGAGCAGATGTTTTCAGAGAACTATCCACAATGATGCCAAGATCTCTTTCTTGAGTGGTAACAGCTAATTTAGACCCCATCATTTTGTATGTATAGTTGGGATTATGTTTTCAAACGTGCATTACTTTACATTTCTCAACAGTGAATGTCATCTACCATTTCTTACCCAATCACCAATAATTAGAGAATTGAAGTTATCTTAAGTTTAGTTAAAGAAATATGTGTTGTAAAGAAAGGTCCTAACTAGCAAGTAAAAGAAAAATCTTGAAAGTAAGGAGTTATATGGCCAGAAGGAATGAAGTAGAGAGGATGTCTGGTTCAAAGAATGACTAATGAAATAAGGGGCCATTTCTAAAAAGAAAGCCACTCCCTGATAGGCGTGACTGCAGATGGTTTTGAATAAGACAGAATCTGCTTTAAATAGAGCCAACATGGACCTTCCCCCCCCCCCGCCCCAAATTATCTCAAAAATTAGGTCCTATATGAATCCAGGTGCAAAGGAAAAACTGTTGGTCAGCAAGGAGGGGAAGAGATAGGGAGGAAAGGCCTTGGGAGGAAGGAGGTTGTAAATCTTATCTGGATTAAGACTGGAAATAAGAGTGAACTGTCTCCAATTGGTTTTTAGCTGAACACAGTAACTGGCAATGACATCACTTGTTTGTTAAAGGATATAAAGAAGTAAACTCTTAAAGGGGGGGGGGTCACTGCTAATACTTGCCTGACCACGCTGGAGATGACTAAAATGGGTCTAAGTACCCCTGGATTTAGCCCATTTGAAAGTATCTTCATCAAATGCTTATAAATGTTTTGTTACTGTTTGGCTGTAGTAAATTGCTTACTATTTAGGCTTTTTAAGAATGTTTAGAGTAATTGTCTAAATACAATTCGGCCTTTGGATTTAATAAAGGAATTTATGGTTAAATTACTGTCATGAAATATCCTGCATAAATAATAATTCCAACACTTTGTCAAAAGCTTTCTGAAAGTCCAAGTACACTATATCCACTGGATCAGCCTTGTCCACATAGTTGTTGACTCCCTCAAAGAATTCTAATAGATTGGTGAGGCATGATTTCTCTTGTACAAAAATACCACATTGACTTTTCCCAATGTATCATGTTCATCAATGTGTCTGATAATTCCATTCCTTACTATAGTTTCAACCAGCTTGCCCCGTACTGAAGTTAATCTTAGCGGCTTATAATTAACAGGATTGCCTCTGGAGTCTCTTTTAAATATCTGTGTTACATTAGCTACCCTCCAGTCATCTGGTACAGAGGCTGATTTAAGCGATAGGTTACATACCACAGTTAGTAGTTCTGCAATTTTATATTTGAGTTCCTTCAGAACTCTTGGGTGAATACCATCTGGTCTTGGTGATTCTTTACTGTTTACTTTATCAGTTTGTTCCAGAACCTACTCTAGCTTCCTTGAGTACTCCTTTAGCACTTCAATCATCTAGAGGCCCCACTGATTGTTTGGCAGGATTTCTGATTTGATGTTTTTTTTTAAAAAAATTGCTGTTAGTTTGTGTGTCTTTTGCTAGTTGCTCTTCACATTTTTTTTTCCTGCCTAATTATACTTTTGCACTTAACTTGACAGAGTTATGTGAATCTATTTCCTCATGACTTCCAATTTTTAAAGGAAAGATAGGTAAGAGTTTTATAAGTATTACAGAAGTAATAGTAAGATGATTTGGAAACTGACATTCCAGTAGAATCACAGAATAGGTATTTCATGTAATAAAAGCTTCACAGGTGTTTTTGGTTATTTTGAGTAAAGAAAGTGTGGAGTTGTTTTTTGGGGAGTTTTTAAGGGCTACCACCACCCCATTAATAAAAGAACTTGGCTTATGGGATAAGAAGAGAGATTCCACTAGATGTGAGCACAGAAAGCCCTTTAGAAAAATTCACTTTGCTTTCTTCTACTAGTGATTATTTAAGCTTGAGAGAATATTTTTGATGGGTTAGTGCAAAAGGATTTCACTATCTCTTCTAAACATTATCACATGGCAAGTATCTACATAGATGAAAACGCCCATAAGGCCCAGAGCAATCTCAACTCTGCCCCCTGGTGCATATGTATTAGTATTGCAATAGAGTCTGAGGATGATACAAAATTCAATATACAGTATGCTGTACACACGTGCAGTAAGCAAGTTAAAGACAAAATCTGTGAATCAACTGAAGGAAGAGCGCTGCACTGAGGTTCTTTTACAAATCGTACTGGAAGTGCACTACAAATTAGGTCAAAGCTTAAGAAATAATATAAAATGCTACATACCTAAAGCTCCATGCAGCTCAAAAGCTGGTCTCTTTCACCAACAGACACTGATCCAATACAAGATATTACTTCACCCACTTTGTGTCTCTAACATAAATAAAGCTACAGTTTTAGAAAAGTACAATTTTTAATACTCTCAAATACAATACAAGTACAGAATACATTTTGCAGTAGTGGGATCATAAAATTCCTATCTACTATACATAGCACCTTTTTTCCCAAAGGTTCAGAGTTCATTACAGGCTACAGACAAAGACTCACTTTATTCAGCATAACAACACAGTCATATCTAAGGCTGAATATGGCAGTTGCTTAACAATAGTAAAGAGTAACTAATTTAACCGTTTAGGTGAGGAAGTAAAGACAATGTTAAATAGCAGTTAGTGCAATATACTGATAGTCAGAATTGCTGCCTTATCCCCAGTTCAGTCACTAATTTCTCAGGAACTCAGTTTCCTCACCTGTAAAAAAAAAAAGAGTATAATAATACAACCTCTCTCACGAGGGTGTTAAGAGGCTTTGGGCCTCATCCTGTACACACAAAGCTTGCATATCTCCTAATGCAGCGGAAATGCCACATGTATAGGGCTCTTAGTTAATGCTTTAAATAAATTTGGATGGAAACTTCTGAAGAATTTAAGTGACTCAGGGGCACAATTCCCAGGAAAATCACTCAGGCTCTTATGAAAAAATCTCACATTTTGAGATCCTCAGATGTAAACTGAGCAAACACAGTAACATGCACTGAATTCCCTCACTGATTAAAATGTTCAGGTTTCCTTTGCAAGTCACCTTTAACTGGATTTAGCTTATGTGGGTTAGAAGGAGGCTGATCAGAAGCGAGGACTGTCATGCAAGAAATAATCATAAAATGGGGGAGGGAAACATCACTGTACTACATTCAAGAAGCTATTTTTGTTTTTACGCTGGGAACAAGCTAGCTACACTACTCCTTATTAGTCAAATAAAATGAAATCCACATGTAGTCCAACTGTGGAATTTTTAATACAAATACTGAGCTCAAGTACAAGCAAACATGGCAAACAAAACACTAAGCTTTTACTTTTTTAACTCTACCCTAAAATATCAACATCACTATCTTATACTGACACCCAGAGGAAGACAATGTAACTGCATTCCCTCCCCATACAGTGGCTAAAAAGGTCACAGCAAGCACTCTTTTCTAAAGCAACTTTAAAAATGCAAGTCTTAACAAAAAGACCCACATTGCATATTCTGAGATTTCCTATATTCTGGTCACACCAATAGGTCCCCCCTCCCCTGTTTTAATTATATGGTTTTCTATTTACAGATATAATGCTGCGTTGACGGGAGGGCATTTCCTGTCAGCGCAGTGTAATGGGGAAGCCGTGCTATTTGGAATTTAGGAAGTCGACAGGAGATACGCAAGCTACTCTAAATACTCCTGTTGACTGCTGATGAATTTCATGGTAAGTGTAGACCAGGACTAACTGATGGGGAAAATAGAGGAAGTTATGTGGCTCGAAAATTAAGGTACAATTCCCCTAGAATTCAAGTGACCATTTAACCGACTGTTTGAGAGGAAGCCACCTTTTTCCTCTTTTTACTATCATCTCTATTTATTGGATATATTTCTGATGAAAGATGGAAATGTACCTTGATATGGAAGAGGTACCTTTCACCACCGCTGAGTCAGTGCCCTGTGGTTTAACGCTTTATGTTGTGGTACTGTCAGGTCTCACAAACTTGATTAAGTGACTATGTGGATGGGAGACTGCCAAGGAACACGTAAATACTGCAGGATGCAGTGCTGTTCATTGATGATACTCTTTGCTCTGAGTTTTCACAGATTCCTAGATTCCAAAGCCAGAAAGGTCCATTGTGATCATTTAGTCTAACCTCCTGCGTAACAGGTCATAAAACTTTCCCAAAACAATTCCTACCATGTATCTTTTAGCAAGCATCCAATCTAGATTTTAAAATAGTCAGTGACAGAGAGGCCGCCAAGATAAATTGTTGATAAATTGTTTCAATAGTTAATTATCCTCACTGTGAAAAAAATTCAGTCTGAATTTGTCTAGCTTCAACTTCCAGCCATTGAATCATGTACCTTTCTCTGCTAGATTGAAGAGCCCATTATTAAATATTTGTTTTCCATGTAGATATTTAGACTATAATCAAATGGCACCAGAACATTCTCTTTGTTAAACTAGATAGGTTAAGCTCCATGAGTATATCACTATAAGGTATGTTTCCTAATCCTTTCATTATTCTCATGGCTCTTCTTTGAAACCTCTCTAATTTATCTTCTTGAATTGTGGGTATCAAAACTGGACACAGTATTCCAGCAGCAGTCGCACCAGTGCCAAATACAGAGGTAAAATAACCTCTCTACTCCTACTTAAGATTCTTCTATTTATGCATCCCAGGATCTTATTAGCCCTTTTGGCCACAGCATCACTTTGGGAGCTCATGGTCCACTGATTATCCACCATGACCCCCACATCTTTTTCAAACTCACTGCTTCCCGAGACAGAGTCCCCCATTCTGCAAGTATGGCTTCCATTTTTTGTTCCTATATATATACATTTACATTTAGCCCTATGAAAATGCATATTATTTGTTTGCGCCCCATTTTCCAAACAATCCAGATTGCTCTGAATCAGTGACCAGTTCTCCTCATTATTTAGCACTCTCTCAATTTTGTGTCATCTGTAAACTTTATCAACGATTACATGTTTTCTTGTAGGTCACTGATAAAAATGTTTAATAGTATTAGGCCAAGAACCGAGCTCTGCAAGACCCCACTGGAAGCACACCCACTTGCTGATGATTCCTTGTTTACAATTACATTTTAAGACCTATCCGTTCATAAAGAGACACTCCCTCACCATGGTCCCAGTGGCACTGGTCTGCTGGGAGGTGGTCTTTCAGATGAGGTGTAAAGCAAAGCGTTCTTACTACTCACAGCTGAAGTTTCCATAGCACTTTTTGCAAGAATAGAGGCAATAAATACCTAGCCAAATCCAGGTTGAACAATCTATAACTCATCTAAATTCCCTTTCAGATTCAGCTGAATGCAGAATTTTAATGTTCTATGCTTGTCTATTGTGCGGCATTGCTGCACATTGTTACAGTTATGCTTCCTATTAGATGGCTACATTTCAGGGGCAGGTGAGGCAATTACTATATTTAGTTTGCATCTCAGGTTTTGAGGTTCTCAGAGATCCTTTGACTAAAAGATGCTACATAAGTGCAAGTATAAAAGTACAAGTTTCTATAGTAACCCAGAGACATTTACCTCAAACTCACACATGGCTGAAATCTGTTCATGTTTGTCAGATACTGGAATACAATGCAAGATTAGAAATTGGTGGTTATGCAGTTGTGTGGATGCTCCTGTGATGAAGTGGGAATTTTGTGCAATATTTTGTATGAATACCGTGTGTGCTTTAGTTCTCCTACGTGCTACATGGTTAACTAGGTGGTGGCAAAAGGTTGTTTACTCTTTGCAGAGACGCATAGATACATGTGTAACTGACACCTAACTGTCTGGAGACTGGGGCCTCTTGCCCATGGAGAGTCTGAGAAGATGATGACCACTCTAATTGCCCAGACATTGGATACCTAGCAAATAATGACCATGGATAGCCCACCCCTCCACAGGAAGTCAGTTGTGTTTGAACAGCTGGAGAACAAGGGCTGAGGAGGAGGGACAGATGACAATGGTTGCCTGGGAACAAGAACAAAGGACAGAGAAGGGACCCTGGTGGGGTTGTTAAATATGGGCCGCTGGAAGCAGGGAGGCTCTCTTGAACTGGGACAAAAGTGGGTGATCTGGCCTGACGAGGTGGACTATGCTGTATCTTTATGTTCTCTGTATTAACTAAGGACTTTATATAGTGTGTTCCAGACATCTACTAAACTCTGCTGTTTTTACAATGCTGGCTGAATGTCATTCCAGTTTAAAGAAGGTGGGGAGACGCATTGCTCCCGTTGGGTGTACAAGTCTCTCTCAGGTGTCCAGCTCAGGTGTGGACTCGCTGAAGGGAGCTCACGGTGTGAAAAAGAGGTGTTGAAGGCTCCGGGGTTCAGTCGAAGGAGGCAGTAAAGCCAAGTGGCTTATGCTGGTTAAAGAGTGTGACGCTAAGGAGGTCTTGCACAATGACAGGTCCTCCCAGGGACTGTTCCAGAGCTATTCAAGAGCACCGGACCTGTGGATCCGTGACAGCTCCTCATCACAGTTTTCCAAGATGTAGTTTGTAGGCCTGCAGATTGAAACAATCTAAAAATGTTAAAGGCCCAGACCTACTCTCATATCCAACATGGACACGACTCCTATCATAATGCAAATTATAGTTGAAACTGAAGGCAGATTTGGGAAATCAAGATAAACGTAGTTTGTCCTATATGAAGCTATCTGTGAATTTTAACTGCCTTTTGGGAGATGAAGAATGTAAAGAGACAAAGCAACTGCAACATAGCAACATAGAAGGGATTTAGGTACTTTACTTCCATTAGTCTTCACAGGAATTGCCCAAAGAAATCTTCCATCAATGCAAGATTAGACCATGTGTATTTACATTATGGGTGAGATACTTCCTTCCTCATTAATTCTTTCCCCCCTCAGCTCTTTCAAACTTATCTTCAGTTGTTTCCTCATTTTGCCTTTATCTGTACCACTTTTTGTCAATTTTCAAATCCTTTTATTCCTCCCACCCCTTTGCTTCACAACATTAGTTCCTCTCTCATTATCACGTTCCTTTCTAGAAAGTCTCTTCTTCCATATATTCTCACTGCTGTCTTATCACTACTTTACATTTCCGGGCAGATCCTCAGCTTTCCTCCAAACTTTCCATGATGCAGTGGCTTGACACTTACCACAATCAGCAATCTTGTTTTGCTTTTGTACTTTTCAGTTATTTTCCAAAGAAAAGTTCATTCTCACATGTTGACGTCCAATCACATATAGCCTTTACACTAAATAGGATACTTCTTTTTGCTAAATAGGAGGATACACTATATCTCTATATATATTTAAATATTTGTATAGCTTTACATACATTTATTCAGAGTCTTAATTTTTACATTCCTATGTTAGAAAAGAGTGAATGAATTTTTTTTTACTACAAGATAATGGTTGGGTTTTTTTACTCAGGATTTGTTTCTGGCTGCATTTACATGCAAAGTGGAATTCAATTAAATATGTACAAAACCACATTAATTTTTTTTTTATTAAATAAAGCTATCAAACTTTTTCTATGTATCCAAAACATTTTATCAAGGCAGGTTTTACATTTAAAACTGATTAAGCAAACAAAGAAAGCATTAACTCACTTACTGCAGGAGACAGATTGTTTCTGATTGCCATGGGACAGATTTTCAGAGATATTTAGATGCCTAAAGATGCAGCTAGGTGCCTACTGAGATTTTCAAAAGCGCCTAAGCAGGGTAGTTGCCTGTCTCCCATTGAACCAATGGGAGTCAGGCTGTTTAGATGCCTTGAAAATTCCACTAAGCATTTATCTGCATTTTTAGGTGCCTAAATATTTTAGAAAATCCAACCCAATGTCCTTCAAGATTTAGAATTAGTAGATCTCATCCTCTCCCAGCTTTTTATTCTTAGATTGGAAGAGGAAAGCAAGTTTTCCTACAATCTCAACTCTCAATCGGTTTCTCAGTTTTGAATAAACTAGTCCAAATGAAGAAATATTCTCTCTGCACCTCCTAAACAAACTGAAAGTAATCAAGGCAAAAGCTTTTTTGTACAACAGAAACAGAGTACTAACACCACACAGTAGAACCCCTATTTTACCAACTAATTGGTGATTCAGTTCATAAAAATAAAAGTTAATAAAACCAAACATCTTAACATTGTAATAGGTACAGTGCATTACATTGCAGTATGGTGCACCACATTGATTTCTTCTGGTCCTTCAAACCATTTGCAAAGTGATTTCCAATGCATTGTAGACACTGGAATGTGAATGGATGTCAACTTGTTTTCATTGATGTCACTTTAATTGTTTGATTCCTCCCCCGATGGAGAAAAATATCTCCTATAACTCGTGATTTGTAAGAGTTGTGTTTAAAACTGAGGTTTTACTAGATACTTAATGAAGTACATGACATTGTGACATTTATAGAACTTGAGTTAACCTCAAAAGTTAAAGATTTTCTTCTTCCCCATTCCTTATATAAGTAGAAAAGCAGCACTCTAACATTGCAATTTAAGGAGGCTCATTGATGCAAGCACATTTTTTACATAAATGATTTTGACAGATTATAATAAAGTTAGGGCTGAGCATAGGCTTTCAACCTCAAAATTAATTTTAAACAGATTTTTTTTAAAGAAGTCAGATGTATTTTTTTAAATGAAGGGAGTCACGGAGAATTACAATCAGATACAATTGGAGATTGAAGAGGTCATTTTTAATAGTTGTAGCACTTAATAAAAGTGGAACCAAGAGGAAGAGGGAGGTCTTCCCAGCACTAGAGCATGACACCCTCATGGAGGTCTCAGGATTAATTATACCTATCACCGCTAATTTTTATATTTGCTTTGGATTCAACCAGTCCTGCTCACCATCTGGGGTTTAACTCAGCAGCAAAACGCTGCAAGAGACATCTAGGGCTGGAAGGCCCGTTCTTTCAGGGATTGCCTGTGAGAGCATGTTGAGGGTCCTCTGACATAAGTGAAAGGGATGCCTGGTATTTATTCTTGTATAGGAGGAACTCTGGGTTTAACTGAGTAGACCAGCCATTTCGGAAAGTTCCTGTGCTTATCCTTTAATTCATAGGACTAAGATTATCTAGCTTCACCAGTGATCATGCATTTTTATCCACCCTGAGTTTCACACAATTATAATACAGTAATATTTTGCAAGCCATCAGTAATATGCTTACCCTAAAAATATTTTTAACTGTAGCATGAACAGATTAAGCAACAGGATGTTGTGAACAACGGATCATATGAACACCCATTCTGGGTTTGACCAACAGTTCATCTAGCCCAATATCCTATCTTCACTAAATGCTTCAGAAGGAATGAACAGAACAGGGCAATTTCAAGTGATCCATTCCCTATTGCCCAGTCCTAGTGTCTGACAGTTGGAGGTTCAGGGACACCCAGCTCATAGGGTTGTGTTCCTTACCATCCTGGCGAACAGCCATTGATGGACCTACCCACCATAAACTCATCTAATTATTTTTTGAACCCAGTTATAAGTTCGGCCTTTACAACTAGGGTGACCAGATGGCAAGTGTGAAAAATCAGGGCAAGGGATGGAGGATAATAGGCGCCTATAGAAAACAAAGCCCCAAATATCAGGACTGTCCGTATAAAAATCAGGACAACTGGTCACCTAATCACAATGACCCCAGCAACATGTTGCATAGGTTGACTGTGCATTGTGTGAATTACCTTTTTTGTTTTTAAATCTTCTGCCTAAGAACTAGGCCACACCTGACAAAATTAATATTTACTCCTTCACATAAAACACTTCCCTATTCACTTTCTCCCTACCCTACATGCTTTTACAAACCTATCATATCTCCCCACAAATCATTTCTTTTCTAAACTGAATAGTCCAGACTTTTTAATCTCTCCTCGTATGGAAGCTGTTCCATACCCCTAAGCATTTGTTGCCAGTCTCTGTACTTTTTCCAATTCTAATATCTTGTTTGAGATGAGGCAACCAGAAGTGCACACAGTGCTCAAGATGTGTGCATACTATGCATTAATATAGTGGCATTATGATATTTCCTGTCTTATCTATCCCTTCCTAATCTTGTTTGCTTTTTTGACTGCCAATGGACATCTAGAGAATGTTTACAGGGCACTAGCCACAATGACTCCAAGATCTCTTTCTTGAGTGGTAATAACTAATTTAGACCGCATCATTTTGTATGTGTAGTTGGGATGATGTTTTCCAGTGCACATTACTTTGTATTTATCAACACTTCC
Organism: Emydura macquarii macquarii; assembly: GCF_026122565.2. Lineage (NCBI taxonomy): Eukaryota > Metazoa > Chordata > Testudines > Chelidae > Emydura > Emydura macquarii. Next base: position 7,782,837 of record NW_027133607.1, on the reverse strand, counting down.
ATCTGCTATTTTGTCACCCAATTTTGTGAGATCCTTTTGTAATTCTTTGCAATCAGCTTTGGCCTTATCTTGAGTAATTTTGTGCAGTCTGCATCTCATTGTTCATCCCCTTTTCCAGATCATTTATGAATATGCTCAGCAGCCCTGGGTCCCAGTATAAATCCTTGGGGGACCTCACTCTTTACCTTTCTCTACTGTGTAAATTGACTACTTATTCCTACCCCTTGTTTCTGTGCTTTACTACAAGACTCAACCAATTTGACTGGTGCTGAAATTAAGTTTACCAGCATGTGATTGCCCAGACTGCCACTGGAGCCTCTTCATCTAGTACAGAAGCTTATTTAAGCGATAGGTCACATACCATAATTAATTGTTCTGCAATTTCATATTAGAGTTATTGGATGGTCCTGGTGACATATTACTGTTAAATTTATCAATTTGTTCTGAAACCTCCTCTGACACCTCAATTGACAGTTCCTTACATCTGTCACCTAAAAAGAATGGCTCCAGCATAGGGGTCTCTCCCACATCTTCTGCAATAGGGACCAATGCAAAGAATTAATTAGCTATCCACACTGGCTGTGTCTTCCAGGAGTGTTCCTGTAGCACCTTGATTGTCCAGTGGCCTCACTGATGGTGTGGCAGGCTTCCTGCTCTAATGTACTTTAAAAAAGTGTGCTGTTAGTTTGAAGAGCAATTAGCAAAAGACACACAAATTCTTTCTTGGCCTGCCTAATTACACTTAACTTGCCAGAATTGATGCTCCTTTCTACTGTTCTCAGCTGGATTTGAATTGCAGTTTTGAAAGGATGCCTTTGTGCCTCTATCTACCTCTTTTACTCTGTTGTTTAGCAACACTGGACTTTTTCGGGTTCTCTTCCTTTTGGGGTGGGGGCGGGAGTAAATAAACTTAGTTTGAGCCTCTGTTATAGTGTTTTTAAGTAGCCTTCGTGTAGTTTGCAGGCATTTCACTCTTCTGACTGTTCCTTTTTATGTCCATTTAACTAGCTCTCTCATTTTTGTATACTGTGGCGGGTTTCTGAGACATTTTCCCCCAACAATGATGTTAAATTTAATTACTGAGAGGTTCAATTATATTCACCTCTTAGACTAAACCCCCTGTGTCACTTAAGATAGTCAAGAATTGCCTCTCCCCCCTTGTGGGTTCCAGGGCAAGTTGCTCCAATAAACAGTAATTAATGTTTGAAATCCCCCATTATTATTAGGGGAATTTCATAATTATTATCTAAATAGTTGAAATCCCCCTTACTACTGTATTTTCTGTCTTTGTAGCCTCTCTAATCTCCCTGAGCATTTCATAATCACCATCACCATCCTGCTCAAGTGGTCAGTAGTAATTCCTAGTGCATTACTCATTATTCCAGCATGGAATTTCTGTCCAAAAAGATTCTATGGTACAGTTTGATTCCTTTATTTAACTAAATTTGACTCTTTCAGTGTCACTTTCCCACCAGTGCAACCTATTCTGCTTTCCTACATATTTTGTATCCTGGTACTACCCAAGTCCTATTCATTATGCTCATTGCACTAAGTTTCTGAGATCCCTCATATACCAATATCCTGGGTGCCTGGCATTAAATGAGTTCACCCATCTTAGTATTTAGATTTTTAGCATTTGTATATATCAGTGGAAGACAATGACTTGGAAATCACCATATGACACTTCTGCTTTACAATGTAATAAGAGGCATTCTATTCTCAGCACTTAGCAATTGTGACATTCTAGTGTTAGAATCAACACTCAAAGTGGAACATAGGGTTTTGTTTTTTTTTTTAAAGGATAGTTATCAGTATAGAAAAAATGGTTGCTAGCACATCACAACATGGTTCAGATGTCATTAACAGTTCAAGACCATTAGAAAATAAAATGCTGATTGATTTTATTGCCTGTTTTCCTTCATCTCATCCTTGCCCTACAATCAGCCTCATTCACTGAAGCACCTAAATTACAGATGGTAAACCTGAACATGCTGAAGGAAGTGTGCACGTGTGTGTGTGTGCGCGCGCGTGTGCGAGAGAGAGAGAAAGATCGATCATTCCAACGGGCACCAATATCAGGAGGTTCCACCAACAGAGCTGCACTATCAGCGCATCCCATGAGTGGGAATATGTAGAGGTCACCTGAAGAAGTAAATTACATATTTTAATTTGTTTTACTAATCACAAGGTGTGTTTTAAAAACAATTGTGTCCTAACTATTTCCAGAGCTCTGCTGATATCAGATGGCAAGATGTAAAGTCAGGCATGCTACTTCTCCATTCAGCACAGAAAAACACAGAGGGCATAATCCTGCCACGCTGAAAGCAATTGCAAAACTCCTATGGACTTCGATGGGATCAGGATTTAACTCAAAGTTTGCTACATGGAAAACAAAATAGATGACAAATTTTAATACGCCCTCTGATGCATACAAGGAATGATGTTAAAGACACTTGAGCTCTCCCCACTAAAAAAACTATTATGTTCTCAAAGTAATTTCTCTGGAAAGTGATACACAGGCTAATATACAATAAGTAGGGCAGTAAGTTTGTAATTAAAGTCACTGAGAGATTTAATTTTAGACAAATGTTTTGTTTCATCTCACTTCTTCCCTGAAGCAGATGAAGTGATGCACTGCATGCTTCCCTTGCAAGAGGGTAAAGGTTTCCTGAGTAGCAGGGGGAAACAAAAACAATACAGGGAAAAGGAAGAGAGAACTAAGGCAGAGAATGAAAGGAGACATAAAAGGGTGGGTCTTTCACACAGCAACATGGAAAAAAACCAAAAAGATTGTAAAAAAACACCCCACAAAATTGACAAGACTATTCAGGTGCAATAACAGACAAATATTTTAAAACAATTAGGATATCACATTGACTATTTATGTTAAGTGTTCTCAAAATAATACACTAAGGTATGGCTATAACAAGATTTTAAGAAGTGTCTAGATTTTTTTGAAAGCTGCACAGCAAATACTGATTATGTTCAAACAGCACATTTAGGGTTGGTCAACACTACAGAGTTAGGTGGATAGCAAGCAAATTATGTCAGTGTCTACACTAGAATGCTGCTTCCAACAAAGTAAGCAGCCTGCTACACCGACATCATAACTCCACCTCCACAAGAGGTGTAGCACTTATGTCAGTGTAGGTAGGGTAACGCAGTGTCCCTGGAGACACTGCATTACTTACATTGACTGTTGGCTGTCAATTTAACTGCTGGTAGGCTTCCCGGCTATGAAATTGCACCTAGCAGACTCAGCTGGGGCTGGGGCTGTCACCCCAGTGCAGGTGGGGGGCTCCAGCGGTGAGCCCTGCATGGCTGTCAGTGCTTCGCACTCGCCTGTCAATGCCCCACTTCATTCGGTGCAAGCACTCCTGGTGAGGACCAGCAAAAGAAGGGTAGTGTGGACACCAACAGCCGATTGAATTACCGCGGTGGCTGTAGGTCAACCTAAATTAAGTCAACCCAATTTTGTAGTGTAGATAAGCCCTTAGATAACTACCTTCTCCAGTAAGGTGGAAAGTTCCATCTTATTTGTTAGTATTAACCAAGTCAGATAAAAAGAAAAACAAAGTCAGTAAAACCTCGCACTGTTCCTTGTTATTAATTTACCAACCAGCAAATGGCTGGTAGTACCTCCCAACATACATAAAAGGGAAGATCCATCCCAAGAAGCTTTGGGTATGTCAACACTGCGGAATGAAGTCAGTTTATTTTAAAGTGACTTTCACCCACTGAATTTTGGAAGTCAGAGGAGCGAGATCACACCACACTCATTGCAGCAGGGGATTGCATCCCTACTAGCCACACTTGGGTCGACAACCAAAACAGTACACCATGGATAGCTATCTCACAGTGCAACTAGCCGCAGAGGCTTTTGGGAAAGTAGTTGTCCTCCCATGATGCAATGTACTCCCCCCCCCGTTTCTTGTCCCAGTCCAAACAAACAATCTCCTTTTCACGCCATTTTTTCAAGCCATTCACTCTCTGCTGCGTGCATGCCATTGCCTGAAAGGAACGCAGCCCGCTCAGTTCTGCACTATTATTGTGAGCAACACACACACCTCACAATTTATTCTGCAGTATTTTCAGGGATGAGACAAGAGCCACACCGCTGAAAATTGCGATGTTAGAAAGGCCACTTTGCTACAAGTCATAGAACAAAACAATCCCCGTTTGCTGCAGGCTGTCACGCACCATCTGCAGTCGGTGGAGTGCCGCTTCCGGTTCTGGGAAACCAGCAGGGACTGGTGGGGTTGCATTGTTATGAAGGTGTGGGATGATAAGCAGTGGCTGCAGAACTTTCGAATGTGAAAGGCCAATTTCATTGAACTTTGCGCAGAGCTCTCCCTAGCCCTGAAATACATGAATACTCGCTTGAGACCAGCTCTGACAGTGGAGAAGAGAGTGACCATCATTCTGTGGAAGCCAGCAACGCCAGATGCTACTTGTCAGTTGGGAATCAATTCGGATTCGGTAAATCCACTGTGGGAGCAGCTGTGATTCAAGTGTGCTGGGCCATTAATAGACTTCTGCTAAGAAGGACAGTGACTGTGGGAAATGTAGAGGACATAGTGGAAGGCTTTTCTGCAATGGGGCTCCAAAATTGTGGGAGGAGGGTGGCAATAGATGGCACACACATCCCTATCTTAGCCCCAGACCACCTTACCACAAAGTACATCAGCGAAAGGGTTACTTTTCAATGGTTTTGCAGGCCCTTGTGAATCACAGGGGACGCTTCACTGACATCAACGTGGGGTGGTCAGGAAAGGTGCATGACGCACGCATCTTTAGGAATTCAGGTCTGTTCAAAAAGATGCAGGTGGGCACTTCCTTCCCTGACCAAAAAATAAATATTGGCGATGTTGAAGTGCCAACAGTGATCCTGCCTACCCCTTGCTCCCCTGGCTAATGAAGCCATAAACCGGGCACCTGGACAACGAGAAGGAGCGTTTTAATAGGCTCAGCAAGTACAGAGTGGTGGTGGAATCTGCATTTGGATGCTTAAAGGCACATTGGCGCAGTCTGCTCACTAGGTTAGACCTCAGTGAAAAAAAAATCCCAATAGTTATCTCTGCCTGCTGTGTGCTCCATAATGTTTGTGAGACAAAGGGGCAGAAGTTCCCATTGGGTTGGGATGTGGAGGAAGATAGGCTGGCTGCAAATTTTGAGTGGCATCTGACTGCTCAAAATTTGCAGCCAGCCTATCATGGAACATTGCTCCTCAGGGAAGTATTGAAAAACTGCTTTTGCAACGAGACAACAGTAATGTGCATCGTTTATCTGTGCTGTGCTTTCACTTTGTATCCCCTACCCAACCCCTACTGAGCCAGTTGCCCCCTTTTCTTGTCATCCACCGTTCCAGTTCCCCTCCCCCCCTTTATTCCCTTCTTATCAATAAAGACTAATGACCTGTAAAGCAGTACTTTCTTTATTGGTGACCCTTCACAGAGGGGGAAAATGGAAGAAAATGAAATGTTCCGCATGCATTGTGTGGGACCAGGGATACAGAGCCCATTTTGGCTGTGCACACACAAAAAAATCACATATTCCCCACTCCTTAAAGGGGCCATCACCTCTTTCTGCTCACCTTAACCAGCAAGGAGTGCAGCATGTACTGCACCCTGCTCAACCTCCTCTAGACAGCTTTGGAGTGGGGGCTAGGAAAGAATGCGTTAGCTCAGAGTTTTGTAGGGGCTGCAGAGGTAGTCTGTCTTGCCACTGAGCTTCCTGAAGCTCAACCAGACACTTCAATATGTCTGACTGATCACACATTATACTCAACATCTCTTCTTGTGTTGAACGCTCATACTCCTATACTGTCTTCCTGTTGTCCACATCCATGTCCAGTTTGTCAGAATGAAATCCTCCACGCTCTTAGCTGTGTCAGCAGCTGTGGAGGCGTTCACTAGCTCATTAAATATGTCATCCCAGGTTGTTTTTTTCCCCACCTTCTTATCTGTGACAGGCTCTCTGCAGGAGTATGAGACGGTGGTGTGTTAAAGGCCACGCTGTCCACTGTGAGGGAAGCAAAACACAAGGTATCCATTTTTAACTCATCCCATGGATGAAAAGCAATGTTACAATGTAAAAATAAGTCCCCTGAACATTCCCAAGGGAAGGCTACAACCGCCTACCATCATCTGACTATTGCAGGGGTCGGAGTGCCGTTCCAGCCATGCACTCCAGGAGCTAGTGTATTTATTTTAGGGAAATCCCTGGGGCCCAAGCTGCACAAGACCATGCTCCCTAGAGCAGCATGGAGCTGGGGTCCCAACTGATCAGGATTTAATAGGCGGTAGAAAGGATGAGGGATGGGTATGGGTTAACCATCGCTGGAGGAAAAAATGGGAACCCGTTTGCAGCTGCCCAAGGCCCATAGCAACAACGTCCTGCAGCGTGCTGAAGCAAGAAACCATCCCTGGCTGTGCAATAACACTTTAAAAAACTTTCTTGGTCGGGTACTGTAAATGTGCGCCATCTTCCCTAGAGAACCATGAGTGATATCAGCCTGCTGAGGGTGACAGGCAGAAAGGGAGGATTTGCTGCAAGCATCTGGCTACAGGCCTGGCCCTTATATTGCTATGCTGTGTTCAGTGATGATGCCTGCAAAATTCATAACAGAGTGGCATGGTAAAGTGTCCTATCACGGTGCAAGAAATAAGGTTCCCAAGAAACCTTCTGCAAAGGATTGCAGAGTACCTGCATGAAAGCTTTCTGGAGACATGCATGGAGGATTCGCAAAGCATCCCTGTGCACATAAATCTATTCTGGGATAAACCCAATGCTTAAGTACACCAAGTACAAGGAAGCACAGCCCCACCGCTACAGACACCACTTTTTCCCACCGGTACAAGATTCTGGACAGGGGATACAACCAAAGACATGCAATTTGCAGTACATACGCACCAGATGTGCCTTTCCCAGCATCCCAGTCAGTCACAGTTTCCTGTGTCTGGGTAGACTGCTCCTGTGTTGCAAAAAGCTCCTAGCTTTCAGGGAGAAGGGATACCCCACTCGTCTGCCCCCTGTTCTCATCATCCTCGTCCACGGACTCATCTTCATTCAACCTGGCCTCGGATTCTCCCAAGGTATCAACACTGTGTGGTGGTACAGCGGTGGGGTCTCTGCCAAGAATCGCAAGCAGCTCCTCATAAAAGCGGCATGTTTTGGGTGAGGAGCCAGAATAGGGAAGCTAACAGCCATTTTTCTGATAAGGCTGGCTCAGCTCTTTGATTTTAATGCGGCACTGCTGCATGTCCCTGTTGTGCCCCTTCTCCAACATGCCACGAGATATCTTCTCGTAGATATCCAAATTTCTTTTGCTTGCTCAGAGCTGAGCCAGAACAGACTCTTCACCCCACAGATCGAGGATAGCCAAGACCTCAAGTCGACTTCAAGCTGGAGTGAGTTTGGGGCACCCAGTTACCATGATCAGTCATGCTAGCAAGCTCTCTCCATGCTGACCAAACAGGAAATGGGAATTCAAAATTTTCCGGGGATTGCAGGGAGGAGCTATTTCCTGTTTACATGGCCATAGTGCAGCAGACTGCAAATGAGCAGAGCGGTCACAACAGAGCATTGTGGGATACCTCCCGGAGGCCAATTCCATCATTTACTTTGCGCTCTGCCTACACTGATGCTCATTCAACCCACAGAATTCAACTTTAACGCTACGCCACTTGCGGAGGTGGTTTTATTATTTTACCGCAATTTAAGTCGGCAGGATGACATGCCAGTGGAGACGCATACTTTATGTGGTCTAGGTAAGCTGCATTACGTCGACCTACATCGTCAGTGTAGACCAGACTTTAAATGCTAAATTTCAGACAAGTCACAACAAGGGGTATAAAGAGAAAGGGGGAAGAAAAAAAAAAAAAAAAAGCACCCATTTTACTTGACTGCTAAGCTAATGATGAATCACATCCCAACATAACAGATATTTTAAGCATGAAATGAATGAATAAACATAAGAGCGAGCTGGAGAGTTTCTTGCAGAAGAAGGGGGTGTTTGGGAGGGATGTAAAGAGAAAAAGGCAGTGACTTCACGTTATAGTTGAGGAAGGACATTTTTCAGTCAGATCTCTCCTGAAAATTCAGCGTTTTCTTTCTGTGCAGACAGCCTGGCCCTTATCTTCCATCATGATTACAGTAACTCCTTTATCTCTGGTTTGCCCTAGCAACCCCATCATCCTTCCCCTGTCCATACAGAATGCAGCTGCTAAAATCCTGCATTTTGCCCGCTGCTCTGACCACATCTCACACACATGCTACTTTGAATCATTCTTGTGACTCCTCCTGTTTTACCACATCAAAATTAAGAGTCATGTCCTCACCTTCAAGTTCCTTCACAGCTCCACATCACCCTACTTGAGCACTCAAGTCATATCACATCCCCCTCACTCATCTCTCCCAACGATGCTAGCCTTAAGAAGCCGACAAACTGTTTCTTCTTCCATTGCCTTGTCTTCATGGGTCAGTTCAGGGAAGGCATTCCATGTACCACTACAGTTTTCTTTCTAATCCCCCTCAAGGCTGACCTCTACTGTGATGCCTACCAAAAGCCAACCAGTTAATGGTCAGTCAGATAACAAGTGAGGAGTATTCTTTATTTATAATACATCTGTATATAAAATTGCATATATTTGACTTTTTTCCTCTTCCCTACCCATTGTCATCTTGTCATCTAACACAACAAATGCATATGTATTTGTACAGCACCCAGCACAGTGGCAGCCTGATTCTGTCTGGGACCTCTCGCACTGCTACAGTAGAAGTGCTATGTAATTCGTGTCTCAGCGTGGCAGGGAATGGCTGACCATGAATAAAATGACATTTGAAATATTAACTGATATTTTTCAGGTTTCTTATTGACCAGTTTGTCTTTCAGCAGAAAGCATCAAGTGTGAGTTTATTTAGCACATGGCTGATCTTTCCAAATGCAGGCACAATCTTGCAGCTGGAATTCTGCCCCAACATGGAACTCCCTTTGATTGGGATTGGGTCTGCATGGGCATAGGACTCCACCTGCATGGATCAATGGAGGATTGGAGCCTAAGACAGGAACACACAGCCCACAGATAGTTGCATTGTTTCCTTGTACTCCCTTGTTAGTCTACCTATATCCACCTGTTGTCTCTTGTCTTTGATTGTAAGTTCTTTGGGGCAGGGACTATCTTTTCACTGTTTGTATAGTACCTAGCTCAGTGGGGTCCTGGTCCATGAATAGGGCTTCTAAGCACTATGATAGTACAAATAAATAAATGTTCCATCATCTTATACAGCAACATAAAGCCCTCAACATAGTCATGCCCCATCTAGGTTACAATTTGATCAATACCAGCTTATTGTAGGATAATGTTTTTAACATTAATTTAAAAATAAATGTTTCCATAAGCAGTTGTGCCATCCAGAGTGGAAGGTGTTCTACTAAAGCCAGTCATTTTAAATAACTTTCTCAACAATATTTATTTTTTATTTATTTAGATTTAGGCTTCCACAATTTAAAGAATACCTCTCTCATGCTCTGTGGGCCTTTCACATTGTTCAGCCACTTAAAGGATACACATTAAATAAACATGCTATCATAACTGCTCCCAGAACACAAATACTAGGTTATGCACATTCACATCAGCTAGTATGGTCGTAGAAATGATTTCCTAACTCTACGGGTGGTAAGATGAGAAAGCCAGATTGAATATTCATGCCTTGACTTTTCATAGCTTTGAGTTAGTAGCTGGGTGGGAAATGGTAATAACCAGGGATCCTAGAAATCCATTAGCCACGGAAAAACAAGGAATTTGCCTTTTTTACAGAGAATTTTAAGTTTTTATTCCAGCTACTCAACTCTGAAGGCAGAGCAGAGGCTGCTGTCCAGGCGCCCAGCTCTGCAGGCAATGCCACCATCGCCAGTAATGCAGAAGTGTGGCGTGGCATGGCATTGCCAGTGCTTCAATTTGTAATGAAAGAGGTGCAGGGGAGAATCTGTTTAGGCCACACAATGTTGTGCTTATGTTTATGTGGTCCTCCTGGGTGGTGTTTAATTTTAATTGCGGAAAAAAATGGATCCTGTTAACAAAGTGATCTAATTTGTTGCAAATTGTTGGCAAGAGATCGCATTTATTTAATTTTTGTAAATGCTTCCAAATATCTTTATGGTGGATATTATATAAACTTAACTATAAGTTTAACAAGTCTCTGGAATAGCATAATCATAACAAAAGATAAAACAGTGCTGTACATTATAAAATAGACAAATCAATATCACCAAACATACATATGCCAAATGATGGATGAAACAAGACACTAAATACTGCTCTCCGCTGTAATGTCAGATTCCTAGATTCCAAGGGCAGAAGCGATTGTGATCATCTAGTCTGACCTCCTCTGTAACATGGTCCACAGAACTTCCTCAAAATAATTCCTAGAGCAGATCTTTTAGAAAAATATCCAATCCCGATTTAAAAGTGATGGAGAATCCACCATGGCCCTTGGTTAATTGTTCCATTGTCACCATTAAAAATTTGCTTATTTCCAGTCTGAATTTGTCTAGCTTTAACTTCCAGCATTTGATTGCAACGCTGCAGCTGTGCTGCTGTAGCACTTCAGTGTAGACACTACAGTGACAGAAAGGGTTCTCCCATCGCTGTAATTAATCCACCTCCCTGAGAAGCTGTAGCCAGGTCGATGAACGAATTCTTCCATCGACCTAGCTCTGTGTACACTGGGGGTTAGGTTGGCATGTTTTCCACACCCCTGAGAGACGTAACTATGCGGACATAAGTTTTCAGTGTAGACCAGCCCTGTAATCAAGTGACCCCTTAACCTTCTCTTTATTAAACTGAATAGATTGAGCTCCTTGAGTCTATCACTATAAGGCATGTGGTCTAATCCTTTAATCATTCTTGTGGCTTTTCTCTGAATGCTCTCCAATTTATTAACATCAGTCTTGAACCGTAAAGCACCCTCACTGAATACAGTATTCCATCAGCTATCACACCAGTGCCAAAAGAAAGATAAAATAATCTTTCCCAGCATCACATCGGGAGCTCATGCTCAGATGATCATCCGCTATGACCCCCAAATCTTTTTCAGAATAACTACTTCCCAAGATAGTCACCCATCCTGTAATATGACCTACATACTTTGTTCCTAGATGCATACTTTCACTGGTGTTAAAAACAAATAGCATATATGCTGTTTGACCTTGTAGTTAGCTGTGACACTTGGAATACCTTTCCCAGCCTGAGGAAGAGCTCTCTGTAGCTCAAAAGCTTGTCTCTCTCACCATCAGAAGTTGGTCCAATAAAAGATATTACCTCACCCACCTTGTCTTTCTAATATTAGTTTTAGATCATTAATTTTTTTAACCAAATGTCATGCAGTAGCAAGTCAAATGCCTGACAAAAGTCCAAGTAGGACATCAATACTATTACCTTTATCAACTAAACTTATAATCGCATAAAAATGATATCAAGTTAGTTTGACAATCTATTTTTCCATAAACTATGTTGCTTTGCATGAATTACATCACCCGCCTTTAGATTTTTATTGATCAGGTCTCATATCAGCTGCTCCATTTAACTTGCCTGTGATCAATGAAAGGCTGGCAGCCCCATAATTACCCAGGTGACCCCATTCACCCTTTTAAAAAATTGGCTTGACATTTGATTCTTCCAGTCTTCTGGAACTTCCCCAGTGTTCCAAGACTTATTGGAAACCAGCATAATAATCCAGCAAGCTCTTCAGCCAGCTCTTTTAAAACTCTTGGATGCAAGTTATCTGGACCTGCTGATTTAAGAAGTGGAAGGTTACTCCCCCCCTCCCAAAAGTGCTAGGAGTCTTTTTTGTTGTTGTTATTTCTTTAACGCTGTATAAAGAAGGCACAGGGTCCTGACTTTAACAGCGTGCAGGTGTTTACTGGGAGCTTTCTCAGCTCTTCATGGGAAGGGTGGAGACACTGGATCCTTATCAAAGGAGATATTTGACTAAAACACTTGAGAAACGCTAGGTGTTAAAAATCCAGATTAAAAAGCACTCCCTAGCGCCATCAGATTTCACTGTCTGTCTGCGATGCAATAATCCTGCTAACTACGCTGTCACCCAGGGTGGTATGTAGCCGGGTTTCTTAAAAAAAGCAAGCAGGGGAATAAAACCTGTAAGATATTGTTATGCCTCCTTTCCAAAGGAACTGGAAGAGAGGCATAAAGATGTTTCTTTGCCCTGGCGGGCCACCTGTATAACAACCTCGCTCTTTGGGGCAGGGTCCATTTTTTGGGTTCAATTCGTACAGCGCCTAGCACAAGAGGGGTTCGGGTCCAGGACCCGGGTTTCTAGCCCTTCCTGCAAGTAACGCGAAGGAAGACGGGAACACAGGCCGCACAACGTCCCCCGCAGCCAGCCCCAGCGATGCACTGAAAGCCCCGGCCGCTTTCCTCCTCCACAGCCCCGCGCACAGCGGCTGCGCCTACCGGGAGCCCGAGGCCGATCCGATCCCGTCCGGGGTCCCCTCCGGCTCCGGCGGGCGGTTGGGCCGGGCGCTGGCGCTGGCCCTGCTCCGTCTCCTCCTGGGCGGCTTGTCCCCGAGCGGGCCGCAGGCGGGGCCGGGCCCGCTCTCCATGCCCAGGCCTGGCTGCGGCTCCGGGCAGCCCGGGGAAGGGGGGGGGGAGAGGGAGCCGGGCCCGCTTCAGCTCACTGGCTAATGGCGGGCGGCGGCGGCACCGCAACGCCGTTTTGAAAATGGCGGCGGCCACAACTCGGGCCAATCAGCGCTGCCTCCGGTTGCTAGGAGATGGCGGGGCGGGGCGGGGCAGGGAGGTCCCGGGGCGGGGCTGAGGTCTCCATAGTCGGGGCGGGCGGGGCCACCTGCGGAGCCCTCTGCTTGGGGGCGGGGCCGCGCCTAAGCTCAAGCAGCGACAGCGCTCCTGCTGCGCATGCGCGTAGACAGGTTTTGGGGGGGAGGGGTGACAGCTCCCCTTGGCCCAGATGGCTGGTGGCGTCCCTGACCTTGTTGCACCCACCATCCCCTCCCCCAGGGCTGCCTCTGCCACAGAACTCATCATAGTCCCCCGCCCCCTAGGATGGTGCAGCCCCTGGCAGTGGGGGCCGGATGGTGGGAAATGATAGGCCTGCACACTGCAGCTGGGGTCACCGGACAGCGAGTGTGAGGGGTGGGAGGTGACAGGCGTCTACCTAAGACAGAGCCCCGAATAGCAGGACCAGCTCTATGCAACTGGGACGTCTGGTCACCCTAGAGTCAGCCCGGCTAGGCAGGCAGGTGCTAGAGCGGCTGGAGCCAGGGTACTAACAATAAGGATGGCAGGTGTAGCTCCAGCTGTCAGGCTCCCCTCCCCCCCCCCAAAGCTTCAGAGCACCTGTCCCGTCCATCCCCGCAACTATGTTTAGTCCAGCTAGCATGTGTCTGTCCTCCTGGGCTGGGAGGCTTGCTCCGAGCTGCAGTGTAGACGCACCAAAAACTCTCATTTGTTTGCGCCTGGCTGTCTTCAGATGAAGGAGGCTCTAGCCCTGGCACTGGCCACGCGTGATTTTGGAGGGATTTTCTTTGTGTCGTAAAAGGTAATTTACAATCCAGTCTGACTCCACCTAAGATTGGACAGCATTAACACCAACATATGGCTCCCCCTGGCTGAGTGATGGAATAGTCTTTTAGAAGACATTAGACCACATTAATCTAGGTAAGATGGTCTCAACTGCTGTTGGATAATTGTCCAACAATATTTTGATACCCATGAAAACTACATGTCTAGCATACATCTCTGTGCTACAATTTATGCTTAGTGTAGTGGTTCTCAAACATTTTTCATTGGTGACCCCTTTCACACAGCAAGCCTGTGAGTGTCCTCCCCAGTGTCCCTGTGGGTTCCACACTCCTTCTTCACTCCAACCCCTCCAGGCTCCCCATTCTCCACTCCCCCTTCACCCTTATCACCTGCACTGTGCCCCCTTTGCCCCTAGCCTCAGCTCCTGTATCCATCTGGGGAAACTGACCTGCATGCACAGAGTGGCTGGTATTGGTGCTCACTACCCCCTCCCAATGCTGCTCCTCCACACACCCCTACAGGACTGTCTGTGTGGGGAGGGGAAGCAAGGAGCAATGGCAAGGCTCCCTGCATCCAGGTCACTTTCCCCACCTGGGATGTGTAAGGGGAGAGTAGAGAGCAGCAGCTCCTGATGCTCACCTCACAGCAAAGTCCAGGTGGGGAAACTGACCTGGATGCAGGGAGCCCTACCATTTCTCCTTGCTTCTCCCCTCCGAGGTATAGAGGGGGAGTGAGTAATATCTGTGCCACCGCTTGTTCCCCTCCCCATGCTCCTCTGCCAGGAGGAAGCAGGGAAGCTCACAACCCCACACATGGCTGGGGTCGGGGCTCACAGCTCGTGACCCCCACATAACCGCATCATGACCCCCCTACGGGGTTGCAATGAACTAGTATCACTTAGTAGCCTCTGGGTAGCCTCGTCTTTTGCTAGAGAGCACAACACAGCGGTGCGGCTGTTTTCAGAATAAAGTTAAATGCTACGTTGCAAAATAATGGGGTGGGAGGATTTATTTGTTAAAGTTCACTATAGGGCTAAGCAAGTATAACTTTCAATGTCTAGGCAAAAGTTAGAAAGGCCAGATGGTTCTTCGTTCTGACAGCTGCTACTGACGAGGTGGGAAGTAGGGTAGGCAGGACGAGAGAGTATTAGATCTATCATTGCTTGTCTCCTGCAAAGCTCATGTGTTCAGATTTAACGCTTTCGAGCCTTGCTGTGGTTTGAGGAGATCAGACGGACTCAGCACAGAACTAGCTTTGCTTAATTGTATTGAATTACAGACTTTTAGTGTGACAATGACAGGATTATGGAGTATCTAGCCTTTTGCTCCCACTCTAATGGTTGGTCAGCAGATTGGACTCAGAGCCAACAGTTGATATTCTCCTTTACCTTTAGTTTATTAGTTACAGATTAGTATTCATCACCCCCTCCCCCCCAGCTGTAGAATCCAGCCCAACTTCCTCATAGTCCTTCTCTAGAGCGGCCATGTCCTCCCTGGCTTCAGAGAACTCCCCCTCCTCCATCCCCTCCCCAACGTACCAGTGCACAAAGGCGCGTTTCGCATACATCAGGTCAAACTTGTGATCCAGCCGGGCCCAGGCTTCTGCAATAGCCGTGGTGTTGCTCAGCATGCAGACGGCCCGCTGCACCTTGGCCAGGTCTCCCCCTGGAACCACAGTGGGGGACTGGTAATTGATGCCCACCTTAAACCCAGTTGGGCACCAGTCCACAAACTGGATGGACCTCCTGGTTTTGATGGCAGCTATAGCCGCATTCACATCCTTGGGCACCACATCCCCCCGGTACAGCAGGCAGCAAGCCATGTATTTCGCCATCTGGTTGGAGAACTCAAAGCAAGCGTTGGTGATTTCAGGCACCGAGAGCTGCTCGTGGTAGGCTCTCTCTGTTGAGACTATGGGCACATAGGTAGAAAGGGGAAAAATGTATCCAGGGATAGGGCAACAAGTGAGTTTGGAATTCAGTGAGATTCACGTTCAAGGCACCATCAAACCTCAGGGAAGCAGTGATGGACGACACTGTCTGTGCTATCAGCCTGTTCAAGTTGGGGTAGGAGGGACGCTCGATACTGAGGTTCTGGTTGCAGATGTCATAAATGGCCTCATTGTCCACCATGAATGACCAGCGTGGTGTGGGTGGTCAGGATGGAATTGAAGTGTTCCACAACTGCAGTGGAGACCTGAGGGGCAGGGTACACTGAGAACTCCAGCTTGGATTTCTTTACACAGTGCTTGTGTAAAACTTCTCAGTCTGGAGCATTTCAGTGCATTGCAATAGTCCATTCCAGTCACCACATCAACATCCTGTTAAAAAGAAGAAAGCCACTAGGACAGATTAAGGCCTTATAACCAAGTACAAATTGAATTGTAAGCCCACACCTGTTTCACAGAGCCATTTCACAACATCCACAGACCGCTAAAACGACTTCGTCATTTTGTTTATTTGATTTCTGATTAGACAGCTCATCTCAGTAGAGGAAGGGTCAAAAGTTGGAGGGAGGAGTACAAGGACACTGGGAATTTGTCGGGTTAAGGGAGAAAAAAAAGTTGAATTATGGAGGGAGAATGGGAAGGGAAGCCTGGACTTAAAATTCAGCAAGAAAACTCCAATGTCTGTTACACCTTCCTTCCTTCACCATCCCTTCCATCTGTGTTTGCCTTTAAGCACTACATGCTTCAAGGCAGGGGCAGATTTCATTTATCTTTGGAAAACATATAGTTCTGTGGCAGACTATCCCATAAGACGCTGATAAGAAAACTATGCTGCGGCTCTTCCCGCCGGTTTCACTTGTAAAGGAAGCCCTAGTCACTACTTGCCATTTTCCAAGTCCTCTCGCTAACAGGATCGATGATTTGCTTCCCAGTGGTGTAGTGGCCCCTGGCACAGTTGTTGGCAGCATCTTTCTTGTCACTGATGAGCTGCTCGGGGTGGAACAGTGAGCGGTAGGTCCCCGTTCGAATCTCATCTGCAAAACTGTAAACACAATTTAATTATTCAGAGTTCCCAAACTGCGGCCCACACAGACACAGTGCAGGGCTCTGCTTACCATCAGCCGTTACCTGGAGTTATCTGCAGCAGTGAAAGATTTGGATAAGAGTATGGAGGCCTGTAGAAGCATTTACAATGCTAACAGGGGAGCCCGGCGGCCTCTCATGGAACCAGTCCCTGAAGTTAGATCCAACAGCAAACAGGGATGGCATGGTATTTGCCAGAGGTGGTTTTTACTGAGCAAAAATCTTGGTTTTTACTGCCCTAGGAAAAGCCAGGTAGTCCCATTTTAAGGCATTTTCTGTTTTTAAAAAAGTTTCATTAATGCATGCCACAATCACACTTTGTTTTAGTTGCCTATTCCAGTTGTGGTTACATAAGGCAGTATATACCTTTAGGTTTAGGATTGTAGAAACACAAAGTAAGACTGCAGTGGGTATAACACTATGTAGTTATAATACTGAACACCAGAATGGCTATACATTTTGGTAAGGTATTTTCTAAAATAAATTATACATTTCATTATCATTACATAAACAAAAGTCAAAACTAGGATATGAAAGTGACAATAATGCAGAGCTGAAGGCATTCAGTATTAAGCCATCAGAAGCATGCAGAGTCCGGGTCCATTTGTCTGTGCAGCATTCTGTAGCTGCAGACCAACTATGATGGAGTGGATAGGCTGAGCCCTGTTCCTCAATTTCCAATGGAAGTATCCAAGTTTTAAAAGATTTGTTCTGTGCTTGCTGGATGCTGCTGCAGCTATTTCCCCCCCGCCGTTTCCTGGATTAAGCCAGTATTTGCCAACACCCTCCTAAACAAGTTTTTCCTGGGAAATTGCCAATCCTCACAGCAGAAGGAAATTGTTACCCAGGTCTGGGTGGGGAAAACTAATAGGACTTGTCTAGCACATTCTGGGGAGAAGGAAATCAAACACAGGAGGGAAGCATGTTCAGTGTGGAGAAGACAGCTAGACAAACAGTGGTGGAAGGATGGGACCAGGTGGCAATGGGAAGTAGAAGTTAAGAGCAATTTGTTCAATTCATTTCTCCCTGCAGAGTTGTAGGCTTGAAAAAAAAAAGCTAAGGACCATCATTATTATATTAGATCCTGTATTTTAAGACATTTTCTTATGAGTTTTCCATGTAATCAGTTGCGGTAGCAGTCACAAGGAACCTGCCTGACAAAGTGGGAGAGGAGGTGGTCCACCCAGTTACAATGGCGAAGGGACCCATCAGCACCCCTGTCAACATGTGGACCACACTTTGGAAGAGGTTGAGAACCCCTGGGACAAGTCTAAAAAGCTTGGTGTCAGTCTGGAGCAGTGCATCCCACCTATGAAGGATCTTGTGCATATGTGGCAGAGCTGAGAAGGAGATTCCGCCCATCCCCAGCCTGTCTTAAAGAGGAACAAACTATCCTTACAGCGTTTCTATAGAGGCAGTTATCTGGCCAATAACTGTGGGTTCCAGGTCTATGAACACTGCTCTTAGCACTTGTTTTCCTGATCCAGTCTCACTGAAGAAGGTCCCAAAAGAAAGAGTCCATTTGTTCAGTTGTTTTATTACTAGGAGTGATATTATCTGGTTGGATCCTCCGGTTCCCAACAACCATTGCCCCTCTGGACTCCAACTTGGCCACTATGGACAGAAACACACTCCTTTTGGATAGGACAAGGAAAGAGAAAGAAGGTCTCCAAGATCTGGAGATTACAGTAAATGTAGACATTTATTCTTGGCACCCTTTCAACCAGGCTACCGTCTGTGACTCACTTTTGGAGTCAACAGGCAATGCTTTCCTTGTTAAGATCGGCAGCCCTGGCTGGAGAGAGATGTACTTTAGGGCTGATGTTAGGCATGTTTCCCCTATCTCCTCCATACTCACAGCTATGCCATTGCAGGTCAGGCTTGAGGCATCACACCCAGGCCATTCTACCGCTAGCCCTTTGAAACCTAGACTAATCAATCATGCAGTTCAATCATGTGGACAAGTGTTGAACAGGAAAGACACCACGGCCCATTTAACCCAGTATTTGAGAGAGAAAGTCTCTTATTAATGCATGAAGAGCTCCTGACCGTGTAGCAAAGTCTCTTGGGAGGGTATATACTGTGAAGACAAGTTCTCCAGCACCAACGGCTGTTACTTGTGCAAACTCTTGCTTTTCCCGCTAGCCTGGCTTTACTAGATCATGGAAGATTTTAGTATAGAGAACCTTTAATCCAAGGACCAGACATTGAACTTATAATACCTAAAAGGTAGTACAGCTATCCCCATTGTATGGGTCAGGAAGCAGGAACAAAAGAAGCTGCAACTTGCCCAACACCATCTATCAAGTCTGGCATAGAGTTACAAGTAGTATCTAGGGTCCTTTACTCTGTCTGCCATTCTTCAGCCCCTAGCTCACTCTAGCCAGTTAGACAAGTGTTCATTATTTTGCACATAACTTCAGACTCTGAGGTCTTAAAAAATGGACCATGATTACCGGCTTGCAGTGGCAGCATTCAGCCTCTTCAGAAGTGTTTGTACAGAGGTACAAGAGTTCCAGGTGCCATTATAAGGGGTCACTTGTTAGCAAATGCTGTAGGAAGGCTGCCAGAACAGTTTCACCCCATTGTCATACGCTTATAGCTCCATGAAATATTGTAGGTTGAGGTTTCCCCAGGCTTGGTGTCTGTGCAAGGAGAAAGTTCTCCTCTGAGCAAAACCCTTGCAGCCACTTGACTCACTCAGCTTGAAAAAGAGGGTTCAGAACCATGTTGGCATGTAGAAGGCCATGCTGCTCAATGAGGACTAGTTTCATGGTCATTTGTAAGAGGTTGGCTGGGATTATACAGTTGACTTCTACACCTGTAGAGTCAAAATTTCCTTGTTTGCGTTTCAAGATCGTATGCACGGTAAAGCACACAGTTTAAGACATTTGTCAGTAGGCGCTTGCTGGTCTTCGGTTATTCAAAGTGACTAGTTCTGTAGAAATTGCACACTTGGCAAATGTTCATAGTTTAGCACTTCTACTGCCGTAAAAGATTGTATCTAGAGGATTCAAGACAACTTAGACCTTTCTAGAGAGTCATAAATGAACTTGACCTTACCAACGGTTGTGATGGATTCTCCAGCACTGACAATTTTCTAAAAGACCTGCTCTAGGTTTCGTTGTGGGAATGTTCTATGGCTTGTGTCATACAGGAGGTCAGACTCGATGATTACAATAGCCCCTGGCAAGGAGTTCCACAGGTTGTCTGTTGTGTGAATTAGCACTTCCTTTTGTTTTAAACCTTCAGCCTCTTAATTTCATTGGACGACCCTAGGTTCTTGTGTTATGTGAAGGAGTAAATAACACTTCCTTATTTACTCTTTCCACACCATTCATGGCTGCATAGATCTCTATTATATCCCCTTTTAGTCATCTCCTTTCCAAGATGGAGAGCCCCAGTCTTTAATCTCTCCTTGTATTGAACAGCTTCCATACCCTTAATCATTTGTTGCCCTTCTCTGTACCTTTTCCAATTCTGATATCTTTTTTGAGAGGGTGCAAAAAGGCTACAAAAGATAGAAAGCCCAATAATAATGGGAGATTTCACCTATCCCCATGTTAACTGGCTATGTCTCCCCAGGAAGGGATGCAGAGATAAATTTAACACCAATAATGGCTGCTTCTTGGACTAGCTGAAACCCACAAGGGGAGAGGCAATTCTTGATTTAGTCTTAAGTGGAGCACAGGATCAGCTACAGTCACCTCTTGGACCAGAAACACTGAGTAACAGCAACCATAGTGTGATTAAAGTTTAACATCTGTGTGTGTGGGTGAGAAATGGGGTGGAAATCCAAAGAAGCCACCACAATAATATGCAACTTCAAAGAGGGGAACTACACAAAAAATGAGGAAACTGATGAAATGGAACAATCACAAGAGTGAAATGCCTGCAAGTCGCATGGAAACTTTTAACAGCATACAGGCTCAAACTATATGCGTACCTGAAATAATAAAAACAAGTAAGAGGACTAAAAAAGCCACCATGGCTAAAGAGGTGGTTAAAAAAAATCCTTTAAAAATTGAAAAGTCAAATCCTACTGCGGAAAATAAAAAGGAACAAACTCTGGCAAGTCTGTGTAAGAGTATAAGGCAGGCCAAGAAAGACTGAAGCTCAACTAACAAGAGACACAAAACAAGCTTTAAAAAAAAAAAAAAAAAAAAAGTCGGTTAGAAGCAGGAAGCCTGCCAAATAGTCTGTGGGGCCACTGGATGACTGAGGTGCTAAAGGAGTAACTCATGGAAGATAAGGCCATTGCAGAGATGGGGAACTGAGGCACACAGAGAGACAAAGCGATTTTTGGAAGGTCATATAGGAAGTTGGTGGGAGGGCAGGGAACTGAGGGGTCCCTAATCCTAGATTAGTGGTTTAACCACTGGACCATCTTCTCCTGACTTGACTGAAGGTGCACAGCGGTTTAGTAGCAGAGCCGATATCTTGCGTCCTACTCCAGTGCCCTAACCACTGGACCTCACTACCTTTTCAGTGGTTCCTACATAGATGAATACGCCAGGAGAGCATTATTTGACCACAGGACATGACACAGCTTTGTTCAAATGTTGTTCTTTGCATAGTGTCGGTGGACTAAGCAATCTCTAGTCTGGACGTGGTACCTCCGGGTCCAAACTGCGGCCTATTGGAGGAGCGTGTGGCTGGAAGCCTGACATGGTTCCCATCCCAGCGGGGCCCCAGACCACTAGGTTTAGGGGGCTTCTCTTGCAACAGACCAAACCTGAGTGACCCTGGGATCCTGCACGCCAGGTCGCAGTGCCACTCACTTCAAATTGGCTCAGCCGCACCCACCCACTCGTGACGGAGGCGTGGCTGGGCCAAATCCTGGGCATTTGCAGGATGGGAGCTTTCAGTGATGAATAGGGCTGGTGTGAGCTCTCCACCCAGGGCTGAATTTCACCAGCTGTCAGTAAGGGGCACAGAGTAAGACAGACATAGGCCTGACCTTGTAAATTACTCCTTATGAGCAGACTCCTGGGCCAGTAAGCATGGGCACAGACTGCTTGCAGGATTGGGCCCATAGACAGGACACAAGACAGTGCTGATCGCTTCGTTACTAATTAGGGTGTGGATAACTGTTAAATAATAAGAACAGTGCATGCGCATGTGCCAGCCTGCATGATTTTGGGCGTGGTTAATCCATCCTCAGGATACAGCAAAAGCTTCTTTTCAGCTAGAATAAAACCCCCATGTTTTTATTTGTTTGTTTACTTACTTTTCAGTCAAACCTTCCTTTGAAAAATCCTCAGGGCCAATCTACATCCCATCCAACCCTAGTCAAATCAACAGCATTGCTCCAAGTGCATGGCAGCCCCGAATCCGACCCCCAACATATAGTGTTTCAGGCAAGTCCAAACAAGGGGTCTCTGCCGCTTTAAATGAGCAGAGTGCCTCTTCCATTCAGGTGGAGTCAGTTCTTACTGGGATATAAAGTTCCAGGAAGAGGCAGAGGCAGCTGGTTTGCTTGAATTTTTGGAAGCTTACAAAGCCATCATGGTAAGGCATTCATTATTATTCATATTAGAGGAGTAATGTAGAGTGTTCTTAAAAGCTCCTGATCTATATACTTAGTCTTTTCTCTGTGGATGGTAATTCAAAGCAGCTTTCTCATTTAATGGTTGCTTGCTAGCTTTATACTTTATTGAACTAGAGTTTGCTCCTTATAAGGTAAAAGTTAGTACTTGGTTTACTTTCAGTGGCCCCTCTCACTGGGTTTTTCTCTCTGATTTCGGCTTGTGAGCAGATAGTGCCTATAGAGGTGTTAAGTGTTTAACATCTAATAGGAGCTGGGTTTTTCTTTTTATCTGCAACTGGTAGATGTAGATGCACAAATGTCTGACAGGATAAAGTTTTTGAAGTACAATATATTTGTGGGTCCCCCCCCCCCTGAAATTAACACTTCAGTGACTGTAACAATGTATGAAACTAATGTATTCTGCAGAGACTAATTTTTTTTCCTTATGTGCTGCCATGTTGCCTTTGTCTGTTGTAATCCCAAGGGGTTTTATATATTAAATGAGTAAAGTTACATTTGTTGCTTAGTTTTTCTAACTTAATCTTGACTCTATAACTTTGAAACCCAAATGCTGTAAAATACAAGCTTTAGAAAGATATGCAATGTACAGAACTCCTGAGGAAAGAATGGCCCAAGTCACCGTATTGTAAACGAAGTATATTATTCTAAAAATGCTTGTGGAATGCTAACTGTCGTATGTAACATTATAACCTTGTAAAATGTGATGAATAGGGGCTTTCAAAATAACTCTTCACAGCCAGTAAAGTCAGATTTCAAAGTGCTATTGTTCTAGGGAACTCTCCAGTTATAAAAACTTAACACTTTCATGGCAATTTAAATATGAAAATCAGCAGGACAATAAAGTTTTGTCTGTCTGTAGCCTGAAGGTGTGAAACACAGCTTATCTTGGTGCAGAATACAAATACTGTTGCCTCAAAAGTCCATCCCCAAACAAATTGTTCTTTTGACTTTCATTTCCTGCTAGTCTACGAGGGTTTTTCCATTTGCCACGCACTCAGTTTAAAATACCAATAACCAGGCTATGTGGGGAGCAGGTGCTGTCTCTTGTGAGTTATAATTGGTCTGTGATCCAAACAGCTGTCTTTGCTACAGCTGAAGAAATGGCCACCATGGTGACCATAGCAAAATGTGGCTAAGAACTATTGCAACCATCTAAATTGTAGGGATGGGCAGGCAGAACAACACATTTCCCAAATGATACAAATACCAGCCCTCGGAGACTGATAACTTCAAATAGCAGCCAGATAAAATCAGGAGTGTCTATGCCCACATGAGATGGGCTTCCCGTAAGGCCCTGGGTCTGAGTTCTTACCCTCACTAAGGGGTGGGAAGAGATCAGGCCTGGACTCAAACAGTCTCTAGCAAACATAAATGAGGAACTAGTGAGCGATCTTCCAGTTCCATGAGAGTTGGCATCTGGATTTCACATCATGTGACTTGATGAACTTGTAACCTCCTGAGCTGGGGTGTTGTGTAGGAGGTCACTCCTGAGATCCCGAAGCTACGTAGCCTTGTGGTATCTCGTTACCTATAATTTCTCAAATGCTTTACATGCTTCTAAAGAAATACCTATAGTTCTAGGTTATTGCTATAGCTGTTCTCGTGGCTGGAACCCAGATATATATAGTCCCTTGCCCCTCCATTGCATCTGTCCCTACAGCCTATGGGGGTGGAAATAGATGAAATGCTTATAGAGGGAAGTGTGTATAGCAGTCAAGGCTCTTCATTAAGACACAGAACAAACACTAAATAATCAGAACAAAATCTTATTGGCTGGTCAGACCCTAAGGTCACGATACTGTTGCTAGAAGCCAAGCATCTCTCAAATTGACCCTTTAAAGCCAGAGCTTCCAAACTCTTCCTGGTGCAGACTTCCGTGTGGAGGACCAGCGGACAGGGACAGCCCCTGTGTCCCCTGACACTGGGCTAGGTTACAGTTTGTAATTTTTTGGTTTGTCTTCTCTCCCCTGTTCTTTCAGCCTGTCTGAGCTCTTGCTTTCTATATTTGATGCTCACATTGTGGCTTCTCCTTTTTGATTCCCACTCGCGGCTTACATGCCGCTTGCTGTAGTGGAGGGAGGGTGAATTCTCGAGTCTACGACGGACTCCTGGGTGCAGAGCCGTGTGTGAGGCGTTGAGAACCTGCTTGGGCCGGGGAGCCGAGCCTGTAGCCCTGTGCAGAACAGATGCCCCAGTGGAGGCTGTGCAGGAGGGGGGATAAAAGGCTAGTGTTTTCCAATCAAAAGGGCAGGCTCCTATTTGCAGTGCTGGGTTGGATGGGTCCACAGCTCTAATTCTTTGCTCCCTGTCTCCCCACCAACCCCCAGGCTGGAAAACCCTGCTTTAAGGGTGCTGTCTCCTACTAGACTACACGATAGCTGGTCTAAACTCTTTGTGTATAACCTGAAAATGAGAGATTCTCTCCAGAAATCCAGTTGTAGAACAGGACCTTCTGCTGCACCAACTTTGATAAGTTGCAAATAGCCTTGGCAGTTGTATTTTGCTCTTTCGAGCTAACACCCAGTAGCTACAATGTGTAATAGCTCCTTTACCTGAAGCAGTAACGAGGCTTCTCCCTAATTCCAGAGGGAGTGTCTTTCTATCCATATTGGCCAGGCTGGGGTCCAGATGGGCAATGCCTGTTGGGAGCTGTATTGTCTAGAACATGGAATCCAGCCGGACGGGACCATTCCCGGCAACAAGGCAACTAAACAGATACAGCCAGAGACAGAACAAGTGGATTCTTCTTTTGAGACCTTCTTCTGTGAGACCGCATCAGGAAAGCACGTGCCTAGAGCGGTGTTCATAGACCTGGAACCTACGGTCATTGGTAAGGAAATGAGAGAGACTCCTAAATATGCAGCAGAACAATCTTTCCTTTCCTTTCTGCTCTCTTGGTGGGAGGGTCTAATGGTTAATGTCATTGATTGAGTCCTCTGTCATGCCACCCATCAGTTTAACCCTTGGGACACTGTCCTTTCATAAAGTGTTGTGTTTTTAATGCGTCATTGGTTCCAAATGGGACTCCAAGTGGCAAACCGGTTACTCCTACTGCACTAGTGTGGGTAGCCTTGAATCTTGGACTTCGCTTTCTTAGCTGGAATTTCTGTCTTGTGGGTAGAGGGTTAGATGCTCAGCTGGTGGAAATGGACATCAGACCATTAACTTCAGTGGCACTAAGATGACTTGGATCACCTGAGGATCTGGTCCAGCAAGCTTGTTTGATAAAGGCTTCTAAAGCATCCCTATCAAGTCCATGTAAACCAGTTTACCTGGTTCTCATGGAAAACAAACATCTTCCTCTTCAATTATCTGAAGTAGTGAAGAGTGTTTTTATGTGAGTAGATCACTACAATCTTTCTCTTCTGTTACATTGGAAACCTTTCCATAAATATCCATGGTTAGGCTTTTTACCCCAGAGACCTCTTCACTGTTGCTTTGATGCCTGAGGATTTTAGAGATCCTCTTTGTTGCCAGAAATCTTGTCTTTCCAAACAGAGTAACCCTATAATGAGTCTGCATGACTCCCTTTAAATTAGGGGAAAAACAACTAAATAAAGGACAGGTCTCCCCTGGGGGAGGGAGAGAAGTACCATCTCTGTAACATGCTGAGTTTTTAAAAGTGTGGGTAATTAACCACTGGAACAATTTACCAAGGGTCATGGTGGATTCTCCATCACTGACAATATTTAAATCAAACTGGATGTTTCCCCAAAAACTTCCTAGAGCAGGATTTTTTTAAGAGAAAGTTCTATGGCCTGTGTTATACTATAGGTGAGACTAGATTATCACAATGATTCCTTCTGGCCTTAGAATCTCTGAATCCACCGCATGTAATGCTGCTGCTGGAGAAAATGTTTATTGCACCTCTGAGCTTCCAGTAGCAAGACAAATGCATACGTTACATGTGGTAGCTATAATCCCACGGTAAGAACACTGGAAACCCAGCCAGCATCTTAAACATGTACTGTAACCCTAACCAGAACATCAGCTTCCATGCAGAAGTCAAGAAGTCCTATTTGCTTTACACGGGCAGACTTGTGGGTTTAGATCTGGATAGTATTTTTCTTCAGTCTTAGCTCGCCATCTCAGTCCCGTCCCTTGAAAATTTCTACAGTATCTTGACTATACCAGTGTTGGTGTTTCTGCTTTATGCTCTACCCGTGAAGCTTGGCTCATACAGACTCATGACTGCTTTGCTAGCAGTGGTATTTAAGCACACCGTTCTAACATCCAAAACCTGTTAACTGTCTGCTATTTAACCAATAATCCAATTTCCTGCAGATGAGATCCGAATCGGCAACTACCGTGCCCTCTTTCATCCAGAGCAGCTCATAAGTGGCAAAGAAGATGCAGCTAACAACTATGCCCGGGGTCACTACACCATTGGGAAGGAAATTATCGATACTGTATTAGGCAGAGTCCGTAAAATGGCAAGTAGAAAAATGTACTCTTTCGTCTAAAACATTCCCTTAAAACACTTCCTTAATTAATCTTTCAAAACGGGGCTGCATGAGACTTTGAGGATGAAGGCGTTGGGAGAAGTAGGGTTACGAGAAGGGCAGTACCCACTTAAAAAGGGGATCGTAACAGAAGTTAACGAAGCCTTCTGGGATCCTAACCCAATGTTGTGTGATGGGCACTACCAGCCAAGTACAAATAAGCTTGCTGCTTCCAAAAGAACCCTTCAAGTGTTGGCTCAGGAACGGTTGTTTCTCTTGGAGATGGCTGCACAATGAGATTGGGGGTCTTGGAACAGAGGGTCCTGTTTTTGAAGTTCATACCTCTGTAGTTAGTGACTATCATAAAGGACCTAGATGGCTCAGGGCCTTGCAGTCCATTATGTAAGTGTCAAATCCCAGCCTTGGTGGGTAGATAACAGAAGCAATCCTTGAATAGCTGGGGTGACCTGCATAAAATTAGCTGATGGGTCTCAATCCAGGTCCAAATAGACAAATGTCCATATCCTAATCATGTTAGTTCTTTGTCTACCAGGGGACCTACAACTAGCCAATCACTTCCACTTCGCACAAGTTCTCTGTAGATGTTGAAGTCTGGTAAATTGCCTGGAGGGTTTACATATGTCCATGCAATGGTACTTGTAACAGATCTGCGTACTGTTCTGCATCATTGTGTCAGCACATAACACCCAAACTAAGGATATCATTAATAGAGAAAAATCTGTGGGGTAACCTGGACATTCTGAATGTCTGACTGAATAGCATTGCTCTTAAACAGTCAAGAGGAAAACTGCTAGATCTTTATTCTTGTACAGATAAACTCCGCTATCAGAATTGGGTCCAATCCTATCAGCTGTTAATCAGCAATGGGATTAAATCATACAAAATCTTTGATTTGAAAACATTTGTGTTGCATTTCTCTTGCAGGCTGACCAGTGCAGTGGCCTTCAAGGATTTCTGGTCTTCCACAGCTTTGGAGGAGGCACAGGCTCTGGATTCACGTCCCTCTTGATGGAGCGCCTGTCAGTAGAGTACAGCAAGAAATCCAAGCTGGAGTTCTCGGTGTACCCTGCCCCCCAGGTCTCCACTGCGGTGGTGGAACCCTACAACTCCATCCTGACCACCCACACCACGCTGGAGCACTCGGACTGTTCCTTCATGGTGGACAATGAGGCCATTTATGACATCTGTAACCGTAACCTTGATATTGAGCGTCCTACCTACACCAACTTGAACAGGCTGATAGGACAGATAGTGTCATCGGTCACTGCTTCCCTGAGATTTAATGGTGCATTAAATGTTGACCTGATAGAATTCCAAACTAACTTGGTGCCCTATCCCCGGATCCATTTCCCCCTCACTACCTATGCGCCCATAATTTCAGCAGAGAAAGCCTACCACGAGCAGCTCTCGGTGCCTGAAATCACCAACGCTTGCTTTGAGTTCTCCAACCAGATGGTGAAATGTGACCCTCGCCGAGGCAAATACATGGCTTGCTGCCTGCTGTACCGGGGGATGTGGTGCCCAAGGATGTGAATGCGGCTATAGCTGCCATCAAAACCAGGAGGTCCATCCAGTTTGTGGACTGGTGCCCAACTGGGTTTAAGGTGGGCATCAATTACCAGCCCCCCACTGTGGTTCCGGGGGAGACCTGGCCAAGGTGCAGCGGGCCGTCTGCATGCTGAGCAACACCACGGCTATTGCAGAAGCCTGGGCCCGGCTGGATCACAAGTTTGACCTGATGTATGCGAAACGGGCCTTTGTGCACTGGTACGTGGGGGAGGGGATGGAGGAGGGGGAGTTCTCTGAAGCCAGGGAGGACATGGCCGCTCTAGAGAAGGACTACGAGGAAGTTGGCAGGGATTCTGCAGATGGGGATGAGGCAGATGAAGATGAATATTAAATCAAACCTTCTGGTTCTGTAACTCAAACCTCACATCAACTATAAACTGCATTTAATCAGGCTAAAGTTGTGATGAGTCAGGATGCATCACTCAGGGATTCTCCCTTAATATCAAAGTTACCAACTGAGATTTTATGTCCTTTTATGCTTGCATAATTTAACGTGGCTGATTGTCTCTGTAGCATGAGCACATACTTGCTGAAACTATCAAGCTTCATTGCTCCGTCTGCCAAATGAAACCCAGTAAATTACCAACTTAATGCTGGTTACAGATATTTTTAGGAGGAAAAGATACTCATGTATGAACCAAAGTACTTAAAGCTTGCCACACCCTCCTGCACTAAACATGATTATTCTGTCTCTTTTTACTGCTAAAGCACCTTTTATTAGAAACATAGCAGTGTGTGTTGGTATTAAACTATGTAGGTCTTGTGTATTTCAATAAAAATAATTCTGCTCTAATGTCTCTCCTGCAAAGGGCTGATGTATTGACTCCCTAAGGTTGTCTTAAATGTGTGATCTGGCACTAATCCATGAGTAAATGCCGAAATCCACGTTTCAGAACTAGCTTTGTAACTGGTTCTTGTTACCTGGACTGGCCACTGCTATGTCTACTGTTGTGCTTGTCCCTGAGACTATAAACTTCGCTATATGCTGCATTTTTCCAGCTGAAAGCGGTCCCCTGGCCGGAGGCTTCAGTCTCCTCTGAAAGCTGCTCCAGCCCTGAATGTCCCAGTCTGTAATCTAATGGCTAGAAGAGTGAACTTCCTAACAAGAGTTGAGGCCCTGGAAGAAGTAGAATGTCAATTATTAGAGGATTCTTTCCCAGGTGGCTGGTGGGTGAGACTCACCCTCACTCTCAGGTTTTAGTGGATTGCCGAATTTTGGGTTGGGAAGGAATTTTCCCAGGTCAATTGGCAGAGAACCTGGGGGGGGGTTGCCTTCCTCTGCAGTGTGTGGGCACGGATCCCTTGCTGGCTTCAACTAGAAGAAGTGGTGGAGTTCCTACAACTTGAAGCCCTTAAATCAGGATTTGAGGACTGCTGTAACTCAGCCAGAGGTTATGTGCCTGTTTTAGGAGTGCATGGATGAGGGTCTGGGGCCCAGCCTGACCTCCGGTTTGTTGCAGTTGATGATGGTGGTCCCTTCTGGCCTTAAAGTTTAGAGGTAACCAAACTACTGTACTGAGCTGGTACCCAAGAGCTTAATACAACAGCCTTTAAAATACTAGTCCCCAAAAAGCTGCCTGCACTGAGTTAATTGATCCTCCTACTCCTTCCAGAAGATATCATGCTAATCTGCCTTCCTATAGGGTAAACTTTGATCTAAGAGCAAAGGACTTCAAGTGTCTCAAAGCTGTTTTTATATGGGTGGTAAGCACACTAGACAGACGTACATCTATGACCACTCTAATACCACCAGTTTGATACAGGCTGACTTCTAAAGGCATCTGTTGAACATTACAGAGCTGTCTGATTTGCCCCTGTATCGCCATAACCAAGAGCAGCTTAATGTGAGACTCTGGCATTACATATATTTAGCGAGACGGGAACAAGCCAGCCCTTAAGCGCATCTGTGGTAAAGCAAACATCGGGAAAGCCCTGAGAACAGCTGACCTCCTGCTAAATCAGGCTTTTGATGTTTCAGTTCTGTCCATAGCTGGTCCCGTGACGATGAATAGCACCTGCCCATGGGGGGCAGGGCTGGGTGCTGCCCACTTACAATGTCACTGAGCTGCCATCCTTTCACTGATGGAAAGGGACAGTCCTGACATTCCTCGCTGGACATGGGAAAGGGAGAAATAGCATCTGCTATGGATTAGACTGTCAGTTACTGGATCAACTCCTCCAGACTCTTGTCGCTTCTAATGTGTTACTGCTGAATATTGTACATATACAGTAGCAGTTACCACGTGAGGCTCCTGATTACCACCCCTGTGTTCTAACCCAGGGGTTCCCAACCTTTCTGGTTTGTGGGACACATTTTTCCTACCCTGAGGGCCCACTAGTCTCTGCCAGCAGCCCTTCTCCCCTCCCCCCACTGCAGCAAGATGGAAGGAGTTCACCGAGGATCTCCTTGCTGATCTCACGTCCCCAGGCTGCAGCAGGGAAGCCACATGCATCCTGTAGCCCTGTCCGCTTCACTTGGGTCCCTGGGCAGTGGCTCCCTTCTGCAGCTGGGGGATGGTAAATCAGTGCTCCCCTCTCTCTGGTTCCAGCAGGGACCCCAGTGCCTAGGGAGCCAGGCAGAGAGCTTTGCTGTGCACCCTGCTATGGCCAGGGAGGGCAGTGCTGATCTGTCCCCTTGACTACAGCTAGGAGCCTGCACTGGTCTTGTAGCCCTGCAGCAACGTGCTCCTCCTCGGTCCTTAGGCAGCGGCTCCCTTCTGCAGCCAGTCGGAGGGGAGCAGTGGGGCAACTTTGAAAGCCACAGGTTGGGAACCACTATTCTAAATAGTCTGCCTAGAAGAGACCTCCTCCCACATCAGCTTCTGAGGGGGGGGGGGAGAGAGTGATCAAAAGGGGGGCTGCAGTGACTCATGCCCATTAGGCCTCAGCTGGACTATTGTGTCCAGTTTTGGTCACCAAGGCAGCGAAAGGATGTAGAGAAACTGGAGAGGATCCAGAGACGAGCACCATGGAGGATCAAAGGGATGGCATGCAAGGTATATGAGCAAAGGCTGCAGGACGTGGGTATGTTTAGTTTGGAAAGGCAGAGATTAAGGTGGGGACAGGATCTTGGTCTTCAATGAGTTGGAAGGCTGCCATAAAAAAGATGGAGGAAAGTGGTTCTTTTTTGCCACAGAAAGCAGGACAAGGGGCAATGGGTTCAAATGACAGCATGGCAGATTCAGATTAAATCTCAGGAGACACTTCCTAGGGGCAAGAACAGTCGGCCAACAGAACGGGCTGCCTAGGGAGGTTGTGAAAGCTCCGTCACGGGAGATTTTCAAAAGGAGGCTGGACAACCACCTGTCTTGGAAGGTTTATACACAACAAATCCTGCCTCTTGCCAGGTGGTGGGACTAGATGACCCTGGCGGTCCCTTCCAACCCTCTGGTTCTATGATTCTACCTACTCAAATTCCTTATACTGCACTGGTGCGACAATAAGTCAGGCTGGGGGCCTTCTCCAACCTGTAACATAATAGGGTCAGTCTTGGTCCAGAAAGACATGTAGGTCCAGAGCCCAGGAGTGGGGTCTATTATGTATCAGACATTTTAATTAATTTAGGTGTTAATTAAAAAGGCCATTTCTGAAACAAGACAATCCATCTTAAAGGAAGTCACAAAAGAATAGGAGGAGAGGTTAGGTTAAAGCTTGCTGAAGCTGGTGGGTGAAATTCTGCCCTTTGCTGAGGGCAGTAGAAACATAGGAGCTCTTTTATGAAATAGTTTCCAAATTGAAGCACAGGCCCACATCACTTCCCGGAACAGAGCCTGCCCAGGGCCAACTGGGGATGTGAACTGTGTGGAGAGGGGGCTTTGCTGGGGGGAGACAAGCAAAGACAGAAGCTACGTGCACAGCCTGCGCAAGCATGGTGTGGTGCTGGCGAAAAGAGGCATGGGCCTGCAAGCAAAGAAACCAGCACCTCTTTGGTTCCGCCTGTGTTCAGGGAAACAGGACTTCATACATTTCCTGTAAAGAAACAGGCTTGCATTAAAGGTACCTGCCCCCATCCATTTTTCTTCCTAATTGGAAGCACCTGAATTTTTGGCTACCACTTTGGCCGAAAGGAGTAACGAGGTAAGGGAATAGTTGGGAAAACATACTTTTATAAATATCTTCTAGTCCAGCTTCCTACAGAGCTAGCTCATAAGTAGACATTCTGATTTTAGGTTTTAACTAGTAAAACATGCCCAATATAAAATAAGTAAATAGGTATTTCTCTAATAAATACCAGAAAAACCACCAGAAATGGTTACTTGAGTCTCGGGGTTTGTCTCCCTGGAGCAGTATTGTGGACTACAGGGCTTGGTTTCTAAAGCATGTTGTGGTGTTTCTGATTCCTTGGTTTGAGTAGACCCTGCTGGGGTGCCCTAAAGGTTTCCTAGTGTGCTTTAAGGCAGTGCTATTTGAGATGGTACTACGTGAAAGCGCACTGGGGAATGTTAAAGAGAAAGCCCCGGAAAAGCCCTGGCTGTTGGACATTGATATAAAACTAAAAAATGGCTAAAAATAAAGCCTGAAATATGAAATTAATACCCCCCCCCCTCCAAAAACAAGCCCTCTGATAAACTGTGCTACAGACTGTATTTTAAACATGATCAAAAGCTGAGAAGGTAAGGGGAGAATGGTAGCCGTTGCTTTTCTACCCGGTAAAAAATGGAACAACTCACACTTCCTTCCACCTCCCCTTGTGCCCTTCACTCCAGCCCACCCACATTTCCCCATTCCATCTAGTGAAATGATCAGCCATGAAATAGTTCATGTTGACAGCGTTAACACCCAAGGAGAGGAGATTAATGAGGGAGGGAGAAGGTCTTGTTGTCCCGGGGCCCTGGTTTCAAGCTATCTACAGACTCAGGAAGACCGAACTGCATCTGTTTACATTTGGAAGATCACCTTTGCAACCAGAGCTGGTTGGAGGCCAGCAGTGCAGTTTTGTGGCACTTCTGAGGTTGTGGAAGTTGTTTGAGGTCTGCTTTGGAAGGAAGAGCAAACCTTTTAAACGAGAGGCACTGCGGTGCTCCCTGGGGGTGCCTAGGGCTGAGTGGCACCTCGCTACCACTGCCCCTAGGGGGAGGGAGTCTGTCTGTTCCTGGCATGGCTCAGCTTCACGCCTCCTCCGGCCTCACAGTAATGCAAGCCCTCTCCTCCAGGCCCCATTCTCTATCTAGAGGTTAGCGACAGACAGATTCCAGCCCCTAGGCCCTTCCAGCATCTCCCTGGAGTGCCTGGTCCCCTAGACACCCCCCGTATTCACCGATTCACTGCTTCCAAAGGAACAGCACCCCCCCCTTGTGCGCGTGCCACCTCAGCTCACTGCTCCGCTTAACACACTGCCCATACATTGGTGTAGCTTGCCCACTTTCAAAAGTGATAAGGCCATGGGCCCCCCAGCCCCCCCTTTTCCAGCACCCCTTAGCTGAGTTGCTCTGGTATCAGCACACACAGTAGGAGGGGGAGTCGCACGGCTAGACCAGCCACTTAAAAGTGATGGGGCAGGTTTCAAAGTGATTCTGCCTTAAGGGTGAGCAATGAGGGGGTGGAGAGGAGCACTTGGTGGGGGGGCCCCCCCTCAGGGGAAAAGGCAGAGTAGGGGCAGGACCTCAGGGTGGATTGTGGATGGGGCCACTGTCTGGGCACCAGTGGCCCCCCGTCTAGGGAGCTTCCGCTGGTGGCACCTCAAAAATGGTGGGCTGGCCCCCCCCCTGAGGTGACGCACACCGCACCTGGCAACTAGAGGGGAAGTGGAGTTTTCCATTTGGAGCATGTATGACATGAAACTGAGAATTTTAAACTTGCCTCCTTCAACACTCTTTCAAGGCAGGCCCTGTGTCACCACTGCACCTGTTTTCTAAACAAGTGTGGTTCTGAGGGCATGCTTTCCCCGCACCTCCAAAAAAAATCTGGTTTGTCAAAAAGTTCCCCACCAACCAACATCAGGCTCCCCAGCAAAGGTTCGTATCACGGCAGTAACTGCCGCCCTCACCCTGGCCAGGATTAGCACTGCTTATTCAGAACCAGGTGGGGTTAGTCACCTTATCCTGTACGTGTAGCCTAGCTGTGGAGACTTTCCAGAGGACATGCTCCATCTAACCAGCCTGGGAATGGACTCAGTGAGCGCTCAGCCTGCCGCCATGTTTGTTTTATTTGCGGTCACCCGCTCCCCCTGGCCCTTCTTCAGCTGCCGGTGCACTTCAGCAGCTGACTTTCACTGGAGAAGGCGGTTTTAAACACAGTTTAAAAGTCCATTTTAAATCACAGTTTTAAACATCCACACCACATGCAGCTTTAGCCCCCTCTGGGGTCAGTCTGAGATAGAAGCAGCTCCAGCCCTCCTGTGACTTCTGGTCCTGCCCACCTCCAAGGGCAGTGCATCCTCAGAGACTGGAGGCTGCCCCAGCCCCTCCCCATCCCCTCTGCCAAAACTCTACACCTGGTAGGGCAGGTAAGGGGGGGCAGCTAATACCATTTTCCTCAGAAGAGAGGAGGAACCCAGCTGCACAGGGCAGTTCTGCTTCCTCCTCCTGTGAGGTGTAGGTTCTTTCCTTCCTATTCCTCTCCAGCACCAGGCCTTGGAAATGGGTGAAGGATTCCTGCAACTGCCCTTCTGCCCCACACGCCTGGGGAGTGGGAGAAGAGGACCTCACTGCAGCTCACTTGGCCAGGCCGTAGGGGCAGATTCATAGAGTCCAAGACCAGAAGGGACCACTGTGATCATCTAGTCTGACTCCTGGGTAACAGGCCGGAGAGCTTCCCTGCAATAAATCCTAGAGCAGATATTTGAGGGGGGGGGGGGGGGGGGGGGGGGGGGGGGGGAGGGAAACAAAACAAAAAAAAAAAAAAACACCTAATCTTGATTTTAAAAGTGCCAGTGAAGGCAAATCCACCGTGGCCCATGGTAAGTTGTTCCAATGGTTAATTATTCTGTGCTAGAAATTTTACACCTTCTTTCCAGTCTGTATTTGTCTAGCTTCAACTTCCAGCCCTTAGATTATGTTATACCCTTCTCTGCTAGGGTGAAGGACCTATCATTAGGTAGGTGTTTGCCCTGTAGGTATTAGAGACTATAAACAAGCTACTCCTTTAACTCCATCCTGGGAAACATCTGTCCCCATCCCTCCCCCAACTATGACCCTCATTTTTTGTTCCAAGATTACACATTTCTCTTTAGTCCAAACAAATGAGATGCAATTTAATGGATCTGGACACTTCGTAAACTGGGCTGCATTCTGAATCGGTGACCTACCGTCTTCATTATTTACCACTCCCTCAATTTATGTATATTCTGAAAACTATCAGTGAAGATTTTGGGTTTCTTCCAGGTCATTGATAAACTCTTTTAAATACCACAGGGCCAAGCCCAGATCTCTCTGGGACCCTACTGCAAACACCTACTCAATGACAACTCCCCCTTTAGAGTTACATTTTGAGACTTCTCAGCCAGTTTAAACCCTTTAATATCATTTAAAAAACTAGAAGGATATGAACATGTCATGCAATACCAAGTCAAGTCATTAAAGGATAATTATATTACAAGAACACTTACTTTTAACCAAATTTCTTGTCCCCTTTAAAAGTTAGTCTGACAGGATCTATTTTCCATAAACCCATATTGATTTGCATGAATTATATTAAAGAACTAAAGAAAGCTAATCGAATCCCCTATCAGCCATTCCATCATCTTGTCCAAGATTGATGTCAGGCCTATAGTTACCCAGGTCATCCCATTTACCCTTTTTAAAAATTGGCAAGTTAGCTTTATGTCTTCTGGAGTTTCTCCAGCATTCCAAGACTTATTAAAAGAAAAACCATTAGCCAGCTGGCAAGCTTCTCAGCCAGCTCCTCTAAAACTTAGATAAAAAAATCAGCAGGGCCAACTAACTTGTAAGTGTCTAGTTTGAGTAGCTGCTGTCTAATATCCTCCGAAGATATTAGGGCAATGGAAAGTGTTGGTCTCATGGTAGCCATTTGTCCCCAAATGGACAAAACTTCTGTCTTTTCTGCATAGATAATTTGACCATTTCCATCTAGTTTATGGGCTAATACCATTGCCAAGATTCTTTGTTCTCAAGGACAATAAGGAGTTTTTCCAATATTAACTGAGGGCTGTAGTTCTCCTTGTGTGCACAGACTTGGCTGTTGTAATACAAGATTGGCAGGCGTGGGGATAGCAACACAGAATTAGACTGGAGGAGCTGGAAGACCCATGGTTTCAGATAGCATTTTACACAAGTCTACAGTGTGAGATCTCCAGTAGGGGCCCAAATGTCACTGTACTGTATAGCTGCCCCCTCCCACACTTGCTGGGTCTGGCAATACTGGGTATGGAGGAAGAATGGCAGAGCCATTTCCTCCTCATGAACCTACTGTCAAATATAGGTGCCTGAATTGACACTCCAACGTGCCTAGCTTCAGGCTAGAAGAGGGTCCCCTCCCAAACCGACAACTTCCACTGCAGAAGCTGAAACTCAGCACCTGGAAGTAGGCTTGTACTAACAGGTATGCAAATGCTTAACCATAGGCCTCCCCGGTGCAGAGTTCCCAGCTCCAGGCTTCGCAAGAATTAGCTGAATGAGAGGGAGAGGTTTGCAGGTAAGAATTTATTCTCACAGTTCAGGTTCAAACAGAGCTGGCAAGCAGAGGACACGGCACAGGTAGTCAGTGCAAAACACGATCATCGGTACAACGAGAGAGGGTAATGTGTTCAGTTCTGCATCCGAACTCAATGTAACCTCAGCTCCCTATCCCTTTTGTGAGCCAGAGATATGCTAGGCTAATGCTTAGAACAGTGTTTAATAATCTTCTCCCTCCTCCCCCTCCTCTGCCTCCTCAGCAGAGTCCCTGCCAACTTCCTCGTAGTCCTTCTCTAGAGCAGCCATGTCCTCCCTGGCTTCAGAGAACTCCCCCTCCTCCATCCCCTCCCCAACGTACCAGTGCACAAAGGCCCGTTTCGCATACATCAGGTCAAACTTGTGATCCAGCCGGGCCCAGGCTTCTGCAATAGCCGTGGTGTTGCTCAGCATGCAGACGGCCCGCTGCACCTTGGCCAGGTCTCCCCCCGGAACCACAGTGGGGGGCTGGTAATTGATGCCCACCTTAAACCCAGTTGGGCACCAGTCCACAAACTGGAT
Source organism: Emydura macquarii macquarii (assembly GCF_026122565.2). NCBI lineage: Eukaryota > Metazoa > Chordata > Testudines > Chelidae > Emydura > Emydura macquarii. The sequence goes on along the minus strand of NW_027133607.1, from coordinate 7,745,531 downwards.
GGACCTCCTGGTTTTGATGGCGGCTATAGCCGCATTCACATCCTTGGGCACCACATCCCCCCGGTACAGCAGGCAGCAAGCCATGTATTTGCCTCGGCGAGGGTCACATTTCACCATCTGGTTGGCGAACTCAAAGCAAGCGTTGGTGATTTCAGGCACCGAGAGCTGCTCGTGGTAGGCTCTCTCTGCCGAGACTATGGGCGCATAGGTAGTGAGGGGGAAATGGATCCGGGGATAGGGCACCAGGTTAGTTTGGAATTCAGTGAGGTCCACGTTCAAGGCACCATCAAACCTCAGGGAAGCAGTGATGGACGACACTATCTGTGCTATCAGCCTGTTCAAGTTGGTGTAGGAAGGACGCTCGATATTGAGGTTCCGGTTGCAGATGTCATAAATGGCCTCATTGTCCACCATGAAGGAACAGTCCGAGTGCTCCAGCGTGGTGTGGGTGGTCAGGATGGAGTTGTAGGGTTCCACCACTGCAGTGGAGACCTGGGGGGCAGGGTACACCGAGAACTCCAGCTTGGATTTCTTCCCAAATTCCACTGAGAGACGCTCCATCAAGAGGGACGTGAATCCAGATCCCGTGCCTCCTCCGAAGCTGTGGAAGACCAGGAAGCCTTGAAGGCCACTGCACTGGTCCGCCTGCACAATTTAAGAGAACATTCAACTGGTGTTGGTCATGCAACTTGTACTGGGTCCCCTCTTCTCTTTCATCACCACCCACACACTGGCTACTTAATGTGTGACCATAATGCGATAAATCAGACCTTTTGTTTCTATTTATACATCATAATTAGACACAGGAGTAGTTTGTAATGGCAACACATTGGGGAACTGAAGATGGATTGCTGGACATCAGTAGGTGAATGCCAGAAACTGATTTCTTCCATAGTATAATCTGATGGCTTTCATTGACTAAATTAGTCAGAGGGAAAACTCAATTAGGACCCAACCTCTGTACCAAGCCAGCAAGATGCTGTTTCATGCATCAGCCTGAGGATTTGCTCCCATCCCCAGAGAAGGAGCAGTGTCAGCATTCTCCGAAGTACAGGCTTGGTGCTCGATTCCCAGCTACAGGGGCAAAGGCAAGTCCAGGGCAACATTCTGGCTGCTCTATTTTTGGGTTGCTTTTCCACCAACAGAACTGTGACAACGCTCACATGGGAGCAAGACAATTGTTCCTCTGAGCCAGAGAGGCTTTCCGCCTAGCTATCTAGGCTGAGAGGCTGGTGCCGGACAGCATTAAATCTGCACATGATTGAGCATCTGCCTTCCCGTAGGAGAACTAGTGCTAGAGCAGTATTTGAAGAGCCCTCCTAAGGGGTTCTATTTCTAGCCTTCCTATGGGAAGAGCACATCAAGGCTTTTGTTCCTTCTTATACCAGGAGTGACTGGCTCTGTGGGGCACCGTATTTAGCTCCTCAGCCAGCTAAGAGAACACCAGGAGTACGGCATGACAGAAACCCCTGGACTGATGTTCTACCCACTCCCCACAGTCCTGTTAAGGCCTCACCCCGCCAGCATTATTCCGGTCTGGTTTCAGACCCTTCAACTTCTAAAGGGAAGGGAGGAAAAAGGCATCTGCCCACTTACCATTTTACGAGTCCTATCAACCACAGGATCAATGATTTCCTTCCCAATGGTGTAGTGGCCACGGGCATAGTTGTTGGCAGCATCCTCCTTGCCACTGATCAGCTGCTCAGGGTGGAAGAGTGAGCGGTAGGTCCCCGTGCGGATCTCATCTGTCAGGGGGAGGGGAGCGCATCAGGAACACTTCCATTGTCTCAGCTTCAGAGCCGTCATTTAGGCATGGTTTTAGTTAGAGTACCCACACTCAGTACACAGCAAGGCCCCCCCCCCCAAGGGCCTGTCTAGCTCTGGGATTTAGGCACCTGACTAAATAACTCAGCTGGAAATCAACAGAAATTGGGAGCCTAAACACCTTTGCGGCTCTGGGTTCAAAGACACGATTAGCACCCAATGCTGGATTAAGAGTTCTGGGTCAGAAGTCACTGACAAATGGACATAAAGGGTGTGTTTGTACCTCTTCCCTGTGGGTCAGGGATAGAAACTCTAAGTAGGGACCTGGTCTAGGTAGATTCAGGTGTCTTACCAATGACTGTGGGTTCCAGGTCAACGAACAGCGCTCTGGGCACGTGCTTCCCTGCTCCAGTCTCACTGAAGAAGGTCCCAAAGGACGAATCCGCTTGCCCCAAGGATTTCTCAACACAGATGATTCCATCCGGCTGGATTCCGTGCTCTAGACAGTACAGCTCCCAGCAGGCATTGCCCATCTGCACACCAGCCTGGCCAACGTGGATGGAAATACACTCCCTCTGCAGGGGGTTAGAGGCACCCAAAGAAGTTGAAACTGTAGCTTTAACTGTCTGGTTCAGTCAGCGATTCACTCCCGGAAAACAGGGAGCCAGTCACTCGACTGTCACCCCTGCTCAGAACTAGTGTTGATCAAGAGCACCTTGAACCTGGGGCAGTTCATCCATCACTTGAACCTGGGGAGGTTCTGGGAGATGGGTATAAATGGGCCAATTTGCTCAGTTTCCCCCCTGTTAAATTGAAGCCTTGCCCTCTGTGCACAGGCATGTTCAGGAGACATTAGAACAGGCTCACCCGATTGAGACACAAACAGGACTTCTGCTTTGTCACTGATAGCATTAACATGCAGGCCACACCGCCACTTGGAGCCACGTTGAACCATTGTTCTCTAATGCAGCAGGGGCCAAAGTTGCTTTAAGAATTTTTGCTTCTGTTTCAGGAGGGACGTGTATGGTTCTGTGCAGTCGGAGCTGCTCGAAGGGAAAACCCCTTGACTTGTGCTTTCAAGGGCAAAGTGAATTCCAGTTTTTAAGATGTGACATGCCCGAGACTGGCCCATTTTCAGCATTGTTCTACAATAAGGCCGAGCATCCCAAACCTTGGCCAACTTTAGCCTGATGACATTGTGAAATGCTTTCAATACACATATTGATGTCATGTTACTGCAGCACGAGACACCAGATACTGGACTGCAGTACCGCCATAGCAATGCTAGCGGAGAGATTGTCTGCTCTGATAAGAAACTAGCAGCATCACTTCAGTCAGCTCCTCATGTGTATACGGAGTCCTCTTCAAACTGAGGAGGGCTGGGGAGTTAAGTTTATATCACGAGCCCTGGCAAAGCCGAGAGCTGTGGAAGAGAAAAACTGTTTCCTGGCAGAATCAGAACCATTAACTAATTCCAGTTCTTTCCTATAGGTTACCTACCAGGAACAGAGACCTATTGCATGGCATGAACACGAGGGGCAGAGTTGGTGTGGAACCTTTACCAAGGAATTCCAGTTCCAGCAATGAAAATTGCCACCTTAGGTGAACCATCAGTGGAGTTCAAGCTTTCCTGCTGCTATGCTGGCTAAGAGGGGCAGAGGCTATGTTGACACCACCACTTATGTTGGCATAACTTATGTTGCTCAGATGTGAGTGTTAGTCACCTCCTGACCAATATAAGTTACACTGACCCAAGCACCAGCCTGGACAGCCCTATATCTGCAGGAGCAGCTCATTGGGGTGAATTAATTCACATCAACGGGAGAGCTCTCGTCCATTGCTTCAGAGCAGCTAAACTAGAGGGCTGACAGCAGAGCAGCAGTTTTTAAACAGCTCCTTGATGCATAGTCAGAAGGACTATCGCCGCTATAACATGCGCTGTGAGCTGATCAAAGCAGGGGGCTGCTCTATTAAGCACCAGGCACGTTGATTGTGTTCTAACTACTTGGTTTCTTGCAATAGAAGCGGACTGGACACAAGAGTCAAACTAGAACCCAGGGCCAGAAGGGACCACTATGATCATCTAGTCTGTCTACTACAGGCCATAAAGCTTCCCCAAAGTAACTTCTAAAGCAGGTCCTGAGGATAATGAAGAGTTCTCATTTTACAAAGAGGGGAAGGAACTTGCTCAAAGTCATCCAGGGCAGAGCCAGGATTAGACTCCACAACTCCTGAGTCCCAGTCCAATGTTCTATCCACTAGGCCACACTGCCTCTAACTGCACCATTTAATTCCATCTTTACCACTAACAGCCTGCTTGAGTTCGTGCTAGCTTCACTTTCATATGTCTGTCCCCCTTTCTGTAGAGTCGGAACATTCACCTCCCTCAGATTCTAAGGTCAGAAGGGACCAATATGATCATCCAGTCTGATCTCCCGCACAATGCAGGACAAAGAACCTCACCCATCCACTCCTGTAATAGACCCAGACCTATGGGTGAGTTACTGAAGTCCTCAAATGATGGTTTAATGACTTCAAGGTACAGAGAATCCACCAGCAAGTGAGCAGTGCCCCATGCTACAGAGAAAGGCCAAAAACCCCAGAGCCTCTGTCAATCTGCCCAACAGGAAAATTCCTTCCTGACCCCAAATATGGCAATCAGTTAAACCCTGAGCATATGGGAAAGACTCACCAGCCAGACACCCAAGGAAGAATTCTCGGAGTAATTCAGAACCCATCCCATCAAACATCCCTTCACACACCATTGGCATATCTACCACCAATAGTCAAAGATCAGTCAATTGCCAAAGTAGGCTGTCCCATCAGACCAGCCCCTCCATAAATGTATCAAGCTCAGTTTTGAAGCCAACCAGGTTTTTTGCCCCCCACTACTCCCCTTGGAAGGCTGTTCCAGAACGTCTCTCCTCTGATGGAGAGAAACCTGCATCTAATTTCAAGTCTATAAACTGGCCATCAGGAAGTTTAGCCATTAGTTCTTGTGCCCACATTGGCATTGGACTTAAATAACTCCTGCCCCTCCCTGGTATTTATCCCTCAGAATAGTGCTGGTTAGTTAGCATCTGTGCAGTGCTCAGAAACTGCCAAAGGGAAACAGGCCAGTTAATAGGCACATATAGTCACAGTGCCTTATCCACAGAGACTTTAAGGAAGCATAGGGCTACAAGTCATTATTCCCCAGTTAGACCCCAGTATCCAGTGTTCTCCTGTATACACAGTACCTGCCCCAGACACTTAATCCAGCTACAGGCATTCAGCTATGATGTTTAGGAATCAGCCTGTCACTATCCCAGTTTAAGGAGACACTAGCACAGAGATCCAACTCATGGGATCAGGAATGGACTTCAAACAAACAATTAATCCTTCTTCATGCCCAGCCCAGAAGCATTGGCTCCTCTGATGACTACAGGCCAGATATGCCACAAGATCTCAGTCCCATTCAAGCAGCAAGTTCAGTAGCTGGGTTTTTAAGAGCTCTTTGGAAAAAGTCTGCCCCTCTCCCCCATGCCAGTTATGTGTATTGCAGTAGGATCTAGGAACTCTGCCTTACAGGCCAACACCCCTTTATTGTTTAACAACAACAAAAAAAGATGGTCCCTGCTCCAAAGGAACTACCAATACTTAGATTATAAACATACATAGCTCTCCTGAAATAAAACTAAGCTTTATTTAGCTACTGGAAGTGGATCAGAGTTCTTTTGAAAAAGAAAATCTGACTAACAACAGCTTCAGGTCATTAGAAAACCCCAAGTTTCACCAATAAGATTCCCCCCCACCACCACTCTGAAGGGAAAGGTCCATTTGTATTCATTCACTTTCCCCCACAGCATTACAACACAGCTTAAAAAAAACCTAGCAGCTGCCATCCAGGATATCATACACTCACCATGACTGTAGTCTAACTCTCTCTGCTTCACACACACAAAGACTTGACTACACCCTGGCCCACCCCCAGTTAATTTATAGCTCCCTCTGCAAAACATCACAGCTGTGCTCATGGCGAGTGGTGCTTCTTAAAAGGACAGTGCTTCTTTTCCAACCCATTGTTACCAGCATGTGGCTTCCTTGCTACAGAGAAAACCCTAAGACAGCTGTGTCGCTGCGGGCGTGTTTCTAACTGATGTGGAAGGATGAGATTTAAAGCCAGTCTTCAAGCATGATCCCAAGGAGTTATTTCACTTCACCGTCTCCACCATACTGCTATATTTAGTATTAGCATTTGCGTTGGAGTAGCTCCTACTTTCTCCCAAGGCCCCATTGTGTTATCTATCTGTCTGTCTGTCTGTCTGTCTATCTAAGGTACTCCTATGGTTCCCATGATCGCAGTATCTGAACGCCTCCCAATCTTTAATGTGTGTATCCTGACACATCTCTGTGAGGTAGGGCAGTGTTTTTATCCCCGTTGTACGGGCGGGGAATTGAGGCACAGAGAGGATAAGGCTGAGTTGCACCAAGGTATTTAGGAGCTCCTAGGAGCCTAAATGCCTTGGTGAGTCTGGGCCAAAGGTCTGGTGTGGGGATGCTGAGTGTTGCTTTCAGGCCTCTAGAAAAACCCTGGAATTCATGCAGCCCGGGTGAGGCCCCTAGGCTCCCTACACAATACGCGGGGAGAGCGAGGGGCCCTGGAACGCAGCACCTCAGGCAGGAAGTCCACAAAGCCAGCCAATGGGAGAGGCCGACCGGGGGGGCATGCTAAGCCCCCCCGTCCCCCTCACGGAGATAGGCGCCGAAGTCTGGGCGGCAGGGAGGTGCCTTCATCTGCTAGGGGTGAGGCGTCTATGCCATTTTTGTGAGAGGCTGTGGGAGGAGGCAAAGGAGGAGCTCATTCTTAGCCCAGTGGTTTGGGTACCCACCTGGGATGTGGGAGATCTCCCTGTCCCCTAGTTCAAGCCCCCCTCCCCCTGCAGAGAAGAAGGGATCTGTACTGGGATCTACCACCTCTAGCCATCAGGCTATGGGGTATTCCCATTGCAGGGCTCCCCCAGTCTCTGCTGTTGCAGCTGTTCCCTGGTAGATCAATAATTGAAGAATCATAGGTGCAGGGGGACCGGACCCTGGGTCCCCCACAGCCTGGATGAGTGCTCTGACCATTGGGCTGTAGAGTCTTTCTCACACTTTTTCCCCCCGCCCCCCCATGTGACTCTTGGACATCAGCTGTAAGAGGACAGGCTGCGGGAGCCCCACATCAGAACGCCCTGCAGCCCGGCGAGGAGTGAATTCTCAAGTCCAGGACCCCATGCGGAAAGTTCTCCACCAGCAGCCCCCGCTCTTTTGTGTCACAGGGACTCCAGGTCCCTCCGTTGCCTTCAAGTGCAGCAGTCACACGCAGGGAGAGGGGTGGTCCCTTCGGCCCCGATTCTGCAGGTGATGTCAGTGGAGTTCTGGGTAGGCTCAGAGATCTACTTGCATGGGGGCCTTCTTGGAGAGAATGGCGCCCCCCCCCAGGTGTCTGTCCACATGGAGTCACTGTCAGAACAGCGGCGTATGGCAGGTCAGTTCCTTAGCCACTCAATAATGTCCTGTGGTCGTCCAGTGGGAGCTGGTGCCATGATCATTAAAGTAGAGCAAAAAGTGCAGAGGAAATTCATTTTAGCAAATCAAAGGGGGAGTTTGTTTCGATGCTGCATTGCTGCATCAGTGTCTTTGAACAAAACAAAATCTCTGAACCAGGACCCAGTGAGGGAGCAGAAAAAAAAAGTCCCCAAAGAGCAAGAGAGTTGAAAGGCCTACAAGTTATGGCCCCCGTCTTGCAAAGATTTGTTGATGTGCTTAGCTTTACACATGGTGGGAAACTTAAGCACGTGCACAACATCTGTGTAGGCTCAGGCCCAAGCCTGGAGCCAATCGAAAGCCACTGGAATAAATCCAACATGTGATTTTGGAAATTGTATGAAGTCACACGCTGTGAAGATTGGAGGGGGGAAATAAAGAAACAACTGTGGCCTCTGTCCACACACACACACACACACAGGAGCCAGCTCTAACTTGGCCAGGGGTTGGCAACAGGTTTTTATACTGCTGTTTGGCGCACAGTTGGGTCGGACCGTTGCCATGGTGAGTTTGCTGATGTGTTCTATCTTATTCTCTTTTTTACTGCTCTAATGCTGTGACTGGATAGAAAGCACAAGTGAAAGGGAAGTTTTTCCCATCAGTGTTGGGTGACTTCCCGTCTGGCACAGAGTGACTAAGGAAGGGGCTGTATTATTTCTTTGTCTTAAGCTTGACTTGTGTTCCTGTTATGGTCGCTAGCTATATCCTGAGCTGTGTTTAAAAGCGTGGTTAGGTTTTTAAATCTGTTCCTTCTCTGAGTGGAAGCATTTTTTTTTTTAAAAAAAAGAAACAATGAACTCTTCAGAGGTGTTGCCCTTTCAGACTGATGGATTTCTGAGCGGCAAATGCTAACCTACTCATTGCTTGACTTCTGGCATCTTGTACTTCTGCTCCTCCTTTCTGGCTTTGTGGGGAACGGTGTCAATCTGACATGACTACCTGCCAAAAATTCTTCGGAACAACTCCCTAAATCTAACCTAACAAGGCACTGTCATTCTCAATGGCAAAACGGTTTTAGACCATGCAAAATCTCTAGCTCTGGCTAATTAACTCGCCAGCAGTCAGTCTAGCGTAACTCTCTGTGGGTTCTATTGACCACCGTTTGGGATGCAGATAGTCAAGCTCCAAAATATCCTGCTGCATTTCATCCAGACATCTTCAGCTACTCTACAAATGTGGGGAAGTCTCCTTAAAAACGGGCCTGAAGTGACGTGACATGGGCCTGGGTTATATCATGGGCCAACGGCAGCCCTCTAAGTACTGGGCCATGTTGCCTCCCGCACAGTATAAACAGCTGGCTGGGTCTTGACATAGGAGCAGTGAGTTGTATAGAAACTAAGGGCCTGGTCTGCCAAGGAGATGACAACTCAACATTGCAATGCCTGACTGAGATGCCTGCTGTCCAGGGGATTTAACCACCCCGAGGTCGGTGCTTGGGCAAGGGAGACTTACCCACCTACGCGTGAGATTCACAGAAGCCAGCGCTGAGTGGGGAGCTGCCTAAACCAGCTAGTAGGAAACGCTGAGGAGGAAGCTGTGGCCTAAACCCTGCCCCTCCAAGGAAGGGAGGCACTTAGGGGATGTCTACACAGCAGCTTGACACCTGCAGCTGGCCCCTGCCAGCTGACTCCGGTTGCGGGGCTGGTTCATTGCTGTGTGGAGTTTGGGGCTCGGCTCTAGGACCCTGCAAGGTGGGAGGGCCCCAGAGCTCAGACTGCAGCCCAAACCCCTTGAGCCTGAGTCAACTGGCAGGGGCCAGCCGTGGGTTTTTGTTTGCTGCTGAGTGGGGCTGGGGATCTCAGTTTTGGACTTAGGTGCTGAAAGTCCTTTGTGGAACTAGCCATTGGTCGAGATGTAACTAGCAGCTGCACCCTTTGTTTAAGAAGGACACCGACCGCGGCAGATTGGTGACGTTCTTGCCTTGTCTGGCTGGGCATGTTTGCCAGGCGGCTCTGCTGGTTTGGTCCAGGGCCAAGGCAGCACCGCCTACGCCTCCAGTTCTAACCAGTGTTTTTGGGGGGGAAGCACATCTGGGGTGCCTGCTTTCATAGATTTACCGCCCTTGCTACAGCCTTCGAGAACCGGGTGATGCCGTAGCTAAGGCAGGCATGGCGCTACTCCCGCGATGAATTTGTAACGGAAGAGATGCCGGGGATCAAGACATGTTTTTACTTTCATAACTTACGCGGCGAGGCAGAAGTGCTGGGGCTATGAATTGCCAACAGAGGTGCCGGGGCTCGGCCCTGACGAGCTCTGGCAGAAATGAAGCACTGCCCGGCTCCCTGGACAATCCCTTAACCTATAGCAAACATGGACTCATATATAAAGCATGTGACCTTGCGACTATATAAACATATTTATTTAGCATCCCGGGGCTCCATTCTGGCTGGGAACCCCAATGTCCTGTGTTCTGTATGACGGGAGAATGAACGGTTCTTGCTTTAAGCAGCCTGCGTTCCAAAGAAGGATGAGATGTGACTATATGGGACATATATATGGGACATAGTCATAGGAAATAAGGATGCTATGCTAGTAAGCATCCATAAAGAGGAAGCACAGCTGGTCTCCTAAATGATGTTACTCAAGAGGAGATTCTAATCACTACAGGCTACCTAACCCGCACTCGCTAATCCTGATAGCAAGTAGAGTTGAAGCTCTTGCACAGTGACCTTGAAAACTGCCCAGTTCATCAGTGTAATGACAGTGTAGGGACAGTGGTTACCACTGAGAATCTTCAGCCTTGCCTTTCCTTAACTTGCCCCCGGCAATATTCTCTCTCAAGGGTTATGTTCTCGCAGCTGCAAAAAGATTTCCAGTGGCAGTTGCAATCCGGCAAACGCTGACATGCAATACATGTGTTTTGTATCCGAACCTCTGACGCTGCTGAGGGGTCACATGGCTCTGTCACTAGCCGCCAGGGAGGTTTTAAAATCTGCTGTTAGTAGTTCACCAGCCGTTGTCTGTATAGGAAATTTCTTCATGCAGGACATCCAACAGTGTTGCTAACATGACTTAGTTGACCAAAATGATTGGGTCTTCCATGCCGCTTAGCTTCGATGCACTCTCTTTCTGGGAGGGTATAAACTTGGAACCAGGCACGTGGGGAGTTTTACTGCGTGCTCCTAATATCTGTGTCTCTTCCCCCATGCAGAGAGAGTGTATTTCTGTCCATACTGGCTTGACATGTGTGTGGATGGCAATGCCTGATGGGCACTGTACTGTCTAGAACACAGGATCTAGCCAAACGAAATAATCTGTTTAAAGAAATCCTCGGGGCCAGCTGATTCTTCCTTTTGGACCTTCTTCCATGAGGTTGGACTGGAAAGCAAATGCCCAGAGCAGTGTTCATACACCTGGAACCCACAGTTATTGGTGATGCAGATCAACTATGAGAATAGACCTCTTGCTATTAAGCTGGGTAGATGGAGAGAGCGCGACTCTGCCATTTCCGTATAGATCGGAGAAGAGAACTTCTAAACTCCAATACCCAGCAGTTAGAGCGAGGCTCAACAACAGAGCTTCACATTTAAACGTGGCGCCTAAAAAAGACTTGGCCAAACCTGGCTAGACCATTTCATAAACAATTTTGAAGCTGATGGTGAAGGCGCAACCTCATTCTCCTTTACAGAGCAGCCCATCACTGACAAGAAGGATGCTGCCAATAGCTAAGGCCGGGGACCCTATATGATCAGGAAGAAAATCATTGATTCGGCCATTGATAGGACTCATCAAATGGGGACATTCTTGGTGGCTTAGCTCCAAGTGGCTGGAAAACAAGGTTCAGATCCTAGTTTGAGTTAAAAATGTAGACCTTGCTATCATCTTAGTCATCATTACCTCATGGTCCAAGCTACCATGGCTGGGATCTACAAAAGTACTTAGACACCTAAGTCTCATTTTTAGGCACTGCTGTGATCCACAAGATTTCTGCTTGGTTGCTGCCCAACCCCGGGAGTGCCTAAACTTAGCTGGTGCCTAAATTAATGCCTCTGCGTGCGTATGCTGCTGCCTCACTCTAGGGCCCCCAGGACCTATCTCCCATCTAAGCCCCTGGGTGATTCATAGACCAGGGAAGATGGACATTTGGCCACTGAAGGGATTTGAACAGGGACCAGCCACCTCATGCACCACAACACTCAGCATCACAACACCTGTGTCCCTGGATCTGGCCTATGCAGCAACACAGGCCGACTAGAAGCCAGGACTAGATTAGCTAGAGTAATGCAGGCCAGAGTCAAGATGGATTAGTAGAGCGGGGGGCAGAGTTGCACTTTACTGAGTGCTAAGGCCCAACTTTTGAAATGTCGAGTGCCAAATTTAGCCACCCACAGCTATTGAAGCACCCCAGGGTGAAAATCTGGCCCTAAACTTGTTAAACCCCCATGCATGGGCATGGGAGAGGGTGGGGGAATATATTCAAATATATTTCTAAAGTACTACTTCAAACCAACATCTTGCTGGCTTGCCGTCTTCATTTCCCCTCGCTTTAGCTCAGTTTTTCTTAACCCCTTATTCAAAGTAAAACACTTTGTATAACCCTACCTTGTAGTAATGTATCACTCCAAGAACAGTCCATGTGTATGATCTTACTTGTATGTTGATGGAAGACTTGATCTGAAGAGTAAAGAGGTGTGGGGAGCAAGAATCACTTTGATTTACATTGAAACAAAACTTTTATTTCTTCAATCCCTTCGGCCTTCCCTCAAGCCCCTCCCTGCCCCACCGCTGATAATGACCACTGCTGGAGAAACACTGATCTAGTAAACTTCAATCTCTGCCGGCTTCTGGGATGCTGCACATTAAACTGACGAAAATTCCCAAGGTGTTCAATCACTGGCTTCATATGGCTAGTGCAACTTTGGTGTCATCACTACAGCTAGTGAAAACATGGCTTTTCTGCCACAGGCTTGTTTGTTGGTGTTTTGGCAGAAATTTCACATACCAAAAAAGCTTTAGCCAAAATATTTCAATGTAGAAATGCTACTGCGTTGCCTCTTGTTCTCATTATCCGTGGTAGGCCAGCGTCTCCAGCCAGACTATATTTCCCATAACGCCCCACGGTTAACTCTTGGAGAGGGGAACTGTGCTTTGCCACACCTTCCAGGAAGCACCACAGCAGCATTTCCAAATAGAAAGAGCTTGGCTTTCAGGCATCTTTTTAAACACCCTAACTTCCCACAGAGACGCTTCACAAAACCTCTCTTGTCAAGCCCCGGTTTTGATAGAAAATGCTAACCCAAACCTAGTTGCTGTAACCGTCACCAAGATGGTCGTCCTCAGCTGTAATAACACTACAACTGAAGCTATACGTGATGACAAATAACTCCTCAGACTGTGTTCCAGCAAAGCCCTGGCAGGAGAAGGAGGCAGAAATCCCTGGCTGACGTGGCTGGAGAAAATTTACCAGAAACCTACCGGCAGCAACCATGGCTATAGATTCAACCATTATCTGCACAGGGCAATAGGATAGTGGATCCCCCCCACGGCTGCACTTCCAGGTTTCTAAACACCACTGATCCGGTACTGTGCCCCAATTAGTGGCATACTCAGCAAGTGCTGTGAATGTGATCGTATTACCTAAATCCCTAGCTATGCTGTGGGATTAGTCCCTGCTAAAGTAATGCACAAAGGGCTGCCAGAGTTCAGGCTGTCTGGAAGTCTGCTCTGCATTTGTGAGAGAATTCAGATACGTCAGCTGCTTGGCTGGGCTCGGGCCTGCTAGTAAAGGTATGGGCCTCCTTTTCTATCATGAACCTGAAAGAAGAATGTATGCTGTGACCATAAGGTTCTATTAAACTATTATTAAGGTGTCCGAGCCTGTGCACGGGATTTTTGCAATGAGGCAAAACCCCTTCAAACCTTTCTGAATACGCTTTTTTTTAAAAGTAAAAAGAGCTAATAGTGATCTGCCAAGAACAAGGGGGTTGATTTGCTTTGCTTATATACCACATGGAAAAAAGGGCTGACAGGCCTTTCCTTGCTTGTTCTAACTTTAGAGATGTCAGGAATAACAAATCCAGTTTTGCTGGAGGACTCGTAAGTCTCTGAGATGTTTGGGCTTTCTCAATTGAAGGAAGGAAAACACTGACTCCTCGACAATGCTTTTCTCCCAACGTCTCTAGTTAAATATTGTCATGACAAAAACAAAATAAATTTTTAGTGACCTAATATGGGGGGGAGGTCTTCTTTCTTTTAATTCTAATTTTGCTTCCATTCTGTATCTGCTGGCTCTCCACTTCTCCATCAGCTTCCGCTGGCAACAAGTCTTGAATTTCCAATTTAAGAAAAAAAATCAAGCAACCCCCCCAGAATTCTGCCCCAGCCTTCGCTTCTGCTAAAGTTAAACTTCTTTAGCACATCCTGGAAAATCAGTCAGAGGCACCAATTTCCCCTCCCTCTCTTTGGTGCATTGTCATGACCAAGATTAAAATGTTACAATCTCCATTTTTGGAAAAAACCCTTCTCTCTGTAAGGATTCTTGGACTGTGCCTCTGCCCCAAGCGCTGTTAAAGACAAAACCCAGTGAAGCAGGGGCCAGCAGAAGCCTTGCTTAAAAGTTGTTTGGGGGCATATTAAGGTTAAATTCTTCACACAAGGAGTAGGTACAGACAGTTTTAAAAAAACCCAATGCCCGGCCGAGAATAGTGGGGGAGGAATGGGAACCAGGAAACAAAATTCCTGCTCTTTGTGGTTGCAGAGCCAGCAAAGTTCAGCATTCTGGGTGTTTGAGATACACATGGCAAAGCAATGGACTTTGAGTAGTGGGACACTGAAAAAACATTCGTAGGAGGGTTGGATCAACCAGTGAAATGGCTGAGTAGCAGACAGGACCCCGGAATTGCTGCTTCCCTGTATCCCTTTGGTTAGTTGGGGAGGGATTCATTTACATATGATAGATTTCAAGTCAGCAGGGCCTGATAAAATTCACTCTGGAGTTCTTAAGGAACTAGCCAGAGTGATAATGGAACCATTGGCAATTATCTTGTAGAACTCATGGAGGATGGCGGAGGGCCCAGAGGACTGGAGAAGGGCAAACAAACTAGTCTTGGTTCAAGATAAAACCCTTACCACCTGTTCCCAGCAACACCGATGACCAAAATCTCGACAGGATCGCCCCCACAAAGTCAAAAGGCTGCTTCCTTTGTTTTCGTAGGTGAAAGAGAGAGAGAGAGAAGAAAAAAATAACCTGGGGTGTTTTTGCCCCTCACTTTTATAGTCCAATCACCCTTTGACATGTATTTTCATGACGGTTACCCCTAGATAAAATTCCTTCCAGCTGTCAGAATAGAGACATGGAGTCTCGTGGTGAGAGCGGTTCCATGGTGCTTGCTAAAATGCGGATCAGACTGTTCCTGCCCACCTTCTTTGCCCAAGAATGGCCACTTGACCAGCGATTGCCAATCAGCTCTGATGACACCTGGCTAGAGACGTCAGTTTGTCCTTTGTGTTTGAGAAACAGGGTTTACCGACCCCCCCAGACTTGTCTGGTAAATACATTTCAGTCATGATTTCAGCTTGGGTTCATAACTTTACATATCATGTTGCTACTCATTTCATCACGATATTATTCACCAGTGGGTATTATTCGTTTTCAAGTGATACCTCACATGGCATGTTTTATACAAAGATTTACAATAGTGTGTGGGGCGTGACTACAGGGGTGTATTCGGTCACATTCCGTTCCTACAGTATCTGCCAGCTGTGTCTGGGAAGCTTTCGTCATTCAGTTCAAAGCCCTAGCCCAATGGGGGATGATTTTGTAACGTCTTCAGCATGGCTAATAATGCCAATCTGCAACTCACTTCGGAATTGACTATTTCAGGCCTTCAGATGTGTCTGGCCAGCAGGCTTTCCCCCGCTCTCTCACGCAGGGTGTGTGTTTTCTGATTACTCTCAAACTATGAGTTCTGAAGCTCATGGGTCTGAAATAACATTGACTCAGAGCGGGTGATTACTTGTTTATAGCACCTCCCTAGCGGCCCTCTTCTGCCCAGGGCTATGTCATGTCTGAGAATATCTCCGCTGCTAAGAGCTTACAATCTAAGTAGGTCGCTCTCTCACCCTCCACCCCCACGACCCTGGGAAGGGGAGGAGTTCGCTTCCCCCCCACCAGCCCTATGGCTGGGAGGAGCTCACTGTGCCCCCCCCTCCACCGGCCACAACCACAGGGCTGAAGGAACTCTCTCTTCCCCACTCCCCTGATGCAGCCCTGGGGCCAGGAGGAGTTCTGTGCCTCTGACGATTATTTGGGGGGCCGTGTCCCTGTTTGCCCCCCTTTGTGCATGACCCTGTAAATCAGTAAAAAACCTTGTCAGCAATCTTGGCTGTTGCATTTGAAGATGCTTATTTAGTTAGGGCCTAGGTGTTAGAGCAGTTCCCCAACATTGCCTTCGCTACCAAACGCGTGCGTTTGGAAAAAAAAATTGCTACCACAAGAGTGCACTCAACACAATTCTCCTGGGGAGAGAAAAAGCAAAGCTGACATGACAGATGTTAGCTGCATGCCCTGCTGGGAGGTGCTCGGATATTACAGCGATGAGGGTGGGGCACAAAGAAAGCAACTTGCACGAGACCCCGCAGTAACTCAATGGCAGGTGCTAGGAATTGAAGTAGGGTTTATTATATGCTAGGCGAATGCTGTAAGCACAAGACCATCTTTTCTCTTCACAAATTATGCCCCACCGCATCCCTGTAATTTATTCTTACTCCCATTTCATAGACAGAAAGTAAAGCAGAGAAGCTGAAGTGAATTGCCCAAGTTTTCCCATCCGGGTCAGGGCTGGGGGCCGATCTCAGATGGGCCCTCCAGAAATAATAAGAAGGCAAAGCTCCGATTGCTGCAATCATGTCAGTGCAATGCATCGTTTACTGCTGTCAGTCACAACATAAAGACCCCCGTCTCTCCAATGCGATGCAGTCACTTTCTTGCCATATAAGATAAGGAACAGAATTTTCTCTCTCGTCTGGGTCCAATTAGGGACAGTTACGAAGACACCAGATGAGTGCTGGGGATGGATGGATTTGGGCCAGGCTGACCGGGTTGTTACAGTAATCTATTTCAGCAGTAAATCACTGATTAAATGACATCAGACTGAGAAAGGTGTGGATTAGTTTTCAGGCTGAAAAGTAACAGAGGTTGTTCTCCTTTTCTTTGCTCAGCAATGCGGTGTTTCTCTCTGGACTGTGAGTGGGATTCTCATGGTATTGTGCCCAGGGGTAGCAGACTGTTACTATGCAACACCCAAATGTCCATATCACATCCATGATATACTAGACGGCCCCTTTCATCTCAAAAAATCCCAAAGCCCTTTAAAGCAGATATGCCTCTCCAGGGAAAGGCAGCAACCTCTGGGATTGAGAGCGGCAGCTTGCTGGCACACAGCAGGCTGTGGAAGCCTGGGGACAGTGGAAATGTCAGGCCATAAAACCAGAGACAAATCTCTGCACGTATACAAAGTGCTATGGAATGTTTAGCATCAAATCAGCAATGCCTTGGATTGTACAATCCTAACTGAAAGACTGGAACAGTAACAATAATAGCAATAATCCACAGATCTCAAAGCACTTTACAGAGAAGTATCATTATATCCCCATCTGCAAGATGGGGAAACTGAGGCACAGGGCAGGAAGTGACTTGCCTGAGGTCACCCAGCAGAGCAGTGGCGGAGCCAGGTTTCCAGAGTTCCAGTCCAGTGATTGGTGCCCTACGTCATTCTGCTTCCTTTCATAGTCAATGTATTTACCCGCCGAGCGCTACATCAGTGCTACTGAGATTTAACCCTGTGATTTTAGGGCCTCGAAGGGTTTCAAAAGTGAGGCTAGGTAACCTCTCCCCCCCAGCAGTTTGTTCTTAGGACCTGCAGTACTATCACACAGATCTCCATCCCTGGAGACACAGGAGAAGTCTGCTAACCAGCAGGCGGCTATCCTCTCGTGGGCCAGCCACTGGAGGCAATGCGACACAAACTCTTCTACGGCCGGTTGCGCTGGGACCAATAAGCAGGCCCACCATGTCACCTCCAAGGTGACTGCCCCTCAGTGGAGGGATGAGTGACGGCCCTGATCCTGCAACGAGCATCACACGGCAGGAGGGGTCCAGCTCTGCCGGGATCCTTGTGAGCTCGGGGCGATGGCTTGTCAGTCTGCTGGCAGAGTTTGCAAAGCAGCTCGGATCCTTCACAACGCAGCAGTGCCCAGCCGGACGTCACCCCCAACGCTCCAGCCTCTCCTCCCTGCACAAACAGGGACCGACAGCTAAAAGCACTGCATGCAAAGGGGGGGCTGCGTAGCCAGACATCCACTATGGACTGGGACCATCTACCTCTGGTAGACATAGAGTCCTCGTTACTGTACTCATAGACTGATAGTCTGTAAGGTCAGCAGGGACCATCATGATCATCTGGTCTGACCTCCTGCACAACGCAGGCCACAGAACCTCCCCCACCCACTCCTGTAATAGACCCCTCACCTCTGGCTGAGTTACTGAAGTTCTCAAATCATGATTGAAAGACTTCAAGTGAGAGAGAATCCACCATTTCCAGCAGTTTAAAGTGTCCCGTGCCCCGTGCTGCAGAGGAAGGCGACAACCGCCAGGGCCTCTGCCAATCTGACACAGGGGAAAATTCTTTCCCAAACCCAAATATGGTGATTAGTTAGACACTGAGCATGTGAGCAAGACCCCCCCAGCCAGACACCCTGGGAAAGAATTCTCTGTAGTAACTCAGAGCCCTCGCCATGTTGTGTCCCCTCACTGCAGCATCAATACCGTAGTCTCGGAGCACCTCCCAGTCGTTAGTGTATTTGTCCTCACGGCCCCCCTGTGCGGTAGGGCAGAGCTAGGGTCCCCATTTTACAGATGGGCTAATGAGATGCAAGGGCCCAGATCCTCAAAGGGATTTAGGTACCTAACTCCCATTGAAATCAATGAGGCACCTAAATCCCTTTGAGGATCTGGGGCCCAAGTGGCTTGCCCAAAGTCACACAGGAAGCCTGCGGCCCAGGCTAGGTCACTCTAACCGCTGCCGTGTCCTTTGTCCCAAGAGCATCCAATTTATCTTGGAAGGCGACAGCTAGGAGGAGAATGGAAAAACCGCTGTGCCCCTCTGAGTATAAAGAGCGGGTTTATTGGCTCCAACACCCCCCATGAAGGGGCTCTGCGGCTTTAAATGTGCAAGCAACCTCTTTTCTCCTCAGGAGGAGCCACTGGCAAGCAGGCTATAAAGTTCCAGTGAGTAGCAGCAGGAGAAGTATCTGAAGCTGCCCCTCAGGAAGTGCTTAGACTCCATTGCAATGGTAGGTTTTCACAAAGGCGGTTCTGTGGGTCAGACGGTGACAGGTTGGAAACTGCCAAGTCTCTGGCTACCTGGGCCTTGCTGCTTTCTCAGGAGTGCTAATGTGAGCGGTTGGGTTTGAGTTTTGGTTTTGGTTTTTCTGGAGGGGTTTGTGTTCCTGGTCAGACTAGCTTTCCCTCTGAGTATCTTGTTGCCCTTTCAGACCTGATGAAACCTTGCCCACGGTGGTGTAATCCGTTAAAGTCCAGGGGCTCCTAGCTGGCTGGCTTGCTTGCCCCTTTAAACCTCCTGCCTCAGTGGGAGCATCTCCGGCTAAGAGACTGAAACTACCCTAAGTGTGCAGGGACCCTTCATCTGGGATTTGACCGTTAGGCTTGAAGACGCAAAAGCACAGACCTCCACCACTGAAGCTAAAGGAGCAGCTCAGTTCACGGGGTGGGGGTATCTGTTCTCCTCTAGTTGGTGGGCCTGCTGAAATGTAGATGGGTGGTGCGATTGAATGGCTACTGCATTTTTCTAGACTCCGGCTATTCCCCAGCACTTCAGTGCACCTGACACCCGCTTCCCTGGTCCTGCCAGGTGTACTAAGCCAGCTGCTGTGTGACCCAGTTAGCCCCTTATCCTGATTCAAATCAGCTGCCAGGACTTCTGAGCTAAAGGGCTTCCCGGCAGCATGAGAGAAGTCACTAGAGAGCCCAGTGTATGTGGGGTATGGCTGTGTTCATCTAAACCCGTCCTGCCTCTCAATCTGCTCCTGACCCAGCTGTCTGAGGGGTGCTGGTCATTCCAGACCGCTCCATTCTGCACACTCCGGCTGAAATACGGGAACAAACTGCTTCTCTTAGACACAGCCCAAGCTGGGAGTGATGTTCATGGAGTCGCAAGCTGTCTTCGTTTCTCCAGACAGCTCCTTAAGAAGCTTTGTTCCCTAAAACAGGCTGCTCACTTGTGCGGAGGGAAAGTGTGTGGGGCAGAACTCATGGGCGCCCAGCCATAACTAACCGGTCATAAGTGGCTCTTTTTGTGAGGAGGGGCCAGAGGAGAACAGACTCCTAGTAAAAGAGTTCAGGGTGAAAGTCGGAGCCTCTCTAGGAAAACACAGGAGATGAATCCTGACCCTGTAAGGTGCCACTCATGCAGAGCTGAGGTTGTCAGCTCCCGTTATTTGTGTGCCTGGCACCTACAGCCTGTGTCACACGAGGCGGTCCTGACTGTGCATCCATTTCCAGAGGGAGTGCCTTTCCATCCATGTCGGCCAGGCGGGGGTCCAGATGGGCAACGCCTGCTGGGAATTCTATTGTCTAGAACATGGAATCCTTCCCGACGGGACCATTCCTGCCCCAAAAGCAAGCGAACAAGTGGATTCCTCTTTCGAGACCTTCTTCTGTGAGACTGCAGCAGCGAAGCACGTTCCCAGAGCAGTGTTCATAGACCTGGAGCCAACCGTCATCGGTAAGATGCTGATGTGGCTGAATTTCCTCGATGGACGGTGTGACCGTCTCTCTTCCCATCTCCTCCCTGACACAAACGGCACTCAGGCACTCCCTTGGCCGGCCTTCATTCAAACCCTAGCTGTCCAAGATTTGGACCCTGCTGGGTTGCAGTGCCTATGTTTAAAACCTGGTGCTTTGTGGCATCAGACTCCCCAAGTGACCAACTGGGACGACCCTCCATGGGTGGGGTCCGGGTGGTGGGCCCAGGAAAGCTGTGACCAGGGCTAGTGCAAAGGACACTTTTCTCACCCAAGTCACGTCTCTCTCTCCTCCCTTTGTGCAAGGGTCGCTGTGAGGCCGGGCTGTATGTAGGGCAGAGAGTGCCCAGGGTGAAGGAAGCACATGGTGCCCGCAGCTGGCCAGCCGGGGAAGGCATGATCTCTATGGGTTCTTGACACTGATCTTCTCCTCCCCCAGGTCCCTAGTCAGGGCACAGTGTCGCTAGCTCAGATGAAGTGTTTCTGAGCAGTCAGTGGGGACAGTGGCACAGACCCTGAAAATGGGGACAGTCTGCGCTGGGGGATGGGTGGCTGCCCCATGTGCAAACACAACCCCAGCTCATGGCCTCCAAAGGGCTGGCGTTCTCATCTGCCATGCGTGCTGGGGAGGGCGTGGAGCATGTGGAGGGGAACGCAGGTGGGGTCTGAGAGTCAGGGTCACTTCTTGGAAGGCTATAGGGTGACCCGATAACCAGTGTGGGAAAAATCCAGACAAGGGATTGTGTGTGTGTGTGGGGGGGGGGGGGGAGTGGTAATAGGCACCTATATAAGACAAAGCCCCAAATATCAGGAGTGTTCCTATAAAATTACAACCTCCTGCAGTCACTCGCCAAGGACAATTCCTGGCTCTCTTGTGCTAGCACAAAGCTGCAGTGTCTGACGGGAGTTATTCACATAAGTAGTGTAAAATAGTTCCAACACTTACTCAGAGTGTCCTGCTGGACCCGCCACTGTAGCATCCAAGCACCTTGGGTCTCCTAAAACCCACTGTATGGGCCTAACATGCTGTTGCTTTAACCCACCTTGGCTTTGCTGTGTTACATCTCTTCTCATGCTAGTGTCTAATGTCTGAGATCGACCATGATAAAAAGGAAGCTGCTGTCTCACAACACGGTCTCACCCCCCACAGATGAGATCCGCACGGGGACCTACCGCTTGCTCTTCCACCCAGAGCAGCTCATCACTGGCAAGGAGGATGCTGCCAATAACTACGCCCGAGGTCACTACACCATTGGGAAGGAATTAATTGACAGCGTATCGGCCAGGATTCGCAAGATGGCAAGTAAGGGGATCCGTGCTGTGACTGGCTAGCGTGGCATGTCCTGGCATAGCACTGCCCCGCGGGCCGGCTGCAGGCTTTGAACCCTGGGCCTTCATGCTCCTAGTCCTGGGCTTACGTTGCTTGACCTTGCGTTCCCCGGCACCGTAGGAACTCACTCCCCTCCGGAAGTGGCGAGGGGCCCTGCTCCCATCAGAGAAAGGCAAGGGCTCCCTTCCCCCCTCCAGGAGCGTGGGGTCCCATCTCTCCCAACCACACCCCAAGAGTGGCTGTAGGGGTCCCAGTACATACCCTAGCTGCCAGACTCTGCCTGTGTAACCCACTGGTGAAGGTGTGTTATGGGCTGGAATCCCCAGTGTGTGGCCGTGAGGGCAGCCCTCACATTGGAGTGGATGGGCGGGGCCCTTTTTTTGCTCCAACCACACTGCTCTGCATAGGTGAGGGTGCTGGGGGGAGGCCAGGGAATGGATCTGGGAGCCAACGCTCCACTGAGATGCATAGGCCCCCTCATGCTACTCATTGTGATCCTCTCCAACTCGATGAATAAATACCCTGGTTCCGGGTCAAGTTTACTGTGTGTTTCCTTACCGGAGTTGACTGAATTTGGTCCAGGGTATGGTGTGACTTGTCCCTCCCCCATCCCCACCTGATTCAGTGATCTATGGTGTGTTGCGCCTCTTTAACTGGCAAGGGCAAGTGGTGACTAAAAATGTCTCTTGTGCCTTTCCTCAATGATTCTCTCTCAAGCATGGTGCCCTGAACCCAACAGTCAAGTTGGGGAAGAGGAGCCAAACTTTTTCTTCTACTGCAGGCAGACCAGTGCAGTGGCCTTCAAGGCTTCCTGGTCTTCCACAGCTTCGGAGGAGGCACGGGATCTGGGTTCACATCCCTCTTGATGGAGCGTCTCTCAGTGGAATTTGGGAAGAAATCCAAGCTGGAGTTCTCGGTGTACCCTGCCCCCCAGGTCTCCACTGCGGTGGTGGAACCCTACAACTCCATCCTGACCACCCACACCACGCTGGAGGACTCGGACTGTTCCTTCATGGTGGACAATGAGGCCATTTATGACATCTGCAACCGGAACCTCAATATCGAGCGTCCTTCCTACACCAACTTGAACAGGCTGATCGCACAGATCGTGTCGTCCATCACTGCTTCCCTGAGGTTTGATGGTGCCTTGAACGTGGACCTCACTGAATTCCAAACTAACTTGGTGCCCTATCCCCGGATCCATTTCCCCCTCACTACCTATGCGCCCATAGTCTCGGCAGAGAGAGCCTACCACGAGCAGCTCTCGGTGCCCGAAATCACCAACGCTTGCTTTGAGTTCGCCAACCAGATGGTGAAATGTGACCCTCGCCGAGGCAAATACATGGCTTGCTGCCTGCTGTACCGGGGGGATGTGGTGCCCAAGGATGTGAATGCGGCTATAGCCGCCATCAAAACCAGGAGGTCCATCCAGTTTGTGGACTGGTGCCCAACTGGGTTTAAGGTGGGCATCAATTACCAGCCCCCCACTGTGGTTCCGGGGGAGACCTGGCCAAGGTGCAGCGGGCCGTCTGCATGCTGAGCAACACCACGGCTATTGCAGAAGCCTGGGCCCGGCTGGATCACAAGTTTGACCTGATGTATGCGAAACGGGCCTTTGTGCACTGGTACGTGGGGGAGGGGATGGAGGAGGGGGAGTTCTCTGAAGCCAGGGAGGACATGGCCGCTCTAGAGAAGGACTACGAGGAAGTTGGCAGGGACTCTGCTGAGGAGGCAGAGGAGGGGGAGGAGGGAGAAGATTATTAAACACTGTTCTAAGCATTAGCCTGGCATTCCTATCCCTTTTGTGGGCCAGAGGGAGCTGGGTTTACATTGAGTTCGGATGCAGAACTGAACACATTACCCTCTCTCATGCTGTACCGATGACCGTGTTTTGCACTGACTACCTGTGCCGTGTCCTCTGCTTGCCAGCTCTGTTTGAACCTGAACTGTGAGAATAAATTCTTACCTGCAAACCTCTCCCTCTCATTCAGCTAATTCTTGCGAAGCCTGGAGCTGGGAACTCTGCACCGGGGAGGCCTATGGTTAAGTATTTGCATACCTGTTAGTACAAGCCTACAAGAGACCTGACTGCCAGGTGCTGAGTTTCAACTTCTGCAGTGGAAGTTGTCGGTTTGGGAGGGGACCCTCTTCTAGCCTGAAGCTAGGCACGTTGGAGTCAGTTCAGGCACCTATAATTGACACTTCATGTGATTTCAAGGATTTCGACTGCTTGTCAGTCACTAGGTTCATGAGGAGGAAATGTTTCTGCCAGTCTTCATCCATACAAAGTATTGCTAGACCCCAAAAGTCTGGGAGGGGGCAGTTATACAGTACAGTGACATTTGGACCCCTACTGGAGCTCTAACACTAGAGATTTGTGTAAAATGCTACCTGATACCAGGGTCTTCCAGCTCCTCAAGTCTAATTTGGTGTCGCTATCTCCACACCTGCCAGTCTTGTAGTACAACAACAAAGTCTGTGCAGACAAGGAGAAAACTACAGCCCTCAGAGTTAAGGATAAGGAGGACTTTTTAACTATTAGGAACCAAAAGAATCCTGTCAATATTAATGAGCTAATACTAGATGGAAATGATAGAATTATCAATAATGAGCACTTCTGCCTTCTGTGTAACTAAAAATGGGGACTCGTCAGTGAGTGGGGGGTGTTTCTCAGAGGATCCTACAGGCTTCTGTTCTTAGCCCTGTGCTACTTAACATTTCTATCAATGTTCTGCAAGAAAGCACAATTTTCACTGATAATGCTAGCAGAATCACCTGAGCTGAGGTAGGGTAAATAATGAAGAGGACAAATCACTGATTCAGAACGATCTGGATCGCTTGGTAAAGTGGGTTGCAAGCAAGGGATATGCATTTTAAAATAGCTAAGGCGAAATGTTTATATCTTGGAACAAGGAGTGCAGGTTATACTTGCTGTCACCCTGCCTGATACGGGACGGGGTTAAGAAAACCAATCTCAGGTCAGACTGCAGAATGGAGGGCATGCCCATCAAATGGGTGGTATGTTGTATCTTAAGATTTCACCAAGCCAGTAACAAATGTCTGCTTCCAAAATACTATACTAGTTGTTATGGAGTCACAGACAATCCCCTGCAAGTACTCTAGCGCCTCATGCACCATCCAGACAAAGCAGCCGTCTGTGATAAATTATTATAAAAACCAAAAATTACATATACTAGGTTCTTTCAGTTCCAGGGCACCAGACCCACACCCCAGCTCAAAATATGTTTCAGATCTCACCCAAAAACCACCGTGGTAGCCAATTCTTTAATAACTAAAAGTTTATTAATATCTTTAAAAAAGAAAGCGAGTTGAGAGTAAAATGAATCTTATGCCTTACAGTTGATTTCAGAGGTTGTAGAGCAGGATAACAGCAGTGGCGCTAAATCTGCTAGTTTGCAATAAGTCTCTCTAGATCACCCAAGACGAGGGGGGCTCGCCAGTCCTTTGTTCAACACTTCCCTTTGTTAGACATCATTGTCTGCATTCCTGCTCCACATCTCTGGACTAGGAATGATGTCCCAGTCTGCAATGTATACCTCTTAGTCCAGCTGCATGGAAAGTTACTGGCACAAATACAGAGGCCTGGGTTGTATATGCCTTGTTGAGTCATAAAGCTTTCATTGCCTATGTGATGCCTGAAGAGACCTCAGGAGAGGTCCCTGGAAGAGCTGGTTGTCCTTAATGGGTGGTCACGCAGGCTGGCTAGCCCTGAAGTAAATCTGGTTTGGGGGTATTACCCAGAAACACAACAGGTTTGAAATACAAACACATGGCAAAGTTTCATAACTTCATAAACCATGAGGATACATGCATATAAACTGGATAATCGTACTGAGCTGACTATAACTGCTGATGATATCTTACATGACATACTTTGTACAAGATTTATCACAATTGTCTGACAGTGATGACACATTAGTGTAAACAGGGTCACCTTTCTTTTATTCACCATTGCACTCACAGGACAGGGAACTCTAGCCTGGCAAGTGATGAGACTGAAAAAGATTTTTGGGTTCTGGTGGATAATCAGCTGAACACGAACTCCCAGTGCAACGTTGTGGCCAAAAGAACTAAGACGAGCCGGAGATGCACACATTTGCGAATCAGTGTAGCAGAAAGTGAGACCCTGAGATGTGAGGCCTAGTATAACACGCCAGAAATGAGGCCTGAGCTAAAGTAATAGTCAAGCCCTGCTCTTATAAAGCAAAGTTAGCAGAAGTCAGGCTGTGAATCCTGGCAGACTCGCAGAAACTGATGAAAACACACATTCCTAAAGAAGTGCGAGACACAGAATACTCAGCAAGCACGTCCCAGAAAGCTGGTACCAGAGCAGTCCGATAGCAGGAACGGTACAAGCACACTTATCAAAGATAACGAGGACACATTGACCCCTCTTCTAAGGCCGGGATGACACTATGATGGATAGAGATATCTTACTAATATGATGGATAGAGTTGTTTTGATCGAACCATCTGGTACAAAGTAAAGGTCGGTATCTTACCACATCAGAGGGTGGTACCTTGCCATGTCAGAGGGTGGCAACTATACACACCAGAGGGGCAATATGCAACTCGTTTGTATCAGTGTATAAAAGAGGGTCTCAAAGAGAGTGGCTTTGTTTGGCCGGGTGAGGAACAGAGGCCCGCCGTTTACTGAACCAGTGCCATTCTTGTGGGCATACAGGTATTACGTGTACTTGTAGCATGTATAAAACACTTTTTGTCGTGCTCGATTGGCAATAAACCTGGCCTGGTGCCTTCATTACTAAAAAGGATCTCTGGTCTCACTGGATAATCCGATCATGGTGTGGTGTCTCGGTGATCTGCGCAGAGCTGGGACAGCACACGCATGGGGGGAACACACACACAGCTGACAGCAATGAGTAGGAGTAGAGAAGTCATTTAACCTCTGTATTTGGCACTGGTGCAACCATTGCTGGAATCCTGTGTCCTTCACCGGCACGTTTAAAATGAAGATTGGATTTTTTTTCCCCCCTCAAATATCTGCTCTGGGATTTATCGCAGGGAAGCTCTCCGGCCTGTGTGACACAGGAGTCAGACTAGATGATCACAGTGGTCCCTTCTGGTCCTGGCCTCTATGAATCTGCTCCTACGGCCTGGCCAAGTGAGCTGCAGTGAGGTCCTCTTCTCCCACTCCCCAGGCAGGCGGGGCAGAAGGGCAGTTCCAGGAATCCTTCACCCATTTCCCAGGCCTGGTGCTAGAGAGGAGTAGGAAGGAGAGAACCTACACCTCACAGGAGGAGGAAGCAGAACTGCCCTGTGCAGCTGGGTTCCTCCTGCTCCCGCCTCTCTCTCCTCTGAGGAAAATGGTATGAGCTGCTCCACTCTCCCTGCCCCACCAGGCGTGGAGTTTTGGCAGAGGGGCTGGGGAGGGGCTGGGCGGCCTCTAGTCTCTGAGGATGTGCTGCCCTCGGAGGTGGGCGAGGCTCAGGGTGGGCAGGGCCAGAAATCACGCGAGGGCTGGAGCTGCTTCTATCTCAGACTGACCCCAGAAGGGGCTAAATCTGCATGTGTTGTGGAGTCAGCCAGGAGCTGGTTACAGGGTACAAGAGACTCTGCCAGAGATTGTCCAGATGGCTGCTGCAGAGTCCCACAGGTTTAGTGGTTCTAGGAGTCCTCCCTTCCCCCCACTAATACGCAGAGGCTACTGTAACCAGACTAAACCACAGGTGACAATGGGGTCCTGCTACCTCACCTGTGATTCCTTATTTTAAAGGAACAAACTGCTACACGTACCTAAAAGGATGGGCTGCAGTAGCGGCGCATCCCTGCCTTTCACAGCTCAGCGTTTCTGGCACTGGACCCACGGAGAAAATTCCTTGGCAACTGTAGAAATAAGTGAGCTCTCTTCAGCTGGCCCGGTGTCCTCCTTCACTGCCATTCACAGAACGGTATTTTGCATGGAACTACTAAGATAGGGACTTATTACCTTGATGGAACTGCCACACTGAAGTGGAAGGACTATTAACACTTTAATGTTGCACCAATCACTCAGCGTCAGTGTACCAAGAGGTCCAATGCTGCCGTGGCTCCGGCATGTGGAAGCTAATGACTGTTCATGCTTCGTTAACTTTCAGGATGGGAACCAAAGGCATAGCTGAACAAGGGATAAACATAATTTCTGCTTACCTCTCCCTTCCCCCCCAAAATGCTTTGTTTACCATATTCCACACTGCCTACTGCAAGCAATCCAGATGCTTGGGCCTACCGGCTAAATGTGTCTGAGGCCAGGTCTACACTGCAGACTCATATCGCTAGAATTACGTTGCTCAGGGGTGTGAAAAATCCAACCCTCCTAAGTTACACCTACCTAAGCCTTGGTGTGGACAGTGCTAGGTAGACAGGAGAACTTCTCCTATTGACATAGCTACTGCCTCTGATGGGAGTTGGATTAATGGGAGAAGTTCTCCTGTTGGTATAGTAGCGCTGTACGTGAAGACAAGCCCTAAGGTGTACCGTTCTGCTCTGTTCTCTAGTAGCCACCTCCATGTGTGAGCCTGCCCAGTCGAAGTGAGGCTGTCTGTCCCCCTTGTCACTTCTTCACAGCTTTCACACGTGCTGGGTTTTGGCTGAGGTCAAATTCCCATTGAACAGGGCATGATAGCTGGAGAGCGTGTGCCTAGTCACGACACCCTCACAGCAAGAGAATCTCAAGGTGGTTTCATGAAACTGGCCTTGCTTATGGCAACACAGCGACCTGGTCAGCGGTCAAAGGTCAGTTTGCAACTCCCGGTTGCAATGACTGTTTTGAAATGGAATCTCTTTCGATGGAACGATTGTCCAGGCTAACGTTATTTGACTGGTCCGCACTGAATGAAAACCTAGCTTCTGTCCTCTGCACTAACGGAGACACTCGATGATACAGCTTAAGCGAACTTCAGCTTTGTCCACCCCTTGACACTCCGGCTCCGGTGTCCTGCACTTTACGGTGACAGCTCCCTAAACTGCCAGTGGCTCACAGGCCCATACTCTACACGGAGCCCAGCAGTCAGACTTCCAATCCGACACGTCTGGATTACCCCCGCTCCCCGATGTCCCAGAGCTGGGGAGAACTGTGTCTGACTTTAGACCTCTCTCATGTCCATGAGCAGACCCACGTCCACCTCCACGCCTGTGCACGTCTCACTGTCCAACGAGCACAGCGTGAACGCACTTCAGCCGGTGTCATTAGTCCAGGAGGCTATCTGCTGTGAACATTTGCCTAAGTCATCTGGTTCTGCTCCAGCTCCCTACTTGGCTGGCCAAACCTTCATAGAGGGAAGGCAGGGCTGATCAGCTCCCTGGACCTCTTCCTTCCAGGGACAAGCAAGCAAGTTTCATGTAAGTTGGGTCTGGAGCAGTTGGGCAGGGGTGTTCCAAGTCAGGGGGGAGGAGCTCTGATTCTCTGAGAGGCTGGATCGGGGGGGGTCGGGATGTAGAAAGCAGCACTTGGGGCTGGAGTAGTGGTTGTGTTGCTGAGCGCTAAGAATGACATGCGGTGGCAGCTGGGTCTAGTCTAAACTAGGAAAGGTTTGCAGGTAATGAGGTATCGGACGTATACACATGACTGCTTTTACCAGTACAGCTCGTACCAGGTCCCTAAACAAAACAAGCTCTGTTAGCACAGGCCCTTTGATAACCGCATCTTCAGTAGGACTTTTGCCAGATTAGAAACACCCATTAAAAAATCACACCCCAAAGGGCGTTCCTATGCTGGCAAAATGTTTTAGTGTCGCCCTGGCCTGAGGCTGCCTTGGGGCCCATCCAGCAGGAGAGCAGTGACACTGCAGTCAATGTTCATGGTTGTGCATCTTCGTGTTACAGCAGGGTGTAGACTCCCCAGCTGAGATCACCAGGCACTCCCACACCAAGCACTCCCCGTGTGAATGCAGCCATACCAGCAAAGTTCTGCTTTGCACCCATCTGGTGCACACCCCCAGTTTGCTGCTATAGCTATCTGTAGGGCAGGGACTTCTGCCAACACAGCTCTGTCAGTCAGTGATTGCACCCCTGATCAACACAGCTAGGCTGGCAGAAGTGTGCAGTGCAGACCTGAGAGATGGGGCGCTGAGGCACAGGAAGAGATTGAGGGGTGTGCTCAAGAAGGAAAGCTTATAGGGGCCGTGTCAGAACCAGGAATTGAACCAAGATTCCTGTAACCCCAGGACTGTCCTTCCTCTTTACTACCTAGCATATTTCATAAACACTTTCCTTTGTGCACTCTCCAGGCAGCACAATGCCACTTAGTTTTGTCTTTCTCCACTAGATGATGCTAGTGAAGTAGGAAAAAAACTTCTTAAACGCTTGGCCAGCAGCTCCCCACCGACGGTATTCCTAAGAGCTCAACACGAAGGACTGCTGGAAATTGTATTAGTGTGTTTGGCTGCTGCTCTGAGCCAGTTTCTTTCTGTGTTCTGTGTAGGTTCTTATGTCGTGCTCCACCTCGTAGGGCATTAAGCCAGGGGATTGACAGCTCTCCGGTGCTTGTCCTCTCAGCAGGGCAGAAGTATGTGCAGAGGAGTGTGTGTGCTGGAATTTTTATCTGATGTGTTGTCTATAAACACATGCCGCTCCGTTTGTGTTTGCCAGAGAAAGCAGGTCCAAGAAATGCGCCTGGCACTTGGCATAGAAGGTGGCAAGGTTTGGGATTGTCCCTCGTTCCTGGGGGAGTTGATTCCATGGTCTTGGTCTGGCCTCTGAGAAAGTTCTGTCTCCTGCACAAATGAGCTTCACAGCTGTTGCACACAGACCCCATTGCAGCCCCTTCACCTGGTGACAGGACAGCTCATCATTTGTGTTACGGTGAGGTGCAGAGGAGCGAACTGAGATCAGGGTCTCATTGTGCTAGGTGCTGGGCAAACAAACCAGAGTGCCTCTGCTCTGAAAAACTTGCAGTCTAAACATGCAAAGGGTGGAGGGGAAACTGAGGTACAGAGTGGTAAAGTGACTTGCTCAAGGCCACGTGGCAGAGTCCGGATTAGATGCTAGGTTTCCTGATTCCTAGCCCTGCTCTCTCTATTAGGCTTCCTGCCTCGCTCAGCTGACTAGAGCACGGGCCCTGCAGCTCTTTGTTAATGGAAGTCTTCAGTTAAGGCCTTTCGGGGTCCGTCAGCGCTTTCTTTCTTGCCCTGGGAGGTGGCTGTAGTTTAATTTGAGGTATTAAGGAAACAGCCAGTCCAGCCAGAAACTCAGCTGGTGCAGTATTAATGACCTCAGACGCTGACCTCCTATTAAAGCCTTCTCGTTACGGAATTCACCCAGAGCCGCCTGGCTCGTGATTCACCGGCCATGCTGCCGTGCTACTGATACTCAGGGTCTAGTGAAGAGGCAGTGTGTCAATTACATATCAGCGCATGGGTCTGTACTCATCCTGTGCTAGTGCAATTTATGCTCAGACTGGCCAGCTGAGACCCGTGTAGCTGGAAAAGCATCTAACGAGAGGGGGTGAGTTCAAACATCTCTGTGTTAATGGACAGATTTGTCTGGACCCTCAGCATCTCTGTCAGTGGGATTTGATGAGCTGCGTTCTGTTAGGTCACTGGTTCAAATCCAGCCCAAACCAGGAGTGACTAAAATTCATTTTCGGTGACCTACGTGGGTTAAAAATGGTGGGGGCTCAGTCTAATTCATCGCCATGCATCCGCAGGACAGAGCGTGTCTATCACACCAATAAAAGATATTACCTCGTCTCTCAGATATCATCCCCACAATCAGCCCATCTGCCCAAGTCGGGGCAAGCTGAATGAGTTGCCGTCACCCCTGTGGACGGCCCCTGCCCTGCACTGTGTGGGGTTTGGTGCCGTCCCGATCCTGCCATGAGCTCTGGGTGGGCAGCTTCTCAGATATTAGCAGAGTCCTGTTGAAACCTGAGGAAATATTCGTGCGTCAAGTGTTTCAAGGGGCTGGGGTGGCGATGGATAGATGTGGTGGGAGTTTGTGCTGGGGTTCATCGAGTACTTCTACGGCTGTCATACCTGAGCGTCTCCCAATCTCGAATTTATTTATCCTCTCAGCACGCTGGGAGGCAGGGCAGGAGGGTTAGACCCATTGCATGGGGCAGGGGCAGAACTGAGGCACAGAGAGTGTAAGTATCACACAAGAAGGCTTGGGCAGAATGGGAAACTGAAATTGGTTCTCCCACATCCCACATGAGCCCCCTAACCATTGGGCCATCCTTCCCTGGGTTTGGGATCTAGAGAGACTGTAGGACACTGAACGGCTGCCTTTTGGCCCCCACAGGGAGGTGTAGAGGCTCTTTATTTCACTCCCTTGTTCCTATTGCAGAGGGAAACTGAGGCATCCTCTTAAAACAATCTTGTTAAGGAGGCACGTCTCAGGGGGCAAACCCAGAATGGGCTGCAGGAGTGCCAAAGCTGATTTCTCCCCATGCTCCACACTTGCTCGCTCTCTCTGAGGGCCAGTCCAGTTAAGGTCAGGGAAACAGAGTTTCTTTTCCTGAATGCGGCTCTCAGGCTGGTGCCACTGCCTTTTTCTGCCACGAAAGCGAGCTGCGCACAGGAATCAGCGTCCAGTCCTGCCCTTTCAGTGGCTGGCTCCAGACTCCCCCAAAATGGCTTTTCCCCTCTCACGGCGCTCCTGGGGGAAAGGGGGTCTCACAAGGACCTTCCTTTGGTCAGGCTAGCTCTTCTTCCCAGGCTTTTACTCGGTTATTGTTTGACTCTCACCCTTCCTTCCTCTAAGCCCCTGCACACCGGGATCCTCCTCCAAGCCAGCCGGCAAAATAGTGCCTCTCCTTCGCCTTCTGGTTGCCTAGCAGACTCTGAGCCTGCCCTCAGCCCCCCTCCTCCCAGGGACAGCTTGTCCCTGCCTGAATTACCCTCACACAGAACCCCAGGAACCAGGAACCAAGGGAAGCTCTGGGGGGACTACCCGGGTTTATATCTCCCCTCCCCGCCCCACCTGTGGCAGATGGAAATTACCCCATCCTCTTTCCTTTCTGAGCAGGGAGACACCTGCTTATTTTGACAGCAGTGACATTGTGCACCACGTCAGCCTTTCCACTGCCCATTCGTCGGGCTGGGAGCCATGAAAAGCACTTGGCCCATAATTATGACCAGATTTCCCTTGTGACCTCATCTGGAGTACTGTGTCCAGTTTTGGGTCCCCCACTACGGAAAGGATGTGGACAAGTTGGATTTAGTCCAGCGGAGGGCAATAAAAACGATTAGGGGGCTGGAGCACATGACTTATGAGGAGAGGCTGAGGGAATGGGGCTTGTTTAGTCTGCAGAAGAGAAGAATGAGGGGGGATTTGATAGTGGTCTTCAACTACCTCAAAAGGGGAATTTCAGGGAGGATGGAGCTAGGCTGTTTTCAATGGTAGTAGATGACAGAACAAGGAACAATGGTCTCAAGTTGCAGTGGAGGAGGACTAGGTTGGATATTAGGAAAAAGATTTTCACTAGGAGGGTGGTGAAGCACTGGAATGGGTTACCCAGGGAGGTGGTGGAATCTCCATCTTTAGAGATTTTTAAGGCCCAACTTGACAAAGCCCTGGCTGGGATGATTTAGTTGGGGTTGGTCCTGCTTTGAGCAGGAGGTTGGACTAGATATCTCCTGAGGTCCCTCCCAACCCTCATCTTCTGTGATTCTAAGAGACCATGGCCATCGTTTTGGTTTAGGATTATACTGCATCTATTTGATTCAATGATTTGCCTTTTGGGGAATCATGAACTTGAAGGGTTAGTGTTGGTCTGACAGCCTTGGAGGATTCATGGAGCATGAGGCCAGAAGGGACCATTTGACCTAGGAGACGAGTCTGGCTTCTCATACATGCAGATAAAACAAGGCCCACTGCCCCATGCTGAATAAGGCACACAGGGTTAGCTTTGCCCTGAAGTCCTGCAAAGAAGAGCAACATGAGCTGGGACCAGCGGATGCTGGATGGCAGGTTTTGGTAATGGACAACTAAGACTTTCACCTGCAAGTCCAGCCTTTATGATCTGGTTGGCAGTGGATGGAAATAATAGAATTGTAGAATCATAGAAGATTAGGGACCAACCCCCAGCTGCCATCTGCAGGCTCATTGCTGATCCAGGTGCTATCAACTCATTGTCCCTGTCTGATTCCTAGAAGGCAGGAGTCGGCCTCAAAAGAACCAATATTCACCATAACTGTAAACCACAGCAGAGAGGCCCAGGAAGGACTGGTTGTGGTGCTACCCTCTACGTCTTAGAGGAGGCCCAGGCAGGTCACTGTGTCAGCGGCTTGCACGCCCACTGCTTGCGCTGTACTTTTTCTTTTGGATAACTAAAATCCCCTTCACTCGGGGCTGGCTGGCTGGCTCTTTTCCTCCCAGAAGTTCTTGTTGCAACGTTGGTCAGTTACAGCCAAATACTAGATCCCGCGGCAATGCTGCCCTTCCAGGATAAAAAAGGCTCAGAGTGGAACTCCACTAAGTGGCTGCGTACCGTGGCGGGGAGCCTTGGAGGGTGCATCTGCACTGCAATCCGGCTGTGTGGTTGCAGCACCAGTGGACGCACCCAAGCCAGCTGGGCTCTCATTAGATCACAGCGAGCTCGAGTAACAATTGCAATGAAGCTGCAGCAGTGCTGGTGGCTGCTGTTGGAGAACCTGCCCCAGGTTCCGGGCGGGGGCTAGCACTTACAGCCAGCTGGGCTGGATTGGCTTCCCTGCTGTTGTTAATTGAGCTAACTTTGGTCTATGCCTACATGTGCTTGCCAACTCGCCTCCCGATTGCAGTGTAGACAGGCTCTGCGTCTGCCAATCAGCAGGTGCCCCGGGGCAGCTCCTGCATGGCTGCGCATCCTTTAGCGGCCCACTACCCACTTTAGCAGGTGTGTTACTCAGGATTCCTTGACCCAGTCACTTTTCGTCTCTGCGAGTCTGTATCAGGAAATAAACCAAAGGAAACGCAGTACCTCCACCTGCTATGTGGCTGGCATAGACAAGTCAAAACCAAGTGCTCTTAACTTAAATCTTTACTTTACTGGCCTCCAGCAATTCTCACTG
Organism: Emydura macquarii macquarii; assembly: GCF_026122565.2. NCBI lineage: Eukaryota > Metazoa > Chordata > Testudines > Chelidae > Emydura > Emydura macquarii. The sequence goes on along the minus strand of NW_027133607.1, from coordinate 7,711,095 downwards.
GAATTCCTTTGCCGAAATCTCCACTTATTCGTCTTAAGCACATACAAATACAGTAGGTGGTTAGAACACCCCGAAGCTTGTTAGTTATCCCTACAAGTCTGAGGCAGTCTTCGGGTGAATCAGTCACAGATTTCCGGGTGGCCGGTCCTTCCGTCTGCGCCTGGAGATCCATCCAAACGTGTCCATGAAGCGATCTGCCTGACTCAAACTCGCCATCTCTCTCTTATGCCCCCAAAGTTACAGAGGCAGGTCAATTCAAAGAATGTTACACAGCTGACCACACAAATCAATCACGAGGCAGAAGCAGGAGTTACAAAGACATGTCACTAAAAAAAAAATATATTGTTAAGCAAGCAATCTTAAGCTGTTAGTCTGATAGCTATATTTCTCCACATCGACAATTCTAACATATATGGACTTCCTGTTTTTCACAGCCACCTGCCCCAGCATATTCAGATAGAGAGAACGCATAAAGCCAGGCTCACTTCACATGGTCACTGTCTCCCCCCACTCCACCTGGTTTGCCTAGTTAATGCTAAGTTCTCGCAAAGGCCTGAAAATGGCTAAAAGCAGCAAGCAGAATAAGGGATGGTCCATCCCAATAACTGGCCGTGGCTTAGACACCCAGCTTGTTGCTAAAACGCCCCTGTACGGGTGGAAGGACCAGACAGTCTGCACCCGCAGAGTGGACACACGTGAGAATTGTGTTCATCATGAAGAGGCTGATCCAACACCCAGGGAAGTCAATGGAAAGAGTCCCCTTGACATCAGTGGGGTTTGGACCAAGTCCCAGAACAACACCTAGCAGTCTGGGGCAAATCCTGAGGCCCTTATTCAGTTTTTACTTGGTGCTTACAGAGTGGAATACCCAATAACTTCAGCAAAATGCTGCTGGCTTCCAAGGGGCTTTCTCCCAGTAAGGACTGAATAGAGACCTCAGCCTCTGGTTGATTATTAGCCCATTGGTTCCAATGCATTTTTTACAGATGGGAAAATCAGAATGGTCTCTCGTGTGTGGACCAGGGCTACAGATAACATTTCTTAAAAGCATGCATGCCTCCCCTGGAAGGAGTGGTACGCACTCATTGAAATGGGGGTGATACCACCATCCATGGAATACGCACTCTTGAGACATGAGTTCAGTTCTGCTTGAGACATCAGGAAAAGGCAAGGGAAAAAAAACCCCCATAGCTATGTGATCTATGGAAATCTAGGCTGGCTGTACTTACTGAGCCAGCTCCCCCACTGAAGTCTCTTGAGCTATGCCGATTGATACCAGCGGAGGATATAGACCATGATTTTCCATCTTAAAGTGCGGTTCTACTCCCAAAAGTGACCATTAAAAGAGCATCGCGGGGTTCTGTTTTTAAGGTATTTCACTGAGTTCACATCCAATGTGCTCCATTTAACTGCCAGCCCTGTGCATCCACGCTGGGATCTGAGAGTCAAGCTGGGTTCTTGCTTTCTCATGCATTGGCGCCAGTACTAAAGAATCTTCAGAACATAGTAGGTCCTCAGTGATGCCAATGGTTTTCCCATCTCTTGAAATTATGCCCTCAGTGGAACTTTTGCATCTCTATTAGCCTTAATTTTGCAGTGAGTTACTGTGTAATTACCAGGCAGTTATCACTTTCATTGCCATGCTTTGCAATGGGAACATATTGTGGGCCATATTGTGCATTTGATTTCATAGATCCATGAACAATGATTTCAGTGAAGACTCCGGTTCAAAGTCGGATGGCCCTCTGTTATTGCCATGCTCTCCAAACAGAGTGCCCACAAAACAGCCTTGGTGCAGTGAAATGTTCCCAAGTTTGTCATCTGCTCACTGCTTTGCTAATGAAATCATCCTGCCCCAACGAAAAGGAAACTCTCCTGGGTAGATAGTCAGAATAAGACTGGTGTATAGGGAAAGAGCAAAGGATCGGTCTAATTTCCCAGCACCACCCTGGCCTGCGGAATAAAACCTCAATCCTGGTGACCTAAGACAGAAGAACGGCCATACTGGGTCAGACAATGGTTCATCAAGCCCGGTATAATGTCTTCTGACAATGCCAGTGTCAGACACTTCAGAGGGCATGAACAGAACAGGGCAATTTCTAGCAATCCATCCAATCATCCAGTCCCAGCTTATCGCAGTCTGAGTTTAGGGAAAACCAGAGCTTGGGGTCGTGTCTCTGATCATCTGGGCTAATTGCCATCGATGGACCCATCCTCCATCAACTTATCTCGTTCTTCTTTGAACCCACCTATAGTTTTGGCCTTTATAACATCCCACGGCAATGAGTTCCACAGGTTGACTGTGCGTTGTGGAAAGAAGTGCTTCCTTATGTTTGTTTTAAATCTTCTGCCTACTCATTTCATTGGGTGCCCCCTGGTTCTTGTGATATGTGAAGTGGTAAATAGCACTTCCCTCTTCACTTGCACCGCAGCATGCATGCTTTTATGGACCTCTATCATATCCCCCCTTAGTCCTCCCAATAACAGACTCGGTATCCATTGCTTAGTAGCACCAAGAGAGCCGCACACCTCAGAGAGCAGACATCTCCGATCCACTCCCGCCTAGCTTTGACTGATTTCAATTCCAAGCTACTGTGAATTGTGATGCGTATTCACTTGAATGTTCTTCCTCCTCCCTCACACTAGCCTACCCAAGTCCAATACCAGTGCCAACATGGGATGATCTATTTGCATTCCTGCTGCTCCAGGCGATTCAAATAAATTGGTTGCACTTTGGCTTGTAACCAAAGGTCCAAGACAGCTGACCGGCAGATGGAAGCTCAGTTTGCCAGCTGGAATAAGCTGAGTGAAGGACCGCTAGGGGCCTCACCGAAGATGTGAAGGAACTGTATGGATTTCATCCCAGAATCTCCCATTTGTCTTTAGGGCAGACTGCAGGGGAAATTTGGCCCTATCTGGGCCGTTTACTACAATGATTATGTGATGGGCAAATTGGTCACGTTGGTTTGGTTGGCTGGGCATTGTTCCCGCAGGGTGATTGTTGCTGGCTGTGCCATGTTCGAGCTGTGGCAATCTGGCTAACAGGCTTTGCTGAGTGTTTCAGAAACCCACCGAACTGCCTCCAAGGTCACTCTTTCCTGAAGGTTTCTTTGCACTCTTTTGAGTCAGCTGATTAGCTCAGGTATTGTCCTCCCAGTTTTATCAGCAAATAGGGGGTCAGCTTTGCATTTAGCAGCTGTCTCACTGGCTGCCCATCATTTGATTTCATTAGAGTAAATTCACAGAAATGACTTCACTGCATCCACAGGTGACCCCCCTGAAACAGGGTTTTCCTGGCAGCTCACACACCTGCACGTCTTTGAATAGGCTGTGAGCAGGAAAATCCAGGCTAGCGAATGACCTGCAAAAAACCACACTCTCTTTACGGGGTCCTCCATAGAGGGTAAGAGCCTACTACTGTTACCTGCTAGTGGAGCTGCTCCTTTAGCTCATGTGATAGGGACATGTGTGGTTGGGGTCAAATTCAATGCTCATTGAAGTCAATGAGAGTCTTTCCATGTAATTCAATGGGCATTAGATTGGGCCCCGTCGATGAGGAAGGTCCCAAGTTCAGTTGCTGCTGACAAACAACGGTAGGCGTCTTTGCCTCCCACCATTCGAGCGGCTGTTGAATGGGACAATAGGAATTCTGTAGCAAAACAGGATGTTCGGTGTTTGTCAGATCTTACCCCGGCAAAGCCCCCTTGGACTAGAGTCTGTAGGAGTTTGCTTTGTCATGTTCCTCTGAAGACTCAGGAGGCCTTTGGCTCCATTGCAAGTGGCTCTCCTTTAGCTCCTGCGGTCGGCTTGAGTTTTAGGAACCAAAGAGCCGAGAGGGCCTAGTCCCGGCTCCCCAGGCTTGGCATCTATACGCTGGTTGTGTCTGTTGATTGCAGACTAGGCATCCGTCAGGTTCGTTGCCTCGGTTGCATGGCTTACCCAGCAAGCTCATCTCACTCACAGCGTAGCACAGCAGTGGTGCCGTCTCGGGGCTGTGGATGGCACCATGGCGGGTGGCTGCCCGGAGTTCACATGCTTTGAACGGGGGGCCTGCTGTTAGTCTCCGTTCTGCTACTGAACGCCGCGGCCCGCCATTTGCTTCGCGACTGAGAGGGAGGAAGGCAGAAGGACAGCGCAGAGTCAGGACAGATTTGGGTGGGGGTGGCTGGAGGGAGAGTTTGAAAAGCAGCAAGATGAGCACCACAGAGGCATTATTCCCCCCCCGTTCCCCGCCCCACCACTTTACATTGCAGTGTGAACGCAATACTGGCTTGGCACTGCTCCAGTTCGCCACCTTAATGCGGCCTGGCTCTTTGTCGCCATCGTGTGGCTGGTCCACGCCAGAGTTCTAGGAACCTGCCGCCGCGGTGAGCTCGGGCAGGCGTGTGTGTTTAGATCCAGAGCTCTCCATCCCTGCAGACTGAGCCATCCAGCGGTTGTTAAACACAGGGCCGGCTTTCCCCGTGCTGCTCCGCTAACATGGCTCCGCCCTGCCCGGGAGGGGGCAACTTGGTGTCTGTGGTCCTTCCGAAGTGTGTGTGTGTCTGACCAAAGTGACAGAATCCCACCCCTCCCCTTCAGTCAGGCCACTTTAAGCCCCGCTTCTAGCCAGAGGAGCAGGACCAGGAGGGGAGGGGGTCCGGTTGTAGGGGGGTGGGAACTGTAATGTGGACGCGGAGAACACGCGGAGAACACGTCACCTAGGCCTCTGAACAGGTGGCTGGCAATAACTCGTGGGCATCGTTATCCCTCCCTGTCCCCCGGAGGGGAAAGGCTGTATAGTGACCCCCATGTCTCCCCACATTCTGGATGGCGACGCTTCTTATTAGGGAAGGCGGCGCTGTTGTGCCAGCTTGTCATCTGGTCAGCATGGCGACCGCGTAAGACTTTATGGGTACGTCTACACTGCAATGTCAGCCTGGGGTTGGTGGGGTTCCATGTTGGGGAACCCTGGCCTGGAGCGTCCACACTGCAGTGTAACCCTACATTAAGACTTTTCTGCCCCGTGTTCAAGCTGAGAGCTCCGCTGTCCCCATTGCAGGGCGCTGAACCGAGTCAAAGTAACAGACCGCAGGCACCTTCCCACCCGCCCCGGAATGGGGCCGCTCGAACCTTAGGAACGTGGTGCCCCCTGGAGAAGCTTTACTGCCCACCCCGCCGATTGCCGGGTAGCAGCTCGCTCTGCAAAAGGCTTGATTGGTTCGCTCTGCACTGCGAACCCTGGGGGCTTTCTGGCAGCGGGCTTGCAGATGGGTGGTCAGAAGAGATTGGGCTAACACTGAGCTGCTGCCATTGGCAAAGGAGGGGCCTGGCCGAGTGTTGGGATAGAGAGGACCAAGGACGTTTTCCCATGGAACCGTGGGATCCTTCTGGCTGCCTCCCAGGACCTGAGTCAAGCGGGGCCTCATCTAGTCTGCAAAGCAATAGGGCTCAGACCCTGGGTCCCAGCTCACCTCAAGCTTGGAGCCTTCAGCCCCACGGGATCCTGAACTCTGGATCAGCACATTTGCAGTGTAGACACAAGGGGAGTTAGACTTGAGCCCGGGCTCAAGCCTGGGTTTACCTGCAGTGTAGACGTACCTTATGTGGTGCCGTGGGGCTGTGTTTGAAGCGCCAGGGATGGTTACAGGGACTTGTCTGGGTCCCACAGCCCCAGAAACAAATCCCCTTTATAGCCCTCACAGTCTCTTCTCCCAGGCAAGCTTTATTTGCCCAGCTGGCGACTGAATGAGAGGAAAGGAAAGGAGAAGAACTGGAAACTCCAGAGACTGTTGCTTTAATGGGGGCCCGTGTTATGGGAAGCCAACGTCCCGGTCCCCTAGTGTGAAAGCCCAGGGAGCAAGCGGGAAGCAGCCAGGGCTCTGAGGAGAGGAAAAATTCAGAGAGAAAGAAAGAGAGAGAGAGATGAACGTTATGCAGATTTAAGGATCAAAAATAGACAGCACGTATGTACAGTTCCACGTGGGGAGCCGAAGGCCTCCCCAGCCCACCCAGCCCTACCTCACCCAACAAGTTCACTCCGCCCCATCCGCCGCCGCCCCACGGCCTCCTTCACTTCCGCCGCCCAATCTGGGCCATCAAGTGGGCGTTGGCGGCGGCCTTTGCCCTCAAGTTCTTGGCCTTGGCGATGTTGAAGAGGATGTTCATGATGTTGGTGGGGACGTCGAGGGAGAGGGTGAATTTGCTGCGCTGGTCGCTCTTGGCCCGGTTCTGGTAGGGCTTGCCCTTGAGTTGCGCCTGGGAGAGGTATTTGTAACGGGCATCCCCCGGGAATGTCCTTTTCTCCTTTTCCTCCTCGTCCTGTTCCTGGGAGGGCGCAAGCTTCTCGGGAGGACCGTCGAAACTCCTCTTGTCCGGGAAGGAGTTCTCCTCCGGGCGGCTCTGCTTGGCCTCCGAGAGGGCGGCATTGATGCAGCGGAAGAGGGACTCGGCTCTGTACAGCTTGAGGGACAGGCCCGTCCGCGCAGCACACAAAATCAGGAGCAGCAGCGTGAGTCTTGTGGGAGACATGGTTCCACCCTGTGGCTCAGGAGAGGGAGAGAAGGCAGGGAAGGTAGAAAGGTAGGTGAGTGTCGTTAGGATTAATGGCATGGTATAATCAGAGCAGAGTGGTCCTCTGGTGATAAGAGATGGGGATTGTCAGATCTTGGGGGAAGTGTCTAGTGGTTAGAGCAGGGGACAGGGAGTCAGGACTCTTGGGTTCTATTCCCACAGCTAGGAGGAAGTGTGGTCTAGTGGTTAGACCGGGGGCTGGGCACCAGGACTCCTGGGTTCTATTCTCACAGCTAGGAGGAAGTGTGGTCTGGTGGTCAGAGCAGTGGACAGGAAATCAGGATGCCTGGGTTCTAATTCCACAACTAGGAGGAAGTGTGGTCTAGTGTTTAGAGCAGGGGAGTGGGTGTGAGGCCTTCTGTGTTCCAATGTGCCCTGGGTTTCCTCTGTAATTTGGGGTAGGTCACTACACCCCACAGTTAGAAAAGCAGCCTGAACTTTTACATGCTGAACTGTAGACTCAATGCTTTGCAGACCTATAGACTATTCTTGCATAAGGATTGCTTTGCTTCACTGTTGCTGAAATGCAGCTGACTCTGGGGTGGGAGACAAAAGCTGTTATAATGATTGTCAGAATCTCATTGTCACCTCCCAACCTGCAGCCACTTGATCCTCTGTGCTTGACATGACTTCCCTGATGTCACCTTCAAAGGCTCTCCCTCTCCACCCCCCCCCCCCCTGTCCCGGGCACCTCATACCCGGTTCAAAATAGAGCTTTTCAAAAACAAACTTCCAGGCAATCTGAATTCCAGTAGGAATGCGTTCATGTTGCTAGTTAGTGCCGGGGGGTAACGTTTGTTTCTATATAAATGGGAAACCCCAGGCAGTGTTAGCAACTCATCTACTGCAGCCCTGAGAGTGCATCTGATTAAAAACAACAGTGGAACCACAGTGAAACCGACCCTGACTAGTGAAAAATCAAGAGTCAGGCCCACCGAAATCATGAGATTGGCTTCAAAATCATGAGATTTCAAACAAAATATTAACTTTAGGTTTGCTTTCTTTGTCTTCTGATTTCTGAGCCTCTAGGAAGCACTTGGGTCACATTTTCAATCTTTTCTCCTTAGTCAAAGGGGCTAGACATGTCCTTTTTAAAAAATGAAAACCAAGAGGCTCACAGAATCACATGACTCCAGGAGCTTGGGGCTTTACGTGAGCCACACGATAAAATGGCAAGAGCGGGCAACATCTTCATTGATTTCATTTGGATCAGCCTTTGCTTATTATCACTGCCCAAGTTGAGAAAATTGTGAAGTGCCCACAGGCAGGTCAGACCAGAAGATCTAATAATCCCTTCTGGCTTTAAGCTTTATGAATCTGAGACACGCTGGGTTGGATTCTCATTCTATTACACGGGTTTCCATCAGGAGAAGAAAACCGGGCCCGTGTGATCCGTGGTCTTGTCAATATTAGAAAACTTGCATCAGTTTAATTCAATTTAAAATTGATCTAGTTACCCCCGCGCAAACCCCTAATGTAGATGCATTGAAACCGGTTTAAATAGGATTTGCACTGCCTCAAATTAAGTGAAGGAGGAGAATCTTAGTGAGTTCAGCTGCATCACTTTGTGCTCCATTCAGCTGCACCATTTATACTAGGCATTTGCCCCAATGACACCAGCTGGATTTTGTGACACCACAATACGTTGATTGATATCAACAACGCCCACCCTGAGCGAGTCACCTGGATTTTACCACAAAAAGTGCGATAAGGAATGAGCCATGTCTAGGGCAGGCAGGGACTGTGTAACTGTGTCACCCGCAAAACTTTTATGTAGTACTAACAGGGCATCTCCAGTACACCTCGGTCCTGACTTGCCGGACAGCCATCCCAGCCCAGACTCCCTGCCCCTGTGATCCAATCAGCGCTCTTCGTGAACCCAGGTATTCACAGCATTTAAGGCCCGAAGGGACTGTTATCATCTCATCTGACCTGTATAACACAGAACCTCACCCAGTTCCCCCTGCCCCGAGCCCAGCACTCCTGCATCGAGGTAAACCAGGGCTGGAATATGGTTGCAGCAGGTCTGCTCCCCCCCCAGTTTAACCTAGCGGGAGGTTGTGAAACACCTGCACATTGTCTTTCTGGTTTGGAAGGGTTTCTCCTCCCCGGGGTGGCGTTTTCCTAAGAGGCGCTGGACATCCTGGCTCCCTTTCAAGTCAAGGGGAGTTAACGGATGCTCAGCATCTCTCGAGATGAGGGCCCATCTCTCTGGAGCCAGCGAATGAGCCATTCACGACAGGCAGGAAACTTGAGACAGCCGGACCGGGTGGAGAGAGAGACGGTTTCCTGCCAGCCTGGCTCTCGTTTTGACCCTGTTCACAGATCTTGTTTGTCCACAACATCCCATGTAAACCCCTGACTTGAAGGACGCCCCCCCTCGCAGTGCTTAATTTGGAATGAAAGAGGTGCCGGGGCTCAAGCAATTTTTTCGCTTTCATAACTGACGTGGCGAGCCCAGAGGTGCCGGGGCTCTGAACTGCCAAGCCTAGAGGTGCCGGGGCTTAGCCCTGGCACAAAATTAAGCACTGCCCCCTCCCATCCCTGGATTCTAGTTATTTTCCTGCCTAGAATATATAAAACGCTGGCAGGGGATTCAGGAGACCTGGTTTCTAGTCCTGACTCTGCCACCAGGCCAACCTCGGGCATATTACTGCCCAGCTCTGTGCCTCAGTTTCCCCATCTATAAAACGGGTGTAATGATATCACCCTCCTTTGTAAAGTGCTTTCAGATCTCTGGTCCTCTGGGTGAACCTGGGCAAGTCATTGCACCGTTCTGTGCCTCAGTTTCCCCATATGCAAAATGGGGACAATGATCCTGGTCTCCTGGGTGAAATGCGTTAAGATCTACGGATGGAAAGCGCTAGATATTATTATTCTCTAGCTAATGTCTCGCACTGTCACCCATCGCAGTAGATTCAAGACAGTCCCGTACGGCTTTTCCATTGTCCCACAATCTACAGAGCCCGTTGAGATCCTGCCATAAAACAAAACGGGCCAGGCGGCGTGCAGAGAGCCTTGGGCGTGCTCCCTTTGGTGATCAACAGGCTTCTCCCTAGTGGATATTTCCGTACACTGCAAACCAGGTAACAAGTGACAGAGACCCCCCGTTGGCACGTCTACACAGCAACCGGACACCCGGCTGGCTTGTGCTAGCTGGTTCGAGCCCGCAGGGCCCGGCTGCAGGGCTGTCCCACTGCTGTGTAGATTTCCAGGCTCTGGCACCCGGCACGGTGTGTGTGTGGGGGTCCCATAGTCATGAAACGGTGACATGAGTCAGCTGGCGCGGGCCAGCCGCGGGTTTCTCTGTGCTGTGTAGACGTACTCACTGAGTGACGAAGGGGGTGAGGTAATAGGTTTTACCTCTGTCGGCGAGAGAGATGAGCTTCTGAGCTTACCCAGAGCCCTTCTTGTCTCTCTGATCTCCCGGGACCAACCCGGCGGCCCCACCACTGCAGAGAGCCCCTGGGATCAGCTGTGGGTCCGAGAAGAAGTCTCACGCAGTCGGGCTAGATCCTTTATTGCCAGTCACTTGCCCGGCTCGCTGCGGGCTCTGGTGCAGCTGGCTGTGACTTGCTGAAGGGCTGGAGGGGCCGGTTTGATTTTCAATTCAAGCTCACGCTGCCAGAGACCCTGGCATAGAAAACCTCCTCTGATTCTCAGGGCTGGGGCAGGCTAGTCCCCGGGGGCGGGAGCCAGCCACGGAACACGTGCGAGACAGGAAGCCCTGCGGCCCGCTTCCCCACACCCTGCCGCCTGCAGCTAGGGCGCCCCAGCCCTGACCAGGCTGGAGTGGTCGCAGGGAAGGGGGGGACAGACGGAAAGCAGGGCCCAACACAGGAAGGGAGCACGGAGAAGCCTGCCGGGCGCTCTACCCCCTCAAGGGCTTATTGGGGCCCTGCTCCGGGCCTTACAGCTCACATGGGGGCTTCCCATCCACAGACTTTATTATCCTAGCTCAGTGGTTCTCAGCTTGTGGCCCGGGGGCCAAAAGTGGCCTGCAGGGTCTTTCAGAGTGGCCCCCAACTCCCCTCCCGCTGGCTGCCCAAGGGAGCCGCCGCCTAAGGACCCAGGCGGAGCGCGGTGCCACGAGGCTACGAGACGGGTGCGGGCGCCTTGCTGCAGACAAGGGGGTGGGAGATCAGGGCTGCCCTCCCACTGGCTGTAGCAGGGAGCACAGCAAAGCGCTCTGCCTGGGTCCTGAGGCGCTGGGGTCCCTGCTGGAGCCAGAGGGAGGGGAGCACTGATTTCCCGTCCCCCTGGCTGCAGAAGGGAGCCACTGCCCAGGGACCCAGGTGGAGCGCACGGGGCTACAGGACGCAGCCAGGACCTGCCCTGCTTGAGGAGGGGCAGGACTCTAAAAATCCGGGCCTGCCGCTCTGGCCTGCACTTAGCAGGCCGCCCGCCGTGACTTAGCTGCCAGGCCACGTGCGTCCGTGTGTGGTGACAGTCACTCCTCTTTGTCTGTGCGGCTCTGTCTACACTGACCTCGGCGATTCGGCGGCAGTCGACGGGAGTTACGCGAAGAACTTGTGTGACTCCCGTCGACTGCCGTGCTGCCCTTCCGCGCGCCGTCTTCCCTGCGCTGCGCCGACGGGACCCGCGGTCCCCTCGACGCAGCGCTGCGCCGCTTCCGGGGCTGGATTAATAACGGCGACTTCGGGATCGACTGAGCGGGTCTTCGCTGCCCGCCCGGTCGAGCCGGAGAAGTCGATCTGACGGCGGCGACTTTGCCTCCGTCCGTGTGGACGTGGCCTAGGCGTGTGACAGACTGTGCGTGCTCTGTAGGTGTAAAAGAGGGAATGTAACCATGAGCACAGAAGCAGCCAAGTGTTTGCTTTAAATAGGCAGTGATTTGTCGTCCGTAGCAGCGTGTACGTCAATGCATCTTCTATGAGTTGATAGACTGGGGGGCTCTTCGGGGCTGTAAAAATGACATCTGTGGCACTCGAGCCGGAAAGGTTGGGAACCGCTGATCTAGCTGCTCCTACTAGCCTCCATAGGTGCTGGAGGGTCCCTCCCAGCCAGCCCCCACCAGCTGGGGGCGTGCTCAGGCATGTCACATCGCCAGGCAGGAGCCCTCATGACAGGCCCATGTCGGACGGACGTGCAGCCCTGAGGGGAATCTTCAGGCGGGCGGACATTGGGGGTTCCTCTTCCAGCTATCTAAGGCTTCTGAGGGGGAACCTCCCCATCCTCTTCCCATCTGGGTGGGGCAAGTTGAGGGACCTGAGAAGCCTTCTAAAGATTTCTGGGCTTGGGCGGGTCTCAGCGAGCCTCCTACCACCCTTGGGTGGTGAAGTACCTTCCAAGTAGCCATGTGGGACCTGCCAGGGGGCGGGTACACTTCTCCACCCTTTGTGGGTGCCCTCTGAGCTCCCCAGGAGTCAGGCCTGAGGAGATCCACAGGATGGGAGTGGGGAATGCGCCTCGATATGCGCCTCCCGCAATCCTCCCCCCCACTCCCCAGGAGACCTGAGATGGTCCCCACCCTGCACCCATCCTGAGGTATGCCGGAGAGGGGATCCCCTCTTGGGGGGTGAATGAGAAAGCTCCCCTCCTCACACACGTTCGGGAGTCAGCAGGAAGAGAGAGAGAATCTCCTCCCCCCATTTCCCAACCCACTGCTCTCTCCAGTCCCCTCCTAGGACAATTAAAAAAAAAAAAACTAAGGAAATTCCCATGCAAAAACTTCCTTGCAAAGCATTTAAAGCTGCAAGCTCACTCCCACGTGTTCAGCGTGCGTCACTTTTCTGGTGCATTAGAGAACCGAAAATAAAGGAAGTACCCCAGGCAATTCAGCACTGAGGTTTCACTTCCCTACCAAGCCACAGTCACCTCCCAAAATACCCAGGACCTTCACTCTGGCCCCACACCGCGCTCTGAGGCTGGAGTAGTCTCGGCTGGGTTCAGAAAGCATTGTTGGACATTGCTGCCAGGCTGGGGCTTAGGGAAGTCAGGGAAAGGCATCATCTAAGAGAGTGAGATTGAAGGTGTCGATTTGATTTATGGACCAAACACCCAATTCTTGTTCAAGAACATCTGGCCTGGAAGGTTGTCTGAAATTGTTGCCTCTATGGTAAATCCCAGAGTGCTGATGGCTAGCGCCACTACTGGATGTTTATAATTATTAATGTGTAAGGGGCAGAGGAATGGCTTTATGGTCCCTATCTTGATGGATGACTTTGCTTACATAACTGCTTAGAAAACTGTAAGCCCAATTCTCAAGTGCCTTGCATCTTATATCTCAGGAACCCCTGGATGAAATGACTCCAAATTTGGATCACTGACCCTCACCAGTGCCCCTATGACATTCCCCAAATTTCAAGGCGATCCCAGTAACTGGGCAAATTTTAGAGCGCTTAGACTAGTCGCGCTTTAAACAGAAAGTGGGTCTCACTCTTCGCCATAGTCGTTCTGGTGGGGCACTGTAAATATAGTCACTTACACGCGTGCAAAAGGAGCGCAGCATTGTGCAAAAGGCTACCCGCTGGAGCGGGTAGCATTTGACCTCCACTTCGCACGGGCGTAAATCATTGCACAAAGTAGAAGGCGATGGAGGATCAGGCCCACAGTGTTATGAAAATGGTTTTCAAAACGCACTCTACCTTCAGAAAATATATCGTGCCCAGGGTTTGTTAGTGAAACATGCACTGAGCACCTGCTGTGGGCCTGTTGACTCCGGACACTGACACAAAAGGCATCATCGCGTGGGAGCTGAAGGTGTTTTTCACAGACTGCGTCCCCCTGCTATAGTGGGGAGCGGGTGTCTGGACAAGGAACCTGCAGCAGAGGTCGTTTGGAAGGACGTTGATTTCAGCCCAGTGGCCGCGGCAGCGGTTTTGCCTGCTCCTCCCAATGATGGAGCTGTGCAATGTGATGTTGGCACCCTTTCCCCGCTCTCGTGAGGTTGGGGGGGCTGGTGCCCCCCCGGGGCAGGCTGAAGGCCGTGGCTGCCATTTGAAGGTAACTCAGCGGCTTGTGGCAGAAATGCGAGCTCAATCCGGAAGTTCCTGGGGGTCCTAGATTTTCGTTGTGGTTGTCAGCTGGGATGTGCTCAGCAGGTGAGACGTGCTCGAAACCCTGATGCGGGCCTGCCTTTGTCACTTCACCTGGGCCGAGTTTAGCTGGGACTAGTCTATGTGTCATGCTCTGAAAGTGTCAAGCACCATGGAAATGCTGTGGGTGTTTATTTCTCCTTGACAAGCTCTTTGGCATGGAGCCTTCTGTTGCAGGGGGAGGTGGCACTCGGTCCCTATGGCATGTAGTTCAGCTTCTTAAGGACTAATTTAATTCAAGGAACTGGGATCCATAGAGGGGCAGCCGGATGAAATGTAATGGCCTGGAGCATAGTGGGGAGTATAATGGTTCCGTCTGGCCTTACACTATATGAAATCAAGCATGCCAAGACAGTGATGGGTCTGTAGGGGCTTGAGGGACCTTTTCCTCTCTCCAGTTAGCACAACTCTGCCCTCGCATCGGGGCTGGGCAGGTCCCGTGGCGTCCAACAGGCCCATGTTATGTGGCAGGATTGGAAAGCTGGATGCGGGCAGGCATGGAGCCGCTCAAAGAGCCACTGTGGGCTGAGATCAGCTCAGAAAGGCTCCTCGCGGCTGGGCGAAGAGGAAGCTGCTTTCTGGCTCCTGGAAGAGGGCGATGTGTCAGGCTGAGTCTCAGTGGTGGTGCAGGACCCGCCCGCCCACCGAGCTCGTCTGGTCAGCTGGGCAAGGAGCCCCTGTCATTGCTCGCAGCCATTCTCCCTTGTTTCCTTGCAACGAGGCGCCAGGCAGAATAATCCGGCGGCTGCTCGTAGCACCCTGCCGTGGTTTGGAGGACAGGAGGTCAGAGAACGTCAGGGGAGCACTGGCCCAGGCCCGGCTCCAGCAGAGCACGGATGCCTGCGTGTCACGCTGAGCACGACCGGGCTCCCTGGGAGCCGGAAGAACTAGCCATCTGCTTAAAGCGGGGAGTGAGCATCCACGCTTTGCTGGAAGGAGCGGGGGCCCGGGCGCCATAGCTCACCACCGCTCTCGGCAGAACCAGGTGCAGCTGGCGGCTCAGAGGACCAATGAAGCTACTTCGCAGTGGGGCCTGTTTCAGGACAACTGGCAACCCCTGCTCGGGTCAGGAAAGCCTGCCCAGGCCAAGCCTACAGTGCCTGTGTGGACGTGGGCAGGAGAGGGCTACGACAGTCCCACGACAGCCTACGTCAGAGCAAGACTGAGGATGGCCTGGCACGGGGGTGGGAGGCGGCTGTTTTCTTCAATCCATCCCTCTCCTTAGCCGGTGGTTCCCACCTCTCACCCCTCCGCCCTCTCCACGGGACTCTGCCCATTCTCCACCCGTCTGCCTTCTTCCTCTTTGAAGCAGACAAGGCTTCCCCTTGTGCTGCGCCCAGCCCTTTGGCTGCTGAGGGCGTAAGCCAGCCTGTGTTGAGTGTGGATCCCAAGGCCCAGCTCTGACGGGGCCCTCAGGGCCGGACTAGCGCCACGGCAGGCCTGAGGTGCGACGGCTGAACTCTGCAGAGCCACGTCTGGGAGAGGAGGTCAGGATTGTGGCGGGGCCGTAGGTGGGAGACGCTCGCGCCGCGTCTGCCGCCACTTGGCCTGGGGTGATCGGCCCCTCGTTCTGGTAGCACCGTGGGCCCGACCCTGTGAGATGTTCAGCACCCGGGACTCCCACGGATGTTAACGGCAGGGGAGGGTGTCCGGGAGTCACTCAGCACCGTGCCAAGTCAGGCCTTAAACTCTGCCATGAAATGTTAAGAGGACAATATCCCCCGCCTGAGATACGGCCCTTTGACCTGGCATTTTGAATCCTCAGCGCTGAGAACAGGGACCCTTCAGAGTGATCTCAACCGCCGGCCAAGGGGCCAGGGACTTTGGGGAGATCTGCTTTGTAAAACTGGCTTTCCATTCTCCTTCCTGTCTGAAGTCCATTGCTCTCACACGACTGTCCTCGAGCAATCGCTTGCACCAGTAAACCTGGCTGCATGAGTTGGAGTCACATAGACGGAGTTTTGACAGGTTTTAAACAATACACCCTACAAAAGTCAGACAGCTGCCTGCATGTGCCTCAACAGATCTCAGCAAAGACCCACCCTGCTTATTTTTCCCTATAAATGCATGGGCCCAGCTCCTCAATGGGTAGAAATCCGTGTTGCTCTACATTGATTTCCACCTGTTGAGGATGGAGCCCCATGTGCTCTGTTGGTACCAAGGGCTCTCGGCCCTGGATTATTACGAGCAGCCAGTCTGACAGCTGTATTTTTCAGATTTCATTTGAAAACACCGAGCTGTAATTAGGAACAAACTGAGCCTGTTCCAGTGTTGTCGCCAGAGATTAAATTCCGGTAACCAGTGAGAATTTGTCAGCCGATTTGCATCTCTCTGAGCCCCACATAACTACCTCTCCAATCAGTCTGTAACACTCGGTGCAATCATCAGACATGGCAAGTCTGGTAAGTCAGGCTGTGACTGGACCAGCTTGTTCCGTCTCTGAAAACTCTTTGGGGGCTCCCTTGGTGCTCTCTGGCTCCCTTCGTGTTGTCAGCGGCAATGGGGTCCGCCGAGCGTGAAAAAACACAAATGAAATGTGTCCCGAAGCACTGTTGGTTTTCAAATCCCCAGACGCGTGATTAATATCATAACCAATTCAATCAGGGCAAAATCTCACCAGAATACCCTACCGGTGGCAAGGCAAATGAGTTCCCTTTCCTTGGCTATTGCAAAAAATATCATTTGGAAGCCGTCCTGTTGGGGCTCTGGTACCTGAGAATCCCCGTGCACTGTTAACCATTACAAAATATTGCTCCTGGGAGCTGCCGCCAAAGGAGGTGGGATTCGACAAAAAGAAGCTGCAAAACAGTTTCTAAAGAGGCTTGGACTGAGTCTGATGCTGACGTTTACGAGATGTGAGCTACAGGTGCCTTTAGGGGCACATCTTCAGCTGGTACAAATTGCCGGAGCTCCAATGGACAATTTACAGACATTATAGCGAAAAGCTACAGACAATTGGAGCTATCAGAATTCACACTGGCTGGGGACCTGCAGCCGCCTCTTAGCTACTAAAGACAGGAGGAAGAGTGAAGCAGACATGCAAGGCAGTTCAAACAAAGTTGGGGCGAAAGCTTTTTCTCACTTATTATTGGTCCCCCCCCCATAACAATGACTCCAGCTAGAGCTAATTATTTGGATCTGATTTGCGCTGCTCAGTTTCCCCTTCGAAAGCAATTGCAGAAAGATCAAATTATTACAAATTTGGACCTCAGCCCCAGACACATCCACTTTCCTAACTAATAAACCAACTGAACATTGCTGATGCACCAAGGACAAAAAAGACGTTAGCCATGGGGCTGCCTCTCTCTGACTTTCCCATTCTGTCTTTAGAAACAGCATTTTGTGTCCCCCTTCCAGATACCCACTAGAAAAATGTCAAAGCCCTCTCTTTTTCCCATCCCCGGGACTAGTCAGTTAAACTCTGAAAATTGCAGTCGGTGCGTTAGCTGATCCTTTGCCTCGGTAACTCAAAAGACAGAGTCATTTTTGTCTCTTAATACAGTTTCCTAGGCTGCTTTTTGATAGACTGCCTGGCTCCTTTTGCATAGAAATGCGGCGTTCAGCAAGAACCCAAGCACCTGTGAGAAGCCCTGAAATATTTAAACTTTGTGCAAATGAAGCTGGTTGTTCTTTAATAAATGAATCCCCAGAAATGCACTCACCTGCAAGTCTTCTGTGATCAGGAGGGAGAGAGCTCAGTGTTGCAAGCCGCCGTCTCAGAGTAAGGAGAAATACATCAGGAACATTAGCCTGAACTTCTGTATCCTGCCTTTTCTTTTATTGTTATTAAGAGGGCTGTGATATTTTTTCTCTCTATGGAAACGCTTTCCCCCCTCCCTTGTGTATATATAAAAACGAGTGATCACGGGGTCTGAATCGTAACTCCAGACGCGGAGCCTTCATTTGGACATGATTTCATTAAAATGAAATCAGAAGGAGCTGGTAACGTCACGGGGCCGAGATGTCCCTTCTCATTCAGAAAAAAAAAATAGAAGCTAGCTATTGAGAGTCACACGAAGAAGAGGAGTTGTTGCCAACTCCAGGACTGTACAGAATACACACAGACACGCACATGCTTCGCTAGAACCCTCCTGCTTGGAAGTAAGAGATTTCGCACTAACACGTAGCACTTTGCGCCAGATTTTTAAAGATATTTAGGCCCATGATAGGCACCGAGTGGGATTTTTAAAAGCACCTAGACACCTATTTGCATCTTTCGCTGCCTATGTACCTTTACAAATCTGGCCTTTTGTCTCTTCCATGTATTTGCAGACACTCAGAGCAAAAACTGTCCCTGGTGAACACCACTTCCTTAATGAAGCTGCCTTAGAGATAGATTTGGCCCTTACTAACCAATATTTAACACAACCCGTTTGTGGTAGATGAGGAAATATTATTGTCCCCACATGACAGACCGGGGAAACTGAGGCAGCTAGGTTATGAGCCTTGCCCAAGGCTATAGAAAGAGTCCGTGATGGGGTTGGAATTCCAAGAGATCCTGTCTTCCAGAGCCCAGCCAGCTGCCAGAATAAGGAGCTGCTTTGATGGTAACAAAAGGCAACATGGAGCAAAGTTAACACAACCCACAATAAAGTCTTTGGAATGAGTGATGGCCAAGGAGCCTCAGAAGATGAGGGATTTGTGCAGGCTGAAGGGAAGTTTGGTTACATCTTGTGGTGGGTGAAACTCCCAAGACTCAGACCTTCAGTTCAGTTGGGATAAGGCAAGCGTTCAGAAGTTGGGCTGCTTCTCAGAAGTGGTTCTCACGCTAGAAATCTCCCCAGACCAAGCTTCCTAGTGAACTTTCCAGCCCTTGTTCCAGTTGGAAGGTCCTGAGAAGAGTCTCTCATGCTGGGCTTTTGTTTCCAGCTAAAACTGTGCTGCAGACAGAAGAAAAAGGCACCTGAACTTTCGGAAACATGGAACAGGGTTTTCAGAAAGTGCTGAGCACCTGGCCTCTGAGAATCAGGTCTCTTTAGGGATCTCCAGGTAGGCTAGCCTATTTAAAAGGAAGGGTGGCCTGCTGGTTAAAGCACTTGCTTAGGCTTTTAGAAACCAAAGTTCAATTCCTGGTCCTGGTCCACAGATTCTCTGGCCAAGTCACTTCGTCTCCTTTCCCTAAGGCATTGACAAGCCCCAGAGAGGGGTTACGGTGCTAGACAGAGCAAATACCTGATTGGTTATGGGGTAAATCCTTTGATGACCCTCACAGAGAAAGAAAGTGGGGTTTGAAAAGGATTAACCCATCCCCTTATTATCTGCTTACTGTGTTCCTTTCTTGTTAATTCCTCCCATTACACCAAGGGCCTTTCTGTGCCGCGTGCCTGATCCTCCACCCCTCACATCCTTATAGATCAGAAGTAACATTATTGAAGTCAATGGCGCTTCCACAGCAACTGAGCGGAGGCTCAGGCTCTGCTGTGCTTTACATCCTTGGCTCTCAAATGGACTGATCACGGCAGGGATGCCTTACTCATTTACCTGGGTGAAACTGACTTGATTTCCAAAGGGGCTGAGTACCGGCAGCTCCCAGGGACTCCTGTAGGATTTGTGAATGCTCTTCCCTTGGGGAAATTAGGTCATTTACATTTAGGTCCCTACGTAGAGATTTAGGAGCAGAACTTTAGGTGCTCCAGTTTGAAAATGTTGGTCTGTGTTTCGTCTCAGCAGTATCATTGTGAGCATCACCTATGCTGCAGTGTCCCTGGACAGGGATGCATCTCACCAAATACAATGAAACACCCTCTGTCACCCCCAAAACTCTCCCCCTCCCCCCATAATAGCCAGGGCAGCAGGTGGTGTTAAGATTCCACCACAAATCATTAGGGTTTATGCAGGAATCCCTGGGGGAGGTTCTCTGCCCCGGGTTATGCAGGAGGAGAGACTGCATGATCTTAATCATAGAACTGTCAGGCTGGAAGGGACCTCCAAATATCATCTGGTCCAGCCCCCTGCGCTGAGGCAGGGCCAAGTAAATCTAGACCATCCTGGACAGGTGTTTGTCCAACCTGTGCTTAAACACCTCCGGTGACGGGGATCCCACAGCCTCCCTTGGAAGCCTGTTCCAGAGCTTAACTACCCTTAGAGTTAGAAAGTTTTTCCTAACATCTAACCTAAATCTCCCTTGCTGCCTCTTGTCCGACCTTTACTGCACATGGAGAACAACTGATCACTGCCCTCTTTATAACCCTTCACATATTTGAAGACTCTTGTCAGATCTCTCACTCCCCCGATCCCCGTCTTCTGTTCTCAAGACTCTGGTCAGTTTTTTAAACCTTTCCTCAGGTTTTCTCAACCTTTTCTCATGTTTGTTGTGCTCCTCTGATGATCTCTGATATGTCCACTTCTTTCCTAAACTGTGGTACCCAAAACTGGAGACGACACGGCAGCTGAGGCCCGCGCAGTACCGAATAGGGAGGAACATGTCTTGCATACAACACACCTGTTAATACACCCCAGAATGATGTTACCTTCTTTTTTTGCCACTGCAGCACGTTGGCTCCTAGTCAATTTGTGATCCACTATAACCCCCAGATCCTTTCCAGCCATGCTACTGCCTAGCTCATTAGTCCCCATTTTGTAGCTGTGCGCTTGATTTTTCTTTCCCACGTGATGTACTTTGCACTTGTCTTTCTTGAATTTCATCTTCTTGATTTCAGACCAATTCTCAAATTGGTCCAGGTCATTTTGAATTCTAATCCTGCCCTCCAAAGTGCTTCCAACCCCTCCCAGCCTGGTGACATCTGCAGTTTTTATATTCATACTCTGCACTGCGTTATTCAAGTCATTGATGGAAATGTTGAATAATACCTTAGCCAGGACAGACCATCCTGCAGACACATCCTTTCAGTTTGCAGCACACCATCGAGAACTACTCTTTGAGTTCGGCTTTTCAACCAATTTTGCACCCAATTACTATCCAGTCCACATTTCCCTTGTGTTCATTTGATCTCCTCCTCAGCCGTTTGTCCATGTTTCCACTTTTTGTAGGATTCCTTTTTGATTTTCGGTCATTAAAGAGCTCCCGGTGGCACCATCTTGCTCCCTTACCATTCTTCCTATCTTTGCTTCTCATCGGATGGTTCATTGTTGTGTCCTCAGTATTGTCTTGTTGGGAAACTGCCAGCTCCCTGAACTTCTTTAGCCCTTACATTTTTTCCCCAGGGGACCTTACCTACCAGTTCTCTGAGTTGGTTAAGCCTGCTTTTTTGTCCTTATTTTGTTACTCTCACGTCTTCGTTTCCTTAGAGCCATGTAACCTATCATGTCATGAGCACTTTCACCCAAATTACTTCCTGCTTTCAGGTAAAACGGCCCCTTCTGGGCTGAACATATACAACTCTGAAGTGTTCCCAATCTAAACCTTTGGTTTCAGTTTATAACCGCAAGGGGCTGCCCTGCCCATTGAAGGCCAGCCCCGTCCAAGTGGCTCTGACTGTCACACCTGGGACAGAGTCTGAGGTTTCATTAGTAGGACCAGCCGGCTCGGAGGAGCGGCTTATCCTATAAACAGCAGCAGGAAACGGATGGGGCGCACCTCTCAAGTGCCCTCCACTGGTCAGGACATACTGCACCGGGCCCCGATTTTTATAGCTGTCCCGCATTGCCATTGCAAATCCTGGAGGGGCTGCTGGATGGAGGACGGGGCGCACTCTGCCCTTGGCAGCCCCCCACTGGCCGAGCACCTAGCTATGGGGCTGGCCTCCTGGCGTGCAGGGGAATTGTCCGGGGGGGGGGAACCATCAGTCAGCACTGGGCAGTGGCAGAAGTAGGAGGCAGGTGCCTCCCTCCCACATACTCCCTCTTCATGAGACTCCTCCCCCCACCAGCTGGGGCTGGGGGGTGGGACGGCTCAAGGGACAACTTTGAGGGGGTGGGGGCAGGTGTGGGGGGTGGTGGTTGGGGCAGATCTAGGGGGTGGAGGATGGTGAGGGCTGGGGGCTGACGAAGAGCAGGCCTGGTTTCCCCATAGAACTGTGTGTTCAGTAAAACATTTGAGGTCCCTCGTTGTGCCCCTCATTTCCAGGGGTCCCTGTCCCCCATGGCAGGCTCTGGGGGTTGAGAGGTCTGGGGTGGGTGAGGGTGACTGTGACTGACCAGAATCTGCTGGCGGGAGAAGCCTGTCAAGGTAGGGAATGGTGCACAATTAACCCTAGTTGAAGTTTTCAACGGGGCAACCCGGGGGAGCACACGCTCGTCGCTGAGTGCGAAGGCTTCACCATCTGGCCTTCAGCTTCGACTCGGCCCTTGCTCGGGCAAACACCCTTCGGCTTACTTAGCGCCGCTGGGCCAAATTGCTCTCCTGGGTGGATTGTCCAAGGAGTGGTGAAAACCCTCAGTCCTGCCCTCTGCGCAGAGCCGGTGTTGATAAACGAGACCTACTTTCAGCCAGTCCCCCCGTCTTAGGGCTCCGTTAAAATGATTTCCCGGCGGAGCCCTCACAGATATTTGAACTCGCATGTCTCCTCCAGTCGAGTGATAAACCCTGCCTCTGCCAGACAAGCGGGGCGGAGGGGCTTGAGTCAGCATCGTTAACCTGTAGTTTAATTAGTGCTGCTGTACCAAGAGACGCCGTCGAAATCCAAGAGCAGAAGGAGCCAGGTGCAATATTGCTGTTCCTTTAATAAATGCATGTTTCTCTGGGTGATGGTTGGCACCGGGATTCAGTGGGCAGAGTGAAAAAAGCGCTGGTCTGAAAGAGAACTGACTCGATACTTTATTATAGCAGCTAAACGTGGGCCCCATCTTCTCTTCTGAGACCACCGTCCATTGCTGGGATACCTGAGTGCCTTCTGTGTTAAGTAACCTGGCTAGAATCGATTGCAGGGGGGTTTTTCCGGCTTCTTTCTCCAGGTGGAAAATTGCATGTAGGTTCTTTGGTGTGATGTCCGCTGTGCTGGGCGAGTTAGCGCTGGACAGGTGGAAGACATGCACCTGACGGCTGGAGCGGATGGAGTGAGGTTGGCACGGGCTCTTCAATTCTGTACCAGTCTGTACCACAGGCTGGGACCAGCAGCCCCCTGAGACAGCGCCGTCCCCTGCCCAGATGAGCCAAGCCTGTGCTCTGTGCTCTCGGCTGAAGGGCAGAGCTGTGGATGTCTGTCCTCAGTCTGGGCTTGAGGTGATCTTTTAGGCAACCTGGACCTAGGCTGTTGAGAGCCATGATGTTAAGAACGGCTCAGAACCTTGTTCTTTATATCTACCCGGTCCCAGGGTGTGTGTGTGTGTCTATCTGCCTGCTTGTTAGAGGGAGTCAAAATAGTCACCAAAAATAGGAACGATACTATGCCTGTTTTGAAATGAAATAGAGGGATCTCTGAGAGAGCATTGCTGTACATTGAACCTGCCCTGTTAGCCTAAATTGATGAACCTCCCGGGGCTAAATTTACACCCCTCTCCTCCACGGCAGTCCCAGTCCATCCCTTGATCTCTGGACTTCGAACTCAGGTACATTTCTTAATGAGATCAGCACGTCTTTTAGTGGTAAGCCGGCAGGCTCTGGTCCTCATTCGGAGTTCTGCAGCAGAAATCAGGCGTGAGGCCGATGGGATCATGCCAGGATGAGATCAGGATCCGGCCTTGTGTGCAGCAGTCATTTGCTCTTGTGGTTAGACGTTAAAGCTACCAGCTTTCCCGGGCGGGAAGAGACGGGGCGATCACGCTGCCGTTTGTACCAGCTGTGTCAGAATACACCCCAGCCCCCTGTTCCCTGTCGTCAATGGGGTGAATCACCTTTGTTCTCGGAGCCAGCTGTGATTCTGGCCCACAGGGGCTGCCGCTCTCTCATTCAGGCAATAAAAGCCGAGCTGTAAACCTCTCTGTAAATCATTGCCTCCCCTAATTGCTCCCACTGACCTTTCCACACCTGCTCCTGCAGCTGGCAAAGAGACGAAGTCAAACAGAGCCCGGAATGGCAGGCCAGGGTCCAGAAGGGGGCATGCTGACAGCCCACACCCTGACGTCACGCTCCGGGCTGTTGAAACCTTTCTGATTTCTCTTTAAAGGCACCGGGGAACAGCTGGAAAAGCCAGGGTGCCTTTGTGCTACGTTTTCAGCTGCTGTTGTGTACTCTGGGGAGATCAGTTGGTGAATGAATAGCACTCGAAGGTCATTCCTCCTGGCTGTGTGTCTCCTATTCTGTCATCCACACAATGAGTTTACTCTGCTACAAACGCGGTGCAGTGTTTTGGCCTCTCCCGCTCAGTTCCCCATTGTCGCCAGCTCTCTTTAGCGTTTTGCTGAAAGCCCCAGCTGCTGGAGTCATTGTGTCGCATAAGAATCTCAGCTTTCGTTTAAAATCATAGTGGCCGAGAAACGCTTGAAAATTTGAAACAAACGCAGCCTCAAGGGAAATAGAACCAAACCAAACAACAAATAGAAAGACCCCCAGTCTTTATTTAATATTTATCATTTAAAAAAAAAAAACACACACTTTTTAAACCAATCTTGTGATTTGGGAGGAGGGAGTGTGAACTCACTCGTTCTGAATCTTTGGGGTGGGGAAAATAACATTGCCGTACCTCCTGGGGCTTCTCTGATCTTAAACTCTATGCACTGGAAATCCAGTTCCAGTTTAGGTACTTAATATGGCCCCATCACCGTAGTACCCAAGCAGCTGACAATGTCCAATGTATTTATTCTCAAAGTGGCTGAACTTGGGCCTTTTTTTACAGCACGTGACAGGAAAAACTGGCCTGCGTTCGGGCTTGGCTAAACAAGCACTTAGGGTGTGTCTACACCACAAAGAAAACCCCAAGTTAGTAAGCCCACCAAAGGCGAGGGTCTATTACAGGAGGGGGCGGGTGAGATTCTGCGGCCTGCAACGTGCAGAAGGCCAGACTAGATGTGCAGGACAGGCCCTTCTGCCTGAATGCCTGTGACTCTATGAGCCTGGGTCAATTGACTCGGGCTTGTGGGGCTAAAAATTGCAGTGGTGCCGTTCCCGCTCAGGCTGGAGGTCAGGCGCCGAGACCTTCCCACCTCGCTGGGGTTCCAAGCCCAGGCTCCAGCGTGAGCCTGGATGTCTACACTGCTCTTTGCAGGCCGGCAGCCTGACCCCTGCCAGCCGGAGGCCATCGACCAGGGCTCTGAGGTTCGGTGCTGTGGGTTTTTCTTTGCATTCTTGGCGTCCCCTGAAGCTCCATGGGGATCCTGTTGCCCGGTGCAGAAAGTTCCCTAGCTCAACCGCTCTGAAACAGAAGCAGATCAACATGCACCCGGGAACTTGGAGTGCAGGACAGTGGAGGCCACATGGGCACTTAGCGCGCGGCAAGCTAGCGGGGGGTAGATTTAAACCCAGCTGGCCGCAAATGAAGTGTTCATGTAGACAAGCTGCCTGTGTAACAGAACAGAAAAAGGGGCACTCGCTAAAGGGTCAGACCCGGCTGGCCTTTCCTAGGCCTGAATCCTAGTTCTGGTGCAAAGCCAGGGTAAATGGGCTTCATGAAGGAGAAATTTCTAGGGGTCGGGGAGGGCAGAGCCCTCCTGTGATGCTGCAGAGAGGAAGAAGGGCCATTCAGTGGCCATCATCATCGCTTTGGCCGTCCAGAAGGATCTGTGGCTTCTGTGCACCTCTAGAAGAGGAAGGTTTTGTCAGTAGTCATGAGTGCCCTCGACATTACCTAGTCCTTCTCCTGTCTGGCCCCAAGACGTTTCTGTGTGTGAAGGTGGAGGGAGGACAGCGGGGAAGCTAGCTTCTTGGTGTGCCGGCAGCATGACTCCTCTTCTCCTCCTCCCATGCAACAGAACTGTGTAGGATCCGCGTCATTCGGGGTCCTCCCTTCCTTGGCTGGGAACAGTTGGCTGTCTTGGGGCTCACTCCAGCGAATCTCCCTCTGTCTTCAGCTGGCCTGCAGGATTTGGCTCTGCTATGAATAAGAGTGGCTCACAGGGAAGCGGCACATAATGATCTTCGGGGGATCCAGATGTTCCTTTGAGCTTGGAACCCTAACACCAGCACAGAGGGGGGCCTGACAGTCTTACCCGCTTACCTAGCATAAGGCAACATAGCAGCATCCTCAGCGACATGTAGGCGTTCCATCACCTAAGTATCTTGAGCACCGTGGCACAGACCCTGGTTGAACAGAAATGGCAGTTAAAGTGATTATCCAAATGATCCCTGGAATCCCTGGCGCTGGGAGAGAATCGCTTTGATTTCGTGAATGGCTTTATAATGACACAGAACGAAATGCCCCAACGTGACAATTAACCTGTGCTAACACGTTAGCAGCCCCAATGGAACGGGGGTTAGCCTGGGGTAAGCAAAAACTTCGAACAACAGGAAACTTATCAGAGCAAACACCAGTTCATACCCCGCAAACAGCTGTAAAGAGACATCGGACCGAGCCAGGAGTGTTGTTTAGATAGACTAAATGTGTTCTTGTAGGTCACTGAGATGCATTGCACTGCTTAGACATCTCAATTAAACAAGGGAGAAGTGGATTTTTGGAACCTACTCAGCTGACAGTGCTGTCTGTCCCGCCTACCTATATGAGGTGTTCTTTCTGTTGCGCCATAATAATACTATCCTACAGATGGGGAAACTGAGGCACAGAGTGGTGACAGTGCCCCTGGTCGCACGGCGAATCACTGGTAGAATCCTGGAATCCTGGAAGAGCCAGGAAAAGAATTCTTACTCCGAAGCCTGCGCTGTAACCACTGGACATTACTTCCTTTTAAAAAATTCTGTCTGAACAGCTATTCCTCTTTGTCTTCTTGCATTGCACAGAAAATTGAACTTACTAAGAAATATTTGGTGAAATTGACAGCTTGGGTGTGTTTGGAAGCATGACATACTAGAGATTTCTAAAGCTGCAACATTCAAACTGCTCTGCTGTTGTCTTACTCCATCATATGAAAGCCCTGTGCAGAGGAATTCACTACAGAGGTCAAATCATAATTCCGGATATGGAGTCGTCAGTTTAGGGGTGATTTTATTAAAGAGAAAAAAGAAAGAGAGGATATTGACTAATAAAAACAATAAAGGAACTTGAAACATCCATTTTACCTCTGTCAAGCTGCTTAAAACACAAAAGCATAAATGTTTTATCCACCACCGGTCAGCCACGGAAGTGAGCAGGCAATTATCTGCTTTGTACTTTGTTTTTTTGCATGGCATCAGATGCTAAGATTTTATTGCAAAACTAGAAACATCATGGCCCAACCCCCCATCATGAACAATAATGCAGCTGTAGTATTGTCACGAACAGTCTAGTGTGTATGCGTGTAACTCTTCTGCCAGCTCTTGTCAAAAAGAAAAGGAACGGTTCAAATATCTAGGGGTTCTTCTTGAAATGAACATGCCTCATCAGCTGGAGAACCTACCCAGAAACTAGGGAAAACTAAATACTGCTCCTGAGCACCCTTAGCAGGCAATATTTCCCCTCTCACAAGCAAAGAGACTACATGAAACAAAGAAAATTTTTCTAAGGGGAAAAGGAAACCAGCGTCAACTAGGGAAAACACACAACAATAAAACAACAGTAGGGTTATATGAATAATAAGTAAAATGCCCACAGACACCCAGTATCTTGGCCAATAGTCCCTGGCCTCAGTTTCCCCATCTGCTAGTGTGAACATCCAATGGACAAATGTCCCTTTAACACACCACCTTCCCCTTCCCATCTGCTTCACCCCATTCACAGTTTGTTGCCAGTGGTTAGAAGTCCCAGAGTCCAGGAGGTCACTTGAACAGGTTCATTTCCAGCCCGTATGGGGCAGTGTCTGGCTTCCACGAAGAGATGCCTGACTGCCAACTCTACGCCATCTCTTTCCAGGCTGCCACTTCTGGCCACAATACTGTCTCCGCCACGCCCAGTACAGAGGCTCCACCACCCAACCTAGCTATAGTGAGTACAGCTCTAGTGGTGCTAGGTGGAGAGCAACTTGCCATGCCACTGGAATGATCTCTCACCACAATGCAGTCTCCACACCACCTTCTGCAGTGAGGCCACCTTTGGGTGTCCAGGGTCCATCTAATTCAGCTGTAATAATACTAGATGGGCGATCCCTTATTAGAGCTTCCTCATTAGACTGTGTGCATGAGGGGGGACGGGAGTGTGCCAATAACTCATAGGACTCAAACAGAATCCTCACTATCAGGTATTTGCTCCTAACTAGGGGGGGAATTCCTCCCTGCTCCTTTCTTCTGGTGTGTGGCCAAGCCCCATTATCCAGAGGTGCAAGAATGAGGTTTTGGTTAGGGTGACTCTTCACTCCGGGCATATTCAGTACTGTTCCATTGCCCTTTTGTCACACAACAAGGACAATAACATTCCATTTCCCCTTCACCCGAAACCAAAGTGAACTTCAAACAAAACGAGCAAAATCTTCATCCTGAGATGGTGCTTAGCAGCATGCAAATAAGGTCTGACACATTCTGTCCCTTCCTCCAGTTTACCAATAGATGGCGACACAGAGTTCCTTCCCTTTAGAGAGTCAGGCCACAGCCTGACATGGGTACGGTTGCTCCCTACTGGGTGGAATCAGAATGGTGGATCATACACCCTTTACTACCAAGCACTACAAGAAGCTTCTCCTCTAGCTTGCATGCCCGGGGCTCGTGATTCTAGAGCAGGAAGTGCTGCGTTCCAACCTTGATGTTACTGTGAAGTTTTGAGTGGTCATGGTGTGCAGTATAATTACAATCCGGAGGTTCCTAGGTGAGTATAGCTTTGCCATTGTATGTGATCTAGGCCACCTGATTTTCACGGCAGAGCACCTTAGGAGGTCCACAGAGCTGCTTGCAACAGTGCTGCAGAGCATGCATGAATGGCACAAGAGGCAGCTGCGCTGATCTAGCACGTTTCAAATATGCACGGGCTCATCTTCAGGCTGAGCTCTCTGCCTGCTAAGGCCTCACCACTGCTTTGTGTCCCTGGAGTGGACCCAAGGGCGAGGCCCTTTAACCCTGATTCTGATCTCTCTTATATCAGCGTAAATCAGGAGTCACACCGCCAAGAGCCGCACAGTTCTGTTGATGCGAGTGAGAGGAAGCCCAGCCGCTCTACTATAAATTCTCCGAAGAGCATGAAGAGGCATTTTAGACTGCGGCAGCGTGTTGTGAAATTTCACTTTGCATTTTTTTTTATCAAATGAATGCCATGCCTCCCGTGTGTGTGTGATTCATCGTCAGCTCATCTGAGGCTGTTTGTTCTTTACATTTCTTCCAGTCGTGCCACTTTCCTGACTTTCCACTCAGCACCACCTTGGGGAATTCCACTTAAACAATGGCATCTTAAAGCATCTTCCCGAGAGGGAAGTGTAATAATGGCTGTGGGATGTGAGGGGAGCAACGAGAATAGTCTAAATGGAAGTGATGGCTTTTGTGCTCAGTGTCGCCTAGATTCATTGGTGTTTCAATTTCCAGGGGCTTTTTGGAATCTAATTGTGTCCCGTGTCTCCTCCCACCTTCCCCTTCTCTAAAATGAGCTAGAAGTTTGAATATGTGTGGGGCTTGAAGGATTTTTTAGCATAGAAGAATGCAAAAAAGAGCAATTTCTCAGCAAGATTTACTTAAAAGAACAGCTGATATAAATAGGCATAACTCCACTGACTTTGACGGGCCAGTTCCTCAGCTGATGTACCTCTGTTGACATCTATGGATACTCAGCTGAGGCAAGTGGACCTGGCTCTGTTAAAGTCAAGAGTCAGATTCTCAGCTGGTGTAAACCTCTACTGAAGTCAACAGAGACCATTTACATCGGCTGAGGATCAGTTTCCAAGGATTAGCCAAACTGCCACACATCTGAATATTGTCTCTAAAGCCAGGTCCACCCCACAAACCTTTGCAGGGGATGACGAAGTGTGATCTGTGACTGGCAGAGCTGTGCTGGCGAAAGATCCTGGTGAATACCTTTTGCCAGTGTCGCTTGTTTCACTCGGAAGGGCTGGAATAAGCTACCCTGGGAAAAGCTGGTTAGCTCGGTGTGCTTTAGGGCAAGATTTGAGGACTTCAGTAACTCAGACAGAAGTTATGGGCCTATGACAGGAGTGGGTGGTCCAAGTTCTGTGGCCTGTGATGTGCAAGAAATCAGATGATCAGGATGATCCCTTCTGGACTTATGGGTCCATGAGTCTATGGGTTTGTCTACACTTGAAACGCTACTGCGGCTTCAGTGTAGAGCTACCTATGTCAACAAGACGGGTTTCCCATCGGTGTAGGTAATCCACCTCCCAGGGAGGCAGTAGCTAGGATGACAGAAGAATTCTTCCATTGACCTAGCGCTGTCTACATTGGGGGTTCGTTGGGGGTTAACTATGTCACTAAGGTGGGTCAACCTACTTTTTTTAAGGTGGCCCAGGCCTGTGAGACTGTGGTATGTATGCTGCTACAATAGCTGGATAGGCAAAGCCTTCCAAATGCAGACCTGTTGTAATCAGCAGACATAACAATCTCAGAGCTGCAGACAGTGGCAACCTGGAGGGGATAAAGGAGGTCGAGACATCACGTCTATCTCTACAGAGGCAATGGGCTTACAACCCTTTCTCTTCACTAGCCAAAAGCTCCAACCAAGATCCAGAGCTCCAAACACGCCCAGGCTCTTGGAGAGTTTGTAATCTGAACCTGGAACTGGACCAGAATTTTGCAAAGAGCCCCTGTCTTTATAATAAACTGAACCAAAATCCTGGATCCAAATTTTTGGAGGATCCAGCATCCAGACTGGGAGATTGTACTGACCTTTTAGCACCACGAGGATAAAATTCTGCTCCCGTTTACACTGCAATCCAGCTCACTGAAATCAACGCAGCTCACAGTGACTGTGGAGTCAAAGCAAAGCTGATCAACTACAGGTTTTAATCCTCGCACGGGCATAGGTAGCAATGTTGCGGAAAAGGGGCTGGGGGGATTGTCATTCTGCTTAGTATGTGCAGCACCTGTAGATAGCAAGAGTCTCTCTGTCTGCTGCAAAGGCATCTGTAAGGCAGCTGCAGCTCTGAGTTTTGTTTCAAATGCAGACTTTTACTGAGTGAGAAACACACTGTGCTCTCTCTCATAGAGTTGCCAGCATGGCCCTGGCTGTCATAATGCTTGGGTCCCTCTGCATTAATCTGTTCGGTGAATTTCACGTTTCTGTGTCTGAGCAAATTTAACTTCCCACCCTGATCTCCCCAGATCAGGGAATACCCAGTTGTGTGACCCTGCCCCCTGCACTCCAGTTCTACCTCTCAGCATCACAAGGCGCCTTCACTGAATCCTTGCAGTCTTTTGCAGATGGACTTTAAACCACTGCTGTCTGATGTTTCATAGCTGCTCTTGTAAGGGGCCAGGTCAGTTCACACTGGGTCCTGGGCATCTAAGCCCTACACACAGGGAGTCTCAAAATGACCTTCTTGCTCGCTTCGCCAGCAAACACAAGGTCCAACAAATTTTAACCCCAGGTAATCGAACTTGTAACTCAGACTGAGCAACGAATGCTCCATCTTTAAGGCATGTCTGCACTGGAGCTGGAAGTTGCTGACTAATATATGCTGGCTAGCGTATAAATATATAGCATATTAATAATCTGTATTATCCACACACTATATATATATTAGTACGCACCAAGCACTAGTAATATTAAGCACAAATATTATAACAGTGATATATACTCTAAAGTGGCCTATACCTGAATCCTGGTCACGTATGCTAAGTATCCCGTAACACCCTGAATTTACTGAAGTAATCATTTGGCACAAGCAGATAGGAAACTTGTCAAAATCAAGATACATCGTTCTACGTCTTAGTGCAACCTAGGAAAGTCCCTTCATGGATAAGTACCTGGAACGCCAGTATCCAAAACAAAGGTAAGGAAAGAAGAGAACAGCGAGTTAGGGAACTGCTAACCCACTGCTGAGTTGGGTTTTAGTGACATGTAAAGAAATGTGTAAAATCATATGAATAGTACCAGGTGATTCGGCATTGGTGAGGCCACATTTGGAGTATTGTGTCTAGTTTTGGGCCCCCCACTACAGAAAGGATGTGGACAAATTGGAGAGAGTCCAGCGGAGGGCAACAAAAACGATTAGGGGGCTGGAGCACATGACTTATGAGGAGAGGCTGAGGGAACTAGGCTTGTTTAGTCTGCAGAAGAGACGAATGAGGGGGGATTTGATAGCAGCCTTTAACTACCTGAAAGGGGGTTCCAGGGAGGATGGTGCTAGGTTCTCAGTGGTGGCAAATGACAGAACAAGGAGCAATGGTCTCAAGGTGCAGTGGGGGAGGTCTAGGTTGGATATTAGGAAAAACGTTTTCACTAGGAGAGTGGTGAAGCACTGGAATGGATTACCTAGGGAGGTGGTGGAATCTCCATCCTTAAAGATGTTTAAGGCCCAGATTGACAAAGCCCTGGCTGGGATGATTTAATTGGGGTTGTTTCTGCTTTGAGCAGGGGGTTGGACCAGATGACCTCCTGAGGTCCCTTCTGACCCCCATCTTCCATGGTTCTGTGATTCTATGCAATGTGTAACTTGGAGAGCACATCTTTTCCGTAAGGTGAATGTAACATCGCTGCATGAGACTGCTCTTTGGAGCCTGGTATTTATTCACTCCACACTATTTATTCACTACACAACCTCGGTTCATTCCCTGAGCACTGCGCATCCTGAATGAGGCAGGGCTCCTGGGGGGAGAGGGAGAAAATACTGTGTGATCATGTGATTAAAGTCTGTACCATCATGAAGATACACAACAGGGCAGAGTTAAGGTTACACAGGCAACCTTAATTCTGGCATTTCCTAACTTCTGAATGCTTGACTTTGCAACCTTAATTATTTTTAATATAGATTTTTTTTTAAAAAAAAAATTGGGTTTGGCAGAATTCAATTTTTTTTATACTTTTGATGGATAATGTTTATTTTTAAGTATTTTTTCAATTTTTATTTATTTAAATGATCACAGTTGTGCAAAATTATGGGTTGTAAGCATTTTTTAAATATTTGTATCAATTTAAATGTTCACAGTTGGAAATTATAGAGGGTGGTGAGACAATAAATATTTAATGACTGTAGATGCTGATTCAAAAAGTTAGAGTTTTCTAAGAGTCAACATCATATGTCCAAATATACAAAATAAATTGCCCTAAATCAAACTTCAGTAAGTTCTCAAGCAACATTTTCCTTACTTTGCATACCTGTAAATTTCGATTAGTGGCGATGGCAATATTTCTCCATCAGTTTGTGTATGTGCAGTGAAATTGACATTTATCAATATTTACTGATAAAAAATTAATCCTTCCAAGCCTAATTAGTAATAAAAAATAATCATGGGCCACAAGGCTATGAGAAAGGCAATAAAACCCTCTTGCACCTGCTGTCCATAGAAGATAGAAAGAGACCATAGGTGAGTAGATTTTTCTCTGTCAGTTCTCTGGCTTTTTTTTTTTATCATGGATAGAAGGCAGAGACGAGAGGTTAGTCCACTGAAAATACTTCCATATCCTGAGCTTCCTCCTTATAGAGCCAGCACTTGAATGATAACACGCGGCTTTCAAACTGGTGGCACTTCACCTCAGCTGGCCCAGTAATTCAGTAACTCCCCATGTCTCGTTTAATGCAGCGTCATCCCTACTCGAGGCGGTGGCTGTTGAGAACAACTGACATGCCAACCCTACCGCTACCCACTCCGCAGTTGCTTTTATCACTACCGTTTGTTATGACGTGCAGCTGCAGACTCCTAGACGTTCCCCACAGGGCTTTGAAGGCAAAGGAAATGTACAGAATATGGTCACATTAAAGCAGTGTTGCCAACTCTTGCCATTTTATTGTGAACATCGTCAGATTTCTTGGTTTGGTTCAGTTTTGTTTTCTTTGTAAAGCTCCAGCTACCAGAGGCAAGTGATTAGGTGAGAATCTCAGCTTTCCTATTAAAAAACAGAGATTGCTAGCCCACCTGGTCACAGAGAAAAACTTGAAAACACGGCTCACGGGCATCCTAAAGACTCTGAAACCAGACAGCAAAAAGACAGCAGCTAAAACGCATTATTTAAACAAATCAAATGATTTTGAAGTCAATCTCTTGATTTTGGGGGGCGGTAGGAGGGCGGGGAGGAGGGACTCAAGATCTTTGAATGTTTGGACTTTGCCATGCTGCAATTTGCTAATAACAAGAAAGAAAAGTAAAATAATTAATCATTCCTATTGCAGTTAACTGGGTTGAGCGAGAGAGACAGAGTGTGTGTGTGTATATACGTATATCTATATGTACACCACTGCCCTCTATAGGCTGAAGTCAGAACCACTAAATGCTGTGTCATAGGCCCTATACTGCTCATAGCTCGGGTGACAGGGATATGTGCTTTGGAAGCAGGAGAACCTGAGTGCTGTTCCTGATGGCATGACTGTAAATTCTAAGCAACCGGGGCATGCAGCACCGTAACAAACAGGGAGTGAAAAATTGCATCTCCCCACCTTGCCATTTTTGGGAGAAACAGCTTAGACAGAGAGACAGAAAGCAGCAGCACAGAAGCAGCATGTGTGGAAGAGAAATTATCCGGCCAGTAGCCTGACTGACGTGCCTGCACAACCAGCCACCCGTGCCCGAATGCAGCTGCAGCGGGGTGAGGGGAGATAAGGGAGTTGGCTGTCAGAGGCAGACGGACACGTAGCCAGTCAGTTGCACTATGCCGGGCAGGAGAGGCAGCTCCATTTTACTTCTTCAGAGGTGTCCAGCCACAGGGTGCCCCCCTTCAGCGGGCTGTCCCCAGACCAGCTCAGCTCCTGAAGCCATAGGGCAGGGAGCAGTCAGCCCCTCCCATCCAGCTAGTATGGGGAGGGGAGAGACAAAAAGGCAGAGCAGCCACCAGACCCCACTGCAGTTTGTCTGCCAGCCTCACCCAGGAGGCTGCTTTTGCGCCAGACTCCAGCATGAGGGCAAGGAGTGAACTGCCCAGCTCTGCCAAGCTCTGGCTGCCTGTGAGCCGGGCGCCGGAGCAGTGTGGCGGGATGGCGCCACCCATGCTGCTTCCTTTTTGGGGCCAGGCAGCTGCACAGAAGGAGGATAGATGGCCAGACCGTGCAATCCGAGGGGAGCGTGGGACTCAAAATTCCCCAGGTGTAAAGTGCTGAGGGAGGAGAGCGGCACGGCATGCGTTTAAGCGGCTGGATCTGTGTGAGATCACAGGCGAGTCCTGGAGAGAGAGACAGAAGCCCAAGGCAGTTGCTTCTTGGGACAGGGCAGCAGCGCCTGCCGGGAGATGTGTGCAAGCTGGAGCCCCCACTGTGGCGTTTCTTCCCACCTGAGTTCAGGGAAACAGGGCTTGTGCATGGCTAGTAAATCAACACGTCATGCTCGGGAGATACATGACTTCCTGGCACCGATTTCTGCCCCAAGCAGGATTTGCAAGACCCCTAACGCTGCTCCCACTTGGCAAAGGAGCGACGGTATTTCATCGTTCTAAAGAGAGGGAGGGGACAGTCAAACTGGCCTTTATTGGCTCAGCTCCATGACAACCAACCTCGGAGCAGACTGATAAGAAGCAAGGCACACACCCCAAATTGGCCGTGAGTTCTATACTTGGATTTCAGCACTTATTAAGCGTAAACTCCTCCGGCATTACAGCAGCCTTACCATAGAGTCACAGACAGTCCCTTTGGGTACGCTGATCTGTTTCGCCACCCGGGTGAGCTTACCTTTGTGATAGATGGTCCCTTCCGCCAAGGATCACTGCAATATTCCGGTTAATCCCAGTCCCACAGGACCAGTCACTTACCCAGGTCAATTGCACCTGAGCTCTCACACTGAAGACAACCTTATAATAAACTATCTGAAGATTTATTATATAGGTAA
Source organism: Emydura macquarii macquarii (assembly GCF_026122565.2). NCBI lineage: Eukaryota > Metazoa > Chordata > Testudines > Chelidae > Emydura > Emydura macquarii. The sequence goes on along the minus strand of NW_027133607.1, from coordinate 7,675,722 downwards.
AGGAAATAAGCGCGTTATTTACAAGGTGAAAGTGGGTAACCACACATACAGGCAAATGAGTTTTCAATCAAGTTAAAAATATAAGAGACGCTTCTAGGCCCGATTCACAAATACAAAGGAGCCATCCCAGCGGTACACTCTGCTGCTGCAGGCGCAATCATCTGAATGTAAAATTACAGCTGTTGCTCTACATTTACATCAGCCACACGAAGAAGGGAAAAACAGTGATTATCTGAGAGTGGGAGCAACTGGTTGCTGCTGTGCTCTGGATCCTGGTCTCCCTGGTTCCTACCAATGGCCCTTGTTTTAACGTAACCCTCTCCTTTCCCCCTACTAAGTGTTTGCGGCTTCTTCTTACAGCTGATTGGACCTTGCATCCTTTAAGATATGACGCTAATGTCACAGTGGCTGATTGTGTCACCTGCCCATACAGTGGCAGCGCTAAGACCAGCCGGTGGAGGGTATAAATCAACTCATCGCATCTAAGGTGGGCCACTGAGGGGTTGTCCACACTCCCGCTTTTGTCGGGATAACTTACGTCACGCAGGGATCTGAAAAAAACACCCCCCCTGAGCGACATGCGTGACACTGACATACGCGCCGGTGTGGACAGCGCTATGTCGGCAGGAGAGCTTCTCCCGCCGACACAGCCACCCCCACTCATTTAATTGTGTCGATCTCTCGCCTGTCGGGACAGAGCGGCTACACGAGAGATCTCACGGCACCGCAGCTGCATTGGTACAGATGTAAGCTCTCGAGTATAGACATGGCTCGAGTCAATTTAGGAGGGAGGTGTTCCAGGAGCTCTCCTCTATGTGGCTGGAGAAGCAAATCTTGATAAATGCAAGCGTTCTGAGACCTCACGCTCACAATTGTAAAGGCTGTGTTTTAAGAAGGTGCTAACGACACAGACCAGCCCAATAGCCACATCCTTGACCTCTCCAAAGCCTGGGCGTTTGAATCCTGGGCTTTGACTCTACCTGTTCCAGTGATGAGGGGCAGGTCAGAGTCAGCATTTGGACCAGGAGCTAAACTTCCGCCAAATTTAAGCATATTTGGATCAAAAGTTTTGACTCTGCCGCGCCTGCCTCTCGTTCCGTCTGTCGTTCAGTTCTGCTCGGGAAAGCAGCTTTACAACGAGGCCCTTCTTCCTCCCATGGCTCTGATTTGAATGAATCCCAGAAACTTTTCGCTCAGTGGGCCGAGTAAATTCGGAGAGCAAGCTGCATGGCGTGTGAGTGTGTGTATTCGCTTGCTGAGTGCAGGAGCATGGCAACGGCAGACGGCGGGGCAGGGAATGAAGGGACCCATTCCCTGCGAACAGCTGCGTCAGCTGATTACAATGGCAAATCTGGGAGCCGTTGAGAAGCAAAAATAAGCAGCATATTGTTTTAAAGCGGCTGAGCAGCCGGCCAGTGCTGTACCCCAGGTATCGTTTGCTCCTAAATTTTGTAGGGAATGTGGTACTAGTGAAATGACAGCCACAGAGCCTGACGCCCTCTGTGTCCCCGCATAGCTGTGGGCCAGATCTATGTACCAGAGCCTTTGTGTGTCTCTCTATAGCCAGGGAAGGTGTGACTGTAGCAAACCCAGGCTAGCTTTAATTTAGCCAGCCAGGGTAACGATAATGAAGACAGGATGACCGGGCTAGCAAACAGGTGCATGTCTGTGATCCAGGGTATGTACACTGGTTGCTAACCCATGCCACCACATCTTCATGACCTTCATTACCCGTGCTAGCTAGGTGAAAGCTAGCACTGCTCCGCCGACCCATGCCACCATCAAGCTTTCAGAGCAGTGCGGACACACCCGGGGACAACATTGTCCTAAGCCTAGTCCTCTCCGCACATCCTGGGATGTGCTTCAGGAAGAATAGGACATTGCCTGGGCCAGGAGAGGAACGGAAAACACCCCGGCCTGCGAAGTTCATCTGTGAAAGGTAATGCGGCCCTGGTTCGATACTTCCACCCGCGGCCCATCTTTCTCTATTTCTCTTTCTTTATGGGACGATAAATCAAAATCCACCAAGGAAAGGTGGGTGGGGCCCCTAAACGGCAGCAATCTAGAGTGTCCCCACCTGCATTAAAAGGTGTCTTTGGTGGGGGAGAATCCTCACGATTCTCAGCTCAGAGAACGGGCTGAGAAATGAACTTCCAGAGATGAAACCAGAAACCAGCCTGAGGTAATGCTGTCCATCCTCTCTAGCTGATAAAACTTTCCTACTGTAACATTCCCAGCATCACCCATCCACCCCCCAAAACCTCCCTTCAGCAGAGCTTTCCATACCCTGAAATGGGAGAAAAGCCAAAGACTCAAGAAGGCCGCTAGGGACAACTTCTCTGTTGCTAACCCTCTGAGGATAGGACAAGAGGCAATCGGCTTAAATTGCAGCCAGGGCGATTTAAGTTGGACATTAGGAAAAACAGAGGGGAAAAAAAGCACTGGAATAAATTGCCTAGGGAGGCTGTGGAATCTCCGTCCTTGGAGATTTGTAGGAGCTGGCTGGACAGACACCTGTCAGGGATGGTCCGGATAATAACCAGTCCTGCCTTGAGTGCAGGGGCTGGACTAGATGACCTACTGAGGTCCCTTCCAATCCTACGATTCTACGGGGACAGGCAGCAGTGCAAAACCCACAGATGGAGGGAAAAGTGGGGTTCATCTAAAAGGCCAGGGGCCGGGGCTGGCTTTGAACCTGACCTGATCCCATATTTTTAAAGCAAGTCTAACATATGAGTGAGGTCATTTACCTCCTGGCCTCGTCTCCAGGGCAGTCTAGCATTCAGTCGTTAGCCAAGGTCCGTCGAGAGTCGTGGGAGCTCAGACCCGGCCTGCCTTAGGGCAGCTAAACAGTTTGGGAACCACGAGGCTCCCTGACCCTGTTAGCTCTGCAAAGTGATTTTCTTGCCACCCCCCGAGGCCCGTCCAACCACAAAGTTGCCGTGTCTGCACTGAAGGTTAAACTGAGTGAGGCCTGGTCTACACCTCAAAGTCGGGTTGACATAGCTATGGCTTGGCTGTGAAAAATGAACACTCCCTCGCGCTGTAGCTACACCGGCCTACCACCCAGCGGAGACGCAGCTGGGGCGACGGAAGACTGATGCCGCTTCTCGGGAAGGTGGAGTTCCCACAGCCAAGGCAAAACCCCTTCCATTGCTGCAGGAGGTGTCTGCCCTTCAGAGGCGCAGCTGAAGTTGTGTGCTATAGCACAGAGATGGCCTGAGGGCAATGTTGTGCGTAGCTGTTCCCAGCCATCGAAACCTCTCTTATATCAGGCCAGCCTGCATCTTCATGTGCAAGCCACGCCGACAGAAAAGTGTCCACCAAGGAGTTCACTTTGGTTTAAACTCCCACCTGCAGGTGAACTGGTGAAACGCGAGCTCATCTCTAATTGACTGAGTGTGGCGTTTTCCGCAGTTCTGCAGAACTAGGAATAAAAGCCATCCTTTGGGGTAGTTTGGTTCGTTTTAATTGAGCTATTCCTCCCAAGATGGTTCATGTGTCTGACAATTAATTAACTCTGCTTTGAACTTTTGAAGCAGAGGTACAACGGTAGCATCAAAAATCTTATTCCTGTTCAGCATAAGTTGGACTCCTAAGTATTTTTTAGATGCCTGAGCCCATGTGAATCTTAATGTTGTCTCTTAATAGTCCAAGACCAGACTTTATGCTTCTGATTTTGCCTTAATAATCTTAAACCTCGAGACCAAATAAAACCCGTAATTGTCTGCATTAAAAACTAGCACATATTTAATTTGTTATTAACCTTTAGAAGTTAAAAATCCCTTAGGAACTAGCTACGACTCTGATTTTGATCTTGCCCACCTAAGTGGGGAATCCCCACTACAGAAGAAAAGAAGTGTCTTAAAACACAGTGAGTACCTGGGCGTGCTGCTTTCGCTGCATCATTATTATTTATATCATAGCTGCACCTGAAGGCCTCTGCCAGTATTAGAGTCCCACTACGCCAGGCAATGCAATCCACAGAATCAGAGCCAGTCCCTGCCCCAAAGAGCTCACAGTTAGCCAAGACACCGGGTGAAAGGACAGAGGGGGAACTGAGGCACGGAGCATTACATGCCTCAGCCAGGAATCACTTCAACCACATGATCATCCATCCTCTTCCTACTTCACTGCCGTGGGCCCATCTCGCAATTCTCCCCCTAGCTTCTTGCCGTTTTGTCCCTGTCTCTACAAACGCTGTTCGCTGAAAGCATTCAGAGAATTTCAGGACGTTGGGCCAGGCCATCTAAGCGTCAGCTTCACGCTGTCACTGCCTGAGAGCCAGCCACCTTCTCTGAAGAAGCGTGTGTGTGTGATGGGGGGTGGGTTGGGGGCATCAAGCAACTCAGGCCAAGTTAGGCCTCCACCGATACCATGTGAAGCGAATGAGTGACAATAACTCCTGCTCCACCTAATGAGGCTGTCAGGCTGCAGTGGGGCCAGAAGAACCTGTTAAACGTCCTGCTTTCCCATGCCAGCTTCATATCGTCCCTGGCTGAATTCTATCGCACTTTACACCTGTCCAGCAATTATTGGTCTGAAGGATCTTTGATCTAGTGGACCGCGAGGCTCACTTCATTCGTCCGTGACGTAATAGAGCACAGCGTTCTAGTTCCTTCGCGAAAACCGGCCGAGCAGCTTTTTTTTAATTTTCCGTTCGTAGCCGTCGGGCGCAAAGGCCTCCACAAAAACGAACCACGGTTTACGTCCCGTCCATGCATTCCCTTCCTCGAGGCACGGCGGAGCTGGACAGTTGCGCAGCAGCGCCCCCCACTGGTCTGTCCGCAGGAACTGCTTTGGGCGGGCTCCAGGCTATCCCTCCTGCTTCCTTGCTCATCGCCTGCCACAAGAAGGGCTGCTCTGGTGGTTCCAGGATTGCTGTCCCTTCCAGGAATAGCCCTTCCATAGCGGCGGCTCCCCCTGGGATTCTGGGCTGCCTCTTTTCTCCTCTCGCCCCTGCAGGGGAGTCCAGCAGTCTCTGGCTTAATCAGGGCCCTCCTCCCAGCCCAAGAGGAAGACGGCTGCTGGGTGAGGCTGGGTGTGGCCAGCGGCTTGGCGTCACTGATGGCCAGGCCAGGGGCCAGGTGGGTGGCTGGCGGAGCCTGGCTCGGTGAGAGAGAGTGAACTGATTGGCACTGGTGGGGGGGGTCAGGGAGGGATAAAACGGGGTGGGGAGAGATGGAGAAGCAAGCAGAGATAAAGGCAAAGAGCACTGGGAAGGATGGAGACCTCCGGGGGCAGGGCAGTGGATAGGACTCAGTGGCGGAGCCTTGTGGGGGGGTGAACTGGGTACCACCGTTGGGGCTAGATAGAAGGGAGAGGCTCTAGGGTGACCAGATGTCCTGATTTTATAGGAACAGGCTCAATATTTGGGGATTTTTCTTATATAGGCGCCTATTGCTCCCCACCCCCGTCCCGATTTTTCACACTTGCTGTCTGGTCACCCTAAAGGGCTCGCTTGCATCTACCGGGGTTCCTGGACTCCTGTGAATCCTGGCTGCTGCCCTGGGCACGGAGCAGCTGTTTGCACAGAGAGTTTGATGCATTAAACTGTACTGAGCTATCCAACACAGCGACACTTTCCAGTCCAGACAGCCTCATTGCCCTGTCTGTCCCGGCGTCCTCCCAGGAGCCCAGGCCTGACTCTCCAAAGGGAGCTGTCGCCGTCGCTGCCGTGATGAGGTCTAGAAGCGCCCCCTGCCACGGGGTCGCTGGGACGCCTGGGGACGCCTCCCTAAATGAATCAGACTGCAGAGACGGGTTAATGAGATTTTATACGCAGGGACACTGAGCCCAGCTCCAGAGATTCGGGCACTGACTTAACCCTGTCAATTTCAGTGCGGGAGACTGCTGGGGAAGGGAGGCACAGCCCAGAAAGCCATGGACCTTTACCCTCCCCCCATCAGCTGCTGGCGGCGCCGTCATTCAGCATCTTCGTCAAACGCAAGAGCTGTCAGTGACGGCTCTGCACCAATACAGCCCGGGATCAGCGCCAATCGTGGTACCTCCCCACCCACCCCCCCTTTACAACTGGCCTTCTGCTTTGCCATGGAGATGCTGAGAAGGAATGATCAGTGATGCACGTAGGATTCATTGGTCCCTGACTGACTTGAATGGGACGCTAGGTCAGGCCCTGGTGCATGGTTTAGTTGTTATTTTCCACTAGAGTTATCAGGCTCTGTAATGCCAGGCACTGGCCAGGACAAGCCAACGGCCTCCAAAGAGATTCCAGTTGAACTGCAGATGTGACACAACGTTGGGGGCTGAAAAGCCAACACTGGGGTAAGGGCAAGGAAAGAACCAAGATGTTAAGCCATAAGCTTAACTCCTTGTAGATGTGGGTTCGTCTTACAGGTGATGTTATGATTATGTGTGAGCTCACTGGGGCGGGGTGTGTTCTGCATCGGCCTCAAGCGGCTGGCTCACTCAAGAAGCGAAGGAGCCGTTATTCCATCAGTTCAAGTGCCTTCGGCGTTGCAGCTTGCGGATTTTCTCGCTGCCGAGGATGCACGAAGAGGCGGTGGAGAAGCGTGCTGTGTTGCATGTGTTGCATGTGCGTCCAGTGGACGAGGGCTGGGCTCTCCAGGGAGAGGCGTGGAGGGCTTGGAGTGAACCTATCGCTAAGCTGTAGAGAGAGCAGGGCCTGCACAGGCCTGGAGGGGAAGCCTTGTGTTGCCTGTGGCCTCTGGAGTCGCAAGAATATAATTTTGACCCATGCCAGGCACAGACGAGGCTTCCTCCCGCTAAGGGAACGTGGTAAAGAGGTGACTCCCAGCCTGGCACCTCCGGGAAGCGAGACAGCTTTGGTGCCCTAGGCTTGAGAAGGGAATCAGCGGAGGTCTAGAAGAAGAAGGAACCATTGGGGGGTATGGAAACTTGTCACTGAGGGACTGGAAGGGGAGTCTCTAAAGCGCTTCAGGATCCTTCAGGATGCAAGGCACTCTACAAGCATCAGACGCTATATGGGGATGCGGCATCCACAACCCCTCACTCAGACAGTAGCCCTACGGCATTTGATGGATCCTAAGGGTGCATCCAGTCATTAAAGAGGCCAATAATTAAACAGGCACCTCCTCCCTCATTTGCTAGTCACACTACACAGACAGGAAAGATTTGAATTAATTGTGTGCTATCTCCAAGAGCAAGTGCCTGTCAGCGCGGTGGAGCGGCAGGACAGACAGGAACTCCATCAGAGGGGATGTGGTGAGCGGCTGGCGGTGGCAGCGTTTCGTTTGGCGGGACTCTGTTGTCATCGGCCAGGGTAACTCTCCAACCGCGTTACCAGTTTATCCCACAGGGGGGAGACAAAAACAACATTTATTTACGGTGGGGCTCCCGGTGTTCTCGGCACTTTCTGGGTGTCGAGGAAGGGGTGGTCCCTGCCCTGAGGAGCTGAAGACAGGTGGGCAGCCGGGTTAGGAGAAGGGGAACAACCGAAAGGGGAACTTTGTGTGCAAGTTGATTCAGCTCATTGTAACCAGCAGGGTTGGCGTCTAAGAGGGACTTGAAGGTGGGCTGGGCAGGTCAGGGTACCTGATGAGCGCCTCATCAACTGTATAATTAATATCATTATTATTTATGCTAGGGCAGGACCTACAGGCTCCAGCGGAGATCAGCGCCTCTTCAGCTAGGTGCTCTCCATACACAGAGTAGGAAACAGTCCCTGCCCCTAGGAGTTTACAGTCTAAATAAACAAAGGAGGAGGAAAGACGTTTTATTGTCCCCCTCTTACAGAAGGGAAACCGAGGCATGGAGCCATTAAATGACTTACCCAAGGAGGCTGTCATGGAGCCGGAAAGTGACCACACCGCTTCCAAGTCCTAGGCTAGTGGCCTTCCCCTCAAGGCCCGGCTTCCTCGCCTGAGCCATAGGACTCGCCCTGAAGAGACGTTTGATAAACGATCCCTCAGGGCAAGCCCGCGAACCAGTGTGTGCAGGATTTCCACACCAGCATGGAAGGGAATTATCTGGCAGGGTGCCGAGGGGACCCGCTAGGGAGGAAATAACTGAAATAGATAGAGGTAGATGTGGGGGGCACACATCATGGAACTGTGACCTCTAAGGCTGGGGAACAATTTTCAAGGTCCGTGGTGGGAGCCTCACCGATCTGGCTTTGCTAAGAGCCTGGAGTACAAAAGCCTCTGCCCACAGCTCCTTCTTCATCCCTGCTGCAAAGTGACCATCTGGAGAGTGGTTTCTTCCAGCTAGCCTCTGACGAGCGTGAGCCTCTGTAGTACAAACCCTGCTCCTTCTGCTTTAACAGTATGCTGCAACTCCGGCCTGGCAGGGCCATATCTAGGGACAAGGGGGTACCTCAGCCCTGGGCTTCGCTGAGAAGGAGCCAGCTAATTCCAGCTGCAATAGGGGCTTTGATTGTGAGGATCTGTAGCCTCTCGGGATTGGATTGAGCCCCTGCATTTATTTATTCTGAAAGGGGCTCGGGCCCAGATCCTGAAAGGGATTTAGGCTCCTAACTTCTATTGGACTCGAGGGAGCTGGGCCTCAGATACCAGTGACAGGCAGAGCACAGTACAGCAGAAGAGCCTTAGGATGCTACAAAAAAGCTCATTTCTAGGGGGCCACCGCCTAACCCGCAGCGAGGCGGAGCGTCCAGTCACTGCCCAGATGGGATGCCTGCCAAAGGCAGATTTCCGGAAGCTGCCGGAAAGAATCACGCCCACAGGGCCTGACCAACCAATGACAGACAAGACGCCCTGAAGCTGGCCGTTCATTGGTTGGGTGTGTCGTTGCCTGACCTCCAGGTGGCGTACCGCAGGAGGCGGAGCGCAGCGAGAACTCCCTGAAGTTTCTCTCCAATGCCCGGCTGAACTCAGCTCCGGTTAAACTCCACGGCTCTATCGCTGAGTCACCTCCAGGCTCTAAACTGCCCCGGCTCCAGACCCGGCACTGCCCAGCTGAGCCCGATTCCAACCGACGCCACGGAGACGAACGTCTTTCCCGCTTTGGACTCTGGAGTCGGCTGGGGCGGGAGCTATTGACAGCTTCCTCGCAAAGAGCCGCCGCTCACGTAGCCGGGCCTATTGTTCGGTCCCTGCTGTCTGCACTTGCTGCCATTATCCGGAATGGAGCATGATCAAATTACTCAATTACACTCTCCTCGCCCTGCCATCGCATCGACCATTTTTCTTTTGTCAAGGTCACTAAGAAAGTAGCCGTTGACATTTTAATCCAAGATTAGTCAACTCCCCCCTCCCCCGAGTGCTTTCTGACTAGATTCCTACTGCTACCCTTAAAAAAACAATCTATAACTGCGGCATTGCCTTGCTGAGCCAACGCTAGACGGGCGGAGACACCTCGCTCCGGGAGGCCTGCTTCACCGAGAGCAGACTACCAGGCCTAGTGTGGACACGGCCACAGCTGTTCTGCGTCGACGGCCCTAGCATTGAACTGTTTCTTGAAACGCCAGCAGTGCTGGGCTCTGGGCTTACGTACGAAGTATGTGATTATTATCTGCCACTGAGGAGCATGTAAGACATGGGAGGGAAGTTCCCCATTCTTCTCAGCACTGGTGAGGCCTCAACAGAGTCCAGTTCTGGGGGGCACACTTTAGGGAAGACGTAGACACATTGGCGAGAGGCCAGAGCCGAGCAACACAAATGCCAGCTGCTTTAGAAAACCTGACCTGTGAGGAAAAGTTAAAAAAACGGGACGTGGTTAGTCTTGAGAACAGAAGACTGAAGGGGAACCTGATAACGGTCTTCAACTACGTTAAGGGCTGCTATAAAGAGGACGGTGATCAGTTGTTCTCCATGTCCACTGAAGTTAGGACGGGAAGTAACGGGCGTAACAACACAGCAACACAGGAGATTTCGGTTTGATCTCAGGAGAAGCTTTCTAACCAGAAGGATAGTTAAGCTCTGGACTAGGCGTCTAAGGGGGTTGTGGAATCCCCGTCATGGGAAGTTTTTAAGAACAGGTTGGACAAACACATGTCAGGGATGGTTTATGTTTACTTGGTCCTGCCACAGCTTAGGGGGCTGGATTTGATGCCTTATCGAGGTCCTTTCCAGCCCTACATGTCTATGATTCTGTTTCTGCATACGGCTCACGTATAAAACATCAAAACACACACACATATAAAATCTATGGAAGCAGGTGAGCATTTTTAGGTAGGCAGAGTATAATAGCCCAGCTTGGAATTTGGTTCCGACATCAGGGCAAACTCCACTACATATGTGAAAAGTATCAAGAGATCATAGAAGTTACAGATGACAAAGACCTGTTAGTTCATCCAAGTCAGGTCTGGATTACGACATAGGTGCTATATGCCCATGTTTAGGGACTGAGCTCCTGGACTCATGTGATTACATCAGTTTTCATTTTAAAAAGAATAAATAAGGGTTTGCCTACACAGAGAATGAATTATACCAGAACAGCTACTCCTGATTAACTCCATGTGTGGATGCTTTTACTCCAGAACCAGAGTGCTTTATTCCAAATGATCTTAATCAACTTCCAAAGTGCTTTAAGATAATTTGGAGTCAGGTACTCTTATTCCGGAATAAGAACGTCCACACATGGCATTAATCAGGAATGATTAATCTGCTTTAAATTCTCACCCTACCTTTTTTCCATATTCATTTTCGTGTGCAGACAAGCCTTAAATTTCTAGCCTTGATGGCAGTGAAGAAAAGCTTATTCATGTGACCAATACAGTGACTCCCACCTGAGCTTGAAGCCAGCCTGAAACCATAGCGCTGAGAGGGGAGAGCTTGCCACACGCCTCTCTATGGGGTGTTCACGCCTGGCCTCTGCTTCGGGAGGCCTCTGATGCTACCTGCATGGAGGGGATGTGTATGGGCAGGAAGAGAAGCGGGCAGTGGATCTGGCTCACCTACCCCCGCCGCCACTTCTGGCAAGAAGAAGGGAGCCCCATGCCCCTCTGGGAGAGGAACCCCGCTGCCACCACTGCTTGAAGCAGTGGCTGGGATGATTTAGTTGGGGTTGGTCCCGCTTTGAGCAGGGGGTTGGACTAGATACCTCCTGAGGTCCCTTCCAACCCTCATCTTCTATGATTCTATGAGGGAGTGGGGGCGAGGCTCTGAGGGGCCATGTGTCAGCGTGCCTACACCCCTGGATGGCTTTAATCCAGCCTAGCCCTTAGCCAGGGTAGTATTGTTCCCTCCACCACACTATTATTTTGAAACTCCCACTGATAGACCTTTCCACCTCTTCCCTCCATAGTTGAATGCAGCCGCTCTCAGCAAGTCTTTGCTGCTGTTTGGTTTAAATTCTCCCTTTCTTAAGCTTTCCTCGCCAGTATTCCTATTTCAGCCCCATCGTACCACGCTTTATCTTCGCCGCCATCCTCGCTGTTTGAACAACTTCAGTTATTAATAGACTATCCTGTCCCCACATTAGCTGCATGGAAAACAAAAATTCTAATAAAAGGGGAAAGGAACCCGGCATTAATTTGGGAAAACGCCACAAGCATGATTCGAAAACACATGACCACGAGCAAAACATCCACCCCAGCGTACACTGGCCAGGGTCCTTTTCCTCCATGTCTCGCCTTGCGGTGAGCTAGTCGAACAAACAAATGCCCCTTGGACACGCCGTTCCCCTCTCCATCCACCGCACTCCACTCACGGATGTCGTCCTTGAGCAGGGACGACCCAGCAGTTCCGAGGTGCGTTTGCATGAGTTCACATCGCACGCTGGGGTTATGGGGGGAAGAGAAAGGCGTTGAACAACACCTCAGTTGCCGCTGCAGCACCGTTCAATGCTGCGTGGCTTACTCCTCTGCCATCAGCTGCTCTGCTGCAGCCTCTAGGATGTTTTGAGGTCCCACCGCTCACCACAGCTCTCACTTATGAGTGGGGGAGCCTGCCTGCTAGTGCAGGCTGGGCAGCCTCTTTCACCAGAGACACTGCCCCAAAAGGAGGTCTGGCTTAGCACTCGGACCTGGTTATCAGTGATGTCAGATCTACTGATCCACAACAAAAGACTCTGAATGGAGTCTTAACCAGCTCTGCACTTAAGCAGTGGAGAGAGGGCCTGTCAAATGGTGCCCGGAGCCCAAACCATCAGCGACAAACACCTGCCCTCGCCTTCTCTCATCTCCACGGGGCTTCGGTGCCTCTACCCCCTGCTTAGCAAGTGCCGTGCAATTGAGTGTGAACCCCTCAATCAGGGCAGGCCACGCACAGTTCCACTGCCCTTGAGTCACATGGCGAGGATGACAACCCTTTGCTGCCCCTGCAGCCAATAACCACGTGACTTGCAATCCAATCCCAGCCCAAAGTGGTCGTTGGAGCAAAGCAGCTCCATCACGCTGCGCACCTAGGCAGGCCAGGGGAGAGGAGGGGTGTCTATGCAAACAAGGTCAATTCCTGAAGTCTTCTCCTCCTCATCATCACTAGAGGCCGGGGGAGAGCTCATTCAGATCCTGCGTACAGATGTTTCCGCCGGCTGTATCTCACGGAGGCAAAAGTGGGACCCAGCGGCAGGGAGGGGACAGCCACAAGAGTGGGATCTGGAGGAGGGGCTGGAGCAGCTGCCATGGCGCACGAGATCAGGCCCTCTGCCAGGGAGCAGGTAGGATTCCCTGGCTCAGCCCCATCCTGCCTTCTAGCCGCTGCAGGTCCTGGCAGGGACACTTCACCTGGAGGAGGGACAGGCGCATGTTCACCACCTGCTGGGGTGGGGGGATGGGACAGGGCACCAACACCTGGGTCGTGGGGAGGTGGAGTTGGTGGACAAGGCCCCAGGCACCAAGGGTGGGCAGGAGCACATGGCACCAGATATCAGCCACGAGGAATTGCCATGGGAATGCCTGCGTGAACTAGTGGGAGACCCCTTCCCAGCCTGAAGGTAGCTGTGTCCTTCCCCCGGCCAAGTCTCGGTAGCTCCCATCAGTCCCCATCCTATTCCTCTGCCTCCCTTCCCCCCAACACTCCCTAGCCCTTCTGTATGCCAGCCAGAGCATAGTTCAGATAGGGGGATTGCACTGTTGCCAATTCTTTTGATTTTTATCATGAGATTAGTTGATGTTGAAGGCCCAGCCCCTGGAATCATGTGATTTTTGTCAGGGACTCAGCTTTCATTTGTCTTAAAAAAAGTTCTAGCCCTCATGGTTGCAGAAAAAAGCTGAAAAGCATGACCCAAATACAACCTAAAGCCAGAAGGCAAATGAGAAGAACCCCAACAATAGTATTTTTTTTAAAAAAAATCTCACATTTTTTAAGCCGTTCTCATAAATTTCAGGGTTCTGACTTAAGATACTTTGAGCGCACAGGGTTGTGCATACTGGGTTTGTCTGATTTTTTTAAAGGTCCTTCTAAGAGGATACATTTAAGTATTTATGGATTTTCCAGAATGCTTCCCAATTAAAATAATGCTACCTCCCACGCGTCTCAAAAGCAGCCTGCTCTCCTGTGGATTGTTGTGCCCTAAAAGTCTCCACTATCACACAATCAAATCAACTAGAGAAACTCAATTATAGTGGCATGACATTTCCAAGGAAACGTGGAGGATACATTCCAGTCATATTTTGGTCCTACCAAAGCAGTTCAGATGGTAAATCAATAGTAAACATTTAAGGCTAGGTTTGTTTTTAAAAAATCAAGTTATCAATGTCCCATTACGTCCAACTTCCTAGAGCACTGATGGGAAACTCTAGCTGCATTTAATACACCCAATTCCGGAACAAACATATATCCACAGGACAGGGTTTGTTCCAGGTAGAGACAAGTGAGTTTATTTTGTGCAAATCACCCCTTCCAACCAAGGATCTCAAAGCACTTTACTAATATTAAAGTCTCACAACTTCCTCGTGTGGCTGATGTAAGTTCTATTAGTCCAACATTACAGATGGGGCAATGGACATTGCCCAAGAACTGGGTATGCAGTCTGGGCATCTGGAGTCCCAGTGCCCCTGCTCTAACCACTGCACAAAAAAGGTCACATGGGCATCCAAGAACTCAACGCTTGCAAGGATGGAGAGGGGTGACGACCTGGACAATTTGCCAGATCATTCATTAGGGACAAAGGGTGGGATTCACAAAGGCATTTAGGTGCCTAACTCCCATTGCACTCAGCACCTCTGAAAGTCACCACTTTTATTTAGGCACCTAAGTTTAGGCTGCAGGAGTTTTTGTTTTTGTTTTAAATGAGTCAACCAATAGCATCTTTCCTGCAGTGACTAAGGAATAGTGGGAGCAAAGGAGAACAGTCAGGAACAGGTGGGGCAGGTCATGCCTGACCAACCTAATTACTTTCATGGATGAAATAACTGGCTCTGTGGACGTGGGGAAAGCAGTGGACGTGCTATATCTTGACTTTAGCAAAGCTTTTGACACTGTGTCCCACAGTATTCTCACCAGCAAGTTACAGACGTATGGGTTGGATACTTAGCAGCTCAGGGTCAGAACCATGTAAGGGTGGAAACGTGCGACCGCTGGGAATAGAACCTCCAGGCCGGTCGTCCCTCCTGAAAGGAACGAGGTGGAATGGTTCCTTCAGGTCATGGCCCCTTTCCTTGCTTCAACTACAAGTGATACCGTAATACCCCCGAAGAGTGCAGTATCAGTATTATAAAGCGCAGGGTCTCGCTGTGTCCAGTACTGCAGGATCACAGCTCACTTCATCCTCTGCCATCCCTTCGGAGTATTCCAGACTGTGAGATAGAGTCCCAGACTTTAAGGTCAGAAGGGACCATTATGATCATCCAGTCTGACCTCCTGCACAACGTGGGCCACAGAACCTCACCCACCCACTCCTGGAACAGGCCCCTAACCTGTGAGTGAGTTACTGAAGTCCTCAAATCATGGTTTAAAGGCTTCAAGGTACAGAGAATCCACGACAGAATCCCCCAGCAAGTGATCCAGGCCCATGCTGCAGAGGAAGGTGAAAAACCCCCCAGGTTTCTGACAATCTGGGGGAAAATTCCTTCTGGATCCCAAATATGGTGATCAGCTAAATCCTGGGCATGTGGGCAAGACTCACTAGCCAGACACCTGGAAAGAATTCTCTGTAGTAACTCAGAGCCCAGCCCATCTAACATCCCATCACAGGCCATTGGGCATATTTACCGCTAGTAGTCAAAGATCAGACAATTGTTCACCCCACACCCTTGAATTCACTGAGGTTGCAGACCAAAAATTTAACTCCCTTCCCTTCTCCCTGTGTGGTTTATCTTTTGGTGCTTGGATGTCCCAGGAATTGGCTCTCGTTTCTCTTCCTAAGTTGTGGGGACCAGGAAGAAACCAGTTCTCTCACCACCCGCACAGGACCTGCTTGCAGAAGAAGCAGTTGGCCAAAACCTTCTAACTAAGCGGTGGGCTGCTGTGGTACATGGTGCATAAACCCAGACTCAGCATGCTGCTGATTCACAGTCATAAGAGACATGGCTCATATGGGTTATCCTCCCTATAGTTGATATCAACCAGATGTGCCTCCCAAGGGGTCCCACTGGTCATGAATGAGGGACCCTTTGTTTTTCCAACATGCTGCAGTTAACAGCCTGTTGGTAGAAAATGAAACACGGGGCCAGATTCACCAAGAGCGGTGGGGGAGGGGGGGGGATGTTTCCAGTTTGGAATTTTACCAAGAAGCGTCATCTTGCTTTACTCAAATAACAAGCTCTTAGTGGCAATTATCCAGTTTCATTGCATAGGGAAAACGAGGCGCCACCACAGCTAACAGCACAGGATGATATTATCATTGAATCCGAGAAATGTAGGTCTGGAAGGGACCTCTAAATGTCACCTAGTCCAGTCCAGTCCCCTTTGCCTGAGACAGGACCAAGTAAACCCAGGCCAGCTCTGACAGCTGTTTGTCCAACCTGTTTCAAAAACATCCAATGATGGGGACTCCACAGCATCCTTTGGACGCCTATTCCCAAGCTTAACTACCTTCATAGTTAGGATGTTTTCCCCAATATCTAACCAAAAATCTCCCTCGTTGCTCATTAAGCCCATTACTTTTTGTCCTGCCCTCAGTGAACATGGAGAACAAATGATCACCATCCTCTTTATAACAGCCCCTAACATATCTGAAGACTGTTCTCAGGTTCCCCCCCTTAGTCTTCTGTCGTCAAGACTAAACATGCCCAGTTTTTCGTCGGAGGTCAGGTTTTCTAAACCTTTTATCATTTTTGTTTCTCGCCTCTGGACTCTCTTCAATTTGACTGCATCTTTCCTAAACTGTGACGCCCAGATGTGGCCACTGCCTTCTCCCTGAAGCTTCACAAGCACCGAGTAGAATGGGACAATTACCTCCCATGTCCTCCATATGACGCTTCCGTTAGCACAGCCCACAATGACATTAGCCTTTTTTGCAACTTGGTCACATTGTTGACATAGTCCATCTGGGATCCACTGTCACCCCCAGATCCTTTTCAGCAGTACTGCCGCCTCGCCGGTTATTTCCCATTTCGTAGCTGTGCCTTTGATTTTCCCTTCCTAAGTGCTGTACTTTGCACTTGTCTCTATAGAAGTTCATCTTGCTGAGTACAGACCAGTTCTCCAATTTGTCAAGGTCAGTTTGAATTCTCCAAAGTGCTTGCAACCCTCTCCCAGCTTGGTGACATCTATGGATTTTTGTAGGCGTGCTCCAATCCATTATCGAAATCATTAATGAAACTATTGAATAGTCCCAGACCCAGGACAAACTCCACTAGATACAGCCTTCCAGCATGACAGCGAACTATTGATAACTACTCTTTGAATATGCTCCATCAACAAGTTGTGCGCCCACCTCACAGTAATTTAATCTATACCACATTCCCCTAGTTTGCGTAGGAGAATGTCTGTCTCAAAAGCCTTACTAAAATCAAGATCAGTCACATCTACAGCTCCCCTGCCCCGTCCACTAAGCCAGGAACGTTGTCAAAGAAGGAAATTAGGTTGGTTTGGCATGATTCATTCTTGACAAATCTATGGTGGCTATTTGTAATAACCCTATTATCCTCCAGCTGCCTACAAACTGATTGTTTAATAATTTGTTCCAGTATCTTTCCAGGTATCAATGTTAGGATGATTGAGCTATAATTCCCCGAGTCTCCCTTGTTTAAAGATAGGTGCTCTGTTGGCCTTTCTCCAGTCTTCTTGGACCTCATCCATCCTTTGGAAATTTCCAAAGATAATTGATAACTGTTCTGAGATTGCTACATAAGTGCCCTAGGATGAATTTCATCAGACCCTGCTGACTCGAATACATTGCCTTAGCCTTTCTGATTTTATTCCTATATGCTTGTGCTATTCTTTTGGTCTCCTCCTTTAGCGATTTGCTCATGTTTCCTCTTTTTGTAGGATTCCTTTTTGATTGATCAGGTCATTAAAGGGCTCCTGCTGGCGCCATATTGGCCTCTTACGATTCTCTCTCTCTTTGCTTCACAGCAGGATAGTTGCAGTTGTGCCTTTAATATTGTACTCTTGAGAAAGTGCCAGCTCTCCTGCACTCCTCTTCCCCTTACACTTTTCCTCCCATGGGACCTTACCTACCAGATTTCTGAGCTTGTTAAAGTCTGCATTTTTGAAATCCATGGTCCTTATTCTGCTGTTCTCACGCCTTCCTTTCCTCAGAATCATGAAATTTATCATCTCATGATCACTTTCATACAAATTTCCTTCCACCGTCAGGTTCACAACTTCCTCCCAGTGGGTCAGAATCCTGTCTAAAATGGCTGCCCCCCAGGTTACTTCCTCCACCTTCGGAAACAAAATGGTGTCCCTAGTACATGCCAAGAGCGTCTAGGAAATGTTGTGTTTTGCCATATTACTTTTCCAACAGCTGTCTGGGGAGTTAAAGTCCCCACCCCCCCGTCCTCATCCTGATGTGGTGGTCTGTAGTAGACCTTTACCATGGCATCTATTTTTACCCCTTTTATTTTTACACAGAGACTCTCCGCTGGTCTGCTTTCCGCCTCTTCCTGGAGCTCAGACCAAGGGGATACCCTCTTGCTGTAGAATGCAACCTCCGTTCCCTTTTCCCCCTGCCTTCACATCAGGATAGCAGGGGAACAAGCTGCATCCCTCTATATTAATATTCCAGCCATGAGGCTTTTCCCGCCAAGGGATGCCAATTAAGTCAAAAGTTAGGTTATGGACTGAGTCTTCCAGCTCTTCCTGTTAATTCCCCAGACTCCTCGCATTTGTGTATAGACAGCTAACATGCTGAGCAGATTCTCCCCCTGATTTCCCTCTTGTGCCCCATTGTAATTTTCCATGTGTCCCCTCCACCTTCTAACCCTCTGTTAAGGTCGCCTTTTTTATACTGACCTGTGGCTTTTGTGACCTGCGCTCTTTGAACCTAGTTTAAACCCTTCCTCATCCGGTTGGCGAGCTAATGAGCTGATGGGTTCCTCCGAACACGTAAATACTTTTAAGAGGTGGGCCAAAGCCCGACCCCAGAAATGAACCTCCCCAGACTCTGTGGAAGTCCAACTCCAAATTCAGACTATGAGTCTTGGTCCCTGTCTTCACTGTAGGCTCGTGAGAGCTGCCAGTTTGTGGTTTCTGCTTACCAGTTTTGTGACGGCTCAGGCTTGATTTAAAGAGTCAATCCAGAACTGATTGGATTCAGGAAAGGAGGTGAACCATGGCACCTTTAAAAGCTGGCAGTTGAAGTAACATGCAGCAACGAAACCCTTCCGGAGAGCGCTAAACAACAGGCCAAGGGATTTTGTGGTTGAGAGGCATAGTTGCGGAGTATGTCACCAAAAGGAGGTGGCGTGCGGGTGTGGCCAGAAGGCAGGAGCAGAGACAGCAGTCTTGAACACCCGAATAAAGAGCTATGCATGTTTGCTTGCAAGCAGCATGGAAATGGGAGCCCTCTGCAGCCAGCTTTGCTAAATAATCCAAGATCGGGAAATAAAATCCTGGGAAAGGGAGACACTTCGGTAGTGGCAGATTGGTAAAGGCCCAGAACAATGCGTGTGGCTCATTTGTACAAACCGTCTGGAAAGTGAAAGGGCCAAAGAGATTCCATGTGCTTAGTGGCAGAAGGGTACTTGCAGATGGCTGCCTTGTGGGGTTAGAATTGCAGGCTGTATTATTTAATCTTCCTTCTATTTAATCTCTGCCACTGGCTGGCTTTGGCCACAATAATACAGAGCAATTAAACCACGCGGCGCTGCTGGGAAATACGTGAATGAGTATCATAACAGTCATTATAACAGTCACAGAGAGGTGAAGTGACTTGCCAGAGTCTATGGAGGTAGTCAGTGGCTGAGGCTGACTTTGAACACAGGAATGCCATGCTGGCTTTACTAGACAATATTGTCTCTCCCAGTCAAGAGACTTTAGCCTGAAATACCATAAATTAGAGACCAAAATGGTTATATTAAGCCAGAAAATTTGACAATTCATTATATGTTTTTGTTAACGAAGCCTCATTTAATAGGTGCAATTTTAGCTACAGCATACATATTAAAGACAGTTAATATTTCCTAACAGCTCTAAGTTGTTTGTGATTTCCTTCTTCATTTTCCCATTGGCAATGAGATGATTACCAGTGTTTTTAAATGAGCTAAGATACCTTAAGACAGATAAAGAAGCAGCTCCCGCTGGGTCACCCTGATGACAAAGAATGGCTCCTCTGATAACTGGTTATTCTTGCCTTATGAAATTCGGTTCAAAAGATTCCATTCTTCTCATCTGAAGGGGACCTCTCAGCCAGTGTTACGTAGGCTCCGTCTACACTTACCTCGGCAATTCAGCGGCAGTCGACGGGAGTTACGCAAAGAACTTGTGTAACTCCCGTTGACTTCTCTGCTTCTCTTCTGCATGCTGTCTACACTGCACTGTGCCAACGGGAACCACGTTCCCCTCAACACAGCACTACGCCGCTTGAGGAGGTGGTTTTAGTACCTCGATTTCTGGATCGACTGAGTGGGTCTGCACTGACCGCTCAGTTGATCCAGATAAGTCGGCGGCGACTTTGCCTCTGTCAGTGTAGACATAACCTTAGATCCAAGACACTGGAATCTTTATCGCAAACCCGTCTATTCCTGCAGCTGCTTGACCTCAGCACCTGGCCTCTAAATCGCGAACAGTTAGGATTACCTTCCAAATGTATTCAAAACACTTTGACCTAGAAACTGGGTTTGAAATTTCACAGGACGAGGCAATGATTTCCGGAATGACTGGGTATGGCCCAATTTGAGAACAGCCTTTTTTGTGACATTTCAGTAACACTTGGTACTTTTCCTCTTCAATGAGATTAACTAATGAATGCTCAATACATCCCTGTATTATGGGTGGGAAACTGAAGCAAAGAGAGGATAAGTGACTTGTCCAAGGCCACAGAGAGAGTTTAGTGGCAGAGCTAGGATTACACCTCAGAAATTCCAGGTTCCCAGTCCTGTGCTCAGATCGTACCCCTCCTCTCTCACAACTGCTTCCGAGCCTGGATGAAACCAGGAAGTGGAGAGATACGTGAAAACGGTAACATGATTGCAAACAAGCTGAAACTAGCCAAACTGCAGAGATGGCTGAAGGCATATTTGAATGCTGATCCAATCTGTCCCAAACTGGTTCCCTCTAGTCCTACCGGTGATTTAATATCAGCTTGCAAAATCATCCCCAAAATTTACCAGCCGAGGGCAAGATTGACTTGTCCTTCCTTACCAAATTCATGGTAATGAAAAACCAATTACATTTTACTTGCCCTTCACAAAGAATTACCAGGTGATTAGAATTATGCAAGGCTGGCTTAATTTACAGTTTTATTTTTAAAAATAAAATAAAATGTCAGTGTCTGTTGGCTGTTGCACAATGGATCTGCAGCATGAATGGTACCGTCAAGAGCCTCCAAACACTTCAGCTTTTCCAGCCAAACAAAAGACTCCCTCTTATCAGCCTGATTTATTACATATCCATAACAATAACTATCTCCGTGTTTGCAGAACTAACAGCTACCACCTTCACGTTACATGGTTTGTCTTGCTGTATTTCCAGCCTCTGAGATGTCCTGGATTCGCCTCTTACAGCTCCTTTCTCATTTATGTCATCTAGCCGCAGGCAGTCACCTTCCTGGCATTGATTTTGGAAAGAAAGGAATGAGAAAACAAATGGATCAGTGTGAGGCTGGCTGGAAGCTCTGCTCTTCCCCGAGCTGCTTGTAACACTGCCGTTGCAGAAGGAACACTGTTAAGACTCATTTATAACAGCACATTTTTTTATTCTCAGGCAGTTCTACTTTTTTTTTTTTAAATCCATTTGGGGTTGACCTCCCGGCCTCCCACCCCGCCAATTTTTTTTTCAAAATGGTCATCGCTCCAAAAAGTTTTTAAAAAATCATTTGGGGTTGAATGAAACATTTTGTTTGACCCAAAACCAAAACGTTTTGTTTCAATGCCAAGCTTCCTCGTGGAAGATTTTTAATTTTTGAAACTAAAACTGGAAGAAATTTTGAAACAAAAATTTGAATTTTCAGATGGAAAAAAAGGGACGTTTCTTTTTGCAAATGTCAAAACAAAACGTTTCCATTTTCCTCACACGTTTTTGTTTGTTGGTTTGCTTGTTTTCTGATAGAAACAATTTGGCAAATTCGACACCAAGTCACAAAACGTTTCAGTTGACCTGAATCTGCATTTTTTGCTGACCAAATCTGTGGTAAAAATATTTCATCCTGCTCTAGCCATTTTCACGCTTCCTGACCCACTCTTCCAGTGTGCTCCATTCTCACAACCCTCACGTGGTAAGGCAATATCCTAGCCATCCAGGGCCAAATCCAGCCCACTTTTCCAAATCCATTAACTTCAGCAGAACCCGTAGGCACTCATTCTCTGCCCTGATCACAAAGTACTTTTCAGGCAGTCAGATTGTTAATACTTAACCCCTAGTCCCATTGCCTTGATCACAAGAGGCGCATGGCAGGATGGACTGGGAACTATGATGTTCAGAGGGTGGGAGGGGGGCACTCAGATTGCAGAAGTGTTCCGCTCCCTCACATGAAGTGGTCGTTCAGCCCGGTGGCTGGGATCTGATGTGTATCAAACCGGTGCCTACTCAAGACACCATGGCCGTTTCTAGGCTTGCTATATCTTTGCCATTGAGCACTTTGTCAGTGGCTCAGACAATCATGAATCATTTAACACGCTTGCCATTCTAAGCAAGCCGCTGCTCTCCAGTACGGTGATTCAGGTCAGATCCACCTAATTTCTCTGTGGATTTACCTGTCCTCCAGAGCATCTAAGCCTTTGACTATGAAAAGTCTTTTGCTCACCAGAGAGATGTACCTGAGGCATAAATCCATGCAAACCAGTGAACAAATGAGTGTATTTTATACACATTAGGCATAGTAGTAAACCAGACACCGAGATCCAAACACCTGCAAACTCTGATGTGAATCTGAACTTTGTGTCTTCGGCCCTTTATTACCCCCGCCCCGCAACACATCTACAACTCTGTGTAATGAACATCATCAGAAACTTTCCAGCTTGACTGTGGACAGTGAATGTGTCTAGATTGCAACCAACAGGGTGACTTTAGTGGTTTGGCTCTATGCAGAGGATGACACATTTTACCAACTGATCGGCAGCAGATCAAGTTGGGGTTATTGTCAATGACAGCTGCACTGGAACGGCAGCATCCAATTTCCTCCAGAATATCTCTGCAAACCAACAGCCACCCTGAAGAGGTGCTCTCCTGTTTATCTAACCCCGCAGGCTTTAAATTAGGCAATAGAAACCCAGCTGCACTTCCAAGAAGAATTTTTGCCCTGCGAGTCCTCGCGTACGGTTTGAGTCTGAGCACAAGGAGCGTTGGGGCCAGTTCAGGTCGATTGGGGAAGCTCTGTTGACTTCAGTGGAACTATGTCCATTTACACGAACGGGGGATTTGACCCCTTGTCTGCTGTGCGGACCAGAGAGATAGTTAGACAGAGTCAGAAGAAAACTAGGGAGGTCAGAAGAAAACGTGAGGTCAAAGGGCACTGATCCGAGGGTTCCTGTGAAATTCAGTGCTACGAAATGCTTTTGGTTGGTTTCAAATCATGAAGGGGGGGGGGGTGCTCACACCGCAAAGCCTGCTTCTGACTAAGATTTCCTTCCGTGTGTTTAATAATGCCACTGATTAGAACATCTTGCATCCCCTGGATGGAATTGTTAAGGGAGCAGATTGTTTCCAGGGAACATGTTAACACGTCAAGAGTGTCAAAGCAAGTTTCATTATGCCCCAAGGGAACTGGTGCTGTCATCATTACCAGCATCTGCTTTCTCTCTGGGAAGAAAGAACTGAGCCAATTAAAAGGGTTCAAAGTCATCCCAGGGCCTACACCTGTCCCACCGCCCTCTGGATCGCCCAGCCAACTTGTGAGGTCTGACAGGCGCCTCTTCCTGTTTTCAGCATTGCCAACTTCAAGAGATCAAAAATCTGGACTTGGACCCCCAAAAATAATGAGATTGGCCCTAAAACCATGACATTTTAAAAAAAAGATGACGTGTTTTTAGGCCTGCCTCTTGATTTTTGAACGCCCCCAGCCCATGCCCAGGCTGTGCGCGGGTGACATTTAGTGCTGCCCACTCTCCCACGGGTACTGGAGAAGGTGACTTTTGGCCCCTGCTGCAGTGGCTCTCCTCTGCCCGTCTCCTGCCCAGCAATTCATCCGGTCCCCCAGTCTCCCATCAATTCTGTTCCCACCCCCCCGCCCCAATTCAGCTCCCTCAGTTCAGTCCCTTGACCCCCATCATCACCACCCCATCAGTTCAGCCCCCCCACCCCATCGACCCCACCGCCCTCAGTTCACCCGCCCAGCGTCCATCCCGTCTGCTCAGACCCCACCATCATACAGTCTCCACACCCCGTCTGCCCCCCCTCCTCATGTCAGCCCCTTCCCTAGGCTCCCCAGCTTCACTGCCGCTCCTGCGGGTTCTTCACCCTCCCCAGGTCTGGGGGGGGGGCTGCATTGGGGTCCCCTCTCCCACTTCCCAGGCTGGCAGGGAAACAGCCGGGCTGGGGCTGACAGCTGGAGCCCTGGCTGCCCCGGAGTCGGCGGACAGGTTTTCTAAGGAAAACTAAGCCTCACTTTTAGAACTTTCAAATGCCAGGATTTTTTTTTTTTGAGTTGATTCAGTTGCTTATTTGAGGGTTGGCCTCTCCCCATCTTTATATCTCAGATGAAGTTTCTCTTCCCTGCTGGGGTGTAGCCATTCTCTCTCTCACTTCCCCCACTTGCCCTCCAGCTTGCTAGCTTTGTCTATCTGAGATGTCAGCGAATTCTCATTGTCTTTCCAAGTCCTTTGGAATTAACTGCCTGGTGGAGAAACCATGTTCCTTTGTTTTGGGTGGGGTAACTCCTCTTGGATTGGAAACACCTTTAAAGAACGTGCCGTGGCTGGAAAAAAAATCCTGATCTTCAAGAGACTTGTAGCGCGAGCTCTTGGGGGGGAGGTTAATTTTAGTCAGGAATCGCGTTCAGTTCCCGAAAGGCGGCATGTCTGTGTTTTAAAATGTTTTTCTCTCCCGCGTTGCAGCATGAAAGACTGGCACAAGCAACCGGGGTAAATGACCAACACTGGAAGGGCAACAGTGAAAGTGACTCTCCGCAAAGTGCTGTCACCATTCAGATTGAAAATGGGAACTTTTGTCCCCTCATCTCTTTCAGAATCAGCGACGTTGCCTTTAACAGTGGGAAGCAAAGCCCCTCAGATGGATGATGGGGGTGGCACCACATCACAGGCAAGACCTTTGTGTCACTTGTCACCTGCCGGGATCAACTTCCTCTTATTGCTCGATACATTCAACGGATGACTCCGTCCTGTGCTTGTGACATCATCACCATTTCCATGGGCGAGAACTGTGATGTCACACACGCTGCGTGAGTGGAAGGCCTCAGAGAAGCAGCTGAATTTGAGCAGCACTTTTCTACAAAGGTCAGTAACGGAACTACCGGGCTGATGTGTGCATGTGTGTGCCACTGCCATCTACTGGAGACCATCAGAACTGCTCACCTGTGTTTCATAAGCCCTTTACTGCTCACAGCTAATGGAGATTCACCTTTGAGTCAAGGGTAGGGGCCTGTGCTTTCGCAGCAGGACGATCTGAGTTCTGTCACTGCTGCGGATGTGAAGTGGCCACAGTGTGCAGGACAGTGACAACTGGGACTAGCCACAGATTTATTATTGTACTCTTAAGAACCAGAAATGATCCGGTGTGGATTAAGGGGCAAGCTGGGTGCCACAGGCTGAGGGGTCCCAGCGGGGCAGCAGGTGGCACAGCATGCTGTTTCCCTGAAGCAGGGCTGGCGCCGGAGAGGAGGATATTCACTGTTGGCTCAAACTCACAAGGGAAGGGAGAAGCCTGGCACCAGCAGGGACACGCCCATGTTGTCTGGGACGGGAAAGGTCTGTTGTGACAACTGGTCTGTAACTTCTGGCTGCCTAGGAATTTACTATGGAAAGCAGATCAAGTTATTTTCAAGAAAGAATGTAATAAACAGCTGCAAGAGAAACAGCCAAAGAAACTGGATTAGCCTAAACCAAAAAGGCCTCATGGATACAATCCAAGAACTGTTGAAAATATGCTTGTTAAAAACAGATGATGTGTAGCCGGAAGTTAATGAATCAAAATTAGTGTGTTGGATATTAGGCCTAATTGGTGGACAAAATAATGAGGGGGTGGGCTATTCCGCTCACCATTCCTTTTGTGGGCCTTAAAGAAAGATTTTTTGGGGGGAGGAGAGATTCAGAAAGAACAGACAGAGGATACTGGAGCGAGCTATAACCCCCACCATCTCCTGGGACCCACGACCTTCATCATCCCGATCCTAAAAGATATCCTGACTGCACCAGGCCCGAGAGAGGGACTCACATGACATCTCCACCCCTACCAGCTCCAACTGAATCCCAGTCACCTCCTGAGATGAAACGGGATTGGATTTTAACAACAGCAGCAGCTCCAGCCCAGCTCAACTAACTACTTCTCTTTTCCCCAAGAGGACATTTATCACCGTCTCTGATACCGCCTCCAAGACTGTAAACGAAGGGGGGATTCCTTCTAAAACTCTCCAGCTAGAGGGAAAGGGAACCAGGGGTGTTGCTCAAATGAAAGTCATACTTAATACTTCACATTTCCAATGCTTTAACTGGTTTTCCTTCTTTTCGGTATGGTTAATAAAGGGTTAAACAACTGGTTTGCCATGGCGCTATGCAGGTTCAGGCTTGTGTATACCAAATCCCGGACCCTGTTTAACACTGTTTGCTTTTGGACAGTGACTGGATTATGTTAACACTGTTAGCCCGTCTAGTCCATCAGAATTAATACCACAGGTCTCAGGTATGGTTTTACTCTCCCACTGGCAGTGATAGAAGAGGAGCAGAAGAACAAGACCTGGCAGGGAGATGAGGCTGTGATTAAAGCCAGTGCAATGGTCTGCGTGGGGTAAGAGGAGAACTCGCCCCGGTCGTTATCCTCTAAGGACTGAGAGCTTGAGGAAAGAGTGTTTACCCCTCAGCTGTGTTCTCAGTGGGGCTGTCTTTTGATAGGGAAAACAGCCTGTAGCCGGGAGAGGTAGTCCCCCTGTGAGAAGGACCCAGAGGGGGAGCTAGACCCCCCTGGCTAGTACAGCCCCAAAGAAAAATCCCTGACTGGAAGCAGGTGGGCGGGTCCAGGCCTTTAAAAGCCCCAGGGACACCACCTGACCGGAAGCAGGGGGGCGGAGCCAGGCCTTTAAAACCCAGGCCTGCGAGCCCAGTCAGGAGAGGACGGATGAGGGAGAAGGATGCCTTTCCCCTGAGGCGCCTAGCTAAGGCCAGGCCAGAGACCCATGCTGAGAGGGAGTAGCTGGTCTTACCCCCAGCCTGGGAGCCAGAGGAGGGTCCACCTGAGCAGTACCAAGCCTGGGACCCAGAGAACCTACTGGCCCTGCCGGTGGCCTGGGGCTGGAGGACCTGGAAGAGCTGCCCTCCGTGGAGGAACCCATGGAGTTGCCAGAGCTGCCACCTGTGGATGAGGAGGGCCTTGTAGGACTACCACACCCCAGCGACCTGAAGGAGGCAGGTACTGGGGTTTTCGGGGAGGAAGAAGCCCAGGGGCAGCCATAAGTTCGTGGCTGAGTCTGGGGCAACCTGGGTGGTGTGTTGTGGCAGGAGCCCTGTCAACCCTGTGGCAAACGCCTTTGCCCACTGCAAGGGCCCTGGGCTGGGATGCAGTGGAGATGGGTGGGCCTGCGTCCCCCTCCCCACTTCCCTAGCAGCCCCGAGAGAGCCTCACCCTCCATACTGCTCCAGAGAGTGCGCCTGCTCATTGGCCAGCCCAGCCTGAGGGCCGGACGAAAGTTTGCTTGCCTGGGAAAAGGGCTTGAGACTGCTCCCGGCAGGAGATAGCCGGAAGGGGTGGTCCCCCTCTGAGAAGGACCCAGAGGAAGAAGCCCGGATGCTGCCCTCTGCTTCCACGGGCTCGTCCACACAGCCTCTTCGGAGATTTGCTCTTCCTGACTCTCTCAGGCCAGGCGTTCG
This sequence comes from Emydura macquarii macquarii, assembly GCF_026122565.2. Lineage (NCBI taxonomy): Eukaryota > Metazoa > Chordata > Testudines > Chelidae > Emydura > Emydura macquarii. Next base: position 7,648,298 of record NW_027133607.1, on the reverse strand, counting down.
GTAGCAGCATTGGTGCAGCGTGGTGGCTATGGACAACTGTCTAGCTGCTGCTGTCTTCATAAGCAGCAACCACCTCCTTTCCCAGCCAGCAGTGACTGATTGATTGCTTCCCTGAAAGGTCTCCCTTCACAGAACAAGGGCTTCATTTTACCAAGCATGTCTTTCCTCCGTGGCTCACCAAGAGTTTAAGATTTCGTTACAAACCTCAACCTCGGACCAGATTTGCAAACTCTAGGGTGAGCCTGGACTGGATTTCAAACATGCCTGAGGCTGATGCATGGCTAAGGTGAAATTCAGGCCAAACGCAGTGGCTTCCTCCCAAAACCAGAGAGAAGGGTTTGGCCTAGTTTTGCTCGGGAGCTTTAAGTCTAGGTCCCTTCAAGGAAAGTGGGTGCAGTGGTGGGGCAGGGGAAGTTTGCACAGAATCCTGCATGTCAAAACAGTAATGTGGTGCCCAGCATTAGAGAAGGGGAACCATGACAGAGCTGGGACCCAAAATAGCAAAGGTGAAATCTCAGTCTCATGGACGTCAATGGAATTTTTGCCTTTGACTACAGTGAGGCCAGGATTTCACCCAGGTTGGCAGACTCTGTACAACAGAACCTTGCTAATTGGCAGTAACCAGCAAGTGGGAGACCCATTGGGGGTTATTGCATCCCACAGGGGTATAAGACACTTTACCAACAAATTACCATGTGGGGGGGGCAGGTCTCTGAGTGGAGCTGATAATTTCAGAGCTGCGTGTACCATGATCCCACTGATGGAAACTCAATTACACAAGCAAATCCAGCATTGAAAAAGCAGCCGAGACATCATGCATCCTCTGCCTTCCTCAAAGCAGCGTGCCAGATTTGATGCGCTGCCAGAGGTGGCGCTCCAGATTTGATGCGCTGTGGGGATGACATAGAGCAAACTCTATGCTCCGATTAGGACTGCAGCCTTGAGATATATGGGGATGGTCCATAAGCACTCTGAGGCCTCTCCTCCCTGAATGTTGTCCGGTGCCATAAATATTAACAAGAGTTCTGCACGCAAGGGGTATAGACAGCACCCGAACTACAGTATAAAAGACGGCTTGCAATGTTCTAAGCAAAGATCATGCTCCCTGCTCCCAGTAACTGCCAGCCTCAAAGCACCCCTGTGGACAATGCCATGCACACATGAAGAATGAGGCTTGGATGATATCACCTCACCAAGTAGTCACTGGTGGGCCCGGATGACCAGCCCATCACTGATGTGGTAGGGAAAAGGCAAACCCAAGCTCTTTCAGAAACTGGACTTACCAGGAAGGGGGCTGTAAAAAGTCTGTGGCCACTTCAGGGTTAGAACTGGGGCCCGGTCCAGCTGGCTTCACTTGCTGAGAGCTGGGGGGCGCTACTGGTACCTTTTAGCAAAGCATGCTGGGAGTGGGAGAAGTCTGAGGCCTTATAAAACTCGGGGTCCTCTACTGTAGTCAGTTGGAGGAGGGGGCAGCGCCAGGGAAGGGTGTGTAATGGCAGCGCCAGGGCAATGAGTGAAGAGAGGCAGCACCTGGGAAGGAGATACTGAATTTGAGACCCCAGGCACATAGACTGGGCCTGCTTCGCCTCCCTAAAGAGACATGGACTTTGAACATGCTTGGGGCACCAGGAGCACTGAAAATGGGACCGAATGGAACCACTGGTGACATGAACCTGGATGTGCTTTTGCTGCTCTGTCTCCGTCTCCCTTTCCCCCGCCATACCGGTGGCGGGTAGGCAAACGCGGCCTGCTAGTGAATCCCAGGAGATACGACACGTGCTGCAGACCTGGCTGCTTTGTAGGAACTCTTTGATGGTGACGAGGGATGGGACTCAACGTATGTTCGGTGGGAGGCTAGTCCGTGATAGGACGGGATAGGAGAAGTTAATGGTGTGGCCTCACAGGGGACTGGAAGAGACCTCGTGGGTCATCAAGTCCAGGAATCCCATTGGTGAACATATCAAAATCCAACTTCAAGTTACTTGGGTTTCCTGCCCCTGCTACCCCTCTGGGTAGGCCGTTCCGGATCCTCACTCCTCTGTGGATTAGGACCCCTCTTCTATTTCCGGCCTCAGTTTATTCACGGGCAGTCTATACCTGTTTGTTCTTGTACCCCCCATAACCCAATGGAAGGGAAGTCCCCTTACCGGTTGTGGTTTTACACCGCAGCTCACATGTTAGTTTGGATTTAAACCGATTGCTGTTCCCTCCACAGCCGCCAAACACAAATGGCCTGCAGTCGTTGGCTTTGGGATGGTAATACCAGAGCAATGTGTAGTGCAGGCAGGAGCCCTCGTCCATAGGCAGCCGACATGGATCTGAAACAAAACAGATCTCCGATGATCGAGGCTAGAACAAAAAGAAAGGGCCAGATGTGCTTCCCCCCCCCTGTCCTCCCACTGAGCGGCAGCTGACTGCGTAAATGGCCTGTTAATTTCAGTGGGGTATTCTGGGGGAGTAAAGTAGACCCAGATGCCCTGACTTCCATTGATTTCAATGGAAGTTAGAAGCCTAAATACCTTTAGATCTGGGCCTTAGTGCTTAATATGAATGAGGGTGGGAGTGGCCCTACCTGCGTCCAGGCCAGCACACACGGGGATACATTCAGCCACCCTTACTGACCGTCAGTACCTGGCTCCACATCGAACACCATTGATTTCAACAGGACTTCTCACAGAGCAAGGCACTACAGCGTGCAGGCAAGGGTGGCAGAATCTGGCCTTTGGGAGAAGTGCGTGTGTGGCCCCCCGTTGGCATGGCAGGTAGAAACCCTGGATTTTATCGGCTGAATCGGATACTCGGGAAAACAAATGAAGTGCTGAGCAAGCTTCTCCTTCATGCAGCTCTGTCAATAGGCTGATCTGCATCAAAGCCTGCGTTTCCTGTAGGGAGCCCCCCAGCCTGCAACATCCCCTGCTGCTCAGGGTGACTATATGGCCCGTTTTGCCCGGGACAGTCCCTTCTGAGGCTCAGTTCGCAAAAGCAAATGGCCCAGTTTTGCCAAAAAAGTGCGGTGCGACCCCCTAGCTGGGAGTGAAGGAATGTGTGGGTGGGTGGGAAAAGGGGGGTGAGCGGCGACCCCAGCCCCACACGGTGTCTCGTTTTCCCTGTATGGTCACCCTACTGCTGCCCCAGCTCGACTGCAGTGGGTCTCTCTTGAGCAGAGACTGTCAGGGCTGCAGGTCTGCATCATGGATTTTTTGCAGATGGGGGCTGAAACGTCTCACTGCCCGAGAACATCTGAGCCAGTTTCACCTCGGCAGGAAATAAGATTTCCAGCGGTTGGAAAACAGGAGGATGCTTTTCCGCCACAGGCCTGTCAAGCCACACTAGGTACTAGCCTAGGGCACCTGTCCCCATGGGGCCTGAGCTCCAGTAGTGCAGATTAACCCTTCCACTGCTGAACTCCGCTGGAGGCTCTTTGTGACACTCACTGGCCCCAGCTGCATCTCGTGCCAGGGGACCTGGCTTGCAGGTACGCTCGGGCAGGCTGGACAGCCTTGTTGCAATTAGTTAGCTCAACAACTGGGGAAAGTCCGGCTCTGCAGCTCACCCACTCCATGCAGGAAGAGACAGATTGCATGTGGCACTAGTTAACAGGTGTAACTGTTTCCATGTGTGTGTCCCCTTGAGCTTAATTTTAAAAAGCACTTTGTCTCCTGAAAAGTGACTTCCCTAAATGCCATTTAATTCGGTGCATTTCACCTTCTAATGAGCTGCGGGCACGTCGCTGCTCCTGCTGAAGTTGATCCATTATCTGCTTATCGCTGGGAGCTGCCGAGAAAGCAAATGGAAATCACAGTTAACGAGGGCGTGCAAATAAATTAGCAACGATTTAAATATTGATCGTTCCAGGCTTACATGGTTTTCCGGCCCTATAACAAGCTCTTGATAAATGTCACAGAACAATTGGTGAGCGGTGGAAATCAGCGGCAATAAAATGCTTAATGGCTTTTAACAACTCAGGCAAAAAGGTCAGACGTTCGAGAAAACTGAAGTTATCTGTGATGTTTGTGGGAGAAGGAAGATAAATGTCAGATTGGGGGTCTGTAAATTTGAGTGGTTTGGCGAGCCAGAAGCAATGGTAATCCAGCAGTAATAGCCCTCTGATTGCAGAATCCTGTTAGCGTTTAGAATCCCTATACGCACTCATTACCTAGCAAAACCGTTTGTTCCCTGTTGCCAGCAATCCAGGTTCTAATGGGATTGCCAGCTGGCCACGGCGACAGCTGCAATTCAACATGTGGGCCATGCCACTGATCTCAAACCTGCCGACAGCCAAAATGTGTCTTTAAAGTACATTTAGACCCACATGGGTTACCCCATCAATGTATGATAAAGATCCCAAAATGGAACAGGCAGCTTCTTAGAGGACAGAGCCGGGAGGCTGCAAAATTTGGATCCAGAGCCTGTGTTGGGTGATATTTGGATTTAGCTCATAGTAAGACATGGGCCATCCATAAATGGGCTTGTATTTCAAACACTCTTCCCCAAAGTGCAGGATAATTCAGTGGGAGGGAGTCGTTCCTGACCTGTCTCTAGATATTGGGGCTCTTTTCTTTGTCCCATTTGTGAAAATCTCTCTGGGAATGTTTACACTGAAACTGCTACAGCGGTGTCACTATAGGGCTTCCATGTAGACACTACCTATGCCGACGAGAAATTCTCCCAGTGGCATAGGTAACCCACCCCCCCTAAGAGGCGATAGCTAGGCGCCAGAAGAATTCTTCCATCGACCTAGTGCGGTCTACGGTGGCGGTTACATCAGCATAGCAACTTCTTTCGGGGGGAGAGGAGGGTGTGGATTTCTCACATGCCAGAGAGGTAGCTATGCCAAGGCAAGTTCCTGGTGTGGACCAGCCCGCAGACACACAGACCTTCTATTTCTATCTGCATATTGGTCTCCGCTATTCCTAAGGGGCCTCTCACCACGGTGTCTACGTGCTGGTTTAGATACTATGCCAGTTTTGCAGTGTGACATGGTGCCCACGTGATTTTGGGCATCAGATGCAGAATCATAGAATATTAGCGTTGGAAGGGACCTCAGGAGGTCATCTAGTCCAACCCCCTGCTCAAAGCAGGACTAACCTCAGCTATATCATCCCAGCCAGGGCTTTGTCAAGCCTCAGCTTAAAAACCTCTAAAGATGGAGATTCTACCACCTCTCTAGGTAACCCATTCCAGTGCTTCACCACCCTCCTAGTGAAAAACATTTTCCTAATGTCCAACCTAGACCTGCCTCACTGCAACTTGAGACCATTGCTCCTTGTTCTGTCATCTGCCACCACCGAGAACAGCCTAGCCCCATCCTCCCTGGAACCCCCCTTCAGGTAGTTAAAGGCTGCTATCAAATCCCCCCTCATTCTTCTCTTTTGCAGACTAAACAAGCCCAGTTCCCTCAGCCTCTCCTCATAAGTCATGTGCTCCACCCCCTAATCATTTTTGTTGCCCTCCGCTGCACTCTCTCCAACTTGTCCACACCCTTTTTGTAGTGGGGGGCCCCAAACTGGACACAATACTCCAAATGAGGCCTCACCAATGCTGAATAGAGGGGAATAATCACTTCCTGCGACCTGCTGGCAATGCTCCTACTAATGCAGCCCAATATGCCATTAGCCTTCTTGACAACCAGGGCATACTGCTGACTCATATCCAGCTTCATGTCCACTGTAACCCCCAGGTCCTTTTCTGCAGAGCTGCTGCCTAGCTCGTCGGTCCCCAGTCTGTAGCTGTGTATGGGATTCTTCCTTCCTAAGTGCAGGAGTCTGCACTTTTCTTTGTTGAACCTCATTAGATTTCTTTTGGCCCAATCCTCCAGTTTGTTTAGGTCCTTCTGTATCCTATCCCTACCTTCCAGGGTATCTACCACTCCCCCCAGCTTAGTGTCATCTGCAAACTTGCTGAGGGTGCAATCTACCCCATCCTCCAGATCATTAATAAAGATGTTGAACAAAACCGGCCCCAGGACCGACCCCTGGGGCACTCCACTTGTGACCGGCTGCCAGCTAGACATGGAGCTATTGATCACTACTCATTGAGCCCTATGCTCTAGCCAGTTCTCTATCCATTTTATAGTCCATTCATCCAGCCCATACTTCTTTAACTTGCTGATAAGAATACTGTGTGAGACAGTATCAAAAGCTTTGCTAAAGTCAAGGTATATCATGTCCACTGCTTTCCCTACATCCACAGAGCCAGTCACCTCATCATAGAAAGCAATCAGGTTGGTCAGGCATAACTTTCCCTGGTGAAACATCAGGTCATGGAAGGAGGTGCTTTAGGCCCCACTCCACACGACAGCCACCGCCGTGATTTTGTATTCGGTTAGAGGGACAGTCATCTTAACCACTTTCAAAGAGCTTGATTCAGTCTTTGTCCCCTCAGCAGCAGATTTTCTGCACAGCCACACTTCCGTGTTGCTTTTAGTGCCTTCTGGGAAAAATCTAGGTGGCTTTCCCAGTGTTATACCTGTGTAATTCTGCTGATTTCAGTGGCATTAGTCTTGATTTACATTGGTATGTTAGCCCTACAGCCTGAGTCTGTCCTACCTGAATCTCTTACTTTCTCTTATTTTCTGGAATGAAAAGCCCATCTGTAAGGATGCAGCGCTGCAATGTCTAGTGAGTCTGCCATGAGCACAGTGTGCTAAGAAGAAAGAGCTTTTCCATTTGCAATGCAGAACTTGTTTCCATTCCCTCTCTCCCTCTCCACACTGTTGGAGCCTGGCCTCAAAGTCTGGCTTTTCGTAAGAGGCTCTGTTTACGGATGCAATTTCACAGCAGCTGAAAGTAACATGTCAAAGAGTCTGGGCAGAGACCAAACCGAAACAAACCCACCCTCTTCATCATTGCTATTAACCCAGGAGCAGCACTCTTTGCCCAACCACACAAGGCTCTCTGTGAAGGGAAATGACTGCTGATTGCAATGAAGATGAGGGAACTGCCCCGTGCCCCTCTCCAGGAATGACCAATAAAGATGGAGGACACAGCCTCCTTCATAGTTCCTGAGAGTTGGTTATGGGTGGCAGGGAACTTGGAGAGGAAAGGAAGCAGAGAACAGATAGTGGATTTTGCTTTAGAGGTGCTTAATGCCTAGCGCTTATATAGCGCTTGTCCTCCATACAGCTCAAAGTCTTTTACAAAAGTCATCAGCAGGGACATGTGCTTCATTATCCTGTACTCTACCTGAGACAATAGGAATAGGATGTTTAATGACTGGCTCTCCCTAGCCTATGCTATATTAAGTGGGTTTGGGTTGAACCTCACCTAAACTCTTGCGACCTCCACCCCTTCTTAAGACAGTTGGGAGAGTCTCTGGGTTTGTCTCCAATTGAAACATTGCAGTGCTTCAGCATAGACACTGCCTACACCCACAGGAGAGGTTCTCCCATCAGCCTAGGTAAGCCGTCTCCTCGAGAGTAGGAGCTAGGTGGACAGAAGAATTCTTCCGGTGACCTAGCACCGTCTACACTGGGGGTTAGGTCAGCTTAACTACACTGCTCAGAGGTGTGGATCTTTCACACCCCTAAGTGACGTAGATAGGTCGATCTAACTTTTTAGGGTTGACCAGGCCTTTGAGTGTCTGTCTCCATGTTCATCGGACAGGGTGGGTAAGGTGATATCTTGTAATGGACCAACTTCTGTGTGTGAGAGAGACAAGCTTTTGAGCTACACAGAGCTCTTCCCTGGGGCTGGAGAGACCCTGAAGAAGAGCTCTGTGTAGCCCAGTAGAAGTTGGTCCAATAAAAGATTTGATCTCACCCTCCTTTTCTCTCTAATATCCTGGGACCAACGCCAATACAACAACGCTGCATACAATCTGTGTCGGTGGGACAGAGACATTGCACGCAGAGAGACACAGGAACAGAAGCAAGACAGCAGCAAAGCTGAATAGACACGGCCTGGAAGCACAGTAATGTGACCCTGAGATAAAGGTTAGAGAAAAAGCTTTTGGGTACTGAGTGTTGGCTAGAAAGGTAGGCTTCAGACAACAAACAGAACTGTCTCCTGCTGTTTGAGTCCTACTGTGTTCAGAGAAACAGGACTTTGCACATTCCTTGTAAACAAACAAGATCGCATCAAAGAACATCCCAGACTCCATCACCAGTTTCTACTCCCAGCTGGAACACCCACAGAGCCCTGAACGTCAACTAGCCACTAAGGTCAAAAGGGGTAACTTTATGTACAAAATGATTAGCAAGTGCTAGTGTCTCTTTCCTATCAGCGGCATGACACGTCTCTCCTAAATCAGCATGCAAAGCACACTGCATTCATCCTCCATCCATTCAGAATGCAGGATGGCAGCGAGCATGCTTGTGGCAATGGTGGGGTGTAGCGAGCAGGAAGCCATTTATGAAGACTTGCTCAGCGGAAGGTCATCAGGCTTGCAAACAACACCAATGGCTGCTGGGGAATGTATTCTAGGAAGCTGCAATGCCATACTGGGCAGACCATTGGCTAGGAGGATGTGTCACAGGGCATTCCACTAGCCCTCCAAAGGAATCAGGACTATGAAGAAAGACAACCTATGAGTTACCATATGTGCAGGGGGAAGGAGTAGGTTTTATTCCTATTTTCTATCGGCCTTGTATAAGTTTGCCAGCCAGAGGTTCCTTTCCATAGATTTTAAAGCCGGAAGCAACAGCGCTGGAACTAGGGAGGCCAGAGTGCCATGCCCCCACCCTTTTAACAAAAGAAACATAAGTGCAGAATTCATGTCCTCTGCAGATATTTCCTCCCCTCCCGCCCCTCCGCAGAATAACAGATTCTGCTGGGGAGGCACTGCAATTACACCTTTTGCCCACCAGGGGATGCTACAGCAGCAAAAGAGAGGGCAGCTGGCTCACCACCAGAGCAGCCAGATGCAGAGAGGGAGGAGACACATTGGCCTTGGTCCCCCCACTTCTACAAAAGTTCCAGTGCCCTTGGCCCGAAGGACAATTAGGATCATCTCGTCTGACCCGCGTGACACAGGCCAGAGAATTTCACCCAGTAATTCCCAAATCTAGCCCAACAGCTTGGCGGGAAGGAGTAACACACTGGCAGGACTGGAGTTTAAACCCACTTCTCCAGGGCAGGTTGCAGCCTACACTCAGTGCCATAGACGGCTCAGCCATCTTGACCTGCTCGTCAGCTCTTCTGTCATGCCCAGTGTGTTCAATTTCCTGCCTTGTCACTCTTATTTTAAAAGTACTACAACATTTGTCAGTAAAGGTCCAGGTCTCTCCATCGTACAGCTACATTAATGCAGCATAAGGGACCTTAACCGCAGTTAGTTATAGGTTTGTTTCCCAACAATCATCTCTGAACTCTTTCCATTCCTGGTCTCCCATCCCTGGCTGTCTAGTCCCATGCTATCAGACATCTTGACGTGGCTCTCGTTCCATCGGTACACTGGGAAGGGGTTTTATAACTACTATTCCCAAACTGCCGTGGGTGAGGTGGGAAGTGATCTTCAATTGTAGCCAAAATGAAAGCTAAAACGCACAGAGAGTCAGATTAAAATAAATTACCTGTAATAAATGGAGCTGAGTCCATCATGGGCATCTCTCGTTCGGTCATATTCTGTATTTCACTAAGTAGTTCTTGTTGGGCTTCACCTGCCTTCACTATGAGTTCTGGTGAATGAAAATTCGCGTTGATATTCCTGCCAATTTCTCCTGGGTAGGTTGCACCTGGGTCTGCAGATTTAATCAGTAAGTGAAAGTCTATCCCGGAATGAAAAGTATTGGTACAGATTGGATAGGAGACCTCAGTGACCATATAATGGCAGAAATCTGTAGATAACAGTGAGCTACACTGTTAATGGGAGAAGCCTACCTTCAAACCACCTCCAGCCATGTCATTTACTGGGAAAGATAATCCTGGCTCCCATGGGAACAAGCGCAGTCACTACACGTTCCCCAGTTTAAAACACAAAGGTGGCTGTTCTTGTTAGGCCAGCTGACGCTGTTTGGCCAACGTGGAACAAAGCTTCAAAGGTGAGACTGAGGGAGCCCTGGCATCACAATACTGCATAGCCCGGTGGTGAGGGCACTGGCTGAGAAGTAGGACCTCCCTGTTCAAAGCTCATCTACTCAGAAGGGGGAACTGAACCTAGGTCTCCCACTGTTATACAGTGGGCTTTTTTAAAATTGAAAGTAGAGATAATTTAATTGGGTTTTTAGGTGGTGTTAGGAATAAATGAATGGGGATATAATTTTTTGTTTGAGAAATGATTGGTATAAACAAGAGTGCTTTTACTTCAAATTACTTTTTCATTAGGTTTTAAGCATAGACACATAGATGCTATAGCAGTAGGCTTAGAGCACTTTAAATATTACAGTTATTTGAAGTTTGAGAGGCTTTAGCGTGATTAACAGCCAGGCTTCCTGGGCCCTCCTGTCCAGCTGCTGGGGAATTGCGGTGTTAGCTTTTTGCTCAAAGAAAAGGTTTTTTTGGATTGCTTTAAAGTATATACATATATTTTTGTAGTTTATTTAAATAAAGTTTATAATTTATAGTGATTTTTAGTGGGTTATTATAGTAATACCTAATGGGTTACTGAGTTCTTTTAATTTTAGCAAATTGTTCATAATTTTTTATTAAAGTATTTTAAAATATTTTTAGTTATAATAATAAAATTTAGATGTTAGGGGTATTTCAAATTAAGGTTGTTTATTTTTATAATTTTTTTATTTTTATGGTACATTAATTTTTGGTTTTATTTTTTAATTTTGGTTCGTAAAACTGCAAACATGCAGCTATTTGGCCTTGCTTTTTAGAGCTTTAAACATTATTTTTAGCTTTGTGATCTTTGGTTTTTAGCTAGCAGTGGCTGGACACACAAAATGACTGATTGCAGTAATGTCAAATTTAATTCTCCCATAACACCACGTCCCAGGTATGTGCTCTAACCACTAGGCTAAGTTATAAGGGATATGGTGCCTCTTCCTCTCGCCTCAAGGAAAGGGCTGCTGGCTACATGGATTTTTGTGAGAGGGGCAGGGCTTATGACACACCCCTCTCTCTCAACAGCACCTCCCATTGACTAGTTTAGGCAGGGCACAACCTAGCATGCAGGTTTTTGTGGATCGCGTTCTAAGGTCTCTCTCTCTGTCTCTCCTCATCATTGTACAGGGAGCGTAGGCACCTCACTCAGGCTTTGTGCATTCCAGTGATTTTATAGGTGCTTAAAAGTTAGCCATTGCAACGCCCAAATCCCTTTGTGGATCTGGGCTCATGTCTTTTATTTGACTGTAAAAACTCCATGCTTGTTTTCCAGGTTACATAAATGATGATAAGTTTACTACCATTTATGGGCATTCGTCCCAACTCACATGCACAAACTGCAAAGATAGGAAGGAAAGAGATTCATGAATAAAGCCCAAACAAGACCAGGTAAACCAAAGCACTGTGAAGTCAGAGGCAGGGTTAGGGGTGGGCAAAGATTTTCCATCGAAACCCTTTTTCGATGGAAAATCAGATTTTCAATTCAATGCAAATGTTCTCAGAAAGTGTCTGCGTGGCTCGAAAAATTTCAGTATTTTTGTTCAAAAACTGAAAACTTTTTGATGAAAAGTCAAAAGTTCCCATGGAGAAGAAGAAAAAAAATTGCAACCAGTTTTAATTAGTCTTCATCAGACATGCCATTAACAAGAAGTCTGGAATTAATGATTGTGTCATGTGGCTTCTTTGGTACAGAGCATGGATCAGAGACAGCTCACTGTCTCACACCATGCCCCCTGCAACAGAGGGGTAGGGGAAACAAGTCAGAGTGATACTGTATTATGGTCTTAACTCTTATGAAAACCCCACCTATTTAACCTGAGCTGCCTTGTATAACAGGAAAGACTCAGAGAGATTTTAAGGCCAGAAGGGACCATTAAGATCATCTAGTCTGACCTTCTGCATTACACCAGCCACTGAGCTTCATTAATTCTGTGCCCTTCAGAGCAAGGCCTCCTACCCTACTGAGAGGCTGGGGATGGGACTCATTCTCTAACATGGCAGACACATCCAGCCTTGCTGCGTCTCAGAAGTTGCAAATGGCACAGTATTATTTAAACCAGTTAGCAGAAGAGTTGAGTCTACAACTCATGGCCTCCTGGTTCCCAATTCAGTGCACCTTCCTGTAGGCCAAAAGGCATTTTGAGCTAAGTGCCAGACCGGAGACTAGAACCACACTCAGTTGGTTCTATAGCCGCGGCCTAACCCAATAGGCCTCAGCGCCTCCCATCCTGGTGGTGAAATGGGGAAAGGAAGCGACATTCCGAAACTGCAGCATGACTTATGGATTATCTGTCAAATCCTCCGTTATCCAAAACTCTTTATTGTTGAAACAGGGTCATGCTGCTTCTACATCTGTGAACTCCAAAGAGAAGCGTTTCCCGTGATGTTGGGATAACAGGAGCTGTGCTGCATCTTGAACTCCAAACATCTGCAGCCACGTCATGGCAGAGCTGCTGCCGAAAAGGAAATGCCTTGGATGTACGGTTACTAGGTAAAGCTAGACGATTGGCATGGGCTTGAGCGATTGTTTGAAGCCATCGGTAGGCATGCAATCACCCTGTGTCCCTTGCTCATGGTACAATACCAGCAGCCAGCTGAAAGCAAACCAACATGGCAATAAAGGAAGGGTTTTGCTATGGAAGCCACATGAAAAGAAATGGAAAAATTGAGGGTTTAAAAGGACAAATTACAGGTTGGGTAGGAGGTCAAGACTGCAGCAGAGCTCTCGTGCCCAGTGGATGCTTGTATTCATCTAGGAGGATGGACTGCTGATGCGTCTCTGTTTGCAGTTAATGGGGTGATATTAGCTCCGCCAAGCAGGGCTGTGCTGGCATTCAAATTGCTCCAATTTAGACGCCGACAGGACTCTCGGCGTTGCTGCATCTCAGCAAACAGGGCTTCCTTGGCTTACTTACCGCATTTGTCACTCATTTCACTCCGGACCACATCCTTCACTTCTTCTTCCTGTATTCGCAACAAGCAAAGCGTGGGTTTAGAATCAGCTTCTCTGGTGAGCAACACCTGGATCTCCTCTTCTATTCCATGCCCCCAGCTAACTGGGTTCACACACCATCTCACTCTGCCCCATTAGCCGGTGGATGTAAATTACACCCACTTTACTCCAGCTGCTGGAGTGGTGTAAAGGGACCCTGGTGTCATTGAGAATCAGATTCAGGGTGTGCAGCTTATGGATAACTCATTTAAAGCAATTTCAAAACACATTCAATTAGGGCTATTTTATAATGAAACTAAGTGCAGCTAACTTTCCATTCTCTCTTCGGTGGCAGGTGTTGCACTGAGAAGACAAGAACCTACATAGACACAAAGCCACGGCTGCCTGTTTCTTCCCCCAGCACTGTTTCATTATTAGAGGGGTTTGGTTTCTCAGGGTAGGTGTACACTGAAATCAGGAGCAAGCCTGCAGCAAGTATAGACATACCAAGCCAGGCTGTGTTGCTGCAGCTTCACGGCTATTGTTTTTAGTTACATCAAAGCTAACTCAGGGATGTCTACCCATTCTGCAATCACACCTCCTCCATGTGTGACCCTCCGTGATTCTCCCTCCTTCTCTGAACCTCCTTTTGAACCATGAGCTGTCCTTGAATCGCCATCCACAAGGGCTCCTCTGAAAAGCTGCTCCAGCCACCCCTCCCGTGGGAAGAAGATGGGCTGCCCACGTCACATGGAGAGCCTCTCATACTTGGGTGAATTTCACCCTGAGAAAGCAGGTTAATGTCACCGCCGGTAGCTCCCTCCCAGCAGGGTGCACAGTGGACAAGCCCAAGAACAACAGTTGCCTGCCTGCACCCAGAATCATACAGGAGGTATCCATTGACTGAGAGATCTAACAGGGACATTATTCTTAAAGGAGTATTAGCCTCCCTCCTGAAGGCTGTTCTGCTAACACAATCTCTCCAAGAGGCTGTTCGCTTTGCATTTCACTCCCACTCTATTTTTGACCCCCAAGCCAGTAGGGCTAGCAATGGTCAGACCTCAGTAGGGATAGCCTGGAGAAGCACCCTCAGGCTCAGATGCTCATTACAAGATTCAAGATGTGTCTGATCCAGAAGCCAGGATGGGAATCTTAAGAGAACAGGCTCTCTGGTGAGATTTCCGATGCTTCCTGGTTCCAGGTGGGTCAGAGATACGGCAAGAGCATCTTCTCTGACTGTGGGGCAGCACATCTGTCCTGTGCTGAAGCCAGGGGCAGCCATGGCAACAGATATTTACAGGCTTTTCTATAGAGCTGTATCCAAATGCCAAGTGGAAATTAACATATAAAACCTAACTGCAGCCCTCCTATTTCCCCCATTTAACAGATGTGGAGACAGAGGCCCAGAAACTCTGAAGGACCATCCCTGAAATCACACAGGGAATCAGTGGCAAAGACAGGGAGAGAAACCCACTCTCTGTACCCCAACCCTGCGCCTTAACCACAAGAACCTTCTTCACCCAAGTCAAAATACAAAATAAACCAAACCTTTGGGAGCCTCGCTCACAGGGGCGGTCCCAAGCTTCGGCAAAGTGTTCCCACCGATTCTTATTTTATACGAAGCAACCCTGATCCTCTTCACCTTCATTCCTCACTGTAAGTGAGGCATGACCCATTGCTCCATGTGTGTCATTTTCCCCTGCTCTTAGTGATTCCATGATTCAATAAGGGATACCGCCTGTCCCCCGAACATTGGGCATCTCTTCATCAGCTTGCTGCATCTTCATCCAGAGTTAATGGCATTGTTGCTTCTGTTTTCTTTTGCCATCTCTTTCTCCCTCGGTGGCTCTGTCCATCTCTCCCCATCATCTTAATTTCATCAGCTATTAGTCTCACTTTCTTCCCATCAGCTGTTTCTCTACTGACTTACACTCTCCCACCTGGTGTCATGTCACAACTCTCCTTTGCTCTAGCTGCCTATCCGAGGATTTTTACACAGCCGCCCATTACTGTAGTATCTGGGTGCCTTCCATGTAAAACTGATTAGCAATACCAAAGTCCCTACTGAACTTCACAGAGTCTCAGGCCGCTTCTCCCTTTTCCGAAATAAGCAGTCTGCCTGAGGTAGGGCTGTGTTGCTGGCTGGTTGGGTGGCATGTTCGTTTGCTTTTGTGGCAGGGGCGGAAAGGTGTGAGCATTGGGAGTGTCATTCTTGTTACAGGGGAAAGGCTTTGTCAAAGCTTCTTTCTGCTCTTCAGTTCAAAAGCAGCGGCACACTCCGCTCTCCTAATCTCTGTTGAACAGCCTGTCCTCGTCTTACCCGAGGCGCTCCTACCGACATTGATGTGCTGAACACAAAATAGAGGCGCCACACAGGATGGGAGAGAAGAAGTTTGTCTAAGTCCAGCACCCTCGTATAGCATAGCCGCGTTCTGGTTTGTTGTTACACTGTGCTCTGCATTCTCTCTGACTCAGCGGGCATCTAGCTGACATCTTATCAGCCGCTAATGGTCCACTGTGCTGCACCCTCATCTCCTGGATGCATTCTGGATGAATTTGCTGAGTGTCTCTGTCCTTCCCCATACCTCTTATGCATCATTTGCTCTATTTTCTCTATTCTGGCTTGTGTAATAGGCTGTGATTTGGCGGTAAAGTACTTACAGAAAGCCCAGGATCTCCTTTCTTTCCTTTCAGACCAGCTGGACCATTTTCCCCCTGTTAAAAACACTTAGGTAATTACAAAGGTTGAGCAGATTAGGCAGCAAATGTCTCCAACAGTAAATGCATCCTAAATAGAAAAAGATGCTGAAGAACAGGCGGGGAGGAGGGAATCCACAAAGTTCAAATACAGTGTTTTCCCGTAAATTTAAGAGATACCAGAAAATAGCTCAGTAAACTGAAATTGCCAGATTCATCCTAATGCAGGAGAGTAGGTGATACATCAGGGAGCTGGTTAAGTCTCCCTGATCTGTGCTTGCCCCAGCCTCGAAAGGAGATTCTAACTTATGCCAGTTGTATATGGTCCCTAAAGGACCATAGTCCAAATAAGAATCAGCATATCATGATGGGTTTCTGCCTTGCACCGATGGTCCCCCCTCAACTCCCGCAACACACTTTCTCATGCCCCTGAAGTGCCCAAGATTTATTCCAGATCTCCCCATGCCAGGTGAAATCTCATCTAGCCAGCTGCAGACAAATTCTGGCTCCATTGCACTATCTGAGTGGAGCAAAAGATCTGGGCTGGGGAGACACTCTGGCCTCAGAACTGAGCTTCTTTACATTCCTGCAATTCAAACGCCAGATAGACGATTGCACCAAAAACCCTTCTGCTGGCATCGTAGTTACAACTTTGGGAACATGACCCCACAATCCTCCAGGGAAGCAAGAAGCAGGATGGAGGATTTATTCACTCAGTACAGACAACTGTCCTTCAAAAGTTGCTCTGAGCCATTTCAAACCAAATTTGTTGATTAAAAATTGCTACATTGAAGAAGAAGAAAAGAAACCCACACAGCTCAACTTGTCCAAACAAGAGCCGCGATGGTCATTTTTCTGAAGTGTGACCAGCTAATAGGGTCAAAGGCACAGGGACAAATTGCAGCAGACACAAAGGAGGCATGGAGCTAAACCTGGTAGGGGGTAGAACTGCAATGGCCAGTCACGGCTGCAGCCAACCAGTGAGTCGGGGATGTCAACGCCTCCATCAGACAAAACCTCAGCCAGAAATATTACTAGGAGCAAAGATCTAACGCTGGCTCAGGAGAGACTATACAGAGAGGGTGATTTCAGAGTTGATCAGCCTTTTTCCAGTCAGTCCTTGTGCTTTGCCAGCGTATCCCAATTCATGGGCAGACTAATAGGCATGAATGATTTTTGCTGCTTGTATCCGGCTTCTTTTGCCTTCTGTCTGGCTAACTTAGTTACTTGCGTATGGGCAATTTTATGCATTTGACTTGCTTGCAGAATAACACAAAAACCTTGAGTTCTTGTATCTGCTGCTTTTTTTAGGTTGCGTAATTTCCCTCCAGCTAGCAATGCAAACCGAGAGAGCAAGACGTTCCAAAATGGGAGCCTAACGTTGGGCTGATTCCATAATCAGGCGACATGTAAATAAGTGGCCCGATTTTCCATAGCGTGAGCCATCAGCAGTTTGCAGGGTGGTCTGCGCTTTGGCAAATCAGACCACTTATTTAGAGGCCAAAACGTGGGTTTAGAATCCTAACTTTAGGCTCTCGTTTTTGAAAGTCGTGGGCCATCGCTTTTTCAACTGGACTAGCTGGGTGAAGTGAGCCCCGCCTAGCTAATCAAGTGTTCTGGAACCCTGTGAGATGAAAGCTGGTATCTCCACAGGGAGACACTTTCAAGGAGAGTTGGCCCCAAATATGATGTTTCCCAAAGAAGTGTTACAATAATGGTTGGCGCATTGCAAATGCCTAAAACAGACAGAGAATCTAGCAGGGAATGTGCAGCAGAGCCCGGATCACTGATTCTGAGGGTAGGTCTACATTGGAGCTGCAGGTGTAGTTTCCAGCTCAGACAGACAAACCCATGCTGGCTGTGATGGAGCTAGTGTGCTAACAAGGGACGTATAGCCGTGGCGATGCAAGCGGTGGGATGGGCCAGCCACTCGAGTATGCACCTAGGATTTCAGACAGGATGGTTTTCGGAGCGGCGAGCCACTGCTGCAGCTTGCACCACCGCAGATACACCGCGATTGTTGGTATGCTAGCTCGTTTACATTGTCTACTTGAGCTGGAAATGATACCTTACAGCCAACACCCGCAGAATGCCAACACGGGGCCAACATGCACACAGAGCAATGAAATCCCACAAGGCCGACGAATCAAAACCAAAAAAGACATCCTCCACCCAAGGCCTAATCTGATATATTTTTCTCTTGAGCGGACAGGGGGGAACGATACTAACAAACCCTGCTCCCAGTTGGCCTGACCCTCCATTTATTGAAGTCACTGGGAGCCTTCCTGTGGCATTCAGTGAGAATAGGATGAGATTCGTTATTATGGCAGAGCACGGAACTGAATCCAGATGTCTCGCGCCTCGGTCCAGAGGCCTATTATTATTCATTAGTTGTATTACCACAGTATCCAGAAGTCCCAGTCACGGACCAAGACCCCATTGTGCTAGGTGCTGTACAAACACAGAACAAGAGGCTCCCTCCCCATAATCACAATAGCACAGCTTCAGCTTTGTTTTCTAAGCGAACGGAGCAGTTCTCAGTACTGACCCTTTCTCCTTTGTTGCCGGGAGGACCTGGAGGACCTCTGAGGCAGAGCTGAGGTCTTCCTCTTCTACCTCTTGCACCCTAGAAAAGAAAGCAAACAGGATGTCAGCTCCCTATACCCATGAGTCTCAAGCAATAATTAGAGGCCACTGTCTCCCTTGCCTCTTGGGAGTACCCCCAGTGGACAACTCCCCCAGATCCCATCCTTGGGGGTTCTCCACTGAGGACCCAATTCCTGCCCTCCATCCAGCATGGCCCAGGACCAACCTCTTGCTTTCTTTTCCAGGTGTGGCTGCTAAGAGTTTGCCGAGTCCTGTCTCTGTTGGGAAAGGTCCCCTTCTTCCACACACAGAGGCAGCGGCTTTTTTTCCCCTCCCTTTCTCTTCTGTCTCCACTAATTTAATAACCACCGTCTCAGCAGGAGGAAGATGGCTCCTGGGGTTTTGACAGCTGTGGCTCCCTCCCACACGGGCATCTGGAAGGCCTCGGTGCTGTTCCTGAGGTCTTTATTTTTTAATTTAGGGGAAACACAGGGAGCAGCGTGGGTGGGGAAGGCAGCTTCTCATCTACTCTCTTTAATCAGTGCCAAAGCTGGCATCATTAATGATCTCTTATGCAGCTTTTTTGGTGTGTGTCACTTGTGCTGCTAATAGAAAAGGTCCAGAGGGTCTCTCTTGTTTTCAGGTCCTTCCGCCCCCTGGGCTGCTTTTAAACAGTTTTCATCTCCAGGTTTGGCAGAGAGAGGGAACAGGGTCTCTGATGATGACTCAGCCACTCCTCCGGGTTTGTCACATGGTTAAATTCTGACTCCCCACCCTCCTCAGGGAGCTCATTTCCTGAATGCTAGAAGAGGATCAGCGTGCCTGGGTCTATATGGGAAGAGGTTCTATGGGAGCCACTCGTATGACCAGGGCCTTTTAGCGGGGACCCATCTGCAAGGAGTGGCTAAATCATGCAACACAGACTAGGCACTAATTCTGCCTTCTGGAGGCAAAAATCTCCCCATGACTTCAATGGCAGATCTGCATAAGTGTAGCGAGGGGGCGTGGCCTCCCTCAGAGACAGACAGGGAGAAACCCTTGCCCACTCCCTTGTGGGCGGAGCCAGGACCCTTGTGCCCGCCCTGCTGGACGCAGAAGGGCAGGACAGGAAGGGGAAGTATAAAAGGCGAGCCCTCTAGCTTAGTTGGGCTGGAGCCTCCGGAGGAGAAAGAGGTCTCTCCCCCTTTGCTGGTGCCCAAGCCTGACCACTACAGCACTGAGGACCTGAAGGAGCTGCTGGAGCTGCCCAGGACTGCCCGAGGCGCTGTTGGGATTGCCGCTTGCTGTCTACCCCAGGGAGACAGTCAATGACCCAGAGGTCTAGGTACCCCAGGGAGGGAACATAGGAAGTAGCCCAGGGAAACCAGACCGTAGTTTGGTTGTATTGTGGCCTGATACTATGTCAGCGTGGTTTGGCTGGGACCCTACTGACCCGGTGGTGGAACCCTCCACCACTGCTAGAGCCCTGGGCTGGGAGCCAGTGGAGCAGGGCAAGCCCAGGTCCCCCTACCTCCACCCCATCTGCCAATCCCACCCTGGGTGGCAGCTACCCTACTGGAGGCCTGGAGGCCTGATTGCTGGCTCTGCCCTGCCACAAGGCCAGAGCCTACAGACTACTCGTTGGCCCTGCCCCGGCCTGAGGGGCCGGAGCCCCTAGACTGCTTACCAGCTTTGTCATGCCCGAGGACCAGAGCTTATGAATGCTAACTCCCCCCTCTGAGCTTTGTCCCCACAGAAGCACCATTGCGAGGGGGCACGGCCTCCCTCTCAGACGGACACAGAAGGATGGCCCAACGCCCTACACTGAGCAAGGACTGCAATGGCTGCATCTTTCTCTCATTAGCCTTGGCTTGCGCAGACCACTCTGATCCCGCCCTCTCCGTGGCTTGGGCCTGCCTCTTTTCTGGTTAATTCCCAGCAGCCCCCGAGAACAGCAGAGGCTACCCCTCTCCAGAAGGAGCCAAGTGCAGCACCTGTGCAGAGTACCGTGGTAGGCTGCATCGGAAGCAACCGAGGGGATTCTGGGCTGCACTTAGGAAGGTATCGCCCTGCAGCTCCTCACAAAGGCAGAAGAAATCCGAGATGGAAGATGCAGTGCGACTGCTGCTGGAATCCTGGGTCCAGTTCTGGTGCCCACAATTCAAGAAGGATGTTGATAAATTGGAGAGGGGTCAGAGAAGAACCAGCAAAATGATGAAAGGATTGGAAAACTTGCCTGCTGGCGATAAGATTCCAGGCACTCAATCTATTTAGCTTAACAAAGAGAACGTTGAGAGGTGACTTGATTACCGTCTGCAAGTATCTACACGGGGAACAAATATTTAATAACGGGCTCTTCAATCTAGCAGTCAAACGTATAGTAAGATACGATGGCTGGAAATTGAAGCTAGACAAATTCAGGCTGGAAATAAGGTGGAAGGTTATAACAGTGAACGTAATTAACCACTGGCACAAGTGGTTGTTGTGGTGGATTGTCCATCATTGCACATTTTTAAATCAAGATTGGATGTTTTTCTAAAAGATCTGCTCTAGCTCAAACAGGAATTAACTCAGGAAAGTCGTGTGGCCTGTGTTATACAGGGGCCCAGATTAGATGATCACAACCGTCCCTTCTGGCTTTATAATCTATGAATCAACCCCCATGGAAGAACAAAGCAGGGAACGACATTACACACACACTGACATTTACTACTTGACATCAACCCTACCCTGAGTTCATGGGAGCAGGATCTGACCCAGGGTTTCTAATGACTATGCATCTATCTACGCTGCATAGAACTACTGCAATGACGCTTAAACTTCAATGCAGGTAATTGCTTTAATGGCACTGGGGCAGAGGTGGATTCCCAAGAGACGGGGCCAGACAGTTTCACAAGGTTCTCCTGCTAGAAATTCCTGGGAAGCCCCTTATCAGGAGAGAGTAATTGAGGGGTCTGAAGAGTTGGCAGAAGGTGAGGTCTCCTGACCACAGATCTAGGCATGGGCAAAGGGAACCCCGCCATCTATAGCAGAAGGAACAGGCCTGTCAGAGTTGGCTACCACACCACGCTGCTCTGCTGTCCATTCCCCCATGCAGCATGGCTCCTTTGTAGCAACCGGGGAGGGCATCCTATGGGAGGTAAAGGTGCTCTGGGAAACTTTAACTCCAGATGGGACTGCCAGGTGGAACTCCATGGGGCTGAGTAGAAAATATGGCCTGTGTGAGTGGCCAAGCCCATTGTGCTACCTTCTCCTGTGCTCAGCCAAACCCTGGGACAGTCTTTCTGCATGGAGTAATGCTGCTCGCTTCCCTTCCAGGCCCTGAAGGGAGCTGAGCCTGAGGTAGGTTCCCTCTGCCTGCGTAAGCCGAAGGGACAATCTGCAACATTGGACTCAAATTCTGCAACCTCTCTAAAACACACGGGGCCATGCACTGGCATAACAGAAAGCCAGCGTTGGTCCTGTGAGCGTACCGAAGCTAACTGCACTGCCTCTTATTGCAGAAAAGAAGTTCTAATGAATATTAGGATAGCACCGCTGGACTAGGTTACTCCCATTGTAAAGTCCTCTTCTCAGCGTTGGAGAACTTGGATGGGAACCTTGATCTGGGCTGGATCTTGACTGATACAACTGAGTTTGGATTTTAACTAAGGAGAGCAAAAAAGGAAGTTACTTCTCATAAGCCAGATGACTCCACATTTGCCTTCTACTGCGGCACTGGGGTCAGTTTCTGCATCATGCTCTCACATCGTGGTTTGATGTTTGCCACCGCAAGGGACAATATTGGCCCATCTTTTGTACCAAAGCTACTTCAGTGAATGAAGGCCTGTTATTTTGTTTGAGCTTCTGCATCATGGAGTATATTTTGTCCAGACCAAGCCCCCTTTTTATAACATTTCTAAGTACATAATTAAGCTGTTACACCTGACAATTACCATAATAAAGGCAAGCTGAACTAGCTGTCTTCATTGCATTTGCCTTTATCTAGTTGCCTCCTCTTTAGGGGCTTGAACACCACTGCCCTGCCCCTTATGTCAACATCTACACACTTGTGCCAAGGTGGGCATGAAACACTACCAGCATTTTATACCACACTCACTCTGTACAGATGTAAATGATGACACATGGTGCAGGGCTATGGAAAAATCAGGCTGCAGATCCATGCGTGCTGCACTAAAGACATATTCACTGTCTTTGTGTGGTCCAAGATAAGTGTCCAGTGAAAGCCAAGAGAGGGGATCTTGTGAATAATTATCGCTTGTTTCAAACAGTGGACTTGGAAGCACTGTTTGCACCCCATACTCAAACAGAAGCCAAAGGGAACTTGGGGTGCAATGTCAGTTGTTCCATTCAGCCCAACTTTGGACCGCTTGGAAACAACGGATTCTAGATTCATTAAGGAAAAGGAACTTTTGCGGTCCAAGCTCCAATGAGCCCAAGGCTGCTCTGTGTTCTGCTTTCCTGTCTACTTTGGATCATCCCAGGGAATGGGGTTTGAATGATTTCCACAGGGGAGTCCCTACTGTTCGTGCAAATGTTGTCAAATTCTGTCAGTTATACCAGCTCTGCATCTCTCTACATGATGATATTTGATACATGATATTTTATTCTTCCCCCCCAATCTTTCAAAGTACTGGCTGGCTGATGATGAGAGAGTCTTAAGTACTTGGTTAACATATAATGGTTAAAAGCAAAAACATTGTAACTTTTCCCCGCCAACGTGTTGTTTTCCTGAAGCAGAGACACAACTTACCTTTCCTCCAGGAGGTATTTTACAGCCTGTATATTCATGACTCAATTCACCCACCTGTGATGATGTGTGATTAAAGATGACTATTTATATAATTGATATCACCACTGTTCTATAATTACCATAAATCTCGCGCAAAGTGTATCATGTGAGGTGTCAACGGAAAAGTTACAATCTACGATTATCCTGGTTAAATCCATGTATCGTCTTCGTATCTGAAGTTAGGGATATTGGTTATACACTTGTATCTTAAACCTGTGTTGTATTCCTGGGTGACACCTACCAGATGGATTTACCTCAGGGCTACACAGCTAGGTACTGATGGCCCATCATGGACACTCGGCTCTCACAATGGTCCATTGAAGGAACTCATCCCACCAGTAGGTCTTTCTCCCTCAGACAGCGAGGAGCCAATGGCCACCCCCTGTGTTTCAATAAACCATGGAAGGACATGTCATATGCTCATGTGACCCTAGATTCCCTCTTGGGCCAGTAATTTTCCATACCCAGGGGCTGTGGGCTTTGTTTGGGAACAGTAATTTTCCATGCACATGGCAGAGGATCTAAACAGACACCTGAGACATCTCCATTTTGGCTCCTTCCTGCTCTAATTTTCTGGACTGTGGATTTACAACAAAACGAAGCAACTTGAACTATGGACTGAGGACCTTCCAATCTTTTGGAAGTTATCAGAGAGCCTTTACAAGCCAGCAAGCTATTCCATCACTGCTGCAAACCTGACGCAAAGACTTTGCAATCATCTGTATGTATATGATCTATTAACCATTTATAACTCTCTTCTTTTCTTTTACGATTAAAATCTTTAGTTAGTTTACTAAGGATTGGCTGACAGCGTGATGTTTGGGTAAGATCTGAGATTCCTACTGACCTGGGGATATGTGTCTGATCCTTTTGGAATTAGAAAGAACCTCACATCTGGTGAAATAGGTTTTCAGTAACTTCTCACTATATTGGATTGGGTTGCTTGGATGGGAGCCAAGGCCTGGAATGCCTAAAGGGGACTGTGTTTGGCTTCTGATTAATCGGTGTGATGCTGGGGAGACTCTTTTGTTACTGGTTTCGTGAATTTAATTGTAGCTCCAGGGATTGGCTGCCCTATGTCTTGCAGTCTGTCCTGAGTGTCACATTCTCATTGTGGCCCATCCCAGGCATCCAGTCACACCACCACCGAGATGCAACATGCAGCCACCTCTGGTGTGGAACGTGACACACTACATGTGCCCTCACCTATTCACCGATAGTTATTTTTTTAACCCTATTTACAGATTAATTTATGGGAAATGGTGGGCCTTTCAGACATTTACCTTTTCTAAGCATTTCTCGTGTTCTGGATTCTTTTGACATTCATTTACTCTTAACATCTAGCTGAAGGCTGAAACTCAGCCATTCCCACAGCACAGTAAAGAGGTTTTATTTTTAGTCCTACCTCATTGGCAGATTTCTTGCTTACTTAATAAATGATGCTCATGGGTTGATCATTAGCATTAATCTACAGTATCCTTCACTGTATTACGCTTGCATGCACTCTTCATTATCATAAAAGCTGGGGGCAGGACATTCACATTCCTAAAGAGCATTAGCGTGTCTCATTTCCAAGTCCTTTTTGTTATATTTCAAAAGGAGCCCAGCGTGTCTTGTGTGCAAAGATTCATCTTCAAGACGACCCACAAATGGAGCTTTAAAGCATCTAACTGCTTCATAAATGTTGGCACCAAATGCCCCAAATAGCTAGGGTTGTCGGGGGACATTCACCACATTAGCAGCTTAAAACTTACCACGCTTTCCTTTCTTATTTAGATGCCAGCTCCTGCCCTGGAGACTTTACAACACAGAAAGACAAAGGATGGGAGAACAGGCATATTGTCATCCCCATTTTATACAAAGGGAACTGATGCACAGAGAGGTTAAGTGACTTGTCCATGACCACAGAGCAAGGAGGTGGCAGAGCCACTCCTGCCGCTGTCTTGTCCTTTTATCTCTACATAGGCGTGTCCTGCTCACCTTGAACAGTTAAAAGAACAAGAGCAGCAGCAACGCCTGCAGACATGCCCCGCTCTGAGTTCATGTTCCCAGGCAGGCTCTGAGACACCTCCAGCCCCACACCACCCCTGCGGCTTCCTTTTGTTCCAAATGTGCTTTTGGTGGCTCTGAGTAGCCAGCTGTCCCCCTCTGTGGCTGCAAGCCAAAGCTCAGTGGGACTGGTGGACCACGGGGGTCTCTCACGCCCACCTGCAGTTCTCAACTTTCTTGTTGCTTAAGTACCTTTTCCAAGTAGTATCTAGCTGGCCCCCATTGCCATATTGATGGGCAGCATTTATTCTCACAACACCCCTGTGGGGGTGCAGACCCCCACTTGCACAGCTGGGGAACTGAGGCTAAGTGACTTGTCCAAGGTCACACAGGGAGTCAGTGGCAGAGCAGTGCGTTTCCGTGTTCCATGCTGGCACCATAACCACAGGACTGTCCTTCCTCCTGCTGAGTCAGTAGCCCATAGCAGGGATCTATGAAGTAGCTTTTACTGTGAGCCTTTTGTGGAGAGTTTTGCTTCAACTATTTATTTCACTCTCTCCACTGATTTTAAATCTTGCCACTTGGGTTCCAACATGCCCCGGAGGCTGTTGGCGAGGGTCAGACTCTGTCGACTGCCACGTACCAACTGGGCAGTCTGTGGAGAAGGCTGTGGTTAGAGCGGGCTGTGTGGCTGTTGTCAGGTAGGGGCGTGTGTGCTCTCTCCGTGTGCTGTTCCAGCCCCGCACAGATAGTTGGTTCAGCAGATCTAGCCACTACTACCCAGGAAGAATGACCACAGGCCTGGTTCGGTGACAGAGGCACTCAGCCGGATTTATTGGCCTCAAGACACAGTCCTAGCGCTCTGCCTTCGTGGTTACAGGTACATGAACACATCAGTGTCCAGTGGCAAGGAACGGCTCAGTCAGCGGCGGGAATTTCTGCTGTCCCCAGCGCCGCACGAAGGGTTAAGGCAAGACATCCCAATATTTATATATAAACAACTCGTGTTTCATGACATCTGCTTCTTACCTCCCCTTGTTTCATGCTCCAGGGAGCTCCAGGGCCCTCCTCATTACTTCTAGCAGACCCTCTCATCTGGCATTAGGCCAGGATGTCCCTGAGTGAATCTTTTGGAGTGTGTCCTCACACTCACCCGGGATCTGTCGCTTCTGAGGAGTGGCTGTGTCTTAGCCACGCTAGCAATACTTTTGCCGAGGTCATATCGTGAACTTGTAAACACCTACTTTATTACATGGCCTAGCTTTGGTTCACAGCCTCTAGTTCAGGTCTCAGATCTTGCCCCAGTCCCAGTGCTCCAGGCTTTCCTAACGTTACAGACTCTTAAAAGCTGAAGCCAGTGGCGGGCGGGGGACATAGGTGCTCAGCACCCCTGAAAAGAGGCGGTAAATGACTGGCCTGGGCTTTCAGACTGCGCTAAGACCGCTGGATCTCACTCTTCTCGATAATCACCAGACTGACGTGAATTCTGCACAGCATCCAGTGCCATCTTCCAAGAATGTCTTACGGGTGAATGTCTTACCTGTGGTCCCGTGTCACCCTGTGGTCCTGGAGATCCAGGTGGTCCTGTCACACCAATCTTCCCCGGTAATCCAACCTGCCCTTTAAAACCGCCCAAGCCAGGAACGCCCTTGGTCCCCTGCAAATTCCAAACAGTGGGTCAGAGACTTCCTTTCAAATGCAAACAAGCATAGACGCGCCCCTGGAAGTGGTGGTGGGGGAGGGTTACGAAACCCTACACAGCACATGCTTTCAGTGAGGTGACTGGCAGTGGGAAATATATTAACTCTTCATGTCTGGGTGTCCTATTAATAATGCATTGAAAGGATTAGGATGTTGGGGGAGGGTGCCTTTTGCCAGGATACACATGGTGCTTAGTTCAGCCATGCCTGGCATTCACCTCAGAGTCACGTCTCTGGGCCGGGCCCTCTGCTGCATGGCCAAAACAGCAGGACAAATACATCTGCGTCCGATTAAACTCCCAGAGCAATCTCATGATTGCAGAGAAACTTTTCCCACAGAGCTCCCTATGCTAAGAGACTAATGGTGGTGGGGAAATATATACACCCATCCGCATTATCCTGCCAATGCCAGGTGCGTACGGCCTCTGCTAAGGAACTGCGTTGACAGCCCCGGCCCCTGAACGCCTCTATTTACCCACAGAACAGTGACTAACCTTCCTGGGACTCATCTGGCGCCCCGTCACAGAGCACCTCCCAGATTATTGATCCTCACATCACCCCACTGTAAGGCAGGGCAATGCTGTTATCCCCATTTTACAGATGGGGGAACCAAGTCACGGGGAGACAAAGCCACTTGCCCAAGATCACCGGGGAGGTTGGTGGCAGAGCAGGGCATTAAACCCAAGTCCCGGGAGTCTAAGTCCCACGTCGGTTCCACTAGACCATCCTCTGTACCAGCGCTGGCCCTGCCAACACGTTTCAACGTGCTGGACAGCCCTTCTCTAGGGCTGAGAGAGTGGTTCAGATTCCCGGGCCCATTCAATCCTCAACCAAACGTGCTGACTGTGACAGGGATCACAATGGCCACCCCCCATGGCACGGTCAGTCCTTTGTGAGATGGACGCCATCCATCGACCGGGCACTAAAGCCCAATGCTCAGCTCACTTTGCACATGCCACCCAATCGGATGGTAATGTGTTTCTCACTCCCTCTGGACCTGGGCTGGATTAGTCAGCTGCTTCCGAGGTGGAAAGGTTCAGTTACCAAATACTTGAGCCATTAAATGCCCGCTAATTGACACTAATGAGCATTCTCCTGACGTTGCTGCGGGAGAGAAGCATTTTCAGGAGGTGGAGAGGCCGACCTCCGTGACTCAGCCAAGCTGCATTTCTAATTCAGGTGCATGTTTCTTTTGAAAACGAAAAATAGGAGCCCATCCATCTCAAGCCGGGAGAGTCAACTCCTTCCCCCTCAGAGCCCCGCCCGAGCACAGCTCTCCTGAGGAATGAGCTGGAGTGTGAGTCAGTCGGGTGGCTGAGAGTTGGAGAATCAAGTCGGGAGGTCCCCGAGATGATTGATGCGACGCATTCCCCCTGCCCAACGGAGCCTGGTTTTCCATTTAGCACAAGTGACCCCCGGTGACTCTCAATTTAATTGTACCTCACACATTGACTTGCATGAGCTCCTGCGTGGACGCCATGCAAAGGAGGTGTTCACAAGTGCGGGCAGCAGGCAGGGCAGCTGGAAAGGCTAGGATTTCTAAAACAAACTAGCAAGAAGAAAGCCTGAAACTCTTCTTCTCTCTCTTCTTTTACAGGAAGGGCCAGAATGGATCGCAGGGCCAATCTAGTCCAGATCCACGGTCCATCTACTCCAGAGTCCTGTCTCCCAGAGGGTCCAAGCAGATGCTTCAGAGGAAAGTGCAAGAAACCTACAGCAGGAAGAGGTAGGGTAATCTGCTCCCAGTTAAGGTCTCCTCCTGATCCCTAACAGAGATTGGATCACGCCCTGATGAAATGCTGTTTTATATCCCTTTCCAATGTTTTTAGCATTAAATCATTAAAGCTCTGGGTATTTTTGCTATCTGTATAGGTCCAACTTCCTCTCACTCTTGGCAATGTTTTGGCCTCAACAGATTCTTGTGGCAATGAGTTCCCCAACCTAATTACACACGGAGTGAAAAAATGCTTCCTTTAATCAGTTTTGAATTTGCCACTTTTAATTTAATTGCATGTCTGCTTGTCCTTGAGATATGAGACTGTCAGAAAAGAAGCTCTCAGTCTACTGTCTCTATCCCATTCGCTATTTTATATACATTTATCACGTCCCCTCTTATTCATCTCCTTCCTCAGGTAAACTATTTTTTCTCTCTCTCTTTCTCTTTTCATCCTGCTCTCTTCATCTCTTCTCCCTTCCCTATAGTTTTCTCTGATTTTCCATTTCCTCTGACTAGTTAGTATCAGACAGGCAGGTATGCTGCATTACTTGTGTGGTTAATACAACTGCGTTGCATCGAGTAATTACAACGGTTGGATTTTTAAGTGCTCAATTTGTCCATGGCCTGGATTTCCATGTTTAAAAAAACCCCAACATACTTTAGTTTTGCAAAGTATTGATAATGACACCATTTAGAAATACCATGTCAGGCTAAGAAGCAAAACAGCCAGCATGAATTTTCCTTTAGATAAATTTCCATCAAACACAATAATGCACCAATTAGATTGTGACAAGCTTGGAGTTATTAGGTGTGTGCAGTTCAGTTCAAGGGTTTTTTTTAATGTGAAAAAACAAGGCAAAAGTGAACTTAAAAACAGTTTTAATGTCAAAAACTCTTTAGGATACAAAAGCAGCAATAACCAATATATTGGTGTAGTCTGCAACTGCAGAGAATGAATGAACAGCTCCAGAGACTGGTCATGGGAAATACAAGAGAGCTGACTGAAAAATGTTCATCACAACTGTTTTCCATCCGAAAACGTTGTTTCAACAAAACTGAACTTTTTTTTGTGTGTGCACAAAATTGTTTAAATTTTGACCAAATTATATTTAGGAAAAAAATTGGAAAAACACTTAGTAAGTGTCAAAACATCCCATTTCAATATTTTTGCCACAAAAATTTCCACTTTTTCACTTTGAAATGATTTTTCATTTTGAAGTTTAATTGTACATGAGACAAAGGAAAAGGACTGAAAGTTAAACAAAATGTTTTGATTGACCCATAATGATCCCTCCCCCCCTTCCCCCCCCGAATCTCATGTCGTGAGAAAAATTCAAAATTTTGGCTTTTTGTCCTGACTTGGGACAATTAAAAAAAAAAATTCCCTCAAGTTTTTTCATGGGACAGAAAATCTGTTTTCTGACCAGTTCTAATATACATTCTTTCAGCACTAAGCCACAGACCGTGATAATAGTGACTGCAAGTTGCAACCATACGATGACAGGTTCTCAGTGTCGCTCCAGCTGGACAGTTGTCCACGCCCTCAGAACAACCACCACAACTGGCACGAGTAGAGAGTCTCTAGGGGTGGCGCTAGAAGACAGCTCCACTGGTGGTGAGGGGATAAATAGGGGTCATCAAGTCTGTATGCTTGGCACCTTGCACCATCACTAAATTCACACGTGCTCGTGCACACACCGTTATTCTGTAGAAATTATAAATTCAGTGATGTTAGAAAACAATATAGTTGAGGGAAAGGCTCCCCTGGCACATCACTGCCAGCCCCAAGCATTCACAGATCTTGATTCAGGCCCCCCAGACCATCTCAAGGTTGGCTTAAAAATCAGGAGGCTTTAAAAATAGTGGGGTTTTTTTTTTGCTTTCTGGGTTTTGAGCCAGTAGGTTTCACAGTTTCAAGCTTTTCTCCTCAACCGCAGGGGGCAGAAGCTTAGCCTTGGTTTTTTAAATGAAAATTGAGATTCTCAGATAATCACATGACTCTGGGAGTGGGGGCTTTAAGAAAAAAATCCCCACCATATATATTGCAAGAAGACTCAGGATAAGTCACTAGAGTTGGCAATACCTGACACTCTCTTCTCAGTAACTGCTAAGAAGCACGGGGAGAAGACGCTGGAGCATGCGTGAGGGAAGATTAGTTTGGGAGGAGAGCCAGAAAGGTCAGTGGGAAGGGAGTTAAGCAGTGAGGGTCTGGAAATCAAGGAGCGTGAGAGATCTGGAGAGGTGGGCAGGGCTGGGAGAAGTTGTAGCACAAGCAAGCCAAGGGAGCGCATGGGTTTAAACTGGCCATGAATAAATCTAGGCTAAAAACGAGAAGAAGGTTTCTAACCATCAGAGGAGCGAGGTTTTGGAACAGCCTTCCAGCAGGAGGAATGGGAGCAAGATACCTAAACAAATTTAAGATGGAGCTTCAGAAGTTTATGAACAGGATTCACAGAATCATAGAAATGTCAGGCTGGAAGGGACCTTAAGAAGTCGTCAAGCCCAGCCCTTTGCCCTGAGGCAGGACCAAATGCATCGGACAGGTGTTTGTCCAATCTCCTTAAAAACCTTCAATGATGGCGATTCCACAACCTCCCTTGGAAGTCTATTTCAGGGCTTAACTTAGACCTCGGGCTTGTCTACACTTACCTCAGCGATTCGGCGGCAGTTGACCAGAGTTACGCAAACTACGGAAAAAACTTGCGTAACTCCCGTTGACTGCTGTGCTTCTGTTCTGCGCGCCGTCTTCACTGCACTGCGCCGACGGGAACCGTGTTCCCCTCAACGCAGCGCTACACCACTTGAGAAGGTGGTCTTAGTACGTCGATTTCTGGATCAACCGAGCGGGTCTTTGCTGACCGCTCAGTCGATCCAGATAAGTCGATCTGACGGTGGCGACTTTGCCGTCGTCAGTGAAGACGTAGCCTTAGAAAGGTTTTCATCAGATCTAACCTAAATCTCCCTTGCTGCAGATTAAGCCCATTACTTCGTGTCCTACCCTGAGTGGACCATGGAGAACACCTGTTCCCCATCCCCTTTATAACAGCCCTTAACATATTGGAAGATTGTTTCTATTAAAGGAGAAGCGACTGATAAATCTAATTATGCGACTATGCCTTATTTCCAAATTATTTAAACTTTCGCTCACATTCAGAACCCAAACAATTTCATACTCATTAACTGCCCCTGCTCTCAGTGGAAGCAGGTTTGGCCCCCAAAGTACCAGTGCTGGAGAGACAGATCCTGAGTACACCCGCGTAGCTGCCTATGACAGCAGAGCACTGGAGCTGATGACCCAGGAGCTTCATGAGTTTATGACCGGGAGGTCCCTTCTACTTACTCCTTTGGAGCAACACCACGGAGCTCGTAGATGGTGGGAACTGGACCAACCAGCAGGCAGACAGCGTGGGAGGTGGGAGGGAGTACAATGGAGATATGGGCAGGTGAGGAACACAAACAGTGGCTGCACAGAAATGGTAGATGGTGGTGGGGGGGGGGGTGCGGGAGAGCACCAGAGGAGAGGCCAATGGGTAGAAGGGATACAAGCAGCTGGGGAAGGTTCAGGAGAGATCTGGAGGTTCATTGGGGAGAACAGATTTGAATGAAAGCTTTCCAAGTCTTTCCGTACTTAGAAATTTAGGCTGAGGGGGGCCTAGACCTCTTAAAAATATCCCCCTGGTTACAACTGATACAAATATTTGTGCAGATATTTTAATGTAATTAAAAACTAGTCCAGAGAGCTTCATGGTTGGGGTGCATTTCCCTCCCCTCCCTTGCTCTGCTTTGGATGCCATCACCATCTCATGCAGGAGAAACACAGGACCTGGACATCGAGTCCCGGAGCAAAGAATGAAGTAATAAAGAAAAACCACCCCCCTGCTGTAATTGACGAGCCTTCAATACTAGCAGGCAGTGCACCTCCCCACTTACACAGTGCTGTCGCCTTATTTACCACTTCCATCGGCACGTCTGCAGAATGCAGTGGACCGGATTCATCAGGCGCTTAAACCGGTCTGAGTCAGGAGTGACTCCAGGGAAGCCAATGGCTTTAAATTGGTGCGAGTGAAAGGAGAATGAGGCCCAATATATTGGGTGTAAAATGTCTACATTGCGTGTTTTCCAGTCCTGTTAGATCACCTTGCGATTCTACAGAAATGGCCAGGGGTGCATACACGACATCATACCACACCAGGGTTTCCATTCCAAGGCCTGCTCGCCACACAGATTTTGTACCAGTACAGCTATGTCCGTTATGGTACCAAAACAGTTATACT
Source organism: Emydura macquarii macquarii (assembly GCF_026122565.2). NCBI lineage: Eukaryota > Metazoa > Chordata > Testudines > Chelidae > Emydura > Emydura macquarii. The sequence goes on along the minus strand of NW_027133607.1, from coordinate 7,615,643 downwards.
GGTACATCTCGTAGTGTACGTTATACCTGATACCAATACAGCTTCTTCTCCTTTCTGCATAGGAACAGCTGTGCTGGTCTAAAGTACCTTTATGCTGCTATAACTGCGTCCCCACTCAGGAATTCGTACCACTTTAACTACACCGAGATAGATAAAGCAGTACCACTTTTGAGTGTACACCATCGCCAAGGGTTAAATGCATCATCACAGAGTGAAGTTAAGGAGACACCTCCCAAGTCCAAGCTTAATGCCTAAGACAGGTGACACTTGCCGTCTGAAAAGGGCACATGGGATTTAGCAAGCGTATAATGTTGTTAACTTGACATGACTGATGTTTCATTCAAAATATGGTCTCAATGTTCTGAGAGTACTAACCTTTTCTCCTTTCTCCCCCGAAACTCCCCTGGGGCCATCTGCACCGGACAGTCCTTGCTCACCCTGGAAGTAGACAAGAGAAAAACCAAAGCCAATACATAACCTGCCCTGTCCGTCATTTCCCGAGCGAACTGTAATTCAGTGACAAGTGCACAGACTGTTTGGAATGGCCCTAGTACTGCTTAATGCAGGAAAGAACTCATTGGACGTGGCTAACTAGCTTCCCGAAGACGGCAGCTCTATTTCGGGAGAGTAAAAAATAAAGCATGGTGGGTTGTTATCAACAAAACCGAAGGTTTCTGGTTTTCCTTATCAAACAAGGCCAGCTCCCACACATGCACATTGTTCCACCCAGGTGATAGGCAGTGGATCCGCTGTAGCAGGGACGGTTAAGTTGTCATGGCGCCTTGTTGAATCCACGTCTTGCAGTTGGTATTTACTGCAATCCAGTCAGCCTAGCAGAAACCTTGATGAGTAACGTACAGGGTCTGCCTGGCTGATTCCCTCTGCAACCCCTTTGTCTGGGAGTACCACTGGCAGCAGATACGTTGGCAAGTTACCTCTGCAACCCAGAGGGCAGCAGGGGCAGACCCCCTCCCCCCCGAATAATTGGCAGGGGCACAGAACTCCGCTGGCTGGCTGCGGGGGGGAGAGCGAACTCCTCCAGTCCCAGGACAGGGGCACCATTTAGGGAGGGCAGCAGGGGGGCACTTGCCCCCTGAGTTTTGTGCCGGAGATCTGCTCGCAGTGGACGTCCAACCCCATGCAGAGCTCCAGGCTGCCACACTGGCCAGCCAGATCCCCAGCATTCTCCGGAGGTCATCCACCCTGCCCCCTTCTCCGCCTCCACCAATCAGCAGCTGAAACAATCGGGAGCGACAGTCCTCCTAACCCATAGTGGCGGGGCAGTGAGCAGAGTCTTTGTAGGCAGGGCAAGCCAGGAAGGGGTCAATTGAAGGGGAAGCCCAGGGTGCCGGGTGATGGTGGGAATACAGCGTACCCCGCGGTGGGACCGCAGGGGGAGAGCAAATCCTCCGGCCCTGGGGCCCCGGCAGGAGCCCAGAACGTGCCCCTCCAAAAGGGACCACATTTTTATTCTGGCGCACATCCCTGGAAAAGAGCCAGTTTTGGATTGACTTGAGCGTGTGGTTCAATGCCTTCCCTGGGCTCCGGATTAGACCCTGAGCGAGTGCGCAGAGCAAGTCCCGACTGCCTTGCCTGGCACACCTGCCCCACGCTCCCCTACCCGCCATGGAAGGGAGAAAAGAAAACGAAAACCAGGAACGAAACCCACAGCTCATGGTTGGATCCTTAGCATTCAGCTTCTGCCGTTCCAAAAGGCCCCCACGGTGTCCGCCAGGCCTGGTCAACCCACAGCAATTTGCACCCCTTTAACTACATTTGGTAACAAACTGGATTTAAGCTAAAATCAGCCAGTCTGAAACCGATTCAAGCATGTCCACAGGTGAGCTGGCGCTGATTTAACTGCATCAATTTAGAAGCAGATTAAGTTGCATCAGCGCCATTTCTGGGGCTAGACAAACCCCTGGAGAGAGATATGAGCTTTGGGTAATGTCATTTCTAACATTTGTCATGTCCTTACAAAGCCTTCCATCTAAGAGAGAAGAGGAACTTTCCCACTCACCTTTGGTCCCAGCCACCCATCTGACCCTGGTATGCCTGGTTTTCCAGGGCTGCCAGTTTCACCCTGCAAGTGGAACAAGATACAGGAAATGTAAACAGGTTGGCAACAGAAGGCGCTGATTAGAAAGATGGCGGGGTGGTTAGTGCATGTGAAAAGCTCACACGACGGAGAGTATTGCTATAATGCGGTTTAACCTCCTCAAAACTGGTGAGTGGATTTGCTGCCCTTCATTCGGTATAAATGTGAGAAAGAATAGGGGCCTCGAACCAAAACACAGGCGTGCGAGTCTTCTCAGGAATTGGAATCAGGCGGGCAGAGGGTTTTCGTTGGATATTGTTTGGTGCAGGTTTGGGTGGGGCAGAGGAGGAGGCATACCACAGAAACAGACAGAGAAAGAAGCCAGAGAAGCCAGAGAAAGACTGAACAAGCACTGAGAGCGTAGCCCCGAGAAAAATCCAGCTTTTGTGCAGAGCGCTGTCTGAAAGAGGCTTGGAGCTGTGAACCGAGAAACTATCTCCTGTTTGATTCCTGATGTATTCAGCGAAACAAGAGTTCATACGTTCTTTGAAAATAAACAGGATTGCATCACAGATACCTGACTCCATCATCGATTGCCTTCCTAACAGAAACAACCCAGCGAGCCCCAAACTTTGGCAAACAGCTGTAGTCAAAAGGGGTAACGGTATTTTAAACAGAGATGGGCCTGAACCAAATCCCCAGATCTGACACCACCATCCCAATCTGACTCCAAAAATACTGGGAAAATTCAGGCCCAGATCCAAACCAGCAAGGTCAATAACTACGGCTGTGTGGAAATATAATGCAATTCACCCCATCACAAGGCCTGTGGAGAGCTAAAATCCTGTTGCAGCCCTCCAAATAGGGTTTAAATGCTGCATAAACCTTGAGCTGGCCCCCTGCCTGGGAGAGAATTCCACTAATTGTGAGGAGATATGTAATGTGATTAAAAATGAGTCATGGTTTGGTTAAAGGCCATGGTGTGGTCTCACACTTTTTCTTTTCGTTCATTTGTCGTTACATGGTATGCTGTGTAACAAAGCATGCTGAATTTCACATCTGAACTGAATCTTCATCTGAACTACATTTCAAAGTCCAGAAAACTTAGAGATGTCCCCTCAAAATCAGGACTATTTCTAAAAGGAAAAGGTGCCAATTTTCCACTTTCAAAATGGCCCTACCTTCAAACGAGAAGCCACCAAGTTTTTCAGATTTTTTTTCCTGATGTCCTAGACCTCATCTCTGGTTTTAAATAAATGTGCTATATCCGGATTCCTTTCACTATCGTTATTCCACACGCACACATACACTTTGTTTTTAAGACCTATTAACCCAAATTCCCCAAACCATGGGCAATACAAAACTCTGATAAAAAGCTTTCTGTCAACAGTTAGACTCTCCAGTCAAGACCAAGAGATCTCTCCATTCACACCTCTAGGTCTTTCCAAGGAAAACGGCCAACAAAATACGGACAACAACATCCCCCATCATTTTAAGGTACCAAACAAACAGGAAAAAGAAAGCCCTTGAAAAATAAGCTTTTAGATCTTCTTTGCACATCATAAGGAAGCAAAAAACAGCACAAACCATCTCCAGATCATTCAGATATTCACTGAACAGAACTTAGTTTTATCCAGTGGGACATGGTCTTGCTGGTTGGCTATAGAACCCATCTCCTTCACACCACAGATTCCACTATAATAATCATTCTTCGCTCTTACATAACACTTTAAACATCACAGCGCTTTATGCAAATAGGGGGTAAGTGCCATTATCCCCATTTACAAATGGGGAAACTGAGGCACCGATTGGTGAAGTGACTTCCCCCAGCTCAGTGACAGAGCTGAAACTAGAACCGAGGTTCATAGATATGCTCCAGCTCAAACAGAAGTTATGGGTGTGATTCAGAGATTATTGGGTGAGGTCCTTTGGGCCTGTGTTTTACAGGAGGTCAGAAGGGATGCTCCTAATGATCCAGTCTGTCCTTAAAATGTGTGTTTCCTGACTTCCAAGCTAGTGTCCGATCCACTGTACCCCAAACTGGTAGTGGTAACTGAAAACCACCGTCTCAAGGCTTATGCAGAAGGCATTGACAGTCTCAGACCACATCCGGTCCCCTTCTTGGTCATCTCAGTAGAGAACCAATAAAATGGGCCATGGAAAGGGACTTCTGCTCTCGGACCTACCGGTAGCTTCTCCCGGTTGGGTCTGAGACCTGTTGGCAGGACATTGGGGTGGGATCTGTCACAGCCCAATGTTGGGCCTGACCTATGGATAATAACTAGGAGAGTCTCCCTGCGCAGGTTGTCACGCACACACACTTCACCTGCACTAGATTCCCTTTAAACACGTGTTGACAGAAGGAAGAACAACAAGAAGTCCTCACCTTTATTCCATCTGCACCATGGCCTCCTATCCGCCCAGGAAACCCACGTAAGCCCTTGGAGAGAAATGACAACTGGCTGGTAAAGAGAAGTAGAACAAAACAGAGTGATAGCCACTCTTGTGCAAAGGGCCAGCCCTAACCCATGCATGGCTTAACGGAGTCTTTCTTCAGATTTGTAAACTCACTGCACTGCTGTTTTCTTCACCCGCCATCTATCTACCTTGCAGTCCGGCCCATCTGCCATTTTCTACAGCCATTCAGCTCAGTCAGTTTTCGTATTTGCTGCCCCCACCGGAGAATAGCCGAAGCACACATTATTTCAGTGACGATGCACGTTTCTTACCTTACATCCTTTCCGTCCAAGGTCACCAGTTACACCAGGATCACCTTTCCTCCCCTGAATAAAAGACAAACAAACTATGTAGTGGGTGTGAATGTGTGAGATACACAACAATATACAATACAGCATCTTAAATTTATATTACCTCTTTTACCCCAAAGGCTCCACTGCATTTTATAAGATTGTATAAAGGAATCACTTTCCCCACTGAAATGCAGCCACCTCTGGGATGGAACACACAGCAGCACACATGACAATGGCGTATGCTCGGACACAACGCGACCCCCCCCCCCAAAGTGATTCCCTCTCTGTAATTCTTTGTCATCTTTGCATTGCTAAAATCTACGGATTTCTACACAGCTGCTAGGAATATGGTTGGAGTGTGATGAGGTTAACAAAATGCTATCACTAGTTACAGGGCGGCAGCTTTTTCTATGGTAACTCTAGAAAGGGGACTCCTGATATCTCGTGCATTGTTTCTCAACCTTTTTGATACCAAGGACCAGCTCGCTGCTTTCCTAAACTGGGTCAGGGAGATCTCAGGGACCAGTTGTTGAGAAACACCGGTCTAGTGGATTGGAATAACACTGCTCAGATTCCGGTTGCAATGGAACAGCGGACGGTCATGGCCTTGAACGTCTAGAGGATTGGAAAGATGGTGTCAGTGCTGCTACTACTAAGAGTTATTAGAGAGTCTCTTTCAACTCATGCATTAGTTACCTCTCTGAACATGGTCGTGTTTGGTTCATTCCCTGACTGAAACCTCTAAAGCAGTGGTTCTCAACCTGTGGCCCAAGCAGCACATAGCTGCGGTCCATGTGACATCCTCAGGGCCATACAGGGAGTATATCTATTGTTTCTTTTTTTCCCTGGCTCTTCTTTGGAGATGCTGAAGGTATTTTAAGGGTTAAGGAGAGAAAAGGACAAAATTCCACCAGTAAACAACAAGCAAATTTACAGGCCTTTGCCCCAGGGGAAAAATCATTTTTGCCTGTAGAAAAAAGCTCTTCCACAATTCCCCTTGCTCGCTTCCTATAACAAAAAATCTCTTTCCTGGAAAATTATCCTGTTTGTGGAACTAGCAGCTGACTGATTTTCTTTGTCCCTTCTCTCCACACCAGTTTTACCAGAGCTGTGGATATTGCAGTTGATTCCCAAGGGGCTTTGGAAGTAACATGCAGGTAAATATCTGGAAAGCTGAACTTGTCATGGGAAAATTTAAAACTCTGTCACAAGAGACTCGGGACAGATTCTCAGCCGGTGCAAATCAGTGTCCAATGGAGCTACGCCAATTTATACCTGCTGAGAATCTGCCCACAACGTAGTCAGAGTTCTCCGGTAGGGTCATGAAGTCATTTTGCTTATAGCGAATCTCACAAACCACAACAAAAGCACCTGAGGACCTGCGAGTAATGCCAACAGTTCCGTGTTTCAGAGGAATTCTGAATCTGGGTCAGAAAAAGCACCAAGCCATTTTTTCAACCTTCAAAATATCCCCGTCTTTCTTTGCTAGACTCACCGGTTCCCCTTTTTGACCCTGTAGACCTCGGTCACCTTTCGCTCCTTTGATTGCATTCTTCCCATCAAGACCAGCCGTGCCCTGTCATAAGAGGAATAATGTTAATTTCTCGCTTGCTGCCTGTTTGAAGGCATCTGCAAAAATTTAAACTAAATTATAGGATTCAGGCAGGGTGTCTTAATAGGCATAGATCAGAAGCAGGAACATTTGTACTAACATTAATGCTACTATTTTGGGTTCATACGGCACTTTCCCCCAAGGGTCTCCCAGGCTTTTTCAAAGGTCAAGCCTCACACCTATAAGCTAAATTTTAGTGTCCCTATTTTACAGATGAGGAAACTGAGACACACAGCAGGTAAAAGACTTGCCCTAGGCCACAAGAAAATTCAGTGATAAACGTACATTAAAGCATTGAATACCAAACTGGGTGAAGTGAACCGTTTTCATTTTGTGAGTGAGGAGCGCACAAAGGGGGATGAATACTTGCTCACACTTGTGAAGTTGGTCTGAAGCAAACTTCCGATCTATCTGCCAATGAAAGCAGCATACTGCGATGAAAACAGGGAAAGTCATTTCCCCTCCATCCCCACCATCTCCCTATTGGATACAATCTTGTCTTTTCATGACATTTGCAAATAAAGAAAATAAACAAACAGCAGCAATTCTGAGAAGTGCATAAATTCATATATTCTGAGGGACCATTAGGATCATCTAGTCTGACCAGGAGGCCAGAGAATTTCACCCAGTGATTTTTTTACCAACCGCTTGTTGTCTCCACCTCCTGTTCTTACCTTAAGGCTGTTTGGATGATTGACTTTTACTCAGCTATACTTTGCCACTTATCCTGTGGCACCATCAATCTCCTGAGCTCATTCTCCAAGCATCTCAAAAAAAAAAGGTCAAAAGTTTGCTCTGGAAAAATATGCGTGAAGTTTTGAAAAGTTTCACCTTTCACTGCAGTTTACTTAGGAACTGGACTTGGAAAGTCAGAAGCCCTGGGTTTGTTTCTGTGCTCTGCCACTGGCCTGCTGTAAGACTTTGGGAAAGCCACTTACCTACTCTGTGCCACAGTTTCCCAAATCTGAACAATGTGGATAATGACCCTTGGAGATGGGAAAGTTTTAGAGAAGAGCTTTGTATTATTACAATTACACTTTTGTAACACTTGAGTCCACACTTTGACATTAGCCGCCATGCCTGGGTATTGAGTGAATAGAAATGTTCAACATTTCAAAGGCTGCCAGTTTATTTATCTAGTTTTGCCACCTTCAGCTTCCCAGTTAAGAACTCCGATATTTCTGCTAACTGAGGTCGGACTCATCCCCACTTCAGCGATGACGCCGGCAGAGTGCTCAGTGCAACGCAAGGCGAGTGAGCTGACTGCTTAAACAGCTCCTCAGCTGAGTAAGTGGCACTCAGCGGCTTGAATCAATTTGCAGTCCTTTGTTGAAAAGAAATATACAGTTATTAAAAAGAAATCAGCCACCGGAGTTTTATTTAGCGGGAGTCTATTACCTCTAAAAGGGCCATTTCTCTGCCTGAAGAATGAACATCTGATCTAATCACAGCAACGGGTGGGCACGCTGCTGTTTTGGCCCCCGCTCACCACGCCTCTATCTGCCATTTCTGAAACATTTACAGTGACCAAAGGAAATTATCCAATACAATTACTGCAAACAGGGCCTGATTGTATCATGTCTACAAATCGGATCAGCGAGGCCAGCGGGTGTCAGGAGCCAGGACTGCTCTGGCATTGCCATAATTAATCAGAAGGCACAACACCCTCTGCATTCTCTTTATTTCCACGGAGATCGGTGATTGTTTAATGACATGGTCAGTACTGTGTTGTGTTGAACAAACAAAGCAAATGACAGGGTTCCATTTGCTTGTTTAAGACGGATTGTTTGTTTACAGGGTGAAGGTCACAGTAGGGAGTGAATGAGGAATAAACCACTCTGGGTGAGTAATTAAACCTTGCGGGAAGCTGAGAAATCAGAGAGTCTTCCACTATTTGATGTTTTATTTCAAGCACCAGCTCCTGGAGTCACGTGATTATATGAGAATCTGAACTTTCATTTCAAAACCTTCCACAAATGCTAAGTTTTCAATTCTTGTGATTATGGAGAAAAGCTCCAAGGCTCAGAAACCAGAAGGGAAGTTAATAGAACCCCCCAATTTAAAAAACAAACAAACAAACAAAAAAAACCCTTATGATTTTTAGGACAATATTTTGCTCCTTACTCATAATTTTCACAGTGGCATTACTGTGTATCTGCTTCCACTGCTGCAAGCACTAATCCTGTTTTGTTGGATTAGCTATACAGATAGGAGGCATCTGTAAATTTCAGATCTGGACCACAGGCATCACATTCTGGAGGTGTCTGAATCTGGGAGTTGGTTTTGTGGGCAGAAGCCCCTTAATTTTAATTTTCTCATAGACTCATAGACTTTAAGGTCAGAAGGGACCCATATGATCATCTAGTCTGACCTCCTGCATAATGCAGGTCACAGAACCTCACCTACCCACTCCTGTAATAGACTCCTAACCTATGACTGAGTTGTTGAAGTCCTCAAATCATGGTTTAAAGCAAGGCAGTTCTACCCCATGCTGACAACAGAAGAGAGGATTGGCCAGTTCCTGAACGCTCATCATTTGATCACAAATCTCATGGCTGTTGGTGTCTTTGGTAAAGTCCCAGCTCCCAGAGTCATGTGATTATATGATAATCTCAGAATTCATTAATATATATAAAGGCTCTAGCCCTCATGGTTGCACAGAAACATTTGAAAACGTGAAGCTGAAAGGCCTGAAACCCAGAAGGCAAATAAAAAGAACCCTACATGTATTCTTTTTTTAAATCTTATGGTTTTTTAAGAAAATCTCATGATTTTGGGGCCTGACTCATGATTTTTGAACGCTCAGGGTTGCCAAGACTGAAATGGCCGCCACCGTTGGTGATAGGAGACCTGCCAGGACAGTCTAGTCGGTGAGCTACCATCATGACTAGTTTTTGTAGGTAACCTACCGGTGAGGGTCAAGAGTTCTGCACTGCTGATGTCACCATCACCACTTTGCAGGAGAGCCTTAGGTGAATTACTACTTGGAAGCAGGATTAACACGCAAAAACCTGTTCAAAGGAGCCTCCAATTGCCTATTTGTTATTTATTTATTTGTATTCCAGTAGAACCTCCCAACTGCAACTGAGATCAGAGATCCACTGTGCTGGGGGCTATACACACATGTCATGTGAGACCGTCCCTGCCCTGGTCTGGTCTACATTGCCAGCGGATTTCAGCGGCGGTCAACGGGAGATATGCAAGCCACGCAGAGTAGCTTGTGTATCTCCTGTCGACTTCTTGGCTTCTACTTACGGCGGCGGCCCCACCGTGCTGTGCCGACGAGAAATGCTCTCCGCTCAACGCCATGTTATTCTTCTGGTGGGGGTGGATTAACGGTGTTGACTTCCAGGATCGATTGAGTGGGGCTCCACTGCCGCTCAATCGATCCCGCACTGCCAACAATGGCGCTGGCAGTGTAGACATACCTACAATCTAAACAGACCAGAGGCGGGAGGGAACACAGATGAATTGGCCAGGGTCACACAGCAGAGCCATGGGGGTAGCGGGATTGGAATTCAACCTCTGGATTCCCAGCCCAGTGATCCGGCCACTAGACCACTTTCCTTTCCAGACAACTGTGCCCCTGTCAGGAGCCTGATTTGTCTTGCGTCCCCCCAGTTTCACCTCACTTAAAAATGACGTGCTTACAAAAATCAGACATCAAAATTCAGAAGTATCACAGCCCACTGTTACTGAGCAATGGCGCGCTTTCTCATTTGTACCATAAAATGATAAAATAAATCGATGGGAACATAAATATTGTACTTACATTTCAGTGTATAATGTATAAAGCAATATAGACAGGTCATTGTCTGTGTGAAACTTTAGTTTGCACTGACTTTGCTGGTACTTTTTACATAGCCTGTTGTAAAATTAGGCAAATATCTAGGTGAGCTGATGCAACCCCTGGAAGACCTCTGCGTACCCACTGAGATATGCATACCCAGGTTGAGAACCCCTGCACTGCCTCCCCTAAAATAAAATCTGGTCTTGCTTGACATTCACGGGCTGTAACTGACTAAAATCTGCTCCTTGCCATATAATATTTGAGAACTGGCAGAGTAGGAGCAGTTTGCAGCTACAGATGGTTACACCAAGCGGACCAGATTTTACTGTCTGTTATACTAGTGAAAACCCAAAGCAGCTCACACTTGTTGGTGTTAGAAAATTGATCGTCCAAGCGCAGTCCCATTGCCCCATTTGGCCCATAGTCCCCAGGCCTTAACACTTCTGGGCTCAGGGGATGTTACTCAGTGGAATTTCTCTGGATTTACAGGACGACTAAAAGCAGAGGCAGATCCCTGGTAACTGTCTGTGCGTGGAATTGGCCAAGCTAACCCAATGGCACTTCCACTGAGATAAGCCCAGTCTGCACCCCATTTGAGGTCCTGAAACCATAAGCGCCCATGTCACCTGCGGATGACACTAAGCTTTTAGACAGCGCTTGTCGCCATGGCATGTATAACTGCTCCCTGCATAGATAACTACGGTAAGAATCGTCCCAGCACTGGGTAAATACGTGTTTATTTCCAACCCAGCTAGAGTCTCATCACAGGAGCTGAGGAGGTCTGAGGGTGTGTGCACACTGGAGCTACAACTTCCAGCTTGGGAAGACAGAAATGTGCTAGTTCTCCTGGAGCAAGCGTACTAAAAACAGCAGCATAGCAGCTGCCATGTGGGTGGGGTGAGCGAGCCATGCAGAGTGCGTGTCTAGGGACTCAGACAGGACTGTCCTCGGGGCAGCTACTCTATGGCCAAGCACCCGGCTTTTCGTTCAGTGGGCGCAGAGTTTACAAGAAACAGGAAAAGTGGGCGACTGGAGCAGCGACGACACAGAAGTGCCTTCATTGCCTACTTATGACATCCTCCAACAAGCACCTTCCTGCTTTCTCCAACATTGCCCCTCATACTGGGGAGGCAATCCCCATAAACATCCTCAGAGCCACTTCACTGTTCTCCTTCAGATCCCTGGGGGAAGGTCTACAAAACACTTAACAAGGGTCAGGCTGCTGGTGGGCTGAGAATGCTGCCTACCACACTGACCAGGACTGCCTCATTGCTTCCTTGTGCTCCCCCCTCATCACTCTGTCTATATCCATCTGTTGTCTCTTGTATTATATGTAGATGGCAAGCTCTTTGGGCAGGGACCGTCTTTTTCTTCTGGCTCTGTACAGCACCTAGCACAACGGAGTCCTGGTCCACGACTAGGGCTCCTTGGTGCCAGAACAATACAAATAGTAAACAAGAAGTGGGGAGAACACATTCCCCAAAGGAAGGAGGGCCAAGCACAGTCACTTGGGGGGGAATCGTGGAAGTGGCATTTTTCCAATGCCAATTGTATTCAAGGTAGGAAAAGAAGCTAAGAGCTCAAAAGGGTTGGGAGAAAAGGAGAGGACAAAACCTGGGGAGATGAGTGGGGAAGAGGGCTGGATTGGGGCAGGGCTGGGAGCGGGCAAGGAAATAGTTTGATGGTGTTTCAATTTATTTATTCCCTGAGATTTACATTTCAAGCTTCCCAAGGCAAATAAAGGCAGGGCAATCCAAGCGACTAAATGGGCCATTTAAAGGCAATTACTGACCGAGCGCTGAAAATAGCTATCGCTAAGTCTAATGCTCAGTGGACGCAGTCATTTCGAAGTACTGCCTTGAACAGGTTTCAGTTCTCTGTAAAGACATTAGGTAGCACAATAGCGAAGTAATGTCATGGGTTAGTCATGAATGCCGAGTGCGGGCGGTGACGCAAAAGGCTGTTTGAACTTCCCAGCAGCACTGCCTCCAGCGACAGCAGCCTGGCAACCTTAGGGTGGAAGACTGAGAAGAGCCCCTTTCCTTAATGATTGCCACTGAAGTGAGCAAGTTGGACGTTGCTTCACTCACGTCCGGGAAATGTCAACTGCAAAGGAGGAAACAGGACTTCCTAACGCAAAGCGCAGGCAGGATACCCCTGCTCGGAAGAGCAGTGAAAACCCAGATAAGAGAGCTGATGCATTCCCAAGCCATAGGGCGGCTTGTAACCATTGCTAACAGGCTCCAGCTCCTGGAGTCAAGTGGATAGGTGACAATTTCAGCCTTCATTCTTAAGGAAAAAGTGAGTTTCTAGCCCTCGTGGCTGTGGAGAATGCTTCAAACTGTGACCCTCAAGGCACCCTTAAGACTCAAAAAGCAGAAGGCAAATAAAAAGAACGCCAGATCTATTGTTTTTACATAATCTCATGATTTTAATGCCAAGCTCACGATTTTCGGTGAGCCTGACTCCTGATTTTTGCACATTTGGGGTTGGCAGTACCGGAGGCCTTGATCTGCCAATGACACCAGCCTCGACCCTCTTTTCATCCCCCGTCCGTCCCCACGTCTCTGCACCTTCTTCCTCCCCGCCCCTGTGCTTGGAACATCCTGGCCCACATTCATGTCCCATGAGCTCACCCTCTCCTCAGTCAAATCACTCCCCAGGAGACCCACTTTCTGCAGAGGCATCGGAGTAGCCTTGTAATCACATGGCCATAACTTCTGTCCTTCCTTACTCTCCTCCTGCTCTAGGTGTTTATATCTTCCGCACAAGTCCACCAAGACCTTGACTCAATGAGCAGTCTCATGCCGAGGAAGGTGCTACCTCTGCATAAGGTTGGCAGAATTGTGCTCCTTATTTTGTAAGCCCGCCTAGGCAGCAAACCTGTCTGTCTTTGTTCTGCAAAGTGCCCCGCGCACTGATGGAACTATGTCAATGACGCAGAGTCACATGCACCTGCTCCCTTCTCTGTGAGCACTCAGGGTAATAAAAAGGGCAGGAGATAATTGGTGCATCTGAGGAGATGCAAGTCCAAGCATGATCCTCCTGGTGCTTATGAGGCACTTAGCCGTATGTTCCCCTTTGATCTCATTCCTGCTACTAGACTGGAGAAACTTAGCATCCCGGTGTTCTCCAACCCCCATCTCCCCTGAATTTTGGTGCTTCTGATAAAATGGAGCCTGGCTCCAGCGCTGACATAACTTTTGCAAAACTAAACCGAAATCTTCCTATCCCAGTCCAGCTCCATCGACAATACAGAAACTCTTCCTCATGCAGGAAATATCCCTCATTAACTGCATCCTAATAAGGATTATTAGCCAGTGTTCCTGAATGTTTGCAAGAAACCGATTTCCAAAGGTGGCTTGTCTGGTATGATGAAACTTGTAGATGTCAGGAAAACAACACGGTACAAAACCCAATGATAATAGAATGAAGCAAGCACTGGTTTGGATGCAATTTAAAAGACAAAATGACTTCTCATTTTCTGAGTTTTCAGTGGTTTCCAACGTAGCCACCAGAGCTGTTCAGGAGTGTCAAGCAGCCGGTGAGATAACTAACGACTCAGTTAGTTTTAGCCCAGCTAGTCATTTTCTGTGGGGCTGTGTATGAATATGAAGATATTCCCAGCAATGTACCTACACTGAGGTCTGCGATTTCATGCTGGAGTCCTGCTGAGATTGACCTGATGGGATCACAGCGTTATTGTTTACTGCTCAGGGCACATTCTCCTTTTGGCACCTATTCAGGAAAGCACTTAAGCATGTGCCCAAGTTGACATCAGTGGAATGCTGCATATGCGGAAAGTTAAGCACATGCAGAAGCACTTGATTGAATGAGGGTCTTTGTTACACTTTGATGAGGACTTAATGCTCTGGATCATACACATGTATAGAAAGAAATCCATGGCTTCTTAGAAGCATCATGATATTTGCTGTGCAGCATAGGACGGATATGAGGAATTTCCCACAAACACGGAGGATAGAACTGGTATCCTTTTAGGTCCCAAGTGTCATCCCCTAGCATTTGAGCTAAAGGAAAACACGTTTAAACGGTAGAACTGTTTGAAAAAAGGTAAGGATATTTTGTGAACCTTTCTGAAAGACACTAAAGGGTCTCGGTTTGCTCAACATTTTTCAGTACATTTTTCGTTTTCCATCAAAAACATTTGAATCAAAATGTCTCGTCACTTGGTGGGAAAATGCCTACTTTCTTTCACCTTTTAAATTTCCCTCCTTCCCTGGAAACAGGGGCGGGAGGGAGAAGTAAAGAACGGCAAACAGAAGTGGGACTTTCCCACCAAGACAAAATGAAAAAAAAAATTGAAGTCTTTTGAAAATTTTGAAGAGAAATTTTTCATTTTGAGTTTTTGCTGAAAAATGGGAAATTTCAAAGAACACGAAAAGCTTTCGTGATACATTTCAGTTTAGCTGAAACACCATTTTCTGATGAATTGTTTTGTTTGGTTGAAATAGTTCAACCAGTTTCTAGTTTGCAGTATGTTGTCTATGAACAGAAATGAGTTGTTCTCATTCCATCCAACAGAGGGCACTGGTGGACATTTCAAACATCCAGATCATTCCAATATAGTCTATCCTTTTCAGAAAACATGTGGATGAGAGATTTCTAAGAGTTAACTACTACTATGACCTAGATAAGCCTATATATATATGAACATGTAATACATTATGAACATGTATTAGCTTCAGTTCTGTCCATGCAGTGCACCCTGAAATGCTAGTGAAGTAAAACAGGGGAAATGCATATTTTAGGTGTTCTTTGATGCAAAATGCAATGCCTTAATTAAACGGCATCTCTGATATCACTGATCATACAGCCAGCCTCATGCTGTTCAGATCTCACTTTTCATGTAAAGTGTTCAAGGAAGCATCACCCAAATTATTTCCTTCCTGGAGGCACCTTACGCCTTTGGAAGGCATGACGTTAGCTGTGAGTGAACGCACGGCACATCAGAGCCACCCGGGCACTTCCACCGCAAGAGAGCACCGGTAGAAGAACACAATGTGCCATGAAGGTGCTATTCCTGGATTCCCACCTCAGGAAGGGACATACCAGGAGTCCTACATGTACTGTGCTCCCGGCCATCAAAGTGCTAAACAACGTTAGCACATAACCCTCAGTCTTCATAACCTTTCAAGAGCTTGTCGACAGCAGGCCGAGAGAGTTAGAGCTCAGGGTGTTCTGCTCAGCAGTGTCCAGCGTGAGGCCACTGGACCAAATGGACATGATCCCAATGCGACTAACATGAAAAGCTGTCACAACTCACAGCGAATCCAGGCAGGCCAGGTTCTCCGGCTTCTCCCTGTGAGAGAAGGAGCAATGAGTTAAACACACAGTGTTGTCTGTACACTGTGCAAACAATTGCCGTTCAGTCACTTGATAACTGTTTATCCAGAGGAAGGATTCCCCTCCAAAACCAACAGCATCATCTTTTCAGCTCCCAAAGCACTTTGCTAACTGTACAAATACAGGCGTTGCTTAAGGGCCCTACCAAATTCAGGTCCTCCAGAAATGGGCTCTGAAGACAGCGGCCGCGGAGTTTCCCGCAGCCAGAGGCGGCTCCCGGACGTGGAGATGGGTCCGATCTCTCCCATGCTGCCCCAGCCAGAGCCTCCTTGCTGCTAGTCCCGGCCAGCGGCAGATTAACGCATGGAACCACAGGTCCCATGCCCAGGGGCCCTAGCCAATTTGGGGGCCCCCATAAAAATGGAAGCCCTCAGCCCCACCAGGAGCGGAAGCCCAGAGCTGGGGCACCCCAAGGGGTAGAAGCCCTGAGCCCTTCGGAAGCTGCGGGGTGGAAGCCCGAAGTTCGACTCCTGGCCGGGCTGGGAAGGGTCAGAACTTGCTCTGCTGCATGGCTGCTCTCGGGGGGAGATCAGACTCACCTCCAGCTGCCACCCCAGGGCTGCTGCAGTGCAGAAGTGAGACACCCTCACCCCTGCACTGCCTTGGGAGGTGGGCCTGATCTCCCCACCGAGAGCGGCCGTGCAGGGGAAGGACAAGTCCTGATCCTCCCCAGCCTGGCCGGGACTAATAGGTAGGAGTCCCCCGCTGGGGAGCTCCCAGCAGGGGGAAAGATCAGATTTCACAGGGAAGGGCTTATTTCACAGTCCATGCCACGTTTTTCACAGCCGTGCAACTGGTAGAGACCTTCATATCACACCACAAATGGGGTGCAGCCACCTCTGCAGCTGTTGAACAACAATACTGCACACAAACTATTCAGGATGGAAAGTGAAGAATTACATCCGATGGAAGAAACTGCAGGGGGAATTGAAAGTAAGAGTTCGCTTCGGAGACGGAAGTAACACCGCGAACTCTTGCAAAATGTGCCCTGGGTGACAAATGGTCTGATGTCCGACGGATTTCATGTGTCATCGGAAACGCATCAGATCTGGCCGATCTCATTCAATGTGCAGTCTGATGTGCTGTGGACTTTTCCCCAGCCCCCTTTTTTTCCCCATAATAATAGCAGCCACCCCTCGTATGGCAATGTGCATCCTCCAAGTGCTTTATGAACATCAGCTAGTGCCTGCAGCAATCCAGTCAGGTAGGGAGGGTATCGTGATCCCCGTTTGATACGTGGGAGAAGTGAACCACGAGGGCCTGATTGACTAATTCTGCTGAGATGCACTCAGTGCAGGAACCTCTGCACCTGCTGGTATTCCAGGCCTTGCTGGGGGACCTGGCCAGGCCTGGCGTAAGCAAGAGCAGCCCTCAAGGCTGCTTTAACGTACATCCGAGCTACCCGTGTGCCTTCCTAGGTACTATAACGGAAGGGTGAGGGGCTGGCACAGAGCAAGGGAGTCCTCTTACTCAGAGGGCATTTCACAGGAAGTTGTGGAGTTGGGGGAAAGGCCTTTAAGGCCCCTTTACACCACTAGGGGCCTTAAAGCAATGGGGACCAGAGAGTTTGAGCGACCCCCACAGCCCCAGAAGGAGCCAGTAAAATCCCCAGGCTCAGCACTCAGGACTTCCTGCTTCCCAGTCCTGTGCTCCACCCACTTGAGAAAATGCGGTCGCGCCTGGTTCCTGATTGCCAACCCCAGCAAGACACAGGTGTGTGTCTTCCACCTGAAACACTCACTCCAGCTACCGTGGATTGCTACCGCTCTCGATTGGGTGACCTAGGGAGGTGGTGGAATATCCATCCTTAGAGGTTTTTAAGGCCTGGCTTGACAAAGCCCTGGCTGGGATGGTTTAGTTGGGGTTGGTCCTGCTTTGACCAGGGGGTTGGACTAGATGGCCTCCTGAGGTCCCTTCCAACCCTCATCTGCTATGATTCTATGATCTGAGACACCCACCGCATGGACACATTCCACCATCCAAGAGGCTGAAGTCTGGAAAGAGCTTTGCCTCTGGAAATCCCTTACCCCAAAGGACCACTGTGGGAGGTGAGAGAATAACAAATGGCCGGCAACGCTGGCATACCCGGTTCCTTCAGGACAACTCCCTCCAGGCACTGAACTCACACAGAAATACTGGCGTGCTCTAAACGGAGTGAGAGGTGGGGCGGCAAAGCCTGGTGACAATGTGACCGAGTGGAAGCTGAGGAATGACCCCAGATGTGAATGTGGGGAACCTAGACAAGCACTGAAATGCAGCCGGATATAGGGCCCCTGGCAACATCTGGTCCCCCTCTCCAGGAACAAACCCAGGGCTTGGATGCAGTTTTGGAGCAACAAACTTTGATGGTGATGACCGCCTAGGTTTCTCAGCGTTCATTTGGGCCGTTATACTGACCTTCTGCCCCACTGGTCCTCTGGCACCAAACAGCCCCATGGCTCCTTTTGGACCTGCCTCGCCTTTAACCCCCTACAATCGAACACACACAACGAGGATTTTCAGCCTAGCTTATTCAGCAATGATCATTTCCACTGAAAAGCCCACTTCGCCTCCTGCCCCCAAACGCCTTTATTTGGGGCTATGGATGGGGGGCCTCCTCACCACTCAGTCGGCTCCCATGATTTCCCCACGGGGCAAGGTTTTCCAATGGTTTTACCCTGTGGATCACCTCATGGGAAGGAAAATCCCCTCACCACCACCACCAGCATCGGCAGCCATTCCCACTCTCCCATTCCCCCACTGCTTGGTTCTCCAAGTCTCGTTCTGTGCCGTGGTTTAGAAGCACTGATCTAGATGCTTGATTGACACTTGGTGCAGCTCTTGGAGCCCTGGAGAATCCTGATTCCCGAGGCAGGGAATTTACTTCTTGAGCAGAATATTCTATGGGAGCAGTGGCTGCCTCCTTTTTAGAAGCCACCTGAAATACATCGCTGGCAGCTCTTGCTCCCAAACTGACAGTGGAGGAACCCATGGAAATGGCAGAGAATTACAATAGAGCCCTGCATTTATATAGCACCTTTAAGGATCCCAAAGCGCCATACCAGTATACACGTGCAGAGGTGATGGAAACCAACGCACAGCATGCTGCATAATAGCTGCATGTGGGGAAGAACGGAAAAGCTAACCCAACCCTTCCAAAAAATGCCATGGGACCTGCAGCATCCACACAAAGCAAAACCAATCCCAGTTTTTAGGGAAGCATGAACAGTTGTCAGATGAAGGGGAAGTTACACCGTTTCCTGTGATGATAAGCAGCTAGCGTGTGTATGCACCGCTGCCTTCTAGTGGAAAGAATCAAACCTGCTCATCCGTCGGCTGGACCCTAGCGTGCTTAGAGCTACTGGAGATTCTCCATTAGCTGAGGCGGTGGAGGAGTCTGCTTTTCTGTAGTAGGATAATGTGGTTCTGCACCCACTGCCTCCATGACGTTCCAAGGGGCAGCATAATAAGAACGATGAAGTCAGGGATAGCCACAGATTTCTTGCAGTTGCAAACACAGAATGTCAGTTGTTAGTTAATTCCATGTTGCAGGTGTGCAGCTACGTGGACAATCTTCATTTCCAAACACATACGCTTCCACTAAGGCCATGTCCACACTACAAGATCAAGGCCTGGTCTACACTTACCATGGATTCCAGCGGCCGTCGACGGGAGATACGCCAACAACGTACAGTAGCTTGCGTATCTCCCGTCGACTTTTTAACATCTACCTACCGCAGCATCCCCACTGCGCTGCGCCAACGGGAAACGCCCTCCTGTCAACACAGCGCCACGCTTCATGCCGGGGTGGATCATTGGCATCGACTTCCGGGTTCGATTGAGCGAGTCTTCAGTGATGCTCAGTCAAACCCGCAAAATCAATCCTGCGCTGCCGGCGGAAGGGTAGACATCCCTAAGTCGACCTAATTTACGTCGGCATACAGCCGCCGCGGTAATTGCATCACTTGTGCACGTCTACACTTCACTTCTTGTGTCGGCAGAGCGCGTCCTCACCGAGAGCAGCTGCGCCGATTGAACTGTCGTCGTGGGACGGCTTCTGGAAGCTGGCAACAGTCGAGATAAGCCAGGCAATGTCTACACTGACGCTGCATCGACCGTGACGCTGCGCCTCTCCTGGAGGTGGCGTTATTAAGACGGTGTAATGGGCAAGTTGCATTGGTGTGGACGCTTAGAGATAGGGTGACATAAGCTGCCTTGCATCGAGCTAACTCTGTAATGTAGACCAGGGCTAAGTGAGCACCCGTACGCCAGCCAGTAGAGTGCACTGAACAGATACACGCATTGTATCCTGGGGGGGCAGCAGTGCGCATATAAGCCCTGTATATCACAAACGAAGCAGCCTACGACCCACGACGAATAAGGAGGCTCCTACCTTTTCTCCTGCAGGCCCATCCTCTCCTTTCTCGCCCTTGTCTCCATCGAAACCTGGCGGGCCACGTTCACCCTATGGGATGAGACAGAAGCTCTGTGAACCACACTCCCTCCCCTAGAAGGACAAGCCAGCATCCAAGCCCAGCCACGCCTCTTTGCTATGCTTACGCAGGCATGCAACTAACCAACTAGCAGCACTGAGTGACCATGACTCGCAGGGGTGTATATCTAGCTTACGTTTCCCCACCTTGCTGTCTGCCAGTGGGTAGCTCAGTTCCATGCCCTCTAGGAACTGGATCGTCACCACCCACCTGGTTTTGCACAGGCAACTGAACAGCAAAAATTAATCAACCACAGCTTGTGTAGCCACAGATAAGTATTATTAATAGCACTTTGCAGCTGCAATCATCTGCAGATTGTACAAAGCCAAGCAGGTATCATCAACCCCATTTTCCAGAAGGCAGAGCCTAGGGGAGAGAGAAGTTCAGTGACTGCCGAAGATTGCACCGTGAACCAACTGCAGAGCTGGGAAGACACCCCAGATCCCAGTCACAGGCTCTAGCCCCGGCCCCACACTGCTTCTCTGTAGACCATCAACCCAGGGTTCACACCAGCCACCTAGAGGTGAGAGGCCTTTTATGCCAGACCTGATCCCTGGGGCTATCCCTCTCCCCTGGTGGGGCTTTTTATGAGATAACCAGCCCTCTGAGATAGTCACCATAGTTCAGTCCATCTGTGCATCAACTCAGCTAATGCTCCCATCTCAAAAGCCACTGAATGCCCAGAAACCAGACCCAGGCCATGGAATACACAAGAGAGCAGTAAACACCAGTCAAGTAGGTAAAGACTGAGGCTGTAATACTTGGTCTAATTCTGGCTGGGGGTGGGGGGTGGCTAGATGGTGCTTGGTGACCTGTGATATACCGGAAGTCAAACTAGATGATCTGGCGACCCTTCCTAGCATAAAACTCTGTGACTCTTAGGGTCCGTCCACACTGCAATGTAAGCCCAGGGTTAGGAGAACTCGAGTGAGCAGACCCTTGGTTTGTTAACCTAGGCTTGGGTGTCTACATTCAGTGGTAGCCCCAGGTGAGAAACTGTTGACCCTTGGGTCCCAACCCGGGGCTCTGGCGTCTACCCTGCATTATGCAGGCCCAGATCCAACCACCCATATCCCAGACGTCCAAGTGCCCTCCCTAAACGCGGCTGCTCTTGCTGTTTGTTCGTGGTGCAGTGTGAGAAAATGTGACTGTCCATCAGCCAGAGGAAGTCAGCCTGGGGGATTGTGGGATGCTGCTGGGAGACTCCCAGAGCATGAGTCCAGTGGAGCTGCGTCTACACTACAAAGCGGTAGGGTTTGAACCCTGGTTCTCAGCTTGACTCAGGCTTGGACCCTCTGTGCCTGTGGAGTCGTGGGATCCTGAGTCTGAGAGCTGGG
Organism: Emydura macquarii macquarii; assembly: GCF_026122565.2. NCBI lineage: Eukaryota > Metazoa > Chordata > Testudines > Chelidae > Emydura > Emydura macquarii. The sequence continues at coordinate 7,594,280 of NW_027133607.1, read as the reverse complement.
TTAGCGTGACATGTGAGCAGATATAAGGGGGGTTAGGCTTGAGCCTGAGTTTGAACCCTGGGCTTCCACAGCAGTGTAGACATATACCCTATGCCTGCGCTGCGGATGAGAGAATGAACTGCTCCCAGCTACTACAGGGCAGGCATGCTTTAAAAGAGAAAGTTCACAACTTACTGGATCTCCTTTGTTGCCTTTATAGCCTGGAGGTCCAAAAATAGTAATGGGGCCGCCCTAGGAACAGAGAGGTAATAATGATTCAGACGCACACACAATGCTGCAGAAGTGCAGTTACCATACGCCCCTCGGACTGAACGACCTTTGCTGTGAAGGGCTCAGTAGACAACACACCGGACAATTTACATGGCAAGAACAAAGGGATAAAAATCTCCATCCCCTGGCCCTGAGCCACGGTACAGGTTTCATGGGCTGGGAGAAAGCTGCACGTGGCAAAGCAGGAGACTGGGGTTCATTCCTGAACTGGGGTGGCAGGTGCTGCGGAGATCGGAGACTCCCAGCCCCGTGTGGCGAGCTGGTTCCTCGCCCCGGCAGGATGCTGATATGAAAGACAGAATATAATGGGAGTTCACACTGATCTCCCCCCAGTGCTGCACTGTGATAAACCGCAGCCCTTAATTCTCACTGCTCCAGGGTACAGAGATGGCCAGTGCGGCGAAAAGAGTCATCCACAGGGTGGTGGGGTGTTTGCCCGCACAAACCCTGAGCGGGGCCAGAAGGGGGCAGTTAACCCTATCTGCTGCACCTGGAGGGGCGCCAGGGGTTGTGAAGGGCTCATTGCAGGCAATGCCACTCTCTAGAGGGCAAGGGAGTTGGTCAGGGAAACGGAGGAAGCCCAGAGGGAGACCACGCCTTGGAATCCTGCGTTGGACCAGACAAAAGGACAAGAGGGGTGAAGAGCAGAGGAAGTTCCAGTGGAAACCCAGAGATGGAGAGGTGGGGTGGGAAGGAGCTCAGGGAAACAGCAACAGGGCTGAGAATGAGCAGATGTGGATTGCTAGTCGCAGGGTCCCTGGGCTGGAGCCCAGAGCTGCCTGTGGGCCTGGTTCCCCTATCAGCCCCTGGGAAGTGGTACAAAGCCAGAGGATGGAACGGCATCCAGAGAGCTTGTCCGGTGGGACTTTGGTACCCCGGAACGGGTACTGTGCCGTGGCCTAGCCAGACGGCTGAATGCCAAAGAACGAGCACTTTGACTTGTGAAGAGAGACAAGGATTGGCCGGGGGGGGGGGCCAGACAAGGCAAAAGCTCGTTCCTGGACCAACCCACAGAGAGGCGCACCTGGAGTGAGCAGAGCCCTTTACATCAAGTGAATCGGTGGCAGAACTCGGATCAGAATGCAAGAGCTCCTGGAGCAGAAGTTCCCAGCTCAGATCACAAGACCATGCTTCTTTCTTTGAGAGAGCGGGACCGTGCAAAGGACGGCAGCTGAAGGGATCGAGGGAAGGAGAGGGAGTAATCGATGATGGGCGAACCACAGAGTGTAGTTGAGGCATGTGCTAAAAGGCAGAGCTGGGAGAATAATGCAAAGCACTTTTCTGGGAGTATCTGTTTGAATTTTTCAATGAATGTGTTTCAGCCACGCTCGCACCCTGTAAACATCCCAGCACTGGCTGTAGTACGGGGGGCTTTACAAACATTAATAAATTAACCCCCCACACACCGTTTAACAGTGTTCTCAGCAATGTTAAGGGAAAATATCTTCCCAAAGACACAGAACAGGGGACAGACGTGCTAAGTGTTGATATGCAACCTTGGGAGATCACTGCGAAGGTTTTGCATTACAGAGTGAGTCTGGTAAGGTTGGCTATATATTGCTGTCAATATCTGTTGGAGAAGGAAGTGAAACCCTTACGGCGCACTGCAGCGTGTTCTTGACAGGCAAGAGGAAGCTGGAAAGGAATGCACAACTTCATATTTCCTTGCTTTTCAGGTTTTGTGTTGATGGGACATGTCTTGATGCAGCTTTAACTGGCACCGAACATAGCCTTTGTTTGCTAATTAACTATGATCTTTAGTAGCGTACCCTGCACATTTAAATCTTGCAGTCTTTCCTCAGAAGTAAAATGAATCCTCTACAACCACTTAATCCTGTTCGTTAGCCTTCCCAGGAGACCGTAATCCCCTTACAGCAGGGGCTCTACTGTGTGTTTGCACAGCATCCAACACAAAGAGGCCCTGATCTTGACTGGGCCTGGAATACAACTAATAAATGAATAAAAAGAATCCCTTCCCATTTGAGACATTCTTCTGCTTTCCCGGGCTTGAAGAGTTCAGAAGCGGACTGGATTGGGATTCATAGATTTTAAGACCAGAAGAGACCATCAGCTCATCCAGTCTGAGGTCCTGCATAACACAGAATTTAATACGGTTCCTCCTGGGTTGGTGAAGTAGGAGTTAAAGAGAAAGTTAGGAAGAAATAGGCTAGAAGACGCATAACCCAATTATCTCCCCCATGCTGTTTTATCTCACGCTCCTCCTTATATTTTATTAAGGCAGCCTTTGGAGAAGGCATTACACATTCCTTTAGGTGGAGAAGTATTTTCAGGTTCCTTCAAGAAAGAGATTAAGAATTGATTTGTCACTAGAGCAGGGTGCCTTTGAAAGTATTTTCTTCAGACACAAATCAGCCTTAATCATTTAATACTGTTTGACTCAACGGTAGAATTGCCATGTAGGTTTTCTAAACCTCCTTTTCTAACAAGCTGTTTCACCCAGGAGGAAAGTTAACAGGAAACTTGATAAAGATTCAGTACTTTCTCGTTCAAGGCAATGGGGGACTTTTCAGATCTCTTGTTGGTGTTGGTTTATATAATCAATCTCATGATTTTGAAGATTTTAACACGTTTTGGGATGAAGTGTGCAAACTGAAGTCAGATATATTTTTCACTTCCTGTCCTAAACTGTTAAAAAGCAGTGCTGGGCAACATTAATCAGCTGCCACGTTCCAACTCAGAGGTGGCTGCATTTTTGTGCCGGGTGAAAGATTTCTTCTGAATTCTCATGAAAGCAAGGTCTCATAATAGTGACTCCAGCCAGCCACAGTACTAGCAGAAAATGGCCAAGGCTTCTTCATATAGCTCGGCCATCTCATATCTAATTTAGAGTCCTGGGTTTACCTAAACAAAGGGTTCTTGATAAAGACAGAAGTCCACTACAGACAAACTTGGCTCCAGTCACGCCATGCTTTCCATCTGTGAACCAAGGCAGGATGTGAACCTAGGTCTTAGCTGAAAGGCCAATGCACACACCAAAGTTCAGGATCCATGGCCACAAGTTGCCTCAGATTAGCTGCACCACTGTCCGGGGACTACATAGCTCTCTCTTCTCCTTGGTAAGAAAACAGAGGTCCCAGGTGTCTGAAAACATCTTTTTTTTTTTCATTTCTGTCTCTAATTTGTCCACTCCTTGACATCATTTAGACACGTGTCCGGCTGCCAACTGGCATTCATAAAGCCCTTCCAGCATCTTATATCCCACCTCCCCAGACAGTCGACAGTCTTTATGTCCCTTACTCTTTCTCCCTTGGGTCCCAGAAGGCCACGATCACCCTGAAACAAAAAGGACAGTGAATTTTTTTCTCTACCATTGGCACATCACTCAATACACCGGTCTGTTTACGAACCGCTATTATATATAACTACAGCAACTTAGGCTCAGAGAATACAATTCAGCCGGGCGTCTTGAATCGCTTTGCAATGACTCACTCATCAGACAAAGTCGCAGGGAAGGGAAGTATCACTATCCCAATTTTAGAGATGGGGAAACCGAGGCCCAGAGGACTTAGGTGACGTGCAGAACAGCAGGAACCAAACCCACAAGCACGGATTGCCAGTCCCTTGGCCAAGCCCCTAGACAAAGCCTTTGCTATACAACACTCTCCTTTGTGTTTGGGGTTTCCCTAGGATTCCAAATGCAATACAGGGGGTGTCCCACAAAAGACAGACCCCTCGAATTCCTCATTGTCTAACAGGAATAATAAACCCCACAATACTTAGCACCTAAACACCACATCACGTTCTCAAAGCGCTGTACAAACGTCAACCGATTCACCCGTCAACAGCCCCTGGGGGCAGCTCAGTGTTATTTTCCCCATCTTACATATGGGGAAACAGGGACTGGCCCCATCGACGTGACACAATGGCCAGATTGAACATGGTGGTGGCCAAATGATGCTGCTAACGCGGTTTCATTCGTGTTTGTGTTAGAGAATGGCATTTTAGCATGAATAGCTCCATGGCTCTCTGCCAAGCATCTGGCCCTGGAAATCAGAGCATCCCTAGGTCTGCCTGTCTGAGGTGAGCATCCACCCAGCTAAGACGACTGCGGCTTACCCTTTCTCCTTTCACGCCGGGCAGGCCTTTCAGACCCTGCAAACACATGAAGCAACGTGTCACACAACGAAGAGCTGAGGGGGGCAATGCGGTAGCCAGCAGCAACCTCCTCGGGCGAGGGCAGAGCTCTAGGGGCAGGGGGAGTGCCCCGGGGAAGGGGTTCCAAGCGCGCCGCGCAGAGGGCTTGAGTTGTCTCTTCCCCACCCCAGGGTGACTCGGGAGAACATCAAAAAGTAGCTGGAGAGGAGAACTGAGCCCTGGTTGTGGCAAGTGTTTGGATCCCCAAAGGGAACCTGTCCCATATCCTCATGTGCACAGGGCAAAGCTCTCTATCTACCTAAGATACTGATATAGCCTCCCTCCCCCGGTATCTGAGCACCTCGCAACCTGTAATGGATTTATCCTCACAGCACTCCGGGGAGGCAGGGAAGTGCTATTACCCCACGTCATAGCACGGGGGGCCTTAGGCATCTAAATACCTTTGAGAATCTGGACCTAAGCACCTTGCCCTATGTCAGACAGGAAGCCTGTAGCACAGCAAGGAATTGACCGCTGGTTTCCCGGATGCCGGATGAGCACGCCAACCACTGAACCATCCCAAGCCCCAGCTGCACCCTGCAATGGGTGAACAAAGGGTTGCACTTTTCTGAATTCCCCATTTAGCTCTTTTCCTTCCTCTGGGGCTGTTGATTCTCAAAGCGGCGTGGGAGAAGACCTGTTGCTTCTCTATTTATAACCATCCTTCTTCTCCTGATGGGTGTATTCAATCCATCCTGGGAATACTGCAGAAGAAGCAGCATGAGACCCACTCTAGGGTCACCAGGGGATCCGTTCCATCCCACCCCCCGGGTCTACGGAAATTGGATGCAGGCTTCCATTGCTTTTGGCATATTAGACTTTGAACTAAATCATACTAAAACAGTCTGCACTAACATAGTGTCTATCATCCAAACCTCTCAAGGAAGGATCATTATCCCCATTTTACAGATGGGTGGGGAAAACAAGGCCCAGACATTTTAAGTGCATTGCACAGGACTGTGATGAGGTTGCCTACAACGGCAAGTAGCTGGATCTGCAATGGCCAGCAGCAAATATCTCCAGGATGGGGCTCTAGATGGGAGGGCTCTGACCTACTACAGAGAATTCCTTCCCAGGTGTGAAACCTTGCGTTGTTATTGCCATAGCTGGTCAGGGATTTTTCGCACATCACTCACTCCTCTAGGAACATAGGGCAGGAGTTTGTCCGCACTTGGAGCTTCTTGAGATCATGCAGGGAAAGAGATGAGGGGTACAGTGGTGCATGCTGAAACAATGAGCCTTTTGCAGATGGGTTGCACTGACTGGAATGCAAGTCACTTACACTCAGCGCTGTGGCTCCTGTTTTCAAATCCACCCATAAGATCTGCACCCCCAAATCCCATTAAAACCAGTGGGAACTGGGCTCCCAACCCTCTTTGGCTTTGAAAGCCTTGTCCTACAGCAGTATCCACATCTAGGACATCTCGCCAGCCAGTCTTGGGCCTGGTGCCACAAAACCATTCTCACAGACTTCAGGGGATGGGTCATTCCATAACTGCCCTGCTCTGTTCACTCCCTCTGTAGCATCTGGCTATGGCCAATGTCGGAAGACAGGAGACTGGGCTAGATGGGCCATTGGTCTGACCCAGTATGACCAGTCTTTTGTTCTTATTGGCTTACCGTCATGCCAACGGGGCCTCGGACTCCTGCAATGCCCTCATCCCCCTGTTAGCAAAGAGAGATTGAGTTTCATTACCGTGTCTAGGAATGATGAAGCCTGGATAATAGACTCACACGCCAGCCAGTGAGCCCTCTGTGCGTGGCGCTCCCACTGAAGTTTATGGACGGTCTTGTGCATAGAGGCCCAGCGATCTTTGACGATCTGGGCCAGAAAGCCTACAGGATCTGCCCTCTGCCATCAGCCTATTATTTAGCACACAATTCCCCTGCGGTAGGTGGAGAACGGTGACCAGGACAGCTTCCAAGTTACAGCATGTTCACCCCAAAGCTGCACTTACAGCTCTCCTGTGTGTGCCCAGGGAAAGGGAGGCAGGATCATCCTAGGCAGCAGCAGGTGAACAAAGGAAAAGATCCGGGCAGGGAAGGATCTTCTCAGCTCCCAATGTTTTAGGGAGGGGCCAGATGCGTTTCTATCGGGTCATTCTTTGCACACGCAGAGGGCCAGATTCTGTTGGCGCGGACTTCAGTGAGACCAACTGCCAGATGGCAGCCAGGATTTGGCCTGAAACACGCATCCCTGCTCTTTGCCGTCCACATTTGTGGATAGGAATTGTTTGCCTGTTATCGTCCTAACCCTTTCCAAAATGTGTATAAATGCACCCTTCATATAAAGTGTGACCCATGTGCCTGCAACTAGCTATAACACCCATTGAATCCTAGAAGAGGAGGGTTGGAAGGGACCTCAGGAGGTCATCTAGTCCAGCCCCCTGCTCAAAGCAGCACCCCCCCCGATTAATGCCTCTGACCTTCTTAGAACACCTATTAATCCTGTATTAACCCTTCATAAACCTCAATATACGGTGTAGCCTTGCTGGTTGATTCATCAAGTACATTTCGGCCTTTCAAGCTGAATCCTGGAAGATTTGTCCGACTGCAACTGCCAGACTTTCCTACATAGCTGAGTACTCCCCTTGAGGCCGGGTCTGATCTCAGTTACTCTCATGTAAACCCAACGTAACTCCAATGAATCCAGCGATTCACTTCAGATTCACGACAGTACTAAAGTGGAATCAGCTTCTCATCATTTCATTCCAATAATGCCCCTCCCTCCCCCCAATAACACCCCTTAGGAAGATTTACATTAGTGGTTGACATTCTCAGTCAGCGTTGCTTCCAGGCGCCTCTTTGACCAGCTCTCCTGGAAGCTGGTGGGTTTGTACAAAGGTCTAGCACAGGGGTCGGCAGCCTATGGCAGGCGTGCCGAATGTGACACGTGAGATGATTTTGAGCAGCACTCACTCTGCCGTTGACGCCAGGGTTGTTTATAATTTTTGGTGGTGCCGGGACTGGCTCCTGGGTCCGGGCGCTGGGCCCATGTCACGTGGGAGAGGGGCAGGGGAGGAGGATGAAGACTTGGCGCGCCACTTCTGAAAGGTTGTCAAGCCCTGGTCTGGCATGATCAAGTCAGTTTATTCATAGAACAGCCACGGAGGACGTAGCGTATGAAGATGTCTTCTCTAATTTGACTGCGTGAGGATTTGCATCCCGCCCCAGTGCTGCACCTTGGGCATGTGTTTATTCTGCTTAAACAACTCAGCTCTTGCTATTAAAATGTACTGATCTGAGGTTTATTTTTTATCAAGAATTATATATACGACAGAAGCACCTACAGGCCCCAATCTAGGATCGGGCCCTTTTATGACCAGCACTCTCCAGACATGTATGTTCATTTGTTAAAACTTTGCATGCATTTGATTCCCGGGGGGGAGGGGGAGCGGGGGAGAGATTCATTTTAATTCATTTTAAATGAACAGAAAGATCTGGGAGGCCACGTTTATGCCGGTGCCGATGAGGGTCTATGCCGGGCTTTTACTGCCCCAGCTGCACTGTCTTCTCTGCTTTTACTCTGCAGCGACACACCCTCAGTGAGGTCAGTATCAGCCTCAGACTCCATTACATTCACTTGCTGATGTGTGGCTTCCACCTGTGAGGCCAGGCGGGGAGGCTGAGTCCCTAGGAGCAGGGCAGGAGCACCTGGCCTGGTGGCTCAGAGAGAGACCAAGCAGCCAGTGCAATTCCCATGACGCCTCATTTGCGCAAGGGGAGAATCCACTTTGGGTGCAGATCACTGGTGCTGGGACGGAGCATCAGCTTCCTGCCAGTTCCACCAGGGCACAGGTGTCTGGGAGTAGTGCCATGGGGTGGCCAGATGGGGTCTCAGGAAGAATTCAGGAGGATTTGGGATCGGCACCAGAAGGGGCTTTTGACGTGAGCGACTGTTACGTGATGACCTGCTTAACACCTTCAGAACAGACACTGCAATTAGGGAACCCAGCAGAGCCAAGTGTGGCAATGAAACGACCTACCCAAGGGCCAGGCAGTCCACGGGGACCTCTCGGGCCTGCCGCACCAGGGCCGACCTCTCCCTGCACAACAGAAAGAAACACAAAGGTGACATTCCTGCACATTCCTCCTGACGGCGCCGGATCTCTCTGTTATTACGTAGGGCGTGATGCCAAGCTCACTGAAATCGGTGAGCGTTTTACCATCCACGCCCATGGGCATTGGCTCCATCACTTATATTGCACAGACCACAACTGCCGGGCCAAAACCACTCCCATCTCCCTGTTATTGCTCTAGTGCCAACAGCATGACAGTGGCCTCAAAGACAGGTGACAAATCACACCACCTGCCCAGAAGGGCCCACATCACTGAGAACATGTCTACGCTGCACAGTTAACCCAGGCTCTGACCCAGGCTTTAGCCACACACACCCCTACTACCCACACAGAAAAACCTCGGATCTGGGTTTGGAGGAGCGTTAAGCCATGGGCACCCTACCCGTTGAAACAAGGGCTGGAACGCGCCCGATTTGCAGGAAGGGCACCGACTAAATCTCTCGAGTGCTGACAGTCCTCCAACGCCATTTCCCCCAAAGGACAGAGACGTTATCTTGCAATTGACCGGGAAAGAATCCTAGAGCGTCTCAGCACACAGAAGAATGGGATATGGCCCCAGCACACACGGGCGAGCGCAGACCCCGGGAGTACACAGTGGTGCAGGCAGGGGGTTGGCGGTGGGGATGTTCACACCTGCGCAAGGCTCCCAAAGGGGCTCAGACCTGGGTGGCCATCACACGGGTTAACTGTGCAGTGCAGACAGACAACACAGGCAGGGGGCTGGCATGCAACGAAAAGCAGCACAACCGGGCAGGGCAGCTTTTATTGGTTCGCTCGTACATTTTTTTACAAGTGTGTGGGAAGTGATCATCCCTCGAGTAGGGGCCTGGTCTGAAGCCCCATTGCAACCCATGGAAAACCTTCTGCAGGCATGGGATCAGGCCTCTAGGCCGTGAACACTGCTTTGGAGGAGACCATTCGGGTGTGGGGGCCCTCAGGGAGAAAGGGCATGAAGGGGGAGCGGGTGGGGATGTCGGATGCGGTCAGGCGTGGCTTCCAGCTGTCTGGGGTGAGACAGGAGGCCGGGAGGAGTCACTGTGTTTCCTTCAGTCCTACTCAGAGTGCAATTCCCACCCCTCCATCCCTGCCCATGGCTTTGAGCCGAGGCTACCAGCTTCCCTGGCTTCTACCGCTCACCTTGTTCCCATTGGTTCCGGGCAGCCCTGCAATCCCCTGCGGAGCAAGGAGACAGACACTGTGGTTGGCATCACGGCCGATGCTCCGGGCCCCAAGGATCAGAGCGGGTGAGCGATGGCCGATTGTAATACGCACAGCAAAAGGGATTCAGTGCGGGTGAAGGGAGCTGGGCTGAGGGGCTGGGGGACCCAAACCCTCCTTCCACGGGACACATACAGCCTGGGCGGCAGCGGCACAAGCTTCCTGGTCGGGATCCCTCTGCCGTTGGGCCTCACTCTTGGCCAGGGACCAAATCTGCAGGTGGAGGGATCCGTGCACCATCCCCGCCCAGCCCCTGTGTAGGACTCCCCCTCAGAGTCCGGATTCAGCACAGTTCTGGGGTCTGTGCGCTAAGGGATCTGTGTTTGTACAATGCCTAGCCCGACAGGATCTGGGTCCAGGACCGGGCCTTCCAGGGAACACACATAATATGCAGTAACAAGGGTACGTGTAGCTCACTCGAGGAATGCAACAGTGAAAAGTAACCAGGGCAGCGCTGGGCAGATGTTACCAGCTGTTTCCCTCGCAACCATAATGAGCTCAGGATTGAAAATCATAGGTTACCTGTTTTCCCGGGGGCCCAGGAGGTCCTGACGGTCCTGTGGATCCAGTTCTGCCTCTCTTACCGCGTTCCCCCTTCAAACAGAAAAGCTGTTAAGAGGGAGGTGACTCTGCCCCCAGTCAGACAGAGGGGTGGGTCCCCCCTCCAGTTTCCCCATACACCGACAGCGAGAGGGACCTGGGCAGTAAAAGGCCTAGACATTAGAAGAAGCTTACAATGGTCAAAAAGCAACCGGGCAGTGGGTTGGTTTAATACAGGGGATGGCTGAGGAGCAGCCTCCACCTCCCCAGATCACACCACATTTTTCTAGGAATTATTAAAAGAATCCCAGCGGATGGCTCGATCCGCCGACAGATCTGGAGATCCATCCGCGAGAGAAAGCTTGTTTGGCCGCTGTTGGAGACAGGCTCCGGGGCTAGATGGAGCCGGGGGTCTGATCCAGGCTGACCAGGGCCAGGTGCAACTGTTGGGTAGGATCCTGGAAATTCTCCAGCGTGCTACCATCCACACAAGCTGCGAGAGACAAGGGGTGCCCCCGCTCACACCCCAGTTCTGGGCTTGATGCTGGACTCTCTAGGGGGAGGTTCTCCGGCCTGTATCGTACGGGAGGGCAGCTCAGATGCCCGCAATGGTCCCATGTGGCTTCACGGTCTCTGAGAGTTAATAAACATGGGGAAGAGGGGCAAAGACTGACCCACTGATGCAGGGCAAGAGGGAACAGGGACAGGCACCGTGCCAGGGGGGCAGTGTTTGGGAGGAGGCTACGGTTCGTTTGTCCCAGGCGGGACTGGCTGATTTGATCTAACATGAGATACGGCAGCTTCTAAGTGCCCCAGGGATTCAGTGCCGAGGACTGCTCTCCGTGTCACCTGGATCATCCCAACCGCAGCAGTGTTACCCAGCCCCACGCGTCATGCTGCTGTCCGCGCTGTAACGGCTGTGCGTGTAGCGCTTGGGACACGCAGCGTGAGTCTCATTAGCCTGGGATCCGGCCTGTGTCAGGGCGACCCGGCGATTTCCCTGGGAGGAAGCAATTTGTGCTCAAGCAGCAGGACGTGTGCGGAGAACAGCTCAGCCTCCAGAATCTCACAGGCAAGATTTCAGCTGGGTAAGAGGGGGGAACGGTGGCCCTGGGACTGGCTGCCCCACGCTGGGTCAGATCCCTCCCACCACCCCCTCTTTTCAGAGAGCCCCGGCGTCTGTTTGCAGCCTTGTGATTGTGGATGCAACAAAGTCCTTTCTCTCCCACTCCCTGGTACCCATGCCAGGTCACCTACCTTCTGCCCCGGCATGCCAGGCAGACCCTGGGCTCCTCTGTCTCCCTGTGAACCTGGAATCCCAGGATTGCCGCGGATGCCTTGGATGCCCTGCATGCCCGGAGGTCCCGGGGCCCCAGGCTCCCCCTGTTGCAAAGGAATCGCGTGGACATAGTCACAGGGCGAGAAGCGGGGCTCCCCGGTACAACACCTCATTAGCCAGGACCCGCAGGCCACTTGCAAAGGCTTCTTGGCTCCCTTGTGGTCTACTCTCCTTCTGGATTCGACTGGTGAATCCACTGAGAGCCCACGCGAGGAAGGGCCAGGGCTGACAGGCACCTCTCTGCACGCTGCTACCCAGGTGTGACCTGCGACACGCCCTTCCCCGCCCAGGCCTTGGCACCCGCACAGCTCACGTTCCCACCAGCGTCCTGCAGCAGCACATCTCAGCTATGCACCCCTCACGCCCCACACAGCTCTGCCTGAGCATCTTAATGCTGGCCTGCGAGCTCACCTCTCTGATTCCAGATCGAAATGGCCAAACCAATGCACCCCAGTCCCGACAGCACCCCATCTGGGGATCTCCCCCACACAGCTGGGCTGATACACTTCGCCCCCGATTCGTCAACATCGCGCTCCGGCCAGGGTAAAACCGCCGTCCGCCTGCCCACCCCAACGGAGACGTCGCCGTGCAGGAGATGCACGCTCACTCCCTGGAGCTGGGAGTTTGGGAGCGTTGGAGGTCTTGCCCTCCAGAGCCTCGACTGGCTTAGGTAGCCCCGCTTTGCAAGCCCCAGTGAACCCCGTGGCCCCTGGGTGTCTGCCTGCCCGGTGGTGGTGGGATCAGCTAAGGCGCACAAAGAGTGAGAGTCTTGGATGATGGGCACACAGAGTGAGATCCTGCACACTTACCTTATGCCCTGGGGACCCAGCCTGACCAGCAGGCCCTCTGAACCCAATTCCTGGTTCTCCCTGGACAGACAGACAAGAGGAGGAGATTGAGAACAATCAGAAACGCGCCACTTCCTCCATCATGGGTCCGTCAAAATCATACTGGACACTTCACTACGTGCCGCTCACTTAAGGCCCAACTCCCACTGAAGTCAATTCTTCAGGGTTGGGATCTACAGAACCTTCCCAAGATGCCCGATAGATAGATGGATAGATAGATAGATAGATAGATAGATGGGTGGATGGGTGGATGGATGGATGGATAGATAGATAGATAGATAGATAGATAGATAGATGGGTGTAAGGCCACGGCGGCATCTGCCGTTCAGGGAGGAGAGTTATACGACCCGTTCCCACAGGGAAAGAACCACAGAGTGAAGCTGAGCAGCTCTACCCTGGAGAAAACGCAAGAGACAGCGGTAGGCAGCAGCTGTACATCTACAGCGATTAGATCGATATATTCAGCATTACTGAACAAAGCCCTTTTGCGTACAGAGACGAGCCAGGACAGGACAGCGGCAGACGAATCCTAGTGGTGAAAAACCAGCAGCCTGTGAAGGAGAGCTTTTGAGTATGGCACCAAAGTCATCGTTTACCTTTTGACCATTTTCGCCTCCATCTCCTTTGGTGCCCTAGGGATGAAGAGAAAGTCCCAGAGCCCATGATCATTGCTGGGGAAGAGGGTCGGGTGAAATGTGCCCAGGTCAGAGATTTCTGTGCGGTATGCAAGGGGCACAGAGGATCTCCGGCTAGTCATAACTGTGGGCTAGGAACTGCTGCTTCCACTTCCCAGGAGGGCCCATGAAGCATGATCACAGAGCAAAAGGAACGGAGAGCATTCGCTGCGTGCTCCTAAGTGTCTATAGATAAGTCATAGATCTTCCCTGCCCTCTCACCCTGGGGCTCACCTGTCTCGGGCAGGTATGAATGGGTTGTTTTTCAGGTCAGAGTCACTGCTTTGGGGGTTAAAATCCAGGAGCTCTTGTCTGTGGGAAGCAGCTTCAAAGGAGACAGCCAGATGCTTTTAAGCACCAGGAGCAAACAATCTGAGGGTCACACTACTCACCAGCAGCCTGCTTTCCCAAATTCACGGTTGATCTGGTCAGTAGTAGAGCGAGGCTTGAACCAAAGGGGGTCTGAATGCCCCAAACGTTGGGGGAATTTGGACCTGGGTCTTTATCTTTCCTATGGGCAAAACCCACACTCTAGATCCCGATAGTCAGACCATAAGAAACTTCTGATCTGGATCCAGATCCGGACTTTGCAGCTCAAGTTTTCTCCGGGCTCCCCCATCTCCCCTTGCAATGAGAAGGCCTCTGCTCAGACAGTTGCCCATTTCTTCCTCATCTCCTTCACTACAGAGCACGCATGTTCCAGACAACTCTGCGGAGTGACCATTTAAAGACTCCGCCCCCCACCACAAACCATGCTGATTCGTGGAATTTCTTCCCTCCTCGTTCCCAGGACATTTACACAGTGACACTCCTGCGACTGCAGTTACAACAGACCAAGTATACCTGGTGGCCCAGCCTGCTTTCCAATCCTCATCATGGCAAACCCCAAAGGCACACAGCCTCCTTGCAGACTGAATGCCACCCAGCTCGATCCCTAGCTACTAGGTCCTTAAGGCAGTCTAGCTAGATGTGCAGTCTATGTCCATCACCGGCAAACTTATTGCACCATCGAAGTTTTAGCAACCCATGATTCCTGGCCATGCACTGGGATCCCCATCAGTGCTTACCCCATCAGCCCACAAGTGGCACAGTATAGACTCAGTGCAATCCACTTCAATGGCTCTGGACGCTGGACAAGTGATTTAAAAGGCCTGCCCAGCACTGTCTTTCACCGATAGCTGGTGGGAACGTTGTATGATCCCTCCCGCTCTGTCACCCTGGGTTCACACCGGCCCCTCGTCTCTCCCAGTCTGCAGCAATGCTGCCGCCAACGGGGTTCTTGCACAAGACCCTTGGTGCTGCTTCCTTGCCCTGACTGAGAGCCACGTCCGCCTTCCTTTCGCATCGTTTAACACTTTAATATTTCCAAGTGGCTTATTTCTTTAGCGCGTGGTTTTCAAACTGGGGTACGCATACTTCTAGGGGTACCCGAGCTCTCATCAGCGGGGACGGGAGAAACATCCTTTAACGGCGGACAGGCCGGGCTCAGGAGGGGAGTGGAAAGATGCACGTCTGCGCAGGTTCGGTCAGGCAGGGCACGTGGACGCAGGGCTGGCCTTATGGGTGGACCACGTGGGCAACTGCCCAGGGCGCCGTGGTCAGGAGGTGAGGAGCAGGGCAGGCCTGGGGCGCAAGGCCCTGGAAGGGATCTCGGGACAATGTGGGGTGGGGAGGTCGTGCTTAATGTGTACTCTGGGGCGGCCAGAGATCAGCGGCTGTGGGGCGGGATCGGTGGCACATACACATACAGGCCAGCCTCACTTCTGCGCTGCTGCTGGCGGTGGTGCTGCCTTCAGAGCTGGTGCCCGACTAGCAGCCGCCGCTCTGTGCTCTGCCGTCAGAGTGGTAGCCACTGGCCAGAGAACAGAGGCTGTGGACCAGAGAGCGGCGGCTGCTGGGGTGCCAGCAGGGGTGCCAGCAAAGCTCCTGTTTATTCAGTCATGCAAATGGCCCTTTTACTAAAGACAAAGGAGTGAAAACCCCAGAAAATACAGGATTTGAGCATCACCAAACATTAGTCACAAGCTTTTTTTTTTCCTGAAGCATCAAAAGCTCTCATATACTCAACTATATTTCAGAAAACATAAAAGGACAAATTTTCACAGAGGTTTCTGCCAGTGCACAGAACAAACCCCACACCTGTGTCCACATTTACAACATTTACCCACCAGCAGTCGTGTTTGGATAGGTATATTCCGACCCCATTTCAGAGGAGGGTGAGCAGTAGACTCTATTATTCGGAAAGGGGCATGCAGCCGAAACATTTTGACAAGCACTGCTTTAGCGCGACCTGTGACGTTAAAAAAGGCCACACCCCCCAGCAGAGCACATTGCTATGAGCGCCGAGAGCGGTACAGCAACAACCTCGGGGCATCCTGCTTGAACTCTGCCGCTGAGCCGGACAGAGGGGGCCCAAGTCCCACGGCTTTGCACCTCCCACCATCCTTTCCACCAGTGCAAAGAGACCGTGAGATGCTCCCTGTTCAGATCCGGTAGCACTGCTCCCCCCATTTTGCACAAACAGAAGGCACAAGGCAGTAAGGAACTCAGGTCAGATGTATTTTTGGGCCCTGTCTCCTGGCAGCTGATCTTTCATTATTTACATATATGCAAGCTCAGGATACTCTTGAAGCAACCAGGGCCCCATTTAAATCATCCAGAATCCAGATCCAGCTGGTACTTGAGTTAGTAGCTGGCTGGCAATGGCTAACCGGGGACTTAGCCCAGAGAAGCACTGCCTGTGTCAAAAATTGCTGCAGCACACAATACAATTGAAAGATACCTTTTCTCCTTTGTCTCCCTTGGCTCCAGAAGATCCCTTTTCTCCCTGTAAAACAAAGAAACGCTCCTTCACTCCTTTGTCCTAGCCTCAGGGACTGACCAGAACCCTGAATCTGTCCAGCTGGTGCCTAGGTACCACCGTGATGGGCACAATGGAAATACGCCGAGTGAGACTAGAGAGAGGACAAGGCGGGGGCAGACGTACGGTCGTTGTAGATTGGGTGGGAACAAGGGAGATTTGCTGTTATACTAACACAGGGAGGGGGGTCTAGAGCAGTGGGTCCCAGCCTTTTTGAGTGAAAGCCCCACTAGTTAACACTAGGTACAACACGCCCCCCTGTCATCCCCACCGGCCATAAACACATAAAACGATAATAATAATAACAACACTAAATGACATAATAATAATAAATTACTTTTACCTGAGTAAGAAGCAAAGCCTTCCCTGGTGCAGCCACCACCGCACGCCCCATGTGGCCCCCCCTTTTCCCATCCCTCATGGACTGAGGGTAATGGAGGCGGGCTCTGGCGGGTTGGCCGGGGCTGTGCCAGACCCCCACCGGCGCGGGGCTGCTCCTCTCTGGCCATGCGCTGGGCACTTGGGGGGCTAAGTGACCTCAATATTACTGAAGCCTCATGGACCCCCTGGAATCTTTGGTGCCCCCCCAAGGGGGTCCCGCCCTCCAGGTTGGGAACCGTTGGCTTATAGGATAGAGCTGGGTGACAAGTGATTCTCCTCACTCCCCCCGAATATTTCAACCAAAAAACCCCAATCTCTTTTCGTCTGAAATTTCCAAGGAAAATGTTGATTATTTGGGGGAAACCTGAGTCCTGAAAAGCTTGGGCTGAAAACCAAATGATCTGGATTTGGAAATACTGCCATGGGGCCTCACGGGAATGATGGTTTACAGGCCTCTTCAATAGGGTGGGCTACATGTCCGAGGGGCGGAGGGAGAGGTCTGCCTGCTTCCTACAGCAGCCCTTATAGGCTGCCCTTCCCCAGGGGGCAGGGAAGTGGGGAAGGCAGCCAATCAGAGGGGGTTTTCCCCAGGGCTGAAATTTGCATGAGGGCTGGGGCTCCTTGTGATGACATCATTGCGAGACTCACTCCAGCAAGGCTTTTGCCCTGCCAAGACCTGCTTGCAGTTTCTCCTGCAAACTTGGAGGGCAACACTAACAAATGACGCACAGCTGCCTCCTCTCAAATGTCGCAGTGGGCCTGGGCCAGCCCAGATTATGTCTGCACCTTGTAAACCCGGGTCTGTGAGACCCCGGCTTGCATACTTGGTGTTTCCAAGCCCACGCTTGTGCATCCACACTGCTTTGTGGCTTACCGTTGCTGGACTAGGGTCTCACAGCTGTGCTCACACATCCAGACTGCACTACACAGACCTTCTGACTCAGAACAGTGGCTTGAGCTGCATCCACACTGCAAAATCACAGGGCTTGGATCCAAGTCACAGGACCCAGGTTCTGCATGCTTACTGACCCAAGTCAGAACCATTTGTTGTGGACGGAAAGATGGGCTCAAACCTGAGTCAGCCCCCGGGCTTAGTGTGCAGTACTCTTGAACTCCCTGACCTCAGCTGCCCATCTGTAAAATGGGGATAATGCTACCTCCTTCCTCCCAAATTTTGTCTGTATTATGTATTGAGACTGAAAACTCTTCAGGGAAGGGACTGTCTTACTATACGCATGTACAGCACCTTGCACAATGGGGCCCTGATCTCAGCTGGGGCTTCTAGATGGCATTGTAATAGAAATAACAAACAGCAAGAAGAATTGACACCCCACTTTGCTCTGGTGCAAATGACTTTACAAGGCATAGGGCCATGAGTAGTCAGGCCCAGTATGGGCTGATGGTTATTTGGGATTGTAAAGGAATGTAATTTGTCTTCAACTACAGACTTTTCAGCTCAGCTTTACGCTGGAGTTCAGATTCTGTGGTCCGTGGGGTTGGGGTTTTACCTTTGTTTGTTTTGTTAAAACATTAAACAGAAACTCAGACCTTTTGACCCTGGAATAGCGCCAGTTCTGAATCCACCGTGTCTGATTCCTGCTTCTGCAAAAAGAAAATAGACTCACACACACACAATCGAAAAAGGAGATTCTGGACAGAATGAGGAAGATCCAGCTGTGTCTAACACACCCAGACCTATAGTAACAGCTCTATCAAATAAATATATTACCTTGCTTCTCCCTGGGCCTTGAGATCCTGGATATATCTTGATAAAAAGAAGAGGGAGGAGGCTTTCAGAGGCGAGCATATGAGTGCCTGCTAATATTTCAAATTTCAGAGCTATGTCATCCACAAGACGTGGAAAACTATTTGAACATGGAGGCAGGTTACACATCTCATGATCAGTGCCACCATTCTCCTTGTGTCCCGATGCCAACCGGGGTGAACTGGGCGCACTCAGCGGACAAGTTACATATTAGCAGGAATCAGTGAACTCTTATAGGGGGTCACTGAGCAGCAGCCTTATCCACGTGAACCTAGGGGTGAATGTCACAAAAGGACCTCATTGGACCTCTTCCGAAATGAGGCTGTGGGACCTGAGAGCAGAATGTAGCCTATTGTCCAGTTTTTCAGTGTTACCAATGCACCGAAAAGGAAGATAAGTGAAATTTTAAGATCAACGCACAACTAACTTCATTATCTGGAGTACATCTGATTTCTGCTCCCCGTGCCCTTGAAGAACAAAAGGCTTCAGAGCCCCTAACCCAATGGTCAGGAAGGCAGCAAATGCTCGGTTGAGGTCTCCACACCTCTTCCCAAAAAGAACATTAGTGTTACAAGACAAAAACCCAACAAGGAATTTACATAACGCAGGAAATGCCTACTTAAATGCCTAGCTCCTTCACGCACACCACAACTGTGTCACTTTAACTCTGCCCCATCGGGATGGGAATAGGGTCATCACAGTACGTTGCTCCTCCCTAGCAAAAATTTCGTTTGTGCCAACCACAGCTCCCCATCGGTGCTCCTATTCATGAGGTCCACAAGGTGAACTGGGTGCAGAATCGGGGCCACAGCTGGGAAATGCTTTCTTGTTTAAAAGAACCAGTCTCCACTAGAATTTCTTTTTTTAAAAAAGTCATGGAAACATTTCCATCAGTCTTAAGTTTTGTAACAGCTTTTACCAAACCTACTTTTCAGGCCAAAGGTGACCCGTCCCTTTAAAATGTTCATCAAGCATTCTATGCTCGCCAAAACATTGGCCCCTGAGCAGGTCGGAAATCGTCAGAGAGACATTTTTCCGAGAACGTGGATTTCCTCTGACTGAGCTGCATAGTGCATCATTAGCGTCACATAACTGCGGTCCATCATGGCCCAGGGAGATGTAGTTTGGCCAGAGAGCCCAGCACACAGGGAGGAAAAAGGGCACATGGCATCCAAAGTACAACTCCCATGAGGGACTGCAGCACCGTAAGACGATGCAGTCTAACACTGAACCAACCGAAAATGAAACATTTGACATTTTTCAAATAACACCTTTTTTTGCATTTGTTTCCACTATAAATCTGAACAGTCCGACTCTTTGTGCCGGTTTGGGATGAAACGAAATGTAGAAATAGCGAGAGTTCCCGCAGGACAGAAATCCCGATTTTTGCTCTGCCCTAACGCTGAAAAACTCTTTAAAGTGTTTCATATTTCCAGTCTGACATACGTAACTGCAATAAAACAGCTATGTATAATTGCGTGTGTGTGTGTGTGTGTGTATTATAGATATATTTGCTGCTAGAGACGGGAGGTATGGCCTTCCTCCGAGATTGACACTGAGGGAGGGCCGTCCGCCCCCTGGTGGGTGGAACCCAGAAGTCCATGCCTGCCAGACCGGAAGCAGATGGGCGGGATCAGGACCAGAAGTATAAGAGGTGGGCCCGGTACCTCAGTTGAGCAGCAGACGCTGAGGGAGAAAGATGCCTCCTGCCTGCTGCCGGCCCCTGAGTCCACCAGAGAGGTCTGCCAGTCCAGCGATGACCCCGAGCTACCAGAATGGCTGGAGATGCCCGACACCGAGGAACTGCTGGGCTTACCACTAGCTGAGTACCCCAACGAGGTGCTATAGCCGGGGGCTATAGGCTGTTTGCTCACCCCACCCCGCTGCCTGAGGGCCGGGACTATAGACTACTTGCTCACACCACCCCGCTGCCTGAGGGTTGGGGCTCATGACTGTGGGATTGCCATATGAGGCCGGGGAGTCCACAGAACTGCTAACTTCCCCTCCAATCGTAGCTGTTCCCACAGCACGTAGCAGCCAGGAGGTGTGGCCTCCTTCCGAGATTGACACTGCGGGATGGCCGCCACCCCCCGCCTATGCCTAAAATCGCCTACGGTTGTACACACACACACACACACACACAACCTCCTCAAAGCTGGCTGTTATGTTCTATCACTGATTAGTGTCGGGTTCCCTTTTCCGCTCGTGTTCTTTAAGCCTCAGACACTTCCCCATCTCTCTCAGCAGTACCAGGGGGCGTTGGTTTGGCTGCTGGTGCGGCTCGTTCTATTATTTACGGGGAGCGTTTCACCCTCACTCTAGGTTCATTACTATTTTTAATGAGCGAGGAAGCAGCAAGTTCTGTTGTCCCATGTCTATCTCTGCAAACACTGCAGCTATTCAGCCATCGCTTACCACATGTCCAGCCGGGGATTTCTTTACTCCAGGGGCACCAGGTGAGTGAACCTGTACGGGGCAATAAGAAGTTATTTCCACTTCCTTCCAAGTAGTGCTGATTGCTTTGCGCTCATGCAGAACAGACTGAGGTGGTGGAAATGGGGGTCTTACCATGTGCCTCTGTCTCTCAGCTGTTCTTCTGACTCGAACACGGCTCCTTAACTCAGGGTCATCCACTGGATCTGCATTCTCCTGCTTGAAGGAAAACAGCATCCCTTAAAGCACCCAGATGAGTAAATCAGATTATATTGTAATTTTAGACTGCGCCATAACTTATTGCTACTTCAAAAAAGCCAAAACATTGCCATTGCAAATGTTAATTGCAGGATTGTCACTGAATTGTTCAGGTGTGCCCAGGTAGAATACACCTGCTGTGCTGCTGAGGATACCGGGTACATCCAGGAGGAATGCACCTGCCTTTTGGGCAATTACATGTACCAACCATTTTAGGTAACACACAACTGCAGTGTGCTCAGTGCACCAGCTGAGACTACGTACAAAACACCTGCTGTGGTGCTCTCTGGACCTGGTATATTCCATTGAAATCACTGGAATATTAATGGCCAATGGTATCAACATCACGTGTGATGAAAGGCCAGATGGGAATAGCTTAATCTGCAACTTGCAGCTGTTTGTAATGCTTGTGTTTTGGGACGTTCTGAGCAACGTATGTGTGCGATGTAAAACCTGTGCTAAGGTTCACCTGCCCTAGCAGTAAACTTTCAGTCCCTGTAAGAGTTCCTACATGTTAATTGCACCCAATTATCTGCTCCTGTATTTTGAAAGTGAGGAAACTTAGAAGTTGTCAGACATTACTCCCCACACCACACTGAGACACACACCACTGTGTTCTTACGGGGAACCAGCAGAACATGAAAACAAAGGAAATGAGCGATTCATGATGAAATAAACCTAACTGCCCCAGTGGAACGTAGATCTTCATCTGTGGCAGAGTCAAGAATAGAACCCCATTTTTTAAACTCCCACCCATATGTTTTAACCACAAGTTCGTTCTTCCTCTCAGACCTAACTGCATGTGACCAGACAAATAGGTCCAGATTCTGGTAATTTTCACCTGGATGCATGTCCATCACCTGCTGACTTTAATGAGACTCTTCATGGAATAAGGTGCTACTCGACATGAGAAAGGGAATCAAAATCTAACCCATCATGACAGAAATACCAGCCCTCAGAGAAAAAGAATTGTAGCTTCAAAATACTGGTACCAAGCCCTACAGCACAGTGGTGGTTTCCGTCTGCTATTTACAATGTTGTGGAATTGATTTGTTATAGGAAGTGTGCATGAAATTCACCCCGTTGCAGAAGGCCAGCACAAGATCTGTATGCATCACTTTGTTCCAGTCAAACCTTCTGCATAGGAGCGGATTTTACCCTGAATACATTGTAAGCCCTTTGGGGCAGGGTCTGTCGTTTTGTTCTGCGTTTGTACAGCGCCTAGCACAATGAAGTCCTGGGCCAAGTAGCTGTGGCCAGTATGGGAAGTAGCAGTTGCTTGCCACCAGTTGAGGAACAAATAAAGAGAAGTAATAACAGTACGAGTACTGCCTGAGACCTCCCATCCAACCGTCTTGGACAGTGCACAAGAATCCTATCGTGCCAATTCTCCGGGAACTCCCAGCCTGAATTGTGCTGTTTTCTTTTCCAGCCTGAACATTCAGTGGCTAATGACGGTTCTTCTGAAGCAGCTGGTATGGGCCTCCAAGATGTAAAGGTAACAGGCCTCTTCTGCTTGTCTTGTGTAGCTCCTTTCACATCCCTTACTCCATAGGAGGTAACACGTTTCGGTTCCTAGAGATCCAGGCCTTGCTCCTGGAAACTGCTACACCCAGGGCATTGACGTTAACATGGGTGCAATGGCAAAGACGCACAGAGCAGCTTGCAGGCCTGGAGCCCTACAGATGGAAGGTTCCTGCTATAGTCCCCATAGCTATTATTCTTTATTTGTAGCACGTAGGAGCCCCAGTCATGGACCAGGACCCAACTGTGCTAGGTGTTGTAAACTTGGGCGAGTCAATGTCACTGCTGTGTGCCTCAGTTTCCCCATCTGTAAAATGAGGATAATGATTGCTGTTTTTAAAGCACTTTGAGAGCTACTGATGAAAAGGCTAGATAAGAGCTGGGTATTTATATTATCATATATTAACAAAAAAACAGTCCCCTCCCCAAAGTTTATAATCTAACCTAATTATCCAGGGCTGTATCTTTTAAATTGTGTTGTTATAGCAGGTGCAAGTAGCATCCACTGTAGTTAAACCTGCAAAATAGCTCCTGTTTTATCACCCTCTTTTCACATGCTTGTAACTTTCCCAAACTTTCATCTTTTGGGCTGAAACTTTCTTGGTAAAATCTTCCAAGTAGGAAAGTGTTTCTGCCGCCCTCTACTTGGATTGGAGTTACCCATTTCTCTGACCAAGTTCATTTGGTTCCACCATCCACTTTTAGTAAACCCTTATACCACAAAGAAATTGGACCTCCGGCGCCAATTGCTTGAGTTATTATTGACTCAACACTTGTCAAAGGCCTCATGAACCTTTTAATGGTTACACTTCCTGATTAGAGCTGCTGCTAACAACCGGCTATATTTATCTCTAGCTAAATTGTCCCCCGGTGGGTATGGAGTTATTTAACTTGAGCCACGCTCCAAGTAAAGAGATGGAGGCTGGTATCTTGCCATCATTGCATGCATATTACTCCCACTGAAGTTAATAGGAGTTCTACATCAAAAATCCACAGCAGGAGACTGCTTTGGACTGAGATTAGATTGGGCTTTGGCGTTTCAGAGGGTTTCGTTTGGCTATCAGAATGCAAGGGCCTTTTATAGACCCACTGACAACTCATGGGAAATGTTCCATCTGTAGAAACAATAATGCCTTGATTGCTGCTAGAGTCATTTGCATGACAATAGGATATGTGTGGGCTCTGCTCCTCTCACTATCCCTCACCCGAAGGCAGAATTTTCTGGGCTTCACTTCAGCAGGACGACACTCAGGAGTAAGCGTTGGCAGGATGGGCCCATAATTATTGCCACAGCAACTAAACACAACATTCTAATCAGGGGATCCTGACTTAATGTATAGACTTTTCTACATATTCACAGAAGACCAGACGGGACCATTAGATTGTCTCGTCTGACCTCCCGCACAACACAGCCCACATATTTACATCAGAAGTATGGGTTGATGAATGGACTATAAGGTGGATAGAAAGGCGGCTAGATCATCGGGCTCAACAGGAAGTGATCAACGGCTCGATGTCCCGTTGGCAGCCGGTAACAAGCAGAGGGCTCTAGGGGTCGGTGCTGGGGCTGGTTTTGTTCAACATCTTCATTACTGATCTGGAGGATGGGGTAGATTGCACCCTCAGCAAGTTTGCAGATGATACTGAGCTGGGGGGAGTGGGAGATACACTGGAGGGTAGAGATAGGATACAGAGTGACCTAGACAAATTGGAGGATTGGGCCAAAAGAAATCTGATGAGGTTCAACAAGTACAGGTGCAAAGTGCTGCACTTAGGACAGAAGAATCCCATGCACAGCTAAGGACTGGGGACCGACGAGCTAGGCAGCAGTTCTGCAGAAATAGTCCTAGGGGTTACAGAGAACAAGAAGCTGGATATGAGTCAGCAGTGTGCCTTTATTGCCAAGAAGGCTAACGGCGTATTGGTCTGCTTTAGCAGATCGAGGGAAGTGATTATTCTCCCCTATTTGGCACTGATGAGGCCTCATCTGGAGTACTGTGTCCAGTTTTGGGCCCCCCCAGTACAGGAAGGATGTGGACAAATTGGAAAGAGTCCAGCGGAGGGCAACAAAAATGATCAGGGGGCTGGAGCACATGACTTATGAGGAGAGGCTGAGGGAACTAGGCTTGTTTAGTCTGCAGAAGAGAAGAATGGGGGGAGGGGGATTTGATAGCAGCCTTTAACTACCTGAAAGGGAGAACCAGGGAGGATGGAGCTAGGCTGTTCTCAGTGGTAGCAGATGGCAGAACAAGGAGCAATGGTCTCAAGTTGCAGTGGGGGAGGTCTAGGTTGGATATTAGGAAAAACATTTTCCCTAGGCAGGTGGTGAAGCACTGGAATGGGTTACCTGGGGAGGTGGTGAAATCTTCATCCTTAGAGGTTTTTAAAGTGTGGCTTGACAAAGCCCTGGCTGTGATGGTTTAGTTGGGGTTGGTCCTGCTTTGAGCAGGGGTTGGACTAGATACCTCCTGAGGTCCCTCCCAACCCTCATCTGCTATGATTCTATGCTATTTCACCCAGTTGCGCCCAATAACTTGGGCTTGACTAACGCATATCTTGTGTTTGGCTGAAGCACAGCTTCCAGAAGGGTGGCCAATCTTGAGTTGAAGACAACAGAAGACAACTAATCTGCCTCTCCCCGTCCCAGTTTGTTTGAGTGACTAACCCCGTTTTGCCAAATATAGACACAAATTAGGCACAATTCCCAACTTGAATTTGTCTGGCTTCAGCTCTTAGCCACTGAATCTTGTTCTGCCTTTCTCCAGCAGAGTAAAGAGCCCTTTAGTACTTGGTATTTTCTCCCTATAAAGGTACTCGCACACTGCAATCCAGTCACCTCTCAATCGTCTCTTTGACACGCTAAACAGATTGAGCTCGTTCAGACCCTCACTGTAAGGCATTTTCTCCAGCCTTCAAATCATTTTTGTGGCTCTTTTTTGCACCCTCTGTAATTTTAAATAGCCTTTTAAAATGTGGACACCAGAACTGTATTCCCAGTATTAGCCTCACCAGTGTCCTACAGAGAGGTAAAGATCACTTCCCTATTCACTACTCCCCTGTTTATACATCCAAGGATCACATTGGCCCTTTTTACCACAGCATCTCATGGGGAGTTCCCCTTCAGCGGCTTGTTCCCTATAACCCCTACATCCTTTTCAGAGTCACTGCTGTGGCACCCACCAGTGCAGTATCTAAGCATATCAATAGACTTAGGCTTGCAATCCCCCTGTAAAGTAGATGTATAGGTATTATCATCCTCATTTTATAGATGGGGAAACTGAGGCACAGAAAGGTTATGGTCTAAAGGTTTGATCCTGTGAATTTTTCCATGTGAGTGGCTTCCTCATGGAGCCCCAGGGGTCTGCTGACATGAAAAAACTTGCAGGACTGTCATGTACATTTTCAGAAGTAGCCATGGATTTGGGTAGCCTCAATTTTGGGGTGCCTAATCGGAGACCCCTGGGGACTGATTTCTACACAAAATGCCATTTGAAATCAATGGGAGCTGTGGGTGCCCAGCACTCCTGATAATCCAGGCTCTGGCTGTCTCCAGTTGGGCTCCCAGCCATTGAAGCACCCCCAAAATACGAGCCACTTTTGAAAACAGAGGCCTAAGGGACTTGCCCAAGGTCACGTGGGACATCTGTGGCAGAGCACAGACTAGCACCTAGAATTCCTGGGTTCCTGTTATAGCCCTTTAGCCACAACACTTTCCTCTCCAGAGAGAGGCACCAAGAAACTCCTAAAACAGGATGGATCTCTGCCAGAACACTGGAGCCAACCCCTCCTAGAAATGTGGGAGCTCTGGACTGTGATTTTGTTTTTATTCAAATATCTCTTGGAGAAGGCAGACGGAAAATCAGGGAAGTGAATTAGAGAAAATATGCCAGCAGGGGAGATCCTGAACTGGAGGTTTTTCCAAGTTAGTAACTCCTTAAAACCTGCCCGCTCCCATAGTGTGCTTATTCAGAGAACCCGTTTCCAGAGCTATGTTCATTCATACTCATACGTTCCCGGCCTGTGTGTGTTGGATGCCCTCTAGTGGGCCCGGAACACTAGCTTCACAGTTATTCTGATTAACATCTGATTGACTCCTGAACTCTCAGGACAGAGCAGGCCATTATGCAGAAGATTATGGCCTGAAGCGAGGGGGCGTGGCAGCTGGTCTCAAACACGTCCTTTCTAATCAGAGGCGGATTTCATTCTGCTGCGTGTGTCATTGCTGTGAAGGATCCAGAACCCACTGCCTATTATTGCAGCTGCATTTGTAGGGATATGCCAATTGTTCTCAGCTCAGTTTAAAGGGCGTGGCCAGCGCATCTCCCAGTACTTTCTAAAATAATATTTCTCTCTCTAATAAACCCCTGGCTGCTTGGAAATGACAGTGGCTGCTGAGCTGAGGGCCATGGTTTGTTAGTGCGGGATTACTGGGGAGCACAGGTCTGCACGTGTTGGTTTATCATTCACCGGTGGCTTGCAGGCACTGGGCTAGGCACACACCAACGTGGCCTGTTTCAGACTCCGAGAAGAGCTTAGGTATGGGCAGAAGGGCAGAGAAATACAACGGTCACCAGAGAAGGCGTGAAAGCCTCAAATCTCCGGCTGCTACCCTGCCCTAGGGCCCCTTGACATGTACCACGGCCGGGCTCAGATGAGACCAGGGAGACTGGCTGATTTCCAGACATGGCGTAGGGTGCCACACCCCTGCCTGTGGAGAGGCTTAGTGGGTTTCTCTGACCCCCAGGCCTTTTCTTCAAAGGCGCTAGAAGCTCCCTGGACCCATTTCCTGGGAAGCGATATTCTGACTCTGGATGGAGCCTGGCTGAGCACGGCGGAGAGTAAAGGCAGCAAGTCAGAGGCAGCCTGGTCCAATGGACCGAAGCAGAGAGAACAGAGAGCGAGACCTCAGGAGTTCCTAAGCCAAGCTCTGACACTGACTTCCACTGTGCTCTTCAGCAAATCCCTTGTCCTCCCTGGGCCTTGGTTCCTCACAGATACCATTTTGGCATG
The DNA here is from genome assembly GCF_026122565.2 of Emydura macquarii macquarii. Taxonomy (NCBI): domain Eukaryota; kingdom Metazoa; phylum Chordata; order Testudines; family Chelidae; genus Emydura; species Emydura macquarii. The sequence goes on along the minus strand of NW_027133607.1, from coordinate 7,566,926 downwards.
TTAATATGTGCCAAATGCTTTGAAGATGAAGAGCACAGTAGAGATCCTAAGTATTGCTATTGTGGTGCCGCCCACCTCAAACGGTCCAAGGCAGCGGTTCCCAATCTTTTTGGCTCGAGGGCCACAGATACGATTTTTACAACCCCGAAGGGCCACCAGTCTCCATCAGCAGGTCCCCCCCTCACTGCAGCCAGACGGAAGGAATTCAGGGAGGAGGCAGCCTCCTTGCTGATCTCCCATCTCCCTGGCTAAAGCAGGGAAACCGCACATGTCCTGTAGCCCCGTGCACTCCACCTGGGGCCCTAGGCAGTGGCTCCCTTGCGCAGCCAGCAGGAGGAGAGCCACAGGCCACTTCGAAAGCCCCCATGGGCCACTTTTGGCCCCCGAGCCAGAGGTTGGGAACCACTGGTCCAAGGCATTATTGCAGAGTTCGATCTCCAATTGGTCATGACACGGCGCTGCCGCTTGAACCACAGGATGGAACTGTGCAGCCCCAGGACAGTCAGACATCACCAGATCCTCAACTGGTAGCTCCACTGACGTCAACGGAGCTATGCCAGTTTCATCATCTGGGCCCGAACTCCACCACAGCAATTCCAAGATGACACCAAGGCTCATCTCTGGAGTCCAGCTTTATGGGCGAGGTTTTCAAAAGGAGCTCAGGGGCAGATCTTCAGGGGCTCTGCTTCCACAGTGAGGGGCAAAACTCAGCTCCCATTTGGGCACCTAAATAAAGTCCAGCTTTTCAAAAGCGCTCAGGATCCAGCAGCTCCCACTGTGGCACTTACGGATGGACTTTACGAGCGTTCAGGACAGGGACACTGAGCTCTTTTGAAAATCAGATGCCAATTGTGGGCTCTGTCTCCATTACTTCCAGGGCAGCTGTGTGAGGAACACACCCAGTGTTTGGTACAGATGAGGGCATGCCTGAGAGTCAGCTGTCTGACACTCAATTCTGGGGAAGGAATCTACCTGCCCCTTGGATAGAGAGCACGCGTCCATCATTTAGCACCAGGGTTTGCAATTCCTAAAGGGGGCTGGCTAGATTCTCAGCAATCTAAGAGTTTCACTGACTGCAGTGCCCATCTATTTCCCGGTGGAGTCTAAGGTGTAGCCTTTGACCAGTTCAGTGCTGACTGGCGTGGACCTGCCTAAGTGAGAGACTGCCTCCCCCCACATGACTGAGGCACATCTGTGATCATTGGAGGCACCAGAGCTGCAGCTACCAGCCGGATGTTATAGGGGAGGAGATTTGTCCAGCAGCCGATGGCCTCACTCGTGGGAATGAAGGCACACGTTTGGCGCAGGGCCAAGGGGATTTTCTTCAGTCAGGGAAAACTTCCAGTGCATACTACAGGCTTGGCATCTTAGAAATCATAGCAATGGAGGACTGGAAGGGACCTCGAGAGGTCATCTAGTCCAGTCCCAAAAAATGAGGCAGGACTAAGTATTATCTAGAGTAGACCACCCTGCAAGGTGTTTGTCCAACCTACTGAAAAGCTCCACTGAAGGAGATTCCACAGCCTCCCTAGGTAATTTGTCCCAGTGCTTAACTGCCCTGACGGTTCAGAAGTTTTCCCTAATGACTAACCTAAGAAAAACTTCCTTGCAGATCCCCAACGATCAACACTAGCCCCCTGCGTGCTGCTTCCCTTAGTGTCAGTTTTAGGGTCACGTGTGGGGAGAGCTTCATTAAAAATCAGTGAATGGGCATTTTTATATATCTCCACACAAAGCGCTTACTCTGCTTGCGTCTTTTTCCTTCCTCCTCTTCTTCAAGAGCTCTGGCGTCTCCTCAGAGATGTTTCCCAGTGGGTGATGTTCTGACTCTAGAGAAAATCCAACTGGGCTCTGCTGAGACTGAAGAAGGCAGGTTATTTCTCACCACATCTCTCCCATCTCACACACATCACATACAGTAAAACATCGTATTGCTCTCTCTCTCACACACCCTTTCCCTTTGTCAGATCATTTAGACATTCAATAGTAATGTGACAATCAATGAAAGACTCGACATACAACGATGCATGGCCAATGTAACAGACCGCTGAGTGCACCGTTGTAAATCAGCCAGGACACACTGCTGACAACAAGAATATTATTTAAAAGCAGAGCATGGACAATCTGGGTAGCCAAGGAGGCCGGTTTTGGGTTAGGTCTAAAGCTGGTTAGGAATGTTTCGATGAAATGTTTTTTCGTCAGAAAATGCCGGTTCACTGAAACCAAAACGTTTCATGGAACGGTCTCATTTTTGACAAAAATTACATCGAGAAGGCTTCGTAGGTTCAGGAGGGACTTTCTGGGCACAGAAAGAGAGCAAAAGACCAGAACTGCCAACAGGTTAGGGCATTCAAACGGGATATGTGAGAGACAGTCAAATCCCTGCCCTGACTCAGGAAGATCAGGGACTTGAACCCATGTCACCTGTGGTCTTGGCAAGGGCCCAGCCACCAGACTACAGCCTAGTGCAGGCTTGACCTCCTTTCCATGAACATTTTTTAAAGATCTCTGTTTTTTTCCCCATTGGAATGAAAACAAATTCTGAAATTGTACACAAAACAGAAATGTTGTTTTCCAGCCTGGCCCAGCTATGATGCCCATTAGTTCTAGGTCTCTGGTTTCAATTGAAACAAGAGGGGTAAGAACTGAAATCCAATGGTTGTATAGTAGCCACGGTAAACTCAATTCCCAGCAACCAAATGACTGCAAGGGGCTGAACGTGAGCTCAAAACACCCAAGAGATTGCTCGGGACCCCCTGCAAGCTCAGCGGTTCACCAACCGCTCTGCGGGCTCCATCAGACGGGGCAGTCCACATGGCTGAGTTCCTGTTAATCTCAAAACCAGCCCTGTATCCACATGGCAGCTCGCACCCAGCTTCAACCAAGGCCAGGCGTGGAGTGGGCACAGAGATTGAACTGCCCTCTTGGCACGACAGTGCTCAGGGCTGATCCCTCTTGGCCAGGATGGGGATGTATTTAGAGCAGGGCCGTTCTGCTGGTGCTGAAGATGAAAGGAGAATGTCGGTCTCTGGGGCTGCACTTTGCTGCAAATCTAACTTCATTTGAAGAATCCAAACTCAGACCAGGAGTGGAATCTCTCTGTGGCTCTACTGTAGGCTACACAGTCTTCAGGGGGTGCAATGGATTAAGTAGGCCATTTGAGACTTTCAAGAGGACTGTCCTGGGCATTGTCCCATGTTTGCCACTTAAAAATGCCCATGGGTCAAGGAGCACAGTCACTGCGGGGGAGGAATTGACTTTGGGGAAGCAGTCTGGGGTTTATGACAAGGCCCATGCAGCTGATCCCAGCCTTAAAGCTCAAGGCTGGAGTCTCCTTAGTAGGGTGGGTGGGAACTCCCCTTCCTGAGAGAGAAAGGGAGTGGTCAGGGTCAGGGATACTCTGAGATCGCTGGGAAATGTAGTTTCTCTTGGCTGCCATGTTGTAGTCCTGGCTTGGGGCACGGCACTCTGGGAAATAAGGACATTATATAAACACTGCCTTCTTGTCACCTATCAGACCCTGAGAAGGAAGCAGGCTGTGTGGTTGGTGTCTCTGGAAAGAGACGGGCAACTCACCCCATTTCCTTTGGTTGCTTGGACAACCCATTTGCTTTACAATCTGATTTTGAGGCAGGCACCCCCAATGAGCGTCAGAAGCAATATTCTGAGTGTCCGTTCTTCCTAATATCCAACCTAGACCCGCTGCAACTTGCGGTTTCAAATAGCAACACAGCTAATCTCCTGCTCCCAGCTAGAAGCTTTCCAGTTGCGCACAGGTAGGGTACATGGATAGCGAGTTGCCGCGGGCCTGTCATTCGGAGACAACTAGAAAATCGGTAGATGGCAACACCAAAGGGCCGTATTTACCAGCGTTCTTCTTCCAGTGAAGTCAATTGGATTTGTACCATTGACTTCAGAGGGAAAACAGTTAGGCCAACGCCGGGGGCTTTTGAAAACAGTAGTCAAATGGGGACACAGATGGGAACTGCTGACTTTATCTTTGGAAAGTGTTCAGTTGCCACGGTGATGGGCATTTTGCAAGAACATGAATAAATCCTAGAGAAGACAGCCTAGTAACCCATGAGCTACCATTAACCCCAAAAGCAAGGAACGAATCCTTCTAGATATTGTTACCTGAGCAGGTTGTTCTACAGCGGCTGGAGCTGTAAGCTGACGCCCCACGTCTATACTCAGGTCTTCTGCAGTCACTTCTATACTGGTAAGAGGGTCGCTAGAAAAATCATACTTCAGCGAAGCCTGTAAATCCCAAGAAAAGTGGTAAATCCCAAGACAAGTTGAGTGATCTGAGCATGGACTCCCAGTGGGTCCAACGAGACCTTGATTCTTTCCAGGGACATTTAACTGAGTTCCATGAGACCAGCTGTTTGAAGGTCTTGCAGATGAAGCTGAACACATGCCACTCTTGAGGATAGCAGAGATTAGCTCCAGCATCACTGGCCAAATTTTCCCCTCGTACCACAGCAGTGCGCCAGCTGATTGCCACTCTCCCTCCCCAGAGGTGGCTGCATTTAACTGGGGCCACCTGGGTGCAGTAGGGAGGGGGCCACCGGGTCACAAAGGGTACATCGACCCAGCCCACGGCAGTCAAGTCCCAGAGCCCAGATCTACAGACTCAGGCTCCAGCACTAAAAACAGCTGTGTAGATGTTACAGCTCCGGCTCTGCAGCCCATCCCCTTCCCTAGGCTTCAGAGCCCACAGCCCAGCCCAAACCTGAACACCTCCGCAATTATTCTGAGAGCCGTTGTGCAAACCTTGCGAGCTGGAGTCTGCAGACCCGGACCCCCAGCTTTCCTGCCACTTCCTGCATAGAGATACCCCAGATCTGCACAACAACCTCAAACACTGTATAGGTTCTGGGGGGTTCCACAACCAGGGTCTGCATTCGCTTGTCAAGAGAAGGGCCATCTGGATCTGGTTCAGATTTCAAACACCCCGTCTTTCCGGGATGTTTGGATCTGGTGTTTGGGTTCCAGGCCATTTACAGCAAATGGCTGCAAAGCGCTTTGAGATCCTCCCGGGTGAGAAGCCCTACGAGTCGATTACAGTGTTGTTGTCTCAGCCAGCATTCAGGGCCTTGCTGTGTTGTTTCTGTTAGGGGGAGGAATTGATTATATGAGCCAGATGTATTCAGTGGCGTGATCCTGTTTGTTTATAAAGAATGTAGAAAAAGGCCCTGTTTCTCTGACCACAGTACGAACAGAAAACAGCAGGCAGTGTCCTTGCTCACAGTTTCCAGTCCTGCCTTTCTAGCCAGTCCTGTGCCCCAAGGATCTCTGTCTCTGGTCCCTTGCCCATGACTATTTCTCTTGCCTCACACAGCTTGCCAAGTGAACCCCTAGTCCCTGGATTTGCAACCAGTCCCAGGGAACCCCGTCAGCCCACATGGCTTAGCCCTGCTCAGGTTTGGCCCTGTGTTTGATTGCCTTGGGCGGTAGCTTCTATTGTCTCCAATTATGTCACTACCTAAAAGAGTTACCATTGCTACCAGCAGCCTCACTCCTTCTTGCAGCGATAACACAGTAAAAGAGGGGAAGGGAAAGAAGATCTTGTGACTAAAACCACAGGACTTGGCGTCAGTGAGAACAGGCTTTCTTCTTGGCTCTGCCCATGACTTTCTCTGGAGCCCCGAACAAGCCATTTCTCTGTGCCTCTGTTTCCTCCTGGCTCCGCTCCCCTCCCCTTCTTCTCAAGTGTCTCTCCGATCCCTGAGGAAGCTCGCACGGATGAATACTCACGGCATAGTCCGTAGCTTGCGTCGATCCCTCCTTTTTCTTGGCTGCCTTGCCTTTCCTAGAGCTGGCCCGCTGCTGGATCAGCGCCTCGAACCCATCCCTCAGGAGAAGCTCGGTCAGTTCCTTCAGCAGCGCTAGCTGCGGCAGCAGAGAATGCACGCCGTCAAACCACGGCCACCTCCCGCCCTCCGCTGCTCGCCCAGGGAACTGAGACAGCCAGAACCCTCACGACGTGTGAGCATGGTAGCCATGCACTCAGGGGCATTGCCTGGCACACGGACAGACGCCTGCCGGTCTCTAGGAAAGGCCAGTAACCCCGTGTAACTGCTCTTCTGCCTTCCGGCGAAAGGTAACGCAATTACCAGCCCTGGAGACTTCACCACAAGGGTGTGTAGCACTATTCTGTGCTGTCATCCTGGACGCTGATTAGCTGAGCGCCACCTCTGCTAGGTCCAGTGGCTGGGACTTGGGAAAGCCAAGATCAATTCCCTTCTCTGCTACAGACGCCGTCTATGACCGAGGCCCGGCTGCTCAAATGTATCCCATTGAGTTCAAAGGGAGTGAGGAGACTCAGTGCACTGAGGATCTGGGCCTGTCTCTCTGTGCCTCAGTTCCCCCTCTGTGCAATGGGGATAACAGCACTGGATAAAGGCATTCCAGACCGTGAGGTGCTCAGACACTTGGAAATACGGATCTGTCGCTAGGTGACACTGGCGGTTTAAGAGGGACTGGCAAGCAGGGCCAGGGCCCCTGTGCCCCGTCTGCTACTCCAGTTGACAGGGTGGGCTGCGCCTGGGGCTATAAGAGATGAGGGAGAGGCCCAGTGGGGGGAAGACTGGAGGAATCAGGAGAGGGCAGAGAGAACAGCCATGGGGCAGCATCAAGGGATAGAGAGACAGGCCAGAAGCGGGAAGAGCCCCTGGGAGAGGAGGAGGCAGAGGGACCCTGCTGGGAGTGAGCTGGTGAGGTAGAGCTGCCGCAGGCAGCTGACTGGAGGAGAAGCAGGTCTCCGGGAAAGCTGCCCAGAGCAGAAAGCACTGCAGGCGCTCCCTGGAACGAGGGAGGAATGACCAGAATGCCAGTGGTGGGGCAGGCCGGCTGATCTTCCTGAGCCAAACCACCAAGGCTGGAGGGGGCTGAAGGCTGAGAGCAAAGAAAGATGTCTGCTGGCTCTCGGAGCTGGAGACCTGAAGCCAGAGGGCCAGAGATGGCGGTACAGGAGAGCCAGGGCTTTCACTGGAATAGCGTTGGGAGACTTGGAGTTGGGGCCTGTTTTCCTCCAGTTTACCTGCGTGGTATTTTTGTAACACATTAACCCCACAAGGGCCATTTGCGCTCAGCAAGCCAGTTTGAAATATTTCGGGGGGGAGGGGTCTGAAGGAGGGAAACTGAGGCAGGCACGGTCGGGTATCACCCTATGACAGGGCCCTCTTGGTACCTTTGATAGAAACAGAGGGCTAGCCTGTTGGACTGTACAAATGAACAGAGGACAGATCAGCTGTCTCTAAACAGCAGACACTCAGTCTACAACCTTTAAAGAAAGCACCATTCTAAGTTAATTTGCGAAGCTGTATAATCGTAAGGTCGGGAGCAGCTTCATCAGCTCCTTCATGAGGAGCATGAAGGCCAATCATTTTAAAACCGGCTGTGTAACGGAAGGCACACAAGGCTGAAAATTTTGGCCTAAAGGTGTTTTTTAGTGGCATAAACAAAAGACTAGGGATGGGCTTTCTTTCCAAAGCACCTAGCTGGTTTAGGAGCACGTGCCCCATTGGAAGTCAGTGGGACTTGTGTTCCTAAATCTCTTAAGCATTTTGAAAAGCCTCGCACTATGTCTGCAATGGCAGGAACCAGCATGGGCAACCTGAGCCTTTTTACAGACAGGAGTAATTCAGCTCTGGGCTCAGAGCTTCGCAGACATTGTATTCATGGAGGCTGGAGCTTGGAGAAATGGAAAGGACATCTCCGAATCAGGGAGAAGTGGCTGGACTCCTTTCTGCACTGGAAACAACCTGGGCTGGGATTCTAGAAGGAGCAAGGTGCCTATATCTCATTGAATTCTGGTAGAAGCTGGGCACCTAACTCCCTTAGGCTTAGAATATCCCAGCCTTGAGTGTGATGGCCTGGAGTTAGGAGAGTGGGGGAACAGCTGCACAGATGATCACGTGGCACTGACCTTGGCCTTTGTGAAGAGGTCACAGGTATAAGTGCTGATAGGGAAACATACTGTGTCCGATTCCAGGTTATACACAAGATCCCATGCAGACCACCCAGAGTCTGTTAGCCTGCTCTGCCGTGGATAGTTGGATTCAGTGGATCAGTGACACTACATCACACAATGTTAGTTCATTATTATTTGTATTGCAAGCTGCAGACCAATCAAGATGGAACTCCTATTGTGCTAGGCACTGTACATGTGCACAGTGATGGACAAACTGTGTCCTGAAGAGCTTACACTCTAAACAAGCAAAACAGACAAAAGAAATATTATCCCCAGTTTGCAGATGGGAAACTGAGACACAGGAGATGAAATGACTCGCCCAAACAATCTCTAGCAGAACCAGAGATTGAATCTAGATCTCCTGAGCTGCAGGCGAGTGCCTTAGCCACAAGGCCATCCTTCCCCAATAATATATGCACTGTAAAGCTGCCATAGACTAATCTGAATATTATTGGTAGCGAGCCCCAGTAATTGAAATAAGCCCGCCTACACAATAGCTTCGGTTTTGGAAATGGGGGAGCCGACCCTGTCTCCAAAACACCATAGAAGTTGGAGGGACAGGATGAAGGCTTGTTCGGACTTGTCTAAGTTTAATGGTAACAATCTCGTCTCAGGAAGCAATTCCATCTAACAGCTTTGGCCCAGACACTCAGAAGGAAGGTAAAATATTCACATACCTTGATCCCATACGCTTCCAAAAGTCTCTCCAGATCCTGCATTAGGAATGAAGGGCGTTAGCCAATACAGATATGTTGGGCATAGAGTACATCCCATTAACAGGCAGGGTAGAACCGCGGGAAGGAAGGCTGTACGGAACTGGAATGTTCAGAACTCTGAACAAAACGTTCCGGTTGTTCTTTCAAAAGTTTATAACTGAACATTGACCTACTACAGCTTTGAAACTTTCCTATGCAGAAGAAAAAGGCTGTTTTTAACCCTCAATTGAAATGACACAAGCACAGGAACAGTTTCCTTATCTTGTCAAATCTCTTTTTAAACTTTCCCTTTTCTTTTCGTAGTTTACCTTTAATACAGTACTGTGCTACTATATTTGCTGCTGCTGCTTCTTTTTTTTTTTTTTTTGTCTCTGCTGCTGCCTGATTGCACACTTCCAGTTCCAAATGAGGTGTGTGGTTGACCGATCAGTTCCTAACTCTGGTATTTGTATTGCTCAGGTTCTACTGTATATATAAAATGTGTTGGGAAGTTATGTTAACTGAGTTACAAGATAACAAGCATCCCACAACACTTTGCAAAGCTGAAGACAGGGCATTAGAAAATAGAAAACTTGTCAAAGGCAAAATACATTAATGTTCTGCCCTGGTACAAGCTGGAGGGGAGGGTTACCTTCACGGACCAGTACCTGGAATGCTAATGTCCAGATATGGAAGGTACAGAACAACTAGTTAATAAACTGGTATGAACCGGTGGGTTGAATTTTAGTGCTGTGCAAAGAGTTTTGTAACTTGTCAAATCATCCTATAAATGCTCCTAGCTGAAATGTGTCACTTGGGAAGCAGCCTCTGTGCAAGGTGAATTCAATGACACTGCATGAAATACTGCCCAGAAGCGGGTATCGTATTGAACATTTCCCCCTGTACCACAGTATTAGTGACTTTTAGCAACCTGACGGATATTGGCTATTTAATCTCTTGAGGACATTTCACAACAAACCCAAGTGTGGTCAAGCAATCGACGATACAATTTCCCACCAAGGGGAATAACATTAATTCAAGTATAACTTCCATAGATGAGATGTGATAAGCCCCTAGATACTGATGGTTGGATTCCACCCTCATTGACGTCAGTGGAAGCTTTGCCTTTGACTTGGATGGGCATAGGATCGGATCTTGCGTCATGGGAATAGGATATAAGCAGAGATTTTACATGCATGGCCCAATCTGCTCTTTCAGCAACGACCATCTATTGGGCTCCCATTAATAGGCCACAATAATCAGATACATAATGTGGATAACAGGAAACGACATTTCCCGAACTAGGGAACCATATGCTCCTCTCCCATCACCTAAGTGAAAATGCGCTGCAAGAGGGGATCGTGATCTTGGGGCAGCTGGGTCAGGAGACCACTTTTAGATACTATGGTAACAGGCAGCATAGGAAAGAAACCAACTGGTAGAGTCAACCCATCATTAAGTGAAAACCTTGATGGAGGTTAATAACAATTAATCATATTTATTATGCTGGTGCCTAAAGGCCAACCAAGAATGTACAGCGCCCAGCATGATGGGACCCCAAACTTGTGTCTTGCATTGTGCATTGATGGATCCCTGTGGGAAGCAAATGCCAGAGCCCTACACTAGACCCAGGATGGTAACCCTGGGAGGTGAAAACCTAAACATCCCATTGTTTCCAGTTTCTGCAGTGGGATCTATGGGAGGAAGGTGGTCTCTGAGATACAGTAACTAGGTTCTTTCAGAGTATTGAGGGCTTCACAGACCATGCCCGAGCCTTCAATTTGCACCTGGATGTTCAATGGTCCAGAACTGCAACTGGAGCACAGACGTGACGTACTCCTGTCTGTCGACCCTAACTAGAGGGCAGATACTCTGCACAAATGTAAGCTTCCAGGTGACTCTCAAGGGTAGCCCTAAGCGATGCAAAAATTGCTTCGCTGAGAGTTGACCAACGCACACCCAATGCGGGTGAGGTCGACATCACAATGGACAGGCTGGACTCTGTCAGCTGAAGAGGCCATAAAGCATTTCCAGCCTTTGCTGCCACCTGGGAGTCCCACAGATGCTAACATGCTGTGTTCCAGACTGGCCAGCGGTGCCGTAGTGCAGGGAACCACATTCCTAGCTGCCCGTTAGTTCATGCTATATTTCAAAAGGGATCTCTACAGAGCTGCAGCTGTGCCCCACACAGCGCCCATCCTGGTTAGTGTCACTGACCTGGATCCTACAGGAAACCCAGTGGATTTAATCTTCCTGCAGCAATGGGGGAAGGTTCATGACTCGCTCAGCAGCGTCTTGTTTCTACAGTGGGTTTCTTAGGGTTTTGTCTCTGAATCCTAGCATCTGGGGATCTCAGAGACCCAGGGACAGAGAGACCCAGTGAGAGAAACAAGGCCGGGGAGAGACAGTGTATCAACATAATAATTTTCTTCATCTTTTCGTTTACCTTGATCTCCACTCCTTTGCCGGGTGGACCTGGATCTCCCTTTAAAACCAAACAAACAAGAACAGCTGGTTAACAAGAGCATTAGCCCAAAGAAATACACTAACAGCAGCACTGAGTAGTGGCTAGAGCAGAGGATAGGCAGTCCGGTTTCCTGGGTTCTACACCTGACTCTGCCACTGACTTGCTGTCTGACCATGGGCAAGTCACTTGAAATATGCCTATGCTTAGAGCTGATGGTCTAATTCCCAGCTCAGAGAGACATACCACAGCTACACTCTATTTTTAGCAGGCAAGCTCAATCAGAGCTGCCACGGCTATGTCTTCTTGAGCTGGAAATCACATCCCCAGCTTGATGTGTAGACATACCCTTAGTTTCAGTGTCCATATCTGTAAAATTGGGCCAATGACTGAACTACCTCACCAGGGGCATGAGAGACTTAAATTAATGTTTTTCAAGACATGAATACCCTTCAACTTGCAGGAAACTTGGGATCAGGTCAGAGCTTTGCGATGTCGGCTGATATGCAGGTGAACTGTTCACTACAACATACACGTACTGTGGTGAAACCTTTGGAGGAACGGCCAGTCACACACTGTGCTTTGCGTAACTCAGTCTGTGATACAGTGAGTGAGCGACATCGTGCATGAGCGTTTACCCAAACCGCGCGCCCCACTGTACGAAGTGAGCGTAGGTTCGTAAGATGTCACCATCATGGGTAACTACAAACGCTGATGGGGAAAGGTACGAAGGGGAGACAGAACGAATTAGTCCAAGCAGAAAGGCCTGATACTGTATAACTCAAAGGTTGTGGTAAGATCATGCCCGGTAAACAAGAAAATGTGGGACCGGAAATGAATGAACCAAAACTGGTGTGTCAGAAACTAGGCTCAGCTGGGGCACAAAATAAAATTGGGTCGGTTAGTCCACCAATCCCTCCCTTTTGGGGTCCTTAAAGGAAGAGACTTTGGGGAAAAAATGGCTCCTGGTGAGAGCTTCACCATCACAGCTGCCACCCCACCATCTCCTGGGACCCAGGCCTTCATCATCCTGATCCTCCAGATGTCCTGACCAGACCGGACCAAAGATGGGGACCCAAATGGCATCTCCATCTCTGCTGGCTACAGCTGAATCTCAAACACCATCTGAGCTGAAACAGGAGTGGAATTTAGCAACAGCAACAGCTCCTGCCCATAGAATCATAGAATCATAGAGTTGGAAGGGACCTCAACTGACTTCTTCTCCTTTCCCCAAGAGGCCAGTTATTACCATCTTTGATACCATATAAGAGGCTGTCAAATGGGGTGGGAGGGCCGGGGTTTCCTTCTAAAAACTCTCTCCAACTAAAGGCAAAGGGAACAAGGGATGTTGTTAAAATGAAAGCTGTAATCAGTACTTTACATTTCAAACACTCCAACTGTTTTTTCCCTCCTTTCCTTCATCTTTAATAAAGGTGAAAAGGATTTGTAATGGTTGCCATGGTCCTATGCAGGCCGAGGTCTCTGTATACCAAACTTTGAAACTTATTGCTGGTTAATGTTGGACAGAGACTGAACTATGTAAATACTTTTGGTCCGTTTACTCCATCTAAATTAATACAACAGCACAAAAGGGAAATGTCCACCGGTACACAATCAAATCAAACAAACAATGATTACTTCCCCAGCTTTCTGAGCAGGAGGGCTGTTACTGTGATACATAACAAAAAAAATCTGGAACACCACCCGGTTGACTCGCTGTAGCTAGTGGCTTAGAAACGCACGTGAGTCACGACACCTAGGTTCTCTTTTTAACTCCAGCACTGATTCATTGTCTGACCACACCAAGGTCATTTAGATCAACATTTTCAAACTTGGCCTCATTTTTCCAGGAGCCCAGCGCCCACAGGGCCCCCACGGAAGACTATTTTCAGATCAGAACCACACTTTTATCGCTCCGTGCCTCTTTTTCTCCCACGTCTGAAACGGGTGCTATATTAGTGCCGAGTATGATTCTTAACCTACACTTGTCCCATTTATATCGGTGGCAGTTTAGCACGGGGAACAAGTGCAGAATATGTAACAAATTCAGAGCGGAGGATTTTACCAATGGCAGGCAGATGAGGCTGTCTACGCGACGTGAGATTCCCCTGCTCATGCACACATATTTGCACTAGCCCCATGGAGTTAGCATGAGTATAAATAGCAGGGTAGCTGTGATAGCCTGGGTAACAACAGTGGAGGCACGGCTGAGCCGTGCTGAGTACACACCCAGCAGTTCTAGGCACAGGAATCACACCCCAGTTCATAGTGTAGACGGAGCCCTTATAGCATCAATGCTCCTCCGCAGAGAATGAAAGTGCGTCATGTCCCCTGCACAGACGCCAAAGAACCAAGCAGGGCAGGACATAATCTGTTAGAAGCCAACACCTTTGCCAATGCAATGTTAGCGTTGCCCTGTTAGATTCACAGGAGTCAGACGCCGGGAAAGTAAGAGTTCCAACAGCAGCATTACAGGAGCTCGGGATTTTCCTGAACACCCATTGGCTAAGCCTCACAAGACCACTGGGAAGTGGTGAGCTCGTTCTTTGCGTTTCACACATGGGGTGTAAACTGAGTCATGCACAGGGTCCGAGCCAGGATTAGAACCCAGGTCTCCTGACTCCAAGTCCCATCCTGGGACCATGCGGCTCTTCTTGAATATATGAAGCTGCACATTTAATTAGCCAAAGCAATCCTAGGAGGTATAACGTGTGTGCGGTGCCGACGAGTGAACTTTGCAACTGGAGCCTTGAACTTTGCAGCCATCTTAACATGGAATTAGCGGCACAGCACCTGGACACCAGGCTCCGAGCCCAAGCTCAGCTTTCAGTCAATCTCCCTCCGAAGGGGAATGGGGCTCGAATGAGAGGGGTTGAATTCCATGTCTGATGGGCTTCATTACACTGAAATCTGGTTTCTGCCTCTACAGATTCCGGTGGAATGAAGGGCATCAGCAAACCATGGACTGGGGGGAGGCTTCCACCACTCAACGCTTTTCCACGGGAGAGAAAATAATCCAAGAGGCTCCAGAGAGCACTCAGCTGGTTACACCATGCCAAGAAAGTATCGGCTTGAGAGCCATGAGAGCTGGGTAATCATGTAATTTGGGCAAGTCCCTTCTTCACCTGTCTGAGCTCCCATATTCCCACCCCAGAGGTCAGCATATTTACCTACCAAAGGTTTGCAAAGAGCAATATCAGGGCAGAGAATTAAGGCCAGGCATTAGCAGAGGTGGGGAAAGAATTTAGGAGAACTTGGACCCTGGCCTCTTGCCTAACCCGCTAGGTCATTATGGGTTTTTCCTGGGGTACACCTCCTCCATTCCTCTTGCTCCTTAAAGAGTCTCCAGTGTGGTTCCAATGACAGAAAATGGCTGTTAAACTCACGTGTCTGCAAATTCCAGAGCCACTGCCCCCACCACACACCCATGTCCGCAGTTGGACTCTGACTCCAATCGTCTTGATTCTACCATTTCCAAGCACTGCGTCGAGCACAGCACCTAGAGATTTTTCCCCTTGAGTGTCTCAACACTGCAATATGTAGCATCAATAAAGTATGGGACAGTGCGGTGTGCTATAAAGACTTTTTAACTGCAGGGTTTTTTTTAAAAGACCTGCATGACTCATTCCTCCTCCAGCAGCCTGGCAGTAAGATGAACATCCCAAACTCATGGCAAAGCACACCTCCCAGCGCAGCGCCGTTGGGTACGTTCTGCCCATGGATGGACGTGAATGGATTTTTGTGCCAGTCAGTGGCACAATTCTATGGACAAACAATTTGTTTTTCCATTTTGAGCAAATAATTGTCCTGCAGAGAGGGGCCTGATTCCCTTCTTGATGATGATGATGGTTTGTATTACAGTAGTGTCAAGAGATCAAAGCCCTCCACTTCCCCATTGTGCTAGCATAGTACAAACAAATACAAAAGACAGAATCCACAATCCAAAGAATCCACAAGAATCCAAAGAATCCACAATCTAGAATGATGCCATTAGAAGCAGTTACCTTTTCTCCTTTCATCCCCTTTTCCGATGTGTTATCCAGCTTGGCGAGGGAGAGAAAAAGGCATTAAATCAGTACTGAATATGTTTTAGGAACTCATACACCAGAATGTAACAGCCATTGCTAATAAGTAGAACCTGAAACTGACTAGAACAGTTAAGGTGTTTCAACGCAGATAAATACAGTACAGAATGTGGTATTTTCTATCTATTTATCAGTATTTTAAAAGCCTGGTTTATAAAGAGATCATTTAATTAATGTTGATTGTATGAAGAAAACAAGGCTAGAAAAACAGCGAGAGTTCTGTGTCTTAGTCTAAGACTTAGCCTTTAAGATACCACAGAACTTTTGTTGTTTTGCTAAAAACAGACTAACACGGTTACCCCTCTGGAACTGATCAAAAAGCTAGGAAAATAACATACCAGAGTCCCACCTGTAGGCCCCGGTCGACCATCCGGCCCCTTAAAATACAAAATAAAGATAGATTTGACCTCCTGGTTCCCTTGTTCCAAAATGACATTATCTCCACACCTAATTTTTTCCGGTAAGGAGTAATTTCTGAATGCTGCCTTTGCCCTTGTTCCCAAGGACCAAAGCACAGGTCCCCCCTCCTATTGCTGGTCCCAGCCTGGAGCTGTGAAGAGTTCCTGCAGAACTCTTCTGGTGCTGACAGAATCTAGACACCGTGGGCTGGCCCTTCCCAGCGCACCACAGCTGTCCAGCAGAGATGAGGGTAAGAGATGTTCGGGTGTGTAAACCAAGAGGCTTTGCCCTGCGTGGAGCCAGCTGGAGGGCGAGGAAATGGCTCTCTAGAGTTCTATTAAATTTCCAGTGGAGTGGCCCAGTGTTTCTTTTTGGGGGGTGTCAGGCTGGAGGATGGTTATTCTTTCTGACTTGTTTTGTAGCAGCCGATGAATGTGTATGTTAAACGCTGAAAGCACCCAGCTGCCCTGAGCAGCAGATTCCATAATCCGGTGGCAAAGTAAGGATCCACCCTACAAGTTCAGGCCCTGTTCCTGCGAAGGCCTAGGCAGTGGGTAACTTCATGCACACAAGTACCTCCTTTGGTATCCATCGGACTCCCCATTGTACAAAGTTATGCAGGTGCAGAAATCTTGGCAGGATCAAGGCCTGGGTGTGGCCATGAGTTTAACAGCTCAGCTCAGAAGCTCTCTCTGTTCTTAAATCCAACTTTTTGGGACAAAGCACGTGAGAGATTTGACCCGGTTGTCCCTCCCCCTGCAAGCCCAACATGAACGCTCACTCACAAACTCCCACACTTACCCTGGGACCTGGAGGGCCTCTCTCTCCTTTCAGGCCTCTATCCCCTGGATCTCCCTGCAACCCAGCAGGAATGGTTTAGCGCTGTCGCTTTGGCACTGCAACATGACTGTTAAAGCAATGCAGGTGTCTGGGGAGAGCTTTGGTTAATGCTTTGTTGTTAGTCACAGGAATGGAACACGCTCTCAGGACTATTGCTTAAGACTTGTTCTCCCAGGCTCTCTCCAGTAACACCTTTTCCTAGCCGGCCAGGAAACAACCACTATCACAAATGCACAGCAGATGTTAGCTTAAAACTGATGCTGTGGCAAATCCACTCCCGTGATGTCCAAGTTGCCTCTCCCTGTTCCCTGCCACAGGGAGGGTGAAGATGCCAGAAAATGGTCCTGCTTTAAGCAGGGGGTTGGACTAGATGACCTCCTGAGGTCCCTTCCAACCCTCATCTTCTATGATTCTATGAAAATGAGGATGAGCCACCATTTTGCTAAACCCTGTGATTTTTAAATCAAATTTTTCCTCCGCTCAGCTGGGAGACTTTCCTTGGTGAAATGGCTGCTCGGGTTAACACATGACCCAACCTCTCCGCCCGCACAGCTCAGATGGGATGCTGCATGTGGTGATGTGATTCGTGCATGAAAGGGGCTCGATGCTTTGCGGTTTGTTTCTCCAGGCGGAGAAATGGCACAGAAGAATGGAGTGCAGCAAAGAACACACGGCGTAGGCACATCTCTCAGACACTGCTTTGGTATCTTCCAAAGAGGGCTGCTCCCTGAACTCTGTGCTCCCCTACTCTTTTGGTAACGGATTCAATTTCCCTTTTTTTTTTCACCCAAACACATCATAAGGGTGGAATCCTCCCTGCTGATCTCTATTCCAGGCCTTCCATGCATCCTGCATCCTTCATGCTGTGATCAATGGTGAGAGTGCATTGCACTAATCCTTGAAAGGTGCTCCTCCAAACATCCCTGCGTAGAGCTCTCTACCCTAGACAAACATGCCAAGCAGTGAATTGCTTGCCAGAGTTAGCATAAACGAACAACTATTCCCCCCCCCCCCCCACACACACACATTAATGACAAGCCAATCACCCTGGTCCCAATTCAGCAAAGTGGTGGAAACTCCATCCTTGGAGGTTTTTAAGGCCTGGCTTAACAAAGCCCTGGCTGGTTTAGTCAGGGCTGGTCCTGCTTTGAGCAGAGGGTTGGACTAGATGACTTCCTGAGGTCCCTTCCAATCCTCATCTTCTATGGTTCTATGAACGTGGTCGAGCGTGTGCTTAACTTTAAGCATGTGAATGATCCTATCCCCATTCAGCAAAGCACTTAGGGCAATGGGAGTTAGGCACCTAAATACCCTTTAAAATCTGGCCCTTAACCACATGCTTAATTCGAAGTATCTGCATGAGTCCCCATTGACTTCAGTGAATGCTTTTCTGAATCGGGGCTTGAGTGTTTATTCCTGTCCATTCTGCAGGACCCACACAGCTCTGGCAAGGGAGTTAGAGTCCGTTCTGCCTCTTCCATCCTCAACAACATTACGTTCTGTTTGCAGCACCTTTGTTACTGGTGAAGTGAATGGGAGAAGTCGGTTTGCTTTTCAGAGCTCAGCCTTTCAGATCCCACCTTGAGTTTTGCAGATTTTGACTTGCAAAAAGGAGTGGAGAATGAGTGGAGAAAACTTGACCTGGAAGCCAGGAAGTCACAGGGCTAGTCTAGACTGCAGTCACAGTACCTGTGATTGCTAAGGTCCCCAAGCAGTGAAGGGAAAGTCCTGCAAATAATTAGCCAGGCTTCCAGGAGAGCTTCTACAGCTCATGTGTTGCTGCAGCTTCACTGCTCCGGTACCTGAACTAGCTACCTTAAAGCTACCTTGGGCATGTCTACTCGAGCTGGGTGTGATGGCAGGGTAGCTGTGCCCTTTGTTACTTAGCAGTGGAGGACTATGGGGTCCTCACATCTGGAAACGTTTGAGGGCAATTCTATCATCTCTATTTCAGAGTTTCTTTACTTTGTTCAAATGTAATCCTTTGCAACTGTTCACAGCTGATTTAAAACTTGCATTTGAACTTTAACTTTTTGTGTTGTTGGAGGGTAAAACACCCCCATGCAAAATCAGTACACAACTCGTCTTAGGGGACAGCCATCTCAGTGCACCATTGCTTCTCCAGCAAGGGAGAGACTTTACCTTATCACCTTTGTTGGTGATGCTGTTATCCAGAGACGACACCTACAACAGATGGAGGAAAGACAGATCACAAAGTCTTGTTGGTCCCAATTAGGAACCGATTTCTGATGAGCAGCAGCATCTTTGCGTGCCTCCCTTCCACAAGGCTCAGTTAACCCACTTTCTTTCCTCCTCTAAAAATCAGCCCCTTAATCTGAGCTGCAACATTCAGCTCCGAACCTCCTGGGGGAGTTAGGGAGCTTCTTCATCCAGCAAGCTGCAGAAAAGTGGGCCAGCTGCAAAGTCTGATTCTGGAGCTGCACTTCCATGAAGCTTGAAGTGTTTGGGTCTGACTCGTTACAGAGATTTGGAGCCAATATCCAAGTTTCCCCAGAGCTCAGGGATGCTGAGACTGAGGGATCTCTGCTGCTGAGTCAACTTTTGCCTTTGTTTAGATTGTTTAGTAGTCTGCACTGAATAAACAGTCACATGAGAGCACGGTTTGGAATGAGCCCTTCCTAAGAGACACCTTTGCCCTTTGAATCTGAAGAAGACATACTTGGGTCACTGGATGCAGTGGTCATTGGCCTAGTGCAAGGCAGGCCAGAGTCCAGGAGTTGACTCTCTTGCTCTTCCAACAGGAGGTGGGAATTGTGAGCCTCCAAGGCAGTGTAGACCATACCGGGCTCCCAGCCCTCCATTCCCAGGAGTACTGCAGTTTTGGAGGAAAATACTTCACTAAAAGGTGCATGAGCGGTGAGGGAATCAGAGCCGGGATGGAGAACGGCAACCAAGGATGACAAGGCTGGGACAACCAAAGGCCTTGTGAGACGGGCGAGAGGCTGCGTGACATCTCCCCACAAGCACTGATTCAGGTAAGCTTAATTTTTCAGTACATGTTTAGATCCTACGGAGGTCAAGCATTTGGTTAAATCCCTTTGAAGTCAACGGGTTGTTCACCACGTGCTATCTGGAATAGGCCGGGATTGAAGCAGGTGCTCAAATGCTTTCATGCATCGGGCCCTGCGGACTGTCGTTACGCACACGCATGCAGGCGCTGAATGAATTGCTGCGATGCAGTCGCTGCAGTGGAGGGACCGCAGTCTCCATTGCAGCGACTCTGACCCCTCGTAGGTCCAGGCCACGCCTCGGGAGTAACCTCAGCGCTGCTGCAGACTCACAGCACATCCGCCTGCAAAGCAATGGGAGCCCCTTCCTCCTGTTGCCGGGACAACGTACCTCCACCCACCCACCCCACCCCCCGTCCCACACACACACACACACACACATGCGCGCACCAATGGGCACATCAGGGAAAGGAGTAAGACTCACAATGCTTCCAGGTGATCCGGGCGGCCCAGGCTTCCCCTGCGGAGACACAACGCCCCCCATCAGAGCCGGCTCTAGACCAAATGGCGCCCCCAGGCAAGGAGCGTATTCACCTCTCTCCCCCACCCCCATTTCAGCACACCCACACATGTGTACACTTTCACAATTACACAGTAAAAGGTTCACAACATCGCAGCTGGGCTCTCACTTCACTTCAATTCGTTCGTAAATCTCCCGGGCTGCCTGGCGCCCGCCCCACCCCTTATGTACCCACGAGGGCCTGGCTGGCCACATGCTAGGAGGTTCGAGGAAAATGTCGTTCTCAGAAAGTCTGGAAGGTTCCACAAGATTCTACAAAGGTCCAGAACATTTTAGGAGCCTAGTGACCAGTGAATGCACGTACGGGATACCGGAAACATTTTACTTCAAAACATTCCCTTTCCTCTTTTGTCCCTAACAACAAAAACAGCCCCCTGAGCCTGGTACCCCCCGCATCCCCAGCACCCCAGGCGGTCACCTTCCCCCTAAATCCAGTCCTGCCCCCCAAAAAGGCAAGTGGTGAAAGTCAGCATGTCAGACCCCAATGAGACTCTCTCCTGCAAGGTTAAAATGGGGAATGTCCAAACCTACAGCTTCACCCTGGTCTCCCCTCTCTCTGGCGAATCCCTGGGAAGAGGAGAGAGAGGCAACGTGAGACCATCTCTAGGTGGAAAAGCGTCGGAGCAGCTCCCCCTGCCTCAGACCAGCTCAACATATGCTGAGCCTCTGCATCTAATAGGGTAAAAATGCAAGGGGCTTTTCCTCAGTGGTTGGCAGAGGAGATTTTGCACACTCGTGTGGTGTATTTCAAAGAAACTTTATTGAGGGTGCAGGAACAAAGCACCCCAATGTGCAGAGAGAACAGCAAATATGGCTGGCGACTAGCTTGGCTTAACAGAGAAATCTTTGTCGAGCTTAAACACGAAAAGGAAGCTTACAAGAAGTGGAAGCTTGGTCAGATGACTAGGGAGGATTATAAAAATACTGCTCGAGCACGCAGGAGTGAAATTAGGAAGGCCAAAGCACAATTGTAGTTGCAGCTAGCAAGGGACGTGAAGGGGAACAAGAAGGGTTTCTACAGGTATGTTAGCAACAAGAAGAAGGTCAGGGAAAGTGTGGGCCCCTTACAGAATGGGGGAGGCAACCTAGTGACAGGTGATGTGGAAAAAGCTGAGGTACTCAATGGTTTTTTTGCCTCTGTCTTCACAGACAAGGTCAGCTCCCAGACTGCTGCACTGGGCAGCACAGAATGGGGAGAAGGTGAGCAGCCATCAGCGCTGAAGGAACAGGTTCAGAACTATTTAGAAAGGCTGGACATGCACAAGTCCATAGGGCCGGATGCAATGCACCCGAGGGTGCTGAGGGAGTTGGCTGATGTGATTGCAGAGCCATTGGCCATTATCTTTGAAAACTCGTAGTGATCGGGGAATACCCTGGATGATTAGAAAAAGGCAAATATAGTGCCCATCTTCAAAAAAAGGGAAGAAAGAGGATCCAGGGAACTACAGACCAGTCAGCCTCACCTCAATCCCTGAAAAAATCATGGAGCAGGTCCTCAAGGAATCCATTTTGAGGCACTTGGAAGAGAGGAAGGTGATCAGGAACAGTCAGCATGGATTCACCAAGGGCAAGTCATGCCTGACCAACCTGATTGCTTTCTATAATGAGATGACTGGCTCTGTGGATGTGGGGAAAGCAGTGGACGTGATATACCTTGACTTTAGCAAAGTTGTTGATATGGTCTCCCACAGTATTCTTGCCAGCAAGTTAAAGAAGTATGGGTTGGATGAACAGACTATAAGGTGGATAGAAAGCTGGCTAGATCATTGATTTACAAGTTGATATCTAGTTGGCAGCCGGTAACACGCAGATGGCCCCAGGGGTCAGTCCTGGGGCCCGTTTTGTTCAACATCTTCATTAATGATCTGGAGGATGGGGTGGATTGCACCCTCAGCAAGTTTGCTGATGACACTGAACTTTGGGAAGTGGTAGATACCCTGGAGGGCAGGGATAGGAGACAGAGTGACCTAGACAAATTGGAGGATTGGGCCAAAAGAAATCTGGTGAGGTTCAACAAGAACAGGGGCAAAGTGCTGCTCTTAGGAGAGAAGAATCCCATACACAGCTACAGACTGGGGACCGACGGGCTAGGCAGCAGTTCTGCAGAAAAGGACCTGGGGGTAACAGTGGACATGAAGCTGGATATGAGTCAGCAGTGTGCCCTGGTTGCCAAGATGGCTAATAACATATTGGGCTGCATTAGTAGGAGCATTGCCAGCAGATCAAGGGGAATGATTATTTCCCTCTATCCGGCACTGGTGAGGCCACATCTGGAGTATTGTGTCCAGTTTTGAGCCCCCCACTAGAGGAAGGATGTGCACAAATTGGAGAGAATCCAGTGGAGGGCAATGAAAATGATTAGGGGGCTGAAGCACATGACTTATAAGGAGAGGCTGAGGGAACAGGGCTTGTTTAGTCTGCAGAAAAGAAGAATGGGGTGGGGGGGATTTGATAGCAGCCTTCAACTACCTGAAAGGGGGTTTCAGGGAGGATGGAGCTAGGCTGTTCCCAATGGTAGTATATGACAGAACTAGGAGCAATGATCTCAAATTTCAGTGGGGGAGGTCTAGGTTGGATATTAGGAAAAACGTTTTCCCTAGGAGGGTGGTGAAGCACTGGAATGGGTTATCTAGGGAGGTGGTGGAATCTCCATCCTTGGAGATTTTTAAGGTGCAGCTTGGCAAAGTCCTGGCTGGGATGATTTAGTTGGGGAAGATCCTGAGGTCCCTTCCATCCCTAACCTTCTATAATTCTATGCACTCCTGGGGTATCCATAGCAGAATTCTGCCTTATGTCTGGTGCTTCCGGTTAATCAGACCAATTATTCAAAGTAGTTCCACTGCTTCCTGCTGGAGAGCAGACCTTCAAGACAAGGCCAGCCACCCTACATCACACAGAGGGAGAGGAGTTATGAGCCTCTATTTTTGCCAGCTACAGTATTGTCTCCTGAGTTCTCCTTCCTTCCTTCCCCCACTCCTTTGATGACTGAACTTACATCCTTTCCTGGCTCTCCCATCTCGCCTTTGATCCCCTGGTCTCCAGGACGTCCTGGAAGCCCTAAAGGACCCTGAAAAATGATTCAAAGAAACAATCATGAGTGGAACAAAAGGTTGATCTTTGCACATGCAGCCCAACGGGCGTCCCAGGCCCTGTCCAACAGCACAGGAGGTGCAGAGGATTTCACCCTATGCACACATCTGAACTCTCTGTAGTTTTCATTTGGGAGGTGACTATTTGTGCAGGTGAATTCCAGGGCTGGTGGTCGGTGCTGGATTGAAAGCCCTAGGGAACGAAGTCTTGTGTTTATCCACTGAACAGGTACAGCAGGAGCAGTGGCAGGGCAAGCTTTCCCTCCTCCTGGAGGGATCCCTTCAAAGAGATTCAGTCTGCAGGGCCATTCAGTCTCCGATTTCTCTAAAGAGTCTCCCAACAAAAAGGGACAGTTCGTGTCAACTAGGGCCGTTGGTGCTGTGAGGTAGACACCTGCCTCCTGGGAATCTGGGCTGAGAACCACTAAACTCATTGCCCAGATCTCATTTTCCCTCACTGATCCCTTCTATAACTACGAGGACATGGAAACCCTAGTGCTGGAAGGATGCCACTGACGCAGCCATGACAGCTCCCATTTTGCCCCCTGGAAAGAATTCTTACCCTGATTCCTCTCTCTCCTGGCTCCCCTGGGGCACCTGCTTCTCCCTAAAGGAAAGAAGAACAATGTTTTTAAAGCCTGCTCAGCAGTCTCAGGGGTGTCAGGCTGCAGCAGCTCTTGGGACATGAATTACGCAGCACTTATGCCTGCAGGAGCCAGTTCAAATGGAGAGAGTCAAGCCCACTTGTCTGCCCAGTGGCTTTGAATAAGGCACGGTCTCTTCCCCCAGCACCCACAAGAGGGGCCAGAGAAGCAGTCAGTGATGAAGATGGGGTGGGACATCAGAGATGCAGTAAATGGGGGTGACATTGCAGAGGGTGCCCAGAACTGGGGTAAATAGGGGCAGATGTTGCAGGGAGATGCCAGAGTTGCAATAATCCTGGGGGTGCGGGGAGGTCTACAATTCTCCACCAGTCACCAATGAGATTTCGGGAACATCTCTTGCTTCTCACTTCCTCACAGGCTGGTGACTACCCCCAGCAAGTCCCGTGTCGTCCCCCCAGCCTCCTGTCCTCTCCGGAACTTGAAGAACTATCCCAAAAGGAAAAAGGTTCTGAAGTCCAGTGAGACAGTTTGGTTGCAGCTTTGGCGGGTGAAGGAAAACCTAACCAGAGTTGGACCCAGTCTGGGGGATATTTCAATAACTCGGTTTGGTTGAGCCAGGCTGCACCCAATGCAAACCATGTGACCTCCCCCCCCCATGCCTCTCATCTGAATCGAACCCACCAATGTGGGGATAGAAGAAGGTCTTTTGGGATGTGGGGGCCACATCAGAACAGTTTTACAATAATATTTATCAGGAGGCCCCTCGTTCTACTGCAGACGACAGCAGAGAGGGCTCCAAACGCTCCACGGCTACGGGAAAGCACAGAATTCCCATTGTGTTACCTTGGTCCCTATGTTTCCTTTCTGCCCTGGTTGTCCCTAGAATGTAACACAAAGTGTCAGGTTAAAGTTCAGTTCGTGAACAGTCTTGTTATTCTGAATTTCCTAATTGGATTAAAGTCCCTGGTTTGGTTTTGATCTTCCTGTTGCCAGTGTAAACAAGGAATAACTCCTCTGAAGTCAGTGAGGTTACACAAGTGTAACCTGAGATCAGGATCAGGGTTCTTCTCTTTAATCCTTTTCTTCATGGATCAGTACGTACCAGGGACACTGGGCTCTAGTCTGCCACAGGACAGTGTGATTGTAACTCCAATGATAGAAAGGCTCTTGGATGCGCAAACTCCTTGAACTAAAGGAGAGTTGCCCTTGGCTGTCATTAATAAAGAGTCTTATCTGAGACCTGTATTAAAACTCTCTTGGGTGGGTGCCTGTCTCAATTCTAAGGGCCCAGTCTAAATATACTAGCATGCCCTAAAATATCCTTCAGGGCTGGTGCAACATCATCACACTAAGGTGCCACGGTGCAATGTCAAGTTGTCGTGATTTGATGACATGTTGTCATGATCTGATGATGCGATGTCAAGATACTGCAACACAAACACCATGGTGCAACACATTTGTCCCACGTTAGCTGAAGTTGAAGAGAGAGTGCGCTCTGACCGGCAGATACGTACCCTAGAATACCCAGGACACAACCTCATTGATGAAGGGTGCATCATCTCACCGACTGGGACAGAGCAGAGCAGCATTTTGCCTGACTTGCTTATTAGCCCAGGATTGTACCTGAATTTCACTTAGTGTGTAATGGCTCACAGACTGAGCCATTTCACCTAATTACTGCAGGATTCCCGTCTTCCGTGCCCAAAACAAAACCAACACCCACCAGTTTCACATAAACCGTTCCCCCTTGTCAGATGCTAGCAAGGAGCCATTTTTAATTTGGAAGCCTCTTTTTTTCTTGTGCTTAAGAAAATGGTACAATTAGGCAAACTGGGCTGAAATGACCGGTCTTACAGGACCATTAGTTTCTACTTACATCTTTACCTCTTAGTCCGGTCTCTCCTGGTTTCCCAGGTACTCCTGGTTCACCTTTCTCTCCCCTCGGACCCATTTCCCCCTGGAGAAAACAGTGAACACACCTGTTGCTTTCTTCTACTGCATTTTGTACCCCTGGAGTTCTAGACTGCTATGTGCTGTGGGTGTGTCTTTTTCTCTGGGTGATAGCTGTGTCTAGAGATGTGAAACGGGCCCAGCTAAACATCTCACTTGCATAGGGTTTGTAAAAGAGGAATTCTATACTCATTCTTATCGGTGCACACCAGGCTCACCATGTCCCCTTTGTAGGCCTAAGTATAAATAATAGTATGAACCAAAGGCTGTGAACCAGAGAAGATCTGGCTTTGGCAAAATAGCAACGCACCAGCTGTCAGCTAACTAACACTGTATGTCTACATGGCCAGCGGGACTGTCGGCAGTGCCGGATCGATTCTGCAGGATCGATTGAGTGGCAGTGGAGACCCGCTCAATCTATCTGGAAGTCGACACCATTACTCCATCCCCGCAAGAAAAGTAATGCTGCATCAACTGGAGGGCATTTCCCATCGGTGCAGCTCAATGGGGATGCCATGGTAAGTAGAAGGTAGGACGTCGACAGGAGATACGCAAGCTATGCAGATACGCAAGCTACGTAAATCTGCCAGCGGTGTGGACCAGGCCTAAGTGAGCACATTCCTGACTGAAAAGGACTGTACAAAAACACACAGATCTCTCAAGTAAATATGCAAACACGTTCTTAAGGGGTAGTAGAAGAACATATCGACCCCCTCATAAGATAAGGAGGGAATGACAGGACAATGGATGAGGATGTTTTGTTCTAATTAGCAGGTACCAGAATAAAAATACGGGTAGCTAACAACATCTGGAGTGTAATACGTAACTTGTTTGTATCAATTGTCTGATGTAAATAGGATGAAATTCAATAAGGATAATAAATGCAAAGTACTCCACTTAGGAAGGAACAATCACGTACAAAATGACTGCCTCGGAAGGAGTGCTGTGGAAAGGGATCTGGATGTCATAGGGAATCACAAGCTAAATAGGAGTCAGCAATGTCACACTGTTGCAAAAAAAAAAGCAAACATCATTCTGGGATGTATTAGCAGGAGTGTTGAAAGCAAGACACAAAAAGCAATTCTGTCTACTCCGTGCTGATAAGGCCTCCACTGGAGTATTATGTATAGTTCTGGTCGCCACATTTCAGGAAGGATGTGGACAAATTGGAGAAAGTCCAGAGAAGAGCAACAAAAACGATTAAATGTCTAGAAAGCATGACCTATGAGAGAGTTTGAAAAAACTGGATTTGTTTAGTCTGGAGAAGAGAAGACTGAGAGGGGACATGATAACAGATTTCAAGTACATAAAAGGTTGTTACAAGGAGGAGGGAGAAAAATTGTTCTCATTAACCTCTGAGGACAGGACAAGAAGCAACGGCTGAAATTACAGCAAGGGCGGTTTAGGTTGGACATTAGGAAAATCTTCCTAACTGTCTGGGTAGTTAAGCACTGGAATAAATTGCCTAGGGAGGCTGTGGAATCTCCATCACTGGAAATTTTTAAGAGCAGATTAGACAGACACCTGTCAGGGATGGTCTAGATAATATTGTCCTGCCATGAGTGTAGGGGTCTGGACTAGATGACCTCTCGAGGTCCCTTCCAGTCCTACGATTCTATGATTCTTATGTATAAAAAGAAAAGTCATAGGAGGAGTATGTTTGTGCTAACCTAGGGGACAGGACCCCGGTGTCCTGATGGAGCTGGTCCCATTGTCGCGGGCATACATGTGCTAATGTATCTGTAAATATTGAGCCAGGGCCCTCGTACCATGCTTCATTGACAATAAACCTGGTCAAGCACCTTTGCACTGAACCAAGCCTGTGGTCTTTTTTATAAGTAACATTGAGGTCTGCTGAATCAGTAAGCTGCATTCCCGGCTAGTGCAGCAGACATCGGAGCGCCAAGAACAGCAGGACCGAGCAGCCGCAACGATTCTCCAGAGCACTAACACCACCCTTCCTCACCCAGCCGCCCATCACCTCTCTCCAATGGCTCCCCCACTCTTCCACCACATTGAGTTAAAACTTCTTGTCCTCACCCTTGTGAGCCTTCCTAGTTCCCCTCTGGCCTACATCTCCCAACCACTTATGCGCACCCTCCCCCATCCCCCAAGTGCACCCATCCCCAAGCAGCCGACGGTTGTCGTGCCACGTTTCATGAAGGAACAGTCTCCCAAACCAAAATTCTTCTCCAGCAAGGTCTAGGGAATACCAGGAGAGAAATATCATCATTAAACCGATCTTTTGCACAAGGGTCCAGACTGACAGAGGCACTCCGGTACCTACCTCCCACTGAAATCAATGCAAGTCAAGTGCCGAGGTACCTTTGTGAATCTGAGCCAAATGCTGTGTCTAGGCTGTTTTCCGTGCCCTTGCACACTGGTTTGGCACTTTGGAAAGCATTTAGAAGATAGCCAGTGCTGTTCCTCTGTATCTCCAGAAGGAATGGAACGTGGGTTACACTGGGATCGAGGTCTCTCTAGGCTTCTGCACACATAGCAATGGCTTGGACACCCCCTCCTGGCGTGTGAGGGTTAAGCAAGAGGAGACCACAAAGAGGCAGTTTTAGCCTGTCGTCTTGCAGTGTGCAGGGCCCCAGCTCTGCTGAATGGAGATTCCAGCAGAGCCACCATTTGCCTTGACGCCTCTTCAGTCTTTACAGCTTTCCCACCCCAAGAATGGCCACTGTAATCCTACTCTAATGGCATCATTTTTTAGATTGCAAAACCCAACTGACCAAAGTCCATGCGGGCGATGCAAGCAACACTTGTGATTTTGCTTTGCACACTGCCAGCTCTGCGCTCACTCACCTTCGGGCCATGCTTGCCGGATAAACCCACATTCCCCTGTGGAAAATCAGACGGTCGGTCACTTGGCGAGAGCAATGCATGCAGATGTCACTTCGCTGTGATCTCAGAACCCTAGCACCACACGATCAACAGCAGATCAAACACATGCCAGTAACTCCCAGACACCCTGGCCTCAGCTGGGAATGTAGGCACCAAGGCCAAGGTTTTTAGGCGTGATTTTGGGTACCCAACCTGAGATACATCAAAGGGGGCCTGGGTGTCAGAAAGTGCTAAGCACCCCCTCTTTGCAAATAAGGCCCTTCTCAAGTTGGGCTGTCAGAAATGACAGTCACTATTAAAAATCTTGGCTTAAGTATGCCCAAGTCTTCCAGTTCGTGGCCAGACACTGAAATGGACCTTCCATGGCTGGAGACACGATGTGTCTTTGACCTGCAGCAGCCAACACCAAGTGGGACATGTAGGGTCTCCAACCAGCAGTTCTACCTAGTGAGCCAAGTGGAGCCTTTCCCCTGGCGTAGCTGTTAGAAGCCGTGCTACGGGTGCCTCTGTTCTAAGCCGCCCTCTGCACCTCTGCAAGGCACCAGGCTGCACGGCTACCTGCTCTTTGCTTGCACGCTTTTAGCAGCTGGACAATGTGCTGTCACGGCGGGAGGGAGAGGAAGCATTATTTTTTAATCGCAAGAGCTTTGATTGTCCACATTTCTGTGTCGCATATGCCAGAGTCCTAGAGTTTAAGGCTAGAAGGGAGCACCAGATAACCTAGCCTGATTTCCTGTACATCACAGGCCACCCTTGCCCCCCACCCAGCCCTCCCCACACCCAGCCCAACAGCGTGACAGCCCTCAGGACGCCGACCTGTTGTGTTCCACAGGCAGAGAACAGGAGGGACTGAGATGCAGCCAGGCTCCTGCAATGGCAGGGACCTCATTAAGTGATAGATCCAGGTGGTGCCACAAGGGACCCTGGATCTGCACCACAGGGGTAGTTCACCCAGGCTACCACCTCATCACCTTTGCTCTGCAGTCTCACAGCCTGCAGTGAGTTGCCCTATAATATAATCAAGCCCCGGGGGATCTGTATAGTGTTTAAAGTGCATCCCTTTTGTATCAGAAGCTACTGGATTCATTTGGTAATGCCAGGCCATACGGGGTGAGGCCAGATTTTGCTCTCAGTGTAACCCCACTGAAGTCACTTTAGTTTCAGTGCAGCTGCCCGGAGGGAATGGAGCCAAACAGCACTCCGGGTCTCTTGTTTTTCATCCTTTCCCCTCTTAGTTCACATCCATCGCGTGGCCCCACTCACCCTTTCACCCATGTCCCCCTTCAATCCCGACTGCCCTGGAATGCCGAAACCGGGACTTCCCTGTGGAGACAGCAATGAACACAAAATTCATCAAATTCACCATGCTGCTTGCAATATAACTTAGCGATTTTTTTGCCCTCCTCCCTGTCCCGCCTCCCTAGGAAGACTGAGATGAGGCTGTCTCTCCCACCAGGTGTTAGCAGCGTTTAGCTGGGCTCAGCAACCAGCATGGAGGATTTCAGGAGGAGACAGTTCTCATCAAAGGCTCCTTGGCTGGTTTGGGCCGGGATCCTCCATGCACATCACAGTGAAGAAGCCACATCTGGGGGCAAAGCGACATTGCTGGAATTCTGCTCAGTGAACCGAGTGAGAGCACGACTCTTGTTTCACTGCGATCGCACCAGCTGCCTGCCCGACTCTGCATTAGCATCACCCTTCTGCTCCGAGCCTACTACTAGCACCCCTGAGAATCTTCCTCCAAACAATCCTCCCCGCCCCAAACACCAGCTGGAGGTTGCCTGACCCTGCTCCACGTTAGAACCCTGCAGTGGGACTGGGATCCCACAGGTCCCATTGGACCCGCTGCCATAATAGTGAGAGCGGGATAAAAAAGGCCAGAAACAACGCGGGGGTGGTAGGAGTGGGAGAGGGTATTGCGGGGCAGGACGGGGGCGGGATTAAAAGAAATAGTCCCGCGTAGGGGGACTATTCTAATCCACGTGTCATCCTGCTTCCGTAACGTGCCGTGCAGTGCGTCCACTGCGTCAGCCTTTTATGGCCTCCCTCTCTTGAGTCCACCCACTCAGGGCTCAGGGATGCTGACCTGCTTCCTGTTCAGACTACGATCACTGAGGGTTGCCTCCAGACAGCATGCTTTGGGCTGCACAAGACACAGAGGGAGATACAGTCCCGCCTCCAGACAGCTTCCAACTACACAGACAAGCCTTTGCCTTTAGGGTCAGATGGAAAGGAGACATCTCCCACCCGATGCACTTCCAGCAAAGACAGATAGGAAGTGAGGGGAGACACGCATTGCTGGACTTCAGGCCTTCATTGTCACCCTTCCTCCTTACAACAGATGTATCTCAAAGCCTTTGGCCTCAGTAAACATCTGGGGCTACCATGCATGGACCGTGCACACCGGTTTGGCTTAATGAGAAGTTCATGGAGACCCACAAGGTACAATTGGAACCAGCAAAGGAACTGAAAGGTTCCAGAGCCACAAGCATGGTCTTTACCTTCTCTCCTTTATCGCCTTGCTTTCCTTTGTTTCCCTCTGGTCCCGGGGGGCCGACGGGTCCAATGTCTCCCTATGTATGAAGAAGACACAAAGTTAGCGACACCTCCTTGTTGCTTGCCCTTCCTGTGTAGCTACTGGAATCCATGCTGTTTAGAGTTGATGGTTTTCAACCCAGTCTGAAGACTAATTTCTTTGAGAAATCTACCCATCTATCTTAGGGTTTTGTCCTGCTGCCCATCACCATAATATCTGGGTGCCTACCATATAAAATCGATATCTATAGTTAAGTCCCAAGTGGATTCTATGAAGTCTGTGGCTCTGAAAATAATATCCGTAGCTGTGAAAACTGTTTAATTGGGAAGGAATTAACAGAGTTAGCCAGCCTTTGCTCTCACTTACTCTGGTTTAATTCCATTGCAGTAACTCCTAATTCACACTGGTGTAAATGTGGTGAGAATCTGGTCCAATAGTTGTCTCCTGTGACGCTTCAGAAGAGACTGGTATTTTACCAACATAAACGATAAGAGGTCTGGAGAATAGGAGGGAGAAGGCTGAGGACTTGGCAGACCCCAACACTCTGCCAGGGCTCCCCGGAATGGCATGAAATGTTTTGAGACACAAGCAGTGGCCAAGGGAATATTGCTAAGTCCCCTAATGGAAGTTGGGTCGCATGAGAGGATTCACATCTTACAGGAGTGCCCCATGGAATGGAAACAGTTGGAGAACAACAGGGATGAATGGACTGGCACGTTCAAGCCCGGAGAAAAGGAAAAGCAGTAGTTTGTCAGGTTGTAAATGGGGGTGTTAGGAAGAGGAGAAGAGGGAGATATTAGTCCCCTGAGTCAACAAAGGCCGAACTAGCCAGGAGGGCTGCAGGGAAAATGTAACATAAGTTCTGTAGTTCTAAGTCTGGCAATGAACTGCTAAGGGAAGCACCAGTTAGAACGTTCCAGGCCAGACGCATCCATAAAGGGTTAAAAAAAGCGGAAATTAAATCAATCCTGCCGTCAAGCTGGAGCATGGTGTGGCCAGCACAACAAGCGGTCTCGTCCACTGCCACGAAAGTCCCTGGATTTTCGAAACTCAACTTGCTCTAACAATGTCAACACCTCCTCCACTCTAGACAGAGGCCAGATTCTGTCTCGGGCATTGGAACTGTGCTGTACTAACTTCCTTAACCAGTACCCCCAAAATCTACCCCCAAACTGACACTGGAAGCAGAATGGCTGGAAGCAAATTTACATCTCCTGTGTGTCTAGATGTCATGGGAGGGTTTAAATTTGCTGTATATAAACCAGAGAAAGATTAATGAGGCAGAATCATTGTTGTGGATCATGTGTCATTACACCCACACCTTGAATGCAGTTTCCATGTGAGGAGAGATTAAAAAGACTGGGACTGTTCAGTGTAGAACAGAGACGACGAAGGGGGGATATGCTAGAGCAGGGGTTCTCAAACGGGGGGTCGTGACCCCACAGGGGGTCGCAAGGTTATTATGGGGAACGGGGGGTCATGAGCTGCCAGCCCTCCGTGCATGCCAGTTAGGATGGCATGGGTGGGGGGGTAATCACTTTTGGGGGGGAGTCATCACAGCCTGAAATATTTTCAAAGGGGGTCCCAGCGAAAAAAGTTTGAGAACCCCTGTGCTAGTGGTCTATAAAAAGATGAACGGTGTGGGGAAAGCGAATAGGGAAGTTTTATTTACTCCGTCACCCAACACACAAACCAGGGGGTCACACAATGAAATTATTAGGCAGCAGGTTTAAAACAAACATAAGGAAGTATTTCTTCACACAACAGTCAACCTGTGGAACTCCTTGCCAGGGGATGTTGTGAAGGCCAAAAATATAATTGGGCTTAAAAAAGAATGAGATAAGTTTATGGAGCATAGGTTCATCCATGGCTATTAGCCAAGATGGTCGGGGATGCAACACCATGCTCCGGGCGTCCCTCAGCCTCTGACTGCTAGAGGCTGGAACTGGACATCAGGGGATGGATCACTCAATAATTGCCCTGTTCTGTTCAGTCCCTCTGAAGCACCTGGCACTGGCCACTGTTAGAGACAAGGATACTGGGCTAAATGGACCACTTATCTGACCCAATATGGCCCTTCTTATGTTCCAACCTCTGTTCACTTGAGCTCCATCACTTCGTGACGCCAGTCTCTGTATACCCCAGGAGTCTCAGGGAGTAGCATGGTAATCAGCCCTTGTCTTCTTAGACAAAGGTCTCATGACAGTTTAATGCTGGGCTGCTACATTAACTTACTCTGACACCCTTCTTGCCTGGAGGTCCAACAACCTAGGAGAAAAGCAAGCCACATAAGTGTCGTCTTTATGTAGAGGAATGATCTCCCTGCCACGGATGGATATGTAGATCATGTTACACTGGCATTTTACAGGGAGGGGAACACACAACTCGAATTCCAAAGCAAAATAAGTTCAGTCTATTTCCATTATCCGACAGGACTTTGCATCCCGTGTTTTAATGGCAAAAGCTGACCCCTGTACTGTACCCAACGCCAGAGAGGACTATAGGCCTGGTCCAAAACCCACCGAAAGACTCCCATTTATTTCAATCGGCTTTAGCTCCGGACCTATCTAAGCCCAAGAGTGATTCACCTTCAGAGCAGAGGGGTCAGTTAACTGGTCAAGACTTACCCAGAACAGAGCAAGGACTGGACCTATGCCCACGCTGAGCTTTGATATCTCAACAGGCCTCAGCATCTATCAGAATAAATCCAAGTGCCCTGGTAGTGCCAAAATCAGCCCTGTGATAACTCTCATAACAGGAGATCAGATTAAACGAATGGGATTAGGCTGCAAGATCTTTGGGGTGAGGAATGTCCTTATAGTGCCAGGCTCAGTGGGGCCGCAGGCTTGATTAGGACCTTCCAGGAAATAGCATGTTGCAGAAGAAATAGTGGGAATTACTACGGTGGAACTGGCTTTCAGAATCCCAACGCCGAGGATCCTGATTTCCAAAAGTGAGTGCAACCCATGACTCCACACCTGCCCAGGGGAATGTAACAGTGAGCACAAACAGACAGGTCAGGGAGACACGTCTTCCCGCGTTCTTGATCTGTTCATGCTGCCCGCGGTAAAGCTGGGTGTTCAGCAGCACAAGTCGTGTCTGTGTTGTACACGGAGTGCTGCAGTATCTGGTACGCGGAGGGAAGTTACAAGAATGATTATCCACTCGTAGTTACCCCCATCGCCGGAGCACCTGGAAAGCCTGGGCTCCCCTGGAAGGAAAGAGTAAATAAATGAAGTTAACGGTTAGAAAATGAAAAGCATTTGTGCTTAAAAATCCTAAAGGATAATTTCTTAAACCAGCTCCCAGCTCAGGCACAGAGGGACAGGAGTAAAACATTAGGCTGATGTTGTATCTCTTTCATTGGCCCAGTGACCAGTCATGGTAACTATGAATTGACATGAGGAACAAGAAGAATCGCTGGCCCAGGGAAACAGAGTGAGATGACTCTCTTGCCTGGGGTTCAGGCCTTCATCTGAGATGTGGGAGATCACATTCAAATCCCTGCTCCACTTACTACCTAATTGCTTATACTAAGTGGCGCAGATTGAGAGAGCTCTGGAGCAGGATATGCCATAGCCTAGTGATGGGGGCAGTCACCTGAGAGGTGGGAGAATCAAATTCAATTTTTTTCTCCATTACAAGCAGAGAGGAGAATTGAACCAGGGTTTCCTACCTCCTGATGAGGGCCCCAACCACTGGGCTAAAGGAAACTACCACCCCTCACCTTTTTGTGACTCCAGTCCTTTTAAAAATGCCAGAAACAAGCTGCATTGTTTGACTTGAAATGGATTTTTTTCTAGTTGCCGAATTTTTTTTGCAGCTTTCAGATTCGGTTTGACCCAAAATGAATTTTAAAAAAATTTTTTTTGGAGCTGCCAGTGAAATGAAAAATCAGTTATTCCCCCTTGCTCTGCTTGGAACACGATGGAACAGAAGAGAGGAAACATGTAAGGGGAACTAAACACAGTCACTACTTTAAGGGTGTCATCTGATTATCAGGAGTCCTGACCCTAGCTACTAGAGTTAAATGACCCCCTCCTGTATCACTTACCTGGTCTCCTTTCTGCCCCACCATTCCTGGAGGACCCTGTAAAACATCAAAGGAATGTTTTCAAGAGGTTAAAAATACTTCAGTCATTTAGTTACGGAGTCCCAAAGCGACCACATTGTACGGCAAGGACAACAGCAGTACCAGCTTCCTCAGCTCATCCTGCCAATGTGCGTCAGCCGTGACATGCAAGAAAGAGGAGAAGGAAGTTTTGTCTTCCTGGCCCATTCAGCCATTGAGGACTGATCAAGACTGCCCCAGAAAGGGATCTAAATGTGGTGATGATTTTAATAAAATGAAAACTTGTCCATTAGGATGTAGAACAAGATCACCAGATCCTGGCACATAGGCTACCCGTCAGCCATCAGACAGGTACAACATTTATCAGGAACCTGATTTGAATAGGGCAATCTAGACGCAATAAACTCTGTGTCCCCCTAGTGAGCTTTTCAATACAACCTGAGCCTCACCCCATCCAGAAGCTCTTCTTCAGAGTCTTCCAGCCAGATCCACACACCCCCATACAAACCTTACTAGAAATGCTGTTCTCATGAGGTTTCCCACCCCATTTTTAAGTGACAGCTGTTTGAATACAAGACCACCAGGCACTCAGGCCGGCCCTCGCTGTAAGGGATTTGGGGTGAGAGAGAGAGAGAGAGAGATCTGCCAGTCAGTAGAAAACCTAAAACAAACCAGTGGCAAACTCTGACGAGACACCCAAATCTCACCAGGTTGCCGTTGTTGCAGGAGGCTAATGCTAATTCAACCTGAATGCAGCCATTGAAGACTCGTGTTAAACAAGTGCCTGATTCTCATTCACATTATGTTCCTTGCACATCATTCTGGCAGGTAAAAGGCCCCTTTAATGCCCCTTTACCCAGAGTGGTGTAAAAGGGGAATTCATGTAAATGAGAGTCAGGTCCAGCATCTGTAGCAACAGGAGATGCCAAACAGAGACTACAATGAGCCTTGGTGAGTGGCTTCAGAGGCACCGCAGGATCTGGAAGGAGCTGGTCCTGCGATGGTCTCATCAAGAAAGGGTTTGGGCTGGTCTCAGGGGTTACATGCAGGGTCATTCTGATAGCAGCTTCTCAAGCAACTTGACTGGCTTACAGCAATTCCTTGAGGTCCTTTCGGCCCCATTTCTCCACGCTCCCCCTGCAAATGATAGAAAATACAGAGAGGTATTAGGTGCATAAGAGTTGCCAGAACAGACCAATGGTCCATCTAGTTCAGTGTCCAATCTGAGACAGAGCCCGGTGCTGGAATCTGCAGAGGAAGGCACGGCCCCTCTGTGCAATACTACACCACCAGGAGAGATATCTTCCTGTCCCCAGCTGGTGATGAGTGCGTGTCCTGAAGCATGAGGATTGGTAGCTTATTTTTATCCTCACTACTGTAGTTGCAAATGCTAATAAAAATGCCCAATTTTATTTTGATCCTTGTTTTAATAATTAAATGAAAGAGCAGAAGGAATATGCCTTGATGGTCTGTAAAATAACAAATATGAATAGGAAATATTCCTCCAAAGAAAACTTCAACAGGCTAAGATAACTCAGACACATGGTCTGATGCCAAACACACTGGTTTTAGACCAGTGTAACTCCACCAACTTTATCTTTGATCTAGACCAGTATAACCAAGAGCAAAACCAGACCCATTCTCTCTCCTGTGTTCAAGTGTCATTTATTTCTATCACTTTAAGGATCCCTCTCACCTTCTCCCCTTTGACACCTGCTTGGCCTTTTTTACCCTGGAAAATGAAAGATGCTTTTGTCAAGACAAAGATCCATTTGCTGAGAAATATCAACCAACAAACATGCAAGCCCTGCACTCTGCAGAAGAAAGAGCTTTGGATATTCCTTCTCCAGGAGTTTCCAAAGCAAGAGGAAAAATATATCTTTGTTTTAATATCAATAGACTTTGCATTCATGTATTGCCCTTCAGCTGAGGATTTCGAAGAACCAGACAAACAATAATTAATCCTCACAATATTGTGTGTATTATGGTAATACCAGCTGAGATCGGGATCCCATTTTACTTGGGTAGTTTGGGCTCTAAATTCACTCAATTTTTTTAAAAACTTTGATTTTGGTTCACCCAAAGCCCTACCCTTGGGCCAGTCGGTCCTTTTTCTCCAGGCAATCCTGGTTCACCCTAAACAAAAAAGAATGGATGTTATTTCCCTGACTGTCCTGTAGTCAGTCTCAGAAAGAGTTAATTATATGTCTATATATGCCTAAGGTCCCTTACAGAAAACACTGAGACAAGCTTTTTTCAAAGAGGTACAGTTGCATGTGCAAAAATGCACACACCAGTGCATGCCTACATTTGTGTACACAGTACCATGAATATACATGCAAAGGGCAAGTTAGAAACCAACTGGGAGATGGCTGTTCGCACATGCAAATACACAATTCCCATGCACGGTGGTAAACATGCACTTGGATTTTTCCATACACAAGCAGGCTTGGCTATCAGTATTGGCAGGGGAGGGAGGGAAGGCAGTTCTTTAGAAAGCAAGTTCTCCGTTAGCTAGAAAAGATGGTCTGAAGTGAGTCACACGTCGGTCTCCCAGATCCGCTGCTCTGAGGAATCCTCTCAAAGCAAGAGCCAGCTGATGCTGGAGAGGCAGGGAAAAGAAACTGTGATAAAGAAGATTGCATTAACCGGACCAGACCATTGGCCAGTTAGGATCAGCATCCTGCCTACAGCAGTGGCTGATGTCCATTGCTTCAGGGGAAGACAACTGCCTATTCAATCATGCATCTAGCTACTCATTCAGTGCTCCATGTGCGAGCCGGAAGATCTTCCCATGAACCCTTCATGCCCTGAAATTTGATTATCTTTCACATACCTACAACTGTCAGTGGCTAAGCCCCTCTCTAGGTCTTTTTGTTACATCAAGAAACCACAGTATTTGATGCACTGATCCTTGCCCAGTCACAGGCTGATGCATCAAGATTTTCCTCACTCCCGTGTGGCAAAATCCTCCCCGCTCTCCCCGAGTCACTTCCCCAACAATCATTGCCACCCATTTGTGAGGGGACACTGTCAAGTACACCTTGTACACGGTAGTTGTTGAGCTGCTTTCCAGCCGGTCAGGCTTCTGCACCATAGAATCGTAGAAAATGAGGGTTGGAAGGGACCTCAGGAGGTCACCTATTCCAACCCCCTGCTCAAAGCAGGACCAACCCCAACTAAATCATCCCAGCCAGGACTTTGTCAAGCCGGACCTTTAAAACCTCTAAGGATGGAGATTCCACCACCTCCCTAGGTAACCCATTCCAGTGCTTCACCACCCTCCTAGGGAAAAAGTTTTTCCTAATAGCCAACCTAGACCTCCCCCACTGCAACTTGAGACCATTGCTCCTAGTTCTGTCATCTACTACCACTGAGAACAGCCTAGCTCCATCCTCCCTGGAACCCCCTTCAGGTAGTTAAAGGCTGCTATCAAATGCCCCCTCACTCTTCTCTTTTGCAGACTAAACAAGCCCAGTTCCCTCAGCCTCTCCTCATAAGTCTTGTGCTCCAGCCCCCTAATAATTTTTGTTGCCCTCCTCTGGACTCTCTCCAATTTGTCCACATCCTTCCCGTAGTGGGGGGCACAAAACTCTACACATTACTCCAGATGTGGCCTCACCAGTGCCAAATAGAGGGCAATAATCACGTCCTTTGATCCACTAGCAATGCTCCTACTAATGCAGCCCAATATGCCATTAGCCTTCTTGGCAATAAGGGCACACTGTTGACTCATATCCAGCTTCTTGTCCACTGTAATCCCCAGGTCCTTTTCTGCAGAACTACTGCCTAGCCAGTCAGTCCCCAGTCCATAGCTGTGCATGCGATTCTTCTGTCCTAGCTGCAGGACTCTGCACTTGTCCTTGTTGAACCTCATCATATTTCTTCTGGCTCCATCCTGCAATTTGTCTAGGTCACTCTGTATCCTATCCCTACCTTCCAGTGTATTTACCACTTCGCCCATTTTAGTGTCATCTGCCAACTTGCTGAAGGTGTAATCCACCCCATCCTCCAGAACATTAACCAGATATGGACTGGCTACAGAGCTGTCTTCTTAGAAAGAGACAGACCAGATGTCTTCACTAGAAGATTCTTTAATGTACTGCCAGCAATGGCTGAGGTTGTCTTTAAAAAGGTATGTTAACTAGTGGCAGACGGGTATAATACAGTTTAACATGCTTTTACAGACATCTTTCGCCTTCCCAGCCTCCACCAGGAACCTACGCATTCCCAGGCTGGGTCAGAGCAGAGACCACCAGATGCTTCAGAGGAAGGCGCTCAAACCTGATGTTAGGCAGATGTCGATAATCTGTCCCCCACTTTTGGATTTATCCTAAACCCTAATACTTAGAGATCAGATTAAGCCTTGAAGCATGAGTTTTAATCTCTCTTCAAAATGTATGGAGGTTGGCATTAAGTACTACAACTCTGGGTATTCTGGCTAGCCATATAAATAGGAACTCAGGATACAGGACTCAAATGGGCCTCCTGGGTCACTAAATCCAGTCCTCTGTCATCACAGGCAGTCCTGTCAGATAGTCCCATTCAGAAATTTATCAAGGTCCATCTTAAAAATACTGAGGTTATTTGCGCCACATTATTCCTTTGGGGAGGCTGTTCCAGAACCTTATTCTTCTGAGGGGTAGAAACCTCCTTCTAATTTCCAGCCTAAATGTATTCATGACCCATTTATACCCATCCAATCTTTTTTTTGTTGTTTGTTTTTGTTTTTGTCTTGCTGGATTCTTGCCCTCAATGCCATCCTGTGGCAGGGAGTTCCACAGTCTAATTATGCCTTGTGTGAAGGACTTGCTTTCACTGGTTTTGAGTTTGGGGGCAATGTCATCTCATTCTATGCCACCAGGGACATCCCTCCACCTTCCCCGTCACAAGGCCACCACCCGTTTCCAAGCAGCCTGGCACAGGTTCAACTTGCATGAGTGTTTTCAATACGCGCCTTTTGTCCTTGCGTTCCAGGTGGTCCCATTGCCCCCTGAAAAATAGAGAGAGAAGAGAGAGCTCAGCCCCTAGAACTCAGTGCTGGCTCCTGTCTTCTTCTTCATCATCACCACCTTCTGGGTTTCTCTCCTTTTTTGACCGCAGCAGCAGTGCATGAGTTTCAAATACGCCCCTCCATTGTGATCCAGCTATTTACAAAGGGCTGATTTGGGCAACGCTCGTCTCTCCCCTGCTAGAGTGTCACCTCCAGCAGTTTGCTCAGTCCAGATCCATCGAACAGTGAAGACACGGGCATCTTGCAAGGACGGAGCAATTGCCACAAGGTGCCTTTCGGGGGAAAGGGCAGGATTCCTGCTTGGAGCAGGGGTCTGGACTAGATACCTCCTGAGCTCCCTTCCAACCCTCATCTTCCAGGATTCTATTGTTGATTCTGAACACTTTGTGATCAGTCTGGATACCAGTGAGACCCGATGAGAACTTCTCAGAGCACAGGCCATGCTGCTCAAGCCGGTCCTTGAGGCTAGTGTTTGGGCATTAATGCCAGTGCAGGTCAGATGTTCATTGGCTCAGACTGACTCCTCCCAAGCTGGTGCTCAAACACAGTGAAATTCTCTCCTACCTCGGAGAAAATAACATCCAGCCCGAGTCTGACAAACAAAAGCTGCTTCTACACTGGGCTTTGCTGCCAAGCGCCTTGCTGCCACTGGCCTGGTTCCACAGTGGGAGCCACCTCGGGGACCCAGGTTCCCACAGCTACTGGTGTTTTAATCACTGAGTCATCCCACCCTAATGAGAGAAGGTCGAAACGACCCGACGATAAAAATGTGGGTGGCCATGGATGGCTGGTCTATGTGAGCTTCCCACTAGAACTGATGGGGGGAAAAAAGCAGGAGGTTCCATGGAAAACATTGACAAAAATGGAGAAAAAAAAATATTTTTCATCTAAATTTTCCACAGATGATTTCAATTTTTGGCAGAAATTTGAATGCAGCACTACATCTCCCAGGATGCACCATGGTCTCCCCTTTCGGAGAGAGGTGGCAGGTGTCATGGGAGTCCCTGGCCGTGGGGCTTCATGGGAGATGTAGTCACCCTGGGGAGCCCAGCCCATAGAAGAGAATGGGGACATGAGGGAAGGAAACAATAACTCCCATGAGGCAACATGGCAGCATGTCCAATTTGAAATATTTCAGATTACGCCAAAATATTTAGGATTTTTTGACTGAAAAACATAAATATTTTCCTGTGAGATCACCCCTACCTTCAAATATGTACATAACCTGTGGTCATCTAGTCTGAGCTCCTGCATAACTCAGGCCATAGAATGATGATGACAGATTTAGTCTTTTGGTTCATTCCGTTAATAAATACATCAGGAGTGTGGAAGGAAAAGGGGAGGGACAGAGGTTGCCTCTGACACGTGCACACACCTTGCTACAAATACCAAACGTACCTTTCCTCCTTCTGCTCCCATAAGGCCAGGTGTGCCTGGAATGCCTATCCCTGCCTCCCCCTGAAAAGCAAGCATAGCCGAAGTGAAGGGAGCTTTCCCAGGAGGAGAAAGGAACACACACAAAGAAGAGGAAAGGTGAGACTGTAACAGAAATCAGTCCTATTTACAGCAGCGTCTCTGAACTCCCACTGGGGGGCAGCGATTTAGTGCAGGATCATTTTGTCTGGAGCGGTATCTGGTCCCGTAACCCTCAGCATTTTAGTTTTGTAATGGTAAGGTCAGCAAGGTGCCTGGAAAGGGAGACCAGTTAAGAAAAGGACTGTGGAGGTTTCAGCTGAGATCTGAAAGGGGATGGGGTGGCAGGCATACCAAGGAAGGCCATCCTGCATGAGAGGAGATGGCCCTGGCATCTACAGTGGCTAAACCATGCAGACGCATAGAGAGAAGAGGAGTCAAAGGAACAGGGAGGGCTGGCTAGAGAGACAATGTCTATTCTGTTCCATGATATTGGCTCCTGCAAGGAAGTCCATGGAGCAGGGGGAGACATGGTGACGCTTCTCCATCCTCCTCACACTTGGTATATCCTGCCATTACGGCGACTCAGCTATTTCTGTCCTCTTTGAGCGGAGGAAGGGTAAAGACAGACATATTACACAAGGAATGACCTTTTCTCCCCTCGGCCCGGGAATTCCAGGAGCACCATCCAGCCCGAGGGGGCCAGGCAAGCCAGCTTTCCCCTGCAAAAGAGGAGGAGAATCGGGTTCAGTGTGGTGCCTTTCACACCCAAGGCACGTAGACAATTTGCCAAGCCGTGATAAAAATGAGGCACCACAGAGCGCTTGGAAATAGCTCGTACACCTTTCACCTTAGCCAGGGAAAGCTGTTGCCCTCCACAGAGGGGAGCGTGATGCTACCCAGAAGCACCTCACTCTTCAGTTCTCTCTGTCACCTCTAGCTTTTGGACCTCTATCTTGGCCAGCTCCAACTGCAGCACTTTTGGTCTGAGAATTGTGCTGGGCTGGTTTCATAACCTCCTCCTCCCCCACCCCCACCCCCGGCCACAGGCACTCTCGGGGGAGTAATCAGATCTTCCTGATGCTTCTCATATTCCATGAGCACAGCTCTTATCCCCTGCCAGTTTTCACTACAGCTTCCAAGCCATGGTCAGCACAGCGGTTGTCTGCCTGCAGTTTGGGAAGTTTAGAGATGTCTCCAGCTTACTCCTCCGGCCCTTTCCCGTGTTCACTCCTTTACCGGAAATAAACAAACAGAAAATAACAAACCGTACCCAAGCTTCTCACCCTTGACTCTCTTAGCATCTCTTTTCTCTGGCGTATAAATGCTGGGAGCGTGACCCAGGGCCAACCAGCAAACAGGCTGTAGGCCCTGCCGACTACGCCGCCGTGACATTTCCCAGGATGCATTGCGCTCCACCCCACCCTACGCGGTGGCCTGGGTCTGACGGGTCCCGTTTGGCCCAGCATGACTATCGGAGGAAGTTCATCACCAGACTGTACTCACTGCCTCTCCCACATCTCCTTTGTCGCCCTTGGTGCCGTCTTTCCCTCGAGGCCCCTGTGTGATGCATGAGAGACTCTCACCACCTAGAACAACACCGCACGTTTCCAGGGGCTGCCTGGACGTCGGCAGCTCAGGATCAGTCACGTGTCCAGTGTTTTACGCCCAGGCATTAAAGAGACTTTCAGATACAATGGCGCCCCAGAGACCCCTGCAGCCCAGCACAGGGCACAGGCTGCCATTGAGACCAACAGCATAGGGGAGAATCACACCCAATTTACTGTGTTATTGTGGCCAATGATGGTCATAGGCCTACGCTACTGGGGAAGCTGCCTCCCCCCACCTCACACACACACACACAGACATCCCTACCCCTGACCTGTAGCCATAGCAACACTACTAGCACCATTAGACAGATGAGGGAGGGGTGTGTGTGGGGAAAGGGAGGAGATGAAAGAAAGGAAATGTCTCTTCTTAGATCGGTCCCCAGGCTGGGTGTCACTGGGGCATGTATTCAGTGATGTCCTGGCCATCCATTAGGCAGCTTAAAAAATAAATGCAGGGCTGTCAGTCAGTTGCTGAGACAGACAGACAGACATGCTGTATGCAGTGTTGTTGTAGCCGTGTCGGTCCCAGGACATTAGAGAGACAAGGCGGCTGAGTAATAGCTTTTTACTGGATCAACCTCTATTGGTGAGAGAGACAAGCTTCCCACCCACACAGAGCTCTTCCTCAGGTCTGAAAGACAGACAGACACAGGGGATGAAACTCAGAGTAAATCTCAGCTACTTACTCTGCGACCTGGGTCTCCGGGCTCGCCCTGAAACACAGGACAGGGAACGTTACAGCCTCAGAACAAGACAGGAGTGGTCTTGTTTTATCCTCAGAACCCATTCCCTCCGCACCTTC
Organism: Emydura macquarii macquarii; assembly: GCF_026122565.2. NCBI lineage: Eukaryota > Metazoa > Chordata > Testudines > Chelidae > Emydura > Emydura macquarii. The sequence goes on along the minus strand of NW_027133607.1, from coordinate 7,522,978 downwards.
CCACTGGAACCTCCTCTCGAAGATCTACGCAACCCAGGCTGCAGCCCCCCCACTGGGACCATGAGGGGAGTCACCTCCCATGTTTGCACCCAGGCACAGTGCTGCAGGATTCACCGTTTGGCTTGTGCTCTCCTGCTGTTTCAAAGCAGGTGTCAGGATTGATTTTTTTGTTTTGTTTTGTTTCCTTCTGCACTGCAAATTCAGTGCTGGGGCTAACCACCCCGGAGGCCAATGCCCTCAATTCCCAGGGCAGGTAGAGCTGCAAAACAAGCTACACTGCACATCCCAGATGCCTCCATCCCAGAGAGCCAACTTGGAGACTTCCTCTTGAGGCGAGTTCAAGTCCCACTCTGGCATTGTCCTCTGCTAAAACGGTCTACGAGATGGCTGGGCTGGGAGGCAGCTATTGACAACTGCGCTGTGCACACTGGATGCTGGAGGCTCAATATGTCACCTTAGCCACCGAGCCCCCCCTCACTTTCACTCACTCCTCTCCGGGGCGGCATTCCAACTGGCCCCCTAGCTCCCCTGAGATTGCGGGTAGACCCCAGCATCTTGTGATGAGAGGTCAGGCGACCGAGAGGGGCCCGATCCTGAACTCACAGACAGCACCAGTACAGCCGTCAATGGCACAGGGTCAATTCACGGATGTCTCAGATGTGGATTGTCACTGCCTTGACAAGAGCAGTGTGTCTAGTTACCTGCCCCCCACCCCCCGCCCCGTAACTACCCCCTCCATACATGGGGCCAGGTGTCTCTGGCACAGCCATGCAGATGAATGGCTGGCTCATGGTCACACATACCTTCACAGACATCCCAGGCGGTCCTTGTGGCCCTGCTGCTCCAGGAACTCCTGGCTGCCCTTTCTGCCCCTGAAATGATTCAAGCCAAACATTTGAGAGACACAAGCTCACCCCATCCCAATGACCCTTATCCCCACTCCCAAACCTGGGGCTAGCACAGCTGAGCAGCCTATTGGCAAAGGATAAATGCCCCGTGTCATCAGTGGAGACCCTTCTGGCCAATCGCTGAGCTACATGGGGAGACACTAAAGGAAAGACACCCATAGAATCATAGAAGATGAGGGTTGGGAGTGATCTCAGGAGGTATCTAGTCCAACCCACTGCTCAAAGCAGGACCAACCCCAAATAAATCATTCCAGCCAGGGCTTTGTATAATCCTGCTCTGGCTACAGTAAAGAGAGGGGATAAGGGTACAGCAGGAAACATGGAGAGCACATAATATTATTTAAGAACATAAACATTGAGATCGATGCACCCAGCACTGAAATGCAGCCACCTCTGGGGTGAAAAGCAGCAGCTGGTTAATAGCACCACCAGCAACTCAGGTCAAGTGAAGGAGGATCTTGTATCTCATTGAAACGACAAAGGGAGACATTGAGGAGTCAGAAGACAGTTACCCAAACTGTACTTCACCAGAATTTGGGGGTTAATAACAACCCTGATCTTACACACAGCCTCATGGGAGCCTTAACAATCACACATGGCCAGGTCCATAATCTTATGTCTCAGCTGAAAGACAGCACATCCAGCAGCACACTGCCCTCTAGTGCTGACTCAAAGCAATAGCGCTGCATCCCCAGTCACCAGCACCTGTGCAGGAGATCCCAAGGAAAAGGAGAGCACTAACCTAGCCAGCTTGTATGTTGCATCCCTTTCCTCCGCAGTGCATCTATTTTGCCTGTTTCAATCCCAAGCTACCTGGGGCAGGGTCAGTCTTTTACTGTATATGCATGTACAAAGACTAGCACAAGGGGGCCCCGATCCTGACTGAGCCTGTGGCCGCTCTCAGAATACAGACAGTACTAAAGGCCTGACTGCCCCTGCTTGAGCGATCTTTGATGACCACAGCTCCGAGGCTGCCTGGAGACACCAGCAGCAGAAGGGAAGTGGGTTATATCAGATGTCATGTATTTACTCACAGGAGAGCCGGGTTGTCCATTTCGGCCAGGAATCACTTCCACCCCGCCCAGCACGTAGCCTGGTTCCCCCTGCATAATAGGAAGCCGCACACACAGCAGTTTACTGGGGCGCCAGGAAGGTTTTCTGCTCAGATTTTCATACGAGGAAACCCTGAGAACTCACACTGTATGAAACACACACCACCATAATGCAAACTGTAGGTCCCATGGGGTCCATTGACGTCAATGGAGCTTCACCAGTTCACGCCAACTAAGGAGCAGGTCCAGCATTCCTAGCTCTGCCGTCACTTACTCTATTGCTCCAGAGGCTGTTAGATGGGCGGGTAGGCAGGCATTTAAACAATCGTCCCCGAAGGCTGGGGCTGATGCAAACAGCTTCGTTGATGGGTGACACTCGGAACCTGCACTCTGACCCACTAAAGCCGAGCACTAGATTCTCTGTGATGTTATTGAGCCGAGTGAGAGGGATCAGGGATCTGTATTAATGCCTGTGCGGTCCAATCCCATTGACCCTGGTAGGACATGACCTTCATTAAAGACTCAAGGATTGGAGCCAAAGAGTCTAAAGCCTCCGTGGGATTTATCTGAATCATTTCAAGCCTGGACCACAGTTTTACAAACCTGCCAGGGAGTCTGCATTGCCCTCCAATGTACTCTGGGAGCTGTGCGTGGGTACCAGGACAACCAACCTTCCCTGATGTTACAACCCACACTCTGTCTGGTTCTGATCATTTTACAGGTTGTGTCTCCTGGCAGCAGCTCACTGTTGCCACTACGGCTGCATGCCATGATCACTGGGAATTTCACAGCCTCAGCAGAGATGGTACTCAGACCTCCTCTTCCCAGTGTACAGGCCCTTAGCCCTTGAGTTGAAGGAGAATCCCCATCAGCTGCTAGCCATATAGAGCCAGTGACATAAACTTCAGAAGTTCCGATTCTATCCAGTAGAGGGCAGTGAGGCATATACACCTTAATAGGAAGGCAGTGCACGGCAATGTTTTTTTCTATTGGAACACGTAAAGGGAACTCACTCTGTCTCCTTTTGGCCCCACTGGCCCTGGATATCCAGGAGGTCCCTGGAATTTAAAATAAATCAGGTAGAGTTAAAAGTAGAGTGAAACCGGCTCACGAGATAACTGCCAGCCCGCAATCCCTCAGAAACCCAAGGTCTTCCATTCCATTCTGCTGACTTCCAAGCTACAAACCCATCTCCACTGGGCGAAAAAATGTTTGTTGGCCCACTGCATGATCACTAAACAGATTCCAGTGAGTAGGGTTCCTTCCTCTGTGGTACCAACATCAGTAGGAGTCATGTACATATAACCCACTAGTTCAGCATGTTACGTATCTCCCTCTCGTGGCTGATGCACATAAGATAAAAGCCTTCTACAGCTACCAGCTACTGAAGTTACTCCTTTTGCTCAAGCAGTCGAGAGCCACGCTTTTAGCACCGTAGGACACATGTTCAGTCCCCACTCATGACCCATGATGGAGGGTGGGTCATGGCATACACACTCCATAGGGACAATATGACCCCTCTGAATGGAGTCAGATGGGGCATTTCTGTGATTGGGCCCCCTGTGGTGACAGCCACTGGGAAAATGCCTCGCGCAGGAAAACAAAAAGGACCCAAGTGAAATAAATGTACCTTTATCCCAGTTCCATGCACTACATTTACACAGCAGGGATTGCGCTGGGGATCTGAAGCCCTTGAACCAAAGGGAGAGCTCCACTAGCTGGCTGTTATCCTCCCTGGACCCAGCCCCTAGTAGGAGATACTATCACAGGCACCTAGGCTGTGTGTTATAACAGCGAGTGTGAGCGGACGCTATGTGTCAGTGCAGGTAAGGCTAAGTCATAGGTGTTGCCCTCTGCACAGGGTGGAAGAAAGTCTGTGCAATGCTCCAAGGGTAGGTCATGGGCAGAGGATGGATACAGGCTCAGGCGTGATCCTTCTCAAGCTGATCAAGCATTTGGCTGCACACGTCTCTGCTAGGGCTCGTTTCTCCTAGAGGGCTCTGTATGGGGAGATTTTCCTAGACCAGTAAGAGAGCCAGGGACCACTTGATAGTGTGACACTGACGATCATACTTGTAGGCCTTTCTGCATGACTAAGCCAGGAGGGGAGGGGAGGGGAGCCTCTTGCTCAACCTTTGCCTGACCCTGCGTCCCCTCCCTGATGCTCTGGTGGATGTGCTGGGATCTGTGTCTCAGGAAACGACCAAGAAGCTTATTTATGCAGGGAGATGTTTGTCCGGGCCTCAAGACATGCAGATTCTGTAGGAACACATCTAGTTAATTAAGTACTCTGGAGACCTTCGGTCTAGTGTTTGAAACTTTTTTTTCCGTTTCTTGACGTGATATTGTCTGCCAACAAGGATAAATGGCGGGGAGAGTCTTGGACTCTTCGGGAACCTCTTCTTGGACACAGCATGGGGAACCTCCAACGACAGCTGGAAGACCAGGCCAATCGGAAAGCCATCGCTGTTTCCACTCGAAAGCTGCCCCAAACTTTGGTAATTATTGGGAACTGAGGGTTGGGGTGTTTTACTAACCTGTGGCAAACGTGTGTCAGTGATTGAGCCTAAGTAAAATTTAGCTTTAAAGTAAGAACACTGTTGTGTTATACCGTTTCTACCAGTCCATCTATGGGCTGGCCGGCCGGGTCTCCATTTGGCTTATTTCCGGACACCATCTCGCACAAAGCAGAGCTCTGGGTTGGCAGAATCCCAGGTACCAGGCTACAGGACAGAAGTCATTTAGCAGCAGCAATCTCCGATTAATCCAAAATCAGGTTCCCTGGGGTTCCCCGTCCTGCTCAGCATGACTGACTCGCCCGTTCCACGTGCAACACTCCCCACCCGCACCCCGCAGGATCCAGCAGGGGTTATTTGCATGCCACTGAGTCTCAGAGACCTGGCTGGTTCAGAATACTTACGAGATCACCTTGGACACCGGGGAGCCCCTGTAAATGGAAGGAGAGAAAAACAGATGTTCAAACACTGGAAAAGGGTGGGGATCCTTTGTTGATCCCAATGTTGACGGTACTCACTAATCCAGATATTTACCATCAGCCCAAGGGAGCCAGGGGGGCCCACTCGCCCTGGTCGACCTGGCAGTCCGGGAATTCCATCTTTCCCAGGAAGCCCCTATACACACGGAAAGTAACAAGATCAGAGAGAGAGGCACAGCTGCAAGAACTGTCAGCCTCCAATCACTCTAGTCAACAGTAGCTTTTGGGCAGTGATGGGAGAGGGTTTTCTAATGGCACCGGTTTCCCTGTCCCTAGAAAAACTCATCAGTGTTTTATCTGAGGTTGGATCACCCTTGAAGGAAAATAGCCATGAGCGCAAGGGATTCCCCAATTCAGACAAGCTTTGTAAACTCAAAAACTGGTTTAAGGAGGTCTGCAAAGCCTGAATTCTGCTGGGATTATCCATCCCTAATTCATTGTGGATTCCTGATGTTCTGGGATACAATAACCCTGAGCTAGCAACCAGTCTGGTGGGACTTGATCAGCATTTTTCTTCTGGGTTATTTTGGCTTTTGGGTTCAACAATGGCCATTCCTGCTCACACATGCTAGAAGTTCTGGCCCACGGTATATAATGTTTTCTCCCCTTTCTGAGTTTCTGGTCTCCCCTCTCTCTTTGCAAGGAGAATAATATCTGAGAAACAAGAAATAAAGTGACATGTCCATGCATGCCTCTCTCTCCCTCTCTCTCTCACACACACACCTTCCTTCCTGTTTGATTTTCAAAGCCAGCAAAACACATTAAATGCACCATGCTCTGGGGCAGCCTTTTGTAACTATTAACTACCTAGCCACGTGCTAATTAATCCAGTGCATCACTCCTGCTGCGAGACTCACCCTCTCTCCTTTCTCTCCCTTTACAGCAAAGCTGAATGGATCGTAACCGCCTCCTGTCTGCAAACCGGTGAAGCTCTCGAAAAGGAAAAATGGGGAAAACATTCAGGACGTTATCACCCTCCAAAGAAACACAGATCAACGCACCCCACAGAGCCCTGTGCAGAACAGTTTAACCCACTGCTTAGTCATTTACAACAACGCATCTTAAGAGGTGGGGAAAAGAGTCACTGGATCCCTTTAGAAATCCAGTCCTCTGCAAAAGGGTGAACTTCACTCCCCAGAGGACACATTCATATCCCCATGTCCTTTCACCTCCTTTGTGATGTCATGCTTTGCTTACATTTCTCCGGCCCATGGGGCCACTGGGACAATGTCTTTCCTTGTTCATGTGGAGGATGTTCTCTGATTGTACTCACCAATTCCCCAGGCGGGCCTCTCTCCCCCTGCACGACAAGGAAACAGAACCAGAGTCAGATGGGGAGGTGCTGCAGAACACAGAGCACTTAAACTAGGGCAGGTCCGCTCAGTCACAGGGCCTGGGAAATGCTTCATGGTTTTCTGGCCTATGTCACAATCAGATTCTGTTCTCAGCTGCACAGGTGCAACAAGATGGTAAGCTCTCTAGGTAGGGGTCATCTCCTTGTTATGTGTTTGTACAGCACCTAGCACAATGGGGCTGCAGCTTCTAGGCACTGACTCAATACGCCATCCTCCTCTTACCACCCCAATGGCAGTTACATCCCTGGAACCGAGAACAGAATTTGGCAGAGATTAAATAAAGAAGAGACCACTTCACCCTCCTAGCCCAGAAGCGTTCTCTGCCTCGCTTTGTCTAGTCTACTTTTAATTGACCCAAGCAACTGGGTTCTCATTAGATGGGTAGGACTGGGGGAATAACTTGGCTAACACAGTTAAGGGCTTGGTCCTGAAGATAAAAATCTGATGTGGGACCAGCGTGCGTGCGTGTGTGTGTGTGTGTGTGAATTAGACCCCTAAGGTTCTAGGCTATGTAAGTGGCCCTCATTACTGTAGCACGTGAACATCTCACAATCTTTACTGTATTTATCCTCACAACTAGAGCTGGTCGGAAAATGGATTTTTCCATTCTGCGAAAAATGTAGCAATTTTGAAAAAAAATAAAATAAAATAAATCTGGTCTCAAATCAGGATGAAAAGCTACGAGTTCAAAACATTTCGCAACACAAAATTTCAGGAAAAAAAAACCCCTTTGCTACAGGTCAGTCGGAACATGTTGTTTCGATTTTAACCATTTAAAATATAAAATCAAGGCAACGTCGAAACAAAAAATCATTTCAAAATAAAACGTTTCCGTTCTGAAAATGTTGAAATGTTTCATTCCGACATTTTCTAAACGATTCTTTCCAAAAAAAAAATTTTCCTAAATGAAATTTCATCAAAATCAATATGATTTTGTGGGGAAAAAATGGTTTCGTTGGAATGCCGTTTTCTGGTGGAAACCCGTTTGGATGAACATTCTTAGACTCCCTCAACTCATAAGACCCCTCTGAGGCAGGGTGGTCCTGTTGTCCCCTTGTCCCGAGGGGATCTGCGGCATGGAGACACTACAGCACTGTTTACACTGCAGTGGAGCGTGTGCTTCCCAGCACAGGCAGACGGATGTGTCAACTCCGCACGAGCTGGCATGCTAACAGCAGCGATGTGGCTGGGTCAGGGCGGGCTACCCACCAGAGCATGTGGCCAGCAGGTCCAGGTGGCTGCTAACCTGAGCTGCCACTCGTGCTGTGCCTGCTCTATCTAGGGCCTCAGCCTAGTGACCCAGAGCGGATAAAAGTCCACAATGTGACCATGTGAACACAAGCCCCTGTTAACCCTTTCACTGCTGCTTTGGGGCCAGGCCTGCTCCCGCATTCTGGTGAGGGGCTGGTCTGGAGGAATGCAGGGTGACAGGGCAGTAAGGTGTGACCCAGAACCGCAGGGAGTGATCTTTTCAGACTGGAAATAAATGTGCAATGGCGGGAGTAGCTAAGTGCTGGAACAATTTACCAAGGGTTGTGATGGATGCTCCATCACTGACTGGTTTTAAATCGAGTCTGGATGCTTTTCCAACAGATATTCTCCTCTAGGAATTCTTCTGTTCTACAGGAGGTCAGACTAGATGATCACAATGGCCCCTCCTGCCCTTGGAATCCAGCCACCTACGCGGCTCTTGTAACACGCTAAGTCGGAGCCGTCTACCCGCACAGGGAAGCATGCTCCCAGCTGCAGTATAGCCGGAGCCTTCGTGACTTGCCCCAGCTCACAAAGGACGTCTGCGGCATAGCTGGGAATTAAACTCGTGTCTCCAAGGGCAGGAACCTAACTACTGGACTCCCCTTCTTCTATGGGACAACAGCTTCGTAACTTGGAACTATCTGACCTTATTATTTCCCCCCGTCATCAACCCAAGAAGCACATTTCTAGCCCTGTAGGGTTCACTGTATCAGCTAAAGTACAACCTGCCCTATTTACACTGGGCTTTTAAAATGCATTGGCGAACACGTTTTCTTTTTTTTAAACAGCTTTTATCCTAATCTAGACAAGGCCAAAGAGTGTGTGTTTGTAGCAATGGGTTCGTCGCATGCAACTACTTATCTAGAGGAGAGCAGGAGTGTTTAGATCCAGGATCCTGGATCTAGAAATACAGTCCCCGATTTGACCTCAGATGGGCAGGTAAACTCCCAGCCTAACCCGCGCAATCCAAACACACCTCTCTTGTTCTGAGCTACCTAGGTTACTGCCCAGCTAGTTGGTACACGTCAGTCTGTGGCGAGGTGACTCCAGGAGTTCAGGCCTGGTACAAACTGAGCCCTCCCCTTCAGTTACTATTTTGACTTGGAGCGATCTCTCATCCAAAGTCCAAGGTAGGCAACAATCTCCTCCCAGCTGTTTCCTGGTTCTAGCCAGAGGCCTATCTACAGTGTCGGTCTTGGGTATTTCTCTGGTCCACTCCAGCATAGCATGGAAATGCCAAGGCTTGTGTGTCCCCATTGAGTAGTGAAATCTCTCAGCTGGCTAGGATATTTACCTTCTCTCCCTTAGGAGCCTGGAACAGAATAAGAATAGAAGCTGTGACGGCAACATAGTTAGGAAGAAAAATAATTGCACTTCCCCCCTTATTGCAGAACTGGCAAGAAATGGCTTCTCATCCCTTCCAGTAGGTGGTCAACTGCCAGAGTTGCTCCCCATCTCTCCCTGCCTTTATGCTGGGTCAGAGGATGGCTACAGTTGCTTCCCAATGCAGGGAAGTATTGGCTTATGCTTTATTTTTAACAGAGGAAAAGGCAAAGGCTCACAGGAAACTATTAAATAAATGCAGCAGACCATCTCTCGCTTGTCATTCAAATCCCTCCTACAATCTCTTGGTACCTTTTTAGCAGGGAGGGCACTTCACCACCAGAACAACTTACCTAAGGACACGGTGGAATCTCTGTCACTTGCAGTCTTTAAATTAAATGAGATGCTATAGCTGAAACCGAAGTTATGGGCTTGATACAGAAGTTACCGGGGCGGGTTCCCTAGCCTGTATTATGCAGGAGGGCAGGCTAGATAGTCATAATGGTCCCTCTGGCCTTAAAATCTATGAATTCTTCTGCAGTGCCCATGAGAAAGAAGTGGATAATGATGATGTGAGGTCATAGGCTGCTCCTCATGCTGTGTGATGCTGCGTGTTGATAGAGTGCACAAATGACAGGTGTGAGGACGAGGTCTCCAAATGGGGACAAGTGGTGACCTAAGCCAAGACTTGAACTCATGTCTCCAGAGGTAAAGAGCCTGGATTGGCCACTGTTCCTATTTCATGCCGATGTAGTTCCATTCAAGGCAGTGCAGTTATGCCAGCATAAAATGGGAGTAAGGTGGCAGAGGATCAACCCCAACGTGTCCTCGCCGCGCATGTCTCGTGCAATATGCTCCCCCAAGCACAGCCTCCTAAGCTGTTATCACTCTTCTTACCTTTGGGCACCTGGAATCGCATGGTGCCTCCAGTTTTTGGATTTCTGGGTCAGCAGAAGATGGATCATGGACCAGTGATTTGCTCTCCAGGCCCCCAAACTGCTGCAGTTTGACCATATCCTGTCCAGCAACCTACAACACACAGCTTGGGTTAGATTTTTTTCCTATCAAAGAAGATTATGGGTGTTTAAGGACCCAGTTGGTTACAAACTACTGATATCACATTGCCGGGGCGGACTGAGCACACATCTCTTACTGGGAGACAACTGTTCATTGGCAATTCACTCAAGTGGTTTTTCACCCTGCAAAGGATATGCCACTGACGTACCATGTGACCCGGAAAGGGCCAGACTCTGAGCTCATCTGCGCCCGTTTTACATCGCTGTCTTCAATGGCGGGACTGCCAGCTGGCAACGGTGGATGACAAGTGAGAGCAGGATCAGGCCCAGAGCCTCACTTAAATTTGGTTTTGCCTTGGATCAGAATGCAGGGCAGAAGCATGATCCCAGGCGGCCAGGAATGGCCTTTGGGAGGAGAGCTGGCTTCTCTCCAAAGCTCCCTGTAGGAAATAAAGCATAGATATGGAAACAGCAGAGGAGAAAGCAACTCACCTCCCCGGGCTGCGGTGGGGCTCCCGAATGCGGCAAGTCAGAGCAAATGGTTTCTATCAGCTCCCGGATGATCTGGGGGAAGTCCTCGAAGGTGTTGATGTAGAAAGCATTCTGCAGGTTGCGGTGTAACAAGATGCTGTTCAGTTCTTTGGGGTCGGCTCTGGAGACACCCACGGCGATGACGCGGATTCCTGAAACAAACGGCTCGCTCATTACACAGATCTACAGGCAGAGAGCTTCCGAACTGGCGAGGGGATTTCACCCCACAGTGCCCATTGATGCTGCTTCACGGGAGCTGTTAGGGTTAAACCCACGCATCAGCCTGGAAATCCTCAACCACAGAGTCAACCAGGGCTCAGCCGGGGAGCACGCAAACCCTCCTCAAAGGATGTCAAATGGGTCATGAGACTGGACTCCCCTCCCAGCCCAGCGCTGGTCCCCGGGATACATTCCTGGGGCAGTGTGTGGGAGAAACTAGCACTGCCTTTGCCTGGGACATCCATCTCCAGAGCTGTCTCCTGTCAGAGTATTAAATCCACCCCAAAGCAGTGCAGGGCAGATTTCTCATCTAAAAATATTAGACCAAGCTCATCCCTGGTGTATTGAGCCCACTAGATCCGGCCAGGGGCCCACCCACAACTTGAAAGGAAGGAAGGAGAGATAACAATAAACTACGTTAGGGCCCAATCCCGCGCCACTGAAACTCATGGGAGTTTCATCATTCTCTGCGCTGGGAGTAGGATCAGGGCCTTCGAGAAAACACGCCCAAAGACCCCTACCTAATGCATGGGCCACCCTGGCTGGCGGCAACACATCGTCCTGAGATGGTCCATCGGTCACGAGCAACAGTATGTGAGGCAAGGTGGGTCGCATGCCTTTGGAGGACTGAAATAATTCCTTCAGCACGTAGCCCAAGCCACGACCTGGGGGAAAGCAGAAGGGTGCACAGCTTAGATCCCGCACGGCCAGCTGTATAAATAGTACTGCTGAGTCCCTCTGATCCAGTTCGCAGGTGGGAAAAAGGACATGCTAGAAAACGTACAAGCTGGCCACATAAAGAGATGTAAGGAGACTGCTCCAGAACCTCCCTCATCTGGTGGTTCGAAACCTTCCTCTAATTTCTAACCTAGCTAACTTCCTCCTCCAGGAAGGGGTAGCTATTTGGATGGCCATCTTAGAGAAGGTAACGTTAGGGCTAGCTTCCCCCAATTTAAAGTTGTGTCTATTTCTGAGTCCTTGCAATAGGAACCCAGATTAAACCTAATTATGTTGTCTGAACGGACTAGCAAAATGGCCAACCCTTCTCTAGCATGTCTGCAGTGCATCTTCATACAGCTGAAGGTTTGGGGGCTTTCTTTTTTAAAACTTGAAATATTTTGGGTCAATTATGTTTTTATTAGCCTTGATGCTTCCAATTTAGGCTAGGGATGTGTGGATGATTTTATCCCCAAAGGGAGGGGTTTTCCAAAAGACTGAATTGACCAACCGCTCTTGCCCTTGAAGTCAGTGGTCAAAACTCCCACTGCCTTCAGTGGCAGCAGAAATAGGCCAGTACTAAGAGCTTCTGAAAGTCCTACCTAATGTGCACACAGAAATAATATTACTGGAAGTTATAGACATGCATCAAAAGGGAACAGCTCCTGTGATCTAAAGAAATCCCAAGGAAACAGAATCTCACGCTGAACCATAAAACTCAAAGCTGGGAATTCGCACATGCAAGACTAGTAGGATTAGAGTTAGGATCAAGGTTAAGTATTAGAGTTAAAAGCACTCTTCAAAATATCCCCAGGAGGTAGATAAGCTTATGGTTAGGATTCTATGTAAGTATAAAAACTAAATTAAGGAGGGTGGGAGTGGGATATAAAATTATAAAGAAGTCAGAAGAAAAACTAGGACTCTGATGAAAGAACCAGAATAGATGGCCAGACTATTATTAAAAACGGGTCCAAACCAAAACTCTAAACACACCCCAACCCAACTTTAAAGACGTTTAGATTTTAACTTCACAACCAGTCTCTATAACAGACTGATTCAAAACTCTAAAACAAAACCGCTGAATGCTGGAGAACTTGAGATCCAAATCCGGATCACAACTTGGCGATTTAGACCCATCTCTCTAGCTGTAACGTATACGGCATGCGAACACTGACATGCACACGCGGTACCCACCTGTCTTGGTATTGCCGCCGGTGTACTGCAGCTCCTTGAGGGCTTTGAGAACTCCATTTCGATCCTTGTACTGGTTAAAGTGGAACTCAGTCCTGGGCTCATCGCTGTACTGAGCTACAGCAATCTGCCAAAGAGCACGTGAGGTCGCTAAAGGCGGCAGGACGCAGCTGGAGAGCATTGGTCATGGACATAAGCACATAAGCAAAGGGCGTGGATCATGGAAGGGAGACACTATCAACCGTCGGCAATCAACGGCAACATGGAATTCTACCTTCCTTTGTAAAAGCAACACAGAGCCTCAACGTAAAGGTCCGGTTCAGATATCACCTGTGCAAAGTGGATCATGACAAACAAAGCCTACGGAAGACAGTAGGTGCCTTTCCATCCACTTCACCGGGTGCTGGATTAGGCCCAAAGCGAGCACGCTGAAACTCAAGGTTTCAATAGCACTCCGGTTTTCTTTTTTAGTGCGGGTGTGGGCGTGGGAAAACTGCTAGAAAATGGCATATGTGGGTGCGCAACAGGGAACGTCCAGCTGGGGCCCAAGAGGAAGGATGGCCAAATGCTTAGGATGCTAGTCTAAGGCTTGGGAGAGCTGGGCCCATTGCCCTCTCTGCCACTGACTTCCTGTGTGACCTCAGGCAAGTCATTTAGCCTCTCTAAGACTCAAAATGGGGGGATGGAATTCCCTTAACTCACAATCACAGGGGTGTTGTGAGGATGAACACAATGAAGACAGGTACCTATGATAGATAGATAGATAGATTAGATTAGATAGATAGATAGATAGATAGATGGGCTCTTGCCTGTGTCCCTTCGGGCCCAATTCTGGGGAAATAGGAGACAATCCGGAAGAGGAAGTCCTTCACTTTATTGAAATTGCTCTGGCCAATGCTTGAGGACTCGTCCACCAGGAACGCGATGTCTGCTTTGAACTTGCCACAGACTGCGAAGGAAAGACAGCATCTTCATAAATCACGAACGGGAAGGCCGGGGGTCTCCAATCCACCTCGTTCGACTGGATTTGTCATGAAAGACTGGACTGTTCTTATTTATGGGAGAACAGCCCCCTGTGCAAACACTCCCTGTGGTTTCAAGTGTGCGTTGAGTGAAGAAGACATAATACAGTCACCCTGTGGGATGGTGCTGAACACCTCAATGCTCTTATGTGCATTTCATACCTCCCCCATATGTATTAGGCCACGGCCACTGTCAGAGACAGGACACCAGACAAAGCAGTTCATGGATCAGTTTTACAGCCGTGATCTCAGTATTATCACAATTATAACAGGTGTGATTATCTAACATTTCTTTCTTGGCTCTTTCACCTGTTCACAGAGAGGAAAGATCGCCAACATGCTTCCTATGGTGCCTGGTTTTGATTTGGGGGTTTCCCTCCGAGTATTCACCCAGCCCAACCCAGTTTTAGATCACGAGATTAGAGGAGACTACAGCACCCAGGAGATACCCTGGTTATAATGCACCCGTTCATTAGCACAGAATCCCCTATGGATTCAAACTCACTTGGCCCAGAGAGAGTGGTCAATGGTGGCGACGCTTTAGCTACCACAGCTGTGGTTGCCGGGGTCATCCTTAGTGTCATGGTGGTGGCTGATAGAAGAGGAGAGGCCCTTACGTTGCTAGCACCTGTGGACAGGGGTCTTGTAGTGGCAGGTTGTAAAGAAGTAACGGTAGGAATTGGAGTGGAAGGATTCCCTCGAGATCCGACTGTAAAAAGCAAACGAAGAAGGGGGAATGACGTACGTCGCATAACTAGGCCATTGTAAGAACACCGCCAGCTCTGAAAGGCATTGGGATTGCCTGGGAACGCTCCATGCCAAGCACTTTCTCAGAAGCAAGTCGCAACAGTAAAGACACCAGAAGGAATTACAACACAAGGCTCCATCTCTCATACCTGTCTGCTCAGCAAGCACAGCTTCTGGCCCCTCTGTCTCTCCAAAGAGTGGCCTTATTGAAAATGAGTACACCCCTCTTGGCTTCAGGCCTGTCACTCGATACGATCTAGAAGCCGCTCCCAAGAGTTCAGTGGAAAGATCAGACACTGGACAAAGGAAAGGAAAGAGGGTACATTACTCATAGACTTTAAGACCAGAAGGGACCATCATGATCATCTAGTCTGATCTCCTGCACCTTGCAGGCCTCAGAACTTCACCCACCCACCCCTGTCATAGGTTCATAAGCTCTGGCTGAGTTACTGAAGTCTTCAAATTGTGATTTAATGACTTAAAGTTACAGAGAATCCACCATTTACTCTAGTTCAAACCAGCAAAGGACTTATGCCCCACGCTGCAGTGTAAGGAGAAACCCCCCAGGCTCTCTGTCAATCTGACTGGGGGGGGAGGGGGGGAATTCCTTCCTGACCCCAAATATGGCAATCAGTTAGACCCTAAGCATGTGGGCAAGTCCCACCAGCCAGACATCTGGGAAAGCTCTGCAGTAATTCAGAGCCCTCCCCATCTACTGTCCCATCTCCAGCCATTGGAGATATTTCCTAATAGCAATCACAGAAGGGCCACATGTCATTGTGGGCAATCTCATCGTACCATCTTCTCCCATAAACTTATCATGCTCAGTCTTAAAATAAGTTAGGTTTTTTGCCCCTATTCCTCTTGGAAGGATGCTCCAGAACGTCACTCCTCTGATGGGTAGAAATTTTTGTCTAATTTCAAGCCTAAAAACGTATTGATGTTAATATAGACACAAAGACACTCATCGTAACCATGGACAGACCCTGTCCAGAGCACCCTACATTGTAACCATAGCCACAAAGTTTGGCAAACAGGAGCGTTTTGGAGGCAGTTTAGAGAGGGAGTGTCAGAGTCTTTAGTTCAAGGTACAGTTCTAGATATCTAGTATCATGATGGCTAGAGATGGAGCAGTGATTGCGACCTGCAACGGATGTGCTATTTTTGCTTTTCTGCCTGAAGCCTGAAGAGACTTCCCTTGTACGAAGTGCAAGTTGGTGGCTGGGCTAGCAGAAAAGATTAGCAGTTTGGAAGGAGAAGTACTGACTCTGTGAAGCGTGAGAGAGGCTAAGGAGTACTTGGAAAACCAGGTTCTTTCTGGGCTTTCTGCTACTCATCAGCACAGTCTCCACCTGAGACGAAGAAGCTTGTTCCTCCAAGCTCAGACATTCAGCCTCCATGCCATCAGGTGGAGGGACCCCAGGTCCAGGTGCAGAAGGTGCCCCTGAAATGCCAGAAAAGGTCTCTGAAGATCCAACTGGCCAAATGGAAAAGAGAGATGTATAGGACATATCTGAGGGTCGCTGCTCGGCCCAGCCTGTACTACGAAACGGGCCAAAGAGATCTCCAACCATTGAAAGAAGACAGAGGATCCTTGCCAGGGATTCTGTGCTAAGAAGAATGAGAAAAACGATCTGCAAGGCACAGGAGCAGAGCAGGGTGGTTTTCTGTCTTCCCAGGATCAAGCCAGCAGATGTGACTGAAAGATTGGATAGGCTTCTGAAATCAGTGGGCATGGTGCCATCAGCACTAACAGCACGACTTCGTGTGGTGCCTCCCAGCATATAAACGACTCCAGAAAGCTTGGAAGGGAGCTGAAGGACAGGAATGTCCGAGTGGTCAGATGACTAGGGAGGAGTATAAAATTACTGCTCAGCCATACAGGAGTGAAATCAGGAAGGCCAAAGCACAACTGGAGTTGCAGCTAGCAAGGGACGTGAAGGGGAACAAGAAGGGTTTCTACAGATATGTTAGTAACAAGGTCAGAGAAAGTGTGGGCCCCTTACAGAATGGGGGAGGCAACCTAGTGACAGATCATGTCGAAAAAGCTGAAGTACTCAATGCTTTTTTTGCCTCTGTCTTCACAGACAAGGTCAGCTCCCAGACTACTGCACTGGGCAGCACAGAATGGGGAGGAGGTGAGCAGCCGTCAGTGCTGAAAGAACAGGTTCAGGACTATGTAGAAAGGCTGGACATACACAAGTCCATGGGGCCGGATGCAGTGCATCCAAGGGTGCTGAGGGAGTTGGCTGATGTGATTGCAGAGCCATTGGCCATTATCTTTGAAAACTCGTGGCAGTTTGGGGAGGTCCCAGATGATTGGAAAAAGGCAAATATAGTGCCTGTCTTCAAACAAAGGAAAGAAGGAGGATCCAGGGAATTATGGACTGGTCAGCCTCACCTCAGTCCCTGGAAAAATCATGGAGCAGGTCCTCAAAGAATCCATTTTGAGGCACTTGGAAGAGAGGAAGGTGATCAGGAACAGTCAACATGGATTCACCAAGGGAAAGTCATGTCTGACCAACCTGATTGCTTTCTATGATGAGATGACTGGCTCTGTGGAGGTGGGAAAAGCAGTGGATGTGATATACCTTGACTTTAGCAAAGCTTTTGATATGGTTTCCCACAGTATTCTTGCCACCAAGTTAAAGAAGTATGGGTTGGATGAATGGACTATACGGTGGATAGAGCTGGCCAGATCATCGGGCTGAATGGGTAGTGATCAATAGTTTGATGTCTAGTTGGCAGCTGGTAACAAGCAGAGTGCCCCTGGGGTTGGTGGATTGCACCCCCCGCAAGTTTGCATATGACACCAAGATGGGCAGAGTGGTAGATACCCTGGAGGGCAGGGATAGGATACAGAGCGAGCTAGACAAATTAGAGGATTGGGCCAAAAGAAATCTGAGTTTCCACAAGGACAATCGCAGAGTCCTTCACTTAGGACGGAAGAATCCCATGCACAGCTACGGACTGGGGACCGACTGGCTAGGCAGCAGTTCTGCAAAAAAGGACCTGGGGGTTACAGTGGATAAGAAGCTGGATATGAGTCATCAGTGTGCCCTTATTGCCAAGAAGGCTCATGGCATATTGGGCTGCATTAGTAGGAGCATTGCCAGCAGATCAAGAGAAGTGATTATTTCCCTCTATTTGGCACTGGTGAGGCCTCATTTGGAGTATTGTGTCCAGTTTTGGGCCCCCCACTACAGGAAGGATGTGGACAAGATGGAAAGAGTCCAGCGGAGGAAAACAAGAACAATTGGGGGGATGAAGCACATGACTTACGAGGAGAGGCTGAGGAAACTAGGCTTTTTTCGCCTACAAAAAAGAAGAATGAGGCGGGATTTGATAGCAGCCTTTAACTACCTGAAAGGGGGTTCCAGGGAGGATGGAGCTAGGCTGTTCTCAATGGTGGCAGATGACAGAACTAGGAGCAATGGTCTCAAGTTGCAGGGCGGGAGGTCTAAGTTGGATATTAGGAAATACTTTTTCACTAGGAGGGTGGTGAAGCAGTGGAATGGGTTACCTAGGAAGGTGGTGGAATCTCCATCTTTAGAGGTTTTTAAACTGTGGCTTGACAAAGTCCTGGCTGGGATGATTTAGTTGGGGTTGGCCCTGCTTTGAACAGGGGGTTGGACTAGATGACATTCTGAGGTCCCTTCCAACCCTAATCTTCTATGATTCTATGATAAATTTGACCTAGTTGGTATCACTGATACCAGTGGGAAGATTCCTATAATTGGAATGTGAAAATCAATGGTTATAATCTATTTCAGAAGGATCGAGTAGGCAAAAGGGAGGAGCGACATGCTATTAAAAATGGCATTATCTCTTTCCGAGACACAGACAGCTTGGAAGCAAATGATCTTGACTGCTCATGGGTCAATACCCTAACAGATAAAGAGTAAGATGAGACACTAGTTGGTGTCTGCTCCAGACTTCTAAATCACACTAGAGACCAGGATGCCCAGCTCCACAAGCACCTATCCATAACGTGCAGGGAAAAGAGGTGAAACCAGATCCAGTGGCTGGAAGTTGAAGCTAGACAAATTCAGACCAGAAATAAGGTGCAATTTTTTAACAGTGAGGACAATTAACTGAACATTTTACCGAGGGCCAGGTGGATTCTCCATCACTGGAAATTGTTTAATCCAGATTGGATTGATCAGGACTTGGATCGGACTGATGTTCAACCACAGCTAGCAGACTTGAAGCAGGGATTAATCAGGGAAACCAATGCAGGTCACTTTAGAGAATCCCAATGGTCCTTCATGTATGGATCTAAAGTTTGGGGTTATTCTGGTCTGGAAGGGGAGAGGGTGGGTTCAGGCCCATCTCTAACTGGAACACGATGCCTCATGGGCAAAGGCAGAAGCTGAACTGCCTTAGCGACTGCCTTGTTTCATTGACAGGGTGACCGACACAGTCTTTTCAAAGCCCGTAATTTGCATATTCTTGGAGTACAGAGCGGCTGAATCACAGATCGCTGCGCACAGAGCTTGGAGGTGGATTTGAAGCAGATCAGTCCAAGGAGGGATGAAGAGTTCCCTCGTCTTTGTTGGAGGCCCAGTACAATTTGAGTTGCTTGACCACTGTCCTACAGGACTAGCATAGCTTCAGTTGCTTGCTTGGCTATTCTGACCCCTGTAGCATGACATCTTCCAGTTGGCAGACACTGAATAACCTCTTAGATGTCTCAGTTTCTGCACACCACGGCATATAGTAAGACAAAACACAGATACTGTATGTTTGCAGCTGCACATAGATAATGGTGATGGGAACAAGAAGTTATCCTTCAACGTCTGGGGGTGCACTGTTTTATTGCCAAGGGGCATACTTTTACTCCACCCCTCCTATCACTAGATGTTGTTCTGACGACCCCAATTATCATGGTGAGAATGGAATGTAGTTAAGGGTGGAAACCCAATGTAGGTAATTAGCATATATGATAATGAGAGAGAGATAATTAGGTGAAGGTTGTTTATGGAAGGGTATAAGAAGTCACCACTTAGACAAAGGGGGGCACTCCATCAACACCTGACTCCGCGGGAGGTGCCGCCGGTTGGACCAGAGGCCACTAACTCCCTGGCGGGGCCCCTGAAGAAAGCCATTCCTGTGTACAGCCTTCTGGGTAACTGCTTAGCGCTCCAGGCTTAATGACTATGAGATATTGTAGTTAATTTTAGGCTTTGTATCTAACTAGTATATTTATAGAAAACCTTGCACATTAAACGGTATTGATCTGCAAATCGGGCGTGCCATGTCTTACTGGTATCCATACTGATCACAAAATGTCCAGAATAAACAGTCTTCAGGAACTACTGGGTGAAATCCAATGACCTCGGTTACGCAGGAGGTCAGACTAGATGATCATAGTGGTTCCTTCTCGCCTTAAACTCTATGAATCCGTGAACTAGGCAGTAGAGTTTGAAGAAAGCGTCGCTAATTATGAAGTGCAGCATTTGGGGATCTTCAGTCCAGGTAATTTCCTCTAGGTTCCCCACACATGCAGGAGGAGAGATGCACTGGAACCAGTTTCAGATTGGTAATATAATCCATCCCGTGGGTTTATTTTGATTACTTTTCCAACCTCAGTGGTGGGGAAATGGATGGAAAGGCTAAGGGCAAAATAATGCAGCATTTGGATGACAACTTGCTAGGCTCAGACCGTCATGGCTCTTCCGTAAGAAGAAACCAAGCCTCTGAAACCTAGTAGAGTCCTTAGAGTGGTGGTTTTCAACCTGCAGTCTGCGGACTCCTGGGGGTCCACACCCTACGTCTAAGATTTCCAAAGGGGTCTGGCACCTCCATTCGAAATTGTTTAGGGGTCCGCAAATGAACAAAGGTTGAAAACCACTGACTTAAAGAAAACTAATGAAAGAAGGCAAAAATTGAGAGAGGCGTTGAGCACTGACGGCAATGGGAGATGTGGGTACTCAGCAACTCTCTTCTCTATAGCATCTTCCACACAATGATCTCAATGCACTGAACAAATTTTAGATCACTCCCCACACCTCTGTAGGGGAAGTATCATCATTTGTTAGGAAATTGAGGGCCAGAGATGACTCATCCAAAGTCACACAGGAAGAATGGCACTGTGGGGAGAGTCCAGAATCCCAGTCTTTTGCTCTCACTGCTAGACAAAACACCCTTATTTCTTGGAGGGAAATTAATGACTTAAGAGGGAAAGAGCTTAGCACGACTCAAAAGAAGGCTCCGGCATTTATATGGATAATGAGAACATCCACAGTGGGATTAGGTTGGATTAGAAAAAGGTCAGGGATATAGACCTTGATGCTTCAAAGCATAATCCAGCTACTGATTGGCTGGGGTTAGGAAGACATTTCCCCTGTAGATGGCTTAACCATTAGAGGATTCCATGCACTCTTGCCACTGTCAGAAACAGGACACTGGATTAAATGGACTTTAGGGCTGATCCAGTCTGGCAATTCCTATGTTGTCATGACCTAATAACTTGTCGAGCAAGGGGAACCAAAGAACAGCGGAAATGTGGTATCGTGGCTATACAGCCCTTCCCAAAATCTTTCTAAGGAGACCCATGGGGAGCCCACTTTACAAATCTCTCCACCTCATGTTCTCTTCTTCCTTCCTACCTTAACTCTCCTGACCCACAACAATTCATCAATGACACCGAAAAGCTGTTACCTGAGGCCAGGCGCCATGTTAATAAATATGCTGATGCTCCGGGAACATCCATCCAGCTCAGTAAAACACTGCTTTCCGTGCTCTCCTGAATGGCAAACTTAGTCACTTTGGGAAAATCCACTATTTAAAAGGAAAGAGAAAAGCAGTGGTGATTGTTTGCTGCTGCTTACATGCTTAAATCCATGGCATCAGACTAAAGAGCTCAAGAGGGAGAATCTACTGAATTTCACAAGGCAGAAAAGAAACTGACAGACGCTATGCAAGGGTGGAAGCCTGGTCCCATTGAAATCAGTGGCAAAAATTCCCATTGTGACAGGCCACACGTGGGTGGGATATTCCTTCCAGCTGGTCATCAGCTCCAGGACCCTACCCACGTGCCAACTGCAATACTTATATTCAGCCTGCCTAACTAGCTAAGTATGTAGGAGCAGAGGGAATGGTCATGGTACAAAACCCCCATCAATCCGAGTAAGCATCTGGAGCCAGATCTTTAGCTCGTGGAGATCAATGGAGCGCTACCAAAACCGATGGAGCTTTGCCAATTTATTCCAGCTGTAGATATGGTCCCTAAGCCTTAGGTTGTTTCTCTGAATTGATCCCAAACTCTTGATACTTTGAGATGAGCACAGAAGTGTCAGCCTGAACAGATCTACTTCCCAGTTGCAATGGTAACACTATACAGCAGCATCTGCCCACGTCTCCTAGGTACTCACACGTTTTGGCAGTGAGAAGCACTGGGCTTCCCTCCCGTTCCTGGATCATTGAAGACACACGGATGGTGTATGTAGTGCTCTCCTGCAGCTTAGTGATTCTGAAAAATACAGTCTCGGCTGGAACGGTCTGTGAGGTCTCCAACCCACCTAATTAATAGCAATGATAAAATAATAATAATAGTAATAAAAAGAACAGCTTGTGATAATGGAAGGAGAAAGTAATAATGCTTCCCATAGCGAGCATTATTTTATGGCACTTTTCATCCATCGGTCTCAGAGCACTTGGTAAAGGAGAATGAGTTTTATTAGCCTCCTTTTACAGCTGGAGCAATTGAGGCACAGAGAGGTTAAGTGACTTGCACAAGGTCACATAATACATCAGTGGGAGAGCTGGGAACAGAACCCAGACTCATGGCTCCCAGTCCAATGTTCTGTCTGCTGGACCACCCTGTCTAAAGAGGATTGATGTATTTGGTATAGATAAAAAACCCCAAAACTTTCCCTTATGACAATTGTTTACCAAAACTGGCAGTAAACGGAGCATTATTTTAGGTCTTTGATGACTATGTTATATATGGATATATCTATCTATCTATAGAGAGATGCCTGGGCTTAAAGGCAGTGATTAAAGTAGATTGAAACAGGAAGGGGAAATGTTACCACAACAGCCAAAGAGGAAGGACAGAGCCGGTCTGAGTCAAGGAGCAATGGGGGAGTTCTCTTGTCAGCACAGAGGGGGCGCTGTGCTTTCCCCAAAAGCCATTAGTTAGCCCCTGCTTACCAATATGTGAGTGTACTAGTAGCTAAAGAGAGAAAGCCATCAATAACCCAGCCTGAAGGCTCTTCCTGCTTAATGTGGACGTTGAGTTATTTACAACGCTACACAAAAATTTAAAATTGGGGAGGCTCCTGAGTAATCAGAATTTTGGGGCTTTCATTGAAAAAAATTATGGTAATTTTTTGCATTAAAAAAATCCTTTTTTTCCCTACATGGGGAACTTTTTATGAAAAATCATTTCTTGAAACTTTTCATGGTGGTTTTAACCAAAAAATGTCATTGATCATCTTCTGTTTTCAGAAATGAGGTATTTGCAGAAGTTAATTTCTTTTTACATTTTTAGAACGATTGCTTGAAGAAATCCCAAGATGGGTCTAAACAGGCCAGATGTTCATTCTGTAAAACTCTTACTTGGTTCAACAGAAAATTTCAATCAACATTTTGCAAAATGCAACGAAAAGGATCAAGAATTGTTTCTGCGAGCTTTATTGTTCAGTTTTCAACCAGCTCTCTGTGTTAAAAGAGATCATTGTTACCTCACTTCTTCTCCTGCACTCACTTCCTGTCTGCCAGGAAGTGCAACTGACGCAAAATGGCGGCTCAGAAGAAAGGCTTTAAAGCAGCAGCTGACTGAGATCTCCCACCGACTAACCCCTCCAAGGGCGTTTCTAGGTAGCAATCACGGGGTGTGATTGCAGCTCATGGAGCCATAACCAAAATAGCTTTAATCTAGCTAGCGCCAGTACTGGAGCAGTGAAGTTACGGCAGTGCACGGCTCAGTGTGGGCTGTAAAAGCCTACCAAGAAACCTAGAAATTCCTGGCATGGCATAATGGCCACTGACATGGCTTCATTATTCTTTTACCTGAACTAGCTAGATTAAAGCTAGCGCAGGTACGTCAACACAAGCTGCAATCACACCCTGAGACTGCAGTGTAGATATAACTTTAGGATGGGATATAGACGTAGGAGAAGCTGCCAGTCCTAGGCACTGGCCCAGGAGAGATGGGATGGTGCCAGGAGCTACTCCTATGGCCTGCTTGGCCACTCATTGATTGATGGTGGAGGCAGGTAGACTGGAGTGGGATCAGGAGGGTGTGCTAGAGAGAGCTGAGAAGGCTGGGGGTGGAGCCAGGAGCTCACTCCTCCCATCTGGCAAGACTTGCAAAGAGAGGGAGAAATACCGTATGTCCCTCCTGATGTCACGGCTGTCTCAGGAGCCAGGGTGACGTACCCTGGAGCTAAGCGCCATGGCCGGCTCCTCCCCGTCAGAAGGACTGGTCATGATGCTTCAGGGATTGTGCTTTGCAGATTCTGCCATGCAGCAGTGAAAGGGAGAAAGAGCAGGATCCTTTAGGGGCCCCTTCCGTGACTGGTGGAATAACAGGGCAGACGCGAAAAAGGCAGGTGCAGCCAAGAGGAGCTCTTCCTCCAGGGACAATGGATTTAGCTGGAAATCAAACCAAGTTAGCACAAGCAGAAGTGAAGAACAGAAGAGGCCCCAAGCCAGGGGTTCAGCCCACTCTTACGAGATTGGGTGTGGCCCCCAAATTTCCCAAAAGCTTTGTCCCCACTCTGCCTCCCAGGCAGCCAGTTTATAGTCTGTCCCGAGCACCTGTGGGAAGGGACGGGGGAACCTGAGCTGAGAGTCGCCCCTAGCATACCAGCAACCCCGGTACTCTCCCACGATCCTGTACGTGGCCAATGAAGTAAGGCGCCTACCAGTGAGGGGGACCCAGGATATCTTATAGTGTGTTACGCCCGGGGTCCTTTTCCAGGAGAGCTTCAAGCTGTTTACTCCGGTGTCAACGATCCGCAAATCCCAGATGGTTTGGATGGGGTCTGAGTCTGCGAGCGAGGCTGCAGAAATGAACGAAATACAAAGAGCTAAGCCCTGGCAGCCCAGGCCAGATTCTGATACCTTTCCTGCCATTGAATGACCATATTGCTCCATGACAGCCTGCTGACATGAATGGTCCTATCCCTGGAGAAAGGTGCTACTCATTGTGAGTCAGAGGGTCAGACTCAAGTCCACGGTACGTCCAGGGCCACACGCCTGGTCTCACGCAATCCTCTCCACCAGCAACAGATAGCTCACTTAATCCCTGCATAGCATCACTCACATAGCTCACTTAATCCAGGGCACAGCTCACTTAATCCCTGCCATTGCAGGGGGCCCCGGACATTGGAGCACTTGGGTCCTGCTGTTCTCTGCCTGTGGCCAAGGGCTGTTGTCGGGCTGGGTGTGGGGGCAGCTGGGGGGTGACTAGTGGCCTGTGATATATAAACAGTCAGACTGCTGATCCAGTCTGGCCGTCAGCTTGCTGCCTCTGTGACATGCTGGAAGGGCGTATTGCTACCGTCCAATCCATGTGACAGTAAGTGTAGACCAGATATGTGCTATGCCATAAACAACCTGATAACAGGGTGTTAAACCCTTGCTCATCCAGCTCCCTGAGGCCCGGGGATGCAGATGCTAACTCATAAACTGGAAGCACCGCAGAGTTCTCATGATAACATATTCCCAAGACATAACCTCAGCACCACACTGACTTATCTTTCTGCACTGACTGCCCACGTTCCTGCTGCAAGACACAAAATAAAAGCAACCAGTAGCACCGTTTCTTTGTTTAGAGGCTTTTCTGTGCCCCCCCCACTCCCCCCCGCTTCCCACCACACTATCTGAGCAGCTCAGGAAAGGAAGGTAACCATTGGAACAAGCTACCCAGGGGGATGGTAGAGTCTCCCTCTCTTCATGGGCATCCAGTCCTGACAAGAAGACACCTGGAAAATGAGGTTGGTCAAACAGAAGTTACTGGGCTCAATGCAGGGGTAACTGGGGGCAATTCTCTGTCCGGTGTTAGACAGGAGGTCAGAGTACATGACTGGTTGATGCCTTAAGTTGTGGCCTAAACTCTACGAAGTAATATTGTCTCTGTTTTTGCAGATGAGACATTAAGTGACTTGCCCAATGTCACACGGGCAGAACCAAGAGTGGAACGCAGATCTCCAGAGTCCCAGTCAACAGACCAACTTCTATACAGGGAGCTACCCCGCTGGCTTTAGAAACAGGAAAGGCTAGAGAACATTATAATCAGGTTTCGATATAGACCAGACTAAAAATACGACCCTTGGGTTTCAAAATCCAGTTGTTCCAAACACGGCAGGTCCTCAGCACTGCACACTCTAGGCGCATTCTCACTCAGACACAAAGAAGCCGTGGAAATATGTGAAGTCTGCCATAAAGGAAGGAGGGGCAATATGCAGGACATTTCCAAATGCCGCGAGGAATGACGGTGCCTGCTGCTGAAGTGAGCTGGACAAGAGAGACTGAAAGGATTCGGGTCCCCAAGGATAATGTTGCGGAGTGCTCCCAAAGGTCTAAATCTGGCCCTGCCTATTTATGCAGGGACAGCATAACACAGTGGCAGAATGTGTCCTGCATCCCGCTCAAGGATAACAGTCTACTACTGCTGCTAGTTAACAGGGCTGCTCCCTTTGTTCAAGTGGTAGAGGTCTGAGCGGAAGGTGGTAGGTTTAAACCCTGACCTCCCATGCAAGAAGGGGTCATTACAGCAGAACTCACCCGTGTGGTGAGTGAGAGTCACTTCCGGTCCCTCGGACTTGTTGAACACAGCGCGAATCCCCAGTGTATAGTGGGTATTAGGCAGCAAATGGTCAACGCGAGAAGCAAGCATCCTGCTGCCCAGGTACCGGCTCTTGGCAACTCCTCTTTCTGAAAGGTAAAGGACACCACCATGCCTGTAATTCACCAAGGATAGTCGTGGCATCTTCTCCAAAGGGTACCCCTCTTTTCCTCCCCAGTAGTGTTATTTCCCAGGCTGTCTGAGGATTTCTTTATAATGGGAAGGGCGTAAACATAAAGGAGGCGGGGAGAGCGAATCATTTGGAGAGGCACAAGGGGTGAGAACTAGAAGGGGAGGGTTAAACTGAACAAAGGAAAGCGGCGGCTGAATGAGGAAAGGTTTCCTGGTGGCACACTCACGCTGGCTTGGGACTGGCACCAGGACCAGAAGTCATCAGCGGCATAAATGGTCTGGAAACCAGCTAAATATCCCCACGAGGGAGTACCTCCTGGAATAAATGGGATTATTCCTAGAGGGAAACCCTCGATTCCTCTACAAACAGAGGAAGAGATGATGACCCTAAACCCCGACCTGCTCACATATCAGAGTTACTCTGGTTGCCGCAAGGGAAAGCTCATGTAAACGACATTTGGAGCATGTGCATCTTTGACCCCCACTAGTGGTTGGCCAACGTGGAAGATTAATGGGTCAACTACAGATGAAACCTAGGGGCCGCTGTCCTTTAGCTCAGCTGGCAGACGCTCATGCTTTGAGGGCTGAAGGTTCAAATCCTTCTGTCAGTAACACTCGCAGGCTGGCACAGGCGGCCTTTTCACACCCATCCCCAGAAAGTCAGAGCATTAGCTCTGCAGCTCTCGGTCTTGGCAGGCCCAGAGAGCTAAAATAAAACCATCTCCCGGGGCCAGGCAATATTTCACTCGGGCAGACACACTGGGCACGGCCGGCTAGAGCGTCCTCTAATTGCAGCTCGCGCACTTCGCTTTCAACACACTCGTGTATAACCAAAGCGAATCGTGGGCCCCCCATCTGCACTCACCTCTGTCCACGCCCCCGGGGCTCCAGGTGAGTCTGTATCCGGTAGCTGCAGCTGTGGCCCTCCATGCAAGAGAGATGGACGTGCTCGTGTAGGAAGTCACCTTGAAACTGGACACGGAGCCAAGTGGCGCTGCCAGGGGGAAGTGACGTTAGCTGATGTCTCGATTAATGACATGCTCAATAAATGCCCGCACCTATCGGAGATCTCACTGCTAATGGCGCCAGTCAGAGGGAGATGCTCTTAGGGTGCAGTGACTTTAAAAGGACAGGGGTGGCATTTGCTGCTGTGTTTCAGCCAGGGATACAGTCCAGCTGATATTCTTGTGAAATCAGATCCCCACTTGGTGTCAATCAGTGTGGGCCCGTTACCTTCACTGGAGCACTCTTAAGATACACCAGCTGAGATGGTAACATTTGACTGACACCGGGCGTCTGCTAAACCCTATGTGTGGATTGGTTTTTCTGATCCCTTCCGGTCACACAAGCCTCGCTGGATTAATCTGGGTCAGAAGTTGGACGGGAGCCAGCCAAAGGGACCCTGGGTTACCGCCGGGGGTTTTGCTGGTGATTCAGTAGGTGGAGAGGTCGTGAGCCCAGACCCTCACCCTGGCATTAAGAGGCACCCGCACTGCTGGAGGAAATATAAAACGAAAGCCCTGGCTGGCCATTCTTCATCCCTAACAATCCTGTCGCTCTTTTCACAAGAGAATGGGTGTTACCCCAGTGTCAGATTCCAAGACTGGCAAGTCCTGTCTGCCTTCCCTACATTTTTCCTCAGTTTGTGTCCCAATGCTTCTCTGTGTTGTTAAAGCTGTCATGTTCTACCCCAGAGGTGGCTGCATTTCAGAGGTGGGTCTACAGCTAGTTTGTATAACACTTTGGAATGAAAGGCTCTGATCACAAGCTTGTGTCTCCAGTGCCCTTTGGTGCTCTATGTATTGTCGGTCTGCACAGGACACCTGAGCTCCCTGGGCCAGGAGGCACATCGCTGCCGCGCTCCGCATATACTCACGTGTCCTGGCTGAGGTGGTGATCCCAGGTCCCTCCGCCCAGCCAAAGAGCACATAGAGGGAAATCACATACTCGCTGTCATGGGCCAGATTTCGGAGCTGGTAGGCCGTGGTGGAGCTGTTCAGGACCAGCTGCTGAGGTCGGTCTTTGCTGAAGAATTCTTTTGGCAAGAAGAAAAAGAAGCTTAAATGATGTTGGCAAATGGATCAGCTTGTTGCGGGCTGGAGGGAGCCGGGCAGCCAGTGAGTAAAGTTAATAGTTATTGAGGCCAGAAGGGGCCATTCTGACAATCTAATCTGTCCGCCTATAAAGCACAGGCCAGAGAACTTCAAAGAACCCATCAAAGACCTGTATTTCTACCAAACCAATCTCCCAGGAGCAAGATGAAAGCCTGGACTGAAAGAATTAGACCACGCTGCATTTGCAGAATCAAACCCTTAGTGTGTTTTGCTCTTGCTGAAGACACCTTTACAAAAGATCGGCGGGGAAGCGAAACGCTTTTTGTACAGGGGGCGTTTTCTTTTGAAAGGAATTGAAAGCAAGAAATGAACAAACACAGGA
This sequence comes from Emydura macquarii macquarii, assembly GCF_026122565.2. Lineage (NCBI taxonomy): Eukaryota > Metazoa > Chordata > Testudines > Chelidae > Emydura > Emydura macquarii. The sequence continues at coordinate 7,494,280 of NW_027133607.1, read as the reverse complement.
GGTGCTGCTCCAAGGGGGCTGTACCAGAAACGGCACCTTGCCAAAATTAGTCAGTTTCCACCCCCCAAAAAGAGTCCAGTGGACAGGATCCCTTTAGACACGGCTGGGCTGGCGCTGCGGGTGGTCTGCAGAATTTACGGGGAAAAGCCACGCGGTTAGAAAGCCTTTCCCATAATCCCCGGCTCCCACTGCCTGATTGTCAGCTGGCTCTTTCCCATGCCTGATGCAGGGAGAGGATTAGGAGGCTCAGGCGGCACCTTTTGCTCCCCGTATTCAAGGCCTGTCTCTCAGTGCACATCTAGAGCAGCCTCTGGGCTGCTCTAGTTTATATTGTGGCTCTTACGGATCCTGGGAAATAGGGAACCCTGAGCTCTCTGGCCCTGCTCCTCACACTGGCGGCGGGGAGCCAGGGGCATTGTGTGCCGAACTCTTACGCCAGCTCTGCTCTGGCTGGGGAGGTCCTTAGTGTAGTGTAGAGGATTTTCAGCTTCCTTATGTGCTGCCAGAACAGCAGAACAGGCCCTTAGCAGAACCGAGAATTAGGCCCAATGGGCCTGCAGTGAAAAAAAGATCCCCGCGTCAATGCCCACCCTAAGGCCCGGGGGTTGTGCAGCATGGAGAAGTGAACCGTGCCGGAGCAGCCGCGCCCTCCGCCGTGCCCTGATTCTACGTGCTCACTGGGTCAGCTCTGGCACTGCCTCAGTGCTGGGGGAGAGGGGGCCCATCCGTGTTGCAGGGTCGATATTCGCCAGCTTACCTGGAGTAGGGCCCCAAACCACTCTGTACCCGCTGGCCCCAGCAACTGAATTCCAGGAGAGCAGGGCAGAGCTGACTGTTATCTGGGTCACATTCAGGGTCTGGACAGAACTCGACGCCACTTTGAGAAAGACAGCCAAGCAGAGGGGGTAAGCGGAAGAGGTTATGGGTCTGGTACGATACTAGTGGGGAGAGTCCCACTGAAGTCAGTGGGGTTTGGATCAGGTCCCAAGGGACCTACGGACAAGAGCCGCGCACCAGGCTGGTCTGTGCCTGAGAGACCAGAGTGAGGTTGTCAAACTTGGGTGACACGGGAGAGGAGACCTGGGAGCCAACCTGGGGCCAGGTAACACAGAGATCAGCCCCGTGCCAGGATGCAATCAATCGTCTATTTTAGGGGTTTACGCTGCCGCCCATCCCTGTGGCATCCCAGCGAGCTCCGCGGGTCTCACAGCACTCCATGAAGCAGGGTAACTAACATCAACGCCAGTATTCCTGATGGAGAAACTGAGGCAGAGAGGCAAAAAGACTTGCCCGAGGTCCCAAGCACGTCAGTGGCAGAGTCAGACCCCAGATTTCCTGGCTCCCCATTCCCTCTGGAAACTAGGCCAGGCTTCTCCAGTGGGAGTCCTATGACCATGCAGGCTTCCTTCCCCATACGTGTGGGCTTGGCTGTCTTCCGGGGCCACCAGCACTACTCATTTTCTCCCATCCCCCGCCACCCATTCAGCCCCTTCGATTTCCTCCCCAGCCTTTCCTCACCCCCAATCCCTCTTTCTTCTATGCCCGAGGTCTCGCTGACCCGAACCGAACCCTCTCACCAGAGCCAAGCTCTTTGGCCCTTCCCCCTCTCACCTGCCTGCCCCAGGACACTTACGGGTGGTCGCCTTTCTGCTCACCACGGGCCCCTCTACGTCTCCAAAGATGGGGTTGATGGTGATTGTGTACTCCAGACCGGGCTGCAAACCTGGGATCATGTAGCCGGTACAAGTGTCGTCCAGGTTCACGGTCTGAATGCCGCCCTCTGCACCAGAGAGGAGACAACAGCTGACCCCACCTGGGTCTGGCTAGCGAGGGACCCTCACCTGGGACTGGTTCCCCTCTTCCTTTCCCACAGCCCCCCAGAACCCACTGGGCTTGGCACCTCCGCACCCTGACTAACCGTCAGAACCATCAGGGGTCCCCCTAACGCATGGGCGGCTCAGGTGGGAAAAGAGGCGCAGAGGAAGGCTGGTTTGTGGTTCAGGCACCAGCTGGGGACACAGGAGCTCTCGGTTCAACGCCTGCCCCAGCTATGGACTCTCTAGGTCCTGCCCCTTTATGATGGGGTCGGGGTGCAGAATTCTCCCCCAAGCTCTACACTGGCTGGGCAGACCAATTGCTCTGGGCCTCAGTTTCCCATCTGTAACATGGATCGTTTCTCTGTCTGGCGCGTGTAGATTGGAAGCTCTTCAGGGCAGGGGCTGTCTGCCCAGGGCCTAGCATAAGGGGGCCCTGATCTTGGTTGGGGCCTAGCGGTTCTGCTGTAAACACAAATAATAACAATGACATATGGCAGCTTTGACAGACCCAGTGTGGCGTACCCACAGCCCCCCAAACGTCCCAGGGCTCAGTCAGTCATTAGGGTGTGTCGTCCCCCCCCCCTCCCCACAGCACAAAGAGAATAAACCAAACCAGCAAAATACGAACAACTGCACGTGACCGGTCCCGGGAGCAGGGAAGCTGGATTAGCAAGAGCAATGCTACTCGGCCTTCCCACAGAGCTGCGTGAAACCCTCTTATTAACTATCCCCGTTTTCCGGCCAGGGAAAGAGCTGCCCAAAGCGTGACTTGCCCACGGTCGCACGGGCAGTCACTGGTGGCACGGCCGGGATTGAAAATCCAGATCCCCCAGGACTGCAGACCAGTCTTCATTCCTCTAGATCACCCCAATGAGGTGGTGAGGACCTGGTCCCGTCTCATAAAAGCCCCGGGCTCAACTCCTGACCTTGCACTCCCCTGGGCGGCGGGGCAGGTAACATGCTTAGCTCCCGTTGGAAGAAGGGTTCAAAAGAGGGCCCAGCTGGTGGCAGTGCTGCCCAGTGGCTCCCAAGGGAGTCCTGCGCCCTCTCGCTCAGCTGGATAGATGGCAGGGAGTTGAGGTCGGGGGTACAGAGCAGAGCCGGGGATATCTGCGGGCACTGGGAAGGATGGGACAGGGTCAGCTCCTCTCCTCCAGGGGATATGACAAAAAACAAAGCATGCCCGAACTAAACAGTGATTTAATCTGCAGGGGACAATCCTGTCCTGGCTGGAAGGAGAGCGGCAAAGCTCACATTTCCAGGACACTTTGTGACTTCTTCTGGCATGGACAAAGCCAATGGTCGTTATTCTCAGTTCAGCCATTAGGTGGAGCCATGTCCTCATTTTCCTCTCTGCATCAGTGGGATCCCTGTCTCCCCACCCCCCTCCACATTCACACACACACCCCCCACACACACACACACACACACACACATCAGCCACTAATTTATTTGTGTCTATTCTCTGCCTTGGAAGACAGAAAAGAAAAACCAGCCCCCATCCAGGGAGGCACAGTCACCGGGATGGACACCCCAGCATAGAACTGGGGCGGCGGAATTATCCCTCTGGAACCAGCGTTATAAAAGTCGGGGGGCAGGGAAATGACCCAAAAGGGGTGGATGTGTGTGAGTTACGCCGACAAGCGCACCGTGATCCCCTTCCCTCCTGGGAGTCGGCTACAAATCTGTGCATCAGAGAAAGCCGCGGGGGTTGGATTTTCTTATTTACAACAGATCCAAAGCCTGCACACATAGACAGGTAGCCCTTTAGCTAGGAACACGACGCAGAGCCTATGACCCACAGTAGAACATTTCTGATTGCATCCAGCAGAGAGCAGTAGTGAGACATACACACTGGCTAGCTCACGTAGCCTCATCCCCAGCTGTAAAATGGGGGAAAGGAGGGGCTGAGAAGGAAAGTAACTTGCCCAAGGTCGCATGATGAATCAGCAGGAATAGGACCCAGGCGTCCTGAGGTTTAAAAGAACTGAGGAATCTAAACACACCCTTTTTGCAGCATTTCTGGGTGGGCTGAAATACCATGCAAAAGACTGTTCTTAAGGAACAAGCCGGAAGCAAAAGAAATGATTATTTGTATTCCCAGCCATGGGTCAGGGCCCCAGAGCGCTAGGCACTGTATAAACACAGAACAGAAATGACGGTCTCTGGCCCACGAACACGAGTGCCTGCTCTCTCAATTTCCAGCCAAATGATCCAAACCCAGGCGAGAGGACTGGCTAATTCTCTGTGATTTGGGGTGTTTAGTCACGTTTTTGGAAATCCACAATTCATTACTACTTTATTACAAAGTAGCAGGAATGGTGCTACTTCACCCTCCCTTAAAGCACCTTCCCATCAGGGGATCTCAAAGTGATTCATAGATAACATTGAATTAACACCCCTGTAAGGTGAGCGTTATCCCTATTTTACAACTCGGGAAGTTGTGGCACCCAGAGGAGAAGTTACCTGCCCTGTGTAACACAGGAGGTTGGTCACAGGGCCAGGAATAGAACGCAGAAATCCTGGGCCCCTGGTCTTTGTTTTAACCACAAACCCATCCTTCCTGCAGGGCAAAAATAAAACAAGCAAATCTGGATTTCTAACACTCCTCCCCCTTAAAAAAAGCATAAAGAGTGTTTGAATCAGGGGTCAGAGAAACGAGCCCAGTGCAAAACTCAGATCTGGATCTGGATTCAAATCCCATCGCATGGGTGGTTTCGACCAGTTCTGTCTCTACTTTCACGCTGCATTGTAGGAAGATGGGATGGGAAGCTGAGGCCCGGTGCCACTAAACAGGGGTGGTGACCAAAGCAAAGGCAGAGCCAATAATGCTGCAGGCTGCTAACAAAGCATCATGAAAATAACACACGCCTCTGGTTCCTGGAGGCTCTACCTGCCGAGACCCAGGTGAGTCTGTAACCTGACGCTCCCTTGAGCGGCGTCCAGCTGGCCTGGATAGTGTCAGTCGTCTCATTCTGGAGCAAGATGCTTTTCACGGGCAGAAGCTTCACTGTAAGAGTTAAAGGGAATAAACATTTCAGAGAAGCCGCATTACAACCCAGGCACCCGACAGGCTTTTCAGGAACCGTTGGCTGCCTCCCGCCCACATTAGCCAGCGGGGAGAGAGATTTCTAAGGGTTCCTTCATAGCCTGTCAGTTTTAATGCATCTAATAAAAGACTGGTGTCCACCCATCAGGAACAGTCACACTGAACCCGAGCTGCAACAAAGCCAGCTGCTCGCGCTGTCACTGTCACTTTCTCCGGCCCGCACCGATGCACCAGTCTGCTTTGATTTACACAGCGTGAATACAAAACGCTGGGACGCCAACGGATCTGCAGGCAGGGAGCAGGCCCAGGCTTGGAGAAAGAGGCGGGCACATGGGATGAGTGGATGAACGAAGGGAGGGGGCAGAGGGGGAAGCTACTTGTTTTAAATACTGGGCCCGTCTTTGAGTATTTAGCTCAACTGCATCAATTCCACCAGCTTCCATGAAATGGAGGATCTGGAGCAATTTCATTTAGTGCTCGGGAAATTTCAGTTCTGGGTTGGTGGGTGGAGCCTAAATGAACAATAGGCTCGCCCCCTCCGATGAGGGGCGGGATCACAGAGACCAAACCACAACTAGCTATAGTGAAAGCTGCCATCAGAGGAGTCCTCTTTATCCACAGCACAGGCGTAGCAGGGCCAGCTTCCCTCTTCCAGACCCCTGCCTCACACCAGACATGCTGAGCCCCACATCTAGGAAGCTGGAGGGGGCTGGCCCAGCTGCTGAAATTGACAATGAGAGTGACAAGGAAGATGGTGAGCAAAGCTGGATGGGAATTCGTTGACTAAACGTTGAGGGTTGTCAAAAAACAAATGTTGATTTGACTGAACCAAAACTTCTCAGGGGAAATGGGCAGTTCCAACAAGTTTCTCGATTCAAAAAACTAGTTTTGAAATTGTTGCAAAATCCCCCTGTGACATTATTGAAACAAAAAATTCCAATTTTTTTTCTTTTTTGTGTGTTCAGAATGATTTTTCATTTAGAAATTCCCAGGGCAGGTGTGAGCGCAGGAGCACGTGTGCAAAGGAGGGCACACATGAGCACAGGGACAGGCCTGACAGTGGGAATAAGCATGCAAAAGAGAGCACGCATGTGCACAGGGGAAAGCGTGAGAGCAGGAACGAGTGTGCATGAGAACAATTTCCAGTGCAACTAAGAATGACATCTAAGCAGTCAAACCACTTACATGTTCTCCCTGTAGCAGACACTGGCTGGCTAGGGGCCTGGTGGTACACAGCATAGATACTGACAGCATATTCTGTATCCTCCTCCAAGCTGTCAAGCACATGAGAGGTGACGTCACCGCCCAGAATCTGCTCATAGGTCATTCCAGTTCTGTTCGCTGTGGAGGCCAAAACCAAATAGGACACCCTGGTGAGTGACACCGGCGGGCAGAGGAGTGCGGCGTATTTGCCATTCTAATGTCAGCATCCGCGAATTGGACGTGGGGCAGCCCCAGAATTGAACCGGCTGGATTTCCAAAGCAAAGCCCCCGCTTTGATGGGATCGTCCCGCTTCCTACAAAAGGATCCAAACTCACCAGGGAAGGCCAATGCAGTGTCACCTCCGAATGACACAGACATCTGAGCTATGCAATGCGATCCCCGCTGCATTGTGATGGCAGGGCTAGGCCTTAGAGGACAAAGCTCCAGAAGTGGGGAAATCGCTTTTCCCAGGCCTCAGGAGACCAACCACTTACATGAAGCTGGTGTGAAAACCTAGTAGATCACAACTCACATCTCGGGATGTAGATCTTGTAGCCTTCTAGCTTCCCTAGGGGAGGAGTCCAAGCTACCTTGAGGCTAAAAAGTCCTTCTTCGATGACCCGGAAATTAGTCACTGGAGGGACGGGAGCTTTAACACACAAAAGGGACCCAGAGGTTAATGGCCAGCACTGCCTCACAGCAGAGACCCCATACAAAGACGAGAAACTCCCGCGATCCCCAGGGATGAAGGCACACAGCAGTGAACAGACACTCAGAGAATCCTAGAATCCTAGAAGTTTGGGGTTGGGAGGGACCTTAGGAGGTCATCCAGTCCAACCCCCTGCTCAAAGCAGGACCAACCCCAACTAAATCATCCCAGCCAGGGCTTTGTCAAACCGGGCCTTAGAAACCTCTAAAGATGGAGATTCCACCACCTCCCTAGATAACCCATTCCAGTGCTTCACCACCCTCCTAGGAAAAAGGTTTTTCCTAATATCCAACCTAGACCTCCCCCACTGCAACCTGAGACCATTTCTCCTAGTTCTGTCATCTGCCACCACTGAGAACAGCCTAGCTCCATCCTCCCTGGAACCCCCTTTCAGGTAGTTAAAGGCTGCTATCAAATCCCCCCTCATTCTTCTCTTCTGCAAACTAAACAAGCCTAGTTCCCTCAGTCTCTCCTCATAAGTCTTGTGCTCCAGCCCCCAAATCATTTTTGTTGCCCTCCGCTGGACTCTCTCCAATTTGTCCACATCCTTTCTGTAGTGGGGGTCCAAAATTGGACACAATACTCCAGATGTGGCCTCACCAGCACCGAATGGAGGGAAATAATCACTTCCCTCTATCTGCTGGCAATGCTCCTACTAATGCAGCCCAATATGCCGTGTTAGCCTTCTTGGCAATAAGGGCACACTGCTGACTCATATCCAGCTTCTTGTCCACTGTAATCCCCAGGTCCTTTTCTGCAGAACTACTGCCTAGCCAGTCAGTCCCCACTTGTCTCACAGTATCAGACCCCCTTGCTCCCTTCCATCCCCTCACTAGCATCACTAGCATCCATAGTTCTTTGTGTCATGCCCTCCGGCACCAGCACCGGCACCGGCACCTGTGCAAAGTGAATGTCACATCATCAGACTGTTCCAAGATCACCCACAATGCACCACTGCTTAGTACAGTGCTGGGAACTCTAGGGGATCTCCTCCCAGGGTATTGGCACTGACTCCATTGGGGGCAGTGTTAGCTTGGAAGCAGGGCAAAGCTGCAATGGCGCATGCACTGAATCTCATTAGTGCCTCCTCGTGTGACTCTGTACTGATCCAACCAGCCGCAGCAGTCAGATCTACAGCTTCTGCCTTTGGCTCGCTGGTGGGGATAATCAGATATATTGTGTGGCTTTACTTCCCCCACCAAAACATTCCGTCTTATTCTTGGCAAGTGCACATGAGGAAACGTTCCCAAGACTCATTATGTATTAATTCTGTCTGAGATCCTCCCTCAAGAAGACATACACCACCCAAAAAAGAACAATCCCTTCCAACGTCCCTCGGGAAAAGCAGACTAGACGCTTCACGCAAAACAGAGGAGCTGAACTGATGCAATTGCTTAACACACCTGCCGCGCAAAAACACCTGGTTCAAGACGCACCCAGTCAACCAAATCCAGAGCCAGAGGAAACAGGGGTCTTTCTGGTGTGGCACCTGGCCTGAATTTGGCCCTATATTTCTGACACTGGGAAACTGGCTCTTAAAGGAACAGCGGAGTGATTCGACGTCGCTCATTACACTACAGAGGAGATCCCAATAAAATTCAAATTCAAAATGTGCCTTAAGTAGAATCCCACAGAAAGGTGCTGCCTTGCCATCCCGATGATCTAGAGAGAGCTCCAGGGAATCAGGTGACTGGGTGAAAGTCACCACCATGCAGAGGGCCAGCCCAACACGTGTGCACCAGATCAGCTCCTAGGAGCAGGGACTTGGACGACCTTCACTTAGGGCACTTCCTGAGTTCCAGGGCTTAATCATGCAACTTCGATGTTCTCATTGGGTGAAATTCACCCCTGCATGTAGACAGCCAGTACATGGCCCGTACACCACCTAAATCCGCCAACAACCTCAAAATAGAACACAAAGTCGTACGTAGGCCTTGTGCCCGTGCTCTGCGCAGGGGTGAATTGCTAGAGAGTTTTGCCGGGCTACGTGCAGCATGACAAATTTCCTTGAAATAAGTAAGCCCCAGATCCTGCCCTCATGGGCAGACCACTGCCCCGGTGCTAAACCCCCGCAAGTCCAATGCATGCTGCAGCGTCATGGCCTAAGACAGCTCACCGAATCTCAGGCACTTGGAAATTCGATTAAATCAGACGCCATCATTGATTAATTCAATACCATCATTCATTAAATCAGACAGTGTCGGATGCTTCCAAAGCTGCACCAAACACACAGTTTCCCGGCTGGCTTCGGGACATGCCAACAAATAAATAACAAGAGGAGCAGTTTCCAAAGGACACACTCACTTGTCTTGCCTTTGACGGTCGTTGACTCCCCGAGAGCGTCGGCATAGACGGCCAGGACCGTGAACAAATACTTAGTGTCGGGCTTCAGATCTGACACCAGCACAGTGCTTACGTTGCCATCCAAAACAATCTGTCACACACAAGAGGAGAGAGGCACTTAGCCGGTCACTTTTGGGTGAAGCAGGCGTAGGCTCCAATGAGCTACACAACTAGCCGTGCAGATCTGGGAGGACAGTGAATGCCAACCAGGTGTTCAAGCATTTTGACAGCATGCTGTATTCCCTTTGATTTGGCTGAGGGTTGAAAGGGGATTTTCATCCAAGGACGTAAACACCACAGAGGGGAAGCCATTGGCTTGATCCAAGGCAGCGTTCCTAAGTCAGTGGGAGATTTTCCATTAACGTTGATGGCCTTTGGATCAGAAGCAACGGGAGAAAATCGCTCAGTGAAAAATGTAGGCTGAATATTTATTTCTGAGTTTTATTTAACTAGTGAAACTCTCCAGCGCCGAGACTGTCTCTTGTTCAGCGCATGCACAGCGCCTAGCACAACGGGGCCCTGATCTCAGCTGGGGCTACTGCAATGCAAATAATAATAAATATCAGGGTAACATGGAAGGCTGGCCAGCTTCTACTACTCTTACCCCGAGTCGTCCCTTCCCCTGTGAGTGGCCCGCTGAAATCAGTGATGCTACGGAGAGTTGGGGTGGCAGAATCTGGTCCAATGAGATGAGAGAGTATTATTGTTTAGTAGCTCCGGGCCAAAAGCATGCTCCGCACTGCCCCGAAGCCGCAGGGACTGGAAGCAGAAGGGCTAGCATGTTGCAAGGAAGTGGCTGTTCCAGTGCTTAATTTGTGCCAGGGCTTTTCAGGGCTGAGCCCCGGCACCTCTAGGCTTAGCAGTTCGTTGCCCCGAGCGCATTTTATGAATGTAAAAAAATTGCTTGAGCCCCGGCAGCTCTTTCCATATGAATTAAGCACTGGGCTGGTCTCATGCTCTACGCAGCCCAGATAGAAGACAGGAAGCACCGGGATGCTTCTGAGAGAGTCTGCTCATGAGATTTCCAGTCTCAGCTCAAGACCAAGGAATCACGGTGGCTCGGGATGGGAAAGAGCCATTAGATTCATCCTGTCCTTTTCCCGCCAGCCAGGGTGTCACAGGCGGCCTTGAGGGCTGTAATTATGTCTCCCTCTGGTGGCTGGCCCCGGAGATGAGCCGCACCTTCTACATCTCGACTGTTACCAGAGCTGCTGCTTTCACTCAAGTGACAGGGCCGGGGGTGCTGAATGCCCCAGATTCAATTCCCCCGCGTCTCTGTGCGTAGACACGAGTCACTACCCGGGAGTTGGTGTGGGGTGAAGAGCTGAAATTCTGAATGCTTATTTCAGCCTAACCAGATGCCGGAACTATTCCAGCTAAGGTCCTGGCCAATCTGGATGGCCCAGTAGCTCAGGGTGTTGGCCTGGCCTTCAGGAAACTAGGAGTCAATTCCCTGCTCTGCCCCAGACTCCCTCTGTGGCCTTGAGTGAGGCACCTAGCCACTCTGTGCCTCAGTTCCCCAGCTATATAATGAGGAAGCTGGGTCTGTCCTGCCTCCCTGGAGGATAAATCTGTTACTGCCTGGGAGATGCTCAAATATTACAGTAATGTGAGCCACAGAACTAGAGTTCTTTATGACTGTAGTTCCACAGAGCCCCAGTCACAGACCAAGACACCATCGTGCTAGATGCTGTACCAAACACAGAACAAACAGATGGTCCCAAGAGATAATCTGATGCTTCAACATGCCAAATCCACGTCTTGAGTTAAAGTGGTTGTAAATCAGCAGCACAATCATCCCCAGAACCCTAGAGGTATTTTCCATCCATTCAAACGAGAATGATCTTACAGCTGGACACTGAAGGGTCTTCCCCTGGAGAGAGATCATAGAATCCTAGAAGATTAGGATTGGAAGGGAACTCAGGAGGTCACCTAGTCCAACCCCCTGCTCAAAGCAGGACCAACCTCAGCTAAATCATCCCAGCCAGGGCTTTGTCAAGCCAGGCCTTAAAATCTCTAAGGATGGAGATTCCACCACCTCCGTAGGTAACCCATTCCAGTGCTTCACCACCCTCCTAGGGAAAACATTTGTCCCTAATATCCAACCTAGACCTCCCCCACTGCACCTTGAGACCATGGCTCCTTGTTCTGCCATCTGCCACCACTGAGAACAGCCTAGCTCCATCCTCCCTGGAACCCCCCTTCAGATAGTTAAAGGCTGCTATCAAATCCCCCCTCACTCTTCTCCTCTGCAGACTAAACAAGCCTAGTTCCCTCAGCCTCTCCTCATAAGTCTTGTGCTCCAGCCCCCTAGTCATTTTTGTTGCCCTCCGCTCCAATTTGTCCACATCCTTCCTGTAGTGGGGGGCCCAAAACTGGACACAATACCCCAAATGTGGCCTCCCCAGTGCCGAATAGAGGGGAATAATCACTTCCCTCGATCTGCTGGCAATGCTCCTACTAATGCAGCCCAATATGCCGTGAGCCTTCCTGACAATAAGGGCACACTGCTGACTCATATCCAGCTTCTTGTCCACTGTAAGCCCCAGGTCCTTTTCCCAATGCATGTTACCAGCCTTTGCTAAATCCCACTCTCAATGGGGCAGCACAGGGTTTACCGTGAGCAGAATGTGGCCCCTTGCCAAGGGACTGAACGAAAGCTCTCGTGCCCCACTCATGAAGTGCAGTCTCCTCTAGCGGCAGCTGTTTGATCCTGCACCAGGACCTCACAGCCCAGCCCCACGTGAAAAGTGAACATTGCTCTAGCTGGGGTTCAAAACATGCGCATAATATTAACCCCCCAGGGCCTGTTTTTCAGAGGTCTTCTGGCTTTTCATGCAGTTGTGGGTGCTGAAGAGACTCCCTTTGAGCAGAGGAGGTATGTCGTCCATGGGTGTGTGTGGGTTACAGTTCTGTGGCAAACCACTGAGCCTCTGAGTTCCTACAACCCATTTCTAAAGAGCTTTCACTCCAGCTGTCACAGCTCGTGCTTTTTGCTCTGGAGGTCTCCTGTGCAACCCCTCGTACATTGGCCAGGATAACAGCCGTCACGAGAGCCCTGCGCGAATACGAAAATGTGCATCCGCATCCGAACTGCATCCGCGAGAATCACCTTCTATCCCACTTGCGATCCACAGGCCGTTTTTTTATCTGCACCCACCCGGGCACGCTATCTCACCGTGCCGCTTAGAAGAAGCGTCTATGTGCATGCGTGTGTGCTGGATAGAGGCTCTCGAAGGCGGAGAACTGCAGGTATAAAGCGGATATCCGTGGATTTGCAGGCCCCTAGACGTCGCACTCAGAGTCTCTGAAAATCAGGGGATGACAAACGTTCCAGGTGACAAATTCACATTGTTTGCCTGTCACCCTGGGGAGGAAGGGATGACGCCTACCTGCTGCTGGCCCTCGGAAATTAGCTGTCCCGTAGTGGAAAGTGAATTCAGGAGGACGTGGTATTCCACCACCTTCCCCGTGGCTGGAGTCCAGGTCAGCCTCAACGAGCTGTAACTTGGATTGCTGACGAGCAAATCCCGGGGACCAACGATCTTCTCCACTAAAAGCAGGTGGGGAAATAAAACTCCTGTTAGTGACACCCCTGGACAGGACTCCTGGGGGTAGGGGCTCTCTATTAGCAAAGCTGCCATTTCCCTTCCAGAGAGAGCCTTGAAAAGGAACCATCAGACACAGCAAACCAAGTGGTAAGACTGAAGGGGACCAGCAGCCGAGCTCTAGATCTGTGCCAGGATCTAAAGATCTCACCTCACGCATACCCCGAGGGAGCCATCCTATAGACCTGATTAGGGAGGAGTCCAAGAGGATTCGAGAGACAGTTGGTAAAGTTCCCCTGAAATTATACGAAAAACCTACACAAATGAAGAGAGAACAGGCTCCTTTCTGGCTTTCTTTTTTAAAAAAAGCCATCAGATGGGATTCTGTGACAGGCTGAGAATACCCTATTACAATCTATAGGATGGTCCAAAACACTACAGAATTCAATAGAAAACCAGTACCGTTCCTATGGGACTTTTAGAGAGGGGCACACACTAATGGGTGAGGTACACCCTAGCTATATCCCGAAGTATCAGTTCCCTGATTCACTCTCAAGTTTTTCAGCCAGCCCTGTGCACAGGGGTGTTGTTACGGTGGATACAAATCGGTTACTAAGGCTGCTGGGCCTGTTAAAACACCTGGGCCTCTCTGATGCTGGCACTGAGCTGGCAGCTGTCTGTCTTTCTGTCTGTCTATCTGCTACGGCAGTGGCAGCAGCAGCGACTGCAAAGGAGATCTCCCACTGGTTTTCCCCCCACATCACTAGAGGCATTTAAATGCAGGCTGATAAATCACTTGTGTGACTGAGAGCCAGACGCAAAGACCACTGGAGTCAATGGAAACCTTCCCCATTGCCTTCACTGTAGAGCTGCGTGAAAGTTTTCGTCTGAAACTTTTTCTTCGCCCCAAAAGGCAGACGCCGGTCGCCTGACACATTTCATCATTTGTGCTGAATGGGCCGAGTTGTTGTAGTAACAAGAACAACAACAACAAAATTCCCGAAGTTGACAGGTTTTGAGTTTTCGATTCAAAGTGGTTTTCCACTTCGAATTGTACTCAAATTTTATTAACTTTTTGAAAGGTTGAAAATAAAAAAACTCTTCAACTGAAGGAAACGTTTCATTTTGGGTTGAACAGAACGGTCGGTTGCCCCCAAAACAAAATGTTTTCGAGCTTTTTAGTTCGCCAAAAAATTCAACAACAAAAATGTTTGTCTGGAGTCGACCTGAAACTTTTTTTTTTTTTTTTTTTGAATCAGCTACAAAACCGAAAAATCAGTTATTTGCCCAACTCTACGTCAGTGGAGATTGCCCCAGGCCCTGGTATAGAGGGAAATCCTCTATAGGTTGAAGCTGATATCCCAGGCAGGGTTAGCCCCCTACTATCCCTCAATTCTACGAACAGCCTCTCCTGCTGCAACCATGAACAGCGTGGTCACTGCCCTCTGAATGACAAACCAGATGCTTTGGTGGCTGGCGGGCTTCTAAGGGTCTGTCTACAGGCCATTAAACACCCACGGCTGGCCCCTGTCAGCTGACACGGACTTGTGGGACCTGGGCTGTGCGTCAGTTTAATTGTGGCACAGACATTCAGGCTCCAGCCGGAGCCTGGGCTCTGCGACCCCATGAAGGGGGAGGATCCCTTAGCCCGGACTAGCCAGAATGTCTAAACCGCAATTAAACAGCCCCGGAGTAGCTTGAGCCCCACAAGCCCGAGTCAACTGACACGGACCAACCGTGGGGGTTTAAATGCAGTGTTGTCATATCCTCAGAAACTCATATGCACTAAAAGTCCATTGACGAGAATAAATGGGATGTAGGAGAGAAATTGTAATGGGTTGTAGGATGCCCCTCCCCCGGGGGAGGCTCACTGATGGAAAAAGGGGCCAATTCAACCAAATGGAAAGCAAGGGTGGGTGGGAGTCCAGACTCACCATTCACAGTCTGCCTGAGGGGCCATGGAGGCTCAGAGGCCGTGACACAGAGCCTTCGAGAGAGTTTAAGGGACAAGGTATCCAGCAGGTGGAAATCTTCGGTGTAAAGCACATGCTCCTCCAAGGGCTTGGAAGCTATTTTTCTCAGCTCGTTTCTGTCGGTATTCTTAATTCCTACACGAGGGGGGGGAGGAAAGAAAGGGAAAACAAGAGATCTGATTCTCCACAGCCTTCTGCCTGGCCTTGTCATTGACAGATGTCTGCGAAGCAGAAAGGCGAATCAAACCCGATATTTAGTGGTATATTCCCCCAGCGTCTATGCAGTTCCCGCTGCTGTGCACTCCCTGGGTGTCTATGCACTATTTTGTCATGTATAACCCCGTGGTGTATGCAGCATTCAGCGGTGTAGATCCTAGAGAATATATGCAATACCCACTGGTGTACAGCCTTACAGCATACACGCAACAGACAGTGGTGACGTTCTAACCATCTTCATGTCTACCATACGTACCCACAGCAAAGACTGTAACTCCTCTGTCCTGTAGCGCCAGAGCAGCGTCCTCAACAGGGTCAGCAGATTTCCCATCCGTTATTAAAACAAGTATCTGCAAGGAAGCAGAGTTACAGCCAGACAACGGGGCGCCTAAGGTGAGCAATCTGCAACATGATCAACCGACGTGCGCCCCGTGAGGAAGGAGTCAAACTAACGACCTTGGAAAGTGGAGGCTGCTGTTTCGCCACAGAATAGGAATCACATCCGGGCAAGCTTCCTTCCCCACACACCTTCTCCTGCCCAGCCACTGCATCTCAGACACCATGAACCCTCGGTCACCAGCCTGAGACCAGCAACGAGCCACCAGATGATAACCACCTTCAGTCACTGTCAGCCAGGGCCAGATTTGAAATGGTGGCTGAAGTGAGCAGGTCTGTATCCCACTGCACGCGCCTCACAGCCAGCTGAGAAGAATGGGCCAGATAGGCAGGGCAGCGTTCCCCTTTTGCCCTGTCTCTCATGGGTCTGCAGAGCAAACAAGAATTGCTCAGGCTTAATTTGAGGCTTCCCAGAATTCAAAGGCCCTAACGTGGAAAGGAATATACAGCATTTCACGTCAGGGAAGCGGATGACCCAGTCAGAAGAGGGATTCTTGAATAAGAAATTATAACCATCCCTGATTTCATTGCTGCCCTGCCATGCTGGGCTATCTGCTCCCCAAGGAGCCGCTCCAGGCACACAACATCCATCCACCATGTCAGCTGTTGTTCACGTAACCGACACTAACACAGCATGGCTATCTGTCCCCCTCTGGTGGCTAAGCCATGTATAGAAGCGCATGAGTTTGCAACTGCCACCAAGCTGGCCATGTTATTCCTTTAGCTCACGCAGTAGCGGCTCACGCTCTTAGATGCGGAGGTCCTGGTTCAACCTGTTGCAGATGGCCATTGGGGGCGAGGGGGGCTCACCTTTGCCGCATCTCCTCTGGACGCTGCCGGACTGAACACCCCGTGGGCCACAAACGCCAGGGCATCCCCTGTTTTTGCACTGCCTCCTTTGAATGAGAGCTCCCTGACGGCCACCAGCACCTCCTCGATGGTGATGTAATCCGTCAACTCGATGCCCACCCTGAGAGCAGGAAACAAAGGGGGTGCAAAAAAGAGAGCATCTTTACCATCCCCCATGAATCACAGTGGGGACTGTACAATGCAACGTTTAAAGGCTTAGGCGGGCACACCAAACCTCAATTACTTCTGAGAGAAACGGGCACGTAGGTTCCGTGAAAGGACATCACACACGGATACGCCAGCTCGCTTTGTTCCCCTTCTTCCACTGAGATGTCGTGCCACTGAAGGAGGGATATTGATCTCTAGAGGTGGGGCCCAGAGGTTCAGGACTCTACCACCGGTCCCAGTTGAACATGGTGGAGTCTCCATCACAGACCATTTGAAAATCAAGGTTGCATGTTCCTCTAAAAGATTTGCTCTAGGAATTATTTTGGAGAAGTTCTATGGCCTGAGTTTTACAGCCGATCACAGCAGCCCCTTCTGGCTTTGGAATCTACGACTCTCAGGTTATGTCTACACAGCAGTTAAACACCCGTGGCCGGCCCACGGCAGCTGACTCAGGCTCATGGGGCTGTAAAACTGTGGTGTAGACATTCAGACTGCGGCATCTACACCACAATTCTACAGCCCCAGGTAGGCATGCGAGATAACCGAGCTGAGTCCAAAACACTTTATTAAACTATGTGGAGGGCGATGGTGCTTTCAGTTACCACCATGCAAGGCCATTGGGACTGAGTCTCCTCTTCCTGACCCCGGTTCTATACCAATGCAACTCCACTGACTGCACTAGAGCAACCCCTGGAAGGGAGATGATGAACAGACTGCGAATGCGTGGAACTGAGAGCAGCAGTGGGAAGCTTCCCCAACACCATTTTACTGAGACAAGGGATACCCCTTGCTGACTCTGAGCCAGATTTTTAAAGGGATTTAGGCCATAAGCTCCCATTGGAATCAGTGGGAGTTGGGTGCCTAAATCCCTTGGAGGCAGTGCTTAATTCAGAATGAAAGAGGTGCCGGGGCTCAAGCAATTCTTTTTATGTTCATAACTGATGCAGCAAGCCCAGAGGTGCGGGGCTCTGAACCGCGAAGGCCAGAGGGGCCGGGGCTCAGTTCTCCCAGTGTGTGCGCTAGCCCAGCGCTGCGCACACGGCCGATGCAGCAAACCACGATCCGGTTACCCAATAAGACCAGAGATCCGTTTCAGTAATGAAGGCACCAGGCCAGATTTATTGCCGACGAGGCACAGTAAAAAGCGTCCTATACGTGCTACCAGCACACTTAAAACATGCATGCCTGTGACAGTGGACTGGCTCAGTAAATGGCGGGACTTTCCGTTCCTCGCTCAGCCAGACAAAGACCCTCCCTTTGAGACCCTCTTTTATATGCTGATCCAAACAAGCATGGGCACCCATGCTCTGCCCCAGGGCCCACCCAAGGCCGGGCCCCCTCCTGCTGCAGCTGATCATCACTCTCAGCTGCCCCTCCCCTGAAGCGGGCAGGGGCTGGGGCGCAGGTGGCCTAGCTGGAGGGATTTGGGTTGTCCAGGGCTAGCCCTCATGCCTCCCCATGCTCCAGGGCTGGGTCATCCCGGCACTGGGGCATGCCAGCCCAGCTCAGCTCCCCGGGGCCAGGGTCTCCTGGCCCTGCCTATCGCTCGGGCTGCCTGGCGCTCTGGTGCTGGGGCAGGCAGTCAGCCCGGGGCCAGGGTGGGTCGGCGCTGGGGCAGGCCGGGCCGTCACTCTGGCGCTGGGGCAGGGCAGCACTCGGGCGGCGCTGAGGCAGGGTGACGCTCCGGGGCAGGCCAGGCTGGTGCTGGGGTGGGCTGGCGTTCCAGAGGGCTGGGGGTGCATGGACCGCCCGGAGCTCTGGTGCTGGGACAGGCCAGCCAGCCTGGGCCCAGGGTGGGTTGGTGCTGGGGCAGACCAGGCCAGCACTCGGCAGTGAGGCCGGCTGGCCAGCTTAACACTCGGACCGCCCAGCGCTCTGGTGCTGCTGGGGTGAACCAGCCGTCCCAGAGCTGAGCTAGGTCGACGCTGGAGCGGGCCAGCGCTCTGGGGCTGTGGTGGGGCAGGCCAGCACTCAGCACTCCAGGGCTGGGACTTCCCGGCCGGCCTGGCGCTTGGGCCGCCCGTGGCAAGATTCCAGCAGAAGAGAAGGCGGATGGGGCAGGGGTTTGGGCAGAAGGGGCAGGGCTGGGACTAGTCTCCCCGAACACGCAGTTCACGAACCACCCATGCAAACAAGTTTCATACTGCCTCTCTGACGTGCGTCGTCGCCACCCTCTGCCATGGCAGGACACCACCCTTTACTTTGTACTGAACGGTTTGATCAGACATCTCTAGCCAGCAAATTGTTACCTCGACCTGGGAGGGGGCGGCCTGTCCTTGTTATCTCTGAGGAATGAGCGTGTACCATCCTGTATCAGCGTGTCCTGGAATGCGCCTGCATGTTCAGCGCCCGGCATTTCTTTAGGAATGTGTATTTCTGCAATGCCAGTTTCTGTGAGCTCTGATTTCTGCGAACTTTGCTTTATAACAGCAGGGCCTGACTGCTAGGTCAGCTCAGGCCTCGGACCTCCCACCCGGCCTCTTACACTAGGCCTCATGTCTCAGGTTCTCGCTTTCTACTACACAGCACACGATCACAGAGGACATTGCTGCATCAGGATCTGGGGGCTGGTCAGCCTCCATTTTGGAGGGAGGGGGGGTGTATTCGGACGGCGACGGGGCTGCAGCTTATTGCTGAATCTCTTTGCTGAGTTATGTAACAGTCAAATGAAAGTAAACATTGAATAGAAGCTCTCCATGCCTTAAAACACCACTGCTACAGGTGGCGTTCATAAGGTTGCCCATCACCATGGCATCTGGCCGGGCTTCAGACCAAGCCCCAGTCTTTGCAAATGCATCTTTCCTGTTTTAAAATTGAACGCACCTTTCATGTACCACATAAATCCACTCCAGCCTCGCTGACAGACCGAGGCGGGACTCAGAAACCCTCTGCACTGACAGGAAATGAAGGTTTGCCCCCACCTTGGCTTCTCTGCGTAGAGGGCCACTCCCAGCCGAACGCCGTCTGCGCCCACTGCCACGTTCTCGAAGAAGAGGACGACGCTGTAGATGAAGTCTTTGATCAGGCGGAAGTTCCCTTCCCCCATGCTCCAGGACTCGCCCACCAGGAACAAGATGTCGGCCACTTCTGCCGTCCCACATGCTGTGGGGAGAAGAACAGAGGGGCTGCATGGGCTGGGAGGCTGGTCCTATGCCCCGGAGCCTGTGACGGACCAGCTAGTATGTAAAGCATCTGAGGGAACGTCAGCCCTACAGGTCACGTAACCCCCCTAACGATACGACAGCTAAAGGAGACGGAGATTGAAACCTGGCTAAGAGACGCAAACCCTTTGCAAATCTCTGGCGCTGAGGTAATTACATGGCTGCTGTTACCATAGCATCTGAGCACCTCACAACCTCCAGTGTTCTCACAACACCGCAGCGCCCACGTCACAGAGGGGGAACTGAGGCGCAGACAGACAACGGCCCAGATCTTCAAAAAGTACTGAGACGCCTAACCGCCATTGATTCTGTTGTTGATCTCAGTCCAGAAGGGTTCATGGTGATGCTTTAAGGATCTGAACCCAAATGACTTGCTTGAGGTCACATAGGGAGAGCAAGGAATTGAACCAAGCACTCGCAGGCTAGCACCTTAACCACTGGGCTGTCCTTTCTCTCCAATATAAATAATGGGCCAAATTCTGCACTCAGTTACACCTGTACAACAACCTCATTCACAGCCTGATTGGCTGGGAGCTCACTTCCACTGGGGTAAGCCAGGAGTCACTTCGGTACGTCAATGGAGTGGGGAAAGAGGCCATCTGAGCAAATGGCAGATTAAGGAAGTGACTTTCGCAGGTTTCTAAGGCTGAGTTTCAGTTCTCAGGCGTGATTCGGATTGGTCTCAAGCCAGGCTGTGTTACTGCTGGGTTCTAGCGCGCCATGGCCAATGACACTTCTAGAGCGGAGTGAATATTTGGTTGTTCGGTGCCAGGGCCGAATCAAAAAATTCCGTTCAAACAAAACATTTTATTGAGCCGGAAACAATGTTTTTTTGTTTCAGGTCATTTGTGGGTGGTTTTTTTTTTACCCTTTCTTTGGTTGGTTTGCGTGTTTGAATAGTGGCGTTTCATAAAAACACACCGTTTCTCAAAGAAAAATGGGCGTGGTTTGTTTGAAAGGGCCCAAACAAGTCGTTCTGACTTTTTCAAAATACGGGGGCATTTTTTTGGCCAGGATGATTCACTGAATTTGGTAAAAAGTTTGGATGCCCCCCAAAATGTGTCTTTTGGTGAATTTACTATTCACTGAGAAAAGGTCACCCAGTTCTAGCCGCTTGCTCTCCATTTGCCTCTTCATTCCACTTCCTGGTATTCACAGAGATCCTGCTCTTATTCCACATGAACACTTTGGGTACAAGTAAACCAACAGCATAGGATGGATTCATTCCCCTTTCTGCTGCTCCATACAGATTGCTGGGAAATTCCCCTGGAACGGGGCAATGTAGGCAGCTCTGGGCCACCCTGCCAGCACCATGGCCAGAGGAGCTTGTGTCCCACTGTGCTGGACTGTGGAACAGCCTCTATCAGCCCTGCAAGGTTAGTGTACATTAGAGCCACCCCAGGGCTGCTCCAGCTTGCGCCGTGGGCTTCACTAGCCCACAAAGGGTATGTCTACACTGCAATAAAAAAAACGCCGACCCTGTCTCAGAGCCTGGATCAGCTGCTTCGGGTTTGCAAGGCTAAAATGAGCACTGCAGACATTCAGGCTTGGTCTGGAGCCTGGGCTTGGAGATGTCTATGCTGCAATTTTATAGCCCCGCACCTGGAGCCCAAGTCAGCTGATGTCGGCCAGCTGTAGCCATGCCGTAGGTCTTTTATTGCAGTGCAGACGTACCCAAGTAGCCCAGAATTTGGGGGGTGGTTTAAAGCCATTTTATCCCTCCTCCCCCCTCTGCCTGGGCGGTGCCCCCTAAGAGATGTGGGATAGGGTGTGGTCTGATGACTTATTAAAGACAGGGCCAGCAGCAGAGAAGAAAGCCTACTGCACAGTTATTCACTGGGGTCTCTTTACTGAGTGCTCACTCACTTCTGCAACACGATTCAAGTACTGAACGAAGGGTCTCTGGATAAGTTACCCAGCCAGAGCTGCAGGATTCTGATGTTGCATGATGGCATGAGTCGCCAAGTACAGCAAAGAGGCAGTGAATACAGCTACAAAAGAGGCCTCAGGATTTTCCCGACCAGCCTGGCTCCAAACAGGTAACAGCTGGTAGGCAGGGATTACTACAGAGAATTCTCTCCCAGGTATCTGGCTGGTGGACCTTGCCCACATGCTCAGGATCTAACTGATCACCATATGTAGGGACAGGAAGGAATTTCCCCCCGGGTCAGATTGCCAGAGAACCAGCGGGTTTTCTCTTCCTCTGCAGCATGGGGCACAGGTCACTTGCAAGTTTAAACTAATGTAAATGGTGGATTCTCTGTAACTTGAAGTCTTTAAATCAGGATTTGAGGGCTTCGGTAACTAAGCCAGAGGCGAGGGGTCTATCGCAGGAGTGGGTGAGTGATGTCCTGTGGCCTGCAACATGAGAGAAGTCAGACGAGAAGATCACGATGGTCCCTTCTGGCCTTATAGTCTATGAGACTGGCAGGACAGGGTATTATTTAAGGAACCCCAAGGCATGTTTCACTTTAAAACATGTTTATCTAGTTTTAATTGAATTTCCTATTCTGCAGGCATTACACACTGACATTTCATGGTGGGGCACTCAGATAATTGAATAACATAAATCCGCTCTTTTCCCCCTGACTTTAATGGCTTTATGTAGGTGGGTGGGGGCTTGCAAGTTGAAGTTAACATTTCAATAAATGTTTCTCTCTCCATTTCATGTCAACACTGGTTTGTTATTGTAGGGTTGCTAGATGGCTGGAACAAACACGCAGGTTTGCTAGCGTTGGGCTGTTTAAAGTGGTCTCTTTTAGCGCAGGGTCGCTCCCGAGTGGCTGGTGCAAGGGTTTGATTGCGGTGGAAGTGGTCCTGTGGCCTGGGCTGAGCTCATTGGTTTGTTTTTGTAGGGTTGCTCGTGAACATAGGGCTGCATTCTGGTTTGTTGTTGTAGGGTGGCTCGTGAATGTAGGTTTGTTATTGTAGGGTGGCTCATGAGCAGAGCACTGCACCTCTGCAATACGCTGGCTCCAATTGTCATTGCTAGGAGCTCTCTTCAGGTTTTTAGCATTGGAGGAAAAATACAGATTACGTGAATTTTGGACCCAATCCTGTACCCCCGATTCCTATAACTGAATGGAGCTACTCACGAGAGTAAGAGCAGCACAGCTGAGCTGTTTAAGCCTGAGTGATTCTTTTTATCACAGAACAATACTTCTCCGCTATTCCTGTTGTAACTGACATTGGTCTCTGGGCATCAAGAGATCCTATGGGGCCATCAACGCCAAAGTTCCCAGAGAGAGGGGCCTGTCCCTTTTCCAATTCCCTCTTCTCCCGCCCCTTTTCAATCTGTCCATCATCCACATTCCCTGAGAGGAAGGGTGAATCCTGCCTAGGAAGACTCGCAAACAAAACAAAACCGTGCTGTGCTTTGAAAAAAAAATCATCCTGTAATTGGCACACAAAAGCACTGAGCGCTCTGGGTGCTGCATGCAATACAGATAGCTCCCAGGGGGGGCTTAGCGCCTTTGCCACCAATGCCTACATGGGCCTAAACGTTTGTAGGAGCGTTACATACAGGGCCCGATCCTGTAATCATTACTTACAGGGTAGGTCTACACTAGGGCTGGAGGTAGGTTTCAGACGGGATCGTGCTTGAGGCAGCTACCCTGTCCTGCCACTCACACTGCCATGGCTCTGCTGCGATTTTTAGCATGCTAGTTCCATCAGAGCTAGTGTGGGTACGTCTGCCGAGCTGGAACTTACATCTCCAGCTCCTGTGTAGACACCCCCATACGGACAGTCCTGGCTCTGCGAGGGCCTGGTTCTCCTCCGCCTTCCTTGTATTGTCATTTACCCCAGGCAGAGGCTGGCCGCCGTTTCTGTCCTTGCTCGCAGCCGCTTCGCACAGATGGAAGTGACCACTGAAGGGGCATCCGGCCTGAATAGCGTCACCGAAATCATCCGTGTCAGGTGGGCGGCGGCAGGTCAGAATTCGGTTGTGAACAGCAGTAGGGGAGGCATGCACCACACCAGTCTGACCCAGCACGCCCCTTGTGAGCGGGTTGCAGAGGAGCCTTACTTAATTTGCCCCTCGGCCAGGGCACCAACAAGTCCAAAAAGCCAGTGAAGGCGCTAAAGAATCCTTACTCGCAGAGTGTCTTGTTTATCCACGGAAAAGCCAATGCAGAACATGCACAAAACGTTCACTCCAACATCCCAGCGGAGTGACTAGTGATTCTGAGTCCATGTCCCCACCTGAGTCCAGTAGTCCCCTCTACCCAGTCTCCCTTCAGGGTTTTCTTGGTTCCAGTCTCTACCCCTGCTCTACCAGGCTTAAGGCCAGCATCTGGGGGACAAGTGGTGAAGTCCTCTGGCTAGGAGGCTCCTCTCCGCCAGGGTTCCTCATCCTGGTAGGTTCCCCAGAGAGCTCTCCTCCAAGGCTCCACATTCAGCCCTCTGGTCCAGGCTTCCCTGTCTTGGGAGTTCCCCTCTCTGGGAGCCAGCCACCCGTGGCCCATCTCCCTTTGGAGTTCACTCTGAGCTTGGGTAATCTTGATTAGGTCCAGGTGCTTCTTTAGGAATCAGCCCCCTGGGGCAGTCAATTACCCGCAGTTGGGGCCTTCATAAGACAGTCATGGGCAGACTGGGCCCTAGCTTCCAACAAAGAGCAGCTGCCCCATGACAAGACCCCATTCATACAGGGCTTTGAGCGCCGTACAGGATCGGGCCGCAGCTTAGCCCTGCAACCTGCAAGCATTCAGCCCGTTTGGATCAGGCACCTGAGGCTGTCTTTGAAAGCACGTGAGGTTAAGCATATCTGTATTGGTACCTTCCGGAGCAAATACCAACACAGACAGCTATATTAATCACAGGGGGATATGATTTTATTTGAAATTTTCCATGCACTTCCGAAATCACCCCGTTTCATCCATCAAAGGTTTGCCGGAGACATCTGTAAACGTTGATTTGTTGCACTGTTCCAGGCTGCGAATTAGATAGCATTATAGTCCAAGATATTGGCTTAATTGACGGGCAGGAATTTAATCAAGTTAATTTTGCAGCCAGTTACAAAGCTGCCATTAACCCCTTGCTGAATTTGCTGAAGGTTCCAGGCAGGTTCTTAAAAGCGTTCAGCCCAGTCCTGTCTGGCAATTCCTGTGTTTCCTCTTTGGATTTCTGGAGCACTTCATGATCCAGGCAGCTGGACCCCTCTGGCCAGCTAACGACCAGTGGGGCCCTGGATTAGTGCACGAGTTTGCCCACGAGAAGCAGATTGCAGAAGGAGGGCCCTCGTGGACTTTCCGGTGACTGAGTTCCAGCAGCAGAAAGTCATATCAGCTCCAACCTACCTAGCTGGAGTGGCCCTTTCACTCCCTGTGGGTCATCAGCAGGGTTTTAACCTACAGCCCTCACATCGCCAGCACAGAACTTAATCACTTGAGCTAAGGGGGAATGCCATTAGCTGGCAGCACTAGTAGGCTATTATCCTCTACTGCACAGCCACTAGAGACGCGCAAAATGCGCTTCAGCAGTATGTTATGGAAGCAGATTTCTGGTGAACCCATTGCTCCGAGTCTACTGTGCAGGGAGTGGGAAGAGGCCCGCTCAGGTGTGCGGGGCTAGGCAGTGAGAGACAGTCCACTATGCTTTGTCCCAGACTGCTGACAGCACACACAGACCAAAGTCCTACCACCGTGGTTCTGCAGTGCCTAGTGCCTGCCTCCTGTGCTAACCTAGCTGGACCTGACGTTGGGGAGCTGCAGGTGGGGCACAAGGGGAAGCAAACTTCCTCCTCAGCGGCCGAAGTAGCATTGCTACTTCAGGCTAGCATTGCTGCAGTCTCCCTTGCCATAGGGGGAGATGGGCGGACCCACACGGTGCCAGATCTCCTCCCTCACCCACTCACACAGCTCTCCCTCCTACATCTGGCCCGCTAGTTCCTCTCGACAAGGGCCTTCTCCAGACACGGAGGGATGGGCTGGACACCCCAGAGCCGATTCTCCCCCGCCATGCGCCCGGGGCGGTCATTTACACTTGTGCTGAGCGTAAAACACGAGCAGGTCAGAGCAACGGCATCTCATGCCCAGTTGGCACAGACCCAAGTGAACAGGCAGGGCTCCTGCCCACTGCCACACACAGTTCCTGGGATTGCATTTCTCAGCGGCTTTTTAATACCATACACTGGGCCCAAAAGAAAAATGAGAGGGGAGCTTGTGGATGAGGGAGAGAGAGGAGCAGATGAGACCTGGTGTTTTGTTGCTTGGATCCCCTAACTGGCCCTGTGTGGACTTCAGAAAAGCCAGTGGGAAACAAATGCAAACTGCAAGGTTGTCTGCTCGGTGGCTGACACTGTCACATGAGTCTAACGGATAGAGATCGGAATGAGAACTAGGCGAGGGTGCAGGGGCAGCTTATCCCACATCTGCTTCTGTGGGTTCTTACACCTTCCTCTGAAACACCTGGTACTGCCCAGTACCAGAGACACGATCCTGGGCTAGTCGGGCTGTGGGACCAGTTCTGTCTGGCAGTTCCCACAGTCCTCTTTGGTTTCCTGGGGAACCCATCATTCACAGCTCCCAGATCTCGGCTCAGTAAGTTCAATCATATCTCCCGCTAGTGGCTGGCTGCAGGGACTATTTCAGCCTGCTAGCCACAGCTAACAGAGAATTCTTTGTTCAAGTACCAGTGGCCTGTGATCTTGACGATAGAGATCCCAGGTCCAAGTCCCACTGGTGACCTGGGTGTCACCAGGTAGCTACAGCTCATTACACCAGCAAATACAGCCACCTGGAAAAGACATTAACTTCTCTGCCATGAGCGTTAGCCTTAGTGACCCTGCTTCCGGTTATGCTGGACACGACACACATACCTTCATCCACGGCTTTGGACTGTGCCAAGAAGGCTGCTAGAGCAAGTATCTTGGTGTATGACAATCTCATCTTCCTATGGCAGACACTCCTCCTAGGTTACCAGAGTTATTGGACAAGGCAAACATTCATGTGTCTGGAAGAGAAAACAGGGTTTAATGCAAACGTAGTGCTGGTGAAAAGCGAGATCCTCTGACAAGCCACAGGGGAAGTAATACAGAGGCAGTATTAGCTTCCTTCACCAAGCCCAGACCATGGGCCTCAATATTAACTTAGCCAGACCACCACTAAGAGTTAGTCTCTCTGGGGCCTCTTAATTCCTCTGCCTCTTGCTGAGACAGCCAATGAATACCTGTCCCCCAAGGAACTGGGAGGAGAACTGTCAACTCGTATCACTTGTGCCACCAAACAGCCACCAGATTTAACACCACTTGGAGAAACAGTTTCAGAAGCATGCACTAAATTTTTGAGACCCAACGTGAGACCCTTCTAGGGGTCCCGGTTTTCAGAGGGCCCGAGAATACGCCCTTCCGTTTCGGGGCATCAGCGAATCACTAACTAATGGGGTTAGGAAATGTTTCCTCTATGGGAAGGTTGTTCCATAATTCAAGCTTTCCTGCACCTTCCTTGGAGACAGCTGGTGCTGGCCACTGTCAGAGACAGGTCACGCGTCTAGACGCACCTCACGTCTGATCCAAGATGACAGCTCCTACGTCGCTTTAATAACGTTCCCCTTCAGACAGAGGCCAAAGAGGAGCCATTTCACGCCCAGCGGTGAATGTTGTGTGTGTGTAGGATTGGGGCGTTGTAACAGAACTCTTCTGCAACCCTAATTACAGCAGTTGCTCTAAGACAGTGGTCACCAAACTATGCCCCCCACCCCCGAGGGGGTGTCAGCGAGCCTGGGCCAGCCCCCACAGGGGGCGGGGAATGAGCGCCACCCAGCCCTGCTCTGCCCCCAGCCCTGCTCTGCCCTCATTCCCTCTCCGCCATCCCCAGATCTGCCCCAGCTCCGTCTTCAGCCCAAGCTTTCCTGCAGAGGAAGCCTTGGCTGTGCAGTAATGGAGGAGGGGTGCAGCCAGATTCCATTACCGGTAAGTGGGGGGCGGCACGACAAGAAAAGTTTGGGCACCACGGCTTAATAGGGAGGAAAGTCCATGGCCTGTTCCGAACATAAAAGTCACCATGAAATCATTGCAGACAGCTGCTTCCTGCGCGACACACTCAGCGTCTCATTAGGCTATTTCACAGCTAACCTTTGGGTCCCTCAAGCTTGTAGCCTGAGAGCTGCTCTAATTAGCAGCTTTGTTGTGTGAACCTGGCAACCATTTGTTACTGTCCATGTGTGACATACAGAATCCATAACAAACGCTGATTGCTCATTAAGGCCACAAGAGCCTCGCTCTAAGTAGCAATAACTGCAGCACTGCCAGAAGGGGTTTTATCCTTTCTTAATGGACTATAGGAGTTCCTCTCCTAGTCTAAGCATCTCCTGTTGTCCCGGGCTGAGCAGAGCCCACAGATGGAGCTATGGGGAATGTCCAGGAAATCACAGACATTAGAGAAAGAAAAGACCCAATACATCATCCAGCCCAGCTCTCTGCCACTGCGAGATTGTTCCCTACACTAAATAACATGCCATCACTGAGCTACAGCAGTACATAACAAAGCTGCTGACTCCTCTTGGAAAATATGGGGTTTTCCCCCCATGCACAACCATGGAGTTTCTGTCTAAAATGATTTGTTTCAGAGGAATGAAAACAGCAGACAAGAAAGAACAAAAGTAAAGTCTTTAGATGGGCTCATGGGGTGTGTGGGGGAGAGAGAAAGCACAGGTTGCAGCCACACAACATGGCTGCTGTCTCTGGGCTAGAGGCTCAGCAAACAACAGATTTTTCAGTTCAATGGCAGTTCTGAATAAAATCAGTCTGGATCTAACTGAATCTGAAATTCTGGAGAATTCGGGGTGAATTGAAAAAGTCTGTTCCAGACCAGGGATTCACACCCAAGTCCCTCACATCCCATGCGGCTGCTGTAACCACTGGCCTAATAGTTGCGAGGGGTCGGGGCAGCGGTAGCAGCAGCAGCTTGTCCTCCAGCTCTTTTGTGACTGGCTGAAGCCAGTTGTGTCAAAGTCACAAATAGTTCCAGGTTTCTAAACAATTCTAAACAGTTCCGCCCAGTGGTACTGTGAGGGCAAGCAGAGATCTTTAGAAAGATGCAGTCCACCTTTAGCAAGGTCATCCCACGTGCAGAGCGACACCAAAAGCTTGGAACCTTGTTCTCTTTACAGACAACTCTGCTGTCGTTTAATGCGTTTTGTGTTTTTCTCTCTTTCTTTCCATTTCTTGAAACTTTTGCATTAAATGTAGCTCTTTGTTGCCTAGCAGTGAATCTGCTTCTACCCCCTTATTCCCCATTTCCTGTCATAATCTGTTTGCAACACGACCATTAGTTGCTATGGAGATGGCTTTGGAGGTAAAAAAAAAAATCCTTCTGAGGCTTTTTATAAATTCAAATAAAGAACAAACAACAGGAGCAAACAAACTGCTAGGAACTAAAGCTTCTAAGAGGAAAATGGGTAAGTCACTGGGTTAGGACTGAGGTAACCCAGGTTCAATGTACAGTCCTGTACCAGACTCACTTTGTGACCTTAGGTAAGTTTCTGTGCCTCCATATCCCTTCTGTAACATGGGGCTCATAACGCTTCCTGTCCGGCTTGTCTATTTCCTCACCATGCATTTTTCTTCTCCAAAAGTATAGTTCTAATGGGGGGAATATTTGGCTGTGGAGGCATTGCTGGCTGAGGTTGGAATGCCTGCGTCTAGAATTGTGAACCAAAAAGTAACAGAACACGTGCTTCCGTTAGGAACACAAATTAGAACGTAGAAGCCAACAGAGCAACAAATCCACGGGTACCTCGGATTATCCCGTCATCATCACGCTGCATATCACGGCCTCTCGGGATTTCACAGTAACAGTGGGGATAGAGCTCTCACACATCTGTCCCTAAAGCACGGGCTGCTACACATGAGCTGAAGCAGAATAACTTATAGGGGGACGCTTTCCAACAGCACCTAAGGGATTTAGGCACAGAGGCTGTGACTTCTGCAGTCAAATCCCTTAGGTCATTTTGTAAACCTTTTTTTTAGAACCTATGCTGCTTGATACCTAATTGAGATGATCTCATTTTATCCAGCAATGGGGTGGCACATATACTGTCATCTATTTATCTCCTACAGTTCTATTCACATCCTTATGCTGCGTGTGATATATAGGTCCCCTAGCATAGAACATGTACCCGGCTGCCTTTAAATGCAGGACGCCCATATTACTTTACGACAGCAGACATCGATCCAGCTCATATAATTTAATGAAGGAAAGTACATACATCTGGAGGGCAGGCAGTGAATTAATGAGCTCCAGTTGCCCTGTCATTAAACTAGAAGCCAGTGAGCATCCTTAATCCATGCTGCCCCTTCTGTTTATTTGCAAGAAATGAGGTGGCATCCTTTGCAAAGATAACCTTTGCCCCCCACCCTCCCATTGTATTTGTCGTGCTGTATTCTGTTACATGCAAAATGCAATCCCTGTCTTACTATTTCATTTCCTTGGCTTGAATGGGACAAAAGCCCTCCTGTGCAAGCTGCTCTAAAGACCTCGCCCTACTCAGAGGTGATAGTCTCCTGGATAGATTTTTTTTAAACCCTTTTCTCCTTTTGCTTAGTGTGGCCACGTGGAGCTAGCATGGGGTGGGACCCAGGACCTCCTAAATCCTATTCTCAGTCTTTCCAGTTGTGACACCTCCCATGCCTCTGTTTCCCCACCTAAAGTGAGGATGATACTTCCCTGACCTGTTGGGAGGGTTATTAGTTAACATCTGTAGAGCATAGTAGTATATTTCTGACTGCACTCTCTGCAGGAGCAGCCTTCTGTGAAGTGCTGATATATTCCCTTGGACTGGTCTTTCCAAGATACAAGTACCCAGAGCCACATCCTATTAAAAGCATCAGCCCTTGAGACTAGACAAGCCCAGAACATCGCACACACTTGGGCCTTGATACCCCATTGCCTTGTACCTTGTGCAGTCACTTACTCCCGGGCAAAGCAGTATAAGACCTGGGTATCCTCTTCAACTCGGATCCCTCTCTAGATCCTCACAACCAGGCTACACCTAAATCTTGCCCATTCTTTTGGCATAACATCTCGAAGAGACAGCCTTTCCTATCCAGTCAGATAGCTAAAAGCCTCCTCCAGGCTCTTCTCTCACAGCTCAATTATTTCACCAGCCTTCTCTCTGGCTTTGACTGATCCAGCCTTGCCCTGCTGATATCCACGCTGAATGATGCTGAGGAGATAATTTCCCTAGTCCTTCACTTTGGCCATGTCACCCTCTCTTTGCATCCCGCCCCTGACTCCCCGTAACAGCGTTCCCACTCACTGCTGGTGGGCCTCTGGGACAGCAGCTCTTGTGACCCTCCGGCCAGGTCCCCATTTAGTCCAGTCTTTTCAGGGTTCTGAAGTCCCACAGGACCACTGTCCGAATGCCTCCTCTTAACAGTGTTCAACCCCAGCCCTGGGCTCTGCGTCACTACACTAGTGGCTGGCAGGGGAACCCGGGCTCAACCACTAAACCAGGTTCCAGCCCGGAGACCCAATAACCCACAATCCAAGTCTGCTCAGACCTGCCCGATCCTGTGTGTGTTGTTTCCCTGGGCTCTTCCCACTCAGTCTCTCTCTCTACCCTTGCCTGTTTCTGTGTTTACCACAGGAACCTAGTCTACTCCCTGTGGCTACTTCACCCTCTCACCCGGGGCCCCGGCCTGTTGCTAGACTCCTTACTCCAGGGCAGGATTTCAGGCCTCACTGTCCCCCTGGACTGCCTCCTTCTCCCTGACGACCTCCCTCATCCCTAAGAGTGGCTGCGGCCCCCTTCTGCTGTCAGCTTCCTGGCTTTATAGTGCTATACCAGCTCTTCCCCACTGGGCTTCACCCTTAATTAACCCTGGCCCTCCCTCTAACAGGTGCCACCAGGTAACCGTATTGGCCTGTCAGGCCTCTGATGGGCTGAAGTGAGGTGCTCACCCCATCACACTCCTCCTCCTCTCTTGAGTCAAACATAAGGGCCCTGAAAGTGAATACAGGCAGCCCCACCCTACCTTTCATCTCTCATTTGCTACTGAGGTATCAGCTCCCACCTCAGTTCGGCCCTCGATCCCAGCCTCTGTGGCCCACTTGTTCAATTTTCAAACAAGCACCTTTATGCTTTCTCCCATCCGGCCCCTCAGGCTTGGGAGAAGTTCCCCCACAAGGTAACAGCCTACTGCTACTACCACCAAACCTAATGGATTTACTTCTTTGGATCAAGCAGTAGCAATATGGGGTCTGGTGCTGAAAAGCCCAGCTTCAAACCCCAGTCATGACCTAGGGGAAGGAGAAGACAAACCTGAGTATAGCCCATTATCTACTGCATGAGAACCAGGAAGTGGAAGGGACAGAAACAAAGTGAATCTTACAGTTCTGTACTCATTAGCCAAGCTAAGAGAGATGCAAAAAGTAAATAAACGGGGAAAGGAAGTGAGACGTTCTATAGTTATTCATCCAAAGTGCTATTCCCCAGGTAAAGGTTTTAAATCTGTGGGGCTTGAAACGTCTTTTTCATCTGTGAGGTTATTTAACAATAACATTTCAACAGAAAAAAAATCAATACAAATAAGTAAAAAAAGTGACATTAATAGGATCTACCCTGGCTGTAGGGAAAAAAAGGGTCCTCAGGATGTTTCATGCAAAAGAAATAAAATGCCATAAGGATACAGAGTCAAAATAAAGCGTGTTAAACTGATGGGCCGGTCTTGTAGCTTTCACAGGCATTTCAACCTGTGCACAAAGGGTGGAAAATGCTGCCAAAGCCGAGCAATAGCCATTTATACCCACTTCCCCCAGGTATACACATGCCTGAGGAAGGTGCAGGGCCGCGCCAACTCTGGGTCCATACCCCACGTACTCCATACATCCAGTGGCAGGAATGGATTCAGTTAAATATCTATTGGTAAGCGGGGAAACGGGCCCGTTATAGTAGGGAATTATCCTGGCTCACACACGACCCGGGTGGAATTGGTTAGCAAAAGAACCCGAGTCCTTGCCCCCACTCCCTTTACCCAGAGGCTGGCCTGACCTCGAGGGCTCCCCTTCCACTCTCCTGTGGGGTGGGGTCCCCGTAACCCCGACAAGGCGGGGCCCAGGGTTCCTGGGAGGCTGCATGCTTCCCTGACCCACTGATCACTGCATAGGGTTCAAAGCAGATACAATTTATTAAACAACAATCAACTAAAAAAAAATAAAGAAAAGAGGAGAAATGTTCAAGGAAAACACCTAAGGCCGCCCCTGGCACGGGGGTACCACAGACAGCGTCTCTGGGGTGTGAGGGACGTTCACAGTCTGCGTCTCACACGTCACAGGCCTCCGGCCTGGCTGCCCTGCAGGGACGCAGAGAGTCAGGCACCTGCTCTGGCCATGGCCACGCGCCCCCAGGTTCTAGGGGGCAGGGCTCTTCTCCCCAGCGTATGGGTCACGATCCCCACCGAGGCCTCTGGGCTGGTGGCATTTCCCTGCAGCGAGGGTCCCTCTCGCTATCCCCAGCTGCTCACCGCACTCGGCTCCAACCCCAGCTCCAGCCCCACCCTGCTTGAGTGCGGCTCGGCTCTGCTCGGCTCTCTGGGACGCTCCTCGGGCCCCTCTGGTTCTGCTGCGGTGAGTCAGCTCGGCTCTCTGAGCGTCTTCTCTGGCCTCCGCGCCCAGCTCCATATGGCCCCGGCCCCATCCCCGCTCGGCTCTCTGGCTGCTCCTCTGGTTCTGCTGCCGTGGCCCTGCTCAGCTTAGTTCAGCTCAGCTCCCTGGCCCGGGCTTCTTCTCTCACCTCCCAGCTGCTGGCTGCTCTGTCCTTAGCTCGGCCCTGCTCTCTGTCCAGGCAGGCAGCTGCAGCTCACACCCAATCCACCGTGTCAATCAGGCTGACCTGAGTTGGCCTCTCTCCACTGGCCCTGGAGGACTGTCCGTCTTAGGGTCCTGCTCCCTCAAGAGATGGCCAACCCAAAAGACCCACTAAGTTTCAGTAAGGGGCTAATAGACCCTTTACATATTAATTTTTACCCGACAGCATTCCCTTTGACTGCACTAAACAAGTAGACAAAGAGTTTTAAAATGTAATTTGGCTGTGACAAGCCACGGGTGCAAAAGCTAGGTGGAAAAATCTGCCACTCACCAAACAGGGTCTGTATCTCAGGACAGCATTTTGGGATATATGCTTTGTACAGCCGGAATCAGCCTGGAAGGAGAAGAGGAAAAACAAGCTGAATAAGCAGCACAAGACCTCAAATGAAGCAAAAATAAAGGCAGATCTTAATGTTTCTTTAAAGCTGGGAAGCCACGGAAGCAGAAAGATGTGGCAGCCCATACGGTTGCTGCTAAGGAATGATCCATGTCACACCTGGACTACACGACAAAGTTGTGCCAACGTAGCTGTGTTGGCTAGAAGTGTGAAAAATTCCCACCACCTCGGTGACATAGATATGCCGGCAGGACCCCCATTGTAAACGCAACTTAGCTGACGGAAGCACTCTTCTGTCCGTGTGGCTAACGTCATTCAGAGAGGTGGCAATACTACGTCAGCAGAAAAACTCCTGCTGGCATACACAGCGTCTACACTAGGCAGCTATGCCGGCATAGCTATACTGACATAGGCTCTGCAGTGTAGACGTGGCCTCGGTTACAGACTGCCACGAATTTGTCTGTGATGCAATAACTAGAGCAGAGCCACACTTGCTTTTCGGATCTTGTGGGTCGGGCTCAGTTCCTGTGATTTAACATCCCACGTTTTGTTCTAAGATTTGGGTCGCTTTGAATCCAGCAGATTGAACGCGGCTGCTCACAATGAAACCGGGCAGTTCAGTTAAGCTTTTTTGTGTTGCTTATAGAGTCGAGGTTTAGTTCAATCTGGAACATAGCAAATGCCATCCTAGAAGTCTAGTGGTTCATAAAGTCCAGTATATTAATGACAGAACAAGGTGCTTCAGAAGAAGGATCGCAAAACCCCAATAACCTACCAGTTGCAGCCTACAGATTGGATAAAAGCCATGCTTTTAGCCTTGCTACTACGGCATAGATATGGAGCCAGGTTTTATAGCCCAGATCAGGCCCTGTAACCAGAATTCAAACACCAACGTTTCACTGAACTTTTTCAGATTTCAACAAAAAAAAGGTTTGATTTGGTTCAAGAATTGGGTTGGGTCTTTGTTCATCCACCCTCACTGCTACCTTCAAAATCTACGTGGATTTTAGGTTCCAGCTGTGTATGAAATGCACAGATCCTGGGGAGGGGAGGGCACTGATACAAAGATGAGGAGATGCTCTGCTTCCTCCAAATTCTGGGAAATATTCTCCAGTAAAACTGCAGAGGAAATGGAACAAACAGATTATGGCCTGATCCCAAAAGCCTCACTCTTATGCATAGGGATGTGCCCCCAGGCCTCACTCTGATATATGGGGCACCACATTGCCAGGGAACAAATCCATACAGTGTGACAACTCACACAGAAACCAAGATATTTAAATGCATTGATTTCAGTGCGAGTTAGGTGCCTAAATACCTTTGAGCACTTGGGCCCAAGTCCATATAGGGCTGGAGAAGCCATCATTTAACACAGGTCAGGTTTAACATAACGATACTGATGGCAAGACAGGTACGGAGTTGCAATTACTTCTCCTGATTGGCTAAGAACTATACACAGCCTATTACTTTTGATCCACTTTCTCTCCCACCTCATGATGAGACCTTTGTCTCTTCTGCCTATTAGTTTGTGTCTTTTAGACAGTAAACTCTTTGGGACGGGGACGAGGGACGGCCACGTTCTATCCGCTTCTACTGAACCTGGCGATGCTCCCACAATATAACAGTTAAATAATAAAATGATGGGACAGTAGAAAAGCAGGTTCTTCAGCATCAGTCTGAAGATGGAGGCTCCCACCAGCCACCATTTCAAAGGGTGCAAGGCACAGCAATTAGCTGCTACAAAAAGCTTTAAAGAAAGCCGAGGGAGGTGTGGAATTGACCTCCATAAAATTCAGGGCTTTCGATGGAATCTGAGCAATGTCCTTGATCTTTTATTGCCCCTGTTAAATAATTTACTGGGGCAATTTTTGTTTTTACAGTCCCTTAAACAAATCAACTGCAAGCCCCATAAAGTAGATGGGCCTGAGTCTCTGGCCTGTTATACCAGCTTCAGGGCGCTATACCTCCATTGAAGTCAAGGGAGGTGCCATGGTGTAATTCCAATGTAAGAGAGAGGAGAACCGGATCCTTTATATTTACAGTATCACCAAGAGCTGTGCTGCTCTCAGCAACACTCCCCCATTGTGTGCGTTATTAGGAAGCCTCTTTCTTGTTACGTGAAACAATTTGCTGGGATAAGGAAGAAAGAAAGAAAGAAAGAAAGAAACTGCCATGACAAGATTCAATGGAGCAAGGTCTGAAGCTGACTACACCCTAATCTACTGACATCAGATTTTTTTTTACTGTCTGTTTACAGGCCTTTGTGTTTCTTATTTCCTATTTTCAGAAATGTTAAGGCCCTAAGTCTGCAATTGCTCACACGTGCATAAAGTTACTCACTGCCATGGCAAATGGAATCTCAATCCATCTTAAACAAGAAGCATTTATTACAGGAAATAACTATGAACTTCAGACAGCTAAACAGACTTCTGCACAAATTGAGCCTCAGCTTTGTCCCGGGTAAACAAAAAATGCCCATTCCCTGCCTGGAACTCTATACAACACAGGGAGACATCTAGTGACTGAATAATGGATAGCAAATACATATATCATCGCACCAACCAGTGAGCTTGCAGGATCGGGGCCTGAGTTCGTATTTACTATCTTGTTAAGAGTCTGCCGGTTTTCCATTCACACGTGTTCATAATTCATGCGAAGGAATGGTCTGACTCTGCCATTTCACTTTGAAATGTTTATGTGAAAATGAAGGATTTTCTCCCCTCTAGGGAGACATGCTTTTCTACAAAGTTCTTGTTAAAGTCATCCCAAAACCTTGAGATATATCTGTTTATCTGAGTGGAAGTGGGTAATTGAGAGTCAAACGTGTGTTTTTCTTGCACGATATGAACATGACTGCAGGGTCAAAAGTTTACAGGGCTTTTTCTAAGGTATTTTTATTGTAATTGATTTTTCTCGGTGTGTTGCAAATGGGATATTTAAATGGTGTTTGTAAATAAATATCGCCTTATTCATTTTCACAGTCTGTGAACCGCATCTGCGAGAATTTGATGGCCTGTCAGCAGACAGAGTGGTTACACTGCAGGTGAAAAACGACAGGAGCTCAGACTTCAAAGGACCAGGTCCCTCAGCCGAGGGAAGACAGCAAAGCTCCATTTGCTTCAACAAAGCTCTGCTGATTTACTCCAGCCCCCAATCTGGCCCAAAGATCCTGAAACCAAGCTCCGTGAGGTCAGGAGTGGGATTAACCTCTTACATGCCAGCAACGATTTTGGAGGCGGTCAGAAATCACCTTAGTCACTACATCAAATTCTTGAGAAATCTCAAGGCTGTTGCAAATCTCTTTGAAATCCACTTGAGCAGCTCCTCCCGGGACCTACTGGGCACATCAAGAACTACAATTAATACCCCCCAAAAAGTTATTGATGAACTAAACACTGCTGGTAGACGAACTCAGACTGACCAGACTCAGACAACTCTGGCTTCTCTCTGCTGTGTTATCTGCAGGATGGGCCCTTTCACCAATATATTCAATTACTCGTACTTCTTAAGAAATAATATCCTGATGACCCTCACCACAGGTCAGTAGCAGCATCTGAACACACCCCAAGAACTAAAGCAGTAACTCCATTAACTGGCAGCAGTTGTAGGCTGTTATCCACTCCATGGACTAGTCACTAGAAAGGGGTCAAGGCACACATTTTACAAGAGTGTTAGTATAACAAGCCAGAACACCCAGCATTGGCAAGTCACGGCTCTCCCTGCAATAAGTAAACTACAGCAGAGAAGGGGAAATGTGATTCATATGCACTGGGTTTGTTCCCCAATTCCAAATCCGTAATTCTTCTGTAAACAGCACTAAATGACATATTCCAGCAACAGAAAATTAAATTCTCCAGAACAGCTAAGATCAAAGGCCCAGCACACCACACCACACATAGGCTGACACCCCGCGATCTAGCTCTCATCAGAACAAATCAATGGGCACAGCCCGGCACTTGTGAGCAATGCTAGCCTCCTAACACTCCTGAGAGGTAGGGAAAGGCTATTATGCCCATTTTACAGATGGGGAAACTAAGGCATGGGGCAACTACGTGACTTGCCCAAGGTCACACAGGGAGTCCGTAGCAGGGCAGAGGCTTGACCAGGATGTGGAGCTGGGGAACCTGAAACGAGCTGTCTTGTGCCAGTCGCTCAGCTGAGCAGTCTACTTGAGATCCAGGGTCTGGTAATCTGCTGCTTTACACCTTGTGCAGTCAGTTTGCATCTGTGCAATGCAGGTGCGAAATGCTCCCTAAACGGAGCGGAAGCATCTTATACCTTTTGGACAGATGTAAATGATGTAGGTGCAAGGCAGTGGAAAATTAGGCCCAATGTCTGAGCAAGGACTAGACTGATAAAGTGGATAAGGTAATATCTTTTATTGGACCTCACCCAGTGGCGTCCCATGGGTTTCTGGTGCCCAGGGGCCAATGCTTGCATTTGCATGCCTCACACCCACCTCACACGCTCCCCACGCAGGGCAGGTGGGATCCCTGGTTCCCACCAGATGGCATCACCCCCCAGCTTCCCTGGAGGGGGCTTTACCTGCAGGAGGGGACACACCGCTTTCCTTCTCCTGGTCAGCGACAGCTCCCCACCCCCTGCCTGCCCCTGGGCTCCGTCCAGTCACCCGTCAGAACCTCCTACATTCCCCCACCCCCTGCGTGTCATGAAGGGCCCGGTCTGCAGAATGCAGGAGCGGGGACGATGATGCATTTGATAACATCAGTTGATCTATGTCTCATTGTGGTAACTCCCATAGTCCATTTATGGCATTTATATGTCGCCCAACACCACAGTGTCAGAGCACCACACACTCTTTAATGAACAGAGCCACTTAACTCTCCTGTGAGGTAGGGAAATGCTACTGTGCCCATTTTACAGATGGGGAAACAGGCACGGGGAGACTAAGTGACTTGCCCAGGGTCACACAGGGAGTCTATGGCAGGGCAAAGGCTTGAAGACAGGTCTCTCAAGTCCTAGGCTAGTGCCCCAATCACTGGACAAGCCTGCCTCCATAGTGTTGAGAAAAAAGGAAGGGGGTCTCCTCTTATTCCTCCAAGCAGAGCGGTACATGGTTTTGTAGCAGAACAGCTCAATCAAGTCACTGGGGGGAAAAACAGATTCCCATATGGGGCCAATTAATCCAGCCAAGATCACAGGAGGAAATAATGAGCTTTCGCCCTAGACCAAATAGTTACTATCCAACAGCTGTGCAATGGCCCCTCTCAGTTGGGAGTCTCACCAAAGATTGCCAAGTGGTGCTGACTGCTCCCACCTGGCCAACTCAACTTCCAGAGCAGAACGAAGAGCATCTATGGAGCTACCATTTCCTGGGTCTACCGTTCCTCAAACCGAAAGTCGGAGAGGGACATAGGACACACAAGACAGGCTGGTGGAAACAGAGAGACTAGCTGAAGGGCTCTCATGGCATTTCCACTGGGGTTGGGGGGGAGAAGCGGATGGTTTCCAGTTCCCTTGTCAGTCGCACAGACGTCCACATCACAGGAGCCACCAGCACAGCTGCTGCTACGTTTCAGCAAAGAGGCAGATAGTGAAAGAGGCCACTAGACTGCCTATCGGGACGCGCTCGCAGCCAAAGGATTGAGGCCCGTCGGTGGAGGAAGCTGGCACTGCTGCTTTCCATGAGGGACCTGTTCTGTGGACTTGGAGAGCTAATCAGAGGGGGGTAAATCGGTGGCTTTGCCAATTTACCCCAGTTGTGGATCCGGCCTCTGACCCCCACTCTCCAGGCATGAAAATCCAGCACCTTCCCCACCAGGCAGTGGGAAGCTTTTAAAAGATGTCTCTAAGGGGTATTGTATCCACAGAGGGACACGTTCCAGCACGGAGCCCATTTAAAAGGGAGAGTCAGCAATAGCCAGAGTGTGCTGCTGATTCCCCTTCTCTCAGCAAGAGGACTTTGAGAAAGGATCGGGTTTTTTAAATGCCATTGATTCCCTGATTTAAAGGGGCTGCGCTGCCTGGCCCTGTTTAGACAGGAGGAGAGTACAGGAAGATGGAGTAAGCACTGAAGGAGGCCTATTTTCTGCTCCAGCACCCTGCTGAACGGGCCTGGATTGTTCGAAGGCAGTGACCCAGGAGGCCTGGCAGCCCCCTTGTCCCATGAACTTGAGGGTGAGACCCCACAGCTATTGTCTCCCCACAGATGTCAGAAAACTGGGCCTGGGGGAAAAGCAGCCGCATTAGCATGTCAATGAGCGCCATGAGAATGTGTCAGCGGCTCACCAATGGGGGATTTATAGGGTTCTTTCTTCAGCAGGAGGGGGTCACGGGGTGCTCTCCCCATCCCGGGAGATTCCCTTCCATCACAGCTGATGTTAGCATGAGACTGCCTTTCAAGTAGCCCCCTGCCAGTCAGCAGCAACGCTCCGCTTACCCCAACGGCAAATAAGTGCTGACTCCGAACAGAGACAAGCTGAGCACGGCGCCCAGCAGCTCAGACAAAAGCATGCAGTCACGTTCCTGCCCCTTTGGCCATTCTGTAGCTTATGGACAAGGAAGTTTCCCAACGGGTGAAATACGAGAACCAACAAAGAGGGGACTCTGCCCTGCTATTTGGCAAAGTCAGCTCTAATATTCAGCAGTCGCAACATCTTGCTCTCCTACAGCCATGGGAGATTCCTTTTTCTCTCAGCCCCGTCCGTGAGTATTACGGAGCCACAGACACACACTGCCTGAGCTAAAAGAATAACCCCATTAGCTGGCGACAGTAGTGGGCTGTTCTCCTCCAATGGACCAGCCACTAAAGCGCAAAGCGACACCTACTTTGCCAGCATATTAACATAATCTCCCTTTTTTTGCCATTGCGTCTCTTGCTCAGATGGATTGTTTCTAGTTAGCCTCAAATTAGTTTTCATTCACTGGGCATTAAGAAACACCAGATATGTTGAATCACATGGATTTTAAGGTTATTCACGAAGGGAGGGGGGAATTGCAAACTTCTGAGTGTTACACAAATCTCCATGAAGGTTATAACATTTGGGAAGAGTTCCGCGCCCTTTTATAAAGTCTGCAGAAGTAGAGAGGGAGAATATAGGATGAAATCAGGTATAGCTTAGAAGAACTACAAGGACTCGACCTAGAAGGAAGCACCAGAAAACCAGAAAGAGTCTGCTGCTGCATATTGTAGTGACTCCACATGCATCAACTTTTCACAGCAATTAAAAATATGCTTTTTTTAAAAACCTAAAGAAATTTCCAAATAAAAAACTTCATTATGATTGAGAAGGTTGTAAATACAGTTCGGGCAGGAGTTACCAGCTGGTGCTGTCACACATAGTCTTACAAGTTCTTTTTCTTAGCCCATGAGCCGTGTATAATCTTCGAAGAAATGCTGTATTATAGTTAATGTTGCATTATACTTTTGGGGGAGCTGTTGCAATCAGCAAGAAAGCTTGCTATCTGCCTTAATCTCTCTAACTAGCCTTAATTTTGGGGACACAGTTGCTTCCCGGGAACCAAGCACTGATTTTGAAGCTGAGATTTCTGAAAGAGGGGTTTTTCTGCATATGCTGTTTGTGACCACCTCTGTTCAAGGACTGATGTATACAGTGGAAACAAACAAATTGCACTAAAATACCCTGCTTCCTTGTCACTGATTTCTACTCCAACAGGAAACTGACTTGCAAGAACTCAGCATCAGCTACTGCTCTGCAGAGGGGCAGCTATATATATCTACTCGTTTAAAGCACCGTTATTAGTATGATGTTATTAAAAAATAAAACAAAGCAAAAACAGTTGAAAGTCAGGAAGGTAGAAGGTTGTAGTTTGAAAAACTTAAAAACATCAGGATCTCCAGGAACAGTTCAGGTCCTAACACCTACTTTAATGCTGGTCTCGTAATCCTGACCACTCTCTCTATTTTAACTCTCAGCTCTGAGCCCCTGTTTCAGGCAAAAAGCTGCATACCATGATCCAGGGCGAGGGAATCCTGAACCAGCTCTACACCACCCACTCCTCTGGCTTAGGGGGGTGAGCTTCACAAATATAACAGGACTCTGAACTCTACCACTTTAAAAATACTAGCTGCCACTTTATCCTATCACTGTTATGGGGCATCAACAATACCATGTTAGTAGGGTTTCTATTTGGGGGAGGTTATTAATTTCGTTTGTCCAAGTTTAATTTTAACAATTTGAGTTCTATGTAGGTGTCCAAAAATCAGGGGATTATGTAGCTCTTTGTATATACTGGGATGAATAAACTCCGTAATCTCTTTGTTATGCTTGTGTAACATTTGTAAAGCATACTAGAAAGCCTTTAGTGCACACTAGCAAGGTTCAGGGCTCAATTAATGCACAACACATTAGTGTGCTTTAGAAATCACACCCCTGTAGTCCACATTAGTGTTCTGTGAAGACAACCGCTTAGATACAAGTAATCATTTCTGGTGTTTTTCTGGTTTTTATTGGATAAACACATTTCTTTTTGTATTTATTTATTTTTGTGGGGTATGGGGAGGTGTTTTATCGGTATTTATCAGTTAAAACCTAAAATAAGAAGCCCTTTGTCAGGGACAGTTAATTATTTTTTGTCAAGGTCCACATTTCTTGATCAAGGTATAGTCAAGGTCCAGACTCCACAGAAAATAATAAAAAATAACAATAATGATAATGATAAATAAATAAAAAGATGTGGGAGTCTGTTCAAAACCATCTGGTGGCCCGGATTGGGCCCACCCTCTGCCAATTGACTACCCCTGCCCTACGTATTTGTTTTTTCTGGAGCAGAGATGTGTATCTACAGAATCAACGGTAATATTTCCATGTTGGTAGACAGATATTAGAGACAAGGAGATCGAGAGAGAGAAAAAAAGAGAGAGAGTAGAAAGTTAAGTGGTCAGCTCACTGGCTATTTAGCTAAAAGCCAGATTCTGCCACCTCCATTCATGCTGAACGCTTTCCATAGAGTCACTCGCAAAGAAAAGTACGACCCTGCACGATTAAGGGGATGGAACCTGAGCCTAAGAAAACATGGAACCTATTGCTTAAATCCCATGACTATGTCCAGTGATGGGGTCCAGTTCTGATCTCACTTACACTGATGCAATTTCACTGACTTTAGTAACTCCGGATTTACGCCAGGGTCAGATGAGAATCAGGCCAACAACTTTTGAAGGAAGATTGGAAATGGTGATGCTCCAAGTTCCCCCAAATGTCTTGTTGTTGTGTTTGAGTCAAGCCTGGTATAATGGGGCCCTGATCCTTGGCTGCAGTCTCTTGGCGCTGCTACGGTAGAAATAATCCTTGCCTCGATGTGCTGTACGTCTGCTTTTCTTTTCTACTTAAAGGGTCAAAACACAAAA
This sequence comes from Emydura macquarii macquarii, assembly GCF_026122565.2. Taxonomy (NCBI): domain Eukaryota; kingdom Metazoa; phylum Chordata; order Testudines; family Chelidae; genus Emydura; species Emydura macquarii. The sequence continues at coordinate 7,451,377 of NW_027133607.1, read as the reverse complement.
TTCATAATGAGGTGCATGTGTAACCCAGAAAGGGTCTTTTCGAAAGCGGATACACCTTCCCACTTTGATGCTCTTTGTTCACTGGCTGATGGGATTTTACTTATTGTCAATTTCATTTCTTAGCTCTTTTCGGCGCTTTTTGGGCTCCCCAGAGATGCATAAATATATACAAAAAATAATACTCAGCTCTCATCCCTTTTTAAACACGAGGGACCCGTTCCACCAGTACTTTGTGTCACCTTTTATACCAGTGCAAACTGGGCATAAAAATGCTACCGCTCTGGTGTAGCGAAGTTTTATACCCACTTAGCACTAATGCAAACGGTTAAGCAAGAGGCAACCTTTATTGAAAGGTTAAAAGACAGGGTAGGAATAAATGGTCAGTTTTCACCCTGGAAAGGGGTAAATAGCATTGTCTCTGTAGTGGGATCAGTGTCATTCAACATATTCATTAATGAGCTGGAAAAAGCAGTAAACAAGTGGCAAAATTTACAGACCACACAAAATTATTCAAGATAGTTAAATCCAAGGCTGACTTTGGAGGGAGAAATCTCACAAAACTGAGTGACTGGGCAACCAAATGGCAGATGAAATTCAGCATTGATAAGTGCAAAGTAATGCACATTGGAAAAAACAATCCCAATTATACATACAAAATGATGGGGTCTAAATGAGCTGTTACCACTCAAGAAAGAGATCTCGGCCTCACCGTGGATAGTTCTCTGAAAATGTCAGCTCAGGGCACAGCTGCAGTCAAAAAGCTTAACAGAATGTTAGGAACTATTAGGAAAGGGATAGAAAATAAGACAGAAATATCAAAATGCCTCTATATAAATCTGTGGTGCACACCATAAGTACTGTGTCCAGTTCTGGTTTCCGCTCTCAAAAAGGATATAATAAAATTGGAAAAGGTTCAGAGAAGGGCAACAAAGATGCTCAAGGGTTTGGAATAACTTCCGTGAGAGGAGGAACAAAAGAGATTAGGACTGTTTAGGTTAGAAAAGAGACGATTAAGGGAGGATACGATAGAGGTCCATAAAATCATGACTGGTGTGGAGAAAAAGTGTTATTTACCCTTTCCCACAATACAGAAACCAGGGGCTACCCTATGAAATGATTCGGCAGCAGATTTAATACAAAGAAGAGGAAGTACTTTTTCACACGATGCACACTTAACCTGTGGAACTCATTGCCAAGGGATGGTGTGAATGCCTAAAGTATAACTGGGTTTAAAAAAGAACTAGAGAAGTTCATGGAGGGTAGGTGCATCAATGGCTACTAGCCCAGATGGTCAGGGATGCAGCCCCAGGCTCGGGGCAACCCAAAACCTCTGTCTGCCAGGAATGGAAGATGGGTGGATCACTCCAAAATTGCCCTGTTCTGTACACTTCCCCTGAAGCTCTGGCACTGGCCACTGTTGGAAACAGTATATTGGGCCAGACGGACCATTGGTCTGACCCAGTATGACCATTCTTATGCTCTTATTATTATTTTTGATATGGTAACATCTAGGAATTCCAGTCACGGCTGAGGGCCCAGAGGCGCTAGGAGCTGTACAAACACAGAACCAAGATATGGCCCTTACCCCCAGGAACTTACAGTCTAAGCAGATGACAAGCGCACAGGTGAATACAGATGGAGGGGATGGTACCAGTGAGACGATAGCGAATAACGAATTATATTGACCTATTTTAGGTGCTACTACAGCCTTCATTACCGCAGTATCCGAGCACCTCACAATCTTTAATGCACTGATCATTGCAACACTCCTTTGAGGCAGGGACGTTCCATAATCCCCGTTGTAGAAACACAGACCTGAGACGGAGAGAGAAAGTGACGTGCCCAGGGCTGGGTTTGGAGGGCAGCCCGCAGCTCATGGCCGCAGCTCAGGCACAGTGACTACTCCGCCTGCGAAAGGGTACAGCAATGATCCCCAGATACTAGGCACTGCAGAAGAGGGATGGGGTCCTGGATTCCTCTCATCCAGCCATGACCCCACGGAGGGAGTTCCAGCAGAGTCATGGTCAGTCGGGCCGTCAGGCGGGTTTGACCCAGGACCTTCAGCGTAAGTTAACCTCGGCCCTGCTTGGGCCAACAGCGAGGTTTGAACCCAGGACATCACAGCAAGAGCATTTACCCCTCGCACGAAAAGAGTAACTCCATTCACTGGCACTTGTAGCAGACTCCTGTTCCCGGGGTGCAGCAGCCACCAAAGGGGAACAAGGAGTCACTCTCCTTTAGTGTGTAATAGTCTGTCTCTTACACACATGCGCCCTCCTCTCCCCCTGCAGCTACCCTTGAGGCGTAGGGTTGTTTTTGATGTACAAATAGGGGCCCCCTTGATTCACCCACTTCTTGCAATAATAACTGGCTCCCAACCGTGCCACCTGCCAGATGTTTCCCAGCCTGGGGTCTCATTCTACAGCAGCGAGGCAGCTGCTCCTACAGCGTAAAAGGTGAGGTTTTACTGTCCAGTTCAGGTGCCCACAATTTAAGAGTGTTGATAAACTGGAGGTGGTTCAGAGAAGAGCCATGAGAATAATTAACGGGCTAGAAAACATGCCTTGTAGTGATAGACTCAAAGAACACAATCTATTTAGCTTAACAAAGAGAAGGCTGTGGGCTGACTTGACTGCAGTCTATAAATACCCACCCGGGGAAGAAATATTTAATAGCAGGCTCTTTAATCTAGCAGAGAAAGGTAGAACACGATCCAATGTCTGGAATTTGAAGTTAGACAAATTCAGACAGGAAATAAGGCGTAATATTTTGACAATGAGAGTAATTAACCATTGGAACAATGTACCCAGGGTTGTGCTGGATTCTCTACCACTGACAATTTTTTAAATCAAGATTGGATGTTTTTCCCTCAAAGATCTTCTCTAGGAATTATTTGGGGGAAATGCTACTGCCTGTGCTATACAGGAGGTCAGACCAGATGATCACAGTGGTCCCTTCTGGCCTTGGAATCTATCAAACTAGATAAAAAATGTAATAAGAACAATAATCCCAAAGGTCCCTTTGTACTAGAATCTAAGACGAGGACAAGACACAAGAGATGCATTGAGGGGGAGGGGACATGGAACAGCAAAGACGGGTAGGTTTCCATAAACTAATAGCGACAGGTGAACATCGGCCTAGTCTAGCCCCTCCACCTTGGGCAGGACAGTTCCCTGCAAGAAGTTTACTAGTGCATTGCTCAGATGAGTTTTTAATGTTCTCCCACCACTGCCCGTGGGAGACTATTCCGCAGCCTCAAGGCCGGGAAAGTTTTCCTGACACCCTTTTAATCCTTTGCAGCACACTAAATCTCTCTCCCTCCTTGGAGTTTACACCTCTTTGGTATTTCCATGGCATCAGCACAATAGGATATTACAGTGTTTTGCTCCTAGAACAAACAGCAGCCCAGGGTGCTAATCGTTCTGTATTCACCCCTGCGAGAATAGTTTCCAGTGGTTAGGGGAAATGGCTGGATTTTCCCTGTCTTCTAATTTTGTAATAACGATCTGGCGAATGTGTCACCACTGCCCTCTGCTGGATGGAATCAGAGCTGCTCAACTGTGGCTCATAGGCTCTCTACCACTCACAGCAACTGGAGATTTTCTTTCTGTGGAAGTGGTAGCAGCCTATGCTGTTGAGGAAGAGGGTATCTGGGTTCTTTTCCCCACCACTGCTGGGCAATTCTGAGTGGCCGAAGCCCGAAGCATAGGAACAACCTTAAAGTTTCCAGCGGGCATGGATTTGTTACTTTATTGAACCAGGTGCCCCAGGCACACGCTCAACAACTGTTGCGCCCCAGCCCTTCCCCCGGCCTCAAAATTACAGGCAAGCTTGAATCCGGTCCTCGATCCAAATTTCCCTTCTGGCAGCCGGAGCAGGAAGGGAGGTGGCTTGCCATCCAGCCACACATCCCCCCTCTCCCCCGCTTTTCACTATGCCAGCAGGTGGAGGCCATGCTGCTGCGGAGACGCTCGTCAGTTACACCTTGGCAGACCTAGGGTAACTCCACTGAGGCCAGGGCAGGTACTGGAGACAGACACCTGTGCGGTGGAGCAGATGACAGCCAGAGGAGTGCAATAACCATGCGTGCTGATCCCCTTCCTCAGGGCCTGCATGTCCCGGCCCGAATGAAGCCCTGTGGCACCGCATCAGCCTCCTAATGCTATTTCCACACACCCAGGCCAGTAACCAGATGGAATAGTCGGCTCGCCAGACGATAGCAATAACAGTGGCCTCACGGGCTGCTCTGTCACTATTGCGATTTGGATCCAGGCTTTGGTTGCAGCACATGTTCTTTTACCAGCGCTTTGGGCATGTCTGGAAGCTGAACGAATGCCTCGTTAATCCAGATCCCAGCTCTGTCGACGGGGGATATTCCTGGGCTCAAATTCAACCCTCTGCTACACCCGGGCTGCCCTGAGAAAGTCGATGGGACTGAAAGCAGTGGTTAGCCCCTGATGCACCCTCTCCACCCCTAACCCTGCCCCAGGGACCGTAGAAAGCACATGTAATGTGGGGCAGCAATTCTTTACAGAGATGAAGCTGAGGATCCATACCCTCAACATGCAGTCCATGCGACAGGGGCATCACTGAGATAAACTGGGGGGGGAAATGGGGCTGTACCACCATACAGAACATTCCCTGTTGGCCAGATTTTCGATCCTCTTATGTGTGATTATATTTTATCCTGAAAAGTAGGGGGGCAGGCAAAAAGGGGAAGCCGTCATGGAGCATATAGACCTATGAAAAGTCTGGGGCTGATGGGGGGAGGGGGAGAGGAACCGCCTTGCCCCACAGCAAATCAGGCCCCTGCCATACAGCACAGAACATTTATTTTAGACAATACTACAGAGGCATTGCCATGCAACATCAGTGCTACGCATGCCACGTTTTAGCAGGGTAACGTGTCTCTGGCATTCCAACAACACAGGCTTTAAAGACGAGTCATCTCAGCTTCCACAGACAAGCAGGCGTGCTTTCCCCCAGCAGTCACGGTAGCATTGCGGGTGCAACACACCGACAACTTGGGAAGCCACTTAATGCGCCAGATTCCAAGGGCTGCAGATCTCCCCCAGCAGACCCATTCCTTTCCCCTTACCTCGTCCAATCATTTGCTAATTTTTTAAAGAGTTTTTCATTGCAGGGTTCATTTCACTGTAACACGATCAGAGGATTTGAAGAGCAAATTAACAGCCTGCATGTATAGATTTATATTTCGTACAGAGAGAGCGCTGGATATAGGCAGTCACTGGCAATAGCAAAACTTACCTGTGTGAAGCTTTCCCATGTTGGATTTCCCTCAAGGAAAAGGAATGATACGATCATCAGAAGCCTTCAAATTCCTTGGTCCCATGAAGATCCAAGAGGCTCAATCCCCTAGCAATGCTCGTGAACAAATCCCTGTGAGGGTGCAAGGGGCCGGCTGTGTAATCACCAAGCTACTTGCTACTGCTGGAGTGCAACTCTCAGCCCAGTTGGAAGAAGTTATGAAGCAGGAGGAGGGGCTGCTCTGGATTTCTGGGAAGACGGCTGACAGGGGGTGGGGGCTGCACTCGGTGGAAGGCCTGTTTTCCCTTATGCTTTCGACAGGAACGGGGTGGGGGGGAAAGGGACGGGGGGACCCTCCCTCATGGGCAAAAATAAATGAATAAAATAGCTGCACGTGGCAGGAATGCCAGAGCAAGCCTCCCTGTCAGAGCAGGGAAGTGGGGAAGGGAGGGGGACAGACGACGTTACAAGGGGACAGGGGTAAGAAAAGCTAAGCGAATGCAGCAGCAGGTTTGCCAGCCGCACTTTGCGCCTAATCCCACCAGGTCTTGAGTAGGCAGGTCATTGTGCGGCTTTCACAGGGAGAAGGGGCAATTTCTAGCAATGGGGAGGGGGATTATAATTAGCTGCCGCTCACGGGGCAGATTCCATCACGCGTAGACAGAGCCTGACACTTGCTTCAGCGCTGCACGAGTTGGGGGCCAATGGGAGGCACCTGGCCAGGCACGGCCCTCAAACAGAATTGCCCTTTGCACGGCGCGTCTCCCCCCACTGGGCCAACGGGCTTTGTAAACGTGGGCGAAAGAAGGCTCGCCGCACCCTTTGAGGCCAGTTAACGCTGCCCCCATTTCACAGAGCGGAACACCGAGGCACCGAGCCGTTCAACGGCTCCCCCCACATCTACGAGGGGAACTTGGAGTCCTGACTTTAAACAGCCAGGCAATGCTCACCCCACTCCAGCCACGTGCACAGGTATAATTATTTGTATTACAGCAGCACGCACACACACACACACACACACACATATATATAGGGAACTTTGGTCCCATTTTGAGAGGTGCTAACCATACACATTGTAAAAGACTGTCCTGACTGGGTGTCGTTTGGGGTTTCATTACCTTTATTAATATTAGAGAATTATCTCAGGCTTATTAATAAAAAATTACACACACTACCCAACAGGAGGCAAAATATGTCAAACATCTAACCAGCCCCTGCCTCAAAGAGCTTACCATCTAAGGCTCTGATCCAGCAAACCCTTTTGCACAGGCTTAACTTTAAGGACATGTGCTTGCAGAATTGGGTCCTTCAGGGGTAAGCAGCTGCACTACAGTACGGTACATCTAGTCCCGGGCAGGCAGAGTGGTGGGTGTGCAGTGACTGTAGCGGGAAGGTAACGTGGAATAGCTTGGTGTTTGAAAGGTTATTGATGACGGGAGATAGATAGGCCTGTGGTGCATGTCACTCAGGAGGCTGGTCCAAGCAGCTGGTGGGCGAAGAGGGTGAAAAGTTGTCCAAGTTTAGGAACAGGAGGAAAGTTTGGACAAAGCAACGAAGTGGGGAGTGCGCAGGGTCTAGGGACAGATCAGAGCTGAGAAGTAGGTCGGACTGGAGTTTGGGTGTGCTGTACGCACCCATGAATGAAGAGGGCCAGATTCTGAGCTGCGGCTGTGCGGCACAGGGGGCAGCTCAGAAGGCAGTTGGTGGGGCAAAGGTGGCTTTAGGACCCCTCTTCCTGGAGCCAGCCTAATGCCAGGCCGTCCCCACTGGTCAGCCACGTCTTTGTATTTCTAGCTTCAAAACTTCCTTATTCCTTAATGGAATGTCCGATCTACTTACTGCCTGTCCCATGGGATGGCCAGCAGAACAAACAGTATAGGTGGACCATCACCTTCCACTATCATGCTTACCGCTGTCTATCATTCTGGCCAGCAACTGAACTGTGGAAATTAAGAGGCCTCATTCTCTTTGACCATGCAAGAGGATATCATATATACACTTGCCATATATTATTCAGGAGCTAGACGTTGCTGTGTGCTTTATAGAGTTTCAGGCTGGGTGTGGTCCCTGGTAAACAAGAGGAGACAAAGCTGGAACTCGAGCTGCGTGGAAGTCTGTTCCTGCATATGTAGTTGCAGTTGTTTTCTTTAATGAATGCATCCTAAGACGACTGTGATTCAATAGATGATGAGGCGTAAGTCGCCCCAGCTTCCACTGCCCAGCTGCTTAGGACTTACCCGTAACCCAAGAACCAATGAATGCCAGCTGGCAAGGGGTGCAGAGGGCTTACAGAAGTCTCATGCATCTGTTGTGTACATTTCAGCTTACCAAAGAATGTCATGTGCGGTCTCCAAGAAAGCCAGTGACACACTGGTCATTGGCATCACTGTGAAATATATGGACAGCTACTATGTAAGGATTTCTGCATATACACTGAAAATAAGTTTTTAACATATGTATCAAGGTATTCCTCCCCAGCAAAGGTGAAACCACATCCCTCTGACAGGATGTATATTAAGCATTGTAGCTAAGACTGTGGAGGCCCATTTATATATGAAGACAGATGTCAATGAAGAGATGTGAAGTCAACAGGAAAGGAGCATACAGGAAAACACGAGCTACAGGGAGCTAGCCTGTCTCTGAGTAAAGACAACGAACTTTGGGAGTATTTCCAGAAGGCCAAAAAAGACCCCCCAGTATCCTGAACCTAGGAAGTAAACAGAGAGCGCGTTTGCATTCATGAAAACCAGGTCTCAACCAACCTCGGTTGAAAATACCACAGAGGACTTTGTGTGAGATGAACTTCTTTGGGAAGCTGGTTACCCTGGTAGTTAAGTTTAGTCTCTAGAAAGCTCGTTATGATTTTGTTTTGTGTGTCACCTTTTGTTTCCAATATCCTTCCTCGCTAGCCCTTGAGACTTGAATCGTTGATAATAGATTTATTCTTGTTTTCACTCTAAATCTATCTCAGTGCTGTGATGTTAAGGAAAGTCCTGATCCTGAGTTGACTCGTACAAGCTGGAGCGTTCTGTTCCTTGGGCGCAGCAGACCTGGTAGTTCTGTGACTAGCCAGTGTCGGGGCTGGATATCACAAGGGAGCACTTCAAAGGGACTCTGTGACTGGGGCGCGCCTATTGTTAAACTGCAAGGCAAAGGAAAGGCTGGTGCAGCCCAGAGGAGGCTGCCTGGATGGCTCAGAGGCTGGTGGTGTCAGACAACTGACCCCCAGCCAAGCACAAGCAAGTCTTCCTCATGCTGGAGGTGGCAGGGGTAACAAGCTGACTCACAATCCCAAATCCCCCGAGAACCAGTCACATCACTCAGTGCAGCATGGTCCAGCCGAAGCTGCACAGTCAACTTTCCCCTCAAAGAACAAGCGAGCACAGAAGGGGCAGGGAGGGTTGGGGAGGAGACAGTGCCTGCCTCTGCTTGCACAACGTATCTGCCCTCTGAGTTTCCTGGGCATTGGGGCCGAAGGGGTGTGTGTGGTATACACAGGACTGAGCATTCATCACCCCAGAAGAAAGGGGGCACTCTCAGAGGGCTGTGTGGGAGACGCCATTCCTCCCTATTGCTCCTTGAAAGAGAACAGCCGGCCATCACACCATGCTCAAGAGAAAGGTTTTGATAAGAGATTTCCCCACCTCATTAAAAGCATCCCCAGAATTAGATGTTTTAGGTATATATTTTGACCAAAAATGCCAGGCTCTTTCAGATAATGCTACAGTTTTAAGCCATTACTGAGATTTCCTGTAGATCAAAAACTCCCGTGTAAGAGCATACACCAAGATTTGGTTCTAACAATCGAAGCTAAACTGGATGATATAAGGATCCCGAATCCCTGAATGCGTCGTTATCAGGCTGAATAGACCTAATTGCAATTGTATCTGCATTCTACAATTATATCTATTCATATCACCAGAGCTGGGTAATCACGATGCACTGATGCTATTCAGTCTAAAATATATTTTATGCAAGAGCGGGGCCCAAGTTGCAGCTTTCAGATGTAGGTCCTAGCTATAACTCAGTCAGGATGGGGCGGGATGGTTGGATCTAAGGGTTCGGTTCAGGTCCATTGGGGGTGGGGATGCGCATGTCTGAGTTCTTGCCATTCAATATATAGACAAGGCTTCCCTGACACAGCCCCTCTATATCTATTACCTTCCATGAAATGGCCTCTACTATTATTGTGTATTGCACTAGCATCTAGCACTATTGCACTAGCATCTCAAATAGTGTTCCGCGGAACCCAGCTGAGTTGAAGGGTTCCGCGAAAAAGCGGAACCGCGCCACCAAAATTAACAGAAATCGTGTGCCGCCGAACAGCTGATGGCGCCACCGAAAAGCCACAAGCGTGCCGCCGAACAGCTGATGGCGCCGCAGAACAGCTATGATCGCGCCGCGGAAAACAGCTTAGAGAGCGCACCGCCAAAACCAGCCTACACCGCGCCACCAAAAAAGGGAAGATTTCCTGGACTTGTCGGCGGAGGGTATGGCATGGCCACGCAAGGGTGCCGCAGCGAAATATAATTGAGAAACACTGATCTAGTGGTACCAACCGAGGGTCAGGCTCACGGGACCCTGGGAGGGCAGAGGGTCCCAGAGCTCAGGCTCCAGCCCAAACATCTACCCAGCAATTTTTAGTCCCATGAGCCTGAGCCAGTTGACCCAATTAGTGCCTTCAGTGGTCACTTGTGTTGTGAACCCGTCCACAAGGCACTGCACGAGAACCACTCGCTCATTTTCCACCGGCTAGATCTGACCCGTGCTAGCTGTAAGGCCCCATATCTCGTTACCAGACTTCTGAGCCACCTGCAGGGAGGGGAAGCTGGTGCTTATACTTGTCAAAAAGAAAACAGCCAACAGCAAGTCACAAAAATAAACTCAGCTGAAGCATGTTTGGTACGTTTCCAAGAGCGGCTCATCAGCTACTCCAGCAATCAGCAATATTTTAAAGCAATCAAGTGAAAATAAGACAGGGAAAACAAAGAGGCTCAGTCGTGTGCAATCATCATCTGCCTTAACACTGACCTTTTCGGAGAGAAAAGGCTTCATTTTGCAGAGTTCGGGATTCCTGTTCGGCAGAATGGCTCGGCACCGCGCAGTAATTCAGCCGATGAACGCAGAGGAAGTCTCTGCAATGTTTGCTGAACCCCTGCAAGCCGGGGCGCACACACGGCTCTGTCTGCAAAGATTAAGCAGGGGACGATCTGGCCCCGTTGTCTTGACCCTTTCGTGCAAGCGTATTGTTTCTGCCCATTGCCCAGCAAGGAGGCTGAAGGACCGGTTGTATTGGCTCAGTGAATTAAACAGAGGCAAGCAACCTCCCATGGACTCCATAGCGTTCTGCTGGTCTCGGTGATTCTGGGGAACGATTCAGAAGGTGCTGTGTGCTACCGTATGGCCAGAAACACAGTGAAGCGGCCTTCATCAGCACTCATGCCCTGCTAAGCACCAGGCTCACTGCAAAGATCAATTTACAGGATGGATCCCTTTCCACCCTGACAGCTAGCAGGCTCCCCCTGATCACCTCACCTCCTTTATCCCTGCAGCCTACTGCCAATATCACAGCCTTCCTTCTCTTCCTCCAAAATGCAGCCTCTAAAGTGATGTTCCCTGCTGATCTTCCAGCCCACATCTCTTCCCTCACGCATCCTTCCGATAGCTTCCCCATCAGCTTCACCCTTCCTGTCCTTCTCTTCAGGGCCTTTACAAATTACCCCCCACCTACACCTCTGGTCGCGTTTTCGCCCCACTCCTACAAACGACACCAGCCTTTCCGCCCCCGTCATCTCCTTTCCCCCAGTCCCTTCTCTTTGCCTTTCCACCTCCGCCACCCCCTCCCTCGGGGGCTTCTGCCTCGGAGTCCATCAGCAGGGACTCACCCTGGGAATTTCAGCACAGGCCTCCACCGCAGGCTGTTCCTCACGGACACCAACTCCCCTCCCATCTGCCAGGCCATGCCTCTCTCTCCACAGTGGAGTCTCGCATACAGACTCCTGCGAGGTCCACAAAAAAGTGAATTCTAAAAAAAAAAAAAAAAAAAAAGTTATAACACACTTCCCTGAACTTCCCGCGACACCCGACCTTCTCCAGTTCCCCTCAGACTCAGATCTTCAGGGCATGAGCTGTCCTCCATTTTAAGCCTGATCCGATGCCCTTTGAAGTAAACAAAAATACTCCCCCTGGGTCTCGTATTGGGACTTGTGTCTGTACAGCAGCAAGAACGTAAGACAACAGGCACGATCACTAAGCCAGTTATAAACACGGCACATTGTCTCCAGGTACACCAGCCCGGGCACACAACACCTCACATACCAGCGGTCGCTCATTGATTTACGCCAGTGTGCGCCTCTCTGAGCAGCATTTGGCCCTTGATATCCATGATAATGCAATATAGGGCACTGGTTTTGCCCCCACTGAATCAACGCTAGAGAGGAAGAGAAATTAGAACCATCTCGCTGGTCCGCACAGCATTGTCTTTTACACTGGATTTTCCAGTGCTTGTCTAATGGAAGCTGTCACAAGGAAGGAGGCTCCATCACTTCCCATGACAGACAGTTGCAGAAGCTAATACCTCAGACTCCCAGGAAGATTTTCCTGTTATTCAGCCTCAGTTTTCCCTCTTCATATCATTTCTCTTATATACCCACCCTTGCAGTGCCCTGGATAATTCTTTCCCTTCGTTGGTGTGAACGCTCTTTCTACATTGGTGGGAAGTTATGTCCTTCTTAGTCACCATTTGGTCAAACTCCTCACATTCGGCTCTTCTCTAACCCAGTCCCACCAGCTCCCGGAGCGTCTCTGAACACCCCCCACCTCCACTCTGGCAATAATTTTGTGCCGATACCAAGCCCAGAACTGAACGCAGTTAATCCCATATTCAGCTCGGACAGGTTTTCTCTTATGAGCCCTCTCTGATGTCTCCCCACCCCTCAGACTCAGCGTGTCTGATGGCGATGATTTACAGCAAGCCACATGGAACAGGAGCAAGATGAAAGAGGAGGAAGAGAATGTCCCATCTAGACCACAAAAGAGAACCATGTTTAAACGCGGTTGCAGGCAATCTTCGCTGTAACGTGCTTCCCAGGGGTTGCACCTGTCACGTCTTCCCTCTCAGGCCAGGCTTTGGGAAGGTTCAGAACCCCACAGCTCCCTTCATTTTCCATGAGAGATGAGGACTCTGGGAGCACCGGTCCCTTCAGTTCGATGCCTCAGTGGGAGCTGAGCTCTTCTGAAAATCGGGCTGTGGCCGTGGGCGCTGAACACGTTTGAAGAAGCTGGCCAGAGGCCAAGATATTCAGCAACCTGAGATTTTGGGTGCTCAGCTTGATACCCCCTCAAAGGGGCCAGAGGGTCATGACGTGCTGAGCTCCTGCCTTCTGAAAGCCAGGGTCTCCGGTCAGCCAGCCAATCTCTGGCCACATTAGAAAAATCTGATTAGCGTCTAACTCTTTTTAGCTCCATTCCCACCTCCTGCTGTTGCTTTCGGCAGAGGACGTTCCACTCGTTCATCCCCCTTTGCTCAAAGCCGGGTCTCCTACGCACCTGGTCTTGTTCCCCTCATAGTTAATAACAACGTTCCCAGCGACTGCAATTAGGACAGGACGTGGCCCCGCTCCTTTCTAAGCAACGGTGGACGCCCACAAGCAGCCATGGCTTTCCACCAAAAGGGCCATCAACTTCAGCAGGTCTTCGGGCTGCCCGGCTCCTCTCTGAGAGCACCAGCCTTCCAACCAACTGACTGTACACTGCCGGAAAACCAAAGCAGAAATTCCCGGGCGGGCCTAGGCCGTCACCTCAGCCCTGTAGCACGTGGGCACAAGCACCTCCCTCTTCCAAAGCCTCCCCTACCACTCTTCAAGCAGCCACTTTCACAGAGTTCCTCGCCTGTCTGCTGGGGAACCTGATGGGCCGACAGTCTCCAACACTGCCACATTATCTGACCTCCATCACCTGTGCTAGGGGAGGGGGGAGCTGGGAGTTAACCCATGTTTGCAAGGGACCATGGTATGGTCTTGTTCCCCGCTGCTGTGCTTCCGTCAGCCCACTCCCCTTCAGAACAGCTGGGTGGAGCGCTCCTACACTCTACCCAAGATGTGTGTTTACCTCAGCCATGTCCCATCTTAGTCGGGGTCGGTCCTGCTTTGAGCAGGGGGTTGGACTAGATGATCTCCTGAGGTCCCTTCCGACCCTATGATTCTATGATCTTGGACCTGCCTGTACAGAGGCACAGTCAACTTCCTTTATTTGGCAGAGGGGCTACAATTAATTAATAATAAATAACAGCAGCAGCAGCAGCTCTGGACTATCATGTTCCAATGAATAGTTTGGTGGCAGAATTAAATCTACCCACTTTGAATGAAGAGAGGAAAGGCAGGTGAGGTAATATTTTATTGGACCAACTTCTGTTGGAGAAGGAGACGCCCAGGGGCTTTCCTAGAGCTCTGTGTGGATCAAAAGCTTGTCTCCTTCACCAGCAGAAGTTGGCCCAATCAAAGATATTACCGCACCCACCTTGCCTCTCCTAAGATCCTGGAACCAACACTGCTACACCGACACTACAAACAACGCTTCGACAGAAGAGAGATCAACGCAACTTCCGTTCTCTTTACTTATTCATGCAATCCCTCCTTTTTCTGGATGGGCCCAATGTCCTCCTTCGCCTCCGGTTGTCTACACCCATGCTGTGAGACCTGACTACCATGAAGCTGGGAGAGCAGCTCTTCTTTTCAGCCCCGTTCAGCACGGGTAATGTAGGTCTGACTGTTCTGAAGCAGTGGCACTCACAGATACATATTTATAACCTCAATATCTGGAGAATACAGGAGTAACCGTGAGGTCTGGGACTGAAGCAGCCCAGTGAGATGGCATCTCTGCACCCCATTCAGAGACTCTTTTGCTCCTGCATGCCTTTCCCTGCTCCTTTCCACTTTTGCACATGCCAGAGGCCAGGCTTTTGATGGCCGTGCAATGGGAATAAGATTGGGGCTTTACTGTCACCCATCTGCTCCCTAGGGTGGACGAGGAACAGACACAGGCAGGTGTTTGAACCCAGATCACAACGGCTCCATGGAGAACAAGTCTGCTTGTTCTTTGGACGTGGTTTCGTGGGAACGTCCCCAGAACTGAGGAGGGACAAGATTGGGGTGACTTGTTCATTGATCCTGGGCAGTGCTTCTGTTGCATGGAAATTAAACATTCTGCAGCCAAATCACAGCCTTGCTTATGTTGACATGGGATTACACAAACCATCAAAGGAGGTGCCAGCCTGGCAGGGTTGCAAACCGTCTGTAAATTTACAGACAGTCAGTAAAAAAATGTACAACTTTAACACTGTCGGCAGTAAATCCGTAAATAAATAAAAATGTCCGTAAAACTGGGTAGAAACAAATCATATCGTATTTTGACATTGATTGTCATCGTTCAGAATCACTTCTTGTATCATAAAACGACACTGATCATGACTTCATCAATTTCCTGTTTTCTATTATTGTCCACGCCCAAAGAACCCGATTGATCAATTAACTGCAACTAAAACAATTGCGTAATTCCAAATTCCTGTGTACAGAATATTGCGAGCGAGTGCACGCTTTTGTGACATTATTGTATAGTTTATGGTATTTTTAGTGACGTCAGTAAAAAGTTTACCGTGTCAGTAAAAAACACACACACAAAAAAATCAACTTCAGATCTTCATGTCAGTCAAAACTAAAATGCAAGTTTGGCCACCCTGCAGCCTGGGGGTAGCTGCATGTCAGTGGTGGAAGAAGTGGGTCCCGTGTATGGGATGCAAGCAGCCAAATCATTGTAAGATTGTAACTCGGGTTGCCCAGCTGAGCCGCATGTTTCTGAAGTTCACCCATCTCTAGCTCGAGGTGGTATGGGAATCTGTGCTCCGAGGAGCAAGGCTGCTGGCGTAGGGTGAGTTGGCTGTTCAGGAAGGAACTGTCCTACGTCCCACACAGGGAGAGCAGACTACATGAAAGAGCAGCTGTAGCTCAGACAGCTGAAATGCAGCACGAGCCGGGCCCCGTCCTGCGCCTGACAAAACAAACACAAGTCCCCGTGGGTCACACTAAGCCGCAAAGCAGGGTTATTCCGCACCCGGTACATGGGGCTCATCCACTCTGGTGCATCCCAGTCAGAGCACAGGAACAGCTCTTTCGTACAGGGTCGACGTAAGAAGGGCTGACGGGGTTATCACGCCTGGTGTGTCTCAGCCATTTTTGGTTCATGACCTAAATTATTGCCTTGCAACTTGCTGTGTCCCACGGTCCTTTGCAACTGAAAAGGGGTAGGTGAACTGGGTTGAGGGGAAGAATCAGGGAGGTTTTGGGTGCTGGATAGAAAGCAGCCAATGCTTTGGTGAAGGGGTTATGCTGGCTGGTGGGGTGGGCTAGAAGGGGCTGGGACTGCTCTGGGCCAGGGCAGAGGTTGCACTCCTTTCTTCAGTTTTCAGGCACCGGCTGGTCCCTGTTGAGCTTTTTGCTGCTGGTCTAGCCCAGCTCCCTGCCAGTGCAGGGTGTTCTCTACCGTGCATGCTGCTACAGGTGTGCAGACCAGGAAATAGGGTCAGAGACTGGGAAACAGTAGATCTTTGGCACTGACTCCCTGTGTGGCCTTGGCCAGGTCACATAACCTCTTTGCTCCTCAGCGTCCCCGCTGCAAATAGAGATAATGAGACTTAATTTCCTACCACTAAGAATGAAAAGTACCATCTATATACATGTTACTATTACGAGTACGTCTCACTTGGCTGGAGAGAGGGGAAAACACACACACTCCTACAGAGTTACAGACTCAAACACATATAAGGGACAGAAGAAAAGATCTAATTAGTGCCAACCACATCAATGTTTACGCTGCCCCTTTAAGCTGGTTACAGGGTTTATTTTTTTTTAATTTGTTGGAAATCTGATTTAAAACTAGAGGCTATGAACAAGCTCTTTTAATTTCATGCAAGAACAGCCTCCCTTGGCAAACGGCATTTGATCTCCATGGTGAAACGGAGCACGGTAACTGGTCAACAGATCGCACTGCTAGTGCAGAGAGGATTAGTTATCAAATCCAACAGGCTGGCATGCAGCATCTGTATTTACCAAAACCGAAGAAGCACACGCCGAGCCCTTTTCAGGAAGCATTACAAACACTTCTATACATTCATTATCATTTTTTAAAACCATCAGGTGAATTTTCTTCTTTAAGCGGAAAGTAAATTCTAGCCTTTAAGAAAATAGCGAGAAATGGACACTGAGCAGGGCTCTGGAGTCTTTGCACAAGCACCTCAATCCTGTCACTCAACCCCCCTATTCAGGAGATTCGGGACTTGTCTACACGGGAAAATGACCAGCATGGCTATAGCAGACTAAGTGTTTGGTATTGTAGTTTATTCTGCTGTAGCTATGCTGGTCAATTTCCCGGTATAGACAAACCTCCTGTAGCCATGGAGAGGGTGAGGCAAATGTATAGTCAGGGCTTAGAATGATTCTATGAAAGTGGGCAAGAGACAGAAATCAAAGAGCAGGAAGAAACGATGAATGTTCAGCGTGGTGAAAGGTTAATGATTGCACGCCCTACAGTTCCATGGCCACTAGAAATAAGGCGCATATTTTTAACAGTGAGGGCAATTAACCACTGGTACAACTTCCAAAGGGTTGTGGCAGATTCTCCATCACGTCAAGACTTTAAATCCAGATTGAATATCCTTTTAAAACATATATCACAGGTCACACAGAAGTTACAGGCTTGCTGCAGAAATTATTGGGTGAGAGTCTCTGGCCTGGGCTATGCAGGACGTCAGACCAGATGATGATAATGGTCCTTTCTGGCCTTCGTGTCTATGAATATCTGGAAAAGGGGATGAGCAGTGAGGTGGTAAAATCTGCAGCTGATGCAAAATGACTTAGATTAGTCAGGAGCGAAGAAGGCTGCGTGTCGCTCCAGGGAGACCCAACCCAGAATGGCCACCCACAGCCCTTCCACAGAATGCTTGCAGCAAAGTCCTTTAGCCAGCCTACAGAGTAATGGGATCTCTTCCGTTTCTGCCCAACGCTCGTACTGATTGTTCAGGGACCAGACATGGCATCAGGCGTTGGTGTCGCTGGGAGGTGGAGGGAGGGGTGGGTCCGAGAGCAGCCGAGCGGCAGCATTAATCACCTGTGGTAGGAAACAGACGACATGGATTCAGATTTAACATCCAGGAGGACGGATGGTCTTGGGGTTAAAGCACGAGGCAAGGATCTGTGTCTATTCTTGGCCTTGTCACTGACTGACTGCTTTTGAGGCTGGGTGAGTCACGTCACCTCGCTGTGCCTCAGTTTCCCCATCAGTAATATATGGATAATACCTACCTACCCTGTGCTGCCCACTGGGCACGTCTAATGGAAAAGCAATTAATACCAGGGTGAGGATTTGTCCCCCTCTAGTGGTTGGACAATGTAAACAGATCTAGGAGTCTGTTACCGTCTTCGAGCCAACACATGTGATGTGCATGTACATTGTACACAGACATTGTACAGGAGAGATTCATTGTGCAAACAGTTTTCCCATCCTGAAAAGTCTGAGAGTTTGAAAAATGTTCTCATTCCCAATCAGGACAAAAAAAAAACCCACACGATTTGGGTCAATCAAAACGTTTTGCTTCAATAACTTTGAAATGTTTCTCTTTCGGCCTTTATTTTCCTTGTTTTAGGGCTTGTCTACACTCACCTCGGAGATTCGGCGGCAGTCGACGGGAGTTATGCAAACTACACAAAAAACTTGTATAACTCCCGTCGACTTTTGTGCTTCTGTTCTGCACGCTGTCTTCACTGCACTGCGCCACTTGAAAAGGTGGTCTTAATACGTCGATTTCTGGATCAACTGAGCGGGTCTTCACTGACCACTCAGTCGATCCAGATAAGTCGATCTGACGACGGCGAATTTGCTGCTGTCAGTGAAGACATAACCTTAGTCTAATCAGCTTAAGTCTTGAAATGAAAAAAGTCATTTCATACCAGAATACCAGAATTTTTCCTTTCAGAAGTGTCAAAATGTTTCATTTAAACTATTTCAAAACTTTTTTTTTTTTTTTTTAATTTTCAAGCTGGGAGACTCATCGAAACAGACCCTGCCTTGCAAAGATTCAGTTTTGACGAAACAGCATTATTCCACCAAAAACGTTTCATGGAAAAATTCCCAACCAGCTCCACATGCATGATAAGGAGCCAGGAAACCACTATTCAGTAGGATAATCTCATTGCTAGCAGAATCAAGTGTAAAACCAGCTTTTTCCCCTCCTTTAAGGTTTATTTACATTTTACAGTCAGTGGAGGGGAGACAAAACTTGCAAATGAAAATGCTGAGGATTCCCTGGGTACCGGAAGGGCTGGCAAGTGAATGTGTGTTTGTATTGTATAGGATACTCCTTTCATTTCATCATTATCCAGCACACGGCTGCCTCATGTGCCAAGCAGGTAGGACAAAACCTCTCACCAGGGGCTAACTAGCTCACAGCATGGCCTTTTACCAAGATCCCAGTGGATTACTGGGACACACAGAGCATCCTGCTGCAGCACAGCTAGATAGAGCAGAGGCCCAGCAGTGAAGAGATTAATATAGAATAGCCTGAAAGTGGCACCCTTTTCCTTGCCTTCCACACGCAGGGATTCCCCAAGGAGACAAATAGCACAGACTGATTGCTTTGCCAGTCAGTCTGGAGACTCAGAGCATTTTACCATCTCTTCTGAAAGTTGTTTTTTTGGAGCTGCTTGCTCCATGAGCTCATTTTATTCTCCCAGACACTGTTACACTCCAGGAAGGGATATTATTTGCAATTCAATGCATAAGGGACCAGAGTAATTGCAGAACAGAATGGTCCTTGCTTACAATTTCTGCAGCAATTTTGCCTGCCCTGGTTTTGTAATAGAATAAAGTCCTGCGTTTGTTGGGGTTGATTTTCACCCACTTACAGTTGGTCACACCAGTAGGCAAACGTTTCCTCTTTTCTTTTCAAATAATGCAAAGAAGGAAAACAAAACCAAGGAAACGCCATGCAGAAAACTGCCTCACAGTTAAGCATGCACACACAAATCAAGCTTTAACTCTATGCATTTACACATATGCATTTCAATACTGTCCTCTTTAAGTATGCACTCATATGTCTCTCAAGTAATATAATGCAATGCAATATTAAACATGCAGACATTGCATGTTGTAGTATTGTGTAAACACAAATCAGCTGTATAAGAACACACAGAAAAAGGGTCTTGTACTGTAGATTATAGATGCATTACTGTCCAATAGAAAAAAGGCAAAGGAATTACAACAGGTATATATTCGCCCATATATTCCCACCCCCGAAACGGCTATAGACTCACTCTTTTCCCTTCACCCACCACGGAAAGGCAACCATTTCTGGGGAGGCACACAGCATCTGCCAATGTCACAGTGCTCTGTACCCAACAGTTTAGGACAGGAATAAAACATGAATATAGAGAGGGGAATATAATTACCTAAACTGCTGCTTAGCCACGCCATTGGGGCATTCATGACTAATACCCCAAGTAGCTATTCTGTGTTCTGCAAACCCAGAAGGGATCTCCGGTTGTGTCCTATTTTATCAGATTGCTGTGCATGTCCTATTTTTATTCAAAAATTAAGAAACAAAATCCCACTCGGAGTTTCAGGCCCAAAATAATCTTACCAACACATCCTCCTAACTCTGAAGGCTGAGCTGCAGCTATAGATCAGGTGAATGAAAGTCACAGGGTCAGGTTAAGTACATGGCTGCATGGATCTTACTAAGGGTTAATGGATTTGCTCACCAGAGCTAGAAAATATGACTCAAGTGCACCTCAAAGGCTCAGAAACAAGAAGGCCAATAAAAAGAACCCAAAATCTATTTTAAAAAACCGCAATTTTTAAGGTAATCCCATGATCATTAGGAGCCAGACTCATGACTGGTAAATGCTTGAGGTTGTCAGTACCGGGTACTAGCATGTACAGCAGAAGCCTTGCTGCCCAAATGGTTAACCACGCCGAGTGTGGGAGATCTTCCATATAAATATGGAAGACGGCATGGGAGGCGAACAACAGAACGGGGTGGAATGTGAAAGGAAGAGCAAGAGGACGGAAGATGCTGATTTGCAAACAAAGAAGAGCGAAAAATAAGAACAGGAGAGAGAAACCAGCTCTCGAAAAGGAGAAAATGGAGAGAGATGGAGGGATGTGTCAGAGAATGGAGGGAGGGAAGAAATGGAAGAAAGGAATTGGTAAGAGGCGGCACCCGTGTCTTCTGGGTTAGCGCAGGGAGTCAGACTTGATCAGTTAGAGTCAGAGAAGAAACGGGGCTCTCTCAAGATCGGAGAAATTTGAGTCAGTTGCAGAGCCGGGGAAGCTGTTCCAGAGGGTAAAGAGATCTGCTGCCCATTGCGGACAGAGAGAGGGTGAAGGCAAGTATCATGATGGCGCCATGAACTCATCAGTCTGGAAAATCACCTCACTTAGCCTTGGCAAAGGTCATCATTTAACCCTTAGCAAGCTGGTGAGAATTGCCACGTTGCAGCTGCTCATGACCAAACTTTGAGGTGGGGCGGACGGGGACAGGCCAATAAAAATGCTCATATCAAGCTGCCAAATGGGAACTACTCTGACTGGGTACAATTCAGACTGTTTATAGCAGCGGTCCCCAATTTTTACCCGCACCCCCCTTTATCCCTCTCCGCACCCCACACCCCCCAGCTGGGGCTGGGAGCAGGGCCATGGTTGGGGCTGGGGCTAGGGTCAGGGCCGCGGTTGGGAGCCTGTGGTCAGGTCTAGGGGCCCCAGCAGGCCCTGGCAGCGAGGGCCACAACAAGGGGCCAAGCCAGGGCCCTGAGCTAGGAGGCCGAGGTGGGGGCCAGGTGCCGCGACCGGGGGTCGAGGCTGAGCCAGGGGCTGGGCGCCAAGGCCGAGGCCCATGGCCGAGCTGGGAGCCGAGGGTGGAGGCCGTGGCCAGGCCCAGCCCAGAGCTCGAGGCAGAGCAGGGCTGGGTGGTGCCCCCCAAACATTCCTCCAGCCCCCCTTTTAGCCCCACAGTTTGAGGACCTCTGGTCTATATGGACCCTGACCCTGCAGTCCTTGTTAACACGAGCAGGCTCCAGTGCTGAGCTCAGTGCGGCAGGGGATGGGGCTGAGCATGGGCGAATCACACCCCGTCGGCCTCTTCCAGCCCTGGCTTGTGCAGGACAACGAACCACACACACGGTCTGCAGCTCACCCTGCCGTTTCTTGGCCTGCACGTGCGATGATGATGGTGATGATGAGATAATGTTATGGTCCATTGAGACGACAGCATCAGGGAGTTCTGCCTGCCTCGGCAGGGCAGGACAGACCGGTAAAAAGGTCCCTGTAGGCTCTGAACGGTGATCATCTCCTGCCCTTGTTGTCATTAGCACACCCAGCTCCCACCCACCTGCCCAGACACCTCTGCACGGGGCAGCCACCCTTCCTTTTCCCCAGGCACAGCGGGTGGGGTTACACTGAGCACAAAACTCATCAATGCCCAGGGCTCACCGCGCGGCCATAAGACGCAGCCGACCGAGGAGGAGAGAGAACCCCCCCCCCTCTGTCAGCGCTCACGCTAAGGGCCTGGCTGACCCGCGCTAACCGAGGGGAGCCCAGCGTGGAGATCATCACACAGGCCGTGCGGGAGGCAGCCCCGCGAGAAAGGCACGTCGTACTCACTTGCACGCCAGCAGAGGAGAGCCCAGTTCATCCCTCCGCCAGGCACACTGGCCTCTTCCTGCTCTCAGCACAGGCGCGGGGGCTGACTCAGCCTGCTCTCCCAGCCCCCGCTGCAGCTCCTTTGCCCATCACTGGAAGGACACAAGGCAGGCCTGGACTCCGGTGACCTAGCGGCTGGCGAGAACCAGAGAGAGAGACTTTCCTGCCCCTGAGGCTGCAGGGACACGATGCGGGATGGCGGAGAATTTGCTCCACGGACACGTAACCTGTTCGACTACTTACCTGGCCCTCTTCGCTGTAGAGTCCGAGCCCATCACCATCTTTAACAGATTTAGCCTCACAGCCCCCACGGGAGGTTAGGGCCAGGCTCTTTTCCCTCTCCCCAAAGGGTGAACTGAACCAGAGCGGCTCGGTGACTTGCCCAAGGTCAGACAGGAAGTCAGTGGCAGAGCAAAGACTTGAACCTGAATTCTTAGGCTAGTACCCTAACCACTGGACCATCCTTCCTCTCCAGGCTCCCTCACGGGGGACGATAGAAGCCCCCTGCCCTCCTGTTTCTATACGCACCGGGATTGCAGCTGCTTGCGCTCACCACCGGCAGCTATGTTTTTATTTAAAGGAGGCATGTGCTGGTTTGACAAGTCCCTGCCCGCGGCTCCCTGTTCACGAAGATCGCACCGTATATCAAACGCCTTCCCCCTCGAGCGGCAGAGGCTGCCCAGGCCCGTACGTGTCACCGGTTGGAGAGAAATTATAGCTTCCAAGTCAGCTTACGAGGGGGTGGAGGGAGATCACTGGGTAGCTCCTGGCCTTTTTCCCCCGCAGCCACCCCCCTCATGTTGCTTGGAAAGCACATTTGTCTTTCCTTCTCGCTGTCAAACTACACATTACAGGAGCACCCACATCCCCTTCTGCCTGTCTCCCAGACCTAGCCGGCGGGCAGGAGGGAGGGGACCAATTACTGGGCCTTTAACTCTGGAAACTGCACCGTCCTGCAACGGAGCCTTAACTCGGTCTGACGCGAACAGGCCCGAAGCCCTGGACCTAGAACCCACCGCAGAGATGAAGGGATCAGTCCCACACGCAGGCAGATGGGGCTGTGGGGGTCTAAACTTCTCATTACCTGCTTCCAGAGATCCTGCTCTCCCCCATCATGAGCCACAGATATTTGTTTTTAGACCCAGAGGCAGAGGCGAAGACGACTTTAATCCACCGTTACACCACCTCAAGCCTGGAACTCTCCAGACAGCATCTCAGTCCCAATCTAAAGTCTCGCAGCTTCGGCTGTCTCTGGCCCCAAGGGGCTGTCCTGGCAGCATCATCGAGAGTAGCCTGGTTACACCCCTTTTTCCCTGGGCACATCTCCTATGTAGGGGTTTGGAGGGGAGTGATGGAGGAGCCACTAAGGAAGGCCAATTTCCTGTAGCATTCCCCTATGTGGAGGAAACCCCCACTGGCCAGCATAGCTGGCTTTAAGACTCCTCTGCGCCTCTGGAGAAAAACAAAGCAGCTTTAAACAGGGACCCGACGCTTTTTAAATAGGACCATCCTGGCCCCTCTGAGAGTCTCATCGGCAGCCGGTTGGCTGCTAATCAGTCCAGCAAGGCCTTCTCCCTGGATGCCGCACGGCCATTGGCTCAGCTCAGTGGTACCCACCTCTGAGTAGGAAAAGAGGGTTTCTAATCCTGAGGTGAACAGCTTTCGCCCTCCTTCTCCTTGGCCAGTCAGGCCAGGCTGACAGGAATTGGCCCAATCCATGTTCAAGACTCGGTGTAGACAGGATGCTAAATTAGCAGAGGTGGCTTTGCATCCCCTTTCCCAGCACATCCCCAGACCCTGCTCTGGAACGGCTCCATCAGTGAGACTGTGCCGGATCCTGCTTTCATCAAAACCAAAGGGAGTTTTGCGACTGATGGTAGAGGCGGCGTGCTCAGCCCAAGAGTGAATGTTTATCTCACTGGAGCATCACTTCCAAGGTAGAGGGCTGGCGAGAAAGTGGTGCACAGACCTGGAATTCTACACATTTGGAGGAGAAGGATTGTTTGAGAATTCAGTTAACTCTTATCCTTCCCCACGCTCATCCTCCCCATGCTACCAGATTCCAGCCCAAAATGCCCAAATGCTTTTATTATATTATGATAGCACCTAGAGGCCACAAGCTCAGTGTGCTAGTGCTAGGTGCTATACAAACATACCACAAAAAGAGTGTCCTGCCCTCAACAGCTCACTAAACATCACAAAAATAGCCAGTCTCACAGCATTTCTAGCTCACGTCTGCAAACCCAAGAGGTTCAGAGAGTTGGAATAAGGTTCAGAGAAGCAGCTCAACACTGGGAAGCTGACGTCCAGGTTGAACCACTGGAACTTTTTAGTTGTGATATTGAACTCCATAAAGGGAGGCTGTGTTTCCTAGCGGCTGGAGCAAGGGAGATAGAACTCCTGGGTTTTATTTTCCACCTCCACAGAACCAAGATTTCACACCTCGACAGCAAAACCTCAAACCTCAACAGCAAAACCTGAACAGCTGAGCGGGCAGATCCAGAATGACACTAGTCATGGTCTCCACATGTAGGAGGGAAATGCCCCAGCTTTGGGTGGGTTCTTCTGCTGAGATGCAGCATGGAAAAAACAGTTTGGCTGCTCAGACTCAACCGTAATATCCAGCTCCTGGTATCTTAAGTATGATTCTGATGTAAAATTATTTAATTATATTAGCATCGTCTCTAACAGCCATATGCCTGGGCCAGAACCCCACTGTGCTCGGTGCTACTTATCTAACGCATTTAGGGCTTGGTGCTACTCATGTCCCATTACCTGCCACGATGCTGGATCAAGCCAACTCAGAGCAATGACCACATCTTTATTAGAGAGAGACAGTTTGCCTGACCAGTTTGTCCCTAGACTATGAACAGAGATGGGCCCCAGGCCAAGTTCAGAGCTGGTTTGGGATTCAGATTTCCCCAACATTAGTGAACATTAGTGGGATTCTAGCTGGGCCCCATTTCTAGCGTGGAGTTAAGTAGTTGAGTCCACATCCTCCACTGGTGCATCTCCATTGACGTCAATGGACCTCGGCTGAGTTTCACCAGGTGAAGATCTGGCCCATGGAGTTTGAAAGCCTCTGAGCAACTCATCCCTGACCTGTTTCCACAGCTCATCCTCTAGGTCACTCAGCAGCGACGCCATAAACTCCTCCATCCCCCTGCCACAGCTCACGGTTTGCTCCAACTCCCACGAGGCCCCTTGCTGCTTGAGAACTATTCTCAATGACTCCAAGATCTCTCTCTTGAGTGGTAACAGACAATTTAGATTCCATCATTTTATATGTATAGTTGGGATTATGTTTTCCAAAGTGCATTTCTTTGCATTGATCAACATTGAATTTCATCTCCCATTTTGTTGCCCAGTCACCCAGTTTTTTGAGATCCCTTTGTAACACTTTACAGTCTGCTGTGAACTTCACTATCTTGAGTGTTTTTCTATCATCTGCAAATTTTGCCATCTCACTGTTTACCCCCCATCTAGATCATTTATTAATATGTTGAATAGTATTATTCCCAGTACAGACCTCTGGGGGACACACTATTTACCTTTCTCCATTCTGAAAAATGACCATTTATTCCTACCCTTTGTTTCCTAACTTTTAAACAGTTTCTGATCCATAAGAGAACTTTCTCTCTTATCCCATGAGAGCTTACTATTCTTAAGAGCCTTTGGTGATGGACCTTGTCAAAGGCTTCCTGAAAATCTAGGTACACTAAGTATCCAACTCAGCCATTCTGCAATACACTGCCACCTCCCTGTCCCCTACCGGGCTGTGTAGCACACTCAGCAAGCAAAGATCATGGCCATGGGCTGAGAAAGGAAAGCAGCAAGCGCGAGGTTCAGCATTTTAATATAGAATCATAGAGTTGGAAGGGACCTCAGGAGGTCATCTAGTCCAACCCCCTGCTCAGAGCAGGACTAACCTCACCTAAATAATCCCAGCCAGGGTTTTGTCAAGCCGCAGCTTAAAAACTTCTAAAGATGGAGATTCCACCACCTCCCTAGGTAACCCATTCCAATGCTTCACCACCCTCCTAGTGAAAAACTTTTTCCTAATGTCCAACCTAGACGTCCCCCACTGCAACTTGAGACCGTTGCTCCTTGTTCTGTCATCTGCCACCACTGAGAACAGCCTAGCTCCATCCTCCCTGGAACCCCCTTTCAGGTAGTCAAAGGCTGCTATCAAATCCCCCCTCATTCTTCTCTTCTGCAGACTAAACAAGCCCAGTTCCCTCAGCCTCTCCTCATAAGTCATGTGCTCCAGCCCCCCAATCATTTTCGTTGCCCTCCGCTGGACTTTCTCCAATTTGTCCACATCCTTTCTGTAGTGGGGGGCCCAAAACTGGACACAGTACTCCACATAAGACCTCACCAGTGCCGAATAGAGGGGAATAATCACGTCCCTCGCTCTGCTGGCAATGTTCCTACTAATGCAGCCCAATATGCCGTTAGCCTTCTTGGCAATAAGGTCACACTGCTGACTCATATCCAGCTTCTTGTCCACTGTAACCCCCAGGTCCTTTTCTGGTCACTGGGAAGGGATGAGACAGTCAAGAAGCCGCACCTGGATGGTGAGTGCCGGCCTGCTAGAAAGACAGCCCACAGCACCCACTGGGGTGGGGGTGAAGTAACTGGACTCAGTTGCGTGTGCTCCACACCTAGACTAAAGGAGACGCCCTACCATGGATAGATTCGTGACAGGCTACGCTAGCTCAGGGGGAAGAGAGCGGCCTTCTAAACCGCCATCCCCACTCCCAGCAGAACCACGCTCTTCTTTGGTCATCCGCCTCCCCCTTCAAGTCCTGAGCTGCCTCCAGCTTGCAAGAGATGAGGGGAATGACAGCACAAGGTGGCAGAGCTTGTGCATAAGCGCAGGTCCTACTGCGGGCGGTTAAAGACTTGCAGCTCTGTGGACACACACACTGGGCCAATTTCCTCCTTGGTGTATCTATGTTAAATTAGACAGGATGTGTTTAGCTCTATCAGTTCCCAAGCCATGCAGACAGCATCCATCCCAGTCACCGGTGATACCCTTCTAGTTAAACCTCTCTCTCTCTTTTTTACACTCCTGCTTCAAATACACTTTTATTCACATGCGCCGGAGCCGTCAGTTCCCTGAGCTAAAGAAAAATCTTTTAACGGCCAGCATTGTAGGGCCCATGATACACGTTTGAACCTTCTCCATTCCATCCAACAGTGGGCAGTGGTGCACACGACTCACTGCAGTAAATAAAGTGCTGTTATTTATGTGTTGATCACCGGACACGCCTTTGGGGACTGATTCTCCGCTGCCGTGTGCACAGGTCACTTACACCTGTAAAAAAATGAGTGCAAAGCGGGTGGAAACTGCTATCCAACCAGAACCGTTGTGTTTTACACCCTCGTTGCACAGGGGCAAGTGACCCAGCCAGGATCAAAGCAGACCGTTAGAGGTTGCAAGCCAGTCAGTGCTCAAGAAACTTCAAACACACCAGTGAGCTGTCCACACCTTTCAATCGCCACCACAGGAATAGGCCCGGCTGCTGGCAGAATCAGAGGTGCCAAGAGCAAATGGGCCTCGTGAGCCGAATGACCTCCAGGTGAACCTGCTAAAAGAGCATCGATCATCGAGAGCAGCTGACAGGGGAGTAATTTTCCCCTGCTGTTGCCTGCGGGGTGGTTAAGCAGAGGACATTAGTCTCCTGGGCTGCTAATCTGGGCCCCTTTTGCTCCTGTATCAGGGCAGAGCTCCACCAGACCATGTCTGCCAATTGCTTCAAAACCTTCAGGGTGCCTAGGGTGCTGTCTGGGGTTCCCTGCCTGGTGTCCCCCACTGCTTTCCTCCTTTTCACTTCTGGAACCCTTTTCTCCCCTTTTCTCCCTCCCTTTCAGTTGAGCTCTGGTTCCCTGGGGCCCTTCCCCATGGCTTGAGAAGTAGGCCATTCTCTCAGGTCTGGCGGTACCCACCTCCCCAACCAAAGAGTTTGGCCCCTTTTCAAACCCCTCTCCAGGCAGAGTTCCACCAGACAGCCCCCGCGGACTCCGAGACGCCGGCGCAGTTCACTGCTCGGCGTCCGTCCGTCCGTCCCCCCCCGGCAATTTGGTTGCTTGTTTGATCCTGACCGGGCCCTTTCGACTCCAGTCCTTCTCTTCCGTTGCTCTCCTTCTCCAGCTGAGGGATGGGGCCCTTAGACTTTCTTCAGCATGGCTTCCAGGGCCAAACCCGTTCCCTTCCCCTGCAGTTAAACAGCCCTGCCCCTTTCACCAAAGCTCAAGTCACTTGGAACACTTTTCTCTTAAATGCAACAATGTGGAAGGCACCTGGGCCCGGGCAGGCAGAGAGAAAATGCTTTGAGATTAAAAAATAAATAAAGAGGCCTCAGCAAAGAGCAAGACCACAAAACAAATGAGATTAAACCAGATCAGAAAGAACGCAGACCTCCCCCACAGCAACCCCTTTTAAGCCCCTCGGGATAATGCAGAACACATTTCCTCTGGGCTAGCTGAACGGCTTCCAGGAGCTAGAGGGAAAAATCTCTGCTGTGATCTATCACAAGGCTAGCAGGATACGACAGCGTGACGGGACTGGGGAGTTGGGCTGAAATTGCACAGTGCCCCGGTCACACATCCCACTTCAATTACTAGCACTGTTTGACAACGACAGCAGCTGCGTTAGAGAGGAGGGCATGTGGCAGATGTTAGATGGTTTGAAACGGAGCGATGAAATGCAACAAGACCGACGATGATTCCAAGACCAAATGGTAACAATTACAGAGGACACGTTAAACGAACGGGTGGAAATAATTATCTGCTTAGTCTAGAGGAAAATGGGACCCACAGTAACCAAACTAGATACAAGCTGTGGACCTAATCCTGCAAGAGGCTTAGCGCCTCCTGCCAGGTACCTAGCATCCCTCAACACCCACTGGAGTTCAATGACAAAGCACCTTGGGTCGTGAAAATAAGAAGGGCAGAAGTCTCAGATCAGAAGAAAGGGAGGATAAGAAGTTATTTAGACAGGGGACTGCTCAACAGCTCATCACTTGTGCGGTAAGAAAGTTCATTTAATACACACACCTTTGAAAATGACAGTGGGACACACCTCTTGATCCAAACAATCTAGTAAACCCCAGCTGAATCAGTGGTGGAACATTGCCAGCACCCACCGGGGCTGGATCCCAGCAAAGTCAATTAGAGCCCCAACGGCCTCCCAAGGACACTCTGACTAGACAACAGCCCAGGAGTACTGGTGTCCATCCTGACCAGAAGTCAGACCAAATGAAAGACACCTGGTAATGTCAAGGGACACTATCCGGTTAAAATGAGTTACACACATATTATAGGCAGAGCTGCCAGCAACACCCATAGATTTAGTTGCCCACCACTCTACCCGATAAGCCCCTGGTTTAGACCTCCTAGAACTTGGCTAAAATGTTACCTGTTAGCTGAAATTCAGGACAAATGGCTCAGCC
Source organism: Emydura macquarii macquarii (assembly GCF_026122565.2). Lineage (NCBI taxonomy): Eukaryota > Metazoa > Chordata > Testudines > Chelidae > Emydura > Emydura macquarii. The sequence continues at coordinate 7,421,906 of NW_027133607.1, read as the reverse complement.
ATTTCTGAGAACAAGGTTAGGGAAGGAAAAAAACCAAAAAACAAAAAACCACCAAAAACAAACAAAAACTCCCCCGGATTTTCCACTCAATGAGAAAGGGGCACCGAAAAGTCCTTCGCTCACTCAGTGCACGCCTTGAAGATGGGAGTGAGGGATTTAATTCGTCTGAATACAATCCCCCCAAACTGGCCAGGACACTGGAACTAACATCCCTGCTCTTATTAAAAATAAATGCCGTGGGATCTTTAATGACCATGGGCTTCTGTCTTGGTGAGATGATAGCAACCCCAGCCCACTAACACCTGGCTGGGATGGATGCTGGTTGAACCCCGGCTCAGAGAAAGAGCATCTACTAGGGAAGCATCAGCACCATTTCCTGCATGCATCACGTAGGCGTTTTTTGGAGCTTCCCAGCCAAGCTCTGACCAGGCCCAGCCCAGTTTAGAAGCTCTGACGGGGAAACAGTACAAAGCTTCACGGCTTCAGGCTACTGAGCCTTATTGTCAGCTCGTGAGGCTCTTCAGTGATGTGATCCTTATACCCGAGAGGTTAATGAGAGATTTCCTTTTAATATTTCCGCAAAACGCAGGGGATTGTCTGAGTACAGTGGGAAGCTTCTCATGTCTTGAGTAAGGGACCTGGCTGCATCAGATCCTTCTGCACCCGTTTTTGTTCAACTGACCAAAAGAGAGCAAGGCTAAATAGCTCCATAAAGTGTATTGGCGTTGCAGTCACGGATCAGGGCCCCGCTGCGCTTGGTGCTGTACTCACACAGAATCAACGGATGGCCCTGCTTCAGAGCGTTCACAGCCCGAGTAAAACCTGGAAGGCAAAAAGGCTCTGCAGTGCAATATATCCCAACCGCAGGCCCTGTCCTCTGCTGCCTTGCACAACCATTTCCACATGGGCTGAGGGAGTGCAAAGGGGGAGGGGCGAGGAGGAGTGATCTCGTCTTAACTTATCAGAATTCCTACAGCTGAAGGGAGCCATGGAGCTGAGCAGATTCCTGGCATAGCTGCGAACACTCAACATGTCTCGGAGATGGAGCAGGCTCCTCGCCGTGCACACCTGCAGCCTGAATGCCTGACGGGAGCATTTAAAGGTAACAGTAAAAACAGAAATGATTCATGTACAGATGGTGACCTTGGCAGCGATGGCTGGAAGTACATTACCCAGCAGACTGACACGCCGACGATGCTCCCTTGGGTGAACGCTCTCCTGAGAGAAGAAATGGAAACCCCAGGGCTGATATTTAACATGAAAAGTCACTGGGAATCTACGACGGGGGGCGGGGGGCGGGGGGCAGTCAGAATACAGCCTTTCCGCCGCCCGGGATGCAACCACTTTGACTCACACGGTCAGAACTGACTAAAGGCCTTGATAGAAAGAAGAAGAGCAAAATCACAGAAGATAGGGCTGCAGAAGGCACCTGCCTCAGTTGTCTAAAATGCCTGAATGGAGTAAGAATTTCCTCTCTATTAACTTCTTTGCTGATGACCCTTTTTTGCCACCACTTAGGTGGCTTGTGTTTGCCCTTTTCACTGTGTGAAGAACTGGTCAGCCCACCTCAAAGAGGCTACTGCTGAATGAGAAGGGCAACAAGAATGGCCAAGAGCATGAACAAACTCATTGGAAGAGAGATTGAAAAGACTGGGGTTGCAACCTTAGAAAGGAGATGAATAAAAAGGGACATGATAAAAATTCATAAAATAATGATTGGGATAGAGAAGGTAGAAGGGGAACCAGAAGTTCTCACTGTATTGTACACGTAAACAAGAGGACATTCAGTGAAATTAAAAGGTAGTAAATTCAAAAACGACAAAAGGACATGCTTTTCACAAAATGTGTAATTAGCCTGTGGAACTCACTGCCACTGGACATCACTGAGGCCAAGAATTTAGCAAGCTTCAGAAAGGGACACGGCTATGGATATCAAGAACATTCAGAGTTACCAAAACTAATGATAGCAGATGTTTTGAAGAAGGTATGTTAAATCTCATATTTCAGGGTGTAAGCCCATTTCTAACTATTAGAGATACGGATGAGATCTAAGGGGGGGGAAGCTTATCCCACAGTTGTGCACTGAAGGGTTCTTACACCTTTCTCTGAAGCAACTGAGACTGGCCACGGTCACAAAACAGGACACTAGACAGGAGGTACCTCAGGTCTGAACCAGTCCAGTAATTCATCTACAATTCCCAGAATATGGAATGGATTGTGTGGCTTCCTACAGAGAGCTCTTATGAAGACCAAAAAAATCCCAGGGGAAAGTGGACTCAGGAACCTTAGCAAAAAACTTGCAAAGAACCTGGGGTGAGTTTTGAATTTAAATCCCAGCAAATTTCACATGATTTCAGATTTCACAACGAATATTTTCCACAGCCCACAGCTGTTCTCCTCCTTAGAAATATGTCATGAGCCAAGAAGAATCACAAACAAAGGTAAGCACAAACAAATGAACAAACTACAAATGGGCCTGAGCTAAAAAATTTGGATCCAGGTCTGAGGTTATCCAAAGTCTGGGCATTTTGATCAAGGTTTTTGAGTCAGGCCCATCTCAGAATCATAGAATATTAGGGTTGGAAGGAAACTTAGGAGATCATCTAGTCCAGTCCCCTGCTCAAAGCAGGACCAACCCCAGCTAAATCATCCCAGCCAGGGCTTTGTCAAGCTGGGCCTTAAAAACCTCCAAAGACAGAGATTCCACCACCTCCCTAGATAACCCATTCCAGTGCTTCAACACCCTCCTAGTGACAAAGTTTTTCCTAATATCCAGCCTCGACCTCCCCCACTGCAACTCGAGACCATTGCTCCTTGTTCTGTCATCTGCCACCACTGAGAACAGCCTAGCTCCATCCTCCCTGGAACCCCCTTCAGGTAATTGAAGGCTGCTATCAAATCCCCCCTCATTCTTCTCTTCTGCAGACTAAACAAGCCTAGTTCCCTCAGCCTCTCCACATAAGTCATGTGCTCCAGTGCCCTAGTCATTTTCATTGCTCTCTGCTGGACTCTCTCCAGTTTGTCTGCATCCTTCCTGTAGTGGGGGGCCCAAAACTGGACACAATACTCCAAATGTGGCCTCACCAATGCCAAATAGAGGGGAATCATAATGTCCCTCAATCTGCTGTCAATGCTCCTACTAATGCAGCCCAATATGCTATTAGCCTTCTTGGCAACCAGGGCACACTGCTGACTCATATCCAGCTTCTTATCCACTGTAACCCCCAGTCCTTTTCTGCAGAACTGCTGCCTAGCCAGTCGGTCCCCAGTCCGTAGCTGTGCATGGGATTCTTCCATCCTAAGTGCAGGACTCTGCACTTGTCCTTGTTGAACCTCATCAGATTTCTTTTGGCCGAATCCTGAAATTTGTCTAGGTCACTCTGTATCCTATCCCTGCCCTCCAGCGTGTCTACCACTCCCCCCAGCTTAGTGCCATCTGCAAACTTGCTGACGGTGCAATCCACCCCATCCTCCAGATCATTAATGAAGATGTTGAACAGAACTGGTCCCAGGACCAACTCCTGGGGCACTTCGCTTTTTACCAGCTGCTAACGAGATATTGAGCCGCTGATCACTACCTGTTGAGCCCAATGATCTAGCCAGCTTTGTATCCACCTTATAGTCCATTCATCCAACCCAGACCTCTTTAACTTGCTGGCAAGAATACTGTGGGAGACCATATCAAAACCTTTGCTAAAGTCAGGATACATGATGTTCACCACTTTCCCCACATCCACAGAGCCAGTCATAGCATCATAGAAATCATCATAATAGTCTCTCACTCTTGCCTTTTCCAAAATACTTGGACAACAGAAGCGGGATTTATCAAGCACAATAACATCTCCAAAAGTTCACAGCATAAATTCAGAGATAACAACAAGACATAAAATAACCCCAGGCTTTCCCTCTCAGCAATATTTTTTTTTATTTGCACTGAATCAAAATTAGAACCACATTCTCCTGGTTCTGCAATCCATTATCCAAGTGACTGTCCTCAGAGCGCCTCGTCTTTGGCATCACAAACACTTCTAACACATATCAACTTCCATTCCCACATACCTTGCCAAGAGGAAGAAGCAAACGACAGGCAAGCACCTGTACATTTGTCAGCCCGCGCAACTGTAACGCAATTCAGAATCCTTCTTCTGGAGCGTCTCCAAACACTGGGGCATAGCTTCAAAGGAGAAGACAAAAAATACCAAACCCTTCTGGATGACATACTGAAAATCCTGCAGACTCCATGAAGACTAGGATATCAGAGAAGCAAGCCTGCTGAGCTTCTCCCTGCAAGAGAGGCAGCTGCTGCCAGTGAGGGATTGAATGCAGAGAAGGCAGATTTGCCAGCAAAGTATCAAGAAAGAGTCCATCACTGGAGCTGGGAGAACGACTGGCATGAGTCGCTTGTAACTCTATATGCCCCTTCGTGCAGTGACATATTTGTTGCCTGCTCCAAGATTTGGAGCAGCTGGTGACTGCGGGCTCGATTCTTGGCTGCATCCGGTACAGACTGGGCTCAGGAGAGGCAGAGAAGCCACAAATGAGCTGACCGTGATTCCATCATTCTCGACGCCGCTGTAACCAACACCACCGCTGCAAGTGCCCGTGTAGGTCTGTCTCTGCCAGCGAGGACAGCCAGTGCACGCTGCTCCCTGAGCACTCCTCCCACCCATAGTCTCCTATCCCAGGGGCTGAGAGGAGGGCTGGCTATGCCAGTCATGTCACCCTGGGATTCCCCTGACAACGGGGGAATCCCCAGCTGGCTGTTTCAGCTGGCTGCACTGCAAAGAGAACCAGAGCAGGGATCAGATTTTGAATCACACCAACCCAGGCCAGCGTCAAATGCAGCTCTCCATTTCATTCTCAGGTCTGCTGGGGTGGCGGGTTTGTAGACTTTGCTCATGGTTCATTCTCCCGACACAAGCATGCCTTGCACAAAAGATCCCAGTGTGTCTCCAAGCCAAGACACAAAGCTTCTGCTCCCCTTTACTTGCACCTGACTGAAGATAGCCAGTAAAGATGGCTGGGACATGGGGAAGTCTCTCTCACACCCTTGTCCCTATTACAGGTGCATACTCTACAATGCCAGGGTCAAGAAAATTGCGAGAAGCTGGGACTAGACAACAGGAGATGGATCACTCAATAATTGCCCTGTTCTGTTCATTCAGAAGCCTCTGGCACAGGCCCCTGGCAAAAGACCCGATACTGGACTAGGTGGACCATTGCTCTGACCCAACATGGCCATTCTTACGTTCAGTATGAAGGGAGAGCGGGTGTACAATTACATACTGACATGTTGCCAAGAGAAAGAAAAGCAATTCTTTTCCCTCATGAATGGGAGCAAAACAAGTAGCAATAGACTCATTCAGCATCAGGTTTGGGATAGAACAGCATAACCCTAATATTTAGATCAACAAGAAAAACTGCTGAGGGAGGTTTGGAAGCACCATCGTGGAAGATGTTCATAAAGAGACAAGACATGCATCCACCAGGAGGCCTTGGGGATGTCTTAGTCCTTCCAAAACTTCCTTCCCATATCACCATTGACAACTCCACTGTCCTGTCTCCCAGGGTTGGCGTCACCGCAAACACGTCTCTCTTTATAGCTAATCTAGTCATCTCTGCCTTTATACCATGCTCAGACTGCAGGATTGGGCATCGAGCAGTACTTTAAAAAGAAATTATAACAGGATGTAGTCTAGGGTAGTCTTATATCTCCCTTCCTTTTTATGGAGATGGGCTTTTAATTTTTAGATTACTGGGCGTTTGTTTGAGGAATGACAGAGTAAAAACTGAATGCGGACATGATTTGACCCATGATTATTATTATTGATAGTAATGGAATCAATCCTGTTAACTACACATTTGGGTAGGTTCCTTTTTTACACTTCTGGCTGCAGTTAAGAACCGGAAGTGTCCAAGTGGCAGGTGTAAGGCTGGGCTTGTGAAATTTCCAGCGTGCCTAGCTGCAGAAGATCAAGAAACCTCATGAAAGAGACTGTTCTTGTGAGGTTTTCAGGTCATCTTGCAATCTCATGAAATCTCGATAGTGTGAAAAAGCTACCCAAACTTTTGGACACCGATATCCAAGCCAAAAGCAAACTCTGAACATTTGGTTTACCCAAATGGACTAAAGCGTGGTTATTCCCCAAAACCGGAGTCTGTTCTCTTTGCTGACTTCACTAAGAACATTATGCCCCAGAAGAACTTGGGTCGGGGGAAAGGACATGACTGAGATGTTAAACAGGTTCGTTTTGAGGAAATAAACCTGCATCCCTGAAGGAAAAAAAGGGATTGAAAGCCTGTGGCTGGAGAGCGTTTGTTTGGCACACCTGCTGGTGAGACAGCCCACCTGCTCCCAGTGTGGTAAAATCATGCACTAACCTAGTCCAGGCTGCAGCTTTTTGGTAGGAAAACAAAGGATTTCAGTCTCGTGGGCTGTTAAACCAGCATCTTTCACCAACAGCAAGTCATTCTACACAATGAGCTCCCTTCCCATAAAAGGCAAAAATAACTGTTCATTTATTGAAAAGACAGTTATAGAAGCGGTGCTGCTAAAAGGGTTAAAGATGGTGCTGCTCAGGGATGGCTCTTCTATTATCTCATACCCAACCTCTTCATGCAGGCCGGGGCTCTGGCCTCTTTAATGAAGATTGACTCTCTTGGGGAGGCCACATCTGTCTAGACTTTTTATGGCCCACCTCCCATCTCGCACACCCCCACAAAGGAGCTCCGGAGCCAGGCACCATTCTGCAAGGGAAAATTCCAAGCAGTGGAGGAACAAAAAAGTTACAGCAAACTGTTGTGGTTCAGTATTATTTTCACAAAGGCATCAGGGTCCGTATGCCCTGTGTGTTACACCCAACATAAACGATAGACGAGTTTCTGAAAGTGCAGGGAAGGGGCAGGGTTTTGGAAAAGGACAAGCTGTAATTTTTTAAGTGACTCGTGATTTTGGTTGCCCTAGTTTTATAAATGGATGGTTTTTAAAAAAAAAAAAAAAAGTGTGTAGAGGAGGCACATGATTGGCCTCCCGTGGCCACGTGACAAAAAAGCAGCCATTGCCTGACATGCGGAAGGGGTGTGTGTGTGTGCCGTGAAGTGCGTGTGAGGTTACGCCGGCAGGAGCGGGGCATCTTTCCCATTGGTGACTTGTGTCTCACAAAAAACAAGCTGCCCCAACAACTTGGAGAGCAGCCCAAACAACTGCAACCCGCTGTGTTAACTAAACAAACCAAGCCCCACGGGGACAGGAGAAGCCCAAATCTGCTTATAAAAAGCTGAGGCACCTTCGAGAGCCTTGACTGGAGGTTCAACACCCCCTGAAAGTCCAGCCCTTTCAGGGCATCCCAAACCGGCCATTCAGAAGGCTCCCCAAAATCCCGAGTTACTTTTGAAAATCTCGGCCTGCAGCCTTTGCCCAAGAGGATGCTTACAGCAGGGGCACCTAAGAGACAGCCAATTGTTTCAGCTAACTAAATTAGGAGCCTGATTCTCCACTGTCAAGCACCCATTTACCCTTGTGCCGAGGCAGTGGAGAATGAACTACTGGCACAGGTGATGGTAGCACTCAGGGGTGCCCTAACTTGTGCCTCCAGACGCATTAGGCCCCTACGGGCCATCCCGCTACTGCAGAACAGCTGTTCCGTCGGAATGCCCCAGCCATGCCCCTAGTGCATGGGGTACCAACGGTGGAAAGGCCCAGAGCTCGGTCTTCTAGCTCTGCATCTGCTGGGAAGGCCTCCTCCGCAGAGCAATTCCTCACAGCTGCTTTGCAACATGTCCACAGGGTGGGCTGGCCCTTTAAGGGCTCATCCGCACCAATCCCTAGTTATCCATCTCCCAGGTGATGCATTTGAGCTGGTGGTTAGATCAGGTGACCAGACAGCACGGTGATGATAACTCAGCATGGGGCCTCCTATAAGAAGGAGGCGCACTTCTCGGGGAGAGGGAGATCAAGTGCTAAAAAGATCTCTGGGGAAAGGCTCTCTGGAGAGGCCTAATGAAGTGGGCAGCTGAGAAAGGGGGCATGCGCCAGGGCCTGATACAATGGTAGAGAGGAGTGAGACCTGCAGGGATCCGAAGAGGACTGGGGAAGAAATTTGTTCTCCCAGATAGAGGGAAAAGCCTGTGGGAGATACCTGCAATGAAGGGCAGAAGCAAAACCCTTGAGAGAGAATCATGAGCAGGTGAGGGACAGAGTGGACTGCTGTGTGTGCAGGAGAAGGCCGGGCAAGTCCAGGTTTGAGTCGAACCCTTATTTTATGTTAACAACTCAGCCCCCAGAAGGGGAGAGTAATTCAAAGGCACCGGCTGTGATGGTTTTTCCTCTCTGGAACTAGGGAATGCAGGGCAGGTGCTGACACTGAGATGGGGCCCTGTTAAACGGCCTTTTAGGGCCTTTTGCATGGCCATGAAATGAAGAGAAACTAAGTGGAAAGAAAAGGGGCATGTTCTGTTGTCAGCCAGCTGAGTGAAAGGTAGAAGAGTCAACAAACAGTGATCTGTGACGAGGAAGTGAGTTCTAAAACCTGAGTTAACTAAGATAACTGTGGTGGGAACAACAGAAAGGACGTTCGCTCTTTACACACACCATATCTCCCCCTGGTTTTGTTCCCCTGCAGAATCAAGGGCTTGCTTCTTCCAATAGAAGTGGTTAACTTAATTACTGCCTCTTAGACCTTCAGCACTCACCAAAGAAAGGAAAATACTCCCTTGACCCTAGCACTCTAACTTGTCATCAGTTTGTCTCCTTCTGCGTAGCAGGGCATGCCCCCCTCCGGTCCTTTAGCATCACAGAGACTGCTCTGACTCCACTGGTTGTGTACCCACACCAGGCCGTTTATTTACCTTCCTGCCATGAACATCTTTACAGTCCCATGCACCAACGCTGTGTCCCCAGGGCCTGAGAGGACCAGACGTCCCATCTCTGTGCGGGTGGGCTCAGCTAACCCAGCTTCTGTGCCCTTCTTATCAGTCTTGGGCTGACTGGCTAATTGGCTCTTCCGCTCACCCAGCCTGCCCCATACCTGATTAGCTAATTGACTTCAGTTACCCCCAGTCAGCCTTCTCCAGGGGAACCAACAGGTGTCTGAGTGATCACAGTGCAGGCTCCCCAGATAAAGTCACACCCTGCCAAAGTACAGCTAACACACACCACTTGCCCAGTATGCCAAGGAGACTTGTACAGGGCCCATGGTAAGATGCAGGCCCCATCTCACGTAACCGAGAGGGAAAGGGTTAAAAGTCTCATTTCCCACAAAGTAGAGAATCTTCCTCAATTGCCTAAGTTCACTGCAGCAATTGCTGGAGACCCAGCCATGAGAGGACTGTGTCTGGGCTCAGCGGAGGCCGACCGTGATGTTAGGGAAGGGGAACCAGGAACCCCAGCTGAGGGAGAGCAGTTAGAAGTCACTGGGTGAAAGCCTGGATCCTTTGAGGTCCATGACCAAACTCCCATTGACTTCAGTAGGGCCAGGATTTCACCCATTGCCTCTGCAGCGGATTGACATAAGAACTAGGCCCACCACTGAACTCCCGCCAGGAGAATCCTTTTGCCCTTGTTTTAAATCAGAGCGGCTCTCTGCGCTTGATGTGTTCTCTCGCTCTCTCCTGACCCTGGCCCATGCCAGCACCTTGCAGTATTTTAGACACACAGCACTGAGCAACCATCAGAAGGAAACTTCCCTCACAGTTCCACGAGCATTTGATAGGCGCAACGATGGCTAAGAATGAGAGTTCTTACTTCTTCTGGCTTGGTCAGCTCCTTGTAGGGAACGTTGGCCAGCTTCCTTCTGCCATGCTGCCACCTCTCCCAGAACTTGGTGAACAGGTACTTCTCCATGGCACTGGGGATCTCTTGAGGATTAACCAAGCCCTGGAAGTCCTCCGACGGGAGAGCATCGATGTACCTAGAGAGGGAGAGGGTTTGACAGTGTGTTAAGACTTGGTTTCCTTCTGCATCGACTGATCATCCTAGCACCGATCCTGCAACATTAATGCCCAAGCACAAGCCAGGGAGTGCTGCTCCTTCGTGCCAGCTCGTGTCAGAGTTTGCACTTTGGAAACAATCTGCATGGCGGACAAGATTCTGGGCTGAGTTGTTTTATAGCGATGGAGTAGTGATAATGACATCAGTCAGGCTCATGGTGCATCTGGGCCATAACTGCTTTGATTAAGCACCTCATCATGGCCAAGCTGAGATGTAGCATCACTTTGATATCCAGTGGGTCCTCTCTAGTGGATGATCTATCAAAGATTACAGGGATGGAAGAGACATATTCAGTGATCCAGTCCACCACCCTGCCAGTGCAGGATTACATGCCCTTCCCATCTCTTATGATTTCATCGAGTCCAGGGTATACCCTGATATATCAATGCTATATAATAATACCACCTAGCTTCTACATAGCACTTTACAAAGGAGGGCAGATGGGGAAACTGAGGCACAGTGAGGCAAAATGACTTACCCAAGGTCACCCAGCAGAAGACCTGGGAACAGAACCCAGGTTTCCTGAGTCCCAGTCTAGTGCTCTATCCAGTAGGCCACACTGTCTCCCCTATGCAGATTCCCATATGCAGCATAAAATAACATTTAAATACCAGGGGAGGATGTTGGCTCACTTCCAGTACATTCGAAGAATGCTCTGCGGCTTCCTGGCCCCCGAGAGTCATGAGATGCAGGCAGACATGATATGGCTCACGGTACCTTATGCAGCCATCCAGTTCTGTGCTGAAGGTTTCTTCATATTCTCTCAGCTCTTCCCGCAGGTCCCTGCCAAAGAGAGAGGAAAATCTCACCCTGCTTCAAGCTACAGGGAGGATTTCTCAATAGGTTCAACCTGGCTGGAAGTTGCATGGGGAAGTGGCACGCTCGTATCTGACCGGCACATTCAGCTGACAAAACACTGTGTGCTGTCCTGTGACGCACCCAGAGCAGCGTGGGAGGATTTAATATGCCATTAATGTGGGGGGAATCCCCACTGATAACACAAGACAAAAATTGCCCAGGCACTTACTGCACAGTAAATACCAGGCACGTGCCCTTGTTCCTCCAGGGTTCTAGCCATGCAGAACTGCTCCGTGTTACTTAACGATGCAAACAAATGTCCCCCTCACTGCATAGTGTTAACAGTGGCAACATTCCCCCACATCTCCAGGAGCCGGGCCATGGAGCGGAGCATTACAGAGGGCACCAGGCCATGAATAAATCCCATTCCCATGGTCAGAGGGACTGCAGTCGCGCTATGATCCCTCCGCTGATGCAGGGAAGAGATAGATCCTGTCAGATGGGACACACCCACCAAATCCCAACGGGTAATCGTCCTACGCCATCCACTGTTACGCAAATAAGTTCACAAGGTCTGTGCCAAAACCTCATTGCCCCTTCCCGACCCGAGATTTGGTGATTAGTTTAAATCTGCAGGTGGAAGCAAATGGCTGCAGCTGCCACGCATGCCTTTACACCACCAAAGGAAGCAGAAATGTCAGACACTCCTTACAGTATTCTGCTATGCAAGTGATGCACGGCGCTCCCAGTCCTCTCTTTCTTACGCTGCAGTCTGTCCAGGAAGATCCTCCTAGCTGCTTTTTTCAGATCCTCCTTGGTCTGACCTGAATCCATCGAACCGGCCACTGATTCTCTGAGTGGAGACCAGCTGAACAAAGACAACACTGAGCAGCTAGGTGGGTCCCTAAGAAACACGTCATCCAGGGTCTCCACTGTAGTGGTCTGTTTGATTGCCGTGATGTAGCGGTTATCCCGGGCCAGCGGATTGCCCTTGTGAACGTGGAGAAATAAAGCACAAGTCATCGCTGACACAATGGCTCTCTGGAGCAACACCCCTTGGCCAGGATCTGGGGCGCTGCAGCTGTGCCACTGTGCTGCATGGACGTCAGGAGTGTTTTTTTGCTGCTGTAGTGAACCCACCTCTCTGGGAGGCAACAGCGAGGTGGATGGAAGAATTCTTTTCTCAACCTCGCTGCATCTCCAGCAGGGGTTAGGTCGACGTAACCACATTGCACAGGGCGCGAAACATTGCATAGCCCTTAGCAACGTAGCTACGTCGTAGGTGTAAACCAGGCCTGAGTGACTGGGGCACACGGATCATGTTGATCACCTGGTGCATTGGCACTGACTTGGAACTCGATAACCTAATAACCCCCAGGCCACAGCGTCAGAACCCGCAGACCAACGCAAGGCGGGCAGCGAAATGGACTGGTTTAGCACACAGCGGTCCATGGGGGTGGCCCTTACCACGTGTGCAGATTTGGCAGTCCAGTGTGAACGGGTGATTGCCAGATTTATACATAGGTCTGTAATCGGAATGAGAAGTGGCCAGGTTTCATTCCACAGCCCCTTCATTCCAACCTACTCGTCCCACCAGTGCCTAAATGTACACGGGAAGTAGAGGCAGACCTTGGCCAGCTGCTAATGCAACCCCTGGTCTCAGTGCCCCTGCTCTAACCCGGCCTAGTGACCACTTTATCGTAGGCTCAAGGACTCACCTGGAGTTTGAGGCATCTCAGCCGGCGAAGTCCTCCGACCACATGCAGGGCCTGCTGCAGGGAGCCGACCTCGTTGCTGGCAGCATCCAGTATGTTGACACCCAGCGAGGAAGAGAGAGGCAGCAGGCTGGAAATCCGGTTCTTCTGGACATAGAGTTCACAGAGCTGGTGCAAATTCTGAATGCCTTCCAGAGACCTCAGCTATGGGAGGGTAGGGCGAGCAGGAGGAGGAAAAAATGAGGAAGCAGGAAATGAGGCAGGCTGGGTACAGCTGCACAGTGGGGAGTCAAAGACACGGGAGGCGTTTTGCTCGCTGAAGGGTCTTGGGCCAGGGAAGGGGTGAGGTGATACGTGAAGGCGACGGTTTCTGGAGGAGGCTGCACACTGAGAATTCTCATCACCTTCAGGGCGGGAGGATGGGGGACAGATATTAGCTAGGACTCCGCCGCCTCGCATCAGCTACTGAGAAACAGCACTGGGACCCATCACATCAAAGCAGAGCTGGGCCTGGGGCTGGCTGAGGAGAACCCAGGCAGGACAGGCACTGACAACGGTGGTTCTTCCCTTGGAGTCACTACCGAGTGAGTGACAGAGCATGAGGCCAGAGCGGGTGGTGGAGGCCTGTACTTCCGATGAGGAGGCACTGACCTCACTATTCCCCCCCAGGCTGCCACACACTGCCTCTGGACGGACGGTCCAGTATCTCCAGGGCCCCACTCTCTCCTTCATCCATCATTCAATGGTGGAGCCGGAGGTGGAATTCCAACATGAACTCTCCTCTTGGTGGAATGCAGGTTGCGGGAGGGACGAACCCAGTCACAGGCAGGGGAATAAACTGGGGTGGCCTAGATCATTGTACGGCCCACACCGTGTATTGCCTGCCCTGCTCCACCCCGCTGCTGTCTTTAGAGGCTTAAAATCTATTCCTGACAACTCGTGGTCGTTGAAGATCCCAAGTCATTCTTTTCAAGACAAGAGGTGTCAAACTCAGTGTCTTGGCTAAAATTCCAACCTGGGCAGAGGCTCCCTAGGATTCACTTGAGTACGTAACCCATCTCTTCCACCCATGAGCACATCACGAGGCCCTGTCACTGGTGCAAAGTGGAAAATACCTTGTTGGAAGCCAAGTGAAGCTGCGTCAGGTTGCTCAGGAGTGGTATATCGCCAAGGGTGCTCAATTTATTGTGAGACACATTCAGCACAGCCAGGTGGGTGCAGTTTTCTAAACCTCTCAGGTCTCTGAGTGCATTATAACTGAGGTTTAATACAGTGAGGTTGGGAAGAAATCCAATCCCGCTGATGCTGGAACCAAAGACAAAACAGTTGGGAAAGGTATTCGTAATAGGTAGAGTTCCAGAACGGAGGTAACTAATCAAACTCTGGAAACCAGCATTACTCAAACTTTTAGGGTTGAGGAGCCGTCTGAACTCAGGTACAAGACTTGCAAATGGCCTTTATAAAGGGTTCAACCAAAACCCCAGATCTGAGCATTTGAGAGAGAGAGAGAGAGAGAGGGCAGAACACTGCAGCTGGAGTCCAAAGCTTCCGGTCACTATACTATGGAACTCAAAAGGCAACAAGCAATATTTTGGGGACAATGCATGAAGTCTAATGAAGAACCCTCTCTATCTGATGCCTTGGTGCTGCAGTGAGTTCCTGCACTAGTCCTTCACCTCAGATCAGTTCAAATCCAGCCTCAGTTCATAAGCAAAGGTCAGTGTGATGTACCACTCGCGGTCATTTGTCCGCATTACAAAGCCCTCCCGTGTAACGCTTGAGAAATGAGCAAATCTCTCTGCTCGGAAACGGACTGGCTGTACTCATCTGATTTGGAGTGAGATACCTGGACATGGGTCTGTGGTACAGACTAGCACTGGAACACCAGAGCGGTGCATTTCGGGAGTGAGGAATGTGGCAGATCAGGACTGAAATTTCAGAGGAATGCAGGTTAAATATGGAGGTGCCTCGGCTGAGCCAGGAGAGAAGAAACCTGCCAGCATTTTGCCAGAGCTAACAATCCCTTGCTTGAAGGCTATAATTTTAAAAATGCCTCCCCTCCTTTTTATTAAAAGAACGTTTTCACGAGAGCCCATCAATCACATGCAGTAAGTCGTGCTCACCCGCCTAAAGCATTGAGGGACGCATCCAATTCAGAGAGATTCTCAAAAGGAAAAAGCGCTTCAGGTTGCAGTTCTTCCAGCTCATTTAAAGAGATGTCAAGTTTAACAATCCTAACGAACGAGAGGGGGAGAAAAAAAAATCAAACTATTTCCAATCTCTCCCCTGTACCCCACACTACAAAGGTCTGGAGTTTTTCTTTTCTGTAATCATCACGTTTGACAAGCAGCAATGCACAGAAGCAGTTCTGACATTAGCACTGCCTGATTCAGGAGCTGTATATTGGAAACCACTCAAAATTATACTCTTTAGAAAAATGGGAGCTTAAAAAAGTGACATGAATGAGATAGAGGGGCAGAGTCTCAACTGCAGCTCCATGCATCTCATGTTCATCAACGAAGCTACACCAACTTCCACTAGCTGGGCATTTGGTGCACAATGTCTAGAAAACATCTGTATGTGACAAAACAGCTGGAGCACCTTTGAGGGAGGAAAAATCAAATGTTTGAGACAGTAGGAATATCTACCAGGTTGTTCAAATGAGTGATTGCTTGTGAAATGCATGAGATCAAGGGAAGACACACAAGGGCTTGAATCTGTG
Source organism: Emydura macquarii macquarii (assembly GCF_026122565.2). Taxonomy (NCBI): domain Eukaryota; kingdom Metazoa; phylum Chordata; order Testudines; family Chelidae; genus Emydura; species Emydura macquarii. The sequence continues at coordinate 7,406,683 of NW_027133607.1, read as the reverse complement.
GATGGGAGAGTTGCAACACATTTAGCAAATAATAATGGAAACCACAGAAACATATACAGAAGAGGAGGGGGAAGGAATACTCAGTGGAGCTGGAATGTGATGAGATATGTAGAGTCAGAGAACACACAACAGAGAGAAGGGGGAGGAAAATATCTCTGGCTATCTCTTCTAGAAATAGACCACTGGTTTTTAAAAAAAGTAATGGGATGTCATTAAGAAAAAGAATATTTAGGCTGGATGGCAAGAAAACTTCCTGCCAGTGAAATCTATGTGGCTGTGAAATCATCTCCCAGCAGATGTCTTTCCAGTCACAGACATCAGAGAAGGCCCAATGCTTGAGACATTTCCAACTGGGCTGGAGAAAGCAGAGTGATTATCCAGGTGTGGAGCACCAGTGGTCTGGAGAACTCTTCCTGGTAATCCCCAGAATGAAAGACATGCAGAAGCAAGCGACTGGGGACTATGGAGTTGGTAGCTGGATAGTTCCACGAGAGGATTTCTCTTTCATAAGTGGCCTGCAGGCTGAAAACATTTGAGAACAGACTATCAGGAATCGTAGTCAGGATGGCTGGCTGGATACCCCAACAAGACTTTTCTACTGATAATTGTTACCTAGCAGCTCGGTATTCTTGGGGAACCAGGGCGCAAAACCCCAATTGCTCACCTGAATACCCCCACCCACCACCACCCTGCAGGCTGCTTGAACCAGAAATCAAAGACATTCTCAGTATGAAAAGGCAGGAGGCACAACTGAAACCCTCCCATCAAGGTGAGACAACTCCCCATGCCTCATAAGCATCTCAGTTAGCACATGAATGGAGAACAGAAGCCTCATCTACATCGAAGATGGAACACGCACGGAATTCTGGGATTGGTACAGCAGGGAACCCACTGAACTCTGGGATTGCTGAAGCAGGGAAGCACTGCATGTTGGGAAATCCCTGCTCTTGATGTAAATGAACTAACACTTGTACACATCCAGTTTCGCAGTTATCAGACCATTCAAGGTATTGATATGCAAAACGCTAGATCCTGGTTGCATTGTGAGCTCTCTCTGAAGGAAGGATGCCCTTCCAAGAATGATCAGCTCCTTTTGTATCCATAAACAAACCTGGGATCTACAAAAACCCCCTATCAGAAATCAAACGGTTGTTCTGATGCTTGGATCCAAACTCTGCATCAGTTCCACTGCAACCTGTCTTCTCTTCCTGACTGATCGTGTTGGGGGCTCTGCCAGACTCAAAGCACTCCAGACCCTGAACTGACAAACCTGTTCCTGGGAACCTCTGAACTGCATGGAGTGGTGAGATCAACCCCCTCCTTCTTCCCCCAACACAACTGGTCTCTCTCTCTCTCAGTCCAGGTATAACTTTCTACTTTTGTAATCAAACCTGGGATAGCTTTCTCCAATACCCCAATTGTAATTGCGTAGTATTGTAAGTGTTTGATTGTTTTTCTCTCCTTGTATGGTATTACTATTAGTATCATAAGTTTTATATAACTAGCAATAAAATAACTGTTATAATCAAGCTGGTTGCCACTTTCTCTCTCTATCTCTCCAAACTTTATTTTCTTCCTTTGTGTCCTTGGTCCCTATCTTGCTCTGTAGCAACGCTTCTCTTATCTAAGCCAAAGATCCCTGGAGTGCCCAAAAATCCTATGGGGTTTGCTCATCAAGGGGGTTACTGCTAGAACAATTGTGGTGTAAAGGGGCATATGAAGGGGATAGCCAGGAAGTGCTACTCTGCCTAGCCTATGGGGTCCAGGGGCAAATGAGGGTGCAGCTCAAGTGCTGTTTGACCCAGCCTGATTGATTCCAAGGGGCAATTAAGGGAAGTAGCCAAAAAGGTGCTGTTTGGATCTAGCCTGCTCTATTCTGGTGTGTTGCAAGGGGGCATATAAGGGTGGCCACTGAAAGTGTGATGTCACCCAACCTGCTGAGTTCAGGGACATATAAGGGGTCAGCTGAGAGTGCTGATAGCCCGGTCCGCTCAGACGCACTAAGTTGAGCTGAACTGTGTATATGTGTGTGTATCTGGGGGGGGGGGGGGTGTTATTTGAATCTGGTGCTGGAGGAACCCAGCCCTGAAAACCTTAGGTCCTGCAGGATAGCTCCATTGGGAGGGGGCTTGTAGCCTTATGAACATACAAGTAACACAAGCAGTACAGTAGTAGAATCACACCCCTAGAATCACACTCCCCCTTCCAGGAAGGTAACCCTAATAAATGAGCATACCCCAAGGTTAAGGGCAAATCTGGTAACATAATGTCTCTTTGAATCACTTGACAATTACTTGTTCTGTTCATTCCTTCTGAAGCACCTGGCATTGGCCACTGTCGGAAGACAGGATACTGGGCTAGATGGACCATTGGTCTGATCTAACATGGCCGTTCTTATATTCAGAAAGTACATGGCTAAAAATTCTTCACAGGTGTTTCTAGAACGTGCCCCTGCTGGAAAGCTTGTAATTGTGTTCCCCTGCTTCCTGTCCAAATACCAGGCTGTTATTTTAGGGCTGTGGGTTGTTACAGTGCATTAAGAAGGACCCAGTGTAGGCAGGTAACTAGGGCATTGAACTGGGATGCATGAGACCTGGGTTTTATTCCTCGCTCTGCTACTGATCCACTGGGTGACCTTGGTCACGTGAATCTTTTCTCCTCTCTGCATCTTAGTTTCCCCATCTGTAAATGGGATGAATGATATTGACTGGCCTTTGTAAAGGAGCTTTAAGATCTGCGGATGAAAAACACTATATACAGCCCAGGCCTCACTAGGGTTGTGTTGTTGTCCTGGTATTTCTAGAGTGCCCTGCAGCAAGCAAAGAACGATTGATGCTTTTGCCATGAAACAGCTCAGAGATAAACCCAGAAGAGAACGCTCTGCACATCCCTTCCCAACACGTCGGTGCTGACGTTTACGTAAGGTCTTAAGTCTCTTCTTTACCTTTCAGGAAACTCAGTCACGGGGAACGATTGTCTGGAAGAGAAGAAGAAGCCAGGTCTGATCATCGGGGTGGCCTGACCCTGGAGGGGCTCTTTCTTTCATCTAGTGACCAGCTCATTTCTAATGTACTAAGCCTGCCTTTAGGGTGCTTAGCCAGCAGCCTTGGAATTGGACAGGAGCAGCCCAGAGGGGAGGTGGGCAAAGGAGCCAGGTGAGTTACCTGGACAGTCACACCAGGTAAGTGAAGATCCTGGGACTGAGCTTGGAACTTTCCAAGTGAATAGATGTGCTGGGTGTTCTTTAAAGTCCTGGGTGCCTCCACCCTCTGTCTCTGGCCTGAGAACCCATCGACCTCACTCCTTGATCAGCACGCCTAATACTCCCCCCTCCTATCCTGTGCATCCTGGACTCTCTTAGTCCGTAGGAGAGAGGGATAGAGGCTAGGAATGGTGCCCAGGGCTCCCGCGGGCCAGCACAGTGCCCTATGCCCTCATAAACTAAGAGGGGCATACGCCATGAATGCAGTTGACCCTATCATAGATGTTCATACTAAACCAGATGCAGTTCATGTCACCTAGAGGGAAGGAGGGGTGCTCTGAAACATACAGGGAGAAAACCCTGGAGGGGATGCACGCTGGGGGTGGGGAGAGGTGACAAAGACCCTCTTGCGGCTCTCTTGGCTCCCTACCCAGTGGCTGGGGAGCAGAGGCCCTGCTCCTTCCTAGCCCCCCCAACAGTTGCCCCCTGCCTGAAAGAGGGCGGGGCAAAAGCTGGGGCAAAGTCCCGCCTCTCTTCTATCAGAGCTGGCCAGGAGCAATGCCAGGAGCAAGCTGTGCCCTCTCCAAGGAGGGCGTAACTATCACACTGGTGGATGCCACCCGAGAGCTCCCAGGGAAATGGAATCAGCTGCAGTTCTTCCTGGCGGCCTGGATCCCCCATGTGCACCCCCCCATCCACGCCCAAGTCCACCAAGGAACAGTCCGGCCGCAAGAACTGACTCCCTCATTAGAATTTCCACACTTGTTTTTCAATCGTTTTTTGCTCATCTTCAGTTATTTCCTCTTCTCAGATTGGTTTTTCTCTGTGCTTTTGGTGTTAGAGTCACACTCTTACCTGGGGTTTACTGATCCAAATTCAAAGGCGAAGGCCAGTCGTTTGAGCCGGGACATCTTCATATCAAGACAGTAGTGAGGCCCAGGTCCTTTCACGTTCCAGATGAAGGGGAGCGGGTCGATCGCCACAGCCCGATCCTCAACAAACTGCCGGTTCACCTTCTCACCCATCTTTGAAAACGCCTTGAACACAGAGCCACAGGCAGACATAGATTAGAGAGAATCATGGCTGTCTGGTTTTGGATCTCCCTGCTGGAACAGCTACTGTGGAAAGACTCCACACCACTGCAATGGTGGCACAGTAGTCATCGATAGTTATCAGACTATTTTGCTGGCATGGCCACTGCTGCCTTAAGAGGAACAGAGAGTGGCAATGCTGGTTGGGAGGGGTAATAATATGTTTACTTGTAATATTTTTTCAGCCACTAGATGTCTCTGTGTGATGTAGATAGGTTCAGATCCTGGTAAACAAAGGCACGACAAGCTGGAGCACAAGCTGGGTGGAAGCCTGTTTTATTTGTGTCTGCAGTTATAGTGATTTTGTGTAACAGCTGCTTTCTGTTTACCAATGATTATGATTCAACTGACACAAGGAGGAAGGAAAACAGGAAGGAGGGGGCTGCTAACAGGTGGAAACCAGACACTGGGGAACTAGGTTGGTGCTTCTCTGGTGAATTGATTGTGAGTTGCCATTTATGTACTGTGAAACTGTAAAGCCATTAGCCTGCTGCATACTGCACCTTTACATGTCTAACGCTTCACCCTGAGAGCAGGGTTTACCACCTCAGAGATGATTACATTGAGTTTGGTCCATTGGCAGAGCTGCATCTGAGATATCTGCACAGTATCTGTGCGATGATTGCCATCTTGTCTGATGCACCCGGGACTGAACCGAGGACTTAGAATCATAGAATATTAGAGTTGGAAGGGACCTCAGGAGGTCATCTAGTCCAACCCCCTGCTCAAAGCAGGACTAACCTCAGCTATATCATCCCAACCAGGGCTTTGTCAAGCCTCAGCTTAAAAACCTGTAAGGATGGAGATTCCACCACCTCCCTAGGTAACCCATTCCAATGCTTCACCACCCTCCTAGTAAAAAACTTTTTCCTAATGTCCAACCTAGACCTCCCCCTGCAACTTGAGACCGTTGCTCCTTGTTCTGTCATCTGCCACCACCGAGAACAGCCTAGCCCCATCCTCCCTAGAACCCCCTTTCAGGTAGTTAAAAGCCGCTATCAAATCCCCCCTCACTCTTCTCTTTTGCAGACTAAACAAGCCCAGTTCCCTCAGCCTCTCCTCATAAGTCCTGTGCTCCAGCCCCCTAATCATTTTGGTTGCCCTCCGCTGCACTCTCTCCAAATTGTCCACATCTTTTTTGTAGTGGGGGGCCCAAAACTGGACACAGTATTCTAAATGACTAAACAAGCCCAATAATCATTTTGGTTGCCCTCCGCTGCACTCTCTCCAAATTGAGGGGAATAATCACTTCCCGTGACCTGCTGGCAATGCCCCTCCTAATGCAGCCCAATATTCCATTAGCCTTCTTGACAACTACAAGCGGCTACTCTTAGATCCCTTGTGGATCAGGCACTATAGCTGTGCATGGGATTCTTCCTTCCTACCTATAACACAGAGGGGGAACACCGGTGGGTTACAGCTGTTCACACCATGCCTTACACAATCAGCCTTTCACTAGCAAGTGCCAGATGCTTATTGACAATGAGAAGTGAAACTACGTGAAACTGGAATTTTTTTTCACATTTTATTAAGAACTCAGAAAAAAACGGTGCCATTCCTAGAAAAAAATTCCAAGCTTTTAAAAAAGGTTTTCCTCAAAAATGAAAAGCAGACAGTTCCCAAATACAAACGGACAGGCTCCCATCAAAAGGGGGCTTTAGACATTCAGATTTGAAATCTGTACATGTTCCCAATTCAAAATTTTGCAACTCTTCAGGATGCTGAAAATCAGCTATTTCGTCACTTTTTTGCAAAACCCAAAGGGCTCAAAATTGTCTCCTGAAACAAAACTGCAAGATTTTTCATGCAGAAATTTGCAGAAAATGTCACAGCCGTTTTGCGCAGCTCTGTCCATCTCTCTTTTTTAGCCACCAGATTCACGCCAAAAAATTAAGGACACCATTCTGTGAAACGTTTGCAGAAGGAAACTCATGTCTTTGATTAACGTTATTTCCAATACACACATACATAGAATATTATTTTAATTAACGTTAAAGCCCTAATTCAAAGTAGAGAAGCAAAATTAATCTTACCACCTAAGCACATTGTTTTGAAACACTAACGCATGGGAGACCTCATCAATGTGGTTCTTAGGCACAGCTAAAGAAATAATTTTTAAAGTAGCAGTAAGTCAACAAAACAATCCTAGCACCAGCATAGCAAGTTTGCAACCTTGCTCTGAAGTGTATTTCAGAAGGAGAGTTCTAAATACCACAGGGGTCTGTCTATTCAACCCTTGAAGGGTTGTACATTCATGTTAGAAGGGGGCTATCAGCCTATTACCGGCAGGGAAAGGCCTCCTGGTGGTTTAAAGAGCTGAAAGCAAGCAACTGCCTTTTATCTCAAAGACCTCTGAAAAAAGTCAGAATAATGCAGTTCCATTGACCTAGCACCATCTACACTGGGGGTTAGGTTAGCTTAACTATGTCACCCAGGTGTATGGATCTTTCACAACCCTGAGTGACGTAATTAAGCCAACCTCATTTTCTAGTGTAGACCAGGCCTCAGATTCAACACTTAGATGGCAACCTCATCGGGGCGGGGACCATATTTTTGTTCTATGTTTGTACAGCATCTAGCACAAGGGGGTCCTAGCCCATGACTGGGGTTCCTAGACACTACCATAAAACAAATAATAACTAATAGATTTTAAATCCATTTAGTTCTACAGAGAAGGCCTCAGATAAGAATCTAAGGTCTCTCATTATCAAATAATTCATAATGGTTTTGTGATCCTGAGAAAAGGCCCAGGATAGCATCTATTTAAAAAACCAGGATTAAACTATCATTCTGAGTTCTAGGTCTCAGTGAATCTAGTAATAGGCTTGGAAGGATTTGATTTTTTTTTTTTTAAATCAGTAAATGTCAATAAATTTCAATTTCACTGTAAACACACAAACCACCAAAAAAACATTTAACAAAATGTAGAGAGGCGAAGTCAGAAAAATGATCCTTGAGAAATTATTAGAGTTTGATCTAATGATATTTTTGTATGCTTGACATGGGATCTCAACAATTTGCATTTTAGCAGTTATAAAGTTATAACTTTTGAATCTCAACGTTTACTGTCATTAAATAATTATTGTCCAATCTCCCCTAATTTTCCATAACTGTGAAAATTTAAATGGATAAAAAGTAGAAAAAAATGCATAAACCCATAATTTTGTGCAACTGAAAATGTAAAAGGATAAAAATCTTAAAACATGCTTAAAAATCAACATTGATGTTATCCGTTAAAATGATCAAAATATAAAAACTAAATTCTGCCAAGTCTGGCTATTCAGATTGCAGCAAATCATTCGCGAAGGCAGAGCACGTGTTAAAGTGACGACAACCATGAAACACCAGTCCTGCTCCCAGTGCAGTTCATGGGCAGTTTGTCTCTGACTTCAGTGGGAGCAGGATCAGACCAAAAGGAACTAAAACTAAATCATGGGAGGCAGAAAGAGCTTGAAACAAACCTTAGGATCATGATCTTTTCAAATGAAATGATGTCAGTACTGGTGAAAGGTGCCGGATTGACTGTGTAAGAACAGAAGCGCTCATAGGTAGAAGTCAGGCAAAGATAATGCAAGCTTTATTCACAGTGTCTAGACACTGACCCATTCAATCTTTAGGGTGTGTCTATACTTCCAACAGAGGCTCACAGAGCCACACTATGGTGCTGAAAAGAGCTGCATAGATATCACAGCTTGGGCTGGAGCTTGAACGCTGAAGCCTGAGGAATGCGGGTAGGCTTCACTGCTGTTGTTACTTGATCTTGCTAGATGAAAGCTAGCTCAGGTATGTCTACACTGGTTGCAGTCATATCCCTGATTTGCAGTGTAGACGCACCTCTAGTCTCTTTGTTCAGACTGCTCGGAAGAATAGAGGCCATTTGCTAGGGTAGATTTTGTGATGACGTGGACACCTGTTCACCAGGAACTGGACCAAAGGCCATAGCTCTGTTTACTGATCTGTTTACTGATGGGCCACTGATCTGAGCTGTCAGATAATGATGATTTGTGGTTGCAACTGACCAGGGTTGGAGTCGAACCGATGCAGAAGAGCTAAAAGGCTCCATTTCTCTTTATGATTCTCCTGAGCCGGGCAGTTCCCTCCCCCTGCCAAAAAAAAATCTTCACCTTGTAACTGAAACATTAAAAGGGGCTTTAAAAGTGCTTGCCAGCCAGATGAAGGTAACCTTCCATGGGTGCCAAGCAATAAAAAAATGTTCAGATGCTTTATGAGCCGAGATTTTATTTTTATCGTTACGCTAGAGCGGTTCAAAAGAAGCAATTTGTTCTGTGGCAACGCACTCAGGAAGTGAGATGCAGCAGATTTATCGGGGGGGGGAGAAAACTTTGAAGCAAGGAGGAGGTGAATAAAAAGAGAACAAAAATAACTGAACACAAGTCTGCAAGAGGTTATTAATGACAGGAAGAGAGATCAGTCATTCTGACCCGCACAGGAGTTGAGGAATCACAGGTCTGAAGTTCTGGCCACACTAAAATGCTCCGGCAAGCGAGACCATTTTTCTTTGTTCACCGCTATTGAGCTGTGTTGCTTTTTAATAATATATAAACCAATAACGGAGGACCTGACCCAAAGCTAAGTGAAATCAACTTTCTATCAACTTCAATGGGTTTTTGCATCAGGCCCCGTGACTCTAAGCACCCCTTTATGCTAACTGGCAAAGGACACACCTAACACACTGTTGTCAGAATCTTTAGCCATTTACGTACGTGTGCTGGAAATATGGTCTTAAAATATGTTGTGGAGGCAGTGGATAAACAAGCCTGCCCTAGACACAGGAATGTGGATTTACATGGATCAAGCTAACAAGCAAAAGACAACAGAAGTACCTTTGCATCTAAAGTCAACAAAGGGATCAAGCCAATCGAAAAAGCAAATTGACCAGAGGATGAAGGAGGAGCTTGGCGCCTGCAACCTGGAGAACAAGCAGCCGAGGAGAGGAACTCTGTCTGGGTTTACTTTTCAAAGAATAGCCACGAGCCACTCCAGGCAGCATGACAGTATCGGCTTTTAATTCCTAGCGTCAGGTGACTCCTTTTACCAGATACAGCACTTCAAGAAACAACTGCCAGGGAAGTACCTTTAAAAAAAAATCAGAGACGGCTCAGGTAAAAGCTATTTGCAGGTAACCTGTGGGTCAGATGAGACCATTTACCAAGTTTTCCTGGAGAAAAACCTGTTGAGAGTCTCTGGGTTAAGTTTAGAGGCAAGAGCAACAAGGGTGATGTTGGGGTGGCGTCCGTTATAGACCACCAGGCCAGGAGGATGAGGTAGACAGGGCTTTCTTCAGACAACTACTGGAAATTTCCAGATCACAGGCCCTGGTTCTCATGGGGGACTTCAATCACCCCAACAGCTGCTGGGAGAGCAATACAGCAGAGCGCAGACAATCCAGGAAGATTTTGGAGAGTGTTGGGGACAACTTCCTGGTGCAAGTGCGGGAGGAACCAACTAGGGGCTGTGCTCCTCTTGACCTGCTGCTCCCAAACAGGGAAGAATTGGTAGGGGAAGTAGAAGTGGGTGGCAACTGGGCAGCAGTGACCGTGAGCTGGTCGAGTTCAGGATCCTGACAAAAGGAGAGCAGCAGAATACGGACCATGGACTTCAGAAAAGCAGACTTTGACTCCCTCGGGGAGCTGATGGGCAGGATCCCCTGGGAGGCTAATATGAGGGGGAAAGGAGTTCAGGAGAGCTGTCTGTATTGAGGCTTATTGAGGGCGCAGGAACAAATCATCCCAATGTGCAGAAAAAATAGGAAATATGGCAGGCGACCAGCTTGGCTTAACAGAAATTTTCAGTGAGCTTAAACACAAAAAGGAAGCTTGCAAGAAGTGGAAGCTTGGTCAGATGACTAGGGAGGAGTATAAAAATACTGCTCCAGCATGCAGGAGTGAAATCAGGAAGGCCAAAGCACAACTGGAGTTGCGGCTAGCAAGGGACGTGAAGGGTAACAAGAAGGGTTTCTACAGGTATGTTAGTACAAGAAGGTGGTCAGGGAAAGTGTGGGCCCCTTACAGAATGGGGGAGGCAACCTCATGACAGATGATGTGGAAAAAGCTGAAGTACTCAATGCTTTTTTGCCTCTGTCTTCACAGACCAGGTCAGCTCCTAGACTACTGCACTGGGCAGCACAGAATGGGGAGAAGGTGAGCAGCCCTCAGTAGTGAAAGAACAGGTTCAGGACTATTTCAAAAAGCTGGACATGCACAAGTCCATGGGGCCTGATGCAATGCACCCAAGGGTGCTAAGGGAGTTGGCTGATGTGACAGAAGATACTGTCCATTTGCTGGATGAGAAAGAAGGTCCTGAGTCAGTTCAAACTCATTCTTTAATACCAAAACCCTTTCTTTGTTTCCTACTCTCTGGAAAACCTGCCTGATCCAACCTATGCAAACCACTACAGGGGCTAGAATTTCTCTAGAGTCCTTTACGGTCTCCAGGTAATCACCCTCTATTGTTTTTAATTCCTGTAGGAGCTGTGGTAACCCACTCCCATAGAGTAGAACACAATCATACATAAAGTATTAAATCTAAAACAAGGGTCCCCAAAGCCACTGCATGCGATTAACATATCTGCCACAAGCATCAGAAGAACTTCTGGGGCGGTTAATAGAACTAACTTGTCCCTGGACAATATTCGGACAAGGAGAAAATTAGTATTAGTTGCATTTCAGTAGCAATAGACATAATACAACATATTACAATAAGACAATTATTATGTCTTATTATACAATATATAATATATTAATATAACATATTATATATACTATATATTATATAGTATAATAATTATACAATATATATAATAGACATAATATGACATATTAAAATAAGACATAATATGAGATTTCCTTCCTGCTTGCTTATCTAGTCCTAGATACAGGGGATACCTTCACCCAATTAGCCCCTCAGCTGTGTCTCCACACAGTTAATTGGCCTCCTCTGGCAACTGCCTGCCTTTCAATGAGCGCCCAGGTAATCTGAAATGGTGGGGATTTGAGTGACAGTTAGCTCCTGAATCCACACGTGCTGTTACATCTATCCACTGGACCACACTGCCTCTCAATCATTTGTCACTAGAGGTGGCTGGAAAACGGGTTCTTTGTTCTCCACAGAAAACCGTGAAAAAACAAACAAACAAAAAGATTTAAAACTGAACATTCTGATTTGGAAATGCCAGGGCAGAACTTCATAGGAGCTGTAATTTGGCTACCTCATGCCCTCACTCTCTTCTACGGTCTGGACTACATCTTCCATGATTAGAGCTGGGCAGATAATGGACTTTTCAGCTCACTTGCAATTCTGGAGGGGGAAGAGTGGGGGAAGTTTCGTTTTGGGCTGAACCAAAATGAGATTTTTTCAAAATTTTCGTTAAATCAAAAAGTCAAAAAAACTTCGAGTTAGGTCAAAATGAAACTTGGCATTTTTCATTTTCATTTTGGGCATTTTGACACATGCAAAGGAGGACTAAATTCACAAAGCAGGTGGGGGATAGGACGGTGACAGAAACCTTGCTTAAACTTTAGACCACTGGTTAGGGAACTCAGCAGGGGTATGGGAGACTCAGTTTCAATTCAGCCTTTGCATCTCCATGGTTCATCATGGGAAGTGCAGTCTGGCTGGGGAACCAGGTTCCTAAAGAAGAATCAGAGCATAAAGCACCTGAACTACAACTCCCATGAAACACCACGGCAGTATTTCTGAATCAAAATTGTTTGATTCTAAGCTAAAATTTTTCAGTTTGTGTGTCTGGATTTTCAATAGAAAATCAAAATGTTCCATGTAAAATGCAGATGCTTGTCATGAACGTTTTCATCTAGTTAAAAAAAACAACTTTTCATCAGAAAAAGAGCTTTGACTGAAAAATTTTGACCAGCCCTAGTCAAAACTAAAATCATTAAGTTATCTCAGGTCCAAAATGAGCATAGACTATATTTCCAGTTTCTCCTTTGCAATTTCCTTTCCCTCCCTCAGCATTTATATTCTGGATTTATTGAAATAATCTACCATAGAGAGACTGTACAGTGCACAGATCCATGTCCTCAAGGACAGAACCAAAGGTGCATAAATCAAATCCTTACATTTAGGCTTGGCAGAATTTGATTTTTATTATTATTATTATTTTGATGGATAATATCCATGATTATTTTAAAGCATTTTTTTCTATTTTATCTATTTACATTTTCTCAGTCATGCAAAATTATGGGTTTGAGCTTTTTTCAATTTTTATCTATTTAAATGTTCATAGCTGTGGGATATTATGAGGATGGATCAGATAATTATTTAATGAGAGTAGATGTTTGTATTAAAAAAGTTAAAGCTTTACAACCATTAACACACAAATTGTCAGCATCACGTGTCAAAATATACAAAGCTAATATCTTTACATCAAAATAATAAGTTCTCAAGCAGTATTTTTCTTACTTTGCCTATCTGTAAATTTTGGTTACCATCAGTAGAAATATTTTTCCATCGGTTTGTGTGTGTACAGTGAAATCAATGATTATCGACATTTACCGACAAAAATTCAATCCTTCCAAGCCTACTTGCATTAAATCTCTTGCTTTTTTAAAAAAGACGGTATGTCAGGCCCTGGTGCAACTGACATCCACTGACACAGGGAGCAATGCAAACTCTTTTTAACAGGGACATTCTGAACTTCAGTGATTGGCACTTAAATCAAGCTACCAAACCCATGGTATTAAAATTCCTGTTGGTGCCCACCTCTTGGAAATTTCTGGAAATTTTTCTATTTAGGGATAAGTATGCCCATATATATATTAGTTCTCCAAGGGGAGAACAGAGCATCTGAACCCCAAAGACTAAGCAACTGAATCAACTGATTGTATACAGTTACTGTATACTATAACAGTGTATCCAGTGAGATCTTGACACACTGGTGATGAATATCATGTATGTATTAACACTATATGAGGAATTATGAACACCCACTGATATTATGTTTTAAAGTCTATGCCCAAACAAAGGTTTTCTCCAAGGCAGGATGGAAGATAGCTATCTACCTGTCTCAAGCTTAAATTAAGTCTTATGTAATCAAAACAATGGAAGTCCTACTTACATATGAATCAGCAGGGGAATGGGAAGTCCATGGAAAAAGAAGGACCATCAGGAATTCATCCTGTCTCTGGGGACAAAACAACGAGGGAAATATAAGCAGAAGCAAAAAGCCTTTTTGGCATCCATTACTTATGGGACATAGGGGACAGCACCCTGTGAAAGCTGGATCCCCTCATCTGGAGGGCTAGCGATGCTGGTAACTTGAGGTAAGAAATAAAACTGCTTAGGCAAGGATTGTAACTTGCTAAGATTAAGTTTTAGTCACTGGAAAGCATGTTTTACTTTGTATTATTTGTAACCAAACCCGTCTCTTTTTCTCATACTTAGAGAAATCTCTGCTTTTTGTTAATAAACCTATTCTTGATTTATTACAAAACCACCCTAGTGCTGTGTACTAAAGTGACATGCAAGTCTTCAGCTAATCTAACAGGCTGACTGTGTGTTCAGTCTCTTTGAAGGCAGTGAACTTGGTGACTTCTGGGAGTGTCCAGTGAGAGGGCCTGGACACTGCAGGCAGACGTCTCTGGGATTCACAGATTGGTACCTGCAAGGTAAGGTTTAGACTGGCAGAGGCTTGAAGAGGTTGCTGACAAGGCAGATGGGCTGGTGTGGCAGGGAGCTGACATGTAGCTTAGCAGCACCAGAGCCTCACTCCTGCTAAGGCAAAGTAGTAACACAGTGGCTCACAATTCAGGGTAGCCCGAACAGGATGTCTTATTTTGCTTGCGAAAGGACCAAGAGTTTGGTTCGCTCACGGCAGCTCTGAAAATGTAAGAATTTTATTCTTGCTAATCCGAAAGTAACTACAAATGTTATTCTATCTACCACCTGATCTAAAGCCCACCGCAGTCCATTGGGAGTCTTTCCTATGCCTTTAGATCAGACCCCTAGACTGACGGGACCATTACCCAGAACTTATACTAGGTGAGATTTTATACTTTGATCATCTTTGATTCATTTTGGTTTCCTCTCTGTGTTGTAAACCCTTTGGAACAACCCACTGGGGTCTGGCCTCTGGGCTATTCTCAGATAGGGTGACCAGATAGCAAGTGTGAAAAGTCAGGACAGGGCATGGGGGGTAATAGGCACCCATATAAGAAAAAGCCGCAAATATCGGGACTGTCCCTATAAAATCGGGACATCTGGTCACCCTATTCTCAGATAAAAGGACAGTGACCTGTTCCCTGGTGAGAAGCAGAGGAAGCGGGTACCTGGGTGGGAGCCTTCGGATGGAAGGCATAGGGCAGGAGGGTGTTCGTTCCCAGCAGGGCCCACCAGGCACCTAAGGACAGTCAGTTCCAGGGGGTGAAGGTGGGAACTGGGGAAAGCCTGGGCCTGTCTTGACTCTAAACCCTTCCAGGGCAGAGCTGTGCCCGGTGCAGCGCCCAGCGTGTCCTCGGCATGTAACCAGGGGAGCTGCAGCCCAGGAGGGAGCAGAACTCAGGGGCACAGGAAAATTCTGCATGCAGCCCAGAGGGTGCCCCTGCTCCAGAGGGGCAGGGGAGAAACCCTGGGCCTTTTTACCTGTGGGCCTGAAATCCTTCCCCCTCCTTGCAGGGAGCAGCTCTGCCTCCCAGCAGCTGCCTCATCCTCATCCTCCTCCTCCCCCACTTCCCCCAGTTGCTACAACAGCTCGTCCCCACGGGGCGCGCCCAGGGCCAGCAGAGGGCGGGCAGCGTCGGAACTACAACTCCCATCAGCCCCCGGGGGGCGGCGCCTCTCGCGTAGGGAGGGGCGAGCGGGGTCGAGGCGCGGGGGTTTCTGGGAGCTGTAGTTCCCGGTGGGCGGCGCGGCCGAAGGGCTGAAGGGGAGGCGGGGAAGGGCGGAACTACCGCCGGGCGGGGGGAGGGGAAGCGGAAGCGGCGGTGAATGGAAGCGGCGCGGCGCGTGGGCCGGTTCATTCCACTCACTCAGCCGGCGGGCGGGAGCGGAGGCCGGGCTGGTGGCGGCGGGAGAGGGAGCGGGCCGGGGCTAGGCCGGGCCCGGGGCTCCCAGCCGCGGTCATGCGCCCGGCCTTGGCCGTGGGGCTGGTCTTCAGCGGCTGCTGCAGCAACGTGGTGTTCCTGGAGCTGCTGGCCAGGTGCGGGGCCGGGGCCGGGGCCGGGGCCGGGGCCGGGATGTGGGGGAGGGGCGGGCCCCGCCTCAGGAGGGCTCGGCCTGGGGTGTGGGGGAGGGGCGGGCCCCGCCTCAGGAGGGCTCGGCCCGGGGTGTGGGGGAGGGGCGGGCCCCGCCTCAGGAGGGCTCGGCCCGGTGTGGGGAGGGAGTGCCTTCCAGCTCTGGCCCGCCCCCTGCCCAGTCTTGCCTCTAGCCCCAGCTCCTTCTCCCATCCCCAGTTCTGCCCCCAGTTCCTCCTTCAGCCCAAGCTCCTCTGCTGAGCCCCCAAAGGAGGGCGCGGACAGAGTCCATGGCTGGGAAGATGGGGTGTGACAGGAAATGTTTGGGCACCGCTGGTGTAATGGGTCGTGAGGGATCTCCCTTGTGGTAGAAGACAGTGGAGAGCTTGTTGTCTGTACCCGAGCCTGATCTCCAAAAGGGAGCATTGCATTAGGATGGCAATATGGGGAGAGTCTGTTACTCCAGAGCAAAGGAAACCCCTTTGGCTGCAGGGAGGGGAGAGCGCTCTGTGCAGTAGGTGTGTGTCATTACGCCCATTGTATGGATGAGATAAGTGAGGCTCAAAGAAGCTAATGGCCGGTCTCGTTTCCTCCCTGGAGGTGCTGATGTAACCAACTGGTGGCTGTGTGTCCGCTCTCCCTCTGTGCGGATCAGCTAAGGATATGAGTCGTTACATCTCCTAGCTACAGAACCAAGGCTGTTTAGCTCTAGTTGTAGCTTTAGAGGTTCCCGGTTCGGTCCCCAGTGTGCCCGCCCAGAAGGCAGCCGTAGCACTAACCCACCCACTGAAGTTACTGGCAGTTGCAAGTGTTTAGCACGTCTGAAAAATCAGGCCAGGTATGTGACTTGCCCGCGGCCGGCTGGCCAGCATGTCCGTGTCAGAGCCAGGTTCTCTCGGTTTACAGACCAGTGCGTTGCAGTATGGTCATCCCCAGGTGTTCAAAAATCAGGCCAGGTATGTGACTTGCCCACAGCCGGCTGGCCAGCATGTCCGTGTCAGAGCCAGGTTCTCTCAGTTTACAGACCAGTACGTTGCAGTATGGTCAACCCCAGGTGTTCAAAAATCAAACCGTCAGCCGCCAGAAGTTGTGATTGACTTCATCTCTTGATTTTTCAAAAATATTATTTTTTGTGTTTTTATTTGCCTTCTCTTTTTGGAGCCTTTAGGGTGCGCTTGAGTCATGTTTTCAAGCTTTCCTCTGCGAACTTAGGGTCTTTTGTGGGGGCGTTAAATGAAAGCAGAGATTTTAATGTATTCACATGACTCCAGGAGCTCGGGCACTAAACTAACACACCAAGTGTCATGGGACTCCTGATAAAATCATGAGACTGGCAACACTGCTGTCCCCCTATGCAAGTCACTTCCCCTTTCTGTGACTCAGTTTCCTCATCAGTAACATGTCAGATTTTACCTACTTAGTCCATATTGAATGTCTGTACAGTGATTGAAAATGCAAATCCAAGTATTATTAGTGTATGGCAATGTTTTATTAAGCTAGCGTTAACGCTGAGCTCAGATCTCCCTATTTAAAAGATTGAAAAACTTCAGAAACTAACTTTAGTTATCAAAAAAGCAAGCAGCAGAAAGCCAGAAAATTTCAGTGTCAATGCTACAATCAAAAGAGAGCCAAACTAAGAGTGGCAATACACGGTTTGGGGACCAAAAGGACTTGGCAATGCCTTGAGAAAAAAACTCTCCAAGATGAACTTATCAATCAGTAACAAACAGGGTCAGCTACTCATAGACCAAGCAGAAGAATATTTTACTTCCAGTTGTATAGTGTTAAACCAGGCCTGCATGTTTTGGCCGCCTTGCACAGTCCATAGAAAGACACATTTTACAAATTCTTGATTAGCCAGCAGCATACTGTGGGGAAATAATTTCTCCACCCCCTCAAGCTTCCATGTGCCATCAATGAGAATCAGTGTCATTAGACACACACCTACCAGTCTGTGGTATTGTTGTAGCTGTGTCAGTCCCAGGATGTTAAAGGGATAAGGTGGGCGAGATAATATCTCTTATTGGACCAACTTCTGTTGGTGACAGAGATGAGCTTTCGAGCTACACAAACCTAACAGATTTGTTTTCAAGCCTTCTAGCCCCTGGTCAAGCAATTAAGGTCCCTAAATCAATGAGGCTCTATGTAGAGTCATGAAGATCTGGTTGCAAGAAGAGAGGTAACTGTGGTGGCAAAGTCACGCTTGGGATCAGAAAGACATCCATCTGAATCCAGTTAAAAAACCAGAGCTGTGAGTTTCATGTTTGAAACTTCACCTGAGAATGCTGCAGGTAAATCATCCTCTCTAAATGTAAGATGCCAACATGCAGCAGACTTCTTTAAAGATAACAGGGAAAAAAAGGACTTTTTCCATTTTAAACTGGGCTCGTGCTTTTTTCCTTTATGATGTATGAAGGAAACCGGACAGGTCTGGGCACACTGTGATGGACCCTGTATAAAAATGTACATAATGTGAGAGAGAGAGGCTATAGCCAGTCCCTTCATGACAACTGATAGAAATCCATCTGGGCAGAATTGTTGGAACAGCCATTTGAATGAGATGAACTGAACGAGCGAGTCCATTATGCCAGGGCTCCCAAACTGTGGTCTGCTGTCTAACGATCTGCAGAGAGCTGGCTGGTTACATGGTGTTGGCTATTCCATTTGTTTCCCGCTGCAAAATTGCCTTAAGAGATTCCTGCTACCCCTTTCAGACCGCTGCTATAGTTCCCAGACACTAACAGTTATGTGATTGGGAATGGGTGGAGGATGGCTGCAAAGTTGTTCTCTGTAATGAGTTCTAGCCCACACTATGGAGAAATCCTGCATTTTGGACTTTGAATTTTCTCTTCTACGTGGCCTGATACAATCTCCTAGAAGGCAGGAAGAGAAGTGAAGCAAAAAAGGATCATAATCTTCATGCAGTAGCAAAATGAGAGACCCAGAACCACCCAGCCTTCTGGTGCCTCACAATTTGTATATCATTTACATTTATTAGGGGATTATTGTCCTAACTAAAGAGAATCGCCTAGCTGAGTAGAGTTCAAATAGTTAATGAGAATGAACTGGTATAACTAGGCTCTTAGCCATTTTCTCTAAACCTGCCAAGGTGTTAGGTTACTGTTATATTGGTGCGGCTGGCTAGTCAGTTTTTCTTTTGGGTTTGTCTTTTAAAAAGTGGAAATAGCTTTATGTCAGCGCAATTTAGAGCCGGGCTTGTCCCTGATTTCTTATTTTACGTTTGGAGCAATGATACAGAGTCCATGTGGCTCAAGATTGCATGAAGGGGAATGGATGAGGATGACCAAATCCTAGTCTAGTCAGAGACCACTCTGTCAAAAATGGCATCCCCCCAGACTTTTAATTCCTGTTTCCCAGCCCCTCCCAGGTCACTCCACACCACTAGAGGAACATTGACCAAATGTAAAGACCAAATAGAGACCTGCAAATGGCTAGCTGGACACATTTGTCTACACATTCCTGTTAATCGAGTTTGCACCTTAGACACAACTGGACAGCAAATCGGTGAAAAACGCATTCTCTCTATTCTGAAACATCACCGTTTTAGCTTGTCTCAGCTAGTGCTCAGATTGTTCAAGAGTCCTTCGCACTGGTTTCTCTATTGCATCAGAGGAGTCGGTGGTTTTCAGAGACTCAGACAAGGGGAAGTGTCAACTCAAGTTCATTTGTCCCCCACAATTATAAAATAGCAACAGTGAGCATGATGCATGCAAGTTTTAGGAGGCATACCAGGCTGTTTCTTGCATCAGAGCTCCCACCCAGTCTAAAACGCCAGCAAATGCCCTGTGCCAGCTGCATGCTGTCCTGTCCAAGGCATCAGATTTCCTTGGGAGAAGACAGGGAGGAGGAATTTCAGGCTGTTGGCCTTAACTATTCTGGTAGACACACACGATAGATTTATGCAACAGGTAGTTGGTTCACGTCACGTCACAGTCACGTCCTTGTGAGTATTTGCTTGCTTGCTTAGATTAATTACGGGTTCTCTGTTTGCTCTCTGAGCTTTAAAGTTCCTTCTAGACTTTATATGTACTTCCCGAGTGTTACATGCTTCCAGATCTTGTGGTGGGAACGGGTACGAAAGGGGACGAGTATTGGAGGAAGATCACAGTGATGGTGATCCAGACCCCAGAGTTAGTAATGACCAGGGTAGAGAGACGACCTGTGGGGAGGAGAAGGACCTTGAAGCGGGGGCTTGAATCTCAGGGGTTGGATTGTGTGTATCGCTACCAATAGTTTGTGGAAGCCCAAAACTGGAACAAGAAAAGCTGGTTTCATTCTAGTTGTTCCTGAATTGCCTAAATACCACTTCATGAAACAAGGTGGGTGAGAGGTAATTGTCTCGCTAATATCATGCGACCAGCACAGCTACCACAACACTAAATATGCCATATCCACCAAACACTTAATGCTGTTGTCTTGTCTAATCTCCCGAGCTAAGCAGCTTTGGGCTAGATCATTTCAGAAATGGGAGGTCTCAAGCAGACACCTCGGCGCTACCATAAATGGTGTTAGCAAAGCATCATATGCTTACTCTCCTCACACGACACTAGAAGACCCAGAGCGAACAACTTCAAATGAAGAGCCAGGGTGAGCCATCCACTCTTGCATAGCATCAAGGTAACACAGTGATATACAATAACCCCGTTCAGAAATGAATGTTCAAGGCACACCAAACTCTAAAGTCAAGTCTGTGTCCGGCACACCAGGCAGAACAGCAAATAAATAATAAAAACGCCACAGCAAATAAGTGATGCACAAAAACAGCATCCTATCAGACTGCCTTCGCGCAGTGGGAGACACGGACTATAGGCAAACTCATCGCCGTTCTGTCTCCTTATCAAACCTGAAGTCACTACGGCACACACAATTCTCCTTGCTGGGGGGGGAGGGAAAGAGAATGAGCCACACGTGAGAGATGCATTAAGCAATGTGAATAACATAAGTGAAAGAAGCTCAGAGATACAAGGATGAGGGCAGTCAAAGAACCTATACAGAAGAAAAGGATATTCTGCTTCACTTCTTGTCTGCTGAGTCATGTCTCCGTGCGCTGTTAAATAGCTGCCACGTTGCTCCCCAGAGGTTGCTACATTCCGGTAATGAGTGAAGGGAGCCCTGTGAATAGTTTGCATATGAATTTACTGTGGAGGTGCCTGTATTGCAGTGATGAGGGCTATATAAGAACCAGACTAGATAAGCGTGTCTGGTGTTGTTAGAATGGTAAATATTGGTAAGTGCTCTATAAATGTAAGCAATTGGCCGCCTCTTGAGTGCATTCAGTTGCAATATACCTTGTGTAATTATGTTTCTCCTTCTCTCTCTCCCCCCACAAATCCAGAGAGTTTCCAGGATGTGGGAACATTGTGACATTTGCACAGTTCTTATTTATAGCAGTGGAAGGCTTTATCTTTGAAGCCAACTTTGGAAGGAAGCAGCCGACCATCCCAATAAGGTACAGTAGACTTAAATGTTTAGCTGGACTTGAATTGACTACATATCTATTATCTCTTACTGTTTAATAAAACAGCTTATCATTTATTCTGTCCACACCCCATTCCTTTTCCAGAGTTAGCAACACCTGATTCAGAGCTTGTCATGCCTGGTAAAATATTAACTCCTCATTTATTTAGAGCTATTAATAGGAAACTGCTTTCAGCATTTTCTGTTTTGTTACAAGGTTTGCCTGTCACCTTGGCGTGCGCTCATTTATTAGGGTTACGTTTCGGGGTCTCTGTAATTTTATCAATGTGCTGCTTGTGTCACTTGTGTTTCTATGTGGAGCTCTAGTTCTCTGTTCTGCAAGTCTCTGCCTCCCAATGGAGCTACCCTGCAGGGCTTAGTTCTACAGGGCTGGGTTCTTCCAGCCTCTGAGTCAGTCAAACACACACACACAACGCAGAGTAACAGAGCACATCTGAGCAGGCAGGGTCGATCAGCACTTCCAAGCGGACACCCTCATATGCCCGACTCAGCACCCTTCCCCCCACTGTTATGTCACACTTGTCCTAGTAGTAACCCCTTTGATGAGCAGACCCCACCGGATTTTTAGGAGTTAGAGGGATCTTTGGCTTAGGTAAGAGGAGCGTTGCTGCAGAGCAAAATAGGGAAGCCGAGAACATGAAAGCGTAAACGAAGTTCAGAGAGAGTCTGACAACCAGCTTGATTATAAAAGTTATTTTATTGCCAGGTATATAAAACTTATGATTCTAGTAGTAATAGTCATACAAGAAAAGACAAACAAATCAAACAACTACAATATCACACGGTGTCAATTGGGGCATTGGGGAAATCTAGCCCAAGTTTGATTACAAAAGTGAGGTTTGGAAAGTTACACCTGGAGTAAGAGAGAGAGATCAAATTAGAGGAGGGGGTGGGGAAGTGAGCTTAACCAAAGAGCGAGCAAGAGAGAGAGAGTTGGGCTCACACCGTTCAGTGCTGCTTGAACCGGTCGAAGGTTCCCAGGTAGACAGCCTGTTCAGCTAAGGGTCCAGCATGCTTGAGACAGGCAGAGCCCCCAACACGATCAGTGAAGGTATTTCAGTCAGAAAAAGGTGAAGTCCCAGTGGAACTGGTGCAGTGTTTGGATCCAAGCACCAGAACAGAATTTTGAACTTGTGTAGGGGTTTTTGTAGGGAAACAACAATGGTTTGGGGGAGAAACACTAGATTTGTTCATGGGTAAACGATGGCTCAAGGGAGTATACCAGAGTTGTGTTGTTTTAGGCTGATCATTCTGGGCTGTGGGTGATGTTGCTCCAAGGGAGCTCACAATGCAATCAGGCCGATTCTGTATTTTGGATACCCAGGAAGGATTCATTCCTAGAATTGGTCTGATAACTGCTGAGCTGGGTGTGTGCAAGCGTAGGTCCGTTAACATCTGCAGCAGAGATCCCCCATCATGCAGTGCTTCCCTGCTTCTCTGGTCCCAGAGTTCAGTGCGGTCCTTGCCTTGTCAGCTCTGTTCTCTGCTCTGAATACTAATGGAGATGCCTCCCTCTCCCATCTTTGATGCAAATGAGACTAGGGGAGTTGCCTTAGTCCTGTCACCCTTGTCTGACAGGGTTTAGGTGTGCCTCCCTCTGCCTTTTCATTGCTTTTTGGAAGTCTTTCTTCTAATCGGTTCTGGTGGGGGCAGAGGTGAGGGGTGGGGGGGGTCCTTCATGAGTCAGACAGGCTGGGTACGGTGCCAGGGTTCCCCAGGAGCACAGAGCTGACAGGTAACAATCCTCATGAACATGTTAGTAGCTGTTTAGTAAGTGTTGCTTTTAGGGGACTGGATCTCGGGGGTTTGGTAACTAGAGGGACCCACTGGAAATCTGTGTGTAAAGAAGTCTTGCAGAATTCTTCTTTTACCCCCACTTACCCCCACCACCACTTATTCTGTAGGGGACAATCCTGCATTGGCAGCAGCGTGGCCTAGAAAACCTGCCGGGCTTTGCCCCCTCTCCTCCCTGTGACTCGATGGCCTGTGTGAAATGACTTGGTTTCAGATGGGTTCCTAGTGGATTGTTACATTTCAGACCATTCGCCGTTGATCCCCTTTGTTGACAGCCTCCTTACAGAGGCTGTGGAGACCGGTAGAGTGGAGGGAGCAGATCCACTAGGGGGAGTGGTAGATACGCTGGAGGGCCGGGGTAGGATACAGAGTGACCTAGACAAATTAGAGGATTGGGCCAAAAGAAATCTGATGAGGTTCAGAAAGGACAAGTGCAGAGTCCTGCACTTAGGACAGAAGAATCCCATGCACAGCTACAGACTGCAGAAAAGGACCTGGGGGTAACAGTGGATAAGAAGCTGGATATGAGTCAGTAGTGTGTCCTGGTTGCCAAGAAAGCTAACGGCATATTGGGCTGCATTAGTAGGAGCATTGCCAGTAGATCGAGGGAAGTGATTAGTCCCTCCTATTCGGCATTGGTGAGGCCGCATTTGGAGTATTGTGTCCAGTTTTGGGTCCCCCACTACAGAAAGGATGTGGACAAGTTGGAGAGAGTTGAGCGGAGGGCAACAAAAATGATGAGTCTTTTGCTCCAGCCCCCTAATGAGGATAGGCTGAGGGAACGGGGCTTGTTTAGCTTGTAGAAGAGAAGAATGAGGGGAGATTTGATAGCAGCCTTCAACTACCTGAAAGGGGGTTCCAGAGAGGATGGGGCTAGGCTGTTCTCAATGGTGGTAGATGACAGAACAAGGAGCAATGGTCTCAAGTTGCAGGGGGGGAGGTCTAGGTCGGATATTAGGAAAAACTTTTTCCCTAGGAGGGTGGTGAAGCACTGGAATGGGTTACCTAGGGAGGTGGTGGAGTCTCCATCTTTAGAGGTTTTTAAGGTGCAGCTTGACAAAGCCCTGGCTGGGATGATTTAGCTGAGGTTAGTCCTGCCTTGAGCAGGGGGTTGGACTAGATGATGTCCTGAGATCCCTTCCAACTCTAATATTCTATGATTCTATGCCTGACTGGGTGGTGGGAGCATTGTTGTGCGTAAGAGAAGGGAGCCTGGCGCCACCTGGGCTGTGCCTGCCCTGAGGATGAGCAGAGAATTTGAGTCGCTGGGGCCTCCAGACTAGCCTGACCTCCCAGGTGTCGACTTGCTTCGCTGACCAGCTCCTTGTTTCCCTTTCAGATACTACCTGATCATGGTGGCCATGTTCTTCACAGTCAGCGTAGTGAATAACTACGCCCTGAATCTCAACATCGCTATGCCGCTGCATATGATATTCAGATCGGTGAGTACCTCTGCCAGCCTTTCCCTCTGTGCGTGCATGGTGGCATCTCGGCACAGAGTGTCCCGGGGGAGCAGAACAAGTATGTCCAGTGGAGGAGGAGAGCTTCAGATTGACAGAGAGCTTTGTAGTAACAGTATGCTGTGCAAAGGGAGCAGTTTTTTTAATGAAGAAAGGATGGCCTTGTGATTAAAGCATGAAATCAGGGCTTAATATGCATTCAGTTCACAGCTCTTCAGTGGATGCCCTTTTAGAGCTTGGGCTGTTCCCTGATGGCCTCAGTTTCTCCATCTGTTAAATGGGGATAATACGACCACCTGACGGGTGATATGAGAATTAGGTAATCTTTGTGAGGCATTTGCATATTACAGGGAGGGCCACTGTAACGTACACCTGGCTGTCAGGGCTGGGAACTTGTTTGTCTCCTCCTTATCCCAGGGAGTATCAGGGCCTGGAGAAGCTTTCTTTTTACAGATGGGGAAACTGAGGCATGGAGAGGTTGAATAATTCACTCAGGGTCACAGAAGGAGTTGGTGTTAAAGCTAGTATCCAGACTCAGGAGTTCCTGGCTCCCAGCCCTGCACTCAGACTGTGAAATAACTCTCTTCTGATGCATGTAAAACCCCTGCATTTCACTGGTAATTTGACCTCTTCGTCTCAGCTTGGCACAGGAGGGGATAGATTTGCAAAGACTGCCCACTATGAATGCAGTCAGAGATCAGGATGTTTGAGTTTGCATGTGCCACCATTCAGTAGCTATATTTTGGTGGTACCGGGCCTGTCAGCAGCATGTCTGAAAAGTAGTTTAAAGTTTTGCCTGCCTTTTACATCTCTCGTTCCCTAAAGCTTGCAAATTCACTGAGGTGTTTGTATGGCACTCGGAAAAGCACAGAGCTCTTGTCCAATAGGCGAACTGTGCCAAAATTAAACTACTGGCCTGGAGAGCTGTATTACCCCAGTGAGCCGTGAAATTTACTAACAGGATCCTTTGGGTAAGAAGATATCACCTAATCTAGGAATTCTGGAAGTTGAGCCCCACTTCAGGAAAACTAAACCTCTCTCTCATCAGCACCACCCTGCCATGTTAAATGCCCACACAGCATGCACGTGCACACTTGTAGTCCTCCATGCCCTCTTCAGGGGTGCACCTCACACTTTAGAAAATGCTGCCCCAGTCTGTCTTACTCTTACGAATTGTAGTGTCTGCAAAACAAGTGGCAAGGTAAACTTACATTAAAGCAAAAAGGAAGCGTGAGCTGGAGGATCGGGAATTGCACACCAGGCTGTGGAGTAACCTTCCATGAGCAGCACATCTTAAATCTAGACTGTTTAAAATAAAAAAAGAGGAGGATACCGTCTAGGAACCAGTCCTGCACTGGGCTGGATGACCTAGTAGTTCTCTCACCTGAATGTTGACATTCGTGAACCATCCCCAGACAGATAGAAGGTCTAGGCTTATTTCCCACTATGTTGATTCCATAAACTCCTTTGGGCTTGTTCTCTGCCTGAACTGCCCTTGTAATTTGTATCTGTTTTAGCTTAAATATGACAAGGAGACAGCCTAAATTTCCCCGCTGCACCGCAAGTCCTGTTACTTTTTGTTCTTTTCTCTGGGTCTATTGAGGATCGGTCCCTCTCTGATTTCAGTCTCTTTCCCTCCTGATCTTGATGCTGTTATGTCTATTAGTGAGCTGTAGTTCTCTGTTCAGAGCACACGGGATTTCTTGTTGAATGTGTTTCTTATTTCAGGGAGGGTGCCTGACACACTGACCTTGTTTTGCTTTTCTCTTTCCCCGCTCCCCCAGGGCTCTCTAATAGCAAGCATGGTTCTAGGCATCATCATTTTGAAAAAAAGGTAAATTATACCTCCCCGTTTAAGTCAATAACGTACATTTTTCTGGTGACGTGAGTCATTGTGGCATCTGATAAAGTAAGCCGCATTTGGCACGCGTGCAAAATTTTTCCTCTGCAAAGCACATCAGCCTGGATCTGTCATCCCCTGTGTAAATATTATCCTTCTCTTACTGATGGGGAAACTGAGGCACTGAAGGTAAGTGACTTGCGCGAGGCCAGGGAGGGAGTCAGTGTCAAAGCTGGGATTGGCGCTCCAGCTTTACCTCTCTAAAGCAAACCTGCTGCTTTGCATTTCTGTAGCATTGTCTTTCTGAGCACCCCTGAGCGATAGGGACATAGCTGAGGAGAGTTGGTCCCAGGTTCCTGCGCGTGGGGCTGGCTGTGCTGGAGAGGCAGAGTGAATATAAGTGGCTGAGGAGCAGCAGAGAAGAGGCTGCTTTGTCTCTCAGTAGCAGCTGGAGGAGCCACTGTCACTCCCTTTGCAACCACCAGCCTTCCAGCGAAGGCCAGGGCAGGACTCTCTTCCTCACGTGTTCTTCAAGGAGCTTCTGATTGGGCTGCTATAGGACCATGTGGCTGGTTTGTGTAAAGGGCAAGCTTACAGCTAAGCGAGCTCCAGATACTCAGGCTGACAAGCTGTTGGCGAGCCAGATCTCGAGACATACTTTTGGCCCAGGGGGGTTATATCAGGGCTGGGTATTGCAATAAGAGCTGCTTTCTGCTGACCTTTCTATCTGCATGTGGACGTCAGGGAAAGAAAAGTAAATGGTTCAAGCAAGAGAGTAATCAGAAGGACATGATCTTAAGGCTCCCTGTCTTGTGACCTGGTGGGGTTAGGAACCCTTTGATCCTGGACTAGCTCTTAGAAAGAGAACACTGAAATCTCTGAGCATGGAGAGGGCTAGAGCTGAAGGAGTTTTTCTTGGATCTCTTCTTCTGTTCAGCAGTTTCCAGTTAGTAGTTACTCCAGATGTACACCAGGGTAACTGAACAGAATCAGGCCTAATACATCTGCAGTGCAGCCTTGGGGGAAAGCTCCCAGGGTGGAAAGGGTGCTGAAGTTTCGCTGTTCCTCTCTTCCGCAGGTATACTGTATCTAAATACACATCCATAGCCCTGGTGTCTGTGGGGATCTTTATCTGCACTTTAATGTCTGCAAAACAAGTGGTAAGGAATGCTTTTAAAATGTCTGAGTCTGCACGGCTGTGAGCCTGTTAACAGTAGGAGTTGCCACTCATTCATTAATCAGGCAGTTCCCTTTGTCTGTACCAGTGGGAAGAAAGTACACTGCATATTTCTTTTGTCTGTTTCCCTAGAGATCTCATTCTCTTTCCCACAGTCAGACACCTGATTTTTGCTGGCCTTCACGGTTTTTTTTTTTTTTTTTTTTTTTTTTTTTAGTTCAAGGTGCCTTTTATGACATGCTACTTGGTTTTTGTTTGGTTTTTTTTGCTTTTCCGAGGAGCACACTGAATATCAAGTTACTTTCACCTGCAGAGGAAACAAAATAATTGGGGGGTTAATGGATAAAATTATTAGCTGTTGGGTGGTGATACTGCTTAGACGGACAGTGGCTATCTAAAACCGTGCTCTTAGCTTCCAAAACAGGTCACTTTTCAGGCTAGAATTTTCCAGGGTTGGTCCCTAAACAAGTGTGGTTTTTTTGTTTTTTTTTCCCGGTAAGTTTGATCATAAACAGGATGGAAACTTTTTGCGAACAAGGAGAGTGTGGTTTGGGGTGAGGAGAATACACACGCAAGTGTTTAACTTTTCTTGCTTGCGGTTTTTTCTTCTTGGTTTAACAGGTTTAGCATCAAAGCAGATAAGGCCAGAAAATTGAAACTAACCGTGGATCTAGGGCTTACAGAATGCCCCTTCCAGTCTCTTGGTGAAAACTGGCTTAATTTGGCCCAGTTCTTAGGGCTTGAACATTGTGTAAGCCCTCTACAGACTTGGGGTGATGACAACGCTTTGAGATGTTGCATTCCTCAAGCATCTTCAAGGAGACTGGACTGTGCTGTGTATGTAGGGCTAAACTAGCTGTATGAGGAAAATATTTGTAAGAACACAGGACCAGAAAGGACCTCCTGGGTCATAGAGGCATGGGTCACCTCCTGCTATCACAGGCAACTGTAGAGAGGAAAAACTTACAAGATTCTCATGCAGCCCTCCCTCATTCGTTGTGCAGTAACCATAAACAGCTCTGTTGCGCTTGCAGTTACTGCACAGTGACAGCTGTTAGTAGTTTAGTCTTCCTCCTTCCCGGTTTGCCTAGTTAATGCTAAGTTCCTGCAAAGGTCTGAAAATGGCTAAAAGCAGGAAGCAGAATAATGGATGGTCCATCCCAATAACTCACAGTGGTTTGGACACCTGGCTGGTTGTAAAATGCCCCTGTACACTGATTGCTCATTTTATACTGTCAAAGCGTTCAGACTTGGGCTATGCCAGCATGCTACTTTTTGCTATTATTGGTAATTGATTTATTTGTTTCTTTCCAAATACAACAAATATCCCAAAGTACCAGCTGTATCATGACACAAAAAGTCAGTCAAGAGTTAGGGAAAAGGGAGGAGAGGGGAAGTGACGTGTGTCTTCAGCCAGCGTGTTACTTTGAAAAGGGTGCTTTGCTGATCAGTTGTCATCTTGCATTCGTAACCCAACAATTCCACTAAAGCAAGTACATGGGATGGCCACATACTTGCTTTAACCACTGAAGAGACTTGCAGGTGCAGAGGAAGGAGACTCAGGGCTGTCCTTGATACACTAGGTTTGAAACTCAATCCATCAGCTGTTGGGAACAGAGACACAAACTGAATCACTGGTCAACTTACTCACTTGGAAACTGCCAAGCTGTTGCCGTTATAATGATCTATCTCTCTTCTCCCCGCCTTCCCTAGGCTTCTGAATCCAGCTTAAGCAAAGAGGACGGACTCCATGTCTTCATGTGGTGGCTGTTAGGTCCGTAAGTGCCGGGGCGCTAATCGGCTTTGCAGTTAGATTGGTCAAAGCTGCTCTCATGGGACTAATCTCCGGGCCTGCAGTTGTGCTTAAACTGCACAGCAGCAAAGAGCTGTGTGACACCCAGCTACAGGGATCAGTTGCATTCCTGCTGGAGTGGCTGTTGATTTAAGCAGAATCGTGCTGTCCCCTTTTGCCCTGTTGATACAAGCCTATCACATTGCAAAAAGCTGCTTTCAACCAGCTGGTCCTAGATAGTATTTGAAGTGTTTGTGAGGGGTAGGTTAGTGATGGATTAGTGGGTTAGTGATGGTCTCTTCCCAGATTACTTCTCAGCAGGGAATTTGAGAGATTCGGGGTATGTCTATGCTGACGGTGGCGAAGTCGCCGCCGTAAGATTGACTTATCTGGATCAATTGCGCGGTCAGTGTAGACCTGCTCAATTAATCTGGAAGCCGACGTACTAAAGCCACCTCCTCAAGTGGTGCAGTGCAGTGAAGACGGCATGCAGAAGAGAAGCACAATAGTCAATGGGCGTTACGCAAGCTACGCAGAGTAGCTTGCGTAACACCCATCGACTGCCGTTGAATCGCCGGGTAAGTGTCAACCAAAACCTAACATTAAATCAAAAAGGGCAGGTTCTGATCTCCATTGGACGGACGCTGCTGATGTACCAAGAGTAGAATCGGGGCCGAACTCTATAAAGCAGACTTCCTGTAGGAAATACGTGGGAGAATAACCCAAGAAACGATGGCTTCTGAAAATATTGCAGCATCCAGCTGAAGCTGGGAAGGGGGAGTAAAAGAACTGCTTAGAGATCAAAGGACAGTCTCAGTCCTGCTCCACTGATTTCAGCAGGTTTAAACCAGGGATGTAGTTGACCCCATGTGTTTGCCAACAATATTGGTCCAATTCCTCCCTTCAATAGAGGGACCTTCTTCTTCACCCAGGTGCTGCAGACAACGCCAATAGAGAGTAGTTGCCAGCAAGCTGGGGGTATTGTGGGGGTGTGACGGCACCTGCTATTTCCAGGCTTCTCTTTTTTGGCTGCTTTCAGGTGCTTGGGTTGATATCTTGAGGAACCCAATATTATCCCTAGTCTCTCTGCCTGTGGGATTGGAACTTCGCCTGTGCTCTGCCGGGGCGGGCTTCAGATTTTCAAAATCAGACGAGGGGGTAACAACATCTAAAGCAGCTAAAACACTTTGACTCTGGGCCTTAGGTGCTTAAATCCTACTGACCTGCCATGCGACTTAGCGCCTAAGTCACATGGGTAAAATACTCAAAAGCACCTCCCATCTTAAGTTGCAGCACCAGTCTCTTGTGAGCTTTCCCGTTCTCTTCCCTTTACAAGTCAAATCCTGGGGATCTGCCTGAGCTGATTGATTTGAGGTTTGGTAAGCTCTGGGGCCGAACAGGAAAGCTGTTTTTGTGTTACAGGTATCGCAGCACTGACCTTCGCCCTCCTTATGTCTGCCAGAATGGGGATCTTTCAAGAGACCATCTATAAGCAGTTTGGAAAGCATTCCAAGGAGGCTCTGTTTTACAATGTAAGCCGCTGCTGGCTTTTTTATCTCAAATCAAACAATTTCTTATATACGTTTCATCCACTTTTCCAGTCTGCTCTATGCAATAGAACCATTGACCCGACTGGAAACCGTTTTAGAGAGAATCCAGATCTGAAAGTCCTGATTCTATTGTCAGAGCCACACAGGCAATCCCTGGTGCACTCGGCACTAGAAAATGTTTTGTAGGGAATCATCCTGCATGATGATTTTATAATAGGTCTCTTCCCATCTGTAAGTCCTCTGATACCAGGTTACTAGACTGTAGAGGGTAGGGGAAACGAAGCCTGCATTGACCAAAAACTGTCCCCAAAACTCTTGCTTGGGTGTTTGGACAGGGCTTTTTGAACATGAGGACTGGGTCAATGAATGCATTTCATCCTGTCATAATGCCACACTGCTCTGCCGAGAATGACTGATCACTTAGACTTGGGGTAGGAGGGGTGTGGATAAGCTGTCCGTGAGGTCAGCTTATACACGGGCAGCCTGCTAGAAGCAATTAGTATGTTAAAGCATTTGTCCTTTAATAGTCATTGCAATGCACGCACGCTGGTTCCCTGATGGGGATTCTCTTCGTAGTGTCAGTTTAAAGCTCTGCATCAAATTTCTCTCTTGCCCTAGCATGCTCTGCCCCTCCCTGGCTTCCTTCTCCTCGCTCCGGACATCTACAGCCATGCTGTTTTCTTCAGCCAGTCTGGTGAGTTTTCTTTGTGTAAGTCGATGCTCTTGTCAGTTTCCTGAAGTGAAGGAATATTTGGGTGAAACAAGCTGGTGTTTATCAGGTCAACCTAAGTAATTACAATGCTCCTGTCTCAATGTAAGTCTGTGAATTGCTATGGAGAATGTTTTAACCCAGCAGTGGGATTAGAAACTCTTTATTTAAGTTCCCAACCCTGGTAACACACCTGTGCTTAACTTCATCTATTATCAGTAGCTCTGTCAAAACCAATGGGTCTGTTTGTGTGCATAAACTTACTCATGTGCATAAGTGAAACCCGAAAAACTGGTGAACGTTATTGTTAAATAAACCCCAGCTCATACACAGATCCCCAATTTTATCCAACAACCAAAAATTTTTCTACAGGATGTTTTGTAAACAGGTTCCCCTGTAATGCACAGTTCATCTTCCCTAGTCAGTAGCAGCCATTTACAAACATTTTTATTTTTATCTAGGGGAAAAGCAGGGCTGTTCTTCCCCATTCAGAAAATCAATTGGTACAGATTTCATTCAAGCATTCAAATAAGTGATGCCTTGGCCTGGGGCACAATGAACACAGTAGATTCTCTGGTTGAAACTGGCGTAACTCTGAAATTGGAATCAACGAAGCTACAGCGGCTAACAGCACCTGAGGGTTTAGCCCATTACACATGCAAAAATGACAGAAATGTTTTCCTGCAGCTCTTTCACACACACTTCCACAGTCGGGTATCGCCAGCACACTGTTGCCTTTGTGAAATTTCCTTCCCTCCCCAAAAAAACATGCCGAAGCATGTGCAAACGGGAATTCATGTTAATGCTGCTGTCCAAAAAAAAAAAAACCCACCCCAAAAAGCTGCTTGATAATGGACCCCTTTGAGGTTGAGAATTCACAAATGCACGGCTCTCATTTTGCTCATCGCGGCAAAAGCTTTGCCCGGCTTAGGTGTATAATGCAGTACAGTGGCACGTACCAAGCAAATGATACTACCTCACCATGAGGTTTCTGTAAAAGTCTAGTTACCCCACTAGATCAGAACCAGAACTGGGCCTTTCCAGATGGGAGGGAGCCTGTAGAACAGTGATTGCTGTCCAGTCTGCTTAAGAAGGCCATTGATGCTGAATGCCTGGCGGTCTCCAGTGCTGGTGGTGTGTGTATCCCTGACACAGGCACAGCACGGGCAGCCGCAATTCAAACTCCGCACAGCTGTTGTGCAGGCCTCGCTGAGTGAGGAGCAGTCGAGGGGGGGTTTCCCCGCTGAGGCCACCAAGAAGAGGGCTAGTTGCCATCGTGTGGGTGTTTGTGCTGTTAGAACCAGGGCTGAGATCAGACATGGACCTTTCTTCTTTCCTTTCTCCTCCAGCGCCATTCCAAGTCCCAGTGATCGGGCTGACCTTGCCCGTCATGTGGTTCTACCTCGTCATGAACGTCGTCACCCAGTATCCTTCAAACGTGCCGGCTGCAGAACCAGGGCAGGCGGTGGGTGGGGGGTGAATGTGTTGAGCAAACTGGGCCGAAAGGTCAGTGGTGTAAATCCTGCCTTGCGCTCTGAATTCAGAGCGGATGGCCCGGTAGCACAAGAGACGCTGTCAGCTGCAGAAGTGGAGTGGATGTGTTGTCTCCAAGAGACCAAGCAAAGTTTACAGGTGAACTTGAGCTGACGTACGATACTAACAGAGCAGCTAAACCTTTACGATTAGTAATAATTGAAAGGGTGCGCATGCAGCTGGACAGATAGGCGGAGAAGGTCCCCGCAGGGAAGTTCTTACAATCTGAATTCAGGCAGAATGCCGTGAGTGAAGGCCACAGAAGAGATGGGGGCCCACGCCTTTCCGTAATGGCGCCCTCAGGTTGCTTGTTTGTTATGAATGCACCTCGGTGATTCAGGGATGAGACCAGACACTCCTGCAGTTTGACAACTAGTTCTGGCTTGCAGTCATTGTAAGCTCTCCCAATCTCTGTGCAAGGATTGCTCTATTCTGCTCTGGCAACTTCTGCATGTCTGGGTGCAAAGCAACAATGGTTCATCGAGTACAGTGTCATACCGCAGCAAACCCATCCTCCCTGTAGACCAGCAGACCCTCTCTCTGACAGCAGCCACTGCAGGATATTTCAGAGGAAGGTTAGAAAGAGATGAGGACACCTGTGCCTATAGAATCTGCATCGTGTAGGCGCAGAAGCCAACCTAAGGTCCTGTCTGTGCAGAATGGCTTGGCGACTAACTAAATAATGCAATGATGGGGGGGGGGGTCTGTACTTACCTATGATTGAACTCGGCCTTTATGCTCTACGCTTATTGGGCCAGAGGAAGGTGGAAACATTCCTGTGAATACAAACACTCTTGCCTATCCCGAGGAGGGGGGAAGATGAATCAGTGAGAAACTTCCCGATCCCCCAGAAAAGACAGCTAACTGTCCAAATTTGACCACCCCTTTGTCTGAGAATTTTTCACCCGGCCATCGGTTCTTACTTCACTGTTCCCTCCAGCCCTCAGCTAGGAGCCCTTCTACTGATTCCCAAGTCCCTGGGCAAAAAATACCTCCTTAAACACTTCACTTCTCTCCTGTACTCTAGCAGGGGGGCGTGGAGAGGAAGAAAGGACTTCACTCCAGCTGTATATCGCCTTATGCCCTGCAGGACTGATAGCTCTTAGATTTAGCCTCCCTGGTTGTGCAGCAGGTGCTGTTAGCGTAACCATGCAGCTTTTTAACCCTTCTTTAATGTGAGTTGTACTTACTCCTCGGCTGCTCTAGTGTGGTCTGCTTGGTTTTGAGATTGTGCTGGCCAGATTGTCAGGGGTCTCTGGCGGGTGTAGAAACCAGAAGGATTATCTAAACACGGCAAACAGCGGTGGAACCATTTTAAGGGCTCCGAAGAGGAAAGTGAATTTTCTGCCTCTCTTTAAAATTGACTCTTTCCGGGCGGGAGTGGATCTTGAGTATTCCCTTGCGGATGGTGGAGTTGAGTTTACTCAGAGCTAGGGCTAGACTTAAATAATGTGGGGAACGAGCCTATGAGCTCTCTTATGCTGGAAAGTGCATGGTCGTGATCCTGAACCTCCTAGGGTTTGCCATTCATTGAAGGAATCTCCTATCACCCTTGTGTTGGGAGAGCTGTGAAGGTGAAGGTGTGACGTTGGTAGGAATTACTCAAGAGCCTGCAAACCCAGCTTCCTGGAATGGGGCATGGAGCAAAGGAGCAGAAAGATCTCTGAGCCGCTCTCCGTTGGCAAGTTTGGATGGTGGAACCTGGGGGCGGGGGACGGGGTTAGCTTTGAGGTGCCTTTGGACAGGGGGTGGGCAAACTACGGCCCGCAGGCCGCATACGGCCCATCCGAACTTTTAATCAGGCCCTCCAGCTCAACCGATGTGGCACCGCGGCGGCCGCTCCCCCTCCTAGCCCCACACCTCTCCCCACCACGTGGGCCCAGCGGTGCCCTGACTGGAGCCGATCTGGGCCCCAAGCAGCGCTACACGGTAGCAGCTGCCCCCACGCAGCCCCGCCCTGTCCTCCCTCCGCCCCTCTGTATGGCCCGCCATACAATTTCTATATGCAGAGGTGGCCCTCGGGCCAAAATGTTTGCCCACCCCTGCCTTTGGAGCTCCGAGGGGCAGATGAGTTCACAGATTGTTGGTGAGCAGAGCACGAGGCAGCAGGAGACACGTTTGCGGATGTCCGTCGTGACTGTGACCAGGGGCAGTGTCTGTACAGAAACCATGAAACAGTGGGAGGAAGAACAAGCTAGATGGGCAAATAAATACTTTTAGTATCGGAAGGACATGAGCAAGCCCAGCTTCCTTCAGGGGCGAGATGCCAATGCAGAACCGGGAAGGGCGACGGGGACAGAGGGCCTGGGGGTCGCTGCGGGACTGACGTGAGTTTAGCAGAGCTGAGTGGAGGTCCCTGCCTGGAATAGCAGAGAAAAGGAGGTCAGGACTGAGGGGTCGTCAACACTGCTTTCCTAAGTGCTTAATCAGCCCACTGGACCTGCCCACAGCCCGTGTCGTCAGGCGCCCGCCCCCCGCCTCTGCTTCTCCCCAGTCGTTGCCACAGTTCCCTTAACTCTCCCCGTCCAGATACGTGTGCATTCGGGGAGTCTTCGCCCTCACCACGGAGTGCACCTCCCTGACCGTCACCCTGGTGGTGACTCTGCGCAAGTTTGTCAGCCTCATCTTCTCCATCCTCTACTTCAGGAACCCCTTCACGGCCTGGCACTGGCTGGGAACCCTCTTCGTCTTTGTCGGGACTCTGATGTACACCGAAGTGTGGAACGGCCTGGGGCCTCTGCTGGCCAGACAGAGGAAGGAGGCCAAGGAAGAGTAACCAGCTGTCAAAGCAAGGACCTTTTTTATGGTTTTATAGGGCACACAGAGGAGCAGCTGGCTATGCCACGCCGATGGGGAACGTGTAGCCTCCATTGGGAAAGCGCTGATAGCCCGACGGTAATAGAGGGAGTTTAGAATTTGGCTCGCAACCCTTTTATTTAAAAAATGGCCGGTTTTAAATTTTGAATACTGTAAAGGTAACGTGTGTCTGTTAGACGTTGGCCCCACACTAGCCCCTGCCTGTGGTGCTGGCGTCCCATCCTTCCTCCCCGCCCCAGAAACTGGTCTGATTTAACCCTTTCGCTACCGTCCGTTACTTTACCAGCAGCGGAAGGCTGAACCTGGCCCGCTTGAGTGGCACACGTGCTTGTGCCCAGACCCGCCTGCGGCTGCTACTGCCCGGCACAGAGTTGTAAAGTTCAAGTACCAAGCATGGGCTGGCTGTCCCCTTGGACCTCGCTGCCGGGGGCATTCAATACAGCTGTCACTCCGTCTCTTCCAAAGTCTCCTGATCCCTTTGTGAAATCCTCTGCCGTTCTTGGCTCGCGGCACATGGCCGCGAAGGCTACATTCTGCGCCGTCACAGAGCCTGCCCGTTCATGACACCGCATCGCGCGCTCTTTGGGGAGCCCGGGAGTGTGAGAGTCACTGAGGTGGGAAGACTTTTCAAAGGTCAGTTACACGGTTGTCTTGGCCTCCTGCTTCTTTGAAACACGGACGTACGTAAGATCAGGGCTTAACTCAGGATCGCTTTGCAGGTCACCTTTTAAAGCGCAGGTGACAAATGGCACCAGGAGACTCCGTCTTTGTCTCTCGGTGATTCCTTGTCCGCTGTGGCCCGTTCACAGGTAGCTTTTCCCCTCCTAAGTGCTAGCCTCGCAAAGCCAGCCCTGAGCCACAAAGAATCCAGCGGCCCCTGAAAGGTCCTGCAGGCCAAATTAGAGCTTCTAGAATCAGAAGGTGCCTCTTTTACATCCCTTGGCAGAGGAGAGCCACCCGCTTGGCTGACGCACTCAGTGAAATTGGCAGGTGTTCCCCTGACGGGCTCAGTTGACGTCAGCCGCATTGAAGGCCTTTGCATGGCTGAATGTCGCCCGAATCCCATTTGCTGCTCAAGTCTAACCTGTAGCTTTCCCTGTCGTCGCTATTCTTTACCTCTCTGCTGCCGCCTCTTGAGCTGCTGCATCAGCCACGTGTGGCGTTCCTGTGGCATCAGATCCACTAAGGTGGGTTCCGCTTCGTGTCGTACTAAATAACATTGCGAGGTCCAGCCGCCAGCCTTTCAGATCCTCGCTTCCGTCTGGGTGCGTCTGTTCCTTGTGCAGTACCACTTCTCCCCACCTGTTACCATGTATACAGCCAACCCCCAGGCGAGTTTTGGACGGGTGCATTCTAGTATTTAGCTGCACGGGCACAGACAAGTTCTGTGCACTGCAGTACACCTGGCTCAAGCAACGTCAGGGAATGAGCTCGCACAGGGACTGTGGCATGTAGAATTAATGGCGACAGCATTCTTTTTTGTCCTTTCTGGGAGCAGAAAAGAAATAAATTTGCAGGAATAACCCCACAAGAGAGTACTTTTTTACACTGCTGGGACTCTGCTTGTGGGTGAACGTTAAGAAGCATAAATGGATCTGAACACAAAGCCAAGATGTTCCTGTATTCCGTTCATTTTACTGCCTTCAAGCAGTTTCCTGAGCACCTGACTAGAATAAGAGTCGATAGCGGAAGAGGGAAAGCTGTCATAAGCAGCTCTGAGTATGGCAGCCTTTGACTGTCTCAGCAGAGAACGTGGACTGAACTAGCCACTGTGGTGACCTTTAGAAAAAGTCCCCGTAGGTCACAGCTGGTGTATTGTGGGAAAGCTTGCAGTGCCACTTCCTGGAACTGTTCCGTGGCCAGCCGGGTGCCACGCAGGTAGCCAGATTAGATCCCCTTTTTAGCTGTCTTGACTTTGAGCAGCTGGTCAAACTAATTTACAGCCTCCTTTCTTTGCTATTTAAAGTGTCTGGTTGTAACACAGACCGATAGGCCACTCCATTCAGAAAGGGGCATAATCAGACAATTTATCCTTTTCACGCTCCGTTGTTCCGAGCACTCTTAAGTTGGATAGCAAGACTTGTTCCAGTGACTGCATCTCTACTTTTTCAGATGGCAGCAGCACAAGCAAAACACCCTTTGTTACAATCCGTGTTCGAGTGGCTGTTCGTGCTTCCCTGTGGCTGTGAAGCCATCCATAACAGGATGGAGTTGGCATCTGCTGACTCAGAGCAATATCTCTGAGGAGCAAAACTTACTGCCTTTGGGGTGGCCCAAACGACACATGGTTTTCAAAGGGTTTTCTCTGGATGGGGGGGAGAACAAACCTTGGATGTTGACTGGAAGATCTATCCTTCCCTCCCACAAATAACTCAGTTTAAACCCTGCTTCAGCTCGTCGGCTGGTGTGTACATACTGTGAGAGAAACCAGCACAGAAGTAAGACTTCCCCCTTGATCTTCCTTGCAGGGGGAAAAGC
Organism: Emydura macquarii macquarii; assembly: GCF_026122565.2. Classification (NCBI taxonomy): domain Eukaryota; kingdom Metazoa; phylum Chordata; order Testudines; family Chelidae; genus Emydura; species Emydura macquarii. The sequence goes on along the minus strand of NW_027133607.1, from coordinate 7,368,534 downwards.
TGTTTACACAGAGCAGGGTGTGCAGCACACACAGAATTCAGTGTTAGAACAGCAGTAAAGCTTGTCGGACAAAGAGTGAAAACGTGGCCTGGGGCTGAGAGATGGTGAAGGAGTCCAATCCAGCACTGACCTCCCTCCGCATGGATCCAGTTTACACTTAGCAGTGAATGTGGCTTAAGTAGTTCGGGTCGGCTGTTCCTGGCCACGCAATAGCGTGGCGAGTGTGAAAGTGAATGGAAGAGTGTGTGTACATAGACTACCCTCCTTTATCAGCCAGATGGCGTGTGAGCTCCTGTTCCATGTGATGCCGGTTTTTTGTCCTAGTCTGTATCTGGATTTTATTTGAATGAAATCACCATGGTAGTTTTTACGGGCATCTCTGTTTACAATACAGTCCAGGTGGTGCCGTGTATGCTCCTCACCAGACACAGGTAGCACTGGCTTCCCTCCTGCATCCTCGTATCGCTATGTGATCGTCTCATGAGATGGGGGCGGGAGGAGGAAGGCAAATGCTGGGGCAACCTGGACTATCCAGAGACACTCGGTCAATGTCCCCCTGGTAGGGGGCGTGGACTTTTTTAAAAAAAATGTACACTTGAATGAGCGACAGTGATTTAGCACAGATGCAAATAGACACTTGAAAAGGCCAAACGCTGAAAATCTGAAGCGCTTTCCGAATGGAAATCGAGATTTGAGAGTTTGGTTTTTTGGTATTTTTTTGTTATTAAAAAACAAATCTGCTCCTGCCTCTCGGCTTTTATTGTGACTGCTGCCCGTCACTTTTCCAGTTGTCTGTTCCTTCTCTCGAACGCTCTTTGCTAGTGGAAGCAGCCCAGGTACCTGCTGCCTTGAAGTCGCACTGCCTTCAATGGCTGGGCGTCAGACCGGGCTCCCTGGTGTTAGGGCTAACCTTCCCCAACGCGAGCAGCAAACCAGACCTAGCTTTTGCGCTTGACGTCCTGCTGCGGCTCAGGCCAGGTCAGGAGCTCATGGTCAATGCTGGCTTGCAAACAAACGTGAACATTGAGTAGCCACAGCTACAAGAGCGACCCAGGAGCCCTTGACTTCCTGCTGCTGCCAGATCCAGTGCTGCGGGACCTTGACTGTACATGCATGGCAGGAGGATGGCGGATGGCAGCTGAATCAGAGCTAGAGTTGGGTGGTGGAGCCTTTTTTTGAGTTTTTTTCCAGTGGGGGTAGAACTCCCATCTCTACCTGAGGTGAGTGGGAGCTGAAACCCACAACCTGCCTGCCGTTTTCTTTGCTAGCGCGGTGGGCGAGGCTGATTTGAAAGCTAATGGCTCTAAAGTAAGACTAAGACCAGGGGCTACTTTTGCTGGTTCTAAACACAGATTTAACACAATCCCTCTGGGGTATTTATATCCCCTCTATTACAGCGGGGCCTGGATATCTCCTGCTCTGCCAGGTGTCCTCAGAGCACTCCTGTAAGCAGGACAGGGCTATTCACCCCGTTTTGCAGATAGTGAACAGAGGCGCAGAGAATCAAACCCTCCACCGATCTCCCATGCACGCCCACATGGCCTGTGCCAATCCCTCCTACCTTCCCTGTGCTCACCCCAACTCCCGCCAGGATTGCCCTCTAGTCTCCTGGCCTGCACTCTCCGTGCCAAGATCACCATCCCACTCCCCCCTTCTCCCCCCAATTCCCCATGCTTGGGGCAGGTCTAAATCAGTCTGCTAGAAACCAGCAGGGGAAGATAGGTGGATTGCTCCAAAATTGCCCTGTTCTCTACATTCCCCCTGAAGCTCTGGTATCGTTCAGGGTCAGAGACAGGGTCTCGAGCTCGCTGGTCGGACTCAGTATGGCAGTTCTTAATCAGCTGTTCTGTACATGCGGGGGGAAAGACCAGAATAGAACTAAGATTTCCAGCTTGCGTGTGGGTAGAGCTTAGGAGTCTGGGTTTTGGTTTGGTTACTTTTTTTAAACTTGCCCCAGAAGCTCCGTCTTGCTGTTGTCGCTGCCAATAACACACGAGGACTCGTTTGGTATCCCCACATCCCATCTCCGGTGTCCTATCTGCGTCTGTTTAATTGAGGAGCGCCGTGGAGCCAGTATGATTTTAGAAGGCTGGCCACCTCACACAGGAGCCCGGGTTCGCAGAAGTTGGGTGCCTAAGGTTAGATGCTGAAGTCCCCCCTAAATAAGTGGGCTGGGGTTTAGAATGGGGGCAGCTGGGGGGCGCAGCCCATCTGAAAATCAGGCCTCTGGTTTATATAGGCAACTAACGTGTGAAAACCCTGGCCAAGCAGTGTATGGCAAAGCCTCCAATCCATGGTGTTCAGTGCTGCTGTTTGGCGCTCGCTAGCAAATGACTAAGGATACGGTTCTGGCACGGATTCTGGGACTTTCTGGGAGTATTTCTGGGGCAAAGCTGGAGCCGCAAGCTGACTGGCGGCCAGCCCCGTACCCGCCACAGCAGCTGACCGGGGTTGGGTCGGCCCCTGCCACAGCAGCAGTGACAAGCCCTAGCACCGCTATTTGTCCCCTCTCCCTCAGGGTATTTTTAGTAAAAGTCAGGACCAGGGTGCCGGCTCCAGTCAATTTTTGTTCATTGCCCATGACCCGCCCCTGACTTTTACTAAAAACACCTGTGACAGAATCTTAAGCTTGCTAAAGAAGACGTAAAAGCAGAGGCCGGAGACCTGTCTCTACACTGGTGAAGGCTGTCACTTTATAAAGGGGTAATGTGCTAATGAAGATACCTCCTCAAACCTGGCCGTCATTTCATGTTTAACATCCATACCCATCAAACCCACATATTAGCCTTTAAAAGCTGCACGTCGTTCTACAGCCGTTATGGAGAAGATATTTCTAATGTAACAAATCGTCTTTCTCCCCTGTCACCGCGGAGGTCTGATGAATAAATCCCTATCTGCGGGGCTCATCAAAGCGAGCGGTTTGAGTGTGAAATCTTCGCCTTCTGCCAAGTCTGTGCTTGTGATTATTAATGACTTCAGTCGGTCTTCAGCTGTTCGTGGCCCTTCTCACTGTCACGCCGGGTGGGTCAAAGAAACAAGGGCCTTGTAAAGGAAAAGAAAAATCTTAAGGTTCCTGGGGAGATCGGACTAAATCCAGGGTGCTTTTCAGGTGTAAAACCGGCTCCTGTCACTCAATTAAACCCGAGGGGGAGAAGGTGATTCTCGGTGCTGTAAAGATGTCTTCATAAATCACACCGAAGAATGCGGTTCATTTTGGCAGCGCCTCTTTCATTACAGTCAACGTAAATCAGCAGCTGCCGGGGCCAGGAAGGTAAAAAGGTGAGATTTACTGACAAGGGAAATGCGGGAGCCTGTAGCAGCTCAACACCAGCCAGGCCGTCTGCCCCTGAACCGCGCCCACAGAACAGCTGTGCACGCGCGTCTTCGTACCCGCCACAGCCCTCGCCGCGGGTCCCGCTGTCCCGTGAGGGAGCCCTGCTGGGCCAGTCTGTGCTCCGCTAGGGTCCACGGCCCACCGGGGGAATAAGTGGGTGGCTCCTTCACGGAGCTGGGGGGCCTGGGGTGAGAGGGAGACCCTGGTGCACAGCGGGGGAGTGCGTTGGAAAGCAGCCCCAATGCTGGCTGCACTTTTCCCCACCCCGCGTCCCTGGCCCCACAAAGTCACGAGAGCTGCTGGCGAAGGCAGCCGCCCATCGCGCTGCGAGGAGGAAGCTGGGGGGGGGGGAGGCGTGCTCTGCAACCGTGGAGGCCGACGTCCCTTCCCATCTCACATCACGTCTCCAGGCAGAGTTCCTCGGAGCGGCATCCCCCGACTCCTTCGACACCTTGGAGGAGCAGTGGGGGGGGGTCACCTGAGGGTCTCTGCTCCGTGTCCCCCTCTGGAGCCCTCATTATTAACCTCTGACCTCACTCCCCAACCAGTTTTCTCCTGCGTTGTCCCCAATAATCACAAGTGGTTCTGCCCCCTTACCTGGGGGGTCAGGCTGTTAGTCCCCCAGTACTACTAACAGTAGGCGGCTCATTTTCGCACGCTCGCTCGTGAAGAGCCAGTATTTATCCGTCTCCCTGAGCCGGGAATGACCCCATCCAGCGCCACAGACTCCCTGCCTGGGCCCTGGTTCCCCCACAGCGCAGGGTGCAGTGGGAGGAGAGGAATCTGCCCCGAGATCACCTCCCCGTTCAGCTGTGATGGCCAGCGGCTGGGAGGGTCAGGCCCACGGCTCTGCCCACGCCCGGCTCACCCGCACAAGAATGGGGAGTAATGGACCCCTCGGAGCAGCTCCATGCAAGAGAGGTAGCTCATACCGGTGACTAGGGGGAACCCTGCACCCCTGTGATCTCCTGCGTCGGAGTGCAGCCAAGGTCATAATCGGCCAACGCCCTGCGTCCAGCCTCCAGGTCTGAGGTTGGAAGTTCCCAGGTGTATTGATGCCCTGCCCCGGATGAGACGCGCTTGCAGGCCCCGGATAACCCATGAGGTTAGGAGTGGGGGTTTGGGTTGGTTCTTTTGAACCCAGCTCAGAGATATGACCCCAGTCACCGAGGAGCGTTCGGGGTGGAGGGAGGGGGGGCGGAGGGAAAGCAAATGTGGCACCAGCCTTCCGAGAAGGGGAGGAAGCTGAATCGTGACTCTCGTGCTCTGGGGAATCCACGGATGTCAGTATCCACGTGGCCAGCTGCGGTATGAAGGCGGTTGCCCCTCCCCAGCCTGCCACAGCAACCCCGATGGGTTAGTGACCGAGGCCAGGTGCCACGGCCCAGCAGCCAAACGCACTGTGGAAATTCCGGCTGTGTTGCAAAAGGCAGGCGTCGTTCTGATTCGAGTGGCCTTCTGGCCTGGTGTGGCTGGGAAATCAGCAGCTTTTCTGGTGCCGGCTCGGCCGGGCAGGATTTACTCCTGCAGCAGCGGTGTGGCAAATCTCCAGACGGCACCCAAATGCTCTTCTGCGAGCACAGCGTGACCTGGGCAGCCTGGCGTCCCTCCGCCACTAAGGACAGCAAGCCTGGCCGCTGACCGAGGGGCAGAGGGGAAGGTCCACTGAAGGGCTGACACCCCCCGCCCCCAGTGCGTAGTGCTGTGTCAGCATCGACTGAAAAATCACACACTGATAGCTTGGATTCCTCTCGGCAAGGCAAAAATACACCCCAAATAGGATATACCGGTGAATTTATAAACACAGGGAGCAGCAGCCCTGCTGGAGAAGGGACAAGACTGTTGTGTGTGTGTGGGGTGGGGGGGGGGAGAGACGGGAGACGGACAGACAGCCACTCACTCACACACACAGGCTCTCTAGTTTACACACTGAGCTGCACAACCATGGCCTGAATTGCTGCCCATGCTCCAAACCCATTACTAGCCCCATTCAAATGGGGAAACCGAGGCATACAGCAGGTAAGTGACTCAGCCAAGGCCACAGAGGGAAGCTGTGGCAGAGCTCTCCTGAACTCCACCTTAACCACAGCGCGGCCTCTTTGCTACATGTCCGGGCTTAGGAAACCCAGAGTAAGCATGCGAGGTAGGCAACAGCTGGGCATGATGCCTTCCCTTCCAACACAACACACAAACTATGTCACGGTGCGCACCCCTGAAGTGCTGCGGGGCTGGAGGGGAGCAAAGCCACTTGGTGCGCAGCACCCTGCACAGGAGTGGAGGAGGGGAGCGCAGCTCACTGTTCTTCTTATGAAACGCATCTTAGCTTCCACAGCATCCCCATGGGACTCAGCCGAGGGAACTACGTTACGCTGCAAACACAGCCGCAGGCCAACGGGCCAACTCAGCGCCCCCAGGGTGCAAAACGGGGCTGTCAGAGAAACCTACACAGTTCATCAACGCGTCTTAGACCACACACTGCTCCCCTCGGCGACGCAAAACCAGCTCGATTAACTTAGCTGCGGCGGTGTGTAACACACTCAGCACGGCTTGTTGCGCGGTGTGCTCCTGGCAGAAGAAAGGGGCTTGTTAAAACGAAGGTGTTGTCACACTGTAAGACACCACAGAGTAGTGCCCTATGGCACGACAGGCCGCACAAACCCAGCGTTTACTGGGCCCTTACCTTATATAAGCCCCAGGCTCCGCCCCTTTCCCAGCATGCTTTGCCATGAAGCTAGTGAAAAGCGGGCATTTCCTGCCACGACTCAGCCAGTCTCACATGACAGGGGTGCTCGCCAGGACGTGTATTTCCACAAGGCCTTGAATCGACCCGCTCAGTCAAAGGATGGGTCTAGGCCCTGCTTCCTGGTCATTTGCTCCCCGACACCCATTCTGCGCGCACAGCGTCAGACTCTGACCTACCATCCTTGTAGGACTCCAGGCCTGGGGAAACACACACACACACACACACACACACACACTCTCTCTCTCTCTCTCTCTCTCTCTCTCTCTCTCTCATTTGCTAAAGCCCTGATCTTCCAGCCTTAAAGTCAGCGGCAGTTTTGTTATTGGGGCTAGGATCATGCCCAAAACACAGTAGATTTGCACCAACACTTTGGCTCCACGACTAACTAGGACTCTCTGGTGGTATGGGTCCAAAATGCAATTGCAGATTGTGGGGTGGGGGAGGAGCAAATATGGTTTAAGACGCTCTCAGGGGAAGAAATGGTGGGGTTTGAAGATGGCTAGTTGAGAGTTGGTGGCTGTGTTTGCAGACGGGAGACGCCAGCATTTACAGTTTGTTGCCTTTTCCCCCAAGATCATTTTTAAGCCCTGTCGCTGTCACTCACTTTGCATCAGCGGCCAGGGATAGCCTGTCATCCCCACGTGTGTATCAGCAGGCCCTTGGCAGGTGAGGCGGCAGGACGCGGTTTAGCATTTCAGTCTCGCTGCTTCTTTAATCTGCTAATCACATAGTACGGAACCACTTCAACTGTGATACCCCCAATCGGGTGGCCTGGTAAATTGCTCTGCAAACTGGTGCTGTGTAATTTAATTGTCACTGTTTTGTCTGAGATAAGCGTCATGTCTCGTTTCTAAGTGGGAGAGACGGTAGATTCTGTAGAAGGAGGCAGAAATTCCCTTGAGGGGGGTTAGTTTTCAGTCCATTAACCAATGCAAGCCTGATTAATTATTTAGGAAACAATGATCCGGGTCAGGTATAGGAGGTGATGGACAGTTTTTGTAGCCGATACGACGTGTATAGGACGTTGAGCCCATTTACCGCAAGGTTCCTCCTAACATCACGATTGCCGGCGTCAGGACAGGCAGGGATTTAATAAACGAGTGTATGAAACTGGAGCAGTTCTCTTGTCCAAGTCACGCAAACTGATGAATCATTTCTCTGCGGCTCCTTTTTTCAGACTCTAGACTGATGTCACTTTGGAGACATGACTTAAAAGAGTCACAACGCTTGGGTGGATCTTAAAAACTGACCAACTGAGCGAGTGGCCTCTACAGAAAAGGCGTGAGGTGGTTGGACACAAGGGGCCAAATTTATCATGGGTATAAATTGACGTAAGGCCATTGACTCCATAGCGGGTCACAATAAGGCTGCACTGATTCGTAGCTAATAACCACTTAATCGATGTGTCGATAAATGGTTTGTTGATTGTTACAGAGGCCACCAGATCAAGCGAGTGACGAGAACCATGACTGACGACCATCTAGAACGCCTCTGCAGAGAACAACCTGGAACCCCATTTGGGCTCCCCATGGCTGGAAGTTGAAGCTAGACAAATACAGACTGGAAATAAGCCATGCCTTTTGAACAGGAAGAATAATTAACCGTTGGGACAATTTACCAAGGGTCATGGTGGAGTCTCCATCACTGACCATTTGTAAATCAAGCTGGGCTGTTTTTTCTAAAAGAGCTGCCCGAGGAATCATTTTGGGGCAGACCTGTGGTAGACAGGAGGTCAGACTAGATGACCACAAGGGTCTCGTCTGGCTTTGGACACTAAGAATCTGATACTAGGCCTGGTCAGACAAGATGGACCCGTCAGCTGAGGCAATATGGCCCTTTCTCCACGCCTATGAGATGCACCCACTGACGTCTGCAGTGAATTGGGCCCAGTGGCAATTACACTCCAGTGGTCAGACCCGCAACAGATGTAGCTGGACTCAGCTTCGTTGCCATCGGGGGAATTGGAGGGTTGAGGGCCGCCTCTAAAGTCACACTAGCTGAGGAAGTGGCCCATAGTGTCTTTCTGTGCGCGAACATTGGCTGACGCTAATCCAGCGGGTCCCAAACTTTCTGGGTCCGCACCCGGGGTCAGAGCCGTGACTGGGGCCTGGGGTCCGGAGCAGGGTTGTGGGTTAGAGCCGGGCTGCGTCGTGCTTCCTCCCCACCCAGGCCCTGCTGCGCCCTCCCCAAATGTTCTTCCCGCCCCACCCCCTTGGAGGGGGGGGCACCTCAGAGTTTGAGCTAATCAATGCCTTGGCATCAATCCTTTCCGCGCTTGCCCCAAGACCGTTTGGAGCTATAGACCAGGCTGGGGCCCCCGACGTTGTTTAGCTGATCCTGCGCCCCTGTAATCAGAGCCTCCTCGCTGAGGGGTGCTGCGTAGCGTCCCTGTGTTACACTCATGCACACGTTATGCAGCCTGAACTCCACCGCGTTCCCCACATCGATTGCCCTGAGCATCCCAGGTGCACGCGTTCCTGCAAGGGCCTGTGTGTCTTCCAGCGCACCTGCACCGGGGTGGACGAGAGCACGTCAGCGTTACCGGGTGTAATAAATTCACCTCTCAGCAGGCCCGAAGGAAAACCCTTCCTAGCATTACGCGTCCAGTTTTACACGGCATGCCGCCTCCCAGGCATCCCCGCTTTAACCTGGGCTGAAGGCAACGGGTGCAACTCCCGCACGGCGCCGGTAGCGTAACTCAGACACTCCAGCTTTTCCCGGCTCCGGCCTGACGGGCTGCAGCACCGAACAGATTGGCACTCGGGGGCCGGGCTCACCCCCTCTTTACAGCTGGGGCAAATGGAAGCCCAGGCAGCCCTGGCCCACACAGCCCGTGGCTGGCCCAGAACGGACTATCAACCTGGTTGCGGAGCGCTCAGGAAGGATTGGGTGGAAAGCTGCTACCCCTCGAACCTCGGCCATGCTGACAGCAGCCTGAGGCTGCGCTAAGTTGTGGTCTCTGCTCCCAAGGAGCCAATCCATGCTGACGACGTAGCCTGCAGGAGCCGAGTGAGCGGAAGAGCCGCGCTGCCAGATCTACACCACCCAACGCCTAGTGGCCAGACCTAGCAGCTTTGGGGGCCACTTCGCATGGCGGCAGCAACTTAAAGCGGCCCCAGTGCACTGAGGACTTGGCTCATTGCTCTTCTGACTCCAGTTCCTGGCCCTTTGCCACTGACGTGTGTGTGTGCACTCACAGGCTCCCCTCCTGCCGTGCAATCAGCTCCCACCAAGCCCCAGGCTGCCGGGGTCCCGCTGATTTACATTTTCATGCTCGTACGTGCCTACCCGGATGAAAACTTCACATGCTGCCACTAGAATGTAACCCGGGGGATGAACATGAAACTCGTCATTGGAGGGGTTTGGTTTTGTTTTAACAAGGAGGAAAAATAGCTCAAAAACTTGAAATATTTTGTGGGGTGACAGAGAGGATCTGTCCAAACACCAAGATTTGCTGGTGCCCCTGCGCACTCCTTATTTAGCTGTTGTCGGTCAAGTGCTCGGTATTATTGAGTAGGACCCTGGTCCTGTGTCAGGAGCCACCAGCTCAGACCCCTGCACCCCGCAGGAGTCAAGTTGATTACTCGGGTGAGTAAAATTAGCCACGTGCAGGGTTATACACTAAACGATCATAGAAGATGAGGGTTAGAAGGGATCCCAGGAGGTCACCTAGTCCAACCCCCTGCTCAAAGCAGGACCAACCCCAACTAAACCATCCCAGCGAGGGCTTTGTCAAGCCAGGTCTTAACAACCACTAAGGATGGAGATTCTACCACCGCCCTAGGTAACCCATTCCAGGGCTTCACCACCCTCCTAGGGAAAATGTTTTTCCTAATATCCAACCTAGACCTCCCCCACTGCAACTTGAGACCATTGCTCCTTGTTCTGTCATCTGCCACCACTGAGAACAGCCTAGCCCATCCTCCCTGGAACCCCCTTTCAGGTAGTTAAAGGCTGCTATCAAATCCCCCCTCACTCTTCTCTTTTGCAGACTAAACAAGCCTAGTTCCCTCAGCCTCTCCTCATAAGTCTTGTGCTCCAGCCCCTAATCATTTTTGTTGCCCTCTGCTGGACTCTCTCCAATTTGTCCACATCCTTTCTGTAGTGGGGGGCCCAAAACTGGACACAATATTCCAAATGCGGCCTCACCAATGCCGAATAGAGGGGAATAATCACTTCCCGCGACCTGCTGGCAATGCTCCTGCTAATGCAGCCCAATATGCTATTCTCCTTTTTGACAACAAGGGCGGCGTCTTGGCTGGGAGTCAACAGTGTGCCCGTCTTTCATACCTGGGGATGAAATGCTAAGTATTACAATACGTGTGTTCTTAAAGGCCCGGTTCCAGCAGCCTCACTCCCACCGAGTGCTAGCCACCCCTTGATTGCAGTGGGCCCACGTGCAGACTAAGGCCCTGGTCCTGCACGCTGCGCTGCGTGGGCAGGCTCCGTGCCGGCAGCACGTCCCCCTGACGTCAGGCTGTGCCGCTCACTCTGCAGGGTCGGGGGCTGAGGTGACGCTGTGTATGCAGGGGGCAGACTCAGACGCTGGCACTTCTGCAGCCATTCCTCGGCTGTCCCTGAGGACAAAGTGACTCAAAGCCAACCAAGGAAATACACGCGTTGCTGCAAAAAACTCCCCGCGCAGCCGAGCCAAAAAAGGATCATTCTCCTTGACAGCCGCCAAAGCAACAGCCGATGTGGCAGCACGTTCAATTAGCCAAGTGCCGGCGGGAGCAGAGGTGAGCTAGCCACCGCTGGACTGCAGCACTCGGCTTTACACAGGGATTTCGGCAACTAGGTTCAGGCGCTCTTTGGAAGCAGACAAAGCAGCCCTGCGTTTAGGCCCTGCTACGGCCGGGCAGCTCTGTTACAAATACACGTCTGGGACCTAGCTGAGGTTGTTGGGCTTTTTAAAAGCTATGCCAATCCCCGGGCTGATATATCCAGCGCCGAGCCCACAGGGTGGCCTTTTCCAGGTCACGCTGTTCTCCCCTCTGACTCCAGCATGGTCTGGAGAGGTTCTAGCATGTTCTAGAGGGAGTAGGGCCTGCTCCGCCCCCTGCTTCGCATCCTGCCGTCATTTACACCTAGGCACAATTAGAACAGAACAGACGCATTTTACACCCACTTTGCGCAGATGTAAAAGCCTATGCAAGGTGTCAATCGGGCTAGTTAAAAAAAAATCTCACCCTTTGTCCACCATAAAGCATGCAGCAGGCTGGACTAGATGGCTCCAGATCTTATCCCGCTTTGTGCTCATTTGTACATTGCTTTTCCTTTCTCTCGCTAAAATTTCCAGTAACGCTGCAAGCGGGAAGAACTGCCAGATTTTACTTTATTAATGATGGCCCTAAGTCAAACCCCATTGCAAGCTGTGGCAAGCTGCCCATGGGCTCAGGCACTTAGCTAGTGGATTCTTTCTATTCCCTACATTAGACAATGGCTCAGGGACTATCCTCCAAATCTATTCCTCTTTTCAGCCCAGTTCTAAGCTCAGAGGCCCAGCAAAGGCCACTGTGACGGCCCCTTTCTGACTTCAACGCGTAAATCCTGCCGGCTAATCAATGCCGCTTAACTGTGACTAGTCTATTCCAAATGGAGCTGAGCCCCGGGTCTTAATTTCTAACACTTGCTTCAAGCCAGTGCTCCTTGCCCACCATCAACCAAAACCGTGATGAAATTCCTGCCTTTGTTTTTATTGTATTTGTGGACGTATTTACCCACTGAACTCCTACCTGCTGTGTGCGCCTCACAACAGTCTTTGCTTTGCATAAGTCATGATAAATGAAGGTTTTTTTCCATCTCGCCTTGTGTATTGGAACTGGCTGGTGATTAAACTAGGAGCTAGGACGTCTAAGTTCCAGTCAACTCTTTCCATTACACGCTGTGAGACTGGCAAATCACAACCTCGCCAGCTCTCATTTTTCCCATCTGTAAAATGGGACTCATAATTAAGCTGACAGGAGGGGTGAAAAGCTACATAAATTAGTTGTAAAGTGCCAAATCTTGACTTCACAAAGCAAGAGGCTAACATCTTGGGCATTTTGTCTTGGTCGCTGGCTTTCTTTTGACTGCTGAATGTTTACGCACAAATAAAGGAAATGAACCAGCTTGTAATACTGCCCTCTGTAAAATGCAGAGACTTAGACAATCACCTCTTTGATTATGACCCACTTCGGTGTAGCCCTGCTGTACTCCAAACATATTTACTGCCAATGAAAAGCGAGTGTCAAAAAGCAGCCCTGGTTCGAGCTGCCAGTTTATAAGTCTATGCGCCAAGTTACAAGTTCTGTACGTCCAGCCAAAAAGAAAATCGCGAAACTAAAAACTGATGAACGGTGAAGTGCTTCACTCTGCTCTGTGCGTTGTAAACATGACCTACTGGCAGCTCAAAAGATGTTCTGCTGTCACACCTGGCCACAGGTACTGTGCTGCAGCGCACGCTGGGCAAAGGGCAAGTCAAAATAAAACAGTGTCTACAGATGACCTTGGAAATTAGCGTTGTGGTCTGCAAGGAGAAGGTGGGGGTGGAGGGCAAGAGTGTGTGGTGGAGGTAAGGGAGAGATGCAACTGACTGTATTGCTGAGCTGACACCATCACATTTCTGAACGAAGATGCAGAAACCATCATCCGTCTTTATTAGTTTTAAAATCAAGTGGTCACGTGCTATGCAAGGCCCTGAGCCTGCTAATACTTATCTACCGGAGCAATGCCACTGAACTCAATAGTGGTAGTCACGTGCATAAAAGTCTGCAGGCTCCGAGCCCAAGAGAATTAACACAGAACTGGAAATTCACCTTACATGCCAATGCAGTCAGCTGATCTGAATGTAAGGGACCTAACTAATGCCCTCGCCCAGCAAAGCTTTGCCCATGCAGCGCTGATGGCAGGACCTGGGTACTAGCGCTCCTGCCAACTGGGAAATAAGAGCAGCATTACCAGTCAGGTCTGAACAGTCTGCCGAGCACTGGAGCGTACACAGAAATAACGACAGTTCCCTCATTGGGGAGCTTAAAATCAAGCGCACCGCTCCTGCAAAGAGTTACACATGTGCGTAACTTTACACGCGTGAGTAGAGTCACTGGGTGTCATGTGCTTAACGTTAAGCAGGTGGGTAAATGTTTGCAGGAGTGGGGCCTCTAAGGGGATGGCTGCATACCAACTAGACACCCACAGCTGGCCTGTGCCGGCCGACTCTGGTTTGTAGGCGTGTGCTGCAGAGCTTTTCTTTGCTGTGTAGTGTTCCCGGCTCAGACGGAAGTCTGGGCTTTAGGACTCTGTGAAGTGGGAGGGGTCCCAGAACTCTGGTTGCCACCCAAGCCAGGACGTCTACACAGCAATGAAACAGCCCTGCAGCCCAAGCCGGCTGGCACAGGTCAGCTGCGGGTGTGGAGTTGCTCTGTAGACTTCCCCTAAGCTGCAAGAGCGATTAGGTCATCCTGGCTCACACAGAGGAAGGGATAACTTGGTGATGGCTTTTGTTATTGGTTGTTTTTTTTAACGGAAGTGAACAAACGACCTGGTGGGTGTTGAAGGAGGTTTCTGAATGTAGAAAAAGGCTGTGACTTTGGCGGACCGGGCTAGGGACAGAAATCTGTGCATAGGGAATCAGATGGAAAAATACCCAGCCATGCGCTGTGGGAGCAGGAGAGATCTTTCAGTACCTACAGTCCCTGTTTCCAGAATATGCTGCACATAGCTACTCAGACAAGGATGCGACAGAACTCTATGTTCTTAGGGTATGTTTCGCTTTTGTTAATTACAATAGAATAACAGTGACTATCATGCAAGGATCTCAAAGCACTTTATAGACATTCATTAATGAAGCCTAACAGCAATAGTGAGAGGCGGAGTGATTTTATCTTCATTGGTAAAACAGTGAAAATGACACACCTAGACGTTAAGTGACTTGCCTCAGGTCGCAGCATGTCAGTAATGGAGCAGGACTATCAGTAGCGGACAGATTTTTCTAAGGTAGTTAGGTACCTATGGATGCAGATCGACACCTAACGGGATTTTCAAATGGTCCTAAACAGATTACGCACCTAACTCCTACTGAAACTGGAAGTTGTGTGTCTAACCTGCGTGGGCACTTTTGAAAAATCAGTTCAGGCACCTATCTGCATCTTTAGGTGCTTAAACACCTTGGCAATCGCATGTTTACCAAGGAATGCTGCAACATGGTTAGCGACATGGTTGCCAAAAGCTTCAGTGGCACAATAAGATCACCAGTGACTGATGTAGGCTGAACATCCAGCCAGACTGTTTTAAGGACCTAGCTGGAGATTAATCTAGGTGGAGTTCAATCTCCATGGGTGCTACTTCCTTTTGCAGTTTGCCTTGATTATGATGCCTTTGCATATCTGACCTGATGAGTTTTGGCTCTGTTCATGCAAAAATTGGTTCCTTAGAGGAGATGTATCTTCTAATAGAGATGGCAAAGAGCTGGACACAGTTTGGGGATACTTCCTGGAGAGTAAACTTCCTAAAGTTGGGTTCTTTTACAGGCTTCACTGTATTTTTATTATATTTATTCTGATTTATCCCTTACATGCCATGATCTGTTGTTCTGTTATTGTCCATCTAATTTACATTTCAAGGACCTGGCCAAATTCTGATCAGTTACATTGGGGTAAATCCAGAGCAGTTCCACAGGCCAAGTTTAATATACTCTGGTATAAAATAGATCATGTCTTCTCACACGTTTGCAAAGTGCCATGTACATAAATGGTGTTATCTGAACAACAATAGGGCTTCAGAGTTCAAGCTTATCAGGGCAGGCGACCTGTTATTTGTTCATTAAATATAACAAAGTAAATATACAGTAATAGAAATGAACAATGGAAAAGGTTAATGTATGAGTTTTATTTAATATTGAGACTCCACGTCTATTATATGTGGCAAAACAGATCTCAGCATAATCAGAAAATAGTTAAAACTTTAGCAAAATCAAATTAATTAAGGATTTTTTCTGATGATTCCTTTGTGGGTTGTTTGTTTAAATATACACGTATATCAAAAAGAACTTCTCATTTCTAAAAGATATAGCTTCTATAAAAGGTTGCCTTGGAATTAACTAGTTTCCCTTCCTCACTTAAATCTATGTATCACATTCAATCCCTCTTAACAAAAACTAATTCAGCAGTCTTGTACTAGAAGCAACATCATCATCAGAGGCCTTCAAGCTTCCACATCTCAATTAAGTCAGTGAAATAGAAAAAATATTCAAGGAAGATATGATCATATGGATCTCGGGGAAAATTCTGTGACATTTCCAAGTGGGGAGCATCTGGGGAAATCATTTCTAGCTCTGGGTAAAGCAGAAAGTACTTTTTAATAAAGTTATAAATAAATAACTTTTTTTTAAAGAGAAGAGTGATTCAGAATTAATCAGAGATGGATTCAGAAAGATAATATTCTTTGATAGACTTTTCTTTGTGTGTGGGGAAATTATGTCAAAACCGGTATTCAAGTTAGACAGCGGGGATCGGCATGAACAAAGAAACGCTGGTGTCAACCATCAAAGGTTTGTCTTTTTCCTCCCTGACGGGATTGGAGGTAGGACAGGTTTGGTGTCGGAGCCTGGTCGGTTTGCAATCTGTGGCACGCGAGGAGAACTGGACTTGGATTTGCTGGGTTTTTTCTCAAGAGTGTCATTAGAAAGTTCACTGTCTGCAAGGATTAACAAACAAACAAATTAGTGAGCAATTTACAGGAACTAAAAATTGTTCTCCTTCAGCAATGTTATTTAATCCTGCGGTTGGTCTTCCTCCGGGGTACCCGGCTCCCTCATGAGCACCACAGCAAGCAGACATTCTTTCAAAACTCACACCAGCTGGGGAATCTGGATGTGATTGAACTGGAACTGGAACTTTCCCAGTGCAGAAAGGCTCGGTATATATCCGGTGACTTACCCGGAGAGCCATTCAGTTCCCCTAGTTCAAATGATCTTATATGGGGACAAAGGAAGATGTGGTCCAGCTGGGGAAACAGCCTAGAGAGGAGGATGGGGGCATGAGGCATCCAAACTACAACTCCCAATTCCATTTCTGAACTGAATTTTTTTGCGTTTTGTTTTTCAATAAAAGGTTGAAATTTTCCACAAAATTTATTTAGCTGAAAACTCAATTTTCTGTTGAAAAACAGTTAGGAAATTTTCAATCAGCCCAAGTCACTACCCCAGTTCATAGAAGCAGAAGGTTAACCACATGCCTAAATTTACTACCACCATTTGGTGTTCTTAACCCATGTGCTATTAGAAATCCAGTGCGTTACATTGTATGCACACTGAAATCATTCTCTGTCGTGTAGTGACTCTTCTAGTTACACCAATTAGTGGTCATCACCTGAATCAAGAAGTACAGACAGTGTAATTGCATTGTAATCTGGATGTATTTACGCTATAATTACAGTGCCCTTATTACAAAGGCTGAGCAAAAAAGTAGACTATTTTGGAAAACAATTCATACCTTTTAAACTTTCCATTCCATTGCTAATTCCTCTGATGTCCCCACGTTCTACATTGGCCTCTTCTGAGTCTCGAGCATTGGGAACTGGGCTCCGGGCAGACAAGCTTTCTGTAGAAAATGCCCCAGCTGAGGAGATTACAGATAACCCAGTAGTAGCACGTGATTCTCTGGAGCTGAGAGGGGGAAGGGATTTATTCTTTAATGGTGAAAAAAACCATACACCATGAGTTTGGTGAGAACACCATGAGAACAATGACTTTGATGACACCAGTAATATTGTCAATCAGGCGCCTGAAATAAATCATCTGACTTAGCAGTTACACAGCACTTTTTCCACCCATGACAACACTCCTTTGGAGGTAGTAAAGAAACTTACCAGCACTCACTTTAATTTTTAATGTATTTAACCAGATGGGGGAAAAAAAACCAGAGAAGTTCATGCTACAGAGTGAATCAGTTGGAGAGATGGATTAGAACTCAAAGAATTCCTGTTTGCCAATTCTATGTTCAGTATAATAAACGATGTCTCTTAACGAGTGATTCTGGACTAAAATTAAGAGTTTACAGAAATCATAAAGATCTAGATATTTAGTAGAGAACCTAAGAAGATTTTAACATTATCTAGACACATTTAGGCAGAATAAAAGGATGGTTTTGTGGTTAAGGCCCTTAACTGGGCTTCAGAAGATCTGGTTTCAGTTTCCAGCTCTGGCACAGACAGACTCCTATGGTGACCTTGGGCCAGTCATTTATTATCTTTCTGCTTCAGTTCTCCTTCTGTAAAATGAAATGAATGATAACTCCTTTCTTCCACACCTTCTCTGCCTCGTTTATTTAGAATGGGAGCTCCTCTCACCACGCATGTGTACAGCACCTAGCATAAGGGGCCCTCCATTGGAGAAAGTAAGCTGTCTGTAATAGGACTAATAAATAACCGGGCTGTGGGGTAGCCTGTACAAAAGGAGGGGGTGGTCTCACTTCACTCAGCGGTGGACAGGTCTCTGTGGCACAAAGCCACCTCTGCATTCAGCTCTACTGTGGGAAATCAACACAGAGGCCAAGGCCTGAGGGGTAGCTTGCCCACAGGTCAACGTGGACACACGTTAGCACGACAATGACAGTGCCCAGGTTGTAACTTGTTCTGGGACTACCCAGCTTTCCGTCTCTAAGGGTTTGAATCCAGCATCTATAACAAACACTGACTGTGCTTATCTAATGTAAGGAACAAAATGCCTGGATACACATTTACTCCAAAGATGTTTCATATCAGTAAATACCCATTTTAAACAAGAAATCACATGGACACTTTAAGAGACTGTAACAGACATGGTAGGCATTTGATAAAGTCCATCTTTACACAACATCTGTTCTGGCCTATTGAGTGAAAGAAAACATTGATTCATAGATTTGAAGGCCAGAAAGGACCATTCTGATAATCTAATCTGACTTCCACACAACCCAGGCCAGAGAATTGAGCCCAGTGATTCCTGCCTGGAGCCCAATAACTTGTGATTCAAATGTCTTTGGGGACGAAGGGAGAATGGTTTCAGCAGCAGACAACGTTATGAACTAGCAGAGCCTTTGAAATAAACACCAAAAAAAAAGGAAATTCAAAATACGAGGAGGAAAGAATGGAAATGAGATAAAATAGTGACGTGAAGCCCAGAAAAAAAACAGGAAATGATCTTCTCACTAAAGGCCTGATCCTGCACTATGGACAGCAATGGGGATTCTGCCACTGACCTCAGTCTGAGGAGGATTAGATCCTGAGCAGTCCTGAACACTGAACACTCACATCTCTTGCTGAAATCAATGTGACTTGTCGGTGTTCAGCACCAAGTACTGCCCTGCCGAAGCAGTGTGCTTAACCCTAACTGTGATCTCATTTTAGCTCCCCCTAATACCCACCAGGCATAAATAGAATCATAGGAGATGAGGGTTGGAAGGGACCTCAGGAGGTATCTAGTCCAATACCTGCTCAAAGCAGGACCAACCCCAACTAAATCATCCCAGCCAGGGCTTTGTCAAGCCGCAGCTTAAAAACCTCTAAAGATGGAGATTCCACCACCTCCCTAGATAACCCACTCCAGTGCTTCATCACCCTGCTAGTGAAAAAGTATTTCCTAATATCCAACCTAGACCTCCCCCACTGCAACTTGAGACCATTGCTCCTAGTTCTGTCATCTGCCACCACTGAGAACAGCCTAGCTCTGTCCTCCCTGGACCCCCCAGCAGGTAGTTGAAGGCTGCTATCAAATCCCCCTCACTCTTTTCTGCAGACTAAACAAGCCTAGTTCCCTCAGCATCTCCTCGTAAGTCATGTGCTCCACTTTTTTTTTGTTTGTCAGTCATTTTTGTTGCCAATTTGTCCACATCCTTTCTGTAGTGGGGGGCCAAAAACTGGACACAGTACTCTAAATGAGGCCTCACCAGTGCCAAATAGAGGGGAATAATCACTTCCCTCGATCTGCTGGCAATGCTCCTACTAATGCAGCCGAATCTGCAGTTAGCCTTCTTGGCAATAAGGGCACACTGTTGACTCATATTCAGCTAATTGTCCACTGTAACCCCCAGGTCCTTTTCTGCAGAACTGCTGCCTAGCCCCTTGGTCCCCAGTCCATAGCAGTGCATGGGATTCTTCTGTCCTAAGTGCAGGACTTTGCACTTGTCCTTGCTGAACCTCATCAGATTTCTTTTGGCCCAATCCTTCAGTTTGTCTCATTCTGTATCCTATCCCTGCCTCCAGCGTATCTACCTCTCCCCTCAGCTTAGTGTCATCTGAAAACTTGCTGAGGGTGCAATCTACCCCATCCTCCAGATCAGTAATGAAGATTTTGAACAAAACCGGCCCCAGCGCCGCTTGTTATCGGCTGCCAACTAGACATCAAGCCATTGATCACTACCTGTTGAGCCCAATGATCTAACCAGGTTTCTGTCCACCTTATAGTCCATTCTTCTTTAACTTGCTGATAAGAATACTGTGGGAGACCATATCAAAAGCTTTACTAAAGTCAAGGTATGTCACGTCCACTACTTTCCCCACATCCACAGAGCCAGTCATCTCATCACAGAAGGCAATCAGGTTGGTCAGACATGACTTGCCCTTGGTGAATCCATGACTGTTCCTGATCACCTTCCTTTCTTCCAAGTGCCTCAAAATGCATTCCTTGAGGACCTCCTCCATGATTTTTCCAGGGACTGAAGTGAGGCTGACTGGTCTGTAGTTCCCCAGATCCTCCTTCTTCCCATTTTTGAAGATGGGCACTATACTTGCCTTTTTCCAATCATCCGGGACCTCCCCCAATGCCATGAGTTTTCAAAGATAATAGCCAATGGCTCTGCAATCACATCAACCAATTCCCTCAGCACCCTCGGATGCACTGCATCTGGCCCCATGGATTGTGCATGTCCAGCCTTTCTAAATAGTCCTGAATCTGTTCTTTCAGCACTGACAGCTGCTCACTTCCTCCCCATTCTGTGCTGCCCAGTGAAGTAGTCTGGGAGCTGACCTTGTCGCTGAAGACATAGGCAAAAAAAGCATTGAGTACTTCAGCTTTTTTCACATCATCTGTCAGTAATTACAGTGTGGCAAAGCAATGGGAGTTGTAAATCCAGGCTAAGAACAAACAGCAGCTTGGATTTTTCAGAAATATCAATGCCAATGCAAATACTAGTTTCTAAAGGATCAGTTCCCTGCTCTTTTGTTCTAGAACAGACAGCCTTGCATCTGTCTGCTAACAGAAACGACAAACAAATAGCATTCAGGTTGGAATTTAGGCCCCCCCCCCCCATCCTGTCGATTTCCATATAGTATACATGAACACACCATGTCTGAATGCAGTGTGATACTATCCAGTGCAATAGGCAATTCTGAATTGCCTTACACTGTTTCCCTGAATGGCGACGGATTATACTATGGCATTTGTGACACAAGGTATATAACGAACTACAAGAAAAACACTTGATGTCTTACTACTGTTATCTCATCCTCATCCCTCACACTGTGTGTTTTATCAACCTGTTGAGTTGTAATCAGCTTGTATCGGGGGCTCTACTGGATACAGATTGTGCACAAAGGGGCCAGATCCTTGATTGGAGCCTCCAGGCAGAAATGAACTAAAACCAAACAATAATATACTATGTAGCCTATAGGACTAGCCTGCTTGCTTGCATGTATATATATATCTGTCCTTATAGATGTAAGTATGGTTGTTTGATTATAATAGAGTCACAGATTTATATTAAAGTATTGTAATGCAAAGTACCCCACAGGCCACATCCTGTATGAAAGCTAAGGCAGTTAGTATACATATGTTCGGGACCTTTGGCCCAGATAAGGAATGATGAGTAAAAGGATAAGACATAGATGGTTATAACCTTTACCCTAGATAAGTCAGGAGGCATCAAAACAGGGAGGGGGCTGTCACAGGTTATGCCCCAAGTAAACTTCACAGAACCCACAAAAGGGCCAGAAATAACAAAGGTGAGATAAACGAACTGTCTGGAAACATCTGGAAAGGATGTGGATATGCCATTAATACGTACGAATCTGCCAGCCTATAGAATAGGTGTACCCCAAAAATTTGGGGGGGGGTGACGAATCCAAGTTTGGACTTCGAAGGAGGACCCATATTCTCAGGGTATAATAAGGGGCAAATTGTGCTGCTTGGGGCAATCGATCGTCAGCTACTCCTGCTTGAAGCGTCTTTTAGTTAGTGTTAAGATTTTGTTCTTCGTTTATACTTAGTATTGTTTGTAGTGTCACTCTTAGTCTTATAGTTCTTAGCCCTCGAGCACTGCCTACTCCACCCCTCTACTCAAGAGTTGAGGAACCAGACATCTCTCTCAACCAGGTCATCAGGGAAGGTGTGAGTATAATGAATCCAAAGCATATCGTAGAAATATATATATCATATGAGTCTCTAAGTTAAGGTTGTATTATCCATTATCCATTTGGTTATTCATTTTCTTTATACCTATCATTTTATGTTACCTTAATAAAAGCTTATAAAATTATACAAATTTGGCTATCACTAAGAACCTTCCTGCTGTCCCTATAAAACTCTTCTGGAGCCTGGTTCCGGGACAAGAACCTCATTCTCTTCTGATCAGATCAATTGGCGAGCCTATAACCCCATTCAAATTCCTAAAACACCCAAAATCAGGCTACAACTACAGGACTGATGAAAAGTTCCTCAGCATCAGAAACAAATTCCAATGAATTGGGTGGGGCAAGCAAGGGTTGTTTGGCCTCTGCCATCACAATACCCGAGTGCTTGTCAGCTCATTGACTTTCAGTGGGAACTGGACACCTAAACTGCCATTTGTGCCTTTGAAACATCTCCCCCTAGGCTAGGCAATATCTCCAGCCAAGCATTCC
The DNA here is from genome assembly GCF_026122565.2 of Emydura macquarii macquarii. Lineage (NCBI taxonomy): Eukaryota > Metazoa > Chordata > Testudines > Chelidae > Emydura > Emydura macquarii. The sequence goes on along the minus strand of NW_027133607.1, from coordinate 7,346,608 downwards.
GTAAATCAGTTCTGATCACCTAGCTCATCTTCAGCTGCTCACTAGAGGGGCCCTGGGAAAATAATGAGTGTGTATAGTGAGGTAGGGATGGCCAGTCTTCTCTTTAGAGTTACTTTTCTCCTCTATTCCTTCCACCAAGACAAATTCCCCGCCCTGTGGCTCTGGTAAAGTGAAAAGAACAGAAAACAAGTATGCTCAAAATAGGACAATGAAGTGGACTCAGAAAAGCAGAGTGCTATATACCAATATATGTATAAAAGAAACACACTGAAGATTAAAGTACTGAACTAATGGGTTCTCATATTTATACTCACTGTACTGTATGTATCTTTACTGGACTGCAAAACATATATGCTCAACCCTAACATACCCATGACATTGCAGCAGATCAGTGTTTTCCCTTCCATGTTGTACGGTGGTGATGGGACCTTCATTAATATTAATTAATTCATATTCTGGATCAGCCCCTTATCTGGTGGAAAGCAATGGAGCTCCACTGAAGTCAATGATCTACAGCAGCTGAGCATCCGGCTCCATGTCTGCACTGGCTAAGGGACCAGGAACAACTGAAGTTGTTTAGGTCCCTGTGTGAAGGTAAGTGCCTCTGACAGAAACCTACACAGCACATTTATGGGGGGAGAGTTTAGTAACTGGCAGAGGATATCAAAAGTCCTAGGAAGTGCAGATCATGGGGCTTTCTTCTGTGGAACCATGGAGGGTTGGGCCCTGAAGTTCACCTTCAAAGGTAGAGAGGAGATCACAGAAGAAAATGGCCATAGGTGTGCTGAAAGAATGAAGGACCCTGTGCAGCCACCCACTAGACACATGCTTTGGGCTGGCCCTTGGAGCAAAATCACAGCAATCCTCTCTTCTATCCACAGACCAGCTACAATACTGGCATTGCCACACTAAGCTTCAGTGGCCTGGAGGCCTCTTGCTTTCAGGGGTAGTAGTTGGTTCGGTTTCCATAGCAGCTCAGATGAGGGCAGTAACTGATGAATGTGACGAATCACACATATGATTTGTGACATGGACTCTGAGTTGTCCAATGAGCTCTCCAACTCATTAGCTGGCTCTGATCCCAGAGGTGATGAGATAGTGGTTGGTTCGCTATGCCCACAGCCCAGAAATTTATATTTGCTCCATACTCTTACCCCATACGATTTTTCATTTTACTGGTTCTTCCATCCCAAATGTTGGAAGCATGAAATTAAAAATAAAAGAAAATTAATTGACCTCAATATGCAAACCAAAAAAACCCACCACAGGTTTTATCACTAAGGCTCTGAAGTGATGTTTTACAAAAGCACGAGAGGAAATCTATACAAGAACACTGCCATCATGCCTATAAACAACTTTTCATCCAAGCCTTCATTATTTTCCCTTGCAAAAGGATTTGACAACATGACTATATATTTTGGTGCAGGCCTGATGCATGCACAGAAAACTAATAACATTAGCAGTTTTTTTTCTCTCCTCACAGTTGTTTTCCCACTGGGTTATTAAGAGCGTTAAATGAAAACACTGCTAAAGTCAAAACACCAAACTGTGCTGGAGTGGAAAGACACATTTATTCCCATATGTGAAGGGCTTTAAGACTTTCACAACTCATCATAGCTTCGCACTCATTTGGGTTATAGGTCTTGCCTCTTTATTGGAGTGGACAGATGATGCATAATCCCTTGGCAACCTATTATGCACGGAGTCTGTCTCATGCACTCTGTTCCCTTCAGCACACTCCAGTGTGGTACAAATGCCCAGTACAATCCAATTCACAGCTGTCTACCATTTCAACATTTTTACAGCATGTTCATTAACTGCTGTAATTACAGTGGAAGGCCGGACAACATATAGTGGAAATGTATGTGCTCTTTAAGATTAAAACGGAACAATAGCAAGTTTATCTATGAAAAAGCAAGAATTCTGACGTCTAAAGGATCAGGGATAAAGTGAACCATTTAATATCCTTTAAAGGGGATTGTGGATGTCCAGAATCTCTCAAGATCAGGCTGTAACTGGCCAAGTCACTGTCTACTTACACAACTTTTCAAGAACTAATTAACACTATCTTTTTAGAAAGGTAAAAAAGACATACAGAAAAAATGATATATTTCAAACACCCCTGGAAAGGCACCATGGTCTATGTGGAATGAGAATGGGATTGGCAGTCAGGAACCAATACATTCTAATCCTGTCTTTACCACTGGCTCACTGCACAAATTAAGGTAAATTAATTCACCATGCTGTGCCTCAGTTTCCCCTTCTCTAAAAATGAAGATTAGATTTCCTTATCTCGGTCTGCTACTTGGAGCAGAAGACAGAGGCCTATCTACCCTCCCTCACAGCAGCAAAGGATCACTCATAGGTTTCCCAGGTAGTCGCAGGAGGATCTGGGAGCTCAGTTCTCATCCCGGATCCTTCTTTGGCTCAAGCTGCCCCCCGCCCTCAAGCTCTTTATCATCTTTGACCCAGGGCGGTCCAGGCATAAGAACTGGCTATAACAAAGGTGCCAGGGCACAGTGGGAAGGGGAGGCAAATGGTGCAACAGGATGGGAGGGTTGGATAGAGTGGTCTGGAGGGATTGCTGATGCTGCCACAATCCACAGGATGAGAATTTGAGTAGGCAGTGATATCACCACCAGCCCCCACAAATGGTATTCCACAATCACTACCAGTCTCTGCTTATCTAGAGGACAGAAAACGGTGTGGTCTCCTGGATACTGCTGGGCAGTCACTGTTGGTAAATTATTATTTTAATAGTGATCACTCTAGTTTTGTTTCTCTACATGGAGTTCCAGTCTCTTTCATCCTTCTCCTCCTCTCCCATTCTCTTCCTTCCCTTCTTCAACATGCCACTTGAAAAATGTAGCTTGTGAACTCTTCAGTCTGCAGCTATGTCACCCACATGCGTTATAGCACATGAGCAATATCATCCCCAGGAATGAATGACAAGGTTCTGTTTTACATTGTAGCAACATGTGCTTAACAAAGCTCTTGATGTAACAAAGAGGACAGATGCATTAGCTGGGGAAACTTTTACAGGTCTTGTGGGTCACCACATTATCCTTCAATCTGTCTGTCCAGCAATAATAATCTGTTCATCCAACAGCTAAACTCACCTGCTGTTTGGGCTAGCCGGGGGCAGACTCCGGTCTTGAGTTACATTACTTCCACTTGGGAGCATAGAGGTATACGATGTTGGCTCCAGTAATTGGTGTGGGCTGATCGCTGCTGGGGTACTTGCAAGACCCCTGAAATGACATAAAAAGAAATTAAGTAGTGTATTATAGTATGTGCATACATTCATGTACTATAATACACTACTTTCAACACACTTATCCAGTGTCCTTCATCAGCGTATCTCACAGTGCTTTATAGTATTATACCAATGTTACATATGGGGAAAGTAAACCACAGAAGTTAAAGCCAAAACTTCTCATAGCTCCTAGATTTTAATGGGAATTCTGCTTAGCACCTTTAAAATTCAGGCCACTAATGTAGGTCTCTAAATGGATATAGGCCTAAATTTAGGCACCCACGTTTGAAAATTTTGGTGTTAGTGACTTGGCCAAAGTCACGTGGCAAGGCACTGACTGAAGCAGTAAGAGAAACTGAAAGTCCAGACTGCCAATCCCCAGCTCTGCTTACTAGACCACATCGTAATAAGACTTGTATGGTACAACAATAATCACAAACTCCTGGAACTACAATCAGCATTGTATCTATGCTCTCCTGATACCAAAATGGTAAGTTAAGCAAATTTGTTTTAATGACAATATTTTTGAACTATGAAAAGATTTTATACTTATTAAGGATAAGCTTTTCACAAACACTTAAGTGATTTAGGCGCACAGGTCCCATTTGAAAATCTCGCCTATAGCATTATTTTTCTCATCATCTTGTGACTATTATTAACAAGGCCTGGAGTTCCATCTGCATATTTGCTACAACGAGCCCTGCTCAATTTCAGATGTAAGAGAAGACCCTCTTAAAATGTTTTATTTAAAATTAAGTTATAGCTCTTAAAAGATGCTACGTGTCTATCCTATGTACAGGTGCAGCAGCCATCTTGCTGATACATCCCAATGCAACGTTGAAGGAATCTCCTTCCTCTAAGGGTGACCAGCCAATTTAATTACCATGGCCCCTCATTCTTTAGCTTCTCTACTAACATTGTCAATTGCAATAATGTTGTCAATTGCAGAAGTGGTTTGTAGATCCTTATCCCATAGGAACCACAGATATTAGAAACACAAAAAATCTTTTAGGTCATCTAGACCCACCTTTGTCAATGCAGTGCTGTTTCCTATAGGATGTTTTCTAGTGCTTTGTCCAGTTTAGTTTTAAAATGTCTCAGTGATGAAGTTGTCACCACTTCCCTTGGAAAATCATTCTGTAGCCTAACACACCTCACTGCAAACAGGATTTTTTGCCCATTAATCTTTCATTTGCCCTTTCTTAGTTTCATCCCATTAATCCTACTTCTAAATAAATCTCCCTTAAAGCGAGATCACACATTTTTATTGCATAGGCCACCAAACAGTTGCCAGCTGGTAATGGCTTTTGGTCATTATTGGCCTGAACCAATTAGATAGAGGAAAAAGAGTCCTTATCCCAGTGCTGGCTCTCAGAGCCATTGACGACTCTCAAAAGCCTTCTAAATCTGGGTCATCTGAGAAATAAAAACAAACCCCTCACATATTTCCTAACAAATATCCTCATCCAGATTGCAATGCTGAAACTTGCAGCTTGACAGCAGAGGTTAGGAGAGCTAAAACAGAAATCTGAGAAGAGGAGAGATCATGCACCACTTCAGACAGAAAATCACTAGCTAAGGACTCATCTGCCACAGGAAAATGGACTCTGCTCCCTGAAGTATGGCTTTGATGTAGAATCACTGACCCATTCTCACAGGCTAAATCCCTACTGATAGACACACTTAAAACACCCAGCCATACAACTGAAAGAAACGTGTTTCAAAAGGCTTCCCGGGGATTTCCTCCTCCCCTTCAAAGCCCCACTCCAAATGCCTTGCTTTTCACACTGCCAATCGCGTCTGTGTGCTGTCATTAAAGTTTTGCCGTCAGGTTCATTAGAAATAGATATATTCAAGGAGTTTATAATTTCTGTTGCTATAGGCTGCCTCAGCTTGACTAAGAAAGAAAAACACGTCAGCTAAGTTAAATTACACTCTGAAGGGTATGTAGTGTTGGTATAGCCATGTGATCCCAGGATATTAAAGAGACTGGGGGGTTGAGGCAATATCATTAATTGGACTAACTTCTGTGGGGAGAGAGACCAGCTTTTGAGCTTACACAGAACTTCTGAGTATATTTTGGTACATTTGAGTATATTTCCCAAACCTGAATAAGGACTCTGTGTAAGCTCGAAAGCTTGTCTCTCTCCCCAGCAGAAGCTGGGCCAATAAAAGATATCACTTCACTCACACTGACACTCTGAAGAGGATGTCCGTGTACCTTGGGCCACAGTCACAGCCTCTTCATTTCTGTCCCCAAAATGGGTACAGAATAATGCGGCAAAGCAACAGCATATCGCACTGTACCCTGATCAGGCAGGAAAGCTCCCATATCTCACACACAGCCACATGTGTGGAATACTCATGTTCTGACCACGAGCAACCCATGCAAAAGAGAGTGTATCAGGCATGTTATGTTAAAATGCCTGGAACATGCCTCCTTACCACTAGCCTCGTTCTGGAAGGCAGCAGTACAGAGACTTCAAAGTGTTTGAATTCTCTGAGTTGACTCTGGCACTGCCAATTACACTTTGCAGTTCTCTTCTTGGCTATACACTCTCTTCTTTACTCATATGTGTAGGTGCCAGAATCCAGGAACACAGGGGGCATTCAGAGGAAATCAACAAGTTTATTCAATGGCTAAGGGTCTGATTTCAGCAAGACCTCAACCCAGATTCTTATTTTGTACCCTTAATTGCACAGGCACAGTTGATATGAGCTAGATACTATTCTATTATTAGATGTCAAACTACTCGATTGGGCCCACATACTATATCAGGTAGTTAAACATCAAAATAACCTCAATTACATCTGCACATAACTACAGGCACAAAATAAAGAGGTCATATTTTAAATTATCTCGATTTAAAAATATAAATTTATGCAGTTATTCCTTTGGATATTGCAATAAATAAAACAGAAGTGATTCTTCCTTGACACCACTTTTAAAACCAATATAACTTCTTTGATTTCAATGGAGCTACTTTTGATTTACACTGGTCAAGATCATGGCCCAATATCTTCAAAGATCCAATTTCAGTAGGTTATAGAATTGTATAAAACACTATGTGGTAACCTCTGGAATTTCTAGATGGCAAATATTCTGTATATTTACTTAATTAGACAGATGTGCTTTTTAAAAAAAAGCAGCCAAGTATTTTCTTATAGCTATAAATGTATTTTGTTCCAAATTATTTACAATGCCCTCAATGGAACAAAGTTTCTTTCCATACTAAGTTAATCCATTGTGGCAAACAGTGGTTTCCCACTTTCCATCTCTAATGGACTTTGGCGTTAATATAGCTTTTTTTAGTCTTTCTTTGTTCACTAGCATCTTCAGTTATGTCAGCACAATGCTAGGACCAGCATTCTCTCAGTCAATTCAGTTGCAATGCCAGTAAAAGAAATAGCTTTCATCTAAGTCCTACATAAACAATAATTCACTTTCGCTTGACAACAGAGTACAGTAAGATGCTCACTCTTGCTGTCACTAAACTTTGAGATTAAGAAACATTTTCCTGAATGGGTATATTGCATTTTATATGAAAGTAGACAATGTACAAGAACAAATCTGACAAGAGAAAAATGATGGATATCAAGAGAAATGTTTATAATCATATTTCAGAGAGATGTGATTTGTGCTTGACTTATGGAGCCAAGTAGAAACAGAAAAAAATGTCCAAATAAAATATACCTTGGGAAAAAATAATCTAAGTCACAGACAGCTACTCAACGTGAAGGAAGCAGCAAAGCTGAAGGAGACCTAGTCGTGACAATAAACAGGAAGTCAAACCTGGGTTTGTAATCTAATATAACTGCAAAAGGCCAATGCAATTTTGAGCTTCACATGCAGTGGCAATGAGGTGTCATGTCCCATAGCCAGGAGTAATTGTGCCTTCTTTACTACCCCTTGCTGCAGCTGCGCCTGGAATATTTTCATCAATTCTGGCACTTAATTACCGGATGTTAACAGATTGGAGGGAATTTAGAGGAGAACACTAAAATTTACCAGGGGACTAGAGGAAAAGACTTATGAGGAAAGATGAAAAGATGTAACTATACGTAGTTCAGCTAATTGCTGATTAATAGAGAGTGGAGACGTGGTAACAGTCTAAACTTCTGAACTGAATAAAAATGAAGAGGAATTATTCTGGTTGGTACAAGGGGTATAACTAGGAGTAATGGAATGAAACAGATATTTATCCTAAATCATCACTATCAAGATAATCTTCATGAGAGGGAGATGTATTAAACTGTGGAAGACTTTTCTAAGGTGAAAGGCCCATCTCATGGAACATTTAAAACTAAACTGCTCATTGCACTAGTAAACATACTATAGGGAACTGTGATGGGGTGGACTAGGTCTGGAGGCCTCTTACTGGGGGCCTTGTGGCCCTGCCTCATTCCACCTCAGGAAGGAGCAGAGGAGAAGTCCTCCAGGTGGCTTTGAGTGGCTGCAGGGGAGCAGCCAATCAGAGGGACTACTGGAGCAGCCAATCAGGGGCCAAAAGGGCCATGTAAAAGGAAGCAGCAGAGGTAGAGCAGTCAGTTGCTGCCCAGAGCTTGAAGAAGCAGCACTGGGTGCTCGGCTGGCTGGAAGAGCAGCAGGACTGCGAACAGCTCACTACAGAAAGGACTGAGTCCAGGGAAGGCTGCTGAAGACCAGGTATCTGGCTAGCTGGAAGAGCAGCAAGACCATGGACAGGTCACTGCGGACAGGGTGAGCCCAGGGGACTGAGCCCAGAACCTAGCCAGACCAGGCCAGGGTATCATTATGGCCTTCCTGGTCTGGCTGAAGACTGAGCCCAGGGAGGGCTGATGAAAGGACAGCAAATGAGGGTAACAAGATGGGCGCTGGTTGGGCTGTTAAAGAAGGCAGTGCCTCCAAAGAAGGAAGCACTAGTGCTAGAGCCCCACACAAGGGCCATGAGAAAGAACTAGAGACTGTATATCCCAGAAGGGGGGACAGTGTGTGTGACTAGAAGGTTGAGTTGCTGAAGAACCGCCAAAAGAACCATCGGCCAAGGGGGCACTCAGGAGAGATGGGTGCCACCCTGTTGTAGAAAATGAAAGAAAACCAGGCTCACATCCGACCTTAAAAAGGGGCACCCGCGAGTGGTGGGTGCCGCCCAGTTACAGGAACAATCATGCACTAGCCATTGGTATGAACTAAAAGACCTGTAGTCTCTTTTCTGTCTAATAGCTATGATTTCAGAGTTCATTGTCCAACTCTGAGTCTGTTCATATTTATGGCATTTCCTGACTTCACTTCTTGCAACACCATATGGAATGGGGTGCTGTCTACTTCTGCATCCAATTTTTTTTTTCACTGAGCACAGATGTACCTTCAGGCCTGGTAATTTCAAATACCAATTGGGGGTGACAGGAGTTTCTTTCACAGGTCTGACAGCTCTGCCAAAACAAAGTCTGATTTTTCACGCCAAACCAAGAATCCAAAGTATGAGCAAGGCACTGTGAAATAAAGGGTGCAAATAGCAGTGAACTAAGACACTTAAGGCTTAGATTGACTGTTCACTTTGATCTAGGACAAATAGAAAACCAAACCTAAAATGATCAGTCATCAAAAAAGTCATGTGGCTCCCCCCCATCCCAATATAACTGGGGCCAAGGTGACCCTGTAGAGAGAAAAATGCTTCCTTCCTCTTTTGCTAATTAAAGGAACTTCCCTCTAAACTGAATGATTTGCCACTATTCGCATCTCTGCTTTTTCCTTATTTTTTTTTTTTTTTTTAAATAAATCTCCGAAACGCAATGAAATCACAGGTTGTCAGGCACCAAACAGGATGCTCTCTGCCTAAATAAAAATGTCACCCTTAGGCTATGTCTACACTATAGTGTTAAGTCGACTTCAGTTACACCGATAATCATAAGCCGCTTTAATTACATCGACTGTGCACACTCATACACTGCTGCTTGTGTCAGCAGAGCATGTCCACAGTCATTGCTCTTGCATCTACAGAAAGAGTGCTGAATTGTGGGTAGCTATCGCATGTGCAGCTCACCACCCTCTGCCACTGAGAGCTCTGGGAACAGATTGCAGTGCATTATGGGGGCATGCTAACTGTCCCAGGATGCAGTTCTTTCCGTCCCATGATTCTCTGGGCTTCCGACTTTGTTTCGTGCCATTTTTCAACAGCCCTTGTATACGGTGCACCCACCATCTCCCCCTGAAAGCCTGGATCCTGAGCTGCTGCCCAGTCCGGTGATGAGCGTTATAAACACAACGCGGCTGGTCCTGCAGTGTTTCAGGAGCTGCGTAACACAGAGTGAATCAGTGGTGTCTGCCCTGCTATGAGCCATGGAACCCAATAATGCAAGAGTGCATTCACAGAACAGCTGCACATGCTGGTCCATCGGCACTGGACTTGAGAAACAAGCACGGAGTGGTGGGATCGCATTGTGCTGCATGTTTACTTACCGCCTTGACTGACCCCTATAGTGCTTGCTTCCTGAGCGTTAACTGTACTGATTCCTACCTATATCAGTGTTTGAATGTTAGCACTAACTAATGTGTATAACACAAATAAAGATTCATTTTAAGTCAAAGACTCAAGTTTAATAACAGAACAAAATACAAATTTTTGGTCAAAGAAGGGACATGGCAAGGAGGAACAGTCTCTCGGTTACAGTGCTCACAGCTGTGTGTAACTCCAGCTTTCATTGTGAAACCAGTCCCTAGGTGTGGAGTGCACAGGTTACTGTGAAAGACCAGGACCACTGAAGAATGTGGTGGAGGAGTTTCGGGAGGGCATGGAATGGAGTTCTGTGTTGGCTTCAGGGGGAGTTACGCACAGATGTGTTCAGATTGCAGCGTAAAGAGGGACTTCAGCATCTCTGTCTAGGCCTTCAGGGGCTTTATCATCCACTCCTGCCCCTCTCTCCTTCCAGGCTATCCAGGCTGAGTTTTTCATTAATTGTCTCCCTCTACGCCATGTGTCATATCTGTTGACTGCAGCACCTTGTAAAACAAATCCCCCTTACTCCTCCAGGTTTGCCACCTTATCTGATGAAGGCGCTTCGCCAGTGTGGAGGAGTGGGCCCTCCAGGACACACCTGCAGAAGCCAAAGAAACAATGAACAGACGTTATTGTGAGTTTGCTCACAGCTGTGAATCACAAAAATTTACACACACCTCTTTCTCACTGTCCCTTGGCTAGCACACAGCTCAGTGTGAGTCCCAAATATGGTGAGTTTGCCAGGCAGGAGAGAGGCAGGAAGAGGGGAATTGGCAAGAAGGGAAAAAAAGTCTGGGTGGTTTGCGAAGGGGGTTACTACAAGTGACTAGGAAGACTATTCTGAATATTGGTACCCTTTTCTACAGGCTAGGGTAATCAAACCCAATACCTCATTCCTAAGGGTAACCCAGCTTGCCAGGGTGCATCTCCTGCATGCGACTTCAGACCGGCTCTGTATTCTGCTCACCTGTGTGCTGTTATGGTCTCTGCAGAAATAATTGCTGTGTGGTGCAGCAAAGTCTCCTACAGGAGAGGGGGAAGGAGAAACAATGCAGCTCTGCCAAGGAACCTTTGGCAGAGGATTGCAAGATACCTACTGAAAAATTTCCTAGAGATCTCTATGGAGGATTCCCAGGATATCCCCATGTACATTAACAAACTTTTCTGCTGGACCCCCACTGCATAGCTGCACAGGCTCTGCTGTTAATTTCTGTCCCTTATCCCTCCTTTCCCACATAAAGTACATGAGAGCTCAATCTCTTCTCACTGTGCAATATCAAAGTAAAATGAACACTTACTGGAGCGCCCCTCTCCTGCATCATGCACGCCAGAGCCAGAGTGTTGGGACGGGCTAGACCCCTCCGGAGTGGAAAAGAGGTCCTGACTTGCCACGCCACCTGATGACGCTGTTATGTGCTCCACATCATCCTCCAGCTCCATTTCCTCATCCACCACTTTCTTCTCAGGATTGAGTCCACTGGCCGCTGCTTCCAGTCCTCCCGAAGTACCCACAGGACTCTTGGCAGTGTAGGGTCACCACCGAGGATGACGTACAGCTCCTTGTAGAAGCAGCATGTCTTCAGCGCCACAACAGAGTGATGGTGGGCCTCCCTCACCTTCTGGTATGCCTGCTTCAGCTCCTTGACCGTAGTATGGCACTGCTGCGTCCCCCTTTCATGGCACTGCTGCATGCCACTAGCAATCAGCTCGTAGGTATCAAAGTTCCTACAGCTAGAGTAAAGCTTCAACTGAACAGCCTCCTCTCCCCATAGACCAGCAGATCCAACAGTTCCAGAGTACTTCATGCAGGAGCATGTTTGCTGCAGAAAGCTGGCATGATCAGCTGGGAAGATGCTGTGTGAACTGTGCATGCCAAGCAAACAGGAAGAGGGATTACAAAAATTCCCGGACCTTTAAGCAGGAGAGAGGCACATACCTGTGTACTTTCGGGCAGTGGAGTTCGAACTGATGACCAGAATGGTCAGAATGGGCATTGTGGGGCACCCCCTGGAGGCTAACTAGGGCAACAACCAAGTGCAGTGTCTGCACTGACGCTGCAATACTCTAACTACGTTGTAAAAAGCTCTGTGCTTCTCATCGAGGTGATTGTATTATGTTGGCATACCAGCGGAGTTCCATCGGTGGGAGGAGCATTTCAGTGTGTACACCTCCACTGTTCTGTCGACGAAAGCTGACTTTTGTCGACAAAACTGTGCAGTGTAGACAAGGCCTTAGCTAAATATTCCCCATGTATGGGGAAAAGACTATCAATGCCTCTGAAGTGAAGGCTGTAATGGTCTTAACACTAGAAGTTTTTAGAATATGAATATGAATTACTGAGGTGACATTAACAAACAGAAGATGTAGGTTAAATATCAGAATCTCTCAAGGGAAGTGGCAGAAACCGATGTTTGAGATATTTTAAACCAATGGATCTCAAAGTGGGGAACATAAAGGATTAGCTGAATGGGGCCATGTACAGACCTTATTTGTTCTTTAGAGTCTCAGCTTTTTTTAAAAAGTCCATCTCTATCTGTCATGATTGCAAAGCAAACTGTCAAAATGTGAACTAAGTGTAACTCATGCCTGCATCTGCAGAGCAACTGAGACAATAGCTTTAATGGGTGAACTGCCCCATTTATTTTAACGGGTGTCAACTCAGATGTCAGTGAAGATACTTGGAATGTCAACATTTTTCACCATTTCATTGATCACCAAAGCAGGCAGAAAAGGAGAGGAAAAATCAGATTGTGAAGTTTCATACCAACATTTACCAAAGTGAGGGGCAGGGATGTAGTCAGGGAAGGCACAAAAGGTATATGCATTAAGATGAGCAGGTATTTAATACCACATGGCTGGGTTACAGGAGGAAGAGTGAGATTGATTTCATTTTCCAAAAGGGGAGAGAAGAGGAGTTTAGCTTTCAGCTGAGACATGCACAGGAATATATACTGTAAGAAACAACCCTGTATTGGCAAGGGGATGACCTAGATCTTTTCCGTCCCTAACGCCTAGGAGCCCTTGAAACACAACACATCTGGGACTCTGAACTGCCATGACTGTGATGCTCCCCTGATCTCCAGCGAGAAAATTGTGTGTGTGTATGTGTGTGAGGGCAGACTGTCTCCATGTATAGGGCTTAATTGTAGGGTTAGATTTAAATGCTTTAAGGAGGAGAGTCATACATAGGGCTTGTGATCTTTGAGAGTTTCTGATCATTCATCTTGTAAACAACAGTGAAGGAGTTCAAAATGGACATTTTTCATTTGGCTGAAAAGGGCTTGACTAATACAAATGCCTGCATTACCTCTGAAACAGCTGGGCATATGCACTAGGAGCCTTCCCCAACAACGCCTGACGGGTTGCACGTTGCCGCCTCTGCAGAGATGCTTCTTCCTGAGCAAGAAATATGATCGACTTATTACAATAACTTACAAGTACATACAGGCCTTCAAAAAGGGTTATATAAATGGCCGTGACATTCCTGTCTCTGGCTAAGACTCTTGAGTGTGTAGGCTTATCTATACTGGGAAATTACATTGTGTTATAAAGTGTTTAATATCACTCAGCACTCAGATGTAGACAGAACTTTTGTCTTTAAAGTCATGCTTGATTTTAAACATTTCAGTCCTCGTTTACAATGAAGCCCTGATTCTTCACTACATCTGAGCTATTCTAGGATGCAACAGAAAGGGGTGACTGCAGGGAGCTGGTTGTGACTCTTTGATTCACAGCCCCAGCATAAATTAGAGCAAGAATAATCCTACTTTAATTTATGCTACTCACATAAGGTTCCTTTCACCAGCAAAGGAGAGAACACAGAAGAGTTTGGCTCCAGCACACTCCTCACATGCTGCTTTCCTTACCCTCTTACTTCATGGGTAGGGGAGTGGTTGGCATAGACGGCAGCTACACCACCTCTGCCAACTCTACACCACCTGAGATTTCTCCTACACAGAGGGAATTCTCTGATGGAAATCTCAAGCCATTCTCAGGCTACCACACACACCTAGCACCATGTAGCCTTAGCAGGCTGGAGAATCCAGTCCTGAGGTTTTAAACAGTGTGTTAGTAACATGTGCTGCAGCACAATAGAACTTCCCAGTGTAGACAAATCCAGTATGGGTAAGAGAAAGCTTAAAAAAACCCAACAACAGTCATCTCATGGTGACATCATCACATATTAGTTTGGCATTATGATGGTAAAATAAGACCCCACATCCCAATTTATCTGATCATTCTCTGTGACTCCCATCACATGATTGGCTTTCCAGATGGCAACGGACGAACAAGAAAGAGAGTCTACTGAATGTATCCACCTGTGGACTGTTGTGAATTCCTTTTCTTTTGCTACTCCAGCTAGGTCAGACCTACACAGATTTCAGATAGAGATTTCACAGAACCTCTACTTTGTAAAGATGCAATTCTTCCTGATTTTTTTTATGGATTACAGGCCTGGTTTCTCTACTGCCCTGCACCTTGTGTGGTTATTTATATTTGTGCAACATTGAAAGAACGTGTTTTGCACTCACAAGTTGCAAGGGCCATGGAAAATCATGGTTCTTTTCCTGGTCAGCAAGCCTTGCCTCTTATCCTGCTCCTGAATTGCCAGTGCCAGTCATTTTATGCTTTCTTATTTTGCCACTCTACACATAGGAAACATGGAATGCGGTTGTAGCAGTAATGCCTCATGCTTCTGTTGCCAAATGTACAGGAATCATTTCTACTTCCAAATGTAACAATTTAGACAGGATTCTACTTTAAAATCATAAGACATATTTACAATCTTTTAATATTAAAAATGATCTGAGTTGCACTTATGTTTCACTTTGGAGCACTTACTGATCGACATGTCAGGTGATCCTACAGAACTTTATCTTACACATGAAGACCTATATTGGGCAATTAATTAGAAGGCCTAGTGAATAACTTGGAAGATATTGCCAGCAATGAACAAGGAAACTAATAAAAAAAAAAAAAGCCTTATAGCCACTGAAGAAACCCAGGTTAAATTATAGCCACCTTCACAGTAAAACACTTCTCTCCTTGGCTTAACAAAACAAACTGTCAAAATAAAAAATGATGAAATAAAGAGAGATATAAATCTCTGTGATATCGCTGATGGCAGAGAGCTGCAGAAGGGAAAGAAACACGGGCTTCTCCCTCATCTTAAGCTAATATATATTTGATGAAATAACCATTAAATGAAATAACACTTGTGACACTTATTTAACTCTACACAGCTTGAGATGTGGGATTTTGCTTAAGATGTCTGAAAGATGGGACGGCTTCCCGTCTATGTAGCCCATTTTACAATCATACTTTTTTCCCCACTAAAGAGAGACTTTTTTAAGGCCTTGGATAGCAGTGTTTTTTTTCTGTTTCCCTACTCCATCCGGAATAAAAATGCCAGACATCAGAATCAGGTGTAGATTGCTATAAATATAGAGAGTGACAATAATTGTCCAGCAAGCCATGCCTGCCATGCCATCATGCATCATTATGACATCATAGGCCTGGAATGGAACATATTTTAAAGTTTCCCTTCCCTTGCCATTGTCACTGAAAAAGAGCATTAGAAATATCTGCTTCATAGCACCGACTCCACCACTGCTTGCAAGGAGAGTGAATTAAAGTCTGCCTTTAAGGAACCTATTAAAAAAATGGAAGCTTAGATTGCACAAGATTGCTTGAAATTTAAGTGCATCATTGACACTCTAGGTCGAAATAGAAAAAAAGCAGCAGAAAAAGATGTCTGAATTCAATGTCTGGTGGCAACCATGCCATGCTTGCAACCACTAAGGTGAATGAGAGTTTTGTCATTGACTTCAAAGGAAGCAGGATGAGGTTCATAAATAGCTCCTGACGTCCTGTTAGACAACTTCTTTGTAGCCACTGCAGCACGTCCGTTATTTATCCTGAACTGGATAGTTTCCATGCATTCTTGTAAAAACATTCGCATCTAACTTATACCACATAAATAAGGACTTGGAGTAACTCCATCAGAATCAATGAAGTTATTCTAGATTTCTAGTATGAAAAGAGTAGGCCCCCAGTTCCCTACTCCATCTCCTCCTCAGTTGATGATGCTCATACCATTTTCTTTCAGCTGCCTTTGGTACATTTGATTGTGGGCATTAAACTACTGGAAATATATTGACAAATTGGAAGAAGTTCAGAGAAGAGCAGTAAAAATTATTTGGGGGCTGCAAGAACCAACTGATGCATGAACATTCTGCTTACATGTTAGCATTCTATAATGTTAAAATGGAAACATTTTCCACTTACCACTGGTGTTTTTTGTGCAGCAAGCTTGGCTGAGATTCTAGCACAGTAGTTTTTGGCTGAAGAGTCCAGAAATTCACTGACGTTAGAAGGCTGGGCAATTCTAATAGCCTCTCCACTGGTTAAAGTTTTGTGATCTCCAATAGACAGTGAATTAGAATCTATTAGGGAACAGGTTTTGTTATCAATGCAACAAAACTCTTAATGTGAACTCTGTTTACAAAAAGTTGAAATCCTATTTAAGAAACTCCATGTCTGCAGTTGCAGAATAACCAGATACCTTTTGGCACTGTTCTGGGTTTGCAAATGGTAAGAATGAAAGTTTAAAAGATAATAAGATACTTAGTTCTAAGAAACAGATCCCAGAGAATGCAATAAAACTACTTAGCACTTTTTGTAATTTGTAAAGCACTTTACAAACATTAACCAATTCAGCCTCAAAATACCTAGGGAAGAGTAGGCTCCCAAAAAATACCAAAACAGAAACCATCAGGGGACACTAATGGAACATGGCATGTTGCTTTGCTTAATTTTATTTTCCTAAGGTGCTAGCTATTAAATATTGTTACGACTATTAAGCTGTTTAGAGGATATATTTGACCTACACCTCACAGTTGGGAAATTTGAATCACTTGCCCTTCCTTCTGCCAGAATAATTTGCATCTCAATTTTTGTGCACAAAATTCAATTATGGTTGCAAATGTGAGAACTGGCATGTCTACCTGATTTACAGGTAGTCAGAAATGCAACTAAATCAGATAGCTGGAGGTGCAACTAATTCACTTTTTTCAAGCAAACTTTGAGGGTGCAAAACTGCAGCCACAAATAGGGAGGCTGGGCTTCAGTTTAGCTAACAAATTATCCCCAAATATCAATTTGAAATATAAAGGCAACTCTTCCGAATATTTATATTATGGTAGTGTTTGGAGAAAGGACCCATTGCAGTAGCTGCTGTACAAAAGTAGCTCTCTCAAAGCACTTACCATTTAAAGAGATGAGCAATACATGAAGGGTGAAAGAGAGGGAGACAATTAAATAATACTGCCTTACACACCTATATTCATATTTTGTATACGTTTGGTTTTGTAATTATGTAATAAATAAATACCAACTTTCTCCAAATGCCCCTCAGCCTAGTCATCACAAGTTGCTGACATCAGAACAGGGGAGTTATGGCTCCTGAGTTCTATTGCAGGCCCTGCAGATGATCTACTGAGTCACAGAGCCTGATTTTCAGAGATGTTGAGTACCCACCACTCCCATCAACTTCAGTGGGAATTCTGGGTGCTCAGCACCACTGATAATCAGCCCCAATGTCCCCATCTGTAAAATGTTGTGACACATGTATTACTATCCAGTGTTGTGAGCCTAATTAATAGTTGTAGAGCACTGAAATCCTTGGATGAAAGCTGATATGTAAGCGCAAAGCATTATCATAGGAGTGCAGTACAAATATTTTAAAAGAAGAGCGTATTCATTTTCTCCCAGTGTCTTTAGTCTGTACATGAACAAAAGATCTCGCACTGCAGTTCATTAAAAAAAAGAATTAGCAAGCTAACATGGTATCACAGAACCAATCTTCTTCTCCCTTCTACTCTCTTACTAAAAATGTCCATATTAAAGTCAACCTTGAGGCAAATTTTTTAAAATAAATTATTTCACACAGTCCATAAGAAGAGACATTCTCTCCAGAAATAAGATAGTTACATTTATTTAAACACCTATAAATGAAGCTCTAAATGAATGTGACAATGCATAGTACATTTAAAAGTTACTTTATAGAGAGCAAAATGACCAAAACCCAGTAATATTAATGAACTTTCTGTGGCTAGCAACAAAGTACAAATTGACACAACTCCAAAATGTTAAAGAATATTAAGATTCCATTAAAGGAATCTCAGATCCTTCAGAGAAAACATATTATAATTAAATAAGAATCTCTTCTGTCCATAATCCTCCCACTTTGCTCTCCCTCCTGTGCCATAAGAGCTATACTGTTTTCGCAGAAAAGAGTTAAGAGCAAGATTACAAGAACAAGATACAACAAATATAGCAACCTGCTTCTCCAAAATCCAGTGAGTCCCACAAGCCTTCCCTAACCTTAAGCAAACATGGGCACTTCTAGAAGTGAAACTTAAGACAGCCCACATTTAGATTAAATATACTGGTTTCTTTATAAAGCTACCTGTCACATTAATATCTAGGTGTTACAATCCATGCTGAGACTGTTCATTCTCCACAAAGTAAACAACATTTATTACTTCTTTCAGGATATGAAATCATTTGAAAAAATGATGAATTTTACACTATTTTTCATGAACATTTTTGTGCCAGTTTTATGCTCTCTTCAAATATTCCTATCTGCAGCTTTCCAAGCCATGCAGAAGGTCATGACTATTGGCTCTTCACCTGTTTAGGAAAACAGTTACCCTCCTTCAGCAATGGATCTAAACCAAACTATGAATCATGGCAGCTCCTGGAGGGAAGCGCTCAGGTAAACAAGTTCCTTGTCTCCCTTATTACACAACTCCCTGTCGAGAAACTGTCTGTCTCCTCCTCCTCTTTCCACTGGGGGTTCTACAAGTTCTACAGGAGTGTATAGTCTAAATAGAGGAGAGAGAATGGATTCTAGGGCCAAAATAAGGGCAGGATTTCTTTAATAATTTACCTGGAATTAGGAAAAAGCATGTCTCACCATTAAGGGTCTTCACCACAGAGTTAGCCTTGGTGTTGCCCCTAACTCTCCTCCCATCCATACACAAAGCCCACGCATCTGAATGTAGTGGTGCTTTAACCTGAGCTCGCTGGCACAGCTGGGGTTATGGGTTATAGCCTGGGTTCCACTTTCACTCAGGCTGATAATCCACCATCCCACCCACTTTGCAGTAAGAATGCAAGCTAAATCACCCAAGGGCTGATAGTCCTCCAGTCCCTTCCCACAGGTCCCCAGTGTGTCCAGAACGACAGACAAGTTCTCCCACAATTCACTGGGAAAGACTCCTAAAGAAGCTCAGTTTATTGCAGCACAGAGAATCATGGGATATGCCCCCAAAGTCCTAGTGACACACACAGAGCGGTGCAGTATCACTGAGGACAAAGTCACTCAGATGTGGCTTTGCAGTGTGGCTAGGCTAACCCGGATACCAATCACACAGGCTAACTCTGCAGTCAGGAATTGCTGCTAAACGGAGATTGGGGTTATTGGCCAATGGCAAGAGGGATCGTAGTCTGGAGAGACCTCCTTCATATCTCTGATCACCATGATGGAGGTGATCAAGGTCAGGGTTCAGCCTCCTTTTTCAGGCACAAAGAAGTCAGCCAAGGAGACATTTTTGCATTGTGAATCTCCCTTAAAAACTTCCCTGATGAGTGAATGTGTATCAGCTAGGGAGTAACCTGCCCCGACCTTAGAATCAGACTGTGCGCTCTTCTCGGGCACAGCATCACAGATTCATTTCCTAGGAGAGAGTCTATCGGGGAGATATTATTATTCAGTGGGAGGCCTGCAGAGTTTTCACAGGCCAGTATTCATGAAGGCCACCTCTCTCACAGATAGGGCACTAAGGCTTTTAATTGACAAGTAATTAGTAACACTCTCCTAATAAAGCTGGTGTTAGTTGCTGACTGGCACAGTTGGAAAGACATGTACAGTACCTGTGGCTGCTTCGTCGTCCGACACCTGACTGCTGTCTGAATCAGAAGGCTGTACCATACCTAGGTATTCCTTTATGAGGAGACTCAGCTTCGAATATGCTTCATCACAATCATCTACCGGAAAGAGATGCGCATTTGAAGGAGGAGGAGAAAGGACGCGTGATAAAAGAACAGCCATGCACCAGCATGCAGTTATAGCGGGGGTCGGCAACCTGTGGCACGTGTACCAAAGGTGGCATACACGATGATTTTGAGTGGCACTCGCCGTGACCCTCTTCTAGCCCTGCCCCTCTCCCATGTGGGACCAGCAGCACCTTGGCCGGAGCCGCAACACTCCCAGCCCCAAGCAGCACCGCACAGCGGCCGCTCCCCCGGCCCCACCCCTCTCCCACGTGACGTCACGTGGGCCCAGCACTGGGAGAGAGGCAGGGCCAGGAGGAGGGAACAGCCACCGCGCGGCGTTGCTTGTGGCTGGGAGTGGTTCCTGGCCAGGGTGCTGGGAGCGGGGCAGGGCCACGGGGGGTGAGGCTGCCGTGCAGCACTGCTTAGGGCCAGGAGCGGCTCCCGGCCAGGGCACTGGGCCCACGGCATGTGGGCGAGGGGCAGAGGGGAAAAGTGGGGAGACATCGCACGCCACATCCGAAAGGTTGCCAACCCAAGTCATAGCGTCACAGAAGTCAGAGATGAAAATAAACTAGGAAATATCCCCCCGTCTCACCACTCTCCCTCAAAATTTCCCCTCACTCCCTAAACAAAAGGGAGAAAACATGTTTCACACAATACCACGAAGATCAACAGATTCAATTATTTTACAGCAAGGAGGTGACCAAGTTTCAAAGTAGAAGGGTCCTCACAAATAAGGCACTTGCAGCAGCTTCCTCTCTTTATGCCCATGCTGACCTCAGCTGGGTCAGTATGGCACAGCGTGTAGAAGGCAGCCATGCTCCAGGCCATTTAGGGCCTAAGAGGACAGAAACAATGCACTGAACTCCACTCAGAAACCAACAGACAATTGGGCCCAAGTCCTCAAAGGTTCCTAACATCCACAGTTTGCAGTGAAAATTAGAATTCTGAATACCTTTGAGGATCTGGGCCTGAGTGCAGATCACAGAGCTTCAGTGTAACAGCCTCACGAGAGACACTGCTTAACAAATGTGCAGCTGAATTCCACACCAGGTTCAGTTTCTCGATGGATTTAAGATGTTGCTAGTGCACAATGCAGCAATTCAATCTTCAGATGATAAAGACACAAATCTGCAATTCTTTATGTTCCTGGATAAAAACTAGCTGGGTTCCATTTAGAATCATAGAATATTAGGGTTGGAAGGGACCTCAGGAGGTCATCTAGTCCAACACCCTACTCAAAGCGAGACCAACCTCAACTAAGTCATCCTAGCCAGGACTTTGTCAATTCCGGGCTTAAAGACCTCCAAGGATGGAGATTCCACCACCTCCCTAGGTAACCCATTCCAATACTTCACCACACTCCTAGCGAAAAAGTTTTTCCTTAATATCCAGCCTAGACCTCCCCCACTGCAACTTGAGACCATTGCTCCTAGTTCTGTCATCTGCCACCACTGAGAACAGCCTAGTTCCATCCTCCCTGGAACCCCTCTTCAGGTAGTTGAAGGCTGCTATCAAATCTCCCCTCACTCTTCTCTTCTGCAGACTAAACAAGCCTAGTACCCTCAGCCTCTCCTCATAAGTCATGTGCACCAGCCCCTAATCATTATCGTTGCCCTCCGCTGGACTCTCTCCAATTTGTCCACATCCTCTCTGTACTGGGGGGTCAAAAACTGGACACAGTACTCCAGATGTGGACTCACCAATGCCGAATAGAGGGGAATAATCTCTTCCCTTGATCTGCTGGCAATGCTCCTACTAATGCAGCTCATTATTCAGTTAGCCTTCCTGGCAATAAGGGCATACTTTTGACTCATATCCAGCTTCTTGTTCACTCTAAATCCCAGATCCTTTTCTGCAGAACTGCTGCCTAGCCAGTCGGTCCCCAGTCCATAGCAGTGCATGGGTACATCTTCCCTCCTAAGTGCAGGACTCTGCACTTGTCCTTGTTGAACCTCATCAGATTTCTTTTGGCCCAATCCTCCAATTTGTCTAGGTCACTCTGTATCCTATCTCTACCCTCCAGCATATCTACCACTCCCCGCAGCTTAGTGTCATCTGCAAACTTGCTGAGGGTGCAATCTATCCCATCCTCCAGATGATTAATGAAGACGTTGAACAAAACTGGCCGCAGGACCAACTCCTGGGGCACTCCACTTGTTATCAGCTGGTAGCTAGACATCGAGCCATTGATCACTACTTCACGGGCCGTTGGGCCCGATGATCTAGCCACCTTTCTGTCCACCTTATAGTCCATATATCAACCCATACTTCTTTAACTTGCTGGCAAGAATATTGTGGGAAACCGTATCAAAAGTCAAGATATATCATGTCCACTGCTTTACCCACATCCACAGAGCCAGTCATATCATCGCAGAAGGCAATCAGATTGGTCAGGCATGATTTGCCCTTGGTGAATCCATGCTGACTGTTCCTGATCACCTTCCTCTCTTCCAAGTGCCTCAAGTGCCTCTGGCAGACTCAAACCTGCTATTTTGAGCATCAATTTGCCTTCCCTAGCTTTTGTTTCAGAGATGATTTTATCTGCATGGCAGTTTTGGTGCCTTCATTGCCATCACCCTGGTTAATCGGATTCTTGGTACAAAAGAGATTAACTCACCCATGTTGATTACTGCATCAAAGTATCCGGGAAATTCCTGATTTATTTTGATATACATGTCCACTCTGGAGACTGCAACTTCAATCTCTGGCCTGCTAAACAGCCCCTTCCTCCGCAGATGTCCCTCATATTTTTCTTTGTTCATGGGTACTAACAGGATATATCGAGGTTCAAAGTAGGTATTTTTCAAACTTTTCACACCCTTTAAAGTAAAGCAGAAAGAACCCGATAATGTTTTATTCCTGAAACCCAGTGACTACTTACTGAAGTGCTCTGTTCATGATGACCCTTTATTTATTACAAACCATCATATTTAGCAATGTATATAAGTTACATTTATTGTCTTCAATATCTGGCACCAAATTCAACTTGAAGTGAGTGAGTACAACTCCCAGGAAACCGATAGCTTCATTGGTGATTTAAAGAATCCTGCTTTCTTATACCTGCCTGTTAACTATTTTTCATGTTACACCGTATCCTTTCTCCACCTTATTTTGCACATGAGAAGTCATACTCCTGTACTTCTTACAACCATTTTCTAACTAATTTACACCCCACATGTAACTTGCATCACCACTGAATTTGGCCCTTACCTTTTTACAATGAACAACATGAGAATCTTCTTCTCAATCAGAATGTCTTTCTAACTGGTGCCGAGCAGCCTGACAACTTTCAGAGAGGAGGGTTTATTAAACCACAGCTGTTTATGATGGTAAATGAACTGATTTTGAATTTTTGACAGTATGCCTTGTACCAAACCATGATATTCTGAGAAAGTGGGAAGTCTACATCTGGACTAAACATACTCAGAGGCCACCTACCAAATTGGGCCCCTCAGGCAAATTGACACAAAACAGCCAGGGAGGGCACAACTTTTAGTTTATGTTTAGGATACTCATCTGGGATGTGGAGGACCCTGGTTCAAGTCCTCCCTCCACCTGAGAGGGAGAAGGGATTTGAACTGAGATCTGCCACCTCTCTAACCACTGGATTATGGGGTTTTCTGTTGTGGGGCTCACTCAGTCTCGCCTGTTGAAGCTGTTCCACTGTGGATGAATAATTAAAGAGTTATGTGGTCTGGAGAGAGCGAGGGAGAGAGAGTACAAGCATGAGAATGACTCTACAGCCCGGTGGTTAGAGCACTCACCCAGGATGTGGGAGAACCAGGCTCCAGTTTCCCCTGCTCCAGTGACTCTTTCATTATTGATCCACAGTGGAACAGCTTCGACTGGAGAGTCTGAGGGAGCCCCATGACAGAATATCCCATAGCCCGATGGTTACGGCACTCACCAGAGAGGTGGTTGATCTTGGTTCAAATTCCTTCTCCCCCCCCAGTGAGTACCTAACCACTGGGCTACAAGTTGTAAGAGGGAGGAGGGGGTCCCATCTGTGAATTACTAGCAGAGATAGGTGCCACCCTGCAGCCTGAACTTAGGCACCTATCTCCTTGAGGGACTTAGCACATATCCTTCTGGTCGTCTCACTCTGGCTAGCTTAGATGTTTCCCTGCCTAACATGCTAGCTTTTGTGAACAGCATTCTAAGGTCCCGATCTCTCCCCATTCATTGTATGAGGAACCTAGGCACCTAACTCAAGGTTTGTGAATTGCAGTGTGTTCCTTTGATTTTCTAGGCTGCCAGAAGTTGGGTGTTTTGATGCTCAGCTTTGCAACATCTAACTCATTTTGTGCATCCAGGCCTAAGTAACATGCTCAAGGTCACACACAGGAAGTCTGTAGCAGAGCAGGGAATTGAACATGGTCTTCCAAGTCATAGTTTAGTGCCCTGACCACTGGATCATCCTTCCTCTCTACTGAAAGGAATTCTCATAATGATAATTATTTAATTAGAGAAGAAACTACAAAGATTAATTTGATTCTTTTGGATTGATAGTGAACAAGTTTCCATGTTTTGTTTTAGTAACACCTACCTCTATTTCCAAATGAACACAGCTTGCAAGTCCCTCTCTGGCAATGGACTCTATAGTGTCTCTTCCTAATCCATAGGAATGGCTGCTATATTTAAAGGTTACAATAAATTTCCCCTGAAATTAAAATAATGAGGTGTTATAACAATGGAAAGACAGGAATGAAAACAACTCTCCAAAAGAAGCATGGGTAAAAATGATTGTTCTAGACTTCCTTGGTTACCATTAGTATACAGCTCCACAAAGCCTAAATCATCAGCGATAACAAGGCCACCTGGGGTGCAAGACTTGCAGAGAACAGCAAAGAACAGGCCTCAAGGGTGCAGGCTTGTACATTGTTTGTGGATAATAAAACATCGGCTCATTGAAAACAAAGAGCTGACAGGTTACAACTTTACATTGGTTATTCATTCACCCTGCAAAGAAGCACAAGATCTAAAGCAAGGGGCATCTTCCTCTGACAGTGCATCAAACTGAATGGCAGCCCAGGATAAAAGAGAAGATACCAAAGAGGATACACAAAGCAAACCTGCAAGGAGAACATATATTTAGGAAGTAAATTTCAACAGTGAAACTTGGCAAGTAGAACTTCGGTGCCTAGTAGTGTGTGTCTAAAGATATTCTTTGGAAAATAAACTACACTGTCTTTGAGAGGTAAACACTAAACACCAGCTCAAAGGCTTATGAATGTGTGGGCTCCCCTGCTTATGCATATACCAACAAAGTGCTGTACTGGCACTTTTTGAGCATAAACTGGATTGTGAGTACAGATAGGAACCAGAAGCAATAGCTGGAGACATTCTATTAGCAGGAAGAGAGGCAGGTACAATGCCTCCAGGATCAATCTGCTATCCTTTAAATCCTGTGCTCCTGGACTCTCAGAAGGTTGAGAAAGATATCAGGACCCTAGCCACAAGCCTTCTTTGGGCTTTTTAGCACACTATCCTCCCCCCCCCCACCCACCCACACCGCATTCACATATGCAAATGACCAATAACTTATTTGTATTACAATAGTACCTATAGACTCCAACTGATCTATGTGCCCCATTGTAAAAGGGACTGTAGCTAAACACAGGACGAGACAGTCTAATTGGCCATTTGCACACATAAATAGCTGATTTGCACATGCAATTGTGGTTACTGGACATGCACATTAGTCATGTAATTACATGCACACACATCATTTTTTCAAAAATCAGGCCCTTAGAGACTTTTTTTTTTAAAGTGAGATGCAGTGAATTCACTGATACTACAGGATTAGGCCTACCAAGCCACTAGTCCGATTCTTACCATGTTCAACATATTGTCAAACACCTCCTGAGAAACGAAGTAGTAATCAAGTCTGTTTTCTTCTCCAAAGTAAGACGCCCTCGTGGTGTGACAGGGGCTGGAAGATATAAGTATGTTAAAGGTACCACCAGTTTTCAATCATTTAAGAAGCTGTATAGTGGAGGAGAGAGAGGGAAGAGTCCTAGAAATCATTTTATTTGAGGAATATGAAGAGGTGCAAATCATACCACTAATGCTGCATATTTGAAAGACTAGCTTATAAATGCAAAGAAACAGTATTAATATAACATTACGTTTGGGCTATAAATCCAAAAACACAGGACTGTCTGAGCCGAAGCTGTCACAGCACCTTTAAATAGGGAAGTGATAAATTCACTCTTTTCCTACCCTTGGCTATGTTGACTCCTAGCTGATAGATAGGAATCCTAGATACAGGAAGGGGTGGCGGGAGACAGTTTGAGCAATGAATAGAAGTTGTAAGAGGGGATCGGTGCTGGAATCAGTGAGGTTGGCTGGAATCAGAGGAGGTAAGGGTGCTATTTAAAATGTGCACCTCTATTCAAGGACAACAATTCGTAAAATCTGACACATGAACTTTCTTTTAGGATGCGAGTTATACAAACATGAATTTGGCCAAATATCTAAGTCTACATATGAAGAAATTTCGGTTTAAAGGATCCAGTCCCTTCCTACCCATTCTGCTGCACATAAGCACCAGCACATTGTCCTCAGTCACTCCTAACAGTGGGTCACATTCCATTCCTGAGAGGTATGTTGCTACCAGTGTTTTCTACCACAGGACAAGTAGAACAAAAACGTTATGCAGAGCATCAGCACAGACTTACACTGATCATATTTTATCTCCTTGACTTTCTGACCAAAAACATAGCCAAAAATATTACATCTAAATATATGGAGTCTGGCTGTGTTATTAAAACAATGATAATGGATTTTAACCAGTTTTTCAAAATGAAACTGGACAGACAGTTTGTATGCTGAGGTTTGGATCCTGAAGCCCCAAATTGGAGATTAAAGAATGAAAAAAAAGCCACATCACACTTAGGAGCAGCGTTGTCTAGGTCTGGGGACTGTCTCTGGGCTGCCAGACTTCATTTCAAAGTGTGACACAAACATGCTTTATTTGGGTACGGGTAGTCAACATAACTGATGATACATAGAACACTCGTGGGCCTGGGTCTCATTTATGTTGTGGCGCTTTTACATTGTCAGAGTGATGTAAAGGGACCCTAATGTAAATGAGAATCAGACCCTTGTATGTCTGTTACTTTATATGCCAAAACCTATGTGAGTACCATTTGTACTTAACTTTGAATTGCTTAGGTTTCTTTCAGTTGTCTTTTTTGTCCAACAGATGTCTCAGTGGATTCCTAACACCATAAATTGGTCAGCACCTAGCACAGTGGAATCCTGGTCAATGACTAAGGGTCCTAGACACTACAGAAATACAAATCAATAAAAACAAGGCCCTTCTTCTCTTTTTTTTTTATTTCTTTTGAGTTTTTGTAATGAAAATCTTGTAACCCTTGTCTTGTTTCCTTGTAATTTTATTCATTTGATCAGAGAAATCTAGGGTTGGAAGAGACCTCGAGAGTCCATCTCCCCATGCTGAAGAAGAACCTAGACCATCCCTGACAGATGTTTGTCTAACTTTTACTTAAAAACCTCCAATGATGGGGATTCCACAACCTCTCTAGGTAACCTATTCCTTCCTTATTTATAGTTACAAAGTTATAATTACCCTTATAGTTAGAAAGTTTTTCCTATTATCTAATCTAAATAACATTAGCTGCAAATTAAGCCCATTACTTCTTGTTCACTGTATGTGGAGAATCAATGATCCCCGTCCTCTTTAAAACAGCCCTTAAAATACTTTAAAACTTATTAGGTCCCTCCTGAGCCTTCTTTTCTCAAGACTAAATATGCTCAGGGTTTTTTTTAACCTTTCCTCCTGGGGCAGATTTTCGAAACCTTCCATCTTTCTAAACCTTCCACCTTCCAGTTGTTGCTCTGCTGTAGATTTTCTCCAATTCATCCACATCTTTCTTAAAGTGTGGTGCCTAAAACTGGACACAGCACTCCAGCTGAGGCCTCTCCAGTGCTAAGCAGAGCAGAACAATTACTTCCCACGTCTTACATACAGCACTCCTGTTAATACACCCCAGAACAAACACGCACACGCACCGGGGCTGAGGGGAGATTTATTCCTTTTTTTTCCTGTACTGAGGTCTTAGATTTAATGTTGAATAAACTCTTTTATTTAAACACACCTCGGTTATAAACCACTAAGAAATTAATTTTATAATGCACAGATCCTTAGCTGTACCAGCACTAGCTTGTGCCGCTATTTTTTCAAATGAGAACAGTGTGATGCACATGGACCCTATAAAACTTTCACTTCAAAGGCTTGATTTTCTCAAAGGTATTATAAATGTATCCAGCTTTAAAGGTCATTCCTGAGCATAAACCAGATGGTCTCAGTGTCCAATTTCATTTTTCTAAACACTTTTACACATTACAACTTTTTTAATTGCAAGGCCATGTTCACATTTGAACTGCCACGGTATCTTTCATGAAATAAATTTTTAATAAGTGGAATGTTTGAAATTTAAAACAGTAAGTCATAACATTGCTGAAATCTCCACTGAATAATTAAAATACAACTTTGCTTTATAGTTGCAATGTTCTGCTCTGTTAAAATGCTGTCTCTCCTTTTTTCTCATGCATAAAACTTCTGAGGAGTAATACATATAAAAACAATGCTTTTAGAAAACATATAAAGCTTGGACAATTCTGGCCAGTTTTCAATTAGTTGTAATTTCCAAGCTGGTCTCTCAAAGCTTAAATAGTTTCAAACAAAATGAGTGCATCACATCATCAGATCTGATTTTTTCAATCATGTAACCTTCACAACTTTTCTGTCAAAAAGTCCTTTGATCTTGCTAGTGATGAGTTAATCTACCATTATAACATATTACAAACACAGAGCAGATAAAATGCAAGATGTCTTCTTCACATTATAGCACCTGAGTTGAAAGAGGCAACTATTATATGACATCACAGATATTCAAACCAGGGTTTTATGGTGCTGGGCTTCCAAAGAACTAATTCTGCTTCTACATTGTCAGCTATTATATATGCACTTAGTGCTCTATTCTTATGACATATTACATTAGTACCCAGCAGCCCCATTGTCTTAGGTGCTGTACATACACATAATAAGAGGCAGTCCCTGCCTGGAGGAACTTACAGTCTAAAACAAGACAGAATGCAACAAATATGCATAGCAAACAGACAGTGGGAATTGGAGGAGAGATGATAAACACCAGTAACATGTGGCTACACAGATTACTGCAATGTGTACTCTATAGTATTACCTTTGAAATTTAGAAGCTACAGTGGTAAAGAATGGAGGATTCCCACTTTCTTTGTCCGCATAAACCACAAAAAGCATATTGCACTGGTTCAGTAATTATACTAGCATCCTATTAACTTCTGGATGCAATGTGTAAATGCACTATGTAGAGGCACCCACACTTTTGTAATGGGGTGTGGCAGACTGACAATTTCCTGGAATATCTGGAATGAACTTTACTGAATTAAGTTAAACTTACAGAATTAGTTTTAACATCTTTGGAGGTCATTCTATTAAAATTGCAATTGTGTGTTACTGTGGAATTGTATGTATTTCCAAGGGAAAAGTAAACAAGAGAAGAGCAGGGGGTGATTAGGCAAATTCACTGAGACTGTAACATCTCCAGAGAAGCCAACCCCTGGCAAGATATACATATATTAGGGTTCCATCTGGATTCTCCAGGGACCAACAGACACAGAAAGCATTTCTGGATTAACAGCCTGGTCTTAAACTGGCTTATGGCCTTCTTCCCGATCCAGCAAATGGACAGGACCTCTGGTCCATGGAGGGTCCCAATCCTCAGGGTAACATGGGAAGGACTGGGCCTCCCAGAATCCATGTTAGGGTTGGGATTATTTTGGTAAAATGCATGTAAAGTCTTTTATTGTTTTAATATGTTTTTACTGAGAATAAAGTCGATTTGCCTGTGAAGTGCTGCCTTGTAACTTATATCTGTGGACAATAACTGTTGTTTCTGACAAGAAAGCAAGCAGGTGTCCTTGGGCAACTGTCTGCACTGGGAAATACACAGTGACTGCAAAGAACTGTACAGCCTGGGAATATCTTGGTTCGAAGGGAGGGGGATGTGGGTCTCCATCCAAAAAGGCAACATCTGGGGAGCTGGAAGCCAAGAGCGGTTGCCCTTACTGAACAGCAGAGGGGAAATACAGGAGCAGTTGCCCTGAACTCTTACACTGGACACATTAACATGAACTAAAGAAAAAGTTAGGATGGATGGATGGATGGAGCAGTAAAAGGCACTTTTTTTTGCTTTGCTGTTCACCTTTAAAAGGATCTTTGATAATTTAAACAGCATATTAAAAATAGGGAGATATTATATGATTACTTCAGACAGCCAAGATCTACTAGGAGATAGAATGCCTTGCAATGACCATTTAATAGTCTTCTGTAACATTTAACTTTAAAAAAAAGCTACCATTTGAGCCTTGACAACAGTCCATGGTCTCTTAAACTGATGAAGTAAATTTACCTGTATCTGAAGAAATTGTTGAACTGTCTGCAGATTCTGTGAGAAAGTTCCCTCTTTCCACAGGCCAGGGGCCCAACTAATACCAACATAGGGTAGGGAGCGTCAAGGCTAGGTAAAGTGCTGCAAGGAGAAAAAACAAACAAGGCACTATTATACTTCCTACAATGGACACTTGTACCAGCATCATATAAGGTCTTTGGGAACAGCATATCATATTGGAATTAATCTAATCTATCATGCTGTTCATGTCATTTGCTACATAGGCAAAGAAAGCAATGGAAAATCATGTGCGTGCAATTAGGCATGTTTTAAGCATAAAAACAGCACCAAATATTTCATTAAAAATCCCATAGCATATTTTGCAAAAAGAAGGATGTTATCCTGATGTACCCTGCTCAGACTGCAACTTGGATTTACAGGTTTTTCTGAAGTTCCCTCTGCAGTTACAGTGTTGCTGTGGACTGTTAAAGAGTTGCCCAGCTCCAACTCAGACATGGCAACATTTCAAGGGTAGGATAATTGAGCCTTGACATTATTTAGGCCGGCTCCTTCAAACCTTTATAACTCTCATGAAAGTAATCTCATTGATGTCAAAGGTTTGCATGATAAGGGTGACAGTTTGTAAAGTGCTCTACAAATGGGATGAAAGACACTAAGAACTATGGGCCCAATTTTGTGCAGTGCTAAACACCCTTAATTCCCATCGACCTCAGTGAGAGTAGAAGGTGCACAGCACCCTGCAGGATAAGATGCAAAGTGTTTGCAGAAACACAACAGCCTAACTTAAGATGCTCATATATTAAAAATTTTAGCCTAAATCCATATTAAGTGGCTTGATTTTCAGAGGTGCTGAACATCCAGCAGCTTCCATTAAAGTCAATGGACATTTTTGAAAGTGAGGCCTCTTATTTAGGTGCCTAAATATTAAGTGTAAATTTGCACACCTGTTTTTGAAAATCTTAGCCAGAGATGTTAAGATTATGTCATTTGATGTGCCAAAAACCAGCTGAAATCATTTAAAATCCTCCACCTTTTTCTGACGCTAATAAATGGCTTGACCCATATAAGTTTTATTTTAAAGAAAACAAATCATATCTACGTTCCAAACTTCAGACTAATGTGATTTCAAGTAGCTGAGTACAAATGCCTGAAAACAGAGCAGACAGTGCAAACAGCAACAGAAGCAGATGATTAATCTATCTGAAATAATGTTAGAGCTGTTTTGCTGGTATGAGCTGATGCAGGAGAGAAGCCATTACTCTGAATTATCTCATTTTTTCCCCTTCACTTATGTTCAACAGCTATCTGTCTAGGTACTGCCATAGTACCATACTATCTTTGTGCCTCTAAGGCATTAATGGATGTCTTAATCAAAACACCCCTGTGAGGTAGGGAAATACTATCCCTACTTTACAGATGAGAAACAGAGACACAGATTAGACTAAGGTCACAGAGAGAGTCTGTGGCTAAACTAGGAACTGAACCAAGGTCACTTGAGTCCCAGTCGAGGGCCCTGTTCTTTAGACTATCCTTACCCCCTTGGGCTAAGATGTCAGTAGACTCCTTCAGCAGAAGAAGAGATTACTCAACTTGTGCAGTAACTGGAGTTCTTTAAGACGTGTGTCCCTACGGGTGCTCCACTTCAGGTACACATGCACCCTGCATCTTTAATCAGAGATTTTTGGTAGCAGCGCCCATTCGGCCCACATACGTGCCCTACACATCCTCATCCCTGCACCGAGGCTATAGAGGGCTGCAGAGGTGAACTGCCCTCAGCTCCTTCTTCACCGCAAAGTCCCACAAGGGAGACTCTGAAGCAGAGGGGAAGGAGGGCAGGTAGCGGAGCATCCATAGGAACACACATCTTGAAGAATTCCAGTTACTGCACAAAGTAGGGATGTAAAAATTAGTTTAATTAAAAATCCGTTTAAACATTCTATAAATAGAACAGTTAAACGCGGGTGGGGGGGCGGTAGCTACAGATGGGCAGCTCTTGCTGGCAGGAGATGCGGAGCCGGGGAGAGGGTGGTGAGCAGCACTAGGCTGCCCCCCGCAGCTGGGCTCCACCCCCCCCCACAGCCAGCCCAGCTGTGGCTACCCGGTGCTGGGCTCCGTGCCTCCCCCTGGGAGCCAGCCCAGCTGTGTCTACCCCGGCTCTAGGCTCAGTGCCTCCCCCCAAGAGCCAGACCAGCTCTGGCTATCCTGGTGCTGGGCTCTGTGCCTCCCCCCATCCACAGGGGAGCAGAGCCCAACTGAGGATACCCCCTTCACCCTTCTGCTGGGCTCCAAGCCTCCCCACCAGGGAGAACTGCCCAGATGCTCTCGCTGGCAGGGAGCTGAGCTGAGCTGCTGCTCCCCTCCCCCGAGTTTAAACTGTAATAAGCTGTTTAAAACATTTAAACAGCTGGTTACCGTTTAAATGGTTACATTTTTACATCCCTAGCACAAAAAGAACAACTTCTCCTTCGTCAAGCTGTGTCCCTATGGGTGCTCCACTTCAGGTGACTCCTGAGCAGTATCCCCTTAAGGAGAAGGGAGCTTCAAAGCAGATCTCAGTACTAAAGAGACAACTGCATTACCAATTGCAGCACCTATCTAATGGCATGAACTAGAACATAAAGGTTAGAGAAAGCATGTACAGAGATTCATGTTGCAGCCCTGCAGATTTCAGCCTCTTTGGGATGTCTAAAACACCTTTCAGTAAAGCCACCACGTAGACTGTGACTCTGTAGAATGTGCTATCACTCTGGGGGGAGACTGAATGTCAGCCAAGTTATAACATGCAATAATGCACCCAAAGATCCATTTTGAAAATCCGTGCATGGAGATTGTGGATCCCTCAAGTCTGTTGAAATTCAGAAGATACTTTTGGTAAAAACTTAGCAAGTAGTTGTAATGAGACCTTTTCATTGGAGAACATTGTACCTGGAGGGCCTTCCATTAAGGTCCCTAGTTTCTCGACCCTCCAGGGAGAAGTGATAGCCACCACTCATGGTGTATGGTAGTCTCATTAAGCAATTAAGGGCAAGATTCAAGTTCCAGATTGGAGTAGGGTCTCTAATTTGTGGAAAAAGATTCATTAGACTTCATAGAAATCTTGACATAGTAGGACGAGCGAAAACTGAAAAACCTTTTACTGATAAATGAAAGGCAGTTATATCTTCCAAGTGAATCCTGATAGAACTCACAGAAAGCCCTGATCTTTTCAGTTCCAACAGGTAGTCTAGGGGATGATGGAAAGAGAAAAGCAGGCAGGCAAAACTTGTCAACAGATACATCAAAGATTGTCTCTTCCATTTTTGAAGGTAAAGTACATCTCGTAGACTTCTTCCTGCTGTTTAACAATATCTGTTGAACTTCTGATTAACAAGAAGTCTCTATTTCAGAGAATCATTGAGGAGCCATGCTTGGAGCTGCAAAACATCCAAGCTGGTGTGAACTGTCTGACCAACATCATAAGACATCTCGCGGGGACTGGTCAGAAGCCACGAACTTGGTTAAGAGTTAAGTTAGATGAGATAAGGATACCAGATTTGACTTGGCCAGTTGGTGCAATCAAAATGACTGTGGCCTTGTCTTGCTTCATCTTGTTGTGGACTTTCAAGAGCAACTGCATTGGCAGATAATTAAAGGAGACACTTTGCTCATGAAGGCCTCTCCTAGTGATTGGGGTCAAGCCCACCTGTGGAACAGAATTTGTTGCATTTTGCATTGGCTACAGTGGCACAAAGATCAACTTCTAGACATGCTCAAGGTAGAAATATGTTGTGAAGGACACAAGAATCCAGCTCCCATTCATAACTCTAGGAGAAGCATCTTCTGAGGTTGTCGGCTGTGGTGTACTCAATGCTCAGAACATAAGCAGCTGAGATGATTATCCGGCTGACTATATGTCAATTCAAGAATTTTATCGCTTTCGGCACAGAGCGAAGGGAAACATGCCCCACTCTGACAATTGGTGTAGAACATGAAGATCACATTGTCTGTCATGATATTGAGGGATTTGGCTCTAATCAATGGGAGGAATTGGGAGGAAGCCCTCCTGACCGCTCTCAGTTCCAGAATGTTGATGTGCAGAATACTCTTTTAGGTGGATCATTTGCCCAGGATGGTGTGTGGTCCAAGAAGAGCTCCCCATCCCAAAATTTATTTATGTAATTTAGTGTATTTATTATCATTAAGTATGTTTATAGGGGTTATATGTGTTATGGCCAGTGAGGGGGCAGGGCAGGGGGAGCACATGTTTTACCTAGTGTTAATTAATGGGGCTTTCACTCAAAAAGGTTGGGAACCACTGTATTAGAGCCCTGATCCGAAGCCAGTGTTAGGGATTGCTCCACCATGAGAAGCCTGAACTTGATCTCCCTATTCTTATGAGATCTACTCTGAAATAAAGTACAGATCTTACATTTCAAGGGAATATGAGTATCCCCCCACACACCTGAGACATCCAGAGCATCCCACACTAACTGAGAAAGACTCCTTACAGAAAAAAACATTCAAAGGCTGGGGATCCCAGCATACGCCAGAAATAAAGAGTTCAAAGTGACCCCATTAAATGGGGAAAACAAAGTAAAGGGAAACGATCTACAATTATAAACTATTTACAACTATAACTAACTAACTAAGCTAAGGTATTAGTAGAAGCAGACACGCTAGAGAGTCACTCTCAGGCTGACGGTGGTTGAGAAGGAACTGAGAGTGGTTCACCCACACAGCCCTATGGAGTCTCAGTGCAGGCATGAGGATGTGTAAGGCACATGTGTAGGCCAAATGGACACTCTACCAAAAATCTCTGATCAAAGCCACTGGGCATATGTGCACCTGAAATGGAGCATCCTTAGGGGCATAGCTTTTATCCTGGTTATAGACATATTTACACAACTGCCACAAAAATAATCTTTACAAAATACACTGAGACATTAAAACTGTCAATTTGGTAACAATATGCAAAATATTCTCCCTGTATTCTCTATATCATAAAGTTATTACTGTGATGCATTCAGTTCAAGTAAAGAAATTCCCCATCTTCACTGTTACTCCATCTTTCCATGTTGCCTTCCCCCTTTCCGCCATTTGTTGTCAGGAAGGGACCAGTTCAACACAAAACAAGCCCAACAGATGCCAGTGATAGCAATAACTATTACTGTGAGAGAGTGAATTATTAAAAAGGGACCATTTTAAAAATAGGAATTTTATGAAACACGTTTAATAACTGGTGATTTCAGAATTTATCTACTGTGGCTGATGGCCGGTTTCCCTCAGTGGGTCTCGCACAGTGGGCCAGGAAGTTGCCCGTCAGTCTTCCCACAGGGAGGGGGTAGGGACCCGGGCCCACCCGCTCCTCCGGGTCCCAGCCCAGGGGCCCTATAAGAAGCAGCTATGTGCTGCTGGTACTGCTTTCCAGACGGCACACTCTTCCCCTGGGCTAATTTTCCCCCTCCTTCAGTCCTTCTGGAGCTGGTACCTTCCTCCTCACTGCTCCACCACAGCGCTCTGCTCACCAGCTCGTTCCTCGGCACAGCTCCGTACTCCTATCACCACCGCTCAGCACTCCTCTCACCTCACCTCACCTCACCACAGCACAGCACTCCTACTTCCTCCAGCTCATGCGCGGGGTGTTTGGGGGGGGGGGCGGAGCCCTTTTATGGAGCACCTGGCTGATCACTAATCAGCCTCAGCTGCTCCTAATTGCCCCCAGTGGTTCTGAGTGAGTCAGCAGGGAACAAAGCCCGGAGCATTCTGGGGCTCACATATCTCCCATCCAGCACTCTTCTACTGCCTTCTGCCTTCACCATATCACACTACACACAGTAGAGGTGTTCTCATTATTGTCTCCAGGCCACATCACTTGCAACTAAAGACACCAACGCAGTGAGGATAAAATCAATTTCTTCAATATATTTCTAATATATCCCTTATAAATACATATAATACACAAGTACCTGATACAGCCTGGTAAATTGCAGATTGCTCTCTACAGCCATCTCTTTTACAAAGTAGTGTCATATCCTATAACTATATACTATATAATTAAACAACATGACTACACTTAGAATTCTCATTTCTTAAATACCACTCCTGTTGCTAGTCCACAGGAACATGTTCCCAAAGTCCCCATATTTACTATTTTATCAGAAGAACAAGGAGAACACA
The DNA here is from genome assembly GCF_026122565.2 of Emydura macquarii macquarii. Taxonomy (NCBI): domain Eukaryota; kingdom Metazoa; phylum Chordata; order Testudines; family Chelidae; genus Emydura; species Emydura macquarii. The sequence goes on along the minus strand of NW_027133607.1, from coordinate 7,310,177 downwards.
TAACAAAACAGTCTTTAATTACATCATCATACAATTTTTGCCCACTACCTTGTAAGGTACCACTATGGTCATTTGGTCCGATCTCCTGTATAACACAGGACATAGGACTTCAAGTCCAATATCTGTGGTTGAGCCAGAACATATCTTTGGAAAAACATCCAATCTTGATTTAAAATTTTCCAGTGATGGAAAATCTACCACAACCCGTGGTAAGTTGTTCTGATGTTTAATTACCCACACAGTTGAAAAAAATTGTGCCTTATTTCTAGTCTTAATTTCTCTAGCTTCAATTTCCAGTCTTTATACCTTACTCATATGTTTGTTTGCTAGACTGAAAAGCCCTATATGACAAAGTTTCTTTTCCCCATATAGACTGACTTAGCCTTCATGTGTATCTAAAGTTGTAGAAAAAATGATATATTATCTTGTATTATTTAAATACTAGTAAGTTATATAATTAAACACAGTTTCATATAGCCTACACAGAAAGGGCATTGCACAATGTTAATGTTAATGTTGACATTTCCTGATTGTTGAGTGTAGAATTTTTCAACTTTACAGTTCTTTACATAGTTTTTAATGGAATTATTAATAATATAGTAAAATTAAAATGTCCTGCATGTGATCTAAGGAAATTAATGCAAATGAGCTATAAAAATGTGGATGCAAGAAGCATTTTCTAATTTAGAAAATTAGGAAAAAATCATCATTAGGAAGATTTCACTAATGAGTGCAATGCGTGCTTTTCCAGCTGAGCACTGGCAAGCACTCAAAGCTTAATTAACATTATTGGTTACTCCCATAAGTCCCAGACCATATGTTTACCTGTTTGTTTATACAGTACTTCTGACTGAATACAGAGGTTTACAGAAGTGTCTATCTCCAGCACTGAACTCACATACCTACTCATAAAGAAATACCTGAACTGGGCCTATGTCTGTGTTAGAAGGGATGCCAAGCATGGAATGCCTTCTGGCAAAACAACTGTGCTTTTCAAGAAATAGTCAATTACAGCCCAATCCTGCAAGATGCTAATTGCCTTTTGCAAGCTGCTGGGCTCCTTGAGAGCAATCAGCGCCGTGGAAACGACACTCAGCATCTTTCAGGATCAGGGCCATAGAGAGGAAGCCATTCTACCTGTAGGAATCACAATGAACGTCTTCTAAAAATGTAGATTTGGGGATTACTAAAGTATGGACCTAAGTCAGAGTGCGCAATTATGTGAACTTAAGTGATGATTTGAGCACCCATATCTAGACTCAAATAATAAAACTGCACATCTACAGCACCTTTCATCTGAGTATTTCAAAGCACTTTACAAACATTCATGAATTAAGCCTCACAACATCCTTGGGAGGTAGGTGAGTAATAGTCCCATTTTATAGATGGGAGATGAAGCAGAGAGAGGTCACATAGCAAGACAGTGGCAATGCAGGGAATAGGCCCAAGATCTGACTCCCAGTTCTGTGCTTTAACCAGTAATCAACACTTGTCCAAATGCAGAACTGGTCAGAATTCCATAAATGCAAGCTCAAAAATTTGGCTTTGTGCATGTAAATTGTGCTCTGAGTTGCAAAGTAAAGCTATTTTGCTCACAATGGGACGCCAACAGTGTGAAGGAAAGGAGTAAATAGAGTAGAAAGAAGATAACTTTTAGAGCTCTCTTCTCCCTCTAGAGATTTTGAAATTGCCTTTGGATATTGATAGAGTTTTTGCATCTTTCATTTATGGTGCAAATGGCCATCTGCTTCAACAGATTGTTTAAAAGAAACAGAACTGTGGGCAATCTGTCTCAGAGCTTCAAGGTGAACAACTAACTTCATTTCATAATCAATTCAGCCAAGCAGGATATGCCTAATTTCCAGGCTGACAACAGCACACTGCAGAATGCCTACTCTTTGTTAGACTGATTTAAAGGTGGAAGAGGGACGGAGAAATATCCCACTGAATATAGCAACATATTCTGCTTTACCTGAGTGCCACCTACAGGGCCCGATGGGAACTAAAGATAAGGTTACCTGTCAAAGATCTTCTGTGGCTGAATCATGCTGTACATAATATGGGTCATATGGTCTCTAGCAGCAACTACTTCTGGAGGAGGATCATACTGATTCACAGCGGCAACCTGTTTCCAGAGTTAGAGGCATAGGAAAGAAGAAGTGATGTCCTTGTTCTTACCTGCAATACCCTGAATAGAATAATCTGAATAATGATAGCTTTGTATTTATGAGGGGCAGCCCTTCTATCCAGCTTGTGTATGATCACTTGACTGTATAAAGCTTTGCAGGAAATTTAAACTAATCTTAATAGATACATGGAAAGCATCCAAAACTAACTCACCATCTCTCTTAATTTATTCTATTTTTTTCTTGGATGGAGGATAAGGCGAAGGGAAGCAGGTCATCTCATAAAGTACATACGCATTTTGTTTATATTTTCATTATTCATTACTTTTTCTGTTGTTAGTGCTGGTGAAAACTGTCAGGTTGAAAGTCATAGAGACAGAAATCCTTCATTTACTCCCCAGAAAAGGGAAAGCATGGGTACCAGCAATGCAAGCTCCCTCCAAAGTGGTCCTGAAAATGTACTTCATCTTTGATCTAGGAGGGAAAGTGGAGTTCAGTCTCCAAGTTCTTCCCATTCTTCTCCATTCTGCTGAAATCTGTAGCCATGTTACTGATCAGTGGATTTTTTTTATGTAGACAGCAGCCCATTAGGAAATAGATTCAGAACAACCAACTCGTTTCATATAGGCCACCAAACTACAGCTATCAGATGGTAGCCCTTTTAGCTACTCAAATCTCAGACAGATTTAAGCCAGTGATCTAGGGCCTGTCTACACTTGCTGGGGAACCATATTTTAAAACAGTTCTAATAAAGGTGACAAGGCAAGAATGAACGACCTATGGACCATCTTTAAAGGAAGTTTTCTGGCCAAGGCTCAGATCTAAGCTACCAAACCACTAATCCTGATAGTTCTAATATGGTTTTGGCCCATGTACTCTCGTCCCTTATAAACAGTAGTCACATTTAAACACTTCTTCTAAATACAGCTGTAAAGTATAAAAGGAGCCTTAGAAGTGAAACATTCTACACAGTACCAGGTTACCACTAGTCCCTCCAGTTATTTCTTGCAAAAGGCTCTTTTAAAATCACATCCTAACTAATAAAAACAGCTAAAAGAAATACTTGTGTTTTTATAGCTTTCAGACAGTTCATTTTGCAGTACAAGATATCTTAAGAAAATAATACTACTTGGCAGTAACAGGGGTTACATCATCAAAGTACTTTACAAATATTAACTAATGAATCTAAATTACTAACTAGGGACTGTAACGATGGTTAGAATCTACTTTTTATTAAGAAATATAATCTTTATGTAAGATTTGTATATTGATAAACCACAGTTACTTTTGACACTTCAGCAGATACATCAGATGTCAGGGTCTTTAAAGCAAAACTGAACTGAACTGATACCTATTGGCTGGAGTCTGGGGAATCTTTTTCCCCCTTCACATAAAGCAATGTTTATCTGCATAAAAATATTTATGAAAACCACTTTTATTTAACACCTTTGTCCAGAAGGAAAAAGGATTATTTAGCAGCATTCCAGAACTATCTGGTGTTTCCAACAGCTGTCCTATACCTTTTCTTCCACTTTAATCTTCCTGTGATCCAGCTCTGTTAGTCGAAGCAACATGAAAATCACCAACAGCCAATAATCTTTTTGTTCCTAGTAGAAATAAGAGAAGTGAAGCATTCAGTTGTTTTCACTTTTACATATATAAATATTTAAATTCAGATATGCACATAATATCCCAAAAAGGCCACTTTATCATGATATCTTATAATGTTTTTCACATCGAAAGATCTCAATGTGTTGTACAAAGGGCTCATTTCCCTCATCACTGAAATGAAACCAAAGAGCTGTTTAACAGCTTGAACCAACAATGTACAACAGTTTGGGCAAGAAATTGAAGAATAATACCATACCCAACTGTATATTTTCAGGAACATATATGGACAGAAAGTAATTACCCATATTGGAATTAGATAATAACCCATGGCTAATACCTCTAATCTTGCAAGAAGTGTTATGAGAACTTTTCTTTAAAGTTTCAGTATAAAATATGATCACTATGTATGCTTGTAAATCACTTAAAAATAAGTCTGATACATAATAAAAAAGACTAATTAACAATTAAATAGGAAGCTGATATCTTGACAACCTGTTGAAGCATATTAATTCTGAGAAAAGTCAGGTCCTGTTAAACCATTGAAATTCAAAGACAGTCTCAAAGCTGTTTTAAGATAATTGTTGTTTATTTTTCACAAGTAACTGAAAATGCTATAAATTAACTGGAAAACACACACACACATCTTTTAATGGGGTCAACTTCTGCTCTCGGGAGCTTTGTCCATAGTGATATGAGGGCTAGGGGAGTCATTTGCTATGGGGCAAGAGGTGCAATTGGCCCCCTGACCTTGGTTTGCCCCCCCTCCCAACTTTTCATAAATTCCTATACTCCACTCCCCCCCGCTCACCTCCACAACTTTGAAGGACATAATATAATCACAGATAATGTTCTATATGCATTGCCCACCCCACCCAGAATTCTTCTGAAATGACGCCCCTGCTGCAGGGTGAGGAAGAGGTGGTGTATTTCAGACCTTTCTTCACGTTCACTGCATTCTATGTAACAACAGACTATTCTCAAGGAAGCCACCATGGAAATCGACAGTTATCTTGAAACAGGAGGGAGAAGTTAAGCCCTTAATATTTCTTCCCCTAGATTTTGGAAATTACTGCAAAGTTCAATAAGGATCTAAAATCATCAAAGCAGGATGCTAGGACCTTTAATCTTCAGCCCCTTCTAGCACAAGTTATAAATACATGGTGTACAAAGTCAATACATAAGATTTTCCTCCACTTTAAAGTTTTCTGTCATTGATAAATGGGCTGTTTTAGCTCATTAATCAGGGAAGAATGTAGGACCCTTGAATGAGACATCCTAAAGAAAGAAAGAAGATGCTGATTCCAAAGACAGACAAGGTGGCTGAGGTAATCTTTTACTGGACCAACTTCTGTTGGTGAGAGAGACAAGCTGTCGAGCTTACACAAGAAGAGCTCTGCCATAAACTCGACATAGCTACAACAACGATTCCGAGGACAGGCAGTTTTAAAAGGTGGCTGTTCACTCAGAGTTAGATCCAGCTGCCACTGAAGTTAATGGGATCCTTTCCATTGACTTCAGTGGGAACTGAATCAGGGCTCTAAAGCGTTTCAATATTATTTAGAGGGACGTGCCCAGCATCCATTCTGTCCATACATTTCTTTAACAGTTGGACATAGGATGAACTATTCACTGCAAGAACATTTTCAGCTACCTGTTCACCTCTTTCTTACCTGTACTGGGTTCCTTAACAGATTGAGCACCCTGAGGAGAGGCAGGTCTTCAATATATTCCAGCTCACCCAGTTCAGAAATCTAGTTATTCACAGAAAAATAATATCAGTAAAAAGCCAGGTAACGTAAGATAACTATGAGGAGAAAGCATCTCAGTGCCAAACTGTAAAATGCGGATACAAAAATCCCCCTACACCCATAGGTGCTGGAACTAACGATGCTGGTAATGCGGCCACACCCCCTGGCTTGAGGTGGTTTCCATTATATACTGGGTTTAGTTTGGTTCAATGGCTTTCAGCACCCCTACTATAAAAATTGTTGCAGCACCCCTGACTACACCTACCAAAAGTGTACACATATCCATGGCATGCAGTAACAGACTTCTTGTCACACAAACCAGGTAGCTTCCATAATGGTAACTTGCTTAGGCAAGACTGGATGGTTATTTTAAAAGATATGGCTCTTTCCAACCCCTTGCATAGTACCTTGCCAAAGTACAGAGTGCCCAATTTTAATTTTAATTTTTTAAATTTAGACACTGGACCATTTGGAAATATCCTACAAACCACCAACACATTTTGGATAGACCATTAAGCAACAGCTATCATACAGGAGTACGTCTGGCTGAAGTGAACTAGCCAGACAATAGGGTGACCTGAATGACTGCAGCTTGCAGTCAGTTCCTGAAGGTTTAGAGTCACACACAGGGAAAAAACTCCATTTCTGTAAAGGACTTTTGGGGTTTTTTTTTCTCATTTGGTGTCCAAAGCAAAGTTATAGCGGAGGACCTCACGCCCAAACCTGCGTGGCTGGCTGCTTTTGAATGCTAAGACCAATCAGAGGACTTGGCAATTAAAACAAGACATGTCGTCACTTACCTAGGCACTATCTGTGATGAAAAACAACACAAGATACTGAATGATTCTGGATACACTGACAGTGGATTTGTGTATAAAACGACTCCTAATCAGCAAGTCATCCCACACATATTAGCTGCACATACAAGTACTCATTTGTATTTGTGTTAGCTGCAAAAGCAATACTCATATGCAATCATACACGTTGCATTCCCATGTATGGCTTTTTTAAGCTCATTGCACATACATTTTTGCAGATAAGACTACTGAGAAAACTTTTGAAAAAAACTTATGAAAAATAGGCTTTTAAGTCATCATTGCAGGAGCCAGTTAATATAAATCTTTCAAATCATTCTGTACTGTTTCAAAAAATGTTATCTTTGTCTACTTATAAAGCACCCATACAAAATAAAGTGAAATATTTTTATAGAGCCCTGAACTGACACTGTGATGAATTGCAGGTTTGGTCTGTACCACTTCTGAATTGCGAATGATTTTATTAAACTGTATCATGAATCTACTGTGTCATGGAAAGCCTATAGGTATTTGGATTCACTCTGATAGTGAGGTTGTGTCAGGTCTCTTCTCGGCCAGAGCCAATGGTGAGTGCTCTGAATGATGGTCTATTCAAAGTTAAACACTTTGGGCAAATAGGTTTGCTTTCTCTCTCGTCTGAAGATGGGGAGGTTGAGATCAGTGGAAAATTACCAAAAGGCAGAACAAAAGAAGCAAGTGACCTCAGCAGGAGTCTATACAGGGATTCACAGGGGGAATGAGCAAACTGAAACTGAGAGCCACTTTGCATCAGATTAAGATGAGGGAAGCTGCTGCAGGGGCAGGATAGGCAAGGGGGCAGAGGATCCTGCCTGCCTGAGAGAACACAGATAATCTGCCAATGATTCCCAAGGGAAGGATGAGCCTGTGAGAGACATTGCATCTAGCGTATTTTATTGTTTTGTGTGATCTGTACTTAGGGTGGTCACTCGCACATTCCTGGAATACTGGACGTAGCAGTACTTCTGGGACTGGCGTGGGCCTGCCTCCACCAACATGACCCCACCTCCGCCAGCACAACCTCACATGCACAGTGTTTGCAAGGTCACACCCTAAGGGGGGCACCATTTTGAACAATGCACTGCCCCCGTCCCCGCCAATGTGATCTCGCATGCATGACGTATATGAGGTCACGCCAGTGTGGGCAAAGCAGTGCGCTCTCCGTTATGGCATTTCACATCTGATACGGGACAAACCATGTCTGGTTTTTGTCTCAGCACTGGATAGGGGATAAACATTACAAAAGCAGGACAGTCCGGTTACAAATCGGATGAGTGGCCTGCCAGTCTGTACTCTCCTGTGTTTTATATGATTAAATATATGATTATATATAAAGAAGCTTACAAGAAGTGGAAGCTTGGTCAGATGAGTAGGGAGGAGTATAAAAATACTGCTCGAACATGCAGGAATGAAATCAGGAAAGCCAAAGCACAATTGGAGTTGCAGCTAGCAAGGGATGTGAAGGGGAACAAGAAGGGTTTCTACAGGTATGTTACCAACAAGAGGAAGATTAGGGAAAGTGTGGGCCCCTTACAGAATGGGGGAGGCAATGTAGTGACAGAGGATGTGGAGAAAGCTGAGGTAACTCAATGCCTTTTTTGCCTTTGTCTTCACAGACAAGGTCAGCTCCCAGACTACTGCACTAGGCGGCACAGAATGGGAAGGAAGTGAACATCCCGCAGTGCTGAAGAAACAGGTCCAAGACTATTTGGAAAGATGGGACATACAGAAGTCCATGGGGCCAGATGCAATGCACCCGAGGGTGCTGAGGGAATTGGCTGATGTGATTTCAGAGCCATTGGCTATTATCTTTGAAAGCTCGTGGCAATTGGGGGAGGTCCCGGATGACTGGAAAAACGCAAATATAGTGCCCATCTTCAAGAAAGGGAGGAAAGAGGATCCAGGGAACTACAGACCAGTCAGCCTAACCTCAACCCCTGGAAAAATCATGGAGCAGGTCCTCAAGGAATCCATTTTAAGGCACTTGGAAGAGAGGAAGGTGATCAGGAACAGTCAACATGGATTCACCAAGGGAAAGTCATGCCTGACCAACCTGATTGTTTTCTATGAAAAGGTGACTGGCTCTGCGGATGTGGGGAAAGCGGTGAACATGATATACTTTGACTTTAGCAAAGCCTTTGATACGGTCTCTCACAGTATTCTTATCAGCAAGTTAAAGAAGTATGGGTTAGATGAATGGACTATAAAATGGATAGAGAACTGGCTAGAGCATAGGGCTCAACGAGTAGTGATAAATGGCTCCACGTCTAGCTGGCAGCCAGTCACAGGCAGGGGGCCCCAGGGGTCGGTCCTGGGGCTGGTTTTGTTCAACATCTTCATTAATGATCTGGAGGATGGGGTAGACTGCACCTTCAGCAAGTCTGCAGATGACACTAAGCTAGGGGGAGTAGTAGATATCCTGGAAGGTAGGGATAGGATACAGAAGGACCTAAACAAACTGGAGGATTGGGCCAAAAGAAATCTAATGAGGTTCAACAAGGACAAGTGCAGAGTCCTGCGCTTAGGAAGGAAGAATCCCATACACAGCTACAGACTGGGGACCAATGAGCTAGGCAGCAGTTCTGCAGAAAAGGACCTGGGGGTAACAGTGGATAAGAAGCTGGATATGAGACAGCAGTGTGCCCTGGTTGCCAAGAAGACTAATAGCATATTGGGCTGCGTTTGTAGGAGCATTGCCAGCAGATCGCGGGAAGTGATTATTCCCCTCTATTCAGAATTGGTGAGGCCACATTTGGAGTATTGTGTCCAGTTTTGGGCTCCCCACTACAAAAAGGATGTGGACAAGTTGGAGAGAGTACAGTGGAGGGCAACAAAAATGATTAGGGGGCTGCAGCACAAGACTTATGAGGAGAGACTGAAGGAACTAGGCTTGTTTAGTCTACAGAAGAGAAGAATGAGGGGGGATTTGACAGCAGCCTTTAACTACCTGAAAGGGGGTTCCAGGGAGGATGGAGCTAGGCTGTTCTCAGTGGTGGCAGTTGACAAAACAAGGAGCAATGGTCTCAAGTTGCAGTGGGGGAGGTCTAGGTTGGACATTAGGAAAAACGTTTTCACTAGGAGGGTGGTGAAGCACTGGAATGGGTTACCTAGGGAAGCGGTGGAATCTCCATCTTTAGAGGTTTTTAAACTGTGGCTTGACAAAACCCTCACTGGGATTATTTAGCTGAGGTTAGTCCTGCTTTGAGCAGGGGGTTGGACTAGATGACCTCCTGAGGTCCCTTCCAACTGTATGATTCTATGATTCTATACAAAGAGCAAAAAGTTGATAGACTGAACAAGAGTGTGTGTGTTGACTGCATGCCGCTGAGAGTTAAGCTGCAAACTAGAAACACCACACCTTTTGGGTGGAGTTCTGGGAGGGGTCTGTGTTTAAACACTGGGGAGTCTGAAGGGTCAGCACAGTGCCCAGATGGGCTAGGGGGGCGGAGAGCGGGTTTCAGAGAGGGTGCCAGTTGGTTCTGCACCCTGAGAGTGTGCCTAGGAACCCCGAGATTGGGGTGATGGCTTGACTATGTTTGGGCTCCAGGAGTTTAACACACCCTAAGGCAGTGTTTCTCAATTATATTTCCCCACAGAACCCTTGCCCGGCCATGCCATGCCCTCCGCCGAAAAGTCCGGGAAATCTTCCCCTTTTCAGCGGCACGGTGTAGGCGGCTTTCGGCAGCAAGCTCTCTAAGCCGTTTTCGGCGGCGCGCTAACAGCTGATCGGTGGCCCCATCAGCTGTTCGGTGGCGCGCGATTTATGTTTCTTTTGGCGGCGTGGTTCCGCTTTTTCGCAGAACCCTTCAACTCGTCCCGTGGAACCCCAGGGTTCCGCGGAACACTATTTGAGAAACACTGCCCTAAGGGATCCAGAACTCAGACTTGGGTTCCCCTTCTAGCAGGGCTAGTGGGTGGCCAGACGGTTGCTTGCTGGGATCGCTGACAAACGCATTTAGCGTCTCTCTTAATACAGCAAAAACAACGAGAGTCCTGTAGCACCTTAAAGACTAACACATTTCTGCATGCATAAGCTTTCGTTGGGTGGAACCCACTTCGTCAGATGCATGAAGTGGAAATCACAGATAGGAGGTATAACTTGCAAACTTGACACAATCAGACTGGGTCTGAATAGGGACTTGGAATGGTTATCTCATTTCAAGAAGCAATTGTCACTGTTCACACATTCTCACCTTCTAATCAAGGGTTGTGAATAGGCCTCATCTACCCACACTGAATTGACTTTGTTAGCACTTGCCCTCCCCATTGTTATGTTTCTTACGCTGAGATGTATATATTTATACCTCCTATCTGTGATTTCCACTTCATTCATCTGACAAAGTGGGTGGCGGCCCACAAAAGTTTATGCCCGCAGAAATTTGTTAGTGTTTAAGGTGCTACAGGACTGTAGTTGGTTTTGCTGTATACAGACTAACACGGCTACCCCTCTGGAACTTTTCATCTCTTAATACAGGATTCAAAGAACACAGATCAACTGTTTCAGACATTTTAAGCTTTCAGTCAGTTCAAGTTTTTCTGAAATTGAATTCTGGGGAACAAGGACTCTCAAAAATGAGCAACTAAAAACAAGTTGCATGGCATAGCTTTGGTCACCTGGCTTTACTGTTGAAATTGTGCTGGATACTGTTCCTCCAATGTTCCTTCAATGTTCCTCCAACTGTCATACAACTCCTGCTAATACAATCTCCTGCCCCACCTGATCTCTTCTTAGTTTCTGAAACACCCTTAATGATTCCCTCTTGAGATTCTAAGAGCTTCTTGATCTTGCAGAAGAAAAATAAGTATGTGAGTGAGTTCACCTGGAAATAAATCTTCTCCAGAGCAAGCAAGGTTGCTTGTGCTACACACACATTTACTCCAACATCGATGTTGCTGCAAGAACAATGTCACTATGTTCTGATTGTGGCTACATTAAAGAAATCCTGCTATTTTAAATAATAGGATTGTGATTTCTTTTTTTGCGCAGGAATGTTGAGCATCTGCTGAAAGTTAGTAATTGCTGTACCTTATGCACTATTTTTTTCCAGGCCTATTCTTTTGTTACTATGGAGGAAGAATTCCAACAGAGTAGTACTTAAAGGAAAAAAGTCTCAATATCACTGAAATAACAACACAGGAGCCAAATGGTGAGTACAGAGCAGTTAATGAAACACTTGTCTTTAAAACAGATGTACTGTGCATCTTACCATGCTGTCATGCTCTGAGTTTTATTGAATCATGAATTCAGTACAGCTGAAAGATCCCAGAACAATGATATCTCTTGATAGCTATTTTAACCTCTCTATATATACAGTTCATTCAGCGGTAGCTAAAGATTTCCCTATGCTGTCCAACCAATGTGTCCTACCTACCTCTGGGATGAGAGTCTCAGTCTTCATGGCCTCATGGAAAAGGGAAACTCAAAAGACTCCACTGATCAAAAACTTACCTACAGGACAGTTGCTCTATCCCAACAGTGACTGTTACATAAGGAATTTCTGAAGGATCTTGGAACGCACCTGTGCCTGGGAAAGTTCCATGAAAGGCTACAGGTTGTGGCATGGCCTCCCATAACTCAACAATTCCTTCCAACCACCAAAGCAGCAAGTCCAAATACCATTTCTTATCTTGTTGGCCGCTGTTTATTCCCCTAGGTAGGGGGTTTCCTTCTGGAAGCAGATCATTTATTATTTTTTGTTTCTGTACCATAGGTAGTTTTTAGAAGGAAAATTTCCCATAAGATCTTTCTTACTTGCTACATACGGCAGAACCCACAAGATCATAGAGATCAAGGAACACCCCTGTTGCAGCTCTAAATTCTCTATTCTGACCTGCCTAACCACTGTTTAAGATATTGAAATGAGGGCCACAGATCAGAATGCTGCTCTATTTGCCTAGGGATTAAAGTTCAAGGACGTAAGAACCATAAATCCTGCCTCCAATCCATTCAGATGGAAGAAGCTATGAATGCTTTGAAGACCATTCCAGAATCAGAACTGGTTCCAGACCTTTCTTCTAACCCTTGAAAGTGGAAGAAGATGAAATCCAGTATGATCATTTAAGATAACAGAGAAACTCTGCTCTGTAGTAGTAGGTAACATTGTTTGGACTTTTAAATCAAATAAACTGGCTCTAATGCCATTGTTAAAAAAAGAACAGCAGCCATCTAAGATATTGACTGAACACTGAATAGCTTAATGCAACTTTTTCACGTAGATGAAATTTGAGATTTCACAATTGTAAACAATATTCCCTTAAAGTGACTCTAGAGAAGGATATATTGGAAAAGTGGCAATTCATTGCTCAGTTTCGGTAACATTTCATTAAAAGAGGATATAAACCAAATGTTGATGAGACAGAATTAATAGCTTCTGCCTGCTATAAATAACAATGAAAACGTCATGAGGCAACAGAGGCTGCGTTATTAATGCTAATGATGACCATATTATAGTTAGCTTCCAGTCTCGTGTGATTTTAAATATTGATGTGCCTTTCAATGTTTACCTGAACACGATGCTATAAAGAGAATTCATGATGGTTGTGTTAATGCTTGTAAGTGTTTCTTGAAAATTGGGAGAAAAATCTACATTTTTTAAATGTCCAGTTTTTACTGATACTTTTTATTTGCCTACATTTTTAAATACAAAATTTCAGGTGGATTAAGATCATAACCACAAAGTCTTGGCTTTCCTCATCCACTGAGGCATGCAGTGTTGCAGCCTTGTTGGTCCCAGGGTGAGGTATTATCTTTTATTGAATCCCCGCCACAGAAGATGGTCCAATAAAAGATACTACTTCATCCACTGAGGGTCTTTTCTGAAATTAAAGACCTTGGCGGCTCAGTGATCTGCTGGATTAAATGATTAACTCTTTGTCTATAGGGCCCAGCGTTCAAATCCTTGTTAGGATTACAGATAAAAAAAGAGTTGGATGGTCTGACTCTAGTCCCCAGTGAACATTTCTCTACATAATAAAAGCCATTTTATAGTATGCATGACTGATATTCTCTGACAGAGGGCCAGGAAAAGCTCACAGACTTTAAGGTCAGAAGGGACCACTATGATCATTTAGTCTGACCTCCTGCATATTGCAGGATTGAGGGACATTGGCAAGATCTGTTGGGGGTAGGTGTTGGAATAGCTAAGGTATAAGTAGAGGTTCTCTGGCACAGCTGGATGGAAGGCAGCACAGCCATTCCCTACAATGTGGTATCCCTGTGGTATCCACTCTAGGAAATGCTGTCAGTCCTTCACAGTCATGAGCACTAAATGCTCCCTAAGAGTTATCCACATAAACAGAAATTAGTGCAGTTCAACGAGAGCAGGGAGCTACTCAACATAAGCAAGGATGGCAGAGTGAGTCAGAAAGTGAAAAATATTATTGCTTCAACCATTTCATTATTGTAGTGCTATGGGATTTTTTTGACTGAACCTTCGAAGAGTTGAATTTCAGAAAGAGATAATGAAGCTAGAAACAATTCAGATTAGTATGCAGGATGTTACCTGATTATTTTCTAGGTTGATCATCTCTAGTAGATCATGCTCCTCCAAACCTTCTAAGCTACTGATTTTATTACTGGACAAATCCAAGTTCTGGAGGGCTTTCAGGTCCTCCAAACCGGTTATCTTCTCAATCTGGTTAGAGCACTGAAAATCAATCCAAAGTATATATAAATCCTCAAAAGATTTCACAGGTGAAAAAAAATTTTCTGATGAGGAACAGCATCCATGTGTCTAAATGGGTAATTTCTCTGTTCACTTTAAAGGCCATTTAGATTCTTAGAAGAACGAACAGGCCATTTCTCCTCTCCTGGGTCTTGTATGCATTAGTATTGCCTGAAAGTGACATTGTCCCTCATGTTAGCCCCATCCTCATCTTGAGATGCCAGCTCATTCTGCTCAAGGATTAACAAATGGGACAATCTTCTGATTGATTTATCTTCAGTGCAGCACCTTAAGTAGCAGGTTGGTGCTGAGTGTCAATAATAATAAACTGGGCCCTGATTTTCTCTGCAATTTCATAGCCATGGAAGTGGCTACAGAATCCTTTCACCATTGTAGACGTGTGCCCCAGAAGCCAAGCTTTCATCCATTAAAAATTATGTTTGTAAGCTATACGGCTGCAAAAAGATCAAAATGTAAATTGAACCAACACAACGTTATTTCCTGAGTCTGCAGGCAGCCTGAAACAATAGCTCCATGATGTGGCAGCTTACCCTATTCACCTCACTGGGTGTTAACCTCAGGAAACCTCTAGTTTGGTTAGCATTTTATTCCATGAATACCCACTGAAATTATTGTAAGGCAGCATGTCAGAATCTGGTAGTTGGGAATGCCCAGTGCTTTTGGGGCCCCCTAAATAAGCTTTTCATTGTACGCCACACAAAGTCTGATTCCCCTTTCTCCAGAAGAGGAACCAGATGGGAAGGTCTCATTTTCTGACTAGGTTCCAAGTAGTTTAATTTCTTAGAGCTCCTTAAAGCATACAGCCATCCCTATTACAACTCCTAGCATGGTGTAGCATGCTAGTTTGTGTGTTAATCTTGGGCCTTAATTACTGTATCTACCCAGGTGGGCTCTCAACCTGATGCAATCTGGAACCATAACCTTCAAAGCTACGTATCTCCTTCCACCAGTGTCACTTTGTGCTGAAAGCCGTTTGGGAACTTCACATTCTATTAATAAATATTTAGGAACTAGAGAAATAAATAAATCAGTAGATTGCAATGTTGATCCGGTTGTCTGCCCTTGACATTTTTTGTGACTTGTAAATCTTTGATCAGGCTATTAATAGTGAGGAGGCTATCTCTTCCTTTCCTCTTCCTCATGAGACTTCTGTTCAATAAGGTACAGCTAAGAGTTGTTGCTGGAAAGTGCTGTGCAAGTGGTCCACACAAAATTCTGTGTGCAAAAGGGATTTGTGTGGGAATCCTCTTTTGGAAAGTATAAACTTGGTCAGCATCCGGTTCATTACTGCACCACTCATTATTTTTTGCAAACAAGAGCAGAATATGGGCCCTTTGGCATATCTAAGCAGTATTTACAATTACTGATGCTCTTTCTTCTGAACTTGAGACCTTTATATTTTCTATCCTAAAGACCTCAAGGGGGAATAGGATAGAAAGCTGAATCAATGAGAAAAAATAACCCTTTTCTGCCCTGTACAGTCTATTTGCATCTTAATTGAATTTGTAAAAGAAAACACTACATTGAAATTTCACTATATACATCATTTTATGTGATTATCTACTTTGCTGATTAAAGAAAAAAAGAGAAGTCTTTATGTGAGCAATCACAGCCACATGGAAAGTCCAAAAATACAAAGCATGGTCCTTCGCAGTTTCATAGCAGTTCTCACCTTCAAAACATTTTTAAAACACAACTAATTAGTTTTAAGTATTAATAGCCCCTTTTACAGACAGGGAAACAGAAACAGAGAAGTTAGGTGACTTGTTCTGTTCCTACTTAAAGAATGAAAAGGATGAATAAGTATTTTTACACTATATAAAGAGAACAGAGATCTCCCTAAAAATTTAGTTTTCAACAAGTTTAGAATTCATTCCAGTTTTTTTAATATAGGATTTTTTCCCAATCTGAATCAATCTTTTCTACTTCCACTAAGAGCCAGAGCTCCAGTTTCATTGGCACAAGGGGTTAGCAAATAATGTCTGTCTGTAATACAAGAGTGCTCATTACTTTGTTCACTGTTAAAAATGAACATATTTTAAATATTAAATAAGATATTAAAGTAAATATTAAAATAAGATAATCAGTTAAAGAAATGCAAGGAACAACTGCATTTGATTTAGGTAGGATTTAACTATTATTTTCTATACTACACTGGCATTTTGTACTTTAGCACAGAAAAACAAATGAAAAATTAAGGACAGAAAAATAAAGAACTCACTTTACATGACACACACATGTATTTACTTGCTACTAATGTAAATTTAAGCATGTACATATGTGTTTTCAGATTCAAGTTCTTGAAGATATCAATTCCATATTTTTAAGATCATAATTACAAAGAAAATTAAATGAAGAAGTGGAGTAATGTATTTTGTGCTTTTACAACAACTTAAAAGCACACTGCCAGCTCATATTTTAAAATAGTCTTACCTATGTTTCTAACACCACTTATAGATATTACTACTTAGCATTTACATAGTACTTTTCAGTCAAGGATCTGAAAGGGCTTTACAAATAAGGGTCGGTATTATCCCCATTTTACAGATGGGGAAACAGACACAAAGGCACACTGATGTAAGTGAACCACATACAGTGTCAGTGGCAGAGCCAGGAACAGAACCAAGATATCCTGAAATAGGGCCCATGACTTATTCACTGGACCAAGCTGCCATTTTTACTGCAAGAGCCTCAAAATAAAAGTTTCCTTTTATAACTGATACTATTAACTTACTGAATTTCACTCATCCTGGAAAATGAAGGTCGGCTGGTCAGTTTCTCTTTCACACCTCATTCCCTAGCACAGTGCTACTGCAAACCAAAACAATTTTGCAAGGGAATGTCTATTTCAAGACATCACTGTTTTCAATTTTTTAAATTCATCATTTTTTTCTATACACATCTGATTCTTTCAAAGTAAAGTTGGACAAACCCTAAATTTAGGGCCTACACATTGTTCATATTTTTAACTTCTAAAAGGGTTACCAAAGAGAAAATGAGATATGAAGTTACTAAAACAGTACATAGCAGTATGAAAGCAAAATTTTAACCAAAGTTTACTAGTGTCCACTATAAACAGACCTATGGAAACCAGCCTACTTACCACAAATACATTTCTTAAGGAGCTGATTTGGGTGATTTAAAAAAGAAAGCCTTTATTTAAAAAAAATTAACTCATCACTTACCAGACAGAGTGTTTTGATAGGTAAGTTTTTCAGACCACTGACTGTAGTGATCCTGTTGTGTGCCAGGCTAAGATAAGTCAGACTATGGCACTTCTCTAGCCCTTTGATATCCTCTATATTATTATCTATGCATCAGTGTTGCATTTAAGGAAAATAATCACATACAAAAAAATCTTAGCAATATTTAGAACTAAGTTAGCAGCTCTCTCTCTCTCTCTCACACACACACACACACACACACACACACACACACACACACACACACACACACACACACACACACACACACACACACACACACACACACACACACACACACACACACACACACACACACACACACACTTTATTAATGCCCTGTCTTCTTCCTTCCCCTGTAACCTATTTGTTTCAAACACCAGTTACATCTTGTCTCTCAGCCCCACGCCCCAAATCTGCAATTGCATGCATGTGGGCAGTTCTTTACACCTGTTGGGCGCTCCACTGTGGTCAATGGGACTGCACCCATGTCCAGTCAGTTGCAGGAACAGGGCTCAAGACTGTAAATTCTTTGCGGCAGGGACCATATTTTACGATATGTTTGTGTAGCACCTAGCCCAATGAGACCCCAAAGCATTACTGCATAGACCATAAAGCATAACCATAAATAATTATAATGGCTGTTATCTATGATATTATTTAGATATTACAAATTTTACTTGTATCTCGAGTAAGTTATTACAGTCTCAGTATTGACTTTGTGTTCAAGTGATGGTGGCTGTGTCATTTTAATTTAAAGGACAGCAAAGTCAAAACTAAACATACCATATAAGACCAAATTGGCATCAGACACATTAAAAACAAGAGAATATAAAGAAGAAACCCTGCCACAATACTCCAAAGTAGAACAAGCCGGATGCAGAGAGAGATGCCTTTACACGCTCACAGGGGCAACAATATTTCATTTCAATTTATATATCACAGCCCAAAAACTGGGACAACAAAGTTGTTTGTAACATAGCCAACCACATTTCAAATCTTAGCTGCCCGTAGACAAGTGATCAGATTTTTTTTTCCAGAAAGAACCATACCATAAATTCTAATCAAATGCAACTAGGATGCTGCATTTATCCTACAAGGGTAAGTTCCATAGGCTGACTGTGTGTCGTGTTGAATGACCAAGGGTTGACCAGATTTTGCCACACATGCCCTAACATGGTTTGGCCCAATCTGCACTAACGGTGTCAAACTATAACTGAACCCCAACACCATGCTCTAGCCTAGATTCCTACCTACTAGCATCTATCATTTTCTTACTGTAGATCTCTAATGTTATAGGGCCTATACTAGGCTGCTTGACATGTTCTGAAAAGGGCACTCAGACCATAACAGAATCATAGATATAGGGGCTGGAAGGGACCTCAAGAGGTCATCTAGTCCATCTTCCTGTGCTGAGGCAGAATTAAGTATACTATACCATACTTGGTAGTTAGACAGTGATTTTTAGACAAAATCTGTTTCTATTGAAGTCTATGGCAAAACTTCAGGCATATGATTGGTTCCACTATGACCAATATCAATCAATCATTAATTGCCAGTAAATACAACACCAGCCTATTAGTTTCCAAGAGGTATACCAATGTAAAATAAAAGGCAAGCACACCAATAAGATGCAGCAAATAAGTTACCACTAACAACTGATTTTAGAGACTTAGTGACCCATTACAACGGCTTGGTCAGGTGGCTTGGTAAACTGTATTCCTTTCTGTTTTAGACAATTTCTTCCAAGAAGATTAATTTATAATCATATCAGGTGTGTTTGTGTATGCAACTGTCAAGAAAGCTTGTAATGACCTTACCATCTGCATCATAGCTCACTGAAATATGGTAAGAGATGCTTAGTTACTATCTGCTAAGAAATGCATTCCAAACACTTTCACCACTGTAAGATATTTAAGAAATGTTGTTTCATTTGTAGATTATAAAGAACAGCTTGTTTTGGCTGCCATGTCTTCTGTGAGTTTTGCTTGACACAAGTTAGGAATGGTGCCATGTTGCATTATAAACTCTGCATTCATGTTCTGAATTTCAAATGGTCCTGATGCACTCCCATGCATGTCACGGTTGTTCTGCCCATAATGCTGGCAACAAATCAAATGGATCAAATAAAGATATTGAACTGCTGCATTCAAAGCAAATGAAAAGTCCTTATTCCTATTCCAATCAGTGATAAACAACCCTTCACCCTTTTTTATTTGTCACATTATTTTTTGCTTTTGCAATAGGAAATTTGAAATGCAAAAGGGATTATGTCTCAGTGCCATTCTCCAACAAGAATCGTGTCATCTGTACACCTTGTGAATCTTGTCAATAATGTAATCTGAACAGCCTGTGAATGAGCTAACTGTCCCTGTGAGAAAAAAGGATGCTGAAATAACATCCTTCAGTAATAAAGGACAAAGAACCAAAATAATACAGCCTGAAATCCTCTCCTTCTCCTGGAACAAAGGATGAGGATGCCATTTACAAGGCAGGAGAAAATTGGTTCTTAAACCTTAGTAAGTATTTATAAGCTTACATGGGAATGCAAGAGAACCACTCAGAGCACTAGCTTAGACTGTGTCTTCTTCACTACAGACTCCATGCTGACATGGCTATGGCAGTATAGCCCCCTCGTGTAAATGTAGGAACACCACTCTCCAAATGCCAGTAGCTAAGCAGAAAGAAGCACTCTTCTGTCAGTACAGCTGTGTTTATACTGGAGTTTTTGTCAGCATAGCTATTTCAGTCAAGGGTATAGATTTTTCACACTCCTGACCAACATAGTGATGCTGATGCAAGTATTGACAAAGCCTTAGAAAAGTGTAGGAGAGCCTTTAGAGGGAATAAGGGCAGCTCCGCACAGCAAGTGCTTTGGAAAAGCAGAAAGTGGAGAAACCTAAGTATCTAAAACATCCTTATCAGACCTCCATCAGAATGGTGATCACTACCCCACAACCTGGGCAGCAGACTCACAGACTGAAAGGTGTTTCTGAGAACAGCTTGCACCGCATACAGTCTTACCACGCAGAGAAGCACGGTCTCATACACTGACATTTAACGGCCTTAACTTTCACGGATTCTGCGGGAGCCTGAAAATCAGTCCATTCTAGCTACTTTTCAGGATACTCAGCAGAATGTTTTTCCAATTAAAGCAGCTCACCTGTCACCAAGCTGATTTTCAATCAAATTAAATCTATGTACACGCTTAACCCCCTTTAACGCTAAAAGTGGAAACTTCCTGCCATTAACTCTCTTTTGCTGTGATGCCTACTAAATCTTGACAACTGGTAAGCCATTGGTGTGCCGAGATCAATTCCAATCATGGTGACCACCGCTGTCTGTTTCCTTGTGCTCCCCATCTGTCAGCATCCATCTGTTGTCTCTTGTCTTATACTTGGATTGTAAGCTCCTTGGGGCAGGGACTGTATTTTTGTTTGGTGTTTGTCCAGCACCTAGCACAATGGAGTCATGGTCCAGGAGTGGGGCTTCTTGTGATAATTGGGCCCACAAATTTACCCGTTTTATTAGCTCAATTGTAACAAGTATGTGACATTTTATAAAATGTCACAATAGCTCCCGTTGAATCCCAGCCATCACCTGGGATGAAACAGGATTGGACTTTAACAACAGCAGCAGCAGCAGCTCTAGTCCATCTCAACCAACGATCTCTCTTCCCCAAAAGGATAGTTAATTACCATCTATCTGAGCAACTGTCAAACAAGGTTTTTTTTTTTTCTTTTAAAAGCTCTCTCCAGTGAAAGGGAATAAGGGATAATGTTAAAATGAAAGCCTTATTTAATATTTTACATTTCAAATGTGTTAACTGTTTTTCCTTCTAAAGTTCAAAGGATTGTTAACAGTATGTTTGCCATGGTATTAAGCAGGCTGATGTCTCTCTATACAAAACCTCGGACCTTGTTTAAGACTATTTAATGTTGGATAGTGACTAGGTTATGTTAACATCTTTAGCTCATATATTACATCTAAATTAATACAAGAGGCTCCTAGGCCCATTATTTATTATTCATATTAACATTAAATTCATTCTTTAACAGGAGTACAACATACGAACAATCAGATTGGGTCATACAATGGTCCATGTAGCCCAATATCCTGCCCTAACAGCGTACCAGAGCTTCAGGGGGAATGACAGAATAGATAATTTTAGAGAGATTCACCCCTGTCTTCCTCTCCTGGTTTCTCACTTATAGCTAAGGGAAATTCTGAATCTGGGCACAAAAGAGTTAAAGTAAACTCCAGCCATCACACTTCATATCCCAATGCTGCAGTGAGCATTTGTTTATCATCTTTGCCACATCTAGGGAGTATGACTCACAGCTTTCTTATCTTTTCAGGGCATGAAGGTTTTTTGTTTTCCCTTGACAGGAGTAGAGAATTTGATCTTAACAAACACTCCCGCCCACCCTGCCTTTATAAATATTAATATTTTACTTAGCTAAAATCAATTTCATCATTAGATTAAAAACTATTTCACTTTGATTTTCAAGGCAGAATTGTATGATTGAGTAAAGCTACACAGTGAAGGTGGGCAGCTATTCAGAATGAACAGCCCTTCACAAAACAAGAACAAACAAGAACAAAACACCATCTCCTGTTGTGGTTTCAACAAAGGATACGGTCCAGTGTGAGTTTAGCAAGTGACTGGTATGCGGAGAGATCTCGCATTTCAGATATTTGGTTGTATGAAAAATCCACCTCCTGAAGAGAAAAAGAACACATGAAGTTGCTTTCCTTCCTTCAGCACTTTCAGCTGCCCTATGAAACTAACTAGCTTTTCCATTAAACTGGTGGTGGGGTGTGTAGCTGAAATAAAAGGGCCATTCATATTAATATGTGGTGAGATATAAACAAAAGGGTTTTTATGAGATACATAGCTAAGTTTTGGAAGCTTCCTTAACTACCGTGTGTTCCTTCTACAGACATTGTTAATGCTCCTGGCAATGATGCATAAAGATTAGCGATCTGGTGCAGAAAGCAGAGAAATCCGTAGTGGTAGTTTTTCAAAACAGTATCTAGATCTTCGCAACCCATAGTGGACTATCTCAAAACAGCAGCAGAGAAAGTGGAACAGTACATGCCTATACTTTAGATTATCTTTCGCAGTACTGAAGGGTAACAAGGCTTGTGGATGGGGGAAAGCAGTAGATGTGGCATATCTTGACTTAAAGTAAGGCTTTTGATACTGTCTCCGATGACCTTTTCATAAATAAACTAGGGAAATACAACCTAGATGGAACTACTATAAGGTGGGTGCATAACTGGTTGGTAAACCATTCCCAGAAAGTAGTTATCAGTGGTTCACAGTTAAGCTGAAAGGGCATATCAAATGGGGTCCCACAGGGATCAGTTCTGGGTCCAGTTCTGTTCAACATCTTCATCAATGATTTAGATAATGGCATAAAGAGTACACTTCTAAAGCTTGTGGCCAATACCAAGCTGGGAGGGGTTGGAAGTGCTTTGGAAGATAGGATGAAAATTCAAAATGAGCTGGACAAACTGGAGAAATGATCTGAAGTAAAGAGGATGAAATTCAATAAGGATAAATACAAAATACTTCACTTAGGAAGCAACGATCAGTCACACACATACAAAATGGGAAAGGACTTGCCTAGGAAGGAGTACTGTGGAAAGGGATAGGGGGGGGGGCCACAGTGAATCACAAGCTAAATATGAGTCAACAGTGTAAAAAAAGCATACATCATTCTGGGATGTATTAGCAGGAGTATTGTAAGCAAGATATAAGAAGTAATTCTTCTGCTCTACTCTGCACTGATTAGGCCTCAACTGGAGTATTGTATGCAGTTCTGGGCACCGCATTTCAGGAAAGAGGTGGACAAATTGGAGAAAGTCCAGAGAAGAGCAATAACAATGCTTAAAGATCTAGAAAACATGATCTATAAGTGAAGATTTAAAAAATTGAGTTTGTTTAGTCTGGAGAAGAGAAGATTGAGAGAGGCCATGATAACAGTTTTCAAGTACCTAAAAGGTTGTTACAAGGAGAAGGGAGAAAAATTGTTCCCATTAACCTCTGAGGACAGAAAAAGAGGCAATAGGCTTAAATTGCAGCAAGGGCAGTTTAGGTTGGACATTAGGAAAAACTTCCTAACTGTCAGGGTAGCTAAGCAGTGGAATAAATTTCCTACAGAGGTTGTGGAATCTCCATCATTAGAGATTAGACAGACACCTGTCAGGGATGGCCTTGATAATGCTTTGTCCTGCCTTGAGTACAAGGGACTGGACTAGAAGAGTCCCTTCCAGTCCTATGATTCTATGGTTGGTACCAGTCAATCAATCTGAAAGATGGGAATTGATTCCATTCAAGATTTGATTCATTTGGCAGAATTTTAACCAGTACAACAAATTGCATAAAATGTAATTCCCAGAACGTTTGAGGTTCAGAAATGTGAAACCAAATAAAAAGGGCAACAATTAATTTTTTTTAAATGGCAACCAGAATAAGATAGAAGTATGGGGGACAGAGGAAGTTTGATCTCTTTGCCTGACCTACTACAGAATCTAAATTACAAAGGTCTCTTTGAATTCAAACCTAACATAAACCACTTTTCACAATTTACCTTGAGATTTTTAGGTGGCTTGAAATCAAAGTAAGTAGTCAGTTCATTATTGGAAGCAACAAGTTCCAGTAAGTAAGGCATGTTACTGATACAAGACAGATCTATGACAAAGGAAAATACATAAAATGAAGTAAAATAATACATAGGGAAATACACAGACTATAGGGTCATAATTTAATATGGTAATTACACTCGCTAGCAACAAAAAATCAATTTTGGACCATGCAAGATATAGAGTGAGGCTTAACACACAGTATTTCAATATATTAGCACCTCTTCCTACACAAGAGATAGCGTGTGAAATCTCAAGACAGAGATGAATGAGCAATTCCTAAATCAAATCTCCATTATTTAAAATTGGTTTCATTTTCTATCTTCCTAATTTAATTTTATTACATAAAGGTAAAATTTTCCAAAAAAAAAAAAGCCTTAGTGATTTAGGAGACTAAAGCCCATTTTCAAATGTGACGTAGGCTCCTTCGTCTCAGACACAACTGAAATTTACCTTTAGATCAGTCACAAATCAAGCTATCTATCTTCCACACAGCAGCACTCAAACCAATTTTAAGAGTTATATGCAAAATGGCAGAGAGCGCGCGCTTTTCTTTTTGCTGAATTTAGATCTTAGTAACTATTTCATAAAAGGCATAATCTTACAAGGGTCGCTATTCAAGGAAGGAGCAATTATCGCTTGGGGGGAGGGCCCTGTTCAGTCCAGGCATCTACTTGATACGCAACTTGGAAGAAATTAAAATGGGCACAGGGATGTTTCGACAGTCACAGAGATGCACTGATATTGTGGGTCTCCAGCTCTCCAAGTATATAAGCACTAAGGCAGAGGCTACAAGAAACAGCAGATTACCGTGCAGCCCTTACTTATTACTTATTATTATTATTATTACTGTAGTGCATAAAAGTCTTAGGCATTAACCAGGACCCCCTTGTGCTAGGTGCTATGCAAACACAGAATAAAATGACATGAGGCTTTATTGTGAGTTTGGTGGGTCTCATCATACTCCCCAACTGCGATCATCATAAAAGCAGCATGCAAAACCCCAGCTGGAAATCTTTGCTGAAGAGAAGCCCCAAGACTGGAATAGTTGTCACAGATATAACTTTATATGCTCCGACGGTTGCATGTGTAAAATCTCAACCTTAACCTTGCACTAATATGGTTGTTTGCACTTTATGACCAAATAATAAACTGGACAATAATCTTTACTTTCACATTGTCTAGCACTGTATGAATACCATCAGTATATCATTCTCAAGGAGACCCAGCTATTGTATCACTCTATAGAGTTGGTTTAGTAGTGCCATTAATGTGTAGACTGGGTTTCATGATATTAAAACTACATGGAACACTGCATTTTTCATCTTAACTGATTTTACAACCCAAGAG
Source organism: Emydura macquarii macquarii (assembly GCF_026122565.2). Classification (NCBI taxonomy): domain Eukaryota; kingdom Metazoa; phylum Chordata; order Testudines; family Chelidae; genus Emydura; species Emydura macquarii. The sequence continues at coordinate 7,284,970 of NW_027133607.1, read as the reverse complement.
TTTACTGGAGTACTTACTACATACCATTAATTTTATTGTTTGAAAGCTCCAACTTCTCTAGGTGAATGTATCTGGAGAGAATGCTAATGTCACTTAAATTACGCCCCTGGAAAAATAAAAGTAAAGGAGCTTTAATAACTCGCTGTGTGACCATGCTCTGCTTTCTCAGGAGACATATGGTAGAAGGACGTGTTGATGAGACACCCACAGCTCCCTCCCATTAGATGCTGGGATCTGTGCCCAACAGAATATTGCTACATAGAACAAGGTCTATTCACACCCAAACCAGACACAAATGGGGAAAAACGTCAAAGCAGAAAAAGAAATGCAGTCATGAGAGACAGCTGCATCCAGGGGAAATGCCACAACATCAGGCTGCATACAGGAGGTATCTGTGGCGAGCCACCTTTAACTGGGTTCAACTCTGCTAATCTTCTTTGACGGCAGCAATTGCCTCCCACCAGAGTGATGTTAAAGGCGGTATTCCGAGGGGATTATCACCTCCCCCTTGTCCTCTGCTCTGACTGAGCAGAACAAGAGTAGGAAGTTACCCTGGAGACAGAGTAAAGAGGAATCCCTGCCACCCACAGCTACAGCTGTCCCTAGTGGGAGACAAAGAGGGACTGATATTGATCCAGGAGGAGTGAAGTCACAGCCTTCCTACAAAGGTCCCCACATACAGGCACCAAAGTGACAACTACAGGAGGTGAAAAGGTTGCCCCTGACTCTTGAAAACGAGGACATAACTTGCCAAGCTGGCCACCTTCTGTTAAGAGTGAAACTCAGGTTATGGTGCCACTTGTGAGCAGAGAACCACATCACAATGCTGGCTCTACTGCAAGATGTTTGTTCTTTGCTTGTACTCACTGAAAGTGACAGATTAAGGTAAACAAATTTGGTGCCAGAGGCTGAATGCCCCAGTTTGTGCAGGGCCTCAGCCACAGTTTCTTCATCCAGTACCCCATCAAAATGCTCCTGCAAAACACCAGAAGGACAGAGGCATTATTAGAGGTAGACTTCAGAGACCAAATTCTACACTATTCAGTCCTACTGAAGTCATGAGGATTGCATGGGATGTAAGCCAGAACAGAACACAGGCTTTAGTGCTAGCCTCATCTCCCTGTTGTAGCACCATTTGCAGCAGCATTATACAACCAGAGAAACAAAATATTATTGGATATAACTTTAGCATTCACAATTAACAGATAGGAACATGCTGGATGCTAGCTGCAAACTCTCATATTAGCAATAGAAATGGCTGAAGTCAACATTTTCAAAAGGGGGCATTTAGTTTTCTGTAGCTCACATTTCAGATGCAGAAAGGGCTTGATTTGCAGAAGCGCTGAGCGCATGCATCTCCCTTTGACTTCAACCGGGTCATGAATGCTCAGCTCCTCTGCAGATCAGTCTTAAAATATCTCAGGCTGGGTACTAAAAAATTAACACATTTAGAGAATCAATGGCCCTTTAAAATTTTTTTTGCCTGAGTGATGTGAAATCCTCGTCACAAAACCAGTCCTCTGCCAAAGAAGATGGTTAACAGATGGCACTAGTGAACCAGTGCACAGGTTTAATGAGAAAATAAGCCAATGATTTGTGGAATTCCTATGAGCCCGGAGAAGCCACACAATGATCTCAAATCTAGGGACCAAGATAAATAATTTATCAAAGAGCAATAATGCAAATCCTAGCACCTACTGCAGCAACTGGAGCTTCAGAGACACTATAGTGGCTGCTGCTTCAGAGATATTTAAGACATGATTAAAAACATGAGGTGATAATGCCTTGGGGCTGGGCAGATTAGAGACAGAGAGATGAAACTGAACAAATCCACCCCCTTCCAGGGAAGGTGGGCACAGGCGCTGCACACAGCCACGCTGACAGGTGCCTTTGCTGTCCAGCCGCAATTCCCAGGCCAGCCTGACTCCTGCCCCTTTCTGGCAGGGAGCCCGTAGGGTGCAGAAGAAGAAAACACACCAGCTCCCATTGATGGAAGCAATGGGGGGGGGGGCGGGCAGGGTAATAAACTCAGGCTCCCCCGAAGGGTAAACCAGCTGTCCCCATTGCATAGGGACAGTCCCGATGTTGGGGGTTTGTCTTATATAGGCGCCCATCACCGGCCAGCCCCACCCAGCTGTGTCACACCCGCCAGCTGGTCCCCCGTGTCCACTCAGCCCGTGTCCATCCGTCTGTCTGACACAGACACGGGGGGGGGGGTGGGCACTCGGGATCAGACCCGGGCAGTCAGTGCCAGCCCGCGGCAGGATCCGCCCCGCCCCGCCCGAGCGGCCCCGCTGTGTGCACAGGGCTGCCCCCGCCGCCCGGGCGAGCCTGGGGCAGGGCGCGGCGCGGGCGTCCCCAGCCCCCGCAGCCCGGGACCGGGAGTGCCCCCGTCATCGGCGGGCAGGGGAGGGGAGGGGACCGAGCTGAACCTCCATGGGCTGCGGCTCCGGGTCCGGCTCCGAGTCCGAGTCCTCCTGCCCCGCCTGCGGCTCCGGCTGCGGCTCCGCGTAGCAGCGCCTGAGCTGGGAAGGCCCGAGGCGGGGCCCGTCCCCAGGCGGCGCCGGTCCCGGGGGGACCCGGCCGAGGAGCGGGGCGGGGGAAGGGGGCGGCTCCCCCGTGCCCTCCTCCTCCTCGCCCCCCCGCTCGGCCATGGGGAGCAGCGGGGCTGACGGGAGCAGGAGGGGGGCGGGGCGGGCGAGTGTGCGGGTGCTTCAGACTCGGCTACCCGCCGGCAGGGACCAGGCTGCCGCCATCTTGTTTACCAGCCCGTTGCCCCAGCAACGGGGAGCCGGGTTGTGGGTGGGGGCGGGGGAGCGGCTCCTGGGAATGAGGGGGCAGGGCGACGCTGGGAGATGTAGTTCCCACCGCGAGGGAGAGCCGTTGGGAACCGATGCATGCTGGGAGATGTAGTTCTCAGCGGGAGCGAGCCGCTGAGGGAGGGGCACAATGCATGCTGGGAGTTGTAGTTCTCATGGGGAGCGAGCCGCGGGGGGGGGGGGCCGCACTGCATGCTGGGAGTTGTAGTTCTCAGCCCCGCTGAGGTTGCCCTGCCCCACCCACTCCTTAGTCTCGCCCAGCCTGGGCACCTGGGCTGCCCCAGCCTGGCAGCAAATCCCACCCAGCGCCCCAGCCCGGCTGGTGTAGGACTGTCCCCTTCTCGCTGCGTTGGGCAGCCTGGGGGCCACGTCCTGCCTGCTGGGAGCTGGGGTCTGGGCTGCGCCAGGCCAGGTGGGGGATCCCCAGCTGTGCAGCCAGTGGACAGGGAGGCCGGGCACCAGGGTGGACACTGCAATACCCGCAGTATACAGGATGTTCTGGTGCTTCCTGGAACAGTATGACCCCGCCCCCACTGGTGAGACCCCGCCCACACCAGGGAGACCCCGCCCCATCGGCGTGACCCCACCCACAGGTCACGCTGGCAAGGTCACGTCCAGTTTTGTCTCAGTATCAGACACGGGACAAACCTTAGACAAAGGGATCTCAGCCCTGGGCTTCTGATTACCCAGGCGGGAAGTCACAAAGTTCGTAGGATGCCCAGATGTTCTGATTTTATAGGGTCAGTTCCAGTATTTGGGGCTTTTTCTTACATAGGCGCCTATTACTACCCCTTCCCCCCCCCCCCCGCACGCGCGCACGCACGCACGCACGCACACACACACACACCTCATCCCAATTTTTTATACTTGCTATCTGGTCACCCTACAAAAATGAGGATCCCAGCTAGCATTGGCAACAGGACAGGGTGAAAAATAAACACAGTTGACATCTAAACAACTTGCCCAAGGTCTTAATTCCACGCCAAGCTTTTAACCACGAGGCCATCATAACTCTTATTGGTTTTGGGGTGGGGCCGAAGGAGGGGAGAGGTTGCTTTGACAACTCTAGTTGGGTAGCTTAGTCACGTCGTAGTTCACCCTCCCCCATCAAAAATGTTCACTTTGAAAATGTTTGGATTTTAAAACCTAAAAATGTCATTTTAAAAAAATTACAGCTTTCAAAACCAGGAAATAAGTTCCAAAAACAAAAATTCCATGAGCCCCAAGGTGGGTGAGGTAATATCTTTTATTGGTCCAACTTCTGAAGAGCTCTGAGTAGCTCAAAATGTGTCTCTTTCACCAACACAAGTTGGTCCAATACATGATATTACCTCATGGATCTTGTCTCGCTAATATCCTGGGACCAACATGGCTACAACAACACTGCAAACAAACATTCCCTGGACATTTTTGAAAAATGAGAAGGCAACTGTTGAGAAAACAAGTGGAAGAAAAGGTACTTTTGAAATTTCCATTTTTTGTTTTTACCAGATGTACTTATTGGGTTTTTTCCAGTAACGTAGTTTCTGTATAATACATTTATTTTCACATTTCCTTCACTGTGATTTAGCCTGGCAAATGGGGTAAATAAATCTTGTGCCCACAATCAGCTTTGACGTTACTGTCTATCAGCATTAAACCTGACACACTTTTTACAACTGTGTGTCCATTACCGGTGGATCTATATATATTTGACTCACAGCCCAGCAGATGGAACATTTATAAGACAAGCTGAGAGGCTACATCATAGTGGAAAGGCTACACTAAAATGGAGTGTCCATTAAGGATTCCAGGCTGCTCGTGGGGATGAACTTTGAGGTGGTAGGTCTAGAACTTCTGAAGAGGCAGTGTGATGCAATGGCCAGGGCCCTAGCCTGGAAATCAGGATTCCATTTCTGGCTGCATGACTCTGGCTAAGTCCCTTCATCTCTCTGCCTCTGTTTCCACCCTCTGTTGGTCTTGTCTATTTAGACTGTAAGCTCATCAGGTCAGTGACTGACTGTCTTGTATGAGTGATAGCATCTACCACAAAAGGAACCTGATTTTGGTTAGGATCTCCATGCTTCTACCATAATAGAATTATTTATTTTAACATTTCAGATGAGGAAAACATAGCCGTTCCCTTGTCTTGTGAATATCTGTTGTCTTTGAAATGACAACAGTTGCAAAAAAGATAGACCTTTTCAAAAGAACCTAGGAGTTGCTGTACCAGATCAGTCCAGTCCATTCAGTCCAGTATGCTGTCTCGGACAGGGACTAGTCCCAGACACTTCAGAGGAAGTTGCAAGATACTGGAATAACCTGGTTGGCTTTTGCTGTAAAGCATGAGGATTTACATCCTCCTTTTTTTGTTCCTAGCTAATGTAACTGTGGATTTTTCAATTAGACATAGAAACATGTAACCCCTTTAAAAAAAAATCCTGCTCCATGTGTAGCCCCAGTGATATCCTGTGGCAGTGAGTTCCATGGGCTAATTATGCATTGCGGTTAAAAAAAAAAAAGAGACTTCTTTGTATCAGTTTTAAATCTGCTGCTTTTCCATTTCATTAACTGTGTTATTGTTTTGCAAAAAGAGGTAAATGGAGGAAGTCAAGCAACAAAGACAAGGGAGGTGGAAATTGAGGGGAAGGATGCAACCATGCAGCATGCCAGAACCCAGCTCCAAGAGTTGAGGTACTTCTCTGAGGACATGCAGGTAGGCAGATCACTGGCACGCAGGCTGGGAAGTGTTATTGTTGGGGACTGACCCATTTATTTCAATGGGTCCTGGGTCTGAGTAAAGACTGCAAATTAAAGCTCACGATGATTCCAAGAGCTTTTGTAACTCAATTTCTCAGCCTAGTGTGGAACCCACACCTGGGAATGATAATATCAGAATTATCTTTGATTGCTGTGGCTGTCTGTTAAAAAAAAAAGATCCCTTATGGACACCATCCACTGACTTTTATCTCTATGCTTCAGGGAAACATTATAACCACTGCAATAAAGCTCTCCCAAATTACCTTCCTTCATTATCTCACCAGTCATAAACGTGAAAACCTTTAATGAGATGTACTCCTTTTACACTCAGCACCCTCTGCCTGTTCCCAGGGCCCCCTCGCACATAGCTGCTGCCCCAGGAAAGCTTTTCTCCAGATGGTATATGTCTAAGAATTGCATTCTGGGAGCTGCAATAAAGGAAAGGATTCCATACACTTACAACAAACAAGAGGGAAAAGACTCTACCGCTGCTCTGGCCCTACCTCGCAGGATTTGACTGACCTGACCCCTGCAGATATTTGCTGTCTGACAGTGTATATGGCCTATCTGTTTTTTAACCAGGACCATTCCAAGGTAGAATAACTCATGAGCCACCAGATCTAGACACTGAACCTATAAACGACTGGAAAGCCGGGTTTACATCCGACCCAGTGGGGCACAGTATGAGTCTCTAGGTCTGGTGTCTTTTAGGATGTCAGAGTTTAAAACCACATGTATTTGTAGCTGTGACATGCTGTACCCCATGTACACCCTTATGTGTAATTTGTGTATCATTCAGCCGCACCCTTACAGTGTGACTGTGCATTGTCCGATGCAAAGCGCGCCATGGAAGGCGTTTTTGGAATGCTCAGGGCACACTGAACATTATTGTTATGGTAGCAGGTTTCCTGCACCGTCATGCATATGTACAGCTGTGAAACTCTGCTGTGTCATATCCCCAAATGCGTGTCTCACAGGGCTTGAATAGATGCAGACGAACACAAAGCTGTGGTTCCACGCCCAGCAGAGGCATGCACACAGGAACAAGGGACTGGCCTAAGGACCTGTGAGCACTTTGGCTCACGTGGAAGAAATCATGCCCATTGCTAGACAGGGCCGATCACCTGCCCCAGGGAAACATGTTAAAAGCTGAGGAGGCGTCTTTGTCTCAGGGCTCTCCCCTGGAATCCATCTTCTAAGCAACACCAAAGACTGAGAATCTACCCACAGGGACAGGGAAGCCTGGTTGCTAGAGGTAAGCTGAATACAGACTGAAATATTAATCTTAGTTTAGGAGGTGAGTTATCTTTTAGTTGATTGTGACTAACTCCTTGACTCATTATTAATCTTTTGATGTATATTAATCTGACTTAGATTCACTTAAAATCTTGCTGTAGTCAATACATTTATTTGTTTGGTTTATCTAAAACAGTGCATGTGGGTTGAATGTGTGCAGAGACCTCACTAGAATGACAGAGCTGGTGCATATCCATTTTTCTGATAAATTGATGGACAAGTGTAAATGAGCGTGCAGGGTGCAGTGTACAGCACTGAACCCTGCAAGACGGCAGTTCCCGGGGTTGCATCTGGGACTGGGGGTGTTTGCTGGGGGGTCTGTCCCATGAGTGGCTGGCCAGAAGTGCTCCTTCACTACGTCGGGGGCCATTCACTCACAGGAGGCTGGGCGTGGACTGACCCAGGAGTGGGTGGCTCAAACAACAAAGCAGGGTAAGTTGGGGCCCAGGAGTGAGGAATTGGGGTGACACAGCTACACACCAGTCCAAATTGCAGGGGGGAAACATCACAGTAGCACACAGGAATGCCTACCCGTGGGGAATGAGATCCTGGCCTCTGACTGACCTCTGCTGCCTCAGGCAATCTCAGAACATTGAAGCAACTCTGTAAGCAGTGCTGGGTGAAACACCTGCACCGAAATCAGAAACCACATGAACGCCTTTCAGTTTTGTTACAAACTCAACACCACAACACAGTTTGCAAAGTCTTATTTTACATATATAGCCTCATGACCATAAATTCTCACCCTTTAACCAGCTGCATCTGAGCTAAGAAATATGATTTCTCTCCCCACGTGGCCATTTTAGCTGGTGGAGGGGATATTTTTTACTCTGCCTATTGTGTTTTATAACTGACAATGAGGTATAATGCTTGCAGCCAGAAGCTGAATTATTATTACCCACCGGAGGGCACTTTTTCTACCAAGCAGTAGTAGTTTTTCCTATTAATGAAAAAGCCAGTCTACAGAGAATACATTTCATTGTAGCCTTTTTTTGTGTGTGCGCGCCCCATGGTGCTGAACCTGTATTATATTTGGGTCTGCATTCATTCCCGTGGTTGTGCCTGTATTGCCAGCTCCAGCGCTCAAAAATCAGAAGTCAGGTCCTCCCAGAATCATTAGATTGGCTTAAAAATCATGATTTTTAAGCGAGAAAACCCCACAATTCATTTTGGGTTTTTTTTCTTTCTTTCCCTTCTGGTCTTTGAGCTTTTAGAATGCAGTTGGGTCACATTTTCAAGGTTTTATCTGCAACCATGTGGGCTGGAAACTTACCGAGCTTCTCACGTATGCACCTGAATCCAGAAGCTGGGGGTTTTAGAAAAACACCAATATTGCAATGCTCAAGCTAAAATTGTGGGACTTAGCACCACTAGTGTTAAGTCTGACACACCATGCCAACGTGTGGGCAGCAGGGTGTGTTTAGGAAATGCACCTCTCTTGTCCTGGAACTGGTTTGGCCCTGGGCACATTTAGAGCAGCCTTCAGGATATAAGTTGTGCAATGACCTTCCGCACAGGGAGACAATTTCATTCAATCCAGGCTAATACAAATTATTAATGGACCATTTGTGAATAGTTTGAACGAATGGGAAAAAAAATCACCGATTTTGCAGTCTGCTTGTGGGAAACTCAAAACGAACAAGCTTTGTCAAATCAAGTCCTTCCTAAAAATGGCTCACCCAGTTCTACTGACAGCCCTGAAGTTCTCCATTTATTCACCGGACATGGCAGCCCGACAAGTCCCCCCCCAGGCTGTCCCATCAGTTTGCCAGATACTAGCCTTGGAGACATCACCTCCAGGAATGAGAGCGCATTTGAGTTTCCATGGGCCACTCAATCCTTGGCCTTTTTGCTGAGGTTCTGATGGTGGCTTCTCTGATGCCGACACCTGTCCATTAAGAACTGGACTGAAAACCACCAATTAATTTCACTTTGGTCACTGAAAAGAGACATCAGCTGCTAGAAATTTTCAGGCACTACCACGGGGTTTGGATTTTAACCAGTGACCTGGCGGCTAATCGATTTAGATCCCTTTATCAATCCCATGAGCCATCCTTCCCCCTTCCCGCTATTTACACTTGTTTCTCCCCATGCTCATGCGATGGCTAAAATGCAGCCCCAGCACTGGGGAACTGCTGCATTTAGAAATACAGAATATATTTAGTCCCTCTGCCGAGAAGTAGCAAATGTCGGGGCCATGCAAGTCGGTTTCCCATTGGAGAACTCACTGATGAGGAATCTGGGTATATTCTCAGTGAAACTTGTTTATTTTACACTAGAGACAGCAGCCCTGGAACAGAGGTGGTCACAAACAGTACACAGACAATACCCCTTGTCACGCTGGTTAGATTGGGGTGGGGTGTTTAGTATATTGTTTAACATCAATGTGTCAAAATCATAATAATTCATGTGAGATATGCCATGTCAGGTGCTGTTAGAAAGGTTACAATGTATTAGGTAAGATGATCATTCTTATGTTCATGTGTGATAGATGTAATGGAAGTTATGGATATATTTGATATACTTGTATTTCAAATTGTAATGCCTGAGACACACCCTAGACAGGATGGCGGCAGGACAATAGCCTGCTCAATGGCCCATTAAGACACTCACAGAGACCAGGGGAGAAACCAAAGACAGACCTGAGGAGTCACCAGGACTGGCTCATGTGACTCTGGAGTCCAGTATGGTTCTGTGTAAAATTCCACAAGCAGCGTGTACGGGGGCAGAAGGCATATAAGGCAAGGATTTGGAATCCAGTTTGTTCTCCAGTCAGGATCCAGCTTCAGCTACCAACCTACCTCTGGATCAAGTCATCTGCAACTGAAGCTGTGAAAAAAAGGACTGAGACCCATCCAGGTACTGGATGTGCACCAGAGGGACTATACAAGCCTGCAAACTCCACAGTTCTTTTAGAAACCTGATGTATATGGACTTTTAATCATTCGTATGTATCTGATTGCTTTAATCCTTTAACATGTCTCTGATGGTTTGTTTCTTCCTTTTACAATAAACCTTTAGTTTTAGTTACTAAAGAATTGGCTGGCAGCGTGGTATTTTGGGTAAGATCCAAACTTATATTTGATCTGGTGCTGTGGCTGACCCTTTGGGGTCAGAGGGAACCTTTTTAGTAAAGAGCAGAGAGTTTAAATAACTGGCTCTTTACTGGACCTAGTGGCTGATTGGGAGCCGGAGACTGAAATGCAGTAAAGGGGGCTGTGTGTATTTGTGTACTGGCTTCTTGATAAGCGGTGTGGTAAATCAGAAGCACAGTCTGTGGCTGGTTGGGAAGTCTGGCTTCAGTGCCACCCACCAGTGCTGGGAGAATCTGCTCTCCTTTTACAGTCTGCCCTGACCTTGGCATTTTTAGGTGGCTGCCCTAGGCACAGAAGGGTCACACCCCTCATTCAGGAATCTGAGCCAAAATATCAATGCCTGGCTCCCAGGAAGCAATTCTGCCTCACGATTGACTCTCGTTACAGATATTCAGGGCGACAGTAAACACCTTTGCTGCTGGCCACAGTTACACTTCACCCTCTCCTCCCCCCAAAACATCATCACAACAATAACAACCATATAAACATTTCTTGAAAGACTGAATACTACTCCCACGCAAAGAGAAAACCCTGTATGTGTAACACCACCACCATGCCAGAACAAATGGCCTGCCTTTGAAATCTTAGAGTCTTTTTGCCCAGCTGTGCTGCACAAACACTTGCCTTGAGCTGGAGCTTCTTGTTGTAAAGCTAATCAGTTGTACGATGACATTTCCGCTACCAAAGGGTTGGCCAATAATTTTTGGCACAGACATGCTACAAATGTTTGGGCAGGTAGAACTATATCCGAGCCCCTTAGCCTTTCAACCAATTCAACTGTGTTTTGCAAGTTATGATCCAGATGTAAACCTACACACAGCATAGAAAATATATACCAAAATAATGTAACGGATGGAATCAAATGTTGTGTCATAGACCCTATATTGCTGGCAGCTAATGAAGATTCTTCTTTAGTTCAAGTAGTGGGAGCCTAAGGTTTTGGAGCAGGTTGATCTGAATCGTATCTCTGCTTTTGCTGTAACATCCCAAGTAGCCATGCTGTGCAGCATAGTTACCACCATGAAGTCTTAGCTAGGCTGTGGAACAGTTCCAATACTCACCCTGCGTGCGTATTCCATAGAAAACGAAAGCAGCTGCTACGTGGAGCACACAATTCTAGCCAATCAAAGCACAGCAGTGACACAAGATCTTTTGCTGAACTTGGTCACGCTGCATTTTTTTTCAGCTCTCTGCTTTTGCTGCACTGAGGCCAACCAGAAAAATTCACTGCCTCCCTCCTCCGCTGTCCTTGATGTCTTGGAGCTACCACATCATGATCAGATCAGTTTCACCATCAAGTTAACATGGGGTAAAAGGTTCTAAGGAAGCCACGTTTAGCCTGGAGTAGATTTCCTGGATGGTGCTTGCCCAGACTGCAGCTTCTCTGAGAGGCAAAGGCCACCCGTATTCAAAGGAATGGCTAGAGAGGCAGATTGTCCATGTAAGACAGGACTGAGGCCCTGGTGGGACAACATGACAGAGGAAGGGCAGGCGCAAGAAGAGTTTACATGAGCTGCCACCGTGCTTGGCCTGTAGCCAGCCTGGGCTAATGAGTTCTCTGCATTGAAGTCTCCCAGAGTTTATTTCTCGCCATCTGGAAGACGCTTGCCCTTCCATTGGGAATTGTGATGATTCAGACAGGAGGACAGATTATTAAAACGTCAGGAACACAAAACCCCCATCTGTTCGGCTTGGCAGTGGGGGCGCGCTGCCTATTCACTCCGGCCGAGTGCAACAACTCCTTGAAGGCCCCTCCCTCCGGCGGCTGGCAAGCTGAGTGAGATTAGCCGTATGCATTTCAGACGCGCGACAGACTGCTCCCGCACGGAGCCGTGGAAAACCCTGGCAAATGCACAGGCGGCAGCTGAGGCCTTGACGGAGCCGGAAATCAAGCCGCACGCAAGCCGGCGACATTCCCCTGCTGGAAGGCCGTACTCCGCTGCAGACTCTGAAACGGCACGGGACATATGAACCCTTCAGAGCACCACGGATGGAGAGCGCCCGCCTCACGCAGGACCCAGGTCAGCAGTCCATCCATAGTCAGCAATCCATATTCAGCATGGGCTGAACTTCAACCGTGCTTCAAGTGACGCACACATAACCTGCACAAACCCTGTCTCCCTCCAGTGGCTAGCTCACAGGTAGCGGGCTCAAAACACCTCACGGACACCCCTGGATTTCGCCTCAAAATGCCCCATGTGAGGATGACATTAGCCCCGTCCTACAGAAGGGAGACCCAAGGTACAGATAGAGTAAGTCACCTGTCCAGGGTTGCAGAGCCAGGAATGGCGCCCAGCATGCCAGGCCTGTGCTTTGTCCACAGATCTGTATTCTCTGAGTGTCTCTGACCCCAATGCCTCCACTTCCCGGTTCCCCCACAACCGATCGCAATCCCCCGTAGCTTTGACCTCCTCAAAGGAAGGGCAGATGGCACTGCCAGCGCAAAAGCATTTCCAACCCCCCCCCCCCGCCCCCAAACAATTATGTATTCAACGGACAAGTTAACGGTGCTTACACTGCTGTAGCGCTTTGTCACCCTGCAGCACCTCGAAGCGTTGTTTGCAAACAGATTCATGGTTGCTGCTAAGCAAAAAGCGGGACCGGCCTTGAAACGCAGCCCCCTGGGGTGGGGTACCAGCCATTCCACAGGCTGTAGCGGTTTAGGCCCAGGCATGAGGACTACGGTTTTGCATTGAACAGGCAGGGGGATTTCGTCCTGTCAAATGCAATGCCTTCCTCTGCAGCATGGGGCATGGCTCACTTGCTGGGGGGTTCTCTGGACCTTAAAGTTTTTAAACCACGATTTGAGGACTTCAATAACGCAGTCATAGGTCCGGGGTCTCTTACAGAAGTGGGTGGGAGGTTCTGTGGCCCGCATTGTGCAGGCGGTCAGACTGGATGATCATATTGGTCCCTTCTGACCTTAGCGTCTATGAGACCAGGTTAGCAGCCGAGCAGAGGATTGGCGTTGGCACCCCTACGATTCTGAAAAGTGGGGCTCAGTGAGCAAGATGGGGGAGGGGCACTGGCACCTAGTTCTTGGTTCTCTGCCACGCAGGACACAGCCCTTGTTTATTTAAATTAGGACTCTGCCTACAGATGGCTTTGACAGATGATTCTGGGTGATGATTATCCCCGTGTCTCGCCTGGTGGGGGGCGGGTTACTTGATCGACTTTGGAAGGTAAACTAGTTAAAACTTACCTGCAGTACAGCTGAGCTAACACTCCTGAGACTAATACCTTTGCGAGCGAGGCAAATGGAACTTCATTGACATGACTAACGTCACATGAGGACAGTAGATCAGGAACAGGCACTGAACCTCCAATGACTTACTTACTTACTTACTGCCCGTGATGCCAGTGGCGCATAGGGCAGCAACAAAGTCCTTCCACTTCTGCCGGTCGCGGGCCAGAGCGCCTATTGTTCCCCAGGTGTGGTGGTGGTCTTTTAATTCTTGTTCTACCGTTTGGCGCCAGGTTGTCTTTGGTCTTCCTCTCTTTCTCTTCCCGTCTGGTTTCCAGTGGAGTGCAATTTTGATAATGGATCCGTCCTCTCTTCGTAGCACATGACCTATCCATCGCCAGCGTCTTTTCATAATTATAGTGGCCATGTCTTCTTGTTTGCACTGAGACAGTAGATCTTCGTTGGAAATTTTGTTTGGCCAAAATATCCTGATTATTCTTCTGAGATTCTTGGTGTGGAATATGGACAGCTTAGTAAGATCCCGTTGTGTCATGCACCAGCATTCTGCTCCGTAGAGAAGCACTGGGAGAACACAGCTGTTGAATAGTTTCAGCTTGGTGCACATGCTGTACTTCGAGGATTTCCAGATGTTGTTCATGCTGATGAAGGCATTCCGTGCTTTACTCAGTCTATTCTGGATGTCTTGCTTACCTCTGCCATCTGGGGTGATGATGCTGCCCAAGTATACAAATCTGTCAGTAAAGGGAAGATCATTGTTATTGATCTTGATGGGGATTTGTGTTGTGGTGTTCAAGGTCATGACTTCTGACTTCTTCTGGCTTATCTTAAGGCCAACTTGTGAACTGTACTGGTTTAATTTGTCTGTTTTGTCTTGCATATGCCGATGAGTGTGAGAAAGAAGTGCCAAGTCATCGGCAAAATCCAGATCTTCAAGTGTGGAGAAGAGCGTCCACCTGATGCCGGTATGCCCCTCCTCAGTCATGCGTCGCATCACCCAGTCAATGACTCCAATGACTGCTTGGCAGCTAAATGCCAGAACCACAAACCCATCCTTTCACCCCTCTGCTGGTTTCTTTCTTGTACCACCTCCCTCAGCGCTTGTAAACATTTTTCAGCACCAGCATCTCGCCTGCTCCAGACAAGATCTTTTCTGACCCAGCTGGACTCAGTGTTCCCAGAGCCCAGGATCTCTATCCCCAGCCTCCTGCTTCTCATTCATTGTGCTAATCTGGCTACTCAATATGCAGCACTTGATTCCACACACCCCCCCCTCCTCCCAATTCAAGTGCTTTGATTGGGAGCCCCGCGCTGCATGTCGAAGAGAAAAGCTGGCTGATAACAGCTGATAAAATTATCACTGACGGCTGCTCGACCCACTGGAGGAGAGAGGCGTAATCAGAGCTGTGCTGTTTACTGCATTAAGCTGCGGCGTTCACACTTCTGCAGGCGCCTTTGATGTTGTCGGGTGTAGGATTAAGCAGTAATTATACGTATCTAAGTAATCTTCAAACATCTCCCACTGGCTGTGCTTTATTAACATCTCAGTGTGTTTTAATTTCAATCTAAGACTGATTGCCACTCACTCAGCCCCTAGATCCGGAGGCTCAGGAAGGGGGTAGCAGGAACACACTCTTTGCATTCGTGCACATGCATGGCATGAAGTGGGAAGCTGTTTGCTGAATGGAGCGCCGTGTGCCTCCAGCATCTGTGGTTGGGCCCTTCCACCTTGCTATGCGGCCAATCAAAATGACCGGTATGCCTCGTTTTCCAGAGCTGTTTGGGGGCGACGTGGGGCAGGAGTGCCATGGTCTCGTGGTTTCCAACCAGCCGCTCTCCTGATTCAGTGCCTGTGCGCTGTTGGGATGTCTGCAGCTGTCTCTGCCTCAAAGCAACAGGTCTGCTCTTCGGCGACACCAGCTGTACGGCTCAGATGGCTGATAGATGACACTTGCGCCCCGCCAGGACATGGCGCCAAACGTGGCCCCGATTGTTACCACCACTTCGCTGCAATGAACTGTCTGTCGCTCCAGCTCCGAATGCACAGGTGTCCAGTGGTTAGAGTGATAGGGTCCAATTCTGCAATGCTTACCTGAGGAATCCCACTGGCTGCAATGGGACCATGTGTTGAGGGCCCATCATTCCCACTGGATTCACAGGCGGCTAGCACCAGTCACTGAAGAAAGCAGAGCTTAGCTGCCTTCATGGACGTACTGGCATCTGCAGAGGATCTTCTGTGCAGTCCTGGGTTTGTGCTGGGATAAGGGAGGGAAGCTGGGTGGATTGGTGGCGATGACCCCTGCCTCGTAGGTATCAAGCTAAAAAGATCATCCAGGCCCCAGTTTTGTGCAGGGGGTGGAGTTTGGGGAGGAAATCTTCTAGTGGCCTCCCACGTCCAGCTGGCCCATTCGAGGGCCAGGGGCGTTCTGGCCCTATGGAAGGAGGGAGGCTACCCCCTAGTGATGGGCCTTCCAGATGATATGGGGCAGCGTGGAGCAAGTTTGCACTGCGGCAGCCACTGCCACCATCTGATTGAATCCAATATTTCGAATGCAGCCAGGGTTGTGCCTTCACTCGTGTTTCCACAGCCCTAGCTCCCTTGCATCATGGCTAATGATCCTTTGCCTCTCTCTCTACGCAGGCTGTAGTTGATAAAAGCCAAAGACACACGGCTTGTGAAGGCCAGAGGTATCACTCGGGTTGAGAACTGAAACAGGGGCAGCGGCATGCATGAGATTTCAAATTGGTGTGCTTGGGGCTGAGCCAACAGACAGCAAAAAAAAAGGTATAACCAAGCTCTGGCGAGGGAGAGGGGCTGGTGTGTGTATAGTGAGTCCTTTTACACTCTGCTCATTTAAACTCTGCTCCATTCAATGTCTTTATCGCTCACTAACCAGAGAAGAGGGGGTGGACGAAGGGATTTCCTGTCGCTTGCAGGGTAATAGTCTAATTTAAATAGAGTTGTTTAAAAAAAAAAAAGGCGAGGCTCAATGAGTGTCTTTCTTTTGTAATCAGCTGGGTAATAATTAATCATGCAGATGAGGGACTTTTATAGTTCCCGGCTTCTCTTCTAAATGATTAATAAGCTACATCTCAGTGACACGGGCATGGTTAGGAATAGCTCGTGCAGGCGAGGTCTTGTTCTCTGTGCACCAAGGGAGAAAACTGGGGGCATCCAGCCGCAATATATTACTGATGGTGAAGCCAAGCCGAGGGATTGGTGCTGGGGCTACACGCGGCAAAAGGGGGACCACTCGAGCATGGAGAGCTACGGCATGACCCACAGTGCAGCCTGCATGACTGCCCTTCCGTGGGATAAAGAGATGCAGCCTGAGGACACCAGGGGGCCTATTGCCAATGTGCCACCTTGATAAGAAGCAGAGACGGAACAACAGCACTTAGGCTAGTGTAACCACCACCAGCTGTTGGCCAACCCCAGGATTCGAACTGGGGCCCTCCAGTGCTAAAGCACAAGCTGCTATAGCGTGAGCTAAAGAGCTACTGAAGGGTGGGGGGGCCTAGGGCAGACTCACAGCCTTTGGGAGGGACATAGCCCCCACTGACCCGTGGGTTACACTAGCAAACCTTGTGTCTTGGTCAGTGATTTAATAGGAAATGCTCATGCAAAAGGGTTTGCTAGTGTAACCCACTGAGCAGTGTGTTTGTGCCCCCCCCCGGCCATGAGCCACAAAGGCTGTGAGTCTGTTCTAGCCCCCCCAGCTGCAGGGAAGGTCGCTCCTTAGCCAGAAGGGCTGTAACCCTAGGAAAGCAGGCAGAGACAAGGCTGTGCTGGTGGAAGGGGCTGGGAGCCCTTTGGTTAGGCACTGAATGGGTACAGCGGGTGAAACACAAATCTATCATTTCATGATCTGGCATCCAAATTGTCTTTTGCCTTCAGATTCGCTACCAATTCCTCCCTGTCCAGGATCTGCTACTGGAGTAATTTTCTGAATGTTACAGGTTACTGTAAATGGAAGGAGTGCATCAAGTTGATTTTGCCATCATGGTCAAAAAAGAAGCAGTGCAATGGGCGTGATGATCAGCTTTATTATGCCAAAAGAATCGTACTGAGGCACTGGTTAAGCCGTCAGCATCTAGCCAGAAATCACTGGACCCTTTGGACAAACAGCATGCACAGAGTCACATAACATACGCTACAGAACAGAATTAATTCCAACCCCAAAGTCATTTATTGCAGCAACCTGGTTTTGAACTTTTGGTCTTGATCATTTTTAGGCCTCGGCGAAGCCGCTGCCTCGCCCCGTTTGGTGCCGTTTCTTCATAGAGCCCATGAGGCGTTGACAATAACAGTCTCTCGCGGGCCCATCGGATGCCACAGAAAGCGATGCCACTAGACGCCAGAACGAGGCACAAGACACAGGCTTTCTAGTGCTCTCTGAGAGGCTCCCCAAGACTCCATTTTTGAGCCTGCTGCTGGGGAACGGAAATGCTGTCGATCCCGCAGAGCCGTGTTCCTATCAGTCGGAGCATTAACAGCCACCGGCCTGCTGGCAGGTGACGCTACAGGAAGGTTGGCTGGAAAGACCTAATTATCCTACTGGAAGTCATTCAGTGAAGCCTCCAAAGATGCCCTGGCTTCCTCACTCTGAAGTTGCTCGTAATGGTTAGGACAGTCACTGATGAGGCCATAAATGCCCTGGAGATGTTAGGGTGACCAGATGTCTTGATTTTATAGGACAGTTCTGATATTTGGGGTTATTTCTTAGATAGGTGCCCATTACCCCCCACTCCCTGTCCCGATTTTTCTCATTTGTTATCTAGTCACCCCAGGAAGCGTTCATATGCCAAATTTACCCTTTGAAGACCAACATTGTGACACAGAGCTACGTCAGTGGATGTTTTTCAAGAAGCAGAACACCTGGTGCAGAATTGCCACCCACCAAGGGTGCATTTAGACCTGCTTTCGAGAGGGCGAATTATCAAGCAATGGACTGGCTTCAGGATGATAGCGCCCATCCAAAACTACCCTCCCTTACTGGGCATGGATGGGTTCTGGAGAAGGGATTGATCACATCAGTTGTGTGTGAAACACGATGTGCTCCCGATTCAAACCTTCAGCTAATCAGATGCTCATGTACAAGGACCAGATGCTCACCACCCTGCAAATGTTTGGCCAGCAGCCTACCATGTCTGGAGATGTGCGAGTGAAGTGTGGATGCGGGGCCGTGGGAAGACGTGTCTCACAGCGGTGCCCTAGAGGGAGGCGATGCTGACGATGACTTTGCTGAATACATTTTTTTCAGTCTGACATGTCAAGGCTAAATTCCCTAGGATTACCAAAGCTCAATGTCTTTCTCACGTAAGCAGTGCACCCCTGTGTTAAAGTACAATTCATAATCTTGGTTTTTAACCATTTTCTCAAATATATATATATAATTTTTCTAGGTTCATTGTGTTTGGGACCATTGTGTTCATGGGCAAAAAGGGCCTTCAAATGAAACCCAACTCAACCCATTTCCAACAGCATTGCATTATCACCATTTCCACCAACCGGAGGACCTGGCGCTGGGAGGCAGCGAGTTCCCACTTGCCCCGCCGCAGAGGGTAACACCCCTGAAATTAGGATTCTGTAGATTTTTATGAGTCAAATGGCACCTCCTTGTCCTGTCTACCACTAGATTGCCCACGGAATAAGATTATGCTGCAATATTATAAGCATCAATTGGACTCAATGGCTTTGTTTCCTCCTCTCTCCCCATACTTTCCCTTGCCTGGTCTTCCTGATATCCTGCCCACTCCCCTGCAGGATCATAGCTGGCCTACCCATCTGTTGGGCTAGCCGCTGCCTTTGGACCTCCCGTGTTCCAGGATTTGCCTAGGCCAGAGTGACCCTAGACCGCACTGCGCTTTTCTGACATCCGGCAAAGCCCAGGGTGCTTGAGATTAGAAAATGGCATCTGGTTGGGCAATGGGAGGGGATGCAAACAGGGAGATCTAGTAAGTCTGGGGGAGCAGCGGCTGGGCAACATAAGTAACCTTGCATCAGCTTGGGCGAAAGCTGGGGGAGAAAGAGACAGAGCCGGATGTAAACTGATCCAAGCCTCCTAGAGCTGTTCAGCGTTGGGGAAGGTCAGGATTCAAACCACTTTTAATGTCGTCAGCTCTAATTTTGCCTATCTCTAGTTCTCAGACACACAGTGATGTCCCGGGCATGAAAGACCAGCCAAGCTGAGCGCTTACGGAGCTGTAATGGAGGGAGTAATTTGTCTGTGCCAAATGTATTTCACGCTGCAACTCAGAAGAGGAAATTACAAACCCTGACATCCAAGGCCCTACCAGTCCTGTCTCTCCCCGCTGATTGCCGCTGCGCCTGAGTCTAACAGAGTAGCTAATGAACACTGATGCAATGAACATCCCAACAAATTGCTGCTGCTGCATTTCACACAGGTCATCCAAAAGCAAATTTAATGATTCAATGCTGGGAACAGTCACCTGGTCGCTTTTTTTCTTGCTCTCTGTCAGATCCAATCGGCAGAGGAAGAAACAGAAAAATCAAACACACCACCCGACCAAGCATGGACTCGGTTCAATGGTGGGAAGGTAAAAACCGGGCTCTCGGCCACCTGGGGAAATGTTTGGGTGCAGAATGTTGGACTGTGTTGGTGGTTAGCGCCCTAGACTGGGACTCCTGATATGGTACTGGAGCTGGGTTTATTCCGAGCTCTGCCACTGACCGGCTGCATGACCCGCGGGTAAATCACTTAATCTCTCGTTCCCCTCCCACCTTTTGTCTGTCATATCTCTTTAGACTGTAAACTCTTCAGGGCCGGGACGGTCTCTAGCTGTGCGTATAGACAGCACCTAGCACAATGGGACCCGAATCTTACTCGGGGCCGCCAGGAGCTATTGCAATATACATTCCACTACAGAAAAACCACCCGGAGTTAAAAGGACATTAAGATTGCTAAGTCGCGCACTCAGGAGTAATGGCATGCCTGTGCAACTAGAGGTAATTTTCTAGGTTTAAAAAAAAAAGAAGCTGAATGAAGTGAAAAACCAGACCTGCAATCATGCGGAACCATTCTGATCCCTCACACGGGACACCAGCTAGAATGGACGTGTTAGCTCCACCGCGCAGACCTGACGTGAGCAAATGGAATAACCGGTAGCTGTAGCAGGTTGTTACCTTCTCTCCACCAGGGACGGTGAGCTGCCCAGGTTGCCAGTGGGTTTCACAGCTATCTGACAGCAGAAGAATGAGGAGGCATTTTTCTCTGCCTGCCCCTTGCACGCCAATCTGGCAGCTTTCTCCTTCTCCGTGTGCTGGCAGCGAGAGCATTGAGAATATAGGAAAGACAGTGTCCTTGATTTCAGTTCCCGGGCCTAGTGCCCCAGTGACCCTCCCCCCCACCCCCCTCCCACCCCTGCTGGAAGCTGTGACGAGCAATTGCAGGGAAATTAGCTGTTCCCACTCAAGAAAGAGACCTTGCAGTCACCGTGGCTACTTCTCTGAAAACTTCAGCTCAATGCACAGCAGCAATTCGAAAAGCTCACAGAATGCTAGGCGCCATTAGGAAAGGAATAGAAACTATAATGCCACTATATAAATCCATGGTGTACCCACAGCTTGATAACTGTGTCCAGTGCTGGTTGCCCCATCGCGCTAACAATACAGTGCAACTATCAAAGGTTCGGAGACAAGCAACAAAATTGCTCCAGGGTATGGAATAGCTGCCAAATGAGGAGAGACTAAAATGATTACGACTGATCAGCTTAGAAAAGAGACTATTAAGGGGAAATATGCCAGAGGTCTATAAAATCAGGAATGGCGTGGAAAAAGTGAATAAAGAAGTGTTACTTATGCTTTCCCACAATATGAAAACCAGGAGTCACCTGATGAAATGAATAGGCAGCCGTTTAATAAAAATAAGAGGAAGTAATTTTTCACACAATGCACAGTTAATCTGTGGAACTCATTGCCATTGGATGTTGCGATGACCAAAAGTATAACTGGGTTCAAAAAAGAACTAGATAAGTTAATGGATAGGTGCATCAATGGCTATTAGCCAAGATGGTTAGGGATGCAACCCCATGCTGGGGGCGACCCTAAACTGCTGTCTGGCAGAAGCCAGGTGGGGAAGACAGAGGTGGATCACTCCAGCTGCTCTGTTCTGCACACGCCCCTTGAAGTTCTAGTACTGGCCACTGTTGGAGACAGGCTACTGGGCCAGATGGACTATTGGGCTGACCCAGTATGGTTGTTCTTATGTCTTGCTTCAGAGAAAACTCTAACAAATCACTGTTTAGCTTGTGCAAACTACAATTTTTTCGGATGCTTATAACATGGCCAAATTTAGCTGGATGTTCATGGGCACAGCAAAAAGCACATTTCTGACACAAAGGCAACAAATTTCAAAGCCCTTCTCCAAAGCCAGGACATAGAACTTCTCAATGAAACAGCTGTAAGAAATTTCTAACGTGGGCAAAACTTATTTTCCCCTCCCATCTTCTGATGAACCGGTTTTCCTGAATTGTCCCCAGAAAAATTCTGCCTGAGGCAGACACCCACTGTGGGAAATTTCAGCCCTAACGGCTGAAGCGTGGCAAAGTTATAAGCAACTGAAAACAGTTTTACAATGGAAAGTGTTAGACAATTTTAATTATAGGTGGCCCGATCAACCCTGCTAAAATAAAACAATGAAGTTAGACACCTAAGGCAGCCTTTAGGTCTGGCAGTGAGAGCTATGGCTGCTCGGCACTTCTGATGAAGCAGGCAGCTTTTTGTTCTGGGGTCTAACCTCAGACATCCAGCCTGGAAAATTTGGCTCCAATGGGTCTAGCAACTCATTAAGCAACCATAGCGCATTCATTCAAACGGATGTCTGTAGATTCAGCATGCCAGTAACGACTCTGGCTTTGCATGTCTCCAGAACATTTAATCGGCGGTGTTCTAAGTGCTTGTAACACATGATTGAAGCCTCTCCACACCCCTGGGAAGAAGTACTGTGAACATTTTACAGATCAGGAAACTGAGGCGCAAAGGTGGAAAGTGATTTCCCCTAAAGCATCCAATGGTAGAGTCAGAAAAAGAACTCAGGAATCCTAGAGTACTAGACATCACTGGCTCTGAGGAGGAGCTCGAACCAGCAGCAAACTCAGGCCCCAATTCAGAAAAGCACTTAGGCCTGGCCTACAGTAGGACATTAGATTATGTTGGTCAGGGATGCGAAAAATCCACTCCCGAATAGCGCCGACATAAGTGCCCGTGTAGAAAGTGCTAGGTCGATGGAAGAATTCTTCCCTTGACCTAGCTACTGACTCCCGGGGAGGTGGATTGGGAGACTCCCCCCGTTGGAGTAGGTAGCATCTACACTGAAACACTACAGCAGCGCAGCTCTAGCATTTTTAGGTGTAGACACACCCGTAAGCAGGTGCTTAAGTCCCATTAAAGCCAGTGAACCGTGGTTAGTGCTTTCCTGAACTGGGGCATGAATGAAAAGCAACACAGCAAAGACCGTGTGCTCTTTGGTCACTTGGATAGTGAGAAGTGCTGAGTTAGTTACTGAGACAAATGCAAACTCATCCATGGGCGGGGAGGGGTTAAGTCTATTGAACTGGCTGGGCAGTGATGTGTAGAATTACCATTTCACCTTCCCAGTCTGGGCTCGGATCCGAGGCTGACTTGCCGTGGGCCCGTGGAGAACCCCTGTAACTGATCCATGCCTGAGTGTCTTTGTACATAAAACGGTAAACGACCAAGATGAAACCAGCTGTACAAAAGCTGTTTAGCATCAGATTAAAAAAAACCCAAAAAATCTGGCATGCTAATTTCCTCTTGGCTATTCTCATTTTATTCTTGGTTAGCTACCCCATTAAACAGAACCTTGCAATTATCACCTGTGACGATAAAATAAACTAGCAACCAATAAAAGCATACGGTAGGATTTTCAGTGGAGCAACGCCTTTGCAAAGAGTGTTCTCCCTGCACGATTGTATCCATCATGTAATGGGAACATATGAGCTTGGGAGAGCCACGGCACATGAGGGTTATTTTTTTTTTAATCATTGTTATGACACAGGCTGGCTTATTTCAAACTTAGTCGAGGGGGAGGGCTGCCAATTAAGACATGATGCTGGAAGGAATGTGAGTTATTTCCCTTCATCCGCCTCTTACGATATTGTGTCTGGCACTGGCTTTGAAATAATGTCATAATTAAGACCCATTCAAAATTACGAGGCTGTAAAAAGGGAATCGTGAAACTCCCATGAACTTTTATAGCCCGATGAAAATATTTCACCGTGCAGGCTGGAGGAGTATTTTCTTGCCTCTTCGCGCACCAAAGGCCCATGTATATATATGATTATTCTCTGCATACTGGCTATGCTGACAGCATTTCATGTTGCATGATGAACTAGAAACTCCAGGTCTTGGCCATAAATTGATATTTCTTTCGTAGCATGGCTGGGAATGAAATTCAGAGATGCCACATAACCTGGAGATGGATTTTATTTGTGGTCTCATAAAAAGAGAATTAAACCAGTAAAGTCCTTCCTTCATCTAGACAATAGGTCTGGCACAAGTTTACCCCCAACCTCAGCCCTGCCAAGGTCCCCCCAGACCTGACCTGGAAGGACCCTTTCTAAGAGACTTCTGACGCAACAACTTTTCCCGTCATTGGCCCCTCTGTGCTGCCAACTCCAGCAAGGATATGCATTGGAATGGTAGTTTTAGCGACACGGAGACCCATCCATTAACAGGGATCACTAACTTAGCCAGAGAACTGATGGCAAACTCACTCAGTTAACGCCGCCTGCCCGGGGTGCATTCTAGCCAGGGCAACTGACCCTTTGTCCATTTGGAAGCCCATGTTCCGTGGGTGTTGTCAGAGACGCACAGACGAGATTGGACGGCAGGTTGCTGTTTTCGCAGTGCGCTGAGGGGCACGCCTCTGAAAGGCAATGAGCGCTCCGGGTGCTTGGCACTTGTGAAAATCAGGGCGGGGCCAGGTGGGCCCAGTCAGCTAATTAGGCTGCAAACGGGGGGAGCTTTAGGCTGGAGGCAGCGCATTAGAGAGAAGCTCACCTGTGAGGGACAGGAAAAGAAAGGGGCTGCAGGGAAGGAGTCTGCAGTCACTCCCTGGGAAAAGGGAGGAGTGTTGGGGGCTGCAGAGATGAGCTGCCTAGAGTCACTCCCTGGGAGGAGGGAGTGAAGAGACTGGCAAACGCTGAGGCAAGGGGAAGGCCAGGAGGTATGGAAATGGTTCCGAGAAAGGCAGCAAACAGAGCAGGGAACAGAGCATGGCTGCCTGAGCCGGTACCTGGAATAGAGGGTGGGCCTGAGTTCCCACGGCACCGTGCAGTGGTGCAGCAGGAGATTGCGGGAGAGCAGGACCTTGCTACACCCCCTGGAAGGGGAACCACTGTAGTGACCCGGCTGGAGGGCTGTCATGGAAAGGCCGCTGCGGGTCCTGGAGCGCGAGGGGCTGCACAGGTGAAATGGAAGGGGTATAACAGCTGGAAGGGGTGTCAGCCTGACCGAGCAAGTCCCCAGAACTGCCAGGAGGTGGCGCCGTCCAGTGGTGAGTAGAGCGGCCCGTGAGAAGCCTAAACATGGCTTTAACTTCACACTCCTCCTGTTTTATAATCTTGGCCCAAATCCTGAAGTTTTTATTTCTGTAAAATTCCACAAGCAGCATGGCCTAGGCCAAAGGACATAAAAGGCAGCTGCACGACATCCATTTTGTCTTTAGTCTCCGGCCTACCTCTGGATCAACCAACTCATCTACACCTGAACTGAACTGAAGCTGTGAAACAAAGGACTGAGACCCATCCAGGTACTGGATGTACACCAGAGGGACTATACAAGCCTGCAAACTCCACAATTCTTCTCGAAACCTGATGTAGATGGACTTTCAAATCATTCGTATGTATCTGATTGCTTTAATCCTTTAACATTTCTCTTATGGTTTGTTTCTTTCTTTTTATAATAAACCTTTAGTTTTAGTTACTAAAGGATTGGCTGGCAGCGTGGGATTTTGGATAAGATCCAAACTTATATTGATCTGGTACTGTGGCTGACCCTTTGGGGTCAGGAGAAACCTTTTTGGTAAAGAGCAATGAGTTTAAATAACTGGTCTCTTTACTGGACCTAGTGGCTGATTGGGAGCCGGAGACTGAAATGCAGTGAAGGGGGCTGTGTACATTTTTATTTTGGCTTCCTGATAACCAGTGCGGGGAATCAGAAGCACTGAGTGGTTGGGAAGTCTGATTTCAGTGTCACCCACCAGTGCTGGGAGAATCTGCTCTCCGTTTACAGCCTGCCCTGACCTTGGCATTTTCAGGTGGCTGCCCTGGACACGGACGGATCACACATGAATCAAGCACAAAAAAATATGCATGCTTACAACAGCCCCGAACATCAAGTTCAAAACTTTGCACACATGACTGCTGTACATCAAAGAGTCTGAGACCCCAGCAGTACATGGCTGAAGGAGTCTTTTTCCAACCCTCTCCCTCCATGAATGATGAACAGTCTCTTCTTGTGCACATCACGGGTGTTACACCATCAGTGCTCTCCTCAAACTCTGTTACGTTGTCAAAGCAAGAATGAATTAAGGAGCTCTCCTTCAGGGAGAAGGAATTACATGCAGTCAAGACAGGAAATTAAAGAACAAATGTTAACGAAGGAAGGGCCTTTTTCCTCGCTCAGAGGGTTACTAGAATTTGTCAGAGGTTGGCTGAAGCCAATTGTGTCTACAGAGACTTTAGATCTAGCGGACTAAGCACTGAACTATGACTCAGGACAACGGGGTTCAAATCCTGCCCCAGACTTCTTGTGTGACCTTGGACAAGTAACCATCTCTTCTAGACCTTAGTTCCCCAATCTGTAAAACGGGAAACCTATTTACCTACCTCCCAGGGCTGTTGTGGGATACAATCCATCAATTACTGTGAGGTGCTCATATACTACAGTGATGAAGGTTATGTAAGTACCTATCTGCTAGTACCTCACATTTTATCAGGATAGACTGGTTGAAAGAACCCTAGATTTCTCTCAGTGGACAGATACCATTTAAACTGTAAACTCTTCAGGGGCAGGGGAGCATGTCGACATATTTGTCCAGTATATCTTGGGTCCTGTGGGGGAAATTGATCCTTGCACTGACCCTCTCAGCACAGGGGTGAATTTCACCCCATATGCATAATCCCATTCAGGAACAATGACTTTGAAAGAATGTTCAGGTTGCAAATTCAAGCCGTCAACATTGAGGAAATGCCAAAATTAAGGTGGCCGGTGTCACCTTCATTCGGCCTCCTGGTGTATATGCATTCTGATAGTTTTTAATTACACGATTTTTTCCTACAGGAACCCTGCCTCAGACAGTACACGGGTAGTTATTCACTAATTCTTTTCTTTTTCTCTCAATCAATGTGTGGCCAGAGGCCTAGTTTATTGCACACCATTCAAACCCTGCTCTGAATACGAATTTGTTAATTTCCTCTTCTCTATGGCCTGGTCATCAAGAATTTGAGTCCTTCACAAACACTAATGACTTTATCTTCATAATAAGATTAAGTGTTGTTACTATTACCATATTGTTACCACTTTACAGAGGGGAACTGAAGCTCAGAGACATGAAGGTCCAAATCGTCCAAAGTCTCCACGACTTGTGAGTGTCCAATTTAAGACATCTAGGTCTGATTTTTCAGGATATTTAGCACTGAAATCACTTCGTATGTTCAAAGCACAGCTCCAATCGGCTGTAGCTGCAGTTGTGAGCACTACGCGATTGTGCAAATCTGGCCCCAGTTGTCAGGCACCCCCAAAAAGAGGCACATAGGGTTAGTGAAAAAGTTGTGACTTGCCCAGCATCCCCATAGGAACTCTCTGGCAGAGGCAGGGATAGAATCTCATTCTTCAGGGTGGTCATTTGATTGCATAAATTCTGAGCCCAGCAGCTTTCTTCCTACAATTCCCTGTCTCATTTATGATCCATCTTCCAATTTCCACAACAAGGGAGTCGGGGGTCCTACAAACAAGGGCCTCCTCCACTACACAAACCTCATTCAGCCCATGCAGTGAATATCTCATCTCGAACGTCTCTACTGAGTATGTGGAACTGGAGGTTTTAGGAGGCTTACAACGTGGGCATATCTGGGTGAATTTTCTTGGGGTGAATTTCACATGGGAACTCTGTGGTAGAATCCAGTTCTTCAGAGGTGTGCTAACCTTGAGACCATCCTTTCTTTTCTTGGGGGCACAAAAAGGCACAGCCCTAACACCAAGGGTGACCCCATTCAAGATTTCAAGCATTTGCTCTAGAGCAGCGGTTCCCAACCTTTTTGGCTCGAGGGCCACAGATATCATTTTTACAACCCTGAAGGGCCACTGGACTCTGCCAGCAGCCCTCCCTCTCCCCCACTGCAGCCAGACAGAAGGAGTTCAATGAGGGGGCTGCCTCCTCACTGATCTCCTGTCCCCTGGCTGCAGCAGGGAAACCACACGCATCCTCTAGCCCTGTGAGCACCACCTGGGTCCCTGGGCTGTGATCCCTTCTGCAGTCAGGGGGACGGAAGATCAGTGCTCGCCTCCCTCTGGCTCCAGCAGGGACCCCAGCACCTAGGGACCCAGGCAGAGCGCTTTGCCCTGCTCCCTGCTGCCCCAGCAAGGAGCCCGCCCCGGTCTTGTGCCGACACACTCCACCTGGGTTCTTACACAGCGTCTGCCTTCTGCAGCCAGTGGGAGGGGAGCGGTGGGCCACTTTGAAAGACCCCACAGGCCACTTTTGGAGGTTGGGAACCACGGCTCTATAACTGGAGGCACTAGAGCCCGTTTCAATTCAACGGCTGAAAGCATTCTTTTAAGGTGGTCAAACCAGGTCTTTTTCCCTAACCTTTTTCTTAGAAACGGCTGAATTTTTTTTGTTTTTTTGTCTGAAATTTCAAATATAATTCCACCTGGAGCAGCCACGTCAGCGAGAGAACGTCAGTCTGAATGGTGAAGGTTTGGCCAGGTTTAGGCAGCTGAAAACAGGCTCTTATCATTTAAAGTGCTGGGCAATCTTAACTCTAGGTAGCACTGCTGGCGCCTGAAAGACATTAACAAGTATTCCAGTGCCACGCTTCGCGTCTCTAGGGGGGTTTAGGCAAGTGAACACATGTCCGAGGCACTTGTTATTGGTGGACCGTTGACACTGAACTTGTATCACATACAAAATTTCTTCTCTAGCTGCGGTATTAAAATAAACTAGCAAGGGACAGATGGAAAATTGGTGGCTGTTGATAAAAATTTTTCACCACCCCTCTCAAAGTCTGAACGTATCTGCTTGGGAACATCCCGGACTCGTTTTTTGAAGCCGTTTGCATTGAATTTCTTTGGCCGAATACTAGGGCTATTAAGAAATTATAAAGATGCTGTTACCTAGTGGTGAGAGTAGGGGTCATGGTGTCTACATCTGGATCGATTGTACTGAGTGATCTTGGGCATATCATCTCTCTGTGTCCCTCACTTTCCAATCTGTACAAGGGCAGGAATACTGTCCACACAAGGGTGATATAAACTTTAAATTAACCTAATTGTAAAGTGCTGGACAATCCCTAGATGACAGGTGCTGAGCAAGAACAAAATAAATAGTAGGATTAATAACAATAAAGTAATTAAAAAAAAACCCACAAGACAATCTTTAAGGATTCTTAAACCATCCTTTAATTTGGCAGTTGCACAAGCAGTTTTGCAGGACAAAGAGAACACAGCTCAGGACAGGACACCAAACCTTGGGTGGCAATTTCCTTCTAAAAGACATGAACACAATGTGCCCTTTGTATTTAAGACTGAATAAACCCATCAGCCATGATGAATAAGGATCCTGTTCCAGTGAGGGAAGAGTAGTGAATGGTGGAAGCAAAGATGGAAATGATGGGTGCAACAGATTAGCATGTTGTCCCAGAACCTCATCTCGGACTGGTGGGCATGCTTAACCAACCTCGTCCTTCCTTCCCTGCCCATTACTGTTGAGCTGCAGAAGCCTGCATGTCTGCTACAGTACCTCTGAGATGGATCAGGATGTATCTTTCAAACTGGTAAATGACTCAAATTATATTTCTGAGAAGGAGTTAAATCTCTGAAGCCGTTTCCCTGCCTGTTAAAGAGTTGAGTCTGCAATTTCCTCCTCCTTCCACCATTATCTGGAACAGGATGATCTCTGGAAGCTGATGATTCATGGCTCTGAGGCAGAGGAACAGCAGACATTGAAACTGATGACTCAGTGTGTTGCCTCTAATGACACATGAACTGGCTCTACACCATCCAAAATGAAAGCCAAGGTCCACCAGTTGAACTAGCAACTAGTTCTCTTTGCAATGGAAAGAGCAAAACGGAAAATCAATGCACCTATATAGCATTGTAGAGAAGAGGAACAGTGTCGACAGAGCTCAAATCAAATCTCCTCCAGCAAAACGTGGGACAACTTCAAGACCACCAAGATTTCATAAATTACATCTACAGCTGCCCCAGACGGTCATGCTGCTGTCTCCATTAGTGGCAGCTGAACTTCCATCTATGGTCTCAGACTAACCAAAAGTGAATCCCACCCCTCGCTTGTCATTCCCTCCCCTCCACAGCTGGCAACCCCCTTTAGAATTCAAGACAAAGCAGCAGTAGTTCAACAGAGACAGCCCAATATTTATTTGCACCTCTACGCCCCCCATCCCACCCCAATCCAAACTTCATCTCGGGGTTAAACTTTCTAAGCTTCCTCTGGCTGATGGGAGATCAGCGCAAACACCCTCAGGGTAATACGTCTGGGAAGCCTGTCATGATTAAGTGTAAAAAACCCAAAGCCAAACATGAGACTCTGCCCCCTCGCTATTCGTATAGTACAATACCGCCCAGCACATGTGTGTTTTATCATCAATTATTATAGCGCGCACAGCAGGTGCAATGGCCCGTGCTGCTCTGATTCTGGGACATGATGCCATGGATTACACTGTAGTGATTTTCTTGTCTTTGGTGGCTTGTTTGATGGCGGCCTGCTCGCAGATGATCTCCTTCAGACGCTGCAGTCTGACGTTCTGGGTTGTCTGGTCCCCGACGCCGGTCTGGCTACGGTGCAGCAAGCTCAAGGCGTAGATGTACTCCAGCTCTGTGTACTTCACTCCTTGATCCACTACTAAGTTCAAGAGCTCGTCCGCCGTGTTGTACAGCATTTCATAGTACTGCCTGTGAAACAAGCAAAGGAACCTACCATGAGCATGATCCCAGGAGCTTTTGAGTCAATACATCTATTTACACTGTAACACCCTGTCATTTGTTATTCGGTATTGTTCGTAGTACGGTAGTGCGTACTAGCCCCAGTCACAGACCAGGACCCCACTGCGCTATGCACTGTACAGACAAAGTGTAAGACAACAAAGAACAGGTAATACAGACAGATAGATAGGGGAGGACGTCCTTTGCACCCTTACCTGTCTCATGCCATTCATCCTCCAGTAAACCACAGCTCTGTGTCATGGGGGGCTATGGGGAAAATCTTCCTTAGTAGTTAGTAACAGCAGGAATGTTACCTTTAGACATCTGGCCTCTAGAGGGCAGTGGGCACAAGTGCAAGCCACGCAGGACACTGCAGTTCATTCAGTCTTACTCAATCCAACTTGGTCAAAGGGCAGAAACCTTCAGGAGAGGCGGGGTTCAATTAAACGCCCAGGGTAACAGGGTAAGAGCTTGTGCCCTTGCCCCGACTGATGGATGCTAATCGGAAGCGCAGTGGATCTACAGGTTGGTATAGTTCAGAGCTGGTCAACATTGCTGTGGGTGCCCAACAGTTAAGAAAGAAATTCAAAAGATGAACATGTCTCTCGGCCAGGGGCCTGGGTGGCTCTTTGAATAAGGCAAAGCAGATACGAGGTGACGGGGGTAATACAGAAGGTGCAGACGTGGCTAGTTTCAATTAGCGTTAAATGCACGGAATGCAGGAATGAATTTTACAGACGCGAGAAGTCACTTCAGTGATGAAGATGTCACTTTCCAAGGACGTTGGTGGTGAGCAGCTGACAGTTGATTCCTGGACCCCCCTGGAAAGGTTGTGCTTTGATTGGCCTAGAGACTGGAGTTTGTTCCTGTGCTCCAGCCAATCAGAAAGAAGCAGTTAAACTTGCCTGCACTTTGATTGGGTTTGTGGCAGGAGACTGGTTACTTCCCCCTCCCCCCCACTCCTTTCTAAGACTAAAAACTCTTTAATGACAAGCTCATTTACGATTGATAAAATCAGGGAATGACAGTGACCTTTCTAGAAGGAGGGAGTGTTGTCTAGCGGTTGGAGCAGGGGACTAGGAATCAGGACGCTGGGTTTCTTTGCGTGGCCCTATCATGGACTCACTATGCGGCACAAAACACACAGCTCCTCGGTGCCTCATCTGTGCCGTGCATAGCATAATGCTGACCGGGAAGGATCTCATGAAGCTGCAAGGAGTCCTAGGTCCAGGCTGTGCCATTAAGGCCGAGGTCAGTGTTGGGGGTGGGCTGGAGCTCCCCAGGCAGGGGTTGCTTTGGAAGCATTATGCCTTAGGAAGCAATACTTTCTTCCCCCTCTGTGGCCATCCTGCCCTTTCGGCCAGTGTCAAGGAGTCAGGGCTAAGATTCCATCAACCTCCGGGTCCATTGGCACCTCTGGGCAGACCTGGCTGGGGGAAAAGGTCCTTGTACTTTGCTCTACGTGTGGAACCGCAAGGCTGATTCTCGCAGGTAGGTGGTGAGACCTGGCTGCTGGGTCTGCCTGTGTCGGGGGGTATCACAGGCACGTGGAGTGTAGGATGGATGGAAACATCTCTTGTCCAGTTAGGACCCAACGACCCTTTTACTTTCAAATGGATCCTAAAGAAACAACTGTCTTAGCAGCTCATGAAAAAAGTTCTCTCTCTTTCAGCACGCAGCGTATTGCAGCAAGAACTCATTTCAAATGAGCACCAGAACCCCGGGACTGCTCCAGGCTGCAGAGTGTCTGAAGGTGAAGTCTGTGTTGTTTGTGTGCGCTCCGGCAGTGGGACGTGGTGGAATAAATAATTTAAGTGCTTCCAGGGGGCCCAGGAAAGCTATCACCTTCAGCTCCTCTCCGTGGTCTGAATGCATTCAAACAGCAATCTGAGGAGCCACTGGAAAGCGATTCACTGAATGTGACATTCCTCTGGTCCTTCAGTGTACAGGCTCCAGGGATGGCCTAACTGAGAGGCCCTACTGGCTGCACGCAGTACCCAGCATTCAAATTGGAGCACTAATCAGTTTTAGAGATGACCTTGTCCAGGTGCTGCCACGCTCACGTTTTGACTGGCTAGTTTCTCACACCGTGCTGGTCTGGCTACAGTCCAGCCGAGATGTTCTCTCTCTCTGTGTCCTTCAAGACTTAATCCACTGCTGTGTCTTGAAGGATTTGTTCCTGTAGTTCAAGTCTGTTCCCAAATTATCCCATCCTGAGCCCACTGAGAGAGAGGTTGGGAGGAAGGGAG
Organism: Emydura macquarii macquarii; assembly: GCF_026122565.2. Classification (NCBI taxonomy): domain Eukaryota; kingdom Metazoa; phylum Chordata; order Testudines; family Chelidae; genus Emydura; species Emydura macquarii. Next base: position 7,252,361 of record NW_027133607.1, on the reverse strand, counting down.
GGCCGGTGATTCTGACAGCTGAATAAACTCATCCACAATTCTGAGCAGAACGTGGGATCGCTGACGGACAGGATTTTGGTGAGCGGACCGAGCGGGGGAGAGTATGTGTGTGAGAGGGGGTGTGTGAAGAGAAGGTCAGAGGTAATGGAAATAAAAAGAAGCTCCTTAAAAGCATTCAACTGGGTTAAACTAAAAAAACAAAGAGCTGTTTAGCTTCAGCAGTTAAAGTTGTAGTCAAGAAAGTTCCTATAGCTAGAGAGAGAGTCAACGGGTCCGTATACTGGTGAAGTTTCACAGCCATCACAAGACATCCCCTGAGAGTTTGAGACGTTGCTGGTGCTATGAGGCACTATCCGTGCCAGAAACACAAGATGAACGAGTCAGGGAATATGTGATAAAATAGAACGGCGGCTCCCAAACTTTCATCTGCCGACGACTCCTTTGGCATCTGCCTAATTGTCCCAGACCACTTTCATTTCCAGGGCTACCAGAATGCCCCCACCAGTGTGGGGATGGTGTGAGAGAGGTCACACTGTGCGGAGGACATCATTTTGAGAACAACATGACGTCCTCCATGTGGCAGAAGTGCAGGAACACTGCTCTGGTGAATTCTGGCCCTGTGGCAAATGGGACACTGTGATGATAAAGGCCAAAAATCTGAAAGATGGATATCTAAAGATAGGCTCCTAAATCCATATCTAGGCACCTAAATTAATGGTCTGATTTTTCTGAAGCGCTTTTCTGAAGCAGCATTAACCTCCCTGGGCTGCCGGTTGCTCAAAACACTTCAGAAAATCAGACCACGTATTTAGATGCCTAGATATGGATTTAGGGATCTAACTTTTGAGTAAGTTTGAAAATCTTGTTCCATGTGTATTACTTACACTCCTCTCCTTCCACACCCCATACATTAAGAGAACAATAAGGTTGCAAAGTCAAGCACTCAAAAGTCATGAAATGCCTACCCTCTTTGGAGAATTTAGTTACAAAGCTCTAACAAATTTCTATTGAGCATGTGCACACTGAGATTTTTCAAAAGCTTATAAACTTGGCCAGATTTAGGTGGATTTTCACAGGGACGGCAAAAGGGACATCCCTACACAAGGGTCACTCCCCTCCCAAATTTCAAGTCCCTGTTCCACAGCATCGGGGCAGTGGAGCGTCTCAAGGAAAAGGTCACCAGAATTTTTGTCTAACATGGGCAAAACAACATATTTCCCCTTAATCTCTTTCTCAGAAATGGCCAGACCACTCCAGCAGAAACTGTTCAAACAATCCAGCCTGGGGCAGACACCCAGCATGGAAAATTTCAGCCCAAAGTTTGGTGAAGTTGTAAGCAACTACATTATAAGCAACTGAAAGCAGTGTCTTACATAGAGAAATGTCAGGCAGCCGTAATTCTGGGCTGCACTATTCGCTTTATAATGTGCTAAAACGCACACACAAAACCTTCAGCTGCCATGCCTGGCCCATGTCATCTGGAGAAGTGTTCTTTTCAAAACTTCCTGAAATGTTTGCAGCTACGCATTGGCACAGCCCAAGCAGTTGGGTTGTACTTCTCTTTCAGCAGGAGGCTGGAAGGCTGGATGAAAATGTAACTCCACACCCCTTTCACTTTTATTTGTCTGTCTGTCTGTCTGTGGAAGCATTTCCGTTAAACTGAGCTGACTACCATGGTATATGAGCTCCTGGTTTTGGGCTGCATCCTAATAAAGAGGTGACTGGCTCTGTGGATGTGGGGAAAGCGGTGGATGTGATATACCTTAACTTTAGCAAAGCTTTTGATACAGTCTCCCACAGTATTCTTATCTGCAAGTTAAAGTAGTATGGGTTGGTCGAATGGACTATAAAATGGATAGAGAGCTGGCTAGATCATCAGGCTCAATAGGTGGTGATCAATGGCTCCATGTCTAACTGGCAGCCGGTCACAAGCAGAGTGCCCCAAGGGTTGGTCCTGGGGCTGGTTTTGTTCAACATCTTCATCAAGGATCTGGAGGATGGGGTAGATTGCACCCTCAGCAAGTTTGCAGATGACACTAAGCTGGGGGGAGTGGTAGATACCCTGGAGGGCAGGGATAGGATACAGAGTGACCTAGACAAATTGGAGGATTGGGCCAAAGAAATCTGATGAGGTTCAACAAGGACAACTGCAGAGTCCTCCACTTAGGACGGAAGAATCCCATGCACAGCTACAGACTGGGGACCGACTGGCTAGGCAGCAGTTCTGCAGAAAAGGACCTGGGGTTACAGTGGATAAAAGCTGGATATGAGTCAGCAGTGTGCCCTGGTTGTCAAGAAGGCTAATAGCATATAGGGGCTGCATTAGTAGGAGCATTGCCAGCAGGTCGCGGGAAGTGATTATTCCCCTCTATTCGGCATTGGTGAGGCCACATCTGGAGTATTGTGTCCAGTTTTGGGCCCCCCACTACAAAAAGGATGTGGACAAGTTGGAGAGAGTCCAGCGGAGGGCAACAAAAATGATTAGGGGGCTGGAGCACATGACTTATGAGGAGAGGCTGAGGGAACTAGGCTTGTTTAGTTTGCAGAAGAGAAGAATGAGGGGGAATTTGATAGCAGCATTTAACTACCTGAAAGGGGGTTCCAGGGAGGATGGAGCTAGGCTGTTCTCGGTGGTGGCAGATGACAGAACAAGGAGCAACGGTCTCAAGTTGCAGTGGGGGAGGTCTAGGTTGGATATTAGGGAAAAAGTTTTTCCCTAGGCGGGTGGTGAAGCACTGGACTGGGTTATCTAGGGAGTTGGTGGAATCTCCATCTTTAGAGGTTTTTAAGCTGCGGCTTGACAAAGCCCTGGCTGGGATGATATAGCTGAGGTTGGTCCTGCTTTGAGCAGGGAGTTGGACTAGATGACCTCCTGAGGTCCCTTCCAACTCTAATCTTCTATGACTCTATGAATCATCGGACTAACCCTGCTTACATTTCCAGAATGCCTTTGTGATCAGTAGGCAGGAGCAGGCGCTGGTTATGTCTGAGTGGGCAGCAGCAGGGTCAGTGATAAAAGCAGTTTCACAGCCTCCTTCAAAAGTGCTAACACTGGCCCTGCCCTCAGCGTTCTTTTACCAGGATGACATAGATGGCAGCCTCCCACTTCCCCTCTGCAATCTGTCCTTAATCCTCAGATTCTGCTGTAGACATTTGCACCTAATCAATTCAGGAGACATCTGTCACTCTTTTCAGGATCAGATTATTTTTCTAATTAAACATTTCCTACAAAGAGAAAGAAAGATACGCATTTTTATTTAGATAAAATGGAAACTCGGCCTGTCTGGCATTGCATCACCTTTGGCCAAGCCCGATTTGCAGGAAGAATTATTCACTGCATTCCTGAGCCTGCTCAATTTTTCCTTCCTTGTCTTTGAAAGCATTAATAAATATTGATCAGACAGACTCCTGTTTGCCTTTGCCACGGCAGTTCTGATTGACTCATCTTCTGATGTTATCAAATAATGAAATATGAAAGAGTGAGTGGAATTAGCCTCTTGTCCTGGGATTTTTTTTATTTAGGCTCTTCATTTTACTTTCAGAATTGTGTTTGTGTCTGCCACTACAAATGTTCTTTTGATTGTCAGAAGGGGACAACAGGTTACAGAGAGCTGTTCTGCACTCAATGGAATTTAGCAAAACACTGCGCTTTTTAATCTTGCCATTTAAAACGGAAAAACCCCAGGTAATATTTATTAAAAGTCTCTTCCCCCATCTGATGAGACAGGTTAATAAATATTAATATGTATTCACATACCTAACAAAAGACCTGCAAATGCCCTTGGCCTCCAATCATCTTCAATGTGACTGTGTTTGGGAGTAAGGGTCCATTCCTACCTATATGGAAGATCAGATCCTCCAGGCGGTCAGATACTACGATGATAGGCGCAGCATCAGAACCTATACAGAATGGAATAGATCAGATCCTGATCCCCAAAATCCTTTTGCAACTGAGAAGACCCGAATTCAGAGCTGCTTGAAAGAGTAGGGTCTATGTGTGTGATTGTAAGCTTGCTGGGGCAGGGACTGTCTCTGTGTTCTGTTTGTATAGCACCTTGCACAATGGGGCCCCAATCCATGACTGGGGCCGCTAGGGGCTATGCTAATACAAATAAAGAATAATAACTGTGTGAGCACAAGTTAGATTCAGTTTCAGCAGGATCTTCTCTGCCAAGGGCCCATGACTTTGCAAAGGTTCTTGTGATCATCCTGAGTAAAGTTGCAGCATCTTCTCTGTATCTAGAGTCTTTAGGAAATCCCAGTCCCGTTAATCTCAGCATTCAAAGGACAACAATGGGTGCCAGGCAGTCCTTCAGGCCCTCTGGCATTGTCATCCAAGGCATTAAATCCTTGTACCGTAGAACATCAGTGTTACAAACAGCAGAGTTATGAAGTGACCGGTCAATCACACACCTCATTTGGAACTGGAAGTACGCAATCAGGCAGCAGGGACCCCCAAAAAAGCATACACTGTACGGTACAGTACTGTGTTAACTACGAAACAAATAAAGGGAAAGTTTAAAAAAAGATTTGACAAGGTAAGGAGACTGTTTCTGTGCTTGTTTCATTTAAATTAAGATGATAAAACGCAGCATTTTTCTTCTGCATAGTAAAGTTTCAAAGCTGTATTAAATCGGTGTTCAGCTGTAAACTTTTGAAAGAACAACCATCACGTTTTGTTCAGAGTTATGAACATCTGATAGCTACAAACAAGCTGCATTCCCGAGGTGTTCATAACTCTGAGGCTCTACCGTATATGGGTGTCAGTAACCTCACCTCTCAGGAAGGGTTCTGTGACTCTGAGGGGTAAAAATACTAATTAGTCCTGTCCCTTGTGCACCCTGCCCTTCTAAGAGAAGAAGAGGTCATGCAAAGTAAAAGACACGTCATCTTTAAAACAAAGGAACTGGTTCTTCACACCAGGTCTGACACTGCTTTTCTTTACACTGATGTAAATCCATTGTTACACCAGAGTAAAAGTGGTGCAAGAGAGATCAGAGCCAGGCTCACACTGTGTGGTCAGCTACTGTCATATACCATCCCCAGATCTGAAAAGGGACTGCATAATGGTAGAGTCAACATGCAGAGTCTGTGGCTGTTTCGCTCGCTGAGCTACGGGTAACCAAAGTTCATGCTTCAGGCCCTAAGCCATACGTGCAACCACCATGGAGGGGAGTATATCCCCACTCCAGTTTTACCCCATCCTGCTCATGTCCCCCTCAATGCAGGAGCAGGACTAACGCGTTCTCACAACTGGTCCCTCCCAGCTATTTGCAGTGTGGCTTTGGCACTGGTGGGCGTCGATCACCACGGGGTCAGGAAGGAATTCAACCTTCCATTTGCACAGTTGGCCAGGTGCTTGCTTGGGGATGTGGACCTGGTTTGATTTGCCTTCTTCAGAAGCACCAGGGATACTGGAATTGATGGCTCATTGGCTTGATCTCCTACGGCAGACCTTATGGCCGTAAATCTTTTACAAGCTCTTAGAACAGATTTCTCCTGATTTCAGGTGAAGAAAAAAGCAACCACCCTCCTTAGGAGAGGAAGGAAATAACTAATTCACTCCCTGTCTTTTGCTCTTTAGAATAGGAGACGCTGGAGGGGATGACAGATGTCTCAGGACCAACCCTCTCTGTCTATATTCACCCAGCAGATTGGTGGCAGTAATACAGGATCTTACAGGGAGGAGCAAGAGATGATGAGAACTTCAATGATGGTTCAAAGGACACCTCAAGGGAAGCGCTTCAACGGCTGGCAATACAGGGAGTGGAACTAGTCTTGTCTTTATGACATGAGATTTGTTTGGCACCATTGCTTGCATGATTGGTCCCTAACGCACGTCATAGAAAGCCATTGGGCCATTCATTTAAGGTCTGTTCTCCTGACTGAGAGCTGGGGGATTGGCCCAAAGCTTTTGAGCTCTCTGGTGTGTCCTGGAATGTGTATGGTAGGATTTAGAGTAAGAGGACAAACACTATGCCTTGATCTTTAGGGCACATGGAGCCTGATCTGAAAGTCAATGGGTCTCTTTCCATGGAATACAGCAGGCTTTGGATCTGATCCATGAAGCTGCTGCTATGAGTGACTGCCTTCCATACTAACAACAAACGGGAGATGTTAATATCAGTGTCGGAAGTGGTGCGGGGATCGAAGGAGGACTTGCTGAGAACAAATCAGAAGAGACAGGGCTGGAGAGCAGAAAAGAGGGCTGCGTGTTTTCAAAATGGTGGTTTCAAAACAAAACATCCAAATCCCCAGTACGGAACCCACTTAAAAGTGTAGCAGTTCTGGGAACATTTATTAAAAAAAAAAAAAAACCTCTTGGGAAAAATGGCCATCTCTTGTGCTCTCTCTTTCAGAGGAAAGAAAATGAAAGAGGGTTTCTCACTGAAAGGCAATCATGGCGAGACAAGCTCCTTCAAGAGCTATTAATACTACTCTCCATTTAAATGCTAATATTAACCTATAACCCAGGACCCTGCACGCAGAAAAGTTTTTCAGAGGATGGCCAGGTGACTTCAAAATTCAATCATGATTTCCTTAAGAATGATTTGCTCTTTTCTTAAGAGAAAGACCTTCAGGTTTCTGGTGTGATACTTTAGAATAAGGAACATCACTTTTATTATTCATATTTTTATAGATGTGCCAGTTCTGTAACAATGCAAGGCAGTTAAGTATGGATTCACCAGGTACAAATACAGCTCTGGGTGGTCGCTTAACCCAAAATGGGAACTGTTCTTCCCATTATTTCCTCCCCCTTTTTTGTAGGGCGTCATTTATACAGCACCCAAAAATACGCTAGGTGCTGTACAAAGCAAGTAAAAATGACCTATCTTGAAGAGCTAATCAGCTAAATTTAGACATGAAACCACAAGTGAGACCAACAAACAACAGGTGGTCAAGATGAAGAAAGTGAAAGGTTGCAGTAATAAGTAAAGTCACTCAATGTTGGTATGTGCAGACCTTGGTGATGCAGCAGCAGGGTCAGTGATAAATTATATATTCAGAGAGTGTGAAAGTGAATGAGTAAGAGCATATGTATATACATATCCTTTAATTACTGAAGCTAAAGGACAATGCTGGCACAAGAACAAATGAATATATATTGGCCATGAATAAATTTAGGCTAGAAATTAGAAGAAGGGTTCTAGCAATCTGAGGAGTCAAGTTTTGGAACAGCCTCCCAATAGAAGTAGAGGGAGCAAACAGCCTAACTAGTTTTAAGATGGAGCTTGAAAAGCTTATGAATGGGATAAGATGTGGCTGCCTGATAACAGGTGACCCAGGAGGTTCCTTCCAATCCTATGTGACCAGCTTATTTCTTGTTGGCAATATGGAAGAAGAGGATTTTGGGGAGTGATTTGAATGGGGAGAAGAGAGGGTGATGGGTTGGCAAATGGGGACATTCTATCTACAGGGAACACAAGAAATTGGGGCGGGGGAGGAAATCTAGCAGAGGATAAAGGTGGGTGGTGTTAGTGGACAGGGAAGAGACATGGTCTCAAATGTAGGCTATAAGCAGCATTCTGCAGGGCCCTGAATGCAAAGGCAAGACACTGGGCAAAGGGGGGCCAGTGGAATTCAGTATTTACCAGACATTTCCCCTCCTTCCAAAGACAAGGGTGATTTTTGCATGGTTTCCAGTGAGGGGTGTTTTAAAGCGAGTAGGAGCCTACCGGGGTGAGTTCTGGTCCCTCTCCCCCATTGGGAGCTCAGGATGGCATAACAGACATTAGAAATGGAACCCTACATCATCGAGTCCATTCCACCAGCTGGGCAGGGTCATCTCCTAGGCTGTATTCTCTCAATGCTACATCCTGTCATGGTTCGAAATGTATCCAAGTGATAGGGCTGCTCCCACTCTTCCTGATAATGCTATTAGTTTAACTTAATCCTAGTTACATTCTACTGGGCTTGTTTAGACAATGATACCGATCCTAATAGAATGATAGAAGATTAGGTTAAAGGGACCTCAGGAGGTCATCTGCTCCAACCCCCTTCATGATAATGGTCCTTCATCTCAAAAGAACCCAAAGAACTTTGCGACTGTACAATGGGTCATTTTACACATTACTGACACGCAGCCTCTTATCAGATGAAAGAAAGACAGCAACTCTGCAAGAGGGCAGTGCAAGACTATGTCACATTTCGGGACAGGAAATGAAGAATACTATAACCAACGCCTTCCTGAAGTACAAAAGAATAAAGTATATAAACAGCTTCGCTTACGGGAATAATGATGCAAATTTCCAAGGAGTGAAATGGCGTGTTATCGGAAATATAACTTGAAAGGAAGAAATAACAGAGAATTTATAACGTAATGCTACTTTGCACTCCTGTGGCGCCTCTGAAAATCAAAGCCCATTATAGGCTCTTTAGGATTAGGATTAGGGTAAGGCCAGAAGGAACCATCATGATCATCCAGTCTGACCTCCTGCACATCACAGGCCACACAGCTTCACCCACCCACTCCGATAACAGGCCCATAATCTCTGGCTGAGTTGCTGAAGTCCTCAAATTTTGAGTTAAAAGACTTCATGTTACAGAGAATCCACATTTACTCTAGTTCAACCAACAAGTGACCCATGCCCCATGCTGTAGAGGAGGATGAAAACCTCCCAGGGTCTCTGCTAATCTGACCTGGGGGCAAATTCCTTCCTGATCCCAAATATGGTGATCAGCTAAACCCTGAGCATGTGGACAAGATCCACCAGCCAGACAGCTGGGAAAGAATCTCTGTAGTAACACAGAGCCCTCCCCATTCAGTGTTTCATCTCCGGCCATTTGAGATATTTGCTAACAGCAGTCACGGATGGGCCATATGCCATTGTAGGCAATGTCATCATACCTTCCCCTTCATAAATTTATCAAACTTTATGAATTAAGGCTTACAACCCACTCCCTGTGAGGTAGGGATAGTGTGAGCTCTTTTTATAGATAGGGGAACTGAGACACAGAGAGTTTAATTGACTTGCCCAAAGAAAAAAAAGCAGTGGCAGAGATGAGAATAGAGCACTGATGTCCCAACACCCAGATCCATACCTGAGCCTCCCTTTGGGGACAGACTTCAGGGTACAGGACTCTAACTTGGGGGGCAAGAGATTTCGGCTAAGATTTTTTTTAAAAGAAGCCTAAAACTAAACCATATTGAGGCATCAAAAGATCATTAAAACCTGTTAAATAATTTTTCATAAACAATGTCTACGACACTCTTGGTGCCTTCACACTGACTGGCGAAATGAAGCTAAGGACAAAAATTCTCACTCTCCAAATGGAACTTTAGAGGGTATTAAATAAGCACCCTCAGCACTTATCTAAATCTTTAATTAGTTCTATAATATACTGATGATATCAAGGCTAATTAAATTTATACAGATAAAGAGCAATGAAATTCTAACCAAGTGAGCTGGAAAGTACATATTAAATAGTAAATGTAATGGTTCAAGCAGATAAGTGCAACTTTATATCAAAAAAATTAAATTCAATTTACAAGTTGTATTCAAATTGATTCTGAGTGTGCAAATGATTGGAAAAAATCTTTTAAATATATCAGTAAAAGTGCTAATCTGGCCTGTTTAAATATCAGTTATTAACGCCTGCCTTTGCAAATAAGCCACACACATTTGCATTTTTACTGCATACAGTAAAAAATTACCTAAACCATATGCCAGTTTATAAAGAATATTAAGCGATCTTCCCCCCTGCCTCATGAGTAAATTGAGGGGGGACTTCGAAATGAATTCAGCCCTGAAGAAGAGAGTCAGCAGTTTGAAGGAAAGCGCTGCAAAGACTGCTCCAGTCAGCAAAAAAATAAAATAAAATATAATTTTAGCTACCCCTTGGGAACGACAATTACTGTGGCCGAAATCCTGCCATATTTAGAATCAACTGGTTCGGAACTACACAAAAAAGCCTGATGCTGTAATCAAGGGGAGCTGCAGTGGTGCACATTTGTAAGTGTTTAATAGAAAGAGACATTAACATTATTGGTGGGTGAGGGGCACATCTTATGGGATCTATCATTAATTTATAGCCAAAACAAAACAGGTGACAAGGAAAAGACTGTGTCAGATACTGGGTCAATCTAGTCCAACATCCTGCTTTGGCAGTGGACGGGAGCTGATGCTTCAAAAAACATTTTAAAATTCAATGTAACTGACCAATTGCCTACATTCCTAGTTCTGGAAAAGGACAAACCTATGCTCTGATTTCACTATTCGGGCACTGGTGAATCTATATGGCACTGGTGAGGCCTCATTTGGAGTACTATGTCCAGTTTTGGTCCCCCACTACAGAAAGGATGTGGACAAACTGGAGAGTCCAGTGGAGAGCAACAAAAATGATTAGGGGGCTGGAGCACAAGACTTATGAGGAGAGGCTGAGGGAACTAGGCTTGTTTAGTCTGCAGAAGAGAAGAATGGGGGGGATTTGATAGCAGCCTTTAACTACCTGAAAGGGGGTTCCAGGGAGGATGGAACTAGGCTATTCTCAATGGTAGTAGATGACAGAACTAGGAGCAATGGTCTCAAGTTGCAGTGGGGGAGGTCTAGGTTGGATATTAGGAAAAACGTTTTCATTAGGAGGGTGATGAAGCATTGGAATGGGCTACCTAGGGAAGTGGTGGAATCTCCATCCCTAGAGGTTTTTAAGATGCGGCTTGACAAAGCCCTGGCTGAGATGGTTTAGTTGGGGTTGGTCCTGCTTTGAGCAGGGGATTGGACTAGATGACCTCCTGAGGTCCCTTCCAGCCCTCATCTTCTATACTTCTATAATTCACTCATGAATTCTCTTGGCTGCATACTGCAGTGGCTGCCACTTTTATGTGCAATGTGGCATCAAAATCAGAATGTGGTCTTTTGCCAACTGCTCATGTTGCAAATCCCACTGCGTCACCACCTTTAAATTCTATACTTCAAGGGCAAAGCAGTTGAATCATGCAAGGTGATGTAATGTCTTTTTGGTGACACAAAAGGTCAACATCATCACATTATGCGCGCCCTGAAGAGTCTGGAGGTTGTTGGAAAGTCCTGAAAGTTCCTGCATGCTGGATATGGGACATAGGCCTATCAAAGTCAAGACTACAAAAAAGCACCCTAAGCAACCGTAAATACCATTGACTGGCCCATCGGTGAAGCACCATTACCACCAGCAGGGAAGGGGACTGAGTGTTCTGTCCATCTATCTGAGGACAGATGAATGGTGGGATGGACTGAAGGAACTTAAAGGGCTGCCATGAGAAAAACCATAGACTTTTGTGTCTCTCTGGTAAATTTTGTGTACAGTATGATGCTGCCTCAGTAGAACATACGAGGATGTGGGTATACTCATAACAGAGAGCTTGAGAAATGTGTTTCTTATTTCAGAACACAACTTCCCAGTCAGATTTCCAGCTGACGCAGCAGCAGAACATGCAGAATGGCTTCAATGTTCCAAGCGTCCAGAAAGCAAAAGGTACCCCTGATTCTAGAACAGGACCTGTTACCAGCACCTGAAACTGCCCCTTCTGAACCTTCCTCGTCATTAAGGGATGGACATTCACCAGTGTCAGAGAAAAGCACCATCAACCAGATGTGCGTGGTGTAATGGTGGCCTCCTCTGGCCCCAGTGGGTGATGCACCTGATCGGTCTTTTCTGTCTCTTATCTCTACATTACGATTCCAGGAAATATTCAGGATTTGCCTCTCTTGCTGATGGAATATCTAGGGGATATATCCCTTTATCCATTGCTTTTATGCAAAGGCTGCAATCTGCTGCCCCCCTCCAAAACCCTGATTGCATAAAAACCACAGTGGTGACTGCTGAAAAGTAAAATGCCTCCTCGTGAAACGACTAGAAAAGCTCAGTTCTAACCTTTGTTAAATGAATGTATAGTTCTCTGGCCTAGAAGTCATGAAGGTCACTGTAGCCTCCATTTCAGTCTGCCTCCCTCCAGGCAAACTTCCTCCAACTTTACAGTACTTCAGCAAGAAGCAATGACTGAGAATTGAGCCTGTTGATCTTATAATACACTGCCCTGTTATTACAATTCCCATCTGACGATCACAAAGTGCAAACATTAAATAATAATGAAGCCTCTCAACTCCACAGAGAGAGAGAGGTTTTATTATTCCCATTTTACAGACGAGGAAACTGAGGCAAAGAGCGATAAAGTGGCCAGACTGAAGTCCTCTGTTTAGGCAAAGAACAGATACAATACAGTGCAAACTACCCCCTTTGTTCTCTGTTCAATGTCTCAGATGTGACCTCGTGTAACAAACCCTCAGGATAAGAGCATAAGTCTCTACAGTGGACTCAATCCTTTGCCCCTTTGCTGAGATGCAGTGCCAATTTTGCTGGGGGCTTTTGTGATGTGGGCTGCTTGACCACTAAGAAGTGGATTTTGACTTGCCAACCAAATTCACATAGGCCACTAAACAATGAAGAGATGGTAAAATATAGTAATTTACCAACCTGCGTTGGATTTGAACATGCAGCCTAGAATCACATGGCACCAAGGATATCTTTTACATACTACCTTTTTTCAATAAGTAGGGAGCCGTTTTCCATGACAGCCCATAACTTAATCACTATTTGCACCTCTTTTCCTCTTCTCTCTCTTGTGTGTGTGTGTGGGAGGGCATACATTTTGTATTTGGAGTTTATATCTGATACACGACTTAAGAACACACTCAAGGGACTTACTTTAGTTTCAGATATAATGCCCGTATGTGGCATGAAATCTCATTTGATTTTTATATCCTTTATATATTTGATCTCAAATACAAAAATTTAAAACTCTAGGCAAGCTCTGCAGCCTACAATAATGTATGAGTAAGAAATTACATGAAGGATATCATTTCCTGAAAAGAATATAACATTCATATATGTCAACCTCATATGTGTATGTTCAAACACAGCAATTTTGATATAATTATTTTAAAACCGCTCTTAAAATCCAAGACTGCAGGTTTTAAATCTCCACCTGAGTTCACACTTTTTTCTTGGCTACAGAGCACAGGATCATTATGGGACCAATTTAATTGCCACATCCGAGTTTGTGTGTTGAAAATCTACATCTGATGTGTGAAAGTTCAGAAATGCCAATCAGGCATGTTGCAGATGCCACTCTGAAAAATATTCTCAGACAATCTCCATCTGCTAGATATGTTAATACTTGTGTTGAATCAATAATTCACCTCCTTAACTCCGTGTTTCCTGCATCTTGTCAGAATTCTCCATGTCTGCTTCACCAGAGGATCCATATTGGACAGATAGGTGTTGCCAGGCCTGCATCCCCCATTGGGTTGGTGCTGTACTGTACCCAAGAGTCAGTACTATAGGAATCAGCCAATCCACTGAGTTGTTTCCTGGTTTACATTTGAGCCGACAAAACCAGGGTGCGCCACTTTTTATTAAAGCACATACGTAGCAACTCTAAATTCCTCAGAATTACACCTCACCATCCAAAAGCAGGCTGAACATTTTCTGAGAATTAAAACTCTCAGTGTTTGAAATATGGAATAAACTCACTTTTGGCTTTGGACGCAGGAAAGGTATAATCATGACTATAATACACTGGATTTACAGTCTACAGATCACTCGTCAAGTAGAAAAATACTATAATGAACTCACCTGCACATGCGCACACTGTTGCTCTCCATTAGACGGAATCAGAATTGCTCAATGGTGCGTCCCTTGCACTATGCAGCTAACTGCTAATGGAGAGTGTCCTTTAACTCAGATGGTAGGGACCTGAGGTTATGGAGCAAGAGGACTTGGGTTTCATCCCTTTACCATAAAGCTCCAAATAGCCTCATTGGGCAAGCCAGTCAGTCGGATCTGAAGCCCTTGGTGGCCACATGTTAATTCATTACAACTATTATCCTTCTTTTACAGAATGAAAAAGAGACACAGAGTTTGAAAGACCTGCCCAAGATCATTCAGTGAGTCCACAGCAAGTCTGGGAACAGAATCCATGACTCTCAGCCCTTTGCTCTCACCATGAGATTACAGCATATCATATAAGATGATTTCCCTCCCATTAGTAGCAGCCATGTTCTCTGCTCTGCCATTTCTGGCGTTGGCTTCGCTCCCCTTTCTCTCCCCACTGCTGGTATAACTTGGCCCTGTGCTGCTGCCGCACCAGACGTTCTCTGGAGCCATCTGCTCATCTCTCTTTGCTACAACGCTGAAGCTCAAAACCCATCCTTCCTAATCTGTCTAGAACCAGCGACCAATCAACTTGTCCCACACTCTGGGGCTAACGCCAGTACTTCACACCTCTCTACATCTGCTGCCCCCCCGCCTGCTTCCACAGTTTCCTATTTCTGCAGCCATAATCACGCCACGCTGGCAGGTAAAGAGCTCATCTCCTCGGCTTAATTTAATTAAGGGAGAGACATCTGTGAAATATGCGATTTAATGGCATAGAAAAGTGATGAGTGGTGACCCTCAAACATATTACACAGCACAAATATCTGTCACATTCTAGCAGATTACCGGGCATGAAGCATTGCAGTTTCTAATGAGATCTGACTGACAGGGTAAACCAATTCGCTACTAACGGACTTGAGTCCATTCACTCCTATCTATGGGGGTCTGTGGTAGAAAGAGGCAGCCCATAGTGAAAGAAGCAGGACATTTTTTCTAATTGCTCTCATTTGCAGACTGGAACAAAGCAATTGAGTTACACTTCGGGCTGACAATCCAATATTTACTTTCGTTTCAGTTGTAGACAAATGGCCAGCATCGTAGTTCTTCACACACCGAGATTTTTTCCCTCCTTTGTGATTCTTTTTATCTTGTGTCAATTTATCTTTTAAAAAACCTGTCCATCTTCTAACACCTTTGTTTGCTGATCGCGGACACCTGAAAGAAGTGGAATTTCCTGGCAGGCTAGAGTTAGCACAGGAATAATTCAAGTAGCATATGCAGGGCAACATTTTCAATCATGGGCACATACAGAGGTTTCCTAAATGCTGTGTTTGGAAGCTCGGATCAGTAGGCAAAATAGATAATTTATGGGTCTAAGCAGATCAGTTGAGTGCCCAGATATGGTATATGGAGCCACATTTGAAAAGAGCTTCCAGGGGAGTGTGTCCTTTCACCCATTCAAAGTGGGATAACCCCGGAAGTCCTGGGGCCTGATTCCGGTCCTAGTAACACCAACGTAATTCAGGGCCAGCTCCATTTGAATCAATAGTGCTACCTCAGGGCGAGATCAGCATCTGACAACAAGGCTGCCTCTGTTAGGTTACTTGGGCTCTACAGGAAATGTAACAGGCAAACTGGAAATTTCCTTGTTTGTTTCCCATTGCCGTATTTCTTCAGACTCTCTTCCTAATCAGACACTTCTCCGGGAGGGGAGAAGGGGGGGAGCTTTTATTCTCCCCCATCACCAAGTCAGCACCCCATCTGACCTTAAGTAGTCCTCCTGTTTCCAGCCATTTCCCCTCCCTTCACTCCTAGGCAGACCCCTCCCCAGGACAGCAGGCACCTCCGAGCGCTAGAAGGTAAATGGTGAGTAAAATCAATCCAGACAAAGAGACAGTTCTACAGATTCTGCTTGATTGATATTGGCTGGCCCTCTGGAGTGCCCATGCTTAATGAAGAACGTGGTTTTAAAAAAAAATACATTCCCTCTACCCCCCATTCTCCCTGGACAGCAATCACCTTGAAAGCTTTAAAAAAAAATATTGTACTGCCCTTTATATGCTTCTGTCTGGAGGTGCTGCTGTCACATCCAGGGTTACAAAAACACATCACTGTCCTCCCACAGGGCTACTGAAACCTCAGAGACAATCTCTCTATAGCTTGACATGAATATGCAGGTCCCATGCTAACAGGGTTTCTGTCAGTTCCTCCCTCGCACTTCTCTATAACACGCTAACCTTTGCTACCAGCGCTCTGATTCTTTCCCTGCCCTTGCTGCTCTCCAGAGGAATGGTCTCAGGCATAAGTATTACATGCCCCCTTTTGGCCACAATGTTTGCTTCTAGAATCGAGCACATCACGCTCCCCCCTCGCAGGAAAAGAAACAATCTGCAGTGACAATCCCTCCTAGTAGCTGTGTAAGCCAAGCGACAAGAAGCCACTGTCCTCCCCAGGTAACTGTAGGGAGAGCTGCCTGCATGGTGGAAAGGGAAGAAAGGAGAAATGCTACCCTTCCTTTAACTCAGAAAACGGGCGGTACCTTTGCTTTGCTAATTGACACTACTCAGTATGTGAAATTTACTCTTGGTCTCTTGGAAATGGGAGGTTCAGAAGATTCCTCCTTTCTTCCCCACGTGGTGTTTCTCTGTGTCCTTCCAGAAGCCCTGGGATCATCTGCTTTCCATCCCACACAGCATAAGGGTCTGTTTCATGGGCTCAACTTCCTCGTGGCAGGGGGACTGGACAGAGCTGGATTATTACTGCTGTCCATTCATCTTCCATGCCTGCACTGTCTGTCTACTGCTTCAGCTGATGCCACCAGCTGCTATGATCTCTTTTGGTTTGGATCATGGAGATCGTTCCTATCTGAACTGGTGGTTGTTGTTATTATGGGCAGCTTGCTGTGCTCTGGATCTCCAAGAACCATGAAAGGCCTTTTGCAGAGGAGGGAGATAAACACTGCCTTTGCCTTGTATCACAGCACCACACCAGGCAAGAGGGGACAAAAGGGTGCAGTTCACACTTCCTCGATTTGCTGTGATTTGCGGATCATCCTTTCCCCGACACATCTTTGTTACTCCAAAGAGGATGACCCAATCGCCCACTGTCTGTACCCGATGGTCACCTACAGGGGCCGAGTAGCACACCTACACTGATTCAGGACACCTTAGGGCAATGTTAATTATTTGTCCTGTATTGTGACGGACATGTCATGACCTTGCACAAGCTTCGAGATTATTTCAGTATCCTTTAGCAGCATGGAAGATAGATTTGCGGAAGACAGGTGGTCTCGTTGGGTCAGGGTTGAGGCACATTGTACCCATTCTGTTCATAAACAGAGGACTCGGGCCTCCAGGGTTTCAATCAACACCCCTGATCAGCATTAAATTCACTTAAAATAATAAAAGCTTTACGTGTATTTTAAAGTGTCACTGACTAGTAGATATTGCCAAAATGGAGTATCACAGGGCTGGGAAAACGTACGCATGCTCCTGGTTGGTGGCATCCTGGACTCATGCCTCAGAAGACAGAGCCCCCTGCCCAGCCAACAGCTGAAAATTTAAAAGTTTTGTTCTGGCTTGTTTTGTTACATGGCCCCTCAAAAGCCATTAAACTTCGTAATTAGGAAACAAAAGTTCTAAAAAGAAAATAATTCTTGCCCTTCAATTAACTTTCACAATGCGGCAGGACAGAAAAAGTGACTGAAACAGACAGACAGACGCACACACACTTCCAGATACAAATGAAGGACTCAGGAACATAAAGTAATTACTTGGTATTTTTCACCAACATTCAAAACTATTGTTAAAAACAGGTATCAAGAAAAGCCGGTCACCTACGAGATAAATGAGGAACTTGTTTGTAATTTGATTTCTAGGAGGATATGTCATGAAGCTGTTAATATAGTTGATAAAATTGCTCTGGCACTGAGTCTAAAACCAAAAAGCCAAACAAAAAGGATAAATGTTCATTCAGCACCTTCCTTTAGCCTTATTGTCTCTGGGAGAGTGCAAGCAGTTTTTTTTGCCTGTTGAAAAGTTCATCCCACTGATTCCCCCCCACCCTGGCCCCCCATGCTGAGTGCCAGGTAAGGAAAGTCAATGACGCCCTCCTCCCCTTTTCTTTAGCCTCTCTCCAGTTTGGGAAAAGGGAATTCAACTATTTACTTGGAGGAAACCAAACATCCATATTAAGGCAATAAAAAATCATTACCGAGGCTGCAAAAACCTGTATCTGTAAAGGTCAGAGCACAAAGATTAAAAGTGCCTCCAGGAAAAACTGAAATGGCTAATCTAAATAAAACCTTTGAGTCAATAGGAAAACTTCAGCAAGGCTAGAGAGAGAGAAGGTGCAGCAGCGTTCAGACGCTAGATTGATATTTCAAGATGAATCCTTGGTATATGGATAGATATATGTGAACGATATAATACCATATGATTACATACAGTGCAGTGTGTACAGGCATTGCCGGACAGATCAACCCACAAGTCTAGCTAACGCAGTAGCCTATCTCCACCAGTGGCCAGTACCAGCTGCTTCAGAAGAAGATATAAAACCCCATGGGGGACAATTATGGATTAAATTGCCCACGGGGAAAATTCTTCCTAAAGCCCAGACTGCTAGTTGTATGTTCTATTTATTGCTTGCAATGGGGTTGCTTTCAGAATATGAGATAGATAAGGTGGATGGAGTAATATCTTTTACTGGACCAACCCCCCTTGTCTTTTTCTATCTATTGTAACTTTGGATGCTTTCTCAATTTATATAAAGTCTCATCTTGTTTTTCAGCCCTGCTAAGCTTGTGGTCTCATTAATAGCCGGCGGCAGTCAGTCCCACAGGTTAATCATGAACTGTGTAAGAAAAGTACTGCCTTTTCCTCAGCTGTAAATTTGTTGCTTTTCCATTTCACTGGGTGTCACTAGGAATGTGTGACCCAAGGACCTCCTGGGGCCAAATGGCAGAGGGAAGTGCATACAGTTTTATGGGGATCCCCTGGGTCAAAGATATAGAATCATAGAAGATTAGAGTTGGAAGGGACCTCAGGAAGTCATCTAGTCCAATCCCCTGCTCAAAGCAGGACTAACCTCAGCTAAATCATCCCAGCCAGGGTTTAGTCAAGCCGCAGATTAAAAACCTCTAAAGATGGAGATTCCACCACCTCCCTAGGTAACCCATTCCAGTGTTTCACCACCCTCCCAGGGAAAACTTTTTCCTAATATCCAACCTAGACCTCCCCCCCGCAACTTGAGACCATTGCTCCTTGTTCTGTCATCTACTACCATTGAGAACAGCCTAGTTCCATCCTCCCTGGAACCCCCTTTCAGGTAGTTAAAGGCTGCTATCAAATCCCCCCTCATTCTTCTCTTCTGCAGACTAAACAAGCCTAGTTCTCTCAGCCTCTCCTCATAAGCCTTGTGCTCCAACCCCCTAATCATTTTTGTTGCCCTCCGCTGGACTCTCTCCAACTTCCCACATCCTTTTTGTAGTGGGGGGCCCAAAACTGGACACAATACTCCAAATGCGGCCTCACTAATGCCGAATAGAGGGGAATAATCACTTCCCTCGATCTGCTGGCAATGCTCCTACGAATGCAGCCCAATATGCCGTTAGCCTTCTTGGCAAACAGGGCACACTGCTGACTCATATCCAGCTTCTTATCCACTGTAACCCCCAGGTCCTTTTCTGCAGAACTGCTGCCTAGCCAGTCGGTCCCCAGTCCGTAGCTGTGCATGGGATTCTTCCTTCCTAAGTGGAGGACTCTGCACTTGTCCTTGTTGAACCTCATCAAATTTCTTTTGGCCCAATCCTCCAATTTGTCTAGGTCACTCTGTATCCTATCCCTACCTTCCAGGGTATCTACCACTCCCTCTAGCTTAGTACCATAGCTATATGCATAACAGTTCACTGAAGGGTGGCATATGAGGTCTCTACCAAGAGCCCGTAGCCCACTGGTCATCATAATCATTGAGAAATGTACGTACAGATAATATTTAAGGAGTTATGGGATCTATAATAAAAATTGTATTCATAAGGTCTTGGAATTAGGGCAGGTCAGCAGGAGGTGACATCCCTCAGAAATGTTCCTTTCGGGCAGGAGGTAGCAGACACGATTCTCCCTGACTGGCCACTTGTGTGTTGTATGAGTCACAATCCATGCCTCCTTGGCACACAGACAGCTGAGAGAGAGTGAAATGTACAAGAGAGTGAAATCTACAAGAATAAACCACTAGTGGGAGGGAGGGTCCTGTTTATGAATAAAGATGGAGGATTGTTCTGGTATAAATTGCGGAGCAAAATGACATACTGAACCCTTCACTTAGGAGACAAACGGCTATCCTGTTTGTCTCATGAAAGGAAGCTCACCGCAAGCCTGGCTGTACAGTACAAGGATTTGTTCATTAAGTCTAGGCTCTAGAATGTATGTGATGATTTTATTTTATATGTCACCATTTGTCTGTGATATTTCTGCTTGTTCTCACTTGCATCTTCATGCTTTGTTAAATAACTTTATACTTGATATCACTACTGCCATATCTCCATGCTGCGTGTTCAGCAGAGCGGTGATCTCAGGTGGAACTGGACTGCTGGGGTGTGCTGTTTCTTTGGAAGCCATGAATCTGTGAATATTGTGAGCGTCCAGTGGACCAGGGGCTGGGCACTCCAGGAAGACACTCAGAAGCTGCCCCATTCACTAATCTGCAGAGAGAGAGCAGAGCCTCCGTAGGACTGGCAGGGAGGGCTTGTAGCCACTGGAGTTGGGGAGCTGACCCATGCCAGGCACAGGCAAAGCTTCCTCATGCTCAAGGCAGGTGGTGGGCGAGATGCCTCCCATCCACAGCATTGTTTTAGCTACTTCATACCTTTGCATGCAACTCTCTTCTCTCCCTAAGCACCAGCTCCACAGACTATACATTATTATACCACCTATTATCTCAGTCGTACACTAAAATGTTAGCAAGTGCCCCAGAAAAGACCCCTAGACTCCCCACTTCACTTCAAATCAATTCAAAATAAATCCTCCTGTTTTTTTAAACACTTGATAGATTTGCTCCAACCTAACTCACCTCAACCACTTTATTCCCAAATCCCTTCCAAGCTCTTAGCTCTTACCACCTGTGTCCTAGAGACTTACTGCTCTTTATCAACTTGTGCCTGCATCTCCTCCTCTTTTGACACATTCCTCTCCGTGCCTTATTTCTATCGGTCTAGTTCTTATCTTCATTCTCTACTGCCTTTGGTCACTGTGTCACAGTTAGGGCCCAACCCAGCACAAGTACAGTTCCATTGATTTCAATGAGTTTTAATGATTCAATCATTTCAGTGGGACCACGTGTGTTTAATGTGAAGCACATGCTTATGTGCTTTGCTGGACAGGGACATTAAAGTGTAAGTTCTTTGGAAAAGTGGCACCAGGAACCACTTATGTTCTGTTTGTCGATGAAGTGCCTTATGTGCTCTGGACACCTATAGTAAAACAATAATAATAATCCCAACATCACCCCGTTCTCAGGGGGCTTGTAATCAGGACAGTCAACAAAGACGGGAGGAAAGGGAGTGACAAGATATCATTAACCCGTGGCTAAATCACTTTCATTCCAAGCTCTTATATTCGAGTGCTCACAGTACAGAAAAATTGCTTAAGGAACAACATAAGAAATACGATCCCCCAAGAGTCAGACTGTTTGCTTTAGAACTGCTGGTAAATTTCCATGAAGGCGTTTGGGAATTTTCCAAACATGGAAAGTCAGCACCAGGGGAGACGTTTTCTGATTCACAGTTTTTTCCTTCTGCTCTTTGGCAAACTCAGAACCAAAACTCTCCAAGGACCGAGGCTATGGCTGCGCTACAGAGTTTATAGTGGCGCAGCTGAACCAATGCAGCGCTGCTATTGCAGACACTCTTAAACTGATGGGAGAGAGCTCTCCCATCAACTTAATTACTCCAGCCCCCACGAGCGGCGGTAGCTATGTTGTCAAGAGAAGCTCTCCGGCCGACACAGCGCCGTCCACACCGGCCCTTAGATCAGTGTAAATTACATCGCTCAGAGGGTGGCTTATTCACACCCCTCAGCAACATAAGTTATACCGACCAAACTCTAGTCCTGAGGGAGGACAAACACCTTTGAAATGAACCAACAGAGGGTGAGCGGGTGGTGAGCTGAGAATACTGCATTTACTGTGCAATGACTTGCTTGCTTTCTCATCTTGTCCTCCAACACCTTGATTGTTTATCTTATCCACCTGTTAGATCTTGTCATACCTTAGACTGTGAGCTTTCTGGGGCAGGGACTGGCTTTTTATTACGTGTCTGTACAGTGTCTACCACAACGTGGCCTTGATCTTTGATTGATGCCCTCCAAGTGCTGCTGGGATGCCAATAAATAGGAAGAGTTTCGGATGCAGTTTTCTGAACACAGCAAGTAACGAGTGCCTTTTGCCAGATATTAACATTTTAGCTATTCACCTGAAGGTGTTAATTGACAGCAAAAGCAACGCAAGAAAATTAGGTATTTTTAAATCCATCCTGTGAATAAGGATATCAGCTGCAGTCACACTAACTGAGAGAAAAATAACTTCTCAACTTCCATATTTCACAGGGCGTAAGATGATCAGCAGCTGGGACGGTACAAATTTGCTCTGTGCTATAATTCTGCAGTTAGCTGTGTGCACTGAGGGGTGTGTGCTGGTTTGTATCCTTTGCTCTCAAGCACCGGAGCCTCTGGACATAAGAAATTGGACCATATGATGCAGTGGTGCATTCCAGTATGTTCCTATACAAACACAGAAGGCAAAATTTTCCATAGTTCCCCCTTTGCACCTGTGTCATGTGAGAAGGCCAGTAAAGAAACGTGAGGGGAAAGCCCGTTCTCTGATCACGCAACACAAATGGGAAAAGCAATCAAGTGGAGGAGTGGTTTTTAAATCCTCTGCAGTTAGGATTTTTGGTTAATGCAGTGAAACCACTAATTAAAGCTAATTAAAGCTGTGCTGAGATCAGAGCTCAATGAAAACGACAGGGGGAAAAACAAGAGGAAAAGAAAAGGAAAAGGAAATATATACAGAGCCAAGTTCTTAATTGAAAAATAAAACAACTTTCTAATTAAAACAAGCCAAGGCAAAACTAGGGCAGGGCTCCATAAATATACAGCATTGGTCTGATTTCACAAGCATGGCGATAGCATGTCTTTCCCAGGGTCCAGATAGGGGACTTCCAGCCTGGGGGTGGGGGAGCTTTCCTTAGAGTCAATTCTGCCTCTGGTTCCTTTGCAGAGTATATCTGGTAGGGCTCAATTTAACTCCCATAGCTAGCTGAGGGCACTCAAAACCTTGCAGAATTAAATCCAAGTCCACTCCTTGGGCATCAGTACAATGGGACCCATGTGAATATACCTGGGGGAGTGCACTTAACCCTTGAACTGCCACCGTTTCCATTGTCAGCCATTGAAAGCTACTTTCCTACACATCAAAACATACTGCCTCCTGATTCTGAGCAACTGAAGTCAAAGGAGAGTGACTGAACATTTGGGAATCTGTGGTGGTTCTTGGGGGCAGGGAAGGGCACTGCCGGTGCAGGCACCCCTAGAATCTCTGCTAGGAGGAGCAAGCGAGTCTCTCATCAGCTGAGGAAATGAACTTCAGTCAGTAGCTGTGCCTGGCCCAGAGGCACGACTTGAGCTATTCTACTTATTCAAGTTCTCGTATTGTGCTCATCAGCATGGTATCTGCTCTTCCACACAATGCATACAACCACCATTGCCTGATGGGGGACTGATCACGGACACATCCTGCTCCATCACTCCCTTCCTTTGGAGCTTAGAGTACTGTATCCAGTGCAGACTGTGTAGTTTCACCCACTCAGCTCTCTAGAACATGATGGCTACCTCCTGCGTAGCTATGGCAGGACAGGGTCCCAGGGAGGGAGGCCACAGAAATAACAGGACTTGAGGGTGCGTTGTAAATAGGGATAGAAGCATAGAAATCAGAACTAGAAAAAAGATGATTAGTTCAACCAGTCCTTGCCCTACAATATACTTGCTAGGGGTTTGCCCTCTCTGGTTTTACAGCTCTCATGTGGTCAGGTTTTGCAGCACACTGTCTGATATAGGATAGGGTGCTCAGACGTACCCATTCAGGCAGCGCCCTCTTGTTATACAAAAAGATCTTGCGAGACTGAAGTCCCCCAAAACACATGAATCAGAAGCAGTGATAATATTTCCCTCTTGACATATCCGTTTCCAGCCCGCTCCAGATATCAGTGAAATGGGAATCTGGGGGGGAGCTCTACTGAGTCTCACAAAACCACCATGCTGCAAACTTCGCACAGGAGAGATCTAGGTCTGGAATAAGCACTGGCAAAAGCACTCTAGGCTAGGGATTATTGCTGCAGGTTGAGATCAAGGTACTCTGGGTGCAAGTCAGAACTGAAGTTTATCTGCAGAATTGTATTCAGTTGAAATTTGCAGAGTAGCTCCCTGAACAATGCCTGGCGCTAGCTATTTCCGCAGCCTCTTAGATTCACGGGCACCAAATGTGCTCAACTGTATATTTATGAAGAGAAAGAGAAGAGAAACAGGAAGATAAATAATATATTCGCCCCAGCAACCAAACCGAAACGCAGCAGCACTGGGAGGGTCGGATTTCAGCAGCACAAAGATATCCGAGGAGCCTCTAAAGCGCTCTTGCTGTCCAGTTCCCTCTGCATAACTCCAGTAGATGGCAGCATGTTACTGCTAATTCCTTGTGGTCGAAAGGGCCACATGCAGATGAGATTCTGGCTTCCTACACAGCCAAACAAAATATCGCCAAGTTCCCAACCAAACCACCCCAGAAAAAAGGAGGCTCTGAGAATCCAGCAACCTAAACAGCATTGCAGTGATGCTTTACAGCCTCTCAGAAATTCCACTACTGAGTCTGATCCTGCTCCCAGGGAAGTCAATAGGTGGGTTATAATTATTTCAGCACAAGCAGGCTCGCATCCTGTGTGACTATCCTACCATCTCTGTCTACATGTCGCTGAGGATGCTATTTATCCACGACAACACTCAGAAACAATATCAGTTTAAAAGAAAATGCATGCTCCGGAATGAGGAACCAGACCCTGCCCAGACCAGCTGAGGCTTTTGCTTTAAAAACGATGAGAACCAAATTTTGCCTTATTTAACAACAAACCGAACAAATGGCAATGGGAACCTTTTAGAAAAGGGAATGGTGATCAGCCTGCCTTGGTCTGAGAGGAATGCTCTGTGGGAGTCAAACGCAACCAAGCTCAGCTTGAGTGGCTTGAGAATAGCAGTGCAGCCCCTTAGGAAGATACTGGCCAGCCTGACGGCCGCTGGGGAAAGGGATCGGTAGGGCTGCTTCTGGGAACGTGCATTTAATTTTCTTGGGGTATTAGTGATTTCCTACAAACCATCTGGGTGTCCTCACCACTTCTAACCTAGCATGACTGCAGCCACTGTCTGCTCTCAGAATCCACGGCAGGCAGGACGTTCCCTGGCTGAGCGGGTGGTGGGACAGGATTTATCCCTTAGAGCTGTGTTTCCTAAAGTGGGGGTCTGACCCAAAAAGTGGTCCCAAGACTATTGTGGGGGGGAAGGATCACAAGAGCAGTGGCTCCTGGCCAGGCACCCAGCTCTGAAGGCAGTGCTGCCACCAGAAGCAACAGTGCAGAAGTAAGGGTGGCCTGGTATTGGGCGGGGGGTTGTCACTTTTTGGAGGGGGGTCATCACAGTCTGAAATATTTTCAAAGGGGGTCCCAGCAAAAAAAGGTCTCAGAGAAGCCCTGCCTTAGAGCAGTGTTTCACGACCTTTTAAGTAGCAAGTACCCCTAACTTCTGAGAATTTTAATAAGTACCCAACACTCAATTATCCACGGGATTTTATATTTACAGATGAATGTGAGCCATATGTTGGAAGAAGGGCTGAGCATATAAGGCCGTGCTATGACAGATGTCAGATCTAGTGTGGGTAGGGTTACCACACCTTTACACCAGGGGTGCGCAACTCGAGTATGTACCCGGGCTAGAGGTGATGTTGGCCAAAACTAGGAGGCTTTGAGCGGCATGCCAATGCTGGGGAATATAAAGCGGCATGCCAAATATTTTGCCATAGATTTGAGAAGAGGAAGGGGTGAGAGAGAGACAGGGAAGGAGGGTGAGAGAGAGACAGGAAAAGAGGGTAACTGGTGAAATCTGGGGCTGTCCTAGTTGTCAATTTCACTGCTCAGCTAGAGCAGTGAAACTGACAAGTTTTCTGGCACCCGGCTTTGAGCGAGGGAGGGGGGCTGCCACCTGGCTGCCAGCCCAGGAGGTGGGCAACTGCCACCCAATCTGAGCTGGGGCAGAGGAGGCTTTCACACCGGCTGTGTCCCCAGAAGCCCGCCTCCTTTCATTTTGTTTTTCCCCGGGTACGCCTGTGTCTCGTGTACATACCACAGGTCGAGAAACTATGCCTTAGAGTATACATATACCAGCAACTACATGTTTACTCCTGGGGGAATTCAGCACAAAAAAAATTAAGAATTCCGCAAAACTCTGCATATTTTATTTGTCAAAAGAATGCAATATAATCCAGCCAGTTTCAATTATTTTGGTAATTTGTTTAAAGTACAGCACAGAAAAAAGTCACAATAACTATTCAGCATTTCCTAAACACATGAGGAAAGTGAGGATACAAATACCTGGTAACCAATACCCTGCACTCCAGTCACAAACCTGGCTGGCTACTTTGGGAAGTGCTTAGCTCTGACTGCACTGACATTTTATTGGCTGCTTGATAATCATTTTATTTGCCCTGAAAGTCTTTTTTTTTTTTTAATGGATAACTAAAATAGATCCTGAACTGTAATCTAATCCTCTTGTGCCACTCTGGCACAGGAAAAAAGCAAGAAAGGACATAGATCTTCCTAGCTGAAGATCCCCTTACTGTCATTTACATTCCTTTACACACTGTGGCAATAGTAAAGGAGCCTTAAAACAATTAAACCTGTTCTATGCTCCTTGGGGAATTTACTAAGAACGGGAACAATTAACTAACAATAGGAACAACTAAGCAGGCAGGCGGATACATTTTCTGCTCTGCCTGAGGGAAAAGAGCTTGCCTCACGCCTACCTCCAAACAACTGGAAACCCTGCCCCTCCACAACGCAAGAGTGAGCAAGAGAGACAGATGCCTGGTCTACACTACGCGGTTCTGTTGACAAAAGAGTGTAGGTGTACACTTTGCTCCTCCCACCGATGTAACTCCCTGCTATGCAGACATAATGAAACCACCTCAACAAGAGGCGCAGGGCTTGCGTCGGTGTAGTTAGGGCTGGTCTACACTACAGACTTTTGTTGTCCAAACGACCCAACTCCCCTGATTTTGTGACAAAATAAAACCACCTTGATGAGCAGCGTAGAGCTTTTTGCACCAAACTTTTACCCACAAAGTGTCAGTGTAGACACCACACTTGCTTCTGTCATGGTAAATGGCCTCCAGGAACTGTCCCACAATGCCCATCCTTACTGCTCTGGCCATCAGTTTGAACTCCGCTGCCCTGCAGCCATCGGCCCCTCACCCTTTAAAATCCTGGACATTTTTGAAATTCCACTTGCTGCTTGGTCGGCATGGAGAGCTCACATCACATGGTGACACAGTGTGACCAGAAATCAAAAAACTGACAGGCAGGAGAGGGGGGGAAACCAGGAGTGAGTGATAGCAGGTCACAAGCGCACGATAAAAGCCATGGAGGAGCAAATGGAGTTGCTAAAGTCACTTATTATGTTGCAGACTGAATTCATGTGTACTCCATCGCAAGCTGGTCCAGGGCCAAAATTGGGATATGCGGCACGCCCCACCACAGTTAGGGAATCCCATCGCTGTGAAGCCATTCACTATTTCACGCACATTTCCAAGACTCACAGTCCTTCACAGCAGAACGTGGCTAATAGCTCTGCATGCTTACGATAACATAGTGCCAACAATGGACTTCCCAACTCCAAACTGATCAGCGATCGACTTGTGGCAGACTGGAGTTGCCAGCCACCACATGGTGATCACCACGCACGTCTCCACTGAGAGAGCAGCTCTCATTCTGGTGTCCTGGCGCCGCAGGGCAGGGGAGAGATCCGCACAGAGTTCCATGAAGATGGCTTTGCGCATTCATAAGTTCTGCAGTCATTGCTTGTCATCCTAGACCTGCATAACGATGTGATCCCACCACTCACTGCTTGTTTCACATGCCCAAAAGCGGCTGCGCAACACGTGCAGATGCTCCGTGAATGCAAACAGTAATCCGGTGTTGTTTGTTTGCGTGGCACACAATAGATCAGATGCTTCAGATTCCTGTTCTCATTGGGAGATCGTGATATACTGCATGAGCAGCCATGATGTGTTCAGAACACTGATAACAACAGTGGAGAGCAGGGCAGGCTCCATCCTTTCAGATAGAGATGGCGGGCGTGCAGGAAACGGGGGCTGTTTAAAAATGCTGTGAAATGCAGTCGGAAACCCATGGAATGATGGGATGGAAATCAATGCAGCATGGGACGTTGAGTCCACGCCCATCGTGCACTGTGATCCTATCCACCTTCCCACAACTCCTAGCGGCACAAGGTGGTGAGCTGCACACTGGGATAGCGGCCCACAGCGCACTGCTCTCACTGGTGATGCTGCAGCACCAACGGTGGATGCGCTTTGACGACACAGTGGATGCCGTGCGGACAGGCACAAGCGTTGTAATTCTCCCGCTTTTTGAGCATCGCTGTAACATGCATCAACAACACTCTCTCGTGTAGACCAGGCCTTACATCAGCTGTTGGCTGTGATTCTTGAAAGACTGGCGCCATGAGACTGAAAAGAAAGCTGGGCAGCAAGAGTCCAGCTGTCCCCCCACTCCCCTGGAGAGCTGGGTGGATGGACCCTGCTCCCCCTGTTAGGAGCTGGGGCAAGAAGCCCAGGTGGCTGGACCCCTCTTCCTGGTGGGGAACAGGGAGGCGAGGGGGATGGGGAGCAGCCCTCCAGGAGCCTGTGAGGCAGCTGGGCTCCTGGCAGGAAGATGCCCACACTGCCCCGTTAGGGTGATGGAAGCACTCCTGGTGAGGATGCAGTAATTAATGTGGTGGCTGTAAGTCAACCTCATACAGGTTGACTTATCTTTGCAGTGTAGACAAGGCCAGTGTCTCTCTCACTGGCTTGCACACCCACCCACCCAGCCCAGCCCCCCCATGCTGACTTACATCTCCACTGGTTGCTCCAGGCGTTCAAACAGATGTTCCTGGGCCACTGAGGAAGGGGTGCATATTCCCCTCAGATTTCTTTGCTTCCCTATTTTTCTGGGGGGGAGCAAAAGAAATCTGTGGGAGGGACAGGAGTTCTGCATGTGTGCAGTAGCGCAGAATTCCCCCAGGAGTAAAGTTGGAGCATCACTATGAGTGAACAGCAAGTAGCCGGATGGCCACCTGCAGAGACATACGACAGGAGCAATAACAGCAGCTGCATTTCACTGAAGTAAAGGTCATTAACCTTCCTGAATGATTAAACTTCAAGATGGTGCTTGTATACATACAGGCAGTGCAGATTATATGCACATGAATTACATTTCAAGGGCCTATTCATGGCCAATCTGTGCACAATGTTTGGAATGCTGATGGCTTGTGCTGATACCCTTTTCATCGGGTGTTGTCTAGGACAGCCCGGGTTTGACTACAATGGAAACATACACTCCACACTTCTTAGAAAGATATTTTTAAATTCAAGAGCCCAGGCAGTTTCTTGAGTAGCAGGAACAGGATCGCCAAGTGTCTGCAGGCGCCACTGTCTTTCGTCTCTTGTTAATTAGGTCCACATTAGAAGAGGTTCCCCCACTTCACCACAAGAGGTTTCCTACACAGGTGTTTGTTTACTACCCAATTACTCTAATTACTATCCTTTAACATGGACTTATATTTTCAGATGCCAATCTAATATCGTCTCCCACCCCACAGAGTCCTCTATATACTTACTGTAATTCCTACGTCCCCCTGGCAAGGTCGTGTGTTCTGCCTCTCTCCTTTCCTGGTGAGGAACAGATTAACTCCTGTCAAATCCCCACGTTGTTGTAACTCAGCTGGCCAGAGAGATCTCTTTTTGCCCAGCACTGATGGACCAGAGACCTGATTAACTAGCGCTCTGATCATCAGCTAAACTGTGTGAAGGTGGGAGGGGAAGAGAGAGACCAATCTGAAGTCAAACATGTGTCCAAAGCTTGGCTCTGCAGAGCATCAACCACTTGGCTGACCCCTCAGCTCAGGTTGGAGAAACAAGATTACATCTGATACAAAGTCAGTTTGTTCATTTCATATAAGTTCTACTGATCTAGAGGAGTCTGATAATATCCTTAGACCCTCTAGTTAATCTGCAATTATCTTCCAGCACAGACTAGCCTTTCAGACCCTAGTAGCGAACAGTAGCAACTCTCAATCCACCTGATGCCAGAGAGGTCAAAATTACATGCTGTTTTAAGAAATTCAACATCTTCCTTCATTCTCCCCCATGCCCAACTCAATTAGCTTCCTGGAAGAAGGCAGTATTGCCATCACCCTATGCATCAGAATGACAGAAGAGCACAATGGCAGAGGAATAAGTCTTCTATTGAATAAACGCTCTAATAGCTGAAGAATGTTTTATTTAAAGACATGTCTGAACCAGAAGCTGAGATCCGGACATGTTGGAAGACAGGTGTGTGCATGCGTGCGCACATGTGCTTCAGACCTGAATTCAGATTCAGATTTCACAACTAGTCTCTGATTTCTACAATGACACAAATCTAAACCCTGGATCTTAAAGTTCCAGAACTTTGGATCCTTTGAAATACAGCTCCAGACCTAAATTTTGAAGCATGTGTCACTTCAAAAAAAAAAAATTATTATAGAAGAAAAACTCTCATTATTTATTTGTAGTTTGGTAGCATCCAGAGGCCGCAATCAGCGATCAGAGCTCCACTGTGCTAGACACCCTACACAGGTAATCCAAAGGCAATACCTGAAAATATTAGTATGAAATTTTGAAAACTGACCCATACAGTTCCTTTTGTAAAACAGAGAAATGCACAAATCACAGCAGTCGGGCACCTGCGTCGTTTACACTTCCTCTTACGTGAATGGACACAATTATTTCTAGAGCAGCATGACAGCTGGCAGTTTCACTTTTTGTAGGGAAGCACAAAATCACAGAATTCAAGAAATGTAGGACAGGAAGGGACCTCAAGAGGGATCTGCGCGAATTGTAGGTGGAGGGTAAGGAAAATGTGGCCCTTAGCATTACCAATACCTATTTTTGGCTCTTCGTCTCTCACTAGTTGGCCACTCCTGACCTAGACCATTGCTGACAGAGATCTCTCTGACATGCCAACATTCCCCATGGTGTTATTTTGCAGAGAGTTCCTCTTCCTCTCCCTGACTTAACTTTGATCAGATGGAGATCCCAAAATCTCCAAGTAAAACTCATTTGAAACAAAAATCTCCTCTATCATATTAAAACCCCATAAAGCAGTGAATTTCACAGGACTCTGATGTGAACCTTTTAATAAATGTGGTTGAAATTGCAAAGTCTCACCAGAACCAGGTGAGTGAGTATTATGTGGTTTCAGTGAAAATTTTCTGCATGGCTCTGATTTCACAGAAAAAAGGGCTTCCCATTCATACTTCCTTATGGAGGTTTATTCTGCATTAGATTGCTAACTAATAAACTTCCAAAGGGAGCCCACTCCAGACTAGATAAGGTAAGCAGTACTTTTCAGTACACTGTGCAAATTCTTGTGGAATGTAAAGAAGAAAAAAGGACCAACACCCAGAGAACACAGAAATATGTAGGTTCCCCAGCCCTTTCTCAGATTGCACCAGCCTTCACTGTAAAACACAACACACCAGACCTCAGATGTGTTAATTTCCAGAAATCTGCAGCCTAACCAGCTGTCTTGTTCCAAAATTAAAACATAATGTGAAGAGAGCTGCATATTAACTTTTAATAGTATTTGTCTATATATTTAACTCCAGACTTCAAACTCTAATGGGCAGACAAATAACAACAGGGCAAGGGAGCTAATATCAGCACTGAACAACTAGCCAGGGAAGCCTTAGCCATCCAAATCTGAATGTGAATTACAAAGAGCTTGTAGAATAACTAGTCTTAGGAAAACTGCAATGATAACTGCAAATGATAGTTTTTCTACTGGAAACAGTTCAGCTCTTTTCCCATCCCAACTGATTTACCAAATACAGTACTATTTGAAACATGCAAGATATGGTCTAGTCACAATTTCTTTTTTTTTTTTTAATTTCACAGGAATGAACTATGGATTATTTTGCTTCAAGGCAGCTTCTACAGAAAGAGACTGGAAATAAAGGGATTGCAATGTTTTAAAAATTGGATTAAATGTGGTTTAGGAATACTCTGTCACATTCTAGTCACAGAGCAATTTTTCCGACAGCAGAGGCAGTGGTACTAGTTGTTAGCTGATGGGAATGGGAATCAGGACTTCTGGGATGGCCGACGAGGTGTGTGACAAAAACCTCACAGAGCCTCAATTTTCGCATTTATAAAACAGGGGAAATGATATTGACCTGTCTTTGCAAAGTGCTCTGAGATCCTTGTATGAGAGGCACGACAGAATCACCGTCGGCATTACTTTCTGCTCTTTTGCTATTGTTATATTTTATATTTTCAGTAGGATTTGATTGCTGTAACACTAACTGGCCAACACTAAATGCATTTGGATAATTGTAAATTCAGGTAAGCAGGTGTCAGTGGTGCTGATGGAACAGAGATGTTATTAGTAAGAGAGGTTCAAATAGTGGAAATCCAGGTACCTGGGATTCTATAGTAATTTGAAACTCAAAGAGACGAAACATAGCGCACTCTTGGATCATAGAAATTGCTTCAAAGGAAAGAAAAACAACACAGCCATCTGAGCTGAAAAAAATGCTCTTCAACTTGTACTAAGGGACAAAGTGGGCTCAGTAGCGTGACAAAGGAGCCGACGGCGCTGTACAGAAAACTCATGCATGCTGTGAAACGCTAATGATTAGGGAAGTGGCCCTTTTTAGTCGATGGCACCATGATGTATTGAGAGTCAGACAAAGGAAGTGGAGCTAAGCAAGGGCAACATGTTCCACTCCAGCCCTTCCAAGTGACAGATAAAAAAGGCATGACTCCACTGCTATTCAACCAGTGCCTCTCCAATGATGCCAACCTCCACTAGCGCTTAGTCAGCATTTCATTATTCACATGCCAGTTACCATTAACACATGTTCAAGCCTCGCTCTGCCTGCCAAAAACCTGGACTAATTTATTTAACATTTCAACTAAAAAAATCATTTGAAAAGGATGATTGAATTTGGGAATTATACTCCTCAGAGAATTAGTAATGGATCTCTTTCCCCCTCGGGCCTCAGCATTCGTAACTTCTCCATGTCAATGTTATCAGGAATAGACTAATTCAGTAATGATTCCATGCCCAGATGAGAGCCCACATAAATGAAGCACTCAGTCATACCTTGTTTCCCTAATCTAGGCAAGTCAAGACTTTCAAGCTAATTCAGTCTCTGAGAGAGATGGCCGGATGATGACAAACTCCACTTTTCATTATTTGTGAGTTGTTTTAGCCCAAAGTGTTGGATAACATTTTTGCTTTGGACCCAAACATGCTTTTAGATTTCTAGACCCAAACTCTTCCCTAAGAATATTTCATATTGCCTATTTCTGAAATGGTCACTACCAACATAAGTGAGCTGAGATACCAGTTATGTTCTTATATCCATGTGCAAAGCTGATGCAGTTCTTTGTGTGTGTTTTAACATTTGTGTTTATTAACATGTTTATTCCAAAAGCTCCATCGACTTTTTGTGAGATGTCGATTTGAATTCTCAGCACCTGGAAGCTGGAGGTACATTGTAAAATAAGTGAAAAGCCAAACTTTATCTCTTTAGAGAGGCATGGTCTATAGGTCTAAGCACAGGACTGGGAGCCAGGAAATTTTAGGATCCAACTCCAGCTCGGACACCATCTCCATTCTGTGGCGTTGGGCAAGTCATTTAATCTTTCAGCCTCACTTTTCACATCTGTAAAATATGGATATGACGTCTCTGTGCCATTTGCGCGTATCATGGAGC
Organism: Emydura macquarii macquarii; assembly: GCF_026122565.2. Lineage (NCBI taxonomy): Eukaryota > Metazoa > Chordata > Testudines > Chelidae > Emydura > Emydura macquarii. The sequence goes on along the minus strand of NW_027133607.1, from coordinate 7,218,600 downwards.
TTTAATTAATGTCTGTCAAATCTTCTTGACTTCTGCAGATGTCAGGTTTTTACTTGATGCTACATATTTATTTTTATCATGGGATCATTAAACATCTCAAGCTATTTGAACAGGAGTAGGGTATTAACCCATGTCATGGCCAAATTCCAGCTTGGCTACGTAAAATTCCCTCTTAAGTTTCAAACGAATACAAGATTTTTCTTCACCTGCTTGGAGAAAACAGGGACAAGTGTCCCATTAAATCCCAATACGTGACCTTTGCTGGGAGAGTGGAAATATTTTTGTTAAAACAATGAGCTGTCTCTTTCACAACTGCTTGCTATGGCAGGTACATCTGCCAAAACGCACCTGCAGAGCTGCCAGAAGCATTAGCAGCATCAGGATGTTCTTTTGATTTTAACAGAATGTCTTCTGAGCACAGTAGCACAGAGACTAGCATGGAGAACAATAAGCGAAGCAGTGAAATCGGTACAAGCGACATGTACAGAGGACGTTGTCTTTCTCCCCCTCCCGCTGTAAAGAGCTGTAAAGGGAGCAAGCATTTTGGAGTCCTGATCTTGCCACCTATCCAGACATTTCTGTGGGCGCAGTACAGGTATAAACCTTCAGCGAGCTGACAGCATGTAGCAACTGTAATGTAACCAATTTGGTGAAAGATAAGCTCAAAGTCACCTTCATTCCACTGAATGATTCTTTGCTGAGTCTGCTGTACAGTGGAGGGAGAAATGGATGGCATTTCAAACAGTTCTGGGGGGTCTACTCTATTGATCAGCTTATTCAGTCACCTACACAATGGATGGTTTAACCTCTAAAGGCAACTTCTGTTGTCACCAGGGATATCACAGCATTGACAAACAAGGGGCATGGTTTCCAACACACCTTGCAAAGTCCAGGTCAGCCTCACGTGACATGGTGATGTTGGTCAGGTTCTGCTGGAGGATGAAGATGTTTCTACACATTTTCTTGATGCCAGATTCGCTGATGCGCTTGAAGTATTGGGCGCCATTGATGAGAATACAGGAAATCAAATGGCCCAAGCCTGGGAGGGGAGAGAAGAGATAAGCCAAAGAATTGCAAAGAGGCACAAAATGTTTAGCAAGAGATTGCTTTGTAGTCACCAGCCACACAAAACATTTAAACAGGGGCCTGCGATTAAATAATATTTGTAATAGATGATGCAGCTCATGTTCTTAAGGTATTTCTGAAACTGGCTTTTATTGCCCCCTCCCCAGTGTGTTTTCAGGTGACTTCCCACCAATGGTTCTTGATTCATAAAGAAATTGGACACACCAAAAAGACAAAAAAAAAAAAAAAAAAAAAAAAGACATGAGGAGCAGAAGTATCCACTATCTGTGAAATTCTCATAGCCAAGGATATTTCAGGAGCTTAAAATGGGCCTTGATGATTTATAGACAGGACCAGGATAATTTCTGTTGAGCTCAGACGTGTTTGTGGCATCTTGTCACTGACCATTTCTGCTCCTCCACATAGCTGTTGCGTCACAGCAACTTAATCTACTAATAAAATCAAGTTGGTATTTTTGTTTTTTATGCACTGTCAGCCCAGCAGAGCAAACATAGCTGGAGAAGAATGAGCTGCACTGCCCTGAAATCTGCCTCATGCACCATCAGCATCAGATCAGTTCTAACTGCAGAAACATCATTGCTGGTCCTGATGCATGGAGTAGACAGAGCATGGTGTGATCTCCAGATATCAGGTAGATCTTCCAGGGCTGGTGGCTAGGAAACAAATCTGGTTTTGCTTGTAAATGTTGATATATGTGCCACTTCCAGAGAATAAGCACAGGGAACAAGAAGATGCTATCTTTACAGAGTTGTAGTCTGAGCATAATTGCACTGTGATCTCTGTCCTTAACTTAAGTAGACTGCCAGAATCATTCCAACACCAGAGTAGTCTCATGGTAAACAGAGATTTAAGGTCAAATTCACCCCAGTACAAAAGGCTTGTATAAACCCATATGCACCACTTAAACTGTGAATTGAGGGAATTAATGCCTGAGCAGAGAGCAACCACAAGACCTATGTATTGCTTAAATTCAATGTAAATAACCAAAATAGGGGTTAAGAGGTTCATGGGCTGTGAGGTGGTTCTCTGCAGAGGCGTAAATTTCACCTTAAGGGCTGAAGTGGCTCACAAATGGTTCACCAGGCTGTGTGGGGATCCATTGCTCTGAGATGAATTTCCCGCTTACTGAACATGCAATGTAGGACTGACACAGCAAGACAGCTATTTTCCATGGGATGGTATTAATGCAGCCTGCCACAGAATCAGAAAAGTTAGAGATACAAAAGACCTGTTCCAGTATGTAGTCCATCCTGCCAGTGAAGGTCTGTGCCTGGCAGTGTCTTTCATTTTATATTTATATTTTATTTGATATTCTAGTACTTTGTCTGGTGTGGTTTCAAATGTCTCTGTCCAGTCCCAAGGATTTGTGGAATAAAACATTTTATATCAATACTGGGAAGAAATGGGGCTTGGGGTACTTTATGGATCTTCCAAACTTCCACTAGGAGATTCAAATGGCATGGAATCTGGGGAGAACCAGAACTGTAAGGCCCTTTTTGCTTCCCCTCTTTCTGTCCAGCACATTACATCAGACACTTGATGTGATTCATGGTACTTTTTCTGACCTTGTACAATCTGTTGCATAAAATGATGTACATTGTGGCCACACAGGCCTTAGAACCGTGTGTTCAAGCCACAGAACATAGATGAGATTAACTGACACATGATTTAGATTCTTAAAGGTCTTTAAATAATTAGAACACCTGAAATTCTCCCAATTTAATGTGAGAACCAGAATTGTATCAGGTCCTGACAGGGACCGCTCCATAATATAGCAATGTTTGTAATATATAAAAACTCCTATGTGGCTTTCCTGATGAAGATCCTTAATCTTATATTTTCCCCATTCAATCTGGGCCCAATTCCTCACATTTTACTGATATACACTAAGGAGTGGCATGGAGGGAGCAGGGCTGCCATCTGCCCTATGCTTGCACAGGTCTCCTTATCACTCTGGAGCAGATGGCAACCATTCTGCAGTCTGCCTTAACCAAACAAGAATGTTTTCATCTTCAGGCTGAGAAAGAAAAATTATTTTCCTCAAGATCCATATCCCAGATCGCTTTAACACTGGTGAGCACATCCCCAGCCCCCGCCTTCCCTCCATCACATGCGCTGAGCTCATTGGCAAATGCCTGACCTTCAAAGATATACTGGAACTTGTGCTGCTGAAGGCTGGCACTCATAGCTTCCTCAATGGCACTGATGTCCTTATTTAGCCGTACCACAAGGGGGTCATAATCCATACTTTCCACGTTGGCGACGATGGCGTAATTCCCTTGTTTAGCCAGCGGGATCAGGTAATGGAAGCAATGAACTCTAGAAGACAGAAGGCAGAGAGTGGCTACACAGAGAAATACAATAAGATGTTAGCATTTGCCCAAATGAGCTACCTACCTTACTGAACATGGCTTTGGCTGAGAAAAATCACGTGTATCCAGACCCAGTGGGAAGAAAAATAAACTTTATTTCCTTTAAAAAAATGTGCTTGGGATGAATTTAGTGCTGGTCTAAACGTGCTGGATTGACAGTTTTATATACTGACGTCCTCTTGGGCTGGTCCAATTCCCACCGAAGTCAACGGGAGTCCCTCCACTTGAACGGGAGCTACCTCAAGGCCTCAACCATGCAGAGAACAGACACACCAACAGGTGGCAGCAACGGAACCACCACCATGATTTGGAGAGGCCACATTAAGCCTCAGTGGCTCTTTCAATCACTGACCTTTCGGTGGAGACTGCTAACAAGGTGGTATTTCTCTGTGATGAAAACTCTTCTCTGGAGCTACTCCGCGACCCAAAAAAATTCATTCAACATAAATCACGGCGCAATCCCCAAATGGCAGTAACTTTTTGACCCGTACTTAAGCTGGCTTTGAACCGGTGGCCTAGCAGAGAAAGGCTCTTTATCTCATTACCATTTCCCTGAAGCTGTCTAAGGTCTCCACTTCGTCAATAATTTACACTGCTTTTAGGGTACTGGCTGATCCCAAATAGAACTAATTGGCCATATTTTGTCAGCAATGTGAAAAGGGACTGAGACTGCTACAAAAGGGAAATAGGAAGAGAGAATCGAGCTTTTTTTCCCTCTCAAAGCACGGGCATGTTTGTGCTGACCTCAACATGACTTTGGTATTAAGGTTTTCTGAAAACTTTGCTGATTGCGCAGCAGGAAGGTTGATTTTCGTAAAGTGCATATTTACGATGTTACAGTGCTAGGAAATTGCTGCAGAACACACTGGAAGCCCTCCTGAAGGTAGATCTTTTATTTAAGGAAACTGCCTGAGAAAGGTGACATTATGAGTGTGCCCTGTGCAAAGCGACAGTTTAATATTTTCCTTTTAAGGTTCAAATAGGTGAAAAATAATAATCATCATCAAAATTGGGCAGGTGATTTCTACTTTAAATGTATCTGCCTCTCAGCACGTCAGTTCGCTGCACTCGCAGACAAGCACAAAGGGCCCTGAGTGATTAGATATGAGTGACGCTGTCACAAGTAAAATGCCAAGTGCCCTTTAGCCATGCTCTCCAACATGGTACACGCTGGTTCAGCAAAACCTTCTTTGTAGGAACTTGAAAGAAAACCCGCTCCATTTACACAAAGTCCTAATAATACAATTTTATAACCAGCCAAGTGAGGGCCAGGGGACATAAAAACAATCATTAGCAGGTCAAGGCTGTACCTCTTCCCAGGCATTTAAAGTTGTCACAACTCTTCTCTGCTTCTTTTGCTGGCTCATTTCAAGCTCTGTAGGCAATACACTCTCTCACCATTCCTCCTGCTGATGAGGTCTCTCATGGAAAGAATCTATACATTTAAATTACCTAGAGTGTTCTACAGAATTAATAGAATTCTAGAAAAATTACACCATAAACCTAATAGGGTGAAATCCTGATTCCACTGAGGTCAATAGCAAAACTCCCAATGACTACCATGGGGCCCAGATTTTGCCCACAGAATTTAACAGAGGATCAATTCCTTTTTGCAGAAGTCTATAGCGAGGATATCAGGCCATTCTGGCCCATGCTAAATCCCCTCATAGACTTTAAGGGCTAGAAGGGACCACTGTGATCATGTAGTCTGACCTCCAGCACATCCCATGCCACAGAACCTCACCCACTCCTTTGTAAAGCTGCATAGCTGCATTAGAGTGTATATGAAGGGCATGGCCCTCCACCCGTCTTCTCGAATAAATGGCTCTGACACCTCTAGTCTGTAACCACCTCTGTGTAGTTTGTGTTTTATCAACCACCACCACCTTACAGTTCCATGCAGCAAAACTTATTTACCAGCGTTATACGATCGTTGGAGTGGGAAGAGATCTCCCTTTACCCTGCCTCTGCTGGCCTGTCTCCGTCTCTCTCTTCCTGTCCTTGTGCTTCCTTCCTATGCTCCTTTTCAGCTCTTGCAGTTAATGGGGAATTAGCTCCTTAGCTGTTCTCAGCCCAGGTAATTAGCCTTCCCTCAATCCAGATTTCTGGATTTACAGCAACCAGAGTGTTAGTTCATGTGCTGGTTCTCTGCAACCGTTCTCAGGCACAGAGGAATCCCTGGCACAGGGTTGGCCTAGCTGACTCCATTCCACCACTCCCCGGCCCACCCACTGAAGAGGCTGTGTTGTGCTGGGGTGGGAGGGAATGTGACTAGGGTGCTCTGCATCTGGTGATCCCGACTACCAAAACATTCTTACAAACTAGTACGATTCAGACCAGCCCTGAGGTGTCTCTAACTTGCACAGGAAGCTGAACAGGGATCCAGCTGCCTGTATGGGGTGTGTGTGTATGTGTGTGTGAGAGAGAGAGAGAGGTGGAAAGGTTGTGGCTAAGTTCTCCTCGTGCTCGCCTCTACACTCCAAGAACTGCTCCTGAGCATTCAGCCAATAATCTTCAGCTGCTTTCTATAGCGTGGTAGAAATAACCTATAGAACAAACATACATTTGCTGTTAAACGTTAAGTTGGAGAACTATCTTGAGCAGGAAGGATGGAGTTGTAGTTAAGGCAGAGGACAGGGAGTCAGATGACTTGTATTTTAGTCCCAACTCTGCCACAGACTTCCTAGGTGAACTAGGCGAGTCATACAGTCTCTCTGTGCCTCCAGGCCCTCCTCTGTAAAACTGGGTTAATAATATTCCCTGCCCTCCTGGAACTGGTATGAGGCTAAATAAATGTTTAAAAAGCACTTTACGATCCTCAAACAGAACCAAAGAAGTGCAAAGCCCCATTATTATTTTTAAACAGGGTAATGGCCTAAGAATCTCAATGGGTTTGGTTTATATAAGCAGCTACAGATTTGAGGGCCAAATTCTGATCTCATCAATGCTGCTGTAAACCCAGAGCAAATTCACTGACTTGAGTTGAGTTACTTTGGATTTACAATGGCCCCTGGAACATTCCCACACGACTCCAGAGAGCTGTGGGGCAGCTCAGTGTAAGCCAGACTCCCTAGTGTGACTGCAGCTGGCAAAATCCTGAAGTGAACATGGAGCCTGAGGAAAGGAGAAAGCCGAGCGCAACTGATGCTGTGGCATAAAACCCTGCCTTGTTGGTCACTTGCATCTCCTTGAACGGAACCTGGTGCTGATAAATTCCTGTGCACCTCTGTGAAGATGTAACATGAGGGCTCTTAAGGACCAGGTTTTTGTGAATGAAAACATGCTGCATTATACCCCTGGACAATGCCATCAATTCTGTGAGCTGGCATAGTCATTTCAGAGAATCCCGCTATTCACAGCCACCAAAGGGGCTGCTATTTTTCTGTCACAGAGATGGGGAGTTTACTGGTCATTAGCACACCTTCCCTTCTCTCCCTTCCACTCATCCATGCAGAGCATTACACAACTGGCTTGGTGTATTTGCACCATCAGACAGGGGCAACCAGTAGAGGCATGATGCCACATTAAATGGGGAATGGTCTGCTCCAGACAACTTCTGTCTTCCTGACTGGCATGTTATACTTGTTACCACTCAAAACTCAGCTGTCTGATGCAACGGAAAGCAAAGAGGATTTTTGTATAGAAGCCCCATTAACTCTGGTGCATTGACAGCAGCTGTAGGTTTAACTTTTGTGGGTCGCCTAGTACTATACCTAAACTGGAAAAACGTTCTATTTCAATAGCTTAACGATCTGCTCCTCATAGAATCAGAATTGGAAGGGACCTCAGGAGGTCATCAAGTCCAACCCCCTGCTCAGAGCAGGACTAACCTCAGCTAAATAATCCCAGCGAGGGTTTTGTCAAGCCACAGCTTAAAAACCTCTAAAGATGGAGATTCCACCACCTCCCTAGGTAACCCATTCCAGTGCTTCACCACCCTCCTAGTGAAAAACTTTTTCCTAATGTCAAACCTAGACCTCCCCCTCTGCAACTTGAGACTGTTGTTCCTTGTTCTGTCATCTGCCACCACTGAGAACAGTCTAGCTCCATCCTCCCTGGAACCCCCCGTTCAGGTAGTTAAAAGCTACTATCAAATCCCCCCTCATTCTTCTCTTTTGCAGACTAAACAAGCTTAGTTCCCTCAGCCTCTCCTCATAAGTCTTGTGCTCCAGCCCCTAATCATTTTTGTTGACCTCTGCTGGACTCTCTCCAACTTGTTCACATCCTTTGTGTAGTGGGGGGCCCAAAACTGGACACAATACTCCAAATGCGGCCTCACTAATGCCGAATAGAGGGAAATAATCACTTCCCACGATCTGCTGGCAATGCTCCTACTAATACAACCCAATATGCTGTTAGCCTTCTTGGCAACCAGGGCACACTGCTGACTCATATCCAGCTTCTTATCCACTGTAACCCACAGGTCCTTTTCTGCAGAACTGCTGCCTAGCTCGTCGGTCCCCAGTCTGTAGCTGTGTATGGGATTCTTCCGTCCAAATTGCAGGACTCTGCACTTGTCCTTATTGAACCTCATCAGATTTCTTTTGGCCCAATCCTCCAGTTTGTTTAGGTCCTTCTGTCTCCTATCCCTACCTTCCAGGATATCTACCACTCCCCCTAGCTTAGTGTCATCTGCAAACTTGCTGAGGGTGCAATCTACTCCATCCTCTAGATCATTAATGAAGATGTTGAACAAAACCGGCCCCAGGACCGACCCCTGGGGGACTCCGCTTGTGACCGGCTGCCAGCTAGACATGGAGCTATTGATCACTACTCGTTGAGCCCTATGCTCTAGCCAGTTCCCGATCCATTTTATAGTCCATTCATCCAACCCATACTTCTTTAACTTGCTGATAAGAATACTGTGAGAGACCGTATCAAAGGCTTTGCTAAAGTCAAGGTATATCACGTCCACTGCTTTCCCTACATCCACAGAGCCAGTCACCTCTTCATAGAAAGCAATCAGATTGGTCAAGCATGACTTGCCCTTGGTGAATCCATGTTGACTGCTCCTGATCACCTTCCTCTCTTCCAAGGGCCTTAAAATGGATTCCTTGAGGACCTGCTCCATGATTTTTCCAGGGGTTGAGGTGAGGCTGACCGGTCTGTAGTTCCCTGGATCCTCTTTCCTCCCTTTCTTGAAAATGGGCACTATATTTCTTTTTTCCAGTCATCAAGGACCTCCCCCAATTGCCATGAGCTTTCAAAGATAATAGCCAATGGCTCTGAAATCACATCAGCCAACTCCGTCAGCACCCTCGGGTACATTCCATATGACCCCATGGACTTGTGTATGTCCAATCTTTCTAAATAGTCTTGGACCTGTTCCTTCAGCACTGCGGGATATTCACCTCCTTCCCATTCTGTGCCGCCCAGTGCAGTAGTCTGGGAGCTGACCTTGTCAGTGAAGACAAAGGCAAAAAAGGCATTGAGTACCTCAGCTTTCTCCACATCCTCTGTCATTAGGTTGCCTTCCCCATTCTGTAAGGGGCCCACACTTTCCCTAATCTTCCTCTTGTTGGCAACATACCTGTAGCAACCCTTCTTGTTCCCCTTCACATCCCTTGCCAGCTGCAACTCCAATTGTGCTTTGGCCTTCCTGATTTCATTCCTGCATGTTCGAGCAGTATTTTTATACTCCTCCCTACTCATCTGACCAAGCTTCCACTTCCTGTAAGCTTCTTTTTTGTGTTTAAGTTCACCAAAGACTTCTTTGTTAAGCCAAAGACGCCTACCATATTTGCTATTCTTTCTGCACATCGGGATGGTTTGTTCCTGTGCCCTCAATAAGGTTTCTTTAAAATACAGCCAGCTCTCTTGGATTCCTTTCCCCTCATATTAGCCTCCCAGGGGATCCTGCCCATCAGCTCCCTGAGGGAGTCAAAGTCTGCTTTTCTGAAGTCCATGGTCCGTATCCTGCTGCTCTCCTTTCTTCCTCGAAATCTTCCTCCTCAAAATCTCTGAAGTCCCAGTTCTTCTGAGATGCTTACAACACAGTGTCCAACTGATGATGGATAGTAGGTTGAGGGGCTGCTAACAGTATATGATGTGCATTCATTTATTTATTTTTAAAAAGGTATGTAATCTTAATATAAATAATGGGACAGATCCTTAGCTGGTATAAACTGGCATAGCTCCATTGACTTAAAAGGAGTTACACCAATTTATACTAGTACAGGATATGGCCCAGAATCTGTGACAGCAGAACAAACTGCTGATCTCACAGCGTGCCTCGAGCATACGCTTATACCTGATATTTCAGAGAAAGGCAAATACCAGCTATAATATACCTGGCTCATACTGTGTGTAAGGGAACAATTCCTTCCCAGCCCACACAGCAATCAGCTGATGGCCTGAAGCAAGAGATTTGTTTGCCTTGATCTTTGCATTTGTAACCATGTCACAAAATTATCCAGACCTTAAAAAAAATCCAGCCATTACCGCAATCCTTCTCCTGTTTCTCCAGTTTGTATTACCCTTTCAACAATTAGCAACAAAAGGTTCCTATTTGGAATCCAGGGCACAGCAGATGATAAACGTAAAAAAGCCTTTACACAAAGAAACGCAAAAGAACATTCTTTTACATGATCGTATGGAAAAGATTCCAGAAAAATAAATTCTTCCTGGTGATGTTTCCAACACACAAGGAGGCACTAGAAGAGAATTTTTATTTTGTTTAAACAAAAATTTCTTCCCCCCTTTTTCCATTTCTCTTCTAGAGCCCCACTGAAATCAAGCGATTTAGGCCTATGAAATTTGAAAGGATTCAATATACACTCTCAAAGTCTCTTACAGGATGGGGGACTCAGTCCTGCAAAGCAGTGACTCCAAGAAGGACTTTGGGGTCATGGTGCATAAGAAGTTAAACATGAGTTCCTACTGTGGCCAAAAGGGCTAATGTGATCTCTGGATATATAAACAGCAGAATACTGAATAGGAGGGTATATTAGCTCTGTATTTGGCACTGGGGTGATCACTACTGGAATACTGTGTCCAGTTCTGGTTTCCACAATTCAGGAAGGATGTTGATAAATTGATGAGGGTTCAGAGAAAAATCAACAGAACGATGAAAGGATTGGAAAAAATGCCTTACAGTGATAGACTCAAGGAGTTCAATCTATGTAGCTTAACATAGAGAAGGTTAATCGGTGATCATAGTCTATAAATACCTCCATGGGGAACAAAAAATTGATAAGGGGCTCTTCAGTCTAGCAGAGAGAGGTGGCTATGGCTGGAAGTTGAAGCTAGACACATTCAGATGGGAAATAAGGCACACATTTTCAATAGTGAGGATTATTAAACATTGGAAAAATTTACCAAGGGTTGTGGTAGATTCTCCATCACTGACAATTTTTAAATCAAGATTGGATGTTTTTTTTAAATATATGCTTTAGCTGAAACAGGAATTAATTCAGGACAGTTCTACGCCTTGGGTTATGCAGGATGTCAGACAAGATGACGACAATGGTCATAATCACATTTCTCTCAACGAGAGTGGGACACCTACTAGAAGAAGCAAACCTAATTACTAACGCTGTCACAGTAGCCTTAACCTCCAAGGTTCCCACGCTTACTCCAGATTCAGAAGTTCTCTGCCATACCTGACTTCCAAATGCAGAACCAGCAAGCAGCGGTCAGCCATCTCTTGGAAGGACTTGGCCAGTTCACTCAGCGTTTGCATGATCTGTTCTGACACTGGTGGGAGATCCATATTTGCAGGGTTGTCCTGACCAGGCGATGGTGCTGATATATATATGTGGATGAGAGACAGACAGAGAGACTATGTATTAATGGTTGGGAATATATTTAATCAAACAGCCGTGCTTTAGCAACCAAGTCATCTCATCTATTTCCACCATATGCACACACATTCTCACAGGTTTAGCTAAGCAATAATGTCTCGGATCCTGGAGTACATGAAGCAGCAAACTGCTTTTGCATTTGATTAAACTCCACAGTGAAGCTGAGGAGTTAATCAACCACCAAAATCATTTGCTTGCAAGTATATTGCAGCCCAACGGACATTTCTGCTCCTGGAAGACAAGGGAACATTTACAGCCAGTCCATCCCTCAGGGTACATCTACACAGCAGAGGGTGTAGAGGGAGGGTGATTCCCAGCTCAGGTAGATATACATGCAGTGGCTCAGGCTAGCTGCCCAAGTATAAACCTAATGGGACGGGTAGTTAAAGTCATGATGCTAGTCCAAGCTGCCCCCTGTGCTGCTCTGGCCACACAGCTATTTTTAGCTCACTAACTCAAGCCCCCACATTAGGTTTTGAGCCATTTGCCTTCACTTGTTTTGGGGGGTGGAATCTTGTGAGTCTTCCACTCTGAAGCTTGGAGTCACTATTCCACGGACACCAACCATTTACCACCCGCAGGGCTGACTTGGTTTCAGGCACTTGCCGTTGCTTCCCTTTGGGAACCTGCGCCCAATCTCTAGTGACCAACAGCCTTCTTGAAACAAGGTATGATTATGTAACGGTGGGAACGAAGCATTAGTGAGAAAAAATGGATTTTAGAACAAGTAACACGTACACATATCTATCTTACCTACCATCCCATAATGGCAACCAAGCCAGGCCTGGCTTCTTCAGACACCCCGAAGGGCTCCTGGGTCTGAGTTTCTCTTAGTCTGAGAGAGGCTCCTTATCAACCCTGCAAGGCTTCTTCATTCCCGGGGAGCTTTTCAAGTGTTGGTGGGCTTTGGCCCTCCCTGGTCAAACCACCTCCGTAGGCTGCTGGGGGACCAAGCCAGAATCAGCAGAGCCAAGGGTGCTGGCACTGACCCTTAAGGACCCTTGGCAGAAGCTGATTAAGGAATCATCACAAACCTTCTCCTTCCTGACTAACCCATTCCAGATGGTCACCTATTGGGAAGTCCTTAATCAAAGAGATTCATACAGAAACCACCATGACAGAGCCAGGCCAGTACACAGTATTAACAGAGTATTTCTATATGTCACTCCTCTCATTCCCAGAACACTAAACCACGCTGCCTTTCAGAGGAGTGTGTCAATTAGTGTCTTAGGCACGATTTCCCTGTTTGTGTACATACACACATGGCAGCATGATGAGAACATAAATAGCAGTGTAGCTGTGGTACCATGGGCAGCGGCAGGGAGTACAAACCCGCTTGAAAACAGTGTGTATATACTTGGCATGTCTCAGTAATGCCTCTGCTGCCCGTGCTACACTATTATTTATACTTCTGCTAGCTCTCATCAAGCGACCATGAGTATATATACACGAGCAGGGAACTCACACCACTAGCTAGCAGTAATAAAATGCTCTTTGTCCTTCATTGGACCAACCAGTAGTGAAAGAAATCCCACACACACACGGCTTTGGAAAGAATGCATGAGTGCTACAGTCATCAAGGGCTTATTGAAAAGACGAGGGATTGATTAACTTAACGTCTTCTCTTGCCATTTAACCAAAATTACCCTTCGTAAGATGAATCTACTCTAGTTCTTAAACTGCTCCTTAAAATTAAAAGAGCCCCTAAAACTTTATTCTGTAATGAAAGCAAATAAATGAAAAATCCCTTAACTGATCATGCGCCAGTAAAACAAAATCAAAACAAATTAAGATAAACCCAAAAGACAGCGGCAAAATTAGAAAGAAATTAACAGCAACATAAAGAAAAGGACTGCACAAAGCAAACAAGCTAATTGTGCATCTAATTTTAGCGTAAGCGACAGCGGAAGAAAAATGTGTACAGTGAAACAGCATAAAAATGGGGTTTCTCTGAGGAGATTGGTTTATGAACTCTCCTCGAGGCTTACTGAAATTTATGAAGTCTTTTTAACAAGGAGACAGTAGTAAGTAAAGTAATTCAGAGCCCAGGAAGCAAAGACAACTAAAAATAATTAACTAGCTCCTAAATGTCAAAGGGAAATATACAAGGAAGTAACCCTGATGGAATCTGCTCAGGGTGATTGCAGACAAGGTGGGGAAGTGTGGGCACAACACACACACCTGCCCACAAATCTTTACAGGCAACATACAGCATATTTATATATGCAGCTCAATGTATTCTTTGAGGTTTTCCACTCAAGGAAAACAATAATCAGCTAGGCTGATAAGTCCCTATCTCACTATAAGCATGTTAATAGACGATTCGAGGAACGTGCTTGGAAAGACAAGTTAATGGTTTTCCATTTAGGCCCTGACCCCATAACCTGCTGAGTACTCTCAATTGTCCTTCACTTCAATGGGGGTGGATGGCTCCTTGGGTCATGCAGGATCGGGTCTGAGGTTATTTATTTTGTCACAATTTGAGTCAGGAAGTCTCTCCTCCTGCCACCACACACAACTCTCTTCAAAGGGGTAAAAAAAAACAATTTTTCATTCCATTTATAATAAAATATTCCTTAAACCCCATGGAAAATGCTCTTGAATTCAGCTGCTCTCTGAATCAGGGAGCTGAGCCAGGGTATTATAAGTGGAAGAATCATTTCCCTTTAATCAGCTGAAGGTGATGGTGGGGCAGCAGGCTACCTAAGAAAGCAGCATGGCCTGTTGCAGCTCGCTCTGCCAGCACCTCGTTACAGGGCAGGGAGATGAATGGACGTGTCATCTGAAATGCAAGACTCAGCTAATTTCCCTTGCAGTGGTGATTTTTTTTTGCACACTCTCTTCAATTCATTTACAGCGATTTAAGTAAAGATATAATTACATTTGGTGGCGGTGGGGAGATAGAAATGGGACAATCTGCTCTTTATTTAAATCAAATGTGGAAAAGTCAATTTGGATGGCTCATTGCACCAGGCACAGGGTGGGGGGGGGAGGTGGGGGGGGAGGGGAATAGAGGAAAGAGGGCTAAATTGGTAGTTGCTGTTCTCAGAGGCTGTAGATCGATTCCTCCCATTTAAGTCGAGTACTGCACTGCAGTAAGATGCAGGTTTGGATTTCTAGTGCTGGACAGTCCTTCCTGAAGTTTCTTCCTTTCCACAAGGGGAGGAAGATATTAATACAAGACAAACAATCAAATGAGATTAAATCTGCAAAAAGCTATGTAAAATGATGAGATTTTAAAGACAAAAACATCCAGACACCGGATCATAGAGAGATTAAGTGACATGCCCAAGGTTGCACAATACACTTGTGATGAGCAAGAAACTGAATTAAGATTTCCTAAACCCCAGGCTAGTACCTTAACCACAAGAACATCCCCTTCCTTCCGGAATCAAGGTCTTTACAGCACAATCTATTCCAGCTTGGCCCCCTTCCATTACAACATGGTCTATGGTACACAGTTCTTTGTTTTCTCCAGCACTGTGTGAAACTGACTTCTCAATGCAAGTGCCTTCCTCCTCTTCCCTGTCTTGTGTTTAGAGTGGAATACTTAGTTCAACAGCTGGAAGCCAGCCACTGAGATCCCTTGCTCCCACAGGTCTTGCTCAAGGCACTGGTAATTCCATCACCCATATGTCCTCAGCCATTGTGAACATGGAGAGTGAGTAGAGTAAGAGATACTCAGGGCCTAGTATACTGAGGGCCTTGAAGGGCATGATCAGGGTCTTTCAATAGAATCTGGTACTAGAGAAGGAGACAGTGCAGTTTACAGAGTGCAGGCTGATAAGCTAGGCAGCCTGTGGTAAATGTCATCTAATGACAATTGAACCCCGTGCAGCATTTTGGGGACAGTGCATATGTAATACCCATGAATACTCTTCCTGGAGTACAGTAGGAGATGTATCTGGCTGAACAGTCAGAAGAATAATTCAGCAAAGTGGCAGGTTGGGCAGGCATCCACTTCTTCTGCTGGTTGGGGGCACCTACAAGGAATCTTGCCCCCATGACCAGTTTTCTCATTCAGCCAAAAGTGAGACTCTGCTGGTCAACTAAGTCACCCAGGATTTTTAAATGCTGGCCAGTAAGTAACTGAATTTCATTTGACCGAATTGGGTTTTGGGTTGCTGGACAATAGGATATTCCCTAGCTTGTTCCAGGTGCTGCCAAAACAGAGAGAAAAATAAAGAGAAGAAATGTTTCATTTCGCCAAATGTAAGAAAAATAAATCCAATGTGCTGGTTGTCACCAATGATTTCAATCATTATGTAATTCAAAGCGATGCCGGTGCCTCTTGAAACACTGAGCCTTGTAAATCGATGGATGTAAATTACAAGACCTCAGGAATATTAAACAAAATCTGCAGTGTTCCTCATATACAAACCCATGTCACCAATCAACACTCAGAATGCCAGCGCTTTGCCCACTTCCTGCTTGATTAGAATGACTACTAGCAGATTGGAATGATTTAATAGGGCTGGGGAGCAAATCAGTTTGGGATTTAGCTATGGCACAATCTAAACCTGTGAAGTGTGCACGCATGCTTTTTTATATATGTAATGGTCTCTCTTTTCATTTCAGAAAAAAACATCATGATACAATTTTACAACTCTGCTAAAAGATTCAGATCCATTATCCATGACGTGTTCTGCAAGGGACATTAGGAACAGGCTCTCACCTTTTTATACTTTTGCTTCTCACTCTGTTCTATTCTATATAGATTCTATACCATGCACACTGCAGTAGGAGACTAACATCTGTCACGTGTCGTTCTTTTACTGTGTTTCTACCACAGTGGGGCCCTTATCTCACTGGGGCCCCTGGGCACTAGTGTAATAAGAATAAATTGGCGTTTTACAGAACAGGCCTGGTAAGAAATGGGATGGAATCAGTCAGACTAACAAATGTTTGCTTTCTAAAGAAGCAAATAAGAGGAGCACACACAAGAATGTGCATGTGTCAGATCAGACACCAAGTATTCATTTCAAGGAGATTTCTTAGGGGGAGGCAAACATCAGGAGACTTCTATGTTTTGAAGCCAGTGAAAGGACAGACAAGACATGTCTTTTTAGAATATCACAATTAGGAATGCCATCTTTCTCTCAATTAAGCCTCAGATCTTCATGCCCTTTGTCGGTCTTGGTACAGACGTGGGTACAGGAAAGAAATGGCCCTGGGTGATGCTGGTACCTGACTGCTTCCTGGGGATGGATGTAGATCAGGCATCCATGATGATGCCATTAGAACCATCAGCTCCCTTTGATACCGCTAGGTGAGACTGCAGTGGGAGAGTTACGGCTTTTGGGCAGCTCTGTTCTCTCCTTGCTTGACCTTTCTATAGTGGAGTGTAGGGCAACAGCTCATCATCCAGAGGTGCTGTTATATGGAATTCTACATGGTTCCATTGCGTCTCCCCTCCTATTCAACATGTACGGGGGCCTTTGGGAGGGACAATTAAGTGGCCCGGTCTGTGTCATTTTCAGTATGCTGATATCCCTCAGCTCTAATTCTCTCTCTCACCCGAACCAGGAGGAAAAAACCCCAACAAACAAAATTAAAAAGCCCACGTAGCCAATACGAAAATGAAAAGTTATTCAACTTAAATGATTTTCTCTCTGTGGGAGTAACAACTGGGCCCCTGCTCTCAAACAGTTCTTTCTTCTTGTGCTTACGTAGCTTTCCTTCCACTTTGATGTCTGGCTGTTGTGATGCAATCTGGATCTAATTTAAAGCATAAGCTCCAAGGAGCAGGGACGCTGTCTTTTTATCGTTTTGCAAAGGGCTATGTACACTTGTGGTGGTCAAGAAGTAATAAATACTGACAGCTGTCTTCAAGACACATGTCCACTTGGCCTGCTTTCTGCTGCAGCACAATTATTTGAGGGTCTAAGGTGTAGATCACTCACTGTCTCCATCTAAATTGGCCTGTTTGAAATCGTAGGGCTACATCTTTATATAAAAGGGAAGTCAACGAGCCATCACATCTGGATCTGGATTTTGACCCTCCCAAAGCTCAGAGGATATTTAGATACTGATTGGAGCTGGATGTAATTTTTCGGACAAAGCTTCTTTCCAATAAAAAAATGCAGATCGGGTCAACTGAAATATTTAGCAAATTCCTGTTGATTTTTTTGTTTAAAAAACAACTCCAAAAAAATCTGAAAAAATCAAAACATTTTGTTTTGACATCTTCTAAATGAAACATCTCAATTTTTCAATTTGAAGCAACTTTTCATTTTGAAACTTTAATTTCATTAACATTTTCTTTAAAAGGGTAACAAAGTTAAAAAGTAAAATGAAATAGGTCACTTCAATTCAAATGAAACATTTCATTTTACTCAAAACAATTTGTTTCCTTCTTTTCAGGTTTGCCAAAGCTTTTCATTTCAGGTTGACCTGCGACGATTTCCTCCCATGATTTTTCAGGTTGGTCAGCTAAACAAAAAATCAGTTATTTGCAGCATTCTTATAGTGAGGTTCTCTTCAGCCCATTGTAAAGATATGGGAAATTGGGTGCTAGATCCAGATTTGGATTATGACACCGTTCCCATTCATAGCTGGGGTGTCTAGACTGTGGGTTTGAGCCTAATATGCCCAGCCATGACTGCACTATTATTTCTTGTCTAAACTTCTCCCTCTTCTGTATTTTGAAAAAATAACAACAAACAACAGTAGTGACATCTCTCAGGACTTCCCTGAAAAGTGGATTTCCTCTTCCACTGACTGGGGGAACGATCTCATATGTATATTTAAATCTTCCTGCCTATCATTGTTTTCATTTTATTTAAAAAAAACAAAAAACAAACAAAAAATCCCCTTGCAACTGACAAATGTTAAACACTGCACATCAGTGCTCTGGCTTTCACTTCAGGGGACCTGGATGAGGACATCTGTAGAAGGATTATCTTGGTTAATCATCTTAGTCCTTGAGCCTGCAAACATGTATACACGTATGTAGCTTTACTCAATTGAGTAGTCCCACTGATTTAATTGAGACAAGGCATGTTTGTTGGATCTTTAATGTGCAGGTGCCCAAAGGAAGTGGGGGAGACGGAACATCATGCAATTTTGAACATTTCAGCCACCACTCTTGCTGTGGGTCAGGGTTGAGTTTCATTGGCAGATGTAATTTCGGGCCCAAGTCTGGAATACAGAAAGACTGCAGCTCAGGTTTTAGGTGCATTGGCAAAGTTATGCTTGTGGGTGTGGAGCTTGCCCAGCACCTTGAGTGCCTGGTTTACACACCCTGTACAGGATGCCATACCTGGTTCAAGGTGGCACGATGACTCCCTATGCGATCATAAGCATCAAATATAGACATCATCTCTGGACAATGTTGCTCTGATTCTCCAGTGTGCGCTAAGCTCCAGGATTATTTCACATACATGTCCAGAGAGCAAGGGGTTGAAAATTACTAGCCCACATTTATCAAGAGAAAACCACAGTGAAGAACATGGAGTCCAGTAAAAAACAGAAGGCACTTCTTTCCTGCACGAGATGAGGGATTTTAAGGGCCAGGCCAGGAGCTTACAAATAAAAGATCAGTGCATGGGGGGATTTTCTAAGTGCTCTGCACTGGTCAAACCCAGCTCCTGTTGAAAACTCCCACAAGGGGAGCAAAGTTGGGCAAACCCTGAGTGGCTTGAAAATCTCACAATTTGCAAGTGAATTAAACACTCAGACAAAGTCCATGCAGGGCAAAGGAGGCAGCAGGTTCAGCCTTTGAACGAGGAACGTATTATTGGCATTACAGCATTAGTCTAGCTAATTAAGGGAAAGCCTCCAGTCGTCAGCCAGGCCATAATGAAAGATTTTCCAGGTAAGTAGGAGGACTCTGGGGTGGAGACCCTCAGAGACCCTACTGAGGTGTGTAGGGAAAGAGAAGTGAAGCACAAACCAGTTCTAAGAGCAATGGAAGCCTACGAGTTAGCCACCACAGCTTCCTCCCATAAATCTGTGCTGCTAACTACAGGTTAAAACTAAAGCAAGGGAGGAGAGAGGAAGGCCAGCCAAGCTGACAAAAGCATGGCAAACTCATTTGAGATGAGTAGTGATAAGCTGGCCAGGCTGCAGCCCCCATCAGTTCAGTAAACACTAATGATGAGGAGAGCGCAGACTGTCACTGGTGATAAAGAGCCAACTAAACACTCTATTAGTTTTTCATTTTGCGAATTAATGTTCTTTATGGTGTGTGTACACTCGCCGGCTAATGAATTGTCTCGTTAAAACTGCCTGCGGTGCTCCTTGGCTGCCTCTGCCGGCAGGCATAAATTTCACAAGGAAATTAGCACTTTTAAAAAAGGCAATAACTCCTTTAAAAGTGGTTTGTTTTCCATTAGTTTCTGCAAACGTGCTGCCTTGAGAAAGGGATTATCAGGGGAAAACACACCTCTGAGTTTGAAGGGAAGGAAAAGAATAAGAGTGCAACATAATATTCTCGCTCCAGGGCAGTACAATCCATTCACGGTGTAAATACCTTCAGATTCACTGGACATTTTTTGAATCCGATCGCCTGGTAGGGGATGGCAAGAAACAAATTCCTGTTCTAAATTCTTAACAGAAATGAATCTCATGGAATACAGAGTAAGTTTTCTTCACTGAAAAACACCCTCCATATCTTATTTGCTCCTGCAGTATATGGATGTTATAATTCTAGGGGTTGGACATACAAGAATCCCATTGCCCAGGTCTAGTGTTTGCTGTTGTAGTGTATCGAGAAGATTAAGATGCACTTTCCATTCTAACTCCCCCGTTTACAGTCACTTATACTGTCATTTCCCGCCACTCCCCCCAAAAAGTTCCCTCTTGGGCAGAATTCTCTTATGTTCAGCTCAGAAATGAATTGGTTTGGAAAGCTTAACAAAAATCCATTCAGTTGCTACTGAGTTATCGGAGGCATTTTTCACCTGTTAAATGTTCAACACCCTCCTTCATGTTCACTTGGCTAGCTCAAAAACAGCTAAAGGCTTCACCTGGCTAATTCACACTAAAGACAAGGGGTGAAATCCTGGCTCCATTGAAAAACTCCCATTGACTTTAATAGAAACAGAATTTCACTGAACAGCTCATGTGATTCTTCCCTCACTGAACTCAGTAGGAGTTTTGACATTGATTTCAATGGGAAGCAGGGGTGAGGACCCATTGAGGATTGCCAGAATTTGTGAACAAATGAACAAAAGTGATTAAAAAAAACCCCCAAAGCCAAAGGCTACTGCTCTACAAAATGCACGTTGGTCATTTAGTTTTTGAAGGGTATTTTAGTTTTAGTTGTTTATAATAGCACTTCATAGCATTCCGAGTAAACGTACTATGCGTTTCATAAAATTAATGAAATCTCAGTAGTACCCGACCAACTGATAGCACTGTTATCTCCTCTGTGAAATCTCTGGTAAGAAGTGGAGTAAGAATATTGGGTATTGTGTGCGAATTAAAGAGTCTGTGAACATGTGAAGTGATGTTTAGCAAGATTCATCAGTATGCAGTCTAGGTGAACGGCACTTAGATACAGAAAGGGACTGGTACCTGCCCCGCAAATGACACTTTGATCTTTGAGATGCATACTACAGAGCCTACCATTCACTACTGTGAGCAGTCTCCACTGCCCTCAATGGGACCACACTTTGTAGTCAGCACTGTTTGCAAGATCTGGCCCCAAGCGGGATACAAGACAGTAACAGATGACAAATAAGAGGGTTGGGACCAAAAGAATGAGAGCTACAACTGCAAGAGATAATGAAGATAAAAAGAGATGCTTTAGTTACATACTCATCTTATTGATTCCTCCTTAGAGTGTATACGATTTTGGAAATAGTAGGGCTACATATTTATTTACTTATTTAAAAATTACTAAATTAGTTTGAGCAGCTAAATCCATGAAGGTGGTAGAAAAAGTAGAATAGAGATCAGTGTTGGAAGACAAATTGAAAGAAGCAAATCTTTTCAGGAATGATTTGGAGAAGGAGGGGGAGGCTGAGGTGTATGTAGGGCTTCTGTTTTGGGGCGTTAATTTCATTTTGGGGGGGTTTATTTTCAACTACTTTTGAGTTTTATATAGATATCCAAAAATCAGGGTGTTTCAGGGCTTTGTCTTTGTATATGCTGTAATGAGTAATGTATTTTACATTATATATTTATGTATATATATTATAGACATTACTCATTAAAGTAGAATCTATTGTAATGAGTAATCTTTTTGTAAGGTTTCTTAAGGTATGTCTTCACTGCCGTGGCAGCGGGGATCGATGCAGTGGCATCGATTGAGCAGGTCTGTGTAGACCCCCTCAGTCGATTGGAGAGCGCCTTCCGGTCAACCCCATTAATCCACCTCCCCGAAAGGCATAAGACTTCATCGATGAGAGAGTATTTCCCATCGATGCAGCACTGTAAAGATGCTGTGCTACGTGAATGTAAATACGTTGATGGGAGATACGCAAGCTATGTACCTCCCATCGACTGCCACCGCCAGTGTAGACCAAGCCATAGTGAGCTTTAATGTGGTACTCTTTCAGACAGCACTAGGTCAAAGCACACGAAGGAATCTTTAGTGCACATCAGCAGGATGAATTAATGAGCAACATGTTAGTGTGCTTTCGAAATCACACCCCCATAGTCAGTATTACTGCTCTGTGTAGACAAGTCATTGTCTACAAGTAACCATTTCTGGTGTTGTTCTGGTGTTATAAACACCAGTTTCTTCTTTTTTTTAATTGAGGTGTTTCATCAGTGTTCATCAGTTATAATCCAAAACTAGAAACCCTATATGTATGCTACAGAGGAACAGTGAGGATATTCCAGGCACAGGCAGCAAAATGGGATGAGGCACAGTACCACCCATAGGAGAGGAAACAAGGGGAGTAACTACGTCTACACTAGTGTGACACACTGCACCCCCCATGTTCACCCTTATAGTGTAATTGTGGATTGTTTTATGCCAAGTATCTCATGTAGATGTTTCTGGAATACTCATGACATACTGAACATTATTGTTACAGTAAAATGTTTGTTGCAATGTCATGTGTATGGTTATGAGGCTACACTATGTAATATTCCCAAAGAGATGTCCTCATAGCTTAAAACATATCCAGGCAGAACTTCCCTGGAGCAGAGGAGCAGTTTGCACCTCACTAAGTTATGCATAAAACAAACCCAGCTCTGCAGCATTCCAAGAACAAAGGACTGGCTAAGGTATCAACAAAGGATTGAAGGGACTCTCAAGTGAGCCTAACCCTTTTCCTTGGCCAGCTTGGAGTCACAATAAGGTAATGCTCACTAACTCAGGACATGGATGAACCCATACAAGGACACTGTTTGTCACCTGACCCTGAAGGGGGAGGGGGAGGACGAAGCCCCAGAGGGAAAAAAGAATATTTTAAAAAGGGGAGACATTTTGCTATTCTCTCTCTCTTCCACCTCCATCTACAAACACCACCGAGTAACTGAAGTGCTGATCACAGGGGGAGGGCCTGGCTGGAGGCAGACCAGCCAGCCCATGGTGAGAATCATCTGAGTTCAAAAGATTGCTGAAAGTGTTAAGCTTAGTTTAGAATGTGATTTACCTTTTGTTTTCTCTTGATCAAATCTGACTTGTTTTCCACTGACTTATAATCACTTAAAATCTTCCTGTACTGAATAAATCTGTTTGTTTTATCTAAAACAGTACATTTTGGTTTACGGTTTGTTAGAGACACCATTTGAAGTGACAAGGCTGGTGCATATCAATTTCTTTGATAAACTGACAAACATATGAGCTTGCAGTGTGCAGTGGGCAGCACTGAACATTGTAAGATGGCAGTTCCTAGGGTTGCATCTGGGACTGGGGATATTGCCTGGGGTCATACCACTGTATAATCCCATGAGTGGCTGGCTAAAGGCACTCACTGAGTTGGGAGCAATTTACCTGCTATAGGCTGTGTGTGAGCTGCCCAGGAATGGGGATTCTCACAGCAAAGCAGGGTAAGACGGGCTCCAAGAATGAAGGATTGGGGTGACACAGCAATTCACCAGTCCAGATTACACTAGGGGAATGTCACAACTAGGTCAGCAGACGTTTTATCCCAGATTTATAAGGAGCAGCGCAGACCCAAAGTGACAGGCTGACTTCTTTGCCACCAGCACTAACTGGAATTAAAGCAGAGTTTTCAGTTTTTTGTTTTCCCATTTTTCACAAATATAATGTGTGCGCAGCCAGTTTGACGGTAACAGTCTTACTGTATCAACATTAGGAAACGACCCTTTACTAACAATGGTTGTTATCAATGGGTCCTCCTGGATCCTCTCAGTTGGTTTTGAAAATGGTTTTGACCAATCTACACTATCAGTTCAATTGTTTCCAACACCAAATGAACCAGGGGTCAGGTAGCCTTTGGCACTAATGAGCCATTTTCCTAGTAAGAGATAGACAGGTGAGCCTTATGCATGCACTGAACTGGACGTGGTGCATTGGTGGGGAAGTGGCCCCCATCTGCTGCAGGCCTTGAAACTGGTGCCATGAATATTGGCCTTGCACTCCTAGTGTCACTGATGAGGAATCCTTAGCGGAAGACTGTTTGATTGCACTGCTAATTAGGTCACTTATTTACGTGACAATCTCCTGTGCTTCAGGGGGGGGCAGGTCGGAGGCAAGAAAACTGGAACAAGAGTAATTAGTGTCATCATAAATTTAAACTAAAAAGCTGACCCCCCCCCCAGGTACCAGATCAATGCTCAGGACGGTGTGGCATAGCAGTGTACATGTTGTCTAAGAAAAAAAGCCATAAGCCCTGTGGATCCAGGTCAAAAACCAACTTTCTAATCCTCTAGCCATTAAATATTTGATGCAAATGGTCAATGGGGTGAGGGCATTATCTGGTAATCTGCAAAACAAGTTTCTGTGCAGACCTATCAGGAAAGAAAGTTAGGGCACTGAATGTGGAGGGGAGATTGCTTTCAAAAAGGAACATAAGGGCCTGGCTAACAAGGCTGGCTGGAGATTGGGTGCCCTATTCCCAGTGGTCCAGAAAAGCAATGAGTCACTTGGCTTAAAAATGCCATAAAATGACATGCCAAACATTTGTGCAGGTAGGTGTCAATGGCCAAAAGTCCTTCCTCAAAGCTCAGCCATAGGCAGAGTAGTGACTGTTAAAATGCCCCTTTCTTCTCAATGTATCTGCTCCCTTCCAGTATGTCAAATATTGCCTGCTGACTTTACTATTACAGAGACGTTTTCACGGCCATTAGTCCTGGAGAGCTAACTCAGCTATGGGAGAACCAACTGGATTCTAGTCCACCAACCAAATGGTCAGCTCATATCTGCTGTTGGAGGCTCACATCCACAGCTTGGTTTTTGGATCCCAAGGTAATTTTGTAGTGCTAGCAATTAGAAAAAAATCCCAGTCTGATCCTTCAAATCACTCAGTTTGAGTCAATGCCCAGTGAGACAGAATACATTCAGAGCCCTACTTAGAACACAAGAACAGCCATACTGCGTCACACCAATGGACCTTCTAGTCCAGTACTGTGTCTTTCAACAGTGGTCAAATACCAGGTGCTTCAGAGGGAATTAATAGTGATCCATCAAGTGATCCATCCCATCAGCCATTCCCAACCTCTGTCAAACAGCAATCCCTGCCTGGGTAATAGCCATTGATGGACCTATCCTCTATGAACTTCTCTAGTTCTTTTTTGAACCCGGTTATAGTCTTGTCATTCACAACATCCTCTGGCAAGGAGTTCCACAGGTTGACTGTGTGTTGTGTGAAGAAACACTTCCTTTTGTTCATTTTAAACCTGCTGATTATTAATTTCATTTGGTGACCCCTAGATTTTGTGTTATGAGAAGGAGTAAATAACACTTTCTTATTTACTTTCTCCACACCAGTCATGATTTTTTACACCTCTGCCATGTCCCTCCTTAGTCATATCTTTTTCAAGCTGAAAAGTCCCAATCTTATTAATCTCTTCTCATATGGAAGCTTTTCCATACCTCTGATAATTTTTGTTGCCCTTTTCTGTACCTTTTCCAATTCCAATATGTCTTTTTTGAGATGGGGCAATCAGATCTGCATGCAGTATTCAAGATGTAGGCATACCATGGATTTATACAGAGACAATACAATATTTTCTTTCTTATTATCTATCCCTTTCCTAATGATTCCCAAAACTTTTAGCCTTTTTTTGACTGCCGCTGCACACTGAGTGGATGTTTACAGAGAACTATCCACAATGACTCCAAAATCTATTTCTTGAGTGGTAACAGCTAATTTAAACCCTATCATTTTATATGTATAGTTGGGATTATGTTTTCCAATGCGCATTACTTTGCATTTATCAACATTGAATTTCATCTGCTGTTTCTTTTGCACAGTCAACCAGTTTTCAGAGATCCCTTTGTAACTCTTCCCAGTCTGGTTTGGACTTAACTATCTTGAGTAGTTTTGTATCATCTGCAAATTTTACTACCTCACTGTTTACCCCTGTTTCCAGATCATTTATGAATATACTGTACAGTCCTGGTCCCAGTATAGACCCCTGGAGGACACCACCATTTACCTCTCTCCATTCTGAAAACTGACCATTTATTCCTGCCCTTTGTTTTCTATCTTTTAACCAGTTACTGATCAAGGAGAGGGCCTGCCCTCTTACCTCATGGCCAATACTTTGTTTAAGAGCCTTTGGTGAGGACCTTGTCAAAGGCTTTCTGAAAATCTAAGTACTGTACACTCTATCCACTGGATCACCCTTGTCCACATGCTTGTTGACCCCCTCAAAGAATGCTAGTAGATCTGTGAGGCATGATTTCTCTTTACAAAAACCATGTTGACTCTTCCCCAACAAACTGTATTCATCTATGTGTCTGATAATTCTCTTCTTTACTAGAGTTTCAACCTATTTGCCTGGTACTGAAGATAGGCTTACCAGCCTGTAATTGCCGGGATCGCCTCTGGATCCTTTTAAAAAAATTAGCTTCACCTTAGTTATCTTCCAGTCATCTGGTACAGAAGCGGATTTAAATGACAGGTTACATACCACAGTTAGCAGTTCTACAATTTCACATTTGAGTTCCTTCAGGACTCTTGGTGGATACCAGCTGGTCCTGGTGACTTAGTATTTTTTAATTATCAATTTGTTCCAAAACCTTCTCTAATGATACTTCAATATGAGACTGTTCCTCAGATTTGTCACCTAAAAAGAATGGCTCAGATTTGGGACTCTCCCTCACATCCTCAGCCATGAAGACTGATGCAAAGAATTAATTTAGTTTCTCTACAAGAGCCTTATCTTCCCTGAGTCCTCCTTTAGCATCTTGGTCCAGTGGCCCTATTGATTGTTTAGCAGGCTTAGTGCTTCTGATGTACTTAACATTATTTTTTGCTGTTACTTTTTGAGTCTTTGGCTATCTGATCTTCAAATTCTTTTGTGGCCTTCCTAATTATATTTTTACACTTACTTGCCAGAGTTTATGCTCCTTTCTATTTTCCTCAACAGAATTTAACTTCCACTTTTTAAAGGTTGCCTTTTTGCCTTTAACTGCTTCTTTGGCTTTGTTGTTTAGCTACTGTAGCACTTTTTTGATCATCTTAGTGTGATTTTTAATTTGGGGTATACATTTATATTGAGCCTCTATTATAGTGTCTTTAAAAAGTTTCCATGCAGCTTGCAGGGATTTCACTTTTGGCACTTTATCTTTCCATTTCTGTTTAATTAACTTCCTTATTGTTGTGTAGTTCCCCTTACTGAAATTAAATGCTATTGTGGTGGGCTGCATTGGTGTTTCCACCCCCCAGGGATCTTAAATTTTATTATATTATGGTCACAATTACCAAGCGGTTCAGCTATATTCTCTTGGACCAGATCCTGTGAGCCACTTAGGACTAAATCAAGAATTGCCTCTCCTCTTGTGGGTTCCAGGACTTGCTGTGCCAAGAAGCAGTCATTTAAGGTGTTAAGAAACTGTATCTCTGCATCCCGTCTTGAGATGATGTACCCAGTCAATATGGGGATAGTTGAAATCATTATTATTGAGTTTTTTATTTTTATAGCCTCTCTAATCTCCCTGAGCATTTCACAGTCACTATCACCATCCTGGTCAGGTGGTTGGTAGTATATCCCTACTGCTATATACTTATTATTCAAGACAGGAATTACTATCCATAGAGATATTATAGCACAGTTTGGTTCATTTAAGATTTTTATTTCATTTGGCTCTATGATTTCTTTCACATATAGTGCCACTCCCCCATCGATACGACCTAGTCTGTCCTTCCTATATATTTTGTACCCAGGTATTACTATGTCCCATTGATTATCCTTATCACACCAAGTTTCTGTGATGCCAATATACTCATTTAATACAAGGCACTCAAGTTCACTCATCTTAGTATTTAGACTTCTAGCATTTGTATATAAGCACTTTAAAAAAATTGTCACTTTTTAGCTGTCTGCCATTCTGTGATGTAATTGAGTGGGACTCTTTTTCATTTGACTGTTTCTCATCAGATCCTACCCATATTTTATCCTCTTCCATCTTCTCCTCCTTATTAGCATATAGAGAATCTCCATTAATAAATCCTCCCCTAGGGGATGTCTCTGTCTGAACCCCATGCTCCTCCACCCCTGTCGGCTTTCCCCCAGTCCTTAGTTTAAAAACTGCTGTATGACCTTTTTAATTTTACATGCCAGCAATCCAGTTCCATTTTGGTTTAGATGGAGACCATTCTTCCTGTATAGGCTCCCCCATTCCAAAAAGGTTCCTCAGTCCCTAATAAATCTAAACCCCTCCTCCCTACATCCTCTTCTTAACCATGCATCGAGACCCTGCAGCTCTGCCAATCTAACTTGCCGTGCACGTGGAACTCGAAGCATTTCAGACAATGCTACCACGGAGTTTCTGGACTTCAGTCTCTTACATAGCAGCCTAATTTTGGCCTCCAGGACCTCTCTCTTATCCTTCCCTATGTCACTGGTACCTATATGTACCACGACTACTGTTTCCTTCCCAGCACTACACGTAAGTCTGTCTAGATGTCTCAAGAGATCCACAACATTTGCACCTGGCAGGCAAGTCACCAGGCGGTTCTCCCAGTCATCACAAACCCAGCTATCTATGTTTCTAATGATTGATCCCCCATTACTATTACCTATTATTTTCCTAATACCTGGAGTTCCCTCCCGTGGAGAGGTATCCTCAGTGCAAGAGGATACTGTGACATCATCTAGAAGGAGGGTCCCAAATATGGGATTGTTTCCCTCCACTTGTTTGATGTTCTCCTTCCCTGAGACTTTCATCCTCCTCAACAGGACAGAGCTGTCATACAGGGGTGGGACCATTCTACTGTGTCCCAGAAAGTCTCATCTATGGACCTCTCTGTCTCCCTTAGCAGCCTTTTGTGCTATTTCATGTTATAAGCAATACTACCTGTAACAAGTACCCAGTCTTTGAGCCCTCCTCCTCGAGCTATGGCCTGTCAGCACTCTGACACCATCCTCCTTTTAAGACTCCTACATTGACTATGTAAGTGGCTCAAGGTATTGTGGTCAATGAATCCAAGCTCCTCTCATGCTCTGTGAGTTCAAATCCTGCCCAGGACAGCTTTCTGAGATGTTTGCATTCTGCAAGGGTGCCTTCAGGAAATTGTGGGTGAGTTTTTGGCCTGGGTTATCCAGTAGGTCAGTCTAGACTCTAGATGATCATAATGGTTCCTTCCGGCCTAAAAATCTATGAATCACTCTGCCTTAGGGCACCTGGCAATCATGTTTTTGCTTACATGATGGAACACACTTCCCCTTGACACCTGTATCATGGTGTGGTGTGGATGGTGGTGGTACCAACTGTAATGGAGGAAGGAGGGCATGGAGAGGCTTTCAGAGGGAGTTTGGACATGGTGAGTTTAAGTTATTTGTGTAACAACCAAGCAAGGATGTCAGAGCGACATCCTCAGATACGGGTTTGACAAGTAGATTCCTGAGTCGTCAGTGCAGATAAGGTAGCTGAAAATCTGTGAGTGAACATGATCAATCAAAGAAAGAACGGCTCAGCAAGAAGGGGGGCTAAAATGAAGACACTGTGATACCCCCCTATGGACAGTGGAGGAGGAGGAGTATGTGTAGCTATACAAATATGAAGAGAAGCAACAGAGGATGCCTGGTGAAAGCCCAGAGTGGATAAGAAGTTGAGAAGGAAGGGTTTTGACCCAGCTTTTAGTGTACATAGTAAGTGTACCATTAGCTTTTTTAAGTACGCTGACCTGAGCTGAGGAATGGAATGGATACTGGAAGACGACAAGACTGCTTATGTTGCTAAAAAGGAAAACCCTCATTTAGTTTAAGTTACGTCTAAGCAACCGGAATTCATCAGAGAATACAAGCACTCACAATTTAGTACTTTAAGCTAATGGTAGATGTTTCGCATTAAGAAGAGATTTACAGCTTTTTCTGTTAAAAAAATCCACATTTATTGCACTAATGAAGCAGACACATTCGTTAAGTCCTCCTGTTGCTGTTGGAGGTCAGACAGACAGTTGTAGTCTTTAATTATTCTGGCTTTTAAATAAAGTTATCTATTAATAAAAGGTCTCTGGGAAAAAAAAAGTTCCTAGCGAACAATCAATCCAGTGAGATGTGTTACAAGTTAAGAGATGGACAAAATAAGCTCCAACCTGAGGGAAATGGACGCACATTTAAGAGCTTAATTCAGTTAATTTGAAACATTTGGGTTAAACATAAAGACCCCTTTGAGCTCACCATAGCAACATAGGCTGATATGAAGAGAAAGGCATCAATTTTAACACCGCATTGGGACTGATTTTCTTTTATACTAAGGCTCCTTTACAACACTCTGCTGGCACCAAGAGGCCCTAAAGTGGGTGTCAATATATGCCCATTTACTCTGGAAGAGTGGTATAAAGGAACCTTATAGTGTCAATTTTTAAGGACCTTCCTTTCTCAGGGATGAAGGATGCTTTCCAATAACAGTCAAAGCTGTCTGTTAGGAAATAGTAGGTTTATAGCAAAAGGAAGTCTAACATCCTGCACTCTGAGTGGTCCATCTTAGGCTAATCATTGTAGTTCCCATACCCCCCCCCCCCCCACCCCACCCCAATCTTTGCAAACAGCTTTGAGATCTATGGCTGGAAACTGCTAAGTATTATGAAGGCTGTGTCCCAGTGACAGACGCCTGCACAATATCTAGGCACAGTATCTGGAACATTCCTGTTACATTAAAATTTTATTTCTACTTTGGAGTAAATTTAGTGCTCATAAAAGATGCCTGAGCCTGAAGCATGCACACATCTACATAACAAGCAGAAACAGCATCCTCCCCATACTGCCCCTACGATATGCCTCAAAGTCTGGAGTGATCACTTCTGGTAAGGGGAGATCACCTGATCTGGTGAGAGCACATGTAGTGGGGAAAGGGACAGGTCAGTCTCAATGGCCTAATCACTCCTGGGTTGCTCTGTACAGACGCCGACACCCTTGCTGGCAAATCTAATCAGATGCTCATCTTTGTTATGTGGATTCCTGTTCACTGTAAACTGTCCTGGGAACCACCAACACCTCAGATAGGGGTTTCTAAGGGACGTGCTGAGTGCCTGTTAAATTATTTTAAGGATCAAGTTTTGCCCTGATTTACATCCCAGTTTAAGTCAGGCATAATTTGGACCTAAAAATAAAATGACTCCCTGCTTTAAATCACCAGAAAACAAACTCCAAAAACGTACACTAAAAACTGTTATGAATGGGTGGCTTGTGGCAAATGGGTGCCACTGCTGGGGACGTGTGATTTACACACTACAACACAAATGGACGAGGATGCGACTGATGAAGAGGGCAAAACACGACAGTGGTGAATATTCTAGTGCTATGAGAAAACCGGCTGGATTCCAAAGTAAAAGAGAGTGAGAGTGATGAGCAATGAGGTAATGTAGCCAGAATGCAGGGTGGTGTGTTGGTCCTGTGACATGAGGAGTAACTCAGACTGGCAAGACGGGTGAGAAACAAAAAGGAAAACACTTTCCCAAGAGGAACAAGAGGTAGGGATGTGCTCACCTGCAGGCAATTATCATAACCAAGCTCTAATTACATGCACATTGGTGGAAAGATTGTCAGTGGAAGGATTCAGCGTCCTTTGGTGGAGATGCTCCGTCATCTCCAGCTGAATAGGGCTAAGGAAGCTCCTCATTTCCAAGAGCGAGACAAAGCTGAGAGGTAATACCCTTCTTGGAAAGAAGCAAATACTGCAGCTAATGCTAAGCCCCTTCTGTGTGTGTATGGGAGGGCAGGAGGGGATGTTTCCACAGCATGTTGCTATACCTTCCATTCAAATCTCACAGGTGGTTGGCTTAGCCAAACACAGTGATTAGCTTCATGCCATACACAAAACACTGTACTGTAAGGTTCACCTATTCCAACGAGCAATTACAATCCACGGCTCTGAAATGTCAAGCATGCAGATGAGGGCGTGCACTTCATGAAACGTCTCTGCTGTCGCCAATTGAGAGGTTGGAAATGTTTCTGGGGTTAGTGGTGTAACTAGCGCAGCCTCTGGGCAGAGAGAGGCAGAGCCAAACTCCAGGCAGTGTGGCATGCCCTCTGAGGTGGTCTTCGGTAATACAATCTATAGCACTGGCATACATACAGCCAGGTAGGCCTGTGCTGGAAAGTTTTATTTCAGAACTTTTCCAGAGCTCAGAGCTGTTTTGATCCAGATGTCTGGTGTGCTCCGGACACTGGCCCAGCTGTGAAGCTAGCCAAAACTCGGGATGTAAAAGCTAAACCGTTTAAACAGCTGATTACCATTTAAACTGGTGGTGGTGTGTGTGTGGGGGGGGACGACGACAGCTGCAGCTGGTCTCGGCTCCCTGCAAATGAAAGCAGCTGGGCAGCTCGTGCTGGCGGGGAAGCGTGGAGCCCAGCGCAGGTGGTGGTGCAGGAGGCAGGGGGAAGCCACAGATGGACTCAGCTCTGTCAGCTCCCTGAGTGAGAGCTGCCCAGCTACGGCTGCGCACTTGCGGCGGGGCGGGGAACAGCTGCTATTGGGGCAGGTCTCACTTGGCAGTGAGAAGCTGAGTCCAGCACGGCTCGCCTTCCCCTCCCCCGGCATTTAACCGTTCTATTTTTAGAACGTTTAAACAGATTTTTAATTCCACTAATTTTTACATCTCTAGTTAAAATCGGGCTGTGGGGAAAGTTAAGGAATTTCCATCTTAAGGGCTCCATGGTTATCCAATTTCTCTCTGCCACTTGCTTCTTCCCAGCACTCTCCCTCCCCAAGCTCCCTGGACTGGGCAGAACAAGAGGGGGTCCCTGCTTCCGCACTCCTTAGCGGGTTTGCAGCTGGGGTAGATACCTACCAAAGGAGCTTGGAGAACTGCTGGACAGCGCCGGCCACCCTGCCCCCTGGGTCATTACCTGCCCCAATCAGTCCACTGCCTCTTCTCCCCCCTCCCCCAACAGCTCCCACTGATACAAACTCCTGCCACCTCCAAGGTTACGTCTACACTTCGAGGTAGGGAGGCGATTCCCAGCTTGAGCCGTCATACTCGTGCTTGGTCTCATCTCATCTGCCTCTCACCGCTGCCCTGAATTTAACGTACTATTTCTAATGGGCTACCTCAGATGAGGGCTAGCATGAGCACGCGTGCACAGGCTGGGAATCACACCCCCAGCTTGTAGCACAGACATAGCTTCATTCTCCAATAGAGCAGCAGGGGCTTCCCTTTTTCCCATGCAAAGGCAGCATGGTTAACTCCTCCCACAAGGGAACGAGACTCTTCCCCCCCCCCCCCTTTTATGTCTTCACTGCGTCCCAACTCTCCAGGCTCTACCATGTGCACATAGCTGCTCCATTCCTTTTTACACATACCAAGAAGCCCAATCACCGGACTCAGGCTCTCTAAGAGCTACA
This sequence comes from Emydura macquarii macquarii, assembly GCF_026122565.2. Classification (NCBI taxonomy): domain Eukaryota; kingdom Metazoa; phylum Chordata; order Testudines; family Chelidae; genus Emydura; species Emydura macquarii. The sequence continues at coordinate 7,185,460 of NW_027133607.1, read as the reverse complement.
CCAGCACCTCGCTTCCTTCAACGAGCCAGTTCAGAATCTGCAACCTTGTTTTCAAAACACTCCATGGTCTTGCTCCAGGCTAACTTGACCATCTCTCTCTTCTGTACAATTCTTCGAACACCGGGCCTCTCTGCCCCTCTACACACGCTTGCTACCGTTGCTTTCCTCTCTCTCTCCTCCTCATTGACTCTCCAGCCCACTTCAAGTCTCTGTTGAAAGCATTATCCATTCTCTGGGTTCTCTTCTAAAGTCCCTCTTTTTCTTATTATTTCTCTCTGCATTCGTGTTATTTAACCCTGCCAAGTATCTTCCAATGCATTTTATGAGGTTTCTTGCTCTGTTTAACTGTAGTCACAATTCACTTGCTCTCATGCATTTCAGTATTATCAGCCCCAAACATTCAAAAAATACCAAGTCCTCAAAAATGAGACTGGCTTAAAAATCATGAGATTTAAAATAAAACCAACAACTTTGGGGTTTTTTAAATTTGTTTTCTGGTGTTGTAGACTTTGGGGGTCATGTTTTCAAGCATTTCTCCAGACCCGCAAGGACTATATATATATATTTTTTTTAAATGAAAGCAAAGATTCTCACCTCATCATATGACTCCAGGAGCCCCGGCTTCAAGAAAAGCACCAACAATTGCAAGTTGCACGATCAAACCAGGAGTGCTGGCTACACTGGGATATTGCTAGACTTCTTTACATTTCTCCCTTGTTTTCAATGTTTTCCCAAACTCTTACTTCCTCTCCTGTGGTATCTCTGATCCATATAACCTCTGCTTTGAAAGACCACGGAACTTGAAGTATTCATTTCAAAAGGGAATCTCCCCTACAGAGATTCAAGTACGGGGAGCAGTTCTTTGTTTAGAAAATAATTTGTTGAACTTGACTCTGCAGTGAGTTTTTATGCTGCTTTTGCTCTTTTCCTCAGCAGCTAGTGGAAAGTGAACGTTTATGGGCTAATCTGATGAACTTGTGTAGGATCTTGGGAGCTGTCACCGTTTCATTATTCCAGAGAGATTTTGGGGGTTTCTTTAAAGTTGCTTCTGAATGTTTTCTTCTCAATGTCCTGCAGTTTCCCCCTTCAGTACTCATCCGGAAGCAGAATCTAACAGTGATGGGTGGGAAGCATCCCAATATATGAACAGTCTCAGAAAGCCTAGCCATTGAGCGTGCACATCCTTTCTGTGGAAACATCATTCCTACTCCTGTTTCACTAGGTCAAAACTATTCCAAGTCAAGACAGACAAACAGTTTATGGATCTTCAATCTCTTCAGCAGTATGATCTATGGATGGGGAAATGTGACTAAGATCTCAACATGTTACCTTTCCTGAGAATATCACTATGATGCCGTTCTTCCAGCTGAGGAATAGTCATGGTAATATTCTAATACACCCCTAAAATCTTCTTCTATAGAGACAGGAAATAGAAATCAGACACAGAATGATAGATGATAATGGACCAAGTATCTCCTTGGGTATACACAGGATCATATTATAATCTTTACATACACACAGGTACATTGTACCTCTACCTGAGGTAATTTCTCTAAGGAAAAAAGGCAATTCTGTCTTTATGTTCTCTCAGTCCCCAGAGTCTCTTTAAACTCAAGATAAGTAACTGCTAACTGTAACAGTTCCAAGTTCCTATATGCAAAACAATCAGTTGAATTTAAATTTGTGTCTCCACGGTGTTAGGCTAATGTCATTATCTTCCATCTTTACACATGCACACAGTATACAACCATCTTATAATGCAGCAGGTAAGACCCCAACATCTTGTCTCCCAGCTTCATCACTGTGCATTATAATTCATTTCTGTATAATATTCAGGGGGTTTCAGAAGGATAGTATGTTATATCTACATACAACGAGACTGAAAAATAGAGGGGGGAAGAGAGGAAAGTCCAACTTCCATTTAACATACAATCTATTTAAAATTTGCTTGACTACCCCGGCTAATTCAGTAACTTCCAGCAACTTTAATCCTTAAACGGTTACTGTTAAAAAGAAGTTTGTACTCCCTTAAAAGACAAGAGAAAAAGAAAATGGCTTTGTCATATCTGACTGGTTTGAAAAATATAAAATCCAATTCTGAAGAAGTGTAGATAAGGGGAGAGCTATGGAAGTGCCATCAGCTTAGCAAACACTAAATAATGAACAATGCAGAGACTGCCCGGCATGATAAAACACTCTATTAGCAGGACTGTTTTTAAATGAGTGATAATTGTGGCACATTCACAGTGAAAGGTTATTGAATTTTTATCTGTAGTAAGGGGCCTTTTGACAGTCTAACCAAAAAGTCACCTACATAGAGTTCTTTCTTTAGTGGAATTCACAAAAGACTTCCTTAACACACACACGCACACACACACACACACACACACACACCTCCCTATCACATTTTCTTACTTTCATGGTTGGGACGGATGTGTATGCCTCAAAATGTTATCCATTTTCTATATATTTATATTCACGTAACATCTGCTATGTCATTACATGAAAAAGCTATGGCTTTTCTATAGCGGAAGACACCCCAAGGAGGGGCATGTGGGGGGAGCTAAAAGAAATAAGCTGTTGATATATTCCAATAAATGTACTTCTGATAATACAACTAAGGGGGAAATCTTGGCTCCACTGAATTCAGTTCTGCCATTGATTCAAATAGGTCCAGAACGTCATACTAAGACGTAATCACAGGTCAGGGCCTGTGGAAAAGAACAAAGAGCTGGGCTTCATGATGCACATCCTTACACATACGTGAATGACAATCCTTTCTTGTAAGAATGGATGGACAGACAGTGATGGGGGCGCCAAGCTCCAAGAAACAGCTATGAAGTGAGACGCTGCTAATAGCACGGAAGACAACAAATATCAAAATTAATCAGTGATACTACCAGGAATCACAGAGTCTCATCTTATTATTGCAGCCTTTTGTCCTGTGCTCTTCTCCTCTCCCTTGTCTGTTGCTCTCAGTTGTTGAACCACATCTAAAATGAACGTACACATGTGTCGGGACAGAGCCTGGCTCTCATTTGGTCTGTAAAGCATGTAGCCCACACGTGATGCTGTATAAATAATAGCAGTCGCTGAGTTTGACAGCTGAAGTTCCCACGTTCCCATTTCTGCCTCAAAATGAGAACCCGGGTAAAGTGCTTTCATTGACTCTCAGTTGATTCTCTTCTCTTCATCTTGAGTGAACAGTCTGATGTTTACCTGTAGCTACGGTTGGGAATTGTTGTCTGTTGATTCAGGGGCTTTGCAGCTGCTGCCTGCAGAGAGTCCTGGAGCTGAAGGCCACAGGGGCCTGCCAGATCATCTAGTCTGACCTCCTGTATATCACAGGCTGCCACCAACATCTGCACACTAAACCCAACAACCGAAATTAGACCACAGCATTACAGCCCCCAGGAGACTGGACTAGTCTGTGACACAGCCACAAAACAGGAGGGACTGAGGTGCACCAATGCCTCAGGCTCCCGCAGTGGCAGGGAAATGATTACCTCAGATAGACCCAGATAATTCTGGCAAGTGACCCGCGCCCACACGCTGGAGAGGAAGGGGAAACCCCCCCAAGCTCTGCCCTTCGACCCGGGGGAAAATTCCTTCCCGATCACAAATATGGCGATCATCAGGTAGACCCTGAGCATGTGAGCAGGAGCCAGCCAGCCAAGCACCTGAGAGCACAGACGACTTGTGCTTCCTTATACTGGGGAGGTGGGGGGAGAGACAATGTAAAAGGGGGGACACATGACCGCCCCACGTGTCACCTTTGGGAGGAACTTTCAGCCCCACCTCCCTGGGCCAGGGCAACCAATCCCGCTGGTTCCTGGGGGGCTGGGGCCATAGGAGTGGGGATCATGTGCCTCTGGGCCCAGCTGGGGCCAGCCCCGGCCTGGGGAGACTCACAGCACCAGTGTCTCCCCAGAGCTCACAGACACCTCAGCAGTGGAGGCACGGGGAGGCAGACAACGCCCTACCTCCAGCTGAGCAGAGGCCAGGGAACCTGCTCCTGGCATCTTTCCCAGCGACCCCCCGTCCCCGCCAGAGATACCTGCGGGCGGGAGGGGGAATAGTGGGTTCTCTGTCCTTGTCCTGCTGCGCCTTCCTGGCACATTTCTGGCTCACTCAGCCGCTCTCCCTGGCAGCCGGGCCCAAGCAGCTGCTTCTCATGCTGGCTGAGGGTGGCCACTCCAGGTCGCTGCCTCTGTGCAGCACGTTGGCTGCCTGAGAGAGAGCCCAGCTAGGGAGGTAGCGGCAGCCCACCCCCACCGCTCCCTGCCTGGCCCGGGACAGGGATCAAGCGAGCCGGAAATGTGCCAGGAGGGAGGGGCGGCTCTGGGCGGCTCGGCCCGTGTCCCTGGCAGCTGGGCCCAAGTGGGGAGCGGAAGGGACAGGCTGTTGCTGCAACCTCCCCAGCCAGCTTCTTGAAGGGAGCCGCTGTGCTGCACGGTGGCGGTGACCCTCAGCCGGTGTGAGAAGTGGCTCCGTCCTGTCCTTTCCACTCTTCGCCCGGGCCGGGCTGCCAGGGACAGGGGCCAAATACGCCAGGGGGCAGGTGCAGCGGGAGAAGGACAGAACCCCTTTCGATCCCCCAGTGGCAGGCTGAGCAAAAAGCTGTGGGGGCACTTGACCCCACATGCCCCCTCCTACACATCGCCCCAACGTCCCACGTCCAGCCGTGACTATCTGTGATGCTTCAGATGAAGGACGTTAAAAAGCAAAAACGAAGAATACACAGGGGGAGGGGAAATATCTCATCCTACCCCTGCAGGTGACTGGCCGAGACCCTGAAGCATGAGCTTTTAGGAACATAAACCAGAAGTGAGCCCCAGGGCTGCTGAATCCTGCCCTGCACAACCTTGTGAATAGAGGATTTTTTATCCTCCAGGGAAGAAGAGGAACCAGCTAGGATTGAAGAGCATATATCCCCCTCGGTGAGCTGAAAAGGACTTGGGAAGGACAGCAGGCTCTGTCCATAGCAGTGTCGCAGACAGGATAAACAGACGTCTCTGACTAGGGTCCTGCGTAGCGTGACCCACTGCAGCAGCAGTATTTTCCACATAAGCAATTTATAAACATTAAGCAAATAATCCTCACAGCAGTGCTGAGAGATGGCTACATGCTGGTGACCCTGCTATGCAGATAAGGAAAATGAGCACAAAGGTGGGATTTTCAAAAGCACCTGTGTGACTGAGAAGCACAAGTCTTACTGACTTTCAACAGGATTTATGCTCCTAAATCACTTTGGTCCTTTTCGAAAATCTCTCCCCAAGTGGGAATGTCCTGGTCCAAAGCCGAACAGCTGGAAGAAAAGCCCAGAGTCCCGGTTTCCAGTCCCATCGAACTGCTTCTCTATTTTCCCAGCAAAGCTTTCATTTTCTTATCCTGCTTTTTTATAGGTAACACACCGGCCAAGCATATTTGGTCCCAATCTGGTGGCTAGTCCAGAGAGAGAGGATAAGAGCCTTCAATTGCTACCTTCTAGTGGAATCACTGCTGTAGTTCAAGTGACAGAGGCTCTTAATATAGCACCTATTCCAAAGTACAAAATAAGGTTGAAGATGGAGCTGTTCAGAAACAGAAGATGACAATGACGGTCATGCTGCCCTATAGCTCAAAGTCAGCCTGCTGATACAGAGGGGTAGGCAGTACTCTATAAACTTGGCACAGAAATCATGAAGAGGTCTCTGTATACAGATTATTACAAAGAATCAAGGTGCAGTCAGTCAGTTGCATTCACACAGAATCCACTGCTTTCAAATCTGCAAATATCTCAAAATCTAAGTGACAAAAAGCTGAAATTGAGAAACTGATCCGTTTTCCTAATGCCCGTAGAGCTCAGGACCCCCGCCTGTGTGGCAGTCTGCCAGAACTTGAATTTGGTGAGTTGCAGTTTATGACGGGAGACCTTTATTTATCTTATTTATTGCCCCATTCTCCTTTGTACAGTGTGGAGAGCAGTATTTAGGTGCTCAGATACTACGGGGATGAGTGCGGTATAAGAATCTATCGAGAATAGAATACATTGTAGGACAAGTGAGTTTTAAGGCACTGTTGTCAGAATCACTAAAACAGCCAGATCTGGGTAGTTATAACCCCCCAAGAGTTCAGTAACCACTTGTTTCAAGCACTTTCAAAGTCAGTCCAGGATTTATTTATTTGTTTGTTTGTTCTCCTGTCCTGATGGAAAGTAGACAGAATTTCACCACCACACTCTTCCTTGTAGCTTGGTAGATTTGTAAATACTTTTGACACATGCCATCACCTCTGCCCCTTCTCTTCAATTTTTTTTTCCTGTATAGACTGCACTCGGCTATATTGACATTCCATTTATGAGTCTCATCCCACCAGGTTTCACTTATGACCATTAGGTCAATAGACTTCATCATTTAGTAACACCGCTAGTCCTTTCTCATTTCAGTTACTCCTTGCATTTGTGTACAGACGGTTTCGTGCATTAATATAAAGTTACTACGAAGCAAGATTTTTTTTTATTGTAAGGAGGACACTGCCAAGTAAAACATTATACTTTGTACTTTTATGTTTATTCACCACTGTATGTAACATCCTCTCTGAAGCGGGAATGTCATGATTATGCCCTTTTATGTTTGGGAAACATTGATTTTTTTTTTTAAATCCCTGCATTCCAACCGGTGCTGAAATGAACTATGATGTTTTCATTTTAACAACCTTGGCTCACAGCACATAGGTACTTGACAGGCCCAAAGAATATTCTTTGTAATACTAAGACAGCTCTGGGAATAATGTCTAGAAGTCAATTTTCGCTATGATTCTTTGTGGGGGACACAAAAATATTTAGTCTTGTAAAATGTTTTCTTTGTAATATTGCATAGCAGATTTATTTCTAACCCAGGTATTTAGAAACCAGAGGCCAGACTAAAGCAATCTAAAGTCAATCATAGTTGGGGCCTAAGGATTTTGGATCTGACCCTTTAAATGTCAGCTGATCACACCACCTTGATGATACCTATCTCAACTAGATAAGCTGAGTCAGGCTGTGTCAAATGCTTAGAGGGCCCAAGACGAGTCTTTTAAATGAGATGTAAAGTTAGGTCCTGATTGTTTGGGGTGGTTAAAGATCCCCTGGCACTTTTCCTAAGACTAAGGCTGAGATTTTTTCCATGACAGTTAAGTATTTGGATACCCAAAGGCCATTCAAATTAATGAGAATGGTTACCAATTGCCCTTCAGTGCTTTGAAAATCTCAACCCAGACAACTACACCACTGCTACCTGCACTGGTGTGACTGAACTAGTACAAGCTGCAAAAAGTGCAGTGTGCCCACATTAGTGTTCCGGCTACATTTCACTTGTGTAATTCCATTCGGTCTACTTACAATTCCCTTCTCTTCCTTTCCTGAACTGTGGTTAAACAGCTGCTTCACTCCACCCTATAGGTAGCTGCATTTAACACTGCCCTTAACTCCTTTGCCAGGATGTTGATGCATAATGATTGTAAAGCACGCTGGGATCTTCCATGAGAGGGAGCTAAAGAAATGTGAAGTAACTGTAACAAATAAGCGGCCACTTTGTAGAGGCGCACCTTACAGCCATTTGGAACATCATAGCAAAAGTAAGGATAGTCCTGCTCCAAAAGAACACAGACCCCTGCCATTAGAGTTAAAGGAGAATCTTCATTAACTATTAGCAATATAGGCTCTATGAAACACACACAGAGGAGCGATTTTAATCCTGGTAAACATACACACTAGCTAATTCATTATAATGTTATTTATCAAGAAATAAACCCTCCTTCCGTAAGCAACCACAGTAAAAAGGTCGGCTGGTATAAAGTCTTTCTACTATTCAAAAGCTTGTTTAAAATGAAATGGTTAGGAAGAGTACCAATTGAGTTAACTGATGTGCTGAATGTCCCTCAATCATTTAAGGAAAAAGACATGAGAGACAGTACTTTTCTAGGCAATTATAGCATGCTTGGGAGAGTGTTATACCATGAGTCTGATAGCTCAATGCCTTTAAATTTCCAGAAGTGTAATAATCACCCTGAGATGCACCATGCAGAGCATGTTATTGCTACAATGAAATGGCATAGGGGACATTATTAGGTCAAAGATGTCATCCTCTGCATAACAATGAACATTACAGGCACAGATCTGTCAGTATCAATCGTGTCAGGGAACTCAGTGGGCTACAAACAACAAAACTATTATTAAGTTGAAAGTGTAGTATTATTCCTAGAGCATTTTTGAATAGTGACTGTATTTTTAGTACAGGTGATTCATTCATTCAGAAAGAAGGAAGCAATTGCTGAGCTCAATTTGTATTTCCGCTGCATGATTGCTTTGGCCAAGAATCACTGCAGGCAACAAAAATAACAATGCTAATAATAAGAGCAACAAATAATCATTTGCCTAGCCTTTTTCATTCATAGATCTCCAAATACTTCACAGATGAGGGTACTATCATTATCCACAGAGAACTGAGGTGCAGGGAAGTAGAATGATTTTCCAGAGTTTATGCAGCCAGACATTGGTGGAGCCAGAAATAGAAGCTAAGGTCTTTTGATTCCCAGTCCTGCACTCTATCCACTGGACCACAATACATCTCAGTATGAGTGGGGCCACCTCCGTCTCAGTAGATTTATCGTCTGCCAGTGTAACAATGCCACAGTAATAAGCCTTTTCAATATATAAACCAGGATGTCGCTAGTTAAAAGAGTATCTCTCAATCATTTTTCCTCCTAAGCAGGCTTTTCAGCTTCAACTCAATACAGAGCAATTTCCTTGCCTCCTGTACTGTATGATGGGAAAGCTGAGATGGCTAAACTGCTTTCCAATGTGGATCTTTCATAAAAATATGTTCTTTTAATAGAATTGTTTTAATCTTCCCCCCATCTTCCATGCCTTGGAATAACCAGAAGAAACCAGAGGTAATGAAGGCATTTGGGAAAGTGAAAAGATAGCATTCTCTTCCTATTATATGTCATGCATCTTATAGAAAATAAGTAAGTTATCCTATTTCTCTGTTGGATCCATATAAAACAGTTCTAAAATACCTAATGACCAACTATGCCTCATTTTATTTTAAACATAAGAAGTGCTCCAATGGCCCAATATTAATATCTGAGCCTAAGTGCAGGACACTGAGGATGGAAGAATCCCATACACAGCTACAGACTGGGGACCGACTGGCTAGGCAGCAGTTCTGCAGAAAAGGACCTGGGGGTTACAGTGGACAAGAAGCTGGATATGAGCCAACATATGCCCTTATTGCCAAGAAGGCTAATAGCATATTGGGCTGCATTAGTAGGAGCAGTGCCAGCAGATCGAGGGAAGTGATTATTCCCCTCTATTTGGCACTGGTGAAGACCCATCTGGAGTATTGTGTCCGGTTTTGGGCCCCCCACTACAGAACGGATGTGCACAAATTGGAAAGAGTCCAGCGGAGGGCAACAAAAATGTTTAGGGGGCTGGAGCGCATGACTTTTGAGGAGAGGCTGAGGGAACTAGGCTTGTTTAGCCTGCAAAAGAGAAGAATGAGGGGAGATTTGATGGCAGCCTTTAACTACCTGAAAGGGGGGTTCCAGGGAGGATGGAGCTAGGCTGTTCTCAGTGGTGGTAGATGGCAAAACTAGGAGCAATGGTCTCAAGTTGCAGTGGGGGAGGTCTAGGTTGGATATTAGGAAAAACTTTGTCACTAGGAGGGTGGAGAAGCACTGGAATGGGTTACTAGGGAGGTGGTGGAATCTCCATCCTTAGAAGTTTTTAAGGCCTGGTTTGACAAAGCCCTGGCTGGGATGGTTTAGTTGGGGTTGGTCCTGCTTTGAGCAAGGGGTTGAATTAGACACCTCCTGAGGTCCCTTCCAACCCTCAACTTCTATGATTTTATGTAATCTCATTAGCAGGAGCTATTTAAAACCTTGTGGACGGTGTTGCGTCTGGCCCTTTGTGTGTGCATAAGAGAAGGATGGGAGCAAGACGCCATCCTCACCTTTTGCTTCTGCATGCAAAGACTGCCCATGGCTTGTGCCCCCCTACTGTGAGGAGTGTGGGCGTGGGAGTGCTGCCATAGAAGCAAGCAGAGCTGGCACTGTGCAGAGGGAAGCATATACTGTGCTCTGGGGAAAGGTGGAGCTGCATGGCCTTGTGCTTCTCCTTGAACCTTCGGAGTTGTGGCTGCCTAAGGCAATTGCCTCCAGTGCCACCATCCTGAAGATACATCTCCACACACCCTATGCTGTAGGGCTGCTCCTTAAAAACAGACTAGCTCTGGGTGAGTTGTAACCCAGCAGAATCTACGTCTGCATGTGTATTTTAAAACCCCTTGGGTCTAGCCTGTAAGAGGTTTTCCTCTCCAATTTCATGACAGTTATTGGCAGGTTTTACCATTGTGACATCCTGTGTCTGAAAACAACACTCCAAAACCCTCATATTCACCAATGTCATGTAATTATGATATGTTCTGTATGATATGCCTTGTGTGGAATTCTTTTAAAAGGCTTGATCTGCTAAACATTAATAACCTGTTGGACTGTACGTGCTACCATAGGATGTGACATTATAAAATATTGTTGTAAATGCTACTAGAACATGCTGTGAGGTGGGAACCACCTAAATCAGCTTTTGAAGTACAACAATGAAGTGGCCAGACATTCAAATGGGCCATCAAAGAAAGAATCCTCCACCAAGGATTGCTTACAGTGAAGGTTTCCCTGTAGGACGCACGTATGCAATGGGGTGGCTTGACCAATGGGAAGCAGCCACCACGTCACATGCATGGAGTGTTCTAGCAAATTGAAACAGCTTATAAAAGGGAGAGCGTGACATCATCATAGGGCTCCACTCCCATTCAACTGGACACCTGAAGGGTTGTCTGGAAGACAAAAGGATTTGAAAGGGGGGGGGGGGGGAGAGAGTCTCAGGCAGGAAAGGCTGACCAGCCTGCATTTAAGAAATTGCTTGTAGGAGCTAACAAGGGTGCGATGTTAATTCAAGAGCTTGTTAGTGTGTAGAACTTAGACTGAGACCTTCTGTTTATTTCATCTGGTAACTTCTTTGAATCGCTTTACACTTGCCATTTATAATCACTTAAAATCTATTTTTCTGTAGTTAATAAACTTGTTTAATGTGTTATCCTAACCAGTGTGTCTTTGAGTGAAGTGTCTAGACAAACTGCTCAGTAACTCAAGCTGGTGCACATTCCTTCCATTTTGAGGGAAGGGTGGATTGGATAATAATCTCCACTGGTCAGGCTTTTCAACCAGGGAGACAGTGTACTCCTGGGATCCTGGGCTGAGGAGCCAGATGGAGTTTCTCTATTGTTGGTTCGTGAGTGGCTGGAAAGTGTTCAACTGAACTGAGCGAAGTGTGGTCCCTGCCTGTTGCGGGCTGTGTACGTTCAATACCTGCCAGAGGTTTGTGGCTTTTCACAGCAACACAGTATGAGAGGGAGCCCAAGCTGGCCAGACAGAGGGCTCAGTGGTATCCCAGCTACTGGGCAGTACTCCAGGGGTTCTGCATATCATCACAATCATCGAGACCATAAAATCAAGAGACCCATGGTAGCTACTCACTCTGAGCTGTAGGAAGGTTGGAGAAGGCTGCCTTTGTGCGACCAGCTAACCACTCCAGGCTTTCATGCATATTGGCCAGGGCCTTCAGGTCGCTGACATCCCGCAGGATCTCCTGCTGTGGGATTAGTTTATCTCCCAGGTTCCCAATGAGAACTTCTGACTCTTTGCCGAAGGCAGCCCTGAAATGCAAACAGGAACCAGGCATGTTAATACACCACAGAGTGAACAAGAATGGAGATGGGCAAGGACCGGTTCGGTCATTTAGAACAGGGTTTCTTAACCCGTGAGTGGGGACCCACATTTGCATTGCCCGAATGTTTCAAAGCATCGCATGGCAGCTCCTGTGGTCCTGTCCCAAAGGACTGGCTGGGCTTGCCTCCCTGCTCCAGGCACTGCAGCTGCAGGAGTCCCAGCACCACTCAGCTTTGGCCCAGCCATTGTGATGACAGGAGTCCGGGTAGGTTAAATGTGAATGAGTGGCCCTGTAACTGCATGAGCCAGGTCAGAACGCCCCTCACACAAATCTGGTCCAATCAGAGGGGCGGGGCCAAACCTGAGCATCACTGCAACCCTGGAGAGGGCAACGCCCACAGTGCAGAGCCAAGCTCAGCCAGCCCCACAGCACAAGAGCTGCAGGAGCCACCACTGTGGGGTGAGTGCTGGGCAGGACACAACCCCATTGGGAGGCAGAGCCTCCACCCCCAGACTATTTACTGGGTCGTGACAGGCCATAAACATTTACAAATGGGTCCTGAGCCCAAGAAGGTTGAGAACCAGTGATTCAGAACATCCACCCTTTGCCGATGCAGGATTGTTCCTTACAGTCAGTTCTTAAGAGCTGTGTCCACTCTAGTTTTAAATGTCTCATGTGATGGAGCTTCTACTGGCTTTGTGGACACTCCATTTTGGGAGAAACAATTCTACCGCCCAATACATCTCATTCTCATGGGGTTCTCTCTGATATTCTGCCAGACATACACTCTCTCAACTTCATCCCATTACTCACAGTTACTTCCCATAGCATCACCCTGAACAACTCCAGTCCCTCCTTAGCAATTACACCCTTCAGATGCAAGTACATCTCTTATCATGTCTCCCTTTACTTGGCATTTAGACGAGTTACACAAATTTACTTCATTTAATCTTCCCTTGTAAGTCAGTCCCTTCAACTTCTGAATCATTTTTCATATATACATCAAAAGAAATGTACTATGGAGATTGATGGCTCAAAAGAACAAGGAGGCAAACAAACAGCTTTGAAAATTCGGCTCTGTATTATTTCACTAGCACAGGTGTAGTATTTGCTGAAAAGTGACAATCAAGACAAATGTGTTTACATGGCACATTGATCTGTACATAGGCTCCAAAGAACTTCTTCCAAGGGTCATAAGAACATAGAAGATAAGAACATAAGAATGGCCATACTGGGTCAGATAGTGGCCAGAGGGAATTAAAAGAATAGAGCGATTACTGAGTAATCCATCCCCTATCATCCAGTCCCAGGTTCTGGCAGCTGGCGCTTTAGGGACACCCAGAGCACAGGATTGTATCCCTGACCATCTTGTCTAATAGCCATTGATGGATCTATCCTCCATGAACTTATCCCATTCTTTTTTGAACCCAGCAATGCTTTTGGCCTTTGAGTTCCACAGTTTGTAGCCTGTCAACGAATTCCACAGGATGACTGTGTGTTGTGTGAAGAAATACTTCCTTGTGTTTGTTTTAAACCTGCCACCTATTACTTTCATTGTTCTTCAGGTTTCATTGGCTCTTGGCTTTGTGTCACAATCATCTTCTGCACTCTGGTTTGGTCCTCTGCATAGGCTTGAGAGGATTAGCACGGCTCAGTGCTAAATGCCAAATTCCAAAAATACCTTGTCACATTTACCTGCACCCAAAACCACAATTACGCACTTACACACTTTGAGAGAGAGACAGGTCAGATGGGACCATTCTAATCATCTAGTCTGACCCCCTGGATAACACATACCAGAGATTTTCACCCGTTATTTCCTACATCTAAATCCAGCAATTTATGGATGAACTAGAGTGTAGCCTATGGAAACGTCCATTCTTGATTTAAAGACTCCAGTGATGGTGAATTTACTGCAGGCTCTTGTAAGCTGTTCCAATCATTAGTTTTCCCTCAGTGTTAAAAATGTACATCTTAGAACCAAGCTTGAACTTCGCTAACTTCAACTTTCAGCCACCAGATCTTACAATGAGAACTCATGTCCCTGAGCACAATAGATGAACAGCCGCGGGAAAATAATTCCGTCAGTGGCCTCTTAAACCATACACTGCCGGTACCTCAAACTAGATTTGTTTAAGTAGCTTCACTGCACTTATTTTTGTTTTTTTAAATAAGAGATAAATCTGAAAGGAGTTTAAAATTTTAAACATTTAATTAAAATAATTTTTTGGGGAAAAAATACCCTTCATTTTCAGGGATTTTCTGTTGCTTGAGAATGTGAAGAAATATGTGCTCTCTACATCTCTCCAGGTGGTGATGTACAGCTGTTTTCTCTTGCAGTGTGGTCTGGGAGAAAGTAGCATTTATTGGCTAATGCTGAAGATTGGGAGGTAAGGATGCCTTTGCCCTCAATGGAAATACACCAGGGCTGAATTTTGCTCCTTTTTCTCTCTTCAGGATGTGACTGATTTTAATCGGTCTCATGGCTGTTTGGAATTGATTTAATCCCTCCAGGCTCCTCCTATGGAAAGGCTTGGCATTCCTACTAGATTCCTGGAAGTTGTCATATTGGTACTTATATTTACCACACCAGCTGTGCTCCCCAACCAACTCGCTTTCCTGGCTGCCCGTGTGCTGTCTGATAGGGAGAGAGATTCAACAAGATTGATCATAAGGGCAGACAGTTAAAAATTATTATATCATTGTCTCCATCTTAGGAACTTCTCTGCCCCGCATTAGGATAGCATCTGAGCACCTCACAAATCATTATGTTTATCCTCACAACACCCATGTGAGGTAGAGAACAGCTATTTTACAGATTGAGAACCAAGGCGCAGAGAGACTAAATGATGTCACGCTTCTGGAATGTACTGCATCTTAATAGTAGGTATTTCTCATGGACATCTCTTTTCCCACGTGGACCATGATTTGCCCCACTGGCAAAGGCAGAAGTTGAAGCTAGACAAATATTTAATTGTGAGAGAGATTAACTAACAATTTACCAAGAATTGTGGTGGATTCTCCATCACTGACAATTTTAAATCAAGACTGGATGTTTTTCTAAAAGATCTGCTTTAGGAATTATTTTGGAGAAGTTCTATGACCTCTGCTATACAGGAGGTCAGACTAGATGATCACAACGGTCCCTTCTGGCCTTAGAATTTATTAATTGAATAACATCTCTTTGGCAACTACAGCCATTTTTTACATGAAAAAGTAATAAGAGGAAATACTTAATGCATTTTTAGCTTCTTTTAACTTAGTTTAGCAGCTGGAAACAAGACTTGGAGTTAGTACAATGTAACTATGCAGTTCTTCACAGAGCAGTTTGAGAACTGTTGGATTATGAAACACAAGCTTGCATTTCCCAAAACAATGACTACAATATCATTTGTACCAAATGGATTCCAACTCTTTCCCAAAACAGTTTCTACAACACAAAAGGCAAAGAACAAAGTTTTATTGGCACTTGTGTAGGGTGACTTGCATAGCCACTACTGAATAACAACACCCCTCCCAAACTCACGCCAATAAAATCTACATCCCACACTATCGCATATTTGCTATTTTTTAACATGGGGTGGGAAAAAATGAGTCCCTACCAATGAGATTATGCTGCTAAATGACTATTGGCATGTACGGGAAACACATTTATTCTAAGAGAACAGCAGCTTAATAGAAATGTATATTACAAGTACAGCAAAGAGTTTTGCTTGTTTTCTCAAAAGTGTGCAGGTAGCAGCAGAAATCCAACAATCCGACAATTCCATCATTACACATGCAATAAAGAAAATCTTCAACAAGCAACTATGTCTTAAAAGACCACTTTTAATTATCCCAAAGATGCCAGTAGTGATTTTTTATTGTTTTGTTTTATTTTTTACCTTCAGTTAGTGCCCAGCTCTATGAGGCAACTAACATTTGCTGGTCTTTTGGGTGGCTGCTTAGAACAGGTTTTACTATACATATTAAATGCAATCCTCTGTCATTCCTCCCCCTTACATTAATGGAATATATTGTTTGTCCAGCTAAGCACTTCAAAGTAAGGAAATACTAAAGCTAAGATTGAACATGCAACCTTAACTCTGACCCTGTGTGTGTATGCATTATGATAGAATCTTCGGATATGCGATTGCATACTGTTTCTCAAACAATACTTATTCCTTCTGAAGTTTATATATAAACATGTGCCTGAGACAAGATGAGCATGAATTTGGGAAATGTATTGTCATATACATCACAATGGATGAGAGTTAAGGTAGCATGTTTAACCTTAACTCTTGGATTTCCTGATTTCCGAGTGCCCAGTTCAGCAGCTTTAATGCTGCATTATCAAAATTTTTTTAATTTAAGGGTTTTTTGTTGCTGTTTTCTTCTTAAAGGAAAGGATTTTGTTCAAGTTGTCAATAACAAAAAACCACAATTTGTGGCAGACACTTAACATGAAAAATTACAGCTCCAACCGCTGTAAAGTAGAAACATGAAAAATAAGAGGTTTGTAATGGAGTGTTTGGTGGAACTTTAACAACAGTGAATGCTCCACTGTGCTGAGTTGTGCGCGCGCGCACACACACGAGAAAAAATGATTACATATCAGCTACACAATTTGTAAAGAAAATCCAAGTGCATTTTTTTTAGTTTCTAGCCATTCCTTTGTTGGAGATCTTATAATTGACATTAGCTCCACAAGCCTCATTGCTTTTTTATCTTCTTGTTTCCCATAAGGATGTGTGTGTGGTTCAATAGAGTCTACTCTTAAACTCCTGCTTGCCACAGAATGCAGGTCTGGTCTCACTAAATCATCTGACTAATGAAGCACCACTTGTCTAAGTATCATTCTGTTTCACTCTACTGTATCATCTCCATTTCTAAAATATTCTTTCTGTAATACCAGAATTGTGTGATGCATTTATGCTTTAGGTCTGTTCTATTTTATTGGAGACTCTGTAAACATGCATAGCATGTTTTTAACATTACACAAATATTGGATGCATAGAGGAAGACAACGCCCCACACGTGAACGGAACAGCCAGCAGAAAGACTGGGTTCTCTATCTTCTCCTGGAGAAGCAATGCCTATGTTTTTAGGGGCTGAGATGTTAATAAAATGAAATCACACACTGACATGAGACTTCCCTCTCTCTTACTTTAATATACACACAAAGAGTGAAAGGAAAACAAGTGTCTAAGAAATAAGGTCCAGTGAAGGGCAGACATGACAAATCAAGATCATCTTTGCTACGTTAAGGCATTCTGGCCATGCCAGGGCAGGGCAGAACACAAGCCAACTGTCCACATCAATACAGCAGAGCAGTGGAATAAGGCCTCCTATGTGCCCTTGGCAACAGCTTTACATTCATTTACTGTTACTCTTCCTTTTCATGGCCAAGAAATTAGCTTCAATTATTCCTTCATCAAATGATGAATATGAATCAGCTCACTGCGAGAATGTGCCCAGGGAGCTGTGCAAACAAGAGGGGCCATCTGAGTGTCACCCTCCCCTTTTCCCTCTCTAGCCTCACAAGGGAAAAATTACAGAGCGGGGAGAAAAAGAAACCTTCTGGGAAATTCCCTCAGGAGTGAATTTACCATTCTGACAAGGTCCCTTTTGTCATTTCCCACACTATGTTTTGCTGCAGCACTTGAAGGGCTGGTTTTTCCACAGTGAGAGTCAGATGCTCTTAGCTGATAGGCAGATCAGTTATTAGCACTGTGCAGAACTTATAGCCTGTGGTCCAGAATACCAGCGACCAGACAAGAGGTGAACATGTGCGCAGTGCCTCACGGGAAACATAATATGGAATAATAATACTGATCACTTAGGCAGCACTTCTGCAAACACTAATTATTCTTCACAACCCCTGTGACGTAGGTATTTTTCCCATCTGACAGATGGTGAAACTGAGGCACAGAGTGATTAAGTGACTTGTCCAGGACCACACAGCACATAAGTGTCTGAGCACGCGTAAGAGCACAAGAGTTTCTGGACCTCAGTCCTGAATTAAATGCATGAGACCATGCTGCCTTGGAGTAAATCTACATTTATAACTGCTATTCTTGTCGACATCCTGGATACTAAATTCTTGCAGAGTACACCAGTAAGAAAGAAGGGTTTCCTTTGTGTGTGTTGGAGGAGCTGCCCCATTGTTTCCTCAGCAAGCTAGTCAGAAAGGCGGCTGGGATTTCCCCCTTGGTCAATTGTACAGGAAATTGTCTACGATCACACAGCAAGTGTGGAACAGAACTTCGATTTCCTGACTTATAGCTCTATTCTGTAGCCACAAAGTCAACCTTCTAGCTTAGCTCTGGTGGAGACCTGAAGATTACATTTAAAATCTTTCTACAAAAGTTACCAAGGCAGACATCTTTCCATTTAATTGAAAGAAACAAACAAAAATTCCTAAAAAAACCCCCATTGTTCTTGTATATTAAAAAGAATTTAGAAAAATGGCTCCTTGTTTCAGTTCAGTTGCCTTCCCCATTCCAAAAGCTGTCTGAGAATCATCAAGATAGCATAAAAAAAAAGACCAAGAAGAGTGGGCGTTTTCTGTGAATCATTTTAACATGATTCTCTGTAACAAGAACAATAAAACCAAACTCAATAACTTTTTTTTTTTTTTTTTTTTTTTTTTTTTACAGAATTTCTGGTTTCATTTGCTGCAACGTGGTTGCAAAGATTCAGCACGTGAGGACATTTCTCTGAAGTTCCACGCGGCAATACAGTCGAGAGGAAAGTCAACAGAGCTACGCTGCTTTACACCAGTGCTGATCTAGCCCTCTCCAACACTGACCTGAATTGAAGGGTCATTGAGATTTGAAACAAATATCTCACTTGATCCCAGTGATAATATTTGCATCTGTAAGAGAGAAGAACAAGATCAGCACTGGACAGCTCCACATCTAAGGGGTCACAGGACCATGGTACAGTAAGTAGAACGTCACTAATTTATTCTTTAAAAATACAATATAATAAGAAGGATTATGCATCACATGATATCCTTGGATAATTTCCTGGACCAGTCTAGTTCACTTTCAGTTATGTTGCTTAATGTACCATTGTATTAGTACTAGTAACTAGTTACAGTACTAGTAACTGTCTTGTAGTGTGCTGTGTAACAGTAACAAGGTGTAGTAGAACCAGGACTGTTGCTAAATTCATTTCAATGGAGGCTGCAAGTAACGAAACGGAAAGTGGGTGTTAAATGTCCTCATTCCAGAGCCATTCCTCTGGGGGCTGAATCATGAATCTGAATAATCCACAGAAATAGGAAAGAAAAAGACTCTTCTCTGCAATCACCGAACAAATTCAGCATGAACAAATTTTCCCCACACCACCGCACCTCTGTGCTTTAAATGGAGCGACGGTCCTCTGAAGTCGAAGAGGAGCTCAGTCTTCCAGTGCCGTTTAGTTCCAGACCTCACTTCGGAGACTCTCGAACCAGATGGTTTTTCTGATGTAGATGTGTTTCCCACAAGGACTGGAGAGAAATCCACACAACAGCCATCAGATGGTACCAACTTGCAGCCAGGATAGACCTAGGTGGAACACTGCCTAGCGAACAGGAGTGTCTCAGCCTGAGCTCAGACGAAGTGGGTGAGGTGATATCTTTTACTAGACCAACTTCTGTTGGTGAGAGAGAGAGATGCTTTCGAGCTTACACAGAGCTCTTCTTCAGGTCTGGGATCAGTCAATGAGCCTAACTGGGGTGAGGAAAGAACCCTAAGCCACCCCAAAGTCAGATTCCTAGATTTGTCCTGATTCCACGCTGCCCAGAATCACAAAGGTCGCTTTTCAGCAAGATGGTGGCCACCAAAAGGGCCCTTAAATGCCAGTTTTAGTACAGTTGTCACCTTAGGCCCACAGGAATTGTCATAGGTCCATTTACTCTGCCATACTGCCTCCTGCTGCATCACAACAGATGGCTGTGTCAGAAACTCACCTGCTGTCTGACATTCTGGTTCAGGGTTGGTCCATCTAAATCTGGCATCCCGCCTCTAGCACTGGCCCGATGGTTCAGAAGAAGGAAACATAAATAACTAAACAATGCCAAGTGTGCATGCTACACATGGATGGGAGGAGGAAAAAGGAAGAGGGATTTCCTCCTCGAGCTCTTGCTGGCAATCAGTGGGCATGAGATTTGAGTATCTTGATCATTAACTCAGCTCGCACTGGTAAAGATATTAATGACCACTACCCTTTAAGATCCACCTCTGTCACAACTTTTAAGAGATCAGTCCATTTAAGATGGCTATATTGAGGATCGTTAGCGCTTTAAACATCGATAGCAATAACACATTGAAGATGTATATTTGTGTATAAATATCACAGCGGAGCTGGAGCTTTGTTATAAGTAAGATTGAGAGTCATTTGCTGTTTAAAAGTCTACTATCCTAAGTGCTCTACAATCCACACCCTAGCTCAGATTGTCTCGATAATGTGATCTGTCTCATGGGGGCGTGGGGTAGGGTTAGTGGTTCAAATTTGGGGTCTTTTGAGCAAGACATGCCCAAGACACAGTCGTTCCTAATGTGTTTTTACAAAAACCACCCCAGTCTTCTCATTCATTTTTTTTGCACACACCTGGGCTCAAACTAGGGCTCTAATTATCCCCAAACTGATTTCAGTTGCTTGGGATTTTTCTCAGCTAATGCAGGACTGCCCTGCCCCTTTGGGGTATGTGTATGTGTGTTACACTGAAGAAGTTATTCAGGGTTCATTAGCAACTCCAGAGCATCAGTAGCTCAAGCCAAAAAGAATGAAATAAATGCCCATGTGCAGCAAGATTAGGGCTCTGCTAACAGTGAAAGGGTTTGCAGACTGTCACGGTAACTGGGTGGTCCAAAGTGACAAGCTATGGCCAGCTGAGTCCCACAGTTGGCAGTTTTCAGAGGATGTGTGTGATACATGTTCCTTGCTCTCTGCCTGCATTCTGCAGGGACTCCTGTTGAAGGTTTTGCCCTGAGACTGAAATGTCCAGTTTAAGAGTGATATTTTGAAGTGCTCTTAAAAACCACAGGCAGATTCAGATTTTACTTCAGAAGTAGCGTCCAGGAAATTAGCATTAATGAAATAGAGGGAAGATGGAAGACTCTAGTAAGCAGTTACAGTAATGTAATCATCCTGAACAACGGAACTGAGTGTGATCAGAAGAAAGCAAGTCACAGGGCCATTCGGTCAAGGGATTCCTGACACACTGCTGCCCCAATATGTGCTGGTCATAACATTTCCAAATACTTATAACTCTCTGGGTGCAAAGTTAGTGAATATTGGGGAGGGGTAGCACAAAGGGGGAATGTGGGGGAAGTGTGCTGGAGCAGTGCAGGAGGTGTGCAGGTTGGCAGGATGCAGGGCGCAGTATGAGGGGCTTTGGAGGTCGAGATTCTCCCCTTGCCTAAGCTACCTCCAGCAGCGGGGAGGGGAGTTCAGGCTCACACTTCCCCTGATGCCGTTGCTTCTAGGGGGAAAGAGGAAGTCAAAGCAGTGTTGGGGAGTATGAGAAGAAAAGGTGCAAGTCAGAGCAGCACAGTGGGGGGATCTGGGATGCTTTAGCTTTGCCCCACAATAACCTGCCCGAATTCATAACTTTTCTATCCTCCATTCAAACCATGCCCAAGAGTACTGAGGCTGGGACGGATAGCTGAGAAGAGCCATGCACAGTAAATGGCACCAGCCCATAAGCCGGACAGCTCAGGGAGAGAAGATGAGAACACTCCCTGAGATGGGTGGAGCGGTTCAACACCTCACACACCTATTGTCCCAGGCTGTATTCATCTCTGTGGGGTGGCCTCTTCACAGGAGAACATCTCATAAAAAAGAATGGATGGCTTCACACCTCTCTACACCTGCGATGCTGCAGATGGATGTGTAGAGCCCCTTCCCCGTACACTAGATCCAGCTGTGGGGACTCTGGATCGCCCCTCTCCTATGCCCCTCCTGCTTCCAGCGGGTACATGCGCTCCTTGCAGTCCCAGCACCTCCCCACCTCCCACGGCCCGTCCAAGCTTACCAGAAGCATGGGGTGGCAAGGAGGAGGGTGGAGCTGATGTGTGAGAAGGGGGCTCAGAGCAGGAGGGGTCTGAGGGCAGTCAGAGCAATGGGCGTGATGAAGGGAATGCTGGAGCAGAGTTGCAGCACACATGGGGAAATACGGTGTGTCAAGGCAGTGGTGGGGAACGTGTGTGGGGTGTTGAAGCAGTGCAGTGAAGAGTGGAATAGAAAGGAGAGGGTCAGAGATGTAGAGCGAGGAAGGTCGGGGGGCTTCAGCTATGTGCCCCAAATCCCCACATACATTCCCCCAGGTCTTCCCCCCCCTTAGAAAAATGCCCCTACTTATTCTGCATCCATTCCCCAGCTCCTCAATCTGCAAGTCCCCTTCTAATGCCCGCCCCTCTATCAGGAGGAGGTGGAGGAGGGAGAACTGTGCTGTGGTGGACAAGCAGAGAGAGAGGACACGATACAGGGACAGTGAAGCGACTAACAGTGTATTCTGTGGACTGGATGATCACTGCCAAGGAGCCAGAGGCAGTGGAGGGGGAGAGCTGGGCTGTGGCACATGCGGATGCAGAGAAATATTTTTAAAAACAAACCGAGGAAACCAAACGTGCTAAATGGTTGTGAATAGAGAGCTAAGGTAGGTTGGTGGTGCCTTGTGCCCTTCTGGAGCGCTGAGTTCTGCGACACTCAAACCTCTGAAAACCACCACATACAGAGTTACGGTTCTTGCCATCCCTGCAATGCAGCCTTAGATCTGCCCTCTCTGAATGACGCACCAGTACACCAACAACACGCACACCAGCACTCTGCCCTTGCAGAACACTCTGGGACTAGAGCACGTGGGCACTGTGGGACAGATTTCCCCAAAGTAACAATGCAGTTTATTCAGACAGAAACTATGCCTAGAGCAATCAGACAGGCTCATAATGGAGCAGCTTCTCCCTTACTCAGTGAATGAAACGAAAAGGGCTGCTTGGGAAGTAAGGCACTGCGTGGTCAGAGCGGCAGAATCTGGCACTGTACATTTATTACAAAGCTATAAATAAGATCCCGATGCAATTAACTGTCACATAAGATGGGCCAGATTCTCAGCTGGTGGAAATCAGCGTCGCTCCACTGACTTCAGCCTAAGAATCTGGGCCAAAGTTAGCAGTTCTGGCACCCTGCAATGCCAAAACAAGATTGTGTGAAATCAATCCTGGGGGGAGTTAAAGTCACCCAATTATCCTTATTGTACCAGCAGATTTGTTACCGGAGATCTGCAGCCAAATCCATTCTGCTCCATCATCATCTCCATCCTGGAGAACTCCTCAAACACAGCTCAGCTTGAGGTTTGCAGAGAAATGTCTGTGAACCCCCAGGATGCTGTGACAAGCAGCCCGGGTGCTGCTTTCTTTTCCACGGCTCTGCTAAAACACGTCGCCCCTTTCATGCAGTGCCTTGCCACCTCTTGTGCTACACAGCAGATGCAACGTTGAAGAACGATGAGTTTGCTGTGACTGGCCCTTGGTCAGATCTGACACCCTTTTCTATTCTTTCCGCTCAAAGATAAGACTGGAAATAATACATTTTGGTTTTTTTAATCTCTAACGTGCCTGATTCAGTAATGAACCCAATGCTAACCTTTATACAGCAAGAAGGGCATTTTATTTCACATCCAGCCAAGTCCCAAATAGCCTTCCCAGCTTCAAAAACTAATTATATCAGGAGAGGCCTGAGTTTTCATTTCTTCCTGTCCTTGCCAAGTTCCAAACCACTATAATATGCTCAGTCAGGGCCCTCTTGTCTATCCAACCACACAAGAATATTAATGGGGAGATTCACCCACCGCCTACCTTGACTTTTGACTTCTAATCACAACGGAGACAGTGACAGCTTAAAGACAACAGAATCAATCGCTGTTAACAGAGATGTGCATGCAGTTTTTGTAAAGACATTATTTTGATTCTTCACTCTAATTAAGCTAATGAGTCACAGGAAAGCTAGGGAAAAGAAAAAAAACTGTAACCGTTCTTCCCCCCACTTCCTCTGCAATACTCCAAAGACTAGCGTTAAAACTGCAGGATGTCACTGAATTAATATTATTAAAGGGATATTGGCAAATATTTGAAGTGCCCCTGTGCTGGGCCTGGCTCCCTCCCTAGACTGGGTGTCTGGCACTGCCATGCCTTAGTTTCTTTCCTTTCAATCAAAATGCTACATAGCGGGGATGGAGCAGAGGGTGTTTCAGATTGGACCTCCACCTCCGGATCTGGTTTATTAGCAAAGCATTCACCTCCACGCAAGTCTTTCTCCAGGCTCCAGGACTTCCTCCCTCTGTGGGCTAACAGAGTCCTAATATCCCCTGGAGAGTTTCACAGGAGGGGGTTCTTCCTACCACACACCTTGGTCTATGCTGTCTTCCCACTGCTGCCTTCCTATAGAGAGTGAGAGAGAGACATCCCCTTCCTCCCAGCTGACTCTGCTCTGCCCCCCATCCCCTTAGAGCTACTGCCCTTGTGCACCCCAGCTGTGGCCCTTTCCAGGCCAAGAGGGTTAACTCTTTCTCTGCTAGCTCAGGAAGAAGGTCTGTGCACCTTGTCATACCAACATATGAAGACAGTTACATAGCAAGGTGATATGCATCTTTAAAATACCTTGGATGATTAGATAAACAGACAGTTGGACCTACCAGGCTCACCAGTCACTGAGAAATTAACCTCCATTTCAACTTGTGTAGGACCCATAAAAACAACATTATGTCTCCCTCTGGCTCTGCAGCAACATTTAGACAAGGAATGTTATTCCCAGAGCTGCTCTCAGTATATTGATGATACCAAGATGCAAAGAATGACAGAAACAAAGATCACATTAATTTGAACTCTAGCAGAAATGGTGATAGAAATTAGCTAAGTGGGAAAATAAGACAAAAACTAGAAGAATTAAATGTTCTTTTCAAGTTTTCAAGAGAAATCTATTAGACATAGAATAGTTTGTTAAGGAAAGTGTGTTAAGTCCCATTGCTTACTGCTGACAACTGTTAAAATTGGACAGGACCAATTATTATTATAAATTTAATATTTATATTACAGGAGCACCCAAAAGCCCCAATCAAGATGAAGGCTTGTTATAACTACATGCTGTATGAACACATATAAAGATAAGATCCCTGCCCTGACAAGCTTACAGTCTAAGAATCAGATCAAGCATTGAAGAACATACCATATGGAGCTTGCCCCTATAGAATCAAAGAATCATAGAAATGTAGGGCTAGAAGGGACGTGAGAGGACATCTAGTCCATCTCCCTGCACCAAGGCAGGACCAAGCACATCTAGAACATCTCTAACAGGCGTTTATTTAATCTGTTCTTAAGAGCCTCCAATGACAGTGGCTTCATAACCTCCCTTGGAAGTCTATTCCAGTGCTTAACTACCGTTATGGTTAGAAAGTTTTTCCTAATACCTAACCTAAATCTCCCTTGCTGCAGAATAAGCCCATAACTTCTTGTTTTACCCTCAGTGAACATGGAAAACAATTTGTACCGTCCTCTTTATAACAGCCCTTAACATATTTGAAGACTCTCATCAGGTTCCCCCTCAGTCTTCTTTTCTCAAGGCTAAACATGCCCAGCCTTTTTAATCTTTTCTCATGGGTCAGGCTTTCTAAAACTATCGTTTTTGTAGCTCTCCTCCGGGCTGTCTATTTATCTACATGTTCTTAAAGTGTGTTGTGCCCAAAATTAGATATAGTACTCCAGTTAAGGCCTCAGAAGTGCTGAATAGAATGGGACAATCACCTCCCGTGTCTTACATACGACACTCCTGTCAATACACCCTCCAAATGACATTAGCTTTTTTCACAACTGCATCACATTGCTGACTCATATTCAATTTGTAATCCACTATCATCACCAGATCCTTTTCAGCAGAACTATTGCCTCACCATTTATTCCCCATTTTGTAGTTGTGTATTTATTCTTTCCATTCTAAGTGTAGTACTTTGCATTTGAGTTTACTGAATTTCATCTTATTCATTTGAGACTAATTCTTCAATTTATCACAGGCATTTTGAATTCCAATCCTGTCTTCCAAAGTGCTTGTAATCCCACCCATCTTGGTGTCATCTGCAAGTTTTATAAGTGTACTCTCTGTTCCATCACGGAAGTCATGAACGGAAATAAACAGGCCTTTTCTCTCTAATGCTGAAGATGTGATTCCATGAGGAAATTTCAATCAATGCATGGTAAAATTAAAAAATAAGAAAAAAGGGCTGGCATTAAGGTTGAAATCTTGGCATCACTGAAGCTGATGGGAATTTTGCTACTGATTTCAATGTGGCCAGGATTTTAGTCTAAGACTAACTTTGATCAGTATGAGCCAGCATTAGCTATAAGAAAACCAAAGAGTGGAAGTAAAGGAAAGATGCTAAGACCAGCTTTAACCCTAGCTGGAGGAAAGGAAGGATAATTCATGACGGCTAAAACCACAAGAATTGCAAGTTTATTCACAAGCTATATGTATTTTTCTCTCCTAGACCCCCAAATATCAAACAGGATTTTAAAAATATACTGACATGCTGATAACGCCAGCGCAGCACGTGAAAACATTTCCACAACTACCCACGATTTAGGTTGTTAATCATTCCTTTCTCTACACTACATCATTTTTACTTTATTGTTTTTGCATTCACTGAATAAGTGAAAAGATAATTTGGGTGAATTAGACTTTAATTTTAAACAGCTTCACTTGCTCTTACAGTATCATAGTTAAACACCAATCAAAGAAACGATGAACAGTGATGGGAAAGCACAGCCTTGTGGCTAGCCAGAAATGTAAAGATGTCTAGCTTCTTCAGGATAAGCCAATGATTCATAGATACTGAACACGTTACGTTGTTCAGTGAGAGGCAATCTGCCCATTTGTCTTTTAAATACTTTGGAATGCTACATGTTTTGGTTTGCATTAATACAAGAAGATAAAAACCACCCTGCTGTTTGGAGTTAGGTGATCTTCCAAAGATTCCCGTCGAGGTTTGCCAGTAGCTAGAAGGAGACTTAGGCTATGTCTACACTGAAATTAGAGGTGTGATTGCAGCCCAGGTAAGCATATCCGCACTAGCTTTAATTTAGCTTAGTGCGGCCAAATAAAGTGGAGAAGGGGAACCAGGAGCGGGCCAATAATGTACGTGCATATCCTGGGCAGGCGTGTAAGCCTATGCCACTGTGATTTCACTGCCATTTTAGCTGTGCTAGCTAGACTGAAGCTAGTGTGGCTATGCCCACCCAAGTTGCAACCACACCTTTGACTGCAGGGTAGACATGTCCATACATATTCTGTTCCGTTCTGTAATGGACTGGCCCTCACTGCAGCACCTTCACCACTTGTTCTCAGCTTTCCCCCACCCAATGTCCCATGACCACTCTGCCCCTTCCATTTCCCATGACCCTAAAGTTCCCTTCCTGCCAGTTCCTGTCATGGTTCAAAGGGCTTCCATCAGAGGTAGAGTTTCACTCATTCTCTTTTCATCGCGCTTGGCTCTTAGGAGTGGAAGATCTCCACTTCCTCCTCTCTCCATCCGGGGTGTTAGAAAAGGGGTAACTCCAAGCAGGTTTCTCTGCCCACCCACAGCAAGCAGGACACACGTCGAAGTAGCTCAGCAACATATCAAGAAGTCTGAGATTCCTGTTGATGACCTGCTTCAAGACTGCAATCCACAGAACGGGAACCATTACCAAGTATTATTAGGCAATTGCACAGGGATTCTTTGTACTGCTACATCCTAATTCAGCAAACCACTTTGGCATGTGCTTAACTTTAAACTCATGCTTAAATCTCACTGAATTAAATGGCACTTAAGCCCATGCTTAAATGCTTTGCTGAATAAATATGGACTTAAGCACATGCTTAAGGACTTGGATGTGCTGGGTCATAAACACTAGCCAAATGTTAAAAATGAAGAGGTAATTTCTATAATTGTTTATACCATTGTGGTTACCGTAGCTTCAAAGTTTATTAGAACGTCAACTAAAAAAATGCCTTACCTTATAAAGTCTTCTTCTTCCTCTCTCTTTGGTCTCAGTTGCTTGGGCTGAGCCATGTTGATCCAGTTGGGCAGAGACTTCAAGAGCCTAGTGATGTCATCATCTTTTGCCCAGGATGCACTGATAACCAGCTTCTCATCTGACTGAGCAATGCTCCTAAGTGAAACCAACAATGGTCATGTTAGAAAAAGGCAAGTCTTACTTGTCGTGTGGGTAGTGGCTTCCCAGATACGTGAGACTCTCTTTTATATTATAAAATGTACAATGTTAATGAATGGTTCCACAAGGAGGTCAACAAAGAGTGTAACTCCCCATTTATCCACAGGACAGGCGGAGTATGGGCAGCTGCAGTGCAAGATTCCCCACACTGCCCCCGGCCAATGCACTTCGATTACGTTTTTTCAAGGGACAAGAGAGGTCAGATGCTCAGATTCCGTGAAGTCAATTTACTTATTTACACCACACGAGGAGCTCATCTAGAGCTGAGACAATAACTGATTTTTTGTTTTAGTGGCTGACCTGAAAAATCCCCCCAAATTCAGTTAATTTTGAACCCACAGTGAATTATTTTTTTCTTACCAAAAGAAAAAAAACAAAAACAGTTTTCGGCTGAACAAAATGTTTCAATCAACCCAAAATTAATTTTTTCAGTTTTTTGTTTTGATACGTGTTTTCCATCTTTTCTGGTTTCCTTAAAATAAATATAATTTAATTTCAAAACACTGTTTCAAAATGAAATGCTGAAAGGCGTCTTTTCAAAATGTTGAAACAAACCATTGTGACTTTAAAAAAAAATTCCTCTTTTTTATTTGGTCGAAACTATTCACTGAATTCGACACACAACAGCATTTTTTTCCAGCAAATTTACTATTCAACCAAAAAATTTTGCCCACCTCTAATCTTGTCTAATATGGGGAAAGGGTAGTTTAGTCTCCATTGCTCATTTGCACCTTGGAATTTCTGCCGAGATTGCTAACTAGTGCCAACTCTGCTGTGACTTTGTACCATGTGGATATTTGTCCACTAAGGACTGGGTGAAAACCATCACTTTATTTCACACCAGTTCTCAGACAGCTGTCCAGTGATAGTAACCCTGGGAGTATATCTGAAGCAGTGACTAGGAGATTAATGGTTCTGTATCCTACTCCCAGTTGTTTGAGGTATCGAATATGAGACATACCAGCTAAACAGTATGTATAAACCTGAATCAAAGATTACTCTGCATTCTAATTATAAAGTCTTTCTTGTTTAACATTTTTGGCAGTATAACTAACGTCTATGCTCTTGAAAACCATGCTGGTAATTCCAGCTGACAGAAGGGACATTTCATATAAAGGCGCTTATTAGTTCCTCTTATCCCAGCTGAAATTATTCAGGAACGAATAACAGCACATAACCTAGCATATGTAACCTCCCCAACTGTTCCCCACTGATCATCAGTGCTCCACGGAAGGAATTTAAGAACCATGAGTGGGGGAGGTGATCTCCTTGTGGAGTGAAACCTGCACTGGTGGTTAAAGGAAGAGAGTGCGAGTCAGAGTTCACGGGCTGTGTTCCAGCTCCATCACTGACTTTCTGGATGACCTTAGGCACGTCCCCCAACCTTGCGGTGCTTTTGTTTGTCCATCTATAAAGCCCGGGCATGGTGAGCAGCAAAGCTGTGGATGTGGAGGCTGCATGCAGGCACCAGTAAGGTTAACAGCAAGGTGTTGTGTGCGGCAGTAAGACTCAAGCCCCTTGTGTACTCACTCTTACTCTCAAGAGCAAGAGGTAGGTAGAAAATGGGCGGAGTATGAGAGGAGAAAGGAAGTGTCTCAAGAGACATGGGTTTGAGTGTGATCCTCCTCCTCAGGAGATGCCGAGCTACACAATAAAGCAGAATCAAGTTCTCCTCGGCTCCCTGTGCTACTCATCACTTTTTCTATAGTGACAATACATGCAACACTCCACACCTGTGCTGTGCCTAAATGGGAATGCCCATGATGTACCCCACAAGGGGAGTAAGAGTCTAATTAATTAATCTTTGTAAAATGTTTTGAGACCCTTAAGATGGAAGGTGCTAAAGAAGTAAACCTATGATGTTTATTATATCCTGTTAGTGCAATGGAAACTCTAAGAACATTTGTCACACTTGCCAATGGCTGGTATGGCCTTAACACAAAACCCATCTTGTCTAACACCAAGTTAAACACTTAGTCACTAACAGTTGGTTAATGACTTAACTGGTGATTTTTGGGAAGGCCACACAAGATCATGAAGAGCACCACATATACCAGATTTTTGCGAGGCTTTATGGTGTGTGGAAAAACCACCCTTATTTTAAATGTATTGAAGGTATGTTTTGTAAAGGAAGGGGGGTAAAAGAAATTAAATTCATCCAGTGTCTATGAGCTGTTAAAAGGAATAGAGTGAAAATGGCAAAGAGGTATTATGAGACAACACAGATTTACCTCTAAACTGGAGATTACCTTCTCTCGCTATGAACACTGACCAGCTGACTACACCTTTCAAGCAACACCAAGAAGACAACCTTAAATTCTCAAATACACACCATTTGAGAAAATGAATCGCTTTCTGCTTGTCACATATACTTGCATATGAGCTTCACTTTTCTACCCTAATATTTCATGTTTAATCTGCCACAGATAAAATGAAACTTATGTTTTCAGCAACATAAGATCTCAATGTCTGAATATCAATTTTGCCTCTTACTGCTATTTTTCCAGAGGTAAAAATGGAATCTAACTAAAACCTTATTAAAAAACACTCCACAAACAACCCAACAACAAAGAAAAATGAAAAAGCAGGTAAAAGCCGACTTGAACAAAAATGTTACCGCACTGTATACTGCGACAGAAACCAAGGTTCCGATTAAATTTATTATTAAAATATTAAGATTAGACATTTGAGATAGAATAGGCAAATGAGGTCATTTCCGTCCATTTCCCTGCTAATGCAAGAAGACTGTTCCCTATGCTATATTAGCCAGTGCTTTGTCCAGTCCAAATTTAAATGACTAAAGCAATGGAGCTACTACTACTCCCCTAGAAGTCTATTTCGCAGTTGAACAAATCTAACTCCTGGGGGGAGGGAGAGGGGGGGCGCGGAACCTCAGTTACATCTCTTGTAACAGCCTCAATTTCTCACTGCTCATACTGTTCACACTCCTTAATTATTTATAGACTACCCTTTCAGATGCCTAGGATTAAATGCAGTCTACGGGAGCATTCTCACCAGCACTGTACAGGGAAGGACACAGTTACCTGTCTGCTTTACGATGCGAGGCATCTGCTGCCCAAAAGCAGATTGGCTTTTTTTTGTTTTGTCGCTGCTATATTGAACTGCAAAGCTCAGATCCAATTTGTTGTCTGTCCATTCTTTTGTAGCACCATGGCTGTTCAAGTCTTTCTCCTATTGTTCTTGTTTATTTGGCTTGAGAGGCATTAGTTTGTATCCTTCACTTTTGCCTTATGTCCTGTTCATGGGGCCATATACAACTAGTGCTTTAAACAGAACTCTCCACGGAAATACTTAATGGCATGAGATAGTTCCATATTTCTACACTAAATAGGTCCCTTTGTATTTTTTTTTCCAGTCTCTATTGTGTGCACACCACCTCCTGATTTTATTGACATGCTGTTTTTACTCCACTTACTCGCTCATTAGCGGAGGTGTTAAATAGGATGAGAGTTAGCACTGATCCCTGTGATAACCCACCAGACGCCCAGCCTCTCCCATCAACTGCATGACCCTCAACTATTCCCCTTTGTTTGGTCTTTCATCTGGTTTTCAGGCTACATGGTATCTTCATATCCACGTTGATCTAACTCAGATCTTCAATAACACATCATAAGATGACATGAAAATGCCATGAAAATAGTTAAAGTACCCCCCACCATAAAAACCCCCCATGCAATTACTCCTGCTACAGTAACGGGGCTAATCATTACCACCAGGGCCGTAATCTACTAATTAATTCACAGCTCAATGGGCCACAGACAGAGCCATCTGTGTGGCTGGTTTGTACCTACCTCCCAGGAGGGGGGAAGGAAAATAGGTGTAACTCTTGAACACGTGATGGCACATCATTGAGAAGGGCCCATCTCTCTGTAGCTCAGTGAGTTTTATTCATAAAACATCTGCCAGTGGTAGTAGCCACAGCTTCACACCGTTTCCCCCTTTGAGCAGTTGTGCAGAGTGATTGCTAACGGTCCCTGGACACAGCTGGGGTGCCAAGCCTTTTTATTAGGAAAACAACTGGGAGCCAGAGGGACTGATTGGACTCGGTTGTTTCATGACAAATGCATTCAGGAATGATGTTTGCAGGACCAAGGCAGCAGCTACTCTGACCTGTAGCAATTGGTGATTCGTAACCGTTTCCACGCTGTGATTTGTTCCCGCTGGCGAGAGTTTAGAATCTATTATTAATATGTGCTCACCAGACAAAGACAGGCCCCTTCTCTGAAAAGCTTACACATTGAAACGGACATCCGTACCATACATGCAAAGCAATGGGAGAAAGAAGCAAATAGCCACCATTAAGGATGGAGAGAAGATGTCCACTTGACAGGGGCTTGCCTGGGACTCTGGAGACCTGGGTTTAATTCCCTGCTCAGCTGCAGACTTCTTGCATGACCCTGAGCGAGTCACGCAGGGTATGACCACATCCAACTGGCAGGTGTGACTGCAGTAATATCCAAGCTGTTCTCTTGGTCCTAGCTAGATCAAGCTAGCTTGAGTCACAACAGCAGTGAAGCTGCAGTGGTATGGGTGGCTGCATGGTCTTGACCTGCCCACCTAGAACCTTGGGTACATGGCTTTGCTGCTATTGTTATTTGAGCTAGTTTGATCACAGCTATCTTGGTTACGTCCACATATGCTGCAATCACACCTCCTGGTTGCAGTGTAGACATATCTTAAGTCTCTCTGTGCCTCGGTTCCCCATCTGAGAAATGGGCTCAGCTGCCAGGCTATTCAGGTGGCACAGCAGGAATCAGTCTTTGGAAAAAAATGTTTGTCGTGGATTAGAGGACTCTCTGAGGGATTAAAGGTGAGGGCAGGCTGCCTGCAAGAGTTAAAAAAGGAATCTTCTCAGCTCTAACAGGATCCATCACCATGAAAAGCGAAGGTCAGCTATACAGTTCAAGACACACCAAGGTTTGTTTGTGGCGGCAGAGGAATATGATGAGGGACTAAAAGAGGAAGGGTGATTGGAATCAACAAAAACGTGCAGCAAGGTTGAAGTGTTTAGGTATTTTCCAGTCTCTACAACATCTTGTTGCTCTTTGCTGATATCTCCCAGGCCTGCCACAAGTCTTAGGTTAAGATGATCTGATTCAGCAAGAGACGATACTACTGATCTGGGCATGTCGTTAACACGAGGGGTAGGGGAAACTGGTAAATGTTTTTTAGTAACATGCCACCCCAACTTTTAAAACAACCTTTGCAAATTTCACTCTAAGCCATTTTGCAGTCCCCAATTTTGCTCCCCATGAAACACTTGTGAATGGCTCTTTTTGCATCCAAACATGTGAACTTTCAAAATGCCGTGTATCAGGATGAAAACTGACCTTTGTCAACAGGAACATTTTAAAATTAAGAAACTTTTAATGAACACAGGACTTGCCAGACTGGATCAGAACCAAGGTCCAGCTAGTTTAATGCCCTTTCTCTGACAGTGGCCAGTATGTGATGTTTCAGAGAAAGGTGTAAATACCCATAACAGGCAGAAATGGGATAATCTGTCTCCCACATTAGGTCTCCTCCTGATTGCTAACTGTCAGAGACTGGCTTAAATCCTGAAGCACAAGATTTAACATCCCTGCCAAAGATTGTCATCTTTAATTATGACAACATGGTATTTTCTTGATATCTGTATAAATATTTAGGGCATTTTTAATGCTGTTAGGTTCTTGTCCTCACTGGAAAATTAGAAGAAAACTGAAATGGAAAAGCTTCTGATTTCAAGTTTCTGGCACAATATGAATATCTCATATGGTCTATGACAGTCCCCTCTACCAAACAGTGAGTGTCACTTTCAGGATTTGTGCAACCTTTGTCATGGGGTAGTTGAAAAATGTAGCTCCATTCTTCCAAATCAAAAGCCTCTGGTTAGGAATGGCCATGAATAAGTCCAGTCCAGTTGTCTATACAGTTCAATTCTGGTCTATACCTTCTGTGTCAGAGGAAGGTGTAAGAAATGCTGCAGTGTACAGCTTAGATTCTATACATCCAGAGAAAGTTTCTTCCTAAGCTCCAGTTGTTGGAGGTTGGGTCTTATTTTTGAAACCACCATAAACTTCACTATTAAGCAATGGCTATGAAATGGCTAAAGCTGAAAGGATTCAGGATTTCCTAGATTCCAGACATTGGTTCTTTGAATGTTGTTTCAGATTCAGAGGATTCTGCACTTTCTGGTCACTTGTAGCACAGTACATTCACCCCGTGAATAGAGAGGAGCATATGGGCCATTTGATTTATTTTTCCTATTAGAAACACACATGTACAAAGCCAAGCTACCGGCCACTGTACAAGTCTTCTATTATTTGTCTTTCCAGCTTATAAAGAGCATGTCAAAATGGCATCACAATTTGTATACTAGTTGGTAAGAGTTGCAGTGTTCCTATTTGTGGTTTCAGTGAACTCCAAAGATGGCAGTAGGTCCCTTATACTGTCATTTGCTATCCACCTTCTCTATCATGAACACAAAAACTTCCTTCCCAGAAAGCCCTTTGACTACATCAGTTGAAGATTTAGCCTTAATATTTCCAAATATTACCAATGTTTGAGGGTGTGTCCATTAGGACTAATTGCTGGTTCATCTCGGCCCTTCCCAAAAACCTTGGGGGAAACCATGGTCCACAGGGTAAGACTACACAGAACTTTGATAACATGATAGCTTCCAGCAGAGGGCATCGCAACCTTATGGATTTTGTCATCTCTTTGGACTATCTCAAGCGACACACACATATATGAAAATCAGGGTAGCAGAATTTCTCTTATCCCTGTTATGTTCTTCTGACTCATCTGAACTGTATATAGAGATTTCTATTTCTGTCAGTCATTTGCTAGCAGCAAAACCGGAACACTTCCTGTTTTTCCTCCTGCTGTAATCAAGATACGGTCATCCAAATTAGGGCTGTCCTAATTATTCCTCAGCAGGTGTCAATTCTAGGGATGGTATCAACAACAAAAGATAGATCCTTTATCAAATTCGAACAACAGCTGAAAAGAAACCATGTCCTACTTCCTGATTTCAGTCTGTAAGGTTTCCTATGGAAACAGGCAGCATAAAGGAACATCATTAATTGTGATAAATAATAATAATAAATAATATGTATCTATATCTATAGCCACACACATACACCACAGGCATGTATGTATATAGTTTTAGTAATATTTCCACAGCTAGCCCATTACCAGATGAAACTTTTCTAACTGAATCAGGCAATAAAAAATAATTTCTTAACCTTATTGGTTGAAACATGCAAAGAGTTTTTACTACTTTCCCTGCTACCACCAGCTTCAATTAGCTCTTAAAAGGTACTATATACGGTACTGACATGGCACACGTTACCACAGTACCAGAGCACCTCATAGCTTTTAATGTTTTTATCCTCAACACCCCTGTAAGGCAGGGCAATGCTGTTATCCCCTTTTTACAGACGGGGGAACCAAGGCACGGGGAGACTAAGCCACATGCCTAAGGTCACACAGGAAGTTGGTGGCAGAGCAGGGAATTAAACCAAAGTCTCCTGAGTCCCAGGATAACCATCCTTCATTTCCTGGCCTAGGCACCCACATGGTGGTGCTGTAAACTGTTAGACGTCAGCCCCAGAGGGGGCTGCTCTTTAAAGATGGATGAAGTCGGTTTGGTATGTAAAGCACTTTGGGGTCCTTTGAAGGGAATGGTGCTACAGAAATGTAAAGTATTTTTAATATTAAATAAAATCCTGTATGTATACATATTATGGCTATGAATTTCAAAGCTGTTTAGGGGACTTGGAAGCCCAGATTCCATTAAAATGAATAGGAATTTGGCACTGAAACCAGCTGGCTTTAAAAATCTCAACCTATGTATCTTGAGAACTCATAATATGAAAGGATTCAACTTGTTTTCTCACTGTATGTGGCCAAGTGTGACAAGAGCTGATGTAGTCAGATGGTTATAGAGATTATACATTTTCTACCCTTTTTCATAGAATCATAAAGGATGAGGGTTGGAAGGGACCTCAGGAGATCAGCTAGTCCAACCCCCTGCTCAAAGCAGGATCAACCCCACCTAAATCATCCCAGCCAGGGCTTTGTCAAGCTGCACCTTAAAAACCTCCAAGGAGGGAGATTCTTTCTCTGGCCCAAGTCTCAATCTCCATCTCTCTGATTAAGAACAAGGACATAACTCTTCTGGTTCTACCACCACCTGCATCCATGTTTTGGAAAGTGAGCTCATGGGTGTGAGAAGTCACTGGGTCTCCCCAGCCTCTTGGATGGCTATCATCTCAGATTTCTCTCCCGCCCACCAACCAGCTGACAAGCTTTCCAGGAGCAAATAACTTCCATTCTGTGCATAGGATGGTCTAGTTCTCTGGGCTAGGCCGTACCTGTAGGCAGTAGTGCAGGTTTCCTTGTAGTCCTGGAGTTTCACACACACCATGTTGAGGAACTGATCTGAATAAGCACTCAGGTCATGCATCAAGTTCATGAGGTCCTGTACTGTCTTCTCCACAATTACTGTACTCTGGAAAAGAAAGAAGATGACGATGCTACATTTCCATGCCATCAATGGAAGAGGATGTGGGGGCAGGCAAGAGAACCACAGATCATGGAAATGAGGGTGTGACGATCTGCTGGAGTTCCCAGAGCTGAAGCCACTGGGTTACCCCTCTCAGCCACAGCAAGTGGGAGGTTTGCTGCTGCTAAGTTGTGTGTCTGCTTCCTGATACACCAATTAACTTATCTGTCTTGCCAGCCAGTTCTTCAGGACTCTACCAGTCCGACCTTGCCTAGCAGGTAACAATCAGTGACCCCCAATTTCCAAGTTCGCAGAGACATTCATCTGCAATGCTGAGACCCTTATGAACTTTGCTGCTCCTCTAAAGAGATGGAAAGAGATAATAGCAGCTTATTTATGTTAACTGGAGTTAACAAACATGCTCTCTCACACAAAGCACTCATCTGGTTTATGGTAAAACAAGTTTAACAACAAAATGACACAGATTTAAGTGATATCATAAGGGACAAGGACAGAAATAGTTACAAACAAACAAAAGTAAAAATACACTTGCAAGACTTCCATCTAGCTTAGCAAACTAGAGCCCTTTATTCAAAGATGTTTTTCTCATCACTCTGTCTTCCCACATGGTTGGCTAGAGCTTTAACCAGGGGCTGGTCTACACTAGAGAGTTTTGTCAACGAAAGTCAGCTTTTGTCGACAAAACAGTGGAGGTGTACACAGTCAAATGCTCCTCCCACGATGTAACTCCACTGCTATGCCAACATAATAAAACCACCTCAACGAAAGGTGTAGGCTTAGCATAAACAGGGCGACACAGTGTTATTATAGACACTATGTTTCCTTACATCGGTAGTTATCTGTCATTAAATTGACAAGAAAACCAGCTGGGAAAGCCCCTGGTGACTGGACCCCGGCTCCCAGCAGGGAGGGGAGCAGCCCTGGTGGCGTCTCTGCTCTTAGCCAGGAGCTGGGCAGCCTTGTCAATTTCATGACTGAGAAGCTGGGGCAGCTGAACCCCACTCCCCAGGGACAAGAAGCCCTGGGCCGCTTCCTCCTGGGGAGTAGGGAGGGAGGAAGGCCCTGGTGGCATCCGCCAGCTCCCAGGTGGGAAATGGGGTGTGTGTGGAGGGCAGCCTGCCAGGAGCGCGTAAGCCTGTGGGGCTCCCGGCAGAGAGCTGAGAACCCAGTCTCTCAGCTCCCCACGCTGCCCCTCTGTGTTCGGTGGAAGTGCTCCCGGTAAGGACGCACTCCACCAATCCAAGGAGGGTACTGTGGACGTCAGCCACAGCAATAATTACTGTGTTAGGTCGACTTATTTTTTGAGCGCAGAGAAGGCCTAGGACCCAAAAGACAGAGCTCAAAGCACTGGGCTTCTTTTTTCTGGTGAAGGATAATTTAGGGATTCGCTCCCCCTCTCTTTACAGTCCAGTGAACCTTTGAAATGCATCCTTCTAAAATGTATCTCCAGATAAAATTCCTTTCCCTGCTGGTTGTAGATGCCATGCTGCCTGGTGTAGACTCCATGATGGTCCCTCCTCTCCTGGTGATTTTTACAATGCAAATGATCTCCTCCTGCAACCTCCAATACAAATGAATCGCCCACTGAATTTGGCCATGCCTGGTCTGAGGTGTTGGACTCTTTTGTTTGTACGGAGAAAACCTATTTATCAACTCCCCCGGGCATGCCTGATTTAAACACATTTTATTTATACATTTCTGTAAAATTCTCTGTGGTTTAATCATACTTGTATCACACACAAAAATTAAGATCAGTGAGTTATTAGCTTTCCAAAGTTATGATACATGCCACCTTTTGGGTAAATATCATGAGAAGAAAGTGGCATCTGGCACTAAGATAGTTTTAAGGTCAAAATGAGTGAAATGGGTCATGAATTAAATGAGTCTTAAGGTCACCATATGTTAACGAGCATTTCAGTTCCAGAGGTCTGGTTTACATCGGATTGGGTTGATACTGGTCCCAATTAAACATCATCCAAAGACTGGTCAGTGAGTTGGCTGAATCAAACGAAATGAGGGTGCAAATTCCAATTGTTAGCAGGCAAGTGACTACACCATAAAAACTGCCGTCAAAATTGGTGCTCACTGGTAGCATTCAGAATTCACACGGACTTTTCATGCTTTGTTTTTGAAGTGAGACACAAGTGAAAGTTTGGGACCAAGCACATCCTTAACTTTCAATTTCCTGAATGTCGTCAATCTGCATGGTAGGTCCAACCCTACAGCAGAAACTTGATGACTCCCGTCCATGACTTGGATTACTGAACACAGTGGATTACTGAGTGATGTAAAATGGCCTGAGAAGAGGAAAAGCAGGGCTTTATAAAATGCTGGTGCATTGGTCTAATTGTCATGTTTGAAATATCTAGGTTTTTTAGAGCCAGAGGCCTGAATCCTGGCAGTGATACTCAGCCATTAATCTTTCCAAGGCTGATAAACTGACTACCATACATTTTAATGGACAAGATCAAACCTCCGGGGCCTAGTTTTCAGAGGTGCCAAGTACCTGCAGCTTCCACTGACTTCAGCT
Organism: Emydura macquarii macquarii; assembly: GCF_026122565.2. Taxonomy (NCBI): domain Eukaryota; kingdom Metazoa; phylum Chordata; order Testudines; family Chelidae; genus Emydura; species Emydura macquarii. The sequence goes on along the minus strand of NW_027133607.1, from coordinate 7,146,413 downwards.
GGAGTTGCAGATGCTCACCAAGTCTGACCATTAGATTTTGATGTGGCAGATCCCACAGCACTTTTAAGGTTAGGGCTTTGGACCACTGTTTTTGTCCCCAAATTCTCCGACCTACTACTGTACAAATTGCTGAATGCTGGTGGACAGCCGCCTTCCACCCCAGATATGGCTAGGTTCTGCTGGTGGATCACCTTGGGATCCTTTTGATATGACAGGTGCGATATTCAAGTAATATGAACCACAAAAGGGCATATTTTACTGGTTTAAAAATGCTGTTTCATATCCTGAAACAGCCTGACAGGAGCAGGGGGCACTTTATATCTAATAAAATATCTGAGGTTTGTAGAGCCACTGCAAATTATGGGATTTGAAAGTTACCTCAAGGTGACTCAGTGAGATTTTCCTGCATTTGTAACACAGTCTTGTGGATTTAATTTCCTTGTTTACAAACAATATTGATGGAATGTTACAAAAATCTTGCAATATACGAAATGAGTTCAAAATAGGAAAGGTGGGAGCCTGAAGGATTATTTCTGAGCGATGGACATAAGCAGAGAAAGAGACAAAGAGGCTGAAGCATTTGCCAAACCTTGTTCGGTAGTAGAGATATTGGGCTAAATTCATTCCTGGGGTAACTCCACTGACTTCACCAGTTACATTTGGAATGAATTTAGAATTCAGTCTTTTGTTTACAGAGCAAAATCTCATTGAAGCCCAGATCACAGTCTCTGAAATATCCCCACAAGACCAACTTCCTTTTCTACATCGATTTTCAGATGAAGGAACTGCAACGTTACCCTGCTCCATAATCCTGTTCCTCCATATTTACCTCTGAGTGACAGGAATTGATTCTGCTTTGCTGCTTGCCCGTGATCTGACAAAAAGAGCCAGAAAACCTCACTTTCATTCAGTTCCTCGGTTATTCCTTAAGCTGCACAACATCATCTTTAAATGGGTCTTGGCCATTCAGCGTGCTCTGTGGCATGTGCTTGGCTACCAATCTACTAGGATTACACCATCATTTCATCTTCTCGTATACCCAAGGCGAGTTTTTTAAACAAACCATACGAATGGGGCAATTTCTAATATAACTGGTTATATTTCAACATTAGAGGTGACCAAACAAAAATATACCATTTTCCAGGCATTCTTTTTATGTCACCTCTGATAGCAATTATGATGATTATTTATACTATAATAGCTATTAGAAACAGCAACCAGAGAGGGGCCCTGTTGTGCTAAGTGCTATACAGACAAATAGCTAAAAACAGAACCTGTCCCAAAGAGTTTACAATCTGAAAGACAAATTGTAGTGGAGGGTGTGGGGGTAAAATAAACAAACAGCTGAAGATAGGCAGGATGGGGTAATAATAAAAAGCAGACATTTTAGCACAGACTAGCTGTTTGCACAATTGATAGTCAGTCAGTAGCATCAGTAATCACAGTAACACCAACTGGTTCTTTGCTTAGTCGTCACTTATCTTAGTTCCAGAATGCCAATTGCTGCAGCTTCCAGGAGCTGAACACAGTAAAAGGGGATGCATAGAGGTGAATTTAAATAAACCAGCCAAATTTCACTAAAACAGGATTGCCAATCTGCCACCTTTCACATTTTCAAAAAATCAGTTTAGATGCTGATATTACGATGAGGAGTGAAGTATAAAAACTATATACAGTCGATTATACAGATCAAATCAATTAGATTAGATATATTAAATGCAGAATTTGCCATACAGCTTCAGTGCAATCCAGCATCTTGCATTTGGCTTTGGTGTATGTCTGATACTTCAGTGACAGGGAAAAAAATAAATACATGTGAGTAATTATCCAATGCTTTACATAAAGGGAAACATTTCTTCTTTTGACCCATATGGCAAAGTGCCAATGACCGAGAGGGTGAGTATGATTACCCTCATTTGAGCACGTATAACTACAAATTTTATTATAGTTAATAAAATGACCCAGCCCTCTTTGAAAAAACAGCTACAACATTAAACTGTGTACCAGATTCTTTGCTGGTGTAAACTGGTGCAGCTCCACTGACACTGATGGACCTGTGCCCATTTACACCACCTCAGGAGCTATCCTTCTGCACCTCCTCCATAGGCTGATCACACATCACGTGAAGAAGGATTTTCTCTGTGTTTGATTTACACTGACCTGTTTGCTTCATGAAACATCCCTATATTCTCTCACTATTAAACATAAAACAATTTCCAAACAAAAATGTGTGTATTGAAAAGAGAGCTAACACTGGTTCTCAATAGTTTCCCACACCTGACTGCTCCCCTCCATCAACACTGAAAACACGGTTACGTTTTAAAATACAGAATATGGCAGGAACTGAGTCTTTTGTCTCTCCAGATGCCCTCTGCTACTCACCCTGATTTTAATAAAATGGATACATTACCATATGAAAAAAGACTGCACTGGATATATAGTGGCTATTTTTTCTGTAAAAACAAGGAGAGTCCTGTAGCATCTTAAAGACTAACAAATTTCTGTGGGCATAAGCTTAGATGTAGCATAGATGTAAGCTTAGATGTAGCATAAGCATAGATGAATCTGACGAAATGGGTTGCAGCCCACGAAAGCTTATGCCCACAGAAATTTGTTAGTCTTTAAGGTGCTACAGAACTCTCATTTTTGCTGTATACAGAGTAACACGGCTACCCCTTTGGTATTTTTTCCTGTAACTTTTTAACCTTCGGTGGATGAACCCTAACAAATATGCATTTGTCATTAGGGTTACTGTACATTAGAATGCATTAGTCCATATTAATACAGCTCGATTTGTTAGCTGGGACTGCACAAGATCTTCTATAACTCTATGGGAGAAAATGAAAGGCAACATACATACCATCACAGAGTTACAGTTTGGTTGCTGCTAACCCATCGGGTTTTGTTAACATTAAATGGCAACGATCCAAACGTCATTTTATGGCAAGACACTTCAATGAAGCCTTTTAATAGCACACAAACAAGGAAATCATGCATGGACCAATATTAATCTCCCACCTGGAACCCCGGTATGGTGCTGAATTTTAACATCATGCTGCAGGTATAATGCATTACTCTTATGGCACATTAAGGAGAAGGCTTTGAAAGAAACTTAAGACTAACAAAAAGAGAAAGGGCTTGGGTGCATATGCTGGTTTATTTCTGCAGGATCATTCATGAGAGCTAGTCTGTTATTGTGGGGTCAACTGTAAGCATTGTTTGCACTAGTTTGTCACTGCAGATTTAACCATGAGTGCCAGGCCTGATACATTAGCTTGTTGCTGCAGCTTCACTCATGAGGACAAGGATGCATACACAGTGCTTGTATGATTGTCCAGCGTTACTTAACTTTGCTGAGCACACACACTCCCAACGACGTTATATACCCTTCTAAAAATACTCCTGTATTCTACAGCGATGATCCAGCGATGCTAATGCAACATTATTGGAAGATGTAGTGGTTTCAATTATTTACCACAGAATATTATGTTTTATAATACAATATTGTTTAATAAGGGTGTACGGAAAAATTGCAATAGACAAAAAAAAATAGGTCAAAACATTGGGTCCCCAAACCTCCTATCATCTTTAGATTTTAGATCTGTAATGATATTTTATGTAAATTTTGGGCAGGGAAATATCAGAATAATCTCTGCCCTGAATATATTTCACAGAAGCTGGGACCTCTTTATAGTTTATGGCTGGTAACATCCCCTCAGACACTCATTCATTTACAAATTCTTGGTTTTCTTTCCTTACAGCTGGTAGATAGAAGAAAAACACAAAAAACAAACCAGGGACACACAAGTCTTGCCATCACAGGCAATATGTTCTCCAAAACGCAGCAGACAGGACGAAAGGGACTTTGGCATTCTAAGGGTTGCTCATAATTAGTAAATTATTGCCCATCATTTATAAAGCACCTCAAGATGTCTTGGCAGGAGAAGGTGCCAGATGAGTGAAGCCTATTCCTGCTGCAAGGAAAACAAACATCTCATTTTTAAGCAAGATTACAGCTGAAAGGCAGAGGTTTTTAAGGTGTTATGCAGAGCGAGGCTGCAATTAAAGGCACAGTAGGACAGATTAAAAGGTTTTCAATCCTTTAGTCATTTCTCACACTATTGATCCACGGCTGAGGATTTCTGGTGTATTTCAAAGCCCCAGCAGATTAAAGGTTAAATTCCACAGAAATTGGCATCTTGACGTATAGCGTTTCCTTATTGATGTATTTTTTTGTTTTTTAATTACATCTTCTCAGCTGCCCTCTTTGGTGCCCAAGAGCTGTTAAATTCACAACATCAGGCTTTAAAAAACATTATTCATTCTTCTTCACAGCATTGACAGGGTCTGTTCAGCAGGGGGCTCCAGTGACCCATGATGGGGCACTATTCATTAGGGAGGAGCTGCAAACATATAAATCAACATGTCAGAGGAGGAAGCCCAGGCCTGACCCAGCAGGAATGCATGCTACAAACAGATTTGTTCCGCTCAATGCAGCCTCACCTGTCTTCAGCAGCATACACCATGTAATAATCAATTATGCTGACAAGCTTCCCTACAAATCGGTGCAGCTTCAGTTACTCATGGGCCTCCGAGATGAAAGGCAGAGAAGGAGCCCTGGTCAAAGGACAGCAGGAAGGAGGAGTAAGCTCCCTTATGAGGTGGCAACATCTTGGTAGTTAAAACCTATCAGATCAGTGACTCCATTCACCCCTGCCAGGGCAGGCTGGATTGTCTCCCAATGGAAGATAAAGATATCAGACTGATTCTACATTTAATTCAAGAGGAATACGAATAAGGTAACCAGATAGCAAGTGTGAAAAACCTGGACACCTCTAATTTTTGGGAGTGGGTGGAGTATATTTGCATATATAAGACAAATCCCCTAAAATCGGGACATCTGGTCACCCTACGTATGAAAAGCCACGAATCTGAACTTCCTTAATGATCCCAGGTGTTTTGATCTAGGGTGTTGATTCGGGGCTATACAGCAAGAGGGACTATCGTTGAAGTCTGATTCTGGGTCTAGATCTGTCTGAACACTAGCAAAGTTGGGGCTATTTTGAATCACAGGGTTTTGGTTTAGGCCCAACTCTAAACTAGATCTTAGCCAAATGGGCAAGACAGCTGCAGCTAGACAAAACTATAATCACACATGCAAAGTTTCCTCTCTTCAGCAAGGCTGTAGGATGTGAACAGTCGGCAAAGATCTTTTTCGGCTTTCTGTCCTACAGCCAAACGTATCCATCCTTCATTCCCCTCTGGACCCGTTCTCCATATTGCAGTACTGGCTCTTTCCATATTGTCTCAAAATCTCTTCTAGGGTAACTGCCAAATCACTGCACCCATGGTGCCAACTGCAAGCATTTTAAGTGGCAGAGCAGGCTTACATGAAAAGCTTTTATACAGTCCCAGGGCATATGGGACATTGTTTGTTTTGTTTGTTGTCTTTTAAACAGAGAATCTCTGCTCAGCCGGGCCAAAGCTCGCCTGCTTCCAGGATGCAAGCTGCTTACTCCGCTTGAAAACAGAAAGCTTATTGGCTGCTCAACATTTTCATCATTGTAGCAAAAGTACGAAGAGGGTGCAGAGCGCGATGTAGACTGTCGGCGCTTGATTCACTACGGCCTTACTGCCACACCAGACTAGTGTAACTCCACTGACTTCACAATGGTGTTACAACAGCACAGAACTGGAGTAATGGAGAGATGAATCAAGTTCTTGATATTATTATTATTAGATATTGGCCTCAGCCAAACATTTCAGACTGGAAACAAGACATGCACTTCCCAAAGGTTCAGGGGTGTTCTGATCTGGGATTTTGGGTTCAAATCATTTTAGAATATAATAGTAATAATACCTGGTTCTTACAGAGCGCTTTTCATCAGCAGATTTCAAAGCGCCTCACAATCTTTAATATATTTACCCCTACAATAGCCGTATGTGGTAGGGAAGTATTATTTTTATCATACCCATTTTACAGACAGGAAACTGAGGCACAGAGAGGCTAAATCCCAAATCTCACAAAAGTCTGTGGTGGAGCAGGAAAATTAACACTGGTCTCCCACGTCTTAATTGGTGCCCTAGCCACCCAGCTATTCTTTCCAATAGCAAAGATCCATTCTGGATATGAATTTCCTCAGAATTCAAGAGTGTTTAGATTTTGGTTCAAGTCCATTTTTTTTAAAGTAACCTTTTATTTTACTACTAGTAATAAAGCTCTGCATGATCATTAAGAAGGGAAACTTCGAATTCTTCCGGTTTTCCTTTCAGTTGATACCTACAGATAACTTTACCACGTGTACAGCAAGAACGATGGATTGGAAAAGGGCATTCTCCATCCTGTCGAGTGTACTCTGGGCAGAAGATATAAATACAGCACTCTCCTATGCTTTCTATGCGACAGATTCAACCCCAAATATTCACAACCCACCCAGCAGTACTCTTTTTAAATGATCACGGATGTCTTCACAAGATACAGAATTTCTGTTCTTCCTCTCTGAGTTATTCTGCCCCACCCCCCTTTTTCCCCTGAGTCCCTTGCTTAACGTATTATGACTTTACAGACACTGACAGGGTTTCAATAGCAGTGTGAGCCTAGCCAAAAATGCACCTTAGGCATACAGCTCTGCATCCAATCGGAAACAGTAAGCTGTGTCTGTCTAACCTCCTCCCCGCCCCAACCCAGGCTCTGCCACCTGGGATCTAGAAACCCGCTGTTATCTGACCTGTGATGCTCTACAATGTCAGGCTGCCACTTGCAATTTGGATACTCTGTTGTCAATTAATAACAGTTTGTTATTCAGCAGCTGGGTGAAGCATAGTGTCCGTCCCCCCCATCCCCCCGGCACATGATTAGGTTTTCTGGTGAGGGAGGCAGTCACAGAAAACGGTCAAGCTGCTAAAAATCTGGACAGGCTCTTGTGATCCAATAAATATCGAGTGCTTCCAGGGCCTTGCACAGTGAACTGAGGATTTTCTCCAGACCTGCTAGAGATCTGTCTGTAAACACCTCCACTCCCTTTGCTGAAGTTCCAACACTCTAACCAATGCCACATAACTCTATTCAATTATTACATTCACTTGGCGGGGAACAATATGGTTAAGAGTTACTGCTAATGGTTGAGGGGGGGAGATTTTCCCAGGCATAAAGGAAAAATTAAAAATTAACAGGAGTTGAGTACCATAACTCCCCTTTGTGTCTTTGAAAAGGTCTCCCCAATGAACAGGACACAGCAAGTCCAAATGGACAGGACACTGGACTGTGGTTCATCAGACCTTGGTTCTATTCCCAGCTCTGTCACTGACCTACTGTGTGAACCTGGGCAAGTTACTTAATCCTTCTGTGCCTCCATTTCTCAATCTGGAAAATGGGGATAACAGTGCAGAATCATCTTTGTAAAGCACTGTGAGATCCTCCAGCTGAAACATGCTGGTTCTGATTTGTCGGACTGACTCATTAGGGGTTACCTCAGAGTGAGCAGCGTGCTACACAGAGTCTCTTGCAGTGGTGCACTTTTACGTTATGTCAGGGCCTATAAACAGGCACCCTTTTTGGTGTGTATAAATTTAAATACATAGTTATATTAATATGTAAGTGCAAGGGATTATTCTTTTATGGCAGCAAATTCTCACTTTAATCTCCCTAGGTAGCCCCTTACTTCACAGTCAGATTGAAACCAATGGGACTATTCAAAAGGTAAGAGATTATCTACACAGCAATTGGGAGGGGTGACAGCAGCACACGCACAGAGCCACCTGAGCTAGTGACCATGCTGCTGAGGCTTCGTGACTATTTTTATCGAATTAGCGATCAAGCCTAGCATGGGCATGTCCTCCTGTGCTTCAATCACACCCCCCACTGCAGTGTAGACGTACCCTGCTGTGCGTAAGGACTGTAGAATACGGCTCATTATTATAGTTATCATCTGGTTTCTGTTACAACTGCTTGCTCTCCACATGCTCATAACTCCTTGAAAAAATCTCCTTTTTGGCGAAAAGTCTGTGCGTCTGGTTGCACCCTACAGGAGACGGAACAAAATCCATTCATCTTTTTGTGGGCCCCACCTCCTCTTAATTAGATCAGAATGGAAAATAACATCTTTTCCCACCAAGGAAAGCGTCCCACTTTGCTGATCCACAACTCAAAAATAGTTGAACTCCGATCAAAAATATAAGGTCAGATATAGGTCAGATATAGCCACTTTTACGTCTGTCTGTCTGCCTGCTGTGGTATTGTCTTCATATTGGCTTTATCCTGCAAAGGGCTGAGCACTCGGCTCCCCATTGAAGTCAGTGGAAGATAAGGATGCTCTACACTTCTCAGCTCTTCTAAAACTGAGCCCCATGTTTAACATAAGAACAGCCATGCTGGGTCAGACCAATGGATCATCTAGCCCAGTGTCCTGTCTTTTGACTGTGGCCAGTATCAGATGCTCCAGAAAAGAATGAAAAGAAAATAGAAACCAGCAAGGAATCCATCCTGTCGTCCATTCCCAGCCTCTGGGCAGTTGGAAGTTTAGGAACACCCAGAGCATGGGGTTATGTCCCTGACCATCCCTGGCTAATAGCCATTGATGGACCTATCCTCCATGAACTTATCTCATTTTATTTTTTAAGCCAGTTATACTTTTGGCCTTCACAACATCCCCAGCAATAGGTTCCACAGGTTGGCTGTGTACTGTGTGAAGAGGTATTTCCTTTTGTTTGTTTTAAACCTGCTGCCTATTAATTTCATTGGGTGACCCCTGGTTCGCATGCTATGCGAAGACGTAAATAACGCTTCCCTATTCATTTTCTCCATACCACAGATGTTGTTATAGACTTCTAACATATCCCCTCTTAGTCGTCTTTTTCTAAACTGAATAGATCCAATCTTTTTAATCTTTTCTCATATGGAAGCTGTTCCATACACAATCAGTTTTTGTTGTTTTTCTCTGTAATTTTTCCAATTCTAATCTATCACTTTTGGAGATGGGGTGACCAGAACTGCGCACAGTATTCAAGGGGTGAGAGAACAATGGATTTATATAGTGGCCTTGTGATACTTTGTCTTATTATTGATCCCTTTCCTAGTGGTTCCTAGCTTTCTGTTAGCTTTTTTGACTGCCACTGCACACTGAGCAGATGTTTAGAGAACTATCTGCAATGCCTCCAAGATCTCCTTCTTGAGTGGTAACAGCTAATACAGACCTCATCATTTTGTATGTATAGTTGGGATTATGTTTTCCAATATGCATTACTTTGTATTTATCGACATAGAATTTCATCTGCCATTTTGTTGCTCAGTCACACAGTTTTGTGAGATCACTTTGTAACTCTTTGCAGTCAGCTTTGGACTTAACTATCTTGAGTAATTTTGTATTATCTGCAAATTTTGTCACTTCACAGTTTACCCCTTTTTCCAGAATATTTATGAATATGTGGAATATCACTGATCACAGTAACAGATCCTTGGGGGATTCTGCTATTTATCACTCTCCATTTTGAAAACTGACTATTTATTCCTACTCTTGGTTTCCTATCTTTTAACCATTACTGATCCATGAGAAGACCTTCCCTATTATCCCATGACTTCTTACTTTGCCTAAGAGCCTTTGGTGAGGGACCTTGCCAAAGACTTTCTGAAAGTCCAAGTACATGAGAGCCACTGGATCACTTTGTCCACGTGCTTGTTGATCCCCGCAAAGAATTCTAATAGATGGGTGAGGTATGATTTCTCTTTACAAAAGCTGTGTTGATTCTTCTCCAACATAGCGTTTTTATCCATGTGTCTGATAATTCCAATCTTTACTATAGTTTCAACCAATTTTCCTGGTACTGTAGTTAGGCTTGGCTTACTGGCCTGTAATTGCCAGGATTGCCTCAGGAGCCTTTTTAAAAAATCAGCATTACATTAGCTATCCTCCAGTCATCTGGTACAGAGGCTGATTTAAGGAATAGGCTTTATACTGCAGTTAGTAATTCTGCAATTTCACATTTGAGTTCTTTCAGAACTCTTAGGTGAATATTATATACTCCTGGTAACTTATTATTGCTTAATTTATCAATTTTTTCCAAAACCTCTTCTAATGACACCTGAATCTGGGACGGTTCCTCATGTTTGTCACCTAAAAAAATGTCTCAAGTGTGGGACTCTCCCTCACATCCCCTGCAGAGAAGACCCATGCAAAGAATTCATTTAGCTTCCCTGCAACAGCCTTGTCTTCCTTGAGTTCTCCTTTAGCACCTCAGTTGTCCACTGACTGTCCAAAAAGCCCCAATGACTGTTTGGCAAGCTTCCTGCTTCTGATGTACTTAAAACATTTTTTGCTATTAGTTTTTGAGTCTTTTATAGATGCTCTTCAAATTCTTTTTTGGCCTGCCCATTTATATTTTTACACTTGACTTGCCAGAGTTTATGCTCTTTTTTCCTCAGTAGGATTTTTAAAGGATGCCTTTTTGCCACTAATCACCTCTTCCACTCTGCTATTTAGCCATGGTGGCATTTCTTTGGTCCTCTTATTTTATTTATTTCTTTATTTTTATTTGGGAATAAACATTTAATGTGAGCCTCTATTATGGTATTTTTCAAGTTTCCATGCAGCTAGTAGGCATTTCACTCTTGTGACTGTTTCTTTTAACTTCTGCGTAACTAGCTTCTTTATTTTTGTGTGGTTCCCTTTTTGGAAGGTAAATGCTACTATGATGGATTTCTTTGTTATTTCCCCCCTACAAAGATGTTAAATTTAATTATATTATGGTCACTATTACTGAGTGGTTCAGCTACATTTGCCTCTTGGACCAGATCCTTTGCGCCACTTAGGACTAAATCAAGAACTGCCTCTTTCCTTGTGGGTTCCACTACTAGCTGCTCCAAGAAGTCATTAGTGGTGTCTAGAAATTTTATTTCTGCATCCTGTCCGGAGGTGATATGCCCAATCAATATGGGGATAGTTGAAATCTCCCATTATTATTGAGTTTTTTATTTTTGTAGTCTCTCTAATTTCTCTGAGCATTTCAGTCACTGTCACCATCCTGGTCAGGTATTATATTCCTATTGCTATATTATTAATTAAGCATGGAATTTCTATCCATAGAGATTCTATAGTTTGGTTTGATTCATTTCAGATTTTTACTATATTTGACTTTGCTTTCTTTTACATACAGTTCCACTCCCACACCAGCGTGACCTACTCTGTCATTCCTATATATTTTATACCTTGGTATTAATTCCTATGCATTTTATATCTTGGTATTAAGTAAATGCATATGTAAGTTATTATTTAGCTGTCATGTTTACCTCACATCAAGTGATCCAGCATGCTTTTGTTCCAGCAAGCTACAATACTGACGAAGAGTAAAATGTACAACTCTTTAAGATAGAACATGTACTGTGAGATATGCATTTTGCTGTATTATCTCTGATCACGAAGCAGAATTGCTTTCTTCCTGTCAAACAGAGATGCACATATATTTATTTATTTAGATTTCACAGATACGTCCATCCTATGCTTTTGACACAATACATGATTTGATTGAAACCCCTGGCTTTTTAGTATACAATCAACTAAAATGAGAAGGACCCCAAAAATCAACTTTGCCCACCGCTGCTAAGGTCCAATAAAGGCATAAACACCACCTCAGAATCAATGGTATCAAAGGATGCTGACGATAACCTACTCAACATGGATATCTGATCTTCATCCATTGCTACGAGATCGACTAATACCAAGCACAGTGTTTCTGTACTACACCTAGATGAAACACCAGGATTGAGGCTGGCTGAAGAGGCATGAATACCTCCAAGGTATTTCTGGAAGATATTCTTCTTGATATTCATCCTCCAAAAGAAGAGATTTGAGATGGTGTCTCTCCAGATATCAGCTTTTGTCAAATCAGTATTTCCTCAATAAGGGTGTAACAACTGTTGCTTTTAAAAAAGCTGGCACCTAGCCCTTTCTCAGCTCATAACTGACACTTATCTCTGACAATGGCTTCACAACCTCCGCGTTGACTTTCACCAGTCATGTGGGACGAGAATCGAATGCAAGGATCATGTTCCCCAGCAGTCTTAGTGAACATCACAGGCTGATACATAGTGAAGACTCTATTTGTGTCCCTGGAAACCAATTCTGTCACCATGGAGTAATAAAGCTGTGTCCTGATATGAGCAATCTTCTCTCCAGATTTCTAATTCTTCACAGTCAGAAACACTCCACTCTCATACTATCTCCAAATAGCCCTGATTACCCAGAGTTGTCAGCTTCCCAGATACAGTTCCACTGTTCAGGCCTTTGCCCACAGATCGCGTAGCAGAAGGTTAAAATTCTTTATTTTATTTAAACTCCTTAATCTGGCAGAAAATGAGATCCAATGATTGGAGGCTGAAGGTAAATAAACTCAGACTAGAAATAAGGCGCACATTTTTAACACTGATGGTAATTAACCATTGGAACAACTTAACGAGGGAAGTGGTGGATTCTCCGCCACTTGAAATCATTCAATCAAGACTGAATGTCTTTAAAGATATGCTCTATGGGCTTGAGGCAGAAATCACTGGGTGATGTTCTCTGGGCTGTGTAATACAGGAGGTCAGACTAGATGATCATAATGGTCTCGTCCGGCCTAAAATTCTATTAATTTACTTTGATTTTAATCTAACAAACTTCATGCCAAAGGATGCCCATGATATACATTTAAAGAGACAATACCATAGGAATTACAAACCATAAATCTGCTAAAAGCAGCAGCAGCGCTTCTTCCTCCAGTCCTACTACAGCTCAACAAATCAGGATTCACCAGACCAAGATGCTTTAAACCAGGGGTTCTCAAACTTTTTTCTAGGATCCCCTTTGAAAAGATTTCAGGCTGTGATGACCCTCCCCCAAAAAGTGAAGGCCCCTCCCATGCCATGCCATGCCATGCCATCCCATCCGACTCCCCGCCGACCTCCAGGCCATGCCACCCTTACTTCTTGCGCTGCTGCTGGGGGTGGTGCTGCCTTCAGAGCACCCGGCCACCCAGCTCTGAAGGGCTCTGGCTGCCAGCCATGCCTGGGGCTGCCAGCCACAGCCATGGCATGCATGGGGGGCTGACACCTCATGACCCCCCCCCCCACATAATAACCTCGTGACCCCCTGCTTTAAACCCCTGCTTTAAACCCTCCTAACCCACACTGCATTTTTTCCACCAGACAGAAATCCCACTTTCAGCAGCTGCTCAAAGAGATGCACTTGCCAGCACCCCTGGAAAGCGCAGGGAACATAGGACGATCGCATTCCAAAGGAAAGGGGCCCTCTTTGTCTTTTGTCTTATACTTCCATTATAAACTCTTTGGGACAGCAACTGTGTTTTTGTTCTATGTTTGTAAAGAGCCTAGCAGAATGGGGTCCCAACCCAGGGCTATGGTTCCTAGGGTCTACGGTAATACAAATAAATAATAAGAGACTGAATGATACTCTAGTAACTGTATAAGGAACACTGCTGCACCTGCAGGGAGATGAACTGGATAACCTAATAGGCCTTCTCTATTTCTCACTTTTATGATATTGCTGAGTTCTGCTGACTATTATTAAATACATTTTTTAAGGTATTTTAATTAACTCCTCTAAATGGATTTCCATTCATTCACTCCTACCAAGTGGATATTGTCAGGGACATTAGCAACATGATGAAATAGCTTCAGGCTCGTGCTGGTTTTACTGAGTTACATACACAAGAAAAGTCATTAGCCCTCACCCTTAATGTACCCTCTTTACTGTTGCATAACTGTATATCACTCAAAAGTGCAAGCACCAGCCATGCTCTTCCTTTATTAATCAACACATATTTGTGCAGGGCAGTACTGAAAGGCAAGTCTCACTTGTATCACATAGAGTTCATATCTTCAGGAACTGCTGCCTTGCGCTTTTAATCTAGCTGAATATTCTCATTGAAGGAAGTGACTCCTTTTAGGAATTTAAACCACTCTTTTCCAATTTCGAGACAAACTCAAGGCAATGAAATGATTTGTTTTCCATCTAATGAGTGACAGGCTTCTCTCTCTTTTGTAATATCTGCTTTACAACATCATTACCAGGCAGCAGCGTGACACAAATTGAATATGGCCCATGAAATTAATGATGTTAAAAGGCAGGACATAAATTCTGGAAGTGCAGTGAAACTCTGCAAAACATGTTTTTCTACCGGTATCTCAATAGTGGAGAATGAGGGAGAGAGTTATAAAGAATAATACAGGCTATTACATGTACCTTAGTTTACTTGCTTGATATTCTTCCATTTGTCTACATGGAGTTGAATTAAAAGGGCTCTTATGAAGAACAAGAAGGAAGCAAAACAATGACTAGAGGTAAAATATCTCTATGCAAAATACATGAAAGGTCCTTAAAAAGAACAATGGGTGGGCTATTAACTGGGAAGTAGCTACTTACCTAGCTCCAGCCAGATAGCAGGTCTATTTTTCCAGGGCTGGGACCTTTAAATCAAAAGGACACTAAACCAATAAAAAATCCCTGGCTGGAGAGGAAAGGGTGTGATAATCAGGGTCCAAGGACCCCAAAGGGAGAACAGAAGATTTAAACCCCCCAAATAAATCAACTAATTTAATGCCAATGTGATGTTTGGGGGGACCACCCAGACCAGTAAGGAGTTCTCTCACCGCCTGCCCTCCAAAGGTCTCCCCATGGCTCCCACCAGCCCAGTTATTCTTTCAGGGTGAAACCAACAGTCGTCCCAGTCCTGAGTGTTCCCAAATACGTTCTCCCTGCGTTCTTCACTACCAAACACTCTGACTTTTCCCCTTCGCTTCTTCAACCAGAAGGCGAGAAACCAGCCCGTCCACCTCCAGATACCAGCTTACTTTGGCACACACACACCACACGGTTTGCACACCAGAGACCTGCTTGCAATAAAAGCAAAGAGAAAGGTTTTTTTAAATAGAAAAATCAGAGCTTCAAAGCTGAAATAGGAAGGGAAAGCAAACATACACAAGTTATACAGAAAATAGAGGTAAAGACGCAACTTCTGGGTTTACTCTTTCAAATTAGATAAAATCCCATAACCCGAAATAAACAAACAAAAAAATAATAATAAGCCAAAAGCTTGCACTTTGCTCCCTCACTTTTGAATCCATTTTGGCCTATTTTGCAAGTGTAAATCTCAGTTCACTGAATGCCTAGCAGCTGCTCAGGGGGAGAAATGCTGATGGAGAGACACAAAGAGGCAGAGAATGCAGAAGAGACAGTCAGTCTGGGACAGAGGCTCTGCAGGATGTGTCTGAGGCAGCTAGGCTTGTCTATGCTTTGAGAGAGGCACTAACCTTTAGGCAAGACCTGGGCATGCAGACCTTTCGGGTTTTTAACCCTTTTATCTGCTTCCTTGTGCAGCTTTGGGTGAATACTCAATACACCTGTTTGGTAGGAGCTATTCTGAGTCACTTAATCAGCTGCTGGAGGGAAGCATGTTGCAGGTGTCAAATACAGTTGGGCTTGATGTGTTAACATGATTGGAAACACGGGGACTGCTCCCTGGGCTCCAGTTTAAGACGGAGGAACTGCAGACTTCTACCCAGAGACAGGTAAAGGTGTGGAAACCCATCATCTGTGGGATACACTCGTGGCATTGCCAAGGGGTCTAAGGCACTGTAAAGGTGGCAGACGGTGGAAATAGGGGTGTTATAGCCTGGTGATTCAGCATAAGTTTGGTGAACGGCAGAGGAGAAGCAGAGGCAGACAGGCCCATCCCCTGGAAACAGTACCCGCAAGAGACTGGGGAAGAGATCACAGGTGCAGCTTGCCCCAAACCATCATTCCAGTGTACAAAAAGGCCAGCCTATCACTTCAAATTCTGGCCTGTTTTGTGATGCCTGTGAGAAAATACACAAATTCTAGACACTGTTTGGAAAAGTGAAACATGCACTCCACACAAGCTGGCTTATGGTCATCTCACTGCTGTCTTTTATGGCTAGAATGCCTGGTAGATCCAGGATAGGGCTCATCTTTGTATTCAGGGAGTGCAAAACTCTCTGTCTACTCAGATTTTTATATGGCTCCATTAATGTAGTACCTGAACTCCTCTCATATATTTACCCTTAGAACACCCCTCTGAGGTAGGGCCACACTGTTATCCCCAATTTATGGATGGGGAACCAAGGCACAGAGAGACTAAGTGACTTGCCCAAGGTCACAAAGGGAATCTGTGACAGAGCCAAAGACTGAACCAGTTTCAGGAGTCCCAGTCCAGTGCCTTAACCACAAGGCCAGCCTTCCTCTTGGCTCTTATGTGAGGATGTACGCAAGAAGAAGGCTCACTGATTCCCTTCTCCCTCTAAGCACAGGACTAGCCAAAACTAGGCCCAACGAGCAAAACTGAGGACACTCAACGTAATGGCTAACAGCAAGAAAAGGGAGAGTATATTGAACAATTAATCATACATAGAAGACACACACACACGAGTCACAAGGATAATAATACTAAGCACATATAGACACAGTGCTTCATTTCTTAACAGTGTAGCCAAATGATGATAGGGAAGTGAAGAAAAACTGCAAAAACAGAATGAGAATCTGTCCCTGTGTAGAGTGGAGCAAAAAAGAAATGGCTGCTATCTTGTGAGACATGCTCCCAGATGGGCACCAAAACAAAGGCCTAGACAGATAGAGAATGACAACGATCCAGCTTCAACCTGAAGCTAATTGAAATTCAGAGGGTGCAAGATCATCTGAAACAAACAGCAAAAAAACCTCAAAAACAACAACACACACACACAAAAGCTATCAGCTCCACACAGCTCTAGAATTTAGCCCAGCTGAGTTTTGAGGTCAGTAAAAAGCCACCTCACCTAAATTAACAAGAGATCATTTGTCAGAGTTTTGAGAGATTGTCAGTTATCTCATTGCAATGAGTCTCATTTGTAAATTCAGACTCTTGGATGGATGAGTGAGGATAAAGTCACTAGTGAGGTAGGCTAGATAGACCTAGAGGCTCAGGTCACTCAGACGTCACCTGAGAAGCTGGGTGTTTCAATTTTCTGTCCATCAAGCCTCTTAATCTTCATTAAACCAAATATGCTTCTGACATTGTTCCGGGCTTTGGAGTTTCCACATGGGAAGGACCCCCTCTGAGGGAGCGGGGACACGGCAGAGCCATCCAAGAGGGTCCTGGGAATGGTTAAAATGGATTCAAATTCCAGTGGGAACCACTACAAAAGATCAGCATTGACATTTGCAGTGTGGTTGTTGCCATGTTGGGCCCAGAATATGAGAGGGACAAAGTGGGTGAGGTCAGATCTTTTAGTGACAGGCATTTCTGTGATGTTTTCTGTATTTTGATTAAAAAATTAACAAAGAGCACAATACATTTATTCACCACTGGAAGTATATGTTGATATTTTTTAAATAGCAACCGCTCAAAAAATGGACCAAAATGGCTTTGTGCAAGAAGTGTTAGTTTATAAAAAAGTAAGTAACAAAATAGCTTTTACAATAACTCCGGGCAGATCTGCAGTGGTCCTTCTTTAAAACGAGGATGTTTTTGAGAGGAGATAAAGGAAAACAAGTATAAAAATACCCCAATACACTTTTCAAAAACAAAACAGCTGGGTTCTCTGGATGGGGATCTATAACTCAGCAGACAGTTACACTTTTGCCAACACCTTATTACAATTATTTCAGTTATAACATGTTGCCACACAGAGTCTGGTCCTGTCAGCATAGGGCCTGGACATTATCATTGACATCTATGACAGATGGGCCACCAACAACTAACACCTCCTGGAGAGCCGCCCTAAGGTAGTAGCTATTGGATTCTACAGTGTTATTGTTGCTCTTCATTTACACCCCAGCGCACACAAACAAAGACAATCCTACAGCTGACTGGAGGACAATTCCTTTTTGCTGAAACTTTTCAAAATTTGTTCTCATTCTGTGTGGGATCAAAACCTTGTGAATGTTTAGCAAAAACAGAGCTGTGCAAAATGTCGGACCGAAACTTGATGGATGGGTGGCTTGGTGATTAGGGCACTGGGATGTGAGAGACCCAAGCTGACGGCCCTGCTCTGTTTGATTCAGAGCAGTTTCTCATCCTCTATCACTCAGAAGCTGGCAGAGCAGGGATCTGAACCTGAATCTCCCATATCCCAGGCCACTACCCTAACCGTGAGGCTATCCAATGTGAGATTCCTTCTTCCCTCCGCCCTCTTATAAAAACATTGTCAAAACCAACAGGTCTATGAAATGCTTCAGCTTCAACAAAACATGTTCTGACTGGCTATGGACAATATCTTAATATGCTTCATCACTTCTGTAAGTAATCAGCAATACTTTCTCTGTGCTTTCCTCCATGCACAATTTAGTTAGTAAGTAAACAGAGAGGTTACTAAGTAGTAAGCCAGGCTGTATTTAAGATAAAAAGAAAAAAAAACATATTACAGAAAATATTAACCCAAATTCCCTTAGCCCTGTGACTCATTCATGTGTTAAAGCTGTCTGCACTGAATTCATAGCTTCATAGATTTTTAAATCCAGTAAGGATCAATTTGATCATCTAGTCTCCTGAATAAAAAGGCTGCAGAACATAAAATTCATATAGACTTTTCACCATTTATACCCTGTATTAACTTTTTACATTTCCCACGGGTAGGACAATGGCAAGTGAGTGATGACCGTGTTTCTACTCAATGGCACTTGCTGATGGCTCACGTGCAACAGCACGACAGGACCATCCTTGGTTCACAACACACCAGACGGATTTTTAACCTCCCAACACTCCACCAAAAAGCCATGGAAGGGGAGAAAAACTTGTGTGGTGGTTTTGGGGATGAACAAATATGCAGGGTAATTTACTCAACGAATGTCGTCTGGTGTCCTACACATTGAAAGACTGAGCAAATCATGATTTTCCTTGAATTTACTCCCTGGATTATTTTGCGAAAAAAGGCAACACCAGTTTGCTGTGCCTATCTGAGAGCCTCTATTCAAGTTGCATGGGTTCGTGGCGCTTGGTTACATAAACCACATGGTGCTCTTGTTCTGATTTGACAAATGTCACTCTTACGATCAACAAGTGGTATAGAAGAAACTACCAGGCCTTACAGTCTCCAAGGGAGAGGTAGTAATTACTATAAAATTTATAGGCTGGGTGCAGAGTTTAAATGGTATTTTCTCTTGCCACATGTATACAAAGGGCCAGATTCAGCAGACCTTACTCATGTTGACTAGTACATCACTTCATGAGTGATCCCATAATGGGGGCATTTGCAAAATAAGGTTTTTCTCAATATGAGTAATGGTCTCAGAAACTGGATCAAAATAAATGCATTTGCACATACCATCCTAGCTGGATAAGGGGGTGGATATAGGGGGCCTTCTTTGGTTTACTCATTAAATCCTGTGTCAGATCGCTGGCAAGAGATTTGTGTTAAAAAGCAAGGGCCATCCCATATAAAATATGTGATACATTTACTGGTGTGTAACTTTCTGTCAACAACATCAGCCACTGACACAAGGCAAGTGTGTGTGTGACCAGTCCTAGATGCCTGAATACTGCATTCAGGTCATTATCTGCCTCATTTAATCACCTCTGTGCTAGAGCCCAGGTGATGGGTTTTGGAAACACTGTGCCATTACTGTGTTAATTAGCAGCATGCCATCCCACTGAAGACATACTATCTCAGGAGCGAACACTGAATGCACAAGCTTAAAGCTGCTGGTAAAACAAAAATCTCTCAAAAATTTGCAGCAAATAACGACAAATAGGGCATGAGCACTGCTGAAACAGATTGATTGTCAAATCTGCATTCTAATTTGGAGATGAGGAAGGGTGAACTTCTTGAGGGCTTCAGAAAGAAAACAGGTCTGCTTTGGAGGAAAACCTGTTGATAATTGTTTATATTAAAAGTCGGCTGCACCCATTTTGCTGAGTACAGCATGCTCAAAGTACACATGCGGAGAAACACTTTTTTACTGTATACAGATTCTGTATTAGACACGTAATGGAAACTTTTTTGTTTCATTCATGTCTGTTCCTCCAACAACGTGACCAGGATGGGTAAGATGTACCAAAATCCTTCACTTTTCAGGCACAGCTGGTAGTGTCGATACTGATGTAAGAGACATTATACATGATCCAAGCAGCAGCGGACCTGCCATAAAAGACCAGAAAGGAATTCTCAGCCCTGGGGTCCACAGACTAAGTCACAGGCCAGGAGACTAAGCCACAAGCACAGAACACAGCAGACAAGCCAGATCTTTCTTGGTTGAGTCAAACAATTCACCCTCCTCCTCTTCCTCCCCTGCATTGCAGGCAGAGACGTCCACCTCATACCCACCCTCCACAGAGCAAAAGCCTCTAGTCCGCTCTTCTAACCACACTCTCCTCTCATAGCATAATGGATGCTGGGTTATATTTTCGGACACTGCATCCTAATTACAACCTATATTAAAAACTATGCCACTTTGTCAACAGGATTTATCCACAGGCTCAAAAAATGTCCAAATCAACTAAAAAGAGAAACCAAACCATTGTTCAACTGCTGTTCACAGCTTCTGCCACCTGGTGATGAATGTTTCTTCCTGTATTAACTTGCTGTCATGAATAAAAATGATAGGAAATCGGCTTTTATGCTCCAGTTTAGTTACTATCCACCTTGTAACCCAGAGTGAAGAAGCTCCATGACTTGAATGCTTGTAAACCCATGTTTTAGAAATACACATGTTCAAGCACAGCATACAGGTAAGCGGAAGGCCTTTTCCAAGAAAGAATTCATAGAAATCAGAGACGAAAGAGATTCAATTCATAACAAGCCATGTCTAATAATGATGGAAATTCCCCAGTTCAGGATATTTAAAACTACACTGACAAAGCACTGAAATACATGCAGTAAGGGGCAATTCTGCTCTTACAAGAGGATGGGCTGATGACTGAATAGTTCTTTTCCATCTCTAACGTCTAAGATTCCCTGATAAACTCCCCTTCCAGACCAGATGGCTCCCAGGCAGTTATGGAGCACACAGAATAAGCATTTTGTTTTGTCTTTTGCTCATCCATTATTTTCCCCATGCGAACGACAGTCAAGTTATTGTCCTGTGAATAAATCCATTTAGGCCTAAGCAATGTTGGCTGCAAGGGAGAAATTGAGGGAGCAGAGGAAGCCAAACTTGGCACCAGCAGAGCACGGGTACACTCATCCACAAAACATTCATCCATTAACCAAACAGCAGCATTTCCAAACCCAGCAGGTCACTCACGAGCCCTGCTGGGAAACAGAAATTAACTCAGAATGGAGACAATTTGTCTTTAGACTGCTGTCATATTTGCAAGAACTTTCTGGCAATGCAATGCTGATAAGGGCAGCAATTGCTCCAACAACCGAGTCACATAAAACAAAAGCTTATCAAGGAGCCAGGTGGCACTCAAGATTGGTGCAGCATCTTTCTACCTCTGGGACATGTGCTTCAAATGCAGCAAGAGCAGAGGAGAAATTTACCTCTCACAGCAATGTGCAGGTGAAAATAACAGCAACAGATTTAACTCAATTCCATTGATTCCAATTCCAATTGATAAGGATCAATTACACTAACTCAATTAACTGTTTGGTTCTTTTTTTAAAAAAGGGTATTGGAGAGTGGAGCTTTCTGGAAAAAGCCAAGGCCTGTCTCAGTCACAGGATGGAACGCAGCCTTGATAATGAAGAGCTGATGAGAACTGTCAATGTTTTATGGGAGTGGTACAGCTGGGACCAGGGAGTAAGGCTGACAAAATGAAGCAGGCCATTTGACTCAATTTCTGAAGTTCAAGCAGAGTGTAAAGCAGTGTTAGAAAAGTGCCGGTGCTGTTGATGGGTCAGAACAGAATGTAATATGTTTGACCAATGTTAGGGGGGAAAGAGTCTGCTTAAAAATGCTCATAAAAGCTTAAAAGTGGCATCAGGGCCAAGAATGTGTTATAAAAAGCACCGTCACTTGTGTCACTTTCCATCCAAGGATCTCAAAGTGCTTCATAAATGGATGAATTAAACCTCCCAACATCCCTGTAAGGTAGGTAAAACTCTACTTTACAAATGGGGGAATGAGGCACAGAAAGAGTAAATTACTTGCTCAAAGACATGCAAGTCAGTGACAGAGCTGTGGGAAAACCAACCAACCAACCAAAACATGGGAAACCTGACTCCTAGTCCTGTGCTGCAACCACAACACCCCTCTCCTTTTAAATCTTCACATCAATGCGGAATAGATCCGATTGCGGAAATCGCGTTTGACAGCCCGCAGAAAGTCTGCTCGGGAATGTGTCTGGAATGGTGATGCATCCGAGTTTGACAAGATGTTCCTCCAATGGCCGTACTGCCAAACCCAAGAGTTCAACAATAAACAGGCGACAAACAAAATACATTGGCGAAATTTATTTTCAGCCTGAAATGTACCCAAAGTATTACAGAAGCAGCCAGGGGAACTTCACACCAAGGACACAGCCCAGTAGGCTAAGCAGAATGATGGCAGGAGGTTGTGCTGTCATTTGAAGGACAGCGATCAAGATTGGGTTCCCTTGCGAATAGGAGAAGTTGGTAGAGTGTAAGCTGTGCACTTAGGAAAGCGGAGGAAGTGCGTGCTATCTGACTTGAGTGAATCCCTTTCCTCACTGTGCTGTTGATAAGCTGCATCCAGCCCTCTGTCAACATACTGTTGGAAGACAGGACACTGGGCTAAATGGACCATTGGTCTGGCCCAGGATGGCCATTCTTCTGTTCTTATGCACTATAAAGAGGGCCAGTCAGCTCAAAATGGGGTCTAAGCAGGGGGCTGAAGAAAAGGAAACTATGGTTCTCCTTCCAGAAAAGCCACCTCCTTCATTTCTTGTGGAATAAGACCAATATGAGAAGAGGGGGACAGACAGTGAAGGGAAACACGATGGCCGTCAGAGGGCCTTACATTTTCAAGGGTGCACTGGGATCAGAGATTCTCTTGCAGGCCCTGACAGCAGAGTGGTGTTTCCTAACTAAAACACTGGCCCACTGTATCTAAGGAGTGAACTGAATTCCTGCTGCTCCAATTGCTTTTTCTTTGCAGTTTCACCATGTCTAATCAGAGTGAGTCAGATTTAATCGAAACTTCCTCTCTTACACTCCTTACTTTGCGCCCAAGCTGAAAACAGAGCTGGGGGAAGGCAGATTCACCTGAGACAGCCTAGCCTACCGAGCACTGAATGACAGCATCTGGGAACAAAGACTGGTGGAGGAAGAGACTGGGGGGAACACAACCCTATCCCAGTGACAAACGATTCCCGTCTTCATCCTCAAGTCTCCTTTTCCTAACTTATCTCACTCACCATTCACATTCAGACTGAGAACTTCAAAGGTCAGAGGGTGCAGTCTGAACGGGTTGTTGCAGAACGGCCGCAGCTGGGTTGAGGTCTTGTCGGAATCAGCCACAAAAACAAACCTCTGACGAACCTGTGGATGGTGGCAATTTGTCGTTGCCGAGAGCACCACTTTCGTGACACAGAAGCTATACGGTAGTGCCCAGTTAGAATGAGTCCTTTGAAAACCAGGTCTTCTTATTGCTAAATAAATATATTTAGCCTTCCAAAAAGCCTAGGACAAGGTCCTGCACAGGAGGCTACCAGTGGTCATGGAACAAGAGGCAAAGTATAGTTATGGACCAAAAGAGTGGCTAGGAGCCAGAAAGCAAAGCGTAGGATTAAATGGTCAATTTTCATCACGGCCAAAAGTTAACAGGAGGTGCAGTAAGGTTCTACACTAGTCCCATGTTGTTTACTATATTTATGGATGATCCGGAAAAGGGGTGAGGTAGCAAAATCTGCAGATTATACCAAGTTATTTAGGTTAGTTTCGCCGCCTAAAAGGGGAAGATGGCCTGAATTTTTCCAGCGGAGGGTATTGCATGGCCCCTGTGAAGTGCAGTTTATGTCAATTTGGCCCGTCACCATCAGCGAGTTTGACACCCCTGCTTTAGACAGACCTACCCAAGCCAGATGAATGGACAAGATGATGGCAAATGAAATTCAATGTTGATAAATGTGAAGTAATGCTCAGTGGAAGGAAAAAATAAACTATTCAGACACCTTACAGGGTTCTGAATCAACTGTATAAGAACTCAAGAAGGGACCTGTGTCATTGGAGACAGCTCAACGAAGATCTCTGTTCAATGTGAAGCTGCGGTCAAAAAAAGCTAACAAGATGTTATAATGCAGTAGGAATGGGATGATGAATGATTCGAGAATATAATCTGCTTTTACACATGATGCAGCCTCACCTGGATACTGTATGCAGTACTTTTCACACCATATCAAAAGGATATTGCAGAACTAGAGGGGGTTCAGAGAAGGGTGATAAGAATGATCAAGGGCCCAAGAAAAATCTCATCTGAAGAGACTGAAAACACAGGAATTGTTCACCTTAAAAAGGAGTCGAATAAGAGAGGGCATGATAAAAGTGCTTCGAAATGAATGGAATAGAGAAGATCGATGAGGAAAGTGATTCTGTTCCTCCCTGTCCCAAGAAAGAAGAGGATTTTCAATACAATTAAACAGTGGGAATTTCAAAACAGATAAAAGGAAATACTTTTCTATCCAATGGGCAGTTAGACTGTTGAACTTACTGTCACAGGAAGTCACTGAAGCCAAGAATTCAGCAAGATTATATGGATATCAAGAATATCCAGAATTGTCATAATTAACAACAAACATTTTGGAAGGGATACTGAATTAAATCATATGCTTCACAGATTTAGCCAATCTCTAACTAGTAAGAGACCAGGATGAGACCTGATGGAGGGGCAGGGCGTCTTATACCACATCTGCTACTTTGTGGTTCCTCTGAAACACCTGCTACTGGCCACTGTGAGGGACACGATGCAGTACTAGATCGGGAGTCTGATATAGTCTGAGAATTCCTATGTTCCTCAATGCTGTATTTCCCAGTTAGCAATAGCAGTTTAGATGTCACCAGGATGGGTGCTAATTATCAGGGTCTTTTCAGGAACATTTTTGTCACATGGATGCACCTGAGAGACACGCAGTCTGGGTGCTGCTACTGTCATTCAAAGCCATTGTTTGAAAGTTCAAAGACTGGAGAGGAGCAAGCAGCAGGAGGCTTATCTGAAAGGCTTCTAAACGCAGTGTACTGATTTTCAGAGGTGCCAAGTGCTTGCAACTTTTGTTAATTTCAACAGCAGCTGTGGGTGCTGAGCTCTTCAGAAAGTTATCCCCCACAGATTCGCAGCAGACAATGGCCCAGTCTGTAAGTGACAATGAACGTTAAGTGGCATCATTTGAAAGTGAGAGCATGTTAAACTTACATTTGGCTCTTTACCCCTCTAATTTGATTGTAAATCAATATTTATATAAAGTAGTAGATACTTATCTTCAAAGAACAGGTACATTTAGAATGGCAGTTATATTTAGAACAAACAAAAGGAAATACAACTTCAAGCAGTGTGTAGTTGGCCTGTGGAAATCATCATCACTGGAGATCACTTCTGTTATTGTGTGTTGAGTTTTCAGGTGTGGAAGACAAGAGGAATCAAATCTCAGGCATCAGCATGAAATGTCCTTCGAACACACAGAACTTGTACCGTTAGCCAGGAACATTGTGGATTTTATTGTCTTCCTCACTGGCCACTCTTGCAGGAAGGATACCAAACTAGATGTACCTGTTGGCCAATTTAGAGTCGCACAATACTGCACTAACCAGACCAATGGTCAGATCTTGCTGGTAGACAATCTGTTCCTAGGTGTTGAAGGCAGAGTAATAGGCCAAGTGTTTTGAAGCCTTGTACCGTATGTTTCCAGTTCCCCAGGAATCCTTCTGAAGATCCTTCATGGAGCCCTGAAGATTCCTTGGGTAAAACCCTGGTGGCACTGAAGACAATGGCAAAACTCCTGGTAATAAAGAGTCCCGCAATATGAGATAAGTACCCTTGGCTGCCCTCGTGTCCTATTGTTATTCAAAGAATGCAACAAAGCAACACCCACTTTTGGCAAAGAAACCCAGAAGAATGTAGGTCTTACTTATAGGATGGGGGGGAGGGGCTCTATCTTGGGAAACAGTGACTCTGAAAAAGATTTTGGGATCATGGTGGATAATCAGCTGAACATGAACTCCCAGTGTGTTGCTGTGGCCAAAAAAGATGAAGTGATTCTGGGATGCATAAACAGGGGAATTTTGAATAGGAGTAGAGAGGTTACTTGTGCACTGCTGCTGGAATACTATGCCCGTTTCTGGTACCAATAGTTCAAGAAGGCGGTTGATAAATTGGAGACGGTTCAGAGAAGAGCCAAGAGAATGATCAAAGGATTAAAAACCATATCTTCTAGTGATGGATTCAAAGAGCACAATTTATTTAGTTTAACAAGGAGAGTTAAGGAGGGGGACTTGATTACAATCTATAAGTATCTACATGGGAAACAAACATTTAATAATGGGCTATGCAATCCAGCAGTGAAAGGTAAAATACAATCCAATGGCTGGAAGTTGAATCTAGACAAATTCAGACTGGAAATAAGGCATCAATTTTGATCAGTGAGAGTAATTACCCATTGAAACAATCTACCAAGGGTCATGGTAGATTCTCCATCCTGGGCAATTTTTAAATCAAGATTGGATGCTTTTTCTAGACCTGGTCTAGGAATTATTTTGGGGACGTTCTCTGGCCTGTTATACAGGAGGTCAGACTAGCTGATCACAATGGTCCTTTCCAGCCTTGGAATCTATGAATCCAGGAGAGTAGCTTTAAAAAAACAAAACAAAACAAAACAAAAAAAACAGGTTTGTTATAAAATCAAAAGAAACAAAGAAAATAATGCAATTTAGTACTGAACTAAACTGGCATTAACCCTGTTATTATATACCACCATAAAAACAGTGAGATTTTCCTAATGCCCATATCTAAGTCTTATCTACATGTTGGTAAAATACATTACATGATAATCAGTCAGAATGCTTCAATTCATCAACCCATCCGATAATTCTCTGGTTGCCAAAACATAGACCCAGAAAACAGAATAAATGCAATCTTCTTTCGCTGACACACATTTGATTTAAGCATAAAAGATGTACAGGAGATCTGGAAATCTTATTACTCCTACATTAAGAGAGAGTGAGCATGTGCGCTCAGGAAAATATTATTTATAGCCATGGTTAAAAAGCCAAGCATAGCATAGCAGGCATTCTGCCAAATTCCTTCACACATCTACCAGTGCATCTCCACCTTGGGCGAGAACATTTCCTTCTGTTCCAGGTCTGAGCCTCTCACAGAGCTCTGCCAATGCACCTTAATCCTGACTTCTGGGACTGGGCCCTCCACACCATTCTGCCAATGCACCACGGTCTTGATCTGGAACATCTCATGCCAATGGCTCAAAGATGGATTTCTAAATTTAAAAATGTATAATTTGAAAGTTCTATCTCCAAAGAGGTGGCTACAAGTGGCTGCTATCATTTCGGAAGATTTGCTTTTTGTTTGAAACAGTTTCTCTGAGTATGTATATGATATGCAAAGCTTTTACAACTTCTAATACAGCCTTTATGATTCCGTCCTTTCTAGGGGGGAAAGCCAAGAGCATGGCACATAAGTCATGGGCCGGGGACTTCATCACTCCTCACTACTTTTCATGTGACAGTACCCTACATTACAGAGTCTGTGTTTCTCTTTCCTGATTCTCTATTAAGAAATATATTTACAAAAACGCAAGGTCTTGTCCTTAAGGAATCACACACTTAAAACAGAGGCCAAATCTTGAAGTTCTTTGTCTTCTCAGTCCTTACCCTGGCAAACCTCCCATTGAATTCATTAGGTGAGAGCTGAGTAAAGACTGAAGAAGAACTTGAGGATTTCAATCCATATCTGCAGCTCCTACATATTTTACACAGAACAAATTTACAAAAGCCAGTCAAGGAAAATTGCAGCAATCCATTTATGGGAAGTATCAAAAGGGGAAAAAAAAAAAGGCGGAGGGGAAGGGCAGCAAAAGGGTCACATTAAAACATGTTTTTATTGACCAAGCCTTCCTACACAGTCATATGCGAGCATCTTAATAATTCACTATGCACAGGAAAGATACATAAACATTTTGCTGCAATAAACTGAAAATATATATATATCACCTATATTTAAAGGCTCTTGTATTTTTCTTCCTACAGAAGCTCTCTAAAGTTGATTGAAAAAGCAATTACTGTACTCGGGTTTCTATGTAACTTCCATTTTCATTTTCCTTTCATAAAAGCATGGTTCATGAAAACAAACCAAGAAGGAGTTGGAGGCTACATTTTATCAAGCATTTATGAGAAAGCCAGGAGAAAGCTGTTGTTGGTATTGATCTAACTGAGAAACAGTGTCAATCACAAAGATTCAAAAGGGCTGAGATTGTGTGATGGCTGCTATTATTTATAATTACTGTTATAAAAGTAACTGGGAATTTACAAAAAAAAAAATTGCAAAAGTTCCAGGAACATAAGCAAAACCAAAAGTCAGCCATGGGGCATGTAGTGACACTTGTAATAACCTTTATATTTCCATTGTTAATGACACTAGGCAAAGACAGGGCGATAAGCAACACAGCAGTTGCCTCTCCAGTGCCTGACCGCTGTACAATTGACTTGGGGAGTGAAGGCAAGAGGGTTTAAAATGACTTTTCTGGGGCTAAAGTTCTCACTGGAGGCAAACTCGCAACTGGTTGCAAACCTGGCTGTGAACTGCTAAGTGGCCTCAACTCCGGTGGGACTGAGCACCCTCAGTTCCTTAAAGGGTGTGGAGAGTGCTCATCACCTCACAGGGCAGAGTCCTCTGTTCTGATCTTTAGAGTCACTAATATGTACCAGCCTGGCATACGGTCCAGGGTTTATCTTTGCAGCTCAAATCTCTCTGCGAAGATTGTTCATCTGCTCTTTCCTGTCATATTGTAACACGGTTCGACTCACCGCCTTGGCTCCTCCTGCTGGCTATCTGGGGAATCAGCTCTCAGCTGGGCAGACGCCGCTTTTAGCGTGGAATCCAAAACTCGTGGAATCCATCATTGTCATGACACATGTCCAGACTTACCATGCATTATATGGCCAGAACAAGTGCTTTCCGATCCTCCTTTTATTGCTTTCTTGCAATAAACTGTATGAAAATGCCAATATGACACTCAGGTGAAATTAACTAATTTCTGTTAGCTATGCAGGCATTACAGTCAGCACCTTAACTCCAATGCCAAAAAAAGGACAGAATTGTCCTGACCTGGTCTTGCATGAACAATTAAGATGTTCATCCATTCAAGTAGACACCTGATTCCAGCTCGACTACACTTGAGCTGAATATTTTGACTGACTGTCTGCTCAGTTTGCAAGGGCTCATCTGCTTCTCTAGAGTTCAGTGCTCTGGTACAAAGTGGCCCGCATGAGAGATGTGGGGAAAAGAAAGAGAACAAGACTCCTCATCTCAGCCATGTTATTGATAAGGATGCTTGATACTTCCTGAGCACTTTTATCTGAGGATCTCAAAGCGCTTTGCAAAAGGAAGGGGCATCATGGCAAACATAGGGAGATCAGAATTATCATATCATTTTGCAAATGAGTGAAGAGACAAAGCAAGACAGCGGCAAACACAGAAATGGAACACAGCTTTCCATGCCATGCATAATCCTACCCCATCCCCCACTTAACCATCCATGTCTCCTCTGTTCTGACAATGATTCTAGCCTTGAACACACTATCTGTCCATTTCCAACACAACATCTCAGTGTGTTCTTCCACCCCCACTCCTTATGTATGGAACATCCTCTCTGAGCTGGTCCACAAAGTCACTGCTCTCCCTTCATACTGTCAGGGGTGGACAAGGGTGACCTAGTGGATATAGAGTGTATTTGGACCTTTAGAAAGCCTTTGACAAGGTCCCTCACCAAAGGCTCTTAAGCAAAATAAGCGGTCATGGGACAAAAGGGAAGGTCCATGGATCAGTAACTGGTTAAAAGACTGGAAACAAAGGGTAGGAATGAATGGTCATCTTTCACAATGGAGAGAGGTAACTAGCGGGGTCCCACAGGGGTCTGTAATGGGACCAGTGATGTTCAACATATTCATAAATATTCTGGAAAAAGGGGCAAAGAGTGAGGTGGCAAAATTTGCAGATGATACAAAACTACTCAAGGTAGTTAAGTTCAAAGCAGACTGGGAAGAGTTGCAAAGGGATCCAAAAACTGGGTGACTGAGCAACAAAATGGCAGGTGAGATTCTATGTTGATAACCGCAAAGTAATGTGCACTGGAAAACATAATCCCAACTATACATAGGAAATGATGGGATCTAAATTAACTGTTACCATTCAGGAAAGATCTTGGAGTCCTTGTGGATAGTTCTCTGAAAACAACTGCTCAATGTGCAGTGGCACTCAAAAAAGCTAACAGAGTGTTAGGAAGCATCAGGAAAGGGATAGATAATAAGACAGAAAATATCATAATGTCACTATAGAAATCCATGGTATGCCCACACCTTGAATACGGTGCGCAGTTCTAGTCACCCCATGTTAAAAAAGCTATATTAGAATTGGAAAAGGTACAGAGAAGGGCAACAAAAATGATTAAGGATAAGGAATAGATTCCATATGAGGAGTGATTAAAAAGACTGGGACTTTTCAGCTTGGAAAAGAGACGACTAAGAGGGGATATGACAGAGATCTATAAAATTGTCAGTGGTGTAGAAAAAGTGAATAAGGAACTGTTATTTACTCCTTCACATAACACAAGGACCAGGGGTTCACAATGAAATTAATAGGCAACAGGTTTAAAACAAACAAAAGGAAATACTTCACACATTGCAGCAATCTGTAGAACTCATTGCCAGGGGATTTTGTGAAGGCCAAAACTGTAACAGGGTTCAAAAAATAATGAGATAAGTTCATGGAGTATAGGTCCATCAATGACTATTAGCCAAGATGGTCAGGGATACAATTCCATGAGTTGTGTGTCCCTATGCCAGAAGTTGGGAGTGATCAACAAGGAATAGATCACTCAATGGTTGCCTGTTTTGTTCATTCCCTGTAAGGGGCATTGGCCGCTGTCAGAAGACAGGACACTGAGAGAGATGGACCACTGGTTTGACCCAGGATGGCTATTCTTAGATTCTTATGTGACGTTCAACTCCCTCTGTAGATCTACTCCTGCCATGATGTTTATAAAAAATTAGCCAGTTCAGAAACAGCAAGATTGAGGGTAAGTGGGGATAGTCTACATATCTAATTAAAAACCCCCTCTTGCATTATCAATATTGTATCATCAAATTATGGCCAGTTATCATTGATAACTTCTATCCCTTTCCCCTACACTTTGTACATTTCATCTTGTTAGACCATAAATTTTTCAGGGCAGGGACTGCACTCTCCTTTAGATGTAAATTACGTTATATGATAACCACTAGACAATACCTCCCCAGGCTCAGTGGCGTTCTCTTCCTGAAGCCAAGTTGCACCTTCAAGCCCCATTTGATTATTAACATCAAAGGAGAAGAACAGGCATGGCAGAGTAACCCAGAGAGTGGAAATTAGGAGCAAAAATGAAGTCAATGAAGCCCATGTTTTCCATTGCCACCATATATTCAGGGCGAGAGGCTCCCCTGTCATTATTTCATTACAGCAATTTCAACACTTGCTCCTGCTAAGTTATTAAAAAACATTTTAAATCATTTTCCTCATCACAGGCACAACAAACTCTCTCATTACCCAAACGTGGAGCAGCGCCAAATGATCTGGTGAGAAAATTTGCTTTAAAAAAAGCCCAACACGACACCCACACATACATCTGTAAATGAAAGATCAAACAGTTCAGGAAGAAAGGCAGGTGACTTGCTGGAAATGTGTCTCTTTTAGTGTATTGCCTCTGCAAATTCACCTCACTGTGGAACCGACCATTTGGGTCAGAGGCTGTGACCTCAGGCTCAGTTCTACTAATATGGTGCCAGGGGCTACCACACAATTTCCCCCCTGATCTTGTGATAAATCCCATGTATCATGGGGGACTGGTGAATCTGTTCGTTTTCCCATTTAAACAAAACCGATTTTTTATAAAACTATTTGGCTGAGTCATTCAGTTGGGTCTCTACTGCCCCTGGGCTTTAAGGCTCAAGAATCTGTGCAGCATCCCTCTCTCTACCACCAAATTTCCATGCCATGCCCCGTAAATCATGTAAAGAGTAGTGGTGATGGGGGACTTAGCAAACTAGTTGATGGAGGCTTCCTGTTACACATGAAGAAGCAGGAACCTGACACACACAACTCTGCTGGGCCATGATAGAAAGGGAGAAATTCTGAGCCTCCAGGGGCCTCGAATTATCATCACAATGCTCTCCATCAGCATAAAGCAGCTCATACTCCACACCACGCAGTGTTAAATGGTAAATATCACATTTGCTTTGGTGGGTGCAGCTCTGGCAGGATCAGCAGCCCCAATGCTCCTCCCCTTTGATAATGCATGATAGATTCTATCTTCAAATAGAGAATGGCCTCCGACTGATCAAGAGATTTGTACCTTTTTAGTTCTATTAGTACGATTTCCTTGTGAAATGCTGTCAGACTGAGACCAATGATCGGCAAAACAAATGTGAAGCTACTGATAAATGCTTTTGT
The DNA here is from genome assembly GCF_026122565.2 of Emydura macquarii macquarii. Lineage (NCBI taxonomy): Eukaryota > Metazoa > Chordata > Testudines > Chelidae > Emydura > Emydura macquarii. The sequence goes on along the minus strand of NW_027133607.1, from coordinate 7,113,825 downwards.
ATTTTCAAGGCTAGATAATTTAAGTGCAGGAGCTCTTCCTCACATTATATCTGGAATGGAGCTGATTCAGGATGCAGCAGCTCACATCATTCCAGACACACACACACCTCTCTGAGCATATTACTCCTGTTTTAAACACTTGGCACTGGCTCCCTGTCAAATCACATTTTGCTTTTAAAGTTCTTTTCCTCTCCTTCATGGTCCCAAATGTCTGTGTTTCATCCGCCTGCCAGTTCTCTGCTTTTCTTTTGTTTTTTTTCCCTGGCCAATCATTAAAGTTGGAATTAGCAGGATATTTTGTTTTCTCTGGCTGTAAACTTGACTCATTGGGAACCAGGGTAGTTGGCAGCTATGCACCCCAGCTATGGAATTTAGTGCCTAATGAAATTAAAAGATGTGCCATCAGTGTCATTGATTTGAGGCCAGGATAAGGACACACACACACACGTACGCACGATCAATTCCCTTAAATGAAATGAGATTTTATTGGCATGGTAGGCTGAACAAGTATTGCCAAAGGTGTGGTGGTATTGTGTCTCTCTTTTTGTGTGTGGGTTTTTTTAAGAACCCTCAGGTATCTGCTAGATAAAATGATCCACCCATATGTATTGGACTATGTATTATGTGAAATCTGATCCCCTGTGTCTATTTATCAGCAAGGCCCATTCCTGATCTAATAGACTGCTACACTGGATGCTACCATCTCTCTCTCTCTCACACACACACACGCTATAGTTTATAACAGTCCAAAAATGCTGATTATTTTATTATTGTAGCCCAAGGCACTATTGTGAACGATCTAACATAAATGTAAGGCCTAGTGATTGTTGTAGTCCAGTTTCTTCTTTCCTCCGGTGACTAATAAGATGATTCATAGGAAGGAGTAAGAGCTTCACCATGCCCATAAACGTTCAACTCTGCTTTGTGCAGGGACATTCCTTAGAGGCAATGTGGACTAGTGGTTTGAACAGATGATGATAATTAAGAAGCCTGGGATCTATTCCCAACTCTGCCACTGCCTTCCTGTATGATTTTGAGCAATCTCAAAATCTGGGGTTTACATTCCCCATCTGTAAAATGGGCATAACATCACTTACCCACCTTTCTAAAGTAATTTAAGATCCTCAGATGGAAAACACTATTATCACTTCTTTATGCCTCTTGCTAGTACTCAGTTTATGCCCTGGAGGCTGAATTTGGGGCATGGGCAATCTGGTTCTATGCAAACTCTTATATTTATATTTTTCATACTCTCATTTTTAGAAATGAGTCCATCATGCACAGCATGTCCCTGGGCCCATGCACACAAATTCTTTAAGAAAAAATACAGAAAATCAATCCCAATATAGCAAGGAAATTCAAAAATAACCATACTGAATTTCAAAATATAGATATTATCTATTATCAAGCAAAAGCCTGATTGAACAGATTTTATACCATGATAACATTACACCGGATTTTGCAGATGGACTTTAGACCATGCCCTGAAAGTCATCAGATAAATGCCCTTTTGGATTATCAGGAATCCAAATTCCAGAGCCAAAGTCCCTTCCCTGAACACCCTGCAAATAGCTCCAGATGTTCAGCTCAAGGGAATGACAACAAGAGTTATGGGTAATTTCAGATATTTTGGCAATGTGTACCGGAAAAGAGGTGGTTTCTCATGTAGTGACAGTAGGATTCAAAACATATATGGTTTTATTTAGAAATCAACATCTTGAACCACACCCAAAAAAGACCATGGAGACCGAGCAGTCTTTAGTGCACTGACTTGATATGCAAGTAGGCCTCCTTGTTCTCTACTACTCTGATGCTTCCAAGTAATTAGCACATATAGAGTTCACTGCAATATTCCAGTCTGGAAGTCACACAAGCATAAATGATTGTGGCACTGTCCATATCTAAGAGATATGATTGGAAACTTCCAGACAAATGGAGATGAAAGAGAGATTTCTGTCTGTCACAGTCACCTAGAACTCCAGGAGCAGTCAAGATTCCAGAAACAAACCCAAGAAAGTGATCTTCACTGACAAAGAGTGGGCAAGCCAGCTCAGTCATGGGCAAAGTCACGACCTCTAGTTAGTGACTTGTTAGACTTTTGGGGGGACAGAGGGCCGTTGGGAGAAATTTGATGCACACCACTTTGCTTCCCTTGAAGCAACAGATAAAATGAGAGAGCAGGAGCAAACACGAAATACAGCAGTTTAAACCAAAGAAATGTTTTTGGCTTATCACGCTCATTTCCTTTTTCACACAGCTCTCCACATCATATATGCTGGGGGAGATTTTCAAAGGCATAAAGGGCAATTAGATAGCCAACTCCCACTGATTTTCACTAAAAAATGGCTTGTCTGGCAAACTCAAAGCATTGTGATTCATTCCTTGAAACAAAACATACATTAAAATCTATTCCAAATTGTTTTTTCTTTTAATTGCATGGGACACAAGCAGTTATTCAGGCTGAAGTTATTCATAGAAACAGGAATCTGATAAAACTGTGCATACAATCCTTTTTCTGCCCTTTAAGTTTAAAAGGCCTATCTTTAGCCATTATTTAGCGTTAATAGGGTAGATCTCATCTTATTTGCAGTGGTGTAAACCCAGTGTAACTCCATTGACTTCAAGGTCAACTGAGATCAGAATCTGGGATATTGTCTTTAAGACTCTCATGCTCGTCAATTCTCTCTTTTCTCTACCCTTTACAGGAGCTACAACCAAGAGCAAGTTAACAGAACTAGAACACAGCATTGGACAGGACTCTGATCTTTTTTATACCAGTTTTACACGGCTGTAACTCCATTGACTACCGTGAGATTTTTTTGGATTCATAAATGCGTGAGATTCACAGATTTTAAAGCTAGAAGGGACCATTCTGATTCATCAGTTCTGACCTCCTGTATAATGCTGGACAGAGAATTTCACCCAGTGATTCCTACATCAAGCCCGTAATGATCAGAATCAAGCCCATCACGCATGGTAATACATGACAATTTCACAACGTTAACTTGGGGCAACACTGGAAAATACCTTTTATCGCATGTGCAGCGGATTTCATATAATAAAAATCACTGAACAAAAGCAGATCATTTGAAAAAATTACCATTCTGACAGGCTCTTCTGTGTGAGAGAGAGAATCAATAATTTTTAAGTGAAAAGGTCTATTTACAGATTAGTAACAAAAGGGGAAACTTTTAATTTACTGCCTTCTCTGAATTGTTTCTGATGTAATTTAGAACATTATTAACCTTTAAACTGCTAGCAAAGTTTATACACATTTGCAAGAACCTTTATATTTCCCAAAGGGGAAAAAATCCATAGTGCAGAAACGAATACTCTGATCACAGCACTTGTGGGTCTGGTTTTCCTGCTTTCTATTCTATGGTTGACAAATCTACTTCTTCAAAACGGTGGCAGCCTCTCGCCCTCATTCCAATTAATGCACCTCGTCAGGAAGAGGCGGTCCCTGACGTAAGTAGTTTCTTTACCTTTTCCATTTAACAATAGATTAATCTCTCCTTTGTTCTCCGCAAGAGGTAGATGTCACATTTTGAAATATGCTTTTCCAACAGGTATAATTAAATGTCTAAGAGGAGGGATGGCACAGAAATTAGTGGCTAAACAGTAACAGGTCCTTTACAACTCAAAAGGGCTAGCAAACGGTTTCTTTTTCCCGCACTACACATCTGCAATTATATTCCACTGTGAATAATATAATTATAAAAATGGAATTAAAAACATGAATGTGTTGTAAAAGGATTAGTCCTTTGAGCATTTGAGCATTTCAAAAGGTGAATGGATTAATAATGCTGACAATTCAATAAATTAGCTATCTATTATTTAAAACACTGATTTTTCTGGCTGGAAAAACATTTAAAAAACTAAAAAATTCTGATTGAAATGGTCCCAGACTTCAAACCACAGAAAAAAGAATGCAGGCTAATGTAAATGTGACTTTCCAATGATCCCAACAGGAATGTAGGAAAGTTTCTTCTCTGCATAGTGTCTTGGGGTCATTTATAAAAGTGTATCACAACTATATGTTTGAAGTGTTGTAGTCATGTGGCTCCTGGGATACAAGAGAAAAAGGTAGGTGAGGTAATATCTTTTACTGGACCAACTTCTTTTGGTGGAAGGGACAAGCTGTCGAGCTTCAGAGAGCTCTTCTTCAGGTCTGTGGAAGGTAGCCAGAGTGTCTGAGCTAAATGCAAGTTGGGACAGATAGTTAAAGCATGGGAGGAGCAGGGGTCACACATGCTGTAGGCGACCACTTAAAATGAAGTGGGCAATTAAGGGTTAGCAGGCAGTCGGCGTGTTACAAAATTGTTGTCATGAGCTATAAAACCAGCGTCTTTATTAACGCCATGATTTTTAGTGTCTAGCAGAGTTATGACTAAGTTCTCAAGCTCATCGTTTGAAGGCGTTGGGCAGGTTTCCTTTGAGGACAAAAACAGAGGTCAGATATGGAGTGATCACTTTGTGAAAAGTGTTCGGGCATGGGTGACCGGGTGCTTTTGTTTTTTATCATTTTTCTGTGTGTCTTCATTTAAGATAGTCAATGATTGTCTGATTTCACCCACATAGTTGTTGTTGGAGCATTTGATGCACTGGATAAAGTACACCACATGTGATAGACATGTGTAGGACCTATGGATCTTGAAAGCTGTGTTGTGGGGGCTGTTGTTCATTGTAGCAGTGGAGATATGTCTATGGGTTTTGCGTTTGTTGCTCTGGTAGGACTGGCGCTGTTTTGAGTAGGTGTGTCCTGGTCTATGGGGAGCTTGCTTCTGAATATAAACTTAGCGAGGCTGGGGAGTTGTTTGAAGGCCAAAAGAGGGAGTTCAGGAAAGATTTCTTTCAGGATGTTGCCTCCATCAAGTATGGGTTGTAACTGTTTGATGATACCCTGTGTGTGTTCCAGTGTAGGCTGGCAGATGACAACTAGGGGTGTGCGGTCAGAGGCTTTTCCCCCCCTGTATTGAAGGAGGTTCTCCCAGAGTATTTTGGAGGTCAGTTCCATGAAGCGATTTATTTCTCTGGGGGAGTGTTCTTGTTTGGTGAAGACGGTTTTAAGTGTGTTTAGGTGTGTACCCCAGCCTTTCTCTTCGGAGAAAATTCTGTGGTATCTGAGTGCCTGGCAGTAGATAACAGATTTCTTGGTGTGTCTGAGGTGGCTGCTGGATCTATGAAGGTAAGTGTGGTGACTGGTGAGGCTTTTTATATAGTTGTTCATAAGGTTCCATTGATGAAGCTGATCGTGGTGTCCAGGAAGTTGATGCTGGGGTGCAGTGTTTTACAGAGAGTTTGATGGATGTGTGGTGGTTGCTGAACTTATGGTGGAAATCTTTGCGGGAGTTCAGGTTGTCTGTCCAGAGGACAAAAATATTATCAATGTACCTAAGGTATATTGTTGGTTCTGTGGCACATTTTTCGAGAAATTCTTCCTCAATGTGGTGCATAAAGAGGCTGAAATATTGGGGAGTCATCCTAGTATGCATGGCTGTTCCCATGGTTTGGACAAAGTGTTTGTTGTTAAATGTGAAGTTGTTGTGGATGAGGATGACACAGATGAGTTTAGTGATGTGTTTAAAGTGAACAATGTACATTGAGTATTTGAGGTGAGCAGCAATGCCTTCATGTGAAGGATGTTGGTCAAGAGGGGGGTGACATCCATGGTGGCAAGGATGTGTTCTGTGGGAGGTTTTTGATGTTGTGATCCTTCTAGAGGAAGTCTGTAGTGTCTTGGCGGAAGCTGGCCCTTTGTGTGGTGAGTGATTTGAAGATGGTTTCTGAGTCCTGATATTCCTTCCGTAAGAGTACTATGGCCAGATATGAGGAGTTTTCCTGGATCCCTTGTTTGCATATCTTGGGAAGCAGGTAGACGGTCCCTGTGGTGGGTTTGTAGTAGATGAGATTGTAGGGTTTTTCTTGGAGTAACTGAAGAAAGGATTTGATGGTATCTTTAAATTCCTCTTTAAATTGTAGTGTAGGGTCTTCTTTGAATTCTAGTAGGTGGTTTCAGAGAGTCATAGAGGTGTCTATTGGCCTACTTGACGTAGTCATTATGATTCAGGACTACAATGGTGCCCCTTTGTCTGTTGGTTTGATCACTATCTGGTGGTTGGGTTTCAAGAACTACATAGCTATCCTCTCAGTGGTAGAGAGATTGTGGTGGATATAGTGTTTGTTGAGGATCTCATAGTCTATTTTTTTTCCTGAAGCAATCAATAAAATGATCCAGTGTGTGATTCTGTCCGGTGAGGGGTGTCCAGTCAGATGATTCTTTTTGCTTATGACTGTTGGTGGGGATTTGGTAGTTGTGGGTGAATGAAAGAATGTCTTGAGGTGAAGTCAGTGGAAGAATTCTTCTAGTTCTGCACATTGGTATGATATAGGTTCTGATATAGCAGTTCAGTCCTTTGGAGAGTACAGATACTTCAGTTCCAGTTAGGGATAGCCTTGACAGATTAATGTGTTGGTGGGTGTCCATGTGCTGGGTCTCACTGTTGTAGTTTCTTCTGGAGGTAGTGTTCTGTGGCATTCTTGTAGTTGGTTCCACTCTTTTCGTGTTGATGGCTGTCATCAGGTTTCTTTGATAGTTGTTTTGAGTTTCCTGCTTTATCTCCAGGTAGGTTTCCTGATTTTTTTCTTCCTTTATGTGGGAGCATGTCATGATTTTGTGTTTGAGGTGGTATCTTCTGGAGTATGTGAGGTGCAGAAGATGGTTCCTCAGTTTTAATGAGGTCCTTCTGCAGAGCTGTTCAGCATATTTGGAGTTGTATGTAGTGGTCAGAGGGTTACCGATGTTGAGTCTTCTGGGGATGATGTTTTGTTTCTTGCATCTGCTCAGGATGTAGATGTTACTGTTAAGTCTGGCCTCCTTCTCCTTCATGATGTGAAGTTTCCATTTTAAACAGCAAAATTTGATACCTTCTTCAGTTATTGGCAGTGGTTTTGTAGCCTTGTTGGTCTCAGGATATGAGAGACAAGGTAGGTGAGGTAATATCTTTTATTGGACCAATTTCTGTTGGTGGAAGGGACAAGCTTTAAAGCATCACAGAGCTCTTCTTCAGGTCTGGCAAAGGTAACCAGAGTGTCAGATACCATAAAATTTGCTGAGAAGAGAAAGTCCAGGATACTTAATTAAACAAACTTAAAATATGGAAACTCCATCAGAGAAGTAGATTGCATCATGGAAAGGGCTACCCAAATACCTCAGGAGAACCTGTTTCAAAGCAGAAAAAAGCCCTCACTGACCACACACCCCTAGTGTTCACCTACCACCAAACACAGGAATCCTAACAGGATATCATTAAACAATCATTTTATGGGGATCACACCCTGAAAGAAATCTTTCCTTCAAACCACCCCCAATCTCACCAAGTTAATCATCCAAACTAAGCTCCATACAGACCAGGACACACCAACTGAAAGCAGTGCCAAGCCCTGCCAAAACAACAGATGAAAAACCTTCAGACATACCTCCACTGCTACGATGATCAAAAACCCCCACAACACATTTTTCAAGATTCACAGGTCCTATTCATGCCTATCACAACATATGGTGTATTTCATCAAGTGCATCAAATGCCCCACCGACACCTATGTGTTGCATATGAAACTATGCTCTCTAATGAATTCACACAGAAAACCGATAAATGATAAAAACACCATATCAACTGTGGGCAAACACTTTTCACAAAGCGATCTCTCCATATCTGACCTCTCAAGTCCTTGTCCTCCAAGGAAACCTGCACACCTTCAAAAGATGAGCTTGAGAACTTCATACCTGTTAGACACTAAAACCATGTTGTTCATTACAACAACTTGTAATATACCCAACGGACTGCTACCCTTAAACACCATCTTCATTTTAAGTGGTGTCCAACAGCATATGTGAACTTCTCTTATGCTTAACAATCTAACCCTCAATTGCCCTCTTCATTTTAAGTGACCTCCTAACTTCACAGACACTCTGGCTACCTTCCCCAGACACTGTGGAGCTTGAAAGCTTATCCCTTCCACCAATGGAAGTCGGTCCAATAAAATATATTACCTCATCCACCTTGTCCCTCTTACGTCACACTATATTGCATTATAAATTGGACTCGGGATTCTGAAAGTATACTTATTCCACGAACAGAAGAGACAAGGGCAACAGAGCTTTGCTGCATTGCCATGATATTGAGTAGTAATCGAGGGTTAATCCGTACACAAAGTAAAGAACAAAAATGCTGTAGTTCCTCAAATATGAGGGCCAATGAAGCTTTCCTAGCAAAAACAGGAGTAAGCAAGAATATTCCAGAGTCCTTTTGGTCACAGAATGATGTGTTTAGTTTAAGTGCAGTTTATTAGCATTTGCCTTTGTAGTTATTTGCAAGCGAATGCTAAGGGCATTCTGGATACTGCAAATGTGAACATCCATCATAGGAACAGCTACAGCTAAATCGAAGCATCAGATTAAAAATGAAAAAGCATATAGAAAAAAGGTAGCTGAAAGGTTGGATGTGTATGGGGGGGATTATTGTTACTGTTCTAACTAAAATACCAGTGTACTTTTCAAAAGACCAGTGCTGGCACTGATGATCAGTTAAAGAGACAGCATGATCTTCCTCTGCACCCCAAACTGCAAGACTTTAATGGCCAGGCCTTTGTGTAGTTAACAAGTTAACAAATAAACTGGACAATCTTCAAACAAATATGAGCACGGCCAAGCCAAATGGCTTCTACGACAGACATAAAGAAGACGGCAGCCATTGCAGACACCAACCATGTGGGCTCAGCGGAGGAGACAAAATGAAGATTTATGAATGCAATATTTATCCTGCGAAGGCAGCTTGTCTGTACTGTTTTACTAATTAAAATAATCAATCAATGCCTATGTCCAAGGCTGGGGGAGATGAAAAGTTGGGGATAAACCAAATGTCAAAAGCAACTCCTGGAAAAGCCTGAATGTGAGGGAAAATAAATAAATAAAATGACTCTTGAAGAGGTTTCAGTGTTTTTACCGGTCTAGTGATTGCTCAAGGAATTGCCACTCTTGTGCATCTTAAACTCCCACTGACTTCCAGTGAAGCCAACAATAACTGTGTACATGCAGTAGCGACAGGCTCACGAAGGTATAACCATATAAACAGCACTGGGAAAGATCAAGAGGAAAATGCACGTAGGGTTTCTCTAGCTGTTCTAGAAGGAAATATCAACAGGCTAGAGAAATGCTGGAGTACAACCCTCCCAATCCAATGACCCCCCATCTCTCCAGTGAGTGCACCTATGAAGGAGAGGCCTTAAGGAAGGCAAAAATGGGGGTAGGGGAGAGGATGGCAGTGACAGCTGATAGATTTGCTCTGCTATAACTGACAAAGAGGTGCTAAACTTGCAGGCCAAAGAAGAGGATGACAGCTTATATTTTTTTTTTTTGGGGGGGGGGGGGAAATGGTGCGCGACAAGTGGAGTGAATCTCTCTCTGCTTTGGTCACAGTCTCCAGGCATCAGACGAACTATCAGAAAAACATGAGAGCCTCAAAATTCACCCAGACGCAGTAGTCCTCCCTTCACGCTCATTGCAGCTCCGAGGTAACCTCACAGGCTTAGCACTTTTGCTACTTGCTAACCACAGCTGTTCCTGCTGGTTTCAGGTTTGGAATCCAGCCGTTACCCCTTTCTTGACTGATTGCTGCTCATCCCACGCAGCATTGAAAACTGGAGATGCCTTTGATAGCGAGTAAAGTCAAATATGTTTAAAAAAAGGCAGCTCTTGAAAGATCAGATTGACAGAGTGCTAATGCAGTTCAGTCCCTGTCAGCAGATGTGTCATAAACCATTACCTCTTTCCTGCTTATTCACCAAGCAGTCCTGCAGCAGAAAGAACAAAATAGACAGCAACCAATCAACACCCTAAAACATTTCCTGAAAACGCAAAGGTTGACCCTGTTCCAAGCAAGGTTTGCAGAACACTGAAAGCCCTTTTCCAACATCCAAACGATGTTTAAATTAATGACAAAAACCTGACTCAAATCCACGAAGTTAAGGTTGAGAATCTGGGCTGATTCGTAAATTGTGTTGTCATAAAAAAACCTGCAAACCTATTTAATGCCATTAATTCAACTTAAAGTACTAATATGTGGCACCTAGAAACCATACTGGTTAGTGCACTACAGAATACACAGATATAGAGAAAGAGAAATGATGTTTCTGGGGTTGGAAAAAGAACCTCCAAATAGCAAATTTTACAAATGCTAAGTTGCATTTTCACTTTGTCACCTGTAAAATGTGGATAACAATACAGATTTCTTTTGTACAGTGTTTTGAGATCTATGGATGCAAAGCCCTATAAAGCACCTAGGTATGATTATATTATATTATTATTATTAGTGCTGGAATAATTTAAATCAGAGATTAGACACCACAACATCCTCTACATGGGGCAACATCTTAAGACCATTTGGAAACTTCAGCTAGTGCAGAATGTGGTTACCTGCTTATTAAGTGCTGCTTCACACACATTACACAGGTGCTACAAGTGCTATACCCTATGCTGGTAGTTTTACAGTTCCACACAAGCACCTCAGGTTTAATTAGGCACTTGATGAAAATTGAAAGAAATAAAATAAATATGTGAAATAAATTAAGATATTTCTTAAATGATAGCATATCAGTTAGATCGGGGTAAGTAAATATTTAGAGAATTATTAGAAACAAGCTGGAAACAATAGCAAGCTCCTTAAGTCATAAATTCCAATCCAGTTGGGGCTGGCATTGGCCAAATGTTATTACCATGTGACATGCATTTGGTGGCCTAAATAAAATGAGATGGTGGTATCGCCTAGGTTGCTAATGGAGTATCTCTAGCCATTTCATTAACTGTCAGCCTCACAAGGAGAGGGAGAACTAAATGGACAATAGAGGCTGGACTCTTGACTCATTTCTACTTCTGTCCCCTTTTGGTCAAGTTTGAAGCACATTAGTGGGATGATTTGAAGAAACTGAGACTACTGTTAGTAGGGGGAATGTTCCTATACTGGGGATAAAGAAAATAATTCAGCCTGATGGCATGCTGTGACAGTATGTCCATATCCTTACAAACTTGTCAGCTCAATCAATTCCCCCATCTATGCTTTATCGAATGGGCGTGTGAACTTGTTTTTTAAAATAAAAACAAACCAATCGTTGTGACATTTTGCCTTAAACTAGCTATAACATTTATATCACACTCTGGTCACCTGATCTGTCTCAATGCAGAGCATAAACGTTTCCAGAAGAGGTAGCAGTATGCTGAGGGAGCAAAAAGAAACACTCAAGTGAATAGGAAGATTCTCCATTGAGAGGGGAATTTTGTCTAATAATACAAACAGGAGAATGGGAAACAGGGACTCCTGGGTTCTATTTAAAGCTCTGCCACTGTTCAAAATGAACATATTTCAACCTCTTGGTGTCTTAGTTCTCTCATCTGCGAAAATGGATGTCACCTGCCACACAGGGTGTAATTATTTGTACAGCACTTTGACATCCTGGAGGCACAGTGTCATTGTGAAATATTGTTAGAACGTATTGATTAGAATCACAGGGGCTTCCTCAAAGGTCATGTTCACCCTCGAAAGCAAGAAATTCAATTGATCAGCCACAATTGTAGCCTAATAGATTGTGATTACTACTGCAAGTGGACCTTAAAGAAGACTAATTTGTTTACAATAATAATAAAGAAATCCACTTGGCACCAACGTGAGCAACCACCACCACTGTTGGCCAGTTGAAGGCCATTCACTGCAACCATTCATCTTATTAACATGCAGTAATTTGACAGGATGAAAACAATATGTCACTGCTGTTGGTAATGTTTCCTCGGGAAAGTCACAAGTGATCCCGGCAATGACTTCGCTTATTGTGCGAGATAATCAGTCCAGGCAACGGGGTAATTATCTCAAGCAAGTCATTATCCTGCAAGCAGCTGTGCACTCAGATTTCTGAATGAGACTTTAACTAGATTTTCAGCAATCAGCCCTTTGTCAGAAACTTTTCTGCCCCACCATACATGACAAATGCTGCTGCCATGATACATGGTAGCAAACACATATGCCTTAGAGGCCAATTCCAGTCTGTTTTGCACTGTATAGCCCAGGCGCTGCAAAGATCAAACAGCAAGAAGCACTTTTCACTGGGCGTAAACTATGAAACACATTTGAAACTGCAATTCCAAAGTCATTGTTGGTAGTGGCTACCTTGGTGAAAAGATTTACCATTTTTGACGTCGACAGCATGGGAACAGGATATAAGAAGTTGTCAAGCTGTGTTCAGGCTGATTTAATGCTGATTTAAACAACTGCAGCCTAAACTTTATTGCAGAATATCTTACAGCAATGTAGTTTGTAATTCATGACTGTTCAGCCAATATTAAAAGGGGAGTGATTAACAATGTTTTCCATTTGACTGTAGAATAATGGCTAAAAAGTATGTATGTGGCCATATTGATTGTTAAGCACAATATTTTTAATGCGCTACTACAACCCTTTTAGGTTGAATCACTGTAGAATTATATCATTAATTGGAGAGGGACGTGATGGGTTAAGGATGGCAGGAAACCTTTCCCCTACTATGGAAGTCTTCAGTTCAAATATGTCAAAGTGGATTATGCAAGGGCGTTGATGGTTCTTGACTCAGTTGCTAGTGAATGTGTCTCCACTTCATAAAACTACCACCGTAACTAGCCCCTTTGCACATGTCTACACAGGCACCTGCAGCTAGCCCATGTCAGCTGACTGAGGCTCACGGGGATGGGAGTGCGGGGCTGTTTCACTGCTGTGTAGACTTCTGGGCTCAGGCTGGAGACTGAAGTCTGGGACCCTCCGACCTTGCAGCCATCTGCACAGCAGTGGAACAGCCCTACCGCCTGAGCCCCCGCGAGCCTGAGTCTGCTGAGCCGGGCCGGCTGCATGTGCCTAGTTACTGGGTAGATATACACTTTGTAGCCAGCCTCCTTAAAGGTACTAAGGATTGACTGGGCCTGGTTACTGGAATATTCACTGACCACGTAGGTGGAATGTTTTGGCCAGGGATGAGACGACACTGGCAGAGTGATGCGAGGGAAATCTGAATTGCAGCTGCCTAGCTGTGCTCTACCTGTTCTGTGGCTAAAGACAGGATTTCGGTCTTCTGGGCTGTCAGTGCCGTGACAGCAACACATTCTTCTTTTTTTAAATTATAAAATCAGATTATTTTATTTGTCTGTTTGGGCTGCTTACTTCAAAAAGGCAGAAATGTTTCTTCTCTCCCAACAGAATTACCCTTATATAATACACGTGCAAAATGGTCAGACTAGAGGGTCACATGAACAGCTTGACAAAGAATAATTCCGGTTCACAAGGATTTACATCCATCATGTGAATCAAATTATAGGGACTGAATGAGAAATCACTATCCAGTCCATCTCTTCAACCTCAAATGCACCTTAAGCAAATTTATTGATATAATTTAACAAATTCACATGGCTGTGAGAGGAGGCAGGCATATATCATATATATCTCTATATATCATCTTGCTAAGAATCCAAAACAAATTTGTAAGGTTAATAGCTTCAATGGCCCTGATCCAAAGCCTACACTCTGATATGACCAAATAGAATGATCAACTGCTGATAAAGTCATATGCCTGGGCAGACTGATTTGGGATTCTTATCCATTCTAATTCTCACAAGCGGGTTACCGAAGTAAAAGAGAAAAAGCAAGATGCTCAAGAAATGCCCATAACAACATGAGTTTTTTTCCTATACAGCTCAAATGGACTTAACCGGTGATGCTGTTTCAAGCTGTCTGGCCTTGAATTAAAACCATTCTGCCTTATATTGCATCTTTTTATTTCAGTTTCAATATACTTTTTCTGCCTTGGAAGCCAGCAGACCAGGCTTGAAATGCGATTTTTCACCACCTGCTAAAAGTTAAGTCTCAAAGGATTTCACTGCCCACACCAGCCATGTCTATTTCCTCTTTCATTTGGAGCTTGTGAAAGCGACGAACTATTAGTACTGGACACAGCTATGAGATGAGTCAGTGTTGTGCAAAACTTCCACCAGTGCAGATACACCTCCCTCTTGAACTACATTTCACTCCTGCCATTGCAGCTCTGCCAATGCTTTTCAGAGATTCAAAGTTTCCAAGGCCAGACCATTCCAGGGACTCTTGTGATCATCTAGTCTAAGCTGTATAATACAGGCTATAGAACATCCCCAGAATAATTCCTAGAGCATATCTCTGGGAAAAAAATCCGATCTTGATTTTAAAATTGTCAGTGTTGGAGAATCCACCACAACACTTTGTAAATTGTTCCAATGGTTCATTATTCTTACTGTTAAAAATTTACGCCTTATTTTTCTAGTTTCAACTTTCTGCCATTGGATCATATTATATCTTTCTCTCCTAGACTGAAGAGTCGTTACTGAACATTCGATCCCCATGAAGGTACCTATAGATTATAATAAAGTTGCCCCTTCACCTTCTCTATGTTAAGCTAAATAGATTCAGCTCCTTGATTCAATCACTATCAGGCAAATTTTTTAAATCATTCTCAATGCTCTTCTCAGAGCTCGCTCCAATTTATTAACATCCTTCTTGAATTGTGGACAGTGTTCCAGTGGCGGTTGCACCCACGCCAAATACAGAAGTAAAATAACCCTTTTCTTCTACTCAAGAGTCCCCATTTATACACCCAAGGACCATTTTCTAGATGGGGAAGAGAGGTTAAGTTAAGACCTTAGTTCTGGCCACCCAGACCTCTGCACTAGACACCGCACCAGATCTCTCAATGGGCCTCCATAGTATTTCGTTATCACCCAAGCAAGGAGAAGAAATAGGTTTACTACAATCCCTACTAATCCTTATGAAACTGATGAAGAACTGTTCCAATGAAGCACGTCCCACTTAAATATCGTAACCTTTAAGCCAAATTTCTTAATAACAAAGTACTGTTTCGTCAGCTTGGAATGGTCTAAGATTTGCGAGCATCCCCAGTTTCCAAATGTCAGACACAAGGTAATACTATATATTTTTTTTTAAATCCTTATAGCAAATGTTTTAAGCAAGCTGGTAACAATATTGCATAATGGGTATTTTATTCTTTATTGGATGATATCATCTGGAGTCCTTGTAAAAGAGCCATGCTAATGCTCAAGAAGACAACGACCTAGCACCAGATTAGTGCACTATAATGGGTGAGATCAGCAGAGATGCCATTAACTGTAGGTTTGGCTGCGTGATTTACCTTCTTGCACATGCAAAACATAGGTGTAACTTGCTGGGTGACACTGGGAAAAATGCAAGAGGAGCAACACAGGACTGGAAGGTGGTTTCAGAACAACAGGGAGGGAAGGTCATTGGAAGTCATTCCAATCAGCACTAGGTGTGTCAAATAATAGTCCTTGGGGAGGGGAGAGCTAAGAATGACAAGGAGAGATTGTGTCAGGGTTTAGTAGCCTCCTCCCTCCACACACCAATGCAAAAGTTAGGAAGCACAAAACAGTAAATAGATAAAAGTCACCAAATTAAGAGGACCCGTATCTGAGCAGATGTGTAACTTGCAAAACATCTCTCCCAAAAAAATTGCACAGTGCATCTTCTGCTCCTACAGCCATAGGCATGTGGCAACAGAAAAACACTGGTAACTCCCTCAGCTCAGTTACCTGCAGAAGAGGCCGTTGCACTCCTAGCATCTTCATGGTGTCCGCATTGGCCAATATCTTCAGAGGGTCAGATGCCTTAGTGACGCCTTCTATCTCTTTGTTGATCTCTCCAAGGACTTGGTTAAGGAAGATGTTCTTGATGTACATGGTGAGGAATTCCCGGAGTGGACATTGTTTGGTTGGGCCAAGCCCCAGGGCATGCTCAATCTCCTGAATAAATCTAAAATATAAAAAGGGATATCAGACTTAGCTACACAATACAAGAAAAAGGTGGCTCACTTCTCCAGACAGCTAGTGCAACAACAAAGGGTCAATCTTGGGAGCTGGTAGGGAAAAGTGCTGAGATTCAGAGGCAACAGAGGTCCAACAGAGAGAGCACTGACACAGGCAGCGCTCCCGAGCTCTATTCTCAGCTACGCCATTGACGGTATTCAATTTGAGACATCTTAAAGGCTCCTGATCTTCAGAAAGGGCTGAGACGCCATTAAAAATGGAGGCACCCAAAATCATTAGTCACTTTTGAAAATTCTGACCTGCATGTGAACTTAGTAAAATCATTTTACCTACCTATGACTCAGTTTCCCTTTCTGTAAAATGGGGATAGTGATGTTCCACTTTATTTCTAACGATAACAACACCTCACTCTGAAATGGCTCTTTTCATCAGCAGATCTCAAAGCACTTTACAAAGGAGGTTAGTAACATTATCCCCATTTTACAGTTGGGGTATGTGACATATCCAAAGTCACCCAGCCAGGCCAGTGGGAGAACAGGTATAGAACCCAGATCTCCTCAATTCCAGTCCAGTGCTCAATCCAGGAGGCCACAGTGCCCCTTTTAATGCTCTGATTGATCCCTGGAAGAAAAGTGCTGGGTATGTGCTTTGTATTATTTTATTCCAGGAGAAACGATTGGATCACATTCACTCGTATGCATGCAGAAGGCATACTGCCTCATTCCATAAACCCCCCCTCCTCAAAATGTTCAGCATCTCCTCTTTCAACACATCTGTATCTCACTGACATGATCTGCCACTTCTTCCAGGAACCACCTTCTCTCACAATGATAAAGTGATACCCTGAAGGCAAAGATGGTTTCTTTGATTTACATCCAAAATGACTGAAGTGAAAGTTATTTTTTTTATTTTATTTCTTGAAGTGATGAGAAGGATAACAACAGAAGTCACAATTAATTGATTTATTCTTTTCAGAAGCAGAGTCCATCAATCTATAGTACTTATATGGTCCTCACTATGGCAGGATCTGAGCACGTTGCAATCTTTAATGTATTAACCCTCACAATACCCTGGTGACACAAGACAGCACTGCTAACTCTCTTTGCAGAGGAGGAATTGAGGCACAGAGACTAAATGACTGGCCAAGGTCACATGGGAAGCCTATATTGGTGCAGGGATTTGAACCTAAGTCTCCCATGTTAGTCCCCTAACCACTGAGCCATTCTTCCTCTCCTTGAGAAGAATTTTTTGAATGGAGATATTTCTGACATTTCCAAAGCAGTTGGCATTTATCAGAGATGGCTTAGCAGTTACTATTTCCCAAAACAGATCAATATGATTTTCTTAATTGTCCATATTTTCAACTTCCACACGTAGTTCTCTGATGAGGTAACTTCTCTTTGCAGGATTGATTGAGTGTCCCCTTGTCAATTTTAGCAGCATGATTTATTTCAAATATAAATCATTTGTTCCCTAAAGCTTACACTGTGTCGACTTCATCAGTCTAAAATGACACATATTGGGTGATGCAGCATCTGCATGGGGACCCATTCAGTATGATCACTTTGAAAATTCACTCAACTGTCAGAGCTGCAGTGGGACTTCCCCCAGCAAAAAGCACATGGAAAGAAACACAAAGGAAGGCAGTTTACTCCCTTGTTTGCACAGATTGATAAAGTGAATAAAGTTATCAACCAGGGAAACTACAGAGTCATCCAGGAAGAAAGAGGCAGAAGAGGACAATTGCTGAAATAATACACCCAATGTCACCAACTTCTGCAGACCGACATTTACTAAAGTCCTCAAGGGGACACTTGTCAAGATTAAGCTGTGACCTACTTACCTTTATATTCGGTCCCATCTCTCTTTGCAATGTTCATGTAACTCTTTCTATAGATATCCTTCTTTACAAAGGATTTCTTACAGAGCATTTCAGATCTGCAAAGCACTTTCAGTAATATAAATTAACCCTCCCAAAACCCCTGTGATGTGGCTAAGTAATAGTATCCTTGTTTTACAGATGAGGAAAGCACGGCAGAGCAACTGAGGCCCTAGTTCCACAAATGCATTCGTGCATGCTGAACCTTAAGCAGATGAACACTGCCACTGATGTCAAGGGAACTACTCACATGTTTACGGTTTGAGCACGTGCATAACTGTCTGTAGGATTGGGGCATACGTGACTTGCCCAAGGCCACAGGAAGAGTTGATAACAGGCCCAGGATTAGATACAGAATTCTTAGCCTCGCAGCTTTGTGCATTACTTACTATCCCAAATCTCTCCAAAGGACTCCCACTTCAACCACTATTGACCATGTCTTCATTAGGAAACTACATCAGGTTAGATAACCATATGTTCTATTATGATGTAATTTCTTGGCACAGACAGTGTGATAGTGGCTCATTATCATTCAGTAAGGACCAGAATCATATCTCTCATAGTTTCTGGGATTTGTATTTACTTGACGCAAACGATAAAGTAATCACAGTGAATGTGAATCCTGACAGATATACATGAATTGGGGCAAGGGTGTGAAATTTATGACCACTCAGCAAAGCTTCCAAGAACAATGGTCTGAAGCTAAGGAAAGGAAATTCAAGCTAGATATCGGGGAAAAGTTATTAAGAGCAAAAGCAAATAGGCAGTAGAATGGATGACTGAGGGATATGGTCAAGAAACCATCACTGGAAATATTCAAGAATAGTATGATTAAATGATAATGGTAATGAAAGACAATCAAACTCTGAAATTTTCACTGACTCAAAAGACTCCACTGAAGTAAGTGGGAATTTGGCCAAGAAAAGATTGAGTGAAAACTTCATAAGGATGTCAGGATACATCTCACAGGGAACAGCTGAGCAGGGTTGGGATCTGATGCGATAAGTGATTTTTTCCCCTGCTCTCACTATTTATGATCTGATTAAGAAATTGATCTCATGGAAAATATATTACACAGGGTATGTCTATACTGATGGCAGCAAAGTCACTGCCGTCAGATCGATCAGGAAGTCGACACAGTAAATCCACCCCCTCAAGTGGCATAGCGCTGTGTTGACGGGAACATGGTTCCCGTCAGCGCAGTGCAGTGAAGACACCGTGCAGAAGGGAATCACAGCAGTCGATGGGATTACGCAAGCGACTCTGTGTCGCTTGCGTAACTCCCGTCAACTGCCACCAAATTTCCAGGTAAGTGTAGACCAGGGCACATAAAAAAAAACCCTACGTCAAAAGAACATTTTGAAGGTTGCAAAGTCAAGCACTCAAAAGTGAGGAAATGCTAGAATTAAGGTTGTTTGTGCACCATTAATTTGGTCCCCTTGCAAGTATGCATTATGATACGGTCTTTAATTACATGATCACATACAATTTCCACAGGACTCCTCCCTCTTTCAGCGCACGGGATGGACGTGCTCTGGGGATGAATCAAGAATGTATATTTAATCGCAGGATTGTAACCTTGAGATCCATCACACAGAGCTTTGCCACTTTAAATAGTGGAATAACAGCAGTAGTAGGTTGTCATCCTCTACATCAGCAGTTCTCAAGTGGGAGTACGAACAGGTTTCAGGGGGTATGCAAGCGGGGCCGGCCTTAGACTCACTGGGGCCCAAGGCTGAAGCCCCACCGTCCCAGAGGCCTGCCCCCCGGGGCTGAAGCCTGAGCAACTGAGTTTCCCGGGGCGCCAGGAAATTGCCCTGCTTGCTACCCCCTAACGCTGGCCCTGGCTTTTATATGCAGAAAAACAGTTGTTGTGGCCCAGATGGGGCATGGAGTTTTTATAGCATGTTGGGAGGGGGGCCTCGGGAAAAAAAGGTTGAGAACCCCTGCTCTCTGTGGATCAGCACTAGAGTGGGACGGGACACTTCCCCAGTACATTTTACAGATATTTGCCACCAGCAGAAGCTTGATAAGACTCAGGAATCTTGGGTTCCCTTCCAGGCTCTAGAGGGGTGTGGGCTCCAGTGGGTACAGACTCATCCGCACGTGTGACCATTCCCCCCACGTGTGACCCCTTCTGCCCCATCCCCACCAATCTGTCTTTGTTCCAGTGCTGTCTCTTTCACCTCATGGTTTGTCCCAGTCCCATTCTTCTCACCTAATCAGCCCCAATCTCAGGATCCTTGCCCAACAAATCCTAGATCTGATTTTTCTGGATTTCCTGACCCAGACCCAGTCTCCATCCATTCCCAGTTCCGGTCTCCTTGCCCACCTACTCCCTGTTCCCACCAGCTCCCCAGCTGCTTCTCCTCACTCTCCATGCCCAGCCAGTCCCTGGTCCTCCCCACCTAACTCCTCATCTGATCTCTCTCTCCCTCAGCAACCCAGGCCACCAGTCACCCCTCTGCCCACATTCCCTGTCCCCGATTCCCAATCCCATTCTTTCTACTGACCCTTCTCCATTTGACGTCAGCAGCTTCCTCCTCCATGGGACCGGGGCCCAGTGGGGAGGAGGGTCTCACTGAAAGCACAGGAAAGAGAACCTTGCTGCTCTCAGTTCACACAGTGGAACTCAAACAGCCTTCAGAAGCCCAGAGCGGCAATTTCAGGGAAAGCCCTGCTCAGTTCCAGCCCTGCCCATAATATAGACAGACAGACAGTCAGGCAATACATACACTATTATTTATTTCAATTTATGACAAATACCTATCTGAACTCTAGGTGCTTTCTGATCTTTACAACAGACATGAGACATTTAACTGAGTGACCATCAGAATTAAAAACAACGAGAGTCCCATAGCACTTTAAAGACTAACAAATTTAATTTCTGCAGAAATTACATTTGTTAGTCTTTAAAGTGCTACAGGACTCTCGTTGGTTTTGCTGTATCCAGACTAACATGGCTACCCCTCTGGAACTTCTCATCAGAATTAAATAACTATCTCCACAAGAATACCTTCCAAAAGTCCTCCTCACTCAACTCACCCCCTCAGCCCTCCACCCAGAGCACAGGAGAAGAAATGTCATTTTGAGTGGAAAACAACAATATAAAATGGTTTTAAAAAATAAATGATTGAAAACTCTTGACTTGGACTAAAACACGGCAGCGAGGCACAGCCGAGTGTATGCCAATGGGTCTCTGGAATCAGGCATTTCCAGAAATCCAAATTATCATGATGATGAAAATGGCTCAATGATGGATCATTTCAACAAATACTATTTTCGTTTTATTCTCTGAAGAGTGAGATTTTAGATACACTTTGCTGTCAAACAGAAGCATAAAGCAGGGATGAAGCCTCCGAGGAAGAGCTTTGATTCAAATGGTCTGCTTAGATTATTTCACTCGAAAAAGAACCACTCAGATGCAATTTACAAGGGATTCAAGAAACAGTATCAACAGCCTCATTTAAAACCATCTTTCACTGGCACATGAAAATTGAAGAAAAACCCATAAAGGTTAATGCACTGTGGGATGTATTCTCTCGATGTGTGAAAACAGGTCATAAGGTGCATCTAGGATGGAAAACTCACCTAACACTCAGTAATAACACTTATTTAACATAACTGCATTTCTTCTCCTGTAAAATGCTACAAAGCTTTCTCCGAATAAAAATGCAAACTAAGCAAATCATCAGAGGCTGGACTATGGTCACTGCATATACACCAGGATCGTTGCCCAAAATCCTAATGAAGCTAAGCGGGATGCAACTGATCATATATATGGTTTTGTGAAATGTCTGCATGGGACGGAAATCCTGCAAAGATGAGGAAAAAATGGAAATCTGCATCTCATATTCAATTCACAACCTGCACTTGCAGAGTGATATACAAATTTAACTTGTTTTATCTCTCTATGAAAGCATTTGAGGTGATTTGTGACTACAATTAAGTGTTCCCTGTAGACAGAAAAGCACTTTAGGTAAAATGAAGTACCTTTTTGCAAATGACAGTCGTTTGGATTTTTTAAGAAGCACATCATTTCAGAATATTTAAGTCATTCTAACATCCAACTTTGATGGCTGCCTTACCTATGCTGTATGTATTTATTTAAAAAAAGACTATGGATTGATTCAGAAACGTACAGTGTCAACCTGCGCATGCTGAGGTATGGATTATTTTTGTTAATAAACCTCTTATAAAAAGAAAGGTCATTAAAAGAATAGAAAATGCCTATTGAATTCCAGTATCATCAGCAACCTCAGTTAAGCCTACCCTGCTTTAACTAATGAAGCCATTATCTGAAATGGCCCCCAAAATAAACAACTGAGTTAGATTTTCTAAAGCACCTAAATCATTTAGGAGCACAATTCCCACTGAAAGTCAATGGGACTTGGGCTCCTAAGTTAGTGAGGTGCTTTGAAAAACCTACCTATTATATATTAGCTAATCCCCACTCACAAACACAACTACTCCAGAATCATTTAATGTTTATTTCACATTAGACTATTTTGTATTATTATAATTACTACTACTACTTTAGGTAGTTCCCATGATGTGGTAAGTGCTTTCCATATATTCAAAAAGGGACAGCATCAGCTAGGAGGAGATCACAATCTAAGGGTAGACAAATGGACAGGAACAGGAAAAATAATTGGCAGTACACACCCAAATCAACTCAATTCACTGTATGCAGCACAGCAGAAGAGAGGTGTTTTAAAAGTTTTTCATTGTGAGTGGTTTTCCCCAAATCATTTTTCAGCCTTTAAGGTAGTTTTAGGTTGATTAGAAGGAAGGAATCCATAAACTGTCCAGTATATGAGGCTGTGAAATAAGCTCCCACAGGAATTGGTGGAAGCTTTATTCTGTTCAGAAGAATACTGTACAATGCATTGGAAAACACTCCCTAGGGACCAATCTTACAACAGTGTTGTGGATGGACTAGATCAGTGGCTCTCTACCTTTCAGACTACCGTACCCCTTTAAGAATTCTGATTGGTCTTGCGCACCCCCAAGTTACCCCTTGCTTACAAAATCAGACATAAAAATACAAAAGTATCACAATACACTATTACTGAACAATTGCTTAGTTTCTCATTTTTACCATATAATTAGAAAATAAATCATCTGGAATATGAATACTGTACTTACATTTAGGTGAATAGTATATAGAGCAGTATGAACAAGTCATTGTATGAAATTTTAGTTTGTACTGACTTTGCTAGTGCTTTTTATGTAACCTGTTGTAAAACTAGGCAAATATCTAGATGAATTGATGTACCCCCTGGAAAACCTCTGCATACCCCCAAGGGCACGCGTACCACTGGTTGAGAATCACTGAACTAGATGAACTGGTAGAACTTTTGCATCCCTAGTTTTTGTACCTTCATTTCTACTTCACAAGTCAAAACAAACTGCTTCCCTGTTGCCATGTGTACGTATTTATCCAACACCTAAATAAGGAGTGGTTTTAAAGTTTAATCCTAAAAAAACAGAAATAAGAGATGGTTAAAACAAACTGGGTTATGCTGTCAATCCCCTTGCTGGTGCAGAATTGTTCCCTTTGTTATTCTGTTGAACAGTTTGTCTTGTCTACATTTTAATACCTCAAGTGGCAGAGGTTTTCACTACTTCCCTGGATAAAATATTTCAAAGCTTAATAGATCTCACTGTTGGGAAGTTTTTGTGATATTTAGCCTATATTTTCCTCTTCTCATTTCATCCTCTTATGCCATGACATTTTTTCTTCCTCTTCGGTGATCACACCTTTTCAAATACTTAATACAAACCTGGCAGCTTCTCCAAATGAAGACTATTCTGGATCAAAGGTGGAAACAAGTTCCAAAATCCCAGAGCCCCCACAGAGAGAACACCCTGCCCGCCACCCCCTCTCCTTTGTAACTAAAGGGATTCAGATCAAATGCCCCTGAGGACTGCTCCCTAACCTTAATCCTGTGGCTGTATGGCCTGAGGAGAGATGCGATTAAACAATGTCCAGTCAAACTGGTACTATGGAGCTGCTTACAATACACTCTGCTTATAATGAAATCACAGGCTTGCTTTTTCCCATACTCCTAAAGAGTTCTTTCATGTACGAAGCTGGTTGTCAAAATCATCTCATTGGAATAGAACCCAATTCTCACCACAATCCTCATTTTATTTCACACTCATTCCTTTCTTTGCTCTTGAAGTGAAATCCTATTGTGGTTCCTGAAGTGCCAAGTGGTTCTGTTATTACATATGTACATAGTATAATAAATACAATAAATATAAAACATCCACCATTGTGGATATACCAGAGATCATTTGAAGAGCCATCAGTTGACTAGATACTAAAATGATGGAATGCACAGTATTTTCACAGAAAAAACTAGACCACTGAGAATTATTCTAGTTACAGTATTATCAGTTACCACCAAATAGATATTTCTGTGAGGAAGGTGCTAATAATAACTACCTTAACCATGTGGAAGATAAACCAGCTGTCTACACAAAAAGACTGTGAAGGGAATAGTATATATAGCGGACTACAGGACAATGGCTGCAAGTCTTCCAGCAGAAGGTACAGGAAACGGACGCTCAAGCGTCCATCTAGGTGACAGAGCACAAATTAAAGGAAAGTGTAAGCACAACTCCTTACTGAGATTCATCCATAGTGGTTGTATTTAAAAGCTTGCCAGCTTTCTCTCAGATAAATACTTAAGTTTACTGCAGTATCTGAAGGATTCCTTACACTTACTATAGGACATACCCAGGGAATATGGCAAATGCTGAGGTAACAGTTATCTAAGAAAACTAGCAAGTTTTAAGGGGAGACCACTAAATCTAAGGCATCTGTCATCAAAGCAACTCGGTGTCAATTTAATGCAAGTTAGTTCATCCAGCAGTAGAGAGCACAGAGACCTGTCTTCAAATCCTGGCTGAGGTCAACAGCTTCTGCCCATATAACAAAAGCACTGCACATTAGGCTGGGTAGCTAATCTCGGCTCAGTGCTGAGAAAATAGAGTTTGCCATTCAAGACTGCAGAGCACCTGATAGAGAAACGTGGGAGAGGCTTATATACGGCACTTGCACATGTAATATATTGCAGTACCAGTTGGAACTGAACTTACGCTCAAGTGAAACATTATGGGGCCAAATTCTGCAGGGTGTTTTAAGCCAGAGTTTGGATTAGATCACCATAACAGTCCCTTCGGGCCTGAAAATCTATAAAATCAGAAGTCCCTACTCAGGAAAAACTGTCACTAATTTCAACAAGCTTTTTGGATGAGTAAAGACTTCAGGATTTAGGATAGTAATGGAGGAAGGATGAGGGTCTTGGTCCAGATGGCTTGGGTTCCATTCCTCGTTCTACCACAGACTCCCTCTGTGACTCTTGGGCAAGTTGTTTCACTCTCTGAACCCATTTCCCATCTATAAAATGAGGGTAATAAGACTTCCTATCTGCAGGGGATACTGTGAGGATACATTTGTTAACATTTGATTATCAGCTACTCTGATACTATGGTGATGGAGGCCATGTGGGTCATAGAATAAAAGGTATATTTTACAAGTAATTGGGGCTGGAGCTGCTATTGTTTAATAACGAGCTAATCCCTGCAGATCACAAGCGTCTAGATTAGTTCAAGTATCTCTATAGGAGAAGAATGCTGTTCCTTACACTGAATCGAAGTGGGGAATGTTGCTAGTGGTAGAGCACAGGATGGATAGCCAGGGCTCCTTGGACCCAGGAACTCTGGATGTAAACGTATGAGCTTTTACTGCCTAAGCTAAAGATCCCATACTCCATAGCAAAAAGGCTGTAGGAGATTCATAAATGTCTATATGTGGATTAGTCACTAGAGGGGGACAAAGAGTCACACTGTGTAAGCATGGGTTAATGCCTCAAAACCATAGTATGATTGTAAAACGTAACGGTAAGCAGGCTGAGCTGGCTTCTCCCAGTTACTTCTACAGGGCCACAGGCATGAACTGCACTTTACTGATGCAAGAAAAGATCCCTATGCCAAGGACCTTACAACAGAAGGACCTCATCTGACTCCCACAGAAGTCAATGGGAGTTTTTCCCATTGAACCCTGAACTAGACATTGTAAATATATAGGAGAGAGGGAAATGATGTAACAAAGGCGTCCATTTCCCTCCTCATTACTTGGCTAGCTCATTTTAACTGTGATGCTGCATTACAACAAAGCCTCTTTCCAGTTTTAACCCACAGAGTCTAATTCTCATCTCAATGCACCCAGGCCAATTCCATTTACCTTGATAGGAAGCAAGCATCTGCATCCAGGAGAAGAAAGGCCCCATAAAAAAGGAGGGCTCTGCTACTGTAGAAGTTAGTTTTGGTCCACCTGGTCTGGATCTCAGCAGTCTCTTAACACATGAAATCTTCATTAACAAGCTTAGGCCTAAGTGAAAATATCTTTCTGATCTGATTTAGCTGAGCAGGAGTTCAGGTGCAATGCTCCAGAGCTTCTCTCCCTCTCCTTTTATTTAATCATTTTGGAGGTAGCTCCCATTACAGAAGTAATGATTTCCACAACAAAGCCTGCACAGTGTAATTAACGTATTGCAAACATTAGCAAGATCCAGCCTGATAAAAAGTGCTTGAAGAGGTTGCTTGGCTGCCACTCAGATCACACATTATCTATCCTCTAATATCTTGCAAGGACACGAGCAACCTTCAGGAAGCTGCTGCCGCTCTGTGTTGTTTGGGAGCTGCCACAACCCAACTGATATTCAGAGGTGATTCTTCCTAAGGCGGTAAATCTGAGCGGTTTTCTGACCCTTCCTAAGGAAGTCAGCTTTGTTTCAAAAGCAGCAAGACAGAAGAACTCAAAACCATGATTGTGTAAGGAAACCTGTGAAATGGATCTGAATTTTACGGTCTTGGGCAAAGCACTGGAAAATCTATCACAGAGAACACTGGCAGGGGGTGGATTTAGATGGCCTAAGAGGCACTTTTCAGCCTCTGATTTCTATTATTCAGATACTAGCAATGGAAATTTGAAAGAAACTCCAAGGTCATCTGAGCCAGATTCTGATCCCAGCAATTGGCTTCACTGGAGTTATTCCCTATTTACACTGGTATATCTGAGAGTGGAATATGGTCCTGTGATGTTTACAGCATCGAAGTCTAACTTTATTGCATTTCTTTCTCTAGATATATCATCATGTAGCTGTAATCTCTCCCCATCCTTGGTGGACGAATCAAAGCAATAATTGCCTGGTAAACATCCATCACCACAGAACTAACAGTTGACTGGCCAACTCTGAACTGTTTAGCCATAAACCTGTAATAATCCAGCATAGCCAGCTTCTACTGGGTAATAGCAACTTATTTCTGGACTGGTGCAATGTCTCTCATCCTTGTGTCCGCACACAGCTCCAGGAACACAGCATTCCTCAGATGTAAATTCTGGGCCCATTCCTGGTCATCAAAGGTCTACATGACAATGCAGTCCCATCACACTGTGCTTGTGGATCCGGGCCACTACTACCACTTAGTACAAGGGAATTCACCTGCTATAAGAACCTGCATCCAATCCTCTCCTTATGGAGAGCTTGCACATGCCCCTTAAGTAAGCATCCTGTAAACTTTCTCATGGCATCAAGCTATTGCCAAATCATCCATTGCTGTGTCTCGTGCCCTGACTTCTTCCTCTTTCATCCAAACCAAGAGTTGCACTTGTGTTATCGTTCCCAGTTAGACCCATGCCTTGCCACACTGGCAGAAGTCAGGAGCGCGGCTACCCAGAACTGGTTAAATTTACATTACTTGCCAGATTTATACCATTTCTGCCCCTGACCCCAAAAGGGACAGACAAGTTCTCCCATGTGATGCAAGAGCATTCATAGAGTGGCACAGTTCACTGTGGCAACTATAACCCCTGGGATGTCCCCAGAAGTCTTAGCGCCACACATGTGAGCATAGGGACATTGCAACCACCTCCACATAACCCAACTGCTATTATGCAGTGTGGCCGCTCTCCCTTCATGACAGGCTAACAGGAGGGAAGTAACTCGAGGTTGGATCACTTGAGTTACTTCTGTAGTGCAGACGCATTCAAAATGAGAAACGACTGTAATTGCAAGCTCTGCCAAAGCAATTCATGATGACATTGGTCTCTAGTGCTGGGTTTTGGATGTGCAGAGCCTCTCTCCACCAGGTAGGATTCATTGCCATCTGGGTTCACTTAACAACTTGCTGATGCAGGTGCTCCTTTTTTCCCCTCTTTCCGTGTCACGCTGCCACCGTGTTGCCTCTCCAGGTGACTATTCAGAAATGACTGAGGATATTGCTCTAATTCACTGGGGCTCGGTGTTTTGATTATTCATGACGCCCGACGCCCGACATACTTAATTACTGGCAAAAACAAGGCAGACACACCAATGAATTATGACCTGGCTCCCAGCATCAAGTTTAAAATCACCCCAGGGGAGCATACTTTAAGAAACTGGCATTGGAAGGCAATGGTCAGGAGCAGAACTAGTAAAGGGGGAGAGTTCCCAATTTGCCACAAATAAAATTAACCCAGCCCCTTCTCTCTCTCTTCTGAACTCCTGCTTCATGAAGAAAATGAAGGGAGCTGGGCCTTCTGAGACCCTTACATATTCATCACATAAAACATCTCATTAGATAAATCTACATACACACGCGGAGAGGCCTTTTCCCTTATAGCACTTCAGTATGAAGAGAAAATTCTGGCTTCAGTACATTTAGCGCAGTATGAGACATGAAACCAATGGGCCATGCGGCTACCCCCATATAAATGTCCCCGTCGATTCAGCACTTCATCCTTCTAAATTACATAAATCAAATTCCATCTAGTTTACTAGGGATTGTGGTGGTTTGGCATCTTTCAGATTAGGTTTTAAAAGCCCACGTCCTTTCTGCACCTTGTGGACTCTGAATATCTTATGGCGCATTCTGTAAGAATGGGGTCTCGCTCTTGGCCAAAATTTCTTCTGCCCCCACCACTGTGCAGTATGCTCTCTATCTATTACCTTCCACCCTGTGCTGGCTACATTGCAGTAAATAGTGTACATTTCATATATAATATGCAATGCAGGCTGGGAGCAGTTGGAATGAAATGTGCTGCATCCATGTGAAATATTTTTACATGGTGGTTTCTGTAACTGGTGCCATTTCAAATAATAGAACTCCCCCAATACAACACAAATTGTGCTATGAACAATATGGTATCTGGATTCTGGGTACATAAAATTTGCTCTCAGAAATGTACCTTGAGTCCTTATATGCATCGTTCCTCTTTCGGGTCTCTTTTGTAAGCAGGTGAAAGGCTTCCTGGTGTATTAGCTAGAATATAGGGCTGAGTGTTAGGCGACCTGCAGATCAAATCCTACATCTACCATCAACTCTCTGGGAGATCTGGAAGGAGTCACTTCTTCTAGCTGAGCTTCAGTTTCCCCTTCAGCAAAATGGCAGTAATGTTATTTACTTCCTTCTCAGGCCTATTGTGAGGCTTAAGTAATGTTTGCAAAGCCCTGAGAGATCCTGAGAGAGAAGGCACCACAAAAAAGCAGAGTATAATTATAATTATTACCCATGTCAAGGTAGAAGAGTTTTCTGAAAAATGCACAGTACTCTGCGTCTCTGGTTTTGCTTCAGGATGTACAATGCTTGGATAATGGGGAGAGCAGAGAGCTCTAATGCAGGGCTACATCACATGAACACTCAGAGCAACACATTCAGCCTTTAACCCAATACCTCGCTTTGATTAGTTGTGTGTTTTCTGCTATAACAGAGTTGTTACCGAAGCACTTGGAAGATCCACAGAACTGAAGCAAGGCACTGGGCAAGCTGCCCCCTGCACTGGATCTCCACCCTGCACTGCATCCCACCACACTGCGACTCATATTCCAACTCAAGCCTCCACCTCTCTGCCCAGGCACCTGGAACCCAGACCTGCAGCATTCCGAGCTATTCCAATCCTAGCCTGCACTAGAGCGAAGAACAGCCCTACACTTCCCAGTGGTGGTGTGTTGTTGACAAAGAGATGGCTGAACTGAATTACCCACTGCTGATCCAGGTACAATTTAAAGCCAAGACTGCAGAAGCAAAAGATGAACGTACTAACCATGAGCGAAAGGGGATCTGCAGTATGTTTATTTACAAGAACCTAAGGCAGATGCACTGGTGGTGAGCATAGTCTAATGGTTGGAGCAGCGAACTGTGGGTCAGGCCTCCAGTCCTATTGCCAGTTCTGCTGTTCTGACTTGCTATGTGACTAGAGACAATGCCTCAGTTTCCCTGCCTATCAAATGGGTAGAATATTATTCAACTGTCAACAATATACTTGGCATTGTAAAAAACAGAGAATACACACAAGATGCAGGCAGACCCTACTTCGAAGAGCTTACAATTTAAGCAAGCCTGAAAATCAGTTCTACACTAATTCCTGGCTGATCTACAACAGTCTTACGATGCTTAATTAAATGGTGTATGTAAAACACTTTGGGCGAGATTTGTAAAGGTATTTAGGTGCCTGAAGATGACTGGCAGCTAGTGGGATATTCAAGAGGGCCAGTGTCAATATGTGCATAATGAGGCAGTGCTCAAAGAGGGTAGAGGGAAGGTGGTGTGGGCAACCTTGTTTTCCCCCTTTTTTCTCCTTTAATAGAGTTAGCTGGAATGGAATCCCATGGGTGAGAGTGATGGGCTGTAAAAGGAGGTGAAGAGCTTGTACATTTCAGTAACGGAGGGATTGGCAGAGTAAAGGCATGTGTGTTAATGAAGCATACTGGGGCACTGATGCAAGAGGGCAAAGTAAAGGCTGCATGGACAACCTTAACTGTGCATTTGCTGGATTTCAGAAGTTTGAGTTTTGCTCATCGTCACTCTGCAAGAGGACGACATACCAACAAGCAACGTTCACTCTGCATTAGCGTAATTTTTTTCCCCTTTGAATGGTAAATCCTGCTTACCCCCCGGAATGCCTTATTAAATGAGGCTTGTTGCTGACCGTATCTAGAATGCAATAAAAGATCGATACTTGATGCTACTTTCTAAACAGTATAGCTTTAAAAAAAATAATTATTAGTAGTATTATTTTTAAACCTGATCTGGTGGCACATTCTTGCATGCTGAAATCCCACAACTCCTCAATCTGGACCCCTGTAAAAAGTAGCATATGCTGACTATAAATCTTTAAAATGGCTCTATTAATAGAGTGGCTGTGGTGACAGCTTTATAAATGGGCACCATCTTTATGCAAACTGTGTTTTATTAGACTGCATTATAATGACTTGTAATAAGAATGCAAAGATGAATTTAAAGAGGACAGCAACGCAGAAAAAACTCCATTCGGCTGGGGGTCTCAAAGCCCATGAATTTGGCGTGGCAGACTTCACGCCTGCAACAACAGACATCAGATTCGCTTTGCTACAGTTCTGTGCTCCGCTGCATGCTTTTTCCAATCAGATAACAACAGACTAATAACTGGCTTTATGTCTGTCAATCCAATTACTTCCTATTTGGTATGTTGCTGACACTCCATTAAATAAGCAGACAGATGGCACGATCTTTCATTATCATCCAACTGATTTATTAGCCTCTAGTGCGCATAACCAGGGTGCAACCAATCAATTATATCAGGCATTCTTAGTCCGAAAACTCACCAGCGCAAACAAAAGGGCTGATACAAAGGAAAATAACCTAAGGCTCTATCAGTGGATGCCTCAGAGTACTAGTCTGCTTTAGGAGACCAATCATGCATCCATCCATCCAGTGTTCCATAGATACTTATATTTTTAATGCAGTTATCCTCCCAACACCCCTGAAGTATTATTAACCTCATTTTACAGACGTGAAACTAATAGAGTAAGGGGCTTGCCCAAGATCACACAGGAAGTCTGTGGCCAATCAGGTTCTCCCAAATTCCCAGCTAGTGCCCTAATCAATGGGCCATCCTTCTGCCTTTGTACAGGGTTCTCATGCCATCTCCCACACCTGCAAAAGCATATTTCCTCAAGTGCATTGGGGGGGGGGGGGGGGGAGAACCGGCCATGTCTGACCTGGGTGACTGAAAAGATGTGAGATTAACTATTGCTGCATGCCTCCATGCAGGGGACATGGGCTTCATCAAACATCTGACAGGTGGCTTGAGGAACGTTCCACTAATAAGCAAGGAAATGGACAGAAAAGGCAGGGAAAAAGAGAAATTATAAACCCAGTGGAACCCATTTACAGGGAATTCATATAAGAAAATCTCTAAGTGATGTGGAAGGGAGACCCCAAGTTGTTTCAATGTACACAGTGCAAATCTGGATATAATTAATCTTGCTTTACAGGAAAGCTGTTTGTGTGAGTGGGGAGTCAAGTTCGTGACTGACGAAATTCAGTTCCTGTGGGAATCAAGCCTATTAGTTAGGGAAGAAAACATCATGATGCCCCTTTTAAAGATAGGGAAACTGAGGCACACAGAAGTAAATGGGTCTGATTTTCAGAGGTGCTGAACATGCAGCTGCTCAAGTGAAGTTAATGAGATATGCAGGTGCAACAGCATGTCTAAGACATCGGTCATCGGTGACTTGTCCATGGTCACAGAGAGACTGAGTGAGAAAGCCAGGAATGCAACTGAAAAGTGTCTGGCTGTGCAGAGCAGCAGACCGGAACTTTTGCTCAGTGACGAAAGAGTGAGAGCAACGGTGTCGATGCTGGAATGATTTTGGGCTCCTCTTAAGTTTCCCTCGTCACCGAGGATAACAACTGATAGCTTGACGGGGATCCAGAAATGCTCTGCCCTCCCGTTATGAATAAAAATACTCAGAAGGGCAAGAGAATTCAGCCTCATGGTTGCAAAAAAACAGAGGGGCCATTGCACTAAAATGCACTAGAAGGAAGGAAGCATTAGTGTGCTGAGCCACTCTAAGCAGGCAACTTTACAGCTCTTTAATGAGGATTATGAGTTTAAAGTCTTGGTTTGAGGAGAAAACATGGTCATTAACAGCAGAACCATCTTTCCTAAACTATTCCATGCCTTACTGATTAAGGAGCATCTAAATTCCGCAGCATGCCTATCTCTGCCTATTCTATCCATCTACAGAGAACAGAAGAGAGAAACTTAGAGCCACGCCAAAATGAGGAATGTTAAATAAGCTTTTATGAAGCCAGTATGCTTTCCTTTGGAGGCTTGTTGTCGCGTATCATCAATGGTAATGACTATCTATTGCTTCCTAAAGTGAATTCAGAAGGAAGGTGTCATTTTGACAGCTCAGAGAATGGAGTTTCTTACTGGACCCCCAAAAGGTATGACGTGTAGCAGACACACAAGACTTGCCAATGCAAATATGCCTCAGTCCTGACCCAGAGAGATTTCATCCAAGGAGTAAAAGGCAGTTTAGTCCACATGGCTAATTCAGTTCTTGGTGTCTGCCGTTAAAGGGGTTACAACTAGTGTGAAGAATGGGGGTGATTTTTCTGCGACATGGACAGTTGACCACAAAAAACAGAATGAGATCATCACCTAATTTTGCAAAGGATGTGGAAAGTGATTAATTTCAATTACTACCAACCTGGGTTTTAACAGGCAATCTAACCAAATAAAATCCAGCCCAAGTGAGTAGCTGCCAAAATTCTTTACCGCCTGAAGTTATCTTCCTTTTCCTATGTGAACCACAGGCAGACCGGCCGACAGGGGGCAATTGCTCAGGGGCCTGGAGATTTAAAAGGGCCTGGGTGGATGGGAGGATAGATACGTATCTTCCTCTCCACCATACCGCCCTTCCCCGCAAGGTCCCCACCATCCCCGCTCTCCTCCCCTCCTCTGAGCTGAACTTATTTACCATGCACCATGCAGGTTCTTGGGCAGCTGAGGAGGCGGTATCTGCTACTCAGCTTCCCGAGTTCATCAGTAATCTCCCTGGGTCGTACAACGCACCTGGGAAGCAGAGTAGCAGCCTCCCAGAAGCCTGTAAGGTGCAGAATAAATAAGTAAAATCTTCCAGAGGAAGCCCACTTGGACCTCAGTCATCCCTTTCTAAGGGGACCACTGACTGTTCTGCCCTGGGGCCTGGAACAGCTGTCGGTGGGCCTGAGCACAACGCACATGCAGAGGAGAGAGGTGAAAAAAACATTTGCCAAATGACAACAGGCAAAAATCATGGTGGGGATAAGGATCTGTGCGTATACAATGTGGAATAAACAGTATCCTTTTCTGTCTTAAAAATCTTTTTGATTTCACCATCGGTGTGGAATCACACCCACACATTTCCCCTTCTTTTAAATGCAGAGACCATTTTTTGTTGTCTTTGTGGTTAGGAATTCGAAGGAGTGCTATAGACAAATGCCAGGTGATGTAAACACAATGTGTGTGAGATCCATAGTACAAGTCAAGCCAGACTATGTTCACCCATGCAGCATTTCAACCTAATCAGATTCGTTATTCGGTTGGCAGAGAAACTCAGCTCAATGGGGCCAAGTAATATTGCTCTTTCAGCTGAAAAAAAAAGTGATCAAATGCAACCAAACTGTGCTCCAGGCTTCAGCTATTCTCTCAAGCACGTGCCTCATCTAAGGAAACAAACACAAGGGAAAAAATGGTGCAATGTTTACCATATCCCTAGAAGGTATGTGCAAAACCAATAGGTTTTAGAATAGGTTATTTTTATAGTCGCTCCTGAGAGTGAGACAAGGCCCAGGGAGAGCCTTTTATTACAAGAAGGAAGATTATTCAAGATTATATATTTTTATTTTCTTTTAACAAATTCTGAAAAACACAGGAGGAAAAACAGATCCAGACCCAATATCAGATCTGCCCCAGATCCAAAACATTGTTTATCAAGTTCAGCCTACAGCAGAAGTTAATAACTGAGGCTTGAGAGGAAAGAGGATTCCCATGACAATAATCCTACCCAATCGTGCAATGCTGCAGGAGCCACTGAATTTCAGATGAGTTAATACAACTGAGGGTTAGGCCATTAAGAATCCCATGTCTCTTCTCACAAAGATGTTTACCCTAATGTGTTGACCAGTTCCAAACTTCAGGCATTGCAATCTGCCTATCTCAATTCCCCCCTGCAGTTTCAATCACATATGCAATTTTTCTCCACTTCCTACTCTCAAACTATTGTGTGGGTGTGTTGCTGAACAGGTGCTGAGTTCCACCCCAGAGGTGGCTGCTTTCCAGCTGTGGGTAAATTCATCCTTACAGGGTCTATAATTTGTTACGCTGGGAAAGCTCATGAGGTCGCCTCAGGATGAAAGGCACAATATAAATGTAAGATGATTTTATCTTTCTTATCCCTGGCATGCGTTCAGATCATGTCCTGAAGTATGAGGTTTCATTACCCACATAATTACTTTAGTTTGCACAGATACACACATTGCATTCAAGTATCACTTGGCTTTATAAACATCACATCTCATCAGATGACAGTCTCATAGGCTGATATTTGAACACTGTTGACTACAGAATATTCTGTTACATTCACCAAGATTTTAGGGACCCAGGGAACCGCCTCCACACACACCTGCAATGCAGGAGAATGTCATGCAACCAAATCCATCAGGAAGGCTTTATTCAGAGCATATTAGTTAACAGGATGGATCCACTCCTGATGGTGCAGGGAAGTATGCACTGTACGTTCTTTTGCCAGTGAGGCCCCCTGTGACACAGTGAGCTGACGGGATTCTTCTCCAGGGTTGGCAGGCAAGGTTTCCATCTCTATCGACCTAGGGGAGGGGCACCTTTTGCTGTTCCTTCTGGCTCTACAGGAACCACACTTGCTGGGGATATACAGGGGATGTGCTGAAATCTTGCCATTCTTGCCACTCCCCATCCTCAGCCGGTCCCATGCTCCTTTTGGGCTACGCCGGCTGCTGTGGGATTGTGGCAACTTTCTGAAAAACCCAGACTGTCCACTGCCAAAGGCCATGTGCTGTGACTTACAGCTGTAAGGGGCTGGAGTATATCAGGCTGAGTTCACCTCACTGTCCAACTGTGCTTTGAAAATGTAAATCACGCTTCCTTGAGCAAAATCATTTCGCCTCACAGCATTTCAATTTCCTCATCTAGAACATGGGGATGATAATCCTTCCCAACCTCACAGAGGAGCTGATAAATTCCATTCATACATTTGTAAAAGCCCAGATTTTCAAAAGCACATGCTGACTTCGGGGGCTTCAATTTTTGGGGTGCCCAGTTTGAGACACCTTCAAGGAGTGCTATCTTTGGCAAGTGCTGAGCACCTACTCTCTATACTCAGACCCCTTCTTAGGGTACCCATCATGAGACACCATAAATTGAGGAACACAAAATCACTGGTCACTTTTGAAATTCTAGGTCAAAGTATCCTGAGATCCTTCAATAAAAGGGCAGACTGCTTCTTATTCTCTTGGCAGCTGAAAGCCTCATGTGTACAAAAAAGGCAAGATATTTCCCAATTTGGTGAAAGCAGTCAGATTAACAGCATTGATAACTAAAGTCTCCTATTTACCCCAGAATAGCCAGAAGCAGTGCAAGTTCCCCTACACTGCTGGGCCAATGTGCCTCAATTGTGAACTGATGAACTGGGAAGAACACCTCTACAGGTGAGTGGGAAATTCAGTCTCCAGGCCTATACAGTCCGTCACCTCTGCTAAATGGTCAGCTTGGGGACGTTTCCAATCTCAGGGATGCCTTATCTGAGACTTTCCTTTGTGCCTCTCAAATATTGTGTAGACTGCACTCCTCTCCATGTGTACAAGAGGATAAATATCTTATTCCTAGAAGTCTTCGTTTCCGCTCCGGTAGTGATAACTAAGCATAAGCAGCTGCCGTGGCTTGACTTAGCACACGAAAGAGCCTGAGGTGGGGTTGCTCTTATTGCAGCAGAGCAATATCAGATTCCAGCGCTGTGTTAGCGAAACCTTCATAACCTACCAATGCAGCAGGCAGCCTCAGAACCCGAGAAGTCTTCCAGGACGTACACCACCAGCTCTGACACAGAGCAACTGGTAAATTACAGCCCTGCAGGCGGCAGGTGCTGCCGCTGGACCTGCTGTTCGATCATAAACACTGGGCTCTCCTGTGGTGCATGCGGGAGACACATTTTGGAAGAAACTGGGGGGAGGGATGAGAGCTGTGGGACCTGTGTTAACAGCTGTATGCGACACTATGGAGAGCCTGAACCTTTCTTTACTGTGCTCTAGGAACAAGATTCATGTAAGCAAATGAAGACAAATGCCTTTGAGTGCTGCCCCTGCAAGACTGCTGAGAGACTGGGTGCCTCAAAGTAAGGTCTCGTTATATGGGAAAGCCTTCTGAGTTGATTCAGCTCTGGAGTGGCATCACCATGAAATACTGATTGTATGGGGCTCTGAGTTTTACAGTACTCCATTCCCTTCATGCATACAGACTACTTCAACTGAAGCCAACCTTCACCATGCCTTTTTGATGTAACATGAGTTAACCGGGCCAGCAAATGATCTACGAGAAGGTGGAAGAATCATGGAGTATGGATTCACACAGTTTTGCTTTAGCCTACGGCTAAACGTGCTGGAGGTGAATTCAGCTGTGATGAGAGGACTTGGTAATGCAGTGCACTAGCCCGGCATTTCTGGGGACCTGGATGACGGTCTTGAGTGAAAAAGTTGGATGATCTTATCTGGAAGTCCTTGTGAGCTACTCAGACCAGATCACAACCACCACTCTACAGGTTAGCTGCCTCTGCTCAGGAGAAATACAGAATCAGAACAGTGTGAGGGAGGGTGTTACTGGTCAGGAATGAAGTCTACTAGCAGGGAAGATCTGTAATGCCCACAGCATTCATAACTTGATGCAGTGTTACCAGTCCCATTATTTTCACAGGGAAAGGATGTGGAGAATACACTTCATGCTTCCACATCTTCCACGGTCTCTTGGATTTTATACTCCTCAAAACTGCGTCCCGCTGACAATTTCAAAAACAACAACAACAGTGGATACACAATCTTGCCAACCACAAATGTTAAAAAATTATGAGTAGGGTCCCAAAAATTTATGAGACTGGCTTAAAAATGAGGGTTTTTTAAAAAAACAATTTAGATTCTTTTTATATGCCTTCTGGTGTTTGAACTTTCAGGTTCACTTGGGTCGTATATTCATATTTCTCCATAACCATGAAGTATAAAAACTAACTTTTTTCTTTCTTTTTTCAAGTGAAAGATGAGATTCTCACATGATCACTTTTCTCCAGGAACTCGGGCTTTAAGTTGAACATCAAGTATTGCAAGACTCCCAGCTCAGAGAGATGTACTGGCTGGCACTCTCAGGACCCAATCTGATCCTTCAGCACTGAGAAGAGAATGGAGTTTGAGCCCACACTGTTCAAAGAATGCAGGCCGTAAACTAGTCAGTAGTTTGGAATTTCCCCGAAGTTCCTGAGACCATTTCCTCTTCCTCAATGGCCATGTCCCCTGTCCCAGAGGTTTATTTTAGGAAGAAAACTGTAATGGGGGGGTATACTGATGGAGGATTCCCTCAACAGCTTTAAAAAGCTGGTACACCCAATTAGAGTGACAATATAAGATCATCTGATTTGTTTTCCTACCATCTTGTTAGTTCCTATTTTTTTCATTTATAAGAGACCATAATTTCACCAACACATCTGCACAGAACATGCTGTTCTATTTCTGGGGAATAAAGCAGATGCAACACCTGGTAAATCTTTACTAAGCAAAACTTAACAAGACATAAAGCCCATTAAAATATCCTTTGATTTTGCAGCTTCTCTTTCTTGTCATTATTGATTACTGCCACAGTGTTTGTGTGTAAACAGAAGAAGTCTCCATTTGACTTACTCTGCCTCCAGCCCACTTCATACAGCAATCAATTTAACGTCTGCAATACCCCAATCCATATGCAGTGGAGCAACGGTGATGTCACAAAAATTGGCTTTATTTAATGAATCAAGCAGGAGGAGGAGGTAGGCTGGTTATACAAGAGAAACACCTTGGGAATTGGCAATGATGGGGAAGGAAAAGTATATGATTAAGTGTTGCAGAATACAGTAGCTATCTGTCGGCAGAATGCGTATCCTATACTGCTTAACCTGTGCTGTCCTGATGCTCCATTTATTTCAGTGGCACGTCTTAGGGGCTTTTGATATAAGAGACATCAGAGCAGAGGAGGGGCAGCAAAGAGTTGAACAGGGATTAGATAAAATATTGAACGTTTCAAGGTTTGCAATTTTTTTTTTAAAGGAGTTATGGCAAGAAAATTCCCTGCATGTAAAAATAGCACCTTCTTACTCTATAAATCTGTTCCCTGTTTGTTTTACAATTACATATACTTTCTTCACTTATGAAAACAAGCTTTGTGAAAACAGCAGATCCAACACAGCTATGGGAGAATGAGTTGGAGTCTATTCTGTCTCAGGCACATTCAACCTACTTACTAGGTAAGTTCCAACTACAAATTTTTTACTGGTGATAACAGAAGAGGGAGAAAGAACCAAACTTGATTTTCAGATCTCAGTGGGAGGCTGAGGCATCAGGAATTAGAAAATTCATCTTTTGACATATATATTGAGTTGATTTGATTGGGAAGTCATGGAGAGAGCTAATTTGATCTGGTACTCCATGAATTTTTACTGAATATATGTTCTGTGTATTTCTCCACTTTAAAGAGATACTGTCAGATTTAAAACACTCCACCTTTAAAACACAAGTTCCTTTAGTTACGTTTCTGACACCAATAGATTATTAAAGATGAAAGAGCTATAAAAATCTAGTTTACTTATCACTACTTATGCTGTTTACTTTTTACAAATCTCTCAGCCTATGTAATGAAAATAGACTGGCCAGTTTCAACTTTATTTCTGTGCGATTTCACCACTTGGCTCTCATACACTAGCAATGATTTGCTTGGGACCCCTTCAGGGTCAAAGACAAAAAATGCTTAAAAATTAAGAAACTCACTGCTTAACTCAC
This sequence comes from Emydura macquarii macquarii, assembly GCF_026122565.2. Lineage (NCBI taxonomy): Eukaryota > Metazoa > Chordata > Testudines > Chelidae > Emydura > Emydura macquarii. The sequence goes on along the minus strand of NW_027133607.1, from coordinate 7,074,139 downwards.
TCGTGTGTGTGTGTGTGTGTGTGTGTGTGTGTGTGTGTGTGTGTGTGTGTGTGTGTGTGTGTGTGTGTGTGTGTGTGTGTGTGAGAGAGAGAGAGAGAGAGAGAGAGAGAGAGAGAGAGAGAGAGTAATCTGAAGGAAACATTCCTATTAGTTTTCTTCAAAAAGCCTTTTATAAAACTTAAATGCCAGGGCAAATTTGACATCATAGCGTCAGTTTACGAGCTTATTTTGAACCAATAATATCAACCTACTAATCCTCCTACAATGTAAATGTAACACACTCAGGTACGTTTAAAATAGCTTCCCTGAAGCACTAGCTCCTTTACTACTGACAAACACTTTCCTCCCTTTACCAGGATGTTTTAGCCTTCTGACTTTTACACCAGATGCATTTAAGACTCAGTGATGTCATTTAATTACAGACTTCATGAAGAAATCTGAAAGCATTATTGTTGCCAGCTTGTGCTGTCAGCTCTCCAGATGGAGTGCACAAACTATGCCATATTGCTCTGGCATAAACCCTGCTGAGGGAAGGGTGTAAAGGAAAAGAGGACCCAAACAGCTCAATTCTCCCCATTTTCTCCTAAACATTTACATTCAGCACTAAAACCTTCTGATGAAAGGATGGCTAGGGACTCCCTCTTCTCAATCTCTCAACTCTCTGTACATAGGTAATCATAAGAATAGATATACAGAGGAAAAGCTACACAGAGAGAGACAGACGTATGTTTAAATTAACTTAAATACAAGATTCTGCTAATTCTATATACACTGACTGAATTTTTGTTTTTATACAAAAACCCACACGCTGATTAAGATACATAAACTTTAACTAAATAGCTACTGGCTCGCCTGCATGAAGAGCAAAAAGCATGGTCCCAGACAGTTGTAATTGTCACCAAGGGTAGTAAGAAAAGGCAAATGGGAAAGAGAGGAGCACGCGAGAAAGAAAGAGAACAGGAAGCAATAAGAAAGGAGGAGCAATGGAATGGCACTCTTTGATTCAATGTGCCAATCACTTAATAGCAGAGGAGAAACTTGGGGAAGGGGAATTAGGGCCTTGTGAATTATCCATCAAAAACAAACAAGATACTTCGAACTTCCTCCAAGCACCCACCGACTTTCCTGATATATGCTACTAAGGCAACTTATCCCATGTGTAGAGCCCTGCAAATCTGCAGATATCTGCTTTATATCCACAGAGCATTTTTGCAGATGGGGATCGGATGCGGATCTCACAGGTGGGGAAGCAGCTGTCTGCAACTCGTAGCCTTTGATGCTGCTTCCCCGCCTTTGAGATCAGGGGGTGAGAGCTCCCCTTGCCGGCCGCCAATCAGCTGTTAGGCAGCTGCCTGGAGTGGCTGGCCCCTGAATAGCTGATCAGCGGCAAAGGCTAAAGGGGGCTGGCCTCCAAACAGCTGATTAGGGGGCCCAGAGCTATGGGTGCATGTGTGTGCAGATGACCTAGAAGACAGAGACTGCAGACAGCGGGTCAGGTATCAATTGATTCTGGCGTATCCATGCAGGGCTCTACCCATGTGTTACCTTTATTCATCAATGGACAGCAGCATAGAGGATCACAGCAGTGAGAGAAGGAAAAGACCTACCATCAAATCATCAAACATATCCATCCTACTGCAAGAACAGGTTTAGTGCCCCAGGACAGCAGATGTCAATATGCTAGTGGAGATGGACTGGGGGGAATAGGGACTTTAAGGAAACAGGACAAGAAGATGGAATGTAGAACATGCAATCATCTTAAAGCAACAGAGAACAATACTGTGTGAAGCAGATTCTTTCCTAACCTCCTTCTGGAAAATACATAACTTTAATGTTATTTTTACCAACTAAAAGATTGTAAATTGGAATCATTTGTGTTCATGGATGGTTTGAAAATTGGTCCCAGGTGAAAATGTCTGAGAACCACTACATGGAGGTCAGTCTGTAATCATGAACCCTGGACGTGCCCAGGCATCTTTACATTCAACCTCCTTACACAGTTTACAGTGAGTTTCCTGATGAGTATAGAGTATGAATTGAGCCCTTCCACCTACTTATATGGCCCCATTAGCACAGAATCAGCAAGGGTTGGCATAGTATTACACCCGAAGTTTGAAAGAGCGCTGCATGTAAAATATGTTTAACACTCTCTGTAAGGAGAACTAGGTTTTCTTCTATGATTTGCAGAGCTTCTTGTTTCATGGTCATAAGAAAATAAAAATGGCCACACTGTGTCTGACCATTGGTCCATCTAGCCCAGTATCCTGTCTCGGATAGTGGCCAATGCCAGGGGCTTTAGAGGGAATGAACAGAACAGGGCAATTATTGAGTGATCCATCCCGATGTCCAGTTCCAGCCTCTAGCAGTCAGAGGCTGAGGGACACCCGGAGCATGGGGTTGCATCCCCAACCATCTTGGCTAATAGCCAAGGATGAACCTATCCTCCATAAACTTATCTCATTCTTTTTTAAGCCCAGTTATATTTTTGGCCTTCACAACATCCCCTGGCAAGGAGTTCTACAGGTTGTCTATACGCTGTGTAAAGGAGTACTTCCTTTTGTTTGTTTTAAACCTGTTGCCTCATAATATAACTTGGTGACCCCTCATTCTTGTGTTATTTAAGGCCACTGTAAAAAAAAGTGCTGTGCTCTCAGCATTTTGGCACTTTCAATCTTTGCTGAAAGCAGAAAGCAAGCACAGATGCATGCACAAAATGATGTTAAACAAAAAAATTGCCTGGTGTTTTTAAACACTCGCTCCTAAAAAAAAATAAATAAATAAAATCCAGTTTGGGTTTGATTTGAGTTTGGGGTACAGGTTAGCAGCAGGGGAAAAGTTTGCTGTATTATATCCATTTGGTTCACCCTTAATCTCAGGATCATAGTACAGTAGGTAGATATGCAGCAGACCTAACAGATGATACATTAGATATTAAATGGATGCTGACACTTGATCTTAGCCAAAAAGTCTTCTTCATCTCTTACTTTATTAAACTGCATGTTGAAGGTAGAGAGGCGTCTGGATGAAGCCTAGAAAAGTTAATTTAAATTGTAACAACCTCTCTCCCTCACACGTTAGCCCCTTAGCTGCTCTCTTCTTTCATCTCCTTCTCCTTCTGTGGCCTTAATGATTTGATTTAAGAGAAATTAAGTTAATGAGAAAAAGGTGATTAAAGACATACAAGAAAAGCACTCTCACAAAATGCTCTTCGTTCCATTATTCTATTATTATTGCGAACAAAAATAAGTATGTGGTTTCTTCTCCCCAGCTGACGAGTGCTGTGGCATTAGAACCACCAAAAAGTTTCTCATATCGCTTGGGCAAACTTTAAATCATGTTTCTGACTCTCATCCAAAAGACGGAAACAAAATCTCGGCAGCACGTACTTGCTGGTCTAGGATTCCACCTGGCTGTGCTGCAGACTAGAATTCCAGTCCTAATTCCTAGTTCTCATTCCCAGGCTGGCGCTGGCACACACATGGCAGAGTCCGCCCCATGGCATGCAAAACGGGGCAGCTGTGTGGTTACAGCTGCCATCCAGGGGCCAGGAACTTTCAATGGTCAAGTTGCTGAGTAAGTGACCACACACTTCACCTTTCCTCAACAGCAGGAATTGAAGAAGAGCAGCACCCTCCACTGCAGTTGCCTTTCACAGATTAGAAGCTGTGGGGGCCCCCTGCAAGACCTGGATTGTACAAGCACAGCAGGACAGCACTGCTCATTTAAAGACACAGGACCAAGAAAAGAATAAATAAATAAATACATAATACTGCCTGCTTGCCGTACTTCCTTATAGTATTCTAGAACTCATCTTTCAGCAGCTCTGCCCTTTCCTACAACACAAGCCAAACACAGCATTCAAGGTGGCTGCCAGATCTTCTACCATCTGGTATATCTTGCTAACCTCCACCCCCATTGCTGGATAATCAGCACAACCCCAGTTTTGACAGGAAGAAACAGACACCAGAAATATCAGCCAACAAGGGGAAACAACAAGGCACCTACTAACTACCCAAGCTTTACAGACGCTTCCACGATCAGTGTCCGTCACAGTAAGCTCATGGATCCAGCTAAATCTGAGAGCATCTTCAAAAACATCTTAACTACACACTGAGCACAGGCAGAGATGTCTTGGCATCTAAACACCACCACCTTCTCCTCTACCACCTCCCATGTCACAAAAGCTCTCTGAAGACTTGCAATGAATGAAGCTAAAAAGGAAACAAACTCAAATGATGATGGCAAAGATCCAAGACAGAAGCAACTTCCAACACAAGAGTTTCCTAGATTCTTGCTCCATGATCATGATAGAACAAAGAGATGATTCTTCCCTTTGGTTATTGCAGCTGTTAAATCATGACCAACAACATTTTCCAGGATGGTCAATCACGTGTCACCCAGAACTCAGCACCACACACCGTGAAGAACTGCCAACTGTGCTCATAGAGATGAACTGAATCTGGGATGAACTTATGCCACAGGAACCATGTGCCAATCCCACGATTTCTGCCTTTCTCAGCCTTGGTCCCAGGCACACAAGAGAACCTCAAACAAGAAATCTGAGCCATCATGTGCAATTCACACCCATGCCCCTCATGGTTAGTAAAAGACCCAGCTCACGTGAGGTTAGTTCAGTTTCCATGGTCCATTATATACTCAGCATTTTCTACTGGAACTGCCCCAACAGGGGCCAAATAGTGTCTAGTTCCATGGCAGGGAGAGTGGTTTTTGTGATGTGAAACATTATTCACTGGGAGGTAGACTCAGAAATACAAGAACCATTTCAAATAAGTCTCTAAACCACTAAACAGCCATGAAACGGTAATGACTTTTGGTTATTACCCCAGGCTAGATCTGAGCAAGCCAAGTCCCTCAGCCATCCAGTTCCTTAACTTCACCACTCTTCACTGTGTGTCGGATTTTCAACAGCACTTAGCATTGGTCTAACTCTGGTTTCCCTGTAGTCAATGGTAACACTCCAAAGGTAAGCCAAACACGGAGTGGTTTTGAAGATCATCCACCTGAGTTTAAAGATTTCCCTCTAAATGTACGTATTTATGCATTTATACTTTGCCCATCATATATCATCTAGACTAAATTTCCCCCACTCTTCTAAAAGAGGATTTTTCCTTCTAAGAAGCTGATACCCCACCTTCCACTATTTTTTTTTTAAAAAAAATTAGTGGAAGGTGGGGTATGTGTAGTATCAGAAAATGGCAAGAATAATCTATAAAGTAGCAATTTAAAAATAAGGAAGCCATCCTGAGAATGTTTCTCTCTCATTACAGCCCAGTGATAAGAGACCCAGCTACATGTGATGTGCTACTTTGGCATAGTTCAAAGTGTGTCAGATCCACACTTGTTCGAGATAAGTGGAGCTTCAGTCAAATTAAGCCTATACCTGTTCGAAGGCAGCTGGAGCATTCATGCTGGGGTGATGCTGCCTTCCCTCGAAAGTTACATGAAAGTCACCCTGCTGTTCACACCAACCCTCCCAAAAACCGAGAGGGAGGAAAAAAACCAACCATTGTTTCCCACTTAAACCATTGCCAGTTCTATGATTCCAGGAGTCCTAAAGCTCCAAATGAGCACCATTTGGGGTATTGTAATGCTACCCAATCCTAGCAACCAGATCTCCAATGCTGCTCCTAACTAAGCCACAGAAAAATGTATTTCATGCATAACAGGATCAGGTTTAAGCCCCATTTTATTATGAATTAAAGAAACTGAGATCCTATGTGCTTTGTTTTTTAAAAAAGACATGTAAGGTGCTCAGATACTTTGTAGATTCTTTAGATGGGTTTGACAGGAACCTCAAATATCTAGATTATAGGTAAATCCTTGTTTGTTGTCTGAGCCAGTATGCCGTGTAGTTGTAGCCATGTCGGACCCAGGATATTAGAGAGACAAGATGGGTGAGGTAGTATCTTTTACTGGACCAACTTCTATTGGTGAGGACTGGCAGGTCAGACACCATCAAAGGAGGCAGTCTATTACCTGTGGGTGAACTCTTTTCACCAAAACAATCACTCTGCATCTGATCTATCAGTTCTCATCCTCCTGCACAACACTTCAAAAGACAAGCCTGGGAACTTAAATTCATAACTCTGCTAGACACTAAAAATCCCAGACTGAACAGAGACACTGGATTTATAGTTTATTACAACAATCTGTAACCCACTAACACCCTCTTTTTCTCCTATGACTTCAGAGGTGTTAACGGGCCACTCTGCCTTGAGTGGTCCCTTACAATATGTGCTAACCAATTATGCTAAACGATCTGTTCCAACTTGCATTTTGTTGTGATACTTGGAGTACCTTTCCCAGATCTGAAGAGGAGCTCATTTACAGAAGTTGGCCCAATAAAAGATATTACCTCACCCACCTTGTCTGAGCCAGTATGCATTCATACCAAAATCCCCCAAGTCTACACAGAGCAGCATTTGCATGGACAGAGAGGGATACAGTTCCCCTAACCAGCATTCATTTGGCAGATTGGTTCATTTTCCACAGAAGCACTGTATAGAATAGTTTTAAGTGACACAGGAAGAGACTGTCATCTAGTGGTTAGAGCAATGTGGACTAGGATCCAAGATCTATGCGTTTTATTCCTGGCTCTGACACTGACCCATGGTGTGATCCCGAGCAAGTCATTTAACCGCTCTGTGCCTCAGTTTCCCTATTTGTAAAATAGCTGATATTTAGCTACCGAAAGATGTTGTATGGATCAATATTTGTGAGATCCCTGGATGAATCTCACAGGGTCTGGTCCTGCACAACCCAGACACGGACTGTTGTGCAAATTAAGAAGCGAAGGACAGAAGGTGCAGGGGAACTAGATCCTGCATTCATGAAATGCTGCTGTGTGGTTGCCAAGTAACTCCTGCCTAGGAGCAGGAGTGAGACCTAAGCGGGGAGCAGACAGCTGAGTGCCTCACTAACATGAGGAGAACTGCACTTCAGGCCACGTCTCTTCAGACACATACATTCTCCACCCATGCCCCACTTCTTCAATCACCTGTATCGCATGTGGTCTGCTTTGGTGATGGAGTGCAAACACCACAAGTGCCTTGCAAAGCACTGAGCAAGAACTTTCAGGATCAAGATCTACACAAGTACAGACTATGTTTCTAAGGAAACAATATTGACATATGTAGTGGATTTACCACCAGTTCCTATTCCTATCAGTGAGAACCGTGGGTGATATCAGCAGATGGACAGCAGTGATATTTTAATTCTATTTATAATATGTAGGATCAGTGGGCTATGAACTTCCTCTTTTTATTTTTCAAATGAAAGCCAGGCACAGCTGCATCCCAGACAGGATGAAAAGCTATTCCTTATGTACAGTATACAGCACTGATTTCTGCATGACTTCCATGCAGTTAATTGTGCTGATGAGATTTCTCACATAAATCTTACCAATTTGCTAAAATAAACCCCCAAATGGATGGTAAGAAGACACACACAGAGGAAGCGGATCAGTCTCCAAAAACAAACCGTTTTGGGCTGCTTCTTCAGTTATGTATTTAGTTGATTTCTCCCCTTCCCCTTCTCTTTCTTTTTTTAAACAAGGCTATAAATTTGAGCCATTGGGAAACTAAAGGAAAAAGGTGAAAGTCAGCACTGTTGAATAAACCATTAAAAATCTCATTTTTATAGACAGGGACATTAAAAACTTTGTATTTAAGCTTTTCACTTGTACAACGAAAATGGCAACTAGATATAAATTTCATGGTCTCTAAAAAGCAAAACCCTGTTGCCTACAAAAACAAAATTATCTTTGTAATGCAACTTTGGAATGGAAATTTAAACGCCAAAGGTAATTTTCCATTGAGAGTGTTCACTGATGCATGAATTATACTCGCAGGGATGTGTAAATAGGATTTGTTTGATTGCTTCATCATCCCTCCATTATATCAAATCTTCTAAAGCGGTAGGAGACATCACAGGGATGTTTGTAGATTCCTTGTTTGAAGACGCAGTGGGGGCAAAATCGTATCATCCCTATTGAGGAACAGGGCCTGACCATGAAATCAAAATTAATGCCGTAACAATCTACTTATAAGTCTCTAAAGCAGCCTGGATGGGATGAATGAGAAGCAAAATATTGTTAGCATTTTGCTGAAATTAAATAAAAAAGTCTGACATGACAGAAACCACATTATAGGCTAATAAGGGATTAGATGAAGCAATTACAGCGGCATTGTTTTGTGCCACACAATGCAATAAGAGACGCATGTAAGCTTTTGTCAGGATGGCTTGCCTCCAGGTAGCGACTCCTCAACCTCTCCAAGTACCTGCACACCTGCCTGGTGTGGCGGAGATAGTCTTAAGTTTTGAAACCCATCCCGTTGAACCATCCCGGCCCAATGTTCTACAGCAGCTGGCAGACTCCCCTCCCAGCTGCTCAGTGCTCTCACCTCTCAAAGGTACAGACTGTGGCCAGCTCCTGCACAGATCTAGAGGCAACGGCAGGTGTGTGGAGCCAGGGGTTGGCTGCATGCAAGTGAGAGAAGTAACCAGAGAAGGGCGTCACCGAGCAGCTGCCTGTATGCTACTACAGGAAGAGAAAGCAGTTCAAGTGTTCATGGTAAGCAAGGGCGAGTCACAGAGGTTGAGAAGCAGGGGAAGCCAGGAAAGAGAACCACTGAAGGTAAAAAGGGGGGTAACATGCTCTGATTTCTCAAATAAGACAAGGAGCTGGCGGGCCCTAGAGGACTCTATGTGCATACTAGTGAATTTTACATTACTCTTCTTTCATTTGTCTAAATAGGACACAATCTCAAAGTCACCAGAATGAACACAGAATTGTCCGGCAACCACCAGTAGTCTCCCAGTCTGTTTGGCAAAATGTCCCGCAGGTTGGTTCACTAGACTAAGTTCCGAACTGAATGTACTTCCTGCTCTGCTGGTGCCTGAGTTCCTTTTCTCCAGATGGCTTCTGCTATTTATCAGCCAGGAATCAAAACTCTGATGCTCCATAAGGAGATGCAGTTAGTTGTCTCAGCATCCACTGTGCTTGAGCTACTGTGTTGAGCTGCGATTTATATAAATGGATGCTCAGCGATTCCACCCGTCACACCCACGAGCTCAGCAGGTGTGTCATGCTACAATCACCTCATATGCTAAGCAGCAGTCAACAAGCTTAGTTCCTTGAATCTGATTTTGAACTGGATTATGAATGCTAAAGAAACATTTGCCACACCAGGCTATACTCCCAGACATGGCTGGACTGGAAGTTTTTGAAGCTGATTACTTAACGGTAAGAAAAAACAATGAGACAAAAGTTACAATCGCAATATTAATAGCCTGCCCTGCATGTACGGATTTAAATAACGTATGTGGAGGACAGGTTTGAAACTCCTATTTTCATGTAATTATCAACCAGGCAAGAGGAACTGAGACATAAAGCAGCAGTGCCAGACAGTACTGCAGAGTTATTGTAAGGAATTACATGCAAAATTATTTCACAGTAAAAAAACAAAGTGTTTAATACTGTTTGTCAAGGCACCAGACCTAGAGAAAAACCTCAAACTAATTTTGCAAAATGTAATGTTTGTATAGGTTATGCTATTACAAACACAGCACAAAGCTACATGACAGGGAGGGTTGTGTGGTCTCCAGATAAAAGCAGGAGACTAGAATCAGGACTAGTGGGTTCTATTCCCACTATTTATGCCCTGTATGTAAAAGGGCAAGTAACACCATAACTCTGGGCCTTCTTTTCCCCAAGCTGTCAAACGGGAAATAATATAACTTGCTTCACAGTATGAGGCTTAATTTGTTAATGAATGCAAAATGCTTTGAGATTCCTTTGATGAAAAGTGCAATATAGATGCAAAGCATTATTACCTGGCTTCAGACTGAAAATGAATGAGTGACAAGAATGAATCAGAGTTATTCTGTTGATACAATAGAAGGAACAGCCTCCAGCTCACACTCTCTTAGCTCTGCAAACCAGCTGAGGACAATGAAACATCCAAGCTGCCACTGAAGGTATCATTGGAAGTTAATGGGATCTCACAGACATAACCGAACATAATTTGATCTGCAAATCCTTCATTTCTGGTAGTGATATGTAAGGAGGAAAGAATCCAGTTTGACTCTTAGTTCTTAACTGGAATGTGAGATAATCCAAAATTGTTACTGATACCCAAAACATAGAAACCCACAATGATATATTAACAATCGCTTTCTAGAGCAGAACTGCATTTTAAGGTCAGCATTTCTAAAGGAAATGAGTAGCAAAGGAGAAGCATGGCTGGCAAATATATCAATAATTAGTTGAACTATATGATAAACCATGAAGAGGAAGATCTTGAGGGTCTAGTAGAAGTCAGCCTGACAGAAGGTCTCTCGATGACCAAGCCAATTTGATAGGACATTGGTCTTGCTTGTAGAAACAGCTGAGAGGGAGAATGAGATGCTTGGCAACTTGACTTCCAGAATCATGTGGTTGCACATAGTTCCTTCTGGTCTACTGGCGTAAGCCATTGAATCATGATGGTCACAGAGGACTGGCATATGCTGGTTTATTAAGATGCCATATGGATGGCTCATAACTCCAGTGTGTTGATGCCTGTTGTCCGTGTCTCAGCCGGAACAGAAGAAACTTCTCCTGAAGTTATGATAAATGAGCACTCCAGCCCTTAGAATGACATTAGCAGTAACACATCTCTGTCGGGAGGTGTAGTCTAATGGTCTTAGTACGAGGCCAGCCACCCACAAAACCAGAGTTCTAATCCAGACCTTGACCTGGACTTGCTTTGTGGTCGTGGCAAGTCCCAATTTCTACTTCCCCTTCGGAAAAATGTGAGCAATATATATCGGACAACTGCATACAGGAATTCTCAGGATTGCTTAACCCATGTAAAGAGCTCTCTGTTCTAAATCGATCATATGTTTGTAGGCCCTTTTACAGTTGTATCTGAGCACACTCCATCATTAATGTATTTATCCTCACAACACCCTGTGTGGTAGGGAAGTGCTATTATTTTACAGACAGGAGAAAAGAGGGCTATAGAGAGGCTAAATGACTTGCCCAAAGGCACACAGGAAGTCTGTGGCAGAGCAGGGAACTGAGAATTCCCAAATCCTAAGTTACTGCTCTAACCTATCCTCTGTTTATAAATATCATTACTAAACCTAGGGCAGTGAAGAGCACCCAGTTCTTAGGTCCGAAGGGCCAAATATCCAATCTGACATGTTCTTGGTTATGGTCTTATTCTTTATGACACACGACTATCTCTGGAGTTCAAAGATAACTGTTACTGCACTCATGGTCCACAGTGCATAAAAGAGAATCCAGCAGCTGCTGGAAGATCCTGGCACTTACAACTCTTAATGGATTGCTTTCTTGACCACCTTCGAGTTGGGCTTTAAGTCCAAGTTCCCAAGGGTCTAGACATCAAGCTGGGTTTATTCCTAAGAAAGAGAGTTTAATGATGTGGTGGTGGATGGTAACAGGGCAATAAATGTAGCAGGGTAAAGTGTAGTTATAAATTTAATGCTGACTTATGACCTGCACTTGCAACAACATTGGTTGTGACCGGCTAACGTGGTGTCTCAACAGAAACTACTTAAATACCAACTTATAGGGTGCTGGAAAGCCCTGTCCATAATTCTTGAATTGAAGCTCCAAGTCTGTTCATGTGATGCAGATGTTTCTGGACCTGGCCCTAAAAGCTGAAGGTTCAGCACCTCTCAGGATCAGGCTCTTTATTTCTAATAGGAAGAAGGAAGTCTGCTTTCATTGGGCAGTCTTTTGATGGGGGAAAGGTGAAAAGAGAAAGGGGATCAGGCAGGAACCCCAGGGCATTTAGATCTACTAAGCAAGTAACAGAAAAATTACAGCCATTCTTCCTGAAGCATAGGACATTGCTGGGAGTTAGGAATTCCTGAGATATACACACACACACACACACCTGCATGAATGACAAGAAAATTGCCTTCCCATTCTAATGGCTTGAGCCAAACCCCCTAAGGCAATAAGGTCCTTGCCCTGCATTGGGGGGAGCAGCGGAGTGTGACTAGAAATGATTTGTGGAACTAGACAGTTCTTAATGTTATAATATGTAAGATTCCATGACAGGTAACACATACCCCGAGAAAGAATGAGGTTGGGAGGAGCAGTGTGATGTTCCTGAATACTACTAGGAAATCATATCCCTCTCTGCCTGCCATGGAGTGTGCACAACACAGCCTGAAATGTCAAGCAGACACAGGAAAGGGAGTTAAAAGGGGCCCACTTGCTGGCATGCATGGAAAGGCTATATTAATTGTCAAATTAACACTTCATATATTCATAGTTAATTTTGGCAACGGATTTCAGTTGGGGGAGGAGGAGGGAAATTCTCCTGTCCTTCAAGTTACTAGACATGTATTAGGAATGACAGCCTATGATTGCTGCAGACAGCATCTAATTAACTGTCATTATAAAACACATGTCAAAGCCTGAGGCCTATGCTGGATCTGCTGCCTAATTTAGCTTCAGAATATTAAAGGCCCCTTTCAAACAAGCTAGTGAATGAATTTTGTTGTCTTATTAAACAACCTCGTCCCCCCACGAACCGCCCTCTCTCCCTTTTAGTGTTCACATTTCAAACACGTGATGGATTTAAAACCACTTTCTTGTTGGCTCCTTACTAGTCAGCCTTAGAGAATGACTGAAACATAAGTATGACATGAAAGTGGAAGCTGTCTGCAAAACTATTAGCTGTCTAATGAAGCAATTATATCTAAATAACAATGACAGGGCTTATTTTCTTAGTACTACACTGAACCGTTATATCTTAGCTCTCTTTTTATTAATTAGAGCAAGGCATAAATTAATCTCTGTGTCTCTGTTAGAATTGTGGGGAGGAAGCAGTGCAATGCATTGATCAGCATCTGATGATAGGGCCCCCTTGTACCTCTTCAATCCATGAAGTCTCCCAACAAATGACTGCTGGGGTCAGAATTGTGGGGAATGGGGGGATGGAAGGTGGAAACAGAGTCCACTGACTCTATGACTCAACCATATTGGATTACCCTTTGCAGACAATCCCAAGGATGCAAAGTATAAAAGCCTGCAGCCATATCACCTTGGGCCACACAACTAGTCAGATCTGGTGAGAACTTGGACGGGAGGCCTACAAGGAAAGTCCAGGTACTTCAGTTGGCAGTGGTGATTGATTCAGTTGGTAGCATTCTTTCCTTGGGAGTCTGTTTTGAACCCATGGCCTATGATAGTGCTAGAGGACATTGTATTCCAGAGGTGCAATATTTCTGATGAGACATGGATGTTTGGAAGAGTAAGGGATGTTTCCCCCAGGATCTCAGTCAAATTCTTATTTCTGGAATTACATTCTACCTGCCTAACTCCCTTGAAGTTATTCTTCACTTTCCCTCTTAAAAACTGCGCAGTGTAATTGATGGGGAATGATTCTTCCATTCAACTTTTGCCTCCCTTTCCCAAGCCACAGCAATCTATTCTATAAGAAAAAATGGAAGTGATAGATATTTTAGTACGATCGTGGTAAAGGACAAATGTTAGTAAAAGAATCATTCAAGAGGAGGGTTGAGGATGTCTACGTTTGGAAGGGAAAACCGGGATTCTTTCAATACTAATAATCCGACTATGGATTTCTCTCTATCACTCCCTCTTCTGAGATGGAAAGATCTACCATAAGAATAGCACAACTCCAGTATGCTGGGGTGATATGACAAATGCTGCACAGAAAACAGATCCTGGTAAGAAGATTTTAATAACAGAATCCAAAGGTTCTTGATGATGGTTGCCTCGAACATCTACATTTTGCCTAATTCTTCCTAAGAAGTTACATCATATGTCCACATGTACAGAATAGAAAATAGTGTGATTCCCCTTATCAAGAAATTAACCATCTTAACATCTTATGTTTGCCTTGTGAGAAAATGGAGTCTCTGCCTTATGGAAATATACAAAAAGTCTCTTCAAATGAGTTCTCTCTACATTAATGTTCAATACTCTCCTAGCTCCACAGGATGGTGTAATGTGTCCTTTTCTGAGCTGAACAGTTCAGGTATTTGCAGACTGATTTCAGAAATGGAATGAAACTCAGACAGCATCAGGACAGAAAGGAAGCGCTGATCTCTCAAAAACTACCTGTTCGGGGACTCTTAGAGAGTGTTCATTAATCATGAAGACTTGAAATTCCCTTGCTCTGTTCCTTTGATTGGTATTTGTAAATACAGTATTTTACTTCACTTAATTTTAAAGGTTCAAAAGTGGGGTAGGAGCTCTGAGACTGCTACTGAAGCCCAAGTCCCTGAATTAGCATTTTCTAGTTAGCAGTAAGTCACCGATTTCTCCCCCCAGACCCCAGGCTACTATTTGTCTCATGTTCATCCTTGTGACATAGAACCCTTTAATGGATGTTCAGGGTCACAACAGTGCAAACGTCTTGGCGTATCATGAACTTAAGACAAGGAGACATTTTAGTTATTGAGGCTGTGGTCCTCCAAGAGGAGGGAAGGTCCAGAGGGTTGGGCAGTAGCCTAGGAACTGGGAAAACTAGGTTCAATTCCCTGATCTGCCATAGACCCCCTGTGTGTGGCATCAGGAGGCAAGTCGCTTAGACTCTCTATGCCTCAGTCTCCCATCTGTCAAATGAGGACCACAGCACTACCTTACCTTACCTCACTGGGGTGTTGTGGGGATAAACACATTCAAATGATTGTAAGGCTCTCAGTTAATACGGTAGAGGGGATCTTATAAATACCTAAGATAAACAGGTCTGCCTGAAGTGTTTGCTTAGTAACCTGAGTTGTGCTAAGTAAATCCCCTGAAATGGAGCAGTCAACGAGGGTTATATAGAGTTTATTTACACTATTCACAACGCTAACAATTAGATAGAGAACATGTCCCATAAAGTGAAATTTACAGAAATTCCATTAATGAAAACAAGCAGGTAGGTTTGGACAATACCCCGGTAAGCTTAGGTATAAAAAAATAGGTAAATAACTTACACTTATAAGTAATTCTGCTTTGGACTTTGTGGTGCTGGAAAGCGAGAGGAGAAAAGAGGAAGCATTACAGATTTTACATAGTCTTTTACTTGCCTCCTTGGCCCCTATTCTCCTCTGGAAAAGTAAATTTTCATTACACTTCTATTTCCATTAAAACAAAAGGCTGATATATAATCACCTTGCTAATTTAATGAAGTGAATCAAGTGAATGAAGTGAATCAAGTGAATGAAGTGAATAACCCTGTCATCTGCCATGTTGAGAGAGACTTTTGGCACTAGAATTGTGACACTCTCCTTGAGCTTAAAGCATTTTTACACCTTTGTTAACTACAAATATTCAGGACAAACTTTGCTTAATGCAAATCTCAACATACAAGAGTGTTTAAGTTCAATGGAGAGACTGTGCATAAAATCCTGACCTTATTGAAATCAATGGGAGTTTTGCCATGGACTTCAGTGGGAACAGGATTTTACACTGTGGGTCTAATTCTTTTCCCCTTACACCAGTTTTACCCACCAGTGTCACACCACTGATTTCATTACTCCTGATTTTACTCCTAATTTACCCTGCTGCAAGAAGAGAATCAAGCTCACAGTTTTCTTGAGACTGCCACCAAATGTCACGGGAAGCTGTGGCATCTGCCTTAGTGCTTCAGTCAACCAGTATGGAGACTGATGATGGTTGTGGAAGGATTTTTGAACTTCCAATATGTTAGGTGTTATGACATTCTCAGTGAGTTTTAAATAGTGTACCAGACACTTTTATGCGAGAAGCTTAGGACGATTGCCCCAGAAAAGTTTTCTCGTTATTTTTATTTTATTTTTGTTGTACAATGAAATGCCAAAAAGCACCCTCTATTATATACTCTTCTCTGCATTCCTGAATGACATTTTCTGGAACTTGGGCACAATATCCAATGCATTTCTTTTCAGGTGTAGAACCACCAGCATTAAGTCAAAATGTATTTTTTACATGGGGATAGTTGCAGACATTACCAGATTATTTTTATGACCTGACCAACCATCTTGCATTAATGTCAAAATTGATTCTTGTAGCTTTTTTTTACCCCTTTTATCCCCCACTAATTCTTCTCTTGCAACACATAGTAGTAGACCTCTGAGCTTAACTCTATCTGCACAAATATATGAATACTTTCTTTACGCTGCTAATTTTCTGATACACTGAAGTTGACTGTTGCTAACATAAAAGATTGTAGCAACTTCATCAAAGTTTGGCCCTGATTCAGAAATCTAATCCTATTCAGCAAAGCACTTACGCACATGCCACTGAAGTGCTTTGTGGGATATAGCTGGAATTATTATTATTATTTGCATTAAGGCCTGGGAGTCCCAGTCATAGACCAAGACCCCATTGAATGAATAGGGATGCTGAATATGGATGGACTTAAGCACCTACTTAAGTGCTTTCTTGAACTGGACCCCTTAAGCCTTTGCCTTTCAGTTGATTTTTTGGCACACTCACACTAGTTGTTCTTTCCCATTTTTAGGTGTTGCAAAGCAAATACTGATGCTGAAGAGCTACTGAAAGGTCTGGGAAAAGCACTTAAATTAATCAGTGTCGCTACATTTCAATAACTACAATGGCATCAAAATGTCTCACTTGTAGGATTACCAGACTCGTTAATATTCTGCTCTTCCACTGCAACAGACCAAAGTTTCATTCAATGGCACATTTGATCTTGAAAAATCCAAGAAACCAATTTCTTGCACTTGCTGGATCAGAATGAATCCTTTCTATCTTGCTATTTCATCTCCCGACAATGTTTATGTTTTGCGTTAGAAGAATTATCGGTTACATCTGTTTCTATTGCATCAATCCATTCACTTGCTTGCTTCCGACCGCCTTCTTCAATGGGAGGCACGCGGAGTCAAATTCATACGCTTCTGTTTGATAATCACTGAACGCTAAACACTTGTTAGCAGTATTGATCAGCAGCTCACACACTTACTATAGTTAAAACAACTACCTCGAAAACTCTGCTGTGAAGACTGAGCTTGCCAGATTTAGACAGAACGATACCATCAGCTGTCCTAGCGCCATTTAGAAGTGACTAATTCTAGCAAACCAAGCATCCCTTAATGATTTACCGCTCTATCTACTATTCTCTCTTCAACGTCCTAAATTAGTTTATTCCACCCTATGGCTGTTCCACACTCTGCAGTCACCAATGACTCCTCCCATACCATCTACTCTTAAAACAATCCTACAACCTTCTTATTGTCTCTCTATAGGCATGATAAGGATCTTGATGTTTCTTCTCACTTCCTTTTCAGTTTTTAAAAAAGTTATCGATTTCCATTCACAGATTGAAATTAGAGCCTAACGGGTGTGGTATGAAAAAGGTTTAAATGTTTACCATATTCTATAGTACTGTATGTTCAAAAAAAAAAAAAAAAAAAAAAAAGGGAAATCACTGAAAAAACCTGAGAAAACCCTCAAACCCCACTGGGTTTTTATTTGTTTCTGTGGAATTTTGCTCTGAAGCAACAATTAAAACTAAAACCACTTTCCCTTCTGCATATGGAAATAGATCCACTGGGGTGAGAAATAGGAGTCTGGTCCAATTTTCTAATCGACCAAGAGAAAGCCATCTTTGTGCTGAGGTAGCAAATGGAATGTGGAATTCTTCTTGTTCCTTAAACACCAATTAAAAAAATATTATGTTAAATTCCAGTTAGTCCAAATTGAATTTCATTCATACTAAAAAACCCAACCTACCATTTGACAAAAATGGCACAATATTCTTTCAGAAAGCACATGAAATCAGTAATTTAATTTAACTAAGAAGCGTGCTGCTTTTCTGAAAAGAATTACACTGTTGATTGTGTTAAGCAAATAATAATTAACACAAGTACATACAGTTGTAATTAGCAAGGAATTTAATTAAACAAATATGCCAACATAACAAGATGCATGACAAAGTAATTGTACTATGTCTTGCCAATGTATTCTTTGCTACTTCAAAGTTTTACATGGTGATTATAAAGCAATTTCAAGAGACTTGGGAACACAAGATCTAAAAAGTAGGCCACGTGTCACCCAGCTGAAATGAAGAGAATTCAAACAAAGTCCAACCATGAGGAGGTTTGTTTGCTTTGTTAATGGCTTGATTTCATTTGGAGCTTTTGGTACAACAAGAAGAAAGTAAATGTATTGATTGCTGAACTCCTTCTTATCTCTGCTTCAACAAACCACTAGAACAGAACTGATTACCTTGGGGCGGGAGGGGCCAAATGAGTTTATTAGCAGACCCGGCCTTCAGGTACTGGAAAGGAGAAGCCCCGTTTTCATTCTTTTTAAAGTAGCAAGCTGCTAGTCCTTTTTCTTGCTGAAATAGCCTTTAAAATGGAAAGTGATACAAAGTGATGGCTCAGATTGAAAGGAATATGCAGCTGGGCTCCACTTCTGCAACAGGAAGCTGGTGAGAACCTAGAAAACTTCCCAAGGCATGTGCTATTACTGCAAAAAAAAAAAAAAAAAACTCACTGACCATCCCCAACATCTTTGCGCTGGCCTGGTGCGTAGCGGCATGCTCACAACAGATTGAAATTGGTTTTGTTTGCAGGGAAGGGGCCAGAAAACAGTTTCACAACCCACCTTCAAAATACTAAGTCTAGCTCTACTTATTAAAATATTCAGTCCTCTTTGAAGCCCTGATCCAAAGCTCACTGAGTTCAAAGGAGTGATTCCATGGACTTCAATGTGTTTTGGCTCAAGCCCGAGTACATCTCCTTAAACTACAAGGCTCTTCTGTTCCTAAATTGTCTGAACAGTTTCACAAAGTCCAGGATTTTCAACATGACGGCTGCTGCTTTTGTGAGGAACAGGATTTCTGTGAAACTACTCAGCTGATTCATAAGTGGTGCTCTTGAGCCAGTGGAACAGTTTCATAAAGAACAGCATCCTTGAGGGAGTAACCATTGCTTTACTGAAGATCCTGTTCGTTGCAAAACTGTTTCACTTCTGAACAATTTCATGGGATCCTGGTTGTGAACACAGTTGCTCCTCCTTTGTCGAAGATCAAATTATCTGACACATTGCAAAAACCCCTGGACTAGCGAAATCCATTTCCCATGCACCACGTTAGCCTCCAATTTCAGATGCAGGAAAAAGAGCTAGGGCATACGACAAAAAGCAGTGTTGTATTTCTCTCCTAAACCGCTCACAAAGGGTTCCACAATCATGTCAGGAAAAGGAAATAGCTGCTCCCTATCAACTAACTGCAGCGTATAAGGATTTAGCTAATTTTTTTTCTTTTGAGCTAACTAACAAGATAACCCCCGAGAGATCCCCAACACTTTTGTACACATTTTTGTCTCCCTACAAGTTTGTCGTTTTTAAGCCAAGGAGACTCAAAAACAATCATGAGACTCAGAATGCGAGCTTCTTTTTAAGGCCAATTTTCAACTGGACACTAATTAACAAACTTACTTGAAAATCCTCAGAAAATTCAAGCTTAAATCAGAAATTATGCACTGAAAATTTGGTGCAGATACACAGTATTTTTCATACAAAATGAAGAAGCTGAACTCCCACTTTAAGTGCAAAATATAACAATCGTAACTGATGTCACTATCTTTCCACCATTAATATTACATTTGCACCACAATATTACATTTATATACATTCACATGCACATGGACACCCAAAGCACGTCCCTCTACAAGGAAAATCAGAAAAATTAAAGAAACAGAGAAGGCATATAAACTAGCAAACTATGATTTTGGGAGGGACTACCATGACATCTACTGTGTAGAAGACTCATGGGTACCCTTGAAACAGGCATACAATACAGAAACTGCATCACATAATATCATCTCTTATGAGCGTTTCAGATGCTGTGGCAGAAATGGTGTTATACAGGCTAATTAAATCAATTCATCTGTGTAACTTTGCAATGGTTGGACTTGTTCCAGAAACGCGCCTTGGGGCATCTTTTGTTCACTCTCGATCTCTTCCTACATTTCAGAGGTAAACAACGACAACAAAATGCTAATTTCTTGCACAACGCTTTGCAATCAGTGAAGGTCAATGCCCCAATGGATTTATTGTTAATACTAAATTCTCTGCTCATCAGTTCATTTTCAGCCTAAGGCTGAAAGCCAATATTCTGCAGTATGTCCCCTAGTATTATTTTATTATTTATTATTTGTATTACAGTAGTGCCTGGAGGCTTTTGAGTGCAGAGTTTAATTTTTTGTTCTTGCTGCTAAAAGGAAAGATTGAGTTTTATTGCATTACATATTGACATAGAACGGCATGAAACAGGGCTCTATAAAGTCTACTCATCATTTGGCATTGCTTGAGGTGCTATTGGTGTTTCACCCCACCGGATGTTTTTTATTACCGAGTGTCAAAACGTAAGCATTCGCTTGTCAAAGATATCAACATCTGCAGCACTAACACTGCTGCTACTAATTTCTTCAAGTGTTTTTCAAGTTTTGATTGTCACATTTATGTAAGTCAGTTTCTCCTTTTAGAGAATCAGAGAGTCTGCAAGCAATTTAAACAAACCAATGTAAAAGGGGGAGGATAATCCAATGGTTAGGCTCCTAGCCTAGGATTTGGAAGACCTGGTTTCTATTCCTTGCTCTGTCACAGAGTCCATGTGACCTTGGCCAATTCACTTACAGTACAACTGCACAGAAGGGGGGAGGTGTAGTTCCCAGCCCCAAAGAACTTCCACTGTTTCTCTGCTTTAGATCGTAGGAATGGAAGTATTATCATCCTCTTTAACAGATGGGCAATATGATGGAACAGACACGCTAAGTCATTTGTCCAATCTGAGTCTGTGTCAGAGCTGAGAAATTAAACTAGATTTCTTGAATCCCAATCCAGTACCTTAGTCACAAGAGCCTCCTTCTTTTGCATCGCTCCTGTTGTTCAAATGGACCTTTCACCTGCTATATTTTTTTTTAAACTTCAGGTTAGCCACAGTGAATTTCATCACAGGGCAGGTACTCACAATTTGACAAAGATGCACATTTCCAACGGGAAAGGCGAGCTACAGTGGGAAGCTACTGGTGATGGAAAGCCTATAGGAACCCAGTCTAGGAAGCAAGAAGGGGCAAGGGAACTCAAGTGTTCTAAGGACACCAGATTCTACACAATCTTTCTCTCATTTTTTTTAAAAAGCATGCAGCCTTCTCAACTTTTCAATAGCATAAACAGACATGAACATGTAAATGCAAGCACTGCTACCCCATTTTTCTGCAAGGCTGGGTTAGTGTCCCCAATTAAACCACAGCACCAGCAAAGATACAATCTTAGCTCATTCACCCTATTTACCACAATGAGCTGTGAACTTAAAAGCCTATATGGGGCTATGTTAGTATTAACATTTCTGAGGATGAGCAATCTAAGAAAAACACTCTGCTGGAATTGCTGCACTTGGAAAACATTGCCCTTGTACTCTCCTTCCCACACTGCTTCCAGCCCAAGAAACTTTCAAAAGGCAGCTCATCAGAACTCAAGGTAGTTGGACAGGACAAGAACTATTAGGTGAATCCCACTGTACAAACATTCAAAGCAGAGGAGCCAGGTCTGAGCATAGATTCAACTGGTGCCTACAACTCTTTGGTTGGGGGAAGAGAGGTGGTGAGCAAAAGGGCAAATAGGACCCAGCAGCTCCCACCCCAGTGTCCCCGTTGGGCCCTTTCTCCAAGGCTGCTATAATGGACGCATCCCTGGAGGCCCCTGCAGTTAGCGGCAACAGCACCAGCTAGCAAGGTACCAGAAGCGAGTGCAGGACTGGCCTATCCCCATCATCGCTATCCGCTCTACCGGCAGAAGCGCTGACCTCCAGTGACTCTAGACCCAGTTGGGATCATTTTTTGGGGTGTGCTATCAAAGGTCCTGGCTTCAAGCCACCCTTCCCAGCCATCAGGGAGCCAGGGATGAGTCACCACATCACCTGCTGACAGCAGTCATGTAAATTTAAATTTTGGTTAGAATTAGCTGAGGTTAGACCTGCCTTGAGTAGGGGGTTGGACTAGATGACCTCCTGAGGTCCCTTCCAGCGCTAAACTTCTATGATTCCATCACTGTTCTCAACTCTTGCCTGCTGTGCAACTTCACTATTCCCCCCACCCAAACCTATAATCTATCACTCCATGCTTCTCCCCCTTGCTGCCTCCACCCTTCTCTTTGATCTTCTCTTTCTCCTCCCATCTCATCTACTCCCAACCATTTCACCTCCTCCATTTCATCCCTACCTCATACATGCATTAAAAAAAATATGATTGCCATGAAATGTGAATAACTAGCCAAAGCTATCACCTAATCTAAATGATGTGAATCTTGTCCTCCAGTCCCCAGACCTCCCGCTCCACTGTCATCTCACTTTACCTTTTGTGGGTGCTTAGATTACACCCTTCTCAAGGCAGAAAGGGTGGCCAAAATGTTCAGAACTGGATGGCAAGGCACGTAACTCCATATTTAGGCACCTACAAACAGTGGTTTGATTTTCTGAGATGCTGAGCAGACTTAAGTGTTTAACCCAAATTTGAACACTCTGGACATGTGTCTTTTGTTCTGTAAAGCGCTCTGCACACTTTGGGTGCTATATAAACAGTGATGAGTGATGACCACGGAGTGAGGGGACCCCTTTCTACCCAACAGCTAGACTGGTTTTGCCTTTTCCAATTTCAAAAGGCTGGGGAATTGGATGCACTTCACAAAAGTCTTTTTGCATAGAAACCTGAAAAAAATACATTGAACTGTGGTTAAGAAAGGAAGAAACAACCATCTATCTTTATCCACATCCCTGCCAATTTCAGGCATTGTCTACACTGAAGAATCTTTATGGCACCCTCATGAACTTCTAAATCACAAAGCAAACACAGCCTAGGTCACAGCGAAATGAGAAGCCTCATCTTTCTAAAACCATTTTCTTCTCCCTCTTTCTTTCCCCCTTCAAAGCCATTGAAGAAAAATTCTGAGCCGCTTAACCACAGCCATAAAATGATATTATGTTCAATGACTTACATTCAGTGTCAAATCCTTTCTCAGCCATAATCTAATTCTAAAGCCAGGATTCCACTATCTTTCCATGAAAGCAGCACACATTGGAAGAAAGACAAGCCTCAGCCATACTAAGCCAGGATGTTAACACTTGCTTATCCTCTCACTCACACAAGAAGAAATCTCTAACAGGCAATTTAACACAGATAAGTTTTAAAAAAATCCAAAGACGGATGCTTCCGAATACATTCAGTCCTTTATTTTATATTTTGTAAATAAAAAGGTAGTTATAGCATATGTTTAAAGAGGCCTTTTCCAGGCACAGTTTAGATTCTTCCTAAAAAGACGCAGTCAACATAATCAGGTGAAATCTAGCCACACTGGTTTAAGCTTTTAAATAATAGATTCGTAAAAATACTTGCATGTACGTGGGTGCATGCACACACAACACACATACACACACCAGTGTGGCTCTTCAAAATGCACCATCGACATTAACTAAGTCATGAAAAGAAAAATATCAAGTCACTAAATCCAATATGATGGTGTTGGATTTGCAGTGAGTACCTATATATTGTTAGACTTTGTGCTCTTACTTTATCAGTAATCAAGTTAAGCAAAGTCTGGCTGGGCTATTGCTAGGGCCAGGGGAAATCATCAGGAAATTTTACCTACATTCATAATGAGATTCAAAATCTGTGCTAATATGTGGGGTTTCCACAGCACATAATTTCAGTGCCTCTAGTCATTACATGGACAACAGACCTCCCAAAGAGACCCAGATCCTACTGGAAATGATGCTGTGTCTCTCTTCCCCCTGAGAAAGTACTAACCCAATGCCCCTGCATGGTGTAATGTGGTGCTGAACTGCACTGCAGCAGAGGCATAACCATGTTCAGAATCCGTTTTAAAATCACAGAGTTAGAAGGGACCGCAAGGGTCATCTAGTCTAACCCCCTGCCAAGATGCAGGATTTGTTGTGTCTAAACCACCCAAGACAGACGGCTATTTCGTTTCCTTTTGAAAACCACCCACAGCTGCCCTAGGCAGTCTGTTCCATTGTCCTGTTCTGACAGCTAAGAAGTTTTTCCTAAGATTTAATCTAAATCTACTATGATGTAGTTTGAACCCATTGCCTCTTGTCCTGCTCTCTGTGGCAAGAGAGAACAACTTTTCTCTATCTTTTTTCTAGCAGCCTTTCAAGTACTTGAAGATCGTTATCCTGTCCCCCCTTAATCTCCCCTTTTCCAAACTAAATATATCCAGTTCCTTCCGCCTTTGCTCATATGGCTGGCATTCCATCCCTATGAACCTCTTGGTCGCTCACCTCTGGATCCTTTCCAGTTTCTCCACAGCCTTTCTATACATCGGTGACCAAAACTGGACACACTACTCCAGCTGAGGCCTAACCAGCACAGAGTAGAGTGGTACTATCACCTCCCGTGACTTCCATGCTAAGCCTCTGACTTCCATGCTAAGCCTCTAAGGTAATTAAAAAGCGTACCTGCCGTAAGGTAGATAGGGCCGAAACACTCTCCTTTTTATGACCTTTGAGGACAGCATGAAGCCACTTTGCAAGCTCCATGTGACTCACCTATACTGCAAAACTAAAACGTGTTTCAACTGCGCTGGGGGGTAACACACTGTACTGGGGCAACCCTGGGTGAGGCTAGCTCCCTATCCCAACTCTTCCGCCTGCGGCCCCACCCACAGACCATCCCTGCTCTGCCCAGGCCCCGCCCCTGCTCCGCCCATGCCCCTCCCCCGCTCCCCACCACCAGAGGGACATGGTGAGCAATGGGTGGTGGTCTTCTGGGGGCGGGAGGATGAGAAGGGATGCAGCAAGCATTCTCACAGGGGAGGGAAGTGGCAGGAGGCGGGTCTTGTAGGGGAGGGACTAAAGGAGAGGACAGACACAGTGAGCAGCGGGCGAGGGGCTGGTCTTATGGCGGACAAGTGTGGAGGAGAAGAGGGACATGGCAAGCCACAGGGGAGGAGGTTGGAGAAGCGGAGGGACACGAGCCGCGGGGACCTCCAGAGAGGGAGGATGGAGTGGAGGAGGGGAGCAGCCAGGCAGCGGTGGGTGCGTCAGTGAAGAGGCGGCGCAAAGACGGGAAGAAGCGAGGCCACCATGGCCTGGGTGGTGGGTCAGCGATAGCTGCATCAGGGGACACTTAGCCTCCCTGGGCCCATTATACCCACCGCCCATGGGCGCCCTGACAAAGATATACTTGTATTGGAGAGGGCCCCATGCTGAGTGACCACAATGTGGAAAAAAGGCAAGCCTGTGAGACCACACCTCGGTGCTATTATTCTTCCCTGACAGCACTGATGTACTAAAAACGCCTGCATGCTGTCTACTCTATAGCGTAAAGCATTGCTAATACCATTCCAGCAACACCCCAATTATCCACACAGGGAAGAATAAACCAAGTTATATAACAGAGTTTATTCTCAAGCATGGTTATTTGTGAAGCGTGTACAGGGCCCAACAGTGAACAAAGCCTTCATGAAGGGGACATAAACAGCACATACAATTGTTTGGAAATTAACCTATCCACTTACACATCCTACATATGCAGACTTTTCTACATCAAACTTTTCTCAAAATTGCCCGCCTTTACTATTCATGCAGGAGTATGCATCTATCGAAGGTACTTAATGACCCCCTTACTGTAGTATCAGAGCACCTCGCAATCTTTAATTAATTTATCCTCACAACCTCCATTTGAAGTAGGGCAGTGCTATTACCCTATATTACAGAGAGAGAAATGAGGCACAGAAAGGCTAAATGACTCACCCAAGGTCACACAGGAAGTCTGCGGCAGCGTCAAGAATAGAACCCATGGTTTCAGAGTGCCAGGCTAACACACAAACCACTAGACCATACTTCCTCTTCCTATCCCTCTGGTAGAGGCGGTGGCCACAAACAAGCCACCAGCGTTCATTTTAACCACCAGGACATGCAGACGTGTTCTTATCAGGGTTGACTGTGTGGCTCTTCCATTGCGGCTCCCTCCAACGATAGCAATGGTGGAAAATTGTGAGTAAAAGGTAGAGAAGAGCATAGATTTCTGTGTTATGAAATCCAATCTAAGGAATCTGGGGTGATCATTTTGGAAGGAAAGCAGGGGCCTCCTTCACCACTTTCACCAAAAGGTGAAGACTTTTGCAGATGGCATCCAGGCAAAGTTTGGCATAAAGAAAACTGCAAGCTATTCTGGGCCTCTTGCTTTCTTGGGTTCTTTCACCATCACTGTACCCCGAACACTTAGCTAATTGGAAGTGCATATTTTCAGCATACATCTTCAGCTGTAATTTGGTGCAGCTGTTTTGCCCTGTAACTAGGATCTGAAATGATTTAATTATAACATGCAGGCATCAGGAACAGCAATGCAATTACAAATAACAACCACAGAAATGCTAATAAATGTCATTTTATTGGGAAGGAGAAAGACAAGAGACTACTTCATGGAAGCAATTAAAGGCGCCTTTGTGAGTAGGAAAATGAACTGGCCTTCAAAACATTTTGATGGTTTTATTTGCAGATGAAACGAAGGTCTCTAAAGAGGTCTGCCAAATAATTTGAAAAAAGTATGTCATGTGACCAACTTACAAGAGGGCAGAGTCATGTTTGGGAAAGTGCAGGAAAAGAAACTCCAAAGAGCCCCACTGTAAGACAATCTGATGTTCAGTTGTTCAGTTTAACTTCCACCAATTTCAAATCCACACAGGGCTCTTTGAAATCCAAACAGCTCAAGAAACTCAAGATCTCATATTCACTTTCAAGTGAAAGCTTTACAAATTACTGCCTGTTCTCTTCGGTCCTTAAGACCTGACTCTGTTCTCACTGCAGCCCAATGTCTTCTATTGATTCACTCCTGGTTTACACCAGTGAAAGTTAGACCAGAAACAGACTCTCAAAGCTGAATAATGGCTCCAACTTAAATTAGACACGGTATCCCCTCTTCCCCGATTCTATCTTGAAACTTGTACAGACCACACTAGGAAAAAATTGAGGCCTTGATAATTTATGAGCATTATTATTATTAGTTATATCATAGTGCCCAGGACCCCTAATGGTATCCTAGAAATCCAATGCCAGTTATAGAAGTGGAGCAGAATTAATCCACATCCTGCCCCAATCCTAGGTAAAGTAATTATATTGCACCTAATTAAATGCCCGCTGCAATTTCAACGGTATAAAACACGCTTCAGTATGTATGCTGAACTGTCTAGGCAGTGAACCTGCACATTACTGAACTGGTGCAAGCTTTCACCACAGAGGAAGGTGCATTCCAGCAGACAGACCCCTGCAGAGTTTCACACTCTATCTAGTTTGTACCTCCATTTATAGAGCACTCGGGAGAACCTTCAGCCTGAAAGACAATAGATAAACGTAAGATGTTATAGTATTGACTTTGATACACCATGCTCATCTAGCTATGCAATGGCTTTGGATTGTATTTATCATTCTAGTCTATGCAGCTTCATAAGTGCGACTCTCATGTCTCCTTTCTTGTAGCTTATTTGGTAGCCTCGCACCCCACTCTAGAAAGATAGGAGAGTCTCTCTCTCTCTGGACCACTAATTGTAGTATGCTCTGTGTCTCTAGTGCATGACGCTTTTATTAATGGCAGAGTAAATATAAAATTATATGATCTGGACTGTTTTGTGGGAAACCACCACTGGCCCGTTTCCTATCACAAAAACAATTGCACCCCTTCTATTATGAATCCATGCCTTCCACATGTTGAGACACAATGGCTGTCAGCAGGGGTAGGGCTAAGAAACTTATTTATTAATTAATTAACTAATTTATAGTCCTTTACACCTAATTTCCATTTTCTGATAGCACTAGGGATTGTATCTTTCCCTGTGTTTCTGCAACTAGGGCAGGATGTGATCACACACCCTTGAGCCACTGTATTATACTAATTTTATAGTCAATCCCAAAACTACCTTAATCTCTGATATAAGGAGAGGAACTGTGATCTATTTTCAGAGTTAGCATGAGGCGAACAATTTGATTTAGGACAATTATTATCACCCGCACACATGACTTTAAAAAAAAAACACAAACAGCTATTCTGTTGTGTTCAGCTTCTTGCATGCAGTTCAAATTCTGTCCCTCCAGCACTGAAACACATTTTCCATTTCTGCCACTAGTGCTTCGGTCTCCTTGTATTGGATGGACCAGTGGAAACGCCGAATGGCCAGTTCAGCAGTGGACTGTCAGCAGAAACGTGGAACAGTGTTGTTGGACAAGCCGACAGTGGAGCTTGTTAAATGATTTGTGGCCAGTTGGCTGCAGAGGATCCAGAACACTATCCTGTACACTTAGACAGATGTCTGGGAAACCAAGGGGTTGACAATCTGGAAAGTTGGTTTCCTCTGTTCCTTGGTTTGTGTATGCAATAGCTTGCCAGATAACAGGTGAAGTCAATGTACTGAAATCATGAAGGGAATTTTTCAAGACATTTAAGAATATGAAAAGTAAACTGAACTATCACCAGTTCCAAAAGGGTATATTGTAGTATCTGCTTAAGTTCCTCTTTGGTCTACCTCGCCAAGCCCTCTCCTCTATTGCAAGACATAATTTAGGGAACAAGCCAACACTGGCACAGGAGTGGTCAAGATGACCTAGATAGGTCACCTCTCTAAAGATAGATAGGTCATCTCTCTATGAAGTCTATCACAGATGCAGCCACTTCCACTGTCAGAGAATAATGTCTGTAACAACTCCCAACTGTCAGAATATCTACTAAATTCAGCCCTCCAAGTACACAGGTAACATGACCTGGATGTACTTTTACTCTCCTAATAAGGAACCCCACGCTGCCTTTTTCAGTTCTATAACAGATGGTGGGAGGTGGCCACAGGTAAACTCAGTGCAAGGGACATATCAGAGTCATTGCATCTAAGATGTGAAGAGAAGACAGTACTTTGTCGCAATGGGACTGCCGCAACTTGAATAATGTACAACAAGAAGTAAATATGGATGATTTTACTTTTGAGTAAAAACCCCAGGCTACATCTATCCTGAACCAGATTTTCTAGATGCACCAAGCCTTAAGATTTCAGGGCCTTCCAGGTGAGGGCAAGTAGAAATATAGGACTCTGGTTGTCCCTTGTAATGCTTAGATTAAACAAACTTCTTTTAGAAAGTACATTTTTTGTCGTTGCTACATTTGTTTAAGACTTAACGGCAATTCTTGAGCCAACAAAAGAATCATTCAGAAACACCAAGAAGTACAACACTCCCACCATTAACAAGCCATAGAAAATGAAAAGGATGTTTTTGTGAACTGGATATAGAGACCTGAAAACAGAAATCCTGTTTCAGTGGAGATAAGAAAGGTGAATTTGACCCATTTAGGATGTGAGGTCCTAAATGTTCAAAACCAATACTAGTGATTTAGAATATAATGGGTCTAGTGATTATCTCCACGATGATTTCTGGGAGTTCTAGTTTCTCTCATGATTGATCACCCAGAATGATGGAATTGACATTATCAGCCTTGAAGGAAGGAAAAAATATGCTGCACCTCTTAGTAGACAGCACATGTGTATTTCAATCTTATAGGAGAGATGATGTTTCAGCTTATATCTTTATGTCCATTTGCAAATAGTGTGGGGCACACAAGGGGAGATGACAGCCCAAAAACCAAGGGAAAGACACACAAATCATACTGGAACAAATCATACTGGAACAACTCGAGCATCTTGAATCACCACCACTGAAATGTTCAGCCTGTTGATGATCTACGCCTTGGCTGGTGCACTAATTGGGTGGGGAAGGGCTAATACTTGGATGCATGATTATTATAATTCAGTGATTTCACCTCCATTCCCAACCCAAGCACTCCTAACGAATACACAGAGTAATAAGACTAACTACAAGCCAGAAAGTCTAGGTCACCACCATTCAGCACCACAGCGAGAATGCAGCACCAGAAAGCACTGAGCTAATTTTAAAAGCTGCCAGGAAGCTTGAAAAATGACAAGAAGCTTCATTATATTAAAAAAAAGAATCTCTAAAATCCTCCACAAAAAGCCAAACTCTGACAGTTCTTTGTGGGCTTTTGCAGGTCCTGGTGTTTTTACAGCTGTGTCTACCAGCATCCTTCACTAACACTTTTAAATTAATTCCAACACTGCCTACCCAAAAACAGAACTTCTGGAGAGAGAGTAAAAGAAAGTGTGATGAATTCAGATATCACAATCGCTTTCTTTTCCTCTCTCTCTTTTTGTAAAAGCAATGGTAAAGAGCTCTCTACAGAGAAGAGCATATTCTGTTCAGTGCTAAAACAGAATTGTGTGCGATCCATTGCTATCACTCCAGCAGCATGAATAATACAGAGGAGAGATGGGCTGCATTTCCACGGCTTTGAAATGTCGTAAAGAAAAGATGAAAAGGGCTCTGCACTCCTTTTGAATTAGTTCAAGTATTGGTCTGTCCGTCTATAGCGTTGCATTGCTCTTAGAGTGCAACCTACTCGGAAAATGAGATTCCAGGATACAAGATCCTCGGGTGAACCTCCGAGTGACATGCAGTTTCTGCGGGGAGGCGAAGACTGTGCAAGATAATGAAACACGTCTTTTCTGTGTTTGAATATACATGTATATTTATTTAAGGTAGAATGTCTTTACCAGTCTTAGCAGGTAAGGACTGATGGGTGCCTTCCTAGTATCAAGGCAAGGACATGACAACGTGTGCTCTAGTTATTGGATGGAACAAATGACTGACAGACAGGAGAATCCCAGGTTTCATGTTAAGACATTCATTGTGTGACCTCTTTTTGTTCAGTAAATCTAGACTGGATACAAGACAGGACACCTTATAGTGTGATCTGATGCTCAAGTCTAAGAATAAATAAACTTCCCTCTGCAAATATCCCAAAGTGCCAGGGAACACTAGTGAGAAAGGATTTACATATGTGTACAGAGAGAGAGAGAGAGAGAGAGAGAGCAAAAGCAGGGGTGAGCCTTATACTGTGAGATTTGTCAGTCTTGTGCCATTTTTACCACAAATGATCATCAGATTTGATTACTGCTACAGTACTTAAAAACAATGAACAAGCTCAGGGGTACAAACTATGATTGCTTCTTTCAATACTATTAATGGGTGAATATATGAGCATTAACAGCAATGTTCTAGTCAAATTCCAACTCCACAAAATTCCTCCTTTAGATTAAAATGGACATGTTATTCTTTTTCCTTTCCTCGGCTGTTGCGTAGTGTGTTGCTGTGAACTGTTAACCTGTTGTTGCACTATACTACAGAGGCAGCCATGTTAAGTGACCTCTGGAGCAGAATCATAGAATATTAGCGTTGAAGGGACCTCAGGAGGTCATCTAGTCCAACCCCCTACTCAAAGCAGGACTAACCTTAGCTAAATCATCCAGAAACCTGTGTGTGTCTGTGTGTTGGGCGGGGGAGGCTGTCAGCCTCCCCTCTGAACTAGAGGGCTGGTTATTGGAGCCTCTCTTATCTCCCCAGCAAAGGGCTCTGCAGACGTGGCAGGGTGCTTGTGCTGGGATCCCTGTCTGGTCAGCCCTCTGTTGGGGTAGCAGGAAGGCCTACACACAGAGAGCCCTCTGCTGGGCAGCATGGTTGGATGATGTCAGTGGAGGCTCAGTTTTCAGGCTGACCAGGGCCTCCCTCCTTCTCAGCTCACTGCTCCCTGTCTTTTGGACTGCTAGGATCTAGCTAGAGGAAAGGAAGACCTCAGTGCCTCACCACCGCAGCAGAGGGCTCTGCGGTCGCAGAGCTCCACCTCCATCACTCTGCAATCTCAACAGTGACCTCTGGTGGGATGACAGGAGACCAAGGCCTCCTTTCACCTTTCTGGATATAACCTGCCTGAGGTGGAGGAGAGATGGGCCAGGGAGAAGGGAGGCCATCAGCAGACAGGAAGGGGAGAGGAGGAAGCTGCCTTCCAAACTAGCAGATGGTCCTTGTTGGGGGTGGTTTTTGTTACCACCTGCCCAAAAGCATGAGCGGGACATAAGGTGTCCCATGTGGAGTTGTGCCTGTGGCCCCAGATTGCTTTAATCCAGCCTCGGGCATTATTTAGCACTACTATCATATAAATATAAAAGAACAATAACATGAATCCATGGGTGCCACATCAGTGATTAAAGTCTATGGGATTCAGCAAAACTCCCTCGAACGTTCACAAACGCTCAAGCCAGTGCCTCTCCCCAAAGCATTTCTGAGAGTTGAGAGTCTCTGGATTAATGTCAGGGGAACTCATGTTACAGGGTATGGAAACAGAGGACATCAAACAGGTAAAAAACAATGGCACAGCTGTTAGCTGGCACCATCTAAATCAAGCCTATTCTTTCCTTGCCATCCTGTAAAGCCCCCTTTATGTGCTAAAACAAAGAGCACTAATTTTACTTCCTGCTTGGCTTTGTAGAATTCTGACATGTCCTCAGTCAAACAAGATCCACTCCTTCAATCAGGCACCATTTTCTTGAGACATAAGAAAAGAAGGAAGCTAAAGTAATTATTGAAAACTCGTAAGCAGCAGCTTTAGCCTAATTACCCTGACTCTCCTTTTTTTTTTAATTTTTTGTATTGATTGCCTCCTGTGAATACGCAAGTATTGACTGAACTTGCAGAGTTTCGTGTTGCTGTGATAAGAGCAGCCAATGGAAAACAAAATGCAATTAGGTGACCAGATAATCAGCTGCACCTTTGCAAAAATCACACATCTCTGTATCTCACAATCTGCCACGGACTCTTTCTCTGTGCTTCTGACAGCATCGCTGCCAAAGAGAATGTTACTGCACCACAGGTGCTTGCCTCAGTTTTGCCATTAGGGACTCCCCACAAGGGGGCAGAGAGAACATATGTGCACTACATTTATGGCTCAGTCACTGATGTGACTGCAGTCATATTTAACAACCTTTACTGTACCCAACTAGGGCCTGGTCCAAAGCTCATTGAAGACAATGGAAAAATTCCCATTGTAGTAACTACAATGTAGACTGTAGTAACACTGTTGTCGGATGCACAGCTAAATCATTTGTCCACACCCTTATCTTTTGCCTTGATTACTATAATCTCTTTTCTTCTCCAGCCTTCTCGACATTCAGGATTCCCATAGCTATCCCAATCCAATTCATCCAAAATCCATTACAGCCAAAATTATCTTCCTTCCTGGATCTTATCACATCACTCCCCTCTTTTGAACTGCTCTGTTGGCTTCCCTTAGATCCCTTAGATCTTGTCTTCAAAGGTTGGATCTGAAAATCCAGCCGGATTCTGCCTCTCACACCATTACCAGAAAAATAAAATAAAATAAACTTCTGACATCAGAAAAATTTAGTAGATTGTAAGACAGAACAGAATCTAACTGACTTTCCCATAGATGCACCTGCAAGTCTAATAGGAGTAAAAGCTTGGGTCCTGATCCTGTAACCCATATGCAACCAAATAGTCCCTCTGACTTCAGTTAGACTCACATGGGTAAGGTCTATCTGCATGAGTAAGGTTTGCAGGATCAGACCTTTGCTTTTGTCAGGGAAGTCAGAAGGTATGATTTGAAGACCTATGTGGATATAAGAACAGATTTATTGAATTAGAAAGCACCAATGAACAATCAACTCCTTTTACCATAACTGACCTTCAATACAGAGCTGGCAATTAGTTTTAAAAATTTAAATATTCTTTTAAAAACATGTTTTCTTAGCATTTGGAAGTAAATATGGTTTCTAGGCAAGGAAAATCAGCAGTAACAACATGGCCAGCATGACTTCTGGACCCATATGGACTTTCACTGGTAATCTCTTAAAGATCACTGTGACAAGAAGTCAGAGGGGAAAAAAAACAAATTGTGGTTAAAGTTTTATAAAAGTCATCAAGTGTTAAACTAATGCTGCAAAAAGAATTCTTGGTTGTGAAGTGTTGCACAAAGCAGAGCACTGCCAATCTTAAAGTCCTAACAACAGAAGTAATGATCCTCTACATTTAATTTTTCCCCACATTCATGTACACTAGTATTAAAAATGAGTCATTAACATCTCCAAACATATTGATTTCCTATTTGCTGGTACTGTGAAATTTTCTTTCTTTCTTAGCAGTCTAGGGACAGCTTGTTGTCAGTGACTTAGGAAATGGAGACGGAACCAGGCAACATATTTCAGGTCAGAGGATGTCAAGGGACATTGGAGAGAGATAGCAATCCCATTTCCACAGCATGGAATATATACTTTGCACTCCCTATTCAGTTGGCTGATTAATCCAAAAATGACTAAGAAAAAGGCAGATGCAGGCGAAAGGATATTTGCTGGTGATGCTTAATTAGTGAGTGATAGGTAAAGATTCCATCACTCAAGAGTGACCTCAAGCCAATTAAGGAGTGTGTTCAATGGGCTTCAAAGGAGACTTCTATCCTATCATCCTGGGCCAGAAGGGAGTGAGTGAAATGTCATTCTTCAGGGCAGAGGTATGGAGAAAATAAGATCATACCTCAGTGTTTTGACATGGACTAAAAAAACCTCTTCAACCTCACCATCCTCTGCACTCAAACCAAGGCTAAGACAAATTTCTGTACCTTGGGGCTCATGCCAAAGGTTGAGTCCACAGGTGCATCTGAAGAGCTTCAATATTTCAATTTCACACGCAGCCTTAAATTCTTACCAGTTCTTGTTTAATATATAATGGAGAAAAAAACGGTTACTTACGTAGAGTAACTGTTGGTCTTTGAGATGTGTTGTGCACATACACATTCCACTGCAGGGGTACATATATACAATGCACTCGAGTTGGAGACTTTTGCCAGCAGTACTGCAAGGTAGCACATGCACCTGTGCCCTCTTTGTGCGTTGAGCTGAGGTCATGAAAGGGAGGAGGTCCAACCTGTCCCTTTCTGTTCCTCCTTATTGCTTGTGAAATTATTGTCCAAAGTAGCAGGGAGGGTGGGAGAGTCATGGAAGATACACGTGCACAACACATCTTGAAGAACAACAGTTACTATAAGTGGGGTTTTTTTTCTGAGTGATTGTGCATTGTGACAAAGCTCGTCCTCTACCTCAGTGGGTCCAGCGCTTCCTTCTAACAGTAGGTCAGGGAACTGCTTCACCCTTTAGTGTTCTTACACCCTCTAGTGGTGGGGGAGGGTAATACAGCCTCTCTAAGATGGCCGCTCCCTACTGGCTCCTGGTCTTGTCTCTGGTTCTCACAGGCCCTTGCGTCTGTGCTGGGGATCTTGCCCCTGCAGTGAATGGCCAGTAGGGGTTGGGTTGGTCCGGTCCCACCCTTGACTCTGGGCCCCAATCCAGGAATCCTACAAGTAGCAGCCTCGTGCTGTGGCTTCAGGAAAGCTGCTAGCTTCCCTGGGTTACTTCCCCATGCCCCTTGACTTAATGTCCGTACCCTGCTCGGACAGGGGCCCTTCCTGGCCTCCTTGCCAGGGGAGGCTCTTGATCCCTGACAGCCCCACTGGGCGTGGTAATGCCCAAATCAAATGTCCAGTTCAATCTTTCCCTTTTAGCAGGATCCCTTCCCTTAGGCCTCCACGCCTGGGAAAGGTCCTTTGCCCTCTTCGGGCACGGTCTGTCCCTCCCCCAGTCTTTGTACCTGCAGGGTTCTCCTCTGCCAGCGTTCTGCTCCTTCTCCTAAACCCTCCTGGCTCTTGACAGCGTCTTGCCTGCTCACACACACTGGTAGCTCGCCTCACTCTCACAACTCCAGCCACACCCTTTCTCTGGAGGGGAGGCTTTTAACAAATCCTGGGCGGGGCCTTGATTGGCTCCAGGTGTGTTAATTAACCTGGAATAACCCCTGCTCAGCTACCAGGGGAAAAGGGACTTGCTGAGCCTGGGGCTGATATATTGGCCTTCTAGCACTCTCCGGTAGCCATCTAGTCTGACCCTGTCACAATGTTTGTATATTCCAAAGCAGGTGACATTGCAGCAGTTCCCTTACAGGTGGAGGGACTTCGGATTATCTGAACAGAGATTGCAATGCTGACTTTCCAAAGTTGGAATTGTCCTGAGAGGCTTAAGTGATGGCATGATGTCTGGAAAAGATATGTACAGATGACCATGTCGCTGCTTTGAAGCTATCTGTGCTCAAAAAGGCTGAGGAAGTGGACTGTGCCCTGCTGAACGAGGTTTCAGAAAAAACACCTGAAGTTGCATAGATTGCAAAAAACACATAAGGTCAGTTAGGAGAACTTGTAACTCCAAAACTCTACTTGCTGAAGTAATTGCGATAAGAAACACAACTTTCACAGAGTGACGTTGTTGCTAGAGGTTCAAAGAGGGGTCCCATTAACCTTGACAGAACTCGGTTAGGGTCCCATGATAGCACTAGGTCAGACACCAGAGAGTAGATATTGACTAGACCTTTCAGAAATCTGGATACCAGAGGATGGAAGAAAACAGAAAACCCCTCTCTTGGCTGGTCGATGACCTGTAGATCTGGAAGTTCAGTGAATTCTCGCAGAGCTAACTGTAATCCCAGATGGCTTCTAATGTCCAATCAATGGGGTGATAAATACTGAGATCATGCCTGCATGGAAAATCTCGTCTGCTTTTCTGTGGCTCTAGTGGAATCCTTCCTGCTGCTCAGTGAGATATCTTGGACTCCTCTGGAGCACAATGTTTCAAAATTTAACCACAGATAATCCATCATGTGTAGTGGAGAGATTGGAGGATGGGATGCAGAGACCTGCCCTGGTTCTGAGATAGGAGATCCCCACCTAGAGGCAAAGTTATAGGTGGCCTGATTGAAAGCTGCTGCTGTTGGGTTGAGAATACCCTCGTGTTAATTATTATGTTAATTGAGTAAAATGTTTAAGCTGATCGCCATTTTGAAATGGTGAAAGAACAACTAGGACTCCATCTTGGAGGTCTTCTTCCCCAGTGGTTCCCGCCCTTTCTGGGAAAAGGCGGAAAAGGTAAGATGGAAAGGAGTGTGATCTGCCTAGCAACAGGACTCTATAAATTGTGGTGAGCCAGTCAGCTCGGGGCTGTCCGCCCTAGAGGCAGCAAGGTGTCGTCATGTGCAGGAGTCGCTGAGAGAAGAAGAGAAGCCTCTAGGAAGAACATCATGGATAGCCCTCAGACAAGAAGATCAGCATACCTACCTGCAGGGTTCCTGAGTCCATCATCAGATCCTGAGTTCCTGGCTCATCATCCTGGGAGTCGTGAACAACACCCCGGGAGGGTGAAGAAAGACCTTGAGTAGTTCTTATTAACTTTGGGCCTGGGTAGTTTAGGTTTAAATTGGGAAAGAATCTGGAGTTAAGCTCCACCTTGTTAAATCCCCGAGTGACACGTCATTTGTTATTTTACCCCTGAATAAATTGTTCCTTGTTTTTCTTTATTCTGAGTTTCGGTATTTACCCACCTGACTACTCCGATGATAGATGTGGAAGGGGAACTTAGACACTTACTTTTTTAATTGTTGGCAGGAGGGTTAGGTGTCTCCCATAGAATCCCGTTTATTTTCTCCAACAGTATAAATCTCTGAACCAGTACTGTCTTGACTAGGCTGGTGCCACTATGATTAGTGTTGCTTTGTTTGCTTCTTGGGTATCCTTGGGATAAGAGGAACTGGAGGAAACATATATAGCAGGGGATTGGTCCATGGAAGGAGATATGCATCTGTTAAGGAACCAGGACTGCAGCCTGCCCTGGAGCAAAACCTCTTGCATTTGTGGTTCAGGTTGGTAGCAAACAAGTCTGTTTCTGGCTATCCCCATTGATGTAAGATCTGGAGGAGGATGTCCTTCCTGACTGATCACTCACGGTGGTCTACAAATTTCCTGCTGAGAGAATCTGCAATGGTGTTCTTTACTCCTGGAAGATGGAAACCTCTCAAGTAAACTTTGTTTCTTATGCATAGGTTCCATAGGTGGATAGCCTCTTGACATAGCTGAGTTGATCTTGGCCCCACTCCCTACCCCCTGCCTGTTGAGAGAAAACATGGTATTGGTATTGTCTGTAAGGACTTGCACCATTTGGCTCTTCATGGTAGGCATAAATGTCTCCAGGCCCAACAAATCACACAGAGCTCCAGCACATTTATGTGCAGAGGGGCCTGCTGGGGTGACCACAGAGCTTTCACATGAAGTCAAACAAGGTGGGACTCCCAGCCTTTGGTAGACGCATCTGTAATTAGTCATAGTGGACTCTGGAGATAGAAAACTCGTTATGCAGGTCCAGCCCTCAGCACAGGGATTGAAGCACTTGTGTAGGAACACAACCAGCATGTCCAGAGGATGCCTAGACTGAATGGATGATAGACTGAATGGATCTAGGCCTATAAGACAACAACAGTAAAGTCTGGCATGTGGACTTACATAGACGCACAAGGACATGGTGCCTAATAATTGTAGACAGGGACACATGGTTATCATTGGGTTGGATTTTAGGCCTTTGGACAGAGTGATTATGGACTGAAACCTGTGATTTGGAAGATCGGCCATCATGGTTATGGTGTTGAGATCTCCTCCTATGAATGTTTTATGCTGTAACTTTGATTTCTCTAAATTCATTTTGGAGGATGGGATGCAGAGACCTGCCCCGGTCTTGACGAGAGAACAGCTGTGTGATAATGAGGAAGCTGCTGTGGACCCTTGAGGCTCTGCCCAATAGTCTATCATCCAGGTAAGGGAAAGCTTGGACATCCAGGCGGCATAGGTGGGCTGCTATGACTGCCATGCATTTTGTGAAGACCCCTGGGGCCAACAACAGGCCAAATGAGAGCACTGTGAACTGGTAGCGCCTCTCCTCTGATATAAAGCAAAGGTACTTACTGTGGTCAGGAAGCATTGCTAGGTGGAAGCATGTGTCCTGCAAATCAAAGGCAGCATATCAATCTCCAATTTCCCAGGATGGAATAATGAAAACAAGGGAAACCATCTTGAACTTGATTTTCTTGATATACTGGTTCAATACCCTGAGGTCTAAAATAGGACGTAGGCCACCAGACTTTTTAGGAATTAGGAAGTAACAGAAACAGAATCCTTTTCCTCTGTGATGAAAAGGAATCTCTTCTACTACTCCTGATTGCAGAAGAGACCGGACTTCTTAAAGCAACACAGTCTCCTGAGATGGGTCAATGAAAAGGGATGGGGAAGGTGGGTTGGAGAAAAGGAGAGAGGTGAACTGGATAACAACTCTCTCTTTTACAGTGCTGAGCACCCACTTCTTGATGTTATTTTGTTCCAAGTGCTGTAAAAGAACACACTTCCAAAAGGTGGGATAACCGGTGAGAATTGCATGCTATCCTCAAGGAGACAGTCAAAATGATTACTTACGGGCTGTCGATATCTGGTGAGAAGAAAGCTATTGAGATGAAGCTGTCTGGCAATGTCGAAAAGGCCTAAATCGTATCTTAGCAGCGTCCTAAGGCTTGAGAAATGGAAGGCACTGAGACAGGTAAGTGCTCCATCGTCTGTGCCTGCAGCACTCATTAAGCTGGCAGTGCTGAGATGGTTTGGGTCAACTGTACAGATGAAGAAGGGCATGGTAAAGATAAAGGAGCAAGACCCAATGGCTTCAGAGGAGCTTGAGTCAACAGCGCCACCTCTGACAGAACCAATGAATGTTTATGTTTATGATGCCTCAAACTGGTACCAGAGGACTTAGTAGAAATCCTGCTCAGTGACACCTGAGATTTTGAACTCTTATTAGTACTGGATGCTTAGGGAGCTTTAAAGAGGCTGACGGTGAGGAGGAAACACAACAATTTTCTCCTGATTTGCGCTTCAAGTCGCAGGCAGCTGGAGGGGCATTCCTTGTGCATTTGGAACCCAACACCTCATGTTCAGGGTCCAGTTCCAATGAGGGACACATCATTTCCTTCAATAGGTGAATTGACCTAGACAAGTCAATAGACAGAAGTCCCTCTGTTTTTCTGTTCTAGTTGGAAGGAGGGCATTTGTCCCTCACATGTCTTTCCCCTAGGCAGATTAAGCAGCTTTTGTGCCTATCTCTGACAGGGATAATGACCCTGCATATGGCACACGGCTTGAAACCTGGAGGCTTTGTCACAGAAAATCCTCCAATCTCTACACTAAACTCTACAACTAACCAACTAAAACAGCAAAAACTATCTATCTATAACTACATATACATTAAGTTTTTTAGAAAACTGGCTAATTGATGCAG
The DNA here is from genome assembly GCF_026122565.2 of Emydura macquarii macquarii. Lineage (NCBI taxonomy): Eukaryota > Metazoa > Chordata > Testudines > Chelidae > Emydura > Emydura macquarii. Next base: position 7,034,028 of record NW_027133607.1, on the reverse strand, counting down.
ACAGCTCGCCACAGGCAGTGAGAAGGAACGGAGAGGAAGGTGACAGACGCACCTTTTACGGCCTTGTCTTAACGTATGAGATAAGGGTGCATATATTATCTAGTGGTGATGCTCGCAAAAATCTTAGACTCAAGTGCTTTAGGCACACATACACCTGCATATGTGCACAATTACTCAGAGGAGAACCAATCTATAAACCACTCCCATCTCATTTAATGCGCTAATGACCACACAAAATGAAAAGTCATTTCAGGCTTTTCTTTCTTCGGATGCTCATATGTGATTGGGGGGAGGGATTTGAAGTGCTCCATAAGCAGCTGACTGGTGTCACAATGCAGTTCTCATTTGGGGGTAAAAGTAAGTAAATAAAAACTAAAAATCCTCATGTGTTCAGATTCGATCTGCCAAAGGCACTAGTCACAAGTGCTTGGGAAATGGTTTGGATGGATATCTATATATTGAATTCAGCAGAAATGAAATGAAGTATGAGCTGTGACACCATGTCAATCATAGGGTTTGCAAAACAGCCCTTCCATATTTTATTTTTGAAAGTTGTTAACTTTGGCCATTTCTAAGATCAGATGAAACTGGATTTCAATATCTCATTTCCCTGTCTCAAGGCTACACTTAGTGAACAAGCACAAACCTACCTCAGCAGAAAGGGAAAAAAATTCCTTTATGCATCTGCAGTCATCTCCTCAGGGCCTCAATACAGTAAAATGGTGTATTATTTGGGGGTCAAATTTCTTTTGCTCTACAGGAACTCAAAGATAATATGACTGGTTCCAACATAGCATATATGTGTACGCACGCAATGCAACCATCCTTATCAAAGCAGGCGAGAACATACAACCCTTTCACGCTACATTTATGACTGTGAAATGAATACCTCTTGCAATTCCACTCTACCTCGGTGGAGGAAAAAATCCACCGGATATCGCTAGAGGCAAATATTTTGTAACAGCTAATGTGGATGCTTTCACTTGATGCTATTTAATTTAAGCAACTGGACTTGTGAAATGGAGCATTGACGCTGGAGAACAGTCTGAGCATAAGAATGGAAGTTAATAACACCTCAGTAGAACTGGTCAGAAATTTTTCAATGAAAATGGTTTTTTATAGAAACCTAAACTTTTCTAGTCAAAATGGGAGAGACCCACCACTCGCCCAACTCAGAATAGTCAATAGCCCAGCAGCTACAGCAATCATCTGGCATGTGGAGAGACAGGCTCAAGTACCTGCTCTGCCTGATTTCATGTGTAGACTTGAACCTAGGTCTCCCATATCCCAGGCAAACACCCTAACCATTGGGCTATTCGGGGGTGATAAGTGTATCTGTCTCTCTCCCCACTTCTCTCTCTCTCTTCAATTCCATCCCAATGGGGAAAAATAACCTGAAAACTCCAAAAATGTCACAGGACAAGAAAACTCTTTCTTCCACAGCTCTATTTCTGAGTTCCACTCACTGGCCTGGGTAAGTGCCTTTCTGTAAAACAGGGACAATGCTGCTTTACTTACTTTACAGGAGTGTAGTGAGGAGTAACACTCCCACTCACCAAAGGACCCATTCATTCAGTCTTGTCAGAAATACGTAGGGCAGGTCTCCTCTGAAAATCCTGCATTGGTGCAGCTGCACTGCTGTAGTGCTTTAATGAAGATGCTCTATGCCGACAGGAGACAGCTCTACCGTCAGCATAGTTAACCCAGCTCCACAAGAGGTGGTAGTGTTGTTGGTGGGAGAAGCCATACCGCTGACATAGTGCTGTCTGCACCGGTGCTTAGGTCGCTAAAAGGACCGTCACTCAGGGGTGTGGATTATTCACACCCCATGAGCAAAATAGTTATACCAAAGTAATTCTGTAGGGTAGACCAGGGCATAGGAATTGCTATACCAGATAAGACAAGGCCTTGAAGCACATTTTCTAGGTCTGCTTAAGCAGTTAAACTATCACGCATCATCACCACAGAATGAGTGCCTAGTAATGAGGTTCATCTCCTCATTTATAATTAGCATTTATACGATAGTTAATGCCCTCATTCAAAGCTTAAGTGATAACATCAAGTTACTATGTCGCTTCAACATTCCCAACAGGGTTACAACGGAGTTATTTAAGAAAATTCAGTAGCAGATTAAATTAACCTTGTCTCCATTACTTCTGGGTCAGGAGTGTCAGGGAGTGGAGGTGGTGCGGCTGGGTATGTATTACAGGCTGAACAAATAATCATTTTTGTTTTCCCACTGAACAAATGCTAATAAAATATAGGCAAATGAATATTAAGAGGTTTTTCATATTAAGACTATTCCAGTAAGTTTTTCAGGCATAATTAGTAGGTATGAGATATTCCAGTAAGAACATAAGAATGGCCATACTGGGTCAGACCAATGATCCATCTAGCCCAGTATCCTGTCTCACAACAGTGGTCAATGCCAGGTGCTTCAGAGGTAATGAACAGAACAGGTAATCATCAAGTGATCCATCCCCTGTTATCCGTTCCCAGCTTCTGGCAAACAGAGGCTATGGACACTTCAAGAGAATGATTTTGCATCCCTGCCCATCCTGGCTAACAGCCATTAATGGACCTATCCTCCATGAACTTATCTAGTTCTTTTTGAACTAGTTTATGTAGGGGGTAAATTAACAGGTGCAATGGGCTATCCAACAATATTCACAGATAATTAAAAGGAAGACCACAAAGAGTTCCTTATAACTTTTAATTGTATGTAGATTCAGCCAGCATGGTTCCATGCTATAACCCCCTTGGTGAAACAGGAAAAAATCTCTTCTCTTACTGATTTTTCCTTTTCCAAAATACTGACTTCTTCCTGCCGTTTTGTTGTTGTTGTTGTTGTTTTTTATCTTTGTGCTCACCTCTGTTTTTGCGCAATTGTACCCTTGATTAAGTTAAAGATCTGGGAATTTAGAGTTAAAACTTAGTTGATGCAGATCCTCCACAGAAAGCACAAATCCCCAAAACATTATTTTGGTAGGTCCTATGTGAAGAGTGACTAAGTTCAGTGGCAATTTATTTTTCTTTTTAGTGATATTTTAACTTGAGAACCTTCCTCACTAAGGCCAAAAATCCAGCAAACCATCCATATTCAGCAAAGCATTTAAGCATGTACTTAAGTCCAGCTAAAGTTAAACATGCGCTCAAGGCTTCTCCTGAATCAGGCTCCAGATAATGACAACTTTGAAGTGAGTTAATATCTGAGATCAAAGCTATGTCATGGACAAGAGACAAGTTACATCACATACTGATCTTACACTTCTGCATCTATAGGCAATGATTACGTATGAGCAACTTGATGGTAATCTTTGCTTTGACTATGACTTCCTTCGATTTTGTTAGTGTCTTTCAGAACTTAATGTTTCTTATATGTAGAATTTTGTATTTAATTAAATTAGGGTTTTGTTTGGTTTTTTTAATAATAGTCTTAAGTAAAGAAAAATTTTCCATGACTTGAATTTTTTAAGTCTTCATAATTTTCATTTTTTTAAAACCCACATTGTTTTGCAAACTATGTATAGAATCTGGAGAATGCATATTATTGTCCAGATACATTGGGACAGTTTGAAATAGCTTCATTACATCACAATAATTTCACTAGAAATACTGGTAACTTGGCTTGACAAGCTGCCCTCAGCCATGGGTGAAGAATTCATAAACAAAAATATTAAGTAAAAACTAAATTCTTGCTCTTCGGGGTGAGAAGGAAAACAAATGTGAACCCATGAATCTCTGCAAAGAGATTGCCTGAAACAACAGAGGATTCTGAATTGCCTCCATTCTTCATGCTGGGGTGATATCAAGTCAGTTCATTATCCTCTCAATCTTTTCAGCAGGCCATACCTATCTACACTTGATCTTTTAGCAGCTAATGAAAACCACCAGCATAGATGCAATTTACGTTATTGTATCGCGATTTGTACCCAGAACATCTTACCCCAGTTCAAAACTGGTGAAAATTGGCCAAGGTCAATTAAGGACAAAGTCTTCATTTTACCTCCCACTATAATAGCTAGGAGGTTTCATCATTTCTTGCTCATCCCAAACCTGTGCATTTAACAAGTAGCACCTGCATCAATCTGCTGGCTAGTGACCTACTAGATGATTTGTCAAGAGTTGATTGCAACTGTATAAAAACCTTGAGAAAATATGATAAGCAACTTGTGTTGTCATGTCATATTTTCTGTGCGTCTGAGCAGTATGTCTACCCTAAGAAAATGGGTGTTTACACAACTAGGTCTATCAGGCCAAACATTTGCTTAAAAAGGGGGGTGGCTGGGGGTTAGATTAAGTTTTGCATAATAACCTTCAGCAAATCCTAGGAAATTATTAGTGTCAAAGGCGTAAACAACAACACATTAACAACCACATGACACATCAGATCAATTACTGTCTCTCACACAAACTGAATCCATTTGAAAAACGGTCCAAAAATGTTTTCACTCAAGAAGCTGTCACCAAAGCAGCTGTCAGTTTGTCAAATCAATTTCTGTACACCTTCAAAAAAGAGACAGTCTTTATCTTTTTGAACATTAGCCTTGGAAATAAATCTACACATAAATACTTTAAAAATTATATTAAAGGTCAAGATAACCAGCAATAGTTAGAAAATTCAGAGCATGAATTCTACTTGTACCCTCTAGGGAGCGTATTCGTTTCCAGTGGCTGGGACCAGCGTGTGATGCACAGGCACTTTAGGATGGTTGAAGTGGCCTAGGGACTTTTAATATTATCTATCTTATGGTACTGCCTAGGAGCCCCATTTATGGGCAAGGATCCCATGGTGCTAGGTGCTGTACAAACACAGAACAAAAGGACTGTCCCCCCACCCAAAAGAACTTCTAACCTATATATAGAACGAGACAGAACAAACGAACACAGACAGGCAAGGGGAGCACAAGAAATAAGAATATAAGAACGGGCAGGCTGGGTCAGACCAATGGTTCATCTAGACCAGTATGCTGTCTTCTGACAATGGCCAATGCCAGATGCTTCAGAGGGAATGAATAGAATCATATCAAGTGGTCTATCACCTGTCACTCATCAATCATACTATATTGGTTGGCATGATAGGCAACAATCTCAGCACACAAGCTGAATAGCAGATTTTAGCGCCAGATTTTCAAACACTGGCCTCCAATTTTATGGTGAGTGCAATTTAGGCTGCTTATATCGCTATGGACCTGTTTTGCCAGTGCAGTTAGGGAGAGAGGTGCCTAAATGTACTAATCTGCACCTGCAAGTATTGCAGAGACAAAAATGGAGGCTCAGTCAAAAGCTGGGGTCAGTATTTCCCCAAGGGTGAGGTTCCAACAGTCAGAGAATACACAATGCATTTTCCTCTTGATTGGATTGGTTGTGCTTAGAACTCATCTGGAATAAAAGTGTCTATTAAATAAACATTCAATAAACTATGTTGCTTTTACCAATCCCCCTAATGGAAATCACTCAGTAAGAAAAAAAAAAAAGGCATGGGCTGACCTCAGACATATCTGTTAAAAAAAACTCTTTCAAAATTATTTTAATAAACTTTCCAAAATTAAGACATTTAGAGTGAGAGAGGCACTCCCTTCCCTGTTTACATTAGGGGAACCCCAAATTCATTTCCAGACGAACCAGCAGTGTAGAAGAATACATTGGTGTAGGAGAATACACCAGCCCTGGTGAATATAATAGCCTTCCTTCCTCATCATCTGCTATGCTTTCCAATCCTATTTAAAATATTGAATTCAACAACTCTCTGTAAATTACCTATAGAGCAGAATCTCAGAAATATCTGGAATTAAATCCACCGAGTGTGATCTAGAGCGTCAAGTGTGGAATCAAGAGTCCGGAATTCTGGGTTCCATTCCCAGCCCTGCTAGTGACCAGATGTGTGACAACTGGCTAGTCACAACCTCTCTGCTTCTGCTTTTCTATTTGTAAAACAGGATGTTAAAACTCATCTATCTTTGCTGAATGCTTCTTATCAGAGGTGATAAGTGGCCTCAAATCCCACTGGAGAGTGGTCATCACATCACAGAACAAGGCCCTTATTGTCTTTAAAGAGCTTTGAGATCTTTGCCTAAAATATGCCATAAACTACTTGTTGTATTATTAATTGCTGTATTATTACTACTACTATTTCCCTGAGACTTTTCCTTGCCTTTGCACCCTACAACCTTTCAACTGGCACAGACATTGAATACATTTTTGCAAATACTTAAGGAACCTAACTTTCATTTTCAAAAGGGATTGAGTCACTTTGAAGCCTATGTCACGTTTAAAAATTTTATCCATCAACCCTAATTAATGCTCTTTACACATGATCTGAGAATTGAATTCATTAACCAAGATCCTGCACGTTACACAAACACAACCAAAATCCTTCTACACACAAAGCTCAGGAAAGCTACTGATTTTGTGGAAGAATCACTTGCACCTGCAGAAAGATCAGGACATTGTTAACCAAGGATTTACGGAACCTCCCCTTCCCTGCATTCTCCTCCACCAACTGTGCAGCAATAAATTTTTAATGTAACGTTTTAAGGCCTAATGAAAAAGTGATAAGTATTGACTTTAGCTCTGGCTCCTTCTCACTCGGTGCTGCTCTGCTGAGCAACAAGAAAAGCGGCATTTCAGAGCAAATTCAAAATGGGATACAGAGGAGCTAAAATCAACCTAAAAAACCATTGAAGGAAGAGACACTAGGAGAACCTTAATGCACAATGTAAAACTGGAAGAGGTCAAGAACAGCATAGACTTTTATTTGCAGCGGTGCACAAGCTGGCTGTTAGCTCCAGTCGTACGTGTGTGCTGCTCTCTGTCATGCTATGCCAGGATGGTAGCGCAATGCAAGGTGTTTCATCCGCACAGAACAGAAATCAAAAATAGAAAGGAACCACTGCATTAAGTCAAAGCAATGCCTAATGGTTGCATCTATCGTCAGGAGCAGAATAATGATGGGGGGCCACACCACAGACCTTGCAGAGTCTGTGAGATGCTGAGTGTCTCCTGAGAAGTTTTCTGCTCTTTACAACCCCCATTACCCAGCACTTCACCAGATCACACTCACAACTGTCAAGATATTTTTTAAAAATACTCCTCTTCTACCCCGATTTATATCAAGTTGGAGGGGAGAAATATACTATCAACACAGTCACAGCGGTGGCATCTGGTTTCAGGTGGAATTACACAGGCTGCTGCCTTAACAACTGAACCACTGGGTGAATTTAATGCCAGGGAAAGGTGCCAGCCTGTCTGATAGCTGGGATTGGTGGACAAAACCCATCCAAGCAATGAAAGGCTTGCCTGATCAGGTGACCGAGGGGCCAGAAATCAACAAACCACGGGGGACAAAAAAATGAAAACAGATCCAGGGCAGAGCTCCACGCTGATAGCCCTGGAAACTAAAGACATCTGATTACCCAAAGGACAGGTACAGCATGGGTAGCACTCGTACAAGCTACTCATCATGCTCTGGAAATACGTCTCAGCTCTGATCCTTAAAGGTGACACATGGATAGAGGCAATTTCTGAGATGCAAACATCCATCTGTCAGAGAATGGAATGAGAAGCAACAGCTCACTCCACATACGTCACCAAAGCATGCTGCCTCCAACTTGCAATAAAACCCTCAATGAAGATTTGACAACTTTCATACAGTAAACTGGAAATACATGAATTCCTAAACATTTTAATAATTCATTAGCATTCATGTAAATGCTAAAGTAACATTTGGCTTATAAATAATACTCATAAAAAAGGAATCATATTCTCTAAGGAATAAGAATAAAAGCAATCTGCAAGTAGATTATCATTGACCTAGGGAGAGGTTAACAGTGCTCTTAAATAATACATATAAAGCTGCAACTCAGACGGACATAAATTCATTTTTCTTGATAAGACATTCACATAGTAATAACCCAGTCAAGGAAACAGAGTTTTTGTGGTGGAGCCATTACTTAAACAAAGCTGGCTTGGTTTAAAATGCAACAATTTGGGGCAATTTGGAGCAGTGATATTATGTGCTATTTTACATTGTGATCAGTGGCAAAATTCTACATTGATCTTCCAGTAACACACTGGTAAAAATGTTGATAGTTCATGGATTTTTTTCCTTTTTTCCTTGACCTCTAAAATCCCATGATGTTGTGTTAAATAGTCCAACGGTTATCACCTCTGTTTACTGCGGTAGTTTTATTATCAATAAAGGCAGCGTTTGAAAGCCCTATCAAAAGGCTGGATGGTGACAGGAACACTTAATTACCTAAATCATGGCTTAACAATAGTGCTATTCCCTTTTGAAATCGGCATCTTTTTTCGGAATATATTCAATTCAATTGGTTCCTGACACAAAAAAACGAGGCTGGACAAAACATTAAAAAATATAAGGTAGGAACTGATTCATTGAGAGCATGGATGAGTTTCTAGTTAAGGCACAGAACTGGGACTCAGGGGATCTGGGTTCAGTTCCTGAGTTCAATCCTAAATCACCTGATTAAAGTTGAACAGAAGTTGAAGCAGTTCGGCGGAGCAGAGCCACGGTGCTCAGTGCTGCATGGGATCAATCCCTTTCTCTCACTCTGCTTTAGTTCTCAATCTGTAAAACAGAGAAAATAATACTTTCTCCTACCGCTTGTCCCTCTAGCCTATGCAGGCTCCTGGGGGCCGGGACTCTCTTACTATGTGTATGCACAGTGCCTCGCACAGCAAGCCTCAGTGGTGGTTGAGGCCTTTGTGTATTACCATAATACATATAACAAACAGCAACCCCGCACTGGCAGAGAGATAGGATGCATGATCTAATAGACGTTTTCCCACCTCCAGCTTCCATGGTTTCCTGTACTGACAAAAGGGTTTAAACTATCACCATTTAGAAGGTGTTGATGTGCCAACTGGCACTGGGAAAAGGGCTTAAATACCATGGTGACTGGACAATAAACAGGATGGACAGAGATTCTGTATTACAGCACGAATCTAAGAACACAGCAAATTGATATGAAATCCACTCCTATAAGGCAAAAAGGTTTTCCCTGTTTAATGGTTTCCATTTGAGTTTCAGAAATGCAGTTTCAATTGGAGAGAAATGGCTGAGTCTCTAATGTGTCCTTTGGATGGCTGCAGGATACAGTGTGCAAACTTGGCACTATGATTCTCAAGGGCGAATTGTGCCAGCATGAAGTTTGTTAGAGGATACCTGTTTTTCAAAGATTAAGGTCAAATTCTGGGTAGTACTGTTCAAGTAAAGGACCATTTGGAAGTATACCATGGTGTCAAAGGATGCAAAGCCAAGTCATTTAAACTGCCTCCAAAACAGAATCAAATCCAGATGCCATATGGGTATCCTTGTAAGGCAGTAGAAGAGACCATCAAAGTTAAGTGAGCTCCCTAGAATTTGTCTAGAAATCCTTTTGGTTTTGAAGCAACAGTGACTCCTCTTATCAAATTTTTCTAGGTAACAGTGTTATTTGTTAATATTTATATGGTGTTTGTTGTTGAAGGCACCGCTTTTCTAAGTGCTGTACCTGCACAAGACCTCACAATGAATCAACAGGCAGAATATCGCTAACTATGCCGGCAATAATCTCATGATGCTTTAGGCTATGCTCAGAGGGAGAGGCACTGAACAGATAAAGAGCATTTAGACAAGTCGGGTAATCATTCCCTTACAAACACAAGCTTTGTGCTTCACTGAAACACAGTGAATCTGCTGCTACAGTCCAATGGTCAAGACTTCCGCTGATCCCTCAATTTCCTCCTCTGCTCAGCTATGTCTGAATAAATGGTATTCCCCTTGTAGTACAGCCAGGGAGACTTTTGGGTACAGCCTTTCTATGGAAAGACAAACTTATGGAATATGAAAAAGCCATTAAAATTGTATCCTCAGTTCTGCGGGCAGGAAGGCAAGTGAGTTGGCAGTAACGATCTGCTGTGATACATACGGGCCAGAATCCCAACTGATGTGAATCAACATGGCTTCATTAAAGCCACTGGGCCAGATCCTCAGCTGCTGCAGACCAGGTCGGAGAGGGACATGAGAAACAAGGTGAACACACCTTGTGCAATAGCAACACAAACTTGTTTTAATTCTGGTGGGCGGGAGAAGATATCTAAATAACACGTTTAGTTTGTTTGTTCTAAATAGAGATAATAAATTCTCCCAAATAATGAGACATCTCAAAACCAGTCCTTACTGGCAGTGTGAGAAAGCACACCCTTGAATTAGGTTATGTAACCGTTATAGGCCATATCTTGACTTCTTACAGCTGCGAGGTTGCCTCACCATTCCAGGACAAAGTCTAAAAGAGCAAAGCCAGCAATACTTTGCTTTAAGAGCTGACTGCACCGAATCCTTTCCATGGAGCAGGAAGCTGAGAAGCCCTGGGCTCATAGGAGGAGACTGACAAGCTGTCCTGCAATGGCTCAAGAGCATGAGTACCAAGCTCAGGACAGACTGTTAAGAGGCACGGCACACACCCCAAACTGTCTGAGAGTTCAATACTTAGATTTACCAACCAATTATCAGGTATAAACTCTTCAAGCACTACAACAGTCTGAACAGGGAATCAGAGACAGTCACCTTGGATGCTCCAATCTGTCTCACCACCCAGATAAGACTACCTTTCTGATGGTTCCGTATACCAAAAATCACACCAATATTTAGGTTACTCTCTGTCCCAAAAGGCCAGTCAACTACCCCAGGTCAATTACACCTTAGATCTCACACCAAGACAATGCTTGTACCCAGTCCTACAATAAACTATCTAAAGATTTATTACTAGGAAAAAGAAATGAGTTACTTACAAGGTTAAAGCAGGTAAACGTATATACACGAGTTAGAAGCTTCTATAATAAGCCCTATATGTTCTTTAAGGCTAACCTAAGCTAAGCAACTGGGGATCATAGAAGATTAGGGTTGGAAGGGACCTCAGGAGGTATCTAGTCCAACCTTCTGCTCAATGCAGGACCAACCCCAACTAAATGATCCCAGCCAGGGTTTTGTCAAGCCAGATCTTAAAAACCTCTAAGGATGGAGATTCCACCACCTCCCTAGGTAACCCATTCCAGTGCTTCTCCACCCTCCTAGTGAAAAAGTTTTTCCTAATATCCATCCTAAGACCTCCCCAACTGCAATTTGAGACCATTGCTCCTTGTTTTGTCATCTGCCACCATTGAAAACAGCTTAGCTCCATCCCTTGCTTATGTTTAGGAAACCTTGCCCCCGCCCCCCATAGTCCAAGCAGCAGAGAGATCCAGTTCCTTCTTGTAGGGGTTTTTATTCCCTTTCCCCCAGACTATGTGTGCTCTGAGCTGCAAATTCAGCTGATGGGAGGAATTCACTTGCATGACGCCTCTTCACAGGGGTGGGAGCAGAATAAAGTCTTTTGTTCTCTTTAATATTCCACAATAGTCCATCTGGTGTCAATGGGCCTGCCTCGTCCACCAGGATGTAACACCTTCTGCTGCAGATCAACACTTTACACTAGTTAATATCTCTCTTCTGCCTGATGATTTCCTCAGTCTCAGAGGCTTAAATACAAATGCTTAAGTTTTACCTCACTTTACGGCAGTGGTGCGCAAACTCTTCCCATCATGCCCCCCCTTTGCCATTAACGGAATCTGTCCGGGCCCTCCTCCATTACTGCTCAGCCACGGCTTCCTCAGCAGCAAAGCTTAGGCTGAAGCAGAGCTGGGGGGCAGAACTGGGGATTGGGGAGGAGCTGGTCTGGAGGAAGAGAAGGAATGAGGACAGAGAAGGGCTCAGAGCAGAACAGGGGATGGAGCGGGGTTGGGGGCAGATCTGGCCTGGAGGCAGAACAGGAGTGGGGCTGAACAGGGTTGGAAATGGAGCTGGTCTGGTGGGGGGGGGGGGGGGGGGCAGAGTGGGAAGCAGGGCTCTCCCTCCCTGCACCCATGGTGGCTGGCCTAGGCCTAGAGGTTGAATTGGGTTGGGAGAGGGGCAAGGCTGGGGTCAGAATTAGCCTGGGGGTGGAGCAGGGCAGGAAGCGTGGCACAGTTTGGGACCACTGCTACATGGAATGCAGATGTTATAAGTGAGACTAATGTATGCAGCAACTCACAAACATTCAATAAAGTCTAAACACTAAACACATTCCTCTATAGTCTGAACACCTATCTTAGCGATACTAACACAGGTGAACCAGACTGCTTCCAGACATGTATTTGTCCGTGTTCAGTTGAGACCTAAGGACCTTGGCATGAGCTGGCACTGGTCTGCCAGTATCACAGAGACCAAAACCATTCAAATGTTATTAATTAATGAAGGGGAAGGAATCTTGAACGGTTTATTAGAAAAGGACACAAGGGTTGGGAAGATAAGTATTCCTTGTAGGAAAAGCTGAATACATTGAAAACATGCTACTATGCAGACAACAAGTACAATAATTAAAGGACAGACTCCTTCCCCAAATGCGGAGTCAGGAGATTGAAGGCTCGAGCTGTTGCTGGGGCTATTTAATAGAGGGTGTTGATGGTGACCACTGGAACACTGGCACTTTGAACGACCCTCTGGGATTTACTGATTGGAAATATGCCCAAAACACAATCCTGGGAGCAGAAATCTTCAGTACTGGGAATCTTCAGCAATGCTGGATTTTAACAGCATTGTATCCCTCTCTTTAGAGAGCCATATATCTTGCCTCATGATCCTGAAAAAAGCTAAGAGAACAACACTATTATTATTAAACTAGATTGAATTTTGGAGCTGTCATCCTTGATGATGGCCCTTTAAACGACAATTTGAGAATCCCAGAGGGTAAAAATAAAATAAAATAAAAAGCCTCATACTTGGTTATATTGTAACGTCTATCTGTATATAATAAGCTCCTGTGAGCACAGAGAACGCCCTAAATTGCAAGGTGATGGAGCACCAGATAAATGTGCAAAGTAAGGCTGCCTCTCTTAATCATCATGCAGAAAGCAGGCCAGGCTGCAGGCTTCTTGCCTGCATCCAAGCCTAAGGCTACACCATTAATACTGAGACAGGAAAAATGTCCTTAATGAATTACCAGTTCCAGCCATCCTCCATTTGCTCTGTAATTGGATCCCCTACAGAACAGACTCACAGAAAGTGTAAAAAGAAGGGGCAGGAAGGCATTTCTTGTTTTGATATAGTTTCTCCTTTTGCTGGTTATTTACCTTTAAAATAATGAATGCTCTCTATTTTGCTCTCTGCTGAATTTCAATTCCAACACTAAGTGTTTCTGTCCTCAATTACCAGCTTCACGGGAAACCATTAACTTAGCCATACTTTTGTCAGAGTTTAAAAAGTTCTGTGTGCGAGGCAGGTAAGATGCTTAAAATGACAGCAGAGCAACAGGGGGTCCTCAAACAGAGGAACTGCTTTAGTTTCCTGCAGTTTTCTCGAAAATGATTGCCTTTATACCTCTGTTCACTACATTTACAGCACACGTTCCAAATGCCTGTAGGTACGGCTACACTGCAATCCAAGATCCGGGGCATGTCTGTGGCTGGCCCAGATCCGCTGACATGGGTTCGCGGGGTTCAGGCTGAGGAGCAGTAAAATAGCAGTGCAGATATTCAAACTCAGGCTGGACCCCAGGCTCTGACACCCCACAATGGGGGAGGCTCCAGCCTTAATATGAATTGCCTACACTGCTATTTTTAGCCCTGTGAACTTGAGTCAACTGATCTGGGCTCTGAGGCTTGATGCAACAGGTTTTTTAATTGCAGCGTAGACATATCCTATGCTTACAGGATGCAGGGGATTCATATTATTTATTAATCAGAGACCCAAACAACATGGAAGGCTGGGAGGAAGGGTGTGTGTATACGGGCAGAGTCCTGCATTAACTTTCAATCCCCCATTCCCTTCACATACACACTCTAGGTCCTGGTGCAAGACCTTAGCTGCCTCCTCATGTTTTTGCCTTTATTCTTCACTGAAGGACCAAAGCCCTGAGACAATAGTATACCAACAAACACTAAAAGCTTAGCCCAAGCTCCTTCATTATCTCTCTGGACCCAGGGCTTCCCCAGTCAAGCATCCTCTTCCCCTGCACTCCCCCCTTACCAGGTTTCAGAGCCCAGGCTGCAGCCCAAACGGGAATGTCTACTCTGCTATTTTTAGTCCCAGGTGCAAGCCCATGCACTCAGGGCAGTTCACCTGGGCTCTGAGACTTGTTGCCATAGGTCTTTTTTTGCAGTGTGGCTGTACCCTATATATCCAAGCTGAAGCTAAAGAGACCCACCTGGTCTGCCTGTCAGGATGAGTTAGCAGAACAGCTTTGTACTTCCCCATAAGATCCTAAAGTCTGACACCTGACTAACGAGGGTTTGGCATTCAAGTCTGGATCTGACTTGTGCAAATGAGCCCTATCTTTATTATGGGTCTAACCCAAAATCTCTGATCTAAACACTGCCTACCTTTGAGGTATTCTAAATCTGGATCCTGATCTACATTATGAAATATCTGAACAACATACACTGGTTTACCAACAAACGAAATACAATTCTTGCCACAGGCAGCAGCTCGTTAGGACTCAGGGGTTACTGCTGTGGTGCTCAGGAGAGGTGTCACTAAAGGGAGGGGCAGGATGTATGTGGTTTTTATTGGCCTGCAATACCACAGCTGTATGCAGTGCTGTAGCCATGTCAGTCCCAGGATAAGAGAGAGACAAGGTGGGTGAGGTAATATCTTTTATTGGACCAACTTACGTTGGTGTATTTAGCTGTGACACTCTGAGGACTTTTCACAGAGCTCTGTGTAGCTTGAAAGCTTCTCTCTCTCACCAACAGAAGTTGGTCCAATAAAAGATATCACCTCACCCACCTCGTCTTTGAAAAACTGCCGGTTATTCAACAAAAGGAATGTTGTGAATCCAGTACCAAGACTGAATATTTACTGGCACGGAAGTTAGGAAATTCACAGCTGAGGTTTGAAATTTGGATAGTGCTGTTTCACTTGGACTGTTTTCTGAAATGACACACGGGCAGCACATCCACAAACCAGACTGATACAGTGTGATATTGAGGTGAAATTCATGCTATTGGGAATGATCACAGAGTCAGGTATAGTGCAAAATGGTGTCATGCACAGGATTCTTTCACACAGTCCTGCCACAACACTTCAGTTCTCATCTGCATCATTTCCAGCTCATTGCCTACTTTTCACATTGACACTATTGGGGGGTGGGGCGTGGGGGGAGGTGATTTCTGTCGTGTAAAAATGACAAATATTCTTCAATGATCAGACTAATCATCACTTAATAATTTGAAAGTACACATCAAAATGTCATTTTGGTTACACTGCACAGACCTAACTGTACAGTACAGCTACAAGGAAGCGTTCCTCACTCGAAGTACTGGATAGCCAATTCTGATTTTCTAACAATTAATCATTGTCTTGGGTATTAATTTTCCCCCTCAACTGTAAAATCTGGGATTGCACAACATGCCAAATGGAGCTACTTGCTTAACAAGACAAATGGATTTTACTGACTTAATCAAGAATAATAATAACTCGATATCTCATTTCTTCTTAGCTGGCAAGTACAAGCCCTGGGGGATGTGAAGAAGGGGAAACCGATGTAAAATACAGTCCATAAATTACAAGAGTTTATTAAAGAAACTCAAAGAGAAGCAGGTTTCAGAATTAAAGGCCTAATTTCTGCATGGCTTCTAGCAAGTAGGAAAATATTGATCTAGAACAAATGAAGCAAGCATTCTATAGATAATATTTCAGAGTGAAGTCCATAATTTTCTTTCAACTGATGGCATTATTCTGCTGGGATGGGATAGGAATCAAAAGGTGACTGCTTTTATTTGTTTTGTCCAACAGACAGTCTGCTATGTTCTTTTGTCATGGTGCCATAATGTATAGCTTCTATGGTCCATTGCTCCCGGAGGCCACCTGGAAATGCTGTGGAGGGAGTAACCCAGCTTCTTGGGGAGGAGGATCTCCCCGGGTATCATCTTTCCCTCATCTGAAAGAATGAGCTCAAACAACATGAATGTTTTGAGGCAAACGGTAAACAACATCCAGTTAGGAGGAACATAACAGTCCAATCTGCCACAAATAATTCACAATCTCAACTACAATGCAACTTCACTTGTATAGTGGGTTTACACACAAACTATTGCCCATAATGCTTCACAGAGCTACAAAGGCAGAGGGGGAGAGAGCAACAAAGAGAAAACTGTTTTCTGATGAGATATGAAATGAGAATGATACGAGGATCTCGCCTATTTCCTACTACGAGGAGCTTATATCCTTCTCTGACATGTCTGGTGTTGGGCACTATTGGAGAGAGGGTACCGGCTTAGACAGACTATTGATCTCATCCAGTGTGGCAATTCCTCTGTTCCTAGGAGACTAACAAATGGAGGGAGTTAACATGGAGAAGGTTTTTGCATAACACTGGTCAGGTTATGAGAAGGTAAAGAAAGGAGAGTAGGGCTGACAAGTGGAGTGAACAGCTAAGAGATATGATGTCAGTGAGATACATATGCTGGAGTAAGTAAATGGAAAGTTTTAAAAACCAAAGGGGGAAAATTTTGAACTACATTAATTCAATATCAGCAACAAAGCAATAATTTACAAATACTGAAGAAGCTTCTCTGAGACTGAATTCCCTGAATTCAAAGCCACTTATTTAGTTCTGATTTCATTTTATTGTTCTTCATACAGTTATTAAACAGACATACTGTAGGCATAACAAAATAGATGAAAAAATAGAAGTATGTCTAATGTGGGCTAAAACTGGCTAAAGGTTTGCCTCTGAGATGTCTATACTAATGCATGTAAGAGAGAAATATCCATTTAAAGATAAACAAAATTACCTTCCCTTCACAGGGCCAGCACTTTGGTAATCTCACGTGCTGATAAATAAAAGCAAACCCAACATTTTAACTGGTAATGCCATGCTCACCCAATAGAAATAAACACAGAGCAGGATGATCCATGTCCAGGATAGTTTGGATATTATTACCATGACAAATTTTTACAAACAACTTCTATCAAGAGACCAATTAAGATTTTTAAAAGTCCTGGGAGGGCTGATGTCTCAGGAGATTGATAACAAGATAGAGAGCTTTTAAGTTCTGGGGCACTGGTTTGAATCCATCCCAGCTTGGTGCTGAGTGAAAGGAACGACACCCATTGGATGTTCTATAGCTCGAGTGAGCTGACTCCTTAGTTAATTTCCTAAGAAACAAATGTCCACATCACACAAGGCACCATCCTATTTATTATTAAGTGGCATCCCTTCCGTTGGGACTGCCAGCAAGACCAAAGACTGAATGGGCTAAAGAGACTGGACTGGACCCCACCCCACCGCAGCTCAGGGACAGAAATATTGGTGACACTTGCGGGAAACTCAGACTGCTATTCCTTGTTCTGTTATATGGACATGGAGAGAACTTCAATCTCCTCTTCACAAGCACCATTATGCACTTAAAAGGAAAAAAGAGCAAAGTTGTTCTGAGACAAGTCACGCTCCTTCAATATCTATCTATCACATATCTGCTGTCATTACCAGGAAAAGGATGACATCAAGCCTAGTTTCCACCCACCCCTCCTTATTCCTATCTTTTTAACCTCTCCCCACTGCAGCCCCATGAGGGACTACCAGTCTGGTGGCAGGATTACAGCAGCAGAGGTAACTCTGCTCCTCCCTTACTTGCTCCGTTCTCCACATTCATTCTCCCAGGTTCTCATGAAGACCACAAGGAAATCCAACTTCCTTGCTGCTACACGGCTTTGAGAATCTGGGGAGTGAATTCTTTGGCAGCCACGGGAGGAAAAATGATCCTGTGATTAAAAGGTACCACATTCAGAACTAATTGCAAAACTCATCTCTTAGATAGAGACTCAGACCCACAACACACCATCCTCACTCTCATGCCCTCTGTAATTAATCAAGTTATTTCTCTTATAGGCTAGGAGAAAGGAAAGAGAGTTTGTCATTGCTATAATGCTTGGGAAGCACTCAGACACTCTGGTGACGGTGGCCACAGAATTGGTGGTGTTGACCAATATATGCTGGGCTATTATATATATACATCACATCAACATGTATTATTCACATCACATGTATTAATGTGTATTAGGCACACAATATCACTATAAAATTATATTGTATATATATTTAGCAGTTACATGGCCTGAATATAATAAATAAAAACAACAAAAATATTAGTAGTATCACACTATTTTATGGTTGGGTTATAGCCATCATCTCATAATACCTATTCAATGTTTTTGTGCAAAGCTCAAAAAGGCCTCGGTTATAAATATACATACATATATTTCTGTCTCAATAAATAATTCAACCGCAAACAAAAAACTTGTTTTTGTTTTAATTTATTTATTAATTGAAGACTTTTTGTTCAAAGGAAAAAACTGCCAGAGAAAAACCTCAACATTAATGCAATTGACAATTTATTAATAAAATCATAACGTTTAGGTTTTTAAAAACTTGCTTGCACCTTTATTAAATATTAAAATATAGTTATAAGCATGTTATAGTCAAATTGTTTAAAGACATAATAATATATATTATGTCTGGTAATATTGCAAAATGTTAAAGCTAACCAAACAAATTTCAACAGATTTCTACCTAATATCATACATTTATTAACCCCAAAATGTTAGCATAAGTCTGCATTTAAACTTTATTTTACTTCGATTTTATACTCTATTTTTTCTGTGCTATATTTAAAGAAAAGTTTTGGTCATAAAATTTGATGCTTTCAAATATTTTATAAAATTTGAATTGCTATCATGAACAAATTATCTCTAAAAAGCTTGAGTAAAAATCCTGTTGCTATCTATCTTGCTAAATCAGATTGCTCAAGATGGGAGAACAATACATCTTCTGACAGAAGATACTAAGCATTTTTCTTAGCAGTCAAGTACTATATTTATTAAGGAAACTAGTAACATGCAGGTTAAGGAAGTAAAAATCAATGTCTATGCAAAATCTACAAATGCATCTAACACATGGGGAGGGGTTGGGAGGGAAGGGGTTGCTAAAGATCGGAAAAATGAGAGCAAAGATATATTTTAACAAAGAAAAAAATAATTAAAGAGTTAAAAAACAGGTCATTCTTCCAACATGTGCTGTACCAAAGAATAGCTTGTCTAATAAATGACTTAGTCCCTATAATATTTTAAATAAACTAAGTTAATTTGGGTATAAGTTTGGGTTATTGAAAACAAGCGAAACATGAAACAAAAACGTAGCATGTTAACCAGCTTGAGCAGTTTAAGAATGCATCCCACAGACCGGAGACACCGGAATAATCAGTGTACAGTGAAGAAACCTCCAGGTTTCAGAAATAGAAAAGATATAGTGCATTATAAATAACAGACTGGCCAGCGACACTTCAATCTACTATATTAGGACAACTGAGTATGCAATCGACCATAGAGACATTATAAAGACCACTAGCTTGGCCAGTTTAACTGTTATTTACACTGTACATTAAGCAAAGTGAGTTTGTGCATATACCTGTAGTTTTAAATCTCTCTCATTGGAGTATGTCTAAATTTGTTGTGTGTGTAAAAAGCCTACGTGTCCTTGTATGCTTCTTTGTTAATTAATATAATAGCATCTTATCAGGAAGGATACGATTTAGTCATGAAGGTCAGGGAAGTCACGGATTCCGTGACTTTATTAGACCTCTGTCACTGTGGCTTCAGATGTCTGTGGCAGGGGCAGACAAGGCCTGTGCATCCCTGACCCACGGCTTTGGTTGGAGCTGGGGCTGTGCGCCCCCTATCCCTCACGGCTTCAGCTGGTGCTGGAGCCGGAGCTGCGTGCCCACGACCCATAGCTGCAGTGGGGCTGGGCTGTGGCTGTCAGTCCCCTCCCATGGGAATCTAGGTGTCATTCCTGCCCTCTCTCCTCCCGTTATTTTTAGTAAAAGTCAAGGACAGGTCAGGGCTCCTGTGAATTTTTGTTTATTGCCTGTGACCTGTCTGTGACTTTTACTAAAAATAACCGTGACAAACTCTTAACCTTATTTATCAGGAATGGGCACCAGAAATGGCTGGACAGAAGACTATTCCATTGTTGGGTACCTTTCAAACTAGTAGACTCCAAAGTTTAGATGAAATTATTGGTTCTGTTTCAAGACTATAAAACGTATTAACTATTTTAAGCATCAGGCAGTGCAAAGTCTCTAAACCAGTGGTTCCCAAATTGTGAGGCGGGCCCTGCCCCTGGAGGTTGGGGGGGAGAGTGTGGCAGGGCCCGGGCCAGGCCCCACAAGGGGTGGGGGGGAAGCACCACGCTTTCAGCCCTGGTCCTCCCACAGACCAGCTAGGCCCCAGCCTCACACTGCCCCCAGTCCTGCTCTGCCTCCAGGCCCGAGCCAGTTCCCATGGGGGGCAGGGAGGGAGCAAAACACTTCCAGCTCTGCCCTACCCCCAGACCCCCCAACCCTATTCAGCCCCCAGTCCTGTTCTGCCTCCAGGCACAGCTCCGCCCCCAGTCCTGCTCCACCCCTAACGCCAACCCAGATCTGTCCTCATTCCCGCACCGCCCCCATACCAGCTCTGCCTCTAGCCCCAGCACATCCCTCCAGCTCTGCTTGCAGCCCAAGCTCCGCTGCTGAGGAAGCCTTGGCTGTGCAGTAATGGAGGGAGTGTGTGGACAGATTCCATTAATGGTGGTGGGGGGGTGACTGGAAAAGTTTGCACATCACTGCTCTAAACCCATGATTCATGGTATCGAGGGCCTGGTTACTGAAGAACGGTAGCCGGTGTACAATACGCATGACATTGCTAAGCTGTTTAATCAAACAAGTAAAAATTAATGAACCAATTGCAGTAAACAATGTGAAGGCAAGGGAAAACCAGGTCAGTATAGAAATTATTTATACTGCTTATGGAAATTATGTATTAACCGTCATAACCAGTTCATTAGGAAATATTGGAAAAGCAAAATGACCATACATCATAAATGAAAAGCGTTTAGCTAGGTGGAATTGTCCTCAGTGTATAACAAAACTAGGGTGAATTGGCAATGTGTTAAATATGCAAACAAATCCCCTTTAGCACAATTCATAATTAGGGTCAGTGACATCACATCCTAACTGAGACTCATGTTATTCAAAACAATCATGCACATGGTCTGATTCTATGTATATTATTTTAAGGTATCTTGACCCATATTGAATCTTAACACAACCATATTTAATAAAGTAGCTACTGTCCATTCAGTACATTAGCTGGAAGAGAGAATCTCATCTACATGGAACATCTGAATCTACCTCTGCTGCTGGTGCATCACTCAGCAATGCACACCGAAAGGACACTACATACAGCTTGTCAGTCCATTAAGGGATATCAATACGTGTGCTGACGCAATGTTTTTGACATCACGATGCATGTATGTGGCTATGATGGCTTGAACCTGCACAATGAGACAAAGCTAGCCACTCGTCTCCTATCCAGTTAAATTTACCAGATGGCGACAATCAGCAGTAATGGTGACCTATAATATGAATGGACAATACTGTATTGTAACTAATTACAAGAAACATGTTTGGAAACCTTGTCTGTAACGTGCCTACTCCAAATTTTTGTTTTACTCACGTATGTAACAATGTGAGACACACCAGGGACGTAGCCAGATGTGATTTTTTGGCAGGGCCTGTGGCTGACACGGGTGGGCCTGCCGATAAACAAGCACTTCCCAAACTTCCTGCTTCTGGTCACGTGATCGGAAGCAGGAAGTTTGGGAAAGCCACTGGCCAACAAACTAAGCTGCCTGATGCACCAAGGGCAACTGGAGCATTGGGCACCTTAATGATTCTCAGCCAGTGGCTTCCCAAACGTCCTGCTTCCGATCACATGACTGGAAGCAGGTAGTTTGGGAAGCAACCAGCTGAGAAAGCTCTAGTTGTGAAGGTAGCTTTAGCGGAGCTTGGGTGGGCCTGCTTTCAAAGTGGGTGGGCCATGGCCCAACCATCCCCACCAATAGCTATGCCCCTGGGACACACTATAACAATGCCTATCCCAGGTTTTCAGAATAAATCCATACTACAAAGTGAACCCCAGTAACACGGTAAAAATAAAAAGTATCTATCAGTTTTTAATATGCATATTGACCGACTTACCTTACATTTAAAAATATTATTAAACTGACAAGACACACATATTATTCAAATTAGCAACAACATGCACAAGGCAAAAACAAGCCTTGACTTACCTTATTCATGATGGGGATCTTAAAACATTGATTTCCCACACTTGGGTAGAAGATACATTTAAAGCTTTGCTCGCATTGCAAGATGTATTAATTTTAGTTGTGTTGTTTATGTATTGTTGCTTACGCAGTTTGTTGAGACACAAATCACATTCAAATTGTAGCTATATTTCTAGCAACTAGGTAGCCTCAATTGGTGTGAGTCTTTCTATAATCCTGTTCATTTATGCTAAGTATCTCATAACACTTTGCAGTCCTGAAGTCAGTTTTTGCAATAGAAAACAAGAAATTTGTCAAAGGCAAAATTACTATTCTGCTCTGATACAAGCTGGGGAGGTACCTTCATGGACCAGTACCTGGAATGCTAGTATCCAAAAGAAACATAAGGAAGGTAAAGGTACATAACAACAAGGTAAGGAACTGGTACAAACTGATAGATTAGATTTGAGTGATGTGTAAAGAGTTTTGTAACTTGTAAAATCATCCTATAAACACTTCTACCTGAAATGTGTCACTTTGGAAGCAAGCCTTCTGTGTAAGCTGAATTTAACAATATTGCATAAGACAGCGTCCCGGAAACTGGTATTGTATTGAATCTTTTTTCCTGTACTACATTATTATTGACTTTTAGCAATAAGCCTGACGGATATTAGTTATTTGGTTTCTTGAATATTTTTTCATAATGAACCGAAGTGCGATCAAGCAATTGACTATACAATTTACCAACACTAGGTAGATTAGATAACAGGAGTGGGAGTCAGGAGATATGAATTATATTCCTACCTATGCCACTGACCTACAGCAAGTTATTTAATCCTTGTGCTTCCGTTTCTCCATTCATAAAACAGGGATAACTAATCCTTAAAAACTCACGGGGGTGTAGTGAAGTGAAATTCATTAACATTTGTCAAATGCTTTGGGATCCTAAGATGGAAGACACAATAGAAACAGACTAACCCCTTGTATTAGAAAGATTAGATGCGAACAGTTACTAATTACTACCAATTGATTATTAGCCTATCCATTGCGTTTCCATCTTTAACACACCCCTTACTTGTTAGTAAAAACAACGAGAGTCCTGTAGCACTTTAAAGACTAACAAATTTAATTTCTGCAGGCATAAGCTTTCGTGGGCTGTAACCCACTTTGTCAGATGTAAGGACTCTCGTTGTTTTTGCTACATACAGACTAACACAGCTACCTCTCTGGAACTTTTCTTGTTAGTGTATACCAAGTTCTTTCAAGGGCACTAAATACAACCAAGGTTTAGGCAAGCCCTATGGCCATTAAAACACAACCATGTAATAGAAAGTCTATGTCAGGTTAATATGGATTCAGAGTTCCACACAACACAAAGGGGGCTAATCAGTATTCAACCGAGAACATTTTTACTTATAAGCACCCTCGAATTGCCTAGCACCACACACAGCTATGAGACATTCACAAGTAAACGTGTGTCTTATCAAAAGATTTCAATGTATGCAGTGCCTTATACATAGAGCCGTGAAGCCCTCAGCCTTACGTCTCACCCAAAATCATTTCTCTCTCATTTTAGCCCAAGCATTTCAATCCGACTCTACAGGTAGCAAATTGAAATGTTTAGTGGTCCATCGAAGACAGATTGAATCTGAAAAGAATACGGCAATAAGAATGAAGCAAGGCATCAATATCATAGACTAAAGCTCTCACCAATGACAGCAATGATGTAGGAAGAATGATTGAGCATTTGTTAAACTTCTACCATTGTGAAAGTAACCTATTATTTTCCTGGTTGTTCTCTGAAATGCCTCAATCACCGACAGAACCAGTGAGTGAGAAATAATACAGTTCATTTTCTTCTGCTTTTGTTCAATAGATATATTGCTGCATATCGCATCCTCCATTCTGTTTCATCAACAACATGGCTAATATTTTTCCCTTGCTTTTTTTTGTTTTGGATAGACTGATGGATGCTCCATTGAAAAATTGTATGTGTCTTTAAAAAGACATGACAACGTCCTGTAACATGACCAGGTTTTCAATGTAGTCTTGACGATAAAGAAAAACAATGTTCCAATCATGTGAAGACTAAAAAAGCAGCTGACAAAAGAGAGGAACTTGAGGGAGACTATTCTAACCTCAGGACATATTGCTGTGTCTAAAGATCTCAGCACAGGAGTTTAAGAGCACTAGCCATTCCCTTTGCAACCCTGGATTCAAATCCTGGCTGATGTCACACGTTATTTTGGTGGTCTAACACACACTCCTTAAGGCGATACAGGGAAGAAGGTCTACGCTGCAGCTTGAAGTGAGCCTCCCAGGCTGGGCAGACAGATTTGCATCAGCGGGGCTCGTGCTAGCACCCTAAAAATAGCAGTTCGGACACTGCACCTGAGCTTAGACCACCCATTCCCCTGGATCGGAGCTTGAGTGTCTAGCCTGAGCCAGTGCCACAAAGTCCACGCAGTTATTTTTAGTGTGCTAGCACAAGTCCTGCGAACGCGAGACTGTCTACCTGGGATGAAAGGCTCACTCCCAGCGGCAGTTTAGACATACCCATCTCTAGATCACAAAAACCCCACATTAATTGACCCAAGTTAATACATATTGCTGTTTCTGTGCAAAATGAACTTAAGACTAGAATAGCAGGGTGTGCTGCAGGACAGGATTTAGATTCAGAGGCAAATCGGAGAAGAACCAAATGTAGAGGAGCAACAGGTTGAAAGTCATAAGTGAGGTGTGCTGACACAGAACTGTTGTGGGACAAATCACCGCCCACCTGCCAGGACTTTGCCTAAGTACAGCCAACAGTATCAGCCTTAGTGTATGAAAACTAAAACTAACGTCCAGCCACATGCTCTGCCCCTTCATGAAAGCGATGACTCAAAGTGGTCCAGTAACCCAGTATCTCCTTACAGTTCCTGATCCTTTAAACACTTTGATTTTAATGTGTTAATGCTTACAGAAAAAAAAACCCTCCTAGAGTGTCGCATGCAAAACAAGAGGCTTTAATGTGCATAGATCCTGGAGTAACCGGGCCATTTTTACTTTAAAAAGGAATGCCCAAAAGCCCAAAGTTTACATCAAGGAAAGTGCTCAGATCCCACAGTTATGAGTGTGGTATGGATGCTTAGAATATTTATTTAAAAAAGCCCCTCTCCCATGCTCTGAGTATCACCACATCATTTAACATGCACAACAAATATCTTGACAGACAGCTCAATCCACTACCCCACTCCATTAATATATATACACATGACCCAGCAGACATAATAATCAAATAAAGAAGGATGAGGTTGGATGAAGAGATTGGACAGATAAACCAGTAATGGCTGGCAACAAATCCTTATTTTTTTTTGTTAAAAACTATGTATGTTGAGTTACAGCATCTGAATCCAGAAATCCTATTTCCATTGTCACCCTTCTCATTCCCTTCCCCTGCAGACTTTAGCCACAGCTCGTTTTAAGAAGCTACAATGAGGAGAATTATATGTGGTTCAAAGTCCACCTCTGATTGTAACTGCAGGAGGACAAAATTGATCAGCTCAGTTTTTTGAAACTAGTGAGTCAATTCACCTCCTAGGGGCTGTCAAAAAACAAGGAAACATACAGGTGTATTCCTTTAGTTTGGTTTAAAACTATCTATACAGAAAGGCAGGCTCTATTACTAGATGCCTCACTTTGACTCCTGACCAATTGCCTTTCCTGCCCCTCAGCGTCACAAAACATTGGGTGTCCCGGAACTAACAGCTTTGTGCCTCCCCACTTTGCACTGTCTCATGTGTTGCTTTACAAACACACTGTGAACTTTCTTTCTCCTCTCTCTTTATATCCAATACCCTTTCTCAGGACTCTTGCACTCTTCCCTATTAAGTCAATATTTGATTGTTGCTGCTGCATTCACTAGATCAGCTTTTGTTTACTCCTCCATCTGAGCAAAAGCCTGATAGCAGAAGGTTTATGAAGCCTCTTCGGGGGCCTAGTGGTACAATAACTATCTAATGTGAACTCCAGTCATTGGTTCTCCTTTGTATGGAGATAAGAGAGCAGAATTGGCTTTTATCTAGTGCCTTTCCCATTCAAACGTATCTCAAAGCATCTGACAAAGAAATTAGTTGGATACAATTTAGACACTGGGCTGATCCTCCAAGCTGCTGAGCACTCTCAACCTTCAGCACTGAGGGAAATTAGCTTCTCTTGCCACATTGCAGGATTGGACCCTTGTGAACTTGACAATAGCTCTGAGATAGCCCTGGACAATAGAGCTTGTTTTACTGAAAAGGGAAATGGCCCCACACACGCTATGTCTTGCTGGAACTACTATACAATCCAACTTCTAACTGGACAACCACAAGAAATGCGCAAGAAAGGACCTCACTTACCATTATACTACTAATTATTACTGATAGAAACTGGCAATGTGCTTGGTTCTGTATGAGGCACAAAATGAAGACAGTCCCTGCCCTACAGAGCTTAGAAACAGAAAGTACTGAACACAATGGGAATCCCAGGAGAAAGACTAACCGTCTGTTTTTCAAAGTATTTGGTTTGGTTCACTGCTTGTGGGCATTATAGAAGAAGTGAGTCTTTAGGACGGACCTGAATATGGAGACTTGTGAACAAGGATGGATTAACATGGAAAAAGGCAGAGAGATGGGAGTGGGAGACTGAGATGGTGCAATAAGGCTAATGAAAATGAGGAGGTTACATGATGGAATACATTATGTCAGCCAGAGCCAGGTTGTGTAAGACCTTGAAAGAGAGGACAAGTTTCTTATATATCACCATCGATGTTCATGCTTCAATAGATGGCGTTTAACATCTCTGGAGGGCAATGAGTCATCATAAAGCGTGTTTGTTATCTGATGCAAAACAGCGGTTCAGGGATCTCAAGAAGGCTGTGAATGCATTGTGTTTTGGTGTGATCATCAAAATGGTAATGATATGTTGGCAATGGAGCAGCAGAAAGTCATTTAGTATTTCAAGGGCATTTACCTATGAAGCGATCCCTGGTGAACAGCCTCCATTCGAAGGAGCAAATACAGGTTATATTTATTTATTTTTCATTCTTTTATTTTTGTTGACATGAAAATAAGCTGCTGCTGTTTCATCATAAAGATTTTCATCATCTCCTCCTCTGCGGTCCTGCCTGGATTCATAATTCCTCTGGCCTTACTGTGCACTAAATACTGAATTTTTATTAGCTCAGTCTGCTTCCAGTTAAACACAAGACTTTGATCCAGTTTAATA
The DNA here is from genome assembly GCF_026122565.2 of Emydura macquarii macquarii. Lineage (NCBI taxonomy): Eukaryota > Metazoa > Chordata > Testudines > Chelidae > Emydura > Emydura macquarii. Next base: position 7,006,612 of record NW_027133607.1, on the reverse strand, counting down.
TAATGACCCATTTGCTTCACTGCAGCTCTCTTTTATATGCAACATTCACAGTAGTATCCAGAGCTTCTCTCAACACAGAAATGTCGTTTCCCTAACATGGGAAGGGGTTCTTGAGGCCAGACTGCTGCCAATTAAAATGGTGGCAATCAAAGTAATTCCACTACATTCAGCAAAATTAATCTGGGTTTGCATTGGTGCAATTGATAGCAGAATGTGGCCTTTAGTTGTAGTTTTATTTTTATTGGGGGAAAGAGGGAGACGGATAGGTGCTGCAGTTCAATATCATTTCAAACAGAGAAAATTAATGATAGGAAACTGAACAGTTCTGTGGTTCTATATATTAAAAACCACAGGATGTTCAGATAATGAACTGTTGCACAATCAGTGGCTGCATCTTTTCTTTGCTTCTGTTTGATAGTAGGATGTTTGTCGCTGTATTAGCTAAGTAGCATTCTAAATTCACTCATCCTACTTTTAAGCCAGGAGTCTCTGTACAACTCCTATCAAATCACGTTAAGTGAGGCTCACAGCTTAACTTCTTAAATTTAAAAAGAACACGCACAAAAAAGGCACTTGGTACAATGAAAACTGCTAATATGGCCTGGATTGTCACAGAGATGAGAGTTACAGGCCCCATCAGTATGATAAAACCTACAGAGCTGTTAATCTCAGTTACAACCCAGGATCGCTCTTTGCCTTACATTTGAAAGTGTTAGTCAAGGAATTCAGAGCTAAAAATAGAATTTTTAACCAGAAAAATCAAGATGAGTGAGGCAGATATGTCACCTCTCGCGAACTGGTCACAATTTCTCAGTAAAATTAAGCCTGACTCACAATCTCGTGATAGAACTCTCAAATGTCGGGATGTTTTTTCATCCGCAACACAAATGTGTTTCCAGAGTTACCCCACCCTAAACAAAAGAAATATGCTTTCTCCACCACGGAGAAAATTCCAAAATACTTGGAAAGACAATGAGAATTCACTTATATCTCAGATAAACAAAGCTAGCAAGTGGTGGGGAGGAGGAGAGACAGCGTGGCTACACCCCAGCAGGGAAGAGAAACTTCATGTGATATATAAAGAAGGGGAGGGGCCAACCCTCAAATATGCAACTGAATTAACTGAAAAAAAAATCCTGACATTTGAGAGTTCTAAAAGTGAGGCTTATTTTTACTTAGAAAGCCTGTCAGCCAACCCAGGTGCCAGCCTGGGAAGTGGGAGAGGGGACCCCACTGCAGCCCGCCAGACCTGGGGAGGGTGAAGAACCCGAAGGAGCAGAGGTGAGGCTGGGGAGTGCAAGGGGGGCTGAAGTGAGGGGGGGGAGGCTGTTGGGGTGGGGGAACTGTATGATGGTGAGTTCTGAGCAGATGGGATGAGTGCTGGAAGGGTGAACTGACGGCGGTGGGAGTCGATGAAGTGGGGGGGGGGGCTGAACTGATGGGGGTTGAAGGACTGAACAGAGGGGAGTTGGGTAGGAAAAGAACTGATGGAAGACTGGGGGGACAGGATTAATTTCTGGGCAGGAGACATGCAGAGGAGAGCTACTGCAGCAGGACCAAAAATCACCTTACCCAGTACACATGGGAGAGTAGATAATATTAATGGTCACACAAACACATCCTGGTGATGGGCTGGGGGAGTTCAGAAATAAAGAGACAGACCTAAAAACAACGTCATCTTTTTTTAAAAATCTCATGATTTTGGGGCCAATCTCAATTTTTCGGGGGTCCAACTCATGATTTTTGATCTCTTGAATTTGGCAATAGTGGTGAGACAATATCTTTTACTGGACCAAATTCGGTTGATGAGAGAGACAAGCTTTGGAGTTACACGGAGCTCTTCTTCAGGTCTGAGAAGGGCACTTCTCACTACAGCATCACAGTAAAGTGCAAGGTAGAACAGATTGTTTAGCAAAAGTAATTAGAACACACCGTAAAGGATCATTCAAGGTAAAGTGGCCCCTTAACACCTCTGCAGTCACAGGACAAAAAGAGGAGGCCAGTAGGTTACAGGTTGTTGTAAATCCATAAATCCATAAATCCAACATCCTGAGACCCACGCAGCTACATATACACCGCATAACCAGAAAGCATCCATTTAGTAACTAACAATCATCTCATTTCCTTTGAATTTGGGCACAACACCCAGAAATTATCTTCAGTTTGACGGACCCTTAACAATAGCTCATTGCTACAATATTTAGCAATGCTTGTAAAAGTCAGGTGCAAGTCAACAGAATTGCATCACAGGTCAGCCTAGTCGGTGGGGATGAGGCTAAGTCATATTACAATCAAGCTTTAAAAACTGCTTAATTCCAGCCACAGACCTAGCCCAGAGCAGTTTTTGAAAGTGATTATTATCCAGTCCTGCACACAGCAGGCTGCATCATGCTAGAACAAAAGAAAGCTCCAAGAGAGTTTAACAACCGGTGGCAAACTCTGCTTTTTGTCATGTAGAAGGTGCTATACTGAAGGGTTTGTCAAATGGAATTAAGTTAGAAATAAAATCTTAGACCTCAAACATTTTACCATGCTAATACAGCTCTTACCATTTGTGCACTTTAATTAGTTCTTGCCATGCTCTCAAACTGACAACGAAAAATAGATCAGTCACTTTTATTTTCAGTCATGGTCTAGTAAATTTCACTTTCCCATTCTCGCACATTAACACGCTGATGCAAAATTTGGGTTGCAAATGCTTCAGGAGAATATTTTAAAAAACAAACAGGGAAACTTTTCTATTTGCATGTGATGTATATGAAGACGTAGGTTAAAATTCTCAAATTTGGATCATTAAAGATAGGCATATAACCTCTACATTAAAGCACTTAAATAAAGATAGTCTGATTTTCAGCATCTAATGAATTTAGAGGAAGCTAAATGCGCTCAGCACTTCTGAAAATCAGGCTAAGCTTAGGCACCCAAGTTTATATATAAAATCTAAAAATCTGTAGCCAAATTTGACTGCTCTCTAAAAATAAAGGAATATTCATTCCCAAGAATTTATAAATGGGTCTCAACTATTTAGTAAGGGCTCTCAGACTGTGTATTAAGGTCCCTACAAAGACTGCATCTGATGCACACTCGTTTGCTTTTGGAGCTGAAATGTTTGCTGGGATGTCAACCCAAGCACTCCAGAACACTCTTGATGAGGCTACATTCGTGCTTCTCATGCTGTTGCAAAGTTGACAGGCCAGAAGTTTACCTACAATGCTTGGCAGCTTTATCAAGCCAATCAAGGGTCCCGGTAATTGGCACAGCCTCAATAAGCTACTCACAGCTTTTTTAGGATAATGCGATCAACCCAAAGAGGTTTAAAAACCAATCAAATGCAGATCATTCTTCAAGATTTAAGGGTGGGATTGGGAGTGTGGCCATAGATTTAGCAGTTGATGGCAAAGCACAGGGGGTAGAAGAGAGATGGTCAAAGCTTTGGCAGATAAGCAACAGAGCGCTCTTGCTCCAAACCCTCCTTGGTTATCGGAGTGAATGATCAGTGATTTCTGAGCTTAGACGTTGAGCAGGCCAGGCTGTAGGCTGTGTATGTGGCAGAAGAGAGAACAGTTGGCTGAGCCCACTCGTGCACAAACCCCAGCTGCGGAGGGAAGTACTGGAGGTCCCTGCTGTCACCTTTGCCTTTTCAGAAGTGGAAGAAAGGACTCCTGTTGGCACCACTGCCACCATCTGAGGAGAGGGGGACCTCTGCTGCCATTTCCAGACCAGAGAAAAGGGCTCCATGCTGCTAACCCTGAATCTCTGGGAGACGGGGAGGCCACCCCCTCCCCGTCATTGCCACTCCAAGTAAGTGGCAGGGGCATGGTGTGGGGGCAGTCCCATGAAAACCCTATATTGTGCTATGCCTAAAGCCCTGGACTGCCTTAAGCCAGAGCTAGATATGCATCTCCCATGCCAATAACCTATGGCTTGCAGGACACAGTTTGATTAGAAAATTGCAATATAATGCACTAGGGTCCCACACCAAACCAATCATGGACAGTTGCCCTTAACATACCTACACCAATGGCCTATGCCATGAACCAACTGCAGGGAACCCTTGAAAAACTACAGTCTGTCTGTGAGGGCATTCTCATTCCCTGCAAGTGGAGAAAATAATATCCAGATTTTAAAATTCCTGGCATACCTTATCTCAATAAAGACAGAATGTGTTTCAATGAATGGGCCTGCATGAATAAAGAGACTTTCATCTGGACACATCCCAGACCTTCGTACGAACTTTATTAACTGACTGAGCAAACTGCATGCACAGGAAAGAGTCCAGTCAACAGCAAACACACCTCTCTCTGGACTGGAACGCTAAAGCTATTTAGACACCACATAGCAATGCTGCAGAAAAAGGTAAAATAAGCCGTGAGGAACCTCATCTCATCTCATCCAAACTGCAGTGGGAAATTAGGGATGTAATTATCCAAATGAGAATCTGGCCAGGAGATCAAGGTTAAAACTTCTCATTCTTGCAAAAAAAAAAAAAAAAAAAAACCAAAAAAAAAAACACCCACACACAAAAAAAGTGTACCTTTTTTATAATTAAAAGCCATTAGGACATTACTTTTACAGACAAAAGACCTCTCCAGCAATAAGTCTTTCCTACAGCAGTGGTTCAGTGCTGTACTCATGCTCTCCCTATAAATCTTCCATCCAAGTACTGACCCAGTTTAACCTAATTTATGAGGTCAAATGAGATCACAGCTTGAGCTAGTAATGCTGCATAAATTGATTGTCTGGTGAGAAAGAGGCTGTTAGGCTGATAAAGGTCAATAATATTCCTCAAATATGTGTTCTTATCTCACCAGAAGAAATGTTATCATTCCATTTTAAGTATTTTTACTGCTTTCTTGTACAATGATTGGGAAAAAAAAATTGGTACCAGCAACTATCACTATCTTTACCAAAAGGCATGCAAGTAGAAGTTGTTGGGTGAACACAGTGTGTGTGGTAAGGCAGGTTAAAGGACTTGCAGCCCTGAAAAACGTAGCACTTCATCTATCCACAGGCCAAGTACAGTGTACAGGACAGGCAACTATTGCTTTTCTTTATTTGTTCACCAAGGTAGAGCTTGAAGCCAGATCTCAGTCATGACTTGGACTGAAGAAGCACATACAAATTAACATGAGTAACAACATTAAAAGGCTCTTGGCCCTTTGATACCATATCACGTGGGGGTAAACACTTTCACAAAACCATCACTATGTCTGACATATCAGTTAGTTGCGGTCAACTTTCTAATTTCTGAAAACCAGACACCACGTGCCAGAATCTCCCACGCCCTCTACTCCGCCTCTTCCTCCGAGCCCCCGGCCTGCTCTGCCTCTTCCCCTTAAGGCCCCATCCTTGCTCCGCCTCTTCCCTTGAGGCCCCGCCCCCTGCTCCTCCCTCCCCCCAGTTGCTTGCTGCTCTCTCCACCTTCCTCCCCACACCAGCTGAGCAGGCCTCTAGGGATGGGGGAGGGGGATGACTGGGGCAGTAAGGGGGAATATAAGAATGGCCATACTGGGTCAGAGCAATGGTCCATCTTGCCCAGTAACCTGTCTTCCGACAGTCACCAATGCCAGGTGCTTCAGAGGGAATAAATAGAACAAGGTAATCATCAAGTGATTCATCCCGTTGGTCATTCCCAGCCTCTGTCAAACAACAATCCCTGCCTATCCTGGCCATCGATGGACCTGTCCTCCATGAACTTATCTAGTTCCTTTTTGAACCCTCTTATAGTCTTGGCCTTCACAACATCCTCTGGACAAGAAGTTCTACAGGTTGACTGTATGTTGTGTGAAGAAATACTTCCTTTTAAACCTGCTGCCTATTCATTTCAGTTGGTGGCCCCGAGTTTTTATGTTATGAGAAGAAGTAAATAACACTTCCTTTACTTGCTCCACACCGGTCATGATTTTATAGACCTCTATCATATGCCTCCTGAGTCGTATCTTTTCCAAACTGAAAAGTCCCAATCTTATTACTCTCTCCTCATATGGAAGATTTTCCATACCTCTAATCATTTTAATTGCCCTTTTCTGTACCTTTTCCAATTCCAATATTTTTTTTTGAGATGGGGTGTCCAGATCTATACACAGTATTCAAGATGTAGGTGTACCATGGATTTATACAGAGGCACTATGATATTTTCTGTCTTATTACTGATCCCTTTTCCTAATGGTTCCTAGCTTTCTGTTAGCTTTTTTGACTGCCACTGCACATTGAGCAGACGTTTAGAGAACTATCTACAGTGACTCCAAGATCTCTTTCTTGAGTGGTAACAGCTAATTTAGACCCCATCATTTTATATGTATAGGTGGGATTGTGTTTTCCAATGTGAATTACTTTGCATTTATCAACAGTGAATTTCATCTGCTATTTTGTTGCCCAGTTACCCAGTTTTGTGAGATCCATTTATAACTCATCAGTCTACTTTGGACTTAACTATCTTGAGTAGTTTTGTATCATTTGCATATTGACATCTCTGTGTTTACCCCTTTTTCCAAATCATTTATGAATATGTTGAACACATATTCCCAGTACAGACTCCTGGGGGCACCACTATTTACCTCTCTCCATTCTGAAAACTGACCATTTATTCCTACCCTTTGTTTCCTATCTTTTAACCAGTTATTGATCCAGAAGAGGGCCTTCCCTCTTATACCTTGATAGCTTACTTTGCTTAAGAGCCTTTGGTGAGGAACCTTGTCAAAGCTTTCTGAAAATCTAAATACACTCTATCCACTGGATCACCCTTGTCCACATGCTTGTTGACCCCCTCAAAGAATTCTAGTAGATTGGTGAGGCATGATTTCCCCTTACAAAAGCCATGTTGCCTCTTCCCCCAACAAATTGTGTTCATCTATGTATCTGATAATTCTCTTCTTTACTATAATTTCAACCAATTTGCCTAGTACTAAAGTTAGGCTTACCGGCCTGTAATGCCTTGCCGAGATCGGTTCTGGAGCCTTTTTTAAAAATTGGCATCACATTATCTCTCCTTTAATCTGGTGCAGAAGATGATTTAAATGACAGGTTACATACCACACTTAATAATTCTCAATTTCACATTTGAGTTCCTTCAGAACTCTTGGGTCAATACCATCTGGTCCTGGTGACTTAGTACTGTTTAATTTAAACCACAGGGAGAGCTGTGCTCTGTGGGTGGGAGGGGTTGACTGGGGCAGGACCGGGGAGCGAGAGCTGTACTCTGGGAGTGGAGGGGTGTGACTGGGGGACGTCAGGGGAGGGAGAGCCACACTCCGGCGCTGGGGATGCAGGGTGACTGGAGCAGGACAGAGGGCAGTACCATGGGGGCAGAGCACAAAGGAGGCTGTGAAGGGAGCCCTGGCGGTGAGCCTGGGCATGGGCCCCACTCCTCAAAGCTGCAAGATCCCTTTCCCTGGGTGCCGGCCACCGATAACTCTCTCCACCAGAGCTGGGCAGTTCCTGAGTGCTCCTCCAGCTTCAGCAGCCCTCCTGCCTTCCTGGCGGCACAAGGAAGCCGACTGCAGATGGTTACTGAGGTAACCGGACTTCTGGTGTCTGGTCAGTACTACTGACTAGACACTGTCAGCTCCTATTTTCGACCGGACTTTCCATTAGAAAACCTGCACCTGGCAATGCTACACAGTCCTCATCCTCAAAATAAACCTGCACAACACTTTCAAAAGATGTGCTGGGAGCTTAAATTCATAACTTCGCTAGCCACCAAAAATCATGGTTTAAAGAAAGACACTGGATTTCTGTCTTATTACAACAATCTGTAATCCACTAACTCCTATGTTTGTCCTTTCACTACAGAGGTGTTAGCGGGCCACTTCACCTTGAATGGTCACTAAGAACATGTGTTAACTATTATGCTGAACTACCTGTTCGATCTTTTCTTTATCTGTGACACTCAGTATTTTTCCCAGGTCTGAAGAAGAGCTCTGTGTGGCTTGAAAGCTTGTCTCTCCCCAACAGAAGTACTGGTCCAATAAAAGGTATTACCTCACCCACCGTGTCTCTGTAATACTCTGGGACTGACACGGCTACAACAACACTGCATACTTTGACTTTTAGTCTTTTTAGAACATGAGGGTTCATGTAATTGGTGAATGATAGTGTATAAATACAGCTCTTTCTGAATATCATTCTACTGAACAGGTTTACACACACATACTTAAATCACATTCCGATTATAATAGCCACACTGATATCTGTATTCTGGGCAAAAAATCACCAAAATGCTGAGTAGACCCAACAGCGATATTATCTTAGCAAAATTACTCAGGGTCTCCTGCTCTCTGCAGCCTCTGCCATAGCTTCCATTAGCGTCTCCCTGAGTTGAGAGAGGTCAGTAGGCAGCCGTCCTTTGCCTTTAGCTGTCTCCTTTACAAGGCCCAGATGCCTTCCACTAAGCCCAGTTTGGCAGCAGGTAATCAATCACAGGTGCCCTGGATCCTGTTTCCTTTTAAAGGAGCCAGTTATGCTATTAGAACTGTATTCAGTCAAAACCTTTCAAAAGCTCTCTAAGTTTATAATGTACATAAGAAGCTTCTACCACTAATTCAATGTGTGAGTTTAGGTAAATCAAAATCTCTCCCTCTCTTTACACATCTGTAAAATGGGTATAATATTTGCCTAGCTCACCAAGATGTCTGAGACTTCATTCATCAGTAGTTGCAAAGTTCTTTGACATCAGAATTTGAAATAAAAAAAAAATTACTATCTTTCAAGCTTTAAAAAAACAAACCAACATGCAACCATTTTGGGAAAATTTTTCCTTGGTCTGGATTCCAACATTCTGCTTCCTATGTAGAGTCTGCTTTCCTATAGAGGGAACAGGAAGAGCACAAGCACCTCATAGAAACTGAAATGCAGTAACTATTTGCAGGAAGTTACAGTGGTATGCTTCAGGGGCAAAGGATTGTCAGTTTATCTAGGGTAGCAAAATCTTCAGAATTGACCCATACACTAAGTTCTGTGCATATAAAAGGAACAGAACATCAGTCAAGACTGGACGCTCAGATTTGAGAGTAAAATCTTCTCCTTTAACTGTGTGCGCTCATACACTACAGCACAAACTTCAGCAAAGACGAAAGAGAAGTCCATTTTTCAGTCAAACTGACTAATAACAGATGTGTTCAATCTCTTTGGAAGAAAAAAACAAAATCTTAATTTTAACAATTTCATCTTCCTCTAAATATAACTTCATTAGTTTAAAAACACTGCTTGACTCTGCCCTTTTGGCTCCACAACCTGCCGTGCCAGTTAGCATGGAGAATATTAATGAGCAGTATAATCGAGAACCATTTCTATCCCTGTCAGTCTCCAAGGAACAGCAATCATCTCTCCACTGTCATTTCTAAGGCCAACTACTATCACTAATCCACTGGGACCCAAAGAAAAATGCTGAGAGATATTATTTTGCTGTTGCCCACTCTCTCTATCTTCACTTTCCCTTTACAAGATACATTTCTCCCTTGCAGAAGTTTCTTAGATTTTATTGAACACAGACACAGAAACATAAAATAGATTAGGCAGACAGACACATGCATCTACACCCCACTTTCTCTGAATGGCCTCTGTTATAGGTTAACCATGGCAGAGACCTAATGCAACTCTGCTTTGTTGAGGACTATTAATAAATTGCATTGTTCCCTGAAGATATGACTGTGTGTATTATATGGCTTCTGAATCACAGACAGGATCCATGTTAGAGGGAGAGGAAATGGTTCTACCTGGGTCACACTGTTCTCAAACATTCGCTAATATAACAGAATGACAGGTATTTCACATGCTCCCCATGTATTTTTAGTAAAGCTAAAGTAAGGAGTGAAATAAAGAACCACAGCTGATGTAAATCAGCAGAGCTACATAAACGTCAATGGAGCTATAAATTGATATAGTTCCATTGTTGATCCACTGTGGATCTTGTTCTGAACTGTCGAAAGCAAGACATTAGTACTTAATATTTTAGATTTAAACCATGGACCCTTTGTTTGCTCAGTTTAGAGTTGGTTTAGGGCGGTTACTCCATATGAAAGCAGGATGGAAACTGGTTTTTGATTTATGTCATAGGGCTTCACACACTGCCAATGTCGCAAATGACATTTTTAGCAAGAAATGCAATAGGTTCAGAAATGTCATTTGAAATAGATGCCAACTGTAATATAGGTCTGCTGGCCGAACATATAGGGTGTCAGGAATGGAAAAGCAGGGGGTAGTGTACATTTAGATTAAAATGTACAGAAAGGGTCTAGTGGGGTCTCCTGACTGGGAGAGAATCAGATACCACAGAACAGTTCTGTGGTCGATCAGCAGCACTCAGTGGAGTGTTAAGATTAGGAGTGAAGCAATGCATGACTTGACAAAGGTTACCCTGACAGAGCTGCACAAGGCTGAATTCACTATGGTTGGCTAAAGCCAGTGTTATAACTCCCTCCCCTTGATGAGCACTAAATTAATTAATTTTAAACAGTGGATATTGTTGCCAAAATTCAGCTAGTGTAGGAAGAAACTTAAAAGTTTTGCCCAATCAGAGAGACAATCTACTCAATACATGAGATAATCAAAGCTTTGAATCAGCCAGAGAAGCAAACTGTGTCTCTGGAAATCAGTGCTTAGCTAGTTAAATTCACAAGAATTCAGACTTGGAATAAACTGCAAATTTGGTATTGATCAATCCCCAGTCTAGCTAAGCAATCAAAGAGAGCTATCATCGGAAATAAACCTGTTGACCTGGAAGAATTTGCACCAGCACCCACATGGATCTTAGTCCCTCTAATCTGTCTGATAACACTAACAAAAGGTGTCAGCTAGAATGAGCCAGATAATACAACTCCTTTGGTAGGAGGAGGAGGAGGGAAGCATCACAAAGGAAGAAAGGACAGCTCAGAATAGAGGAGATCCACAAGGGAAGGGAGCGAGAGAGGGAAGAGAAAGGCTTTAGAATTGGAAAAAGAGCAGATGACATTCAAAAGGGTCACGGTGCTCAGAAAATGAACCAGGAGATTGAAGTGTTTTGGTGGAAATGCTGACTTTGAAAACATTTCTTGATCTATTTTTCCCCATACAACTGTTTTCTTCACAAGGCCAAAAACACCAACTATTTAAAGAATGGGAAGCATGTTCCACTGAAAAGGAAAGTACACATTTGAAAGACACACAAACTATCCCTTCTCCTGCAAGCTCTGATTTTCTGGCATATTAATTTGTTTCCAATAACAACTATAATCTATAAAGTGTTTAGAAAATATGGTGCATGAAGAGATGGCCATAACACAAACTTCTCTTCTTAAACTTGCTCAGATTATAAATTTCTTACGCAAAGTTTGTTCTCTTTTCTAACATAAGACAGAATCCAGCTCAACATGCTCTTGTACTCTTCAGGCCACATCCTTCAGCTGGTGTAAACTGGTATAATGCCAATGACTTCAGTGGAACAACACTGATTTACACCACCCAAGGATCTGGTTGTAGGTTCCTCTGGCAATGACTAAAAGTACTAGGCAAACATGGCAGCCCTAATGCACCCAACCAATAGCTCAAAGGCAACTTTGGACATCAGAATCCATGTTAATGTTGGGAAAGTTGGCCTGGGGTTATCTCCAGCTCTACAGCTTCAGGACCTTTAACTGCCAGATGGGTAGAAGAGACCCTTTATTTAACACCTTTTACACCATGCAGCATCCTAACCACAGAAATGAAGCTTGAGCCTAACTTTCAGTGAGATATCTGAAGTCATAAAATCTTGGCCTACAGGACAACAGCGATACAAATTGAGCCAGGCTGTGTTCCAGTGCAAAAATGGATGATAATTCTTTTGAATACTTTTTCATGATACATAAGCTTTTGACTCAAGACCACATTTCTCTCCTAACCACTCCTTTCATTCCCTTTATTGAATTCTGACTTTATTGAAGAGGTGCAGCTAAATCCCCTGAAAATCTCTAGCTATACCTTCTTTCATGATGCCTTTCATCCAGGGCATAGCTACATGGGGATATGGACCAGAATAGCTATTGTGGAATAGTTTATTACACAATAGCTCCTCATGTGGACACACTTATACTGGAATAAGAGAGTCCAGACCGGGAGCTATTCTGGAATAGCTATAGCACTTGAATTCATACTTTACCTTATTCTGGAATAACTTCCCATGTAGAGAAGTCCCAGCAATATGCCAAACTCTATACTTATTCCCCTTTCAAAGAATTCCAGAATGCATTCTACCTATAACATGTTCTCTCCCAATACTGTGTTTGTTTGGGTTTGCTATTAATCAGTAAGATATTTTATGCCTGTATGCTTGGAATAAATCACTTATCAGAGCAGTGTTTTCTGTGATTCTAGAACTGTAGAACTGGCTGCAAAACATAGCTTTCAATTGGTTGACTTTGATCTATAAAGCCCTAAGTAGTCTAGGGCATTGATACCCAAGAGACCACTTCTCTGCCTGTGCTTTCAGTAAAGGTGTCTCAGTTAAGGGCTTCCCAATTTAAAAGGGAGGGACCTGGTGGCTGGTGTTTCACATGGAGTCCTCGACTTTGGAGCTCACTCCTCCAATTCTCCATCAGAGCCACTTTTTTATTGACTTTCAGGGCAAGCTATAAGACTCTTCTTTTCCCTCTAGCTTTTGCCTGTAATGTGGGTTGAGAATTTGGGGGGAGGATTTTTTGTTTCTGCCATGAAACAGAGACAGGAAAGCAGGTGAATAAGGGGAGGAAAAAATAAAATAAAATAAATGACTTCTGAACCTCAATGCAACATGTGTTGAGTAGGAAAAATATGAAGCATTCATATTTCAAAATCAAAACTGGAGTTGATAAAATATCCTCCTTCTTCAAATCAATGAGTCTGACTCACCACTGTGTTATTCTAGTTTTTTATGGCATGATTTCAGTGAAATTAAAGTGAAGTTACACCACAGCACTAGTAAAATAGGACCAGTATCTCCAGTTCTGCGCAGTTAAAAACAGATCCTCCTAACGTATATTAGGTGCCATATACAACAGCACTATGCTTATAAACTACACATGTGAACTAGTATACATAACAAATAGGCATCAAAGCATCTGATCTAGCACCCAGAGACACCCACTATCTTCAACAAGATTTGAATCGGGCTCCAAAAGGCTCTTTTTAGAATGACCATTTCTCAAAGCTAGTGAATTATTTTGGAAAATAAAGTTAAATAAAATCAATAGTATGAACATTATTTTTCTAGGGGTTGGCAGCACATTCAGTTAACATCAATCATCAATGTGCGAAAAAAAGTGCAAGGAAGATTCATGTCCATACTCTGAGAGATTGATTTCAAACCTAAAATGCATGGGACACCTCCAATGGTATGTTGTAAATAACAAACAAAAATAATAATAGAACCAAGAGGACACCTGCCAAAAACAATTATTACCTGGATGTCAATTTTTTCTGTAAATCTTAAAACCTAAAAACAGAATATTGACAAAATGATGGCCTCTATCCTTAAAAATAAGGATAAAAAATGTATGAACACATTATACGTATGAAGACATGGGTAATGGATGGCTTAGTGAACACCTGATTAACTAAAAAAGGAGCCGCTGTCTACATTTAAACTGAAGTCGATCAATAGAGCTGTTTATTACAGTGGTTTTTATAAAAGCCTCTCATACTTTTCTTCTTTATGGCACCCAAATACTACAGAGGTGGATGTCATATATTAAGAAGAAATGATACCATTAATCTTGTTAATCTGTTAAATGCTTTAATACGTGGAAATGTGAAAAGTTCAAACGATGCTTCTTCCATGGTCAAGAAATAAAATACATTTAGGCAAACAGTCAGATTTAGAGGTCATTTGTTCTGTGGATCCATAACACAAATATTCTTTGAAATCCATTCAAGGCTTGGTAGAAATTTTACTCAAATATATTTAGCTTAAAGGGTCGGGGGTGAGGAAGAATATTTCAGTGAAAATGAAGTCAGAATCAGGATTCCTGCAGATTGCTCTAATGTTCCTAAAAGTAATTGGTTTAGGTCAATTTTATAACTTATATGTCCATGGAATGAAGTGTACATAGTTTTTCTGAAAATTTATCTAAAGGACAGAAGTGCTAACCCAAGAACATGTGAATTAGTGACCATTCAACTTCTGCAGTCTGGTTTATATTCTGGTTTTCTCATGACACATTTTTTTGGTATTTATATTGTGGCTGATGGCCGGCTTCCCTCAGTGGGTCTCGCACCTTCCTGCTTGTAGTGGGCCAGGAAGTTGCCCGTCACCCCGTCTTCCCTGGGGGAGAGGGGTAGGGACCCGGGCCCACCCGCTCCTCCGGGTCCCAGCCCAGGGGCCCTATGAACCACAGCGGTATACTGCTGGCTCTGTATTGTTTGAGCTGCAGCCTCTTCCCCTGGGCTACTTTCCCCCCTCAGTCTTTCCGGCCTCTCCGGCCCTATGTCCTTGCCGCCCCTTCCTGGGCTCAGTACCTGCTTTGGGGTTCTTCTGCTTTCCCCCACTTCGCTTCTCCAATCTGCTGCTACTTCGCTCCGCTCCACCCAGCACAACACCTCTGCTTCCTCCAACTTGTGCCCTGTGTGTTTGGGGCGGAGCCCTTTTATGGAGCACCTGGCTGATCACTAATCAGCCTCAGCTGCTCCTAATTGCCCCCAGTGGCTCTGAGTTAGTCAGCAGGGAACAAAGCCCGGAGCATTCTGGGGCTCACATATCTCCCATCCAGCACTCTTCTACTGCCTTCTGCCTTCACCATATCACAATATATAATAAATAGTATATTACACCATACATTCACAGTCAAATATCTGTATAGATAGATAGATAAATGACAGTCACATGCTCTTACTTTCTTCTAAATGGTAAGGTATAAAGATGGTCTTTACTAAGCCCCTGATGAAGTTCCACATCCCACCAGTTCTCCACAGCTGAAAGGACATCTACCTGACTACATCCTGTATGTAGTGTAGTTGTAGCTGTCTCAGTCCCAGGATATTAGAGAGACAAGGTGGGTAAGGTAACATCTTTTATTGGACCAACTTCTGTCCAATAGAAGTTGATCCAATAAAAGATATTACCTCACCTATCCTGATGGCATCATGGACAGATAGTTGTTAATATTTATTTGGTGTCCACTCTAACACTTTTCACACAGTGTTATGGAAGACTCTACTGAGATATTTTATTCCAAATGGACCTCATCAAAGGCCACAGAGATCAAGAGAAAGATACCATTCCGGATGGGCTTTGGATCAAGCCCATAAGATCCCAATCTGAAATATCTCAGACATCATTTCACAATAATTGTCAGTAAACATTGATGGAAACCATTTTGCTGCCATGGATACCTCATTAACTCCATTCCTCTACCAGCCAGAGAGGCACTACAGAGCATATGAAGTTACTCCTGATGCTATTCTGGAAGCAAAGTGCCATAGCCTCAGTTTTTCATTCATTGCTACTTGGATTAATCAAACATTCCAAAGTTTTTTTTCTTACCAGAGGCATTGTAATTAAAGTGCAACTTTATGGAGCTGTTAAAGAAAGTTTTGGTTTGTTCCTTAGTCTCATTTCCAAAAAGTCAATTACCAATGTATAGTAATAATAGTAATATTAAAAAATGATTAACTTTTAGTAGCAGGTGAAGGCAGTAAGTCCTGAACAGTCCAAATTATTTCTCTTTCACCTCATGCCACCCGTTAGCCTTCACTGCTTTACCAGTTTCTAGAACTCCAGCACGCAGATGATTGTGCTTTACTTGCACACTCAAACGGAGGTCCTACAAATAGTCCTTAACTGCTTCTCTGAAGCTTACAAAAGCCTAGGGCTAAGCCTGAACATCGGCAAAACAATAGGTCTCCACCAGCCTGCTCCTGCTCCAGACCCAGCAAGGAAGATCTACATTGACAGAGAGGAATTGGAAAATGTAGAACATTTTGCCTACCTTGGCAGTCATCTCTCACAGAGGGTAAACATAGATGTTGAGATTCAGCACGGAATCCACTGTGCCAGCCTGGCCTTTGGCAGATTTCCTCATCGGGTGTTCAAAAACCACGACATCGGAACACACACTAGACATTTAGTTTACAAAGCGGAGGTAACCCCAACTCTCCTCTATGGCTGTGAGACTTGGGTGACCTACAGAAAACACTTGAAAAACCTGGAATGCCAGCACTTTCTCCGGAAGAGCCTCAACATAAAGTAACAGGATCACCGCACTAATGTCAGTGTCCTCACAGAGGCCAACACGTTCGGTGCTGAGGCCTGTTTATCCAGCACCAGCTGAGGTGGAACGGGCAGTATGTGCACATGCTTACCAAAACAATTGCTGTGCGCCCAGCTCAGCAAAGGAGAACGGAAACGGGGAGGTCAAAAGAAATAGTTCAAAGACACCCTCATAACAAACATTAAGAGAAGTGGCATCGACATCACACACTGAGCGACAGTACCCCAAGACAGGGCTAACTGGCAAAGACTTGAAAGAGAAGGAATAGCCACTTTTGAGGAAAATCATCTTGCCCTGTTTGCAGAAAAATGCCAGAAAAGAAAGGACAGACAACTGTCAGGCAGCAATCGTGGCCCAACCCTGCTTTCCAACACCACTAGCAACATCGGCCAATGAGTCTGCAGCTCAAGGATCGGACTCCTCAGTCATCTAAGGACCCATATAAAATAAAACCTGTGAAATAAATCATCCTCGACCCCAAAGGATTGCCACCATTGCCAATTACCAGTTTCTACACCTTTGAGCAAGAAGGCCTGGGAATTAAACCAATTTCTCCCACCTCCCAGTGGGGCAGCTCTTGCTGCTGCATGTTTACTTGGTTTTTTTGTTTTTTTTTTCAAGTTCCCAGAACATGCTCCAGACTTTGCAGTTTGCTGCCCCAAATGAGGCAGTTCCTTGCAGGAGCTCAACAAAAAGGCGGTCCTAAGGTAGTGCAAAAAGCGTGGTCAAACATGGCACATCCCTGAGTGGCCAGAATGTTGTAATTGAGGATGGCCAGAATGAAGTACCTTTTTATTTTTTTAAATAGGAACAAGATCGAAGCAGTGAGGATGATGTGACTAAGATGAATGGTCTATGAGTCTCTTAATGAAGGGAAAGGAGGAGAGGGATTGAAGAAACTGGTCCCTCCCATCAGGTTTATTCTTACTCTTCCTCTAAAAATAAGCAAGGCTGGAACTGGCTCAGCATAAGGAGCCCTTTTCATCTCCTCTTGTTTCAGCGCAGCCAGAAAGTTCCTGCTATCCACCCACACCCTCACACACAATACTACCCTACCCCCTAAAAATAACCAACCCAAACTATTCTGCAAGATGCCTTTCATGTGCTGTATGAATGGCCTGTGTGAAATTGTTCCAATATTCAGAAGGATAGAGACAGCTCTATTCTCACATGCAGGAAATGATTTATTTAGCCAAAATGAAAAGAAATTTAACAGACTATAGACAACTGGGAATTCCAACTGTCTGAGTGAAATGTAAATTATGTTTGTTTTACAGTGTGGGCCGTACTTGGAAAAGGGCCTGTGCAAAAATGGCACTTTCTTACTCAACAGATCTACTCCCTGGGTGTAAGCAGTTATATTTGATGCCTAGGCTGGTGGAAAATTTTAATTCATCAAAAACCGTTTTGATGAAAAATAAAATTTTTAACTAAATTCCCTTTTTTTGTTTTGCTAAAAAGTGTCTGCTTTCCATAGAAAAATGTAACTTTTCATCGAAAGGCTAAACACCCAAACGCTGAAATGTTTCAAACTGGAAATGCTGCTGTAATACTTTGTGGGAGTTATAGGTTGGGTGTCTTGTTTTCCCAACTCTTGTTTTCCCAATGGGCTAGATTTCCCAGCTGGATTACATTTCCCATCATGCACCATAGTGACTCAGGCTTGGTCTACACTTAAACCGGCGATTCAACGGCAGTCGATGGGAGTTACGCAAACTATGCAGAAAACTTGCCTAACTCCCGTCGACTGCTGCGCTTCTCTTCTGCGCCCTGTCTTCACTGCACTGTGCGTTCCCGTCGACACAGCGCTACGCCACTTGCAGGGGTGGATTAATAGCGTTGACTTCTGGATTGACTGAGTGGGTCTTCACTGACCACTCAGTCGATCCAGATAAGTCAATCTGACGGCAGCGACTTTGCTGCCGTCAGCGTAGACATAGCCTCAGCAAGAGGAGGACACCATTGTGCAGCAATGGTAATGTAGTCTGGCCAGGAAGCTTGGCCCAAAAGGAGAATGGGAGCCTAAGGCATTCAAACTACAAAAGCAAAATTTTCTCTTTATGCACATTTTTCATTTTTTATTTTTCACCGAAAAGTCAACATTTTCCATTGTGGAAAAAACCCCACCGTCTTTGTGCCCGGCTCTACTTCTGACACTTGTATGAAATATTAGTCTTGACTAGTTTCACTTGTGCATAGTCAGTACAGCTCTGGAAGACTGAGTTAGAGTCTATACCTTCTTGTCCATCAGTTACAGAACAAACCCACTAAAGGCAACAGGGTTGCAAGGCATCACTGAGGGAATATATTAAGACAATATTGCTGGCACAGTTGTTATTAAGGACATACTATGGCCTGCAGAATCTTCTTTCTTTCTTAAACTGATGATGATGGATAGAAGTAGTAAAGATTCTAGGCTGAGGTTGCAGAGCGGGCATTAGAAGGAAAAAGGTAATTTTTTTCCCATGGAAAATGCTACCAGGGAAATGGACAGATTAAAAAACGTATTATAAACAAATTCCTTTACCTGGACTACTGAATTAGAGATCTTCATTATTACAAACATTAAATTTCACTTCTTTTCACTGTTTATGCTGTTTATTTATTTTTGCATTTCTCTCAAGCTTGGAGAATGAAAATAGAGAACAGATTCTAGCCAGTTTCACTTACTGTCTCAGCCATTAAAACAATGCAGCAACGTGCGTGCTGTATCCAAATAAAAACAAAGAGTTTATTGTGGTTTTTTCTTTTAATTCACAACACTTGTTCTATTAACATGGTGACTTTCTTAAATATTCTTTATGCCAAAACCAAGTGGGAGGGGAGGGGGGACTGCAATGCTTAACCATTTCCCCTGCAAATGCAGATCTACTCTGAAAACTGGCTGTAAAAGCAGGATGTCTCAGCTGCAGAGCTTGCTGCATTTCTGTCTCCTTTCTGGTCTGTCTTAGGGTACCCAACTCAGGTCTTGGACCTCTTGGCCTTATCTGTGTCAGTGAAGACTCTTGCAGTTCTCCGACTCTTAGACTGGGACATAGATCAGGCTTACCAATCACTTACTACCCTACAGGTCCACCTGGGTTTCAGAAACCTGTGATTAGAGAAATAATGACCAACAGCCTTCTTAAAACAAATATGTGCCAGTCCTGCACAGGCAACCTTCTTGACTTTCAACCTTTTAACACACACCCACCCACCCACCCACCCACACCCACTTTCTTTTTTTGTGAGTTATGGGTACACCTTTATTAGCTGAATCTTGTAACCCCAAATTAGGCTTCAACAATAGGTTTTGGACAGCAAGATATACAGCCTTGAACCTCGACTTGTTACCAAGAAAGGAGGAAGTGCAGGCTAGCGTTAGGTCTCCCAGTTCCAGCTGAGGCTGATTTGATGTTTTCAGGGTTAGCTAATGTGGCAGTGCAGTCCCCACTCCCAGTCTCATCACATTTAGATCTCAGCACTAAGCACACTGTTAAGCATTGTAATTCTTTCTTTATTAGATTCGGGTATATAAATAGGATCCTAGGGAGCACTGTGAATTTTGGTCATTATTTCTGTATTCGAGCTGTGCTCATCTGCCTGCTGAGAGGATGATCACTGACTTACCTCACACCCCTGTGGGACCCATTATTCATTATATTACATTTTATAGTGAGGAGTAAATAAATAGCATTAAAGTGCTAAATTTATTCATCAAAAAGAGTTGTGTTCATATACTGGAGTCATTCCTTAAATCAAGCAAATGCTATTAACAGCCACTCCATAAAGATATGGAAAACATTCATTCTAATAAGGCTGTAATAAAGCAAGATGGCTACATAATGATGAAGACAACACGTGTGTGCAGAAGGCTAGTGCTACTTTGATAATTCAGCTGGCTGATACAGCTTTTGCTAACGGACAGAGAGGGCTTTAATACATTCTGGTGTCATTTCGGAGATATTCATTTAAATTGTTATTGTTGTCTATGTTTTTAAATTGTTGTTATTTGAATGGCTATAAAGATGGGAGAGCCAGATCCTATAAGCTGGGGGGGAAATATAGTTTTGATACTACAGTCTTCACCTTCAAAGCATTTATTTGTTATGGCAGACATGAAAGGTAGGTAGGTGGTAGAATCTTCTTTTAGTAGAAGGATAAAATGGAGGCAGTGAGGTAAAGTAGTGAGGATACAGACGGTGTCAATGTCAGAGCTGGGATCTGAGCTTTGGTGTTCCTGGCTTCCAGTCCTTTGCTCTGAGCAACCAACAAAAAAAAAGGACCTCAAGGAAGTATCTTTTTCAAGATACTCAGTGATTTACAAACTAAAATGGATATAGGTTTCCCAAAATTAAATTGATTCCAAAATTATAGGGCATACCAATGGCTTGATCCTGCTCTTATATTCCTGCAACTTCCCTGACCTTATTAGCTACTCCTGATTTGCATCAGCATTAAAGAGTCAAATAAAGTCAGTCATAGAATCGTAGAAGATTAGGGTTGGAAGGGACTTCAGGGGTCACGTAGTCCAACCTCCTGCTCAAAGCAGAACCAATCCCAACTAACTAAATCATCCCAACCGGGGCTTTGTTAAGCGAGGCCTCAAAAACCTCTAAGGTTGGAGATTCCACCACTTCCCTAGGTAACCCATTCCACTGCTTCACCACCCTCCTAGGGAAAAAGCTTTTCCCTAATATCTAACCTAGACCTCCCCCCACTGCAACGTGAGACCATTGCTCCTTGTTCTGTCATCTGCCACCACTGAGAACAGCCTAGCTCCATCCTCCCTGGAATCTCCCTTCAGGTAGTTGAAGGCCATTATCAAATCCCCCCTCACTCTTCTCTTCTGCAGACTAAACAAGCCTTGTTCCCTCAGCCTCTCCTCATAAGTCATGTGCTCCAGCCCCCTAATCATTTTAATTGAATGTCCTCCCCCGAGTCACTGCTTTCCAAAACAGAGAGTCACCAATTCTGGAGGTGTAAGCTGTACTCTTGGTTTCCAGTTATAATACTTTTCCGTTGTTGTCATTCAGATCACTGTACAGAAGCATGTCTAAGTGGTCAAGTCAGCAGGTGGTTGAGAGACCTATTGAAGCACTATTGAAGGTTCCCTGTTCAACCAGCTGGGGACAAAGGGGCTTCTGGGACAGGCCAGGAAAACTGATGAGACGGAGCTGACAAAACAAGCCAAACTTCTGTCAGCTACCATGAGGGGATATGATTTGTTCAGTAGCGTCTGATGCCCTTCACAATTAAAGCATTTTGCAGGGAGGAGTAGCATAGCGACAAAGGCAACCCTGCTATCCTTACTTACTTGATAAATCTTCGATTGCACTGGTTTCTCCTTGGGAGGGTGGGGGTATGGAGAGCATTTTGAGGCTGGACTTGCTGTTTCCCTCCCCAGTTTTGTCTGTTTTTTCCCTTTCTTGAAATATATTAATGAAAGTAAAATTAAAATTCCTGTTGCTCATGAGCCTCATCATGGATTACTAGACCCCTACAGGGTGGGGTCCAGTACACAGAGTCCTTTGTGAAAGTGGAGTGTGAGTCCACCTTAGAAACACAGCCACTCACTTCCAGAAATGGCTTTCCTAACTAATAGAGGCAAGAGAGTCTCAAGACTTTTTTGCTTGCTTCGTGTACTTCCTTCCTCAACCCAAAATTTCATCACTCATTTGAGACCAAAACCCACTAAATTCAAAGGAAGCCTTTCCACTTACTTCAACAGGCTATGAATCAAGCCACTGGTGTCTAGATAATATTGTGACAGGCACATTATAACTACTTACACATCACATAGACAGATAAGGATAGATAAAATAGATCAGATAAGGATAGATAAAACAGACAGCTAGATTAGATAAGGATACTTTAGATAGAAGCGGTTTTAAATATGCAGCTGCATAAATGAATAAGCCAGAGATATCAATCCAGGCTCTGGGAAGTTCTCTGCTGTTTGAGTGAAAAATCATTTTTCTCCCAACATCACACACTAAAATACATGTATAAATGTTAATAAAATTTTTAAAAGGTCAGGTCACTATTTCCTATAACATGTGTCAGGAGGAACACAATACATCTCAGTATCAGGTCACCATGGGACAGCAGTGACATTAAAGAAGGAGGAACTGGCACTCTCTTCATCTAGAATTAGTAAAATGGAATCATTTTGGTTTTGTGTTACTTGCTCTGGTGTGGCAGTAAGTAAAGTTAATGGGGAATTTATCAGTGCAAACCACCGGTTGGCACAGCCGCCTACTTTGTCCCAGAGAAGTCAGGCATGCAGGAAAGCACAAAGATACAAATTGCTATTAAAAATAAGAGCAAGCATTCAGCAAAAGTGTTTAGAAATTCCGGTAATTCAAGTCTGATGCTGGGTGGTGGGAAAGTCCTATTAGGGGAAAGGGACTTGTGTTATGTAAGTATGTTTAAAGCCTGTGATCAGATCACCCAGTTCGAGATGTTCGCTTTAAAAGGACAAGCAACAGTGCCTTCAAGGTTCATGGTCACGCACACACTGCAGCCAGAGTGATAGTCTGTGATCGTATTGTTCACCCTTCTTTTAGGGATTTATCTCATCTCAAATGAGAGAGTTATTTTTTATTGATCATTCAGAGGCCTTCACAGGGTGAAGATGATATGTACTGTGAACAGAGGATGTCCAATGAGTTAAATGTCTGCTCAGTATTTGAGACTATAAAGCTGAATATATAATAATATATGCAGGTCACACTGACATTCCAAATAAATGTCCCATGTAACATTTTAAATTCATGGTCCCCCCCCCATTTTAGAAATTTCTGACAGCAGGTTAGGCCAGTCAGAATGCCTGCTTCATTAACCCTTTAACAACTGCACTCACGTTTCATCAGCAACCTCCTAAAAACATCCTATCTGTGTCCTTTTTGTCCTCCCAATATATTAGAATTAGATTTCTCTAATGATCTAAATTGAGGTGAACATTAATAGGATCTATGTATGGAAATGCAAAGATGCACACCTGGATAAAGCAGATTAATAAAAAGAGCTGATATTTTTTCAGCTGTAAGGCATTTGCCAATGCCATCTTTGCAAAGCCAATTTTTTGTTGCTGTTGTGATATACAACCAACAATTGTCAGAAGTGTCAATCCCCACTTGAATAAATCATACTTAAAATGTGTTCACTGAACGGTGTAAGAATAGATTATTAAAACTTGGAGCGTCTTACTTTTTTGACACAACACATTGCCTGTAGAGAGCTGGGAAAGTGTGCATGTGAAAGTTAATGGCTAAACATCTCAAGCAGTCACAGAAGTCAGAGATAGAAAAGACTTTCTGGCTCATCCACTCTATTTTTCTGCCAAAGCAAGACTGTTTCCTATGGTGTATTTTAGAGGGTTTTATACTATTTAGTTTTAAATGATGGGCTTCCACAACTACCCCTGGAAAACCATTCCAGACTCATCTGAAAAGTCTTTGATATACAGTAGTAATTTTCTTAATCTTTTGTAGCTTTGAGCAGAACCAATAATATTAGTAATTCCACTTGTTTTCTAAGAATGATGAACATACCAATGTCAACATTTGCTTTTGAAGAAAAGACACAGAGCTTTTTGGAGGTTTCTATGTATCTAGATTCTTATATGCCCCTCACATTCACATACACTTCACTTTACTATAATAATCAAGTGCCTCATTAGACATGACAGCTGGCAACTGAGAATTTTCACTGCTGTCTGCATAGATTAAAAGTAAGCATCATTAAAAAAATGGACATACACCATATTCAGTGGTGAAATTTAATACAGTCTTTCCATTTCTAAGTATGGCACTGCACATGCTGCAAAGAAGGTAAAACAGATGATCAATGCTCATTTCTTAAAGGTGCCCATTGCATTGATCTTTTGCAGTTCTTACAGACATACAAATCCTGTGGCCCATAAGATCACATTTGGCTAAAACCATAAACTAGTTTATCACCACATGTAAATCTTTTTTAAAAAAATCAGTGTAAGTTACAATTTCTTAGGCTCGTTTTTTGAAAAATCTTTAACCTTTTCCACAAATTCTTAAACTCATTTCAAGGCTCCTTTGCATATCATTAACATTTCAGACTATTATTTCTAGCTTTACATAGACTGACTCTAGCTCTACATAGACTGACTCATCAAACATGCTTTACTTTTTGCCCTTGAACTACAGGCAACAAAAGAAGTGAGGGAATGGGAAATGGGATTAATATATTTGAAGTAAAAGCAAAATATCCATTAGTGTTTTAGAAGTTATGATTAGTTAGCATAAGATTGACACAGTATAAGGTTAACAAAAGTTTTCTTAAGGTTTATCAATATCGGTAGAATCAGTTAAATGAATCTTTGATTATACCTAGGAGATATTATTTGCATATCATCATATAATAATGAGACAGATACTCTACCTTCTCTTCTATGACTGCTAATACTAGGAAATTCTGAGATGAATGACAAAATTAGTGATTTAAAAAAAACCCTGAAAGACTCCATGCAGAGGGAAAAAATAAAAGTAAGATAATTAGGTCATGTCCTTTCTGACATTTGTTTTAATAAGGAGAGACTCAGATGGTGCTCTCTACTAGATATGCAATTCAGAAGGTAGAATATACATTTGTGCTGATACCTACCAGCATGTGGAATTTAACTACTGGCATAAATATTCCCTGGTTTGTCACCATATTTGATATGCAATGCAATACTCACTCTTGTAGAAACATTTGTTTCTGGCCCTATTTACTGATTCACTTGAGTCTGGACACCCACTTGAAGTCCATCATCAGGGTAGAGAGAAGAGGAGAAAGAATGGAATATAGAAATAAGAGTAAATGTTCTCTAAGCAAGAGAGTATGGGCTTGAAAACCTATTCACTTATACTTGCTTGGAGCAAGTAATTGTTTTTTGCAGAATCAAATGAAATTGCTCATTCAGTGTCCCAAAATTTTCACAATGTTCATCCTTGTGAAAAGAAGTATAGGCAAGCAGATTTTCTGTCAGGCAAATGTTCACGACAATTTGGCAAGGCTCCATTAAAGTGAAAACTGCTGGAAATCATTAGACTAACATTCTTGGTGCCTCACTGGAGATGCAGTCTAGCTATGAGAAAGGAAAGTGAGCCAAATGCCTTACCGTGCAAGCCATGGTATCACTAATAATAGTAAAAACTACTAGGATTGAGGAAAGTGAACAGTACCTATCCTGAAATCAAGAGGATGAAAGACTCTCTCTCCTAGGGCACATCTACACTGACAGCGGCAAAGTCGCTGCCGTCAGATCAACCTATCTGGATCGACTGAACAGTCAGTGAATACCCGCTCAATCAACCCAGAATTCGCCAGAAGTCGACACAGTAAAACCGCACCTCAAGTGGCGTAGCGCTGCATCAACAGGAATGCGGTTCCCGTCGGCGCAGTGCGGTGAAGATGCTGCGCAGAACGAAAGCAAGCAGTCACTGGGAGTTATGCAAGCTACTCTGCGTAGCTTGCGTAACTCCCGTGGACTGCCGCCGAATCGCCAGGCAAGTGTAGACCGGGCCTTAGTTGTCCCTCAATTCTTCTGTTTCCATGCAGTCCTGGACTGGAGCATATCCTCAGTTGATGCAAATTATCATAGCTCCCTTGAAAACACTGAAGACAATGATGGTCTGACAATTTTACACGAACTGAGGATCTTTCCCAGAGTCTCTATCTCCAATCTTATATTGCTTTAAGCCTACTTATGGTGGTTTCTTTTGTTATTTATGTTAGTTTTCTAATAGGGATCTGGAGAGGCAATTTAATGAGGCAGAACAGCACATAGAAAAGAGCTGCAGAAGGAATGTCATTTTTGTGATGCTTTCCCTAGAAGAGAAATCGCTGCCTTCTCTATGTGCAAAACCTTGTCTCGGAAATACTTTTGAGGGCTGATGACACAATGAAGATGTTTTGTAGCAATGCAAAGAAAACGACATTGCAACATGATGATTTTAGGTGATGGTAGCCCAGCACTTCCTGGCCAATGTCTGATGAATTGTGGGATAGGACTCCAGACCAAGTAACAGCAAGATTCAAAACCCCAACAGTGTAGTGTGAAACCTTGTTCCCCGCACCACCATCCTCTGCCAGACTCCTTATACCCACAGTTTTAGCCCTAGATTGCAGCCCCTCTTCTGCCCTTTGGGGTAGGCATCAGGGCTTGGCGCATGAATTTTGGAGACATCCTGCTTTGTGTTTATAAGGGAAACAGAGACATTATATCAGCATTTTGAGACCACAGTGACTGTAGCTACATATCAACTGGAGATCAAATACTTTTTGCTCTCTCTTTTATCTTGTACTCCCTTTAAAGATGTAATGGCTTCCTCAACAGAAGAGGGCATTGTATATAGAATTTTGTACAGAAATAGCAAAAAGTAGCAACAGCAGCCCTTTAAAAGTGGCAATGCTTTCTTGCCCTGGATATTGGTATGCTACTTACCACGTAACACATACTCAAACTGAGAGCAACAGGCATAACTTTAATGAAAGCTCAGTAACTCCTGAAAGACAGCAGTTTTCCAATGGAAGTATGCTGAGCATCTTTGCTAACACCAGAATGCAGCTGTGCAATGCAACTGCCTTAGGAGAGCATGTGAGCATATTCCTCCCACTGCATAGTGTGCTCCAGCATCAGCTAATCATAATTCCAGCCCCAGGGAGTTCCCTTGAAGCACCCAGGCTTCAGCCATCTCTAAAGAACAAGCATTTCCTATTAGAACCGAAGTGACACTGAAGCCATGTGATATACACCAACAACTCAATACAAGCTCCCTCTAGGCTGCTGGCTGTTTCAACACTGTACGCAAGAGAGGCAGCCTCTAAGCACAGAGCTTCACAACATT
Source organism: Emydura macquarii macquarii (assembly GCF_026122565.2). Classification (NCBI taxonomy): domain Eukaryota; kingdom Metazoa; phylum Chordata; order Testudines; family Chelidae; genus Emydura; species Emydura macquarii. The sequence goes on along the minus strand of NW_027133607.1, from coordinate 6,979,566 downwards.
CCCCCTCTTCCCCCCCGCCGCTCCACATATGCCCTCCAAGATAAATCGCTATGGACTTCAGCAAAGAGACGAGGCAGCCACATTAAGCTATGTAATGATGAACATTAATGGTCTGTGACAAAATGGGTCTCTGTGAGGTGGCTTGTTATGCGAAGTGAGATTTTTTTCCCCCTTTTTGTAATGACGTGGTTATCAAAAATATCAAAAGATGTACAGCAAAAAAAAAAAAAAAAAAAAAAATCTTCAGGCAAAGGTCAAGATGATTTTCTTTATTTCCTTTCTTCTTTTTCCTCAAAAAATCTTGCCTCTAAACTGTCACAGTAGACTCACAATTTTAAAACTAAGCTGCATTATATTTATACATACTTTTAAACCTTTCCTCTAACAATCCAGTGACTATGTTACACACACACACACACACACAGCCTGTTCCTCATACCATGGGCACATGTAACATCAGCACAGTTTTTGTTTGTTGCTGTTTCTGCTTCCACAACTATTTCCTACTCTTGTACCTCTCTGAAACTGACATGGTACCTGTGATTGTTAGAAATTGAAATACAACTTACACTCTACAAATCATCTCCCAGAGAGAGCTACAAAACACAGGAAATGGGAGAATGCAAATATCTGCTCTGATTGTCTTAAGCAGCAAAGAAAGCTATGAATGACTCTGTGTGTGTGTGTGTGTGTGTGTGTGTGTGTGTGTGTGTGTGTGTGTGTGTGTGTGTGTGTGTGTGTGTGTGAGAGAGAGAGAAGTACAGTAACAATTAGAAAACTGCAATTAGCAAAAACTGTAGAAGTGCTAAAATTTTGCGCTTAAGTAATTCTGAAGTAACTAGTTAGTCAGAGCTATTGAGAATTACAGCAGAGGTAAAACCCTCATTTTTCTACTGGTTACAATAAAAAACACTAGGGAAAAATAAATTTCTTCTACTTTGTCCAATAACTGGTATCATGCTTTATGAACCACAGGTAAAAAGGGTGTTGGGTATGCATACTGCACAATTAATACTACTAAATAGGCACTTCTACAGCACTCTGCATTTGCATCTGAAGAACTCAAAACATTTTACAAACATTTAAGACTTTCAACACACCTTCAACAGACCGAGAAGGATGAAAAAGAGAGAAAATATCTTAAGTCTTGTCTACACTCGAAAGGATTTGCCAGTGTAGTTATACAGGTAAGGGTATACAGGCAAATCCCTCCAGTGAAGGCACAGCTTATACTGGCAAAAGTGTTCTTTTAGCTTTAACCAGTTCCCAGAACGGAGTAAGTTACACAGCTGCAAGGACTTTTTTTGCTGATGAACCTACAGCTGTGCTAGGCCTTTTGCCAGCATAGCTCTGTCAATTGGGGTGGGAATGAGGGAAGTTACACCTTTGATGGACACAGCTTTGTCAGCAAAACTTAAGCGTAGAGCAGGCTTTACTGTACTGTACGACAATGTATGATAAAGAAAATGGCTCCTGGGACTAAATCGGGGGGACCGGATAATCTCCATCCAAGAATATTAAAGGAACTAGCACATGAAATTGCAAGGCCATTAGCAAGGATTTTTAATGAATCTGTAAACTCAGATGACTGGAAAATTGCTAACATAGTTCCTATTTTTAAGAAAGGGGAAAAAAAAGTGATCCGGGTAACTACAGGCCTGTTAGTTTGACCTCAGTAGTATGCAAGGTCTTGGAAAATTTTTTGAAAGAGAAAGTAGTTAAGGACATCAAGGTTAACGGTAGCTGGGATAAAATACAACATGGCTTTACAAAAGGTAGATCATGCCAGACCAACCTGATCTCCTTTTCTGAGAACATTAACAGATTTTTTTAGACGAAGGGAATGCAGTGGATCTAAATTTACCTAGATTCCAGTAAGGCATCTGATATAGTTCCATACAGGGAATTATTAGTTACGTTGGAAAAAATGGGGATTAATATGAAAATTGAAAGGTGGACAAGGAATTGTTTAATGGGGAGACTACAATGGGTCATACTGAAAGGTGAACTGTCAGGCTGGAGAGAGGTTACTAGTGGAGTTCCTCAGGGATCAGTCTTGGGACCAATCTTATTTAACTTTGTTATTACTGATGTTGGCAGAGTGGGAATGTACTAATAAAGTTTGTGGATAACACAAAGTTGGGAGGTACTGCCAATACAGAGAAGGATCGGGATATCATACAAGTAGATCTGGATGACCTTGTAAACTGGAGTAATATAAATAGGATGAATTTAATAGTGGAAAGTGCAAGGTCATGCATTTAGGGACTAATAACAAGAATTTCTGCTATAAACTGGGGATGCATCAGTTGGAAGTAACAAAGGAGGAGAAGGACCTGGGCATATTGGTTGATCACATGATGACTATGAGCCACCAATGCAATGGGGCCATGAAAAAAGCTAATGCGGTCCTTATCAGATGAGGTATTTCCAGTAGAGATAGGGAGGTGTTAGTACTGTTATACAAGGCGCTGGTCAGACCTCATCTGCAATACCGTGTGCAGTTCTCGTCCACCATGTTTAAGAAAGATGAATTCAAACTGGAACAGGTGCAGAGAAGGGCTACTAGGATGATCCGCGGAATAGAAAACCTGCCTTATGAGAGGAGAAGAAGAAGGTTGAGGGGAGATACGATTGCTCTCTATAAATACATCAGAAGGATAAATATCAGGGAGGGAGAGGAATCATTTAAGTTCAGCGCCAATGTGGACACAAAAACTAATGGACAAACTGGCCGTCAGGAAGTTTAGACTTGAAATTAGCTGCAGGTTTCTAACCATCAGAGGAGTGAAGTTCTGAAATAGCCTTCCAAGAGGAGTAGAGGGGGCAAAAAACCTGGCTGGCTTCAAAACTGAGCTTGATAAATTCATGGAGGGGATGGGATGATGGGACAGCCTACTTTGGCAATTGACTGATCTTTGACTATTGGTGGTAGACATGCCAATGGCCTGTGAAGGGATGTTAGATGGGGTGGGTTCTGAGTTATTACAGAGAATTCTTTCTTGGGTGTCTGGCTGGTGAGTCTTTCCCACATGCTCAGGGTTTAACTTATTGCCATATTTGGGGTCAGGAAGGAATTCTCCCCTAAGGCAGATTGGTTTGGTTTTTTTTTTTTTTTTTTTTTTGCTTTCCTCTGTAGCATGGGGCACGGCTCACTTGCTGGTGGATTCTCTGTACTTTAAAATCATTAAACCATGATTTGAGGATTTTAATAACTCAGTCATAGTTTAGAGGTTTATTAGAGGAGTGGGTGGGTGATGTTCTGTGGCCTGCATTGTGCAGAAGGTCAGACTACATGATCATATTGGTCCCTTCTGACCTTAGAGTCTACGAGTCTATAACCAATATCGATCACAAGCCAGTTACTGAGTGATCTCATCACTAGTGACAACAATGTCCCACAAGAAGTCTACCTATTTACATCCCAGTCATGTCTCTTGTCCTCAGGACTCCTTATCTTTCCTACTTCAACCATCTTCATCAATTAATAATCAAAATGAAACTACTAAGATCTGTGGGAAAGATATCCATTTACAAACAGCCACAGGCAAGTGCCATAACCTTACATTTTTTGCAGTGAGTTATAAATAGGAGTAATACCACCCAGCTCTTACACAATGCTTTTCATCAGCAGATCTCAAAGCAATTTACAAAAGAGGTAACATTATCCCCATTTCACAGGTGAAATGACTTACTCAACGTCACCCAGAAGTGACTACTGTTTGCTTTTGGAGTTTATTCAGACAGGTAACAGGCCCCAAGATACCAGGGACAACCAGAGAGAAAGAGGATGAAGAGATTAAATTTAGGTGTATATGTTCAACCTATTAGCATTTCTAATTGTCCTATTACTGTAGTATCTTGGTACCATATTGCCAACTTGATGCAGAGTGTCAAAGCTGTGCAGCTGAACTCCAATGACTGCTTTAGGAGTTCACATGCCTAAAGCGACATGAAGGGTTACAAACATTCTCCTTATGCTATACACCTGTTGATCAGAAATTCACCCTGTTCCCAAGACAGAGTGAAACAATCAATGGGGAAAGAGATCACTCATTGCCCAATCTGTTGGTTGTGGCATATGTAGGGTGACCAGATAGCAAGTGTAAAAAATCGGGATGGGGGGAGGTGATAGGTGCCTATATAAGGAAAAGCCCCAAATATCAGGACTGTCCCTATAAAATTGGGACATCTAGTCACCCTTGGCATACGTAATCAGGGTCACATAGTGTGTTCTTCTGGAGAGGGAAGCAATCAATTCAAGACTAATCTGCATTAGCGAAAGAAAGTATCTGTGCAGTTTTAGTCACTACCACTGTACAAAGGAACTATCAGATTGTTCATCTTGCACATCCCAGAGGAGAAAAGTGAAAGCAGAGAAATATAAGTCTGATAGTCAAGTTCTATCCTCAGTTCTGTCACTGATTTGATATGAGACCTTGGGCAAGTTACTTTAGATTCTGTGTACCTCAGTTTCCATTTTTGGATGCTAGAGATAAAGAACAACATTGTGCTTTATCTGCCAATATCTGTTCTTGAAGAAGGCGCATTGTCTCTGATTTGCTGCTGGGGGTTTGGGTCCGCTCTGCTGTTTGGATGGGAGGCAGCTAGAGCTAAGTTTCTGGGCAGGTTAGATGTGGAGTGAGCCCTGCCCACCAAATTATTGCCAGATGGGTATGACGCCATGCAGGCAGCTGGGAGCTCCTTTTACACTGGAACAATCCTATCAGCTAAAGCGGGACCCAGCCACAAGGAGTGAATCAGGGGACGTGATCTTCTCGAAGGAGAATAAGACTTACATCTCTCTGCCCTTCTCCCCTTTCATTGGTTTTGACCTATCACGTTTTACGGCCAAGTCTACACTGGGAAAAAAAGTTGTATTTTTAATGTGTGTGAACTAACATGCTAAAATCCTAGGGCAAATCCTACATTGGAAGTTCTAATAGGTTAGCTGATAAAGGTAAACCCTTGTTATGTGGGATGGAAGGACGAAAGGATCCTGGGCCTTACCTCAATCTTTTCTCACGTTAAAAATAGTACTTCTCTTGTCTACATTAGGGTTTTAACCTGTGTTAGTGAACATGTACTGGCTAACATGTTAAGAGCACTTTTTTTTGCACTAGCAAAGACAAGTCCTATATATTTTGGGGTACTGGAATGCCTCTCTATTAATATAATACTGTGCCAATTGCAATAAACTGAGGTGCATGAGCTAAGATCTCTGGCTGCTGGCAGGACATTTTCCATTAAGAACTTTTGGTTTTGAAACTGACTCTTCCTGCTCTAGGACTGTTGCCAGTACCCAGACATGGTGCTTTCCATGACACAATTTAAAACTCACCAGTTTTCTCAGCCTTTTCCTGGATTGGGTTGAGAGATTAGATTGCTATATCAAGGTTGGGGACACAGTTGTTTTGGGATTGAAAGGTTCAAGGAGATCAGCTTTTAATGTCTTTTTGACATGCTTTTGATATGCATTCTGTATTTTCTAGTCCTTACAACTAAAGATTCTTTAATAGGAACCGGAAGTAAGTATAAATATGTAAATAACCAATCAGCCCATTTGTTTTCTTCTCCCGCTCACCTCCATGTGATCTCCTATATCCCTTAAAACAGCCCCTTCATGAGCTGTACTGACTTGCATCCAGCTTTCCCTGCTTTGAACCAACATGTTTCCACTCTCTTAAGTCAAGCTGCTCCTTACAAAATACTTCTTCCATGAGGTCTATAAGACCTAGCTTCCATTCCAAAAGAACTGTAGGACCATTAAGATGCATGTGTCACTAATCAAACAACAACGTGAACTTAAGGCTGTAGACTTTATGGTTCTCTTTCCCCAGAACCTACCACCCATCCCAGTGTTTACTCTCCTCTCTTGCCACAACTTAATTTACAATGTAAGCTCCTCAAGACAGATACCCTGCATTTAAAAGTATAAGGTATATTTATGGTACAGATTGAATATTGCAGGATAAAAAAAGAAGGCATTACATTTCCATGCAAAAGGCATTATAGGGCACCCTGCCAGCCATCCTAATTCACTGCTGACTCAGAGAGAAGAATGCCAACTGCTGCATCATGAACACCACTTCTTGGCTCTTCCTTGGAGAAGCAACTTGGTTTTAAACTGAAGCTCTCTCAACCATATACTAGCTGCCTCTACGCCATAGTCAGCTGAAGCTACTGATTTTCCCCTGCATCACATGCTGCATAGATCCCAGAAGTAGATAGTCTGATCAATTTACCTGGGAGGTCCTCACCCTGGTAGGGATTGTATCCCAGGGGGCTTGAGGAAATCTGAAGTGGAAGACAGGAGTGGCAAATGATTTTTTTTAATCTATCTATGGTACCTGACTGCCCCCATTACCATAGCATCTGAGCACCCCAAATCTTTAATGTATTTAGTCTCAACACCCATGGGGTAGGGAAGCGCTATTATCCCCATTTTACAGTTGGGGGACTGAGAAAGAGAGACTACATGACTTGTCAGAGATCACACAGGAAGTTTAAGACCAAGCAGAGATTGAACCTTGAGATTCCAAGACCCAGACTAGCACCCTAACTGCTGGATCATCCTTCCTCTCAGACTACAAAGATCACCAAAAAAGTAATCTCGCTCTCTTCTCTCTTGTATGAAGATGTCAGAGCTCAATATCCAAGGTCCTGGACCAGAAAAGTAACCATTTGCCACCTCCCATTAAGTCATATCCAGAAAGCTCCACAAGGGTTAAATTGCAACTGTCCACACACAATGTTCAATTGGCCTAGTTACTTTAGGAAGGAGGAAGGGAAAATATATTCCTCTCAGATTCCAAAGGAGGGTGCAATAGTGAAGGTCTGTGAAGTGACAATCACTAATGACTTTTGACAGTTTGACTTGTTTCTGTTTTAAGCTGCTGGGACCTGCCTCAAAACACAGGAAAGTCTTAGCAAATGCCCATGAGTGACACCGACGTCCTCTTCTCCCCAAGCCAAGTGCTCTGTGCTTGATGCTAATTCCAACTAGAAAGGGATTTACGCCTATTAAGCTCTGTACAAATCTACTGTCAGTCCCAGTTATCTTAGTTTGATTTTGTATGGGAGGGGAAAAAATTACATTTCAAATAAAATCCATGAAGCCAGCTGAAATATACAGATCATGTCTTTCAAAAGATCTACTTAAATATTAGAAGTTTAAAACAGTCATTTAAAAAAAAAACCCACGTTGTTTCATCTTTAGAGGCTTTACTAAAAAAGAAAGAGAAAAAAATGCCACTTTTGATTAGTTCACAGGCGATCTTTATATCCTTTCTCAACATGGGTTCAATATGATGATCAAGCATTTTTTTAAATGTCATTAATTAGCTAAATTTCATCTACTTTGTGACAGTACAAATCCCATCATCAGAGAACACATACATCCCACCCTTTGGGGGAAAAAAATGCTATTTTTTGCAATATATTTAAATTCCTTAATTGAAGACCCATTTAAAAAAAAAAAAAAAAAAAAAAAGATACCAAGCATCCTGTCTTCACTCGTCTTACACTTGGTGTTCACTGATCTGAACAAGTCTTATATCCAAATGGGCCTGGAGTCCAATTAATTCAGATAATGATGCTTTTATTTTATATCAAGATTTGCAACATTGACAATGGAAAGAATATAAACAGGTACAGCTTAATTATGATCAATTTCTGTGGTGCTTATGGAACTGTATCATATCCTTTCATCACATTCAATGTAATCAGTAACACATTTTTAAAGAATTCGGGGGTACTCAGCTTTTTATGTCAAAGTTATAGAAATGTATAAGGGCACTGTATCCATGTTGTCAAGAACAGAGGTTAACAGTATGATGGGCAAAAACGTGCATGTGAATTTGCACCCAGGCCTAGAACTGAGCAAACTGATTTTTCTCTCAGTTGCTGCACTGAAAAATAATAATTTTTAAAAACTGGTTAGCTTTGAACCACATTCTTGTTTTGTTTTGTTTTTGAGAGTACCAAAAATCCCAAAATGTGTGGGGTGGTTTGTTTTGTTTTGTGTAGTATTCTTTAGAGTACCAAATCAAAAAAGAAAAAACACCCCCAAAACACTTAGTTTGAGTCAATGTATATTGACATTTTGTTCCACAAATGTCATTTCAAAGCAAAATGTGTAAACAGTCCATTGTGAAAATGTCAGAACAAACTGTTTTGACATTTCCTCTTTTTTCGGCCAAAACTCAGTTTGACCCAAACACTGAACAAAATTCACCAGCATTCTAACCAAGTGTGGACGTGCCCCTGGAACCGGGGAGCAGCGTCCGGGTCTGGCTCCCTCTCTGGGTCCTCCTCAGAGGGGGACCAGCCCTCCCGGCTACCTCCCACTGGGAGCCGTCTTGCGCCTTTCGCAAGGCAAGCAGTCTATAGCCAGGCCCTCGAGCAGGGCTGGCGAGGCAAACAGTCTATAGCCAGGCCCTCGAGAAGGGCTGGCGAGGCAAACAGTCTATAGCCAGGCCCTCGAGCAGGGCTGGCGAGGCAAACAGTCTATAGCCAGGCCCTCGAGCAGGGCTGGCGAGGCAAACAGTCTATAGCCAGGCCCTCGAGCAGGGCTGGCGAGGCAAACAGTCTATAGCCAGGCCCTCGAGCAGGGCTGGCGAGGCAAACAGTCTATGGCCAGGCCCTCGAGCAGGGCTGGCGAGGCAAACAGTCTATGGCCAGGCCCTCGAGCAGGGCTGGCGAGGCAAACAGTCTATGGCCAGGCCCTCGAGCAGGGCTGGCGAGGCAAACAGTCTATGGCCAGGCCCTCGAGCAGGGCTGGCGAGGCAAACAGTCTATGGCCAGGCCCTCGAGCAGGGCTGGCGAGGCAAACAGTCTATGGCCAGGCCCTCGAGCAGGGCTGGCGAGGCAAACAGTCTATGGCCAGGCCCTCGAGCAGGGCTGGCGAGGCAAACAGTCTATGGCCAGGCCCTCAAGCAGGGCTGGCGAGGCAGCAGTTTATGGCCAGGCCCTCAAGCAGGGCTGGCGGGTGAGGAAGCCGCTTTCGGGAACGGCCCGGTGGGGAAGGCTTCCTCACGGAGGATAGGGAAGGGGGAGGGGGACGCAGGCCCGCCCGTCTCCACTGCGTCCCAGCCCAGGGCCCTGATAGCGGCAACAACGTTTGCCGCTGGATCGGTGGGGCTCCAGCCGCAACACACCGCCCAGGTTGCCCCTGCCTCAGCCACTATCGTGCGGCTATCCCTGGGCTTCTTCCTCCCCGAAACCCCCGGTACCTGTCTCCTCCGGGTCGCTGAGGTCGGGTAGACCGGCTAGGCCCTCATTGTCCACAGGCGGCAGATCGGGGAGCTCCATGGGCTCGTCCTCGAAGGGTAGCTCCTCTAGGTCCTGCGGTCCCCAGGCCTCAGGCAGGGCCGGTAGGTCCTCGGGGTCCCAGGCTCGGCATGGCTCGGGCAGATCTGTCCCCGGCTCCCAGGCCCCGGGTGTTTCCGGGGGTTGCTCGTCAGGCCCGTAGTCCTCGGGGAGCCCTGACGGGTCCTCTCCTGGTTCCCAGACCGTGGGGGTCTCCGACGGTCCCTCCGACTCCCAGGCTTTTGGGTACCTGGGGAAGGCCTCGGTCGATCCCCGGGCTGGGTTTACGGCCGGCCACTCCCTCTCAGCCCGGTTCCCCGGCCCAGCCTCGGCTAAGGGCTCCGGAGGAGAGGCGTCCTTCCCCTTCGGCCGCCTCCTCCCAACTGAGCTCGCCGGCCGGGCTCTTAAAGGCCTAGCTCCGCCCCCCTGCTTTCGGTCAGGTGGGGCCACTGGGGCCTTTAAAGGTCTAGACCCGCCCCCTTGCTTCCGGTCAGGTGTTTCCCTGGGGCAGGCTTCTGTCAGCCAGGGTGGGTCTGGCTCCCTCTCTGGGTCCTCCTCAGAGGGGGACCAGCCCTCCCGGCTACACCAAGATTATGCTGACCAAGGAAGAGACAGTGCATGCTAATCTGGTAATGCCACATCCACGTGGCTAGGTAGGCATCTATTTAGTGAGTTGTAAAAACAGTTGAGATGGATACAAATTGGAGTCTGTGCCTTTTGAAAATGTGTCCTATCATTCACCCTGTATCATCTATTTTTATATGTAGTTTGGGACCACTCTACCTGAAAGACCAGCTCTCTCCTGTCTGCAGCCATCACAACTGAGATCAGCGTAGGCACTCAAGGTAGAGATCCCTTACATTTAAATGGAATGGGGCTCCCTGTAGACCGTTTTCTGCAAGACACCCTCAATTCTGAAACTTAAAAGTACACGCACAGCAGTCTGAAATAGCTCACATTCTTCAGCCTTGAGGGCAAGCTTCACGGCCTTTATATTTCTCTTGAGCTTTTGGGAAGATTTGGGATCATACGGAAAATGGATGATGTATTTTTTTCACATTGTCTCGCTACTTGATTTGACTTTAATTTTTGAAGGATGTTGCATTTCCACTTGCTGTGCAAGTGTCCAGGATTACTGGGAGGCCAATTTTTGTAATCAATATATATTATAAATATAAACAGAAAGATTGAGATGGACTAAACATACACAGCATATGCTAACTCTGATGTAAATCCCAGTGTTTATTTTGACTAACTACTACCTCTGATGCCTATCACATGGTAAGTGAATTTTCATGGTGGCTCTGTCATGTTGAATCCTGTCCTTAGTGGAAGTCTTACATTCTCCTGTTAATCAACATAGTGCTATCAGGTCCTAAAGCCCTAGACATCCTCAACAGCTACCATTTTCAGTTTGAAGTTCTTTCTTACATTATTTTAAAAACCATCCTCAACACCTTAAGAGAAACTTGGATGAACTTATAGTACTTTATGCAAATGAGCCATATAATGTTTTTCTACCCTTATGAATGACGTGCAATAAAAGATCTGTCTTGAAGAGCATGAAATGTAAATGCAAAGATGAAGCATATGGAAACAATGGCTAGCGGTGTCTAGACACAAGCACAATGGGTGTACATTAGAAATATGCTGTGATTAAATGTGATGATCAGCTGAAATGCAGGCGGGTATGGAGACCATCAGTGAAATCAATATTGGAAAGGTTTTTCAAAGCAGTGGGTTTTAAGGGAGGATTTAAAGAGAAAAGGAAGAACGCTCAGTGAGTGGGAAACTGTTCCAAGTCTAAAGGGTGGTATGAAAGAAGTTGTGACGACTACAGTGGAAGAAGGAGACGAAGGGAGTGTTTAGAAGAGAGGATACAGAGTAGTATGAGGCATGGAGAGAAGGCGTAGCACAGAAAGCTGAACACAGCAACACCAGCAATCTATTGATTCCTTGTAATTAATTAATTTGTATCAGAATGCTGCTTCTGAATAGCAATTTGATTTTCAACTTGGACTAATGATTTATGTAAGGTGATGGCTCAATCTGATCCTCACGGTGAATTCCAAGACCAATTTTCATTAATATCAACCGTATGGTGCATTAATAGGGATGATTTATCTATTAGTGAACTAATTGCAATGATTAACCGCGGTGCCTGATAAATCCAGCTGCACAGTTTCTCTGGACTGCAGAGTGGTGAAGGAACCTCATCTCTACCTGTTGTGGAGGTGAGACAAGAATGGCTTATTTCCTCCCCCCTCAGCTTTATAAAAGTTCAGAAAATTTAAACTTTCCTACTCGGTGCAGTAGAGTTTTGATCTTCTTTGCTGTGATCTATCCATTGCCTGGACCCTAACAAGACCAGGGCTCTCTAAGAATGCTGTAATGCTGTCAGTCATTTTCAATTTAAAAAAAAAAAAAAAAAAAAACCTGGCAGAATGATGACTTTTTACTTGAAGCTCTTGGGACCTATTAGATGAAAACCAAGTCTGACGTTTCTTTGAATCTTTGTTCCTTCTTGTTGCATTTCATGTTATTTGTAGAATCTTTCAGAGTTACCACTATAAGCACAATAACTATATCAATGTAACATATTTCTTGCCCGTTGATCTAGTTACCTGCCTTATCCAGAACTAAAAGGCACCAAATCAGAGTATCCCAAGCATTAGGACACATATTTGCTAGGAAGCTTGGACAGGAGCAGCCTTTATCTCAGAAGGGCTATAACATTTTATGGAGTGCCAGCATATGGAACTAGATTTTTTTTCTTTTAAAATACTCCCTTTTCCTAGGATTACTGCAGAGATAATGGGATTCCTAAAAATCTCCAAAATGATTAACACGACTAAGTAGCAGAGAGGGTATTTGATCATGAGTATTTTTCGCAGCACATACCGCACCTCTAGCATGTGATTGCTGTAGCCTTTTTACTCTGTGAGAAGCCAACCAGAACAGCCAATATAAAACCTTAATAAAAGATGCACTTCTCTGTTCAGAGGCATTACCACATCATTTAGTGCCCCTGGAACAACCACTCCATTAGTTTTAAGTGCTATTACAGGATTGGTGCTTTAGCCTCCATAAAAAAAATAAAAAATGGTAAAGCTTTTACGTTCTTCTATCCTGCAACATTTATTTCATAGTCACTGCAGAAAAAACAAAATGCCAATTGGAAGATACAAATAGGTCTAAGTCGGTGACATTAAATGGCACTATTTGGCTTTCAAAATCTCAAGATGCCACTATCAAGAGGAAAAATTGAATTTAAAGGTCCATTTCACAAATTAAATCCTGGCTGTACTTTATTGTCCAGATATTTCATAAAAGCAAAACTATTTACTGGTGTCCATACTCTAAAATAAATGTCTGGAGTACTCAATCTGAGATTCTCTGGGAATGCTTCAACAGAACTCCTGTAATCACACACTGTCTCTGAAAGGGAACATGCCTACAACTGACTGCAAAACAAAAGTAAAAGAGGTAAAATAATAATAATTAGCACTTAGAGGGAACATTTAGCACTTAGATAGGGTTATCCATCTACAGATCACCAAGTGCTTAACACAGTAAGTATCACTAACCCCATTTAGAGATAGAAAAACAAAGGCAAAAGAGCTTAAAAGATTTGCTCAAGGCCACACGGCAAATGCAGGGCTAGTACAAATCCTGTGCTCTCTCCACTTGACCACCTTATCTCCACCAGGGGGAAAAACTAGCCATCAAACTGATAGATAGCCTTCAGATCTGCCTCTGGCCCAGATGCCTGTATGACATTTTAACATGGATTACAATTGAAGGAGCGAATATTGGAACACATTTTCAAGCCAATATAATATTTATACCACTGGATTGAAAAGAATGCCAGAAAATAAGTACCATAGAACTAAATTATATTTATTGCCTTTGCACTAGGCTGCATTACCCATCAAACCACACACCATGATCTATCCTTCCCAAAACAGAAGACACATGACACATCAGGGAAGAAAATCCATGGTGAAAACGCTCACTTAAATTGCACAAACAGAAACATTCAACTACTCAAAGAATTGCCGGGTAAGGCTTTAATACAGATGGGAGACAAAATAGAGAATTCATCTGTTATTTTATTTCATTCCATTCACACTATCACTGATCAGAACTATAAAGCATGGCAAATAAATGCCAGATAAATGACTGTTGCTATCAAAATACCAAATACAAATTATAAACATTCAGGTAACAGTGACTGCAGAATCACTGGAGCATTTTCCATTGGATATACCAACACACAAACCTCACAGCCATCTGCGTTAAAAAGCCCTATACCTTTTCTCTTTGGCTCCTTCTCTCCCAATGTTCTGTCCCATCTAAAGTTTAGTTTTAAAGGTCAAGATGAAGGATTCAGTTGCATTAAGGTGAAAATATATATTTACTTGAAAATATAGTTAATTAGGGGGCAAAAAGAATCATATTTCCCTGCCTCTTTTTTTCTGTCTAACACTTGACACTATTTGATTTTATTGCAATTGTACCCACAATACTGGCTCTAACAACTCCTTAACCAAAATAGCTATTTCATTCAGTTAGCTTTCCAGACAAACCAACAAACAAAAAATTTACATAAGAGCTCCGGCTTCTCGGCACTGGATAAAAAAAAGGAATGGCAGAAAATGCTATTCCACTTTTTTATTGTGTGAGCACTATTAAGTTCAAAGGAATCAAAATCCAGAACAAAGGTCTTCCTTTCCCTTTCATGTTCCCACCAGGCCACTTGCTTTAAAATTCATTTAAATCAGGCAAAGGGGTTGGAAGAAGAGGAGAGGTGCATTTAGGGGCAAGAAAATTTGGTTATTTAAACCAACCCTACCACAGATCAAAAGCTGAAGTGCAGGATAGCAATTTAGCTTGAGTTTGATCAAACGGCACTTTGTATCATGTGGCCAGTTGTCATTTCAAAAACATTTATAAGATGGGGAAAAAACAGAGCACTGTATAATTTTAATGTAAAATCCAGCATCTATGTGCATGTGACCTTGGGGTTATACCGTATTTTATACAGTGCTAAATCTTCTGCTAATAGCTTTATAAACATAGACAAAAATACAGGTCTCAGTATGAAGAGTTTGCAATACAGACAAATGTTATCTATCAGATTTATATGGCCCTCATTACCATAATTTCTGAGTGCCTCACGAACTTTAACATATTGAGTCTTACAATGTTTCTACAAAGTAGGGAGCTTCTATTATCCCCATTACTCTCCCCAGGCAGATTAAGGGACTTGCACAAGGTCACACAGGAAGCCTTGGACAGGATGGAACTGAACCCAAGTCACCCAACTCCTCGGCTAGAACCCTAAATATTGAACCATCCCGCTCTTGTCTGACAAAGATGCAGGAAAATGGATGTGACTTTATTTTAATAATCTGTAGGGAATGAAAGGATTGAATGAGGAATTATGTGAAAAAATGAGATTTGAGGAGTGATTTGAAGGAGAGGAGGGAAGCTTCATGGAGCTCATGAAGTATATTCACAAAGCTTCCTGTGTGAAAGAGATCCTTGGTGCTAAATATAAAATTAAAGGAAGCGATGTTGTACAAGAGAGAATTCTCAAATCTATGAGGTGTTGTGGTCTAGTCGTTAGAGCAGGGGACTGACTTTCTGGATTCTGACCACTGACCTGACTCTGATGTGTGTGTTCTGGGGCAATTCAATTAGTCTCCTGAAGTCTAATATACAATAAATTACTGTAAAGTGGATTACCTCAACCCAGATTATCCAAATTAAAATTATCAAAATTTTAGATTAGTCCCAGGAATCCAAAATCCATATAGAAAGAATTCTACCTCTGATTATCTGATGCCCCACCAATATGTCAAATAATCAGCGTTTACATATGCAGAGTAATAAACCTCACATTGAGGTGTTGTGAGGTTTAATTAATTGATGTCTGTAAAGGGCTTGAAAATCATCAGATGAAAGGAGACACGGAAATCTAATTAATAGCATGCAATTACTACTAATATATCTGGTCTGCCATTACTTTGGGACCAACTAATCAAAATCTAGGACCATTTCTTTTCTGTAGAATTCAATTATAGTTACTCAGGGATTTCCACAGCATGGCTAAAATTTCTTAACAGAACTGAGACAACAGCTGGTTGGAAATTTTCTGTCAGAAAATATTTCAGACCAAAAATGCACTTTCCACAAAATTGGAATATTCCACAGGCAAATCTTGATTTTCCAGGAAGTTTTCAATTCTCCATCAGGAAAATCAAAGTGAAATATTCTGTTTTGGTCAGATCGACCCAAATTGGATTATTTTGTTGTGTTGAAATGAACCTGGAATGTTTCATTTCAAAGCATCTTAATAAAACACTAAACAGAATTTCTGTATCAGCACATTGTCTTATGGGAATTTAGTTCAGGCCTCTTTTTCTCTCTTATGGGCTGAGCTCACTGGAGGACTACATCTCCTATAATGTAAGGCGGATTTTTCTCTGACCAAGCTGTGTGAGAGTCATATGACTCTCGGTATACCATGGGAAACAGTCTGGCCAGGGATCCTGGTGTACAGGAGAGACTGGGGCATCTGGCTCCCAAAACACAAATCCCATCAGGCAATGCAACACAATGAGAAAATGCAGTTTACTGTAGAACTGACTCAAGCGGAGCATTTCAGGTCAGCTCAAACAAACAAACGAAACAATGTTTCGTTTTGATCATTTCAACATTCTTTTTTTAATTTGAATCTTTTTTTAAAATTTTCATTCTTTGAAAAATTTCAAAATTTCAATTTTTTGCTCCAATTTGGGATGAAAATAAATGTTGAAATGTTAGAATTTCCCCCAGCAAGGAAATTCTGAATTTCGTTCTGCTCTGTTCAAGACCCTCTTATTTATGTGCAAACAATTCACAACAATTCAGCTAAAACAAGCGCAGAGGTTTGAGAGCCCTGGAATAAATGACTTCAGACTAAGAATTGCCATCTTCATTATCTAATCTTTTCTTGAAGTAAAAATGCCTGTAAACTATTCAACTCCAAATATATGAAAATCTGTGTTCTGGTGATTCAGATCCATGTAGTGACCAGATGTCCCAATTTTATAGGGACAGTCCCAATATTTAGGGCTTTTTGTTGTATAGGCATCTATCACCCCCCACCCCCGTCCTGATTTTTCACAGTTGCTATCTGGTCGCCTTAGATCCATGTTCTCTCTATGTTTACAGGAAGAAGGAAATACAAGCGGTATTCCTATTCATTATTTACACCTTGTCAAATCTGAACAAAAAGCAGATGTTCTGCCTTTACTTCCATTAAGAAGCTGGTTGTGTCTCCTCCCTCCTCTACTCCTCCCCCCCCTCCAGTCAACAAGTGAAAGAATTTTAAGGAAGACACCATGTGTTTCCTAGTAAGGTGCTTCAGGATATTCCTAATACTTAATACATGCACCACACTGTAGGTTTTATTCCTTGGATCTACTCTATTCTATTCAGGCTCTTACAAACCCTTAAATTTTTTTTGGCAGCTTCCACAAGTGAAGTGAGCAACATGACTAGAATTTGTCACATACGGTTCTCTCCTTCCTCCTTTTCTCCCCAACATAAAAATTACATGAGGTTTTGTTTTTTAAATTTTATTTTCTGCTGTGCTCTGTGTTTTTATTACTGAAATCAAAGACAAAGAAGTAGGCCTCGCACTTGGAGTGGAAGTTGGTGAGGACTGAGACAGTTCTTAGTACCCATGGGAGCTCATATCATGGTCTCAGACTGGCTTTTGAGAAAGCTGTCTCCTGCACACGTGAGCTTATGGTGGACAGTTCTATTGTGCCTGAAGAGCAAAACTGTTGACTATGGTCCTCATCAAGGAGCATCAGACATTTTTTTAGGTATCCTGGGGCCCTGTCCATTGAATGCCTTGAAGATATGGATAAAACTCTTGAATTGGACTCAAAGATCTATGGCTTCCCTCTTTCCACCATCTTATATGGTGTGTCAACAAAACTTTATTCACTTTTAGATCTGCAGATTAATGGTCATGCACATGCTTTAAGGTAAGTAATCAGTATGCAGAAGGCACACAAACACCCATTTCATTAGCATTTGGTCTACTAATAAGGAAAAACATCTTGAGTTTCCTGGCTAATGGCATACAGATTACTGCAAAAAATATTCCAGATGTCAAGTTTACATGCAATGAATAAGAAAGCAAAATACAAGTACAATTCTGAGGGTATATTTCTACTGCACCAACCCATATGAATTTGTCACAGCCCTGACCTGGAGACGTGATCCTCTGGAGATAGAAGAGGGAAGTTCAGTCTCCATATACCTCAAACAACATCTCTGATCTACCTTACTGAGACTGCCAGTAAGGGTGACAATAGGTGATTACAACTTACAGTTGATCCAAATTGGTATGAAAAGGTTCAGGTTCCTTTTTAAACTAAATTGGGCATCTTGCAAGTCAGGCCTCACCTCCTGTATCTTCTTCTGTTATGAAAGTTTGAATTAACTCATGTATCCATCTCGATTAGGCATTTGTAACACACCAGTCGCCACTGTAACCGGCTCCAAGCATGGAGTGGTATAGTTGACAGTAATGGCATTTCCTTGCCACAGATGCCTGTTTTATAAAGTCACATGAAGCTGCTGACAATATGCTCACATTGGCAGAAGCCATTTTAGTGGGTTTGCCCTTGTGAAAAGAGAAACAAAATGTGTGAGACTTTATATAGAAAGAATATTGAAAAGCCAAGGAGTCACAGACAAATCAAAACCGCTTTAGGAAAAGCATATGCTTATATTTAGTGCTCTGGGAGACTTACTTAGGGGTGAAAGTGTCCAATTAGAAGTTCCAGAGGGGTAGCCGTGTTAGTCTGTATACAGCAAACACAACGACAGTCCTGGAGCACTTTAAAGACTAACACATTTAATTTCTGCAGGTATAAGCTTTTGTGGGCTGCAACCCACTTCGTCAGATGCAAGAAATAGAAATGAGTTCCAGCTCTGCAGTTTCCCGCTGAAGTTTGTTTTTGAAACTTTTTTGTAGAAGTATGGCAACTTTCAAGTCAGCTACAGAGTGTCCTTGGAATGGTTCTCTCAGTACAACAAGTAATTGTCACTGTTCACACATTCTCACCTTCTAATCAATGGTTGTGAATAGGCTTCATCCACTCTAACTGAATGGACTTTGCTAACACCTACCCTCCCCATGGTTACCCATCCCTCCCCATCCTTACCCTTGGATGTGTACATATGCTCCCTATCTCATTTGTATTTCTTGCATCTGACAAAGTGGGTTGCAGCCCACGAAAGCTTACGCCTGCAGAAATTAAATTTGTTAAGTCTTTGAAGTGCTACAGGACTCTCGTTGTTTTCGTCCAATTAGAGTTTTCCTTCAAAGGCTCTAGCTAGTTTGCTGCTGGGGGACAGTATGCTCACATGAGGTCAAGAAAGTAACGTTTAGATCACAGAACCAGAAGCCAGGAACTGCCGAGTTCTAGTCACGGTTTTCCCACTGATGTCTTCCATGGTCTTGCACACATCTCAAATAGTATGCCTCAGTTTCTAATTGCTAATTATTAATTATTATCATTAACAAAAAAATCTGTAGGAGTAACATGTATAAATGGTTTCATACACTTCTAGGAGGTACTTGAAACAGACAGGGTTGAAAATTGTGACCAGGACTCTTAGCCATTCTGCACAAGTAACCATGTGTGTCAAAACGTGTACGTTATTTAGGATTCCACTGATTGTGTTCTGGGGCTGGGAGGAGCTGGAGTGATGGGAAATTTTACGACAGGCTGTCTGTTTTACAGTATGGACGAAGCATGTTTGCAAACTCAAAACTCGACAGATCTGATGTAGCACCTTCTCTGACAATATAAGATGAATGTATCACATATTAGGAGTTTTTTGGTGCGCGAGTGTGTTTGTGTGGGAGGTGGGGGCACTTTATTTGCTGTCAGAGGAAATGAACAACCTTACCTTAAGGTTTTCATAAACTGTCATCTTTAATCAGACGCACACAGCAAGATTGTCAGCTCTTATAAAGCATTAAAAAATGGCATGAGAAGTTAATCCCCTCCCCCACCCCCACACACCATTTTCGCACTGACCTGAATCAGAACTAATCCTCTTCTTAGCAATGTCACAACAACAAGCTTTTTGAAATGTGTTTTTGTAATTCAGCTACACAGACTTTATGAGAGCCTGTCAAAGGAAAGAGTTAGGATGTGCCTGCAAGAAGCATTCATTCCTGCTGTCAACAGAATAAAGCACTAAATGTCAACAGCAAGGGACTCCTTGACTAAATGTCTTCTAAATACTCATTAAACCCGAGAGAGGAAAAATTCACTAGATGGGTGTCAAGTTGTTCACTAAACATTTTGTTGTCTGAGATCCAGAGGTCAATTGAAGTAAACACCTAGTCTAAGAAAAGTTGCATAAAACATTCACCATATTCTAGAACAAACATTAATGATGCGGCCATTAAGCATCATTGTTATTACTGGAGTCAAGATCTCCCGAGTTCTACATCCCATCCATCATTGATTAACCATGCGGTTTGGGTAATTCACAGTCTGACTCAGTTTCCTGATCGGTGAAGTTTAGAAAGTACCTACCTTGTACTAGTGGTGTTAAAAACAACTAGCTAAATGTTCATACAGTGCTCTGAAGATACAGAATGGCTATATGCAATATGTCTTGATACAAAATTAAAAATTCTTATTCAAGAATGATAAATGGTAACATTTTTAAAAGGGTCTCTGAGGGCTGGGGGTTTGGGTTTTTTTTTTTGCCAATTTTTAACAATTCCTTATATGCTTAACTAATAACATCTTAGATTATTAAGTTTGAGTTTTTAAAATCTATTTTCTCTTCTCCGTGTAAGCTATTTGGTTGTTTTCTGAAGGTCATTCAGCTTCATCCATGGAAGAAGAATGGTCAGTTTCATTTTGCTTCGGAATAATTTTTATTTTCTGGTTCCCCTGCACTAGCATGATACTGCTCTGTTTGATTCACTGAAAGTCCAGAGGATTTATTTTAATTTACTGATTTTTAAAAGATTTTTTTTTTTTAATTTATATTATATTTAGTAAAACCATAATTTTGGGTCTAAAACTATTTGACATTGTGTGCTTAGTTTAATAATTACATCAACAGTTACATTTTATTAATGTAAATACATTTTTCCTCAATGTATTTTAAGATGATTTTAACATGATGTAAAGACATGATAATATAAATTAAATATACATATATAAACACGCACCACATACATATAGACCAACATGTTCATGCTTCCCATTTATCTGTTTCACATAATAGCAACCTAAGTAATATGAAATTAAAGTAATTGCATAATATTTCTCTACAGCATTTCATAGCATAAATTATGATTTACTGAAAAACAGTTTTTATTTATTATTAATTATTAAAGCTTCATAAATATTACTTTTTTGTAAAGTGTTACCAGCAAAGTACTCATAGGTTCTTAATTATGTAACTGGATTCTTTCATTTAAATTATTTACAGACATACATTTAAAATCACAACCATACGGTATTTGCATCTGACATTTTCAAAGCCATTTAGGTAATCTAGCATCCAAATCCCTTAGGCTATGATTTTTAAGTTTGCTAAAGTGTCTAGTAATTGTTCCATTTTAGCAGAAGTAACAATGATCTTCATTTTATAAAACACCTATCAACTTGATGGATCCCTGAATTAAATTAAAGCTTGCAGTGGTTATTTCCAATACTGCACTTTAGAAAGATAAAACATACTTATTAAGCAAATATACATATGTATATTTACATATATTTCATGCATAGTATTTATGTATATGTAACAACCTCCCTGCATGGATTGTCAATGGCATTTGAATCCCAAACTTCAGCACTTTAGCACAGACTGATAACACGTGGCTGACAGAGTAATTCTAACAGGCAGCAGGAGTAAACCATTGTCCTCCAGAACTAGTCCCTAGAGAGGGACACAGCACATGCTGTCAGTATTTTACCTACATATTCTCTCTCTCTCTCTCTCTGTTTTTCTCACTGTTTCAGCAATGGAATGGATCATGAAAGAGTCAGAAACTTTCCAAGATGCTCTAAGGCAAACACTGCTATTTTTAGAATTATGGGGGTTAGTTTAATGTGGACCCAATAGCTTAATATGTTAAATTAAATTCAAAGCAATACAAAAACCTACTTTACAGCAACTTTGACAGGGGTCATGTAATTCATGCATTTAAATGATGAGCTGTGTTTCCCATGTGACAAACTAGATCACCAGATTGTCAAGATGGCAATTCTGTTTATTATTATTCTCTTTTACTTTATGTAAAACACTCTAACTAATCACGCTCTGCAACCGGATGCAGTGATTAGAATACCAGTGATATTACATTGCAGTTTTTCCTTTCCAGCAAGCTGGCTAGTTATCTGACAGAGACTGCCCATCAGACAGACAGGTAAACTGAGGTGCCAAGACAGTTTAGTTTTGCCATTCCATTTCCTGACATGGATACAAACTTGCTTAGAAGCAACTGCTTCTTTGAGTTGATGAGCAGCATTTTGCTCTCTGTGCTATCCTGCAACTCTTTTAATTGCTGTCTGATCCTAATGAAGTGTGGCTGATGATAATAAAGAGATATCCCCGTGAGGCCTTGATACCTAATATCCAAACATTGTTCAACTGCATTAGGATCAGAGTTTTCACAATTTGAAATGTTATCGTCCCCTATGTCTCCAGCTCCTTCTCGTCCGTCTCCCCCCCCCCCCCCAACACACATACAGCCTCAAGACTGCTGACATCTGTTCTTCAATTGTCTGGTAATAAACATACTCCATAAAGCATATGTAAAATGATTATTACCCTGAAGAGCCAAGTGCCTTTCAAATGCCAGCTGAAACAAACAAACAAAAAAGAACACCAAGCAAATGTTAGAACAGACTTGTCACTCAGGCTGTTAAGATTCCACAATGCACAGGACTTCAGATTTGGTCCATCACATTGTCTTCTGCCAATGGGAGATGTTAGGCCACACACCAATAACACCTTCTGCCCATCACATTAGCAATGCAAGCAGACGCTGGTTATCAGTGGAGGATGAAGAAAGAACCTGGACTCTCATTGTGCTAACTTTTAAACTTCAACACCTCCCACAATATTTAATTAAGGAAAATCAGATGTGTATTCTTCTTCAATTTATAAGTGCAGTTAGTTTTCATATGTTCAAAACCCGCTAGTAAAATCGGTTGCAGGGTCGGTTGAAGAGAGAGATGGAGCCGAATGGAGTGATAAGGAGCATTTATTCGGTTACAGCTTCTAGTCCACTCGTTCCCCTTTGTCACGCGCATCCAACAAAGTGAGCCTGAGTTTACAACTTTACAACTTTTTATCTAAAATAACATGTAAACACACACTTCTACAGCGCCCCATAAAACCCCTATTTGGTGATATAAATGGTTATAAAATGAATATTAATGGCTATGGGAGGCGTATAATTATACCCACTCCTGTTTGTTATTTACTACTTAATCTGCGTGCCATGTGCATTCTTACTATAAAAATAACAAACTAGCAACAAGGGAAGAACCAGAGGTCTGGGAAAGAAGAGATAACACTCTTCTTACCACTCTCTTTGTCCAGGTGGTGGGGGGAGGAATGAAAGGGAGAACATACCCCACTCACATTACGCCCTTGTTACCCTGGTACCTATCAGGTAGGTCTGCCCTGCTCCAGCCACTGCTAGGAAGTTCCCCTGATTTACTCTCTCTGTTCCTAACTTCAAGGCTAGAAAGTTGCTGTGGTTTGCATATGATTATTGCTTGTGTAGTACATGGCCTTTTTAGCCCAAGCCAGGGGTCCCCCGGAGGACAATTTGTGTCCAAAGTCTGGGCCCAACTCCCAGCCCCCCGAGGAATGTTGCCCAGCACTGATATCCTTTGTCCCCGCGCCCACAAAATCTATCCCCAGGAATCATCTCCTTTTGAATACCCACTTGGCCTTCCGAAAATCCACTGTTCATTTATTACATGTGGGGCTGTAGATCATTATGGGCAGGTAATTAATCTGGGGTTTGGTGCATATCTCATTTGTTCTAGTGGAAATTAGGACCCACATCCCATAGCAGCATAGCATTTCCATTCCCAGTTCTGGATTGCTACTCCACATGAATTCTCAGGCAGGCATGCTTTGAAAACAGTTCACATATTTGTCCTTTTTGACATTTTGCAATCATAAGTGTTGTGTATGGAGCAACAGAATATAAGAGTTCAGAGGCAAAATAAAAAATAACAAGTGCATTTTTAAAGGATGGTTTTATTCTGACAAATGGCTACATAAAAATAGCACCTCACTCAACAGATTTGCTCTCTGTGCACATTCACAATCATTTTTGCTGACTTCACTGATTAAAGCTAGTGTTTACTGTTTTTAACTCTTTTTAGTTCTGCAGAGCCAGTACAGTTATGGAAGAGTGAACTTCATGTTATTGCTTCTTGTGAATCATCAACAGAATTGATTATTAAGTTCCAATATTGTTGTAGCAGTGTTGGTCCCAGCATATGGTGAGCTAATATCTTTTAATTATATTAGGTAATATCATAATAATATAATATTTTAATAATAGACAGCCCAAACCTGAAAAAGAGCTCTGTGTAGCTCAAAAGCTTGTCTCTGTCACCAGCACAAGTTGGTCCAATTAAAGATTTTATCTCACCCACCTTGTCTCTCTATTAAGTTCCAGTCAGTTCCACTTAGGCAAACCCAATCAAGACAATAGTGTTGCACAGGTAGAACGTATATTACTGAGGATAACGGGGCTAATCCAAAGCCCAATGAAGTCTAAGGAAAGTGCCATGATGTCCAACGGGCTTTGGATGAAGGTTTCAGCCTAGTGTGCAAGGAGGCCAGACTCCAACCTGATTTTCAGAGCCCAGGTTGCAACAGTCAGAAAACAAATCTGAGCATATTTTATTGGGAAATCACAGAGACACAGTAAACATGGAGCCCCAGGCAATCATTTAAACACAACCGCTTTTCAGAGTAGAAATACAAAATGAGAGATTAATTCAAACTCAGGACCAGGAGCGCTGGAGGATTCTGGTTTAGAACTCTCCACACAAGACTCAACCCAGCAGGACATTAAGTGATAGCACACACAGCCAGCAAAACCTTAGACAGGAGTGTTATATCATTGGAGCATTCACTGATATTTCAATGATCCTGAGTCAGCTCTGTGCTTCCAGTCTTTAAGTGTTTGAATGAACAACAATTAGTACCCGAATTTAAAAAAAAAAAACTTTCCTGTTAATGCAAAAATTTAGGCTGATAAAAATTAGAAAATATTAGTTTGCACCAAACTGAGGAGTGAATCCACCCCAAATTAGCCTGCTGCATACTAACCGCCCATGTGGACCCTGCTGATGCACATTAGCAATTCATTAGTCCACTTTGAAATAGTTCTCTTTGAAACGGGACTAGACAAAAGGGCATTAATGAATTGTTACTGCACATCAGAAAGGGCCAGGCAGACATGCAGCCCCTGGTAGGCTAGGATGGTGTAGATCTGCATGTTAGCTTTCCACCAACTAAATAATCACATACACAAGCCCTAACAAATCAAAAATGTAAAAAATAAGCAGGTCTAAAAGAGTTCTCTCCATAACAGCTAGGCATTTAATACAAGAATGTATAAGAGACAGTGTTGTCAAAGGTCTGGCAAACACACACTAATTGCAAGATTTTGTGCTTGGAGGTCTCCCAAATGTCAACATTATTTACATAAGTCCATCAAATTCTGCTCTTTTCATCCAAAAATGATGTACTAAGGCCAGTTGATTCTATGGTCAGTAGCCATATTACAACCTGGGTTATCTGATAAACCAGTACTTTATCAGGAATGTGTTTGCTTCCTGTTGTTTTTCTGAATGCCTTATTTCTAATTTTTTTAATTATTGTTATTTTTTATTAAAATAGTCAGTGCCACCCTCATCTCACAAACTGTATTATTGGGAACCAAATCTTTCCATATCATAGCAACTCTAATTTGCAGATACGGCGAGAAAGATTTCATTGTACATAGCAGAACATATTGTTGTTAATTACAATCAAACAGCCAGGTCTTTTACAAACCTATTTATTCTCTTGATGGATACGGTTAGTAGCATTATGCTAAATGAATCTCATTACTAAAAACTCCCCCCTTTCAGGCTCACCTCACTGCGGAATGAGGTGAGCAAAAGGATAATTTGTGCCCAAAAGCCATTTTTTCTCTTCACGCAGTTATTGATGTGCTACTCCACAAAAGTAAGTTAAGATGTTGCAAATGCCATCTTTTTCACTGTGTGACAAGCATATTGTACTCAAAGATCTTTCAATCATAAATCTTGTTATAACGGCTTTTATGACACAAATTATTTCCACTGCCTACCCATCAAGCTGGTTATGAAACCAGTGTGTGTCATGAAAATTGCTATTCCAAATGCATCATCTGTGTTTGATTGCCAGAGAGGGAGGGGCAGGTGGGAGTGAGAGGAGAGAGAAAAAGGGGAAAGAAGTTTTCATTATGCCTCACATACTCGTAAAGTATGTCAGCAATAAAATAACATCAGATTGTCTGTGACAAGCCAACAGAGTCACTACAGATGAACAGCCAGAACTACATGCCATTGTCAAGTGGTCACTTTGTATAGCACATTACAATAATAGCTGTTTCTTTTTCATAATAAAGTGGGTTATGACTTTAAGCAACATGCTTTCTGAAGCTATTTACACAGTAGTTATTAATTACCAGTAAACTCATGAAACGAGGACTTTAAATGCACAGCAAAAGCTCCTTGTCAAATGAAGAAAAAAAAGTATATCATACAAGTTAGCAACCAGTGTTGCTTCCAATGTAAAGGAACCAGGGAGAAGTAAATTGCATTAACAAAAATAATCTAACTCGTTTATTGCTAATGGCTCATATAATATTATACAATAATAATGTGAATATACGTAGTCCCATTCATCCAAGGATTTCAAAGCACACAACAAATGTTAATTAATATATTCTTGCCACAGGTAGGGATTTATTATTTAAGACCTATAAAGGGAGGCTATTATAGAATCTTAGGCATGGTTTACACTGATAATGTAGATCGATGGAATGCGGCTTCCGTTGACCACTTAAAGTATGCATCTCCATTGGCATGTCAGTTCTGCTGACCTAAATAGCGGTAAAATTTGACTTAATAAAACCACCTCCACAAGCTGAGCAGGCATTGGCGTGTGCGCAGCAGAGAGTGAAGGGTTTGAAAAAATGGCGCGAAAAGCAAGAGTCTGTTTGTTTGGACTGGGACAAGAAGGGAGGGGCAAAAGGAGAACGTTGCATCATGGGAGGACAACAACTTGCCCAAACGCCCCTACGGGTAGTTGCACTGTGGGACAGCTACCTACAGTGCACTGCTTTGATTGTCTACGTAAGCAAGGATGGCGGGGATGCACTTCCCTGACACAATGAGCGTGGTGTGATCATGCTCCTCTGAATTCAGCAGCTTGAAGGTTGATTTAAATTAAATCGACTTTGCTCTGCAGTGGAGACATACCCATAGAAATGTAGGGTTGGAAGGGACATTGAGAAGTCATCAAGTCCAGCCCCCTGCACTGAAACAGAACCACGTATACCCAGACCTTCCAGGTATTTGTCTAACCTGTTCGCCCACAACCTCCCTTGCAAGCTTATTCCAGTGCACAACTATCCTCAGACCAATTCTCCAATTTGTCAAGGTCATTTTGAATTTTGATCCTGTCCTCCAAAGGGCCTGCAAATCCTCCGAGCTTGGTATCACTCACACATTTTATAGGCATACTCTCCACTTCGTTATCCAAGTCAATAATGAAAATAGTGAATAGTCCTAGACCCAGGACTGATCCCTGAAGATACGTCCTCCCACTTTGATAGCAAACCATTGATAATTACTCTTTTGAGTATGGTCTTTCAACCAGTTGCACACCCACCTTATAGTAATTTCATCTAGACTACAATTCCTAGTTTGTTTACTAGACTGTCATGTAAAATTGTTTCAAAAGCCTTACTAAGATATATCACATCTACAGCTTCCCTACGACCTACTAGGCCGGTAACCCTGTCAAAGATAGATCACTTTATCTCCATTTTATGGCTGAAGAAATCGAGGCAAAGAAATATTATGTGATTTGCCTAAAAGCAGTTAGCAAGTCATCTCTAGAGAGGGGAACAGAACTCGTATGACTCCCAGCTCTGATCGCTAAACATGGCCACCTCTAGAGGTATGGACACAAATTGAAAACAAGTGTGTGAGTGTTAGCTGTCCAGGACAAGGAACATGCTTTACTCCATAACTCTGATCCTGAGCAATAATGAATGCCACAGCACTCGCTGACTTTCATGCAATTGGGAGTTTTTGGTTCCCCTAATGATGAGGCCCAATGTTTATAAAGTGCTGCAGAAATTAACACTAACATAAGTGATTTTTAACAATAATATAAATAATGTTAAGAGACGACGTTATTCTGAGGTCTGTTCTGCCACCGACTGGGAGAAAATCAGGCACAACAGGGAAGGGGGAATCTCATGTGAAAAAGTAGAGGTGAAAGACAAGTTCGTAGGCTACTGCACAGAAAAACAAACCTCATATTATTCTGCACTGAGGATAAAAAGAAAATTAATCACTAAATCACAAGGTGGAAAGGGTGAGATTAAAATTGAACAGCGCTGCAATAAGCCTCCTACTTCTAACTAACTCAGCTCAGATATTTTAAATTTCCAACAGTCCTTGATGAGCTTCCAGCTCAGAATTTCTAATGTATTTTAATAATTGATGCTACACCCCAGACCAGGGGCTTAATTTGCAGTCCATAAGTTGTACTTGTTTGCCGAGAAATTAACTTACCTTGCAGTGCAGAAAATATTCCTCTAACTTTTATTAAACATAACGGACAGTGAATGATAAACAATTTGCCACAAGCTGTGATTAAACTTTTCCCAGCCGTGATCAATAATAAATTACATTGTTTGATGTAAAAGGGGTCAAAACAAGCAAGTAAGCTCAGGAGGAGAGCCATTGAGCTTGAAGAGATGAGGCGTACATCTGCTGCAAAGCTACTTGGAGACTTTTTACATATGGAAAATAACTTTATAGCAAGAGTGTAAATATACTATCGCTGTTATATTTCATCTCACAAACTGCACCACCTTTCTCTACAAAACAAAACAATCCTTAACCCTCTCCAAGAGGAACGCAATTGAGGAAAGCACATTATTTCCACTTGCTCCAACTGATTATTTGTATTTATAGATACACATATGAAACCTTACCTGAGTAATGGATGGAAGATGATAGTAATATTTCTTGCACCTGGTTTGCAGACAAACTTTGATCCACCACCTTCGATTAAATTATCATCAGGGCCTCCTTGAAAACAAAATCACACAGAAGATTTTTCTCTCCAGATCTGAATGTACCCTTTCTAAAATTCCTTAGTGTCTTAAAATCATTCCAGGCTCCCTCCTCCCTCAACATGCATTATGAAAGGTCTGTAATTAAAAGAACATATTTCAGTTCTTCTGTGCTGATAAGAAAAACTGGGTTTGTAACGTGTAACATCTGACCAAAAGACAAAATAAAGACAAGGATCACATCACCATTAATAAGCATAAGAGACTGTATTCTTTCCTGGTTGTTAGCAACAGCATAGGCTGAGAATTGGGCTAGAGGACTGAGCACAGATTAGGCATCAGTAGGACCCAGCTTCTATTCCCACTGTTGCATCTGAATTGCTATGTGACCTTGGGCAAATCATCAACGGCCCTGTGCCTCAATGTACCCATCAACTTTCTTAGATACTTATATGGCCTCCATTGCCATAGTTGTGAAATGCTCAGATATTATTGATGGATTCTATCCTCACAACACTCCTAAAAGTAGTACTCCCATTTACAGATGAGAAACAGAGTTAAAGTGACTCGCTCAAGATAACACAGGAAGTCTGTGGTAGAGTAGCAAATGGAACCCAGGCCTCCCAAGCCCCAGCTTAGTGTCCAAACCAATGAACCATCCTTTCTCAAAAGAATACGTGTCTCTATTAGTTGATCTAACAGCCGGGCACTGGTCAATAGGGATAACACCTACCTTTAAAAGTTGTTTGGAAGCTTAACTATACTGTCTGGAAAGTGCTTTAAGACCTAGCATGAAAGGCTCTAAAAAGTGCAATATATTATTGCATTTTACACCCTTTATCAAATGCTGCAGCTCTTTGTTTTCTTGATAGCTAGCTTGGTTTTTATATTGTGTATCTTATGATGTTTTAACTATTGTTCCTTTTTATTTTATTTTGTTTGTGTAGCACCATTGATTTTTAGATCTCTTAGGTAAAGTGAGTGAAACAATTTCCCATACTATTTGACTCTGGTGACTTCACTGCAGTACAGTACATGCAAAAACAGTGTTTTGCAGATATGGCAGAAATAATCTGATTTGGCAAATTCACTTGCATCCGTTAAACAGAGGGCCATCTCTAGTAAAAGTTATGGAAGGTACAGTATAAACATACTTAAGTGTGATTTACAGTGCTGAAATCTAGTCTAAAGATCTTAAAATCAGAAATGAAACACCAGTCTTGTGCCATTACATCTGTACCAAAGTTACTGCCACAGATAAATCCCACCATCAATTGATTTTAATAATCTGCGGTGGCAGATGACAGAACAAGGAGCAACGGTCTCAAATTGCAGTGGGGGAGGTCTAGGTTGGACATTAGGAAAAAGTTTTTCACTAGGAGGGTGGTGAAGCACTGGAATGGGTTACCTAGGGAGGTGGTGGAATCTCCATCTTTGGAGGTTTTTAAGCTGCGGCTTGACAAAGCCCTGGCTGGGATTATTTAGCTGAGGTTAGTCCTGGTTAGTCCTGCTTTGAGCAGGGGTTTGGACTAGATGACCTCCTGAGGTCCCTTTCCAACTCTATGATTCTAACCATAGATATAGACAGAAAATAACAGTAACAATGGCATTTTCTTACTCAACAAAGCCATTCATTCTGTGGGTCAAATCTCTTGACAGCAACAAGACTGTACTCCTGTTAACACTTAACACAACTTTTGGAGAGCAAGCTGGATTCTGTTCTGCCTCAGACATGAATGACAAATAATTCTGACTGTGGAATCGTTGATCATTCAGTACATTACATCATCTTGGCCATTTTCCTTTGTCATTCAGCATTGGTCACTTTGCGGCTGGTAACGGAGTATTAAACACACAACCTTCTCCCTTCATGGCCTTTTTACTTCCAAGTATTAGGCTTCTAAGAACCAGGGCTGAATCTAGCCCTAAGCAATCTGTTAAGTCAGTTGGGTTGTGCTCGTAAGGATTTTGGTGGTATTCTTGTAAGGGCAACAATAAATAAATAATAGATAAAGAGCCTACTCACATTATTTTGATAATCCCTCTCCCATTCACAGCACTACCCGAAATCAAACCAGTGGCCCCATAGTACTATGCTTTTTGCCCTGATGTCCATCTCCCAGGAGATGGGAGGAAGGCTGAATCTTGAAGTGACTCATCTTCTTTTCAGAGTGAAGTTTACATGATTCAATACATTGCCTACTATTCAAGTCAAACAAAAGCTCCACTACTGCTAGATGCATTTGGTCACTATGTTAACAATCTTAGTACAGAGATCAGGGACCAATCAGTTGCTAACTCCCTTTGCACCCTAGAAGTGGTCCCTCCAGTCCAGTATTGTTATATAGAACAATTCTCAGCCCTGTCAGGCTGACATGGATTCAAAGAGATCCGCACAATGCCCCTGTGATGTAGGTAAATGCTCAAATTCCAATTCAACAGATAAGGAAACAGAGGGCTTGTCCACACTTAACAGCACTGCAGCTGCACTGCTTAGTGAAAACACTACCTACAGCGACAGGAGAGCCTCTCCCATCAGCATAGGTACTCCAACTCCCCGAGAGGCGGTAGTTAAGTTGAAAGGAGACGCCCTCCCATCGACATAGCACTGTCTAAACCAGGAGTTAGGTTGATACAACCACATCACTCTGAGATGTGGATTTTCCACACCCCTGAGCAATGTAGTTATACCATCTAAAAGTTCGTAGCATAGACCAGAGCTGAGACATACAGAAATTAAATGACTCTGAGTCACGGACAGAACCCAGAGCAGACTTCAGGACTTCCAAGTCTTGACTTCTATACTTCTGTGTGGAAAATCTTTATCAAAGATATTTCTGTATACTGTATTGTCTGAGTCTTTTATGGGATCATTTCCTGGGTGGGTGGGTGACAGGGGGAGTGAATTAACCACATAAACCATGGGTATTTAGATTTATTTTGAATACTTTGACAAGTAAACTCAGTTCCCCAGATGTGCATTGTATATAAATATAAACAGAAGAGTTTGGGCACATTAAGACACATGAAACTTTCTGAGCTAACAAGAGGATTCAATGAATTCACAGAACTAGCTAAGGATACATAGTTCATAAATATTTGCTGGGTGCAATTAAAGAAAGGACAATTCTCAAAAATTGAAATTGAAATGTTTATTTTCAAGCTGACTTAAAAAAGAGTCACAAATACAACAGAATTTAAATAAGGAAAGGAGAAAAAAGCACCACTTACAAAGAAAATTATTCATTTCTCCTATTAACATCAGACACCGCATTTTCCACTGGGGTCTGTCACTAACTGACTTATTGAAGCACTCATTCAAGCATGAGCTACTGAGGCATGTACTAGGAAATACAGGCTGAAATTAAGAAAAGGGTGTTATTCTTGTTACATCAAGTCACCCTGCACTAATCAATATTATTGACTGGGACGAACTTCATAGTAAGGAATAAAGCAATCTGTCTTATCTGCTTGGGCACATTATGCAAGCGAGTTAGGAACTGCACTGGTGGGAAAACCAGAATGCAGGCAGAAGCAGCAGCTTTTTATTATTCTCTGCTCTTAAACTTTCAATTAATAATAATGGATGCTCTGTGCGTAGGTGGGAGCTACAAAGAAAAGTAATTGTATTTATATTAAAATATTTTACCAGAAAGATGCACTGATTCACAGAGCTCATTTCCAGTGGTGTCCTGGATATACATACAAAGGCACACTGCGGCAAGAAACCTTTCTATCGCAATAGAACCTATAACTACTCCCACTCCCTTGACCCTCTCCTTGGGCTATCATCTCCCACCTCTGCTCTTCGTAGGAACTTACCAGATATTAGTATAGACACATAGCTACAACAACACTGCATACAGCTATTAGTATAGACATATCAGTGCAAACCCCTAGCACTGAGCAGCAAAGCTGTGAGAAACCATAATTTGTACAGAAGAACTTATTCCTGATTTCAAGCTACACTGGTGCAAACTGTGGCTTACGGCCTCTTTGCTTGCATACAAAATGGGTATCCTTAATGCAGACTTTGTCTGCCTATACAGATGGTTTCAAATGGTGCAGATGTGCAGTGGCTGGCCAATGATGGCCAAATCCCTCATTAGACAAGGCCTTAGACTAAGCACTTCATGGCAGGGACTGTCTTTGTTTTGTAATACACCGTACACATCACCATGCCAACACGGCACCATCTGTCCCATGCTCCTAGTTGCTCCACACCGTCAGAGTGTTTTCTGCAGAAGGTATCTGATCATCCACCCTACAAAGGGTACGTTTACACAGCAAAATAAACCCAGGCAGCAAGTTGCAGAGCCTGAGTCCACAGATTTGGGCACGTGCCACAGTGCTAAAAACAACAGAGTAGATGTTCTCACTCAGGATGGAGCCTGGGCTCTGAGACCCACCTCCTGGACCAGGTCTCAGAGCCCAAGCTCCAGACCAACCGGGAACATCTACCGTTATTTGTAGTGTTGTGGTGCAAGCCAAGTCAGTAGACTTGGGCTCTGAGACTTGTTGCCATGGAACGGGGGGAAGCTTGCACATGTAGCCAAAGAAACCAGTGGCCTCCCAGTGGAATCCCTGACTGATCCCAGGTTAAGGAGGCAGATGATAGAGAGAGACAAAACAGCCCCCTTTCCCTCCCCTTCCTCCCAACATATCAGCATGATCTGCTGGGAGAGTTAGCACATTTGAGCATGAGGTTGGGAGCCAGGTACTCCAATATTCTCTTCCTACCTGCTACAGGCAGTGTGCTTGGAACAAGTTACTTACCCTCTCTGCGCCTCAGCTTCCCCATGGAAACAACAGTATTACCTTCCTGACCAAGGAGGGAAAGGCAGTTATGAAGCTTAATCAATCCTGAGTCATTTCTCAAAACTTTCAGGTAAGTGCTGACAGTTATCATCACAGCAATAGCTACCAGTAACATTGACCATATGAACTAGCTGTCCATGTTTGGTGCAATACTGTATTACGTTGTATGTAGAACACCTGTAACCATGTGGAATCTAATATAAACTATTGCTCCAGAAATGTCTGATTTATAGAACTGTTTTATTTTAGGTGCTTGTTTTTAACTTGAAAATAGTTTATGGCAAGCAACTATAATGGCCACATTTTATAGCAGCCAGAAACACCTTAAATGTTTTGCAGCTGTTACAAGAACTACAACTGTTGCACTCATTTAATCTCAGGAGCACCAGCTTGCTGATTTAATCTGTTGAGTAATAAATTACAAGGGAAAAAAACTTGAGGTGAAGTGAAATTTTTTCAAAGTTAATGATATCCTCACATGCTGTGCCATCAGTGAAGTGCACCCACCTGAATATCTTTGTGAGTGGGAGTCAGAGATGGGTCCATTATTAATGCATGTTTCTGTAATGGAGCCTGAAATGTCATGCTACACAATGAGCAAACACAAGATAGGAGCAGATTACTAAGAGAGCTAGAATCTCAGGATGCAACTGAATAAGCAGCAAGAGCAATACTCTGATTTTTTCCATTCTGTACTTCTCTTTGTAAGACGTAGCTCTCACATGCACCCCACATCCACTCCCAACACCTGGTCCCATGCTGCTTGTGTATCAAAATGGTTTATTTGGCTGACCATTGGGAAAGTCTTTATGTGCCATAGTGACAAAGGGACCTCTCTTACCAGCTAGAGTGGTGCAGACAGAAAACATCTTCCTCACCCATTCAATAGATGAGAGAATTGAGTAAGGAAGACAGAAGAGAAATTTTATTAAATAAATGGAGTAGCCAAGATCCATTAACTCATATAGCAAATTCCTGACATGGACTGGAAATATTCTTGTAACCAGGTTACACCAGTACTCTGCAGCTATTCTAATACCAGACATCTCCTGAGCATGGATTGCCAGTTGTATGGTAGATGTGTGATCCGAACACGTAACAAAAAAAGAGACGGTTGAAACCCTTGATCTTATTTCAGTAGTGAAATGCTCTACATTTGAATTCAAGCTACCAAAGCTAAAATGTTGGTGCAAAACCAAAACTAGATATTCCTAATTCTGGGAGAGGACAGTTCTCTTATCAGTACCAGTATTTTGAGCAATTCTCTACGGGTCTTCATTTGCAGTGAAGATTGGCATTACAAGTCTTAAGCAATGACATTCCTCAGGCAAGAATAGAAAGTGTATTTTTTTGAATCAGCTGAAACTTAAAATTCACCAAAAATTAGCCTCAGTGTTGTACTGGATTTGCAATTCTTCAAATTCATGTTTGAATAGGAATTAGTCACTGCTCAAGTTCTTAGTGTATTACCAGAAGGTGCTGAATACAGCAGAGATGACAGCTCATAGAAGCTGGTAGGATCAGTTCCTTTGGTAATAAGTCGGAAGAGGGTTTCTCTACTAGAGCAGTGGGGAGGAAAGCTCTTGCATTCTAATCAGAACACTTGAAGAAGGTGCTATTTCTAGCACATATATAGTGCTTAAAAACATCAGCAAAGCACCACACACATATTACCTAATTACCTGCTCAGATATTATAGCTGCCTTAAACCACCTCACCTTCAACCCAGATCCACTTTTGTATTTTAACACAGAAAGCTTTCATTGTGCTCTGGTAAGGGGTAACCCTTTCCAAACCATCCTGTGTTTACTGAACTGGTCTCCCAAGCCATCTATAATCAGCTGAGATATTGATGACACCATGAGTCGTGATTGTGGGTTACATTCACTTCATAGAGATGCAGAGAACCTAGCCTACTTGCTCTCTTCATTTCCCTCCCCTTTGTCAGCATGGGACAACTCCACTAAATTAATCTATGATTGGAAATTTTCTACCAACACAGGTTTTTAAGGCATATACTGAATAGTTCTTAGGCATCTCTCCATAGGCAAAGCTGCTTTCTCTCTAAGTCACCTCATGTTAATCTATGTGACCATAAAAAACAACCTCCCACTCCCCCCACCCCAAAACAACAACATGCTTGCCACTGCAATTGAATGATCAATTTATCATGCAAATCAATCAAGCCTTCCCCAGTTTGAACATAAGAACCAGTCTAAACTCTAAAAAGGAAAGGGAACCAATGTGGCTGCATCTGTCATCCTTTTTTGAAGTCCTTGATTACTTAAGGATCAGCTGGGACCCATGTGTAGCTTCAAGCTGTGCATGTGCAGCTTCAAGGTATAGAAATAAAAATGTCCTTCTGTATGAAAATGTCCATAGCTAGCTGGACATTAGTTTCTGCACAGACACAGCCGGCAGCAAGGCACATTCTTATAAAACAGACGTCAAGGAGAGAAACTAGCGACTGATCTCTGTTCCCTGTTTAATTGTATGGTTCCTAACTTATTTTTCTATTTAAATATGCAAGACTAGATTCCTCTTTTATATTTCTACTCTTTACAGTTCAACTATCTCTCACTGCATTCACTGAAAGGAGCATGCAAACTCCTATTAATAAAGTGCCTTAATTTCATTCTTGCCACATGGTTCATGGCAAAGATCCTATTTGTTTACAATTACCCAAATGTTTAAGGTACCAGACAGAGTACACTTGTCCTGTCTGAAACTGCTAACATTTAATGTTAAGAATGGGAAAATATACATCCCGTAAATTCAGAGGATTGTGATAGACAACTGTGTGGTTGATTTTCCTGCTCCTTATCACTTGCATGTTCCTTTTTAGACACTCATAGGAAAAGGAGGAGGAAAAAGGTACAGGAAGATCAGGTTCAAATAGTTTTCAGCTGCAATGTCTAGTTAACAAAGCTGCCATGGTTAGATTCTTAATCATTGGTTTATGGGCTCTTACTCATCTCCAAATAGAAATGGGTAGCTATTTCCATGGTACCTAAGCAGCATCTTTCCAGCTACCTGTTTGCCTAGGGTATTTCTAAAGTGGTTACTATGTTAGAAAATGCCCACTAGTACAGAAAGCTGCAGCGCGTGTCTTCAGCAATGGGGCCATTATGAACATATTAAACCTGTTTTCCACTACCTACATTGGCTCGCCAAAGAATAATGAATCAAGTTCAAATCCTTCTCTTCAAGGTGCTCCATTGCCTAGGCCCAGGATATCTAAAAAATCACCTAAAGCTCCGAACTGAAAACAATGGTTGACAGTTTAAGTTCTCTAGCATAATGCAGCTTTCTACCATAAGAGTTCTCGTCGGTTTGAGAGAAAGAACTTTCTCCAGGGCTAGCCTGAGACAGTGGTATGAACTACCACGGGAACTAAGGACCATCACAAACCACACCAAGTGCAAGACGCCTTCCCTACACCACACAGTGCAATGTGTGTGTTGAAACAACCTTACCAAAGCAAAGCACCCCACTACATACACTTCTCCCCGCTGGTAGAGGATAAGAGAACAAAACACATGACAGAAATTAGTCACATTGCTTAATGCACTACTAGAAGGTGCTCAGATACTAAGATGATGAGCACGGTATAAAAACCTATATTGAACAGAACACGTTGGTACCTAGATGTTGCATTAAACACAGTCTGAGCTAGCTCCTTCACCTGGAGGCTGGAGAGTCATCTCAGCATAGGCACTACCAACTCTCTGTTGGACAAGCTCAGTGGTGCACTGAATGAAGCAGGGGTAGTGACATTACCCAGGATACAATCTGAACTGTTGAACAGCTGTCTCCCCTCAATTTTACACTGCTTCGCTGTGACAACAAACATTCCTGGTCCACTCACAGGCAGCCTCCAGCATGTAAGTTAATGCCAGCTACACTGTATGAGTGCTACGGTGAGCCACTCGAATTATACTGCAGAGCAACCCCAACAAATTCCCAATCCCAGTCTTTCCCCCCCACAATGTGTGTCTTGTACTGCCCAGCCCTCTCCTGGACAACATAAGCTCACATAAAGTCCGATATTTTATTAGTAGAAAATGATATGCACAAATCCTGTTATCTCAACTGGAGTCTCTTCAATCCAAACATACTGGTTTAGATTAAACAAGTTTGTTAACTACAGATAGATAGATTTTAAGTGACAACAAGTAATGTGGCATAAGAGTCAGAATTGGTTATGAGAAAATAAAAGTAAATGCAACTAACACCTAACTTAACAAGCTAAGTGAATTCAAAGCAAAGGTCT
Organism: Emydura macquarii macquarii; assembly: GCF_026122565.2. Taxonomy (NCBI): domain Eukaryota; kingdom Metazoa; phylum Chordata; order Testudines; family Chelidae; genus Emydura; species Emydura macquarii. Next base: position 6,941,737 of record NW_027133607.1, on the reverse strand, counting down.
CTCTCACCACATGCTTCAGCAGACTTACTGGCTGAATTCCTTTCAGACAGAATCCCTCCCTCAGTCCTCAGCTGTTTCTTTGTTCCTCAGGTGTTGTAGCTGCCATGGGTAGACAGAAAGGGAGGAACAACTTGGGGTGTCTGTTCCCCGGTGTTATATTTTTCCTCCTCTTTGAGAATCATCTCCAGCTGGGATTAAGGAGACAAAGAGTCTGTGGGGACGTGAACCTCCAGCTGTTTCTTTGCCAAGATATAAGTTTCTCACTCATACTCTTTTTCCTGGCAAAGAATGGCCACTTAACCAGGTGATGGTCCATTTGATTTCACTGACATCTGGCTGAGGCATCAGTTTGCCATTTGTCTCTGAGGAACTGGTTTGTAGCTGTTTTTCTAAACTTGAAACAAGGCTCAGTAATGTCATAGAATCATAGAAGACTGGGGTTCGAAGGGACCTCAGGAGGTCATCTACTCCAGCCTCAACTAAATCATCTCAGCCAGGGCTTTCTCAAGCCAGGCCTTAAAACCTTTAAGGATGGAGATTCCACCACCTACTTCACCTTCACTTCACCACCCTCCAAGAAAAAAGCTTTTCCTAATATCCAACCTAGACCTCCCCCACTGCAACTTAAGATCATTGCTCCTTTTTCCATCATCTGCCACCACTGAGAACAGCCTAGCTCCATCTCCCTGGAACCCCCTTTTAGGTAATTGAAGGCTGCTATAAAATCCCCCCGTCACTCTTCTCTTCTCCAGACTAAACAAACCTAGTTCCCTCAATCTCTCCTCATAAGTCATGTGCACCAACCTCCTAATCATTTTCGTTGCCCTTTGTTGGACTCTCTCCAATTTGTCCACATCCTTTCTGTAGTGGGAGGCCCATAACTGGACACAATAGTTCAAAGGTGGCCTCATTAATGCCGAATAGAGGGGAAAAATCACTTCCCTCGCTCTGCTGGCAATGCTCCTACTAGTGCAGCCCAATATGCCATTAGCCTTCTTGGCAATAAGGGCACACTGCTGACTCATATCCAGCATCTTGTCCACTGTAACCCCCAAGTCCTTTTCTGCAGAACTGCCGCCTAGCCTGTCGGTCCCCGGTCTGTAGCAGTGCATGGGATTTTTCCGTCCTAAGTGCAGGACTCTGCACTTCTCCTTGTTGAACCTCATCAGATTTCTTTTGGCTCAATCCTCCAATTTGTCTAGGTTACTCTGTATACTATCCCTACCCTCCGGCGTATCTACCCTCCCCCCATATTAGTGTCATCTACAAACTTGCTGCGGGTGCAACCCACTCCATCCTCCAGATCATTAATGAAGATTTTAAACAAAACTGGCCCCAGGACCGACCCCCCTCCACTTGTTACCCGCTGCCAACCAGACATGCCATTGATCACTACCGGTTGAGCCCAATGATCTAGCCAGCTTTCTATCCACAATACTACTTTAACTTGCTTACAAGACAAGACAATGTCATACAATAGAATTTTATAACTTTTCATACAATGTTGCCACACATATTTTACTAGGACAATAATGATCAGCAAATTATGAATTTTCAAATGCTACGTCACAAGGCATACAAAATTTAGCATAGCCTTGTAAAATGGGTTAACATATGGGTACAAACTGTCATTGGGGTCCAATGGAAAAATAGAATGTGATCAAGTACTTACAGATTGCATTGTAATACATATACACAAGCAGACAGAATTAAAATTGCCCGGAGAACTTTAAATTTGGCATTTCCTAATAGTTGAGTACTCAGATTTGCAACTTTTTCTATTATTCTTTTAATGTATGGGGTTTTGTTTTACATATTAATAGCTATATTTTACTACTTTGCTGCTAAAATTTGCTTTAAAACATTTCCATCTATTGCTTTGGAGGATGTTTTTTTTCTTTGCATGAATATAATCAGTAACTTCACTGAGCACAAATTTATTCCAATTATTACAGTCAGCAGGATATATATAAAACGATTCTGAGAGATTTTAGAATCTCAGACAACTGAATATTTGCTGTGAGTGGACCACAGAGGGGTTAACAGATTGAGTATAGATCTGGGAGTGAAGAGTTCCAGACTGACATTTTAATGGGAGTTGAGCATCCAAATTCCTTTGGTGACTTTGAAAATTTCTAGGATTTTTGGATTCTAATCCCAAATCTAATCCCAAATCTGGATCACATGAGACAAGTCACTAAAACTACCTGTGCCTCCACTTCCTCATCTGTAAAATAAGGATACCATCACACATTTATTATAAAGGACTGGGATATACAGATGAAATCCACTGTGTTCATGCAAACCATTATATTATTATTAGAAAAATACAAGTTAATATTGGTGGATTTTTTTTTGTTGACTTTCAGGTTTTTTTAAAGAGGTAGCAATTTTCTATCACGCTGAGTATCACTATTAGTAATGGCTGTCAGCCCGGTGAAAGTAAATTGGAACAATACATATAATCTAATGAAATGCACTACAGGATCTGTGTTTTGTTTACTAGAGATTGCCAGAGTTCCTTCAGAGAGTTGTTTCCTAAAGATGTTCCCCCCCCCCCGCAAATGTGCACACCACCATATTTAAAAGACTCAGGAAGAAAACAATTCTAAGAGAATTTTTTTAAATTTTAAGTACCTCATAATAAAGGACATGGAACCTTGAAAAAAGTATTTTACTCATATGAGCCCCCCCACCCCCAATTCCTTTTTTAAAAGCGTATTTTCAGACTTTTAGGGTTTACAAGGTGCCAGAATAACAGCTCTGGAGATTGAAGTCAATTGCCAAACCCACAATATAGATATAAAGCACTGGTGTGTAATAGAGCCTGATTGTCATACCTATGGATTTCCACTGTGCCATGAAAGAATCCAGCTCCCAGGACTCATTAATCCTGTAGTCCAGTGGTTCTCAAACTTTTTGTATTTGTGACCCCTTTCACACACACCAAGCCCCTGAGTGCAACCCCCCGCCCTCCCATAAATTAAAAACATTTAACATTATAAATGCTGGAAGTGAAGCAGGCTCTGACTGTCAGCCCCAGGCACAGAAGGGCTTTAGCGGTCAGCTCGCAACCCTCTGTTGTGACCCCCCACTTGAGAACCTCTGCTGTAGTCAGCATGCTCGGACTATAGCGAGGGCCAGCTGTTGTGGTAGTTTTTGTGATGCAAACATTTTCTAGTGGAAAATGCAGAGACACCATTAAAACACATTTTCAATAGGCCTCAGAACCATGATGGCAACTACTCTGGGGTGGAATCTGGATGACTGACCTAGCAGAGAAAGGTTCTGTAACACTGTAAGCAACTGTCATTCCCCAACTCACCCCTTTCCTGGCTTTCAATTTTACTATCGGAAATACAATAAAGTTCAGTACAAACCTTTCCATTTAGACTGGCTGTTCTTAGGGTTCCTACCTCAGGACTGCTCAGCCCACAGACTGGATCCTCTCTCATACTCTAGAAAGACATTCCCATAAAGCCACTTGCCTCAGTAAGTTGGTACAGCCCACTTTCACCAAAATGGAGTGGGTTTATTCAAGCAAAAATTGCCAGAGTGTAAAAATCCTGGTAGCAACCATCTGAGCAATCCAACCTCACCAACATCACACACAATGATCATTGTATTTTATGTTTAAGTACATGCAACCTTTCTTTTTTGGACATATACTGACTTAGAAACTCTGTTGTTCTACTCAAAGCTGTACTGCACAGGCAGGCTTGAGACACTGCAAATTTCTGTTACAGTAGGATCAACCTTGGGTTATTACTTTTATGTATCTGAGGCACGTTCTATTACCTTCTGGCTGGATTTTTAAGATCCAGGAGTGACAACAGTTATGAAGCAACCAACCTAATTTAAACCAAAACTAAGAACTCCAAATAATATAGTAAATTAAATGTTATTTACAAGTGAATGATGCAAGTTTCTTCGACAAAGTCCTTCAGCATCAGTGCATCACAGGACTCCAAGAATATATGAATTAGATGAGATCTAATCATCTAGTGGTATCGGGTGCATTATTGCATCCGAGATGTACTGTCTGCCTGTTTTAGTGCAAGACTGCCCTCTACTCTACACAGTCATGCAATAACGGGGCATAAGACAGCTCCTTATTTCCCAACAAGAGCTAGTCCCAACACATCTAGCAGCTCACAAAGAGAGGGACCACTACATCCACTCCTGCAAAAGAAAGGAAGTTGGATGATACGCCAGAGAACATGCAGAAGCTTGTCTCTGCCCCCAGTAGCAGCTACGTCTCCCCTGGAGAAGGTGACTAACCTAGGAGAGAATTGTGACTCAGAGGCAGAATTCCCTTGTTGGTCTGCTCCTATACAAGGCAGCTACACACTGTCCCTATGATCATGTGGAATCAAAGAATTAATCATAGAATTGATTATAGAATGCCTGGTCTGAAATTGATTATAGAAGGCTTGGCCTGAAACTGGGTAGCCTGAACTGTGATGGAAGCCCTCTGGTTAAATCATTGACAGGATGCCCCAAACTGAGACTGAGATAAAGATGCTAAAATCCCACAGGATGTCTCAGAACCACCATTTAAATGCAAACTCCTTTTGGGAAACTCTAGCCCTTTTGATGTCTGTAAACCGACATCTCCTGTTCTGATAAGTATTGGTATGTGCCCCCCATTTTCCTGGCCCCATAGGAAGTTACTCCATACAGATTAGCATTTTAACATGTATTGTGTAGTCACCCATCTTTGGGTGATAGCCAGGGTCCTGTTAACCACATTGTATAATCAAGTGATTCTTTGGTCTTTCCTGTGAAAACATCTGGTGTACCCCATTGTATATACAATTGTCTTTCCTGTCAAGTATAAACTGTTAATCAATTCCACTATACGATCAACGTGTAAATGAACCTAAGCAACCCCTATATAAGTCTTTTGTATCTGGTAGCCAGGGGAAGTACATTTGCCCAGCATCCAGACATGCTGCTTGACTTCCCTATAGCAACCTGGGTTTTCCCTATGGCTATAGTATTCCCCATAGCTATGGTTATCTGATTGTGTGTGTGTCACAATTAAAGCTGCACCCGATCCAACTCTAAAATGTAGCAGCGTGACTTTATTTTTCCTCGACAATCATGACAGCTGTATATTTACAATCTAACACCTACAGAGTGAATTCCTTGAGGTAAGGACCATGCAATATTGAGAGGGTAACACAGAGATGATTAAGTGTCCCAAAAGGTACTCAGTCCCTCAACTTCCACTGTCCATCCATCACTTTTCACCAGGATAAAAAACTCAGTTAAAGTCTAGAGAGGAGATATGAACAATGATGTAACAAATTAACCCACCTTGGCTTCAAAAACAGCCACATTTAATTATTACGTGAATAATGCTTTACTCCTTTAAACAATGGAGCGCAGAAGAAGGGCAGAGAAGAGAGTGACTAAGGTGGGCAGACATTTAATGGGTTCTAGTTCACGTCAGTTATATCGTCACATAACCAGAAGAAGCTGTGCTAGAATATGTGCAGATCAAGACTGATACACCTATGCTCCTCACAACTCCACACAGATGGAAAGCATTGTCTCAATAATTAACAACACAGAATTTTGCAAAAATGTTTTCTTTGTTGTATCGTTTTTATTGATTCCCTCCCTAGGCAGGATGGTCCTGGGGATAGGTCCATTAGTGTAATTATATGCTGTGTAAACTCTGGCAAGCCCTTCCCCCCTCTGCAAACCTTTCTCCTCCCACCCTTTGTCTGTTTTGTCTATTTAGATTGTAAGCTCTTCGAACTCTGGCACAGGAAGGTAGACACGATCCAATGGCTGGAATATGAAGCTAGACAAATTCAGAATGGAAATAAGATGTAAATGTTTAGTGGTTGAGTGTGAATGTTAAAGGTCTTGGTGGATTTTCCATCACTGATAATTTTTTAATCAAGATTGGATGTTGTTCTAAAAGATCTGCTCCAGGAATTATTTTGGGGCAATTTATGGCCTGTGCTATACGGGAGATCAGGTTAGATGACCCTTCTGGCCTTTGAATCTATGAATCTACCATGCATTTCTTACCATGCATTTGCACCACATCTAGGCACAGTAGGGCCCTGATACTGGTTGCAGTCACTAAGTACTACTGTAATACAATAAATATTAAACTTAATACTAGTCCTAATAGTACTAGTAATAAACCAGTTCCTACACTGCCCTCAAATGCTTTGTATAAAGTATATTTTCAGTCTAGGATCTTTCAATATATTCACAACGAAGTTCTAGATTTTCAGAAGTGCCTGTGTGATTGAAGAGCATTTAGGCATTTCAGAAAATCCCACCCTTTGTTCTCTGTTAACAGCAAAAAATGTTTCCCAGCACTGTGAAAAATCAAGGATGAACAAGACCCCTTCGACTAGAATCGTCTACCACACTGTTTCCTTTGCTTGCCTCGCTGACTAATCCCTGCAATACAATTCCTAGAGCTTTGCCCACTTGTTTATGTTGATACTTTCAAAGTAAATTTTAGAGGCTCTTTTAATTAACTATTTATGAATTTTAAAAATAATCAATACTTTCATACCACAATACTCATTTTGATTTGTTAATCCCATAATTTAGTGTCTCGATTGCTTCCCAACTTCTCTCCAAACACTGTCCCCATCTCTCCAGCCTTATTTGCACCAATTACTGCATCCATCTCTTTGGGATATATTGCCTGCCTTAGGAGATCGCTATTTCTGAACACACCAGCTAGTTTTTGCTTGAAGACCTATGGCCTGATTCTGAACTCGTGACACTGATTTTAAACTACTTCAAGTCCATTGACTGAGTTAGCTCTGATTTTTACTGCCATGAGTGATATCAGAAACAAGTGCCTGCTGTCAATCAAATAACCTCTGGGTCATGTTCCTACTAACATGGAATGTTGATTTATACTTTATCATTGCTCCCATTACCCTAAATTTCAAGCACTCCTTTTGGAAGTCGTCTCGCCATGTATATCCTAGCACTGGGCTGATTGTGTATCGGTCACACCTGCATATTTCCTTCTACGTTTATTTACTTATTTCAGTGTATATAACTGCAGTCGAACCCTGCTTATCTGAGCCTCCGTTATCTGACTCTACCTATCAACCGAACCACCAGCACACACAAGAATATGGGAAATTGACATTTCAGCCTCTGCACAGGCAGCGGGGCTCAGGCTGTTAGTCCCGCCCAGAGCTGAAGCTCTTTGCCCATTCTCTGGATTATCCGAATTTTGGATTATCCAATCTGGACCCAGTCCCAATTAGATCTAAGAAACTGGGTTCCACTGTACTGCTATGAGAGAGCTCCAGGCATCCTTCAACTATATAATGAACCAAGTAGGCCCCCTTCAGTTACTCCCAAAATGTAACAGCCCAAAAGCAGCAAAACTGGCCCAAAACTCTTATCTCCCAAAAGAACCCCCATTCCTATCCAGTCTCACCACTCTCCCCTCTCCATAAAAGCAAGGGAGCAAGGATGAGTCTTGCAGCATGCCCTGAAGTTCAACAAATTTGGTCTGTTTCAGATCAAAAGGGAGGGGAAATTATTTTACAGGCACGGAGATCAAAGAGACAGTGCTCTCTGTACCAGCTGTGACTTTTCTATTATTCCCAGGAAGCTCCAGCTCCAGCATCTCCACTGAGCACAACTACAGTAGCATGGCACCTTCTATACACAGGTCCCCACCATTTACGGTTCAGAATCACACCAGTACCTTAAAATCAATCCAGAGCCAATGAAACTCACGCAATCAGGTTTAATATATTAACGTTATTCAGCTGTAGACCCAGATTCTGTTCCCAGGTCTGCTACCGGCCTCTTGCGTGTTTTAGGTTATGTCTACACTGACGGCGGCAACTTTCAATCTTTCAGGATCGATTGAGCGGGTCAGTGTAGACCCGCTCATTCCATCAGGAAGCTGACGTAGTAAAACCACCTCCTCAAGTGGCGTAGCACTGCGGTGCAGTGAAGACGCCACACAGAACGGAAGTACAGCAGTCGACAGGAGTTATGCAAGCTACTCAGAGTAGATTGCGTAACTCCCGTTAACTGCCGCTGAATCTCCAAGTACCAAGTTAGTTCAGGTCTCTGTTGTTTAGTTGCCAATCTGTAGAATGGGAATGATGATTCTTACCTTCCTTTCTAAAGCTATTTCAGTTCTAAGAAAGAAAAGCTCTGTAAAAGGGCTAAGTGATACTACTTAGTCCCTGTAACTTTATGCTCTATAAACAGTAGGTATGAGCCAGAGTTAACAGAATGAGAGCTGATTGTTTGAATACATTTTACTCTGATTGCTTGCCTGCAACTACATGGGGTTCCTGTGCATATTCTGACAAAATGTTATCCTTCATTATTAGATTTTGGGACATTAGTGCAAGTAATGAATTCAGATATGGTCTCGCAGTTGATGCACATACGTACTGTTCTGCTGATGTCCCCATGCTCAATCCTATTTAGGCTCCCCCAATACTGCCTTGTCGGAGAGATCCAGCACCATATGCATTCAAATAAGTTGCTCTTTAATGTTTCAAAACCTGATTTATTAGTTTCTCACACTCCATCTGCCTTGAAAAACTGCAATATGCCTTCACTTTCACAGGCTGTACAAAAGGTTGAGGTTCAATTTGACTCTACTTTATCATTTGATCAGAGTGTCAGACGCATATGTAAAGTCTCCTTTCAGCTACATAATCTGTTTAAAATTCATGCTTTTTTTTTTTTTAGTTCAGGACTCAGCAGCAGGAAATTTGATTAATGTATTTGTCAGCTCACATATTTACTATTTTTGTTGGTCTCCCTAAAATTAACATGTACAGACAGAAACCGTTCCAAAGCATAGATGCAGCACAAATCCTTACCCGAATCCAGAGAACGTGGCAGTGCTAATGAAGTGTGATTACTTATCCACATGCCACACTGCCTTCAGTTTAAGATTTTTTTCCTTTCACAGCTTTCTTTCACTATTTTCTCTCTCTAAGTGGCAAATAGCTCCTATTTAGAATTTTTATATTCCTGACATGTTTCACATTCAAAGTGAATGTCTGAAAAATAACTGGGGGGGAGGGAGGCGTGGGGAGGGCGGGAGGAAGAGAGAGAGAGAGGACAAAGATATTTCTAGTCATATAGTTATCTGTTATTTTATATTCTTGGAAATTGTTTACGTCTCCTTCCCTATATATTTCATCTGCCATAACTTAGCTTAACTCTTATAGAATATTTAAATGAAGGAAGCGTGTGTGGTGGTTGAAGCACAAACATGGGAGTCAACAAGCTTTTGATTACTCTTGGCTGAGCCACAGACTGGCTGTGTGACCATGGCTCAATTACATTGTGCCTCACTTTGACCATCTGTAAAATGGGGTTATTTTACTTGCCTCTCTAATCCTCGCAACAGCCCAGTGAATCCACTGATCAATCTTGTAAAGTGCTTTGAGATGATATGCGGGGAGATAATGTAGAAATACAAATTATACACATACACTCTGTATATTCATGCGTATGTGTGTATGTATATGAGCACCTTCATTCTTCACGTAAAACAAGGAAAACAGAAGATTTAGGTACCTTACATAACTGGGTTTCTGGTGCCTAAAATACTATCTATATAGTTGCTTCCTATGTTTTCAGGAATGAATCATTTCTAATGCAGATAAACATGTCAGCTTTGACAAGTTATGAAAATATTACTAGTCAGGAGCATGATCTATTATGTCAGGCAGCGCTAAAAAAAATCATCCTTTATGGCAAGCCTACATTGTGATGTCTCTATAAATTTGAAACCATAAAAGTGTGCCTTTACTTCTCATATGCATAGAAACCAGTCTGAATTAACTCATTTTCCAGCAATATACAGAAAGATCTCCACTAATAACATGGGTTTTCCCATGGGGAGCCCTGAATGGATTGTCCATGCCAGTGAACAAAATGCACAAAAACAACAACTGGCTCAAACAGAAATTATGAGATTGCTCAGAATATGACCTGTCAGAAAGTATTTCTCAACCTGTTCATCCATAATCTATTTTAGATGGGTTTCCCCAGCTCCTCATCCTCCTTGCTTTGTTTTGTCTGAAATTCAATCAAAGATGAATTAGACATTAAAAAACATCCAACACTCTGGCTCTCTAGTCATATCAGAAACTCTAGACCCCTGTGCTAATTTTGTTACAGTTTTTAGTTCTCCCATTTCAATGCAAAACTGCTTCCCTCCAGAGATTGCCACTGATATTGGCAGGAAAGTGCAAGGGGCTGAAACAGAACTCAAGCACCAATAACAAGCATGGTAACTCAACCCTCAACAGACATTAGCTATTGCAGGAAAACAGCCAGAACTTTAATCACAATTCTTTCAAACACAGCCAGGGATTTGGAAATGCTGTTATTCCAGGATATGAACCTAACACAGTGCTTAATCAAAGCAATTGGTAGCACATGAACAACCTGCAGACTTTAATAAAAACCAATTTAATAAAAGTCAGTGTATCAGAATCATACTGAACCTAATTTAGCAAACTCCAGAAAAAAAATGAACGGACCTTTCCATATGTTTCTGTATGTTATAGATACAACGAAACATGAGATTTCTCCTATGTGAAGAATAGAAGTTATTACCTGTGTCTTTCAGGATGCTGTTAGGATTTTTGTCTTTCTACTTTCACACAGATATTTCCAGGTTGAAAAGCACAAAACTCAACGTCCAAAAAATCAGGAAGGTGGACAAAAGCAATAATTGCCAAAGTGTAATAAAAAGCATCTAAAATTGGTAAACTAGAAAATGAAGGTTTGAATTTCATTACAAAAATTAAACTCAGGTTGCTTGTCAACTCATCAGCATCCATCCCTAAAAACAAAGCCTCGAAACAGAGTTCATCCTGTGTTTTAGAACAATTTTTATTTACATTTTTACAAGCTCTAGTGGCAGGTGTTTTTTAATTCTCAAAACACAATAAGCAATAAAAAAACCAACATTATTATTAAGTGTATTGCAGCCATGCCTAAGAGATCCAACCATTATGCTAGGTGCTGTACAAACACAGAACCAGAAAGTTCTGAAGATTTACTGCACAACATCCAAGACTATTGTTCTCCCCCTGTGCCCTGACTAGTAATGTGATACACAATCTCAGGGCAGGTCTACACTTAAGCTGCAGCTTCTCTTTTCTTTTTTTAAACAGCTGTGCCACTTAGTGAAGACGCTACTACGCCTATGGTTGAGCAGCATAGTTTATTCACTTCAATACGAGGCAGTCGCTATGTTGACGAGAGACACACTCTCATCGACATAGTGCTGTCTACATCAGGGATTAAGGCGGTACAACTATGTGGCTGAGGGATATGGATTTTTCTCACCCGAGTGACATAGTTATACGGACACAAGTTTGTAGTGTAGACCTGGCCTCTTTCATGTGTGTCACTGGTGTGAATCAGACCAAGCTCAATATTCATCTAAAGCTGGTAGTGTTCAGTAGTCAGTGTGAAAAAACTTGGATGTCCTTAGCTCAGTTCTGATGTTTACATCATAAAAACCATGATTATACTTGGTGCCAAGTGTAAACATACCAAAAGGTATAGAGAGAGCTAAAGGAGTGAATGGGCATAAAACTACGCTATCCTTACACCCCTAGAGGTAGACTTTCTAAATGTGAAGGCTCATTTGTGCAGTAATAGTGAGACGCTTGCAGTAGTAGCTAGTTCCAAGTTCTAAAGAGTCTTGTGCCATCTCTAAATGAGGGCTAGAGAATCCATCCCTTTCTTTTTAAGGATGGATTTAAGCCAATCTGCATCTGTAAATAGCTAAGGAATATTCGGTTCTAGGTCCCCCATCTACTAAAGTTTTGGTTTCAAATATTTACAAAAGCTGCTTTGTAAAAGCCTGTTTATCAAGAAAAATCAGAAGAGTCATCTCTTCTACCCATCAAAATAGGAGAACCCTTATCTGATATAGAATTAATTTATATAATCTTGCTTAAATTTATACTCTGCTCATGCTAATTACAGATTGGAGAAAGCAGCCAAATCAAATCATGGCAAAGGAGTTACGTTATTTGGGGAGAACCGCCCATTAATGCAAAGGGATGCATCACAGTCATTACAGCAACACAGTCATGAGGAAAAGCTGGAGTTCTGAACAGTTTTCTACATCACAGAGAACTTGGAGATCTGGATTGCCCTCCATCAAAGTGGACAAGTTCCAGTGTATCAAGAAAGATGTTATTATTGGCTGGTGCTGCGCACTGAACATGCACCGTGGTCAGTGGCCATATATTCTTGTGAGTGACTACAGTTTGACAGTCATTACAGGAGCTGATACCATTAACTGATTCAGGTGCTTGGAGGCCATGAAGGGCACAGAGATACCCATATTGCAAAGGAAACTAGGCAGTTCCGAGAGTTATTTTGATATCTAACTGGATGTTCCTACCAATGCAAGGGATAAAAGAGAGATGCTGGAAGTGATTGGTAAACAGCTTCTCTCAGGCAGAATGGAAGCTGGTCTGCCTGAGAGATCAGATACCTGATAAAGAGCAGTAAAGAGTTTTTGCATTTTTTTTATTTCTATCTTTTTAACTTCTCTCTGAGTGGGGTTCAGTTTTTCAATGCTCACACACAGAGGAGAGTTAAAGGACCTAAGAATGGAAAGCTATTGAGATCATCTAGCAGCAAGTCCGTTCCTGAGTGGACCAAGTACTTTTTTCTACTTACAAGCAAGAAACTCCCCAGTATTTGGGCAGATGAATTAATAACAGGAATCAGACTAAAAGTTGGGAAGCATTCATTTTCAGCGGTGGACTAGCCAATATGCCATTGAGTTAGGGGTGAAATAAGCATTTAATTCTGTAGGCATCACTAGAAGAAAGATGCCTCCCCCTACTGCAACCCAATGTCACAGGACTTCCATAGATTTATAATGGTTGGAGATGGAAAAGACCTAGCAGATCATAAATTCCATTCCCCTGCACATATATGATACTCCAATGTACTAGATATCAAGCTGACATGCAACACCGTATCTTAGCTCAAAGGCAGACTGTGCAAAAGAAATAGAGCAGAGGAAGGAAGAAGCCTAAGTTCCAGTCACCCCATCAAAAGAGTTGTTAGCGCTGCAAGCAAACAAGTGACATCCTTCAAACAATGGGCTGCAGAAGCCAAGCTAATCATTATTTTGTTTTAATTTTGATGCATTTAAAATGCATTCACCCAGAGCTTTTAAGGTAGATGGCACATCATCGTTTTTCTCCTTAGCCCCGCCTTGTTTTATTTTTCAAAACTCTTTGCTAATGGCATTTTTAAAGTATCAATTTTAACTGACTACTGCTTAATTCCTTTTCTATAATTAATTGTATCTTCAGGTAACACACATTTAAATACATCAGTATATCCTTGTTGTCTAATGATCTGCCTATTATGCTGCCTGGTAAGCTAATTCAAACGATTAGCAGTTTTGTCTACAGGAGAAGACATCCCGGGCTTTGAGGAGACAAAATTACAATTTCACCAGAAAAAATAAGCACAAAGAAGCTAGTCTAACAATGGAAGAAATGTCAAGAAACAGAAATGTCAATTCCCTAAGGGTGCGGGGAAATAATCCAACTTCAGTTCAAGCCCAAGCGCTATATTTTGTAATGAAATTACATTCTACAGTCTTCCCTCAGGGGGAAAACCTGCTCCAGCTAATCAAACTGTTGTTTTTTAAAGTTCAAAATAAATGCAATAATGTCTATGTAGCCTTCACGTCATAGCTGCCAAGAATTTCATTTAACTCTTCAGAGGCAAACATTCCTTCTAGTTCCTGTCACCAGAAATAGTCGTTTGGATTATGTTATTTCCATATTCTCCTTTATATTCACACACACTGTCTCTCCCTCCTGCTCCCTTCCAAACATCAGTACAAAATTCTGTGACAACTGCCCTAGCCAAGCAATAATGTCTCCTGTCGCTCTCGGATCCTCATGAACAGTTTCGATTGCTGTCAGGCAGGATGGTTCCCTGGCATTCTTCGGGGAACTGCCTATCATGTCACTGTCCTTGTACTTCCTCTGTCTGTTGCATCCACCTGTCTTCTCTTGTCTGATATTTAGATTTGTAGTAAGCACCATCCTTTTATCTCGTGTTTGTACAATGCCTAGCACAAATGGGGTCCTGGTTTATGCTTGGGGTCCCCAGGTCCACTGAAAAACAAGTAATACAAAACTATACTTTTCCCCTTTCCTTTCTCCCCACCACTCCAGTCCCTGCTTCAACTTCACCAGCTGGGAGTGGTATTATAGAGAAGCTGCCAACATTTCAAGCATGGTCAGCTAGACCTGCATCTACTGTTAGATGACAACGTAGTTAAAACCCTACTGGGATGGTCTACAGTGGCACTCCCACCAGAAGTGGCAACAGTGAAATTTTTATGAACAATAGACTGGAGTAGAGACAGCCCTCATGCAACAAGCTGAATGCATAAACCTGATGAGAGTACTGGAATTGCAACTGGTGTGACTGATCATGGAGGATCGACTGATTTCTTAAGAACAGCACTGCCCTGCTTTCACAAGGCAGAGCCCAGAAAACGTGCAGTGGTTGCAAAGTTTTGTGGAGAGACTTATCAGTATCATAAGCCAGATGTGTGAGTTTTAGAAAATAGATCATTCAAACTTATAGCTCGTTACAGGTATCAGTGACAGGGTATAACTACAATGCTTTAATTAGTAATGTTCATCAGCCAATATCCCCATAGAGGATATTAACCGACTCTTCCTTAGTCAACCCTTACAATCAGATCTTTATATACTGTAAGAGACATAGTGAAAGATTCTGTTCATTTAATTGACTCATCTTTCTCTATTTTCCCCACGTGGGTTCTTAACAAAAAGTTTCAAAGCTCTCCCTGAAATGAAAGTAATACTTGAAAAAGGGAGCATTTTAAGTTTAGAATTTGTATAATAAAGGGGAGTTTTATTGTATGCTGAAAAGTGACTAAACAAATAGCATCCTGAGTTACATATTTCTACTTGGACAGTAACTTCCTGATCAAGCTGGCTTTGTTTACAAGCCAAAAGATGATTTTTCTGACTGCAAATGCTGCTAATTTTCCCTGGAACCCAAAAATCAAGATGTGTTCCTTGTTCCTCCTGTAGTATTGCCAATATTAATGGGACTGCAACTAGACCATACCTGACAATTTAGTGGATGATGCATAAGGCAGAACAGAATTAAGCTCATTCTCCTGTAGGACTATATTTCTTCTGCAGATGAAACAGGGATAAGAATTTGCTTCCTTCATTAAAGCAAGCAGTTATAACTGACTATGTACATATTCATATTGTGCTTTTCACCACAATATCTAGACCCCAGACACAAAAAGTAGGATCTAGACTTAACATACGAGGAGCAGATATATTGATTAAGAAGATCCCATTTTTATATAATGCTGCATGTCCAACCTTTTAGACTGTAAACGGCTTTTATACTGTAAACTCTTTGAGGCAAGGACTGTCTTCTATGCCACATATAGTGCCAAAAACATTGTCAGTACTTAATTATTGTAAGATAAAGGAGTCGAGAAGCCGGCTGACTGATCTCCAGTGGTCAAATGTTCCACTGGTGAGCAGAAAACACCCAGTAGGGGAGTTGCACTGTTCTGAAGAGCCCTACTCCAGCTACTGAGATTTTCATCATGGGCGCCCTCAGCTGTAACTGTGAATTCTATTAAAGTAAGAAAGGTGGTCCCCTGAGGTAATTTTGCCCTGGCCTATTAAGTTTGAAGGTTAGGAGAACAACTTTGCAACAGGCCAATCGCTGCAAGGGAAACCAATGTAGAGTACAGAGTATCAAGTGATAGACTATCTGTCCCAAATAGGAAATGAGCAGCGGTGTGAGAGGCCTGGTGAATCTTTTGCACTGGCTCCACAGAAAGACCTACGGAGAAGACATTGAAGTATTCTAGTCTAAAAGTAACATTAGGCTATGTCAGCATCTGAAAGAAAGGGCCACCACCCACCTGCTCATATAAAATACAAAACACATTTCTACCCACTATGACAGTTTACCAATCCCATACACTTATTTACATAGAAGATTAGGGTTGGAAGGGACCCCAGGAGGTCATCTAGTCCAACCCCCTGCTCAAAGCAGGACCAACCCCAATTAAATCATCCCAGCCAGGGCTTTGTCAAGCCGGGCTTTAAAAACCTCTAAGGAGGTTATCTTCATATTTACCTCACAGTTTAGTTTGGAGGCTTTGTATCTGGTTTTATAGAGGTGAATGAAAAAATACTTTCTCTAAATTTGTAAGGAAAGATGCAAAATAACTGGTATCTATATGTCCCTATAAAGGTGCGGGTAGCCTCTCCATGCTACTCTGCAGTCCAGTATGACAATGAGAGTATGCCGCACAATTTCCCTCTGTGGGGGTAGCAACAGGTTTCTTTAACAGCCTGGGGAATGGAACAGCCAACACACACTAACAAAACAGCATATCCTCTTTAATAAGGCTTCAGGACAAGAGAAATTACAATACCCATTCCATAAAGTCCTCAGTTCAGAACCTTGGTCCAGCTCCCAAAACTTCAAGTCCACAAAACAAAGTCTCTGGTTACTCTGGTCTCCTACAGCCTGAGAGAAAACCACCATCACTTACTGCAGCCTCCATTGCTGCTACTTCCCTCTCTCTTTCCCAGTTTCTTTTTGCTATTTACATAGCCCAGCCCTAGGGCAGGGCCTCCTTGATCACACCCCAGGCTGCCCCACAGATCGATTCCTTAAGGGGTAGTACACGCCTTCATAGTATCTTCTTGCATGCTGAACGTCTAGTTGCCATTCTTCTATGGAGATGCTCGTCATTAAAAATTCAATTGTGGGGCTTTATTGAACTTTTCTGAGCCATCTGTTATTCGGGTTTCTATTTTCTCTCTCTCTTTAAATCTGTTCAATCATGCAAAATATTTACTGGCTGTCTCCAATAGAGAGATCCAGTGGGATGAACTTGCATGTACATTTTGTTACCACTTAAACCCTAAGGTTTTTAACGGCAAAGAGATGGGTTTAAATTAACCAATTTTAAGGTGCCCATAGTCAATTATATGTTACTGATGATCATATGTCATCACAGCAAATATGAGATGGCTGGAGCCCCTGGATATTACAAATGCTAGAAACAAGCTGGTGCGGAGAGAGCACTGCTGAAAAAGCTGTGTTGCACCAGGTGCAGCAAGCATACATGTGAATCCTCCAGTGTCACATCAATAACCCACCTCTGAAAGAGGTCATAAAACAATTCAGACATTTCTGGGATCCATTCCCTCTCATAATAAGTGGCTGTAGCGTCTCACTGCCATTTATGGGGCTTTTAGGCACATACATAAGGATGACTAGTCTGGGAGCATAATGTAGGAAAATCTCATTCCATGGGCAAGTTAGTGATAGAAAGGTAAAGGAGGTGTCATTTGATTTGTAAAAATCTACAAAATCATCATTTCAATGGAGTCACCCACTGCAGTCTGGCAAGGGGAACTTGCTACCCCATGGCTCCCAGGTCAAGATCCTCTGGTTGGTGGAAATTTAGATAATACGATGTTGTTGGAAATGGGTTGAGTTGAGTATCATTCAAAAGTCCTTTCTCCCATGAACACAATGGAACAAGACAAACCTAGAACAGTTATGTAGCTATATATTTAAGAAAATCTTTTAAAAATCAAGAGTTTTTAATTATACTTTAACACAAGCGTATCAAAAATGCAGCTCACACAATTAAATTGTGGCCTTCAATTTACAGTACTGTATCATCAGCTAATGCTCAGACATGATACCTGATTAATTTTTTTTAATGTTTCAGATTACTATAAACGGAAGGAGTGTTTCAAGCTAATTTGCCATAATCGGTAAAAAAGAAGCTGTTCAGTCGTATTGAATATCAGCTTTGTTTATGGTGTCAAAAAAGCTGTAATGAGGCATTGGTTAAGATGTCAGCATCCAGTCAGAAATTACTGAATCCACTCACAAATGGTATGCACATTGTCACATAACAGACATTACATAACATAATTAATTAAAACCTCAAAGTAATTTATTACAAAATCCGCTTTTTTTTTTTTTTTTTTTTGGATTGTATTTAGATATCAGTGGGGAGATGAAGAGTTCTGATGAGTAGAGGAATCTTTGGAGAATACCACCGCAGAGAACCTGGTTAAATACAATGCTCTGTGGCACCTTACATGCTATAAGAAGTGCATTCATACACTGATTTTGACAAGGTTGGAGAGGAAGTACTTCGAGTATCAGGAAAAAGTTGAAGATGCTGGGAGCAGTGCCAGCTGTGGGAAAGACGCGCCTTATGCTAGGTCCCATGACATGCATTTTGAGGCATCCACTAAGCCCAGTTCCAGCACGTGACACAGGTGTGAAACTATGAAGCAGTCACTCTTAGAATGTGTTACGGAAAGTAACATTAAGTGGGTGCATTGACCCAAAAGATACCCACGCATACAACATTGCACATCACACTGAGTGTTACACCAAGAATATATTTAATATGTTGTGTCAAAAGGTAATCAACAGAAACAAATACTGATTTTACTACTGCAAACTGTTGGACTCTACTGGAGTTCATAAATTGCCTCACGGAAGCTCTGATGGACGGGAAAATGGTGGTGATGGGCGATGCGGAGGCTAAGTACAGAGAAATATGTGCTTTGAATGGGACACTGAAGAGGAACAAATGATTATCGGAAAGACTCTCAAAGCACTTACTGAAGATGAACTGTGGGATACAGACACAAGACTGCTAAAAACTATTTGCAGAAATTAATCAAAATGCATATCCTTAAAAGCTGCAAAACACATGGTGCTATGTCAACAGTAATATGAAGATCTGCTTGTAGCTGCTAAAGGTTTATGGAAAAGCATTTCATCCTGCAGTATGTGCGCGTTTCCGGGATCTGTAGCTGATGACAAACCTGAAAAAACAGTATTGTGTGACCTGCACTTCTTAAGTGGTGTATGGGTGGTCACAGTGACATCAACACCAGCAAGTACAACAGGGAGCCGGGGAACACAAGGCTGCCATTTTATCACAAAGCATCATGTGTAAGTGCTTGAGTGAAAGGCAGGTTTGCAGCACACGCGCACACACACGCGCACGCACACACACACACACACACACACACACACACCAATTGTGTGACATATGCATAATCTACCACCACAAGTGGCTGTTGGTTTAACAATTCATTCCAAAACCCATAGCAAATTCCTTGTGCAGCTTATACACATCATTGCCTCCTCCACTGACTATAACAAAGAACTTTGTCTGGACACTGAAATTGCAAATGAGGTTCTTTGCCACATGGAACTGAACCCCCAAACCCCAAGAGTAAGTTTATCTTTTGCACTGCCAATAACTTAGACTTCCTTGAAAATACAGCAGATAGCAACACTTCCCTTCAGGCTACTGTTATGGTCTGCTATCAGAGACGTATTAATGGGCACCAGCCCAGCCTCAAGTGCTGTCTGGACCAGCAAAGAACCATTCCTTGTAGGACTTCCTGATTCCATGACTCACTTACCTACTAAGGTGCAAAATTTCTGAAGCCAAGAGGTCCAGTTTTCATTTAAGCATCATCGATTATACTAAAGCATTCTGTCTTCACTAACCTTGATCACACATCGTTATTGTACAAAAGTAGGATGTACTCCACAGGAGAAAAATCATTGAGTGTCGCTTCAGCTGAAGAGATAGAAGGTGTATCCTTAAATAATCTGGGCACTCAGAACACACCATCCGATACCACACCATTTCAGGAGACAGGTACATTCCAGCATGGTCCATCTTTAATTCAGCACTATACAAGGTGCCAGAGTGAATGACCCATGTATGTATCCTGCCAATCATATCTGCTAGCCCCAATGATAGCTCAGTTTGCTCAGAAAAATTGCCACCAACTAGGGGTGTATTTATACCTGCTATCAAGAGGGCAAATTATCAAGCAATGGTAGGGCTCTGGGATTATCAAGCGCATCCAAAACTACCCTCCTCTGTCGGACATGGATGGGTTCTGGAGGAGGGACTAATCACACACAGTTGTGCGTGGAAATGTATGCTCCCAAATCTATCTGTCAGCTAATCAAATGCTCATGTCGAAAGACCAGATGCTTACCACCCTGCAAATATTTGGGCAGCAGCCTGGCTTGTATGGAGATGTGCAAGTGAAGTGGGATGAGGACCAGTGGGACAACATGTCTAGCAGTGGTGTTCAAGATTGAGACGACGCTGATGATTACTTTGAGGAATAAATGTTTTCAGTCCTACATGTCAAGACTAGGTTCCATAGGATTATTAAAGATCGGTGTCTTTTTTATGTAAACATTACACCGCTATGTTAAAGTATAATTAAAAAGACCAGGATTTGCAAACATTCTCTCAAATATATATCAACATAATTATTCTCGGTTTGTCATATTCGACACTGCAGTGATCGTGGGAGACAGGGCTTTCAAATTATACCCAACTCAACTCACTCCCAACAACACTGTATTATCAAAATCTCCACCAAGCAGAGGACCTTGAACTGGATGCAGGGGAGGGAGGGAACCAACGGGCAATTCTCCCATGCCGTGCTACAGAGTATGACACCACTAAAATAATGATTCTGTAGTTTTTTTGCAAATCATATAACATCTCCCTTACCTTTCTACCATTAACTTGTCCATGGAATTACACGTTCCCAGAATAGACGATAAACCTCAATAATTCCTTGATTAGGGGCCAGATCCTGCAGTTCTTAAACTGCCAGAATACCAATGGACTTCAGTGGGAGTTACATATGTACGCATATGATAACATCAAAAAGTACTACCTAACAAGGTTATTTTTTTTCAACTACTATATACTGCTCGGTAAACACAGAGTAAATAACTTATTTACTTATAACTTCAGGATAAGCGTGAATCTCCATCCTGGATGCAAAAGGACAATCCTTACTCCTGACATATTATCCCTGCATTCTTTATCATATTTAAATGAGACTATTTACAAGTGTTTGGAGACCTAAAACTAAAGTATCAGTGTGCCATTAATATTTTACTTGAGCCTATGAATATTCATAATCATTTCACTTTTATAGAGGGCAAGACATGATAACTAAATAATTCTAGTATGTAAATGTGGTCCTGAAATGACACCTTGCCTTCATCTACATTACAAAACCAAGGCATTTTTAGCTCTTTCATTATTTATGTAATCCTGGAGGTTTTTTGGATTAACATGAGCTCTTGAATGCAGAGTTTGGGGCACAGTAATTACCAAGAGTTTCAAAGTCATTCCTTTTCCATGACTTTGAGGGGATTATTTTTATTTTATTTGTTTAATTATTTTTGTCCACTACATTTTTATGTTTCCAAATTAATTTCAACCGCATCTTGGTACTTACCACAAACCCAGGGGACCCCATGCAAGTAAAAATATATTAAAGATTTCATCAGTTTCAGGCTGCAAGAAAGCTCTGGCAACAACAAAAATGTATTGGTCTGCATGGTCAACAAAAGTGCCAGTAATTTCCTAAATTAAATTCAATATTACATTTATTTGCAGCTATAACTAACTACAGGGAACTCTGGCCTTATAGTCTCAAATTAATGTACTACTTCTGGCAACTTTTCTAGCAATGGCTTTTGAAATGAGACGTTTAATTAAAAGCTGGACTCAAAAGCGAAAGTATGTCAAGTGAGTTATTTTAATATTATTGTTATTATTGTGACCACTGTTACAATTTCAAGAAACACAGTGGCTAGTCATTAAAATATATCCCAAGAACAACACTATGAGACAAACTAATGAGGGTCAGTGAAGGACATCAGGTAACACAGCTGCCCAATTAACTACTGGCAAAATCTGAAATCCATGGCCAATGCTGAAAGGTCTAATAACCTTCCAGTATCTCTCTCAGATCAGCTCATGTCCTATTATAGAATCATAAGCTACAAATGGAAGAGCGATGGGAAAGAAGATTTGGCATGCAGGATAGCTGTATGTAGCTGCTGACGTAAGAAACCACTCAGAAAAATACCCAGCCCCTGAAAACATAAACTGCACTTTTCCAACATCAGTATTGCAAAGTCAAAAGAAACACTTCCTCATTTAAAAACAAGCTTTTCACCATGCCCATATTCAAAGCAAACATGAAAAGGGATGTAAATTACACTGTGTAAATGGGTCTAAGGGAGACCAAACTGATGTAACTTACATACTGAAGGACTGGCAGAAGTTCCGTCAGACACTTTCTTAGATTCTCCCCTAGCCACTTTACACATGATTCCTGAGTATGGTGCATCTTTACTATGCATCCACGCATCCTGCTACCACTGTGTGCAACAACCACAAGAGGTTGTTAAAAAAATTGAGATGTTTTATTTTTGCTCTTTGGTTTCGTTTTATTGGATTCTTCTCTGCTGTGTTGTACTGGAAGGTCTCCTCCAGGGACTATGATGCTCTGCCAGATAGACCAGATCAGTGTGTTTTGCTTTGTCTTATTTTTATTCATATTGCTGTGTACAGAGAGGGGAAAACTTTCAAAAATAAATATAGACAGAAGTTGGTTCCTCTATCCTCCATTAACATACGGAACAAATATACAGAACATAATGGACCAAAAGGCTGTGTGTGCTTCATTCTGAGGGCTGCTTTAGGACAATACCCAACAGCCACCACAAGCGGTAGACCCAGAATAGCAGATCAAAGAACCCAGAGAAGCTGCTTTTGGGAAAGCAAGAGACTACCAGGAAAGCCTGCGGCCGTCACACCACAGAGATTCCACACAGTGGTATTTATAGAGTTTGCAAATCTTCTGCAATACCAAGATCATTAAAAAGGATACCATGGAAATGGGCCAGTACTCCCTGAATATTTGTGCCAGCTTGCCAATGTCTATAGCTAAAGCTGAAGGTGACAAATACAGCTATTTCCTGGGGAGCATTATCACTATTGGTTTAGCTTTCCTAATCAGCACTATAATAGCGGCTTTAGATAGAACACATCGAACAGGTGCTAGCTTCTGTACTTGAAATAATTATCCATTCAGAAGCTACTCAAAAATAAATATTTTTAAATGTCAGTTCACTTTCCCTGAGGGTTCGCATTATTCTTGGCTCTCCTATTGGAGCGTATGGTATGACTCTGGCTTAAGACTGAGCACAAAGTGATGCGACTACAACCTTTCCATATATTCAGCATTTTAAAAAGGAACTTGAGTAAAAATGTTAGCTATTAACTGTGCAATAATGACTCAGGACTGCAAACCTTCTCTAACATAAATACATAGCAACATGTGTATTTTAAAGAACAACCCTGCTGCCAAAAACCTAAAACTCTGGGGGAGAGGATGAAACAGATATTAGTCACACTGCTTAATGCATTACTTAAGGCAGTCTGATACTATGGTGATACGTGTGTTGCAAGAACCTATGCAGAATAGAAACTAACACCAAAGAAATACTTGAGGAGACTCATCTTTGTACTTGGGCGCTGCTGAGTTCTGGATTTGTGTGCCCAATTAGCAGATAGGTACTTAAAGTATGTGTTAATTTGAACATCTAACCATGCAACTGGAGGCCCTAACTTAGGGTGTCCAAGTTTGAACATTGAAATTGAAAAGTTTGAAAATCCTCAATATACTGTAAATTAAGTCTAAACAAAAGAAGGCAGTCAAGTGACGTACAAAAGCTCAGTTTCTTTTTCCTTCCCTGCCTTTTTCCTACTGAGCAATTACAAAAATAAACATGGAGACTGGCACTTTGAATAAACGAGGAAAAGCAAAGGCTGCACCCAATAAATCAAAGGTCCCAAGTGACTGACTCAGGGAAATGGAGCCATGAGACTCTCAAAACATCCAGTGTCATCAGAAGACGACAAGAACAAGGGAGTGAGTGAGTCTTCACCAGCTCAGGCTACAATTCCTCTCATGGCTGGGGCCCACCTACACTATAGAGAAAAGTACGATAAACCGAATCACACTCTGGCTACATCTACATTTGGAACTGGGGGGGGGGTGAGTCCAAGCTCAAATAGACATACTCATAATAGCGCTCACAGAGCAGGGTACTAAAAATAGGAGTGTAGACATGGTAAAAGGAGCAGCAGTGAGTGGCAGGGTAGGCTACCTGTACTGAGTACAAACCCACGTGGACCCCGTGGGTACATAATCAGAGTGGCTAGCCCATGCCACTGCTCACTGCAGCTCGTGCTACCGCACTATTTTTAGTGCACTAGCTCAATGAGAGCTAGAGAGAGTATGTTTACTCGAGCTGGGACTCACATTCCCAGCTTCAAGTGCAGACGTAGCTTTTGACACACTCACCTGACATAACTGCATGTTACTCATTTCGCCCTGTCTATGCCTACTACACTGCATAACCACAGCAGTGTCCTGATTTCAGCGGTACCCCACCAGAGACAGGCTTCCCACTTCACCCCCCTAGGAAGGTCACCACAACATCAGACCAGGCACGTATTTACTTCTCCTCTATTCCAGACAGGTAGCTAGCACAAGAATTCAGCCACCCCACAGAATGGCGTGCTTCGGTGAGCACCACGGCTCGCAACAGCAAGTAACCATCCTTTTAAATCAGCCTGGTGGCACAGATAGGTGTGATACATGGTATGGCTGACCCCTTGTGATAAAGGAGCCGGAGATTAATATATGGCACTAAGCAAAGAAACCTGAGATGGGTGCAAGAGGACTGGCTAACCTTGTTACACGGAGTCCCATTTATGCAGCAAAGGAACTATGCTAGAACCTGGTATCATCTTGACAAACTGGTCACAGTGCATGGAGCTAACTATGTTATAATGTGATTAGAAATAGATGGGGGAAGAAAACCTAGAAGTCCCACTAAAATTCAAGAAAATTTGTATCTTTCTTCCTAATTTGTGTCATCAAGTTACCTGAAAGAAGATCCTAAATGGCTTTAGCCCATTTCTGTTCCCTAGATTGTGGTCATGTTTAAGAAGGACTTAAATGACTCAAAGCACCTGTAAACAAAAATTAGACAGAGCAGAGTACTAAGTAAGTATATCAGAATTAATATTTCAACCGGAGAGGAAGACACACATTGTATGAAATATTATATACTACTGCATACAGTTATATTCACAAAGCCATATGCTGTAGGATAGCAGTTCGCAATCCAAGGTCTGGAAATAACTAGAGCTCCAGAGAAGAATGACAGGTCAGATAGTGCTGGCTACCCTTGTTTGCAGCTATTGAACTGTATTTAAACAGCTAAAAATGAACTACTGTATCTATTTTCCTAATCTTACTTTTCTGTGTATGCAATAGCTCTCATTGCCACATGGAGGTTATGTGACATGAATGAGAGGGGAGCTGATCCATGACACAATCTCCCTATTGAGATGTGATCAATGCAGTGAAAAAGTTTAAGAAATCCCTGACAAAGATTAAAAAACCATATATTAAAAATTGAGTTTGTGACCACCCTACATGTTATTCTAAACTGAAATCTGCCAGACCTCGCAACGACTACAGACCCCAATATTTCCACTCTGGGCCATATGTGCAGTTCTCAGGCAAAAATAAATTCATTAACGAGTCTGCAAGAGCAGTTGGCACTTACTTATGCCAGTCTGCAGTAACATCTTGAGATTCTCTCTACTTTAAAAAAAAAGAAAAGAAAAGGAAAGGAGAACGTAGCAGGAAAACACAGATCCAAATGGAACATGCCTGAAGATTTGGTGGGGTGGGAATAGCAATGTGGGGAAATATTTAAATTTTTTTGCTAATAGATAACAGAAATGTTGGCAAAGCTTCCTGCTCATAAGCTTAAGGAGCATCCAGAAGTCCTGAACATTTTAAACATTCAGCGCGACCATCTGTCACAGACATAGTCGCCGAACAGACTGAGCAATTACCAAAGCTCTTTTCAGACATAATCTGTCAACCACATCCAGTTTGGCTGCCAAGAGAAATCAAGCCAAGGAATATGAAAGCAGATTGCCCTTACGAGAGATAGGACTTATCCACCTAAGCAGGTGAATGGAAGTTAGCAAGTGACACTCATCCAAAATCTTCTGAATTCCCCATGATGCACACTGTTTTGTGCTGTGCACGAAAATGAATTATTTTCATTTATATGTGGCCAAGCATTTGCCTAAGGAATTGCTCTGCTCTCTGCAATGTAAGAATGTGGGGAAACCCCACTGAATTAAATTGTAGAGCTAAATAGACATTTCAGGGATAACAGACAAGAACGTGGTCTGAGTTGACAAAGACCCTGTCTGGCATTATCAGAAGTCCGAAAGGGAGTTAGGTACTTCATTCCTATTAACTTTCAGTGAGAACTGGGTACTTAAATGACTTAGGCACTTTTGAAGTCTCACCCCCAGAGTGGGGCCATACAGACATTTCCCTCTGTCCCACCTACCACTGAGTTATGTTAACAAATCCAAGCAAATGTTGGGACAGTGGAGGATCTGGAAGTCTTCTAGTGAAAAAAATGAAGATGGAGGAGGAAGAGGAAAGAATCACTCCTAAAATGCTTTTATTTTTTGTCCTACTGCTCCGAGTTGCAATGCAACAGAAGTGATATTCCAACCAATTACAAGACAGTTATTTTCAATTGTCTGACACAGAATTTAAAAAAAATAATCATGAACAGGACAAGGAGATGTGATATTGACAATCATGTGAGGCAAATTATGACTGAAACATGCATCTCCGAATGGAAATATGTAGTGTTTTAGACCAGAAAAGATTATTAGATCATCTAGTCTAATCTTCTGTATACCACACCCCATTACATTCCACCCAGCACCCTTGTAGTGAGCCCAATAACTTGTGTTTGACTAAAGCATATCTTCCAGAATGTCATCCAGTCTTGATTTTAAGACATTAAGATACGGAGAACCTATTACTTCCCTTGGTAGTTTGTTCCAAAGGTTAATTACTATCTCAGTTAGACGTTTGTGCCTAATCTCAAATATGAATTTGTCTGGCTTCAGCTTCCAGCCATTGGTTCTTGTTATGCTTTTCTCCACTAGATTAAAGAACCCAGCATTGGTATTTTCTCCCTGTGAAAGTACTTCTACACTGTAATCAAGTCAGCTCTCAATTTTCTTCTTGATACACTAAACAGATTGAGCTCCTTTTGTTTCTCAGTGAAAGGCATTTTCTCCAGTCCTACAATCATTCTGTGGCTCTTTTCTGTACCAGCTTCAATTTTTTTCCACATTCCTTTTAAAACGCAGAGACAACATTTCAGTAACAGTCTCACCAATGCCATATACAAAAGTAAATTCACCTCACTACTCCCGTTCATACATCCAATGATTGCACTAGCCCTTTTTGCTACAACATCGCACTGGGATTTCATGTTCAGTGGCTTGTCCACTACGGGTATGTCTACACAGCAATTTAAAACCCGCATCTGGCCCATGCCAGCTGACTTGAGCTTGTGGGGCTCAGGCTAATGGGCTGCTTAACCATGGTACAGGTGTTCAGGCTCTGGCTACAGTCCACCCTGTGAAGTGAGGGGCAGCAGCCCAAGCCCAAACATCTACTCTGTAATTAAACAGCTGCTTACCCCGAGTCCTGAAAGCCCAGGTCAGCTTGCATGGGCCAGCTGATGATGTCTAATTGCAGTGTAGACATATGACCTTTAAATCCTTTTCAGAGTCACTGCTTTCTAGAATACAGTCCTCCATGCTGTAGGTTAGGCCTACATTAATACACATTTTGTTTGAATGGGCCCTGCTCACCAAGAGATCCAGACCATCCGGTATGACTGCCTATCATTCGCCATTTTACCACTCTGTCAATCTTTGTGTCATCTGCAAATTTCATCAGCAGCCATTCTATATTTACTTCTAGATCACTGATGAAACAGTTGAATAGCATAAGGCCAAGTATTAATCCTTGTGGAAGCCCAATAAAACATCCCCGTTTAAGGATGATTTCCCGTTGACAACTTTTTGAGACTGTCAGTTATCCAGTCCTAGATCCATTTACTCTGTGCTCTATTGAGGTTGTATAGTGCAATTTTTTCAAGTAAGAATGGTATGCAGTGCTAAATCAAATGCCAAATGAGAGTTTCAGAGTTATTTTAAAATAAATGACATTTAAAAAATGACTTGGTTAATTTAACAGGAGACAGGATACCTGACAAATCAGACAACTTAAAAATTTATATTCACAGAATCGATCTTAAAACAACTTTCAAACTCTTATTTCCAATGGGACATGTGTTTTCTCAAACCTAATCTGCTCCTGAAACTGGGTTTAAAACTGGAAAATACATCATTAAACTGGCATCCCACACTGAGAGAGATAAGAGCCCTAGTCAGTGAACTAGACCAGTGACAGGTATGTCTAAAAACTCTTTTGACAATTCCTTTATAAACAGTATTTATTTGGCTAAAATACTTGATCATGCCATGTTTCTGTAAAATGAGTGTTTTCAAAGTGCTTTAGTTCTTTAGATGAAAGGTACTACACAACTATTAGTATCATTCTGAGTACTAGATTTTGTCAACATGTCAAAGACATTTTCCCTCTCTGAGGGCTAAAATCCATGGAAAGTTGGTCTTAATTTTAAATCTTTATTCTTGAATCATCCAAATACATGAGGCACATCTGAAAAAGGTATTAGATCAGAAGAGAGCCTCCAAAGTGGAGCTTTGCAACAGAAATGCTGATGCTATTAACTGCAGCTGTACATCCAGGAAACTATACTAATAATTTATCAAGAGTACACAATGGACAGTTATACAAATAATTACTTTTCATTAGTGTGCCATCACCTTATTGGTCCTTGTTGCTATGATATTCACAACAGCGCTCATTCTACGCAACAACTGTCAAAAGATTTTTTTTTTGTCCTCCACTGAAAGCTAAACATACCATTCCAACTGTGAAAGAGTTAACAAATCTTTGCCAAATAATATCTCTGCAGGTGTCAACTTCTTGGAAGCAGCTAGGTCCAAAGGCCAGACACATAGTTATAATGAGAGAAAGATTAAGAGGTGGAAAGAAAAGAAGCCAGCATGAGGCATAAGAAGAGCTTTGATGAATGATACAGCCCAGCATTAATGAGATCTGGTAATTTTACAATTCCTGAAAGCGATGATCGTTAAGACTAAGAGGATCATCTTTTCATCCAATTGGAACTGAGGAAAGTTTAGGACAAAGCCAGGCCAAAAAACTCATCTAAAATCTGCCTCCTCCTTTGAGTTAACAGTTGTGCCCTGCAATATTTTTTCCCCGTACACATAGCACTTGTTTTGCTAGTCTTTTAAAAGCATACCAGTTGCTGCTTCTGCTGCTTTCAACCGTTTAAATACATGTAACTATTCGCTGTTAAAAGAAATGGTGCCTACTTTTTTTAGCTGAAGCTCACACTCCACTGGTCTTCCATTTAATGTTAGATTACATAGTCATGTATTATCTACCCTCTGTTCCCTGCAGAATATTTTATACTTTGGTGAGCTCTCCTCTTTTCCAAAAATACAGCCCTACTTCTACGCCCACCTGGAGTAACAGGGGAACAGATTCTGATGGGAGTTACACGTTTTATAAATCTGGAATAAATACAGGATTTAAAGTGAGTTACACCAGTGTTTCATCACTGAGTTAGCAATCAGAATCCAGCCCATCAAACGGAATTTACAAGATCACAGCAAAACTACAGGAACAAATAATGCGACTCATTAGGGGACTAGTCTGAACATAAACACAGACTGTGAATATAAATGTTTGTGAAAATTATGACAATGACTTGCCATAACCAACCAGCCTACTTGTTGGCTGCATAAGCTATGGCTACAGTTATAAAATGGTCTGTGTTATAACCTGTTTTAACATCCTCACAATATTTATTTGGAAGTTGGGGAAAGTAATTTTATTCAGGCTGTTAACAATTGAAAGATCATTTCTAAGCTTGCTTAGGAGACATCTGACAAGATCTCAGCAGTCTAAAGAAGCCCTATCCCCTCTGTGAATGGGAGAAATGCATTTTCTCTTTGCCCAGCCTGAGTATCAGAAGGGCTGCAAGCCGGAAAAAGATGCACAACAGAAATTGACTTGAAGCGAGTTAAAAACTTAAACCAGTTTGAAATCAAAATCTAGCCTTTGGCCTCCACAGGCTGTAGCCCTGCATATGACATGCCACAAATTAGAGGACAACAATCATTACCTGAATTTCATCTTCAGGCTGTATTTCAGGTGTTCCTGTTCTATCCCATCCAGGTCATTAAGAGGTTCTTGTACCCCAGCTTTGGATTATCAGCAAATCTGATCATTTTACTGTATATCACTTTTTCCTGGTCACTGAAATGTAAAATGAACAAATCCGTTCCTAATATGGCACTCC
Source organism: Emydura macquarii macquarii (assembly GCF_026122565.2). Taxonomy (NCBI): domain Eukaryota; kingdom Metazoa; phylum Chordata; order Testudines; family Chelidae; genus Emydura; species Emydura macquarii. The sequence continues at coordinate 6,911,380 of NW_027133607.1, read as the reverse complement.
ACTGGTCACCATTTTCCATTTCTAACTGTTTCAATGTGAGAACACGTTAATTTTAATACCCAAGCTAGTTCTTTATCAGCTCAAGCAGCTTATACCATGTACCTTACTCGTATCACCTTGCAAAACTGTCTTTTGGAATGATACTACAAAAGAAGCAGTCATAAACTTTCAGCAAGTGATGGACACCATTTTCCACCCCTTACACACTTTGCTCATACATGCTGATTATCTTTAATTCAGCCTCTTTCCTTTCCACAGGCCTGATCCAATGCCCATTGGAGTCATCAGGAGTTTTCACCAGCTTTGTTCCGCATGCTACAGCGAAACTATCTCCCAATTTTCAAATGTCTGATTTTTATTGATTTTAGGTGTTTATTTGTAGCTAGTTTGGTGCCTTTTCACTTCTTTGAAAATTTGTTCCTACAAGTTTATTTTAATTGTAGTGATATAATTGTCAGCTTATATCGATAAGGAAAGCGGTGGACGTGATATACCTTGACTTTAGCAAAGCTTTAGCAAAGCTTTTGATATGGTCTCTCACAGTATTCTTATCAGCAAGTTAAAGAAGTATGGGCTGGATGAATGGACTATAAAATGGATCGAGAACTGGCTAGAGCATAGGGCTCAACGATAGTGATCAATGGCTCCATGTCTAGCTGGAAGCTGGTCACAAGCGGAGTGCCCCAAGGGTCGGTCCTGGGGCCGGTTTTGTTCAACATCTTCATTAATGATCTGGAGGATGGGGCAGATTGCACCCTCAGCAAGTTGGCAGATGACACTAAGATAGGGGGAGTGGTAGATAGCCTGGAAGGTAGGGATAGGATACAGAAGGACCTAAACAAACTGGAGGATTGGGCCTAAAGAAATCTGATGAGGTTCAACAAGGACAAGTGCAGAGTCCTGCACTTTGGACGGAAGAATCTCATACACAGCTACAGACTAGGGACCGAAGAGCTAGGCAGAAGTTCTGCAGAAAAGGACCTGGGGGTTACAGTGGATAAAAAGCTGGATATGAGTCAGCAGTGTGCCCTGGTTGCTAAGAAGGCTAATAGCATATTGGGCTGCATTAGTAGGAGCATTGCCAGCAAATCGCGGGGAAGTGATTATTCCCCTCTATTCGGCATTGGTGAGGCCGCATTTGGAGTACTGTGTCCAGTTTTGGGGCCCCCACTACAAAAAGGATGTGGACAAGTTAGAGAGAGTCCAGCGGAGGGCAACAAAAATTATTAGGGGGCTGGAGCACAGGACTTATGAGGAGAGGTTGAGGGAACTAGCTTGTTTAGTCTGCAGAAGGGAAGAATGAGGGGAGATTTCATAGCAGCCTTTAACTACCTGAAAGGGAGTTCCAGGGAGGATGGAGATAGGCTGTTCTCAGTGGTGGCAGATGACAGAACAAGGAGCAATGGTCTCAAATTGCAGTGGGGGAGATCTAGGTTGGATATTAGGGAAAAGTTTTTCACTAGGAGGGTGGTGAAGCACTGGAATGGGTTACCTAGAGAGGTGATGGAATCTCCATCTTTAGAGGTTTTTAAGCTGCGGCTTGACAAAACACTGGCTGGGATTATTTAGCTGAGGTTAGTCCTGCTTTGAGCAGGGGGTTGGACTCAATGACCTCTTGAGGTCCCTTCCAACTCTATGATTCTATTATTGTTTTGCCACACCACACCACAACGATGTCTACCACTGAGCCAGTCCTTCGGCTTCTGGTGATCTAGCATCTTTGCGCACACTGATCACTTCCTCTAGCACTTCCCACACTCCAGTCCTGCATGACCAAGAAATGAACAACAACAGGAAATATGAACATCAAAAGAGTAGCAGTGAACTGGAAGCAAGTGAAATTTAAAAAAAACACTTTAAAGGAACATTGCAGTTTTCTATTTCTATCAGTGTTTACTTACTTAAAAATTAGGATTGCTGTTTTATCAACTGCTTTTGATTTGAACCAAAACCAAGAATCCTTATTTACTAAACACAAGTGTTAAGTTTCCTTCTCTGTCATTTCCAGGCACTGCTCTTGTTTCCCTGGCTCTCTTTCCCCACTTCAGAATTCTGGACAAGGTCCAGTTTGAGTTTTTTCAGACTCCTGTCATTTATGTTTTTTGATCACCTGTTTTGGCATGGCCCTGAGTTCCTATAGTTTCTTCTTCCACCCTTAGGAAATGTCTCTCTGCCTCTGGCATCTGTTCCCTCATCTTCCTTTGTGAACACTAAGCTAAATCATTCATAGGATTATTTTTTGAAACTATGTCTAACTACCCTACTCTCCGAAAGCTGGTACTGACGTTAGTCTCTTCATGGTTTGTTCTTGAAAAATGTTTGTATATGTTAAAATATATTGTATAATATTTTTTCTTTCTCCACCATTGCTTTTTTCTGCATCATTTTTATTCTGACTTGACTTCATTCCACTGTCTTCCCACTCTTCCATTTTAACCTTACACTATATTGGTCTTTTCTTCACACTGAGTGCATTTGCATCAGCTGTTTCATCCACTTTGGCATTTTATATTTTGTTTTTCCTACTAAAAGGATGCACAGCCCATAAGAAGGGCAAACACTAATTTAATCTTAACGTTTTTCATTTTCTCCACAGCTGCTTTTCACATCGTTTATTTCCACATAACTTCTCTCATACTTGTAAAATCTATGTTGCTGAAATTCAACTCACTTTGTCCTCCTAATTATAAATTAAACCAGCATAACAGCTTCTTTAGTAGGGTCGTCTGTAAAGAATAAACCCAAACATCTGGAGCTAAAAACTCAAGCCTCAACTGCATATGCTAACTGACTAGGCCCATTAACTAAGAGGCAGTAGCAAACTCCATACTCTGTAAGTGTTCTAGCCACTAGTGGTGGACAAATAGCATACCAACCATGGATTACACTAGGATTATGGTCCTCATTGCTTAAATTCTCCCTCCTATGTACTATATCCAGAGGCATCCACAGTATGCTCTGGTCATCTTCACAATCTTGCAGCATACTGGACGGACCCACCAAATGCGTTTATCCATCAAGTTTCTTTCCAGCCTGCTTCTACCTGTCTGAGACTACTCTACTGCCTGCCATCTTCACAAGAAGAGAAACAACTGAAAATCTTGGTCCCTGGTAGAGCCAATAGTTAATAGACACCTGTACACAACCCCCTGGAAGACTTAGGGACTTTTTATAATTGTACGTAGTTTGGCAAATAGTAACATCATGCACTTTCCCAAAAGCTCAGTTACACTTCTGTAAAGATGTCTTGTGTACCTGGACTCCACTATATGCTTTTTATACCCTCTGTAAACTTTATGGTCTCTCATAGTTTTAGATCCCTGACTCCAGAGGTTCACAAATCAAGGTCTGTACAATGTGTGCAACACATCTGATAAAAGTATATGACTTAAAAAAGAGAGAGAGAAAAGTACTAGTTGGGTTCAGGTATGTTGTTCATGTGCATTTCTAGCCTCAAACACTGCCTGCTAGCTAACCTGTTTCAAGAGGGTACCAAAGAACATGAAAGAGGAGAATACCACAATGTCAAACCCAATAAGCCAGTCCATAAACACCTCCCATTCTTCCCACACAGTCAGCACCAGGTATTGCCCAATTTGCAGAAAAAAGACTTAACAGATAAACCCACTTCTATTTAAGGCTCTTTAATTTTAAACACGCCAGAAAAACCAAACTGCACCAGGAAATGGTAAGAAAAAGGAAATGAAAAGAAAAATTCCCTAAAACCTACAATCAACACCAGCTGTAGGCCAATTAAACTCAACAGTTTACAGATGTTCACAGGAGAATACTCATTCACAATTTAACCAGATTGATCCACTTTCTTAAGAACTCTCCAGACTTGGTACACAAAGCCTACTTTTCTTTAGGGCTCTCTAAAAACAAACAACCAAAAAAGGTTAATAGCGCTCCTCCAGTTACGTGTGTCACTAAAGTGTCCCCCCACCCTCCACTCCCACACCCCACCCACTCAATCTAAAACCAAGCAGATCAAACTTCACATGTAACCTGTTCACTGCTGATCCACTGACTGTACTCTGCTTCCCCCCTTCAGCTCCCATCTTACAGAGAAATTCTGCTGAAGTGCCAAAAATGATTTCAGTGTCTTCTCAGGTATCAGTCTCAATCATGGTCTCTCCCAGCAGACCAACCCACATCACTAATGAGTCTTCCTATTATTAAAACTAATTAGGAAGGTATTTGGTTATGCCACCAGGGCTTTCAAAGCAAAAAGTTGATGGCTCAGGGAATGAAAGTTAAAAGCTCTTATTAAGAGGCATGAAGATTAATAATGGCATGTTAAGCCCCTTTTTGTTTTGGAGACCCTGAGTAGGGTCTGTGTGACATCAGAGACTCCTAACACATGAGCTATACCATCCAAAACGACAAACCATAGTCTAAGCTGTACTTCTAGATATTTTTTCTGCCTCCCTTTCTTGGCTCAGACAGGAGCCTGTCAGTTAAGAATCACAGTCTCAATCAATTCTCATTACTGCCTTTTAGAACATCTAGAAGTGCTACAAGTAAACCCAATACCTTTCCTGGGTTATAAAGTATTTCATTAATAACATTAATAACACCCTTGTACACACATTAACCGTTCTTCACAATAGTCCAGGGAGGTACTACTGGGCATCGCCATCGTTCACATTCTTTCACAAATCAGTGAATTATGGGACAAAAAAGTTAAGTGACTTGTCTAATGGCAAACAGAAAGCCAGTTGTAGAAGCATAAGTAACAGTCCAGCACTCCTGACTATCAACTCCAGGCCTAATCCACTAAACAACACTGCTACTCTCATGTGGTGTTAGTCAATGCTATGCAGAACCACAAGCAATCCAAACACTGACGCATGTGAAATACTGTGAGTTTTAAGCAGGATACATTTTCCTTCAACTTCTGATATCACTGAGCCTTCATACATATTAAGAATGAGCTTTTTGTAAATAAATAAATAAACATTTAATGCTTGTGAAAGCAAGAGATGAAGAACACTGGCCTGAACATAACACTGTGCCTGTGCCAGCTTCCAACACCCAGCTCCACCAACGCGCCTCAACCCCAATTTACAAAATCACACTATTTCCATCCTGGGCCTCTCTTACGTATAAACTGCTGTTCTTGGCAAATTGTGTAGGAGTATGCGAGATGATTTTAATTAAACAAGGACCTTGCAGACTGAGGTGCTATTAGGTGGTTTAAAGATAATACATTTCGCTATTAAACATCTTTCATAAATTCCATCAATACTACTGTCCCGTCAAAGGATGTATGAGTGCTGTAGATATTAAGGAACTTAAAGGATGTTAATGATGTTAGATTCTTGAAGCCTGGAGGGGTTTGCATCTTCAGAATTGAGAGTCTAAACATGCTTTTTTAAAGGGTGATGCAAGCTCTTAGTATCTATATCTGGGATGGAAGACAAAAAAGGTATTCAAAAGGCCACACATTTTGTAGCACATTTTTACACTAAATTCCCCATTGCATTAACCCATCTCCACCATGCAAACAGGATTTATAAATTACTTCATAATTTGTTTTTGTTTGATTTGTTGACAACTCATGTGGAAAAATGACAGGAGAAAGTTAGTGCTCTGACATCAGTGACGGCTTTCCCCAGGAAAACAAACAAGTGGAAGTCATTCGGATATCAGAAAATTTAAGTGCTTGAAATATGTGGGTATCAGCATACTGCAGTGATACCAGGTATTATCAAGATGTTCAAACCAAGGAAACCTGAGTTTATGAGACATGTTGGTCAGATGAGTGAAGGAAGATTGCCAAAAGTTGTGCAAGAACTGGTGCCATGGGGCGCCTGCAGCGAATGTGGTTCAACAATGTGGCTGACTGGACGGGATGTGGTATAGCACATTTCTCAAGGCTGGGTGAAGACCACAAAATATGCAGGAAGATTGCTGACCAATGACTCCTGTGTGCTTTGTTTACTGTTCATTGTGCTGTGACTCTGGTGCTTCGCACTATGAGAGATGTGGCAGCTACAGCTGCTTGATTTTCAGAGGGGCTGAGCACCCTGTAGTCCCCATTAACTTCAACTGGAGTTGTGGCTGTCCAGCACCTCTGAACATGGGGCCAAAAGTCCATAACAAAGGTGCATTATTCTGATTTAAAGCTTCTTCTATCTCCATCCCTACAGTCTATTAAAAAGATCACTTGAAAAAAAATTTAAAATGGCCGCTATTGATTTGTTTTTACATATCTGTTGATCACCTGGTAAGACAATAGCTTTCATTCCTGTTTAAGGATAGGAGTCATTTTTCTAGAGCAGGAGGCTAATGAGAATGGAATACTAATCTGAATAGCTGTAAACAACAAAAGCAATAGTGATTGACGCACTGGAGCAATCACCGTGTGGAATCTCCATTTTCCACCTGTCTGAGAACCAGCTGCTTTTTTATACAGCAGTACAAAGGGTCAAGTTTGGCAATACACTGAAACACACGTTTCGGAGACAACACACTGTAACAGCATGCTTATGAAATGGGAGTGCCCAATATTGCTGAATGACAATGTAAAACTTGCATTTACACCCCTTCAAACTCCTTTGTGAAGAGATGATAGAAATTGCTTAGAAATGGAGGAGGAGGAGGATCCAGGAAAATCTGGTCTTTCTCCTTCCTCTTATGACTGCTTCACTTTGCCAGTGTTTTACAAAGCATGTTCCTCTCCTTCAGGGGAAAAGAGAGAAAAAAATTAACTACATGTGACAGACAATAGACATGTCATATAGGCTATGTCTACACTATGAGCTAGGGGTGGGATTCCCAGCTCACACCCATATACTGGCATTAGCTTTCATCTGAGCTAGCGTGCTAAAAACATAAAGGGAGCCATTCTAGCACAGTTAGCAGAGGCACGGGCTAACTGCCACAAGTACAAACCCACCTAAAACCCATGAGTACGTACTTGGGGAGAGTATCTCCAGCCACCACTACTGCTGTGTGTGTTATCATAACTACACTATTCTTAGCATGCTAGCTAGCGTGAGTATGTATGCATGAGCCAGAAATCACTTAGACTCTCAGAATACAAGGTCAGAAGGGACCACTATGATCATCTAGTCTGACCTCCTGCACAACACAGGCCACAGAACTTCACCCACCCATTCCTGTAATAGACCCCTAACCTAAGACTTAGTTACTGAAGTCCTCAAATCATGGCTTAAAGACTTCAAGGTACAGAAAATCCACTAGCAAGTGACCCACGCCCCATGCTGCAGAGGAAGGTGAAAAAAAAGCCCGGGCTTATGCCAATCTGCCCTGGGGAAAATTCCTTCCCGATCCCAAATATGGCAATCAGTTAAACCCTGAGCATGTGGCAAGACTCACCAGCCAGACACCCAGAAAGAATCCTCTGTAGTAACTCCACTTCCATAGCTCATAGCGCAGACATACATTACAGCACTTTTGGAAGGTGCTCAGATATTATGGTGGTGAGAGTGATGTAAAGTAAAATGGAAAACAGATTATGAACTACAAAACTAGCCTAATCCCTAATCCTCTGCGATCAACTTCCCTGTAAAAGAGTCTATACTCCTTAATCCCATTTATAACCAGACATGTATTTGCATGTTACCAAGCTTCAGCTACAATAAAATGAGAGAGAAAAAAAATTAACTGTCTTATCCACATGATATAAAATCCCATTTATCTTGGAGAGCTTTATAGTATTCAAAACAGAAAGATTTTTTCTCTCTGCTCCTCACACCTTTCCCTAGAAGTGCACCCACTATTCTCCTGGTACAGAAAATTTACATAGCACATTTTTATTTTCACATGATTGCTTTTATTCATAACAATAACATGCTTGATATTTGAAAATCATTTAACTGGAAAAAATCATTTATATGGTCCTAACAGGATTTTCCTCTTTATTTGTGGGAAAATTATGAAATTGATGTTTGTGCCAATGATCAACACTGTGAAATATCAAGTTTATTCATGATTTGCACAATAATCTACTCAAAACATTAAATGGACAGGACAGCTACCTAACTGATGTGAGGCTGAACAAACTGTTCTACTTCTTTGCTGGTTTATTTTCATTATTTGTATTCTATTAGCACCTAGATGCTGCAATCTGGAATTAGGGCATGATTGTGCTAGGCGCCGTAGAAACATGAAGTAAACGTATTGTATCCTACATAGTTTATGGTCGTGGTTTAACAACAAGATGCAACAAACAAACGGGGCTAGGAAGTATGAAGTAACAGTGAAATATGCAGGTTTTCCACAGTAAGTAGTAGGCATACCTGAGCACCTGCCTACCCATTGTCAACAGATGAGTTTTGTAGGCATCACAACAGAAGTGATTCTTAACAAGGAATTTTTGTTTGTTTCTAAACTGATCTGAACTGAAGCCCCCTTGACTCTTCATAAAGGAGCAAACCAATTCTGTTCTAATCAAGTTCTTATATCACGCCCATCGCCATGATATTTGAGTGCCTAGCAGCAGAATGTGGAGATGCTATTTAAGGAGCACAGCTTTCTACAAAGCTTTGAAATGGATTTTAAAAAAGGCAAGGAAATCTCTCTCTTACACTCACACAGACAGACAGACAGACACACATGAACTTTGAGAATCAAGAGATGGCTTCACAGTCCATCTGAAAGGCTGATTCCACTTTGAGGAACCCCGATTTAAAAAGATTTGTTACATTCTTTATGCCCAAAACCTAGATAAAAAAACCCACTTCCACAAAACCTTGATAGAATTGTTACAATTACTTTTATTAACATTTCAAATGACAATAGTTTCATTTGGATTTAACATTTCCCTTTCAACTGGGGAACCCCAGTGCTCCTAAAATATACAAACCACAAACTGAAACTGAACAGAAACAAAAGGTGAACTTGAAAAGACTATTTTTAACATGCAAACTGTGTGAAATGCTAGTAGATTCCAAACCCAGGACTATTGTGATCATCTAGTCTGACCTCCTGTATAACACAGGCCATAGGATTTACCACAAAAAATATAAACAAAGAAATGAATGGCGAAAACTAAATTTCTAAATTCATTCCATTTAAATAATCTTAGGCTCATATGCTGCAAACAATTAAGCATGTGCTTAAACTTTGGGCATGTGGATAGTCCTAATTACTTCAACAGTCTTACTGATATGCATGAGTTTTTGTAAGACTAAGGTGTAAGATATTATTAGGAAAAATAAATATGATTTAATATGGGTGCTTTAAGAGCAAGAGGAAATCTAAAAATTGGGTGTGGATTTTTTACAAGTTTTTATGGCCTCTCTCACTTGCAACAATGAAAAATAAAGATGTTAATAACCTTATGAAATCCAATACCCTTTTATTCAATTCTCTTACATCACATTTGTCTTTAAGTACACTTCTAAGACACAGAAAAGGTGGATTTATAATTTTTCATTACATCAGAAAGACTTCACCTAACAACTTTTTATCCAATCCCAAACAGATCTAATTATGAAAGTAATTTTTTTTCTCTCTTTCTTTCATGCCTTTATTTTACACAGGGTACTTTCCCCTCTTTTCTTTATATAACCTCAGTGCTAAAACAGAAAGATCATTTTCCATAGACTGGCCACTTTCTGTTCTTGCTAAGAATAACTGGCCACTTAAAAAAAAAAAAGACTTGAAATAGTTCGCAAAGAAGGGACTTACTGGACTATTGTTTCAGAGGAATATGAGATTGCAGCTACTACTGCATGGAAGAAAAAAAAAACCCAACATCTCCTAATCTTTAGAAACAGGGTGCAGAAAGCAGGAAGAAAAAACATGTGAAAGTAAGAAGAATTAACTCTAGATATGTATGGAAATTCCATTTAGGATAAGAATCAGCGACAGGAAACAGCCAAGAGGGACTATTTGTACTGAAATACAAGCCATTAACTTGAGCCAAGCTAACAGCAAATGACTGCACTGGCAACTGCTGGCTGCAGATAATTAGTTTAGAACCTATTTTAACATGAATATTTTATCATGCAGCACAAAACTCGTTATGGAGAAGAATTAGAGAGCCAGGACGTCTGGAAGCACTGGAGAGGTGATCTGTCAGGTCCCAATAAAGAGCCTTCCAAGAGAAAGCAAGTTTAGTGATTCAGCAAGGCTGGATTTCATTAAAGCTACAACAATCTATTAAGAATATATCTGGTGGCAAGTTAAAGAGTACAGGTAGCTGGCTATATTTTAATGACTTAACTATGGGCAGCTGCAGACAAGAACAATAGAGTTTGTGTAAAATCACCTCAGTCAGTATTATTTTTTCAGAGATGCAGTGTTCACTTTCATCAATTTGGAATTTTCAGTAAATTCTCTGTGAAATGCAACAATTTGGTCCTTCTTTCAAGTGAATCTAGTGCTTATTAAAATATGTTCCTCAATAAAGGAATCTAACTGGCCCAGAGGTACTGTGTGAAAGGGACAGCAGAAAGGGGGTCAAAATGTGGATTTGCTTTACTGGCCAAAGAAAGAAAATTAAACACAGATCATACAGAACAGAAGGTCACCTAACTGTAACTGGAGGTTCTTTGAAATGTGTGGTCCCTATCTGTATTCCACAGAGCATTTACGCATGTGCACCATGCGTTCAGAGCTGGAGATTTTTCAAATACTAGTTGTCCATTAGTCTGCAAATGCGCCCTTGGCTTGCCTCATGGTTTCGTTCAAGGTAATAAAGGGAGAGGTGGACCAAACGCATCTCCAGTTCCTTCTCCACTGCAAATCCAAGTACTCCACAGCAGAGGGGAAGAAGGGCAGGAAGTGGAATACAGATAGGGACCGACATCTCGAAGAACCTCCAGTTGCAGTTAAGTAACCTCTTCTTCGAATGATGATCCCTATTGTATTCCACTTAGGGTGATTTGCAGATGATACAAAATAATTGCACATGACATAAAACTATTCAAGACAGTTAAGTCCAAACCAGACTGTGAAGAGTTACAAAGGGATATTACAAAACTGGGTGACTGAACAAAAATATGGCAGATAAAATTCAATGCCGATAAAAACGCAAAGTAATGCATATTGGAACACATAATCCCAACTATACATATAAATTAGCTGTTTAAATTAGCCTTTGACTACCTGAAAGGGGGTTCCAGGGAGGATGGAGATAGATTGTTCTCAGTGGTAGTAGATGACAGAACTAGGAGCAATGGTCTCAGGTTGCAGTGGGGGAGGTCTAGGTTGGCTGTTAGGAAAACGTTTTTCACTAGGAGGGTGGTGAAGCACTGGAATGGGTTACCTCGGGAGGTAGTGGAAACTCTATATTTAGAAAAACAGCGAGAATCCTGTTAAAGACTAACAAATTTATTTGGGCATAAGCTTTCGTGGGCAGAAACCCACTTGTTAGTCTTTAAGGTGCCAAAAGACTCTCGCTGTTTTGCTAAAAACCGACCAACACGGCTATCCCTCTGAATCTATCCTAAGAGGTTTTTAAGGTGTGGCTTGACAAAGCCCTGGCTGGGATGATTTAGTTGGGGTTGGTCCTGCTTTGAGCAGGGGGTTGGACTAGATGACCTCCTGAGGTCCCTTCCAACCCTAATCTTCTATGATTCTATGTTACCACTCAAGGAAGAGATCTTGGAGTCATTGTGAATAGTTCTTTGAAAGCATCCACTCAATGTTCAGCGGCAGCCAAAAAATCTAACAGAATGCGGGGAAAAGGATAGATAATAAGACAGAATATATCATATTGCCTCTTTATAAATCCACAATACATCCATATCTTGAATGCTGAGTGCAGATCTGATTCATGACTGGTTAGAGAAAGTAATATGGAAATGTTATTTATTCCTTCTCATAACACAAGCACTAGGGTTACCATATGAAATTAATGGACAGCAGGTTCAAAATGAACAAAAGGAAGTAGTTCTTCACACAACGCACAGTCAACCTATGGAATTCCTTGCCAGAGCATGTTGTGAAGGCCAAGACTAGGTTAAGCTCCCGTTGGGGAGTGGGGGTGATAGGTTGTGTGGTGGGAAGGTTCTGATGAGGGCCTTCCAAAACGTAGTAAATAGGTGTAAATATGGAATGTCCTTCCAAGGGGATATAGAAGGCGCTAACTGCCGCCAAATGGACCTTGAGAGAATTGAGGACAAGACCCAATGCCTTCAAGGACAGAAGGTAATTTAAAAAAAAAAAAAAAAGAAAAGAAAGGAATCTCCTCCTCTTCTGGGGAAAGCTCTTTCTGTTGGGACCAGAGGGCAAAGTGGTTCCATTTGGCCCGGTAAGAATGCCTAGTGGACTCCTTCCTACTGCTTGAGAGGATGTCTTGCCCTTTTGATAAACACACGTGTTCTAGAGAAGATGCCCATCCAAATACCACTCTCTGAGATGAATCATCTGCAGATCGGGATGTCTGATCTTGCTGTGGTGTTGCATTAGTAGCTCAGGGAAAATGGGGATGGGAAATGGATGGCAAACTGACGGAGAAGGTTGGGAAACCAGAACTGTAAGAGCCAGAGTGGAGCGATCAGCATGACCAGTGGGTACAGGAGTGGATGGTGTAGTTGATCTGGTCCAATCAGCAGAGAATGATCACACTGCCTTTTGAATGGGGACGAATACCTCCCCTGTAGCCACATGTGCTGCACTTGTTGATAGCAAGAGAGGCAGAGAACCCTGGTCAGAGTCCCCCATTGGCTGAAGATGTCGTTTACTACAGTGTCATGGAGTTCTCACTCATGATCAGTCATGAATCATCTGCTGAGCAAGTCTGCAATCACATTCTGAGTTCCTGGAAGATAGGCTAAAGATAACAGAATCTTGTGGATGATGCACAAATTCCATAGACTGACCGCCTCTGCACAAAGAACGGTTGACTTTCTGCCTCTTTCTTTGTTGATGTAGTAAACAGTGGTGGTGTTCACTGATATAAGAACATGATGGGAGTGAATGGATTGGAAAAAGGCGTGGCATGCCTTCCTTACAGCCCTGAGTTCCAGAATGTTGATGTGTACCCTGGATTCTTGAGGGTCCATGTTTCCTGTATCATGTGATCTCCCACGTGCACTCCACACCCTATGAAGGATGTATCAATAATGATTGTCTTGTCCGGGGAAGATGGGAGTAAGGGGACCTCTGCACAGACCTGCTGTGGGTCCATCCCCAACTGGAGAGAAAAGTGTGACACAAGAGGAAACGTCAGCATTATGTCCAGGGCGTGGTGAGCGGATGAGTAAACTCTATGTAGCCACATCTGCAGGTAGCAATTGCCCTCCCCTTTGTTATGTTTCTTACCCTTGGATGTGTGTGTATACACACACACACATATATATATATACACACATATATACACACACACACACCTCTCCTATCTGTGATTTCCAGTTCATGCATCTGACGAAGCGGGTTGCAGCCCACGAAAGCTTATGCCTGCAGAAATTTGTTAGTCTTTAAGGTGCTACAGGACTCTCGTTGTTTTTTATGTGAAAATAAGCGCCCTGCATATTGAGAGCCATAAACCACATGCCTTTGTCTAACGATGGGATGATGGCTGCTAAGGTGACCATACAAAACTTGGGTTTGTTGATGAAGCAACTGAGACAACAGAGATCCAGGACTGGTCTCCAGCCTCCCTTCTTCTTGGGTATCAGGAAGTAAGCTGAATAGAACTCCATCCCTTGATAGTCCGAAGTCTCTCACTTCTAAGGCTTAGAGGAAGACTGACTGCCATGCTTATGTGCGTGCTTCCTTGCTAGGCCCCAGCACGGGGTCTACAGTGGTGGTACTATCTGTCGGCCTCGGACTCAGTTGCTGGAGGCACACTCCCAGCAGCCTCAGGCCGATGTGCTAAGGGGGTTGCTTGGCCAGTGTCCGAATGAGGTCTCAGGGCAACTTCCCTGAGGTGCTTTGCAGGCAGCGATCACAGCCCAGCCTTCTGAGGTATGACTAGGGAAAGACTAGCAGATGCTGCACCTGGATGAAATGTGGGCTTCTCCCAAGCAGCAGAGGGAGCATTGATGAAGACTGGGCTGGCATAGCCCAAAGAAGAGTGCTTGAGTGGCGGAAAGGCTGGAGATGTGTTATGGAGATTAATTAGAGAGCTGACATCCAACCACGCCAAGGCAGGACACTCATGTCAGTGGCAGGGTTAAGAAGGTGATTCTCAGTCCCGAGTGCCCCAAGAACTGTGACAGTGAGTTTCTCCATTACCTGTCCAAATACTATGGAAGATGGGCCCTTTACAAAATGCTTAAATAGACAGCAAGAGGTGTTCTGAAACTTCCACCAATTCAGAAGTAAGTTCACATATTCCATTCAAGTTCTTATACTGACCTCATCACTGTAGTAGTTGAACAACATGCATTGAACAACATGACTAGCACCTGCCACACGTGGATAGTATTTGTCATGGGTAATTGAAATATTTACAGCAGTCACTAAAAGAGCCAGGACTAGAACTCAGTATCCCCAAGGTTACAAGGTATTTTGTAGGATTTCTCTTTAGTTGCAATTCAGGCTTCTGAACAAAACCAATGGGATATAACCCAATGCCAAAACTAGTGACAGGCATCTCAACATTTTAAGGAACATTGGTTAAAACCTGTATTAAAATATTATGGAAGTTATTTTAAAAATATAACGTTTCATATTCATGTTGAATACTTCCTCCCCTCCCCCCCCATTTTACTCATCTTAGGCACTAGAAATAGATTACCCATATTCCCCTTTTCAGCCTCTATGGTACTAGTGGAACAGCTGCAATGTTTGGATTGCAGATATTCTAGGTGATTTAAATGCAATCAGAAAATGGCTTTTATTGGAAAAATATATGGAAACATCTTTATTGATCTTAGGTTCTCTAAAACCTAAAGTAAGAGTTACTTACTGTGAATGTTCATAAATTCCAAACATAAGTGCCAAGTGAACATTAGCTTGCTTTTCTTATCAGGCTAAAAATTACAGTCCCAGTATTCAGCAGTGAGCTCCCAATCCCATCAATGCTGGTGGATGGAGTCTATCTTCTTTATTTCCTTGTTAGGAGGAACTGGAGATTGGAATAAACACCTGCTTATCTTGGACAGCAGCAACAAGGTTTCAACTCAGGTTTCCTTCACAACTGAGAATAACGGTTTGGTTTCTAACCAAGGTGCCTCACCCATCCCTAAATCTAAAGCAGACACTGTTGTGAGAAACCCGTTCATTGGAAAGTATCAGGAGACAAAAAAGCAGGTTTTTTAAAACAAAAAGAAATGTGCTTAAGAGGATTGTGTGTCTTGCTGCTCCAGGCCTCAGTGATACAGTAGGCAGAAACAAGTCTCAGCAGTGATCACCTTGCTACAGCCATTCACAGTGTATGTTTCCATATTATTGTGTGTGCTGCACTTCAATGAACGAAAATACATGCTCCTGTGTTTAAGTGCATGAAACAATCAAATCAAAGCCACAGAAGGTAAGAGACCAGTGGTAAAAGAAAGCAAGTATAGCAAAAGACTGGGGCTCTTCAAAAATACTATCCAACAGGGCTATGGCAACCAGGATTTTATTTGCCTATGTGATAATGGGGATCAAAAAGCCCTACAGTCTTGCCCACAATTTTGCCTACCTCCAAGCAGGGGAATTAGGCCTTGCTTATACAGGTGAAAGCGGTGAACCTTGGTTCTGCCCTTCCTCAACACTTTGGCCCGCTAGCTGACCAGACAGAGTTCAGAGGAAGAGGAAGCTGCTCTATGCTTCCAGAATCCAGTCACTAGCTTTACTAGTCAGAAAGGCAAATGGAGGCAGAGCTGGAGCCCTGCTCAGTGAGCTGACCTACTCTTCTAGCCCACCAAGTTGCTGAAGCTGGAGAGAGAAGTGCAAGGAGAAGCCTCTGCCTCAGACTCCAGAGCCCAGAACATTCTGCTCCTCACCTCCATTTTAATGCAGCAGCTGGAGAAATAAGCCAGATCAACTGATCCTATGAGGTCAGATTTAAGGAAGTTTTACCAAGACTTGATTCATGTAATCTCATCCACCTCTCTGATCAGTGTGGGAGACACTAATGCCTGCAATGGCTGCAGAGATTGAGAAGGAAGTTGTGGGAAGGAATAAGATTACAGTTCTAACAGCAATGGCTTTCACCTACTCACTGCAGCCTAGATAAGCCCTAGGAAACCACCACACCAGACAGACCCAGGGGACAAGGAAAGTTCCACAAGTTTTCCCTTGGTAGAGTGCCCTCTGAATATTGCTATCGGCGGGTTTGTTTTCCCTCCCTTCCCCTACACTGCACACACCAAATTCAACTCCAGATCCCCACAGAGCTAGCCTCTGGCTCTGCAGTTCCCTGTGATGCTGCTTTGCTGCTCTGCTCAGCATGATCTTGGTGCATCAAGTCCTTACAAAGATGTCATGACAATTTACCACCACAGGCGCAAAACCTACTCACCCTTTACCAATAATGAAAAGTGAATGACATTCCACCTGCCTAGGTACAACGGGAGAGACAAGGTGGCTGAAGTAATATCTTTTATTGGACCAACTTCTGTTGGTGAAAGAGACAAGCTGTTCACAGCATTTGACAAACTATGAATAACGGACTTGATTTACACCCACTGCCACAAACAGCTCCCCCAACACCAGCAGGGAAGATTGTACACCTGAGGTGATTCATCCTGAGGGCACAGCAGATGGCAACTTTACTTAATTATTTTTATTACCGTAGTGCAGTTGGTCCTAACCTATTTACCATTGTGGGCCGCATAGGCAGCTCTCTATTTGTTATGTGGGCTGCACCTGCAAAATATATATATTACCTGTATGGCTTTGAGTATGTCACATGGGCCACAGCTATGTGCTGATTGGGCCGCAAGCGGCCCATGGGTTGAGGACCACTGCCGAGGTGCTTACGAGCCCTAATCATGGACCAGGACCCCATCATGCTAGGCACGATACAAAAACATAGAACAAATGACCCTTGCCCCAAAGAGCTTACAAGTATAAGAGAAGAGACAACAGATGCGGGAGTACAAGGAAACGAGTCGATATCGGTCAGCATGATAGGAAATGGTCTGAATTGTAGGAGCTCTGCTGGCAGAGGCTGTTTGAGGGATGCATTGAACCAGCAAATCCTCCAGGTGCTCTGGCTACAGCCTCCTATCAGCCATTGCTTACTGACATTTGGAAAGGCACAGGCTGGCAGGTAGAGTGGGCATTGTAGGTGTTCTGCTGTGACCCCCTTCTGGATGAATTTTCTGCTAGCAGAAGCCAGCACATCACTCGGGCAAATGGAACCCCACAGAGCGCACTGAGCATGTGTCTCTCCACACCACCCAGCTACTCACAACAACCCCTCTGTACTGGAACAACCCCTCTGGTACTTACCTTTAAAAATCCTCTCCCACAAATGACATGCAATGTAACTAAATAGCTGCGTACCACACAAACCAACAACATAACCCCATGCATCTGAGCAAAAAAAACACAAAAACAAAAAAATTTGATGAAAAATTACATTTAAAAAAAACCTGCGTTTTCTCCTCATTTTTTAAATCAAGGCTCCCTTAATGGCATAAAGCTACTGCAAATAGCATGCAGGTAGAATGTGAGCAGCTTTATTGCTTTTCTTTTTATTCAATCAAAATGTGGAATGTCATTCACAATATCATTATTCCTGAATCACAAAGACATTTAAATGGATTATCACTGTTATTACTTCTAAAGATACCTGAAATGAGTTAACTCCATCGTCTCATGGAAACTCAATCAAAACAAAAATGTGTTTCCCTCTCTTCAGACAAAGAAGTGCATGTAACCCACCCCATCACTGTTAACAAGGTGTTAGAAACCGTTGTTTGTATATTACTAATGCACTCATTAAGTACACTTTTTTCTAGTAATTACTGTATAAATAGTAATGCACATAAAACTTGGGCACTTTAACACTGCCATCTTATTTTCATTACCATATTTATTTTGCTTTACCTCTCGGGCAAATTCAGTGATTGAAAATCAGCTTGGCTACAGGTGGTATAAAACTAGAAAGAGTCACCATATGGAGATCCGTATGCCTTGGCATGATATCAGCATGGGACAAAATACTGGGATGTGATTTCAGAACAACTGGCTGTCTCACTGCATTAATTCCTTCTGTCTGACTTCAACTGCTTAAATTTTAGTCCTAGCACTCACATGCTACAAGACATTTAAAATACTGAACAATGTAGGACAACAAATGTTCAGGAGCCAATTTCCACTCCCCTCCTGCAGTGTAAAAGTTTCCAGAGTTCAGCAAACAACAAAAGAGCCAAAGCATACAACTAAGTTTTTAATTTGGTGTTAGTAATCACTGATATAGCACCCTAAATAACAAGACTATGAATGGCCCAGTGGACATAGGGCTTATTGCAGTGTGTTGTATTGCAGGGTCGGTTGAAGAGAGATTGAGCCGGGTGGAGTGATAAGGAGCATTTATTCGGTTACAGCTTCTAGTCCACTCATTCCCCTTTGCCTCCCGACCAACAAAGTGAGCCCTGAGGTCACTACTTTACAACTTCTTATCTAAAACAACATGTAAACACACACGCTTCTACAGCACCCCATAAAACCCCTATTTGGTGATATAAATGATTATAAAACGAATATTAATGGCTAGGGGAGGCGTATAATTATATCTGCCCATTTGTTATTTCCCACAAAACTTGTGTAGCATATACATTTATCTTAACAGCAAGAATGACCATGAAGTCCTTAAACTAGCAACAAAGGAAGAACGAGGGGGAGAGATCCTGAGCCTTCTCTAACAGACATGCTGTCTGGGAAAGAAGAGATAACACTCTTTTACCACATACTTTGTCCAGGTGGTGAGGGGAGGAATGGTGGGGTGGAGGGGGAAGAGGGAGAACATAGCCTTCCCGTATTACGATCCCATTACCATGGTGCCTATTTGGGCAGGTTTGACCTGTTCTGGACACTGCTAGAAAGTTGCTCTGATATGCTCCCTCCTTCCCTAACTTCAAGGCTAGAAAAGTGCTGTGGTTTGCACATGATTATTGCTTGTGTAGTACATGACCTTTTTAGCCCAAGTCAGGGGTCCTGCAGAGGACAATCTGTGTCCAAAGTCTGGGCCCAACTCCCAGCCCCCAGGAATGTGGCCCAGCGCTGCCATCCTTTGTCCCGGTGCCCATACA
Source organism: Emydura macquarii macquarii (assembly GCF_026122565.2). Taxonomy (NCBI): domain Eukaryota; kingdom Metazoa; phylum Chordata; order Testudines; family Chelidae; genus Emydura; species Emydura macquarii. Next base: position 6,892,265 of record NW_027133607.1, on the reverse strand, counting down.
GTATGCTGTCCCACTGAAGTCAATAGAACCACTTCCACTAACAAGCACTTGCAGGACTGGACTCATTCTTCACACTTGACAAACGGGAAATTAAGCTTCATAACTCCCCTATGAAGTGGTATGTATCGTTATCCCCTTTTTATGGGGAAGGAAACAAAGGCACAGACAGATTAAGTTCTTGATTAAATGAGTTCTTGCATGGTACACAGCAGGGTGTGTAACACTGAAGCAGTACAACACAAATAAAGGCTACACATACACTCAAACAGCAATAGGCATAGCCCTACACACTGGTGCATTAAGTCTCAACACCACACCCCCACCTCCAGTGCATCAGTTGTAAAGGTATAAAAAGGTGCAAGTCAGTAATGGAAAGTAACTCTGTGAGGAGACGTGGGCTTCTGCTCAGCTTCATCATGTAACAAAATGCATAGCAAAAGCTCTCCTCTCAAGCCTCAGTCTTGCTATGGGGCAGAAACAACCTAACAGCCATGCAGCAGTGCTTTCATTATTACCCCTTCAGTTCTGGGCTCTCTGCTGTCACTGACAATAACTGTACAAAGCTGGTGCCAATTGTGACAATGGATTTTGTGATGTGGATATTTGTTTAATAAAAACTGGACTGAGAACATCATTTCTTTTCACATATGCCACAGAGCCATCAGATGGCAACTTTAATGACCACTACCAAATTTGAATCACTGGTGTGGAGCGGAAAGTTTCTGAAACCCATTTTCAGTCCCATCCCAGTGCCCAATTAGATAATTTTTAAAGACATATTTCAAAGTAGTCAGGGAAGAACTCATTGCTGGACACATCACAGCAAGCTATCATAGAATCATAGAATATTAGAGTTGGAAGGGACCTCAGGAGGTCATCTAGTCCAACCCCCTGCTCAAAGCAGGACTAACCTCAGCTATATCATCCCAGCCAGGGCTTTGTCAAGCCTCAGCTTAAAAACCTCTAAGGATGGAGATTCCACCACCTCCCTAAGTAATCCATTCCAGTGCTTCACCACCCTCCTAGTGAAAAACATTTTCCTAATGTCCAACCTAGACCTCCCCCCCTGCAACTTGAGACCGTTGCTCCTTGCTCTGTCATCTACCACCACCGAGAACAGCCTAGCCCCATCCTCCCTGGAACCCCCTTTCAGGTAGTTAAAGGCTGCTATCAAATCCCCCCTCATTCTTCTCTTTTGCAGACTAAACAAGCCCAGTTCCCTCAGCCTCTCCTCATAAGTCCTGTGCTCCAGCCCCCTAATCATTTTTGTTGTCCTCCACTGGACTCTCTCCAACTTGTCCACATCCTTTTTGTAGTGGGGGGCCCAAAACTGGACACAATATTCTAAATGCGGCCTCACCAATGCCGAATAGAGGGGAATAATCACTTCCCGTGACCTGCTGACAATGCCCCTCCTAATGCAGCCCAATATGCTATTAGCCTTCTTGACAACCAGGGCACACTGCTGACTCATATCCAGCTTCTTATCCACTGTTACCCCCAGGTCCTTTTCTGCAGAGCTGCTGCCCAGCTCGTCGGTCCCCAGTCTGTAGCTGTGTATGGGATTCTTCCTTCCTAAGTGGAGGACTCTGCACTTATCTTTGTTGAACCTCATTAGATTTCTTTTGGCCCAATCCTCCAGTTTGTTTAGGTCACTCTGTATCCTATCCCTACCTTCCAGGGTATCTACCACTCCCTCCAGCTTAGTGTCGTCCGCAAACTTGCTGAGGGTGCAATCTACCCCATCCTCCAGATCATTAATAAAGATGTTGTACAAAACCGGCCCCACGACCGACCCCTGGGGCACTCTGCTTGTGACCAGTTGCCAGCTAGACATGGAGCCATTGATCACTACTCGTTGAGCCCTATGCTCTAGCCAGTTCTCTATCCATTTTATAGTCCATTCATCCAACCCATACTTATTTAACTTGCTGATAAGAATACTGTGAGAGACAGTATCAAAAGCTTTGCTAAAGTCAAGGTATATCACATCCACCGCCTTCCCTACATCCACAGAGCCAGTCACTTCATCATAGAAAGCAATCAGGTTGGTCAGGCATGACTTTCCCTTGGTGAATCCATGTTGACTGTTCCTGATCACCTTCCTCTCTTCCAAGTGCCTTAAAATGGATTCCTTAAGGACCTGCTCCATGATTTTTATCAGTTATACTGCTGGGAAAAAGCAATAATCAAAAGTAAGCCAGTCTTGGCTTTCCATACTCATTCTATAGAGGAAATGTTTAGATAACAGAGGGCAATACTATGGGTGCGTGTTTCCATTTGTGTATAACAATAGATAGCTCAATTACTGTGTAAAATCAAATGTCTGTATGTTATATATTATAGATAGATACACACAACACACTGACATCACCCTAAATACACACATAGCATATAGGGTCTATAATTATTAAGAGGTATAGGCAAAGGAGAAAGATCTGGGAAAAGGAGAGACAGTGAAGCATAGATGAAAATTATTCTAGACAATTATTATTTGTATTACCATAGCTCCTAGGAGCCATAGTCATGGACCAGGCCCGTCGTGCTAAGAGCTGTACAAACATGAACAAAAAAGACAATCCCTACCCCAAGGAATATATAATCTAAATGTATAACAAGAGACCACATAAACAGACATAGACAGACCATCATGGGAGAGTACAAGGAAACAATGAGCCAGTATTGGTCAGCGGGAGCTTTGGAAGAGAGAATGCCCGTATCAAAAGGCAAGACTGCATAAAGGACAGAAAGGAAGTTGGAACTAAAAGACGTGAAATGGGCAGCAGCTGTTTTTCTTATTCATCTGTTGTGTCTTGTCATTAGCCTTGATACCCATTCTCTTGGGTATTTTTACCAAATGTTTGGTCGGTGTCTAGCACAACTTGACCCTGATCTCTGACTGGAGTCTCTCGGCATTACTGTAGTACAAAAGATAATAGCAGCTCTCTCTCAAATTTCCAATTCACTGTAATATTTAAGTATGTATAGGGCTTGGGATATTGCTTGTATGAAAGACTCTGTCCACACAGACTTATATTGCCCAGTAATGCAGCACATTGGAAAATCAAAAGAGGAACTAAATTCACTTATTAAGGTTCAACACACCTATGCTTTTTTGTGCATCTTTCTTTAATCTTAAATAGACATTTAACGAGAACCTTTTTTCACAGCTCAAAAACTTCCAACGCCCAGCCTCAGATCCCCTGACTTTTATCAGTCGATAAGGCAGAATAAGAAAGTACAGAAAGAAGAGCAAGACTTAACTTCATAATAACCTAAACACCAGATCTCCATCTTCTTTCATAATGTTAAATGTAAAGGTAACTAAAGCATGCTCCTCCAGAAAAATAAACTAAGAAGATAACAGAACAGCCTACTGGATCAATATCCTATTGCTTAAGAAAGGGAATGTAAAAAAATGGTGCTTTAATTTCCATTTCAAATACTTGGTTCAACCTCACCTAACATTCAGTAATGTCTCAAATGCTTATTAATTTTGTCCTGGTGCTAAAACACAGAGAACAACAACAAAAAGACAGTGCCAAAGTTCAAAGATTTAAGTTACAAAAGCAAAGCCAAAGAACTTATATGGATGGGACACTGAGCTGTGACCTAATTTAATTTGTCACAAGGAGATGTATTCAGAAATTCCTGTTAATGGTAAAAAAGAAAAAAAATGAAAGGACATGTGCTCAAAAATCAAGGTATTAAAATCAATGAGAGTTTAGCAAAATCACTTTCACACAAAGGGGTAACGAGCATATGGTGGAAATCACTAAGAAAGGTCATTGTGCCAAGAAGTATTTTACAGAAAATCAATTTAACTGTGTGTTAAAAAGATTACAGTGGCTGGGGTGAAAGAAGACAAAACAATGAGACAGAGATAATACACACAGACTTTCCAGAACTCCCAAGATTTAAGAAATCACTTCATGTCTTAAAGTGAATTGTACAATCAGTAACATCACACATTCCCATCTGAACACAGATACAGTAGAGGAGCCTGGAACAAATTATTTGGACCCAGTAACTTTTCCAGTCGCCACCATTTAGAACAGGAAGGCATGGCTGAGGAAGAAAATGAAACCACAGCTTCTGCTATGTAATATAGCTTTTGCTATGTAACTTTTTTATTATTAAATAGCACCTACATGCCCCAACCGATACCAGGGCCTCATGGGAATGGCCTTGAAGAGCTTAAATAAATGGAAGTATCTCATCCAAAGTATCTAACATTGGATTGAAGAGGAATGTAGAGGATATGCTCAGTATACTGAAGCCTATATCCATAGCCTTAAACAAACTTCAGAGAAACTGTTGCTGCATTGCTGATGCTGTCGAAATTTGGAAGGCACTTCAAGAGACATTGAAGAAAGAAATACCACACCAGAAAGTTAAACTGCAGGCAATAAAGAAGCGAATGGATCAAGCACTAACTTCACCTCATTTTTTTGCGAACATTCTCAACCTCATGTAAAAAGGTAGATGCCTAACTTCTGAGGAAAATGCTGCTGCCATGGCATGGGCATCTCAAAATCACTCCTCAGTTATGCCACTCATAATAAATTTCAGGTCTGGAGCGGAACCATTTAAACAGTACATGTTTACTGATGATGTTTTGAACAAAGTCACTCCCTTGAATTGGTGGAAATCATTAGCCAGGCACCTTGAAACAGAGTTCCTTCAGTTGCTAAGCCAACTTTTCACAGCAGTAGCTTCCTCTGCAGATAGAGAGAGAATATTTTCATTGTTTGGTATTATTCACTCAAAGCTAAGAAATTGACAGGGAGTTGAAAAAGCAGGAAAACTCGTATTTCTGTTTCACTGTATGAATAAAAATGACAGTGGGAGTGGGGAAGATGAGAGCTAGTTGTAGAAGTTTTAAGGACAGTGTATATTTAGTGCTGTGATGACTTGTCCATTAGAGTTAATAAAATTTGAAAATTAAAAAAAAAAAAAAGAAAAAAAAAGAGTTTAAGGACAGCTGTCAGCCAGCAACTCAGGAGACTGCTGCAATTGTAAATGTGAAACATTTATATAACATTTAAGATTTAGTTTAATAAAATATAAGTGCTTGTATGCGTGTGTGATCTAGTTCTTACCATTCCTAGTATACTGCTGCTGCATCTGCAGCTTGACACAGGTAATGAGTATTATGTACTATTTCCTAAATTAATAAAAATCAAGTTATCTAAAAAATTACACAAAGTATACCCTCCTAGATTTTGTAAAATGCTGTACTGAGTTGTAAACTAATATGTTTTAATGATCAGATTTGCACCATTGTTTAAGAAATATGTGAAGAAGTATCAGTGTGAAACTTGATTTAAATAAACGATTTTCTTGGTGATTTAAATCATTATTTAAATCCATGATTTAAATCGCCTGGATTTAAATCAATCCAACCTGCCAAAGAGCTTTGCAAATTTAACTGACATTCACTCTAAAGGGTTCATTTCAACTACCAGTGAAATACAGTCTTGCTTCTGCCATGTGTTTTGGACAAGACATTCAGCAGAACTCCAAACGTCAATGGAATTATACCAATTTATACCAGCTGAGGATTTGCCATGGTGTGAATTTAGGAAAGTCACTTAACCACTCTTTGCTTCAGGTATCCCATCTGTAAAATGAACATAACACTACTTACTTCTCCTACAGTAGTGCTGCAATGATTAATTAGTTAAATGTTTTTAGAGTGCTTTGAGATCCTCTAAAAGAAGACATTATTTAAAGGGAAATTATTATTATTATTAACATGTGAAGCTAACACTAGTTCAAAGCTGAACAAAAATAATTAATACAATGTGACCCAAAGATTTCTTGATACCATCTGGCACAGGGCATAAGGCGGGCACAAGGGCTACAGGAATCCCCCGAGTCTGGTATTTATATTGTAGTTCACCAAAGAGCATCAAATAAGGTCTCTAATGAAATCCTATGTCATACTGGTCCCCTTAATCATTGTGAGATATGCACATGTGAAATTTAAGGAGTTATGAATCTGTACAAAAATTATGTTCTTAAAGCATGTAAGGTGACATGCCTTAGAATGCTTCCACCACAGAGGAAGCAAGAAACGTCTGTCTTTTTTTGACTACATGCAAACAAAGTACCAGAAACTTTCCAATGAAGGCATATTTACATACTGAATCTAATGGAAGGCAGTGCTTGTGTTGCCAAAGGCTGGTAGTTTCAGTGAGCTGATCCACAGCAGGCACAGGCAAGACTCCTCATGCAAAAGGCAGGTGGTGGCAAGGTGCCACACAACCCTGGGTACTCCTGGAAAGTGTCACATACAACACAACACATCTTGTCATAGAGTGAACCAGCTGAATACAGAAGAAATGACAAAAAATGAGTTCACCCAAGATGGAAATGAACAGCTACCTTTTATAGGCTTTCATAGGCTGAACTGTGTTGAAAAGGCCTGGGAATTTTGGGCAATGAATACAACTTCAACTTAGCAATTAAGTAAAATAGATTATGAAAGTGAAGCAGCTCTCAGAAACATAATGTTCTTTTAATAGTTTTCAAAGGGAGCAGAGATGTGATGGTGTGTAATCAGCTGAATAGTGTAATCGTTTTTAATGGTGTCATCATTTCCATGCTCCCTATACTGCGGTGCTGGGAAATTTCCAGTAATGACTCAGATAAATAGGACAAAAACAGCATTCCACCACCATGTGCGCATTTAATATGCAAAATCCAACATTTCAATCACTTTCTCCTTTTTTAAAATCCGTTACAACTGATAAATAAGGGTAAAGTACAGACATCACTCTAGTGAACCAATACATTAATGAGAACTATGCGCCTGCCAGGGCTCGAGGCTGACGGCGGGAGCCCCAGCCACCTGGACCTGACACGTAACTGGGATTGGAGCGGGGGGGGAAGAGACAGGTGCCCGCCTGCACTTCCAAAATGGCACTCTTGCTGTGACCTCCATTGACTAAGGCCACACAAAGCGTGGCCACTACAGTTGGGTTAAACTGTGGGCGGGACTGTGTTGCAGTTGCGCCTTCTGGCCACTTGAACGCACTGGGGCCCCGTGGAGCAGGCAGTTGGGCGCCTTCGCTCCTGCTGCTCCTTAATCACAGATCAATGGCGGCTGGAAGATGGTGGAGGTGGCAGCAACAGGATGAGTGAGAGTGTCAGACCCCTCCCTCCTGCACTAAATGCCCATGGCCCCCAGAGTTTTGCAATCTAGTTAAAGGCCTCTGATGGTCTGGATTTGGTTCGCGGTCCGCCTATTGACTACCCCTGTTCTAAACAATTGTGTAGCAGACACATGGCACCTAATGGACAGACTATGAGAAACTACAATAGAGCAATCAAAAGTCATCAACGTTGAACAACTCTTCCATAGTAGAACAATAGGATTTTCACCAACAGGGCCACTGTCTTTACACAGAAGCTGACTTGGAGGAGAGTTTCACGAATGAGAGACTGAAGCCTAGACTGCCCCCAGCTTGCAGCACATGGGAAAATGGCAGATAAATCCAGTTTTAAAAGGAGAGCTGCTCTAAGCAAGAGACGCAGTGTCACTGCCAGACGGGTGAGATTGGGCTCAGGACTTTGTCGTCTTCCATAGATCTGTAATGTTCTTGTGATTTTTTAATAGTAAAGTGTCTGTGTATAAGAAACTCCTTTGCTGAGACTGTGTGCTTTGCTTACTGCTTTACTGTCACATTGTCCCTGAAAGGTATAACTAGGAAACCAGAGTACCCACAGCCAGGTGGACTTTGGGGGGGATGTGTGTAAGCAACTGGGGGCTTGAGAAAATTGTGACACTGGTTCTGGGGCCTAGGTAACCAGACTGTGGGGTCCCACTTCCCAAGAAGAGTGTCAGACATGAGATCTGCTCTTGGGAGGTGCCTGAGAGACTCAAAGGTAGGGATAGTGACCAGTCACTTATCTAGACCCAGGGAATTGGACTTGGACAAATGTAGGATTCAGAGGTTGGATCCAATCACAATAGACTGGTGTCCATCCAGAAAGCAGCCATTGCCCTCAAAGACATATTAGCTGCCTTTTCTGCAGGTTGAAGCACTGTCCTGGCAACTATCTTTCCTTCTCAGGATAAGCTCTATCCTGCTGCAGAACCTGTCAGCAAAGTCCACAAATTTTGAATAATGCAGGAAATCATATATAGCCGTTATGTTCTTGGTAGTTAGCTATCCTGAACTGAGGCTAGAAGAAGAAAAGGTCGTCCTTCGCAGTAAATCAAGATGCTTGCCCTTTTTATGTCAGGGTAGATTGAGGGTGTTGCTGCCTAGATCTCTCCATGGCGGTCTGAACCACTGAAGAGTTAAGGGCAGGTTAAGAGAACAGAAATTCCACCCCTTTGGCTGGGACATAGTAACGTTCCTCTGCCCTCTTAAGAGTAGGGGTACAGGTTACTTGGATATACCAGACCACTTTAGCTGATTCCAAGATGGCTTTGTTAACAAGGAGCACTATTCGAATAGAACTGGAGGATGTTCAGAAGCTTATGTTGAGGATCCTGAAATTCCTCAGGAGGAATCTACATCTCTCCTACAATTGTATGAAGTAGTTCTTTGAACTCTTTATAGTCATCGGGGGGGAGGGGATGAAGACATTGAAGCCACTGTCTCATCTGGAGTCCAAGATGATAATCTCTTTGGTTTTGGTGGAACCACTGGATCCAGCATGTACTCCTCCTCCTCAACACGAGCAGGAGACAGCTACAGTTGGCCTCTTGGAGGGAAGAGATGGGACAACTCCCAGCAGACCAGACCGACTCCACAAGATGGTAAGCATCCCACGGCCCCCAGTATGGCCAACAGGATGGATCAAATGGAGGTTGCAGAGATTTCAATGGCATGGAGAACCAACAGCTGTGAGACAGGTGATGAGGTGCAGGTTGGTCCCAAGTTGGTCTGGACCTCCTGTCTGGGAAGGCATGTCTAGGAGAAGGAAATAACCATTCATCAGGCCGCTCATAATCTCCCGAGGGAGAGAAAGCCAATTCTGGATCCAATAGTGGTACTGACGGTGCCACTGGAGGGAAATCATAAGCCAAAGATGGAACAGGAGACAGACTCCTCCCAAAAGTAATCTCTTCCCAGTGTGAGGGGTCCTGTCTGCCCAAACTGATGGGGCAGCAGTCGAGGCTATCTGTGCCACAGCCATGGAAGACAAAGTCAGTACCATAGGTAGCCGATGCTGATCGCTTTTTGTAGGTGCCAACAGATCTGGGGTTTGTGCTTGGGTGGTTCTAGAGGCAACACTGCTGCTGAATCACAATCTGGTGGCAATGGAACCCTAGGCTTGTGGGCTTCCTTGTCCTTCTCCTGAGATTTAGGATGTACTAAGTTCTCTTGGGCTGAGCTTCGAGACTTGCTCGGTTTAGGCAGGGCTGAATCCAACTTCTTCTAAATGGATTTGGAGGAGGATTTAGTCTCTTGCTTATGAGAATGCTCCCAGCTCTCTCGACAAGTTCCCGCCAAGGGATCTGCGAAGGAAAACTCCCCCGATCCGGAGTTGGACCTGGTGGTAGGAAGTCAGGTCCAACTTAATGAGTCAGGTTGATTTAAAGGGTAGGGTCTCCCAGGCTGGGTCCGATTGTGGCCTCATGGCCTTTTCTATTAGGTGATTCCTAAAACAAAGTTCCTGCCCTTTTCAGGTACAACTGGGAAATGAATGGCAGATACTACACCCTGCCATGAGGTGGGCTTCCAAGGCAGCACAAGGAGCATTGGTGGTCTTTGCTGACCGAGCACGAGTGCAGGCAGGAAGCATAAATTTTGACGCCTGGAGTCCTAGGCATAGTCCAGTAGCCAAAATGGGGTATGGAGGGAGACGGAGTTCCTCAGATCAGGGAAGCTAAGTACCTATTAAACACTAAAACCATCAGATAAAACTTGAACCTCTAAAGTCTTCTGAAACTATTTACAGATGTACAATATATGTTCACAGATAAAGGAATAAAGTTTTGGACATGGGAGGTATGCAGTGGTGAGAAGGAACTAGAGAGGCGGTCTGTCCATCGTGCCCCCTTTATCTCCTCAGTCAGAGGAAGTGAGCAAGGGCATACATGCGGACCAATGGACACAGCTTTCAACATTCTCCAGCTCTGGGCACATGCGTACCGACAGTGGAATACACATAGGGACCAGCACTCAAAGAAGACGATTAAGTATTATTTGCTCAGAATTCACATATCAGTCAACAACTGGACTCTGTCTACAGGTGGGCCTGAATAAGGTCCCAAATTTAGTAAATCAATGAAGCTACTCAGATGCTTGAAGTCATGCTTCTGTAACCCGTGCTGCTGTCACGGTTCCTTTCTAAATAGTTGGAGTCAGGTTTTTTTTCACCAAAAGAGTCTACTGACTCCAGCTCCTCTAGGACTAGCAGGCAAAAAAAAAAAAAAGAAGAAGAAATACACAAACACTTGGAGCATTCTCAATAGGCATCTCCAAAAGTGAGGGCCAATTCCACTCCCAAATTAAAAAAAAAAAATGGCACCAAACTCTTCAGATAGCTCAGCCAGACCCAGAGGGAGACAGCCATACTGGAGGGGAGGTGAAGATCTCTGTGCTGAGCTCTGATGGTCACAGGCCTGCCTTTACTTACTGCAGATATGTTAGAGCCAAACTTAGTCAGGGATTCACTGTAAGGAAGTGTTGTTGTTAGATGTTTAAGAATATTGTATTGTGTGTGTTTGTGATGTATATTTTATGTGGGAGAGACAGTGAGCTGCTGCTCAAAACTCTTCAGTGAGTTAGTTCAACCAGACTCAGAGGGAGACAGCTATACTGGAGGGGAGGTGAAGATCTCTGCCCTGAGGGCTGATGATCACAGGCCTGCTTTTACTTATTGCAGAAAGAAGATAACCACAAGGAGAAGGATACCCGCCAATGCAAAGAACTGAGCACTTGGTGTTTGTTCGGCTTAGGACAGCCTGGTGACATCAATGCCAAATCAGTGGTGCCTGTTTTAAATGCCCAGGATTTCTGGCCTGTGTACCATTTGGTACTGAAGAAATCTGTATGTCTGCATAATATCTTCTGTGTTGTTGTAATGATAAGATTGAGTTTAGATTTATGAAGAACCTTAGTTAACCCTCAAATTGTTTTCTTATAAATGGAAATATTTTTTTTTTAGTCTGAGCAGCTTCACTACATTTCTGGTGTCTTTATTCCAGACTGCAGCAACTCGAGGTACAGGCATTCATGACTGTCCAAATTTGTATATTTATCTTCTGTGTTATCCACATGTGGAAGTTCCGCTGTCCTAACAGTAAAATGGGATTATAGTGGGTACTTGTGTAATCAAAGTTCAGTGCATCAAAACTAAAACTTTACATGCTGGGAGAATATCACCCTTAGCCTCAGGGTATATGTAAACTGCCAAAGTAAATAAATAAATAAATCCCACTGCAGCCTTAGAGTATGGATCAACTGACCTAGGTTTGTGCTAAGGGGCTAAAAATACTATTGTAGATGGTCCCGCTCCCGCTGGAGACCGGGTTCGGAGACCCACGCCCCTCGCTGGGTTTCAGAGCCCAGGCTCCCGCCCACGTGGGAATATACACTACTGTTTTTAGCTCTGCGGTGTGAGCGTGGGTCAGTTGACCTGGGCTCTGATACTCGCTGCTGTGGGGTTTTTTGTTTTGTTTTTTGCAGTGTGGGATGTACCCTTAGTGTAGCTTCAGGGACATGCAAGATCTGTATTCATGTGATAATTCCCTTGTTAAAACCCCACACTAACATCCCAGAATACATACAATGTATGCATCAATGAAACACAGTCTCCCAGAATTACTTTCCAGCTGTGAATTAGTTGAAATGGCCTTAACCTTCTGTAGTCACATTACTTGTTCCTTTTATAAACAAAATATTATTTCATTTATAAAAATTTCCTAGACTATCCATTATTAAAATTCCCCTCTCAGAAATGAATTTACATTTGAATGATCTCATTACATCTGAACAAGTGAATTATTGCCTCTAGTGAACAAAATAATTAGACTCGTGCTCACTGTTCTCATGTTCTTCCTTAGCAGCCCTGATGTAATGACGACCTCGGAATACAGGACTAGATAGACACAAAGAGATAAACACACATATGCTTACACAATATGCAAGCAAGCAAAGGCATCTTTGTCCAAGGTGGGCTTTTTTGTTTTGTTTTTTAACAAATAAAATAATTCTAGGGTTCTATAACGAACTGTTTGAACATTAATAAGCACCTACCACATTTTAAACTTGGGTATTCAGATTCTACGGTGATGAAGACCATATAAGAATCTACTCAGATAAACTTGTTCCTCCAAAAATGGAGGCAGCCAGCCTTCCGTTTGCTCTGATGACCTTGCCTACTCCATGCTGTATTGTCACAAACACCATTGTCACAAACACTGCTTGAAGAAAGAAGATACTCTTTAGAAGGTTGGCTAAGAGATGGAATGCTTCAGTACATTATGAACTTTTGGGAAAAAAAATTTATTTGTTGTAACAAAAATACAAAATATTGTAATAAGTTATAACTCTCTTCCCCACCTCCTATAGGCGCTGTACTTTCCTTTGTTAATCTGCTCTCAATTTCATTCATTCATACGAAGATTCTATCTTAACTACAATCTTATCAAAAAGTGCCTCAGTTCCATTCAGATATCAATTTCCATGATTTGTACTTCAGTGGGATTCCACAGCAGCTGCCTCCTACAGAGAAAGTCCTATAAAATTTAAAATCAATCTTTCTCCACAATTTTTAATCCAACCTACAGAATGTAATATCTATCTATGAGCTTGTCTATACAGTACTGCACTCGGGACTATGGGGGTGTGATTTGTAGAGCGCTCTAAATTGTTGTGCTCTTACTGCCTCATGTAGACCCTATATGTGCGAACTAAAAGATATCTAATTCATATTAGCATAGTCCTGTTTTAAACAAGACTACATCAATGCGAACTAAGCGCCTTTTAGTTCATGCCAGCAGGGTCTACAAGGGGCAGTTAGAGTGCATCATTTTAGAGTGCTCTACAAATCAAACCCCCACAGTCTAGACTGAAGCGTCATGTAGACATGCCCCATCTAGGTACTTATATGGCCCTCAGCACTTGAGCATCTGAACATCTCACAATCATTAATGAGTTTTGATGTGTGATATCGAAGTACTACCCACATTTCACTAAAGAGGAACAGAAGCACAGTGTACATGAAGTGACTCATCTGAGGTCCCACAGAAAGACTGTGGCTGAATTGGGAATTGAACCCACATCTCTTGATTCCCAGTCCAGAGCCGAACCTGCTAGACCAGCCTTTCTGGCCCAATAGAGATTTGCATTCTCTACATTTGCATTCTTCTACAACATTCAACTTTTAAAAATTCCATAAAAAGGAACTCATTCGCTAATAAATTCCATCGATTTTCAGAGTAATTTCCACAAAGACTTATTATATAGAATTCTATTGGGTCCATCCCTGTTAAACTCTACAGCTCAATTCCATAAGGAGTGATGTAATAAAGTGCATGCAGACGCATCACAAGAGCATGTATCTCACAACAGCATGAAAGCTAGTGGGGCTGCAACTTTGGGAACTTATGGGGAATATACTGAAAAAAATTTTCAGTCATTGTTTTTATTTACTATTAGCTTTGTAAAACTTCTCAATAATTCCACAGAACTTTACCCTTTGAAAATCAGTTGACACCTAAATTGTAAAATATGATCATTCTAATAACCACCCTCCTTCCCTCCCCTTCCCCTACATGCTTCAATTCCAGCATCATTTTATCAGCTAATATATCATGAACCTCTAGTGTCAGAGGTTAATGCTTTATAATATTTGAAAACTGGGAATCCCCAGCTGCTTTCAGATAGTATAAATCACTGATTTCCAAGCTCTAGTGGTTCTTGAGATGGCGGCTACTAAAACAGGCTAAAATGGATGTGGGGTGAAAAGAGTCAATATGGTAAATTAGAGTGATGTGAATTTATGGACCAATTTCATGTGACTTACTAGGGTTATAAATGAATTTTTTTGTATTTGTAGCTCACTCATCATTGCAGTATTTAGGCACTGAATACTGGATGCCAATGAAAAGCAAAGATGTCAGGTACCCACTGGCATACAGCACTTATTTCTAACCCCACTGGCTCGAGATGTAGCATATTATGAAAGTGGTATAATTTTTGATACCTGAGTAGGCTGCAATATTTGACTCTATTGCACAAATCCTATTTGACAAGAGAACTGATGCAGAACAGACCATGACTGATGTCTCTGTACCTGTTATTCCAATTGACAAGAGAATAAAATGGAGACCTGCCTGTAAGAAACAAAGTGTACTACTAGAAATTAAGTGTTGAGCCAACAAACCCTTGGAGACGATAAAAAAATTGGGACTTCTTTGACAAAAGACTGGAGTTACATTCTGATACCTGCATCCACATTCTTTACAAAGCATGCAGTGAGGCCAGAAACCCTAAATATCCGAAGTTGGGGAGGTGGATAGAATTAGTGCCTACTGGAAATCTTGATATTCTTCTAAGTCTATATGGAAAATACTCAAAGCTGGGCAAGAACAAAATGTAACAGACGTGCATTTCCAACACACCCCTTTCTACATTTTTTTTTTAAAGGAGACTACGTATATAGCGATTAGAGCTGGAGCACTGGAAGTCGGGTCATCACTGTGCTTTTCCCAGGTCTGTCATAATCTTCCTGGGCTAGACACTTAGCCTCACTTTTGCTATCTGTAAAATAGGAATAATACAACCCATCTTTGTAAAGTACTTTGATACACTTGGATGAAAGCCTTTATATAAGTGCAAAGTATATCACAATGCACAGTAGGTATTTGACTGCCTCATAGATCAAGAACAAAAGAAAATGATCTATGAAAAGGCATTAGTGGGTATAAAATGTTTTGCTCCACAGTGTTCAAAGGAGCCGTAGGGCTGCAAGCCAGGAAGTGAATTTCAGTAAAGGTGTGAGAGGGAAAAGAAATGCATTATTTAGGATTTGCTATTCAAAATGTGTGCCCACTGATCATTTAAATGCTGGGGGAGGAGTACATAACCTCATCCCTCTGAAAGAGTTTCCTAGTGTTTAGGATAGCAATTCCAGGTAACATATATCGTTAGTTGCTATAAATCAGTAGTTTTCAATCTGGTATCCATGGGCTATATTTAATGGGAGCGTGAAAGGTTGCTCTTACCATAAAACAGTGGTTTTCAACCTGTGGTCCCATGTCTAAGATTTCCAATGGGGTCTGCACCTCCATTCGAATATTTTTTAGGGGTCCACAAATGAAAAAAGGTTGAAAACCCCTGCTTAAAGTTATGGGCCTAGGATGAGACATACCTAAAGAGACTGTCTTGTGATTACATTAAAGATTTGCAGAGCTTCTGTGTCAGCTAACAGAATAAAGTGCAGTCCTTTCACATCAAGAATTTGCAAAGGCAAATGAGATACATATATAACAGGTCACTAAAAAGCCAGATGTCTCATTTTCTGGACTTCCTGCATCATGTTCTGTAGCCCATCTCTATGACTGCCTACAATGGAAATGGCAGAAAAAGTTCCTGTCACTGCAATGTATATACTTGAGCATTTGTGATGCACTAAGACAACATATTAGAGAAAAGAAGTGTGATTTTCATCGATTATCCAAGCTGAGAACTTGTCAAGATTATCAACTGGGTGAGCTGACCATCAGGATAGTTAGAGAAACAGGAGATGAAGGTCTTCCTTTAAAAGGACACAGTCAATTTTAAATCACAGTACTGTTCAAGTAACAGGGAAGAGGATTATAAATGAAGGACTAGAGGAAAAGCATTGTTTCTCTCTTCCCATCCCACCAGCTTCTTTTATTTTGTTCACCTGAAAGGACTTTGTATAGAGTCAGTTTCACTCTCTCATTGATGGTGAGTGGCACTTCCTTTCTCTTGTACCGGTATAATGGCAGACCCACTGTATCATAGATATGAATAGTAAAGTACTGTGTTCCTCATCTGTTAATTTTTTAACAGAAAGGAAGATGAGGAGTAAAGTCACTCTAGCCCTATGGAAGGGTGATATAGCAATGCTGACAATACCAGATGGTAATTCCCTCAGAAAACCTTCCAATACAAATGGACCAGAAGCTCCAGAAGACCGCATTGTGAACATTAAGTAAGAAAAGTCCAAGCAAACACATATGGTCATAGTCCTCTCCAAATCTAGAAATACTGCTAGCCTTGTCCAAAACAAAAATCCCTGTTATTCTTATTCTGATTTTTCATAAAGACCTGGAAAACAGCTGAGGTGGCTTGCTCTCACCAGGGAAATAATTTTCCATAGCAGATTTAATCTGTGAAAACATTAACCTAATAGCAGCAGCTGCGCTCAGAAAGGCGGGGACATCTCTGAAATAACACAGCACAAGCTATCCTTATAGACACATTCTATCAGTGCCTATATACTGCTTAATGTGTAGTTGGCCTTGTTTTGACAAAGAAGCTGAAAGACAGAGGCCAATATTAGTTAAAATAACTAGTGAATTTCAGCATGTTAGGTTCTGGGGTGTCCACCTTGAGACACCTACCAGTGGAGGGCCTGATTTTCAGAAAATGATGAGCTTCAATCCTGTGAAGATCAGACCCCTTTAAGGTGTTCCAAAATTTGGGCATCCAAAAACTGAGGCAACCAAAATCACTAGTCCTTTTTGAAAATTTTAGGCAGGGCGTGTCAATGGTCAAATATACAAACAAACAAAAAACAGGTGGCGGGATTACAGAACTTCTTCTGGAGAAAGAAGATTTAATAGGTGAGATCTCTAGCTATGCCTTCAAATTTCTACATGAAAATCCATACTTGTAGTTCTGTCAGATAAGAAGCTGTAAAATGCAGTGTTGTTAGAACTTTCAAAGGAACACCCCAAATCAGAGTAAGTTCCAAGACACATAATTTGATCCATTCTTGTTTTTTGACTACTTAAAGCAAAAATGTTCTCTAATATAAGAGAAAGAGAAAATATTCTAAGATCTTAAATAAAGTCAGGAAAAGCTGGAAGAGTTCAACTTTCAGAGGGGCAGTAGTCCTAAAGGAGACAGGGCTCCAAAAAGGAACTTCTAGAGATGTGGAGGAAAACACTGTTTTTAAATGCTATAACTGAAAACACCTGTTATAAACATGCTAAGAGTAAAAATAAATAAAGTGCTCAAAATTCTGAGGGACAACCTCTCTTATACTAGAGATATAGATGCCTCAGCTCATTCATGTTCTGTGAGGGTGAGACATCAGAGGGTCTTGGATTTGAATTTGTTACTCCCCCATGGTCATCCAGAGCTGGAATTTGTTGAACGTCAAGACATGTTGCAAGGCTTATGTATTCATTTAGATTCCCCTGAGGGTATGGCTGAAAGGATGGAAAGGGTCAGTGGAAAGATTTTTTTTTTTATCTTTACTAGGGATGCTTATTTAGTAAATTAAAGTATCTATAGTCTTTTTTCCCCTCAAGTACTCGCTCCTAGAAGTCATGGCAGGTGCTCAGAAAGAAAAACTTGGACATACTACACTGAGGGCTTGTCTACACTACAAAATAAGGTTGACATAAGTTAGGTCAGCCAACAGCCACTGCAGTAATTAAATCAGCTTTTGGTGTCCACGCTACCCTCCTTCCAATGGTGGTGCGCATGCTCACCAGGAGCGCTTGCAGTGACTGAAGTGGGGCATTGTGGGGCACTAACAGCCAGAGAATGGGGCACTGACAGCCACACAGGGCTCACAGCTGGAGCTCCCCAGCCTGGAGCTGACAGCCCCAGTGGTAAGGCAGAGACAGGCTCAATTTCACAACAGAGAGCCTACCAGAAGTGAAATGGACATTCTTTCTTGTCAGTTTCACAGCACAGCTGCTATTATTTCACATTTCCTTTCTGGCCCCAGCTGTCAGCCACATGGGACTCACAGGTGGAGCCCATCTCCCACTCCAGGCCAGGCTCAGGCTCTCTCCCCCACGCCCAATCCCTCACCAGGAGATGGCAGTGGAGTTCCTCCAGGCTGTCGGCTCCAGCTGGTGGGGCTCCAGCAGTGAGCCCCATGCAGGGCTGACAGTCAGCAGGCAATGTAAGTAATGCAGTGTCTACACAGACACTGCGTTGCCCTAAGTACATCTACTTAAGTGCTACGCCTCTCACAGAGGTGGAGTTATAAGGTCCATGTAGTGGGCGAGTTGCATCGGCAGGAGCACCACTCTAGTGTAGACACTTACATAGTTAGGTCGATGTAATCTAGTTTACGTTGACCTAATTCTGTGACCAGGCCTGAGAAATAAGCACGTGCATAAACTAGAAAACAAATCATGGAAATGTTGAGGATATTTTAACTATAACATTCAAAGAGGTATCATTACAGAAAACTTCTGGGTGCTCCCCTATTCTGTCCCTGTTCATTCTTTCCTGTGTAGTATCATCTACCCTACACTACCTATTCCCAGTTTGTAAGTCCATACTTTACTGGATATTCTCTAATGACCTCATTAACATTCACTTCACTCTAGCAAAGACGTTTTGAATCAATCTGGTCAAGGTTCTTCTCATGTCTTGGGCCAGTTCCTTCAGACACTTAGGATGGATTCCACCTGACCTCGATATCTCCAGCTGTCGAAACTTCCAGACCCCCTGATTTCTGATTCTAGGCAAGCCTGATTTCTGCCAGCTTGTTTTTTTCCTTCATCAACTTGAAAATCTAATCACTGTGTTCTGACTTCTGTCTCCCCTACTCCTTGGTGAATGTTGTGACAGAAACTTAGAAGTGTAAACACTTTCACAGTGCGTCATCTATAAACGTATGTTAATTCAACATTATAGAGGAAACTGTAAAAGACAACTGAAAGACCCACCTTGCTTTTGGGGAACAATGCCTCACTAATCTACTAGAATTCATTGATGGGATCAACAAGCATGTGGACAAGGGTGATCCAGCGGATACAGTGTACTTAGATTTTCAGAAAGCCTTTGACAAGGTCTCTCACCAAAGGCTCTTGAGCAAAGTAAGCTGTCACGGGATAAGAGGGAAGGTCCTCTCCTAGATCAGTAACTGGTTAAAAGATAGGAAACAAAGAGTAGGAATAAATGGTCAGTTTTCAGAATGGAGAAAGGTAAATAGTGGTGTCCCCCAGCGGTCTGTACTGGGACCAGTACTGTTCAACATATTCATAAATGATCTTGGAAAAGGGGTAAACAGTGAGGTGGCAACATCTGCAGATGATTAAAAAACTAGTCAAGATAGTTAAGTCCAAAGCAGACTGGGAAGAGTTACAAAGGGATCTCACAAAACTGGGTGATTGGGCAACCCAATGGCAGATGAAATTCATTGTTGATAAATCCAAAGTAATGTACATTGGGAAACACAATCCCAACTATATGTATAAAATGATGGGGTCTAAATTAATTTACCACTCAAGAAAGAGATTTTGGAGTCACTGTGGATAGTTCTCTGAAAACATCCACTCAATGTGCAGCAGCAGTCAAAAAAAGCTAACAGAATGTGGGATATCATTAGAAAAGGGATAGATAATAGGACAGAAAATATCGTATTGCCTCTATATAAATCCATGGTATGCCCACATCTTGAATACTGTGTGTAGATCTGGTTGCCCCATCTTAAAAGAGATATTGGAATTGCAAGTGGTACAGAAAAAAGCAACAAAAATTATTACAAGTGTGGAACAGCTTCCATATGAGGAGAGATTAATAAGACTGGGATTTTTCAGTTTGGAAAAGAGACAACTAAGAGGGGATATGACAGAAGTCAATAAAATCATGACTGGCATGGAGAAAGTAAATAAGGAAGTGTTATTTACTCCTTCTCATAACACAAGAACTAGGGGGTCACAAAATGAAATGAATAGGCAGCAGATTTAAAACAAACAAAAGGAAGTATTTCTTCACACAACGCACAATCAACCTGTGGAACTCTTTGCCATAGGATGTTGTGAAGCCAAGACCAAAGAAGGGTTCAAAGACAAACTAGATACATTCATGGAGGTTCAATGGCTATTAGTCAGAATGGGCAGGGATGCAAAACCATGCTCTGAAGTGTCCCTAGCCTCTGTTTTCCAGAAGCTGGGAATGGGTGCCAGGGGATGGACCACTTGATTGCCACTTGTTCTGTTAATTCCCTCTGAAGCACCTGCCACTGGCCACTGTCGGAAGACAGAATATTGGGCTAGATGGACCATTAGTCTGACCCAGTATGCCCTTGCTTATGTTCTTAATGTGTCAGTCTTGGTCTATTTTTTTTTTTTTAAAGATAAACGTTAATTCATGCCATTTTGGGACTCCCAAGGGCTCCATTTGTCTAAAGAGAAGCCCTGACCCTACTGGGAGTTGCTAGCTATGAGCCATATTATGCCATCAGTTTTTTTCAGGAGAAACGCCATCTGATTTAAATTGGGGCACTCTACTTAATGATCCCAGGAGGCTATGGGCCCTACCTAGGTGATCAGCAGGGGGTTTATGCACAACAGCAGCTGCCTGTTAGCATAAATTCTGGTGATGGCTGCTGCCTTAAGAAGAAAAGGGGATAGAATGTCCAGTGAAAGAGGATATCTCAAAAGCAACTCTACTTCCAAAATAGATACAGAGGTACAAGGGGAATTCTTGCTGGGTGGGTGGGTGTGTGTGTGTGTGTGTGTGTGGATCAGGCTGAACTGGGGGTACAACCGGCAGTATATTGCATATGGAAAGGATTGACTGAGAGGCACTGTGTACTGGAGAGAGGACAGAGGTAGCTCTGATAACAGCAATGTTTGGAGGCTGGCAACTAGTGGAGCTCTTGCCTGCTTCTCCTGCGCGCCTTTTGCAGGACCTCAAGTCCTCTTCTGGCAGCCCTGATGCCAGGGGAAACCCCATGTTATACTTGGAAGTTAAGCATCTGATCCTCCACCACTGAAGCTTTGCCAGTGACTTCAGAGGGAGCAGGATCAGACCACGACTGTATAATGACTAAAACAAATCCAGTTGTGAAGAGCTCCAGACAGAGTCATGCCCAGGCATATATATGGAGCTGCGCAGATTGGTACGTTGATAGTACATCATGTCCAGCAGTTGTACTGCAAATGATTTTCAAAAACATGACTCAGACTTTCAAGACCAAATTTGTCTCGAAAGGTCAAAGGCATCTCACTAAGGGGCAAAGTCCATGTCTGGTTAATAAAGAAGTTCCTAAAATAGGACTTATCTAACATAAAATATCCACCCACTTCCCAACCCCAGCCACAAAAATTTTGGCATTTCTTATGCTGTGAAAAGCACCATTGTCCAACCCCACTCAGCATAGCTCAAAAGCAGCTGAAAGGAATTCATGCAAACTTTTAACAACCAAATTTACCTGTGAGCTAAGAAGCTTGAAGAGTTTCATCCCACGAGGACAATTTTTTAACATTATAAACTCTTGAAAATAGGATCTTGTAATGACACTGCCTCTTCAACCAGAACGATGGCATCGCTAGCACAATGCGGTCATTTTTTTTTTAAGCAAAGTATACTTCTCCTGCAAATTAAACATCCCTCAGTATTTCATACAGCTAGGCTCTGTCTCCCTGAGTAACCCCTGTATCCTCATCTATTTGAATAAATTGGCATTAATCAGAAACTCAGATGAAAATTATTCATTCTCCACTTTTATTTTTACCACTCTTTATACTCTCAGCTCCATTCTGCAGTCTCCACTGCCTTTGCACATGGCATTGTAAGCATTTAGGGGGAGATTTTCCAAAGGGACAAAGGACAGTTAAGTTCCCATCTCCCACTGAAATCAGTGGGAGATGGACACACCTAACTCCCATTTGTGCCTTTGAGCATCAACCCCTGTTTCGTAGAGCGACAGGTGAAAACCAAAAACTCAATTCCAGACACCTTTGAATTTCAGAGGCAGATGTGAATCTCCAAACTGAACCTCCCTCAGCGATTTGGGTGATACATCAGATCTTCCCTTTTTTCCATTCAGTTCCAGGTACGTAGGCTTTTGTACTGCATACAGAACTGAGTTATCCAAGCACCTATGCCCCCCTTGCACTCTCTATCAATAACACAAATGTTACCAAAAAATCTGGTCTAGTGAGATTTCTGTCATTTGGGGATGAAGGGTAAATTTTTCTACAGCACCTAAGTGACATAGGGTATGTCTACAGGACCCCACATTTCGGACTAAAGGGGTATGGATAGCAGCATGCACTTAAGTGTTACACTGTAACTCCTCCATGTGTACACTGCAGGCACACACTAAAGGGTTCCTAGTTCACATTAATGTAGCCCTGTTTGAAGAGGGCTACATTAATGTGAATCAGGAATCTTTTACTTTGCCCTTGTAGTGTCCACAAGGGGGAGTTGCAGTGCAGCACTTTGTCGTGCACTGCCATCCACATCCTCATCATCTGAACTATGGGGCAACAGAGACAAACCCTTAGCAGCCTAAGTCCCCTTTTCAAAAACTAGAGGCACTTAGGAGCCTAAAGGTTTGCCTACATGGGAACATTCAGGAAAATTAATCCGAATGAACTAAAGTGTGAATTTGAAGTGGATTAGCTAAAACACATTAAATCCCTGTGTGGAAAGAGTTATTAAAGTGACCTTTATTTAGATTAGCTTAGTATACTCTGGAAGCGAATTAAGATAAATCAAATTAAAGTCACTCTAATTCTGACTGAGGGTGTTCACATAGGGGTTTAATGTGTTTTAACTATTCCACTTCAAATTCACACCTTTTGTTAATTCAGATTAATTTCCTTGGATGTCCCCATGTAGACAAGCCTTTAGTCTCACAGCTCTGTGTAAGCTTGAAAATGTCTCTCTCTCACCAACATAAGTTGGTCCAATAAAAGATATTACCTCACCTATCCTGTCTCTCTAATGAGCTCTTCAATCACTTTTGAAAATTTAACCTTAAGTCTTGTAAAGTTTCTGGCACCAATTGATAAACTATTAGATGTTTGAAGATCAATTGTGTTTCTTAATAGAGTTTGCTCTCTTTTCTTTTGGAAAAAATATATTCCCCTGAGACCACGGTTTCAAATGCAGCTGATACCCAATAGCTCCATTCTGTTTGTTTCTTTTTCAGGCACCAGGAGCAGGGAAAATTATGCTAACTAGCTGATGTGGAGCTAGTACAGGCAACGTAAGAGCTAACTATCGTTTTTCTGTAGGCCTCACAAAGATCTCTCAGCCAGGGAGTACATGATCAAAAAAAGAAAAATTTAAATTCCAGAAAAGATCCTCCATGAGACTACAACTATTTTGAGAAAAGTCAAATTTTGTCCTGTGTTATGTCCTTTAAAAATTCATTTATTTCCTTTAGCTTTGGGATTCATGTTATCTGTTTCTATGCTTAATATTTTTCCTCTCTCTGCCCGTCTGCTCTGACCCAAGAGACAAGCTCTCCTGGCTGGCATCCCGAAGTCGGCAATGGCCCAAGCCGCACCACAACAGAAAGGAGTTAACTAAGGTTAAGCAGTGATAATGGCAGCATGCAGCTTCAGCACAGTCACTTGTTGGCAATAGGTGAATCTAAACATTAGGGAGTAAATTAAACACCACAGGGAGGTCTTACTTTTTCAAAAGCAATTTTACATAACAGCCTTCATCAGGAAGGCATTTTCTGCTCCTGGCATCATAAAAGAGAAAATAAAACTTTAGATTTAGTTAAAGGAGAAACGTCTAGGTTGGGATTTTAAATGTTTCATACAAAAAAGCTTTTCTTGGTACCTTTTCTCTTTCCTAAGAGTGATCTTAACAATCAACCATTATTAAAAACCCCCATTATGTATGGCACTGTAATTGCGTGGTAAGAGATTCTTCCCATCTGCTTATTTCATATACTCAGTTGTGTTAGGAAAAACATGTCTTTAGATGGCCTAGAATTAATGTTTTCTTCCTCCATTCAGTCTTATCCATTTTTTTTGTTCAAAGCATTATTATTCATATGTACAAAGATTAAAGTCCTGTCCAAATGAAGCCCAAGTATGCTCAGGTGTTAAGATATCAGTTATTAGTAAGAGAATGGTCTCCATCCAATAAAATAGTAAGATTGGATTCATTATAATACCCTTATTTTTTATTCACGGTAAGAGGAGTTGCACAACAAAAGGAATAGCCTTGATATATTGATGAATAAAACATGACTATCAGTTTTTGGAAAATAAATTAATACAGTATTTGGATTTGATTATCATGCCATTAAATTATCTGTCTAGAATCACCGGAGAAGCTACAGTCAAGAACATTCAGAAATCAAGATGTGCCAGAGTTATAGCTAAGGGGGAAAAAACCCAATCCAAATCCCACTGAACCACACACACAGACCCATGAGATAATTTACAAAAATTTAAAGCATAAATGTCAGTAAATACAATGTATATCAGGTATTCTGTTATCTAAGGTTAAAACAGCAGGGACACACTAATGAGAAGTATCAAGTGTGGATTTGCCCTTCTCAATAGTTAGCAATTTAAAGATACAAGCTGATGAGAATACGACTTCCTAGTTACCAAGGTCTCCAAAGCAAAAGATGACTTTTTATTCCAATATTGCTCCCCAGAACGTGACTGGCTGATGCAAACTGAATGGAAAAATATTTTAAAGTGGGATCCCTACTTTTAAATGTGACTATGTAAAAATACACCACATCTCAAACAGGTCCCCTCCTTGTGCGGACTCATTGTTGTCACACAGGCATAAGAGATAAGCGTTTACCATTTTGACTCCTTTTGGTAATTCAGAGCCAATACAACTAAGAGAAAATGAGATGGATTCTATTCCTTCTTGGCATCAAAAGAATTTTTTGCTAATTTCCAATCATTTACACCTATGCAAATCTGCTGATTTCTTCCTCCACTGAGATGTTCCAGTGTCACTGAGGGCATAATTGTAAGATAACAAAGTGCACAAGTGTAACTGAAGGCAGTTCCAGTGTCCTCTCTGGATATCACCAGCATGAAAAAATGTTCTAACAATATAATGTCACGTTACATGCTAGATATTATGGCCCAGTTTCAAATCCATTCATCTAGATGTTCACATTATGCCAGCAATTAACTGTAATTGCAAATCCTTTCATTCAATGAAGACATACCTGATTTGTGTTCAAAATCAGATACCTACCTATCTAAGGGTCCAAAGCCCAAAGAGATAAAATGGGATTTTTTCTATTGACTTCCATGGGGTTTCAGAATGTACCAACATTTGTCTCCCCAATTAACTGATAGCGCTTGCACATGTGCGTGCACACACTGACGTGTACACACAAAAAGCAGGTGCAAAACTGGACCTGCAGAAAGTAGACCATATGGAAGGCCAGCTTAAAATCAAGCTTAGGAAGTTTCCATGCAGTTTACTCTACTTAAATATTTTAGATGAAATATACAAATTGTATCGATTTTATGTGACCCTTAGAGATTCCAGAGCACTCTCATAAGACATGAGACTTGCGATTTGCATTATATTGAACTCACTGGACATTGCTACTTTTTTATGAAGATTTTCATATTCAGAGGAATGAAGGAAAAAACAAAGCACATTTTTTCCTTCCTTTGATTAGTCTCTAAGCACAACTAGAAAGAACCTAGAGGGTTAAACCCATTATGTAACTGTGTAATAATCTGCACTCATGGCTCAAAATAACGCCGTCTTGCATCAAGGACTGAAATTAGCTAGCTTAATTTCACCAGTATTATATCCACTGTCTTCATCCCTCCATACTGCTTCACCACAACTGCATCATTAACTTCCAATATAGACAATCAAACCCTATCATTCCAACTCCACACATTTTCATCAAAATGTATTACAATTTGCTTATCTCCTGCCATTCGCATCAGCTTCATATTAAAATGGAAAAAGGTTCCAATCTTCTTTCCCCACCTTTAATTCAATCACCCAGCATTACTTAGTTAGAATGATTCTCCATAGAACATCAGGCACAGTTGATACTTGGTTAGACTAATTCAGGAGATACCATGGCCCAGCAAAGAGAAGTGGTGGAAATAACAAATAGGAATAATAGAATAGTGAATAGCGTTTCTGCAGTTTTGCTCCATCAGTACAAACTGAATGGTTTTCTATTATTATAGGAATGACTGGCAGGCAGATGGTCCAGTATACAAAGCCACGAACTCTCTGCCCTGATGTCACTTCTAACATGACATAACAGAACAATCCAGGAAAAAATACCTAAGGATTAGTGTACTTTCATTTACTCCAATGGGAAAAAAATGATTTAGAATGAACGAGGCCAGAAGGGACCAGCAGATCCTGTAGTCTGACCTGCTATACATCACAGGACACCATCTGCAAAGTGATATGGTAGTTACTACTTTTTTGGATTTAATTGGTAACTCTCCGGAGGATATCCTTGCTCACCAGTAATGCTGAGGCCAAATTATTTTTAGCCAGTTTGAGAGATGGGACCTTATGATATTCAATAGGCTGTCACCAGAAGATGAACCAAGGCAACCTTAGACAGGAACTGAGCACCTATAAAGTGCACCTTAGACTAATTAGAGCACTGAAATTGAGATCTCTCTTTCATTACAAACTTTTCTTAGGATTCAGGAGTCAGGCCACTAGAGAAAGTTGCAGAGGAGGCAATGAGCAATGAACTGAGAATGCCTCTCAAAATAAAGCTTGCAGCTAGAGCTTCTACACTTTTTCCTCATTTTCTGAAGAATTTTAAACAATTCACCTGTATCTAGTTGCTTCACATGGACTAAGAAGGCCTCTGAGCTATAAGCATTCAACAAAGCAGTTCCTAAACCCAAGGGACAGAATTAAAATTTCTTTCTAAGCCTCAGCTTCAGTTTTTCTATCTGCAGGTTTAGGCCTCTGCCCAAGTGATAAAAGAGTTCTAAGATCATAACCAGATTGTTAAGTTCTCCAGGACAGGGACCATGTCTCCTGTTCGTTGCAAACTCACATACTTGCCTTTGGTGCTATAGCAATAATAAATTACTCTACCTTGTTAAATGCTGGCAAGAAATAAAATTAAATAATTAGAGCCTGTCACAATGGCTATAGGTCGATGAAAGTACTGTGCCCCTAAATCCCATTCATCTCTCAGCATGGCATACAGTATAAGCAGTGAAGATGAGGGCCCAATTCAGCATGCACAGTCATTTTCACCAATACAACATGAGCATGGAATGCTACCAAATCAGTGTGGTTCAGTTCTATATTCACTTTGCACAGGTGAAAAGGACTAAAAAAGGTGCTGGGTAAACTAGATATTCTGCATGTGTGGTGCAGCTCAGACGGCAGTTCTCTCTTTTTTTCCCCCCAAGGCTTTTTAGGACAGGGAATGAGCAGACTTCCTACACTGTATCAGTAAATCTTTTCTACACTCTGCATAGCATCTGAAGCCCAGAGTCTTTAACATAATTTTTTAGTATTGAGTCCATATCCTCAGCATTAAGGTTTCTGCGGGAGGACTCCTCAGATTTCCACACAGTTGAAAAGCAGCAACACGGAAGGGCTAGATTCAGAGACAAGAAGTGATGATCATGGCCTTGTACTTTTTGTAGCATCTTTCAGAAGGAAGCAGGTCATCTGCCCATTGACAGCTTGAGGAGGACAGCCTATATTTTCCCCCTACTTTAAACTCACAAACTCTGCACGTATCAGTCCTGTGGCCTCTATTCAGCAAGGCAGAGGTAGAGTGTTTATTCTCTTTCTTTCATTGTCAGCTGGTGGCATCTGAAACTGGGTTGGTGTAATTGTCACATAAAGGTGCAAGCTAACTTACAGCAGTGGATAAAAATCGTAACTTATTCAATTCAAAACATGGTAGGCAGCATCTACCCCACCTGCTATTAAAAGACCCCCTTCACGGCTTTATTTCGTTTTCAGGCACTTGACTTCCAAACCTCTGACAATTAAGAGAGAGGACTAGCTGATCTTGTATTCTGCAGGCAAAACAGAAGCAAAACTATTCTGGAATGTAACCATTAGAGAGACATTTAGGGACAGACATTTTCAGCTTCTCTAATAGTCCTTCTGTCTATCTATCACCACCATAGGACAAAAAGCCTGTCGTGATGGCTGTAGGAGGAGCAGAGAATGGTGGAATGCTTTCATGAAGCCAAAACATTTGATACATAACATAGGCATATTACTTAGATCAGCTTCCAGATGTTTTTATAGAAACTATATGCATTCCCAAGTGACTTCTTTAACTGCGAGGTAGCTGGGGAAACATTCTAAAAAAGTTAACAAACCAAAAATTAAAATAGCTTAGCTGGACAAAAAATTCTTCCCATCTGGCGGAAGACAAGATAGAACTAGGATGCTCAGCTGGCACAGCATTATTTATAGTGTGTCTAATGTCCCAAGTTACTTTCCATCTCCCACCCCACCCCCATTTCCATCTGCTGATCGGAGGAAAGAATATCTGTTGACTGAACTGGTCAAGACACTCAAATATTCTGAACTTGTTATAATAATTCCATTCTGAAAAAATGTTAGTCCTGAAAAAAGATCAAGTGATTGACGATTACTAGTAAAAGAGAATATACAGCACTTAACAAAACCACGAAGCCGGACAAGGTCCCTGCCCTGAAGAGAGTTCCTGAAAAAAGAATACTATAAATAATCTCAATAAAAACTATTCTTTCCTTTTCGCCTTACCCCAATATAGTATATTCCAAACAGCCACAAAGGGAAAAAATACAGTAATAAGGCAATATACAATCCAAAACATAGTATAATGCCATAGATAAGTGCTTTATCTAGTTTGTTTAGTTTAATAATGTTAAACTGATCACTCTATGAAATGAATAATTACAGCCTGATATCTTTGTTTGTGCAATTGGGTATTCAGACACAGTGTGTCTCTTTATCACAACTCTAAGTAAACATTTGACTTTCTTCAGCTCACCTAGAGAGCTTACAAAATCAGGAAAGGCCTGGATGTTTTTAACATGTGGAATACCCAAAGCACCATTGCAGTTATCAATTAGTACTAACAGATGTATGTTAACACAACCAGAATTGTCAGATGTGTACTTGGAAATGTATCTTGCAATGCATCACCCCTCTTTATGTGCACACATAATAGCTGTATTAACACTAATAGACCCTAACTGTTCTTTTTCCAAGGAACTAATTAAAAAGCCAGAGGTGGCAAAAAACGTGATGGCACCTATATATTAAGGTAAAGAGCACATTTAGAAATGTCTAAGCAATAATAATAGGGGGACAATCCAGCACATCACTGCTGATTTCTTTTTAAATTTATATAGCATAATTATCTAGTTACAAGTTAATTTAAATGCTAAAAGTCAGAGATAGAAAAGACCTGATTTAGTTCATTCCTCTGACAACATGAGGTTGTTCCTTATGGTATATTTGATAGTGCTTAGTATAGGTTTAGTTTTAAATGTTTAAGCAAGGGATTTCCCAGCATGCTA
Source organism: Emydura macquarii macquarii (assembly GCF_026122565.2). Classification (NCBI taxonomy): domain Eukaryota; kingdom Metazoa; phylum Chordata; order Testudines; family Chelidae; genus Emydura; species Emydura macquarii. Next base: position 6,862,849 of record NW_027133607.1, on the reverse strand, counting down.
ACAGATCTCACCATTAGAAACTTTTCCTATTGCATGTAAATCCTGATTCTCTGAATGGACTGGGACATATATTTGAAATTTGGAACACTGGAATTTTATTTTTTTAAATCTAATTTTCAGAAAAATACAGAAAGGCAGAGTTCACTAGTATTACAAAGTCACTGAAATGTTACCCTGTTAGGCTTTTAAGACACTTCCCATTAGAAACTCAATATTGATCACCTATGACTAAGTTTCTGAACCCTTACTGTATGTAACTAATATCTGGAAGATAGTAACTGCTAGGTATGATCATCAAATAGGATGGAGTAACAGGTTTCCAACAAGACAGCAGCAAACTGGGAAATCATAGGACCTGTTTTTGTTGTTGGCGCTGGCACTTACTTTGCTGCATGGCTGTCAGTAAATAACTTTTGTGCCTCAGTTTTCCTACATGTAATATGAGGATAATAATGTTCACTCTGCTTTGTAAAGTGCTTTGAGATCTGTGGATGAAAAAGGCACTATGTTCATTCAAAGCATTATTATTTATTTTGTGATCCACCAGATAACTGCCAGCTAATGAGAAACACATTAGCCATATATGGCCTATATAAATTAAACATCAAATATCGGTAGATGTACATAGGAAGGTCCATTTTTCAGTGTATTAGACTGTAATAGCTAATTAAATTAAATTAAAATTGTAATAGATTCCTTCCTTCTACACAGGCCATACAAACTATATGATACAATTTGGTCTCTATCCATGTTACTTTAAAGCTTGCTTAACCTTGGTACAGTTACTGGTTTTACATACATAATGAAAAATATATTGTTACAAAAATTAACAACCCACTTTAAGAATTGAGATCATGAAAAAATCCTCTCACCTCACTGTTGGGTAAAGCATTAGTTCTTATTCCACATGACTGGCAACTCACCCCAGGCATACAGATATCCCATAAGCACACACCTGGTCATGCGTTACTTATTACTTACTTAACCTGGGGTTATTTAAAATGGGCCTCTCTCATCCAGCTGCAGGAAAGGCAGCAAGTACACTATAAACCAATTATTATCTAAATTACAGCTTTTCCCATGTATTATCAGCACATCTGCCATTAAAAGAGAAATATATAGTTATAGTCTAGGGAAGAGGCCATTTGAAAGCACTTATATATTCATTAAACACACAAAGAAAGTGACATGTTACATTTATTCACAATCTCTAGATGCCACTGAGGTGCAATGAATACACAGCGCTTACACAGGGGACTTTATCCAGTAGCTGCTGATGACAATTAAGTCAAACACAACTACACAATCACTGCAATTAAAACTCCCAGAGAGGAACGCGGGAAGAAATCCAAGCTCGTAATCACTTACAATATTTTTTATATTATTTCAGAGAATCCAGTTACAGCGCATCAAGTCTTTGTTATTATACTGTCAAGTAATTAGACTGAAATTTGAAAACACTAATGAGATCTTCAAAAAGTACTTAAACTGTACCCATTACATAGAGGAAACAAATTTAGTGTGGATTTTCCAGCTAACTTGGAGTGAATTGCCACAAGCTGAGTTATCAAAGGAGTTTATGATGGAGAAAAGTAACAGAAGAATCTGGTGTCATGACAGATTTCACAGCACATAGGGAGACTGGATGGCTCAGGGGATTGGTAATGGGACACAGAGCTTTCCAACACTAGATTGTCCATTGAGCTCTCTCTCATTCGGTAGCGACTGCAAGTCATTATCTTTTGATGGCCGGTATGAAATGACCTGGGGGGCCTTGGTGCAGTTCCCAATATGTAAATATCTACATTACACACGGAAATAAACCAATCCAATCAGTGCTATCTGGGAACCATGTTAGCAGTCTCACTAGTGAAGTCAAAGCCTGAGCAACCCTGTCCTCCTTAGAGATGGCCTCCTAAGGCCAACAGTAAGGAAAAATGGTTCCATACCTTTTTGTAACTGTTCGTCAAGATGTACTGAGTATGGCCATTATACTGTAGGTGTATGTGCGTGCGACTTGTGCGCCAGTGCGGGAGAGTTGTCCCTAGTGGTACCCATCAGGGCAGCCCCTCCCGTCGATGAGCTCCTGGTGCTCCGAGGAGATGGCACAGAAGGTGGAGTCACCCCATCCAAGCCTTAGTTCCGTCGCACTGAAAACTGATGGTAGACACTGATGAACTGGGGAAGGAGAGTGCGTCATGTAATGACATAGGCAACACTTCTCAAACAACAACTTACAAAAGGGTAAGTAACCATTTTCCCTTCTTCAGGTGTCTACATAGGGGACATTACAGTGTAATGTCCCAATCTGTTACTACTGGGACTTGGAGTCTCCTCGGAAGAGAGACTGTAGGACCATCTTGCCTATATTTGCATCTTCCTTTGATTGCGGAGATAGCTCATAATTTCTAGTAAGAGTATGAATGGACGACCATATCTCTGTACTGCAGATGTCCATAATTGGGACATGTGCAACAAATCCTGCTCAGATCAAATGTTCTCTGGTCAAGTTTGCCATGAGGTTAAGAAGCTAGCAGCATAACATACTGTAATGCAGCTTGTGATCCATTTAGAGAGTCTCTGAGCAGTGACTGCCTGACCCCACACATATTACGCATACAAAACAAATTGCTGGACACAAACCCTAAAGAGCTTCATCCTATTGAGGTAACAAACCTACGCTCAACACATTCTTTTACTGTGTGGAGTTGTTGCTCATCACTATGCGTATGTGGTTATGGGAAGAAAAAAAGCAGGTAGACAGACTGATTCCGATGGAAATCAGAAACCACTTTTGAAAGGAACTTGGTGTGAGGTCTCAGCTGCACCTTGTCCTTGTAGAAAACAGTGTACCGGATCCATGACCAATGTATTAAAGTTCACCTACACTCCTTTGCTCACAGGTGTAAAAATGAGCACATTGCTAACAGGTTAAAAAAAAGGGATTCATAAATGCAAACAACACCAGATTCAAATCCCAGAAGGCTCTCGGTCTCTGACAGGTGGAAATAATCTGTCCAGACCTATTAGGAACCTGAAAGCAAGAGTGTGTAAAAACAGCCTTACTCTCAATTGGAAGGTGAAACACAAAGATGGCCACCAGATGCACCGTAAAAGAGCTAAAGGCTAGACCTGACTCTTGAAGTAAAACAGATAATCCAGGATCATCTGAATATTAGCCTCAGTTGGGGACACATTACGGAAGACTGACCAGATGGAGAAACATTTCAACTTACTCATGTAAGTAGCTCCTGTGAAAGGTGTCTCCTGCTATTAAGAGCACATTGTGGCCTGCCGCTGAACAGCGTGCCTCTTGTGTATCAGTCACAAAGGAACCCAGCTGTGAGGTGCAGCACTTGTGGGTTTAGGTGCAGCACCTGGCTGTGGCATTATGTCAGGAGGTCTCTGTTTACTGATAATGGCAGAGATTGTCAAGTGGACAGTCTGGAGAGGTCTGAATACTACATTTGTCTCAGCCAGGCTGGATCTCTCAATCATTCTGCCTTGATCTTGCTTGAGCCTGAGAACGACCCTGGGAATCAGGGGTACTGGCAGATACACGTAGAGGAGCTCTTTGTACTACCAAAACAGAAAAGTGTCTGATATCCATCCTGGGCTTTGACCCACTCAGGAGCAGAACAGGGAACGCTTCCTGTTCTTTCGAATCACAAACAGGTCCGGAGACAGAAAGCCCCCATCTGAAACGCCCAGGCTAGAACCACTGAGGGACCATTTGTGGTCTAAACTGATGCATCCGTTCAGAGGCTCCACCGGGCAACTCTGAACCCCCCTGCAGGTGTGATGTTTTGGGTGTGACTGATTGCCAAATACACAGGTTTCACAGCTTGGCTGTGTCCTGGCGGATTCTGTCTGATCTGGCTCTTCCCTGCTCATTCAATAAAAACCACGGTGGTGTGGTTGGTAAGTATCTGGACAGTCTTGCCCTGAATGTGAGGTACAAAGTACTGACATGCCTAAAATGTTGCACTGAATTCAAGAATGTGTGTCTGGCCACATGGGCAGTCCACAAACCTTAAGAGCGAAGGTCTCCACATGTGCACTCCAACCCATAGTTGACGTGTCCATTACCAAAGTCATGATCGGGAGAGAAGACAACGCCCCTGCACAGGTTGTCTTGGCTCTTTCACCAGATCAAAGACAACAGAATCTTATCTGAGAAATGAACTAGCTGGTCTAGATGATGAATCTAGGGCTCATAGACTGGCATGAGCCATACCTGCAAAGCTCTGATATGCCGCCCTAAGAGCATCAAACAAGTCCTCACAGCGGTGCATGGATGGTCCTTGAGGGATGCAGAGAGGTCCCGCATAGCGTGAAATCTGGCAAGAAGCAGAGAAGCCCTGGTGGCAGTTGAATCCAGGACTGCACTGATGAACTCTATCCTCCGCACAAGCATAATTGTCAACTTTTCTTTGTTCCGTTTCAGGCCTGGGACATTGAACAATCACAGGATTTAATGGGCAACAACCTACATGTGATGGCTAGAATGACCATTGACTAACGAGGCATACAGCTAAGGATACCCGTGGACATGTCTTTTGCGTAGGTATCCAGCTGCTACCACCAAGCACTTGGTTAATATTCTTGGAGCTAATGAGAAGCCAAAGGGGAGGACAATGAATTGGTAACTATCGTCTTGTACAACAAATCTCAAGAATCTCCTGTGGCCAAGATGGATCAGCACAGAGAAGTAGGCAACCTGTAAACTGAGGGCAGTATATCGTTCTCCTGGCTTTAGGGAAGAATTAATCGTAGCTAGGGACACCGTGTGGACCTCTATCTTTTTTATATATTTATTGAGGTTCCAAAAGTCTATCATGGGTCGGAGGCTTTTGGTATCAGAAAGGATCAGCAACACTCCCTTCCCCACCCTGGTGAAGAGGAGGCATCAGAAAGTACTGAGAATAAAAGCCTCTACCCCCATGAAGAGGAGATACCTCTTCTACCACTTCCAAAGAACATGCAGTCTGCACTTTGTCTTAGCACAGACTTGTGAAAGAGGTGCCAGAAAAGGAAGTGGGTAGGGAGGTGGGAGCATGCGATGTAAATAAACTGGATGATCTCTCTCTGTTGGACAGCAAGGCATGTAGGAAACAGGATAACCTATCCGGGAAAGATGGAGAAGGGCTATGAATCCAGGTTGGGCAGTACGCTGTCAACGTAAGAGTCAAAACAATTGCTCCAAGGCCTGTGGCTGCTGGGAAGAAGAAAGCATGGACTTCCTCCTGTTATGTGACTTTTGCCTCCTCTTGGACTAGTCAGCTTGCCTGGATTAGCAGCTCCTTAGGCTGGTTCTGAGGACAATATTTTGTAGTGGACCAAGGATTTCAACACCACTTGAGTCTTTTACATGTGCAAAGCCTTATCTGTCTTGGATGAGAAGAAGACACATCTTTTGAAAGGCAGGTCCCTCAATTGTTTGCTGCATCTCCACAGGGACCCCTGAGGACTGCAAGCAGATCTGGATGCTAGAAGCATCTGATAGGGACACTGTGAGGGCTGGTACAGTATCAGGCCCCAGGCATGTCTGCTCCAAGCGTGCACTCCTTCACATCCCTGCCAGTGAGCATGAGTCCAGGAGTAAGAGGAAGCTCCAGACTCTCAGTACCAAGAATATGAGAACCTACCTCAGAGTCTGACAAGGAATTGAAATATTTTGAGAGCCAGGGCGGTGCGGGAATGGAAGGGGACCTCAATGACTGCGATCTAGACCTGCATAAGGGGCATGGTGCTGGAGTATGCATGAACAACCTCCTAGCCACTGGCAACATGTATTGAGGATGAACAGATAACATCCCAGAAGAGTTAGTACCAGGAATTGCAAGAGTTAGTACCAGGGCTGAAGGAGACCTAAGAACCTCTTAATGTCAGCTGGCAAGGGGGATATAGGAATATCCTGATTCTGTTATGTACATTCTGGTTCACAAAAAAATGTCATATGATACCTTAAATGAAAGCCAGAGACACATTGGTCTCACCTCTCTATCGGATGTAAATTAAGCATTGTGGCCTACACAATGGATATCATTTATATACAGAGACGAAGAAGAAAGGTAAAGTCAACAGGGAAGCAACACACAGGAAAAACAAGTCATAGGAGGTTATACTGACAATGAACTTTGGGGTGTATAAGTAGAAGGCAAAGCAGACAACCCCTTATCCTGCACCTAGGAAGTAAATGGGCAGCATGTTTACATTCATGAAAATGAACAGAGCCCTACAAGGATACAAAATTTTGGATCCACATCCATCCACGATACTCCAAAATGGTCTGCAGATATAAAATCCATGGATTTGCAGGGCTCTAAAAATGGGATCTCAGCCAACCTTGTTTGAAAAGCTGCAGAAGACATATGGTGAGATAAAACTTCTTTAGACAGGTTAACCTGTTAAGTTTAGTCTCTAAAAAGTGTGTTATGATTTTGGTTTTTTAGGTAACCATTTGTTTCCAATATTCTTACTCACTTGAATCTTGACTCTGATAATAAATTTATTTTTTTCACTATAAATACATGCTGTGAGATTAAGCAAAGTACCGATCCTGAGCTGATTCATACAAGCTGTTATGTATACTGCTCTTTTGGGAATAGCACACCTAGCATTTCTGAGTGTGTTGAATGGATAAGGGAGCTAGATACTACAGGGAAGCGCTTCAGAGGGATTCAGGGACTGGGGTGACCCCTATTATTAAACCTCCAAGGCAAAATAGTATCTGGTATTGCCCAGAGAAGGGTGCTTGAGTGGCTAACAGGCTGGTGGCATTAGAGAGCTGACATGCAGTCAAGCACATGCAAGACTCCTTCATGCTGGAGGCAGAGACTAACAAGGTGACTCTCAGACCCAAGTACCCGAGAACCATGACAGTGGTGCCAGACTAGAGTGCTCCAGTGCCGATGGTCACAGCAGCTTCAGCTGAGGGTCCTCAGTTTGCAGCAAGGAAAAAGGCAGTGCCAACGGACACTAAGTCTTCAGCAGGACCCCAGAGTTGACAGCTCAGGTCTGTCTATTAGCCAGTACTAGAGAGCAGTGAGCTACAGAGTGCACTCTACCTTTGGTACTGGGCCAATTCTCAAGAGAGAAGCCCTGCACCCTGGACTTCAAGGAACTGGATACCAATTTCTTCTTGTGCTTCGGAGGTTGGAACTATTCAGAAGTCACAAAGATAACTGTTCCAGGGATGGGGATCAACTCCAGCTCCGATCTACTGGCAAGGCTGAGAGAACATTTCAGGAAGTCTTCACTGAGGCACTTCCCTTCAATAACCAAATGGGTTCTGACTCCAGTCTCTGGGCTGCCTCCATGAGAATGTAAAGGAGACATTCCTCCCTCAATGTCTTTGTCCTGGTTTTGAAAACACAACAAATGGAGCAACCACCTCTAATGTGACCCTCACCCAGGCACTTGAGACAGTGCAAATCGGGGTCACAGTGACAGGGTCACTGACAGACAGGCTTTCTGCAGTGTGCACATGGTTTAAAGCCCAGGGGTCTTGGCATAAGCTCACCTGGTACTGGGTGGGACTCAAAGGCCCTGCTGACTGAAAAAACAGAGTAGAACTAAACAATTTTAAATAAGAAAACAAATTAGGATGTTAAATGTCAAGCGATGAAAGAGTACCACTTGGTAAAGCTCTTCAAAAGGAACACCAATGCTCCGACCCTGGACAGTGAGAAGGAACTGAGCACGAAGAGTTCAGTGATGGGCGGGGATACCCATAGGGGCATCCTTCGGGAAAACTCAGACACTGGCGCACAAGATGTGTGAACACCTACTGTGTAATGGACATATGCAAGCATTGGAAAAAGAATAGGTGGAGCAGCATGGGAGATACTTGCACTACTGTTCCCTGTGCTTTACCAGCTATGTAGACAGAAGAGTTTGACCTCCAAGGCTGGCAATCCATCTCCTTTTACGAGTTTTGAAAGAATTTTCTCAAACGCAAAAGTCCATCCAGAGCTCTGTTCAATCAAAAATCCTAATGAACACCTGAGGAAGGACAGTGAGAGTGGACAAGAACCCAAATAGGTTCAGCTTTTCTCAGCAAGAGCTCCAGCAGCACTAAATTGCTAGTTAACTGGGTTTAGAACCAAAAAAGTCACTTCTAGCATTGTTAGTTTGGCCCAGGAACCCAGGAGTACATGCACGTACTACGCCTTTCCTTCACCCTCCCCTCCTGTTGATTGTTGGGTATTAACAGGAAACTGAAACCAATGTGCATCATCTACTCAGATCAAGAAATACTGCAATCTGATGACTGCTATTGTGTTGATTTGGTGAGCTGCTATGAAATGAATTGTCAGGGTGATGTGTTTAAGAAAATGTGAAATGGGAGGGTTGAAAAGGGCAAAATTTTGAGTAAATCAATCATGAGAACAAGTAATTAAACTTGTGAGTCCCAGCTCTCTACACTCCAACTTGTGCAAAATGCAACCATCTGTCTTCTCAAATATTTTTGGTGACTACACACAGGACCCACCCTACAATCTCAAACTCCTCCATGGACTATTCCATTCTTTCCAGGATTTAAGTAAAAACTGATTTCTGGGTTTTAAAATCCCTAGAAAAGCTTGCTCTGGCCTCTGTCCTGGACTTTCTTTCGCTCGCTTCTCTGCCTCCATTAATCTAGTGCTGGTCTTCTTTTTGTCCAGCCATACGTTCTCATTGATGTTGATACAGAGTCCTTCTATGTTCCTGTATCCAGAAGAGACTTCATCTTATCCACTCTCTTTTCATTTCAGATCTCATTGGAAAGAATAGTCTGATCATATTGTACGTGGAATATTTTGGCTAAAATTTTCAGAAGTGCCTAAGTAACTTAGAAGCCTAAGTCCCATTTTCAATAATGAGTTAGGCACTTAAGAGCCAAAGTTAGTTTGACTTTCAATGATACTGAGACACACAAGTCACATAGGCCCATATTTTTAAAGGTATTTAGGTATTTTGGTTCCTAAGTGCCTAAATCCCTTTTGAAGATGAGACCTGGGCTCCTAGATCACTTAGGCATTGAAATGCTGAGAGCAGCAATGCCTATATGCCTTTAAAATTTTGGGCCTTAGACATTTTTGAAAATTTTATCCTTTGCATCCTCATATACTATACAAAGAACTATTCTTGCTCTTCATCACCTCTTAATACTAGAGGGGGAAATAAATTAACTTTTCAGCATAACATTTAACTCCGTAAATTGTTTTGGGGATTAAATGTATACGAAAGATGTTACACAAAATAAAGTTGCAATGTAAATTCCCAAATATCATATGCATACAGATATATACTAGCGGCACATTACAACTCAAATTCACATACAGGCTGGCATAAACCATTAATACAAAGTTGAATAAGTATGTTTTTTAAAATCCTGTCATTATATAAGAATTACATTTCCCCCAACAGTTTTTGCTTACCAAGAACAACCTTGGACACCTACAAATCCTCCAAGTCTGAGTTAGTAATTCAAACAATAAGCCATGCAAGTCTTTCAAGCATCTATCTTGTTTTATGCTCTGTAGCCGTCACCTTAGCTTTGAATTCAATGATTTATTACTGTATAACCTAAGCCTCTGATGAGATTAGGCTGCCAATTTGTGCCCTCTTTGCGCACAGAGGTCTCCTGGAACCCAGGTTTTGGATAAAATGCATTGAATCTCAATTAAAGGGTGACCTTTTACAAGACAAGGGAAATGTTAATTCACACTCACCTAGATGGCTTTAGCCTTAACTGTAAGCAGGCTCCCACCTGCTTCCCACCACTCTGTCACTGTAAAGTTTCATTCAGACTTGATCAGACAAAATTCTTCAGTAAAAATAAAAGTCAGACAGTCAAAGCAAGAAGAGGAAAAAATGCAAATGCTAATACAGCTGCTACTGGTGCAATTTTTAAAAAATTCACCTTAGAGATCATGACAATCGTTTCATGTCCTTTATTTCTTTTTTGTTTACATTAATTCAGTGCTAGTGAAAGGTATTGCAATGACAGGCCTGGAGACTTAATACTTCTCATCCACTGAACAGGTTCAACATAGGAGAGTACCAAAGATAACTTCTTTGTTTACACTTCTGGCTTTCTAAGTATTTCTGGTGAACCCCATTCCCAGTGCTATCTGGGTTCTGTTATGGTGTGCATCAAGTTCACCACAGAAGTAAACTTGAAGGAGCAAGAGGGCAGTTTAATCTCCACAGCTAATTCAAACCTTGATCTTTTTGCTGAGATTGCCACTACGAAAGCCAATGGTGCTGCTACTTTTTGTGATAAAATTGACTAACTGCTAGGAACTGGGCAAAGACCACCAACTTATTTCACATAGACAACAGAAAAAACAGTAGGCAGAAATGATTTCTAGCCTCAAACTAGTGGGTTAAATTTGACTCCTCGATGTCCAGTTAGACACAAAAGGGGATGAAGACTCAAGTAGCCTGATGTCAAAGGTGTCTGGGACTTGCACATCTCATGGACGTCAATGGAAGATGAAGCTGCTCAGCCTCTCTCAAAAGTAGGCCATGAGTAACTAAAAGCCCTGCAATAGAGGCAGAGTAGGGCATTAGCAGTAGCAGATGTATTTTCTATCTACCAGCTACTCTTTCCTATTTCTCTTAAACTAACCTGCACCACAATGGAACAGATCATCTCTCCACATATTTTCTAGCTTCACCACACGACAGCAAAGTTCTTGGCTAGACCTACCTGATACAGTTGGTAGGAATGCCGCTATGAAGAATTACTTCAGACAGCTATACCCACCTTGCAAACGAGGGACATCATACCAACACAAAACCTGCAAAGCCACTGGGTCTCCAACCATGCAGAGACCAACTCACAATTGTTGAGACCAACCACCCGGTAGTACTCATGTCACCTAGAGCTTCAGAAGTGGTTCATTATAAACATTCATCCACTGAAGGCTTTTGTCAACTGAACGGTTCCTTCAACATCTCCTCCATGCAGGGAAAAGAATGAAGCAGCATGTGGCCAGCTGACACAGAGGGCTCACGACCCTCTTTTTCATAAACTTTGGGTTTCAATCTTAATTCAGCAAGCGCCTCTATTGATATGACTTTTTCAATGCACAGTACTCCTGATATTTTAGTTTGTTCCCATAAAAAAAAACAGACATCCTTGGATATGACTTGACAATCTCTGAACTGGAATAGCAAAGGCAATGCAGTTCAGAAATGAGATTCACTTGCAGAGCTGTATGGTGGGCCAACGACTCAAACAGCAGGAGGAGCTGATGTTCAAGACTGAGGGACCTCAATTAGCAAGGGCGGTTGGAAATCCAGAAACAGAATAGTAGGGGATGTTGCAGATGAGAATTAGAACGCATGAGCAAAGCAGTGGTGAGGAGGAGAGGCGGACTAGCAAGTCAAAACTAAGGAGCATTGACAGAATTGGGGGGGGCCTAAAACTGAAAGACAAATGGTTGCTGCAGAATAGTGAGCACTGCAAGTCATGATGGGGAGGCACTGGCAGAGCTGGAGTGTGGGGGCAGCATATACTGGGGCTTTTCACATTCTGACTGGCACTTTTAGCTAATTACTTTCATGAGCAACAATTTAATTCAAATATAATTATTTTTAAAGATCAGAGATTAACCAGACCACTACTGAAGTGAAATGGCCATTTTAAAATAAAACTAGGCTGCCAGGACAGGTGCCCCCTAATTATTCCTCCTGAGGTAAGACACTAAAATCACAGCTTTGGAGCACTTCATAATGAGCAGCCATTGATCAGCCTTCAAACGAGATCCATTTCCTCTAAGCCTTTCCTAAGATGGAGACACAAACTGAGGAATGAAAAGATTCCACAGCCCGAAGTCGGTCTGTCATCACCTTGTGTCTCCCTAAGCAGTGAGAAAAATTAAACTGGAGATGGAAACGCTCAGTGTTTTACAACAGTGACGGAGATGCCCTGCTTCTTATCACAGACACCTACGCCTGGCAAAAATCAGCCTTTAATAAGCAGCAATCTATGTCCTTAGACACCAACAGCAGATCAGAAAATGATTTAGGAAAAAAACCCACACATACAGCGCATCTTAAAACCCACACATACAGCACATCTTACATCTACTTAAAGCAACAGAGACAAAACTGTGTGTCTATTGAAAGGATCTCTTTTTCTCCTCCCCAAGGATATAAATATTTGGAATATTTAACAACTGCTGAAGAATCCCAGAAATCTGTCTATTAGAAAAGGCTGTATAATAACAACAGTGCAATAAAAGCCTGTTGCTGTGTTTCAAATGTAAAATGTGTCGTAACGAAAACAGAAATGGAAGGCACTTTTCATAGCAAGCAGGACACTAATGAAGCACAGGGACCTCTTCTGCATCCATGTCTTCTTTTTTTCCCCCCCTTTCCTTACCTCCCTCTGAATTCACTGCTTCCTTAATGACAATCTCAGAAGCAAAATCAAGAAACAAATTATTTTCTTACACGTAATCCCCCTTTTGCTGTCAAGTATCTGACCCTGGTTTGATAATCTCATTTCCTGAGAATCAAAATGCTGGAAACGTAAGCTTCCTAGAGTGTTAATTGCGGCCCTGCTCCATTGCTAATCAAAAAATTGGATGTTTTGCATGAAAATGCTGCTCTAATTAATTCTCAGTCATAAAGCACCCTGGTTTTAATAACCCTTTTTGATTGGATAGCCTTTGAAGAGACAGTGCAGCTAATCCACTAAACTAGAAAAAACACACGCAGAGGAAATAATAAGTGGGCTTACAAGGTCTGAACTAGATGATTGCATTAATACTGTCATATCACAAAAAAGTGATTCTCTGCCCCCACATCCCCCCAGCCTCAGATAAAACCGTGATCTTTTGCATCCTGCGGAGACAAAGGCAGCCACCAGACAGAGGGTTCATAACGTCAAATAATTTTTTCCTTCTTGTTAACACAACTGAATTTCTACATCTCAAACTTCACTCCCACTCTCATCTCTCCTTTTGGGGGCTTTATTTTTAACTGGGACTCTCCACTTGTCACACTGTCTCTTTTAATAAGACAGTAATTCTGCCCCTCCTCCCCCCCATTGCATCTGACTGACAACATATTATCATGCACATCTCTAAGAGGTGCTGAACTGAATTTTCATTATCCAAAATGTCAAGATTCGTTTTTGTCATCAGAGAACACAGCTGGCCTCCTCAGACAGCCCTTTGGTTAATTCAAATGGAACAAGGCACCTACACATAACTGCATTTTTTCGCGGGTCTGGCCTTACGTTGTGCAAGTTTTAATTTACCACTTGTCAGTCTCAGATACCATTTGCTGTTGCCATCGCTGTTTCTTCATCTCTCAATGAGGAAAGAAAAACCTTGATTAGTAGCTGTTTGCTTTGATTTCATTAACTACTAAAAAAAAGATAAGGAATTTCCAGCTGGAGAACCAACCAGATGCTGAGGTTTAACCAGAATAATCCCAGTTTTCTCCACCAAACTCCAAAAGAGCATCCATCCAAGTCACTGGGCACCCTTGACACACATTTATAAAACACATTTATTATATAACATCTCAATTTCCAGGCTCTGCTCCCTGATGATCAAACTCATCCAGCACACCCCTTATCTGAGCTTGCTGGGAAGTGCTCACATTTCTGTAGCTCTGCTTCTGATCGACTTATGGGGTACAAAGTATGTTACAATTCAGCCAGACCACAGACCAACATGAAGACAAACTTCAGATCCTCCTACTGTAAAGGATTATTCAGCTATTAAAACAGATGCTACATTTGATCTTTGGAAAAAGGCTGAGACGAAGCAATACACGAATACAACATAGACATACTACCTCTCAATCTGACCAGTTACTGCCTTCTAGCAGCTTCAATTTTGAATCACTTGACTTCTGGGCATTTAAAATCTCAACCATAGTGTGTGGAATGAAAGGTTTTTTATTTTGCAGTTTAATTAAAAATGGGGTTTATGTAATGTAGGGCTTTATTAGCCCCATCAAAAAAATCATTTCCATGTGTATGTGTAAGTATTACAAGGAATTAGGCAGACATGCTGAGATTTAACTGGAATAATACCAGTTTTCCACTGCTAACCAGTATCATGTGTATGCTCAGCGTATTCCACCTGTATTTACACCTTGACCAATACTGAACATTCCAGGCCCAAACCATAATAAGTGAATTGATTTATTGTCACTGAAATTTTAAAACTCCCCCAAACAGCATCCATCCAAGGCTCTGGACACCCTCAACAAAGCCTTGGACTTCGGAAGTCTTCATTCTAAACCTGCCTCTGACACAAACTAAGACCTTAGTTTCCTTATGTACATGAGGTGAATGATAACACCAACTCACAGGAGAGTTGAGAGCATTAATCAGATTAGAGCATAAACTGCTCTCTATATTATAAGTATTATTACTATATTAGTTCAGTTTGCAAAACCAGTCCACTGGTTAAGGCATTAGCCTAGGACTTGGGAGACCTGGGTTCCAAGTCCCTGCTCCCCAACGTACTTCCTATGTGAGCTTGGGAAAAATCGCTTAGCCTCTCTGTGCTCTATTCCCCATCTCTAAAATGGGGATGATATCATTACCCTGCCTCACTGGGGTGTTGTGAGGATAAATACATTAAAGATTGTGAGGCATTCAGATACTATGGTGATGGAGGCCATATAATTACCGTATAGATATAGATAGATAGATGTAGGCATTTCCCAAACACTGAAGGAGGACAGCCGTTCTCCGAGGAGCTCACACTCTAGAGAATAATAATGGAACTAGAACATTTTGATCATTATATACTGCACATTATTACAAGCTGAAATTTCAAAGAGACGCCATCCAGCAAGAATATCAGTCCAGCAGTTTATCATCTGTGCGCTAACGTATACTTACACCTCATCAGCACGCACTAGTGTTCCGAGCAACAAGGGACTCAAAAGTCAAGACTCCAGAGTTCTAACTCGAATTCAGCTTCTTCATCTGAATACTCCTTAGACAAGTCGCTCTGTGCCTCAGCTTACCCAACTATAATATGAGAATCAAATACTGACCATTAAATGCTTTGAAATACTCAGATGAAAGAAATGACGTCCAAACTTCTAAGAGGTGCTGAGCAGCTGCGGATTCCATTAACTATTCAGCAGCTCTTAACAGTTCATTCTTAAAAATCAAAACCCCAGATGCACAATACTAGCAAAATTGACCTTGATATGAACTGCTAGGGCCTGCACTAGCGCAGATAACTGAGAGGGATTGGATGCTATTTTCCATGCTGATCAGTCCCCTGAAGGCTCTTCAGGATTTTCACAGCATATAAAAATTTTCTTACCAGTTCTGCTGATAAACTGAACTAAGACCACAGCTTCTATGAACACATCAAATAACTACACCAACTCTCTGCAGCAAGAGAGACTTGAAATAACACCTGATGTATTTAACTGGCCACGACCAATGGCATCTTTGACAAAATGATACTGTGCTAGAAATTATTAGCAAAACAAACATCATTATGGTATCTGCCAGCTGGTCAGATGCTCCATGGCCTTGGTATTTTTCTACCTCCCATGTTCTGAAATCCAGCAAACACAGGAACAGCCTCTGGTAAGAAAGAACAGCAGCTTAGTTTAGACACTGTCTTCAGCATAAGAGAACAAGGCTAGAACCCACTTAATTTTAAATTTGGGCTGCCACTGTTTTTCCCTGGCATTCTGTACTTGTGTGCTTTGAACCATTTAGAGAGGTAGCGCCAGAATTCCCCCTGCTGCCTCCCTCCCATTCCAGCCACATACACACAAAATTTAACCATGTATATTATCATTTGTCTTTTGCCATGCAGAGCCCAATATATTCCACACTGCCCAGCTGTGCTGCTGATGAGAGCTAGAGGAAACATAAAAAACAACAGACTGCAAACTCTTCGGGGCAGGGACTGTCTCTATTATGTATATACCCTGCCTAGCATAACAAAGCCCAACTCTAGGTTGCTGCTTTTAGGTGTTACCATAACAAATAAAAAAAAGACAGGATATGGTGCTGTCCAGAATGGTTTCAACTAAAACCAAAAAAAGGAATACAATAGATGATGACCCACCTTTAAGGATGTATATTCTCTTTTAAGTCCCATCTACACTGCAAATACCATTAATTTGTAGCAGTTACAGTTTGGTAATCCAGATCCCCCAAACTTGCACTTTTGATGGAACTGAACTGTTTTAATCATCTTCTTAAATTATGCCAACCCTTGGACTTCAGTCAGGCTATAGTATAGTTCGGACCTGTCTATCCAGCAAGACCAAATAGTGTGTAAGAACACAGTACTTCCCCAAAATGGTGATCTGGCTAACCAAAATGGTATTTTCTGCAGGACAGACAGGACCTACTCACTTTAAACCCCATGGTATAACAATGTATATACATTTCACAATAACTTTCTCCTCTGAAAGGAAAAGTTATGTCCTTCAGGTCCAAATTTTATCCAGTACAATGAGAATCAGAAGCACATGGCAACTGGAGAACAATTCCTATCTTGCCATGTTGGCCTATCAACAGCTTCCCCAATGCCAACAACATTTTGCATCCTAAAGGATTCCATTTCCAAAGTACTCTAAAAGCAAAATATAGATTATACAAAGGAATCACTTCATTGACCGCTGACACACAGCCGTCTCTGAGGTGAAATACAGCAGCTTTTTGACAACGCAGAGCAAAATACTACCTATTTAAGGCAAGCCGGGAAGAGAAATATGCAATCCAATTGAAACTGTGGGAGAAATGTAAGAAGGAAAGTATAATTTGCCAAGTTGGAATCTGACCAAGATACATCAATTTACGACCCTGCACTTGCAGAAGCAGAAGCAACACAGGAATTTTAACGACCACAAGTGGTCAGGACCCATGTTTTATGTCTCATACAAAAGACAGAACCCTCCAGAAACGTTGTACCCCACCACCACCATGCCGGGACAATGGCTCTTTACTAGCTCAGAGGGAAGAATACTATGTTTTTAGGTTTTTTAAATGACTGTGAATCCTTTTTTTTTTTTTTGCAAACTATGTGAGATGTCCAGCTTAAACAAAAGCAAAGAAAATCAGAGCCCAATTCTTTTTCCATTGACTTAATTGGGATTAGACCTTGAAGAATTAATATTTCCACCCTACCCTTCCTGCAGCAGGGTCTCTTCCAATATTGGGTGATAATGTACACCATATGCACTGCAATATTTCAGCCCAAACAGCACCAGTTAACAACGAAGTGTCAGCCTGATCATTGTGAATTTTAAGGCAACTGAAATTAAATTCCTATTTTAAAAAGTTGGCATGAACTGAACTTTTTCTTTTATATGTTACTCTGAAGATCTTT
Organism: Emydura macquarii macquarii; assembly: GCF_026122565.2. NCBI lineage: Eukaryota > Metazoa > Chordata > Testudines > Chelidae > Emydura > Emydura macquarii. The sequence continues at coordinate 6,845,513 of NW_027133607.1, read as the reverse complement.
TTTTCTCCCTAATATGCCACCCTCTGCCTGCTGCTGCTGAAAAAGTCATGGATAAGGCTGTGGAGAAAAAAGCAACTCGCCCCTGAGTGGTGTTTAGAGGAGAATGTTGTCACACATCAGCCTTCTACTAACCCAGCTGAACAATTCAATTATATTTTAAGGGGCAAATTGAAATGCAGATCTTGCTGTGGTCCAGGGATCAGGTAGATAAATGGGCTAGCTGAAAGGGAACAGCACTTTATAATGGAAGGACAGGCTGGGACATTTTTAACACAAAAAAATTAACAGGAACATTTCCTTCTGACTAAATAGTAAATATTTCTTACTAAATTCACCTAATCTATCCTTCCTGTTCACTCCTTCCACTGACTTCTCATCTCCTTTTGCGTCATATTCTAGCTTTTCATACTCATGCACAAAAGAATACATAAACTTGTCTCCACGTACATCTATGACTTCTTTCTTGCTTGTTAAGTCTTGTGATTCCCCCTCCTTTCTTCCCACTCCTAATATGCTACCCGTATGCCTAGAACAGTCTCCCTGACCATCTCTCTTAAGCTCTCTTTCTTTTCTACTTCTAATGCTTCCTTAAAACCCATTTCGTCTCTTCAGTAACCTTCATACTCTCCCTTCTCTTGAACTGTTGTTCCATGATTTGTCTTATCTCAGGGCTTGTCTACACTAAAAACACTACAGCGGCATAGCAGCACCACTGCAGCTGCACTGGCGGAGCATGTCTACCTACATTGATAGGAAAATCCCTCCCATTGGTGTAGGTAACGCACCACCTGAAGAGGCAGTGGCGAGGTCGACCGAAGAATTCTTCTGTTTTTCACACGCCATGGCGACACCATTATGCCGACCTAATTTTCTAGTGTAGTTCAGGCCTCATTTAGGCTCCAGGCCCTTGAGGAGTTTCATTGCAGGATGAAGGCCCTAAGTAGTGAGCTCTTCAGGGCAGGGAACGTGCCTCATCAATGTACATATAGTGCTATGGCATAAACAAACAGAGCTATGTAAAATAAACCAGCAATTCAGAGCACCAATATAATTAGATATGAAAAATCACTGGACCACAATGTCCCAGCTGTGGCAGATCTGAGGAAGAAAATGCATGTGGGATGGGTTAATACTGCTCTCAAATGCGCTTTTCTTTTTTAAAGGTTAAACAGGAAACTAGCCGGGTCCTGAGATAACAGGGAAGTTATACCGGAACATTGCAATTGGGATAATCCCCACTAGACCTGAAATCACCACGGAAGATACCAAAAGTGCCACGGAACAAGTGGCAGCTCCTCTCACAGCTTTAAGCATGTAACTCCCGTCAGGAATTCCCACTCTTAGATTAGGACCCTGTTGCTTCATATGATTTCTGGGATGCAATGGATGGCGTTGGTGGAGTCAGTAATTAAATCTTACAGCCATTTGGTATGGAAAGATCAGAACATTTATGACGAGAAAGGTGAGGGTTGTGCATATATTAGTTTGGAAGCGGCACTGTAGAGCTCATTAGAATTATCATCATGACTGCAAAATTTAAAAAAAAAAGGATTTTTTAGCTTTGCTATTAGAACTGGGTGGGTGTAACAACAAAATGAAATCCCTTGAACTTCCCCAACTCCCTATTTAAAGAAATCTCTCTCTAATAGGATAGTGCTTTACTTGCCCCACCTTTCTAAACTTATTTGCAAAGCCATTCAACACACGTGCACAAACTTTGTGTCTCTCACAGCACACAAGGACATATGACAGGTTTCTACAGCCGACAATTATAGTCTCTAAGATGAAGAGTTGTAAGCTGAACACCTATTAGTGCACTTACACCATGAAAGACATACATCTTTACCTCTATCTGATTCCCATAAACTGTCAAACCATTGTGAAGGTCAACTGTTAACTTAGGTATCCGTCTGCCTAACTTAGGGTTTACCAGACAGCCAATCAACAGAGCATCCAAGCCTTGCAATAAAAGTGCTTTGTAACTTCAGCTACATTAGATATAGCATAACCATTCAAAAGAACTCTCTACATAATTCAAAGTTTACTCTCAAATTGTCATAGGGTCAACTTCTGGCTGGAGGATGGATGTAAGTCACAAGGGAGGAAACTGGAACTACAAATCACCTGATACTTCAGCTGTAGATATTTAGCATTATTAACATCACCCCAATATTCTTGTGCATAGAATTTGTGCGTACAATTCTGCCTCTGCCCATCACTGCTATCTGGACAACAATGATTTCAACAGAGATCCCATAATTCACTTTCATTAGGGCAATATGCATGATGTAAGAGACTAAATCATATTATATAGAACCAACTTGGTCTTTATTATACAATTTTTCAGAAGATTTTACCTAATATCCCACTCTCCTGTCCCCACTGCTGAACAAGTCATCCCTTATGGATAAGGCTGTCAGAAAGAGAAATTTGCAGTGGTTCCATGTTCAGAGCATGCACCATACACACACACACACACACACACACACACACACACACAGTTAGAGTAGCATGCACAGCCCGTCTTCCACAAACAACATAAACTGATGGCAATAGCTCAGCCCTCCATATCTACCCTTTAAAAAGAACATGTAACCCATATTAACAGTGTGATTCTTTGTCCCCCTCTAGTGGTTGGATCATGTAAAGAGACTTATGTGCCTGTCACTGCCTCAACACCAAAAGAACTGGTCCTTTAGTTCAAGTAGTAAAGGCTCATGCTTTCAGATGCAGAATTCCCAGAGTTCAGTCCCTGGAGATGACCCAGCCAGAGATATTACATGTGCATATGCCTGTGTGGAAATAAATTTCAGGTAAGAAAACAAACATCAGCTTCAATCGTCAAAAAGCATCATTCAGCATGAGATTTTTTTTTCTTTTAAGTGACAGTTTTATGCATGTCCTTTTAAACTCACACCTACAGTATGTGGGGTTGGAAAGGGGGAGAAAATATAGAATTGTCTGCCTTCCTACCTAGAGTAAATAAATACAGGATATGAGCTGGCCAAGTCTACAGATTGACTATGGCACTGCATATGGTTTGCTAGAGAGGAGCTAATAGTTCTGAAGCCATCCAGGCAGGGCCTGCAGATATTTTGCAAAGCAATCAGCCAAACTAATGAGCTATCAAGCTCCCCACCTTGAAGTTCTCCACTCCTGCTGTAGAGCTCCCGTCTCTGCTCACGCAAATAGGCACTCATGCTAATAGCATGGGAAGACGACTCAAACCTGCAATAAAAATCACGCAGTTAGTCACACAGCTAATAGATTGTGCCTTTTCTGTAGCCACCAAGGTTGAGATTCTCGATTAGATTAAATGAAAAATTATTGGTTACTTAATTCCATTAGCTCCGACAGCATGCTAGGCGCTTTCCAAACTGAGAAGGTCCAGCAAACTGGTGGAATCCACAAAACCAAACCCACGCACTAAGCACACACCTCAGCTGTTAACAAGGAAATGCTGTAGTCAGTGATTAAAACTCAGTACTCCCCTGGAAAACTAGGAATAATAAACTATTAAATTATTATTCTGTTGCTCCCACAAGAACCAAGAGGTGCCCAAAGGGAGCTAACAATGGAAATCTTTGAAACTCCTTCCTCAAAGCAGCCAGCACTAGATACAGCTTGGGGGGACAGGAATGAATGAGACTTTCAGCCTCCCATCCGACCCAGAGGGACCCACCCAGGCTGCAGGCCCAGAAGACTTCTCTGTCATGGCAGCAGCAAGCCTTATCAGTCTCCTACCATCCTCATTCACTCAGCTCTGAGACCTTGACGCTGGATCTTTCCTCTCAGTTGCATTATTGTCATTGGCTGTTGGGTCCCCCTACATCACATCCCTCTCCTACCATTATCCAACTTCACACTCCCCAGCCTCACTTGACTTCTCACCCCCCAGTTTCCGCCAGTTTCACATCCCCATTCCCCTCTCTTACTCGTGCAATCCTTTCCTCGCCCCCACTTCAACGTCAAGTTATTCCAACCAAAAAAAGTCTCTAAAATGATGCTTTTACAACATAAAACAAACATATAGTCAAACATGTTAAAAACCCCAAAGCATGAGTTTAACATGCTGTGGATCCATCACCATCCTGCTTGTACTCCCATCCTTTCCCCAAACAGCATGGGTATGGTTTTTGCTTTTTTAAATGACCAGCTCTTCAGAGCATGGACACAGTGTGTGTGGTGCCTGCCACAGTGGGGCCATGACTGACTGTGGCCTATTATAGCATAATTTATCATTTGAATGTATGTAGGGCCTTTCATCTGAAGATCTCAAAGTTCTTTACAAGCATTCATTAGTTATGCTATACAACATCTCTATTATATGGGTATTACACTCACTTCAGATGGGGAAATCGAGTCACAGAACAATTAACAGACTTGTCCAAATGACACCAAGTCAGTCTCAAGAACAGAACCCAGGAGTTCTGATTTCCCCTGGTACTGCTAGATCACATTCCCTCTTCTGAGGGACACCCTAGCATAACTACCCAGTATCTACAAAATTAGCTTCCAAGGAGATATACCATCTGCTCACACATCATAGTTCTATCAATCTATGAGTGAGAGCAAGGCTGTGTCTCCTGTTCAAGTGATTTCCAAAGTGGGGACTCTAACTGTGGAGATTCTTATGACAGATGGATGGCTTCTCTAAATTGGAAGCAGGTGATGGAAATACACAGAAAAGAGCCTCTCTGTCTGGAGAGAAAAACACTAAAGATGGAATAGACGACAAGAATAGGACTTTATCAAACATGTACATCCCTCGGCAGATACAGAAATTGCATTTCAACAGACAGATTTCCATAGATGTAGTGACAGCTGACAGGAGACAGATAACAGAATGAGAGATCCCGATCGGCTTCGCTGTCACTAAGGTGCTAGTACTGACTTAGCGACAAGAGCCTGAGTGGTAAAAGATGGCTGATCTTATAAAGTTAGGCACCCTCATGTTAACCAATTATCCTTAACTTCATTTTCAGCTATTAGAAATGAGTACACAGGCATAGAGGGTTGTAGGTGAAAAAGAGCGGATGAATTCATCCTCCTCGCTCCTCAGACTGAGAGGGGCTGAGAACACTGCAGAAATTGCATGCTAAGCAATGGAGAAAGCAGATCAGCCTGTGGTCTCCGAAGCACATCTGCAAGTCAGTTCAGCAATGGAGTGAAATCCTAAGGGGAGTTCTGGCAACCACTTTAGGCTAAAGTGCAGACTCACGGGAGTAGACAGAGAATCTGGGGAGAGGGAAATGGTGGGGATGCAGATCTAAAGCCACCCACTCGATCAGTCATGGCTGGCCCAGATGTTCAGAGAACCCTCTGGAAAAAGTGAAAGCCTCTGATACCAGGGGATTATGTCTGGTGACCTGAATGCTCTCGGAGGCCAGGATCATCTTTTCACTGTGTGCATTGTGCCTTGCAGAACGGAGCCCTAATTTCTCAATGGCCCTTTAGGCCCCACCAAAACACAAACAATAAAGACTTATAGCAGCCTGCCAGAGCCCGCTATAGTTAAGGGTTCGATACCATAATAATAATTATTTGTGTTAGTGGTTTGAGAAAAAGAATGAGGAAGCCACTGGCTGGTTCTTAATGACTAAAGAAAGCAGGAGAAGCTTAGGGAGAGCTATGAGGAGGCCCCAGCGCCCAGTGCCACCCTCCCCCCCCCCAATCCCCATCCCCTCCCCCAACCCAACCAGCTGCTTCAGCAGGGCACAAGAGTGTTAATGCAGGACACATCTTCTCCCAAGCCGTCCCTCGGACAGAGTTAGTGCAAGCCATCCAGGGATGCCAAGGTTGTACATTCTCCCCACTTTCACATGGACAGCCAAGCAAGCCAGGAGGGTCCCATCCCCAACTCCAGCACTGCACAGAGGTAACACACAGCAGGCCTACGCTCACATTCATTGCCTTCCTGTTTCCTCAGAGCATCTAATTCAATGGATTTGTTAAACTTCGACTCCATATTTTCCTTCTCTGCTACTGGTCAATGTTCCTCCTTTCTGCCTGAAGCTTCTCCTCATTATTATTATGTATCTGTACCACAAGAGCGCCCAAAGGCCCCAGCTGAGATCGGGTTTCATTTGTGTTAAGCCCTGTTCAAACACGTAACGGAAGACAGACCAGACCCCTCAGGGCTTACACTCTAAATAGACAAGGCAGACAAAGGCGGAGAGAAAAGAAGTATTAAGATGCCCATTTTACAGAGAGGCACAGAGAAGTTAGAGACTAGAGCAGGAAACCGGTGGTGGCGCTGGGAATCAAACACAAGTCCCCTCCTGACCCAGAGCCTTAACAACAAAGCCAGTCTCCGGTCCTATCTGCTTTACTCTCAGCCCCCACCAACCTCCCTCTCCCTGGAAGTCTAATTGCTTCCCCATTCTAATTTTCTTCCTCTCTCACTTCCAACTCCCACCCCACCTCACTCTTATTCCCACATTCCCCCCACATCCGCTTCCTTCTATGCCACACTTTCAACTCCAGTTTCTCTCCAAAATTTTCTTTAAAAAAGTTATGTGATTAACTGCCTAGTCTTTACACGACGATCTTGTTTGTCCTGCTCCCTTCTTCCCTATGCAGCCCTTTGATTTCTGTCCTCCCTGGTGTGCTTTTGTCTTTACTTTGACTATAACCCTATCAGGGCAGCTATGACATCTTACAACATATTGTACAGCACCTAGCACAATGGGGCCTAGTGAAGCCTTTGGACACTACTGTAATATAAGCAGCGAAGAAGAATTGGTGTACGGCTCCTAGATGACAGATGAGCTCCAGCTTTGGTAGTTTATTTCCATCTGAAGTGCCTGAAAACATTATTAACTGCTAGAAATGCACAATACTTGATGCTCCAGAGACAAACTCAATGCCAGGTACTGTCCTGGCATCATAATAGCACTTACTTGAACAGAGGGTTTTTAGGTCTTTGAGGTTTCTTCTTTGCAAAGAAAGCAGCAAATTCTCTCCCAGAGCTGGCATAGCTAAGCTGGGCTGACGGTTCTGAGGCAGTGCGAGTGTTCTTCATATCCAAGTATTCTGTTAGCAGCATCTGGGAGCAGGGAGCAGAGGAATGCAACGTTTGAAATAGAACAGCAATGCAAGTGTTACTCACAAATTCTAAGTGTCTTAATGGGACACTGCTAAACTAAAAATGACAATTGGTAAAATGTTTAAAAGTGCCTAAGTGACTTACAAGCCTAAATCCCATTGATTTTCAATTAATCTTAGCTCCTAAATCACTCACCCAATTTAAGAGCACCATAAAAGCACTGTCTACACTCCAGGAATTTTGCAAAAATTTTCAGCTGCTGTCAACACTGGTACAACTCCACTGACATTAGTAACATTGAGAACCCTAGTGTAGCTTGGCAGCTGGTATTTACAGACCTATCATTACCAAGGTTATGTGTCACAGTGCTTAAAACACTAGCAGCAGCCTGTCTAGACAAGGCCCCCAAACACTGCTGACACCTATGAAGCAGAACTGGTTCAGCAATGGGGGGAGGAGGGGATGACATAAAATTTCATAGCATAGACATGACTTTAAATTATTTAATGAAGGAATTAGACACTTCATTCCCCTTCTGTTTATTATTTCCAATGTTTGGTTCTACTGCACTAGCCTAGCACTGCTGCTGTTTGAATTTTCTGTACTGTATAGATATCCACACTACCCCACCCAAAAAACAAAAAAAAAACCAATTCTGCTGAAATATAGTGCATGATTACATTATTTTTCAGATTAGGTTTTGTTTATTTTTAAAAAACAGACACGTTTCTCTGTTTTAAAAACTACATTTGGGGCATATACTATATAACCATATCCCTTTAAATGTATGTACCACCCATCTGGAATATATAAATGGATGTATTTAACGGGAGAGATTAAAAAGTTGCTGTTAATTCATACAGTTGAATCACCACCTGAATTCAAGCTGATTACAGGGAAGCCTTATGGTCTAGTAGACTGAGCACAAGTCTATGTACTTAGACACTACAGGATGGGCACAAATACAAGAGGAGAGTGAGCACACAGACATGTCTAGTAGCCAAGAAACTCTGAATTCTCAACCAGGCTATGCCACTTATTTGATGAGAAGCCTCAGGCTTTCCCAGCAGAGCTTGTAAAGTGCTTGAATTAGAGAAAGAGAAAGGATGGTTCAGTGGTTAGTACACATCTCTGGAACATGAGAGACATGGATTGTTTCATACAGCTTAAAATGAGGGTCCTGTTTTTGAAAAGCATGGCATTGCAGGGTCCCATAATTGTCTCTCAGTGATTACCAGACCAAATGTGCTTCCTTTACAAATAAAAATATGATTTCCCCTCCCTGGCTGCCTGTCTTGCACACTTAATTTCAGATCTCTGAGTCAAACTGACTCTTCTTCTAGCCCATCATCATCAGTGATGGAAGTTCTGCAGGGCAAATAACACCCTCAGTGAAATCTGTGCAATCACAACACCTTCGATGGAGCAGCAAAGATCTAACTGATTGGAACCAATATTTAGTAAATAATTCTGTTCATTATGCAGAAGCAGGATTACACTCCAGCTCATTCACTTTTAGCTGCGTTGGTTCTGGAGGGATGAAGGAAGCTAGCATAGCTTAAAAAAGAAAAACCTTACTTTTGTCAATAAATTAAACTCCCTGAATATACTCAGGAAGCTTACAGCATTTTGGAGCTATTGGTAACACATTCCACTCTATTATGAGCCAGCCAAACCCAATCAAAGTGTGTGGAGTGTAATGAGAGGAACACATGAGTACTGTGCTGTCTGTGTTTAACCCAATTACTAAGAAATAATATCTAGGCAAACGATATCACGCCACTAATTAGAAACAATTGAGAATTGCTCTAAAATGATACAACACAATTAAATAAAGGTAACGATTTCAATTCCTAAAACATCTCAATTAAAACTTCACCTGAGAAAAGGCTTTTAAATATAATCATGATTCTTGCGATATAAAAACTAATCACTACACTAAGGCTTTTGTGGGGTTTCTTTTTTCACAGTAATGTAACAATTCTGCTCCTTAGTCTCTGGTTACATGTTTGCTTTGCTTACTTGAATCCATAAACATTAAAAAAAAAAAAAAAAAAAAAAAAATCTTTTTCCAGGGGGGAAAAAAAGGGCTTGGCAATTTTGCTCTTCTTTTGTGGATAGAATGTACTCCTAATGGGCCCCATGACCTTGAAACTATCCGAAATCTAGAGCTACCATGAGTAGGACATCTAAAGTGCATAATGCAGTATTTTACCCAAGGATTACAACATGTCAGCAAAGAGTTAAACTAGAACCATGAAGAACTAGTTTTGCTACAAGAAGAACATCAGACAAACACCAAAGGGTACGACAATATGGTTACACATTTATAGGAGGGGTTTGAAGACAACCACAAACCATATAACATGGGTGGTTGTGATGCCACCAGAACCTAGAGATAGGTAAAAGGAACTTTTTATGTACATGACTGCTTCTTTGGTTTTTGGTTAATCCAATGGAGGAAAAGTGCTGGCTCTCCCTATGTATGGATACTGAATAACAGATAAATTATACCAATAAGCACATAGGAGAAACCACACTGGATCAGACTAATGCTCCAAGTGGTCAAGTAGTGTCTCCAGCAGTGAGACCAAGTTCTTAAGAGAAAAGGAACTATCTACAAATGCAACTGACCAACCGTAATGCACAGCAAAACAGGGGAAATTACTTCCTCTTCCCAGCAGGGGATCAGCTGAAGCCCTTGTAATTTTTAACAAAGCAGATGTTATTTACATGTATGTAAATGTCTCCTTTTTTAAATCTGACTTCGTTTTTTGCCTCAACAGCACCCTGCACTATTAGCTCCAGAGGCCAATTGTACATTACATACTTCCCAGCTTGTCTGCACCAGCTGAACATCTTCTGCTCCTCTTCCACCCCAATGTCTCCAACTGTTCTGCCCCCGCAATCCTCACAACACAAGGCCTTAATAAATCCCATATTTCAGTGTCAAACATTATTAGCCTGGGCATGTACTTATCATAAATGCCACAGTCAGCTTAAACTTCAAAATCAATAAAACCACATTCTTCTGCCTACCAAAGTGAATAGGAGTTTCACCACAGGGATGAAGTAAGGATTTCAATATTTGGTCCTATAACATTTGATTTGTAGTTGCTAAGCCATCAATCAAAAACCTTGTTAGACATTAATCACATGCACATATAGCAAGATTTATGAGTGGCTATAAAGTTTGCAACATCCCATCCATCTATTAAAAGCACATTTGACTTCCTGCTCAACAACAGTTGAATTCTACGATGCATGTATTACACTCACATCAATGTCAAACAAACAAATCTGCACAAGAAGGGAGAGAAAAAGCAGTCCGTGCGCTAACTGATCTACCGTAGAGATATTTTGCAGCTTTGGAAAAGACGATTTATACAAACTAAATAATATTTTAAAAATACAGAAATGTTTACAATTTGGGGATTTATTTAACCCTCCCAAAATGAATATGGTCACATCACCTTATACAATTCACCACTGATCTTTGAACAGCTCTCCACATATTATGTGTTTGAACTAAACTGTGATCTTCTTGTGACAAGAACCATACTTGGAGACATTACTTGTCTGTATATCCAACATGTGCTGAACACATTGTTGGCACTTACTGTATTGTGCAGTGGAAGGGCAGTCTCATGGATTAATGCACAGGACTGGGATTCAGGAGACCCCGATTTTATTTTTGGCTCTGCCACAGATTTTTCTTAAAAACATGCAAGTCACTTCACCTCTCTGCGCTGTACTTTCCTCATATGTAAAAACAGTGGTAAATAATACTTTCCAATCCCAAAGGGTGCTGCAAAACTAAATTTATGAATTACTACTACTACGATCAGTTTTTGAAATATCCAGTATTCTGGGCACCTATCTCATGAATTAAAAATCACAGCATAAACAAAAGGACTGCCCATGATAAGATACATCTCCAACTATACCCTCCTCCACACACTTAAAAAGGGGGAAAAGATGAGCTGTGCAATGCGCCCAGAAGAATAACAAACTAGGTACCGGCAGACAAAATGAGGGAGTGAGTTCCAAAATAGAGCAGCCAGCAGCTCTCTCTCATTTATATTGAGTGCGCTCCAGCTGAGGCTTTACTGCTGATTTCACAAGGACAAAGTGATCTCTCAGGTAACCAGGTCCCAAACCATTTAGGGTTTTATAGGTTAAAACCAACACTTTGAATTCTACCCAGAAGCGTATCAGACGCCAGTGTAGATCATGGAGCCCTGTCTGTGTAGTAGAAAGTGAGAGCCTGAGACATGAGGCCTTGTATAACTGGTCTGGTATGAAGTCTGAGTTAAAGAAGTTGGGCCCCGCCGTTATAAAGCAAAGCAAAGTTAGCAGAAGTCAGTCTGTGAGCCTAGTTATAAATTCACAGAATCTGGCAAGACCAGGATAGGTATCACAAAAACACACATTCCTAAAGACGCGGTAGGCACAGGACACTCACTCAAAAACATTCCAGAAAGGTGATACCAGAACATCCCAATACCAGGAATGGTACAAGTACACTCCCCAAAGACAACAAGGACATGCTGACCCATCCTTAAGATAAGGTCAGGATGACACTATGATGGATAGAGATGTTTTGATCAAATCAACATGCACAAGAAAAAGGGTGGTGTCTAACCATGATAGAGGGGCAATACGGAACTTATTTGTATCGGTGTATAAAAGAGGGTCTCAAAGGGAATATCTTTGTCCAGCCCAGTGGGGAATGGAGAGTCCCACCATTCACTAAGCCATGTTCACTGTCATGGACATACATGTATTAAGTTTTTTATAGCACGTATAAAGTGCTTTTTACCGTGCTTCATTGAAAGTAAACCTGGCTGCGTGCCTTTGCTACTGAATCCACCTTATATTAGCTCCATCTAGGTCGTTATTTCCCTAGTTTGCTTATGAGGTCATGCAGGACAGTATCAAAAGCCTTACTTAAATAAGATATATCACATCTGCCGCTTCTTCCCCCCCATTCACAAGGTTTGTTATCCTGTCAAAAAAGCTATTACGTTGGTTTAACATCATTTGTTCTTGACAAATCCATGTTGACTGTTACTTATTACCTTAACCTGCAACTAAAGTAACCTTTATGTAAAAGGTGTCATCTAAAATACAATAGAAAGCTAATAAACTGATCATTAATATTATTGTGTAGTGTATACACAGAAGACAAATTCAAAATTACATACACATAGTACTTATGTGTCTGTCAGCCGGGGCTAAAGTTACTCCACGCTAAACAAAGGAATGTGGTTCTGCCACCTGGAAGGCATCTCCAGGATACATTAAAGGCAATGGGAATGCAAATTATACAGAAGATAAATAGAGTCAGCAAGACAACACTGGGAGGAGACTGCAGGAAAGAGATCAATGTGCATGTTAGCAAACATCAGTGGGGGGACAAAACAGCATAGAACTTCCCTCACCAGGAAACTCCATGCACTCTTCCTCACCATTGGAATCAAATTTACTTTGGGGAGTTACCTTCAGGAGAATCTATTTCAAAGGTTCACTGGATTATAAAGAGAGGGGCAGAGAACCCCAAGTTATCTTTCACCTAAGACAACAAAGGAACTGAGTTCATTGCACTTTGTGGGAGATTCTGACCAGAGAGACTGATCAGTCATCTGGCCGTTTTGTTTTGTTAAGTCTTAGCCTCTAGAAAGTGTTTCACTTTTATCTGCTTGTAACCATTTCTAACTCTGATCTTTATATTAGAACTCATTTAGAATCCTATCTCCTTTTATTAATAAACTTGTTTTACTTTTAATCTAAACCAATCCAGAGCTTTGTTTGTTTTAAAGTGAACGTTCACTCCAGTTAATGTGGCAAGGTGTCAGATATTGTATTTTTAAAGGGAAAAAAACTTTAAAGTTCTCCCAATAGCCCACGAGAGAGCTGGACATTGCAGAACACACAAGTTTGGGGACATTAAGGACTGGGAGAGTGCTGGGATCATCTTGCAGGTGTAGCTTGGAGGTAAGAAGCAGGCTGCTAGAATCAGAATTGCTGAGTCAGAGCTATTTAACCCACAGATACTCAGTGCAGGTCTATCTGGTGTCTGGGAGCATCCAGACAAGAGAACCACAGCAGCAGAGTCTTTTGAAGCACTTTGGGTTATTGGCAATTGACACAAACTCTCACTGGTCTGGATTGCAGCCCAGAACGTGACAGTAAAGTTCCACTGCACTGGATGAAACTACTCTGATTTACATGTTCTGATTATCTGGCCCTGTGTTTTGAAGAAATTGTTACAGTGTTAAAATGGAAGAACAAGTGATGGAATTCTCCTCTTCACAACCCTGTGAAGATCTCCAGCACCACACCACTTGGGGTTGGCATTAGGAACAAGATTTGCTCCCAACTTATCATTGCCTTTCAACATGACAGATGGCACCAAACCATTTGGGTTATTTATTATAGCAGCCAGTACTTATACATTGCTAACTTCATTTTGTGTAGAATCTTTCATACCAGATGTCTGAAAATGTTTTGGAGAGTTAAATTTTAATTCCAGAATTAATGAGAGAGAAAGAGAAACTGAGGCTACGAGCAAAGAGGAAGCAAAGTTTTCTAATGAGATTTGCAATTAGTGAAGGTCAGTGGAGAGCACTTTCTAGATGCCAGAGTTTGCAGAGGGAGCCCTGGCACACACAGATGCAAAACTGCATGGTACAGGTGAAAGCAAAGCAAAAGGAGGAGACTGGAGAGGATTCGTTGTCTGTGAAGGATGCTGAAGCAAGTCCATGGAGAGTTTAACAACAAGGATAAGACAAAATGGATCCTCAAGTGAATGGGGTGTTTTAGTATGGTGTGTTAGGCCCATCTTTGTGAATGCAGGAACATGAGCAGCAGCATTCTTCACACATTGAAAGTTGGTACTTGGTGAGGCCCTCAAGAGGGGAATAGCCAAGGCGAGGTGAGATGAAAGCCAGAATGAGGATTTTGGTGGGAGATGTTCTGAGCCAGTAGCACATACAGCCATGCGTTAATTATCTGCATGAAACCTGTATTACCTGCACTTCAGTAATCAAACACCACTGTCACCCATAAACCCTGGAAAGTGTCAAAAGAAAACTCTTCAGTGTGTTTTAAAACCCAGCTTTATGCACAAACTTTACTGGGTGAAGAATTCAACAGAAGAGAGCTGAGACAAACAGAAATACATAGGATGAGGCAAGCACAGTAAGTCCAAGAGAGAATAAACACAGTTTGTAAGGTGCAATGAAGACTGTTTAGTGCAATACATCCTGCTCCAGTGTAATCCTCATGCTCCCCATAAACTGAACTAGAACATGATGATAAAAACCCCTCAATTTTCTCAATGCACTACCTAGGTCTATCATCATATTAGGACTAAACAATTTTTTAAAAATAAACAAAAGCAAAACCATTCAGGTAACAGAATGGTTGCAAAATCTACTGTATTCATTCATTATCAATGCCAGTTGTTAAACTAGCACAGGCATTAGTGTAGACCTGTGAACGTTTCGGTATCTCAGTGAAGAGTGGGGGAATAAACCCCAAAACTATTTTAAACTCAACTCTTTAAAGGCAATTTTATGAGGTACTGAATCATGTGCCTGCTTAGACAACTTTGGAAGGTTTGAAGTTGGAATCTTTTTATTTCAAAAGTCTGCTGTTGCTGCAAGTTGTTTCTGCATCTCCCAAGAATATGTGTCTGGATCTTTTCATACACACATCACAAAGAACCACATTTGGCTTTACTGTACTTTGTGAAGAGATGTACTGTGTATCTCAGAATATTTTACAAAGTAAGGAAGTTCCGTACATATTAGCAGAGCAAAAGGAGAAGCCTTTAGACTAGTGATACTCAGACCTCAGTGGTTCAGGAGCCAAACTAGCGATCAACATTACTCAAAAGAGCCACAGTAGTGTGAATTCACTGCTTTATTTACATATATTATACATATATATAATTCTCACAACAACATGACTGACCATGTATTCTACAATTGATTAATAACATAGTAAAAACATCCTCACTGGTTAATAACTTAGATTGGTTAATAAATAAATCACAAAGGGTTTTAATATCCTGTGTAAGGATAGGATTATGTCCTGGAGTTCATGAAATCTGTGACTTCCTGCAACCTCCATGACATTTTCTGCTTCAGCTGTGGGGGGAGGTGGGCAAGAGTGTCAGCCAGCAGCTCCCTTAACCCATAGACAGGGGGAAGGGGAGACCCAGAGCTCAGAGTTGCAGCCAGTAGCGGGGACCCCTGGGGGATCCCTGGAGTTCCCTGCTGCTGCAGAGGGTGGGGGGTCCCCGGAGCTTCCAGCTGTTGGTAGTGGCCCCTGCTGTTTCTGGGGGGCCCCGGAACTTCCAGCCTTGGCCCCCAGCCTCTGCAGGCAGCGGGAGGGACCCTGGCCCTGCTGCTCCCATCCCACCCCCTCTACGCTCAGTCAGCTTCATTTTTCATAGATAGTTATTT
The DNA here is from genome assembly GCF_026122565.2 of Emydura macquarii macquarii. Lineage (NCBI taxonomy): Eukaryota > Metazoa > Chordata > Testudines > Chelidae > Emydura > Emydura macquarii. The sequence continues at coordinate 6,829,991 of NW_027133607.1, read as the reverse complement.
TTAGTATAAATCAGGGAGAGATCATGGCTTCCATGAATTCTTGCCTGTGATCTCTCTCCTGACTTCTTACTAAAAATAACCATGACAAAACCTGAATCATGTGCTGGTAAGAATCCCAGGAGACACTTTAAAAAGCCACTTCCAGCCTCCAAGCCTCAGTCTAAGTTACACTGCTTTAGACACTCAACAGGACATGTGTTCACTCCTACTCTTTTCAGGAAGAACCACTGGAGCTCAACCTTCAACCAAGAAAGGAACTCTGGCTCAAACAAACAAATACACACCACACTATGGAACAATTTACATATTGAATGTCCTGTACAATCTTTAGCTAATTAATCATCAACAACCTGGTGAGGGATCATTTAATTTTATAGATTCAGGTAAACTCCTGTCCCCTTTGAAAGCAGTGGCCACAGGGTCAGGATTTCCCTCTCGGACTCTCCCTGTCCTTGAGTGCTGCAAGGGGAGTGTGACAGCGCCTGTGTTCTACTGCTAACAGAGAGGCTCAAGACAAGAGACCCGTGCGCCTCACCTTTTTGCACCTGTGAAGTGTTAGCTATTAGAGTTTTCATCTTAACCTTTCTCTGTAACACCCAAGATAAGCAGAGTCAAAGGGTGAGCTGCTGAGAGCCAGCGCACCAGATTAGCGTGGTGAATCAGCTTCTGGAAGTTGTTAGCCAAAAGGAATAATAGCAGGAGCTGCACACAGAAATGAACAGGGTGGCCTCTTTCCCGAGTCCTGGCTGAGTAGTTCTACAACAGTGAAGTTACATTTTTAATATGCACTTGATTAACAAGAGCACATGGTAGATTACTTCAGGCACTACCATTTCACTTCACAGTACACATGATGCAGCAGGCTCCTTAGATGCCCTCACTGAAATGTGGAGATTGGTTTTTCTCCTAGCAGGGCCACACATGCATGCACGTGCATGTGTCTCTCCTGTCTGCCTCTCCTTGCTCCCTCTTTTTTCCCCTGCAGCTCCCAGTTGCTTTCATGGAAAATTAAAAAACTGAGTGATGGCGAATTCCTTTAAACTGCCAATAGTGCATTTGAAAATTGGAATAGAATACAAATAGAATGAGTTTAACTTTCCCCACACATTAGTTGGTCTTTAAATAAAAATTATTCTAATAGAAATTATCCCATATTATAGGCTGCTTTTTGCCACCACGGTCAGAAGCTTAACAGGAAACAAAAAGTAGAATCAATCAGGGATATTCATTTTCTTGAGACATAAGCAAAACTTTGCAGAGTAAATTTTCATAGCAACGCATGGGGTTTCAGCTGTGCAACTCCAACTCAAGTCAATGGGAATCACACAGTTAGAAAACTGTGCACTGCTTTGAAAATTATCCCTCGTTGTTAATACTGAGGGCAGGGGAAGAACTCATCCATCTTTTCTGGCAAGTAAATTAGCATATGGCTAGTAACTTACCTGTAATTCTTCTGATTGCTTAATGGCTACATTCAATTCAGCCACTCAATCCTTAATCTCTCTGTTGGGGCTGGTGACGATTTGGATAATATATACAGCCCACTAACATATATACAGCAGGAATGCAGATGACTAACCCCATACGTCCACAAAAAGTGCAAAAAGCAATGGGCTTCTCCAGAGAGGTACAAAAGCAGGAGGTCATTAAGTATTGTGTAAACAAGTATATTTGTAATGAGTTTTAAACATGTTGCCTTTCAAGTTGACTGAACTCCCCCTTATTCACACAGTATAAAAAAAGAGAACAGGTGCACAATGGGTCTGGACAGGCAACTGAGTGTAGAATTTGGCCTTGTGATTATCATTAGTTAACATTTCTTTCAATATATGTGAGCCAAAAATAGGGTGACCCGATAGTAAGTATGAAAAATCGGGATACTTTTTTCCTGAGGGGCAGGGGTGGGGGAAGTATATATATATACACATCTATACGACAAAACCCCTAATATTGGGACATCTGGTTACCCTAGCCAAAATAGACTCCAGCCAAGTCTTCTAAAGCTGCACTGGTTTTACAGTGTTTATACGAGTAAAAACCAGTCAGCGATGCATATTTGGTCAACTGAAGGCAGCTCATACATCATTTAATGCATAGGGAACCTGATCTGTTGAGTCTGGTTGTAATATTTTCCATACAGCCAATTTTCAGAGTGAAACTAATTTAATGAAATGCACAACTATAGTATGAACAATAAAATGAACAGTGCTACAGCTCAACCCCAGAACTATGAGAACTGCTTTACTATCCAGACACCAGTACATACAATACAGCAGCAGCAAAGGGAAGGCGACAGCATGCTGCTAAAATACCAACCATGTTAACTCATGGGTAATATAGTACACTTCATGTATTTCATGTTTTCAGCTAATTGCTTAAGACATCCTGCTACAGTGGAGACAGTAACAATAGTATGCCCTCAGTCTTCATTAAATGTCAGCTTTTAATAACAGACTCCAAAAGGGGCTTAATTGCATTTACTCCCAGCACCTGAACTTTAAAAGTTGTTAATCAGATTTCTATGTAAATGGAATGACGATTAAAGGTTAAGTACAGGTTTCTGAAATTTCAGAAGTAGAAGACGTATTGCCCTTAACTGGAAAAAGAAACTATCAGACCTGACAGGAACTAAACATCTTAATTAAATGTGAGAAGTACAGTACTTATTTCTGCATGAAGTTCTATTTTCAAATGTCAAATTTAATCAGGCACTTGACTAAAAATTGTGCAATATTCCTACAGCAAGGGGATGAGGGGGAAGCCTTGGGATTCTTTTCTGTTACCACCTGCATATCCCCAAAACTCCTTTGGTTTCTTCTAAGGATTTGATCGCTGCCAAGTGTCACCGCAGAATGTCTTACACCTCTAGAGGCACACTGATGTTCCAGTTCAGAAATAATATGACAAGATGTTGTCCAACATACCAATGCTTCCCCTGCAAATTCACTACCCCTGTAACGATAGTGTCATGCTGACACAGAAATGTAAGTCCCTCGTAAATCTTACTCACAAGGAGTTTATGCTCCCTGAGCATATAGCTCATGAATTACCATCTGAGTCACAAACACAAAAACTTCTTTTGGGGGTGAACTTAGTACTTCTGAATAGTACTGAAATGGCAGCTTGAAGCCCTGTGTTTAGCCACAGGACAGGTCCACAGGGAGCAAGAAAGCAAACTTCACCCACTGCCCCTGAACTTTAACCTTGAATTAGAGTGGACTACCTTTATCACAGAAGGTAGTTTCGTCTCTGTGACCCTTCACTCTTTGATTCTTTTCTGGTATTGTCCATGATTGATGCAATGTATATACATATATTACAAACTCATTGTTAGACATATATATAGCCTGTTAGCTAACTCAAAGGGCAGAAGTTTATAGATGAAATCCTGGTCTCACTGAAGTCTGTGGGAGTTTTACCACTGATTTCACCTTGTGTAATGAATTAATGCTGAGGCTTATATTAATTGTGTTATCAGTCCACGTACTTTACAGTTAAGTTGCCGGCTGTGTAGCTGCCAGGGCAGGCACATGAGTAACTCATGAGCACGAGCACATTGCCAGAATATTACATACTAAGAAATATCTGAGCGCAAGAGCTCAAGACCCATCTGCAGTGTCACTTCACAATAAATTTTGGCCGCAGACACTGAACAGAACAGAACACCTTCAGCATCAAAAACTAAAGGCCTCTGCCACATGAGCTCTCAGTTACATAGCAGTTCATATTGGCCCTGGGACCAGAGACTAGAGGGAGTTGGCCCATGTATGACACATACAGTACATTTGCTTTATAGTAGAAGTAACTGAACATACATTTTTTTATATATATAATGCATAGGTGTACATGGCATTTTATAAAAATCTAAAAGAACTAAACTCTGCCCCCAAGAGATTAAAATCTGAAATTTAAATCACCAGAGGTAAGTAGTTGTGCCAATGTACCACAATATCCATATTAATATTTCAAACTCTGGGGTTTTATTTAAAGTAAAAAGTCTGATATGCACAAGATGAGGTCACTGATTAATAAACTACTTAACTGTGTTCCTTTTTCATGCATGCCCTATTCTAATTTCAAAAAAATACATTTTCTTCCAATAAACTGTTACATCTGTAGCAGCTGTCAACCCACCATAGCAACGTTGTGTATGACAGAAGAGTAGACTCAAGAGAGAAAACAACTGTAAAGTAACTGCCGCATCAGATATCTTATTTATTATATTTGCAATCAAAATGTAGGTGTAACATCAAGTGGGGGATTAAGCAATAAGGAAGTGGACGAAGTAAGAAAGGACAAAGGTCAGTAATGGCAGACACCAATCTCATTCAGATTAAGACCATTCCACCATCTCCGTTTAGACCAACTACAGCACTTCTTCCTAGTGATCTCAAAATGGCAGGAATGGGAGAAAACTCTGTTCCATCCACCAGCCAGTCACAAAAGAGTGCACTACCAAAGGAAGCACTCACTAAACAGGGACAGGAGTTTGGAGGATGGAAGGGCTTTGAAAAAACAGGAAACTGATTTGTTATTGATAAAGATCATCACTGGTGCTTTATATTACAAGGTTGCTAGACACATCTAACAAGAGAATGGGGAGACCCATTAAAAAAATCCTGGACAGAGTAAATTTATAGGCAATACCTAGCTATGTTTGTCAAAATTAGTTGGAAAAAACAGAGTTCTTGTGATTTTTTCAAAGGCTGCCTCTTTGTAATGAGATGGTATGCCAAAACAGCTCTATTTAACGAGTGCCACACACAAAAAGCCATATTTTCTCTTGATTCATTAGCTAAGGGTTGGTATTTGTAGCTGCATTAACTTAAAGATCTGAACACATCTGGTTATTAAATTGTGGCCCAAAGGTAAAACCCCAAGCAAACAAACAAACAAAAAACCCTCTCAGAAAACAGCCATGCAAAGTTACAAGTGAAAGAGGCTTTGACTATGACCTTACTAATACCAAGAATGGCAGACCTGAGCTTCTGTAGGAACGAGTCTAGTGACCCCAAGAGGCTGATGCGAAGGCACTTTCACCTTCAACACTAATACAGCAGCCACTGTTTCAGACACACTCTACCTATAAAGTCATGAATATTTTTGAACTCGGCAAAACTAAAGGTAATTCTCTCTCAGACTCACAACAAAACGTGGATTTCTAATCTTCCTATTGTTAAATGACCAGAAGTTCAGGATCACTGCAGAGATGTGAGCAGCATTCTGATTTCCCTAGCTTTAGAGACAAAGCTAAGAACCCCACAATTTACCAAAAGGTGCCTCCAAACTAATGCCAGTAAGAAAACTATTCTGAGAAGCTTGCTAGTCTTACAAGGTATTAATAAGACACTAATGCCAGAGGAGGGAGCTCACAGCAAAGAGAAGATTCACATTTTCAGGCTTGGGGGGAAAATAATCAAAGTTTGAAAATCGTTCAAAGCTCGGGGACCAGCCATTTCTTCCTTTTCAAGTACCCTTTAAGCTCTCTATCTCTTCTGTCTTTTATGCTGTACTACGAAAGGTGAAGCAGTGGGCCACCAAAATGCCAATGTTAAGCGGATTATTATGTTTCCAAACAGGCTCCCTTAAATAAATGCTTGAATGTCTTTCTGCAACAGGGAATCCTTCCCTCCCCCTTTCATCAGCTTATCAAATGAAGCAAAACAGTAACACTTGCATCTAATGATACTGGGGACCTTGTAATGGGACTAGGAAAAACACCACGTTAGTTTTAAGAAGGTGTGTGACCTTGAAGAAATTTCTCACTCTGTTCTTTGAACAGATGCACCGAAGACTGAATGGAATTCTCAATTGGGGAGGGAAAGGCATCCATTCCTGGGACAGATTTTCTTTTATCTTGTCAACAGCAGCTAGAAATACTAATTATGTACTAGAATGCACCTAGCAATACATCAGAAGGGGAAGCCTTCTAAAAGGCTCTGTTTTGCAGATCTTTGGTCCGAGAGCAAATCGATAGCAGGCTCTGCTAAGCATCGAATTCCAGACTTAACCATTTGCAAAGGCTGAAGATTGCCATATCTGTACCTCCACCAGCTCTGGAGACAGCTACTTCCCTTTTTAAGACTCCCGGCTCTGCTTCTCTAAAACTCTGACTGGATTCAGCTAGTGACACAAAACACAAACAGCATCAAATCTACATGCAGTGATCTGGCATGGAGTTTGCAATGAGTACGGCAAGTCCAGCTATGTCCAGCCTTTGCCTAAATGCAGTGAGGCAGTGCCATTTATCCATTAGTACACATGCTACCTACCAACAATTTCATGCTAACCAACACCGCTCTGAGGAACACTAACAAATGCCAAATCTGGACTTAAAACTGTGAGGCACTAAACACCACCATCAACTTCCCAATGACTTCATTGGCATGAATCATAGAATTGTAGGACTGGAAAGGACCTCAAGAAGTCATCTAGTCCAGTCCACTGCACTTATGCCAGGACTAAGTATTATCTAGACCATCCCGGACAGGAGTTTGTCTAACCTGCTCTTAAAAATCTCCAACCTGCTCTTAAAAATCTCCAATGATGGAGATTCCACAATCTCCATAGGCAATTTATTCCAGTGCTTAACTATCCTGACAATTGGGAAGTTTTTTCCTAATGTCCAACCTAAACCGCCCTTGCTGCAATTTAAGCCCATTGCTTCTTGTCCCATCCTCAGAGGTTTATGAGAACAACTTTTCTCCCTTCTCCTTGTAACAACCTTTTTATGTACTTGAAAGCTTATGTCCTCCCTTGGTCTTCTCTTCTCCAGACTAAACAAATCCACTTTTTTCAATGTTCTCTCATAAGTCATGTTTTCTAGACCTTTAATCATTTTTGTTGCTTTTCTCTGGACTTGGGCCAATTTGTCCACATCTTTCCTGAAATGCGGTGCCCAGAAGTGGACACAATACTCCAGTTGAAGCCTAATCAGTGCAGTGTAGAGCAGAAGAATTAATTCTCATGTCTTGCTTACAACACTCCTGAAAACACATACTAGAAGGTTTGCTTTTTTTGCATCAGTGTTACACTATTAACTCATATTTAACTTGTGATCCACTATGACTACCAGATCTGTTCCTGCATTACTCCTTCCTAGGCAGTCATTTCTTATTTTGTATGTGTGCAACTGATTGTTCCTTACTAAGTGGAGTCGTGGCGCATATTAATATGCGCCGCGATCAGGAAAGTGAACTCTTGTGAAGAAAGAAAGCTGGTTGATGCGTATTTAATTCTATCAAGGATGCCTCCAAGGAAAAATCAAATAAGGCAAAATGCGCCAAACTCTTCAACTCAACAGTACTGCCAGCAATCGTGTATGACAGGAAAACATGGACACTGACAAAGATAGAGGAGCAACAACTGTCCAACACGGACAGGGCAATGGAGAGAAGAATTCTGGGGATTTCAATCCGTGATCAAATCCCCAGTGAAGTGATCAGATTGCAGAATGAAGTGTAGGACACTGTTGTTGGAAGCAGGTACAATAAAATGCAATGGGCCGGGCATATAGCTAGGCTCACTGACAATTGACGGACTGCAGCTATCGCTGAGTGGTACCCACGGAAACTGAAACTCCCACTCAGTCAGCCTCCAAAGAGATGGGAAGATTTTGTTGTGAAAATGAATGGCTGCACATGGAGAAGGAAGGCCAGGATAAGAGAAGAATGGAAGACGTGTTGTGATCGACACAATCTATACCAGGGCTGAAGGACCGATCGATCGAGGTGATCAAAGTGAAGTGCAGTATTATGCATTTGTCCTTATTGAATTTCATCCTATTTACTTCAAACTATTTCTCCACTTTGTCCAGATCATTTTGAATTTTAAATCTATCCTCCAAACCACTTGCAGCCACTCCCAGCTTGGTATTGTCTGCAAACTTTATTAGTATACTCTCTATGCCATTGTCTAAATCATTTATGAAGATATTGAACAGAACCAGACCCAGGACCAATCCCTGTGGGACCCCACTCGATATGCCCTTCTAGCTTGACTGTGAACTACTGATAACTACTCTCTGGGAATGGTTTTCCAACCAGTTATGTACCCACCTTATAGCAGCTCCATCTAGGTTGTATTTCCCTAATTTGTTTATGAGAAAGTCATCCGAGAAAGCATCAAAAAAGCTTTATTAAAGTCAAGACATACCACATCTACCGCTCTTCCTCCCATCCACAAGGAGTGTTGCCCTGTGAAAGAAAGCTACCAGGTTGGTTTGACATGATTTGTTCTCAACAAATCCATGCTGACTGTTACTTATCACCATATTATCTTCTAGGTGTTTGCAAATTCATTGCTTAATTATTTGCTAAATTTTCTTTCCAGGTACTGAAGTTAAACTGACTGCTCTGTAATTCCCCGGGGTGTCCTTATTCCCCTTTTCATAGCTTGGCATTTTATTTGCCCTTTTCCAGTCCTCTGGAATCTTTCCTGGCTTCCATGACTTTTTGAGAATAATCACTAATGACTCAGGTATCTCAGTCAGCTCCTTGAGTATTCAAGGATGTATTTAATCAGGTCATGGTGACTTGAAGACATCTAACTTGTCTAATTTTTAACTTGTTCTCTCCCTCTTTTAGCCACTGATCCTACCTCATTTTCACTGGCATTCACTATGTTTGATGCCCAATCGCCACTACACTTTTCAGTGAAAACGGAAACAAAAAAATCATTTAGCACTTCTACCATTCCCACATTTTCTGTTATTATTTTTCCTCCCTCATTGAATAACAGGTCTGCCCTGTCCTTGGTCTTCCTCTTGTTTCTAATGTATTTGTTGAAGATGATTCTCTGCACACTACAGTGATGCACTTCACCATCGGTATCAAGTGAACCACTATGTAACTCAGCAAGAGTTCTGAGATTATATGGTGAGCAGACAACTCAATGATGGATACTCTGCAGAGATCAGCTGAGACTCAAATTATTTTTGAGAAATTTTCTCCAGTTAGACGTGTAACCATCACTCTTGTTTTCTTCAAGTGAGTTTTGGAATCATCATACAATAGGATCCCAGTCTAGCATCCACTAGCACTCAAGTAAACTATATTTTCCCAATAACAGCATGGAGTTTCTAAAAGGACAGCCAACAAAGTTTAGGTACAACAGCAACACTAATGTATTTTTAAGCATGAATTTTGCTTTAAAAAATGAATGAAAATTACAGTCAGTACACAGCACTGCAAACCCTAGCCAGAAAAAAAGTCAGGGTATTTTTAATGGTCACTAATATATCTCATAGTATACTGGAACCAAATATAAGTTTTTAAAATTGCAGCGTCATCCTGATACCATATTTTGCATCCTCCCCTGTAGGGCATTGTATAATAGGGATCTCTCTTTCGATCATGCTACTTTCTCTATTGAATTCACTTCTGATCCTGAACTTTAGAGACGAAGGACAAGCTCATTTATCCAAACTGATACATAATACTTCCAATCAGTAGGGTATTAAGTGAAACAATTGTGTTTTGCTTCCCATAACACTGCTTAAAAATACAGGGCTGTCAAAGAGAAGCAGCCTCTGCCTCTAGAAGGCTACCTACCATGTAAAGCTTCTTTTTACACTTCTTCTAAACATTTCCATGGTCCAATCTCTAAACCAATTTTTCATGGCACAACTCCACTTGACAAACAAATGCGGTTCAATAAGGCTATTGAAGATACACAGTACTCTGTGCTTAGTTTTGCTATGGTACATTTAACTTATACATACATTACTTTAAAAATAAAATATGGACTGGATTATAACCATAGACAAGGGTGATGGGAACTGACAGAAAAATGAATAGATAGCAAACCTACATTAACTTGTCTGTTTCAGATAATTACTTGTGAGTTTTTTAAGACGTTTGTGACTCACAAGGGAGTCTGAATTTACTGTCTTCTACAATCTAATACTGTTGGCAGCCATAAGAGTTACCTATTTATTGATGTGTGACAGTAATTTGTCTTCAGTGGATCAAATGTAACTATTTAAACTGTTTTTCCTCTTTTTGGTGAGCACAGCCTTCAAGCAGCAAAACATGTAAATGACTTTAAGGGAACAAAACATTCTATGTATGCCCAAAGAATCCAGGGCATTGAGAAAAATGAGAAGGTTTGGCAGTTCTGCCATGCAACATGCCACGAGAACAAATGATTCAGGTTGGACACTTTTACACGCAGTAGACAGAATAAGTGCAGAGATAGGGTGGGCTACTAGATAGGGCACTGCACTGGGAGTCAAGATACCCATTCAGTTGCTGATCTGCTGTGTGACTTTAAGCAAGTCGCTCCACCTGCTTGTGCCTCTGCTTCCCAAAACACCTTTATTTTGTTCGTCTAGACTAGTGGTGCCCAAACTTTTCCTGTCACGCTCCTCCTTACCAGTAATGGAATCTGTCCACACCCCCCATCACCACCATTACTGCACAGTTGGCTCAGCAGAGGAGCTTGGGCTGACAGCGGAGATGGGGCGGAACTAGGGATGGGGGAGGAGCTGGGATTAGAGGCGGAGCTGGCCTGGGAGCAAAGCGGTGCTACAGCTGGGGGCGGAGCTGGGCTGGGGGTAGGGTGGAGCTGCGGCTGGGGCCAAAGCGGCGCTGCAGATGGGGGCAGAGCAGGGCTGGGCAGTGCTCCCTTCCCACCCCACATGGGGGCTGGCCCGGGCCTGTCGTGCACACCCCCGCAAACATTCTTTCACACCCCACAGTTTGGAGGCCACTGGTTTAGACTGATGGTGCAGGGACTGTTTCTCATTGTGTTCGTATAACATCTAGCACAATGGGCCCATGATCTTGGCTGGGATCACTTGGTGTTACTGGAATATAAATAAGAACAGGTGCACAGGAGTCTTGCCCCAGAGAAGAGGAGAGAGCAGGACCACGACAGCTGCTCACTGAAAGTGTTCCTCAGGCTGGCTAGTCCAAGGAACTCTGTTGCTGCTGTTACTCTCCCAGGTGACTGTATCTGCAGGCTAGATAAACACTACCCTGACCCCCAATGTGTAGGTAGACAGAGTTTATAGGAGGGAAAGAGGAATGAGAACTCCCCAAATAAGAGAGGAGAGAATCTGAATAACCTTATCAGGAGGACTTTTGGTCAGACCAAGCACAGTGATGAAAAACTGTTTTGTTTTACGTGTTTTAAAAGAACACCTAGAATGCTAAGTGAGTGGGGGTTACTACCAAGCCAAAGAAAAGCCAACAGGCACATTTAAAATACAGCCAATGAGCATGTGTGCTTTAATAATCTATAGACATACAAATCACTGTCAAGAATGAACCAGCAGTTCCCAAGTGCTTCTTTATTCTCTTCCATTAGTCTGCAGCTTTTATCCCCCTGATCCTATCAGTCATAAGTGGAGGAATAATATACCTTTATTTTCAAAAGTTCTAAATGCATCAGTCAGAGAGTAAATAACTCACAATCAAGAGACTGCTAAGACTCTTCTACCCTGCTAGAATGATCGGGCTGAACGTTTCCAGGAGCAAAAAGCTGTGTCTGTCTGTGTCTTCTTTTAACCATTGCCAACAAAAGCCAATACAGAAGACTTCCAAGAGCACACACTGCTTCTCCCCAGCTTCAGATAAACTTGACTTCAGCACTGAAATCCTTCCAACCAGCAGTTCAGGTTTCCACCTGTCCAGGTTTTTTTGAAGTAGCTGTCCCAGGAAATCTGTTGGGGTGCTATTAGTACACACTGCCAGCTGTACAGATTTATGGACTCACAATCATTCAGGATGTCCTGGTTTTTTGTACCTCAGAGATGGCAACCCTACCAGCAGTCCCTTCTGAGCTCAACCCAAATGCCACTTCAAAAATCTCAAAACGAACAGGCAGTCATCACACTCTCTAACAAACCTCACGTTTGTGGCTTTCCAGTAAGTACCTGGGTTCCAACATTTCACACTAAGTTTCATGTTTAATTTTGTTGTTTTTAACTCTCCAAAGTCCCAACATACATGACAAGATTTAGTTTTAAACCAGAGAGTTGGCTAAGTACTTCTGCTAAGCAATATGTTTCATCTTGTATTTAGCGGTGAGGCTGGGAGTACCTTTCCCAGACCTGAAGAAGAGCTCTGTGTGGCTCGAAAACTTCTCTCTCACCAAAAGAAGTTGGTCCAATAAATGACATTAATTCACCCACCTTGTACCTCAAACCATGACATTTAGCCATGGTATATACTCCTTTACTTCCTGGCTTTTTGTTTACAGGTAAAAATGCCTTCTGAGACTTTTTTTTTTTTTTTTTTTTTTTTTTTTTTTAAGTATTCAAAGCAACTTTTAACTTCAGTGTCTTTTTGACTAACCATCTCATTTTACTCAAGTCTCTTTTTCTGACATTCACCGATGTCATTTTTTTGGTACTCTGCCTGCCCCTTGGACATTAAGCCTGATTACACTGTGGTCACTGTTACTTAGGCAATGTCTATACGTACAGCGCTGCAAGCTGTACTAATACAGCTGTGCCGCCAGAGAGCATCTGGTAAAGATGCTCTATGCCGATGGCAGAAAGCTCTCTTGTCAGCTTAATAACTCCTGCCTCTGTGAAATGCAGTAGCTATGTCAGCGGGAGAAGCTCTCCCACCGACATAGTGCTGTGCACACAAGCACTTATGTTGGTGTACACCCGAGTGACAAATTTTGCTAACATCACCTGTAGTGTAGACATAGCCTAAAGTTGCTCAGCTACTGCCACTTCATGAAGTGGCGCCTGTGTGTTATCTAACACTAAATCAAGAACAGCTGCTCCTCTTGTGAGCTCTAGAACTAGCTATTCCAAGAAGCAATCACTTACAGAAATTGTTTTTCCTCAATCTCTTCCTGCTGTTCCATTTGACCAGTTTCTATGCCGGTAGTTGAAGTCACCCATTGTCATCATTTTGTTAGATTTTACTGCTGCTCTGAATCTCTCTCCACACTGTGCACTCAATTTCCTTTTCTTGATCCAGGGGCTGATAGTACAGTCCTACTTATATGTTACATTCTCAGAGTTGTGATGTGAATCCATATAAACTCATGTGTGGTACTCTCTACTCATAGTTTTTATCTCACTAGAGTCTACGGAGTACTTTTGATATAGCATCATTTCTCCACCTCTTCAGTCTAGTCTCTCCTTCCTCTAAATCTTGAATAGGTATCCTATTAACATTTGTCATTCCACCACGTTTCCATAATATCTATTATAAGAAGGTTGTCATTCTCTGCCGGGCATTCTAATTCACACGTTTTTCTTTCAAAAGTCTTTTGTTTGTATCCAGACGTGTATAGTTCTTATTCTTGATTGGAGGTTTATTTTTATTTAACTCTGTAAACTTTTAATTATGTACAGTTTCATGCACTATACTTCACTGAAAATAGTGTAGCTTGTAATTGATTTATTCATCGTTGTTGACTCTCTGGCTTTGTCTACACAAACAGTACAGCATTGACATTACATGTACAGTACTGCAAATGTGCCTGAACCTCCACATCTAGAGGGGTCACCTATTTAATCATGGTTGAGAACGCCAACAAACCTGTCTATCAAGACTGTGGTCTTGAGATTAAGACTAGGGACTGAACTGAAATCCAAAAATCATTCCATAAAAGTCACCAAACAGCAATGAATATATTCAACTTAGTTCACAACCGCATAGTCCAGAAACAGCAGAACTGACCAAGATAATAAATGCACAGCATGCCTTTACAAGTCCTCTGAGCCTCCTGAACTTTACATACTCTGTTTGGTTTACTTCCCAGGAGAGCATATGGAAAGAAGCCTCAATCACATTCTAAAAACAGTACTATCCTAGTTTAGTGAAGAAATATGACCTTCAGACTACAAGGTGCTGAGCACTCTGGCTCCAAGCCAGACAAGCACTTTCACATGTGCATAACTTTAATTGAGCGAGCAATCCCACTGAACTCATGTTTAAAAGCTTTTCTGGATCATGGCCAAAGTGCTCAGCACACGGCAAGATCAAGACCTTCTGAACACTGAAATACAGGCATGAATGGAACTGGTTATAGATATTCCCACAGTGACACCCTTGAAGTCTGCTTTTGGCGGCTGCCCTACATGTCAATATTTTAGTTTTTAAACCATTCCCCCTTGAATCATTGCTATCCATCATTATTCAAATTCTAGCTTAACTGATCACTAAAGTTGGCTACACCTCACCCACAACAGCATACTAGAAATATATTATACAACTTTTCCCCTTGATTTTCAGAAGCTCAGATCTTTTCCTCCTAGGTTCCTGAGGTTCATATAGCCAACCTCAATCAACACCTGCCACGCATTTATAATTAACCCATTAACTCTCTCTTCCTCCATCTTCAACCGCCAAAGCACAATTCCCTCAAATCACATTCTCTCTCTCTTACTTTGGTCAGCACTAACCATCCTTCACTACTTAGTCTCTCTTATCGCTCAGCCATAAATTTATAGCTCAATACTCCATATAAATACCTATGTACATCAAAATGCCTTTCTTTCTCTCAAACCTTTGAGCTAGGTGAGGTTGGTTTTACTGAGTGGACGCTGACTAGGTGGATGAATAATCTATTCTACGGGAAAGCACCTTGGGTTAATTTTTCTTTTAAGGTCTAGTTTTTTTCTAGCATTGTATATGAACCTAGAAATTATATCTTGGGCATACTTTACAAGTTCTAAAATAAATGGCACAAAAACTATGCAAACCCTTAAGAGCTCTTTCTGGAAGACTTTGTGTATGTATCTGACTCCTTTAATCATTTAACATTTCTCTTATAGTTTGTTTCTTTCCTTTTATAATAAACCTTTAGTTTTAACTATGAAAGGATTGCCAGGCAGTGTGGTGTTTTGAGTAAGATCCAAACATATTGATCTGTTAATGTGGCTGACCCTTTGGGGTCAGGAGAACCATTTTGTTAAAGACCATAGAGTTTTAAATAACTTATCTCTTTACTGGACCTAGTGGTTGACTGGGAGCCAGAGACTGAAATGCAGTAAAGGGAGCTGTGTATCTTTTGTTCTAGCTTCTTGATAACCAGTATGGGGAATCAGAAGCACTGTTCATGGCTGGTTGGGCAGTCTGACTTCAGTGTCACCCATCAGTGACGGGAGACTGTGCTCTCCTTTTGTAGCCTGCCCTGACCTTAGCATTTTCAGGTCGTCTACCTTAGGCACAGACAGGTCACACAACCTTATAGTAATTTCATCTAGTCCAGGTTTCATTAGTTTGCTTCTGAGAAAGTCATGTGGGACTGTGTCAAAAGCCTTACTAAAATTAAGATACATCATATCTACTGCTTCCATCCTATCCACAAAGGCCAGTAGCCCTGTCAAAGAAGGAATTTAGGTTGGTTTGCAATGATTTGTTCTTGACAAATCCAT
This sequence comes from Emydura macquarii macquarii, assembly GCF_026122565.2. Taxonomy (NCBI): domain Eukaryota; kingdom Metazoa; phylum Chordata; order Testudines; family Chelidae; genus Emydura; species Emydura macquarii. The sequence goes on along the minus strand of NW_027133607.1, from coordinate 6,814,642 downwards.
GCAGGCTATTCCTTATAACCCTATTATCCTCTAGGTCAGTGGTTCTTAACCTTTCCAAACTACTGTACCCCTGAAGCCTGAGTCCCACCCCCACGGGGCTGAGGCATGTAACTTAGTTTCATGGCACCCCTGTGGCTCCAGGCAATTGCCTTTCTTGCCACCCCCAATACCAGCTCTGCACTTGGGACCCCTCTAAAACCCCAGGTTAAGAAACACTGCTCTAGGTACTTACAAACTGAGTCTTTAATAATTGGTTCCAGTATCTTTCTAAGTATTGAAGTTAGACTAATAGGTCTGTAATTCCCTGGGTCCTCTTTGTTCCCCTTTTAAAAGATAGGTACCATGTTTGCTCTTCTCCAGGCCTCTGGGATCTCACCTGTCCTCCATGATTCTCAATTATAATTGCTAATGGTTCCAAGATTGCTTTAGCTAGTTCCGTAACTACCTAGGATGAATTTCATCAGGCCCTGCCAACATCAAACTTTTCAGTATTTCAATATCTCAAAAAAAAAAAAATTCCAGTTTTGTAATGGTTTGATAACACAAAAGGTTGTGCTGTTTAGCAGCTACAACTAAAGATAAGGAAGCAGAAGACCTTGGCTGATCAGACTGCTTTTGCATTCTTAGCACCATTGTTCAGATGAGGAAAGAATCAACACTGCAATCAATAGCAAATTTTCTGGACAGTAATGGAGCAGACAAAGAAGGAATGGAGTTCAAAGTCCTTGAGAAATTAGCATTTCAGGTTGGGGGGAGATAATAAGTTAATCAATGAAACAAGAAAGAAATAATTCTGCAGAGCCTGCATCGAGGAAGTCCCTTATGGTACTGGACTTCAGAATAAAATGAAGTTTGTTTCAACCACCAGTGTGTCTCAGTGAATAAAGAAAGCGGAAAGGGCATTTTCCAGACAAGAACCTCAAAAAACAGAGAAAACAGGAAGCTAAATTAATAAGGGGTCAACAGAAACAGAAAGCAGTTATTAATATGTAAATGATTTAACAACAATAATAATAATATCTGGCTGTTATATAGCATTTTTTCATTCATTTCATCCAAAGCATTTTTTAAAGGAGATCAGTATAATTATCTCCATTTTACATATGGGGAAACTGAGGAAAACAGAAGTGAAATGACTTGCCCAAGTTCACTCAACAAAATATGGCGGAGATGGGAAATGAACGCAGAACTCCAGAGTCCCAGTCCAGTGCTTTATCCTGTAGGCTAAACTGCGCCCTCAGATGAGAAAAGCACAAAGACTGTAAAGAGTGCCTTGGAATAATGGGCAGTCCACATCATTTCCCTATGAAGGGAAACAAGTTTTAAAACCAACTAACAAGCAAGTTGTTTGTCACTACATAAATTTACAAAAAAAAGAAAAGAAAAGAAATAAGAGGATTTAATTATATGGAATACCGTTACTAAGTGGCCCCTCAACCCTTTGGGTGCTATAAAACAAAGTTCTACAAAACCATTCCACTAAACGGTCACCCACTTAAAGTCAAATAAATGAAATAAACCAAGCTGGTCAGAATTCAAGGCTGAAGGGGCAAAATGAGCTGGGAAAGTAATGAACAGAGGCCAAGAGTAGGGAAGATTTGCAATTCTTTTTAAAAGTGGGCAGCGATGGACTGAGATAGATATTAAGGGGGAGTTCTTCTCACACCGAAGGCTTAACAATGTAGAGGCACAATCACCTGGGGGCAATGGGATCCCTTAAAAGAAAATTAATCACAGAAATCAATTCTGTTCAAGAGGACTAAAATCTTTAATTTATAAAATACACATTCAGTCCAAAGGGACTGACATTGTCCTGTTAATTACTGAACCACTAGCAGTTCACTGTTAAAAGTAAGAAGGTGTTTATTTAACCATTATTTTATGGCAATCTATTCTGAATCATTAAGGACATGAACCAAGGAAATCCTACATTCTTGCAGCACATGCTTAACTTTAATCTGATTTAAACTTTAAACTGTCCTATTGGCTGTTACAGGCCTGCTAATGTGAGTCAAATTCGGCATGTGCATAAATGTTTGCAGAACCAAGGTCTTACCATAGTACTTAGGTCTATGTAGTTAAAAAAGTGTCATTCTAAATCAGTTGGAGCAAGCCCAAGGAATGCAATTATGAATTGGATTAAGGCCCAGGGCATCCTGGGAAGGGTGGCATTCACTCTGAGCTCATCAGTCCTTCAACACCACTTCACCACCAAGACACTTTCTCCAAACCAAGCTTTGTACTTCAGAGACTGAATATGACACAAAAGTATAAAAGGAGCAACCCCACAAATCGTGTTTAGGTAAATGTCTTCGTTGTACCACTGCAGCTCAAATGGCAAAAGACAGTGTCCCATCAATAAAGTGATTATATCTAAAAGCACAGCTCCCCTACAGTTTTATGAAAGGAAATCACCAAATGGCCTCCATTCTGTGCTCGTACAGCACAGGACATTTTTAAAAGCAGCTTCAAAGAGTGTATCTTCCTAATATCTTAGCCAAAGATGTAGTGAAGAGATTGAGAATTTCAGCAAAGGCATGCATGGATGCAGGCAACAACAAATATGGTGGGACTGAGACTTAAGGCTTTGGGGGGAAAGCCCTCCAACAAAATGGTGAGAAAGATACATTATAGTGCCTTGCCACTTGTAAAAAGATCCTTCAGATGCAGGAGAGTGAATCTTCTGCTTTGCTTGATTAAAAAAATTCCAGCTGTCATCTCTCCTTGACTGGAAGTGTTTTTTTCATTCAGAACCAGAATTAAACCTACAGTTTTATAAAATTACCTCTCTGCATTAACCTGGTGGGATATTTATATACAGCACCATAAACACATCATGAAAATAGTCATCTGGGGTGGATGGAGCATGCAGCAGGTTGTTCTAAGCTTTAAAAAAAATTACACACAGTTTTTGTTCCTGGCAATTGATGTCTGCACTGTAAAGGTAATCTTCCACACTAGCAAACATGGCTCTAGCAAGTGGACGCTCGTCAGATTTTAAACACCTTTCAGTTTCCATCTGCAATAATTTTATAACCAGTAAGCAATGTCCAGAAGAGCATGTTGAGACATCTACCCGCATAACCAGAGCAAGAAGGAACAAAGGCATTAAATTACAATAGCTACTATAAAAATCAATAAAGGGTGGAAACATTTGATTAAACTGAGCTAATGAAATATGTACTTTAAGAAAACACACAAAACAAATTGAAGATCCCATAAAAAAAATTGAAGTTGGTAAATTTTAAGAAATAACATATGGTGCACAAATCAATTTGCAATAGGAATCACTGACTGTGTCACTTCTTGTGACGATCGAGCCCTATCACCTCATCTCCCCTGACAAACACACACATGGATGCACAAGAACAACTCAGGGGACAATTTGATCCACTGCATAAGCGTGCTTAGGATCAGATGAAAAACTGAGGTTTTGTCTACTTGTACTCATTAAAGAATTCCTGCGTGGCCAGGCCCTCAAGCAGGGCCACGCAACTAAGCAGTCTGTGTCCTGGGCCCTTATGCAGAGTGAGGCCACCAAGCAATCTATAGGCCCAGGTCCTCAGGCTGGGCAGGGCAGGGGTGAGCACCAAACACAGTCTAGCGGCCCAGGTAAAGGGCTAAGCGCCAAGCGGTCTAGGGCTCAGGTCTTTGGTTGGGGGTACCTGAGGTTCAGAGTCATCAGTCTCCTTGGGGTAGACAGCTAGCGGCAGCCCCAGCAGTTCCTCAACTTCCGAGGCAGCAAGCAGCTCCGGCAGCCTCTCGGCAACACACGCAGCAGGCAGATTTGGTTCAAGCTCCGGCAGTGGGGGACACGTCCTCCGACAGCTTCCCCCCAACTAAGCCAGAAGGCCTGCCGTTTATACTTCCCCTTCCCTCCCCACCCCTCTGCTTCCGGCAGGGTAGGCGTGGATGTCGTAGCTTCACCCACCACGGCACAGGTGTGGGTGTCTTCCTGTCTGTCTCAGAGGGAGGCCATACCCCCTCTCTACAAGCACAGAATACATTTAACATGCCAATGCAAAGACTCAGATAATATCTGGTTAGTTTTTAGCACACAGTGTATACAAGTGTGGGGATGTATGTACAGAGTAGAAGATCTGAAGCACATGTAGCAAGGAGGATTTCTCCTGTCCCCAACAAAAATCTCTGAAGAAAATTCTCAATAGTAAACCACAGAACATCATGCTAAAAGAATCACTGTTGTCCAAGTGTTTGGAAAGGGAACTGGGATTTGGGAATCAAAGAACCAAATTGTAACCTGTTTTATACCCTTTGCAACCCCACTGAATTCAAGGGATCACACAGGCTCTGAGACAGACAAAATTTGACCTCTGAGCCACTGTGTGAGCTTCTGCAACCCAACACTTCTTTAAGCCTCAGTTTACCCAATTGTGATATAGCTACTATAATTCTTGAAGTCACAGGGGTGTGGCGGCTTTATTTGTATCTTCCAACTGCTTTTGGAGCCTTCAATGAATAAATGCACAAAATACAAATTATCATTAGCACAAGTGAATCGTGATTCTTGTTCTAGCAAGGTGCTGAGCATAACAACTTATTTTATACACACACACACACACACACACACACTTCAACTCATGTTGGGCACCAGGTCCACAGCATAGGCATCTCCTGCAAAACCACTTCCCCAACTCCAAAAGTGTATCAGAATTACTGTCAAATCCAGGTAATACGGTCTGCTGATTTCCAATGCTTTGGCCTAACCATTCGTAATGACAACTAAAAACCGCAGCCAAGGGAAGGAATGTATTCGCAGAACTTAATGGGCTGATCAAAAATGTTTTTTAGCATGCTTATTCCTTTGGGCAATCCAAAGAACGAGAAAAGAAAGAGATGAAAAGCTACTGCCAGGTAACCTGAATAACCATACCTCGGTGACAGCTCTCCAACTGTCTGTATGATATTATTCACTGGGGAATTCTACTATAAGGTGTCCCAGAAATGCTCACAGTTCATTTATGTAAAATTAGTATCTGGGGGCTTTTTAAAAAAAAAAAAACAACCAAAAGATGGTAATTTCTGTAGCAATCATGTGATAAAAAGAGGATTTCTGTCTTCAGAACTCTCAGTGTGTCTCAGCCCATTCCCCAGTATCTATCTAAGGTACTTATATGGCCCCATCGCCATCGTAATTGAGCACTTTACAATATTTAATATATGTATCTTCATAAAACCCCTGTGAAGCGGGGCAGTGCTATTATGTGAACAAAGAGGCTAAATGACTTCCCCTTGGTCACACAAGGAAGTCTGTTGTGGAGCAAGAACTTGAATCCAGATCTTCTAAATAGTGCCCTAACCACCTAGCCATTCTGCCTCAGTCCTGCAAATGGAAGTCTCTTTTTTACAACATCCCGTACAATAGCAATCACCCTGCAGGGCAGGAGGAATTTTAAGGTTCCAGGAATCAAGAAATATGGTTGAGTCGTGAAGAAAAAAATCCCACCACCTTGCTTACATAATAACTTTAATATCGACACCTTAGAGTGTGCAACGCAGGTGGCAAGAATTCATACAGTGAATGCAAACGGTATGGTAATGAACCGATTTGTGTGTGAGCAAGCATGCATCACTGCCCCCTATTGGATGGAATCAAAACTGCTCAAAAGTGTGTCATAAAACTTGTACTACTAAAAGGCAACAAAGGTCCTTCTTTAGCATTAGTGTATTTTGGAGTAGGAGTTCTACCGTCACCGTTGCTGTTACGTTCCAAGTGGCCATGGTGTGCAGAACAATGTCAACTACCAAGTCCTTCTAGGTAGCCACAGATTGTTAGGGCACATTCTGCTGTTGCCAATAGCAGACAACCTGTGCTCTGAAGGAAAGGCTGATCACCGCAGATTAAGGTAAATTATCCTGAGAGGTTAGCAAGGAGGAACAATTCAAAGTGCACCATCATTTATCATGTTGGCAGCTAATGTGGCTGGGATACGCAATTTTTCTAACAGGGTATGAGACATGTGACATTCTGATTAAACTGCAAAGAAATACAGCACCAAATCATTGTAATAAAGTGAGATAATCCTTTTATTGTGTCCTAGCTAATCATCTGTAAATCTGCTGGTTTATTTCACAGTCATCTGTGAGCAACAGGGAAAGACTTTGAATAATATGCTTAAGAGAGAACAGTGATTTATCTATTTACTGACCTGCTGGGAGGTTTAGCTGATTCGGATTATTCTACTTTTCATATACAGCAATTCCTGTTAATTGAAGGCTAGAAAGGGAAATTACAGACAAGACTAGCCCTCATGCAAGTGGAATGACCCTGACGAGCAGTATATTCAATACTGTTCTTGCTTCCTCCTGGCCCAAGAGTCGCTCTCAGGGTCTTTGGTCAGCTGTGGGAAAGCAAAATAAACCCCCCCTCCCCCTCAAAAAACCCAGAACCCCTACCTACACCTGCTCAATGAGGCCAGGCAGGCAAAAAACCCTTTCCAAAAGGTCTCTGAGGAGGAGAGAGGCTCCTTGCAATCAAGCCAGGCAAGTAACTCCCACTTTATGGAAAGACTCTATGGAATTATGTACAATATTATTTTCTATAGTTTTCTCTTTTAAGCCATGTTATCAAGTTTAGTAGAGAATTAGGGCTGAGGTTGATTAACCATGGGAGCTGGGCACTTAACTCCCTTAGGCTAGGATTTCCAATAGAGTCTATCTCCCTGCTATAGAGTTCTATAGGATGGTTCATAATAACCTATAGAAAGGTGAATATTTTTGTTTTATCATACATAGGTTTACAGATTTTTCTTCTATAGAACCTTACCACACGCCTAGGCACTACCACAATGCAAATAATAAAAATATCAGCAACAAAAAAATTTTCACCAAACAAATCAAAAAGACTTTGGAAATTAAGAACTGTTCCAGTGTGATTATGGTAAGAAGTGATCAGTAAAACTAAGTCTGAATGCCTGTTAAAAAACAAGCAAACATGGGATACAGAATTTAACTGAAGAAAGAGGGAACCCCTAAACAGATACAATTATCAGAACCACATGCTTATAGTTATCTGAAACTAAACAAAGTAAATACTATCCATTTCTCATTTTATTCTCTTAGTTTTACTTTTTAAGCTTTTCCAGCCGAGATATACTGGAGGGTAAAGAACCACGGCTAATTTCTATTACAACTGGAAAGAACACTTCATGGTTGATTCATAGTCTTCTTTGTTCAACTCTGAGTCTCATTGATGCTCACTCAGTACATCAACAATAACTCATGTTCCTGTAGTCCTTTTCCAGTAATCAAGGATCCCAAAGTGCTTTATAAAGCATTTAATTACGTACCAAGAGTAGAATGACTGTACACAGGCCACATTTAATTAACTAATTCCCTCATCACCCCTTTCCTCAGATGCAAATGTGTTTCCACAGTTTCTAGGGCGGACACAGTTAATGTCTTTTCCAGTCATTTACCAAAAACGGGTAATTAGCATGCTGATTCTAAGCTAAATACAGCTGCTATTAACACATACAACCAGTCAAATACTGCAGTGTTCAAGGAGCCATATTTGATGTTTCAAGAACAAGACAGGGAACAAAGGCCATTTCTACAGACCAGCAGCTGTCATCTATTCTACAAATGGCTGCCGTGGCTGTTACCTATATCTTAATTTTAAGAAACAGGAAATCTCAGAGAGCAAGTTTATTCACTGAATTATATAGAGATTCTCTGTCATAAATATGGCAACAAACTAGTAAACATGCCACATTCCCTGGAAGGTAGGGATAGGATACAGAAGGACCTAAACAAACTGGAGGATTGGGCCAAAAGAAATCTAATGAGGTTCAACAAAGAAGAGTGCAGAGCCCTACACTTAGGAAGGAAGAATCCCATGCACAGCTACAGATTGGGGACCGACGGGCTAGGCAGCAGTTCAGCAGAAAAGGACCTGGGGGTAACAGTGGATAAAAAGCTGGATATGAGTCAGCAGTGTGCCCTGGTTGTCAAGAAGACTAATAGCATATTGGGCTGCATTAGGAGGGGCATTGCCAGCAGGTCACAGGAAGTAATTATTTCCCTCTATTCGGCATTGGTGAGGCCGCATTTAGAGTATTATGTCCAGTTTTGGGCCCCCCACTACAAAAAGGATGTGGAGAAGTTGGAGAGAGTCCAGCGGAGGGCAACAAAAATGATTAGGGGGCTGGAGCACAAGATTTATGAGGAGACGCTGAAGAAACTAGGCTTGTTTAGTCTGCAAAAAAGAAGAATGAGGGGGGATTTGATAGTGGCCTTTAACTACCTGAAAGGGAGTTCCAGGGAGGATGGGGCTAGGCTGTTCTCGGTGGTGGCAGAGGACAGAACAAGGAGCAACGGTTTCAAGTTACAGGGGGAGGTCTAGGTTGGACATTAGGAAAAAGTTTTTCCCTAGGAGGGTGGTGAAGCACTGGAGTGGGTTACCTAGGGAGGTGGTGGAATCTCCATCCTTAGAGGTTTTTAAGCTGAGGCTTGACAAAGCCCTGGCTGGGATGATATAGCTGAGGTTAGTCCTGCTTTGAGCAGGGGGTTGGACTAGATGACCTCCTGAGGTCCCTTCCAACTCTATGATTCTATGATTCAAGTGTGATCTTGTCATATCTCACAAGCTAATCAAGTTCCAAACGTGTCAGCAGTATTGTTCCTCTTTATACAGTGGCACAAAGCAGATGATGCTACATAAACCAGAGTGAGTGCCATTCGCTGCACTGAAAAGATTGCAGTCCAACACAAACATGCTAAGACATTCAGAAAGGTGTCGGATGATTTCTGGTAAGGAAATAAATGTGATTTTAAGGACTGCTGTTAAGGCAGTAAGAGAAGTTCTGAGGGCAGTAGCCAAAAGAGCAGAGGGACTAACCAGTATTGCCACCACTTGCAATGCTGGGTAATTTTCTTAAGGCCACAGCCCAGAATTCGGTGATTATTTTAAGATGTTGAGCTTTCATTTTTACAAAACGGTACGTTTCTAGTCCTCATGGTTTTGGGGGAAAAGCCTGAAAAGATGAAACCTAGAGACTCAGAAACCAGAAGGTAAATAAAAAACTCAGCTTTTATTTTTAAAATCACATGATTTCAGAGTCCTGTCACATGGTTTTCCAACACTTGGGGTTGGCAATACTGAAGAGCCAGAGCAGAAGAGCAAGAGGACAGAGTGCACATTTCAGTATAATAATTATTCTTAACTCAGCAATAACTGTTTCCTGGGCTAATAAACTCCTAGGCACATGGAACTGAGTTTACCAAGCCTAAATATCTGCTGCTTCCTACCCTTGTGTTGTCACTTATAGGTACATAAAGAATGGTATAATTTCACACCCACTTTGCACAGGTGTATCAGACAAGGTACAAGACAATAGGGAATCAGGCCCATCAATTAAGTATTTTACACTGTAGCTAAACAGTTTGACTTAATTTCTTCTCTTTTCCTGCTCCCACAAGTTCTAACCTGCTAAGTGTTCTAACCCTCTTGTTAAAGTTTTGATTTTCCTGATCACTACTTCTAAAAATCTGTATTAGCAGCCATGTTTATTGTTGTATACAGTGTTGTTGTAGTCATGTTGATCCCTAGATGTTAGAGAGAGACAAAGCAGGTGAGGTAATATATTTTATTGGACCAACTTCTGTTGGTGAGAGAAACAGGCTTTCACACTCACACACACACAGTACTCTTCTTCACATCCAACAGACGTTTGTCCAATAAAAGACATTACCTCACGCACTAGATTTGCTGTTGGCATATGGGTTGGGAACTCTGAAAACTGCAGTCAATCAGGGCAAAGGGGCTTGCATAAACACTGTATAGTTATTCAGAATTTATATAAATCCCAGCCTGCACTTTGATTAGCTCATGTTGGCCATTGGCCAGTCAGAGATTTACATATTGTATAGTTACTGAAAAATAACTTTTCAATCATCATACAAATCAGAGTGCAGGGAAGTGCATAATTAAAAACTAAATAATTTTCAGAGATGCAAAATATCTACGGGTCATCAATAGGTGTGCTGAGGGTGCTTTACACCTCTGGAAATTAAGCCCTAAGCACACAGTATCATAGAATCATAGAAGTGTAGGATTGGAAGGGACCTCAATAGGTCATCTAGTTCAGTCCCCTGCACACAAGGTAGAACTACATAATAACTAGATTATTCCTGACAGGTGTTTTGTCTAACCTGTTCTTAAAAATCTCCTATGAAGGAGATGCCACAGCTTCCCTAAGCAATTTGTTCCAGTGCTTAACTGCCCTTAAGAGTCGAGAAGCTTTTCCTAATGTCCAACCAAAACTACCCTTGCTACAATTTAAACCCATTGCTTCTTTTCCTATCCTCAGAGGTTAAAGAAAATTTTTTCTTTTCTCTTTGTAACAATCTTTTACGTACTTGATAACTATTATCATGACCCCTCAGAATTCTCTTCTCCAGACTAAACAATTTTTTCAACCTTTCCTCATAGGTCATATTTTCTAGATCTCTAATCATTTTTGTTGCTCTCCTCTGGATTTTCTCCAATTTGTCCACGTCTTTCCTGAAATGTGGCACCCAGAACTAGACACAATACTCCAGTTGAGGCCTTATCAGCGCAAAAGTAGAATGAAAGAATTACTTCTCAAGTCTTTCTCACAATAGTCCTGCTAATACATCCCAGAATAATGTTTGCTTTTTTTGCAACGGTGTTAAATTGTTGACTTATACTTAGCTTATGAACCACCATGACCTCAGATCCTTTTCCACAGAACTCCTTCCTAGGCAGTAATTTCTCATTTTGTGTGTGTGCAATTGACTATTTCTTCCTAAGCTGAGTACTTTGCATTTGTCCTTATTGAATTTCATCCTATTTACTTCAGACCATTTCTCCAGTTTGTTCAGATCATTTTGAATTTTAGTCTTATCCTCCAAAGCACTGGCAGCCCCTCCCAGCTTGGTATCATCCACAAACTTTAGAAGTGTACTCTCTATACCATTATCTAAGTCATTTATGAAGATATTGAACACAGTCAGACCCAGGGCCAATCCCTGTGAGACCCCACTTGATATGCCCTTCCAGTTTGACTTTGAACCACTGATAACTACTCTCTGGGAATGGTGTTCCAATCAGTTATGCACTCACCTCATGGTAGCTTCATGTAGGCTATGTTTCCCTAGGTTCTTTATGAGGAGTTCATGAGGGACAGTATCAAAAGTCTTACTAAAGTCAACAGGTATCACATGTACCACTTCCTCTCTATCCACAAGGCTTGTGTTACCTTCTCAAAGTAAGCTATTGGGTTGGTTTGACATGATTTGTTCTTGACAAATCCATGTTGACATTTACTTATCACTTTATTATCCTCTAGGTGTTTGCAAATTGATTGCTTGATTATTTGCTCCATTATCTTTAGGTATACCAAAGTTAAGCTAACTGGCCTGTTGTCCTTATTCCCCTTTTTATAGATTGGCACTGTATTTGCCCTCTTGCAGTGCTCTGGAATCTCCCCAGTCTGCCATGAGTTTTTAAAGATAATCGCTAATGGCTCAGATATCACCTTAGTCGGTAATGGTTCAATAAGTCCATTTCAGTATAATATTTTCTTAAACGTATAAAAAGCCGTTGTGGACTAACCACTTTATTTTTCTGATCAAACCTAGTTATACCGCAAGAAATGTCTTTTGCCTCCCTACATTTAATATTGATTTTATAAAATGAAAAGAGCTATTTTTAATTCATTATATATATATAAATATCAATTTCTCTTACGCTGTGGTCTTATTTGCCAAGCTTCAGCCCAAAGCATTATTTTTTTTAACAAATAAGTTATAAACTAATAAGAACAGGTTTATAAGGCAAGTGTCAATACATCCTCAACCACTGCATGGAGAGCAACAATGCTTCCATCTAAAGACCTGGGTTTGGGCTGCTAAAATAAAGGTGTGTAGACCAAAGATTCTTCAGCCGTAGTCTGTGGACCACTAGTGGTCAGCAAACAGCTGCCTAGTCATATGGTTCTGCCTTTCCTCATTTCAAGATGCTTAATCACACCGAGACATATAAAAGTATATTAAATATTCTCCTTATAATACTACTACTACTACTTGCTGTAGATGGTATAGGAATACTATGTGCATATGGGGGAAAGATGCTCACAAGGCGCTCTCTCAGTTAAGATGTGTTCTACCTTATGTGAAAGTCTGAGAACCTCTAACACAGGTGAAATTAAATATGTGGACAAAGTTACTAAGAAGCACCAAATAGGCCAATTCCATGTTTTAAACACTTCAAAGTCAGTGGAAACGGAAGATATTCATCATCCAAACTAACCTGCCCTGGGTATCTCAAAATGAGCACCCAAAAAAACCCACACACATAAAAGGAGTGGATGCTTCTGAAAATTTTGGCCTTACGCTCACTAAGTTTCCCCATCTGCAAAATGAAGGTAATAGCCAACTCCCGGAGAGTTGTTAGAATTAGAGTGTGACTATAAATCATTTAAAAATGAACAGCATGATACAAATATTACAATGAGAAAGCAAGAAAATGTGGCCACAAAAACTGGGTTATCAATGTGAAGGAGCCTGGCACAACTAATTCCCATTAATCAGGGGTGACCAAACTTACCCTCCGAGCCGCATACAATAATCTTCAGAAGTTTGAGAACCGCAAGACACACACAACCTTGAAGTATTTCCCAGAGCCCCTCCTATCCCCCCATTCTCCACCTATCAGACAGGGGGGTACTCAGGGCATCTGCCCGGCAGTGGGGTGGTGGGGCTTGAAGCTTCTGCCCTGTAGGGAGGAGGGGGGTCTTGGGACTTTAGCCCCATGGAGGGGACATGCTGGGGCTTGGAGCTTCAGCCCCATGGGGGGGAGGGTTGCCGGCATGCTCCCCCCCCCCCCCCCCGCTGGGTTAAAGCCCCAAGTTCTTCCTCCCTACAGGGCAGGAGCTCCGCCTACCCCAGTCTGGTAAGTGAAAAATGGTGGGGGGAGCATGGGGGACTTCACGAGCCACACTTAAACTGTAAAAGAGCCACCTGTGACTCATGAGACACCGCCTCCCACACCTGATATATATAGCTAATAATCCTCTCATAAAAACCTCCATTAAACGTCTTGGTTGCGATGTTTAGCTTCTCTTCTCTACTGTCTATATATTTCTTCCCTCGTTCCTTATTACTGAAGACAATTTGCATAAAAACAGTATCTTCACACAAACCAGCAAACAACTTGAAGTGAATTGGTGAGCTTTGGTCCAGTTTCAGATGTCCACATACCAAAACTTTCCACCACAAATGGCAGGCTTACAGAAGTAGTCAATGAGTGACAAAGCCGTGGAAACTGGACTCCCCCTTCTCCTGGTGAAAGGGGTCCCTTCTAGGCCAAAGTTGAAGCATTCCAAATGGGATGAAGTAGGCGAAGCCTTGTTTGTATTCCTGTTACTCTGGCTATACAAAGATGTCTTCAATCTCTAACGCTATCAGGCCAGCACCTTTCACCAGCACTAAATTCAAACATTTATCATTTTATAGAAAAGAAAAAGAAAAAGGGCTCAATTAACTGGTATGCTACAGCTGCTTTGTGTACACAAATGGTTACTGAAGAAGCATTCAGTGTTGCAGAAAGACACAGAACTAGGATTTTGGGCAGGAATAAACAGCAAGAGAAGTTGAACTCAGGAAAGGAAGTCCCTAGCCTATTGTTATGTAAATGTCACGCATACTAAAGAACAATGGAAAAAGAATATAACAAATGTACAACATGGAAGCAGAAAGGTTTTGAAATATAATAGTTTTCAAAAACTTTCCCCTGGGGTATCAGAAGCTCTCTAAAATTAGTAGGATTTTACCACATGAATCCCACATGCACCGCTGACGGATTAGACCTCTTGCAGTGTGGACATAAGCATCTGGCCTTCTCCTGTCTATAGTAGTTTTTATGATGCTGGTAAGTTTGTATCTGTCTCACTACTTCTAAAGCTGGCCACACAGGGGCTGAGTGTGAATAAAGCTCAACACATCAAAAAAAGCTGTGGTTTTATGCCAGATAAACCCTCCCTACAATGCTGATGAACTATTCACTATCTTGGCCTAATTCTAGTTTGCTGATCTGGCTGCAAGAGTGAAGAGCAGAGGATGCTGATAAGAATCAAAACAGAGAACAATGGATCTAACTGATGGGACTTTCAAGAGTCTAGGGAACCAATTTAAGGCGGGGGTATTTAAGGCAGATGCTGTTTAATCTCTTCTATAGTCTCCGACTGATTAATGGTCCAGAAGACAAGTGCTAGGAAGTGATTTTCAGGCTTGCCACCCTTTCTTTTTATACATTTGTGTACACTACTTATTCAGAACAAAAATAGTTGTGTTGGCAGTTTGAAATGCAAACTTGGTTTAAAGTGCATCAACCACTTCACAATCTCACTGGGAAAAATACTTCAGTCTGCTCCTCAGAAGTACTAATTGGAAAAGGATGCTTCATAATCTTAAAATTGTTGGGAGAAACTTCAAGCTGATGCATTCTGAGCAATAGCTATAAAAGAAAATTTGCTCCATCTGCTCTCAGAAGCCATTTGTTACTATGTTGTGGTTCACTAGATAAGGCACTGGATTAGGACTCCAGAAAGACTGATTTTAGCCCCTGCTCTGGCCTGCTAGGTGACCCTGGAAAAATCATCTCACCTCTCTGTGCCTGTTTCCCCTCCCACTCTTTGTCTGTCTTTGCTTTGGAGACTATAAATTATTCAGGGCAAGGATGGTCTCTTACCATGGATCTGTACAGTGCCTAGCACAATGGGGCTCTAATCTCAGTTGTGGCCATTAGGCCTAACTGTGTAATACATCTTTTGTTTTTTAAATTATGGCAGTTTTTAATATGTGGAAGCTCTCTCTCTCTTCCTTATTTTTTAGCATCAATCATGTAGTTCTGGTCTTTCTTTTTATGCTCCATTATTTTTAATACTCTTCTGAAATTTTAAATTAAAATTTCTCTCTTCTATCAATTTATCCCTTTTCCATTTGGCAGACATGTTTTTCTCCTTGCACCTCTAATGAATCTTAAAATTAATTATTTTTGTTTAATGCTTAGATTATAGATTGTGCACCAAATCACTGATATTAGCACAGTTCTCAACAAGAACAAAGGAGTTTTATAATGATCTTAGATTTATATAGTGCCTTTCACCTGAAAAGCATCTAGAGTGCTTTAGAATCTGTAAACCAAAATTCTGCAAGCTGAGTTTGTACACCTGCTATTTGCTTCCAAGGCATAATTTGGGTTTGAATCTATATGCAACATTCACTTGCCACAGAGGTGCCGTCACAACTGAAGTAAAATGCCTTTTTTTTTTCTTTTTTTTTTAAACAGAGCAAATAAAAAAACAATCACAGAAATGTAGGGCTGGAAGGAACTCTGAGAGGTCATCAAGTCCAGCCCTGTGTGCTGAGGCAATATCAAGTTAACATAGATCACCCCTGACAGGTGTTTCCAAGCTGCACAACAGTTTAGGACAGGAAATGAAAAATAACATGCAACTAAAATTGCAAGGAGAGTGATATCTGGCAGAATGTCATGACAGTGAAATTTTCCCAGGGCACACAGATTAGCACCTTTACCCTTATAAAAAGTGCCAGGGGATATTTAATGATCAAACATGGCCAGGATTTCTGTTTTGCAATTCTGAAAAACAGGGCATACCAGTAGAAGGATAATGCACCCCAAACACCATACTGAGGCATTTTGATACTATTGATTGGGAAGAGAACCCAAATCATCACCACCACCACCTGTTGATTTGTTAGAACTTCTTACTGTAGCATCTAGATTTTTCCTGGAAGGCCCCCATCCAAATACTGATCAGGCCCAATTTGCTCAGGTTGTGAGGTATTATGATATAGCCAAAGCTCTACAGTGGCAGTCCAATAGGATATATGCATCTAGATAACTGGTCCATCTAGTTCAGTTTTCATCTTACTTGATTATTTGAGAGAGAAGAAATCTCTAAAGTACTTATAGGATGTTAATCACTGAAGTATGTAGACATGAATCTAGAAAACCTCCTGTGATGCATCTGGTTAATTGAACAAGGTTATAAAATAGGAGAAGAGAAACCTATCTGAACCCCATAAGCATTAGCCTTCACTGAATCTTGAAGCTTTACATTGCAAGAGGGGTGTTTATATTTTTGTTCTTGCTCACACAGCGGCAAATGTTCATGCTCCTAACATGACCTAATCCTCTTTTTTAAATCTGCTGAACTATAAGCCTCAACGAGCGCTTGTGACAGTGAATTTCAGTGGTTGATTGTACACTACATAAAAGCCAATTAATTTTTTTCCAGAATCTTTATCTCTTTGAACTTTAAGTAAATGTTAGAGCTCGTAAAATAGTAGATTGACAGCCTAGGGCTAAAATACCTCTATCCACAGAAGCTCTAACTCTAGAGCAGCCATGCAAACTTCTGCCATACCACTCTGCCAACATGGCTCAGTCCAACTTGAAGAGAGCATCTCTTGGAGTGAAAGTAATCCTGTCTATATTGTCCAGTCAGCTCCTGACTTCTCTTCCAAGCATATATCTTAAAGTCATGAACTAACTTAAATATCTTATATTCTAGATCCTACATATTTGCAAAGAAAAACTCAACAGACCCAAGCTAGGGTAAATCATTAGGTTTTCTAAATACCACCGGGCTGGTTTTCTAAGAA
This sequence comes from Emydura macquarii macquarii, assembly GCF_026122565.2. Classification (NCBI taxonomy): domain Eukaryota; kingdom Metazoa; phylum Chordata; order Testudines; family Chelidae; genus Emydura; species Emydura macquarii. Next base: position 6,797,968 of record NW_027133607.1, on the reverse strand, counting down.
ATTATGTAAAACGCAAATAAGTTTCTTTCTGGATAAAAAACAGGAAACAAAAATAAAACAAAGAGTTTAAAGATCTAGTCTGACTTTAAAAGATCAACAACTTTCGGAGTACATTCCTCTCTCGCACAACCAGTCCAGCTGAAGTTGCATTTTTCAAAAGCAGCAGACAATCCACTTTCACAAACACCCTCCTCCACCTATCCCCTCCTTTAGATGAAAGAACAATGTTAATGAGTCTAACCATTCAGAATTTCAAGAGCATCGGCGGTTCGGTGCACTTAAGGCCATATAAAAGGAAACAGAAAGAGCCAAGTCATGGATATTCTTTCAGCTTTGGTGGAAACCACGTCATTATTTTCTGTAAAGAGAACCTCTTTGTATGGATTGTATATATGCTATCTATATTTCATATGAAGTTTATGAAAATAAATAATATTAAATACCCTATACTCCCCTATTGTTTTTCATCCAAAGATCTTAACGTACTTTACAATTAATTATGTCACACAATACCCTTTTGAAGGAGATAATCTTCATTTATAGATGGGGATACTTAGAGATTGGTTAGGCAATTTGTCCAAGACGACGCAGTCAATGGGAGAGTCAGAAATAGAACCAGGAGTTAAGTATCAGAGTTTTCCTCGAGTGCAGAGTTAATTTGGGCTCTTATTTGGGTGTTGACTCTAACCCCACTTCTGTCCACACACAAAACCCTCACGCAAGTTTAGTGGTGCTTTCCATCTGAGTTAGTTGGCCCAAATGGGATACAGGTTAAAGGCCCAGGTGCCGCTTTAATTCGTGCTGGTAACCCATCCACTTCGCAGTGAGGAAGATGCAGGCTAAATCATTTGAGTGCTCATTATCCTCCAAAACATTCCCACGATTTCCTCTGTGTCCCCAGAAAGACTGAAAAGTTCTCCCACAATTCACTGGGAAAGAATCAAGAGCGGCTCAGCTTACTGCAGCACAAAGAACCATTGGATATGTCACCAGGAAGTCCTCACAACATACAAAGGGGAGCGAAGCACATGTGATGACACAGTAACTCGGGTATGATTTCGCATGGTGGCTCCTCACACCCAAGCACTCAGATGTGAGTGCCAATCATTGGTCTGGAGTAACTCTGGAGTAACTCCGCAGTGCAGATATCCCTGCAGTCACCTGCACTAACCACTTCGCCACACTCCCTACCTACCTGTAACAGAAGGACTGCAGGCAAATATCTGAAAAATAAGCATACATAGTGGAGGGAGCATACTATACACAAAGACAGATGACTTGGCCTTTTTAAAATTTAAGGTTTCTGCTATCCCCAGCTATGAAATAATATAGCATATTAAGTGCAGAAGGATGGTCTTGTGGTTAAACACACAGGATTGGCAGACAGTAGGCACAGGTTCTGTTTTGCAAGACTTCTTGTGTGAGCTTTGCAAATCACTTAATCTCTCTGTGTCTTAGTTTCCCCACCTGTAAAATATTTCATGCAGGTTTTGCCAACTAAACTACCTGGTGTTTGTAATGCATCTGGAAAACCTTGAATGGAAGGCAATATAAATGGAGAGTATTATTAATATTACAAAAAGAAGGTCCCCTTCCTCTGAACCATCTGGTAAAGGCTTTACCTGGCGGCAGGATACCTGACCCAACGGACACCATCATCCAACTCCACAGATGTAGAGTCGTGACGTTTCTTGGATTTCTAGTGCAGCAGGCATTGCACACTCTGATAGCTGACAAAATGACTGGCCTATCCTCAGATAGGTGACATTTCAGAATTTAACTGAATACTGGTATTACTCTGAAGGGCCAGATGGATGCATACTTTTATTACCTCAGTATCAAAGACAGTGTACAGGAGGTGAAGGAGGGCCCTGGCTAACAGGGGGAAAGCTGTGACACCCAATAAGAGCTCCTGCTGCAGTCTGTCTCCCGGCTGTCTGTCTTCTGACACTAATACAGTGGGATAAATGAGGCTCTCAACCAACTACACAGTGGATTCTATCCGTGCTGTGGGAGTTACAGACAAGACAATGAAAAGCGAAACCATCCAGGACAAAAACATTGCACTCTAAGCTTTTAGATCTTCTGACATGCTGCATGCACCATTCTGCCTTTTTACACAATACTGCTTTAATGGCAATACTTCTTATTTTTGGACAGAAAGATTCAGGAAACATCTTAGCAGCACAAGAAAAGCTTAGAATACCATTAATCATATTATCATGTAGCAGTTATCCACATTATTACATATTTAAACTGCAGGTGTCTTATTGTTGTGTTCAATCAAATATTTAGTTCTGAAGTAACCATCCTCTCCAGAACTACATGCCACCAAATGCTAAATTAAAGAACTTAATTAGCAACATGAATAAAATGTCAGGCTAAAATTTAAAACCGAATTTTAAATCTCTCTTGCTACATTGTAGCTGCACAGACACATCAGGATGACACTGATACAAAAGTGAAAGCATCAAATACAAACAAACAGGATCAGAAACTACACCTCACTGAGCAAGACTGTTCTAACATTCTGACGTACTAACGGTTTTCTTAGCACTCAGACACCGAACTTTAAAGAGTCACCAGATGCTCCTGAACTGATGATCTCACAATGTCTTTTTATTTCCTTCTTAATTAATATTGAAAATACAAAAATACAAAAAAAAATCTGCATATTCAATGTCTCTTGTTATCCAAGATGCCACTAGCTGACATTGTACAACTTTATGTCACACACATAATAGCATAAAGCATTAACAGTGAATATTTCTGGGAAGCATTCATATATCTAGAGAAAAACAAGTCAGGTCATTTGAGCTGATAGACAAAATTAAAACTGTCTTACATTTTTCACAAGGATGACTCTCCACCACAACATATACGTACAAATGTACATATGTATGCATGCATGTAGACAAAAAGATGCACAAACATGCTATAAGAGTATGTGTTATCTATGTGAAAAATTGAAGAGGCATGTGATACCTTGCATAGGCATTAATGCAGGTCATTCATCTTTGACTGCATTACCTGACTTCACTTCTGCCACTAATCCGCCTTCTCACAATGTCTTCCATCCTTCCTAAACCCTTTAAACAAACATTGCTTTTAAAAATGAACTTGCCAGAGAAATGTTTCTTCTTCCTCCTCCCAAAAATGTGGAATTTCAATCCTTAAATTATCGCTGCTCAAGAACCAGGATGGGCACAATTTAGTCATAGGCCAGTAAAAGTGTCACAACTTTAAAGTCCACTGTCTTACAACCATACACAGCAGGTGGTTTGGGTGGAGGGGCTCAGTCCCCCAAATCTATGTCTGCCGCAGAGGTGTAGTGCTTCTGGAGTGGTATGGAGTGTTGCTCCAGCATCTTAAAATACCGGACATCGCTATGCTCCAGCATGTCAGAAATAGCCACAGTGCTCTCTCTGCCTGCCAGTTCTGGTTCACTCCCGGCCACCCTACACACGCACACCATCAAAACTACCTGCAACTTGTAGTCCATATAGGGCAGGGTTCCCTGCCTGGCTGTCTTCAGGGTCTGCACACAAACTACCACAAGGCCAGGTAGGTGACTAGATCACTGTTATTTATCCTCTCCATTCCTGGCTTCCCCACCCCCACCCACTCCTTTTATATGCCCTATTTTACTTCATTTGGTTTGGCATTAAATTAAAAACAGTGACAAATAAAATAAATGACAGGACACCACTGCCAAGTTGTTCAAACTAAGATTTGACCTGAACATTAAGAACGGCCTCATATATGAGGTGCCCAGAGGTAAGAAACTTCTCATTTTTTTAGCAGGGATGAAAGGAAGATTTCCAAACCTCACCGTGTTGTCCAAAACTTTACAAATTAGAATTAATGCGCCAGATGCTTAAAAAGAGAATTAAATGATATTTATCTTAAAGGGTTTTTAAACCATGTCTCATCCTACTCTACTAGCAGAAGAGTCCCTCTGAAGACAGTGAGAGTCTTGCCTTCTTGAAGTGTGCAGAATCAAGCCCTTCAGCTGCAAGCAGCGCAAGCCAACGGACAGTGGCAGGGATCAGGAACCGCTGCGGCAGGGTGAGTGTGGGGCAGGCTCACCCTCTAAGCCCCACCTTAGGGGCCCTCTCGTCACAAAGGTCTGGGATAAAGACAGCGACCCCCAAACACATTGGAGAAGGGGCCTGAGACACCCCTCAGAAAGCAGACTCCTCCCCACACGTGCACTGAGGTGGCAATCTCCCCCCAGCCCATGCGCCTAGCCACCACAAAGAACATTTTCACCAGCTGCCTATGCTTGTGCCCCTGCAATTCAAGAAACAGGAGCTCCATACAAATAGAAATAGAGGAGAGTCCCAGCTACTCACAGCAACCCTTCACCTATTTCCAGCCCTGGATAGGCACAAGATTATAGAGTTTGAATTGCTGTCATTTTTATGTATAAAAAAGCTATTTTAGGTCATTTCTGGGAGGGATTTATGGCTCCCTCTGACCTCTGCACAGTCAGGCTTCTAACGACTAAGTTTCACAGGTGGAATATTACAAGAAAGAGTCCCAATAACAATGTTTAAAGCTCTCTCAATTTGATTCTTCCATCACGTAGGGGAGACACTCAATGTGTGTGTGCAGTGGGGTTGCATGTGGGTTGTCCAATATAAAGGTTTTCTCAGTTTTAGTTCAGAATAACCAGCATAACGCACTCATGACTTCCCCACTCTTGAAGGATGCAACCATCACAACCTCTTGCCAATGAGGGAAAATTACTTGCCTTGTAATTCTGCTTCACTGAAGGTAACATTTTGCAAGATTCTCACTCCTGGGCCTCTGCTCCCTAGAGTGAGACTGACAGAACTGCCAAAACTCAAAGGCTTTTTGGCCGTCAAGGACAATAGTTGCTGTCATAACGGGTTAAAATCATTGTATTGTGTGTGTGCCCCGAGTCCATGTTGAGAAAGGAACAAGTAACCAATTTATATGTGATAAATGAAAGAATCTATTGAGAGTTGTTAATTGTGCTTTAAGGTTTTGTAACCAATTATTTTTGTAGTTGTTTTTAGTTATTTCTGTAATAGATAAGGGGAAGTTGTTAGTTTTGAGACAAGAAAGTATGAGTTATGAGCCACATGTGGGAGAAAACTCAAAGGCAGCAAAGAACCCTGGCCTGACCGAAAAATGACCGATTAAATTCGAAATAAGGGGAACTTGTGAACCCAGCAGTTCCAGGCCCATATTTGGCAACTTTTAATGGGCAAGTTACACCTGGTCAAGGATAAACTCCTGGCCTAGGGATTCCTCAAGTAGGGACCGACAATGTGACGTAGAAAATGCCCGTAATTGGTTTGGCGGACGTATAGGCTGGAGCGGAGATAAAAGGGTTGTCAGACAAAGCAAAAATGAGAGAGCCGTGTCGTGAGGACCACCGAGCCTCCCCAAGGGTACACCAGAATCATGCCTGCAAGAGGGTCTGATCAGCCATCCTGTCTCTCTCCAACCTGTTGTAATTGGGCTGATAACCCGTTGGGACTTGTCCTGCGGATGATAACCTGGGTGTGAATACGATAGAGGTTCCACCTGGATAAAAAATAGAGCTCTAAATAAAAAGACCAGGTCATAAAATATTTGTTGTTTTGCTGCAGCTGAGTTCATCTCTGTATGTGGTGAGTAGTGAATGTGAATGTAAAACTAGCAATAACTCTACTTGCATTCCAGGAGTGATTGTGATTGAAACTGTTGGAATAACTGCTTTTTGTACATGCTTTATAATTGTTAGTTGTTTTCTTTTTTTTTAGTTTTATGTGTGTTTTGAGAGTTTGTAACAGAATAAGGGAATAAGATTTGTAGTAAAATAATTTGTTTAAGTTACTAGTTGTTGTATTAGTAAGTGTTGTGTCTAGAATGTAATCATTGTATTCAATTTTTGTTGTTTGTAATCATAAAAAACAAAAATGAATCAGTAAAAGAAAGGTTCAATTTAAGTAGTTGTAGCAAGTTAATAAATAAAGGCTATTAAATGGTTAAGAATCTGAGTAAGCCTGTCAAATTTTTCTAGGAAGTTTGCTAAGTTTTCTAAGTTAACATTTCCAAGCCTTACATTCTGTCTTAAAAGGGGATATAGACGAGCCGCCTTAGTGTCTTAAAGCACCCTTCAAACTGCTCCCGTAATTTAGGAGGCCGTTTGTCTCTGGTAATCTTGATAACCTTATAAAACACGGCACTTAGGTACGTCAGTTGCATGGCTAGAGCATGAACTAGGCACTCTAGGCCACAAGCTTAATCATTGTCTCTAACATGTTCCAGTCAGCTCTAATTGCACAAGGTTTTTAAAATTTGTGACTGTCACCAGCCTGAGGCTGAATATTCCCCATCTGAGGTTTGAGCAGGTATGATAATAAAGGGAAGGAGGGTTAAAATCCACATCTGGGAGAGAAAGAAACATTTCTATTGAACATTGAATCTGCCTAAGGAATTAGAAAGAGGTCCAGGGAAAAGAGATTAGTTGGCGAAGAACTGGTAAGCCATTCAGAACTACTTAATAAGTCACTTACATGATATGTGCACAGTTATCGATACTCATATATGTAGGAACAGTTCTCACACGCCACTGTGCAGTTAAACAGGACAACAACAAAAATAAGATGTGGAACTTTCTACAGTAAGGGTAAAGCTTGTCTGTGCAGAAGACACAATTTTCTTGGACAGGCCAGCCCAGGACCATGGTATGAACTCCCCCAGGGACCATCACAAACCTCTCCACTTTCTGCTGCAAGTGAAAGCTGCACTTACTTGACCTGGCCTTTTCTAGCAAATATATAGCAATGTGTGCGTGGGGGGGAAGGGTGTTTCTTATATATGTAAATTCTGAAACAAAATACCCCACAGCACATGCTTCTCTTCCTGGGGAGAAGACACGAGAACAAACATGTGACAGGTAGGAGTCACTTTGCTCAGTGCACTACTGGAAATTCTTCAGCTACTTCAGTCCTGACCATTGTATAAAAAGCTCTGTAGAGCAGAACAGGAAAGGTACAGCAGAGTACACCACAATTTAGAACAAAAGTGGAGGAGTCTTCAGAGAAAATATGCTGGCAGCAGCCCCAGCCTGAGTGTCTCCGCTGACTGCAAGGAAGACATGATGACATAAGGAGACAGGTGGTTTCAGTTGTGACATTCTATGTGACAGAAAGATGTGACAAGGTAACAACACTGAGTAAAACGTTACTATTTGAAAGCGTTTGATAACATCATTTGGTAACTTGGCAGGTAACTTTGTGTCACCTCTCCACGTACCGTGAAGATGAAGCCAAAGATGACATTGATTGGTGGGTTTTATGCGCTTTTGGACCTAGCAGTCCATTATAACAACACAGACATTTACCCAACAATAAAGACAAGTTCCAGCACAGATGCTTCTTGAGCCTCTGTATGAATGAATTTTCTGCCCTCTGTCATCAGAAATTGCTATTTTAAATTGAGGCATGACTGTTTGAGAGATCCTTACCTGCAAAACATCCTGGATCTTCACCCACACATCTGCCATGTCGTACAATTTGATATCACCATCATATAGACTGGATGGAGAGGCCACAGTCTGCTGAAGATGTCCCAGGACCACAGAGTGAGCAGCAGCTACAGCGTTGAATTTGTCAAAGAGAAGTTCGAGCAGTTCCAAAAGTAACCTAGAAGGGAGCACAAGTTCACTGAAGACCATAAAGCATTCTGATAATATGGTAATGGAGGCCATACAAGTACTTTAGATGGACAGACTGGGGGATGGGGGGATTATCAGCCTTCTTCCCCCCTCTCTTAAACCGAGGAAGAATGTAAGTCTCATTTACTTCCAGACACAAGCTGAATGTAATACAGTACTCAAGAGTTTTGGATTTTGGGATGAATGATATGGAAGAATTTAAAAACCCTACATGAAAGATCAGAAACCAGAGGTATCAGAGCTTATCAGCTGTGTCAATCAACAACATTTTATTATTACACATAAGGTGTTATGGCTATAACCTCATCTAAATGTACAGCACATTATCTATTTTTATGGCTTCTTTACTGCCCGATTATTGTAATTAATGGGCCGTGCAAAAGCCTGTAACTATTTTGTGGCTAGACAAAAACCTTCTCTTGACCTTACTGCACAAACACAAAGGGTAAAAGAAGGATGTTAACAACAGAAATGTCTATTCCACGTGGCTTACTATATAATGTAATCCTTCAAATGTATCCCTCTAACTTAAGAACCACATGGGAAATTGCCAGAGTTCTCAGACAGGGTGTGCAGCTAACACACATTACCAGTGTCAAATATAGAGCTCAGATAGTGAACTAGAAAAGCTTTTAGATTACACTGAAAATAATGAATGGACAAGTCTAGGAAGGTAGTGAAGCACGGTATGACAGGTCTAGGGCTTCTCTGTACATTACACTAAAAATAGAGATGGACTGAAACAAAGTGCCTCATTAAAACAACTCTGCCCTTTAGGAAGTTTGGATCTTGAACTGAACTTTCATTGCTGTCCCCCCCTTTGAATAATGATCTGTTCCAGATCCCAGACTCAAATACCTTTATAAATAACAGAAAAGTTCAACTCTGGACCCTGGTCTGAAATTTGCAGCTCTGGCCTTTCTCAGATGGAACAAAATAACAAATACTGTACTACAAGGCAGTTCCATTTTGTGGGACCAGGAGCTTTTCCATTCATCTTTAATATTATGGAAATGCCCACAAATTAGTAGTAGGTATAAGTTACGGCCTGCGGACAATGTAGAACAGAAATACTGTTACAGAATCCCCTTACAGAATGGGACAGGCAACCTAGTGACAGAGGATGTGGAGAAAGCTGAGGTACTCAATGCCTTTTTTGCCTCTGTCTTCACAGACAAGGTCAGCTCCCAGACTGCTGCACTGGGCGGCACAGAATGCATATAGCAACCAATAAGAACCGTTTTAGGGGAAATCATAGAATCATACATTTGTATTGGTTGCTAACCATTAAAACATGTTGATTTGCAACTAAATATAGCTTTTACATGATTTGGTTCTTTTTTCTGCAAACCAGGAAGACACACTATATCTATACACATTTATTTCATCAATTATAATGTTTAACATACATTTTACGCACACACACAGAACCAGTGTATAACTTAAGCAATTTTATAGCTTAACATTCAGATTCTTCATTTTTACATTCAGTTTATGTTAGAAAACAGTGACTGATGCATTTCTTATTTACTAGATGATTAATTTTTTACTTATAATTTGTGTCAAACTGCTTTTGAATGGAAATTGGAATTTAATTAAAATACACAAAAACAGCATTTTAAGATGGTTTTATTTTACTAATAAAAATAACCTTAATTAAACTGGATACATAAGACAGTAAACAGTAAGTTTATCAAACCTGAAACATAGAGCTGAAAGAGACCTCAGGAAGTCATTAAAAGTCCAGCCCCCTGCACTGTTGCAGGACAAAGTAAACCTAGATCATCCCTGATAGGTGTTTGTTCAACCTGTTTTTAAAAACCTCCAATGAATGGGATTCCACAACCTCCCTTAGAAGCCTATTCTAGAGCTTAGAATATTTTAAGCTCTATTCTAACCCGTAGAGTTAGAAAGTTTTTCCTGATACCTAATCAGAATTAAAATGTTTGGCATTTAAAAACTAGCTTCTTTATTAAACAAAGGCCATATTAACAGCAACTAGTGAATTGAATTGATTGGTTTTGGTCACCATGACCGTCAAGATTTTAGAACTAGTAGATGTCATCCTATCCCAACTATTCTTTTTCTTCTTCCAATCTATGAATAAAAAACCTTTATCGTAACTTTTTCTTCAAGATGTGTTCCTCTGTCCATTCTCAAGTAGGTGTGTATGCGCACCACAAGAAATTTTTCTCTTACAAGTAACCACAGAGCCAGCTCTAGCGCCCTGTGCAGTGGTGCATGTGTGCGCCAATACATAGGGCACTGCCAGCTGTTAGGATATAAGTATATAATGTAAGTTTGTGTAAGTATTTAGGCCTGTGTATTTGCTTGAGATGGGATTCTGGACCTCTGGGCCTGCCTGAAAGTCAAAGTCTCTGAGCTATACATGTTAGCAAATAACAAAGACATAGTGTGTTCCTCTCCTCTTGCCTCTCTGCAATTAAATGGGTTTTTCTTTATTACTGTGAAAAAAATAAGGGATGCAGTCAAAATGTTTCAAGGCATAGTGAAGGTGTAATATATGAATGCACAAATGAGGGAAAGCTCTGACTCCTCTTCAAGACAGATGTCAGAGCAAAACCAAGCAACTGGCTGGGAAAGCAAGGGACGTGAAGGGAGGTGTTAAAAACAAACAAACATAGGGCCATAAACTGACCATGGCCAAGATGTGACACTGCTCCCTGCCCCTCCCATGGGGTATAAAAGGGATTGTACTAAAGCCCACAGACCCAGACCCCTCAAAATGGAACATGACCATATATTAGAAGACGTGGAACCGGGGAGGGGGGGGGGGTCGGGAGGGGGGCTATCAAGAAGGATGGGAAGAAGGGATTGTGCCAGCGTATGGAACCATGCTCAGGGAAAGAGGGAGTTCTGTGGGTGTACAGAACTAAGATTGGGGGAGAAGGAAACTCTATCAGCGTATAAAGAAATAAGCCCAACAGGTGTGAAAGGCTTGAATACGGTTATGGTCTTAAGCTTGTCAACATAACCCTCAATAAACCCTTCGTGGAGTGCCTGCAGATTGGACTCTGGACTGTTGCTTTCCAGTGAACTGTGTCTGGGAACTAAGAGAGGACGGGGCAGGGGAGCCCTAACACCATCCCACCTCCCTCTCAATTCCTTCTTGCTGGAAACTCCAACTGTGGGAAAGAAAGATGGGTTGTGGAATGAACATGAGCAACACATCTCGAAGAACAATAGTTACAAAAGGTACTTAACCGTTCTTTCTTCTTCAAGTGCTTGCTCATGTCAATTCTCAATTAGGTGACTTAGCAGCAGTATCCCTGGAGGTGGGCAGGAGTTTATGGACATGTGGATTGCAACATCACTCTGTCAAAGCCAGCATCATCCTGGGTCTGCTGCGTAATGGCATAGTGGGACACAAAAGTATGCACTGAAGATCAGATAGTGGCTCTACAGAGGTCCTGGATTGGGACCTGAGCCAGGAAGGCCGCCGAGGGCACCTGCGTGCTAGACAAGTGAGCCATGAGTGAAGCTGGAGGTGTGATGCCCGCCTGCTCATTGCAAGCCCAGATTCAGGCTGTGATCCAGGACGAAATTCTCTGGGATAACACCGGCAGCCCTTTCATCCGCTCAGCGACTGCAACGAAGAGCTGCGTGGACCTGCGGAAAGGTTTAGTCCTATCGGTGTAAAAAACTAGGGCTCTCCTGACATAGAGTGTGAGTAGTCGCCTCTCCTCATTGGAGTTGTGGGACTTTGGAAAGAAGACAGGTAGGAAAATAGCCTGGTTGATATGGAACTGAGATATCACTTTTGGCAGGAAAGCCAGGTGCAACTGCAGTTGGACCTTGTCCTTGTAAAAGACTGTAAGGAGGCTCAGAGGTCAGAGCCCTGATCTCCGAAACTTGTCTCGCCAATATGATCACCACCAAGAATGTCATCTTCCAGGACAGATGTAGAAGAGAACAGGACACCAGGGGTTCAAAGGGTAGTCCTTTGGTAAGCCTGGAGAGGACCAAGTTACGGTCACATTGGGCCCCGCACAGGCATAAAGAGCTGTTCCAGGCCTTTGAGGAATCTGGCTGTCATCTCATGTGAGAAGACTGTTCTGCCTTGTACAGGGGGATGAAAGGCCGGGTGTACCTTGATTGATGACAAGGCAGATGGAACAAGTAATCCAAAATAGCTTGGATAGAAGCTTTAGACAGGGAGACATTGTGAAGAGCTGATGAGTCAGCTGGCCATGGTCCTGATAGAGAAGATCCGGCTGTGACAGAAGCGTCCAAGAACAGGCTATGGACAGATTGAGCAGCATCCCGAACCAGACCTGGCACAGCCATGCTAGGGCTATCAAGATGACCCATGCCCTGTCTCTCTTGATTTTAATGAGGGCCTTGTGGATCAGGCTCACAAGGCCGTCCGACCAAGACAGAAGGAATCCATTGGTCAGCGAGCCAGCATCTAGTCCCTGCAGGGAGCAGAACTGCTCACACTTCGTGTTCCTCCCATTGACAAGTAGGTGCACTCAGGGAACGCACCACTCTGGAAGATGAGGATGACCACTTCCAGGTGTAGGACCACTTGTCGCAAGAGAAAAAGGTCTTGCTGAGGCGATCCACTAAGGCATTCATATTCCTTGGGAGGTGCTCAGCTTCCAGGTGAATGTCGTGAGCCATGCAGAAGCTCCATAGATGAAGGGCCTCTTGACAAAGGTCCTGGCCCCCCTTGCCTTTTGATATCGTATTTGAGGCTGTATTGTCCATCAGTACTTGAACCACCATGCCAGAGAGTTGAGGCTGGATCACTTCGCATGCCAGTTAGATTACCCTGAACTCCTGAACGTTGATAGGCAACACCAGTTCGTCCCTGACCCACAGGCCCTGGGTTTTGATGGTATCAAGGTGAACCCCCACCCTAAATCCGCAGTGTCCGATACCAGCAACAATGTTTGCCATGGAGCCGTGAAAGGTACCCCTCTCATCACATGATGCAGCTTTGTCCACCATGATAGGGAGGTGAGTAGGCCAAAGGGGAGCACTACGAACTGACAGTGCTGCTTGCTGACCACAAAGCGTAGGGACCTCCCCTGTGGCTATAGAAGATGGAGAAATGGAAATGGAAATAGGCATCCTTTAAATCGAGGGCGGCGTATCAGACACCTGGATCCAGAGAAAGGATGATGGAGGCTAGAGAGACCATGCGGAACTTCAAACTTCTTGAGGTATCTGCTGAGGCCTCATAGGTCCTGGATGGATCTCAGGCCTCTTTTTGCCTTTGGGATTATAAAGTATTGGGAATAAAAACCTTTCCCCCTCAGTTCTTGAGGAAAATTTTCCACAGCTTCCACTCGTAAGAAGGCTTGTACCTTCTGGATGAGAAGTTGCTTGTGAGAAGTGTCACTGAAGAGGGATGGGGAAGGTGGGAGTGAGGTAAACTCAAGGGTATACCCGGTTGCGACTGTATTGAGTACCTAATGGTCCAGTTTATGGTAGTCCAGGCCAGTAGGAAAGGAGCGAGGCGGTGTGAAAACAATAGGAAATCTGGATCCTGGGAAATGGCTGGTAGGTCGCCCTCAGGTGCACCTTCAAAAGGCCTGTTTGCCCTCAGGGTCGTAACGGCTCGAGCCCAATTAAGGAGCCACCGCCGGGGACTGGCCCTGGCCCTTTTTATGGCCCCCACTTTCTCTCTTGTAGGAGTCTCCTCTAGGCTGGCCCACAAATCTCAGCGGCTGCTGGGGCTTGAAATGCCTCTGGCAGACGATGGAGTATACAGACCCAGGGGACATAATGTAGCCATGGAGTCCTTCAGCCTGTGTAGCCTGGAGTCCATCTAGTTGGCGAACAGAGCTGCCCCAGTAAAGGGGAGGTCCTGGATAGACTCTCCGACGAGAGGCCAGATGATTGGAGCAACAATGCCCTTCTCATTGACCCCGCAGATGCCATGTTTCTGACCGCTGACTGACGCATCTGAACTGCCTGAAGCGAAGCTCTAGCTACCACCTACAACATCCTCAAATTCCTGTCTGACAGTTTGTGGCAGGGAGTCCAAAAATTCCTCCAATGACTGCCAGATGTTAAAATCATGTCTGCCCAACAGGGCTTGCTGGTTAGATATGCGCAATTGCAGGCTTGCAGTGGAATAAACTTTTGACCAAGAGTCCCAGCTTTTTTGCATCCTTATTTTTTGGGATAGAACTCGCCTGCCCTTGCCTGTCCCTTTCATTGGCTGCTGTTACTACCAATGACCCTGGGGAGGGGTGGGTGTACAAGTACATTTGTGGGATCAGAGGCAGGGAGGCAAGGTCTGCCACAGGGTCTTTGCAAGTTTCACCACACCCTCATGGACCGGGCAAGGCCACCCTGGATGCCAAACAGGTCATCCACAGGTTCTTTTAGCTCCTCCACCTTGAGCCTATGTTCGATGCCACCCATTTGGGCAGCTCCTGGTGAGCCTTGAAGTCGTCAAGTGGGATTATAGTGGAAGGTCCTGCCATGGCTTCATCAGGTGAGGAGGAGGCTGGTAGGGGCAGAGGATCAAGGTAGTCTTCCCTAGCCAGGGTAACCCCTTCTGGGTCCGCTGAAAGAACCTCCTCCTGGTCAGATTCCACATCCAGGGTCAGTGCCAGATGAATAGCCGCCGATGACTGTGGCAACGAGGCTCCAGACAGGGAATATCCTTGGGAACCCATGGTCAGGAGGAAACCCCACAGGTTCCAAAACTGCCATGGCCTGGTCCATTGGCCTTGAGGCCATATTCCCATTGGGGGTGCCATGGGGCAACCCGCAGCAATGTCTTTTGGGCAGGATCACTTCCTCCTCCGCCAAGTCCGAACTGTGCCTCGGTGACCAGGGAGGTGCCGAAGCGGCTGCCCTTCTGCACTGTAGCGGGAGTGTGGGTGCTCTGATGCTGGGGAGTGGTGGGGGGAACCTGAGCATCTCACAGTTGGCTCTTTTCCTTGGGCTTCCTGTATGGGTTCAGAGACCGGGACTGGGAAGATGGAGAACTGTGCCAGGAGCCCAAGGACTGGTGCCGGGGCTCAGGAGACCAACAGCGTCAAGGGACCAGTGTGTCGTCCCTCCGTAGACTGGTGCTGAGGGACTCGAGTCAGAAGTCTGACTACCCATGATGTCATTCTACAGACCGGCACCGCAGGTCCAGAGACTGCTGGTGGATCGGAAACAAATGCCTCAGTGGCGGTAAATGCTGTGGAGGTCTCATCACAGGCCTCCCCCTCGAAGGCCCCATGGATTAAGGTGGTACTTGGTCCCGGTGCCAGGGCCTTCTTTCTCCAGGCGTCCAGGGCACAGGGGTGGCCAAGAGATCTTTCATGGTTTGGAAAGCCTCCAGTGTGGTGGGAATCACTAGGTGCCAAGGCTCTTGCCATTCCCAGGAGTCAGCAACGGGGTCGGGTTAGGACTCGAACCCCAGATGTGTGAGGACATCCATCTCAAGGATCTGCAGAGACAGGCCGCCAGACATGGGTCTCGCTTGGTCTCCCATGCTTTTCCTGACCTTCCTCAGTGACAGTGAGCATCCTCGTCCAGCGTGTGCTGTCTTTGGTTTCTTCTTTGGCACCAGTGATGTCGATCAGTGCCGGGAAGACAATGACACCGGGGGTAGAAGGGCGCTCTGCGCCAAAGCCAACGTACTCGGTGTTGAATCCAACAGCCTGGCTCTGATGTTGGCCTAAGCATCGACTCCATTAAAAGCACCTTTAGTCTAATGTCCCAGTACTTCTTGATACGGGGCTGGAAACGTTTACAAATTCTGCATTTCTTCTGCACGCGAGCCTCTCCCAAACACTTTAAACAGCTCAGGTGTGGGTCGTTGACTGGCATAGGCTTTTTACAAGAAGGGTGGAGTTTGAAACCCAGAGATCTGGGCACGCCTCATCTCTGGGCAAACTGAAACTAACTAACTATCTTCTATCTATCTAACCATTTTTTTTTTTTTTTTTTTTTTGTAAAACTAAAACTATATACACGAAGAAAACGAGTCCACTAGGTTGGAAGAAACTTGCCATAGCATGAGCGCTGCTGCACCGTCACAGGCAATAAGAAGTAAATGAGAGGGAGATGGGCTGGCAGTGCCCTATATACTAGCACATACACGCGCTGCTGCAGAGAGATCTAGAGCCGACTCTAAGGATATCACACTAGGGGGGAAAATTTCAGCACAGGTGTATGTGGCGCACACACCAAATTGAGAATGGACATGAGCAAGCACTCGAACAAGCTTTCCAGCTTTTTCAACTCCCAGTGAGTTTCTCAACTTTGAGCGAACTAGTCAATGAACTGAACAAGTTCAATAAACTGAAGAAAATATTCTCTCTGCATCTGCAGAAGAGGCTAGTGCTATCAGAAGCTGGTTTAGCACTTAGAAAAAACTCTGGTTCCTGGTGCTTAGCCAGCAACTTCCACCATTTTAGTGTTCTGACTGTCTTTAAAACTTTGGCAGCAAACAAGTATCACTTCATTTTACTTTAAAATGATTTTAAGGCCTTATTCTAGATTGTCAATTTCAAATTTAATTTTAAATAGGTTTATGTTTTAAAAGTGAGCTTTATTTAACTTAAAAATCATCAACTTTCATCCATCCTGGGAAACAGAACGTCTATTTCTGATAGATAGGCCGCTTCTCCATCGATAGACTTCCTAAGGCTTGGAAGAGCTGAGCCTCAATTTGATGGACCTTTTTAGGTCTGCTCACTATAGCAGGCACAAGTGAGGAGGCAAAGGGTGAGGAGCTGGTAAGGGCAGAAGCCAGAGAACCAAGGCACCAAATATGACAGGGAGGCAGAATTTGCAAGGGCTGGGCATTTTCATATTTGATTAAGCAGTTTATACCCTGCTTTGCATGAAAAACTAAAGGCAATCTTAATTTGAAGTTGCTGGGCACCTTCATAATTAAACACACATAATAGAAAATATACAAGCCCTGGCACAAAATCTAGTCACCTGCCATTACCATGACAACAATGAAGGCAAGTAATAATTTAATCATCCATCGAAAAAAGTTGTTTGCCCCAAGCAAGCACAATTTTGTAAGGCTGAATTAGATAGTTAAAGATAGACAGATGTCACACACATCTCATTTATATTTTCTTATGTATGTAATAAGAAAAGATTAAGTAAACTTGTTTGCAGAATTTCAGACTGTTCACCCTGTTGACACTCAACAATGTTATGCATTGAGCAAAAAGATATTCATATTTTCTCCTAATTACTTGTGCTTTCTTATTCTCACATAATGACATGGGCTGATTGGAAGCTCCCAACTGGCACTTTATGTGACAGTCATCATTTTATCCAACTAACTACAATGCATCCTTCTCCAATCTAAACAGTTCCCATTCTTTCCAGCTCTCCTTGCAGTCAAGTCCCCTGAAGCCTCTAATCATTTTTAATTGCCCTTTCTCTGGACCTTTTCTAAATGTCTTAGGCCATTTTGAGACAAGGTGGCCCAAAATGAATGCGGTATGGGTTAAAGAGACAACAAAAAGCATCACAAAAATAATTCACTCCAAAGGCATAAGTGGGAGGCATAAGTTGGATGAAGTGACTTAAACGGAACAAATATCTGCAATGACAAAGGGCTGCTTGAACAGTTTGTCAGTTCAAGTTCTCAGCATCCGCTCACCACGAAATACAATAAACATGTCAACAGAAAGTGACACATGCCCTGAGGCAACACGTACTGTCTGGGCAATAAAGGAGAATGATTCCATAGGAAGTGACTGTTGACACTTGCATGAGGTCACCAATGGTAATTCATGCATTTTACCAATGATCATGTCCTTTGCTTAGTTCAGGGTGACTTGAGGTTTGGTGTTGTATTTTGTTTCTGCTGTTCAAGCTTCAGCAACAAGAATACGTAAAGGCAAGTGAAGAAGTTTCCTAAGGACTCTGAAGGAAAAGACTGCATGACTTCAAGTAAGGAGGTTTGGTAATGAGATAGTCAATATGCCTGTTCACAGTGAGGCAGATCTTCAATTAATGTAAAACCTCATAGCTCTGTTGAAAACAATGGAGCGGTGACAATTTACATGCCCCAAGGATCTGGCCCAACATTTTTGTCCATTAGTCATAATGTTACCAAACTTCTCAACTAAAACTCATACAATGCTAACTCTTTTATTATACCTTGTCCTTCACAGCCAAGTCAGAGATTTCTGTAGATACTATTTACAATCTAATGAGCTGCTCACTAATGAGAACGCTTTCTCCACAAAATAATTGTTCAAGGGCACATGCAAACTACCTGGGTCCTTTAATATTTCTAGCACTGTTCTGAACATCAGTGACAGTGAATCTTCCAATACAGTGTAGCTGCAGAAAAGCCAAGATCACTTCCAACTATGTGGTGATTCTACAGTCGTTCTACACAACTATATTGTAGTCTATAGTTTTGATAGTTTCTACAACTGCTTGAGCAGCTAACTATTGGAAACTCCTACTGCCCCCTAGTGGTTTATGGTGCCCGCAAACTGCTCAAGCCCCCTGGAGGTGAGTTCAGGGTAGGGTGAGACTGAGGTATATCATGGTCAACTCACAGAGGAAATGCATGTCTCTCTCACCATATACACTCACAAAATTATCTGTATCTAGTAGTATATAAATGGCTTTAAAAAAACTGAGCATTCTGCAAAGCACTGTGAATTAATAGTTCAGAACAGTAAAAGGTAGTCACATATGGAAGTAATGGAGTTTACTAGGCTAGGCTAATAATAGTCAGAAAAATAAAATATTCAATAGTGAAACTGAAGTTACTACCTCCCTTCATAATCCAAACTGGGGCTCTGCCAAATTAGGAAACTCTAGGGCTGGGCTCCAGAAGTATAACTTTTTCTCATGGATGGGGGGTTCCTAAAGGAATTACTCTAGAATTTCCAAATGCAGACTACTTAGCCGCCAGCTCAACTGGAAGGAGACATCACACTTTTCAAAAGGAAAGAATACCAGCCAGTCTTTTGACAGCCACCACCCAACCTTGGAAAAACAGATATTACAAGTTACGTGCACATCTAATGAGCTTAGTGCAAGCTGCCCATAAGAACCTTCATTATAGAGATTCAGACCCCTTGGGCTTCTCTCTGTCATCTTTCATTAGTCATTTTATTTGGCAGTAGCAATAATTTTTATGGATATCCTTTAAGTGCAGTAGCTGAAGACAGACAATGAGTTCAGGGATATGAAAGAGACCAAAAGGCATTCATATCTGATTCTAGCTTTCAAGTTTAAGATGTACTAAAAAATATTTCACCCGCCAAGTCCTGAGGTCAAGAACCTACCATCACTGAAAACCTTATTAATACTGAAACAGTGCTGAGAGGTATACTTTAGCCATCTTTAACTTTTTTAAGAATTTGGCTCTTGTAGAAGAAACAGAACCTTTGGCTTTTAAGACAGAAGCCATCACTGACTCTTGATTAAAAATGTAGCTAATTTATCTAGGTTAGCTGGGTTTGCCCAACTCTCTACATGTGATTTCTGTTAATTGGGGATCTTACATTTTATTGCATTTAGTTTTTTAAAGATTTTAAATTAACTTTTTAAGAGCAGGAGATGCCTTATGGAAAACTTTGCACATCATTCTGTTTATTAACAATTCTGCCTCTGTCCTTATCGGAGGGTGATTCCTCACCTCATTTTTTATATTCTTTGGAGGTCAGCATGGAGATAAAGCCCATGTGTTTTAGGAGCTCATCGGCTCCTGCTGATCATTCATTCCTATCATATTTATAAAACCACGTTGCTCAGCCCATTGTTCAGACTTCTGGGTAGATTAACATGATTAAAAATGTATTACCTGAACCTGCAAAGAGCTAAGTGGGACTTAGGTTCCCAAGTCCCTGGAGCACTTTTTGTAAATTTTGAGATTACTGCTGTAGCCTAAGGTTTGCTGATGTTCCTGAGAGTGGTGGCTATGGAGTATCAACCCACAGCTTACTTTTGCAGCAAATGTCAGTACTCCATGCCTCAGCATTTGAAATGTGCCTACCTAGGCTGGTTTTCCTGGGAAAGGCTCTCTCCTCTCTGGTAGCCACTGTCTGCCACCTGCGTTGTAGACCTCTTGACAATCTGCTTGAGCTCCTGTTCCAGACGATCCTTGATGGCCTTCACGGTCTCAGGGATTTTTTTCAGTTTGGCCAGCCCTTTGATGAGTATCCCCATGAAGACAGTGCTGTTCTCCTCTGGATAAAGCTCCATATCTTCCTTAATCTCCAGCACACTCACTTCTCGCACTGAAATCACAATCCCCCCCCAAACAATGGTTTAGACCACTCAAACTAAGATAAATACCAAGCAAATACAATGTTCCAACTGGCCTGTCACAGCAGAATTCTGCCTATCGTGGACTACTGCAGGAATAAACTCTGGAACACAAAACAACTTGATTTTTTCATTATATACAAAACATAGCAGCCTGCTAAGTAGACTAGTTCAAAGTCAGAGGTCATATACAAGGAGGAGTAAACTACCTGCAAGTTCCAGGGTATATTAAAGTCTAGTATGATTAACACATTCACAAAATAGGAGCTTTATTAATAATCATTTTAAGGCTATACAGATCAACAGAATTATAGGCTTGAACTGCCAACACAGATATCTTCCATGTTTCACAGAAGAGAATTTTTTTACTGTGAGAGCCAATTAGTTTAGCAAGAACAAACTTCTGATGAATTTGTAGAAGAGGACTTTTCCTTTTCCTCTTTGCATTCTAGTTTACTATACAATATGGAATGATGGTTTGATGTTATCCTATTCTATTTTATTACTGCTGTCAAGAGACTGAAGATATGACTCACACTCTTTAATAAGAATCCTTTAGTAAAAGAGAAAAAGGATTATGTTTGAAAAACTAGATGGAGAATTAAGGGTACTCTGGATACAGTCCCCTTGAAATAACACGGAGTATCTTGAGAGGACGTTGCTAGGAGACTGTAACACAAAGTTTCAGGGTAATGTGTTTTTGTTTTAAATATGCTCATTAATCAACATTTCTTAATTTACAGATAATGAACAGTAACAAAAGGGTGCCTATGTTGAAAAGTGGATGAAACACTTAACTGCTGTGCTGAAAAGCCAACATGGAGTGAAAGTCTTCAAGGCAAATCCAACCAAAGTGTATTGTAAAGAACTATATGGCCACATGGCTTGTTAACAGCTTGATTAGAAGTACACAAACACACAGATCAGAAGTATACAGCTGAAGAGATTCCAGCTTCTTAATGATTACTGATACAGAGATTAGAGACTTAAACAGCTGTTTCATCCTGATGGTGTTGAACCAAGCTCATACTGTCAGAGAACAAATTACTCCAGTGACTTATTCTCCTCTATAATAGACATTTAAAAATAAGCTTCTAAAATCCTCCAAGAATGTAAAGAAACTTCACATAAACCACCAGAAAACTTCAAAAGGGACTTGGCAAAGAACAGAGACATCACATCACAAGGAACACAGAGCTCTAGAGTTATCCAGGGAGGTGACACCATCTGAAAAAAAAAGGTCCATCAACAGTTTAGCTTTAATGTCAGAATGCAGATGTCAAAGTAAGAGTTTCTCAGAAAAGGGTGTTCCAAACAGGTGCCTCCTCATTGAAATCTCAGCTCTGGCCTTTCCCATGCTCCCACATCCTCAATAACTATAGCAACAGCAAAAGTTAAGGCATCTATTTCCTGAAATTAAGAAGTGAAAAAGGTTGCTTACTACTTTACAAACCGAGTAAAAAAGACTGAAAAGCCAACTTGAAAGTAAGAGGCAACATAACATAACCTGGGCGACAGGAGATCGATCACTTGATGATTTCCTGTTCTGTTCATTCCCTCTGAAGCACCTGGCATTGGCCACTATCGGAAGACAGTATACACTGGTCTGACCCAGGATAGCCACTCTTTTGTTCTTATAACTATTAATATTTTCTATTAATATATCCATTGTCACATCATATAAAGTCCTAGGCAAAGCCACTGGTTACATCTGCCCTTTGTTTAACCACCACACAAGTACAGGCTCCATAATTCATCAAATGTAAGAGGGGACTTTCTGATTTTATTTTATCTCCTACAGGGGAGGGGAATGTATTAATCTAGTCCCTTCAATGAGATCTCTGACCGATGCTCCACTACTCCTATTGCTGTGGACCATGACAGGACTTCTGGTCACAGAAATAGGGCAAGACCAAGAAATCTTGCGTGACATCTGTTAAAATGTACTTAAGCCAGTTCATTTATAGAGGCACACTTGGAGCATATGCAAGTTACAAATCTTGTGACCTGCATCACAAAAAAGTTCCAAATTGCACTGCACACCATCATCTCCCAGGAAGTGCCCAATGTAACTGTCACATTTTCATACGTTCTTTATTGTATTGTTGCTATTTATGTTGCATTATTTTAACAGGTTAGTTAAAACTTATTCCAGTGCCAGATGACCTGCACAGATATTATACTGATGGTATCCTTTCAATTTCAGATCTGACTGATCTGCTCAGCGGAGATTACAGTCTGTCCCCGCATACGAGATCAGGCCCACTGTGTTACAGGAGTTTGGTCATCTATGTTTTTCCACACTCAGCATTGCCCACACACTGAGAGCAGATCCTATTAGATGATAAAATGTCAAGATAGAAGAATAACTTGAGTTTTTATGTCAATCATAACCAACCAGTGCTAATTTAAATTCTCTTTATAAAACCTCCCAGGGCTAAAATGTGTGTTATTTGTGCAAGTTATGGGGGAAACGTTAGCAAAGCACAATGAGTATTTTAAGGTATCAGGCAAACAGTGAGAACACAGGAGATACTTACAATGCACTTAAATCACAATGCTATTAGGATGTTACATTTAGTGCATACATTTCCATTCAGAGCTCACATTTTATTGCACCTTTCATCCGAAGAGCCTCCTAAGCATTTTGTGTACCATATATTATACATATGGTTCACCTATTTCATTAGTTCTACTCATTATCTGTTAAGCACTAAAGAAGGCCAAAGCACAATTGCAGTTGCAGCTGTGAACGGTAACAAGAAAGGTTTCTAGAGATATGTTAGCAAAAAAGTGGTGGTCAAGGAAAGTGTGGGCCCCTTTAATGAATGGGGGAAACAACCCAATGACAGAGGATGTGGAAAAAGCTGAAGTACTCAATGCTTTTTGCCTCGGTCTTCACACACAAGGTCAGCTCCCAGACTACTGCACTGGGCAGCATAGAATGGGGAGAAAGTAAGTAACCTTCATTGGTGAAAGAACAGGTTCAGGACTATTTAGAAAAGCTGGGCATGCACAAGTCCATGGGGCTGGATGCAATGCATTCAACGGTGATGAAGGAGTTGGCTGATGTGATTGCAGAACCATTGGCCATTATCTTTGAAAACTCGTGTCAACTGCAGGAAGTCCCAGATGATTGGAAAAAACCAAATATAGTGCCCATCTTCAAAAAAGGAAAGAAGGAAGATCCGGGGAACTACAGATCAGTCAGCCTCACCTCAGTCCCTGGAAAAATCGTGGAGCAGGTCCTCAAGGAATCCATTTTGAAGCAGTTGGAAGAGAGGAAGATGATCAGGAACACTCAGTATAGATTCATCAAAGGCAAGTTATGCCTAACCAACCTGACTGCCTTCCATGATGAGATGACTGGCTCTTTGAAAGTTGTGAAAGCAGTGGACATAATATATCTTGACCTTAGGAAAGCTTTTGATACAGTTTCCCACAGTATTCTGATCAGCAAGTTAAAAAAGTATGGGTTGGATGAATGGACTATACAGTGGATAGAAAGCTGGCTAGATCATCAGGGTCAATGGGTAGTAATCAATGGCTTGATATATAGTTGTCAACCAATAACAAGCGGAGTGCCCCAGGGGTCAATCCTGGGGCCGGTTTTGTTCAACATCTTCATTAATGATCTGGAGGATGGGATGGATTGCACACTCTGCAGATTTGCAGATGACACTAAGCTAGGGGGAGTGGTAGATATGCTGGAGGGTAAGGATAGGATACAGAGTGACCTAGACGAATCGGAGGATTGGGCCAAAAGAAATCTGATGAGGTTCAACAAGAACAAGTGCAGAGTCCTGCACTTAGGATGGAAGAATCCCATGCACAGCTACAGACTGGGGACCGATGGGCTAGGCAGCAGTTCCGCAGAAAAGGACCTGGGGGTTACAGTGGGCAAGAAGCTGGATACGAGTCAACAGTGAGCTCTTATTGCCAAGAAGGCTAATAGCATATTGGGCTGCATTAGTAGGAGCACTGCCAGCAGATCGAGGGAAGAGATTATTCCCCTCTGTTTGGCACTGGAGAGACCATATTTGGAGTACTGTGTCCAGTTTTGGGCTTCCCACTATAGAAAGGATGTGGACAAATTGGAAAGGGTCTAGCAGAGGGCAATGAAAATGATTTGGGGGCTGGAGCACGTGACTTATGAGGAGATGCTAAAGGAACTAGGCTTATTTAGTCTGCATAAGAGAAGAGTGAGGAGGGAATTTGATAGCAGTCTGCAAGTACCTGAAGGGGGATTGCAGGGAGGATGGAGCTAGGCTGTTCTCAGTGGTAGTAGATGACAGAACAAGAAGCAATGGTCTCAAGTTGCAGTGGAGGAGATCCAGGCTGGATATTAGGAAATACTTCTTCATTAGGAGGATGGTGAAGCAGTGGAATGGGCTACCGAGGGAGGTGGTGGAATCTCCATCTTTAGAGCTCTTTAAGGCTCAGCTTGATAAAGCCCTGGCTGGGATGATTAATTGGGGTAGTCTTGCTTTGAGCAGGGGGTGAACTGGATGACCTCCTGAGGTCCCTTCCAAGCCTATGATTCTTTGATGTACAAGACACAGACATGAGACTGAATGCTCCTTGGGGCACAAGCTATATAAAAAGACAGGACATACAAAGAACTGCAGAAGAAGGAAAGATTTTAAATAATAAGTTAAAAAAACTAAAATTGAAAGATTTTTTGTTATTAAGCCAGCTTGTGGGCATCACAGCAGAAATGACTTTTTAGGAGAGAATTACCCATTCCTGTAATACAACCACCTCAGGGATGGGGTGCAGCATTTGATTAACAGCAATCAACACTGCATTAAAGTCTATGAGTTTATGGCCAGAAGTCAACATCGTGATCTACTCTGAGCTCCTGTACATTGCAGGCCACAGTACCTCACCCACCCACTCCCCTGTAATAGACCGCTAACTTTTGGCTGAGTTACTGAAGACCTCAAATCATGATTTCAAGACTTCAAGTTACAGAGAATCCACCATTTACAGTAATTTAAACCTACAAGTGACCAGTGCCCCATGCTGCAGAGGAAGGTGGAAAAAACCCCAAGGACTCTGCCAATCTGACAGAGGGGAGAATTATCTTCCCAACCCTTCATCTAATTTCAAGCCTAAACTTTTTGATGGCCAGTTTATCTCCATTTGTTCATGTGTCAACACTGGCCCTACACATAAATATCTCCTCTCCCTCTCTAGTATTTATCACTCTGTTGTTTGTACAGAGATCAATCATACCTCCCCTCAGCCTTCGTTTGGTTAGGCTAAACAAATCAAGCTCTTTGAGTCTCCTCTCATAGTGTAGGTTTTCTATTCCTCTGATCATCCCAGTAGCCCTTCTCTGCACCTGTGCCAGTTTGAATTCATCTTTCTCGGATATCAGAATTGCACACAGTATTCTAAATGAGGTCTCACCCGAGTCTTGTATAATGGGTACTAACACTCCTCTATCTCTACTGGAAATATCTTACTTGATGCCTCCTAGCATTATATTAGCCTTTTTCATGGTCACATCATATTGGTGGCTCATACTGATGCTGTGATCAACCAATACACCCAGGTTTTTCTCCCCCTCTGTCTCTTCCAACTGAGAAGTCCCCAGCTTATAGCAAAAATTCTTATTGCTAGTCCCTAAATGCATGACCTTGCTGAACTGTTTAAACAGAGCACCAGCTAAAATGATTTATAACTTAAGGCCTGATCCTGCAAATGCTTACTCACATGAATAGCCTCACATAAGCCAAAGCAACTATTAGCATGTGCAAGGACTCCTCAGATAAGTAAGGATTTGCTGGATGAACTTGGCTTACCCTAAAGCGGTTTCAGCTAAACCGGTTTCTTTGGCCAACCAGTTTCTAATATGGTTTGGCCATGACTTTAATTGCCTAAACTAGAACATATTTTTCCTATGATTTGGATCCATCCAGACCAGCCAGCCAGCCAAACCTTCTTAGATACCAGTTTAACTGGAGCCATGTTTAAAATATGGTCCCAATACAGTCAGAGCCTCATCATGGATAGAACTTCATTGCAGAAACTCAATATTAATAACTTCCAACTTTACTGGTATGTCTACAGTGCAGTGACATCTACACAGCACTGAATGAAAATTCGACAGCCCTATTCCAAAACTTTGGGCCCAGTGTATAACTTGGCATGGGATTTTGGGGGATTGTCTTCTTCACATGGTTCAAAACGCTATCCAGAAATATAGAAGTTATTTTCCCAAGCTATTACCATGTGACAATAGAAGTATCCATCCCAAGAACTACATATGGCCAGAAGCTTTCTGAATAAGAATAGTGTCTTTGCCTTACCTCAACAGCAGCAGATATACAAATGCTATAAGTCTAAATTCTAAGATGGGTAAGGCCCTACTTAACTTTTGAAACTGTGGAGTCTGCAATATTAGGCTTCCACTACAATTTTGACAGCAGGAGCCCCCATTCTCAGTCCCAGGCGAGCAATAGCCGGAGTCACCACTCTCAGCCCCAGAAAATCCCCAACAACAGAAAATCATGGAAAAAGAATAATGGACTTTATTACTGCGAATAATAAGGTCCATTATTACTTTTCCGCAGTTTTCCATGGCTTGCCTGCAAATCAGCTGCAATTTTTTGACAATCATCCCACAATTTAAGTAGGGCCTTAAAGATGGGGGAATTGGAGTGCCTGCATTAAGTAAGAATAGTGATATAACAGGTATAATGGGAACTTGGTGGAGTAAGGATAACCAGTGGGACATGGTAATACCAGAGTACAAAACATAGGAATGAGAGTGGATTGTGATGGGGGAAGAGTGGCACTATATGTGAAAGAAAGAATAGAGTCAAATAAAGTAAACTGTATCATAGAATCTCTATGGATAGAAATTCCATGATTGAACAATAAGAGTATACCCACAGGAATACTACCAAACACCTGACAGGATAGTGACAGTGACTGCAAAATACTCAGAGATTAGAGAGGCTAGAATAATAGAAAACACAATCATAATGGGGTATTTCATCTATCCTCAGATTGACTGGATATCAGGAAGAGATGCAGAAATGAAATGTCTAGGCATCACAAACGACTGCTTCTTGGAGCAGCTCATCCGGAAACCTATAAGGGGAGAAGCAATTCTTGAACTAGTCCTAAACAGAGCACAGGATCGGGTCCAAGAGGTGAATACAGCTGAACCTCTCGGTAACTGCAACCATAATATAACTGAATTTAACTTTTTCTACCAGGAAAATGCCAAAGAAATTCACAACAGTAGTATTTAACTTCAAAAAGGGGAGCTATGCAAATATAAGGACACTAATTAAATGGAAATTAAAATGAACTGTAGTCACAAAGGTGAAACACCTGCAACTGCATGGAGACTACTTAAAAGCAACATAATAGAGGCTTGAATTAAATACATACCCCAAATAAAAAATAAATAAATAAATAAAGAGGACAAAAAAATGACACCATGGCTAAACAGCAGAGTAAAGGAGATGGTTAGAGGCAAAAAGGCATCTTTTAAAATTAGAAGTGAAATCCGACAAAAATAAAAAGGAGCATAAACTCTGGCAAGTCAAATGTAAAAGTATAATAAGGCAGTCCAAGAAAGAATTTGAAGAGCAATTAGCAAAGGACACAAAAACTAAAAGCAAAAAAAATGTTGAGTACATCAGAAGCCAGAAGCTTTCCAACCAGACAGTGAGACCATTGGACAACCGAGGTGCTAAAGGAGCACTCAAGGAAGACAAGCCATTAACAAAGAAGCTACACAAACTCTTTGCATCCGTCTGCACAAAAAGGATGTGAAGGAGATTCTCATACCTGAGCCATTATTTTAGGTGACATATCTGAGGAATTGTTCCAGAATGAGTTGCCAGTAAAGGAGGTTTTGGAATACACTGATGAATTAAAAGTTCCAGGGGGTAGCCGTGTTAGTCTGTATACAGCAAAAACAACTAGAATCCTGTAGCACTTTAAAGACTAACAAATTTCTGCAGGCATAAGCTTTCGTGGTCTGCAACCCACTTCCTCAGATGCATGAAACAGAAATCAGATAGGAGGTATATATATACATCCCAAGGTAAGAAAGAACAATGGGGAGGGTAGGTATAAACAAAGTCCATTCAGTTAGAGTAGATGAGGCCTATTCACAACCATCGATTAGAAGGTGAGAATGTCTGAACAGTGACAATTACTTCTTGTAATGAGAGAACCATTCCAAGTCCCTGTTCAGACCCAGTCTGATTGTGTCAAGTTTGCATACGAGTTCCAGTTCTGCAGTTTCTCGCTGAAGTCTGTTTTTGAAATTTTTTTGTAGAAGTATGGCAACTTTCAAGTCAGCTACAGAGTGTCTGGGAGATTGAAGTGCTCTCCTACTGCTTTATGGATGTTACCATTTTTTATGTCTGATTTGTGTTCATTTATTCGTTTGAATAGTGACAGTCCAGTTTGGCCAATGTACATGGCAGAGAGGCATTGCTGGCACATGATGGCATATATTACATTAGTAGATGTGCAGGTGAATGAGCTCCTGATGGTGTGGCTGATGTGATTAGGACCTGTGATGGTGTCACTAGAGTCGATGTGCGGCCAAAATGGTAACACGATATGTTGGAGAAGAGTCAATGAGGCTTTTGTAAAGAGAAATCATGCCTCACCAATCGATTGGAATTCTTTGAGGCGGTCAACAAACAAATAGACAAGGGTGATCCAGTACTTATAGTGTATTCGGACTTTCAGAAACTTTTAACAAGGTCCCTCACCAAAGGCTCTTAAGCAAACTAAGCAGTCATGGGATAAGAGGAAAGGTTCTCTTACAGTAAAAAGATAGGAAACCAAGGGAAGGAATAAACGCTCAGTTTTCACAATGGAGAAAGGTAAACAGTGGGGTCCCCTAATGATCTGTAGTAGGATCTATTCTGTTGAACATATCCATAAATGATCTGGAAAAGGGGGTGAACCGTGATGTGGCAAAATTTACAGATGATATAAAGTTTCTCAAGATAGTTAAATCTAAAAGCCGACTGCAAAGAATTTCAAAGGGATCTCATTAAACTGGGTGACTGGGCAACAAAATAGCAGATGAAATTTAATATTAAGTGCAAAGTTCTACACAGTGGAAAACAGAATCGCAGCTATACATTCAAAATGATGGGATCTATTAGCTGTTGCCACTCAAGAAACATCTTGGAGTCGTCGTACATAGTTCTCTGAAATCATTCACTCAATATACAGTGGCAGTCAGAAGAGCTAGCAGAATGCTAGAAAACATTAAGAAATGGATTGATAACAAAATAGAAAATAGAACGCCACTGTATAAAGCTGTGGTACACCCACATCTTGAATAATATGCGCTGTTCTGGTCACCCCATCTCAAAAAAGATAGATTAGAATTGAAAAAGGTGCAGAGAAGGCCAACAAAAATGATAAAGGGTATGGAACAATTTCCATATGAGGAAAGATTAAAAAGACTGAGACTGTTCATCTTAGAAAAGAGATGACTAAAGGGGGATATGATAGATATCTGTACTATTATGAATGGTATGGAGAAAGTGAATAAGTGTTATTTATCCCTTCACATAACACAAGAACTAGGGGTCTTCCTATGAAATTAACAGGCAACAACTTCAAAAACAAACATAAGGAAGTACTTCTCAAAATGCGCAGCTAAATATGTGGAACTTATTGCCACGGGATGCTGTGAAGGCCAAAAGTATAACTGGACTGAAAAAATAATTAGATAAATTCATGGAGGATAGGTCCATCAATGGCTATTAGCCAAAATTATCAGGAACACAACGCCATTTCCCAGATGTCCCTAAACCTTCAAATGTCAGAAAGCTGGGACCAGATGATGGGATGGATCACTCAAAATTGTTCTCTCCTGTCTATTCCATCTGAAGCATCTGGCACTGGACACTTTCAGAGATGGAATACGGGGATAGATGGACCATTGATCTGACCAAGCATGGCTGTTCTTATGATCTACAGCGAAAAGGGAAGTCCTTTTCATAAATCTAGACCCTGGAAAACAAACCACTGAAAATGTACAATTATCTGCTTGACAGTCAAATCTACATTCGATTTAAGACACCAGAAAGTTGAATCGTTTACATAATTAAATAACTCCCATGCTTACTTAGGTGACAATTTCCCTGGTGCATCCCCAGTTTGACGATCCTCTATATTCTATAAAAAAATCTGTCCTAATAGATGGCACCTAATTTGTATAATTCCATCACGTCAGATGAAGGAAAACTGCTACAAACAGTACTTTACTCGCCCAATTCTAATCCAATCCCCAGCAAAATCACCAAGTAGAGTAGCTAAGGAACAGACTCTTGGGTCTTGTTTTTCATTCCTATGAATAACCCAAATTTGCTGCTATTTATTATGGAATATTTCCTTAACTGCATGCTTTTATGGGTAGCTAGTACAATTTTATGTACTACTTTATATAAATTATGTCTTTCCAGATTATATCCCTCTTCTTTTAACCCTTTGTGATAAAAAGGATGCAAATTCATAGGGACCCCAAAGGGCTAGTTTGAAATTATTTGGAAAGCCTTCACCTGCATAATTTCCATTATTCAATTTCTATTTTAGCCCACGTGTACAGCCATAGACAACAAAATGGGGTGGTCAGAAAAAAATGGTTTTACACACATTTCAGTCATTTTCTAACCTGCCTCCCTTCCCAATCCAATATCAAAATAGATGGGGGATCAATACCGTGGAAAAAATCCAAAGAGGAATTCAGTCTTTCTAAAGCAATGGTTTTCAGACAGTACTAACCACAAATCCATTTCTTCTCTAGCTTTGGGAAACAAGCATTTTGTTCTGAGAAGATTGTCCTCCTCAACATGGGGTTATTAGCTCTGATTCAGAGATGACTTATGCTAATGTAACTCCATTAATTTCCAGTGACGTTACTCCTCATTTGAACTGGTATGAGAACTTGAAGTCTTCAAATGAAGACTGAATGCCATTCTGGAAAATAAGCTTTAGTAAACAAACAAGTTTTTTGGGCTCAAAAAAGGAGAAACTGGATGAAATTCTGTCGCTTATGTTATAGAAACAGGCCCACTGATTTGAGGTATTTGGATCTAAAAAATTCTTGACTGCTCACACACAAAAAATACTAAACACACAAAAAAGTGTGAAAACATTACGTGCTTCAAAACTCAAGCTGCCATCTTGATATGAATAAATAGCTGGTACTATCAGTATAAAGTGTGGTTCTATACTAACAAGGAGTATAAAACTGGCATCATGGGCTTCCATGTTTTTTGTATCACAATTACTTTTTGTTTCTCAGTTTATAGGTAAAATGAGGGGTTTCTTTTTATACAACCCAGTTCTTCAAACTTACCCTCGGATCTGAAAATCAGGGTGCACTTTTCCCTGTTTATGCATCATGGAAATAAGGAGTACATTTTTAACAGTGAGAGTAATTAACCACTGGATCAATTTACCAAGGGTCATGGTGGATTTTCAGTCAGTGACAGTTTTTAAATCAAGATTGGATGATTTTCTAAAAGATCTGCACTAGGAATTATTTTGGGGAAGTTCTACGGCCTGTATTATACAGTAGGTCAGACTAGATGATCACAGTGGTCCCTCCTGGCCTTGGAATCCATGAATCCTCACTGCGGGGGAAAATGGGGGGAGTTCTGTAGGCTACATTATGCCTTCACAGTTACACCTCTGGAACCCCATTGCCTTCAAAGTAAGTCCTCCATTGCATTTGTGCAACTGTAACGAAGGCATTTGGGGGCAATCCAAACGTAACTGAGGATCACTTAGTCTGTGGAATCTTTAGTACCGATGATGATGCATTAGGAAAGAACCATAGTGAGAAACTGCAATGTTGGCAAGTAAAACACACAATATTTAACTTAACTGAGCGGCTTTAAACTGGAAGTAATTGATACCCAATAAACAGGAAAATCCACTATGACATTTTTACAGTCACTTTTCAAGTCAAAATTGCATTTTTAAGGCCCTTATTTAGCAAGGTATTTTAAACACGTGTCTAGCTTTAAGCACACAAGTAACTCTATTAAGCTCAACAGGACTACTCGTGCTTAAAATATCTTGCTCAATCAGGGTCTCCAGCCAGTGACTGACAATTTTAGAAATTACTGTATTATTCCTATTGAGAAATTTATTTATTCTTACATTTGGGGTGAGAGTGTCATTTGATTACATTATTCACCCCATTTGCCATAAGATTTACATATCACTAATCATATAATATCATTCCACTGTGCAGCATAAATACATAAAGGCTTCCCTTTTTTGCATAACTTCTCTAAGATACAGCCTTTCCTATCCATCCACACAACTAAAACTCTCATTCAGGCTCTCATCATCTCATATTTCAATTACTGTGGCATCCTTCTCTCTGGCCTTGACAAATACAATCCTGTCCCACTCATATCCATACACAATGCTGCTGCAGAGATCATCTTCCTATCCGGTCACTTTGATCATATCACCCCTCTCTTTGCATCCCTTGACTGGTTCCCTCTTCTCTAGCACATCAAACATAAGTTGTCTTCACTTTCAAGGCCCATCATGACACATTCCCACACTACCTATCAACTCTTACTCAGTACCAAACAGTCAACTCACATCTCTGATTAGCCCATGATGCCAGTTTCCAGTGCCCACTTGTTGCATTTTCAAACAAGCACCTTTGCGCTCTTTCCCTTGCTCCCCCTTTCTAAGTAGGAGGAGCTCCCTGTGAACATCTGCAAAACAAAGTCAATATCCTCCTTCTAATCACTCCTGAAAACTCTCCTTTGCCATGAGGCCTACAAAACCTTAACAGTTAGGTTGCTGGTGTGCTGAGACCACTGCCTACTATGCTGGCCAATATTGTCTCATTATCTGGTACTCTCTCATCAGTCCGTATCCATCTATTGTCTCTTGTCTTATACTTAGACTGTAATCTCTTTGAGGCAAGGAACATCTTTTTGTTCCATGATTGCACAGTACCTAGCACAATGGAGTCCTGGTCAATGACTGGGACTCCCAGGTGCTACAATAATACAAATAATAATATTTGCAAAAGCCTTGGCAGAAGAGGAGTTTACTTTTGGCTCCAAGTGAGGAAAGGGTAATGGTCTTTCTTATTTCTTCCAGCCCAGAGTTCCATATTCTTGATCTGGCTCCTGAGAAAATTCTCTCTCTCACAGTCATGAACCTGCCCTTCTTGGTTGACAGAATCATTGCTCCTATGAAATGCAGCTGTTGTGGAAGGGAGAATTAATATTAGAAAGTCAGGACAGTGACCCTGAACTGGGCACTCTCTGGTTAATGAGGAGCCAATAAAGAAAGTGCCATACTGTGGGTCAAGTGTTCCTAGGGGCTGTTGGTGAGCAGCCAGGTATTTTGAACAATTCCTCCTCAGGAGATTGGACTTCCTTCATGGACAAAAAGAATTGCAGTAGTCCAGCCTCAGATATTAAAACGCATTAATCATTGTGGCCACTGCATTCGATAGGACTGGGCATGATCTGCTGGCCAATCTTGTACAGTAATGGGTGCTTAGAGTAATGGGGATTACTTAGTTTAGTTTATGCAATGATTTGAAGGTGAAAAGAATTAGAAGGGCTAAGTATTATTTAGAAGCAATTTTGCTGATATACCTGGTATTTTCTTCGCTTGGTCTTTTATTGCTGAGCATATTCACACAGAGATAGTTTTTATGTTTATTAAATAGGTCCATCTTCTCCTGCTGCTTATTCCCCATCAAAGAAAGAATCCTCTGGGAAATCAGTATCAACTCCACAACAACTACAGTCATTTTTATTGCACAGACAGAAGATTAGCATTTCAGGTGGGGAATTAGCCCCAGGAGCAGATGAACTATGCAAGTAGGTACAAAAGAGAGTGCAGGCTAGTGTTTACATCAGGGGACTGTGCCCTACATCTTTCACTCGTCATGTGACCTTGTGCAAGTCACTGCACCAGTCCTTTCAACAATCTTAGAAAATTCAGGCATTACCAGATTTTCCGTCATTTTTGGGTGGTTCCTATATTCCGGTATTGAAGCTACCAACTCACAGACTATGTGGAGAGAGCTCAGCAAGAGATAGTGGGAGAGACAAATCCACCAACTGTTTCTCAGATGCCACTAATGAATGCTCTTTTCACACTCCCTACTAAACAGCAATTCATACACTCTCTCTCTCTCGCTATGAAGAGCTGGTCTCTGTAGCAAACAATCAGTCCTGAAGAAGTGTGCTGTGTAGCACAGAGCCCTGGAAAGGAGAAATGAAAGTTTATCAAGTTAAACAAAGGGGCCATGAGACAAATGTGAGGAAAAAGAGGAACAGAAAACAAAGGAGAGATAAAAAAACATGAAAAAAGGAATCAGAGGAAAAAAATGAATGGCAATGAGAGGAAAAGGATGAAGTTAGAGGAAAAAAATGGAG
This sequence comes from Emydura macquarii macquarii, assembly GCF_026122565.2. Lineage (NCBI taxonomy): Eukaryota > Metazoa > Chordata > Testudines > Chelidae > Emydura > Emydura macquarii. Next base: position 6,763,597 of record NW_027133607.1, on the reverse strand, counting down.
GAGGAAAGAGGGGACATTTTTTCTTAACCTGGTTATTAACTTTTAATTCCCTTTCTAGATGGTTTGTGGGAAGTGGAAATGTTTTACGCACCGTGAAAAAATGATGTTGCATACTTTGGATATTTTGTTCCATACTGCGTCACTTATTTAGCAGGGCAGCACATTGAGAGATGTGCTCTTCACCTCTCTAAACCTCAGCCTACTCCTCTGTAAAATAAGGATAATCCTGCCTACTCAACTCACTGAGATGTTGTGAGGCTTAATTCACACTTCGTGCAGTGCTTTCAGAATCTCAAATGAAAGATGCTAAGGGAGAGCAAAATATTTTATTAAGAAAATTTCCCTAGCAACAATAAAAATAGAGAAATAAATGCTGAAAAGCTATGATGTATGTATATAGGCAGAGTTTTCTCTGAAGATAACAGTTTCCACAAGGACTTTTAGAAGAAGAGTTCTGGTTTTTTGGCTCTAACCCAGAAAATAAATTTGCACTCTCTTGTGTGCCTGCCTTCCTCTATTAGATAAGGTAAGGAGATGTATGGACCCACAGGGAATTAGCTGCAAGTCTCCCTTCTGGTCAGAGGTAAGGATATCAAAACAACAATCAACACCAGGAGCAGAAGACAGAATTAAATATAATTAATTTGAACAGAGAATGAAAAAAATTAGGTAAATACATGACTTGCAAGGAAGAAACCTGCTAAGCCATATTAGTGCTTAATATCTGACTGGGAATTAGTAGACTGCAGTCTATTCCCGGTTCTGCCACCAACTCTCTCTATGACCTTGGGCAAGTCACTTCACATCTCTGTGCTTCAGTGTCCCCCATCTGTGAAATGGGGAAAATGATATTTACCAGCCTTTACAAATGCACTTGGTGATCTATAAATGAAACATGCAAGTATTTACACTACTATAAAAACTCACCGCTAGAACTCCCAGGAGTGCTGAACTGGGAGGCATCCAGGAACTTCCAAGGTGCAGACAAATTAGTCACGTCAATAAGAGGTACGGGAGAGGCATCCTTCACAAGTGAACTGGGCAGAGGAAAAAAGCAAACCAACAGCTTCAAATACATTAACATACTATTGTTATTTATTATGGTAGCACCTAGGGACCCCAATCATTGACCAGGATCTTATTGTGCTAGACACTATAAAAACACTTAACGTGGACAGTCCCAGCCCAGAGAAGCTTACAATCTAAGTATAAGACAGGAGACAACAATTGGATACGAAGAGAAAGGGAGAATACAAGGAAACAATGAGACAGAGGAGTCACTAGCATTGCAAGCACATTTAAAAAGACAAGCAACTGAGGAAACCAGAGCCCTGATCCCACAACCAGATGCACAACGGCAGCCCTTCCCCAAATAAAGCCTCACTGATTTAATATGTATCCATGCCCACCTGTGTGGCTCTAGCTGCACTATCAGGACCTAAACAAATTGGATTTTGCTTCAATATAAATGAAACATGCAATTTTATGCAAGAATGCCCTCAGTGCATTCTTCAGAGACCTCAAGACTTTTGATGTACTGTTTTATTGAGGGTTTTTTCTTGGTTATTTTAAAGGGCCTTCTTCCAGCCCTGACAAAATGAAGTCTTGCTAAAATTATGGTATATAGGCATTAAATAGCTGACTACGATCTGGGAGCCTAACCAACCAGTCAGGCAACCAAATGTGCTCCTAGGAGGAATAAAGTCCACTTCCACACCTTCTTCTAAGCAGCTGTCTTTGCATGGAAATCTCCTCCCAGCCCACTCCACAACATCTTACCCCCTCTTCCAAATCACAGCTCAGCACCCCCACATACATGTACATTCACGTCTTCCATGAGACCTATTACCTAGAAAAAACGGTACTTACTACTTTCTGCAATAAATTAATATTTATTTGTCAAGAGTGTATCAAGCTGCCCAACCACATAAGGAAAGCAAGAGGCTGGATGAGGCAGGGGAAACATGAACAAAAAATAATTGTAAAAGAAGCAAAGAATGCTCCTGTAATGAGATTGCTACGTTATCTTAGGGGCCAACACACTTACTCAACACCTACTAATCAAGGCCTAAGCCTACCAGCCTGTGCGAAAACCATACCCCCACGATTCAAAGGAATTAAAAAGTTGCACGTCAGTGTAGTGAAATTAACGACAATATATTCAATGATTTATATTGCAATAGCATCCTGAGATCTCAATCAGGATCAGACCCAACTGTGCTAGGCGCTGTTCTGTCATCAAGTGACAGACCGTCCCTGCCCCAAACAGCTTACAATATAAACAGCGATGAGGTGCGGCAGGAGGGTGTGTGGTAAAAGTAAGAAAGGAGAGCAGGAAAGAGATAAAGGTCCCTGTAGCAGGAACACAGAACTGTAGTTTATCGGCAAGTGTATATATGCAGGCAGCAAGCGTTGTGTTTGTTTTTAATTAATGGGCTGAATGAGCAAGAGACTATGATGACTCATTAACAAGCCTGCTGCCTAGAAATTTCAACTTCAATCAACTTTCTATTTAATAATTTGTTTAATGTAACTGACTGCGCCCCCTCTATTTTGATTAACCCTTCTTACCATTCCTCGCTTCACTACACTATCCTTTTTTCTCCCCTCAATAAATCATAATGCATCTTTTCTCTGTGTAGTTTTCTGTGTGTTCCCTCTTCCCTCCTAATCACTCTGTCTCTTTGCTTCCCTACACTATTTTCTCTCAGTTCAGAAGAATTCTCTCCCCCCCAACTCCTCCAGAATACTTTACTTCTCTTTTCTAGCTTTTCCCATCCATCTCTTCCCACCAACCCAGCCTCCGCATACACAGGGATTGAATTACTAATCAGACAAACAACAACTAGAGGACTAAAGCTGATGAGGTACCTCAATCCTCAGAAGCAGCACCCAGGTGAGAAGCTACCACCCGTTACCTCACTCAAGTTGCTGTCCCCAGACTCTGCTAAGAAGCTCAAACTCCATAACCTCCAACTAGATGCTGTATGATTAGTCTGAAGCTTCCCCCCCTCAGGCTACTGGAAGAGAGGAGGAAAACATGCTGCTCTCTCTCTCTCTCTGTTCATCCCCTTGCCCCCACCACAGCCTCCTGGATACTGCACAGGGATGGGGAATATCTACTTATCTATCCCTCCCCCAACCTCTATTTTTATGTCCTCCTCCCTACTGAACAATTATAGTGGTCTGCCTCTGTTGCTACTTATAGCATTCCTGAACACGTAGCAGAGTGAAACTGCCCTGATTGCCAATGTTACTGCTACCCCACAGGATTACAAATAGCAGCAGTGAAGACTGACAACACTCTGGCCAGTTCTCATCGTGCCACAGCTTGGGAATGTCTGAGTAGCAGCAGCAGCACCGGAGCAGTCTGTCTGCAGGCTCAAGAAGGCAGCATAAACTCGTAGACTTTAAGGTCATAAGGGACCATCATTAGATGATTTTATTCACAACCACTTGAGCTAGAAATATTTTCCTCCCTAATAAAAGGTTAGAATCTGCAGAAGATGATAGCATTTTCTCCAGAAAGCCTCCCTACTCACCAAGGGAGAAAGTGGTTCCCTCACACACACCCCAAGTCCTAAGTTAACACTACCTGAAACCAACCTTATTTTCCCTTTCTCCTTGTTCCGTTGTCCCACACGGTTAGTAGATTTGATGTACAGATGACGGTGCAATTCATCTATTAGAACTAAATGCATGTTCATCTTCTTACTGTGAAGCTCTAGCCTCAGATCACTCAGTCCCTCCACCTGAAGAAGAGGGCCCTCTAACGAGTCCACCGCCGATACCTGGGGAAAAAATTAAATCAATATGACAAATTTTTATCATGTTACTGAATTTTATTAAATACTAAAACAGGGCTCCACTCTCATAATCCCTAACTATTCCTCAATATCCTCAACCCCCTTGTTTCCTTTGGTCGAAGAGAAATGACTTCTGTTCTTTCTGGTACATATCAACACCACAGTGAGTGATAGCCATAATGTTATTTAAAGCAGACACAAATTCAAAATAAGAAAAATATATTTATAATTTTTTTCTTTTAAAAAAAAAAAAAAAAACACAAGTCAACTTGTAAAAATGACAGTTACAAAAAAAATCACTGTGATGAGCACCTTCGAACTTCCCATCAGATATATGTGTGAAAGAGAATCTAGCCTGAACATCGTTTGTTCAACAAAACCAGGGCACAGAGCTTCTTGAAATATGTTTAGCAAGTAACAAGACTGAAAATATTGTGCAGTAATAGCTGGTCTTAAGTCTGCTTGCTCTTCTTATAATAGTGACTTGTCTCACATCTGTTACACAATTAAACCTTCCGAAACTTCAAAGAGCATTCACACCTTTTCCATTATATAGACAGAGGAATCAGATGTGAAGATTTTAGTTCACTTGCCCAAGGTGCTGCAGTGACTCAGTAACACAGCAGAAAATGGAACTCAGGAGTCCTGCATCTCCCGGTCCCCTATTCTAAATGTTAAACCATGTAAGTCTAATTACATGGGAACCACAGGGATTGCTGTTTGCCAGAGGCTGGGAATGGCTGATAGGTAATCATCAAGTGATCCATCCTATTCTATTCATTCCCTCTGAAGCACCTGCCATTGGCCACTATCAGAAGACAGGATACTGGGTTAGATGGATCTTCGGTCTGATCCAGTATGGCCATTCTTACGTTTTTAAAAGTACTCTGAGCCAGCAAGATCTTCTAAGAGGTTACTCTTTTTGGTTTAATTAATATATAATTTCAGAATGAAAAAAATGTTTTCCCTAATTATAAGACTTTAATAAAGTGACAGGCAGCAGCTTAAACTGGCATAATATAGATAGCTTCTCCCACAAAACTCTGCCACTGCACTTCAAGAAACACCCAATGGGCACTAGAATAAGATCCCTAACTAATTTCCAGTTGCACCCTAAAAATTAATTTGACCACAAACCTCTGAGAATGACAAATTGGTAGGTTAAAGGAACACTGTCAATTTACATTTGGCTCAACATTTACATTTTGTAAAGCCGAGCTTTTATAAAATCTATGTCCAACAGAAATGTTTCTGCAATTCTTTTGAATGGCACAGAGAGTACATTTACAAAAGTACGCGGACCATAACAAGCTGGGAGGGGTTGCAAGTGATTTGAAGAAGAGAATTAAAATTTAAAATGATCTGGACAAACTGGAAAAATGATCTGAAGTAAAGGGGTGAAATTCAATAAGAACAAATGCAAAATACTCCACTTAGGAAGGAACAGTCAGTTTCACACATACAAGATGGGAAATAACTACCTAGGAAGAAGTATTGTGGAAAGAGATCTGGGAGCCATAATGGATCACAAGCTAATTATGAGTCAACAGCGTAACACTGTTGCAGAAAAAGCAAACATCATTCTAGGATGTATCAGCAAGAGTGTTGCAAACAAGACACCAGAAGTAATTCCTCCATTCTACTCCACGCTGATAAGGCCTCAACTGGAGTATTGTGTCCAGTTCCAGGTGCCACATTTCAGGAAAAATGTGGACAAATTGGAGACAGTCCAGAGGAGAGCAACAAAAATGACTTAAGATCTACAAAATATGACCTATGAGGAGAGCTTGAAAAAACTGGGTTTGGTTAGTACAGAAAAGAGAAGACTCAGGAGGGACATGATAATAGTTTTCAATTACATAAAAGATTGTTACAAGGAAGAGGGAGAAAAATTGTTCTTGTTAACCTCTGAGGATAGGACAAGAAGCAACAGGCTTAAATTGCATCAAGGTAGGTTTAGGTTGGACATTAGGAAAAAATTCCTAACTGTCAGGGTAGTTAAGCACTGGAACAAATGCCTTGGAGGTTGTGGAATCTCCATCACTGGAGGTTTTTAAGAACAGATTAGACAAACACCTGTCAGGAATGGTCTGGTTATAACGTAGTCCTGCCTTGAATCCAGGGGACTGGACTAGATGACCTACTGAGGTTCCTTCCAGTACTACACTTCTATGATTCTATGAATTCAGAGAGCGACCATTATTTTTTAGTGTTTGAAATCTACACACCGCAGCACTAAAAACCTGAAAGTGGCTAGCAACAAAAGTGAAACTTATTCCATAGACTTTAATCATCCAAGCTGAAAGACATGCAAACATAAAACAGCATAAAGAGAAACGGATTGAATTTTTAAAATCTCTCTCTTAATAATCTAAGCTGTTAGTAAAATAAGTGAAGACATTTGCTTACAGCACCGAATTTAAATTGGCAGTGTTCCTGTCAGCTAGATATTAAAAATGAAAAGCAAGTAGATTCAGTAATCAGACAGCCAACCTAAGGTTTGATCCCTTAATAAATATTAACAGATACTGACCGCTCATAGGCCAACTATGTACTGGTTTAATTACCCCAACATCCAGAATTGCCTTGAAGCAGCCTTCAGCCATTCAGGTCTTTTACGTTAATAATAAAGAAGTTTATAAAAAGAAACTGGACTTCTCTGCCATCTGACAGACTTCCCCAAGAAGTCCATAACTGTGAAATTTGCTCCCTTTCATGGATGAAAGCCTTTGGGGTACAATTTAAGGCATATCTCCTTAGCTAGGCAGTTTCCCAGTTTTTTGGTTTCTGCAGCCAGACGTTAGAGGACTTCATAAGTGCATGGCTGTAGTTTGTGATGTTCTGTTCTGCCGGACCTGTGTTATAGGACTTACGCCTGCATTATTGTTGAACTGTGTATGGTGCCCAGGTACTACGGCAATGCACACAAAATCAAAGTAATTAAATATTAAAATTCTATTTTTAAAGGAAAGACTCTGCCAGGTCTTTGCTAAATACCATAGAATCCCTCCATTTTTACCAGCTGACAGCCACCTGAGTCATTATACATAGTGGCCATCACCCCTTGGTTAGGAGGGACTAGAGGAAACTCCCTCTTCTGCTAATCAGTGTTAGGGAAGGGCCTGCAGCCATTCTAAGTAAGATTTTGTGAATGAGAGGTAGTCATATTTTGATAGAAAGGATAGAAGTGGTGTGCATTGTCTGCCCAAAAGGCTTGATCCTTTGAGGTACTCAGAGTCCTTAACATCCCATGACTTCAATGAAAGCTGGGGGTACTAGGTATTGCTCATTTAACCAGATCAAGAACAAATTCAGGATGACTTAAATGAACAAACAGAGGTGCTGAAAGGATTAGGAACTGGGAAGAGAGTGGGATGCAGCGAGAAAAGAAGAATTACAAAGTGTTTTGAAAGCTGACACTCTACTTCTCACTCACATTGCTGGTCTCCTTTCTTCTTGCTCTTAAAAAAATTGACCATGCACAAAACTAAACTATTATATCAACATAAAACTCTCAAGCAAATCTTTAGAAAAACAAACGGAATAGTCAACTATTTCCTGTGTTAATAAAAAACGTCCATATACATTTACTTTTCCTCTTTGGTGAAAAATACAGGAATTTTTTTTTTTTTTTTTTTTTGAAATGGCATTTGTGACACTTCATATTTGCAGTTAGACATGCTGGAGAGTTACACCCTTGATAATGACACTTTCACAGTGACTGAATTCTAGAGGTAAACAACACAGTCAAGGTGCAATGTCATGCAGGCTTTGAGCTTTTTAACTAGCCCTGCCACACTTCAGCAAACCCCTTTTTATTGTTAATTGCCAAGTCATAAGAGGCTAATGGGGAAAGCTTTTATTTAAAGAACAGTTTTGGTCAGAAAAAATAAATATGGGCCTGATTCAGCTCCACTGATGCTAATGTACAGACTCCTATTGACTTCAGTGGGTGTTGGAATAAACCCTTTGTAAAAAAAAACCAGCATCTTCTAAAGCCTTTTCCTTGTGTGACTGCAAAGTTTCACATAAAGAAGCATTTATTCCTGTTAGTACTTCAAAGGCCATGAACTTACAGAAAAGCAAGCTGGATTCTATTCTAGTTAGCCCATCAAAAATGGTTGGGAGTGAGTAAAATTAGACCAATAAAAAAAATATGGAACACATTAAATGGATTAAAAATTGGCTAACTGATAGTTCTCGAAATGTAAATGTAAATAGTAATTGTGTAATAGTAAAAATGTAAATGTAATTGTAAATCATCATCAAGCAGATTTTTTTTCTCCTGTGGACACACAGGTATTGGTTTGTGGTCCTATGTTACTTAATAATTTTATCAATGAGCTAGAAGAAAACAAAATCATTACTAAAAAAGTTTGCAGAGGACACACAGATTTAGGAAGTGGCAAATAATGAAGAGGCCAGGTTGCCAATACCAGGCAATCCAGACATTCTGATAATCTGGGCACAAACAATGGCATTTTAATATGACCAACTGTGAAGTCATATGTGTAGAACCAAGAATGTAGGCCATACTACAGGATGGTGAACTATCGTGGGAAGCAGAGACTCTGAAAGTGACAAGGGATACGTGGTGGATAATAAGCTGAACATGAACTCCCAGGGCAATGCTGTGGTCAAAAGGGATAATGAGATTCTTGGATATATAAACAGGGAACATTGAGCAGAAGAAAGATTCTATTACCTCTGTATCTGGCATTGGTCCAACTGCTACTAAAATACTGTGTCCAATTCTCGTATCAACAGCTCAAAAAGGATGTTGATATGTTGGAGAGGATTCAGAGAAGGGCCATGAGAATAATTAAAGAATTGGAAAACATGCTTTTATAGTGGGAGGCTCAAGTACCTTGAGCTATTTGGCTTAATAAAGAGAAAGTTAAGGGGTTACTTGCTTAATCTATACATACCTGACTGGGGAACAAATATGTGATAGAGGGCTCTCCAATCTAGCAGACAAAGAAATGACAACATCCCATGTCTGAAAATTGAAGCTAGACAAATCCTGACTAGAAATAAGGTGCAATTTTTAAAAAAAACAGTAAGGTTAAATACTCATTGGAACAAGTTACCAAGGGTTGTGGGGGGTGCTCCATCACTGGAAATTTTTAAATTAAGATTGGATATTTTCCTAAAAGATATGCTCTATTTCAAACAGAAATTAATACAGAGAAATCCTATGGTCTGTGTTATGCAGGAAGTCGGATTAGATCATCACAATGGTCCCTTCAGGCATTATAAGCTCTGCATCTATGAGGATATTAGAGTTTTATTCCCTGCTGTACCACTGACTCATTGAGTGGCCTTGGGCATGTCACTTACACTACTTTTATCTTATCCACTCACAGAATGATTATAATACTTACCAAACTCACAGGGGTTTTCACAGGTGTAAATGGAAATTGGGAGCCTACACTTTTTATGATTCTGCCTTTGTCTAAAAAAGTGACCCTTTTAATAAATAAGCACAACAACTTTCCTAATAAAAATGTACTACAAGTTCTTAAAATGTTTTGATCCTTTGCAGGTTAGGGTCAATCTCATGATCTTCAATCTCAGAATTATAATTAGATCTGAACATATTCCTCCTCCTTTTCCACGTAAATTACAAATTTTTGTTGTTGGGTCCTGTCCCCTCCTTAAAGCTACTACACATATCTCCACTGGTTGATGAATGGTGCAATCTTCCAGCAAGAGAACATAGTGGATTTTGCCACAGGAATCAATAAAGCCCAACACATCTGTCCAGATGCCAACCCAACTGAACATTCTGAATCTTGAAATTATATTTTTAATATAAATTCCTGATTCTGTAGCTCTCTGCTGACAGCAAAGAGAAGAAAGCCAGACCAAAGAGGAGCATGCATGTAGTACCCTCAATGGTAAGCCGAATTTGTCTGTGTGCCTGGTCCCATTCTTTAAAAGAAGGCTGTATCCATTTTGCAAGGCATTCTCCTCTCCATGAATAAACTGAGACCCATATTTCAAAACTAGGGATTTTACAATACACCTACTTTAAAACTGGAGGCAGCCATTTGGCTAACAGATACTAACTGTACAAAACCCTACTATCCAGACCACCGCATGATCTGAATCCCTTTCTTGTCCCCCATGTACCTCATTCAGATAACACAGAGGTTCAGCAAAGACTGAGCAAAGGATTGCGAGGAGGAAAATGATGAGGACAAGCCCCTGGCCATGGGGGAGGCCACCCTGCTACTGAATGATGCCTACAGCAGTGCAGAGAGCCTGCTCCAGCCCCGCTGCCAAGGGCGTATGTGAGCAGGAACAGAAAGCGGAGCTGCAAAGGGCTCCATGTGCTGCCACAGAGTCAGTGACCTCCGATCCCAGTAAGCATAAAGTGCAGGGAAGGCTTTGGTCATGCTGTGGCAGATTCTTGGCCAAAGCACTCAACACCTGCAGGGATGAGGCATCCCAGGAATGAGTGTGCGGGGCAGAACACAGAGATAGGATTGTGAAGAGGAGGATGAGCCCTCAGTCACAAGGGAGGCCACCCTGGTGTTTTATGGCTCCTGCCCCTTCTATTATCCAAACTCCCAATTAACCAAATAAAATTAATGTCCCCCATGCCATTAAGATAATTAGAAGCATACTTGCTTTGTAATGCTGGCATTGTTTAATACTGAAGCAAGTATTATTATTTATTTGTACTGCAGTACCACCTAGGAGCCCCAACCGTGAACCAAGACCCCGCTATGCTAGGTGCTGTACAAACACAGAACAAAGAGACTAACTTTTAAAATTATCAGACACGTAGATGAATACGATTTGTTAGAGAAGAGTCAACATGGTTTTGGAAAGGAAAATCATGCCTCACCAATCTCTTAGAATTCTTTGGTGGGGGAGGGTCCAACAAACAGTGACCCAGTGGATATAGTGGACTTTCAGAAAGCCTTTGATAAGGTCCCTCTCCAAAAGACTCTTAAGCAAAGTAAGCAGTTATGAGATAAAAGAGAAGGTCCTCTCATGGTTCAGTTGCTGGTTAAAAGATAGAAAACAAAGGGTAGAATGGAGATAGATAAATAGCAGAGTTCCCCAGGGATCTGTACTGGGACCAGTGATGTTCAACATATTCATAAATGATCTAGAAAAAGGGATAAACAATCAGGTGACAAAATTTGCAGAGGATACAAAATTACTCAAAATAGTCAAGTTCAAAGCTGACTGAGAAGAGTTACAAAGAGATGAGAGAATACTGGGCTAGATGGACCAGTGTTTACAATCTAAATAACACTTCAGTTTTGGTTCTGAAGTTTCATATGTTAAATATGTGAGCGTTTTGGATCTTTTTTAAATTCAGTAGCAGTAATGTCTTATAGACTTCTTTCAGAGGAAAAACAGAATTGATGTCCTAGCCACAAGCAGTCTAAGAAAAATGGGGGGGGCGGGGGAGGGGAGGAATTAATCCTAGTGAGTTCAGTGATCTAGTTCAAACTCAGAGTGTACAGATCTAAATTGCCTCTACAGTTTCAGAATTGGTTGTTATTCTTCACTTCCTCTCTTAGAATATTGGTGCGGCTTTTCTGAATGTTACTTTGTCTCATCCCAGAGGTATCTGGTTTTCAGAGAAGGATGAAGGAATTATGCATGTATTATTATATAGATAAATAAATAACTTTGAGATCCTTTCAGATGAAAGATGTTATATAAAATAGCAATGAAACCAATAGTCAGCCACAGTGACCAAAAAATGGTGTCTGAGACACACCACCACAATATCTCCCTACACTTAGAATAGGATACAATTGTGGTTGCTGAGTAAGCATTGGTATTATAAAGGCAACCAGAAAGTTATAAAAGCATCTTGAAAGACTTATCAAATCTTCTGTCAAAGTACATTGTAAAATGCTTTATTCAAAATTCTGCATTCATGTGGTCAATGGCAGAAACAGTGTGCTTTTGTGGAGTACTAAATTTATCCCATAAATGAGCTAAGGAATTTAGCTCTCTATTTGTGAGAGGTGAAGCCATGAGAGCTTGATGTCATGGGATTGTTTCCATTTACGAGCAGCACAGCTATTTTGTAAAATGACAGGACTAATGTTCTTTCGGCTGTAGTGTCGATAAAGAACAGACATTAGATTCCCCACCCCTCAAGCTTTGTTTTTTCTAACCTCCTCCCTTATCACAATAATGACTCAAACCCCAAATTAAGGACACAATTAATACTTAGTCCTTACATACTGCTCTTCATCAAAGGAAATGAGAACTAACAATAGCTAGAAAACATGCCGTGTGAACAATTTTTTTTTCAAAATTTCATTTTAACCTAAGTTTTCTAACCAGCTCTAAATTGACCCTAAATGTTCTCTTAAGAAAACACATTTCTCAGCAAAATTTCACACTTGGAAACAGAGTTAAAAGATGAGAGTTGGGGAGGAGAAATGCTATAAAATACAAAATGTTAGTTTTCCATCATTTATGACGGATGGTCAAAAAGGTCACAGTTCCTGGAGGTTCATGAGAACATGGGGTTGGGCACCGCACATCAGGTCCTTCTTTGGGCAAGAAGAAATACAAATAACGGATGGTCAGAATGGGAGTAGGGACTGAACACTAAGTTTATATTTGGGACAGGTCTATTCACAGTTCAGAGGTCACTTGGTATATTAACACAAAAAAGCAATAGCTGGATGAGAAACTATGGAGGAAAGGCGCATTGGAAAAATAATGGAAAGCATAAAAATGTCATAGCTCACAAGAGGTAAAAAAATAAGCCACACACAACAATACATAACAAAGGGGAAAAAACAGCTGAACTCTCTAAACAACATGGCAAATAAATATCAGCAACCTAGAAGGTTTTAACTGCCCAGTTGTACGAATAAAGACAATGCTGACATTTAAAAGGGAGAGCATTGATTTAAAAACAAACAAACAAGAAATTCAATTTCATAGGAGACAGGAAAGTAAAATGACTAAACAGATGGTTTAAATGTGTATGGCCAGATCCAAATTGGCATAGCTCCACCAAAGTCAATTTAGACCTGACTTACAACAGTGGGGGGTCTGACCTATAATGTTTGCCACAGTCAGCAAGAAAAGGTGGATGGGAACAGACAGCAAAAATCTCAGCAGTGAGAGACTATCAGACATAAAGGGAAAATATGGAGAGTGGCTTAATAATAAGGGCCATGATTCATGATTCCGGCTTGATAAAGCTGGGGCTGGGATGATTTAGTTGGGGTTGGTCCTGCTTTGAGTAGGGGGGTTGGACTAGATGACCTCCTGAGGTCCCTTCCAACCCTAATCTTCTATGATTCAGCAAAGCACATAAGCATGTGCAAAAACTAAGCGTGTAAGTAGCACCACACTAGATAAGTGATCCTCAAACTTTTCCCACCCGGGGGGGCGGGGGCAGCGGCGGCCTCAAAAACCAATTGCAGTTTCATGTTGTGAGTAAAGTTCATGGAAACAGGATTGTGGGATTAGAGCCACGGTATGATGCTGAGTAGAATAGGAGCTGGGAGGTTGCGGCTAATAAAACCCTAAAACTGACTGGGGTGTGCCTGAGTGCTGGTTCACCTATCCCCACTGCAGTCAGCTCCATAGGGGAATAGATTTTACCTCAGAAAGGAACACTGGGGCAGGTGAGGAAGCAAGAGAGAGGAGAAATGAGGTGCTGCTCAAGTTGGGGCAGACACAGAACAGGGTAACAGTAAAAGCAAGAGGAAACAGGCAGTGTTTCTCCATCCTTCTCCTTCACTCACTCCTGTGGGATTTTGTGGCCTATTTCTTATTTTATGAGGTGGAACTCAGCAGACTGCCCCTCCCCAACACACACACACAGCCCATCAGTGGGGTGAGAAAGACCAGAAATATATTATATATTGGTCTCAAAAGAAATATTTCCAAAGGTCCAAAACTGACCCTGCAACATTAACAAGTGAAGAGCAGAAATGAAAAGTTATAAAAGATTCAGTGCTAATGAAGATCTTACCTAAGGGAATATTTCAGAAATGGCTAAAGTCATCCGGAGAGAAAAACTAATGGGAATTTCCACACACAGACAAAAAGGGGAAGGAACAAATCAAGACTAAAGACTGAAATAAGTGGAACATGAACATACAACAGGAGGCAATGCTCAGGCGCGCAGGAGAACGGAGAATGAAATACCTTCATCCTCATTCAAACAGACAATATTAGAACAGCAGTTTGATAAAGGGAAACAAAGTAGATGTATTACTTACAAGCTGCACAGATCAACAAGTAAATATTACTTTGCATTTATACAACACCTTTTATCAAAGGTTTCCAGGGAGCTTTATATCCAGATAGCACCACAGAAATGCAGACACCCCAGCAGAAATAGGCAATGACCAACAGGTGCACATCACGCCGCACAACAGTGAGAAGGAGGGTGTTTAGTGGTTAAGAAAAGTGAGGAATTTTTAATGTCCTCACAGAGCAGATGGGCAGCTCAGTTTTTATGGAGTCATCTAAAGACCAATTACACTCTATTGTTTTACCTCCTGAGAATTAAGGGCTGAGAGTCAACCCTTTGATTATAGGGTCTATTGGTTTCATAGTATCATAGAAGTTAGACATCAAAGAGAACTATTAGATCACACAACCAAAATCATTGCTAAAGAAGTACTGTTTACGTATTATAATAGTTCTAGTTTTAAGATGACCCAAATGATAGCGCTACCACCACTTTCCCTGGGAGCATAAAGATCTCACCAGTAGGATGTTTTGCTTAAAATTAAGCTTAGATCTTCCCTTTCTCATTTTCTTGTTAGCACTCCTATATGCCGCCCCCCTCCCCAAATGTCCTACACTAACTGCTTTTCCTCCTTGATTTTACAAACATTTTAAGGTCTGTGTCCCTCATAAGCTGTCTCTTACCCCAGCTACGCGAACTTAGCTTTTTCAAATCTTTCCTCAATCCTTCCAGCCCCCTAGATCATTTTAGCTCCTATTGAACTCCTTCCAATCCAGCGATGCCTTTTTGTCATGAAGTGCCCGGGACTGCAAGTGCCAAGATGCTGATTCTCAGAGACAGAGTGCGTTACTACTGCTTTCCTGCTCTGTGGAACTATTAACTTCCTGTTCACTTGTATTCTAGCACAAAACCTTAATGGCAACCTCCAGAATGTTAATGAATAATAACTTTCCAAACGTAAGGAGTGTGTGACAGTCAAATGTACCAATCTATTGATACAAGAGTGTCTGAGGTAACACTAATGTTTTGTACTGGAGTACCAGTTTCAGGAAGAGGGGATGCATAAAGCTTTTCAGCATCTGTTGAAGGTGGATGTGAAAGCCTTATGCAGTGTGCTACCAACACTGTTGTAGGCACTGTGAAAGTAGCTAGGAATGTAAGACTTTTCACTTAACTTGTTATTCCCAAATTCAGATTTGATGGGATGTGTCCTGATTCAACCTTAGCTGTCACTAAGCAAAGTTTGAGTGTGCTATGTAGACTGCAAGATCTTTGGACCTGTCTGTACAATAACTAGCACAACAGGGCACCCATCACATATGGGACCTCACGTTCTTATTGTATTTCAAATAATTTTCTCCCAAGTCTATTGGCTTGCAATTTTCCAAGTTCCTCCTGTTGTTTTCAGCCCATATTTCTAATCCCTGTAGCTCCCTCTGTCCTGTTTCTCTATTGGCAATGGCATTTTCAACTCCTTTCAATTTACTATTGTTTGCAAATTTCACCAACGTTCCATTTACAGTAAATGAAGATGTCCTGTAAGACAAGAATTAACACCAATCTCTAGAGGTAACTATAGCTTGCTCCCCAAATGGGAACATTTTACATAGCCCTTTGTTTATGGACAGTTTAGCATAACCCTTGCATTCTAAGTGCTTCTGTCAAAGCTTTTCTGAAGGCAAGATTTCATGCAACATTGTGCCAAATTTACCCACTGGCAACTGGATTGATTTCAATGGAGTCACACTAGGTCACATTCATTCCAGGTGTATTAAATGCTTTACTAAAAATTCAAATATATATTAGGCTCCACTGCATCAAACACAAGCTGCTCATCTTCACTTTCAAGGCCTTTCATGGCCTATTCTACCCAGTATCTCTCATTCAGTACTGAAATGTCGACTCTTCCAATGTGGCCAATAATGCCAGCCTCCATCACCCACTTACCACGTTTCCTAACAAGCACCTCTTGGTGCTTTCTCCCATGCTGCCCTTCATATTCAGGAGCAGCTCCCTATAAACATCCACAAAACTAACACTTGATCCTCCTTCAAATCCCTCCTTAAAACTCTCAATTGCTGTGATGCCTCCAAAAGACTTGACAACGATTAGGCTGCTGGTTTGCTGGGACTGTGGCTTATCATGCTGACCAATATTATCTAATTGTTTCCTTGTATTGCTCCATCTATCTGCTTTTGTATTAGATAGTAATCGTATTTAGATAGTAAGTGCTTTGGGACAGGGACTGTCTTTTTGTTCCATATTTGTACAGCCCTAGCATAATGGGGGCCTAGTCCATGACTGCAGCTCCTGGGTACTATTGTAAAACAAATAAATAATAATATATCTCCTTTCCCTTCACCCACTAATTTTGTAGTTCTATTTTTAATATGCAATCAGGTTTGTCTGGCAAGATGTATGATTTATGTTGTTCCATTATTCTCTATATCTTGAATTATTTCTTTCTCTTAATAAGTGTTCCATTATTTACTAGGGAGAGAACTATGATTGTGAGATTCAGAATTAAAGAGAAGTAATTGCAGAAGCAGCGATTACTGCAAAAACATTACTACAGCAGCATTGTAAGAGAAATTAAAGTGGTTAATAATGTTGCAAAAACAGCCTTGATAAGTCAGCTTAATAAAAACTACCAAGGATTCCAATGGCAAAAGAAGGATTTTCATTCAATTAGAAAATGGATGGGGCTGGCTAGAAATTTAGCATCTATTTTTTTCTTGATCAACTGAAAGGGAACCATCACTAAATTTTTCCTTGTTAAACTGAAGATTCTTGCTCAAGACCTCTAAGTGATGGTAGGACTACTGTGTGTTGGAAGGATGTGACTGTAAGCCACAATGTTATCCGCTGTTTGGATGGTACATCCAAGAGGGGGATGTATCATTAGACAGACAGGGATGATTACCTCAAGCAAAGATCTATATTTTTCTTACTGTGTCTACAGTGTAATCAGTGGAGATCAAATTAAGTGTTCAGAAGTGCTCATTCTAAACCAAAGATTTGATCACGACTGTACTGGTGCCCCCCTTTCACAGGAAGTCATCGTGTAGACCCAGCAGATTCTCACAATTAAAAACAGGATGCTGGCTACCTCCATTCCACCTTCATTACCGCATGCTTTTTATTTAATAAACCTTCATCATCTTAAATGAATGGTTGTTATTAGTTGAGCTAACAGCCAAATGATAATACTCCAGAGAGATATCAGTGCTTGTTGGTGCATTAACTAAGAGAATGGAGGGGCTGAGGTCAAGCATGTGTTAATGCAAATGAGGCAATATTAGGCACTAACAGTTTAATGCAATAGACTCCCTCAGATAATGGAATTCACTGGATAAAAGGAATGAGATGAAGTTATTGATAGTATATTAAGGGAAAAAAGGATAAGATGTTACAAAAGGAAAGAAACACTCCACTTATTAATTTCTACCTTCAAATATCTTTAAATCTATCGTAGATAATTACAGAAACTGAAACAGGATCAGAAAATTGAATTAACGAGAAATACAAAAACAGAATTTCTTTCCAGCTCAGTTCTAACACTTAATAATTAGCACTAATGCCTTTTATAAGGAACTTAAAGTACCCTCCAAAACCTAATAAATTAAGTCTTATAATGTCCTTTTGAGATAAACAAGTAATACAAACAACATCTTAGTATTAATAATATATCCATTTAGCATATGAGGTCACTGAGGCACAGCAGAGCCAGGGCCAGAAATCGGAACTAGAAGTATACTTCAATTATAAGCTCCTTGAAGCAGAAACCAGCTTTTTGATCTGTGCTTTTACAGCACCTAGCCCAATGAGGTTCTAATCCATCACTAGAACTCCTAGAAACTATGGTAATACAAAATAATAAATAAGAATAAGAACTCATTACTTCCATACTCATGTGCTAATTACCAGAACATATTGTCAGTAAACATCAGCTATAATAAAAATAAATAAATAACTTGTTTCCTTCCTTACCCCAGTCAAATCCTATAGCTATTACCAATGAGCAGACCTAGGATTCAGATATCTCAGCATATGGATGCAGACAGTGAACTCAGCATATATCAGCACAATCGAAAATGACTTAATTTAACTGCAAATTAGGCTCCCATTCAGAACGAATGATCTTAGGCTGAATGCTTTTAATCAAATACAATAATAAATTGTCAACTCCACAAGCTCAATTCTAGAGTCTAAAACTGAAGTTTGTTGCCAACAATGTGACCTGCCTTCAAGAAGTAAGTCTAGCTCTCAAGGGAAATCTTGGATGCTATTATTCACCTTAGAAAGCAGAAAGGGAGAGCTATGTACTTCTTTCACTGGCACAAGGAAACCGAAAACAGGAGCACTTAATGTTTGAAGAAAAAAACGTAACAAAAAGCTAACTCCTGACCCAATGCGATGAGGACATCATCTAATCTCTACCCCATCCACAACTTTTAAGTCTTGTGGCAAAACTTCCACAGAATAGAGAGAAAGGATGTTCTCATCGTTTAGGCACTCGATAGAGACCTAGAAGATCTGAGTCTGCCGCAGACTCTTTGCAACCCGGGACAAGTCACCTAGCCGCTCCTGTCTCATCTGAAAAGCAGAGGGAAATAAATAGTTTTCCCTACTTCCCAAGGGTGCTATAAAGATAAATTCACTTATAATCGTAAGGCATTCAGACACTTGTATGGAGGCCATATAAGGAAATACAATAATAAAACAAACTCCCAGAGAGCACGCTGGTGAGGTTTACAGTAATCAAAGCAAAGCAGGATGCTGAAAAGAAATCCATCCTCGCTGCTAGCCTAATTATGTAACATTAGTGTGCTTTGTTAAACAGCTGGTCCACTCCACCATAGCTGTAGCTGTGCTCTAGTGCCAGGGAAGCAGATGTGTGTAAATATACAGTTCATCAAGTGGTTTGGGATTCCTGTTAACGAAATGAGCTTTATCAATATAAATATTAAACACAAAAAACGATGTTAAAAGGATAGCAGGGCTGCACAGTCAGCCATTAAGAAGTTAGGAAATGCCAGATTCAAGGTTGCCTGTACAATCTTAATTTGGTCCCTGTGTGGCTTTAACATTATGATACAGTCTATTACATGATGACATGCTGTTTGTTCTTCTTTAGTGTGTCATTTCCTAGGTTTAAAAAAAACTGAAAAAACAAATTCCATCATGTGACATCATATTTACATCAGCAGGGTTGGAACCTCTACAGCCGCAGCACGGACCTCTGCCACTTGAGCTAACAGAGGAACTGACAGCAGTAGTATGCTGTCATCCTCTATGTGGGTCAACACTACAGCAGGATGAGCTGCACACTTTGCTGCTCTGCTTCAGAGATATTTGCTGGCAGCAGAGGAATAATGAACTCCGGAATCATGGGTTCTCTTCCAAGCTCTAGAAGGGAATGTGCTCTATTTGTCAGACACTTCTGCCCCTGCTTTCCCCAAACTTAAGAAAATAAGAACAAAAGAATGGCCATACTGGGTCAGACCAATGGTCCATGTAGCCCAGTATCCTGTCTTCCGACAGTGGTCTATGCCAGGTGCTTCAGAGGGAATGAACAGAACAGGGCAACTGTGGAGTGATCCAGACCCTGTCATCCAGTCCCAGTTTCTTGCAATCGGAGGTTTAGGGACACCCAGAGCACAGGGTTGCATTCCTGCTAGTAGCCATTTGTGGACCTATCCTCTATCAACTTTTCTAATTCTTTTTCTTCTTTCATATGGTGAAAAATTCTAGGTAGCAACGATTACAAATTTATATCTAGGTTTGTAGCCAACATGTTGCTGCTACAATGAGCTGGTGAATGCTGTTCAGGCCCTCAATGAAAGAATGAAGGGGACACTCAGATATGATGTGCACCATCATCTGTGATTGGTGACCACGGTCGCATACAAGTGTTTGCCTCATTTTCCATTTAAAGAGGGTTTGTCCACATCTCCCATGAGATGCCATGATGCGATTCAATCTGCTCCAGTCTTTCCAACACAAATCAAAACCCAGTGGTTCCTTGGCAGGGTCAACAATGATCTGTTTATTTTGATTGGTCAAAATGCTCCACTGAGCCTCAGCCTCAGAGCTGAATGTAAGGATCTTGATGTAGTTCCATAGAGGGTTGTGGGATTTTAATCTTGTCTTTGGCCGGTTCTGCAGGTCATTGTGAAACAGGATCCTTTTTTTGCATTGACATGGTTAAAAAAGTGAGATGTCTGGGCAGCTTTTCTAATATCTAGAGGCTGGATGTGCGATAGGATTGGGAGACAGCCAACTAGAGTCTATTTGAGCATCCCTGATACTACGTGTGTGGTGTTATTGAGTTGAGTATCAAGGAGTTTAGTGCGACTATTGTGAGACCACACGAACACAGCATTCAGCTGCAGAAAGTACCAAGGCAATCATTTGTAGGTCCGTGGACTGGAGCCCCATGGTGTTCCAGTAAGATTCCTAATAAGCGCAACATGAGACCTGACTTTATCGCAGGCGTTCTTGAGGTGTTACCAGAAGGTCAAACTCCAGTCCAGCATAATGCCGAGTTAATTTGGATTAGCCTCAGGCCTGATGCTCTCACCACAGAAGTGCACATCAAGTTTGGTATTAGCCATTTTATTGTTCAGATGGAAAGCGATCATTCTTTTTTTAACACAGTTATACTTCATAACATCTTCTGGCAATAAGTTCCACAGATTGACAAATTTTACACTCGACGTTTCATAGTTTATGCTCCTTTCTATTTTCCTCGGTCAGATCTGAATTTTTAAAGAATGCTTTTTTGCCTCTAACTGCCTCTTTTACTCTATTTGTTCCCTCCAGACTGTTCCCAGACCAGTCCTCTCTCTTTCGCCCTCACACTCCATCACCTTGTTGCTGTTACCTTGTCACCGAGTATCTCAGCCTTTTCCTCCAGATTCCCTGTTCAAGTCCCAGTACCTTCTACTCCTCCTAACACCTAGCTGGTCCGAGTGTTTTCCCCAACTCTCCTGGATATCAGCCCACAGTATGCTAGATGAAGCACTGCCCTCTATTGCAGAGAACATCAAACCTCCTCAAGTGCATATTATGTCAGTCACTAGTGGACATAGGATATAAACCCAAGAATGAATGGTGCTGCTAGTAATGATTATTTATTCTTAATATATGTATCCTTTCTCCAATTATACAACTATTGATTCCTAAAAATGTGCATATAAAAAGGAGATCAAAATAATTAAGGACCTCAAATGAGACTTCAGTGGGAGCTATGCATGTTCAAGGCTTTACACTGAGGAGGTTTGAAACAAGTTTTTTTACTTGTGGATTATGTGACTGGCCATTAGTACAGCGCCCCAACATTATTCTCTTTGGCTCAGCTTGCAGTACTTCACTGCAATTCTGCACTGAATTTTTGGGGGACTGTGGTACTCTGTAGTTCAATGTAGCACCCTGGAACTCCCACATTCACCACTGTCATATAATTATGATATGTTTTGTATAATGTGTGCCTTGTGAGGTATCATTTTAAAAGTCTTGATCTGTTGAACATTAATATCCTATTGGATTGTTTGTACTATCATTATATTTGACATTATGAAGCATTGCTATATGTGTCACTGAAATACGTTATGAGGTTGGGAACACCCACAACCAGCCTTTCAGGTACAGCAATGGAGTAGCCATGGATAGCCAGACAGCTTTAATGGCTCATCAACACCCATCAAGGAAAGAATCCACTATCTAGAGGCTTCTCAGAGAGAGCATGTATGCAATGGAGGCTGTTTGACCAATGGGGACTACCTAATCCCCATGTCACAGCAAAGATCTTTCTAGCAAGATGGAAGAAAATATAAAAGGTGGAAGTGGCATTATCACTGGGCCTTTCTCCCCATCTCAACACCTGGAAGATAAAGCCTTTGAACTGAAGGGGTCTGGTCCCAGACTGGAAAAAGGGTCCAGTCTGTGGACTGAGAAACAGAAATCTGTTTAAACAACGAGAGTTCTGTAGCACTTTAAAGACTAACAAATTTAATTTCAGCAGGCATAAGCTTTCATGGGCTTCAGCCCCCTTCCTCAGACGCAAATCTGCTTGTACCACCTGTCAGGGAGAGATACTGCTCGATTCAAATCCTGCTTAGTTTATAGATCTTAGACTGCAAATTTATTTTTCTTTCTTAAGTAACCAACTTAGATCTCTATGCTTGCAACTTATAAACACTTAAAATCTATCTTTCTGTAGTCAATACACCTAAAACAGCATGTTTTGGTTGAAGTGCTTGGGAAATGTCAGCTCAGTTTACAAAGAAAAATGTGCGTCCACTTCACTCTAAGGGAGTGGTGAAGTTAATGAACTTACACGGGTCAGGCTTCTGACTAGTGCAAGACGGTACAGTTCTGGGGTGCAAGGCTGGGAGGAATTGGTTGGTGCCTCTCTACAGTTGGTTTGAGTGTGACTGGTAGATCATTCATGTAACTCAGCTGGGTGTGTCCCTGCCTGTGGATGTCTGTGTGAGTGCAGTGCCTATCAGATGTTTTTACCTTGACATCAGCATCACCTTGTGAGGGCCAGCCCAAGTTGGTGAGACAGAGGGCTAAGCAGTCCTACAGTTCAGGTTGCACCCCCGGAACCCCATCACAGGGACGCTATATCATAGATGTTGCATAAGTGATGTTCAAAGCTCATCGGTGCAATTTTAGATTGATGTAAACAGCTGGATACAAAAAATCCATGTCTTAAAAAAAAAATCTAACTTCATATAAATATGAGCTGTCACAAAATACCTTTGTATCTTGCTCATACTTTTGGGAAAAAGCTGCCATTCTTATATTAATAATTCTTCCCAGAATTAATCAGTCATTGTACATTAGAACCAGCAGCTGGAGTGTTTTGAGTGATAATGAAACCTGTAACAAGCCATCTTCAGCCATCTTTTCCAAACAATAAGGGAATTAAAATTTCAATTTAAATGCAGGGGCTGAAACACGCTTCAGTAGCAAAATTACTTCAATTAATGTGAGTGGAATACAAAGAACAGACTTCAGAAATGTGATGCAGCAACCAGAAATTATGCCATTAATGTGCTTGCATCAACCCAACACAAAAGCTGCAAAGGTCTAATTTAGACTGTACATATCACAAAGCTACAGGCAACAATATTAATCAGCTCTCCAATTTCAATGCAAGGGATACAAGCGCCTTGTCAGATCACTTTGGGCTTTTTATAAACCAACAGCAGCTGTTTACCTTGAGGAGGGAAACAAAAGGACAAGCACATCTATAAACTGCATCCCTGACAATTTAATAATTATTTTACATAATATTCAGATCATATAAAGAAAGAAAGGTATTATCCTGCAGCCAGCACATGATTATAACATCACATTGACAAACAGGAAGAATTAAAAGATGATGGCAAAAGCCAACAAGCCCTCAACAATTTTTGTCTATTAAAGCAGTCAGGATGTTGATATGTTATTGTGTTTATAAATTACAGCTGCACTGGTCTTGAAATGGGAATTGCAAGTACTGATGAAAGGATTAATAGATGAATACATTTTCATTGCAGCTTCCTCTAGGTTTTCTTGGTTTAAAAGCCAAATGGTAACTCCTTATAGTAATGTACCTTGATGAACCACAACAGATAACCTCAGCCAAAGAACCAACAGAGTATGGTTTAGCAGCCTGAGCACGAAGAATAGGCACTAACACTCACTCCCCTTATGACCTTGTGCAAGTCTCAGCTGTGTGTACTTTTGTTTTCCCAGCTAAGAAACTGGGGTGATACTAACTCATAGGGGAGTCGAAGGATTCGTCAGTATTTGCAAAGCACTTCAAAGACACTCCTATAGCAACAGAATCACAATTGGCACAGAATGGAAATTGGACTATTGCTCTCTGGAAGAACACCACTATCACAAAGGAGCGATATGTTGGGGTATGGCCCTCTGCAACCACTCTTTACAGACCAACAAGCTAACTCTTTAACAGGTTTAGCTAGGTCAAGTGTAACAGAGAAAGGAAAAAACCAACAGGTTAACAATAAAGAGTTTAAACTGTCCTAATACTAATATCCCCGGGGTAACTCTTTCTACGGTGAGCATTGCTGGTTTATACCAATTTCTTAACCAGTTATTTTGAATATAAGAGAATGTCACCTCTCACCCCAGTTAACATATTTCCTCTATCAAGGACTTTGACAAAACCCACCTCAAAAATCTAAATAAATGCTACCCATCCCTAGGGTTCTAGTCATGACTCTATTAACGCCTTCCCAGAATTATAACATGCTTGACTTAATATTTTATGTAGCACCAGAAATTTCCACAGTGATTTACAAAACAGAGAGATTCATTACCTGCCCCAAACAACTTACAATAAGGTAGACAAGAGACAGGACAATAGTTCATATAAGGGGAAGAAGGATGAGGAAAACAAGGCTGAAAAAGGGTTCAGAAAGAGGTTTTTAAACAAGGAGGACAGACAGGACCCCTGGCAGACAAGATGTACAGGGTGACATGAAAGGAGGCACAAAGGCAAGAGTGCAAGGAGTTGAAGAAAACAGCCAAAAGAGAATTGGAAGAAGTGTAATGAGTCATAAAGGAAGGAAAGGGACAACAAAATGGAGTCGTACAGGGAGGCAGGACTATGTACGTCATTAAAGGCCAAGATGAGGAGCCTGAGTCTGAGGCAGAGAGTGACAGGAAGCCCATAAAAAGATTTCATGAGAAGTGAGAGGGCAAAACATGTTTCGGACAGTACAGAGAAGAGGGGCCAGAGAAAATGAAATCGAGAGCAAGTTTTGGCTGTGGGAATAAGTGAAGAAAGGATAGGTGATGCTGAAGAGGAAGAAAAAACAGGAATTTGAGAAGTGACAGATTACAAGGCAGGAGAGAGGAGAGTCAAAGGTAACACTGAGGTTGTGAGCGTGGCAGACCAGAAGGATAACAAAGTTGACGATGGTATTAAAGGAAGGAAGTGAAGGAGAAGATGTAAGAAACAACATTATTCTGTGGAGGAATCACGAAGACTATGAACAGAGAAGCCTCTCATCCCTTTCCTTATTTTACAGGAGGTTATTAATGTCATTGGTAAAGAAAGGGTAGTTTAGGTAGGGCGTAGAATCTAGAATGGTGATGAAATCTAGGCACAAAGCCCTAAATGTTAGGAAATAGGAGAGGAGAGAAATAGGACAGTAATTGGTAACAGTAAAAGAGAGACTTGAGTTGTGAAGCAAGAAGCCTCTCCTCCTCTGCAGTGAATGAGAAAGCAGCGGGGCTGCAGGTTGGAGAAAAGGGAATGGGAGAGGAAGGAGGAAAATTCTTGCTGGCAAGAGTCAATTTTGTTTTTTTCCCTAAAAAAAGGCGAGATCTCAGTAAAGAAGGAAATGGAGGCAGAGGACTGGAAGGTAGTTTAAAGAATGAAAGGTAGAGGAGAGATGGCAGGGATGATAGCACAAGAGCCTGTCAGGAAGGAGATATTAGGGAAAGGGAATTGACGGAGCTGAGAGAAGGAATTTACAGTAGAGGAAGTCATCAGTGAAAATAGGAAACCCAGCACGGCAATGGCCAAGGAGCACAGTGACAGAAGGAAGGAAAGGAGTCAACTGAAGTGTAAAGAAGGTAGCTTCAAAAACACAAACCATAGACAAGAGACAACGGTGAGGAAGGGAGATTAGAGACCCAGAGCCCATGTCAGAAAGGCTGAGAGTAGTAAAGAAGCCAAAGAGGTTGATAGGCTGAAGATCAAGAAAGAAGTGTGTGACAGAACAGAGTAAAAGAGAACAACACTGCAGAAGAAAAGCAAGCAGTGGACACAGAGAGAAAAATCTATTTACCTAAATAGCTGAATTAGCCGACTCTTATTCACAAATATGCATCAGTGTTAAGTATCACATCTTACCAGCATGTCAGTTGCATTGAGGTAGTGCTTGCTGGCCATGCACTGTTCCAGTTTCTGGGGCACTTGCTTGATGTTCTCAATCTCATCCAGCAAATTCAGGACGTGCTTGTGCTCGATTCCTTCTATCCACAACTTGCGCAGCTCGTCCCGCTTGCAGTGCAACAGCATTTTGCATGACAGGAGATTCTCCTTCACCTACAAGCAACATGTTGAAGATGAGGTCAGTCTAATGCCCCTTCTCTTAGAGCCTGGTCGGCACTTCCCCTAACTATTTTAACGTGAGTTTCAACTGGCAATAATCAAACTCACATTTTTAAAAACCAGCCGATTATTGCTCTCTATCCCAGGGGAATCATACAGTCATCTTACATAACGACAGCAACCAAAGGGGAAATGAAGTGAAGCTAGGTGCCAGGGCTTAATTCAAGTTTTGTGCCATTAGTGTATGTTTTACTGAAGTAGCTTTAATGGGATTCCACACATGTTCATCTTAACACCAGGACTAAAGAGCTACTTGCAGCTGTTTCCAACATTTATTCAGCATTTAGGAATGAAACAGGAAGCCAATTGTTTAGTGTAAGCAAATAACTAGCTACTATTTTGTTCCTCTGTAAACATTGTCTGTCTGCCTATTAAACTCTTGTGGCATCTCTTCCCCTCCTCCTCCTTTCTAGCCATGTTTCTGTTTTAAGAAACTGGACTGTAGTGTAGGATCCCTGTAAACTCAGTAGCTCAGGTGACACCGAATTCATTTGCAAGAGTTTATCTAACAAGATGTCTGAAAGAATGCCAAAATAGATAGTAATTTGGATAAAATTCAGCTCAGCATCTACATTACACATCCAGACACTATAACGCTCAGAAAAAAACAGTGCAATGTCTGCCATTCGCTTCATTTGAAAATCTCCAGCCATTTCTTGCAGGTTGTCAAAGAAGTTCTTGTTTTTCTATCACATCCCTACTGACAGGAATCAGAAACGTCTCTGCACTTTAGTTCCTGGCCACAACTACTGCGTTCACACTGTTTTCAAGTCTTCCAATTATCCTAAATTCCTGGGATAAGGTCAATACAACCCAATTTTTCTTGTATGCCATAAATGGATAACCACTTAAGTACCTTAAAATCAGCAAGCAATTAACACCACTTCACACACAGTTTTTACACTAGTTATTTGGTTCAGTGATCAACTATGAATATTTAGGGCCTAACCCCTTCTTAGGCAGAACTCTCATTAATATCAATGAATTAATAATGCAGAGAAGACCTTGGATTTATTTTCAAATTATAGAATCTTTATGGCCATATAACAATGCTTCAATTGCAGCTTTTTCCCCTTCTATCACTCCTTTGAATGAAGTGAAGAGACATCCTGAAACATACGGATGGACCAAAAGAAAGACAACTGCTAAGAGAGTCAATTAATACACAACAGCACCATGTTTATAAAGGTTAGCTTCAAAGATACAGTTTTAGACGGCTCAGGACCCAACAGAGTCTCCTTGAAATATCTACAGACACAGGAAAACCTGAACAACTCCGTGCTCCATAACTTGTTACAACAACAGAGAAAAATTGAATGCCATACACCACACATGTTGGGCACAGGCCCTGCTGCATATCTTAAACTAAACAGTAGCATCATAGCCCTAGTGGCATTGTTTGTGTCCTGTACAAAATGCTAGTCACTGTAAGACAGGCAAAGCAGGAAATGAATAAAATGCTAGAAACCTGATGTTCTTGGCCCTAGCACAAAATAGACTAGTGATCCAGAGAGCAGCTCTGCCTTGAGCACAGATTTTCATTTTTCCCTGTTAATTTAAGAGATGGGTGTCAGCATTTTTCTGGATTGAGGAAGTTAGCATGGGTAGGCAGGAGGAGAGATATGAAAGAAGATAGAGTGAACATTTAAAGATGTATTTTAAGGAAGACCATATTCCTCCTCAGCCCCTTCTTTTCCTCCATCATCATGACCCTGCAACACCATTAAAATCAATGGGGTTTTATGGGCATAAAACTCGTATAAATGAGATCAGAATCAGGCCCTGACATGTCCCCACAAGATTCAGTGCCTCGACAAATATGAGCTGTGAGGAAAATAGTTGATACAAACATAGATGTCTGGACAACTAACACAGATAATGCATTTTGCTTTTGCAGTAATGTTTCCTGTTCAAGTTTGTTCCAATGTGAACATCCACCTATAACAAAGGAGAGGAATATCAAAATGAAAAGCTTGACAGCATAATATAGACTGATAGCTATGACCCTTCTGAGGTAGCACACTGACAGCAGCGTCTAGCATCATATCTGGAGCCTGCCATGAGATTAGGGCAAATTTCCTTCAATACATGTTGACTAAAGCTAATTAGAAAACAAATATCCAAAGGTCCTTCACCCCCATAGTGATTAGTTTAGGTGGGAAGGTCGTTGTCACTATACGATTGTTTCTGACCCCTGGAAAGCTTAGTGTACTGAGTAAAAACGTGCCATCATTTATTTCAAGTTTAAGGTTATTGATCTGGGCCTTCACAGAGTCAGGCTTTGTATATAAATCCTTAGAATGAACTCTTACCCTTGGAAGGGATCAGAGAAGGCTCATTCACTTTGAAAATGCTAAATTAATTTGAAAAACCAGAAGGGTCAGTGTGCTGCCTCAGAAGGGTCAGAGCTCACATGGAGCACTGCTCCGAAAAGTTTCAAGTCATGATCTCCACAGTGCTAGTCAGACAATGGAACAATTTATGTACCTGGTTTGCAGGGCTTAAGTATAGTAATCCACAGAGGAAGTAAACCAAGGGCTGGGAGAGTGGCAAATTCATCAACTATGATAATAATCAGAACTGGGAACAGCAAAGAGCAAGCCCACACCAATGCTAGGAGGGCCACTGTTATTTACTAGAGTAGTAATAAAATTTAGGAAATGTCTGGTATTCAAAATATAGGAACACCTGGAGGCAGAGCATAATATGTCTCTCCATACTTACGAGCTGAGTATGCAAATAACCTTAACATTCATATTGTCTGGTCCAGTGGGCATCTGTTGAGTCACTGAGATGATTTAGGTGGTGTGTGGTCATCCTGATGGGCATAATATAAGAACCTGAATAGACTAGATGGGAGAGGTTTTGCCATATAGATTTGGGTTATCTGCGCTAGTCAAGTCACTAATCGGGCTAGGTCGTCACTAGTTTACACCAGCTGAGACTCTGACCTATTTAAATAACTCTGATGGTAGTTTCAAAGCTGGTCGTTAATGGCATCTTCTCCATTCAATATTTGGTTCAGCACAAGATGATATCAAGTAGAAGGAAGACAGGACTAGAGAAGTAAGGGTTGAATGAAAACCTTGATACTTTAATTTTACATTAACACGAAAGGGACAGGAACTGGGGCAAAGGTACAGATGTAATGAATAAACATATTAGAACACATGAAACCTGTTGAGAAGGGGAAATAAAGAGAGAAAGATGCCAGACATAGTGCTGCCTGCCCTTTCACCTGCTTGATCTTGTTGCGTGAGTTGGTGATTCGCTCTGTGATGCTCTGGTACGTGCGGATCGCTGTGGTGAGCTCCGTGTAGTGCTGAACAATAAGCTCATCCAAGTCCCGGTCACATTTCTCATAAGCTTCTTCCAGACGGCCCTTCTCTGTCTCTCTGTCCTCGACATCATCACTGGTGGAGAGAGTCCTAACAACAAGGTCAAAACAATAGCAATGTTTAGAAGTGGTTTACCAGCATAGGAACTCAAATCTAAAATACACCAATGGCTGGAAAGCAGCCACTATGTTATTCTTCAAACGCCATTGACTGAAGAGCACCTCCTGTAAATACGCTTGTATAAAGTTTAGTTGAGATCCAGCAATAACAGCTCTTTTTATGACATGCAGATCTTTTGACTTCCTTTATTATTTTCCTTGCTTTTAAGTGTTTCTGGTTTTTAAGTATGTTTTTCTCTCTCATCTGCTAGTTACTGTAATTTACTGAGCTTTACTTTTTAGACAGATTTTTATAGTTTGAGACACATCAGCAAATACATACAGTATTGCAATTATTTATTACCAGTTGTTATTACTATTGTGCCCAGAAGTGCGCCAGGTGCAAGACAGAATATGTATAAAGACAGCCATTGCCTGAAAGAGATTACAGATGTCACAAGTAAGTATGGGTAACAAACTATAGGCAGGAAATAGGATGAGGAAGGACAAATGAATACGGGGGGGCACTCACACAGTTTAGCAATATGCTCATTTTGATGGTTTAATTATTTTTTTAAAATGTAACAATCATTTTAACTCATTGCCACTAATCAGTCATTAATACATTATCAGGTCACGAGTCAGGCTGGTGAAATGGAATATAACTGGGATGGGAGATAAAAGTCCGTCCCCTCTCCCCAACCCTCTGTTCTACATTCTCCCACTATTTTACTTAAGAGTTCTAGGGATTTTCTTCTTTCTTCTGACAAGGTCATCCCAGCCATGCACCAGTGGAATTAATGCATAGATGTGACATTATCAGAAAGGCCCAGCAAGAGAATCAGACATGGCTTTGGGTAATCACTATCAATGGCCAGACTTTAACAGATCATAACTATAACATGTTTGTATGAATTTTGGCGTTTAGTATAACATTTGTTATACCCTGAAGAGGGATGAATATTGAAACAGAGCCCTGAGGGAGAGCTGTGACCCAGAAAAAGAAAGGTTTGAATTTTCATTTGGATTTTTATGTCATTTTTTTCAGAGGGGTAGCTGTGTTAATCTGTATACAGCAAAAACAATGAGAGTCCTGTAGCACCTTAAAATTTGTTAGTCTTTAAGGTACTACAGGACTCTCGGTTTTTGGGGGGGGGGTTATGTCATTTTTTGTTATCCTGGAAGGGCTGGAATTTTTGGTTTCTCTGGAGAGATCTAAAATATCCTATCAATGAGACAGCAACTGAAGGACTGGATGTATCTTCAGAACCAGGAAGAATTCCAGAAACACTTCATATAGCTCCCAGTAAACCCATGTAATTTATCTGCCTAGGTTTTACTGTGGAATATGAGGGCTATAAAAATAACTAAGAATTCTGAACTATGTTAAATTGCAGAGGATATGACAAGGAAGAAAGCCAGAAATTCCAAATGCACCAGTGAGTCTGAATATCCAACCTGAGAAACCTGAAAGAGACCTGACTTTCAGGAAGTGCTGTGCACCCACCCTTTGGAAAGTGACACTTTTAAAAAGTGTCAAGTTGTGCATCCAAAAATTGAGGCACCCCAAATCACTAATTGCTTTTGAATATTTAAGCCTGAGCCTCTACAGAACTGAAAATCTGGCAGCAAAGAGCTTAGTACACATGTGATGAGAAAGTCACGGCACACATCTCCAGAATGGCCCTTACTCTCAACTTTAAAAGCAGAATGTAAATAACCACGATCTAGGAATGAAAGAGCTCATCGACTCCTTTCCAGGGCTACTCAGATATTTCAGAGCAGCAGGTCAAGTGGTTTGAAGGGAAAAAAAATCACTGAACACTGCTGCTGAACAATTTGGCTTTCACTTAGGACTTGTTAAAACAATGGAGTCTAGACAAAAACTGAAACCAGTATCTGTGGAATTGATGGAAGTAAAAAAATGTGACCAGTTATTGGGGAAATAGACTTGTCATTTGGCAGCAACAGGGGCGGCAGGATTGAGGGGAAGGTAAGAAACCTGTCTACCCATCTCTGAAAGATGAAAGCACCAAACGATCCATTTAGGGTGTTACAAGAGAGTAACTTCAGTAACTTGAAGAAAGAAAAAAACCACAGGCTAAATATTAAGAAAATTCACCTAACAAGATCTGCTAGTTTGTAAAATAGTCTCTTAAAGAAAGTGGTAGAAACCCTATCATCTGAGTTATCTAAAGCAATACCGGACAAAGCACTAAAAATATACACAGAAAACATACTCCCTACTTCTCAGAAAAAGTAACAGGCTACAAAGATTCTATTTCTCCATTTCCCTTACCCTTTTCCTTCAGAGAAAGTAAACAGTTGCACCCTCTCCCCTTGTTAAAAAACACCTCAAATGATGTAACTGTCCCAAGACTACAGCAAGGATATCTTAAATTCAAGAGGTAATATTCTAGACCACCAAGGGGTTGCAATTATACATCTCTTTTCCTGCTGCCTTCCTCTGAAGAGACCAGCAGAAACAAATCCTATGTACATGGTATATTCTAGAAAAACCATATCACAGGGCAGTAAGCTGAAGCGCTACCCTTGCAACACAGTCACTACCACGGTACGTCAGCTTTCAAAAACTGTTACTCATTTCATACCTCTTTCAGTAGTAATGACAAAGGGTCAAACACAGAATTATTTGTACCCTACAAGCCCCCTTTCTTTTGTAATACTCTCACTCCTATCGGTGGAATTTGTTTCAAAATAGTGCATAGCTGCAGATGGTGCCAGGGATGTGGACCTTCCCCTCTACTTGACTGATGAACGCAAATGGATCAGCTGAGATCCCATGAATGGCAGGACTGTAAAGGAGCACCCTGTCCCTCCCCATAGACAATGGGCACCCACTTTCAGCTAAGCTCTATTTGTTTCATACTGCTTTCTTTTTTAAACAGGATGTTTTGCAAAATTCAGTGGGAAAGGTTATGTGTAGACATACAATGAATGATTGGGAAAGCCTATACCCCCCTATGTTATTTTACTACTGCGGAAAAGGATCACTTCTCAAACTGACCATAGCCAGGTTTTTTACAGAACATCATCATGGAGAAGAGGGAAATCATGGGAAATAAGGTTGTTATTCACTACATAAGAGACTTTAAAGCTTTGGCTAATTAAACTGCTGAAAAAATAACACAGCAGTACTTTCTAAATGCTGTATAACATAAAACGTCAGAGGGAAGTTGAGAGGGAGAATGGCCTAGTGGAGAGGACACCACCTTAGGACATGGAAAACCTTGGTTGTGTATTTAAGAATTGTCTAGGAGTACCTAGAGCAAGGGATATGTGCTCCTTTTTAAGGATGGTGAGTAGCAATCTACATAGATAAATTAAAAAACAAGCTGTTTAAAGCCAAATATGTCAGTACTTTACGGTCATTATGCAACAGTAAATGTCTTTTCCAAAAAAAATTTTAAATATATAATCTAGACTAGACAGCCACATATAATTTTTAAATCCAACATTCTTATTAAATATATTTTTACAGCCATAGAGGTGCAACTTCTCACCTCCAATTGCTTTAGAGCAAGCAATTAAGACTGTTCTGCCTGTCTGCCTCTCAAGGTGCTAATTGGTCCATCTCCCATTCTACCACTTACACCATGAACCAACTTCCTCTTCCTGTACACCTAATGACCACCCTCTCTCTGCAATCATTCATTAAACAAACCACTTCCTCTGTGAAGAAGTAACATTAATCCACCAAAGACAGAGAATCTGTAAAAACTAAAGGAAAGTGCCCATGACACTTTGGGTAAGTCTACAGTGCAATAAAAGACCTGTGGTAGTGTCATGGCTGGCTTGGGTCAGTTGACATGTGCTTACGGGGCTTGCGCTGCGGGACTATAAAAATCACACTGTAGATGTTTGGGCTTGGACTTGAGACCATGACCCCTCACAGGGTCTCTGAGCCCAGACGTCTACACTGCTATTTTAAGCCCCACAAGCCAAGCCCCATTAGCACACGTCAGCTGACTCAGGCTCTGAGACTCAGTGCCAGAGGTTTTTTAATCGCAATGTAGATGTACTCTGTGAGACAACTACCACCACCTGGTATGCATGAACTTCACTGTCTAAACCCCTTGGCACAAGGAGCTGTTCTTTTCTTGTCCTGTACCGCACCTAGCACAGTAAAGGATACTTATTCTCAAGATTGCAAATGTTCTCACTTACACTGCAGAAAAGTAAATCAAAAGGCATCCTTGCTGACTTCAGTTCTGTTGAACTATATGGTGAGGAGGTAGAAAAGTCAGCACGTTTGCCAAACAGACAGGATCAAAATTGTTTGGAAAAGAACTTTTACTTTCACGCTTCAAAAAGGATATTACAAACAGAGGACAGGATCATCAAAAAATATTAAAAAGCAAATGTATATTTATACAACTGATGACTTGCTGGAGACCAAAGGCATCTGAAATGGAGATGCTGCAAAGAATAGAAGATACCAAATATATGCAGCGGATGAACTCATTTGGGATCTTCAATGGCCTACTCTGTAGGGCAAGGAGATTAATTAATTTGGCATGAGTAAGATATACTGAGTGTTTCTGCTAAATCTTTACCCCCACCCCACACACAGCTTGGGTAAGCAAGTTTGACACAAAACGAGAGTTAATCCTCTCCCTGCCCCAAACCATGGAGCAGCAGGGATGTCACCCCACAGCTTCCCCTAGGCTCATTACACAGGAGTCAGTATTTGAAAAATCCATTTAGAGGTGGATCCATCAACTCCACCTCCATGGCACACTGCACAAATCCCACCATGCTGGAATGTGCCAAATGTCCCTGTAGCACATAGATGAGGCAGATTCCCTTAATGTGCGTCCTAAATCCTCATCACATGGTAGGGCTACACTGATCCTAGTGCAACTTGGGCTCCTCTCTCTGTAGCTGCAAGAGTGGATATATGATATTTAATGGGAGAAAATAATGTTAAAGTAACATTTACAATTGAGAATTTAAGTGCACAGTTAGAAAGCTGGAAGCTACAGCTCCAACAAAAACCACAACTCAATCCAATCATCCATAAGCATTACTACGTATGCTGATAAATCTTATAACTTCATATATTCTGTGCATGACTATGGCTGAGCTAGACTTGGTGAAGGGAGTCCTAACTTTGAATTTCTTGATAAAAGGATTCAGTTCTCAAGTAGAACACAGCAGTAACAATCATTTTTGCATAGATTCTCCGCGTTTTTGCATATGACATTGATCATGCATGCTATAAACCAACTTCTACTGATATACTGCCAATAATGAGGTGGTGCCCACAACATGCTAGGCGCTTCCCCACGTGTACTGTAAGAGGGGAGACCTGATTTTCCATGGTACTGAGCACTTGCAGCCCCCACTGACTTGAACTGGAGTCATGGGTGCTTGGCACTTAAGGAAAAAATCAGGCCCTCAAAAAGCTTAGAAGTTAACGCACACGTCTGCAGAGCTTGTGTCATCAGAAATGGATCATCATTCCTAGATCAAGTTTCTTTTAACATGCAAATCACTTTTACTCACTGAGAACCCCTTCATTGTTGTTTATTCAGAGGAAACGCACATTGAAACCAGTGAGAGATTCTGCCAACAATCACAATTACCTTGAGCAAGCCACTGAACTTCTCTTCACTTCAGTTTGCTCATATGTAAAAAAAGAGATAATACATCCCTAAATATTTGGGAGGCTTAATTCATTAAATATTTGTTAATGGCTTTGTGTTTCCCAAAATGGATGATGCTGTAACATAAGTAAGTAAGTAAGTAAGTAAAACAGAATTAGTAGTTTTGATTCTCCGACTACAACTTTTCTGAGCAACTGTGTTGACATACGGGCAGTTTACAGAAGTGAAAAACTGCCGCTGTATTTGACTAAATTTGTATATTAAGCAGTCCCCATATGGTTGTAAACTCCTGGAATTGAAGAATAGGAACATTACTTACCAGTATTTGAAACTGTAAAGAAATTATGTAATTAGACACCTGAATTTAATTATCCTCAAAAGTTTGCAAACGTACACAGGAAAATAAAAATAGAAAACGTAAAATATATATATGTTTTTCAGCTGACCAGGGAGACAAAGATTTATTAAGTGTCTGAGAGCATGTTATCCTCTAAATTAGTTGGAAATAAAGGGAACAGAGCATTGGATCACTAGAGAACATGAAGAAAGGGGAACTTTGATCTCAACAGCACTCCACATTGTTCTTTAGGCTTCTCTGCCACCTCTCTGCTGTATTGCATACCGTGCTAAGTCTCCCAATTCCTAGTTTTGACACCACATTGCAGAGTCACTTCCACATTCTACTTTGGTACTTAAAACGGTTTGACTTAGCTTTCTGCAAGACATGGCTATAAAACCGAGTCAGGAGACCCAGCTACAATGTGACTGTCCCAGTTAAGACACCAGTTAGAAGCTGTGGTGTAGCTGGACATGTAACTGTACTATAGCCTTGAGCAAGTCAGAGCTTTAAAAGGATACAGTTGATGTTTAAAGCCTGATCTACCTTTGATGGAAGTGGATTGGATCTAAGTGCCCGAGTTATCTTAGCTGCGAAGTTAGGATAATAATGCTTACTATCCACTTTCAAAATGTACAGATAAAAAGCACTCAGTGCTAAGTGTCAATATTATTTAGGGTGGAGACCTTTTCTTTTCTATGTTTCATGAAGTGTCATGTACACTTGCAGAGCACTAAGATGAACATTGCAGATTATTTCGATGCTTCAAATGCTATCAGGAAGGAAACTTACAAGAGAGCTTTATTTTGCACCAGAACAATGACCCAAAGCGCATATTAGAATGTGTACAGTCCTTTGGAGGATAAATAAAATCAATGTGTTGCCTTGGACAACACAGGCTCCTGATTTGTGGCCAACCGAAAACATCTGGAGTGAAATGAAGGAAACGGTTTCTACCAGCAACAAAGTCTCTATAGTGGTGCATTGTGGATACCTGCAACAGCCTGTCTCCTCTGTGCAGAAAACATATGGAAAGTTCCAAAGAGACTTCAGTATATAATAAAAACTGAGCGACAAGAAGCCCTTTTATTATTATTATTATTTTACTTCTAACTATGCATTTCTTGCTGATGTCTAAAGTCACAGACCAGTTACAGGAGTTACTTAGCATTTCAATCTAAACCATTATCGTCATTAAACATTTATATGGCGGTAGCATCAAAAAGCCATTGTTTGACGGGGACCTCATTGTACTAGGCACTGTACAAACCTATAGAATATGACAGCTCCTTCCCCAAAGAACTTACAGTCTAAAAGGCATAATGGGTGGATGAGACTTAACAAATAGACAAGAGGATCAGGTAGGGAACAGAGGAGACAGAGTAACCAAATAACAGGATGCGCACAATTCTTTGCCACTGTGGGCAGTAATCACAACAGGCCACATGCCCAGCCTTTGTAAGGTTGCAGACTGCTGTGTGGATTACCAAAGGGGCAAGTTTTAAGGAAGATCCTGAGGGAAATAAGGCACTGGCTTTACAGGTTTTGATTGGGAGTTATTCCCATGCACGCAGCACACCATGGGAGACCGCAAAGAGGTGCTTCAAGGAGAAGTGGACAATTACCATAAAAAGATATGAATTAATGATGGTGTCCTTTAATAATGACACTTACTGTAAATAAATATCCTGGAAAAGACAACATAACAAAAAGCCTAATCCTGGGAGATGTCTAGAACCTGCAATGGTATGCATTTCCCAGGATCAGGCCCAGACAGAGCAAAGCAAAGTACCATGCAGTTAACTGTGGCTCTTTTATCCATGTTGAATAGCCCCATACTCCACAACCAGTCCCACTGAAGAGGACTACACACAGAGTAAAGTAAAGTCCAACTCAATGTGAGAACAGACATTATTTGAAAGACCCTACAGGACCAAATTCTGATGAAGCTATTAAAGCAAGATCTGTCCTCTTTGTGTGGACATTAAAGATCCAATAAGGAAAGCAGTTCACCTAGTACATTATCTAGCAATTCCCTCCTCACCACTCTTGTGCAGTGTTTGTTTGTGCCAGTAGGCTCCACCCTACATGCAGCTGCATTTCAATAGGATGCAATTTTGTGAGCCACCTGGGATCAACAGTGTTATATTTTCTGCTCATACAGATACAAACTTGGGGTTCGGAGGCTGATTCAACTAGGGATTCAACTACTACCTATCTACATTGTGGCATACATTTCCAAAGCTTCATGAAACTAAAGGACTTATCTGAATTTTATAATTGAAAATTTTTGCCTTAAAGGTAAGTCCCAGATGGGCTGATCTACAGCTTCCAGCAGTACTTAACCTCAACGTACATAAGCTGATAATACATGTTCATAAATTACTGCAAAATCCCATTGAAACAATTTAATAAAAGCTGCTTCTTTAAAGAAAGAACAGATAACCTAGGATACTCAAAGAACAAAATCTATCCAAGAGATATTTAACAGTTTAACTGAGCAGCAACAAGTTAAATGTTTTCTCATTATTTCCACAGGTTAGTTGATTGCTCCCATGAAATTCTGGATTTGGTGACATGAATGTTTAAGATGAAGAGCAAGAGAAAATTACAAGTTAAAATGTTCAAGAGATAAAACATACACCTCCAGGGAGACAACGAGATGCTGGCAGGAAAGTAACTAAAATCAGCACTGTACAAGTTAATAGGAATGGGGAACAGGGAGTATCAATATCAGGAAACAGTAAATTGACTATGGAACTATAAAAGATCTTCCGGTAGAATCTGACACAGGGCTTGATCTCATTGTGCCATAAGCACTATCACCCCATCAATGGGAACTGAGGGTGCTCAGCACCTTGAAGGATTGGGAGAACTAACTGACTATAAAAGAGAAACTGACTCTACTCGAAGTGTTGATAAGTGTACAAAATAAACCGGAATATAGAAAAAAGTTTCTCTCTGATCTCTTTGTAGTCTTTTAATCTCTATTGTAACTTGTACACAGGTTATCATTTGCAACAGGAACTGATGGTGAACCTTGTATCATTGAGAGCCAAATGTAATTGGCAGATCTATGCAATTTGGCTTTAGTTGAGTGCTTAAAGCTAGATAGCAGTCTCCAGACCCTTAAATGAGCATCTCCAAAGCTCTGTGTCTCTAGTATTTGGTGATAGCAGAGCTCAGCTTGACCAAAGGTTGGTTGATATAGCAAAAAACAAAAGATATCTGTATATTACCTTCTGAAGCAGACAGATTTGATGCCAGATAACAGAGCTTAAGATTCCAACATTAGCAGTAAGAATTCAACATCTTGAGATGTCTCAAGCAGTGTGTACATTTAAACAAAATCCTACCAAAAACAAAACACTTCACTGAACACACACTTCTCCCCCTGGGGAGAGGATAAGAGAAAGAATGAACCACATGTGAGGATGTTAGTTACACTGCTTAAAGCATGATTGAAAGGTACTTCAATACT
Organism: Emydura macquarii macquarii; assembly: GCF_026122565.2. NCBI lineage: Eukaryota > Metazoa > Chordata > Testudines > Chelidae > Emydura > Emydura macquarii. Next base: position 6,724,558 of record NW_027133607.1, on the reverse strand, counting down.
CTGGTGACGAAGCCAGCTTAAGAACCTATACAGAACAGAACAATCTCAGTCTCTTCATGGGGGGCTGGCTTCTAATTTGAATACGTCTTTCAGCTAATCAGGGATCCAAAAACAAGCACAAATGGACATCATATGGATTCAGACACAAGAAAATATGAAGCTCATTAAACAACAGTACTTTCCACCACTGACATAACCCTTTCACCTGTAGTCATTAAAGTAAAGTTGTACAATGCTACTCAGGACAGCCATCTGAAAGATGAAAACAGAAGCAGCATTTATAAGCTTATTATACCACCTACTGCTTCCATTCCATCAGATCATACAAGCTAACCAGGGTTGGTCAAAGTCAGTATTTGGATGGGAGTTCTCCAAGGTACAACTATGGGCTGGAGGAAGTAGTGCTGACGATTCAGTAGTTGGCTTGCTCCTTTTTGTGCCAGGATTGGAGCAAGCTTTCAGCACTATAGAGAGGCACAATGCGGTTGGAGATCATCTCTTCTGAAGATGCAAAATCGTTCTTCTCCTGACCACCTGTCATTAAAAAAATCCCCTGTGTCTTTTCTTGATTGTTTTGCAAGAGTAAGGCGGTTAACCCAGTGTTATGGCCAGATGCCCAATACTGTATTCTGCCAAACTATTACAAATCAATTTCCCAGGAGTTTCAGCTGGACAAGGTATCATTTTACACTCACAGTCCTAAACTTTGTGGTAGCGTGACTGCTTAATGGATGAGTAAGTGTTGTATTTTAATTCAGCTACATATAGGGTCAATCTGTATAGTTTCTATAAAAGTGTTTTGGGATCCCTTCAGGAGGGAAGGCAATATAGAAAGTTTAATTTACAATTCAATTCACAGATTATAGGCAGAGAGAAATGTTTTTATCCTATGAACTTTCAGGCTGCTGGTCTTAACACCGGCAGAAGGGGCTTTTAAAAAAAAATGTTTTACAACACCACTTGTGATAGAAATAGCTTTACAAAATGTTTCAGCATCTACAGAGCAGAACTTTTGGGATATATTTCTTGCAACTGTTATATCCTAATCGTGACTGCAAGAAATGAGGACAACAGCTATATACTGGACCTCCTTTCTATGAATCATGAATTGGGACATCAGCTCTATGCTCTCAAACAGAAAGAAAAGATTAAATGCCAGGTCATTAGTAAGAATGAATTCAGCAAAGTTCACTTTGAATGTAATGGAAGTACTGACCAATGAGTATTTTTATTTATTTTTATATATATAAAAGGAAAGGAATTGCATGTGTGAGAATACAATGCTTTCAGATTTACAGCTATAGAGGCTCAAATTTTAGAAACAAAGTTGGTAGGTAATATGTTACATCTCCCCTTGCCCTCAGTTCTCCTTCACATCCAAATGTGTGTGTGTATGTTTGCCTCTGCTAAACCTTTGCACCAAGACTGCAATAAGGTCTTATCAAGGCACAACCAAAGTTTGTTTTCCCAATTAAACCAGCTATTAAAGGCCACTTCTTAAAAATAGCAGCCTTTAATTGGAAAGAGAAACACCTTACAATAAATATAAGGCAGACACATTCACCAACTAAAAATCTGACAAGATCTCTCAAAAAATAGCATTTGCTAAATGCCAGCTTGCTTGTTTCAGAGAACCAAAGCTGCCTCAGTGAACCTCAGACAATACAAAAGGTTAGGAAAAATCAATATAAATATATGTTTGTCCTCTGCAAGGTAAGAAAATATTCCCCAAATTGTCTTGCATCAGTTGACTAGAATTTTCTCCATCCAATTCATTACATTTTAAAGAAACAGTATGAAAGCTGTTGGGATTAACATTAGACTTCTGTAACCAGCTGGCTCTTGGTCTCCAATAACAAAATTATATCTTGCACCTTTTATTGGAAAATCTCAAAGCAGTTCACAGCATTTTAAAAGATACACAAGCATTATAAATAGAGAGGAACTAGTTGACAAACTGAAGGTGGAAGATAGCTGGGGGGAAGTGATCATGAAATGATAGCATTCCTAATTCTACGGAATGGTAGGAGGGAAAACAGCAGAATGAAGACAATGGACTTCAAGAAGATGGACTTCAGCAAACCCAGAGAACTGGTAGGTAAGATCCCATGGGAAGCAAGTCTAAGGTAAAAAAAAGAGTTCAGGAGAGTTGGCAATTTTTTGAGAGACATTAAGGACACAATAACAAACTGTACCAATATGTAGGAAAGACAGGAAGTAAAGTAAGAGGACACACTGGCTTAATCAGGAGATCTTCAATGACCTGAAACTCAGAAAAGAGTCATACAACGGGGGGAAACTAGGTCAAATTATAAAGGATAAATATTAAAAATAAAAAAAATAAAAATAAAAAACAACACAAGCATGTATGGAGAAATTTAGAAAGGCCAAGGCACAAAACAAAATTAAACTAGCTGGGGATATAAAGGATAATACATACACAGCAAAAGGAAGACAAAGGACAGGGTAGGTCCATCACTCAATGAGGAGGGAAAGACACTAACAGTAAACACAGCAATGGCTGAAGTTTTCACCAAAAAAGTTAGCAATGATCGGACAAATAACATAACAAACTTCAGTGTAAACGGGGTACCAGAGGACTGGAAAAGGACTCGATAAAAAAGGGAATGAGGACAACCCAAAGAATTATAGACCAGTCATCTTAACTTTGGTACCCTAAAAATATAATGGAGCAAATAATCAAACAATTTATAAGCACCTAGAAAAAGAAAAGGTAATAAATAAAAGGAAACATGGATTTGTCAAGAACAAATCATGTCAAACCAACCTAATATCCTTCTTTGACAAGATATCAAGCCTAATGGGTATAGGGGAAGCAGTGAATGTGATATATCTCAAATTTAGTAAGGCTTTTGATGCTGTCTCACATGACCTTCTCATAAACAAATTGGAGAAAAATAGCCTAGAACAGTGCTTCTCAACCTTTTTGATATCAGGGACCAGGTTCCTATACTGTGTCAGGGAGATCTCAGGCTTCCTATACTGTGTCAGGGAGCTCTCAGGGACCAGTGCTAGTCCATGGACCAGTCGTTGAGAAACCCTGGCCTAGAACAACCTACTATAAGGTGTGTGCACAACTGGCTGGAAAACCGTACTCAGAAAGTAGTTATCAATGGGTTCACAATTAAGCTGGAAGGGCATATCAAGTGCAGTCCCACCAGGATACGTCCTGGGTGCAGTTCTAGCAATATCTTCATAAATTATTTGAATAATGGCAGAGAGAGTACACTTATACAGTCTGCAGACAGTACCAAGCTGGGAGGGATTGCAAGCACTTTGGAGGACAGGATCAGAATTTAAAATGATCTTGACAAACTGAAGAAATGGTCTGAATTAAGTAGTATGAAACTCAAGAAGGACAAATGAAAAGTACTAGACTTAAGAAGGAATAATTAATTGCACAAATACAAAATGGGAAATGACTGCCTTGGAAGGAGTGCTGCAGAAAAGGATATTTAGGTTGTGATCCTCTACAACCCCCATGAGAGCCACCAATGTAATACTGCTACCAAAAAAGCAAAATCATTCTGGGACGTATTAGCAAGAGTGTAGTAAGCAAGACATGAAAAGTAATTCTTCCACTCTACTCAGCACTGATAAGGCCTCAACTGGAGTATTGTGTCTAGTTCTGGGCACCACATATGGGGAAAGTCCAGAGGAGAGCAACAAAAATGATTAAAGTTCTAGAAAACATGACCTAAGAGGAAAGACTGAACAAAAGTTTTGTTTGTTTAGTCTGGAGAAAAGACGACTAAGGGGGAATGAACATGAAAACAGTTATAAAGAGGAGGGTGATATATTGTTCCGAAGCATTTTGCTTCGGAATACACAGCAAATCAGGAGCAGTACTGAGAATAGAATCCAACAGACCTGACTCCAAGTCCCTGCTCTAAACAAGGTCCAATATTAAAAAAGAGTCCTTGCCCTGCCATCACTTCAGTTTTATTCTTCTGTTCTGGCAAGGCAGGAGGGAAATGAGATGAGAATAAGGAAGAGTGGTAATGATGCTCCTTCCAGCACCCACAAGGGCCAGGAGGAAGAGAGAATGGAGATCCATCCTCCTGTAAGCTGCCAGAGGGAAAGAGAGCAGCAGAATCCCAGCAGCAGCAGAAATGGGGAACATTCAGATGCAGTAGTGCACGTGTCTCCAGCACCTGTCATCAGTGTACTTGACAAACATATACTAAGCTTCACGACACCCTATCCAGTTATTTATACCACATGTTGTGGTGGACTATGTGGTCTCTCTCTGTGCTGAAATATCCCTATTTTTCATAAAGGAAAATGAGGCAGAAAGAGGTGATGGAACCCACCCAAGACCATACAGCAAGTCAGTGGCAGAGCCACTAAAAACAGAACCTGGCTCAGCTCTCATAATATGAGCCTGATTCCCAGTTTGGTGCTCTACCCACTACTAGGTGACACTTCCGCTTGAATTTAATAGATACCTAGCAGACAAGGCCAACATAAAAAATGGGAACTTCACAGGAGGTCACAGGAACAGTGCTCTAGTGCAAACCTACTTTATTGCCCTCCTCCTAGTAGGTATACAGTAAAGTTTTCAAACCCTGCATTCGATTAACCCCTCCACTCTCCCTACTTTGTCTGTTATTGTGAGCAAGCGTGGTACTGTACCATGATCTGCATCAGGACCTAGATAAAGGAAAAATCTTCTTAAAAGAAAGTGTCCAGAAAACCAATCTATTCCCAATGCAATGGGAAGGACTGCCACTTACCAGGGACAGTAATACTAACTTTACTGAGATACAAGCTACAGCCCTTTCTATGGACTATCCCTCAATTCCCTGATTATCTGCATCCCAAGGTGCTGTGGTGTTTCTAAGTGACCCAGAGACTGAGGTCATTCTAGTGTTTCTAAACTCTGCTGGGGCACAGCTTTTGACTCTGGAGCAGTCTAAGTGGATCTTAGGACCCTTACAACACAACCTCTGGAAAATTCAAAGGGCCAATGACAGGCAGCTCCCCCAAGATATCATGATGAAGCAGATGCTCCTACACGGAAATATACTCTCAACTTGTGTAAACTGTCATAACTCAGTTGAAGTCAACAGAGATATGACAATTTACACTAGCTGAGAATCTGGCCCTGATACTCTTACTCACGCTGAATTCATCAAATTAGGAATAAAACCCAAGAGTTCCAATTCCTAGGCTCCCGGGAATAATATCACATTAGACAATATTCAATATCAATGATACTACTTGAGAAGTAAGAGGCCACTCAACAGAGTAAGGGTATCAAAATCAGGCCCTTTATTAGCAATAATTTGCATTTGGTAAGTGCTTTTCCTCTGAAAAACTGAAAGCATTTTAAAAACAAATAAATAGACACTGTCAACTTGAACAAGATCAATTTCTTTCTGAAAACATGCCTACTATTGTTACAAACACCTAAGATTATGGTAAATGAAAGAGGGGGTTCTCAGATGTTCTCTATTTTCCTGTTCGTTTACAGTTCTTCTGTGTTTGACAGCATTTTGTGTATAGTCAGTTTCACTGTTTCTCATGTGTAGGCCATTGCATTGGGAATAAACTGGTTTTCCTGAAACTTTCTTTTAAGAAGATTTCTCATTTATCTAGATTATGAGGCGATTCACTGTTTCACAGAAACTCATCAGTTACCCCTGCTTTTTGTGTGGGTCTTTCACATTTAAATAAATAGAAAAATGTGACTATAAAAACAGAAAAGCTTGCAGGGGAACCTGGAAGCAGGTGTTATAGAGATGAAATTACTTTAAGCTTTTTTATTTTGAACAAACTAAATTTCAAGTTGGTAATATTACAGTTACATTACAATATTACAGTTGGTAATAGTCTACTGAATGCTCAAAATTACATAGCTTTCCCTACTACCCATATATCTTTCCCATTTAATATTCCTTGACATCATCTCAGTTGGATTTCATCTGAGTTTAAATGTGCTTCCTTCAGTTTTACGTCAAATATAACAACAATCATATATAAAAAAAGACTGGTATATTTCTAGACACGCAAAACAACAGGCAAGGAAATGTTATTAGCTGTCCAGCACGTTCATCTTTATCTTAATTACTAATAAAAAAGATCAGAGAATGAATTTTAATAACATAACTTCCTTTTCACCATTTATGCCATTTACTTTTTACACTCAACTATGCATAGAAAATGAAGTTATTAACAGATCAGTTTTCCTTTCATTGCTAATCAGTTTCACATTCAGATTCCTATGGACTACTTCAATACTGAGTCTGGATTGCAAACACTGCAGGGAAAGTTTAGATTCAAAACAAGAACAGCTTCCATTGATTTTTTATTTCTTAAATGTCATGACTCACTAGAACGTTTTAATATTTTCACACAGTATTTTATCGAAATGTTAAATTGAAATTTGGGACTAAACTCTCTGTGATATCAGTTCCTCTATAACAAAAGTTCCTAGACAGCTACAACAAACATATAACAATATCAGATATTTCACTATAAACCTAAAAGATTCCAAATTTAGGTTTTTGTTAAAAATGGGGGATAGGAGATGTGATAACATCTTATATAAACAGACGTGGTTTTCAGTTTTTAAGAATTATGGAAAAAGTTGGAGATTTAAATCTTCCCTGGAATCTCAAACCCAAGAGCACTGGGTTTGAGAACCATAACAAACGTAACAAAAGAGAAAGTAAAAATGATACATCTAGTTTCACAGTCCACATGCAGTGACACTAAAAGTAGCTTAAATAGTAATAAGTCATTAACATTATTAAAATTTCTGAAGCTGTCATTAGTAACTCTGGTAAAGAATTATTTCAAAATAAGAATTTTATGTTAGGACCCTTTTCGGTTTTCCCACTATAAATATGTCATAGACACACACTTAAGTTTTGGCTTAGACATTTCATCTTCCCTCAAATGAATTCTTGCAGTCCTCTGTAAAAGACTCTACAACTTGGTCATATGCCACAACAGAATGTATCTATGTTATTAATTCTTTGGCTTTCAATAATTTAATGTATTTTGGGATGGTAAATTAATTTGTCACCATTTATCCTCTGTTCACGTTTTCAATTTCTCTTACTTTGGACAGGAAGAGAGCAATTAAACCAGGTTAATTTTTGTTTATAGTTAGTTTCACTTCCAGGTCTTAGTGCTGCTGTGTCTGCGTTTCAAACATGTTCCGAGTAACATTTATTGACCTTAGAAACAACTAGTTTCATTTTGAAATACTTTTATTGGACTTAGGTTTCATAAAACCTTATTTGTTTTGGTTTGTTATATTTCTAAACACATGCACATATAATTTCAGGATCAAGGCTGAGAGCACAATCCTGTGAAGTGTACATGAGATATTTTATTCATGCAAATAGTCTGACTGACTTCTTCATTTGTGTTTGTTAGTATTTGTAGGACTGGGTCCAGAATTTGACATTGTTAGGAGCATGGCTAATCTTTATTTGAAAATTGCATGTTTGGATAGAAGCACAGAATGTTTTCAATTCAACTTTCCTCCTCCTTCACAAACTCTCTAGACTTTTTTATGCACACTGATTTTTTTTTTGTATTAATGTCATACAAAGAATACGCGCTGTAGCACTCTGCAATACACACCAATCTTCAAAACATCTTATTTTATATGACATACAAATTTATCTCCATCCTAAAGAAAAATCTAATCTTCTATTCATTATCACTATTTATTGTTAAATTGACACAAAACAAACCTTGAAACCAAGGGCACAGAAAACTTCAGGTGTGTTAAAGAAATCCAGCTCATTTCATTTCTCTCATTATATTTATTATTACTTGTGCCTCTTATTTGTTACCATCACACACTCTAAAGACTAAAGTTAACACATCTGGGATACTTGAAAGATTATATAGCATGCTTTATATGTGATCTAAATAATTGTCCACTAAAGACTGCTATCTCTCTGGAATTCATAGACTCTTTCGGTATGGCTACACTGCAATTAAAAACCCGTGGCTGGCCCATGCCAACTGACAGGCTCACAGGGCTCAGGCTAAGAAGCTGTTCAATTGAGGTGTAGATGTTCATGCTGAGGCTGGGGGCCCAGGCTCTAGGACCCTGCAAGGTGGAAGCATTCCAGAGGTCAGACTGCAACCGAAGCCTGAACATCTGTCTAAACCACTATTAAACATCCCCTTAGCCTGAATCAGCTGATACAGGTGAAATGTGGGTGTCTAATTGCAGTGTAGACATACCCATAGACTTTTAGACCAGAAGGGACCATCCTGATCATCTAGTCTTGATCCCCTGTACCCTTCAAACCACTCAACCTCATCCACCTACTCCTAAGGCTAAGATTTTGGCACAGGTATTTTTATTAAAAGTCACAGACAGGATGCAGGCAATAAACAATAAAATCATGGAAATGTACACAGGGGTATCAAACAGGGCAATTGCCAGGGACCCCATGCTACAATGGTCCCCGCAAACCTAAGTTATGGGCGGCAGGACTGAATTAGTGGTATTTTAAAGAAGTTGTGGAGGTCTCGTAAAATCACAGAATTAGTGACTTCCATGATTGATTTGTAGCTTTACCCATAACCTCTCACTGAGTTACTGAAATCCTCAAATCTTAAATTAAAGACTTCAAGTTACAGAGAATCCACCATTTAATCTACTTCAAACCAGCAAGTGACCTGTTTCCCATGCTGCAGAGGAAGATGAAAAATCCCCAGGGTCTCTGCCAAACTGACCCAGAGGAAAATTCTTCCCCAACCCTAAATAGCGTGTTCAGTTAGACCCTGAGCATGTGGGCAAGACCCATCAGCCAGACACCTGGGAAAACATTTCTGTAGTAACTCAGAGCTCTCCCCATCTAGTCTACAATCGCTGACCTAACCTTGCAGAACACCAAAGAAAACCAGCATTTTGTCGATCATCATTATTTGTATAGGACACTGAGATTCATGAATAACAGGTGCTGTGTAAATGCAAATTATTATAGTTTATTTCAGGTAGATGATACAAAGCCACTGATTTTTTATAATGCACTATCAATACAACTGTCCCATTACAAGATGATGAGTGCATGTGTGGGGACAGCAAATAATAATATTAGTAAGCATCAGCATGTGAAAGGTTGGCATTACTAAGCACCAGTGTGGGAAAGTGGCTGCCAACTCACTGATCATAAGCAGCATAGAAAGGACATGATTTTAAAAGTGTTTTTAAAAGAAATAGAGAAAAACTAGTGGAGTGGAGCGAGGAGATCAGACAGCTCCAGGAACCGTAGCTGGATCATCCTCTGACACAGAGAAGAGGGGTTGTAGGATGTTTTGCACACAAAAAACAGCAGAGTCACAACGTAACTTGACATACTTGCAGTTTTTCCTTATCATCCCGTCAAGCAATATAAATCCCTAAAAGGCAGCCACTTTTCAATTGCTGTGGCTTATAACAGGATATGAGGCTGCATGTACATTTCCTGGTGCCTTCTGACCAGCCTTAGTCTAACCAGGTCTGACATCCCCGTGCATATGGGGTGCTCCAGTCCTTCCCGGACATCATGCGAATGATACTAAGTCTGCAGCTTTCATTGAGGGACCCCAGAATATGGCCCAGAGGAGAAAGAGTCTGTGGTGGTCACAAGATCCTTAGGCAATGAAGTCAGCCAAGAAACTGCAGGGGAACTGGGGGTAAGACCTACTACAGCCACCACAGAGCAGAGGGATGCCTTTACTCCCACTGAAGGACTTCCTAGAAGTTGCAGGGATGGGGAGAAGCCCTGGTGGGGTTGCCCGGTCTCTAGGTCTCTCCTTGTTTCTGTCAGGGCCCTCGGGAATTAGCAGGGCTGTTGTGGTCCACAGGGGCCACCCACCAATGCAGACGAGCGCCTCTGATAACTGGGGGGGACCCTCCAGCTGAAGGTGCCCAGCATCCCCTGAGTGGCGTTTGAGCCTGAGGTCCCCTGAGGCCACAGCCTGGGGTCCCCACTGAGGCTACGCCCCTCCCCCAACCAGCCCCCCGAGACATTGGTTTGCTCCAGGGTTTGCTGCTGTCAAGGGCTGGGGGGGGGTTCCTGAAACCTGGGGGGAGATCCCTCGAGTCACAGCACCAGAGGCGCCTCCAGGCCTGGCCAGCGGGGCCCCTCCCTGGCCCTGGGCACCCCGCCGCTGGCAGAGGATCCCGACTCCCTGCGGCAGCCGTGGTGGGGGGGGAGGGGGGGCTAGGTCTGGGGCTGGGGGTCGCCCCAACGGCAGCTCCCGCGGGCCGCCTGAGGGGGAAGCGCGGCCCAGGGAGCCCTGCTGGGGGGGGCTCGAGGGGACGCGCCGCCCACCTCCCCCCCTACCTGATCACAGAGATGAGCAGGCCCGAGGGGTCCTTGCTCTTGCTCATGGTGCTCCTGTATCTCCCAGAGGCCTCTCCCGCCGCCATCTTGAGCCCACCCCATACACAGGAGCGCACACCCTTGCTGTCTGCAGCTCGATCAATCAGGAGCGCGGATCTCAGCGACCTGGACTCAACAATCCAATCGGAGCCAGCAGGAGGCGGGAGGTGGGCGATCAAGCTTCTATGCAACGCGTGGGAGTGCCCCCAGGCACGCTGGGAGTTGTAGTTTTCTTCATCTCATTCCCACACTCAGCTGACTGGCAGATGAAACTGAGTTGGTCTGGGCGAACTTGGCATAAAACGCTCTAGCCTTGGCCTAGAGGGAGGGGTTTGGGGCCAGTCTGACATACCCGGTTCAATAGCCTCAACGTTTCCAGTGTCACCCCCATTATTCTTGTTACTATGTGGGTTTTTTCTGTACATTTAAATTGCAGTAAGGGCGGTTTAGGTTGGACATTAGGAAAAAATTACTAACTGTCAGGGAAAATAAAGCACTGGAATAAATTGCCTGGGAGGTTGTGGAGTCTCTGTCATTGAAGGTTTTTAAGAGCCGGTTAGACAATCACCTGTCAGGGATGGTCTAGATAAGACTTAGTCCTGCCTTGAGTGCAGGGGACTGGACTAGATGACCTCTTGAGGTCCCTTCCAGTCCTATGACTCTACGTATGTTATTGCATGTATTGTTATAATCATTACTCTTATTTACTTGCATTAGCACCCACTATATGGTAGGCACTTTCCCAAACACTGCAGAAAGACTGTTCATTTTTATGCTATTCATTTTTAGTTTGATCTTGAAAAAGCATCTTGGCAATGCTATTTATTTCTAGTTTTATGCTATTCATTTGTAGTTTGATCTTGGACTTTAGCCAGATAAAAAAAAAATGGAGGATGGAAGGGAGAGAGAAGCAGAAAGTCCTCACCAGGCAAGACAGCATCATGATTTCATGGACTGGTTCTGTTGCTGTTGAGTCACATGAGATGAGGGTTACATGCCCCATGATGAGGTATTGGAGCAATGACGTGACATTGGAAGTAAATGAGGTTTTGGCATGGTATAATGAAGCAGTAGCACAATGCCGCATCATAATTCAATGTGGTTTCACTGATGTTGCGTGATGAAACAACATTATAGTGTGGTATAGTAACATGGTGTGATAACACTTCACTTTGACTTAATGTGGTGTGGCATTATAATTGGCTGAAGCATCAGCATCACATGATAAACATTGCAACTTGAACATGGAGCTGTGTCATAGCATGATGATATTTTAGTAGAGCTGGGAGAAAAGTTCTCATCAAAACGTGGTTGGTTTTTTTTAATGCAGTGTTCTTTTTTAACAAAATGGAAAGTTTTGCAGAAAATGTTGATTTTTGTTCACAATCTTCAGCCTTTCATCGAAAACCACGAAACCAAACAATTTTTTGGTTTTGGTGCCCAAAAACTGGGGAAAAATGGTTTGAGGGTTTTCAAATAAAACTTGAAACATTTAAACACAAACAAGAGAATTGTCGTTTTTCATTAACAATTTTCAGGGGGAAAAATTATTTTTCTATCAGGTCTCTATTTTAGCTTGCTGCGATGCCACAAAATCACCAGCTGATCATCATGACAGACAGGATTTTACTGTTGAATCAGTGATGCTGATAGTATCATAGAATTATCGTCTACTGAGATTTTGGCCTTTTTGCTCAATTCATCAGTTTCCAAATGAGCTCTCTGTTTATTAACTGGGGTCTAGTGCATTCCACAGTACAAACTGGTGCTAACCTTGTATCTGCCTGATACAAGCAGACCAGGCAGAGTATCACAACTAATGGATCTCAGCCTGGGCTTGTAAGGCTCAAGGGAGAAGCCATGCGCCTACCCTCCACTTGGCAACATGCTAACAATAGCTTACTTGGGACCCACAAAGCCCAGCCCCAGTGTGAGGCTCAGCCCCCCTGAAGTCTGACTGGCAGAGTCCCGGAGCAGCTAACTGGCCCACTGGCCCTACTTAAACAAGCAGCAAGCATAGAAAACTGTCAGAATATTTGGTCTCTATCCTGCTGCTACCCCCAGCTTGATTTTTTGGCATCCTGACCTGGCTTGACTTCTGGTATCTGATTTGTGGTTCCCAATCTCCAGTTTGTCTCCTGCCTCTGACCCCCTGATATCCTGACCCAGCCTGACTCTGGTTCCCACCTCATGGTTCTGATCTCCAGCTTGTCTTCTGTTTCTGACCTCCCAGTATCCTGATCCAGCTGACACTTGGTTCCTGTCTTATGACTGTGGACTCTGGCTCTGACTACTAGGTTGGCCACCCGTAAGCCAGCTCAAAATGCCCCAGAGCCAGAAGCACTGGAGATGCTGAGCCCCGACCACATGAACAAAGAGGAAAGCAACTGACTCTCCCGGTTAATAACTTGGATGATAAAAAAGGTCTACAGAGCTTCTAATCACAGGGTGGAAATAAAAACCCTCCTCTTCTTAGCATTTAGATCAGGTGTGGGCAACCTTTTTGGCCTGAGGGCCACATCTGGGTATAGAAATTGTATAGCGGGCCATTAATGCTCCAGGAGTGTCTCCAGTCAGGGCGACACTGGGCCCACGTGATGGGAGAGGGGCTGGGAGAAGAGGCAGGGCCAGTATGTGGGAGCGGCTGCTGTGCTCCAGCCAGGGTGCTGCTGGGTCCACATGGTGCGGAGTGGGTCAGGGGAAGGTCTGGGTTGGGAGAGGGAGTGGCCGCTGCCACAACACACAGCTCATTCTACAACCTTTCCGTGGACCACCTGAATGCAGCTGGTGGACCACCGGTTGAGCTGGAGTGCCTGATGAGAAGCTCAGGCGGGCTGTAGTTTGCCCACCTCTGATTTAGATGGAGGCCTCCTCTGTGCCTTCAGTGTGACAGAACCTTCCTTGTCCCAGAAACCTACAAACATTATATATAGCTTACTCTGCAACAACTATTCTTGTCAATTTCTCCTTGTAAATAAGCCCTGAGCTCTAGAACTTGCTTCCCATCTGATCTGGGAAAACTCAGCTTTATTGACTCTCCGGACAGATTTATTCATGCCTTTGATTGAAGATGGTGTTTTGAATCAGAGTGTTATATGCTGGCTGGAAGGAGTGTTTTCACATTGACTTCTTGCCAGTGTTTTTTGTTAATTGGTGATTCCTATTGACTATGCTGTACGCACACATTCCATAGATTACAGTGGGGCTGAAATCAATAGGTCCTATCTCTTGATTCCTGACATCTACAATAATCAGCTTATTCAGGAGGAACTTCATTAGTACAACAGGTGAGCCTTCCCAAGCGTTGTAACTTTCTTGGCCTTCAGTCCTTTATGCTGATTGCTAGACCACAGCCTTACTGCATTTCTAATCCACCTTCCTTTGCACCAGAACTCAGAGGGACCCTGGGTGTCAACTGTGTTTGCACTGGAAGAAAGAAAACAAAACCTTAATGTTGGGGGCAGGCCCAGTGCACTGGTGACCAAGAGTCTTCTAGACCACTTGTTCCCAAACCCTTTACTAAGGCAACCCACCAAATGCATTTTGTTTTTTTGGGGAGACCCACCATTACCCTTGCTCCCCCTCTCCCTCCCCTCTGCAGCAGGGCCCCCACACCACTGCTCGGCTGCCCCAGCCTCCTCGCTCTCACTTTCCAATCCCTGCCCATCTCTCCCTGCAGCTGGGCCATGATCACGACCAGGCTGGTGTTTGAACACTCGCTGGCGGCTTCCCATCATGCTGCTGGATCCTGCTCCCTGCGTTGCCACCTGCTGCCAAGGAGACCTGGGAGTGGGATCCAAGCAGCAACAGCAGTGTGCAGGAAGCAGCCAGAGCCAGTGGGGCAGGTAGTCAGCAGCCTGTCCCTACCCCGCACGTCCCCCTGTGGCACTTCTTCAGTACTGCTGCTGCCTGGATCCTGCTCCCCACACCTCTGCCGGCTGCCCAGGAAAAGTGAGAAGGTGGGGGTGAGAGGGAGCACGTCCAGATCACATCTGACCCCTGTAGACCCTTCCCATGATGACCCATTGGTGGGTTGGGGCTTACTATTTGGGAAACACTGATCGAGAGGGAACCTGAGTTCAGGACCTGTTTCCTTAGTAACATGTGATGTAATGAGGAGGAAGAGTTTTAAGGAACAGTTCTTGCTCTACCTGGTGTATTTGAATGTATCGAGCAGAGTGTCAAATCTGTTTATGTGAACTTGCAGTTGTAGTTTCTTCAGCAGTTGATCATGCTGAATCTGCTGTTATATAGTGTGTTACTACGTGTGTGCAACGCAGGATCAGTCAGCCCTCACCACTCCAACTGTCTGCCCATGTAATCTGGGATTTGCGCTGTGTACACAATATGCAACAATTGGCCACTAGGAGGGGCTGTCAAGAGCCTTCTAGACATCAGAGTTGCAAAACAATCTGGGAGATTGCTTGCAGTCCCGGTGGGAAGAGGGGACTGCTACAATTATGAGTACTCTGAACAACTAAACAAACAGGAGCAAGGTGAAATGGCAGGCCATCCTGGAAAAATGGAGGCCTTCAACAATGCCACAGAGGACTAGCCCACATACGTAGAGAGGCTGGAGCAGTATTTTGAAGTAAATGAAATTCCCCCAGAAAAAGCATGTAGCAGCATTACTAAGCATGATGGGAAGGAAAACCTATAGTTTAGCATGCAGTCTGAACACCCCAGAGAAGCCATCCAGAGCTAGCAAAACCTTTAGAACAATTTGCACCATCTGTTTAGAGTACTTGTCACCCAAAACTCTGATCATAGCAGAAAGTTTTGGATTTCATAAGCGGAATCAGGTTGAAGGTGAATCTATTTCCTCCTTTGCAAGAGCCTTAAAAGATTATCAGAATACTGTGCTTTTAAGGATGGGCTTAATGAGGTCCTAAGTGGCAGATTTATGTATGGACTGCATACTGAAAGCATACAGAAGAGGCTATTAACTGAGGAAAATGTTACCTTCAAATGTGCAGTAGAAATTGGAGTAGCAATGGAAACTGCAGCTAGGATGCAATAAAATTGCATACCGACACTAAAACACAAGTAAAAATGCATAAACTATCTGTAACCAGTCCACTCAGGAGACAGACATGTTATTGGTGTAGAAAAGGGTTCCATACTCCTTCTGATTGTTGATTTAAAGATGCATATTGCAGAAGCTGTAATAAAAAAAAAGGTCAGATCCAAGAAGTTAGTTGCACTAAGAGAAATAAGGAAGAGACCAAATCAGGATATAGAAAAAGGAATATCAATGTACACTCTATAAAGAGAGGCCGTACTGGCACAGATTGCGAGAGTGATGTAGCCAGCCTGGATATATATAGTGTGAGCAAAAATGACAAGTCAGCTGTCTGTTAACACCCTGGTGGTGAGAATAATGTTTAAAATAGAACTGGACACAGGCTCCACAGTGTCTGTTATCTCATGTTTGGGAGAAAACTTTTAAAAATACCCAACTGAGGGAGACACTGATGTTACTAAAAACTTATGTGGGAGAAAAAATAGTGCCAATTGGAGTGATGCAGGTGAATGTGGAGTATAACAATAAGTTGTGTTTATTAGACATATATGTCATTGAGAAAGGGAGACCCAGCCCAGTGGGGCCATGAATGGTTACATAAGGTTCCTCTGGATTGGAAATCTATGAAGATGCTACAGTCACTTTCAGCAGACCCCACTAAAGCAGTCAAACAGCTGGAAGGGATACTAAGTCAGGCATTGGGAGTATTCAGGGAGGGCACAGGAACTCTAAAACACATGAAAATTAAAGAGTTCCAGAGGGAGTAGCCGTGTTAGTCTGTATACAGCAAAAACAATGAGAGTTCTGTAGCACTTTAAAGACTAACACATTTATTTTCTGCAGGCGTAAGCTTCCGTGGGCTGCAACCCACTTCGTCAGATGTGAAAATTAAAACAATCCTAGATGAGAAGGTACAGCCCAAGTTTCACAACACTTGCCCTCTCTTACAGTATCCACTAGAAGGTAGACGCTGAATTCGAATGTCTGGAAAGGCAGGGCGTACTTTCAAAAGTGGCCTTGAGCAAGTGGGAAACTCCCATCATTCCAACTGTAAAAAAAAAAAAAAAAAAAAAAAAAAAAAAAAAGGAGGCTTTAAGTCTGATATGGTATGTGAAGAAATTCAATTAGTGTCTATATGGGAGAAAAACTCACCCTTGTCACAGACCACCAACCCCTAGTAGCAATCATTCATCTGCAGAAGGAAGTTTCTGTGACAACGGCAGCGTGTATGCAATGGTAGGCTCTCTTCTTAGCTGGTTACATCTATGACATTGAATTCAAAAGAACAAAAGCACATGCAAATACAGATGGGCTTTCCCACGCGCTCATGCTAGTTGAAGGACAACCTGTAATAGAGATAGAAGCTATCTACCGAATTTGTCAATTTATTTCAGGTTGAGTGGGCCCCAGTGATTTGTAGTTTGATCAAGCAGGAGACCAAGAGGGATCCTGCACTAGCTCAGGTTTATGTAGCCACTCTGAAGGGCTGGAAATATACTGACAGCCCTAATCTGGCACCCTTTTACGCATGTAAAGGTCAGTTTACCATACCTCAAAGATGTGTCAGGTGGGGAATTTGTGTTGTTATACGTAGTAAAATGCACACAAAAGTATTAGAAGAGCTCCACGTAGGTCATCTAGGGGTAGTAAAAATGAAGGCACTCACCAGAAGTTTTGTATGATGGCCAGGCATTGACCAACAAATGGAGCAGCTTGCTAAGGAACGTTTGGAATGCCAAAAGGTACAGGACATGCCTAACCCAGCACCATTACACCCCTCTAAATGGCCATCAGCTCCCTAGCAACGTCTGAATATTTATTTTTGCAGGACCACTTTTAGGAATGATGTATTATAGTGGTGGTGGATACACACTTCAAATGGCCAGAACTTTTTTGCATGAAAACCACCACAGCTGCACAGCCAGTAGAAAAACGTTGAAGTTTGTTTGCAACGACTGTACTGCCAGAGCAAGTTATGAGTGGCAACGGTCTTCAGAAGAGTTTCAGTGATTCAGGAAGAAAAATGGTATTAGATGTATTACTTCAGCACCATATCGCCCAGCCACAAGCAGCTTGGTTGATAGGTTTGTACACAATTTTAAGCTAGCCTTGCCATCCACGACAGATGAAGAGGAATCATTGCAGCAGAGGCTATCACACTTCTTGCTAGCCTATCAAAATGGGATACGTGCCATGATAAACCAAACACCTGCAGTGCTGTTTATGGGCCGAAGTCAGGTCACGCTGGACTTGTTAAAGCCAGATCTACAAGTCAGAAAATGTCAAATAAGTCAAGCTATGGTGGGAAGGACCAGTGCGCCTCGTCAGCTACAAGTTAATCAAACAGGGCTGGTACATGATTATTGGGAACCCAGTACACGACTTCCAGCAATTGTTAGTGCACAAAAAGGTCCTTTGTCCAAGTGGCACCCAATACGTTTTGGCACTGACCCATTGTGAGAATTGGGGGTGACTCCATGGCTGACAAAAGAGGCAAAATTTGGGGAGCCACCAGTTGTTCAGATATTGGTGTCCCAGCTTGACACAACTACCAATAACATTATAACAGCCAGCATCTTCTGAGGGAACATCTAAGTCAGACATTGCTGTAGACACACCACTTCTTCAGGGGAGTGCTCCAAATGCGGGCAGACGCTATCCAGAAAGAAAACGCAAGCCACCTGAAAGACTTGACTTGTAATTGGACCTTGGGTTTTTCCCCCACAAGTGCTTCTGAAGTTGTTGTGCCCTTTTCACTGGGAGTGAGGGGGGGAAATAGATGTGATGTGTTTGAATGTATTGAGCAGAGTGTTGAATCTGTTAATGTGAATTTGCAGTTATAGCGGCTTATGTTGAACCTGTTAAGAAGGGTGGTCACTATGTTTTTCTCCTTTCTCTATGCAGTAAGTCAGCAGTCACAGCTCCAAGGTCTGCACCATGTCTGTGTTTATAATCTGGATTTGTGCTATGCACACAGGACACAACACTATACACACCGAGCGCCTGCATCACACCCAGGAGCAACCTTACAGCCTAGTTTTTCTCCAGTCCGTGTTAGACGGTGAATTCTTTGGGGAGGTGACTGTCTTTTTGTGCTGTGTTTGTACAGGGCCAAGCACAATGGGGTTCTGGTCCCTGAGAGGGGGCTCCTAGGCATTACCACAATACAAATAATAATAAATAATAAGTGGCACAAAGTGGCCTTAAACAATCAGTGGAGATTTCCCCCTTGGCAGAGGAACAATGTGCTGCCATAGGCAACTTTGCTACCTCCTTCCCCATTCCCCGATCATTAAAGAGAAGGCGAGAGAGTTCTAGAGATGAGTGAGGGCCCAGGGTCGGATTTCCAATTAGGCACAGTAGGCACGTCCCTGGGGCGCTGGCATTCTAGGGGTGTCTAAACAGTGGCGGATTACCGCATGGGCCAATGGGGCCTATGACCAGGGGACTCGGCCAATTTGGAGGCCCCCACATGAGAGTCGGAACTTTGGCCCCACCCTCTGCTCCTCCTTCTTTCTCTTGGGGGCCTCCCCGCCTGGCCAGGCCAGAATCGGAAGCCAGAGGCCAGGAATCAGCATATTCCCCCCCTGCCCGGAGCTGGCTGAGCCGTTTGCCCCAGCTCCTCTCTCCCCTCCCCCCATGCAGAGCTGGCCTGGCCAGCCCCTCTCTCCGCCATGGTTCCTCCCCGTACAAAAACCACTAAGATCAGCTGTAGGCAGGGGGAGGCGCTGAAGATGCTGCATTTAGGGGCACATCCGGCAGGACAAGGAGAGGGAGCATGGTGAAGCACAGCTCCACTCCGTATGATCCTCTAACCATGAGGGACCAGCTGCACCAGTGCAGCCCTAAGTTGTTTTGGAGTCAAGAAACCCTGTATCGGAGAGCTGCAGCCCTTGCCATCTGAACACAGCCCAGAATCAAGCCCTGTGCCTCCAGTCACACAACACTGTGTTCCTCCAGAAATCTGATCTTTTTCCAGTTCCACTCATCATGCTATAGAACCCAAACTTTCTTGCTCCCTGAGTGAGCAGACTCTGGGACTATGTCTACACTGACGGCAGCAAAGTCGCCGCCGTCAGATCAACTGATCTGGATCGACTGAGCGGTCAGCGAAGACCCGCTCAGTCAGTCCCGAAGTTGACGTTATTAATCCACCCCCGGCAGCGGCGCAGCGCTGCGTCGAGGGGAACGTGGGTCCTGTCGGCACAGTGCAGTGAAGACAGCGCGCAGAAGAGAAGCACAGCAGTCGACGGGAGTTACGCAAGTTCTTTGCGTACTTTGCGTAACTCCTGTTGACTGCCGCCGAATCACGGAGGTAAGTGTAGACAAGCCTGAGATCACTATAGGAACAGTAAGTCCTGCCCTGCCCACACCCCCGCTACCCCAGGAATGAGAAGCAGCACCCTACACTGCTCTCAAGTGACCACTCCAGATGACTCAAATCACTATAAAGCATGGAGCAACTCCACTGAGATCAGTTGTGTTACACTGACATAAAATGGGTGAAAGATGAGGAAATCCAGTCTCATGCTTTCTGTACCTCCCAACAGATAGAATTCTGATGTCTTTAGTCAATTTTAATACAGTCCTTACAAGTTTGCCTGAGTACGAACTGAATAAAGACTTAAGGGCACAAGGATTTGGCCCTATAATAAGTTGTGTCTGAATGACCTTGTCTTTCTACCTGGCATTATTTATGTCTGTGTGAAAGGTCTTATTTTTAATCTGATTTCCTGTATGACCTCAATCAGCATCTCTTCCCAGCTCATAGTTGCCTTCAGGCCATTGTGTTTCTGTTTGTGAATAAGAACTAAGCAATCTATAGGGCAGATGAAAAAGTCACCAGTCTTTATAGGGTGAATCAAGACCGAGATAGGATTCAAACTTATTTTCTTATTGTTCTTTTCCTTCCGTCATTTCCCCAGGCACATTGTATGTCGCTGCCACAGAAAAATAGTAATGGAGATTAAGTTAAATGGAAAAATATGGCTGCATTTCAACTATCAAAGCAACCAAGCGTGGCTACTGAAATTCCTGCAGAAAATCAGATCAGAAGTATGAGGTATTTCCCTTCAGAAGCAACTGGAAATCAGCGAAGAAAGATGGGCTGTTCTTCTGGTGGAAACTGCAAAAGAAGTTTCTTTGGGGTTTTTCTCCTCCTTCTCTTTATTTATTTTTACCAGGAAACATTCTTTTACATGATGCATTCGATAACACTGTTGCCATATTAGCAAAATGCAGGCTGAGAGGGGAGAGGATTGCTCCCTATAAATACATCCAGGGGTAAACACCAGTGAGGGAGAAGAGCAATTTAAGCTAAAGGACAATGTTGGCACAAGGACAAAGGGGTATAAACAAGCCATGAGTAAATTTGGGCTGGAAATTAGAAGGTTTCTAACCATCAAAGGAGTGAGGTTCTAGAACAGCCTCCCAAAAGAGGGAGTGGAAGCAAGAAACCTACCTGGTTTAAAATGGTGCTTGATAAGTCTATGAAGAGGATTATATGGTGTTGCTTACAATAGCAGAGGACTGAATTCGATGACCCAACGGTCCCTTGCAGTCATTTGTGCTTATGGATCTGATCAATTGGTTCATCTGGTCCAGTATCCTCTCTCATATGCTGGCTAGAATGAGATACTTCAAGAGGAGGTGCAAAAAAACCCCATAATGGACAGTTACGGAATAACCTGCTCACAGGAGAAGTTTCTTTCTGACCCCCATCAGTTATTGATTGCTTTCTGCTCTGAAGCATGAGGTTTTATGTCCCTTCACATTTTGTCGTCCTATTGACTATAACTGTGAATAACTTTTCTTTTTTTCTGTTTGTGCAACCAGCACCTTCTAGCAGCAGCAAGACTAAAACTTGGCCCAGTATAATTAAAAATCCTGATGCCTCAAATCCACTCATGTATTTCCAAGGAAAGCGTAGTAGAGTCACACCCTGTGGGGAGCCCTTCAGAACTGCAGTGTCACAAACCCATTTGTGAGGTTATCTTTGCAGATGGGAGAAAGTGGGATTTAAAAATTGGTGGTTTTGAGCTTCAAGTGCAAGGGTTGGGCCTTGATTATAGGCCTGCTATTAAAGAGAGTTGAAAAAATTCCTATTGATTTCACTGTGAGTTGGATCAGGTGCTAAGACAGTGATCCAGCAAAGCAGTTAAGCATATGCATAACTTTAAGCACGTGATAGTCCTTTGCTTTGTTGAATTGGAGTCTTAAATCCAATTAACTGTGAACTGAAAGAGAAAGGAAAATATAATAAAACTTGCATTTGTATATTACCTTTCACTTGAATATCTCTATAACTAACATCATTATTTTCCTTTTACAAATAGAGAAACGGAGGCCCAGGGATATTAAATAACTTTTCCTAATAGTCTCAAAGCTTTAGTTACCATTGAGGAGTGGGGGTGGGAAGGGAAAGAATTAAGACAAATTTGTCTGTGATTTGCAATTCAATACATTTGAAGAATGACTATTTTGTAGGTGTTTTAAAAAGACATCTCAGCAACTCAGCTATGCCTCTTAGAAGGTTTTCCACAATCTACGGCATGCCAGAAAAATTGGCATCCACAACATGTGATTGATACTTCTATTGTATTCCATTTTTGCACTGAAACACACATAAAACATTGATGTGATGGGGAAGAACTTATTTTCTTTTCTTTTTTTTTTTTTTTTAATCAAGAGTCACAAGAACCACAGCTTGAAAGATTTCAGAGTTACTCCTTAGAGATGCTTTTAAAAACTAGCTCATTTTTTAGGAGTTCAATTCTGTGTGGGGGAAAGTTAATGCAAAAAAGGATCAGATTGATAGAACTTGATTCTCAGTTAATTTATTCCTGAACTTGGGACAGGGACGTACGATGTGGGAGCTAAGGTGGCTTTAAGCCACTTTTGTACTCCTTTTATTCTGGGGTTGTGGCAGGGCTCTATATAGCTCCGGTGCCCATAAACTGGAATAACCTGAAAACTGCTCTAATTTTCACTCTGGTTCCCATAGAAGTCTATGAGTCCTGGGAAGCAGAGAATAGCCGTAGTGCAGAGTACTCATCCCCTCAAGAAAAGCAGCTTAGGTTCCCACGCCACCTGATGCCAGGAGATGGGTCCCCCTTGCAGGATCCCTAAACTGACATAGGCACCTAAATCCAGGCAGCAGGGAGGGGCCTATCTCGGAGAGAGGGGTGGGACTTAGCACACCCCCCTCTTGTCAGCATCTTCCACTGGCTAGCTGAGGCAGCTCTAGCATGCAAACATTTGTGGATCACGTTCTTAGGGGCCTGACTCTCTCTGTCCATTGTCTAGGGAGCCTAGGCACCTAAGTCGGCTTTGTGGAGTGCAGTGTCGTTCCTATGATTTTCTAGGCACAGTGACGCTCAGCATTGCCAATACCTAAGTCCCTCGGTGGATCCCACCCAGAGAGGTCAATCGGTTTGCCCAAGACCACTCAACAAGCCAACACCAGAACTGGAACTCAGGGAGTAGCATTAGCTCTGATTGACCGTCCTGTGGTCGTACAACACCGAGCATATGAGCCTAAGTGTCTTTGGGTGGCTGGCCCTTAAGGGGAATTGGGGCCAGTCCTACCTGTGAGCAAGCAGCTGCCTGCCCACTCATGCTGTGAGGCCAAGCATCAGGTGATAACTTGAAGATGCTAGATTCACAACAGTACTGAGGTGCCTAATGCTCCCCACATCGTGCATAAGGAGCCTGGGTTCCTAGCTCAGGGCTGATAATTCCAGTAGGTGGAAGCCTGCCAGGAGTTAAGTGTTGCAATGCCTAAATCTCCTTTGTGATTGTAGCCCCGGGGTCCTCATAAAAGCCAGCAAGCAGTTCAGTGGAAGGAAAGCTGTAGGGAGGAGGTAGGATAAGAATGCCCAGGTCAGGGGAAAAACCTTGTTTACGTGTGGCTCCTAGGCCCAGGGCTTGTAAGGAAGCAGGCTAGGAAGGAGAAGGGAGCAGAGAAACTTGCCTTGAGTCCCAGGCAGATAGACGGCTGTGGAATGTAATCCTGCAGGGGGTAGATCACGGGCAGGAAATTTGCTTTGTTTTGATGGTGCTCACAAGTTGTGTGCTTAAACAAAAGGCAAGGACCTGAAACAGACTTGGGGCTGGTGCTGATTCTTTCCTGGAGCACAGCCACACGAGACGGTGTTGTGGGTCTCCTGCCAAAGCAAGAGGACACAGACCGTCCTCCCGCCATACTTCTACAGCAAGATGGCGGACGAGAGGGCTGCATCCCTGCAGGAAGTTACAAAGCTACGAGTGCAGCTGAGGAACTTTTTACAAGTGGAGGTGACGGAACGACGTAACTTTCAAACGAGGCAGCAAAGCGTTTGCAAATTCCCACTTCCAGGCTGGTGAAGCAACATTAACTGCCGAGGAAAACCCTCCCTAAAACGAAACTGAGCATGACAAAATTAAGCAAAGGCTCTTCCCATCTCTGGTTAAAAGATATTACTGGGAAGGACGGTTTGTCGGCAGTGAAGGCTCACAGTCAGCGACCCCCCACTGCATTACAACCTGTGCAGCATCTTGCCTCCCCCCCGCCCATCTGGACTGGGAGAAGAAAGAAATTCCAGGGAGCAGCCAGCCACTGGGGAGCCAGGGAATCTCAAGCCAGGAGAGCAGGCCCAGAAGCCAGAGAAGGGATTTTCAGATGCCGAGGATGTCATCAGCCAGGTTCCACGCTAGACATTCTCTCCCTTGCGCTGATTGGTTGTTTGTTCCAGCCGCCTCTCATCCCTGTCTCACCTTTTCTTGAGCCTCACTACCACCCCCCCGCACTTCACATTCCCATGCCCATGCTGCCCTCCCCTCTCTGTTTAACTAATTCCCCTCCCAGCTAAACCCCCGACAAAGAGTTTTTTTAAAATGGCACTAACATGATGCTTGCAAACCATCACTCTGTTCCCTCCGCTTGTGCGTGCTATTCCTTCCTCCCTTGCTCCATCGCTCGTGTCTATTTAGACTGTAAGCACTTCAGGGTAGGGTTGGTCTCTTATTTTATTTTTACAGTGCTGACACCAGGACGTCCTGTTCTCAGTTGGCCCCTGCGTGCTGTGGTATCTTATTGATAAGCAAGACTGGGGATAGGAAACACTTTCTTAAGAAACGGAGACTATCTACAGCAATAAGGTAACAAAAGTTCTGACTGGTCTCTGGCTCTAGTCTGTGACTAAACTTGGTCTGTATTCTGTTCTTTTTTCTATTACCCAGCATACAGCATTTCACAGGAAGAATCAAATGGCTGCAGCAAGAATGTACAGAAAATGTGACAACTCACCTCTTTCTGGAGAACTTACTTACAGCACAGGTGTTTCTGGAATGCAAATACACAAAATAATAAAGGTACACCCTAGTGAAGGGTGAACCTCAAAAAGTCTGGAGCTCAGATTGAGTTCCTAGATCCCAAGGCCAGAAAGGACCGTGATGATCATCAAGCCTGACCGCCCGTATAACTTAGGTCACAGACCCTCCCCCAGGAGTTCCTGCTTCAAGAATTGATTCTGGATGAGCAACAGGATGTTAATTTTAGAACATTGTCCAATCTTGATTTAAAGATTCCAGATGAAGAGTTCACCACGTCCCTGGGTTAGTTGTTCTATAATTAACTACACTCATTGATAAAAATGTGTACCTCCTGTCAAGTCTGAATTTGTCTTGATTCAAGGAGCAGCCATTAGCTCTTGCTATGCTACAAGTTCTGACGCTTCCCCAGGCTTTATCCGAACCTCTTCAGTCTGCACATCTGGGCTCTAACTATTGTGATGAGAGTCTTTCATGTGAGATTTCCACTCTACTATTTCCAGTCCCAGCCAGGAATACTTGAGGACAAACACTCACAGAAGGCCCAAGGTGGTGCTACTTGGAGTTAAGATTCTTCCCACTGTCTTCAGTGAGCGCTGGCTGAGGCCCAGTGTTGCAGCACTTCCTGGTCCGAGGTGTGCAGAATAGCAAAGGTGCATGCAAAAGGCCGTTAGGCTCCTTAGAAGTTAGCAGTGGGACAGTCCGTCTGTCCACTCACGGATGCTCCTGAAGGTCAGAAGTCCAGATACAGAGCGGCAGACAGACAGACACAGAAGAGAGCAGCTTGCTGCAGAAACTACTTGTGAGTGCTAGAAACATGGCTCTGGAGTAAGGTTTAGCTGGAACACTTTTCCACCAAGCAGGCAGCAATGCATGCGGGCAAGCAGTGAATTAGATAAACAGGTAATAGACCATGAATTCAAGCATACAAACTGAAAATAAATCGATAGCTGCAGAACAGTGAGCAGCACGTTGGTACTGTGGCTTTCTGAGGGAGAGGAAGGGGAACTGGAATGGGTGTAATAAAACACACATTGATTTTTATTTTCCAAGGGAAAAGGCAATAAGTATGTAGCCTTAGGTAATGAACATTTACTTGATCACTCAATCACGTCTTCCGCAGCTGACGGGAGGCAATACAAGCCATGAAAATTTGGGGAATCTTTGGACAATCGCTGCTTCCTTTGCAATAGAAAAACCTGTTTGTCCGCGGTGTAATCCCTTTCTGGATATTGAGCGGTGATCACCCAAAAGCCCCTGGGAAATGATGGGTGAACAAGCCCAGTATAACCTCTGAGAGTTTATCATCACATGCTTCCTTTAATTCTTATTCAGGCACCATGATTTCAGTGAACAGTTGTGCCAGTGAGCTTTGTTGGCACTGATCTGGGATTCCCTGTCAGACATGTATGGTTGTTCCACAGCATCTGAGCAGTAGGATGGTTCTGTGGTTAGAATATTAGCTTGAGACGTGGATTCAATGATCTCCTCTGTCACAAGCTTCCTGTGTGACCCTGGGCAAGTCACTTAGTCTATGGGACTTAAGAACCTAAATAACCTCAGTTCCCCATCTGTAAAATGGGGGTTATAGTACTTCCCAGCCTTACACTGCAGGTGGTGAGACGATGCTCAAATACCATGGTCATGGAGGTCAGTTAAATACTTGAGAGATATAAAGCCAGCAAATCTCCCTCTTGGGGAATACATCTGATATAAGGGGCTGGGCCAGCAGAATGGCCCTACCCGGCCCCCTGCACAGCCCTCAGAGTAGGATATGTCAGAGAGATGGACAGGGAGCAGGCATACCAGAGGAGAGAGGTGGGGTCAAAGTGCAACTCCAACTCATCCAGGCTGCTGCCATGGAGTGGGAGCTGTCCCTGGTACTGCTCTGACTCACCAGCCGGAATTTAAGCGGGGTAACATCACCCTGCAGCGTGCAATTCAGGGAGTGGGGGCCCATAGCGCTAGCAACCAACGACAGAGAAAGGATGCGAATATCCCCAGATCCTCACTCACTTGTTCTTCACAACTTCTCTATTGAACTTTTTTTTTTTTTTTAAATCAGCTTTTTTCCCTTGGAGGAAAGTGCCAGCCCTGGTAGTCATCACAAATAAATGAGGCAAACACAGAAATCAGAATGCTGCACCTAAACTTCCAGTGCTCCAAGCACAAGTATGTATCAGAGGACAACAGGTGCAATTCAGGTGAAGAAAGAGGGCTGCGGAAATTCTTGATTAAAAAAGCCTTACTGGTGCCCAGAACAAGGAATGACAATATTTCAAGTGCGTGAAAGGAATTGCTCGAGTTGAACACCGCGAAACACTGATCAAAATACAAAGACAAAGACAAGTTACTTTAGAATATGCCGAAAACACAGCACTGAATAATAACCTCCGGCGGATTATTTTATCATTTATTTATAGCCAAGATGAGGAGTCAAATTCAGACTGGCTCTGTTTGGAAAACAGTCAGACAAAGGAGACTTCTGCAACCAGTGTCTGGACTGGACATTACACAGAACCTTTAATTCTGAAGGATCTCAAAGCAGTTTATGGGGTAACATTGCCCTTCTAGGGAAAATCCTGCCAGATAGCAAGAAAGGTGCTTGAGAAATCTCTCCTGGGTTCATCGCCTGGCATTAATTACCACAGTATTCTCCCCTCAGTAGGGATAGAGTTGTAGGACACAGAGTGGGGGATATGTCCTAGAAACCGAATAGAACTTGAGGATCTATGGGGAAATCACCCTCCCACTCAGCTGGAACAGAACCCCCTCCCTCCCCTGACACATGCCCCTCTGCGCTGTGTCTCAGCCTGCACCCATCAGATGGCTCACTCAGTCGCTGTGCTGCTGGCACTCTCGTGCATGTTCCTCTTAGAGGTGGGAGAAGCTACAGAAGGGAAGAGAATACTGCAAGTGGAGTTGTTTGTGACTGGATTTCCAGGGGAAGTCTGGCAGCTTTTCAGGGGAGCACGCCACAGACCGGTTGCTTCTTGCGCATTCCCCAACATGGCAAACATCTCACCTTGTTACCATAGGGATGAGTCATCTGAAGGTTCAGGGGAGAGGGGAGTATGCCAGAGAGCTGCCACACAGGGGGATATATCAGAGAGCGTCAGCTTTTTTTGTAGGGGGTGGGAGGGCTGCTTATGCACTTTTGTTCCCTTCCATGCTATACAACATTTAGCCACCTAAACATAAAGTGTCAATGAAGTGCAGCCACCTCTGAGATGGTGGGAACCAGCCAACGTACAACATGCTTCACGGGGAGAATGGGATATTAACCACCAGGCACTCCTTCTTTTCAAGGAAGTGCTGGGGGTCTGTAATGTCCTTACCGAGCAGGAAGGATTTTGAGGTCTATACGTGTCTACCAGCTTCAAGTAGGTTTCACTGAACCCCGGCATAACTCAGAGCAGAATTTAGCCGACAGACACCATTGAAATGGCTCTCCTTTGTTCTCATTTCCTCTTTTATTCTTGTTTGTTTCATTCCAATCCTGGCTCAGCTTGTTCTATTGGAATATTTGAACCTACTTATTTTAAAACACCAAAGATGAACAAACAAATGAACAGCTACGTTCTAAATATACATTGCTGCACAGATGGCACGATCAATGGTCATGGGTACTAAAAAAAAAATATGCATATGGAGGGCAAAGCATCCTTTGAAGGACTACTCCACCGATTAAATTACAGTCTATTTTTAGGGGGCAATCTGGGGTGTTTTTGAGATCAAACAAAATTTAAAAAAGAATGATCATATGAATGTTTTGACTTAGGGATATCAGCAATTACAAATCCACCAAATATTGAAGAGACGTTCTGAGGGGACGTCCATCCATCCATCCCTCTTCTCTTGCTACACCATTCATCGTACGCATTTACATTTGAGGCAGTTTTACCTGAAAAACTTCCAACTCTGGAAGACATCAGATCCAGATCAGAATCTGAACTCTGTAGCTGAGGGTCTCCTTCTAAGTATGCCATAATTAATGAGCTGAAATTTGCAACGGGTTACTTCAACTATTGTTGTTTGTTTCTGGTAGCACCCACACTATTGCAGGAACTTCCGAGAGAAAGAAAGGCACTGTCTTGCCTTGAGTAAGCAGTCTAAAGCCAGAAGAACAGACAGGGGCCATGGGGAGCAACATCTGAATGCTCAAGGTGACGTACATGTTTAGAGTCCTGCGCGGATACAGAATTTGGATTTGCATCGAATCCGCAATAGTTACCTGCAGATGTGGATATCCGTGGATATGAATATCTGCAGATATGAAGTGGATAGCCACAGATTTGCAGGGCTCTATTCATGTGAGCCAAACAAGTTGGCCAGATTTTCAGACGGTGTAAACCAGCCTAGTTCCACTGAACACCACAAATACGTTCTCTCAGTAGTTTAATATTTATTAAGGCAGTGAAACTTATTTCTTTCCTGGTTTTTAGTAACTCTAACTTGACATCAAGCAACCCCATTTGGAACTGTCTCTTACTCTCACTGTCCCTATGGCCTAGTGGGTGAATTGTTCAGTGCTCTACCAGAGATGTCAGTTCATCTGTTATCTCGGGGCCTGATCTGACTCCTATTCAAGTTACTGGTCAAGTACCAATGGAAGCAGGAATAAGGTCTCTGTCAATCCCCAGGAGGAGGAGGAGAGCCAGCTGTAGAATTAGGGTTTCTCAGCAAGATGGAGTGCGTTACTCAGGAGTCACCCCACCTTCTGCTAAGGAAGAGAGTGTATGAGTTTTGAAGCGAATCCTATCAAGCCCTTCTCAGAGGGCTGTCCCCAAAGTATTCCTGAGGGTGGTGGAATAAGTTTCTAAGTTGTCCAGCAACAGTTGGTTTGCATTACTGAAGCATGAGCAGACCAGCCACTTTGGATGCTAAAGTAGGAAGCTAGTGGACAATCAAGTTTCCCCAGAGCATCTTATCTGGCCAGATCCAGTGAAAAGGTCCAAACATGAAGGGCCCCCAAAAGATAAAGTTTCAGGTTAGAAGGAAATATTAGATCTTGGTCACTATCACATAGTGAAGAGCTCCCCTAATATCCGATCCTTCATGTCCTCCACCCTGGCTGTCCATTCAGGGAGGATGCTGTCACCGTTTGCCCGAAAAATGGCTTTTGGGTTGCTGCTATAATGACCTGCCTATTGCCCCATTAGTCTGTTCTTTCAGATTCTGGGGTTGTCATGGAAACACTAAAGGACATGGATATAACCTTTTCATAAATTGACACAGGCAATATTTTTCCAAAACAAAGAATCTTTTTATTGATGTATCTAAAAATCCTAAACAAGGCACAGAAATCCCTGAGATACAATCCCATATTGCTAGTTAAAGAGCACTTAAACTACAATAGCATATAATTTAAATTTTAAGCAAAGCAATTTGTTACAACAAATTGCTGACAGCAGATCTTAAAGTGCTTGAAAGTTTACCTAGATGTTGCAATTAATAACAGAATTGTATGCATTCTTCAAACACACACACACACACACACCCGCTTTCTGCCAGGGCACCATTTTAGAAATCCTTGGTTTTCAATGAGCATGCTCAGGATCTGCAGTGTCCATCTCAGGGTAGAGTGATTTTCCCTTATTCAGAATAGAGATCAGAAATATAAAGTAGAGACTGGAGAATTTCTCGGGTAATAGCACAGGTCTGGCCCTGATAAGGGTAATGAATCACAGGAGCCCAGTGCTGGCCAGATGGTTGCAGTCAGCTGTTGTTTACACCAAGAATCCAGAGAGCAAATCAATCAATCCCCCTGACCCTAATATTGTCTGTCAAAAAATAATCAATTTACAAGACTGGGATGGCTGACCTGTTAGAGCTGTTTGCTGATCCAAAACATATTGGCTCAATAGTTTTATTTTTAATTATGAAAGTCAGTGTAGACAGCCATTGACCCCAGCACTTAGCCCCATATCACTGACCCAGGGGTCTGGGGCTTAAAAGCAAGGACATTTGCAATGAAGGTAAGAAAAAGAGCAAGCAACTTGGAAACATTGTTCCAAAGCATCAGCTCCTATTTGGATCCCGATAATTAAAACCTACGGTATAAAGAGAGGTGGTGAAGGAAGCTGACAGCAGAGCAACTAACTGTCCTGGGTGTGGGCAGTCATGCTTAGTAGTTAGAATCAGGAGCTGGTAGCCAGGAATCAGAGCTGAGGGTCAGAAACAAAGGCAGGAATCAGAGGCCAGGCTCAGAGTAAGATGCCAGAACCAAATAGTCAGAGTCGAGGTCAGAAATTGGAGCTGAAGGTCAGAGCTGGGTTATCTGGAGCAAGGCAAGGCAGGAATAGGGCTGGGAACCAACAGACAGGCGCTGTCACCTCCATGGGCAAATGCTTTGAGCAGCCACCCCATTGCTACCGGGCTTAAGACTCGGTCAGATGACTCTTCCCACCAGTCAGGGGAGGTAGCCAGTCAGACAGCCTACTACAGGCCAGCTGCACTGGTCGGGCGCCTGGAGACTGGCTGAAATACAGGCCCTACTTCCAGACCCTAATCCAGGAATAAGTAGGGTCTGAATGGACTCTCCCCCGCCCAGCTAGCATTGCAGGAGCCACCCACCCTGCTTAGGTGCTCAGTTGGGTGGGACTGCTTTGCCCAAATGATCCCGTTTGGCTGGTATTGGGTTACAAATCACATCAGTGTTAAATGCTGGGGTAAAAAGATGTTGTTCCCCTTATTGTATGAGCAGAACTGTGCTCAGCCTGTTCTAACTGAAGGGTCACGAGCCCCTGGCTTAGCCAGGTCCGTTCTGGTGCTCGGATGTCACCGCCCTGTGAAGGTTAATAGGAGATGGGGACAGGTTTTCCCGCCTGGAAGGTGGTAAGAGCCCCAGGCATGGTTTAACCTCTCCCTCCTCCTGCTCAAAGAGAGAGACACCGAGTTAAGATTCCATTAGGAGCCTTTTGTTTCGTTAAGTGCTCGCTAGAGCTGAGCTCATCTAGGGTGGGACAGCGCTCCCGCCCAGCTTCCGCACTGAGGTTCACCCCGGAGAGCTGACAATCACAGAGAGCTGGATGGCATCTCCAGAGCCCAATCCCCAGAGGTCATAGTGGAGAAGCAGGGGGTAGCAGAAGGTGATGATGAGCAGCTGGGCTCGCCGAGCAGCCTGTGGCACAATGAGCGGCCAGAAGGGCGGCCAGAACGTGGCAGGTGGATGGCTGAGCGGGCAACGTGCCTTCTTTCCCCCTGACCCCAATCAGGGTCTGCAGCTGCATCGCTAGTCTCTGGCTTTGCCCTGACTAAGGACAACACCTATGCGTGGGATGCTGTGGAGGGAGGGGCACATTAAAAGGAACTTCTTGTTGCTGGACTTAAGAACCTGAAGCAAGAGGAAACTGCCCCACGTACTCTGGGGGGTGCATGTGTGTTTTGTTTATGGTTTTATGCATGTGAATCCGGCTTGCGGCGTTCTCCCACGTTAATGCCGCGTGACTTTTCCCCTTTTCATTAAAAGTCTCTTTTCTACACTCAGTCTCCGGACTTGTGAGAGGGGCACTATTGCCTCTACGGGCGCCCCAGGGGTGGTGTGTAAGTGTCCCAGATTACTGGGTGGGGGCTCGAGCCGGTTTTGTGTTGTATAGTTGAAAGGAACCTCTACATATTGAACCTGGCCCTTGTTGCTGCCAACTCCGATGGGCAGAAGGACTAGAAAGGATTCCTTGAAGGGCCTGATCCTGCACCAGTCAAAGGAATGGAAGCTTTGCCATTGACCAAGCCTGAAGCCAGGCACAGAGTCCTCCCATCTGCTTCATTGGACTCACCCCAAAAAACAAATGAGGCTTCCCAGAAAACACAAACCCCTAGACACATGCCACAAGACTGTTGACAGAGGTGACCCAGCTCGTCTTCTCTCTCCAAGAGTTCAACCAGCAATCGGCGGAAAGGCCGTTAATAGAGTTGGTGCCAAGAGGTAATTGAAGCCAGTAATTGCTCAGTTTTATAGAGCTGGAGATGTAATAACAAAAATAAAATGAAGTAATAAAGGATTTCTGCAGAGAGATCCCCTGATGCATGCAATTTAGCTAAGGGCTTGTCTTTTTGGAAATACATTTCTTGTACTTATTGCACGGCTGCCTTGCCGGGACATCTCTCCTGTGATGGGCTTTACTAAATGTGAATATTCTGCGTTACGCTGGATGTGTCACCCTGACATAGTATCAGCCTCAGCAACAGCCACCGTACAGTCCACAAATGCACAAGCAAACCTCCGTCTGCTTTACTGTATACCCCATTCTGGGTTCTCTCAGCCCTGCCTGATGGTTTACACAGTTGCCCCACTTTTTTCTTCACCTTCAGGGGATCGAAAACCCTCATTTGATTTAATCTCACTAAGGTGTAGTCACCTCCTGGGCTGTGTAGTGACTGCTCAGTTTTCTGGTCTTCACATTAACCCCGCACTCTGGTTAAACCAGGCAAGCTTTATTAAAACCAGTAAAGCTTGGCATCACTTCCCTTCATGCAAAGTGCCCTGGGCTTTTCCTAGCGGCTTTCTGAGAGGCCAGAGGCATGCTATGTCTCAACATCAGCAGAACCCAGCCTGCATGCATAGCATGGTCCTGTGGACAAGTGTTAAACAAAGACTTGGGGTAGCTGAGTTCTAGCCTGGCTCTGCTACGGCCTGCCTGTGTGACTTTGGACAAGAAACTTCACATCTATTTCCCCTCCCATCCTTTGTCTCTCTTGTCTATTTAGATCTTTAGGGCAGAGATCATCTGTACTAAGTGTCCGTACAGCATCTAGCACAATGAGATGCTCATCTCCCTTGAGGGCTCTAGGGGTCTTCAGATCCCAATCCCATTACTGTAGGAGTAGCAGAGAAAGTAATCTGTCTCTCCACCCCACAGATCTCTCTGCCATCGTCCATTACGTGTGGGGCAGGCACTCATACTACACCGAGGGAGGCCAGAGAGGTAGATAGATGAGCCTATTCAGGGTCACAAGATTCCACTCCAAATGGAACTAAATGCCAGAAGGGTCAGTTGTCCCAGATACCTTGGGACATGCACCTGCACGACATTCTCTACCATCTGCCCCAAGCTCAACCTGGCTATTAAAGGAAAGTGGGAGGGTTCCATAGACAAACCACACTCATTGAGATGGAGCTAGCTTCCAACATGGGATTTTTTTTAAAACACCAAGTAAAGCTCAAATTGAACTCCAGCTGTTCCCCAAATACTAGAGGGTTTACACGTTTCTTATTTAGATTATGAGATCGGGGCAAAAATCCATCCTTTTATTCTTTGTAGCACCGTGCATCTCCCCACCTTGCTGCCTCTTGCTGGTTAGTGGGGGGAAATCAGCCCTCAGCCAGGCTGACACCTCTCACTGCGGTGTCTCGGGCTCAGTCCTGTCTCCGCTCAACCCTCCTTCTTGTGACTTGGCCCGCCGCTTGAGTCATAGTCCATACTCCCCCAACCCCCTCCAGGGGATTCTGCAGTCCGTTCTAAGCCACTTCCCACAGTGGCCACTGCAGTCCTGCCAGCAGTCTTATGGCAATTGGGGGGGCGGGAGAGAGGGACCAGGGCCCACCCACCACTCCAAGTCCTAGCCCAAGGACCCTATATGGCAGCCTTTCACTGCTTCTCCCCCAACTCCTCCTTAGAGGTCCCTCGGCTGCTTCCCCATAGCCCAAGTACCTTCTCCGCCCTTGTTCCAGGGCATTCAGCTCTGCTGAATCCCAGCAGCCAGCCACTTCTCTGTCCAGGGTACTGACAGTCCTTCCCCTTTGAGCTCCTGGGAGACACACTATGCTGGCTTGCCTCTGTGGCTCCTTATATACTGGCCTCCTGGGCTCTGATTGGCTGCCACACAGCTCATTCCTATGCCTTTCCAAAGGCCCTCTTAACCCTTTCCTGGCCAGTGAGGGGCAGGCGCCCCATCACATTCTGTCATGTGGATTTAGCAAAGATAGGCCCTGGTCCTTGATGGGGGTTCTTAATCACTCCCGCATCCAACATCTTGACAGACGAAAGGAAACACGACGAAGTCAGTCAGTCAGTGGGGCTTGGCACTAGTGTGGGAGAAGATCCCAATGCGTGAGCGGCAGCCCTTGCCACAGTGGCTACTCGCCAGATGGAGGTTGGCGCACACTCTGCTTCCTGGCTCACCTACAGGCCTTAGCCTGAGCTCTCTGATGACTCTCCAGGATGACTGCACCAGGCTTAGCAAACGCTACCACACTATAAAATAATAATAATGCAGGATTTGCACCTTTCTGCCTGGTCTCTCTCCCCCAAAAAAAGTCCTGCTGGTGAATTCAAGTATCATACCTTCCTGGGGACTGATGTCCTGATGAGGTCAGTAAGGGAGAGGGCTCACTAATGTAGCAAACTCTGTTACAATTTTCGTATAATACCCAGCAAGCCTCCAAAAGGGTCCAAACCTGTTTTTTCATGACTGACTTTTGACGACCTCAGAGAGCTTGCACTATGTCAAACAGAGGTCTGAATTCCTCCTTCCCTAGCCTGTAGCATGGTGTGAATTCCCACAGTATTTGTACAGCTGTTCTTGGGTGTGGCAGGTCCAGTTAATTCTCAACAAACAACCTCAACAAGTCCAGGTGGATCCTTTAATTTAAGGATACAGAACGTAAACCCTTTAGGACAGAAATTGTCTTTTCGTTCTGTGTTTGTACCATGCCTAGCACAATGGGATTGGGGCTTCTAGGTTCTACCACAATCCCAAGAACAATCTCTGACCAATTCCAGCTACCCATCTTATCCACTGTCAAAATGGTCTCAGTTCTACCCCAATGGGACTAAGTAGGTTGCTTCTCCACCATGTCTGCTATTAGGATGCCACTGCATTATTCTGCTCTTCCAACTGTTTTAATTCAGGGATATGGCTTAACTATACATAGGGAATAACTGGCTAGGTGGTAGTACTGACTAAAAGAAGCTGGAGTTGCAGTGGATCACAAACTGAATACGAGGCAACAATGCGATGCAGCTGTGAAAAAGGCTAATATTCTGGGGTGTATTAATAGGACTGTCGTATGTAAGACACAAGAGGTAACCATCACACTTTATTCAACATTGGTGAAGCCTCAGGTGGAGTAGTGTCCAGATCTGGATGCCACATTTTAGGAAAGATGGACAAATTGGAAAGAGTCCACAGGGAAGCAACAAAAATGCTAAAAAATTTAGAAGATTTGACCTATGAGGAAAGGTTAAGAAAAAGACAGGCATCATTAGTCTTGAGAAATGAAGACTGAGGAGGGATCTGACAACTGTCTCCAGATGTGTTAATGGCTGTTATAAAGAGGATGGTGATCAATTGTTCTCCATATCCACTGGAGGTAGGAAAAGTAGTAATGGGCTTAATCTGTACCAAGAAAGAGTTAGGTTAGATACTAGAAAAGCTTTCTAACGATAAGGGTAGTCAAGTTCTGGACAAGGCTTCCAAGGGAGGTTGTGGAATCCCCATCATGGGAGGTTTTTAAGAACAGGTTGAACAAACTCCAGTCAGGGATGATCTAAATTTACTTGGGCCTACTTCACCAGGTCACTGAACTTGATGTCTTCTTGAGGTCCCTTCTAGTCCTATCGTTCTGTGATTCTACACACTCCAGCCATACCACCATTCCAGCTAGCTCCTGGCTGGGGCAACAAATTACAGACATGTGGTTGTACCTAGAGTCCAGAGTCCAACAAAACCTTTGAGCTATAGCTTGCTTCAGCTGTCCCCCAAATGGTTGACAATCCCTTGGGTCAAGGATGATCTCTTTCACAGGTTTTTTTATATGGGTCTTTTGGTGGCTGAGGAGTCTGATCCTTGAGCTGTAGACACATTGGCAGACATTGCAGGTGATGTTGGACGGCAGGGTAGGACCTCGATTGCTGCATGACAGTTGTCTATCCTTTCTTTTCTGTTGTTTTTCTGTGACCAGGGCAAGATGATTTTCCTCAAAAGTGACTGTTCCTTCTCGGACAGGAGCCAGTTAGCCCTGTCTTGGGCTACTGTCTCCCAGTGTGTGGTGTAAATACCACATCTCTTGATGTTTACCTTGAGGGTGTCTTTGAAGTGTTTCTTTTGGCCTCCCTGTTTCCTTTCTCCTTTGGTGAGTTGGGCATACAGCAATTGCTTTGGTAAGCGTGTATCATACATGCGCACGCAGTGCCCACTCCATCTCAGTTGGTGCTCGATAATCAGGGCCTCAACACTGAAGATGTTGGCCTCCATAAGGACACTAACCTTAGTGAGGTGATCCTCCCACTTTACATTGAGTATCTTCTGGAGATATTGGTGATCTAGGTTTTTCAGGTGTTTTCTGTAGGGCACTCAAGTTTCACAGTCATAGAGGAAAGTTGGAATTACCACTGCTTTGTAAACTAAAAGTCTAGCATGTGTTCTGATGTTGTGATTACTGAACACCTGGCAAGACAGTCTGCCAAAGGTAAGGCTGGCACAGGGGATTCTGTGCTGAATCTCGATGTCTATGCTTGTCCTCTATGAAAGATAGCTGCCAATGTTCTACATTTTCCCATTCCTCTCTGTTTGGATAGATCTTCCTTGCTGGGTCTGATGATTGACCAGGAGCAGGCTGGTGGAGAACTTCTGTTTTGCCAATATTTGGAGTTAGCCCTAAACTTTTATAAACTTCAGAGAAGTAGTTAAGGGCTGTTTGTAGGTCCTCCTTTGAGTGTGGAACTACCGCACAATCATCTGCGTACTGAAGTTCAGTTATTGTTGTGATGTTACTTTAGTTCTGGCACGGAGGCAAAAGAGGTTGAAGAAGTTGCCATCAGTCTGATACTGGATGCCAATCCCCTTTGGCAGACAGTCTTGGATTAGCGTTTTCATAACTGCTGAGAAAATGAAGAAGAGGGTGGCTGCCAGTACACAACCTTGCTCTATGCCAGTTCAGATGACAAAGGGCTCAGAGATAGAGTTACTGCACAGGATGGAGGCAGTCATCCAGTCATAGAGAAGCCTTACAATGGTGTTAAATTTGCTTGGACAGCCAAACTTTGACATGATTTTCCACAAAGCCTTACAGTTGACAAAGTTTAAGACTTCGGTCAGATCAATGAAGGCCATATATCCTGGCGTTCTTGACATTTTTCCTGGATCTGCCTGGCTGTGAATATCAAGTCGGTGGTACCTTGTGAAGATCTGAAGCCACATTGGAACTCTGGGAGTACTTCCTCTGCAAGAGAGCGCAGACGATTCAGTAAGAGTCTTCCTGGCGATGGAGAGGAGGGTGATACCTCTATAGTTGCCACCTTATTGTTCCCTTTTTGAAAATAGTGACGGTGTTAGCGTTGTGTAAATTAACTGGGATTTCTTCAGTGCACCAAATTCTGAGGAGCAGCAAATGGAGCTTGTTTGTCAATGTTTCTCCCCCCACTTTCAGTACTTCAGCTGGTATGCCCTCGACACCTCGTGTTTTATTGTTCTTCATGTGCTTAATTGCTTTGCAGTCCTCCTCAGATGTTAGTAGGTTGGGAAGAGTTTTCCAGACTGGGTGCTTCGGGATGGAGTCAATAGTGTCATTAGTCACAGTCAATTCTCGATTTAGAAGCTTTTGGTAGTGTTTCTGCCAGCGCTTTTTAATGGATTCATTGCCTTTAAAAAGAGTACTACCATCTTCAGATCTCAGTGATGTGAGGCCACATGAGCTCGGTCTGTTCAGGGTCTTTGTCTTGCAGAAGAAGCTCCACATATCATGTCTCTCAGTGAATGGTTACATTTCTTTTGCTTTGTGCTTCCACCATTTGCTTTTGATTTCTCAGATCCTCCTTTGAACCTCAGCTTTGAGATGATGGAAAGAGTTCTGCTTCTGACTGGATGATGGCTGGTTTGCCAGTGCTGAAAGCTTCTCTATTCTGGTCCAAGAGGGCTGTGATCTCAGCATCATTATAGTCAAATCAGTCCTGATGGTGGCGGGTAGCAAAGCTGATGGATTCCTCACAAGCCTCATGGATGGTTTGTTTTAGGGTTTCCCGGTCTTTTCTGACACTTACATTGTCATTGCCAGGTGTTCAGAGAGTCTGTTTTTCACTGAGGTGTGCTTGGAAGTTGTCTTGGTGCGCTAAGGATTGGAGTCTTTGGCTGTTGTATTGCCGTCTGAGGGATTTGGTTTGCTTTCTATGTTTTGGTGCAATCCTGATGGACATGGCTGACCTCACCAAATATATATAGTCTGTTACCAGGAGGTGACTCCACTCCTGCAGGGAGTTGGCTCCTTCATTACACTGCAAGACTAAGCTCTGCTGCATAGTAAATAGTCTTTTTCCTTGACTAGAGACACTTCCTCCTGAGAAAGAAATTTTATACCCTGGCCAGGGGCAGCCGGACTCTTTCCTGTTTGTCTGTGGCGTCCTCTTAACCCCTTCCCTGCTATATTGCATGAAAAGGTCTATATTATCCACCACAGAAAGAGAAAGGTGCATTTGGGTTTGTCACCTCTGATGCTAGATTGCTGCATTTCTCAGCATTCTTTGTACCAGATACCTCATCATAGGTTTTTACTCATTGCTCTCATTAAATTTGATTGTAGTTAGGGGGGACTTAAGACTTTCTAAAGCAGTGGTTATCAACCAGGGGCATGCATACCCCTGGAGATACGCAGAGGTCTTCTGAGGGTACGTCAACACATTTAGATCAGTGTTTCTCAACCTGGGCGTCACGAACCCCAGGTGGTCACGGGACAGGTTTAGTGGGGTCACAAGTGCAGGGCCGGCATTAGGGTGTGACAAGCAGGACAATTGCTTTGGGCCCCACGTCACAGGGGGCCCAGACAAGCTAAGTTACATGCTTCAGCACCAGGAAGAGGGGTTCGGGCTTGAGCCCCTGGTGGCAGGGCTCAGGCTTCTTACTCCTGAAAGAGGTACAGTAGTCTGGAAAGGTTGAGGACCCCGTTCTAAAGGTTCCTTTGTCAGATCATTCTGGCATACTGTGACACGGGGGCACTGATCTCCTGAGTGCCTCCTAGGGGCTGGGTGTGGTGCTGCAATCTTTTCCCCCACTTCTGGCACCAGCTGTAGGTTGTCGATCTTGCTAGGCAGGTTTTCAGTGGCTCAGTCTTCCACCCAAGTCACGTAGTCAAAATGGATGGACCCCGTTCCAGGGTACCAAAGAGTTCAACAAACTGCCGGCCCTCACCAGGGTCTTCAGCCCTATCTCTGGCCCTGTAACAAGTAGCTTCTAAACAAGACTTTTCTCCTTTTGGGCCTTAGGTCACTTTCCCAGTAGCCGGTAGGGGAACCTGGGCCCACCCACTACTTTGGGTCTCAACCCATGGACCCTATAAACAGCAGAACACTGTCTCCAGTTTGCTGCTGCTGCTGCTCCCTGGGCCTGTTCCCAGGTAGTCCCTTTCGCCTCACCCTTTCCTCAGGGCTGAACGTCTCAGATCCTTTTCCTCCACGCTGCCACCAGAACCCATCTTCTGGTTATCTCTCGAGCTCCTGGGACCAGCAAGGAGCCCCCTCCCCTGCTTCTCTAGACTAACCAGAAACTGACCTGCTTGGCCTCTGCAGCTCCTTTTATCTGAGCCTGCTGGGCGCTGATTGGCTGTTTCTGTGCTGCCTGTCTAGGCAGGCCTGGAGGACCCACCTTTGCAGCTCCTTTCCTGGGGCGGGGTCTGGTAGGACCACAGGGCCTGCAGCAGGGGGCCACGAAGGCCTGGTACACCTTCTCACACATATCTGGAAGCTTATTCAGATCTGTTGGAGATCTGCCAGCTCCATATTCAAAGGTCATGACATATATATTTGCGCAACAGGGGCTGCAGCAGGGAAAAAACCAGACTCAGATCCTGGGCTGGGTAGCACAATGCTGGATCAATATTGGCATTTAATGAGATTTGTTGGCTTTAACAGGCCAGCGAATGAGTATATTTATGCTAAAATGTCAAAAAAAAAAAAAAAAGCCTGTTAGACAAAGTTCTGCACCGTGCTTGAATGTGTGAGACACAGAAAGATACGATGGGTCACATTCAGCTTTGGCGTAACTCCAGGAATTACCGCTGGGTACATCTGGCCATAGGTGCATCAGCTATAAACTCGGCGCTGCGTTATACTCCGCACTTTCTGGCTCTTATGTCAAGGCACAAAGAGGTCAGGCTTAGGCTCAGGGACGCTGTTTCCTCTATTTACGTAATTTTCAGGTGATCCACATTTATCCACACGTCTCAGACTTGGGAGCCTCAAGTTAGCCGCATGAAATCTGTATGACTTCAGTGAGAACTGTAAATGCTTAATTTATTATTATTTGTACTAGAGTAGCGCCCAGTGGTGGAGCTAATTGGGAGGCGGGTGGGCAACTGCTCCCTCTTGTGACCTTTAGATGTATGTGTGGTGCCTTTCACATGGGGCTGGAGAGTGACCCCACCACACTCACTTAGCAGTGGCAGCTCCTGTCCCATGGGGCTGGTTCCCCACTCCAGGCATTGCCGCATGGTGTCATGTGGCACTGCGACCCAATTGCCAACTTGCAACGCTCAGAGTGCGGAGATGGGCCCAGCCCTTCAGAACAGGAGCCACCACTGCTGGGTCAGTGTAGGATGGATTCGTTCTCCAGTCTACCATTAATGACGCATCATCCCCCCACGACTGCAAAACCTGGTCCTGCCACTGGTAGCGTCCAGAGACCCTAACTGAGATGGGGGAACCCATTGTGCTAGGCACAGTACAAACATAGTGAGAGCCAGTCCCTGCCCTAAAGAGCTAACAATTTAAATAGAACAGACAACCAAAGGGGAAACAGAAGCACAGAGAGGTGAAGTGAGTACTCCAGTGTTACACAGCAACTCCGTGGCAGAGGCAGGAATAGAACCCAGGTTTCCCAAGTGCAAGCTCTATTAGACCACATTAACCTGGTCTCAACATGTCATTTTCCTAGATGCCTAAACAGAGCATGAAAATTTCAGCCCATTTTTTTTTTAAAATCCATCTTCCTTCAAAGCATTGGGCATCGGCCACGTCAGCAGACGGGAAACTGGTCTTAGGCCAACGTCTCAGGGAGCTGAGCATTTCCAACAATCCTAATTCAGTTGGCCTGGGATGTGATTTCTTGACCGCTTTAGCCCTACTCTGCCAAATCTCCCTATTATATATGGAGCACTCTGTACATATTTTACATAATTAGCTAATTTAACCAGCTAATTAAACATTAATAGTGAATTTGAGCATTTGTACAGCAGCAAATGAAATCATTAAAGGAGAAATGGCTGGCTTTTCTCCCGCTTTTTTGTGCTTTCAGCAAGATGCTCTGGGGAAACTGGGATCTGAGGGGTATTCAGACCATAAATAGGGTTTTATTGATGGACCAAAGAGGATAGT
Organism: Emydura macquarii macquarii; assembly: GCF_026122565.2. Lineage (NCBI taxonomy): Eukaryota > Metazoa > Chordata > Testudines > Chelidae > Emydura > Emydura macquarii. Next base: position 6,682,556 of record NW_027133607.1, on the reverse strand, counting down.
ATCAGCGTATCGAAAGGCTGCTGCATGAGGGGCAGGCCTGGTCAGGAACGACCTGAATCTAGCAGTTCCCTGGCTCAGACATAGCTCTTTCTTTATTCTTACTCTTTTTCCGTTACTCTCATACACTGTTAAGCTGCCCATGCACCCAACCATGACCTCAGGAGGCCAGGGGGAGCTGTGAACATTGGTTATGTGTGAGATAGAACACCAGCATGAAAGACAAGTGCGGCAACCATTTACCTCAGGGGCTGGGCTCCTTCGGTGAATGAGCGGCTCATGCCATTCTGATAGACAGTAGGAAGTTTGTCAGGGGATCTCCAGCCTACTTCTAGCTCCACCGATGAAGCCCCTCCCCACACATTCATATTTACCCACATGCTCCCTGCCGAATACAGCCCGGCTCTCACCATGCCCCCGCCACCTCATTTTTCCTGCCGAAACAACCATATCCTCACATGCCCCCACACAACCCCACGCCTCAACGTTCTCCCCCCCATAATTCAGCTCCCCCTGTACCAATGTTGATCAAGCCGACACATATCAACAATGATAGGGATAAAACATTTAAAAGCTGGACGAGGTAGGAGAGCATGGGGCATAGAGGGAGTTGTGTTCCGCAGGGAGCACACAGGAGAGTGGGATTGTGGGGTATGTGGTGGGATATGCCGAGGCGAGGGGCACCAAAGGCCTGGTACCCTCAACCAACAGGGGCATAGATGGGGGAGCAAAGTGAAAATGGAGCCAGTTTTCCCAGAGAAGTATGGGAGGGAAGTGGGCTTAATCTTAACTCTGACCTCCTACTTTTCCATGTATACGTGGGTGAACGGTCCCACTATTGTGGGGAACTTTTCTGGCTTCTATACTGCCCCGGTAGCATCGGATAGCAAAAGGATTTGACTCCTCACTCCCTTTACCTGAATGCCTGTCTGACCTCCCCTACTCCTCTTCCATGCTCCCATGCGGCAGAGTCCTTGTAATCCCGATAAGGCTGCGGCCAGGATTCCGGGGGGCTTAATCCCCAGTCTCGTCATGGGTCACTTAGGAGAGGGGCTAGGGTGAACTCTCTCCACACTGGCTATGTCCCTGGCTCACTGACCACTACATTGAGTTTAACCCAAATACAATTTAGTAAACAGCAACTGTAAAAAAAAGATCAGGGAAAAAAGGAAAAGGTTAAAGGAACAAGGGCCCTTGCTCTGTGGGCACGGGGAAACCACAAACAGTCGTCTCTAGAACGTAAAAAAAGTTGTCTGTTCCTCACATGTCCCCGGCCTCTCCTCCCAGGGCCTGGCTGTGCTGTGGTGACACCCTGGGTCAGACACTGCTCTGGTGGCAGCTACATACCCTCAGGCTCTCGGTGGCAGCATCCTTCTCCCCAATATCAGCCTTCCTGTCGGGATCGCAAGCACCCCCCTGAGTCCAGCCGTCAAGGCCCTTGTATGGTGATGTCTCTATCCGCTGGGCCCTCACTGCACAGGACTCCCCCTTGCTCTCCCCAGCCGTTCACAGCACTTAGCTCCAGTGCTACTTGTGGCATGGCAGGCGTCTGCTATCCTGGCTGGATCCCCCTGCAGCTCAGCCCTGGCTCCTCGTCGGCACGGCTGGTCTGCACTGCTCCAGCTCCCCGGCTCCGGGTCGCTCCATCTCCAGCTCAGTTCTCATAGAATCATAGAATCATAGAATATTAGAGTTGGAAGGGACCTCAGGAGGTCATCTAGTCCAACCCCCTGCTCAAAGCAGGACTAACCTCTGCTATATCATCCCAACCAGGGCTTTGTCAAGCCGCAGCTTAAAAACCTCTAAGGATGGAGATTCCACCACCTCCCTAGGTAACCCATTCCAGTGCTTCACCACCCTCCTAGTAAAAAACTTTTTCCTAATGTCCAACCTAGACCTCCCTCCCTGCAACTTGAGACCGTTGCTCCTTGTTCTGCCTCTGGGCCGCTGCTCTTGCGCACTGCTTTTGCCCCAGCTCAGCTCTGGCTGCTGCACCCTCCTTGACTCTGCTCTCCTCTGCCCCCAGCAACCCCAGATCACACCGAGGATGGGCCCACTGGGTTCCTCACTCCCTCATTGGCCTGCCAGCCTTGTCAATTTGGCTGGCCGCGAGCACTGGCCTCTCCCCATTTGCTCTGGGGACTATCAGTCTCAGGATCCTGACTCCTCTTCAGCCCTTCCCCTTTCTCTTGGTATTGGGAGAAGGCCCACCAAAAACCCACTAAGTTTCAGTAAGGGGCCAACAGCCCCCTCACACCTGACAAATCCAAGCTGACTATTATTTATCACTTTATGGGTGATTTGTCCAAGAACAAATCACGTCAAACCAACCTAATATCCTTTGCTGACAGCGTAATGAGCCTTGTGAATGGGGGGGAAGCAGCAAATGTGATATATCTCAACTTTAGTAAGGCTTTTGATACGCTCTCACCTGTCCTTCTCATAAACACACTAGAGAAATATAGCCTAGACAAACCTAATATAATGTGGGTGCACAACTGGTTGGAAAACCCTACTCAGAGAGTAGTTATCAATGGTTCTCAATCGAACTGGAAGGGCATATCAAGCAGCCTCCCACCGGGATCTGCCCTGGGTGCGGATCTGTTCAATATCTTCAAAAATGATTTGGATAGTGGCATAGAGAGTACGCTTATAAAGTTGGCAGATGGGAAACTAAGTTGGGAAGGGTTGCAAGCACTTTGGAGGACACTATTAGAATTCCAAGTGATCTTGGCAAACTGGAGAAATTGTCTGAAATAAATAGGATGAAATTCAATATGGACAAATGAAAAGCACTCCACTTAAGAAGGAATAATACATTGCACAAATATAAAACGGGAAATGACTGCCTACGAAGGAGTACTGCAGAAAAGGATTTAGGGGCTAGAAGGGATCACAAACTAAATATGAGTCAACAAAGTAATCCTGTTGCAAAGAAAGCAAATGTCACTCTGGGATGTATTAGCAGGAGTGTAGTGAGCAAGACATGAGAAGTAATTCTTCCGCTCTGCTCGGCAGTGATAAGGCCGCAACTGGAGTATTCTATCCAGTTCTGGGCACCATGCTATGGGAAAGATGCAGACATATTGGAGAAATTTCAGAGGAGAGCAACAAAAATGATTAAAGATGTAGTAATCATGGCCTATGAGGAAAGATTGAAAGAACTTGTTTAGACTGAAGAAGAGAAGACTGAGGTGGGACATGATAACGGTCTTCAAGTATGGAAAATGTTGTTATAAAGAGTAAGGTGTTAAATTGTTCTCCTTAACCACTGAGGACAGGACAAGAAGTGATGGGCTTAAATTGCAGCAAAGGAGATTTAGGTTGGACAGTAGGAAAAACTTCCTAACTGTATGAGTAAATAAATTACCTAGGGAGGTTGTAGAATCGCCATCACGGGAGGTTTTTAAATAAACACCTGTCAGGGATGGTCTAGATAACACTTGGTCCTGCCTCAGTGCAGGGGACTCGACTAGATGACCTACCAAGGTCCCTCCAGGCCTACATTTCTGTGATTCTAGATCTAGCGATTGAGCCTCAACCAAGTCAAATTTCCTGAAGTGGCAGCTCCCTGGAATGGAAGAGCTGCCTGTGGGAGTAGCCTGGAGTTTGTGTGTCCGGTGCATTAAGGGCAAAGCCACTGCAGCTCAGCACTGAAGACATCAACGTCTTCCAATAGCCCTTCCTGAATAAACTGCTCTGGGGCACTGACTTTGGGACTGTCTTAAGGGGGATCCGTTTGCCTGATACCCCATTGGAATGGAAATGATGTCAAGGTCTGCAGAGACTAGGTTGATGTAAAGGGGCCACAACTGATATCAGGGCCTCCATCTTTAAGCTTAGCAGAAAAATTGTAATTGTGACCCCTTTCTGGGGAAACAAAGGAGAAGTAGAAAGGAGCATCTATCTGAATGGAGATGGGTGGCTAAATTTTGCTCTAATTTACACTGGTGCCACTCTATTGTACTCAGTGAGAGCAGAATTTTGCCCAAGGAGTGGTCTTTCTAGATCTGGGTCAAAACTCATCAGTGGGGTAGGAAATAAGGTGCTTTGTACCTGTTCTGTGGCTAAAGAAATGGTTTTGGGTTCCTGGACTGTCAATCCCTTAACCTCTATCAGCACTAAATTCAATCCCAAAATTTTGAAAATGGCTGTATTATATATTTCCCTGCCAGGCAGAGAGCAGAAAAATGTTTACTTCCGCAGTTCAGACGATGCCATTAGTTGAATGACTTGTGAAGGTGCCTATTTATATTCATAGGCTACTTCCCCTACTATTAAAAGCATCACTACTCTGTATGTGTATGTGAGAGACCTCTTCCTCCGGATGATAGCTCCACTTCAAACTTGTCTGACCTTTAGATCTGCAGTTTGATGAGTTAAATCAGTGGCACAGCCCATAGAGCTGTGAGGTTACTTTGACAGAAGCATAGAGACACTGTCAGTTCTGTTTTTCATGCTAGAAGTTCTCACTGCTACCATACAATGCAATTTGCACTCCCCTTACTCTCAATTTCTCAGAGCAGTGGGAAGAGAAGAGGCAGGGTCCTTTGCTCTCGGATGTACACGTGAGATTGTGCTGTACAAGCTAGAGTCTTGCACCGGCAGGGAGATGAACCAAAAAGACAGAGTCGCAGGTTCCTTCCCATCTCCACCGCCTGTGCTTTACAAATCCACTTCAGGGGGCAGCTATCCATAGAAGAGAAAAGAAAAACCTCCTAATGAAAGGCTAATTTAATTTACAATTGATTTGTGCCCTCTGTGCAAGACACTCAATTTTGTATCATTCAGCACTAGCATAAAAAAATAAAATGAGCATCAAACATTGATTAATATCAGAATCATGAATTGCAGGGTTCCATTATGCCAACTAAATGTAGCTATTACACTGGCAATGGTATCTCCTCTGCAATGTTAAGCTTTCCTGGTATAATTTAATAATCCTCCTTTCATTTGTGCATATGCTTGGCCCGTGGTCCCCAAAGTTGATATGATGACTTTGCCTTATATAAAAGACACACCGCCATTTCATCAATAAGATTTTTATTGTTATTTGACAGAACAATGCACTGAAAGAACAGGCTCACAATAGCTTCTATCCATCAGGCACTCTGTGGAAAATCAAAAATGACAATGAAACCTACAGCATTAAATAACCCATGGTGCTGGAAATTAATCAGAAATCTGGTGTTCTTCAAAACAAATGTGTTTTTAATAAATCAAGTTTGAGAGTCACTTACAAGCTGTGAATTGCAGAACCGAACGGAAGCTGTATCTGAATTGCATTGACAAATCCCAGTGGAGCTAACTCCATATACATATTCAGGCAGATAATGTTATCACTCAGAAATAAAGTTGCAAATCTGCTTGGGCATATTGACATCTTGGTGATTTGGAAGGAGAGTGAGATTTTTTTTTAATATGTCTATAGCACATACATATAAAAAGAGGAGAGCGCATCCCTGTGGCGGGGTGCTCTACTCAGTGTTGGATGGCGCCTCCTCCTGATGGTTCTGAGAAATATATCTGCCAAGTCGACGCCCATTCCTGAGGTTCCACTCCATCTCTCTGAGTCTGCAGCCCGTCTCTCACGCCAGGAGCTGCTGTTCCTTGCTGTGATTTGGCCCTCTGGCCAGGTCACTCGGCGGTTTCCCCTTCCGGGCTGGTCTTTCTTCACAAGCAGCATCTGGCAGTCCTCACGCTGGCTGCCCCAACTGTGTGACTCCAACAGTGACCCCTGCAGTCTTTGTATACACTGCCCTTAGTAACACCACTCTGCAGTGGTTGGTAGGGGAACCCAGGCCCACCTTCTACTCTAGGTTCCAGTCCAGGGCCAAGCAGTGAACAGTGAAGGTCTGAGGCTACATAAACCATGCTGCTCTCACCCCTGGATTCCTTCCTATCGTGCTTCTTTTCCCCTTCTGTCTCACTTACCTCAGGGAGAGGGACTGCAGGCTTCCTCCCTGCTGCTCCCCTACTCCGGTGGCTTTGAATCTTTCCAGTCCGCTGTACCCCTTTCAGGAATCTGATTTGTCTTGCGTACTCCAAGTTTCAGCTCACTTAAAAACTACTTGCTTACAAAATCAGACATAAAAATATGAAAGTGTCACAGCCCACTATTACTGAAAAATTGCTCACTTTCTCATTTTACCATATAATAATAAAATAAATTGATTGCAATATAAATATTGTACTTACGTTTCAGTATATAGTATGTAGAGCAGTATAGACAAGTCATTATCTGTATGAAATTTTAGTTTGTACTGACTTCACTAGTGCATTTTATATAGCCTGTTGTAAACTAGGCAAATATCTAGGTGAGCTGATGTATCCCTTGGAAGACCTCTGTGTACCTCCAGGGGTACGCATACCCCTAGTTGAGAACCACTGACTTACAACATTTCCAGCCTCCTGGCGCTATAGAAGTCCCACCTGTTCCTTCACAGGTGAGCTTCCTTCCAATTAGCTTCCTTCACAGTCTAAACCTCCCCCATTTGCAGCTTCATTGGCTGATTTGGCCCACTTGGTCTAATTCACCTCTTGCTGGGCTGCTGTGGGGTATACACCCCATCATAACTCCCCCTAAAAAACCCCATCTAATAAACCCCTCCAAAAACAAAACACTCTACTGTGCACACAATTAACCGCTGAGGGGAGGATGAGAAAGAACAAACCTCATCTGACAGATGTTACTCACTTCACTTAATGCACAACTGGAATGCACTCAGCTACTGCAATGATGAGGCCGAGATAAGTACCACTACAGAATAGAATTAAACAAGCTTACATTTACATGAGCCTACATTTAGACTTCAGATTTAATAGACTGCTTAATATTGGACTGACTAGACATAATGAGTGGGGGAAGATTCTCCATTGTTTTAGTGGCTCCACTTTCTTCTGAAATAGGCATGTGGGAGAAATTTTTTCAAGTGCACAAATGGGAGACAGCTCAGCTCCCACTGAAGTTCAGTGTGGATTCGGTGCCTAACAGCCGTTGGTGCCTCTGAAAATCCCTTCCACATTATATACTCACTGATTACAAGGGATTTCCCTCATTTTACACCCAAACTAAATCCCAAAGCCTTTACCTCGTTCTTACTTGATCACTGCTCAAGCAAAATTCCCACTGACGTCAGCAAAAATTGAATACTAGCTCCAGGATTTGGCTGTAGAAATTTAACTTTGAAGAGTTGGGACTGTTCAGATTGTCCAGAATTTGGGAACTTGTCTTTGCAGTTGGCAAAGTCCTGAACTTTGCAACTACCTGTACCTGAGGTAGTCAAAGTTCCTCTTAAGCCGTAGAAGATGTCAGGAAGAAGATTGTTGCTAAAAAATGTACAGGAAGTTATGGGCTTGCAAACCAGACCCCTGGATGAGGAAGGATCATCAAGGCATTGGTGTAGTTCCAGGGAAATCAATTTGCACCAGCTGAGGCTCAACTGATCAGACCCAGTATGGGAACTCCTATGTTCCTGGATGTTTTAGGAGACAAGTCATTGTTCATGAAGACTGTTTCCAACATCATTACACTTAATACTGGGTAATTTATACAAGTAATATCTCACCTGTAACCATTTGATGGTTGGCACGAACTGATCATACTCCCATTGATTTCAATAGCAAAACTCCATTAACTTCAGTGGAGGAAAGATTGGTCCCTTTATTTCACATAGGGCTAGGCTGTGGTGAAAAGCAAACTTCAAGCAAACTCCTCCTCTGAGTAGATGTGCAAGTCCTACTTGTCTCAATGCGAGCTGCATGCGTATCAACAGGGGAAGAGACAGAGTCCTAGCTGCTGTAAGTTGCCCAGCCCAACTAGTCTCATGCTCTGCTCTTTCCAAAATTAGACTGATAATTAAGAAATAACAACATATTTTCCCAATATAAATTGATGGATGCTGGCTAGCATCAGGGATAAATTGAGCCGTAATCTGTAACGGATGTTATTGCGATTATAAAAATAAAGATCTGTCTGCCCAACCAATCAATTCAGCAGATAGATCTCAACAATCAAATTGTTAAAAATGACTTCTATAAATTACTCAGTCTTCCATCTAATGGAGCTAGAAACAGCTGTGAGACAATTTAGAGCTGATATAACCATACGTCGGGAGTGCTTTTTCATCCTGATGCCTTGCCATTCCCTTCAAAGCTGTTGTACTGTAGCAGGCATCTTTGTTTAATGCACCCATGTGAAAACAGACTGTATTTCACACCATGGGTTAGCAAAGTAATTTTGGCAGAAATGCTCAAGAATATATGCATTTAATATGAGAGGAATAATTCAATTTCCTTCCTATTATTTCAGCTACGCTGTTACAATTGCCTTAATTCTTCATTAAACCCTCTGGTCTTACGGGATGTTGCTGTGCTTTATGAGCTGCCATACCTCTTTCAAATGAGCATGGAAAGACACACAAAGGACCAGTTATAATCATGTATTTTTTAGCCAGATATACTGGTGACTTCAATTAAATCAGAGCAATTTAGCACTTTGCAGCGATAGCTGCAGCCCCAGCAGCATGGGATGCTCACACCATTGGTTGCTGATCTCGGCACCTCATCGCAATCTGTATAATGCCATTTGTGGGTGGCAGACTTTCCCTTTGTCTCTCCATTCCGGGCATGCTAGCTGCTAAATGCAGCATGTGCTAGCTGTGAGCTTTCCAGCTGGAAGCCAACATGAAACAAGACTCTCTCTTTATACTTGTGCCGGAGTATTAGCTTTGTGTAGAGGGTGTGGGACCAGTGATGTCCCCACTGCCCAACCTGAGTATATAGGGAGCTTGATGGGATGATCTTTGGATCCAGGCCGTCGAGTAGTTATAAAGCCACTGCTAGCCCCAGATGTGGTGCACCTCTGGAACAGGGGCAAAACAGCTAGAGGATTTGCACAGTGACAGCTCCACCAGCTGTTCCCTATTCCCACAAAGCACAGGGAGTGCTGGCTCACAGGCAGCCACCACTGGGCTCTGCAGGGAGCCAGTGCAGATCTTCTTAGAGCCCCTGGAATTCTCTTACCCATGCAGCACAACATATCATTTCCACTGCTGCCAGGAACCTCCACACCGGCAGAAGAGGGAGCAGCCATTGTTAACAACATTAGAATGGCCCTACTGCATCAGACCAATGGTCCATCTAGCTCAGTGTCCTGTCTGCCGCCAGTGGCTGGTGCCAGATACTTCAGAGGAAATGAACAGAACAGGGCAATTATTGAGGGATTCATCCTCTGTTGTCCAGTTCCAGCATCTGACAATCAGAAGCTTAGGGAGACCCAGAGCATGCAGTTGTGTCCCCGACCATCTTGACTAATAGCCATTGATGGACCAATGAACTTCTCATTCTTTTCTGAACCCAGTTATAGTTCTGGCCTTCACAACAGCCCCTGGCAACAAGTTCCGCAGGTTAACTGTGCATTGTATAAAGGAGTACTTCCTTTTGTTTGTTTAAAACCTGCTGCCTATTAATTTCACTGGGTGATCCCTGGTTCTTGTGTTATGTGAAGGGGTAAATGTCACTCCCTTATGCACTTTCTCCACACCATTGATGAGTTGTATAGACCTCTATCATATTCCCCTTTAGTCATCTCGTTTTTAAAATGAACAGTCCCAGTCTTTTTAATCTCTTCTCCTACAGAATCTATTTCATACCCTTAATCATTTTTGTTGCTCTTCTCTGTACCTTTTCCATTTCTAATATATCTTTTTTGAGATGGGTGATCAGAACTGCACTCAGTATTCAAGGTGTGGGAGTACCATGGATTTATATAGTGTCATTATGACATTTACTGTCTTTTTAGCTATCTCTTGCCAAATGGTTTGTAACATTCTATTAGCTTTTTTTGCCTGCTGCTGCACATTGAGCCGATGTTTTCCAAAAACTATCCACAGTGACGCCAAGATCTCTTTCTTGAGTGGTAATAGCTAATTTAGAGCCTATCGTTTTGTATGTACAGTTGGGATTCTGTTTTCCAATGTGCCTTAGTTAGCATTTACCAACATTGAATTTCATCTGTCATTTTGTTGCCTCGTCACTCAGTTTTGTGAGATCCCTTCGGAACGCTTCACAGTCTGGTTTGGACTTAACTGTCTTGAGTAATTTTGTATCATCTGCAAATTTTGCCACCTCACTGTTTGTTTATTCCTATCCATTGTTTCCTGTCTCTTAACCAGTTACTGATCCATGACAGGACCTTGCCTCTTTTCCCATGTTTATTTTGCTTAAGAGCCTTTGGTGAGGGACTTTCTCAAAGGCTTTCTGAAAGTCCACGTACACTTTATCTGTTGGATCACCATTTTCTACATGTTTGTTGACCCCTCAAGGAATTCTGATAGATTGGTGAGGCATGATTTCCCTTTACAAATGCTGTGTTGACTCTTCCCCAACAAATCATGTTCATCTATGTGTCTGATAATTCTGTTTAAAATATAATTAATATATATGGATATAAATATAGTTTTGACCAATTTTCCTAGTACTGAAGTTAGGTAAATTGGTTGAAACTATGGTAAACCCATGATCCTCTCATGGATCAGTAACTGGTTAAAAGACAGGAAACAGAGAAGGAATAAATGGTCAGTTTTCAGAATGGAGAAAGGTAAATAGTGGTGTCCCCCAGGGATCTGTACTGGGACCAGTGCTGTTCAACATATTCATAAATGATCGGGTAGCATGTTTAAAACAAACAGAAGGAAGTACTTCTTCACATTACGTATAGTCAACCTGTGGAACTCGTTTCCAGGAGATGTTGTGAAGGCCAAAAGTATAACTGGATTTGAAAAAGTTCATGGAGGATAGGTCCATTAATGGCTATTTGCCAAGATGGTCAGTGATGCAACTCCATGTTCAGGGTAACCCTCAGCCTCTGACTGCCAGAAGCTGGGAGTGGATGATCACTTGATAATTGCTGTGTTCTGTTCATTCCATCTGAAGCATCTGGCATTGCTCACTATCAGAAGACAGGGTACTGAGGTAGATGAACCATTGGTCTGAGCCAGTATGGTCATTCTTATGTTCTTGTTACTCCTAAGTCTGTTTTAGTATCACTGCATTCCAGGATTCTGTCTCCCACCGTGTAAGCGTGACCTACATTCTTTGTTCCTAGATGTCTGACCTTGCATTTGGATGTATTAATATGCATGTTTCTCAAATGAGCCCACCTTACCAGTTGAATCAGACTGGTCTATGTAACTGACTTCCCCCCATCATTTACCCCTCCACTATATTTAGTATCAGCTGCAAATCTTACCTCCAATTATTTTATATTTTCTTCCAGATCACTGATAAAGATATTGAATAGCATTGGATCAAGAACAGATCACTGAGACCCATTAGAAACAACCCCCTCATTGGACGATGACCATTTACAAATATATTTTGAGATCTATCAGTTAACTAGTTTTTAATCCATTTAATATGTGCTACATTGATTTTTTTTTATAGTGTTAACTTTTTAATCAGAATTTCATATGAGAGTAAGTCAAATGCATTAGAAAGGTGTATTTTGCCAGCACCATTACCTTATCAACCAAACTTGTAATCTCATTAAAAAAATGGTTTTTTTTGGACAACATCTATCTTCCATAAAACCATGTTGATTGCATTAATTATGCTAGTACTCTGAAGGGCTTACTGATTATGTTCCATATCAGCCTTTCCATAATTTTGCATAGGATTGATGATAGACTAAATGGCTTATAGTTACCTGGGTCATCCCCTTTATCCTTTTAAAATCTTGGTACAACTTTAACTTTTTTCTAGTCCTCTGTAATTTCTCCAGTGTTCCAAGATTTCTTAAAAATCAACATTAATGGTTCACATTGCTTCCTGGCCAATTCTTTTAATACTTTTGGGTGGAAGTTATTTGGTCCTGCTGACTTAAAAAGAGTTAGTTTAAATAGTTGCTATTTAATATCCTACCTAGTTACAGTACTGTTGGAATAGAAGTAATTTCTTTATCACTGAACATATCATCTTGCTTCTTTCCAAATGTAGACCAGAAATATTTATTAAATAATTCTGACTTTTCTGCATCCTGATTCACAATTTTGCCATCCTTATCTAGTGTCAAGTCTATATCATTGCAAAGATTTTGTTTGTTCTTGCTATATTTAAAGAATTCAATCTTATTGTGGTGGCAGATGACAGAACAAGGAGCAACGGTCTCAAGTTGCAGTGGGGGAGGTCTAGGTTGGACATTAGGAAAAAGTTGCACTAGGAGTGTGGTGAAACACTGGAATGGGTTACCTAGGGAGCTGCTGGAATCTCCATCTTTAGAGGTTTTTAAGCTGCGGTTTGACAAAACCCTCGCTGGTATTATTTAGCTGAAGTTAGTCCTGCTTTGAGCAGGGGGTTGGACTAGATGACCTCCTGAGTTCCCTTCCAACTCTATGATTCTATGATAATCCTATTGGTGATCAATTTAAAATGTTATATTTTTTATTTATTTACTGAGAAACCTTTAGCTTCCTTTCTCAATTGTCTGCATTTCCTAACTGCAATGTACTAATTGCTATCAACTCTACCGCTATCACTGCACCATTAGCTGAAATCCCAAAGTAGACAAGGCCTTACTACAGTTTAGCATGCAGAACCAAGCCAAGCACTTAACTTGTCCCCTTGCATAGTTCCACTAACATTATGCTGGTGTGTAGCAGCCTTACTCCCCCTTCTGTGCACTTTCAGAAACAAGGCCCTTGAATCAGTATAAGATGGAACCCAACAGGTGGGTATGAAACAGTGTTTCCCCCAGTCTTTCATGGCAGCCCTGTGACAAAGGCTTGCAAGTGAAATACATTCCATACTGTAAGTCAGAAATGCGGTTCGCATCAGAAACTGGAGAAACAGGGGCCACAGACAAATCTCTGTGTTGCGAGCCTGTCACGGTGCATTCAGTGCAAACCTCAACTTCTAGATACAATGCATAGCTCCAGTGATGGAACTCTCCATTTGTCTTTTCCTCTCAAAAGTGATTTGACTATGTGTTTGCAACCTGGGTTTTGAAAACAAATGCTAGCATGACATTTAGCAGCTGAGCTTCAGTTCTGAAAATGCCCACTTAATTCTGCTTAAATGAGTTATCCTCCAGCTGCAGCTAGAAATAGAAGGTAGCAGCCTACAGAAGGGTTTTATTTTATTTTATTTTATTTCTTGACGTGGCTCAGTGCACTCACATACTGCTTTGCATTCATGGCATGTTGCATTGAAGTGACACAGCCGGTTATGTTGTATCACATCAGCCTAGATTATAATGGGGTCTAACACTAGAAGTTATGACATAGAGCACTTTGTAAAACACTGGAGCATTTAAATCTCACAGGGAACACACACCCCATATTGCTTTTTAGACAGAATAACCACTAAAAGGGGTGTCCAATCTATTGAATATACTAATACTGATGTGCATAGCAGAATACCAGTGGGTTTGCTATCAGTACAACAGTAGCAGGCAAGCTAGGCAAAAAGAAGAGGTGTGACAACAGCAATGCAATAGAAATGAAGTTTGTTGACCGCCATGAATTATTTCACCTAGTTTATCACATCCCTGTTTTTACTATGTCCCTTAACTGCTTGCCACTGAATGTTTCAGTTACGTCCGTGTAGGAGGCACCTGCTGTTCTGCTGAATATTTCAGGCACATCCATGTAGGATACACCTGCTGTGCTGGTTTAATGGCAGCAGAAGAGTGCTGACACTTCAAATGCACTCCAGCTGCTCTTGGTGTACCACTGAGAACAACTTCTCTAATCGTATTAGAAAAGTACGATAACCAAAACAGCCCATGCTAGGTACAGCTACACTAGTGACTCTACACATGCCCATACGTGTGGTTGTGCCATAATCCCCCTACTGTCTACCTCTAAACCCCAGAAGCACAGGTTTAAAAATAAGAAGGAGAGTAAGCTAGCATGCGTAAGGGATGTGGGTAAGTAAATTAATTGATCAATTAAACAGTAATAAGTCACCAGGACCAGATGGTAGTCACTCAAGAGTTCTGAAGGAACTCATATGAAACTGCAGAACTACTAACATGGTGTGTAGCCTACCACTTATATCTGCTTCAGTACCAGACCTCTCGAGGGTAGCTAATGTAACATTGATTTTTAACAAAGGCTCCAGAGGTGGACATGGCAGTTACAGGCTATTAAGCCTAACATCAGTACCAGGAAAACTGGTTGAAACTATAGTAAAGAACAAAATTATCAGACACAGATGACACAATATGTTGGGGAAAAGTCAAGATGGCTTTTGTAAAGGGAAATCATGCTGCACTTCCTATTGTGAAAGTCCAAGTACTTTATAAAGACTACCAATCTATTTTGTAAAGGGAAATCATGCCTCACCAACCTATTTTGGAAGTCCAAATACACTGTATCGACTGGATCACCCTCGTCCACAGGTGATGGATTTTCAGAAAGCCTTTGACAAAATCCTTCACCAAAGGCTCTTAAACTAAGGAGTCATGGGATAAGTGGGAAGTCCTCTGATGGAACAGTAACTGGTTAAAAGATAGGAAACCAAGTGTAGGAATAAATGATCAGTTTTCACAGTGGAGAGAGGTAAATAGTAGGGTCTCCCAAGGATTTGAATTGGGACCAGTGCTGTTCAACATATTCATAAAAGATCTCGAAAAGGGGGTGTGACATTGGCCTCCAGCGGAGCCATGTGGAGATAGTTTATACAGGGCAAACTGCAAAGAATGGGGCCGGCAAAGCCCTAAATACTGGTGGTTTTTCTTCCATAAGATATACCATGCCAGCTTCTGACTACCAACTCTGGCTTGATCCTAGTCCTTGGGTCCTGATACCTGCTTTGACAACTAGGTCTGATGCTTGCTCTAACCACTAGACCAGATGCCTGGTCCAACCATTAGACTAGACTGCCCTTGTACCAGTCAGCTGACTCTTGCATCTGCTGAATGGAATGATGAGATCTTGGACAAAGAACTCCTGGGAATTAAGACTGCCCTTGAAGAGTGGCAACACTACTTGGAAGGGACCCTTCATCTAGTCCAAGTGTTTACTGATCACAAGAGCCTGGAGTACCTGCACAGGGCCAATGCCCTGAACCAACGACAACTCAGATGGGTCCTGTTTTTTTCCTGGTTCAGCTTTACCTTGATCTTCCACCCTACAACCAGAATTCCAAGGCTGATGCCTTGTCCTGAGGATATGTCTCTGACCCATGAGGGCCTAGTCCAGAAACAGACCACATTTTCAAGTCCCTTAAATTCCTTAATGCAACTTGCCTCCAGCACCTGCTAGTGCTCATCTGCTTTTCCTCCATCTCCAGAATTCTACTTGACAAATTGTACATTATCAACCAAAAATCACACAACAGCTGGGAGGGGATCATGAGGAACCGCATCTATGTTACCCCAGAACCTGGAAGAGTGGCCGTTCTTCAACTGTGCCATGATTCCACCTTTGGCAGAGCACTTAGGGTGATATAAAACCCAACATTTAATGTCCCCTTTCTTCCAGTAGCTCCAAAAAGGTACCATGATAGAAACCTTTGAAGCTTCCTGCCAGGTCTGTGCCCACATCAAAATCCCTCACCAGAAACCCTGCAGTCTCCTCCAACCTATCGACACACCATCTTGGCTCTTGGACTTTATGGTGGAAATACCAGAATCCAGTGGTTTCATGACCATCCTGACAGCGGTGGATCGTTTTTCTAAGATGGCTCACTTCATTCCCTACATAGGTTTACCATCCGCAAAGGAATCCACCTGGCTCTGGATCAATATGGTCTCCTGGATCATGTCACCCCTGACCAGGGACACAATTTACTGTGTTCTTCTGGCACAAGGTCCTGGGTTTATTAGGAGTCCACGCACACCTGTCCTCTGACTACCATCCTCAGTCAAACAGCCAAAAAGGAAGAATCAACCACACCCTTGAATAAAACTTACAATGCTACACAGCCAACACCAGGATGACTGGTCTTCACTGATGCAGAGTTCTCGTACAATAATGCGGACCACACCTCCACAGGTCACAGCCCCTTCTTTATCAAATATTGGTACCACCCACAATTTCATCCACAGCTACACATATCCTCCCCCCCGACCTACATGTCATCATACCTAATACAATACTTCCACCACATCCAACAGAAGGTGAAGGGTGACTACAAAAGGCATGCAGACAAGCATAGACAACAGGGCCGCGCATACTCTGTAGGACGAAAGATATGGCATTCAACAGAACACCTCTGCATGGACCGACCCTCCTGGCAGCTAGACTACCAGTTCCTTAGTCTGTACCAGATTCAGTGACAAATCAACCTGGTCATCTTTGAACTCCAGCTTCCTGGATCCCTTGGAGTGCACCCTGTATTCCACATCTCACTTCTAAAAACATACATTGTGAACACATTTTCCTATAAAGCCCAATCACCATCCCCACTAGTGCAAGTACAGGATTAGGAGGAATATGTTGTTCACAAAGTCCTCGGCTCTAAGATGAAGTGGGGCAAATGATGGCTCCTGAATGATCGGAAAGGTTACAGTCTGCAGGGATGCACTGGGGAGCCAGCTGCAAATGTTCATGCTCCTGCCCTGATTTGGGCCTTCTATAAAAGACACCTGAGAAACCTGGACCCACGTCACCCAGAGGATACCCTTAGGGGAGGAGGTGATGTCACGACCCATGGCCCTCAAACCTGTGTCTGCAGGATCCATGTGACCAGCCACCCTCCAGCCCTCCACCTGGCAGCCTGCTGATAATGGCTTCCCTGGGACCCAGGAAGCCCAGCCCCAGTGTGAGGCTTCACCCCTGAAGTCCGACTGGCAGAGTTCCAGAGTGGCTGATTGCCCCTCTTGCCCTACTTAAGCCAGCAGCAGGAACAGGAAAGAAAAGTTGCTCACTCAGTGCAGTAACGGAGGTTCTTTGAGATGTGTGTCCCTGTGGTTGCTCCACTCTCGGTGTTTGGAGTATCCTTGCATCCTGGCACAGAGATTTCCATCAGCAATGCCTGTCTGGGTCAGGAATGTGCAGCCCCGTCTAAGTCCAGGAATATTATTATCCCCTCGTGCGAAGGTGTGCTACCACCACAGAGAGCAATTTTGAGAAGACCCTTTGTGCAGCAGAGAGGCCAAAGGGCAGTACTTTGTACTGGTAGTGATCGTCTCCCAGCACAAATCTGAGAAACTGTCTGTGTGCTGGGTGCATAGTGACATGGAAATAGGCATCTTGCAGGTTGAGGGCTGAAAACCAACCTCCCCACCCCCTTCCAGTACTGGTATTATTGTGGATAAGGTAACCATCCTGAATATTCGTATTTTTACAAACTTGTTCAGTCTTCTGAGGTCCAAAATTGGTCTCCATTCTCCGTTTTTCCTTTGGGTCAGGAAGTATCGGGAGTAGAAACCCTTCCCTCTCTGTTGTTGTGGTACATGTTCTATGGCACCTAGAAGTAAGAGATGGTCTACTTCTTGTTGTAACAGGTGCTCGTCAGATGCGTCCCAGAAGAGGGATGGGGTAGGAGGTTGGATAGTGGGAATGGAGTATCCTGATTGTATGATCTCCAAGACCCATTTGTCTGATGTAATGGATGCCTAGATGTGTTGGAAAGGGCATAGATGATGACCAAATTGGATTGTAGATGTTGTTAGCACTGGGTGGTAAGGGATATCATTCAGACCCTTGGCCAAACTTTCAAAATTGTTGCTTGGAAGACGACGGTTGTGATGTTGATGGTTATTGATTTTGTCATCTCCTTTGCAGTCTCTGTCTGTTATGTTGTGGATCATATTGTCTTTGATGGTGAGTGTATTGAGGGTATCTGCATTGGTATGGCTGATATCTAAACTGTCTTCTCCTTGTTGCAGGAGTGTATATGCCAAGTGTGTGCAATGTGACCCATGAGTCTTTCATGGTGTGTAGAACCTGATCGATATTTGCAGTGAACAACTTGGTCTTATCAAAAGGGAAGACTTCTACAGTGGACTGCAAATCCTTCGATAAGGCTGCTAAGTGGAGCCGCGAAGCCCTACGCATTATGACCAATGTAGCCATCATTCTCGCTGCTGTGACATCAAGGGAAGCCTGTAGGGCAGTCCTAGCAATGAGCTGGCCTTCGCTGACAAGTGATCTGAATTGCTTTTGCCTCTCTTCTGGGATTACATCAAAAACGTTCATTATTCTGGTGTAATTGTTATGGTCATAATTTGATAATAGAGTGGTGTAATTGGCTACATGCAACTGCAGCATGGCCGATGAATATACTTTGTGACCAAATAAGTCCATTCTTTTCCATTCCTTGTCATGGGGTGTGGACTTGTGTTGAGAGTGTTTACTCAATTGGTTAGCAGTCTCTATAACGAGGGTGTTAGGAGGGGGAAGAAACTCATCCTTTGAGGGGATGTAATATTTTTTGTCCGCTTTCTTACGTGCTAGTGGAATTGTGGCTGGAGTTTGCCAGATGTGGTTGGGGGCTCCATCAGGGCCTCGTCCATTGGCAGTGCAATTTTTGTCAAAGTGGTGGTATGCAAAATTTGTAGGAGCTTGTGGTACATTTCTGAGACTTCCTCAAGTGGTCTTGTGCCACTCTCTTGAACAACTGAAATTGTTTGAAATCATCCGCTGTCGTAGGTGGAGGTGATATTATCCCTTCGTCTGGGAGATGATGAAGAGTTATGAATTGCTGGTGATGTCCCCTCCTCTGTTGGGTCCTCCATTTCCTCTGATGTTTCGGGAGGGGGCTCCGAAATAAGTGGGGCAGAGTGAGATGGGGATCTGATTCTGTCTCTATGAGAGCTGGGAGGTCTGCTATAACCCCTTGGGTATGCAAACCATGCCTCCCAAATGGGCTATTGCATAGGGTACAACATGGGTGGTCCAAACCATGGTGGTCCATAGCACGATTGTCTATGGTACCTGGTGCGTGTCCTGTGTTCTGGAGTGATGGGAGTTGATCTGTGAGGTGAGAAGTGCTGGGATGAAAAGACTCCTTCTTCATCATCCTCTCTGCTAGAGAATGGTATTGGAGAAAAGGTTCCATCCTCAGCTATGTGGAGTAGCGAGGTGTCTGTGCTGAGCAGTGGTGACTGAGATGTAGAAGGCACTTGTATCTCTCTCTGGAGGCAATAATGTAGCTTTGTCTTGAGTTTTTTCCCCGTTACTGATGTCGGTACTGTGGTTTCACTTGGTAGTGCGGTTATGGTCAGTACCGTTGATGGAAATCATGCCGATGTAGTGGTCAGTTCCATTGCCATCGAAGCCATCCTTGGGGTCAGTGCTGTCCTTGGCACTGGTGCCGTCCTCAGAACTGGTGCTGTCCCCAGGATCGGTGCCTTAGCCGCTGACAGTGCTGGTTGTTTCATCGGTGCCATAGTGGAGGAGGTTGTTTTGCTCTTGACCTTGGACTCTGCACTGGAATGTTGGGCGTCCTTCAGTGCCGTTGATCGGACAGTACCAGAAGAACCTTGTGCCTTGTAGGTGCTAAGTCTAGGCACTGTTAACTTGGCCGATGAATTCCTGTTTTTTGGTGGGCTCTGAGGAGAAGTTGAAACTCTTTTTTGTAATGATTTTTCAGAGTTTCCATGCAAAGGAGAATGTGACTCATGGAACCTGCACATCCACCCCAGCATTACCAGAAAATCCTTCCCCTGTGCCTGCTTAACAAGGGTGACATGGACAGGGGAAAAAATAGACATTTCACAACTATTTGGTGCCCTGATGTTTCAAATCAACACCACAAGCTCCTCGCTACTTGGTTTCTTCCAAAGGGAAGAAAAAATAATGTTAATCTTGTCTTTGATTTAGCAGGACCTTCGGTTCGTGAGAGGGGAACCATTCTGTCAGGAGGGCAGAAGCTGCACCCTAGAGGCAGATGGAGAACGATCCTGGACAGGAGGAACCAGGAGCAGTTTGAGTCTCTCCACCAGGAACTGGTTCATGGAGCAGAATGCATGGCATTGGGAATGGGCGCATGCCCATAGGGAATGGTAAAATGCCCTTATGGAGGGACTCAAAACTGGTGGCTGAATGAATTTGGGATCTGCCTGCTGCCAAGGCCACTGAACCTCTCCACGAACCATCACTCAAAAGTCTCAAAAACTAACAGCAAAAAAAAAAATGTTAAGTACATCAGCCTGCCAAACAATCAGTGGGGCCACTGGACTATTGACATGCTAAAGAAGCACTCAAGGAAGATAATGCCATTGCAGAGATGCTAAATGAATTATTTGCATCAGTCTTCAGTGCAAAGGATATGAGGGAGATTCCCACACCTGAGCCATTCTTTTTTAGGTGACAAATCTGAGGAACTGTTCCAGAGTGAGGTGTCAATAGAGGAGGTTTTGGAACAAATCGATACATTAAACAGTAATAAGTCATCAGGAGCAGATGGTTTTCACCCAAAAGTTCTGAAAGAACTCAAATATGAAATTGCAGAACTACTAATTGTGGTATATAACCTCTCATTTAAATCAGTTTTTATACCAAATGACTGGAGGATAGCTAATGTGATACCAATTTTTAAATAAGGCTCCAGAAGTGATCCTGGCACTTACAAGCCAAAAACATAAGAATGGGGCCACACTGAGTCAGACCAATGGTCTATTTAGCCCCGTATCCTGTCTTCCAACAGTGGCCAATGCCAGGTGCAAGAACAAGCAATCGTCCATTGCTAGCTTCTGACAATCAGAGGCTAGGGAAAACCAGAGCATGGGGTTGCATCCCTGACCATCATCTGGACTAATAGCCATCGATGGATCTATCCTCCATGAACTTGTGTGATTCTTTTTTGAATCCAGTTATACTTTTGGCCTTCACAACATTCCCTGACAATGAATTCCACAGATTGATTGTGCGTTGTCTGAAGAAGTACTTCCTCCTGTTTGTTTTAAACCCGCTGCCTATTAATTTCATTGGGTGAACTTTGGTTCTTGTTTAATGTGAAAGGATAAACAACACTCCCTTATTCACTTTCTCCATACTGACCTCGGGCTTAACCCTCCCCCAGTCACTGAAACATTGAATAAAGACTTTTCAACCAAATAAAGAACTTTAGCAGAACATGTGTGATTTTGTAAAGATTTTTAAGTTTTTTGACAAAAAGAAATATGTTTAGGTTTTGGTCCCCCCCACCCCCCTTTTCAAGGAGGAGGAAAAAAGGGAGGTGGGGAGAATCCAAAGCCACCAACATTTTTCAGTTGTTTGAAAGCCAAAATGTTTGTTTCATTTCAACTAATCAAAAAACCACTGGATTTCAGTGAAATTTCAGAGAAAATGAACATCTTTAATGTTTTCCATAGAAAACACATTGTTTTCCAACCAGCACTAGATACAGCATTGGGATGGGAAGATAGTGGAGCGGGTGCCTTTAAATCATTCTACAAGACTATCACATGACTCCCTATCTTGTTGCGCCCCCTAGCAGCAAGACCCAGCATTAAGGCTGTCTATCTCAGTTTCCCCTTCCTCAGGCACTTGAAAAGGGACTTCACAAACTCGTAATTTCAATACCACCCTTCTTCGGGCCCATTTATTAAGACAAACATAAGACTTTCAAGCCCAAAGATAAAATCCTCAGATTAACCTGCCAGTATCCAACAACCTAGAAATCATAAAAGGGATCTTCTGCCCCTGCCAAGCCCCCTGTTCTGTGAAGACCTGCAAGAATGGCCCCACCATGTCCTTATTAAACATAAAAATCCATAAATTCAGCCTCCTTCCCGGGCACCCCTTCCACCAGCTTTATGCCCCCTACTCCTGGCTTCTGCAGAAATCCTTCTTGCTTTTCTGGCTGTTTGCTGCCACTCAGGGTGTCCAAAACCAGCTCATACAACCACTTCTCATTCCCTCATTGCGTGGAAGCCCAGAGAGATCTTTAAAACCCCCACTAACCTTCCACAGAAAAGCATGTGCCTCTTTTTGGACATATTCCTGTATACGGACAACAAAGGCTAATATCAAGTAGTTGTACGTAATCCTCTACCAGTCACCTCATCACCTTTCCCTCTCTTACATTCTCTGTTGCTAGCAAGTCCTTAGTTGAATCATAATATTCTTAGCTTTGTAGTGTTTCACACAGACACACGCACGCACATGCACCTCATTAAATTTAATACAGCAAAATATTTGTTGCAATTAATTAGCAGTGCCTCTGTGTTATGGCAAAACCACTTCGTTCTGTTGTAACCATGTGGTAGCTTTTGCCCTAGGGCTGTGCAGGGTTGCATTGTTCCTTAATTATCCTTGTAATTACTCTGTAGGAGTAACCATTCTGTCTCAAAAATCTGTTTCCAGAGTGTTGAGATCACTATCCCACTGAGCTCCCTCACGAAGCACTAAAGTTCAGTTCACGATGGGACCAGATTCTGCTGTAGGTGACCCCAGGGTAACTTTGGAGCAAGTCCATTTATTTTAGAATCTGTCTCCCATATCCTTACGAATCTTTCATTTTTATATTTTAAAAAGGGAGTTAGAGACAAAGGACCCACATTCTCCTTTCACATACCTCCTAGGCAGAGCCACTGAAGTCAATAAGCCAGATTCTGCTCTCAGTTAATGTCTAAATCCACTGAAGTCAAAGGAGTTACTCCAGATTTACACCAGTGTAGCTGATTACAGAACTCAATCCGGCAAAACGACAGAATGTTAATGATGGCAAAATCTGCACACAAAATAAGAGTGCTACATAACGGCTCCTACCATACATCTCTCTAAGCACTGCCACCATGCCTATCCCTGTAATATCTACGGGTCTCATTCATGAATTAGAAAACATCATTTCTGTTGCTAAGTGATTAAAAATCTATAACTGTCCCTCTTTTTTGTGCAGGAATTACTGGTTCCTAGCCCCGTTCTAACCAATAGATCACACTCCTTCCTAGCACTGGGAAATAGAACCCAGAAGTCATCATTCCCAGTCCTAATCATTAGACCATTTTAATAGGAACTTATTATTTCACATACACATTACATAATGTTTTACTTTCACGGTTAGCTGGATAGAACAGTCCATTGTTTATTTCTAAAAGCCGGACATCTAGAGGAAACAAAAAGTGGATGAAAATTTCCAGTAGATTTTTCCACCCTCCTCCCCACTCCCGTTACATTTCAATAAATATTAGCTGGGTCAGTGTTGGGGTTTTTTCAAATATTTATTTACTTCACACTGCAATTTCTCTTTGAAAGAGAAAGGGAAAAGTAACCTTTGGATCTTCAAAAGCTCTGGCATTGCTGTGAATGCGTCAAGAGAAATTTGTATATTGTTAGGTTGGCAGCGAGCCTTCTAATCTTGCAAGAGGTTCAGCTAATAGCTCATGAGTGCTGAGAAAAGCTGCAGCTACTTGGATGTTTCTATACAGTGTAGCTTTAATTAATCTACTACAGCTGGCTTGTTTTAATGGCAACCACTGTATAGTCACTGCTCAGACAATCTTATCGACCTGACCTCTGGGGAAAATCAATTCATGTAATCTATCTTATTACTCTTAAATATATGTACAGAATTTGATACGCTACAACAGCAGTGGGAGAAAAATAGGTGTGGAGGAGAGGAAGATTAGGAAAGTTGTGTAATGCTGGAAAGCATGTGCCTAATTCTGTTCTCCTTTACACCAGAGTAAATCATGAGTATCTCCATTGACACAGTTATTCAAGATTCACACTATTATAACTGAGGTCAAAATCTGACAAACACACATCCCAGTCAGAAATAGGGAGTAACACACACTGGACATGTATAACTAACTGCAAAGGTAACTCAGTGTATTACTGGTCCCTCTTGGTGCCTAATCTGCAGAAGTTATAGAGTCTTTTACATCCCCAGCTCAGGACCCTTGATTCTTTAACACAAGTTATAGCAACTCATGCATTTAGCTTTGGATATCCACGGTTCTGTTCCTAGTGTGTTGGCCAAGATACAGACAGCCTTAAAACAAAACCCCATCTCAGTACCCATACTACCAGAGGGACACAGGTGTTATTGAAGGCATAGGGCCCATTTCAGCAGCAGTCCCACACAAGGGATGTTTGTGTGTGAAAGAGTACAGAAATCCCTTATTAGCATCAGAAAGGCAGAGAACTAACTCCTTAGTTAATTCTACTGCAGTGCAGAGGGTGAGGGGTAATGAAGCACATCTGGGTGAAGTCCCAGGCATGAGATCAGAAGGCAACCCGGGAGCACAACAGAACCAATTCTGGAAGAGTCTGATGGGCCCGTCTGATACCCATGAAGAACGGATGAGTTTGTCTATAATCAGACAAAAGCCCCTGCTGTTCGTTTAATGCCAGTTAGCTTTAGACAGCAGGGTCACATCATACCTGAGGTAAGCAGATGCAGTTCCACTGAAAGCTACAGCATTGCACTAGGATCTCCGGTAAGAGCTAGACCATCACTCAGAACTATACAGAGTGCAAAATAAATGGAACCCAAAAGCTCTGTATTGGGTTAATGTCAGTGCAAATGATGTGAAAATGTTACTGTGGCAGGTGAATCTCAAAAGGCAAATGAGGAAGTAGAGCATCATTCTAAGGACTCAGTGGTGAGTATATCAAATTCTTAGGGTTCCAGTAGCATACCAGGTGTCCTACGACTCAGAGGCAAGCACTGTAAGTGCTTCAGCAGCTTGGTCTTGTAGGAAGGGTGACCACCCACCCCTAGCTGGGCAGGATAGTCCCCAAATGTATATTTCAAGTCCCACGGTCCGGGGCGGGGACACGGGCCAGGGGCTTCTCTTGGGCACTGCAGCACCCCACCCAGGGCAGGTGGAAAGTCTGGGGCTCCCCACAGCAGCCCAGCGGCTCACTGGGGGGCTCTTACCATGGCCCAGCTCCACCTTCCGGCCTGGTCAGGGGGCAGGGGTGGGGCCACAGAGGGGACAGGGCTACTGCATGTGTCCCATTTTTGCATTTTGTAAAGATGGTCGTCCTACTTGCAGGCGCTAGTCCCGGTGGGCACCTGGTGGGCACGCAGAGACCTGGCTAAGGGAAAGGCTGGGTCAGCAGGGCTGGCAGGAAAGGGGAAGGTTGCAGATACCTCAGATGCAGACCATAAACAGTCACAGTTCAAAGTGAGCACTGATGGTTCTCGTCTGCCCTTGGGGCAGTCCCGTCAAGAGCTCAGGCTCTTTGGACCTAGTGCCTGGCTTGGCCTCTCCAGGCCACTCTCTATTCTAGCCAATAGGCGCTTGCAGGTTTCCAGGCCAGGATCAATTAGTGATGTGTTTCTCATTGAGGCCCCTCTGCCCTGGCTCTTTGCTCTGCTGCTGCTGCTGCTCCCTCCACAAGCTTCACACAGACCTGCACCCAGCTATGGTGTTCCTCACGACGCTCTGTGCACAGTTTCTGCAGGCTTCTCCTTGCATCTTCTCCGCAGCTCCTGGTTCACCGTGCAGCTGCTGTTTCCCAGCAGTGTCTGTTTGCTCTTCAGTCCTTTCCTCCCCAGGAGCCTTGACCTCTCCCGCTTCTCTGCCTCCATTTCTCCCTCATAAGCCAGCCAGGGGAAGGGAAGTCCTTGAAGCCTCACTTTTGCTCCTCTTCCCCCACCACCAGTGGCAGTGGCAGCTCCTGGAAGCTCACAGCCCGCCAAGCTCTGTGCAGGGGTTGTAGAGGCTGCATCATGGTTAGCCCCAGCTGATACGAAAGGACACGAGGCCTTGTCTTTCAATCATGCTCATTTTGCACAGGGCAGCACACAGGTTCCCAGTGGAGAGACCCTTTTCACTCTTATAATCTCTGCATTGTATTTGAAAATAAAGCTTTTAATTAAAACTGGCATTTTCTCAGCTTCCTGCTGGCAGTCAGCGTCTGGCTGAAAAGAAATATCCTTTGTGACACTGGCAGTACCAGAGCCAGTATTAGAGAGAGAGAGTAAACTAATTTCCCACTCTCCTTCTATCAGATGAGATGTGAAAGACAAGCTTCTAGCCACTTATAGCCATTAAAGATCCCATGGTATTTTCACAGCAGTAAGGATGTTAACACTGGTGACCTGGCCAAATTCCAACTCAAATAATCTCCATCTGAAATTCCCCCTGCATTTGGTTAGATGCCCTACTCATCTCCACTTCCTGCCCTCCACTGTTGTTCAGTATTGCTGATGTGCATAGTTAACTAGCTGCTTTATTTGATCTCAGAACTGGCTGCATTTCAGTGGTGGATCCTTCTAGATCATCTACGTCCATCTAGATACAATATGAATCTTTTTTTTTTCACCCCCAAACCCAAAAATCTCAAGTGTTGCTCCTGGGCTGAAAATAAGCTTTATGGAAAAAAGTAGAAATGTTGGAGTAATCTTAACCGGAGGCAGCAATCTACCAATATTAGAATGAGTAGAAATTAGAACAATACTAAATAACATGGCACATATTAAATGGATTAAAAACTGACTAATTGACTAGTCTTAAAATATAATTGCAAACAGAGAAACATCCTTGGGTAGGTGAATTTCTAGTAGAGACCCACAGGGATTGGTTCTTGGCCAACAATCAGAACCCCCCCCCCCCCCCCCCCCCCCCCCCCCAAAATCATCACTAATAAAATTTGCAGATGACAGAAAAATTGGGGTAGTAGTACATAACGAAGCGGACAGGTCACTGGTACAGAGTATTCTGGATTGCTCGGTAAACTAGGAGCAAGCAGATGATATGCACTTTAATACGGCCAAATGTGAATTTAGGAATATAGAAGGGAGGCTATACTTACAGGATAGTGGACTCCATCCTAGGAAGCAGCGGCTGACAACAACTTGGGGCCGGGAGGTCCATGATTGATAGTCAGCTGAACCTGAGCTGTCAGTGGGATGCTGTGACCAACATGGCTAACGCAATCCTTGGATGTATAAACAGGAAAACACTGAGTAGCGGCAGTGAGGTCATATTACCTCTGTTTTTTGACACTGGTGAGACTGCTACTGGAATGATGTGTCCACTTCTTATGTCCCCAATTCAAGCAGGATGTTGATTCATTGGAGAGGATTCAGAGAAGAGTTATGAGAATGATTAAAAGATTAGAAAATAGGTCTTATAGGTTAAAGACTCAAAGAGCTCAATATGTTTAGCTTAACAAAGAGAAGGTTGAGGGGTGACTTTATCAAAGTATATAAGTACTTACACGGGAACAAAAATTTGATAATAGAAAGGTCTTCAATCTAGCAGACAAAGGTATAACAAGATCCAATGGCTGGAAGTTGAAGCTAGACAAATTCAGACTAAATATTTAACAGTTAGGGTAATTAACCACAGGAACAATTTACCCAGGGTTGTGGTGGATTCTCCATCATTGGAAATGTTTAAGTCAAGACTGGAAGTTTTTCTGAAAGATCCGCTCTAGTTCAAAGCGGAATTAATTCAAGGAAGTCCAATGGCTTGTGTCATACAGCAGATTAGACAATGAGTCCTTCACCAGTCTTTATAATCTATGAACTCTCGTTACCTAACATACAGGATGGTGCTAAATCTCAATAATACTTCTTCTTTCAAAGTGCTTTAGCTCTTTCATCTATTTGAGCTTCATACAGTGCCCACTGAAGTTGACGGGAGTCATTCCACGGTCTTATGCAAGGTGCTGATCAAAGCCCCAATGTGTAAATTATCATGCATTAATACTATAATAATCATTTCTATAAGGAAGTTGTTGAAAGCAAAGTTTGTCTGCCCTCTGCACACTGGCAAGCATTCTTTTGGGTGCTAACTGGCTCTTGTCCTCCACTCCAGAGCTGGCTGCATTTCAGGCATTGTATAGATAAGTTTGCAAAGCATCTTGTAATCCTTTGGAGGTGACAGGCTGTAAAGGCATTCTCCCCCCTTGGCGCCCAATAGGACAGCATGGCCTAGTGGTCATGCCGCAATCTGTGACCGACAGGAGGGTAGTGGGGGGAGGAGGGGATCCCCAGTTTCTAGGCCTCACTGGTGGGTAAGGACAAGGGACACTAATCCCCTTTTTGGGTATTCCGGGGGTGGGGTCTCCCTTCTCCCAGCAAGGGCCCCCTTTTCAGGGCAACTATGTCAGAGCGAAGACCTGCTGCTGCGCTGCGCTACTGGAGCTGTGGGCTGCAGGTCTGTCTCCTTCCAGCTCTGCCGCCCAGATGAGCTGCTCCTCTCTCTTTCAAGTGCTCCACATGATGAAGCATTTGTTGCAGGTGTGTCGGGGCAATGCTGGCGGGGCCTAGAATGAGCCCTTAACCCCTGGCTTCCCAGTGTGGGGTTTGTACACCCCATCACACAGGTGCTAGATAATCTTAAGTTATTTATTAACAACAACGGAGATGTCAGTCAGACTCACCCTCAGTTTTGCAACTGTATCCGTTGCACAAATTTCATGGCATTCTAAAATTCTGTGGGCTGAAACACGAAGAGGAGTGCTGAACAGAAAAGGATGGTAGAATTCCAGGCCTAGAAAATAAAGATTAAAAATCACTTATTCTCTAGCAATGACAAGCCCGAGGTGCCATAAAAGTCAAAGAAAACAATAGAAAGAAAACAAATGTGGTCATGGAAGTAGGTTCATAAATTGATGTGGCAATTGTGCTGCATATTCTCAAGAGGGGAAATAGCCTAAAATAAGATATTAAAGCACCCAGATTGTCTCTGTTAATGTAATGTTTCCATTCTACAATTTAGATTTATACAGTAGATATTATGTTTTTAAGCAGCTTTTCCCCCTCTGGTTAAATATTTAATAGTGCTAATTTATCACTTTAATATTGAATTGTTTCAGCAGATATGGATGTGCCATGAGCTGAATTACACAGACAAGCGAGAAAGCTCGGGGTATACTTAGCATAGCTGTGTGCTGGTTAGAAAGACTCGAGGCTTGAATCTTTACTGCCTTGCACCGTGTGCAATCATTTGCGCTTATGCAAAATGAGCGCTGAAGAGGTACAAAAGCTTCTTCTCCCTGTGGAGGATTGTGATCTGGTAGCACTGTGCACATTATTATTATTAGTTGTATTCCAACTGCTCCTGAAGGCCCCAACTGAGATCAGGGACCCCACTCTGCTAGATGCTGTACAGACTCACAGTAAAAGATAGATTTAAGATATTTGGGGCTGAGACTAAATAGGCAAGACAAACCCAGGACAGGAAGGAGAAAAAAGGGACAGAGAAGCAAAGTGACTTGCCCAAAGTTATTCAACAGAGCCAAGAATAGAACAAATCCAGGTTGCCCAGGCCTGGGCTTTACCCATTGGACTACAGTCTTGTATTGGTGTAAATGACTACATAAGATAAAGAGGAGAATAAGCCCTGTAGGCTGTTTCCCCTGGATCCCATCTCTGTTAAGAGAGTTTTCTATAGCATTCATCAACTGTAGGATCTAGGCACAAAAGTTGCTTCCTGTAGTGGAAGGAATTATTGTTTATTTTATTAGGACAGTGGTGTGACTGTGTAAACAAAAGTTGGGGAAACCAGGAATGAAATCGCACGAGTCCTGCTGCCACGATGAAAGTGACAACAACAGGAGAGTAAAAAAGTAGCGTGGGATTTGGAACATGGTCCCTCTTTCCAACCAGTGAAGGCGACTTGGGTAAATATAAAAGCATGCATCCTGGCAAAAATAGTGTAAATTGCTCCTATACAGATGGGGTTCTAAGTAGCGGGAGCAAGAACATAAACCCAAGCATTGTGCAGACCTCACGATGGTATCTATCCATGGGGCAGAAGCAATTACTTATAGAAAACGTGACATTCCATACAACGTTATTAACACCTGCCTTTTGTGGCCAGCACCCTATACAGAACAGCCCCTTGGAAAGATGTTCCGGGATCACAAGAGGACTTCTGTTCTTCTTGAGCCATTTTTGAAAATGCCTCGAGAGGGCAGAAATACCAAAGCATGCTAGTTTGTTGGCAGAGCCTTTTGAAATCTTGGCCTTAAAGTTTTCAAAGCACCTTGAGATTCCTGACTAGCAAGCCCTATAGAAGTGCAGCTTTCCCCCTGGGGTCCCATTGCCTCTAACCTGAGTTGCCTCTCAGTTAGGACCTGATTTGTTCATTAACCCAGTCACGTTCTCCCGTGATCATGTTTTTCTGCACTCAGCAGGAGTCCGACATAGCTGTTCTGTGCTCTGTCCTGTGAGAGGTCTACACACCCAGTTACATAGGTTTACAGGTACAACCTGAAGCAAATGAAGAATTGTAAGCTATGGTGTTTAGAGATGCTGAAGAGAACGGACAAAGGTAACCTTTAAAATATTAGACTTCAATTACCATTAATCCTACCAAGGACAAATTTTAAGTCTTGGGACCTAAATCTTCACTCCCACCAGTTTTTCACTGGCGTATCTCCACTGACTTCAGCAGAGTTACTCCTGATTCACACGGATGTAGGTGAAATGAAGATCAGCCCCTAATGCTGATTTGGTGGTACGGTGAGATAGGAACTGACTTTTTGACTGCACAAACCAAGTCAGATCCTGACTTAGATCCATTTAGTCATACTCACATGTAATCATATTCTCCTTACCATTTGTATTTACAAAATCTCCACCCAACTCACTCCAGCAGACAGTGGCCTTACAAGTGAGGCCTGGGAATTGAACTGAAGCCTGAAATTAACCTCAGATTTATCTTCCTCCACATCCTCTACATTTTAAGGGAACTCAGATTCAAATCTGCACGACCTAACCCATCAGTGTGCTTGGTTCTGGGTTGAATCCAAAACCAGACGGGGCTTATTTTTCTAGAACCAGTCCAGATGCTTCCCAAGATGGTGGACTCTCCTGAGAGCAGCTGTTCTCATGAGATTTTCCCCATCTTAGGCTGAGATCTCATGAGACTGGTTCTGTGTTGACTATGAACCTAATTCCTAGATCTATCATAGAATCATAGAGTTGGAAGGGACCTCAGGAGGTCATCTAGTCCAACCCCCTGCTCAAAGCAGGACTAATCTCAGCTAAATAATCTCAGCAAGGGTTTTGTCAAGCCGCAGCTTAAAAACCTCTAAAGATGGAGATTCCACCACCTCCCTAGGTAACCCATTCCAATGCTTCATCACCCTCCTGGTGATAAACTTTTTCCTAATGTCCAACCTAGACCTCCCCCTTTGCAACTTGAAACAGTTCCTCCTTGTTCTGTCATCTGCCACCACTGAGAATAGCCTAGCTCCATCCTCCCTGGAACCCCCTTTCAAGTAGTTAAAGGCTGCTATCAAATCCCCCCTCATTCTTCTCTTCTGTAGACTGAACAAGCCTAGTTCCTTCAGCCTCTCCTCATAAATCTTGTGCTCCAGCCCCCTAATCATTTTTGTTGCCCTCCACTGGACTCTCTCCAACTTCTTCACATCCTTTTTGTAGTGGGGGGTACAAAACTGGACACAATACTCCAAATGCGGCCTCACCAATGCCGAATAGAGGGGAATAATCACTTCCCGTGATCTGCTGGCAATGCTCCTCCTAATGCAGCCCAACATGCTATTAGCCTTCTTGGCAACCAGGGCACACTGCTGACTCATATCCAGCTTTTTATCCACTGTAACCCCCAGGTCCTTTTCTGCAGAGCTGCTGCCTAGCTCGTCGGTCCCCAGTCTGTAGCTGTACATGGGATTCTTCCGTCCTACGTGCAGGACTCTGCACTTGTCCTTGTTGAACCTCATCAGATTTCTTTTGGCCCAATCCTCCAGTTTGTTTAGTCCTTCTGTATCCTATCCCTACCTTCCAGGGTATCTACCACTCCCCCCAACTTAGTGTCATCTGCAAACTTGCTGAGGGTGCAATCTACCCCATCCTCCAGATCATTGATGAAGATGTTGAACAAAACTGGCCCCAGGAACGACCCGTGGGGCACTCCGCTTGTGTCTGGCTGCCAGCTAGACATGGAGCCATTGATCACTAGTCATTGAGCCCTATGCTTTAGCCAGTTCTCTATCCATTTTATAGTCCATTCATCCAACCCATACTTCCTTAACTTGCTGATAAGAATACTGTGAGAGACTGTATCAAAAGTTTTGCTAAAGTCAAGGTATATCACATCTACTGCTTTCCCCACGTCCACAGAGCCAGTCACCTCTTCATAGAAAGCAATCAGGTTGGTCAGGCATGACTTTCCCTTCGTGAATCCATGTTGACTGATCCCCTGATCACCTTCCTCTCTTCCAAGTGCCTTAAAATGGATTCCTTGAGGACCTGCTCCATGATTTTTCCAGGTATTGAGGTGAGGCTTTGAACCCTAGCCAGGTCTAGATCGAGAGATCTGGCTTGATTGAGGTGCCCTGGGAGAGCTGTCCATACTTTGCTTGGCTTGAGCCAGTGCCATTAACCCCTTATTTTCCTAAGCACAAAGTTCTTCCACAAATATATTGTTAAGAAAAAGAAAATCCAACTCTTGTCCTCGGACTCTACATGTGGAATTAAACACATCCCTGTCACTTATATTTTAGCAGCACAGAGTATTGAATAGATATAGAAATGTTATTGCCCCAAGAACAGTCATGCACTGCGACAAAACCCCACAAACTATAATTTGGCTGCCAGAGTCATATCCAGCATAATTAGGTATTGACTTAATTAAAATCTCTTGAAGTGATGGAAAGTGAGAAAAAAAATTTTTTTTAAAGGATGCCTCATCTGTGATTATTATTTCACCTATGAGTCTTCCAGAATCCACTGAAAATGCCATCTGGAATACAAATCAGTTTGTCACAATGATTAATGTTTACTGCGTCTTCCGCTGTGAAATATTGAGTCAAGTTCTGACATTCTCAGTCCTTATGCAGGCAAAACTCCTACTGAAGTGAGTAGAAGTTTTGCTTGATTAAGGAGTGGGTAAAAAAAAAATATAACTATTTCTACAGGAATTGGACCCAGGAGAAGACATTCACCCGGTCATCAGGAATAATACAGAAGTTACTACTGGGTGATGATGCTTCAGACATTTAATTTTATTAGGGAGGGAGTGGGGCCTAGTAGCTGGAGCATGGGGCTGACAGCCAAGATGGTTGTGTTCTGTTACCGGTTATCAGGATTGCTGCAGACCTAGAATCAGCCATAGGGGCTGCAGAAGAAGGGGTTGCAGGGTACAAGTGCAGGAGGCCGAAGTGAAAGTCACTGCTGCTGTGAGAAAGGTATAGGACTCCTCACTCCGAGAACTGATTGAGGGCATGAGAGCAATGCAGCATGATATTAACCAGCTAAAAGCAGAGAGAGAGTCCTATAATCCAAAAAGAACAGACGGAGGAAGACATGAGGACATAAGAACAGCCCAACTGGGTCAGACTAATGGTCCATCTAGCCCATTATCCTGTCTTATAACAGCGGCCAACGCCAGGTGCTTCAGAGGGAATTAACAGAACAGGTAATCATCAAGTGATCCATCCCGTCAGCCGTTCCCAACCTCTGGCAAACAGAGGGTAGGGACACTTCAGAGCATGGTTTTGCATCCCTACTCATCCTGGCTAATAGCCATTGATGGACCTATCCTCCATGAATTTATCTAGTTCTTTTTTAAACCCTGTTACAGTCTGTGATTTCCATTTCATGCATCTGATGAAGTGGGGTGCAGCCCACAAAAGCTTATGCCCACAGAAATGTGTTAGTCTTTAAGGCGCTACAGGACACGCGTTGTTTTTGTTATAGTCTTGTCATTCACAGCATCCTCTGGCAAAGAGTTCCACAGGTTGACTGTGCGTTGTGTGAAGAAATACCTCCTTTTATTCATTTAAAACCTGCTTTTTTACTTTCTCCCCACCAGTCATGATTTTATAGACCTCTATCTCTTTTTCCCTTATCATCTCTTTTCCAAGCTGAAAAGTCTAGTGTTATTAATCTCTTCTCATATGGAAGCTGTTCCATACCCCTAATCATTTTTGTTGCTCTTTTCTGTACCTTTTCCAATTCCAATACATCTTTTTTTGAGATTAGGCAACCAGATCTGCACACAGAATTCAAGACATGGGCGTACAATGGATTTATGAAGAGGCAATATATTGTGTCTTATTGTCTATCCCTTTCCTAATGATTCCCCACACTGTTAGCTTTTTTGACTGCTGCTACACATTGAGTGGATGTTTTCAGAGAACTATCCACAATGACTCCAAGATCTATCTTGAGTGGTACAGCTAATTTAGATCCCATCATTTTATATGTATAGTTGGGATTATGTTTTCTAATGCACATTACTTTGCATTTATCAACACTGAATTTCATCTGCCATTTGGTTATCCAGTCATCCGGTTTTGTGAGCTCCCTTTGTAACTCTTTGCAGTCTGCTTCGGACTTAACTATCTTGAGTAGTTTTCTATCATCTTATCATCAAGAGAAGTGAGCTGAACTGCAGATCAGAAAGCAGAATTTTGCTCTGTTAGTGCAGCACTTTGAGCTCCTTGGGTATGAGCACACAGTACTGAAGTGAATGGGAGTTGTCTGGGGGCAAGGACGCCAGGAGTCAGCCTGTTTGTAACCTTATCTGGCTATGTCCACACTGCATCTGTGCCGTTGCAGTACTTCTGGTGCAGACGCTCTAAGCCCACAGACTTCATAACTTGTGTCTCTGCAGGAGGCAGTAGCTATGTCGGCAGGAGAAGCTCTCCCACCAACATAGTACTGTCCACATTGGGGCTTAGGTCACTATAATTTAGGTCACTCACGGGTGTGGATTATTTGTAATAGTAATTTGTAGTGTAGATATAGCCTCCGTTATCATTTATTATTATTATTAAACCATATAATTGCTTGCTGTACAGGATGGCTGGAAATTATAATTCTACTAGCCAAAATCAGGAGTGTTTCACAATCACCATCTATTGTTGGTGAGTTCTAAGCAATGAAAATAGAAACTAAATTTACATAGCTGCCAGCTGTGGAGTCTCCACAGGCCTCCGTGATTGAGGACACATTACTAGGCATTTACTTCATGCCTGAAGAGAAAAGAACTGCTTCTTACTTTAGCTTTGAGTCTTCATAGGGGTTTCTTGGCTCTTCTTCCTGCTGTGTCAAAGGGGCGTAACATTTCTATCAACTACTCTGCCACACTGTTGTGTGGTGTTGCTGTGCGCAGTCAGATCCATGTCATGTTCTATCTCACAGGTGGCTTCCTCTTAGCGGTGTGTGTATCTCTGTAGTAGCTGGACGCCAGTTACACAGTGCTCTGGGTGCCTTTGGGATGAAAGGAGATACGTTACCGTAGATGGGATTGTTGGACAACCTCAATTGTAGACACGTTAACACTTCCCATTATAAGACCCTATTTTCAGTTGCTTATAATTTTGCCAAACTTTAACTGTTTGGGCTGAAATTTTCCATGCGGGTTGTCTGCCTCAGGGTGAATTTTTTTGAAATTTTCCAGCCAAAATGGTTCAGCCTTTGCCGAGAACAAGGCTAAGGAAAATACGTTGTCTTGTCCAGGTTAAAAAATTCTGGTGACCTGTTCTTTGAAAAGCTCTAGTGTCCCCATGCTTAGGAGCAGGAACCTGAAATGTGGCAGGAAGGTGACTTTTGTGTCGGATGTCCCTTTTGTTCCTGTGAAAATCAGCCCAAATATGGCCAAGTGGTGAACCTTTGGGCAGGTCTACACTACCGCTTCAGTTGATCTAACGTACATTGCTTAGGGGGGTGAAAAAAAGACACTGAATGATGCAAGTTACAGCAACAACACTGGTGCTAGCTTCTGCCTCTCACGGAGGTGGAGTAATTAGGCTGACGAGAGAGCACTCTCCCGTCGGCATACAGTGTCTTCACCAGAGGCGCTACAGCAGTGCAGCTGCACCAATGCAGTGCTTCTAGTGTAGACTTGCCCTTTTGAAGAGTTGTAATTTGCGCACACACACAGAAGCGACTTAGATTTTAGCAGCTAAATTCCCCAAAGATTCTGTCTCTATTAGGCATGCTCAAACTGGGATGGAGCAGGACTTTCCCTGAAACTGAAGTCTTGGCTGATGCAGATTGTGCCGGGTGAAGATCCGGGCATCTGAACTGAGAGCAGGAAGCATGTCTCTCCTGTGTTCTCAGTGACTTCTCTCTTGGGACCAGGCAGCATGGAAGGAGCTGCCTGATTTGAATGCAAAGGGGAAAAGAGCCAGACTTAGTGGGGACTGGGCCTGGAGCTGGCAGGGGAAAGAGAGGAAAACAGCCTGGGATCTGGGGTTGGAGGGAGGCTGAGACTGTCTGGGTAAGCAGACTGGGAGCCAGGTGGAGACTGCAACTGCCTGAGCAAGGAGACTGGGACTAGGAGCCAGGGAGGGAAATGGGGGCGACTGGGAGCCAGTCAGTAGAGGGAAGACAGATTGAATGAGTTGGGGGATACTGGCGCTGGCTGCACAGAGAGACAGGGCCTGGGAACCAGTGGGGCAGAAAGAAGGAAGTGGAGACAGATCTGGTGAGGAGGGAGAACTGGCACTAGCTGCACAAAGACACTGGGACGAGGAGCTGAACTAGGAGACAGCTACATTGGATAAGGATCCCAGAGAAGGAGGTGAGGACTGGGAATATTGGTGGTATGAGGGCATTGGAAGGCAAGGTGTGTGTGGGTGGGGGCAGGGAGGAGGAGGAGAGACAGAACACATGAGGGATCAGGAGGGGAAGGAACTGGGACTGACTGGGCAAGGCCACTGGAATCAGAAGTGCAGAGAGGTGAGACTGGGACTTGCTGGCCAAGGACACTGCAACTGGAACAAGAAACCTGAAGACTGGCGACTAAGACTAGCTAAATGATGAGAACGGGCCTGGGATGAGACGCTGGGGTGGAGAAGACAGAGGATTCGGAAAGGGGCAGGTTGGATGAGAGAGGGCAGAAGTAGTTATGCTTGGGGGGGGGGCAAATAGGCAAAAGAAACTGTGCCTACTAGAGAATACTCCCCATGGGAGCCTGGACTGGAACCCAAGATTCCCAAGTCTCTCCATTATTCTGCTGTCAGCAAGTATCTGTGAAATGTTTGCCTCTCCCATGATAGAAGAGTCTTTTCAAAAGTATGTCATATGTCATCATGTAGTTAAAGGCTGTATCATAACACTTATGCCCTAGCAAGCCGAACAGGTAACTTTAATTCTGGCATTTCCTAAATGTAGAGTGCTTGACTTTGCTACTTTAATCACGCACTTCTAACATTTGTGTGTAATTCACAAGTTACCTGCTTCTAGAAAAATATATACTGATAGAGGATATGGTGGGTTGACGTCATTACAGTATAATTCTTATGACTTATTCTTAACCACTGTGTACAAAGTTGCAGGAAAGAAGGTAGCATGGGGGAAGCAGTTGTCTAGAGTCCAGAATACAGACTGGGAAGTCAAGGGACCTGGGTTCTTTTTCCCAGTTTGGTCACTGGTACACTATGTGACCTCAGGCAAGTCACTGCCCCTCTCGGTGCCTCAGTTTCTCCATCTATAAAATGGGGATAATTATACTTACCTTTATCAACTGCTTTGAGAGTTATGGATGAAAGCACTATATATATATATACTAGTAAAAGCAAAATACTAGTTCAAAGCAGGATTTACAGGTTATAAGAACCAGGACTTTACAGGATGTAATCTGCAGTTTTCATGGGAAGAAGGCTGGGTTAGTTTCTCCCTCCCACACTTTGTTTCCTCTTTTATATTCCCCAACTAACCTAAATTGATAAAGAAAACCCTGCTCAGTTATTGCCTTGTTATTTGTTTGAGCACTTGCTGCCCACTCTATTCCATCAGGTGCCCAGGTTTAATATACTAAAATTGCATCAGCCTGCTATTTACAAACCGGCAACTCAAACAGATTAACGACAGGGACTCTGAATAAAATAAAAATCCTTGTGGTAGTCTCTTACTGAGTAAATAATCTGCTCTAGTCACATACAGTTAATCAATTTGCTATTTCACAGGGGACTCCACAATCCTTGAACTTCCCATAGGCAAGTAATACAGTACTCTTTTTTTCTTTTTTGCACATGCAAGCAGTTAACTACACTCTTTTCTAGAATGGAAACAGACAAGTCTGAAGGAATTATCCCCAAAGGAGTTAATGCACCATCAGCACAAACTTGAGACTCTGCAGTGTGCCAGAATCGTGTGTTAGAGACAAAAAAAGTGCTCCCAAAATGGGGCGAAACATCTGCAGAAACAAAAGACACGATCAAGTGTTCCTTACTGAATGGCCACAGCTTCCAGGGCATATATGACGAAGACCCTGATTCAGCAAGGTACTTAGATATGTGCCTGACTTTAAGCATGTGAGTGGATTCATTGACCCAGGAAAGCAATATGAGTAGCAAGTGTGAAATGGGCCTTTCTGAACCAAATAGACTGAGTCAAAGCAAAGGCGCTGTCCCAAGCCTCTTTCATTCCTAAATTCTTCTGTGTTCTCTTACCAGAAAAGAATGGTAGAGAATTGAGCATCACAGCCCTCTGCTCGGTGGAATAAAAGCTGCTCAGCTGTGTGTCATGGCACCTATACTGCTGACAGCTAGTGGTAATTGTCCTTGGCTCTGATGGTAGGTATGATACTTGTGAGGCAGTTTGGTTGTGGTGAAAGCACTTTTGCTAACTGCATGAGCAAGCAGCTCTGTCTGAGCCTGTGTAGATTTCTGGAAACAGCTATTTCAGACTGCACCTGCTGAAAGGTTTAACACAGATAACAGCTTAGTGCTAAAATGACATCATTCTCATAGCCACTCCCACAATGGTACCTTAATAGCTGTTCTGGCTTTTAAAGCAGTAGGACATAAATTCACTCTCCTCCCTCATAGTGAAATTCCAAGTGGCAGTAGTGTGCAGTGGAATGGACAAGTCCTATCAAGTCCTAGTTGGTCACAGATTTAATAGTTTTTTAAGTTCAGAAGTGACCATTAGATCATCTGTTCTGACCTCCTGTACATATCAGGCCATAGAATTTTCCTCAATTAACCCCCCGTATTGAGCCCAGTAACTTCTTTGACTAAAGTGTATCTTCCAGAAAGGTATCCAGTCTTGATCTGAAGAGATGGAGAATCCACAACTTCCCTCCCTCGTTCCAGTGTTAATCACCCTGTTAAAAATGTGTGCTTCATTTCCAACTTGAATTAGTCTGACTTCAGCTTCCAGTCATCTTGTTCTGCCTTTCTTGGCTAGATTCTAGTACCCAGTATTGGCTCTCTGTGAAGGTACTTGTATATTGTAAGCAAGTCACCTCTCAGGCCTGGTCTACACTGCTGCGGACGTGCTACAGCAAAGTAAGTAAGGCGTCGTCACTGCGTTGTGTCGATGAGAGACACCCTCCGGTCGATGCAACCTTACTCCTTTTGGGGGCGGGGGATGGATTAATACCATCGACCAGAGAGCACTTCCGGGATCGATTGAGCGCGTCTCCACAGCCTGCTTAATCGATCCTGCTGCATTGATCCCTGCAGCCCCAGCAGTGTAGACATATCCTCAGTCGTCTTTTCGATAAACTAACCAGATCGAGCTCCTTAAGTCTCTCCCTGTAAGGCATTTTCTCTAGCCCTCAAATCATTTTGTGGCTCTTCTCTGTACCGCTCCATTTTTTCCAACATTCTTTCCATAATGTTGACATCAGAATTGGACACAGTATTCTATTATCAGGGTCACCAATGCTGTATATGGATGTAAAAATCGCCTCCCTACTCTACTCCAGTGTTTGTTTATTACAGTCTATTAACTCCAAATAGCCAAAGATCTGTTTAAAAGTCTACCTGTTGCTTTTCAAACTATTGGTAAAATAAACATCAGTGAATGTAAAATACCCTAGATGGCAAATGGGAGTATTTCTCCAATTGTTTTCTGCTGAGCCTTGTTTAAAGCTACTGCAATGAGAGAGAAAAAATCCAGGTTCATTTCAGTGAGAGTCACTGGTCTCTCAGGGGAGAAGTCTGAGAAACATTCTGTTTAGAAACCATCCTGCTGCTGGATCCATTTTTTGTTCTGGGTGCATGAAATTAAGGCCTTGCAAAGAATGCCTGAGGCTGCAAAGATTTCAATTTTGAAACAGAAATGTTGATTTTCTTTTCTCCCAATAGAGTTTAGGATCAACTTTTTCTATCTTCTAATTAATATTCTAGCTAGTTCACTTGGTGTGGGCTTCCCAGCAGACGTGCATTGAGAGAGAGTTTTGAATGAGGAGAGAGTGGTGGCTTAGTAAACAGGTTTAGGGAAGGGTGTCCCACTGTTAGAGAGCAATTGAATACCAGGGTTCTAAAACTGAATACAGCACCTCAAAACACAGACAAAATTAGACAAGGGTTTTTAATGATTTACAAGCATGATGTTAGACTGTGAGTAGAAAGTCCCCAGAAAATATCTTGGTTAAGATAAGAAAATGCTGACATTAAGGTCATATTGTTCCCCATTAATTTTGAACAGAACCAGACCCAGAACTGATCCCCACTCAATATGGCCTTCCAGTTTGACTGTGAGCCACTGATAACAAGTCTCTGGGAACGGTTTTCCAACTAGTTATGGCATCCACCTTATAGTAGCTCCATCTAGGTTGTATTTCCCTAGCTCATGTCAGAATTCAATCAGTATAATAAAATACAATACTTTAAAAAAATCCCTATATTGGTAAAAACAGGTGACAAAGATATAAGGACATGAAAATAGCATAGACAGCCAAAGTTATGTAAATTGCCGCTTGTGGACACCTACTGTACAGGAAGATGTGATGCTTAACTTCGGTGGGAAGAAGGACAATGAATATGTAATGTGGAAACCTGTAAGGAACCAAGTGAACAGGGGCCTAAGTTGGAGAATATCAGACCAGAGACTGAGACAACCATCATGAAGTGCAGGAGAGCTTCACAAGTATCCCGGAACTTGGTAATTTGGGCTACCTGCTCAATCTCACTTGTTTTTATTGTCTGTCAGATATGTGATCAGCAGTTATAAGCGACCATCATTCTGGCTGAAAATTTGTAAATAAAGGCAAAAGTTGATTAAGGCTAAATTTGGTGGATGCATGACTCAGTTTCCAATCTGGTACCATGATGCAGATGGGGCAGCAGGGGGAAGATACAAGAGGGAGATACAAGGGGAAGATACAAGGGCATTAGTGTGAGATGGAGGGCTAGGGAAGTGGAGTCCTGGGCAGAGTGCAGGTGACCAGAGGAATGTGACAGCAGGTTACATCCAAGACGTAGGCAGGAGTTGAGTAAATGTAGGGCCTTGGAAGCAAAGAGACAGTTTGAATGTGATAGGGGGAGTCAATAGAGGGCTCCTGGAAGTGGGGCAATGTGGTCATGGCAACAGGGGAGAGAGGCTCTTTTGGAAACAGTATTTGGGACTGACCAGAGTTCAGCAAGGCAGGTATCCCTAGGGCTGACCCCTCGGGGGCGGGGGCGGGGGGGGAGCATGCAAGGCCATGGAAAGCAGCAGGGCACGGAGAGGCTGAGCAGGCAGGCTGTGCTCTTGCACCCTCTGCAGCAGAACTTTCTTCTCCACATGCTGCACTGTAGAAACTACTGCACGGTAGGCTCTGACCAGGGAGGCAGAGGGTAAGGATCATGGGGGGGGGGGATTGGAGGGGCACCGAGCTCATCATCAAAATCTTCATGACCCTTCCTTCTTTCAGAGCTGTGCAGCGGCTGACAGCGGCGCCGCTAAGAGGGAGAGGGGATGGCTCTCTCTGGCCTTCTCTGCACTGTGCTGACCAGAACTTCGCAGTAAGTAAGGGACTTGCATGCTCCTTTGTGTGACCCTATAGCCCTCTGAACAAGTGGTTTCCCGTCCTGATGAGCAGTCACCCATACCTGTGTTTACACGCAGCCAGAGGAGCGGGTCCCAGAGAGCAATTACAAATCCTTGTTTGGGGGATGTGTGTGTTTTGGGTGGTGGGGTTGGGTTCAGGTGAGGGAAGAGTGACCCAGAGGAGGCGGGTTAGAATATGAACTGAAACTACTTCAAGTGATCTGTCTTCAGACGGCACAGAACATATGCTGATCAAAAGCGGCTTCCCCTCCTTCTGACTCAGGCGTGGGTGGAGTGAGGTTGGCAAGGCTCAACGTTAAGTCCCCCAGACATTGATGCTCTCTGCAGGAAGCATTTGAGTGTGTCCGAGATGATTCTACAGCCCAGCCAAGTTTGCTGATGAATAGCACAGCAGGGTGCAGGGTCCCGTTGAAGGTCATGAAACAGTTCGGCTGACATTGATGTTAAATATTAAATTTCTCTGCTTTTGTGCTGACGCGACTGGAGCTCTGCTGCGTGCTGCAGCCTTAGCCAGTGTTGTATTTACTAATGCAACTGAAGTAAAGCCACATACAGGACGACCTCCAATAGCCAACCTCTATCCTAAATGAGCACCAGAATCTCCCCATGTGTGGCCTACAGTACAGTCTCTGACTTCTAGTAATAAACAGCTTTCACTAGGCAACTCATTTTTGCTGGTCCTTTAAGACATAAAAATGATTATACTGGGTCAGACCAGTGATCCATCTAGCCCTGTGTCCTGTCTGCCAACAGTGGCCAATGCCAGGTGCTTCAGAGGGAATGAACAGAACAGGGCAATTATCAAGTGATCTATCCCCTGTCATCCACTACCAGCTTCTGCAGTCAGATGGTTAGGAACCCCCAGGGCATGGGGTTGTGTCCCTTACCATCTTGGCTAGTAGCCATTTCCCAGTTCTATTTTAAACCCAGTTATAGTTTTGGCCTTCACAACATTCCTTGGCAATGAATTCAACAAGAGGACTCCACATTGTGTGAAGTACTTCATGTATGTTTCAAACCTGCTTCCTGTTCATTTCATTGGGTGACCCCTGCTTCTTATGTTCCCTGAAGGGGTAAACAACACTCCCCTATTCACTTTCCCACTATCAATTGTTTTTACACACTGCTATCATTCTCCCCCAGTCCTCATCTACATTGAACAATCCCAGTCTTTTTAATCTCTCCTCATATGAAAATTGTTCCATGCCCCTCATCATTTTTGTTACCCTCCTCTGTACTCTTCCCATTCTAATACATCTTTTTTGAGATGGGGTGATCAGAACAACCTACAGTATTCAAGGCATGCATGTACCATGGATTTATATAGCAGCATTACATTATATTCTGTTCTCTCCCTTTCCTAATGATTCCTAACATTGTTAGCTCTTTTGACTGCTGCTACACATTGAGTGAATGTTTTCAGAGAACTATCCACAATGACTCCAAGATCTCTTTCTTGAGTGGTAACAGCTAATTTAGATTCCATCGTTTTGTAGGTATAGTTGGGGTTATGTTTTCCAATGTGCATTACTTTGCATTTATCAACACTGAATAGCAACTGCCATTTTGTTGCCTCAGTTTTGTGAGCTACCTTTGTAGCTCTTAGTAGCTTTGGACTTAACTATCTTAAGTAATTTGTGTCGTCGGCAAACTTTGCCACACCTTTTCCCAGATCATGTACGAATACGTTGAACAGCACTGGTCCCCGTACAGATCCTTGGGGGACTCCATTTACCTCTCTCCATTGTGAGAAATGGAGATTTATTCCTACCCTTTCTTTCCTATCTTAACACATCATTCATCCATGAGAGGACCTTCCCTCTTATCCCATGACTGCTTACTTTGCTTAAGAGCCTTTGGTGAGGAACCTTGTCAAGGCTTTTAGAAAGTTCAAGTAAATAGTATCCAGTAGATCACCCTTGACCACGTTTGTTGACCCCCTCAAAGAATTCTAATAGAGTGGTGAGGTATGATTTCCCTTTACAAAAGCTGTGTTAACTCTTTCCCACCATAGTGTTTACTTGTGTGCCTGATAATTCTGTTTTTCACAATAGTTTCAACCAATTTGTCTGGCACAGAAGTTAGATTTACTGGCTTATAATGGTCAGTATCCTTTAATGCAGACCTTTATTTTCATTAAAAGGGACAGTATCAGATTCTAAAAAAGCATGGAAATAGAAAGGGTTTACTGCCCTATGATACAAATAGCACCTTAGGTTATTAAAACTGAAAATGAAATAAAATTGAATTTACTTTTCACTCTTTATAAACTGTAAGCTTCACCCTCCCCCTCTAACCATATTTCTATTGCTGTCTATCTCGTCACCTATTGGGTGCCCCCCCCCCAATACAGAAAAAGTGTAATATCTGTCAACAATTAAATCTGCAGACTCACTTCATTGCTACCCACAACTCCTCATTTGTTCGTACACCCACAGCTGGAAGAGTGAGGTTTTGCTCATAGGACTTTTAATGGAAGGCATCATGAATCCATACTAGTCAGCGCACTGACCGCAGAAGTATTCTTGTAATGGCTTTGCCTGCGATGTGGATTGTCAGTAGGGACTGAACCTGACGACTTCAGCTCAGTCCTCTGTTTGAACTCATTCAGTAACTCCATGAGCTTGAGGCAGAAGTAGGCTATTA
Source organism: Emydura macquarii macquarii (assembly GCF_026122565.2). NCBI lineage: Eukaryota > Metazoa > Chordata > Testudines > Chelidae > Emydura > Emydura macquarii. Next base: position 6,638,348 of record NW_027133607.1, on the reverse strand, counting down.
GTCACTAGTGGGCCAGCTGCTAAAGGGTGATGTCACATGCATGCTTCCATCTGTGACTCACTGGAGTTCAAGATCTGGTTCAGGTGCCACTTTTGTAACAGCCTCACACACAGGTTGTCAGCAAGTTTTGAACCCTGACCAGCAATGCGGGCCACCACAGGACTTGCCCTTTAGGAGAGTCAGCGGCCCAACCTACCTGTGATAGGCTACATTAAATGAAATGAGCCAGTCCCACCCACCTGGGGATAATGAACTCCTTAAGTAGCTGAAAGGCAGTTAGTGAAGTAAGGAGTACCTGGGCCTAATTAAAGGCTGAGGAGAGCTCAGCTAGAGGAGAGTTCCTGAGGAGAAAGGAAGCGCCAGAAAAGAAGACGTCTAGAGAGCGGTCACCAGGATGCAGCGCTCACCTTTCATGAGTGTCCCCGACTGAGTTCATGTGCCTTTACACTCATTCTCTAATTGTGGAGGGTCTTTAATGACTCAGCTCTTTGGCCGAGTCACACTTTGTGGAACAATATCAGCAAACAGACCCCTTCTGGGGTAAGTAGTTCAATAGTCTTTATATAGTCTCAGCCCTGGTATCAAGCCATACCCTCAGGGCTTCCTCCCTGGAGACAATGACATCAACCTCTCCAGACCTTTCTGGCCCCAGCTTGGCCACCAAGCAGTTCACTAGCTTGGCCCTCTTCGAGGATCTTCAATTTTCTCTGAATGTCAAACTACTCCCCTGTGGCCAGCAAGGGTTGGGGTGGGGGACCCAGGCCCACCCACTACTCCAGGTCCCAGTGCAGGGACCTTATGAATAGCAACCCAACCCCAAATCCCTTTCAGATCTTTGCTATGCTGCTACAGTTCCCTGGGCCACTTTCCCTCAGCCTCAGCACCTTCACCAGTGGTTCACGCTTACCTCAGGGCAGCTACCGAGTCCCAGTAGCCACCCAGGAGCTCTCTCTCTTGCTTCCTTGGTCCTTGCCAGCAATTGAGCTGTCCATGGTACTGCAGCTTTCTTCAGCTAGCCAGGAACAGAATCTGCAGCTTCTTACTCCAGCAAGAAACTGATTCTCTTAACTGCAGCTCCCTTTATATGGGTCTGCAACCCTCTCATTGGTTGCTCCTTGCAGCCTTTCTCTGATTGGCTGCCTCCTATGTAGTTTCTCTAGGTCACTTGGAGGACTTACCTCCACTGCTCCTTTCTGGGATGGAGTGTGATAGGATGCTGAGGCCTACACCAGGGTGCCTCTGAGCATAGTACATCGATCACATGAGCCTAAACTAGGCAAAAGCTTTTCAGGCAGGGAGGCCTGGGAGAGATCCTGAACAAGCAGGGGAAAGACTGTAGAGCTTTCCAGGCATCAGAGAAGCCTGATGCCTTAGAGCGGAAGGTGCTAGCTGGAACCTAAGGTCTTTTGTCTTGGAACTTTTGTTTTATCTCGGCTCTTAGAAGGAGGCCAGTGCTGTGACTGCTGCATGACCCATGGCCCCCACCTTTCGGAGGGAGGGTATGCTAGGACGGGACACAGAAGAATGCATCTCCAAATCTGAATAATAAGACTCCGAGTCCTTTGACAATGGAGGAGCAGAGCCATTCGGGGATGGTTAATAACAGCCCAGGGACGGCAGTAGCAGGGATACCATTGCTGGTTTTCCTCTTGACTGCACCAGCTTTTGCAAAAGCATAGGCGGTAACAGTACTGCATGCTCCTGATGTGATGGAGTAGGGGCCGTAGGAGTTTGGGTACTGACTGGAAGCTTTCCTGTACTGCCAGGGATACCGGTACTGAGATGCTAAGCAGATCTTTTGCAGATGCATATGCCCCTGGAGTGGTTGGTAGTGGTCATGATTCCTGATCTTGTTGCGAGGATTTCTCAGAGTTTGGCCTCAGTAGACCTGGCACAGCTTCCGGCAGCAATGATCCCTTCTTTTTGGTTGATGAATGCACTGAGGAATGCCCCTTCTCAGACTCTCTTCTAGACTCTTCGCCTCTCACTGACTTCGGTACCAGTGAACTCAACCAAGGTACTGAGCCTGAAGTACTGGGCCTCGTCTTCAACACCCGTGAAAGAGATAGAGAAGCCGTAGACATTTCTGGTGGGTCCCTATATACTGAAGCTGTAGTACTTGGAGTGCGTTCTGGATGTGATGGCTCTGATGTGGGGCAAAGTGCTGCCTCCATAAGCAAACACTTAAGCCTGGCCACTATCTTTCTTTGAGAGAGGCTTGAATCCTTTACAAATGTGACACTAATGGGGGATTCTCCGAAGCATTTCAGACAGGTGGGGTGTGTTGTGCTGTGCACATGGCTGACCAGAACTGGCTTATTGTACGACCGGCAAGACTTCAACCTCAGAGAGTGAGGCATTGTTCAGGTCCCGGTACCAAAACTTGAATTTGGTCAGAAAGACCTAAAAAATAAAACCTTATATTAAAATGTAACTAAATTACCCTTTACCTACCTATCTAACGAACATCTAAGGAGGACCGGGTATATACAGAGAATGATGGAAGAACTTGTTACAACAAATCTAGCAGCACTCCAACAACTGTCGCTGGTGACAAAAAGGAACTGAGGGATATTGGGTGTGGCTCCACTCTCTTATATCTGCAAGCAGTGGCAGGTGGCAACAGAGAGTGCTTGAGCCCCCCAATGGGTTCCGCTAAGGGAAACAAGTTCTCCGACCACTGTGCATGGGCGGCGCACTCCCCTGCTGTGGAATGGACACATGCACGCACTCAAAGAAGAAAGTAAAGTATTTGGCTTCTCTTGACTGCTTTGTTTAAGTGACCTCATTGTTACCTCATTCACGAGTGGAAACCACAACGGCAAGCCACAGAAGAGCCACACTCAGCCACAAGGGGGTGCTCAGGAGGTGACGGTGCCCTTCTACATTGCCCTAAGGACCTCTGCCACCTAGAGCACCTGCCACTACAGGCACCCTGGCACATGCTTTGCTAATGTGTTAAACACCTTTTCAGACACTTTTTATTCTATTCACAGGGTAGATTTGGTGAATAGGCACAAACGTTTATGAATAACTTGCAAAGAAGAAAGGAAATCGTCTTGCTTATAAATCTTAGATCAGTGACTCAGGGAAAAGAAACAATACCATGTGACTGAGGTGACCAACCAACCACACAGTGCAAAGAACAGAGCCAGTAGTATGGAAGCAAACCATAGTCTGAAAAGTGTGTTGTCACAGTCCTAGCTAAGCTCCCCCTCCTGGATGCTCACCAAACAACTGTGTCTGCAGTGTGCACTGGATCTATGTGCTCTGAACTGGCCTGGGCAGGCTCCCACCACAGTCTCTGGTCTGTTGGGCACGTTTTCTGGGCATAGACTCTATTATCACTTCTAAAAAATGTGGCCCAGTGGTCCAGCTTTCTTAGGTTCCCAGGACCAGAGCTTACCCTCCAAGACACCCCTGTCACACAGCATACCCTGCCAAGAGCTCCTCACTCCTGGGTTTGTAGTTCTACCTTTCAGGAACATGACGGTTGAAGCAAGTAACATACAGATGGAATTCCTAAACCAATCACCCTTTATTCAGCACTAGGGCTATACAAGCCTATTGAAAAATCATAACTGTGTATGCAATTCTCTCCCTCCGAGTCTTCCCCATCTTAGCTCAGTTAAGCATGCCTCTTTATAACAGCCACTTCTAACACTTTGTTTCTTTGTTCCTTCTTTTCTGCTCAGGGTGTTCCCTTACTCCAATCCCACCCTTTGCAGTCAACCTGCGGAGAACCCTTTCCCCTTATTCTCTAGCCATCTCATTTTCCTAGGGTGTTTCTGCCTGAATGGAAGACCATTTCAGTTAGTGACTTAGTTGTTTCTGTCACACCTCCCTAGCCCAGATCTGCAACAAACTCCATTAGCAGGTGGTTGAGTCAGTACACATTGAGGCATCTGAGGATATAGAAATTTCATAAACTCAACCAGAAATCATCAGTTTTACACAGACAAAATTTCCCAAGCCATCACGTGCGCACAGACTTGCCCATGGAACAACTGAAAAGAACAAACAAGTCTGTTACTATCATGATCTGGCTGTAGGTAATTCATTCAGATGGCATTCTGCACAAGGGTGAAGATCATCCAGAAAGGAAAAATAGAGCTCTATCTACTAAATAAACTGTCTGCTGAGACTAGTTTTCCCAGCTCTCCTAGCTGTCTGTCTTTTTTAATGTATATTGAAAAAGTTCATGTCAACAAAATGTAGCATTAAAAATAGTCAGAGCACTTAGAAAAACACAACACACTCTCCACCCTGCTCCCCAGCACCGTGACAGTTGTACAGTGGAAGCCACGGACACCTAACACATCAAAGACTGGGTCCCCAGATAGTTAGAATGCCAAGCAGGGTTTCTATATTGTGTCATAAGTCTTAAGGAAATCTCAGCACTCAGATACCACAATGATGGGCTTAGTGTAAGGACCACCGTAGAATAGAATTACTCCATAAACAGCTTTTTCCTGTGGTAAACAGGCATTAACATATTCTATGGATGGAATAGAATCCTTCCTCCAGAAATGTATAATGCAGTTTCTAGCTACTGACAGGACAAATCTCTCGGACTAGTTATGATCTCATATCAGGGCGAATCAGGAATAACTCTGCTGAAGTCAAAGGAATTGCAAGGGTAAGTGAGATAAAAATCTGGCCCCCTGTGTGTTTTAATAGTTCACTTATCATGCTAGTATCTAGAGATGTTGGACAATGAAAACCAATTAGTCAATATCACTTTTGTTTATAGTGATCTTCAGTCATTTTCATTCTCTAGTTTTCATGCACTAGCACAATGCTGCAATGTATAGGTTGTAAACAGCACAGGAAATTCCTTGTTTAGTTAAAAATGAAAGACATAAATATATTTTCTAATAAAACGTTTTAAATATTGTTATTGGGCTTGGGTTTGCAAAAGCTTCTTCTGAAGAAAACCTCCATTTTGACTGTATTTGTCCTGACATTGTCACTTCAGCATCCATTTGTTGAAGATGAGCTTAGTACAAAAAGTCTACGAGAAACATGGACCCCCTCCCCCCCAAAAAATTTTTAGTTCAGCTATTTATGAGCTATGTCTTTGTTTCTTGGCCATTGCCTTGGTTTTTGCTTAGCACAATGATGCACGTATGGCACCTTTGAAAAACAAGGTTGAATTTTTGCTTAAATACGATGATTTTTATGTGCATTTATATTTTCAAATTAGAATCCCAAAGCGACACTTAGCAGAGGAAACAGTCTCAATTAAATCAGGATCTAGTTTCTACTGGCACTCACTAAGGAAGGGACCTTCCCTAATACACAGCTAATAGCTTTCTCCCCTCTCTTTTGAACCTTATCTGTTCCACCTGCTGTATCCATGCTTAACACCACGACACTTCAGGTTTTCAGCTTCATACATCAGTACTTATAGGATGCCAAAAAGGCATTTTTTTTGTGCTTTTGGTTTTGTGGTCTTTTAGCAGTGCTGGGGCATTTCAGAATTATTCACATAGTTATTGCTTGGAGTTGGACGATTTTCTTTTTTTACTCAGTCAATAAGTGAAGCTGAGTTAATCAGTTCAACAGGCAATGCTGATAAGATAGGAGTTGGGAAGAATTTTTACTGTTCAGAAGATTTAGTATTCAGATATTACAGACTTGAGTAAATTCTAATTGTGTTTTCAACTCTACATTTAATAAATGGACCACAGAGAAGAAAGAAAAGGTCTGTGAGCAGTGGGAGGAAAAACAGGAAATGAGACCATAAATCAAGTCTGGTCTTGGAAATGACAGTCTGGCTGGCTGCAAATTCTGCAGCTGTACCTAGTGCTGATGTGCACCAGGCCAATCTGATAAAAATGTATCAACATAAATAATCATATAATAATATGACATAATATTAATATATTGGGCTTTGAAATCCATAGCACCTTCCTGCCAAGGATCTCAAAGCACATTCCAAGCTTTAACTAAGTAAGCCTTGCAACTGCTATTTTGTATCTAGCTAAGTGATTGGAATCACACTATATACCATTGAAAAGCAGGCATCTTTGGGGTGGAATGCATCATCTGTATAATAGCTAGTGAAGGAAGTGGAGAATAATGCTATATCCCCAAGGTTCTAAAACTATGGGCCAATGACCAGTGGTGTTCTGCATAGGGCTGGTAGATCACATGACGCAGTCTCCTCTTCCAGATACCAAATGACCAGACAGCCAAAGCCAACTGTGAAGTTCAGTCTTCAGAATTTCACAGCAAGCTTAGGATGGATGACCGGGACTCCATGGTCACTGCGTGATATCCCGCTGGAGCAATGGGATGAGATGAATTTGCCCTTTTCTGCTCGGCAAAGATGGGAGTTATTAATCTTTACTCACTGCATCAGGTCATTAGCCATGACGATTCATGAGAGCAAACCATGCAGATGTGACTTACACAGCTCTGTGTATGCGGCGATCTTAGTAATACCAACTGCTAACTGCTACTGGCACGATGGCTGTAGGCCATGCTGCAAAATCCCAGCCTGTGCTGGCCTTAAAGTAACGAACAAAACAGAAGCCTTGAGCAAGAAGAGCAAAATGTAGTGATTTTAGGCACTGATCCCAAGACGTCTACAGCTCTCAGGAAAGTCAATAAAAGTGGGGGGTGCTCAGCACCTTGCAGAAGCAGGCCTTTATTTAGGTTTGCAAAGCTCAGCCAAAGGAGGCTGACAGTCCAGACCACAAGGTGGAAGGCAGCCAGGCCTTACCACATGCTTTGTGAAGCCTTTTTCTTTTCTTTTTCCTCACTAAGGGCAAAATTCTGCTCTCACCTCCCCACAGTGGCATCTGGCACCGATATTCTGCTCTCTTTGTGTGTGGAACACTCCTGCTGATGTCTATGAGAAGCAAATGCATATTGGAAGGACAGGATGTGAGTCAGGCTCCAGTGTGTAACTGAGAGCAGAATTTTGCCTTTGCCTATGTTCAAGGACTATGGGTGTGCCCCAGCTCTTACTAAAATCTCTGATTGTTGATCAGTTGATCAGTTGTGTCACTGATGTCAGTGGGAAGAGGATTTGGCCATGTATAAATGTACTGGAGGTACAGGACTCAGCTCTTAGCTTCACTGCATGGCAAAAGATTACTGTTGATGTCGAGATCTATTTCAGCAATGAAAGAGTGAGCCCTAGTGTAGTCAGCCAGCTTTCAGCCTGCGCTCAGCCATCATCTCTTTATGTCTCTTGCCCCTGGGTCGTCTCTGGAATCCCCCTTTCCTGGGCAAACTCCCTGCTCCCTGCAGGAGATGCACTCATTCCTGTGGTTCTTTCTGAGTCTAATTATTTCCGGTCCCTGAGGCTGCTCCTCAGGTCCAGCTACAGAGCACTAACGGAGAGCAAACATCCAGAGCCCCTCTCAAGGCTGCAGAGTCTGTCTGCCATAAACAAAGAGCAGGGAAAGGGAAGGTTAGTCACTGCCTTGGGCTGGGATTATCTGGCTGCAGGGTTCCCTAGTCTCTAGCAGCCTCTCTTCTTGAGCAAACTTCCCCCCTTGCTTCTGTGGCCAGTTTCACCTTTTTTAAGCACCCATTCTCCAGGCAGTGTGTGCTCGGCAGGTGAACCTAACTGGCACTGCCTGCATGCAGGGACACTTATTAGGCTTGCTGTCCATGGGATAGTGAAGTGTCCCATCATGTACTCCCTCACCGCTCCGCCAAGGCAGAAAGGTTTCTTGTTCAGCATGTCTCCAGGCCCAATCTCTCAGAAAAAAAAATCTGCATTTGCATGTTCCTTTCTGGCTCAGTGCTGCACCTGGAAGCTATCGGCCTGGAGTACCAGAAACCAGTGCAAAATCAGGGTTGGGGAGTGTCTGAGTCCTTTACAGTGTGTAGCCACCATAAGAACACATGGTCTGTGATTAGGGAGAAGGGGACTACCCAGAAAGTAATACCTGAGGGCTTTCACAGCCCTCTTTATTGCCAGAGCTTCCTTCTCCATAATAGAATATGCTTTCTCTCTGGAGAACAACTTTCTGCTCAAATATAGAATGGGGTGCTCCTCTCTTGAAAAATCCTCAGAGATCACCTCTCCCAGGCCAATGTCGAATGCATCTGTCTGGGAGAAATTTTTGGTGTCTTTGCCCTTTAGCACATCAATCATAATTGCTGCAAAGTTGGGGATGAACCAGTAATAACATCCTGCCAGGTCCCGGAAGGGGCATATCTGTCTTCTGCTCTGTGGTGTAGGGCAGAAGTTTAATGCATGGACTTTATTTATCGGGGTTTCACCAGGCCTCCTCCTACCTGATATCCTAAATAAGTCACTTCTGTCATGGCCAACTTACACTTGGCAGGGTTACCTGTGAGGCTGGCCTCTTCAAGGAAAGTCAATATTGCTCTTTGGTGACCAGCATGGTCACCACGTATGTCTTTAAATTACAATGTCATCAAGGTAAGCCGTTGTGTATTGCTGGTGGGGTGGAAAGATTTGATTCATTGGGTTCTGGAAATTTGCTTTGTCCCCTTGCAGGTCAAATGACATGCTTTTAAAGTGGAAATGGCCAAAGGGAGTTGAGAATACAGTTTTCTCCTGAGAAGATGGAGATAGGAGGATTTGCCAATAGCCTTTTGTAAGATCCACCATGCTGAGCTATTGATCCAGGCCCAACCACACTAACAGGTCATGCACTTGCAGCACTGGGTGACTGTCAAATTTTGTGATGGAACTGAATTTACAAAAGTCAATATAGAATCAAACCAGGCCATCTGCTTCAAGAATCAGGGCAAGAGGACTCCTCTAGACAGTCTTGGATTCCCAAGTGACTCCCATACTCAGTATTGTCTGCACCTCTACTCAGACCGTGTCCCACATACGCTTGGTCAAGGGTGACACCTCACCTGAACTCGACCCTGTGTCCTGCCACGGTTATTCCCTCTCTGTGCAGGTAACTCATATTTCTGGAGTGGGGTCTGTGGTCATTTCCCATCATACCTAAGATTTGGCATCTGCTTGCCGGGTGCATGGCACTGTCGGTGGCCCTTGTTGGTGAGGTGGTGGAGGCAGAGTGTGTCCCACCTTCAGTGACCCTTCAGCTGCGAGAAAATTCTCCATCAGCTGCATCACATCAGACAACGACTCAGGGCAATGCTGGCGCATCCACTCCCAGCCCCTCATGGGAAGTATGGACACAAACTGCTCTGTGAGGACCAGCTCAGCGACTTGAGCCCTGGAGCGCTCCTCAGGGCAAAGCCACCACCAGCAACAGGGTGCGGTGTAGGGATATCTCTGCAGGTGACCACTTGCCTTGCGTTGTGAGGCCATTTAAATGTGCACCCATCCTATGAGTGATGTGTCGGTGGTAAGGAGCGACAATGGTGATGTCTGCAAAAAGGGGATCTCTTTACATGCATTGGCTGGGTTCTTCCACCAGTCCAGGGAGTTTTTGATCCTAGTAGGAAGTGACAAGGATTTGTCCAGACTGTCCCTATTCGGTCTGTAATCTGAACTGAACCATAGCTGGAGGCATTGCATGTGGAGTATGGCATGCGGCATCACAACCATGTTTGCTGCTCTATGTCCCAGGAGTTGGAGACAGAGTCTGGCTGATATTTGAGGACTGCACTGAGCTGCATCTCTGAGCAAGACCAGGGATAGGAACCTATCTTGAGGTGGGAAAGCTTTGGCCTGTAACATGTAGGTCAGCCCCTATGAATTCCAGGCATTGCATTGATATGAGGGTCAACTTCTGGGTGTTGATCTGGAGGTCCAGTTCTGTGAACAAGTGTATTGTGGTGTCGGTAGCTCAATGAGCCTCCTAGAGTGACCAGGCTCTGAGAAGACAATTGTCCAGGTAAGAGTAGATCATTATCCTTTGTGGTGTAGATGAGTGGCTTCCACTGAGAGAACTTGGGAAAATACTCTTGGGGCCAATGAAAGTCTGAAGGGGAGAACGCTTTATTGGTAATGGTTATGTCCCAGAGTAATTCTGAGAAATCGTCTATGAGCCGGTAGTATGGAAATATGGAAGTTGGCATTGTGTAGGTTGAAGGCTAAAAACCAGTCTCCCTCTTCCAATGATGGAATGATCGTTTATAAGGTGACCATCTTGGACTTCTGAGCCTTGACAAACTTGTTGAGAGCTCTGAGGTCCAGAATGGGTCTCCAACCTCCCTTCCTTTTGGGTAGTAGAAAGTAAAGAGAGTAGAACTCCTCACCTCGTAGATGTTGAGGTGCTGGTTCTATAGCTCCTAACTGCAGGAGTCAATCTATCTCCAGACATAATGAACTCTTGTGAGAAGGATCTCTGAACAGGGATGGGGAAGGATGTTGTTGAGGGGGTAGAGAGGTGAAATGGATGGAGTATCTGGATCGGAAGATCTCTAGAACTCGTCTGTCTGACGTTATGTACTCCCAGGCACTGTTGAATGTTGCCAAATGGTGGCCAAATGGGTTCATGGTCACAGACAGTAGTGGGGAGTGGTCTTGCGGCACTGTGACCTGTCCATCAAAAGTAGTGCTTAAGGGCAAGAGGTTGGGTTGAAGATTGAGATCTGGAAGGTTTATGTTTCATGAATTTTCCCTTTTTCCTTGGGGCTCATAGTGGCGCTGTGATGGGATTTGTGATGAAGGGGAGGTCCTCCACTATAGTCTGCATCTCTTTCAGGAATTCTGACAGATGGAGGCATGACGCCCATCTCATCACCACAGACGTGAAGATGGATCTGCCAGCTGTGTTGGCGGTGTCAAGGGCTGACTGTAATTATGTTTTCACCACCATCTGTCCCTCCTGGATGATCGCCTTAAAGGATTCTCGAGAACTCTCTGGCAGCTTGTCAATAACGACATGTAACTTATTGTAATTCATGTAGTTGTATTTTTCTGTGAGTGCTTGGTAATTGGCAATATGAAATTGTAAGGCAGCCGAGGAAAACGCCTTCCTACCAAAGAGATTGAGGCGCTTCCAGTCTCTGTCGTAGGGCGTTGCCCTAGAATGACATTAGCCACGAGAGTTTACAGCATCAACCACGATGGAATTGGGTGGTGGGTGGGTGGGTGAAAAGGAACTCTGATTCTTGTCTGCCCACTCACACATTGGATCTATTGATGCCAGGGTTTGCCACACTGTTTTGGCAGAGTTTAAGATGGCCTTGTTGATTGGGAGGGCGATTTTTGAGCAGAGTGAAGAGTGGAGGATGTCGATGAACTGGTGGTGCATGTCTCTGATCTCCTCAAGTCATATGTGGAAGGTATCCGGTACTCTTTTTGCCAGCTCCTGAAACAGGCAGAAGTCGTCAGCCATTGACGGTGGTGAAGGCATGACTGTTTCATCTGGGGAAGAGGAGGATATGGCTTTGGGTGTTATCTCCTCTTCTATGTCCACTTCTTGCTCCTCTCTTTCTTGAAGCTCTGAGGCCCTTGATGCAGTGGTCAAGGGATCATGTCTTGAGGGTTGTTGGGCGATGCTTGACACTTGTGAGACAGGCTGTCAGTGTGCCAGCCTTGGGTTCCAGTATGACCATTTTGATGGCATAGGGCCTGGTGGAGGTGCCCACAAGTGGCCATACCAATATGGCGGGGTGCCATCTGCTGGTACTTTCCCGGACCTGTTGATAGTGGATCCCATATGGAGCTTGGGAGGAGTACTGTGAGACCCCCCTCCATCTCACTATCTGACTCCTCACTTGACAGTGGAGGGGCCTGGCATGATTGCAGGGATATGCCCTGTGCCTGGCAACGGCTTGCTGCCATGATCTTGGTACCAAGGGGTGGAGAGTCGTGTGCTTCCATCATGCCTAGGCCACCAGCCTGATGAAATTCCACCCGTACCAAGCATCCCAGTGGCCATGACGGAGACAGGAGAGATAGAGACCTCATCTATACTTGCCTCCCCCGTGCCAGACAGGCTATTATTGCTGGTGGTACCAATGTCAACTCGTGTACCAGGAGAGTCGTAGGGCACTTGTGTCTCTTGGTACTGAAGATTTGATGCCCGTGCCCAAAGGGTCCATGGACCTATCAGCAGTACCGGATACCAACAATCACCATGAGGCATGAGTGCTGGATTGTGGTCTCTCTACCGGTGGTGCTGAAGATGGTGCTCACTTTTGGCTATCCCTGGGCTCGCTGAGAGGACTTCCCGCTCTTTTTTGACTTGTGGGAGGCGTCTCCTGCCCGTTTTTTCAGCCCTCTATCCTTTGAAGTCAAAGGTTGAGGGGAAGACTCACATCCACCGGAGGGCTGGGATTGGAGAGCTACCTCCATAACGATGATTTTTTGGCAAAGCTCTCTGTCCTTATGAGATCTCAGCTGGAGCTGCTGGCAGAGGGAACACTTCTGCTGGATCTGGCCCTCGGCGAGGCAGCGGATGCAGTGGGGCTGCTTGTCCATGCCCAGAATCGTGTCACTACAAGTGTGGCACTTTTTGAAGCCCAGAGAGCCAGGCATACCCTTGTTCAGGGGTGTGTCCCCCTAACCAGAGGCTGACAAAAGAACAAAGTCTTTTTTTTGTTTTTAGCCACAGCCAAATAGAACGAGGAAAGAAAGAAAGAAACAAAAAAGACTTCAAAGGAAGCTAATCTTTAGCAAATGTAAGGGAGTTAGCGATCCGTGAACGGACAGTTAAGGCTCTGTCTGTAGCCAGGGGCGGTTGAGAAGGAACTGAAAATGGTTAGCCTGCATGTGCTGGCTGGCTTAGTGGCTCAGCGTGAGGAGAGACAGTGCATTTGTGGGCCCAACGGACACTGCTATTGAAGTTCTCCCATCAGCAACACAGGGACGCAGACACACCTACAATGGAGCACCCACAGGAAACTACTTAAAGAAGAAGTGCTGGATGTTCCAGGGGCGTGGAGAGAGGGAGAGCGACAGGGTGTGTGTATCTGTAGCTGCAGACAAGAGGGTTACAGCGACCAGGCCCTCTCAGAGTGAAACTGCCAAGAACCTGCCTGAAGCCTGGGAGGGACAAAGTAGCTGATCAGGAGTCAGGAGGAGCACCGTGCCAAGGAAGAATCACCTGAGAAGGAGAAACTGGAGCTGGACCCAGTATCACTGTTACCCAGCGACTTTGCATTGGGAATAAGGAGGGAGGCTGTAGCTAGCTAAGTGGGGAGGTTGTCCATCTGTGTGGGTTTGCAGAGAGCAGCAGAAAAGGGCACTTTTGTTGAAAGCTTACTGGCACCATAGATGTCCAGGAACACCCAAGACTCATTGCTGGACTGGAACTTTGCCCAGAACTTCTGAACTTTGAGTGTAGACAAATTGTTTGGTGTCTGCCCTTTCGTATTGTGGTGCCACTGGACCTGGGGGATCCTTGTGTTGGATGTAGCCCTTTTTTTACCACTCTCCCTATCTTCTCCCCCTGTTGTTTTTCTCCATTAATCTCTCTATAAATAAATATTTCCCTTTCCTATATTCATTGTGCTATTCCTGTGTGTATGTGTTTACTCCAGGGAGCGTGGAACAGATGCACCAGGAGAGGAAGGGAGTTTCCCTGCTGCGTGCCTGCATGTGCTTTTTCTTTGCCAGAGCTGCCCGTAGAGCAGACTCCATCTTGGCCATGAAGGTACTAAGGTTACAAGTGATGGCCCATACAGGGATTTCAGGCTATTCTGCTGGGAAGTCTCTGAAGCTTGGGGATGTGCTTCCTTGCCCAAGGGGAGTATGTAACCCTTGCTTGCTTGGAGTGCCACTCTGTCCACCTGTAGTGGTGGCTAGGCCAGCTAGTGATTGATGAGCCTGCCACAGCCTGGCTATGAGAGATGTATCTTTTAACTCATGAAGTAGAGGCTAATGCATTTAGTGCAAGAGGTCCCTGCTGCCGACATCCCCTTGTGGGTCAGCGTTATATTCACTAGCAAGAAACAGAGAGGCTACAGTAATCTTTCCATGCTGAACGTTTCCTACAGGAGTTCATCTTTACATAGGGTTAACTGCAGTTCTTCATAGCGCTAAAATGCAACAGCAACAAAGATCAGGCAGGATGATCCTCTGCAGAAGAATGAAACTTGATACACAGTGAAAGTGTAATGATCCTTTATATGTCACCTCACCTATCGTGTATTTTCATGGCTTTTCTTAAAATCTTGAGACTGCAGGCTGAAATTTAATGGTAGCTTCGTTCTGGGCTCATTAGGATTTATTTGTTTGTAAATGGCTGGCAATGATGATCTTCACTGTTCTCTGGATTCAGTTTATAACCTGTCATTTGTATATTATGTGGTTTGAGAACTAATCCTAACTCAAAGGAATACATCCACTCAAGGATGATTCCCAAACCAAGCCCGAAGAAGAGTGGCAGCATTTCTTAATGGTGGATCCAATAGTTTAGAATCTGGCTATAAAAGCATGCTGCATGGGAACTTAAAATACAGCATCACAAGAACGGAGCGTGTTATTTAAACTAATAAAACTACTACATAGCCATTTATGATACATTTGATATATTGGAAGTTTATAGGTTTGAAACTGACTTTCTGCCAATGCACCTCAAAAATGGGTACAGTTCAACCAGAAATTGGTAGGAGCCTATGATTTTGTGCTGATTGTTAAGACAATATTTGTTACCATGCTCTGTATTAGTCATCTTTTTGGGAAGTGGGAGAAGGTACCATCTAGTAACTAGAGACGGGACCTGGGAGTCAGGACACTTGGGTTCTGTTCCTGGATCTATCACTGACTTGATGAGTGATCTTGGACAAGCGTCACAGGGTGGTCCTCTGAAAGTACCTTCCAGACCCAGTAACTGACCAGTCACCACCATCATGCCTTATTAGATATTTTATTTACAATCAATAGCCAACTTCCCCATTTACTTCAGGAGAAGGGTGCAGCAACTGTCAGTTCAGCATACCTCTACCGTCCTGTTTGCTTATATATTGCTTATATATATATACCTTATATTTCCTAACTGCTGGGGATACTTTCACCCAATTAACCCCTCAGTTGTACCCCCAACTCAGTTAATTGGCCTGTCTTTCAACCAGAGCTCAAATATAAACTGATGGGGAATTAGTTAGTTTCTGAGCCAGCAAGTCATGTCACTTTATTGTGTCTCAGTTCCACATCTTTAAAATGGGTATACTACTCACTAGGATAGTGGATAATTTATTTAATAACTCAAGCTTCTTTATGTGTTTGCTGATTATTTGTGGACACTGTACAGTTTCTGAGTTCATTTGCCTAACATTTTTTATGAATAATTCTTGGTCTGTACATGCTGCAGTCTTTTTCAGAGTCTCCTCCAACCATTTTGGCCCAGGAAGCCTTACAAAATGTGTTCCATAGCCCAGAGGGGAATCCTTCCTGCATGCAGACAACCTTATCTTGCACCTAGCTTGGGGGATCCCTGGATTCTGACAAACCACACTCCTGTCCATTCCACAATTGGTGTTCCTTTCCCCCCCATAAGAACGATCTGAGGAAATTCTGAGAGGTAAGTTTCTCCATCTTCCTGGTCTCCTTGGATTTTTCCATTTGTGATGTTCCCCTCTGCAATATGGACTGGTGTACAGCTGTGTCACCCCAATCCCTCAGTCCTGGGCACCATCTTGCACTTGTCCCCACTGTGTGAATCCCCCCATTCCTGGGTCAGCCCACACACCGCCTCCTGAAAGCAAGTGGTCCCTGATTTAGTGAATGAGTACTTCTGGCCAGCCACTCAGGGGATTGTGCAAGAGATTGACCTCCAGCAAACACCCCCAGTACAGATGCAACCCAAGGAACTTCTGTCTTACAGAGTTCAGTGCTGCCCACTGGACTCTGCAAGCTCATTGTCCATCAATTTATAAAAGAAATTGATATGCACCAGCTCTATCATTCTAAATTAAGTTTCTACACACATCCAACCACATGCACTGCTTTAGATAAAACAAACAATTTCGTTTATTAAATACAGAAAGATTTTAAGTGATTATAAGCCAGAAGAATATAAATCAGATTTGATTAGCAAGAAATAAAAGGCAAATCGCATTCTAAATTAAGTTTAACCCGTCAGTAGCCTTACAGCCTTTAGATGGTTCTCGCCACAGGCTGGTTGGTCGGCCTCCAACCAGGCTCTCCCCCTGTGGACAGTCTTGATGTTGTCTTGTAGATTGATTGCAAGAGAGAGCTCCTGGGAGCACAATGTCCCCCTTAATTCAAATGTCTCTGTGTCCCCCTCTGGGGCTTGATGCCCCACTCTCCCTTTCAAAGTCAGGTGACCAACATTATTCCTGCCTAGTCTTCTCCATATCCAGAGTCAAGGATCATCACCTTATCAGATGCTTAGGCCAGTCCATTGTCCCTGGAGGAGCGGAGCTGTTTCATGCATGCCTTAGCGAGGTGTGAACTACCTTCCTTCCTTTAGTGTTTACCTGGATCCTGCCTCAAGCAATGTGAGACACACATTTGGGAATATTACATAGCAGAGCCTCATAACCACACATGATACTGCAAGAAACATACTACTATAACAATAATGTTCAGTATTCATGAGCATTCCAAAACTACCTTACATGAAATGCTTTGCATTAAACAATACACACTTACACTGTAAGGGTGAAAATGAATGATACACAATCACATCATAAGGGTGTACATGGGGTGAAGTGTGTCACACCGTAGAAAGGGCATTCTAGCCCTTAATTACTCAAAATTTGCTTTTCTGAAATCTGACTATGTACTACTGCATTCAGTGATTCCAAATCATGAAGAATAAGATTGAGAGCATAAAAATTCTTGGTAAGGAATAGCTCTTGTTGAAACACAATGAACATTTCAACGCAGAACCTTCAATACACCAAAACATGAATGTTTTCTAAGATATGTAGCATAAAGAACTCTTCAGAGGCCAAAACATATTTGAGGAGATTATCCTGATTTGGAGGAGGAAACTGCCATCACTGTTACACAGCTGACTGAACAAATACAATTTGACTCTGAAAAGACATTCTTGGTGAGGTAAAGAAATTATCAAACATCTGGTTAACAGGTGCTCAAATTCCATATAAATAGATGATATAGTCCATCCACTCCTTCCAATATGTATACTATTAACAGGGTGCTGAAGGTATAAGAATGCCCCTTCAAAGAAATGGTTTAACATCCATAAAACCAGGCATAAACATCATATTGCATACCTCAAGAGAAGTGCTCATATGTCCTTGATAAATTGTAAGAAATATTTATTTGATAGTAAAGTGGCTATCAGTCAATGCTTCAGCAATATCTTAAACCATAAGGAAGGCAGATACTGCTGAAATGTTGGCTGACAGACACTTTACATCCAAATAAAAATTGCTTGAAAATATATCAAGGACATACCAGCAGTTCTGTTGAGACAAGTGACATGATGTTTACATCTCTTCAAAGAAATGGAACGACCCAGTTGACATGGGCTGAAATAATCCATTGTGATCAAAAGAAAACACATTGGGACAGATTTCCTGCTGAAGAGCTGCTTTAGTACATCCTTTCATGAATCTGGCTGTGAAAGGCAGGATTTGACTTAAGTAGGTCTCCGAAGGGTCAAAAAATATGTAAGATGCCTCCAAATCACTGTTGTTATTATTAATTATTATTATATGCATTCAAATAGAGTCAAAAGGACCCAGTAAAAAGATTGGGGTCTCATTGTTCTGAATGGTGTACAAACATTCAGTAAAAAAGACAGTCTCTGCTTCAAAGCTTGGCTCTGGGTGGATGAAACAAACAATTAGGGATAATGGGAGGATGCCATAAAAAGAGCATGTTTTCATGGAAACCAGCTGGGTGTACAATATAGCTTGCTTTTTGCATCACGACTGTCCTTATATCCCTGGTATCCATATTACAACACAGTGGAACCTGAGGTCATTCCCAGTACCATACACTACGTAATCTGCATCTTTTCCTTCAAATCCCTCTTCAAAATCCACTTCTCTCCTGTTTAAAACCAAGGAAAACCACGTGTTTTACACTGGTATATCAAACCCTACCCTGAGGGCACTATGCCATTATGAATATTCCTAATATAGCTGGCCCAAAGGAAGGTTATGCCGCAGGCTGGAAAGGAAAAGTATTGTATACCATTGGCTACTGGTTCTATTATTGAAATGAGTTTCTTACAAAGAAGGTCACATGTCATAATTACATGTCAATAAAGGTACTGGATCCAGTAGGACAGTGAAAAAAGAACATGAGTTCACAATGGAGGTTGTGAACTCCAGCAAAGCTGCAAACAAGTCCAGGGAGTAGTGATCACCTTCCCCTTCTTTATGGCGAGATGGGAAAGGTAGAGAACCATTGAAATAGAGTAAGTATATAAAAAGGTAAACTATATTATAAAACAATTACACCATGTGTAGGTGACACCACTGTCTACCATGCTGACCAGTATTGCCTCACTGTTTCCTTGTACTCCATCTGTCTGTGATGTTCCCCTCTACAATCAGGACCAGTGTATAGCTGTCACCCCAATACCTCACTCCAGGAGCCTGTCTTGCTCTGCCTTGTGGTGTGAACCCCCACTTCTGGATCAGTGCACGCTCAGCTTCCTGCAAGTGAGCAGCCCTTAACTCAATGAGTGAGTGGTTCTGGTCAGCCACTTATGGGATTATGCAATAAAATGACTCCAGAAACACCTCTAGTCCCAGATGCAACCCTAGGAATTTCCATCTTGCAACATTCAGCGCTAGCCACTGAACTTTGCAAGCTCATAATTAGTTCATCAATTTATCAAAGAAATTTATATGCACGAGCTTTGTCACTTCAAATGAAGTCTCCACACACACACACAAACCAATTGCACTGCTTTAGATAAAACAAACAAACAAATGTATTAAGTACAGAAAGATTGTGATTATAAGTCAGAGGAAAGCAGGTCAGATTTGATCAAAGATATACAAAAGGAAATTGCATTCTAAACTAAGCTTAACAGCAGCCCTCAGTGCTGAAAGAACAGGTTCAGGCCTATTTAGAAAGGCTGGACATGCACAAGTCCATGGGGCCGGATGCAGTGCATCCAAGGGTGCTGAGGGAGTTGGCTGATGTGATTGCAGAGCCATTGGCCATTATTTTTGAAAACTCATGGCGATTGGGGGGAGGTCCCGGATGATTGGAAAAAGGCAAATATAGTGCCCATCTTCAAAAAAGGGAAGAAGGAGAATCTGGGGAACTACAGACCGGTCAGCCTCACCTCAGTCTCAGGAAAAATCATGGACCAGGTCCTCAAGGAATCCATGTTGAGGCACTTGGAAGAGAGGAAGGTGATCAGGAACAGTCAACATGGATTCACCAAGGCTAAGTCATGCCTGACCAACCTGATTGCCTTCTATGATGAGATAACTGGCTCTGTGGATGTGGGGAAAGCGGTGGACGTGATATACCTTGACTTTAGCAAAGCTTTTGATACAATCTCCCACAGTATTCTTATCAGCAAGTTAAAGAGGTATAGGTTGGATAAATGGACAATAAAGTGGATAAAAGCTGGCCAGATCATCAGGCTCAACAGGTAGTGATCAACGGTTCGATGTCTAGTTGGCAGCCAGTAACAACCGGAGAGCCCCAGGGGTCGGTGCTGGGGCCAGTTTTGTTCAGCATCTTCATTAATGATCTGGAGAATGGGGTGGATTGCACCCTCAGCAAGTTTGTAGATGACACTAAACTGGGGGAAGTGGTAGATAAGCTCCTATTTGGTTCCGGGAAGTGGGCAGGGATATGATACAGAGTTACCTAGACAAATTAGAGGATTGGGCCAAAAGAAATCTGATGACGTTCAACAAGAACAAGTTCGGAGTCTGCAGTTAGGAGGGAAGAATCCCATGCACTGCTACAGACTGGACCAACTGGCTAGGCAGCAGTTTGGCAGAAAAGGATCTGGGGGTTACATTGAAGAAGCTGGATATCAGTCAACAGTGTGCCCTTATTGCCAAGAAGGCTAATGGCATATTGGGCTGCATTAGTAGGAATATTGCCAGCAGATTGAGGGAAGTGATTATTCCCCTCTATTTGGCACTGGTGAGGCCTCATTTGGAGTACTGTGTCCAGTTTTGGGGCCCCCCACTACAGAAAGGATTGGACAAATTGGAAAAAGACCAGCAGAGGGCAACAAAAATGATTAGGGGGTTGGAGCACATGAGTTATGAGGAGAGGCTGAGGGAACTAGGCTTGTTTAGCCTGCAGAGGAGAAGAGTGAGGGGGGGATCTGATAGCAGCCTTTAACTGCCTGAAAGGGGGTTCCAGGGAGGACGGAACTAGGCTGTTTTTAGTGATAGTAGATGGCAGAATTAGGAGCAATCGTCTCAAGTTGCAGTGGGGGAGGTCTAGGTTGGATATTAGGAAAAACCTTTTTCACTAGGAGGGTGATGAAGTACTGGAATGGGTTATCTGGGGAAGTGGTGGAATCTCCATCCTTAGCGGCTTTCAAGGTGCGGCTTGACAAATCTCTGGCTGGGATGATTTAGTTGGGGTTGGTCCTGCTTTGAGCAGGGGGTTGAACTAGATACCTCCTGAGGTCCCTCCCAACCCTCATCTTCTATAATTTTATGATTAACACTTTCAGCAACCTTACAGCCTTAGATGATTTTCTCAACAAAGGCTGGTTGGTCTGCCTCCAACTAGGCCCTCCCCTGTGGTCAATGCTTCAGTTGCTTGATGTTGTTCGTAGATGCAGTGGCAGAGAGAGAGAGATTGCAATATATCTCTTCTTTTTAACATGTTCCTTCACCCATCTCTGGGACTTCGCTGCCCCTCCTGACCCCACTTTTAGGTTCACGTGACAGACTGTCTTGTATCGCTTCCTCCACTTGAGTCAGTGAGTATTCCCTTATCGATGCTTCAGCTAGTCCATTGTTCCTGGAAGAGCTGGTTTGTTTTATGCATGTCTTAGTGAGGTGTGAACTGCCTCTTTGCTTTTGGAGGTTTTGCCTGGATCCGTCTCAAGCCATGAGACACATGTTTGGGAATGCTACATAGCAGAGCCTCATAACCATACATATGACATTGCAACAAACACGTCACTATAACAATAAGGTTCAGTATGCCATGAGCGTTCCAAAAACATCTTACATGACACACTTTGCATTAAACAATACACAATTACACTATAAGGGTGAACATGAATGATACACAATCACACCATAAGGGTGTACATAGAGGTGCAGTTTGTCACAGTTGTCTCATCTTTTATAGACTGGAAGCTCTTTTGTGCAGGGATCACCTTTTTGTTCTGTGCTAGAGCAGTGCCTAGCCCATGACTAGGGCTCCTAAACACTGTGGTAATACAAATAATAAATAATATAGTCTGCATCTAAGGCTAAGAACGGTAGAGAGCCATGAGAGAGCCTGTGCTCTTGTAGGGCTGTAATCTGTAAAGTGTAAAAAAGCCAAAAATGACTGGGGAACGTAGAAAACTGAACCATAACAAACCATGAATCCCAGTGATGATTGAACCTGGTGATATTCTGAACAATACCTCTCACCCATGTTTGTAGCTGTTTCTGTTGACACCCACTGACTTTACAAATATTCTAAGTTTCAGAGTGACACACAGACAGTGACGGTCCTGGAATCTTACTGTATAGACAATATATAGGAGGCCGTTTGTTTTTTATTTTAAAATTTCCCTGGAATGTATGTGTTTATTACAAAAAAATATAGTTTTCTGGGTAAACATTGGGGTTAATGTTGGGGAATGGGAGAACAGAAAGAAAGCAACAAATAGAGAAAAGTAAAGAGGTGAAGATATCATCTCCTCCATTCTTCCATTTCTGGGACCACTCCAGAAGGTGAAATGGTGGCTCGGTTACCAAGCCCCCGTATCTCCTTCCGCAGCAGGGAGCCGGGTCTGTGGGGTCCACCCAGGGTACCATGCCGTGTCCAAAATTCTGGATAAACTTGGTAAAAAACAAAGAATAACTTTTGTAAAACCTGGGAGTCTTTCAGGAAAAAACGAACATAGACTATTTGAGAAATAGCGTGTGGTGACGTCATTAAAAATGGCCTCATAGTGGACGCACCCAGGGAAGTAAAATGAGGAGGAAAGGCCAGTTTCAGGGCACCCTGCACCCACAAACTCTGACAGAAGGCATATGACCCGGGGAGCCCTTTGACCAACAGAGAGAACATTCTCAGTGAGCCCATTGTTGGGCGGAGGGAGGGATGGCAGGCCCTGGAGGACCCCGCAACCCCAGCTCCACCACTCTGAGCAGACATGCCCCCGTGAGTGCTTTACCTGGGGGAGCGGACAGGCCCTGGGGCACCCTAGAGCCTCCCCCCCCCCCATGGGGACTCCTGTGAGCCCTTTGCCCCAGTAAAGTCCCCACAAGCCCTGCACCGCCACTGTGGGAGAACCGCCCTGGCTGGGACGGATCCCACGGCCACCAGACAAGGCGTACCCCAGTGAGCCCCACTGGTTCCCTCTCAGAGCCAATGAACAGGACAGGCCAATGAGCGCGCAGGAGAACGACATTTCCCGGCTTGCCACCCGGCTCCACGACATTTATAGCACCCAGCATGCAACGCTCCATCTAGCTCAATGGGGCCCGTGGCGAACTACTCTACCCAGCCTGCACAGCGCCAACCTTGCCCTTTCGTCCGCCCAGTCGTGGCGCTGTGCATTCTGGGACTTGTAGGGCCCGCCCGCTGGAAGTTTTCGGCGGAAAAAGTTTCCCGACCCCTTTGCCTTTCCTGGGCGGTTGCCCCGGTTACCGCGCGGTAGCCAATGGGAAGGGAGCTTGTATCGGTGGGAGGCGGGGCTTAGCCGGTTCCCGGCCAATGGTGGGTGGCGTTGCGGCCAGGTGAGCTGAGCGGACCGCGACCCACGAGTCTCCTTGGTGCTGTCCCCTGCCCGGCGGCGGCCTAGGCTAGCAGAGCAGCCCCGAGCCGAGCGTGAGCCGCCATGGGCGGCGGGAGCAGCTCCCGGCGCGTCACCTTCGAGGCGGATGAGAACGAGAACATCACGGTGGTGAAGGGCGTGCGGGTGAGAGAGGGGCCCCGGAACCAGGGGAGGCTCCGCCGCTGGCGGCGCTCAGGGACCCGTCCATCCGCCCCCACCCCGCCAGCTTCTCCCTCCCTCCCTTCCTCTTCCCCTCCACGTTTTCCCTTCTGCCCCTGCGAGCCCGGAGACCCGCTCAGCCCCCCACCCCCCATGCTCCTGTGTCTTCCACCCCCATTGCCCCGCAGACCCTCCCTTTGCCTCCTCCCGTCCCGCTCTTCGTCCCGTAGCCCCTCCCCCTCCTCCTGTCTCGGTGCCCCTCACCCTGTGTCCCTCTCTCTCCCCCACTCCCCTCTTCCTTCCCTCCTGCGTCCTCTTCCTCACCTCACCCTATTCTATTCTGTTCTTGGCACCCCCTGTTTCTTACCCCCTGGCCCACCCACCGAAACCCCTCATCTCTTTACCTGGGTATCTCTGCCTGAGGCCTGTCATCATTGTTAAGGCTGGGTCAGCGCATTGCACGAAGCTTAAGAATGTGGCAGCGAAGCGTTCCCCTGAACAGGGAGCTATCCTAGTCCTATCCAGTCCTATCCTAGTCATCAGGACTTGTATGGAAAGCTGATAGGAGAACGATAAGAGGAGGGACGCTGAGTTGGAAGAGGCTGCTGTCTCTCCTTGACTACTTATTTTCCTCTCACCCTTTCCACATGTACTATTTATTTCTCCCTCTCCTCTTCGTTCTGTCACTTATACACAAGCGTACACAAGATTTTTCTGTGATACTGAGTTTGAAATACCTTGTTCCCTACAACAAAAGATGAAAGTTTTATGAGACAAGGCAGTGTCGGGTTCTTGTTGGGTGGTAACAGGTTGCCCTTTTCTGCTACTCCGCCCAACCCCCATGGTTATCTGGTAGTCTCGGACACTGCAGTTTAATGTACATTTCTTCATTACCCAAGGAACGCATGGCATTTTAAATACCGGAGTTTGGTTTAAAGTAGCTCTTACATCATTGCTAATGTCAGTGTGACTGCACTGCATTGGGAAATGGATGTGACATTTTATAGAGTAGACTTGGTTTTAAAGTAGTGGGAATTATAACAATGTGGGTTCAGTTGTGATATAGGAAGGACAAATGCAGTTCATATTGTGTTTATATCTCTATCGAACAGATTTAGTATCTTGTTACTTGCAATGCCTCTTGTGCCCCAGTGCTGTAAATGCTTAAGCAAATGCTTATCATTACTCTAGTGAGTATCCCCAGCTTCTTCAGGAGTAACACTCACATGAGTAAAATTAAACATATGATAGAGGGTCAGAGCCATCGCTGGGTTGAGGTTGAGTAAGTCTTGCAAATAAGGAGGATGGAATAATTTTAAACCTTCAAGAGTATATTTGATCAAAGCAGGGAGATTGAATTAAGATTTTGTACCAATAAAATATTTTTAGTCAAGGTTTTATTAGTAATTGGTTTTGTATTTTGATAGAGTTAAAAATAGGTAATAGCTAATTAAAATCTAGTTTTCACAGGAGAATCAAAGCAGTAAATAATTAAGTTTTACTACTTTTTCCTTAAAAGGTGCGTTGGGGGAACGAAATACAGTTGTAAATTGGAACATTATAAATAGTTCATATTACTACCCATTTTACTAATATTACTGTTAAGTATTTCCCTGGGCTCAACTAGGCTTATTACAGACTAGGCCTGAAACTATGCATTCATTTCTTGTTCCCATTTCAATGCATATTCATTGAAACTATTAACAATTGTTGGAATTCTGTGCATATGCTGAGGTTAGAGTAGACTTTGTTGATGATTACACTTGCTGTTATTAGTATTGCAGTAGTGTCTAGAGAACCCAGTCAGGTCAAGGGTCCTTTGGGCTATGTGTTATGTAAACACAAAATATGATCCTTGATTAGGATCTAAATAACTAAGAAAAGAGAGACTGATGGACAAAATTTAAGCAACATGTCAAAAGTATAGAACTTATTTGTTACATTTCCTATGTTGCTCTAATTTGTTTTTATTTTATTTCTCCAGACCAATTCACCCCCACCCTGCTGCCTTTTGTCCACATTCTACAGCAAGCCCAAAATACCCTCATTCACTCTGCCCACCTTCAAAAAGAGCTTCAGGCTCTGTCCATCTGTAGAGGAAGAAAAAAAGGGGTGGAAGACCTATTGCTTTGCAAAGCTAATTCTAAATCTTTGATAACATTTTAGATGAGTTTGGTTTTTATTCTATTGTTTTATGTTGGATTTTTTTTCCTTTTTTGGTGACCAGTTTTATCTTGCTGTGTTTTATATTTTTTCCAGCTGTCTGAGAGTGTCATTGGTCGTATGAAGGAGCCTTCTTCACCCACTGCAAGACCACAGTTTCAGCAACGATCAGCATCTGGTGATCATGGCTCGCTCGGAGGTAGTGCAGGTATGGACACACTTTCTGGGAATTGGGGGAGAAATAGAGTATGATGAAGTTTTCAAATTACCACGATAAACTTGTTACCATTTTGTAGAGATGACTCTGATGGCTAATGTTCCTGCTGATCACTTTGTAAAAATGAGACAGTTTTTAGAATATTGTAATTTTTAAGTTATCCTATCTGATATTCTTTCTTTTGCCTGACATTGACAATAAACACTCACCAAACCCAAGTTATACTGATGGACTTGGTTTTGCTTGTTGTTCACCACTAAATGTTTTAAAATGCTTTATTAAACATACACAAAACAAATAAGGAAAAAAATCTAGTCAGAATACTCAAATAGTCTCAAATTTATCTTAATTTTTCTTTTCTGTGGTTGGATTGCTGTGCATGTTCTTGCTATTGTCGCTGGCCTCTTTCACGCAACATTTTGTTTAATAGTCAAAATTATGTAAGTTTTGTGTGTAGTTGATGAATGTACCGTCTCTGAAATTTCATTAAAGGGAAGCCAGGTATCTAAGTTGTATAGAATTTCATATAAGGAAAAATACCCCTTGTTAAAATTTTTCTAAATTACATTGAATATCCATTCAAGGGAAGAAAATAAAATGTTAATTTAGGAAGTAGCTCTCAAGTTCTGATGATAAAATTTTTTTTTTTTTTTTTTTTGGTGGTCAAAATCAAGCATCAGTATTGTTTTATTAGCGATATAGAACATATGCTTTAAGAAGGATACTTTATTTCTTGTCTTGACCTTGATGAAAATAAGTATGATTGTAGCTCATACTAAATGATGATTATCCAAGATTATTATTTATTTGTATTTTGCTAGTGCCCAGAAGTCCCAATTAGGATCAAGGCCTCATTTTGCCAAGCACCATACAAACACCTATTGAAAATGGCCTCTGTGCCAAAGAGCTTGTGATGTGAATTGAGACAAGATGCAACAAATGTAGAGAGGAGAGAGGACAAGGATAATGGTGATAGCAGCATACAATTATGTGACAATTAGTAGGTTTCAAGTAAAACTTTATTTTCTAAATATACCAGAAATATTAATGATATCAGTATTCCCTAATAGCCATTTTCCTAGCTGCTATCAGTTGCCAGATTATCACAGACACTGTGGTAGAAATGAATCTTGAGGCAAGGTTTCAATGAGGTGAATGTAGCATCTTTCATCTACTGTACTTGAGTGCATTACAAATATTAAGCATCACAACAATCCTGTTAAGGCACTATCCCCAGTTTACAGAAAGGGAAATATTGATACAGATTTTGCGTAGGGACAGTCTGGTTTGGCCAATGTACATGGCAGAGGGGCATATATGATGGCATATATTATATTAGTAGATGTGCAGGTGAATGAGCTCCTTATGGTGTGGCTGATGTGGTTAGGACCTGTGATGGTGTCACTAGAGTCGACAACAACGGGGTTTGTTGCAGGGATAGGTTCCTGGGTTAGTGTTCTTGTTGTATGATGTACAGTTGCTGGTGAGTATTTGCTTCAGGTTGGGGGGCTGTCTGTAAGGAAGGATAGGTCTGCCTCCCACGGCTTGAGCGAGTGAGGGATCATCTTCTAGGATAGGTTGTAGATCCTTAATGATGTGTTGGAGAGATTTTAGCTAGGGGCTGTCAGTGATGGCCAGTGGTGTTCTGTTGTTTTCTTTGTTGGGTCTGTTCAATAGTAGGTGACTTCCGAGTACCCGTCTGGCTCTGTCAATTTGTTTCTTCACCTCTCCAGGTGGGTATTGTAGTTTTAAGAATGTTTTATGGAGATCCTGTAGGTGTTTGTCTCTGTCTGAGGGATCAGAGCAAATCCGGTTGTCTACAGCCAACCCCTAAGATACAATGGATCGTGTAATGTGTCCAGGGTGGAAGCTGGAGGCATGAAGGTATGATTTGCGGTCAGTTGGTTTTCAGTATAGAGTGGTATTAATGTGACCATCCTTTATTTGTATTGTAGTGTCCAGAAAGTGGATTTCTTGTGTGAACTGATCCAGGCTGAGGTTGATGGTGGGGTGGAAATTATTGAAATCCCGGTGGAATTCTTCGAGGGACTCTTTCCCGTGGGTCCAGATGATGAAAATTCATCAATGTAGTGTAGGTAAAGTAGAGGTGCTTGGGGACGAGTTTCAAGGAAACGGTGTTCTAGGTCAGCCATAAAAATGTTGGCATATTGTGGGGCCATGCGGGTGCCCATAGCTGTGCCACTGACTTGAAGGTATAGATTGCCTCCGAATCTGAAGTAGTTGTGGGTCAGGACAAAGTCACAAAGTTCAGCTACCAGGTGTTCCATATCATCAGGGAAAATGTTCCTGATGGCTTGTAGTCCATCTTTGTGTGAAATGTTGGTGTAGAGAGCTTCTACATCCATAGTAGCTAGGATGGTGTTTTCTGGGAGATCACCGATGGATTGTAGTTTTCTTAGGAAGTCAGTGGTATCACGAAGATAGCTAGGTGTGCTGGTGGCTTGAAACAGTAGCTGTGTTGATTTAAGAAGCTCACGATCAGGTGGACTGCACCCTTTATCTTTGTATATTCCAGATTAATTTGTTCACCTGTGTAGCCCACACTTGGTTAAAGAAGTAAGGGAAAGAATTATTTTAGTTCTTTTTCCTGTGGTCAAAAACTCTTAAGTAGGAAAAATTTAGTAGAGTTTTCTGAAGCTGCTAGCTGAGGAGTAACAGGTTACATTTCTTGCAAGAATATGTGTCTTGTTGCTTGTCAGTGATTGTTGACCTCAATTAGAAAAAAAAAATGAAGTTACGTTATATACAACTATAATGAAATCTGAAGTCTGAATACTATATCTTAAACCATCATAGGTTGCTTGAGACACTTTCAGTGTTTTGAGCAACATTAAATGTACTGAAATATTTAACAAGTATGAAATCTTTCAAGTATATCTATAATTCCTAGGGCAATACTGATGAAGAGTAATTTGATCAGACTATTTAAGTGCTCTTTCTGCATGTGTATTATATCTGAAGCTTAGTCATAATAGACCAAGGGAATGATTTAATTCATTTTAGCTTTACTGGATTACTATAAACTTAATATTCTATTTAGAATAAAAACCCCCAAAGCAACAACCCAAATTACAAGGGAAAAAAAAAAGCTTTCATTCCTGGCCAACATTTCTTCCCTTATGGGAACAGATTCTTCCTGAGTTTGAAGGCTTTTTTCCTCTTTTATTTTTGTTCCTAATAATATCTATTATTCATTATTTGTATTAAAGTAGTACCTAGAGGAATCAATTAAGTATTGGGCTCCACTGTGCTAGGGACTGTACAAACAAGTATTAAAACAGCCTCTGTCCCCCCAGCACACAAATTGCAGAAATAGAACGTTCAGCACAAGAGAAAAATGTGACAAGAAAGTCTGGTCCTTTTGAGTGAAAACAATACCCTTAATTATGTGTGTTGCTGTGTGAGTGGGTATACAGATCTTTTGTTGCACCCAGAGGAGCCCTCAAACACCTGATACACCCTACCCCAGAGGTGTCCTTATAAATAAGCCCCGTCAAAATAGACAATGGTCTAGGATTTCAAGGGTTAACTTATTCTCAGAATTTGGAGGTAACTTACGGAGATGCTCCTCATTGGGAGCTAACTAGATGCAACTGAACCTATATCATAGTTTTTAAGTCCAGAAGGGACCATTATGATCATCTAGTCTGACCGCCTGTATAACACTAGCCAGACCTAGAATTTCTCTTTGAACTACAGCATACCTTTAGGAAGACATCCAGTCTTGTTTTAAACACTTCAGCATCATCAAAGGAAGAGTCCTATTGCTCAGAGAATAGAAAAACAACTGGTTTGTGCTCATCAGGAATCAGATCAGGGAGCTTCAGGGAAAATATATGAGCTATTGTATGTGGCTTGTACTTCCTATTTGTATGGTTTTCAGTTCATAGTTTGTAAATGTGCATGGAAGAGTGCAGCTAGATTTTGCCAAGTTAGTGCCAATTTGGGTTAATTCAGAGCTCCTCTGCAAGTAAAGCCTCATCCTTTGCTAATCTTGCACTCTGAAAAGAATTGTTTCTTTTAATTTACCATGTGATGACCATTTTAAAGAAACAGAAAAGTTTGTTTTATACATGGAAATAAAATCTGACATGGTCATGCTTGAACTGTCATATTTTGTAAAAAGGATCCAGGAAGACCACTCTTAATCTTGAAAAAATGTACACATTTAATTAAAACTTTTGGTTGTTTGGTGATGGCAAATTTAATTTACAGTTCCCTGAAAAGATTTGCTAAATTGCATTAAAGGGCTGGCTGATCAGATAGAGATTAGAAGTCATCACAGGATTGCTTGCTAAAGATCTCAACGCAGTTTAGTTGTGTAGGGATTTGTCCTAGCATCCTTGACAAAATATTCACACCCCTGTTGTCTTGCAGCATGTTTATGCCAGTTGGTTGTCACATTCTTTCCCAGATGTGGCTTTGTTTTCAGTGGTGCATAGTTTGAAATGCTTTAGGTGAAAGGTTCAATATCAGTGAACATTTTTGTTATTAGGGGCGAAATGTATCCTAACCAACTAATCTGCCAAAGTTGTCAAACTCTTCATTTTGTCACTGTAATTTTTAACCTGACACTCATGTCACTAGATGCCCGAAGTATGTGGAACACACAGGCCTGCATAGGAAATGAGAAAGACCTCTTAATTTATGCACTGCATATCTTAATTGAGAGGAATGTCAAAAACCATTTTGGTGGGTATATATTTCAGTGCAAAATAGTATTAAAATTAGAAGCAAAAAGACAAATGGATGTTATGGTAATCAGCGATAGGGTGAAAAAACCTAATACATTCAATCTCCTGAAAGTGCAATATAGTTCCCTATTCTCCACAATAAAGGATGTATTCCTTTTAATTTGTGTTATTAAAACAATTTTAGTGTGTATTTTAGAATGTATAACCTGATAAGAATACTTAAAGCTTAGTAAATAATTATTGGCTATCCTTAAACTTTCTGCCGTCTTGGTGCTTTCTCTGGGGCAGATGGAAATGCACTGTTTTGATTGGGTAGTGGTAGGTGAACTAATAGCTTGTTTATACAATTACTGAATAGCAAAGCAGGATGTGAATGTACAGCACACTCGCTCGTCGTGTGGACCCTGCTACTGCACATTAAAAGTTCTGTTGTGTGCTTCGATATATTCCCAGCTCTGGAACCTTTAGTACATTGAAGCAAGATCTGAAGTTCTGTGTCTGGGAGGACAGATTGTTAAGGGACATAGTGAAAAACAATTCATGATTGTTGGTGGTATTCAGAGAGTAGCTGTAGATGGTGGAGCACCGCTTCTAGGCCCGAGAAACAAGCACTGACTGGTGAGATTGCATTGTAATACTGGTTTGGGATGATGGATGTGGCCTTTCGCATCTGAAAGTTCTGTTTCTGGATCTGTGTGCCGAGGTCACTCCTGCTCAAGGACACCAGAATGAGAGCTGCATTGACAGTTGAGAAGCAAATGGCAATTGCACTCTGGTAGTTTGCAGCATGGGATTGCTACTGGTTAGTGGGAAATCATTTTGGAGTTGGAAAATCTACAGTGGGAGCTGTTGTAATGTAAGTGTGCAGGACCATTAATTGTATTCTGCTATGCAGGACTGTGGCTCTCAGCAGTGTGGAGGGCATAGCAGATAGATTTGTAGCTGTTGAGTTCCTGAACTGTGGTGGGCTGATAGATCAGTGGTTCCCAACCTTTTTGGTTCAAGGGCCACAGATATCATTTTTAGTACCCTGAAGGGCCACCAGTCTCCTCCACCAGTTCCTCCTTTGCCCCCCACTGTAGCTGGACAGAATGAGTTCAATGAGGAGGTTGCCTCCCTCCTCACTGATCTCCCATCCCCCTGGCTGCAGCAGAGAAACCGTACGTGTCCTATAACGCCGTGTGCTCCACCTAGGTTCCTAGGCAGTGGCTCCCTTCTGCAGCCAGGGGGATGGGAGATCAGTGCTCCCCTCCTTCTAGCTCCACCAGGGATCCTAGAACCTAGGGACCCAGGCAGAGTGCTTTGCTCTCTGCTGGAGCTGGGGAGGGGAGCACTGATCTCCTCTCTCTCAGGCACTGGGGTCTCTGCTGGAGCCAAGGGACCCAGGGAGTGTTTTGCTGTGCTCCCTGCTACAGCCAGAGGGAGGAGAGCACTGATCTCCTGTCCCCTTGGCTGCATCAAGGAGCCTGCAGTGGTCCTTTAGACTCGCGGCATTGCTCTTTGCCTGGGTCCTTAAGCAGCAGCTCCCTTCTGCAGCCAGTGGGAGAGGAGCGGCAGGCCACTTTGAAAGCTCCTGCGGGCCACAGGTTAGGAACCACTGTGATGTATGGTATGCATATTCCTATTTTGGTACCAGCTCACTTTGCCACAGAGTACATCAATAGAAAGGGCTACTTTTCTGTAGTTATGCACGCATTGGTGGATCACTGGGGACACTTCATTTATACCAGTTTGGACTGGTCAGGGATGGTGCGTGATGGTCGCATGTTTAAGAACACAATATTGTTCAGAAAGCAGCAAGCAGGAACATTCTTTCCTGACTGGTGGATTACCATTGGTGATATTGAAATGCCAGGAATGTTCCTGGGAGACCCAGCCTACTGCTTGTTCTTCCGGCTTATGAAGCCATACATGGTCACCTTGACAGCATCAAGGAAAAATTCAGCTACGACCTCAGCAGGTGCAGAATGACAGTGGAATCTGCTTTTGGTAGATTGAAAGGATGCTAGCGGTGTTTACTCACAAGATTGGGTCTCGGTGAGAAAAATATCCCAATGCTTATAACTATCTGTTATGTCCTACATAATATCTGTGAGGCAAAGGGGGAAACTGCTTGCAGGATCTTGCTAAACATGTCATTCTTAGCCCTCTTCTTTCTCCTCCTCATCAAGGTCAGGCATTCTGATGGTGTGGAGGGGGCAGTCCTCAAGGCTGCAACAGCAGGAGCTGCAGATAAAACAGACAGATGTATTGTTGGATTTACAGCCACAATGGACAATAAAAGATGAATTTCAAAACTCCTTTCCCTTAGTCTCAATTTCTTTAAAGACATGTTTATTGACACTTCAGCTTTGGCGTGCCTCTGCACAGCACAGCTCTTGAGTTCCAGTCATGATGGAATATGACCCAGAAGGATGTGGGGGAGGGAAGGAGGAAGGCATTAAGATTTTAGTTTTTGTGAAACAATAAAATTTCAGTCCCTATTTCCATGGGTGCAAGTATAGGGCAATGGCACTGAATACTGGTACTGTTTTCCACAAGTGATGGTGATTTATCTGATATATCTGAGGATAACAAAGGCACAGAGAGCACAACTGCTGCTGGCATCCCAAAGCTATGTGGGCCCATGTGTCACTAGCCTATTTACTGTAATGGTGCCAGCCAAACTTATTTTGGAGTGGCATGGGATGGTGTCCTAACATGGAGGAAATCATGACTTGGAGGAGGAACTTGAAGGGAGACCAGCCCAGCTCAGGAGGGAAACAGACAGTGGAGATGAACTGAGCTGCTCTCTGAACTCCGGAGGTGGAGTTTTGCAGTAGCTCCTGAGGCCTGGCTGTAATGTCATTACTGTACTCAAAGGGAAGAGACTTGCCAGTCTCAGAAGGTCTGAGACTTTGTCTTTTATTCCAGCTACTTTACCCATTGGGAAACACTGGAATCCAATGGAGTGGCTGAGCTTGGATTCCCCTGCTGGGCACTTCTCTAGTAGGTGCCAAAGACAGAAGCAAACCCCTGGTATGGAGAGTCTAGAGGAGAGAGGGCCTTGAGGATAGAAGGGTCAAGATTTCATGCCAGGGGGCAGACCTAAAGCCCCCTGGCCTAACCCAGAGGGCTACCCCATTGCTGGACTCTTTATATACCCTGGAAATATCATACATAAAAGACGTGATTTGGCCAGAGTGCTGAGTCACAAAAAGGGCAGATCACTTCAGGACCAGAGTGGCTGCCAACAGAGGGTGCCATGAAAAAGAGAACCTGCCAGGCCCTCGCTGACTATTGGGTGGTACCTGCAGTGAGTGACCCCCTTCACAAACTATATGGATTTTGTGCTCAAAAACAGCCCTCCCTCATCCCCCAGCACTAACTAACTAGTGGGAAACCAAAAATAAAAAGTTGCTGGCAGCTGGCTTATGATTCTGTTGTTGAGGTTCTCAGAGCGCTAGTATTTTAGGTGTAGTCTCTCTGGCTATCTCAACTAAAAGTGTGGAATGATATTTTTAAGCTAGAGAAGAGGAGGGATTTCCAGTACTGCATGATTTAGATCATAGAACATTCTGCCAAACAAAGATGTAGTGTGTAGCAGTGAGTTTAAGAACAGAATGGTATGTGTTATATGCAGGGCTCCTAGCACTGCTGTGATGAAGTGCACTCACGTCTTGTGAACATTTCCTCTTGGCTGGATGAAATCCTGCACTCTTTCCTTTTCCTGTCCCTCCTACCCGCATTGGCTGTTGTCCTTGTCAGGTGGGTCTTCAGTGGCTCAGCCATCTGGCTAAGTCACACAGTTAAATATCCATGAACGAACTCCTCCTGGAGTAACAAAGTCCAACAGATGGTTGGCCCTCTTGGGGGACTTCAGCCCCGTCTCTGGGCCTTTTTAAATTCTAACCTTTCTTGGGCTTTTAGTACCAAGTCTTATCACCTTCTTGGGGCTTAGGTCACTTCCTCAGTGGCCAGCGGGGGGAGACCCAGGATCACCCATGATTTTGGTACCAACCCAGGGACCCTATAAACAGTAGCCATGTACTGCTTCCTTTTAATAGTTGCTGCTGCCTTCCCTGGGCTGCTTCCCACTCGGTCCCATCATCTTCTTGGGTTCTTATCTGTTTCCTGTTTGAGCGGGGTCTCTCCCAGGCCACCTTGCTCTCCCACGGACATAGTGCTGTCCATACCGGCGTTTCTGTTGGTCAAACTTACGTTGGTCATGGGTGTGTTTTTTATCACACTTCTGGCTGACAAAAGTTTTACAGACAAAAGTGCTAGTGCTTGGACATAGCCTAACACTGGAAGCTGTTGGGGGAGATGGACTGGAACATGGAGTGAGTGGGGATGCTGGGAGGCTGAGAGAGGATTTGGAGCAGATTGGGACTGACTGGATAGGAGACTGGTAACCATTGTAGTGTTGTGAAGGGGAGTGGAGCGGGGAGGAGAGACCAGTTGGATCTGAAGGGGGAAAACTTGGAACTGGTTGGGCAATGAGACGTGGACAAGGAGTCAGGGAGGGCAGAGAGACAGATTGGATGAGGAGCCTGTTAAACAGTTTGCCTGCCACTTTAACATGTCAGCCATTGCAGTGGGCCAACAAATGAAGTCTGGGTGGGCTAAGAATGTGTTGTTACGGTGTAATGCTAGCATTCTAGGTGAGGTTTCTCCGTTTTGGTAATTAGTTCTAGGAGGGTAAAGGGATATGTCATTTAGAATAGAAGTCATGGAAGTTATCTGTTACACACACATGTATGTGAGAGAGAGTTGCTTATGCACTCTCTCTCTCTCTAAAAAAAACTCTCTTTTAAAAGTGGTTTTCTTTAGCTTTGCCTTAACCAGCATCCAAAAATCTTAGCATGTCAAAACTACTGAATTCTTATGTATAATCAGAGATTGTACTATGTGGTAATAGGATCATGCTTATCAGAGTTACCTGTAAATTGGCATGGCCTGTCAGCCAAATGAAAATCAACTGCAGTGTGTTAGGAGAGTTTACTACATTTAACTGAATTCACTAGTGATTTTAAACCAAAATCTTTATTCTTCAGTCAGATGAAGAGGGAAAACCTTTTGAATTGTACAGGTTCTTATTTCTTTACAATAGTAAAGGAAAAAAATACATTCTATATGATAAATCCTTAAGAACATAGCTATTCAGAGCTCCATTCATCCTGCTAAAGTAATGAGGCTTCATGGCTATAACAGGAGGTGCTTGTTTTCTATCAGTGATGACTTATGTGCAGCTTAAAGGATCTTTAATGTAGTATTAAAGAACATTTTAGAGGTATGGATCTGCTGTTGATCACATCAGCATGAAAAGAAAGGGTTTGTTTTATTATCTTCCACCTGCAGGTACAGGCTGCAACTAAGTGTTCCTAAAGCTCTTCATCAGCTGTCAGATCAGACAGGTTAAGTGTGCTGTATAGTGCTTCTTCCCCGAAAGCTCTCTAATAGCTGTTTATTAGTTAAACAGGAGGTAACCACTTATATTTTTTCCTATCTCAAGGGGGACAATAAGCAGTATCTACTAATACATTGATCTTGTTTCCTGAAAGTGGCTTGGATGTGTTTAAGATCTTTGACCTTCTGTTCAGAAATGACACTGAAACTTAGAGACACCTTCAGAAGTTAAAAATTGCACACCTCTCTGTATAACTTCATCTATTATTACAGCAGTTTTAAGTGTTACTTATAACTGAAAGATTAGAAAGGAAAAATAATTCTCCAATTTTTCCAGTTAAGCAGTATGCAGTTAATAGTACTTTGTGTAGAATCACCTCTACTGCTTCTTTTCAGTCACTAAAAACAACGAGAGTTCTGTGTCATTTTAAAGGCTAACAAATTTAATATTTGCAGGCATAAGTTTTTGAGATACTTCACCTCTCTTCTTCAGATGCAGTAATACAGAAAATAGGTAACACAAAGGCATCTTATAGATATCCAGGTGCATTTCAGTCACTGAATCAGTTTCCACTGTTGATGGAAATGTCATTCACCAATAGGGAGAGAGGAAGAGTTGGGAGGGCAGGGGACTAGAGGATTCTGAAAATTATATTAAAACTGCTAATAATGTCAAGGGAGTGAGTCCAAGGGGCAGGTGTGTCTCAACTTTTGAGACATCTTAAAAAAAATTCTGCATTGCATTTGGCCCTTCAAAAAAATCAAGTTAAAAATGATTATTGGGGGAGGAGGAGGATGTTCTGTGTCCTTGCTGGAGACTTGAGTCTCTTCCTCTTTGCAACCCTCAGCTTCAATTAAGTATTTTGTTGTTGTTAACTAATGCTCTGGTTGAAGAGCTTCCTTTCAGTGCTTTATTGAACTATTAAGTGCTCACTGAACGTGGAACCAGTGACACAAGGTCATTTTGATCTGTATACTCCTAATTTAGGAGTGGAGTATATTCTTTTCACTATATTCTAGTGCAGTGGTTTGGAGAACAAGTGGTTGGAATTGAACACTAATTTAGTATGGCAGAGTAAATGACTACTCTGTTATTTGTACCTGTTCTTTATCCTTGGGATCATTATCATTTGTCCCTTCTAGCCTTATCTATGAATCTTGCTGGACCTTGTATTATAGTCGTGCATCATCTCCCTGCTAGGATTGAGAAATACTGCCTTTGTGAGGTTCTCTCATGCAGGATGAATATGCTTCTTTCTGTCACTGTTGGATCTAGCTTGTTACAAGAACAAGACTAGCTCTGTTTTCTGCAGCAGTAAGATTATCTCTTGCATTCCTTTATAATGTCATGATTTTCTTATTGCTTATTTTGTAATATTATAAGCATGCAGGTCACTTACTAACAGTGGAGTTCTTGTGAATACTATGCCCCTTTATTTATCTTTATTAATTATCTTTATTAGACCCTTTATTATCTGTTACTATAGTTATACATAAAACTCTTACAGCTTTAGTAATCTGTTAAACATCTAATTTATTTTTCACCATTAAAAGAATTTGTTTTACATTTGGCTGAATACTAAAAATGCAGGTAAATTTAATATTGTTTGTAGTCAGGTTCAGTTTCTGGTTAGCAGACATTAACACAGTGCTATGATTTGTGTTGTATATGCTTCAGGTGGTACTTAAAAGCAAAAGTGTTTTCACTGAAATTAAGACAAACATTTCTGTTCATATTGTTTTTGTGATTTCCTTCCACTTCTCCCCCTTCCCTTTTAAAAACCTATTATTTGTGCCTACCGTACAGACAAAGTGTCCCTGGCATCTAGAATACTTCCGTGATAAGCACATTAGAAATGTTTAATGCAGATATTCCATCCAGACTTCTTGTCTTCCATTACTGATATTGCATGAAGTAAATATACTGTTGCTAATGTTTTTGTTTCAACTTGCCTTTTAGATTATCTCCTGTATAATAAGTGTAGTGTATGTTGCTGCTGCTATACTTAACAAGACACAAAATAGAAAGACAAGGTGGATGAGGGAATATCTTTTGTTGGAACAACTTCTGTTAATGAAAGAGACAAGCTTTCAAGCCACACAGAGCTACACAGACCTGAAGAAGACTTCAGAAGTGTCTCTTTCACCAACAGAAGTTGTTCCAATTAAAGAAATTACTCACTGATCTTATCTGTCTAATATCTTGGACCAGTATGGCTATAACCCCTTTGCAAGATACAAAACAGACAGTCCCTGCCATCTATATAGAACGTTAAAAAAGAATCCATGTTTGTAAAACAAGAATTTTCATCCCTGAACTGGACTTTAAAACTAGGATACACAGTGGAACTATTAGTTCCATATATATTTTAAATGATTCACATCTCTCAATTTCCATTTAGTTTTCAATTATTTTCCATTATGCGAATGGAATTACAAATGAAAGGACGATGGTGTGCTGCAATTTGTATCCAAGCTGAGTAAACTACATATGAGAGGTATGTCTCATACTGCTGTAAAGAAAACAATTCTGTATGACTATTTCCCTATGAAGCTGAATAAATAAAATAGGAATTATATTTGAGAGAACCAGAATATCTATTAGAAAGATCTCTGCCATTTGTCAATGTCATCACAAGTCTCTTTATTAAAAGTTATGTGTAAAGTGACTGCTTTGATGACTGCTATTGAGTTTCAATTCCCACTTATAGGTATTCAAAATCTTGTATTGTTTGTTATAGAGACTGCTGCACTAGCTCAGTTTTTCCATTGAAGCATGTACTCGCACTTTTTTGTAATACAAAATGAAATAGAATAGACACACAATAACCATCTATTGCTGGTGACACATCAGTCCATGAAAACCTGGAGGTAGGTTGTCATACTACTTTAAATGAAGAGAGGAGAATTTTTCGTATCTTTATTACTATTGTAAATAACTCCAATCATCAAGCAATGATTTTTTTTGTATAAATTATGGTTACAGATTTGAAAGAAGTAGTGATGAAAGTAATACGCTAATCTATTTGTGAAACACTTCCAGTAGACTTCACTGGTGAGGAATAAAAACCTAGGTCTTTATGTCCTGTTTACTGCTTTAAAAAGCCTTTTTTTAATAGTATGATTTCCCAGAATAGAGAGATTCCTTCAGCATTCGGAGCTGTGAATAAATATCATGCTGGAAAAAATTGTAAGTAGTAGTGGAAAAGGCTGAATGTCACCATGTTGTTAAAAATTAATATTTGCTATATGGTGCAACAAATGTTATCTTTGTTTCTGTTCTGTTTATTTGCCTTGCCCTCACCCTGATAGATGATTCAGATTGGTGCTGTTCAGGATCTTTCAGTGTCTGCCCTTGGTAGAATGCATTGTAAATCATTTGAAGATCATTTGTGTTATCAATATAAAGCTTTAAATGGAAGAGAAAAATCAGATTTGTTTTGAAAACTTAAATGGAGATTTCTATTGTTTTTTCAGTTAAATGGGTGATTATAATTGTTTTTGGTTATATATAAAATTCCCATCAAACCTGGGTGCATATACAGTACAAATAATTTATCCCCCACCCCCAGTAGACAGCTGTTGAACTACCCTCCATATCACTCTCTCACACATCACAATGTTAACCCATCCTGTTCAGTCATTCCCTTCAAGGAAAGGCCTGAGTACATAGTCAAGTCTATGGCATCTTGCCCTGAAGATCAATTTATACAGGAATTGTTGGACTAACACGAGAAGAAAATTCTAGCGCTGAGGGTCCTATGGCCAGCCTCTTATTCCCCTCCCAAGTTAGTTGTAACTGAAAGCTGTATTGGGCTAAAACTGGCTTTGTAAATGCTATATAACTTGTGATTGTGTCAATCGTGTCCATCACAGCAGTATCTAGAGGACATATGAATACACTTAGGCTTATGTGTATCTCTCTCTTTTTTTTTTAATTGACCATTTTACTCCCACTTTATTAGTTGAATCTCTCTAGGTAGTTGTTTCCTATTCAAATAAATGATTATGATGTTGTATCCTAAGTGTCACAACTCAGAGCTGACAACTTTCCACTGCCCAACTGTGGCACAACTGAGGGCTTTCTGCTGTCTTGGCCTCTGAACTTCACTCTGGAGTCTGTCAGAATGCAACATCTCTGTTAATCTCAGTTGTCATGGTGGAGCATGGAGAGAGGCACTTTTGGTCCTAGATCTAGATCTTAGCACATAAAGACTTCAAAGATGAGAACCAGGAATCTGAAGCGTCCTCAGAATTGGACACTGTAGGTTATAGAGCAGTGGTTCTGAGCCTTTTCAGACTACTGTACTCCTTTTGTGGAGTCTGATATGTCTTGCATACCCCAAGTTTCACTTCACTTAAAAACTGTCAGACATAAAAATACATAAAAACTGTCAGACATACATAAACAAAATACATAAAAACTGTCAGACATAAAAATGCAGAGGAAGCTACTGCTGTGAAAAGTTGGCTTAGCAACTGAAGGAACTCTGTTTCAAGGTGTCTGGCTAGTGATTTCCACCAATTCAGGGGAGTGACTTTGTTCAAAACATCTTCAGTAAATGTACTGTTTAAATAGTTCCGCTCCAGCCCTGAAATTTATTATGAGTGGCATAACTGAGGAGTGATTTTTGAGATGCCCATGCCATGGGAGCATCATCTTCAGAAGTTAGGCATTTAACTTTATTTCTGAGGTAGAGAATGTTCACAAGAAAATGAGGTGGAGTTAGTGCTTGATCCATTCGCTTCTTTATTGCCTGCAGTTTAACTTTCTGGTGAGGTATTTCTTTCTTCAATGTCTCTTGAAGTGCCTTCCAAATTTCAACAGCATCAGCAATGCAGCAACAATTTCTTTGAATTTTGTTTAAGGCTATGGATATAGGCTTCAGTATACTGAGCATATCCTCTACGTTCCTCTTTAATCCAATGTTCGATACTTTGGATAAGATACTTCCTCTATTTTAGTACTGTTTTCTTCACAAAGTTTTATGAGAATAGACCGGTTCTAAATAAATTGTTCAAAACAATCAACCACAGAATTCCATTGAACATCTTGAGGGAAAATTAGCTTGGATCCTCATGCTCTTTTCAATGAAGCTGAACCAAAATGGTTGTTACGGAAGTATTTTGCGACTTCATCAACATTTTCTTTTATTCCTGGAGAAGAGGTACTTAAGTCTTTGGCTAAAAGATGCATTAAATGGGCATTGCAGCCATATGTTATTAAGGAGCATCCTTCCGTTGTTTCTTCTACGTATCTTCTCATCTTTGCCTCATTTGCAGCGTTGCGTGAATAATACCAAATGATTAAAATATTCTCTGTGCCTTTAAGACAGTGTCTTAACTAACTCCTCTGCCTTGATTGGCCCAGCTACACCACAACATAAGCACAGAACAACAACAATCCTATCTAGCCTGTCTTTCTTTGCACATGTCTGCTCAGAAACTGAAAGCCCAGAACTTTCAAGAAGCAAGGGCTGGTAGTTGGGCTGGACAGACTAGAGCTATTAATTCATTTTTATGAGACTGTAAGTGTAGGTTTAGCATGTTTGTGATGAGATTTAATTGTAACTGTTATTTTTAAGCGAGAGAAATTTAGTATTTTACTGATGATTTTTAAAAAAATAAAAAACATCCGATTTGTTTGAATTTTTGTTTTTAAAAAATCATTGATTTTTATCCACCCTGCTTTTGAGTTCTTAGCCACCCGTCTCCAAAGCTTTGAATTGTTAAATCTGGAAGCTGAAGCAAACAAAACAGTCTTAATGGTTTGCTTTTTTTTAATGCTATGATTTCTGTTGATCCTACCTAACACTAAGATCAATTAATAAACAGAACTGGCAATGATCTTTTCTGCAGCTTCAATAATGAAGTCTGTTTCCTTTTAGCTGAATACTGTAAGATAACTGTTATTTATTTGTAATGCTATTTTCCAGTCTTACTTTGAACTTTGTTCAGTTCTCAGATACCATAGAGTATTTGAATAAAAATACAAAATGCATAGTCTGTCATCTGATCCATGTAGCGTCTCTCAGTGCATTCACTTTGTTTTTCAGTTGTTCCATCTTGTCAGTTCATCCTGCTTTGAGACACTTTTAGTTATTCATCGGTATTGGTACCAATTTTTTTCTATGAAACCTCACCTGAAGCTAACTTATAGCACTTCAGGGCTGTTAGATATTTTGAGAGCGCATGTGAGGAGGATCTGTTTACACAAAAAATAACCTGAAGGTCTCAATGTTCTTTCCTGCATTAGAGATTTACTTACATTCATCATCACATCTTCCATATAACATAACTGATTCCTTCTGATTTTTTCTGAGGCATGTCCCATGTGCGTAAACCACTTTTGTGTTTTTTCCTCTGGGCTTTGCAATCTTTCAGTCTTTATCATCTAGCTTATTATTTGTTGTCTGTTAACAAAATATATGTTCCTGGTTAGAAATCCTATACCATCAAAATATATTCTGACAGTATATCTGCACATGCTGAATTGTTGAAATGAAGATAATAGGTATTAGAAGTCCTTTTAAATAGCATATTCCCCTCCATTCATCATTAGTCATGACTTCAGCAAGGTTCAGAGAAAATAAAATGGATCCCAGTAAGTTCCCAGTACCGTGAGATCAAATAACTTTACAGTACATTTATGAATCTCTGAGATCAGAAGCTGAAAAACTTAAATTGTCTTGACACACCACTGAAAGCAGCATTGTAAATCTTTCACATCGTGATTTACAATGTGATTATTTCCTTAATATTAAATTGAGATCTTGAGACTCCTATTCACTGATTTTAAACAA
Organism: Emydura macquarii macquarii; assembly: GCF_026122565.2. Classification (NCBI taxonomy): domain Eukaryota; kingdom Metazoa; phylum Chordata; order Testudines; family Chelidae; genus Emydura; species Emydura macquarii. The sequence continues at coordinate 6,596,155 of NW_027133607.1, read as the reverse complement.
AAAAAAAAAAGCCTTATAAAATATTCTAAAATATACTTTCAGCACAGTAAGTCACTGTAGCTGTTGATTTAAATCTAAAGGGAAGTACTGTCCATGACAGCCTAGCACTAGTAAGTGAGTATTTCTTCCCATTCATAGACAAGTGGTGTTTTTTGTTGTTGTTTTAAAAATACAACCTGACAGCAAATTGACATGGTTAAATAGGTGCTGAAATAAAGTCTGTATGTCCTTGACAAAGACGGATGAGGATATATTAAGAGGGTTCAATTTAAAGGGTTTACAACTTTATAATGGCATTGAAAGCAATTTTAACAGGTTTAATAAAACTTCACATAGGCCGTGGTATTTCTGGAAGGGAATGAAGCTCTTAAAATATATATGAAAAAGTAAAAATTAGATCCATATTTACATAAACTGGGCATTTCTTGATTGAAGCCATTAATTGCAAGGAAATGACAGGTTTTAAACGTGCATGCGTCTTGAAAACCAGTCAGTTCATGCTTTTTTTATTACAGTTAGAATTGGGGGAATTCATTTTTTTGAGGTTGTATGCAGTTTGGGGGAAAAAAAAGAATATAATTCTGGGTCAAACAATCTAAAAATTGGTAGAAATTTTGGTAAATTGGAAAGCAGGTTTTGTTCACAAAACAGTGTACCTTTAGCCCAGTGTCAGGACCCTCTGCCTGATGTGGAGGGAGGATTTGAACACAGGTCTGTCATCTCTCAGAAGAAAGCCCAAACGCTGGACTATTCTTGTGTGGGTTTCTCTCAATCTTTCCAGTTCAAACTATTCCACGTTCTATAGATAATTGGAGCGTGGACTTGAACTTGGACCTCCCACATCCTAGGTGAGTAACCTGAGCATCATGTTATAGAGTTCCTTTCTCTCTCTATTTATTATCATTTATGATGGCACTTCATTCATAATGACAATTCAGTATTTTCTCTATGAAGTGCATTTTTTGACATATTTTTTATTTGCGAGAAATATTTTGACCAGCTCTAGTTATCTGATCCTTGCATCCCTTCTTTGTGTTCTGTTTAACTTGTATACAAGCTTTTTGGAACAGGGACCTTGTCTTATGTTCACATTTGGCATATTTTGTTGTAGAAATAATGTCTTTCTTTGAAGAAAATCCCCACAGAAGATTGGCACTGAGAGCACCCTTCCATTTTGGGCTAGCGTCAGCATTCCATAGCTAACTAAATTTCTTACAACTTCCAAGACCTTGCCATTCTGAGAAACATTTCAGCAATAAAGATCCTGTGCCAGCTGTGTTCTATACGTATCTATTTGTGCTTTTATGCTAAGCTCTTTGTGACAGGTACTTTGTAAAGTATCATGAAATACTCTAGGTTGGGTTGAGATTTGCACTTAAAGCAGTGCTTAATCCTGCTGATTCACATTTTAACTATTAATCTTGGAATTTAGCATGCTCACTGTTTTTTTGGGCAGATGAATTTTTTGTAATCGTGATTAAATGGTCACTTAACTTTGATTGAGAGAACATTTAAAAGTCTTGTTGAATTTTCCTCTGAGGTTAATTTTTTCAGGTTCCTTTAGCTTCGGAACCATAGTCACTTGGGGCTAAAGCCAATGAGAATGAGCAGCAAGAGGGAGCTTGAACTATGGAGGGATCAGCAGGGCAGACATGAGGGTGTGATTAGAGGTTTGCAATGGTAGAGAGATTAAAGCCGTGCAAGGGAACAGTTGTTTGAAGGGGTTGGAGGGTAGGACTGGTAAGGGGAATGGTAAGGGGAACCCAAGATGGGTAGTCCTGAGCCATCAGCAGGTTTTTTTTTTTTTTTTTTTTTTTTTGAAGGGCTGCCCAGGTGCTGGTGCTTTGGCTCTCCAGAGCAGAAATCTAGCAGCACCAGAGGGAAACCTCTCCTTACACACAACTTCCCCACCATGACATCTTGCATATCCCTGCTTAATCCCCCTGGCTCATCAAAATCCAGTTCCTCTTCAGGGGTCAGGAGGAGGGCAGGAGTTTTATGGAGGAGAGAAAGAAGTAGGGCTTGAGTTAGGAGGGAACTTGGGGTGGGAGGAGTAGAATGGAGAGTTGAACAAGATTGTGTGGTTCTGGCAACAGACACTGCAAGACACACTACTGCTTTTTTTAAATCACAGACAAGCACTGCTTAGTATGGGACAGGACACCTCTACTTGGCCACTATCATTCTGCTTTCTTACTCTACCATTCTCCACCTGTGGATTGAAGGATATAAGCAAATGTTTTGCCTTAAGCTTTCATTAAAAACATTTCTATCTTTTTCTGCTGCTGAGATATATGAATTTACATACTTTCAGCCCAACCTTGCAGGAAGCAATCTCAGGTGAAACAGTAACAGCAAGGAGTGGAATCTTGCCCTTTCCCTTCACATTCTCCTTACTGAGGTCTGAATGTCAGAAACTAATTAAGCCCATTAAATGCAAATGTTGTTAAGTACAGGCAAATAAAAACAAAACTAAGGAAAATAAATTCAAAAGAAGTCAATATTTATTCAATGCTGGGGTTTCACAACTACAGTTACAAAAATCACAGCATACAAAAAAACTAAGGTACCAACTCTAATGTTGACTGGGCTACATTCTATCTGGTGCACGTAGTATCTTTTGTTTTTTTTTTCTAGTTAAATATATAGTTTAATATTTTTATATAGTAATGCATGAACTATAAAATATGCAACATGTGCAGCATGATGTAGTTAATATTGCATTGAGAACTTTAATTATTGTACTTCTTGACTTTATTTTGGAACTAACTATGCATGCTTAAAATTGTATTAGGTTTTTGTGTTTAGTTACCCGAGGTAATCCCTTAAATGTTTTGGTCCAGTACTAAACACTTAGAACCAAATTCTGCCCTTGTAGGCATGCCTAATTTCTGTACCAAAATACTGCTGGCGTAAGTGGCTGTAATTCCAGTGAAGTCAGTGGGAATTGCCACTGCTTATGCTAGCAGTGAATTTAATTCCCCAGCTAAATATGAGCTGTTCACTGCAAGTATCTGAGGGTAGAATTTGCCCTTAAAAAAGAAATCCACTTAGGAATAGAATTGTTAAGAGTTGTACTTCAGTGAGTTGATCTGTTGCTTTTAAATACAGAAATTCAGAAAGTGTATAATACGGTCAGTCCAAGTGACTCTGATATACCTTCCCTATGGATGATTATCTTTCTGCTTTTTCTCCTAGTACACACGTCATTACACTTCTGGAGGCCTTTAAGGGATTCCTTTTTCAAAAGAGAAAAGCATATTTTGGTTTTTTAAGGGGATGCTTATTCCCAGTGCTTTCTTTAGTGCTGGGGGAGTGGAAGGATGGTTCATGACTGTTCCATGGAGTGTGAGACTGGTTTTGACAATTTATTGTTCTATGGACTATAGACAGCATTGTTTGGCCACTACTACACCATTTAAAAGAATCATTTTGTAGAAAGAAAATACAAGTTGTACCCCATAACAGAAGGTACATTGCACCTCTGTTTCCCAACCTGCATACACACAACACAGCACTTGTGTTCTCTCATTCACATTGTTGGGCAGCGAGTCCCAAAACCAAAAAATCCATTGGAAGAGCATCTGTAACATTATTTTTATGGCACACCAATATGATTGGCACTTTAGATATGTAAGGCAAGGTCCCTCCCCTGTCAGCATACAGTTCAGGTAACAGATCAAGCACCAGGGAGTGGTTGAAAATTGCCAAATACCAGCATAACAAGTACTTTTGGTTGGTTGGGATTGGTTTGGTTTTTTTGTTTTGTTCGTCTAGCCAATGTGACCTCAGTGACATAGGACCTGACTGGTTTGTACTGTTTTGTTTTTAATCAGCAGTCTAGTTATTTCTGATAAATGTGCAGTGACACACTTTACTTAGCTATATTTTCAGGCGACTGGTGTAAAACTTCCTTGATGACATTAGTGACTTTTAATGTCTTAAAATAAAAAATCTTCCTCTGTATCCACAGAACATGTGCAGTGTGGTAAACGGTAGTGTGAACTTTTCCTCCCACTGAGTTATCAGTGTGCTTCAGCCTGACCTGGAGGGACCTGTTTCAAGGGTGAGAGGGATTTGGTCTCCAAGACGTAGTCACTTATAGACCACTCTTGAGACTGTGAAGAAAGGTGCCATTTTGATGGTGGCTTTTATATTGTGGATATCAATCGGCTAGGAGTAGGCTTTAGACCTCCAGCCCATTTTTAATAGGTTTCTCACTGAACAGTCATCAGATAATAATGGCTATATTTCTGCTCTCTTGCTTGGGATTTAAACCTGGAGGTGAAAAAATCTGTCTCTCCCACCTGTTTCTAATACCAGTCCCCAAATGGTTGTTGTTGGGGATTTTTTTGTATTTAAAAAAAACCTGATGGTTTCATTCCCTTTAAATACAGTGTTCATTGATTGTCCAAAATATTGCCTTAGCACTTTTTTGTAAAACACTAATGTTTTGGCCATTCCCATAATTTCTGACTAGCGTGTGGTGGTTTTTATTATTTGTATTATTATAATGTCTAGGATTCATGGACTAAGACCCGCCCCTTATTGTAAGTGCTGTGCAACACAGAACACAAAGATGGTCCTTGAAGCAAAGAGTTTACAATCTAAGTAGGGTGTATGAATGCCTTGCTATGTACTCTCTCTAGTTACTTTTTTGCACCATTACTGTAGTGTCTGAGCACCTCATAATTATTTCATGAATTTTTTCTTGCAACTCAGTATTTTACAGGTGGTAGATTGTAGCACAGAGAGCTTAAGTGACTTGTCCAAGATTGCACAAGAAGTATGTAGTAGAGTCAGGAACTGACTCCAGATCTCCTGAATCCCTGTTTAGTGCCTTAAAAAGAAGATTTTCCTTAGTTATAAAATCAGGCTAATATTTGTTTAACTTGTTAGGAATTATAGTGTATCAGACATGGAGAAGACATATTAGGCATCTTATCATTCCCCTTTGGCAAAGGCAATTTCATTTGAGATTTTTGTTGTTTTAAGTATGTCCTATAGTCTTTTATGTGCCTGCATGTTGACTTTTTATCCCATGGGCAAACTGCTTGTTGTCATGCTTCAAAAACCTAATAGCTCAGAGTACTTTTTGTTTCAGACTATGTATCATCTGGGAATGGTTCTAGCCCTTAATTGCATAAAAACTAAAATACAGATTTTATTTTTCTGGTCAGGTGGAAATTAATAATATGCTGCTTGCACTGCATATAATTCATACAGTAGGCTAGATAAAAAAGAAGAATGAAAGTTGCAAGGTTATAACTGCCATTGATGATTATTTTCATGTAGTGTGTGTAACTTAGTTATGATCCAAGTTGGAGTGCTTATTAAGTGGCGAGCAATAAAATTCAAGTTATTTGCATATTATGTGTCTCAGATTGGAATGTGAAGGAAAAGTCCGTTTAATTCTGAAGGAGCAATAAAATACATAATAAACCCAGAACTTGATGCTGTTAATGTTCCCAGTCACCAAGCTGTTTGTAACACTGTGCTTTCTGATTCAATATTTATAATTATTAGCATGCAGTTAAGAAATTTCTTTGTGACATCTTCATTAACTTGAATGTGTATAGAGCTGCTGTTGCCTTGCCAGATAGTGAGACTGATGGTAGTGTTGGAGAGAGCCTAAAGGTGCATTGCCCCGTTCTTGATGGTAATGTAAGTGTTGAGTATATATAGGAACATAGGAATTTCCATACTGGATCAGACCAGTGAATAGTCCAGTTTCCTGTTTCTGATAGTACTAGATGCTTCAGAGATAGGTGCAGGATACTCTGTAGTAGACAATTCTGGAATAATATGCCCAGAGGGAGAATTTTTTCTAATCTCTGGCAGTGATTGTCTTATGTCCTGAAGTTATAGCCCTGACTATTACTTTTTTTTATATACCATATAGCATAACGGTGGATGTTCTCTTCCTTTGCCCATTGAATATTAAATCCCCCCACAAAACACCCTTTATCAATTTTAAATTTGTTGTCCTTATGTCTGTATTATGGGAGGGTAAGTTAAAGTCCTTGATTTTCCTTCTCCATACTACTCATTATTTTATATACCATGTCTTTTCTGTCAATTAACCAGCTTCACTTTTTTAACTCTTCTCATTTTTAGACCCCCTTGTGTCATGTATTAATTGATTTTTAAGGTCAGAAACAAGTATTATGATAATCTAATCTGACCTACTGCATAATGTGGACCACAGAGCCCTGCAAAGTGATTTCTGTGTCAAGTTTGTAAATTCTGGTTGAGCTCAGATAGATCTTTTAGAAAGCCCCATCCTTTGCTGTATCTGTTTTGAGATAGAATGAGGGTAATGGAACAGAGTGTTCAAATTGGGCTGGGGAGCCAGAGAGAGAGTAGGGGTTTTGCTCCCTGGCTCCCCAAGAACACAGAGCTGCTAGGTAACATAGGGTAGCCATCTGCAGATGTTGCCACCTCACTGATTGCTCCCTTTTCCATTCTGTCCTTTTCTGCTTTGTTTCTGTAGGAGAGTAAAAAGAGTTAAAAGCTGGACAAATTGTCAGGCCTAAATTACAGGGATCGGGTCATGGCACGGGCAAACCTTCTTTCTGCTAATTGGTATGAATTCTAGTTAGAGTCTGAAAATGTATACAGTTACATACTGTTATGGATAAAAGAATTGTAAAGTAACCCCCTCGTTGCTCACTTGCGGTGTCGAGGTGGAACGAGCAGGCAATAAAGGGTTCTGTCTCCCCAGTCCGCCCCAGGGACAACCTGTTTGGTTATTTCTAACAGTTTTCTGTTTTAGCCGTTCTTTAATCTATGACAGTATTTTGGGACCTCTCACAGCATGTGACTGCTTAGTTATCTTAACAGCCTCTTGTGAGTAACTTTGTCAAAGGCTTTTTAAAGACTAAATAAATCATATTATTAGGTTTTCCTTCATCCACTATTTTGTTACTATATACTCAAAGAATAATGTTAGATTTGAATAATTTTTGTTTACATTTGTTTAATAGTTCTATTTGAAATTCTTTTTTCAACTAAGTTACTCGGTACCAAAGTAAAGTTTTCTGGCTGTAATAACCCAGGGTTTCCCCTATTGCTTTTTTAAGTAAAGCATTTGGTACCTTTTGGGCCTCCAGTATAGTAATTGATTTTAATTAGTATATAATTTTGTGTGCAACTTTGATGCTTCTTTCTTAAATTCCTTCAGAGTTGGATGTACAACTTTTTGCTCTTTAGTTTATTCAAACACCTCCTCTCTTTGACACCTTCGTCTCTGACTATGCCTCAACTTTTTATATGAAAGTAATAGGTCTGTTTTAGGTAACTCTATCTTCTGAGGCAAAGGTTGTTGCAAAGAAATTAGTTTGTATGTCTGCAGTGTCCTTATCCTGTCTAACTGCTTCCATTATTCTCAGGTAGTTCAGTAGATCCTCCAGTTATTTTACAGCTACGTCTGCACTGAACTTTTTCTGATAAAACTTACACAATTGCTGTAGCAGCATTATTTATTTATTTATTTATTTATTTGTATTTATGGTGGGATCTAGAGGCTCCTGCCAGAATTGGGCCTCATTTTACTAGACGTATGAACGTATAGTATGATGCTTTTCCTGTCCTGAAAAGTTGACACTTTAAATATAGAAAACAAAGGATGAGAGAGAGAATGTAACCTACAATCCTTGTGATCAGAATGATGGCTTAGAAATCTCATGTTAGTACCACGATTTTCAGTGTTTTAAGGTGGATTTTATTTATTTATTTTATTTTATGTACATACCTGTAGGTTTTGTTATGGTTTTCAGATCAATGAGCCCCATAAATCTTTATCTAATGCTCCTGTACAGGTCTAGAATAAATTAACATGGAATTTAAAATTCAGAGTATTTTAATTCTTGAAGGATGCCTGAGGAATTCCAAATTCTTGGAGACTGAATAACATTTGAAAACCACCACTTTCTAAACATTATCAGTATAATCTCACTTTTTCTTTTGGGGACTGTTTTGTAATAAACTTACTGCACGCAAAGGGTTGTTGCTGTTTTCATGCATTCTTTGTAATATACATCAAAACTGGTTTTGATAGTATTATGAATTAAAAAACAAACAAAAAAACCTCATTGGTAGCTGAAACTAACACTACGAAAACCTAATTGCCTCATTTGCTAATGATGATACAGAGGCTGCAGGAATGAGGGGTCATAGTGGAAGGCTGAAGAGGAGGAGAGTTAGGAGATGGCCTACAGGAGGCTCACTTATCTTTATCCTTCCTCAGTGGCTTATGCTGCAAGAAGCACTAGTTGAGGCTGTGTAGCAGCATCTGTGTTGGTGATGCCAGGACTACCAAACATGTTTTCTTCAGGTGGCCTGGAAGCTAGGGAAGTACAGGTGTCTTGCCTAACTACATCATATCTACAATTAGACCTTCTGATCTTGTTGTAGAATGTGTGCTGGCATCCTCCAGTGCTGCACCGTGCTCCCTTCCATTCCCCAAGTTATGTAGTTAGGCTGGGGACATCATTTTGCATTCGCACCGCATACCCATACAATCCCACCTTCTAGTCTCCCAGTTTTAAGTCTTCCTACTTTAACCCCATTTCCCAGAGCTCTGCCTCCTTCTCAGTGCTCCACTCAAAGTTCCGTGGACCTCCTCAGGCACATCACCTTTCTCCCTGCTGGTGAACCCAAAGAAAGTCATTAGTTGAAGTTGGGGGTGTTCTGCATTTTAAGTTGCCCAAGATGCGCAGGCAACAACTACCCTCTTATTTATTAACTTAGATATTGGAGATTGGTCTTGGTAAGGGAATGATAGGTCTTACTTAGCACAGTCCAGTGGTAAGTTTGATGTGCAACCTAACTCTGTTTTTTCTCGACTTCTGCACAAAACCAAGTGGTAGAAAACTTTGACATTTTAAAAACAAGTAATGTGGGGGGAGTCGATGTATCCTCAGAACCACTTGGTCACATGAGCACAAATTTGTCCAATCCAGCTAACTGATCCCATCCTGCTAACATACACACTCACTCTCTCTCTAAACATACAAATACAAATGTGGATTTAGGAGAGGGTTGAAAACTTTGTTTTAAAAAGAACCTATTACAGCCTTCACTATGGTTTGTTACTTGCAGCCCCTTAATAGACTTGGTTTTGAGATGAGTTTTCTTGTGGAGGCTTTTCTTCACATAAGACATAGAGAAAACCGATGAGTGAGTGGATTGTTGTGCGGGGATGCTTTTCATAATTTGAGAGAATGCATTTTTTTGTAATTATATGTAGTATGGCACAAAATGTATGGCTTCAGAAACACCAAGGACCTGCTGTGAGTATATGCAGTGGAAGGGACACTGTGTCCTTCACATGGTTAGCATTGTATTGCCTTTTTTGAGGCTTGTCTTCACTGCAGTGTTAGTTCCTCTTGAGTTAGCCTACAGAGAATGGTCACACTGCAAAACACTCAAGCAGCCCAGTGCCCACTACATTGTGTGATCGAGCGTCAGCATCTACCCATCCTCCCAGTGGACCAGCTAGCTCTAGTTTAAAGCACCATTTAGTGAGCTGAAGGTTTGTGTGTGCACAGGAGTCAGGTTAGGGGCAAAATGCAAATTCTATCTTGAGCTAACATTTCAGTGAAGACCAATCATTTAATCTTCCGTCCAAGAGTTGAATGTGAAAGTGGGGCATGAGAAGGAACTTATAGTTGTTTGACCTAATCCTTGCTCTCCTCTCCCTTAAGTCAGTCATGCCAAAACCAAATTGTTACTCCTTTCAAGCGACAACTGAGTGGCCTGAAGGACATCTTGATTGTTCTGTCTTCAGCCTTCAAGAATATGCTTCTTTAATGGTCCTACTTAGTTTCCCATGACATAGCCATGGTCTTTCAGCAAACCTGATAGAAAGCATTTTTGAAAAGAAATATTCTATTTGGTTTCTTTTCCTTTAAATTCAGTGAATGAAAATTGTGTACCTATGCAGTGTTGAGAAGCATGATGTATCTGTGCAATGTTGAGAAGTGTTGGTGAGAGAGACCGGTTTGAAAGCTTTTCTCTCACCAACAGAAGTTGGTTGAATAACAGATATTACCTTACCTACCTTGTCTCTCTAATTGTACCTAGATATTTTGTAAAACATGTTTGGCTGTATTAAATGGGAGCTTGTTTTCATTATTAATGCAATGTACTTGGCCTTTCAAGAGAGTTTTGATAAGTTGCCTTACAATAAATGCTCTTTCCTATTAATGAATTTGTTGAAATTACAAGATTAATGCAACCTAGCTCTCCAGGTTGCAGATCATTTGACTAACGTGGCCATATCTTACCGCTGAATTCTTAAATCATCATTTTCGAGGCTGTAGGTGTCCTTTATCTAATATGCATTGCTCACAGTTCTTTCTGTGAATCTTTCTTGCTATAATTTTATTCTCATATATTGAGTGCCCTTAGTACAAAGTAACTGTTCTTATGATGAGAATAGGCTTTCTGGAATTAGATACGGTGATTAGTGAGAAAGGAAGGGGACCAAAAATGGAGGAAAACATATTTTGTTTGAGATGCAAATAAGCATTCTGCTGGCTGGTTAGACATATTGTAGGAAGGGAAGCTGAATTGAAGTGAGCGTTACACAGGGGAGAATGGTAGGAAGCTGTATGGAAGTGAGAAGAGAGAATGTTTGCTATCAGTTTACAAGGTAGATGGGAAAAGATGAAGTGCCCATTTATATAGCAGAATGTTCATAAATTCATAAAAGAAATGGCAGTGATTTTGTAAAGTGATATATGTGGCATACAGAGTGGCACCAGGAAATGGGTCCTTCTTAAATATGTTTATTTTTTTCCTTTAAGAATTAAGATTGCGGCAATCTTTACTGTAATTTTCCAACTCTTGTATGCTTAACTGTGCAACCCCCGAGGGTAGATGTCAGGGACCTAAGTGTCAGATCTGTCAGAGGGGGGCATGAATGGATACACTGTCCAATGGCCATACACCAGGGAGCTGATTGTGCTCCAAGGCAGTCTAACTTTGTGTCAGACCATCCAGAGTGGAGCTTGGATGCTGCCCCGCAGGTGCAGCAGGCAATCTAAGAGTGTAAACACGGGGGGGAGGCATATCATGGGATTGGATTGTTTTTCTGGAAGACTGGCTCTAGGAATTATTTTAGGGAGACTCTGTGGCCTGTGTTATACAGGTCAGATTAGATTATCACAGTGGGTCCTTCTGGCCTTGAAATCAATGAATCCATGTCCATGCTACCAAATTCACACCAACCCCACTGAGCATATGTCTCTTACCCTAGAAAGTCGTATACAGCCAGTGGAAATGGGAGGTGCAACTAAATGAGGAGACCTATGAGCATGGTGATGCAAGAACTTCAGGCACCCTGGTCAAACCGCATCTGGTGCACCCTAATCAGGTGCTGGCAGGCAAATATGCGTGGGTGAATGTCCCTATGATGAACCCCATTGCCCTGTTAATGGTCTGAGTCAATATCGACACCACAGAAGGTTCTGGAATGTTGACAGTGGGACTACTGAAAGAATGATGCAACAGGGTTAACCCCAGAGGGTTAAGATATAAACCTGCCAAAGCTACACTCGGTGGCCCAGGGATTGAGATCATTGTCTAACCTTAATGGGGAAAGTGCGTAAATGCTTTGACTGTCTGTAGTAAAAAATCTTGATGTAAAAAATCTAGTAAATAAGAAATGTATCATTCACCATTTCCTAACGTATTAAAAATGTACAAATTAAGAATATGAATGGGTACATTAAGCTATATAATTGCTTAAATTAATGTATATAGATATAGTATATCCTCCTGGTTATCAGAAAGAATCACCAAATTTAGTGTAAAAGCTATTGTTAGTTGCAAATAATCATCTTTTTAAAATGGTTACCAACCAATGAGAATCAGCCTTTCTTTAGGAAAATAAAAAAGTACAAATACAAAGCAAGATTACAATCAGTGAGTTAAATTTAGTTTAAATTCAGTCCATCCTGCCCCAAACATAACAGCCTGGTGAGTGTCCACAAGGGAGATCTATACCAAAGCTGTGTGTGTAGCATTACTTTAATACTTTAAATACAAATATTTACATGCTTTTTATATTGACTTGGTATTGAGTTTGGTATTTTTTTCAATATTTGTCAACATTGGTAGCCTTTTGTAAAGGCACTTGTGCTGTCTACCATACTGTTGACAAATTTAAGAAATTGTGTGATGGTGTCCCAAATTTGTCTTGGAATTTCATCACTTTTTTTTATTACCCATGTAGTTAAATATATTCAATGATATTTCTGTCTGGCTTCTGGGCAGGTCAATCCATGAGTATTTTAAATTCACTACATCTTCTGAAGACTGGTGTGGTTGAGGTCACTGATTGGTTCTGGAGTTGTCCATCAGCACGATGCATCTTGTGATGGGTTAGGATTAAGTATTGGTCCTCTGTTTTCTTAGTGTATATTTTTTGAGGTATGGTGCAAAACGACTTTGCTTTAGTTCTGTGTATATATACACTGAAGCACCATTCACCAGTTCTTTATGGAACTGTACAATATCTATTAGATGCAAACATTTCAAGATTTGTTATAGGAAATACAATGTGGGGTCTATCTTTTATTTTCTCTTTTTGGTGGTGGTTCTATTTGTTACACCTTTTTTGTTTTGTTTATTTTTGGCAATCTTCTTTAGATGACTCCTGTTTCACCAGTCCTCCCACCAGCTTCTGGTATTCTCTAGTAGGGTGTTTTTTGTTTTTTTGTTTTTTGCCAGTTGTCTGTTTTGAATATTGTATGGTCTGAGCAGAAATGACCATTAGATGCTAAAAGACTTTTTGCTTTTACCCAGACCCTGTTCTAACAGATGTAGTTTCTTTCAGATTTTTTGTTTTGCTGACAAATGAAATTTTGGGGTTGTCTTTTCTAATACCAAGTTCTCCTCCTCTTGAAATGTATAATCTTCACTGAGATATCATAAAGTTTTCATTTGGAAAGTATTCCACTTATATAACAGATACTTATTTAATGATCTACCACTCTTGTTTTTATTCCCTATTAGAATTTGGCTGATCAATATGTAATTGATTGTTCAGGTTAGATGTGTTATGTCTGTATTGGCTGATACTTGAATCTTATTTATTATACTTTTAAAAAAGTTCCTTGCTTCATTAGACTTCTTTTTACTTTTTCTTACGCAAGAACAATAAACTTCTGGATACAGATCCTGGTGAGCAGCATAATTGTTATGCTGTGTGTGTGTGTGTGTGTGTGTGTGTGTGTGTGTGTGTGCGCGCGCGCGTGTGTGTCTATGTTGCCAAGATCTGAATTAGAGAAATGAACTATTGAAATATCTTTTCAGATGTATTCAGATTGATTAGTGTAAAATGTTTTTTGCAATCCTTGTATTATAGCTAAGGTTAAGATTCTGTCATGGGTATTTTTAGTAAGTCAGGGACAGATCATGGACAATAAACAAAAATTCACAGATGCGGTGACCTGTCACAGACTTTTACTAAAAAACCCGATCAGCTGTTTGGTAGTGGGGATGGGGCCAGCCAGACACCCCGGTCTGCTGTTCCACAGCAGGGCTAACAGCTGCTTCAGCCCTGTCTGAAATCATGGAAGTCCCAGAAAGTCACGGAATCCGTGACCAGATTGTATCCTTAATTATAGCTGTTTTAACGATGGACATTTACACTGTTTACGGTCTCTGAGGAGCAATCAAAGCGGCATAGGCAGGGAACCATGCAGCCTGGAAAAACTTTGGTCAGGAAAGAAACATACAAGTCTCCTCCCAAGAGAGGTGATGGCTGGAAGCCAAGAAGTGGGTGCCCTTTCTGGACTGTGGAGCCGGAATCCAGGTGCAGTTGTCCTGAACTGAGACAAGGAGTATTGGACTGCGCGCAGGAGGCATGCCAGAGAGGTTGGAGCCAGAAACTGTCTTTGTGTGGGCAGGTTTGAGTCACTGTCTCTGGCTCTGACTACTGTAATCTAGCAAGGATACCCACTTTGCCGAAGAAAGGTGACAGCTGGAAGCCGAAGAGACCTACATGTCCCTCTCTGCTGTACGGGGTATTTTCAGGCCTCACCATTCCCTCCCTGCGCTGCTTTTGCTTTCTCCTCAGAACTTATAAATGTTGTAATTGCCCACAGCTATAATGTAACACAGAGCTCTTTCTAAGTAAGCACATTTATTCTTAAGGCGAAAGCATTTAGGAGAAAACATAGTAAAACAATTAAAGAATATGCCTGCGTGCTAATATGATTATCAAAGATCACCCCATCTCCAAAAAGAGCTCTGGTAGGAGTCAGTCCTTCAAATCTCACACAAGGGTTTTTCTGTGGTTACAAGTTAACGCCTTTTGCTCAGAACAAGAGTCCTTGTGCAGAGGTTAGTCTTCCCTTTATACTACTTGGGTCTTTGATTTGTGAAGAGGTAGTCAGACAGACAATGGTTCTCTCTCCTTAGTGCATAGCTTCAAAAGATAGGGTCAGGAGGTGGGAATTTGCATTTACCTCCCCCTCACCCAGGTATGTCCTAGGAAACCCACTTTACTTGTTTATCCTGAAAGTTTCTTCTTGCCTGGCACATGGTTTACAAGAGTCCTTTGAAGTTCATAACACTTCCCAGGGTTTACAATGGCCGTGTCTCCTTCCTAGAGAAGTTGCATACAATCCCACCAGTATACATAAACTTTGTATTTATAATACAATGGACTCCAAAGCTTTTTAAATTAAGGCCGTTTCCTACAATATATTTGGTAGATCTTACTGAATTATGTGGCACACGCCTCTCCTGAAAGTGAGGCCTTGCGTTGTAGCTGTCCTAGGCTTCCAGGTTGAGTGCTGATACCCCAGAAGCTTAAGCATAACCTTCCTCAGAGCTCCATCCTTGTGGGCACTAAGGTTTCTAGTTTACCTCTCCAAGGACATGTAATAGTTGAAGTAAAAAGACACAGGCCTGGCAGAAAGATTTCTAGAACAATCATTCTTCACTTTAGACAGCATGAGATACACAGATCCAGGTAAAACAATGAACACCTAACCTGCCATTACCTGCCTCAGTTTCACATGACTCCTGAGCATTCTTAGGGGTGTTGGTTCCTTACAAGGTTCCAAGTCCCCTCTGTTGGTCTGCAGTCATCCAGTTCATGGCTTCTCCTCTGCATCATAGTTTTTCTCTCTTTCTGTTCCCTTCAGTAAATTCAGTCAGCTCCAACTAGTCCTGCTGCCAAAAGGTTCCTTCTTTTTCAGGAAACATGCTCTTTGGTACCTCTCTCTGGAGCTACTCAGCCTCTGGGTGTAAAGGGCTCTAGTAACACTTTGGTCTTTGTTCCTCTGTTAGGGATTTTCCTCTTCTCTAGGGATCTGAGGAGAGCTGGTTTCATTTACATTGCATCTCTCTCTCTATTCTTAATACTGTTCACTTATTGATGGTCCTTAATGACTGTCTCATTTGAAAGTGGACATTTCAGACACCCCACCTTGTCTCCTTAGCACAAGGAGATTATCTGGAAAGAAGTAGCTATCTGAGGCTAAGTAGGTAGCAATAAAACAGTGAGTGGGTAAACTGAGTCACACAGTTCACTTATAAATACAGAAATTTCCCACATTCTTAACAGAATCTTAACAGTTTTTGTTTTGATTTGTGATGCTCACTGAGTTGTTGGGGGAGATTAGTACGTGCTGCAACATGTGAACTAGATCCATGTTCCTTATGGCTGGTTGATAAATTCTTTTGGAATTTTTAGCTTTCTGAGATGCTCTAAATTAAAATATGAGACACACATTTGGTACATATTTGGAAATATAACAGGGGTGGCCAAACTGTGGCTCGTGAGCTGCATGCATCTATTTTTTTACAGTTAGTGTGGCTTGAGGAGCCCCCTATATCTGCCCCCCCCCTCCGCCTACCGCACTGGGGTGGGGAGATTGGAGCTTCTGCCCTCTGACAGGGATGGTGGGACTATAGTATTCTGCTCAGTGGAGTGGGGGGGTCTCAGGAGTGAGTAAGTTTGGCCACCTCTGCAATATAATAATAATAATAAATAATCCAGTGTCTTGAAATTGGAGATGGGCTGAGGCTGTGCTGGGTTAGGCCAAATGCAGATAAGACCAAAGCAGTGACAATGATTTGGTGGAAGCAACAAGACTAGGTGGCATGGGTGATCTGTCTAAATCTGATTAAAGTTTGGGCCTATCTAGAAGTGTGCACATCTTTCTGCTGTGGACCCTGCTCCCATGATCCATGCCTGTGTCACCTTGTGACATGGCTGGTGCCATGCACTCTGTGGTGCTGCTGATTGGGACCGTTCAGTCTCAGGGTAATGCAAATGCAGCTGGTCATCTGAGTGATGTGTGAAGCAGTACTTGAGAAATTGCATTGATTTCTATCCAGTTCCTGGGTGAGTTCAAGACGCTGGCTTTAACGTTAAAGTGCTTTGGGATCCGAATATATGCTTCTCCCTCCTTGCCACAGTGGATATTAGAGGAGGCGCTTGAGATAGTCCCTTTGATATAAACAAAAGAGAGCTGCTGGAGAGGCATCCTTCTTACTGGAAATTGTTTCCCTCCCAACCCAGCTTTACTTGTTGATGTTTAGATGTAGGAGGTTCAAAGTTATAGGAAGATTTAGGTGGTGTGTGTGTGTCTTGTGATATTACTTTTTTTTTTTTTGGTGGGAATGTATTCATTGAAAGTTTGTGGAATGAAGACCATTTGACGAAAATGTGTACATTTAAAATTTGGACGATGCTTAGATCGCTGAATAGAGAAATTAAGACAATAAAAAAGTTTGCAAAATTTTGCTTCTTTAATTGGAAGTAATACTGTCTTCTTGTAACATCTTTTCATATTGTCACATTTAAGGTTAATTTTTTTTCTGCTAATTGTAGTTAATGAAGAAGAACTAAAGAAAAGAGTAGCTGAAGAATGGACATTGGAACAAGCCAGGAGAGAGACTGAAGCTCAAAAAAGGTTTGTTTGTGATCATATGTAACTATATTTTTAAAATTCATTTAATGCTTTTGGTAATGCTACAGTATCTGATGAGATCTGTTTAATGTAAACATTGAACTACGGTGGCATTAGAAGAAACTGCAGTCCTTTTGCTTATACTGTATATTTTGGTGTTAAGTGTGTGTTAAAACATATTAACTGATGTTTCCTTGTTGTAACTCATGGGTTCTCAAACTTTTTTTTGCTGGGATCCTGTTTGAAAATATTTCAGTCTGTGATGACACCACCCCTCCCCACGCCCCCCCTACCAGACCACCCTTACTTCTGCGATGCTGCTTGTAACAGTGCTGCCCTCAGAGCTGGACCCCTGGTCAGCAGCCTCTGCTTTTGCGACCCCCACTCATCCCCCCACAATAATCTTGAAATCCCCTTTTGGGTTGGGACCTCCAGTTTGAGAAACACTGCTGTAACTCTCATTAAATTTTGATCTAAATCACTTTGATGCCACAAGCCTGACTTGTCTGGTCAGATCAATTTCTTCACCTTAAGCTCAATCTTAGACTTTTCTGTAGTGGTGTTGATGCGTGGAAATAACTCTAGAAAAAAGGAAAGGTGTGCTTCTTAGGTTTGGCCTACACTTAAGTTAGGTTGACATAGCTATGTCGATTTGGGGTGGGGAAAAGACACGTTCCTGACCATCATAGCTATGCTAACCCCCAGTATAGATGCATCTAAGCCAACAGAAGAATGCTTCCATCAAGAAGCTACCATCAGACTGGGAGGTGATGTTCCTACACTGATGGAAAAACCTCTTCTGTTGGTGTAGCTGCATCTATGCTATGGGTTATGCTTGTGTACCTATGCCGGTGTAGTCTCTAGGCATGCGTATACCACATGCTACAGTGGCAGAGCAATGGTAATGTAGATGTTTTTTTCATTGATGGAAGGTGTTTTTCCATCGATGTAGTTAATCCATCTCTCTGAGATGATGGAATTTTTCCATCAACCTAGCCACATCTACACCAAGGATTATTAGGTCGATCTAATTATGGAGCTCAGGGTGGGAATTTTTTCACAGCTGTGAATGACATAGCGAGCTCTATCTAATTTTTTAAGTGTAGACCAAGCCTCTGTAGTGTAGACACAGACTTAGAACTCTTCCACTTGATCAAGGGTAAATTTTGACATCAGGAAAAGTGTTAGTTTCTTGTGCAATGTTTCTGTGTTTTGTTATGGTGCTTCTGGAACTGCTTTAATGCTTAGTGCTCGCATAGTGCTTTGAAGCCGCAAAGTGCTGTACTAACAGCTCATTGGAAAGAAGCTCTTTCATGATTTCTTTGTATGTAACATGCTACTATGTGTCCTTTTAAATATATTATCTACTTCTCACAAATGTTACTGTGAGTGGCTGTTTAATGGTTCATGGGCAAAAGAGGTTATGAGGCCTTGGATCCTGAATTTGTTAGGACATATTAACATTGTAAATACTGTACAATAATCCATTAGCAATTATTTTTAAAATATTTTAATTACTAACCAGGTTTTGGAGAACATCTCTTCTGTCATTAGTTAAACATACTCATATTAACTAAACCTTTTATTTTCTGGGTGTGTCATATACGTTTTTAAACATATGGAACATAAATCACAAACAAGGTATTGTCCTTTCCCTTTTGAGTGGGGAGAAAGGCTTATTATGGTAGATTTCTTAAATCATTATGTAATGAGTACTACTAAAATTGTCTGCATATATTTCAATTGTTTCCTGTACGGCACTATGTTGTTTAATTGGATTAGGTTGATGGAGTATATAATTGGATACCAGAATACAAATACTCTAAAACATAATCAGTCATCTTTGATTAAGCAGTAAAGCCAATCAATATGTTATGGTAAAATCTCTTCTCTATTACAGCTATTTTTAATTTAATTTGGAAG
The DNA here is from genome assembly GCF_026122565.2 of Emydura macquarii macquarii. Classification (NCBI taxonomy): domain Eukaryota; kingdom Metazoa; phylum Chordata; order Testudines; family Chelidae; genus Emydura; species Emydura macquarii. The sequence goes on along the minus strand of NW_027133607.1, from coordinate 6,577,295 downwards.
TTCTGATTAAAGTTCTTGAATTTAGTATTAACTTACTGTAGTTTTGTATAAACATTTTACCATGTGGAAATTACTATGTTCCTTTGAGGAGTGTTCCTGTGGGTGCTTCACTTCAGGTGAAAGGTTGTCCCTGTGCCTTTGATTGGAGAATTTCAGCAGCAGCACCTGTCTAGGTTGCACATGCATTCTCCCCATCTCATGCCATTGTTTTGGACACTGTCTGACCCCTTTCTACTCATAATGGAAGACAACCACCATGGACAAAATGGGTTCTAGAAATAATCAGCATGGGTTATTCAATACCATTCACCTCCATCCCCCCTACACACGCTTCCTCTCCATCCCTCTTCAGGGACCCCCTCACGAAAACCTTCAATGGCAAGAAGTAAACCACCACCAAACAGTTTCATCACCGTAGTTGATCGGATCTCAACAGTACTGAACAGCCCACAGATATTGTCAAGGAACTGCTAGGTCATATGGTGGCAACCACATTCGTGGTATGATGCACAAGGCTTCACATGCAGTGCATTCAGAGATGGCTAAGAACTGTTTATATTCCACACAGACGTTGTGTGGCATTGTTGCATATAAAACGTATAGAACTGCGCACAGTTCGCAATGCATGCTTGCACTTCCTGCCCCTGATGGGGACTGAGACGATAAAGGTACTGATGGGCAATATTGCCTGCATGTTTTATATAACCTGATGGGGGGGCCAAGATCACATTCCCTATGTACCAAAACCATGAAACAATGGAACTGGTGTATCCGACACAATGTCAACATATCAGCCTCATATCTCCCAGGATGTCAAAATACTACAGCAGATGCACTGAGCAGAGAATGCTTTCAGGACCACAAGTGGGAGTTAAACAACACAGTCTGGCAGAGCATATTTAGACACTGGGGTCATCCATCCACAGACCTCTTTGTGACATCCCAGAATTACAAATGCCCACAATTCTGCTCGAGAACAGGGTCAGGGTTCCGATCCCTGGGCGTTGTCTTTTTCCTCAAATAGGACATGCCTCTGCTATATACGTTTCCCCCATCCTCCTGCTATCGAGGGTAATACATAAAATAAGGACCAAGAAGGCCAAAATCATTTGGATAGTCCCCACGTGGCCCAGACAAATTGGGTGCTCGTACTTGTTGAGGATGGCAGTATGTATACTGTGCATTTTTCCCTTTGTGCCGAACCTGCTGTCACAGGAGGCCGGACAGGTTTAACACCCAAACCTGCAGAGGCTTCACCTGAGAGTATGGTTCCTCCATGGTTCCATCATGAAAAAATGAACTGCTCAGAAGATGTGAAACAGATATTATTAAACAGCAGAACAACAGCCACACATAATGCTTGCGTAAATAAAAGATTCAGCATATGGTATTAGAACAAACAAGCCAGGGCCGTTACCGCCCCCTTACTACTGATATTAGAATACATATTAAAGCTGAAGAAATCGAGCCTGCCGCTTAGCTCAGTCAGAGTATACTTCACAGCTATTACCACTTTTCACCATAAGGTGGATGCGGTATCTATTTGCCTATCCTACCACCAAATGATTTCTGAAGGATATCAGAAACATCTATCCCGAAATACAAGTCGCCACCCCACCTTGAGACTTGAACTTAGTATTTCACTGTCTTACTGGGCCTCCATTCGAACCATTAGCAACATGTTCTCTGACAAATGTGTCAGTGCAGGTAGCCTTCCTAGTCACTATCATGCCTTCCTGCCGAGTGGAGAGTTAAGGGCTCTCATGGCACACTCACCAGGTACCATCTTTTTCAACAACCAGGACACTGTAAGATCTAATCCTAAATTTTTACCCAAAACGTCTTCTTTCCACTTGAACCAACCAATCCATCTTCCCTTGTTCTTTCCTAAACCTCATGAGGGTAAACGGGATCTAGTACTACACACTCTAGACATCAGATATGCACTAGAGTTCTACCTTGAAAGAACTAAGCCCTTTAGGAAGTCACTTGAGCCGTTTATTTTGACTTCAGAACGATCTAAAGGTTCCGTTATATCCAAACAAAGGCTCTCTAAATGGATTTCTGGGTGCATCCACCTTTGTTATCACCAGAAGGATCTACAACCCCCAACAGGATCCGAACCCACTTCTCCAGATCCTTATCTACTTCAGCAGCCTTTCTAAACAATGTACTGATCATGGACATATGTAAAGCAGCCACCCAGGCATCAGCACACATGTTCACAGCAACTGACCAGGGCTCAAGATTGAACGCATTATTAGGACTTACTGTGTTATCAGTTACTCATGCAACTCTCAAGCCCCTTCCATCCACCCAAGGGGCACTGCTCTACAGCCATCTGAAGTGGAGCACCCACAGGATCACTCGTCGAAGGAGAAGAGGAGGTTACTCACCCTGTGTACAGTAACTGATGCTCTTTGAGATGGGTGTCCTTGTGAATGTTCCTCTACCCACCCTCCTCCCCTCTACTTGGGAGTTCAGTTTATGGACTGCCCGGTAGAGAAGGAACTGTGGAGGGCTCTGGTTGCACAGGGCTAGATAGGCATCGACAACGGCGCGATACAGGGAGAGTGCATGTGCTACGTAGGTGGGCACTGCTGCCGAAATTTACATTAAATGTGCAGGTAAGCGCATTCACTTGAAGTGGAGCACCCACAGGGACACCTATCTTGAAGAACCTGCACAGGAGTGAGTAACCTTCTTTTTTGTGGTTCTATTATTTTATGACTTGAGACTTTTCAGTAACTTTCATTGGTGGATATTCCATGATTGAATTTTCATGTGCCCTGCCTTGGCCTGAAAAGATAATAGGCAGACTGGCTTTGTCAGACCTCTGATTTCATATTTTGCAAAGATCATTGCTGATGGTCTTGCCTGAATTTGGCTAGTGATAAAGAATTTTTCTGTCAATGTAAGAAAAATACTATAGGTGATGAGATCTCTTTCCTTGTCTTAAAATAAAATCAGGTTTGAAGAGTCTATGATGAGAAAAGTCACCTGCCAAATCTTGGCAGTAATCTTTGAACCCTGTACATATTATTCTTGGGAAAGAAAGAAGAATCAGGTTTTTTTTCTCCTTCTATTTTCTTCCTGTGTAGCGTGCAAAAGTTGTTTTCAACATAGTGTTCATTTATTTTTTTAAAAGTTGTCTTTCCCAGTCTTAATAGGTGCAGATATTTTTCAAACTGATCTTGATGTGAGGATTTGATCAGTGACTATGAGTTAAGTTCTGGTTGGTATTTGCACTTCATGAATAAGCCAGACTCTGACTAATGTGGAGCTAATGGGATTTAAGTGTTCCTCTCTAGATAAGGCTCTTCTGAACTCTATGGAAGCTGCTCTGTAGGTCCCTCTGTGAATGACTTTATAATGTTCAGGTTCCATATGCAACCAACTTAACCTACGTAGTGTATTCATGGTGGGAAGAGTATAGCTGGACATACACCCAGCTGTCATAGCTCACACTGCCCTTCACTACTTTCTCCCCTCCAGCCCAGCTTTTTGTGTGTTGTGAATAATTATTATTTAATAAAGACATACTCTGTGAAGGATAAGCATTCTTTGTCTCTTGCACACGGTGGTTTCAGCTTACATTGTTACACAATGCAAGCTGACTAGCAGTCATAGCATGGCACAGTGCTGTTTACAAAGATACCTTATTGGTGCTCATTGTCAAAATAGTTCCTCAAAGCTTCCCTAATTCAAATGGCCCCCTGTTGAACCCCTCTAATCGCCCTGACATCTGTTTGTTCATAGTCAGCCACAAGGCTATCCACTTCTGCACTCCACCCAGGGGGAAACTTTTCACCCTTAGCTTCACAAATATTATGAAGCACACAGCAGGCGACTATAAGCATGGGAATGTTTTCCTCCTTTAGATCTAACCTGCCATAAAGAGATCGCCAGTAAGCGTTTAATCTGCCAAACGCACATTCAATGGTCATTAGGCACCTGCTCACCCTGTTATTGAAGCGCTTCTTGCTGCTATCCAGGTTAGTTTTATAAGGCTTCATGAGCCCGTGGCAGTAAGGGGTAGGCTGTGACTCCCAGGATCACTATGGACATTTTAACATCCCCCATTGGAATCTTTTGGTCAGAAAAGAAAGTCCCTGTCTGCAGCTTTCTATACAGGCCAGTGTTCCTGAAGATGAGTGCATCATGCACCTTCCCTGACCAACCCGTGCTGATTTCATCCCAGACCTGCATAGCAATGCGATCCCACAACTCAGTGCTTGTTTCATGAGCCCAAAAGTAATGGTGCACCGTGTATAGATTCTCTGTGAATACAAACAGTAATCCATTGTTTTATTTGCATGGCACACAGCAGGTCAGGTGCCTCGGATTCCTGTTCTGGTTGGGAGCTCATAATATACTGTATGAGCAGCTGCGAAGTGTTCAGAACACTGACAACAGTGGAGAGTAGTGCAGGATCCATCCTTTCAGTTAGAGATAGCAGGTGCATAGGAAACTGGGGCCGTTGAAAAATGTCATGAAACACAGTCCGAAAGCCATGGAATGATGGGACGGAAATCACTGCATCGTGGGATGTTGAGTCTGCACCCATCATGCACTGATTCTCTCTGCCTTCCCACTACTCATAGTGGTGCAAGGTGGCGAGTTGCACAGTGGGATAGCTGCCCAGAGTTAACTGCTCTCACTGTCGATGCTAGAGCACCAACTAAGGAAGCGCTTTAATGACAGAGTGCTGTGTGAACAGTCACAAGCGTTGTAATTATAGCGCTTTTTGATCATTGCCCTAACTTGCATTGACAGCACCCTAGGGTTGATAAGGCCTTTGCCAGAGAGCATAATGTCACCAGTTCTGACCCCAGCCCTTGACATCTGATTCACAGCTGTTATCTAGAAGAGTAAATCAGCACATCTGATTTCTTTTTTTGAAGAAATTTGTAGAGAGGTGTGAATTTAAATGACACCACATTTTAGTAGTATAAAAACTTAGCTGCGCTTGGATTTTTATTTCTTTTGAAAGCAATTTAATTTGAAAATGTGCTACTTTTTCATTGCTAGCTTTTCTTCTTTACAAAAGTACTTAAGGCTGGACTGTATTGAGTGTACATCGAGTTTATGCCTTCATGTCTCTAAAATTAGTTTTATAGCTTTTTACACACAATGGCATGTGATACATAGCTGGGTTTTTATTCCTCTTTCAAAAAATACGCTTTCTTCAACCTTATTGTCATAGTAAAAATGCTATTAAACATAAAGATGCTTTGAACCATCTGAAAGGTGTAATTGTTTTTGCTGAGATGCCTAATACAAAGGAATATGCTGATTATCTAAGTGCATGTGTTCACAGTATATGGCTACTTCCTGATCTCATTACAGGATGTCTTCTGCTGTATTCTGAGATCAAAGTGAAAAGGAAAGAAATGACTTGATTACACAGAAGTAGTAGTGGCTTCTGGACTCTGCTCTTTGTTATACAAATACAAATGCTCAAATATTCTCCTCTAGTTTTGGTTATTGATCAGTACATTGCACTCACTATTGGTTAAAACTGAAAAGCAACATCTAATAAGTTTTACATCACTTTCAATTAAAAAGAAAATGAAGTTGAAATGAATTATGTTTAACTTTACACATTGAGTTCAAATGGACTCCTCACATACATAATGTTAAGCATGTGTTAAGCATTTGCAGGATTGGGCTTCTCATGACCTCAGGTGTCCTATCACCTGGCTTCAGTTACCTGCTGCCACAACCAAGCTTCTGACTTGGAAATTTTACATTGGGGCACCCGTCTGTCTGCGTCTTTATTATGAACACCCTGTCCCCAAGTTCAGAGATCCCCTGATAGATATGGTGGGTGTTCTTTGAAGGCTGCTGCAGAAATCCCTCTTCACCATACCTCCCCTCCAGGAAGAATTAACTAAATTGTAATTTATTATGTATAATTAAAAGGTAGGAATGAACTTCAGCACTAATCATCTGGCAGTGCCCACTGTCCTTTACAAGCCCCAGAAAATCTTATTTTGTACCCTTCTTCAGACTTCCTTTTCATAAGCCACGGAGTCCAAGTACTCCAAATCTGGTCTCCCCCGCCACTCTCTTGGCAATCAGGACCTCTGTCATTCCTGAAAGACCAGTCTTTGGAGTTGGGAGAGACGTTACTTGGCAACTTCAGCAAGCCCAGACCTAACTCCCTCCAGTTGACAAGTGTCCGTATTCATTCCTCCAAAGGTCCTTCTCCAACTACTGACTTTTGAACAAATGTTCCCTAACTTTCTCCACAGAGCCTAACACTCCATTTTTCTCAAGACTATCACAGATACATAGATTCCAAGACTTTCATTTACAAAGAGTGTATATATATTTGTAAAATACAGATCTGTGGCCTTGATACCTTTTTGTGCGTGGTTGGGTGGCTGGATATGATGTTGAACCCTGTCATCTGTTTCCTTGAGAACATGCTGCTCAATTAAATCCTGGGCTGTATGAGAGGCTAATAGAATTCAGAGAGACTCCATGAGGTCATAATTCCCCCACAATTTATTAGGATTTTCTCTCCCCAAGGTTTTTGTATTTTTCCAAAATTTGCAAGTTGTTGGGTTTCTGAAGATGAAATATGTCATGGAAATTTTCAATTTTCAGATCAATTCACAACTATTTCAAGAACACATAGTTATTAAACTAAAAGACTTAACACTATAGGGTGAAATTCTGGACCTAATTAACTCAGTGGGAGTTCTATTACTGACTTCAGCGGACCCAGAATTTTATCCTATGTTTTCATTACCCCTCTCATTTTCACCAAACTATCCTCTGACTTTTCTTAACATTGCTGTAATGAAGCAGCCCTATAAATGATATACTAGGAATGTAGCCGCCCATGCTAACAAATTGGATTAATGTGCTAGTTGTACATAGACTATTCCTTGATATACCTTTTTTTAAATGAAGACAACGCTCACAGAATGATTTGAGGAAAGGGTACATGTTAGTTATGTCGCGTTCAAATCATAGAACCTTAAGATACAGCGAAGTATGGCTTTAAACTCCCGTGAGCGACTGAGTTAGCACTAGTTATCGTAACTTGTTTTAATAGCTGAATTGTTTTTCTACTGTTTGTTTTTCCACATTTGAAATGTTTTTCATCTTAAAAGTATTTTTTCCTTTAGAGAAGTGATACTCTGTGAATATAGTTCAACTTCAGCAGCTTGTACTCTCTTTGAAATAATATGCAGGGACATCTATTGAGCTACACAGACTTTGGTTACAGTCATGGGAATTTACAGGTGTCAATTTTGGCACAGCGGGGCTCCTCTATTTTTCTCTAAATAGAACAGAAGCACCTTGAGAAGAGGATAAAGATAGAAAACAATAAAACAGAGTTCACAGTTTCTTCCCTATTTCATATTAGTAGCTACATTACTGTAATATTACAAACAAATTAGACTTGATGTACTGAAAACTAAGAATAAAAATTAAAGAATTGTATATCTCTTTAAAAAACAGAACCAAAAAGTAGGCATCTTTTAGAGCCTTTGGATATTATTTAGCATTGAGTACATAGCACTTCACAAACAATGAAAAAGCATAAGTCCCAGCCAGCCTAAAATATACATCTCTCTGTAAAAGATGACCAAAAAGAGTGGGGGAAGAAATGTGGGAAGATGTGGTTATACAACAATGAAAAAATCAGGAAATGTTTGTTGTTTACACACACTGTTTTTCCCCCACGTTGGTTAAGATGTGTGGACGGTATCTGGTACAGAAGCAGATGTGGAGGTGATGTTAGTGACTTAATTTGCCAAGATACGAAATTGTATAAAATACGTGAATAAAATTTTCAGTACTTGTGATTTTCAGGGCGAATCTCCAGATTCCCCCTTAAGGGGTTGGGTAAATAGATAAACCTTGAATTTCTAGCTTGGGTTTGTGTCACAACTCTGATGCTCAGTTGTCAGATATGTCTATATGTTCATATCGGTGATGATGGCAGTTTGAACTTGCTGTTGATGTGCCAGTAAAAGATTTTCATGTAATTGGAAATATTTGTCTTGATGGCTCAGAGATGGCCTGCACCGGGCCAGATGGTGCCATGGCTCATGAACTTCAAAGATGAGAATCTGCTTCTGGTCAGCAAGATGTACCTGCTTCATTGAGTTCTGCTGAGAAATTTGCACAACTCAGCGGAGCAGCATGCATGCCTTTGGGAGACAGTGACAGCATTAAGCTAGCACTAGCGATCATGGAGTAATAAAATTCACATCCGCAATAGAAAGAAATGGTATTAAGCTAGATGCGTTTGTTTCCAAGAAACAAACTTTATGTATTATGAAGTTTCAGATTTTCCAACCCTCCAGTGTTATCCTAATTTCATAGTTTTCTGGCTTGTGCTATTGGCTTGCCTTCTACTGCCAGTAGGTGGTACTTGGAATTATTCTAGTTAACAGTGGTGGGTGACTGACGACATCATAACTGTTAGTTGCTCAGATTGTGCCTTTCATCTGGATTTTGGAGCATGTGCAGATATTTAACATGTTTCACAACACTCCTGAGGGGAGAAGAGTAAGCATTCTGAACTGTAGAGATGGGAAAATTGAGACACAGTGTAGTTAAATGGCTTGCCCAAAGCATACAGAAAGTTAGTGTCAAATCTGGAAATAGAACCCTAGAATCTGACTTGTAGGTCCCTGGCCTAACAACTGTTGCAAACTCCTTTCATCGCCCAGTTTCATGAAATTGTGCAGGATTTGCAGGATGTGCAGGTTTAATGTGTGAACTGCATAGTAATTTGTGTGTAGTAGATACCTTAACATTTTGCCTTTGATGAACAAATATCAATTCTACCTTCAATGTGCTTGGTGCTGTATAAGTCACAGATCCAATTACCTCCAAATGTCTGCAGTCTAAAAGTCAGACACAAGAAGAAAGTACGTAAAAGGAAATCAAAAGGGGAGAATAAGTAAAGAATTTATTATGATATTGATGAACTTGCAGCTGAGGTTTGCTTATTGTCAGTCTCAATGAAATATTGGATTTCTTTAACTGTAATGCACACAGAAAATATTTGAACAAGGAGGATGAGTGAAAGACTAAACATATTATAAAAGACAAATATTAATAACTCTTGCTTCCAAATATTTGAAATTTCTTTCTTTCAAACAACTTTATTGGTCTTGGAAATAGTTTAACTTAATTTTGTCTTTTATTTGACTATTTCTGTTCTACCTGTGTGTATGTTCATGTGTTTCATATGTGATTCGGCAAAATATTCGTGACTAATTTTAACATTTTAGTTTTGTGTGTCTCTGCTATGTGCTTATGGATGGGAAACCCCACTGTTTCCTGAGACACCTTTCTCTCATTCAGATTCCTACTGAAAGAGTACTGCTTCTGCTGTGCCCGTAAGAAGTGGTTATTAAAATAATGAGAAAATAAATTGGTAACTTATTCATCATCTTTGGATTTCTCAGTGAATCTTGGCTTCTTGGTTTTACTTTTTTTATTGTAAGGGACTCTTTTGTTTACTGTCCATTGTTAAATACTTTCCCTTTTCCCCTTGTAGCTATCCTCCTTTTCTTCCCCAAACAAAACCAATAATAATAATATGAAGCTAGAATTTCACTATAAAACAAATGCTTTGGATGATCAATGTTTTCCTGAGCTGATGAATGGGGAAATGGAGGAAACAATATATCCATAAAATACTAGTCACTGTATAAATTGTTCCATGGGGGCTTCTAATGATCTGTATTTTGGCACGTGTGAAAAATTTGTTCGGAAGGGGCTGTGAGCTATCTCGGTTAACAGCTGTGTCTGTCTTGCCACAGTAACCAATGCCAGATGATTCAAAGGGAAAGAACAGAACAGGGCAATCATCATGTGAACCATCCCCTATTGTCCATGCCCAGCATCTGGCAGTGTCAGAGGCAGGGTGGATAAAAAAAATCAATGATTTAAAAAAAAAAAAAAATTTGGATTTTTTTATTGAAATCAGTTTGATTTTTTTTAAAATACTAAATTTCTCTCTCGTTTAAAAAAATAAGTTACAATTAAATCTCATCACAAACATGCTAAACCTATACTTAAAGTCTCATAAAAATCAATTAATGGCTCTAGTCTGTCTAGCCTAACTACCAGCTCCTGCTTCTTGAAAGTTCTGGGCTTTCAGTTTCTGTTTCTGAGCAGACTAAAGTCACCTTCAAAGAAAGACACAGGCTGGGATAGGATTGTTGTTGTTCTGTGCTTATGTGGTGGTGGAGCTGGGCCAAGGAAGGCAGAGGAGTTAGTTAAGACACTGTCATAAAGACAGAGACAAAGGACGGAGGCAGAGGAGAAAGGAACAGTGGAGTGGACTGGAAAGAAAAAGGAAAGACATTCAGTACACACACAGCTTCCTGTATTCCCCCATACTTTTAACACAGAAAAATTGCCATGGCTTCTGGGCGTAAGAGAGACCCTATCTGGGAATATTTTGAAGGAATTCCTTCCCTGGGTAAAAAAGGAAAACATGTCAAGTGGAAGAAGGAGATGGAGGTCCTAGATGCAAGAATAAAACATCATAATGAAAACTGCTTATTGGTAGAAAATGATGTGGGTGAACATGTGGATGTGTTTGAAGAACAACGTGGAGTAACTTGTTAGTAACTTACATAATTCACTTCGCAATGCATCATTCTTCAAGACTCTCTCTATGCCTTTTAGTGTAAGTGTGATTTAACAAGTTAATTCCCAAGCTGTTTGCTATGTTGGATGTTGCTAGAAAAAAAAGTTTAGTTTAGCTAATCCTAATGGCTTATTTAATTAGTTAACTAGGTTTAGAATCTATCACCCAAGATACAGTACAGAAAGCTTCAGTAAGAAATCTAGAGTTGCCAGTTGCCACTGGGTGTCATTTTCTTATTTTATATTACATAATACTTGCCCCTTATTTTGGAACATCATGACCACAGACCATAATGGGGATGCCATAAGTCTATTCCCTATTTTACTTCAGCATAACTCAGCTTTCCCAAGGAAAGGCCATCCTATACTTGTTTTCTCAAAAAACAGAAGTGCCAGTGAGTTCTATGGGGCTTACTCCAAAATGAAGTGCACTCTAAGTGCAGTCAGTCTTAGCTTTTTTAGTAATTTGGAATTGGATCTGCATCCTTGCTGAAAAAAATGTAAATGATTAACTGAATAATAGAGTGAGAAGAACGACTATTCAAAATCATTTTTGAATTTTGTTTCAGGATTTCATTTAAGCATAAGAGGCTTTGACTGTGACTGTCTATCTGCAACAATTTCAGAGTCCTCTGTGGTACTTTTAGCGGCAGTGCTGCAACTAAATGTATTTCAGACAACAAAGTACCAGTAGCAAGCAAAAGATTTCAATCATCCAATAAAACCACCACATGGATGGGTTTGTAGTAAGGACCAGCATAGACACCATAGATGAAAAGATTACTCTGTTCATTTATGCCACAAATTCTCCTTTTCGCATTGTCAACCATGTCAATGAAGTGTTCATTGTTGAGTCCTTACGAGCAGGCTACACTCCACCTGGTAGAGCAGACATCAGTGGAAGGTTGCTAGATGCGGTGTATGAGAAGGAGCTTGAACAGCGTGCAAGAAATACTGAGGGGAAATTTGCCAGTTTTAGCCTTAATGGGTGGAACAATGTACACAATGATCCAGTAATATGCGCCTGTGTGACAATAGAAGATGGGGTTGCATAACTTTCAGAAACAATAGATACATCGGGAAATGCCCACACAACAGAATATTTTAAAAAAGTGGCAGTGAAAGCTCTAATAAACTATGAACAAAAATTCAACTGTGTCATGTGCAGTTTTGTCACAGACAATGCTGTAAACATGGCTGTAGGCTGGTGGCAAAGTCCAGCTGGGCGTTACGACCCTTTCTTGGGCCCAGGCTCCAAGAAGGGCAACAGCGCCTTGGTCTACGGGAATAAGCTTCGCAGATTATAAGTCTGTAGCCCTAGCCCCCTGTGGGGCGGGCTTTCCTTACAGTCTGTAACCTTCTGGCCCCCAAGTAGGGCAGGGCTTGTACAGCAGTCTATCACCCCCGGCCCTCCAGGAGGGCAGGGCTGGTGAAGTAGTCAGTAGCCCCCAGTCCTCAAGCGGGCAGGGCAGGTATAATAATCTAAAGCAGGCGGGTGGGGCTGGCAAAGCTCAGTACCCTCTGGTGTGCAGGTTCAGAGGGAGCCAAGCACTCCTGGGGTGGTGAGGGAAGGGGACGTAGGCCCACCTGACTCCACTGCATCCCAGCCCAGGGCCCTATCAGTGGTGAAGTGGTTTGCCACTGAGTCAGCGGGGATCCAGCCGCAACACACTGACTAGTCCAACCCCAGACTCAGCCACTCTGGAGTTGGCTGTCCCTGGGCTATTTCCTTCCACCCTGTGTCTGAGTACCTGTGGCCAATCATCTCCCTCCAGGTCACTGGGGTAGACAGCGAGCAGGACTCCCACGAGTCCCTCACCGTCGACAGGTCCGGAAACTTCTCAGGGTTGTCAGTGAAGGGCTGCTCCTCCAGGTCCCACGGGTCCTCTGGTACACCAGGCTCAGTCCGCTTCAATGGGTTCCTGACATCGGGCAGCTTCTCCAGGTGAAGACTGGCCTCAGGGGGTTTCTCCCACTTAGCAGTCTCGGGTAGCTTCTCCCTGTCACTTGGGTTCGGCGGCCCTCTCCAGTTACTCAGGCCTGGCAGTCTGGGCAGGCTTTGGAGGCTCTGGTCAGTGGAGCGGTTGCTCTGAACAGCTGCAGGGCCTGGGTCAGGCCTAGACCGCAGCCTCTGGGAAGACACGTCTGCCTCCGCCGGCAGCTTCCCCCTCAGTGAGCTGCTGGGCTGGCCTTTTATACTTCCCTTTCCTGCCCTGGCTCTGCCCCTCTGCTTCTGGGTTGTTTGGCCTGCAGGGCCTGGTTCTGCCCAGTAGGGGCATTGCAACTTTTCCTTGGGCCCAGGCTCTGAGGAAGGCCACAGCACCTTGCTACAGTGGCAAAGATGAGAAGATATGTAGAAGAAGAAACGGAAGGATGCTCCTTAATAACATATGGCTGCAGTGCCCATTTAATGCATCTTTTAGCCAAAGACTTAAGTACGTCTTCTCCAGGAATAAAAGAAAATGTTGATGAAGTCGCAAAATACTTCTGTAACAACCATTTTGCTTCAGTTTCACTAAAGAGAGCAGGAGGATCCAAACTAATGCTCCCTCAAGATGTTCAGTGGAATTCTGTGGTTGATTGTTTTGAACAATTTATAGAGAAGTGGCCTATTCTCATAAAACTTTGTGAAGAAAACCGTGATAAAATAAAGGAAGTATCTTATCCAAAGTATCTAACATTGGACTAAAGAGGAATGCAGAGGATATGCTCAGTATACTGAAGCCTATATCCATAGCCTTAAGCGAACTTCAGACAAATTGTTGCTGCATTACTGATGCTGTCAAAATTTGGAAGGCACTTCAAGAGACATTGAAGAAAGAAATACCTCACCAGAAAGTTAAACTGCAGGCAATAAAGAAGCGAATGGATCAAGCACTAACTCTACCTCATTTTCTTGTGAACATTCTCAACCCCATGTAAAAAGGTAGATGCCTAACTTCTGAGGAAGATGATGCTCCCATGGCATGGGCATTTCAAAATCACTCCTCAGTTATGCCACTCATAATAAATTTCAGGGCTGGAGCGGAACCATTTAAACAGTACATGTTTACTGATGATGTTTTGAACAAAGTCACTCCCCTGAATTGGTGGAAATCACTAGCCAGACACCTTGAAACAGAGTTCTTCAGTTGCTAAGCCAACTTTTCACAGCAGTAGCTTCCTCTGCAGGCAGAGAGAGAATATTTTCATCGTTTGGTATTATTTACTCAGAGCTAAGAAATCGACTGAGTGTTGAAAAAGCAGGAAAACTTGTATTTGTTTGTCTATGAATAAAAATGACAGTAGGAGTTGAGAAGATGAGCTAATTGTAGAAGTTTTAAGGATAGCATACGTTTAGTGTTGTGATGACTTGCCTGGTAGAGTTAATAAAATTTGAAAATTAAAAAAAAAAAAAAGTTTAAGGATAGCTGTCATCTGGCAACTCAGGAGAGTGCTGCAATTGCAAATGTGAAACATTTATGTAACATTTAAAATTTAGTTTAATAAAATATAAGTGCTATTGTGTTTCTGTGTATGATTTAGTTCTACACCAGCAGTACATTAGGAATGGTATCTGCAGCTTGACATAGGTAATGAGTATTATGTACTATTCCCTAAATTAATAAAAATCAAGTTATCTAAAAATTATACAAAGTATACCCGCCTAGATGTAAAATGCTGTGTTGAGTTGTAAACTAACATATTTTAGTGGTCAGATTTGCACCATTGTTTAAGAAATAGGTGAAGAAGTATCAGTGGGGAAACTTGATTTAAATCAATGATTTTCTCTTGGTGATTTAAATCAATTATTTAAATCGCTTTGATTTAAATCAATCCACCCTGGAGAGGCTTAGGAATACCCAGGGCATGGGGTTGTATCCCTGACCATCAGGAGGCTCAGGGGCCACAGACCAGTGGCTCTTAACTTTTTCAGATCATTGTACTCCTTTCAGGAGTCTTATTTGTTTTGCGTACAGCCAAATTTCACCTCACTTAAAAACTACTTGCTTACAAAATCAGACATAAAAACCCAAAAGTGTCACAGCACCCTATTACTAAAAATTGCTTATTTTCTCATATTTACCTTATAATTATAAAATAAATTAATATTAATATTCCAGTTGTACTTACATTTCAGTGTTTTAGTATATAGAGCAGTATAGACATTTCATTGTCTATATTAAATTTTAGTTTGTACTGACTTCGCTAATACTTTTTATGTAGCTTGTTATAAAACTAGGCAAATATCTAGATGAATTGATGTACCTCCTGGAAGACCTCTGCCTACCCCCAGGGATACGTTTACCCCCGGTTGAGAACCACTCCCATAGACTGTTTCTTCTGCCCCACCGATGGGCTAGTGTCTGACTGACTCACTGACTGTTCTGCCCTGCCCTGGGGGTCAGTACCCCTAACTGCTATTGCCTGCCCCCACGAGGAGGCTGAGGGGCCCTAGACTGTTTATTCGTTGCCCCACCCAAGAACCGTAGTCTGATTGTATGACGGAGTGTACCAACCCTGCCCTGGGCCAAGAGGGGCAACCCCATGGAATACGCAGGACCCCCTGTGACAGACCTTTTTCTGCACCCCAGATTCCCCCCCCTCCTCTTTTTTCATGCAGCTTATAAAGTAATGAGAAAAAGCACAGAGAAAGGGCTTGTACAACTAAGGCCTCTTTTTATTGATTTTTTTTTTTTTTTTTAAAAAGATGCTTCGTTAAAGCAAGTTAATCAGTCAAAAGACATTGTCAGGTACTTGGGAGCTTGAAAATTAGAACTGCTGTAGATTTGCTCTAATCAAGTTTGTATTATTCTGTGTGTTAAAAATATCTCCCACAAGTCAATCTCAGTCCTTGAGACATAAAAAAATCAGTCTTTACATTTTTTCTTCCCTCCAAAAAAATCAAAACATATAAAAAATATGCTTCTGTGTTGTTCAGTGGCTTAGCAGTAGTTACATACCTATCTCTATTTCCATACTTGCTCGGAACTCTATTCCAAGATATGAAATTGTTGATGTTTACACGCAAATAAGGAAACCAAAAGTATTAATTATATGGAGAGCTGTTGTTTAATATTTTCTATTGTAAAAATTCAGCAATATGGAGAAGTTAACTTAAATTGGTTTTTAAACCTCTTTGTAGAAACTCTTATTTCTGTTTTGAGTGACTTATTTCTCTTCAGTTTAAGCCTTTTCTTAACTGACATAAGTTAAAAGAGGTCTCACAGCTTCTTGCGCTAGTTTAACTAAATCAATTTTAAATTGCATCTTTAGTAAACCCAGTGCAACTTTATGTATAGAAAAGTTTGTTTTGCCATCTCATTCAGTCCTTCCTTCCCCAGCTGCATGCCAAAGGGGCTGAGTCTGTGTTAGTAGTGCCAATGGGGTTGCTAATTGTGACTTTTTTTGTATGTGATGATATCTGTTCGTTTTATCAGAGGTCACCGAACAACCATCAGGTGGTAATAACTTTTGGTAACTACTAACCTCTGGCACATTTGAAACATCTAGTATTACGAGATTTATCGTATGAGGTTCACCTGAAAAATGTTTTTACTAAATACAGCCAATAGTTTTTCAAATGTTCCTTGTTAATGAATTGCTAAAGTTTGTTTTATATGGCCCTATACAGTGCAGCATTTTATCTGTTGTTAGCTGAATATTGTACTGCAGCCTCTGTCTGCCATATTTCTAAACCTCCTCATCCACTTGTTAAGGAAAATTCTTTAAAACTCTAAATTAGCTTTTAAAAAATGTACACAGTAGTTGCCCGAAGGAGGGTCTCAGTGGTAGATTATCAGATTGAAGCCATTAGTTTCTTCTTTTTTTTTTTTTTGTGGTCAGGTGGAGTGTGGAGAGGAATGGTCAGTATGTATTTGCAATGCATTTTGCGGTTTTATTGCTTCTGTGGTGGTCCCTCCCACTCACCTTGTTTTTGTCATGTCTCAGCAGTATGTCACATATATGACAAACTTCTTGCAGTAGACAGCTTTTTGCAGGGGAGAACAACAAATTTATCAGTCAAGGTACAAAGTGAAAGAAAAATGAAAAACAGAATTAGAAAAGAACCCTTTGGGAAGCTGCACAAAAACGTTATATTAAAATCAATACTAAGGCTTGACCTTTTGCAGTACTGTATATTTTAAAGCTTTCTATTGACTTCTCTGTTAATAGCATGTTTATTTTAGCGTAATGGCATAGATCTGTAAAATTTTTTTCCTTTTTATTTATTGATACTAGTCGTTTTAAGTTTGACCTATGTATTTTAATGTATAAATAATGCATACATTTTCTCTTATTCAGTGCATATGGGTAGTACACTAGATATTGTAGGAATCGTGAACTAGACTTAATATATTTTTGAAGTAAACACTGCTTTTGCTGTGACATGTAACTAACTCCGATATATTACCTTTCGAATTACAAGAGTTGCTTCTTCCCACATACAAGGGACAAAAATCTGGTTTAATCAAAAAAATGTTGTAGTCCAATATGCTGAGGCTGAGAGCTCTTGATGTTGTCTTGATGTGTTGTGTAGGCTGACAGCAGCAATATATTGTTGGTGCTGCTGGCTATATGATGGCGGATTGACAGCTCTCACAACTAACAGTGGAGAACAGTTTTCATTTTGGGAATTTTGGAATGAATCACTTTTATCTTAAAAAGCAGTTGGAGACATTATCGAACTGGTATTTTAGATTTAGGAATATAGAAATTGTCATAATGGATCGTACCAATAAGTCCAGTGTCCCCCTCCTCTGATGGGCTAGCATCAAATGTTTCAGAGAAAGATTCAAGAAACCTGTAAAGTGCAGTTATGGAACAACTTGCTAGTAGGGGAACCTTGAAGCACAAGTGTTTACAATTTTTTATCCTATGTAGTGTAACTATTCTCTTTAAAAACATAACTGTTAAAAGAACATATTACAGTTGCAAAATAAAGCACTCTTAGGAACTTAGGAAATGGCACAAGTAAGGTAGCCTGAGCAACCTTAGTTCTGCCCCCTTCTTTGTATGCCTTGATATAATGTTTATGGGATCACATATTTTTCTACAGGTCTTGGTAAACTTAGTCACTATTTAACAACATACAGTCCCCCCCTCCCAAAAAAAGCAAAAAGCTGTTCATTTTCGAGGATATTTGTAGTGGTTAGACAGGAGCTCAGGAAAGTAGACATAAAAAGTTGGATACAAGCTGGCAAGAAAAGCTAATGTGACTTCTGACAGGGCGTCATACCATTGAGTAGGAAGGCTATAATCCACACTGTTCAATACTGCTTGCATTTCCAGGTTCAGAGGTATAGTGGGATATGAAATTGAACAAAAAAGAACCTAGAATGGAGATATTTCCTGATTTCCACGTAGTTAGTTTTTTGTGGAGCATAGAATCAAATTCCCAAGAGAGGTGGTGGAAGGCCATTTGTTTATAAAACAAAATGTTAAAATGGCCAAAATGCTCTGATACTGTAGAGAACACCCTGTGTTGACCTGGTGATATACAATATCAATTTACTTTTCTCTGTTTATAACATCTGTAATGAGCAAACAGAATCACAGTCTCTTGTGCATATTGAAGTTCAGTAAAACAACTTCAACTCTGTAGTACTATGGAAGCCTCAGGAAGTTTCCAAGTCCTGTTTCTTGTGAGGCTGAGAAGGCTTGGAAATGCCAAACTCATGGAAGCCCATTTTATTTTCCTTTATTGCTTTTTGTAATAAAAAATATTTAGCATTCTCCAACAATTCCAATTTTCAGGGGATAATTTTTCACTTCAGTTTTAAAAGTCAGCCTATGAACAGACAACTTGTATATGAAGCTTCATCTTGATAAGTTTTATTTCTCTTTGAGAGGTCAGAAAATGATTTGGATCCAGTGAGTTACGTTATAGAGAGAGAGCATCACAGAAATAATACTACTTAATAGTTACGGATTAAAGAGGGCAAGGGAAAGGAAAAGGTCTCCTCCGACCTCCCCCACTGCATTTTAAAACAAATCTTTGCTTTCAAATTGCTCAGCTCTTTCATTTTGAAAAGTAACAAATCAGTAGGCATAGCAGAGACACGCTAATTATTTTTTCATGCTAACGCCCCATTCATTTTAATGGAGAATTAATGTTGTTGCCATAATTTCATGACTGTCTGCAGATTCCATGAAGAGACTTATGTGGTATTAAATTGGGAAGCAATTTAATTGCAAGTTATACAAATATGGAAAAAAAGTTTAAGATAAATACATACATAAACTATCTAAAACAGCTTTACTGTTCTGAATTAGACCCTTCATGCCTGTTGCATAAATTAAACTGGTTAAACTCTTCTATATTTTTTGCTACGTGTGCATGATTTAGGTTTACATGCCTTAGAAACAAGGTGTCCTCCTATACCATAATTGCCTATAACAGATAAACTCTGTAAGGAACAGGTAGTAGTCAAATTGTCAGGAGCCTGTGTCCAGATTACAGTATGATTTAGCAAATGTAATCTGGCATTTTTATTAATAATTTGGAGAGCTGCAGGTGGTTAACATATTTGTGGGATTATTGGCTTTGAGCTTTTGGGGTCAAAGCCGCCTTGTTTTTTGTATTTGTACTGTCTCTCTTAATATTTTATACAGCTCTCCATCACCGCATTATTTGAGTGGATATTTATGCAGTGCATAGCATAATGTATATACTGGAGGAAATAAATAATCATTAAGTCAGCAAGGCTTTCTGTGGGTTTTCAGCATATATTGACAATTAAACCAATAAAAGGTATTTTTATACATCTATATAAAACGTGTATAATTTTAATAACATTTAGATGACATGGATAACTGACAATCTGCTTTACACACATATTCCTTGCTCCTCAGAGCAGGGAAAATAAATAAGGCAGCAGGATGGATTCACAACAGTGTTTCAGGTGATGGAAGATGCTGCGGGTTTCATTGACAGAAGGTAAGGAGGGAGAATTACAATAACTTAGCTTGACCTCCTGCATAACAGGCCATAAAACTTTACCGAGTAGTACCTGCATCAAGCCCCATAATTTACAACCCAGCTGGATCATATCCACACACACGCAAATTTATATTTTTACTTTTAACAGTGTAAGTAAGATGTAATAATAGTGACTACAGGATTTCCCTGTTGATCAAAATCTCCTTTACCTGAGTGGAGGGTATAGAAGAGATGCTCCACTGCTTTGCATTTGATGTTTGCAGGAGTAGTGGTCAATGTGAGTGGAGCTCTGCTCCTAAGGCTCCCAGGAGAGAAGCAACTGTAGATTTGAGTTCTGCAAGACAGGAGAATGTCAGTTTCACTCCTGTGAAAATTTAGACATCCAAAGCTGTGTAGCCTAAAAAATATTACTTGTCATCTATTGACAAATAACCAACTATCCACAGGCCTCTATGACATAAATTGAAGCTTTTATGAATAATTATGGTTATTTTCAAATTATGTAACTTAAAATTGTTTGGGTCTTAGATCCAGTTGAAATTGTCCCCTAAATCTGTTTTCAAGTCTCCAAAATTCAGTCACTTATTTGGTAGGCTATCAAAGTGGATCACTTCAAAACATTATAAACTGATCAACTCATAAGTAAATTTTCCTGGCTTTACAAGTAAATTCCTTGTTAGTCAAAAAGGTAACATTCTAAGTTTTGGGAAAATAATCTTATCAAAAGTAAAATCAAACCTTGCCTTAAATGCCAGTAAAGGAACTTCAAGTACAGAGCCAGTATAGTGCCTCCAGAATATGCATGTGTGCGTGCATATATCTAATATTAAAATTTAACTTTTGAGAAAAATCTTTCTTTGTAAAATATTCCAAGGACTTGAAGCACTGCTTTTGTTCTCTGAATTTTTTTCCCGATGTAGTAAGGATACCAGGTGGAGGGAAATGGAAATGTTTTGGAGTCTCCTCTCCATGCATATAAATGCCTAACTCTTATTTGGTATATGTAATATGTTGCATACATGTAATGACAGGTGAATAGACCGCTTTTGGGGTAAATGTTCAAAGCATTAATTGCATAGACTTCTAGCTATGCAAATCCCAATGACTTCAGTGGGAGTCACCTGGCTGAAATGACACACAAGTCTTTGAAATGTATTTCTTAGAGTTACTGAAGAGGTGTTTAATATGACCACTAATCTGATGAAAGCTAATGGAATGTACAATCAAAAGCTGTAGGATATTTTAAAGGGACACTGTCAGTTGGATTTTTTAGTAGACTTAATTTTTAAAAAAATAGTTCTTTTAGTAAAACATCTTTTACATATTTTTGTCCTGTTTTTTTTAACTAAGTCCCTTTAAAGAAACATGTATAAAGGTTTTCTGTTCTGTTGATGTTTATAATAATTTTTTCAGCAAGGGAGTAATGGACTAACTACTCAATAAAGAGAACAGTGAAACTAACTACGTCAAATGAACAAAGAAAACTGGTGGAAAAAACATTTTTTTCTGCATTTAGTCACATAACAAGTATTACTTGTAATTATAGTAGGTACAAAAATTTCAGGCAAATGTGATCTTCAAGTTTTATCACTTTAAAATGCAGTGGAGAAGACTGACATTTTCTGTGAAGACTTGTATTCTCTCTAATACTGGGTTTAGAAATGAAATCAGGAAGAGATTTTTGAAGAAAGCAATTACTGTTAGCATTGTCAACAGGAAAGCAGCAAAAATAGATTCTGGTGTTTTTACCCATAGCATACAAAGCTTCGTATGAATCCAATACTTTACATAGTAGTACAGTTAGGGGGCTTTCTAATTATTTTTAAACAGGCACAAATATAAAAAATCATTTTAAAGTAATAGAATTACTTTAGATGAATTCATTGTTGAGTTCTGGTATAGTCTTCCATGGGCCATGTATCTACATTGTTACACTGTACCTGACTTTCAGTAATCAACGATCCTTACAATCCCTTTCCGATTGATTTAATTGTATGTCCTGAGATGCTGTCTTTTCCCTCACCTCTGCATATTCTTTGTCTGTGCAGACAGGAGAGCTTTAGATAATTTATGTTTTAATGAAGGGCTCTGGATAAACTTTGCAGTCAAATGAATAATGATCAGTTACTAGAAATTCAGTTGAAGAAATATCAATTTCACACTTCTCAGGCCCCAGTTAAAGTTTAGGTTAAAGGTTTTCTTGGAGTCTGTGGCCTTTTTTCTGGTCCTTGACAGCTGCAGTGATTTCCAACCACATCTTTCTGCGGCACATCCAGCCTGCACTCAGACTTATTAAATATTAAACTCAGAATTCAGGCACATTATTCATTCATTAATATTGTATCATGCTCTAAACTGCATTGTTCAAAACATTTTAGGATGTTATGCAAGTCTGTCAAAATACATTAACAAACTTGCTCATGCCAAACTAAGCATAGCACGCAGAAAAACCTGTTTGCAATATACAGTGAAAAATGAAGAAAGCTAGATGGAATGAATATTCATTTTCAGCAAAACACTTCCTGCATGTCCTCACAAAATGCAAAGGTATCCTTTGATATCCCTAAATATTCTTTGTTACCTGGAGGTTGTGCTGTGGTATCATCTCCCCACCCTGGGAAATTATTTTAGATTCCTAGGATAAACTTGCATCTTTGGATTTCTGCCTTCCATGGAGGGAGGGAGACAATGGCTTTCCTGCTAATGGCCTGTAAACCAGGAAATATGTGAACTTTGGTAGATAATGTGATGAAAAGTGACAGAATTCAAGTTTGGACATATTGGCAAGTTTTTATTCTGGATCACTGTGAACCATCAACTTGCTTGCTCTCTTCATATCCCTATTATAGTCTTGGAGTTGTACAATTATTTCCCTCAAAAGTAACTAAAAGAAAATGTCCGGTCTGTCACTTGATGTAATAATGGTTTCAAATTTGAAAAAATCTCCAATTTGTTTTTTAATATTACATTATTTCCAATTATGGATTTTTTTAGTTCTAAATTAGATTTTATAAAAGATTTCAGTGTGGTCATGTAATTCATTGTGGCTGGTGGGGATACAAACGCTAGGTATTCTAGTAATCTTTGAACCTTTTAGTATTTTTGCTGTTGTCCCTAGATTATATTTTTATTAGAGTAGTGAATGGTGCTCATCTTCAGCACCTACAACTATAATTTCAGGAGTGTCAGAAATGGATATTTTGAGGTAAACAGTGAAGGTAGTAGAGTGAATCCTTTCTGAGTGAGTTAAATTATTCATTTTGTTAGTTTAGCTAACATGGCTCATGCTGTTAAGGATTTCAGTGCTGTGACATAGGCTAATATTGTATAATTAAGAAACTTTCTCCAGCTCACTAAAGAAAGAAATCTGGCAATGGTTGTAATGTGCTTAGAAATCACAATCAGTGAATCCTATTCACAAATACTCTGGAGTCTTTACATATTTAAGTAAAAACTTAAAATACCCATCCACATGTTCAAATAATGTTTTAATCTTTGATTATTCTTCATAGTTGCTTATGGGTAGTGTGTGGGAACAAATAGTTTAGATAGTAAATGCTTTAGGCAGAGGACTGGGTAAAGCACTTGCACACCAATTATACTGTATTCACATCTTAAAAACAAACATATCTCTTTGGTGGGGCAAGTATCTGTGGTAAGGTTGGTACTCCTTTGCCTCCCCTTTCAGTTTTGTTCGTCTGAACTGTCCAAAAAGACCTGGACGTTGATCTTTCACAGCAGATCAGTGCAGTTTTTGAATCTACTGAAAGGATGCTCAAGAGCTTTTGGAGAGCTGAACTGTACTGGGGTAGAGCGCATTGCTTCAACAGTGCTTTCAGTCCCTACCTGCTTGGGGAGTCCAGGATAATAAGAACACTTTTCAATGAATACTGAACAGTAACTTTCAAATGTACCAAACTGAACACAGTGACCTGATAAAAGATTTCTTGAAAGATTTTTTTTTTTTTTTAAATAAAGATCCAAACAAAATGTTTCATAAATGGGAAGAGGTGGTTTATTGGTCTTAGCCTCAGATTTGAAATATCAAATGGAATCCTATGTTCAAATCCTGGCATAATTAACTTTTTCTTGCTGCTACTGAGCTTTTCGGAGGAAAATACTAAACTCTCTTCGTGCAGCATAGTTGTAGCCGTGTCAGTTCCAGAATATTAGCAAGACAAGGTACCTAACCAATCTTGTATCTCTAAACTCCATTTCAAATTTTTAGACTGACAATTCAGTTCAACACCTGGTGTAATTTCCAGCTGTGTCAGAAGGCTGGGTTTGAATGTTGGGAAAATTGTCACCTTCTGCTCTGTTTCTTCTTCTGAGGAGTTTGCAATGGCTGGTGCCCCTGCAGACTTCTGCGAGTGAGTTAGTCTGAGAAAAGCCAAAGGCAAAATTAAAGATCTCAATCTCTCTCAGTCTCCCTTTCCTCTGTCTCACTCCACCAATTATATGTCTTTTTGTGAAACTTGACTGGTCATCTCTGTGGGCAGTTTTTCCCTCATAGCCCAGGCAGGATGGGCTTGCTTTGTCCCCTGTTGGTAAATAGCATACTCAATTGATAACCACACTTTGGTTCATTATGAAATATATGCAAGAGACCAAACAACAAAATAAAAGATGAATAAAAATATAGTACAGGAAAAAAGGTTCAATAGAGTACCAATTTCCAGGAAGCCATCTTGTGCAGCATTAGTAAATTCACCTTACCCAGAAGGCTTGCTTCCAAAGCGACACATTTCAACTAGTAGTATTTATAGGATAGTTTTACAAGTAACAAAACTCTTTACATGTCACTAAAATCTGACCCACCAATTTGTACCAGTTCCTTAACTTGTTTTTCTGTACCTTTCTTGTCTGTTTTGCATACTGGCCTTCCAGGTACTGGTCTCTGAAGGTACCTCTTCAGCTTGTACCAGGGCAGAACATGAATGTGTTGCCTTTGACAAATTTTCTAATGCCAAAGATGAAGTAAACTTTGCAAAGTATTACGGGATACTTAGCATAAGTGAATAAGATTATAGAAAGACATAGGCCAATTCAAGCCATGTAACTGCTAGAAATACATATACAATATAATATTTTATTGATATTGTATGCTTAATGTACATTACTATAGGTAATGTGAATAATACATATTGATGATGTGATATACAAACATGCACATTTTAACCCAGATATATTGGAACAATTGATAATTGTTATTATTAAAGGCAACACCTTTGCCAAATTAATGCATGAAGCAGTATTGAAGGCATTAATATGTGATGCACAATGTCTCAACTAACTGCGTAAGTGACAATACATAATTAATAGAACTCAAACCACTACACGTTGTAATATAAACAGAGCTTAAATGCAATTTTTATTCAGGTGTGGAAATCCAGTATTTCTAGATCCCTATCATGGATCAGGTTTTTCCAGGCTTATTTTGCCTTGTGTGTGTCATAGCTAATTTGAATAATTTGTGTCTTTTTGATCCAATAATGTTTTTAAAAAAATTAAGGTGAGTGGGTTAATATGCATGCTAAAAACTTGTAGATTCTTTTCAACTTTATCCTGTTATTGGTGTTCACTTTGGATCATGGATTAATTTTGAAAAATTGAGATAGTCGTTAGTATAGTTTCCTCCATGATTAGGAAAACACAAATTTGGAGCAGTGACATTACAAATGAAGTCTCCATACATAAATTTCTTGTAATTAAGTACCACATAGTGCTGTCCCTCAATATTATAGGTCACAGATTGTGAGTGGAGGGCACTGATATAACATAATGCTGGCAATGCCACAGTGTGCGGTAAGGGGTTTTCAGGCCTGGCTCCTTTCTCCTGCTGCCATCTCTGTAATGGCCTTTCCTTCTCATTCAGTGATACAGCATTTTGGATTCAGGACTAACAAACACCTGGTGACAGGGAAGTCAACCAGAGGCCTGAGCTATGGATGAATAGTATTTGGTAAATGGTGTCCTCAGAAAAATGGTAGCAGAACATGAAGATGACCATGATGGATGATGCTAACTGGAATGTCAGAAGCAAAAACCCATTATTTATTGCAGTCTTTTAGAACCTCTGATCTCCTATATGCACATGCTCAAATGGTCTAGAGTTCACATGATAGCTATCCACTAATTCTGGGTATCCCATCTGCATCTCATTCTGTCTTATCCATTGGCAGTGATCTAGCTTCAGTTGTACATTCTCTGCTCCCACAACTGGTGAATGCAGATAATCAGATGTTTTTTAAATGAAGTGTCCTGATTCAGTTCAGGAAATGGATACCAGAAAAGGAGAGCACAGCATCTACTAACGTTGAATTCAGTCATTCACTGAGGTCTTGAAGCAGGGCTCCTTTAGTGCTCACAGTAGTCAAAGGGTCTGATATGAATCTTACCCCAGAGAGAGATTCTCTTGTCTCAGTGTAACAGATTTTCCTGTCTATGTGCACTGCCCATCAATTATTTTTTTAGTTTTTATTAGCTGCTGTCATACACATGAGGCAACCCAATGTTTCCACTTTTCTTTCTCCATTGTAATCTGCTTCATGACAGCAACATCTGTCTTGATGGATTTCTTACGTCATTTGTTGTCTTCTTCTCTATCTTCCGTCAAGTGGTATCCAGTCAAGGGCTTATCTAGGGATGTGGTTTTCTGACATCTGTACAAAATGCCCAGACCATTTCAGCCTTCTTTTTCCAATCATTGTCTCTATAGTCTGTTGGTCAGTCCTTGGTAACACATCAGAATTAGTTACTTTATCCCACCAGTGGACACCAAGTATTGTCCACAAGCCTCTCTGATGGAGCGCCTTCAGTTTCCTGTTCTGAGCTTCTAGTTTTGGCCAAGTTTCAGAAGTAAATAACAATGTGGGCATCATATTGCCCACTGAAGGAGGAGGATATGTATAGAGTCCTGCAAGTCCGCAGATATTCACTTTATAGCCATGGACCATTTTTGTGGATTGCGGATGAACGTGGATCCAAATTTTATATCTAAAGCCCTGCAAATCTGTGGATCACTCTTTTGGATTGTGGCTTGGATGCAGATAAAAATTGTGTATACATGCAGGGCTCTAGATATGTACACCAAGATTTACATGGCAGAAGTCAGACTACCAGAGTGGCTCCCGCACCCAGAAATATCTCACTCATAAGTTGATTTGATGGCCTGGCGATCACCCTTTTTGCATCCGGAAAGGGTAAATTAAGTGCTCTGCAGCCTCTCTGTGTGAAGACCTGGGAAGTGAAGTGGTGAATGACCTCTCATAAAACTGGGCAAAGCCCTTGATGTGTTTTCCAGCCTTCTTCTTTGCTCCTCAGGACAAAACAAAAGATAAGAACAGGAGTGCGGTAGTGATATTTTTTATGCCTTTCTAGCTGTGCTCTTAGGCCTGATTAATCCGGCATTGGACCTTTGGATGTCTCTGTCTCAGAGAGGAGGTTTGCTTGTTGCAAAACCAGTCCTCTGTTGGGAGTCAGTCAGGTTTAAAAATGAATATTAGGAGGAAGTGATTATTACTCTCATGGATCCCATAAGAGAGAAGGCAACAAACAGAATGATTGTATTAGTTGGTGCAAAGCCCATAATTTAACTACCATAGAAAATCAATGAAACATAGCCTTCAGTTCCTCTAGGTTTTTTTTTTCTTTTGGTTATATAAAAGCGTCCTAGTAAAAAAGTCAAGTCTTTATAGTATAATGCTCTCACCAAATTCAAGAAACGGAGGTTTTGTACAAATCTTGACATTAAATGCTTCTTTAGGGGATCAACCTTATTTCAGGCTTGCAAGGTCATAGAGTACAACATTGAAATCTTTTTCTGTTTCTGTCAGTGCTACTGAGATTGAATTCCTTTAAGGAGTGTCATGTTTCCTGGCCATTAGGACAGGCCTCCCAAAGGCTCCAATCTTCAATCAGATGAATCAGATGACTTTTTTATTTGAAGTAAGGTGCTTTTTCTAACGAGACCCTATATTGTTTTGATTTCAGACTGGTAATCCTCACAACTGTCATAACATTCATTCACTAAGTACATTAAAGAAATATTCCTCCTTTGGCTAAGCACCAGAATCCGGTCCTTAAGAGCACTGACGGTTTCAGGGCAGAGTAATCATATCTCCTGTATTGCGTTTTGTCGTGTAGATTCACCAAATTCTACATATTGAGCATTCAATCTTAGCCAACGCTATTTCTTTTCTTTTGACACAAGTTGTCTTCTTCGAGTGCTTGCTCATGTCAATTCCAATTAGGTGTGTACATGCCACATGCACAGTTGTTGGAAGGTTTTTCTCCTATTGCTGCCCAGCCTCCTGGAGTGGTGCCTCCATCGCACTATATATAAGGCCCTGCTGACCTGCTGCCTCCTCAGTTTCTTCTTACACCTGTGGTGGTTGTTGGAGCCTCTTGCCTCTCCTATCAGTAAGAATTCCCCTAGTGTAGTAGTTCTTCAAAATATTTGATAGTTAGTAATAGAAGGCAAGTTCAATTTGGGGCCCTCTGGTTTTTGCTGCCCGAGACTGGTGCATGCCTTGGTCTCAAGGATTCAACCCGTGCTGGACCTGCCACAAGCCTATGCTGAAGGATGACCTTCACAAATCCTGTCTCAAGTGTCTAGGGGAAGTCCATCAAACCAACCGGTGCAAGATCTGCAAGGTTTTCTGGCTGAAGACTAAAAAGGACAGGAATGTTAGATTGAAGCACCTCCTCATTAAGGCAGCCCTCCGCACCCAATCGAGCCATTTGGACTTGGCACCCAGCACATCGGTGCAGAGCGCGCTGGACTCTATAAGGGACGCTATGTTGCCGAAGAAGGACTCAGCACCGAAGGAATCCCATCACCAGTACTCCCTGGCACAGGTGCTGCAGAAGAGATGGAAAAAGTCTGATGGGTTCGTTCTCTTACAGTGAAGACTGCAAAGAAGGGTGATACTCATGTTCATCCTGCATTGGAGCACTTGGTGCCTTCTCCACCCAGGCCGGCACCATCTACTTCGGCCCCACAAGGGAAACGGTTGAGTCCGATGCTTTTGGACTCACCCAACAGGGAGAGCTATGTGGGGGAGCTGCACTCTTCTTCGACCCTGGACACATTTGGGGGGACTAGTGACCTGATAGCCAGGACAGCACAGCAGGGAGAAGGGAGCAGCAGGAGATAAGATCTCTGGCACTGCAGCAAATCGTGGTGTATCAAGAGGCAAGCCTGCAATGACATGATGCTTGTTGCCCTTCCCTCAGCACTGCTCACTGGACTCGTCCCACTTGGCACTGCCATAGTCTCCACACTCGGAATCTCAATCATCGGGCTCAGAGATGGAACCCTATGTCTCTAGGCACAGCCAGCACCAATTGCAGGGGTGTGGCTACAGACAAGAGCAGGGGCAAAACCCTTTTATGGGACCATGACCCACGCAATAGGAGATGCCGGCACAATGGCCTTTTTGGATTCCATGGGCTTATCATCAGGCCTAGCGGTCCTTGTCCAGAAGGTCCTACTTGGTCACTTCTTAAGCAAGGGCCCCACAACCTTCGGTGACCTGACCATCTCCCCATGGCACCAAGAGGGATGAGGACCCAGGTGCCAAAGTGAGAAGAGAGCACGATGTGGAGATTGGTAATGGCGAGGTCCCTGGTACCAAGAGGGATGTCCCAAGGGAATCACAGGGCCATCTAGGACAGAAGATCCAGTCCCACCAGGGCATCCCCATCGTCATCCGTCAGATGAGGCAATAGTGGGGACTTGAACTATACTACCTCTGGTGCATAATAGAGCCACCAGGAGCTTGTTAGGAGGGTGGCAAAAAATAATGCATCTCCAAGATAAAGAGGTGCCAGAGTCAAAGGACTCTATGGTGGACATTCTTGCACCAGAGGGCCCTTTAGGATAGCTCTTCCCCTCATCAAGACGATTCAAACTTCCACTAAGACGCTGTGGCAAAAATCTGCCTCTATTCCCCCAATGGCTAAGGAGATAGAGTGGAAGTACTTTGCCCTCTCCACAGGGCACATGTATCTCTTTACACACCCACAACTGGGGTTGCTGGTGGTAGCAGCAGCAGCAAATGATAAAGACAGACAAGGACAGCAAGCACCCATGCCTACGTCCAAGGCCTCTAGGAAGCTGGAGCTCTTTGGTAGGAAGGTGCCTTCTACTGGAGGTCTCCAACTTTGCATAGCCAACCAGCAAGCCATTCTGAGCTGCTATAGTTTTAACTCCTGGGAGGCTATGACAAAATTCAAGGAGTTGTTCCCAGCTGACTCCAAACAAGAGTTCACCATAATTGTAGGGGGAGGTAAGGCCGTGATGAGAACGTCATTACACATGGTCTTGGATGCAACAGACTGCCATGCAGAGAATGTGCTCGGCAGTCTCAATGAGAAGATGTTTATGGCTGTAGGTGTCAGTCCTTCCCTCTGGAAGTACAGCAAACTATACAAGACCTGCCTTTCTAGGGCTTGCGTTGTTTTCAGAGCAAACTGACTCCGAACTGCACAGCTTAAAGGATTCTAGGGCTACCCTGAAGTCTTTGGACCTACATACTATGAGCACCCAGAGGAAACACTTTAAATCCCACCTGCCCCATGATTTTACCACGTACAACAGAGGCAGGATTATGTTAGAAAGGGGAGCAGCAGGCACAGAACACCACAGCACCCACCTAACCAGAGTTGGAGCTCAGCGAGACAGCCTTCTAGCTCCAAAAAATCATTATGAAGATGTGCCTGAGGGCGACACACAATTCCAAACCCAGGATCCTTCCCCCTGTTTCTTGAATTGTCTATCCCATTTCTGCCGGCATGGACCCTTGGACATTTGGGTACTGTGTATGGTAGAATTGGGATATTCTCTCCAATTCTTCTCCTTCCCACCCTCTTACATCCCTTCCCTGTCCCCTTCAGGGACCCCTCTCATGAGCAACTCCTTGTGCAGAAGGTGCAAGAGCTCTTACGAATAGGGGCAGTGGAGGAGGTTCCTCCAGAACTAAGAGGAAAGGAGTTCTGCTCCCACTACTTCTCAATCCCGAAGTCCAAAGGGGGTCTCAGACCCATTCTCTATCTGCAAAACCTCAACAGATTCATGAAGAAGGTGAAGTTTTGCATGGTTTCTTTGGCTAGATGACTGGCTAGTTGGAGGCTGCCACAAAGAGCAAGTAAAGGCACATCAGCCTGGTTCTGTCGACCTTCAACAGTCTGGGTCTTCGGCTAAATGTCCCCAAATCAACATATCTCCTACCTAGCAGGTAGAATTTATAGGAGGAGTCCTAGATTTGGTTCAAGCTAAGGCACTCCTGCTGGTGTCTTGTTTCGAGGCAGTGGGCTCCATAATAAGGGACTTAAGTCGTTCTCCTATGACAACATCGAGAAATTGTTTGAAACTTCTAGGTCATATGGCTTCCTGCACATATGTGGTGCAGCACGCAAAGCTGCAGTTCAGATCTCTCTTGGCTTGGCTAGCACCGACTTATCAGATGAACAAGGACAAGTTGGACAAGGTGTTTTCACTTCCACTTTGTATCATCAAATCCCTTCAGTGGTGGCTCAACATGCAGCTAGTTTGCATGGGAGTCCCTTTTTCCAGGTCCCAACCACCTCCGTCTCTGGTCATGGACACATCCAAGTTGGGATGGGTAAAACACTGAGGGGCTCTAAGGACTCAAGGCCTTTGGTCTCCGTCAGAGTTGTTGCTCCACATCAATGTCCGGGAACTGAGAGCAGTTTGGCTAGTGTACCAAACATTCCAGTCTCACATAAGAGGGAAGATGCATATCAGTCATGACAGATAATATGACAGCGATGTTTTATATAAACAGATGGTGGAGCACGCTCTTCTCCCCTGTGCCAAGAAGCCCTCAAGCTATGGGACTTTTGCATTGCTCACTCCATACACTTGGAGGTGTTGTACCTTCCAGGGGCTCAGAACGTGCTGGCAGACAGTCTCAGCAAATCCTTCCACAACCACGAATTGTCTGTTGTAAGGGGTCAGAGCCATCTCTTCCAGTCCATCTGGGAGGGAGGTCACGCCCCCTCGCTGTGTCACCTGAAGAGAGAGGCTTGAAAATGGGGGAATTAGCTGTCTCAGTGCCCTAGCCCGCAGGCCGGGCAGGGCAAATAGCAGTCTGTGTTCCAGGCCCTCAGGCAGGGCAGGCCCAATAAGCAGTTATGGCCTTGGCAAGCAGGCAGTCTATAGTCCGATGCCCTCAGGCTGGGCGGGGCAGGCAAATAGACTATAGCTCAGGTAAGGGGTTACTGTCAGGGAGGATAGCAGAGAGGCAGAGGGACAAGGGCCCGCCCAACTCCACTGTGTCACAGCCCAGGGCCCTAACAGTGGCGGAAGGTTCTGGCACTGGGTCAGTGGGGTCCCATCTGAAAGACACTGACCAAATACCGGGCCAAAATACAATCAGACTATCATCTGCTTTCCCTGGGCTACATCCTACTGCATCATCATAGGGTACCTGGCCTTCAGGGTTGTTTGTCATTGGTCACTTCGGGGTAGATGGCTAGTGGAGCCCCAGTAGTTCCTTGGGGCTCTGGTGGCTGGCAGCTTCGACGGTGGCAAGGAGATGTCCTTCTCCTCCAACAGTTCCCGCCTGACTAAGCTATTGGGCTCTCCCTTTATGCTTCCTGTCCCTCCCTTCTGCTTCTGCAGGGCAGGGGTAGCTGTTCCAGTTCTTCTCACCAGGGGTCAGGTAGGGTGTCCTCCTTGTCCATCTCTGAGGGAGGCCACACTCCCTTACTACATCTATCCATCCAGATATCCTGAACATCTTCCAGCAGTGGGGAGTTCCCAAAGTGGATCTTATTCATGACTCAACTCAATAGGAAGTGTCAGCAGTGCCAGGCTCGATCGTGGATGCATTTCTCTTTTCATGGGGGCACCAGTTGCTTTACGCATTTCCCCCATTCCCACTTATCCACAAAGTCCTAATCAAGTTCAAAAGGAAGAAGGCGTTGGTCATCCTGACAGCCCTAGCTTGGCATAAACGCTGCGAGAGCTGTCTGTGGTCGTTCCCATAGTTCTGCCATTGGTGCCAGATCTAATCACGTAGGAATACGGTCACCTGCAGCATCCCAACCTTGGATTTCTCCACCTCATGGCATGGATGCTCTGTGGTTGAACCCCAGGGAGTCTGTCTACTTGGAGCCGGTCAGTGAGGTCTTCCTAGGTATCAGGAAGCCATCTACCAGGGTGACATATTTGGCCAAGTGGAAGAGGTTCTCCATCTGGGCAACACAGAAGGGTACTCCTCCACTGCAAGCATCGCTGCCCTTCATCTTGGACTATCTGCTGCACTTAAAACAACTAGGCAGTATCGTCCATAAAGGTGCATGTGGTGACAATATCTGCATTCCACCTGGGTGCAATTCGGCGTTCGGTCTTGGCTGATCCAGTGGTAACCCACTTTCTCAAGGGGCTGGAGAGACTCTACCCGGAGGTCCGCCATCCGGTACCGGCTTGGGACCTTAGCTTGGTGCTTACTAGGCTAATGGGACCTTCCTTCAAACCCATAGCATTCTGCTTGCTCCTGTATCTCTCATGGAAGGTGGCTTTTCTGGTCTCAGTTACCTCAGCAAGAAGAGTGTCTGAGCTTAAGGCTTTGACATCAACCCCCCCTTGTATCCCTCCGCCCCTCCCCTTCCCCCCACACCCGGTGTTCTATAAGGAAAAGGTGCAGTTGCGACCATATCTGGCCTTCCTCCCAAAAGTGGTTTCCCAGTTTCATCTGAACCAGAATATGTTCCTTCCAGTCTTCCCAAAACCTCACATCAATATCAAGGAACGGAGTCTCAATTCCCTAGACGTTAGGAGGGCGCTGGCTTTCTACATAGAGAGGACTAAGCCTTTCCATAAGTCAAACCAACTCTTCATTACTATAGTGGATAGGATGAAAGATCTACCGATATTGTCCCAAAGGATCACTTCTTGGATCACTTCCTGTATCAAGACTTGCTACAACCTGGCTAAAGTGGCAGCCCCAGCAGTAACAGAACACTCTACAATGGCAGAGGGTTCCTCAGCAGCTTTTTTGGCACTGATCCCTATGCAGGAAATCTGCAGGGCTGCAACCTGGACATCAATCCATACATTCACTGTGCGTTATGCCATCACTCAGCACTCCAGGGATGACACAGCATTCAAAAGAGGTGTGCTTCAGTCAGCAATTCCGTGAGCTCTGACCCCTCCCGCTTGGGAGTCACCTAATTGGAATTGACATGAGCAAACGCTTGGAAAAAAGAAAAAACGGTTACTTAACTTTGTAACTGTTCTTCGAGATGTGTTGCCCCACCCGCCTTCCCCTGTGTTGGAGCATTCTGGCAAGAAGGAACTGAAGAGGCGGTGGGTCAGCAGAGCCCTATATACAGTGCCATGGAGGCGCCACTCCAGGGGGTGCCTATACCGACCTGATGGGTACCTCTAGGGGAAAAACCTTCCGACGACTGTGCATACAGCGCATACACATCTAATTGGAATGGACATGAGCAACACATCTCAAAGAACAACAGTTACGAAGGTAAGTAACTGTTTTGTTTCTTCTGGCCTTAGTGTCCAAGGGAAGATGGAAGAGATTTTCTATGTATTCTATCTCGTTTTGGATGAGCCTGCTTCCTATCCTGGAGGCACACTGCTACAAACATTAATTATAATGTATCTGTGGAACTTAGTATGAAGAAGAATAAAACTTATCTGTGCTTACCTGAAAGCTTCCTTTCTTTGAGTTAGAAGATCTGCCACCCTGGAGACAAATAGATCATTCAGAATAGAGATGGAAATTAACATCCAAGGATTTGGGTCATAAGGTGGGTCATAATGCTCTACAGTAGGAACCATTATGGTTTTTCCTCAGAGTAAATTTAACAATCTTAATTAAGAAAGATTTGAATTTTCCTGACTCTGGAAGTTTTCTCAACTGCAGGGAATTTAGGAAGGTGCAGCATTTTGCTGCAGCCAATGACTGATGGGTCTTGTTCTGTCCCCAAACTGCAGGTAGGCTAGTGTACCATAATAGTGGATCCATGGACCTTGTTACTTGAACAAAGGGAACTTTGGGATAAGGAGGATAACTTTTCCTATTCTTAATGTTCAGGTTTTTTTGTGCAAAAGCAAGGAAGCTGCAAGCATTGTTTGATCTGGCTTGACTTCAGTAGGAATTACGTGATTAAAATCTCAAGCCTTCTTAGAAAATTTACCCCTTAACTTTACTTCCACATAGTGTGGTGGTTTGTTTTTGTTTTTTCTGGTCAATATACTAAAATAGGTATGATAATTATGATTAAGATTTTGTCACGGTTATTTTTAGTAAAAGTCACGGACAGGTCATGGGCAATACACAAAAGTTCATGGAAGCCATGACCTGTCCATGACTTTTACTAAAAGTAATAGGGCGGCAGCTAGGAGCTACACAGGAGTAGGTGGGAGCTGGAGGGAGAGGGTGCAGGTGCAGTGGCTGGAAGCGGGAGTGGTCCAGGCTGGGGTTCCCTGCTGTGTCTTGGGCTGCGGGGTCCCTCCACTGTTCCCTTTAGTAGTTAAGAGCTCTGGGAACTCCAGCCATCAGTTGCCATGGGTGGTGGGGACCCTGGAGTTCAGAGTCATCACTGGTGGTAGAGGGACCCCGGAGCTCAAAGCCGCTGTGGGCAATGGAAGGACCCCGTCACTCTGAGGACTCCCGCTGCCTATGACTTGGAGCTGTGGGGCTGCCACCTGTACCGGTTTGGGTCTTCAGGGTTCTGAGACGTGTGGTCCCTGCTGCTAAGCCTACCCATTGCTGGCGGTGGCGGCGGCTCCGAGCCACTGCCACTCACCCTGGCTGACAGCAGTGGGGCCATGGGTCCTTGCTGTCATTCCCACTCGCCAGTGGTGGAGGCTCCAACCCACGGGGTTCCTGCCGCCCAACAGCGGGGGTGACTGAGCCACAGGGTCTGCTGCCCACCTCAGCTCTGCCATGGAGTGGGATCCCTTCTGCTCAGTCCAGTTGGCAGAAGTGGGGAGGGGTCACTGCTGCTGCCGCCAGGGGCTCTGAGCCATGGGATCCCTGCTACCAGCCCGGGGGGCTATGATCTGAGGATCCCTGCAGCTGCTGAGAGCTGCTGCCCCCTGAAAGTTCCACAGCCCCTAGAAGTGGACATCTTCCTCCCTGTGGTCACAGGGTGGAAGCTGAAAAGGCTAATTTCACGGATGTCTCTGGAAATCACAGAATCTGTGACCTCCGTGATAGTCTTATCCCTAATGATAATGCTTTGGGGGCATAGCTGTTGTTTCTGCATGTTTGATTTAATGGAGTGAGGCCAAACATCTGACAGTTGAAGCATGGATGACATGACATCTGATGTAGACCTCCAGCTGTGCCAGAGACTTGCTAGGTGACCTTGGTAGATTACTTTATTTCTGTCTGTCAGTGTCCTAATCTGTAAAATGTGGACAATACTGTTTACTGGCATAATTGCTTTGAAGAGCTTTGAGATTCTTAGGTGGGAAAGGTGCAGTAGAAATGCAGAAGTTGTTGTTCTTTGTAGTGGAGTACAAATCTCATACATGTAATTTTATGCTGTACAATAACTGAGAACATAAAGTAATGTTAAAGCAGTTGGTTCTAAATCTCAATCCGCAAGAATTCCCTTTAGTACTTAACATGTACTTTCAGCCAGTTACAGTGGTGAAGTGATGGGATCACTTACATGCTTTTTGTTTCACTGAATGAGGTAATGTGACTGGAAAGCAGAACACTTTGAGTTGGTCAATATTGTATAATCTAATTAGTTTGCTGAATTACAA
The DNA here is from genome assembly GCF_026122565.2 of Emydura macquarii macquarii. Lineage (NCBI taxonomy): Eukaryota > Metazoa > Chordata > Testudines > Chelidae > Emydura > Emydura macquarii. The sequence goes on along the minus strand of NW_027133607.1, from coordinate 6,540,966 downwards.
ACTATCAGCTTTTCTTTTTAAAAATGTACAGCAAGCAGTCTTGACTGCTGGTTCAGCATTCACTCAGACTTTTAAATTATTTCTTTCAGAGTATAAATGAGCAGTGCGAGGTTTTAGTTGCTTGCTTTTTTCCCTTTTCTGTTGTAACTTCTGTCTCCGTAAGCAAATTGGAGTTTCCTGCTTACACATATAAGCTATTAGACTGAGTCCTCCAATTTTGTGTAATTAAAGTTTTCATTATACAATATCTATATTTAATGTTCTTCAAGTATTAGACTAAACTGACAAGGATGTGGTCCGTAACTGTGTATCTGAATATAAATCACAAGTCTGGATTTTTTACTTTAAATAGTTAGTAATATAAGTCATCATTGAAGATTTAGGTAGTGTTTGCTCTCATTCAGTTGCAGTTTGTACTGTATACCAGTAAAATGAGTTCATAATGTCAGGGAAGAAAACTATTGTAAGTTGATGCAAGCAAGTGTTTGAAATCTTAGGACAGAGCTGACTTGTATTTGTTTCATTAAGCTCCTACAAGCCACCCAATTACATAATGCAAATAAGTGAAGTTTACATTAAAAGCATGCTATTTTGCTTAAAGCTCTGGTGAATTTAAATGAGTTGAGATAGAGGTTTAATTTTTTTTGGTAAATAAAACTTGATGCTACCATTGCCCCCAAATCATAGTGAACTCCAACAAGTGTTTCAGAAAGCTAAGAACATTTTCAAGTAACTGTTTTTTCTTTTTTGAGCGCTTGCTAATGTCGATTCTAAGTAGGTGTGTGTGTGTGCCACATGCACAGTCGTCGGAAGGTTGTTACCCTCGTGGTATTGGTCGGGTCAATGCAGGCAGCTCCTGGAGTGGTACCTCTTTGGTGCTGTGTATAGGGCCCTGCTGACCCGCCACCTCCTCACTTCCTTTTTACCGCCTGTGATGGTAGTTGGAGCTTCTTGCCTTCTCCGGGAACCCTTTTTGGTTGCCTTACAAGCACAGGCTCCCTAACCACCTGAGGTCCGACTATCAGCTTGCGGCACTGAAGGGGACAACACCTCTGGCCCTGAGGCAAAGGTAGAGTGTGATGTGGAGACTGGTACCGGTGCAGATCCCAGACTGAACTTGACAACCCAGCGCAAAGGGAATCCTGTGACCCAATGAGACAGGAAGACCCAGTTCCACCCAGGGCATCATCGTCGTGTACTCTACCGGAGGGCTCCAGATTCAATCAGTAACCAGCAGACGATTCTGAATTGCTACAGCTTCAACTCCTAAGAGACTATGACAAAATTCAAGGAGTTGCTCCCAGCTGATTCTAGACAGGAGTTTGTGGCAATCGTTGAGGAGGGTGAGGCTGTGGCAAGGACTTCACTGCAGGCTGCCCTAGATGTGGCAGACTCAGCCCCAAGGATAATGTCATTGGCAATTGCCATGAGAAGGAGGCCATGGCTACAGATGTCGCGCCTCTCCCAAGAGGTCCAACAAACCAGTCAGAACCTGCCAATTGAGGGCTTGGACTTGTTTTGGTAGCAAATGGACTCCAATCTTCACAGCCTGAAGGATTCCAGGGTTACACTGAAGTCCTTAGGTCTATACATGCTGAGCACCCAGAGAAAGCACTTCAAGCCCCAGCTGGCCCCACGTTTTTTGTCCTGTGCAACAGAGGCAGGAATACTATAGAAAGAGGTGCAGGAATAACAGGTGCAGGACACCCCAATCTAACCCCAATCTGTCTAACCAGTGTCGCGGCTCAGCAAGGCAGCCTTCTAGCTCAAAGCAGTTATTTTGAAGGTGTGTCTGGGGGTGACAAACCAGACCAAATCCTGTTTCTTGAATCATCTATCCCATTTCTTCTGGGCATGGACTCAGATCACATTGAATGCTTGGGTGCTTTGCACAGTAGAATTCGGATATTCTCTTCAATTTTCTTCCTTCCCTCCTTCCCATTCCCTTTCCCCTTCAGGGACCCCTTTCACGAGCAATTCCTTATACAGGAAGTGCAAGAGTTCCTATGAGCAGGAGCAGTAGAAGAGGTTCCTCAGAAACTAAGGGGAAAAGGGTTTTACTTCGAATATTTCCTAATCCCAAAGGCCAAAGGGAGGCTATGTTCACACTGCAGCGCTAATTTGAATTAGCTTATTTCAACTTTCAGCAGCTGATTTAGAGAAATAGCAGCAGACTGTTCACACTGCGCTGTTTGAGCTGGTCTCTTGCGTTCACACTGGCCAGCCTTCTTTCGAATTAGAAAGCAGTGCAATGTGGGTAGCTATCCCATAGTGCAACTAGCCACGGGGGCTGTTGGGACGAGTGTCATCGTCCCAGGATGCATCACTGCTTCCCACCCCTTTCCCCCTCCCAAACAAACAGGGAAAGGATTTTCATGCCTTTTTTTGCTCCCTGCGATCGCTATTACTTCAGAGACATAGAGCCAGCTCTACTCTGCACTATAATTGTGATCGTGACAAATACATTGCGGCCATACAGACTGCAACTGCGGACTGCGTGGTGGTGGTGGTGGGGTAATCGGCTGACATCCCAAAACCACACAGACAGGAACAGAAGAAAGAAAACTCACCAGATGTGCCTTCCCTGGGATCATTAGTGCTGTCCTGTGTCCCTGTTGTGTCCCTTCTCCGGCATGCTCTGGGATATCTTCCCATAAATGTGCAGATTCCTTTTGCTGGCTCTTTTGCAAACCTCTCTCCATGCTGGCAGCAAGCACAGGAAATGGAAATTCAAATCTTCCCAGGGCTTGAGGGGAGGGGACTTTACCTGCTATTGTGACCACAGAGCAACACAGTGTGATTGGCCAGAGAGGTGAAAATGGGGCATAATGGGATACATTCCGGAATGCAATTAATTCGAATTAAGCTCCATTATGTTCACACTGACACTAATTCGAATTAACAAGTTCGAATTAGGCGCTACACCACTTGCAGAGGTGGTCTTATTAATTCGATTTTACAGGCACCTTAATTTGAATTAATAGTGGCGCCAGTGTAAACGCGGGAGTAATTAATTTGAATTAAGGGACTTTAAATCGAACTAAGTCCCCAGTGTGAACCAGGCCTCAGACCTATTCTCAATCTGCAAAACCTCAATAATGTCGATGAAGACGTTGAAGTTCTGCATGGTCTTCGTGGCCTTTCGTTACCTGCCTTTCATAACTGTTGTTCTTCGAGGTGTATTGCTTATGTCCATTCTAAGACCCACCCGCCTTCCTCTCTGTCGGAGCCTTCCAGCAAGAAGGAACTGAAGAGGCAGTGGATCAGCAGAGCCCTGTATACAATGCCATGGAAGCGCTAGTCCAGGGGGATGCCTGCGATGACTCGATGGGTACCGCTAAGGGAAAAACCTTCCGACGACTGTGCACACAGCGCGCATACACGAACTTGGAATGGACATGAGCAACACATCTCAAAGAACAAAAGTTACAAAAGGTAACTTTTTTTTTGCGTGTACACATAAGTATTTTATACCATAAGAACTAGGGTTTGGGGGCAGTTACTGTTTTCTTACTGGCTCTTGTTCTAATTTTTTTTTGTTTTGTTTTTTGTTTTTTGTTTTTTTAAAGCCAAACATCAGTTGTTAGAAATTTTAGTATATCATAATTTAAAAAGAGTTGGGGTTGAAATCAAACAGCAAATTAGACAAGAATTTCCATTCCAGTATGGCAGCAAATAGAGCCATTGTGGTTTCGGATTGCTTATGCAATGGCTTCTAATCATGGAGCAGACATATGGCATAGTCTTAGCTATACAGTAACTGTTCCTGAAATATTGAGTTTGGTTCTGAGCTGCTCATTGTCAAAAAGATTTGGACACATTGGACAATTGGAGAAGGTTAACAGAAAGATTGGAGGGGTTGGAAGGTTAACTTATGATGAAAGGAAGGAGGTAAACAGTCATTGTTAAGCCAAGCTGTACTCAGGGGACATAACAGCAAAGATGGGCAAAGAATTTTGCAGAATGAGACATGTTAATACAAATTAAGAGGAAATGAGAGGGATAATGTAGAGTGAATATCAAGCATATCTTCCTGATATTAGATTATGAAATAGTCCAAACTGTTTTCTTACGTAAACTGCTGCACAAATAAATTAGTACAAATATTTCCCATGTGGCCCTTATTTTGGATATAAAGTCCTGAATAATCTTTTCAATAAAAACAATTAAATTAATTCACATGGTCATGGCTATACAGGTATACAGATGTTGCTACTAGGTCAAAGGCAGAGAAAGTGACTCACCTACAGTCACAAAATGAAATACTAACAGAGCCAAGAATAGAATCAAGGTCTCTTGATTCCCACACTTACGCTCTTACCAGCTATATGATTCTGATGCTCCAGAGTATCTCTACACTTGAGTCTGTCAGTAGCAGACATTATGATACTATTAGTCATCCAGAGAACAGAGGATGGCACAGCAGTGTTCTCTTGGATTTCATCACTAGGTCCATGATGTGCCCAGGAAGATGAGCTTCTAAATTGCACCAGTTCTTTATATATACACTTATTCTGGGGTCCAAAAGAACATGAGAGTCAGACCAGTTGAAAGTCTCTGGGTAAAGATAAAGGGAAAAAACTAGGGGCAGTGTCATGGTAGGGGTCTATTATGGACCACCGAATCATTAATCTGATGTTGATCAGGCATTTCTAGACCAAATAACAGAAATATCCACACAAAAAAAAACCCAAGAGCTGTGGGGACTTTGAGAACTTTTTGTTTCAGAAAGTGGAAGAAGCATCCAGGCGCCAGCCATTTTAGGCTTGATTCTGACTAATACGAAGGAATTGGTTGCAAATCTGGTGGTTGAAGGCCATTTGGATGAAAGTATTCATGACTTGGTAGATTTCATGATTCTGAGGAAAGGAAGGAGTGAGAGCAGCAGAATAAGGCTAATGGACTTAAGATAAGTAGACTTTAACATATTCAGAGATCTGTTAGGTAAGGTCCTGTAGGAAGAAAATCTAAGGGATAAAGAAGTTCAGGAGAGCTGGCAGTTTCTCAAGGAGACAGTATTAAGAGCACAACTACAAATTATATTGATGTGAAGAAAAGATAGGAAAATTAGTAAGAGGCCAATATGGCTCCGTTAGGAGCTCTTTAATGACCTGAAAATATGGACAAATTGCTAAGGAGAAATGCAAAAGAATAGTACAAGCCTGTAAGGACAAAATAAGAGAGGCTATAGCACAAAATGAGTTAAACCTAGCAAAGGACCAAAAGGCAAGAAGAAGAGTTTCTTTAAATTACATTAGGTGCAAGAGAATGACAAAAGGAAATGTATGTCTACTACTTAGTGGGAAAGGTAGAGCTAATATGATATCAAGAAGGCTGAAGTGTTTAATGCCTGTTTTGCTTCAGCTGTCACTAAAAAGAATAATGGTGACCAGCTACTCAACACAATTAATAGTAACAAGGGCTAAGAAAAGCAAGCCAAAATAGGGAAAAACAGTTAAAGACTGTTTAGATGTGTTATATGAATGTAGATAGGCAAGGCCTGATGAAATGAAACGTCGATTATTTAAGGAACTAGCTAAAGCAATCTTGAAACTGTTAGGAATTATCTTTGAGAACTCATTGAGGATGAATGAAATCTCTGAGGACTGGAGAAGGGCAAACATAGCATCTGTCTTTGAACAGGGGAATTATAGACCAAAGTCAGCCTGACTTTGATTCTTGGAAAGATATTGGAACAAATTCTTCTTCTTCTAGTGATTGTGCACATATACATTCCACTGCAGGTGTATGTGTGCCCAGTACACTCAAGTTGGAGCCTTGGCACCACAAGAGACTATAGGCCTCCATCTCACACCACCTCTAGAGGAAGTCTCCTCCTCCTGAAATGCAGGATTGTTTGGACCAGCACACATCTACCATTCCCCCGCCTTCAGCGCTGGAACATATAGAGGAGGGGGAGTTGTTAGAAGAATCATTGAACATTCTTCCTCCCATATCGTCGTCATCTCCTCTAGATCAGTGGTTCTCAAACTTTTTAAATGGAGTCCCCCCTCTCCCGTAGACTTTTGTCTAACAATTGTGCCCCCCTTCCCCTGAATTGCACACCCTTTCCCCCTTCTGAAGGGGGGGGGGGAGGAGGGCTTTTCAGAAAAAAACAGGGAAGTGCTTCCTGCGCTGTAGGCCCTAGCAATCACGCTTCCCCTGAGCTGCTTTCAGGGAAAAAACAGGGCCTACAGTGTGGGAAGCGGGGAGCACCGGCAGCAGCTCGGGGAGCAGGGGCAGGGGGCTGCCGCTGCTGCAGGAGGTGGGCAGCAGCTGCTTCCGTCTCCAGGGAGCGTGGAGCTAGATCGGCTCTATCTCCTGCTTCGCATCCTCCCATGATCCATTTCCCCCCCACGGGGGCAAGCCCCCCCAACTTTGAGAACCACGCTCTAGATATTTTGAAATCCTTCAGGAACTTATGAGAAGGGTGGCTACCTCCTTACGGGTCCAGGCAAAGATTGTGCAAGAAAACCCTCAGGCTCTATTAGATATAAAGCATGCTTGCATCCTGGGAAGGGTCACCCTTCCTATTAATGATGCACTACTAGACCCAGTGAAAACCCTATGGCAGATACTGGCCTCTGTAACTCCTGCAGCAAAGCAGATGGATAGGCATTACCAAGTCCCTCATTGAGATGGCCGTTACTACTTTAGCCACCCAGTCCCTTATTCCTTGGTGATTACAGCTGCTAATAAGCACCCTCACTAGGCCCAGTCTAAGGCTGCTCCTGAGGATAAGGAATTAGAGACTACACCTCTGTGTTCTTCGGCCACACTTCAAATGAGGGTTGCCAACTAGTATGCCTTTCAGTCAAAGTACAACTTTATTAATTTTTTGGCCATTTCCGAGTTTGCCGATAAGTTGTCTGAATATAAGGAACAGTTTTAACATGTGCTCAGTTGCCATTGCTGTCTCCATGGGATGTTTACCGTGGCTTTAGGAATTCCAAAAGACCTGCAGACAAAAACCGAGGTCTTTTCTTTTGAGGGTTCCAAACCATTTCCTGCAAAAAACAGACGAAGCAATGCACATGCTGAAAGACTCATGCAGCGCTTCATTCACTGGGACTGTATACTCCTGCTATAAAAAGGAAACTTGTTAAACCTCAATCATAGTCACAATCCTCATTCCATCAGAAGCCTCAGTATGTCCCTACGAGGACATCAAGATATTTTCAAAGTCCAACAGCTATCTTCCATAGCCACAGGCTCTTCTCACCAAACAACTGCTACCTTGAAGCAGTCATTTTGACTTTGACTGAGGCCGGCATGCCAATGATATCTCTTCCCTTTGATCATACCTATTCTTCTTTTACTGTGCTTGGGAAGATATCACATCAGACAAAGTGGTATTGAGCATGGTAAAGGAGGAATATGTTATCCAATCCATTTCCGTATCCACTCTTCCTGTCTCTTTTCAGGGACCCTTCTCACAAGACCATGTTGCTTCAGGAGCTATGGTCTCTTCTAAAATGGTGAGTGATAGAGCAAGTTCCTTCCAAGGGGAAAAGGTTTTTATTCCTGATACTTTCTGGTCCTGAAGAAATTTGGTGGCCTCCGTCTCATTGTAGATCTAAGAAAGGTGAACGAAGTCATCCAGAGAATCAAGTTCAGGTGGTAACCCTTGTTTCTCTTATCTCGTTCTTCGAGGGTAAGACTTGTAGAGTCTTAAAGAGTTTGCTGGTGAGGAAAACAGACTGGTGTGTCAGGGAGCTAATCTCCAGCAAAGCCACTTCTTGCTGAGGCAGAGAGGTAACAAAGTGGCTTACAGTTCTGAGTATCCCTCAGCAGTACGTTACACCATCGCACAGAGGTTATGCATATGCATCTGAAACAAACAGGCCTCTCAGATAGTTTGGTGAGAGTTCATCTGGCTTCTGTTTTGATATTACATCCTCCAATAGATGGGTTTTCCATCTTCTGTCATCTGCTAGTTTCTTGATGTTTCAGGTGCCTAACCAACACTTACATTCCCCCCCACACACACCCAATGTCTGCTCCAGTACCTGTATGGGATTTAAATGAAGCTCTCTAAACTCTTGCGACTCCCTTTTAAGCCTATGGCAATAATTTCATTACCTTAGTAGACTATGAAGCTGGCATTTGTGCTGGCAATCATTTCCGCAAGGAGGGTTTCAGAACTTTAAGATCTCCTGGCGGATCCTCCTTTTCCAGCCTTTCATAAGGACAGAGAAACCTTTAGGCTACATGCCTAAGATCATATTATCTTTCCATCTGAACCAAACCATTAACTATCTGGTATTTTTTTCCAAACCCATTAGTTTAATACTAAAGAGATGTTAGATATACTGGGTGTTCACAGAGCCCTGGTGTTTTGTTTGCCATACACTAAATCCTTGTAATCCTTTCCCAGACTCTTTGTAGTCTATGTTGAAAGAGCAAGGGATCAACTGGTATCATCTCACAGAATCTTGAGCTGGATTTTTAATTGTATCAACTGTGTTACCAGTTCATTGAAGTTTCTCCTCTATAGAGAATAACAGCTCGTGCCACCAGCAGTCAGTCAACCACTTTAGCTTCCCTGAATAGTATGCCAATAGCAGATATTTGCAAGGCGGCAATATGGTCATCTGCATAATTTTTCTATTCATTATACCATTTCCCAAGTTTCTTGTGACAAGAAACTGACTTTGGCAAGTCAGTGTTTTGATTTTTATTCAGATGTTTTGAAGTCCCTCCACCTATAAGGGAACTGTTAGTGAATCACTTACAGTCGAATGCATATGGGCACAATCATTCAAAGGAGAAGAGCTAGTTACTTACAGAAACTGTAATTTTGAGATGTGTTGTGCACATGTACATTCCACGACTGTCCCACTTTCTCTGCTACTTCGGATGCAATTTACATCAGTCTGTAGGAACAGAGAGGGAGGCAGTGGACATGGCTCTTTTATGTTCTGTCTTGAGAGCACTAGGAGAGCAGGGGTGCATGTGCTACCTACTGATACTGCTGGCAGAAGTCTCCCACTCAAGTGCACTTGGTGCAACACATCCACAGTGGAATATCTGTGCACAACACATCTCGAAGAACAGCAGTTACTATAAATGCTTTTTAAACAATCAATTTTGTAAGTACTGTGATATAGCAAGGGCAGAGAGCAGTAGGAGAGTGGTAGAAGGGAGGTATGTAAGCCCCCAAATGCTCAGAGCTCTGTTCCCTGTAGATTAGCCAGAGTTATTAGAGGGCAATTAGGAGCATCTGAGACCGATTAAGGTCCAGCCAGGTGCCCAATAAAAGCAATGTGCCTGCTCCAGACAGACAGGGCATGAGCTGGTGGTGGAGGAATGCAATATTGTGTGGAGGAGCAAGAGGAGTGCAGTGTTGTGCGGAGGAGCAGAGAGGAGTTTGGACCGGGACCAGGAGGGGGAAAGCTTGCTCAAGCAGGTCTGAGTTACCCCCCAGGCACAAGGGCCTGAGTAAGGAAGCCCAGCCCAGGTGCCGAGGAGGCTGGGCACAAGGAGCTGAAAGGACAGAAGGGGGAAATTAGCCCAAGGGAAAATATTGCAGCCATGAATATGGCACCAGCAGCACATAGCTGCTATTCATACGGCCCCTGGGCTGGGACCCGGAGGAGCAGGCAGGCCTGGCTCCCTACTCTCTTCCCCTTCCCACCGGGCCATGCTGTAGGGACTGTTCCACTCTACACCCGGGGAGACCGGGTAGCTGGTGACGCCCTAGCCCACTACGAGAGGCAAAAAGCGCAAGACCCACTATGGCGAAGCTGGCCGTTTGCCAGAGTACTTAGAGGACGATTGGGTTACAAGGAATAGCCAGCATGGTTCTGTCAAGAACAAATCATGCCAAACCAACCTAATTTCCTTGTTTGACTGGGCTAATGACTTAATGGATGGGGGAGGAAGCAGTAAACATGATATATGGGGAGGAAGCAGTAAACATGATATATTTTTATTTTTAATAAGGTTTTTGACATTGTCCCACACGACATATTCAAAAACAAACTACGGAAATGTAGTCTAATTGCAATTACTATAAGGTCAGTGCACAATTAATAACTAGTCAAGAGTAGTTATCAGTGATTCACTGTCAAACTGCAGGAGGGGGGTATCAGGGAGGGGACTTACCTAATGGAGTCCCACAGGTGTCAGTTCCGGGTCTGGTACTAGTGAATATTTTCATTAATGTCTTTGATGATGGAGTGGAGAATGTGCTTATAAAATTTGCAGATGACATGAAGCTTGGAGGGGTTGCAAGCACTTTGGACAATAGGAGTAGAATTCCAAACGATGACAAATTGGAGAATTGGTCTGAAATGAACAAGATGAAATTCTTTAAAGAAAAGTATAAAGTACTGCACTTAGTATGGAAAAATCAAATGCACAACTAAAAAGTGAGAAATAATTGGCTAGCTGATACTACTGCTGAAAAGGATCTGAGGGTTATAGTGAATCTCAGATTGAATATGTCAACAATGTGATGCAGCTGCAGAAAGACTAATATAATTCTGGAGTGTATTAACAAGAGTGTCACGTGTAAGACATAAAGTTAATTTTCCTACTCAACTTGGTACTGATGAGGCCTCAGCTGGAGTATTGAATCCAGTTTTGGGTTCTACACTTTAGGAAAGATGTGGATAAACTTGAGATAGTCCACAAAAATGATAAAAGGTTTGGAAAAACCGATATATGAGGCAAGGTTAAAAAACTGGACATGTTTAGTCTTGAGAAAAGAAAACTGAGCGGGGACCTGATTTAAAACTTCAAATATTTGAAGGGCTATCATAAAGAAGGTGGTGATCAGTTGCTCTCCATGTCCCCTGAAGGTAGGACAAGAAGTAGTGAGTTCAACCTGCAGCAAAGGAGACTTAGGTTAATATTAGGAAAAACTTTCTAACTATAATGGTAGTTAAGCTTTGGATTAAGAGTCCAAGGGAGGTTTTAGAATCCCCATCGCTGGAGATTTTTAAGAACAAGTTGGACAAACACCTAAGAGGGATGGTCAAGGTATACTTCGTCCTGCCTCAGTGTAAGGGTTTGGACTTGATGACCTCTCATAGGACTGAAAGGGACCTCATTTCTATGATTTTATGATTCTGTGGCATAGGTATTATCTACATGAAAATAATTAATGTGCCCCTCGCTGAGTGTCACATTTAAAGATACAGTTTGATAAGATTGTAAATGGAAGTTTTGCATTTAATATTTGCATCCTCCAAAGTGCTGCTAATTTTCCATTAATGGTGTTGTTTGGAATGGGATGGTACACAGTAGCTTAATGTCATTGTCTGTTAATTTTGTGAGACTCTCCGGTTTCTGATCAAAAATAGCTTTATCTCTAATTTAAAACTGTGGAGCCAAGTGATAGTAGTGAACGCGACTAGCTCGGACAGGGGAGCCCTAAATCAGGTTCATATAAATGGACTTGCAGAGTTTTGGCAATAGCAGAAAGGAACTTTTCCATTCTCACTGTAGTATACCTAGCAGGGAAATTGAATGTAACAGCATTAGATTAAGCCATCAAATAAATTATTTAGGATATAGGAACTTATTATATATAAGGGTTAAGGAAACTGACTTTCTGCTCTTTGGAAAAGAGATTAAGAGGAGACCACATTGAGACACACAATTCTGAAGACAGTGGCCTAATGCCAAATACAAGAATCAAGGGACATGAATATGAGCGTTAAAAACCTAAGCTTTTCTTAAAAAGTCAGGCAAATGGCAGCTTCTTCAAATCCAGTAATTAATATGTGAAATATGCTAAAAAATAAAAAGGCAAGTCTTTAACTGCAGGGAGTTAAATCCAAAATAGGTGATTAGGATGGGGTGGGGGCTGGGGTGTATGGTAATCTTTGAAAAGTCTGAATGCTGCTTTTACTCTTTTCAGAAAAAAAGAACTACTGAGACTTCTATTTTGACACTTCATCTCTGTGTGTGAAACAATATTTCTGTAATCTAATGGAAGATTGTGGTGTGTTTTGACTGCATCATTGATTGTGCAATAGATTAAATGCATTAATGATGCTGGAATAATTTGGGAGACCTTGGGAAATAACTTAATGGAATTTTGGTCCATGTCTGCCTAATTTTTTTGCTGGAGTAATGGAAGATTCTGCATAAACTTTTTAAAAAGCCCACAAAAACCTCCCAGTTGGTCGATGTGTTTCAGAGGCTTGTGTTGGAACACAAAAGTGACACACATTTTTTCTCCCGCATTCCTCACCCCTCTTACTTTGGTGTTTGGAATGAGAATATATATAAAGCAGGTGCTTTAATTAGCTAAACTATTTAAAATGTATTTGCATGTATATGTAAAGTATACATGTATTTTTATAAAAATATTGTTTTAAAGATTTTCATTAATTTATGGCTTGTGACATTGTATTCTGTTGATGTTGAGAATTCCCTGGGACTAATATAATGCATGAATAAATGCCGAAAACACAAGTTCAGGAAATAATAATACTTTACACTTAAATAATACCTTTCATCTGATGCTCTCAAGTCACTTTACAAATGTTAGGTAGGTCAACATAGCTGTTATGCCCTTTTTGAGGGTGAGTAAACTGATACACTGAGTTGATGTGACTTGCCCGAAAGTAACAAAATGTATCAGTGGCAGAGAAAGGAATAGAGCTGAGGATTCTTTCTTGAACAAGAATTAGTTTTTAAAAATCTGTGTACTGTGTATTATTTACGCACGAGAGTTGAATTAGTTTTAATTCCGTATTTTGCTTAATTTCAGAGGTAATGCTGTTAAGATTTGGGTACTGTGCTGTGATGTTGAATTTCAATATCCATGTATTGAGAGATTTTGATATTGGTAGATGTCGGTGTCTGTTTGTGTGTATGTATGTATGTAAGAAGTCAATCTGAATATGAATGCAAGAAAGTTTATATTTTGGATAAAGTCTCAGAAGTGAGATATATTATCCTCTGGTATTGATATTGGATATGCACTGAGCTCTTAAAAGCCAGTAATAGTTTAACATTGTCACAAGTACTGTACTCTTTTTGATCATAATGCGTTTGTCCATTCAAACTATTTTACAATATATTTCCATTCTAAATTCTTTTACCTTTTTTTCATGTAGATTGAAACAAGATCAAAAGTATGTACGTGATGAAATTGGCAAAGTTCTGGAGCGAGATCGAGCTGCTTCAAATGAGCATTTGACTAGAGCTATTCTTAGAGAGAGAGCTGCGACAGAAGAGGAACGCCTAAAGGCACAGCATTTTGTAAGTGAAATAAGTTTTTTATGTAAATTTGGAGGTTTTTGAACAAATGTCAGTGTCATAACATTTTTATGCTTTTGGCAAACTCTTTTGTAAAGTGTAGGAAGTAGAATTTTTCTATCCTTCAGTAGCTCTCTTACTCCTTAAAAAATATGATTACTATCATAAGATTTCTTCTCTTTGCCTTGGTAATATCACAGTCCTTAAAAGAGCAGCTGCTTTAAAACTGTCAAATCCTTTTTTAGTATCACACGGATGTGACTTTTTGGGAGAAAACTTCAGTGTGGGAAGAGCATTCAGGTATCTTCACTAAGATGCTAGCCTGGTTTATTTTCAGTATTTAAGTGTTCAGAGATCTGGTTAGATTGTGATATTAAATTACTGAATGCTTTATCACTGAAACATTTATATGAAAATGTTTATTAATAAAGGTACACTAATAGTGTTATTGGGTTAAAAATTGACTGATTTTAAATTTTCCAAAGATGTAATTTTTCTTTTTTTCAACTTATTTATACTGGAGACCAAAATAGCATGTTTATATACGTTTATGTAATTTTGTTATGGTTATGCCTCAAACTTCAGTACCATCTTATTGAAAAAGTCTGTATTGAAGAACTATATTTCACTAGAGCTGATATATAAAACCTCTCTGATGACATCCAGGTTGTGAAATATAGCTGGCTGTTTTTCTCTGAAAATTGACATCTTAGATTGCTGTCCATTTCAAATGTCTGGCAGATTTGTAACTTCCCACATCAATCATTGCAGCTGCCTTCGTTGTTCTCAGGAACAAGTCCCCATGACAATACTTTGAGGCTTGAAAGCACCATTTTGCAAAAAATATTTGAGTATAAACGATGAACAAATGGGTGTTTGCAAGCTGAAAAAAAATGTAAGGCTCTATCTTGGAAACCTTTATGCATTTGGTTAACTTCACTCATATGAGCATTTCCATTGAAATCAATGGGACTGCTCATACGAGTAGAAATAAGTTCATGCATAATCTTCAAAAATAACCATGGAGACCTTCCCTTTGTGAGAACTATAAAAAGATGCTCAGCACATGTTTGAGAAGCTTAAAGTGCAGCTAAAATACATATATTCATTTTTAACCCGTGTAACACTTATCGCCAGTTGGAGTAGATTCTGTGCAATCCTGCATAGACCAAGAGATTTTTGTGATCCTAACTGAACAAAGCTTTGGGGAGGAAGTCTTTTGCATGGGCTAACCGGCTATTTGTTTCTCTTAACTTATTTGGTTCTGTAATTCATTTATTCATGCTGTTGAGAGAGAGACATCACCCTTCCGACCTGCAAAAAATAAAACAGAAGCTGATACCTGCAGGTGGAAAAAGGACTATTTTCTTTGAAAATTCTGAACGCTGAGACTTTTCTTATTACAGATTTAAAAAACAGGTTAATTTGCAGAAATGTCACTTTTCATTCTTAGGTTTCACTTAGCCTAGAATACATCAGCCACATCTGCCTGGTGAAACAATCAAGAAGTCATTGTTGATTAATTTTGTATTTACTGGGTGGAAGGAGGGATTTGTTTCAAGCTGTAAAGTAGCTGCAGGGTGAGCTGGGGAAGATGCAAGTGTCATTTGTTAAGGAGGGAGGGAATGGAATGATGTAATTCTTAAAAATTTTATGCAATCTCTTTTCATGTGGACCTTCATTCAGAGAATCTCACTGCCGTATAGTGGCAAGGGCACCATTGCCTGGAATTTGAGATGGTCCTATGGTGTGTACAACACATGCCTTGCATGTGGATGCAGCCTATTCAATTGGCTGTGGCACAGATTTTGTGCTCGGGAATAGAAGTCATCTCTCTGAATTCTCTGCCAGTGGCTTGCTATGTGACTTGGGCAAGTCAGGTAACTTCTATGCACTTTAATTTTTCAATCTGTAAAATTTTGAAGCACATTGAGACCTATGGGTGAAAAGTTCTGTGTGAGGTCTAAATTCTTGTTACTGTTGTAATGCATTCATTTATCCAAATTCAGTCAGATGTCAACTTTGCCATTTCTTGAACTTTATTAAGGTACAAAGCAGCAATTGATCTCTGTTAGTTCCGTGATAAATTATATTATATAAATTAATTAGATTAACAATACATCTAAATAAACGTAAACTGTCCAAATGTGTGGTGATGGGCAGTCTGTTTTGTTCTCAGGTACCGAGTAATCCTCACTGTCCTTTAAATTTTGTTAAAGGCCACTACTTTTGCTTTGACTCTTGTTGGTTAGTTTACTTTCTTGGCTCCTTCTCTCACACCTCATATTTAAAAGTTGGTGTATCATTCATCCAAATTAAATTATAATCTCTTTAAGGCAGGGGCCATATTTGTGTCTCTGTTGCAAAGTGGCATGAAAATCTCTGACACTATACAAATAGATTAACCCTAACCTTTTTTTTTTTTTAAAAACATCATCTGAAGTACAAGATCTGTGGGACAAGTCTTTTCATATTGTTGTTTGTAATGCACTGCACATGCCTATGGTGCTATATAAAAATGAAAGTCCATTGCTGATTCTTAATTGTGTCAATAGTGTAAAGAAAACATAGATGTTAGGCTTATGTTAGAGGAAATCAGGTTCTTTCCCCAGCATTTTCAATCATTTTGGTTGAGAGCGCTTCTCATAAGATTAAGCTCATAGACATCTTTTCCTCACAGACTGAAGGAATACCTGGGGGTTCATCTGTACCCCAAATATAGTTTCAAAAGTTAGTTGTCTTACTCCTTACAGGATAACTCCTACTGTTTTTGTTTTTCCCTTCATTCTCCCTCTCCCCCCCCCAAAAATATATTGGCATTTTGCTCAGATTTTAAATGGGCATTCATTGTGAACGATACAATACTCAATTTGCGTATGACCAGCCAGAGTGAAATAAGGATCTCTTCTCCC
Source organism: Emydura macquarii macquarii (assembly GCF_026122565.2). Taxonomy (NCBI): domain Eukaryota; kingdom Metazoa; phylum Chordata; order Testudines; family Chelidae; genus Emydura; species Emydura macquarii. Next base: position 6,524,836 of record NW_027133607.1, on the reverse strand, counting down.
TCAACCAAGAGTATATGAATTGCCTTTTGGTGAGTTCTCTTCATTCTGACCAAGATAAGACAATTTTTAGTGTATATTCATAACTCTTCACATATTTTCTATATATACACATATCACAATGATTTTGATGACCAGTGTGACACAGGCTTTCATTAGAGACCTTATGTGACATTGTTTTGTACCTGTATGTACCCCTTGTCTTCTGGTAGTTGGCTTCAAAGAGGTCCTTGTGTCACAATGTTAAATAACATGACTTAAAAAAAAAAAGATAAATTCATACTTCTTGCTGTTTATACTTCAACAGAAAAGACATTTCTGAGCACTAAGTCCATAATATTTGGCCAGTTAACTTCTCTGCCTTAGCTGTGAGCAGAAACCAGCAGCCTGGGCTTTCTTGTCAATTTCGCTGGAGTGGTGAAATTGACAAGAATGACAGCCCCACTACCAATGTAAAGGGATGCAGTGTCTACATTGACACTGCATTGCCCTAACTATGCCGACAAAAGCCCTACACCTCTTGTTGAGGTGGTTTTATTTTGTCATAAAAACAGAGCACATTTGTCAGCAGGGGGTGATTGCAGCTTGTCCACCAGCTGACTTTTATCGATAAAACTCTCTAGTGTAGACTAGGCCACAGTTAGGTCAACATAAGGTAGCTTTTGTCAACCTAATTATGTCAGTGTCTACACTAAAGCCTTCCTTCCGCTGATGTAAGTGCCCTACTATACCGACAACATAACTCCACCTCCACGAGAGGCATAAGGCTTATGCCAGCATAGTTAGGGCAATGCAGTGTCTATGTAGACACAACATTCCTTACATCTGCTGTGGTCCCCCCCCCCCCCCCCCCCCCCCCCCCCAACATGTCTACACTAGAAACATAAGTTGACCTACATTGAGTCAACTTACAGCCACTACAGTAGTTACTGTGGTAGTTCATGTCCACACTACCCTCCTTGGACCAATGGTGTGTGTCCTCCCAGAAGCACTTCCACTAATCTAAGAGGGGCAGTGTGGGGATGTGAAGCTTGGTCTCCTATCTCCACTAGCAGGTTCCTGCCGGGAGCCTGGATGACACACAGACTACTGGCAGGGCTTCTTGCCCCCACGTTCCTTGCTGGAAGTAGGGGGGAAGCCGCCTAGAGCTTCTGGCCCATGGAGAGTGGGGTCCAGCTGCCCTGGCTTCTCTATCCCACCCGCTTCCCACCTGGAGCTGGACAGCCCTGTCAATTTGGAGCTGTGAAATTGAGAAGACAGCCAAGGTTCCCAGCCAGGAGTGGCTGGGGGGAAAGCTGTTCTGGCTTCTTCCCCCGGCTCCCAGCCAGGAGTGGGGGTCCAGCCACCCAGCTCTCTAGGGAAGCAGGGGAGAGCTGGGCACTAGTTGCTGGACTTTCTTGTCAATTTCATGGCTTCTGCTGTGAAACTGACGAGAGCCAGTAGCCCATCTAAGTAAGGCAGCTTCGCCCTAACTATACTGATGTAAGCCTTACGCCTCTCATGTAGGTGGTGTTATTATGTCGGTGTAGTAGAGCACTAACATCTGCAGGAGGAAGGCTGTAGTGCAGATACTGACTTAATAGGTCAACGTAAGCTGCCTTACATCAACCTAACTTCATAGTGTAGATCAACCCTTAGTAATACCCACATCTAGGACCAAGTGTGAGGTGAAAACAATCCCAACACAGTTTTCAATGGCAAAATAAATTGCCTATGTCAGAATCCTACTCTGGAAATGCCTGCATTAGTCTGAGGGGTCCACTTAGGCTATGTCTATACTGATGGCGGCAAATTTGGTGCCTCTGGATTTATTATCCGGGATTCGTTGAGCAAAAGTGGAGACCCACTCAATCGATTCGGAAGTCAACCAAATAAATCCACCCCGGAAAAAGAGTAATGCTGCATCGACAGGAAGGCATTTCCCGTCAGCACAGCATAATGGGGATGCCGAGCTATTTAGAATTCCAGAAATCGATGGGGGATGCACAATGTACTATATGTAGCTTGTGTATCTCCCGTTGACTGCCACCGAATTTCACGGTACGTGTAGACCAGGCCTTATTGTGGTGATAGGTTTGTAAGGATACAAAATAATATAATTAATTATATATTGGGTGTCTTAACAAAATGAGGGATAAAACATCCAAAAAATAATTTTTTGTCTAACCATCCTGTTTTATTTTTATCTTGTCATTCCCTCCTCCGTTCCTCATGGGTGATGTTCCTGAGGAGAAAGTTTATGATCCCTTTTTTATTTTAATCTCAACAGACTTACTTTTGGCAATTGTGTTCTCTCTCCTGGCAAGTGCTTCTGTAGCTGGGGTCCCAGTGCAGTGGTTTCAGATGCTCTGAGAATTCTAATATTGATTCCTATTAGGGTTCTTAGTAGCAGACTCTCATTCTATGAAAACTTTATTTTTAGAGACCTATGTTTTAAAAACTCTTCTTCGTCTCAAAATTGGGTGCAGACCAATTGTGCTTACTCTTGTTGAGTGATTTTAAATGTGGTAACTTTGCCATAAATAGCTTATTGACATTCCATCACTGGGTGTCAAGGTGAGATATGGAGAGCATGGAGTGAAAAAATCTATAGCTAACCAAAGTGCATATTTCCATTTCCTTGTAATAACCTGGCATTTACTGTTAACGTATTTGCTTCACTACCTGGACTGAAATGAGCTGTCATTAAGACCTTACATGTTGGAAAACAGTTTTTATTGAGCTGCCAGTGACATTCTAGTTTCATTTCCTGTTGAAGAGCAGAGACATTTTGTTCTGTCCATTTGCTTTAACCATAATATTAAAAGTTGATTACCATTATCATTATGGATCTCCATTCACACTTATATATATTTTATAAAGTTGCTCTTGTATGTTGTCCCAATGTTAAAATGGGAACAAGTGTTAGTTAATTAAATCTTAGCTTAAATTTTATAAATATTTTTTACACTAAAAAGGCTCGTCATTTTTTCTTTTTGTTTTAAAAAATCAATATTGTAGAAAAAATAATTCTATTAAAAACCATCATTTTTTCACTTTTAAGTGAGTGCAGTAATCAATTTGTTGGATATTTTTGCCCAGCAAAATCACATGAGTTATGTAATGCTTCTCTTTTTATTTGTCTGAACACCGAGATCAATAGGCCAAATACTTCCCTTGATGTACAAGCACTGAGATTGGTGGAGTTACATTAGAAATGAATTTGCCCCATTGTCTCAAATGAATACATTTTATTCAAAGGGAATATTTTCCTCTCATGTGTTTTGACTGTTCAGATGTTCTCCCCTTCATCCTTGGGTGATTGGTCCAAGTCACCGTATATACTTTCTATGCTATGATCTTTTACTTTAATGGTCTATTTGTTTTACTTGTCCTCAGTTTGTTAGCTTTGCTAAAACAAGGTTCCCTATTTTCCATAAACAGATTATATTCTAATCCTTCTTGTTCTTTCCTAACAGTCCTGTACTAACCATATTTTAGGGGGATGATTTCACTACAAAATACCAGAGGGCAGAATTATCCAATGAGGTAAGGCATTCGTCATCAAGAGAACAGAAGTTTCTGTACAAATGGGTATTTATTACATACCTCATTTATCCCATTCATCATTTTAATAGAAAAATAAGTCTTTTTAGATGATTCTGAAATAATTTAAAGTAAGCTACATAGCCCAGAGCAGAATGTGATTACTTATTGTAGAAGGGGCAAAGCTGTTTTTTGTTTAAAATATGATCAGTGACAATAATTTATGAATGCTTATGACATAGTGGAAATAAAGGTTCTTAGCAATGTTCAGAATGGAAAATTAGACAATTTGGAAACAATACGGGGCAAAATTATTGTTACAGTGGTTTTGTGTTATTACCCAGCACCGTAGTGATGGCTCTTTATTTTGGGGTCTCTGTCCATTGCGTTGTTAGGGATCATTCATCATAACTCTATGCTACTGTTTCGTTAACACAAGTGTCCCATTCGCATTTGTGACCACAGGTTTATTGGTTGTCTGCACACACCATGAAGAGATAGTCAGAGTACCTCCAAAAGGAGAGAGGATTTGTCAAAAAAGATATATTCATTCCTTTTATAGAAGACCTGGTACTCATATCCTGGGTACTACCAGCAGTGTAGCATTATTCTTATAACCAAGAACATCTGCTAGGGTTAGCCCATCATAACGTGCTCTGTGTGAGCTGGGATGCACATTTTATTTACTTTTAAGAAGAGACTGACCAGTTGCCTGGGAAAAGTGTGAAGTCTGGAATCGGGGAAGGAGGTCCTTTTTGTGTGCAGAGGATGTGGTAAATTCTTCTGGCTAGCCACAGCAGAGGCTGTGAAGTGTTGTGTTCCATAGGAGAAGGTTCCACTGTGTGTAATTTATTATGGCATGGCTTTCAAATGAGAGAGGGCTGTCATGAAGCTGGCACCATATTACTAGCTGCTGCTGAAGGGGAACATCTCAAGTAATTTTCTCTGGAGTGCCATTGGGAGATGGTACTAGTGACTCATTTCCAAATATACTGTATCCTCCTATATATAATAGGGCTGTGAAAGTATTAAAAAAGAAATCACAATTAATCGCAAGATTAAAAAAAATAGTTTTAATTAATCGCAGTTTTAATCACAGTTAAACAATGATACATACCAATTTACATTTATTATAAAGATTTTTGGATGTTTTTCTACAGTTTCAAATATATTGATTTCAGTTACAACACAGAATACAAGGTATACAGTGCTCATTTTATATTATTATTTTGTATTCCAAATATTTGCACTGTAAAAAGATAAACAAAAGAAATAGTATTTTTCAATGTACCTCATACAAGTACTGTGGAGCAATCTCTTTATCGTGAAAGTGCAACTTATAAATGTAGAATTATTTTTTTTTACATAACTGCACTCAAAAACAGAACAATGTTCAACTTTAGAGCCTACACGTCAAAGCATGAAAGGGCATATGAATGTTGAGCGTATCTGGCACGTAAATACCTTGCAACGCTGGCTACAACAGTGCTATGCAAATGCCTTTTCTCTCTTTCAGGTGACATTATAAATAAGAAGTGGGTAGAATTATCTCCCGTAAATGTAAACAAACTTGTTGGTCTTAGGGATTGGCTGAACAAGAAATAGGGTTGAATGGACTTGTATGAGGTGAATTGAAAAATATTATTTCTTTTGTTTATCTTTTTACAGTGCAAATATTTGTAATAAAAATAATAATATAAAGTGAGCACTGTATACTTTGTATTCTGGATGGTATTTGAAATCAATATATTTGAAAATATAGAAGAACATCCAAAATATTATAATAAATTTAAATTGGTATTCTGTTACTGTTTAACAGAGTGATGAAAACTGCGATTAATTGCGACTATATTTTTAAACTAGTTAATTTGTTTTCTCTTATTCTCATGTATTAACTGCAATTAATTGACAGCCCTAGTATATGGTAATAGTATACTCGCTTCTACAATTGCCACTGCCTCATGGTTTTAAAAAATCCTTCCATCTTGGATAATTAAAGAGATTTGAAGAAAAATAATCAGCTCTCTTAGAGTTTAAGGGCCTTTCACTTAGCAGTGCTCTCAATAAACCAACAACTTGAAGGTGAGCATCTATCTCATGCCATGCTGATCTGAAAAACCAAAATACACTGGAAAACTGTGTGGTATCACTTCTATAAGGATACCTTTTCCAACCAGATTTTCACTCCTAGCTTTCTGCTTATTCAGCATGAGAACAACCAATTGGAGTACATTGTGGAGTCAAGAACGAGAATCCTGTTGAAAAGAGATATTCAGGTAATCAGGACTCCAGGAGAATATTTTTCCCTTTTATATCATTAACTCCTTCATTCAGTCTGTGTCCTAATATTGCCCCTTCTTCCTTGACAGCATTTTAAAGATCAAAACTCTTGTGTCACTCAATTGTTACTACTCATGCTGCTTCTCTAGAGCCTTGTCTTCCATTTTGATTACTGTAACCACCTCCTCACTGGCTTGCATGACACCCACATAACCCCTCTGTGGCGCATGCGAAAATTCTTTGTAATCACATATTCTTTGTTTGTCTATCTGACCACGTGATCCTTCTCCTCTTTTAATCCCTCCTCTATCTCCCCCTTCTCTACCCACATCAAGTTCAAACTACGATCTGTTACTGCCTTCAGAGAATTCCTCCTCTTCCTCCCCACTTCCCCAGACTTGTCACTTAGTATGTTCCCTGTTTCTCTCACAACTGTTTCCGTGCTACTCCTGCGTATGGAATGTCCGTCTTTGAACTGGTCCACAAAGTCCCTCCTCACCCCATTTAAATCTCTCCCGAAGCCATTTGTGCTGTGGCATCTACAAGAAAAGATCTAACAAAGTCAACTAAGGTTTTTAAAATAACAAACTCCATCATACTAGTGTTAACCTTCACTTGAATAAACACAGTCTTATTGATGTTGCCCCTGTCCTTCCTGGGATGCTATCTCTTCCCCTCTCCCTCAATGGACCACATCTGAGATATCTCCATTTTGTGTGGTGTACCCCTAATATTGCCTCATGTCATATTATTTAGGTGTTTGGGTTAGGGATCATGTCTTTTTATCTGCCTTGGGGGCACCCTCATGCATTCTTCAGTGATGTGAAAAGAATAAGCGAAACTTTGCTCCCCCCCCAGCAATAAGATGTCACTGAGCAAATGGTGGTCAACAATTTATTTCTTATATATCAGACTGGGCTTGTGTCCAGCAATTGAATAGTCCTACCCATGTATTCGTTAGAAAATGTTTTTCTTACCTCGGCGTGGTATGTGTCTGTGCCTTGATTAAAACATACATACATGTGTAAAATTACATTATTAACAGTGGTGGAGAATTTATTTTTCCTGAGAAAGTTAAGTAGTAAAGCTAATTTAAAATGGCCTGTAGATGATACTACATTTCCTGATGCAGGTTGTAATCCCAATATGATTTGTTATTTGAAATGTTTACTAGTTAAACAGTTGTTTTATTTCAACTCTGATACCCTGCCTTAGGGTGCCTTTGAACTAAGATGAGTGAGCTGCTTCTCTTTCTTATCTCCACTTTGTCACCTACAACATTTATTCAGGCAATGGAACATTCTTCTGTATGAAGCAATAAAATTTGTTTTTCTTTTTTCCAGGTTGTGTATATTGTGCATTGGATAATACTTTGTGTATAGTTGGTTTAATTGTTTCCTCTGCATAGTAATTTCCCCCTTGTTGGTTGCTATCTGAAAGATCCATATATAGTAAAAGAAAATAAATAGTGAAATGGAGTTGTAAAATCACTCTAATTGTCAGGGTCTTGGAGGGCAGATGCAGGACCTAAAAATATATTCCTTATCATTATGGTAGAGTTCATGATTCTAAGGAGCGATAGGAGGGAGAACAGCAAAATAAAGACAATGGATTTCAAGAAGGCCAACTTCTGCAAACTCAGGGAGTTGGTAGGTAAGATCCCATGGGAAGGAAGTCTAAGAGGAAAAACAAGACAGTTGGCAGTTTTTCAAAGATACATTATTAAGGGCACAAGAGCAAACTACCCATTGTGCAAGAAAGATAGGAAGTATGGCTAGAGACCACACTGGCTTAACCAGGAGATCTTAAGTTATCTAAAAGGAAAAAAAAGTCCTACAAAAGATGGAAACTAGGTCAAATTACAAAGGATGAATGTAAACAAATAACACAAGTATGCAGGGACAGAATTAGAAAGGCCAAGGCACAAAACGAGATTAAACTAGCTAGAGACATAAAGGGTAACAAGAAAACATTGTACAAATACATTAGAAGCAAGAGGAAGACCAAGGACGGTGTAGGTCCGTTACTCAATGAGGGGGGAAAAACAATAACAGAAAATGCGGAAATGGTATGGGTGCTAAGTGACTTCTTCGTTTCGGTTTTCACCAAGAAAGTTGGTGGCAATTGGACATCTAACGTAGTGAATGCCAGTGAAAATGAGGCAGGATCAGAAGTTAAAATAGGGAAAGAATGAGTTAAAAATTACTTAGACAAGTTAGATATCTTCAAGTCACCAGAGCCTGATGAAATGCATCTTAGAATACTCAAGGAGCTGACTGAGGAGATATCTGAGCCATTAGCGATTATCTTTGAAAAGCCTTGGAAGACAGGAGAGATTCCAGAAGACTGGAAAAGGGCAAATATAGTGCCCATCTACAAAAAGGGAAATAAGGACAAACTGGGGAGTTAGACTAGTCAGCTTAACTTTTGTACCAGGAAAGATAATGGAGCAAATAATTAAGCAATCAATTTGCAAACATCTAGAAAATAATAAGGTAATAAGTAACGGTCAGCATGGATTTGTCAAGAACAAATCTTGTCAAACCAACCTGATAGCTTTCTTTTGACAGAGTAAGAAACCTTGTGAATAGGGGGGAGGCGGTAGATGTGGTATATCTTGTCTTTAGTAAGGCTTTTGATACTCTCCTGCATGACCTTCTCTTAAACAAACTAGGGAAATACAACCTAGATGGAGCTATAGATACTATAAGGTGGGTGCAAAACTGGCTGGAAAACTGTTCCCAGAGAGTAATTATCAATGATTCACAGTCATGCTGGAAAGGCATAATGAGTGGGGTTCTGCAGGGATCAGTTCTGAGTCTGGTTTTGTTCAATATTTTCATCAATGATTTAGATAATGGCATAGAAAGTACACTTATTAAGTTTGCAGATGATCCAAAGCTGGGAGGGGTTGCAGGTGCTTTGGAGTATAGGATTATAATTCAGAATGATCTGGACAAACTGGAGAACTGGTCTGAGATAAATAGAATGAAATTCAATAAGGACAAATGCAAAGTGCTCCACTTAGGAGGAACAATCAGTTGCACACATACAAAATGAGAAATGACTGCCTAGGAAGGAGTACTGCGGAAAGGGATCAGGGGGATCGTAGTGGACTACAAACTAAATGAGTCACTAGTGTAATGCTGTTGCAAAAAAATGAATATGATTCTGGGATGCATTAGCAGGAGTGTTGTAAGAAAGACATACGTAGTAATTCTTTCACTATTCTCCGCTCTGATTAGGCCTCAACTGGTGTATTGTGTCCAGTTCTGGGTGCCACATTTCAGGAAAGATGTGGACAAATCGGAAAAAGTGCAGAGAAGAGCAACAAAAATGATTAAAGGTCTAGAAAACATGACTTAGGAGGCAAGACTGAAAGAATTGGGTTTGTTTAGCCTGGAGAAGAGAAGTCTGAGAGGGGATGTAACAGCTTTCAAGTACATAAAAGGTTGTTACAAGGAGGAGAGATAAAAATTGTTCTTCTTAACCTCTGAGGACAGGACAAGAAGTAATGGGTTTAAACTGCAGCAAGGGAGCTTTAGGTGGACATTAGGGAAATCTTCCTAACTGTCAGAGTGGTTTATCACTGGAATAAATAGCCTAAGGATGTTTTGGAATCTCCATCATTGAAGATTTTTAAGATCAGGTTAGACAAACACCTGTCGGAGATGGTCTAGATATTACTTAGTCCTGCCATGAGTGCAGGGGACTGGACTCAATGATCTCTTGAGGTCCCTTTCAGCCCTATGATTCTATGATTATTTAAAAATTATTTGAATTTTGAGTTGACTCTGCTTTTAATCCAAGCAATGGTTAAAGGGGGTTTGGTTTCTGTTGTTAATCTTTGAACAGTAGTTAGGCCCAAAATAATCTGAGATAAACAAAATTAAGCAAGGTCTTCTCCCAGCGTTCAGCTCATGTAGCACTTAACAAACCTTGCTATTCTATCTATTTGTTCTTTCAGTTGAATTCAAATTGAGTTAATATTTAATTTGCAGCATAATACTCTCCTCTTTCCTCCCTTGTACATGAACTGATTTGTTCTTGCTGCTACTTTTTTATTGAATTGCTAATAGATGTACTGTGCTGTCTCTTCAAATGAGCACCATCATTCCTTGTCACATACAGGCAACAGAAAACCCTATTGATCCTTTATATGTATATTTTTGCTTTTTCTTAAGGACTCAATATATTGCAAAGAGACTAGGCCCATTTCTGCCCCCAGACATCATAAAGGAACAAGTTTTAAATAACATTCTCCTTTAGCTTTCAGCACAGTGCATGTGTATAAATATTCTCCCTCATCCTTCCCTGCTTGATTATTTCTGGGCCTTGGGAGTATGTACACTCTGCCAACTGTGTGACACAACAAAAGTAGAATAAAAAAGTTGTCAGGTTTTGTCCTTTTAAATGACATGGTACAAATGCATGCCATGGTTTAAAACATGCTCCCCTGACAGAAGTCTTTAAATGTTAACAAAGTCCCCTCAATTTTGACAAAATAACTGGCCAAGTCTTAGGACTCACATTCTGATTTTGTAATATATTTGTTTATTAGAATAGGTTACTCTCTCTTGGGTTGACATATTTTTCTCCCAGAATATATGGGTTATATTTTTTTCTTGTGTTGAAATACAAGATATGAGAAGGAAGATTAATTTATCCAGAAGGAAGTGAAAACAGTCTTGAGTTACCTAACAAATAATTGAGCAGTAAATGTAAAATCATTAATTCACAACAGCCCTAAAATAACTTTTCATGGTCCAGTGTGGAGATTTTGATTGGTAACACCACCTGGGAGTGTGCCTGCATTACAAAATGAACAAATTGGAACAAAGATTTCCAGCTAGTTGCATAACATAAAAGTTATGCGCAGCCATATAAGTGGCCATGGTATAAGCAGATTTATGATCTTCATTCATCGTACCTGAGTTGTAGTCAGGACCCTGCATACTTTGCTTCAGGCTAGACCCAAATTCTGCAGTAAATGTCCTTTTTATTGTAGTATCCCGGTGCAGAATTCTGCTGCAGCTTCAAGTAAACTATGAAATGAATGTTTTTATTGAATATGAAAAATGGCATAAATACATCATTCCTTGTGGCTTATTTTGATATGTTCAGTTGATTTTACTCTACGCCCCTATTTTCAGTGTGTTGCAAATTTTATATTGATAGTGCATAGTTGCACAGTAGAAGTTATCGAGAGTGGTTGGGAAGCTGGAGATGGACATTGGGGCCTTTTTGCACTCAGGTATGTTAGCAACAAGAAGGTGGTCAGGGAAAGTATGGGCAACTTACTGAATGGAGGAGACAACCTAGTGACAGATGATGTGGAAAAGGCTGACTTACTCCATGCTTCTTTTGCCTCTGTCTTCACAGAAAAGGTCAGCTCCCGGGCAACTGCACTGGGTAGCACAGTTTTGGGAGGAGTGAGCAGCCCTCAGTGCTGAAAGAACAGGTTCAGGACTATTTACAAAAGCTGGACATGCACAAATCCATGGGGCCAGATGCAGTGCATCCAAGGATGCTGAGGGAGTTGGTTAATGTGATTGCAGAGCCATTGACCATTAACTCATGGGATTGGAGGAGGTCCCGGTTGATTGGAAAAAGGCATACATAGTGCCCATCTTTAAAAAGGGGAAGGAGAAAGATCCAGGGAACTACAGATCAGTCGGCCTCATCTCAGTCCCCGGAAAAATCATGGAGCAGCTCCTCAAGGTATCCATTTTGAAGCTCTTGGAAGAGAGGAAGGTGATCAGAACAGTCAGCATGGATTCGCCAAGGGCAAGTCATGCCTGACCAACCTGATTGACTTCTATGGTGAGATGACTGGCTCTGTGGATGTGGGGAAAGTGGTGGACATGATATTCCTTGACTTTAGCAATGCTTTTGATATGGTCTCCCACAGTATTCTTGCCAGCAAGTTACAGAAGAATGGGTTGGATGAATTGACTATAAGGGGGATAGAAAGCTGGCTAGATCATTGGGTTCAACAGGTAGTGATCAATGGCTTGATGTCTAGTTGGCAGCAGGTATCAAGCGGAGTGACCCAGGGGTTGGTCCTGGGGCCAGTTTTGTTCAACATCTTCATTAATGATCTGGATGATGAAGAGGATTGCACCCTCAGCAAGGAAGCAGATGACACTAAGCTGGGGGGGAATGTAGATATGCGGGAGAGTAGGGATAGGATACAGAGTGACCTACACAAATTGGAAGATTGGGCCCAAAGAAATCTGATGAGGTTCCACAAGGACAAGTGCAGAGTCCTGCAGTTAGGAGGGAAGAATCCCATGCACTGCTACAGACTGGGGACTGACTGGCTAGGCAGCAGTTCTGCAGAAAAGGACCTGGGGGTTACAGTGGACAGGAAACTGGATATGAGTCAAGAGCGTGACCTGGTTGCCAAGAAGGCTAATGGCATAATGGGCTGCATTAGTGGGAGTATTGCCAGCAGATCGAGGGAAGTGATTATTCCCCTTTATTCGGCACTGGTGAAGCCTCATCTGGAGTACTGTGTCCAGTTTTGGGCGCCCCCCCACTACAGGAAGGATGTGGACAAACTGGAGAGAGTCTAATGGAAGGCAACGAAAATGATTAGGGTGCTGGGGCACGTTATTTATGATGAGAAGCTGAGGTAACTAGACTTATTTAATCTGCAGAAGAGAAAAGTGAGAGGGGATTTGATAGTGGCCTTCAACTACCTGAAGGGGGGTTCCGAAGAGGATTGAGCTAGGCTGTTCTCAGTGGTGGGAGATGACAGGACAAGGAGGAATGGTCTCAAGTTGTAGTGGGGGAGGTCTAGACTGGATGTTAGGAAAAACATTTTCACTGGGAGGGTGGTGAAGCACTGGAATGGGTTAGCTAGGGAGGTGGTGGAAACTCTATCCTTAGTGGTTTTTAAGGCCCGGCTTGATAAAGCCCTGGCTGGGATGATTTAGTTGGGGTTGGTCCTGCTTTGAGCAGGGGTTGAACTAGATGACCTCCTGATGTCCCTTTCAATCCTAATCTTCTATGATTCTGTGATTAGCCAGAGCTTAAGGATAAGTAGTCTCTATCTATTGAGTTCGTTATTTTATCTTTTTTTAAAATATGTGGTTTGTCTTTACTTTTTTACACAATATGTTTGACTCCTTATTTAATATTTAGTTATAAAATTGGGTTGCTCATGGTTCTAACTGAGGCAGAGAGACTCCAAATGATGTATGGGGGAGCTTAGTCATGACCTACAAAGAAATACTATTGTTTTAAATTTTTAAATTTATTTGTAATGTTTTTTTTAAAATAATTTATTCCTTTTTTCCACTATAAATATAAGGTCTTGGCTGTCATGTTTTTGTTGGAAGACTGCTTAAAGAATAGGAGTAGATAATTTAACACCCTTGAGTTTGAAATGTGGGTTGGGTTGCATCTTTCACAAAGACAGCATTTTCCCCAGATATCTGTAAGCAGTTTGAGTTATACAGGTGTTAAAAAATTTTTTTTGAGCTGTTTGACTAATATCTAATTATATAATTATTACCATTATCATGTGTTTACTTATATAATGTCCCAAAATGTTTTTAAGAGCTTCATACAAATAGAATGACCTAATACCTGCCCTGAAGAGTTTTCAGTCTAAAATTTTAGAAAAGAGACAGTGAATGATAGTAACGACAGAATAGGAATAGGGGGAGAAGAGGACCAGGCTTACTAAAAATGAACTAATTGCCCAAAATAAGGTAATTAGATAATTGTTCAAGTTTCAGTCTCTTGTCATGCCTTAATCCCATTACTTCTCCCGGGAAGTCAAGATGTTTAGAGGCTACTGTGAGAGCAGCCATATAAGGATTATATTATAATTATAATTAATTATAATTATATTATATTATAAGCCATATAAGGCAGATATATATTTCTAATTCTAAAAAAAGAGAAGAAATTTGCTTTTCGGGAGGGGTGGGGAAGGTGGAGAGGATTTTAGACCATCTTCACTGATTATAAAGATGTTAAAAAAGGATGTGTTTTTCCTTAACAGATAATTGTTAAATTTCATCCTGCACTAGATGCCTGTGTACATGGTTTTTCCTTTCATACTTATTTGTCCAAGTTTTTTTTTTTAAGGCCACATCCTGAGGATTAATACTTCGAGGATGTTAATGTACCGTTTTATTTCTTGTAATAAAAATGTGTCTCTTGATAGTACAACCTCAGAATGCTGGGGGCTGTTTAATTTATCCATCCCCTATGGAATTGTCTGTTGTCCCTGTCTAGCCTGTATAGTCTATTACTGCTTAATACATCTGGAAATTCAGATCAGTAGTACCCTGCCTGGACATGTAATGGTGATTGAGAAAGAAGAGCTTTATCTTTCTGTATGTAGAATTATACTAACTTGTGATGGCCTCCCTCTTGTTCTTGAAGCTCTGCATGTATTTTTGCTTCACGGGGCATCTGGCAAAGGAATTTGAGTACATGCTACTAGAGGAATCTGTAAACTTGTCTGTTCTTGAGATTGGGGCTTCTGCACAGCAGTATTGGCTCATCCTTAGGCCTTGTCTTCACTGGGAAAACACTTTTTTTTTACTATGTGTTATCAAATGGTAAAATCAGAGAGTGGATAGGGACATTATAGTTGTAAAGTGTTAGCAAGCTGAAATGCTAGGTTTAGCTAACATGTCATAACTCCCTCCTCCCCATGCACCATTAATTTAAAAACCTTACAACTTCACTACATGGTTTAGAAAAACTAGGATTTTATTAGTTTCTGAAGTCTGAAAGCAGAAAACAATTTCAATTCATCAGTCTGTTGTCTAAACAATTCTGCAAGAAGTATACAGGATTAATCTGTTGCCTTTATTTTTCAGCAAGCTTTTGTCACAAAGGCTGGTATTCATGGCCAGTCACTTTGGCCATATTATCTCAGAAGCAATGCCTGTAATTATTTCCTTGTTTTGAAGATCCAAGAGTCTGTTAGCATGTTGAGATACCGCATTGTCGTGGTTTTTTTTTTAAGATGGTTAATTCAAATCACATTTGTAAAATGATATTTCACAACTTCTCATTTTCCTAATCATCATGCAGATAAACAGTGGGGATCATGACATTAGGATAAGTAAGTAGCTTATGATTTTGCCTTGGAGAGAGAAACTCTTGCTGTTTTCCACTCTGCCCCTTCCCTTTGGGCTACGTAGCAGTAATAAATGAGCAAGTCCAGAGCACTTTAAGATAGATAGTTAATGGTGCTGTGCCTGAGCCAACAGGCCTCTTTCCACAGCATCTGTCACAATTCATAGTCATTAGCATATCTTTAATGGCTTCTTTTCAAAATAATTTCTACTAGGGCATATAGAATACATCAAGGGAAGAAAATCTGACATTGAAAAGGGAATTCCAAACATAGGCAAATGTTCTTGCCCACGTAAAACTTAGGAGTAAAATATATCTTTTCATATACAGAGGCTCAGAACCCATTATGAGCCATTTAATTTATTTTCCACACTTCAAAGTTGACTTTTGAAGCCAATTTTTGATCTCCCGCATGCTTTCTTTATGCTTCTGACGTCCCAGGGATGAGCCTCTTCCAGTGTTTTTTTTATTGTCCTTTTTGTATTTAGAGCACAGACACTGATCTAACATCTTAACAGAGGAAATAGAAATGTATACAACACAAGAGTGGCCAAGTTATTTGTATTGTGAAAAGCTGAACTGAGGGGCTACCAACAGAATTTTCAAAATTAAGTCATGATGGTGGACCACACTTAACTTAGAGTGTCTGGTGTTTTGGTGTAAGTGAAGAAAGATTTCACTAGAATGTAAATCAGAATTTCTTTTAATGCTTTTGAAGGCTGGGAAAGAGGAGGTTGAGTGTAGGGAGAAGAAGAGTGTTATTTCTATGTTTAAATACTCGGGACGTGCTCATGGTATGGTGATGGAGATCATACAAGTACCTAGATAAATAGATCTGTAAAGGCTGGAATGGTTTTTGCTAGGCTGTACTGTAACTAAATTGATATTTTGAATTTCCATTTCTCCTATATCACCCACCAATTGAAAAAAGAACCACAAAAAACCATAGCTATTTCTTACAGAAGTTTGTAAAGGTGAGAGTTAGAACAAGATAGTGAACTGAGGGGACCTTTCTTTGAATACTTTGGCCACAAATGTCCTGTAGAATTCAAGAAAAAGTAGGTAAGATTTTTATAGAAGTTTGGTGTGCACTTAAAGTCTACTTTAGTGTTTATTTTAGCTCATTTGACCTTATGGAAAAACATAGAGGGAAAGGTACTAAAGGGAAAGCCCATATATTCACCTTCAGTAGCATTTCTTCCTAGCCTGATAGATTAATTTCTTGTTGTTGGTTGAATAAAAATTTCTATACTCCAGCTGGTGCATTTGGAGGCTGTTGGAAATGAGATTGTCAGACTACCTTTCCTAGAAGACAGGTTGCTACTTCCTACAGTAGTAGCTGCAGCTTCCCAGTGGCCTTCAAGGACAGCATCAAGCACACTACAGTGCGATAGTGCTGAGACAAAGGCCCGGGACTGTGGATAGTTTCACATCTCAGGAGGAAAGTCTTTGAAAGATTATGGGGAGGGAAAATAAGTAATTTCTGGTAACTGCTGCTGAATCTGGTAGCACCCATAGGTCTAGCGAGATCCCATCACAATCATTGTCAGGTGAAAAGATGCCCTAAATTGGGAGTGAAGTCACAGCTCTTGCAAGTTCCTTGAAATGTTTTCCTTAACCAGCAATCATGTCTGCTTTATTTGGATGGAAATAGATATTTTTAATCTCTATTCCATCTACTTATCGTGATCAAACGTTGGTTTAGTAGGGGAACAGTTCTGTAGGCTTGGGGGAAAAAATATGGTTGAGTATCATCTTCATATTGATGGCATTGCAGCATATGACTAGCCTGTGGATGGGGAGGGGTGTTTAAATGCAATAGTGGATTTCTTAAGAGTATTTCTGTTAACATTATCTTTGTTATAAACATTGTCTCTGTTATTGTTGCTATGTAAAGTGTATAAATAGTGAAGTATATATTGAAAGAGCTTATGGGTGTGTCTAATGGCCAGAGATTAGATGATTTTTGGAATATCAAATGATTAATTTTCATGTTGTTATTGCCCAATTTGGGAATTTCTGCTAGTCACAGTCTGTCATTTCCTAACTTTTGAATGCTTGACTTTGTATGCACGCACACACACTATGTTAAAATAATGTTCTGGTTGCAAAATCAAGCATTCAAAAATTAGGAAATGCTAGAATTAAGGTTGTTCTTCGAGTAGTGTTCCAGTGGATGCTCTGCTTTAGGTGGTGGAGCACCTAATAGGGGTGCATATCTCGAAGAACCATTGTGACTGCACAAGGTGAGTAACTTCCTCTTGCTGTGAAACATTGAGTTAGCTCCCTTGTGTGTATGCATTATGGTACAATTACATGATCGCATGCTGGTTTTTTTATTTTGTATAACAATGCTAAGTACTCTGAAAAGGTAGACCTTAGGAGTCTCAAGTTGTGCACCCAAAATTAATGAACACTTGACAATTTTGGCCTTAATTTTTGTGCCTCAGTTCCCATCTGTAAATGGGGATAGTAATTCCACCTCACGGTGATACTGTGAATAGAAATTAATATTTGTGAACCACTCAGATACTATGGTAAAAGCACCATAGAAATTCTTATGAGGATATTAATCATTCGGTATGCAGTGCAGAATTTGGATGGTGTGTCAGGTAAGGTTGGGGCCACCCATTGAATGTGGATGATAAAAAGAAATATTAAATAACTACCCATTCAGGGAGCACCATCCATCTACTATCCCCAACAGCCCAGTCACCCTGAGTGGAAAGGTCGATGTCGTGCTGCTCCCCGAGAAGTCACTTCTGGTCACGGTCACTGGAGCACCCCACATCAGCGGGGCACGGAGCAAGATAGCCCAGTTGGCATCGGTTGTGGTTCCCGGCACCGGGTGAAGCTTGTTCCAGGAGGCAGCACCTATCCAGGTTGCCTGCAAGAGGCCACTCCTCAGAAGGAATCTGGCACCGCTCCCCAGCACCGAAGAGTTCACCCACACCGGTGTGGTGCAGAACCCGGTTGCTGGTGGCAGACTAGGCACTGAGGGGGAAGTGGCGCCATAAGTCATCAGTGCCTAGTTGCCGCTCCAGGCGTTCCAGTTCACGGTTGGAGCATGATTCCCCGCGTCGGCACCGGTCATGGCACCAGCACTGGGGCTTGTTGTCATCAAGATTGACAACGCCAAGAGGTCGTTTTCCAGAGTGCCGGAACATCCACAGATTGGGTCATTGTTCCCCCTTCACTGGGTTTTTCGCTGCATACCCCCTGCCTGTATCTTGCATACCCCAAGGGGTACGCGTACCACAGGTTGAGGAACTATGGTTAGGCAATCCAGTAATCAAAGGCAGTCATTCTGAAGATGTGCCCGAGGATGGCGTTCCAGCCTGTTCCCTGGATTCCCTTCCTCCCCCCTCCGCCCCCGGTCCCTTCCTGAACTGCCTAGCTTCCTTCCTGTCCAAATGGGCCAAGGTCATTTTGCACCGCTGGGTCCTTGGCATAGTTTCGGCAGGCTATGCCCTCCAGTTTGCTTCTATCCCTCACAACAACACTCCCTTCCCGTCCCTTTTCAGGGACCCCTCTCACACGGAACTCCTCATGGAAGAGGTAGAGACCCTTCTCAGCCTGGGGGCCGTAGAAGGGGTTCCACCGGGCAAGAGGGGAAAAGGGTTTTACTTGAGGTAATTCCTCATCCCCAAAGTGAAAGGGGGTCTCAGGCTTATAGTAGGCCTGCATCGTCTCAACAAATATCTCAAGAGACTGAAATTTTGCATGGTCTCCATTGCCTCCATCATTCTCTCCCTGGATCCAGGAGACTGGTATACCGCCCTCGACTTAAAGGACACATACTTCCATATTTCTATTTTCCCCAGCCACAGACGTTTCCTCCGTTTTGTGGTAGCTGGCTCCTACTACCAGTTTGCAGCGTTGCCCTTTGGCCTTTCCTCGGCCCCAAGGGTGTTTATGAAATGTATGGTGGTATTGGTGGCGCACCTGGGGTGCAAGGGGGTCCAAATTTTCCCTACCTGGATGATAATCTGGACCTGGGCCCTGGACCTGCCCCTGAACAGTGTAAGTCTGACATGTGCCACCTGCCGCCGGCTAGGCCTGCTAATAAAAGAGCAGAAGTCCACACTAACTCTGGTGCGGCCAATAGAGTTAATTGGGGCAGTCCTGGATGCTTCCTAAGCCAGAGCTTTCCTTCCCCAGCCGCACTTCAAGGTGATGTCTGCCATCATAGCTCGCATGCACCTCTGCCCCGGCTACAACAGCCAGACACTGTCTGCAGCTGTTAGGCCACATAGCAGCCTGCACTTGTGTGGTGAGGCCGGCTCGGCTGAGACTCAGACCACTTCAGTTGTGGCTCGCTTCGGTTTATGCCCCGAGCAGACATTCCCTGGACCAGGTGGTTACAGTCTTCCCTGCCCCAGGTCCTGGCCACACTACACTGGTGGTGGAGCCCCCGGGGCAGTGTTGAGGGGTGTGCTATTCGAGGAGCTAGTCCCCTCAGTCACTCTGGTATCGGATGTCTTGGACTTAGGGTGGGAGGCCCATATCAGCACCAACCTTGGCACACAAGGGGTCTGGTCGAGGGAGGAGAGGCGCATGCATGCACATCAATGTGAGAGAGTTAGGGGCTATTTGCCTAGCCTGTGGAATATTCCTCCACTTTATTGCGGGCAAGATGGTGCAGACAATACAGCGGCCATGTATTACATCAGCAGATGCGGGAGCCCATTCCTCAGCCTTCTGCAAGGAAGCAATTTGTCTGTGGGACCTGGTGGCGAGGCACAGTTTTCACATAGTAGCCTCTCCCCTACCTGGAGCGAGGAACGATGAGACGGACCACCTCAGCAGGTCATTCTTACTTTGCCACAACTGGTCGTTTCATCCAGGTGTGATCTCTATGATTTTCCAAAGGTGGGACTCTCCCCAGGTGGATCTGTTTGTGTCAGCATGGAACAGGAAATGCCCGTAGTTCTGCTCCCTCCATGGTCTGGCGGCCGGGTCACTCTCAGATGCCTTCCTTCGGCAGTGGTCGGGGAGCTTCATGTACACATTTCCTCCCATGCCTCTTCTTCATAAAGTCCTGCTGAAAATCAAGAAGGACAAGGCGGATGTTATCCCTGGTTCAGCATGCTGCTAGACCTAGTGATCACTGCCACTGCTGGAGCTACCAAGACAGCACGGTCTCCTGTCCCAGGACTACAGTCACTTGCTACACCTGAACCTGGACTCCCTACACCTCACAGCATGGGGGCTCTGTGGCTTAGCACAGATGAGTGAGCCTGTTCGGGTGCACGTCTAGCAAATCCTGCTGGGTAGCAGGTAACCTTCCACACAGGTCATGTATCGGGCAAAATGGAAGCGATTTACCTGTTGGGCAGAGTCCCAGGGAATTTTGCCTGGGTTGTCGTTGATACAGGCGATCCTGGAGTACTCGTTGCAATTAAAACTCTAGGGACTAGCCGTAGCCTCCCTGAAGGTCCACCTAGAGGGTACCGTATTTCCCCATGTATAAGACGCTCCCATGTATAAGACGCACCTTAATTTTGGGGCCCGAAATTTGAAAAAAAAATGTATTACGGTACATCAGTGGTTCTCAACCTTCTTTCCCCCGATTACCACTCGGGCCAGGTACAGTCGGGTCAAGTAACACTTGACCCGACGGTACCCGACCCGAGTACCACTCGGGGAAAAAAAGGGAGGGGACTTGCGGCGGGGTTTCGCGGCGGCGGTGGGAGAGATTTCCGGCGCGGCTTCCCGGCGGCAGGGAGAGACGGGCGGTGGGGTTTCGTGGCGGAAACAATACCCGCCGCCGAAACCCTTCCGCCCGTTCCCCTTCTTCACCGGCAAAGCTTCGCAGGGGTGGGAGGGAAGGCCCATTCGGCGGCAGCGCGCGTACCACCCGGCCCTGGGGTAAAAAAATCTACAACCGCTGTATAAGACGCACCCAGTTTTTAGACCCCAAATTTTTCGAAAAAAGGTGCGTCTTATACATGGGGAAATACGGTATATTGGCATTCCAACAGCCTTTGAAGGGGAGATGAGTTTTCTCTCACCCTATGATAATTAGGTTCCTGAAAGGGGTGGAAAGGCTCTATCCGCAGGTCCGTGACCCGGTGCCTCCTTGGGATCTCACCCTGGTCCTCTCACTGCACACGGGGCCCCTCTTCGAGCCTATGGCCACATGCCCTTTACTGCTGCTGTCATGGAAGGTCGTCTTCCTGGTGGCCATTACCTCAGCTAGGAGGGTCTCTGAGATTAGGGCGCTGACTTTGGAGCCTCCTTATACTATGTTCTATAAAGACAAAATTCAGTTGCGGTCACACCCGGTCTTCCTGCCTACGTTTCATTATAACAATTTTTTTCTCTTCCCAAACCACATGGTTTGGAGGAGGAGAGGAGGTTGCGCAGTGGCTGATCGGATGAAAGTGGCTGATCGGATGAAAGGCTTACTGTTTCCGCCCAGCGCATCTCTTTGTGAATAACTTCCTGCATCAGGTGAAGCAGATGAAGGTGCCCCTTCCAGGGATAATTACAGCCCACTCAACCAGAGCTCAAGCTTCATCCACAGCCTTCCTAGCAAGAGTGCCTGTGCAGGACATCTGCAGGGCTGCCACCTGGTCGTCTGTACACACCTTCACTTTCCACTGCATCATCGTCTAGCAGGCGTGGGACGATGTGGGCTTTGGCAGAGCGGTGCTGTAGGCAGCTCATCCATAACTCTGGCCCACCTCCAAGGTATTGCTTGTGAATCACCTATAATGGAGGGAATATGAGCAAGCACTCGAAGAAAAAAAGGCAGTTACTTACCTTATAACTGTTGTTCTTTAAGATGTGTTGCACATCTCCATTCCATGACCCATCCCTGCTGCCAGAGTTGGCAGCAAGAGGGAACTGAGGGTGCGTAGGGCTGGCAGCACCTCATGTACCGCGGCATGTGCGTGGGGCTCCAGGGTGTGCTGGAGCCGGCCCTATGGGTACTGCTAAAGGGAAAAAAGTTCCGGTGACCGTGCACGAAGGTGCACACACACCTACAATGGAATGGACATGAGTTACAAGAACAAGAGTTACAAGGTAAGTAACCGTCTTTTTTGTAACAAACAAAAGGGCAGAGTTGAGGCTGTGCATGCCTCCTTAACATTGGCATTTTCTGAGTTTTGAGCGCTGAACTCCCAACAGTGCAACCTTAAGATTAATATGACATTTGTAGGCTTCTGTATATATTTATGTTGAGGATATAATTTAAGTAGCCAAAATTTTTAATGTCCATATTTTTTGTTTGGTTTTTCTTTCATCTTGTGCAGGCTATTTTTATTTGTATGAGAGATAATTTAAAATTCTCCTCTTAAGAAAATAAAAATTGTTGTCTGGAGTCAGTGCAGGTATGAACAAAGAATGATTCTGGGTGACTTAGTCGCTTTGCTTGCTTAAACTGGTCGTGAATTTAGTACTGTTTGAATATCAATCTTTCCTTCCCTGTATTTCAAATCTGTTTGCAAGCTCCATTTTAATTTTTTGTTTTCTTGACCTTTTTAGCAAGGTATAATTTATTTCAAGATGTTAAAAAAAGCAATTATATTATTTCTGTTTTTGGTAGGTGCAACCAAATATTTCATTTGCAATGTGTCAACCCAGTTTTATAACAGTTCTAAATATGGGCATGGATTATTAAGTAATTTTGCTTCCTCATTCAGCTAGGTCTGCATTTGTTAACTTAATGTTTCTTTCCATTTTTATCAGCTGTGTCTGTAATGAAATGACATGTAATTTTTTCTATTTACATTTCGTATAGCAGATCAACATTTTTTTCTACCAATGGTGTGTGTGCTAGTACTTAGAATCATAGAGTTGGAAGGAACCTCAGGAGATGATCTAGTCCAACCCCCTGCTCAAAGCAGGACTAACCTCAGCTAAATCATCCCAGCCAGGGCTTTGTCAAGCCGCAGCTTAAAAACCTCTAAGGATGGAGATTCCACCACCTCCCTAGGTAACCCATTCCGGTGTTTCACCACCCTCCTAGTGAAAAACTTCTGCTCATGTTTTAGTATCGGATATCATAACAATGGTGTCTGATCTCTACACAGTTCTATGAAATTAAAGAACCTTCTGTTCATCTCTTTGTGTTTGAGAATAATCATTTGAAGAGGGAATATTTTCCCCATTTTACCCCCTCTATATTGTTTGCTCATGTGTGTAATGTATATCATGCCTGTGACAGGGTTATGTGGAAAAGGCCACTTTCAGTAGCTGTGCCTTCAAGACTTGATCAGCCAGCGATTTAGGGTTCATTAATTTCATTATCTCTTGAAAACCTGCTGGAAAATTCTGGGAGTAAAGTTTCATGGAGACACAGAACTTGCTCTTTACTAATCTTGCATTTCAGTACTGCTCTTATTTAACTCGTGTGCAGCGTTGTTGTAGCCATACTGCCAAGGATAGTAGAGACAAGGTGGGAGAGGTAATATCTTATATTGGACCAGCTTCTTGTCTCTTTCATCAACTGAAGTTGGTCCGATAAAAGATATTACCTCACCCAGCTTGTCTTACTTGATTCAGTAGTTTTAAAAAATGTACTAGCTCTCCTCCAGATCTGTAGTTATTATTGGCAGAATGAAGGCCGTTCTGCCTCATGTGATCTCTTTAATCCCTGTGTACATAGTTCAGTTTATGCTTCTAAAGATTTCATTGGAAGTTGAAATTAGCCAGAACTGTTTTGTGGTCTTCCAAGGAATTTTAATATATTCTGCTTCTTGGGGTCAAGGTGTGTGAAACATTGAGAAGCCTTGGAATGTCATTGTGTTATCTTGTGCTTGATTCTGAGGTGGTTTAGAATGATTACACTATCACTCTTCTATTATGCCCTTCTCAAACAGTTTTTCACACTATATTTAAGGCACATGTCTTGTTTAGGTGCTGTAGGAATATGAAGGGAAGTGCAACATCTTTAACTCTTCTACCTCTTGCTTACATTGTTCTGTGGATCTGATGTCAAGGAAGAACTGAAAAGAAGACTTACAGAAATAGAAAATATATTGAAAAACTTTGAGGGAGATGCTAGATTGCTACTAATGTTCTGAGGTCAATTAAAGAGAGAGGATTTCTTCTTTGGGTCCGTTTTCTCCAGGGTGGATTGATTGTTTTAAATCAAAATCATTTATATCAGCAAGCAGGAAACCTTGATTTAAAGAATCAGTTTTAATTGTGTTTTTCATTTGTACTTATTTTCCTAAAGAGAGGTTGATTCTCATTGGTTGAGAACCACTACAAAAAAATTTCTTTGCAACTAAATATAGCAATTATATTCAATGTGGCACTTCTTTTTTTTTGCTAACTGGGAGGACACATAAGAATAGCCATTCTGGGTTAGACCAATTGTCCATCTAGCCCAGTATCTATCCTGTCTTCTGACAGTGACCAATGCCAGATGTTTCAGAGGGAATGAACAGAATAGAAAATTGAGTGATCCATCCCTTGTTGTCCACTCTCAGTTTCTGGCAGTTAGAGGCTAGGGACACCCAGTGCATGTGGTTGCATCCCTGAGCATCTTAGCTAATAGCCATTGATGGACGTACCCTCCATGAATTTCTCATTCTTTTTTGAACCCACTTACAGTTTTGGCCTTCACAAGAACCCCGGTAATGAATTTGAGACCGATTGTGCATTGTGTGAAGAACTTCCTTTTGTTTGTTTTTAAACCTGCTGCCTACACCATATACAATTATATAGCTTAACATGCTGTTATTCAGATTCCTAATTTTTACATATTTTATTATGTTAGAAAATGAAATAATGCATTTATTTATTGGCTAAATATTAAGTTTTTATTTGTGATTTGTGTCAAGATCTATTTGAATGGAAATTGAAATTCAATTAAAAATGCACAAAAACAGCATTTTGATTTTTTTAATTTAGTTAAATATACTACTTTATGTGTTCTTGATACACTAGAAAAAAGTGATCAAAAAGTTTAACAAATCGTGTTTTGCATTTAAAACATTTATTAAACAAAGGAAGTATTATATTTAATTAGTGACCTGATCTGATTCTTTTTGATTGCCATCTCCTTCAAGATTTTAGAATTAGTACATCTCATCTTCTTACATCTAGTTTTTATTCAGAAATTGGAAGAGGAAAACAAACTTTTCTGCTTTTTCAACTCCCAAGTGGTTTCTAACTTTGAATGAATTAGTCATTGAACTGAACTATTTGAATAAACTGAGATGAAGAAAATACTCTCTTTGTACATGCAGAAAAGCCTACTGCTGTCAAAAGATGGCTTAGAACTTCAATCAAACTATCTGGTTCTAGGTGCTTAGCCACTGACTTCCACCAGTTCAGTGGTTTTGACTTTCTTTAAAACTTGGCAGCAAAAATATACTATTCAAACACTATTCACTGTATTTAATTTAAATGATTTTAAAATATTATAACAAGTTTAGGCCTTAACACAAGTTATCAATTACAAATTTAATTTTAAATACATTTATTTAAAAACAAACCTGTATTTAATTTAAATAAAACATCCAATTTTTATTTTAAAAAAAAACCATTGAGCCTCCTGGTTCCCTCCCCCCGCCCATGTTATTGACAAAACACTCAACCTGAATGATACTGGGCCCAGTGTAGTCTAATTGGTACAGATTTTTGTGGCTTCACTAATCAGCAAACCCTGGCATGTTGAGGTGTCCTAAACTTTTGTCTCCCTAGCAACGAAGAAGGTGGACAAAAAGATACGTTAGCCAGTTTTTACTATTGTTCAATTCTTGCTGTGAGTGTTGCATGATTAATCATGCAATGAGGACTAAATCTGGATGGCTGCTGAATTAGATGTAGTGTCAGCAGGAATGTTGTTCCTGAAAAACTTAAAAATTTGGTTTTCTAGTGTGCAGTGCTCCCACTTGCACTGCCTGCAGTGATCTGGGATGCTTAATTTTGGAGGAGAAGATTTGGGAGGAAATGGAGTATGTCAAGCAATTAGATGAAGGCTTCCTTCAATTCTTGTGGAATTCTGTGCTTTCTTTTACATATAATACCACTCCCCCACCAGCACGATCTACACTGTCAATCCTATATATCTTGTATTTGGGTATTATTGTGCCCCATTGATTATCATTATTTCACTAAGTTTCTGTGATTCCTATTATATCAATATCTTCATTTAATACCAGGCATTTGAGTGCATCTGTCTTATTTCTGGACTTCAAGATCATATTTAAACATCTCCTTCACAGAGCAGATCTCTTTGTCAGATAGTTTTGCTGTTATAGCGAAGTTGAAATGATGTTTAGATTTACCTGTAAATTATTGGTTGAGAGAGGACTGATGTTTGGACAGGTTAGCAACATCATTGTGTTTCACATAGGTACTGAAGAAAGTATACTACAGAATACATTATTCTAAATGACTGTAACCTGTATCAGCAGCTAAAATACATAAGCACAAGATGACATCATGTCTGAATGACTCAGTGGTGTGTCATTTGCACCCAGACCAGCTATTATAAGCTGGATAGTATATTAAGAAAAGAATCAAAACTAGTCAGACTATTCCTGTAATAGGTGTGTTCTGATACGAGACATCTGTCTTGTCCCTCTCAATCATACCTGTTCAGTGGACTGTTCCTTCTCTTTTTTTTGTGATTTTTCTTGTTCTTTCTTTTTTATAGAATACACACTCTCTCTCTAAACTGCAGATCTGTCATTTGAAGGGTTTCTTGCCTTTTCTATATCAGTTGCGGGGGATTGAGGGAAATTATTAATTTTACATTGGTTTCCTGTTCCTTCATGGACATATTATTTTAGGTAGTTTTGTGCTCTATAATAGTGGTTTTCAACCAGGGGTACACAGAGGTCTTCCAGGGGATACTCAACTCATCTAAATCAGTGTTTCCCAACCTGGTGGTTGCGACCCCCATGGCAGTCGTGGGCGGGTTTTAGGGAAATCGCAAATGCAGGGCCAGCATTAGGAGGTGGCAAGCAGGGCTATTGCCCAGTGTCCCATGTCACAGGGGACCTCTGTAAGCTAAGTTGCATGCTTTAGCCCTGGGCGACAGGGCTCTTGCTTCAGACAAGGCTCACAAGTGAAAAACAGGCTCAACTTGCATACTGAAATGAAGTACAATATTTATATTCCAATTGATTTATTTTATAATTATATGGTAAAAATGAGAAAGTAAGCAGTTTTTCAGGAAAAGTGTGCTGTGACACTTTTGTATTTTTATGTCTGATTTCATAAGCAAGTAATTTTTAAGTGAGGTGAAACTTGGGGTACACAAGACAAAACAGACTCCTGAAAGGGGTACACTAGTCGGGAAAGGTTGAGAACCGCTGCTCTATAAGAGCTGCTGGTTCTATGCAGCAATATCTAAATTAGATAGATGTCTTTCCTAGGGGCAAGCCTTCTGCATAAATTCCTACCCACTCACTTATTCCTTGTGATTGTAACATGTTCCATAGGGTTAGGCAGTTAGTGATCCTGATCTCAGGGGAAATGGAAGTTGATTATCTTGATGTGATCTTTATCCCCAAATCATGAGTCACTGCTGCTATCCAAGCTGGCTAGGGGGGTTCCCCAAATTTTAGAAGGGTTTGCCATCATCCTGCAGTTTGCTTGAAAGGCATGCAATTCCACAGCATAGTTCATGCAGAATACTACCATGGCATCTTAAGAAAATGTCATTTACAGGTACTGTAACTAATTTTCTCAAGCTTGTAGTTGATCGAATGATATAGAAAATTGTTGCATTTGTCATTATTTTAAATGGGTAGGGTATACTGCTGAGTGTGGAACTGACAATACAAAAAATCACAACTTGTACTAATAGTGAGAAAAGAAAACTATTTTATACTCTATTAAACTGTACCACATCATAAATAATTTATGCTCAGCCTTGCTCTGTTCTGTATCAAAGATGTTAAGCTAGTCACTTTAGGCACATTTTAATGAATGTAACAGTTCTTCAAGTGCTTGCTCATGTCCATTCCACTATAGGTGTGTGCACGCCTCCGTACACAATTACCCGGAACTTGTTTCCCCTTAGCAAACCTTGTAGGACCGGCTTCGGCGCCCCCTGGAGCCCCGCATACATGCTGTGGTATATGAGGCGCTGCTGGCCCAGTGCCCCTCAGTTCCTTCTTTCTGCCCATGACAGTTGCTGGAATTAGCCTTGCTTGCATCACAAGTACTATTCCACTTGTTTGGACTTGTTTATTGTGTTTGTAGTTTTATAGTTTAGTTAAATAGTTGTTAATAGTGTAGTTAGAGAAAAGGTAATCCCCTCTGGGACTTAGCACGACCAGGGCATGCCCCGGTCCCCGGGCTTTAAGCCGTGTGCCTCCTGCGGGAAGGCCTTCCCACTCAGCAACCCCCATGACAGCTGCCTTAAGTGTTTAGGGGAAGCCTACCACAAGAACAAATGTAAGATCTGCAAGGCTTTCAGACAAAGGACTCAAAAGGACAGAGAAATTTATTTGAAAGCCTTGCTTATGGAGGCAATGCTTGCCTGGTCTGTGCGCCTACCCACTCTGTCTCGCTTCCGAGCATGGGTGCGCTGTTGACACCATCTGCAACTCGGCACCGTGCAGCTTCACCGGCACTGAAGAAGAAGCAGTGCGTGGAACGCTTTTCAGCCTTGCCTACGCTGCCTCTGCCCCACCCTCCGCCAAGGGAGAAGGGGCTGGTGTCACAGGGGAAACCTGTGTTGGGTCCCCGTGAATTGCGGAGGAGATCCCCGGCACGGGGAGGAAGATCTCCCACCAGACGGCCACCTAGGGTGGAGCGAGCAGAGCTGTTCCCCTAGTAGTCGCTCCAGGTCGGTGTCGTCGAGCCGACCTGCACTGACAGGGGACATGGAGTCTCCCTCCCGAAGCTGACGTTGATCCCCGGCACCGGGAGCAGCCCAAGTCAGAAGATGGCGCTGATCAAGGTCCCCCGCTGGGCGATGCTCATCGGACAGCTCCTGTTCCTGCTCACTGGCACCAAACAGTTCTCCCACATGGAGGCGGTGCAGAACCCGGTCATCGGAGTTGGGCTTGGTACCAAGGAGTTTACCCACACTGAGGTGGCGCTGAACCCAGTCCCTGAAGGCTGCCGTGGAGACGTGGGGCAAGCGGCACTGGAAGTTGTCGGTACTGAGACAACATTCCGTGACGTCTAGCTCTTCGGAGCTCGACCCCGCTCATCAGCACTGTTCACGGCGCCAAAGTCTTTCCTCATCATCCTCGAGGTCGGTGTTGTTGAGGGGGCGTTCTACAGTAAGATGGCGCACCTGTGGCTTGGAACACCACTCCCCTCCGGCACAGTACCGCAGAGCCAGGGCCTCGGACTCAGATGCTGCCTCGGGGTCTTCCGGGGGGGGTAGTCGTTGGGTGAGCTGACGTACTCACAACGTGCCAGAGCCCCCGGTACAGTTAGCCCCCGGATGGCCCCAAGGTCAGTGGCCACCTCAATGGCCTTATTGTGCCCCCTGGGGTCTCCAGGTGGGGCCTGGACCCCAATCACTCAAGTCTTCAGGGGTGCAATCCAGGCCTTCGGTACCAGAGAAGGCCCATCATCACTCCTCGGATGAGGAGTCAGACCCACAGGAGGGAACCTCAGTGGGCACCGCATATTGCCACCAGGGGGCACACCCTCAGGCTGCACCCCTGCAATCCTCCTCGCTGGATGAGGCAGTCTCCCAGGATCACTCTGCACCACTGGATGACTTCAGGGCACACCAGGAGCTGCTCAAGAGGGTTGGAGGTGGAAGAACTAAAAGAGGCCGCAGACCGTCTCTTTAATGTGCTGGTGGTGGCTGCCCTAGCTTGGGTAGCCCTCCCAGTCCACAAAGGGGTCCTTAAAATAGTGACGGCTCTGTGGCAAACCCCTTCCTTGGTTCCCCCGATGTCAAAGGTGGCCGAGAAGAAATATTACATTGTGGCCAAGGGGTTTGAGTATTTGTTTACTCATCCCACCTCTGGGACCTGGTGGTTGATGCTGCTAACCAGAGAGATAGGCAGGGACAGCCCAGGTCGACTCCCAAGAACAAGGATAACGAGAAGTTGGACTGGTTTGGGAGAAAAATTTATTCAACGGCAAGCCTCCAGTTTAGGATTGCCAATCAATAGGCTCTCCTGGGCAGGTATAATTTTAATCTGTGGGACTCCCTGAGACTTTCTGCTGAGGCCCTGCCCCAGGACCAGGCCATATATTTAAACACTATCGTGGAGTAGGGTACCGTGGTAGCTAGAGCAGTGCTCCAGGCTTCCTCGGATGTGGCTGATTCGGCGGACAGGGCTTTAGCCTCCACCATTTGCATGCGAAGGTGCTCGTGGCTCCAATCCTCCGGACTGTCCCAGGAGGTTCAGCAGTCCATCCAGGACCTTCCCTTTGATGGGTCAGCCATGTTTTTGGACCAGACTGATGCGAAGTTGCATGGTCTGAAGGACTCCAGGGCCACGCTTTGCTCCCTGGGCCTTTATATGCCTCAGCTTCTAGGCATCAGTCACATCCCCAGGCTTAGCAGCAGCTGCCAAGGTTTCAGCCTAGGCCATTCCAGTCCTATAGGCAACGGGACAGAAATAGGGGGTCTAGAAGATGAAATCAGCCCCCCCACAAGGGTCCCCCAGGAGGTTGGGCAACCAAAGGTGACACTTTCGATCATGTGTCCAAGAGTGGCGCCCCAACTGTTCTCTTGGATCCATCCCGCCCCTTTTTAAACTAGCTAGTGCCCTTCTACTCTGAGTGGGCAAAAATCACTTCAGACCGCTGGGTCCTTGGGGTAGTCTCCTTGGGCTATGCACTACAGTTTGTCTACCCCCCCTCCCAACAAACCTCCCCCTCCATCTCTCTTCAGGACCCCTCTTATGAACAACTCCTCATACAGCAGGTGGACACCCTCCTCAGCCTGGGAGCGGTGGAAAGGGTCCCTCAGGGCAGAAAGGGGAAAGGGTTCTATTTGAGGTACTTCCTCAACCCCAAGGCGAAATGGGGTCTAAGGCCCATATTAGACCTGCATTGTCTAAACAAATATATCAAGGGGCTCAAATTTTGCATGGTCTCGGTAGCTTCCATAATTGCTGTCCTGGATCCAGGAGACTGGTATGCCACCCTCGATCTCAAGGACACACATTTTCATATATCTATCCTCCCCAGCCACAGATGCTTCCTTCGCTTCGTGGTGGCTGGCTCCCACTATCAGTTCACAGCCTTGCCCTTTGGCCTCTTTCTGGTCCCGAGGGTGTTTGCCAAGTGCATGGTGGTAGTGGCTGCCCACCTGAGATGAAAAGGTGTGCAAGTGTTTCCTTACCTGGGCAATTGTCTGATCAGAGGCAGGTCCAGGTCCCAAGTGCAGAACAGTATGACCCTCACTTGCTCCACATGCTGCAGGCTGGGTCTAGTCATAAACTAACAGAAGTCCACATTAACCCCAGTGCAACGCATAGAGTTCATTGGGGCTATCCTGGATGCTTCCCAGGCCAGAGCCTTCCTGCCCCAGCTGTGTGTCGAGGTGATGGTCTGCATAATCTTACAGCTGCACTGATGCCCCACGACAACAGTCAGGCATTGCCTATAGCTGTTGGGTCACATGGCAGCCTGCACTTACGTGGTGACACTCACTTGTCTGAGACTCAGACCGCTTCAGGCATGGTTGGCCTTGGTATATGTCCCGAGCAGACACCCACTGGTCTGGGTGGTCACAGTTCCCCCGCCCGTCCTAGCCTTCCTAGATTGGTAGTGGACTCCCCATACAGAGCTCAAGGGTGTTCCATTCGAGGAACTAGTTCCATCGATTACCCTAATTTCTGACGCTTCAGACATAGGATGGGGGGACCACATCAGCGCCAACCTAGGCACTCAGGATCTGGTCAAGGGAGGAGAAGTGCCTGCACATCAATGTGAAAGAGCTGAGGGCTATTCGCCTTGCATGTGAATTGGGTGTTCCTCCAATTCCTGACAGGCAGGGTGGTGCAGGTGCTGACGGACAACAATGCAGCCATGTTCTACATAAACAGGCAGGGGGGAGCGCGCTCCTCAGACCTCCGCAAGGAAGCCATCCGTCTGTGGGACTTTGCCATGAGGCACGATTTTCACTTGATGGCCTCTCACCTTCTGGGAGTGAAGAACGATGAGGCGGACCACCTCAGGAGGTTGTTTTTACCTCGCCATGACTGGTCGCTACACCCAGATGTGGCATCTATGATCTTCCGGAAGTGGGGCGTTCCCCAAGTGGACCTGTTTGAGTCGGCCTGAAACAAGAAGTGTCCATGGTTCTGCTCTCTCCAGGGTCGAGAGACCGGGTTGATTTCCAACATGTTCCTCATGAACTGGTCGGGGAGCCTCATGTATATGTTCCCGCCTGTTCCGCTCCTGCTCAGGGTCCTGCTGAAAATAAAAAGGGACAGAGCAGATGTTATGCTAATCGCTCCAGTCTGGCTGAGAGAGCATTGGTTCAGCATGCTGCTGAACACTTTTGATCGCCCCACTCCTGCAGCTGCAGAGACGGCACAACCTTCTGTCCCAGGACCATGGTTGCATGTTGCACCCGGACCTGGACTCCCTTCACCTCATGGCATGGAGGCTCTGTGGCCGACGGAAGGTGAGAGAGACTGCTCGGTGCAGATCCAACAAGTCCTGCTTGGCAGCAGGAAGCCTTCTACACAGGTCGTGTATTGGGCTAAGTGGAGGCAGTTTATCTGTTGGGCGGAGTCCCAGGGTATCCTGCCCAGCCTCTTGCCTATACAGGCAATCCTGGAGTGTCTGCTCCAGCTAAAGCTCAAGGGTTAGACGCTGGCCTCGTTGAAGGTTCACCTAGCGGCCATTTCGGCCTTTCATCAGCCCTAGAGAGGAGATCGCTGTTCTCCCACCACATGTCGGTCAGGTTATTCAAGGGGATGGAGAGGCTTTACCTGCAGGTCTGTGACCCAGTGCCTCCCTGGGATCTCAACCTGGTCCTCTCGAGACTCACGGGACCCCCCTTCGAACCCATCACTTTATGCCCTCTGCTCCTGCTTTCATGGAAGGTGGCCTTCCTGGTGGCCATTACCTCAGCTAGGAGGGTCTCCGAGATTAGGGCACTGACCTCAGAGCTCCCTTATACGGTGTTTTATAAAGACAAGGTTCAATTAAGGCCGCACCTGGTCTTTCTGCCCAAGGTGGTTTCCCAATTTCATTGTAAACAGGATATTTTTCTCCCGTGTTTTTCCTCAAACCTCACGGTTTGGAGAAAGAGAGAGGTGGCACTTGCTGGACGTGAGATGGGTCCTGGCCTTCTACATCGAGCGCACAAAGCCGTTCCCGAAATCGACGCAGCTCTTCGTCGCAGTGGCCGACCGGATGAAAGCCTCATCTGTCTCCACCAGCACATCTCCTCGTGGATTACGTCATGCATCAAGTTCTGCTATGAGCAGGCCAGGGTGCCACTCCCAGGAACCGTCACAGCGCACTCAACCAGAGCTCAAGCCTCGTCTACCGCCTTCTTGGAGAGAGTGCCTGTGCAGGATATTTGCAAAACTGCCATCTGGTCGTTGGTGCATGCCTTCACGTCCCACTATGCCATCGTCCAGCAGGCGAGAGAGGATGCAGGATTTGGCAGAGCAGTGCTGAGGGCAGCTTATCGGTAACTCCGACCCACCTCCAAAGGTATTGCTTGTTAGTCACCTGTAGTGGAATGGACATGAGCAAGCACATGAAGAAGAAAACAAGATTACTTACCAGTAACTGCTGTACTTCGAGATGTGTTGCTCATGTCCATTCCACAACACCCCCCCCCCCGTCCGTCCATGTGTCCGTCCGTCCCGTCCCCGTCGTCGTCGTGTGTCATCCCGTCCCTCCCCCCCCCCCGCCCCGCTGCTGGAGTTGGCAGAAAGAAGGGACTGAGGGGGCGTAGGGCTGGCAGCGCCTTATATACCATGGCATGTGCCCGCGGCTCCAGGGGGTGCCGAAGCCAGCCCTACGGGATCTACTAAGGGGCAAAAAGTTCTGGGTAACCGTGCACGGAGGCATGCACACACCTATAATGGAATGGACATGAGCAACGCATCTCGAAGAACAGCAGTTAATGGTAAGTAACCTTGTTTTTTCCTGACTTTTTGTTTCTTTAAAGTGAAACTCTGTGGTTCAGGTATTCCTGTGTTTAGTGTATAAATCTAAGTGGATGAAATTATAAGAAAATAAAATTAAATCCATAAGGATTCCTTGGAGTTTGTTATTCCATTGTAAATCGTTAAATACACGATCAATTTAGAACGTATCAGAATCGTTACACTTATTTGTGCAATTGTTGTATATTTAAATTTCTGAATGTTATTGCTATCAGCTGCAGTAAACCTATTTTACTTATTAATACAATCTCCAAAAGTGTGAAATCTTTATAGAACAAAAAAATAAAGATATGATCCTTACCGCCAAAGAGTTTAATGTAAATTTAGGTGGGAGAAAAAGTGTAAGTTAGGATAATTTTCCCATCTTAAACTTTGTCTAGTGAAGATGGCAAAAGAATCCAAGTGAAAAAATATTTTAAAAAGTGATGTTTATTCAACTTTTTTTTGTTTCACACTCTTAATTTTAATGGTATATGGTCATTTAAATATTTTTTAACTAATACAGATATTTGCTTTATTGGTCTTGTGTTGAGAGCAGTCTTTGAAATTAGGCTAGATTTTCGTCACTAAGGAAATGACACTTGTTTTAGTAGGGGACATTGCATGCTCTTGGTTAAAAGGAAGTACAACTAGCAATATAAAAATTGGGAATTGCTGTCATATCTCAGAGACTTAAAAATTCCTCTCTTTGGAACAGTTTTGTTTACCTTTATAGTATTTATTTATTTAGTCTCAGTTTTCAAAATAAATGTAGGCATTTAGTGCCATATTTAGGCTCCTGATGTTCAGAAGTGCTGAGCATGCAGCAATTCCCATTGAAGTCAGTGAGAGTTTTGGGTGCTAGACACCATCAGTAAAATCATTCCATTTTAATTTTTGCCTAAATATATGGATTCAGGTGCCTGCCTTCAAGAACCCATGTTGGAAAATGGTGGTGGTGTGTGTTTATTTCAAGACAGTGCTTGTAGGCCCCAATCAAGACGGCAGCTCCATTGTGCTATACGTTCTACAGATGCAAAATTAAAGGCAGCCCTTGTCCCAAAAGTCTACGATCAAATTTGAGCAACATGAAACAGGTGAACATAACAACTGGATGGAATTGGAAAGAGAGAATGAGGGAAATGCTAATAAGAACAAGCATTCACATAGGCCTGTTATGAGGAGAGTTAGATGGATTTGAGCTGGTTACATTTAAAACAAACAAACAAAAAACAGAAATGCTTAGCGGACGACAGTACTTCTAGTAGAGTTTGAAGTTCTGAATTCCCACATACACATTACTTGTATAGTTCACTGGATGAAGGTGTTAAAATGATTTTATATTCTACTTACATATTTGAAATTGTACTTAAACTACTGTTCGCTATATTACATTTTAGCATTTAAGATTCTTATGAAAAGCAAATAATGTAATGCCAAAAGGTAACTGACTAGTCTAGATCCATGACTCAAAGATGAGGGATATATTACCAATTAATGCTCATGTGTCACTTTTTTTAATGCTCTGAGATTTGAGACTGCATCAAGGAAAGAATATACTTTTGAGTTAACACCTTGTTGGTGGAGATTGGAAATCAGAGAGAGAGAGAGTGCTGAATCATTAAAAAGGACTTCAACTTGTAAAATTTGTATTAAAAAGATTTACTTGTGGATTTTTTTGTAAATATGATCCTGTAATGGGCTTGTTCCTAAATCTGCTGTGACCCTATGGAACTACCGGTTCGGATACTGGCAGTGTTTACTCAGCCATTCGTCTTTCTTCATTGGCTAAATTGAAAACCATCAACTTTTTACCCACTGTTGTGCAGTGTGCTGTGCCATCAGACCTTCTTCTATCCCAGAGACAGTTGTATTTCAATGCAGCTGGGGTGTGTGGGATATAACTTATGAAATCCTTCAAATTGCTCAGGAAGAGGTTCTTCTTCATGAATAGATAGTATTTATTATATTTAAACAGTATTGGTGCTTTCTTACTGTTCTGAATTCAATTGGTTCAAAACCATCCATTTTGGTATGTTAACCACTAGATTTGAAAAATCCTAGCTTTAACCTTTCTGTTTAGGTCCCCTCAAAACTCATGATATTGGAATATGCATTAATGGGTGTTGGTATTAAAGCATTAAATGGCATCTGTAATTTAACACCCAACGGTAATCAAAATGTTCTGGATTTATAATGGAGAGACTGGATATTTAATTTTTTTCATCCATTGGATTTATTTTTCACTGTCATTGCCCTATCATTAAAGCGTCTCCACATTTTGCATATCTATATTTAATTCTGAATTTTAGGAATGTAGACTTTACAAAGAATTAAATTCAAACTGTACAGTGCCAGTAAAGTACTTTGACTAGGAACTGTCCTCTGACAAATTAATGATCATTTCTTTTATGTAGTACACTGCAGAAACAGCCACTGCCATATTAAATCTTAATCAATAACAATGTTTTGCTAATTACAGGAGCGAGTATATATATTGGATAAAATGCTGTTTGTAAATGTTGAATTATATTAACTAAAACAGCTAATTACCAGCAGCAGAATAAACATAAGGTTTGCTAAAAGCTATCATCCGTAGCTTGAAGCAGCCACTGCTGCCTAATATTTCAGCCAATGTGGAAAATAAGGTAATGACATTATAACTACATTTATAATGCAGGCCAATTTCTTCCAAAATGCATGCAAGTATTATTATTTTACCCGGAGTCTGTGAAATATGATTTATTTAATGCATTTCAGCCCCCATAATATTAAGAAATAATTGAGATGAGGAAAAGAATTGCATGAAGTCAGAGTATGGTATGTGACTCATGGTCTAAATTGCGTGTAATTTGAGGCACTTAGGGGAATTGTGAAATTTATATAATGTATCCTGAGGTTTGAAAAAGGTTATAAGAATAATAGTCCAGTTTTTGGGAACTTCATATTGTCTTAAACTAGGATTGTTTTTATTATTATGTAAATGAAGGTGATGGTCAGTGTGAACGAGCATAAATCCTCAAATCCCATGTCCATTTCATGTGATTAAAAGCTGGTGATCCAGATCTGTTGAAACATGGATTTTTATAGTGCATGTTCAGTAAAATTGGAGAGAAAAGTGTATAATTTGGATAAAGCCAGTAATATAAGCATATAAACTGTGTAACTAGATGAGTGACAACAACACAAATGTAGCCAGCATACTTAGATGCGAATCATTTAAATGATTCTTGGAATTTTTATGATTATTGCTTTCAAAAGACTGAAAATCACAGGTCTCGGCTTTATAGTTTAATTACTTGCTAAACAATTGCTAGTGATTTCACTAAATCACAAGG
Organism: Emydura macquarii macquarii; assembly: GCF_026122565.2. Lineage (NCBI taxonomy): Eukaryota > Metazoa > Chordata > Testudines > Chelidae > Emydura > Emydura macquarii. The sequence continues at coordinate 6,487,572 of NW_027133607.1, read as the reverse complement.
CTTCCAAACAAATAACATGAGTAACTACAGCTATGCCTGAACAACTCCAATTTTCTTTACAATGGCTACCAAAAACCGTGGTTAGTCTAACACAAACTGTTAGCTGAAGAGAAAGTAGTAGTATGGTAACATCAAGCATGTGTTTTGGTCTAAGGCTAAAAAGTGGAGTTTTCTACTAATACAAAAGTCTACTGCAAGATTAGTTTCAGCATATTTCAACATGACAATAAGAAATTTTATTTGTGCTTTGCTTTTTTAAATGTCTCTGTTTAATACAGATAAGAAACTTTTTGTTTATTTTTGCATAATATATAATAATTAAACATCTGTTGACAGAACTGAGTTGGTGCCTTTAAGGCATCTCTAGTTTTTTCTTACTTAACCAATAGGTCTATGATGCAAATAGATTAATAAACCCTCAGGAGCCTAAATCACAAAAACACTGCACATAATTTGACACAGTTGGGTATCCTTGACAGTCTGTTCTTAGTAAAGATCAAGGGCTGAGGTGGAATGGAATCTGAACTGCTTCTCATCACTATTCAGGACATTGGATGAACGATAGGAGTAAACTGCCTTTGCCCTGACTAAACCTGGTCCATTGTGGCAGTTCACTTCATTACTTAGTTTGTTGTTGTTGGTTTTTTGCTAGTATTCAGATACATACTACCTAATTCCATAAGACTTTTTTGATATCCTTAATCCGAGATTGCTGGGGGCTTGTCTACAAGATGCGGTAGTGCATGTCACCAGGGTGTGATTTCTAAAGATCACTAATGTGTTATGCGTTAATTGGTCCATGTAGACCAGGATGGTGCGTGTTAAAAATTCCCTACTGCACTTCACTGCACTAAAGCACACTAGGATGAGTGAGGTAATGTCTTCTCTTCTTTGAGTCATGGTCCCTGTTGCATTCCACTGTAGGCTATACATGCACACCATGCGTCTGGAGTCGGAGAATTTGAAAGTCGTGTCTGTTGGTCCGCACATGCACCCTGGCTCACCTTGTGCCTCTGACTCAGGTGATGGGGGGAGAGGGAGGGAACGACTGCCTCCTCAGTTCCTTCTCACCACTGCATGGTCTGAGGTGTCCTTAGCTCTGATGCTGTCCTGAATAACTTTTATAAGTTTCATAGTTTTACAAGTTTTAATAGTTTTTAGTACCTCTTAGAGTTAGATTAGGTTACAGGGGACCTATACTCAATACTTCCCAGAACACCGGGCTTCAAACTCTGCATCTCCTCCCCACGAGACAAGCTTTCGAGTTACAGAAGTCAATCATAGAAGATTAGAGTTGGAAGGGACCTCAGGAGGTCATCTAGTCCAATCCCCTGCTCAAAGCAGGACTAACCTCAGCTAAATCATCCCAGCCAGGGCTTTGTCAAGCCGCAGCTTAAAAACCTCTAAAGATGGAGATTCCACCACCTCCCTAGGTAACCCATTCCAGTGCTTCACCATCCTCCTAATTAAAACTTTTTTCCTAATATCCAACCTAGACCTCCCCCACTGCAACTTGAGACCATTGCTCCTTGTTCTGTCATCTACTACCATTGAGAACAGCCTAGCTCCATCCTCCCTGGAACCCTCTTTCAGGTAATTAAAGGTTGCTATCAAATCCCCCCTCATTCTTCTTTTTTGCAGACTAAACAAGCCTAGTTCCCTCAGCCTCTCCTCATAAGTCATGTGTTCCAGCCCCCTAATCATTTTTGTTGCCCTCTGCTGTGCTTTCTCCAACTTGTCCACATCCTTTTTGTAGTGGGAGGCCCAAAAGTGGACACAGTACTCCAAATACAGCCTCACCAATGCCAAATAGAGGGGAATAATCATTTCCCTCGATCTGCTGTCAATGCTCCTACCAATGCAGCTCAATATGCTATTAGCCTTCTTGGCAACCAGGGCACACTGCTGACTCATATCCAGCTTCTTATCCACTGTAACCCCTAGGTCCTTTTCTGCAGAACTGCTGCCTAGTCTCTCGCTTCCCAGTCTGTAGCTGTGCATGGGATTCTTCCGTCCTAAGTGCAGGACTCTGCACTTGTCCTTGTTGAACCTCATCAGATTTCTTTTGGCCCAATCCTCCAATTTGTCTTGGTCCCTCTGTGTCCTATCCCCACCTTCCAGGCTATCTACCACTCCCCCTAGCTTAGTGTCATCTGCAAACTTGCTGAGGGTGCAATCTACCCCATCCTCATGATCATTAATGAAGAGGTTGAACAAAACCAGCCCCAGGACCGACCCCCGGGGCACTCTGCTTGTTACCGGCTGCCAGCTAGACATGGAGCCATTGATCACTACCTGTTGAGCCCAATGATCTAACCAGCTCTCTATCCATTTTATAGTTTCATCTAACCCATACTTCTTTAACTTGCTGATCAGAATACTGTGGGAGACCGTATAAAAAGCTTTGCTAAAGTCAAGATATATCACATCCACCGCTTTCCCCACATCCACAGAGCCAGTCATCTCATATAGAAGGCAACCAGGTTGGTCAGGCATGACTTTCCCTTGGTGAATCCATGTTGACTGTTCCTGATCACCTTCCTGTCTTCCAAGTGCCTTAAAATGGATTCCTTGAGGACCTGCTCCATGATTTTTCCAGGGATTGAGGTGAGGCTGACTGGTCTGTAGTTCCCTGGATCCTCTTTCTTCCCTTTCTTGAAGATGGGCACTATATTTGCCTTTTTCCAGTCATCAGGGACCTCCCCCAATTGCCACGAGCTTTCAAAGATAATAGCCAATGGCTCTGAAATCACAGCAGCCAACTCCCTGAGGATCCTCGGATGCATTCCATCTGGCCCTATGGACTTGTGTATGTCCAATCTTTCTAAATAGTCCTGAACCTGTTCCTTCAGCACTGAGGGATGTTCATCTCCTCCCCATTCTGTGCTGCTCAATGCAGTAGTCTGGGAGCTGACCTTGTCTGTGAAGACAGAGGCAAAAAAGGCATTGAGTACCTCAGCTTTCTCCACATCCTCTGTCATTGGGTTGTTTCCCCCATTCTGTAAGGTGCCCACACTTTCCCTAATCTTCTTCTTGTTGGTAACATACCTGTAGAAACCCTTCTTGTTCCTCTTCATGTCCCTTGCTAGCTCCAACTCCAGTTGCGCTTTGGCCTTCCTGATTTCATTCCTGCATGTTCGAGGATATTTTTATACTCCTCCCTAGTCATCTGACCAAGCTTCCACTTCTTGTAACCTTCTTTTTTGTGTCCTGAAGAAGCACTATGTATAGCTCAAAAGCTTGTTTCTCTCACCAACAGGAGTTGGTTCAATGAAAGATATTCCCTCACTCACCTTGTCTCTCTGATTCTCAGTTGGCAGTTTTCTTGATTCCATAATGCAACGTAAAACAGTTTTATTTTTTACAATGTCTACTGCACAGTGGGAGCCTTATTTTCAGAAATAAGGAAAGTGGTTTAAAACGGTGTATTTAGTGAGTGTGATAGTATGAGTTTCTCATTTTACAACATCTTTAATATATAGCGTATTTATACTTACTAGGAAAAACTACAAATTGTTTTTTACCAAGTGAATTAAAGTGCATTAGTTATATAAAATCCATTTGTAAAGTTAGGGTTTTTTTATGCCGCATTCTTAAATGCTAAGTTACTATTACTGTGGTTTGCTCTGGCTAGGTAAAAATGCTTAAGACTGACTGTAAAATCCTATCTAAAATTAAGCTCTTAAAGGTGCATATTTGATAAATAATATTCAAAAAAGGCTGCCAGTCAAATTGTTTATGGTAAAGTATTAAAATGAATGGCCACTGATACACAAAGTGTTGAAACAAATGGTGGATATGTTAATGGAATCATGATGCACAGAATAATCCTCTTAAATGTTGCCATGCAAGTGTTGTATTCACTGCTGTCATGCAAGTGAGCAATTTGTCTTCATTGAGAGCCTGACACCAAGGTGCTGAACACTCTCTATGTCCATTACTTTCAACGTTCAAGGGGCTTGGCTCTCTCCAGGAGATGCTTTGCAACTCACAGGTTCAAGTCCTAATTAGCCATTTTTAAGAACAAAAGTCCTATTCTGTCCTTAGCATCTCTACTGGGATTGCCAACAAAGTTGCTAGTTGTAGTGGTGATCTGGACTCTTTTTCGCTAGGAGCAGCACCGTAGCTAAAATGTGGCTTTCATTTAGAGTAATCACTTGTCAGATTCTAACCTTTTTTGGTCGTTATTGACTTGGTCTGGATTTGAAGTGTCCATTTAGAGATGGAAGACTTCATATTCCATTAGTTGTCTGATCTCCCTACCTTGCTCCATCCTCTCCGTTAGGGATTGTGTTTGGTGCCTTAGCATCATTGCTAGCTCTGTCTGTTTAGAATCCCCTGTTCGGTAGTTCATTGCAGTACAGTTGCATCTGTACTTTAATATTAAATATTCATTGTTTCTATAATTTGTCAGAAAGTGCTGGCACTAATACCTAATTGAGCGGATATGAGATGGGGAATCAGCAGGGCTGAAAGAGATAAACATTGTGGATAACAAATTGAAACTGCATCTTCTGCTAGGTTTTTTTTTTTTTTTTTGTATTTCCTATTGATAAGTATGAAGGAAAAAAAAAGAATTTTAGAGCAGAAATCTTAGTTATGTTAGCTCCCCATAGCAGAAAAATCCCCATGCTTAGCTATAATATAATATATACTTGCAAAATACAGATATTTCAGCCATATTCTCTTATAATAGCCTTTTACTTTGGAGTTCAGGCCCTGTGTTGTCCAAGTAGAGTGAAAATGACAAAGACTAAGAATAGCTTGAATTCAAAAGAAAAGGGATGTTTTTTAAACAATAAAAGGCACTGCTAACTGACAGGCATTCTGATAGGGCAGCTTCAAGGCATTCAAATGTAGTGGGCTCAATCTTGTGCTAATAAATTGCTGTATTTCGTTGTAGATTCAGCTGCTCCCCTTGCACAGGCAGTATTTATTTTTATTGTTAAACAAGTGCCCATCAAATGCCCTGGGTGAGTGCACATGTTTTCTTTGTAAGGGTCTTACTCTTCTCAGATGATCCCTCTTTCTTTATCTTTGAACTTTGTGGATAAGTACCTAATGGAAGGAAAGGGGAGGGGCCAGAAGAGACACAAGGAGCAGCCATTTTGAGAGTTTACTGAGTCTGAGGCTACAGCTACACTGACGGCAGCAAAGTCACCGATCAATTTCTCTGGATCGACAAGCGGTCAGTGAAGACCCGCTAAGTCGATCCAGAAATCGATGTACTAAGACCACCTTCACAAGTGGCTCTGTGCAGTGAAGTGCAGTGCAGTGAAGATGGTGTGCAGAAGAGGAGCAGAGAAGTCGACGGGAGTTATGCAAGTTTTTTTGGTTCAACAATCTAGACTTTCCTCTTCCTTAAATTATCTCCTTCAATGGATTCACATAAATGTCACTCCTCCGGATTACTGTGGGGTAAACCACATGATAACCCATCATGACATGTAAACAGTCATCCAGTGCCACCTGCTAGGTCCTCTGAACAAAAAAGGAATGAAGCTACTCAAGAATGATCCATTGATCTTCATTATAGCTGCAACATTGTGTTCAATGACTTCAGAAGTAGTTGAGAGAGGGTCATCATGGACACTTGTTTCTTATTTTTAGGAGGTCATTCAATTAAATTAGTGGAATCTATAATAGATCAAGAGTCCAATCCGATCAGGGCCAAGGAAATCTAGAGATACTAGTGACCATTAGAATTGCTCATACCCTAGTTTCACAACAAATTTCCCTTAAAAATAATAATAAAGATTTGAAACTGAGCAGTAACTTGTGAATCCATCTATGTCCATAGATAACTTCTTGATCATGAGCAGTTGTAGGTTTCCTTGAGAGAAGCTGGCACCTGGCCTTCCTGAACGCAAACATTGCCCATCTTCTTCAATAATTGCTTCACTGTTTCTTCACTAGATTTTATCAGCTAGGATATACATGGGACCTGTTTTGCAGGTGATGGCTAAACCTTCCTTAGTACCTCTAGAATATCAGAGTGAGTGAGTTTAGGCTAGCGTCAAGCAGAGAACACATGTGATTGTTCCTTTCAGAACTAGTTCTGCTCTTTATGAATATCAAAATTTTGGCCCCTAAGTATAGTGAAACCCCCATGACCTTGTAAAATGCCCCAGAATGAAGTCTGTGGTGAATTGCTCTTTATTGCCTGGAATGCACTGCTCAGAACTCTGTGACATTGCGGAAGGAGCAAGAAACCACTTTTTTGTTTGTGTGCAGTTGTCATGAGATCACTTTATGCCACATTTAGAATTAAAATGTGACTTTAACCACTGGTGTTCTACCCATTTTCCATTCCACTTCATTTCTATTGGGCAATCAGTATGCAAAGGTGAGCTTTGAGGATGAAGCCTAGGAAAAGTGCATTTCAGAGCCACCATATCAATAGCAAAATATGTCTTAACTTACTATCACTTGTGGTCTGTTAACTGGCTCATACTATTTTTCTGCTGGTGAAACTGATTTGGGTCTTTTCATTTCCAAGTGTAGACAGTAGAAGTCTTTTATCTTGATCGGAAGGGTGTGTACCCTCATCAGAATATAGTGGCTTGTCCATGATAAATGTGTAACGTGCCAGCCAAAAAACAAGATTTGAGTGTAACCAGCTCTGTAAGTTTGCAGTTCCTGCTTGGGTTAATCTTACCTTGTCGTGGAAGCCATGAAATCTTGTGCTTCTCCTGAAATATAGGTGTCCCCATTAGATGTCAACCACAGTTGAATTGAGTGACTTCAGTGTTAATGGCTTCAGGGCCTCTACAAAGAGTAAGAACTTTATCAGCTGTGTGAGGGATTTTGGAAGGCAATGAGGAGACTTGCATACCATTCCCATGACTCTCAAACTAGATGAACACATGCTTAAAGGTTTGATATGGGAGATGATCTGAACCTAAATTTTCACGACTGAATAGTGATTTAAGTCCCACAACAGTTAGTTTCCAGCGTGAGATGCCCTAATAAAGGCCTGATTTTCAGAAGATTGGTGCTCAGCACTGTCTGAAAATTAGAAAGCTTTAAAGTGTCTTTAATTGTGAACCCAATATAGCTAGTCAGTTTAAAAATGTAGACCCTGAATTTTAAGTTGAATAGAACTAGGACAGCTTCACTACTCACATAGCCCTCTCTTAATTGTTTTTGAACAAAATAACCAAGCAGAGAAAATTGGGCTAACAAAGATTCTGCATTGTCATGGAGACAAATCTGTTATATATTGAAATTTAAGAGTCTCATTGGCAATTTGAAGTTTGTGGCTCTGACCAATCTGCAGTTTTTTAAAATTCATACTCTTTATGAAGAAAAATGGTGATATTGTTCTGCTGCCGAGCCAGGCAGCCTTACAAAGCTATCCCTGTTCTCAGAAATATCCTGGTATCTTCAAGATTGGTGTATAAGCAAAATTATAAGCTTGAGATGTAGAGGCAATGGACAAAAATGTGGGTGACAAGAATAATTTATTTCTAGGTTAGTAATTAAACAAAAGAAAGCTGAAAATATTTTCTCTTAAACTTTTTAAATAGTCATTATAACTTCAGCCTTGAAGAAAACTTATGGAAAAACACTCTATTTTGAATAATAATTCCTGAATTTACATATGGGGATTCAATGACAAGACCCACCAAGATCTTACTGCTTGGAACACAGATCATATGTTGTTCTCAGTAATGGTTTGCTGTCATAAAAACTCTGAAAGGTACCACAAAGTCCAAAATGTCTGACGAGAGCCATAGGGATGTACAGTGGAGCGCTCTCTATCATAGCTCTTTGCACTTTATAGCACCTTTCATTGCAGGATCTTAAAATACTCTTATGAATGTGGACAGGTATTATTTTCCCTGTTCCTAGATGTGGAAACTCAAGCACAGAGAAGCGAGTTGCTCAGGTTCACACCGTAAATTGGTAGCAATAGAGTGGTGAAAAGCATGAAATTCCCTGCTCTTCTTAACCACTACTTTGCCTCCCCAGTACTTCATGCTTGCATTATTAGAGCACTTTGAACACTTGTGTAGTTACAGTTAGAATCAATTTATTTAGCTGCTAAATGAGATAAGAAATGACCAGTTATTAACCGTTATTTTTCACCATGGTTTCAAAATATGTAATAAATGCTTTGCACATTTTGTGCCAGGTTTTTTGGGTGGAGATGGGTACCATTTTGATTTATTTTTTCCCCCTTTTGACTACCCCTAAACATATCTGGTCCAAGGAGAGTGCAAGCCTGCCTTCATCCATTATAAATGATTTTCATTTGAACATGTCATTTTGCTTTTCTGTTACAATACAGATCAAAGTGACACAGGTTCACCACCAGTGTTCAGTAGCTCTTTTCAGTCCTAGACCTTAAAGTAATAGGATCTAGTTTAATTTGTTGCTTTCTTAGATCTCTCTCAAAGTATGTGGCACTCAGATGGCTGGATATTATTGCATGCTGAGTGCTTTGTGATGGATTTCTCTATTTATAAATAAAAAATAGAGAAGAGTTTTATATCTACAGGCTTTGTGATTCTCCACAACAGTGTGCTATTCATACATCTCTAGCTATAGAATAGTCACAATGCAATATTTTTGGCTTAATGTCAAACCAAACAGTGCTTTTAAAAACTATTTTAAGTTAAAAATATATATTTAGAATAACCAGGTATAAAAATTATAGCTTTTTAAGTTAAATATTGTAATATGATTTCTCTGCAAGGAAAAACAAAACTATTTTTGGTGACTTAATCCAAGTTGTCTGAATGAAAAATGTTTTCATCATCAGTTTACATGGGTTCAGTGGAAAAATAAACCCCATTTTGTATTTTAAAACTATCTAAGAGGAAAGGGTGTGACTCAAAATCATAAAAGCAAGAAAGTTCACGCTGCAATTCAGTTCTTTGTTCACCCCACTGTGCCTTATTTTGAAGCATTTACAGTAATCAGAACCTCTACCATGGTAATTTTGGAGGTGGGGATACGCTACATTCTGTGCAGTACACTGAAGCTTTATGACTTTGTGGCTTAATGATTTGACTTAGGTAGCATTTGGGGATCCACTAACCTCTTATTGTCTATGGATCTGGGAAATATTAATATGTAGGCTTTTTCTCTCTCCCTCCCTCCCTCCCTCCGTGTGTGAATATTTCTGGGAAGGGACAGAATGAAGGTGGGATGGTTGCATTTGGAGGTTTCGTGCAATATTTAGTCACAGTGGGAGTGGGTCCAGGGCACAGTTTCATTCTTACATGACCTTAACCAAATGTCAGAATTAGTACTTCATTCTCATTGTTCTTGACATGACTACCACGTTTGACAGTCGACCATGCTCTTCTTCTTGAAAATTTTTTCTCTCTTGGCTTCCATGACTCTCTTTTTTTGGTTTTCCTTCTACCATTCCAATTTCTCCTTTTGAAGGATCCTCCTCATTCCCCTTCCAGCCTTCTATGGAGGTCCCTTTCTCTTCTCCTTCTGCACCTTATATCTGGGTAATCTCATCCTCGTATACAAATTCAACTACTATCTCCATGCAGATGACTCACAGATCTGCTTCTCTTAAGCCAGAGCCATCTCCTTCTGTCCAGACCTTGGCCTGTCTCCCTGATATCTCCTTCAGGATGTCTAGCTATTAGCTCAAGTTCAACATAGTTAAAAGAGAATAATGGTATTGCCACCCTTACTTCTGCGCTGCTGCTGGTGGTAGCTCTGCCTTCAGGGCTGGGCGCCTGGCCAGCAACCACTGTTCTCCAGCCGCTCGGCTGTAAAGGCAGCACCACTGTTTGCAACAGTGCAGAAGTAAGGGTGGCAATACCATGACCCCCTTTGATAGCCTTGCATCCTCCCCATCACCCCCTTTTGGGTCAGGACTCCCTCCTTACAACACTGTGAAATTTAAGATTTTTATAACCCTATGATCATGAAATATACCAACGTGCACTGTGAGTTTGGTAGGGCCTTACCTATGAGGAAAGGTTAAAAAACTGGGCATGTTTAGTCTTGAAAAATGATGTCTGAGTGGGGACCTCATAACAGCCTTCGAATATGCTAGGGGCTATTATAAAGAGATCTGTGATCAGTTGTTCTCCATGTCCACTTGGAGGTAAGATGGGAAATAATGGTCTTCATCTGCAGCAAGGAAAATTTAGGTTAGATATTAGGAAAAACTTCCTAACTGTGGAGACTGAATCGTGTCTGCAGCACCACATGCACTGCCCCCCCACGTGGATAAAGAGGCAGCCTAGGGAGGGTTGACTCAGCAGCACGAGCCGCATGTACCTGTCTCCTTATAAGGAAATGAAGTGACCCCACCTGCTGATGTGTGGTCAGCAACTGCCCAGGATAATTGTAATCACCTGGTTGGCTGGTTCATACCTGCCCGGGAAATCAGGAGCACCTGGTTGGCTAAACTCTGAGCCATGACCTTAGAAGGTCATGCAGCAAATAGCAACCAATGGGGCTTAGTCTCTGCTGACCGTGGGAAACTATAAAAGTTCAAACCCAGGTGGCAGAAGGCAGAGAGGAATTGAATCTACCCGGCACCCCGCGTATCTCTTGGTTGTGTCGGCTGACGCATCTTCCCCAGCCCGCTTCACTGTGAACTGATCATTCACGGTGGCTCTCTCCCGTCTGCAGTATCTAAAGCAAACGGCAACTGAATTTGGCCAGCATGGTATACCTGTATATAATGTTTGTGAGTATGGATTAACTGTTTTCTGTTGTGTTTGTCTTGTAACTTCTTGGGGAACTCCAAAACCGGGCACCCTAGTGTCACATGCTGGCAGCCACGTGTTGATCCAGGAGAGATCACAAAACGCTAAAGTCTTGGGTGGCACATTTTGTCCTTTCGTGCACAGAGTTCTCCTGCCCTTTGCTATCACTGTTTGCTGTGCAATTGCTTGCTGTGAAACTGTTTAATAGAACTGTTTTATTATAAGGATAGGATTGTTTATTGTAAAATAAAGGGTTTATTGATTAAGCAAACCCTCAGAATCATCACTGTCTCGCTTAACCCCCCGTATCCCAAACCGAACCTATCAGAGAGTTTTTCTCTCCGTTTCCACACTAACTATAAGGATAATTAAGCACTGGAATAGGCTTCCAAGGGAAGCCGTGGAATCCTTGTCATTGAAGGTTTTTAAGAACTGATTGGACAAACACCTGTCTGGAATGGTCTAGGTTTACTTGGTCCTACTTCAGGAAAAGGGACCTGGACTTGAAACCACTTGTGTTCCCTTCCAGCCCTATATTTCTGATTTTGCATCTCAGTTACTACAAAGTCCTTCTGATAGTCCTTGACAAATGCAGTCTTGCCTTGCTGATATCCATTCAGAATGCTGCTACAAAGATAATTCCTTTAGTCCATTGCTCTGATCATGTCAGCCCTCTCTTTGCATCCCTCCGTTGGCTCCCCCTTCTCTGTTGCATCGGCCATATGCTACTTGCCTTCATTTTTAGGGCCTTCTAATGATTTCACCGATGCTGCCACTCGTGCTTGGGAGGCCCTCCCCATAAACATCCACAATGCCACTTCGCTGTTCTCCTCAAATCCCTCCTAAAAGTCTCTCCTTTGCTGTGATGCCTGCAAAAAATTGGCTGTAGTTAGGCAGCACACCAGCAGCTTCTCTGCTACCAATATTATCTCATTGCTTTCTTGTGCTCCCAGTCAGTCTGTACCCATCTGTTGTCTCTTGTCTTGTACCGAGATTGTAAACTTTTTGGGGTGGGGAGTCATCTTTTTGTTCTGTGTTTTGTACAGTACTTAGCACAATGAGATCCTAGTTCATGAGTAGGGCTCCAAGGTGCTGTGGTAATACAAATGATAATCTGAATTTCCTGGCCACCGTTGTTGTGCAACAATGTAACCCTTACTTACAAAGGTAAGAAGCTATAGAACTATCCCATTTAACTTAATCTGAAATATTTTAATTGCTTTTCATACAGAGAATTTTTACATCAAGGCTACCATTGAACTTGCTAATAAAAGTAATTATGCATTTTTGAGAATTGATAACTTCTCTTCTAAAAGACTGATAGAAGATCCCAATAATCAACTGTGAGAATAACAAGGGCCTAAAGGCAATGTGCATTAAGACATCTTCCTCCCATAGCAGCTGTTTTACAATATAATTTTTTTTGAAGGATTTGTACTCCAACCATCAAATCCAAAACAGCAGCATGACCGTATCTTGTTCATTTTTCCTTTGTGCACCAAAAACTTTTTAATTTTCCTGTTTGTGTTCAGTTTATTTTTCAAGATAGCCATCCAACAACTTAGCAAGAAATAAACACACAAAGGTCAAAATTATCCAAAGCATGCTTGCAAAACATTGGTTTCTGAAGCAAAACTTCAGTCTTGTTTCAAAGTGAATAGCATTTTAACAAATACATCTGATAAATTCACTGACAAAGGGCAGGTTTAATTGTATGTCTGTCAGGAATCTTACAGGCCAGAGGCAAAAGTTAAAATAGTTATTTATGACTAGATCCAAACATTCTGTTCAATATCTCATTGTCCTTATGCGACTCATTGCTGTGGCTCACAGAAGAATAAATACATTCAACCTTTCAATAATGTTTTTGATCTACCTGTGTCCCAGAGTGCTTTACAATCTTTGATTGTACAAACTATAGAATATATGGGGCTTGCTTAATCCATAACTCAAATACAAGCACCTTTAGAGTGAAACATGACAACTGTTTAATAATGCACAGCAAAACTATACAACAATTTAAAACCAGTTGTGAAGAAAATGTGTGTAGGTTCATAGTATTGGGGAAAATTTTCGCAATCCATCCTTTCAAAGTTGAATTTCTGCAAAACATTGGGACTAATACCAACTTCTTCATTAATTTTAAAAACTGTCAATTATACCCTAAGTATGTTTTATATTAGTTAGAAGTGGGCCTTACAGGTTAGATATTCTTGTAACTAAGCTTGTAGTACATGCTGATCTTGCATAAATTGAATTTACTGTATTGTTTAACTGGGATAATACAGCTTAAAGTTATGGTCAGAGACATGTCAATGTAAAAAATGTCATATACTTACATACTTGGAGACCAGTTCTGTTGATTATTCCAAGTCCATCTTATTATTTTGGTCAATAAATAATAAGATAGGACTTGGAGTAATATTTTAATCATGTTGGAAATACATCTGTGGGAAACGGAGTAGACTGTATTCAGTATCATTCATCAATATCAAAAATTGCTAGCTAAGGGCCAGTTTTTTTATTTTGGTGGTATGCTAGGCAAAAAGAACTGGTATGGACTCCCAAATATGAGTTTGCAGGGAACTTTAAAAAATAAAATAACCCCACCCCCATCTTTTCATTTGTAAATTTAGCAATTTTGGTAGAGAATTAAGATAATTTTATCTGCCAATTTTGGGACTTAGTTTTGCGATTGATTTCGAAGTAACAAAGGTTTAGCTCTTACTTCTGAATATAAATTTCACTTTAAAAGTTTCTGGTCTGAAAGATTTAAGTATTTTAAAGTAGTTTCTTAATTTCCAAATTTCCTATAAGTACTTGATTTTTTTTTTTTTATTTATTTTTGGTCTAAACTTTAATGTTGCAATGAATGCTGGTGGGGTGGGGGAATTAAGTAAACACTTGCTAAAGTGGCAAGTGAAGGAAGTGAAAAATAGAGACAAGTTTTAAGCAAAACCACACTTTTAAAGAGGATAGGGTCATGACTAGGTATTCAGATAATAGTAGTTAGATAGTAAGTTGATGAATTCTATAGAAATACCTTAGATATACAGCAGCTTAAGTGTGTTTCTTGAACTTATAATACTTAGTAAATTCTTTAGAGAGTTGGTGAGTGTCTGTATGTGTATATCTTTATACAGAATGTAAAAGATGTTTCCTCTAAGCTTGTTTTTTTAAAAATAGATTGCCACTGATCTTTAAACAAAGTGTGGAATCGTAAAACCTAACCATACATTATTGTGTTCTTCTCTTCTGAATTCTGGTTTCCTCTTGTTTTACCTTGAATAATACATCAGTATTTCTGGTCTTTCTCTGCCCAAGTAATTTATCATGGCCTGAATTGGAGAAGAATGTCTAAAGAGCCTATAGCTCAGGTAGCCTGGAGCAGGAGATTAGCTGTGACTGCGATTTTACCCTAATCACTGTCTGGTACTCAACCTCAGGTGAACAGTTTCTTATTTAAGTCTGTAAATATCTGAACAGATGGAGTCATAAAGTATTTGTCAGAAATATTCCTCTCATAAATTTTAGACAGAAAAGCCAAGCTTTGTGCTGGGAATGTGATTCTATACCATACTGTCATTGTAGTCCTAAAAACACTCAACATACAGCACTCTCACATTCTGATTTGTTGGTTTGCATTTTGTTTATATATGCAATATACTTTTGAACCTGTACATACTCGGAATTTTTGTGGATTTTTTGTGTTTGTGCATACTGTTTTATTACTCGGGAGAAAGAAATAAAACAAAAACCCATAGTGCTTGACACTGTTAACTGTGGTTTTCTGAACCCGAAACTATGGTAACTAATCTGTGCTTTCCAGGTGGTATTAGGACATAAGTCACTGGGGACACAACTCCTCCATCTGATAAATGATTGGTACACACAAGTGCTTTCACCCAAAAAATCCTTGTAATAGAGGATTCCAACACTTTTGGATTAAAGTTCCAGGACAACTAATAAAGATCTTGATAAAGCTGAATAAGAGGAGAGGTCAAAGATCTGATGACTATGTTGGAGTGAGGTCACAAATAGTCTTTAACAACTCTCCTCAAATGTATTTGCTGATTAAAATTAATTGTTTGTGTTTCACTAATTGTCTAAAATATTTCCACAGGATATGATGATCCTTTCTCTAAAGGTAAATATAATTCCTTGCTTAGCAGATAATGGATGCTCTAAAGATGATACAAAAGCATTCAGTGTTGGCCTAACTCTGTTCCTGTTAAAGTGAATGGGAGGTTTATCATTAACTTCAATGACTGCATAGTTAGGCCAATTCTGAGCATCACACCCTAAAATTTTATATACAACATCACCAACTCTCCTAACACTCCTGCAGCCTTTTGACACAGAAATTGTATTTGTGTGTGTGTGTGCGTGCACGTGCATAAAATAAATAAAAAATGTGGAGACAATGGTATTCTCCAAACAGTTCCTGTTTGTAAGATATGCCTTTTTATATTTCAGGCTTTACTATTTCATAATAGCCTCTTCTCTTAATTTAAACGCTTAATACTCTTGCTCTTTTTACTTTCAGGGATTTTCTTGTAAAAAAGAAAAACCAAAAATATTTAAACTGCTGGTTATATATTGAAGTTGAGATATTTTAGAAGGCTAAGTGCCCAGCAGTTTCAAATGGTGCTGACTTAGGGCAGTCATAACTGATGCAACAGGGTAGGTTACAGTAGTTCTCCGAACAAAATAGAGTAAAAAACGTTGCTTAATGTCTCTTGGAATGATCAGTTGAAGAAAAAGTAAAATTCCCCCAGGCAAACACAAATTGTACAAATTGTTACATAATTTATGTTAGAGACTTCAGATTTCCTTTACACTTTATGTGACACTGATGAAAGCAGTAGGATGTTGGCTCAGAAAATCCAGATTTTATTCAAGGTAACATATAACTGATGATGCAATATCTTTTTGACATCACAGTTCTCAAATCTATGCTATTAAACTTTCAGTTTAAAATGCTTGGCTGCAAAGCAGGGCTCACTTCATTTAGTTCTTGATTGCATAGTGTGAAGTGTGGTTCAGAAAAAGCCCTTTGTATTAGAGCCTCTTCTTACTTTCTGTCTCATGAGATCTCTAGGCCAGACGTATGATCTTACTTGATACTACTACTAGCTGTTATTGTGCAGTGAATCCAAATTTGACATACCAGGTTTGAAAGGATGATTTCTAATCTGATAGGTCCTTCCTTTGCCGTGGCACTTAAAATAGCTTGCTCTCTTCCACTTGCATAGGTATCTGTTTTTGTCTATTAGGTCTATCCAACCTAGACCTCCCCCACTGCAACTTGAGACCATTGCTCCTTGTTCTGTCATCTGCTACCATTGAGTACAGCCTAGCTCCATCCTCCCTGGAACCCTCCTTTCAGGTAGTTAAAGGCTGCTATCAAATCCCCCCCCCCCCCATTCTTCTTTTTTGCAGACTAAACAAGCCTAGTTCCCTCAGCCTCTCCTCATAAGTCTTGTGCTCCAGCCCCCTAATCATTTTTGTTGCTCTTTGCTGTGCTTTCTCCAACTTGTCCACATTGTTTTTGTAGTGGGAGGCCCAAAAGTGGACACAGTACTCCAAATACGGCCTCACCAATGCCAAATAGAGAGAAATAATCATTTCCCTCGATCTGCTGCCAGTGCTCCTACTAATGCAGCCCAATATGCCGTTAGCCTTCTTGGCAATAAGGACACACTGTTGACTCATACCCAGTTTCCTGTCCAGTGTAACCCCCAGGTCCTTTTCTGCAGAACTTCTGCCTAGCCAGTCAGTAGCTGTGTATGGGATTCTTCTTTCGTAAGTGCAGAACTTCACACTTGTCCGTGTTGAACCTCATCAGATTTTTTTGGGCCTAATCCTCCAATTTGTCTAGGTCACTCTGTATCCTATCCCTACCCTCCAGCATAACTACCACTCCCCCAGCGTAGGGTCAACTGCAAACTTGCTGAGGGTGCAATCCACCCCATCCTCCAGATCATTAATGAAGATGTTGAACAAAACGGACTCCAGCATTGGCCCTTGGGGAACACCACTTGTTACCGGCTACCAACTAGACATCAAGTCTTTGATCACTACTTGTTGAGCCCGATTATCTAGCCAGCTCTCTATCCATTTTATAGTCCAATCATCCAACCCATACTTCTTTAACTTGCTGATAAGAATACTATGGGAGATCATATCAAAAGCTTTGCTAAAGTCAAGCTGTATCATGTCCTCTGCTTTCTTTACATCCACAGATTCAGTCTTCTCATCACAGAAGGCAATCAGTTGGTTAGGCATGACTTGCTTTTGGTGAGTCCATGGTGACTGTTCTTGATCACCTTCCTCTCTTTCAAGTGCCTCAAAATGGATTCCTTGAGGATGAACAGAGGGATCCTGATTTCAGATTCCAAGACGAGAAAGGACCACCACAACTATCCAATCTGTTGGTGTCCATGTCCTTCTTTATGTGTGGACACCAAAACTGGATACTATTCTAGTACCAGTGCTGTGTACAGAGGCAAGATCACTTGCTATGCCCCTTTTTATATACTCAAGGATTGCATTAGCCCTTTTTGCCACAGAATTGCAGTGAGAGCTCATGTTGATATGATTATTTATGACTGCTAAATCCTTCTCTGTGTCACTGCTTACCAAAACAACCGCCCATCCTGTTGGTATAACCTGTATTCTTTGTTCTCTGTTGTATTATTTTGCATTTGGTTGTATTACAATGTATTTTAATTGATTGTGATCATTTAACCAAGCCATTCAGAAAACTCTTAAAAGTAATCTGTCCACCTCATTATTTATTATGCTACCAAACTTTGTGTCATCTGCAGACTTTACCAGCAAAGATTTTATCATCTGTGGTTGATAAAAATATTAGGTGGAGTTGGATCAAGATCCAGTTCCATGGGAACTCTGCTCGAAATAGCCCCATTCATTGATAAGAGAAGGTCCTGGGCATGTTGGTTGATCACAGGATGACTGAGCCACCAATGTGATGTGGCTGTGAAAAAAGTTAATGCGGACTTTTGATCCATCAGACAAGGTATTTCCAGTAGAGATAGGGAGGTGTTAGTACCATTATACAAGGTTCTGGTGAGACCACATCTGGAATACTGTGTGCAGTTCTGGTCCCCCATGTTTAAGAAAGATGAATTCAAACTGGAATAGGTACAGAGAAGGGCTACTAGGATGATCCGCGGAATGGAAAACCTGCCTTATGAGAGGAGACTCAAAGAGCTTGGCTTGTTTAGCCTAAACAAAAGAACGTTGAGGGGAGATATGGTTGCTTTTTATAAATACATCAGAGGGATAAATACCAGGGAGGGAGAGGAATGCTTGAAGTTCAGTGCCAATGTGGACACAAGAACTAATGGATATAAACTGGGCATCAGGAAGTTTAGACTTGAAATTAGACGCAGGTTTCTAACCGTTAGAGGAGTGAAGTTCTGGAATAGCCTTCCAAGAGGAGCAGAGGGGGCAAAAAATCCATCTGGCTTCAAAACTGAGCTTGATACATTTATGGAGGGGATGGTATGATGGGACAGCCTAGTTTGGCAATTGACTGAACTTTGACTATTGGTGGTAGATATGCCAATGGCCTGTGAAGGGATGTTATATGGGGTGGGTTCTGAGTTACTACAGAGAATTCTTTCTTGGGTGTCTGGCTGGTGAGTCTTTCCCACATGTTCAGGTTTAACTGATTGCCATATTTGGGGTGGGGAAGGAATTTTCCCCCAGGGCAGATTGACAAAGGCTCTGGGGTTTTTTTGCCTTCCTCTGTAGCATGGGGCATGGCTCACTTGCTGGTGGATTCTCTGTACCTTGAAGTCTTTAAACCATGAATTGCAGACTTCAGTAACTCAGTCATAGGTTAGAGATTTATTACAGAAGTGGGTTGGTGAGGTTCTGTGGCCTGCATTGTACAGGAGGTCAGACTAGATGATCATATTGGTCTCTTCTGACCTTAGAGTCTGAGTCTATTCAAGAAACAATTTACAGAATGTGTCAGTGAATATTTTTATATCTTGATTTATCTTTTGAGTATACAGATTACCTTAGAACATATTAATGTTTAATAGGACAACAGAGTGCTATGGAGAGGAGGACAGGAAATCAACCTGTTCCTCACACTGTAGTGTTTTGAAAGCTGAGAGACACCGGGGTAAAGTGACTTCTCTAAGGTCACACACAGCTGGTAGAACGGTATTAAAACTCAGATATTCCCAGCCCCATGCTTAATGCACCATTGGAGCACGGAGTCTCATACACCATATTGTAAAGGCAATATGTGAAACACGTCACAGATTCAGTGAGCCATTGGGTCAAAGACAGTGTCTTCCTGTGCACCTGGGAGAATGGAACCACAGTCCTGATGTGGGCATCTGAGCAATACAAACAATAAACAACGAATAATGATGAAATACGTTATGGATAATTTCAACTATTAACATTTACATCTGTGCAAGTTAAAACATGGGCAATGTAACCATATGCTTTAGGGTTTAAACTAATTGCCTATGAAGGTTGGGAAAGAATTTTCTGGTCTAAAACAGCTGCCTGGAGTTGGCATGATATGAGCATCACACTCACGTATGTTATAGGACTCTGGGAGTGCAAAAAGAGAGATGTGGGAATATTTTGTTTACCCATGATTAACTCAGCATTTAGAGAGGAAATTAGGGTCTCAATTTATACACCACAATATATGTTTATTCGGGCTGATAAACTGTCACTATAGAAATGTTAGTTTCATTTATGAATATTCTACCTTTTTTGACATGGAGAGGGTGGAAATCCATAGCATTGCTCCCACAAACTCAAGAGCATAGATTTCTTCTCTTATCCTTCTCTTATTGCACCCCTTGTCACGCAGTCTGGAGTGATTCACGACCGAGAGTACCAACCTCAGGACAGGCTGTCAAAAAGCAGGGCAGATATCCAAAACTGCTGGTATGTTTTATAATTAGATTTCATCAATCCAGTAACAAATGTGAATTCCTGGATCACTGTAACAGTCTTACCATGGAGTCACACACACTTCCCTTGGGCACTCCATCTGTCTTGCTACCCAGGAAAGCTAGACTTAGTAATACATGGTCACTTTCACCAAAGGTCACAAAATATTCAAGTTGCTCTCCATCCCAAAAGACCAGTCACTTACCCCCGGTCAATTTGTACCTTAGATCTCCCATCGAAGACAAAGCTTGTAGCCAATCCTGTAGTAAACTAACTTAAGGATTTATTAACTAAGTAGAGAACTGAGAGAGTTATTTACAGGTTAAGGCAGGCAACATATATGCACAAATGATCCCCAGGGTCAGCTTAGGTTAGCTTAAAGGACATTCAGTGCTGACATTACTGCATCTCTGTCACCTTTTGGTTGCTTTGTCTTTGGTGGGAGATCTAAGGTACAAATTGACCTGGGGTAAGTGACTGGCTCCAGCATGGCAAATTGGCATTGGGAACAAAGGCCAGTAGCTGCAGGCCCCCTATACCCCTGCCACCACCCCCCCCCCCCATTAATCCCCGTCACAGGCTCAGCGGTGAGATTACATCCAACCCTGACACAGGAGAGGTGTGTCCCCCGGGGAGAATGGGAGGGGGGACGCGGGGCAGCTGAAGGGGGATCTCCCACCTCCGTTCAGACAGTGGCCTATGCTCCGTACTGTCATGCTGGAGCCTCCACCTTTATTTATTGAGAAGTTTCTTCTGAATTCCTGGTAGTTGATGATTGGCTTATGAGCTAGGTATTTTTTATTAATGTTCTCTAATGCTTGAGGTCTATGTCCCTTCTACCAAACCAAAACAATACAAAAACCTAACTATTTTAATTTAATGTAACTGTAGATATTTATATTGGTTGTGAGAATATCTAATATTTTTAATCCTAGTAAGCAATTGGCCACGATACTTTATAGCAATGAATTCTACAGGTTAATTATGTATTTGACTAGTTTCGAATTTTTTTTTCTTCAATTTCACTGTTCAGTGAATATCTCCTTTCAATTGTATTATGAGACAGAGTAAATATAGAAGTACCCAATTTACCTTCTCTATACAACTAATTATTTTGTATACCCTCTACTTTGTTGTGTTCTCTCTAAACTAAACACCTCCGATCTTTCTTCATATGGAAGTCTTTCCATATTTCCAGTTATTTTTCACTACATGTCTCTGAACCTCATATTTCTGATATATCTGAACTAAATGCTGTACTATTGGTGAAGACATATAATTGATTTATAGTGAACAATGTAATATTTTCTGTATTATTCTGTTCTGTTAGTTATTAATTTTAATGTTTTTTGCTTGTGTTTTTTGATCACTGCTACACATGGAGCAGGACTTTTTATTGAGTTGTCTACAGTGATGCACAGTCCTTTTCCTTGGTGATTGGTTAGTTTATAATCTAATAATCTACATCCATCAGTTATTCCATCCGATATGTATTATCTTGCATTTATCAACATGGAATTTTATCAGCCATCAGTTTGCCCGTTCTCCCTAACTTTATTAGGGAAGTCCCTCACAGTTTTCTCTGTTGAAAAATGTTAGTCATCTCCAGGTGTTGCCACCTCACCAGGTCCCTTCTCTCTTTTAGATTATTGATAAATAAGGCCCTACTTGAACTGAGGGATGATTGTCAAAAATATCGTGTCTGAGTTGCAGACAAGCCATGGGAAATTGAGGAAAAGTAATAATGGACCTTATTATTTGTGGTAATAAAGTCCATTATTACTTTTCGGTGATTTTTCCTCTGTTGGCTGCCAGGGCTGAGAATGGGTACTCCTGCTGTCAAAATTGCAGTGGAAGCCTAAGATTGCAGAATCCGCAATATTGTGAGTTAAGTAGGGCCTTATTGATAAATGTATTAAAACAACATTGGTTGTAGTAAGGAACTTTGGTGCACCCATGCTGTTAACTTTCTAATATGAAAAATTGATCATAATTCTTACTGTTTTCTGTCTTTTAGACGGTTTCTAATCTAAGATAGTTATTTTCATCTCATCCCGTGAGTACTTAGTTTTCTTATCTTTTGTGAGGAACTGCGTCAAAGGCTTTTTGAAGGTCTAATTGTGAATTCTTTCAACTTTCACCACAATTTTGTTGCTATGGTGAAAGAATTGTAGTAGATTGGAGAGACATGATTTTCCTTTTACAAAAGCCACTGTGATTTGTCCTTTCATGTTCCTCTAGCTGTTTATAAAACTCCCCTTAATTACTGTTTCAACCAGTTTATTTGATACTGAACTAAGATTAAGATAAATTATTTAATCTTAGAAATTACCGTTTTATTGGTAATTTCCATGATCAAGGCAGTTCCTCTTTTAAACATAGATTCAACATTTCCTACACTCCATTTAGTACCTGATTGTATAATTTTGTTAGCAACTCAGCTAGTTCACTCCAAAGTTTCTAAAACTCTTGGGTGTCCTATCATTTGGTGTTGGCGTAACTTGTTTATCCCTTAATTTGTCAGTTGGATCCAGCACTACTACTTTTGACACCTGTATCTTTGTTAGTGCCTCATTTTTATTGCCTGAAAGAGTAAGTCTGGAGTAGGTATATCCCCAACATCCTCTGTGGACAAGACTGATGTAAAGAAATTTAGTTTCTTTGCAATGTCCTTATTCTCCCCAACTCACTTCCTGATGGTCTAGCAAACCTACAGATTCTCTCAAGATGTCCCTGCTTCCGATATTGATTTATTTATTTGTATTAGAGCAGTGCCTAGAGTCCCCAAATGAGAGTCCCCAAATGTTAGACATTGTAGAAACACATTCTGAGAGGCTGTCACTGCCTCCGAATGTTCACAGACAAGACAGGGAGGGTTGGGAAGGGAAACTGAGGCACAGAGAGGTGGAGAAGTGACTTGCCCAATGTCACACAACAGAGAATTTAGTTCACTAACAAATAACTCAGAAACCCGCTCAGTTCAGACTTTCCTGTGCTCACTTTTACTGCCCTTCTCTCATTTGAGATAAATAATAGCATATAAATAAAATTGAATTTGTTTTTTTTCCAGAATACCTTTTAACTTTTTTTTAAATGGGAGGGAATGTAATTTGGTGGTTAGATCAGAATTCTCAGTTTAGAATAAGGATTTCTGGGATTTGCTACTGGCCCTTTCGCTGGCTTAGGCCTGGTCTACACTACAAAGTTTTGTCGACAAAAGTCAGCTTTTCTTGACAGAACAGTGGTGGTGCACACATTATAACGCTCCTCCCGCCAACAAAATTCTCCTGTTTTGCTGACCAAAATAAAACCATCTTGACGAAAGGCATAAAGCTTTTTGTGGCAAAGCTAGGAAGACAAAGCGCTAGTGTAGACACTGCGTTCATTATGTCACCGTAATTGGCCTCTGGAGGTATCCCACAATACCCACTGTGACCGCTCTGTCGACTGTTTTGAACTCCACTGCCCTGCATCCAACTACATAGGCATGCACGCCTCCCCTTTGAAAGCCCCGGGAAGTTTTGAAAGTGCTCAGCATGGAGAACTCAGCAATGCTATTGCCCAGCTGAGCATGCCGGCTCCTGACAGCAAAGGCACTCATGCCTGGAATACAGGGGACGGGGTGGATCTCCTTGGTCTGTGGGGAGAGGAGGCTGTGGGAGAACTTAGAGGGAATAACAGAATCCAAACATTAACGTGGAATCCTACTCTCCCCGGCACTAGGACTGCAGCGGCAGACAGACTGGGGGGTGAGGCTGCTGCTGGCAGGGGGACTCCTGATGTATCTTGCAGAGCCAGGGAGGGAGGCAGGGGCTGATGTCGGGGTATCCTTCTTCCCCGTAGGTGTACTGGTCTCTGCTAAGCTGGAATGGGGGGACAGGTGGACACCAGCTGTCTGTGCACCATCTTCTGTCTCAGAATTGCTTGTGTCTGGCTGTTGTCTGAACTTAGAATCAGCGTGCCAACACACTCACTCTCCCCCCAACACATACTTTATCTTTGTCTGTCTGTCACACACACTCCCTCCTTCTCCCTCCCCTCACACACACTTCAGTGGGCTTCTTGTGTTAGCGTTCAGCAATGTCATTTTGATCATATTACCAAGTGCTACTTTAAAAAATTATTTAAAATGTGTTATTTTTTTGGTCACACACAGCAATCGTTACAAGGTTCATAGCATGGTGCAAACAAACAATGCCAGGCTTGGCACACTACAACAACACACATTACTGTGGCTCAGTGTTAATGTTTCTTCAAGAAATCCCTCTGCCGAATAGAGCCCTCCATTAGGCTCATCTTATAGCTGTGTGTTCATAACACGCAGCGCAATACTGAACAGCAGTGCAGGATCCATGCTTTCTGACAGAGATAACTGGGTTGCAGGTTACCAGGCAGTTGAAAATCTACTAGGATGCCCATGGAACGATGGAATTGAGAAACCTTCATCATGTGACTATACCTGCCCCATAAGGCATTGCAAACCCTTCTCAAAGCACCCTGTGGCTAATTGCACAATGGGATAGCTACCCACAGTGCACTGCTTTCTTTGTCAGTGCAAGAGCTGCTATTGTGAATGCACTTCACCGACACAAGTAGCATAGTGTGGACATACAACCGTGGTTTGATTACTGCGGTGGTGGTACGCTGGCGTAATTTGCATCAACAAAACTGTAGTGTAGACAAGGCCTTACTGTGTGACCACTGTCAAGTCCTCTAATAGTGGAATTTCTTTTTTTTAGTGGGTGAAGTAATTGCTTACTTCTTAGGTATTTATAAGTCTTAATTAACATGTTCTGAGATCTTCTGGTGAAAGGAATTATGGAAGTGTGCAGTATTATTTATTTAGACTTACTTTTCAAAACACTACAAGCAGCAAAAGTCAAAGCAGAAAAGCTAGAAAAAATGCACTGGATTTTTTGGGGGGATAACTTTCCCATAGCTTTTACCAAGTGGCAATCAAATTTACTATAAACACTTGCCATGATAATCTGTGTGCTTCAAGAGAAAAACATTGCTTAGAGCTGAAGCGTTGCTAAAACTGACAAAAATGACATTCCTATTGTGGCATTTAAGGTCAAAGTTAACCACCCAAAAAGCTATTTTCAGCACTCTGCCATAACGTTAGATTTGATTTAGTGTTTTAAATGTTGAGTTTAAAATGGTAACATGTTATGCACTAATAATGTATATTTAACATAATCTGGGTTTCTGAGGCTCTTTTGCCAAACTAAGTGAGAGAGTTTTTGTTTTAAAAAATTGACAAGTTAATCATGCCAAGATTTTCCCAAGTGACCAGAGAGTCTGGATGCCTACATTTTTGGATGCCCAGTTTGACGTCTGAAAGAGACCTGATTTTTCAGAAAGAGCTGCATACCTGCCTTCTGAAAAATAGGACTCTGCAATGTGTCTCAGTCTCAGCGCTCAGAATGGAGGTACCCAAAATCACTAGTTATTTTTATCTTGCCCTCAGTCTCTAAAGTGAGCAAAAGATGAAGTTACAAATCATCTCTTGCTTTTCAGGCTTAAGTGAGTAACTTGTATAGCTGAGAAGGAAGAAATTTTTCTTATCATTCTCAATCTACCCATCCATTCACTCATCATTCTCTATCCAGTGACTTTCTACAGTTAACTCCCCCTGCAGCCTTTAAGCTTTTATAGATGTTAGATTACCAGGGTGGAAGGTCCAATGGCCAGATCTGATATGGCAACTCCCATTTAAAGTAAATTATTCTGGTTTCAAATATTTTTGATTATTTCATGAAATAACCAAGATATATACAGTTGGAAAAATAGCAATGGAGAGTGTATAATCATTGATGCTGACACACTTGTAATAAATATAGGGTTGAATAAGTTTTAGGGGAGGTTTGAATGTGATTGATATTGAAGTGTGTTTGATGGAGCTATTGGGTTATTGCTGCTTATGTTAGTGTAATGCTTATTAGAATTATTTTAATGCTTATTTTCACTTATAGTGGATGATGCTTCTTGAACTTCGGTTTACAAAGCAAAACAAATGAAATACTAACTACAGCATTAATATTTTTTCATACAAAATGAGGTCTGGTGAAAGATGCCAGCCTGTTTGATTTCTGAAGTAAGAGTGAATGGTGCTAGAGTGACAACCTTGAAAGCTCTATCTGCTCTTTAACCTGTTAACAGCTATAGCACAGAGCAGAGCAAAGAAGTTTCCCCCATTCTGATCTGCCATTGTGTTTCAATGCTTACCTACCGAGAAGTGCCCCTTCTATGGGCAAAAGGGTGTTTCATTCTCCATGGCTCATTCAGTTGTTGGTCTCCCATGCTGTAAAGGTAACAATTGTCATGATAGTTTTGCTATATGGACAATTACTGGTAACTGGACTGAGAACACCTAGTTTAATTCAACATAGGCTATTGAATGTCCAACAGATACTGTTGTTATGATAACAAGCATCAGTTTTGAACTTATTGAGAAAAACAGAGAAGGGTGCCATTTTTACATTGTTTTATTTGTCCATTTCTGTGTCACATGTAGAATTTCTAATCTTGGATTCCTGTGATCTTCTGTAATAATACTACTGTTCTAAACTCAAGTATCTGCTTTCATTTAGGGATTTCTAAATTGATTGTGTCTCACAACAGCTTGATACAACTGGGTGATCATTCTGCTTCTCCATACCCCCCAACACACACTTTCTTAGGCCTGGTTTACACTGCTGCACTGGGTCCACGTGAGATACGTTAGTTACATAACATAACATATATCTACGCAGCATGGCTTCTTCATGATGCTACGTCGATGGGAGATGCTCTTCTATCGACGCTGCCTTCTGCCTTTCTGGGAGATGGACTAACTGAGTTGACGGGAGCGTGCTGTCCTATTGACTGAATGGGTCTACACATACCTGCTCAATTGATGCCGCTGCATTGATGCCTGCCACCGCGGTGGTGTTAGACATGTCCTTAGCTAGGAACTTAACTTTGAATTTGAAATGTTATACTGATTTCTTGCCTCTGGGTATCTGAATCTGCAAGCACTTCTTTGAGGCAGATAACAAATTCTATATTTATCCCTTTGGCCTGCTCCTAGTTTTAGAAAATGCAGTTAGCTCAATGGATAATAAAAACTTCTGTATAAACTAAGCCCTCAGTAATCTACAAATGTTGTTTAATTCACACAAAATAGTGGTCTCTGCTGTCTTCTGAAAATAAAACACATTGCTGTCATAAAAATCTCATAACCCTATGGTGTTATTTTTATTAAATATACTGCAGCACGTTTTCTAATAATTATGAAATCTAGTTTAAATTACAATGGTCAAAAAAAGTATTTTTTGTGGTGTGGTGTTGTTGCTCATTTAGGTGTTCTCAACCTTCATAAGTGCAAACTAACAAGGTTTTACTGTAAATGTATGTTTGTATTTTTTGTGATATGGGAGTGAGTATTGTGAACAGTGATAACCACAGCAAGAAATGATTTTGGGGAGTGCAGGTGGAAAGTTTCTGAAACCAGACGTTCCTAATTTGTATACAAGAGATACTTAAATTGCCCAGTGAACGTAGGGCACAGTGAATGATGAGATTCAAGGAGGTAAAATTCAAAACTGTTGCTCGGCCTTGAGACTTGAACTTCTTCAGAAGTCGGTGCATTGGGTGAAAGATGAGAGTGGTGATCATGATAACTTGTACCAGCAATTCATCTTTCTCATCCTACATGTGGAAAACCCCCACTGAGTCCATCATGAAAGACAAATCTCTTTTTTTTATGGCATTTGAGATCTACTCTCTTGTAACATTAGCACATCATGTTCAAGCAACCCCACCAGCAATTTTTCTATGATGTCTTCATACTCCCAGGGCTGTAGAGGACCAATGCTCTAGCAGCTGCTCTCTTTTGCCTTTTGTTACATTAACCTTCCCTTTGAAGTACACTGGCCTGCCTAAAGGCCTATAGATACTTTGTGTGACCTTTCCCTTTATTCGGTGGCAAAAAAGCCCTAGTCTCTGTAGTTAACATTTCATTTGGCAAAGTTTCTTCAGTCCTGTCAAGTCAATCTGACAGGCAGCTCTTTATTCCATTTCCAAATATTAGACCTGATATCAGTTGTCAGTGTCTCGGCATTGGAGATCATTTAGCAAAGTCCGTCCTTTGTCTGTCCACCTATTCCTTCCTCCCCAGAAAGAGGGAACTACGTAGAATAGGCTTAGAACGCAGCAGATGAAGTATCTGAATTCTTTTAAATTGATAATGGTGAATAGTAAATTCAAGACTCTTATTTTGAAGCAGTCTATTCTTCTCCAACAGAAGAAGGCTAACTAAGCAGATCTCAAGTTTTCTTCAGAAAACTCTGCAGCTGTTAATGAATTTGGAACTCATAGCCAATGGGCAGTGGTGACTTTGGGATTTTCCAATATTTCCAGAGCTTATTTTGAAAGCTACTTTTAAACGTACTCTGATAAGTTAAATTAAATGATCGTGGTTCTTTCGCTGCAACTGATAGCACGATAGCCAATATACAGTTCCAACATTGCACACCAGTCATCAGTTACCTAACTAAAGGTTATGAATTTATTGCTTACCCCTCTTTTGTCGTGCCTTACTCTGGCTGTTTGCATGGCTCCCATCCTGTATCCTAGAGGTGGCTGCATTTTCCGTGGTGGTTTGTATGTATTGTATATAGCTTGGAGAGGGCACAACTGTTTCATGGTAAGTTTGTGTATACATATAAAAAAACATTTTTCTTCCACTGAAACACTTGTACTTCTATCACCGGATGTGCCATGAAGGCGGTGACATTTTGTGGGGTTTTTTGCCGATATCCTTTCTCCTTGGCTGTTAGCATTCAAATCAAGACCATGTGAATCCAGCTGCTGCTTTTGAAAATGAAACCTAGCTTGACATTTTAACTTGGTCTGACTACTGGTGATTCCCGTGACGGTCTAACATTTAACACAATTCGGGTTTTTTAATAGGAGAGCTACTTTTCAAAGGTGACCTTCTGAAGCTGTTTTCTAAACAGCACCTAGGTGAACACTTTGTTTATTAGGGCTACTTTGTAAAGAAGCAATGAACCTTATATAATTTCTCATTTACAACGAAAGTGCAACATTCAGCTAATTGAATACATGGCTACTGTTAATTATTTTGTTACGGCTAATTGATACTCACTGAGATCATGTTCTGCAGGCCCGTAAATATATTGCTTTGCAAATTTATATTTGAGCAGTGAATTCTCCAGTAATGGCATTTTCATTCAGTCTGCTTTGTAAACGTTGCTGTGATTTTTATTTTTTACTTTTTAATTGTTGTTTATAGTGCAGGGAACCAAATATTTTGTTTGTATCTAGACTGCTCATTTCCATAAAGGTGCATTGTGTTTATACGATTGATAGAGTAAGAGTACCAAGTTTGGATATTAATGACATTTTGTACTCTCAGGCAATAATTACACTAAAATGTAAGCCAGGGTCAGACTCATATCTCTCAGACACATCTCTCAGAGTTGAACTCAGACCTAGGGTCTTAGGATGCTGCAGGGGTGGAGGATCCAAGCCCAAGTGAAGCCAAGACCCAGGGTTTAAGCCCTATTGCTTTGTAATATAGATGCAGTCCTTCCCTTCTCTCCCTCCCTTCCTTCCTCCCCCCGCCCACCAATGCTGCCTTGGGTCCTTGGAGTCCACCAACAGTATCCCATAATCCCATGGGCCAACTTCCTTTGTCCTTTCTATTCCAAGAATCTCCAGTCAACTCCAGGGAAATGAAAACAACCTTCCTTGGTGCAGTGGAGCAGCTCAGTAAGTCAGCATTTAACCCTTCCATTGTCTTCTGAACACCGAGCTGAAAACACCATCAAAGAGTCTTCTGTGTTTGCTGTGGAGACTGAACCGAAGGAGTCTTTTTGCAAAGCGTGTTGCTTCATGGTCATGGGAGGACAGCCAGATTTTGGTAAATCTCTGGTACGAGGCCAGCAAAACAGTGGACTTAGTAAGAGTACCAGAAATGACCATGCTTTCCAGCAAATAGCGAAGAAGCTGGCAGAGTTTGTAAATTTACCGGATCGGTGACCAATGCAGGGAGTGGATTAAGCAGCTCAAGCCTGAGTACGGGAAAACCAGGAACCAGAACTGCACCTCAAGCAACTCACCAGCATCATACCCTTTTCTGAGGATTTTGACTGGGTGCTGGGCACTGTGCCAACCACATAGCCAGTGATGGCGCTTGATGACCTGGTCAGCCGGGATGGCGTTCTGCTGGCACCAGAATCCAGCATGGGCACTGATGGGAGCCAGCAGGTGATACCAAGTGTGAACAGTGAAGTTATTCTGTTTCTGTAACCGGTCCCAAAATAGGCTTTGCAGCAGGAACAGGAGCATCAACAGCACATCCTGGTACTGTACTCAGAGGAACTGTTTGATGCCCTCCAACCCCCCTTCAAGGAACAGCCCGTTGCAGAACCTGGAGCAGAAACAGAAGCCGCCCGAGCCTCGTAATTTTCTGGCTCCATTTTAGTGTTTATTAATATAGGTCTAAGAGGGATTTCCATTCTATGAACCAATGCAAAAATTATTAGAAGCCCCCGGCTAGCAGTATATGTCCGCTAATGGCAGATTGTATGCCACCAGCTACTTGGCTTCTCCCCATCCCCTGTTTGAAGTTCAAAATGGCAAACAGGAAGTGCAAACATTAAAATGCCTTGAAATGCCTGATAGGTAGTTACATTTTGGGAAAGGGCATATTTTTCAGGGCCACCTTGCTAGCTGCATTCCCAGCCTACTTCACTCATAGATGTGCTGTACAATCGTCATATGTTTTGAATGTTTCGGGTGCATATGCTACAGGTTTTCCACCAGTTTGAAATAATATCTCCCTTTACCAGCCAGGCACTGCAAGAACAGTTATGTCCTCCAAAATGTGGAAGGCCTGAAATGATAGAAAAAGATTTAAAAAGTAGCACAGCCACTGATGACACACCTCCCTCCTCCCATCCCCACCAGCAGATTTGCAATTTTTAGAAAATAAAAAATAGCATTGAATTTTTACCTTACCATTGTCTTTGCACTTCTGCTGCTGCAATTAATCAGGCTGTGTCCAGGGAGATTCTGGCATCTAAAGCATCCCACTCACAATATACTGAAGTTTAGCTTGGAAAAGTAACTTTTTATGTCCTTGAAATACCAAAAGGATTTTTCTTTGCTCTTGCACTGAGCTATTTGTCACAATAACCCTCTGTGTCTTGTCCTGTTCCCAGCCCCTCAACCTCTATTGGCTTCGGTACCTCCACAACTCACTCATGCTACGGTAGAAGCCTGGGCCAATGCAATTTCATGGACCATTCCAAGATGAAGCATCTCCATAATGAATTTATGGTTGGGGTTCTGGACAGGGCCAATAAACTTGTCAAAGACAGAGGGACTGATGGTTAGAGGAAAGGCATGGAGAGAGGCAAGAACTAGCTGCACAGCTTGAGGACAGGGTTTCAGTGTGGGAGCAGGCACATGCTTTGCAGTTCCTGGAACAGAACAGAGGCTAAGGGAAGGGACAGAGCTCATTAGAAAAAACTGTTTGAGTGGCGGTGGCTGGTATCACTAACGGGCACAAGAGTACTGGCTCCTGCTACATCATCCACACCCAGCCTGCGTCCCCTGCACGGTACCGACTCCTGAGTGATGTATTCCAGAAACAGCTTGGAAAACTCCATGGCTGAGTGGCCCATGCAATTTGGTACCATAAGCAGCTGGGCAGGGCCACTTTGCTGCAGGCAGTCCTCCATATTAACTCTGTCCCTTGTGGATGCTTCCACCGTGTTCCCTCAGCGCCAAGTGCATGGTAAACAGGGAGGGAAGTGAAAGGAGAGCAGTGGACCAGGGGACATACAACAGTAGGTGGTTTCTGTATTTTACATGGTTTCACTGGTGGCACTTGTTCATGCACTTTGGGTTTTTGTTTTGTATTTCCTTTATTTCCTTTGCCTGGCAATGGGTGAATGCGGTATTTTTCTAATACATTTTTATAAGTAAAGCTTTGTATTTCACCCAGAAAATGTATCGCTATCACTGCCTCATATCATACAATGTGTATTTAAAATCAATAAAGATAAACACGTGATCAGGGACAATTAGGAATTAGTATTCAAACACTATTCCTCAATAGTTATCTACATCAATCTATACTTCAGTCACTTTCTTACATCAATCCATAATGCAAATCAGCCCCATCCCATTTCATAAGTTGTCATGTCACACGTCATAAGTACACTCCATGGTAATCAACCCCAGCACCCCTCCCCAAGCACTAAAACTGCCCACAATCAATGAGCCCCATCCCCTTCCCCCACAAGCACATTCATAAAGGTACTACTTCCCCATTTCTATTGGGCCGTGCAAGTCTTTAATGTGGGAGCACAAAGCCTCCCTGACTTCAGTTGCTTGGGTTCATCCAGCTCCAGCTGTGGTAGGTGCACTTTCTGGCTGTGCTTTTAGTGCCCCCTGCTGTCATAGGTCCATTCAGGGGAAATGGCTCACCTCTGGCTTCACAAAGATTGTGAAGAGCGCAGCAAGCCGCAGTACCTCCAGTGGGATTTCAATCTGCCAAAAGCATATTCAGCAATTTTCTACAGCTGCTGAGTAATTAAACTGTTTTTTGCTAGGGCTTCTGAAATCAAGGGTGAAAGTGCAAACAAGAGAAGTTCTTCAAAAGGTGCCTCCTTCATGTTGCCAGCTCTGGTAGCTGGTAGTGCACAGACCAAAATGACTGCTCGGCAGGATGTGTTGGTGGGCTGTTCAAACTTCCTGTAATGTGCAGGTTGGACAGCCAAGGTTTCCCACAGTGCACCGCGATCAAAGAGCTGGAGCAGCCACATTTTAGGAGGGTGCTAAGGGAGTCTGGGGTATGGTTGGTTTGACTTGGGCTTTGTGCTGCAGTGTGGATTCCAGAGCCCCGAGTTCGAGCTCGGGGTAGAAACTTTTTAACGTAGGGTTAATAATCAGTGTGCACAGTCAAGCCCTGGGTTCTCTAATCCAGAGTCAGCTGACCTGAGTCCCATTAACCCTGAGCTTACATAGTTGTATAGAAATACCCTCATTGTCTTAAGTATAGTGGAAATCCTACATTTGTGGTCCTAGCACTTTCTCAGCTTAGGGGAAAAAAAAATCAACTAGCAGCCAGATAAAAACATTCCTTATATATAGTCCTGGTAAATTGGCAAATTTCAAGCAAATGAAAGTGATTTCTTTTTAGTAGCAGCACATATAGTTTCTCTGATATATGTATACCTGATTTTTCGTGTCCTATAGCTGCCCGACTAGGACTGTCGTAAAACTAATTGCATTCAGAAAGACAAATGTAATGCCATTTTACTACAGGTGGCATAGATTACAGGAACTAAGATAGTGAGCTGCAGTTCTGAGACCTCAGTACAAAGGGAAAAGCTACTGTAGTTGTAATATGCATGTGAAATTCCTAACTAAAAACACCCGTTCTCTTTACAGGTTAGTGGGTTCCAAATGATGCCCAACATTCTGTTAGCTTTTTTGACTGCTGCTGCACATTGAGTAGATGTTTTCTGAGAACTATCCACCGTAACTCCAAGATCTCTTTCTTGAGTGGTGACAGCTAATTTAGACCCCATCATTTTACATATATATAGTTGGGATTATGTTTTCCAATGTGCATTACTTTGTATTTATCAACATTGAATTTTGCTCTTTAGTATTTTCTCTTTGCATTTCTAATTACATTAGTACTACTTATAATGGAGATAAACTTCCACTCAACATACAGTATATCTGTTCACAAAGTGAATTCCTTGTTGTTTAGGTTTCATCTTTCCTTTGTTACTTTGTGTGCTTTGTTTTTCTTATAAGCATTTCCATCTGGTGTACATTGGCTGAGAAAACTACAGTAACACTTTTTGAGCAAGAACCCTGTTTTAAAATGTTACTAAAAACGTAGCTATTTTCCTGGCCTTTCTTGACAACCTTTAATTCTTTATCTTGTTCCACCTTTACTTTATCTACAATCCTTAAGGCTTTCTTCATAGATAGGCTTTTATCAGTATTTGAAACTATCTTCAAATAATAAAATAAATAATAATAAAAAATAATAAAAAATTCTAATACTTTTGTAATAAGTTGTCCACTTCTAACACAATTACAAATCATGCTAATTTATGTCATAAACTGTTTAAAGGTATGTCTTTAACATTGTTTTAATTAGCTTTGTCCGTGTCAATATGGGATGGGAAAATCACGCTGGTAATAACATGGTTGGAAGGTAAAATGGTGCTTAACATGGTTATAGCTAGCATGATGTATGTTTTTACTGATAGATTCTTAACTTCTCTCTACACTTTAGAGACTACCCAGTTGAGAAAGGGGAACTAGGCTACAAAATGGGAGTCCTCCAATATGAGTAAAACATTCTTTGCTCTTGCACTGTGCATGATATGAAACACTGTTGCAGCCTGGCAAAGTCTAAAGTTGTTGTGCAAATTAGGATAGTTATAACAGCTCAGTTTTGCTGCACAGACAGGACAGGACCATGTTAACTGTTTTTGGACTTAATTCACAGAAAGCTGGAGTGTGAATCTACCACGCAAAAGCCAGCCGTGCATTAAATGTCAGTAAAATGTCCACACATACCCTGCTGCCATGCACCACAAGTTCCCTAGGCTCTTTGATTGTGTCCACTTTCAAAGTCAAAGATCATAGTGCACGGCGGCAGGGACGTGTGGACATTTTGTGCCTGGCAGCTAGTGCAAGGTAAATTCGCACCCCAGTTTGCCGCAAACTAAGTGTTTGTAATTATAGACAAGTCCTTAGGTGTTACCAGGTTTTAACCACGTTCCACAGCATGGCCTGTTTTTAGTATGGAATAGGTTGGGTTTAAGTCTGCTTCTTAAAGTTCGATGGCCTTCTGTATATTTCTCATTCTACCACTTTCTGTTTTCATTCCAGAGCTGTGAGTCTATTAATTTGCTACTATTGCTTTCTTTCAGTGAAGTGTACATGGAATTGATTTTAATTGATCTGTTGAACTAGTTGAGGAGAATGACTTTGTGATTAGGTGCTTTGTGGTCTCCCCAGTCATTACTATTCATAGTTGACCTTTTTGTGTTTTACTCTTAAACTTCCTAAAGTTGTGAATCTTTGGAAATGTGGAATGTGAATTGCATTATGGCATTTTTGACATTTTTTACACTCTATTGACTTTTCAAAGACCGTTTCATTGGGTGGCTTTGCCTCATCAGTAGGATCAAGTGATATATTTATAGTATTGAATTCTAGGACCTAAAGCTTATTAAATTACTGTGAACATTTGAAATAGTCATAATGGAATATTCATTACATTTTCTTAATTACTCAGCTACTTAACTGTACTTGGGTATTTCCTTTGTTCGTTAGTTTGCAAGTATTTCAGGGATCATGGTAGATATTGTAACACATGGAATGAAGTTGCATGGCAGATCTAAGATGGTAAAGCATTAGGATTCTGAGAGGTGAAATGATGTTTGTAGAGAGAGAAACTGATAAAGTTTTTATAACTAGTGTCTGTTGTCCTGATAGTGTAATTGCTTAATTGCCCTGTCACTGAAAGGTTCTTGTGTGATGTTACTCCCACATTGTATTATGGAAATGTATTTTGGTAATTTGTAGGCACATGATTTAAAAAAAGCAAATATTTCATTTTTTATGATTCTGGCATTTTCAGAATCTTCTATTTTTTGGAGTAGGAAGTGTATTTCAGATGCAATGAACATTGTATTTCAGTAATACAATAGATTCCTTCACACCATAATAGTGTAATGACATGTAAGTGTTTCCAATTTAAGTGACTCTTAAACCATATATGCAGCCCTACAAAATTGTCATGAAAATTTACCAGCTCAGGCACAAATCTAATAGCTTGCCCTTTACTATGATGATTGTAGTGGAAAATAAAACTAGTAGTCCTGGGTGAGCTGATTTTTGCGAAGCTGCATAAATGTAATTAATATGATTTTTCCTATAGCTTTCTGATCTGTTTTGGATTTCTAATATGATGCACATACATTGTTCTCTTTGTATTCTTCATGTCTTCCATTCATGTACTGAATTCATGACTTTGTTTTTAACTTTACATGCTTCAGGATATAGAAATAAAGGTAAGTAGTAAAATAGGGCACAGAAGGAGGGAAGCAAAGTGCACATTTTGTACGTTGAAAGACTAAAAACATGGTACATACTGAATCCTAAAAGAATTCCCTGTGATGTTGATACTTGGCTGAAAGACACTTGGTAGATATCAAGAACTCATTTGGGTAGGTCACGGAATGGCCATCAGTGGGTAATGACTATTTTTGTTATCATGAGCCTGGCATGAATTTGTACTGGTGTCCTAGAAGTGAAATGTTCTACGTCCTGTTACCAATCCCTTGATAAACATTCCCTTCTAAAGGAGTTCTTATATGTGCTGTTTGTGTGCACAGTATATAAATATTTTAAAACTGTCCTTAGTGAGCTCCATTGATCCTACATAGCCTACTATAAGCAAAAAGCAATAAATTATCACCTCATTCACCAGTGCTGAAAATCCAATACCTTTTGTGAGCACTCAAGTCATAATATTAAAAGGACAAAAGTCCACTAGCTGAAAGGAAACAGCTCACACGATAGTATAAGCATTCACAATAGTAAAAGCTTTGCAAAATATTCAGCAGCTGCCACTCCAGCAATGCTGGTAGTTTCTAGAGTGGTGAAAAAGGGACCATTGGGGGTAAGTGTTGGGAAACTGAATCACGAGTCCACCCAATTTAGACTTATTCAATTTTCTCCTTTCTGTATACAATTTCAGAAAGAGTTATTGTCACATTTTACATTTATGCCAGACAAATAATAACAGACAAGGCAGAATTGGTAAATGGGCCCAAGTTATCACATTCTGTGGCACTGGGTTTTTGCAATTTGTGGGTCATATCATTTTATGTCCCCCCTCTCTCCCTCCCTCCTTCCCAGGTTTTCCCTAGAAAAAGGGCTTTTTTATTTCATTACGCTTTTGTATCTCTCACTTACATCTTTCAGCACAACATGTTACCTTTATTCTGTCATCAATTCTGTTACCTCATCTGTACTCATTCATTATCTGTAATTACAAATCATTGAAATATAGCCAACAATTAATTTTATATTTCAGTGTTATAACTCATTATATGTTCTGTGTTTCCCTGTATCTATTAGAAAGTGTGTGTGGAGGAGGTGGGGAATTATAGATAACATGGTGATTCTTTAAAGGCAACATTTCTTACTACTTTAAACATGGGTTTTTCATTCAGAATCCGATTTTGTTTGTGAATTATTAGACATTTTCCTATGAATGTATTTTGAGGGTGTCTCACCTTTAGCGTCTTGATACTTAGTTGTTTTTAATGGACAGTGGAGCAATAGGTACACAGTGCTTTACAGTCTGATCCAAATGAAGCATTTAAACACTTGAGCGGTCTCATTGAAGTCAGTGAGACTACTAAAGAGCTTTAAGTTAAGCATATGTTTAAGTGCTGTACTGGATTAGGACCCAATGCAGAACTGATAAGTCAAAGACAAATTTTAAAATCACATGCAAATGTGTGGGTAGTGGTATGGGGGGTACGGCCATGCACACACCAAAATCTTCATTTTGTTCTTGTAGTTTTAATAAGCTAACATTTTGACTACACTAGGCTTTTGTCTGGAATTAATAGGAAGTTTCCTTAAAGGCAATAGTGATCCATTAAGTTAACCATTCAATGAAGTGTTAATTTTAGTGTGGTGCTGTCTCAGTGACATTTCCCGGTACATTTGGACAAACTGTGGCACAGCTGTTGAGCAAAATAATTAATAATAATAATAATAATAATACAATAGACAAGCTCTTTACATTTTCAGTGCCGTAATCATCTTATTAATATACTGTTTTGGCAAAAATTAATAGGCTGCAGTCTTCAGTTGCTGTATACTACTTACTGGTACAATTTATACTAGACTTTCTGCTTTGCAAATGCTGCTTTTTCTTGATCCAGTTTTATCTTTACATTTCTTTTTTTAGGCCAAGCAGCTGGAAGAGAAAGACAGAGAACTGAAGAAGCATGATGCATACTACAAAGAGCAGGTGGCTCGACTGGAAGAGAGGGTGAGAACTCTTCATTAAACTAGAAAAATGATTTGTTAATTTCTGTTATCAACTTCATGGTTTCTGGTTAAGCTTAAATATCAACAGGAAAGGTCTTCATTAGCCAGAGTTTAAAATGATGGACTAAATTGGCATTTTGTCTCTTTCTGTTTGAGAAGGAAAAGTGAACACTGAAGATGGAGGTTTTTATTTTGCGTATCATTTTTTGATTGCTTGCTGACTAATATTGTCATTAAGATGAGTTTTCATCTCTCACAATATTTACTCATGAACTATTTTATCTTCACAAGAGGTTACTTTTCCCTCATTAAAGGGCACATAGGATGAAGAGCCAATGCAGGTGAACTGGTTTCATTTCATTGGGCATTGCCCAGCATTCCCCAAGATTGTGTGTGAAATGATAACTTTCAAATTCAATTTATCTTGCCCTTCCCCTCCTCCAAAAAAATAAAATAAAATAAAAACACACCACACCTTTGTTAGGCATAGCTCCTAGACATACTACCAAGATATGCAGGGAAAGATTCACCTTTATGGATAGAGTAATTTGACATGTTTAGAAGGCATTTGTAAATTTTACCTCAAAAGAATTTGAGGCTACACTGTAAACTCCTGGAGCAATCCAGATAGCTTAATCACAGTGGGAGTGTTGCAAAATGCATTCTTTTTAATGAAGTAAATATTTCAAAAAGATGTATTGCTATTAACATTTGCATTTTATGTAATGAGAGTTTGTAACACATCACACACCTCACCTTTAAGACATCATTTAAAGCATGTCCCAAATTTGGGACAACTTTCAACTTGCATGGCTTTGCCTTTTTCATCCAAGAAGCTACATGAATTAAAAGGCCCTGTGGATAATCAGCTGAACATGAGCTCCCAATTTTTTACTGTGGCCAGAAAGGCTAGTGCTATCCTTGGATGCATAAACGGGAATATTTGAATAAGAGTGGAAGAGGTTGTACTATCTCTATATTCGGCATGGTGCGATTACTTTTGGAATACTGTGTCCATTTCTGGTGTCCATAATTCAGGAAGGATGTTGATAAATTGGAGAGGGTTCAAAGAAGAGCAACGAGAATGATAAAAGGATTGGAAAACATGTCCTAAAGTGATAGACTCAAGGAAGTTTAAGGGATGACTGGATTACAGTCTTTAGGTATCTACATAGGGAATAAATATTTGATAATGGGCTCTTCAATCTAGCAAACAAAAGTGTAGATAAATGGCTGGATGTTCAAGCAGGACAAATTGAAACTGGAAATAAGATGCAAATTTTTAACAGTGATTAACCCTTGGAACAGCATGCTGGGGTGGTTGTGGATTTTCTATCATTCGCATTTTTTAAATCCAGATTGCTCTTTCTCTAAAATATATTCTAGTTCAAACAGGAATTAGATAAATCCTATGTTCTGCATTATACAAGAGGTCAGACTTGATTACAGTGTTCTCTTCTGTCCTTATAATCTAGGGATAAGATGCCAGCCTTAACTTTGAGTATCTTGCGTTTTCTTAGTTTTGATAAGTCTTAATATGGGTAAGATATTATTGTAAGTGATGTATATTCACATACACAGCCATATGTAATAGAGGGGACTAAAAACTTTAATGGGTTAGAGAGGACAGCATGTTGCACAAATGGTCAATGTCTGTAATTGGCTACAGTGAGTGTTTTAGTTGGAGGATAGATGATATGTAGTGTTTTTATGGTTTGAGCTACTTTTGCAAATAATACGGATGAAGTTCTTACTATTTTGGCAATGAAATATATTTTGAAATGACCAGATATTTGTTTTAAATTTCTACTAAAATGATGCATTAGCTCAACCACTGAGATGTGGAGTCAGAGCATTCTCAGTGGAGATTCCTCAGCTGTTGAATTCGTTCTTTCAGGTGCTTCACCAAAACTTGAGTCTCGTGAAGCATGCTGCAAGACTTACCTTTTTGGTCAAGAATTTGTTTGACCTTAGGGAGGCATGGCAAAGGATACTTAATACACAATTAGTTATCATTTGATATATTTAGTTGCATCATATTTTATACATTTATATACATATAGTAAAATGCATTTTATCCTTCTGTGACTTTTTGTTTATTCAGAGCAGATAGAGAGCTAAAGTGGCACAGGAGACGCGACAGAAGGGGTCAGAGTAGAATGGCTCAGTGGAATTAAGATCTAGCGTACTTGTGTTGAGTGTGTACTGTTGCATGGTATAAGTGAAATAACAAACAATGCTGATTTTAGTGCCAGATTTATATGCAATACTGAAGATTTCTAACAGACCACTCCTTCCCATGTGTCAAGATTCATAGGCTCTCTGCTGATCTTGGCTTCTATTCTTGAAATTGAATTCCTCAGGACTGGAGCAGGACATTCTCAATTGAGAGTCCTCACCCATGGAGCATGTGCCCTCTGTCTGTCAGAGTTGGGTGCTTTTCATTGCATGTTGTAAGGCTAGTTTCTTCATTCTGCCTTTTGTATTGATATATTAAGAAGCCACTGCTTTGGCAAGGTGATTATTTTGTTTGTTTTTAAATCAAGCATGAGGCATGTAGGTTCCAATGCAATGAATGTTCTATTGTCCCTATCCCCAAAGTCTGCTTTATCTTCTGCACAGTTTTGGGGTTTGTGGGACTGGCTTTTGTTCATCCTATGCTTGAAGAACAGAGACTATATGCAAAGTTCAGGTCAGGATCTGAACTTGGAATATTTTTTAACTGGATGTCTTTCACCACCCCCACCCCGGGACATTTGTTAAAACAATGCTGATCATTTTTGAGCACTGTGAGAGAAATAGAACTGGAAGTAATCAAGAAAGAAATGGAGAGGCCTTTGGAATCTCAACTTTTTAGAGAATGGTGGAAAAGGGCCTAGAAGTAGCAGTAGTGTGCAAATTAATAGAATAGTGTAGCATAGTTTATTTCTAAACTCATTGATTTCAGTGGAGTCTGCGCACAAATAATAGTGTGTGCTGTAGAGAAGATTAGTGGAAGAAAAAGATTGGAACTTGGAGAAATAAAATGGCCATATGAAGAAATTTGTATTATTAGTCTGTCACATGTGGTGAAGAAAGCTAATTAAATTTTAAGATCACTCTTACATCAAATAAGCACATTTTAATAATACCTTGGTTACTAGTATGTGGCATTTGT
This sequence comes from Emydura macquarii macquarii, assembly GCF_026122565.2. NCBI lineage: Eukaryota > Metazoa > Chordata > Testudines > Chelidae > Emydura > Emydura macquarii. The sequence continues at coordinate 6,446,646 of NW_027133607.1, read as the reverse complement.
GTCTGTAACATCACTAAGTGTCAGAGCTCATCTGTATGATTAATTGGCTTTTTGGTTACTTAGCTTTTTTTTTCAGTTAGAAGCTTTGTATTTGTGTTCTGTGCTGCTGAAAAAAACAGTGTAGACATTGATAATAAAGGGAGATGACAACAGAACAGATTAGTGTCAGCACAACATGCTCCTTATGGAGAGAAATTATTATACATATTCACTGCCAGATGAAGTCTGTCACTATAAAATATTGCAGTGACTGGAGTGAAGATGTGTCAACCTTTTCAGGGGATTAATACAGGACAAAGTAAGCGTGCACCAGTGGCAGCTGTGATACTAAAACATAAACAATTCTATTCTCAGGGGCAATAGCTGTTCATAAATTTGGTTTATGTGCAAAAAATCCTTTGGTACTTTCCAAAAAATAGTGATTCCCCAAACAGCTGCTAGTGTTTCTATGTCAAAGATAGCATATAAACGAAGAATTATTGCATGCTCCACAGCAGCTAAGCAAGATGGAATAGTTTAACAAAGGAGTTAAAGAATAACCTTCAGATGCACTATATCTGGTTAGGCTATAAACTCATTATTTAAGATTTCCCCCATTAGATTTTCAGAGAAAAATTCATTCATCAGTCCTAAAGGGGGCATATTCTACTCTTTATACCGAGGAGTTTTATGAACACTGCTCCTTGCACACATTCCGATCAGAACAGACCACTAAGGATTGGTACATAGGTGGTTGTAGGATGTAGAGAGAGTTTTTGGGTCACTTTCTTTTATACTGATGGAAACAGGACCCAATAATTATTTTTGTAGTAAATGCAATTGACGCTGTAATGCAGTTGTAGATGTTTTTCATTGTCTGCTTATGGACTAATTATATTTCTTATAAGTCAAATTAAAAATTAATAGAAAATTCGATTTTTTAAAGACCCATAGAACAATATTTCATGATAGAACCACTCTGCATTCTGTAGTACCCTAAATGTTCACACATACTATATGTTGACTTTTCCTTAAAATTGCAGAATAAGAATTGATGTGAATACCATCTCAACCAGGCTTTACTACTTTCTGTATGTGAAGCTGTACAGACTCCCAAGACCTCTGTCTTTCTAACATACTAAGAATTTTGTCCCTCTCTTGTATTTGCCATTGTCCTGCTCAACCCCTCCGTGTCAGTCATCCTATCATTTTGTCATTTGTGTAACTTTACATGGTAAGCTTCTCTGTCTTAGGATCTCACCTAACTGTCTTTGCATTTCTAATGTTCTCATCACTGTTATCTAGAGGCGTAAATAAATAAATGTACTAATTTTGTCCACAGTGCATTTTGCACTCCACCATTCCTTGATCCAGTTGCTGTTGCTTTAGAGTATTTTTAAATCCATGAGAAATACTACTTGTCTCTCTTCACCTTTACAGTGCTATGCTGATCTGTACTATAGAAATAATACAGTTTATAGAAAGTGAAACAAGTTACATTCAGTTCTTATTTAGTGTCCAGCTCTATCTTTATGGGAGGCATGCCCCTTCTTGTGGGAGTGGGAAGGAAGGAATTTAATAGGCTAGTATACGACAAAATTATTTAACGTCCATCAGTCCCATGTGAATGAGTGAGAAATAATATGGGTCAGGCTGTTGCTCAGTCAAGGCAATATGTTCCTATTCTTCTGGTTTCCTAGAAATATCTTCACTGAGTAGTGTACAGAGTATGTGTATGTATTTTAAAAGAGCTAGATGTTGTTAGTATTTATATTATGGTAGCACTCAGAGGTCCCCTACTTCATAGTAGGTGCTGTACAATCGCAGAGATAGACAAAGTCCCTGTCCCAAATAATTTACAGTCTGAGGCCCAGTCCTGCAGTGAATTCTGTGGGCATTCTCTAGATTTCAGTGGATTTTTTATGGGCACAGAGGGTTTTTTTGTGCACAGATTATTGCCAGATCAGAGCCTAGGAATATAGACATAAATTCTGGGAAAGTGATAGTCTTACCTGAATCCATTTTATTTTTTTTCATGACTTAAATTTTGAGGAAGGATTTACAAATCATCGGATCGGCACTTAATTTGGGGATTCTATTGCCATTTAGGCTGTCAAGGAGTATTAACCTTAAGGTAAGATGTGCACAAAGCTGTGAGCTGATGGCGCACACTATACCAGGTATTAAATAGTATAATCCATCCTGTTTGCTACAGTAAATAGGATTTCACTATTATGATGTGTCAGGGTTTTCAGAGAAATCACATTTACTAGACATTAAACTGCCATCCTTTCTGCTGAGCAGCTTTATTCTGGGATCTTGCGTTCAAATTAATCCGGTTGGTAGGAAATGCTCATACCAATTGTGCAGGGAAATTATAATTTAATGATCTCTTCCTTTTCTCTGTTCAGGGCTTAGAATGGACCACTGTGCTTTGCAATGATAGCCCCAGGGCTCTGAAAAAGAGATAATAAACAGTTCAGCTTCAGAGCCAAGTCTTGCCTTTTTTTTGTGTTTATAATGAACATAAGTGCTAAGAAGCAAACAATATGGGTTTCACATTTGTTCATACTTTCCAGTATTTTGTTTACCTTTTCTAAGACTCAACAACTCAACTGCAGCTTGCAAGGTGTAGATAATAAGAGAATCTAAAAATTTTATAATAAAGCAATGTAAATCAATTCAGACTTTTATATTTCTTATATAATATATGGAATAGTTTAAGCATGCTTAATTTAAAAAATAAAAAAGTTATCACCCTGTTCCTTTTCTTGGAAATATTGCATTACTGTGTCAGCAAGAATTTTATAACTAGGAAAAGATTCAGCTCCTGACATCCTGTGTTTAGGAGCTGCAGTTAGTACAGCAAACACATTTTCTCTGAACAAATTTGGACTGCATTCATTCCTGTCTTTCAGAATCAAATGACTATGATTTCGATCAAATGTTTTGAGACTTTGGGCTGGATCCATCAAAGTGGAAAATGAGTATAGATGATGATAACATGCACTTGTATTTAATACATTTATGTGAGAAACTGAGAGCTTTGTAAACATTAACTCTCAATATTCTTGAGAATTAATGAAGCCATCTTTGGGGTGTAACTTGACTGACTGGCAAAGTTCTACTTGTTTGGTTGACCAGGGTGAGTAACCTCTTTGTTGAATAAGTAAAATATCTGTAAATTTTTTGGTACTGATAGTCATAATGTTAAGTGATAGGCAAATTAGAGTTTTGGGCCAAGGCTGCTTTTAACATAGTCTACAACACTAACAGTACACAACAACACTAATAACAATACTGCTTAGCACTTGACATCTTGCAAACTGTGTGAATAATAAATAATCAGTTCATTGATCACGTGTAGAAGGGGTGGCCTGCTCCTCCCTGTCAGTCTCGGAGGGAGGCCACTTCTGCTCTCGGCCACACCTGTGCCGGCAAGCTTTAGCCTGGGGATTAGTTCTCTGTAGGTTACAGCCTCGAGTTCTCCCACAGGTGTGGCATGTAACCAATCTGTTGCTCGGCCTCTCAGGCCAGGCAAAGAGTTTATGGCCCCTGGCCCTCAAGCCAGGTGGCCAAAGCAAGCAGATTGGGGTGAGTACCAGCATGGGCTACGGCTCGCAGGAAAGGGTGAGCACCACCAAGGCTTCGCTGGCCGCTGTGAGGCTGCCACTCCAGAGGTGGGCTGACAAGGGGGGAGAGGGACACAGACCATCCTGACTCCACCACGTCCCAGGCCAGGGCCCTGACAGTGGCGGGGTGCTCTGCCACTGGGTCAGCGGGACTCAAGCCAAAACTCACTGATACGTGCTTGGGCTTGAGCCTAGCTGGACTGAGGTCAGCTACCCCTGGGCTACTCCCGCCACCCCTGTGTCCAGGTACCTGTGGTCCAGGTCATCGTCCCCTTCCTCAGGGTAGATCGCGAACCAGCAGGCCCTCAACATTGCTGGGTCAGGCAGGTCCTCTAGGTCCTCTGAGCTCCAGCCGGTAAGCAGTTCTGGGAGCTCTGCAGCGGTCAGTCTCCAGGCCCAACACTAGTGGAGAGACATCCTTTTCTTCCAGAAGCTCTCCCCAGACTGAGCTGTAGGACCTGCCCCTTATACTTCCTTTCTTGTCTTGGCCCTGCCCCTCTGCTTCCAGTGTGGTAGGCATGGCTTCCCTGTGCCTGCCCTCTGGGGGTTGAATGGCAGTTCCTCCCTGCCAATGTCGGGGATGCCACGCCCCCTTTCTATATCCCTACACAACAGCTTAGATTGGGATCTTTAGTGATTGCAAGATGTCAAGACTTTGGCATGCCTATCTCATCTGAAAGGCAACCCCTCCAACAGCAGAGCGCCCAGTAACGCTATGCCAGGATTTTGATTTCATACTGATTCACAAGTCAGAGTGCCATTCAGTTATCACACTTTTTTATGTAATGCTGTGTATATAGTGCCTGTTGCTGTAGTGTCTGGCCACATCTTGGCTAAGATTTTGAAATGGGATGTTAGGTCATATCGGCTGCCTCGATCTAACTAACGTTTCTTCTTCAAGTGCTTGCACATGTCAATTCCAAGTAGGAGTGCATGAGCCACATGCACAGTCTGCCGGAAAGTTTTCCCCCAGAGTACCCGTAGGGTCGGCTGTGGAACTCCCCCGGAGTCCCGCCTCCACGGTGCTCAGTATAGGGCTCTGCCGTCCCTCCCCTCCTCAATTCCTTCTTACTGCCCGTGAAGGTTGCTGGAACAACCGGTTTCTCTTGCTTTGCAAGTGATTTCCCCTTCTGTTGTTCTCTCTGTTAAGTACCTGTAAATAATTAAAGTACTTAAGATTTAGTTGTTGTTAGTGTAGATTAGGATAGTACTTTCGATTAGCGGGCAGTTGCAGTTCTTCCCTCCCTGTCTTAGGGTTGGGGCATGCCTGGCTTCAAGCCGTGCAGGTCCTGCAAGAAGCTTATGCCCAGAGATGACCCACACTCCTCCTGCCTTAAGTGCGCACCTGAGAGAGTGTTGTAAAATTTGTCAGAGCTTCCATCCAAGGACCCAGAAGGAAAGGAGTCAAAGACTGAAATTCCTAATGATGGAAGAGGCTCTGTCTTATGGACGCTTCAGTGGAGCAAGGTCCCAGTACATCCGCCTCAGTGCGGAGTGCCCCAGAATCAGTGAAAGAGAGGCCGCATAGAAAGGACTGTGCTAAAGAGCTGTGGCACTGCCATACCTCCCTGGCACCGGAGGCCCTGGCACATGGGGCACGGCAGCACCGTTCCCGTTCCCCTGTGCCGCACAAGAAAGAGAGGTCGGAGAGGGGGTGCTCACCGACAGAAAGATCGGCAGGAATAGAAGTGAGCAAAGTGCGACCTGTGCCAGGCCACCTAAGCCCCAACCCACAAGGCACGGCACCGTTGACTCCGACCCTGGGAAGGGGTTCGTCAAGTCTGGCGCCTGTGGAGTATCTGCAGAGGGAGATACTGGAAGAGGATTTGCAACTCCCCTCCACTTCCTAGATTTTTAAGGCAGCAAGGGAGCTGATAGAAGAAACAGTCTTGTCAGCCCACCCCAGGCGGCAGCAGGTGCAAGCCACGGCACCAAAGAAGACCTCAGTACCGTCCAAGGGCAAACCGGCGCTGATGGCTCCCCGGCACCATCTGGCTCCACACCACCGTGGTCCCCACGCAGCAAGAGGCTCTCTTTGGCCTCTGAGGCAGAGTCTGTTCCATCTAGGAGAAGCCGGTACCGGAGCAGGCAGAGGGTGGAGGGGCCGCCCCTCCCTTCAATGCAGTGGACACCCCAATTGCAGATACCGCCGCAGTGGCTATTCTGGACCCCATGAGCATACCACCAGGCCCAAGGGTCCCAGTCAGGCAGGTCGTATTCCTTTGTATCGGAACCCAGACCCTGACCTTCCCATTCAGCGAGCGCCCCACCAGACGCCAAAGACATCTCGGACCTGGGCACCAAGCTGGACAAGCCCCGGGAGCTCAGCACCGCAGAGAGTGGGATGGCACCATGTGACCTGGCCGGCGCCGAGGGGCAGGAATCTGCAGTGCCTGTGAGAGTCCTCTTCCTGATTAGGCAATAGAGAGAGCTACCCTGGTTTCCATCCTGGACAACAGCAGGGCACTCCAGGAGCTACTGTGCAGGGTAGCTCCAAGTGGAGGAGGTGGTGGAGGACACGAACCATATGGTGGACATTCCTCTGATAAAAACTATTAGGGAGACCACAAAGACCTTGTGGCAGACCCCTGCCTCTCTACCCCCTATTGCAAAGAAGATGGAAAGGAAATATTTTCTACCATCTAAAGGTCAGGAGCATTTTTATATCCACCCCACACCAGGGTCATTGGTGGTGGCCGCCGCAAACAAGAGAGAGTGGCAAGGACAACAGGGGCCCACACTGAAGGCCAAGGACACAAAAAAGTTAAAGCCCTTCAGGCGGAAGGTGTACTCCACCGGGGGGCTCCAACTTAGGATCACAAATCAACAAGCGATCCTAAGTAGGTATGCCTACAACTCCTGGGCATCAATGGATGAGCTCAAGTACTCAGAACAACTGGACTCCAAGTTCGAGTTCGCGGCCATGGTCAAAGAGGGCAAGGTGGTCTCCAGGCCTCTGCAAAAGTCTGCTTTGGATGCAGTGGGCGCGGCGGCCAGCACTGTGTCATCTGGGGTGGCCATGAGGAGAAGCTCTTGGCTGCAGGCCTTGGGCCTGCCACAGGAGGTCCAAACAACTATTCAGGACTTTCCATTTGAGGGACTGGCCTTGTTCTCGTCCCAGATAGACTCTAAGATACAGAGCCCCTCTTCCACCAGCCAAGACAGGACTACAGCCATAGGAGGGGTAGAAATAGCAGGAGGAATACACATCATGCCTCTAGCCAAAATCAGGGCCAGTTGCGACAGCCCTCAGGCCCAAAGAAAAACTTTTGAGGGTGCGCCCAAGGGCAGCACATCAACTCCAGGCCCGGATCCAACCTATTCCTTGTTTCTAAACTGTTTATTCCAGTTTTACCATGCGTGGTCCCAGATCACGTCGGACTAGTGGATCTTGCGCACGGTAAAATTGGGATACTCGTCCAGTTTTCTTCTTTGCCGCCTCCTCACCTCCCATCCCCGTCCCTCTTCAGGGACCCCTCTCACGAGCATCTGCTTCTTCAAGAAGTGCAGTCGCTTCTAAGGTTAGGGGCAGTGGAAGAGATCCCTTGTGATCTGAGGTGGAAAGGGGTTTTATTCCCATTACTTTCTAATCCCAAAGGCCAAAGGGGGACCTCATTCTATTCTCAACTTGTGAAACCTCAATAGATTCATGAAGAAGGTAAGGTTCCACATGATTTACCTGGCCTCCATCATTCCCTCCCTGGATCCAGGAGAATGGTATGCCGCCTTCGACCTGAAAGACACGTACTTCCATGTGGCCATTGTGCCAAGACACAGGAGGTTTCTCCACTTTGTAGTCAATCAGATGCATCTACAGTTCATGGTCCTGCCCTTTGGTCTGTTGTTGGCACCCAGGTATTCACCAAATGCCTCTTGGTGGTCATTGCCTTCTTGAGGAGGCAGAAGATTCAAGTGTTTCCCTATCTCGACGATTGGCTGGTGAAATGGCGCACCAAGAGGCATTTGGTGAATACCCGGGTTCCCACGCAGAGAATAGAATTCCCACGCAGAGAATAGAATTCATTGGAGTAGTGCTGGACTTGGAACAGGCCAAGGCATCCCTTCCTCAAACTCAGTTCCTGGCCCTGAGAGACATGATACAGGACTTGAAACGGTATACCCTCACCACAGCTCAGACCTGCTTAAAACTGCTGGAGCACATGGCAGCATGCATTTATGTGGTCCAGCACATGAGGCTACAACTGAGGCCACTGCAGGCCTGGCTAGCCATGGTGTATCGCCCAGTACATGACACCATAGACAGGGTAGTGTCTCTACCCTCTGAGGTTCTAGGACGCTAGACTGGTGGTGTGAGCCCCAACGGGTATGTACCGGACTGCCCTTCCTGTTGCCCCAGCCGTCTTTGTGTCTGGTGACCGATCCATCAGACGGGTTGTTAACCCTGTGAACAGTTATTTAGGGTGAGGGATCTTTGTTCTGGACGCATCTATCAACGGCATACGTATAAACGACAGACGCGGATAGTCCTTCCAAAACAAATGGGGTAATTTATTTAGATGACAACTTAACAAAAGCACGAGGGTCTAGATAGAGGGGTTGAACCCCGGACCCAAGTACCCAAAACACAACCCGAAGGCAACTTAACCCCGCCCCAAGAGTCTTTTGTGGCTTGATGTTACACGCTCACGGTATTTCTTCGCCCCTCCTGGCATTGATGGTACGATCTGGTCACGTCTGCTTCAGTCCCAGGTCCGATGCTCTGGTCTCGTCTGCTTCAGTCCCAGGTCCGATGTCGTCTGCTTCGATTCCAGGTCCGAAGAGGCCTACCCACAGTAACCACAACGAGTATCCCCACACAGACTGTCACTAGAATGGACAGCACCCGTCATTAGGTGCTCTGGACTTATATAGTTTTTGGCCGATGGTTAGAGATCCAATCATAGGGCTGGGATTTTCCCGCTCTGAGAGGGTGTGCACACGGCACTATCCTTTGCACTCAGCACCATAAGCTTGTGCACACGGCACCATAGGCTTATGCACACGGCACTTCATAGCCAGCCCTGGCCTCCGATTGGCTAGAAAGATGTTACTGGGCAGACTAGACCAACTGTCTTAGCTGACCTTTTCACCTAGGTCCCCTTGATGGACAGGGACCTACTAAGAAAGGTGTTTCCCGCTCTTTTCCAACTGTCACTAGGCAGAATAGAGAACTTGGCTTTGTGCCAAGTGACAGTTTCTGACAGTTGCCACAACGGGACAAAACCTTGTAAAAACTCCATTTTGTTAAATGATCTTTATCAACTATACCAAACTATGTACACAACCATACACGTCCCTAGGGTGATTGTAGACCTACAGGGTTGGGAGGCCCATCTAGGGGATCTCAAGACACAGGGCCTATGGACCCAGTCCGACCAGTTGCTCCATATCAACATGAGAGAGCTAAAAGCTGTACGTCTGGCACGGCAAGCCTTTCAGGAGCACCAAAGGGGCAAGATGGTATCGGTCCTGACAGACAATACGACAGCAATGTTTTATATAAATAAACAGGATAGAGCTCGCTCCTCTCCCCTATGTCAAGAAGCCCGCAATTAGTGGGAATTCAACATCGCTCGTTCGATTCACCTTGTGGCATCATACCTTCCAGGGTGCCAGAACGCATTGGCAAACAGCCTCAGCAGGTCCTTCTTTGCTCACGAGTGGTTGATTCGGCCGGACGTGCTGGCCAATGTTTTCCAGACGTGGGGCGTTCCCCAGGTGAACCTATTCGCCACAGAGCTCAACAAGAAGTGCAGGAAGTTTTGCTCTTTTCAGAAGCACAGTCTGGGGTCCATTGCAAACACCTTTCTCACTCATGGATGGGCCAGCTGTTTTGTCCCTTTCCCCCAACCCTTCTCATCCACATGGTGCTGTTGAAGTTCTGGCAGGAAAGGGCTGCGGTAATTCTAATAGCCTGGCTTGGTCCTGTCAGCATTGGTTTACGATACTGCTTAATCTTTCAGTGGAAACACCCATCACTCTGCCTCTTCTCCTGGACCTACTCACCCAGGACCAGGCCATACTGTGGCACCCAATCTCAAGGCCCTGCATCTCATGGCGTGGAACCTCCGTGGCTGAACCTAGGGAACTAGTGTGTTCAGAGCAGGTCAGAGAGATCCTCCTCGGTAGTAGGAAACCCTCGACTAGGGCTACCTACCTAGCAAAGTGGAAGCAGTTTTCAATTTGTGCAGCAGCAAAGAGTATCTCACCTCTGAGGGTGCCAATTCTGGTGATATTGGACTATTTGCTCCACCTGAAGCAGCAAGGCTTATCGGGATCCTCAGTTAAGGTCCATTTGGCAGCCATTTCGGCATTCCACCCTGGGGAGGCGGGCTGCTCAGTTTTCACTAATCCCATAGTTAAATGGTTCTTGAAAGGGTTGGACAGACTATACCCGCCAACACGCTCGCCAGGGATCTAATGGGACCTCAGTCTTATCCTCTCAAGGTTAACGAGCCCTCCATTTGAGCTTCTTGCATCTTGTTTGCTCTTCTACTTATCCTGGAAGGTGGCCTTTCTGGTAGCCATAACATCAGCCAGAAGGGTATTCGAGCTCAGAGCACTGATTTTGGAGCCTCCCTACATGGTTTTCTTCAAGGATAATGTCCAGCTTCACCCTCATCCAGCTTTTCTGCCAAAGGTAGTCTCTCTTTTCCATGCGAATCAGGACATTTTTCTCCTGGTTTTCTTCCCAAAGCCACACGCTAATAGTAGGGAGCATAGGCTGCACTCTCTTGATGTCAGAAGGGCTTTAGCCTTCTACATTGAAAAGACCAAACCATTCAGGAAGATGTCTCAGCTGTTTGTAGCAGCAGCTGATGGAATGAAGGGGAAACCAGTTTCATCTTAACACATCTTGTCTTATCACTTCATGTCTTAGGGAGTGTTAAGACCTGGAAAAAGTGCCTGCACCGGCGATAACAGCCCACTCCACAAGGGTTCAAGCATCTTCTGCAGCATTCCAGGTGCAGGTGCCGATTCAAGACGTTTGCAAGGTGGCAGCATGGTCCTCGATTCAAACCTTCACAACGCAGTATACTATTACTCAGCAGCCTAGGAATGATGCCACTTTCGGAAGAGCAGTTCTGCAGTCTGCCAGAGTTTGTGTTCCGACCCCTCTTCCTGTGGTATGGCTTGGGAGTCACCTACTTGGAATTGACATGAGCAAGCACTCGAAGAAAAACGGTTACTAGCCTTCCATAACTGTTGTTCTTCGGGATGTGTTGCTCATGTCCATTCCAAAACCCGCCCACCTATCCTGCTGTCGGAATTATCCAGCAAGAAGGAACTGAGGAGGGGAGGGTCAGCAGAACCCTGTATAAAGTGCCATGGAGGCGTGACTCCAGGGGGCTCCACAACTGACCCTGTGGGTACTCTGGGGGAAAACTTTCCGGCGGACTGTGCACGCAGCACTCACAAACCTACTTTGAATGAACTTGAGCAACACATCTTGAAGAACAACAGTTACAGAAGGTTAATAACTGTTTTTTCCCAAAACTCTAGCCAGGACAAGACAAGTTGTATTTTAGTGCCTGTTAAGCTGGTCGAGCTAACGTCTAGGAGGCAGACTAGCTTTAACTCAACCATCTTAGCATGGGCCAGCGTACACTTTGCCTTCTCTTGACTAGGATTTTGGAAGGTAGAAGCTTTCATGATGTAGCAACACACCTTTTTAATCCTTGTCAAGACAAAGCCTTCATGTGCTAAAAATGTACGTCAGATCTGCAGAGTGTTGTCCATAATGGAATCTGTTCTCCCTCTCTCCCAGGTTCTAGGCAAGGGACAAGGGTTGGGGTTGGAAAACTGCAGCAAAATTTGCCTGGCATTTTGAATTTCATTTAAAATGTGTCCAAGTACACTATTTGCTATATAAAACAATGCCCTAAGGGTTGCTATTGGAGTAAGAGTGGGGAGATGTGATTGCATTAATATTATCTGCAGAGCAGGCTAGTTATGAAACTTAATTAAATTTCTCTAGCCTTTCTGTATTCCAGCCTAGATACTGGGTTTGTATCCTCCAATCTATACACAGATACAGGGGCTGAAAAAAACAAATGCTATGTATTTGTTTCCTGAGTGTCTTCACTTATAACTAAGAAAACACAGTGTGACTTCCATTCGACAATTTTACTGTAATGCGCAGACAATGAATTAAAACTCACAGCATCAGGGAAATTGAGGCAGAGAGAAGTCGTGTCTTAACCCAGCTTACACAGCAATTCTGTGGCAGAGTTGAGAATAGAAGCAGAGCTAAAATTAGATCCAGAGCTCCTAATTCCCACCTGTGTTCTTGGGCCTCAAGGACTGTTCATTTCTGTGCTTCAACCCAGACTCAGCACCAGAAAGATAAAACTGGGAGTTCATCATCATTTTTCAATACTTTGTGTTTCTATACTGCTCATAGCAACACCCTGTTTAGTATTGACCAGAATGTAATGTTGTTGCCAATTTCGCATAAAAAAAGCTGTCAGCTCAGCCTGAGATCTAACATCATGTTGCCAATACTTGAAAATTCTTCTCTTGAGATTACATTGTATTTTTGGGATTACCTTGTTGTTGAGAGAACTCTTTGCCTGGCATGTTGAGATCAAGAATCTTGCTGCTAGTTAGAATATCTCAAACCTCAACCTGATTGACAAAGGCAGAGACTGAACTGTAGCCTTTCATTACAGCATTGCTTTAGTGCACTAGCTCCATACCTGGTCGAGCCACATTAGAGTTTTAAATAATTTTTTTAACTGATTTTTTTCAATAATCTTCTATTACGGACTTCCACTGAATTAACTTTGAAAATGCACAATTACATTTTTTTAAACAATCATCACAAGTCAGCAGTGCCTTTATATTTTTTTTCTTTATATTTTTCTTGTTTTAAAAAATACTTTTCATTCCCATCTTTCATTTTCTTGCATCAAATCAATAGCAGTGTTGAAATGTCACTTAACAAAAAATAAGCAGATGCAACACACCGAATAAGAGGCATTGGTGTTTAGAGAAACATTTATTTCAACAGAGGATTATTTTTCTTTTGTACATATAAACTACATCAGACAAAAATACAATAATATTTCAGATTATTTTTCCTTAACACAAACTCTGTTTTCATGAAAAGTCTTAGCAGCACCAGGAATTTATATTTTATAGAGGCTGTTTATAGTATCCATTTTTCCAGACCCCCAAGACATGCAAAATAAATTGATTTTTTTGGCAGTGAAAATAATTGTTTACACTTCAAAAGTGAAGCAAAATATGGAACTACCCATCTTGTGTTTTGTTTTCTTTAATTTGTGTAAAAATCAGTAATAGAAGAATACTATGCATTAAGTAGCAATGATTTATACCACATTTCAGTGTGTTATGTGTCTTAAACATACTTAACTCTGATGTTTGGATACTGTGTAAACCATCTAGAAATGTATAATGAAAAGTACTGGGTGTTCTTAGAGGCTGGTTTTTTTTAATCTTCCTCCATAAATCTATTCCTCTATCCCTTTTATCATTTTTTGCAGAATTTTTCTTAGTACCCTCCTGTTTTTTATATCTTTGTCATGTATTGGTGTCCTGAACTGAATTCATCCAATTTCCCCATGTTGTATAGAGGATTACCACCTCCCTGTATTGTGATGTGATTCCTCTTCAAATGCAGCCCAAAACTTTCACTCTTTTTCTGCCATAATATATCGCAAGCTCATGCTAACTTGCTGTCCAGAATTCATCTTTACGTTTCCTTCCAAGTCTTTAGACACCCACTAGACCTTTCAAAGTGCCTTCTTCCTGTTAAAGTTTTGTGTGTTGGATTATTTTCCCCCAGATATTATTGGCTTGCATTTTTCCAGGTGGAATGTCATTTTATTTCCTGTTCTTGGTGAATTTGTATTGTTTCTGAGCCCTCACTGATGTTCAACATCTCCTACCTGAGTATAGTCTGAGTTAGTGCTGTTATGTTTCCCTTTATCATTGCACTTTCTTTATAGTCTTGCAGCCAGTGTTCAGTGGATGTCATGATTTCTCTCCAAGTCAATTTAAATGAATTTTTTAAAGGGAGTGTTTCAAAGATACCGATTTCTGTCAGACTGTAGTGAATCTAATAAATGAGACAGCTAGAAGAGAGAGAGGACTGAAACGTTATCACAATCTTGAAGGAATTTATTTTATTTGGTTAGATCAGTGGTTCTCAACCTATTTACCATTGTGGGCCGAATATGCAGCTCTCTCTGGCTTAGATCAAGGGACTGGAAGTCAGGATTAACAGGTTTAGCTTTGCTACTAAATTGCAGTATGATTTTGGATATGGACCTGTCTTTGGGCTTCAGTTTAGCCATTTGTCACTATACAAAGTTCCAGTAAGGAAACCGAGTGTAGATTTCAGAGGTGCTGAGTGAGCATTGACTTCTGAAAGTCTCTGAAACCTGAAAATCAGGCCCTTGTTGACTTTGTAAGTGAATATCAAGATTTACTGACCAAGGAGGAGGGGAATACTAATTTTCATTGGGCACATTGCAGCCAATCAGAAAGCAATTATTTATATATTACCCTGTGATTCCCTAACTAGTTCACTCTACAGATAACTTTGTAAAAGAGAGATCCCTCATGAATCAGTCTCTCCTTGCTTGATTTTAATGTTTCCTTCTGCAGATCACAAGGAGGGCTCCACAGATCATGGTTTGAGTACCATGGATATATGCAGTATGGTTAATGTTGTCCCGGACCTCAATGTTATTGACCTCTTTGGAGGTTTAAAGATAGAAGCTTAGTGGTTGTCCAATGATATTCAGTCATCATGAGTCAGGATTTTTCTCATGTAAACAATCTACTTCATAACAATGACTTGACTCTTGATACTTCTAAAGCACTTTGCGATCTTCTGATGTACATCAGTGCAAATTATTACTAGGAATGAAATAGTAGGTGAAAATAAAACTACCGGGAAAACTTGAGGTTGGACTGAGGATATGAGAACAATACTGAAAAACAACGAGTGTTTTGTAGCACTTTAAAGACTAACAAATTTAATTTCAGCAGGCATAAGCTTTCATGGGCTTCAGTCCACTTCCTCAGATGCAGTTGGCATTAAGCCTCAAGTACCCGGCTTTCATCCACCTACCCCATTGTTGTCTATGCCTTTGGATATGTATATGTTGCCTCCTATATATGTTGCCAATATTTGCTGTATTATTTCTACCGATTGCATCTGAGGAAGTGGGCTGAAGCCCACGAAAGCTTATGCTTGCTGAAATTAAATTTGTTAGTCTTTAAAGTGCTACAGAACTCTCGTTTTTGCTGTATACAGACTAACACGACTACCCCCCTGAAAAATAGTAGTTACTGTAAAGAAGCTTGTAGTAGACAGTTCCCCTGGATTCCGCCCACTTTTCTTCTCATTCCCACCTGCAAAGTCTTCCAGTCAAGAAGGGTAGGAACTCCTCCTGCCAACTTTGTCCCCTGTTTACTTTAAGGTTGGAATTTACTGGCAACTGACATCTGACTATGAAAGGTGTGAGAAAGTAAGTAGTTCCGTGGGATTGATGTCCCATAAAAGCACAAGTTGGATCGTAATTAGCCTAAACAGTTTGTTCTTTCAGTGCTCCTCACTTTTATGAATACAAATTAATGGATACATACAGTGAAACAGAAACATGTCAACACTAAGTCATTCTGGGTGATTGTTTCTTCAACTGTGTCCATTTATAACCAAGGAAAATCCTAACTTAATCATTCAAGTACATTGCATTACAGGCAACTTACTGAATTTTTAGGAGACTTTTTTGAATGTTTACTGATTGTATAGTAGTAGGTATAATTCAATAGCACCTTCCATCAGAAGGTCTCCAAGTGACTTACATACAGCCCACCTGACTCGTGAGAGGCTGGCAAATATTAACTTTATTTGTATAGTGGGGAAACTGAGCCATTGAAAAATTAAATAACTTGACAAAGGTCAGAGAGTCAATGACATGATGAAACACAGCCCAAAACTCCTGACACCCAATTCCTGTTCCTAATCACGTGACGGCACCATTCTATAGTGCAATGTATGATAGGCATGTACCTTAAAACAGAGTTACATACTTTTAAGTATGTCTTCCATTTTAAACAGCTAGCAAAGAAAATGTTATGCTCGTTAGAACATGGCATACTTCGGCACTTCTGTTCAGAGAATTAGCTTATCCACCTAGGAAACATCCAGGAATTTTTTATTATATGAGAAGTGGTATCTACATGAAATGTTGCAACCCTCTTTAGTAAATAGCTTTGTAAACCTGAAGCTCAAACAGCCTTCCCGTACACACACACACCCTCATTTTCATTGCTGTCAGCTTGAGTGATATTTTAATTTTTTTGCCCTTAGAAAACTTCAGTCTCTTATCCCAATAGATAAATGAGAGAACCCCCAGGAAATGCTGCAGAATGTTTCTGTTTGCCAGTGCAATAAATGCAGAGGCAAATAAATGTCCTCTTCCATCAGGAGGAGGCGTATAATGAGTAAATGATAGGAAAAGGAATTCAGGAAACAAATGATCAATCCAATCTAGGACGACAAACAATTTCTTAATAACTTGGACTTCAGTTGAATAGGGGGCTCTCTCCAGCAAAGGAGAACTGCTGAAGCTGAGCCCTGGAAAAGGGTCATTTACATCTGGCAACTGATAGATTTTTGTAGTGCTGTGTTTGAGGTTCACTGAGCAGTAAGCTGTGATACCAAAACCTTGGGTGTCTGAGGTTCATGATTTGTGTGAATGTGTGTATGGGGAAAAGGCATAGCTTGAGAATTTAATTCACATTAGTTCCAGATTATAAGAACTGCATTTACATTTCTTTTGTGCTGTTCATTAAAGCAATTTTTTATGTGAAAGATGCAGTTCACTCCCTGGGTGAATACACAATATGGACCATCAATTTTTATTCTTTTTCTGGACATATAGGTCTTCCTCATATTTTTAGGTGTACTTTTACAATGTTCAAGGGGTTCCTGCCCTGAAGAGTTAACAATCTAATGGCTGCATCTTCTCTTCAGTGGGTGTTTTGCCAGAGTAAGGAATGATTCAAGACCAAGACCTCAGGATTTGATCCTACATTAGACATACTACAACTGACAAAGAAGACAGTGGGAAAGGAGATACCACATGTCTTGTGATGTTGACTGTGATCATTTTTAGATTCTGCACTGAGGCTAACTGCTGGCTTCAGGTAGGGTTGCCTCTGAAGATGGTTCAGTAGGAGAGTGCTGCATTACTTATAAGCAATCCATGATGACCAGCGCAGTGCTGCTAACTGGTTTTAACAGTGAAAGGGGGGTTATAGAGGTGCCAGGAGGTAATAGAAAATAAAGTGCTAGGTGGAAAACAGCCATAGTTGTTGCTCAGATGCTGCCTTGAGAAGATCAGAGCCCCTTTGATACACACCCATGCTGCATTCCATTAAATTCCTGGATCCCCCGCTTCTACAAAAAAGAAGAAATTGGCAACTGATATTTTTATAATGGTCCTAAACATTTCAGAGCTTTTTTTGCTTCTAAATCTGTTTATCTGTGCAGTATGAATAAGGTCAAACCCAGAAGTTGAAGGGAGCTTGGTACAGTTATAGAAGGGTTATATGCCACAATCAAGCAGAAATTTTCATGAACCATCAGATTGGAGGCTGGACAGAGGTGATAATGCAAGGCTGACAATGTGCTTTGTTGAATGTACCACAGAGAATCAAGTATTCTAGCATCTCATGCCTTCTAACTGAGAGACATTATACCTGAAAGCTTAGACTTTATAATATGCTGCTATTCACATGCATATTTCTATGCCAGATCTTTCAAAAGGCCTTTCCTTTGTAATATGGGAAGAGAATCATGCCTTTGAAATGAGTTGATACTCTTCTGACACATTTGAAATCTTTATATTTTCCCCCATATCTGAGAGTTTAATCCTGTACATTACCGTGGATCTTATATTCACAAGGGGTTGTTTATTTATATGTACTATTACACACTATGTTGAAGAAATTAAGAAATAAACACAAACAAGGGAATTCAGACGTAAGGCAGATACTCTGCACATGACACAAACACTTTCCTTGGTATTGCAGCATTTTTGGTACCTAACATCACCTTCTAAACCAGAGATTCTGCTTACATCCAAAGTTTTTGTTGCTTGTTGTTTACTTGTTTACACCAACTCTGCACAACACTGCTCAAAACATAACACAGACATTCATTTCCCTAAAGTCTAAAAAGTCGAACACCATAGCATTTTCAGATTCAGGTGCAATTACTCAGTAAGAGACTTTTCATTGCATTCTGACCCACTAAATAGAAAGTATCTCCATTGTGCAAATAAAAGGGAATGTAGCTTTTCAGGAGTGTGAGCTAGGAGAGCTGGGTTCTAATCCTGTCTCTGCCTCAGACTTCTTGTGTGATCTTGGGGAAGTTGCTTAATGTGTCTTTGCCTTTGTTTTCCCCATCTTTATATTAGGAACACAGTACAACTCTCCAAGGTATTATGAGGCTATATTTATATTTGAAAACAGTTTGGAATCTTCTGATAGATACTATAAAAGAACAAGTTACACTATTTACTCCCCAGAAAAGCAAATGAATTAAAATATTATAGAATATGTCAAAATATTTACTAGATTTTTAAAGACAAACAAAATGAGGATAAGATTTTATGGGACCAGTTTGTAAGAGAGATCCTTTCATGAGTCCTCTCCCTTCCCAGTCTTCCTAGCTTTTCCCTCACATTCTGTGTCCTTCCGGACCACCAAAAAGGGTTCAATAAATTCTCATTATAAATCAGTGCTTTAAACAAATTAGCAAAACTCCAGAGTCTTTAAATGTTCCTTACATTCATCTCTTCAACTGTTTTCTTTGAATGCAGATATATTTTTAGATATGTTTGCATTGCAGGCTGTTTAGGGGTGCTTAATAGCTGCGATTTTGATGAAATTTTATTTCTGAAGACTGCAGACTTTGTGCTTTCTGCAATGCAGGTAATTATTGGATTATATATATATAATATAATTAATCCATCCTATTTGGGCTATTGACATTGATTAATAAAAGTGGCAAAAATAGGAGTAGTAAATGTATGGCTCTAGAGAACAGTAAATTCTACCTGTATAGGTGCTTTTCAATGAACGCTAATGAATGTGACTTAGAGAAGCGAGAGCTAGGATTCTTAAATTAAATTAGGGAGAGTTAAAGTTAGAGTTGAATACTGAATTTACAAACAACATTCTGAGATCTTAAATATTTGAGTTTAGGCTCTTTATATTCTGTGTTCAGGTCCTGCAAGCCTTCCCTCTGTGACCAGTAGTGAATACAGTGACACAAAACAGCCTTTTCAAAATAAACTGTTGTTTAATCTCAACTGTAGGAAGAAAACATAACAAGAGAAAAAGGGTTTTAACTGGACAAAAGGTCTACACTCATATCTCTTACCTAAAATCTAAGGTAAATCTACCTTATTCGAGACACCCTTACCTCTGGGGACTGCGGTTCAGTCTGCTCCCCAGCAGTTTCTGCCCTTCTCACCTCTGTTCTTCAGTGACTGTGCTTTTATTCACACCAAAGCTCCTTGTTCCAGTTTCTCTCCTGGATCCCCTGTCCTGTAGTTACAAGCCAGACTGTTGAATTCAGCATGGTCAGAGGCAAAACTTCAAAGTGATTGACATCTGCATTGTCCATTAAGTACTGGTAAATGGGGCTACCTGAAGCTTTTTGCTGAGTACCTGTAAATAACCTGTGTTTGGATTAACCCCAATAATCATGTAGCAAGCAAGACACAGACAGAGGCATACAGTTCCCACATCTTTCACACCATTCTCCTTTGCTAAGACTCTGGCTACTGCTATCACTTTAAATTTGTTCTAAACTTTCTTGGTAATGTGTAAGCAAAGTGTGTGTGTGTTCCTGTATTTCAGTTGCTTTCTTTTCACAAGGTGAGAAGGCATAGACACGTGCCTTTGTTTGAAAAGACAAAAGAAAGAAAAGAAAAGCTTGGGGGGAGGGGAGGGGAAATGGAAGTTGAGAAATTTCTGCTCTTTCCTTACTTTATTGGGAAGTTACATTAGATTTATGGATTTTTCACTGAGCTGTTGCCATGAATTGAGAGGAAATTGTAGGTGTTGATATATAAAATTGAAGGACTCCTTAATGGACCCTTACAAGAAGTGTGCTTTTATGTTAAAAACTTGTGTCTTAAACAACGTGTGTGTTTGCAGTGACCTTTGTAAAATTTTAAACTGCCATTTTCCAATGGTAAATAAAGTCAAAGTTTACTGCCTGATATTATTTTGCTTCTCTTTTGGTGCAGGCTTTAAGGATAGTATGAGGTAGGTGATAGAATAAAGTGGAAAGCTGCAATTTGCAGGTAGCACAAACGTGATGCTTTCTTAGTGAATTCATCCACAGGACATAGCATGGAGTTACCTCATTGAGCACTACAAGATCAGGAGTGCTGATTCTGAGAACTAAACTTGTCACTTTACATAGCACCCAGGAGAATGTAAAAATAAATATGGCAGTAGGCAGTGTTGCAAATAATTACTGTAACTTGAAGTAATTTTACAGTAAATTAGATCTTGAAAGACATTTGCTAAATCTTATAACTGTGAAATTAGTGTTTTACCACTGTAGATTTGAAAGACAAGTGACCATGTCTAGGGCATGAGAATTTCAGGTGTTTAATATAGAAGAGGCCAGTGTTACCAGGGAGTAAAACAAGAGTAAAGGGGGAGAGAGGGGAAAAAGGAGAAGCATTGAAAGTTTGAAGCCCGTTCTAAATACTCACGAATATAGGGTAAAGACAACTGGGTACATGCAGTGAAGTGCAAGAATCAAAATTTAAAAGTTCCTGTATAGCTCCATCCATATATTATAGTAATGAGCATAGTAGAGTGATCTGGATGAATAGATCCATTACTCATGAGGGAAGGAGAATTAAGCATGGTTTTACAGTAGGAAATTTGACACTTAGAACAGTATATTCTACTGTGTGTAGTTCTCCCCAGAATCACTGTTTAACATTTATATTGTGGGTGCACCTGAAGGCCACAACTAGGTAGGCTCTATTGTTGTAGGTTATTGTACTGGGGTATGGTACAAACATAAATGACAGCTCCTGTCTCAAATAGCTTACAGTCTGAAATGTGGGTAGTTTATATTTTCTCCTTGGTGCCACAGTAGGAGACTGGTGGACAACTGCCAAGGAAGAACTAATTTGCTTATGAGAATATCCTGCTGGGAATGTTCAAAAGCCTTTCTAAAATCAGATATATCCTCCCTGGGCCATGAAGTTCCAGTGGATCCTGCTCTGCAACTGCTACTGGAACTCACTCTTTCAAAAACATCTGCACCTGCCCTTCCTCAGAGGCATGCCCCTCTGCAGTGCTGTGGACAGAGTCATGTCACAGCACTACTGCAATACACGGGGAATTCCCCTGGTTGACTCACATTGGTGAGGTCTGCCTTTAATGTGCATAATGTAATGAAGCTGTGGTGATTTCCTTGTTTGCCTGATGCCTTCATGCCTGCTGGGGTCAGCCTCAGTTGAATGCAGTAATACTTCTGTCAGTCCCTCAGTTACCTCCATTCCTCTCACACAGCATACTAGTTTTGATAGCCATCCCTTTATCTAACATTACATTTCCACAGTTCACCTCTCTGATTCAGGGAAACATTTAGGCATCAAAGTTAAACAGGAAATCAATATTTTATTTATTTACCAGAGAAGTTAATAAAACAGTTTCCTACCTTTGCTCATTGACCCAGTATTTGCTCTTCAAACTGCAATAGAAAAAGGTATTATGAAGTTCTTTAAATCATAGTTTCATAGATTCTAGTGCCAACAAGGACCTATTGTGATTATGTAGTCTGACCTCCTGTGTAACACAGAACTTCCCCAAAATAACTGAGCATAACTTTTAGAAAAACATCCACTCTTGATTTAAAAATTGTCAGTAATGGAGAATTCACCATGACCATTGGTAAATTGTTCCAGGGGTTAGTTAACCTCATTGTTAAATATTTAGCCTTTTTTCCAGTCTAGTTCTTATATGGCTTCAACTTCCAGTCATTGGCTAGCATTATACCTTTCTCTGCTAAATTGAAAAGTCCACTGTTAAGTGTCTGTTCCCCACGTAGATATTTAAGAGTATAATCAAGTCATCCCTTAACTTTCTGTTTATTAAGCTAAATAGATTGAGCTCTTTGAATCTATCATTGTAAGGTGTGTTTTCTAATCCTTTAATCGTTTTCTTGGCTTTTCTTTGAACCCCCACCAATTTATCAACATTCTTCTTAATTGGGGGTACCAGAACTAGACACAGTATTCCAACTGTAGTTGCACCAGCTCACCATGTGTAAAATGGGTATAATAATCATAGAATATTAGAGTTGGAAGGGACCTCAGGAGGTCATCTAGTCCAAACCCCTGCTCAAAGCAGGACTAACTTCAGCTATATCATCCCAGCCAGGGCTTTGTCAAGCCACAGCTTAAAAACCTCTAAGGATGGAGATTCCACCACCTCCCCAGGTAACCCATTCCAGTGCTTCACCACCCTCCTGGTGAAAATTTTTTTCCTAATGTCCAACCTAGACCTCCCCCACTGCAACTTGAGACCATTGCTCCTTGTTCTGTCATCTGCCACCACCAAGAACAGCCTAGCCCCATTCTCCCTGGAACTCCCTTTCAGGTAGTTAAAGGCTGCTATCAAATCCCCCCATATTCTTCTCTTTTGCAAACTAAACAAGCCCAGTTCCCTTAGCCTCTCCTCATAAGTCCTGTGCTCCAGCCCCCTAATCATTTTTGTTGCCCTCCGCTGGACTCTCTCCAACTTGTCCACATCCTTTTTGTAGTGGGGGGCCCAAAACTGGACACAATATTCTAAATGCGGCCTCACCAATGCCGAATAGAGGGGAATAATCACTTCCCGTGACCTGCTGGCAATGCCCCTCCTAATGCAGCCCAATATTCCATTAGCCTTCTTGACAACCAGGGCACACTGCTGACTCATATCCAGCTTTTTATCCACTGTTACCCCCAGGTCCTTTTCTGCAGAGCTGCTGCCTAGCTCGTCGGTCCCCAGTCTATAGCTGTGCATGGGATTCTTCCTTCCTAAGTGGAGGACTCTGCACTTATCTTTGTGGAACCTCATTAGATTTCTTTTGGCCCAATCCTCCAGTTTGTTTAGGTCACTCTGTATCCTATCCCTACCTTGCAGGGTATCTACCACTCCCCCCAGCTTAGTGTCATCCGCAAACTTGCTGAGGGTGCAATCTACCCCATCTTCCAGATCATTAATGAAGATGTTGAACAAAACCGGCCCCAGGACCGACCCCTGGGGGACTCCGCTTGTGACTGGTTGCCAGCTAGACATGGAGCCATTGATCACTACTCGTTGAGCCCTATGCTCTAGCCAGTTCTCTATCCATTTTGTAGTCTATTCATCCAACCCATACTTCTTTAACTTGCTGATAAGAATACTGTGAGAGACAGTATCAAAAGCTTTGCTAAAGTCAAGGTATATCACATCCACCGCCTTGCCTATATCCACAGAGCTAGTCACCTCATCATAGAAAGCAATCAGGTTGGTCAGGCATGACTTTCCCTTGGTGAATCCATGTTGACTGTTCCTGATCACCTTCCTCTCTTCCAAGTGCCTTAAAATGGATTTCTTAAGGACCTGCTCCATGATTTTTCCAGGGATTGAAGTGAGGCTGACCGGTCTGTAGTTCCCTGGATCCTCTTTCCTCCCTTTTTTGAAGATGGGCACTATATTTGCTTTTTTCCTGTCATCCGGGACCTCCCCCTGTTGCCACGAGCTTTCAAAGATAATATCCAATGGCTCTGAAATCACCTCAGCCAACTCCCTCAGCACCCTCGGGTGCATTGCATCTGGCCCCATGGACTTGTGTATGTCCAATCCTTCTAAATAGTCTTGGACCTGTTCCTTCAGCACTGCGGGATGTTCGCCTCCTTCCCATTCTGTGTCACCCAGTACAGTAGTCTGGGAGCTGATCTTATCTGTGAGTCGTTGAGTACCTCAGCTTTCTCCAGATCCTCTGTCACAAGGTTGCCTCCCTCATTCTCTAAGGGGCCCACACTTTCCCTAATCTTCCTCTTGTTGGCAACATGCCTGTAGAAACCCTTCTTGTTCCCCTTCACATCCCTTGCTAGCTGCAACTCCAATTGTGCTTTGGCCTTCCTGATTTCATTCCTGCATGTTCAAGCACTGTTTTTATACTTCTCCCTAGTCATCTGACCAAGCTTCCACTTCTTGTAAGCTTCTTTTTTGCGTTTAAGTTCGCCAAAGACTTCTTTGTTAAGCCAAGCTGGACGCCTACCATATTAGCTATTCTTTCTGCACGTCGGGATGGTTTGCTCCTGTGCCCTCAATAAGGTCTCTTTAAAATACAGCCAGCTCTCTTGGATTCCTTTCCCCCTCATATTAGCCTCCCAGGGAATCCTGCCCATCAGTTCCCTGAGGGAGTCAAAGTCCGCTTTTCTGAAGTCCATGGTCCGTATCCTGCTGTTCTCCTTTCTTCCTTTTGTCAGGATCCTGAACTCGACCATCTCGTGGTCACTGCTGCCTAGGTTGCCACCCACTTCTACTTCCCCTACCAAATCTTCCCTGTTTGTGAGCAGCAGGTCAAGAGAAGCACAGCCCCTAGTTGGCTGCTGCAGCACTTGCACCAGGAAATTGTCTGCGACACTCTCCAAAAACTTCCTGGATTGTTTGTGCTCTGCTGTATTGCTCTTCCAGCAGATGTCAGGGTGATTGAAGCCCCCCATGAGAATCAGGTCCTGTGAACTGGAAACTTTCCCTAGTTGAATAAAGAAAGCCTCATCTACCTCATCCTCCTGATCTGGTGGTCTATAACCGAGACCCACCACGACATCACCCTTATTGTTCTTGCTTCTAAGCTTAACCCAGAGACACTCAACTGACTTATCTCCAGTTTCATACTGGAGCTCAGAGCAATCATTGTGCTCCCTTACATACAGTGCAACTTCTCCACCCCTTCGCCCCTGCCTGTCCTTCCTGAACAGTTTATACCCATCCATGACAGTGCTCCAGTCGTGTGAGTTACTCCACCAAGTCTCAGTTATTCCAATCATGTCGTAGTTTCTTGACTGTGCCAGGACTTCCAGTTCCTCCTGCTTGTTTCCCAGGCTTCTTGCATTTGTGTACAGGCACTTGAGATAAGTAGCCGATTGGCCTACTTTCACAGTATGAATCGGGAGGCCTCCCCTGCTGCACCCTCCTCCTTCTGCTTCCTTGTGGTGTCCCTCTTCCCCACTTACCTTCAGGCTTAGGTCTCCGTCCCCCGTCGAACCTAGTTTAAAGCCCTCCTCACTAGGTTAGCCAGCCTGTCCGTGAAGATACTCTTCCCTGTCTTCGTTAGATGAATCCCGTCTCTTCCTAGTAATCCTTCTTCCTGGAACAACATTCCATGATCGAAGAATCCAAAGCCCTCTCTTCGACACCACCTGCGTAACCAAGCATTTACTTCCGCAATGCGACGGTCCCTACCTGGGCCTTTTCCCTGAACAGGGAGGATGGATGAGAACACCATTTGCGCTTCAAACTCCTTTCTCTCTTTTCCCAGAGCCACATAGTCCGCAGTGATCCGCTCAAGATCGTTCTTGGCAGTGTCATTGGTGCCCACGTGGAGAAGTAGGAAGGGGTAGTGGTCTGAGGACTTGATGAGTCTTGGCAATCTCTTTGTCACATCCTGAATCCTAGCTCCAGGCAAGCAGCACACTTCTCTAGTTTCCCGGTCCAGACGGCAGATGGATGACCTCCTCCTCTCACAGGAGCAAATGTTATCAATAAGTTTAACTTCACATATAAGGGCATCATGGAAAAATCCATGAGGAAATTAATAATTCTGTATTCAGTGCTGAGTTTGAGTGGTATGCACTCAATAATGCATGGGGTCACATTTTGAGCAATGAGGATTGTAAGCTGGTGACTCGGCCCAGCAGGTGTGTCGCAGCCCTTCCTTGGGCCCAGGCTCTGAGGAAGTCCAAAGCAAGAGTTAGCAGGTTTGAATGAGTCTTTTAGGCCCCGGCCTCCAGGTGGGACGGAGCTGGCAAGTAGTCTGCAGCCCCCAGCCCTCAAGCGGGGTGGGGCTGTCAAGTAGTCTGTAGTCCCTGGCCCTCAAGTGGGTGGGGCTAGCAAGGAGTCTATGGTCCCAAGGTTCAGTATCCTCTGTGGCAGCAGGTTCAGAGGAAACAAGCACCCCTGCGGTGGCTAGGGAAGGGGGCAGTGGGACGCAGGCCCACCCAACTCCACTGTATCCCAGCCCAAGGCCCTACCAGTGGCAAAGTGTATCATAATGCATACGCACAAGGGGGCAGAATTAGGGTTGCACGGGTAACCTTAATTCTGGTATTTTCTAACTTTTGAGTGTTGACTTTGCAACCTTAATGTTCTTTTATCATTTTTCTTTTGGTATGTAATAAATAAATATAGTATAGTATGTGTGCGCGCATATATATTAGACATGCAATACTGATGTGTATTTGTCTGTGTATTGAGGGACTATTCCACATGAACAGCTGAAGAAATAAATCTATTGTTAAGTAATCCATTACTTTGCTAGTACATTAATGGACAGTGCAGTAATGTAATTTCTGATTGCCAGGATGTTATAGCAAGCATGATCATTTCTACTAGTCATACTAGTCAGTATTCTCAGCATTAACTACTGGTGAACTTATTCTAAGAAGTGGGAAGAATTTTAAAAAAATGATTTCATCTCTGGATTGTAAACAGTATACACAAAAAAGAAAATCTGACTAAATTTTGAAGGGAAGGTATTACACAGAAATACCTGGTAAATTCAATCTAAAATGACAAATGGCTTCTTAGTAACAGTTCATTTGATCACTCAAACTGCAATTAAAAAAACAGAACAAGTACACTTAGAATATTTTCTGTATGTCAAAATGCACCTTCATGCTTGAAAATGATAAAAAATTACAATCGATCCTTACAACTGTTGTGTTCATCTTTATTGATCAGGCACAAGAAAGATAAATTGCAGCCCAAATAAGATTATAGTAAATGTTAGAATCGTAGGGGACTATAGGTTGATAGAGGGCTATTCATCATCTCAAATAGTGACCTGTCCACGCTCACACCATAGTCAGTGTGCTGTCTAATCACATACCTATTGATTTTATCTACATCCAAGAAACCTGGCTGTGATTGTCATTGGACAGACAAGATTGCTTAAATTTAAAGGGTCACTGGTGTGAAGAAGGTTCCATTTTCATTTTCTTACTGGCCAAAGATGATTTATTAAAAAATAGACTACCTCCATTCACGTGCATGAAACCTCAATTCCCATATAAATTAATTATTAGGTCCAGATTGCAGAAGCAGGGTGTAGTAGACCATCATGCCCTCTGTGGTCTGTTTATTTTGACTGCGTTGTGTTACACAAGTTCTTATAATTTGCGGTAATGTTTTGACTTGAAATGCAATTTCACCCTTCTTCTGAGCCTTAGTATTCTTTTCTTTGATTTCTGAAGAGCTCAAGTTAGTTCATAATTTATTAGGAAAACCTTTAGAAGACACAGTGGCTCAGATGATGAAATGTCTATCTTTTTACCTCTCCAGAAAGCGTTGCTCTTTTATTACTAAGTGAAATAAGTTTGTGGTTTCAGATCAGTCTCTAGTACAGTAACCCACTGTGTGCCAAATGAGGTTATAAGAAAAACCACAGATAACACTTGCTCAGGAGTGTTCTTCTGACCCACTAATTATGAAGACCAAATCCGCTTTTGCATTCACAAAAGGATAATCCCGCAAGATCAAGGTTAAGGCCTTTACAAGAACAGTTTACGAAAATTCACTGTTACAGTCAGTCCCAATTAAATAATAGTATCTTTTCCAAAAAAGAAAATCTAGAATGATTGTGGATGACCATGGACTGTGTTGTGGCCATCTAAATAGATTAAATATTTTATGGATGCCACAGTAATTAACCTTGAACTGTAACACTGATTAAACTGTAAACACTGTAAAATTATTAAACATGAGTTTAAAAAATGTGTATTTAAAAAAAGGAATACATGATATGGTGTGGAATAAAGATTTTATTGGTACAATAGCATGATTTCTGTGATGCCACATTACTCAAGACTATTAGTGTCATAAATCAGTTCTAGCAAGTGACAACCAAACCATTATACCACACCACATTAAGTACTCTGTATATGTCCCACGTTACAAAGAAACTAGTTTAGAGAAGTGAAGTGTCTCAGCTTATCTACCCTAAATCCAACTGTGCTCACTTGGAGCTCAGACGAGGTCAAATCAAGCCATAGAAACTTCTTTAAAATAACGTAAAATACATTATCGAGACATAAAATGTCACAACTTATTAGTATGTTGTCTTAGAATATTGTACATCCCACTGTGAAGCTGTGACGTTTTGAGGTATAGAAAAGTTTTTACTGCTCATGAGTTGAATCTTTCCTGTCCAGCATTTTGAAAGTAAGTGATTGATGGAGCGGTGGAGAGGCATTCCATAATTTAGGGAAGATGTAAATACATTTCTGGAAAGACGAGGTTGGTGAGGTAATACCTTTTAATGGACCAACTTCAGTTGGTGAAAGAGACAAGCTACACAGAGCTTTTCTTCTGATTTGAGAAAAATACTCAGAGGGTCACAGCTAAATACAAGGTTAACAAATTGTTTAGCATAAGTAGTTAACACATTTTCTAAGAGACTATGAAAGGTGAAGTGGCCCATTAACACCCACCTCTGTAGTCATACGATAAAAAAGGGGGTTTAGTGGTGACAGATTGTTGTAATAAGCCATAAATCCAGTGTTAACAAGCCACTTCACCGGTGTTTTTAGTAAGTGGTTTTAGTGTCTAGCAAGATATGAATTTAAATTCCCAGGCTCATCATTTGAAGGTATTGTGCAGGTTTCTGTTGAGGAAATTGAGATGTCACATGTGTGTCTCAGATATCTAGAAGACAATGGACAACCTTCAGATATCTCCCCAAACACATCTATTTCATTCCCAACCATAACAATCTTAGGTCTGGTCTACACTACAAGTTTTGTTGACGCAAGTTACGCCAACGATCAAAAACTGCTTTAAGTACATTGCTTGTACATATTCACACAACTCTCCTTCTGTTGACAGACCATGTCCGCAGTTGGTGCTCTAGCATCAACAGTGAGAGCAGTGCATGGTAGGAAGCTATCCCACTGTGCTAATCCCCACCTTCTGCAGCTAGGAGTTATGGGAAGGTGGGGTGGATTGCAGTGATTCATGGTTGCGGGCTCAATTTTTTCTGTCGCAACATTCCATGGGCTTCCAACTGCATTTTGCACCATTTTTCTGTGTGCCCGCCATCTCTGCCTGAAATGATGGATCATGCACTGCTCTCTACTGTTGTGGTCAGTGTTCTGAACACAGTGTAGCTTATCATGCAGTGTATCATGAGCTCCCAATCAGAACAGGAATCCAAGTTGCCTGACCTGCTATGTACCATGGAAAGAAACAGTGCCAGATTACTTTTGGCATTCATGGAGCAGCTGCACACAGTGGTCTGTTGCTATTGGGCTTGGGAAAGAAGCACTGAGTGGTGGGATCACATCATTATGTAGGTGTGGGATGACGAGCAGTGGCTACAAACTTTCAGATGCACAAAAACATCTTCCTGGAACTGTTTGCGGAGCTTGCCCCATCACTGCTACGCAAAGACACCAAAATGAGAGCTGCCTTCTTGATGAAGAAGCAGGTGGCAATTGCTCGGTGGAATCTAGCAACCCCAGACTGCTACCAGTCAGTTGTGAATCAGTTTCCAGTCAGGAAGTCCACAGTGGAAGTTATGTTAATGCAAGTATACAGGGCCATTAATCGCATCCTCCTATGAAGGACTGTGACTCTTGGAAATATGTGTGAAATAGTGCACGGCTTTGTGGCAATGGGATTCCTTAACTGCATTGGGGCAATAGATGGCACACATATCCCAATTTTGGCCCCAGACCATCTTCCAATGGAGTACATCAATAGAAAGGGGTATTTCTCTACGGGATTGCAGGCACTTGTGGATCACCGGGGTCATTTCACTGACATCAACGCACGGTGGTCAGGGAAGATGTATGATGCGCGCCTCTTCAGGAACACTGGCCTGTACGGAAAGCTGCAAGCAGGGACTTTCTTTCCAGACCAGAAGATTCCAGTGGGGAATGTTGAAATGCCCATAGTGCCTAAAGTGATCCTGGGAGACCACTTACTCCCATGATTCATAAAACCTTACATAGGAAACCTGGACAGCAGCAAGGAGTGCTTCAACAAAAGGCTGAGCACGAGCAGAATGACAGTTGAATATGCGCTCAGCAGATTAAAAGCTCGCTGGCACTGCCTTTATGGCAGGTTACACCTAAATGAAGAAAATATTTCCATGGTCATAGCAGCCTGCTTTGCATAGCATAATATTTGTGAGACTAAGGGTGCAAAGTTTCCCTAGGGGTGGAGCGCAGAGGCGGATCACCTAGTAGCTGATTTTGAGCAGCCAGATACCAGGGCTATTAGAGGGGCACAGAGGGGCTGTTCAAATCAGGGAGGTTTTGAGGTACTATTTTGACAATGGGAAACAGTAATGTGTCTTTCTATAAAGCACTCTATCATGCTTCATTTACTTGCCACCTTTCATGAAAATTTGGATGATTGCTTTCTGACTATGATTTGTAGTCTGCAAATGTTCCAGTTGCCACTGTGTATTAATTGCAGCAGCAACCACTGCGTGTAGGAGACAAATAAAGATGGATTATCTTTGAGTGTATGTTTTTATTAAATACCAATTAACAACATGCACAAAAGACTGGTTGGAAAGGGAGATAATACTGAAGGGTAGTCTCCTGATGTAGGCTGTCATATCTGTGTGTAAGTCCAGCTATCATTTTGGAACTTCTCTGAAGGGGTGGAGTGAACGGGGTACTACGAAGGGCCAGGAAGATGCAAGAAATGTGTGGGAGGAGTTTGGGGAGGGCATGGAAAGCAGTTCTTTATGGGCTGTAGAGGGTGTGGGGAGGCACACTTGTGTTCTGCCTGCAGTATGATTACGTACTTCAGCATCTCTGTTTGCTCCTCCATCACCTTTATCATCCACGTCTGGCCCACTAACATTTGCTCATGGCTCTTCTTCTTCTTCATCCTATCTATTTTGGAATTTTCGTTTACAGTCTCTCTCCATGCCCTGTGTTCTTGTTTATTGGCATCTGAGTATTGGAGGATCTCTTGAAACGTGTCCTCCTTGCTTCTCCGCGGTTGCTTCTCTATCTGGCAGAGGCACTCCACCGGTGTGTAGGGGATTCCCCTGAAGGCCACATCTGCAGAAGCACAAGAAACAATAAACAGAAGCATGATGGTTAGTGCATTCACAGCATCAGATCATTATAGTAAAATATCTCTTTCTTGCTGTTGCTTGGCAGGCACGCAGTGCGGCGAATGCTCTAAACATGGTGAGATCGGCCTGGGGGAGGTGTCGCTTGGTGGTTTTCTAAGGGGATCCCTGCAAGCAACTAGGGACAACATTGTAAATTCTGCCATTTTTCACAGCGGGGGTCATTCAAGCTGATATCTCACTCCTCAGGATAAGCAAGTGTGCATCTCCTGCTGGGTCCCTACGCTGTTTGCCTTTGTACTGCTTTGTTCCCTGCACAAGTGATTGCCGATTGGCATGGGAAAGTTTCCCACAACAGGCAAAGGAGCAAAACAACTTTGCCAAGGAACCTTCAGCAGAGAATTGGCAAGTACCCCTAGGAAAGTTTCCTAGAGAACTCTCTGGAGGACTCCTGTTAAATCTTGTGCATTAACATACTGTTCTGCCCCACCCTGTAGCTGCACAGGGGAATGTGAAGCATACACAAACACAACTAGTCTTGTACATTTCTATCCTTTAACCCATTTCTAGCATATAACAAAGCAAAGGATAGCTCTGCCTCATGTGACGGAGTAGTATCAACTCAAAATGATCATTTACCAGGGCTCCCCTTTTCTGCATCATGCGTGCTGGGACTGGCTCGAAGCCTCCTAGGTCAAGAAGAGGTCCTGGCTCCCCACAGTGCCGGACGAGCCTGTCGCCTGTCCCATGTCATCCTCCAACTTGACCTCCTGGTCCACCTTTTCATCCACGGGGTCGATTCCGCTGCCTGATGTCTCCAGCCCCACAAAGTGTTCTTGGTGGTGGAGCCGCAGATCTTCTGCACAGCACCAGAATGACAGTTTGATTCACTTGCCTTCTGATACCTCTGCCTCAACTCCTTTATCTTCTCACAGCACTGATGCATGTCCCATTCGTAGCCGTTATTCAACATGCCACGAGAAATCTGACTGTAAATATTGAAGTTCCTATGTCTGGAGAAGAGCTGGAACTGCATAACCTCCTCTCCCCACAGAGCCAGCAGATCTAACAATTCAGGTGCACTCCAAGCAGGGTAGCATTTGCTGTGCAGAGCTGCCATGGTCAGCTGGGAAGATGCGATGTGCCAAGCAAACAGGAAATGAAATTTTGAAAATTCCTGGGCCTTTAAAGAGAGAGGGGTGAATGCCCGTGTACCTGGCAGGAGGGCAGCAGAGTTCAAAGACCAGAGCAGTCAGGAAGAGCATTTTGGGGGACATCTCCTGGAGGCCATTTATACCAACATAACCAAGCACAGTGTCAGTACTGACACTTTGTCGATCAGATTTTGCCGCAAAAAGCTCTATACCATTTGTCAAGGTGGTTTTATTTTGTCAGCAAAGCAGGACAGTGTTGTCAGTGGAAGGAGCATTGTAGTGCCTATACCTCCACTTTTTGTCAACAAAAGCTGACTTTTGTGAACAAAACTCTAGTGTAGACAAGGCCTTACATTCAACAACAAAAGCTTTGTCTGAACGATCATGAATACTAGTATACCTCCCCATATGCCAACCTTTTCATGGGCCACCTTGAGGAAGAATTTCTGGACAAATGCACCACAAAACCATTGATACACCTGAAATACATTGATTATATCTTCATGTTCTGGACAGACAACCTAAACTCCCTCATAGTTTTCCACCACAACTTCAACAATTACTATCCATCTATCATGCTCTCTCTAGAACACTCCTGCACCATCATAGACTTCCTGGACACAACAATCAGCTTCAACAATGGAACCTTACTGACAACTATATGCAAGAAATCCACGGATCCAGTAACCATGCCAAGAAATCTGTTATCTACAGCCAGGCACTCGGATATCACAGAATATGCTGTGGAGAGAAAGCTCAGGATACACACCATAACACACTTATAGCTGCCTTCAGCAAACAAGCGCACTACACCAGGGAAGTGATTCACATCATGAAATAGATCACCCAAATACCTCAAGAGACCCTGATTCAATATAGAGAGGGGAAAAGCCTCCAACCGCACATGTAGAGTTGTCACGTACAACCTCACACTTGAACATTAAATGGGGTATCATTAAACAGATACAACCCATACTCGATGGGGACCCCATCCTGAAAAAATCTTTCCTTAACCCCACTCTTCTGGCTTTCAAAAAATTCCCCAACCTCACTAAGTCACTGCACCAGATCCTGCAATAACAGATGCAAAACCTGTAGACATATCTCTGCTGCTACAATTATCAATAGACCCCAAAACACACCTTTCTCAAGATTCATGCCCATCACAATATGTGGTGCCCCTCATCCGGTGCACTAAATGCCCCAATAACAACTATTTGGTAAAACAAGATAATCATTACGCTCTAAAATTATCTCACGCAGACAAATGATAAAAGACAAAAATGCCTTCTTTGAGTGATCATCCCTATTGTATTCCACAGTGGGTTACACATGTGCCCAGAGCTGAATAATTTGAAAGTAGTGTCTGTTGGTCTGCACATGCACTCTAATTTACCTTGTGCCTCCGTCTTAGGGGATAAAAGGCAGAGAATCTTCAGATGGATCTCTGTCTGCTTTCTACTCTATCAGCTATCAAATCTCCCCCCTTCCTCCCTCCCAGTTAGAGTTCATTCCACCAGAGCACACACCACAACTATGGCATCACTTGAGAAGGTACCCCTCCTTGACATCTCTAAAGTGGCCACATGGAGTTTTGTTCGTATGTTTTGCAAGACATTATGCCCTGGTGCAGGACTCCTCTGCTGATGACTCCATTAGGATGGCAGTCCTCTGCTCAGCTCTACCATCTAAATCCTCATGCTCTCCTCCTGCTTAAGCACTGCAGGTTAATCACCCACAGTGGAATACAATAGGAAACATCAGAAGAAGCAGAGGTTGTTGACCTGGACCTGGAGGTTCTCTGAGCTGCGTGATCCCTATCTGTATTCCACTATCCAAATTCCTTCCTCTCTGCTACAGTTCCTATCAGATTCATGGTAGAGAAGGAACTGGAGAGTGTCGATCTTTCAAATTCTCTGGCTCCAGGTGCATGGTGGGCATGCACAATCCACAGTGGAATACAGATAGGGACCACACATCCCGAAGAATTTACAAATCAGCATCCTCCCCATATCACCTGTGGGCAAATACTTTTTTTTAAACAAAGTGATCACTCCCTATCTGACCTCTCAGTCCTCATTCTCGATGGAAACCTGCACAACACCTTCAAAAGACAAGCCTATAAACTTAAATTCATAACTTTGTTAGACACTTAAAACATGGTCTTAATAAAGACACTGGATTTATGACTTTTTACAATAATCTCACTCACTAACCCTTCTTCACCTTGAATGGTCTCTTAAAAATATGTTGTTTAAATATTAAATATGTTATCTTAACACGGTCTCTTAAATGGTCTTTTAAATGGTCTCTCTTATCTCTAATGGTCTCTTATGGTTAAAATATAATATGTTATTTGCAGAGTTGTAGCTATGTTGGTCCCAGGATATTAGAGAGACAAGGTGGTGGGTGAGGTAATATCTTTTTCATTGGACCAATTTGTGTTGGTGAAAGGGATAAGCTTTTGAGCTGCGCAGAGCTCTTCTTCTGACCTGAAGAGCTGGTCTGATAAAAGATATTACCTCACCCACCTTGTCGTTCTAATATCTTGGGATCAGCAAAGGCAGACTGATTGATTTAAAAAGATAAAATACCAGCTGTTGGAAACTAATCAGATGTTTGGAATATAAGTTCGAAAGAGATGAACTTATGAGCAAAGAGCCAACTGAATGATTAACTTATAACACATCTTTGCAATTTATGACATGAATATCACCGCCCACAAGGTATGTGGGGTCTCTGTCTAAATGTACACAAGTGTAAATACATACATACTCAAAAATAAGGATTCCATTTGTGGATTATCCAATCATGCAAAAACTTTGAATCCCCCAATGATGGCTACCTCTTGATTTCTGTGTTCCAGTCCTCCTCCTCCTCCTAATTCTTCCTTAAAACCGATATTTCATGCAGATGCCCTACTGTACAAAGAACTAGCACTGATTCTGAATTTTTTGACTAAAAGTTTTTGTATCAAAAAATGCAGATTTGTTGAAACTGCAATTTTTTGGGGGGAATGGTGAGTTTCTACTAATTTTTTAACTTAAAAAAATTGAGGAAGTTTCTAAATTGGCAATACCTTTTGTTTCAACATTTTCTAAATGAAAAATTCCAGTTCTACGACTTGAAAAGAGGCTTTTGTTTAGAAATTTAAGCTATAGTAAAGTCAAAACTGAAATGAAACCTTTTGACCCAAATTAAATTCTTTTGGATTTTTGGTTTGTGAAAATTTTTGAGATTTCGACTTGTCATCCCGAGTCAGAATGGAAACATTTTTCTATATGGAATATTTCCTCTAAAAAGGAAAACTTTCCATTGTAGCTCGGCAGTGAACTGCTCACCGATAATGTTTCTACTTCATCTTGTACTTTAATGGTAATCCCATCTTTTGTTTGTCAGAATTATACTTTAAGATGCTCAGTACAGGGACCTGGGTTCTTTTTACATTCTGTACACAGTCAGGTATGTTTTCACTGCTATATAAATATTTGTTAGGTCATTAAGTTTTCACTTTCCCCACCTCTTTTCAGAGTGCACAGTTCTACAAAGTAACCACGGAGCAATACCAACAAGCTGTCAAAGAAGTGGAAGCTAGATTCAGGTAAGACTTCCTTTCCCCCTTCCTCCCCCATTATTTTTGAGTATGTTAATCTGATAAAGCTTTGTTCATATTAAAGCAGGCTTGGAAGGTGCCAATTGAAATATATATTTTTGCAGGACTAGTTATTGAAATTAAAGAATTTTGATGAAAGTTGGTAGCCAGCTCATATTGTATTATGTACCATGATTGCATAGAATTGAAAGCACAGTTAGTAAAATATTAATCTATTTATACCTGATTCTGTATAAGAAATTGTTTGAAAAAATATACTTCTTAAACTTGCATCTTTGTTAATGTAATAATAGAACTTGGGTGCCAACCTTGCATTTCAGTAGTATTCATTCCATTCTTGTATAATATAAAAGGTATTTCAATCAGTGATTTAACTTTGCTTTTAATAGTGAAGGTCAGGTTGATTTATTATTAGACCTGAGGATGGTTAAATGAAGATGCAGTATTTGATGGACCAAAGAGACACTGACCCTTAGCTTCGGACTTTCAGTTTCTGCCAATTCTTCCATTAAGCAGAAGATGCCATTCATCATTTTTGTATGAGTATTACAACAACCTTTTACAGTCCTTTACTCTCCCCATCTACCAATAGATACTGTATAAAAAAATATGGAATTGTGGCCATTATTTGGGTGATGGTGTGGAAGCTTACGTAAAGTTATGATACCTCACCCCCAGACCACATCTGTTTATAGTAGCTTAATAAAATGATAAAAGTCTTAAAAACCCCTTAATGTAAAATAACTACTACATATTTCAGTGGTTAGAGCTGTTTGCCATTTCATTGTGTATTCACTTCCATATTATTTGGGAATCTGGTTTCAGTTTAATGCTATGTTAATTTAGTGCTGGTTAAAGGTAGCAGGCTTGCAGCCATATGAACTGAACATTTCTGACCAGTGAACAAGTATTGATTGAAAAACAGAATGAGCATTGTGCTTCAACCTTGATCTGGAGGGACTACAGTTAGGGGTGAGAAGATGGTTTGTGTCATTGTTCATTCACTTGTTCCCTCTCTCCCTTTCCAACTAGTGGGATAATTAATTTTTATTAACTTTTTTGAATTTGCAACATCTAATTAGCACCATGCTCTCCTTTCTTTAATTAAAAACATTATTAGACATGAAAAAAGGGAAGATGGCAGTAGCTATTGTGACTTATATCCAGTGACTTCATTTACAGAGTTGGGACTCCTGACCTGTCCCAGCACACAATGGTTTCCAAAATCAATCAAGTACTGCCTGACTCTTCCATGTGTGTACAGGCCCGGCCTAAACGGCATGGTTCTAGGTAGTACCTAACATCAAATAACGTAAAATAATCTGGGAATTTTAACAACTAGCTGTGAAAAGTGTTACATTCAGTCCCCCTTTAGCCACAAAAATAGTTGTGCAAAGAGGATATAGAGTATGGAATTGTGAAGCCTTCAGACTTTTTGAGGCTTCCTTCTCCTGATTGTAAACGGAGACATGAACAGCCCTTGGAGGAAAATAATTTCAGGAAAGTTTGGCCTGCATGTGCAAGTAAGGAAGCATAACAGGCTAACTGATGGTTATGTTTTGGATTTGTGGATTAGTCTGCCTTCCAGTAGACCCTTAGGGTACATCTACACCACAGTTAAAAACCTGCAGCTCATCTGTGCCAGCTTACTCAGGCTGAGGGACTGTTTAATTGCGGTGTAGACATTCAGGCCTGGGCTAGAGCCCAGGCTTTAGGACCCTGCGAGATGCAAAGGTCCCAGAGCTTGGGTATAGCCCAAGATTGAACGTCTACACCACAATTAAACAGTAAAGTTTAGCATTCTAATACTGTAAATTCTGTAAATTCAGTAAAGAACAGAATTATCGGACACATAGATGAATACAGTTTGTTGGTGAAGAATCAACATCGTTTTTGTAAAGGGAGATCATGCCTCATCAATCTACTAGAATTCTTTGATGGGGTCAACAAGCATGTGGACAAGGGTGATTCCTTGGCTACAGTGTGCTTAGATTTTCAGAAAGCCTTTGAGAAGGTCCCTCACCAAAGGCTCTTAAGAAAAGTAAGCTGTTGTGAGCTGAGGAAAGGTCCTCTCCTGGATCAGTAACTGGTTAAAAGATAGGAAACAAAGGGTCAGGATAAACGGTCAGTTTTCAGAATGGAAATAGTTAAATAGTGCTGTCCCCCAGGGGTCTGTACTGGGACCAGTACTGTTCAACATACTCATAAATGATGTGGGAAAAGGAATAAGCAGTGAGGTGGCAAAACTTACAAATGATACAAAACTGCTCAAGATAGTTAAGTTCAAAGCAGACTCTAAAGAGTTACAAGGGTATCTCACAAAACTGGGTGACTGGGCAACAAAATGTCAGATGAAATTCAATGCTGATAAATGCAGAGTAATGCAGTTGGAAAACATCCCAACTATATATACAAAATGATGGAGTCTAACTTAGCTGTTACCACTCAGGATGGAGATCTTGAAGTCATTGTGGATAGTTCTCTGAAAACATCCACTTAATGTGCAGTGGCAGTCAAAAAAGGCTAACAGAATGTTGGGAATCATTAGGAAAGGGATAGATAATACAATAGAAAATATCATATTGCCTCTTTATAAATCCATGGAACACCCACATCTTGAATACTGCGTGTAGATCTGGTCGGTATGGAAAAGCTTCCGTATTAGGAAAGATTAATATGACTCAGGCTTTTCAGCTTGGAAAAGAGACAATTAAGGGGGGATATGATAACGGTCCATAAAATCATGAGTGGTTGGAGAAAGTAAATGAAGTATTATTTACTCCTTCTCATAACACAAAAACTAGGGATCATCAAATGAAATTAATAGGCAGCAGGTTTAAAATGAACAAAAGGAAGTAGTTCTTCACACAACACACAGTCAACCTATGGAATTCCTTGTCAGAGGATGTTGTGAAGACTAAGACTATAACCTGGTTCAAAAAAGAACTAGATAAATTCCTGGAGGATAGAATCATCAATGGCTATTAACCAGGATAGGCAAGGATTGCTGTTTGCCAGAGGCTGAGAAAGGCTGACGGGATGGATCACTTGATGATTATCTCTTCTATTCATTCCCTCTGAAGCAACTGGCATTGGCCACTGTTGGAAGACAGGATACTGGTTAGATGGACCATTGGTCTAACCCAGTGTTGACAGTCTCGTTCTTACAGACATACCCTCAGACTATATATTGCATTGTTATATGCAGTGGTGTTGGTTTCAGGGAAACAAGGTGGGTGAAGTAAATTCATCCAGTACAAGATCCTCACCTACCTTTTCTTCTTTATACTATAAACACTTTGAAGTCAGTTTTCAGTCATCCATAGATGACCAAATCCCCAAGTGCACCTTGGCAAACTAGTGTCTTTCTAGCAATCTGTGGTAGTTGTGCTCAAATACACTTTGGCAACAGACCCTAAATATAAACCTGGATGAGAAATGTCTTCCTTGCTATGCGAAATTTTTGAAATTTTAAAACATTTCCTGTTCCTCTATGGGGTGAAACCAAGACCTTTTGAAAATTTTAGCAAAAAAATTGAAGAGAATGAGCCATCCCAGAATAGTCAATAGCCTGATGGTTAGGTCATTTCACCGGGAATGTGGGGGACACAGGATTGGGGGTAAGAGGACATGGTGACTCTCTCTCTTGACCAGAAATTATATCCTTAATTTTAAGCTTGTGAGTAGTCCCCTTGAAGCCCATGCTAATACTAAGTACAGATGGTCAAATACATACAAGGGTGTTCTTGTTTTTGCAGAGTGAAAAACAGGGGAGGTTTGTATTCCAGTCCGCTTTTATCTAAGATGCCAAAGTTTGTTGGAGCAGCCTGATTAGTGGTTCCAGATATGGTTCATTACTTTATAGAGAAAGAAGAGACTAGAAAAAAAGTATTTGGACGTACACTTATAAATTCAGATATGTTTCATAATTAGAAAAAATAATGAGGGACACTTGGAATGCAAATGGATTTTATTTCTCCATGTTTCACATTTTCCTTCCTGTAAAAGTTTATTTTTAAAACTGTGAATTTTCATGCTCTTGAGGGGTTAAACTAAACAGATTCTATTTTAACACTCTTTGGTGTGGGGTTTGATACATGAATTATGAATGATTTAGTGAAACCTAAAGATGATGCTCTTTTGGTGTCACCAACCGCTTCTTGTGTCAGTTTAATTGAATGTGAGGAAGGAGGACAGAGTTTCAAGCAATAATGTTTAAAGAGCTTGTTTAATTGGCTGTAAAAGAAGAATTAAATAAGGTTGAACTGCTAAATTTATAATTCTGTTAAATATGTAAACCAATGTGCTGCATGTCAGTGTGATTTCAAGTTGAAAGTGTGAGATTAATAGCACTAATTGTAGCATTGTTACAAAGCTGCTCCGCTAATTATTTTAAACATGTCTAGAATTTTAGGAAGTTTCATCCATACAGCTTAGAATTCTGCTTCAACTTCTAAACTAAAATATATTTCAAGAGTTTGAAATACTTGCCTATTTTTCTTGCATTTTCTTTCCCTTCCCCCTTTAGACCTTGAAATTATGTCATTTGTGGCTTCAGCGGGCTTTATGGATAATTCACCCATTAAAAGGAGAAGACTAAATACCCTATATAGACTTGTGTCAGAGAACTGACATCCTCTGTACTTTGTCTGCACTATTTATTGATGCCTGCTTATTATCTACTTCAGTGCTGCATGAATTAGTGTGATATTCCAAATGCACATGATAAATGTTTTATCTCTATAAGGTCCTGATTCGCATTGATCAAATTCTAAATCATCAGTTTATCTCTCTAAGACACTAATTCACATTGATCAAATTCTGAATGATCAGGTTCAGTCAGTTCCTGCAGTACACAAATTATATTAAAACAACATTACTAGAGCATGCTGCCTTTTCTAATGTAGGAGTTATGTTACCAACAGTTACATTATAACCAGAATTATTATATTATGAAGATGTCTCCCTCATAATTAGAAGTTTACACATGAAAAAAAGAATGCAATATTACAGGAAGAGCTGGGCTTTGGGCGAGGATTTGGGCTTTTACTGACTAATTAAATTTTGCATCTGTATGGGTTTTTCCTTTAATTTGAAGGGCTGGTTGCAGGAAATTTGGCAGATGTAGTGGTGACATTTGATTCCCCCATGGTCTTTAGAGCCAAGTAACATCTTGATTATTCAGTTAGGGATAAAATAATTGAAGAGGCCAAATTCTACCTAAAATAAATGTTATTACCTTCACCTCTGTGGGTTTTGACTTCATTTGGTAGATGTCAGCTTTAATGGCTGTTCATGAGTGCATTTTTACAAAATGGCTGACTGCCCCTCACCAGTTCCAAATCTGCGCACACCACAAAACTACTGTGCTGGGTGCTGTTGCTGCTTTGGAGAGAACTTTTCCATAGCTGTTGGGGGACTTCGTCAGGAAATGCAAACTCTGACAAAGTGCTGAAATCCAGGCGCCCTCTGGGGATCAGTTCTTGTTGTTCTGGACTGTCCAGGTGATGTTGCTGCAGAACAAAACAATGTTAAGGTCTCTTCCCAGAAACTGATCATGTCACTTCAGTCCTCCAAAACTCCCAGGGAGCCAAATTCTAGGTCTCCTGCTTTGTAACACAGTGTTTTTCTATCTTTGTTTATATGGTGCCAAACACTGCAAAATTTAGACACGAGTATAAAATTGAGGAACACAAATAGTTTTAGCCATAGATATGTCTAGACTGCATACTTATTTCAGCAGCATATAGAGTGCATACCCCTATAGCCTCCCAGAAGAGGTATAAATAGCACTGTAAACTGATGAGGCACTGCTCAGGTAACTAGAATAAAGACATGCCTGAAGGGGACGGGTATGTATGAGAGTCCATTCCCTACACGTTCTCTACTTGCCGAAGCCGTTCCTTCCTGTCTACGCTGCTTTTTTAGCAGTGTCCCTCTGCCTCCCTGCTGCTGGAGCCTTTTCCTGCCTCTAGTGGCAGAGGAGGTGGCGAGGAAAGGCTCTGGCAGCTTCCCTTTACTGTAGCCCTTCCCTGCTCAGAGGAAAGGCTTTGGCAGGGTGGCGGCAGCTGGGAAAGGCTTTGGCAGCTCTCCATTGCGGAGCTTCGCCCCACATGAGGGAAACACCCCGCAACAGGGAAAGGCGCCGTCAGCTCTCTATTGCTGGACCCCTTCCTCAGTGCAGGGAAAGACTCCAGCAGCAGGGGAGCAGCAGGGAAAGGCTCCTCCAACCTCCTGCAGCTAAACCCTTCCCCTGCTTCAGAGAGAGACTCCAGCAGGGAAAAGTTCCATTGCTTTTCATTGCAGTGTGTAGCTACGCATACACTACACACTATCGCCAGTGGTGTGTAGTGTAGATGTAGCCATAGAGGACTCTATGTATCACTC
This sequence comes from Emydura macquarii macquarii, assembly GCF_026122565.2. Taxonomy (NCBI): domain Eukaryota; kingdom Metazoa; phylum Chordata; order Testudines; family Chelidae; genus Emydura; species Emydura macquarii. The sequence goes on along the minus strand of NW_027133607.1, from coordinate 6,404,508 downwards.
AGTTTGTTCTTTATGTTCTTTATGGTAGGTGAATTTTGTTTGCTTTTCTTCTCTCACTGTGAGGCTGCCTGTATGTTCTTGAGCCATGCAATTATGGCGATTGCCTCTGTGAAGAGATGGCTCTTACTTGTGATAGAATATCGTAAGACTGGTGGGCTTATTCTGATCTCTTCTTGCAGTGAGTTCACTGTAGTTGCTAGTTTAGAGCCTTCCTCTAAATATGTTTTCCATGTAGAATCTGATAGTTTCACCTGGTCCTAGATAACTTCCACAGTTCTGATGGAGGCATGATATATATGATAGCCAGGCATCAACCTTTTCAGGGCCTTGAAGATTAGAACTGGGGTTTTCACTTGGATCCAGAATTGGATGGAGGAACCAGTGGACATTTCAGAGGATAAGTATGAGGTACTCCTTCAATTGGCAACTAGTGTGCTGTGAAGTTTAATGTATTAATGTTTGTAAAGCACTTTGAGATCTCTGTCTGGAAGGAGAATTTAGGAGCACAGCTTGCTTAATGTCATTTGTATGTATATTAAGAAGGAGACATATGCTCAATTTCTTTTAAATCATCTTTACTTAACTTGTTGACCTAAATAAAGTACTATAATAAACGTTTAGGAAGAAGTTATGTTCAACTTGTGCTTTGTCTAAACGAACGAGGAGGAAAACAGACCTTGAAATATTGTTGCCCAATCGTAAAGCAATGGTGTTAACTTTCTATACTTTAAAAAAGCAGTGTAGAGAGGAAGGTTGGGCTTGTGGTTGAAGCATTGGATGGGTAAGAAGAAATCTGGGTTCAGTTCCCTGCTCTATCACCAGTGTGATCTTGGATGAGTCACTTAATCATCCTGTGCCTCAGTGTCCCTATCTATAAAATGGGAATTAATGATACTCCCCTTCCTCACAGGGATTTTATGAAAATGAATTCAGTCATCTTTTTGAGGAACTTGTAGACTCCAGAGATGGGAAGCTTATCTAAATACCTAAAAAATAGCTTGCTCTGTTGCTTGTGCTTATACACATCTTCTGGATAAATAGCCTGTCTTCCATGCTTTCACCTTTCATAAGCGTTAAATTACTTTTAAAATAATATGTAATGTTTACTGAATCCCTGCAAAATACCACATAGTATCTTTGAATAACTGAAAACAGAAAAATATTTGGAAACAGTGGGTCAGATTCTGCAGCCCTTCACTGATCTGAACTCCCACTGACTTCTTTGGGAGCCCTGCTTGGCAGAGGTCAGTGGAATCTAAAAAGAAATTTGAGGTAACTAGCCCCTTCTTCTTACTAAGGTAGCACAGAATTTGTCAGTGCTGTGTTAGAATTCAATTATTTTAATGTTACTTGTTCCTGATAAAATATTAGCAATACTATTCTTAAATCCCATGTGTGTTGGTATATCATGAATTTATAATAAAGTGCCATGCAAATACTACCTAATCCCCACAATACATCTGGGGGTAAGGTGTAACATGCACATTTTACATTGGAAACACTGAGGCACAGAGGTTGGACTCACCCCAAGTTACTCAATAAGTCATTGGGAAATTTGCAATTAAATTCAGCATTTCAATGTTCTGAAAATAATTGCATACTGAAATCATGTTCAACCCTAGTGGGAACCTTACAGCACATGGCACGATTTATAGCACGACCATCACGTGAAAAAGGGACTCTTGTGTTTGGATGACAGCTTTTGCTAGAGGGGATGCATAATGTTGTTGTTGTTTGCATTACTTTAGTGCCTAGAAGCCGTAGCCATGGACTGAACCCCATTGTGTTAGGCTCTGTACAAACACAGTACAAAAAGACAGTCACTACTATAGAGAGTTTGCAATCTAAGTAAAAGCCAAGAGACTGCAGATGGATGCTGACAGATGAGGGTGTACAAAGAAACAATGAGACGATATTGGTCAGCATGATACACCCACACAGGGCCTAAGTTTAAGTGATATTATACAGTCTGTTTATGATATCTATAGGGATATACTCTGAATAGAGTTTCAACATATCTGAGGCCTACATTATTTGCCTCTGCTTTGCAGAAACTCCACTCAAAATATTAAACCTGTGAAACAACAATCACTTCATATATGACCATTTTAATTTTCACTACAGCAGTACAGACATTTAACTTTCTTCCTTTGATCAATACAATCCATTAGGAATGTAGAGTACCCCAAAAAGCTGTGTGAAATATTAATTGTGTACATTTAGGTAGGAGTAGATTCATTCTGAATGAGGTGGAATCAGGGGATTTTAGCAGAGTACCTGTGTGTTTTCTTCATGTGCCATAATTTAAGCACAGAATCATGGTTTTTTGCATGTAAATATTAAGTATTTTGTTGAGATACTCAACAAATCTGACTTAAGGGTTGAGAACTATGTCTACAGACCAGCAAGTAAGGTTTCAATAGGTTTATGGTAGGTCTGACCTATGTATTCATTTTTTTAAACCTGTACTAGAATAAACCTATTCATTAAGAGAACTAAACCATTTCTTGTATATCTTTTCTCCCCTTCCCCTTGTATAAACCTGAGATAAGTTAAAGATGCTGCCTCCAGTAATCACCAGTTTTTCACTTAGCTTGGCATTTGCATGTGAGATGGGGGAAACGATGTTAATACAATAAAAATGTATTATTTTAAAAAAGCTTTTCTTTAAAACTTGAACAAGTCAGTAGCTAGGAACGTCTTTTTATTGACGTTAACTTATGATTTCATTAAAATAGCGAAAATAAAGATTTTTCTGGAAGGTAATGTGATGGAATAATTTTCAAAATGAGCATGGGAAGGTGACATCTATGTAGATAAATGTTCATACTCTGGACTAGTGCAGCTTGTATCTTTTCCTATCATCACGTGTTAACATGGAAGGACACACACTTGTGTTAAAATCCTGCCAGCCTCCAATATCTTCTCCCATGGACATGTTAAATAATTGTATAGACTTCCTTATGAAATCAAGTGAGTGAAACTCTTCCTTCACGCTTCAGTGGCCAACAGTTAAATTGGCGTGTTCCTTATTTTTGTGCACTGGTAATCAACCAAGTCCCCTGAAAATTGATAGATGCACTCATTAAGGGCAGTTCTTGCTGCTGGCTGCAGTTTCATGAGCAACCCACAACCTGGGAACTGTTGATTCTTAGTGTACCTGGCAAGTGATACTGTGCAGTGATACATCTGGCTTCACACTCCCTTTCAAGGACTAAAGCCTGTTGTTTTAAAGTGTTAAACATGCTTTGTTGGGATTTAACATAAACACAAGTCAACGATTTCCCAATTACAGCATTAAAACAAAGGGAGGCTCAAAGATGCAGGGTTGGTTTTTTTGATACATTCATTCTGTATCTTTAATCTTGTGTTACTAAGATTTACAATTACTCTTTTTATTGTATCTGAGCCATCTGTAGATTGAAAGCCTACAAATCTCACTGCCCCCACATTTGAGCATGTACCAGCAAACCTGTTTGCATGAAAGGGAACACATTTTGCACAGTTGATGGTATGGTTTTTTAAAGTACCATGCACCTGTTTCTGGTTACAGGGTGAAGAATGAATTGCCAATTACCTCAACATGTTAGAACATGACACTTCATATTGTAGGAGCTTGTGCTATCTATTTACTCATGGCCTCCAACTATGAAACCATCCATTCTGAAAAGGGGTTGGAAAGAAATCAGTCCTTGATCAATTGCTAATATTATTTGTGCATGTGCAAGCTGCAGGAAAGGAGGTCAGTCCACTAACCTTTGTTTTCCCAGCAGAGCTCTTGAGCAAGATGAAGTGATCAAAGCAGGATGCCAGTACATCATCACAATCTCATTACTTTGCAAGCTGCATGCACAGATGCTGCCGTTGCTGCATCAGGCATCACTGATTTACATTCATAACACCTCCATTATAGCTCATTTGCTGCTTGTCGTAATTAACCACTTATTTTTTTTTTTTTTTTTTTTTTTTTTTTTTTTGCAGTACTGTTGATCTAATACTTGAGCTGCAAAATAAGTGAAGAAAATAGACTGCAGTCGGCCTATATAGAATGTAGCTAAGTGCAATTACCGTTGTCAAATCGAAGTGTGCATTAAACAGTTTGGAAACTGCTAATACCAAATTATATGCTTTAGGTTCTCTCAGTGGATTCAAATTGGATTGGTTCACAAATCAAAAATTTTTTGGTTTATTTGTTTTGTTTTGTTTTTGTGGGAGAGGGTGGTTGGTTTTTAGGTTTTGGAGGGGTAGGGGTTAATGGCCAGCATGACAAATTCTACACGGGACCTGAAAATCAAGTGGAGTTCTTTCTGCCTTTTCCATCATCACTAGTCATAAAGGTTCACTAGTTAGAATTTAGCATCTGGTAGTTATGTTGATGATGAATGAAGCAAAATAGAATCTAGCTCACTCTCCCTTAGCTCTGTGAGCTCTGCAGGATTAATTGGAGTGAGAAACTGTTTTTTCACTGTAGGAAACTGATGTGACATGAAGTTACCCAGAGCAGGAGAGCAGTGTCATTTTTAACAGCTGTTTTTCTGAGCATAGTTGTGTTTTTAAGTGCAGTGCACCTTTCTGAGTTTGTCCATCCTGAGACACAAGGCTCTCTCAAATGCACAGTGCCATGGGAAACCACTGATGGACCTTAGTTAATAATCAAAGGGCTGTATACGCTAGTTTTAGACCTTGATTCTTCAGCAAGGTACCTGTATTCTGTGATACTAAGGAGCAGAACACTGAAAATTCGGTGGCAGCTTCAATTAAATTTTTAATTATGAAAAAGTACTATATAACCAGAACAGTAGTCCTGGTGTTATTTATTTTGAAACTAAATTCAATTTATTTTATTCTGTCCCCAGATTTTCATTTTTTCATATGTTACAGATGTTATATTGATAACACAACTGCCTTGTAGATGGGGGATGTGAAGCTAAAGGGATTAGCATCTGGCTTGGGAACTGTTGGGACTTTTGGCACCTGTGCGAGGTAGTCTGTAATTGTCATCTTTAGGTTTCAGTTTTAACAACCCATTGAAATGAATAGAGAAATTCATATCTGAGCTGTTATTCCATGCTGTCTGCAGACTCAGGAAGACAACATTGTGTCAGTGAACACTCCGGGTACTTGATTGTGGTTATATGGAACAAAATTCTGCAGGAAATGAATAATGGAGCCATAGAATCACTGGCAATAATATTTGCAAACTCATGGATGACTGGAGAGGTCCCGGACTGGAGAAGGGCTAACCAGAGAAGAGCTAAGAAGGGCTTCCCTCCCATCTTTAGAAAGGGGGGAAGGAAGGGCTGGGGAAATATAGACCAGTCAGCCTACTCTCGATATGTGGGAAGCTACTAGAGAAATGTATAAAACATTCAATTTGTGAATACCTGGAGGATGAAGGGGTAATCACTAGCAGCCAGCATAGATTTACTAAGAACAAATCATGCCAAACCAGATTGATTTCCTTTTCTGACAGGGTAACTGGTTTGGTGGATGGGGGAATGCAGTGCGCATAATATACCTTGACTTTAGCAAGGCTTTTGACACAGTCCCACATGACATTCTGATAAGTAAGCTGGAGAAATGCAGGCTTGGTGGAACTATCATTAAATTGATACATAATTGGTTAAACACTGCAAACAAACGGTAGCTATTAATGGAATGATGTCAGATTTGGAAGGTCTCAAGTGGGATTTCACAGGGATCTGTTTTGGGGCCGGTGTTATTTAACATCTTTATTAATGACCTCGATGTGGGAATAGAGAGCATACTGATCAAATTTGCAGATGACATAAAACCTTGCTGCGTTGCAAACATTTTGGAGAATGGAGCTAAGATTCAAAGGGAGCTTGATAAATTGGAGATGTGGGCTATAGACAAAAAATGAAATTCAATAAAGACAAATTTAAGGTGCTATACTTGGGGAGGAAAAACCAAAAGCACAAATACAGAATCGGGGATAACTGGCTTGGCCGCAGCACTGCCGAGAAGGATCTCGGAGTTGTGGTGGATCACAACCTCAACATGAGTCATCAGTGTGATGCTGTTGCAAAAAAAAGTAAATGCAATTTTAGGTTGCATTAAGAGAGCATAGCATGCAAGTCATGGGAGGTGATAGTACTGCTCTATTCAGTGCTGATTAGGCCTCAGCTGGAGTACTGTGTCCAGTTTTGGTCACCGACGTATAGAAAGGATGTACTGAAACTGGAAAGGATCCAGAGGCAAGCAAGAGAGAAGATTAAAGGGATGGAATGCAAGCCATATGAGCAAAGGCTGCAGGAACTGGGTATGTTTAGTTTGGAAAAGAGGAGATTAAGGGGAGGGACATGATAGCTGTCTTCAAATACTTGAAAGGCTGCCATAAAAAAGATGGAGAAAAATTGTTCTCTCTTGCCACAGAAAGCAGGACAAGAAGTGGTGGGTTCAAAGTACAGCATAGCAGATTTATATTAAATCTCTGGAAAAACTTCCTAACTGTAAGAACAACAGGACAATGGAACAGATTGCCTAGGGAGGTCGTGGAAGCTCCTTCACCGGAGGTTTTCAAAAGGAGGCTGGATAGCCATCTGTCTTGCAGGATTTGTTGTCTCTAAACCAGTGTTTCTCAACCTGGGGGTTGTGACAGTTTTAGAGGGGTCGCAAGTGCAGAGCTGGTATTGGGGGTGGCAAGAAAGGCAATTGCCTGGAGCCACAGGGGCGCCATGAAACTAAGTTACATGCCTCAGCCCCGTGGGGGTGGGACTCAGGCTTCAGGGGTACAGTAGTTTGGAAAGGTTAAGAACCACTGGTCTAAACCATCCCTCTTGGCAGGGGGTTAGACTAAATAACCTTTGCAGGTCCTTCTAATCCTGTGGTTCTATGAGTCTATGAAATATGTAAAGCCCTGATGAAAATGCTTAGTATTTATATTGTACTCTAATGTTAAAGATACTTAACAAACAGCACCCAGCACAAGGAAACCCCAATCCTAGTTTGAGCCTCTGGGTATTTCTGTAATACAAATAATAGTAGTGCTCACACACCTGTGATGTAAGCAAGTGCAACTCTTACCATTTTATAGATGGGAAAATGAATGCATTATTGGGGAAAGAAAACGGACGCCTAATGGTTAAGTAACTTGCCTGAGGCCACATTGGGGGGGTCTGTATGAGACTTGCGACTAGAGTTCAGAAGTTGGTGGGTCCCGATTTCTTGTTCTAACCACTAGATCGACCTTCTCTCAGAAGTAAACCTAGTGTTGTTTCATCAGACAGCTGATTGTGTTCCATTTCAAGGTTTAATATTAGAATAGTCCCTGCACCTTATGTTCTCCTGCTTCTTGTCGCTGGTACATGTGAGTTATTCTAGCTCTCTTTGTGCCAGCTTAGTATCCAGCATACTAATGCTGTCAATTAGCATTTGCTGCCTTTCATCCTTTCCTATTCATCAACTGAAGAGAGAGTGTGAAAACTGGGATTGTTTACCTTAGAAAGGAGACAAATAAGAGGGGACATGATAAAGTACATAAAATAATGAATGGTCTAGAGAAAGCAGATAGGGAATTTCTGTTCTTCCTGTCTGTCAGGAGTTGTCATTATTACAAAATTTGAAAGGGATATTAAATCTTGTGCTTCAGCCTTAAGGCAATCTCTAACTCTTACAGATGAAAATGAGACCTAACATGGGGGGCAAATTACTCCATATCTGCCTACTCCAGATTACTCCATATCTGCCTGTTACTTTCTTTGAAGCATCTGGTACTGGCTGCTGTGGATATTGAACTAGATGAAACAAGTTTGATTTGGTATGGCAGTTCCTATGTTACTAACATGCAGTGTGATACAGAACATGCAGCACTGTGTTGTTTCTGTGTCCCATACATCACTTCTTGTGGTCGTGTCTACTTTGTTGGAACTGAATATAGCTGATGTGCTTTGCTGCCCACATTGCTTTGAGCTGGGGAGCAGCATGGCAACACTGCTAATCTGATGGAAGCTTCAACATCTTCTTTTACGAAGTCAGGCACACCATATTTATTCCCTTAAGAGTAGATCCAGAAAACTTGCTCACAAATATGTAATGAATCCAAGGTAGTGTAACCAGTTACGAATATTACCATTTAAAAAAAAATATTCCTCATAAGTTATCTCTCTCAAAACATTCTTTCCATCTTGAATTTGACACTTAGTTTCAATTGTAGACATTCCTCTTAAATTTAAGACCAGTCAGTGGTCAGTACATAATCCAGGTTGCCAGACCCCGGCTAGTCAGTCCTACTAAGTGTGTGCACGAGTGCGTGCATGCATGTACGCATGCACACAGAGTATTACATTTGCTTTGCCATAGCAGGTTAGGTCTAGGTCTGACAAGTATAAAATAATTCTGGCAAAAATCTGTCTAATGCTTCAAAGGAAATGAACCCTGCTTAATATACATATCCAAGTACACAAGGGCTATGTGTGTAGTAGAGATGGAAAAGACCTATTAGCTCCTCCTGCCCATCTTCCTGCCATTGCAGGATTGCGTCCCATAGTACTGTTACTACTATTTTAGCTAGTTCTTCACCAGCTGGTCCCTGTTTCTATTCCATTGTGGGTACACATGCTTTCCATGCAACCAGGGACTGGAAGATGCTTGTAAGTAGTGTCCGTTGGTCCGCACCTGCACGCTTTCCTCATGCTCCAACTTGAGTATAGGAGGGGCGGTGCAGCCTGATGACCTCTCCAGTTCCTTCTTACCACCACGTGATCTGTGACAGAACACTCCAGTGTCCTCACAGCTCTTCCTTTGACTAACTGTAAACAGTTAAAAAATATTTCTTATTAGATCATTTTAGTTCTTTTAGTGTAGTTAAGGACTGGGGAGACTGTTTTTTCCTCTTTTGGGGTCCCTTCCCTGTCTTTTTCCTACCATGGACATCAAACTATGCCCAAAGTACCAGGATGCAAGAACTGTGTCTCTTGCCCAAGAGTCTTCCCGGTCAGCAGCAACCACGAGATATGCATATATTGCTTAGGAGAGGCCCACATTTCTGGCAAGTCCAGAATTTACTGCTCCTTCCCATGCTGGACCCATCAAGCATGAGAGTTGAGATGCAGGGAACACTTTATGGAGCAGTCTGACCCAGGCTGGACAGAAGCCCCTGTACACAGGGCAGAAGCACCGAGAAACATTCCATCTTGTACATCATTTTTATTTGAGAAGTACTATCTACATTCTAGAGATAAATCCCCCTTGAAATCCTTTTCTAAAAAGATTAACTCTAAATCAACTGAATAGTCATGTGCTAGACCCAAATCCCCAAAGATCTAGAGTATGACTCTCCAGTTCGGAAGACTAACATCACGTTGGTGCCAGTGCCAGCAGCTATCACCTCACCAGCAGTACCGAACAAAGAAAAGCGATGCAAGCCCAGACTTCCGCTACCAGCAGAACCAGCAAAGAAGTCACACAAAAAGTGAACACCAAAGATACCATATTTGTATTCAGAATCTAAAACTTTCAAGGGACTTCCTACACCAGCTCTCTTTGTATGGGGGAAACAAAAGCTTTCACTTTTTCAGTGTCTGATATAGCCACTGCTATCATGATGCAGTGGGTATCCTGACATCCCTCCTCAGGGTTCCCCAGGGAACTACAGGCCACTGTGGAAGACCTGCCTTTTGAAAGGGACAATTTATTCAGCAAAAAGATTGACAAGTCCTTACACTCGTTAAGACTCAAGGGCAACACTCCACTCTGGCTATTTATACACAACTGCCAGGAAAAAATATAGCAAGCAATCATATAAACCTAGACCATCATCTCAGCCCTTTTTCCATCAAAGATGGTACGACCCACCACAAAAGAGACAGAGGGTGCAAAGGTCCAAGTAGAATACTCCTCCTTTTTCCTCTTTCCATCGTCAACCATCAGGCAAGAAGTACTTTTGATGGGGCCTCCCAGAACTGCGAACTGACCTGGAATCCATGTTCTTCCACCCCCAAGATTTCATTTGACTTTTTCCTTGCACAGTAAACAATTATAACAAACTGATGAGTCCTTGATGTCATTCGTTTTGGGTGCACCGTACAATTCCTATCCCCTCCCCCTCCAAAATTCCCATCCCTGACCTTTTTCAGGGTCCATTTTTGCAAAAGGATACTTTTACAAGAAGTACACTCACTACTTCAGCAAAGGGACATAGAGCATGTATCACCTCAGCACCGGGGGAAAGGATTCCATTCCAAATATTTCCCCAAGAAATAGAGGACGGAGACCCATCTTAGACTGCCAGCATCTCAATATCTTTATCCAGAAGTTAAGATTCAGAATGGTCGCTCTGGCATCAATAATCTTGTCTCTACACAGAGACAAATGGCTTATGGCTCTTGACGTGAAAGATGCCTGTTTTCCCAGAGACATCCTTCTCTCCCGCAGGAGGTTCCTAAGATTTGTCATAGGTACTGGTGTACAGACTACTGATAATACAGGGCGCAGCCCTTTGGGCTGGCAACAGCAGCCAAAGTATTCGCACAGGTGCTTCCTGATAGTGGCAACACAGTTCAGTAGTCTTTCCATACCCTGGATGTTTGACTTCTGACATTGGGAGGTAATGTCATCAACTTCACCCTTACTCTCCGAACAGCACGAGGAATCTGCATAAAAATCCATCTTTGCTCCAACACAGACTATGAGCTTACCTTCCTATGGACAGGTTCCAATCCATGAACATTCTGATTAATCAGCTCAGATAGAGACCACAATCATCAGTTCAGACATACCTCATCCTTCTGCAACACATGGCGTCTGGTGCCTACAAGCTTGGCTTTGCACAGTTTATGTGCTAACCAAGCAAATGGAGTTTGGACAAGTTAGTTACAAACCCTCATAGAATATGGGATTCTCTAGCTTGGTACAGAACAGATGTGCATAGGAGTTCCCTTTGCACCCTCACCTCCTCAGAAGACATCAAGCACGGGTGCCTCTCTGTTAGGTTGGGGAGTGCATCTAGATAAACACACAGGCCCAAGGTACGTGGTCCTCTCCTGTATCAAGGATGCAAATAAATCTTCTGGGACTGAGAGCAGTTCAGGAGGCCTGAAAAAGATTCCTACCATTTATCGACTCCCATGTTGTCCAGGGGACTTTGGACAATATGATGACTGTTTTCTATATCAGCAAGCAGGGGAGAGCAAGGTCTGCATCCCTTTGCATAGAGGCGGTCCAGATTTGGAATTGGTATATTCATCATCTTATTACACTATTGGCAGTACACTTCTCCAGGAGCTGCAATACCTCAGCTGTCACTTCTCAACAGATCATGAATGGGAGATTCACATCTTATTGGTGAGAGACATAGTCCAACAATAAGGACCCCCCATCTCTGGACCTATTTGGGACAACAAAAAGTGTACAATATACTGCTTCAGGGAGCACAGGACCAGAACTCCAGAGCAGATGCCCTCCTAATCCCATGATCCCTTGGGACCTTAACTTGGTCTTTTTGACACTAACTAAGCCACCTTTTGAATCACTAATTACATGCTTGCTGTCCCATTCAGTTATGAAGCTTACCTTCCTGGTCCCCATCACTTTAGGCAAAAGAGTGGATGAACTGGGGGCCCTAATGGCTAACCCACCTTATACGATATTCCATAAGGATAATGTTTCCTTATGGTTCCACCCTAAAATTGTCCCCAAAGTAGTCTCTGATTTTCACAAAAATCAGTCCATAAATGTACGTGTATTTTTATTTTTCAGAAGCCTCATACCATCAAGGAAGAATAGAGACTCCGTTCTTTAGATGTGCATCAAGCATTGGCACTCTGTCTTCAAAGAACAAAATCCTTTAAGAAGTCACCCAGACTCTTTGTTGCACTGGCAGAATGCATGAGAGAGCAGGTACACTCGTCACAAAGACTATCTAGGTGGATTTCAGGTTGTATCTTGCTCTAACAAACTGTCCTCCACCACTTGGAGTGAGGGCCTCCTCCACCAGAGCAAAGGCTGCCTCAGTAGTTCACTTTGGGAGGTACCTCTCATTGACATGTGCAAAGCAGCTACTTGGAGTTCCATTCATACCTTCACAAGACACCATGCCCTGGTGCACACTTTCTTTGCTGATGCATCCCTTGGGTCTGTAGTCCTTCAATCCTCAGTGTTGAAGGGTCCTTACACTTACCTCCTTCATGAGAACTGCTTGTCAGTCACCCACATAGGGATCAGCACTCGAAGAATGAGTGGTTACTTGCCTTCCATAATCAGAGTTCTATGAGATGTGTGATCTGTATCTGTATTCTACTACCTGCTTTCCTGCCCCTCTGCTTCAGATCACACTTGGGTTCATGGTAGAGACAAAATGGAAGAGGCAGTCAGTCCACACCACCCCTTATTCCCTTGACTTGGAACATGAAGAGAGAAAGTGCACAGGTGCGGACTAGCAAGAATCTTCCAGTCTCCAGTGTATGCAGTGCATGCATACTCACCATAGAATACAGATAGGGACCACACATCTTGAAGAACTCCAGTTACCAAAGAGAGGTAACATCTCTTTTATAAAACTTCCCAACTTTATTCATTTCTCTTGGGAGACCGTTTAACAACTTAATGCATGTTGCCGTCATGTTGCTTTAAATTTATCCCATTACTTCTAGTTATCCCCATGTGTCATACTGAATGATTTCTTATCCTCTTGGTGTTTACATTAACCTTGAAGCATGTGTTTTGGGCAACTCTTATTTTAACATGTGTAATCGCAAATGCTGTTGTTGGTCATTAAAATGTCCTGACAAATTTGTAAATTTTGCCATAATATTTGTCATTTTTAAAATTGTTGTGTGACAGAAATTTGACCCATGCATGTTTCTGCAGCAGTTAAACTCTGAGTATAATTGTAAGTACTAATCTATGTGCTCCAGGAGGGATCTGTAGCTGGAACCAGAGAGCTTTCAATCTAAAAATGTATAAGTTTCTCCACCCTGTCACATGCTCCTCTTCCTCCCCATCCCTCTTCCTGCAATATAGAGTCAAAATATATACTAAAACATCCAAGGCAAACACTTACAACCCAAAGAAAAGGATTGATCTAAAGTCGAGTATGTTAGCGTGCGCAACTTTAAAGAGACCAGTTGAGCACTGTGTCCCTGGCTATTAACCTTATAGAGAAGGACTGTTTTGTCAAGGATGTATCAAGATGTATGTAGTTGGGGTTAGTCCTGCTTTGAGCAGGGGGTTGGACTAAATGACCTCCTGAGGTCCCTTCCAATCCTAATTTTCTATGATTCTAAGATGGACAACATAATGTTGAAAGTGCTGCACTATGTAGCATACACTACAGAAAGGAAGTCCAGGAAGATTAGGATTATGTCGTGTTGCAGATCCAGTTTGAAGTTTATTGACGCAGATGTGTGAGGTAGATTGCCCCTTGTCCACGCTGTTTTGCTATGGGTCTTTCTGCACTCACATTTAACAATGAAATGTACTTCCTTTTTGTCACTGAATGTATACTCGCTCCTTTCCATTCCCCCCATAAAAGATTGTTCTTGGTATGGAATAATAGATGTATTTAGGATATTTATTATTCTTCATATAAATGCAGTAATCAGCAGATATATTTAAAACAATAAACAATTACTTACAGATTGAGTCAATGCCTGTAAATTCCAGCTCAGTAGTTCTTCTTTCCTCAAACAAAACAAAGTCTCAGACCCCTCACATTTCCCCCCATGTAAAAAGTCTTTGCAAGTAGCTACCTGTTTGGTCCACAAATAAGACTCTGATGGACTGTCAGGGAAAATGAGTTCCACACCTGAGGACTCATCACTTTAAAGATCCATCACCAGGCTCCACCTTTTTAAACAGGAATTATTTCAGGGAAGTCCTATGGCCTGTGTTGTGTGGAAGGTGAGACTAGATGATCACAGTATGGTCCCTTGTGGCTTTAGAATCTATTAACAGTTTATAGGTTCTTAACATGATTGCCCCAGCTGATATCGACAGCCACTGTATAGCACAAGGAGAGGAAGTCTTTAATGTATCCAGGACCATACAAACCATATAGAGCATTTAGGCAAGTAAGATAATTGCTTATCCTTGGACCGTAAAGGGAATTTAAAATACAGAAGTTGTCAAGACTATACAAGATTCCCCCTGCCTTTTTTGCTCAAAAACCTTGAACTGCAGCTTGCCCTAGTAGGATTTCCAACTACTTCCCAAACGCTACTTACATATAAATCAGGTTCTTCCCCCCATAGCCCTTGATAGTTATTTAATAGGCTGTGTGCACTTTCAAAAGTGAGTTTGTCATCTCTGTCAAAGTTTGTTTCTTGTACTTGGAGACAAAACGTCCTCAGTCATGTAGATCTCTCCCAAAAGGAACTAATTAAATAATCATAACAAATTCCTCCTATTACAGATGCCTAAATACTACATGCAGTTTCCCTGGAGTCTCTATTGTATGTGTGTGAATTAGCATTAAAGTAGGTTATAACCATTTCTCAAACAAAAGGAATAGACCAAAAGTAAAGTGAAATCTTTTTGTCATATATACTTAAAGAAAGGAAAATAAATTTAGTTTGAAACTTCCTTCCCCAGTTAAAATTGGTCCCATTTTCAAGCCATTTAAAAGACCCATTAAACCATTGGGTCACTCCTGTGCATGCATTAGTGTCAGGCTCACTGTAATATAACAGCCTTGCCATACCATGGATACATTTATGAAGTTTGATAACAGCCAGGGTTCAGTGTTAACTTTTTATTGTCAAACAGGCTGCAGGAGAAACTGTCTAGTATTGACTTTTGCTTTGATATATGAAAAAGTTGCTGCATGAAAAAGACATCCCGTAAAATAGCTCTGCTGGCAGTAGCATTATAAAACAGGGTGTAAGTAGACCAAACAATAACTAATTACAGTATTTTCTCTTTGAGCTCTCAGTACGTTTGTTGGGTGCTTTCAGTCTTTTCAGAGTGTGGTTTATAATAAAACCATCTTACTATGTGAGTGAATAAGAGGCTGTATCTTTGCTTGGTGTTCTCCTATCATTTTACACAAGCAGTGGCCAGAAAGGTAAATTACTTCACCTAGTGATAAGACATAAAAGGAATAGTTTAGAAATTGCCTACTGATACGTGGGGAAAGTGATGCTGGAAGAAGGTGCTTTGAAAACTCACCTCCTCTATTACAATCCTCACTATCAAAATAATATGCCTTCAGATTGATCACTCATTTGGGGGTCATTTCAGCCCCTGTGCTGCACTTAGACACCTAAGTAATCAGTGCCCAAGAAGACCAGCTTCCATCTGCAGCTGACCAGAGGAATCCTCTTGCTTCTGCTGGCTCAACAGTTTCTTCCATAATGAATAATAAAATATACAGGATTCATTTAAATCACCCATTTAATGGTGATTTAAATCAGCACGCAGGAAACAGTGTTTTTTAAATCTGGTTTTGCATTGATAATTTATAGTTATTTTCTTAAAGAAAAGTTGATTCTCATGGGTTGGTAACCATTAAAACATGTTGATTTGCAACTAAACATAGGTTTTACACTAAATTTGGTACTTCTTTTTGCTAACAAGGACAGTGCCCTGTATCTCTATGTATGTATATTTAAGCTAAATAATTGCTTAAATTTATTCAGATTAAAAGAAAATGGTGATTGATTCATTTCTTATGTATTAGGTGATTAATTTTTACTTGTGTTTTATGTCAAGCTCTATTTGGATGGAAATTGGAATTCTGTTTAAAATGTGCAAAACCAGCATTTACAAAAATTTTTTAGTTTAATAAAGCTAACTTAAATGTGCTGGATGCATAAGAAAACAAACTTTATCAAAACATGTTTTGTATTTAAAACTAATTGATTTATTAAACAAAGGAAGTAATATCCTCAGTTAGTGAATTGAAGTGATTGTTGCTGGTCACCATATCCTTCAAGATTTTAGAACTACTAGATACTTCTCGCATCTAGTTCTCAGTCATAGATTGTAAGATGAAACGAAGCTTTCCTGCTTTATTAACTCCCAATTAGTTTAACTTTGAATGAACTAGTCATTAAATTGAGCTAGTTGAATAAAGTAGAATGAAAAAAATATTCTCTGTACCCACAAAAGAAGCTATTGCTGTCAAAATCTGGTTTAACATTTCAGTAAATGCTGGTTCCAGCTGGTTAGCCAGTAACTTCCACCAGTTCAGTGCTTTGACTTTTATTTAAAATTTCAGCAGTAAACATGTACTGCTTAGTATTATTTTTTAATTTAATTTAAATGTTAATAGATTAGGTCTTATCATAGGTTGTCATCATTACAATTACATTTGAAGATAGATTTATTTTATAAACAAAAGTATATTTGATTATAATAAAATCTGGGTTTAAAAAAAAAAAACATTTAAAAAATTCATGAATTTGTATTCACC
Organism: Emydura macquarii macquarii; assembly: GCF_026122565.2. Lineage (NCBI taxonomy): Eukaryota > Metazoa > Chordata > Testudines > Chelidae > Emydura > Emydura macquarii. The sequence continues at coordinate 6,388,136 of NW_027133607.1, read as the reverse complement.
CTGGAGTCATTGAAATGTAGAGCTGGAAGGGACTTCAAGAGATATGTAATCCATCCTACGGTTCAGAGGCAGGGCCAAGTACACCTAGACCATCCCTCACAGATGTTTGTCTAACTTGTTCTTAAAAACCGACAATGATAAGGATTCCACAACCTTTTTTGATAATCTATTCCAGAATTTAAATACCCTTATAGTTAGAAAGTTTTCCCTAATTAAATCAACCTTGCTGCAGATTAAACCAATTACTTCTTGTCCTTTAGTAGACATAGAGAATAATTGATCATTGTCCTGTTTATAACAGCCTTTAACATATTTGAAGGTTATATATTTCCCCTCAGTTGTCTTTTCTCAAGACTAAATATGTCCAAATTTTTTTTTGCTTTTTCTCATATTTTCTAACCTTTTTATAATTTTTGTTGCTCTCTTCTGGACTCTCTCCAATTTGTCCACATTTGAGACCTCACCAGTGCCAAGGAGTACAGAACAATTCCCTCCAATGTCTTAGATATGACTCCTGTTAGACAAAATTTATTCTGGGGTGTACTTTTTCACTGCTGTATCTCATATTGATTTATATTCAATTTGTGATTCACTATAACCCTCAGATCCTTTTCAGCAACCAGTTGTTCCCCATTTTATATTTGTGTATGATGTTGACCAAGTTTAGATAATTGTGTTGTTAGTTACTGGAGGGAAGTCTCAATTTAGTAGATGTTGGGAATCACTACCTTGTATTGGCTTAACAATCAGGATCATTGATGTTCAGATGATGGAGGTTATATTCTACTCTTTTTGGCTGGATACTTAGAATTCACCTACTTTCTTGGTTTATAAATCATTGTTTTTTTCTAGTTAATTAGGATCAGTCATTGGGTAGGCACAGAAGATAGCAGTTGGTATATATTTTTGTCTCTGTGTAGTTACTTTTTAGTGATGGTGAAACATGCCAAATTATGAAATCTCCTGTTGCTTTATCCATAGAATAGATACAAAATGGGAACAACACAACTCTACTTATGTTTCAAGTGAAGGGACAAACTCTAATGTTGCACTGATAGTTTTGGTATCCATGACACCTGTGAATCCTTGATGGCTTGATTAAGACTGGCAAGAGTATTGATTATCGATGGTTGTTCTATCCAATAAAATAATGCTGATAGCGAAGTACTGGAGCACTGTAAAATAATTACTTAAAGCATACAAAATGCAAAATAAAATAAGGGTTAAATATCCCGACCCATCATAAAAGCTCACCTGGTCTAAAAGATCCAAATTAAATAAATTAACAGAACAAAAATAAAACAAGAAATTAAAGTTCTACCAAATGTCTGACTGAAAAAGAAGACTCTTAATTTGATCCATAGCTCTCCAAACTCATGCTTTCACTGCCAGCCAGGGGGAGTAAATTTCTCAGAGGACCTTCAACTGGAAATGCTATTCCACCAACCTTTCTGAGATTTTGGTGGATGGTAGCAGTCTTGTTTATTTTTTAAAAGATACCATATGTGAACAAGAGTATGGAAGCCCAGTGTGAGACCACAAGACAGGTTTCAGCTTATTTGTCTATTGTGGTAGTGCCTATGGCCAACCAAGAAGAAGGCTCCATTGGGCTCGGCACAAACACAGTTGTAGACAGCCCTGCCCTGAAGAGCTTGCATTTAAAATAGTTTGCTTTTATAACTGGCTTGTCCATTTATAAATGGTTCATTAATGTAAAAACAATATGATCTGTTGACATGAAAATTGACTTCTGATTACCTAAACCAGTATCAAATCAAGTTTTAACAACTGGTTTAGAGTCTCAGGTTTCTCAACCTGTGGGTCATGACCCAAAATTAGATCACCAGAATGTGTCAAAGGGTCGCAAGGGAGGCCTGGGGTGTGTTTGTCAGGTCCTGCCCTCAGGGGTGGTGGGAGACCCTCGAAGAGGTGAGGGGCGGGTTTCAGAGCCTGGCCTGCACTCCCTTGCAATGGCAGCTCCTGTGGCTCTGGTCCAACAGCGCTGCAGGAGTTGTGACCTGGTGTATGGTGTTGCAGAGCTGCTAGGGTTTGGACTAGCCCCTCTTCATCATGAAAATGGGGTGGACGGCTGGATCAAATTTATGAGAATGGCGCTGCAACCCCATATGCCAGGTCACATGCTACTCTTACAAATTTGGTCCAGCTGATCCCCCATCAGGGACGCCAGGTCAAACTTGAGTAGCACTGCAACCATCAAGGTTGTAATGCCCAGAGCAGGAAGCCATGTCTAGCCAGCTCCACAGGACAGGAGCAAGAGGAACTGCTGCTATGGTACACCTGGTGTACTTATTTAGTACTTACTTATTATGATAACATACATATATTATATTATATTATATTTATATTAATCATATCTTGGGTAAAAATATTTAGTGACCCAGATTTTTTTTTCTCTGTGCTGTGACAGACCATCAAGGTTGAGCCCCAAAAGACTGAGAACCACTGCTGTATATACTGTTAGTGTCAGACATCATGTCTGTGTTTCAGCAAGTGTCTACCACTTGGTGGTGAAGAAGTATCACGTGTAACATGAAAATCTTACATTATTCTAAATACAGTTTACTTACTTTACTCTAAGTACAATTCAAAATGTATTCTTGGTGAGAAGCACATTTCTCCATATAATGATGTTAGGCGGGTCTAACAGATGTTCAGGAAGTTTCCTTTAAATTTCTCCAATATACAGTAAAAGAGAGATAGATATAAGCCATATTCCAACCAGGTCCAGCATCTCTTTATCAAAAGTACTTACAGAGGTGATTCATGCCTCTGGATTTTTTTGTTTGTTTGTTTGTTTGCTAACACAATGTTATTAATATAACTCACCACAAAAGCTAACTTGAACACTTTGGTCAGTTCCTAAAAACAGGACTTGTTAACATAGCCTAATGTGAGATTTCAAAAGGTACATATAGCAAATGCAGCTCATCGCTGTGAATCCAAGACACGTTTTCTTTAATCCTCACATAATTTTACATCTGGATATATACACTAATTTTACATCACCTTTTACATCATCTTTTAAAAAGAATGCAAACTTCAGTTCCCTTAAATAATTGTAACCCATCTCAGCAGCAGTATGTAAGTTGTTAACTCTTTTGTTGCTTTCTCTGCACAGTACTTCTTGCCCATGATATTTCTTTCTTTTGTGGTCAGTAACAGTCTTTCAGACTGTGCACTAATTCCTGGCTCTCCCCATGAAAAAAACTAGTTATATTACACAAGAGAATAATACTTGGGCTAATGTGCCAGAACTTAGTGCTGGAAGCCTCAGGGTATTTTATACTGAGTGCTGTAGTTGACCTTTGATATGCAGGAAGAGTGTGTCTATAGATCTAAATATTGTATATATTTAGGCTTGGAAGGATTAAATTTTTATCGGTAAATGTCAGTAAATATCAGTTTCGCTGTACATACACACACACAAAAACTGATGAAAAATATTTCCATCAATAATAATTGAAATTTACAGATAGGCAAAGTAAGAAAATTGATGCTTGAGCTCTTACTAGAGTCCTACCTTAATGTGTATAAAATGTATTATAGGTAATGAATGCTTCATGAAGCCCATATTCACAGCTTTGCTAAAACAGCCAGTTCTGGCGTTAGCGGAACTGGAGCTGCGAATAATTATGCAGCATTCATAAAGCTTTATGTTTTTGAATCTCCATGTCTACAGTCATTAAATAATTATTGACACCCCCCCCCCAATAACTACCCACAACTGTGAAAATTTAAATAGATAAAAATCTTTGAAAAGCTTAAAAAGAAACATCGATATCTGTCAAAATTATTTTTTTTAGTTGAATTCTGTCAAGCATAAACATATATAACATATATAAAATGAAAGCAAGATTCTGTGTTAAGTGTGTGTTGCTATAAAGATTTTATTGCTATGAGTTTGGGATGACCATGTTACTTTTGATTTTATAGAATCAGGAGAGAGTCATGCAGCTTTTCTGAAAAAAGTGACAATAAAATCTTTACAGCATCCTTATACCATCATACGTTTGGTTTATGCTACTCATTGGGGGGTTTGGTCCTTCCTTTAGTCTCCCTCTATTCTTCTTCTTTTTTTGAATACTGTACAGTATTTCAGCATTGCAAATTTTTTATGAAAATCTAACTTGGATTAAAACTCATTCACCCTCTCTCATCAAAATGAAGATATGCAAGGGAGGATACCTAATATTGTATTGTGGCCTCTTTTCTGAGCAATAGCAGAGTTCAGGGCCTTGCAAGTTGACTTTCCTCTGCAGAAATCAGTGATGCAGTGGCTGGGGTAGATTCTTTATGGAACTTGTTTATTTTACTCTACGTACACCAATCCTGGAACAGAGGTGGCCACAAACAAAATGCAGGTCACGCCCCTCTTTCAGGAATGTCAGCCTAAGTATCAGTGCCAGTTCCCAGGAAGCAACTCTGCCCCAACAATTCTCTCTAGCTAGAGAGATGTAGGCAGAGAGCTAACACCACAAGTATAGTCTAAAGTTAATTTTTATTATTTTTATTTCATGCCATGGTATTTGAAATATACGCGTTTATATGATGATGATATAATCACATATATAAATGTGTGTGTTCTGTGCCATAGCAGTGACTAGATGCACCCTCCTGGGAGGTTTAATCTATTTTTTTCTGCCATATGGTACGGCAGACATATATCTGGCTGTTTGTCATTACCATTCCCCTTGTCCTAACTTGCAAAAGTAAGGCACAGCACTCTGCCCATCAAAAGACCAGGAAATGTGTATCATCATCACATTGTGCAGACGTCAAGTATATGGGTGCATGTATCCACTCCATCTAGAGTTTCTTCGAATAAACACAGGTTTACTGATTCTAATTTTTGACACTAAGGGAGTATACATTTTTACGTCTTAGAATTTCTAAAATGCCCATCACTGTTATACCAAAGTACTATTTATCATGCAGTATATAGTAAAAATGTCTTAATAGTCAAAGCAAACTGTTCCTGTAGCATCATGGTTGAAAATGTAAACACTTGCAAGTTAGGATTCTAAAATTGTGGTTCCCACAGCAACTGTGTGACTAACTGTGACCTCTGTACATTTATGTACTATATTGTAACGGCATACTTTGCAGGTTTTTTAAAAAAAAGGAATAATGGTTTGGAAGCACAGAGACTCAATGAGCACAGATTAAAACAAATTTACTGTGTCTAAATCTACCTATTGAAGTCAACAGGAGTCGTGTACTGTGCATGTGGTGGCATACTATACAAATGCTTTTAACTTCCTCTAAATCACATTACTTTGAACATTTCAAAGGTTCTAGGTCAGAGTTATTTCCTATAGCACATTTATTAATGGTTTGTCCAGTCTAGTTTTGAATGTCCCAAGTAATGGGGTTTCTATGACTTCCCTTGGGAGATGGTTCCTCAACCTAATAGGGTCCCACTGTTAAGAAATCTTTCCTGATCCTTAGACTAACGTTAAGTCCCAGTCCAAAAAGTGCTTAAGCATGTTTATAACTTTGAGCATATGAGTAGTCCCATTAAAGTTAATGACACTACTTATTGTTTAAAGTTATGCATGTTCTTATGTGCTCTGTTGGATTAGGGTCTTAATTCTTTCCAATTAATCTTAGTGTTATCCCCTTATACAATGAATATGTTGTTGCATTGCTGGGAATGGTTTCTCTTTATATTCATCTCATAGATTATACTAAAAATTAAAGTAAAAACCTGCCAGCCAATAGTGTTTTACCAGCTGAGAAAGGCGAAAGAAGAAATATAAAATGGTCAATAGACCATTCTGCCAATCTTGTTTGTAAAACCTGACTTTTTTTTTGTCAGTGTACAAAGCTTACTTTAACATACTAGAAATAGTTGAAGATTTTAACACTGCCTTCAAGATGCATCTGAATGTGCTCTATCCTCTCTTTTATACATTTCAGAGGTCAAAATGCTTGAAATAAATTTTATTTTTCCTTGCAAGCAGGAGGAAGTTGAGGCAGTGATGAAATTTTCTTATGCAGTTTGTCAATGCTGAATTTAGTCTGCTATCATACACCATACGTATTCATTTTTAGATTCTTTTGACTTACCATTATAGAAATTAACACTGATAACTGATTGCTAATGATATAAGTGATTGGTTCATTTGACAATGGGCAGAATGAGTTGCATTCAAGGTCACAGTGTAAAATTCATTAGTACAACATTCCTTCATTTATTCTGTATTCTGAATCAGAATGGAAGAGAAAATAATGCTGTGTACGTTCATCATTTTAATAATAGCTTCTTGTTGGAACAGTTCTGCTTTCATTTTCATCTATCAAAAAAGTATCAATATACAGTCAAGTGTAAATCAAACAAGAATCAAACTGTACAGCACTTAGTCTTCAGGTAGTGGTTTTTTCCATGTTGTAGTCAACTGGATTGTAGCTGGGTAGGAGTTTGATTGTAAACAATTTAGAAATATCCATTGTAGATTTTGGTTAGACTGCAGTAATGCTGCCAAAATATTTTAAAAGAACATAACTGTTTGATTTGTGTTTTACATATTTCGTAATCCCCTCGTGATTCGTGATGTGTTGAATGTGGGAAGTCTTGAATAATTTATTGTAAGGAAAAATGAATTCTGAAACTAAAAATAACCATGCAAAACATACCTGTAGTATCTTGTCCTCTTGTCATTCTCCCCTTTACTGGATTTTATTTTGTGATTATTATTTAGTACTTTGAACGGAAACCCTTGCACAGTGCTAGGAAGCGAATTGGTAGAAGGCACTCCCTTCAGATAAGTCTTTACTAAAGCAGTGATCGTTATGTTGTTAGGTCACTGTGAACACCACCGCCATTCTGCCTACATAACATGAGCATCTTCAATTCAGACCTCAGTATAGATCCTCACATCCAAACATTGTCTAAACCGTGACAATTTTTTCTGCATAGCATGTCTAAGATGTGGCCTTTCCCATCCATTCTTAAGCTAAAATGCTCATCGTGGTTTTCATCATCTTGCATCTCAATAATTGCAACATTCTTTTCACTGACCTTGACAAATGCAGTCTCACCTTGTTTATGTTCATTCAGAATGCTGCAGCAAAGACCTTTCTCCTAGCCAGTCGTTTGACCATATCACCCCATTCTTTGCATCCCCTCACTCACTACCCCTTCCCTATTGCATCAAATGTAGATTCACGGATTATTAAGGCAGAAGGGACATAGTGATCCTCTAGTTTGACCTCCTGTGTAATACAGGGCATAAGATTTCCCTGAATTAATTCTTTGAACTAGAGCATATCTTTTAGAAAAACATCCAGTCTTGATTGTAAAATTGCCATTGATAGAGAATCCACCACAATCCTTGGTATATTGTGCTAATCGCTAGTTGCTCACTGTTAAAAATGCACACTCTATTTCCAGTCCGAATTTGACTAGCTTCAGCTTTTAGCCATTGGATCATGTTGTACCTTTTGTCTGCTAGATTGAAATGCTTGTTATCAAATAGCCCAATTACCCATATACGGGCTTATAGATTGTGATCAAGTCACCCCTTAACCTTCTCTTTAGTTATTTCTTCACTAGAAACACTACAGCGGTACAGCTGCAATGCTGCAGATGCGCCACTGTAGCATTTCTGTTGACGAAAGAGTGAAAGAGAAAGTTAATGGATTCTCCCATTACTGTAGTCAATCCACTTCCCTGAGAGGTGGTAGTTAGGTCTGTGGACCAGTGCTGTCTATACCAGGGATCAGCTTGGCTTAACTGTGTCACTCAGGCATGTGGATTTTTCACACCTCTGAGCGACATAGCTGGGTTGACCTACTTTTTACTGTAGGCCTGGCCTTTGTTAAATTTACTGGATTGAGATCCTTCAATCTGTCACTACAAGGCATGTTTTCCAATCCTTTAATCATTCTTGGGGCTCTTCTGTCAACCCCTCTCTAATTCATCAACATTCTTATTGAATTGTGGACACCAGAACTGGACAGTATTCCAATAGCAGTTGCACCAGGGCCAAATTCAGAGGTAATATAACCTCCCCACTCATACTTGATATTCTCCTCTTTATGCATCAAAGGAGTTCATTAGCCCTTTTGGCCACAACATAGCACTGGGAACTCATGTTTAACTGATTATCCAACATGACTCTGAAGTCATTTTTGGAGTCACAGCGTCCCAGGATAGAGTTCTCCTCCTGTAAGTATGGCCTAAATTCTTTGTTGCAAAATATATTACTTTATTTGGCCATATTTAAAACACACATTGTTTGTTTGTGCCCAGTTTACCAAGTAATCCAGATCACTCTGTATCAGTGTTCTGTCCTCTTTATTATGTATCATTCCCTCAATCTTTGTATCATCTGCAAATTTTATCAGTACTGATTTTGTTTTCTTCCAGGTTATTGATAAATATGTGAAATATCAGAAGGGCAAGAACTGATGCCTGTGAAACCCCACTAAAAATACATCTGCTCCGTGATGATTCCCCATTTCCAATTAGATTTTGAGATTTTACAGTTAGTGAGTTTTTAATCTATTTAATGTGTGCCATGTTAAATTTGTATTCTAGTTTTTTTAATTAAAATTTCATACATACCAAGTCAAATTCCTTACAGAAGTCTGTTATAGCAATGCTCTTACCTTTATCAACCAAATTTATAATCTTGTCAGAAAAAGATATCCTAGTTGACAGGAACTATTTTCAATAAACTCATGTTGATTGGCATTCATTATATTAACCTCTTCTAATTCTTTATTAACTAAATTCCTTATCAGCCACTCACTTATTTTGCCCAGGGTCAAAGTTAGGCTGATAGCTCTATAATTACTCAGGTCGTCTTGTTTTTCCATGTTAAATATTGGCATAACATTAGCTTTCTTCCAGACTTTTGGAATTTCCTGAGTGTTCCAAAAGTTATTGAAAAATCAACATTACTTGTTCCTAAAGCTCCTCATCCAACTCTTTTAAAACTCTATAATGTAAGTTATCAGGACCTCCTGATTTAAAAATGTCCAACTTCAGTAGCTGCTGTTTAACATAATCCTGAGTTACTATTGGAAAGGAGGATGTGTCATGATCATCATATGATCTGACTACTGTTGTCAGTTGTTGGCTGTATGTGTGTTCTTCCAGTGTGTATGCTGTCTCAGTGCTGTGCAGATAGCCAATTCAGCAAACTATGATTGAATTACCCAATAAGACCAGCGATTCATTTTAGTGACGAAGCCACCAGGCCTGGTTTATTGCCTGCGAAGCACACAATAAAAAGTTACCTGTACCTGCTACAAATGCACTTAATACATGTATGCCTGTGACAGTGGATCAGCTTAGTAAATGGTGGGACTTTCTATTCCTCACTCAGCCAGACAAAGATGCTGTCTTTGAGACCCTGAGCTAAGGCAGCAGCTCAGCTCTGTTCTTTTGATTTCTCATTTCTGCTAACTTTGCTTCATAATAACAGGGCTTAACTGCTGCCTTAGCTCAGGCCTCAGGCTCGTCATTACTAGGCCTCATGTCTCAGGTTCTCACTTCCTACTAGAACTACATCATGTTTATTCCCAAATACAGAACAGAAATATTTATTGAACACTTCTGCCTTTTCTGCATTATTATTGACAGTTCTACCATTTTCGTTTATTGGATCAATACCATTCTTAGGAATTTTTTTGTTCCTAATGTATTTAAGGATCATAAGAGCTCTGCTGGCGATAGATTTCGCCTTGTGTTCTTTTACTTCCTTTATCAGTTTCCTACAATTCCTAGCTTTTGATTTATTTTCATTATTATCAACTTCCCTTTTCTTCCATTTGTTATGTATTGTTTTTATTTTTATAACTTCCTTCACTTTCCCTCTTAACCACTTTTTTAACCAGTGTGGCATTCTTTATGATTGTGGCTTTTTGGGCATCTGGTAAAATTTGCTTAAACAGTTCCCAATTGTCATTCAGATTTTGCTGTTGAAATTCTCTCAAATGATTTGGCTTATGATTGTTGTCAGATTTGTGAAATTGGCATTTTAAAGCACCGCATATATTATTACTGGGTTGGGCTTCATTCTGTTTGCATGTAACAAATGTGGTCAAGTTTTGATAATTTGTACGTAGAACCGCCACTCATTTTTTGTGCTGTGATAAAGAAGAATTCATCTGTCAAGATAAGGTTATAATTAAGGCCCTGTGAAAATCACGATTTCAGGGATTGCACGGAAGTCATTAAATTAGCCCAATTCTGTTATTTTTCCAACAGGAAACAGGTCAGCTTCCACCTCCCTGCTGTTGGAAAAATCATGGTATTGGGCTACTTCATCTGCTCATGGTGGAGCTAGTTTCCTGTCCCTCTAGCAGGGAAAGGGCTGACAATACACGGTGATTAAAGACCCTGGCCTGGCCCACTTTGCAGTGGCCTCTGGAAAGCCTGGAGGTGCTGAAAACAGTATCCACCACTTGGAGCAGGAACAGGTGTCTGAAGGTGCCCCACCCCACTCTTCCCTCTGGCCAGCTGCCAGAAAGTAGCAGCAGCAGGGGCTGAAGCTGGAGCTGAATATGAAGTAAGATGGGCCCCAATCCCTGTCCTGGGCCAGGGTGGGCCAGATGGCTGGTGCCATGTAGTGAGACCTCCCCCAGCCTGCAGCCCTCCCCATCCCCCTGTGGGGTGGGACTGGCTTGCTAACTCCCCACAAGCAGCCACTGCCTCAGCAGAGAGGCAAAATCTGGGTTGCCTGCTTCTGCTTCTTCGCTGTTGGAAAAATCCCAGCAGTTCAGGTAGGGGGGGCTGAGGGAGGACTCGGCACCAGGCATGTCCCATGAAATTCAAACACCCATGACATTGCTGTGAATTTTAAAAGAATTAAAATAAATATTAATAATAATATTAATAATGTGATTTACACAGGGCCTTAGGCATATTATAGAATTCTTCTTCAAGTAATGTCCCTATGGTTGCTCCACTGTAGGTGTATCTGCATCACTGCGGTGCTGATCGGAGAACTTTGGTAGCAGTCTGTCCCACCCGTGCATGCTCTGCTCCTCACCTGCTGTGAGCAGCTGGGCAATCCCAGCATGCATGGGCAATCCCTCCCCAGTTCCTTCTCAGCTGCCCCTAGCTAGAGCCAGAGCTAGAGTTGTCCATTCCATTCTTAGAATTGCTAATTTTAGCTTCTTTTTAAGCCCCTTTTTCTTTTTTAGCTTCATTTACATTCTATTTTGGCTGTTGCCAAAAGACTATTTCTCTCATCAATCCACTGGACAAGATATGCCCAGCTCCCCAGACTTCAAAAAGTGCCTTAGTTGCAAGGAATCTATCCCAGTGACTCTCAGACACTCACAGTGCGTTCGCTGCTTGAGAGAGAAGCACATTCCACAGAAATGTGGCTTGGGTCAGCAACTGAAGCCCAGATCCGGGAAAGACAGAGAACTGAGGTTCAAACTCCTGCGTGTGGTGTCAGCCCTTCCACCTCCAGAATCCTAGCGGGAGTCATCACCGCAACCCTCCATTTCGAAGGGAGGTGAGAGACTCCTGCAAGCCCCTTACATAAGGCCTCTAAGAAAAGGTTGGTGAGTCCCCATAGCAAGCCCTGATCGAGCCAAAAACGATTCCTGGCTCAGTCAGTATCATCGGTACCAATGGCACCAAAGCCATCTGAATATGGTACCCAGGGCACAGGCGGTACTGAACCGACAGAAGAAGTCAGAATGCCTAAAAACCCGTTGGGTGCAGTCAAAGAAGCATGGGTACCGCAGGGCATGAGAAACATAGAAGATCTGCCCCAGGAAGGCTCTGTAGGTATGGTCATCAATAGCGGAAACACCAATAATACACCAGGCACCCGACAGACCTTGCTATCAGATTCCCATTGTGATGAGACAGGCTTTGTGGGTTCATCTCTCCGGCTTCCCCAAGGAGGTCCAAACAGTGGTGGAGGACCTCTCCTTTGAGGGAACAAAATTATTTGCTGAAAAGACTGATGCCTCCCTCCACATGTTAAAAGATTCGAGGGCCAGTCTTCCATCCCTTGGGATCTATACACTTGAATATAAAAGAAAGTACAGCCGTCAGCCACCATTCAAACCGGGAGCAGGGCCCATCTTTTTGTTCTATTTGTACAGCACCTAGCAAAATGGAATCGTGGTCCATGGCTAGGACTCCTAGGCACTACAGTAATGCAAATAATAATGATGATGATGATGATAGATGCTATTGGAAGGTGCCAGCATTTGAATGAGGAATAAAACGGAGCCCCTGGCCGCTTGTGTGCATTAGGATCCAGTGGCACTTTTTTATCAGATGGTGTTAAATCCAGTCTTCTGGGCAAAAAATCAGTTTTGTTAACAAGATTCAATCCCCTTTAAAATCCCTGCAGTTTCAACTAGAAACTAAATGTTTCACTTCCTGGCAACATGTCTGTCTGTCTCTGTCTGCATATATACACAGATTAATATGTGCCTTATTGTTGATAGGCCTAAGGCTAAAGAGCAAGTCCATGACCTGAGAAATCTATGTATCCTATATGTTTCAAAGTCTGCTAATGCTTTTATATGTGTTCTCTTACATTCTTGTGTCAGTTGTCTGATTCCTGATCCTGTGGGATTATACCAGTTACCCACACAGTTGGAAACTCATCAGCAATTCGGATTCTTACATTCAGGATGCCCATTTTATTACAAAACCGTGTAGCTTACTATGCTGGCTTCAGATTTCTCTTTGGTTGACATTTTGTTTGAACATTCTAAAGGGGTTCCTTTCTTGGCGTGCCTGGGAATATAATGAGCTGTGTTCTTTGAGAAAGACTAGATAAATACAAAGTCACTTTCATTAAATATGTTCTTCATCCCGTAGCATAGAATGGGAAAGCTTTCTTTTTTTTTTAAACCCTCTTTTTTTTTTTTCGTTTTCATTTTATTATCTTTAACTCTTTCCATTGCATCAGCTTGATTGAAAAGATGGGTGAATGGCATTCTCTAAGGCTTACGCTCATACACAGAAGCATTTTCTTAGCATGTGAGGTGCTTTTGGGGCAGCCAGGAAAGCAAAATCAGATCAACAAGTAATACAGTAATAAGCTCAAAAACAAGTTTTTGCAGTTGTTCGGTATAATGTACTGCTTAGATCAGACTGATTTTTCATTCTCATATTTGCCATGAAAACTTTATTTCTACTTCAGTAACTTCTACTTTAAATCTCTTGGATGTGTTGATTCTTTAACGTGATCATAGAATTGCATGTTTTAGAGGTGGGAAAGACCTATCAATCTGTCCAGGTTTATCCCCTTACCAGGCAAGAGACTGTTCTTTTCATTATATTTTTTCTATTGTTTTGTCCAGTCTTGTTGTGAATGTCCCAAGTGGTGAAGATTCCAGCACTTCTGTGGATAATTGTTCGATAGTATGATAGATCTCACTGTCAGGTTGTGTTTCTCCTGATGGTCATCTTAAGTTTACCTTTTCTTAATTTAACACTTTTGTTTCCCATTATATTTCCTTGGACTACCCTAAAGACTTCCTCTCCTTCCTTTATAGCCTATTGATACAGTAAATCATGAGTGGCCATTCTAAGAATCAGAAAACCGTTTCTTAACGGGATGCTCTAACAAAGGCAGGACAAATTTATTAACAGTAGATATGGGTGACTAGTATATGGTGGTCTCTTAAGACAAGCATTTAAACACAATGGTGATGAACAATGAAAAAAAAACCTGAAATGCAAAAGTAAATTGCTTAATAAAGATACATTACAGGTTTCACTTCATTAGTATTTTCATTGTTTAGCTCTTTTAACCTTTTCTCATCAGTCAAACCCTCCAGGCTCTTAACCATTTTTATAAAACATTAGAAAGCATCCCTTATAGGTAGATATTTAGTTTCATTTTGCCATTTGCTTTTTGTGATGCCCACCTAAAAGCAGTTGTGTTCATCAGAAGGAGAGAGCACATTCCTCTAGTTTATAGAAATCAGTTGGTAACTGTATGGCAATTATGGTATTGCACATTGGAAGCATCTTGGAAACTCTTTCCAAATGGAAGGTACCACAGTTTGTTTTATGGCCACCTAATGTTAGACAGTATCTCATTTAGACTTTTCCCAAAAGTGAAAACAATGCAGAGTAGCATCAGAGTAGCATAACAAGCAGAGTAGCATAACAAGCATAACAGAACAATACAGAGCCAGTGTTCTTCCCTCGCAGACTAATCCAAGAAAATGGACATGGTCTACTTAAGGAACTGTACCTGTTTACATTGAACTTCCATAAATAACAGGTTCAAATGCCTGAGGAGCTTGGCGGTGGATGCTGTTGCTTTATTTAATTTTTTTATTTTATGAAAAGAAGTGATTAGCAGACAGAAAATCAGAGGTCTTGAAATGCTGTAGTATTGACAGCAGCATAAAAGTACACCTTGACACATTTCAAATAAAGAATAATTCATGGGCTTTGAATTGTGTTGCTAATAGCATGATTCAAAAAACAAACAAACAAAAAAGCTTGTCTCTGGGCTAAAATAGTAACAAAATAGTATTTAGACAAATTTACATAATGACAATTTAAAGAACCATTTCCTTCCTTACTTCCCCCAGCCTCCCAATTTATATGGGACACAGTACATGGCAGACTTTTAAAGTCACTTGGGTTAGGTCAAGTGTGTATGCATGTCTTTATATTTTGTTAACTGATTCTGTTGTATTGGATTATCAGTCCAGAGCAGGCTTTCAGTCAGGTAAAATGAGCATTGGTTTTGGCCTTGGAATCTATGAATCTTGTTAGAAACCAAATCATCAGAGCGGTGAGTCATAAGTCTACAAAGAGCATATACTGTGCTTCCTCTCACATTTTACATGATATTGATAGTCAAAGACCTCACTGTAATCAGTCAGTGTACAACATTTTATGGTCATACATTTTGATGTACAACAGTCTCTAAAATGCTTGTTCGTATCAGCAGAGAGGGGATTAAGGGAAAATCCTCATCCATAAAAATCCACAGAAGTCTGAACTTTCAGATCATAAAGAGTGTAAGCACATGGGACTGGATTTAAATTTCATTTTAGGTGTTTCACAGAGATGTAAGGTACTGAATGAAGAGAGTAAGAGGGATGTTTCATATGGGTATATGCCGTAAAATCAAGGAGATTTAACATTCCTTTTTTTGGTACATCATCTTGAGATGCTGTCAAATAGCAAATGTCCCTAAGGAACAGTAATTGTGCATTGCAGTTTACTTTCATACTCTAGTACAATACTGAGCTTCGTAGGCCAATCAGCATATAAGAAGGAGCAAAATATTCATCTGAGGATACTTTGGCTGATTAATCTTTCTTTTTTTTTTTTTTTTAACCTTATTGAACTGAAAATAATGTGTTGTGGAATGTATATTTTAGCAGCCCGTTTAAGGTTCCTTAAAGGACTAACTGGAAGATGAGTTAAGTATGCTCTATATGCACATAAAATGAATATAATCTTGAAAGTAGAAGAGCCATATCATTTTTGAAAGCTGTGTTTGTTTATACTCATAAAAAACACTTTGTTACTACTGGGTTTAAAAAACCATCATTTGGCCCTCATGCTATAGTGATGAATGTCATAGAAATGCCTTTTTTATATAATTAACACCCAGAGGTAGCCAGTCAGTTTAACAATACTTAGCACTTTTCATCTTGAAAGTACCTTACAAACATTCTTCCCTTTGAGATAGTCATGCATTCATTTCTACCCCCATTTTACAGATGGGAAAATGGTGACAGTTTTACTTGTCCCAGTTTACAGACAGGATCTGTGTCTGAGCTGTGCTTGGAGCTCAGGAATTATTTATTAATTCTGCAGCTTTCTAGGCGTGGATAGCACTTCATGGACAAATGCAAGATGACAAGATACTTGCCCAAAAGAGCTTACGTTTTAAGGGACTGGCCCTGAGAGGTGCTCAATTTCCACAGTTCCCATTGAAGACAATGACTCTATTGGGTTAGCCAGAGAGGTTGATGCAAGTGTCATGAATCCTATACAGTGAAGAAAACAAACAGACAAAATTCTATAATAAACCACATGCATACCTGCAAATTGGGTTTAGAACTTGGGGCCTTCAGTTCCAAAAATAACAGGATATCAGCTGAGCAAAAGGTCATCTCCCTCATCTGATGGCAAAGAAGAACAGACAGGCCTGTAACCAGAGCTGATCCAGAGAACAGAAGGGTTGTGCTGTCTGCCGGGTGCTAAGATACGGAAGGTGGACCTGAGGCTGAAGAGGATCCTAACGGGTGCGGAAAAGAATCCACTGATTGTTCTTCATGTGGGAACAAATGATATAGCTAAATTCTTGCTGGGGAAGACTCTTAAGGAAATCGTGGCTCAGGTGATCTTCAGTGGGATCCTGCCCGTCCCTAGAGGAGGACAGCAAAGGTATGACAAGATTATGATGATCAACTGATGGCTCAGGCAGTGGTGCTATAAGGAGGGCTTTGGGATGTATGGCCACTGGGAGGCATTCATGGACAGAGGACTGTTCTCCTGGGATGGACTTCACCTGAGTTGGGAGAGAAATAGACTTCTAGGATAGAGGTTGGCACAACTGATTAAGAGAGCTTTAAACTAGCAATTTGGGGGAGATGATTGGGAGATACCCGAGTAATCTCCATGCTTGATTTTAACATTGAGAGGGAGGAAAATGCAGTAAGAAAGTTTAAGGTAGTGGGTAGGAGAATGGAAATTAAGAGGAAGAGTGGTGTAGACACCAGTTTAATAGGTGATACTGGTAATAGAATGACTTTGCCAAATCGGGTAAGGAATGTTAGCAAAGCCAAACAGCAAAAATTAAGATGTTTGTACACCAGTGGGAAGAGCCTGGGTAACAAAATGGAGGAATTTTGGAATTCTTGGCACAGGAAGTGAAACCAGATATTATAGGGATAACAGAAACATGGTGTAACAGAAACAATAGTAGTCATGACTGGAGTACAAGTATTGAAGGGTATTTGCTGTTTAGGAAAGACAGAAATAAAGGCAAAGGTGGTGGAGTAGCATTGTATATGAACGAAGAGTTAGATGGTAAAGAAATTAGAAGCGATGGAATGGATAAGACAAAGTCTGTCTGGGTGAAAATCACTTTGGGGGAAGAAAGCTACTAGAGTTTCCTGTGGGATAGTGCTTGTGGTGTGCTACAGTCCACCGGGATCCGATTTGGATATCAATAGAAACCTCTTTAATGTTTTTAATGGTAAATACTACTGGGAATTGTATGATTATGGGAGACTTTTAACTTCCCAGATATAGACTAGAGGACAAGTGCTACTAATAATAGTAGAGCCCAGCTTTTCCTGGATGTGACAAATGATGGATTCTGTCACCAAATAGTTGCTGAACCAAAAGAGGGGATGCCATTTTAGATTTGGCATCTTGAGTAGTGAGGACCTCATAGAAGAACTGGTTGTAGGGGACAATCCTGGTTCAAGCAACCATGAGCTAATTCAGTTCAAACTAAATGGAAGGATAAACAAAAATAGATCTGTGACTAGGGTCTTTGATTTCAAAAGGACTAACTTTAAAAAATTAAGGGAATTAGTTAGGGAAGCGGACTGGACTGAAGAACTCATGGATCTAAAGACGGAGGAGGCTTGGAATTACTTCATGTCAAAGTCACAGAAACTATCTGAAGCCTGCATCACAAGGAAGGGGAAAAAATTCATAGGCAAAAGTTGTAGACCAAGCTGGCTGAGCAAGCATCTCAGACAGGTTATTAAGAGAAAGCAGAAAGCCTACAAGGAGTGGAAGATGGGCGGGATCGACAAGGAAAACTACCTCTTGGAGGTCAGAACATGTAGGGATAAAGCAAGAAATGACAAAAGTCACATCTGGAGTTGGACCTTGCAAAGGGAATTAAAACCAATTGTAAAAGGTTCTATAGCCATATAAACAGGAAGAAAACCAAGAAAGAAGAAGTGGGACCGCTAAGTACTGAGGAAGAGGTGGAGGTTAAGGATAATCTAGGCATGTTCCAATATCTAAACAAATACTTTGCCTCAGTTTTTAATGAAGCTAATGAAGAGCTTAAGGATAATGTCAGGGTGGCTAATGGTACATCCACGGTAGAAGCCAAACTCAAACAGCTCAATCAGACTAAATCGGGGGGCCCAGATAATTTCCATCCAAGAATATAAAAGGAACTGGCACATGAAATTGCAAGATCATTAGCAAGGATTTTTAATGAGTCTGTAAACTCAGAGGTTATACTATGCGACTGGAAAATTGCTAACATAGTTCCTAATTTTAAGAAAGTTTAAAAAAAAAAAAAAAAAAGTGATCTGGGTAATTACAGGCCTGTTAGTTTGACCTCAGTAGTATGCAAGGTCTCGGAAAATTTTTTGAAAGAGAAAGTAGTTAAGGACATCGATGTTAATGGTAATTGGGACAAAATACAACATGGTTTTACAAAAGGTAGATCATGCCAGACCACCCTGATCTTTTTCTTTGAGAAAATAACGGATTTCTTAGACAAAGGGAATGCAGTAGATCTAATTTACTTATACTTCAATAAGGCATTTGATACGGGTCCACATGGGGAATTATTAGTTAAATTGGAAAAGATGGGGATTAATATGAAAATTGAAAAATGGATAAAGAATTGCTTAAAGGGGAGACTACAGTGGGTCATACTGAAAGGTGAACCCTCAGGCTGGAGGGGAGGTTACTGGTGGAGCTCCTCAGGAGTCTTGGGACAGGGTTTATTTAACTTTTTTATTACTGACCTTGGCACAAAAAAGTGGGAGTGTGCTAATAAAGTTTGTGGATGACACAAAGTTGGGAGGTATTGCTAATAAAGAGAAGGACCAGAATATCATACACCCCAAATACACCCTTATGATGTGATTGTGTATCATTCTTGTTCACCCTTATAGTGTAACTCTGTATTGTTTAATGCAAAGTATGTCATGGAAGGTATTTCTGGAATGCTCATGATATGCTGAACTTTACTTTTATAGTAGTATGCTTCTTGCAGTGTCGTGTGTGCTTATGAAGCTCTGCTGTGTAATATTCCCAAATGTGTGTCTCATATTGTTTGGAGCAGATCCGGGCAAACGCTAAAAGTGGAGGTAATTCACGCCTCAGTGAGGCATGCCTAAAACAACCCAGCTCTTCCAGGAACAATGGACTGGCCTGAGCATCTGATAAGGTGATGCTCATTTGACTTAAGTGGAGGAAACAATGCTGGACATTGCCAGTCACCTGATCTCAGGATGTGAGAAGGAACAGGTTACAGACAGAGACATTTTGGTCTCTGGAGCGCTTTTTTGAAATCCATCTACAGCAACATCAAGCAACTGAAAGACTGTCCACGGGGGAGGGCCTGGTTGAACGAGTCAGCCAGCCTGGGGTGAGAACCAAATAAAGACTGTAAGGTTACTGAAAGTGTTAAGCTTAGTTTAGAATGTGATTTGCTTTTATTTCTTTCTAATCAAATTCCCCTGTTTTATAATCACTTAAAATCTTTCAGTACTTAATAAACTTATTTGTTTTATCTAAAGCAGTGCATGAGGTTTGGGTGTGTGCAGAGATTTCATTTAAAGTGACAGAGCTGGTGCATATCAATTTCTCAGATAAATTGATGGACTAACCAATGATGAGCTTGCAGAGTCCAGCGGGCAGCACACTGAACTCTGTAGGACTGAAATTCCTAGGGTGGCATCTGGGTCTGTGGGATGTTTGCTGTTGTCATTCTATTGCATAATCCCATGAGTGGCTGGCCAAAAGCACTCACTCACTAAAGTAAGAGAAGCTAGCTTGCAGGAGGCTGTGCGTGAACTGACCCAGGAGTGGGGTGTTGACTCAGCAGAGCAAATGCTAGTCGGGCTCTATTAGTGAGGGATTGGGTGACTCGGTGATGTACCAGACCAGATTGCAGAGGGAACATCACACCTTGTGACCTGGAGTAATAGAATAGGATGAAATTTAATAGTAGAAAGTGCACATTCATACATTTAAGGACTAATAACAAAACATTTTGCTATAAACTGGGATCGCATCAGTTGGAAGTGACAGAGAAGGACCCGGGCATATTGGTTGATCACAGAATGACTATAAGCCACCAATATCGTGTGTCTGTGAAAAAACTAATGCGGTCCTAGGATACAGCAGGCGAGGTATTTCCAGTAGAGATAGAAAGGTGTTAGTACCATTTTACAAGATGTTGGTGGGTTTTCATCTGGAATACTGTATGCAGTTCTGGTCTCCCATGTTTAACAAAGATGAATTCAAACGAACAGGTGCAGAGAAGAGCTACTGGGATGGTCCGTGGAATGGAAACCTGCCTTATAAGAGGAGAGTCAGAGTCTGGCTTGTTTAACCTAACCAAAAGAAGGTTATGGGGAGATATGATTGCCCTCTATAAATACATCAGAAAGATAAATACTAGGGAGGGAGAGGAATTATTGAAGTTCAGCACCAATGTGGACACGAGAACTAATGGATATAAACTGGCCATCAGGAAGTTTAGACTTGAAATTAGATGAAGGTTTCTAACCATCAGGGAACTGAAGTTCTGGAACAGCCTTCCAAGCAGAGGAATGGGGGCAAAAAACCTAGCTGGCTTCAAGACTGAGTTTGATAAGCTTATGGAAGGGATGGTATGATGGGACAGCCTAATTTGGCAATTGACTGACCTTTGACTACTAGCGGTAAATATGCCCAATGGCCTGTGATGGGATGTTAGATGGGGCAAGTTCTGAGTTACTACAGAGAATTCTTTCTTGGGTGTCTGGCTGGTGAGTTTTGCCCACATGCTCAAGGTTTAGCTGATCGCCATATTTGGGGCCAGAAAGGAATTTTCTCCCAGGGCAGATTGGCAGAGCTTTGGTGGTTTTTTGCCTTCCTCTGCAACATGGTGCACGGGTCACTTGCTGGTGGATTCTCTGTATTTGGAGTCTTTAAACCATTATTTGAGGACTTCAGTAACTCAGTCATAGGTTAGGGGTCTATTACAGGTGTGGGTGGGTGAGGTTCTGTGGCCTGCATTGAGCAGGAGGTCAGACTAGGTTATCATAATGGTCCCTTCTGACCTTAAAGTCTATGAGTCTATAATAGTGTGTCCCTTATGTTCTCTGTGGGCCAAGTCCAAGAGAATAATTTTCCCTACGTGTGCTGCACACACCACCGATACATAACAAGCAGAAGTTTAAGATGTCATATGGGTATTCATTGGCGAGGATTGACCTATCTTGTGGTTCTTTCTGTAACTTTTTCCTCATTGTAGGTGAAATCAGGCCTGTTTAGTAGATTTTGGGGCTTTTAATTAGAGATCTATGCTCAGGTGAAGTAAATTGGATGCTTAGTGTCTCCAGGAACGCTAACTGAATGCTGGATGTAGGAGATGTAGCTAATCTCTGGTCTTAATAGCCCAACTTCTATAGCTCAAGATTGCGCTTGTGTTTTTTGTTATTCAGGTAACAGCACAGTGTATTCTGGAAGCAGCCTTTCCTTCCTAACGCTAAAACATTTTCCTTTCACTTTTACTATTTGGTTTACTTTTAACAAAATGGCTGTATAAAGCCCTCGTGAAATCTTTCTCAGAAGGAAACTAAAATATTGTTGTTTTTCTTTCCCCAGACGATATGAATCTCATCCAATCTGTGCTGATCTGCAGAGTAAAATTCTCCAGTGTTATCAGCAAAACTCCCGTGAGACCCTCAGCTGCTCTGCATTGGCCAGCCAATATCTTCATTGTGTCAATCATGCCAAACAGGTGGGTAGAGGAATGCAGCTACTGAAATGTCTGTGGAAATAAGAGATGGAAAAAACTATTGGATCATCTTGTTAATCCTTCTCACCTGCCAATGCAGGATTGTTCCTAACAGTATGTTTGCCTGTGCTTTGTCGAGTCCGATTTTAAATTACTCAAGAAAAAGTGTTTCCGTAACTTCCCTTGGGAGACTGTTCCGCAGAATAATAGACACTATGGTTAGCAAATGTTTCCTCGTATCTGCAGTTTTAGCTGCAAGATAAACAGATTCATCTGAATGGTATTTTTGTCATAAGACTCCAACCCATAACATCACCCATTTCATTAACAAGTTAATGCATGTCCCAAACTGGCTAGCGATCCAGTCAAATTGTAGGAAGTTTTGATTTTTGATGTGTGACCAACTCTCAGAATGTGGCATTTTAGCCAGCCTATTCTATCCTTCTGCAACCTAGTTTGCTAGCATTCTAATTTTACTATGTAGTGTAAACTTCTAATGTTTTATAAATGTTTGATTAGCCACTTATATCAGAAGGATTTTTTTAAATGGATAGTTGCAAAATAACAGCATAAAACAGGAAAATAGAATAAAGATTTATTTAAAAGTCTGTGACTCCTTTAAAAAGCCAGCAATTTAACAGTCCTATTTGTATCTGACTTGTAACTGCACAGTGTAGTTCTTAGGGGCAAACCAGATTGTTTTACATGGATTATTTCCTAAAAAGGCCTTTGATGTGTACATATTGCAATAGTGTGGCATTTGGGTATTTTATTTTGTGGAAGTACAGCTCCTTATGTTACACTAGCAAGCAACCCAACCTGCAACTATACTGGTAACTGAAGCTCTTAGGTACTACTAGCTGACTCACCACACTTAGTTGTATTGCCATATTAAAGCAGCATAGGAGAAAGAGGCTAGAAGTCAGCAAAGTATATGTTTAAATTAGAGATTGGCTCAAGCCTCAAAGTTTGGGTTCAATTCTCTGGACATAACAATATTTCATGATGGGTCAGATCTGGAGTGCTGGTTTGGGATCTTCTCCAGCTTAGGTACCAAAAGATGTATTCCATCTTCAGAGGCTGGTTCGCTGATACAGAATAATGTAGATCTCTTGGTAAATTGGGCACAAGCAAACAATATGCATTTTAAATATGGGCAAATGTAAAGTTATACATCTAGGAAAAAGAATTTAGGTCTTACTTACGGGGGACTATATCCTGGGAAGCAATGACTGAAAAAGATCTGGGGGTCATGGTGGATAATCAGCTGAACTTGAGCTAACGCGATCCTTAGTCTCATTTATGCATCCATTGAGTAGGAGTAGGATGGTTATATTACCTCTGTATTTGGTGTTGGTGTGACACCTATTGGAATACTGTCCAGTTCTGGTATCCACAACTGAAGAAGAATGTTGATAAATTGGAGGGGGGTAAAAGAAGAGACTCAAGAATGATTAAAGGATTAGAAAACCTGCCTTATAGTGATAGACTCCAGGAGCTCAGTCTATTTAGCTTAACAAAGAAAAAGTTAAGGGGTCACTTGATCGCAGTCTGTAGGTACCTATTTGGGGAACACATATTTGATAATAGGCTCTTCGGTTTAGCAAACAAAGGTATAACAAAAGCCAATAACTAGAAGTTGAAGTTCAACAAATTCAGACTGGAAGTTTAGGTGTACATTTTTAACAGTGAGGGTAATGAACCATTAGAAGAATTTAACCAAAAGTTGTGGTGGAGTTTCCATCACTGGAAATTTTTAAATCAAGGTTGGATATTTTTCTAAAAGATCTATTCCCAAACAGGAATTATCCAATGGCCTTTGTTATACAGAAAGTCAGACTAAAAGTTTGCAGTGGTCTCTTCTGGCCTTAGAATCTATTAATCTCTCTGTCCTTGAAAAAATCAGTGGCACCAGTGCGTTGTATGTATAAAGCATGTGCTTAAAGAAGTCCACTGATCTTGATTTTTAATGTTGGTGAACTCCAGTAATGAAAGGAAAACTTCATAGCACCTGCTCCAGTGTCTTAGCACAGCCTTCAGCAAACTCTTCTGATACTTAATAATGTAGCCTTTATTATAGTTAATTACACCTGTAGTGAATACTAGCAAGAGTTTGACCACATCCATTCACTCTGACCTTTTTGCAGTAACTCTAGATCAATGTTGCTTTGGTAGTACTGCAGATGTCTTTCTTGGTATTAATATTGCTAATGGTCTATTGCTTTGGAAATCTCAATCCCAGCCAAACCGTCACAGTCGTGTTCCAGTGCTAAAACACCCATACCATCTGAGGCCTGCAATGCTTAATAAACTTCTCTCTTCTTGTCATTATAATCCTTTGTCCATGTAGTTAGTGTATTCGTTTTTAAATAGGCATCCCTGGTGGATTAGCATTGCTGGAAGAAAATCTCCACCTGAAAAGATCTGAAATAGAAAGGACCAGCTAGGTCACCTTTCCTATTTCCCCTAGGAATGCCAGGCTGTTCCCTCCAGTATGTTCTCCTGAGTTTCTTCTATCCAGTTATAAATGCACTAAGCAGTTGTGCTCCCACACTTCCCTTGATATTGCACAGTCTAACAGATCTCACTGTTAATTAAATTTTTCATGATATCCACCCTGTATTTTCCTTTTCCAAACCTAATGCCATTTTATTTATTATTTTTGGGCAGATTATGATTAAGCCTTTGCTCAGGCATGTAAGATGTCAGGAAATGCAAGGAGTTCTGTACCACCATGCAGGCATTGACCACAGCTGCTTTCCTTGCAGTCTCTTGAGCACGAAAAGTGCTACTGCTTATTTCCTTTGGGGCACTCACCAGCTCAAAAGGATTTGCTTTTTCTCCAGCCTTCTGGAACCTCCTTAGTTCTCTGAGCATCTTCAAAGATCGCTGCCTGTAGTTCAGTAAATTCTTTAGATAAATTTCCTTTACACTCTAGGATGCATATCAGCCAGACCTGTTAATCTGTGTACATTTAATTTTTCCACATTTTCACTTACTAGCATGGAATGCCTTTCTGCATAGAAATCTGAGCTAAGCATATTGGCCTCCAGCATGTTGTGGATGTTGATAAATATGAGTGTTAATAGATGTTTTAGTGAATGGTTAATCAATAGTTTGCTTATAACCATATATAATACCTTCTACTGATATGTTTATATCACCTATAACACGTACTGTTCATATTTTTAACATCTCCAAATCATTTATAAGCCTGTTGTAAACTTAAACAGTGAACAATGCTTCCCTTCCCCACAGGGTTGTTCACAAGGATGAATTAATTAATGTTTAGGAGATGCTCATATCCTATGGTGATGCAGGGTGAGGAGAAGGGGGGAATAAGTATCCAGGTAGATGGATTTGAACTCATGTAGACATCAGTTTGTTGCAGATTTTTTTTGTCAAACCTCTTGAATGGTTACAAAAGTTTCCTGCACAAGAATCTGGATTTGTTACAGCTCTTTTCTCATTCATACACGCTCCAAGCATGGTGATTTATACAGGTTGCTACCTTAAGATACCTCACATGGGAAGCCTTCTGTGAAGGAAACAACAGTTGCACTTTCATAATGATCATCAGTTCTCATCCTTCATGTGTTTCAACTGTAAATGTAATTCTTTTTACCTGTTTATTACTTAAATTGTATAAACAATTACTATGAAATCGTTGTTAAATGTAATGTACAGCAAATATTAACAAATCAAAAGGGGGATAAATAGAAAGTGTATTCAGGAATGAAAACGTTAACGGGTGGGTGTTGGCTACAAGAAGCAAAACAAAGAAAAAAACTTGCTAGGGGGAATAGAGCAAGATATTAAAAACCATATAAGTTAACTACTGCGATTTCCAGGTGGTGAGGCTGGGCGCTTGTGCTCACACAGAGAATTCTCTGTGCTTTTCATAAATTGAATTTATTGACTCCTCTTTCTCGCCTATCTTGCTTATAATCATTTCACCCGTTCTTCAATATGCTCTTTATTTCTCTCCCTGTCTGTAATCTTATGTCTCAATATCGTCTTTTCTCCTCTTCTGAGAAAAGCCTGGAGAGCTGCTAATACTGAGGAATTTGACATCTTGAGTTTAAATCTTTACCTGAAGTCCTAGGAAGCGAGTCTGATAAATAGAAGTCTATGAAGTGTATTATTAATACTTTTCATGCTATTGTAATTGTGGGGGGGAAGGAGATATTTGTTACCATCAGGAAGGGAAGACACTATGGCTGTATCCCCATCAGCTTTTTAAAAAAAATGATTTCACTGTTGCACTACTACTAGTGATAGTAAGAATGGGAGCACTAATCTAGTCTGTTTAACAGCATTTTTTTTACCTTGTTATTAGTCTACCCAGAGCAGATATAGATGATACAGTGATAAAAACGCCTGAACCCTGCTTATGCTACGGACACCACCATTGCTACCAGTAGGTCCTAATTTTCTAGTTTTAGACTCATCCACACTACACCCCGACACAGTCTATACAGCACATTTTCTAAAAACAGTTGTACAGTTGTACCTATGCTAGGTGTGGATGCTAATTTCTACAGCCTCATTAGGCTGTGTTTGAAAACACTTTGAAACATGGTGTCAAGCTCCAGCCTAGCCTACACTACAAATAGGTCAGTGTCAGAAAGCCTGGCTACAAAACTTTGTGAGTCCAATTTGTAGCATAGAGTGGACTTTAATCATGCTTTTTAGCCAGAATAAAGCCATATTTGACCAAGCCCTGCAGTAAATGCAATATATTTGGATTTTAGTGAAGCACTTGATTCTGTCATATAAAATCTGAATTGAAAAATTCTTTAAATTTGGCATGGCTGGGAAAACAGAAGTGGACCGAAAACTGGCTAAAAGACTTTAACAAAAGGTAGCAATACAAGGCAGTTTACTAAGTAGGGGGAAGAAGGGGAGCATATTGTGGGAGATACCTACCTTAAGGAGTGTTGTTCGGACCATTCTCGTTTGACATCTTCATTAATGACTTGGAAGAGAGAAAAGAAATGGCCAACTGATGAAGTTTTATTAAAATGAGACTAATTGTTACGACCATTAAAGGACTTACAGAAATTAGTAACGTATGCGGCAATTAACAAAACTGCTATTACGTCTGGGGAGAATAATCCGAATGCAGACGCTGGAGGGAGAGAAACTTGATAAGCTGTAACACTGACATAAGGGTGATAGCAGGCATCGTATAAAGGCATAAGGATCACGTCATAGAGCAGGCTGGTGTGATGGTGCCTCCATTCACAATGGTGGGGCAAACCTGGAGTGTTGCATTGAGTTCTAGGTACGTTGCCAGAAGGATATTGGCTAATTGGAGAGTGTTAAGAAGCACAAAAATGACCAGTGGTGGATTTGAAGAGAGTAGTCTTCCAAGGGAAATAGTGGAAGCCGCATTGCTTTGTAATATTTCGAACAAAATTGGCCGCATATAAAATAAATGGGAATGGCCCTGCACTGGCATGGAGATGGACTAAAGGATCTAATAACTCGTTCATTCTCTAACTTCAATGATACTAAGTTTAGGTTGATACTATAAAGACTTGACAAAGCACAGTGCTGCCATTTGTAACCAACCAAAAGAGAGAACTCTGCATCATAAATGACAATGACTGAGCTGTAGTTCAGAAATGAGGCTGAAACCTCTTTAACAGAGGTAACATATCAAATATACTTGTGCAATCTGTTCAGATCATTTTAACAAAGGCGGGTGGCCCACAGTTTTCAGCCCCTCGGGTTTTGTTCCTGGTTTACAGGGGCACCTGCTGTTTATTGCTGAGCAACAGAAAGTACTCCCCACCTTCTCGGTGCCACAGAGAACATATCCATCTGTGCAGCGATGGAAAGCTGCAGAGAAAAATCTGTGGATGGGCAAATACCTGCAATTTCTTTCCTCACCTTCAAGATTTAAGTGTTAGCAGGATCCTAAACAAAAGAAACAATTTTTAAATTGTGACTTGCAGAGATTTTCTCCAGATCCTTTGAGATTTTCCTGTGTTAATTTATGCATTATTAAATTTATACAATCTTAATATTCAGCCTAACAGCAGTTACATGCAGGTTTTCATACAGCCACTGCAGTGGAGCCTTCTAGTTAAAATAGCCTTAGCCAGTTCTGCAGAAATCTCTTAGGGGATGAGGTCAAGATTTAGATTATATATTTTGTTCACTAATAAAAGTTTTACTTTGCTTTGTTTCTAATAACAGCTAAGAAATATGAAACTGATGTGTGTTACTTGCTGTCCTCATTTATTTAACTTGGGTTTTGATCAATATTTGTGATCATGGGGGCAGTTCTCTTCATTTCACAGGTACACTTGTAATGCAATAATCTGCCCACGAACTGCTCCTCAGTGCAATCTTTTCCTTGCATCCGAACTACTCCTTGCAGGTTATCTTCTGAGCTTTAATAAATGTATTATGTGAGTGTGGCTAAAGATATAAATGACAGCCTACAGGTTCCCCATCTTTATTTTGCTAAACATATGCACCCTGAGAGCAGCCCCCATTCATTAACCTCCTCTCTCTTAATGTCCAAATTCCAGAGTTCTAGCCTTACCCTCCCAAATCACTAGGGTTGAGATGGAAACTCTGCCTTGTCCCACCATAAACTACTGCAGTAATTACCAAGTGATGGTAGCCTGGCTTTTCCCTGGTAATACCAGAGCATGTAACTTTTCAAAGTCTGCATTTGGGACTCAGTCCTCAGTTAGGTCCTAAAAATGACCTACTCTTTCCCATCAATTCCAAGAAAAGATTCACAATCCCCCACCTACCACTGCTACCTTTTTTGGATACCAAGGACTAGGAGCAACAGATTCCTTTTGGTTAACCTCCCAGCCCTCCAGCTTTCATCGTGCTTTTACCATGCCGCTGGCCAATCTAGTATCAGCTCCCATTTAGCATGCTCTTTACTGAGCCAGGTATCTACCCTCCTTTATCTCATAGAACATGGACATGTTTTTGTTTCCACCAGCCTTCTATCTCACAGGCCATAGCTATAGGAAATCCTCAGCGATCCCAGTAACGTATCCATCCAGATCTCTATATCCACGGTGGAGTCCGTTGCCTAGTACACTGTTCTCCCTTCCAGAGGCAAGATATGCAGGTGGAGCTTGACAGCAGAGGTTTCTGATGTGGGGCTAGAAGAAACATCAGTGCAGCCTGTGAACTCCTCATACTGGAGTGCTTGGGGGTAGCCATATAGTGTGAAACGCTGATGCTGTTACATCTGCGTAGAGTAATGGCACACCGAAAATGATCATTGGAACACATGGTCATTATGACGTGTTCAAAGCTCACAAGGCTATTTTGATCCTGGCTCACAGGCCCCAGGAAATAGGGTTTTTTTGTTCGTTATATTTTAAAAATTCTATGGAAGGTGGTATCCTAAAGATTCTAGGAATAGGTTTTACCTGCTGACCTGGGGAATGGGCTTTAACTTATTGTAAGGGCAGATTTTTTTTAAAAGGGCCTAAAATGGCTAACAGCCAGAGGCACTATTGTTAGGAAAGATAAAAGGAATTTTTCCTCCAGCTTTTCAATATCCTTTCAGTGTTCTGCTCATTGAGTCCACAGCATTGATGTATTCCGTCACCTGGTCCCCACTCACTAACTTTTGTATGTGGTTGCATGTATGCTGATACTTTTGCTTTACAATGTCTTTCCTTGTCTAAGGTTGTTTCTGGCATTTAAGAGAGCATCCAGTGTAGTTTTAAATGCTGAAATCTGTGCTCCCCCCCCCTTTTTTTTTTTCTTAGCAGGGCATGCTTGGTAGAGGAGGGTAAGGCGATGTCAAAGTCAAGCACAAACCCATCAACTCTAATTCCAGCAGCAGAGCATTTTTTTCCAAGAACGAGATGACAACCCATTTACAAGACAGACCAATAAAGAGGAGAACTGGAAGAGCCATTTCAAGAACAGCAGCCATCACAGTTCAATAAGTGTGGCCATTTGGAAAGCTAAGACCGGTATCTTATTATGTAAGAAATGTTACATCCAAGGATGCTGTTGATTCTTCGCAAAACTCACTTATTGGTGATTGAAAAAAGAAAAAGAAAAAGAAAAAAAAAAATTTCCACTGACCTTAGCAGAGGGGAAAATATCTCCAATTGCTGCTATTTCATTGTAGAACCTGCTCAGTAAATCCATGCTGTCAAATCCAGGGGTATGTAATGCTTAGTTTCGCAGGTTATGGCGACACCCTGTGAACTGGCCATCTGCTATTTCACACTGTCCGGCCTGTGTTGCCTGCTGGTTGTTAAGAACTTTCCTTTTTATATGTAATTGAAGAAATGTTTGCCTAACTTATTACTAAGATTATGTAACCAAAAGAGTCCTCCTCTCCCTCCCCGTGCCCTCTGCTGGAATAACGGTAACACTCCAATACTGAAGGAGTGCAAGGTGTAAGATGAACATTATATCAATAACCTATGATTGACTTGGGCTGCCAACAAAGTGCTGACAATTATGTTCCGCTCTGTATCAACAATAAATATATTTTGTTTCAGTCTGATCTGCTTCTGTTCATAATCAGCTAAAGCTCCCATTTTGGTTTGTGTCACTTACAGCTCTGACCCCTACACCATGGAGTTGTGCATTTCATTCCCACAACAGAACTGGGGTTCAACAGTGATACTCACAGGTAATAACTTTCAGCCATGGATCTCAGAGCACTTTGCACAGGTAGATATCCCCATTTTACAGGTGAAAATACTATGGAACATTGACTCGTCTAGTAACCCAGCAAGCCAGTATCAGGAGTAGGTTTCGTCGTATGCTAGACTACACTATCTTCAGCTATGTCTACACTGCCAGCGGCACCGTCCGCAGTGCAGGATCGATTTTGCAGGTTCATCTGAGGGCAGTGAAGACTCGCTCAATCCGAACCTGGAAGTTGACTCTGTGAATCCACCCCGGCAAGAAGTGTAGCGTTGTGTTGACGGGAGTGCATTTCCTGTTGGCGCAGCGCAGTGGAGATGCCATGGTAAATAGAGGTTAGGAAGTCGATGGGAGATACGCAAGTTACTCTGCGTTGCTTGCGTATCTCCTGTCGACTGCCACCGAAATCCGCAGCCAGTGTAGACCAGGCCTTCCACTGCTAATGCTATAGTTCTGTGCTAGAAAGAGAGACTGTCTTTGCCAGACAAAACTTTAACTGGCCTCTGGAAACATGTAGAAGGTTCCTTGCTAATTTTTGAAGCGTAGGGGATTACGCTGGTGTCCCAGCCACAGGACAGCTGATCCATTTGACAACACACTGCTGATTGATTTGCCCCTGCACAGCCAGGATCTAACTCCTTATTTTTAAAAATACTTTAAGATTATCTTGGACATGAAAGACCCTCTGTCAAACCAATTCTTACTGTCTGAGTAACACTAACAGGGCCAAACCCTATTGTCCCTACTTTGGTAGTACTTTCATTGATTTGAATTTGTGTTTTTACCTGAATGTCTACAGCCTGGACAGCAATCTTTTTTTTTTTTTTTGCATGATGATAAAAGTTTCAAATGAGCAATAAATCTGGAACTCTCTGCTATTTGTTTACTTGTTCTAATTCCCTAATTAGCTGCAATCGAACTGTATCATACCAGACAATTGCAACCGCACCTGCGGATCTGATTTGTATTCAGAGTGTTTCCAGTGACTCTTCTTCCCTAATTATCAAGATGCTTTGTGATTTCAGATTAATTAAAGGGTTGGGTTTGGAGGGTTTTTTTTTTTTTAATAGTACAAAAAGAAGCTGGACTCTTTTAAGTGTGAAGGAGCTGTGGTAATTTAAGAAAAGGAAAACCCTGGCATGCAGTGTGGGATGCCAAGTAAACTGCTTGGGAGAAATAATAGGAACACAAGCAACATGTTTACACAGTGACTTGCTGTACTGTTTACAAATCAACTAACTCACAAATTCTCCTTTATAATGTTCTCGTTTCTAACCGAGAGCCAAGAAGTTGGCAGATCCTTCCTTGCCAGTCTTTGAATTGGCAGCAAAATGCGACACTGAGGAAGAACTGACATTTTTGAGGCCAAATGATTCTGTAAAATCAGGGAAAGAGAGAAGTTGGAGGAAAAGATCTCGGTTATTGCCAGCTGTTTATTAATTTCCCATTCTGACAGCCATGACCAATGGCAGCTGAACTTGCTTGCTTTGTTCCAGCTGTATTCAGGGGTTTGAGGTGCTCTGTTCTTTGAAACATCTTCTGTAGTGTCAGTGGCAGCATCATTAGCATTTTTTGATTGAGTTTTGGGGCAACTAATTGCAGAGAACACAACTTGAACTTTTAAAGGATTGTTGGTCCAGTCTGTGGGCCAAAGTTTGCTGTAAACCCAGAATAAAGCCATAGATTTCACTGGAATTACCCAAGATTTACAGGACTGTAACAGGGTAGAGTTAAGTTCTGTATCTTCATCCCTATCCCCAATCATTCAAATTAACCTGAGACTCAGGGAACTTTTATTCTGCCAAGGAGGCAGACAGTCCTAGCCCTTCTAAATTTTCTCAGGAAGTTTGTACACAATCTGCCATTCCTCAGATGGATTTTGGAAGTCCCCTTTCCATTTATCTTTAGATTGTCACTTTCTAGACAGAAGTTGTCCCTACTCTTTGAGTGATTGCACATGGTCATTCCCTTGTAGGTGTGTGTGCCCAGTGCACTGTTGTTGGAAATGTTTTCCCTCAGCAGTACCCATTGGGGTGATGCAAGCACTCTCGGCCACCTCATGAAAAGGTGCAAAGTGGTCTAAAAGGTGAAGCCACCCTTAGTTTCTTCTTACTGGTGAAGACTCTGATAGAGGGGAAGGAGGGTGAGTCGTGGAATGGACACATGCAACACGTCTCGCAGAGCTACTGGTATGGAAGGTTAATAACCATCTTCTTCAAGTGATTGCTTACATCCATTCTGCTGTCGGTGACACACATGCAGTTTGAATTGGAGGTGTGATTGGAGTCTACTTGAACCAGGATTTTAGGATCAGATGACCAAATGTGGCATCATCTCTGGATTGTTGAAAGATGGCATAGAGGAGCCAAATGTATGGACTGATGACCAAGTTGCTGCCTTATAAATGTCTAAGATTGGCACCTGAGCCAGAAAGATAGCAGAAACTGCATGCAATCTGGTTGCATGGGCTAATGCCTTACTCAGGGGTGTCACACAGGGTGCGCACACCTACAGTGGAATGGACATGTGCAACACATCTTGAAGAGCAACAGTTATGGAAAGGTGAATAACCATATCTTCCTTATGTCTCCATATTGCAGTCACCAACCTGGACTCCTTTCAGAGTCTGTCGACCCTGCTGCTTTAATTAGAAGCATTGTTGCGTAGCGGCAAGAAGCATGCCCGTCTCACAAGGGCTGAATAAACTTCCTCTGAAAGTAAACATATACATCATGTCTGGCATTGCAGATTCGCAAGTTCTAACTCACTAGGCCTTTATCATGTAAAGGGCAAAATTCTCCTCTTAGATACTTTGGGCTGATCTTTTCTCAAATATTCTCTTCACTTATGGGGACATCACACATCAGAAGTAAGGTTTGCCCTGTAGGTTTTAGTATGTAATTGCATTGCGGTACTGTCCAAAGTTCCTGATCGGGAGCAAGGGACTAAATCAGGGGGCCCAGATCATTTCCATCATTTCCAAGGATATTAAAAGAACTGGCACATGAAATTGCAAACCCAATAGCAATAATTTTTAATGAATATGCAAATTTGGAGGTGATATTGTATGACTGGAGAATTGCTAATATAGTTCCTATTTTTAACAAAGGGGGGGGAAAGTGATCCAGGAAACTACAGGCCTGTTAGTTTGACATCAATTGTATACAAGGTTTTGGAACACATTTTGAAAGAGAAAGTAGTTAAGGACATAGAGGCAAATGGTAATTGGAATGAAATACAACATGGTTTTACAAAAGGTAGATCATGCCAGACCAACTAGATCTTCTTTGAGAAGATAACTGGTTTTTTAGACAAAGGAATGCGATAGGTTAGATCTATCTGGATTTCAGTGAGACGTTTGATATGATTCTACATGGGAAATTATTAGTTAAATTGGAGAAG
This sequence comes from Emydura macquarii macquarii, assembly GCF_026122565.2. Taxonomy (NCBI): domain Eukaryota; kingdom Metazoa; phylum Chordata; order Testudines; family Chelidae; genus Emydura; species Emydura macquarii. Next base: position 6,354,366 of record NW_027133607.1, on the reverse strand, counting down.
ATGAGGATTAATATGAGGATTGAAAGATGGATAAGGAACGGGTTAACAGGGAGACTACAGCGAGTCATGCTGAAAGCTGAATGTCAGGCAGGTGGACAGTTACTAGTGGAGTTCCTCAGGGATTGGTCCTATTTAACATTTTTATTATGATCTTGGGTAGGAGTGTGCTAATAAAATATGCAGATGACACAAATTTGGGAGGGATTGCCAATACAAAGGAGGACCGGAATATCATGCAACATGATTTGGATGGTCTTTTAAACTGGAGTACCTGAAATGGGATGAAATGTAATAGTGCAAAGTGCAAGGTAATACATTTAGGAAGTAAAGAATTTTTGCTATAAGCTGGGAACGTATCAGTTGAAAGGGACACAAGAGGAGAAAGACCTGGGTGTATTAGTGGATCTAAGGATGTCTATGAGCCATCAATGTGATGCGACTGTGAAAAAGACTAATGCAGCCCTAGGATACTTCAGGCAGAGGTGAGGGGTCTATTACGGGAGTGGGTGGATGCGGTTCTGTGGCCTGCAATGTGCAGGTGGTCAGATGAGATGATCATGATGGTCCCGTCTGACCTTAAAGTCTATGACTCTAAGGCTCCATTTTGCTCAGGCAGCCTTAACTACATCACTTCCTTTCTATTCAACCCATGTAAGATGCTTATTGGGCCCCCATCCCCACAGGATCTGAGCTCCTCACAGTGTTTAATGTAGCGCTCCCCATCACGCGCATGTGAGGTAAGGCAGTGCTATTATCCCCATTGTACACATCAGGGAATCTGAGGGACAGAGTAGGTGGCTTGCCCAAGGTCACACAGGAAGTCTGTGGTGGAGCTGGGAATTGAACCCAGGTCTGCCAAATCCCCAGCTAGCACCCAGTTAATAGGACCATCCTATTCTGAAATCTGCATGTTTAAATCTTTATGGTTATATGTACTGTGTTCTTGTCTCATATTCCTGGTGCTAAGGAGACAGAGGAGTGGTGCTTGCATTTCTGTTTATGAAGAGGCTTGTCATTAAAGACTATCAACACCACAGCCTGAGCAAAACAAAGGAGTAACTGCATCTGAGAAAAAACAGTTTTCTCCAACTTCTCTGCAGAGGGCTAGAGTTTGAAGGGATGGAATTTCCCCAGGGGCAGTTGCCTCTTGTCTTATACTTAAATTGTAAGCTTGTGGGGGCAGGGACTGGCTTTGTTCTGTGTTTGTACAGGGCCTAGCACAAAGGGTTCTGGTCCATGAATGAGACTATTAAGAGTACAGAAATACAAATACATAAAAATGGTGATGAAGAGATAAGTTGTTGGCATAGTCCTTTAAAAATACAGAGACTGCGTCAGTCAGACGCACAAAGGAAGCTTGGGGAAGGACAAAAGGCCAGGCTTTCAGATGGGACAAGTCTTTTTTACTGCAGGACCAGCCCAGGCTGGTGGAAACTGACTCCAGAGGTCAGGGGGAGACTCCGTGCGTTGGAGAGGAAGCCCAGAACTGGAAAAGTGCGGCCCAGCAGAAGAGGGCACCTGGAACCCTGAAAAGACACTACCCCAAATCCCAAAGACCACTTGAGTCATGTGAAACTGAGGAAGGGATTGGTGTGCAGGTGTCTGTGTTTTGCCTCGATCTGTGTATCTCTTGTGCTGCCTAAAGTAAAGAGTAACTGTGGTAGAAACCTTTTGCAAAGCCTGCATCTGTTTGCTTCAACTGGCACGTGTCCCTGAAGAGGTGAACTGTAAACTGGAGTGTCCACAAGGATGGAGCACTAGGGAACAGTGTGCTTAAATTACTGTGGGGCCTGGGGGAGCTAGCACTAGCCTCAGGGCAGAGGCAGCTGGACTGTGGGGTCTAATCTCTCAGAACAGGTGGTGCTAGAAAGAGAATCTGATCCCTGAGACTGTCCCGAGAAGCCCAGAGTCGGAGGTAGTGCCTGCAGTCTGCTCAGACTGGGGAAGCTAAAGGATAAAAGCACAGGGGAGCAACGTGTCGGGACCCAGATACCACAACCTGGTGAGTGTCCAGCAGGGGGAGCTGGATCAGGGCTGTGACTGGGACCAATCAGGGCCACTGCGCTAGATGCTGCACGAATACATAGTAAGAAAGAACAAGCCTGGCCTTGAAGAACATGTAGTCTACGTTAAGACAAGACACAGGCTTTGGGCAGAGCTTTGGGCGGTAGGGACGGTGACAGAGATAGAAGCGTGCGGGTGCACAGAGCTGTTGCTGGGGGATCTGCCAGTTTCTTTATTCTACGTGTACATGACAGAGGAATATCTGTAATCCCCAGCCGTCGTCAGCTGGCAATGTGGCTGTAGATGGCCCAATGGCAGGGAGCTGGGTGAGTGAGCTGGATCTCTGGTGGTTTGACGATGGATGCAGTGCCATGGCGTCGTTGGGGGGATGGGGGTGGGGGAGATAGTCCTGACCCGAAAAATGCAAACAGCAAAATGGCTTTCTTGGCACCCGGCCTCCTTACACCACAGGGAAGCCCGACAGGGCGAAGAGCCTGGTTTGGTGCTCCACAGCGCCCTGCTGAAAGCACATCTGAGGGCACTGTTGGCCGCTTACTGAAACTCAGTGGGGTGTTTTGGTTGGCATCTCCCAGTACCGAAGGGAGAGGGGAAGGGTGGATGAGAAATCAGGACCTTGAAACGGAGAGCCAATGGGGAGAGGCCAGTGCTCCAGGTCAGCCTGATTGACAGGGCGGACAGGCCAATGAGGGAGCCAGGAGGAGGTTGGCGGGGTCCCGTCCTCGGTGTGAGCTGGCGCTGCCTGGGCAGAGAGCGGGGCCGAGCTAAGGACGAAGCAGCCGGCACCAGAGCAATGAGCAGAGGGGGAGCAGCCCGGGGAGCGGGACGGGCTGGAGCAGCCCGGAGCTGAGTGCGGTGAGCAGCTGGGGAGAGCGAGGGGGGGCCCTGGGCGGGGAGACGCCACCAGCCAAAAGGCTTGGCAGGCTGGACTGGGTGGGGGGATCGTGACCCCGACGGGGGCCCACGCTGGGGAGAAGGGCCCTGCCCCCTGGAGCCTGGGGGCGTGTGGCCACTGCCGGAGCAAGCGTCTGACTCTCTACATCCCTACAGCACAGCCAGGCTCTGGGCAGGGAGCCAGGGCCGTGTGAGGAACAGACTGTGAACATCTCTCCTGCCCCAGAGACGCCGTGTGGGGTGCCCCGTGCCCAGAGGGCGGCGCTGGGTGTTTTCCTCTAACCTGTCCCCTTTTCTCCTTGGTTTTGTGACTGGCTGTTCAATAAATGGTGTTTGCTTTGAAGTGTCTGCGATGGCCAGTGGGGCAGGGAGGCGGCCAGTGCGCAGAGAGCGCCCCGGAGTGGGGACGCCCTCGCCCCTGCCCTAAGTGACCACCACAAGGTTGGGGGTTGAGTCCCCCCCCCCCCGGGGAGTGGGAAGGGAGTCCTGGGGGGTCAGGCAGGCCTCGGGGTAAAGGGTGAAGTGTGGCTGGCCAGTGGTGGTAGGAACCATGGTCTTTGTCAAGGAGGGTCCCCCTCCTCGCCGGGCAGGGCCCCCTTGAACAGGGAGGCCTGGCCCAGAACTGTTGTGAGAGAATGTCGGCTCCACCTGAACAAAGACGCCTGGTAATTAGGGAGGTAATTAGCTTGGTAATTACTCAGGTAATTAGTTGGACTCTCTGTCAAGCCAGGGGAAGGCAAGAACACTCAGCCATTGCGCTGGAGCAGGGAGCACCTTGCTTTCCAGCTGGTTTAACCCTTTCCCTTCCCATCTCGGCTGCGGCCATACGCAATTCCCGAGGCAGGCACAATTCACAGGGGAAATGACCATCACTGAACCGGCTTGTGGGATCCTCATGCCCAGAGAGCCCTGGGTACTTAACAGTGAAACCAACTAGTGCAAGAGCCAGCGTCCCACACCCACCCTGGAGACAGACCTGCCTCCTAGCCGGCGCACTGCCGTACAGGTCAGTTGTTTAAACCGCCCTGATCATAGTCATTGGGATGGGCTCTAGGGCCGCACATGGTCCCGAATTCTGAAGGCTTCATAGTAATAGCCCCGGGGGGCACCTCAGGGGTAACTGCTGGTTTGAGAGGTCAATCCCAGTAGGGTTGTTGATCAGGAATAGTTGGGAATTCAGCAGGAATACTGGGTGGGGGAGGGGAGTACAAAGGAGGTTTGAGTTTATTACTGCTTATCACTTATTATTATTACTGTTTATTACTTTTTTATTATGCGGCTACATTGAGATTTAAGATGAGCAGAGATTAAATCCCTTAATTCACAGGGCATTTGGTAAGAATCCGAGCCAAATGCTGACCAGTTACGGCCTGGACCCTGCGAATACTTACACCTGTGGTTGGCTTTATTCATGTGAGGAATCCCAATGGCTTCAGTGGAGCTACACATGTATGTGCATTTCTGTGGGATCAGGGCCTAAGGCAGCTGCAGATACGTACATTTTCTGCAGAGCTGCGGAGACCACGTCCCAGTTGTTTTCTGATCCCCCAGCAGATGAGAATCGCTCCCTGTTGAAATCCCTCTGAACAGTCTTGCGCGGGACAGCAGTATAAGGATCGTGCCGGCCACGTCTGTTGTGCAGTGCCAGCCTTGCTCTTCTCCCACGTGGTCTATGCTGTAGGCCTCATCTCTCCAGTCCTATCTTCCTGGCTAGAGCACACAGCCAGCCCCACCTACACACACACCCCAGTGGATAAAGCACAGGAGTTGGACTTCAATTCCCTGCTTTCCCACTGGTCTGCTGGGCGACCTTGGGCAAGTCACTTCGCCCACTGTCTGCCTCAGTTTCCCTGTGTGTAAAATGCAGCTAACGTAAAGCCCTTTGAAATCTACTAAGGAAAAGCACTATATTAGAGGTAGGTGGTATTTTCACAGCTCATGGCTCTCCACCCACCAGCCTCCCACTGACCAGGAAGGTTCACCCAGGTGTCCTCGTCTGCTAAGGTTTGTTGGGCTACAAGAAAGGCATGGATGAAGGGAAGGTATAGACGGCTGACAGGAGGTGAATTTCAGGATGGAAGCGGAGGAGACCAGATGCATGGAGGGTCCTTGCTGCCCTTCCTCCTCCTCTTACCAGACTGCCGATACCAATTCAACCCTTCTCTGCTCCATGCCTCCTAGTCATTTCAAGTGTTTTTCTTTACTTGTGGTTTTATTTTATTTATTTATTTTTTGATGCTGGGTTAATTTTAAAGGGGCCACAGTCACCTTGAATTTCTTCTAAAGTGATTCCTTTAAAAAGCTATATTCTGCCACAGACCCCTTTAAACAGAATGGCTTGAAACTGGCAAGGAAGCTAGTTGTGGGGATGAAGAGCCTGGGTGTGGTTTTGGCTTTGATAACAATTGTGTAGGGAGTTGCCAACTCTCCCTATTTTATTGTGAGGTCTCATTATATGTGTTATTTCATTTCAAGTCCTGGCTCTTCCCGTCAGCTGATTGCGGGAGAACTCAGAAGAAACAAGTACATTTCTAGCCCTCATGATTGCAGAGAAAAAGCTTGAAAATGTGACCTGAGTTTAACTCTAAAATACAGACGCCAAAGAAAAAGAACTCCAATCTATTTGTAATCTCAGATTTTGAAGCAGTTGCATGAGTTTTGCAATGCGTGGAGTTGGCAAAACCAGAACAGGAGCACCTGAGCTGTGGCCGGCGCAGAGAGAAACACGCTGGTTTAGCTGGCAGTCATCTTTGCTTTTAGTCATTGCATGGGTAGGAAATCCCCTGGTCTCAGCACACCTCCCATTCTCATTCTTGGGTCACAGCTTGTGGCTGCATAAGAACTATGAGGAAGCATCTAGGAAACACCGCAGCAAACGTGTGTGTGTGGTTTTGTTTGTTTTTACAGGTTAGGAGGAAAGCTATAAATGAGGGAGGAAGGGAGAAAGAGCCAGGATGTCACCAGCGAAAGCTTGTTAAGTAGCCTCCAGGAACACAGAAGGCAGTTGTGAATCCACTGATCTTTTAGTAATGTGTGGCTGCTGCTAATGTTACCAGAAGCTCTGGGTGTGCTGGGATCTGCATATCAGCCTAAATGCACTGGGTTTATGGCACTGTCTACCGACATCATTTACTAGCAGTGTGGCGTCTTTTCCTTCAATGGGAAGCACATCCATCAGGGAGCCTGTAAGACAGTGAGTTGCAGCATCGTTATGAATCACTGTTACGTCTCCGCTGGTTTTTTGAAATGGAAGCTCTTTCATCTGATGTCGCTGTATTGCTTGGTTTTTTAGAACAACTCTGGGCGCTGCTGCTAGGAAACCAGAGACAGCAATAAATCCGTTGAGCCCTGGTTAACCAAAGCTCTTGGCTAAGCAAAGGATGGTGAGATTCTCTGAGCAATGCAATGATATCCTTCCCTGTTCCATGAAATCTCGTTGAGCTACCTTATTGCTTTGTAGCACCTGCTACAGTCCTATCTAGGGACCGGCCTTGGAGGAGTCAGCTGTATTTCATTTCCTGCTGCTCAGGCCCTCTTCTCTGTAGCTGACATGTCAGATTGCTCATGGTGGGCTTTGGAAAGGGGTGTTGTCTAATGGTAAGAGGAGGAGACTAGGAACGGGGGTACGTGGGTTCTGTTTCCTGTGTTGACAGTGATTTACTGTGAGAGCTTGGTAAATCACTTCACTTCTCCGTGCCTCAGTTTCCCAACCCTAAATTGAGAATAATTGAGGATGTCGCATCGTCACTGTTCTAAAGTGCTTTGCGATCTCAGCATGAAGGTTGGTAGAGGCGTGAAGCATGGGCTCATTGCTAGATGGAGTGATTAGGGATGGTGTCAGCTCTCTTCCCTGTCTAATCCATCTATCTATCCATTCATCACATCAGGACTTCATCACTGTCGGATCTGAACACCTGCCTAGAACAGAACAAAGATGCCACAGGGTCTGTCACACAGTGGCTGGCCCCTTTAACAGGGAGTGAGGTCCGGTGCACCTGGGACTAATAATGGGCTGCCCACTTGGGTAGGCAGCACCCACCGTAGCCTGAATGGCTTCCACTTCCCAATCTCCTGCTTAGCTTCTTGTTCTGGTTTAAGCAGCCCAGCACTAAGTGCAGGCCTGGCCTCCAAAGGTCTAACAAGAGGACTACATTTCTCCCTCCTTCCCATTTTTCTCTTCTCTGCTGTGCAGATGTGGCATCCATTCCTGTCTTTCCCTGAGTTGTTGCTGGCTACGCTGATCAAGTGAGTCTTGTATTTTGTTCTGGAGGCATGAGGTCTGGTCATTTGCACTTCCTCCAGAAGGGAGTTCCAGAGTCTTTCCACTGATGTCTCTGGGCTTCGGTTCAGGCCCTTAATCTACAGTGTCATCCAGTCGGGGGTTAGCCTGCAAGCTACTAGGCCTGGCAGGGCTGGAGTTAAGCTTCTCTCCAGCTCCACTCCTGCAGAGTTTCGCAGTAGATGGTAGGAGCTCTGCAGCGCCTGATTATCGAACTCCTCTTGGTTTATACACTGCATAACTTTTCACTTAATGACAATATCTGACTTGGGGAACCGTGCCACTCTGCAAACGCCGCACATATAGGAAACGTGTCCCTCGTGGAGAAATCGCATTGCTTCTGGGTTGGAAAACCAGTAGTCACTGGAACACAAAGAAGAGGTCATTCTGGCCATGTGCCTCAGAACAAACTCTTCCTCTCGTGGAAAGTGCAAGGGGGTCTTTAATCTCCACATGGAGCAGTCCTGGTTTCAGGGTCTCATCTGCAAGACACTCCGCCTCCTACACACTGAAAACTGCACAGAATTAAATGTATCTTCCATGAAAGGAGGAAGGATGGCTCAGAGGTCGGGCTCCCTAGGATTCAATTCCCAGCTGTGCCACTGACGTCCTGTGTTACACTGAGCAAGTCTCTTTGCATCCATATGCCTTCGTCTGTAAAGTAGGGATGATAGCACTTCCCTACCTTACCGGGGCGTTGTGATGCGTTAAGGCTGTGAGGTGCTCAGATACTGGGGCAAGATCAGAATGTGAGAGAGACAGAAAGATTGAGTTGATCTTTCTGGGTTTGATTGACATTAATTTCCCATACCAAGCTTTTCAAAAATGGGGAGCTCCATTTTTGGGTGCCCAACCTGACACCTTAAAGCGACCTGCTGCAGAAAGTGGAGCACTGACCCTATGAAATTCAGGCCCCTGTGAAGTGTCTGAAGTTGGGGTGCCCCAAAATCACTTTTGGCCCGGGTCCTTAAGGTGACCCCCCTCCTGAATAGAAACTGCTGGCAACTGGATTTCAAGTCACTATAACACATTTTTTTCATGAGAGGGATCAAAGCCCCCTTTCCCTTAAGGGAATCATTTCTTTTCCATCTCAAGATTCCCATAGGAGGTGGATTCCCATGACGAGCACCTTCTCTGCTTCCTCATTTTCCAAACAGGGGTTACAATGAGAAGCCAGAGCTGGAATTTTGCCCACCTCATTAATAGTTTCAGAGCTGTTGCTTCTTACAACGCAGTGAAATTAATTCCCCTCCCATTGCATGCTTGCACAAAAACTAACATAACCAGGCAATTTGCCTCCAGTCATGAGTTATCCATAGCCCAGATGCCTTTAAATATTCCAGTTGCTGTGCAGAAGACAGTACTGTTCATGAACACAATTCAAATGTATTTTGTTCCCTAGATCCTGGTGAGACAAAAGTCTTGAGAGAAAAATAATTGTTGGCTTAAAATTTCAGCCTGCATTCAACAGCAATTCATCACCTCTGTGTGTTTTGAAGCTGGGGTTGCTCAATATTCAAGCTGGGACTACTCAATAGGAAAGAACAGACTTGGGGCAGCATGAAACATCACCAGCAAAATTCTCCCTAAACTGCTTTCATTTCGTGCCCTTTTCTTTGCTGCTAGAGTCTGTGCAGGAAAGGGAAGGAAATCAAACATCTCTTTATATTCCAGTTCTTTGAAAAGCACGGGAATGTGGTGAAGCTATTGGAATTCAGGGTCCTGCCCTCTCCCACGGTCTGCTCACCTGAGATGGAGATAGAATACTAGTGCCTGTGGCACAGGTAACTATGCTGATGGCATCTCTATATCACACCAGTCAATGTGAGAAGTCTGCCTACTAGGCTAGGGGATGGGTCTTTTGAAGAGGAAGGGGGATTCAAGAGGGAGGATTTTATCGAGTAAGACATAAGCGCTCTGCTTTCTCTCTTGTGGAGACTTTACGTTTGTTCTTTCTTTCCTTCTTGATTCAGTTTGAAATGGACCACCTAGTCTGTAACGTGCACACCGTGGTCTTGGTGTTTGGAAGGTACAGCACAATCTCGCTGATATCCTGGAGTTCTGCTTCTAACCCCTAGTCAGCCAGGTCTTCGTGGAGGGGTACGGCACCACAGTGAGGGACACATTCCAAATCCAGGGGCAGATGCTCAGCGTTGCGCTCACGTTTCAATGGAAGCGTAAGGAGATCACGTGTGGTTCTACCACCACGTAACCTGTCTGATCTCAGTGGGCATGTATGGGATACTCCATTATGATTCTATAAACAAGATTGTAATGTCCATGATGTTATAAAGGTGGAGGGGCTAGTGGGTAAAAAGAGTCCAGGACCAGCCTCCTGGAGTAATAACACTATTGTGTGCTGTACTGTTTGGGACTATTACTACAGGAGCTACTCCAACAGGACTCAGAAGACTGAGACTCCGTAGTGGGATATGAAACCATGAGCTTCTTTGATTGTAACTGTGCTGCTCGGAGGTTCCCTAGCACTTTTGGTGGGGAGACAGTGTCTGTTTGGTTGTTACAGAGCCCTGAGTTGGAGTATGGAGGGGATCATCCCTGGCTTGTTTTCCCCAAATGGGAAGACTGAGCCAAATTTGCCCCCGTGTGATCCCTGCACATGTGGGTTAGGAGATTTATAACGAGCCATTGGAATGTACAGTACCACGCACACGGGTCATTTGAAACTACATTTTACGTAGGAATTGCCAGACCAGATCAGATCCAAGGTCCAGCTAATCCAGTAGCCTGTCTCTGACAGTGATGCATGCCAGCTGCTTCAGAGGAAGATGCAAGAAACCCTGCAGTAGGCAGATGGGGGTCAATTGACCCCAGGGAAGTTTTCTCTTCTCCCCTAAAACCGATCATAGCCCTGAAGCATGATGAGGGTTTACACCCTTTCAGACGTTTTTCAAGGGATTCACAAAAATATCCGAAGTTATACTAGCAGTCGATATGAACATCCAACCCCTCTTGAATCTTGCTAATGGCAGCCAGTGGCGATGCATTCCCCAAGGTAATTACACATCGTGTGAAATAACCAAACCATGCCTCTTTCCCGTCTTTATTATGAAATGAATTCAGGGGTGGTTAAAGTACTTGAGTGGGCAGGTCTGAAGATTCAAATGGTTGGTTTACTTGTAGAGCCTGGCCAGTAGCAGAGCACGCTTCCTCAACCCGGACCAAGAGGGACCCACCTCTAGTTTGACGGGGGGAGTTTACTTTTCACCGCCCATTCAACCCTTGGTCTCTGCTGCTGGAAAGATGGTTCCAAGAAATTTGCCTGTTAGGGTCGACAGTGCTGGTAAATTTTGTTCCTTGAGCGTTTGCTGCCCCATGAAGGTTTTGATTTCTAGTGTTTGCCTTGCAAGTGGACGTTGTCTAAGCAGCATTTGTGTCTCAGGTGGTTTGTGTTATCAGCCTTGTGTAAGCTGTTTTTGCCTTTTAGCTGTACTGATTTTTGTCAGACATGATTTGGGGGACAGAGAAAGGGAAGCGAAGGGGTATTTTCATAAGGGGAGGAGATCCTTCCCTCCAGGGATAACTAGTGGTACATCTGCACTGCAAAAAAGCAAACAGCAGCAGCAAATCTCAGAGTCAGTTGACTCAGGCTCCTGGGGCTCATGCTTTGAGGCTGAAAATAGAAGTGTAGATGTTCCTCACTGAGCTGGGGCTTGGGGGCTGAGACCCACCCTCCTCGCCAGGATTCAGAGCTGGGGCTCCAGCCTGAGCAGAAATACCTACGCTGCTATTTTTAGCCCCTGAGCCAGTTGACCAGGCTCTGAGTCACTTGCCACAGGTATTTTTTGCATTGAAGACCTACCCAAAGAGAGACGCAGATCCTGGAGTGCAACTGCAACGTGCTCCCTTGCGTTCCCGGGCTGAGCCCCATGACAGCCTTTCTCGGAAGCGAGATTCTGCCAGAATGTGAGGCCATCAGTGATCTGCACAGGTGCTGGGATGTAAAAATGACTTTTGTGTCAAATTTCCCTGGTTTGGCTTAAGGGCAAAATCAGACCCCCATCCCCACCCCCAGCACACACACGATCCTTTTATGGACCGTTTAGGCCCATCACTCCAGTATCTAAGCAGATGGGAGGCTGCAGTTGTACATGTGTGTTTTAAGTGGTGTTTGCAATGCTCTGAAATGTTGCCAGGAATATCCAGGTTCAGAAAGCCCCTGATTAACCTGCACACTCAAGGGAAGCAGGTGTGAGTGCACTGCCATCAGCTAATGGAGAGTCTGCTGACGGTGGATGGCAGTGTTACACCTGCCTCTCTGCTGTGTGTGTCTAGACTCTGGACCCAATCCAGCAGCCACGGAGATCAATGCAGGTTTGGCAGTCACTCTCTGATGGGAGCAGAATGGGACTGCAGAGACGTGAGAGGTGCTGTTTCCATTTGGTTCCATCCCGCTTTGCGTAGCGGTAAGGAACCAGCAGGTGGAATACGCTTTGAGGTTTACTTTACTGCGGACTAAAGTCCCGGCTAAGCCACTGAAAGAGAGGAGCACAGGGCCGTCTCAGACATGACTTGAGGGTGCTGTGAACTGGAATGGTACAGAGCATCTCAAAGGATCTATGACTGTTCACTTGCCCCTGCCATAGGCCATAGTAATCCTTAATGCATCGACAGCCCCTTTCCTCCAAGGATCTCAAACACTTGACACACAGCAGCATACCTAGTCTCACAACCCCCATCTGCAGTGGGGCAGTATTGTTGTCCCCATTTCACAAAGTGGGGAAACTGAGGCACAGATTGCTCCCATTGCAGGTGCTGGGAGTTGTGCTATTTTCCTCAGTGGGACAGCAGGACTGGGCCCTGAGTGAGTTGCCCCAGGTCCCACCGGAAGTCAGGGAGGATAGAACGTAGGAGCCCGATTTCCAGCCCTGTGCCTTGACCACATTGATAGTGATTAGTTGTTGAATGGGAATTTAATACCAGCCTTAGAAAATGAAAGTGAACCTTATTACTCAGATGTGCAGTTATTTTTTAATGGGGCAGTGGTACTTATCCTGTTAAATGTTGTTTTTCTGGATCATTCGAGCAGGGGCCTGGGGTATTTGGTCTTTGCTAATAATCTGGACGAGTCACATTAAGTGGGTCACATGGGGAAATTCTGCTGCTGCTTTTTCTGCCTTGCTCTGAGGTGCAAACCTTTGTGCCAAGTGGCAACCGAGGGAGCGGAGAGGAAGTGGACATAGCAAAGGGCAGAAAGATGCGCGGAGCAACTGTGTAAATAGTAATGAGTCTTACTTGGAAACGAAGCTGGGATCAGACGCTAATCACTGCCTGCTGCCGTCTGAAATCGAAGGGGGACTGGGCAGGGCCGAAGGGGGACAGCATGAAGTGATGGGGACATGATGTGCCAACAGCCCACTTGTAAGGAGAGAAATGAGTTAGGTATCGAGTCCTAAAGCTGGAGAATCGGAGTGAATGCAACACCTCCTTGTGCCGTGGCTCTCTGTCTGATCCTCCCAATCCCACTTCTCTCCCCCTCCCTCCTTCTCTTGTTGGGCTGAGAATATGATGCCACCACTTCTGGATCATCATGTGATTGCAACAAGACTCTTGAGCCACGGTAATTCTGAACTTTTGTGGACCAGTTTTTCCTTAATGTAACTCAGTCGAGTTGCAGCAGCAGTGCAAGGGGACTCTCTATCTATAACACGCGGTAGCTATAAATACGAAGGGTCATGCCTAGGCACAGACGCTGAGGATCTTTGGTAGCTGCAGTGTGTCACTACAGCCAGTGCCAAGGATTTTGAGGGCAGGACAAGTCTATCCACCAGCTTGTGTACTAATGCACTGAAAGTAGGTAGGTAAGTGTGTGTGCGCGTGCGCGTGTGTGTGTGAGAGAGAGAGAGAGAGAATGGGTGACCTTAATTGACTGATCCTCCCACCCCTTGTAAGGAGGTAGATAAGTAGTAATAGCTCCATCCTATGGATAGGGACACTGAAGCACAGAAGAAATGAAATTGCTCACCCAAGGTCATGACCAGTCACAAACCCAGGGTTTGAATCTAGGTCTTTTCAGTCCTTGTCCCATGTTCTAACTATTAGGCCACACTGCCTACCATTCTGTTTATTTCAGTCCATAAAATGTGCCTGGTCAGAGCTCTAGGCAATATAGGATAATATGCAGTCTGCTGGACCCTAACAATTGACTAACTATGCATTAAAACATCGACTCATCATTTATTAACACCTTTAAAGCTATTTATTAGTGGATCCTTAATATAAAGTATGACCTAGATGATAATACCCAACCCTTAGCTAGCACGTCTCATACGTAGATCTCATGAACTTTACCAAGGAGGTCAGTATCACTAGATCCACTCTACAGGTGGGGAAAGTGAGGCACAGGGAGAGGAAGCGAGGTCATCCTGTGGCCCAGTGGCATCATCACAGCTAGAACCCATATCTCCTGAGTCCTAGCCCAGAGCTTGATCCACTGTGCCATGGTTAAAAAGAAAAGAAACATCGTGATCCAATGACCACCTTGAAGATCTTTCCAAGCCAAGGCCTCAACCCACTGAAGTTGATTCTCAGTTGGAGTAAATTGCCATAGTGCCATCAATGACCCCAGTAGTTGTAGCAATAAAAATGTGAATGATAGCAGCATTGTCTCTGAATCTAGGAAACTTCTTGCTGAAAAGAGGGGAAACAAGCCAAATAAAATGAACCCCTGGGGGAAAAAAAGAAAAGAAAAGAAGCTTAGTGCTTAATATAAATGTACATTGTAATGGCTATTTTAGACTCCTGTATTTCAGATATGTGCCTTGGTACAGATTCCAGTTTCATGTTAATTTGCTGTAATTAAAACTCTGGAAGTGGATGCTGAATGCCAAGCCTTTTGGTTCTTTATGATTACTTTAAAAAGCTCCTAGTGATCTGTTTGGTTTGAAAGCTTGCTGCAGTTCATGGAGGCTGGGGAAATGCCTACTTGGTGGTACATGGTGGGTGCTAGTAACTTCCACAGTAATTTTGACACTTTTCAGCCGTTGTAAGTGAGAGAACAACAGAGGACGATGTGTATGGGACGTCTTTTGCTGTCTGAGTACTGCACTTCTAAGCATTGTGAGTTCAGAAGCGTTTGTTCTCAGTGTTGCTGCAGCCTGTTAGAAAAGAGGCACATACACACTGTGCTCTCTCCTGGAAACTTTACTTTTGCTCTTTCTTTTTTGCTGTTTTCCTTCATCTTCAAAATAACCCATTGTCGAGTGAAAGTGTGTGTCTTGTTTTGGTGTAGGGAAAGGTAGCAAGATGCATCAGCATATCCTTCAGTGCTTTGCTGAATCGGAGCCTAGATTTATTCAGGAGAGAATTTGATCAAATACTGAGTATGGGGGTGAGTGTGTGTTTGTGTGGGAGAGAGACCAAATGACCCAGCACTGGTGAGAAAAATCAGACTCTAAACATATAATTCCACTGGCTATTTTTGTTGTACCTTTTATTTGTATCTATCTCTAACTACTCTGGTGTGACCCTAACAAATCATAAGGCCATGCAGCCAACAGGCATTTGCTCCATAGCGATAAGAAAAATTAAGCCTCCAACAGAAACAATAGTCCCATAATAACCATCACACAGAGAAATCCCAAACCAGTGGCTTTGTCACAGGCAAACAGACCATGCCATGGATGAAGACACACGCCCAGGATCTATGGAGCCATAGGCAAGGAAATCTCCCTCAGGAAAGCAGGTCATGTGTAATCCTTATGCCAGGTGTTGCTGGCAGCAGAGAGGGCTGTGTTCAGTTATCTAGGGCCTCCTTCAGTAACACTGGCTCAAGTCCCAACCCAGAGGCTGCGGTCCGGGCCTGTGTTCGGAGCAACCGCCCCACAGACTGGAGCCTCCAAGGCCTGCCCGGGCCGCCGGGCCCGAGTGACTGGAGAGGATCACTGGACCCGAGTGACTGGGAAGAGCTTCCCGAGACGGCTGAGTGGGAGAAACCCCCTGAGGCCGGTCCTGACCTGGAGGAGCTGCCTGACATCGGGAACCCACTGAAGCGGCCTGAGCCTGGTGTACCGGAGGACCTCCTGGGACCTGGAGGAGCTGCCCTCCGCTGACGAACCTGAGGAGTTTCTGGAGCTGTCGACGGTGAGGGACTCGTGGGACTCCCGCTCGCCGTCTACCCCAGCCACCTGGAGGGAGACAACTGGTGCAGGTACCCGGGGACAGGGTGGGAGGAAGTAGCCCAGGCCAGCCAACTCTAGAGTGGCTGAGTCTGGGGTTGGACCAGTCAGCGGATTGCGGCTGGATCCCCGCTGACTCAGTGACAAACCACTTTACTGCTGCTAGGGCCCTGGGCTGGGATGCAGGGGGGACGGTTGGACCTGCGTCCCCCTCCCCCCTTCCCTAACCATCCCGGGAGTGCATGGTTCCTCTGAGCGTTACCAGAGGATACTGAGCTTTACTGGCCCCACCTGCCTGCAAGGCCGGGGGCTCTATGCTATTTTACCTGCCCCGCCCGCTTGGGGATGGGGGCTATTGACTACTTCACCAGCCTCGCCCAGCTTGAGGGCCGGGGGCTACTGACTGCCTCGCCTGGCTTCAGGGCCGGGGGCTGTAAACTGCTTACCCTGCCTTGCCCGCTTGAGGGCCAGGGGCTATAGATCGCTTGTGCTTGCCTGCCCCGCTTGAGTGCTGGGGGGCTAAAGACTACTTTGCCTGCCCCACCTTGCCTGAGGGCCGGGGGCAATAGACTGCTTGCCTACCCTGCTTGTCAGAAGGCCGGGGGTCAGGGGCTCCTTACCAGCCCTGACCTACATGAGGTCCAGGGGGCTACAGACTGCAAGGGAAGCCAGCCTCGCCTGGGGCTGGGGCTAAACGACTCATAAGCCGTGAGCTTATTCTCCTAGACTAAGGCACTGTGGCTTTTCTCAGAGCCTGGGCCCGAGGAAGGGTCGCGATGCCCCAGCTGGACCATGCCACCAGCCTACAGGGTAGTACTTTCCCTGCGCAAGCATGGTGTCCATTGCATGAAACAAAGAAAACTATTGTGGGAGGGGGAAATGGGACATAGAATAAATTTGGGGAAACAAGTAACACAGAATCAACAGTGTGTGTGTGTGTGTGTGTGTGTGTTGAGATATATATATATAATAAAGTAAAATTCTGGTCTCTCACACCCCACAGGCTGTCTTAAACTCAGCTAAGTATTTTGATTAGGGCCCTACCAAATTCACGGCCGTGAAAAACACGTCACGGACTGTGAAATCTGGTCTTTTGTGTACTTTTACCTTATACTAACAGCGTTTCTCAAACTGGGGTCCTGACCCAAAAGGGGATCATGGTATTGTCACTCTTACTTTGCGCTGCTGATGGTGGTGGCGCCGTCTTCAGAGCTGGGCAGCCGGAGAGCTGGGGCTGCTAGCCGGGCGCCCAGCTCTGAAGGCAGCACCGCCGCCAGCAGCAGCGCAGAAGTGAGGATGGCACGGTCTGGGGAGGTCGTCACTTTTGGGAAGGGGATCATGGGTTTTACATGTTTATATTTTGCCATTTTTTAATACACATTCATGCTTTGTTACAACACCGTGAAATTTCTGATTTAAAATCTGATACTGTGACATTCAAGATTTTTAAAATGACATGACCGTGAAATTTACAAACGTGGACCAGGAGTTTGGTAGGGCCCTAATTCTTATTATAATATCCTGAATTATATTCTGATATAGATTAGGAACAGAGCCTGATACAGAACAGGATTATAGTCTGGATATAGTCTGATCTGGTGTCCTGGATTGTATTCTGATCTGGTATCTATACCACCACAGTTGGTCCCAATTAGCTTCCTTGCTGACAAACTTAAAAGGCCAAACACTGTTAATTAGCTTTGGGTACTGAACTAACTATGCTTTCCCTTCAGGAAGCAATCCCTTTAGTTCAGGGTTGAGGCACATTGGTAGATAAGCCTGCACTATAACCAGAGGACGTCCATTTTTAGTGCATGCAGCAAATACTAATAACATAAAAAAAAGTTTCATTCAGTTCTTTGTAAGGGGGCAGGAATGAGCACTAGAACTTCTTACACCTTCAGGAATTGTTTATTGGATTCATTACTGATGTGTCTAGAAACCACCTGCATTCAGAAAAGCTAAACAATAGCTAACCCTGCTAAGCATCTTCATTAATTATCTCCATCTGGCTGGCGTGCACTTAGATACAGAGAGGGATTGTTTTGATCATTTGCTGTTTACATGTTTTCTTGAAGTTTAGTAAAATACAGAAGCGATCCACAATAAATAAATACTGTGCAAAATAAATAAATAAAATGCATGGAAAAGATCAGTGGTGAACGTGATCGTTAACGGGTGAAATTCACCCCATGCTCAGAGCCAGCACAAAGGCATTGGCCATGATGCTAATAGGTGAGACTTAAGGTATTTGCTGCGTATGGGTGAATTTCTCCCTCTCGGAGAATACATGCCGTTTATCTAGCACTCAAGAGCTTTATTGGCATATGTTGTATGTATATAAAGAGGTTGAGTCCTGTGCGCTACCCCATTCAGATACACAGCCCCTTGCACCATATTATGGTGCAGCAGTGTTTTGGGGAAAGGAAAGGTCAATCCTCTAGCAACAAGAAT
Source organism: Emydura macquarii macquarii (assembly GCF_026122565.2). Classification (NCBI taxonomy): domain Eukaryota; kingdom Metazoa; phylum Chordata; order Testudines; family Chelidae; genus Emydura; species Emydura macquarii. The sequence goes on along the minus strand of NW_027133607.1, from coordinate 6,336,582 downwards.
TTTGGCCTCCATCTAAACCAAGAAAGAAGAGCGTATTTCATTAGTCAGCTGCAGGCATTTTGTCAAGTGTTTCAAAGGGAGAATAATCTCACACGGGAGATAGGGTGAGCAGATGTCCTGATTTGATCAGGACAGTCCTGGTATTTGGGGCTGTGTCTTATATAGGCACTCATCCTCCGCCCCAATTTTTTTACACTTATTATCTGGTCATCTTACTTGGGCATCTAGTTCATTGAGAGCCTGACCCTGCAAGAGGCTGACCAGTTCCTACCACGGAAGCTGTGGCTGCTCCATGCTTTATAGAAGGTGCCCAGGATATTGCAGGGCTGGGCTCTCAGGGTGTAATTTGACCTCTTTCAGAGGCACTGTTCAGTGTCTTCTTTGTCATTTAAAGCCTTGTCCCGTAGAAGCTGGTGGCAAAGTACCCATCGCTTTTAATGGGACCAGCACCTTATCTTCGAGCTTGGATCGTGGTGGGGTGATACAGTAATAACACAGGGATGGGTCTGAACGAGAACCCTGGATTGGTGGCTTCCTCCCCACCTTTACATCGGGGGGGAGAAGGTTGGCTCTGAAGCCCCAGATCTGAACCTCTCCCCTTTGCTTTTGGGTGTGAGTCCAGATTGGAAGGGGCCTGGTTCAGCTGCAGATTAGAAAGGCGGATGTCTGGACAGGGCAGTTGATTTCATGATGTGGCCATCATGCGAGGGGCCCCAGTCTGCAAGAGCAGCTGGTGGGGATGGGGTGGGGGCATCAGAACTGGAACTGGATCTTAATGAGATACAGCCAGACACTGGCTCCTTAGTTCATCAGCACTATTAAATGCTGCTCCCAGGGCGTTCTCAGCCTTCGTTCACGTTCTCTGGCTGAGCCAAGAGCTGGGAGTTACCAGGCAGATCCTGTCTCCAACCCCAGAACAGACAGCTATGGAATAACCTGCTCCAAGGGGGAAGGGCCTTTCTCACCCCATCAGTTAGTGGGTTGGGGGCAGATGCCCTGAAGCCTGAGGGCCTTGTGAAGTGTCTTCTCTCGAACACCGCTGGAGGTTCGTGTTAGATACATCGGGATTGGCCATGGGACCCGCACGGCTCCTGTGCGAGCATCTCTGGCACATGCGGCAGCTGCCGGGAGGAACGTGCCGGGGTGATTGGGTTGGGCGGAGAGCTGCGTGCTGCCTACACTACACCCCCCCTTGCCCCGGCTTGCTTAGGGCGCCCCTCAATCGCAGCGCTGGGAACCCAGAGAACGGAAGCCCTTCTGCTTGTCACCCCCTTCCTCCCGGCTGCGCCTTGCCTTTCCCTCCCGACGCCCCACGCAGCCAGCCTGACAGAGCCAGAGACAGACATACAGCTAGCCTGGCTGCTGAGGAAGACGTTTCCATGGCAACAGGCTGCAGGTCCAAAAGCTTTCAGAGCTTCCTCTCCTCCACCGGTGACTGGACAGACTGACTGGGGAGAGCCAGATGATTTCCCCTCCCCCCACGCCGGTACACACACTGTCCCCCTCTGCTGTGCACACACTAGTGTGCGCTTGCTCCTCCCCTCGGGTGTGTGCACACAGCCCCCCAGCGCATGCCCTGGTACGCGCTCTGCCCTGCTTGCGTGCACACACCCTGATACACGCTTGGCACCTCAGTGCAGACACCTCAATACATGCTTAGCCCCCCCCCCCCCACACACACCCTGATACACGCTTGGCCCCCTTCACAGACACCCTGGTACACGCTCAGCAGTCTCGTGCACACAACCCAGTGCACACTTAATCCCCCTTGCACCCTGGTGCACAGTTGGCTCTCTCCCCCCAGTGCACACACACCCCGGTACACACCCTCCCACTCCCAGCACACACCCCTGGCTACATGCTTTGCCCCCTAGCACAAATACACCCCCAGTACATGCTTGTTCCCCCCTGGCATGTGTACATATCCCCGTACACATGTAAGCCCTGTGAGGAAATGGCTTGGGTAAGGTTCAGTGCAGCAGTCTCAAACATGCAATAAACCCTTCAGTTACAAACCTTTGATTGTCCCAGTGTCTTCTCCTGGACCTGGGTGTGCTGCCGTGACGCTGCTGGAGGGACATTTCTGTTCTCTACCTTCGGTTCTGGCTTCCTGTCAGGCCACGTCCCCCGGTGGGTCTGACACTGAACATCCTCTTGACTGGCCACGCCCCCCCTTTGGGTCCGGTGCTTAATGACCTCTTGATGAGCCATCTCCCCCCCCCAGGTCTGGCGCTTAACACCATTGTTCCCCCTCAGGCTCTAGTCCTTAACGCCCTCTCAACCGGCCATGTCCCTCCTCTGGGTCTGGTGCTTAACGCCCTCTCACCCAGCCACGTCCCCCCTCTGGGCCTGGAGCTCAATGCTCTCTAGGCCGGCCCTGGCCCCCTCTGCTTGGCTCTTGACACCCTCTTGACTGGCCCTGGCCTCCTCAGTGCCTGGGACTTGAAGCCCTCTTGCCTGGCCCCAGCCCTCTCTGTGCCTGGCGGTTGATGCCCTCTCGAGCAGCCCTGGCCCCCCTCTGTGACTGACGCTTGGCGCCCTCTCAACAGACTTTGGGAAGGGGCCCGTCTCTTCCTCACTCCCTCAACCAGTGCACGCGAGAGCAGGAGACTCACCCCCATCTATTGCTCCAACGCTTCTCCTGCTCCGGCTGCTGGGACCGGTGCACTGTCCCTGGCGCTGCTCTGGGCTGCAGCTCTGCTCTGGCAGCCCCAGCTCACGCGGTGGATGGGCCCCGGCCTCTCACCTCCCTCATCGGGCTGCCCGCCATGGCCATCCAGCTGACTCGGAGTGCTAGTCTATCCCTGGTGACACTGGGGACTTCTCAGTCCCAGGAGCCTGACACTTCTTCAGCCCTTCTCCTTGCTGGGATCGGGAGAGGGCAACCAAAAGCCCACTAGGTTTCAGTAAGGGGCCAAAAGCCCCCTTACACATAGTACACATTGCCCACCTCTGCCCGCTCCCCCCATAGTACACGCTCACTCTGCTCACAATCACACACACCCTGGTACACACTTGCTCCCTCCTCAGATGCACACATGCTTGCCTCCCCTACACGCCCCCCCCCAAGGATACACTACGCATACACCCTCCCACACGGTATATGCTACGCCCCATCAAGGTATATGCTATGGGCACCCAAAGCCCCAGGCATGTGATCTCCCACAACACCTACCAAGGCATATGCGCCACGCACACCCCCGGGCAAGTCTGAAAAAACCGAGAAAAAAGGTTGTGTGTGGAACTGAAAACCATTTTTTCTGTGTGTGTGTGAATTGAAAAGTCCAAAAAAAAAAACAAACCCTGTTGGGCTCGAATGGGATGTTTTGTTTTGAGTCTGAGCATTGTTAGGACGGCCCATGAGAGTAATGGCAGGAGGTCAGGCCTGAGGCGCGTTGGCAGGGTCAGGGACTATTCCAGGTGTGGCATAAGGCGCATTAGCAAAGCTGTAATGCGTGGCGCAATGTTTGACAGGTGATAGGCAGAGATGGAGGTCATGCTGGCTGCCTGCATTATCTCTAGTCAATGTTGTCCATCTCTTCACTTTACAGGAGCTGGGCATTGACTTCAGTGCTTTGAATCAGGCCCTTAATCCATAAAGGTAAGTGGACTTGGCAGATCCATAGTGTGTTAATCTCATTCTGGGTCTCAGGTTGTGTGCCCAGTGCTTCTCTGTGTGTAGTTCAGTAAACCAGCAATGTGCAGAGCAAGCCAATGGTTTGCCTCAGCCTCCCCTTGCTCCATCCTAGATTACCTGTCATTTACCCTCATGTTTATTCCAGGCAGAATTCTGTTGATACAGCAACGGTTTTTGTCACCAAACTGTCAAAGGAAGAAGCTAAACATCTCTAGGCCTATTTAGGTAACACATCTGTTAATCAAAGTGCGATTTGCATGTATAAACTTCAGGGTAGCTGGGCTGCATTGCATTTCATTTCTTTCCTAGTCAGACCCTAACATTTCTTTGTAAAATGGACCCTGGGTTTTACCAGCAGAGATCAAATACAGCTCTGTGTGAGTGTGTATGTGTTTATGTTTAAATGATGTAGCATTTAAGTGACATTCTGCATATTTAAATTCCCCCTGAAATTTCAACTGGATAAAGTGTTCTTTCACTCTGCATGTAAAACTATTGTGCAGCTTTGCTGTGTGCTGTTACACAGCTGCTGAGTTCCACCCCAGAGGTGGCTGGATTTTTTTTGAAGTGATTCCAGACACATCCAGTTTATTTTTACTTATGTAAAGTAAATAGTTCCACTTATCTTGAAGGGGCTAAGGATTTGGCCCATAGCTTTATTGGTCCGTTAGTAAAAGCACTTTGGGATCCTTTTTGGATGAAGATGAAGGTGGGGCTTGCATTTTTACACAGCATTATTAACTGTCTGATTTAAGGCCATATTTTAAACTGATGCCAATATGAAAAGTTCAGTGGTTTCCAGTCATCACTAAAAGCTCAGATGAAAATACAGCTTTATAATACAGAAAGTGTGGCCTGAGGTTCTTAATATAATCATTATAGTACGTTATATATATATATATAAAACTGAAATCAAAACCTCCTTCAAATCTCCATGTGTAAATATTGTAAGTATTTCATCCACCTGTTTCTCCCTTATTGCTTTCCTTGTTGGGTTTTTATTTGCTCAATAGGCTGAAAATGTCTCTGTTCTTCAGGTAGAATAGTAAATCTGCATGTGTTTGAAGGTATCTTGCTGCAGTGAGAGAAAATGGAAATACCAAATGTTTAGGGCCTAATGGAACAAGTCCATTGATCTCAACTAGACAGAGATCTCATTCGCGCCACTGGATGCAGTCACTTGTCATCCTGTTAGTAGTAGCCATAGTACCTATTTCTAATGCAGTGACATCTAAGAGCTCTGGTTATGGGCCAGGACTGCACTGTACGAGGTGCTGTGCAAACACAGAGCGAAAAGATGGCCTGTCAGAGGCGACGTGTGGGGGGGTGGAGTAGGAGGGGGCACACGGGGTCATGTCCCACCCTCCACCGATTTGCTGCTTGGCTCATACAGAGCATGCTCACATGGACTGAGCGTGCTCAGTAACATCTGCTGAAGCCACTGCCCACACTCTGCGTCCCCACTCTCAGCAGGTATGGGTTGTCTCTCTGGCCGGTGCCCCAAAGAGTTTCCACCCCCACCTTTGCCCTTGATGAGTCAGTTTCCAGCACCTCCAGCCGTATCAGCAGCAAAGAAATACCTAGGGGGTAGCATGGTCTTGGGGAACAAACATAGGGCAGGAGCTGCTGCGTTTTAATCCTGGCTCTGAGAATCCCAACGGTCTTTACAGACGTCAGTTCACCCTCCCAGCTAGGGCAGAATTATTACCCCCACCTGGAGCTGGGAGTGGGCGAACTGAAGCACCTGGCCTACGGTCACACAGCAAGTGTGTGTCTACACCACAAGTGCCAAAGCGGCACAGCAGCTATACCGCTGTAGTGTAGACACTCGCTACAGCAACAGAAGGGGCTCTTCCATCACTGTGGTAAATCCACCCCCTTGAGTGGCCGGAGCTAGGGTAACGGAAGAATTTGTCCATCAACCTAGTGGTGTCTACATCAGGGCCTAGGCTGGCTTAATCGCGTCTCTCGGGGGCTGGATTTTTCACAGCGCTGAGTGATGATGTTATGTCAACCTAAGTTTTTGGTGTAGCCCAGGCCCGAGTACGTAGCACTGTCAGGAACAGACCCCACAACTCCTGCCTTGCAATCTGCTGCTTTGAGCCCAAGATCATCCTTCCATGCCACCTTCTTCCCTGCCCTGGGGCAAATCCCTTCGCCTCTCGGTGCCGCAGTTCCCCATACCTCGCAGGGCGTGGGGAGGGTTAACTGGTTACTGTCTGCACAGTGCTCAGAAGCTGCTAGGTGTTGTATAAGTGCTAAGGGTTAGTTGACGGGTCTCCAAATGCCCTGGGTAGATAGGTGAGTGAGAGGCAGCCCATCCTCCCATGTCTATTCTCCGCCACTCTCTCTGACACATGCCATCCCGCTAAAAGGAAGGAGATGCTGCCGCCTTTGATATCAGTTGATTGCTGCGGGTCCAGGACCTTGCATTCGTTTCCAGCTGAAGGTGAATTGATAATGTGTTCTTCACCATGTAACAGAGGAGAGATGGGGGGGGAGGGGAGAACAACCTGTTCCTGGCTGAGACGCACACTGTCAGCTGCCACAGCAAAGGATCGATGTATGTCTCAGGATCCCCATGAACAGAAGGAGCTGCAGCCCTCAGGCAGTGGGCAGCCAGCGGCGTTTGCAGCATCTTCTCTTATCCTTGCAGCATGAGTGGAACATACGATGATTTGAATCGGAGAGGGCCCCCTCATCGCCTCCTGCAGACGGTGCCTTCTCGTTTGAGGGCTCCCACGGCGGGACGAGTGAGCACAGGGCTTGGAGCGCAATGGAGAGGAAGAGTGGGCTGGTAGTTGAGGCCCTGGGATGGGACAGCTGAGTTCAGTTCCCAGCTGTGTGCTAGACTCGCTATGTGACCTTCGGCAAGTCACTTAGCAGCTCTATGCCTCAGCTCCCATCTGCACCATCCTTCTCCCCCTGTTTGTCCATCTCGGCGTGTGAGCTGACATACCGTTAATAATGGAGGGTCGGGCCATGAATTGCCCTGATTTCTGGGGTTTTCGTATTTTACTAAAAAGCAGCATGTTTAGGTATATGAACTCTACTGAACTCTGCGTTAAAGCACAGGAATGCCAGCCCTGGAGCCTGGTGGCCTGGGTTTACCAATACAGCGTGGGCACTGGCTCATGGGAACGAGCACAGTCACAGCTGGGATTAACTGCACCCACATGTGGTGCGGTCACCGGTTCATCCCACCTGGGGTACTCGGTACCCACTCCTCATGAGATCAGTGGGGCCGTGGTTCCTGATGACCAGTGGCCGGGGGTACAGCGGGCTAACACCTCTAGAGCAAAGGTAACTAATATAGTAAAATCAAATCTACATTAGGACAATGGTTGTTTATTTCCTGGATCGGGAAAAGGGATCACTAAGGAAGGGGCTGGGAATAAGAGAAAGACTTAGGGATGGTGACTACACAGATCCTTGCCCTGTATTACAATACCACCAACTAACCCCACCCCTTCCTGCAGTCCCCTGGGACTGGTCCAGGCAAGCCTGAGCGCTAGGCTGGTGTCCTTGTCTGTGCTGCAGGCAGCTCCCCAGCTGCTGGATTGGTGTCACAGGCAAGCTGAGTCCTGGCCAGCCCCTGGCCTTTGGTGCAGGAGGGAGCCTACAGGCTCTGTTGTCTCCCAGCTCTCAGCTTCCAGGTGCGCGGGCTTTCTTGAACAGAGTGGGGCCCCGGGTCAGCTTCAGGCCTTGAAAATGACTTCCTCTCTTTGTGGCTGGGAGGAGAGACTAGCCCCTTCTCCCTGCCAGGCTCTCTCTCTAGTCACACGGTCCCTAGACCCAGCCTCCCGGGGCCTATCTGGCACGTCAGCCAAGCTTCTGGGGGTGCCCTCCTCCAGCTCAGGCCGGCGGGCAGGCTCTGAGCTGCGCTGCTCTCTGTGGGAGCTGTGTCTCGGGCAGGGGGACTCCGGCAAGCCAGAAACCATCCTTATGCAAAGCGTCCTCTGGGCAGTGGGCAGAGCCGGCGGGAATCCCTCAAAAACTAGAGGACTGTCTGTCAGAATTGTCTCCCGGCACAGGACTGGGTTGTACTGAATGTACGGGAAATTCTTCACTAACGCTGCTGGCTACGGACAGGCTGCTGTTGCTGTCCAGCGCCCAGCCCGAGCTGCCTACAGTCATCACACAGGGTCTCCCTAAATCAGGGGCGGACAATAGGTGGCCCGTGGTCCAAATCCAGGCCGCCAGAGGCTTTTCACCAGGCCACGGGGGCACGCTGGGACTCGGGGCTTCATCTCCCGCTGGGCCCACTGGCATGCTCTGGCGCACCTGGCAGGACTCCATTTGGAGAGGGTGGGGGGTCCCCTGCCCCCTGAGTTATGAGTCAGCCCCAGGCACCTGCCGGGGCTCCCGCTGTTGGTCCCAAGGGGGCGGGGCTCTGTTTAGGAAGGGCAGGGGGTCACCAGCCACACTGACCTGTCAGCCACGGGTACCAGCTCCCCCAGCTTGCCATCACGTGGCCAGTCACTTCTCCACCCGCACTAGCTGCACTGACTGGCCACGGCCCCCCAGAGTTTCACGGTCCGATCAAAAGCCTCTGGTGGTCTGGATTTGGCCCCCGGTCCACCTATTAACTCACCCTGCAATTACCCAGCATGGTATGTGTTCGTTGAACAGGGGCACTGGCAATGTGAAAAATGTTTATCTGGAGTCTGGACCTTAGCTATATCTTGACTGAGAAATCTGGACCCTGCCCTAAATGATGGATGGGATTGTGACTGCCCTGCTTTACGAGTGTGCCCTGACCCTGGGCTGGTTAGGACTGGCTTATGTGGTGAAACAGTACCTAGGTCTCCATGGCCTGGAGGCTAAGATGGCTATGAATGATGCCTTCCTGTGCTGGTGGGGACTGTTAGGTGGAGATCCGTCCCCTAGGAATGGTCTGAGCACCAGAAAGTTCATTTCAGTCATAGGGAAGTGACTTCCGGCCGCTGCGCGGGGCCAGATTCAAGCCTGGAGGTGGAAGATCCCAGAGCCCTGGGCCATTCGGTGGCTCGAGCAGCACCCAAGTTCCAAAGCAGGGCTGCATTAATGCCAAAGCACGATAGGCCCGTCACTCGTGTCATGTGGGTACGTTGGAGTCAAAGCTCACCTTTTTCTTTTCTTTTTTAATGGACATTTCTAGCAATCTCGCTTGTCAAGAAAAGGTTGAAGCTAGGAACCGAGTGTGACGGACAGAATGGTGACTGCCTGAGTCTGCAGACAGCCTGAAGCAATAGCTGTGAAAGGGATGAAATGCCGCTTGCAACCCAGTGGTTTGTCAACTCCAAAATCCATTGCTGCGGGGCTTCTGCTAACCTCCCTCCAGCAGAGGGCTCGGCCTATGGCAGAAGGAGTGTGCAGCAGCCACCCACCCAAGCAGATTCATCCCCAGCAGGTGGGCACGTACTAGGGAGCCCGCTGCTGCTGGCCTTCCTCTCCAGGGGGCAGAGAGGAGAGGTGCCCCATCATGACAAGCCTGTCGGACACTCAGGCGCTCTCCTCTGGGCTGTGTTGGCCCTGCCAGTTGACAGTAGATGCATCCCAGCCCCTGAGTCCATTCAAAAGTGTCCCACAGTGATATCCTGCCCCTGATCACTAGATACTCACAGAAATCCCAGCTCCTCCGTTCCCAAGGGAGCAGTGTACTCTCGTTTTAATTTAGCTCACTGTTCCTGTATCTCACACGCAGCACTGGAGTTTGATTACAGTTAATTTAAAAAAAAAAAAAAGGAAATGTATTTTAAGAAAGAAACAAGAGTCAAACAGAGACAAGTGTGAGGACTGGAAACAAACCGTGACACACACAACAAAATCATAAAATGCAAACTGGAGTGGACAGGTATTAAATAGTGACCTTTCCTACCTGACAACGTTGATTCTCACCCAAAAGTTCAGCCCTTTGCTGCATTTGCTAGTCATCAGGAGCCAGGACCCAATCGTTCATGGAGCACCCTGGCTCATCAAAGTACCTCAGTGAAAGGATGCAGAGTATCTTTCTCTACCCTAAGCTGCACTGAGTCAGTGTTTTGTTTGATGCACAGCCAGGGTGATGCCCTTGCTGTCATATCGTTCCTCTTCACTTCCAAGTGGGTTCGATGTTTATCTTTGGTGATTTGCCATCAGCTTTTCTGGGGTGTTGCAACAGTGGATAGTGGAGCCATCATTGGCTAGCGAGGGAGGGGTGACAACTCCTGCCTGCTTGAATGGGCATCACAGAGACACGATTCCCTAGTGACTAACTGTCACTCTCAGACATTAAGGGCATCATTTTCCATAGAGTTACATTAGTCCTTAAGTATCAATAAGTTACAATAGAGCCCACATGTGCTACCCTTTATGGCTCCGTACCATCAGAGTGGGATATTAGCCTGGTGAGTTTGTCAGGTCTGAGACAGGAGTTGCAGGTAAAGACCACTGAACCCTTTGCCAGTTGGCCTCTGTGTCACACACAGATACTATGACACAGGTAAGTACATAAGATAGATACCACTGCCTCTCTCAAAGGGAAGTGCAGGCACACTGCCACCCCCTCATGGCATTGTGTCCATAAGCCCCTGGATAGCTTTAATCCAGCCCTGCCCCTGATGTCAAACTGGTGCGAGTGTCGGCTCTAAAAGGGACCTATGTCTAAGTGTGATAGATGTGTTGATTTTTTTTTTGTCTGGGGTTTAAACACTTTGCATTGATTCGTGTCTTCGTTTGTATATTGTCTGAGAGGCCAATCTGAAGGCGACTCTGTCTGTCGTCCATCAACTGCTCCAGGTGTTTTGTCTTCATTTTGACTTGGCGGCTGCTTTTCAGTCTCGCAGCCGGGATCCTGCCAAGCAGCTGTGGGTCCAAATCTGTTCTTGGAAACGCTTCACTGCAGGCTTCAAGAATGGGGACAGCAAGTGCTGCTGGCTGGATGACAATGTGCCATTGAAACAAAACCACACACTTTGTCGGCTGGGTGAAATCCACTCGCGGGCTCCCTCCTGTGCCTTCCGCTTAACTCCCAGCCTGGGGTGAAGTTCACCTGCGGCATGGACCTGGTGCAGCTCAGTTCTTCACTGCTCGGGTGCAGAGAGATCCATCTCTCCACTGTTATATTTGCCATGTTAGTGTTGGTGACAGGTGCTGGACGGTCACAGCCCCCGTCACACCTTCCTCCCCAAAATAGACGCAGGACAAGCAGAGCAAGCGTCCCTCGTTGCCCTGCCCAATGTGCCCCTCTCCTGTCCAGGCTGGAAGGACCCCTTAGTTGAGCTGACAGGCTTACTGATTTCCTGGGTTCTCTGTTGAGATTAGAGGCCAGTCTTTGCTGACCTTGGTAATACTTTTGTGTGATGCAGACATTTTTCCATTAGAAAAATGAACTGTGAGAGCCTCGAGCACCAAGCAGTTATTGGATGCTTGTGATGTTAGATCATAAGAATGGCCATACTGGGTCAGACCAATGGTCCATCTAGCCCAGTGTCCTGTCTTCAGACAGTGGCCAATGCCAGGTGCTTCAGGGGGAATGAACAGAACAGGTAATCATCAAGTGACCCATCCCCCATTCCCAGATTCTGGCAGTCAGAGGCTAGGACCAGTCAGGGTATGGAGTTGTATCCCTGATCAGCGTGGCTACTAGCCATTGCTGGACCTATCCTCCATGAACTTATCTCATTCTTTTTTGAGCCCTGTTATAGTTTTGCCCTTCACAACATCCCCGGCAGTGAGTTCCACAGGTTGACTATGTGTTGTGTGAAGAAGCACTTCCTTTTGTTTCTTTTAAACCTGCAGCCTATTAATTTCATTGGCTGACCCCCTGGTTCTTGTGTTACGTGAAGGGATAAATGACACTTTGTGTGGCAGAATAGAGGGTGACAAGCCCCTCAGTGCCTCTGCCACCCCCTACCCAGCTGCCTGGGCTGGGGTAAAGTGGGCCAGCAGGGCCCCAGACAGCAGAGAGGAAAGCCCCACAGCTGAAGGTGCTGATTAGAGCACACCAGAGCTGTGCCTAATGGGGCAAGTGGGAACAGCTGTCCCCCTAGCGCTGGGGGAGGGGGAGGTGGCGCTATATAAGCTAGCTAGGGAGACACCCGAGGCAGACGTGACCAGGGAGGAGAGCAGGGACTCTGCTACTCAGCCTGCCTCCACGCCAAGGAAGGGTGAGCAGCCCAAAGCCTCGGGGCCAAGCGGGCCTGGTTTGGGAGTGGTGTTTGCATCTGTACACTGTAAATAAATGAGCACGGGTGGTTGCCCGGGTGAAGCCTGCAAGTCCTGTTTGTCCCGGAGGGGGAGAGACCACACAGGGGAGCCAGGAGGGCCCATGACAATTCACCACACTTCCCTATTCACTGTCTCCATACCATGAATGATTTTATAGATCTCTAGCATATCCCCTCTTAATCGCCTCTTTTCCAAGATGAAAAGTCCCATTCTTTTTCATCTCTCCTCATACGGAAGCTGTTCCATACCCTAAATCATTTTTTGTTGCCCTTCTCTGTACCTTTTTCCAATTCTAATATATCTTTTTTGAGATGGGGTGACCAGAACTGCGTGCAGTGTTTAAGGTGTGGGCGTACCATAGATTTATATAGTGGCATGATATTTTCTGTCTTATTATCTATCTCTTTCTTAATGGTTCTTAACATAACAGAGCTTTTTTGACTGCACATTGCTGCACAATGAGCTGATGTTTTCAGAGAATTAACCACAATGATTCCAGGATCTCTTTCCTGAATGGTAACAGCTAATTTACATACCATCATGTATAATTGGGATTATGGTTTACTAAAGATGCATTACTTTGCATTTATCAACATTAAATTTCATCTGTCATTTCATGTAGCCCAATCACTTAGTTTAGTAAGATCCCTTTGTAACTCTTCACAGTCATCTTTGGATTTAACTGTCTTGAGTAATTTTGTATTGTCTGTAAATTTTGCCAGCTCACTGTTTACCCCTTTTTCCAGTTCATTTATGAATACATTGAACAGCACTGGTCACAGTACAGATCCCCGGGGGACTCTGCTATTTATCTCTCTCCATTCTCAAAACTGAACAATTACTCCTACCGGTTGTTTCCTGTCTTTTAGCCACTTACTGATCCATGAGAGGACCTTCCCTCTTATCCCATGTCTGCTTACTTTGCTTAGAAGCTTTTGGTGAGGGACCTTGTCAAAGGCTTTCTGAAAGTCCAAGTACACGATGTCCACTGGATCACCCTTGTCCACGTGTTTGTTGGGCCCCCTCAGAGAATTCTTATAGATTAGTGAGGCGTGATTTCCCTTTACAAAAGGTGTGTTGACTCTTCCCCCAACAACTTGTGTTCATCCATGTGTCTGATAATTCTGTTCTTTACTATAGTTTCAACCAATTTGCCTGGTCCTGAAGTTAGGCTTACTGGTCTGTAACTGCCAGCATGGTCACCAGAGCCTTTTAAAAAATTGACATCATATTAGCTGTCCTCCAGTCATCTGCTACAGAAGCTGATTGAAATGATAGGTTACATACCCCACTTACTAGTTCTGGAATTTCATATTTGAGTTCCTTCAGAAGTCTTGGGTGAATACTGTTGGGTCCTGGTGATTTATCATTGTTTAATTTATCAATTTGTTCCAAAACCACTTCTATTGGCACCTCAATCTGGGACTGTTCTTCAGATTTGTCCCCTAAAAAGAATGGCTCAGGTGTGGGAATCTCCCTCACATCCTCTGCAGTGAAGACCTATGCAAAGAATTCATTTAACTTCTCTGCAACAACCTTCTCTTCCTTGAGTACTCCTTTAGCACCTCGATTGTCCAGTTGCCCCACTGATTGTTTGGCAGGCTTCCTGCTTCTGATGTACTTACAACTTTTTTTTTTGCTGTTAGTTTTTGACTCTCTGTCCACTACTGGCGTGGGATGGGAGCTAGAAATGCTGGCTTTCCATTACTGAGGGTATGTCTATGCAGGCGGGGGCAAAGTCACCGCTGCCAGATCGATCTTTCTGGATCGATTGAGCGGTCAATGTTGACACTGTTCCCGTCAGCACAGCGCAATGAAGACACCGCGCCGAAGGGAAGCACAGCAGTCGACGGGAGTTACGCAAGCTATTCTGCGTAGCTTGCGTAACTCCGGTCGACTGCTGCCAAATCTCCAGGTAAGTGTAGACTAGGGATTAATCTTTGAGCCACCCGTTCCCCCTGCCCTCTTTGGAAGGCTAGGGTTACTGCAAGTCTGAACCAACTCAGTGATACAAACTCCTTGTCAGCTCAGCCAGTGCAGCTCCAGGATGTACCTAGGCAGAGAACTCAACAGAGAAGTGACTGGGTGCCTCTACGGCAAATCAAATGGGCTACTTTGCTTGAGTCTTTATGTTCTCTCGCAGATGCAGGTATCCCCAGACCATGCCTGGTGCCATTGGTTGCCATACCAGTAAGACAGGCAGACATGCTAGGTGCAGGTATAGCAAAGACCAAGCCAGGCATGCCCCAATGGCAGCGTACCGGTGCACCTGCTGCTTGTAATCGTATCAGGATACCAAGATGGGGAGCCAGTTTTAAAGCAGATGCCGGGCCAGTCAGTGGAGTTAACCACACAGTATCAGATCAGCTTCGTTGTGTTCCCTCCACACAGTGAATGAATTAGTTTTCTAGCTATCTTTCCGAACTCAACCAGCTGGACTCCCCCACCCCTTGGTAAGATTTCCTTGCCTCCCTTCAATGGAGGTGAAGACGTATCTGTAGAGTCGCTGTGTGTCCTTCCTGAGGCTGAGTAGCAATGGAACGCATGGCCTCTCTGAACTGTGCGTGTGTACGAGAGAGTCTGATGGCTCGGGGCAGCTTTACTCTTCTTCATCACAGGCTCAACTCTAGCCCAGGTCAGTTCTGACCAAACGGCATCCTCTGATGACCATAAAATAGCTGAAGTGCAATATAGCAGCGTTACTCTTGTTCTTAGCGGACAGTGGTCCATGTAAACTGGCACTAATTGTCCCCCTCATTGGCATCCTTAGCAGAGAAACCAAGGACTGTATTAGCCACTAAGAGATGTTTCCTCCAAGTCAGGGGTGTGATGTAGGGAAGCTAGTGTTGTTGGGCTGTGGAACGAGAACTTCAGCACTAAATTCACATTGGTTGGAAAAAAGAATCCCTAAAGGGTAATATCCACCATACCCAGTCCTCTTTGTTTAGAGGAACTAAGATGTACCTCCCCTATGACGGGCCAACACGTCATTTCTTCCTGGTCTCAGCAAGGCAGAGTGTGGTCACCCTAGTCTTTCAGAAGAGACATCACTGCACTATGTTACATGACAATGGCACTTTCCAGGAAATTGAATTACATGATGCACTGAAATGATAGTGGCCCTGGCTGAGTCTGGAATTAGCAACATCTTAGGGCTGAGCCAATATTCGTACGTGTACCACGTAAGCCATGGCACTGTCCATCGAAATAGGGGATAACTCGGAGGGGAAGGCAGAGGGGTGTCTGTTTTTAAACACAGACGGGGCTAAGAAAGCCCGAATCTTCGATCTGAGATTGAAATTCTCATAGCTTAGTTACCAGGGGGAATCCTCTTGTTATAATGATACTTTTGAAGTCTCTCTCCCCTCACTTCCTCCGGCTGCCTGGGAAGCTTTATTATTAGTATTGATCATATTTTATTTTAACTGCCAATGGTGGAAAAGGCAAAACTAAAAACAATGGCTCCCTGCTCCAAGGAACTTACAATCAAAGCGCAAATATAACCAGCCCTGCTCAGGCTGTCAGCGGGGTTCAAACCCTTGACCTGCAGAGCCGAAAGCATCAGCTGCTTTCTACACACAGTCTATAAAGGGAGCCCACTTCTGTAGCTTCACACACTACACTTACCATTAAGGACAAGACCATCTTTTTGTTCTGTGGGTGTACCGTGCCTAGCATAATGGGGTCTTGGTCTCTGGCTAGTGTTCCTATATGCAACATAAAACAAATAATAATAATATATTTTGTGCTTTGTTTATTTGAGATTCTGGTATTAAAAAAAGATAAAATATTTCAGTAGCTATTTTTTTTTCTTTTTAGGCTGCAATCTTTCTTTTCAGTTTTAAGAATGACAGTTTTCAAGGTTTTGTGGCGGGGGCTGGTTAGGTCAGAGGATCCTTTTTATACAGAAGATGCTGCTCTCTCCAAGGAGCTAGCGATATTAAAATACATCTCACGGGGATGAGTTGCCATGTCCTCTCTGCCCATTCTCTCATGTTACTTATTTCACTGGTGATCCTCGTTTTCAAACCAGGCTATTATAAGAGGAGTAGTGGGTTTTTTGCACCATTGCTTTCTGCTGGATGAAATCAGAACTGGTCAACGGTGGGTCATAGGCCCCATGCTGCTAAGAAGCTCACACAGCCTCTGCTTTAGCACAAGGCTTATGGGCCTGAGCTTTTGATTCTCTTGCTGCTTTCACCAAGACGTTCTGATTGGCCATGTCATATAGCTTAGCAACAGCTGTCAAGTCTAGTTGGCCAATATTTCTACACTACAGAGGAGACAGAGACTGGATTGTGCCTCATTGGCACTGGTGAAGCTCAAGGTACTCCCTGGCTGCAGTGGATGCTCGACGGCCCCCTTGAAACGCTTTTATTTGCAAGCCAGCTGACAGGCAGGGATGCCAGTTCCAGCCCCTTGCCTTGCAAACGTCCAGTGCAAGCAGCTCGGATAAGTCAGTAGTCATCTATGTAGGGACATTTTTGAAAATCACTTTGTGTGTGCATTTGTGTGTGTGTGAGGGGGGAGCATTAATCTTGGTTTGGGATAGCAGAAATCAGGAATGCTCAGATTTAACTTCCAAACCCAGAACGCTGAACTGCAATGCAAGTTTTTCAGCCTGAGCAATGAAAAGTTCAGCGCGCAGAACATTGAGGGAACACAGGAGCTAAACTACCTCTGATTCATACCCTGTCTCGGGCAGAAGAGTACCTAATTCTTCAGGGCCAGTTTACCCATAGCGCGTGGGCCAGTTGAGCAATGGTACATGTGGCAGATGGCAGGAAATTTCTTCTTAAGTTCTATGACTTCACACCCTGAAGCATGAAGTTTGATTATCTTTATCTTAGGATGTGTAGCTAATGACTGGTTATAAAACTATCCAACCCCTTTTAAATTCAAATACAGGGCCAAACTCAGTGACATTGCACCTGCATGGACCAAATCTGTATTGGGCCTGCAGTATTTAACTCAACAACCTCCTTTAAGTGGATTCAATGGGCAGTGAGTGCATGGTGTGTTGGTCATTGAGTTAATGGCCATAGATGTGTTTAAAAAGGGACTAGATAATTTTATCAGATACCATAGTATGGGCATTGAGTGGCCATGAAGAATACGTGTAGTTAATTCATGGTAAGATCAGGGTAATCAATGCTAATGCTTCAGGGTATCAACCAATTACAGGGGTCAGGAAGGAATTTTCCACTTATGCCCAGCATTGCACACTTAGTGGGATGCAAAATGGGTTTGGTTAGTTGTTGTTTTCCATCTTTCACTGACCCATCAGAAAGTGCTCCAGCTGAGGGGAGGTTTGTGCACTTGATTGAGCAAGGTACTGAGCTTGTATTTTCTTTGATTTTTTTCTAAATGTCATGCTGTGATGCCTTGTTTTCACTCTTTACTCCCTTCATAAACTAAAGCACCTCAGTCAAGTCTTTAGTGCAGGCCCAGTCCTATGACCCTTCTTCATGTGAGTAGTCTCAATGACTATGAGAGGTCTATTTGTATGGCTAAGCCCTAATCGTGTGAGTAAGGGGTGTGGAATCAGACTCTAGTTCTTACTTTGTGAGCAAAATAATCCTAGTGCCCTCCCCACCTGTAAGCAGTCCAGGTCACTGTAAAGCTGGAATTAGGCACTCTACAGTCCTGAGTTAGCAGACTTTAAAATGAACAAAAGGGATATTTCTTCACACAATGCACAGTCAACCTATGGAACTCCTTGCCAGAGGATGCTGTGACGGTCAAGGCTATAACAGGGTTCAAAAACCAACTAGATAAGCTCTTGGAGCATAGATCCAACAATAGCTATTAGCCAGGATGGGCGGAGATGGAAAAACCATGCTCTGAAGTGTCTCTAGCCTCTGTTTGCCAGAAGCTAGGAGTGGGCGACGGGGGATGATTACCTGTTCTGTTCATTTCCTCTGCAGCACCTGGCATTGGCCACTGTCAGAAGACAGGATACTGGGCTAGATGGACCACTGGTCTGACCCAGTATAGCCATTCTTATGTTCTTATGACTTCTCCACTGAGCAAGAGAACATTTAAAGCTGTCACAGGTGGCTCCCTTTCCTTCCCCAGCCTGAGCAAGCAGGCTGTGGTGCTGATCGGTGATGGATGGAAGAGTTCTACTGATGCAGTATTTCCCATTATCATGTCAATACACCAGCGTTATAAATTGCGTTCATACCGCCGTGACGGCTGCTGCTATGATCTCTGACTGCTTGGCTGAAGTTCTGATTGCACAGGCTGGGGTTGTTTTTGTATTTGCGACTCTAGCTTTCGCTTGCAGACGCCTGACTCATTGCAAGCCTCCAGGCAGCTCTCGGATTCCCTCCCACCACCCGTCCATCCGTGCACTCCTCTGTTGCTAGCCGAGCGCTTTTTGACTCACATCGCCTGTTTGCTTGCATAGTGCAAAACACATCAGCCTCCCAGTTCCTAAGGGAAGCGGAGGAGGCAGCTGTGATTGCTGGGATGGGACAGGCCAGGGCTGGGGTGGCTAGGCACCATGCTGCCGTGTGTAGGTGCCATTGACAGAGGGCAGACATGCGGGAAAGTGATATTTCATTTGTCATTACATTTTCCATTCACGCACGCAAGCTCTGAGCTCACGAGCTGACTCCTATCAATGATTCACTGCGAGAAAACCAACTGGCCTGCTGATTAGTAATAACTGTGCATGGACCCAAATCTGCTCCCTGTTACATCCATCCTAAAACCAGTGAGGGCATACAGACTGCAGGGTGTGGGGCCATATGAAGCTCTTCCCCTTACATGGCTTTGGCTTGTAGGGAGCGGGGAGGATGATCTTGTGATTGACGCACACTTTTGGGGAGCAGGCGATCTGGGCTCTATCAGTGATGGAGTACAGGCTTCCCTCGCACTGCTCTGCCTGTGTGCCTCTCTTCTGTCCTGGAAAGAGCTTTCGGGCTGGGAGGCTGATTCAGTCTCCATGGCCAGGTTATACATAAGTCTCTTGACTGCGATTGCCTCCTGTTAGAGGTGAAAGGCTCCAGATCCCATTCAGAAATACCTGAGTTGGCTGGGATTTGAACACAGGCCCTAGATTCCATTTCCAGTCATCTGAACTAGTCCTCCAGATGTTTAAGGAGAACTGAGGTGCTCCTTTAAATGATACATAAATACCGACATAAGTGAAACCGATATCTTATGTGGTTTGATCTCTCTGTGGTCCATTGGGCTCAGCCTGTAAAGATAAAGATGCGGTCTGAGCACAGGCCAGGGAACCAGGAGTTCTAATTCCATCTCTGACGCTGACTTGCTCTGTGACCTTGGGCAAATCACTTCACCACTCGGTGGTTCTGTACCCCGTCTGTGGCTAATATTCTCCACGGAGCTGTGAAGATTAATGAGCGAATAGTTGTAAAACACTTTGAAGATGCCAAACTATGCTAAACAGGAATATCTAGAACTGCAGCATTGCCGGGCTCTGTTATTAACAAGAATTTTAACTTTTGAACATTTGCATAAATAAGGCCCTGATTCAGCAATTCATTGAAGCACATGCTTAGGTCCAACCTCATTCAAAAGAGCTCTTAAGCACACGCTGAAGGTTCACTGACGTCAACAGGATTTCAGCACGTACTTGCAGGATTTGCTGAATAAACTTTACCACGTGCTTATAGCTCAGATTTCTAAAGGTATTTAGCATTGCTCAATCAGCGATGGGCAGTGTCTAAATACCTATACAAATACGGCCTAAAGTAGCACATACAGACACAAGCTTTCTGTGATCCTGTTATCCCTGGACTCTGAGCATAAGTGAAGTAGCTGAACCGACTGCTGAAGTTAAACGGCAAAGAGAAAACCTAGCAACTCGAGAAGCAGCTTTGGTATATTATGTGTTTTCGGATTCTCTGAATTCCTGTGGAGTGACAGGGAGAGAGAGGGGAAATGTGGTTTGATTTTCGTTTCTTAATTTATTATTTATTCAAATGTTTCAATCTTTTCCCTTATTTATAAGAAACCACACAAACTGTAAGTGCCAACATAGAAAACAAGTCGAAAAGTCCGATATGTCAGAAAACACTGAGATACTTAAACAATGCTTGGATGTCCATGTGTGAACAGCAATGTTCCCAGCACACAGATTTTTGATGACATATCAAAACAAAAAAATCAAGGTAATCAGCATCAAGAGGGAAAAGAGCAGGGTTTAGGGTGGCAGGAAGGGAGGGGAAAAGACAAAAAAGAGAGGAGAGATCTTTAGTCAAAACTGTTCCAAATGGACTCCTATTTTTCCAGGATTTGCGGTCTATTGTATGAGATCCTTTCCTTCACAGCCAGGTCTACCAGTCCATTATACCATCCTTCGTGCTTGGTAGGGGATTTAGTTTTCCAGTGTAGGAAAATGTGATGTCTCACCACAAGTAAAGCTCCATGTAGCCATCTCTTTTGGTATGGCGATAGCTTCCATTTGCTGGTATGGGACCCAGAATGCAGGTATTTGCTGTCAGGTTGAGTGAAGTCTCTAGGATCATGTTCATTCTGGTTCTGATGCTGTCCCAGGAACTTGAAGCAATGGGTCATGACCAAAACTTGTGTGAAAATGTGGCTTCTTCTCCCCCAGACCTCCAAAAGTGATTACTGGAGGCAGCTTTAATTGTGTGAAGTCTGTGGGGTATCTAATGTACTAGAACTGGTCAACATTCAGAATTTCCAGCTCACAAAAATTTCCACATATCAGAATATGATTGATCCAATTAGAAAACAGATCTTTTCAAGCTTTCCCATGAACAGGACTTTCTGAAAAAAATTGGTTTTGGGGAAAAAAAACTTCCTCATGAAGTTTCATTGCAATGGACAGGTTTTCAAAATGTTTCAATGTGGACAAACCTGGCTTTTTCCATCAGAAAAATGTTTTGATGAAAAATGTCTGATCAGCTCTGCACACTGCACCCTAAAATGATTATTTTGTTGAATAAGCCATAAATGGAGGTCCAAGTTTCCTTCCTTAATCTCTCATATTGCTCTATTCCACTGTGGGGTCCGATATTTATTGCCAATTCTCTGTTCCATTTTTGCTTCATTACATCTGTATTAACTCTTTGGTGAGTCAGTAGGAACTCATACGGTGTAGCTGCCAGTCTGGGGAAATACTAGAACTCTCTACAAAAATTGAGGCAGTCTGGTGCTTTAGTTAGTGCAAGTGCTTCTGGACCAAATTTTGAAGGAAATAGGTGGAATGGCAGGAAATTGATTCGGTGGGATACACCCGATGATCTTTCCAGCCGATCCATGCCCCATGCTGCAGAGGAAGGTGAAAAGCCCTCAAGCTGTCTGCCAATTGGACCTGGGGGAAAAGTCTTTCCTGACTTCAAATATGGTGATTAGTTTGACTCTAGGCATGTGAACCAGACACACCAGCCAAGCATCTAAGAGAGGGGATTCTCTGCACCACCTCAGAGCACTGCTCCAGCTGGTCTGTTATCCTGCCTCCAGAAGTGGCCAAACTCTGAGGCTGGTTGTATTGTAGTGGGAGAAAAGTAAATGGTGTGATCTGGTCCCCAGTTATTCATTAGGATATATACAGAACTCCACAGTCCATCCAGTTATTCATATTATCGACTTCCCCCAGTTTTTAGCATGGGATTCCCCCAGACTGGGGCCTGTACATGAGATGAAAGGTGAAGTTTGTGTCGGTGTGCTAAATTGGCCTATATCTAATGGGACATACGACATGTAGATCTTTTTGGTGTCTGTAGTATCCAGAGTCTAATATAGCTGAGAGTGGCAAAGACTGGGATAGCTCCTTCTCAATACATACCCACATAGACATTTTATTTGTGATGGCCTGTGTCCATTGCATGGTCTGATTTATTGCAAAGACATTATAGTATTGTTTCCAATTTGGGAATCTGATAGCTGCAGTCTCTTAAAGGAGATATGTGGTTGGTTCCCCATTCCCTATTTATTGATGATCAATGAACAGAGGATTTAGTGTAGAGCAGTGTAATCCAATTGATAAAGTGTTCATCGAATCCCATTCTCTCAAGGACCACAAAGAGAGAATCCCAAGCAACCCTGTCAAAGGCTTTTTCAGCAATTAGCTATAATGCTACCAAAGGTTCCTTGGAGTGTTGTGGTGTTGCAATTTTATCAATGAGTTGCCTGAGGTTGTCTGACTGTCGTGGTGCAAATGGCCCTCTAAGGGGAGTCTGGACCTAGCCTGCCCAGGACAGTCCTCTGAAGACCCACCTGCGAGTAAGTGGTTGCCCAAGGCAGCTATTTAATGGTCAATAAATAGAAGAGCACCAGCACCCTGTAACAAAGCGGCCTGAGCTCAGTCAGGGGAAGTACTCCCAGGAGAAACGTGCCTCTAGTGAGAAGGGGCTCGGAGGGGAGACGGTAACCCTGGTGGGAGAGTGTTCCCAGGGAGGCAACAGGAGTAGCCTAGGGAAAGGAAGTGGAAGGGCTCCAGAGAGAGAGACTGTCCCCCAGGTGACGGGAACAAGAGTATCCTGAAGAGATGGAACTGGAGGCTGCTGTAGAAATAGAGCTGGTCGGGAATTTTTCAGGTAAGTGGTTTTTCACTGGCAAATGCCAATTTTTCAAAACAAACTTTTTTTGGGGCCATATCAGGTTTGATGAAAGCTTTGCTGAGAGAGGTTTCTCAGGTCGGAGAAGGAGATAGAGTGAATGACTGAATGAACAAACACCACCATCACCCTGGTATAGCCAATATCCTCGTGGTTATGGCACTCACCTCTGATGTAGAAGACCCAGATTCAAGTCTCTCCATTGCTAAATTCAGAGCAGGGATTTGGACAGCGTCTCCCACATGCCAGGTGCGTGCCCTAAGCACCGGGTTATGCTGGGGTGGGTGTTGGGACGGTTCCATGTTGTATAAATCATTATATGTTCATTAAACCAGAGAAAGAAGGAAACTCTAGCTACAGGCCAGAGGTCAGGACATTGACCTCAGATGTGAGAGACTCAGGCCAAAGGGTTAGATTGACCCCTCTATGTTGCTCAGGGGTGTGAAAAATCCACAACTCTGAGCAACAGAGTTAAACCAACCTAATTCCCAGTATAGACAGTGCTAGGTCAATGGAAGGTCGACACAAGAATTCTATCTAACGCCTCTCAGGGAGGTGGATTCACGACAGCGATAGGAGAACCCCTCCCATCGCTGTAAAGAGTGTCTACACTGAAGCGCTGCAGCTATGCCGCTGTGGCAGTTTAAGAGTAGACACAGTCTCAGATTTAAGTCTGTGGTCTGAATCAGGCAGAGAAGAGGGTGTCAGGTGAATGCCCGAACCAGCAGGCTCTTGGCTACTTGTGGGTGGAGCTCTGGTTTTTCACAAAAAACATCGGAACAGCTCAGTTCCATCCCAGTGCAGAATGGCAACATTTATGAAATCTTGAAAGTTTCATGGGATGGGAAAACCGTTTCCTGTCCAGCTCTAACTAGAAACAGCTGCTCCCTTCCAATTCTGCTCCAATTTTTTGGGGCCTCTGGTTCTGTTTAGAAGAGTCTTTGCTTGTAAGTATTGGATATATATCTTTTTTCTTTTAAGAGGGTGATTTAGCCTGGTAATTTTCCAGGAGACACAATTAATATTACTGGGCATGTTGACTGTAATTAAAAAACAATACTCGCTGGGGGCAGAGGTTTGTTGGTTTGTTGTTTTTTTTATTGAAAATGCACTTTTACTAAAGCATTGAAGACAAGTTAACAAGGGCTGTAACCCAGCTGCTCTGGTTCTGTGTCATTATTGGAGTTGTTCTCCAGCTCTGAAGATGATGCTTCCTTTGGGGCAGCTGCCCTCAGAGGCGATTAAACCTGGAGCAGAGCAGCAAGCTTTTCCTCTGCTCAGAAAGTAGAACACAGTGGGGAGGGGATATTAGCATTTAGGGGTAAGGCTTGGTTTGGCCTGTGGTGGAGATGGCAGATGGCTGGAAAGTTCAGCTCTCAGTTCAGAACCCCAACTCTGAGGCTGATTGTATCCAGGGTTTTAGTTCAGACCCATCTCCAGGTCTGTTCGGTCAGCTGTTGTGAGAATCAGGGAGAGTGCCATAGCTGCGAAACATAGTTTATTTGCTTGGTTTTCAGATAGTGGCTGTCTCCAAACCAGGTATGGCCTTAAGGGGAATCTGCAAAGATGTGGCTAGAAATGACAGAATCCTCTGGAAGATCCTGGGGTTCCTGGCTTACTTTGAGAACCCGTGCTGCTACCGTTGCTTCTCTGCCATGATCATATTAAATGGTAACATCTCAGCTGTGGGACACTGATCAGGATGATGCTGGACTTTTCAGTATTGTAGTAGACTGTACGTTGTTGTTGTTGTTTGTTTATTATCTAAGATGGATAGAAAGCTGGCTAGATCATCGGGCTCAACGGGTAGTGATCAACGGCTCCATGTCTAGTTGGCAGCCAGTAACAAGTGGAGTGCCTCAAGGGTCGGTGCTGGGGCCGGTTTTGTTCAACATCTTCTTTAATGATCTGGAGGATGGGGTGGATTGCACCCTCAGCAAGTTTACAGATGATATTAAGTTGGGGGGAGGGTAGATACACTGGAGGGCAGGGATAGGATACAGAGTGACCTAGACAAATTGGAGGATTGGGCCAAAAGAAATCTGATGAGGTTCAACAAGGACAAGTGCAGAGTCCTGAACTTAGGACGGAAGAATCCCATGCACAGCTACAGACTGGGGACCGACAGGCTAGGCAGCAGTTCTGCAGAAAAGGACCTGGGGGTTACAATGGACAAGAAGCTGGATATGAGTCAAGAGTGTGTCCTTATTGCCAAGAAGGCTAATAGCTTATAGGGGCTGCATTTGTAGGAGCATTGCCAGCAGATTGAGGGAAGTGATTATTCCCCTTTATTCCGCATAGGTGAGGCCACATTTGGAGTATTGTGTCCAGTTTTGGGCCCCCCACTACAAAAAGGATGTGGACAAATTGGAGAGAGTCCAGAGGAGGACAACAAAAAAGATTAGGGGGCTGGAGCACAAGACTTATGAGGAGAGGCTGAGGGAACTAGGCTTGTTCAGTCTGCAAAAGAGAAGAATGAAGGGGGATTTGATAGCAGCCTTTAATTACTTGAAAGGGGGTTCCAGGGAGGATGGAACCTCAGGCTGTTCTCAGTGGTAGTAGATGACAGAACAAGGAGCAATGGTCTCAAGTTGCAGTGGGGGAGGTCTAGGTTGGATATTAGGAAATACTTTTTCACTAGGAGGTCGGTGAAGCACTGGAATGGGTTACTTAGGGAGGTGGTGGAATCTCCATCCTTAGAGGTTTTTAAGATGTGGCTTGACAAAGCCCTGGCTGGGATGATTTAGTTGGGGTTGGCCCTGCTTTGAGCAGGGGGTTGGACTAGATGACCTCCTGAGGTCCCTTCCAACCCTCACCTTCTATGATCAGGATGCTGATGGAGCTTTCAGTATTGTAATGAACTGTACATGGTTGTTGTTATTATTTACTTTTTGTATTACTGTAGTGCCTAGGAGCCGTAGGCCTGAACCAAGATCTCATGGTGCTAGGTGCTGTATAAACACAGATCAAACATAGTCTCTGCCTCTAAGAGCTTATAATCTAAGAATAAAACAAGAGACTAGGGATGGATACAGGCAGACCAGTGGGGAAGTACAAGGAAACAATGAGACAATACTGGTTGGCCTGCTAGGCAGTGATCTCGGCACACCCACAGTCTAACCATTGGTGAGTTTTTTGTAGCCATCATGGAAAAGAAAAAATGTTGAGGAGAGTTTTGAAGGAGGACACTGAAGTAGCTTTGTGGGTGTTTACTGGGATCTCCTTCCAAGCATGAGGGGCAACCATAAAGGGGCTTGTTTGAAAAAGTAACAAATGGGTGGTGGAGGCTGGCATCATGGGCCGATTGAGGTGAGAGTTGACGTCTCGATAGGGAATGAGAGATGATACATGGGGTGGAGGTTAGGCATTGAAATGCCTTGAAGGTGAAGACAAGTAGCTTATGTTTGATGCAACAGCGAAGGAGGGAGGCATTGAAAGGAGGCAAAGAGAGGGTATGACATGGTCAAAACGACAGGCTAGGATAATGATGTTTGCAGCAACATTGTGAATAGATACGCGGGGTGGGGGCAAGATTGCATTTAGCAAGGCCAGAGAGAAAATTGTTGCAGTAATCAAGACGTGAGATGAGGAGAACTTGGGTGAGAGTTTTAGATGTGCAGATGGACAGGAAAGGCTGCATCTTAGAGATGTTATGCAGAAAGAATCTTTAGGCAGAAAGAAAGCTTTAGACATAGCCTGGAAGTGAGGACCTAGGGAGAGGTCCGAGACGAAGACGACAGCAAGGCTACAGGCCTGAGTGACAGGTGGTGGTGGCCACAGTGATTGAGAAAGGAGGTGGGGGGAGAACTCATGGGGAAGGAGAGACGATGAAGAGCTTTGTTCAGGCAGCTGTGATTGTGGGTGTGCGATTCTGTGAAGTTGTAGAAGTGGAGGAGTTTAGCTGGGAAGATGGCAGAACTGAAGGAGGAGAGAAGAAAATTTGTAGTAAAGGACGTCAGCCTTGTTATGGGATTTCCAACAGAGATGCTCCGAAGGGTGAGATCAGGAACGGAGGATGCAGATGCTCAGGTGAGCCAAGGCTGGGCAGTGGCCGGGCAGACCTTGCAATAGATGAGCAGGGGAAAGATTCAAAAGTGGAGGGGAGTGAGGAATGGCGAGAATCAACAGCCATATCAATGGAGGAGGAGGACAGAGCTGAGAGCAGATGAGAAGCCATCAATGCTGATGGACGAAAAGTCATGGAAAGGCCTGATGACAGGGCAGGGGTGGGTTGATGGGTGATGCTGAAAGTGCCCAGGTGATGGTCGGAGAGGGAGAACTCCACCACAGACAGGGAGCAGTGCGTGGTGAAGACCACGGCGCATGAACTGCCCTTTTGGCGAATGGGAGAGTTGGACCAGGGCCGCAGGTCCAGTGCGGAGGTGAGTGCGGTGGAATGTGCAGCTCTAGGTCTGGGTGGGTCATCAAGAGAGAAGTTGAAATTGACGGGGATGAAAGTGGGAGATGGTGAAGAGAGGCAGAGAGGGAGCCAGCAGTGGAAATCAGAGCTGAAGGCCGAGGGGGCAGAGTTGGGTAGATGGTAAATGACAGCGGCATGGAGGGGGAGGGGAGAGTCGGATGCAGTGCTGTTCTACAGAGCAGAGCGAGAGAGCAGGAAGGGGGAGAGGATTGGAAGCGTCACGAACAGGGAGGAGAAGCCAAGTGCCCATACTATGGTCTGATCCAGGGCGATAAGTGTGAGAGAAAGAGAAGCCAGCTGCAGAGTACGCGTCACATGAAGGTATCCAGGTCTCTGAGAGAGCCGGGAGCTGGAGAGGGAGAGTTATGAAGAGGTTGTGGCTGGCTGAGATCTTTTTGTTTAGAGATGGAGAGGGCATTCCAGAGAGAGCAAGAGAAGGGGAGGGGTGTGAGGTGAGGAACAGTGGCGCCAGAGGGGCGGAGGGTGGTGTCCGCGATAGGCACTGGCGGTGGAGAAGATGGGGAGGGAGGGCCAGGATTTAGGCAAATGTTCCTAGAGGTGAAGAGGAAGAGGAGGCAGAGGAGTAGGCGTGGATGTGAGATCAGGATTTGTGCTGGTGGGAGGAAAGGCAGGAGGAGGAGGAGGATGGGTGGATGCCATGATACAGACGTGGCGTGTAGGGAGAGCCCTGGGGGAGTGGCAGATGCCCAAGAGAACACAAAACAAAGTCTGAAAAATGCTGCGGGATGATGGGTGGACATTGGCACAAGAGGAACTCCCTGGTGCTTGCACCAGGCCCCCTGCTCGGAAGATACAATGCATTGCCCCAGGGAAGGGGAAGGAGGTGGCCAGGCTGCCCCACTGTGAGGCTCTGGCCAGGGGAGAGAACAGAACAGGACCATCTCCCTGGTGCTTGAACCTGTATTGGAAGATCCGTGATCCGCCGTTCTGTGTCCAGGTCCAAACTTCATAGCTGGTCTTTTATTCCTGGAGTAACCGGGAGCAAACTCCTGGCTCTGAACAGCAGGAAAGATCCGAATCCGATCCAGCTCTAAATTTAGCAGCACAAAGTGCAGCAATACTGTGTGCCTGACCTCAGCTGTGGATCCTGTCACTGCAGTGAACAATTTCAATGGCTCTCCAGCAGAGCTGCTGCTGACCCAGGAAAACTCAGGCATGGAGAGATTAAGTGATTTTCCTAGAGGTCACAGAGCACATCTGCATCGGAGCCAGGAAGAGAACCCAGCTCATCTTAGCTGCCACCGTGGGCCTTATCTGCTGTGCTTTCCTTCCTTTAGGCAGACAGCAGGGCAAATAGTCAAACCCATCAAGTCTGCTGGGAACAGGAGCTGAGACAAAGGTCAGCGCATGGGCACTACGATGCTTGTATTTACAGACCACTAATCTGGGCTGCTGCTCAACATGAAAGTCAGTTTCACTGGACTGATGGGGTCAGGTGGGTCACAGCAGGGCAATGATGAGTTGCTTTAGGGAAAAAGAAACACACAGAGCCAGGAGTGTAGAACTGGTAGGGATTAGCTGAGTTACAGCTATATCAGCAGTAGAGTACAGCACTGGCTCTCACTCCAGTGGTGCCACCAGGCACAGCTGCCACCCATGTCCTCAAGAGAAAAAATAGGAGCAGCAAGAGAAGAGATGCCTTCTAATGCCTTCTCCTTTGCATTTAGGGAGCCCTTCCTCCGGTGACATGGGCAAAGTGGGCAGGCGAGTGTGCAGAATGGAGTCAGCCAGCTAACCGTGGCATCGCTCTCCTCATCCCTGGAGGAACAAGTGCTGTAATTTTAGGGTGGAAACTAGGTTACCGAAAAAAAATGTTTGCAGCTCAGTACAGTGCAGCAGGATCGGCTGAATCAAACCAGCAGGTGCTTTTCTGCTAACGATAATGAAGGAGAAGCAGAGGCAAAAGTGCCAGTAAAATGCCTCACTGCAAGGCAGGGCTGCTGCCCTGCGGCTGGCGAGTTCTAATGCGTCGGCGTTCGTAAGCCAAGATGAATGTGGCTATACGTACAAGGCTAGTGGAGCTCGGTTATTTTTGTGCTGGTTATTCACGTGGGCAGTGTTTATGCTGCTTCATTTGCTCAGAAGACAAGGAAATCAGAGCAGATGAGAGGAAGGTAGCTCTATCGTTGGACTGGGAGTTCTGGATTCAAGTTTCTCAGCTCTGCCACAGACTCTCTGTCTCACTTTCCCACCTGCAAAACAGGGTTGTTAAATACTCCATCACTCCCATCCTTTAGATTGTGAGTTCCTTGAGGGAGGGGCAATCTCTGATTAGTTTGTACAGTGCCTAGCACAATGGAACCGTGACCTTGGCCGGCACCTCTAGGTAATACAAATAGTTCTAATGATAAAGGTGTCCAAGTGCCCGTGTTGTAATGTCATGCTAGAAATAGAACCCTGTCCCAACACACTTTTCAAAGATCCATGAGTCCTACCCCTGCCTATCACAACATGTGATCTACCTCATCCAGTGCACTAAATGCCCCTATAGCAACAATGCGGGTGAAACCAGGTAATCGCTATGCTCTTGAATGAACTCAGACAAGAAAATTATAAAAGACAAAAACATCCTGTCACCTGTGGGCAAACACTGTTCACAAAGCGATCACTGTATATCTGATTTCACTCCTTGTTCTCAAAGGAACAACACCTTCAAAAGATGAGCCTGGGAGCTTAAATTCATAACTGTGCTAGTCACTGATCATGGTCTTAATAAGGAAACTGGATTTATGGCTTATTTAAACAATCTGAAACCCACTAGCCTCCCTCCCCCCTCCCGCCCCTTTTTTGTCCCATGACTGCAGAGGTGTTAACTGGCCACTTCATCTTGAATGGTTCCTTGGAACATGTGTTAACTACTTATGCTAGACACCTGTTCCACCTTGTATTTCTCTGTGGTCCTCTGAGCACTTTTCTCTCCTTCACTAACAGAAAGTTTGTCTTTCACCCACAGAAGATGGTCCCATAAAAGACATGACTTCACCCACCTGGCCTCGCTAATATTCTGGGGCCAACCTGCTACAATAACATTGCACAGCTGAAGTTATGGCAGTTTCCTTAGTTTGTCCTATGGGCTGCGGAACTGCTGTGCTGCATCTTAGGGTGCTGCCCCTCCTTTCCACTGGTACTACCCCCAGCCCTGCCCCTGACATGCTCCTACATCAGGGCTCCCTGGAGGACAGCCTCATGTCTTTGTTCATCAGGTGATTGTTCATTTTGGGCCCCTTTACTCTGCTCTGGCCCTTTTACCCGGCATACAGGGGCTGGTATGGGGGGTAAGTATTTCAGCCCTGGACTTTAATACTTATCATGTGCTGTAAGTATTATACCTCAAGCTTACCTAGCTCCTTCCATTGGAGGACCTCAAAGCACATAAGAAGTGCTAACGAATTAAGCCTCTCTCTGGCCTATGAGTTAGGTACATATTATCCCCACAGATATGGAGGACAAAGGACTTGCTGAAGGTCAAAAAGCCCAGATCCCCACGTGCCAGGACCTATGCTTTATCCACAGATCTTCCTTTCTTCGTTTCATGTGTACAAATATTAGCTAATCACTCCTGCAGTAACTTTGGACACTCTTCTCCATGCTAATTCGAGTCTGTCATTTACCCTGCTCCTCTACGCTCCTTTGAACGCTCTTTTAAACAAGTCAGAAAATGGTATTTGGTGCCTGGCCCAGAGCAGCCATAGCCAAGTGGAAATCCCTGGGGCAAATCTTTCACCTGTGTTTCCTGGCGTGGAATCAAGCAGCTGAGCTTGCTTTGGGACACATTGCCACCAGAGTCCAGATCAGTTGGCCAAGAAGCCAGCTGCATCATCAATGAGAACGACCAGTGGAAGGGTGTGTTGGATTTGTGTTCTGAGACTGCATCTATTATCGGTCAACATGACGGAAGACAAATTGCAAAAGACAGCCTGTGAATACATTATCCATCAGGAAGTCTCTTGTCTCCTATCCAACTGGAGAGGATTTGGCTTCTGAATTGTCAGGTTTAATTCACTCCGGAGCCGGGATGTGTTGCTATTGCCAGCATGTCTGCTGCTGTTATAGGTTATCTTCAGGTGCCTTTGATAACCACCCCTTCTTATAGATAGGTAAATGTTCGGTGAAGGGAATAGCTATACATCATTCAAGTCCACAGGACTCACCCGATGGTGTTGGGAGCTAATGCAGTTGAAATGTGTCACTCACTGAAAAACTTTTAATGTCCCTCCTATACAGTTTAAACAACAACCATGGCACGTCTATCCTCTCTACTCTACGCTGGCTCTACTAAATGGATGAATTGCTCAGGACTCTGCCAGAGGTGAATGGCCAAAAGCTGATCCCATAATGGTCACAATTAAATGGTCATCTTGACGTGCAGTTACTCTGAGGAGTAATCGGGTCCACCTAACCAAGAGAAGAGGAAGAGCATCTTCTCACGTCCACTCACCAATCTAGTGAGGGGGGCATTAAACTAGCTTCAGTGGTGCCCGGTGACAACAGGCCACAAGAACAAATCATGCGACTCCAACTTACTTTCCTCCTTTGACAGGGTTACTGCCCTAATGGATGGAGGGAAGCTGTAGACATGATATATCTTGATTTTAATAAGGCTTTTGACACAGTCCCACATGACATTCTCATAAGCATATTAGAGAAATGTGGTCTAGGTGAAATGACTATAAGGTGGATGCATAATTGGTTGAAAGACCGTACTCAAAGAGTAGCTTTCAATGACAGATAGGGGAGACGTGCCTACTGGAGTCCTGTAAGGGTGGCGGTCTGTGCTGGGGTGGTACCGTTTCATTAATGCCTTCTATAATACAGTGGAGAGTATGCTTATAAACTTTGTGGCTGACACCGAGCTGGGCGGGATTACTAGCCCTTTGGAGGACAGGATTAGACTTCAAAAGGACCTTGGCCAATTAGAGAATTGGTCTGACATTAACAAGATGAAATTCAGTAAAGACAACTGCAAAGTGCTGCACTTAGGAAGCACTACATTTAGGAAGGAAAATCTGCTGTGAAGTATCCTTTCATGAGTCCTGGGTCTGACCAAAGGCAGCCCAGACAAGGTGCAGAGGATTCACACCAGAGAGTTCATTCATCTGCCTGGATGGGCACCACCAGTTGGAGCAGAGGTGTGGAGAAGATTTCCTAGGGTTACCTGGCAGAAGGAACTTAAATGAAAAATGTCAGCCACTCCCCTTGGTGCTTACTTTACCACGGGCCTGATCCACAGCTTACGTAATCCCACGATAATAGTGAGCCACCAGTGTGATGTGGGGCTGTGAAAAAGGCAATGCAGTCCTAGGAGGTATCAGGTGAAGTATTTCCAGTAGAGAGCGGGAAGTATCAGTGCCATTATACCAGGCACTGTTAAGACATCCTCTGGAGTACCGTGTACAATTTTGGTCACCCATAGTCAAGAAAGATGAATTCAAACTGCAGTTGGTGCAGAGAGGGGCGATTAGAATGAGCAGGGGAATGGAGGGCCTGTTTTGTGGGGTGATATTAAAAGAGTTTGGCTTGTTTTAGCCTAGCAAAATGAAGGTTGCTCTCTATAAATACATCTGGATGTAAACCCAAGGGTGGGTAAAGAGCTATTTAAGCTGAAGGACGTTGTTGGCAGAAGAACAAATGGGTATAAACTAGCCAGGACTAAATTTAGGCTGGACATTAGAAGAAGGTTTCTAACCATCAGAGAAGTGAGGCAAGAAACCTAACTTGTTTTAAGATGGAACCTGATAAATGTATTAACATGATTATACAACTTGGTTGCCTGTGACAGCAGGGGCCTGGACTGTGACTCAGGAAGTCCCTTCCAGTCCTGTCCTGTGAAGTCAGGAGAAACTCCTGTTGACTTCGGTGGTCTCTGTCTAGAGGTCCATAGTTAAGTCCTGATGTCCATGGCGTGAGAGCACAAGGCGCAGTGCAGCTCTTACACTGGGCCAGCCAGATGGCTGATTTCAGGGACACCTTTTTTGTACATGTAGTTTAAAGAAACCCCACTGAGAATGTGAGCTGAAGCCTTCCCATTTTCGAAGTCCGTGTTTCACCCTCACTCCCAGGTTAATCTTTAAGAGGGATAATTCCTAGCAGAAATTCTGCAATCTTTCTGCTGTCACCTCGCTGTCCAAAACCTATCCTTGAGTGATATTCATGGCAATCTCAGGAGGCCTTCTGTGGCTGATTGATGTCTATCTAAGCCGGTGGAACAGGGAGGATATTTACTACTCAGTGGAGAGCCCTTAAAAAAAGATGCTTTATTTGGGCTGTTTACAATACAGGAAATGTAATAAAGAATAGAGAACAAACTAAGTGAGGTAAGTATACCACACCTCCTCTTGGATCAGCATAACAGCCGTAATATACAAGCAGCCAGACTCTCACAGGTCACTTCTTGGCCATCACCTGAAGAAGGGAATAGCTTCTGTTTTCTAACTGATATATTGACACAATAAAAGCTATTATTACATTGCCTATCACCACTCACAATGGGAGAGCATTATAAAGAGGGTGATTGTTCCCCTTCGGAGAGCCACAGAGAGGGAGAGAGTGTGTGTGAGAGAGAGAGAGAGAGAGGAGAGAGATTTTTATGTTGCAAAGATATTTGATTGATTGATGTAT
The DNA here is from genome assembly GCF_026122565.2 of Emydura macquarii macquarii. Taxonomy (NCBI): domain Eukaryota; kingdom Metazoa; phylum Chordata; order Testudines; family Chelidae; genus Emydura; species Emydura macquarii. Next base: position 6,303,137 of record NW_027133607.1, on the reverse strand, counting down.
TGATTTGATTACACAGAATGAAAGGTGACTGTACCTGTTTTACATGTTAAAAATTCAGTGTGTTTTTTTTAATAATTGAGGTGAAATCTGTTATAACCAGATCGGGTTAGATACTGAAATGGGAAAGGATGAATATTTCACAAATATTAGGGGCTATTTTTTTTAGTGGACTATGTATGAGTCCATTATCATGTGTGAATTGACCAAGCTGTTGAGGTGGGCTGGGTCATTTAGTTTAATATGGATATTAGACCAACCAGGGCTGAGGGCTGCCTTCCTGCCCCCGCCTCCCCTCATCCCCCCCAAATATTGCATAGCACACATTTGTCACATAATAAGGAAGTAGAGAAATTGAGAGCAGATTCATCAACCACTTAAGTACACGCTCAAGCAGGCAGTCAAATACTATAGTGATAAGTGCAGTATAAGAACCTATATAAAATAGAATAGAAAATCTCTCTCTGTTTGGCAAGTCACTTAAATACATGCTTAAATCCCATAGACATCAATATGATTTATTCATGTGCTTAATATGAAGCATGTGCTTTGCTGAATCAGGGCCTTAGCCAAGGTGTCTTTGAGGCTATGAGAAAATTTAGTGACCAGTTTGGGAGCCCAAATTTCAAATATCAATACCAAACACTCCATTGATATTCCATGGGCTGCCATCTGTTCACTTGTGACACTGGGTACCTATTGTGTAATACCAAATAGTTTACAGAGCAATGGGACTGGGGCATGAAAACTTTTGCCAAGCCCAAGAATCGCAGTCCTTGCAGATTTCAGCATTTCAGAGTAGGAGGATGGGGCTAATGTAGGTTAATGTAGGGGTTAATGTAGGACTTGGAGATATAGGTTCAGTTCTTTGCTTTGACACAGAGTCCCTGTGGGACATTGAGCCAGTCACTTGCCTCTCTGTGCCTCAGTTTCCCAACAGGGCTGTGCTGTTCTCCCCTATTCCCCCTCAGTAAAAGGGGGATCATAGCAGGGGTGTTGTGCTAAATACATGTTAGACTGCAAGGCGCTCAGATGCCATGGGGATGGTGACCATGTATGTACCATAGACAGATCGTATACAGTCAATGCTATTGCACCAGCTCTAAGCAATAAAGGCAGGATACTGGGGCCAGGTCTCTGTCCCATTGTTTCCCCTCCATACCTTTGTCTGTCTTGTCTAGACTGTAAGCTCTTCAGAGCAGGGATTCTTTTACTATCTGGTATACAGCACCTAGCACATTGGGGCCCTGATTTCAGTTGGGGTCGCTAGGTGCCACTGGACTATAAATCATTATCATCCCATGCAGGAAGAACTCCCAGCGGGGAGCATTCATGAGAATTACCAAGGCTCTAACCCGAGCACCCCTGGGAGAGGAGAGAATCTGTAAAATATGTCACGCTTTATGGTATCAAAAAGCATCTTTGCCATGACATCCCTTAGCCTGAGTAAGCAGAGACTTTCATAGCAGCAGGGCTAGGAACAGAACCCAGGTCTCCTCGGTTACAGGGCGCTGATCCCCAGACCCAGGGACAAAGGAGACTTTTTCCCACCGGGGTGCTGAATCTTTGTTAAATACGGCCTCCTCATCCATATGATTAGGGCAGTGGTCCTCAAACGGTGGGGCATGCCTCCGCTAGGGGGGCGTGGAGGAGCATTTGGGGGGTGCAGCAGGGTCTGGCCCAGCCCCCACGGGAGGCAGGGAGGGAGCTCCATGCAGTCTCACACAGCCCCCAGCTCTGCTTTGGCCCCGGCCCTGCCCCCAGCCACAGCTCTGGCCCTGTCTGCGGCCCCACTCCCAGTTACAGTCCCACTCCTGGCCCCCAACCGTGGCTCTGCTCCCGGCCTCCGACCGCTGCTCTGCTCCCAGCCCTGCTCCCGACTGCAGCTCTGGCTCCACTCCTGGCTTTGACTCCCGACCGTGGCACCGGGGGGAGGGAAGGGGCGGACTGGGTAAAGGGGCGGGCATGACAGAAAAATTCTGGGGATCTCTGGATTAGGACATCTCCAGTGAGCCAAATCACTGCAGCGCTGGAGATTACTGCTTTTGGCACTTGGTACCCAACATTACTCATAGCAAATCCTCCTTCGATGTAAAAATACTGATGTGAGATTGACTTTGACAGCAGAACCCTCCTGCCCTCCCCTCTCCTCTGCCAGACATCCCACGCTACATATTTCAAAGCTTGACCTAAAGGGATTAGCCAGGTTTGGCTTTGTTTGGCTGGCACAAGGGGTGTGAATTACGCCGAGAGCAGCAGCGGCCGATTAGTTAATGTTGATGATCTCATTCACCAAAATGTTCCTTTTGAAACTTCAAGTTGTGTTCCGAGCTTTGTGATCCAAGAAAGGGGCTCAGCTAGAGGGAAAGAGAGACCGAGAAAGAGATGCTGCGCAATTCAAGTCAGCAGCTTTTGTGGCCAAATGCACTGGAAACCGAGTGGTAATTAGGAAGCATGCTGCAAATTTCCAATGCTTTGTGCAGGCAAGAGTTGAGATCCGCCTTCCCCCCTTCTTTATTTATTATTTACAAAGGATTTCTATGTGTGTGTGCACACACACACACACATAAAGGAGGCAATGGCAGGATTAAATTCCCATCTGATTTCCTTTCCCACAAATCTTGGAGCAGTCAATTTCAAAAACCTAACTTTGCTAGGCAAAGAGAGAACACGCTCTGGGTGTCTGAAGTTTCCTAGTGCAAAGCACACAGAAATTGGCTGCCCTCCTGCCCATAGACTCTGCAGCATAAGGTTAAAGCTGTATCTGCCACAATGGTGTTTATTGGCCCTTCCACTGAGAGGAAAGGCCATAATCCAAGCGCACAGAGGTGCAGCAAAGAAATAAAAATGAGTCAGGAGGAGAGTGTGGAGTTCAGGTAATTTTTTAAAAATTGGGGTTGAGTTCTGGGCAAAGGTTCACGGGGGTTCTTATTTTCTCCTAACCAGTTCCCACATCTCTATATGCAAAACCGGAGGTCAAAATGAGGCTACACGTGAGCATATATCGGAAACCCACATCTCTGAGCTGGTTGGCAAGGGGCAGGGACAGGCTTGGGGGTGGCGCTTCAGCAGTGGGTGGAGCTTGGACGAGAAATTCCCTTTGCATGGTATCCCTGTGTATGCTGTCAGGTGTTTCTTTCCCAGGAGTCTGTCCTGCTCCTTGCTACGGCTCAGTATTATCACTGAAGGTCTCTTTGTGCGTGGGGGTCCTTTGTAGTTTTCAGGTGTTTTTCTGTTAGCCTGACGCATACAAAACATTATTAAAGCTGGGATTTTGCCTCTTCCCTCTACAGAGGAAATGCCGAAGCACTATCCGCAAACTCTTCTGATGAAGTTGCTTCACCTTCCTCTTTGAAGAGCTGACAGCAGAGGCAGAAGAAATTGGGCCGGCTGCCAAGGATGGAAGTTGAGGTGAGAAGCGATGAAGTCATGGCGGGAAGGAATGGAAATTTGTTTTGAGGCGCTGTGTCGAAAGATTCCTTATCATCCTGTCCATGCATATTTCATGCCAGGGTATCTCACAGCCAACTGCCTGGTACTCTTGGATATAGAGATTTGAAAACAGGGTCCTTGCAATGTTTTTCTCTTATGCTGATAGCTACAGCATGAACGGCAGCAGGGCCAGCTCTCCTTCCCACTCCAGCACCAATGTACCTTCCCACTTGGGCCCTGCCCTGCAGCTGAAATTCATCCTTGAGCAAAGAGCTACGCAGCACTGTTTCAAGCCGGACTTCAGGCTGGGATTGGCAAAGAAGGGAGCTAGGCACCAGATGGGAGCTGGGAGCAGCTCCATTAGACAGTCCCAGTCTAAGCACGGCATAACCCTTGTGTGGCCCTCTGCTCAGGGGTGAATGTCAGCGAGAGAACCACCCGCAGGTTTCCAACTGCCTCTCCGATGTGGCTGATGTTCGCTCGGTAGTTCAGAGCTAGGCAGGATATGCGAACAGACTGGCTTGTGTGTGTGTGTGTGTGTGTGTGTGTGTGTGTGTTGGTGCGTGTGTTTACTGCTGCCCTCTACTGGTGGGACTGAGAACTACTGAACTGCAGGTATGTCATTAGCCCTATATTGTTAAGAGTTAGGAGTGATTCTCTTTAACACAAGTAATAGGTGACTTTGGCATCGGAGAGGGAAAATCAGAGTTCTATTGCCGCTGCCCTCCAGCATTATGAAGTGATGAGTGTTCATGATGTGGCACTAGCACCTGGAAGTTAAGGACTGCGTATCCTATTCCCAGGCCCCAGCGCCTGCAGGTTCATCCTTTATTTTGTTCTTTCCCCTCTTGGATGCTTTGCTGCTCTGAATATCTTTATTCCTTGCTTGTGGCCTGACTTTGCTGCCAGTGTAAAATTTTCTCTGACCTGGGGCCATCTGGAACGGAGCCCTTGGCTTGAGCAGTGAGGCACAGACGCAGCTGGATGCTGACTAGGCAACTGCTCCTGTGTCATTCTGAGTGGACGCATCCTGCAAGTGTCAATGCAATTCCGACAGCGGGCGTGGAGAGGTGGCTTAAACTTTGCTCAGCTGGCCCCAGCCACCTTTCTTCCCTGACAAAATCCTTCCTCTCCCAGCCTCTCCTGGACACATAGCGGGAAAGCTTAATTCCAAAGGCGTACCGATGAACTCATAGAACTCTACGAACCGACTGAAATTAATTCAATGGTTCAAGGACCATAATCAAGAGAGAGCCAGGACATTTAAAAAAATCGCTCTCACTGGCAGCACTATTACACTGAAGAGACAGTACTGTACTGAACAGATATGGGCCATAACCAGAAACCTGTAGCAGAAATGCACTTCTCTCTACCCCAGCATTTGGTTTGAATAAGATAGCATCTGGGGCTGAAACAGGGGAAGTTTGTCCCAAGTGGAAGAGTCTGATCAGGCCAGGAAGGGTTGCCTAGTGGGTAGGGCTGGGACTCAGGAGCCCTTGGTTCAATTCCTGGCCTAGCCCCATACTTCTCATGTGTGCTTGGGCAAAGGCTGTGTGAGTAGGTAGAAAGAATTGTCATGGCAGGTGCTTGGATACCGTTGTGATGAATGCAGGGTAAAAACGTGGCTAGGTTAGACAGGACACCAAGGTGATGGGCACCAGGAAGATGCGGTGTTCAGCTAGAACTATTACAATACAGAGGGTACCAACCGGCCTATCTTCGGTCTTGTGCAGCCAACAGGGGGCTTTGCAGGACCACCAGAGAGGCCTTCTTGGTGCTGTGATGTGGAGCACGGCTGGCCAGGAGCTCAGGCCCACCGAGGGCAATTCCGGGCCCCACGGCAGAGCACTCAATGGCTCCCCTAGACAGGGATGGCTGAGGTCCAAGTGGGCTTCCGCCCGAAGTTTTTACTTATTCATTATGCACCAGGCAGGTTCCTGGGTGACTGAGGAGGCAGTATCTGCTACTCAGCTTCCCAGGTCCCTTGGACGCCCCAGGGAGATTATTGGTGAACCCGGGAAGCTGCCTCCTCAGCCAGCCGGGAACCAGCATGGTGCATAATAAATAAGCTCGGCTCAGGCGAGGGGCAGAGAGCGTGAGTGGCAGGGGCCCCAGGAGAAGGGTGGGTGTGGGGGAGAGGCGGATACATAGCTATCCTCCCTTCTGCCCAGGCCCTTTTAAATCGCTGGGCCCCTGGGCAATTGCCCCGTTTGCCCCCCGTCTCCCCATTGGTGGGCCTGCGTGAGCTAGAAGCTGTTTGGAGGGGTTGGTAATTCGACCCAGTGGATGTTCCCTGAGTCTAAGCATTCAAATCACTCCACAAACCTAGTGTCAGTGGCATGCTTTTCTTCCCTGAGTTAGCCCAGAGCCAGTACCCGGCATGCTGCTGAATGCAGTGTGCTGCTGGGGCAACCGTCTTTCGGCTGACACACAAAGCTGTGCTCCTGACCACGTGTGGTTATTGAAGCTCCCATCACATCTCCTGTTAAATTAGGGGTGTCTCTGTGTGCCATTAAACTCTGGCCCTGCTCCATCCCGGGTGCATTTCAGTGCCAGAGGAATCAATTCCTATGCGTACGTACAGTTGATAAAATGCTTTGGCTTGCCGTGGGACTAAAGGTACCAGATTAGTTAGATATTTTCTTCTTTCAAACTAGTTCCCAATAACTAAAATTCTCCAGGAACCCTGCACTTTTCCTTCACGATGCCTGTCATGATTAAAAAGCCAGTTCTTATGCTGGCTTGATGGTTTATAGACAATAAGATTCATTTTGTGAGTATAGGCCCACATTAAGGAAACGCTTGTTAATTATCTTGTAGTTAATATGATAATTCAGCAAAAACATCACCTATTAAGAGCTCCTCATTAGCTAAAATGATTCTCATTTTTAACACACAAAGTCTCCAAGTTAATGAGGTTCACCTTCGATTTGTAGCGTGTTCGGAGATTAAAAGCTCCTTCCGTGTAGAACTCCTCGCATCATTCCATTTGTAAAAGAAGACACCAGTCATTCTTACATTTCTAACTGCTCCACTGTCTCTCTCATCCCCAGTTTCAAAGACTATATGTCAAAAAGCTACCTCCCTTCTTGAAAATCTTTCCATCCTGACATGTCTCCATCTCGTTGTTCTGTTTTTCTGAAATCAGTGCTACTGCAGGAGAAGTTAGAACAGACATGAGTCATGGGACAATTTGAGGACAACTCGGCCATCTCTATACCAGGTGGGCCAAACTCTGATCTCAGTGATATCAGCAAAAAATCCAAGTAACTCCATTGAAGTTGGTGAAATTTCTCTGGATTTCCACTGTGGTAAATGAAGTCAGCACTTGGCCAATTACGTTTGAAATGGTCCTGTTTTAAAACAGGCTTTTTTGGTAAACTGATTAGCCAGGGTTTTCAAAAGTGACTAGTGATTTTGGGAGCCCAACTTGAGATACATTAAAGGGGCTTGATTTTTAGAAGGTAGGTGCTCAGCGCTTCCTGAAAACCAGGCTCCTCCAAAAAATCTTACATTGGTACCCCCAGCATTGATGCCTCCAAAATTACTAGTCATTTTTGAGTATCTTGGCCATTGTGGTAAAGGATGACTGTGATTTATGTACGAAAGCAACTTCTACCTTCACCACACCTTCCTTTGTGACTGGCTGCCTGGTCTGGGCTGAGTGTCCCTACTGCAGGGTCGATACATAAGAACTGTTTAACCAATACGCCTTTTGAGGGGGGCTAGACCTTTAAATTTGGCACAGCTAGACAATGGCAGCTCAGAAGTGGCCATTTTGCAACTGGTGGCTGATGGCTGTTTGGCTGATGGCTGTCTCCCATATTGCTGCATTTCTTCTAGCTGTGCTCATAACTCCTCTAGTTTTTCCTTTCTTATTCTGGAGGAGATGAGGGCAAAAACCACGCCCGTGCTGAAAACAAACCAACAAACCCTATCCAGTCTGTGAGCATGAAATAAACTGGGGGAAAAGCTTCCTATCAACAAACCATGCCCTCCCTGACTCCCAAAAGGACAGTCTGCTCTACCTAGGCCTATCTTTTCCTATTGCTGTACTCGTGATCTAATTTTTGCTTAGACTTGTTACCTAAGTCTGTTCCTTCCAATGGAAATCCAAGCCATCTGCTGTTTCTCTCAAATAATACCGCCTCGATTTCCCCATCCTCGTCCTCTTCACTAGTTAGATTTATAGCACTGCTAATCCTCCACAGATAGATCATTCAGTTTAATTTCATAGCGACCCATAGATTAAAGAGCAGATCTAGTGTAAAAAGTGACTGTGGGAACTGCACTAATTTCTCAGTGGTTTCCATGGCAAATGGGTTCAGGGCAGAAGAAAAAAAATGTCTCCCCAGCAAACTCATCCTGGGATGGGTCCTTTCCTTCTCACACATCTCCAGTAATAAAGGCTTAGCAGCCCAAATTAAGAATGTAGTGACATCTGTGCAATACCACTGTCTTCAAAATATACCTTTGGGCAATCTCATTGCCAACAGTGTGGTTTAGTGGTAGAGCATTGGACTGGGACTCAGGAGACTTGGTTTGATTCTCAGGTTAGCGACTGGCCTGTTGAGTGACCTTGGGCAGGTCACATCACTGCTCTGTGCCTCGGTTTCCCCATCTGCAAAATGAGGATATTGACCTCCCTTGAGAAGTGCTCTGAAATCTCCTGAAGAAAAGGACTACAGTAGAACCTCAAAGATACAAACGCCAGAGTTACGAACTGACCGGTCAACTGAACACCACGTGGAACCGGAAGTAAGCAATCAGGCAGCAACGGAGAGGGGGAAAAAAAAGAAAGCAAATATTATACTGTGCCTATATTGCATCTTAAAGGTCAGCATGCAGAACAGAAGCCACTGACTGCAGGGTGCTGTGCCGTAACGTTTTGTTCAGAGTTACGAACATTTCAGAGTTACAAACATACTTCTACAAAAAAACTTCAGAAACAGACTTCAGCAAGAAACTGCAGAGCTGGAACTCATCTGCAAACTTGACACAATTGAACTGGGTCTGAACAGGAACTTGGAATGGTTCTCTCATTACAAGAAGTAATTGTCACTGTTCACACATTCTCACCTTCTAATCAAAGGTTGTGAATAGGCCTCATCTACTCTAACTGAATAGACTTTGCTAACACCTACCCTCCCCATTGTTGTTCCTTACCCTTGGATGTATATATATATATATATATATATATATATATATATATATATATATACCCCCTATCTGATTTCTATTTCTTGCATCTGACAAGTGGGTTGCAGCCCATGAAAGCTTATGCCTGCAGAAATTAAATTTGTTAGTCTTTAAAGTGCTACAGGACTCTCTAAACATCTCAGAGTTATGAACAACCTCCAGTCCCGACGTGTCTGTATCTTTGAGGTTCTACTGTATATAGAAGCTGGGTATTATTGTTAACTGGTTGGCATTGAATAAACAATTCTGATGGCGTACTGGAGGCTGCAGAATCCAGTTCGTGCTCTTTTAGCTGTGTGAGCCTTGCATGGGAGAGCAGGCTTGAAAAGCATTGCAGACACTCTAATCAACAGCCCCGTCTCTGAACACACACAAGGAGGAGGATCTGTTCAGGCAAAAGGTGCTGATTCTCCATAGGCCCTTTTTAGAGCAGATCTGCACTGTAAACACTTCAGTCATGCTACATAATCACTAGCTGCCAAGACTGAAAAATCCCTGTCTTGTCTGCCATCCCTCATACATAAGGCCCTCCAAGGTACTCGTTCCATGTTATTGCTGTTTATCATTTGTATTGCAGTAGCACTGAGAGGCTCCAACCCAGGTCAGGACCCCAGTTGTGCCCCAGCCCTTAGTAAGACACATCTCTGTCCCAAAGAGCAGTTCTATTCCCAGTCCTGCCACTAACCCATTGTGTGATCTTGGACAAGCCCCTTCACTTCTCTGGGTCCTCTCTTCCTCTCCCAGCTTTTGTCTGTCCTATTATTTGAGACTGTAAACGCTTTGGGGGCAGGGACTCTCTTATTGTGTTTGTACAGTATCTTGCACAATGGTGCTGATTTTGGTTGGGGTAAATTTAAGTTAGGGACAACCTTAATTCTGGCATTTCCTAACTTTTGAGTGCTTGACTTTTCAGCCTGAATATTCTTTTAGTGTAGGTTCTTTTAAATGTAATTTACTAAATTTAAAAAAACAAAATAAACTGAAAAACACCCCAGGCATTCCATCAGCAGATATCAGCTCTTTGAGTCTACCAAAAAGGCCTCTGCCACTTGAGTTAGTGGAGTAACTGATAGCAATAGTAGGTTGTCATCCTCTGTGTGGACCAGAACTAGAGGGGGAGGAACCACACCCTTTGCCAAAAGGGTCTCTCAGCTATTTGCTGACAGCAGGGAAGTGGGGAAACTCAGGACTCCTGGGTTCAATTCCAGGTTCTGGAGGGGAGTTTACGCTAGTGGTTGTAGACTGTTCTCCCCCTGTGTCCCCAGCCCATCAATGTCCTTCTCTACTCTAAAACACCTCTCCTTCATCCTGACATCTGCTCCTATACATTCACAACACTTCTGCTCTTATCCACCCACCCCCTGGCTCCCCTCTGCTTCTATCTGCCACCCGCCCCTCTCCCATCTCTGTCCTGTTCTTCACTGCATTGCATTGGAGTCAGACTGTTTCCTCCTTTCCTTTGCTTCCTGTGTGTCAGTACTGAGAGAGCCCAGGACAGAGTCTCTCTCTCTCTTCTCAGTTCCTGTGCCTGGTGCCACATGGGCTCCCTGCAACCAGGAGAAGCAAGTGCAGGAAAAGTCCTGCTCAGACTCTGCAGCCCTGGGCTGGAGCAGGCTCCCTCGCGCTGCGAGGATGGCACAGGCGCACTGTGCAGTTGGCATGTGGGAGCTGTAATGGGATGGAATGTGCTCAGTACAGACAGAATCTGTGGAGAATTTAGCTGCCAAACTCTAGCAAGTCTCTACTGAGCATGTGTGAAATGAGGGATTTTGGAGGCTTAGATCATGGCCAGATTTTCACAGTAACAGCACAAGGCATTTCTGTGACACTTGACAACCCTCTGGTCAGATTTCAAGTCCCTGTTCCAAACCACTGGAGCGTCTCACCACAACGGTTGTGTTTGCTTTTTTTTAACATGACAAGACGATGTGTTTCTCCCTAATCTTGTTCTTGGAGACAGCTGCACTGTTTTTGCTGAAACTTTCCCAAGAATTCTGGCTAAGGCAGACACCCAGCATAGGAAATTTCAGCCCAAAGGGTTAAAGTTTGGCAGAGTTATATGCAACAAGAGCAGGGTCTTATAATGGGAAGCGTCAGGCAACCTTAAATAAAGGTGGCACTACCAGCTCTGCCTGTGAACGTGTTTAGAGTCAGAAAGAGCAGAGGCACGTGAGTATCCAATTAACAATCACGTTGTCCTTAATGGAGCCTGGCTATGCCCTCACTGCTGTGGGTGAGTGACACAGGGTGGGTGGCCCTTCAAGCGTTCAGCCTGCAACACATCAGCTACTCGCCTTTGTCCCAGCTGATCCTTATCAGCTGGAGATGAGGTGGCTCAGCTCAGTTACCAGACCCAGCTGGGGGAGAGCTGGGGCTTTCCATAAAGAGCTGGGTGAATACAGTGGGAGATGGAGAGGCAAGGTTCAGTTCTCTGAAAGAAGACTAAGACTAGCAGACAGGCTATTCCCAGCAAGAGCTGGAGCTTGACTGGAGGCAGGAGTCTATAAAGTCGTCTGGCCAGAGTGCGAAGTCCTTCCTATGACCCAAGCAGGCCAAAGGGTAGCCGGGGAAACTAAGGCAGAGTTGCTGCATCCATACATCCAGCCACAAGGGGTCGTGCTGGAGAAGCAACTTTGCTACCGTGTTGCTTCTATTGGCTTCAATGGACAGGACCGACCCCAAGACAGTATATATTTAGTGCTGCTGTACAATGGACTGAGAATATAAATGCTGGTTCTGTCAATATGCCCAGATCATGTTCCTCTGTATGGCTATTTCAGTGCCATTTAATGTGCACTTAGCTTGGAGATGATTCCTACCCAACTGCATCACTTTACACTTAGACCCATTAAATTTCATATTCCACCTCTGAGCCTGTTCACCTAATCTATCAAGATTATTTTGTGAAATGGCTACATCCTTGTGCGTCTTAACCGCTGCCCTTCTTTTATTATCGTCTGCAAATTTAATGATCTACCATGTCTGAATCATTAATAAAAACATTAGAGGATATCAGTCCCAATATAGATCTTGGTGAGATTCCACTGCTCCCCAGCTCTGCAATGATTGTGTTTTATTATCGGCGTTGGAGTGCTTCCCCTAAAATAAAACACACAGGGAAATATAGTCTGTGCCCCAGTAAGTTTCCAGTGTGAATGGACAGACAATACAATAAATGCCCCTGCCCTAAGAAAGGCTCCTTTTATAACAGATTGCTGCCACTGTTCCAGCTGAAGGGGGCGAGTCATCAAGCAGGTGGAACTTCGATCAGAACTGTTCAGGTTATTCTTAGTAGTGGTTTCATAGTTTGTGCCTAGAAGTCCCCACTGAGATCTAGACCCCATTGTGTTGGGTGCTGTACATAGATGACACCTGCCTTTTTAGCTGACATGCCAGCAATTGAACCAGCGACTTCTAGAGCTGAAAATATGAGCTGCTACCGACAGCCATGCATCTACAGGGGGCCGATGTAACAGCTCATATCCCTGTGGATTGGTACAGAGGGAGCCTTGTTACACACTCACCAGTGGGTTACACATAAGGCCATTCATTTTTGGGTTTTAGTTTGTTTAAAATTTCCTGGGAATTTATCAGTGTTTATTACAAAAATTAAAAATGGGTGCAGAAAATCAACTTCACAGTTTTCTGTGTAAATATTGGGGGGCAGAAAAAAAGTAACAAACAGAGAAAATGTAGATTATTAAAAATGAAAGCAGTTTATGCTTTGGTTTATTCAATGAACTGTACCTTAACAGTACATACACACGTGCATGTGTGTCTCCCACTATGTTGCCTTACTTTAACAGCATCACATATACACTTAGACTAATTTATTAACATCAACACAACTACCCACTGTAACGTAATTGGGTTTTTGTAATATAGTCAGTATGTTCATGTAACGCAGTGGTCCAAAATTTAGGTGAAAAAATCAGTAAAAACCCCATAACAGCTTTTTGAAAACCTGCAAACTGTTCAGTGAAAACTGAACAGAAAGCCTTAGTTACACCTAGGGAGCTGTGGTCTACACTACAGATTCAGGTCGATGTAAGCTGCCTTATGTCGACCTAACTATGTAAGTGTCTACACTAAAGTGCAACTCCCACCGATGTAACTTGCTCACAACACTGGCTCACAACTCCACCTCCGCAAGAGGTGTAGCGCTTAGGTCATTCTAGTCCGGTCAATTCAGAAGCCACTCCCCACTGCCCCATGCTGCCAGTTCAATCGGTGCAATCGCTTCTGGTGAGGAGGTGTACTGCCAACACAAGGAGTGTAGTGTGGGCATGCAAAAGCGAGTGAATGACTGCTGTGGCTGTACCTCGACGTCACTTCAGTCAATGTAGTTTTATAGTGTAGACTTGCCCCAAGACTGTCTCCATCCTGAAGAGCTTATAGTCCAAACAGACAAGATGGGCAAAGTGGTGAGGAAACTTGCCCAAATTCACACAGCAGACTCAGTGCAGAGCTCAGCTTTCCTGGCTCCCAGGTTGTGGTGCCTCTCCTACCAGTGGATAACGGATTACTCCCTTATTTTCGGTAACCTCAGGCACACGCCACTGCAGCTCTGGTGGACTCTGAGTCTGTCTAGGCAATCTAATCTGTCTGTGCTGAGATCCTCACTGTGGCATGTGGGCAGCTCTGTAGCCCCTGGGGAACTGGTGCAGTTTTGCTGCCCTATGAGTCCCCTAGGAACTGTACTGCACAAAACTCTCTGCACCGCAGAGCACCGGGGAGTTTAGGAGGAGTTGATACTGTGGAGTGGGAGCACATGGGCAGTTCTGAGGCTGGTGTCGAGACTTTCTCACGCCAAGCCTGCCTTCTCTGGGAAGGGAAGGATTTGTATTCCAGCCCGGACACTGTGTGACTCACAAATAAGGGTTAAATGGCAGCTCACCCTGATGATTTCTCTTTTATTACAGGCAAACCAAGGATGTCAAACTCCTAGCCATGCAAGCCTTCTCCTCATGCCAGGCACAGAGGGGCTGTTGTAAGAGTGGGACACACGGAAGTGCTGGTAAGAGACTGGTCTTTGTTGCCTGGACCCAGGTTACAACATTTAATGCCCTTGTGACATGAAAGGAGTCCAGCTGTGTGAAATGCTTCAGCTCCATAGAACCAGGGTTCATTAGGGTCAGCTCAGCCCTCAATCCTTCCCATCTAGAGGAAGGGAACTGATCCTACCTTTGTCACAGGCTCCAGGCTCTTACTCTGTAGGAGTTCAGGTGGTGCTCAGGTCGGCAGATCAGGCCCAAACGATGGCTGTGCAGTGGGCTCTGTGCAGGGGGCATAATGATGATGATGTTAGACAGGTTAGACGTGGGGTTGGTCCTGCTTGGAGCAGGGGGTTGGACTAGATGATCTCCTGAGGTCCCTTCCAACCCTAATCTTCTATGACTCTATGAGACTGAGTAATGCTGGGAGTGGTACACGTGGATGTGAAGGGGTTTGGAAAGCATTGGAGGGAGGGATGCAATAGTGTGTCCCTTTACCCTCAGCGTATTGGTATAACATGAGGCCTCCCGCGGTAGATCTTGGTACCCCAGCTGGGAGAATCCGTGTGCGGGGACCTGCTACTTCTCTGCTAAAGAGCGAGCATTAAACCTCTCCCCATGTGCAGGCCTCCGTTTTCTTTTCTGTAGGCAGCACCTGGCTTGTGAGGTGAGACATGCAAAGATCCCATTGTGTTTGGTAAGAAGGGGAGGTTGTGCCAATATCCTGCCTTCAGTTCACTCGTGCTCCCCAGCCCTTGAAGCACTCTGCTGGTTGGTATCTCTGATGAGCAAGAGGTGGCTGTAATTTGGGGATCCTCTAGGGTGGAAGAGAAGACAATCTGCAATTAATTTAGGAAGCAGCATGGTATCAGTTATTTTCTCTCTGGCTCCCATGCAGCTGCATCTGGAATATTGTATTTCATTCTGGGCACCAGGTTGCCAGCAAGATATTGACGAATTGGAGGGAGTTCAGAGAAGAGCGGCAAAAACAATCAAGGAGCTGGAGGGATTTGATTTACAGGGAAAGATTAAAAAGAGCTAAATCTGTCTAGCTTGGCTAAGCAGTGACTAAGGGCAGGGGACACATGATCACAGTTGAGAGATATTTGAAGGTTGTAGACAGCAAGGAGGGAGAGGAATTGTTTAGAATGATGCATGGGAGTGTAAATAGGAGGGAACTGAGAGGTATACAATTTAAAGCTGAACATCAGGGAGAACTTCCTGACAGTGAGATGTTCTGAGGATATGGAATAGTCTCCCAAGGGAAGTGATGGCAGCTCCAGCACCTGGGATGTTTAAAATGAGACTAGCTAAACTATCCCAACATGGGATACAGGCAAGGCAAGTTCTAGTCCTGTAAGTGAATTGCTCTGGGCCAGTCCCTCCACATCTTTGTGTTTTCCCTCCCACCCTTTGTCTTGTCTGTTTAAATTTTAAGCTTCTCAGGGCGGGGGCTATCTCTTGCCAAGTCTCTGTACATGTCTAGCACAAGGGGTCCCCGATCTTGGCGCTACTGTGATAAAAAGAATAATATTTTTTTAAAGGTACCCTAGAGAACGATCCTGCATTGGCCAAGGGGAGATGGTCTGGCTGATCTACTAGGTGCTTCGATGAATATATAGTAAACTTTGTCCTTTGTCACAGCTCTGTTTGCCAGTGGGAGACCGAGCCTGGTTCCTGGACTTAGATCTTGGGCCCTTCACTAAAGAAGTCGTTCTGCTGACAGCACCCCCTGGGATTCTGTATTGTATCGGAGGGGAGGGGGGAGAGAAGGGGGTGTAAGAAAGGCTGCCGTTAGCAAAGCCAGGCCTGAGGCTTGATTTGACTTGAGGGGAAGGCGTTTTGGTGGAGGCTTGACGTCTTGACATTGATCAACATCTAAAGGAAGCTCAGAAACAAAGGGTCCCTCCGCTCCCTTTTAATTTTACTGCAATGGAAAATTGTACTATTTATCCTCGTGGTCTCTGCAGCCCAAGGAAAGGCTGGTTTTCTTTGCATGTTCCTGCTTTTCACAGATCTTTCAAGGGTGTGAATTATGTTTTGCAGCAAGCATGAGAACTCACTTTCTTCCTTTAAGGATTTTTCTCTGCAGGGCCTCACTTAACTTGAATTGAGAGAGAGGGACTGTATCAATGTGGTGAGAGAGGTGACTAACTCTACTTAACCAACCTGTGTGAGCTGATCACAGGATTCCTGAGTTCGAATCCTAGCTCTGACACTGACTCCATGTGTGGTCTTGAGCAAGTTACTTAACCCCTTTGTGTCTCAGTAAAATTGGTATTTATAAATAAATTTTCCCTTCCTCACAGGGTTGCTGTGAGAATTAATTTCATTAACACTTGTGAAGAAAATTGAAGATGTTAAATATTGGGACAAATATATGGTCACCTAGGAACTATGAGCTGGGTAGGTCTCAGCTGGCATTCTGTGTCCAATTTTGATCACCACTGTATAGAAAGGATGTAGAGAAACTGAAAGGATCCAGAGGTGAGCAACAAAGATGATCAAAGGGATGGAATACCAGCCATATGAGAAAAGGCGGAAGGAACTGGGTTTGCTTAGTTTGGAAAAGAGGAGATAAGAGAGGACATGACAGTGGTCTTCAAATACTTGAAAGGCTGCCATAAAAAAAGTTGTTCTCTCTTGCTACAGAGGGCAGGACAAAAAGCGGTGGGTTCAAACTACAGCACAGCAGATTTATATGAAATCTCCGGAAAAGCTTCCTAACTGTAAGAACAGTAGGACCATGGAACAGACTGCCTAGGGAGGTTGTAGAAGTGCCTTCGCTGGAGGCTTTCAAAAGGAGGCTGGATAGCCGTCTGTCTTGGATGGTTTAGACACAACAAATCCCGCATCTTGGCAGGGGGTTAGACTAAATGACCCTTGCGGTCCCTTCTAGCCCTATAGTTCTATGATTCCGTGAATATTTAAGCACCAAAAGTGTACCCAGTGCTATACAAGACAGACTCTGCCCCAAATAACTTAGGTTGTGGTTGTCTGGCAGCTGGGTTTGGCCACTGTCGGAAGACAGGATACTGGGCTAGATGGACCATTGGTCTGACTGAGTCTGGCCATTCTTTTGTCTCTATTTTACACACCGCGGCTACTTAGAACTGCATGGTGATGTCAGGGATAGAACTGCAAATGTCCTGTTCCAAAACGTCTGCCACGTGAGCTAAAGGAGAATCTCCCTTAGCTATTTGCAGTACAGGAGCTATGAACACAACTGAGCAGTTCTGATTCCATCCACTAAATGAAACTGGTGCATATTTCACTAGCCAATTAATTGTAGTAATATTGTTGTCTCCTTTTATGAGTTCTTCATAAACTTCCATGCGTCTGCCGAACCTCTCACCAGGATAGCTGCATGATTTTAGATAGGGTTTTTCTCCATAACAACCCATCTTCCCCTCCTGCTGCCTGATCCTGGGGGTTTTCCTTAACGGTTTTTATATAAATGCTTTCCAGACTTGGGAGTGCTTTTATCAAATGAAAGGGGGGAAAAAAAGAGCTTGCTTGCCTGGCTGGGGTTCTGCAAACTCTCCTGACAATGCTGACTCTGTACTTCATAATTCACTGCATGCAGCAGGGCAAGCTGAAGATGAAGAGAAAATCCTCATCCACATCCAAATAACTGCAGTGAAGGAACACAATAAATGGTTGGTAAGGTATTGTAATCAAGTGGCTAGTGCATATATCATCCGCTGGACAGAATCAGAAATGATCAACTGTGTATCATGTGCCCTATATTGTATGCTTTTGATGGTGAGTCTCCTTTAATTCAAGTAATAGGGGATTGTGATTTTGTGTCTGAATTCCATCTCTGATGCCCCTGTGAGGTTCAGAGTAGTCACAGAATGTAGAATGTCTGCATTGGTGAGCCAGGGATCTGTCACAGTACAATTGTCTCCTTAGCTGGATAAATATTCCATTATATTTCCCCCTTCTTCTGCAAGGGTTTTGTGCTGGTAGAAGCAGCTCTGGATGCTGAAGCCCAGCCCACTATTCAGTCCCAGAATAGATACAGCCTGGTCATTGCCTCCTCTAATCTCCCTCTTTGTGGGGTGACAGAGTTGTTCTTCTCCATGGCCTGTTCACTCTTGGCGAGTCTGCCAGCCCGGTGGGTGGTTAGTGCCAGCGGTGGTGGTGGCGGCAGCTTCTCTTGTGATGTGGGCACCTTACTGGACTGAGACCATCCACTCGTTTCACAGAGCAGCCGCCGGCTGGTATTTTGGGGCTCTAGTTATATTTTGACTGGATCTGAACCAGCTACTTGGAGGTGTGAGGCGCCATATCCCATCCCTGAAAAATCCCCTGGGGGACGATCATCTACCAGCTGTAAATGTGTTAGTGTAGCCCACTGGTGTGGGTGTTACGGCTCGCCGATCCATACAGGCTAGGAGTCTGTTACAGCCCCACTTAGGATAGCTTGGCTCTATAGCGCCATCTGTGGCAGTTTGTGCTTTTAGCTGTAGAGGGTGCCCGGTTCAGTCCCCGGTGCATGGGCCAAGATGGCAGTCGTCTCACTGGGTCTCTTCCTCTATTCCTGGCTGGACCTTGTGAGACCCTCAGGTCTGACAGAAGCAGCTTTACTTCTTGTGTTAGAGGAGAATCTCCACTAATAATGATGGGCGAAGGGGGGGATTGGGGAGCCCTTCTGTAATGATTGCCATTGTAGGATGTACCTGTGGGCAGAACCAGGCACTTCCAGTACTAAAAGCATGCGCTAGCGTCTCTAGCTGGTAGGTGTAGCAGATGCATATCTCTGTGGACCAGCTGCTAGGGGAGAGATGTGTAACATGCTGAACCGTGGGTTACACTTACTCAGGCATTGGGAGTTTTGCCGAAGTAAGGACTGCAGGATTTGGTCAGAGGCAAACCCATTTAAAATGGGTTAAAATACCACCTCTGAATCAGCTCCACAAATGTCAGCAGCTTAGCGTTGCTTCTCACCCTGAGCTGAACAGAGTTAGCAATCTGTTTCTGTTTCCAGGGAGCGAAGAGGTGCGTGCTTGTTTGCCAGAGTGCAAGCCTCTAGCAAACAGTTTGCTGCAGATCTAGCTAGAAGCTGCCTTAACCCCACCGTTGCCATCAGCCATGAAATGAGAGCACTGAGAACTTTGCACAATTTGTGCGGAACAGCGAGAGCTGTCCAACACTGTTTTCTTGAGCTCGAACCTCCGTCACTGCTATTTCACACTCCTGACTCTCCATGGGGAGAAAAACTGTCATCCCCTGTGGTTGTGGCATTGCCATACAGATGCAGCTAAGAAGCGTTTGCTGACTTTGCTTATTTCAGCTTCCAGTATGACTCCATTTCCACTTCCCTTCTCATTCCTAATTTCCTTAATTCATCCAGGACAAATCTAGCGCTCTTGTACCACTAAGACAATTTGTTTGGCGTTATGTTTGAATCGCAGGCTGTGTCTGTTTGAATTTTTCTCCTTACATTTACACTGTCCTTTCTCTGTCCTAGCACTTCCATGTCTGCGTGTGTACCCTTCTGCACACCTCCCCTCCCATATTTACACATAAACAAGCCATATACACTGAGATAGAGATGTGAACTGATTTTCAGTGGTGTTCCCAGTTCCTATTGGCATCAGTGGGAGTTGTGGGTGCTCGGCACTTATGAAAATCAGGCCAGTAGGTAATGCACATTGGTCGAGGTTTTCAAAACTGGCATAGAAATTTGGCCACACAACTCTCATTGTAATTAACAAAATCCCCAATGAGTTATAACCATATCAGCCATTACATGTGTCATTCCTGCATACAGGAAGTGAAGAAATACATCCTATCCAATTTGAATTGCAAGATGAATTTTTCATATAGGCGGAATATACTGCAATTGCTCAGACTGGAATTTGGTCAGGACTAACACCCTATTTTAAATGTGCCAGGGGATATTGAATGACTCTGAATGAGCAAGATGTCTGTTTTGTGCTTCAGCTAAAATATGCAATGTGCTGGAGTGTCCCTAACATTGTGCTGGGGTCCTGGATTGGCCCAGGGAGTAACTATGACCCACTGAAGGACCTCCGGAATTATTAGAGGCAAAGGCGGAAGAGTTTCCTTCTCCGAGTCGGTGCTAATGATCAGACCAGAGGAATCCTGAGCAAACATAGCCACTGTGTAGCAGTAACAAGGCGAAAGAAGGGATGCCTCCTCTGATGGACCCTCCCCCCCCCGCGCACACACACTCACAAAAGCAGCTTCATTATTTCCAGGAGCCCAGTAAACTGAGGAGGAAGGTCAGCCTGTGCCATGAGAGAGTATTTCAAACTAATTGAATCACTGGATTAGCTAATGCAGTATCCATTAAGCGTGAGCACCATGGATTCCCAGAGGACAATGCTGCCACAGTGGACAGCGAGGAAGCCCCCAACTATTTCTTGAACGCATATGACTCTCCAACTCCGATGCTGTAAATTGCTTCCTGGGTGACATCACTGCACGTGCTGCTAGGCGGAGGGAGGACTGGAATGAGGAGGTCAGAGGTTTTCCAGATGATCCTGAAAGATAGGAGAGGCCAAATATGTTATTGGCATGGTTGGGGACAGGGAAATGACAGCAAGGCTGAGAACTTGGCCACATCCCTGGTTGAGAGGAGCAGTTGGAATCTGCAGAAACACTTGAGCATATTTTGGATGGGAAAGGCTTGTGAAGCGAGAAGCAGTCGGCAATGCATCTTGGCCCAGGGCACCGAGTGCCTGGCAGATGGCAGGAGAGTGTGATGGAGGATTTAAATATGGCGGGCCAGGTCCATCCTCAGTGTAAATCAGCACAGTGCCTGGAGCTGCACTGATCCACACCAGGAGAGGATCTGGGCCAGCCACGTCCCCTTTGTGGTTGGAACCGTGCTGTCTACAGTGCTAGTGATGCTGTGCTGTAGCACAATTCCTCTGACCAGGATGCATGGGGATTCTCTTCCTTTTTCTACGAGCGTCGTAACACTGTGCTAGCTGCTCCCCTTAGGAAGTGTGTCCTCCACTGGAGTTTCCTAGGGCCATGTGACGTGCCTGGCACACACTGGTCAGAGAAATTGGATGAACCAGCTCAGGTCTGTTCCTGCATATGGGGACAGAGTCCAGAGCTCCACAGGTAGGGCTGATGTTTCCAGACTGGTGCGCCACTTCTTAAAGCCTAATAGCATTTTCAACAGTGCTGCCCTTATCCCCCAATTGGGACCATCCAGGAATGACAAGGCCAGTGTCTCCGAAGAGGAGTGGTGGAAGACCAGCTACTTGGGATGCATTAACTCTGGACAAAATGCTCAGCGATATATCGTAGGCAGGGAGTAACCCTATGCTGTCCCAGGGGTAGCCCTTGACCTAATAGGTCTTTCCTATCTTTAAATACATCTTTTAAAATAACTTATCGTGTGTTGTTGCCAAGATTCCGGATGAATCTTACTTCTAGCGTCTAGAAACTAACATCAATCTACTTACAAAACAGGAAAGTTTGAGGTATCTTTGTGTCTCTCTCTCTAGATATATATCTTTCGTGGCTGCTGGACCACACATGCAATGATAGGTCACCTTGTATTCTTCCAGGAAGAACTGCCCTTTGGCAATCTAAATATAGATGTATGTAAGGAAACAAACCATACCTTTGTAAATTTCCCCATCAGCAGCTGTGATGGGACATAACTATTGCTT
The DNA here is from genome assembly GCF_026122565.2 of Emydura macquarii macquarii. NCBI lineage: Eukaryota > Metazoa > Chordata > Testudines > Chelidae > Emydura > Emydura macquarii. Next base: position 6,281,854 of record NW_027133607.1, on the reverse strand, counting down.
AGCAGAGACTAGTTTTGTAGTCTGTGTGTGTCTAGGGGGAGAGCCATCTATTGTTTCCCATTGAAGATTTATTACATTTTCTGTTTAGACTGAATAATTTATCCTGTATGAAACCCTGCAACCCTTTGCCGGTTAAGGGAGAAGAATCTAGCTGGAGTTGCCCAACAACAACAAAAAGCGTTACCCTAATACAAGCACAACAGCAGGCAACAGACAACACGAAGGGGGGCAGGCAATGGGTGGCTGCCGCTTGCACTGCGGGAGACCTTGATGGTTATGTATCTTTTGTCATTACTTTATAATGATGAGCTCCGTTGTTAGGAGCCATTCATTACCACTTAGACTGTGCAGTCTGATGCTGATTTGATAGGATCCAATTTAGCATTTCACTCTAGGCTCCATTCCAGAGCCATTTTGTTTTAGATGTAAAAGGCAGTTTGATGTCGCCTTGATGGTGTTTTAAACTGCCGTAAAAAATGCTGGCGTGGCAGTTCGGCAGTTGTCTGACTAGGGAGGACATTGCTGGTTTGCATCTTAAGGGAGCCGCTTTTCTTTGTACTGAAATACCGGCGAAGGGGGAGGAAGTGTGTTTCCAAGCTTTTGACACACACACTAGGTAAAGCACTGGAGAATGTAGGGCAGGGAACGGGACAATCCTGCATCAGCCACTGGGAGAATTGGGGGTGTGGAATGGGTGACTGAGGAGGTACAAAATTCAGATGGATTTACTCCAGTGTTGAGGGGTGAATTTGGATATGGCATTTTGGCTTCTCCCATTCTAAGGAAAGAGTGCCAGTGTGGTCCAGATCTGAAATTTCCCAAGGTATTGGGAAGGAGTGTGTCTGGATCAAGGCCCGTCTCTAACTTTGGGATTCTATGTATTGGACAGAAGCTAGACTCCATTACTGAAGCTGACTCGAAATTCCTCTGTCTGCTAGGGATGGGCAAGAGTTCTGGACAGAACAAGACTTGCTCCAAAACCAAGCTGTTCTAAGATTATTAAAAAAAAAAAGATTTAATATTTTTCCTTATTATTTTTGCCCCCTGAGGTTCATGTCGCCTCTGAACTCCCTGGTGCTGGGACCAGAAGTGTAAAAATATATCTGGTCTCATTGGGTTTCCTGCCTGAGCAAAGGCAGGGAGGAGCCCACTTCTCATGGCAGGAAACCCAATGATGTGTAGACTCAAGTGTTTGAGAGGCGCCTCTGAACATTCACATTCTTATGCGGATCAGAACCCTGAACCTTTCCAGAATCACCTACCCCACCCGAGTAACTCGGCTGGACACTGGGGAACCCTTATCCACTGAACAGCTACTAACTTCTGTCTTCTTGACACCCATGTGTGCATGTAGAAGGCTGCTCCAGCTTTCTCTACTCTGAAAGAGCCGCTGCATGTGGCCGTGCTGTGGGAGCTGGACTACACCATGTGCACAGATGCTTGCCATCCTTTCCCCACCTTTCCCGCACTGTGCCCCTGTATTGAAAGCTTTCCAGGCTTGTGTGGGAGTTCAGTGGTCTTGATCATTTGAGTAAGATGCAAACCCTGATCTGGAGTTCTCTCTCTCTCCCCTGAAATAGGAGTTGGGCTGCTAGTTATGTATTTTTCACTTAGCACTTGCATTTCACTTTTTCCTCCAGAGAGAGGAGACTACATTTAAACTAGGTGATGCTGAAGAGACCTCTAACTGGAAACCTGTGCCATGCAAACAAAGATTCTGGCTGGAAAGTCCTTCTCGCAATGAAGAATTTACATTTTGCCAGAGCCAAATGGCAGACAAATGTCAAAAGCCTGGAGAGCATCTTCTGAGTGGCTGATTTTCCAGTGCATTCTAAATTTGGCCCAACACATTCCCTCATCATTAATAATTTTCACTTACTCTAGCAGGGATACATGGTTGCATTAAGACCAGGCCTCTGACTGCCAGATCATGGGACTGGGTGACAGGAGATGGATCACTCGATAATTGCTATACTTTGTTCATCCCCTCTGAAGCATCTGGCACCAGCCACCGTTGGAAGACAGGATCCTAGACTAGATGGACCTTTGGTCTGACCCAGTATGGCTGTTTTTATGACAGTAGCATATGAGTTCAGCTGTCTTCCAGGTGTTTTAAAGTGATATGACTCAGCTGTGATCAGAGTAAGATACTTAAGCACCCACGGGAAGGTAACACAAACCATGACAGAAACTGAAAGGTGTGTGTGAGGAAGAGTGACTTTGGGTCAGGAAGACCTGTCGTGAAGGCTGGCTGGCCTTTTGGGGTTGAGTGATATTAGGCACCCAATTCTGTAGGGTCTGTGGGTGAACAATATCACTGATGGAGAAGAACTGGTAGAACTTTCTTGTCCGTCTCCTTGCCAGTGTACGATTGCGCTTTGATCCTGTAGGCCACCAAATGTGAGTCTGAGATATTCTCTTTGCGGTTCTGGCTTGTTTTCGTGTTTCCTTTCATTGTTCTTTGCTCTGCCCACTTTGGTAACCTAACAATCTGCAAATCATCGCAAGTATAATATGGGGCACCCTGCAGCACATATGAAGGCCTTCAGACAAAGCTCCTAATTGCTCTCTCCTATGTCAGTAATTGTAGTATGATTCTGCTCTGTAATGAAAAACATATCTGAGTGGTAAGCATGAAAACTAATGAGAGAGCCATTGTTCCACTGATTAGAAAGGCGAATCAGCAGCAGACCAGGAAGTGAGCAATTGCACTGAAGAAAATGGATGGCTCAGGGGACTGAGTGATAGTAGCTAGAGATGGAAAAGACCTATTAGATCATCTCATCCCACTCTGGTCAGTGCAGAATTGTTCCCTACAGTGCACTCCTGAGTGCTCTGACCAACCTGACTTTAAATGATTAAAATGAATGGGGTTTCCACCTCTTCCCTTGGGAGAATATTCTCGTCTCGCTGCCAGGAAATGTCAGAGATGGAGCTTAAATTTTCCTTTGCTCAGTTCCACTCAGTAACACACCCTTGGCCTTCCTTGATTATCCCTATTCGTCCTTGTTTGCAGTTGTTGTAGCCATGTCAGTCCCAGGATATTAGACAAATGTGGGTGAGGTAATATCTTTTATTGGCCCAACTTCTGGTGGTGAAAGAGAAAAGCTTTCAAGCTACACAGAGCTCTTTTTCAGGTCTCACACCTTCCCATACTGTGAATGCAGTTCTGTATCCTCTGATATTATCATCTCACTGAGTTATACAGGTTCTTTTGATCTAACCATAGTTAGTAACAAGATACAGAAAGCCTTTGCTTTCAGGTCACTGGCTTTGAAATAAATCCAGATTAGGCCAACTGAAAGTTGTTGCCATGTGACAGCTGTTGGGTGGGCTATGTGAAATAGGCTTCTGTCCAGCTATGATTAGACAGGTGTCCAAGTCAGAGTTGGTTCTTTTATCATTTATCTTCACAGAGAGTGGAAGGACTGATAAAGGTGGTAATGGGGGAAATTTCACCTGTTCTGTGCATAGGAGACTTGAGTGATTTTGTTTCTTTCTGTATAGTGCTCTCCGGTCAAGTACTGGAGTATGAGTAAATGAAAGTATGAGACACACAATTGGGAAGTTTTGTTTTTTTTTTTTTAAAAACGAATTCAGATAGAGCTGGCGGAAAAATGGGGAGAAGGGTTTCCATAGAAAATTTTGTTTTGTTTTTTTTTAGTTGAAAATTTGAATACTGAAAAATTTTGACTGGAAACTGAAATTTTTTGGCCCCCAAACAAAAATTTGTCTGAGAACTGAAAACGTTTGATTTGGAAATGCCATCACAGTGTCTCAGGGGAGTTGTAGTTCAGGTGCCTCATGTACTTGTTCTCTTCTCTAGGTCAGGCTCCCTGATTGGACTACATCTCCCATGAAGCACCACAGTTTCTCCTCTTGAGGAAGTGAGCTGGCACATCATAGGAGTCCCTGACCATGCTGCATCATGGGAGATGGATTCTGGCCTAGAAGCCCAGGCCATAGTGGAGAATGGATGTAATTGAACTACAGCTCACAGGAGGCATCATCTCCAAATTCAGATATTTAGGTTTTGGGGGGTACTAAGTTATTTTTGACAAAAAAATTGAAATTTTCCATGGAAACATGGGCACCTTTTGTGAAAAATTTCATTTAGCTGAAGAAACAATTTTCAGTTGAGAAAGAATTATGACAAAAATGTTCAGTCCAGCCCTCACTGCAGTGATGAACCAGGAAGATCATTAAAATATATCCAATACACATAATTCCAGCTCCATTGCTCAGAGGAAGGGTGGCTTTGTGGTTAAAGCATTGGCGCTGGACTCAGGAAATCAAGGTTTAGTTTGTGGCTCTGCTACAGACTCCCTGTGTAATTTTGGGCAAGTCCCGTGGGACCAGATTTTCAAAGGCACTCAGCACCCTGCAGCTCCCATCATGACACTAATGGGCAGGTCTTCAGAACAGCGCAGCACCCAACTCGCTGATCACTTCTGAAAATCTGGGCTTGTCTGCGGGTGGCCGTCCTCTCTCTGTCTCATTTCCCCATGGGCAACCGTGCAAGGCAGCAGTTAGAACCGAGCTAGACTGACCAGAGAGAGACTTACTCAGCAGGATTTCCTGCCCATTATGACTTGTTCTAGCCAAGATCTATAACTGACAAGCCAGTTCAAGGGCAAAAAGAAGAAGCCAGAAAGTTGTTTTTTTTTTTAAACCAGCAGCTCTTCCCAAAAGCAAGTGCAGGCTTCTATCAGTCAAAGTCCAAGAGCACAAATATCTGCGTCCTGATCCAGGCCTGTGCCAATAGATGAGGCTGGGAGGGAAAGGTGGCACCTCTGCTTCTGGAGCTGGCTGGGTCGGGTAAACTCTAGCAACCAGCAACCAGCCTTTACACAGCTGAGAATATTTGGAGCACTGCAGCCTGCTGGCCACCCTTAGTTCCCTGGCCCATGTGCCTATGGCAGAGGACGCAATGTTGGGCTATTCTGTTAGCTCCCCTTCAGCCAGGGAAGCTCCCTTCGTTGGTGATATGGCCAGTGGCCAGTTAGGATGGGTACCTAGCTCCTTACTACTCAGGCAAAGGATCGAGGGCCAGAGCTTTCAGCAGCTTCCAGTGCAACTGTGATACAAACAAGGTAAAACTTTCTGCAGCTCACAGTTCATCAACTGGAAACAATGGGAGCTCTGGCTGTGTGCTGAGAACTTCTGGAAATCTGACCGCTGTGCTGGGATGATTAAAAGAGAGCAGAATACAGCTGGTTGGAATTTTTTGGGTGAAATTATTTTTACATTAAAAAATAGTGGTATGTTGAAAGTGAATTTGTTCATGAAAAAATTGTTTTTTAACAAAAACAAAAAACAAAAAACAAACAAACAAAAAAAAAAAATTAGGGTTTTCATTTTGAGTCCTGGGGCGTTAGACAAAACCTCAATGTTTTTCATGGGTCCCAGAAACAATCAACCATTGTTTCCCAACCAGCTGTAGAGCTGAATCCTTTTGAAAATCTGACGATAAGCGAGTGGTCAAGTTCACACAGGAATTGCATAGCAGAGCCAGAGGTTGACCCTGTCTCTCCTGAGCCCCAGCCCAGTGCTCTATCCAGCTCGTATTGTGTTCTGATCTTAGTTACACCAGTGTAAATCTGAGTAATTCCATGGAAGTCAATAGAATTACTCTATAAGAGAGACTCTGGCCTCTCGATGGGCTTGTTTTATCTTACTTAATGGATCTGATCTTTTTCTTCTCCCAACTCTGCTCCCTCTGTTCCTCTAGCCACCAGCGTCCTCTCTCCCTCCAATGCACGCTTGGTGTGAAAGCCGCCTCCTCTGCAGCTCCTGCTGTCTGGAACAGCCTCCCAGTATCTTTGTAGCACTGTGTCTTCATTCTCCACCTGTCTTTGACTATAAAACTTACATTATCTTTTTTCTATTGCTTATGCCACAGTTGTTGGCCTTGTGACTGAATGTTTTAATACATTCCCCATACAATGTTTTTGCACCATTGCTTTATGCAGATCAGTAATGTTGTTATTATTTGCAATGGTATATATTCTAGAGGACCCAGCTGAGATCAGGGGCCCATTGTGCTAGGTGCTGTACATACTCATAGTGAGAGATGGTTCATGGAACTAACAGGCTAAATAGACAAAGACTGGGAGGGGAAACGAAGGTAAAGTGATTTACCGAAGATGATAAAGTAGAGCTGGGACTAGAACGCAAACTTCTTGGATGCTAGTTTCTTTATTAGACCACACTACAACTTAAATCATATGTTGCCTTGCATTTAACTCTGAAACACATATAAGATACAGCTAATGTGAAAAGTCTTAGTCTAGCTAACATCATATTACATTTGTGCCTTAGAAATCTGACTCCATCACTGTTCAAGCCATAGTAAAATGGCACAAACACTCCCGCACAAACTGAATAGGTAGGAACCAGAATGAAGGTTAAGATCATGTCCAATAAGCTTTTTCTATGCACATAGATCCTCAGAGGGTTTTTCTTTTTTTCTTTTTTGTTGGTATCCTTTTAAGCCCTGATCTGGATTCAACAGCTGATGCTCTGCACATTTTTGTAATTTCTATGAAATGACAGGCTTCTGTCAGTTTAAAAAGGAGGAAACTAGATGCGGTGAATTCATCTTCTGATGCCATGGTAGCCATTGTCTCAGGAGACTGGAAAATACATTTGTAAGGAGTGTAGGTTGACAAATGTATTTTAAACTTTATTGCATCTTTTCTCCATTAAAAAAAATAAAACGTCAAAGCCTGAAAGTAGAGCTGATGAAACAAGAGGGAGTGAGATTGAAGATTTAAGGTCTCCCTTTATGTGTAGAACACGGGTGGGGTAGTATGGTCTAGTGGCTAGAACATGGGATTGGGATGTGGGTTCTATTCTTGCCTCTGCTATTGATCAACAGTGTAACCTTGTGCAAGTCACTTTCTGTCTCTGTGCCTGTTTCCTTTCCTATCCGTTGTCTGTCTTGTCTATTTTAGCTCATTAGCTCTTCAGGGTAGGGGCTGTTTCTTACTAAGCATGAATCAATGCCCTGGAGGGACTACGACTAGGAACAGCTGTGGAGTTCAGTCAGACAAAGGATGGGAGAAAGGAGGTATTATTGTCCCCATCTTACTGGTGGAGAACTTAATGGCCTGATTAGCAAAGGATCTGAGAGTCCACAAATTCCAGGAAAGTTTGTGGGAGCAGCAGGCAGTCAGCTCTTCTACTAATCCAACCATAAGTGACTTATCCATAGGAAATCAAGAGCAGAGCCAGAAATGGAACCTAGGCCCCAGTCCAGAGCTTTTCCCACCAGCCTAAGCCACCTTCTGGCGTTAACGCTCTCTTACTTGGGCACTTCTGAGATTGTAAACAGATACAGGGGTGGCAGAAATTAAGCAAGGTGTCAGCCAGGGGCAATACAGAGAGCAAGGAAAATTACCCTGCAGCATGAGCTGATAGTCTTTCATTAAAAGCCTTTCTTGCACAAATCATGCCTGTCTGGGTGCACCACTGCTTTCAGTGTCAGGGGGCAGGGAGGGCAAGAAATTTGCCCTTGTGTATTTTCTGGCTTCCCCGAATGCCTTTCTTTTTTGTTTTTAAACGAGGCGGCTGGAGCCAAACAAACCTGTCTTAAATGGGTGGCCCTTTTTAAAAAAAGAAATCTGCACCCTTGTGTTTTCCTCCAGATGAATATTAAGATGGCATAATGGACAAGCCAGCGCACTACAAGTTCGGCTCCAGTTTGGAACTAAAGTGGAACAAATTTAAGTCGTTTTCTTGCTGTGGGCATGAAAGGGATTGTAGGCCTCTAATCACTGCCTGTGGGTTTGACTCAGCCATCCATAAACTGCAATATCCACTCATTTATTCCTTTTCATTCAATTGACTCCAAATTGCTTCAAACAAGCTCCGCAGCTGCCGGGGAAGGAGCGGTGCTGCTGTGTTCTCATTAGAATGGCCGGACAGCGAGAAAGGTGAGAAGAAGGAGCCACGTGCAGTCTGGGATTTTTATTTTTTGTTAGCGCCGCAGAGCAAGGGTGAGCGAGGGCATGTCCACAGAGCATGTCTATCTGGTGATAATCCAGAGTTTGCTGCTACAGAGAGCTCACCCTCCATTAAATTCATTACCCAGCCACATTGATTACAGGAATGAGATGTAAACCAGCTTTCCGCTTCTTCAAGATGGGTGGCAAAGGAGGATATGATACTGTTACTTAATGGGATGTGGGATTTTGCACAGATTCCGTAAATACATCCCCTTTACGTATACACACACAAAGCAGTTGTATATTCCATGGTGAGACAGCTTACGGATGCATCAGAGTGCACGTTTAGACCCAGTGCCTAACACAGCGCGACCCTGATATCGGTCAGAGCACCTAGACACTGCTGGAATACAAACAATAATCATAGAAATAGGTGACCACCGAGTGATTCACAGTCTGAGAGTTGCAGCTCAACATTTCACACACGCAGCTGAGTATCTTGGGTCTGCAGAGTCTGGCTGGGAATCCCAAGCAAACAGCCTTGACCGTGAGAGTTCTAGTGCTTCCTCTTGCTGGTCAGACTGGAAGGGTGCTTCCTGTGGGATCTGGGCTCTTCTGGTCCTGTCCTGGAACAGCTACGGGCAGAGGCAGCAAGGAAACGAACACCATGGATTAAAGAGGGGGTAGCAAGGGGAATGCACTGAACTTTGCTTGACTTCAGAAAAGCTTTGGGTCAGATCTAAAGGGAAGGGGGCAGGAGTGAGGTATAGGAGAGGAGCGTAACTTTATCCAGATCCTTTAGTTCAGCCCTAGAAGTGCTGTGTGTGACGGGCATGAGCATTGTGTCTTCCCATCATCGTGATCCCGCATGTCAGAGGCGGCACGAGCAGAAAAAACTCCATTGAATTCACCTGGTAACTGGGGGAAAGCATGTGTGTGAGCTACCTTGTCACTGCTAGGATTGGGCATGGGTCAGAATTTTGGTTTTAAACTTTGGGAAAGTTGGGATCTGAATCTTTAAACTTTTTGCTGCTCATCTGATCTCTAGCCACTACTGAACTTATTAACAGCACAGACTGGAAACCTGTCATGTAAATGGATCCTCTTCGCTACCCTCCTTCCAGCCCCGCCTTCTAACCCCCCCCTAAAACCTCTCCAAGCAGAGCATCGACCTGCCAGGCAAGGGCGATGGAAGCTCCACACAGGGAGGGATTTGCAAGAGCAAACCCCTTGTTTTCTTTACCACTTGCAAGGTTCCATTGAGTTAAGCAGCTAGAGCAGAAAATACTGCATTGCACCAAAGAGCCGGAGAGGGAGAGGGAAACCCCACAGTCTGACAGGCACCCTGCTCCTGGCAGTCTGCCGCACAGCGCGCTGGAGGGAGGCACGAGCGGTGCGATGAGAAACGGATGGCTCAACTTGCGAGGTGGTTTATTCTGCAGCATTTTCACGGCAGGCCAAGCTGAAGGCTCCTGCCACAGCTCAGGGGCACCACTTGCCAGCCTGCAAACAAGAACCTGCTCAGCGGAAGCAGGGCTCCGTGGCGGAGATGAGCTCCCATTTCCTGGTGGCGGCTGCCCCGCTGGGCCTTGCTCTGATCTTCTGCCTCGCTGTCTTCTCTGCTTTTGCACAGGCACAAAATCCCTGAGTTTGAGCTGCCGCTCTCCATCTTCTGCACTTTCTGTTGCTCAGACGCAGTCACTCCTAGCGGGTGTCGCCAGATAGATTTGCAAGGACAAATCTGCCCAGCTGGGGCTTAAAAATATCTAGCCTCAAAATACTGGGGGGCACTGATCCAATGAACAACTCCTGCAGCCAAATCTCTGTCATTGGCCACTGGAGCCCCACTCCACCGCAGTCTGACTTCCTAGGCTCATCTAACAGTTCTGGGGCTTTATTCTCCTGTGACCCCTTTTACAGTTTTTCAGACCCAGCCGTGGGAGAAATAAGCTGTTGCATCTGGTGCTATGGAGAGCTGCTTGTTAAAAACCACCCACCCTTACATCGACAGTTCATGAACCCCATCAGCCTCAAAGAAGTATCATCTTCAGTACACAGGTGGGGAACTACAGCACAGAGGGACAGTGCGTATGTCTACACAGGGATAAAAAACCCGCGGCTGGCCTGGGTCAGCTCGGAGGGCTGAAAAATCACTGTGTAGACATTCAAGTTCTGGGACCTTTTGAGGGATCCTGAGAGGGTGAATGTCTACTAAATATCCCAACATGCTAAGAGTGAGCGTTAAGGTTTAGTGTGAAATTAGTTGGTAGATTCAGTCGTGCTCTGAGCGGAAGATGGCGGCAGCAAGGGAGGGTGGAGAGGGAAAGAGATGTATTGAATCCAAGCTGTAAGAGGCAATAACATTTCCTGCAGAGAAGGCAAACACAGAGGAGATGTTCCCACTGAGTGCACGGCAACTGAGCCTGGAATCAGTGAAAGAAGTGAGAGGGCTGGTGCAGGGAGGAAGAGAGCACAAATATATATATCTTAACAGGAAAAATTAAGTGATTCTGTTTCTTTCTTTCTTCTTTTTTTGGTTGCCATTATTAATCTGAAAACCGGGACGGGGAGGGGGGAACTGAACTTGTGTGTTCCAAATACAAGAAAAATTATAGCTCCAAGAGAAAAAGGTGAAAGGTAAAAAACAGCTAGAACAGATTTGGGGGTGGATTCCTCAGCGGCCTAGGAATGGATCCAGCCCAGTTCTGTGAGGCTGATACTATTTGGATTGTGCTGTTACCCAAGGGGTCAACTGGGGACCAGGGCCCCATTGTGCTAGGCTCTATCCAGACACATAGAGCCCTGCAAACCCACAGATATCCGCTTCATATCCGCATCCACATGCGGATATGCATGGACCATTTCTGCAGATCCAAATTTTACATTTAAAGCCCTGCAAATCCGCGGATATCTGCAGATCATTTGTGCAGATTGTGGATCGGATGCGGATACAAATTTTGTATCCATGCAGGGCTCTACAGATACAAAAGACAGTCCCTGTCCAAGGAACTTACAGTTTTACATAGGATGATAGATAACAGGTAGATATTGCTAGATGGAGGAGGAGGATCACAAGGCGACTGTGCTACTACCATCGTGGTTAGTATAACAATCAGTATACCTGAGCGTAACCAAAACTCATTAACATCTGAGGGCTGCTCCTTGGCCTCTGTGGAAAGAGTTGGTGGTTCAAAGTTCAGGTCCTAATGGAGCCCTGAACCCTGTCCACTTCCCACCTCGAACTGGGGAGGAAGGATGGTCTTGTAGTTGCAACCCGGGATTGGGAGACGGGAGACCTGTGTTCCATTCACAACTCTGTGGCAGACTCTCTTTGAGACATTGAATCAGCCACGTCGTTTCTCTGTGCCATGCATTGTCCTCCCCATCTGAAACCTGGGGGAATAATACTGTCCCACCTCCCTACAGGGGATAGGGGTGTTAACCCTGTTCTGTAATGTGCTCTGAGATCTCCAGATGAGGTCGCCGTACAAGTACAAAGAATGTGATTAGGCTCTTGAGTTGGCGGTCTCTTCAAAGAACCCGGGTCCTGAATGGACCATGGAGTCTGAGGCTAAGATGACTGGCTATCTTCGGTGCTCTGTGTTTGGGACACCCTTAAGGGGCCTGCCTTTGAGAGTCCATTCTGAAACTCAGCCCTTTTAAGGTGACTCGTTGTAAAAGGCAGCACCCAGAATTGCAAGTCACTTTTGAAAATTTTGGCCTGACCTCCCTTCTTATCTCCACTGGGCAGGGATGAGGTATCTCAGCAGGCCAGGGGGTGGGAGATGTTGCATTGCCCGGCGGTCTCAATGAGCTTCATATATCAATAAGTAGAGCAGTTGCGAGGACCCAGGTTCAAACCCCCACTTAGCACAAGGGAGGCTGGGACTTAGGTAGACCTTGGACCCTAGAGATGAGCGTCCTCAGGCCATGGTGGTGCATAACACACACTGGGAAAGGCTGGCTCTTTGTCTCCCTGCTGGAGGCTGAGCCACATGAGTGATTTATGAGCTTGTATGCATAGTCCTTTAGATGAAGTGATAGACTCATGCTTTTAGTGCTGAAGGACGGTCTCAGCTTCAAACCCTTTTGTCAGCCCTAGTGGGGTCAATTACATTTGGAGGAAAAGTGCCAGGGAGCAATAGCTTCCCCATGTTGTCTGCTGCCGTCCCCTATCTGGCCCATTAGTATTTGTATTAAGCTACAGCTGTTTGGGTTGCAAACGCCTCAGGGCTGGGACCTTGCCGGTAAACCACCATCTGCAACAACTGTGCAGGGGTGTCCGACAACCTTTCCAGATCGATGGTTGCCACATACTATTTCAGAAAGGACAAGGGCCACAGTCAATACCGTATCTCTTCCCCTAAGCTCCGGCACAGCTCCTGTTCCCTCTGTGGGACTCCCACCACCCAGCAGGAGAGCAGGGAGTGAAGAGGCCAGAGCTACTCGCCTCCCTCCCCTGTGATACAAGGGCCTGCCAGTAGAGACGCCGCGGAACAGCTGGAGCAGGGAAGAGAGCAGCTCCGCTCACTCGGCTCAGTGAGGCGCTGCAGGGGAGGCGGTTGGGCCGGAGGTGCCCCAGTCTGCCTTTCTGTTGTCATGGGGCTGAGTCAAACACGACAGTTTAAAGAATTGCAGGTCCTGGCTCCAGAAGCACATTCCCACTCCCTCATCAAATACCCCTGGTGTTCTTTACATGGTCACCCATGACAAGGGCATGATTCAAGGGCCGTGATTTATATCACCTCAAGGGCCATACGTAGCCCCGGGCCTCAGATTGGAAACCTCTGGCTTAATAATGGAGTATTACACTGTGCACATAAGCCATCCCAGAACAGACCGTCCTGGGGGCTGTTTCCTGTTCTAGCAGGTGCCCAGCTGGCTCCCTTGGCATTCGTTTGTCGGTGGGGCCAGAAGATATATGGCAGCTTTGCCTCCAGGGAGCCTGAGGTAGGGGCACAATGGGGTCCCTGGGTTCACATCCGAGCGTGGAATTTGGCCATGTATTTCCGAAGGTTTTGTTTTTCTCCGCTTGTCTCTTGTGTACAACTGTTCTGTGAGTTTGCCCTGTTTTCCAGCAGGAATTAATTGCCTCAGCCGAGCATAAAGAAAACTCAAATGTTTTATAGAAAGATAAATGTGAATGTGTGATACAATTACTGTGAAGAAGCCTTTAACTGACTCCTACTCAAATACATTCACTGAATAGACTTGGTTGCTCCTTTATTACAAACATTCTCCCCACCCTCCCCCCACACACACACCTTTTCCCACCACCACTTTAATAGATAACTGCAGACTCCCACTTCTGTGGTATTTTGTAGAATGCTGCTGCCTTCAGAGGACACATGGGCTTGTGGATAAGTCACAGGACTGTGACTCAGGACACCTCGGTTCAATTTCTCACCCTGTCATGACTCCTTTGGTGACCTTGGGCATGTCACTTTATCAGTCTGTGCCTCTGTTCCCCATCTGTAAAATGGAACTAGAAATGCCTAGGTAGACAAATAGCTATTGCTTTGCAGAGACTTTACAAGCACGTGTGAATGCAGGAATCCTACCTCTCCTGCTCTGATCCTCTGACTCTTTACAGGAGCTCAGATTGGTGATGATAATGGTCCTGTTGGCCTTAAAAATGTATGAAGTCAATGAAGCTAGGCTGGTTTACACTGGGTGGGGAACTGGCTCAACGTTAAACAGGTCCCACCCCTTTGAGAAGCCAGGTGGCACTTGGCTGGTGTTGCCATCCCACAGATGGTGACTCATATTGTCTGGGGCCTTCGCACCTGGAGCTGTCTGTGCATAATTACAGTGCTCCGCAAAGGAAGTGGGGCCCTTGTAGTCTCCTCCTATTTTGGGAATGATAAAGGAAGAAAAAGTGTATGTAGGGGGGAGGGAAACCCTGCTTCTGAAACTGACAAGCTCTTGGAAGGCCAGGGAGGAACAAAGAAAAGCTCAGCCAGACTTTCAGGGGGATGAGGGAGATCATTGCAGCTGCCTGGTGTCATTTGGGTACTTTTTGTGACATGATTCAGGAGGCAGTTGAGGCAAAGGCTTAGATTCCAGGGTTGTGTGTGTGTGTGTAAACACTTGCACACACTCTGTGGTCTGGATTCTGGTCACCAGCGTAAATCAGGAGACACCGCACTGCAAACAGCAATGCAAATGAAATCCGAATCAGGGACTCTCTGTGCATCTCTGACGAGAGATCTCTCTGCCCGGGGAAGGAGCCGCCTTTCTCTCCAGTGATCTATGCCTGGCCTCATCAGGCCGCACCACAGGAGACCTCCATGAGGCTTCAGGGAGGTATATTTCATAGGTGGCAGTGGGTTCTTTTTCTTTCTGTCACTATTAATTTTTATGAGCCTCATTGGGTCGGGAGGGAGGGGGAGGGGAAAATGGCAGCAGCCTCCATTTCAGGAAATGGAAGAAAAAATTGTAAAGGTCCCTAAAAACTGAGCTCGGTCATGGCAGTTGCATGCTCTGCTGCATTAGGCGTGGGGTAGAGAGGAACTGGCCCAGAGGAGCTGTTGAATGAGGGAAGGGACGGTGCTCCCAGACACACAGGGAGAAAACACCCCCACCCCCCATTCCCCTCTCTGCTCCCAGCCAGCCACAGGCTCTCTTGCCTGGTCCTTCGGGAGTGGTGTGCATCCCCTGGCAGTGCGGGGAGGGAGCGCTCCCTCTGTTTGGTGCAGTACAGGGACGGCTGTTGTGTTCTGCACGTTCAAGAAGGGTGCAGTCCCTCCCCCTGCCATGCAGCAGTGAGGCGCAATGGGAGACCATTGATCCACCTGGGTGGTCAGTGGGTATCTGTTGACTTTAGTGGGTGTTGGATGAAGCCTTCACTGAGTAGCAGGCAGCAAGAGCAGCTCCTTGCTGCTGGCTTCTACCAGCACAGGGCTCACGTGTGGAGAGAGGGAGACGATTTAGGGAACTCCTGGATGCCAGCCCTGTGGACAGGCTGCCTGCCACTGGGAGCAGTGTAGCTGAGACAAATGGTTTGATGGAACAGCATCCAGAGTCATTTCACTCCACCTCTGCTTCAAAAGGAGCTCAGGGCTTCTCACAGGGAGGCCTGCCCCTTAAAGGGCTAGGTAGCTCTAGCCCATTATCAGAGCCGGCTGGGAAGGGGTCAGGTGATTCCTATGAAGGGCTGAAAGGGCTCGGATGAGGAGGAAAGCTGCAGGAGGGAGACGGGCTCTTGTCGCTGGCCTTGGAGCAGGGGGAGGGACGAAGGAGAAAGGCCCCGGGCCCCCCTGCAGCCTGCCTTGGTCAGGGGAATAGCTTTGTTTGTGTTACTCTGTGACTTCTGTATTTGAAGACTAGAAAGGTGTCCTGAAGGAAGGCCCTGAACAGTGGTTTGGGCATGGCATTACTCCTCCCTGGGCTGGGGAGACAGGCCAGCAGCCTGTACTTGGAATGCAAATGCCTTACATCTCCCAAGACAGAGCCACGAGTACCAGACTCATCACACACCCCGGGACTCCTTCAGGGTATCTAACAAGGATAGTGCCTGCACTGTTTGTTGGACGGCCACTAGCCCCTGGAGACTGTGGCTCCAGCGTTGGCAGGAGGGGAGGGAAAGCTGATGCTGCTGAAAATCACTCTGGGACAGTCCCTCTTTGGGGAGCCAGTCCTGTTAGAGCCCCAGCTGTGCAGCAGTCTCCATTTGGGGTATTGCCATTAAAGATCATAAACAAAATGGAATAAGTATTCCTCGGGGGAAATAAACCCAGGTTCCCAACATGGTACAGAGAGACCGTGCTTTTCTTGCATTTGTAACCACACGCGTCATCTCTCCTAAGCCTGGCTTCAGTACAGCAAGACCCAAACACCCTAGTTTCCTTTTCTTCTTGTGCAACCAGAGCAGGAAGATTAGAGTACTGGCCTAGAACATGGGACAGCTGGATTCAATTCCCTGCTCTGCTACTGACTTTCTGTGTGACTTTGGGCATGTCACTTCCCCTCCCTATGCCTCAGTTTCCCATCTCGGAAATAGTGGTAATAATGATTTCCTACCTCGTGGGATGCTGTGAGGATAAATACATTAAAGATTGTGAAGCACATGTAAGAAATAGACATCATTATTATTATTTAACCAGTGGCCTGGGATCATGTAACATAGAGTGGGAGCAGCAGATCCATCCCCAGTCCCTTTGATCCAAAATATGAGACATCTCCATTAAGCTCACGTACCATGTGTAAGCAAAGAATAATAAAATCCCCCATGATCTCTTTTCTCTGGGCATTTGACGTAAAGCACATGGGAACCCAGTTCAGCCTGTCTATCCAGACAACCAATAGAAGCAATCAGCTAGTGGACAAATTTGGCTCATTATAATTTTGCACCATGGAACGTAGATGCTTGTTCCCAGTACCTCTGAGAGTCATTGCAATGACCTCATCCCATCTATATGTCTGTCTCGCTAGTCACTGCAGTCCCATTATTTCACAGCAGCTCTACGGGTTGTTGGTTTTTTTTTAATTATTATTCTTTTATAATTCCAGTATTGATGTTTCTTTTTCCCTCTTAGCTGAGATAATACCATAGCCAATAACTTCCCCCTTAAACAAGTTCTTGGTCAATAGCAATAGATCCAGCAGGCTCCAGCTGTCAGTCTCTCGGTTGTCTGCTTTATTTAATTTTCATCCTCAAAAAAGGACTTTCTCCCCTCCGGCCTCATTACAACAAACCTATTCCCCAACGTTCCACTCGCAGCGCCCTTCCTTGGCTCGGAAGGACTGAAGGGCATGTCTTTCTGGAGCCCGTTCAACTGCTAGCAAAGCTGCTGAGGGGCCTGCCCTTCAGGGTGTGTCTCAGGGTGAGTGTGATGTGTCTACCGCCCTCCCAACCCTATTAGCTCGTAGGGTGAAGGATGGAAGCCGGCTCTCATGATTAGGGGCTTCCCTTCAGGCCAGGCTGCTTTCAGCTCTGGAAGGCACCAGATCTTCCTGGAGTGAAGATGCTTCACAAATGTCTAACTTACCCTTGGGTAAAGACTGAGGCCTAGGCTTCCAAAGGTATGTAGGCACCTTTCCTAGTCATTGAGAGTTAGGCACCTAAATACCTTTGAGGATCTCAGCCTAAGTCTTCTTCCCAGGAGCACCACTACTGTGTGGACTGGACTCTCAGGAAGAACACGGCAGCTTCAGCGACTGTAGCGTCTACCTGCCATTGCCCGGCTTGGTTTCCTCTTATGGGAACAGTATGAAAATACAGTAGTCGGGAAGCGGGTGCTGTAATGGACTGGCTGGTGTGCACCGCTGCCCACCGCTGGATGGAATTTAACATGCGTGGGGGTGGGCTGTCTCAGCTGCCAGCCTCTGAACTTCTACAAAAAAGAGGGAATGGGGAACTCAGGGGGATTCTTTTGCTGCTTAGCATGCATCAGCCAATCTTCTGCAATCCACAAGCAGACCTGAAGAAGAGCTCAGTGTCAGCTCAAAAGCTTCTCTCTCCCCAACAGAAGTTGGTGCAATGAAAATATATCACCTCATCCATCTTGTCTCTTGTAATCCTCAAGTGCCACCAGCGCACTTTAGCTGGTGACCATGGATGGTCTGTCTGGGGTTTAGAAGTAGGTTGGTAGGCAGAATGCCTGCTCCATCCGGCACGTCTGTGGACTGCAGCTGGTGGGGCTCGTTCCAAACTTGAAAAGCTGAGAAATTATTTTTTTTTGGCGGGCAGGGGGAGGGTAAAAAATGTCAACAGCAACAACAAAGCGCATTGAAATTTTCACACAGATGTTTTGCAGAAATAGCCTATTGGTTATGGCCATCTTTGGCACAGCTCCAAAAATTCCAACATTGGTAACCGATTAATTTATTAGACATTATGAATTCCCCCAAAATCTCCAGCTTGGTTTGTTTTTTTTTTAAACCCACTTCACTCTGTGTTTTAACGTCCCTTTAGTGATTGGAAATTTGGGGGTTTGGTTCTTCTAAGAAAATTCTGTTCATGTAATGCTGGATTCACAGCCCCGGAGTCTGAATTTCTCCACGGCTACACAGAGAAGCTTTAGTACTGGGATCAGCAGTGCACGCTTCTCTTTCACCTCCACAGCTCCCCCCCCCCCCAAAATGAGCCTCCGCAGGCCACTGTAGCATAGCTTTTTAGTGTAGTCACTCCTAGGCCTTTGTGCTGCTGTTGGCATTCAGAGTGCTCATTGTAGCGAGGGCGTCTGGGACGTTTGCCCCCCAGTGAAAGGTGATACAGCACTTTGGACACTACCATGGGGTTTGGGAGTCTGAGGTTCAGTTATTTGCTCCGCCACAAACTTCCTGTGTGACCTTTGGCAAGTTACATAATGTCTCTGTGCCTCAGTTCTGTAAAAGGGGAATAAGAGCACTGCTCTACCGCCTAGAAGAATAAATGTTGTGAGAATAAATACGTTAAATAGTGTGGGATTCTCAGACATTACAGTAATGGAAGCCATATAAATGCCTAAGATAAGTAGGATCTGGACTGCAACCTACCAACTTAGTTCATTTCATCCTTCAAATGCTAAGAAGCATTAGTGTCTCCCAACCTGGCCAGGGTTGGAAGCAGTGACTTGAAGGTTAAAGGCTATACAGTCCATTACAAAGCCCCTGTCTATTGAGTACCATCCCGTAATGATTTTTTTTTAATGACTTGGCCCACATTTGTAATGCTGTCTGCGATACGGCCAGGGGAATTCTACCCTGAAATGCTGCGTTGCAGGGTGAGCTACCTTGGATGCTCACTATATGCTAAAGCTCTGCTATCAGGTTACTGACAATTAGCAGGTTACTTCCCTCTTAGAATGCTTGTGTTTGATGTTTGTATAGTGTATTATAGGCTAATTAATGCTGTTAATGATAATGGTTCTAGTGTAAGAAGCCTAAAGTATTATCTCTATTTATCTTCCTGTCACCCTCCTTTTATCAAACCATTTATTGGAGACAACGCTATATAATGGAGCAATCAGCCACTACTGCTCTAGTTCACTAATCTCTGTATGGAAATTGAAAGCACTTTGCAGATGTCAGGATGGACATTATAGTTCGAGCCGCTCAGGATCCATTGCAACTGAAATTATTTGCAGTACACGGTCAGGTTGGATGAATTTCCTGATTTGAAACGTGTCCCAAACAACAGTTTCGGAATTGTCCCAAGGCTCAATGTTGATATTTTCGAAACAACACCAACAGAATCTGGCTTTTCGTTCAAAATGACTTTTTGTTTAGAAATTTAGACTGGAAAAAGGTTTAAATTAGAAAGGTCAAAGTGAGACATTTTATAGTTACTGAAATGAACCATTTGAAATGACCCCTGCACCACAGAATGGTTTGTCGGTTAGTGAATATTTTCAAGATTTTAACTTTTTGTCCGAACCTGAGAAGGGGGGAAAATATTCAACTCTAGAAATCATTTGCGAACTAGTGTAACAAGGCTGCGTTTCCCCCCAGCTTACTGAGGACTCTGCCGTTCCCACAGGCTCTCTTAGGCAAGTTTACTCTCCAAACGTAAACACATCAGTTCCTCAGTTCACCCTTTACATTTTAGATCTATACTGCCTCCCCTCCCAGACTGTGGCAGTCCTGCTGCTCCTGCTTCCCACAACTTCCTAAGCCTCTCTTAGCTCCCTTTCACTGGGTCTCTCTGGCTCTCTATTGTACCAGGTGCAGCCCCACCTCCTTAATTGGCCCATTTGTCGCACCTGTTCTGGCACAGGGGAGTTGGGACCTACTTCAGTTACAGGTGCCAGCCACCCTGAGACAGGCCGGAAGTTCATTTCCCACCCAGCTCTAATTACAACATGTGTCAGCTGGATTTAGACTTCACCCCACTCCCTTGCATATGGACCATGTTCCAAGTCTGCTAGAAATTGGAGGCTAAATTTTCATCTACACTGCACCTCTCCGGCTGTTTAGATTTAATCTGGGATCTTTAATATCAGTGGAAGATGCAAATCTTGTTCTTTCTCCCAACCCACGAGTCAACAATGCGGCTACGGCAGCTTTTTTTTTTTTAAATCTCCCATGAAGGAATTATAGTGGTTGGAGACCATTCATTTGACTGGCACCAGTGCTGAAAAGAGCAGGATAACAAATGTTCCATTAGTGGAAACTAATGCACTCCACTGAATTGAGATGTACTTTCCAGGTCATTCAATGCCCTGCTGTTAGAGAGGCAGGAAATGACTGCCTGGCAGAAGTGAGAGGAAGCTGTTGAGTCTCTGCAGCCCTGGAAGCATTGTTTAATGCACCTGGAAGCATTGTCTAAGGCCTTGTCTACACTAGAGAGGGTTGTCGGTGCAAGTTACAGCGATGATCAAAAAACACCACACTTACAGCGCCTGTGCCTGTTCACACGGCACTTGTGTCGCCGAAGCCCGTCCACGGTTGGTGCTCTAGCATCGACAGTGATTGCAGCGCACTGTGGAGATCTAACACACCATGCAACTCGCTCCCTTGTGCCACTAAGAGTAGTGGGAAGGCAGAGAGGATTGCAGTGCATCATGGGTGCGGGCTCAGCGACCCATGATGCAGTGATTGCCGTCCCATGGGTTTCCGGCTGTGTTTCATGGCCTTTTTCAACGGGCCCGGTTTCCTGTGCGCTTGCCATCTCTGTCTGAAAGGATGGAGCCTGCCCTGCTCTCCAAAGGTGTCAGTGTTGTGAACACATCACAGCTGCACATGCAGGATATCATGAGCTCCCAATCAGAACAGGAATCCCAGGCGCCTAATCTGCTGTGTGCCATGCAAACAAACAACGCCGGATTACTGTTTGCATTCACGGAACATCTGCACACAGTCCACCGCCGCCTTTGGGCACATGAAACAAGCACTGAGTGGTGGGATGGCATTGTTATGCAGATCTGGGTGTGCAAAGCCACCTTCATAGAACTCTGTGTGGAGCTTGCCCCCACCCTGCGGGCAGGGGCACCAGAACGAGAGCTGCCCTTTCGGTGAAGAAGCACTTGGCAATCGCCATGTGCAAGCTGGCAGCTCCAGACTGCTACTGTCAGTTGCTAATCAGTTTGGAGTCAAGAAGTTCACTGTTAGCGCTGTGTTATCGGAAGTGTGCAGGGCAATTAATCGCATTCTGATATGAAGGGCTGTGAGTCTTAGAAAATGTGCGTGAAATAGTGGATGGCTTTGCAGCGATGGGATTCCCTAACTGTGATGGGGCAATAGATGGCACGCATATCTCAATTTTGGCCATCTTGCGACAGAGTACATCAATAGAAAGGGATACTTCTCTATGGTACTGCAGGCGCTTGTGGATCACCAAGGGCATTTCACTGACATCAGTACGGGTTGGTCAGGGAAGCTGCATGACGCGTGCATCTTCAGTAACACTGGCCTGTACAGAAAGCTGCAGGAAAGGACTTTCCTTCTAGACCAAAATATTCCAGTGGGGGATGTTGAAATGCCCATGGTGATCCTGGGAGACCCAGCCTACCCTTTATTGCCATGGCTCATGAAGCCTTATATGGGCAACCTGGATAGCAGCAAGGAGCGCTTCAATAACACGTTAAGCTTGTGATGAATGGCTACTGAATGTGCGTTTGGCGAGTTGA
Organism: Emydura macquarii macquarii; assembly: GCF_026122565.2. Lineage (NCBI taxonomy): Eukaryota > Metazoa > Chordata > Testudines > Chelidae > Emydura > Emydura macquarii. Next base: position 6,260,355 of record NW_027133607.1, on the reverse strand, counting down.
AAGGTGATGCTTTTATGGCAGATTAGATCTAAATGAGGAAAATATTCCCGTGGTTATAGGAGCCTGCTGTGTGCTCCATAATATTTGTGAAGCTAAGGGTGAAAAGTTTCCCCCTGGGTGCAATGCGGAGGCAGATCGCCTTGCGGCTGACTATGAACAACCAAATGTCAGGGCTATTAGAATCAGGGCAGCCTTAAGGAACCATTTTGACAATGAGCACCAATAAGGTATCTTTGTAAACAGCTCTGTGCCATGCTATGATTGCTAGCCAGCTTGCACTGTGTATCAATGTAAGCTGCAGACACCGTGTGCAAGACACAAATAAAGATTGCTTATCTTTCACAGAGTATGTCTTTATTAAATAACAGTTATTCACAATACACACAAAGCTGGGCAGGAAGGGAGAAAGCAGTGAGGGGCAGTGTGAACTATGACAGCTGGGTGTAAGTCCAGCTCTCATTCTGGAAGCTGTCTGAAGGGATGGAGTGAATGGGGTACCGAGGTGGGTCGGGAGTTTCGTAGGAATGTGTGGGTGGAGTTTGGGGAGGGCATGGAAAGCAGTTCTGTGTTGGCTGCAAGGGGGAGGGGGGGGCAAGCACACATGAATTCAGTCTGCAGCATAAGAAGTGACTTTAGCAGCTCCGTTTGCTCCTCCATGGCCTTTATCATGCACTCATGACCTACTATCACTCACTCCTGGTTTTCCCTCCTCTCCTGCCTGTCAGTTTTTTGATTTTCAGTCACACTGTGTCTCCATGCCCTTTTTTCTTTTTTTTTTCCCGTCTCAGAGGACTGGAAGAGTTTTTGGAACATCTCCTCTTTGCTTCTCCATGGTTGTTTTCTTATCAGATGCATGCACTCGGCAGGTGTGTGTGGGTTTCCCCTCAAGGGCACATCTGTAACAGCACAATAACAATGAACAGAAGCATGACTGTCAGTGCACTAACAGCATTGATTCATTACAGTAAAATACACCTCTGTCTCACTGGCCTCTGGCATAGTGAGTTGTGCCTGGGGCGAGGAGGCACTCAAGCTGGTGAAAAGGTTCTGGGTGGTTGTTTGGGGTATTGATGCAGGTAGATAGTCTCCATTATTTATATTGATGTAACTGAGAGTGGAATCTGGCTCTGTGGTTGAGGGTCTAAGACCCTGCCTATACTTACCTCTGGGATTCGGCGGCAGTCGACCAGAGTTACACAAGCTATGCAAAAAACGTGCGTAACTCCTGTCGACTTCTCTGCTCCTTTTCTGCGCGCCGTCTTCACTGCACTGCAGTTCCCGTCGACGCAGCGCTATGCCACTTGAGAAGGTGGTCTTAATCGTCGATTTCTGGATCAACTGAGCGGGTCTTCGCTGATCGTTCAGTCGATCCAGAGAAATCGATCTGACGGCGGCTACTTTGCCGCCGTCTGTGTAGCCATAGCCTAAGACTCCGGTATTTAAGTAGACAGAAGGATGCTACAAAGAGGATGTGAGAAATTGTTCTGTGATAAGACCACAAATAAAAGTGCCCTATATTTATTTGGCACTTTGCACCCTTGAGGCCCCAAAAGGGGTTGACAAACGGCTGAGATCCCTTGCAGATCTTGTTGCGCGTGGCTGTGAATCATCCCCAAATAATGTTTAATCTTCATTTCAGTCAAAATACTCCTGCTCTGGCTGGGAGTTTCAAGACAATCTGATTGAAGTGTGCCAGGGAAACAATATAAAGCATAAATACTAAGGATGGCAAAAATGATATGAACATGCCTAGTCATCTATTTACATCCGAAAACGTCCCTGGAGATGATTCCTGATTTTGATCTGCAAATGAGTTATAATGAGAAAAAGAACACTGGCCAATGGACGCCACTTTTGCAAACACCTGGTACGTATTGTACATTTGTCCCCATTTATTTCGCTGCTTTATTTGTTTTTCAGACCTTGCATGTCTGACCGAAATATTAACTCTATCTTTGCATTTCTTCCCAGTGCTAATGTTACCAATTGTCCACATGTAACCGTATTTCTAGCTGATCAAAGAGCATGATCCAAAGTCCATTCAGATCAATGAGAACCTTTCCAGTGACTTCAGTTAGCTGTGGTTCAGGGCCAAGATGTGCAGGTCAAAGTAGAGACGGAATTTCTGCCCAAACAGACAGCTTTAATTATTAGTAATAATAGCCATCAGCTGGCAGGTTGCAATTACTGCTCCTGGTTGGTTTACAGCAACTACGAATTGTGCCATCAGTTAGTCCATGCTAAAACACCCCATCATTTTTATTACCTTCTCCTACCTTCCCGCTGCTTGCTTGTCCATTTCACTCATCTGTCATGTCAGGTCTTTTAGACTGTTAGTGCTTTCAGGCAAGGACTGCCCTTTTACTATGTGTATGACAGTGCCCAGTACAATGGGACCCTAAATGGGTTGGGGTCTCTAGACACTACCACAATACAAATCACAGGAAGAAGTGTAGAGTTGCATATTCCCTACACCAATAGCTTTGTCTAATTTAGATTTTGTTCTCATTCCGATTATAGCAGAGATCTGGGGATATGTCTATACTACATTGTAAATCTGGGCTCAGACTCAGGTTTGAGCCCAAGACCCCATACCTGGGGGACAGGATGCATGTCTGATCCCAAGTCCCGCCGAGACTCAAGTCCAGGCCTTGTCATTTTGCAGTGTGGATGCAGCTCAAGCCTTAGACGCGAGTCAGAAGGTCTGTGCACTGCAGTATCAGCACGGTTTGAGACTCAGGTCCAATGACTGTAAAACCCAGGTTTACAATATAGTGTGGATGCTCCAATGCAGGCTTGGAAAAACCGATTCCACAAGCGTGGGGCCCACAGACCTGGATTTACAGAGCAGTGTAGACATACCCTTATTGTTTTCAATAAGAGAAGGAACAGGATCTAGGATAGACAAGGTGAACACCAGACATAAGGCAGGAGTAAAGGGGAGGACGAGTGGGGGCAGGTGAACATGTTGGGAAGCATTCGTGGGAGATATGGGTTTGAAGGAGGCGAAAGACTGTGTTTGGTGGAGGAGGAAGCTTGAATGAAGGGGCAAAATTACTGTTTTTGCTCATTTTGAAATGTCTCTTTGCTGCACCTGAAACAAAAACAATTACTATTATTATTTATTACGTGTCTCACCATAGCATTTAGGAGCCAGTCATTGACCAGGATCCCATTGTGCCAGGTGCTGTACAAATACAGAACTAAGAAAGGTCCTTTGGTGGGTTTATTTTTGCCTCTTTTTAAACACATTGGCCCTGACTCTTGTTTAACTAAGGTCTCTCTACATTGCTCTGGCAGCGGAAAGCTGTTTTACTTATCTTACATCCATTTTAAGAGCCCCTTGTATAGCCAGAGTGGTGTAAAAGAGCCTTAATGTGAGAACTGAGCCTAGAAATAACCAAGTTTTCCCCTGGGTTTTTTTTCCCCCCTTTTCACTCCCTAAAAGCCCAAAGGGGAAAAAAGAACTGATTTAATGGAACATTAAGGTTGTGATTTAAGCCCTCAGGAGCTGGGAAATGCAGAGTTAAAGCTCCCAAAGCCTAGTGTTATATGATCATGTAATGAAAGGCCCTGTGTCCTACCATAATGACTCCACAGGCGAGGCCAGAGTTTCAGTTGCCCAGGGAGCTTTAGCTCTTCGTGGCTTGATTTCTGTGGCCCTGAATTGTTGCCCAGGTCTCACATTCCAATATAATTTAAGCGTGGTAACAATGATCCAGTTCGCTCATATTTTGAATCTATTTTATACAGCAAATAAAAGGCCGTGTGACACCAGGCAGTTTTGTTAGTGGCCTAATTCAGGCCAAAATACCACAGACAATGGTTCCTCCATTTATCGGAGAGCCAGAGCCGTCATGACAACAACTATGGCACAGTCACAATGAGAGGCAGGCCGGCCTTCATGGGGCAGGTGAGGGTGACTGAATCGGAGTGCTATGGAAATGCTGTGTTAAAGAGAAAAGGAACATGTAGGGGGCGGGAGCTGGGAGAGGCAAGTGTGCTTGCTGCCTGGTCTCTCGTTCGTGCTGTCTCTCACTCCTGCTCGCTGTCCCCTCACTCCCTCCGTCTGAGCCCTCCATTGGGAGCTGTACTGAGAACCACCTCAGGTCCCCCTTAAGTTTCCATCTTTCTCTGTTGCCCACTGTTCTGACCTGGCTTGTAGAACTCCAGTGCTTCCCAGCAGACATAGTGCAAGATTGTTATTGGGAGTAACAGCGGGGGACATTCGGCATATTGCAGCTGGCAGCCCAAATCTAAATATAAGAATCGGTAAGTATATTAGGTGTGCCTGTGAACAGAGCATAGTGCTGAGAGAGAGGAAACCTAGACTGAAATGCTGGCCCCATAGCGGTCAATAGAGTTTTGCTGTTGACGTCAATAGAGCCGAGATTTCACCCTTAGATGCTATTCCTGACTCTGTCACTGACTCACGGTGTGACCTAGGGTAAGTCACTTCACCTGTTTGAGTGTCGCTCTCCCCATCTGGAACATGGAGCTAACATTACTCACCCAGGGCCACCTTTGTGCTTTGAGATCTGCAGGTGAAAAGAGTTTGCTTTAGCCAGTAAACTCCCGAGCCTGCTTCCAGTGAAGACCAAACACCCAGGGTATGTGTACACAGCAAAGAAAAACCCACGGCCGGCCCGTGGCAGCCGACTCGGGCTCACGGGGTTTGGGCTACGGGGCTGTTTCATTGCTGTGTAGACCTTCTGAGCCGGAAGTCTACACAACAGTGAAACAGCCCCACAGCTGGAGCCCTGCGAGCCTGAGTCGGCGGGTTTTCCTTTACCGTGTAGACATACCACCAACGGCCTCAAGGGCAGCAGAATCTGGCTCCTATTGGGTGTAGCTCTCTGACATGGTTTTTCAGCAAGTTCCGATAGTTCAGTGGAGAGAGTAACTAAGGCCAGGTCTACACTACAAACCTATAGCGCTATAACTGTGTCATTCCGCAGTGTAAAAATTCCACACCCCGGAGCGGCGACTTTATACCCACCTAACCCTGGTGTAGACACTGCTCCCATTGACACAGCTACTGCCTCTCATGGAGCTGGATCTACGCCAATGGCAGAAGCTCTCTCATCAGCATGGTAGCGTCTTCACTAAAGTGCCACAGTGGTGCAGTATGTGTACACAAGCCCTGAAATTGTCTGTTTCTGATCCTAATTGCTTGATTTCCTTGTCTTCATAAGGTTCTAATCCCTGACCTAAACAGGGGCCCGTAAAGTATAAGATTCACTTGCTGAAACCAAGAGTCAAGAAGGAAAGACAGATCCTTCCAGGGCTAGATCTCACAAACATGTATTAATTTCAAGTTTAGTCCAGTGGGTTTATTTCCTTCTTTCGGTGTTCATTGCACTTTTAGTGGTGTGTTATTCTTCACTTCCTGTCCTAAACGGTTGTGCAGCTTGGAAACACCTGTCAGGGATGATCTATGTCAGCTTGGTCTTGCCTCAGGACAGAGGGCTGGACTGGACGACCTCTCAAAGTCCCTTCCAGACCTGTCTTTCTGTGATTGTTTTTATCTGTGATTGCAGGCAGAACTGACAGGGAAAGGTGGATGTAGTGATGTGTAGTTCGTTAGGGGGGAATTAGTACATACAGCGGGGAAAGCTCCTTTGGTGATCTGACGGGAAACTAGACCTTAGGACAATCCAAGCTGCATTCTTTTCTTTCCTGCTGGTAGGTGGCTGTGCATTTTAGTGCTTAGGTACGCATGGATTTATAACATTGGCGTGAGTCATCCATGATGGAAGCAGGCGTGCTCTGCCATTGCACTGCACCTGCTCCACCCCCTGCCCTAAGACCAGCCCCTATATAACTCAGATCCTGACATGCATTGCCCCGCTGCAGTTCCAGTTCTAAACCCCGTCCTGACCATTCACCTCATTGCTAACCTGCAACGCTCCCTGCTATTGCAGGCCCGGGTTCCGACGGTGAAATTTCCTATGAGCCTCAGTCCTGACCCGCCATGTCCCCTGAAGGGCCATTTCTGAAAGGAGCTGGCCAGGTGTTTTGGACGGCACCTTCTCATTTGAGGACTGTAGAATTTAAGAGACAAATCTGTTGCGGGAGCAGGGCCAATTATGCAGATGTCACATCTGCTTATGTGAGGTCTGAAGCTGGCGCCCCCTGCAGGGAGCGCAGTAGCTTTTCAGGAGTGACATGGTTTCACCTGGCATTTATTTTGCCACCCGGGCTGTGCAAAAACAAACAACCCCTCAAAATCTCTCACATCTAATCGACAAACAACAAACCAAGTCCCGCACAGCACACGTGTGGAAAAAACCACTGACCCCAAACTGTCATGTTTATGCCAGATTCCCCAGAAAAGCATCTGGGGTTTGGGCCCTGTGCATATGCATCTCATTGTAGAAATAAATGATCATATAAGTGACTATGTCCTTGGGAGATCCCTGAATAAATGATTCTGTGCCCTTGGAGATCACCCTCCTATGGTATCAAGGTATCATCTTGTGAGTGCTGACATACATACCTCTCATTATGATTAGTGCACCAGGAGACCTCATGGTGCAAGAGGCTGTACAAACACATGTTTCTATCTAAAGTCCCCATCACCATAGTGTCTTGTAATCATTAATGTATTTATCCTAACACACCCCTGTGAGGCAGGACAATGCTGTTATCCCCATTTTACTCATGGGGAACTGAGACACAGTGACTTGACCAAGTTACTTGGGCACACAAAGTGACTTGCCCAAGATCACATAGGATACCTGTGGCAGAGCAGGGACTTGAGCCAGGGTCTAGGCTAGTGCCCTAGCTGCTGGGTCATATGACTATAGCTAGAATGTAAGTTCTTTGGGGCTCTGAATTTTTCCTCTGTGCTTCATGTGGTTATTAAAATGCAGGGGTAGGAAACAGTAGATTTAGGTTAATTCTCTGCCAAAAATTCTTTGTAAGAGTATGAACAAATCACAACCTCTCTATACTTCAGTTTCCCCATTTGCAAAATGTGTGTGTGTGTGTGTGTGTGTGTGTTAATACCCAACTCATTCAGGTGCTGTTGCAGGGCTTAATTTTTAGTGCTTGTAGAGAGCTTTGAGGTAGAACGGTGTTAGAGAGATATTTATTATTGTACAATGCAGAGCGCATGCTTGATACTCGATAAATGATAATCCAATACCAGAAGCACTTCCATGATCACGCTTAGTATTAGTAATTATTATTAAATGTACTACAATAATGTAGTGGTTTAGTTCCCCAGGTGAAGGGTTTTCTGCTTTTGGTTTAATGGAGAGGATTCCCACCCCCACCCTCGAACCCTTTTGCAGTAAAATTGTCCCCCACGAGTCACCCATTCCCTCCTTCCCCTCTTTCCAGGGAATCCCAACCCTAGCTACATGTGGAAATGTAGAGGGGCAAGCAGTTGCAGTGCAGTGGGGGTGAAGCAAAGTCACTGCAGGCATGGTAAGTGGGAGTTAGCTGCCCATAAACACTGAGCATAGAGGGACACAGGAGGGGATGGAGCAGTATGGGAATAGCTCCCCACAAGTATTCCACGTAAAAGTCTGTTTAAAGTTTACTCATTTCTGCTGCATCTTGGCTCAAGAGGAGGGTGTGATTTTTAATTATAAACCAAGCTGTATATACATCCAGCAAATAAGTCATGGATGGCATGGCAAATTGGCAATACACGCACAATCCTTGGCGTCGCTTGTCGCCTTCTGACCTATTCACATCTGTGAAATCAGAACGAACCCATCTGGGCTGCCTGTTTTGAACCTTTGACCAATCTGATGCTGCACTAGAAGAGTGGGGTTGACCTTTGGCCAAGCAAAATCCTGGCCTATCCATCCCAGCGTGGCCACCTGTTGACCGGCCCCAGAATGTGAAAATGTCCATGTGCCACTCACTCGCGCATGAAAACAGCTTGAATTACAACCTCACAAAGGCAATGATCTCCCAGAAATAATCCACCACACACCATACAAGTTTAGCCATGTCCATACAATTGGATTTACTGATGGCCGAGGGGACTGGCGCTGCACTCAGCCCTGACTCAGGTATTTCAGGCCTTCAGCTCTACAAACAACTGCGGTGGACGGTGAGGAGGCGCCTTTGGAACAACGATGCACAAATCTCAGTGAAGCCTTATGTGCTTTGTATATTCAAGACATTCAGTGATGCTGCTCCCACGTGCTATAGAATAGATTGAAGGAAGCCGAGCTGGCAGCCCTATTAAGCAGAAAAAGTTAAAGAGAGACATTAGCTTCTCCATCATTAAAGGTGACCTGCAAAAGAAAACTAACTGAGGTTTTTGCTCTTTTATGCTTCTTTGTGGTGCATAATATAGCCTGAAAGATATTTCTAAGTAGTTTTTTTCCCCTGATTATTTTTTACCTTAGAAATAGCAGAAAAGTCAAGTCTAGTCTGATCTGGTTTTGCTGGGAGACTGGATGGAGCTCTCAGATGTGTGCCGTGAGCCTTGACTGAAGAGAGAGGGTGGGGGATCTTTAACAAAAATCTCTTTTTCTCCCAAGTGTTTCTCAGACATTTGAGTGAGTGGGAGCTAACAAAAATAACATAAAAGCTTTTCAAAGCCTAACTAAAATTCTGTGCCCTTCTCTGTTATTCAGCTGTTCAGATGTCATAGTCCTTCTAGTCCCTTTTTTTCCTTTCTGGGTTATAGAATCATAGAAGATGAGGGTTGGAAGGGAACTCAGGAGGTCATCTAGTCCAACCCCCTGCTCAAAGCAGGACTAACCTCAGCTAAATCATCCCAGCCAGGGCTTTGTCAAGCTGCAGCTTAAAAACCTCTAAGGATGGAGATTCCATCACCTCCCCAGGTAACCCATTCCAGTGCTTCACCACCCTCCTAATTAAAACTTTTTTCTTAATATCCAACCTAGACCTCCCGCCCTGCAACTTGAGACCGTTGCTCCTTGTTCTGTCAGCTACTACCACTGAGAACAGCCTCGCTCCATCCTCCCTGGAACCCCCTTTCAGGTAGTTAAAAGCTGCTATCAAATCCCCCCTCATTTTTCTCTTTTGCAGACTAAACAAGCCTAGTTCCCTCAGCCTCTCCTCATAAGTCTTGTGCTCCAGCCCCCTAATCATTTTTGTTGCCCTCTGCTGTACTCTCTCCAACTTGTCCATATCCTTTTTGTAGTGGGGGGCCCAAAACTGGACACAATACTCCAAATGCGGCCTCACCAATGCCGAATAGAGGGGAATAATCACTTCCCGTGACCTGCTGGCAGTGCCCCTCCTAATGCAGCCCAATATGCTATTAGCCTTCTTGACAACCAGGGCACACTGCTGACTCATATCCAGCTTCTTATCCACTGTAACCCCCAGGTCCTTTTCTGCAGAACTGCTGCCTAGCCAGTCGGTCCCCAGTCTATAGCTGTGCATGGGATTCTTCTGTCCTAAGTGCAGGACTCTGCATTTGTCCTTGTTGAACCTGATAGGATTTCTTTCGGCCCAATCCTCCAATTTGTCTTGGTCCCTCTGTGTCCTATCCCTACCTTCCAGGGTATCTACCACTCCCCCCAGCTTAGTGTCATCTGCAAACTTGCTGAGGGTGCAATCCACCCCATCCTCCAGATCATTAATGAAGATGTTGAACAGTACTGGCCCCAGGACCGACCCCTGGGGCACGCCGCTTGTTACCGGCTGCCAGCTAGATATGAAGCCACTGATCACTACTCGTTGAGCCCTATGCTCTAGCCAGTTCTTTATCCATTTTATAGTCCATTCATCCAACCTTGTTGATAAGAATACTGTGGGAGACCATATCAAAAGCTTTGCTAAAGCCAAGGTATATCACGTCCACCGCTTTCCCCACATTCACAGAGCCAGTCAGCTCTTCACAGAAGGCAATCAGGTTGGTCAGGCATGACTTACCCTTGGTGAATCCGTGTTGACTGTTCCTGATCACCTTCCTCTCTTCCAAGTGCCTTAAAATGGATTCCTTGAGGACCTGCTCCATGATTTTTCCAGGGATTGAGGTGATCTTTAGGGCTCAAGCTACTTTTCCATCATACTTATATAGCGCTATTCATCTTCAAAGCACTTTAAGACCATTAACTAACTGATCCTTTAAATAACCCTCTGAAGCAGGGAGGTTATCACAGATGGGGAAACTGAGGCAGACAGTCTAAGTGACAAGCCCCAGGTCACACAGCAAGTTATCGGGCTAGCACTGAGGCATCTCTGATTTCCAGTCGCGCGTGTCTCCGGGCGGGATGCTTTACTGCTAGAACCACAGGCTGCAGTGAGCTCACCACAGAAGAATGAGCATGTAAAAAGAGAGACATGGGATTTTTATTAATTGCCATTTAAACCAATGATTCTGACTGTGTTCATTAAGTAGAAGAGCTGGCTGTAATCTTCATCCAGGCCATGAACCAAATCAAACCAGAATCTCTGACTAAAGTTCAGAGAATTTCTTTCTTCACTTGACTCCCCCATTCCACCCTGTAGTCCTTTTACGCCACACCCTTTTCCAGCAAGTGAACTTCCAGTATAGGAGTAGGGATTAGAGGAGTATTGATGGGTTGCAGGGAAGCAAGCCTCAAAAATGCGGAGGAACATTTATCTGGGAGCAGTTCTTCTTCGAGTGCTTGCTCATGTTGATTCCAAGCAGGTGTGTGCGCACCATGTGCACGATCATTGGAAGGTTTTTCCCCAGCGGTACCTGTCGGGTCGGTGCAGGCGCCCCCTGGAGTGGCACCCTCATGGCGCCATCTATAGGGCCCCACCGCCCCTTCAGTTCCTTCCTACCGCCAGTGACGATTGTCGGAGTTTCCCCGCCTTGTGTGTGCAAGCTTTCTTCTAGTTTAGCAGTTCCTGTTAGTTTTTAAAGCAAGTTAGAATTAGTTGTGGCTAGACTTATAGTTTAGAATTCGTTAGGGGAGTTCATCCCCGTTCATGGTATTCCCCTTCCCAGGGCACCAGGGCATGCCCTGGGCATGAGAAGTGCATGCACCGTGGCAGGAGAAAGAAAGGGAAGGGCAGCAGGGCTGAACACCCAAGTCCAAGAAGCCCAAAAGACTGGACCTGTTCGGAAGAAAGGTCTACTGCACCGGGGAGCTCAGGCTGAGGCTCGCTAACTTCAACTCATGGGAGGTGACGTTGAAGTTTAAGGACCTTGTCCCGCCAGACTCCAAGTCTGAATACAGAGCTGTGATTGATGATGTCACGGTGGTGAGATTGACCTTTGCCGATTTAGGGCTCCAGCTGAACGTGAGCATTGGAGCCAGTACAAAGAATAGAGTCCATTGGGGTAGTTTTGGATTCGGTCCAGGGTGCTGCTCCCGGAGGCTCATTTCCAGACCATGGGAGCATAGATAAGGGGCTTCAGGAGCTTTCCTACCACCACAGCTCGGAGTTGTCTCATCCTTCTAGGCCACATGGCCTTATGCACCTTCACGGTCAGACACGCGAGGCTAAGACTCAGACCTTTCCAGTTGTGGCTCGCATCAGTGTATCATCCCCACAGGGGCAAACTGGACAAGGTGGTCTCCATTCTGAATCAAGTGCTGGAAGCTCTGCGGTGGTGGCTAGACCCGAAGCTGGTTTGCGGGGGAGTCCCATTTGCCACTCCACAGCCATCGGTGGTGCTGGCCATGGATGCCTCGGCTCTGGGTTGGGGAGCAAGCCTTGGCTCTCTTACCGTGCAAGGTCTGTGGTCCGCGGACAAGCTGTCACTCCATATAAATGTCCTGGAGCTTCGGGCAGTCCGGCTGGTATGTCAGGCATTTCTGCCTCAACTTCAGGGGATAGTCGTGGCAGTGATGACTGACAACACCACAGCAACGTTCTATATGAACGGGCAGGGGGGAGCACACTCCTCTCTCCTGTGCCAAGAAGCCATCAGCCTGTGGGACTTCTGCATAGCCCACCCTATTCACCTGCCGGGAGTCCAGAACGAACTAGCAGATCACCTCAGCCGCTCCTTCACTACTCACAAGTGGTCTCTCTGCCCAGATATAGCAAGAGACATTTTCTGAAAGTGGGGATTTCCCCAAGTGGACCTTTTTGCAACATGCTCCAACAGGATGTGCCATTGATTCTGCTCTGACCTGAACCACGGCCGAGGTTCCTTAGCGGATGCATTCCTTCTCCCGTGGGGCCAGTTCCTGTCATAGGCCTTCCCGCCGTTCCCTCTGATTCACAAGGTCCTCCGGAAAGTCAGGAAAGACAGGGCCTCGGGCGTCCTCATAGCCCCAGCTTGGCCCGGGCAGCACTGGTTCACAACGTTGCTGCAGCTGTCCGTAGACACACCGGTCACTCTGCCTCTGGTCCCAGACCTTATCACTCAGCACCATGGACAGCTCCACCACCCCAACCTGGGCTCGCTCCACCTCACAGCATGGAGGCTGCATGGCTGAGCTCTAGGGAGGCTTTGTGCTCACAGCAGGCATGGGAGGTCCTCTTTGGTTGCCAGAAGGCATCCACCAGGGCGGCATACTCAGCGAAACGGAAGAGATTCTCCATCTGGTCGTCTCAAAAGGGTACTTCTCCCGACCGGGCTCCACTGACTCTTATCCTGGACTACCTGCTGCACCTGAAACAGTTAGAGCTAGCTACTTCATCGATTAAGGCGCACCTAGTACCAATCTCTGCGTTCCATCCTGGGGAAGGAGGCAGATCAGTCTTTGCCAACCCCATGGTGTCACGTTTCTTTAAAGGGCTAGAATGGCTTTACCCTACAGTTCGTCGCCCCATCCTGGCTTGGGACCTGAATTTGGTGCTTAATAAGCTAATAGTGTCTGAATCAGACAAATCACACCATGAGGGGGTGAGGGAAGCCAAAGATCAACACCTTGTGGGAGAACAGCATTTTTCCAAGAAGGCTGAGCTTCAATTAAGATCTTTAGGGAGTATGCCTTCTCCTACCATGTGCTCGTACAGTACCTGCCACAATGGACCCCCGATCTCTGGTAGGCAGTGGCGCTGAAACAATTTTTATAGTGCGGGTGCTGAAGGTGAAAACCTTTGAATTTTTATTACTACTTCAAGCCAGGGGGTGCGACAGGACACTTACTTCCAGCACCTCTGATTTTAGGTCCATAATATAGATAATAATAATAATAAAGTAAGCGACTAAGAGCTGGTAGCCTCAGGAAGGAGATCAGGGCTGGAGAACTGATCAGGAATGAGTTTTAAAAAGGGGATGGGAGGAGGATATAAAAGCCATTGGTAGCACAGGAAGAGGGAGTTTTAAAGAGCAGAGCTGGGCATATTATATTTGATGAGAGAAAAATTCAATGTGTTTGGGCCTGGGTTTGGTTCATGAACCGTTCACCCGCTGCTTCTGGCTGCTGCAAATGGGTTCCTTATTTGTAAGTGTTTGCCAAAGAGTTTGGATGAATCATTCATGAACAGCTCCCTACATCCAGGAGCTAGTCACAATCTGTGGTGTGGAACTGGGCACAATGTGGTGTTACTGCTCCCTTATGGGCAATGGACCCTTTTTGACAGGAGAATGGCATAGCATGTGTCTGGCTAGTTAGCCAGAACAATCCAGTTTCTAGGAGACCGGTGTCCATGTCACAAAAACCACAGTGATGGATTCATAGATGTTAGGACCAGAAAGGGCCGTTATGAGCATCTAGTCTGACCTCCTGCTTTGCATGGACCGGAGAACCTCACCCACTGCAGGTGGTTGTTCCTCTTGTTGGACCTGGGAAACTGATCTTCTGTAAGCATGATCCTGCCAAATCAGGGTTAAAGCTCATTGGTGAGTGGTAGTATGAAGGCTGATTTCAAGGCCCACTGCCCATGGTGCACCTATTCTGCAGCTAAATAGAGGGACTCTGGTGCCTTCAGTGAACTGGCAGCTTTCATCAGCAGTAAGCCACCTTATTATTAAATACTTTTAACAGAAGAGGCATATCTGGCTAGCAAACCACGTAGAGGGCATTTCAGCTCCATCCTATAAGTGCGGGGTTATGCTGTACAGCCACTCCCTTAGAGTTAACACGTTTGTTGCTGTGAGGAGACCCACTGTTGAATGGTCATTCAACCAGTTGATGACAGAAGGATTTGGATTCAGCCACCTCTGCCATCCAGCAGCAGATTAAGAATCTCTTAAAAATGACCCGGAAGAGTTCTCCTCAGTGAGGCAGAGGGAGGAAAAGGGATGGGATGCCTTTCGGTAGTGGTCTTTCCATTAGCAACCGTGATATAACAGCAAGGTGACCGGAGGCAATTCCATTCTGCCCATCTAAAATCAGAACCCCTGCCGTTCCAATGGTGGATCTGGCACCTGACTTCACTTCCTGTCCCGAAGTCTTGTGTAGCATTGCTGTTGTTATTTTATTAGAGGTATTTCGAAGGCATGCATCTCTCAGGTAATTACATTCTGCATCCCACCATAGATTTCATTTCATTTTTCACCACTTCCTGGGCATTTGGGCTCCCTTGTCAGACAAAGAACTGAGCCAGGCCAGAAAGCTTATGGGAACGGAAAACATCCCCGGCTTGCATTATATCCATATAAAGTTTTTTTTGCACCTAGGCCCAAAAGCTGACTGCTTTGGTTTCTCAGTCAGTGTTTCCAGGACAGCTGCATCTCAAAAATCTATTGCAGGGCAGAAGTTGTAGCCATTCTGAAGCCAGGAAAACTGCTAGAAGAGCCCAAGAGCTGTCAACCCATCTGTCTCCTCTGCGTTATATACAAGCTTATGGAGATATTGATTCTGATGCACCTCAATGAGGTTATTGAACCACAGCTGCCCTTTGTTCAGGCTGGCTTCAGATGTGGATGGTGTACCCAAGAACAATTTATTTACGCAGCACAAAATATTGAAGATGCCTTTGAGAAGGGCAGGAAAGTTGGCACCATTCTGGTGGACTTGTTGGCTGCATACAACACTGGCTGGCCTGTGGGGCTGACCGCCAAATTGCTGCAGACTATTCCCTGTAAGTCCATGGTGTGGTTTATCATGGAAATGATAACGAATCGGAGCTTCATCTTGCAAGCTATAGACAAAGTCAGCCAGCTCTGGTGTCTCCATGACAGACTCCAACAAGGATCTTATCTGGCTCCTCTTTTTCAACATATATATTTATGACCTACCAACATTTAAGGCTGACACATACATAGATGTGGATGAGATCTGTCTTGCTGATGTGGGTAGTGATCTACATGATATCAAAGGATCACTTAGCCAGGACATGAATGCTTTAGCTACTCAGGTCTTGTCTACACTACAGACTGTTGTCAATGTAAATTACAGCAATGATCAAAAAGTGCTGTAATTACAATGCTTGTGCCTGTTCACACAGCACTCATGTCACCAAAGGATGTCCACAATTGGTGTCTAGCACCAACAGTGAAAGCAGTGCACTGTGGGCAACTATCCTACTGTGCAACTCGCCGCCTCGTGCAGCCAGGAGTTGTAGGAAGACAGAGAGGACTGCAGTGCATCATAGGTGCAGGCTCGACATCCCATGAGGCAGTGATTTCTGTCCTGTCATTCCATGGGTTTCCAACTGCGTTTTGCAGCATTTTTCAACGGCCCCAATTTCCTGAGCACCTGCCATCTCTATCTAAAAGGATGGATCCTGCATTGCTCTCCAGTGTTGTTGTCACTGTTCTGAGCAGTATATCATGAACTACCAATTGGAACAGGAATCCGAGGCGCCTGACCTGCTGTGTGCCATGCAAACAAACAATGCCGGATTACTGTTTGCCTTCCCGGAGCATGTGCACACAATGCACCGCTGCTTTTGGGCACATGAACCAAGCGCTAAGTGGTGGGATCGCACCACTCAGGGATTCTGTGGTGCATCTCCTCCATGCGAGCAGCTTCAAGCCAGGTCCCTATGCTGCTTGCCTCTGTGCCAGTTTTGGCCCTACACAAGTGATTGCCAACTGGTGAGGGAAAGTATCCCACAATGGGGGAAGAAACAAAGCAGCTCTGCCAAGGAATCTCCGGGAGAGGGTTGGTGAGTACCTCCAGGAAAGATTCATAGAATCATAGAAGGTTAGGGTCGGAAAGGACCTCAGGAGGTCATCTAGTCCAACGCCCTACGCAAAGCGGGACCAACCCCAACTAAATCACCCCAGCCATTGGCCATACCTTAAAAACCTCTAAGGATGGAGATTCCACCACCTCCCCAGGTAACCCATTCCAGTGCTTCACCACCCTCCTAGTGAAAAAGCTTCTCCTAATATCCAACCTAGACCTCCCCCACTGCAACTTGAGACCATTGCTCCTAGTTCTGTCATCTGCCACCACTGAGAACAGCCTAGCACCATCCTCCCTGGAACCCCCTTTCAGGGAGTTAAAGGCTACTATCAAATCTCCCCTCATTCTTCTCTTCTGCAGACTAAACAAGCCTAGTTCCTTCAGCCTCTCCTCATAAGTCGTGTGCTCCAGCCACCTAATCATTTTGGTTGCCCTCCACTGGACTCTCTCCAATTTGTCCACATCTTTTCTATAATGAGGGGCACAAAAGTGGACACAATGTTCCAAATGTGGCCTCACCAATGCTGAATCTGCTGGCAATGCTCCTACAAATGCAGTCCAATATGCCATTAGCCTTCTTTGCAATAAGGGCGCACTGTTGACTCATACCCATCTTGTTGTCCACTGTAACCCCCAGGTCCTTTTCTACAGAACTGCTGCCTAGCCTGTCGGTCCCCAGTCTGTAGCTGTGCATGGGATTCTTCCATCCTAAGTGGAGGACTCTGCACTTGTCCTTGTTGAACCTCATCAGATATTTTTTGGCCCAATCTTCCAGTTTGTCTAGGTCACTCTGTATCCTATTCCTACCCTCCATGGTATCTACCACCCCCACTAGCTTAGTGTCATCTGCAAACTTGATGAGGGTGCAATCCACCCCATCCTCCAGATCATTAATGAAGATGTTGAACAAAACCGGCCCCAGCACCGACCCCTGGGACACTCCACTTCTTACCAGCTGCCAACTAGACATGAAGCCGTTGATCACTTCCCATTGAGCCCAATGATCTAGTCAGCTTTATATCCATTTTATAGTCCATAGATTCCTAGAAATCTCTCTGGAGGATTCCTGTGAAATCTTGATGTGCATTAACACACTTTTCCACTGCACTGCCTAGCTGCACAGGGGAATGGAAAGCACATGCAAACACAGCTACTGTTGTTCATTTCTATCCTTTCAACCAGCTGTATAATGCCACAAAGCAAAGGACAGCTATATCTCATGTAACTGAGCAACATCAACTAAAAATATCACTTATCAGAGCTCCCCTCTCCTGTATCCTACATGCTAGAGCTGGAGGGCTGGGACTGGTTTGAACCCTCTGGCGTCGAGAAGAGGTCCTGACTTCCTATGTCACCAAATGACCCAGTCCCCTGCTCTGCATTGTCCTCCAATTCGATGTCCTCGTCCATAACATCTTCGTCGGGATTGAATCCTGTGTCCGCAGTCTCTGCTCCAGTGGAGGTATCCAGGGGTCTCTTGGTGGTGGAGGTAGGGTTGTCCCAAGGATGGCTTCCAGCTCCTTATAGAAGTGGCAGGTCTTTGGCTCTGCACCAGCGTGGCAGTTCGATGCCGAAGCCTTTTGATAGCCCTGCTGCAGCTCCTTGATTTTCACACAACACTGCAGCGTGTCCCGTTCATAACCCTTCTCCACCATGGCACGAGAAATGTGACCGTAGGTATCAAATTTCCTTTGGCTGGAGCGGAGATGGGACTGCACAGCCTCCTCTCCCCCAGTGCTGATCAGATCCAGAAGCTCCGGTGTGATCCAGGCGGGGGATGTGGAGGTCATTTAACATGAGGTGACTGACAATTCCCATCCTGACCGCTCTGGCCATCAGTTTTAACTCCGCTGCCCTGCAGCCATCCACCCCTTCCCCTTTAAAGTCCTGGGAAGTTTTCAAATTCCACTTCCTACTTGGTTGGCATGGAGAGCTCAAATTGCAACTTCCCAGCTGACCATGGTGGCTCCACACACCAGACGCTCCCCCGCCTAGGTTGGCATTTCAGATCTGCCTTTTGACATTCTCCCTCCTTCCCCATCTTTCCCCTTTTTGCGGCCCCCACTCACACATGCCGTGGGGCACTGATGTGACTTGGTTCTTTTTAACATTCCCAGGAGCTGGGAGACCCAGGGCTGCTTTGAAAGAAGTGAAAAGAAAAAATAAAGGGAGTGGGGTTTGGGGGGAAGAATACAAGTCAGTTTCAAATCCTGATGCTGCTGTGGAATGCACATGGGTTTCCTTTGCTTCACACACATCAACGTCTTTTATCCACCAAAGTTATTTCCCCCAGGAGTGAACCTATCAAAGATTTTCAGTCTCTCTGGAGAGAACAGTTCCAGATAACACTGGATTCCCTTGTCAATTTTTGCCTATCAGGTTCTAGCAGCATTTTATACCTGACACTCTGATCTTGACACTCACATGCAAAAAAAGTGTGTGTGTGTGTGTGTGTATACATCTTGTGCTGTTCCCTTCTGCTTCACAAGCAATGCAGCTGGCTTCAGACTTGCATGCTGCAGGGAAGAAGGGAAAGCAATGGTTGGCATCTACATAGCTCCCGCAGATCTTAGTGTTTTACAAACATTCTCATTATTCTTCTATTTAGTATGTGCCAGGCATCACCAAGTAACAAGTCATGTTCCCTGCCCTGCAGAACCTGGAAAAGATTTTCAGAAGAGCTCAGGAGCAGATTTCCAAGTACTCAGCATCTCCGACTGGGGCTGGATTCTCCAAAGAACTCAGCTGCTGCTCAGGTACCTAAGAGACAGGGCCCAAATCCTCAAAGGTATTTAGGTATTTGACCTCAATGGGAGTTAGGCGCTTACATACGTTTGAGGCTCTGGCCCAGGTGTTCAAAAGCACTCAGCACCTCCTGTCGTGACAACCGCTGATGGGCAGATTTGCCACAGGGGGGTGGAACTGAGGCATGGAGAGATTACATTGGCCATAATAAAGAGTCAGCAACAGGGCAGGCAATAGAACCCAGGAGGCCTGAGTCCTCCATTAAAGACTAGATTGGTGGTTCCCCGTGTTTTCCATCTGGGACTCCCTTTTCCATGCAAGGACCCACGCCCACCTAGCCAGGATCCTCCCTCCCGTTTAGCCATATCAGAAGGGCAGGGTGGTTGTGACTCCCTGACACCTGTCAACCATGACCCATAGGGTCACCTACCCTCTAGTAGCTTGGTACTGCATGGTGACAGTCTCGTTGTTTTCCTGCTTGTGGTCTGACAGTGGGCATCCCCCCAAGCATTTTCTGAGGCTGGTGTTTTACGTTTCCTAGGGCCCTTTCACGCTGTGCTCATGACAGAATTGGCCTTAGGGACTTGGAATGTATCACCGTTGCTTCCTTCCATCAGCCCTGATGCAGCCTCTGAAGAGAGAGCCCCAAAGAGGAGCCAGCCTCTGGGGAAAGGGGTGTTGTGGTTTCAATCAAGTCGGTTCTAGTGCGTTAGCAAAGGGGCTCAGAGAGAGGAAAGAGAGGGGGGCTCGGATGCAACCTCTAAAACACCACCTGGAGATGGAACGGTTTCTCAGCATCCGCCCACGCACAACCCAGCTCGTAACATGCCACAGGCGTTTCCATCATGACACAAACGTCACCCCTGATCACATGCGCTGCACTCCTTTGGGCTGTGCCGCGGACCCCACCGCCCAGCTGAGGGCACTGGGCTTGCTTTTCAGCTGCTGCTCCAGATGTCGTTTTTAATAGAGTCATTCGGATCAAGTCCATAGAACGATATGGGTGTGACAGAGCGGTTGACCTAGTGTCATTACAAGGCTCTACCTGGAGGGCTCAGAGCGCAATTAGCCAGAACAATAAAACGCACATTTTATAAGTACGTGCAAAAATTCCCTCTGGAGTGTACAGCTGGAAAGTTACAGTTGGCACTGCTCGGGAAATGGAAGCATCTGGCCTTCAACCTTTTGCTTCCGAACCAGGCTGGACCAGGAGTTTATAAACCCCTAACACTGATGTTGGCTCCACTACAGGCCAAAAACAGCCCCAATAGGATGCTAAAGCTAGACCAGGGCCCAAAAGACATAGCTCTGAGCTGGATCTGGATCAGGATGGTCCCAAAGATTAGGCGCATCTAGATCTAGAAGGCTAATTTGGTTTGTGTTGGAGAAAGGAACCAGAAGCAAATATGGATCTGGATCCAAACTGTCCCCACATTTAGTACTGTTTGGATTCCCAGTTTTGGTTGAGGTCTAAACCAGCTAAGCTGACCCATCTGCACTGGCCCCATGCAGCACGGGAGCTAGCCCCAACGTGATGTTTGGAACTGGTCGCTGGGCTAGACGTGGTCTTGACATCACACGAGGACTTACCCCAAGGTGGCACCAACACCAGTCCTAACATGACACAAACACAAACTAGCTCCGGTGCTGTAAGTGGCCCTGTGGGAGTGGTCGCACTGGAATCTGGCCCCAGTGTGTCACTCCATCCAAGGTCAAAGCAGGGCCAGGTCTGGTCACGGAGCCAGCGCTAGGCATAAGCAGACTAAGCAAGTGCTTAGGGCCTCGAGCAGCTCCAAGGAGCCCCCTATTCACGTTTAAGAACTTGCCTATTTTAGTATTGTGGGGGGCCCAAAAATATTCCTGCCTTGGGCCTCCAGTGGCTGGTCAGTTCCTCCAGGGTGCTGCAGGAAGAGGCGTTGGTATGTCAGTGTAGGGCATTTTTCCTTCTGAGATAGTACTGAACCCAATGTCTGTGCATGCTGCCAAGGGGCACTGTGGTGCTGGAGGACCCCTCTTGAAAAAAGCCTCCAACTACATGTGCTGATTAAAGATCCCCAGGCACTTTTTTGTGAGTGCAGGGATAATAACCCCAGTTTCCTGGCCAAATTCCGTCATTACATTCTGCCTCCCTAAAGCCAACTGTATCTTTAGTTTGATCCTGCTCTATTTCCCACCCTACAGTGTTGTGTACCATTGCTCTGTGCTGTGAAACAGCTGCTGTGTTCCACCCCAGACGTAGCTGCCTTTCAGTGGTAGGTGAAGCATTTCCCATGTATAGCTTCTGGAAGGTGTTACAGACAGACAAGTCATTATAACATGATGAAATTAGTTCAACAAAGGGAGGGAAAAGTGATTGGTAGCTTACACTATAGCAATACTCAGTTCCCTGCAGCATTTCCAACTGAAATCAATAGCTCTGTTTAAAACACACAATATAGCCCCTTGATCAAAGATACAGGGTGGTACCTTCAAGGAAGAGAGTTTTAATTGCAGCCACCTATCCTGTAACTAAAGACAAGAGACCTCAGCCTCTGGCTATTTCACTTTGTCCCCTCTTCCAGAGCTCCAGCATTCATCAGTTCCAGGAAGATCCAATAACACTCTAAAGGCAGGACGTGAAATTGGATTATCTGGGTCTCAGCCTTTGAACAGGGAGGAGGTAACTCCCCTGAAAGGCTGACAACAACCTTTCCACTTTGCAATTGCTGCTTGGGCCTCCACTGAACCTTGAATGGCAAAATGCATGGTTATTCCGTTTCACCTTGCAGCTGGTTTGCTGTAATTGATTACATTTGTCAGCTTACTTTTTTTTTTTTTCTTTTAATACTGTGAATGGAGGCTCACTGCAGGGGTGTGTGAACTGCAGTAGTGGCTGTGGTACAACAGTGCCCTGTTATTCTATGCTCTGTGCTTATCAGCGCTAACAAGGAATCAGATATGTCCAAATCAGACAGAAAATATTGCTTTATCAATCTGACGTATGTATGCAAGGTCTAATCTATCCATCCATCAGCTAGCTTATCAAATCTACCGAAAGGCACTGGGGAGATAGAGAAAGAAAACAGGTAACAATCCCAGTATCATGGTAACCATGAGAGAGACGCTCAAGTGGGTTGTATGCTATCAGATCCCGGAGATGAGTCCACAGCCCTACACACCGCTTCCCAGGGCTGTGTTTCCTATGTAAGCAATAATCAGACACAAAAGGGCCCATGTCACAGTGGAATAACAGCATTATTATTATTTGTATTCGCGTAGTGTCTCCAAGTCCCAGTCAGAGCAGAGCTCCTTTTCGTCAAAGCTATAAGTAGTCTGGCTACTACTAAGAGCCACCCCCTGTGTGATTCACTCCACTACAGCAACTACATTTGACAGTGACGCACCACAGACATGTGACTTCCATGATGTACCATGTGGCTCGGTCAGAGGGGAGACCACGGTGCATCATGGGAGATGCAGTCCAGCCAAGAAGCCCAGCCCATGGGAGAGAATGGGAGCTTGAAGCACCTGAACTACAATTCCCATGTGGCACCACCACAGCACAGGCTGCTGCAGTTTAATGTTGCCCTGACGCTAAATAAAATGTTTTAGCTCATTTTAGCAAACAAAAACTTTCTTGACAGAAAATCAACAAAGTTTGGCAAAATTGAAAATTTTCCCATGGAGAGTCCAGGTTTTCAGCCAGGCACCATTATTAGACTGTGTCATGGTGTAGCTGTTGAGAGGTTGCTGTTAGTGGGACTTGGGGGTGACCTGGACTTCACTGGGGGGAAGTTGGCTCTCTGTTACTTACACCATCTCTGGTGCCTGTACAGATAAACTATAGTTAAATGGAAGGGGAGAATATGGAAATCTGAAATCATGGTGCATAATCTTCTTTCTCTTTCTCTCAATCTGTGTGGGTGGTTCATGTCCATTTCACCCTCTTTGCCCAGCTAGTTCCCAGCCACTTCTCATTCATGTACGTGTGCTGGGTAATAACATCAGAGGACTCCATGTTTTTAAAACTAAAGTGGACCTTTATTAAGAGAACTATCTAAAGAGACACTGCAACTGCAGCTACCATTCCTGCCATGTACAAACAGACTGATGTCCTCTGTCTCTTCCAAACTCTTTGCTCCTGTGATGTGTGCTCTTCCATGCAGGTTGAGACCTCTTATGCTTCTTGTTTTCCATCAGCGGCTGGGGAGAAAAGTGATGTGGCAATGTGTACACAGTGCATGCAAAACAAACACTGAGTTGGACTTGAGGGGAGGCACAAAGTAGTCATCTCAGCCCATTTAATGGTGGCTAAAATATGATAGGCCCAACCCACTAAGTTCTGATCTGGCTGTGAGCTGCCACAGCGTCCTGGGAACTGCCCTTTGTTTGCTGGATCCTTGTGCAACAGCCAATCACCAGACTTGAAAATATTTACTGACTCTTGTGTGGAAAACAAAGTTCATTTCAGCGGAGGCTACACTGTGGAGCTACAGTGTGGATCAATGGAGACTATGTTTTAATCTAAGCAGCTGCTCAGTGAAGGATTAAGGTAAGAATACTGATTGTGGGACTCTTCCAGAGCAGGTGTTTGAATGTTGAGGGCAGGCAAAGCCTCTTGGTGTTAAAAGCTTCACAAGTTCAGGCTTGCTTAGTGCTTGGATAGGAGACCACCAAGGAACTGCCAAGCTGCTTCCAGCGTTGGCAATTCACAAGGAGATGCTCTTTCTGAGTTAGCGCTGAACCAATGCCCCAGGAAAGTGCTGTGTAAAGGAAGTACCATCCTTTGGATGGGTGAGATGTGAAATTGCCTTTTTGATTAATTTCGGTCATTAAAGTTCCCCCCTTTGGGAGTGGGAAACCACTGGAAAATGAATAATCATGGGGGTGGGAAATGGGGTGTTTGTTTATCAGGGTAACAGACTCGCAGAGTTAGGATGGGCATGTTCCTTAAGGGAGTGTTTTAGCAGGGTGAGGATGGTTCTCTTGACTTTGCGGCAAGTGGTCTTGATAGCTTGGTCCTTACTGGAGTATCCAGTTGTGACAGCTACATCCTTTTCATGGTCACCTTAAGATGACCAAGAAGGTTGACAATGCTAAAGCAAGCTGGGAACATGGAGGCCAGGGCAGAGGAGGGATGGATGGCTTAATGTCCCAGCTCATTAAAATTCCCCCATTCTTCCACCCAGTTAAAGTATTCTTCACTTCCTGTCTGATGCTGTTATGAAGCAATGTTGGCAGATCTCTGGGGTTGGGGGAAGTGATCCCTAGCAGGCCGTCTGTAAAGCCATTGGTGAGGTTCATGAAGCGTTTGGGGCTTCTCCTAGAGAAAAGGTACCCTATAAGTGTAAGGTCATGGCCATCAGGCTGGTGTGGTCACCCCAATCAGTCTCAGATGTTAACGAGATAACAGCTGTTATTAGAGCTACTAGATCGCCTACGTTTCCCCAGCTTGTACAGACAAGGGGAGGGGTTGAATGGGAATGCTGTGGCAGGTCTAGATGAAATAATTAAAAGGACATGCTTCTTAGACAATGGTAGAATAATAGACTGTGTTGTTGGGCATGTCAGGAAATAGCATTCACTCATATATGCTATGGCAGTTCCTTCTCATACCAAGGACAGCGAGCGACACAGCCCAACCTTATTTAGTGTGTTTGGACCATGCTGGCTTGCGTCATTACCGTGCGCTGCAGATTGGTCGGCTTTGATGTGCACATAGCTCAGTACAGGCTGATGGTGCCCATTGAAATTCCAGGCTAATGTGCTGCAGGGAATAGAAACCTGAAAATGAGTGGAGCTCACAATAGAACAGGTTCTTCCTGTGTAGCCGAGGAAAAGTAATTTCACCCCTCTTTGTCTCAGTTTCCACCTTGGTAAAATGGGGATAATAATACTGACCGGCACTACAGAGATGCTAATTAAAGCCCTTTGAAATCCTTGACTAGAAGGTGCTGCAGAAGGGCACAGCATTATTAGATTGTAACTCAAACCATGAGGAATATTGCCCTGAGGCCACATCTACACTAGAGAGCTTAGAGCGGCATAGCTGTACCGATGCAGTTGTGCCGCTGAAAGGTCTCTCGTGTAGGCGCTCTATGCCAACGGGAAAGAGCTCTCCCACTGACAATGAAACCACTCCCAACGAGAAGCTCTCCCAACGACCTAGCACTGTCCACACCGGCACGTCTGTCGGTGTAAGTTCTGTGGCTCAGGGATGTGGTTTTCTCACACCCTTGGCTGACATAAGTTATACCGACAAAAGTGGTAGTGTAGACATAGCCTGAGACTGGGAGTTTGAATAGGGGTGAACTCTCCAGGATCTTAACACTGACCTCTGGCTCTCTCACAATTTGTTATGCAGAGTCAAGGAGGGTGAGGTCATATCTTTTATTGGATCAACTTTTGTTGGTGAGAGAGACAAGCCTTCGAGCTACACGTACGAGCTCTTCTTCAGGCCAAGGGGGAAACGTATTCAGAGTGTCGCAGCTAAATAAAAGGTGGAACAGATTGTTTAGCATAAGTCGTTAACACGTATTTCATGTTGAAGTGTCCTCTTAACACCCCTCCAGACACAGGGGGAAAAGAAGGGAGAGGGGTCCATGATTTTCAGTGCCTAGCAAAGTTATGAATTGAAGGTCCTGGGCTCGTCTTTTGAAAGTGTTGTGCGGGTTTCCTCTGAGAAGGAGGACAGAGAGGTCAGATAGAGAATGAACATGTTGTGAAAAGTGTTTAGCAACTCCCACACTAGCATCAACTTCCTGGACGCCACGATTAGCTTCAGCAATGGAACCCTGCAGATAACTATGTGCAAGAAACCCACGGATCACCACATCTACCTCCACAGATCCAATAACCACCCCAGCCACACCAAGAAATCTGTTATTTACAGCCAGGCTCTCAGATATCACAGAATATACTCCGAGGGATAAAGTCCAGGATATATACCTTAACACACTCAAAACCGCCTTCACCAAACAAGGACAGTCCACCAGAGAAGTAGATCACATTATGAAACAGGCCACCCAAATATACTCCGAGAGAACTTGCTACAATACAGAATAAAGCCATCTCCAACCACACATTCCTAGTTGTCACCTAGTGTCCCACACGGGAACCCATATTGGGGTATCATCAAATGACTACAACCCATACTCAATGGGAACCCCATCCTGAAAGAAATCTTTCCTGAACCCCCTCTTCTGGTTTTCTAACAACCCCCAAGTTCATCATCAGAAGCAAGCTGCCTCCAGACCAGGACATCCTGTCCTGCTTTGAGCAGGGGGTTGGACTAGATGACCTCCTGATGTCCCTTCCAACCCTAATCTTCTATGATTCTATGAAAAGGGCATCAGACCCTGCCAGAACAACAATTGCAAAACCTGCAGACATATCTCCACTGCTACAACAATCAACACCACTCCACAAAACACCGTGTAAGGTCCTAAACAGGCCTATCACCCCATGTGGCGTACCTCATCCAGTGCATTAAATGCCCCATAACAACTATGTGGGTGAAACCAGACAATCACTATGGTCTTGAATGAACTCCTACAGGAAAATGATACAAGCTAAAACCACCCTATTACCTGTGGGTGAACACTTTTCACAAAGCGATCGCTCTATGCCTAACCTCTCAGGATATGTCTACACTGCAAATAAAAATCCGTGGCTGGCCGGTGCCAGCTGATTCCAGCTTGTGGGGCTGGGGCTAATGGGATGTTTAATTGCAGTGTAGGCTTCCGGACTTGGGCTGGGGCCTGAGTTCTAGGACCCTGCGTTGTGGGAGGGTCCCAGAGCTCAGACTTCAGCCCACGCCTGTTAGTCTGCACTGAAGTGAAATGGCCCCGCTGCAGCCCAAGCAATAGAGCCCCCGCGTCAGCTGGCACGGGCCAGCCACGGGATTTTATCTGCAGTGTAAACATACCCTCAGTCCTCATCCTCCAAGGAAACCTGCACAACGGCTTCGAAACATGAGCCTGGGAGCTTAAATTCGTCACTTTGCTAGGCACTAAAAATCACGGACTGAATAGAAGAAACTCTGGATTTATGGCTTATTACAACAATCTGTAACCCACTAACAACCCCTTCTCAGCGCCCTTCCAGCCTCCCTCTTCCGTTCCCCCTATGACTGCAGAGGTGTTAATGGGCCACTTCAGCTTGAGAGGTCCCTTGAAATCTGAGTTAGCTACTCATGCTAAACAATCTGTTCCACCTTGTATTTAGTGTGACACTCTGAGCGCATTTCTGGAGAAGACCTGGACCTTAGTAAGCTCAACAGTTTGTCTCTCTCTCACCAACAAAAGATGAGAACAATAAAAGATGTGACCTCACCCGTCTTGTCTCTCTAATACCCTGGGACCGACACGTTTACAACAACACGGCAAACAATTTGTTATGGAGTCAGGTACTGATAGTGGCAGGGTGAGGAGAGGGCAGCCTTAATAGCAAGGAGAAGCAAAACGCTGTGAAAGAAGAAAGCAGTGGGATTGAACCTTAGACACCGTAACAAATGGATTAGTCGGGCAAAGACCCAGGCCGAGCTGAGCAATTCCTCCATGGAAGAAGAGACCTGAGTGCCATGAAAACCCTCTCTCGAGTGCATGAAGCTGGCACTTTAGTCTAAAACAGACTCGGAGTGTGGAGATAAATGTGGGGAAGAGGCATTCCCATCTTAAAGGGAATCTTTATTTTCTTTTGCATCATCTGCTTAGACTGTTGATGTGCATAATCTTAACTTGGCTGGCACTTCCCTGTTTTTCCCATTCCCAGAGCAGTAAAGAACCCAAAATATGATGATGATGATGATGATTTGTATTTTTAAATAGTTCCTAGAAACCCCAGCCAAGATCAGGGCCCCATCGTGCTGGGTGCTGTGCACACAGGCCCTGCCCGGAACAGGTTACGGTCCATAGACAAAGGAAATATTTTTATCTCCATATAATCCCCATGACATCCAGAGAGGTAAAGTGACTTGGCCATGGGCACACAGGAATGCTGTAGCAGAGGCAGGAATTCAACCTAGATTTTTTTGCGTCATAGTCCAATGCTTTAATCACAAGACCATCCTTCTTCTCTGTGCCCCCATATGAAAGTATCCAGAGCATCTTATCTGATTTAGTTTGGCTGCTTTATCCCCATGAATCTGTTCTAAAGGTCATGGCCGCCGTACTTCGGGACACTGAATAACCACAGAGAATCTCTGCTAAATGGTTCTTGTCAGCATTTTTCTTCTCCATGGATAAGAAGAGATGCGTTTTCATATTGCTTATAAAGGGGATTAGAAGGCTTAAGAGATGGAGGGAGAATTCAAAGCATGCCTGTTGTTTACAATTACTGTGGATTTCCGTTCTAATCTTACATTTATACAGCAACTTTAATCCCCAGGGATCTCAAACTGCAATAAATAGAATATACGAGAGGGAACGCTTCACCCAGTACCGAAATGCAGGCAGCTCTGGGGTGGAACACAGCAGCTCTTTGAGAGCGTTCAGCAACACCAACAGTTTAAGATTGGGAATGAAGGCTGGTATTGTATTCAGCTGAAACCACAAGGGGAAAATTTTAGGTAAGACTGAAAGGCAGGATTTCGAAAGTAACGGCTGCTCAGCTGGGAGTTGGAAAAGGGCACCAGAGCTAAAACCTCCTGGACTTTAAGATCTTTGGGGCCAGGAGCATGTCTGATGTGCTACAGCAGTGGGGCATCTGGGCCTGCATGCTGAGGAGAAGGGAAGAAGTGCTGGGAAGAGGCCAGGGTGGAGCACCTTTCATCTGCAGAGATAAGCCATTCTAATGATTAGTGTTCGTAAGGTCTCCGTGTGGCAGAAACCTTATCGCACGGATCTGTTCATCGGGCAAATGTGTAAATAGCATCTCTCCAGGGGAAGGCATCCGAACGGCGCTGGAGATATGGAATTCCCCTGCAGGAGATAAGGGGGCAATTGCATCGCAGGCGAGTGGCAGAGTTGAGTTACGAGCCCTAGGAGGTGTGCTGATAAGATCCAAATCCTCCGGAGCGTGGTTATTACATAGAAAAGATAGCTGGCTTCCCAGCCGTAGAACCCTCCCTTAAATGCAAAACTACTCCATCATCATTTGGAGCTGCTGTGACCCATTAGTGTCTCCTGAACTTGCTGTTCTGTTCCCAACTGGCCCTTTTCTAGGGGGAGCCTTCTTGCCAGAGGGAAGAGACAGGGTTGGAGGCGGAAAGGAAAAAGGGGAGACAAAATACTAAAGGAATAATATTTGTACATTGATCACATTTCTTTCATCCCAAATAGCATCATAAATTAGATTTGTCCAGCGCCATTGCAATGCAGACAGCTCTGGGGTGGAGGGAAACAACCAGCCAACATGCAACCCTAGAGGGAAGGGGACATTTTTGGCCAAGGACACTGGGGTCAAATCCCTTCTCTTGTGAAAACATTCCCTTGGATCTTTAACAACCCTACAGAGCAGACAGCACCTTGACATTTAAGCATGTCATCCCAAAGTCCCCCATGCTGTGAACTGCATTGTATCTAATGTTTCTGTCTCCAAAGGATAAATTGACCCTGCCAGGGTGTGAACCTGCAGTTCCAGGGAGCCCAGCTATCGTTATTATTTATATAGTGCTGAGGATTTATATAGTGCTGAGGATAGCAGGCAGCACTTATAGGCAGCAGAGAGATAAGGCAAGCATCCCCCTATACTGGAGCACTTATTGGTTAATGGTTACAGTGGCCTGATTCTAAGAGGTGCAAGGCATATGCAATTCTAGGGCTGGGTGGGTATAACGGGGTCAACAAACCCCATACTGAGCATAGATAAGGGGGGAGGAGAACCTGTCTTGTTTACATGCAACAGCTTGATTACCTCCCCACACAGCTACCAGAGTGGCCCATCATGGAGACAGGCATGCACAGCTGTAGCCAATAGAGGAAAGAAGGCCTGCTGTGAAGGAGAGAGTACATACAGAAAAGGAAAGGAAGGCAGAAATTCCTAGGACAGGACAGGACAGGACAGGGGAGACAGCTTGCACCAGTGAAGCAGGCCGCAAGCCCTAAAATTGCAGGGCTGCTAGTCTTAATTAGAACTGAAGGTCCAGGAATTGATCTGATTGAAGATGAGCTAAGGAGGGTCAGCCAGGAGAAACTGGGGCCCCTCGAAAGACCCCACCAAGAGACCGTGACAGCGGGAAATGGTTTTCCCATTCTGTGAGAGTTATTGAGATTTTTGAAAAATGTTCCCGCCCCGAATCAGGAGAAAACATCAAAGTCTAAAAAAATGTGGATGGCTGAAAATCTGGAAAAGGATTCAGGTCAAGTCAATGGGAATATATCATTTTGATTTTGACCTCTTAGTCATTTAAAAATTTTTTTTTACTAGAAATTAACTTACGCTTCTAAATGAAAAGTCATTTTGAACCAAAAAAATGGAACTTTTTTACTTTAAAAAACATCACAATGGGGCGCTTCAACTTATTAAACTTATTTTCAATTGTTTTCAAAACAGGAGATTTGTTGAAAGTGACCCTTTCTTGCGAACAGCTTCAGTTTTGATGAATTAGCATTTTCTGATGAAGAAAACTTTTTGTTGCAAAATTCCCGAATAGCTAAGTGGTGTCTTTGCCTAACCCCTGTGCTGGCTTTCTGCCTTGCGTCGACTTAACCACCAAGTACAGACCAGACCTGAGGTGCAGCAATTAAGGGCTTGTCTACACTTGAAATGCTGCAGTATCACCATTTCAGAGTAGACGTTACCTATGCGGACAGGAGGGGCAATCCCATCAGTGTAGGTAATCCACCTCTCTGAGAGGCAATAGCTAGGTTGACAGAAGGATTATTCTGTTGACCAAGCACTGTCTACACTGGGGGTTAGGTCAGTTTAACGATGCTGCTCAGGGGGTGTGGATTTTTCACACCCCTGAGTGACATTGATAAACAGACCTAATTTTCTAGCCTAGATCAGGCCTAAGTGACTTGATCAACATCACACAGCAAGCCCATGCCAGACGCAGGATTATAACTCAGCAGATCTTGGATTGTAGCCCAGTGCGTAAGCGTCTGGACCACACTGCTGCTTAGATGCTCAACTGATAGGTATCCAGGTATGCCATAGAGAGATTAGAGCACTAGAAATGTCTTAACCAAGACCACACAGCAAGCCCACAGTATAACTCAGAAGGTCTAGCTATTGTCTTCTATTTGTACCAATCAACACACTAGCTAAGTTCCTGACTGCCAGGGCTGTGCTCAGTCCCCTAGCCCACATTGCTCATGTTCTCCCTCTAACCAAATCAGGTCTCCTTGTGACTTGGGGAACAGAAAATCTGTAGGCATCCTTTTCACCTGATAACGTTACTGCCTGTAAGATCTGGGATTTGACACACAATAATAGCCGGGCTGCAATAATTTACAAGGAAGTAATTCCCACTGAGAGATTCCAGTGACCTTATAAACTGAGTGAGTGGAGCTCGTTGGCTCCTTTCTTTCCAGGATGGAATTAATACCATGCAGTGTTCTGCAGTCCATTTGGTGGTGTTGTGGATACATAAACAGTATATATAAAATAAGGCTAGTTTACCCAGTTGTATTAAACTGAATTAAGGTAGCAACTAAATTAGAAATAATTGCAACTATTAAAATTAGCTCATCTCAGAGAAGGAAAATAATCACTCCCAGAGCCAGTGTTTGGCTCTTTTGAATAGCACAATCCATGGAATGCTTCTGCATCTGACATGTTTGAATGCTCTAATGAAATCATAATCCACTGGGGTTTTTCACAGTGGCATATGATATTAAATTCCTCACTATGCTTGGTCCTTTAAGGTCCAATTGCACTTTACACAATGGGTTAAGGTTCTTTTAGTGCCTGTCTCCATATTTCACTTTCTGAAAAATCAATTACATTCTGCATTTCTAAATTTCCCTTATAATTTCAATTGGACCCTGTACCCATTGCTCCTTGTACAGACTGTGGTGTAGCATTTTAATGTGCTGTTCATTACACCAGAAGGGCAACTTCAAGTCAGTGTGGGATGATATGATTGCTACATGTTGATTTTGAATAAGACGAGGTCTTGTAGTTAAATCCCTGGACTGCATTCCAGAAGATCTGAGTTCATTTCGCAGCTCTACTGTAGCCTTCCTGTGTGACCTTATGCACACAGATTTGGCCTGGTCTACCCACAGATTTTGTACTGGTATAACTATTCTGTTTATTGTGAAATAGTTGTACTAGCAGAATCTCTAGTATGAACATTACAAAGGTTACTTACAGCAGTATAACTTATTTCCCTGTCCATACAGGAATAAACTATACTGGTATAACACACCTTTATACTGGTACAAGTCCTATATCTATAAAGGAACAGTTAAAGCAGTACAACTTTTAGGTGTAAACAACAGGTCCCCTCAGTTCCCCATTTGTGCCTCAGTTCTCCATCTGTGAAATGGGATAATAGCTCTTCTCTACCTCACAGGATTATGTGAGATAAATACATTATAGATTGGGAAGTGTTCAGATACTGCGGTGATGGAGACCATAGAAGGACCCCAAAATTGCTTTCTCCCCTACCCTTTGTGTCTTGTCTATTTAGAGTGGAAGTTCTTCAGGGCAGGGACTCTCTCTTACTATGTGTATGTACAGAACCTGGCACAGCAGGGCTCTGATCATGGTTGGGGCCTGTGTGCAATACACATAATACTAATGCTACCACTCTAGCTATGACAGAATTTTACAGGATGCATTTGGCTCTCCGGGTCCACTTTTGGGAATGAAGAGGAACACCCCGGCTCAATATGTATCTACATAAGCCCCACTATATGGCCACAGGAAGAGCCTCAACTGTTCCATACTGAACTCATGGCCTCCAGCGGCGCCTAAGGATACATCTACACTACAACAGAAAACCCTCAATACCGAGTCTCAGAGCGCGGGTCAATTGACTCAGTTCATGGAGCTCAGGATACAGAGCTAAAAATTGCAGTAGAAACGTTCAGGCCTGGGCAGAATATCTACACTGCGGTTTGTAGCCTGAGACCAAGTCAGCTGACCTGGGCCAGCCCCAGCTGTGCCGTGGGGGGTGTCTTTTATTGCATGGTAGATGTACCCTTAAAATCCACACCAGGCAGTGTGAGTGAACTCATCACTTCCTGCATGGCTGGTTGGTGTAATCACTACTGCTTCTACTTGTTCGGAATGTGGATCCTAATTAGATATAAGTGGCAAAGAAGTAAGCTGTAAATGCTGGTGCGAGCTGCTGCTTAAGAAACATACTCTAGAATAAAAGAAATTGGGGTCATCCCCTGCCTATACTTATTTAATGTGAGTTGTTGATTAACTTGTGTTTACATGATTGGGCGCAGCTCCTGCCTCCACAGGAGGTTTCTAGCTTCCCCTCAGCAGAGTGGCTGAAATGAATGCAAGCCAGCGAGCATTTGCCGATGCACTTACCGATTCATTGGCTTTAATTGTCTGGAGTAACTCTGTGTCCCTCGGCAGTGACAGTAATCACACTTTGCAGTGATGTGCAGCTTTGCTTGCAATCAGTGGATCTCCAGGGACTTGGTGAAGGTGGGTAGGTAGAATCATGCCCATCTTGCAGATGCAGAAACTGAGGCACAGTGAGGTTAAAGAGCCCTTTCCCATTCCCAGTGAAGTGCATGGGAATTTTGCCACTGATTTCAATGGGCACAGGGCCTAAATAAGGAAAAAGGGTGATGTGGTGATTAAAGCACTGGATGGGACTCAAAAGACATGGGTTCAATTCCTGCCTCTGTCACAAATTCCCCATGTGACCCTGAGTGGGAAAGTGCATCTCACTGCATGAGGTCACCATGCCTGAGCTTCCCATCTGTAAAACAGGAGCAATAATACTTCTGTTTCCCCACTCTCTGTCTTGTAAACGCTTTAAGTCAGGGAGTGGCTTTTACATTGTATGCATTTGCAACACTTCACACAATGGGGATCTAATGTTGGTTGGGGCCTCTGGCTGCTGCCATGATACCACCATTAAATAATAATAAACAAGTTGCCAAAAGTCATAAAGAGAGTCATTGGTAAAGTCTAGAAGAGCAGCCAAGTCTCCTGACTCCCCATCCCTGGCTTTAACCATTAGACAATGCTGCCCCTCCCCCCTTAATTTGAACAAAATACTGTGGAGGAAAAACCCCTCACACATGGGAAAATGAGGATTTAACTCCTCTCATGCCAGTCCTTGTCTTAACTTCCTACAGGGTTTATTCTGACACAGTGCATTGAGAACCGATTTTATATGGTCACCTAGTTCATTATGTGTCTGAACCACATTGTCTATCTCGTTTAGAATATAAGATCCTTGGGACAAGGACCACGTCTTACTTTTCACAGAGGCCCCTAATGCTGCTCAATAAATCATAATACAAATCCTTAGGGCCAAGGATTTAACTTGCATTGGAAGGGATAATTCAGCAATACCCTTTAACTCCCTAAATAAGCTTTTACCAATCAGTTAAACTACTAATTACCTCAGTGTTAGTTCTCCTGCCGCTTTATTTCACAGAATTAACCTGTGGAACTCTCTGCCATAGGATATAATTGACACTACAACATAACAATGAAACACACAACACCTTTCTTGAAAACTGCCTAATCCCTACTCATTCTTCTTAGGGTAGGGTTGCTGCCTTGTAGGAACTTTTTCCCAGCTTGCTTTTCAGGGGCCTGACACTTTAAATTGAGCAGAGCGAGGCAGCTGCAGTCATTTTGTAACTGGTGTATCTTCATTTCCTCTGGCTGGTAAGTGCTCTTAACTCCTGTTATGTTTTCCCCTTCTTATTCCTGAGGAGATGGCACATTCCCACCAAGGTTTGATCCAGTATGGCCATCCTTAATCAAGGGGAGAAGAAATCATGGCCCAAATACATAATCTACTGCAGCCCCTATCTTGCTCGAGAATTCAAACCAGCTCTTTTGGAGAGATTTGTTTAAATTATTTCCTCTGTCTCTGCAAGCACCTGGCTAGAAGCTGAAATTCCAAAGTATGGTGAGAGGGGCTGTTCCTTGATATGTCTCCCAATTCTGTAGGCCCAAGAGGACTGATTCACCTCTCTTTTATGCAGCTCTAACTCTATTGAGGTCGATGGGACAGCTCCTCAGCTGATGTAAATCATTGTAGCTCCACCGACTATAATGAACACACAACAGTGGATCTGCCCCAATGGATTTATACCAGGAGAAAACTTAGCTCAAAGATTTGGAGAAACAGCTTCACTTCAGGGAGGTGTCTGATCTTTTTGATGGTTCATACCACTACCAGGTCTTCAAGGCCCTGATCCTGTGAGGCAGCCCTTTTAGAGAGGAAAGATTGCCCAGGGGTTAGGGCACTAGCCTAGGACTTGGAGACTCAGGTTCATTTCCCATTCTGCCAGTTCTCTGGGCATCCAGGACTGTATGTCATCTCGTTACCTGCTACCTCCAGCACGAGGGAGACTTGCTTGTGCTTAACTGGGTGTCAGCTCCCTAACACCACAAGCCTGTTAGCCCCTCAGACCCTCTCCTCTGACCTATACCAGCCCTGTCGTCGCCTGGCAGGTTAACGATAGGAACACTCAAATCCCTTTGAATCACTCCCCTGTGCTATCCAACCCCTGACACCTGCTACCCACAGTGTGCTCAAAGGAGCAGTGTGCCCTGATTTATTAGTTTTACCTTAAACCACCGCTCCTTTAAACTGCACAGCACTTGTGATCGCTCACAATAAAACAAAAGTAGGTTTATTTAAGAAAGAATGGCGAGTTAACTAAAAATCATAGAATATTAGAGTTGGAAGGGAGCTCAGGAGGTCATCTAGTCCAACCCCCTGCTCAGAGCAGGACTGACCTCAGCTAAATAATCCGAGCGAGGGTTTTGTCAAAGCTGCATGGGAGAACCACCTTGTGCTTCACCACCCTCCTAGTGAAAAACTTTTTCCTAATGTCCAACTGCAACTTGAGACCATTGCTCCTTGTTCTGTCATCTGCCACCACTGAGAACAGCCTAGCTCCAGCCTCCCTGGGACCCCCTTTCAGGTAGTTGAAGGCTGCTATCAAATCCCCCCCTCATTCTTCTCTTCTGTAGACTGAACAAGCCTAGTTCCTTCAGCCTCTCCTCATAAGTCTATAAATGAGAGAGAGTGGTGGAAACAAATGGTTACAGTACAAAACAAAACCCTAAAACATGAAACTGAGTCTAAACTTCTCAACAGTTACCTTTCCTATCTAATAAAGTAGGTCTCCCCCCCCACCCCAAATTCAGTCTGTTGCAGAGCTGGCTGGCTTCACAGAAACCAGGATCCAATTTTTCGTTCGAACATCCCCGCTTCCCAAGATGTCCCCTCAGCGAAAGAACCCCGCGTGCCTTTCTCTATTATACTGAAACAGCCTTTTGTCTTGATTCCGAGGCAGGGCGATTCGCTGGCTGTCCTAATGTTCCTTGTTTACCTCAACGAGGTTTTAAGTGTTTGCGGTTGTGTCTGATGGTTTTTTCCATTGCAAGACTTGGGATGGGGCTAGGCCAGACAACTGAGCCTTGCATTGCATCACCAGCTAAACAGGGTGGGGTGACAATTCCCTCCTGCTTGAATGGCCGTAACAGAGACGTCGTCTACCTGAGTGACTCAGGCCGCGTCTACACTCAAAACTGAAGTCAATCCAGCGGTGTTGCTTGGTGGTGTGAAAAATCCACATCCCGGAGCAATGTCGCCCGCTGTGTAAACAGCACTATGTTGGTGGGAGAGCTTCACCTATTAAGATGATGGGGGAGCTCTTTCCTGTTGGCTTCGAGTGTCTTTATCAGACATGCTACAGCAGCACAGCTATGCTGATGGACATTTGTAGAGTAGACCTGCCCCTATTTAAGCCAGCCTAGCCTCCCGTGAATTCTTCCATTGACCTAGCTACCGCCTCTCAGAGAGGTGGGTTAACTACACTGATGGGAGAACCCCTCCTGGTCCCTGCAGAGAGTAGGGCTGCAGCAGCATCCGCTGTGCTGCAGTAGAGTTTCAAGCCCTAACTTCTACACCAAGTCCATAAAGCCTACTGTCAGTGTAGTTGTATTATTCCTTAACTATTGCCCATTTATCCATCTTGCAAGGATTATGACTCTTGACAAGTTATGAGCTTTCTGTAGATACATTGCATGCTACTCTTTATGGATATATATCCTGTGAGACGTGTTTTTGGTGTAGTGAGTTGGTCAGGTCTGAGACCAAAATTGTTTGCAAAGAACGGGGGACGCTTTTCAAAGGAGTCTCTGTAGCATATGCTGTGCCACAGACTTCCTGTGTGACTTTGGGCAGGTCACTGAGATTCTCTGTGCCTCAGTTCCCTATCCGTACAATGGGGATAATAGCTTTTCCCTATCTCATATGAGGTGTTGTGAGGATAAATGCCACAAAGGCTGTGAAGTGCTCTGATAGCTAGTGAGGCGCTATATGAAAGTGAACTGTACTTAATCATACTACAAATCTAACTACTTATACAACCCTCATTACCGTAGTATCTGAGTATGTCATAGTTGTTTATGGATTTCTGTGAAGTAGGGAAGTATTTCTCCATTTTTTACAGATGGGGAACTGAGGTACAGAGAGACTAAAGGCTTGTTCACACTTACCCGGAAATTCGGCAGCAGTCGACAGGAGTTGCGCAAACTACTCTGCAGAGTAGTGCGCGTAACTGACATCGACTGCTCAGCTTCCCTTCTGCGTGCTGTTCACATTGCGCTGAGCCGACGGGAACAGTGTTCCCCTCGGCTCAGCGCTACGCTAGTTGAGGGGGTGGACTTATTCAGTCGACTCCCTCATCGATTGAGCAGGTCTCACTGACCACTCAATCGATCATGAAAAGATCGATCTGGCGGCTGCAAATTTGCCGCCGCCAGTGTAAACATAGCCTAAGTGACTTGTCCAAGGTAACAGAGGAGGTCTGTGTTGGAACTGGGGATTGAACCTGGATCTCTGGACTCCTAGTCCAATACCCCACCCATTAGACCATACTTCTCACGGTCAGTCAATGACCATGACTTCCACTGAAGTCAGTGGGGCTCCAGCGGTGCAGGGGCCAACCTATGTGGATCAGGTGGCAGGAATGAGGCCTCAATGGGGAAGAGAACTGAGCCAAGATAATAAGGAATTAACAGCTTCTTGAATTAAGAAAAGTCTGCTGATCTGTTATAAACGGGATTTATGTACTGGCAAAAACGAAGAGTAAGAGGAGAATGGTCAGTACACCCAGCCATGAACGTTGCACAGCGCAGCATTCATAAGTTTGAGAGTCTTAAAAAAAATTATTGATTTGATAATTAAACTCTACCATACATAAAGCTAAAAGCCATGCAAATATATACACATGACGAAAAGCAACCATCTAGTTTTAACGCAGCATAAATGTAGTACTCACCAACTGTTTAATATAGATCAGTAGCACATAAAAATAGATGGGCTGGAAATTATTATTTGTATTACAGTAGCTCTAGCGGTCAGTCAAAATTAGGGCCCCATAGCACAAGACAGTCTATGCACACTGTGAGAGACAGCCACTGACACAAAGCACTACTATGATAAGTAGACAAGACAGACGACGAGTGGGAGAGGGATTAGAGAGATGGAGGGACATGCCCAAGGTCACACAGTAGGTCAGTGGCAGAACTGATATTAGATGCTTGGTTGACCTGACTCCCAGTACAATGATCTGTCTTCTGGACCTCGTAACTATAACCAAATACTGGCAGTGCTCTGATCTGTGCAGGTGCAATGGTTTGTCTGTG
This sequence comes from Emydura macquarii macquarii, assembly GCF_026122565.2. Lineage (NCBI taxonomy): Eukaryota > Metazoa > Chordata > Testudines > Chelidae > Emydura > Emydura macquarii. The sequence continues at coordinate 6,221,917 of NW_027133607.1, read as the reverse complement.
CAAAACTCATGGCAGGACTGGGGCCTGGGAGCCTTGTTACTGTATTCAACCAGCCACACCATCCAGGTTTCTAAATATCAGAGCAGAGCCCACAGTATGTAGGTACAGTGGGTCTTACCTGCACTGCAGTAGATCAGGAATAACTCCATTGAAGCCAATGGAATTAGGCTAGTGTAAAACTGGGTTGGGGTCAGAATTACATCCTGTAGCTTGAGGGACAGCTATAGTGTATTACACTGGATGAAGTCAGGAGATTGGGGTAGTGTTTGAGTGCTCAGTGGATTTATGCAATCACATCCCTTGCCCACTGCAGCTCATCTGCAGGTATCAAACATGGGACCTTGAGCACTCAACGCTGCTGTCACTCCATTACCTGGTAGCAAAAGTAGGGTCTGAGCTTATTTGGTCCTGCCACTAGAGAGGGACGCATAACACACACTGAGCCAGTGTGTTAGATTTACTCCATCCTACCTAGGGTGACCAGATGTCCCGATTTTATAGAGACAGTCCTGATATGTGGGTTTTTTCTTATATAGGTGCCTATTACCCCCCCCCCATCCCCTGTCCTGATTTTTCACACTTGCTATCTGGTCACCCTAATCTTACCTTGCAAATCACTTCCACTTTTTGTACCTACACGTCCACTCATCTTGGATCAAGCCCTCTCTTTCTTCCTTCATGCTGTCTAAGTTTTAGCCATCTCCTCTGCAGCTCTTGCTTGAAACAGCCTCCCTCATCAGTTCCATCTCCCCTCTAATGTTCCCTTTCTCTCTTGCCCTATGCCTCTTCATTTCTCTCTCCTTATGGTTTTAATCACTGTCTCCCTCCATACCACAGAGAAGTTTGGTGAGGTATCAAAAGACACCACGCTCTTTTCAAGATGTTTTCCCCTGTGACCTCTTCCCTCCTGGAAATACCATGAGATTAGCTGTTCTCGTGAGATTTCAGCTGCATCCGAACTTGAACAGGCCCCTTTGGGTTTGGAAATAGAAATCAAAGAGGTTCGGAGTTTGCCCCATTATTTTACGAGGGAAATCTAATTTTAAAAGCATGGCCGAGGGACTAAAATAAGGAAGCAGGCAGCGTCCGAAACCTTTCTTTTTGCCCAAGCCAAAACAGATGAGACCCTTCTAACAGGATATCTTGCTCTGGGGGCTGGAAAGTCGGGGGCTAAGCCAACCTGATTACAGAGTGAGTCTCACCTGAGGGGAATCAGGCAATTGCCCATAAAGAGCCAGGCTTAAGTGGTGATAAGGTGCAGCTGGGGAAAGAGCTGGCTGGAAGTTCAAAGCAGGGAGAGTGAGGAAAGCTGTCTAGGCAAGGAGGTCTGAGACAGACTGTGACTAAACAGGGGAAAGACTGGGAGACCCAGAAGGAAAGCAAGAAACCTTCAGGTAGGAAGGGGTGGACTGGAGGTTGTGACCTGGCTGGAGGATTCAGTTACCTGATAGAGAAACCATCACTGTGTCAGAGCAACCATTGGTGTGGGTGCTAGGCCACCCAGAGAGTGATGATGATGACGACAACATGGGGTGTGTGTGGAGTGGTTGGTAGACTCCTTTATGGCCTCCAAAGCTCTCAGTTCTACTCTCCAGTGGTACTGCAATCAGCTGTCTGGAGTCCAGCTCAAGTCTTGGAGATGCCTCGTATGGTGACATGACACAGCACAGGCTGTTTAGTTAGTCTGGGAGTTAGAACTGCAGGATCTGTCTGCGTCTAGCAGCCTCAATAATAATTAATACTAGCGTTTTTCATCTGAGGAGCTCCAAGTGCTTTGCAAAGGAGGTTGGTCTCATATCCCCATTTTCCAGGTGGGGAAAGCCAGGAACAGAGAAATAAAGCGATTTGCCCAAGGTCACCCAGCCGGCCTACGCCCCGTTCCCTTTATAGTCATCGGTATTCCATGGCAGACACTGCAAAGTGGGGTCTAAATTTGTTAAACCATGTTATCGGAGCCTCCATCCCAGAATGGTCACCAGACAATGGGTTTGATTTTTGGTTCCACTCTGGACTTCGTGCAGGAACTGAGACGTGGGGGACCAGGGGGACTTTGTCAGTTTTACAGCTCCTGGAATTTTGGAGCTGGCATGGGGCCTGCCCACCCAGGGACCCATCCTGCCCACGCTGCTGCCCAACGCAGACCTGGTCTGCATGAGGAAGCTGTATTGGATTAGTTAATTTGATGCAATCCCCCTTTTGTGGAAGCCTGTATTTTGGTTTGAGAGCCATTATTGACTGAACTTATATTAAGCAATCAACTCCCCCTGATTTGATAGGCACTGTTCTACTGAAACAAGGGTGCCCACACAAAGGAACTGACTTATCTAAACCAGTACAGCTTTGTTGTGGTGACAAGGCCTCGTTCTCAGCTGCCCTATGACCCCAAAGGGACCTGTTCAGAAGTCAAGGGTAGCCAGAGAGCAGCTGTGTCTCCAACACACTGCAGCTGGGAAGAGGATGGCTTAGAATGTATAAATGTACAAAACCCATATACATCGAGGAGCAAAGAATGTAGGTCATACTTACAGGATGTGTGGAGGACTCTGTCCTGGGAAGCAGTGACTCTGAAAAAGGTTTGGGGGTCCTGGTGGATAGTCAGCTGAATATGAACTCCCAGTGTGATGCTAAGGGAGCTAATGCAATCCTGGGATGCATAAATAGGGGAGTCTCAGGTAGGCGTAGAGAGGCTATTTTACCTCTGTATTTGGCACTGGTGCAACCATTGCTGGACTACCGTGTCCCAGTCTGGTGCCCACAATTCATAAAGGATATTCAGAAATTGGAGAGGGTTCAGAGAAGAGCCACAAAAATTATTAAAGGATTAGAAAACAGGCCTTACAGTGGATAAACTCAAGGAGCTCACTCTAGTTAGCTTAACACAGAAGGTAAAGGGATGATGTGATTACAATCTATATGTATCTAGGTGGGGAACAAATATTTAATAATGAGTTCTTCAGTCTAGCAGAGAAAGGTGTAACGCAATCCAATGGCTGGAAGTTGAAGCTAGACAGATTCAGACTAGAAATAAGGCATGTATTTTTAATAGTGAGAGTAATTCACCTTTGGGGCTATTTACCAAGAGTCCTGGTGGATTCTCCATGACTAACAACTCTAAAATCAAGAGTGGATGTTTTTCTGGAAGATCTGCTGTAGGCATTATTTTGGGGCAGTTCTGCCACCTGTCTATACAGCAGGTCAGACTCGATGATCACAATGGTTCCTTCTGGCCTCGGAATCTGTGAATCTATGAACCTGATACCGCAGCCCTGTGCCGTTTGGGGACGGCTCATACACTAGGGGCAGTCCCTAATAACGGAGTCTGCTGGCTTTGCAGCCCATTCATGTGTCTGGAGTGACATAAGGGGGCTGTAGAGACGATGATTCCACGTCGCTCTGTTCTGTACTTTACCCCATATTTCCTGCTGTCTGATTAATTTTCTCTCCAAGTGCAAAAAGATTTGGGACACAGTTTGTTATACTCTTCTGGCAGTAACCCTTTAAGACCCTTGCAGAATTTCTCAAGAAAGGGGCTGGGACACAGGGATCCTATTCCCAGCCTTCTGAGTGAAATTAGCTGATTTATTATTGCCGGGACTTAAAGCTGCAGTACAAAGTTGCCTTTATTTCTCCTCTTCTGTCCCACTCCCTTTCCCCACTGCCTATGCGTTAGGGAGGGCTGTGATCTCAGGCCTAGCAGACTATGTGGGGCTTAATGCTATTCAGTTCACCCAAGCAGCCAACCATAAAATGCATTTGTCAGAAGTAAAGACAATGCCCATAACTTTTAAATTAAATTTTAAAAACCCCTAATTACAGAGGCATAAATCACTGGGAGGCCTTTAAATCTTCATCATCTTTTACGGCCCGGCATGTATCACTTCCAATTCCATCCTCATTGACAGAGGACAGCAAAGCAGGGGAAGTAATAGCCGTGCTTTCTAATGGGGACTGTGAGCAGTTCTTCTGCTCTCTTACAGGATGAGTGATGATGATGCACCATAGACAGGCCCTTCATTTGCTTTTAAGCTGGACAGTTCTGCTTTTGTCTGGTTTGTTCCCTGCCCAGCACTGACGTAAACCAGATGTGGTTTTTGTCCGGTATCACACATGGGATGGAGGATGCGACCATTTCCAAGTACACAGTGTGCGAGTGCAAGGGGCAGGATGGCCTGCTCTTCAAAACGGTGTCCTCCAGGCACTGGGACTTGGCATGCACCGCATGTGCAGGGGTCATGCCGGGGTGGGGTGGGCTCAGGCCATTCCTGAAAGTACTGGAATGCCCGGTATTCTGGGGGTGCATTAGTGGCTACTGTCACGTGCCAGTTGGAGTGAGTGAGTGGTGCTGGGACTCCTCTCCATTCAGTTCATTGGCAGGACAAGCGAAAGCGTCTTCATACAAGTTGTACTGGTTCAACTATCCTGAGCGGTACAAACCACCAAGTGTGGATGCAGTTATGCCAGTATAAAGGTGCTTATCCTGGTCAAGCTTATCCTTGTATGGGAAGGGGAGTGAGCCGTTAGAGCTGGTTGGAAATGGAGTTCTTCCCCATGGAAAATGTTGAGTTTTTGGTGAAATATTGGAAGCCAAAATATTTCTATTCTCATTTGCCTCATGGGAGCTGTTGTTTGGGTGCTTCATGTTCACATTCTCCTGCATGGGCCAGTCTCCCTGGTCAGATCACAGGTTCCATGCTGCACCCCCGTCTCTTCTGATGGTGAGGAAGAGGCAGACTCTGCAGGTGTCCGTTGGGACGGCGGGGAGTGGGGAATATCACCCACCCAAGATAGGGTTACATGCTGTGTTTTGAGACTGACCCTTGTCGGTTCCTGATCTGGTGGAAGTTTGCTCTGTGGCATGGTGCCATGTCTCTCCTTTCTCCCAGGGTCGTTCAGGCACAGATTTTCCTTATTGCTTTTTGGCTCTTATGGTGCTGGATAATCTGAGGAAATCTCTCATACATCCTTATATTTTGAATATGGGGCCAGTGAAAGAAGTGGTTGCTGACTTCCCCTACTACTCATGGGTTAATCCCCCCTTCCAGGGAAAACATGTCAGGTAAGAGATGCAATGATTGTTTGTAGTGCATAGTGCCTACCATAGTGGCTCCCTGATTTATTATTATTATTATTATTATTTGATTATTTAATAATATCATTACAATAATGATATGTTGTGTTAATGCAGCTTAGGTGAATTTTTACTTTGATTCTCCTAGGGTCTTGGCTTTTCAGTGTACGTCCAGGGGAGCCCAGAGCCATGATGAGGAGCCTTTTGGCTTGGAGTTGTAAACCAAAACCTAAATAGCCTAAATTGTCTTGCTTGGATCACTAAAAACTAGTGCCTTCCACTCATTCCCTAGAGACAATATCCCTTCATCTTCTCTCTCCCCTATTGAAATAGGGCCTAATTCCTTCCTGTCCGAAATGCTAGAGTATGGTAATGGTATGCATAGCACTGTAGGCCCCAGTACTGTGATGTAGGCCTGAACCAGAGCAGGCCTGGACCATGGATAAGTATTTGAAGTTTAAAGGGTTAATCCTCACACTGAGAGAGAATAAAACTAGGCATTATAGATAAGAATGTTCCAGACACATTGATTGTTCATGCCACCCCAGGCTCCACTGTGATTGTTGACTGCTTGAACATATGAGTGGAAACATCCTGCCTAAACATTTTGTGTTTTAACATTTATGACACATTGGGGCCCTGCTTATTCTACGTATGAATGTTTGGGAACATCCTGAAATCTAATTGTGATAATTTACAAGTGAAGTAAAGTGCCCAATGCATATCAGGGATGTGATTGATGTGTAAATCATGGGGCAATGAGAGGGCAAATAAGATTTATTTTATTTTATTATGTTAGTAAGTAAGTATAAGATAATGTACCAATGTAATGGGATAAGAATGTAATGATTTTTAGTAAGTATGAATGAGGAGTGAATGCAGTTTGTCTGCTAAGATGGTGAGGAAGTGATTGCTGAGGTAATGGTTCTCAGCCTCCAAGGGCAGGAGGGAGAGAAGATGCTTTTGTTTAAAGAACTTTTACAACCCAGATGGCCGAAGATCAAGACAACCCCGGAAAACAGGGGAGTTAACACTCAAGGACAGGGACAAGACAAAGTGTGAAACTGGAATGAAAGAAGAATGGGAAAGCTGTCACACTTGCGATATCAAACGTAATTGACGATTACATCAAACAAGGAGACTATCTGACATGACAAAATCCATAGACCCGAATGGAGATGGATAAGTATAAAAATGGGGTGAAGGAACCTCGACTTTGGGCTCATTCTGCAAATCCCAAGGAGCATCGTGTCCCGACCGACAGAGCCTGGCTCCATCCTCGTGTCTGAGACACCTAGCCGGTGATTCAGCTCGAGCAACACAGAGGCTGGTAATTATATCCCTCCTGCAGAACTGTGTGTATGTGTGTGTGTTTTTAGGCAATTGCTTTTTCAAATATTTTCTGTATTCATAATAAATGTGGCATACTGCCTTGTCCTCTGAATAAGATTGTGCTGTTTATATCCTAAGTGTAACAGCACTCATGTGGGAATACCAGGGTTAGATTTACCTGTGCCTTGTCTCTTTAAGGATTGAAGGTCTGCCGAGGGGATCAAAGAGGAGCAGGGAGTGGCTGCAACAGCAGAATCTGGTGTGCTCTGGGAAACCTCAGCATCAGCGAAGCCTACACAAACTGCGTGTTTGGTTTTAGTCTTTTTTTGGGGGGGGGTTGGTTTTTTTTGTCTTTTGGGGTTTTTTTTGGTACTAAGTTTAGTGAAACTCCAGTTTCAAAACTGTTCCTGCCCTAGGAACATAATATATTCGGGTCACTGGAATGAATGTCCTTGGTGAATGGCAATGACTGTCTGTCTTTCACCATAAATATAATGGGCCAGAGCAAGTGGGTATAGATCTGTCTTCGATGTAGCAATGCTCTATTACAGCAGCTGAGGATCTGGCCCAATATATACTATCCACTCCAAGGCTCATAAAGATAAGTATGTATAGAATTATGTTAAAAAAATCTTTTGGAGCAAGGATCTTTTGGGGCAAGGTCTGTGGCATACCTAGTGCACAGATGGGAGCTATATTACATTACTGTAGAGCCTAGACTGGGACCCCATTGTGCTAGGTGCTTATACACACATGGTAAGAAATGCTTCAGGACTGGAAGGCGTGCATGCGTGTGTGTGCGCACGTGCAGCACCTAGCACAATGGGGGTCCTGCTCCATCACTAGGGCTCTTATACGGTAATAATCATAATGGGTGAGGTGGGAAGCAGAAGCACAGAGAGGAAAAGTGACTTGCCAAGGTGTCACAATGGGGCCACAGTAGAACCAGGAGCAGAACCCAGGCCAGTGCCCAATGTACTAGACCACACAACACTGCTCTGTACCGTTTTGATGACTACAGTGATGCACAGGGCCTTCCGCTGCTGGCCGTCCACACCAAAGTGAATTTACCTTAAGAGTCTCAAAATGTGCTAAGGGTTTTGGCTACTTGCAAAGGGGGAGAAGGGACCTAATCCATCAGATAATTTATTCATAACTAACATTTCAACCAGCTGAACCTGAGGGCCCTTTTAATTGTCTGAGCCAATAAAAAATGGAGCTTGTCACATAATGGCTTCCTAAGTAACTGTCAGCCGACTGTATAAACCTCTACCAGAGGTGGCTTTTGATTGGCTGATTGAATCACCCACTGCTTGACTTGACTTTCAATTATTAAAATTGATACTAAATAAACTTGATATGCCCCAAATTATCTCCCTTAAATTAATTCGAATGCAATTTGTCTTCTACTAGATTTGCTGCCATGTTAAATCTTCCAGTGCAAACACAAGTTTGTTGGGTCACTCTCTCTAATTAATTTGATTTCACATTTCCACTCCTCCCCACCCCCTTCCGCTAAACCGAATTATTTGGAAATAAGAGATAATGCCGGCAAAATAATATGCAGTGACAGGACCGTGGTTTGCTTCTTTGAAAGAAAAAAAAAATGGTGAGGTGGTTTATTTTTGATTAAATGCCTCAGACTTGCCTTGGCATTTATCTTTCAGTGGCAGTCCCTGATCAGACACAATGCATAATTCCATTAACATTATCTCTCTATTCATTTGAGAGGGGCTTCATAGATAGAAAGGCTACAACATGCACGGTGAGCTTATTCCTTTGGCAGCTTTTATTCCTTCTGCAGGTTTATTCCTTCATCAGGAACTTGTATAAAAGGACTTAGAGGGGGGCTGCTGTCAAGTCATGAGGTGAGACATTAACTGAGTATAAAGGGACAGGGTATAAAGGGTTATTTTATTTGTCATATGGTAGAGTCCAGAGGCTGCAACTGAAATTGTACAGCGTGCAGCACGACAGGAACTAATCGCGTAGTACGAGACTGCCCCTGCCCCAAAGAGCTTATAGGCAAAACAGCTTAAATAGAAATAAGTCATCCAGAAATGGGTAGTGAAAACGATCAGAAGCATGGGGAGACTTCCATATGAGTTGAGCCTGAGAAGAAATCTGACTGTTTCGAGGGAACATGAATAAGAGGGGATACCAGGAAGGTGTGCAAAATAACAAATGGCCTAGAGAAGGTGAATTGAGCATTCCTACTTTCTTGTCCTCAAAATACAAGATCAAGGGATCTTCCAATCAATCTGGAAGGTGACCAACTTCAAACTGATTAAAAGAAATATTTTTTTACATACTGCCTAATTAGCTTGTGCAGCTTGCTGCCAGAAGGTATTATTGAGGCAAAGATCCTAGCAGGCATCAAAAAAGATTATCCATTTATATGGATAACGGTATTATCCACTTGAATAAAATAAGGTTCCAGGGCATATCCTACCCACTAGCTGCATGGGCTGATGAGATGTCTTCTAGAGGCAGGTTATTCCATAGATGTCAGTAGGAAGGTGCAAGACACCCCACACTGAAGTGTCTAGTCCTGGCCATGGTCTGAGATCATGGACTAGATAGATAATTGCTTTGCTCTGACAATTTCTGCGCACCAAGAAGCGTAAGAGTTCAACCCCTGCTCTAAATGATGTGACTCCCAGCTCTTCCCAAGAAGACCCAGTACTGCGAAGGGCTCAAAGACCTTACTAATTCACCTTCAAAACAGTCCATTTTCATAGCAAAATATAACCCTCCTGTTCTGAGTAAGTAAAAACCTAACAATTGACACCTTAGTGTAGGTCCTACACATCCAAAGCAGGGCATCTGGCATCCTACTGTGCATGGCATCTGTACTGCTTTAACTGGAGGACCTACCATCCAGGCCTCCTTGTTTTTATTTGTAAGCACTGAATAATGGGAAGGGTTGATCGACTAAGCCCCTCTACAGTGCTATAAAGAGGACATTCCCTTTGAAAATGGGCAATTTTAAAGGGTTGTTACGTGAAGGGACTTAGCGGTGTTCTTTTAACTGTAAATAAAGGCCACAGTGGGGACTGTCCATTGATCCTTTAACAAGTTCAATTGTTCATCAGGGAAATGGATATATTTCACTTCTCTTTCCTGTTTCTCTTTCTTCACGAATCCCCTTTCTTTTCTCTCTCTCGTTTTCTGTTTTCTCCTGTCCTTTTACTCTAATACCATGGTGATGAGTGTGGTATTCAAACACAGACATTCTTTGTCTTCTCATAACTCACCCCCTATGAAATCACTCCCTCTGTTTCCAGGGCTGGGTGTATCATCCACTGTTGCCAGAAATCATGAGTCAGGACCCCCAATAGCATGAGTGACTGATGGATATATGCCTGAGTACAACCCCGCTACGGGCTCTGTGTGTGTACCTGGGCATTTAGCCCAGGCTACCACAGCTTCACTGCTATGGATACCTCTGCTAGCTAGGATACAGCTACATGTACTGCAATCCCAGCTCTGATTGCAGTGAGCAGCCCAGGATAACACCAGGAACTGGGGGGTTAGGCAGCAAATTGAACTCAGGTCTCAAGTCCAAAACTAGTGCCCTACCCAATGCGCTGTCTTTTCTCTCTTGAGTGCCCTGCCTTCTTACAGATAAATAGTCCTACATCTCGCCTAACCCCAGCCAATTCCAGGATAGAGTCTGCTTGTTCCTGCCTGATCCCATTTACCAATCTCTTTAGTTTTCCTCTCTGGAGTTTCCCATTTTTGCCTCTTTCCTGTATCATCATCATCGTTATTCACTCTTGCTTTTAGGCCCCTCTGCTTTCCATCCTGCATTGCTCTCCACTGCATCACTGCGGTTCCTTCTGTGTGTACAGCATGCCCTAGACGGTATGGCTCTCCAGATCGGTACCAGTTACTCTGCCTCATCCCGGCATACCTAACACCCTAGTTCCTGATCTCCCTGCAGTATTCGCCAACCTCCCTTGCTTGGTATTGATTGTTCTTCTTCCCACGTGGGTTGTCCTCCTAAATGAAAAACCAATGAATTTGTCCTACATTGTCTCTTTGTATCCTATTATTCCACCTGCTTCCATATCATGGCCCCTTTTCCTGTCTCCTGCAGTTTGAAACATCCTCTCTCTCATGTTGTCTTATTTAATTCTATAGCACCAGGCAGTGCTTTATGCACTCCTTATCATTATGTCCTTGCTGGTCCCCTGAATTTCATTTTGCACATCCTTCCTCCAGCAGCCCCTTTGCTGTTTGGACAAATGAGAGCCAGGGTCTGACTATGATGACGGCCCACAAATATTTGAAGAAGGAAAGAGGAATCATTTAGAGGGGTTCCAAGGACAGGCAGCTTTTCAGGGACTCAAGGGAAGCAGGAGGGGAGCCCTGATGATTGGGAGGTGTTGATTTTGCAGGATGAGGTGGAGGCGAAGGGAATGGGAAGGGGTCTGTTACTGAGTGTGTGTTGAGCATCTCCCAGAGCTTGGTGGAGCTAGCAGAATAGGAATCAGTGTCTTGTCTGCTGATCTCCTCTGGGAAGAAATGAGGCCAGCGCCTTCTTCTCGAAGGTTTGTGGACCATGTGGGGCTAGAGGGGAGAAAAAAGCTCTAGAGCTGCTCATCTCCTCTTTGAGGTTGAGAAAGAGAAGGTGGTGGGCCATATCAGTCTCCAGAATATTGGAGAGACAAGGCGGGTGAGGTCATGCAGTTTATTGGACCAGCTTGGTGTCTTTCTGTTGCGTGTGTCACCAATGCAAGTTAGTCCAATAAAATATAGTCTCACCTACCTTTTTTTCTCTAGAGAAGGGACAGACTAGAGCGGTGGGGCTGGGGGAGTAAGGGAAGGGATTGGGAAGCTGACCCTGGACCCAAGAGAGTAGAAACTAGGAGATATGGGGGGGAGGGAATAGTTTCCTGCCAGCGAGAGCTGTGTGACCGATTGAGTGGCTGCCTTTATAGGACCCCTAATGAGGCAGCGGCCCAGGAGCCAGCAAACAGGGGAGTTGGAGTGGGAGTGTGTGGTGTTCTGGTATTGTTGGGGGTTGTTTTGGTGGGGTTTTTTGTTTCTCTCTCACTGACAGGAAGCAGGGAAAAGGCTGTGGCAGATACAGAGGCGGCCGCGGTAGTCATTCAAGCAGTGGAAGAGACAGTGAAGATGACTGGATGTGGAAGCTGCGGGATGTACATGATCATGGAGAGGGTACCTCAAAAGGGCTTCGTTTGTATGAAGTGCCGCCTCCTAGAGCTGCTGGAAGAGAAGATTTGAGGGTCGGAGATGCAGGTGGAAACTCTGGTTGTGTTTAGAAGGGGGTTCGAGCAGATGATGGAGCAAAGGAATGAGGCGGCTGAAGGGAAAAACCCAGACCTGCAGATGGAAGCAGGACCAATGAACTCTGAGGGGAGACTGCTGGGTGAGGAAAGTGGCCAGTGGAAACGTGACTGTGAGAGCCCGGCAGAGGTAAAGATGGGCTAGTGAAGGAGAAATAGAGCTCAGAAACAGGGTTGCGGAGTTGGAAAACGAAGAAGGGGCACGGCAGGTGGTTGCTGAAGGTGGGAGGGCGAGGAAGAAGAGAAGAGCAGCTAGTCCTATACAAAGAGTGGATGAGCCCATGGAGATACCACCAAAGAAGAGCCCCAAGAGGATACAGGAACAGTTGCAGAGGATTGCAAAGGACAATAGTAGACGCGATGACTTGCAGCCAGAAAGAACAGGGGATAGGCTGAAGAATGGCACCGTCACCAGGAAAAGGCAGGTCTATGTGACTGGGGATTCCCCCTGAGAAGGACAGGCCTGTAACCAAAGCTGATCTGGAGAACAGAAGGGGTGTGCTGTCTGCCAGCTGCTAAGATAGGGGAGGTGGATCTGAGGCTGAAGAGGATCCTAACGGGAGCAGGAAAGAATCCACTGATTGTCCAGTGATACGGCTAGATTCTCACTGGAACGTATCAAAGGAGACTGCCAGGCTGGGGAAGACTCTTAAGGAAATCGAGGCTCAGGTGATCTTCAGTGGGATCCTGCCTGTCCCTAGAGGAGGACAACAAAGGTGTGACAAGATTCTGATGATCAAGAGATGGCTCAGGCAGTGGTGCTATAAGGAGGGCTTTGAGATGCATGGCCACTGGGAGGCATTCATGGACAGAACTGTTCTCTTGGGATGGACTTCACCTGAGTAGGGAGGGAAATGCACTTCTAGGATGGAGGCTGGCACAACTGATTGAGAGCTTTAAACTAGGGAGTTGGGGAGATGGTTGGCAGATGCCCAGGTAATTTCAACGCCTCATTTTAGCATTGAGAGGGAGGAAAATGAAGTAAGAAGGGACACAGCAGTGGGGAGCAGAATGGACATTAAGAGGAAGGGTGGTGTAGATACCAGGCTAATAGGCGATATTGGCAGTTGAATGACTGTGCCAAATCCGGTAAGGAACGTGAGCGAAGCCAAACAGCAAAAATTAGATATTTGCATACCAATGCGAGGAGCCTGGGTAACAAAATGGAGGAACTAGAGCTACTGGTAGAGGAAGTGGAAACTAGATATTATGGTGATAACAAACATGGTGGAATAGAAGTCACAACTGGTGTGCTGAAGGGTATGTGCTGTTCAGGAAAGACAGATATAAAGGCAAAGGTGGTGGAGTAGCATTGTATATCAATGCTGAGGTAGACTGTAAAGAAATTAAAAGTGATGGAATTGATAAGACCGAGTCTGTCTGGGTAAAAATCAAATTGGGGAAGAAAGATACTAGACTTCCCATGGGATAGTGCTTGCAGTGCGCTACAGGCCACCAGGATCTGATCTGGACATGGATAGAGACCGTTTAAGGCTTTTAATGAAGTAAATACTACTGGGAACTGTGTGATTATGGGAGACTTTAACTTCCCAGATATAGACTGGAGGACAAGTGGTAGTAGTAATAATAGGGCCCAGGTTTTCCTGGATGTGACAGCTGACAGATTCCTTCACCAAATAGTTGCTGAACCAACCAGAGGAGATGCCGTTTTAGATTTGGTATTGGTGAGTAGTGAGGACCTTATAGAAGAACTGGTTGTAGGGGACAACCTTGGTTCAAGCAACCATGAGCTAATTCCATTCAAACTAAATGGAAGGATTAACAAAAATAGATCTGTGACTAGGAGAATTGCTAACATAGTTCCTATTTTGAAGAAAGGGAATAAAAGTGATCCGGCTAACCATAGGCCTGTTAGTTTGACCTCAGAAATATGCAAGGTCTTGGAAAAAAATTTTGAAAGAGAAAGTAAAAGACATCGAGGTTAATGGTAATTGGGATAAAATACAACATGTCTTTACAAAAGAGAGATCATGCCAGACCAACCTGATCTCCTTCTTTGAGAAGATAACAGATTTCTTAGACAAAGGGAATGCAGTGGATCTAATTTACCTAGATTTCAGTAAGGCATTTGATACGGTTCCACATGGGGAATTATTAGTTAAACTGGAAAAGATAGGGATTAATATGAAAATTGAAAGGTGGATAAAGAGCTGGTTAAAGGGGAGACTACAACGGGTCATACTGAAAGGTGAACTGTCAGGCAGGAGGAAGGTTCCTAGTGGAGTTCCTCAGGGATAGGTCTTGGGACCAATCTTATTTAACCTTTTTATTACTGACCTTGGCACAAAAAGTGGGAATGTGCTAATAAAGTTTGTGGATAACACAAAGTTGGGAGGTACTGCCAATACAGAGAAGGATCGGGATATCATACAAGTAGATCTGGATGACCTTGTAAACTGGAGCAATAGAAATAGGATGAAATTTAATAGTGGAAAGTGCAAGGTCATGCATTTAGGGACTAATAAGAATTTTTGCTATAAGCCGGGGATGCATCAGTTGGAATTGAAAGAGGAGGAGAAGGACCTGGGCATATTGGTTGATCACAGGATGACTATGAGCCACCAATGTGATGTGGCTGTGGAGAAAAGCTAATGCAGTCCTTGGATGCATCAGATGAGGTATTTCCAGTAGAGATAGGGAGGTGTTAGTACTATTATGCAAGGCGCTAGTGAGACCTCATCTGGAATACTGTGTGCAGTTCTGGTCCTCCATGTTTAAGAAAGATGAATTTAAACTGGAACAGGTGCAGAGAAGGGCTGCTAGGATGATCCACAGAATGGAAAACCTGCCTTATGAGAGGAGACTCAAAGAGCTTGGCTTGTTTAGCCTAAACAAAAGAAGGTTGAGGGGAGATATGATTGCTCTCTATAAATACATCAGAGGGATAAATACCAGGGCAGGAGAGGAATCATTTAAATTCAGCGCCAATGTGGACACAAGAACTAATGGTTATAAACTGGCCATCAGGAAGTTTAGACTTGAAATTAGATGCAGGTTTCTAACCATTAGAGGAGTGAAGTTCTGGAACAGCGTTTCAAGGGGAGCAGTGGGGGCAGAAACCCTACCTGTTTTCAAAGCTGAGCTTGCTAAATGTATAGAGGGGATGGTATTGGGACAGCCTAGTTTAGCAATTGACTGATCTTTGACTACTGGTGATAGATTTGCCAATGGCCTGTGAAGGGATGTTAGATGGGTGGGTTCTGAGTTATTACAGAGAATTCTTTCTTGGGTATCTGGCTAGTGAATCTTGCCCACATACCCAGGGTTTAATTGATCGCCATATTTGGGGTCGGGAAGGAATTTTCCCCCAGGGCAGATTGGAAAAGGCTCTGGGTTTTTTTTGTGTTTTTTTTTGCCTTCTTCAGTAGCATGGGGCACAGCTTACTTGCTGGTGGATTCTCTGTACCTTGAAGTCTTTAAACCATGATTTGAGGACTTTAATAACTCAGTCATAGGTTAGGGGCCTATTACAGGGGTGGATGGGTGAGGTTCTGTGGCCTGTGTCATGCAGGAGGTCAGACTAGATGATCATATTGGTCCCTTCTGACCTTAGAGTCTGAGTCTCCCAAGAGAAGTAGTGTAAGCCCCATTGCTTGAGGTTTAAAACCAGACTGGATAATGCCCAGCAGAATATATGCTATAGGAAAGAGTCCTGAACTGCTGATCTGGGAGGAATGGGGGTGGACTTGCTAAACTATCAGATTTTTTTTCATCTCTTATGATCTGGTTTCTGACCATCTTCTAGCTCCTGTTGCCCAGTTTTCTCACTAGGACAATGAAAACTCTGTCATTGGCACCAGCAAAAACTGATGAAAACCAGTCTGGTAGGCAACACATCTGGTACACTTGTAGTCCAGCTGCTTGGCAGTGTTCAGAAGGGGATGAAAGCCTTAGTCAAGGGAAACATTGTCCTGGGTGCTGATTCACCAGTGCGTCTCCTTGTATGAATGGATTTCCAGCCTGGAGTTTGTCTGGCTACATCATCTTTCATATATGTATTCACAAAGGTTAATCCTTGCGCTACTTATCTGCTGCCTCACAGAGGGAGAATTTTGAGGAAGGAGAAATTGTGGCACAGTGGGGTTACCTGATTTACCTGAGGTCACCTAGCCAGGCAGCAGCAAAAAAGGGAATGCAGTCCAGGCACCCATCCTCCTGCGGGACAGCTAGACCAAGCTCATCTGCACTCTAGAGATGAGCCAATCCTCTCATGTTCCACTGCATGTCTAGTTAATCCTAGCAGTAAGAGCACAGGACTGTGTGCTTTTTGGACCCCCTACTAGCATATTAAAAATGAAGACATGGGTGCTTTGCAGATACTCTTTGGGGCTCTCTCCTTCCCGTCACTTGAGTGTTCCTGCCTAGATTCTCGTCTAGAAGCAGGCACTTGACTAAACTGCTGACAGAATCCTATTCTTCCCACATTTCCCTCCCCCCTTCTGCATCCTCCTCTTCATTGCTGGCTGTTTGTGTTCCCTTTCCATCCATTCTGGGGTTGTTGGTTTTTTCCCCCCCCCGTCTATACCCATACTAGAGGCTGATAAAACTGCAGAACAAATGAGCAGCTTTTTCTGAATCTTGTGTAGCTGGGAGGGGGTGAGGGGAGAAAGGCCTTTTCCATCTCCACCTTCTGGAGATCTACAATCTTGCCCCTAATGCCAGCCAAGGAGTGTTTGAGGCTATCAGGATATTGAGCCTGGTTCATCCCATCTAATTTTGAATCTCTCAAGCAAAGATTAAGTGATGAAATTTCCCTCTTTTCACAAACACCCTCTGCCTCCTTTTTTCTGGCATCACCCAGGGGTATGTATTCTGCGCAGGCTGCTTGGTCTCTTCTAGTCCCAGCCAATCCACAGAGCAATAGTCTGGGTCCATTTGTCCCGGCAGTGTAAAGAATGACAATGCTAAGCACTGGGCCAGCTTTAAAACCAATTGTAATGAAATGTTTACACTCGGGTAGCACGATAAAGACATCCTTTGTCAGAGACCGAAATGGTGACAGCTCCATAGAGGAGGCCAATTTTGTTTTGGGTGTCAGCCGAGCTGGTAAAGTTCTTTAAGCTTCTAACATCTGAACGGGGGTGGGGGCCGGCAGGATTTTGAAGCGGTTGGCCTTCTGCGAGCTGAGCAGAGCTGCTTCACCAGCCCTAGTTGTTATCGTTACACTGTGGCATTTAGTGCACAGAAAATTAAATTAACAGCTTCTGATTGAGGGTGCTTCTGCAGCATGCTGGAGCAATAAAAGGCGTGTCATGCTAGGCTAACCCAGGCCCGGGGCTGCCTTGTGAGACACTAGGTGAAATGAGGGCCTTGAGGGAGGTAAGAAGTGGCATTATTCCAGCCACATGCACGCCGTAAAGTGTGTCTCGGTGCAATTACACATTGTCAGAAAAACTCCTACCCCTCCTCCCTCACCCGTTTTTCTTTTTCTTTTTTTTTTTTAATACACTGCTCCTGGCAGCCTGACTTCCAGAGCTGCTGAAATGTCTAGCCCCCTGCAGGTGGCGCTATAATTTAGGTTTTTAGCTGTGGTTCAGACCAAGCAAAGAAATCCTAAAGGCAGCACCAGCTGATTTATTGAGCAAGAATATCTGGCTTTTATCAACTTAAATATCAGCTTGGTTTACAGACCTGTCAAATGTTGTTGGGGGGAGGAGGGAGGACAACTTGTGAGGGTTCCCCCATCCTCTTTTATTCTTTTTAAATTGGCTTCTGTGCTCTGTAATTAGGGACAAGTGAGACTTGAAAACCTGGGCCAAATGTGTTTTTTCTGATCAGGCGTGACAAATGCTCCCTGTATGTGGTTAGATGACAAGGCACAAAATGAAAGGATGTGTGTGTGCTGTGAGCTATACATCCAGTCACCATCAGGGAAGAAATCTCCAAGAGTTTAAATGGGGAGTGTGCCAACTGCATCACGATCTAGGACCTTATTAGCACTGGGAGGCTGAACAGACTGTTTTTGGAGGGGGGAAGGGGAAGATCAGGCACCGCAGGTAGATCGCATGGAAACATCTCTGATCCTCTAAGCTCTCTCCACCCTTTTGTCACATGAGGCCTTGATTCTGATCGGTGCTAAGCACTTGGCCCTGTTGTCAGAGTTGTGGGTGCTCAGCAACTCTCGGGATGAGGCGGTTGGATCCTGCTGTCATTAAAGTCAATGGCAAAAATAAATAAATCTGACTGATTAAAATTGTCCAGATCTGGGTGTCTGTCCTGGGGGCACTTTTACAGCAGCTATTCATAGGGTCAGAAGAGGCCATGTGGGTTATTCAGTCTTGACCTCTCTCCATCTCGACAGTCTTGTGTATGAAAGAGCCTATAAATAAAGTCTCGTTTGTCACTCACTCTTTTATGGAATCCATAGATATGAGCAATATATTGACTTGAGCCATTGTTTTAAGAAATAGAAAGAATCACATTGATTCTTCCTTCTCAGATTTAAAAAAAAAAACCCCAGTGAATCTAGATCATCCATTTTAGGGATAGTTGAGTTTTAAATGCAGAACAGAATTTCCCAGGGATTTTTTTCAGATGTATTATTAACTGGAAGTGTAAGAATGGGCATTAAATAATACTGTACTATTCACAATAGGAGTGATCTGCAGAGGTTAGTCACCTGACATTGTATCTTGCAGATTTGTCTTGCTCCTCCCATGTAATGTTGCTGTGTTATTACTCTTCGGGCTTCACATGGCGTTCATTTCTCTGAATGAAAACAAATGATTCCTTGCAAGACGCAAGAGATAAAGAATAATAAATACATTTTATGCACCACCTTAGGAAAAAAATAACCCAGGCTTTTGAATCCCCATCCATTTATGAGAAAATGTAAACCAGTGCTCAGTCAACACCCAACCCCTGAGGAGATAAAACTTGTTTCAAGGAAAACATAATATTGTTTAAAAAGTAAATGTATTGGTGCGAAAAGGGGATAAAAAGAGATTTCTGACCAGTGTTGTAGTGTGCGCATTTAAAAGTGAAATAAAAATATCAAGTTTTGAATAGTCTTAGTGGGCGGGGGGCAGCAGCACCTAGAGGCCTGGATTAGGAGCCCATGGTGCTAGGTGCTGTACAGACACATAGTGAGAGACAGTCCTGGTCCCCAAGCGTTCACATAGGTATTATGGCAGAGCTCAGAGCCACCACGTAGGAAGGGGAGGGGTCCACGGTGCTGCGTGGTGCACACATGCAGGCAGCCCTGCTGATGCAGGATTGGACCCAGGGTTTCTCCTGTCGGTGCACCAGTGTCTATAGCGTTGCAGAGGCGGGATTCTACATGCAAAGGGGGCATTCCTCTTACTTCTCTGTCTTGGGCAGTTAGTTGTAAAGCGTCCATCCGCCTAGCCTCTATGCTATAGTGGTCTGACGCTGAATTGAGCTCCACACCTGTTGCTGTGAGCGGAGCCTAATTCCTTAAACGCAGTGCTCCCCCCCCCCCCACACACACACTCCACGTTGTGTAGTTGTCCTCTTGAGTTGCACGGGGGGGGGGCTGCGATGTCGGGGGTGGGAAACGCCTTTGATTTGTAAATCTCCCCTGCCTGCTCCGGACGGCAGCGCCCTGGGGCGAAGGCCAAGGCGGGCAAAGATGGAGTGAATAGCCACGGATACAAGAACTATTCGCTCCCCCCTCGCCCCACGCCGGGCGGCTGCCGGCGATCAGAGGAAGAAGCAGGCAGGCGAACACCCTCCCTAGGCTGCCGGGTGGATCCCCGGCGCTGCTTCCCAGCCCCTGGCTCCACGTGTCGGATCATTTCCCCTGCGCGGCCTAGATGCGGAGCAGCGCAAGGCAGGGTGTGTGTGTGTGTGTGTGTGTGCGCGGGATTTTCTGCGCGGGGTGGGGAGAGCGCAGCGTGTGTGTGTGTGTACATGTGTGTGTGTGTATATATGTGTGTGTGTGTGCACTGCCCGGGCTCCCTGTTCCTGGCAGTGCGATCTGACAATTAGCCCAATCAGGCTGGAGATCCTAGGTGTCACTAGTGAGTACAGACGGGGCGGGGGGACGAGACGAGTAAAATCCAGGGCGCCGGAGTTGCCGGCTTGGCAGAGCTGCCGCGCGGCCGCAGCGGCGAGAGGCAGCAGCGCCGAGCCGCCGGCGGGAGTTTGCTGCCCGCCCCGCTTCGGCTCCCCGGCAAACTTCGAGACAAGGGGGGGCCCAGCCCGGGGCCCCTCCCGCCCGGCCAAGGCAGCTCCGCCAGCCGGGATCGGGCTGCTGCCGGTGCCACCCCCCTCCCCCTGCACCGCCACCGGCTCGGCCGTGGGGGGCACCGAGCGTGTCTAGGACTGAGCCACCCCCCCGGCCACCAGCGGCGAGCGAGCGGGCGGGCTGGCGAGACAGCCGCAGCGGGCGCCCTCCCAGCCGGGCAGGGAGCGGAGGCGAGGCGAGCCGGGCATGGCTGAGTGAAGAAGCCCGCGGGCGCCGCCCCCAGAGCCGGGGAGGAGGCGGAGAGGGGCCGCTCCGGATTGCAGCCCCGCCAGCGCGCCCCCCCCCGTGCTGAATTGGGGGGGGAGGAGGGAGTGATTTTTTGGGAGGGGGAGGGGGGGGTCAGAGAGACGTGGTGGAGCTGGTGCATTTCGCCTCGGACGCTGGCCCCGCTGCACGGCCGCCGTGGAGTATTTGGGAGCCGAGACGCACACCCCGAGCCACCCTCTGCAGTGTCAATGCGGCGCCGGCACTGAAGACGGGGGGAGCGGGCGGGCGGGGGGGGGGGGCAGAGCGGAGCAGCTTTCCCAGGTAAGGAGCCAGCCCCCCCCGGATCCCCTCCAGCGGCTGGGGAGAGGGAGGGGGCAGGATCCTGGCGGGGGGGGGGGGCGTGGGAGCGGGTGGACAGACAGACAGACACACCTGCCTGCCCATGCACACCTGGCAGGTTGGCACCGGGGGGGGGGGGAATCCCTGATGCTACTAACTACGGGGGAGGGGTTGCTTAACCCCCCCCCCCCCCCCAGGAGCGCCGGCCCTCCCCGCCCCCAGCGCTCCGCAAACGCCGGGGTGGGTGCGCAGCGGAAATCCCGCAGGCAGGGCGAGATTCAGCCCGGAGCGGCTTTCCCCCCCCCCCTGGTTCTTCTTGGAAACCAGCCGGGGCGGCGGCGGCGGGGCCCGAGACCCGGCGGCAGGGGAGGCTCCCGCCCGCCCGCCCGCAGCTCTGGCCTCCGCCCCCTGGAGAGCGAGATGCGGGTGACTTGGTAGCAGGCAAGTTTCAGGGGGGCGGGCTGTGTGTGTGTGTGTGTGTGTGTGTGTGTTTGTGTGTTGTTTCTGTTTGCTGTGTGTGTGTGTTTGCTATCGCCTCTGGATCCATGCCTTCTGCCCGCGGCTTCCTCGGGAGCTGCCTTGCCCAGCTTCGCAGCCGGTGGGGCAGGGCATGGGGCGGGAGGGGCTGTGGGGGCTCCCCGTTCCTCCCAAGCCCGCCCCCCAGCAAGCGCCGGCCGGCCACTGATCGCCCCTGGACATGATGCCTGGAAAGCGGTGTGCTGGCCAGCCCCGTAGCCCACCGCCCAGGCGCTCTCCAGGTTTCCCCCCCTTTGAATTTCATACGCTCTCCCTTTGCTGAACTTTGCTGGAGGAAACAGACACACTCCAGCTGCTGCGGCAGCAGCTTTTCCTCTTCGTTTCCCCTTTCCCGGCTCCACTGAAAAATCAATTTAGGCAAAAGTGATAAAGTTTCCCCAGCAGATTCCCCGGTGAGAGCCAAAGACGAAGTTAATCTGGTTTGCCTGCCAGAAATCGAGGCATATGATGCCGTCCCTTATTAAAAAAAACCTTCGATGGAAAATGCTAATGAGAGGAAAGGACATAGACTGAGGGAGAGACTTTATGTGGGGGTTTCTCCGAGCCCAAAAATTGGGGGTTGTGTGTGTGTGTGTGTGTGTGTGTGTACGTGTATCTTTCTATATACATAGGTGTATTCCTTTGCATGTGTCCATAGGAAATCATATATAATATAACGTGAAATCAATCAGACTTGACAGACTTTATGATTGGGGCTGTTGTTGAACTGAGGGTAAAGGATGGAGAGAGAGAGAGAGAGAGAGAGAGAGTGTGTGTGTGTGTGTGTGTGTGTGTGTATCCAATGTAAAGCAAAAGCCATCAGATCTAACAGAAGATGTTTGCCTAGAAAAACCATTGTGATCTCTCTCCCTTAGTTCCCACATACTGTATTTTAAAACTTTTTCTTCTCTTGACAAGGTAGGTAGCAGACCCTGTTTCTCTAGGAGAATTATTTTGTGTGTGTGTGTGTGTGAGAGAGAGAGAGAAACTGTCCTTTTGATTGATTGGAAAATAAAATGGAGTGAAAAAAACCCCCACCTGCTTCCAATAGGGAATACCTAAGAAAGGAGAAAAACAGTTTCTTTTTCACAAAGGTGTCGGTGAGTTTTTAATATATAAAAATCTAGCCTGCACAGTTAGCCCTGATAAATCTCTTTGTGCCTGTGTGTGTACTGCAACTGAAACCTGAATATTGATGCTCCTCATTTATCAGACATATGCCCCTAAATTATGTAGACAGGGAAAAGTGATCCAAACACTGAGCTGCACATGGGTTTGATAGAAATATAATACTCCAACAGCAGATGAATTCCTCCCAAATAAACCCAGGCTTGCAAAACCTCATCGGTTTAAATATTATTTGTTTAGCTTCATAGTGTGTGTGTGTGTGTGTGTATGGATAGAGAGAGAGAGAAACCTCCCTATACACCCTCAGCCACTTTCCTTTTTAGGATTTTATAAAGTTATTGCCTTGGGGGAAAAACAAGCCCTGCAACTCTCTCCTATACATGGTATTTTTATTCATATGAAGAGGCGGTTATGCAAAACATGTGGCTGTATTTTTTAAATAGAAACTTTAACCAGGAGTCTGCACTAAATTGGTTTCTAGTACAACAGAGAAGCATCAATTAGCATCTATGCAAAAAGGTTGGGGTAATGCACCTGATTTCCATGGCTTCCCTCTGCCGCAAGGAAAATGTGACTTGCCCTAGCTAACTTGGAGTAATATGAATGGAATGAACTGCCGTACAGGTAGCTGTGTGTGTGTGTGTGTGCGTGCTGGAAAAGGGTTTGAATCTGTGTGGCAGGTGCACAGCTGTGACTGCTAGAGGTTGCTATCATGCCAGGGGAACAATGAAAAAGGTTCCAGGGAATTTTACAGCCAACTCAATAGCTTCTACCCTCCGAAGGACTTATCTTGAGTATGCACCAGCACTCCACAAATATTTTAGAAGGCATAAAGCATGCTAACTTATTCTCTTTATCTGTCCTCGGTTTCACCGGGTGTTGTTTATAAAAGCTAGTTAAATCTGTGAATGCAGAGGACCAGTGGAGCATGGGGTTGCTTGCCTTTGCCTTTTCTGTGATTTTAATTACAGTGTGTGCCTCTCAATGTGAGATTAGGTGCTCCTTCCAACCCCCCACCCCTCCCCAGTCACAATCTGAAGGCTTCAGGGCTCAGAGAAGCATTTAGGTTCTTATTTTAATTGTCTAGTTTTTTGATTTGGGAGCTCTTATTAAACATGCTCTTTATAAGAGTTGAGCTTCAAACAATGCAACAGATGTGCTCTATGTATCTGTCTGCTTTGCTTACATGTTCTGATTTAAAGATACGGAAAAAATCCTAAAGGATAGAATTTTGCTTCCCAGCCTGAATATATTCAGTGTGGGGATGCCTTTAAAATAAGGGCCTCCTTTTAGTTAGATCTCATTCAAAAAAACAGCCCCAGCCTTTAACAGGAATCTGCCATTCAGTCCTGTCTTAAATTTGTGGCAGTCGGAGAAATCGATGGGATGCAAACTTAATGACAGCTGCAGGATTTATGTGTGGTTTACATCAAAGATGGGCATTTAAAAATACCTCCTCAAGATAAATCGGTGCTGTTTGGAGCTTTTGCTTGATAATTGTAACTGCCTTCCAGGCACCAAAGACAGTTCAGTCCATTCTGCATGCAATCCAGCTCTTGGGTACTATGGTGATGAGTGCTATAGAAAATCCTTCCAGAGACACTGAGTTTCTCCCTTCGGAAAGAAAATACCCACACCTTCCCTATGATTCCACCCATCAAACTACCTCCAATCTCTGTGTTTGGGGCTGTACGGGGGTATTTGCTCGTAGGGGTTTAGCAAGTTGTGAGGCAAACCAAAGTAAGCCAGGTACAGTGGTCCAGCACTGAGAAAGTGAACCTTTGCTACTGTTATAATAGATTAATGTTTTTAAGTGGCTCAGAATTGAATTAGGGGCCTGCTTTGTTGAGCTGGGTCATTACCATTAGTCCTCTAATTTCACATCCCCAGACTGAACTGAGAGCAAGGAGACTGGAGTTGTGGTGTCTACCGCTGCCTTCCCCTCCAACCTCACTGAGACACTTTGCCTGTCTATACCTCAGTTTCCCCATCGGTAAATGGTGTAATAATGCCTAGCTATTTCCCAGTGGGTGTTGTGAGGTTAATTAATGTTTTAAAACACTCTGAGATCCTCAGATGAAAGACACACGAGCTGGACGTATTAGTGGAGTTAAGCTTTAGTTGGGATTGATGCTTATTTGAAATTCATTTCCCATTTTGAAGGAAAATTGAAAAGCAAAAGCTGAGACTCTTGTGTTTGAGCTGTGAGCTAGCACGCTGCTGCTGTGTGTTGTGATAGTATTAACGGGGGAGCCTTTTTAGTTCTGGGGTCAATGGTGCTGTGCTTTGTGGATTAGCATCTCAATACCATCCTATTCTGACATCTTAAGGAGACAGTGCCTTGTTTTATCATCAGTCTAGGTATTTACATGGCCACGACCACTGTTGTATCTGAGCACCTGACAATCATGAACGGATTTTATCCTCTCTGCACCCGGGGAAGTAGGGATTTATTATCCCCATTTTATAGATGGAGACTAGAGGTCCAGGGTAGATTAGGTGACTCTCCTGAAGTCATAAAAAGTCTGTGGCTGTGCTGGGACTTGAACCCAGGTCTTTCAAGTCCCACTTTAGTGTCTTCTCCACTAGCACTTCTTTTTACTTGCCGGTGTAGGTGTTGGGTGGGGCTGTTGTTATGAACTCCTTAAGGGCTGTGTTACTGACTGAGCAGGTCGCTAGTGGTGACACTCTCAGCAGGGTGAACTGGGTAAAGACCTAATCGCAGCTTCTTCCTTTTTGTATTTTTTAATGGGCATTTTATTTCCTGTATTGTTTTCCAAATAGATTGTATATCCTCCAAAAATAGTCACAGAGGCTGCCCCCCCGGCCAGTAAATCTGAGTGACGAATTAGTTTGTGTGTGCAAAGTGCTGTGCTGTTATAGAGCTGGGCATTGGATAAGGAGGGCACCCCGTGTCTGGGCTGTTGTGTTTCAAGCGCATTAGCTCATCTGAGTCTCTGCTTTTTCCGCAAACTGTTTGAGAGAAGAAAACTTAGCACTCACATGGTGCTTGTCTTTCGAAAATCTCGGGCTCTTGAAAAAGCATAATTATCCCCATTTTATGGATTGGGAAACTGAGGCACAAGAGGGTGACAGATCGAGCCCAACACCCCATCAACCCAAATGGGTCTTTCCACTGATTCTAACTGGACCCTAATAGCTAGCCCAAGGTTAAGCAGCGAGTCTGTAGTAGGATCCAGCTCTTCTGACTCCCAGTCCCTGTGCTCTAACCATCATGACAGTGGGCATGTTCAGGACTAAATACTTGCAAAATCCCATAGGGGGGAAAAAAGACCACTCAAACTCGTTGAAATTCAAGTGGCTGCTGAATGCCTTAAAATGAGGAAAAGCTGGCCTGGTGATTAAAGCATGGGACTGGGTAGTCAGGAGGTAGGCATCATACTTCTAGCCCTGCCACTGACATGCTGTGCTACTTTGGCTGAGTCAGCCCCCTCGTGCCTCAGTTTCCCCTCTTTAAATTTGGGGAGCTAGTCTTTCCAACAGGCCTGGGAAGTCTGAATTGTAAAGGATATGGATTGCGGGCACTACAGAAATGCTAAGTATTATTGTGGTGATGAAAGCTTATTGTAGTGGCTGTCTTTGGATAAAAGTGTTCCCTTCTCTTTCTTTTTTTGCCTGGCACTACTGGAGCTATGTAGCAGGCTTTTTAATTAGTGCTTACGCTGTTCTAACTTGGTACATTCTTTGCTTTTTGGCATCCTTGTAACATAAACAAAACCTGCCCAGCTCAGAGGAACTAAAGACTGAAATTGTTCCAGCTGAACAATAGTCACGAGCGTGGCTATGGTGCCATAACGCCCCAGGGCCCTCAGAAGGGTGCGTTTGAAAAGGCTCTCTGAGTTTAAAGATCTTCTCCTTGCAGGTTAATCCTGATCCCATGTTAGCAAACACCTCCAGGGACACATGCCTGGGCATTATTGGTGATGAGACGCACTTTGAGCACCCGAGACCTTAAGCAGGAATCCTTGATGGAGGCCCTAAGCAGAACGCTGCTAGCTCTTTCCATTTTAAGTGCTTGGGTGAATTTAGTGGTGGTAAAAGGTGCTTGATCCACGTTCCTGAAGGGCAGACTGACGTCCAGAAAACAGGAGCAGTGCAAGCTTCCCTCTGTGTTCCTTTGCCTCCTTCCGGTAGACTCCATCCCTACCCTGCAGGGGACCAGGTCATTTTGTCCTTGACCTCACTGCTGAGGCTGCCACCTAGTGTTGATCTCCACAGCGGATGTTGTTTTAGGGACACCTGGCCCACTAGGAAATGGACTGAGACTCGCTGCATTGTTTGCAGAGGTACTAAATTGGAGCTGCTGCTAACCCAGACTTGATTTGAGCTGGTGATCTAGAAACATGTGCCTCTGTAGCCAACCCTCGTCTCTCCTGGCTGCAGTGTCTGATTTCTGACTTCCCTTTCCACTGTATCTGCTTGTGTGCGATTGGCCTGTCTGGGTTTCCCCATCAAGACACTGAGCCATCAGTTAATGCGAGGTGACCGGCACTAGAACCCTGCCTTGTCCTTTTGACAGGGTGAATGGGTGGATCTAATGCAAATAATATGGAATCAGTTTCCATTAAACACATCTGAATGATCTAGTCTCACACACTTTCCCCCTCTTCTCATTGCCTGTGATGTACAAGGACCAGGGAAATAAATCTTGGTGCTAGATGAAGACTCCAAGTCAATGCAGCATTAAATGCATGTAAATGTTTGCAAAATGAACCACTCCAAGAACCGGCTTATGATTCCATTTGAGTGTGAAATACATATTTGGGCAGAAAGATGGGGGAAACATAGCTTTTAATCCCGGAGCTGTTTTGCTTTAAATCATTTAATGGCACAGTATGTTTCTCAATCTCTGTAAGAGCTGATACCTGAACCAAGAATTGTGTCTATGGATTTTTTTTTTCACTCCTTCTGAAGTGAATAACGGTTGCTAACATGCACTTACTAACAAAATTCCCTCGACGCTCATTCATAAAGAACCGCGCTGGTGATTCTATCAGCATTAAACTGTTTGGTGACTGAATTTAGAATTATAGGAATCGGAGCAGTGAATTAACAGTAAATCAAATCCTGGATGATTCTGTACCCAACTGCAGTGAGACTTAAATTAAAAATATCTTGCCGAGATGAAGTAATATAAGTCAAGCACTAGAGTTCTGTCAGTCTGAGCTCTTGCAAAAGGAGTTCAGCCCCTTTGAAATAAAAACCATGACAAGCCCACGTATTGATCCCCAGCCGACCTGGGAAATTGCCACTTCATTTCTTCTGTAAACTGTTCGCTTTATTTTTTCTGAAGGGAAGATGGTTACGCTGGGATGGTGGGAACAGGTTTGAAAATTCAGTGCTTGTGTTTCTGTTTTACTTGGTTAGAGCATATTTGATCGTCAACAGTGTGTGTTGTTTTGACTAGGGATTTGTCCATAATGTAGCATTAGAAAGAAAACTGATTTAGGAGACTAAAGAGTTGTATCCTGTTGCAAGAGGCTATCGATGGAATAACGAGCAGTTGATGCACAGTGCAGCTTTGTTTTACTTTATAGCATCTTTGCACAAAATGTATTGGAGACTCAGGTTCTGTCACTGACCTTGGGCAAGTCATTAGCCTCTCTGTGCCTCAGTTTCTCCATCTGTAAATTGTGGATGATGATGCTTATTTTGAGTTCTGTGGATATACGATGCTTTGTAAACATCGCTAATTAATTCATAATTTATACTTATTTCTTAAGTGAGATGGCTGAAACGGGGGGAGATTCAGATCTGGAACTCATTTTATCTGAACCTCTCAAAAGAGTTAAATGAACGGGTTCTGTTTGCCTATTGCTAATTCATTTCTCCTTCCTCCTTACTAGAGGTGTGTGGGGGTGGGGAGAAAGATACTTTAAATGGGAATAGCTCGAGAGGGACAGGAGGGTTGTTCTAGATTAAAGGAGGTGCAGAGGAGAAAGCTTTCTCCTCAAGACTGTGTGCAGAGTGCGCAAAGATGGCAGTTTGCGAAATGAATATATGTATAGCTTTTAGAGCTGGTCTAAAATTTCCCATCACATTTTCTTCACTGGAAAATGGCTTTTTCATTGAAATGGGAACTTCCACAGGAAGTGTTTGCATGTAATGAATTTTTGGGAGCTTTGCTGAAAAATGTTTGGCTTTCAAGTTTTTGGCCAGCCTCCCCCCCCTTCGGATAGAAGCCCCTAATAACAATTAGAGTTGGTCTTACTTTGGGTGGGGTGTCTTTTTTTTTTTTTTGTATGGTCTTATCTTTCTTTGAATTCTTTGTTTTAAGAACATTCTCCTCCCTTTACATGGGATTCTGCTTTTGCGGGAAACTGTCTCCCCCCTGCTCATTCCACTTGAGTTTTGCTTTCATGTAAACAAACATCTGTTTCTTTGCAGTTTGTTCCCCATTTGATCCTATGGTTCTTCCTGGGTGTGTGTGGTGGGGGGGAAATGCCATCAGTTGTTCTCAGTGAGAATTGTGCTCTGCAGTTCTGCCCTCGGCAGTACTGCCTTCTGCTGGGCAGAATGGATGGACTTGCTCCAGGTATATTTTGACTTTGACTCCCTAGTGTTTGGGTTGCAGGCGACAGAAGGCTGAAGAATCACCTTTAGATGGAGCAGTTGAGGTCTGTTTTCTTAGAACAGAAGGTCTTAAGTTCTTTCCCTATGTACAACTGAAATCTATATATATAAAAAATCATAAAGCTTTAAAGATATATGTGTGTATCTCAAAATGCTTTTTCAGGCTGACAGCTCTCCTGTGAGTTGGGTAAGCATTGTCACCCCCATTTTACAGGTGAGAAGACTGAGGCCCGGGTGGTGAAGTGACTGGCACAGATCCTTTGAGTGAGTTGGTAGGAGAGTCGAGACCTGGGTCCTGCCACTCCCTTTCAATGTAAAAACCCAAAAGGGTTTTTTCTATTTCCTTTGAAGACAAGAATCAAAAAAGGGACAAAGATGGAGAGAAGTGAAATTAAATACAAGTAGAAGGAAAAGCCATGTAGCCTTTGTGTGTTGCTTCTCAGATCTGCACGAGGTCTTCCACAGGGAACGCTGCCCTGTTCTGATTATCTCTGCGAGGCTGAACTGAAGGCTGCATTGTCCGCTGGAGGATGCAGGGCCTGGAGGTGGTTTTTTGCCCATGTCTGTTCAGGGGTCAGTGCCCTGTCCCCTCGCAGAGCTGTCTGTCTCTTAGCCCAGTACATTCCTCTTAGTGCTCATGGATATGTATCTGCTGCTTGTTATTGATTTTAAATGCCTCGCTTGTGTGCGTCCTTCCTTCACGTTACATTAGTGTCCTTGTGTCTGCTGCACGGTTCTATGTGGAGAGGCGCAGCACAAAGGGATCATAAATTCACACTTGTCCACTTCCCCGGCCAAAGCCTCATGGTACCCGTCACTTCCATCCTCCACTCATCTCCTTGCACCATCTTCCAATGCACCTTTAGTGGCTGGAACTCCTCCCTCTCTTTGTGCAGCAGATGGTCCACCCTTTCTCCGTTCAAATCCCTCCTTCGCACAGACCTTTGCGGAGCCTTTCATCGATAACCCACCATTGTATTTAATCCTCCCTACAGGCCTACTGAGATGATTGTGTTCTTCGTTGATGATACCGCAAAGAGTCTACGATGAAGTGTGTGCATCTGCAGTCAGTGGGACTTGGTAGGGAAGGGAGGCCGGCTTTGCGATTAAGGCACTGGACTGGGTCTTGATCTGGGTTTGATTCCCCGCTCTGTTACAGTCATCTAGGGCAAGGCGCCGAACCTCTCAGTGCCTGAGTTCTCCATCTGGACAACGATGGGGCCTGTGCAAGAAGCCAGACAGGTCAGTTGCCTGCAGAATAAGCCATAGGAGAAGATTAGACTTAGCCAAAGCCCTGACCACGTTGGCAGCAGCTTGTTGCACCTACTTATTTGCTAAAGATTTTCCAGCAGAGCCATGGTCAAGGCAACCAATAAACAACAACCAGCTGAGTTTCCTAGAACCCTAGAAGCTGGAGAGTCATTTCCAGCATGGACAATTGCCTGACCCTGCAATCGGACCAGCGTGGGTGGATCCTTTCCGAGCCCGAAGGAAGTCAGGATTGAGCCTTATTTTGTGCAGTACTTAGATGCTATGGTGATGAGTTGCTATAGAAACACACAAGTTAGCGTTGTTATTGAAAGGTGCTTCAGTTCATCTTTAAACAGAGAGCCAGGATATAAAGAGCTTGGTACTATGATTTGATCCCTCCCCACCCCTGTATTCTGCAGGCATCGTTGCTCAGATTCATTGCGTGTGTTTGTTACCTTCCTCTGCAGTGCTGGGCACGATCCACTGCAGGACACAGGAAACTGCACTTTGATGTCCCGGTGGTCTGATCCAGTGAAGCAAATCCTACAGTATGTTCCCGTCACAGGTTTGTTCCTTCATCAGATATGCCCTTTAGAGAAGGAGTTGAGTGAAGCGTTTCATTATAATTATCCTAGTCATTTCCAAACTAGTAATCGTGTGTCACCATTTGGTACGAAGAGTTTGCATTAAGTCCTGTAACAATGTCTGTTCATCCATCACAAATACCGCATTCACAGGACCTGCGCTGAATGTCTCATAAATGCTGTCTCTTAACTTGCTCATTCAGCTCCTGGTTATTTCTCTAAGTCCCCCGTACAAGCACAGGGGTCTGGGCTCAGATGCAGGATGGTGGAAGGAAAATTTGACTTCTGTCCCCACTGCATTGTCCTTCAGGCGGGGACTGAAATTCCTGCTGTTCGGGACTCTCTGTGGGTCATGGCTGCACTGATCCTACTTGCTAATTACCCACAACAGTTTGGGGGCTCCATAGCTGCTAATTGAGGCAACCTTTCATCAGGTGACTTACTGTGTGAGATGGTTTAATGGGGCATGACGAAGCCCAGTGGAACGGATCGTGCTTATACATGAAACAGGGTGCCCTTAGCGCCTGCTTACTGTCCATTAATGGGGCCAAATTCTGCTCTCCGTCATATGTTCAGAGATGTTCTTGAGTCACTCCTCCATCCGCCCGCCAGCGACACTGCCAGACATCACATGGGAACCCTGGGACTCGACGATCAGCAGGAGGTGCTGCAGTGTCACACCTGGAACCACTCCCTTCCCCAGGGTGAGGCTGGGTGGTGAATTGTCCAAAGTCCTCACCCTGAGCGGGGCTGAGCACCTGCCGCTCCTGTGGAAGTCATGGGGGGAATTGCTGACCTCGGGAACGGGTCCTGGAACGTGTGGATACGCTACTGCCCTCTGCTGGATGGAACCAGACCTGCTCCACCGTTTGTGTCCCCGCTCGTGGCTGCCGTGCAGGTGGTATGTTTCCGTAGTGCCAGGTGCTAAGGTTGATTCTCGTCACTTACGTGGCTGAGCGTTGGCAGCAGGAGATTCCTGGCTTCTGCCTCTGCTAACAAGGTGGTTGCGTGACGTGGAAAGTCTGGAGGCAGTAAAGTCCTCTGTGATCCTGGCGTCGTGATGGTTGGGGCTAATGCTTGACCTCATGCAAATCCGCTGCCCAGGAATGGACGCTGTCACGGTTGCCGCTAGTAGCTACGCAAGTGAGAAAACCGCCAGGCCCCACGGAACGCTGCATGTCAGTGGCAGTGTGTTTGGACTCCTGGGTCCTGTCCCATACGCTTCCAAGTGTTTGTGGGTTAGCTGGTGCCTATCATGTTTTCTACATCTAACTACGGAGGTGTTAGACCACAGGAGTTCCTGTGTCACAAAGGCCTTGGTGACCCTTTATGACTGGGATCTACCCCACCACTACCCTCTTCTATTAGGTGGAGGTGTCGTGTGTGTCAGCACCGCTGGCCTAACGTCCCTTTGTATCTGCGTTGGCTAGGACTACACAGAGCTCTTAAGAAAACTTCCCTCCTGCAGCAGGAGTCACTGCCGCTTTTAAGCATCTTTGATGGGTTTATCAAGGCCCAGGAAATCTCATCAATCATTGCTACTGACTTCTCGGCAAAGCTGCATTAGCTCCCTTACAACGAAAAATAAACCACGAGATCAATCCAGGAAATCCTCTCTAATTGTCTTTCATGCCCCATTAGCATCACCCCTCCTCGATCTGCCAGACAGCTCAGGAACACCCCCAGGGGCCTTCCGATGAGTGAGTCAGTGGGGCCAGAAAACGAAGGGCAGATTTACAAAGGGTGCGTTGACGTTCAGTGGAACCAGGATCCCCACTGCCCTTTGTACCACCTGTAAGTTTCGCATTTAGTTCCCACTGGAGTCCTCCTGAGGTTCCACACGGTGCCAAGGAACCAGGTGTGGATGAGGGGAGGAGTCTGACTCACTGTCCTCTCTGCAGAAAGATGCCAGGACGGGTGCCCTGGGAGCAATTTGCTCCCTTTGTTTCACTGCTGCAGCTGAGTCCGTGTGTGGACGAACTAGCGTTGCCAGGAATCGAGGTCAGTGGCGAGGACTTGTTCTCTTCTTCACCCCGCTCTTGTCTCCAAGGAGCCTGCTGAAAAATTTCCAGAAAAAGGCTTCCTGGGTGCTAGAGCAACATCCTGTGTGTCTTGCAGCGGGTCTGCGAGACTGCTTTAAAAGGGCTGAATGTGATATGGCCAGGGGCATAGCTACGGGTGGGCCGGGACCCACCCACTTTGAAACAAGCAGGCCC
Source organism: Emydura macquarii macquarii (assembly GCF_026122565.2). Lineage (NCBI taxonomy): Eukaryota > Metazoa > Chordata > Testudines > Chelidae > Emydura > Emydura macquarii. The sequence goes on along the minus strand of NW_027133607.1, from coordinate 6,189,137 downwards.
ACCCAAGCTCTGCCTAAACAACCTGTGCGGCTGGAGCTTTCTCGGCTGGTGGCTTCCCAAACTTCCTGCTTCCGGTCACATGGCTGGAAGCCGGAAGTTCGGGTTTTTCAGTTGGCCCACCCCGTCCCTTGTCAGCCAGAGGCCCTGCCAGAAGGTCATGTCTGGCTAACCCCCTGGATACGGACCTCAGAGCCTTGTGCAGTTTATGCAGGCTAAGAAAAGGACACTCTGATCTTGAGTTTCCAGGCATGCCTGGTCAAGAGAGGAAAGGATTTTTCTACCCCGCTTTTGCAGCATTGAGCAATTGGCCTGGTGGAGTGTAGGATTTAATTTGCCTCTCTGAAGCATATGTTAATAGCTACAGTGTGGAGGCAGGATACCAGCGCTGATGGACCAGTGAGCTAAGCTGGTGTGGCAGGAGGTGCGATGCAAGATTGGATGGCCCAGTGGTCTAGTGCAGCAGAGGGTAGGAGACTGGATTTAGGTGGACCAGTGATGTGATCCAGGATGAAAATCCCTTCATTGAGTTATAGCTGAAAGAGCTGCTTCCACGTGTGACCTCCAAGTTTGCTGAACTGACCACCACTTGTAATGGAGGTGGATCAGACTAACCCTCAGATCCCAAGGCTAACGGAGAGACTTGAAAATGAGCTGTCCCTGCACTGGGGAGCATTTGATTGTTCCCAGTGTTGTGGGTGGCTGGGTTGCTTGGTTTTACGGCAGTGACTCTGAGTTGTTACTGAGCCATGCCTGGGATTTGTGCTGACGCAGGCAGAGCTCCCTGCCTGCATGGTTGTGAGTGGGATATCCAATGTTGCAGTGCTGTTTGAGCTCTGTCTGTGGTCATGTCTCCCACTGACACAGCAACACACATTTCTCCTGCCTGTTACAGCTCTGATTTAGACTTGTTCTTTCCAGCCATATAGAGGGTGGAGGTGTCTCTTAAAGGACTGTGTGGGTCTCTGAATGTATTTAAAGCACCCCATTTCTCTCAAATCAGTCCAGAAGTAACACCCAGCAGAGAAAAGGCACTTAGTTCTCCAGCCATCATCACTGCTGCTATTTCGTAAGGTGCATTTGGTGCCTTTTGAAGTTATATTCCCCTTTTTGCTAAAGCTGAGTTTTTTGTTGTCCTTGAGAGATGGGCCAAGGAAGCAGGGTCTGGGATTGGAGTAGGGTTCTGGTTCGGATCTGAAGGGGTAGGGTTTACGTTAGAGGCTAGGGTTCGTACTGTTTTCATAAACTCTCCATTCAACTGGTGGAAATCTGGCGAGATCTGGGTCCCTAGGAGGTTTCAGTGGCATCTGAGTTTGAGCTGGGAAAATGGGTTCCTTCTGATTTGGGAACCAAAACATCGGGGGGGGGGGGGGGGGGGGGTAGGGGAGGTGTTCAATATAGCACCATGTCTCCCAGAATTCAGTGGTGTTCGAGGGCAAAATCTTGCTGAGGATTCTCACTGAGCTAGGGTCTGATCCTGAGAGGTGCTGAGAACTCTCATGTCCCAATGAAGTTAACAGCAGCGGAGGGTGCTCAGCCCTCATCAAAAGTCACAGAGCATCTTGCAGAATGAGCCCTTGGCTGTGATCTCATGACTGGATTGAATTCAGATAGGAACAGGTGTGGACAAGGGCTGTCAGGATGATCAGGGGAATGGAGAACCTAGGAGCTTGGCTTATTTAGCCCAGCCAAATGAAGGCTAATTGCGCTCTTTAAATACACAAGGGCCATAAACAATGTTGGCTAAAGGACAATGTTGGCACAACAACAAATGGGTAGAAGTTGGCCCTGAATACATTTAGCCTGGCAATTAGAAAAAGGTTTCTGACCATCAGAGGAGTGAGGTGCTGGAACAGCCTGCTGGGAGGAAGTGTGTGTGTGTGTGTGGGGGGGGGGAAACAACTTCATTGGGGTTAAAATGGACCCGAGAAGTCTATGAATGGGATTATATGATGGGGTTGCCTCCAATAGCCGGTGACTGGACTAAAAGACGCTTCCAGCTCCATGTTCTGAGGGTCCCGAATTCTGCAGCCAGCCCCCTGCATTCCATGGCAATGTGCATTTATACTAAGTTCACCCTGCCCCCATGCAGTACCCTTCATTTTTGCAAAACCGATACCGAGTTCTGTCTTACTTTCACACCTTTAGGCTTTCATTTTGTTGTTCTCCTGGTTTGTTACTTTAGGGTAGCTCCGGCGGGCTCAGATTCACTGACAATCTGACTTGTTTTTAATGGGGTTGCTCGTGTGCGGACTTGTTTTGTTTTACAGGTTCCCAAAAATGTGAGGCTGCAGGGTACTAGTCTGTATGTTCGTTATGGGTTTGCTCACGAGTGCTGGACTGCATCGCTGTGGTTTGTGGTTGAAGATTGGCTTTTGATCACTGGGCTGCTGGTGTGAACATGTTTGCTTGAAGAAAATTCATCTAAAGAATGACATGAATTTTGCAATCTGTTATAATAAAGATGTAGGTCATAGTTTGGGTCCTACCAACCATGACAGTGTCACCTTTAAAGTGACTCTCCAAATCACAGCTGAGCACAGTGCTGTTTCCTGCCATAATCTTACATCTTTACAGCCGTATACTGCTTGTCCTGAACTCTGTGTTCATTTACCAATTCCAGCAGCATCTCGCCTTAGCCATGGTGGCTTTTGAGCCACCTGAGTAGCAGCATCTTTGCGTGGAGCTTTATTACAGCGGGGCAGTGTCATAACATTTTATTAACATCTAGTCAACATGGAGACAAGAGAGACTCAGAGCAGCCTTCAGTGGGGAGAGGGGATGGGGGAAAAGAGAAGCAAATTTCACGCAGCGGAAGAAAAAGCTAAGACAATGCGTGTCAAAAACCAAATCTATTTTTCCCTCTCCATAATGGAATTGTCTCCTTAGCTTTATTTCACTAGACAAATGGCTCAAAGGGAGGAGTCTGAAGGAAAATAGCAACTTTAAGACTAATTTCTATATACATAATTTCTCAAAGAGTTCAGGAAAAGGAAATAGCAAGCGGGCATAATTAGGTAAGTATTATCCATTAGAAGGGGAAAGCATCTATCAAGTCAATTTCCATTTCCTCTTTGGTGCAGTCTCTGTACTTTGCATGCATGATTTTTCACTCCAGGTGGTGGTATGTGAAATAGGCACTTTCTTAGCTTGAAGTAAATAATCATAATACACTGCACTTCTATAGCACCTTTCATTTGAGGAGCTTGCGACACTCTACACATATTAAGTGAGCCTCTCAACATAGCCAGGAGCAGGTAGGGATTATTGTCCCCATTGTTATAGGTGGGGAAACTGCGGCACAGAACATGAAGTAGCGTGCTCTGGGTCGCATCTTGAGTCAACCGCAGAACCAGGCATAGAATCTGGGAACATTGTCCGGCACTAGGCATGTTTTCTTCCTATCCTCTTCTGCCGTAGAGGGGTAGATCACTGCCTCTGGGACCAGTCTCGATACAAAGGAAGAGTTAAAAACAAAGATGCTGCAAGACAGTAGAAAGTGTGTTAGAGATCAACCTGTGTGTGACGTTTTTACATCCCTCTAAGGCAGAGAAAATGTAAGCTGTTCTCTGAAGTCCGTAACATCCAGAACACAGCACTTCTTGATATCCCAAATATCCTTTAAGCTGTGGAACCCGGCCCCCTCCCCCACCACTTGAGCTCGCCTTGTTTGCTTTCCCCGTTGTGCCCTCTCTTGGCTGTTAGACTCCCAGGTCCAAGCGTGGGCTGCAATTATGTAGCCATCAGCGCTTGATTGAAACACATTTTGGCATGGATGCTGAGATTGATTAAGAACCAGCCTCTAATAGAATCGTACGTCTTCCCCACACCCCCAAAGCCCTCCCGCGCTAGATTTGGTAAGTGGTGTTATTAAGGGCTGTCAAGAATTGCTGTCATTGGCACATCTCCAGAGCTGATGCCAGGCAGCCCTCAGCCTTTGATTCATCTTGTGAGATGAATTAAAATTGTGTGTGTGTATGCGCGTGCTTTAACATTGGGCGTAGATCTGCATCTGTTTGGGTCTCCTTTTATTTATTTATTTTTTTTTTTACATTTAGGATAAAGATCCTGTTTATAGTCCTGGCCCACACTTTGGGGAAGGGTTCCCAGTGCTTCCTTTCACACCCGTCCCAGGATCCGCCCAGACTCTGTAGTCCACGTTGCCACAGTGTCGTTTAGAGGGTGACGCTGTAATTCAAAGGACATCCCTCGCGGGGGGTGTCATGTAGGGGATATGAGATTTGGTGGGGAACTGGTAGAGTCACGCTACCCAGATTTCACTGCCCCTCTTCCTCCCACCGTCTTGGGTCTGAGGAAAATCCTTAGCTCTCAGTTAGGGGCAGTGGTTAATTGTGTTGACCTGGATGGTGATGCATTCGTTCCTCAACCCCCCCCCATTTCTTCCAACTTGCTTTGGGCAGGGGCAGTAAGCCACGCCAGCCCCAGATCTCATGCAGGTTATTTTCCCTGCCCTGGCGGGCTTCTGCGTTGCGTGGGATTAGCCAAGGTTCCATGCGCTGTCCTCCCCTCTGGGTGGCAATAGCAGCCCCTCGGCGCCTGAACCATGCGGTTGTAACCCCATAGTGTAGACACAGATTACAGCTATGGGTGGGGTTTTTCTGTAGTAACCCCACCAAGTAGCTAGGGTGGGGAAAGAATTCTTCCCTCAACCCAGCGGAGTCTATGCCCGGGATTAGGGCAGCGCAGCCACTCGGGGGGTGGGTTTTCACTCTCCCCAGCACAGTAGCTATATTGATCTACGGTTTAAGAGTAGATGAGGCCAGATGCTGTTTCCCCCCCCCCCCCTCATGCTGTTATGTGACTGAGTATCCCGTGCTGGAGTGTAAGGGGGCACTTCACACCCCCTCCCCCTTTTTTTCATTCATTTTGCATGAGGGTCCAGCAAGCAACCTGACCTGCAAGGAAGAAGTTCCTTAGAAATGAATGCAACTGAAAGCTGGGATAAAAAGCGTTTCCAAACGGCAGCTTTACTGAATGCCCTCCCCCATTTCTTTTGTCATGCCAGGCCGGCGGCAATGAGCGGGGTTACGGCAGAGGAGAAGGCCTGCAGCAAGCAGCAGAGAACTCCGCTAACCTGGGGTTCAACCCAGCCCTCTGGCCCTGGCTCTGACCTTTCCAAAAGCCCCAAGCAGGCACTTTATAGCCCTTACCTGGAATCTGTTCTCTAGTGAACAAAGGGTTAACATCAGCCAAGCTACGCTCCCCCCCTGCACTGGTGCTCAGGGGATGTCCCTGGCTGGGAGGTGTAATTCCCAGCACAGGTCGACAGATGCTGTCTCCGTTCAAGCTAGTGCTGAAAACGAGCAGCGTGGCCACGGCAGCACAGGCTAGCTGCCCCGGCAGGTACAGAGGGGGTCGGGCTCGGGCCGAATTGTACTGGGTGATTAGCTCAAGCCACCGTGGCCATGCTGCTGTTTTTAGGCTCTAGCCCAAGCAGAGCTAACAGGTGTGTATTGAGCCATGTTGGGTATTGCGCCTCCCAGCTGCTGTGTAGAAACACTCCCAGTTCCCATACCCTTGCTCTGGCCCTTAGCGATCCATTAGTTGTGTCGTGGTATTGATCAAAGGCACCAATCAGGATTGTGCTAGGTGCTGTACGAATACAAACCCCTTTCGTTAGCACGCACGCATGCGCCCAGCAAATAGGGGGACTGAAAGTAGCTGGTGTGCCAGTCTAACTCGCACACTGTCTCCTCTGCTACCCTTTGAGCTGTTCTGGTTGCGGAAGGGCTTCCATTGGCAAGTACTGGCCTGCGAGAGCTAGTGCCCAAGATTTTCAAAAGCAACTAATCATTGTGGGGGCCTAACTAGCAACCCTTCTTGAGGCTCTGATTTTCAGAGGGCAGGAGCTCTGCACTTTCTGAAAAGCAAACCCCTTGCAGGTGCCCCAAGCTGAGACACCCAAAATCCCAACTCATTTTTTGGGAACCTTGGTCATGGCGTTTTCCTTTTCTTTTCTCCATGCCCTGTTTTTTTTTGTTTTTTGTTTTTTCCCTTGTCAGGATGTGTGCAACATGTGCAACCATGGTGGAAGGCAGGTCGATCAAGCAAGTGCAGAGCTCTCATCAGAAGATGAATTTCCATAATAAATCCAGATCATGTAGGCCTCCTCTGCTTTCCTTTTCAAGTCCCTTTGGCGGTGAGATGTGCTGGAACTGTGGGTGCAGAGTCTGGGGGAGAGGAAAAGTTCCTTTTTTATTTCTTGGGGCCGTGTGGAGACTCTCCACTCTGATGTCATAGTTTTCAGCTGCAATAGCATTTGCTCTCCTGCACAGGTCATACCATCCGAACTGTGGATGGAGTGTTACCTTGTTTCATGGAGCCAGTAAGAAGGAACTTTCTATACGGAAAAGAACTTTTCGAGGTGAAGGGGAGCTAGGTTGGTGGGGGGAGGGAAGACGGTATGATCAACAATATGCATCAGTGGAGAATTGTCCTGTTCACCCCTTGTACTGCAGAGAAACTCTTGCATCTGTGTATTTAATCCCAGATCATCACTGTTGTTTGGAATTAAATGAAACTAAATCTGCGTAAGTGTGTAAGGAGCCATGGCCCCTATACTGCAGACCACTAATGGGGACTCTCTTTTAGCTTTGAGTGGTAGGGGACTTGTGCTTTTGAAGCAAGGGGAAGATGTGAGTTTGGGCCAGTAGCATCCAGTGTGTTAGGAGCTGGGATGTGGAACTGGATGAGCCAATGATTTGGTCTGTATGACAGCTTTTAGGGTTCCCCAATGTTTAGGTTGTAACACTGGTCTAGCGCTTTTTGACAGTGAGGAGAAAGGCAGCAGGATTCTATGAGGCAGGCTGCTCTGCAGAGGGATTCCACGGTTCTCATTTTAGCTTTACATTTGTTTTGCTGATTACGTTTATTTTTTAAAACCAGCAAGGCAGCAGAACTTGCAGGCAATTTTTCTCCATGAGGCTGCCCCCAGTGCATGGTTTCCAGCCAGTGATGTTTTACATTAAGCAGTCCTGCCTTCAGGAATATGTACTGGATTTTCACCCCCAGTCCTGCCTTCAGGAATATATACTGGATTATCACCCCAACCCCTTGCAGTCTTAGCATGAGTTTTATAGAAGTTAACTTTTGAAACTAGAGCAAATTGCAGAGCTGCTTTCAGATGCCCTCCCAGTCCTAGTATTTGCCAGATAATACTCTAGTCCATCCACGGCCACCTAAGACTCCACAGCTGTCACTAAGCTGCATCTCCTGGCTCCTCAGAACTTCACAGCAACATTGGGAATCAAACTTGAATCCTCCTGTCCCTAAATAAAGGCCTCCTATGGCTTGAACTAAAGGAGAATCTCTGTCAGCAGTAGGGAGCTTATGATTAAAGGTTAATCAGTTCTGATTGCCTCCCACAGAGGGCAGTGGTACGTGGGTGTGTACACGCACACACAGTTGCACGCGCACACACACACACACACACACACTTGGCTTGTTACAGTGTTTGGCAATTATAAAATGTTCTACATCTTCAAAGCACTTTCCAAACAGTAGCTACAGAATCCCACACCCCTGTGAGGTAGGTGAGGAAGTGCAAAGAGGGGGAAAGTGAGGGACAGAAGTGATGGGAGTAACTCTGCACTAAGTGTACTTTGGGGAACAATGCTGCACATGGAATAGATGCCTTAGTAGATCCAGCTCTTTTCTATCTGTACAGCCATCTGGTGACCTTTCTACTGTGATATCTAGGATCCCATCTCTAATTTCTAGGATTCTGTGGATGAGCAGTAACAACCCTTCTAACATCCCCCACCTAGAAGGACCCCTCGCTTCATGCACAGCTGCCGTTCAGCAGATGATGAACAAAGTAGATGGTGTTTGGATCTGGATCAGAGTTGTGTTTGGTGGTGACATCTTGGTTGCACCTGAAGCAGAACTGAAAAATAAGTAGCTTGGTTCTGGTTGATCTGACCCAGATTGGAAATCATTAATTATCTTGGATCCCGGGATTCACGCTTGTAACCCCCCCTTTCACTTGAAATCTGAAAGGGCCTGGGAAGTGGTCCTGGGTGTGGTTTGTCTGTGTTCCACCCATCCCCTTAGCAAAGCTAATTCTTTGCAGCTATAGATCTTCACTAACGAGGCTCTGTGAGCAGCTAAGCAATTACCTCGCCCCAGTTGTGGGTGCTCTAGAATGATTGTTGATAGCACCAAATGTTTATATGTGCAAACAAAGGGCCAGATCCTGAGCAGCGCTGAGCACCTGCAGCTCCTGTTGATGTCTGAGGATCTCACCGGAGAGGATATTTATGAAAGGAGAGTGAATCCGCTCTCTACAGATGTGCTTTACAGCGCAGCAAGCTGTTGAGAGAGTGGCATTGTGAAGGCAGTCTTGACAGCAGCTCATTTAAATGTGTTTGTGTGTGGAAGTGCACATTTAAATCCAAGAAAGCTTTAGCGGCAAAACAGTCAGATGAAGCAACCCCCTTATGCAGCTGCAGCACGAGCCTCAGGATTCTCGGCACTTTATCGCTTTAGGATGTCTTGGAAGCATCTATTCAGACGCTAAATTGAATGCAATGACCACTGAACTATTAAAAGTGCCCTCAACAATGGAACTTGAGTGTGTAATGTGCCTATTCTGCTGGCATTGGCAAAGGATGGGGTAAGTGGAGTAAGTTTTGATGTGAATTTATAACCCTGAGAGCCATCAGAATGAGTGTGTGTATAAAACATGCACCGAAGGAGATTATAATATATAGACGTGCATAGACAGGAGATCTGTGTGTTGGGAGAGTGTGCATATAAAATGGACAGCTGGGAGAGTAGTCTAGTGGCTTGGGTACTGTGCTGGCAATCAGGAGAGCTGCGTTCTTGTCCCAGCTTGGCCACAGCCTGCTGTAAAACCTTAGACAAGTCGCTTTCCTTCTTTGTCCTTTCTCTGTTTAGATTGTAAGATCTGGAAGGCAGGGACTGTCTCTGTGTGTGTGTGTGTGTGTGTGTGTGTGTGTGTGTGTACTGTGCTTAGCAATGAGGAGTTATTAGTTAGGGCCTCTGGGTGCTACTGTAACACAAATGTGTTGTTTTAAGTGGGGTAGAGTCCAACTGTGCCATCAGGCTCAGAGCCCCATTGGGCTGGGTGCTGTACAGACCCCCAGGAAGAGACAATCCCTGCCTCCAAGAGCCTACAGTCTAATTCAAGACCAGATGCAACAAGTTGATATAAACACCAATGGGATAGAAAGACTAACAACACCACGCATACATGTAGACCCGCTATGCACAACCTGAGGCTTCCAAATCATTTATATGGTTTCAAAATATAAAATACCCCTAAATATCAGCCATCCTGTATTTGGCTACTATCAGTTGGCAATTTCTCGTAGGCATTGCAGGAAAAGTTGGTCTTGAATGGGGGTTTGAAGGAGGACACAGTATTGTCTGTATAAACAAGGCTGGGGAGGGTTTTCTACGCATACAGACTAGATACAATTAAATACACATAACTGTGTGTGCGTGCATGGACATTCAAGTTGCAACAACAAACACTCAAAGATTAGGAAATAGCAGGGTTAATTCAGCTGCGTTGTATGTGCGCATTGTGGTATAGTCTTTAACTACATGATCACATAGTATTTTTCCTACTTTTTAAACTTTCTCTTACTACGCTGTTTTGTACGTAATTTTCTAAGTCCTTAAAAAAGCAAACTGAAAACTCCCTCGTCCCTCTGTGACCAGGGCCTGGCTAATTAACCTTTTTTCAGGCTGCTGTCTGGGCACATCGAGTGCGGAGGAGAGACTGTCTCCCTGCTCTCAGTTCTGGTGTTCCGTGCCACAATGACCCCTGGCCGTTGGGAAGAGAAATTGTAGGGAAAGTCCTGCTCTCAGTCCCTGAAACTCTGCACTGGAGCATGCTCGGTGGCTCTGTTGGAGATGGCTCAGGCACAGTCTGGTCAGCATTTAGGAGCTGTAAGGGGATAGAGCGTGCTCAATGCGGATGTAATCTTTCGAAGAATTTATCTGCCAAACTCTAATAAGCCTCCACTGTGCGTGTGCAAACTGGCCAAATTTTGGACTGATTTTTCCACAGGGAGGGCAAGAGACACAACTCTGACACCAGGGTGACCCCCTGCTAAATTTCAGTCCTCGCTCCAAAGCTTGGAGGTGCTAGAGCATCTCATAGAAATGTTTTACCCATGTTTTCTATTTATTTATTTATTTATTTAAATCTTACCACTAAGGCATTTTCCTCTAATTCTGTCCTCTGAAATGGCTGAACTGTTTTCAGTGAAGCTTCTCCCCCCCTTTCCCTCCCAAAAAAAGAATCAGCTCCTGAGGCAGATGTCCCAATGTGAAAAAATTGCAGCCTGAGTGGTTAAAATTTGGCATGCACAACTGAAAACTGGGTCTAATCATGGGAAATGTTAGGCAGCCTTAAATATAGGCATTGCTACTTGTGCTACTTGTGACAATACACAGAAACCTACTGCACCACACGGTGTGCGCGTGAATTGCACCTGTCTGTACAGAAATATACAGATAGGTTCTCTCTATTCTACAGTAAATATATATGCACTATATGTGTGTGCATAGTATGTGAATTGATCACACACCGTATCAGTCTATCATCTCTCTCATAAGCATGTCTGTATCAGCATAGCATGGGTCTGTCTCTTGTCCATATTTAATCCTACTTACATCCCTATTCCATTAGTATCCTGAGGCCAGAACATAGGACCTGGGGTCAGTAACCTTAGTGCAAGCTCTGTACAGGCCAATAAGAATAACTTTGCATTGGCACCAGACCCTATGCTGTAGTTGGGTTTGTTCTTTGCCTTTGGTTTGACAACTTAGTGGTTTGTGGGGGATGGGACCTTTTAATGAGATTGTAGCCATCTACTTGGCAGGACCCAGCTGCCACACTGGCCATGTCCCGGGGCCGGCTACTATAACTCCTGTGCTTTCCTCCCCCCCTTCTGTGAAATGGGGATAACAATAGTGTAGTGTTATGGATTTAACGTATCGAGCCACATCAGCCTTCTCCCCCTAAATACCCATGGACAGAGTAAAACAACAGTTGAATCCCTACTTATCTGAGCCATCCAAATAGGCTTATTATGGCAATTGGAAGACCACTTAGAGTCAATCACCTTTGCCACTGCCTGGCTTAGAATTGCTTCCCGGCAGGATGCCTCTGCCAGCACAAATACAGCGCTCTCCATTACTGTTTACTCACCTCATTTCTCCTGTGCCTTGTGTGACAGCTGCACTGCCTTTGAGGTTAATTATGACAAAATCCAACTCAAGAGAAAATTTGAGGAGAGGTTTTTATCAAACATGCCCTGAGGAAAGGTCCTCAAAACATGCCATCTCTTGTTTGCTTTGGTCTCTGGTATTCTGCTCTCTGGGATGTTATCCCAAGGCCTCAGATGAGGTCCAGTTTTGCTATAATTTGCCAAAAACTATTTTCTTTAGTGCCATTACACTATTTTTTTAGTATATCTTTTTTGAGCCATAATTTTATTTAGTAAATAGAATTCTATTGGATCAGACACATAGATGAATATGTTTTGTTGGGGAAGAGTCAACATGGTTTCTGTAAAGGGAAATCATGCCTCACCAATCTATTAGAATTCTCTGAGGGGGTCAAAAAGCATGTGGACAAGGGTGACCCAATGGATAGAGTGTACTTAGATTTTCAGAAAGCCTTTGACATGGTCATCACTAAATGCTCTTAAGCAAAGTAAACTGTCATGGGATAAGAGGGAAGGTCCTCTCCTGGTTCAGTAACTGGTTAAAAGATAGGAAACAAAGGGTAGGAATAAATGGTCAGTTTTGAGAATGGAGAGACATAAATAGTGGTGTCCCTCAGGGGTCTGTACTGGGACCGGTACTGTTCAACATATTCATAAATGATGTGGAAAAAGGGGTAAACAGTGAGGTGGCAACATCTGCAGATGATACAAATCTACTCAAGATAGTTAAGTCCAAAGCAGACTGGGAAGAGTTACAAAGGGATCTCACAAAACTGGGTGACTGGACAACAAAATGGCAGGTTTAAATTCAATATTGATACATGCAAAGTAATACACATTGGAAAACATAATCCAAACTACATCTATAAAATAATGGGGTCTAAATTAGCTGTTACCACTCAAGAAAGAGATCTTGGAGTCACTATAGATAGTTCTTTGATAACATCCACTCAATGTGCAGCGGCAGTTAAAAAAGCTACCAGAATGTTGGGAATCCTAAGGAAAGGGATAGATAAGACAGAAAATATCCATAGTACACCTACATCTTGAATACTGTATGCATATCTGGTCACTCCATCTCCAAAAAGATATATTAGAATTGGAAAAGGTACAGAAAAGGGCAACTAAAATGATTAGTGGTATGGAACAGCTTCCATCTGAGGAAAGATTAATACAACTGGAACTTTTCAGGTTGGAAAAGAGACAGCTAAGTGGGGGAGATGATAGAGGTCTATAAAATCATGTCTGGTGTGGAGGAAGTAAATAAGGGAGTGTTATTTATTCCTTCTTATAACACAAGAACTATGTGTCACTAAATGAGATTAATAGGCAGCAGGTTTGAAACAAACAAAAGGTAGCATTTCTTCACACAATGCACAGTCAACCTGTGGAACTCTTTGCCAGAGGATGTTGTGAAGGCCAACACTATAAAAGGGTTCAAAAAAGAACTAGATAAATTCATGGAGGACAGGTTCATCAGTGGCTATTAGCCAGGATGGGCAGGATGCGAAACCATGCTCTGAAGTCTCCCTAGCCTTTGTTTGTCAGAAGCTGGGAATGGGAGACAGAGGATGGGTAACTTGATGATTACCTGTTCTGTTCATTCCCTCTGAAGCACCTGGCATCGGCCACTGTCAGAAAACAGACACTGGGCTAGATGGCCCAGTGGTCTGACCCAGTTGGCCATTTTTATGTTCTTATTCAGCAGCATTTTTACATTCCAGTTCCCGATCTTGTTCAGAACATGGCAGTGCAGCAAAAATAAAGCAAGCCCAAGAAGATGCTGAATTTGTTCTAATCTCAGACATACTGGCCCGCATTTAAAAAGTCAGCATTTACCCACCATTACCACAAAGTGTTCTCTGAGATGTTCTTCTCACTCCCTTACCTTTAGAGGAGGAGAATTTTGACTTTTTAATGACAATCTTGGTATGCTGAGTTCAAGTTCTGGGTGAAGACTTGGGATGGTTCTACTACCCCTTCTTTATAACATAGCAGTCATTCCTTCATGGCTCTTTTGCCTCACATAGGAACATGGGACCAGTGAAACTGCTGCATCAGATCAGGCCATTGTTTCCATCAGATCAGTAGTGACCAATAACTGCTGCATCAGAGATAATTGGAAACCCTCTGTAGACTAAGTGGGGATTTGTTCTTGTAGTTAATGCACTGGACTAGGACTCAGAAGATGTGGGTTCAGTCCTCACCTCTGCTACAGACTTCCCTGTGTTACCTTGGTCAAGTCACTTAGTCTCCCTCTGCTTCAGTTCCCATCTGGATGGGGATAATAAGGTATCCTTTCTCCCATCTGTTGTCTGTTTTGTCTATTTAATACAGTAAATTCTTGGTGTTAGGAACTGTATGGATGGATATATAGTGAGAAACAGTCCATGTCCTAATGGAATCCTGATCTCAGTTAGAGCCTCTGTACTCTACAGTGGTAAAGATGGACAGGCTAGTAGTACTGTGCTGTAGGTGATCTTCTACCCTCCCTGCTATTCCAGTGCTGAGTAACCACCTCTTCCTTGCTCTGCTGATGCTCCTGATTATACCAGTCGGCTCCTAAACTTGGCTCCATCAATGCACCCCAGTGCTGCTCCTACCCTCCAACCTTTTGCCTTTGCCAATGCATCTCAGTCATTTGTTTCATTGCTCCCTGATTACCCCAGACGTGCAGGCATCTCCTGAGCAGAGTCTGTCAGTGGTGCTGAGTGGGAGGCGGTTTTGTGAACAAAATGGGATTGGGACGGGAGATCATCAAAGTGCACATTCAGTTATGACCTGGGCCCTGGCCTTACCTGCTCTGCTTTTTGAGTCTACAGTGAAACCCCAGACCTTGAAGACAGGGGAAGCTCGCCTGATTTTGTTGCAAGCAATTTTCCCCGCTCTAGATATAAGGTCCAAGGTTACCACAGCCTGTGGGGATTGTCCAGTTGCTCAGGCATTAGGGACTTGTTTCATTGAATATATGATTTGAGTTCCCCTCATGGCTGCATGAAGTGGAATAACTGATGACCACAAAGTCTCTGTGGCTATAGATTTACTTACTTGGTTACCAACTTATTTGGTTTCTCTCTGCCGGGATTTCGGACAGGCAACTGAAATATGGTTTGTGTGTTATGGGGTTTGGCTCACTCACTGATTATATAAGTATAGACTTCTGCAAGAGTCTCACGGCTTCCTGATCTTTCTAAAATTACAAAGAAGGGGGAAAACATCTGCCCACCAGCACTAAACTGTAGCGACAGCCTTGTCTCACAACCCGAACCAGCATGAAAATAGCTGCTTGCTGAGTCATGGAGAAGCCGCAGGTTCCCTGAGTCAGATCCTCACACTCCGCTTCCTTGCCACTGCTGGGCGACCAGTGGTGTCTTGTACGCACTGTTCAGTGTTGGGCCAACCTCAGAAAGCTAAGCTGCTCAGTGTGATTGCTTACCTGAATCTAGTGTGACCAGATAGCAAGTGTGAAAAATAGGGACGGGTGTGGTGGTGGGGAAGTATAGGCACCTATATAAGGCAAAGCCCTGAAGATCGGGATTGTCTTTATAAAATCGGGACATCTGGTCACCCTATCTGCACCTCTTCGGCTGGGATTGAAATCCCATGAAAGCCTGCCGTGTACTAACTGTCCGTGTGGGCCCAGCTGCCACACACTAAAAGTTCCCTAGCCCAGGGCAACCTTTCCAAACCACTGTGCCCCTTTCAGGAGTCTGACTTGTCTTGCATGCCCCACGCTTCACCTCATTTAAAAACTACTTGCTTACAAAATCAGACACAAAAATACAAAAGAGTCAGAGCACACCGTTAGTGAAAAACAGCGCACTGTCTCATTTTACCATATAATTATAAAATAAATTGATTGGAATATACATATTGTACTTACATTTCAATGGATAGTATATACAGCAGTATAAACAAGTCATTGTCGGTATGAAATTTTAGTTTGTACTGACTTCGCTAGTACTTTTTATGTAGCCTGGTGTAAAACCAGGCAAATATCGAAACAAGTAGCTGTATCCCCTGGGAGACCTTGAGGATCACTGCTCTAGCATGCTTTGATCTATACCACGTTGAAACAGGAGTAGATCAAAGTCCTCTAAAGAGAACTTTTAGTGCGGGTCATCATGGACCGTTAGTGCAAGGGAGACTTACACGCCAGCTTTCCACAGACTAACTGTTCATATAGACAGGGCCTTAGACTTTCATTTCTTTGGGGCAGGGATTGCGATTATCTGTTTTTACAAGGGTCCCATTTTGATCTGTGTTGCCAAGCATGACTGAAATACACCTTTTATTATCTCTTCTTCCTGCCTTCCCAGTGAGGATCTCTAAAACCCTTGTAGTCACTAACTAGTGAAGCCTCACAACAGCCTTGTGAGGTACTGTAGCCAACTATCCTTGGCATTTCACGGAAGGGAGGCCCACAGCTGGGAGGTGACTTGCCCAAGGGCTCATAGCAAGTCAGTGGCAGAGCCTGGAATAGAATCCAGCTTGCCCCTGTATCCTCTAACCATCAGGATGCTGCTCATCTCTGCAACTGATCTTGTTTCCAAAAACCTGCCTTCTAAAAGGTACTGAGAAGAAGCCACCAAGATAGTCAACATTTTAGTCACCACCAATCCAGGCAAGATTGCACCTACTCTGGTAATGCAAGGCTATTCTGTCTACCTGAAGTACCTGTGGTGCCCCCATTACTATGTTATCTGACAATCTTCAATACGTTTATCCTCACAACATCCCTGGGAGGTAGCGAAGTGATTTGCCCAAGGTCATACAGGATGCATGTAGCAGAGCAGGGAATGGAACCTAGGTCTTTCCCGCTGTGGGCTAATGCCCATGTTACTAGACCATCCATCTCTGGTCACCATAGTTTCCATTCTGACTGGTATGACACCATAGAGACTGTATTTTTGTTATAGTCTTTGTGGAGCAAATTCCCTGAGGACCTCAGGACCGCTGCAAACCTTACAATTTTCCCTTCCAAGCATAAAGTGAGCTGCTTTGACGTGCGTTCACTGATAGAAACCCAGAGTGCATCATTCATAAATGGAAAAGACAAATAAAGTCTGTACACAATTGCATCACTCAATGCACTTCCGGAGAGTGCTCAGTTATCAAGGCGATGAGCATCATCGAAGAACCCAACTAGAATTGTCTGTGAGATCAATGAATGTCATCGTGCGTAGCTGGTGCTTGAAATGCCTTGTGAGTAACCCGTTGCAGAAATTAAACTCTCTGTTTAGGACAAGCTGCAGGTTTGCTGGGATGTGGGGTTTTTTGTTTGTGGGTTTGTTTGTTTTTTTTACCATAAGCTCAAGAGAAAAGATGCTGTAAAGTGGGACCCCCTCAAAGAGAGAACTGCCTTCAATTTCCATCAGGCAACACACAGACTGCAAGTTCAGGGAGAAAGGATTTAGCTGCAGCTCGAAGCCGGTCTTTGTTGAGGAGTTGTTGACAATGTCCTTGTATGAGTTCTCTCTCTCTCTCTCTCTCTGTGCAAGTTTACAAAGAAAAGCCTCTGTCCATGGTAATCAGGGTTTATTAAAAGAAGCCAGGAAAATGTTTAGCTGAGATTAAAGGGATTGTGTAACTGCACTTGGTGCTGAACGGCTTCGCAGTGACTGTTGCTGGGAGCCTGCCTCGTCAGCATACATGCCCGGCCTCCTGTGTCCCAGGAAATGAATAGCTGTGCATGAGCGGAGGAAAAGTAAATAGCGGAATGCACTGCCAGATTAGTGCTGAGCTTCATTAACTACTAAGCCCAGACGGCAGGCGTTTCCTAGCAGAACTGGGCACCGGCAGGCTCTCTCCCCACCCTTGAAGAAAACTCACTGGAGAGACTCTGTGTCGCAAACAGAGACCCGACTTGCTAATCCTAGCCCTGTTTGGGGGCAGGAGGTTGTTGGATGAGAAACCCCTCGCTCCTATGTTTGGGGGATGGTGTCTCATTCACATCCTAGATTCGAAGCTGTCCTTTGATCTTGGCGCCTAGCTGATCCGGAGTCCAAAGGGGTCTGTCTTGGTCCAGTGCAGCTGGAATATCATCTGTGATTGTTCTGGCAGGGGAGCAGCCCCCAAAGGGCCCAAATCTCACAGCTGATCTTGCAAAATTTCTGCGCTTGGATGGGACTATCATACAGGATCCACTGATCTCATCATTTTTGCACCTATTGGTGCCAGAAGTGGATGCGTGTCACAAAGGGGGAATCCTTTAATCCCCTGTGTTTACCCAAGGGGGAGGACCCAGCTGTGGTGGGGCAGAGACTCATGGCAGGATTTGCAGTGGCTGTCTGGGTGAATCACAGTCGGTGTCCAGCAAGACTGCTTTGGATCTGCGTCCCTGCCGCAGCTGGTGAAGTGAGATCAGTCTTTCATGAGATCTTGGTGTTGCGGAATCTGAATGCAAACCCAAATTCTCCCCCCTTTGCTTTAGCTTGGCAGCTGTCCTACTGGGGGGGACAGCATGACACTCCTCCAAAGTCATGTGCCAACTCCTCACCCCCCCTGTGTACTAACTGCTTTCGAACTCACAGTCTCTTTCCTTGGACAAAAAGGAGTTCGTTTCTTTTTTCCCGTTGAAACTTGCTGGGTTTTGAGGATGAGCGTAATGTGTCCTGCTGGCCATGTGTGGAGCTCGAATATCTTGGTAGTTACATGTAACCCAACTGCACTGAAATTTGGCTCCCACCGTGGGATGTGCGGATCTCTCCCCGGAGGCCTGCGCGCTGTCCTGTCTTTGGGATATCCCCTCGAGGTTCCTGAGCAGGGTCCTCATTTTAACCAAGATGAGACTAAGGGGGCGAGGGGGTGAACAGATTATCCCACTGCTCCTGTGGGGTTCTCACACCTCCCACCGCAGCAGCAGTTACTGGTCTTTGATAGAGACAAGGCACTGCACTAGATGGACCTTGGGGCTGGTCCAGTCTGGCCATTCCTAGGTTCTCATGCTCCATTTTCATGCAGAGTGGAGTGTCTGCTCTGGCACAGCTCCCCTTTGGGGTGTATAAAGGGAGAGCAATATCTACCCCCCTCCCTTCTCTGGCACCCACAGATCTCCCTGAGGTTATGCAGAATCAGTGGCAGCACGTCCACGCAGCTGCCCAAGAGACTCTGCAAAGAGCACAGCACAGAGATTTCCATCTGCAGTTTCCAGAGGGCAATCCGCCCTCTTTCCCCCTCCTCCCGCAGGATTTTGGAGCAACTGAAGAAGCATCTGCCCACCGAGAACTCATCCCATATTTTCCATTGAGCCCAGTGCATGCTGGGGCAGAGTTCTGGGGTATTGCTCAGTGCTATGTGGATACCCAGGCCAGTGCAGGCATGATCAAACTCAATACTGCATCTCAGCGTCTGAGCCGAGGAGCACCCGGTGGCCTGAGATACAGTGCCTGTAATCTGCATATTAAAGCCAATTGCAGCAGCCTTCACTTTCAATGTGAACTGCAGGTCCCAGCATGCACAACTCTATCTTGACCATCTGTTTGGATCAGGATAGAGCGTTGCGTGCTGGACATCTCCACAGGCCACACCTTCAGGCGTCACGATTTGCTTGAATGCAGGCTGCACTGTAGATCTCTGCATGAGGCTGATTTAGGGCTTTGTTTTTTCCCCCGTAAACAAATAGATCAAAGTCTGAAGTCAGACCTCATTTTCTGCTCCCTTCTTATCTTTTGTTTCCATATTTGTTTTCTAGTCAATGTCTTTTGGAGTGAAAAGCTGGGTATTCTTATTGCATGGTATTGTTTCTGTCTTCTCTGCTGCTGTCATTTCACTGTCCCCTGATGTGGGTGATAAGCATTTTGAGATGCACAGCTCTCTCTCTCTCTCTCTGGTGCCTTGTCTAAGATGTAGCAGGAACGCTGCCCGCTTTCTGCTCAGTAAATAACTAATTACAGGCATCCATGTCTCTGCCCTATGTTGTGACAAACAGACTTTGTTGTTTTTTTAATAAACCCAAACAATTACTGTAGCACCCAGAGGCTCCAACAGAGCCCCAATGTGCTTGGTGCTGTACGTACACATAGTAACAGATCATCTACACTTAAAACTTAGAGCGGCACAGCTGTACACAGCTTGCGTAGCTGCATTATGTCGACAGAAGAGAGCTCTCCCACCAACATAATATAACCACCTAAATGAGCGGCGATAGCTATGTCGGTGGGAGAGCGTCTTCTGCTGACCTAGCGCTGTCCACACAAGCTTATGGCGGCAAAACAGATGTCACTCGGGGTGTTTTTTCACACCCCTGAGCCATAAAATGTTGCTGGAATACATGCTAGTGTAGACAAGGCCTTAGTGGACAAGAGAAAAGGCGGGAGAAAAACAGAGGTGAAGGGATGTGCCCAAGGTCATGTAGCAGCTCAGTGGCAGAGTCAGGAATAGACTCTATATCTCCTGCGTGCTTTCAGCCATGGTGTCCCTGTGCCTAGCACTCCCTCTCTGTCTCAGTATCTCAGGAGTTCACCCTTGTCAACACTCCCTTCTTTTATGAATCTCTCAAATTGCTAAGCCTTGCCTGCCCCTCACACCGCAATAAAGAACCCAACCAACCCTCTAAGGCAGAACCTCTCCCAGGCCTATCTGCCAGTGTAGGTTTTTTTGTTTTTGTTTTTGTCCATCTGTTTAGATGATGAGCATCTTGGGCCAGGGGTGTCTTGTTCAGTGATTGGCATGGCAGGCACTTGTCAGGCTTTTCCCTGTATGTGAAGACCTTTCCCCACGAGGCTCACTATTTTGAAGTGCACTTCTACTCTATAACAAGTATTTGTGGCATCTGAAAGTCAAGCTGGGTCCTCTCTGGCTTATGCCTCCAAGACTCTACAGACTGGAGTGTGACTTCCACAACCCCTGTGTGGCCAAGTTGTTTTCATTCGGGTCGCATAGCTACTACCATGGGATGCATTTTCCTTTGCATTTGGATCTTAGACCCCGGACCCAGCAATGAGCTCTGTGTAGGTAGCTCCCACTGCAGGATTGGGGCCTTAGGCTATGTCTTAACTGACGACGGCGATCGACTTCTCTGGATCGACTGAGCGGTCAGTGAAGACCCGCTCAGTCGATCCCGAAATCGACGTATTAAGACCACCTTCTCAAATGGCGTAGCGTTGCGTCGACGGGAACGCGGTTCCCGTCGGCACAGTGCAGTGAAGACGGCGCGCAGAACGGAAGCAGAGAAGTCGACGGGAATTACGCACGTTGTTTGCATAGCTTGCGTAACTCCGGTCGACTGCCGCCGAATCTCCGAGGTAAGTGAAGACAGGGTCATAGTTAGTGTAATGCTTGACACATGAACCACCGTA
This sequence comes from Emydura macquarii macquarii, assembly GCF_026122565.2. Lineage (NCBI taxonomy): Eukaryota > Metazoa > Chordata > Testudines > Chelidae > Emydura > Emydura macquarii. Next base: position 6,168,616 of record NW_027133607.1, on the reverse strand, counting down.
GAACCTGTTTCCGTGTCCTGTCACTCTGCTGACTTTGCAGGGCTGAGAAAGGTAAAAAGTAATAAACATTGCTCTGAAAATAATCTTTTCTCCTTATGTATTTCTAGTGCTCCAGTCAGCCAGGTGTCTAGGCAGCCATTAGAAACACCGATTGTAATTCACAAGTGACAAGAGCTAGTTCTCAGGGGCACTGAGTGATGTTTCAGGACACTGGGCTCAAACGGGGACAGCTTTCCTCTTTTGAAAGAGTCCACCCTTGAGATAGTAGCTGAAGAGGAATTGCTGCGCAGGGACCGCTCATCCCGCCGCCACTCTATCCATCATAATAAAGATTATTAAAAGCCCTGCTTCCAGCCCTGCGTGACTGACCTGCTGCAGAGAGAACCGTTTCTCACTGACGAGAGAGAGGGAATCTCCTGAACTTTGTTGTGTAAACTTGGGTTTTTTTAAATATTTGTTTGACCAGAAGGCCAAAGCAGGGCAAAGTAAACAAGCCTCAAGTAAACTCAAAATGGCTTGGGCCCAGCATATGTCAAATGCAGCAGCTGTTAAGTTAAAGCTGGGGCGGGAGGAGGGCGAGATGCAACTGTCCTGCTAGTGTGAGATTTTTGCATGAACGCAAATTGCATTTATACTTTGAAGAGTGACTGATGTCATGTGACGCCAGGTTTATTCCCTCGCCGTGGCTTCCTGGTCAGATCTGATCAGTTTACAAGTCACAAGAAGCTGGGCTAGGCTCTCATCTGATGTAAATCTTTGGCGCTCCATTGATGTTAGTGGATTCACACTAGCTGGGGACCCAGCCCCATGGTTCTAATGGCCTTAGCCACGCCTTCAACTTCTCTGGGATCTGGAAATCCTGCTGTGTTCACCGTGCCATTTGCTGTCCTCGGCGCCAGATTTCACCCCCTTGCTCTACGAGGAACACCATTTAGATCAGTGGAATAACTAGCTGAGTAAAGCAGAACTCAGCATAAGGACGGGTGGCAGAATCTTGCTCTTAGAGATGGGCCCAGTTCAAAAGGGGCATTTTGTGAACATCTGACCCAGGGGGTGTGCTTTGTGACTGCCTCTTTAGTTTGGACGCTGCTCTGATGGCTGCCTGTAATAAGGCGTTTGCACTCGGGATTTAGCTGAAAGTTCTGTTGATGATGCGTGAGGCAGAATGGAGTCCAGCTGCGTCTCCGGGAGCTGTATGCGGGACTCAAAGGAGTGGAACTGGCTTTTGTTCAATAAGCAGCTGTGAAGAGAAGGAGGCGCCGTTTCACAGGTCCTGGCTACCATACAAATGCAGCTGTGCTAACGAACCTAGTAACAACAGCGCTTTTACAATACTGGGGGACAGTGGTGTTGGAGAGCTAGTGTAGACGGGCTAGAAGGACACTGAGTGCCAGTATGTATCAGCACCATCTGTCCTAAAAAGTGCAGCCCATAGAGGTGAAACGGAAAGGTTTGTGTTCCCTCTAGGACTGAGCAGAAACCAATTTTGTTTCACGAAAAAATTTCAAGGTTTCAAAATTTGGTTTCATTCTGATGCAGAAGAAACGTTCCTGCCCTATCTGACTTCGGAGCAGGGACTTAAACCTGGTTGTGCAACATATCAGGGCTGAAACCACCCAGCTATAGCGTCAGTGTCTCTTTCTGGCTCTATCCTTTCTGGTTCTATGAATATTTAATTTAAACAGCTCCAGGAGAAGAGGGAGGGAGGGTAGGACGCAGACTCTGTAGTTCTTTCTAGTTAAGAGGTGAATTTTCTTCTATATCAGAGAGAAATGGATGGTGTTGTGGTTAAGTTACTGAAAGTGGCTACAGAAGATCTGGGTTTAATTCCCATCTTTGCCACACATTCCTCTGGTAAGTCACTGAATCTCTCTTCTTCTCAAGTTCCCCATCTGGAAAAAGGGGATAATAATTCATTCTGTGTTGTCTGCATGGATTGTAAATTCAGGTACAGGAGCTATGTGTATGTACAGCGCCTAGCACAATGGGGCCCAATCAAAGCCAGGCCTTCATAATGCAAATACTAGTCAATAACTGTGGTTGTTAACCCCCTGCATTATGCTTGTCTCCTCTGCATTTCTCTACTGTGTTATGATGTGCATGTGGCCGGTTATTAATCTGGCATGAAATTTGTGTCAGAATCTTTTCTTTCTAGGAGGGTTCCTTTGGGCTGGTTTTATACAGAGAGATCAGAGATGAGAAGGGTGGGATTAGCAATTAAATATGCTCTGATGACGGCATGGTTTTGAAGGAGGGAGGGGGAAAAATACTCCATAGGGTAATATACTTTTTGTTTTCTTCTCCCTTTGCTTGTAGAACAAGATCCACTAAGGGACTGGTGCTTTGAAAACGCTTGCTGCGCCGCATCCTCACTTCCTTGGGAATACAAAACTTTCTAACCATGTCAGCAGCCATGTGGAAATGGACTTGCCTGATTTCCCATCTCCTCCTATCTGCCATGACGTCATCCCTCACTAAGCAACAGCTGCCTCATCCAAAGAGGCCCTTTGCCACTTTCCCTGGGGAGCAGGCAGAGGGGACTTTTAACCACTTGGTGGTTGATGATAGAACTGGGCACATTTACTTGGGTGCCGTCAACAGGATCTACAAACTCTCCAGTGACCTAAAGGTTCTGGTGACCCACCAGACTGGTCCAGATGAGGATAACCCGAAGTGCTATCCTCCCAGGATAGTCCAGACTTGCAATGAACCCTTGACTCTCACTAATAATATCAACAAGATGCTCCTCATAGATTACAAGGAGAACAGGTTGATAGCCTGTGGGAGCCTTTACCAGGGGATCTGCAAGCTGTTGAGGCTGGAGGACCTCTTCAAGTTGGGCGAGCCCTTCCATAAGAAGGAGCATTACCTCTCTGGGGTAAACGAGAGTGGCTCTGTTTTTGGAGTCATTGTTTCTTACAGCAACATGGATGACAAGCTGTTCATCGCCACAGCCGTGGACGGCAAGCCCGAGTACTTCCCCACCATCTCCAGCAGGAAGCTCACCAAGAACTCCGAGGCGGATGGGATGTTTGCCTACGTCTTCCACGACGAGTTTGTGGCCTCCATGATCAAGATCCCCTCAGACACGTTCACCATAATCCCCGACTTCGACATCTACTACATCTACGGCTTCAGCAGCGGCAACTTTGTCTACTTTCTGACCCTGCAGCCTGAGATGATCTCCCCGCCTGGCTCTACCACCAAGGAGCAGGTCTACACCTCCAAGCTTGTCCGGCTCTGCAAGGAGGACACGGCCTTCAATTCCTATGTCGAGATGCCCATTGGCTGCGAGAAGAACGGGGTGGAGTATCGGCTGCTCCAAGCGGCCTATTTATCCAAGGCAGGTAGCATCTTGGCCAGGACCTTGGATGCCAGCCCGGATGATGATATCCTCTTCACAGTCTTCTCCAAGGGGCAGAAGAGGAAAATGAAGTCCTTGGATGAGTCTGCTCTGTGCATCTTCATCCTGAAAAAGATCAACGACCGCATCAAAGAAAGGCTTCAGTCCTGCTACAGGGGAGAGGGGACCTTAGATCTGGCCTGGCTCAAAGTCAAGGACATTCCCTGTAGCAGCGCGGTAAGTCACGTATTTAGCCAGCCACATTGAACTACTACTTCATGTGGCTGTTTGTACCAGGACAGTGTGGTCTGAGTCGACCCAAGGAACCAAGAGCTAGAATTGCTGGATTCCGTGCCAGTCTCTGTCACCAACTTGCCATCTAACCTCTTTGTGCCTCAGTTTCCCCATCTGTCAATTGGGGGAGTATAATGCTTTCTTACTTCGCAGGAGTGTTGTGATGGTTAAAGTATTAGGGTAAAGTGCTTTGAGATAATCTGAGGGAATTAGCCTATTCATTTAGTTATTATTCCACAATATAATTCATTAGGGGTGAAATTCCACCCCCATCCAGATGACCAGCACAAAGTCTGAGGCAACACTGAGGCCTTGTGCTGGCTCCTCTGCCTACAGATGGAATTTTACCCCCAAAATCTTAATTTGTGGCAGGTCTAAACTAATTTGTGCCGTGAGGTTTGCTAAGATGTGGCTTGATTTTTTTTTGTAGGCGTCTGGAACATGGACCATTAACTCACCTGAAGTCCCTAATCCCCCTGTCCAGAGCCAGTACCGCAACGTTTGTGCACCAAAAAATAAAAAGGGACGCGTTTTTAAGATCAGAGTTAAATACTACAGGATTCAAGGGGAAGATTCGGGGGTGGGGTGCAGTCCCTGGGGTTTATTCTGCAAATAAAGCAAAGCATCCTTGAGTTGTCTGATCGCGTGGGCTACACTTGGAGGAATCTGCATCAATCCAGGCAGTGTATTGCAGCCTTTGATAAGCTGTACTGAAATCAGCAGTGCAGCGTGCGCTGCTTCCCGTCTGCCTGTGAGAGTCAGAGTGCTGTGCTTTGGTTTTCCTTCTTAATTAGCTCTTTAAAGTGAAAGTCAAGTTCAAGCCTGAGCAAAGGGAGAATGGAAAACAGAGTGTTTCTTCTGCTCCCAATCGAATGGCAGAGTTGGAATGCTTCCCTTTTGATTCGCGCGGTACCCACTCAGTTTTCATTGGGGGAATCCCTATTTGCCTTCAGTTTAACAGATGGTTCAGTGGCAGAGAAAGTTAGTTTGACTTAGTTTCTGTGGATGCTTTCCCTTTATGCTTCAGCCACTAGCCGCGTAAAAGGGCATAGAAATGGGCAAAAATTCCATCTGTGCGCCTTGTGGCAAGAGACCTTGGTGTAAATGAGAACCAGGCCCTCTCTTTGGATCGGATTCCGGCTGCTCATTGGAGCCAAAAGCAAACCTCCCGTTGACTCCAGTGGGAGAAGGATCAAGCCCAGAGTTATATCTGGGGTTGATTTTCTTCATCCCCTAGAGCTCTGCATTTTCAAAGAACTGCTTTTAGGTTGAAGCTGAGTACTTGTCACCGGAGTTACTTGTCTGCGCCACTAAACCTCCCCACGCAGGGATATGTGCTGCCTGTAGACTGACTCCTGCAGCAAGTCATGCTGGAGTTTGGATCTCTGAAACCAAACACCCATCACGTCATTTCTGTGGCTTTGATAAGGCATAAAAGCGGCCGTTAGCTCCCTGTGGTCCTGATAATGAGTCCTGGATGAAAAGAGCTATTATATTTCATAGGATCATGTGAGCAAAGAGTTGGAAGGAGAGCATGGCCTTGTGGTATGTGGCATCCTGGGTGTGACCCAGGCAGGGAAAGCTACCAAAGCTGCCGTTGTTGTGCCTCAGTCTCCACATCTGTAAAGTGGAGATGATGCTTCACCAGCGGGGGAAAGTGATGAGAGAGCCCCGAATGAAAGACACGATTCGGAGTGTGGTTAGATTCTGTGAGTTGAGAAGCACTTTGCTCTGCAAGCAGCCCGTTGATTTCAGTAGGCTGCCCGAGGGAAAGGGACTAACTACTCAACTTGAATACAGGTGGCAGAATCCAGCCCCGAAGCCTGGAAAACAGGGATTTCCCTGCACCCCCGCCCTGAACTCCCCCATCCACCCAACGGGTTACCAATCTAGTCCTTTTCCGACCCGCCCTGTACATTCGAACACCCCCCCTCTATTTTCAGTTCCTGAGGAAAGTACTGAGAAGTGTAGCCCTCCAACAAGTGGAGATGGCTTCCGAGATACCCATTGATCCTGGCTAGACATCTCTCTAGGGCCTTCTCTCCATGGTGATTTGCCCCAGTTACAGCTGTTGTTAGACATCCACCAGCATCGCTGCGTGGTTGCAGGTGTAAGATGTATCTCCATTTGCTCACAAAGTGGCTGTGTCTGTTGGCACCAGGGGGATGGAGAATGGAGCTACATGGCTGCCGCGCTCTCACACGCTGAAGTCCCCAGCATGGCCAAAGGCCTAGGCTAGCCCATGGACTGCACGGCAAGGGAGAATTAGCTCTGGGGATGCTGCAGTGAGAAGAACAGAGACTCGGAGGAGCAGGTTGGGTGAAGTATAGGGTCTGGATTTGTTTTGCTCTCCAGTAGTAAATGAAGAGCTCGTTCCTAAACCCTACAGCAATGGCCCGCCATAGTGTAGATACGTTGCTATGAGCTGGAGGGCAGGGTACAGCTACTCTGGCCCCATACTTTTCTAATAGGGCAGCAAACAGTTAAAAGAAAATCCAAGTCCCCCCCGTAGGTGGCTGCTTCTGTTTCCTTCCCAGTGCAATGTTTGTTCAAGGCCATGACCAGGTTCATGGACTCGATCCGTGAGCCATCACCGCACACGGCTCTAATGGACTGCAACAGGCACACAAATAATTACAGAGGAGGCAGGGGATGAGTGTGCTGCACTTTACTGCTCAGGCTGAAACCTTGGAGTCTGCAGCTCCCGCGGCCAGGCAGAGCGCCTTGCTGCTGAGCCAGAGCGGCAGCTGTGACTGCTGGCATCCAGCGAGATGAGCTGTTGAGTTGGCGACTCTGGCCTGAGTGCACCCAGCATCATGCTCATCTTTTGGGCAGAAGAGGCTGGATCTCAGAGTCTCTCTCCAGCTAAATGTCCCTAAGGCTTGGGCTGACCTGGCTCACAGAGTGAATTGGAGGCAAAGGACCAGCTGCCATTGCTTACAAAATCTCAGCTTGTGTGTATAAGAACATAAGAACAGCCACACTGGGTCAGACCAATGGTCTATTTAGCCCAGAATCCTGTCTTCCAAAAGTGATCAAAGCCAGGTGCTTCGAGGGAATGAACAGAACAGATAATCATCAAATGACCCATCCTCTGTCTCCCATTCCAACTTCTGGCAAACACAGGCTAGGGACACTTCAGAGCGTGTTTTGCAACCCTGCCCATCCTGGCTAATGGCCAATGATGGACCTGTCCTCCATGAGCTTACCTAGTACTTTTTTGAATCCTGTTATCGTCTTGGCTTTCACAACATCCTCTGGCAAAGAGTTCCACAGGTTGACTGTGCGTTGTGTAAAGAAATACTTCTTTTTGTTTGTTTCAAACCTGCTGCCCATTAATTTCATTTGGTGACCCCTAGTTCTTGTGTTATGAAGAGGAGTAAATAACAATTCCTTATTTATTTTCTCCATGCCGGTCATGATTTTATAGACCTCTATCATACCCCTTCTTAGTCGTCTATTTTCCAAGCTGAAAAGTCCCAGTCTTATTAATCTCTCCTCAGATGAAAGCTGTTCCATACCCCTAATCATTTTAGTTGCCCTTTTCTGTACCTTTTCCAATTCCAATACATCTTTATTGTGATGGGGAGACCAGATCTGTATGCAGAATTTCAAGATGTGGGGCGTATCATGGATTTATATAGAGACAATATATTTTTTTGTCTTATCTATCCCTTTCCTAATGATGCCCAACAGTCTATTAGCCTTTTTGACTGCCACTGCACATTGAGTGGATGTTTTCAGAGAACTATCCACAATGACTTCAAGATCTTTCTTGAGTGGTAACAGGTAATTTAGTTTTGTAATTTACCCCATCATTATATATGTATAGTTGGGATTATGTTTTCCAATATGCATTACTTTGCATTGATCAACATTGAATTTCATCCGCCATTTTGTTGCCCAGTCACCCAGTTTTGTGAGATCTCTTTGTACCTCTTCGCAATCTGCTTTGGACTTAACTAACTTGTATAGTTTTGTATCATCTGCAAATTCTGCCACCTCACTGTTTACCCCTTTTTCCACATGATTTATGAATATGTTGAAAAGTACTGGTCCCAGTACAGACCCCTGAGGGACACCACTATTTACCTCTCTCCATTCTGAAAACCGACCATTTATTCCTATCCTTTGTTTCCTATCTTTTCATCACTTACTGATCCAGGAGAGGACCTTCCCTCTTATCCCCCATGACTGCTTAATTTGTTTAAGAGCCTTTGGTGAAGGACCATGTCAAAGGCTTTCTGAAAATCTAAGTACACTATATCTACTGGATCACCTTGGTGCACATGCTGCTTGACCCCCTCAAAGAATTCTAGTAGATTGGTGAGGCATGATTTCCCTTTACAATAACCATGTTGACTCTTCCCCAACAAATCGTATTCATCTATGTGTCTGATAATTCTGTTCTTTACTATAGTTTCAACCAATTTGCCTGGTACTGAAATTAGGCTTATCGTCCTGTAATTACCAGGATTGCCTCTGGAGCCTTTTTTAAAAATTGACAGCACATTAGCTTTTCTTCAGTCATTTGGTACAGAAGCTGATTTAAATGATAGGTTTACATACCACAGTTAGTAGTTCTGCTAGTGTGTGTGTGAATAAAGGGTAATAAACTAACCAAGAGCAGGTGAGATTTTGGCAGCACAAACTCACCCACCAAATAAAGTTTTCAGGAAGGGAAGAATGAAGAATGGTAGATAATGGATGAATGGAAGATCTAGTCTGTGCACATTGTTTACCTTTTAAGGCCAGTAGGGCAGTAGTTACTAATCTTCATCATAAATCAGGGAAAAATGGTCATTTTTGATGACTTTTCAGTTGCTTTTCAAACAGACGTTATTCACTTGGGTGATGAATATTTCCAGGTAATGCCACAACATCCCCCTATTCCATCAGCACTGTGTACATATGAGATAAGAATAACTTACATTTGAATAATTCATTGGGTCCCACAGTGCTTAGCAATCACATCACAGATCACTATCTTTAACCCACTAACCTTCCTTTGTCCTATGGCTGTAGGGGTGTTAAATGCCCACTTCAGGTTGAATGGTCTCTTGCAAAATGTAACTCCTTATCTGTTACAACCTTGTATTTAGTTGTGACATTCTGAGTACCTTTCCCAGAGCTGAAGAAGAGCTCTGTGTAGTTTAAAATTTGTCTCTTTCACCAACATAAATTGGTCCAGTAAAAGATATCACCTCCCCCATCTTGTCTTTTTTTTTAAATATTTCATTTGTCACAAATTTTTGTCACTTTTTACGTCAAAATGTTTATCAAAATCTTATTGAAATTTTCCATTTATAGCAAAGTTTGGTAGGAGGTTGGAGCTCCTACTGTGTCAGTAACTGTTTCAATAACAATTCTGGAAAAAAACAAAGCAGTTTTGAAAAAACCACTAAAAATAGGTCTGCTTTTCAACCCTGTGAAACAGAAACAACTTTGAACTTTCAAACATTTAATGAAATGTAAATTATATAGAGATGGGGCAAGGGGGGGAGAGAGACCAGCTCTATTACTAAGGAGTTTAGAGCAGGAAGTGAAGAAGAATCTCTTCTTCTTTGATAGAAACTACAGGAGGCGTGCGGGTCTGTGATTATAATCGCTCATGTTGGGATTACCCAACATCATAACAGATATATGGTGAGTGTTCGGACGTAGTGGATTTTCACAGGTTTCAGGTGCATTGTTTCTCTCTCTGTGTAAGGTACTTACATGACCCCCAACACTGTTGTATGTAGCGCCTCCAATCTTTAAAAGCATTTATCCGCACAAATCCCCTGTGATGTAGGGCAGTGCTATTTATCTCCATTGTACAGATACCAACTGAGGGGGAAACTAATTGACTTGCCCAAGGTCACATAGAAAGACTGTGGTAAGGAGAGAATTCAGCCCAGGAATCCTGAGTCCCAGACTTATGCCCTAACTGCTGGACTATCCTTCCTGTCTGTTCACAAGATGTAAAACCAGGTGCTTGTAAAACCTTAGCTTACTTTAGGTCAGTGGTCTCCAGACCGTGGGAAGTGTCCCTCTAAGGGGGCGTGAAGGAACGTTTGGGGGGATGCTGTGGAGCCCAGACCAGCTCCCAAGAGGGGCGAGGAGGAAGTGCAACTCAGCCCCGCTCTACTCCTCGCCCTGGCCTCAGCCCCTGGCTCCCGGCCGCAGCTCCTGGGGGCGGTGGGCATGGGCGGATTCCATTATGGGTAGGAGGGGTTACGACAGAAAAAGTTTGGGGACCACTGCTTTACGGGATGTCCTCTAAGATCCCTCTCACCTGCCCATTTATTTGCCTTGCCTTCCCTCCCAGGGGCTGAAGCCCATCAACATTACTGCTCCCAAGAATCAATTTGTTTTGGGGAGGGTCCTCTAGTGAGCCTCCTCCAACATCTCCTGGGATAGCCTTTCGAAAGGGAAGATGCTTCCTAGAGCAGTGTGTTAGTTGGAGTCCACTCTTCATTCAGCGCTACATCTTCAGGGCCAAGTGGAGCCTTCTAGGTCCCAGTGCTGCTGCGAAGAGCCATGTGGTCTGGTCCCCTGAAATGCCAGAGCAGGATGGGGTTGTAGCAGGTTTCTCCCAGGAGATAGCACTGCTGTGTGCCGTAGAACTTGCTTTGGAGACCCCAGAGGAAGGGAGCAGATAACCATGTCTGAAACCCAAATACGGTGTCTTGGGCGGTGATACAGAAGGTTTTCTCCGTTGACCCTGGCTATTCTAGAGAGCGAAGGAGTAAGCTCAGCACTCACCCTGGCAGCCAGGTCTTTTCATCTGTCTGATTGGATTCTGACTTTTCACAAGCGCCCGCTTGATGAACTGCAGCATAACAAAGTCGAGTGCCCTAAATGAAAAGGTGTCACCTCTAGCAGCTTCCACTAGGATACTCAAGTGAAATATCTGTCCAAGGTAATCAAGCGCTATCCCCCAGCCGCTGCCTTTCGTGTGCATGTTCGTTTTCTTTTGGCAGGAAATGGAGTTTGACTGTCTAAATTACTGCATTCAATCGCTTCTTCGTTTTTGTGGCAGGAAAAAACCTTTCCTTCTGAGCTCAGGAGACTCAAAGGGTTGGCCAATCATTTCCCAGTGCCATGGGACAGTGGGGCTTTGAGGGGTATATCTGGTGCTTTGAAGTTACTACCTGGTGAGTGGCTTGGCTGGCAGGGCAGCTAAAAAAGTTCTCCGATAACCTCTTTATTTTGATGGTAGGTATCAATGTCTGAGTCACAGGAAGGCTGTGTGGTCAAGTAGCTTCAGCAGGAGAATGGTAGTCAGGGCTCTTGGGTTATATTCTCAGTGCTTCCATGAACCTTTTTATGTGAGCGTGGGCAAGTCACTTACCCTCGCTAAAGCCCACTTCAGCCGGAACATGCTGGGGAAGTGCAAAACGTTATCGTGTGGTGACTAATGCGTGCCCCCCTGTCCTATGGATGAGAACCAAAACTGCTTAATGGTGTGTCATAGACCCTGTATGGCTAGCAGCTACTGGAGAGGCTCTTCTAGTTCAAGCATTAGGGGGACTGTACTTGTAATATAGGAGCAATTGAGTTCTATGCTTGCTGTTGCCCTGAAGCTCCTTGTGTGGTGCAATGGAGACGAGCAGGTAGCTGCGAATGTTAGTGTGTTACAGTTCGTCTTCCTCCCCCACCCTTCAATGGGTTGTCAATTTGGATTTCTGCTTTTGTTGGGAGCACACCTGTGTTAGCGATAATAATACCAGGTTCTTACACTGCATTTTTCATCTAAAGATCTCAATGTACTTTACTGGGGAAAGGAAATATCATTATCCGCATTTTACAGATGGAGAAATTGAAGCAGAGAGAAACACGACTTGCCCAACATCACTGGGTAGGTCATTGCCCAGCTGAGATTAGCACTCGGTCTCCTGAATCTGTCCCATGTCCCTGGTTACTGGACAGCACTGCCATTTACTAGTCAGTTGTTCCCAGGATTCCCCTCCCGGAGTGTTCTGCAAAATAGACTCCTCGGTACCGATGGGTGGAGGTATGGTAGGAAGTGCCAGCCAATTCCAGAGCTTAGAGAAAAGTGGTTTAGCACCAAAAGCAATGCCTTGTGTGGCCTCTTGCCACAACTTTCACCTTTTTAGTCTCCATGAAATGAGAAGTCTAGGGCAGTGGTGGTGGATTATTTTACAGCTAAAACTTTTATTGAATGCATAGGAAGAACCCATTCCCTTTTGAAAAATGGATGGAAAGCTTCTTCCATATTAAAGATCTGGGACCTCCGATGTGTGAGGTGGTGTGACCACCCCATACCATCAGATTGTGTGATCCACACCAGGACAACAACTGGATCAGTTTATGAACAGTTTAGAATGGGGTTCTGGCATCTGCATTTTGCATATGTGATTCTTGCACTCATATGGGTTGAGCACCTTACTCACTCTGACGGGGACTAATTCACGTAACTACTCACTAGTGGGAATATTTTGGGTAAATTTCCCCAGTGCAGATGTAACCTGCGCTAGCACACTGGGGCTCTGTGTCTCCCTTTGGTGGACAGGCTATGTAGAGCAGTTTGAGTCCGTTGTTGCCTCTGAATGAGTAACACTGCTCTTTTAGCTCAACCTGTAGAGGCTTATTATGTTTATAGAACCAGGGTCTGAGGCTGAGCATGTAACCTGGGACGTTGTTACGTAGCTATAACCTTAGGGACTCTTCCATGATCCCATTGTTGAGAAATATTCCTCCTATCTTTCTTTAAATTCTCCTTCCGCTTCATTCCATTACTCATAGTTTTTACCCTTTTCAACTGTCTTAAATCCATATGGGTTACCAACACGGGATGCTCGAATAGGAGTAGCGAGGTTATTTTACCTTTATATTTGGCACTGGTATGACTGCGGCTGGACTACTGTGTCCAATTCTGGTGCCAACATTTCAAGAAGGACGTGGATAAATTGGCTTCAGAGAAGAGCTATGAGAATGATTAAAAACATGCCTCATAATGATAGATGCAAGGAGCTCAATGTATCTAAATACAAATCTTAACAAAGAGAAGGTTAAAGGGTGACATTATTAGTCTGATATGTATCTACAGGGGGAACAAATATCTTCAATCTAGCATAGAGAGGTATAAGTGAGTTCAGTTAACCATTGGGACAATTTGCCAAGGGTCATGGTGGATTCTCCATCACTCACCATTTTAAAATCAAGATTGGATGTTTTTCTAAAAGATCTTCTCTAAGAATAGTTTTGGGGTAGTTCTATGGCCTGCCTGTGTTACACAGGAGGGCAGACTAGAAGATTGCACTGGACCCTTTTGACCTTGGAATCTATGCATGTATAAACCCCCAGCAAAGCACACGTAAGAGGGGGGCCGTTTCCAATGTTGAAAGTTTCTGTTTCTGCCCTCCGATCTGGGAGAGCTGCTCTCAGGAATTTGAAAGAGTCTAATGGGGGGTTGATATCATTTAGATGGTTAAAATTTTGCCAAAGAGTGGTTCTTTTATAGCTCCCTCCTCATTTCCTCCTCTAAAGACACTGGCAAGGCAAGGACTCAAAGATTTACCCAGTACAGCATGTTGAAAGGTAACAGGCCCAGAAAGAGTGCCTTGTGCAGGCAAAGTTCATTGTACATGGCGAGAGGAGGCTTATTATGTCAGACTCTGTGCTTATATAATCAGTCCCAGTAGAGGTTGTGGGGAATGGAGGACACCTGTTGAGCCTACGAAATGAGACAGGGGTTGGTGGTGGTTCTCAGTTGACTCTTGGAGTAGATTGACAGCTCTCTCACAGACAGGCAGAGTGGTCCAATGGGTAGGGCACTGGACTGTCGCTCTGGTGTCCTGGACTATTCCTGACTCTACCCTTGACCCTGGTGAGGGACCTGGGACAAGTTCTTTCCTATCTCTGTGCTTCAACTCCCCCCATTTGACCTTTGCCTGCTTTGTAAAGCACGCTGAGTCTCTAGGTGGAACACGCTATGTAAGGACTACACGTTGTTGTTAATTATCTCTGTGCTCTGGAAGAATGAGGACAGGGATGGATATTTAGAGCTACTGACTCCTGGTATGGCCTTAGGCCAGGAACTTTAGCTCTCTGTGCCTCAGTTTCCTCCTCTATAAAATGTGGCCAGCAATTCTTAACCCCTCCACTGAGGTAGCCAGGCGGGCTAATTAGCTGATGTATGTACAGTGCGCTGAACATGAGGTGTTATAGACACAGCAGCTGGGGCACTGTGGAGCAGAGGATATGAGAACTGGGTGTGTCCTAGCTCTCCTGCTGATGAGTTCTGTGGCCCTGGGCAAAGCCTTTGTAATGTTTAATAGGCATTAAGGAATCGGGTCGCTCAGGTGAGAGGACACAATATTTTGATTAACCACATAAGCACTCAGTTAGCCTGAGTCCTGCTCAAGTTTCTGGCAACATCTAATTCACAGGGGGTTTGGTTAAAGGCTGAAGACTGGTATTTGCATGGTCACGCCCAGACTAACATGACATTTCATTTGCATAGTTTGTACTCCACAACTGTCCTGTAAAGACCTTTCAAGATTCATGGATGAAAGTGCTTTTATATGGCCAAGATGCAGCAAAGCACATACGCACCTACTCTCATCAAAGCAAGCGCATTGCTGAATCAGGACCTCATGACATAGAAATGATACGCATTAGCAGCATCAACTAGTCTAGTGTGATCCACAGTAGAAAGTGGCCCTTGTTACATGTACATGCTGTGGTAATGCCAATAAGAATCATCAACTAGTTCAGTCTGGCTACTGGAAACACTGCAAAACAAATATTCCTTGGAAGTAAATTCCTTCCTGTCCTCTCTGCCCCCTCCCCCCAATTACTTTTAAAGAGAGAGAGAGAGAAAAAAAAAAGCTTCAGACCAACCCCCTTTTAAAACATATTTATTTTAAAAATCTCTAAGACTTCTGTCCCTTTAAATGGCTGGTTGCCATCACCCTGCGCTCTGTGCCATTCTCTCTTGGCTTCTCTCTTGCTTCTTGACCCGGCTCACACAGAATGTTCATTGAGGGTGGAACCAGGCCCAAGGCGGCTGACTGGGCTTGTTGTGTCTGGGATGTTTCAGGCAGTCTCTTGGCTCCCTCCCTCGCTTCGCCCCCTACTCGCCAGGCGGCATTCACGCTGCATTGGGTGTGACCTGCTGGTCCCCCAGGCAGGGTCTCTTGCCCGTGTGCCAAGTGGCAGTCCCGCCCTTGCTTGCTGTCTGCACTGAGAAGAGCTTTGCTGAGTTTTTCTCAGCAGCTGGAGGCTGCTCTTTGCCGTATGTCTCACAACTGATTAGATTTGTTGTTCAGGGGCTGATTTTTAGTCGCTTCGGCTGCCAGGGACCCAGGCTGCTTGATATACGGCCGAGCGTCTCTCTCGCACGTGGCCTAGTCTTACGTTGGCTGTGGGCTCCGTATGATTGCCTTGCACTTGTTTACAGAGCAAGTGCACAGTCACTTACCAGGCCTGACCTTGCGTTGCCTCAACGCGCTGTTGCTTTGCAAGTTTGCAAGCCCAAGGGAATCGTTATGTAACAGCCTTTTAAAAAAGCAGCAGAATCCAAGAGTCCTACCAGAGCCAGAAGCAAAGGAACTCAGGCTATCCACACAAGCCTGCTGCTATTTGAAGCACCGCTGGACCTGGGGCGGCCGTGCTGTGGCTGCACAATAACCTTTTTGTTGAGGAAGGGGGTCAAGGGCACGGTTGAATTTAGCTCTGCCCTCTGGGCCTTGTCGTGCACTGACTTACGCTCCCTGTCACTTCCCTGCCTCCAGCGGAGTTCCCTAGGGTGTAAGTCAGGGCAGGATTTGGGCCTTAATATTTAAAGAAGCAGCTAGTGTGCTAAACTTCTGGCAATGTCCTAAGAAGAACATGTGGGTTCATTTTATGTTTCAATGCTCCCGATGCATCGTATGAGAGTGCACCCGACACAGGAGTTCCTAGAAAGCAAATCTTCCTACTCACCCAAACAGTACAGAAACCCCCACTCGTTATCACTACCGAAGTAGAATCTGGAGGCCCCATAGTACTCGGTGCTCTGTGGTAAGAGGCAATCTCTGTCCTGAAGAGTTTACACTGTAAATAGACAAGACAGAATGATTGGTCCCATTCTACAGAGGGGGAACTGAGGCACAGAGAGGCTAAGTAACTTGCCTGAAGTCACACAGGAAGCTTGTGAGAGAGCTGCGAGGTCAGTCCAGAGATACTGAGTATTCTAGTCTAGTTCATGAGCCACACAGCCAGCCTTCCTTCGAGCAGGCTACCTACTTCCTCCTCACTTGGACAAACACCAAAAATGAAGAGCCCAGCCTTCCAGTTTTTGCTAGAGAACCAAACTCTTGGTATGTGAGATGTAGCAAGTCTGTCTAGATGACCCTTCGCTGACAGCATACTATAGAACATACAGGGCTTGTGTGTGAGTGACCACACAGAGGGATGAAGGGATCTAATCCCACCCTCTCCAGAAGTTGTCCTTTGGTTTCAGTGTTAGACAGCTGTGCTGTTTGTTTGGAGCTGAAAAACCAGGGTTTAAGTCCCAGGTTCTGCTGAATGTGTGCAATTGATATAACAGTGCCATCTGCATCACCCCATTTCTTCCTGGTTTCACCAGCCCCTGGCTGTTTACATCTCGGAACCGTTAACCGTTGCGAGTCGGTGACCTGTCTCTCACAGTGGTAGAGATATTGGGGAGGTAGGTCAGTTAATAATGCTTTCCATACAGGAGAGGCTAGAGAGCCCCTGTGTGGGTGTATCTATATCTATGTATATATCCCAGAAATGGTGGCTCTGGTGAGGGAAACTGAGTCCTCTATCATCTTAGTACAGTGACGAAGCTGGCATAGCAGCTAGTCCATTTGGGTGACATGAGATCAGTAGCAACAACACAGTATTTTCCCTGTTTCAATGTCATTACCATGTCGCTGTCAGTGTTCCAAAATATAATAGGATTTGTTCAGCTGATTTATCCTGCACACAAGTGACATTATCCAGATGCACACTCGGGTATAGAGAGAAAGAGGGGGAATCAGAGAGAGAAGCAGAAGGGACTAATGAAATGTATTCCTACTACTAATGAGGGAATGACCCATCACTTGCCAGTGGATCAGGTCTGTTGGTCAAGAGTCTGAGCCAGGAAACACAAGCATGTAATTGTTATGGCATTACTGCTTAAAACGAGCTGCCGCTGCTTTCCACAGTACAGTCCCACTTTTAGATGCAGTAGGAGTTTGGACTTAATGGCTTGAGTGAATTTATACTGCGCTGACAAGAATGCTCTGAGTTTCTCAAGTACTGATCTCTGGAGAGACAGAGGCAGTAAATGGGAGTTTTCCTTTCCACGGCTCTAGTGGTTATTTTTTTAGAGAGATAACTAGGGTTCTTTAAATTCATCTTCAGTTGGACGGTAAGGCCAGAGAGAACTCAGTTCTTCCTGTCCCCAAAGCACAGTACTTGAACTAAAGGAGAATCTCTATTACCTGTTAGAAGTATATGGCCTTTGACACACAGCTGAGCTGTTTTTGCTTGTATCGGTTAAAAGGCAATAGCACATATACCTTGTTCATGGTAATCCTTAAGCTAACTTCCCAGAACTGTTGTGGGCTTAATGAATGCTTTTTAACAGCTCTGGGATCATTGGAAGGTGTTTATATGAATGCAAAGCAGTATTGTTGTTTAATTTATACAGTCCCGTTGGCATGCATAGCACTTTGTAGCCCAAATTATAATTTTGTCTGTATAACAAAATAATAATTATAGTAATTGTTATTCAGCGGAGAATCTCTCCCGGTTCTGGCTTTGGGGAGGCATCTGGACTCAATCCTGCCAGGTGCTGTGTACCTGAGTGCCTTACAAGAGTGAATCATACAAGAATCCTTTTGTCCATCCTAGACGTGCAGCCTGGGGTGGAATGCAACAGCTGTCTATAACTGGGCTTCTCCCTCTTTAAAAAGCAGCTTCCTGCTTATGCCGAACAGTTTCTTTTTGCAAGAGGCGTTTCTTCTTCATGATGGAGCTACAGCACCACAGTCTCAATTGCTGCAGCACTAAAGGAAATGAAGTGTCACTGTCTGTCGTACGTATAATACCCAGCTTTGCTGCTGAAATATGCTCTTACAGGAGCACTGTTGCACTTACCTGATCAATACTTCACTTTTTAAAAGATGCCTAAATGCATATTTACTCAATAGACCGTAGCGGCTTCAAAGGTAGACTCTCTACACTCAATAATCTTTTCCGGTGTGAAAACCTGTAAGTGAACTTCAGAGCTCATGGAAAGTACTGGACTGAAAGCTCTGGAGATCATTATTCCCCACCACGCTTCAGTCGTATGCATCTCGACCTCTCAGTGGCAGAGGTTACTTCCAGGGGAGGGAAGAATGGGGAATTCAGGTTCCTTGCACATTCGGGGTATATTTTTAGCCAGTTTGCAGGTGCCATCTGGCCTTCTGGCAGAATTCATGCCCACGAAGGAACTGCAGGCACAAGTCTTGGTAGTTGCATTCTGACAGCCTGATTTGCACCTGTGGTTGGGTAGCCTGATGTGCTGGGCTTCCAAGGCCAGTCTATTTTGCGGGTGCAAATGGTACGTGCCAAAGGGAGACCTGGCTGCTGAAAAGTTGGCCCCAGATCTCTGGCCTTTCTGCGGATGCAATAGTAGCGTTTGGGTTTTGGAATGGGGATGTCTTGTCCACTAAGAGAACATCCTGAAGCTTCCACCTCAGCTCTGCATCTTTCACTAGGCTCAGGCAATGCAGCCTGTCTGCTTTGTCTAGCCAAGCTCTCAGCCATGGCTGAGAATGAATTGATTGAGGCTCTCTGATGATGCTCTTTGGTAGGGGAAAGCATCTGGAGGGTCGGGCACAGGTGATCTCTGTAGCCCATCTATGGGTGGTACATACTTGACCTGGTGGTGTTACCTTATATCTGTCTAGATCGTCAACTACCCCTTGACTTTTAATGGAGACTGGAAGTGCCCTCTTCTCTCTGATTAGCTGGAAGGGGACCATGCCCCTCTGTGCTGTGGAAAGCACCAGTTATCCTGGCTTTTGTGACTTCCAGAGTGGATGATTGCAATGTGCTGCCTAGAAAGCCATTCAGAAGCTTCAGCTGGTGCAGAACGCAGCTTCTTACTTCCCTGTTAGCTTTGCTGAGCCAGCTCCCACTTCATTTCTGGAGTGGAACCACTACCGTGAGACTCGTGCCCAATTGCACACCATGCATGAAAAAGAATGAAGAGTAAATAGCTGGAGTGAAGAGTTTGCGAACGCTCTGTAGGCTGAGAATTGTTCATCCAAACAACTCTTCAGATACGTCATAGACATTAATCGTTCAGGAAATCGGGATGGGCTTGTGACGGACTTTCAAATTATTATTTACAACAAGTAATCAGACCAGCTCCATTTAGCAGAAGGTCTGAAGACTGAAGGAAACCTGTTGGCCTCCAGAAGAAATGCAGCTTCCTCTTCAGGAAATTGTAGTTTTTACAGTGTGAGATACATGGGATAGATTTGCACAACGCCGTGCATGCTGGGAGCACAGCCGTAACATAAACACCAGTATGTGCTGTGTTAGGATTCTACAGTCCTCTGAAAACTTGCCCCCAGTCCTTGAATTTATGTTTAAACTACAGGCCTAAAAACCCAGTGTTTGTTCAAATCCCAATCAATCTGAGTAACTTTCCTTTCCTTCCCCCACTTGTTTCCTTCCTGAATTACAGGTGAAAACCTCTTAGCATAGTGTGTGCAATTGCTCTGTAATTGGTAAAGTAACTGTAACTGCACTGTCATTTGTATGTAGTGACATGTAATTGCACAGTAAGCATTGCTGTGGTTGCATGAGCTAAATGCCGTCTGTAATTATAATGTAATGCCAAATGCTGGCTCCCAGTCCCGCTTCCACTATATCACAGAGTTCCTTTATAGAAGGGCTCCGATGGATTTGGGTGTCATTCGCCTCATATTAGCTGCTGAAGAGAATGGTTGGTTGGTGGGCTATGCTTTCTTCGGCTAGTGGCCTAGGTTTTCTATCTCTCTAGCCCACAAGACGGAACAGACCTGCTCGACCCTCCAGTCCATAGTTCCCAATAACAGATTTTCCTAGAGCTTCTGTCCTGTCTATTGTTTAAATATCCACCCAAGTTAGACATTTTGCTACTTTTGTAGGGAGCCTACGCTTCTCTCTGTTGGAAAGGTCTTGAAATCAGGCAATGGAAGAGACATCTGTTATCTGCTTGCAAAAACCTAATGCCTTATGATTGGTGGTGCCAGAGCAATTTTTATAGTGGGGGTGCTGAAGGCGGAAACCATGCATTTGGGTTGTTGTTACTACTGTATTTCAACCCATGCTTCTGCTGCTGAATTCTTATTTCCATCGGCTATCTGGGTTGACTATGCTGGCAGCATGCAGAGTCTAAGTATGTGTGTGCACGCAGCGATCTGCTGCAGCCAAGCCTGTGACAACTGGCACGAGTAGCCAAAAACCTGCCACTGTATAAAGAGAGGGACTTCTAGGTATTAGCTGTAAATCAAAAGCAAGACCTGGCCACTGGGGACAGCCTGATCCCCAATGAATCTCTGGGATCGCTTTGGAGACTGTTAAGATCCCTGGAAAAAGGCTCTTCTGCTGCACAGTGCTTTGATTTGTGGGAGAGACACTGCCAAAGTGAAAGCAAGGAGGAGCTGGGGATGGCTAATCCTGTATCTAGGATTTCCCCAAAATATGGATTAGGCCATGTTCTGTTTAGAGACACGAAGCTAAAGCAGATGTTTAAAGGACAATTGAGGTTTATCATAACCCTGTTCAGGCCAGTTTCCTGTATCTGGCACCTAAACCCACCAGCTCGGCCAAGTTGTTTTCTCCTGCCTGTGGGATCAGATGCAGTTGTGGAAAGAGGCGCATCAGAGCAGTAATCCCTCTGCTGAGATTCAAGTTCTCAGAGGCCCTGAAAACCCCCAATGAGAGCAGAGACAGGCACGAGCCACAGTTGGCCCAGCAAAGTCATTCTTCCAGGAGAGCTTGGAGCTGTTTATTTAATGGGCTTCATCTAGGAAGTGTCAGGGTCCTGCCAGAATCCTTCATTAAATCAAACTATTCTTCGCACATCCTCCTGATTTCATAAGTGACTCTACTGCTCAGCCAGCTTGTCCCGTTGGCAGCTCTGGAAACTGCAGTCCTCTGTTTATCCATCCATGGAATGGGGACAATGAAAACCGAGGCAACGAGAGTTTCCCTAATTCTCCTGCCAATGTCCATCAGCCCTGAACTGGAGAGGTAGCTTCTAGGGTTTAGAGGACAGTCCTGTCTCCTTGCTCATTTAATGGGGAACTGCCAACTGTTTCACATGACAGTGTTTCAGATCTATAGAGCACCTTACAAATGAATCTATCCTGACAATACCCCATGGAGGGTACTATTATTATCCCTGTTTTTCAGGTGGGGAGCTGAAGCAAAAAAAGATTCAGTGATTTGCCACAGGTCACGTAGTTTGCGTCAGACCCAGGAATTGAACCCCAATTTCCTAGTGTCCAGTCCCATGCCTCAATCACATGACTGTCTTCCCTTCTAATTAATCTTCAGTTTGTAATATGATTTTCAAACTGACACAGCGACTGAGAGGGGAAAAACTCTGGTCCTATTCCCATTCCCTTAATCTGTCCTTTTGCTCCGTTTAGATGTCCTAATTCAGCCAACAGCCATCCTGGAACATCTGGCAGTCCACGTGCGTTAATACGCTAGCTGCAGTTTTCATTCTTTAAAGTAGTTATTACAAAATTGTCTAGCTGAGAAGGCTCTGGAGAGTTTAGCTTGGCTACTCTATATTGCCTTTAGGAGTGCCTGGAATTAAAAATAAACCTGTACTCGCAGCTCCTGACCTCCCCATCATAAATCTGAATTTACTTTAATGTTTCTCTTTGCTAGAGGAGACGGCTATATTGCTGTCTTAGCAGTGTATACGATATAAACGCTATAGCTGAGAGCCTCAAGTGCAGGTGGTATAGATAGGGTGCTTTTTTGTGTGGGAAGGTATCTCTGCAGTTGATTCTGGAGAAAGAATCATGTTCGCTGAAAATCATTACCATGTGGTGTGTGTCACTTTCTGGCCTCGATCTTCTTCCCACAAGACAGTTGCCTGCATTGCAAAAAGTATTTCTATTGTTGCCTTATTGGCATTCGCAGCAGAGAAAGTGATCAAATGATCCCTGAAGACTGAACGAAACCTGGCCCTAGACGTGATCCTGTAGGGTTTGATCACATTGTGGGGGGCTCTGGCCCTGCAGCTGCCTCTTCTGGGGACGATAGCACTGATTTCACTCTTCAAAAGTACCCATGAGCACTATGGTGTGTTCCTTGTAATATCTTGGATGAAATCAACAGGTTTCACCTTGTTTTGCCTCTAAAATGGACAAAATCATGAAATTCTATTTGATTTCAATGCAAAAGGCAAGTTCACTTGGTGCCGCCCAGGTCCAATCTGGAGCAGAAGGAAATAAGTCATGATGAGCAGATTTAAATCTCAGTTCAGCGGGAGAGTGCTCTAGCTCAGACAGCAGTTACTGCATTCAGTGCTGGAATTGCTGGATGAGATTCTATGGTCTGCATCATGCAAGAGGGTAGATGAGAGGATCATGATGGTCCCTTCTGCCCTTAACCTCTTTCAACCCGATTGGTCAGGGTTTGCTGCAGTGAGGTGAGTGCAGTACTCTGATAGATAGTTATATGAGGAAAGCCTGGGCCTGATGTCTAAGGATCACATACTGACCAGCCTTCACCTCTCAGTGCTTGCCTCCTTCCAGCCTTGATGTCTTGGGTGGGGTTTCCTACACTGGATCAGGGTGAAGTGTCATGGTTCCCATTAATGAAATGCATCTTTGTAGAGGTTGAATAGATTCCCCCTTCTTTCTTCAAAGCCATGAGAAGAAAAGGGGGATTTTTTTTCACACCAATAGCATGGGATGTCTCCTCCCCACCCTGATTCTGAAATCCATTTCCCTCTGTCTGTCTGATAAGTGAGTCAGGCTGAATGTGGGCCTGGCTTTGTTACACATGTGAAACACCAATCAGGTTAACAGCAAGTTTTGCTAATGGTTCTGGTCAAACTGGGCCTAATTGCAAGTGAATTTTGGTGCAAAAACATAAGAACATAAGAATTGCCATTCTACCTCAGACCAGCACTTCGTGTAGCTTGTTGTCCTGTCTCTGACAATAGTCAGTGCCAGATGCTTCAGAAAGAAACCCAACAGCAGACAGCTATTGAATAATCAACTCATAGTTTGTTTCTTCCTGACCCCACACAGCTAGTGATTGGCTGTTGCCCTGAAGAATGATGATTTATATCCCTGTCATATTTCGTATCCTATCTAATGTAACTGTTGATGTTCCCATCCATATAAATATACAGCCTTTGTTCAAATTCTACTAGGGTTTTGGTCCCAATCGTATCTAGCTTCATGGAGTTCTACAGGGTACAGTTCTGTTACATAAAGGATGAATTTGGCCTTTGTAGTTTGGACATATACCTTTTATGCTAAATTGTCTACCAGCGTGTAAACTAGTAGCATCCAAACTGTGACTGATGGAGTCCTTGGATTTGATCCATGGCTGCTCTCTGAGTTGGTGTTTTAGCTCTCCAGAGATTAATGATTCTAATAGGCTGGAGCTCAGATCTTGCTGTTCTTTTCTAATGGCTCTTTGAATACTTTGGGGGCTTTGTATATTTATAACTATTTTTAGGACACATTACCCTCCCATTCAATAAAATCATCTTTCCCTGTAATTGCAAGGTGAAGACGAAGCTGATTAACTGTAGGCTTTTATTGCTAGGGAACTCAAGTAAGGAGCAGCAGTTTCTAGCCATGTGTCAAGGAAGATGTGAGCAAATATAAAGCAAATGTAATGGTAATGCTCATGATCAATTATTATTGATCTAAGAAAATTAGATAGACATACTGTGCACTTATTTAATTAACTCTTATAGGCCTCAGTCCAGTACATGCGAAAGTGACTTGATGGATCAGGTTCATAGAACCTATTGCCTTGACAAATGTGCTACTATACACCACACTGTGGCCATCTAGGGTTGCATCCTTGTCACCAGCTAGCTCACCATGACCAACTGGAACGTCACAACACCAGAACTGATAGAAGGGCAAAAGCACAGATTGCTACTACTGGTGCTAAAGGAGAGCACTTCTGTTAACAGGATAGGGTCTCCTAAGTTCCAGTCCCAAAGCCCTCCCCGCCAAACCATGCTTCCTAGGGCTAGAGTAGAAGAGATGCCTCCACCAAAGCAGCATATACGTTACCTATTGATGTTCTAGGATGCACCACCAAAGAAGCCTACCCATATGCTAAACCAAATGCATTCACAGCTTCCTTTGTACTCTGATGGCTGTCCATTTTGCGGTCTAGGGGACAGAGTTTCAAATATGAATGTCCTCTGCTGCCAGTCCTGAAGAGTTCAAGTCCAGGAAGAGAAAGTAGCAGCCCAGCAGATCATAGTGGTTGTGAAGGTGTATAAGTTGGCAGGGCAGATTTTCAGGTCATTAGGGCTTTACAGATGCCTCCAACACTTGGAAAGAGAGAGCCAGTGCAGAGCTCCAGTTACATAATGTCCTCCATGGGCCCAAAGTGCTTTACAAACACTTAATGAGTTAATAATCCTCCTCACAATCCTCCTGTGAGGCAGATAGGCATTCGTGACATCCATTTTACAGAGGGGAAACTGAGGCCCAAAGAGGTTAACTGGTTTGACATTGTGTGATTGGGAAAGTGGAAGTAGAACTCAGTAGTCCTGACTCTGAGTCCCTTCGAGAGACAAGGTGGGTGAGGTAATATCTTTTGTTGGACCAACTTCTGTTGATGACAGAGATGAGCTTTCAAGCTACACAGAACTCTTCAAGTCTGGGAAATGAGTCCCTTGTGGTTTATGTTCATTCTCTGTTTCAGACACAAGCTGGGAATGTTTAAACTGAAATTCTTAACAGATCATGAGCTTGGTTGTTAGGTCATGAATGATAAACCCAATCGTCTTGCCGACTGGAGGGGGGTAGTGTTCCAGTGGGTAGGGCACTGGACTAGAATGCAGGCGGACCTGGGGTCTATGCATGACTCTACCA
Source organism: Emydura macquarii macquarii (assembly GCF_026122565.2). Lineage (NCBI taxonomy): Eukaryota > Metazoa > Chordata > Testudines > Chelidae > Emydura > Emydura macquarii. The sequence continues at coordinate 6,143,896 of NW_027133607.1, read as the reverse complement.
CCGACCTGCTGTGTGACAGTGGGCAAGTTGTTTCATCTCTTTGTACCTCTGTTTGCCTTCCTGCTGTTTGTCTGTCTTGCCTCTTTAGACTGTATGATCTTTGGGGTAGGGACTGTCTTTTACTAAGTGTTTATACAGCATCTGGTATGGGGCCCTGATCTTGGTTGGGGTCCCCTAGGTGCTCCTGTGTTGTTAATCCATGTTCAATGGCTTCATGCTCGCTCTCTTAATCTCTCTCTCCCCCTGCTTCTCTTCACAGCTGTTAACAATTGATGACAATTTCTGCGGCCTGGATATGAACGCCCCTCTGGGAGTATCAGAGATGGTGCGAGGACTCCCCATCTTCACTGAAGATGGGGACAGGATGACATCCGTGATCGCCTACGTCTACAAGAACCATTCACTCGCGTTCGTGGGCACCAAGAGTGGCAAGCTGAAAAAGGTAGGCCTGGCCCAACGTGGTCGTCTTAGGACAGTGCTGCTAGTTGCTATGGAGACTGGCTATTTCGAGATGCGTGGAGTGGGTTTTGTAGGCCTGGTGCACGTTACCTATTTTGTGAATTGTATTGGTTGGTGCAAGATTGCACTTCAGCTCTGAGGGATTTGGCTGACATGACCGAGGGATCAAACCTTCTCCTAATGTTGCACATGCCAGAACATACCATGAGTCTAGCCACCTTTAGGCTTTGGTATAGTGTAGATCCAAATACAAACTTTTCCAGCTCTGGCTATGTCTAATTAAATGGCTGATCACAGGATGTCTGTGTGCGCTGGGGAGGAAGAACTTACTGGTATTGTGGGGTTGTTAAGAAACATGATTCATGCTTTGGAGATGTTCCTTCAAAGCAATGTGACCAGACATGCTTTTACCGCAAACCTAGAATGGAAGTTAGTGGTTGCTTTATCTGGATCAGGCTGAGTGTATGTTTATGCAAAAGAAGAGGGACTTCTATGAAAGAAGAGCTGTGTTTGAAAGGTAATAAGCATTGTGTTTACTGGGTAACCATGGTTAACTCCATATAAATAAATACTCTCTTTATGATATCTGAGCTTAAGTCCCTTCCAAAGTTACTAGGCACCCCTCCAAATGAACTGTGCATGCCCATGGCTTTGTATTGTAACAGCTGCTGTAATTTATTATTTGCGGCACTGATGTTTGTCTTCTGAAGCTAAAGCCCAGATTGAAAGACTTTTTACCAGTGGTTTTGGCAGGTGTTTTATTCTTAAACTACCAAGAGCCATTAAAGATGACCTTCCAATGCTTAAAATGGGCTCTGTGTCCCCTACTACGATGCAGGAACAGGCTGGCAGTGTTTGCCTGAATAACGGACCCGGAGGATGTTCCTGGTGCAAAGTGTGGTGTATTGTTACCACATCAGAACAAAAGGGTGTGGGCGCGGCTCTCTACTGTGGAGAACTAAGATGTGTACCGACCAGTCCTCATGGAGGAACCTTGGAAGCTGCCAAGCTTGTGAAGAAGACTTGGGCTGGATTTTGTGTTGTTTCATTTTGAATTTCCTTTGTGGAAAGAAGTAAACCCCAAAGGGGTGGAGGAGGGGAGGCATTAGTGATGCCCTGTTACAGCTTGTGTGGATAGGTTATATGGAGCAGGGTGAAGAATCACTTGCTCGCAGGTATCTTCTTCTTGCTTTTTACTTTAGAATGCCTCAGAAATATCAGGCAAGTCAAGTCTGGTCCTGTCTGCCCTGGAGGACCAAGATATGTACATTGGGAACTGTTTCAGTCCTTAATTAAAGGGGGAGAGGTTGTGATCATCAATAAGAGCTTTTTCTTGCAGCTGTGTGTTCAGACATGTATGAAATGGGCTCAGCCAAAAACACACTAAGTAGTTTGTAAACATTTTGAATAAAAATAATTTCCCCCTCCACCATAACTTTTCACTTCCCTGTTATCTGTGATGTCACAATAACCTGGCTAATTCTCCAGCAGCCTATAGTGTCTGCTAGTAAAAAATAATGGCGCTTGAGCCCTGAATTACAAATGTTCCAGACAAAACATTATTTTCTTTTAAATAAACCACACTCCCATCACTCTCAGACCTTCTTTGTGTATCATAAGAAGCAAAATAAGGCACAAGCTCATTTTTTCTCTCTCCTTTGCAGGTCACTTTATATGAGAGAATAGAAAACCAGGGCAAACAGGCTTGGAAGGCTTTTGTTTTTATAGTGTGGTGGAGACCAAAGGCATCCTTTTAGAGTAAAGAATAAGAGGAGGGAAGCTGAGCTGCCGACACGAACCTTGGAGAGCTGCCTTTTGTTCCATGTTTACTAAATGTGAATAATGTTCTGCATACAGTAGCTAAGGGAGAATGGGTGTGAGAGCAGTGCGGGAGCCCAGGGGCTGGGATCAGCAGTCAGCCAACTAAGTGTCCTTTCGAGAGGCAGCTTTCCCCATGCAGTGAGTGCAGAGCTGCACTAGCCCAGGAAATGCTTCTGCCTTTTTATTTGTTTTGCGGTATCCATTCCCTGCAGAAATCTCTCTCATTCCATTGTCCCTCTTGCAAGGAGAACTAGATGTGACTCCCCGTAATGCTGCTCATGTGACTCCTGTTCAGACTAGAAGGGTCACCAGTGAGCAACGGCTCTGAGCTGAGAACGCCAGCCTCCCTCCCCTTCCAAATCCCATGCATCCTGGGAAATGAAGGGGCCGGACTGCACTCAGACATTGCTCCCATGCCTTGCAGGCGCATGGCCTTGCCACTAGCTCTGCTCAAGAGCCTCAGTTTTTCACCTGGGACTAATTGGAGTCTGCCAAGCCATCCTGAGCTTTCTAGGGCTTCATGTTTGGTTTTGTCTTGCCAGCTCTTGTTCAATAGCAGAGGAAGAGGCGAGGCCAAGAGAACTGGTTCCAGCTTTCCCCGTTGATGCTGCAGCTGCTAATCCATCCAATTAGCATAGTGTTGATTTGGTGTTAGAGAGAGAGCTCCTAAGGGCAAATTAGTTTCTGAAATAACCTATGTAAGATCAAATGAACCTACTGGCCCCTGTGGACCAAGGCCAGGGGTTTCCCATTGCCTGTCTCCCAATGGGTTATAGCAATCATGGCATTTCACTACTCCCCCCAATCCCCAGACAGCTGGTGTAATGTTACCCACAGAGCCATCCCTGGTGATCCGTTTCTGGGGCAGTCACATTGGTTGAGCAATATTGCACAAGGGATGGAGTTATAATACCCTTGTTTGTCTTAAAGATACGGAATCTGTTCACTTGTTGATACTGAAAGGTTTGTTGCAAGTAATTAGCAGAATGTTTTGGAGAAACTCTGTTTCTCTGCAGTTAAGAATTTACAGGTTTGTGTGTGTGCGTGCGTGTGTTTATTTTTATATAAAAGATAAAGATCATATCTTAGGTTCTCAAGACACACAATTTGTGAAAGCGCTGCAAACTACTCGGTCATAAAGCAATATAAGTTGGTTGATATACAAATATCATACACGTCAAAGGAATTTTCCAGTGACATGCAATTGAAGTAAAATATTGTGCTTTACAAGAACACATCATTAAAATGAAAACTAGCAGTGTATCAAGAGTCTGGCCATGTAACCAAGACAACAAAGAAGAAAGAAAAGGGAAAACCAAGATAGAGATGGAGTGCAAACGGAGTGAGTGAACAGAATGAAGAGATAAAAAGGACAAAAAGCAAAGTGGTATAGAGGGAAATTCCCCCTGGCACAAGCGCATGTTAGAAACTGAATCTGGAAACGTTAATTGAAAGGTTTTCATGAGTGCGGCTGTCATTTATGAGATGAGAAGAGGGGTGGTTCAGTGGCTACAGATCTGGAAGATGTAGGTTCAATTTTCTGCTCTGCCACAGACTTTGTGTGACCTCGGGGAAATCACTTAGCCTCTCTGGGCCTCAGTTCCCCATCTGTAAAATGGGGATAATACTTCCATTGCATATAAGAGTTTTGTAACGACTAATACATTACAGATTGTGAGGTGCTTAAATATATGGTAATGGTGGCCATATAAATTCCTTAAATAGATTATAAGTCTTTGGAAGAGAGAGAAAGTCCTGATCACCTGTGGTCACTAAAGATTTTGCAGTGCTTTTCACAAGAAATATGGCTGACTGGATGGATCACTTGTTGATTACCTGTTTTGTTCAATTCCCTCTGAAGCACCTGGCGTTGGCCACTGTCGGAAGACAGGATACCAGGCTAAATGGACCATTTGTCTGACTCAGCGTGGCCATTCTTATGTTCTTATTTAACTTATGATGCCCACAGAAGATCCCAATATCTGTAAATACCTTCTGCTGCTTCAGTGGACTCTGGTATTCTTGTGCAATTCTTGCCCTGAGCTGTTGTGTAGCATTGCTGTGCGCTGTTATGCAGTTGCTGCTTTGCACTCCAGAGGTGGTTGCATTGCAGTGGTGGGCAAAGTGATCCCTGTAAACAGTGCATATGATGTAAAGTGCCTTGGCATGAAAAGTACTAAATAAACACTAGGTATAATTTCTATTAATTATTGTTTTGCTTTCTCTTGCTTGAAGGATATTGTTGTTTTCATGAGAGACTGTTTCATTCATACCTTTCTTGATAATCCAGAGTGTGTTTGGTCTCTCTGAATACCGCCTGCCAATGCATAGAAAGATCTGTGGGACTGAGTGCCATCACAAAGAGGGAAATGATGCAGTTACTATACATATAATTCCAGCAAACCAGTCACCTAAGGAATCACAAATTTCCTGTTTAAAAAAAAAAATAAAAAAATCTAGGTCCCTGGGTTTTGTTTTTCTCTCTCTTTTGCATGTGTTCATTGTGCTAATTACCCTCTTAGCTTTTCTCTGTAGTGGCAGAGGAGAGCTAATGGAGTAACATGCTATGTATAATGCTGTCTCACAATGAATCTAGTGTAGGTTTTATAAGATAGGTTTTTTAGACTCCTTTTATAGCAGTGCTTGGCCATCTTATATGCCATTATTACCTGTAATGGCAAAGAGATCAGACCTGCTCTTCAAAGTCCTATGTAAATGTGCTTAGCCATGTAATATATGAAGAGAGCTGGTCAAAATTTTCTGTGCAGAAAGTTTACGTGCAAAAAAATACAATTTAGTTGAAACAAACGTTTTTTACAGGAAAATGTCAATTCTGCTGAAAATTTGGTTTTTCCCTTCAGGAAGTTCTCTAAACGAAAACATTTATTCTTGAGACAGTTTAAAATACTGGTTTGTTTGTTTGATTTTGTTTTTAAGCTGAAAATCAAAAATGGCATTTTAAGTCAAAATGAATAACATTTTTTGCCAATTTTGAAATGTTGATTTGAAACAAACCCCAAATCGTTCAGAATCTGTTTGGAACTTTCTACAAGTTTCGGGTTTTTTTTTCTTTCATGCAAAAATTTTTTGTTCAAAATTTCTTGCGGGAAAATTGTTTGGTTTTTCTGATCAATTCCAAGTGGATACCTTTTATTTACGTTGTCTACACCTTATTTGGTATAAAGCTCTTTCAGTGTGAGATGGCCCAATAAGTTACCTCACACTGGTGTTCAAGTTTGGTGAGTATTAGGGGCAGGAGGAGGGTTCACATCAGAGAGGTCTGAAATCCCGTGAGCTGTTCTCACTAGTTTTCTGCCCTGATTAGCAGAGATCTCTCAACATCAACTGGCCCTGTGAGCCCAAGATAACTGAACTCTGGGGAAGGCTTTTTTTCTGGGCAGTGCACCCTGCAGACCTCTCTGGGCCATGTACTGAAGGGTGCCGTGATTTGCAATGGCATTTCAGATTTCGTTGGGCAGGAGGGGATTCTGTGTGCTGCAGCATGTGCTACGCAACCTATTGTGCTGGACCTACTGCTCCTTGTGGTGTGCGAGCCCCCATTGTGCTGCAGTGGATCCACAGAAGAACCGAGGCACCAATGATCTCTGCATTGCAGACTTCCCCCCACCCAACAATCCTCCTCCCATTGTGACTTGATGGGATATTAAGTAATCAGCTTATTTCTTCATCTGCCCCTCCTGCTTCCCAGTGATGACAAAGTAGGGCTATTTAGCTGTCAAACACTCCATGTCACGCCCGGATGGACCGCCCAGCCAAAATGGTGGGCTCTTGTTTTATTTTTCTCTCCTTGGCTGGGATAATGACTTTCTGGTGAGCTCTCTTAGTGCCCCTTGCATCTGCCTTTCATTTGATTGCCTCTTGCCTGCTGAACCTCTTACGGGGAGTTGGTTTAAGTGCAATCCTCCTAATTAGTTTTGCTTTAATTTAATCTTTTGAAAGAATTTTTTTCAAAAGAAGGAACCTCTCCCCCACCCCTTATTTCATGGGCTAGTTTAATGCACAATCTCTGGGTTTATTTTTCTATTTCCCCCTGTCTCCAGATAGGCCGTCATTTGCATATTTGATTAAGCTTCTTACGTTATCAGGAAGCTAGTTGGAATAACAGCCAGTCCCCGATAAGGCACTGCACATACATCTCTCTTTCACCATGAGCCACATTATTCCCCCCCATCTGCCTATGGTAGCTGTTTCCTATGTCACTGCCACTCCTGCCTTGTGTATTTCATCTCTCTTTGACCTGGCTGCTGATCTCTGGTCCAGGCTAGAGTTGGATATTGATGTGGTTATCAAAGTGTGGCAGCCCCTTCTTAGAGGTGGGAGTCAGCTGATTGCTGGTGAAAGATTGTCAGAGCGACAGCCTTGGAAACCAAGGGCCGGATTCAAGACCTGAAGTGACACCAGTGTAAATCTGGAGTCACTCCTTCCATCAAAGTGAACAAAACTCAGCTGAGAGCAGGATCAGGCTGCATAAGTTATCTTCCTTGGGGGGAAGCAATACAGAGATTTCCCCCACACTTATCTGCTTCATGCCTCCATTGAAGGGGTCACCTGTTGGGTGTTTGGATGTGTGTTGTCAGAAGGTAGCTTGTTTCCATAATTCATTCAGCCCCCTCTGACCTCTTGGCTGAGACTCTCAGCAAGGGCATGTCCCAATCAGTGTCATTCATGGTGGTGGTTTTGTGATCTAAACACCTGGCCAAGGAACAGTAGAGCTGATGGGTGGGGAGGGAATAAAACGATTTTTTTGTTTGTTTGTTTGTTTGTTTTCCCAACATTTGCAATATCAACATTTCAAAATTTAAAATATTTTGATCTGCTCTGTTCACCAGCTACAGACCTGTGCCAAGTTTGAACCATGAACAATTCCCTTTCATCCTGCCTGCCCTCCTCCCCCCTCCTTGTAATGTTCTTCCTTTAAATGAGCTGTTGATGCCTTGTGGAAATGTTTGGAGGATTTTCTACATAGAATCAGTTCCGCTCCAAATGCCCCATCCCCTGCTACCTGAACTACAGGAGAATCTCTTTCAGCTGTTGACAGTATAGGGCCTAAGACACAGAGCTGAATAGTTCTGATTCCATTCAGCAGAGGGTAGTGTTACACGTACACGTTACTGAAATGGACACTGTGAGGCTAAAAACTGTATGCCGATGTTTTCTGTCTTGGCCTTTTCTTTCCCTATGTTTTAATATGTTAGCTTGGACCATTGCTTTTTTAGCATTGTTAGCAATGAGCAGTGAATATGCAGTGAGTTCTCGTTTGGCAAAACCCCGCAGGTCACTGCTTCTCTCGTATGATGTGGTGTCACCCCGCCTTCCCTCCCCCCCACCGGAGGTTCGTTGGCTGTAAAACTTGGGCAGGATGCTTCCCTTCACTGTGCCTCAATTTCCTCCTTGACAAAACGTGGGGGGTAATATTTCCCTATTCCTGGGGTTGAGGTGAGGCTTAAGCCATGGATGTCTGAGATCCTTGGATGGGGGGCCCCATAGAAGTGCAAATTATTGCTGCTCTTTTTTCCCAAGTGGTTAGCCAAAGTCTGGAGCCTTGCAGAGGTGTTTCGGTTAGGATGAGAAATCAGTGATATGAGTCAGGTATATTTTTGGTGGGGTTTTTTTGTTTTTATTTTTTTTAAGTATGTAAATTTCTACTTCTCTGAACATAGTGGAAACAAATAGCAGCAGCCAGCAGTTTCCTTTTCTCCACATCTGCCACTCCGGTGAGGAGTGCACCCATGAGGCTCTGTTTCTGCTTCCTGTCAGGGAGGTGATACTCATAACTCTTTCTCCAGGCTTTCAGCCTCCAATACACATAGCCTCGCCCCTGCATTTGCAACATGGGGAAACCCCTCAGTACCCATAGCTTCGCTTTGATTGGCAGCCACCCCCCACCGTCATCAGCAGCTGTTTTTATTATATAAAGGGGCTTGATGGCTCCTTCTGCTGAGCCGAAAGGAGGGTCTGGGGCACACTCACTGGTTTAACGAGGCCTAGGGTTGTCTTCGGTTCTAAGGCCCACTTGCTGCCGCCGTTGGCACCTTTCAGTGTAACATTTTTGAGATTCTATGAAATGGCAAGTGATAAAATGTTGGTACATTTTGTGGGCCATCAAAATTCTTTCAGGCCCATTTAACGTCCCGTAATCCACACTTACCTGGAGTGGGCTCACCCATCATTACTGGGAGGATCCTGGTAACACAGGGACTGGTGGCAACCCTAGGATGGACTTGCTGGGCCTGTGTGAGCAACATATTGGAGACTCAAACCCAGGCCCCTGGAATTAAAAAGAATTGTCCCTACACGACCCCTGCTTGGCTCATCCAGAAGATGCTTAGGAGGCGCTTTCTCAGCTGGAAACCTCTCTAACACATTACAAAGGGAGTGTGTGCTATTAACATCACAGCCCCTTTTGAGTCACACGGAGGGTGTGAAGGTACCCAGAGGAGTGTGAGTGTGATGTTCCAATGGAGGGAGACACATCCAAAAGTGTGATGGTGGATTAGTCAGAGAGTATTCAGTAAATGCAAATATCCGTAAGAGCGGAGCAACTAACCAATGTAGGGAAGGTGGCTTTTAAAAAGAGATTCAAGATCTGTTTGTAAAAAACACAGGAAACAAAACGAATGTAATTGGATGTGTTACCTGGGTTTGAGCAGAGATAGCAGGTTGTATAAGTGGACCCTAGGCTATTGAAAAGGAGTCTTTCTCACAGCCGACACCTGAAGTGCAGGAACAGGGGGTTTGATTTATAAGCTAACTTTTAATTATAAAGGTGAAATGAAACATCTCACTTTGTTGGAATGAGTGACTTTCAGAATGAGCTAATTTGAAGATTCTCTTCTTCTTTTTTTCCCCCTCCACCCTGGCCCTCTCTACCCCCAATTCCCTGATGCTGTGCATGATTTGGAGTCAGCATAATTCTGTGATTATTTACCCTTTTTAGGGCTGCTTCTGTCACTGACTGCATTTCTACCCTTACGACAGCTTGCCCAGCAGCTTTCAAACTCTACTACCTAGCATAGGTTTTGCTCTCACTTGATTTGCGCAAGCCCTCATACAGACCATTAATGTCCTCTATTGAAAGGGACGCTGTCACATATGTTTAGGGGAAAAAAACCAACAATATTGTTTCCAGCTTGGCATGGGTTGCAAAACCCACGCGGCAGGCAGCAGAGATAAAATATCTTTTTGTTCCTCGCCAATTTGATCTCTTTCCTCTGGCGTTCTCCGCCCACTGCCCAGCCTCTGCCCCCTGGTGTGTTTGAATTATAATTAGAATGGAGGCAGTAGGTTTATTTTGTTTTGTTTTAACAACAGCTCCGGCTTGTAATGCTTGGTCGTTTTGCATTGGCTTCATGTTGGGGCGACCTGAGCTCTGCAGGAATTGGCATAGCTGTTTAGAACCGCCAGGGGGAGCACAAAATATTAGTACTTTTCGTTCATTTTTACCCCAAGCAGATCTCTGGTGCACAAGCCATGAGGAGTGTGTGTGCCAAAATGAACTGATGATTGGGGGCAGGTTTCACTGCTTGGGCAGTGATGAACCAGAAGGGAAAAGGCTGAGTGTCTAGTAGTTAAGAACTCAGGGTGGATGGATGTGGGGAGACTTGGAAGTGGAAGAGCTATTGAGGTCACCCTGCAAGGTGTCAATTAGGCTGGTGGCAGCCAGGGTGAGACCTTTATGCATTTAGGCTGGCTGCTGGTGTCAGGGCTCTGAGCCATAGCAACATAACGATAAGGGCCCCAAAGTTACCAGACAGGCAGAGACAGAGCCCCTTACTGGTCTGGGTGATTCCCAAAACATCACAATAATGTCTTAAGGCCTCAATCAAGGACTAGAGCCTCGTTGCGCTAGGTGCTGTAACCACATCTGATCAAAAATGGTACCTGCCCCAAAGAGATTACAATCCTGGCTACTAAAATTGTGTTGTTTGTGTATTCCGTTCCTATCCTGGGTTTTGTCCACACAGAATTTTTCTGGAACAGCTATTTACTTATATTCACACTTTCAGGTATAGACCAGCTCTGAAAGTGTTGCATTGCTGTAATGATCCATGGCCTCATGCATACAGAATTGAGTGGTAGGGGGTGGGAGTTTGGTTTCAGAAAGGATTTTGCGTTTTCAAAATTTGACTTCTTTCTGAATTGCTGCGAAACCTGAAAATTTCAAAATCTGCTCAAAGGAAATGGAAAAAATGTAATATGTTTCAGTCCATTTGGAACATTTCATTTTGATTTTGAGTTTTTATTTTGCACTATAATATACCAGGAGCTGAAAGCCTGTGCTGTTGCATGGTGTAATTCATAAAGTCATGTGTATGAAAAAAGCTGAAAATGGCTGAGAAGTTAAAAATTGGATAGTAACAAACCATGATTCCTAGTGATGACTGAACCTGGTGATATTCTAAACAAAAAGAGCGCTCTGTCATTCTTGTAGCTGTTTCCATTGCTTCACACTGACTCAACAGGCATTCTAGGCATCAGAGTGATGTCTGAAGTTATTGTGTGTGCTGGTTGTGGTATTGTATGGATGGTTGTGTTGATTTGTGTGAATGGAGGGATGTGCTGGAAGATTTGTTCAGATGTTACATGAGAGGTGTGTGCTCCTGTGAAGGACTGTTTTTGGGGTGGTTGTGTGTGCCAGTTGTGGTATTGTGTGCATGGTTTGGAAATGAAATGAAATGGTTGCATGCAAATTATCTGTAGAGCAAGAGTGGTGACTGGTCAAGCTACCTCTGATATCACAATGGTCTAGTTCTGTTGATATGGCATAGATACATGCTTACTGTTGCTGAAAGCCCGTGCTGTTGCATGGGTGTAATTCATAAAGTCATGTGTATTAAAATGGGTGAGAACTGGAACTTTTTCTCTTTAAACAAAATTCTGGCAAAAATCGGCACAATTTCACAAAGCTCTTTGATTCTGACAGAACTGCATATTTCAACACAACATGGTTCCATCGAAGTTTCTCTGACCAGCTCTAATACAGAAACCATTGTCAGTATCAAGGATCAACTCTGGGACCTTCTGCACCAAAGGGTCAAGCCTACCAACGTCAAGCCTACCAACTGGCCTAAAGCTATAAGTAGTAGTATGGTAGCGAGAGCCAGCCAAAAGAGTAAGACTTAACTGCGTGCCTTTGTCCAGTGTATTAAATGGTTTTGCAGTGTGCTGTTAAATAGTGGCTGTGTTCCTCTCCGAAGGTGATGACTGCATTTCGGTGGTGGGTGAAGTGATCTCCATATAAGTATAATGGCAAGTAAGAGGCAACCTTAATTAATGACAATGCTGTGCCAGCTCTGCTTATTGTATAGATAAAGGGTAAAATTTTCAAAAGCAGCCTAAGTTCCATAGTTGCTAAGGCCTGGATCCTCAAAGGTAATTCCCATTGAGAGTTAAGTCACCTAAATACCTTTAGGACCTGAGCCTAAGTGCCTAAGTCACTTTTGAAAATGGAGTTTAAGCTCCTAAGGGATTTAGGCACTTTTGAAAATTTTACCCATAGTTTGTATTCTAGATCCATTTTGTTATATTTGCAAAGGATCCCAAAGCACTTTGGTGCCTAAGACATGCTATAGAGGCAAGATACTTTTACTATGATAACCCTGCTAGCATCACAATCTCCTGTTGCTGTGGTCTATGTACATGTTTTGGAATTAATCTGCCTGAGGACTTCCCATAACTTTCTCTGAACCGATGGCTGACAATAAATTGCGGAGCTGTGGGGGAAAGGTTATCACTCAGGCTGGCAGAAATCTCACCGTATTAATTTTTCAGAATCTTTCTGATGAAATCTAATTAAACACAGTGACCTGGCAGTGCACAAATCTCCCTGTTTGCCTCATTTGTGGTACACATGATTAAAACAGGGTTATCAGGGGGCTAGTTATTACCAGCAATAGCAGAGGGGGTGGCTGGGGTTTTACACGCTGCAGATACTTTGATCATTTCTCCACTCTTTGCAGCTTCTGCCAGTTTTCTTTTGGATTTCATGTGAGGTCGATTTCTTTCCTTAGGGTGTGGGAGAACGTATTGACGACAGAGCTAACCTGAACAATCAGTACAGGAATTGCTAATGCAATTCCTCTGCCCCTCAGACTGCATAACTGGGCTGTCCGCGTTAGAACCTCAGTTGTTGCAATGCACTAGCAGCAGTACATGGTTGATAACTTAAAAAGTGGATGGTAACGAAGCGTGATTCCTAGTGATGACTAAGCCTGGTGATATTCTAAATAAAAAGAGCTCTGTCATTCTTGTAGCTGTTTTCATTGCTTCACACTGAGTCAACTGACATTCTAGGCATCAGAGTTATGTTTGAGGTTATTGTGTATACTGGTTGTGGTGTTGTGTGGATAGCTGTGTGTGTCTTTTCCTCAGCATATGATATATGAATCACTGCAGAATTTTGCAGGATTGCTGCATTGATGCTCCTGGTTCAACTTCTGCAGGATTAGCATTTTAGATGACATGGATGTGTCAGACTAGGTCTCACCTGGGAGCTCCTTTAGTAAAATACATTGTCATAACACAGTAAAAAAAAAATCTTGTAACCATTTCTTTCATATGAAATTTTCAGGGGTGAGCAGTTTTTTCTGTGGAGGGAAATGAGCTGTACTGGTATAAGGTACCTTTTTACTGGTTTAGCTACGTCCAGACTAGGGACATTATACTGCTTTTAACTATCGGAATAAAAATGTCACAACACCCCCTAACTGACATTGTTATACAGGAACAAAAACTGTTTATAGACCAGGCCTCTCTTACGTTACTGTAATGCCCAGATTAGGATGCACAGCCTATTGTGGTGCATGCTGTACAAATACCAAGCACAAGTCAATCCTTACAGTCGAATATAAGTTTATAGATATAGTGTGTAAGAGTGTATTGCAGCAAAATCTGTTCACTTGGCCTTTGTTATGCTGGGTGATGCTAATGTAGAAAAAACAATGCAAGTTTTCTTGTCCTTCAAAAGCAAATTACTTTCCCCAGGGTGAATGGACACATCGAACTTTGCAAGTCTGAGATACTATGAAATAGAAGCAGCATTGAACTAGTATATGAGAAGATGGGAAGGTTAAAATTGACCATTCTGGTCTCTCTATCTAAGGTGGATCATGCAGTGAATCATGCAGATTTTATTGAGAGAGTCATGATATTTGGTGTTTTTTCTTAAAGCCCTAGATCCTGTAGTCATAGGATTATGTGAGAATCTCAGTTTTCATTTGAAAGGGAGGAGAAGGAATTTCTAGGCTTACTGGCTGAAAAAATCTTCCTGGAGAAAAACTTGAAACCATGAATCCTAACGGTTCAAAAAACTGGAAGGGAAGTAAAAAAAGTTTTTTTTTTAAAAAAAAAAAAATCTCATGATTTTTAAGCCAAACTCACTATTTTTTCAGGCCAGACTCATGATTCTTGTATGTTTGGGTTTGCCAATACTGTGAATGATGTGCAAAAAGTAACTGCAAAGGGCCAAGAGTGAAGGGCTACACTTTGTAAATTATCCGTTCTGTTTTTAACTTTGCAACACAGGGGCTAATCTGTGTGCGCCCCACCTCCCTCAGCTAGATGGAATCACCACTGTTCATCTGTGTGTCATTTGCCTTATACTATTAATAGATTCCCCTTCAGCTCAAGCCTTTGCGGGCCCTGTGGAATAGGAGGGTTTGAGTTCTATCACTGTTGTTGCTGTAGTGATTGGAGTGGTGTGCAGCAGTGACAACGGTGAAGTCCATAAACGACCACAACCTCATTACACCACCATATGGCTTATGTTATATGTTAATTAATAACAGAAAGAGAGAGAATTGTTTCCCCGAGTCCAAGATTTTTGTCATGACCCAGCTTTGCAGCTTCCCCCACCTGTGTCTATCTCCCATCCTGAGATCTAGCTCCGTAAGCTGCTGTGCTGCTCTCTTCCCTGATAAGGAAATCCCAGGCGCCGTCCTCTTAAACATTGTAATGGAAGCATTGCCCTTTTGCGCTCTGCAGCATGCGGGCCCAGTAAGCAAGATGATATCATTGGCACTAAATTTGTAACAACCATCAGGCCCCTTTCCCGTGCCAGGGATGCTCTGGCAGGCACTGATGTGACTTATCGTCTATTTTCTGTTTTGTTAGTCCTGTTGGTAGCAGGTGATTTCATTAACTGCTGCTTAATTGTCTGTAGGGAGCCCAGCTATTATTTGTTTGTTTTTATTTCCTGACATAATCCCCTCTTGCTGCTTCCTCCCACTTTCCTCCTCCAGGGCTGACTGATCCTTGTCATTATCCTGTTACCAAACCCAGTGCTGTATTTTAAACAGAGATCTGATTAAGCTGCAAACTTTGGAGCCTTATTCAAACTCCCATAAAGTTCAGATCTAGGGTTTTGGCTCAGGCCCATCTCTGATTTCACAAGAGGAATGGCGCATCGGAGTGGGAGTCACAGAATCTGGCTCTGCCACTGACTCACTGTGTAGCCTTGGGCAAGTCATTTAATTTTTTTGTTCCTCAGTTTCCCCATTGTTTAAAAACAAAAAGGCAGGGGAAGGATGTGGATTAATAACTCTGATCAATCTTATAAAAATTCCTAGAGAACTACAGGTTAAAAATGCTAAATATTATGTATGAATGTATTACAGTAGCTGAAACTGGTGATGGTCCAACAGTCGCTGGAGGCTTGGTTTAGTGTGGGTGGGTTTTTTTGTTTTTAAATGATCCTTCTGCAGGTTCACCTACAGAAACCTTGTTATGATTTTTACTTCCTCTAGATAGGATCCTGGGGGATGGTTTAGTTGGGTGCTTCTCCAAACCATCCAAATGCTGTGGACTCAATTCAACCTTGATCTAAATAAGTACAACTCCATTGCGGCCAACCAGCGGTTGTGCAAGATTGGGCTGGAAGCCTTGCTGTCTGTTTGCCTCACAGCACTGACTGCTGCCTATCGTGCTGGGCAGATAGCCTTTCCCTGCATTTGCCTCAACAATGCTGTGTTCAGTCCCACGCAGGACGTGGAACGGTGGAAGAAGAAGGGGAGAATGGGACGGCATTATGGAAGGGAAGAATAACGGGAGTTTGGAAAGGAATTGAACTTCTCCAAATGTCCACTTTGGGTTTAGGGTATGGCCTAACATCTCCTTGCAGGTAACTAATACCCTGATTTTTCTCTTGCCTTCCATGTTCTGTAGCTCTTGGTTTTATTCATGCCTCTTGTCTCCTATGGACAGCATGTGACCTCATTTCCTTGTCCCCATTTCCTGTGACATGCTTCTGCTGCCCTCATCCCCTTTATTTCTCACAGACAGTCAATTGCCTTTTTGCCTGAACTTCCTTTGCCCTTGTCTCC
This sequence comes from Emydura macquarii macquarii, assembly GCF_026122565.2. Lineage (NCBI taxonomy): Eukaryota > Metazoa > Chordata > Testudines > Chelidae > Emydura > Emydura macquarii. Next base: position 6,128,276 of record NW_027133607.1, on the reverse strand, counting down.
TAAGGATGTTCTGTCATTTCAGGTGTTCTGACAGATGTTCTGTCATCTCCCTCCTCATTGTTTCCTCATCCACTGGCTTCTCCTTCGGAGTCTCCACCCGTTTGTTGCCTCTGAATAGTCCTTTGTCTTCCTCTCATCGTACATCTCTGGGCTTGTCTACACACTGCAGCAATGCACACTAGAGGGATGTGAATTCTAAAGTGCACCACTGTGTTGCTCGCTAACTGGCCCATGGAGAACTGGCTGGCATGCACTGAAAGTTCCCTACTGTGCATTAACGTAATACTGTGCAGACAAGCTTTCAGTCCCATGATTATCAAACGCCTCTGTCTGCTTGCTGGATGGTCCAGTGATTAGGGCACCAGCCCAGGATTTAGGAGACCTGGATTCAGTTTCCTGATCTGCTACAGACTCTGTTTGCCCCAATGAAAGTAACCCACCTAGCCTCGCCCCGTGGCATGTAAAACCTCTGAAGTAGTGTCCTGTCCAGGGAAACGTTGAGCAGCATCATGAACTTACATAGCTCTGAAGGCAAGAAAACCCGTTAACAGCATAGCATGTGTACACCTGTCAATTATTGATTCCCTTTGTCATTACAAATGTGCTTTAATCTGCCGAAAGATCAGGAAAAAATATGTGGGGTGCATTTAAAAGGGAAAGAGATTCTGTGGAAGTCACAACGTCAACAGCAACCCAGGGTGTGCCAGTGAAATATACAGCCAGTTAGGAAGGTGGGACAGTCACAATAGCGATTTGGCCTCTCCTACATCGTACAAGCCTATGCTGGGGGTGACGACGAGCCATTCTCCGCTCCCCTTGAAGTCAGTCGGAGCACAGAATGTTCAGCATCTAACAGAAAATGTTCAGCGCCTTGTTGGGATCTGGCGTCTAGCCTGTAGACCACTTAAGGCTGTGAATTGATTTTGATGGTTGTAACACAGCATCGCTGCGTGGTGGTGATGTTGCATCTTGGTCACATGATGCACATGGCATGTGGGACGCCCACGTTTTATGTATATTTTGAGCACCCAGAGTTTTGCATGGTGATTTGAGAATCAGGAAGAACCTGGAGCCAGATCTTCAAAGGTGCCTAAAGCTGCAAATAGGCGCCCAGCAGGATTTTCAGAAGGTGCTTTTGAAAATCTCACTAGATGCCTTCTTGCATCTTTTGGTGCTAAAATACCTTCTAATATTTGCCCCATGTCCCTGCACTGAACTTGTATTCTAAGCTCCAGAAAGTACAAGTGACAGCTGGGGAAAGCTCGGAGGAGGGGTCAGTTCATAGGAAAGATTGGAAGAAAGGAAGGAAGATGGCCTGACAAACAGGGCTGGGTGGGTGCTGCACATTGGAGGTAATGTGGAAGAAGACACAGAGGCAGGTAAGGTAGATGGAATAAAGTCAATGTGACCTAATGGATAGGACACTAGTCTGGGCTTCAGGATATTTGGGTTTTGTTTCTTGCTCTACCACTGTCTTGCTATGTGCCCGTGGGCAAATCCCTTCCCCGCTCAGTGCCCCTGTTTCCCCACCCACCCTCTGTCTCGTCTGTCTATATTGCAAACTCTTCCCGACCAGAACTCTCTCTCACTATATGTCACAACAGCACCTAGCACACTGGGGCCCTGATCTCAGTTGATTCCTCTAGATCATTTTTATTCATATTTCAGTAGCACTAAACAGGGATCTCCATGATGTTCACCTGCCCCTAGATGTGGACAGCACATGGGAAGGCCCTTTACCAATAGCAACGCTGCCTCCACCACATCTGCTCCAGTTGTGGGGGTGTGTGTGAGTAGGCGGTTGGAAAAACATTTTAACACATGTTTTTCCCACACCTCTTCACCCCACATGTGTTTTTTTTTCCCTGTCTCCTTGCAATATTGCCATGTGGAAATGCCACTCTCCCTCTCCCCCTCACCCCATCTCCTCCTGGCAGGTTGATCATAAATTAGGTTCTGATGCGAGTATTGAATTTCACTCCAGTTGCTGTTGCTGTGGCACATCTGTGGTCCCTCTTGTGGGTTAATGGCTTCGCAAAAATGAAGTAATAAAGGTTATGATGGCTGTGTTTTAACCTCCTGGCCCCCATTCTATCTGACAGTCATGCTTCTCGGGAACAGTTAAAACCTACTCTCTGCATTTTAAACACCTTCCGATAATGTGGTGTTTCTGAGAAGCTTTTTTGAGTGGCTTTTTTTTTGTATTATTTAACAAAGCTGAAGGATCTCTTTCCCCCCAATCCCACAAATGTGTTTCTTTTTAAAAGAGAGATGAATTCACTCTACTTAAATAAATAAACTGCTCTCTGATTGATGCCACGATTTAACAATTGCCTACGACAGGGAAGCTAATACAAAGGGTCGGGGAGTGAGTGGGGGGGCAGGCAGGGAGAGAGGAAAGCACTTCTGTTGTTTGAAATCTTTTGGTTAAAATCTGTTACGCTCCTCTTAGGAACCTAAGGACTGGCAATGACTGGTTTGTCAAGTCTAGCATACTGCTCTGTTTCCTCACTAATTCTTCAAAACCCTTCTCATATAGCCCCGTTCCTTCTTATTATTGTTAGCCAACTCTTTCAAGAGTGACTGGGGATTTTGGGTGCTCAGCCTGGAACACTTTAATGGGGTCTGATTTTTAGAAGGTGCTCAGTGCTGATCCTTTCCAAATTAAGCTCCTTTAAAGCATCTAAGCACCTAAAAGCATTAATCTCTTGAAAATCTTGGCTCTTATTCGTTACAGTAACATCTATAGGCCACAACCAAGATCAGAGCCTTACTGTGCTAGGTACTGTACATGCTGCCTATCAATGGCACTTACATAGCTCTATTGGTATAGTATCTGGGCGCCTCAGTCTTTAATGTCTTTATCCTCACAACACTCCTGTGAGGTATGGCAGTGCTATTATCTGCATTGTCCAGATGGGGGAACAGAGGCACAGAGACGAGTGACTTGCCCAAGGTCATACAGGAAGTTGTGGCAGAGCATGGAATTGAACTGGGTCTCCCGTGACCCAATCTATGCCATAACCACAAGAGTATATACTTAGCTAACTGGTCATGCTGGATTGGGTAAAGGAAGAAGCTCTGTGTTTGGCATCGGTGTGACCGCTACTGGAATACTGTGTCCAGTACCGGTGCACACAATTCAAGGATGTTGACAGATTAGAAAGGATTCAGAGAAAACATGCCTCATCGTGGTAGACTCCAAGAGCTCAATCTATTTAGCGTAACAAAGAGAAGGTTAATGGGTGACATTATTAATTTGTATGTATCTACATGGAGAACAAATATTTAATAATTGGCTCTTCAATCTAGCATAGAGAGGTATAACATGATCCAATGGCTGGAAATTGAAGCTAGACAAATTCATACTGGAAATAAGGTGTACATTTTTAACAGTGAGGATCACGGGTCATGTTGATTCTCCACCACTAGCAATTTTTAAATCAAGATTAGATGGGTTTTTTGGTAAAAGCTATTCTCTAATTCAAAAGGAATTATTCTAGGATGTTCCCTGGCCTGTCTAAGACAGGAGGTCAGACTAGACGATCACAGTGGTCCCTTCTGGCCTTGGAATATACAAATCTATGATGAACTCCTTCCTGACCCTATTGCAGGGATCAGTTTACACCCTGAAGTATGCGTTTATGTGAATGTTACTGTTCCATTAAAACCCACCACCACCGTTTTACTCCCTTAATTTCTGCAGCAGCAAGTTCCACCCTTTAACATAAATCCTCTGAGGTTTAATATCTCCTTTCATTTATTCTAAACTTATTTGCCATTGATTTCATTGCTCTCCTATTATGCAGCATATTTCCTTCCTCTCCCTCCCTTACTCTTTGAAAGCGACAGTGTCTCCAAGCATAGATTAAGGATTTCAACGTGAAAATGTTTCATATGGATCCAAGTCAGTTATGGGCCCTACTTCAGTTTCTGAGGTGGGAGCCAGTGCTGGAGATAATGAGCTTGCGCTGGGGAATGTATTGGTATCCCTAGAGGCTCCATCCTGGGCTGCTGTTTCCAGTTTTTGTGCAATTAAGAATAGAGACTGTAACAACTTCAGACTTTTCCCTTTATTTTAGTACTGCGTGTTAAAATTGCATGGAGGAAAAAAATTCTCAATCAGTGAAACAGTGGAAGTTCATGTTCTCGAAGGCAAGAGCAAATGTTTTTCCCCAAAAGCTCATTTTACAGTTTTTTTCCCCCCAAATGGAATATTGTCCATTTTGCCATTGATTTACAAATACTAACAAATGTGCAAAGTTTTGCTGCTTTTCCCCAAGCAAAGCCGTGATCGCTGGGAGAAATATCCAGGGACAAACTTCTCAACGGTGCACGCGCATAAGCCGTAGAATAGTCTCCCATGGAAAGTGGTTCCCTAGGTAACATGGTGACGGGGCCCATGGGAAATATCTAACAATGATGGATAGACAGTTGGGGTGGGAGTCTTGTTGCCTGCAATGCTAAAACTGGACTGGGCAAAGTACTAGTGAGCATACATCCCGGAGTGCCTGGGTTAAAAGGACAAAGGACTTGGCTGGGCTGCAAGAGGTCTCTGGGGAGCACCGAAAGATGGGTACACCTAGTTCAGGGCACACCGTGCTCATCCCCATAGTATCCAAGATGGCTCTTGCACCGTGTTCTGTACATCAATCATCCAAACTCCAGAGCCAAGGGGACCCCTCTATTGAGAATTCTCTTCTGCCCTGGGCAGCTAAATCTGGGGACCATTAACTCCAGCATCCCAGCTGAACTCAGCCTCCTTAGTGTCTCCTGGGGAAAAAGGTGTCTGCATCTAGTCAACTGCCCTACTGTTCCCTACCATATTTTTTCTAGTATTCTATCCTGTCTGTTCTGAACGTGTCAAGCAATGGGGCGTCTACCTCATACCTTGGGGAGACTGTCTTACTGTTTAATAGAAATGATTGTCAGGAGATATTTGCTGATCATTTGTCTGAAATTTCCTCCTTGATTTGGTCTTGCTACTTCCCTGGTGATGCACTTTGTTTTCTTTTCAGCCTGCTTTCCCTTTGAATATCACCCGAGCTGCTCTCCCACTGCATTGGAAACTATTAAATAGATAGATCTGTTAATCGGAATCATTACAACTAACAGTCCCAGTCATACTGCAATTCAGGCGTACATTTCATGTTGCCATTTAAATGATGAGATGTTTTTATGCCACTGACAGCTACTTGTGTTTAATTCATTTTGATTTTGTTAGGAGGGGGAAAGTTATCAGGATTCCATAATTAATATTGCATGCGTGGGGTATTCATGCATGTTTATCTATTTCTGTGTATGTTCCATTATAATTCAACACTGGCCAACGGGGATATCCTGTGCGAGGGGGTCTGGTGAACATATGTATAATTCAATTACATTTGTGATGTCACATTTCATTGATGGATCTTATGACACCTTTCAGTACGTGCTCTGGCTAGGTTTGGATAAAATGAGGTTTTCTCCAGAGATTGCTGGGACTTGGTAACAATGGGTCCAAATCCTGCTCCCGATCCATACCCCTCCAATACTTGGGGAAGTTTAGATCCAGAGCTGAACTGTCCAGCTGGTTCCGATCTGTATAGCAGAGTGGATTGAAACTCCAGATCTGAATGAAACCAGACATTGCAGCTTGAATTTAAGGCCTTGTCTCCATGCAAGAATTGTTCTGCTTTAATTATGCTACTATACTTAAAGTGATACAACCCCCCTAGTGCAGGTGCAGTTTACCGGTATAAAAGTGCTTATACTGGTATGCCTGTTCCCACACAGGAAGACAAATAAGCTATACCGATATCAGACACCTTTTTTCTGGTATGACTGCATCTATAGTAGGGGTTGTATTGGTATAAATAGTTTGGTAAAGACATGACATCCCTACCCCAACATAGTTATAGCAATACAAAACCTGTGTGCATAGATTCTGGAGACCATTGTGATAGTCTAGTCCGATCTGCGTAACACAGGCCGCAGAATTTCACCCAGTGATTCCTGCCTTGAGCCCAATAACTTGTGGTTGCACTAGAGTGTGTGTGGTATAGCGGGACATCCAGTTTGAGTGATTTTTATTATTGCTGATTTTGATAGTTTCCCCCACTGGGCCTATGGTGCAGCGCTGTGGGTGTGCTGAACAAATGACAAATCCCAGCACTCTATAGGCACAAGTGAAAACACACAGCGCAAGTCACGATGAGCTGTTGGCATTTGTAGTGGAATGTTTCCAGGAACAGGTGAGGTTGTGGGGAGATTAGCATGTACTGGTTGGGAAGATTTCCCAGGTACGTGGGGCAGGATGGAAAGTGGTGAAGAAATGGGAGTGAACTTGGATAGGTCAGGATAAACTCAAGAGCAGCCTTTCTTGTGGGGGTTTGGCTTGTTCTGTTCAATGACCCAAAATGAAGCAGGGAGGAGTGGTGTCATGTGAAAATGACACTGATCCCTGGGAAGGACCTGCCAGCTATCTGCACAGTTTGGGGAAGGTTTCCTTCCAGTGACCTGCATGGAACTTTCCTTCCTGAGGTTCAGCTCTGCTTCGCTTCTGCCCATCGGGGATCTAGCTGTTGTGCGTGGAAGGTGCTGAAATGCAGTGCTCTCATGTGCTATGCCACCCCTGAAGCTCCAAATAATTCACACAGCTGGATTTCCAAATGTTCGGTTCCATATCTGAAGGGGAAGGGGATTGGAGAGCTCAGGTATCACCAGCTGTGCTGAGGAAGACCCAGCGCAATGGGCAAGCAGTTGTGAGGTTAGACTGGGGCCTATTCTGACTCCACATCCCCCAGTGGTAGGTTGCAGACCTCTCTGATGTGGCGTTCTCTGTAACCATGAAGAAATGGCTTGGGGCAGGATTCAGAGATGTGCTGCATCAGTGGGAATAGATGCCATCTGGGCCCGAGCGAGCATAGAACTGCCTTTTCCTCCTGCCCAAGCCCCGCCCGCCTCGTCCTCTCCAGCAGCAACTTTCCACAGCTGTATCCAGTTACCTTCTGTGTTCAGTCTGCATGGAGAGAGGTTCCTGAAGAGGCAGGCCCATTTTTCTGGAGCTGACTTTCCCACCCAGCAGTGCAGACCCTGTACTGATGGCCAGCCCTCCGAGCCCTCCGGCAGTAATTCTGTAAGAGGATGAAAACCTAGAGATGGGACTGAGCCAAACTCCCTCCCAGCTCTGAACACTCCTATTCTTTGGGAAAGTCTGGCTCCGTGTCTGGCTCCTTATCTCTATAATGGACCAAATCAAAAGCCTGGATCTGAAGCCTGTCTGGACTCTGGAAGAGGATCTAAGCTTCCCTGGTCGTGCCAGTCTCTGTAAGTAAATCACATCTAGGCGCTTGTCTCCTCACCCCCAAATGAGCAGCCTCTCTCACCTCCTGAAGTCTGTCACTCTATTGCATCCCTCCACCTCCGTTAGTGGAATTAATCTTTCCCTTCCCAGAACTGCCTGCATTTGATGTATGAGTATATCAATAAAATAAAGAGGCCATTCTCCCCAGAGGTGAAGGGGTTACATCTTCCAGGAGGGCTAGGGGAGGCTGACTGTTAGCAGGTGGCACTAGCCTGGTTCACTTCCCAGCCCTCCCCCACCTCTGCCGCCGGCCCTCACCCTCCCCCCCCAGTAATGGGGCCAAAGAGAGGAGCACTAGCAGTGGTCCCTGGTGTAAAGAGGACCATTATTTTCATGGTGGAGCTGGGCTCTCCCCATGCTCTCAGGGAATGAACAGTTGACAACCTCTGCCCCGTGCCTCACCCGGAGGGGAAGGGAAGGAGCGAGAAGACAGGCAGAGAGAGAGCAAAGGGATTTAGTTCCACACTCCGGCAGACAAAAAGATGCAGAATTCCATGGGAACTGCTATAGTTGCAGAGGCCTGGAGATGAAGGCTTTAGAGCAGTGTGTGCAGTGGAACTCTCTAGACACAGCGGCACGTGACTGATGCTCCCTCACAGACAGGCATGTCCCTCCCTGCTCTGTCTGTTTTCACAGGAGAAGTGAATACCAAGTACCTGGCTATAGCCCCTCCTGTTAGCCCATCTAGTGTAATCAGTGGAAGGGGCAAGATGCACCAGACTGGAGACTCAGGAGATCTGGAATTGGTTCCCAGCTCTGCCACTGACTCCTTCTGTGACCTTGGGTAAATTACCTAATCTCCCCCTCTCCCCTCCGTGCCTCAGATCCCCTTCTCCAGGGATAGCAATACTCTTTCTCCCACCCTCTGCTGTTTTCTGTTTAGACTGTAAGCTCTTTGGGGCACAGATGTGTACACATAATGCCTAGCACTATGGGGCCCGGATCTCAGCTGGGGCTCTTGCCACTACCATAATTCTAGAAATCACATCTGATTATTTGTATTAGACCGGTTGAGCAAAAATTGCCAGTGCAGAGTTTTCTCTTATGCTGCCTTTATTCAGCCCCATTGTCCATGTCTTAGTTACCATCAGATCTCCTTCAACACAAATACATAGTAACTTTGATAACACCATGCCCTCCTATAGCAGTTTCAATGCGGCACCTCTGAGCACTTAGCAGACTCTAACGAAGTAAGCCTGAATACTGGTAGGTGGTAGTATCCTTGTTTTACATCTAGGGAAACTGAGGCACAGAGAGGCTAAGTGATTTGGCCCAAAGTCACCCACAGAATGAATGGCAGAATCAGGAAGAGACACTAAAACTTCTGACTCCTAGACCTGTGCTTTAAACATAGGACTATTCCACCTATTAATGCTACTGATTTTCAATTTCAGCTCAGATGGTATGATTGTAACTACGTGCAAACCCTCATGAGAGACTGCCCTGTCATCTCTTGCTGGGGATAGGTGCCCCGTATCACCAGCTCAGATGGGTATATGTACTGCATAAATGGGTAAAATTCACCCCTGTATAAAATACATCTTTTAAGTCCATTTTTGTGTTGGCCCCTTGCACAGGGGTGAGTTTCACCCTATCTTGATAATGTAATAATATACACAGAAATCCCTCTTTATCAAGATTAGACTATTCCTATATCTTTTAAAGAGGATGTGCGGGGGTGGAGGGTGGGTGTGAGGGGGGAAAGATTATAGCTACAAAAGAGGTATGGAATACATTATGTTGTGGTATAAAGTTATTTTTGGCATGAGTTTGGGATATTTTTAGACTATGTAAGTAGATTTCTTTTAAAAGGCAGCTGTGTTGAACCTGCTGGAATGTTAGAAGTTGTCCCGGTGGAGTTAGATTAGCAGGCAGAGTGCAGATGAAAAGTTTGAAGCTGCAAAATTAACACCACTTATTCCATGATTTTCAGTTTATTCACTATTTATCAATCATGGTTGCACGTGTACACAGGTGTGTATATGCACATGCGTGCATACTTTGCACTTCTGTAAGACCTTTCATTAGTGAATCTCTAAGCACTTTACAGAAACAGGTATGAATTATTATATCCATTTTATGGTTGGGGAAACTGAGGTACAGAGAAGTTAAATGACTTGCAAAAGGTCCCATGGTAAGATGATTGTAGAGTTGAGAACGGAACCAAAGAGTCTAATACCTAGTACCCTGCTCTAACCATGACTAGACCATGCTTTGTTAAAGATTTGGTCAGCAATTTAACTCAGCCAGTTCTGTGCACAGAAATATATCCTCTGGATGTTTTTTCACCTTCGTTTTGTTTCACTGAATTTATTCAAGAGCCATTATTGCTACTCATAACAGCCTGCACAGGGTCTTTGTCCTGTCTATGGACCCTCAGCTGCAGGGAGCGTAGTGTTAGCCACTTGCTTTTTTCACAGTTTCCCCTAGCCTCTCTTACATCAGGATGTGCAATGGTACTGCAACTCAGAGTGGCTGGATTCAGACACAGGCTGCACATAGGGTGACCCCAACACTCTCTTGTGAAGCCCACAGCCATCTTTGGGAATGGGAGTAGGTCAATGGCCCATCCCTCTGTCCCCAAATCCTTCCCCTTTGAGTGGCAGAGTCTGATAGAGACCAATTATGGCAAAGCCCCTAAATGCCTTCTTCAAGGTTCTCTCTGCAATGAATGAGGTACTTGTGTCCAAGAAGTGCCCCATAACCCCCTTTTAGCTCTGCCCTAAGCCAAAGGCACCAGAATTCCTATTATTTGTATTATGGTTGTGCCTAGAGGCTTTATTCAGGATCAGGACCTCATCGTGCTAAGTGGTGTCCATGCACACACAGATCCAGCAGGCCTATTAATCAAATGGAAATGACAGTGGATCTCAGCCCTCTGAAGCTGTGGGGGAGGGGGAGGTTTGCAAACAAATGGGGGAGGGAGGGGAGGTTTGCAAACCCTTCCCTTCCCATATAACTAAAGGGGAGAAAGATCCTGGCTAGCTGGGAGTGGGTCCTTGCGGGGTCCTGCTATGGAAGAGATTGAGAAGCCCCGTGACAAGGCTTGATTGGCTTGCACCATACTGCTTTATGTCTTGTTTCGCCTCCTCAGTGCCTTTCCTTTTTCACCTGGGCGAGGAAGGAGGATCAGGCCGCTGTTCCTGGTCCTCCATTTTTTGTCAGGCACTGGCATTATCTCGTTTATTAAATCTCATCAAAAACACCACTATGTTCCCAGTTTTGTCAGCTGCATAAAATGGGATATTGACAAAGTCCTAATGCTGCACCCTAGGACTCTGGAGAAAGGTGAGGGAAAGCCACCTCCTCCTCCCCCTGCTCCCAGTTTCTCCCATCCCCACTCCAAACTATACTCTCATTCTTTGATGAAAAAGAACATCTCTGCTAGGTGAAAATTTTCTCGGTTTGGAGGATGCAAAATGTGGTATTGTGTTGTACCAGTGCAAGTGATAACCAGTGACTGGAGAACAGAAAATGCTGGACATGTGACTAAATACTTTATCTTTGCAAGGCTCCATGCATCATCTTTAACTCTACACAACCTGTGCATGGATTGGGAAGGAGTTGGTTAATCCTGGATTTTATATGTCCATGTTACATTAGCTAGAGGCTGGGCAGCATTCAATTCTTATGGTTTTATAATTTTGCCGGATAATATTCATGCTTATTTTTAAGCTCTTAAATTTTTTTAAAGTCTTTGTAAATTTTCAGAGGGGTGGGAAATTATGGGGGCAGGTCAGACAATGGGGAGATCAGACGATAATTATTTGATGACCGTAGACGTTGAGATTCAAAATGTTCGAGCTTTATAACTGTTAAAACACAAACTGCAACATCACATGCCAAAATATACAAAGTAAATATCCTTACATCAAATGCGGAAAGTTCTCAGGTGGCATTTTCCTTACTTTGCCTATCTGTAAATTTCAGTGATTATTGATGGAAATACATTTTTGTTGCTTTGTGTGTGTACAGTGAAAGCAACCTTTGTTGACATTTACCGATAAAAATCTAATCCTTCAAAGCCTAATTATCCATCTCTGTGTATACTGACTGTCAATTGCAAACAGCTCCTCATAGCGGATGTGCTTCAAACCTTTCTGCTGCTGGCTGACTCTCTATCGTGGTGGGAGTCCCTGAAGCCACAGAAGAGACAGCTGCAGGCCAGCCTGCTCTGGACTGAGTTCATACTCTGGTATCTCTTTCCCTTTTCCTTTTGGAGTTGTATCATAGCTTGCAGAAGCAGGACCCCTGCCACCTGTTGTTAGTTAAATGCGGTTTGGAACATTCCAGGCTTTGGGTTTTTGCATGTGTTGCGTTGGGATGAACTTGGCAAGACTCTTGTACCTTCACGAATAAATGAGGAGGAAAGCTGCAAGGTTTTCCAGTGCTTGCAATGCTGGCAGTGTGCAGGCTCTGCTGAGAGCTGGGGAAAAAAGTGCGCTTGAAGATCTGACTTGCTGAGGCTGGAATAGCAGTCTAAATGCTTTTCACTAATACTTCTGTGAGGACTCCTTCATGGGTCATCAGCAGGGTTTGGACCATCCACCTTCAAAGTTGCAGTGCAGATCTCTATCACGGGAGCTAAAGGAAAAATTCCAGTAGCTGGTAGCAGTAGTATGCTGTTATCCTGAAGTGGACTAACCCCTAAAAGGGGACATAATACTCTATGCCTGTGTGTTACATTAGTACCAGCCTTGAGCAGGCCAGAGGGAATGGGACAATGACCTGGAAACTGCTTCTTCATTTCATACATAAGAATTGCCATATCAGAACAGACAAATGCTCTCCAGTCTAGCTTTGATGGCAGACAGCTCTAAAGGCTTCAGAGGAAGGCACAACCCCTACCCCCCTGCCACCCCACCCACCCACACGAGGACCCACACACTAACTGCAAATCTATTCCATAGTTGGGACAAGGGAGGTATATCCTAGGTGGTGGTCAGGATTGAATAACCATTGTCATTTTTATCCAATCAGAGTAACTGCAGATGCTCCTCTTATCCATGTAATTTTTCGTAATGTGGTAAACTAGTTTTGCCACAGTCATATCCAGCAGCAGTGAGTTCCACGGGTTAGTTTATACCCTTCTTTGTGGGTGAAGCTGGGGGCTGGATTGAGGGTGAACTGGGAAGAGAGGAAGTTGTCAGTTACTGAAAATGCCACCGAAAGGAGCAGGTTTACTCTCCTGGTGACCCCGCACAGTGTGTCCATGCAACAATGTGTGGGCCTAGAAAGGAAGCCATGCTCTGACTGTGGGAGTGTGTGTGATACAGCCACAATGCAGGCTTGCGCATTGCTACACCAGAGGTCTTCAACATGTGGAGCATGCCTCCCTGGAGGGGGGGGGGAGGGGCGGTGGAGGAATGTTGAGGGGGACACAGGAGCCCCCACCGCCATGGGGCTGACAGCGGGGAGCCCCCACCACTGCAGGGCTCCCAGCTCAGAAGCCTCTCCATCCATCCATGGGGCTCCCAGGTTGGAAGCCCTGCCACTGCCCTCAGCCCCGACTGTGGCTCCACTCCCAGCCCCAGCTGGGAGGGTGGGGCTGAGTAAGGCAGTGTGGTCAAGTAAGGGGAAGCACGAGGAAAAAGTTGGGGGACCACTGGCCTACATTGTCCAGCTTGGCAGCTTTCCACTGCAGCTCTCGTGGCAGAGACCATTGGAAGCACCACTGGAAGCTGTAATGTAGGCAGGTCCTGGGATTTTACCATCCTGTCATCTAATCCTAAACCCTTCTTGACGTGCCATCCATTGCTGCTGCCATGGGAGCTGCAAATTATGGGCACCATGAGGGCTGCCGTCATGTGATGCTCTCACAAGAGAACCCGGGTGAGGAAGCTTATTTTATGTAAATAGCTGCTGCTGCAGCTGTATCCCACAGCCTGTTCTTCTGGCTGGTCCTACAATGCTGACTGCAGCCTAGAGACCCGTGGAGGGCAGATTCACAGATCAGGCCAGGTTTCCAATGGAGTCAATACACCTTTTGCCTTTGATGTCAATGGAAGAAGGATCAGGCCTAGCCTCTTGCTCTACGTCCTTAGGATGAGCGGACACCCATTTTTAAGTGGATGGTTGTGTGCTGATCAAATGAGCCTGCTTCCTACTGCTCTTTCTCTTGAGGACCCATGACGTGGGTCCAGGGCAGGGTGTGGAGTTAGTCTTCATTATTACACAGTAAACAGTTCAGTGGCCTGTCAAAGAGCATGCCTGGCCAGTAGTGCCCCGAATGGCTGGCTGTGGTGAACCCTGCCTCAGTTTCCTCTTCTCAGGCCACTTTAAAAAGTTCAGATGTTCCAGATATTCAAAACATTCCACTTCTGGAATTCAATTGATTAAGTCCTGCAAAGAGTCTTTCAAAACAGGACTCAAGCCTACAGTCTTCACCCCAGTTTCCGCTGGGCCTAGCCTCTCCTTGCTGATGGTCTGTCTTCCTGGTCTCCTAACACCTCTTGCCTGGTTTTTGGGCCTCCCCTTCTGGCATCTTTCCCTCTGCTGACTCAGGGGTGCTGCAGAATTCTCTTTACTCCCTGCAGTGTCTACAGGCATCTGCCAGACATCTGCAGCTGTCTCCCCCTTTATAAGATCCACGTGCCTTTCCTTAAGCCTATTTGACAGCAGGTAATCAGTCCAGGTGCACTAGACTTTGCTCTGTTCTAAAGGGGCCATTCTGGGTTAGCCCAGTACACTGCTTGGCTGGGATAATCCCTGCGTCAAACCCAGTACATCTAAAGATTACAATTAAAGATGTAAAGAACTGGGAGTCTTACAGTCACAAACATGATGGTTCTCACCTTCGCTTTCATACATAGCACAATGGAGCAGGAAGGAAACAATGACACTCTTTCCAATTAAGACCGGATTGCTGTTTCTTCACTTGCAGCTGGTGTCCTTTTTAGCCATGCAAATGGTTTATCAGACAGCTCTCTCAGGACAGTCAATTGCTCTTTCTCCTGCTCTTGCCTTGACCTCACAAAGTGCTTAGCACTGTCTCATGCTCCTGAAACCTTCCCATGGTAAGGTCCAGACCCCCTCACTGCCTGAGTCTTCTTCATGGGTGCTTAGGTTTTCCCAGCACCAGACTCATAGATTCTATGGCCAGAAGAGACCACTGTGATCATCTAGTCTGATCTCCTGCATAACCAAGGCCATTGAACCTCACCCAGGAAACACTCCAACAAGGGGGCAAGCTGCATAGTTATTTACACTCCCACTTTTCTTAGGGGCAACTGATGTGTTTGTCTTGCCACAAGCTGGTTTTATAGCAAAGAATTTCCAGCTTGTTTTCATTTTGGTATTCAAAATGAAACCATTTTTCATTAAAACAATTAGATTTCTGTCCAATTTAAAAATGTGTGTTTATGATAAAAAAAAATGTTATCGACATTTTAATTGACCCAAATCGCCCTATATTTGTAAACCCACCCCCATTTTTGACCCCCAAAAATGCTTGCTTTCTCATTGCACGCAAAACCTCTGTTCTTCTGGCACCCATGCACTTGCTTGCAGTGATTTCTTGTCTTACTGGGTGAAGACTCCATCCCCTTGTTCTCAGAGCTGTCTCCAGTGCTGAGGGACAGCCCCATTGTCCCCTGCCTATGTGTCCGTGGTTTCAAGGGACATCTTATTCATCCTCTTCTCTTTTCTGTTTATTGCTCTCAGTGACACCTCTGACTGCCCCAATCACTACCTCTCCCCTATGCATGTCCCTCATCACTGTGGATTCATCAATGCTTTCCAAGTGGGACACTGCTGCTTGCCTGCGTTAGCCGCCCCCTGCGCATTTACGTCTGCATGATTAAGGCACTGTAATGAAAAATGATCACTTGCTTTAATTCCATTGCAGGGGGGGGGGGGCGGCATTGGATTAACTTCTGTTTCTCCCCTGGCCTTCATTTTTATGTTCTTTCTAAAATTGGGAGAATGAGTTCAGAAGGAAACTATCCCCCATCCTCCCCAAAATATCCCCTCTCCCTGCTTCATTTTCATCTTTCTCTCCTCTAACAGCCTTCCTCAGACCCACCATAATCTCTTCTTCAGCCTTTGCCAAGAGGCAGGCGAACAGGGCTTTGCTGTGTTGCAAAGCACCCCAGTGTTTTGCTGTTGCTTCTCCTGGGAGACAGGTTAATGGTTGGGTGAGGCTGTTGCTGGAGTGCTTCAGAATTCCAGCTGTGCTGGGTGCCTGGATGCACCAACCATTCCCCACTTATACTGGGCTGAATCCATGCTACTGCCAGGGCTTGAGAAATGTACTAGACCCCTAGTCAGAGGGCTAAATCTATTAGCCAGAGGTCAATCTAAGAGGTGAAGGTAGGCAGAGGAGGAGGACCGTAAGGTCCAGTGGAAGCACATTTGAGCAAAATATCTGAGTCTTTAGTGACCCTTCACACTAATGTTATCCCAGAAGCACCCAAGGTTTAAATCCTGCCTTGGGTCACAACATGTGAGTGATCTTTGCTGGCTTCTTCCTCAGTGGACAATGTCCTGCTCCATATCAGAATCCCAACCTCCCCCCCACAGACACACACATGCAGTTGGGCCTGAGTGATCTTGTCTACTCTGAATGGAGAGACTAGGTCAGCATAGAGGGGTGTACTAGCTGATTGTGCTGTGCCTGTCTATGAGATGCCTGGTTAACTGTAAGTACCAAAGGCAGAAATTTTCAAAGCTGCCTAGGAGATTCGGATGCCTGGTTCCTGGCATCCCAAATCCCAGAGGTGGCTTTGGAAATCCCATCCTAGCAGCTCGGAGGCCAGATGGCTGTTGGAAGTGAGCCAAGATGTCTCTTTTATCCTGTGTTTGATTAAAGGAATGAACTCTCTAAAGCCCTGCTAGCCCTGGGATTGGAGCGACGTGTGACATCCAGTCCTTCCAAGCAGTGCTCGCTTCAGCATGCTGCTAATGCCGCACTTTAAAATCTCTCTTTCTGTTACAGCCTCACAAAGAGCAGCAGCAACCAAGTATTTAGAATGTCTTGCCTGTAAACTCCTCTGCCAGAAACATTTGATAGAGACACATGCTCACCTCACACATACACATGCACCAGACATATTTGATGAAGGCATTTGTTAGCAGAGATACTACAGTGTATGTTCCTGCTGCCACTGTCTCTGATTTGGTAATAAAGAGGATATTTTTAAAGTGCTGTTCTGATGGTTGCTTTACATTTTGGTCTGTATTATGAAGAATCTGTGTCAGCAGTTTAATACCCAATCATTGCTTGGAGGAATTTGGACTGTTTACTATGTAGAGCACAGCCAGTTCCTCTGTGCTATTAATTGACAGACAGCAATGCTTTCTCCACTGTCTTCGAAGACTTGGTCTGTCTGCTCAGCTTCTGCCATCTAGGAGGGGAAGCTAGCTGGAAATGCACGACTGGATTATTAGCAAATATGATATTATTTCAGTACAAATGTATCTCTTGATACCTGCGGTCTCAAATACTCTGCCTAATGATCATGTTTTATATATAGTTTATAGTTTTCTTTGCTTGCATGCATCACCTTCTACTATATCTGCATTGTAAAATACCTGTACAGTGTGTCTGTGTGTAAATTACATAGATCTATAATTACACCCACATAGAGAGAGAACTATCCATATTTATATATAGGAAAGAGGGAATGTCTTAAACACACAACCTCTTTTAGGTCACACTTTCTAATAATTACAGTGTAGTTACACTATGGTTGTGCTTTTTAGGCTACCTGTAATTACCACTAATTCCTACAACTGGAAGGGTCACCAACTGATTGAGAATAAATACACTGTAAACAGGATGTAGTTAATAAACCTGGATTGGAATGGTGTATGTATTAAATGCACCCAAGGGAAGCTAAGTAAAGCAGTCATGTCATTGAGCTTCTGATTATATGAATTAATAGTAGTTACATAATGAAAAGCCAAATCACAGCACTTGTATCAAAAGTGACTTTGATGTAGTGTTACAATTACAGTGAGTGCAGTGTAACTACACTATAAATACAGAGCCCTTTTTAGAGTGTGACCCACCCTTTATTCACCAATATTATCATGATCAAAAGTGCCAAGTGCATTTAGCTGTGATTCATAGGGCAATATTGTTTATTCCTATCCCGACTGCTGTTATGTGTTGGGGAAAATACCAGGGAATCTCCCAAGCTTTTTCCTGAACATTCATGCCTAAAATACTTAATTTGTTGTTTGACAAACTTCTTTAAAACAGGAGACCAAACAACCAATACAGGAGCACAACACTGCCATCAGACTTAGGCTGACCGACAGAACAACAGTCAAAGTGAAAAGTTTGCAAGCAGCTTGTCTGGAAATTTGCAGTGCCACTCTAGGAAATTCTTAGGCAGAATGAATAAGTGCATGGAAATCTGGATCAGTTCAGGAAGGATTTGCTGACCACAGCTGGGGCTAAATGGGTAATGAATATTATTCCAAGCCAACATTTGGACCAGCTCTAGTTTTGTGCATGGGCAGGTCACAGGAATGAATACCCCTGTTAAGTAATATATCCTGGGGCCTGGAAGACTAGTTTGAAAATCCTAGCAGTTTCTTTTGGTTGTATGTCTGTGCTGTGGTACCTATTCTCGCTGCTTTAGCATTTTGTGTCTGTATCTAAAGCGTGTATGCGAGTATGTGTTTTCCTTCCTCTCTCTCTCCAGGGTTGCAGGTTTCCCCACAGCAATCTCTGAGCAGCTGACAGTGAGTTGTTTTTCAGGCTCCAGTACCTGTCTCCACCAGGCAACCGGGTGATTTTGTGATTAAGGGTATGTTTATCTGCAATACCCATAGCATGAAGTCTCAGAGCCCAGGTCAATTGATACCCAGCCCCTTGCAGGGTTTCACAGTCCAGGCTCCAGCCTGAGCCCAAATGTCTACACTGCAATTTTTAGCCCCACAGCCTGAGCCCTATGAGCCTGAGTCAGCTGCCCCAGGCCAGCTATGGCTGTGCCATGCCGTGGGACTTTTATTGCAGTGTAGACATACCATTAGGCACTAGACTGAGGCTCAGGAGAGGAGCGTTCAATTCCCAGCCCTGTCGCTGACTGACTGTATGACCATAGGCAACTCACTTAATCTCTCTCTGCCTCATTTCTCCATGGAGTAATATGGTCTTTCCCCATCTTTCGCCTTGTTTATTTACATTATAATCTCTGCAGGCAAAGACTGTCTCTCACTGCTTGTCCGGCTCCTGTCACGATGGCTGGATGATTTTGGTCAGCTGGTGCCTTACCACAAATAAGAAGACACTAATTTCCCATAGAACCCCACTTCCAGACTGTGCTGCGGTATTGAAGGGGCCATCAAGTCTAGAGAGTCTAAGTAGGTGAGAGACATTTTAGCATGTAGTCTCTGGGTCTTCCTCAGGGGTTGTGTGGTGTCAGTGCTTCCTCTCCTGCCTCTGCATTGAGTTAATTGAAAGCCGTTTGTGCACTGAAAGCAAGCTGCCGTGTCTTGGGCTCTTGTGCGAGCTGCCTGCTCTCATGCTGCTGTTTTACATTGATAATTCATCTGGAGATCAACATTTACAATTAGCTCTATTAAAGAGGGCTCATCATTCATTTATGAGGCAAGGAGGCTTATAGAGAAGAGTGTGTGTGTGTGTAGGTGTAGGGAGCATCTCTGCATGCACAGTGCTATAGATGGGATTCTCTTCTGGTTGAGCACCTCGCTTATTGCAATTCATTGTAGGTGGGGAGAGCAGGCAGGCTAAGTGAAAGGGGTACTAGTTTTGGGTCTCTCTTTATTGAGAGTCTCAGCTGGGAAGGCAAGCAATGAGTCCTGGAGGTTGGACCCTCTTGTCCCTGGAGGTGGAGTCTGAGTCTGATTGTGAGGCACATGGGCAGGGCAGGGCAGGGAGGGGAAAGCTTCCTCTGCGGTTGTCAGGGTTGTAAGCGGGCTGTGGATACACAAGCGTCAGTCCCTGGAGTCATCCCTCCAGCACCCTTTCCCAGCAGTCATTTCCCCTGAATGAGAAAAAGTGATAGCCCCAGGTTGTGGAATGTTTCTATTGGCTTCATATCATGTTAAATTATATTATTTGCTCTTAACCCCTTGCTTGTATCTGGCTGCCCCTTTGCATAGCCAATATTTGGGGCCTTGCTGAGTTGTTTCTGTTAGGAGAAGAAATTGCTTATACAAGTCAGGTATTTCTTTGGTGTCCTATTTATTTACAAAGGATGGATGCATAGTGCTGTTTCCCTGGAAACAGTAGAAACAAAAAAGAGGCAGTTCCCTTGTTCAGAAACCCAACCCTGCTTTTCCAGTAAGTCCTGTGCCCCCCAAAAGCTCTGTCTTTCAGCTTCCTCCCATGGTCACATTGACCGCAGCTTCTCTTGCTCTCCTCCTGGCTTTCTGCTTGCTTTTTGCCTCTTTCTGCCTCTCTCACATGGACACACACATTGCAAATGCAGGGGCTGAGGCAATAAGCTGTTGCAATCTGTTCTCAAGGAAACCTTAGTCCACGTCTTAGCTTCTGCTCAGGCCTTGCCATGTTGGCCAGTACCTTGGGTGATGGTTTCTATAATTTCAGCTCTCACTACACAAAAAGGCATTTAATTTCTCCTTCCATTTAGTCTGAATGCAGTGTGCTTAGCACATCCATCAGCTTTAACCAGGTCTCTGACTGAGGGGCAGCTATTAATACTTTACAGCATAACGATATATATACATAAGTCCTTTGTAGTATGTGACATGCCTATCTCAGAAATCTCCCCTCTTCTATTCTTTTATGCTGGCAGTTGAGATCAGGAAGGCATGCTAAGGTAGTCCCTAGATGTGTTCATCTGGAGTCAGGATCTTCATAGCAGAGAGCTCTGGATCAAGCCCTTCCATCAGCTGGTGCCTGAGTCTGTGTGGCCTTTCATGATGCACTGCCAAACCTGTTTGTCCAGGCTTTTTCTAAGGGGTGTCCTGAGTGGGCAGGGTCTCAGTTTGTGTGATTGGGTGTGTTTTAAGTGTTGACACTAGGTCAGCTGGAAGTGTTTATGCTTATAGGCACTGATTCTCTTCTCATCTGCATTGGTTTTGTAATGGGGTCACTCCAGTGACTTCACTGGAGTTACTGCTGACCACTGGAGTCCCTAGAGATTAGGGATAAAGCTAAGTAAATATAATTTCAGAGGCAGAAACAGGAGGATCACATTTCTCACAGGCCCAGATAACAAGAGCACTGATTTTTGGGACAATTCTATTTCAGACTCCTAAGTGCCTCTCTTCTCCACTCCATTGCGACTGGTTAATGCCAGTGCCTCAGCCCTCTGCAGCTCCTAGCTCCGCTTCCGTCTTGGGCTCCCAGATCCATGGCATGAAGCATCTAGCTGGCCTGGCCTGGACTGGCAGCTGTCAGATGTTCCAAGTTTTCTCGAGCGGGCTTGTCAGGCAGCTGTTTCCGGACTCTCTCCTTCTCCCCTCCCTGTATCTGGGTTAGAAACATATTTTGACAGGCCAGTGATGCAGAAAATAACTTGCTGCTACCGAACTGTTGCATCCCTTGACCCCAATTAGAATGCGGTGTATGTAAAAGTGTCAGCTTCCAGCTTTCTCTCTTCCTCTGATCTTCCTAACCAAAATACCCATCGTCCAAGTCATGCCTGAGCGTTTCATCAGGGGAAATAATTGCTGAGGTGTGTAAACATAGGAATGACTAGAGTGGCTCAGCCTAGTGGTCCATCTAATCCTGTCTCCAACAGTAGCCAGTACCAGCTGCTTCCGAGCAAGATACAAGACATCTTGCAGAAAGTACTTATGGGATGACCTGCCGCAGGGAAAGTTTTCTCCTGACCCTTTTGGTTAGAGGTTGGTTTGGGGCCTGAAGCACGAGGATTTACATTCATTCCAAAAATCTTTTTTGGGAATTTCTGTATATTCACTGTTCTATCTGCTAATTAACCTGCCTCCTGAGGCCATGGAAAATGGGCCACGGCACCAGTCAGTGAGACCAAATTCACCATGGAATATGCCAGTGTAGCTCCAGGCTATTCACAGGACTGACTCAGTTTTCCCCTTTGTCTTCAGTGTTCATGCTCCTGCCTCTCACCTTGCTGTTAACAGGTCCGTTGCTAGCTCCCTTCATGCAGGCTGGCATAGTCATGCCATCTTCCTGTTCTCTTGCATGTAAATGCCAATGTGGGCTGGTGAGACGTACCATGGTGTAACAGGCCGTATGGAGTGAACAAGGATGGGGAGGGAGTCAGCATATGTTTTGGAGCTGTGAAATGCTCTTCTAGTTGGTGATGGCTACTAAGGCAGGGTGATACACGCAGTGTAAATAGCTAGTGAAAGCTGTAAGAGATCAGGACGTGCGTGTAAGGGCAGGGATGGGGCTGAGCCAGAACACTGGTTCTGAATATGCCCTCTATTCACTCGAACTTGGGGACATTAGCATTGCAGTTTGGACCCATCTCAGCTAATGATAATCCTGCATGGGTTACTTGTATCTGCCCGAACTTATGTGTGGGGCTCTAAAATATGTCTCACTTGGACTCCTAAGTACCCTGGCTGCTAATATCAGTCGGGTAGAGACCTCAGAAGATGCCATGAACATTAAGATCTTCATATAGGTTAAACGTCCCATGCCCTGCATACCTTTCATAGGCACGAGAGATCCCCATGGCACTTTGTGTAAGACTGTTGGCTTGTCTTGGTGCCCCAGCCAAAAGCCTCTCAGTGTTGTGCTGCCATCACCTCTCCCGAGGTGGCTGCATGTTGGTGGTGCTGTTTATCTGTAGTTCCAAAGCACTTTGAGATGAAAGCTGTTATTATAATGTCTTGTGGGAGCAAAGGTTCCTCCTAATGATAGCTCTGCATCCTGAAATTAAACAGCAGGCATGGAAGTACTGCAAGAATTTTGTACGATCTTCAGAAACCCTGCCATGAGACCGTATCACATGAATTATTTTATTGGGAGTAAATTCACCACAAGCACCAGGACAGCAAAAAAAATATAGCAGGGGATAAGGAGCCTAATAGACAGCTCCTAACACATGCATCCCATTTAAGACAATTCCGTCTGCTCAGCTGCGGGGTCCCCAGGACCCCATTTAATTGTTGAGGATGACCCCGGCCATGACTCTTTCTTCCCATGAGGTCCATAGCCAGTGTTTAGGATTCTTCAGCATGCATCGTGCTCTTTGGATACTGATGCTGAATTCCTCCTTCATTATCTTTCCTGCTGACATCCCCTCTGGCCCTATTAGGCAGACACTGGGTTGAAGGTGGAATAACATTTTGCTATCGGGTGGTGTGCTTCTTTGGAAAGAGTCATTTCACTGCTGCCCTGGGGTGACTACCTCAGAGAGTGGCCTGTAATAAGTCTGGTCACCTTGACTTCTTCCATAACGTAGCTGTACAAGGAGGGTCCTTCCCAGCGGCCTTTGTGCCTTTGTCTTCCTCACAAGCTGGTTTACCTATAAATATTATTCTGTAAATAGATCCAAATTCCTAAACGGTTTGCCTCAACGTTGTGTCCTGCAATGATGGAGAATACATCTGCAGAGAAGATAACTAATCCAGCCTCCAAGTCAGTACAGGATTGCACCCTCCAGCATGTTCCCCGTCCCAGGCAACAAGGTGCATTCCCCACTTTCTTTGGGAGACTAGGCTGCAGGCTGATGACTCTGCCTGCTAGGAAATTTATTATGGGCTTCAGCCCATGTTATCCTCTGTTAAACTTTATCCCATTTGTCGTAATGCAACCCTAAGCAATGTGTCTCCCTTCCTGGGCCTCATTATTGACAGAGGAAAAGCTTCCAGTGGGGAGTTTTGCCTGCCTGCCTGATTTCTATGCATCTATGGTACTTATCTGGCCCCCTTTACCATAGTTACTGAGCACCCCACAATCATTAATGTACTGGTCCTCACACCATCCTTGTGATGGAGATATTATCCCCGTTTTACAAAGGGGGAACTGAGGCATAGAGCCTAAGTAACTTGCCCAAGGTCACCCAGAAGGTCTGTGGTGGAGCAGCAAACTGAGCCATGGTCTCCAAAATAGGGCTGGCTGGATAACAATTCCATTTTGCAAAAAATGTCACACACATTGCCTGGGCATGTGAGGTCTGAAAGGGAGCAGAACTACAGCAGTCCTTACGCAATGCAGATCCATCGCTCCCTCTGCAGCGGAATGGAGGAGGCTTTATGGAGTATTATGGTGGGGAACAAAGGTGTGGCCAGTGGGTCAGCAAACTACACAGATCCACTAGCCAAAAAAACAGTGCAGGGGGAATATGGCACACTCTGGTTATTACTGCTGTCCGGAGTCGGTAGCCATGGAGTGGCTATCTGGGAGCTGTGTGGGCTGGGTGGTTATGATTCAGTGCCTCTCACTTCTGTGTACATCACCGCTTTAATGTCCTGAAGTGCTCTGTTCAGATTCCTGACCAGGGATCAGGGAAAATCAGTAAAGAAGTTGCCCCCAGAGAATCCATTCCAGATTTTATATCGATCCAGTGCATGCTGGGACAGGAGTTTAGGAGTGCTGTGTGCATGGTTATGCAGAGCAGAAATGGGATTGAATTTTCAGAAGGGCTTACATGATGTAGGAGTCAATGGGACTTGTACTCCTAAATCATCTAGGCACTCAGGAAAATCCTGCTTCTGACCAATAAAGCTTTGATTTTAAGTAGCTGAAGAAACAGTGACCTATGCAGAGCCCAGTTGATGGGGTCTGTGTGGGTGGTGATGATTTTACCCTTTAATCATGGCGGTAATTGCCAATTTAAAATGCAGCCTCTTTTTTTTTAACAAACAATCAATTCTTCCTTCTCCTTTGTTCTTTTAGGGGGAGACATTTCTGTTGTTGGAGTTCTGTGCAGGCTGGGCTCTGAGTAGGTCTTTAATATGAATGAAGCGGGTCGTGCAAGTGACAGGCAGTGGCCTGACACTGTTTGAGCCATGGTGACTTGAAGCGAAAGAGATTTTTGTCTCTTCATATGGAATGAGTGCCAGCTAAAGATCTCTTTAATAATTTGTGTCATGAAAAAATGCTCAGTAGGACAAAGTGCAGGCTGCTCGTGAAGCCCTCTAAACCAGATCAGGTGTAGCCTTTGCTTCCCCTGCTCCCTGTGGAGAGACACTGGTGATTTCTCTTCTCTTCCTGTGGGATCTGTCTATGGTTGCTGTGAGGGGTGCACAAGTGCTGGGATGGGCTAGTAAAAGGGAAGTCCATTAGTCACAAAAATTCCTACAGTGATAGCCTGGAACGCAGTGTTACTGTTGAGTAGAAACCTGATCTGGAAAACAATGATGTCCACACAATTCCAGCCCCGCAGCGCTCCAGTAGGAATGTCTAGAGCTGGTTGAAAACTTACAGAAAATGGAAATTTTTGCAAAAAAAGGTTTAGTTTTTGCTGAAAATTAATTTTTTTAAAGCTTATTGTTTTTAAAGCTTTAAACCTCCAAAATATCAGCTTTAAACGGAACTTTGTCCATTGTGAAAAACTGAAAAATAATTGATTTTTGTTTTGACTAAAACATGAAATTTCTAAGGAACTGTTTGACAAAAACGAAAAAAATGTCATTTTAGTTAAAAAATTTCATGGGAATAATTTGCTGGTTAGTTCTACAAATGACAAAACATCAATTGGAAGCAGTTTATCATGAGAACATAAAACACTGCAGGATTGTATTAATATTCCTGAATTTAAACTCCTGATCCAAATATCACACAAACAAAGTTTGTTAAGAGTTATTCAGACATGCTCAAACATTGGGAAAGGTTTTTAATCAGATTCCAAAATTTACAAATCTACCCCTTTCTGGTATATTTTCTAATAAGGGATTTGAAATGGGTGTTGCCCAGGTCCCCAAGCTGGGCGTGGACACTTAGAATGTTGTTTTGTACAGTAGTCTTATCCATTAAAACATTGGCTGTAATAATTTTTTAGTAAATAAAGAATCTCAAAGCGTTTTACAAAGATGTCTTCATGTTGTTCTCCCCATTATACAGATGGGGATGCTGAGAACAGCAAAATTAAGTGATTTGTTCAGGGTCAAACAGTGCCAGAGGCAGAGCTGGTGAAAGAACGCCGGTGTTTTAACTCATGGGAGGCTGCTTCAGCAACTATTCCCTGATACTTTCCCTTCCATGATGTAAAGTTTAGAAGCCTCTAAATCTTTATGATTC
Source organism: Emydura macquarii macquarii (assembly GCF_026122565.2). NCBI lineage: Eukaryota > Metazoa > Chordata > Testudines > Chelidae > Emydura > Emydura macquarii. Next base: position 6,102,816 of record NW_027133607.1, on the reverse strand, counting down.
TAGAGCCCCATCCTCTTCTAATCTGGCCCTGGGTGACTCCCCAGGCTTATATGACACACATGAAAGGCTTAGAGAAAAAGCAGAAGCTGTTGACAAGTGACCTGTCCTCAAGGTGAGATCACATAATGGGAAGTGAGTGCTGATGATGAGCGGCTTCTAATTGGCTATGTTGCCACTGGATATCCTGGTGCAGATTTGTGGGGAGAGAATTAAATTGATATTTTCCAGAATAGTTTTCTACGGACCTAGTGGATGATTAAAATACACATTGGTTGATGTTTTCAGCTTGATGGGGTCCTTTGATGACCTTTTGATTAAAAATCCTGTAGCTTCAAACAATGCAGCTTTTCCACCTCCCTGGATAATGAGATATTGAAAAGACTTATTGCTGTAGGCTGCATCTGGCTCAGCCTCCTTCACCCCCTGCTTACTAAACATTTGCTTCCTAGTATTGTCCAGTTCTTCATGACTCCACTTCTGGGCCTCCTAATGCTCCCTTTGGGAGACCCTCCCACAACCTGATAGATCTAGCTGTCATAAAGTTATTCCTCATACTCATCCTAGTTCTTATCAGTCTGTCACTTTTTCAACTCATTGGGCTAATAGTTTTCCCATTACAGAAGCTGTCTGTCTTTGTCCTTTCACTCTAGTCTGCCCAAGGGAACTTCCTTTGTCATGCACATGCGGAGGGTTAGACTACAGGACTTTACAGGTCTTTTTTCCTTTCTAACTTGTTGAATTTCCAGGGGAATTGATCTGCTATGTACTCCAATGATATTTGAAAGAGGACTAGCTTTAATGTAGTGAGCAATCAGGACATCACTGTTCCCAAACTCCACTGGCTCTGATGCCCTCATTCTACAGTTCAGGATGGCCCCTGGCTAGAGGGATACTAGGTCGTCCTCAGTTACAGATATGGTGAGTGGCATGGAAGGCTGACGGGATATGGACCACTCCAATCCCTGTGAGATTTGGGGTTTCTCAGGTGTCCAGCAGGGTTTACTGTGACGTGAGGTGCAGAGGAAACATGGAACACAGAGAAAGAACAAAAAGGATCATCTCCTCTTGGCCTTGATCACATGGAAAAGCGAAGGAACCTTGTGATCCCCATCTGGCTCTGACTGGATGAAATTCATCCCCTGTGCAGAGAGCCAGCAGAAGGTCATCTAGCCCATCCCCCGTAGGTTAAGGTTGTGCATAAACCTTGCCCTGGCCTTGTGCACAGTGGGGTGAATATCACTCTTTTGCGTCGTCATTTTACATTGCGTTTTCTATCCGGCCTTCCTCTTTGTAGGAGCCTTAACCAGACAAGCAGCAGTGTGTTAGAGGGGGACATTAACGCACATTGCTGATCAAGCAATAATGAAATTAATAGCCTCTTAAAGCTCTTACATTAACAATGGAGTCAGCGTGTCAGTGGGTATTTACAATGTAAGTTACACAAATGTCATTTTAGTACACTGAGCAGTTCATATTTGCAATCCTCTGCTGCAGCAGTAAAATCAATCAGCTAGTGGGAAGAGAAACACACACACACACTCAGAGGATATATTAGCATTAAGGGTGCTGGGCCAGGTTTTCCAAAGGTTATCGGGGAGGCACATTATCTTTCAAAAGGGCTTGTGTTTATGAATGCAGAGGTGCACCCTGAATCCCCAGAGCAAACTAAGTTAGATCTTGGATCTGAATTCAGCAAAGGAAAAATATGGTGGAGGGTTTGAAATCTACTAGATCATTCAGTCCATTCCATCCCAGCTACGGCCCATGCAGTGAATTATCCAGGGCTTTGGCCAGCCTGACTTTAAATGTCTGGGCTTCCGCTACTTAAGTGAATTCATTTTCTCCTATCTGTTGGCCTGACCCGTAGGCATGCTGAATATGGATTTGGGACCCTTTCACCCACTAGATGTGGGTGGTTGCCTGTGCAGCTGGAGTCTGAAGTTCTGATGTTGACATTTTAAAGTCCTGGAGAGGCTGGATAATGGGCAGAGATGAGCTTGAACCAAACATTACAAGCTCCAAATAGCCCTGAACTTTGAAGAGCTCCACTAGGTGCCCTATGACATGATCTAACGCCATTAAAATCTATGGAAAGACTCCCACTGACATTTATAGGAGTTGGATCAGCCTTTCGTATCCAGTGTTGTACCCTTTTACCCTCTGGGATGAGAAAATATTGGGGCTTTTGGAACTGGCATGTGTGTGCCAAGAAAGGAGAAAGAATTCATATATTTGTTGCCATTCCCTGCGTGTATGAAATGTTCCTTCCTTAGGAGATCCTGCTCTGCCACTGACTTTGGACGAGTCCCTTGCTCTCCCTCTTCCTCAGTTTATCCCCTTCGTAAAATGGGGGGAGCTAATCTTCACTTTGCAGGCTGGTTGTAAGAACTGAACAATACATATTTGTATAGATCTTTGGGATCCTTGAATTTGAGGTTCTATCCAAGTTCAGAATATTAGTGGCATGTTGAAGTATATTGGCTTGTTTTGATATCTGGCAGATAACATCTCCCAAGCTTTCATTTGTCCAGAATGGAAGTGGGGACCCAAAATCCAGCACTTGGAGGATTAAACAGTGCCTTCATTTCTTGTATCTTCAAGGGCACTTTTAAGATTTGGCATGTTTTAGGAGAGTGTACAAATACCAGATTCTGATGGGCTAGGAAGAACTGAAGTCAGTGAGGTTACACCAGTGATGAATTCGAAATTGGCCCTCTGCTCTCTCCCCACTTTCCCCAGCACAATATGATTTCAAGGCAAGGCATATAAGGAGTACAGAGGCATGGGACCTGCTAATACAGGTGTTTGTGCTGCTGCAAACTCTCAAGGCTTAGCAGAAGAACTGATGAGCCAGAGCATTTTGGAGAGGAATTTTAAATGGTTGAAATCAGCGAGAAGAAGTGTCAGTCAAGTGGCCCAACAATGCTAGGAAATCAGTGCTGAATTCTCAATGAAGAGTGTGCAGGGAAAATGATACCATTTGTTTGCAATTCTAATACAATGAATCAACAGATCGCTTGCAAAATGCTCCTAATGAAAATGCGCATAATAGATGTTCAGAACCAAGAGGGAGAGAGAACAAGGTGTGTGTGTTGGTGGGGAGAGAATGAATCCAAAAGAGGATTTCACTGCTAAATTTTGAAAGCAACTGAACCCTGCAGCATGGGCCTGTTATCCAGGAATGCCCAATAGCTTGGCAACAGAGGACATAAAACTCAGCCAGGAGAGGTTTCAAGAAGGAACCATATACTGTGGGTGGTGAACCAGTTTAGAAACATAACAACCCTGTGAGCCTAGAACCTAATCCATATAGGATCATCTGTATGTCCTGAACATCTCAGCTAAGGGGAAGGGTGGCTGGTCCTCAAATAGCCCCTGTACCCTCCTCCTATTACCCCACAATTCTTACTTGCTGGCAAAGCTTCTTGGTGAGAAGTCTGTGTTAGCTCCTTGCAGCACTGGGGTTTCCTCTTTAGGGGGCCTCCCAGGGCAAACTGCTCCCTTCTATATAAAAGATGGGGGACTGGGCAGCTTGTTCCTTTAACCCAGGCAGTGGCTTCACAAAACTCTGGCTGGGATGATTTATTTGGGGTTGGTCCTGCTTTGAGCTAGATGACCTCCTGATGTCCCTTCCAACCCTAATCTTCTATGATTCTAGGATCTCGTTTGAGCTGCCCTGTTAAACTTTAATATACATCCATCAGTGTTTTGCAGGAGCATGGTCAAGGGGGATCCTGCATTCCTGAAAAATTAGTGGTCCCTTGCCATGCACTCTAGGCCTGGTCCGAGGCCTGCTGAAGTCAATGGGCAACCAGGCACTCTGAGAGTCAGTGACAAACTCTGGAGGGAGCTGCATATAAGGGTATGTCTACACTGCATCTAAATACCACAGTTGGTTCATGCCAGCTGACTTTGGCTTGTGAGGGTCAGGCTATGAGGCTGTAAGATTATGGTGTAGACATTCAGGCTTGGGCTGGAGCCCAAGTCTGGGACCTGTGAGAGGGCAGGGTCCCAGAACCTGGGCTGCATCCCAAGCCCGAACATCTACACCAGTTTTGCAGCCCAAGCCCCACAAGCACAAATCAGCTGACACAGGCCAGTTGCGGGTGTTTAATTGCAGTGTAGACATACCCTCAGCTCCTTCACCAGAAGTTGGTGAAATCCATCTGATTTAGTTGGGGCTGGTCCTGCTTTGAGCAGGGGGTTGGACTATATGACCTCCTGAGGTCCCTTCCAACTCTATCTTCTATGATTCTATGATAAAGAGGGGTCAGGCTGATTAGGCCTTGGGCTGGGGGGTAAGGGGAAAAAGAAAAGAAACCCTGACGTCCTCCACACCAAATGGAGAGGCTTGGGTGGTATAATTCCCATATTTCTAGAACATTTATTTCTGGTTCATGCAGGGGCAAACACAGCTTATGACCCCATCCCCAATGGAGTAGAGCAATTAAGAGTGTTATGTAACAGTAGGTGATGTGGTAGGACCAGAGAATTTGAATGGTGTTTAATGAGCAAGATGATCCAAGGGATTGTCTATGATTCTTTCTGAGAAGAGTACTATAGAAACAGAGTGATTGTCACTGGTGTGAGCTGGCTTTGAGCTCCTGAGTGCTCACTGAGTTGGTTTATCCCTCTGTTGGCTTTCTACACACCCAGGTAGATCATAAATTGCAGGAATGTACAAAATTTAAGGGTGTTTCAAGGAATTTTTAGGCCAACATCATGTGTCCATAGGTTGAGGCATGCTGGAGCAGTTGGGTGCTTGAATCCCAAACTCCTAATGGAATTAGGAGGTTACAATGGATAAGAAGCTGGATATGAGTCAGCAGTGTGCCGTGGTTGCCAAGATGGCTAATAGCATATTGGGCTGCATTAGTATGAGCATTGCCAGCAGATCGAGGGAAGTGATTATTCCCCTCTATTCAGCATTGGTGAGGCCACATTTGGAGTATTGTGTCCAGTTTTGGGACCCCCACTACAAAAAGGATGTGGACAAGTTGGAGAGAGTCCAGCAGAGGGCAACAAAAATTGAGGGCTGGAGCACAAGACTTATGAGGAGAGGCTGAGGGAACTAGGCTTGTTTAGCCTGCAGAAGAGAAGAATGAGGGGGATTTGATAGCAGCCTTCAACTACCTGAAAGGGGGTTCCCGGGAGGATGTAGCTAGGTTGTTCTCCATGGTAGTAGATGACAGAACAAGGAGAAATGGTCTCAAGTTGCAGTGGGGAAAGTCTAGGTTGGATATTAGGAGAAACTTTTTCACAAGGAGGGTGGTGAAGCACTGGAATAGGTTACCTAGGGAGGTGGTGGAATCTCCATCTTCATAGGTTTTTAAACTGCGGCTTGACAAAGCCCTGGCTGGGAGGATTTAGCTGAGGTTAGTCCTGCTTTGAGCAGGGGGTTGGACTAGATGACCTCCTCAGGTCCTTTCCAACTTAATCTTCTATGATTCTAATTGTGGAATTGGCAGAGAACACATGTAGTGTTCTCCCATGCTTTCCCCCTCCTATCTATGGATTTTAAATCTGTGTAGGAGGCTGCTGCAGAAGCTCCCCAGTGAAGCAGAGAGGCTGAGTCACTTTGGAGACAATGTTTTCCTAATTTTACTAAGGTTTCTTGTTCAGTGTTAGAAGAAAGAGACTCTCTTGGATTCTTTACCTTTATCACGTGACAGCCAGCAGTATTTTCCCTCTGTGAAACTCCTGGGGATGTCTGGATTCCATCCAAGACTTTTACAACTGGTTTGGACAAAAAAAACCTGAACAGTGATAGATGTGCCAGGCAGATCGTTCCCATAGTCATAGCCAGATTTCCCAACCAATCACCAGCAGGCAGGGCAGAATCCAGACTTCATGAGACATGCTGGAATTAAAATCCCTACGCTTTAATTTACATGCTGCTCCTCTTGGCACTGGACAGCTCCATGCAGCTGTTTCAGGAAATGGAGAGTACACAGCAATTAAACACCCGTAGCTGGCCTGTATCAGTTGACTTGGGCTGTGAGGCTGTAAAATTGCTGTATAGGTATTCAGACTCAGGCTGGAGCCTGAGCTCTGGGACCCCCTGAGAGGGGAGGGTCCCAGAACTCGGGCTCCAGCCCAAGCCCAAACATCTACCCTGCAATTTTTAACCCTGAGAGCCTGAGTCAGCTGACCCAGGCCAGCTGCAGCCATGCCATGTATCTTTTATTCCAGTGTAGATGTACCTAGAGTTCCCTGACCCCTCTCCTTCTACCCCACCTTAACTGCCTGTAAGATCAGAGTTGGTGTGTGCTGGATTATAATACTATTTTTGTCTTGCTTGTATTTACAGTGGCAGTTTCTCATTTTTTCCCTCTTTCTGTATCCCTCTTTTTCGTCCTTTTTTCAACTTGTCCCATTTTTCTTTTTCTCCCTGTTGTGTTTTCTCATATTCACAAAGGTCAAAACTTGTATTTCCAGCCTAGGTGACTTGTAGTTCAGACTGAGAACAACAAACAGAGACTCCATGAAATAGAGTGTGTGCACAGTGATTGGCTCAGTAACCTTCTGCATCTGAACTGAATCACACAACAGCAGCTTCTTCCCCTGTAGTGGAAAGAGAGAAATTCCTGGATTTAAAGAAAAGACGCTGCTATTCCCCTTGAGCTAGGTACATGAACCATGCCCTTTGACCTGAAGATTTGCTCCAATTCCAGACATTGGAGGCCAGATAGCAGTGTACCTGTACTGTGCGAGCCTCTTATATAGACAGGCAAAAGTGTTATTGCACTGATGGAACTAACTGGTTCCAAGCAGAAGTAAGTCCCATTGGTACAAATTGCAACTTTGCCTGTCCGTGCTGGGAATTGCAGTATTGCAGCTACACAGTGATATTAGGACAAATCCCCAATGGCTAGGCCTGTGTGGAGCATGTCCAGAGTTGTTATAATTAACCTTGGGTCCGATCCAGTCTGGTAATTCTTATGTTCCTATGATCTCTGTCTCCTCCACACTTTTTGAGAATATGCTGCAACCTCTCATGGTCCCTAGCCAATGAGAAAGATTGTTGGCTTTGTAGGGGTGGATGGGATTGGGAACCAACTATCATTGGGCTCAATATGTGGTAACTGAGTGGGAGAGTTTAGCGGCCTGTGATGTGCAGGAGACTAGATGATCTGGTGGTCCCTTCTGGCCTTGAGCTCTCTGATTCCACAATAACAGGCTGCACTGAATCAGCAGCCACAGATTTTCTGAATTTATCCCTCTCCCAGGACTGTCTGCAACACTAGAGCCGGTGACAAGCCCTTCCAGCTCAGGTTAGAGAGGCCGAGAGAGGTGATGGGCAAGATGAGGAAAGTGAGTGAGAAAAGACAGCCATACAGGGAGGAGGCACGTTTGATGGTAGTGAACTGTCACTGCTATTAGCTCCTGTGAGAAGACTAGCTCAGCAGATGGGGCATGGCTGGATTTGGTGGTTATTGTTTTAGAGCTGGAAGGGGTGCTCTCTAGTCACGTTTTTACATCGGGGTAAACTGCAAGCTAGATTCTTTACCAGCAGGACTTCGTACACTCCGGACCCCCTGGACCCCCCCCCCGGCTTGTTTTTATTTTTATTAAAGTTTATTTTTTCTCTCCTCTGTATAGCTGGAAAACACTGAGTTATCGCCAAGTTTATCACAGTCCCTGTCTTTCCAAGGCACTGGTAATTGGGGAAAGCTCAGTAGGGCTTTCGAGCACTGGTAACTGGGGAAAGCCAAGTAGGAGAGAGAACAGTGAGTTAAGGAAAATCAGAGCAGTGTGTAAAACGTTTGTGTTGAGGAACAGAGTAAACAGGGAAGACACAGAGTCTTTGTGAACTAGGCAAGGGGAGCCCTGCCATTTCGGTTTCTGCCAGTGAAATAAACAAGGCAAAGCTCTCCTCCACTCTTTCCAAAGGGCCCAAAGCAAATCAGCCACACCAAAAAAGCATGTGGGTAGGGTATGTTACTGAGACCAAGGAGACATGGGTTCAACTCCCCGCTCAGCCCCAGACTTCCTGTGTGGTCTTGGGCAAGTCACTGAATCTATTCTCATGTGTAAAATGAGGATAATATTTCCCTACCTCACAGAATGGTTAAGAAGATAAATCCATTGGTGATGGTGAATTGCTCAGATACTGTGGTTATGAAGGCAAGAGAAGTACTTAAGATAAGCGGGGAAACAAGTCTGGTACTTATGAGTTTGGAATATTCTTGCTTTGCCAATGGTAGGATTGGTGCCTAGTAAATATCCTCTTCTGTTCATCTTTAAGGATCCCAAGAACTTCAGAAACTAGAGAAATCCAGGACCCCTTCACCAGCTACTGAAGGGCAGCCACCTCTCAAGTGGAACATGACAGCTGTTTAATAGCACACAGCAACAATACACAGCAGTTTAGCACACAAAAAGAGAAATACCGGATTCATCTAATCAAAACAGCAAAAGGAAATTTTAAATAAGGCAGGATGCAAATGCCCAGACTTGAATATTTTTCAGGACACTAACTGAAAATGGGTTCAGATAGGTAGGTAGTATCAAGGGCTTTGAAGACAAGGACCAGAAGCTTGCACTTGATATAGTGATGAAAGTGAGACCAGTGGAGAGATTCAAAGATCAGGTGATTGTGGTAAGATGGACTGGCCAGGATCATCCTAGCCCCTGTGCTTTGTGCAGATTGGAAAGGGGTAATGTGACTGATGGGGGTGAGGGGCAAAAAAGGTTGCAGTTTGGGAGCTGGAAAACAATGAGAGAAAACACTGGATGGGAGCTTTTGCTGTTTGGACAGAGGGGAAAAGTCAGACCTCAGAGATGTATGTGATTGAGGAAGAAGTGAGAGGATACGGAAATGACCAGGATGTGAGGTGGCTACAGAGAGAGAGAGAGAGGAGCTGAAGATGACTCCCAAATTACAGGCCTATGTGATGGGAGAAAGATGATGACGGGATGGGGATGACCTCTCCATTTGAATCCAGGCTTCCAGAGGTAAAAGGCTAACATATCAATAACCCGCTGAGCCACTGAGTCTGCTCCCCATTAGGTCATGCGGCAAGTGAATACTATCCTTTCAGAGTCCATTTTATTGATAGTCATAAGGTCTCTTTGTGAGACGTCCTATCTGATGTCTGAATTATGGGAGATTGTTCAAAAGAAAAATCAGATGCTGTACAAACTGTGGCTGGTAAATGGCTTGGAAAGGGGAAGAATTGGTCCAAAAGTTTTGTGGTTGGAGAAAGTCTGGATAAAGCTGTCCCTGATTCCTAGTCATTTTTTTATTTCTCTCTGAACTTTGTGACTTTAGGCAGGACTATAAGCGGAAATAAGCCATATTTGCATAGAGGAGTTGCAAGGGATTTTAATGAGACAGGCCTTGATCCACTACCACTGAGATCTATTAATCTGAAGAAATAATGGGAGCTTTCCTGTTGACTTGGATGAATGCAGAACCAGGTGCTCAGTCTGCCGCCCAACCTTGCGAGGATGGGGAATATCATTTCTCTCTATTTTACAGTTGGGGGGAGGGGGTATGCAAAAGTTAAGTGACTTGTCCAAGGTCACACAGAGCCCATGGCAGAGTTGGTAAGCTCCTTGGGGCAGGGACCATCTTTTTGTTCAGTAATGTAAAATGTCTAGTACAATGAGGTCCTGTTTCAGAACTGGGGCACCTAGCCACTAAAACAATGAAAATAACACATAACAAGAAAAATGGAACCCAGGACTCCACCTATTCCAGCCCCCTGCTCAGTACAATATCATCCTTCCTTCTGTAATATATCAACATGCCACCAGAAAAGGCTGTTCTTGTGGCATTCCCAGCCCAGTTCTAGGGCCAGATCCTCAGCTGGTATAAATCCACATGATTCCATGGAACTCAAAAGAGCCATGCTGATTTACACCAGCTGACGATTTGGCCCGAGGTCTGGCTAAGCATCTAATGAGCCTCTTGAACTTTACATTCTAAAGGGATGATACTTCTTACTTTTCTTCTCAGACTTAGAAGGGCAGGAGAAGAGAAGATCTCATGGGAGAGGGTAAGGTATGTGCTGCAGGTACTCCCGGTAGGGAGCGATGCTGACCTTAGAGAGGCTTTCTTCAGCTGCTAGTATCCCCTGGACTACAAGAGGAATGGAGGCCCTGCCACCTCTCCTGCGGTAGAACACTGGATGTTTTGGCACGGAGATATTCTTTTATTTATAGTAAAATACTGCATATAGGGGCAGATCTTTCCCTAAACCTGGGTGCAAAGGTCTGCAGATCCCTAGAAGTGGTGTGGATCTATGGCACACAGGAGGGAGTGTACAATAATATATCCCGTGCCCTGACTCACAGCTCAATGGGAGGTCCCTGCTTGCTGCCACAAAGAGGTGGGATAGTTGTGGGCAGAGGCATGGCCGATGAGTCTGCTTCTAGCTGAGGCTCAAGCCCATGGAGAGATTCTGCAGCTTGCAGGGAAGAGTGGAGAGGCTCTTGTGTTTCCAAGTCCTCAGAGAACACCTGTGTGTATACCCAGATCTGTGAGGAGGGATTTGCCCCAGAGCGATGCTTGTTTTGTGGAGTGGGTGGGGACAATCTACAAGAGTCTTTGTGCTGTGCATGGTCGATTTGGCTTCACGTTTCTATCTGCAATACTGTCGGAGATTTTCCATGTGATATTTGTATCTGAATCCCACTGAAAGAGGTTTATAATGCCATAAATCCTCCTTTGCCAGCCCTCCACGTGCTGTGCTCTACCCATTCCACCTTCTGGATTGTGTCTAGAAGAGGGTATTTCACCTCTGTGGATAAACATGATGATTTTTTCATGAGCGTGGAAAAGCCAATAATTCATAAGCACGTCTGGGCCTAGCAATCGCTCGAAGGTCCCTGGCACAAACAAGAGACAGATAATCACCCTTCATGGGTGAGATATCTGATTTATTCCACGGAGAATCATTGGAGGTGTTTCTTAAAGCAAAACTCTGTAAACATTCATCAACTGCTGAGGGGGAAAGCGAATGGTGGGGGAGGGAAGAGAGAATTACTTACTGTGCTCTCCTGGAATTGTTATTATATTAAACTTGTGTTCTACGAATGTAAGTATTTCCCGATGCAGTTGAAGATCTTGCCTCTGGACAGCAAAATTACTATCCTCTGCCATAGTAAAAATTACCTGTCAGACTCCTTTAGGCAATTTAAGGCTGGTTAGTTCGGAGACAGCATTGCAAGCTGAAGATTGCATGGGGGAGAGCTTGAGGCGAGGGTTACTTTATTTATTTATTTTCGGAGTTGGTGGTCACATGTCATAATGTTATTTCCTGTGTCTGGCTGAGCTTGGGTGGTTTGACAGGCCCATATAAATGTGACGGGGCTGGAGACAGCTATTTCACTGCATATTTCATTTTTTTTTTTTTAAATGTGGAGCTAGGATAGTTCTTATTTAGTAATAATGACTATAAATGCTAGCTGATTTTGTTTGTGTGGATGCCCAGGATAAGTGATGATTCATATGGGTTATGATTTAGAAGAAAAATGCTGATCATTAATAATGTCCTACTAACTGATATTTTAGCATATGTGCTTGAAAGTCCCACCCAGTTTTACAGTTTTCAGTCATTCTTGCTTTGGGTTGTGTTGCAAATAACCCCACAAACAATGTAGTGATTTAGTCTGGATCTACTAAGCGTTGGGGTTGGCAGTTGATGATGAAAGCTGTTTGCTCTTGGGAGTGGGGGATATGATGGGAGAATGGAGAAAACCAAGGTCTGATGTCCTGATGCAATCAACATTGGGTACGTGTGATCAGAAACTCAGGGTAGTGTTGAAGGGATGGAATGTTGGAAGAAAGATGGGAACAGAGAAGCAATTCTACTTGTCACTCTTGTGATAATGGAGATTCAGAATCAAGGTAGGGGAAATGAACTCTTGCTGACATCATTAATTAATAACAGTGTAACCGTGACAGACGTTTGTGCAGAACCTTTCTTCCAAAGTCCTTTAGTGCTTGACAAACCTATTGCAGACAATGGACCTGCAGCAAACCCTTTCTCATGTGAGTCATTCTCACACAGGCGAGGCGCCCAGTTGAGTTCAGTGGGACTCCCTACTAGAGTAAACGTCTGTGGTATCACCTCTTACCTACACTCAAATAGTTCATCTACCACTGAAATTCCCCCTGTTGTGAAATATGGCAGTTGCTATAAGAGCATGGCAGCATCACCACATAACAGGTTAGGACAGGAAGTGAAGAGGGAAATTTGGGAGTGAGGGATGGGATTTTAACCACCCACATCCTAGTAATTCAAAAGGCAAGAAATGCTGAATTTTTCTCTGTCTTTGTAGGACCTTTGCTCTTTGAGCCCTCCCTTCCTGGCCACCCTCACCTCCCCACTGCCATCCTCCCAGCCATGCCTGTGATATCAGGGCTGCTTTTCAACTTAGTATTTTTAGTGACACAGCCCCTGGGCACAGATCTAAACAAAAACTCCAAAGTCAGAAGCTTGGCGAGGGGAGGAATTTGGAGTCAGCTGGAAAACTTTGTCTATAAAACTAGAGTTTATATATATTTTTCTCTCTTGGCACTTCCATCCCTTTGGGGTTGTCTTTCTCTATCTAGATAGCAGCATCTTACTGGAGGAGGGATAATAGCTGAAGTCCATGAAAAGACAATAGCCTTGTCTTGTAAACCCATAATATATTGGTCAACCCTGTTGTCCTACGAAACTTATTGAAGAATTAATCAGGGCAGCTGCAGAGGGGCACAGATAATGCCTGCTATGCTCTAACCTAACACACTTTGCCTCTCTTTCTCTGCAGCTGCCAAAATTCAGACAAGACTTCCATTCACCACATTGGCAGGCCAGCTTACCTACATTAGGAACCAAGGCCCTGAGAACTTGGATGCCCAGTGACTTTTTCTGCCAGTTGCCCTGATGCCATACCTCGGGACAGGGATCTAGGGAGATGCTTAGGATTAGGCATGAGACAGAATAGATAATACAGGGGACTGCCAATGAAGACTCCTGTGTTTTTTATTCTGAGCTGTGCTACTGGCTTACTATGTGATTTTCACTTCACACCTCTGTGCCTCAGTTTATCCATCTGTCCAATGGGGATAACATGTTGTTGAGAGACTTAGTTAATTGTGTACACTTACATAGTTCTTTTTCACCTGAGGATCTTAGAGCATGTTACAAATGGTTCATGAATGGCTACAGGCAGGGCACTGCTGAGGGGAAGCTTGCAACAGTAGCACAGGTTTTCTATCATAATATCCAGTTCTGCTCAGTTTTAGGTTCACAAACGTAACAATTGGCCTCACAGAGACAGTGGACAAACTCCAGTCACAGACATGCCTGTGCAGGGACTGACAGTAAGTGGAGGCTTTTCAATGGCAAACTCTGTTCTTGTGTATTTACATACCCGGTGCAGTGCTAGACCAAGAGTGCGCAACTTGGTCCCATGCTGGCTGGCAGCATGATCTAGCACATAGAGCAGTGGACTGGCGATTAGGAGACTGGGTTCTAGTCCCAGCTCTGCTCCTGAGCTATTGTATGACCAGGGGAAAATCATTTCATGTCTCTCTACTTTTGTTTCCCAATCCCATTCTTTTCAAGTTAGCTTGTAAATTCCCAGATCTGGGACTACACTATCTTCTATAGTGTACAGAGCCTGGCACAATGGGGCCTTGAACTTGAGCACAGTGCAACTGTGATAACAAACATAAGTTAGTAGGATACCTTTAGCACATAACCCCTTAATTGCAGCAGTAGCCATCTAAAGAATACAGTGGGAACAGCTCTCTGCAAGAAAAACAAGCACAACAAGAAAACCCCGGGGCTTCTGGAGCTTGAAATCTGCACGTGGGGTCAGGCAGGGACATTTCACTCACATTTGTTAACCACGGCTGCCATTCAGACTCACTGGATTCAGGAGGAGGAGGAGGGGGCAGGTCTCCTGAGACAATGATCTTCATGAAATATTTACAGTGAGCAGAATCTGAAGGGAAGGTGCACGGAGGCAGCAGGGACAGAGGCTGCTCATGGGGAAAAGGCGGCAGATTGCCACTGCCTCCGCGAAGAAATGTTTGGTTGGTTGTTTCACAGGGACCTGAGGGGGCGGGGTGGAGAGAGGAAAGGTTCTAGAACGATGTGGTAATTGGTGGCAGTTGGTCACGTCATAGGGACCTGGAAAAGGAAGGAAAGATCTAGAGGGATATGACAGTTGGTCATGTCATGGGGAAGGAGGGTTCTAGAGGGGTGTGGCAGCTGGTCATGTCATAGGGAGCTGGATGGGGGAGGGAAGGTTTTGAGGGAGGTGGCGGTTGGTCATGTTGGAGGGAAGGTTCTAGGGGATGTGGCGGTTTGTTATGTCATAGGGAGCTGGATGGGGGAAGGAAGATTCTAGAGGGGTGTTGCGGTTGGTCATGTTGGAGGGAAGGTTCTAGGGGATGTGGCGGTTGGTCATGTCATAGGAAGCTGGAAGGGGGAGGGAAGGTTCTAGAGGGAGGTGGCGGTTGGTCATGTCATAGGGAGCTGGATGGGAGAGGGCAGGTTCTAGAGGGATGTGGCGGTTGGTCATGTTGGAGGGAAGGTTCTAGGGGATGTGGCAGCTGGTCATGTCATAGGGAGCTGGAAGGGGGAGGGAAGGTTCTAGAGGGGTGTGGCGGTTGGTCATGTTGGAGGGAAGGTTCTAGGGGATGTGGCGGTTGGTCATGTCATAGGAAGCTGGAAGGGGGAGGGAAGGTTCTAGAGGGATGTGGTGGCTGGTCGTGTTAAAGGGGAAGGTTGTAGAAGTGCATGGCAGTTGGTGACCATGGAGTTGAGTCAGTCTCACAGTGACACCAAAGGAACCTGAGGAGAAGTTTCCGGAAGTGAGTGGCAACTGGGCAGGAGTAAGTCAGTCTGACAATGATGTCACCATTACACTTATTTATTTAAATTTTTCAAACACAGCTGTGGATGGAGAGCCCAGAAGTAAGTGTGAGGTGAAGCTGGTTGGTGGGTGACAGCACCCAGGAGCATGTAGGATGACAGCCTGGGCTGGCTGCACAAGCATCACACCTGCAGGGAGAGTGGGCTGAAGAATTCTCCTTCTTTTCCTGTTCACAAGTGATCTGACAAACAGCTGCTCGTGGAATTGTTCCTGAGCAGAATTCCTGGTTGGTGGCGTCTCACAAACAGTTCACTGCAAACATGACATTTGTGCTGCATCAATTAGTTTTGATTGGTCACTTAATTATGTTTGTGTCCTGATTGGAGGAATCAGCCATCTGCTGAGTGAACAGATTGAAACTTGCCTTTCCATTATTAGCCTCCAATACTTGCTTAACATTCACTGTGACTTTCTGGTCATTGAAGTCACCCTCTGGATCACCTGTAAAAAGCAAACCCCCAGCCAAAGTGTCTATTATTATTATTTATTTGTATTACTATAGTGCCTAGTCATGGAACAGGACAGACCCCCATTGTCCTAGGTACAAACATAGAACAAAAAGATGATGAGTGGATACCCATGGCAAATTAGGAGGAATTTTTACAGCTTGCAGGATCTTCACCAGGGCAGGGAGAGCTTTCCTCATCTTAGGACAACAGTAAATTTTGTTAGTGGGGCAAACTCCCCAATAATTACATTGGTTAGGCTTGCATGACAAAATAGCAGTGTTGCATCCTGCACAGCTGCAGGATGGTCATCCCATCCCTAGGTACCTCTCAGTCTCCGGCCAATGAAGAACAAAATGCACTTGAATGGAGACAGAAACAGCCAGTGTTTGTTGACAGGATCTGCCCCCTCCAATTGACCAGTGTCAGTACGTCCCTATTCTTTGTCTCCCGGTCCTGAGTATAGTCTGGGTGCTTCCCAGTAGGCAGTCACGGCTGGCAGATTTGCAGTCAGTAGGGCTGCGTGTATATGACAAGCTGTTTCTTAACTTTTTCCTATTTTTGATACCACTGGCTCAGCTCCTCTTTGGTGTTAATGGCTGTGCTAGTGAGACAGGGTCTAGGCAACTGCTGGTCTCTGAACCACCACAGAGGCCAAGCGTGCTTAGAACAGGTCTATGGGGCACAATGGTTAAAACAATCAGGTCCGCTCATGCCTGTGCTAAAACTCCCATTGGTAAAGTTGCACAGTTGGGGGATTTTTAGAAGCAGCTGGTGTCGAGAAGACTGCAAAGATGTTCACAACATGCCCCTCCTGCCTGGACTTTTGCACTACAAGCCCTCCTAAACAGGAGAGCCTGTAGCTCCCCTCTAGATACTGTCACCTTAAGAACCTCACTGCAAAAAACCTCCTCACCTCTTGGGCATACAGGCCTGCCTGTCCTGGGGTTGATCTGTGGGAAGGAAGCACAGACCAGGGTAGACTTTATTGGCAAATGCTGCCACTGATTAAAACAGGCTTGAGCTTGAGCTACTGTATGGAGGAAGGGTTGCCATGGAAACAGGCTCTTGATGTTGTCCAGGTTTTGAAACCATTTTTTCCCCCTCCACTCTTCTTTGCTTCTTTTTTCTTGCTGTTTTTTTTTTTTTTTTTAAATATTTGCTCGTGCTAAGTGGTGCTTTGCAGACAGCTCTTTGAGAGCACAAAGGCACCAAAGGATCTTCTAACCCAATTCAGATGGTTTGAACAGATTCACACCTGCGGCCCCCCCCCCCTCGGCAATGGCTCTAGAAAGCCCTGGGACATCAGTGAGCAAGGTGTATGCACTAATAAGATGGAGTCTGAATAGGAGAGACACCTGCAGGGAACTAAGATCAAAGGATGCTGGTGGGCAGGTGAGTGCTTAGACACAGAACAAATTGGTATGGTTAGTGCCAAGACGGGGAAGCCTCTTTCTCTAGAAGCCTGGGTAGGTTCTTTTCAGCCCTATGCTGTAGAAGGAAAAGGATGGAGTAATATTGAACAGCCTTCACTTCAGTGGGAGACAGTGAGCTTGCAGGCAGCAGGGGTCCCATTCAGTTTTGCACATCAAATCAAATGACCGTATTTATGGTGCCATTCCAACTGGGAATGGCGATGATGGTGGAAAGCCATTTTTGCAACAATGGGAAATCAAACCGGTACCATAAGGAAGAGAGAAAAATAGAACATCCCCACCTCCCGCCTTCCCAAACCACCTTGGAAAAGGGGCTCTCATTCTACTCAAGTGCATAAAAAAGCCAACACGATGGTTTGTTACAATGTGATAGTTTAAAAAGCCATTGTTGCCTGGTGGAAAGCTTTGAAGAGCCTTTTACTTAAAGACCATTTGCCCACGTTTCAGACATTTGCTGTTGAGTTTTTACCTTCCTCTTATTTTATTAATCACAAAGATATTTTCATGAACAGAAGCTCTCTTGCTTAAGTGTTTCATCTGCTCTTGCTTCCCATCTCTCCCCTTCAAGTCCTGGCTTCCTCCTGTTCCCAACCCAAATTTTCCCAGTTTTGTGCATAATGATCACATTTGCACATTGGAATGGGATGATTTTGCATGTGCAAATAATTAATTACATAATTACCCTATGGTAGCATCTAGCGGGAACACTGCAGCTGTTTAATAGTGCTCAGGAGTCAAGGGGGTGGGAGGGGTGGAGAATCCACAGATATCCGAGCCCGTCTTTAAACCAGTTCCCATCTTGCTGTAACAGTGACCCAACTATTACCGTGTAATCAACATTTGAACACTGACACCTTACACATCTATATAGTTTGTTTCATCCCAAGGGTCCCAAAGCACTACATTAAAAAGAATTACCTCACCTGTCATTTGCAATGCAGCCACTTCTGGGGAGGAATGCAGCACACATCAGTGGTTATGGGTGAAGTGTTCTTCCCTTTCCCTTTTACTCTGTTGCAGTGTTCCTGAATGCTATTAAACAGCTGCCATGTTCCACCCTTGCTGTGGGTGCTTTACAACAATGGATGCAGCGATGTCTACAAAGTGTTCTGAGATTGTTTGTGCTATCCAAATGTAAGCGATAATCAAAGAAACTTTAGCTGCTTTTCAGTAGGGAATTTGAGAATGCTGAAAATGGGTGATACAGAGATGCACTGAAATCTGAACACAGAGAAGTGTGATGAGTCCTTCACTAAAACCTATTGTATACAACCTCATTAGAAAGGACCCTCCTTGGGTGAAAGGTTTTATGGCATGATGTTTTGAGAGAGGGTGGCAGGAAGGAAGAAAGAAATCTGGTCTATATTTGCAGTTGCAACCTGTACATTAATAGAATTGTAATGACATGCTGTGTGTGTGTGTTATGCTGCCTCTCATGGATGGAATAAGAATAGCACACCTATGTGCTATAGGCCCTGCAGTGCTTAAAGGTCAGGAAGATTCTCCTTTAGCGTAAATGGCAGGGCCCTGAGTTTCTAGCACAGTGGGATCTGAGTTTGATCTCCGCTGTCACTCTCAAGTTCCAACTGGCAATTGTTTTCAGGAGAGTGACAACCGTGAAGTCCTAGGTGGGCACAGATTTGACAGCCACTTGCCCACTGCCTGCCTGATATCTTGCTGCTGGCACACAGAAGCCATCAGTTGGCCAGGGAGTATTTCATAAACCTCTCTGGGGATCTTGATAGCGGATTAGCTCCTTGAACGTCTTCCTTATGCCGCCAGCTAGGGCTGATGTGTAAATATGACCCATGGAGTCCACTGTGTAATGCTGAATCTGAAACCTCTACCAGCCCTTGCTATAGGATGGAAGAAATGAAGGATCTTCCTCTAGCCCTGTAAAACAATAGTCTCCTGGAAAAATCCCTTCTCATGCCAGGCAAGGAGCTTCCAAAACTCAGCCACAGCAAGGACATGCTTCAGGTAGGCAAGTTAAGGCAAAGAAGAGTGTGATTATGTTTCCCCATACTCTCCCTTCACTGCTCTTGGGCAGAACACAGCCTGTGAAATGCTTTGGATTCAATGGCCTGTAATTATGTAATTCCTCCTCGTTATCTTTTCTAATTGTTCTCAATGTTGTTTCCTAAACTGATTGGAAACAATAGCAGACTGGGATGAAGTGGGAGGCAGATGGGAGCATGGCAGGCTGCCAGCACGGTGCCAGGCTTCCAGCAGGGTGTGTGGGGGAGGTAGATGCTGCAGAGATCTGGATGCTGAAATCTGAACGGAGGATGTACCTGAATCCTGCTAAGGAGGGAGAGGCTGGGAGGGGTATGGCTCATTCAGCTCTGTGTATGTGACCTGTAATTACAGTACTTCATCATTCAAGAAATTTCACCCCACCTCCCATCCCTGAGGGCTCACTGTTTTCCTCCTCTCCAGCGCTCTGATGACGTAGGTTGAACTCTCGTGGGGGGCTTCACTTCAGCACCAGGAGAGATTGTGGTCCTGTCCCCCTGGCATTGGGTTGTTTGTTTGCTCGCCAGGAAGAGTTTGGCTCATTAGCTTTTGGGGAGTGTCTGTGAGAGGATGGAGGGGACATTTAGCATGGGTGAGACACTGTGTGTGGTGTCTTCATATTTCATTTTGGGGGGGGTGGACCATGAGAGTACAGCTGCATATATGTCAGTTGTGGCTCCGTGATTTTGCATGTCACTCGTTTTCGAGGCACCTGCTGGGCCTGGAGGTATTGAGTTGTTTGGTTTTTTTCCTTGTGTGCGAGAGTTTATTATGATGTGGTGCCAACTTGGAGACAGTTCAGAGTAAGGCATATAACTTCTCTTCTCCTCCTCCTCCCTTCCAGCCCCCCCTCGCCCCGATTCCATTTAAGTGTCTCAGGGAGGAGCCCATGCCAGGTGGAAAGGAAAGAGTTTGAAAGACTGCCCATATCTCTAATTAGAAAGTCTGGGGAGGGCCAGAAAAGCCCAGCTGGGTTTTCTTCAAGAAAGAGAGAGAGAGAGAGAGAGAGAGAGTGTGTGTGTGTGTGTGTGTTCAGCCATTTCTCATAGTCTGTGGGACCAAGTAATTGTGGCTCTATGATATGTCACATAACTGTGACTTTGCATCAACGGGGTGGTTCTGTTGTGTTGTGATGCTGTCACGAACCCTGCAAGAAGTTCACGGAACAATCCTCATTTCCACCTCAGGCCTAGGTTACAGGAGGCAAGACAGACCTATAAAAATTAGGACTAATTCACCAATATCCGGATGGGCTGCAGCCTTATGCCAATTCCTGTGTAGTAAAATTGTTTGGGTTGGAGGTGGCTTTTGGCTGATCTCTGGGTGCTGGGGCTTGCTCAGTCTCATTAAGCTGATAGATGGGTGTCTAGTCTCAGCCTTGAATGTCTTCAGTCATGGCAATTCCACAACCTGTCAGCCCAGTCACTGACTGATGGGGGTGGGATGTTGGTAGAAAGCGGGAATTCATTATAACTGCCCCTTGCCTTTTCCCTTCCTCCAAGTCCAGCTTCGTTTTGCTTTTTCATTATCATTTAGTTAGATGCCTACAGTCTCTCTTACAGCACCATCTCAGCATGCTGAGAATGTTTGGGCCCTGTTTGCCTCTCTCCACCATATGGGGTTATGAAGGGGAAGATAAATGAGTTCTTAGCCCTGGCATATCTGTTTGATCTGAGGTGATCACTGCTGCTGTAGACTGAGGCTAATTGATGAGTTGTGGCTAGTAAGTTCCTTTCTCTCCTTCCCCATGCTTCTCATTCCGCTGATTATGTAGCAGGTTAGCAATGACAGAGTTTAAATCTGTAAGCAAGTGGAAATCACTCTGGCTGAGGGTTCAGAGACCAGGAAACTAGGATGTTCTAGAGAAGTCAATTAAAACAGAACAGGAGAAAGGGTAGGAGGGAAGAGAGATGGAAGGCAGTGGGTGAAGCAATAGTAAGGAAGAGGGAGATAGAGTGATAGACCAGAATGGGGTGCGGGAGGATGAAATCAGAGGACTGAAGAACAGTGATAGCTGTTGGAGGGAGAAAAGGACCTTAGCAAACAGATGGTACAGGGAGAAAGCATTCCCATCCCTGGTTGTATCCTGTTGTGTGTGTCTGTCATGAGCAATAGGTTCACAGAGCCTCTTTATTCCACAGGTGGGATTTTGTCAGCTCATGCATGGGAGCTCTTGTACAGTGGTACAGCATGGGCCACGCTGCCTTAGCAATGCGAGCAGCAGCAGCAGAGCTGGGGAGAATCCAAGAGCTAGAAGTGGCACGACAGATTGTATGCTTTGTGTCTGTCTTCCACAGAGGTCTGAGGTTTCATGTTCTGCAGCTGTGCTCCCTTTCGTGTAGTCATCTCTGCAAGATCTAATGCACAGTGGTTAGATGGAGTGGCTTGGAAGTGGGTGGGAATTTGGAGCCAACAAACTAAGGGGGTAGCGAAATGCCATGTCCTGATAGCATGGCAACACATTTCCACTCAAAGCTCCTCCCATCCCATATAAGAAATCAAGCAGCCCAAGCCCTCAAGCAAAGGAGGGAGTAGGCAAAGCATGAGACTCCTTGGTGACAGGATAGGGGAGAGGTTAATCACAGCTGTGAACTGCTTCCATGCTGCAAATTGAACTGCCAGTCTGGAGTACTGGAAATGGAAAGGCTCTTCCTGGAGCAAGCTTCTTTGGCAGTGGTTGCAGCCCACACATTGCTAACCTGTTGGTCTAGCTTTCACCTTCTCTCTGCCTCCTACAGTACTTACTGGGCAAAGGAGGCCATATCAAGTATGAATAAGAAAAAACATCTGCTATTACACTAGTTAAAGTGGGAATTACAAAGGATTTTGACCCTCATGCTCCAAAGCAATAACTGATCCCAAACTGGAGTCAGGAAGAAAATCTGCCCCCGCCCCCACTTCTCCCTCAGTGCAATACTGTACATCTATGGGCACAGGCTTTTTTGTTTTCTCCTATATGGGTCACTGTCCCCAGAGACAGAGATGGACCATTGTTCTTTTCTGGCTGGCAAGTGCTCTGTTTCTGTGAAATGAGCCAGCCCATGCAACCTGACAGCAGTAATTTTGTTTCATGTGAAGCAGGCATCTCAAGGTTGATGCATTAATGTTAGTCTGGAAGTGCTGAGACCATAATGTAATGGCATGTAGAGCCATGGCATGAATGTTCTGTAGGGCATCACATAGCACTATGATACAGATGTCTTATGGGCATGTAGTCAGGTAGTACTACATAATGAATATATTCTGTTGGCATGCAGATTGGTTTAGTGCTACTGTGGACGTGTCCCGTTGGCATGTATCGTCACATATTGCTGTATTATGTGGGTTCCGTTGGCATATGTTATACTATGTCATAGATGTGTTATCAGCAGGCTTTATCCTATAGAGCTACATCATGGATGTTCCATAGGTACACAGAACACAGGAACATAGTATCATAGTGGATCAGGCCTGTAGTCTATCTAGCTCAGTATCCTGTTTCTGACAGTGTCAGGCACCAGGTGCTTCAGAGGAAGGTGCAAGAAACCCTGCATTAGGCAGATGTGTGATAACCTGCCCTTCCCCCACATTAGGTCTCCTCCTAATCCATAATAGAGATTATTTTAAACTCAGAAGCATGAGTTTTAATTTCTCTTCCAAAATTTGTTAATATTGTCTATTCTATCTCTGACTATTCTTGTTATTCATATAAATGTCTAATCCCTTTTTGAATCTTGCTAAATTCTGTAACTCAATGACTTCCTGTGGCAGCAAGTTCCATAGCCTAATTAAACATTGTGTGAAAAAATATTTCCTTTTATCAGTTTGATATTTCCCAACTTTTAATTTCATTTACTGTCCCTTGTTCTTCTGCTGTTATCAGACAGGGAAAACAGAAGCTCCCAACCTACCTTCTTGATACCATTCATTTGTTATATTCTTTTATGATGTTACTGCTTGTTGACTTCCTTTCTACAGTAAACAATCCCCACCTTTTCAATCTCTTATTTGTAGGAGAGTTTCTCCAGGCCCTTGCTCATTCTCCTAATCCTTCTCTGAACTCCCTCTAATGCTGCAATATCTTTTTTGAGATGTGGTGACAAGTTCTGCACACAGAACTACATTGTACATTTGCCTTGGATGTTCTGTCAGAAGACCCCATCCAATAAGAATACATCCTGGATGTTCCATTGGTCCATGTTACGTGTCACTGGTGTTCTATCAGAAGGCCCCATCCCATAGGGATAATTTATGAAAAATCTAACGCTATGTCATGGGTGCTGAATGGGAACACACTATTATGCAGGGCTACATCAAGGGCTTTTCATCACCATCTGCTATCAGGAAGTAGTTATCAATTTTAACATCAAAACATTGGCAAGCTTTGGAAAAGCCTACCTGTGAGGGTGGCGGTGGCCTGAGATGAATTTTTATTTAAATTCTTATTTACTTAAGCTTCCAGCACATCTGTCTCACACTGAAGAAAAATCCTTCCAGTCACATTTCCCTGCAATTACCCTCCTCCCCTTTTTTTTGGCTATATGTTTACCTTACTTTTATTACACGTTTGCATTATACCGGCCCCTTCCCTTGAAATGCACATCCAGGACTAGCTGCCGGGAAATACAATCAGAGCAGTTCTTGTTCTTTCGAAGTGTTCCACACTGTTGTTTTTCTTCTGTTATTAGCTTTTTTTCCCCTCCTCCTTTTTTTTACCAGGCTAGAACAAATACAGTGCAACTGGCAGAAAATTGGCAGTCTTCACTGATCCAGAGGTGCAGTGAGTTTTCTTCTAAGTAGCTTAATAGAGTCTATATTTTTTTATTGTTTTCTCAGCCAGCACGTTAATAGAGTATTAAAAAACCCTAAGACTCTGCATCCCCAACCAACCCCCTCCCACACTCACATTGCCAGGCAGTTTCATAAAGTCCCAGTTCCAACTGACCGTAGGCTTTGCTGGAAGTTTGCTGGGTCATGCACATTTTATTAGTACAGTCTACCCATTTTGACAATGTGCTGAATGGGTTGTGGACTCTAAGGAAGGAGGTTGAATTACACTCCAAGCTTAGCTTTTTAATGGACACATTAAAACAGAAACAGGCTTCCCTGAATCAGCATGGTTTGTTTTTTCCCTTTTTTTTTTTTTTTTTTGTTCAGTTTCTTAATTTCTTTTATTGTTAACAGTGGAAAGACACACAGTACAGCCTTTGGCATCTTAACGCTTTGCATTCTGTACAGATGCAGCCTCATTTAGGTCTGCAGCTGGCATAGCGACCAAAACTGGTTTTGTCTTCTAACTTGCTCTTACAAGTATCATATGCTGATTTTAAACAAATAGATGGGCTATCAGAGGTCACACTCTGAGTATGTTGGGCCTTCTACTGTTAGGAGTTGAAAGTTGGCTCATATGTCATAGAACTTGTGAGCAACTGGAAGATGTCCTCTCAACTCTGAGTTCACCTGGACAGCTTGAGAGACCCATGCCTTGGGGGAAGTGTGAGATAGATCCACCTCTGTTCATATCTGCTGGTTGTCTGAGAGGAAATGTTGTTTTCTAACCTAGCCCTAATGCCCTGTATAAAATTCCTTTTGCTAGTGAAGCAGGTTTTCCAGCTGTCTGTGAGTAGCTGCTGCTGTAGGCCTTCTCAAGTCTCCACAGGGAGTTTCAGGAGTCTCTTTAGCATGGAAGGAAGTAAAAAGAACCCTTTCCTCTTCTGTTTTTACTTTTGGATTGTGATACCTAACTTATTTTTGGTTTTAAATTCTTCAGAGATGCAGACAAAACTATTCCTGTTTAGTTGATTAGGTGATAAAGCCATTCCTGGCCTGCAGCCATACCACCTTGCATTGTGATCTTCTCCCATTTCATAAGCTATGCAGAGATGAACTGCTCAAAAGGGAAATCCCAAGGAACACACAGGTGTTGCAGGAGCAGAGGTGTTGATGAGTCAGTAGGTTTTTCCTCTGACTTTTATTACAACAGCAGTGTGGTGTTAAGAGGTCTGAAATACCATCTTTCCAATGAGATATAAAACTGAGACCAAGATGTTTTCTGGTAGTTAAAGATTCTGTAGTTGTTTACTGCAGACTACAAATATTAGCCCCAGTATTCTGGCCAGATTCCAATAAGAGACATTACTTCACATTATCTTACCTGAATCACCCTGATACTTGTAATTGGAGATCTACACTTTGCTTTAAATAGTTGAAATACTGGTCTGAGATTTTTCTTTTTTAGAAGCATTTTTTTGTTTTGTTTTAATGCATTTATATTTGGGGAATTGGGCAAATATGCTGATTTTTAGCGGTGAATAAGTTTGTCCTTGGAAAAAATTCTGAGAAATCTGCCAAAAATGGTGTGCTTTGCCTCTCTTGTACATGTGTGACTGTTAATATATCATGATGTGAGGTAATAGGTCACATTAGAGAACTAACAGCAGATCTAAAAGGAATTCCTTTTCCAGTGACACATGGCTTGATCTTCATCTCCTGTCTAGGAAATGTTCAATTCTTCAGAATGCTCAAATCATGTGATAAGATATGATAGCCTTTAGCCAGAAGAGATGGCTTTAGTGCTCTAAGCTTCAGGCTTGCAATTACCACATGCTTTCCAGCCATAGGTTCAAAATGCCGTAGGATCAACTTATCCTTCCATGCCCTTTCCTGTGTGTAAGTCTTACGGATAAGACTTTAAAAACTGGACTTCTGTCTGCTCTGGGTTGTACAATGGAGGCCAAACTAGATGATATACTGTTCTTTCTGGCCTTAAAATCTGTGAATTTCAGAGATGAGGTTTAACCTGGTTGTCTTTACCAAATATCTCCCCTCTCACCCTTATTGTACAGTATGCTGAGTGCAAGTTAGCTGCCTACCTCTACACCGGAACTGGGTTCATTTCAGTACTTCTGTATTGTGTAGATAAAGGCCAAAATTTTAAAAATATGAGGACTTAAAGTTGGTCTCCTAAGTTTATATTTAGGTGCCTAAATATATTACCTGATTTTTAGAGGTATTGAATACCCAGTAAATTCCACTAACTTCACGTGAAGTTGGTATTGAGTACCCAGTAAATTCCACTAACTTCATGTGAAGTTACTCAGCACTCCTGGAAATCAGGCTTTAGACCTTTCAACTTGGGCAGCCAAAAATCAAGGCACTGAAAATTAGTGGCCATTTTTGAAAACGTCTTACCCTGTCTGCCTGAATACCTCAGTCTGTAAAATAGAGCCGGTGGTACTTAACTCCCTGCTTCACAGTGGTGTTCTGAGGATTTAGTTAATGTTTATACAGTGCTTTTAATAAGTTAAGAGCTATGGTAGCACAGCCTCCAAAAGGTTAATCCTCAATTCAGCCACTGTATGAAGCATACGAGTGACTAATTCAGAAGGCTCAGAACTTCCTTCCAAATGGACCAGGGCCAGGGATACCAGACTGCCTAAATTTTGTTGGGTGTGTTTGACTTTAGGCAGTCTATATTATGCAATTCAGGATGGCTGGCCACCATAGCAAGTCAGCTTTTGCACAGGAGAGTGTGGGAAAACAGCC
The DNA here is from genome assembly GCF_026122565.2 of Emydura macquarii macquarii. Taxonomy (NCBI): domain Eukaryota; kingdom Metazoa; phylum Chordata; order Testudines; family Chelidae; genus Emydura; species Emydura macquarii. Next base: position 6,076,511 of record NW_027133607.1, on the reverse strand, counting down.
AGGTCTGAGATGCCAAGCACTGGCACCAAATGACAAGTCTCTTAGGGCTAGGTTGAGGCCCTGTATATATATGAATGTATGCATTGCCACATCGGAGCAATGATACATATAATCTGACTTCAGGGTTATGCTCTACTGGAATTGTCCAATGAGATATCTGGTTGAGTATCCACTTGCTGGTGGATTCTCTGTACCTTACAGTCTTTAAACCATGATTTGAGGACTTTAATAACTCAGTCATAGGTCAGGGCTCTATTACAGGAGTAGGTGGGTGAGGTTCTGTGGCCTGCGTTGTGTAGGAGGTCAGACTAGATGATCATATTGGTCGTTTCTGACCTTAGAGTCTATGAGACTATCCTAAATCCCATACACCAGCTCAGATTAAATATGCTAATGATCTGGTATCCTGTCTCCAACCATGGCCAATAAAGGGTGCTGTAAGGAAAGGCATAAATCTCCCATAATGCCACTCATTGGGATCCTAGCTCTTGATCACATTAAGCCCCAAAGCAGGGAGACCAATAATAACTCTTATATCAGTATTATTCTTAATGTAAATATGACATTTTGGAGCATCAGTTTCAAGCATAGCTGGATGGAAAGAGCACTCAACCGCAGGTTGCTCATGAAGCAGTTGGAAAGTGGAGACAATTGAATTAAGATCCCACCATGGAGTTAATTCCTAGGGTTCATTTTGCAACTGGCAACTTGTCAACCTTTAATATTTTTCACCAGTGCCTGGGTAACAAGAAGGAAGAGATTTTCTTTTTCTTATTCAGACAATGGGATAATTAGCAGATTTTAAATTACTGCTTGAGAAATCTACCTAATTAGCTATTATAAAAAAACAAAACCCACCCAGCTCCTAAATCAAAACCACAGAATATCCAGTCAGACATTTCAGACCAGATGCGTCTCAGAGACGGTTTTTCAAGTTAATTGTGGGTGTCTGGCAATTGTGGTGTTGAGAGCCAAGCATTATATAGAGAATGATATTCCTTTGCAGTACAGCAGAGGTGCTAATCACCAGCACTTCGGACTAGGCTGCTCACAACTTGGGCTATTTCTTGAACTGTCAAGCTATTTCTCTCCCCACCTACTGCTGGCACAGATCTTGGGATAGGAGCCTGACTCTGTGGAATGTATCTTGAGCTACCTCTAGGGAGAACAGGATTGCAGACCTGGGTTGGGAGTTCTTTGGCTACCTGTAAATCCAGCACCCTCTTTAGTTGGTGCTAATAACACAATGCAGTTAACACCTTATAGCCAAAAGTTACTGTGGCTGCTGACATACTTTTTCAGGAGGTTCTCATGACAGGGTTTTACAGCAGCCTTGTCATCCAGGATTCCCTGTGGTGACCTCACTTCTGCAGCCTGCCATCAGGGTATCTAAGTGCAGTACACATTGTTTTGTAGGCATCCAGTACAAACAGTAGGGTAGGCATGATCAGGGGGTCTGGCAGCCAGATGATCGGGATACTTTTCTTGACTCTTCTCTGTGTGACTGTGGGCAAGTCACATAATGAAGAACTACCTCAGCTTCCCCATGTGTCAGATGGGGACAGTGATTCCTCCCTAGCTCACAGGGACAGCGAGGTTTAATTTATGTTGGTGTAACATGGTTTGAGATCCCCAGATAGGAAGGATAGTACTGAAGTGGGAGAGGGTAAGATCAACTCATTTTGCAGTGTGCAATTTCCTCCCATCACTTATCATCCCATCAAGAACTTCTGTGCCTAAACGCTACAGCGATAGACACTCCAGAAATGGCTAAGACAGACAGTCTTGCAGGGCATTCCAGCGCAGTGACTGCATGCTTTCTCTGTCTGTATTCACCCCTCCCTCCCTAGAGTGGCTCCTCTGATACTATGTAGGAAGGTGGTTCTTTAAAGCTTGCTGGTTACGCAGTGACTTGTTCTACCTTTATATAGTTCATCCTGTTCTTTGTTTTGTATCTCAATGCAAATTAAGCATGTGCTTAACGTGGACGAGTATGAGCATTGTTTCCCTTGTGGTGCACCATACATCCTGATAAGGGCACTGAAGAGCATAAAAATATGCATCAGAACATCTTTTGCCTCTCCCTCATCTGGTGCTGGAGAGAGAGCCTACTCTCTGATATTGGTCTGTTATTTGAATTGTAATAATACGATTACAGTCACATGGCAGGTGAACAAACAGAAAATATATTCTGCAGTGGGTTGCAGAAAGCAGTTCACAGAGACTTACCTTATTGTTTGGTAGTTTTGGGAAGAAAATGACCAAGGGAGAGTGAGACCACCAGATAAGTCCAGGTATTATTCCCTTCCATGCTCCTTTTCCTAATAATGTTCTGCAGGCTGATATTCTTGCCTGTGCAATGAATGTGTCTTGCTCTCTGTCTTTAGTGGCACTGTAAGTCCTGCTAATTAAAGTTCCCTGATCAAGCCAGCGTAGGTGGACAGCTTTTTAAAAAACATATCGCCCCCAAATCTGCAGCTCCAAGTCTTGCAGCTCTTTGCTTTGGCTCTTGACATTTTCCCCTCTATTCATTAGTGCTTCTTGCCTTTTCAGGGTGCCATGGTTAGTTGCTGCCAACTTCCCTTCTGCATCGCTGCATCCATTTTCTGTTCCCACTTAGTCCTGCTTCTCAGGTTGGCTGACACTGTGCTTTCCGTGGCTCCCCAAGAGCCCACTGTAGACATGTCCATTTCAGCACTCGTAGAGTGCTTTCCATCTTCAAAGTACTGTATGTACATACACTAATCTATGGGATATCTCTGCAAGGGAGAGGCAAGTAATGTTATCCCATCACTGAGCCTTTTTCCTCACTTTCAAGTAGGTCTCTTGCTTACCTCTCTGCTTTAGAGCCTAATCCAAAGTTGACAGGAGTTTTTCCATTGACTTGAATCATGTTTGGATCAGGTCTCCAAGTGGGTAGAGCATCTATAAGGAAAGATAATGGAAAGATGTGTGTGGGACTGTGGAGCTGGCGAGTGGGGGCACATGACTAGAAACCAGGAGACATAGATTCTACTCAAGGCTCTGCCACAGACTCTCTGTGTGACCCTGGACAAAGTAAGTCACATACACATGTGTTTCCATTTTCTTCTCTGTAATATGGGAATAATGATACATCCCCTAGCAAGGTGGTGAGGAAGTGATATATAATCAACTATTTCTGGCAGCACCTGTTGTGGGGTGCTGTTGTTTATAGATTTTCTGGAAACAAATGTAATTTATTTATTTGAATTATTTTTCATCAAACAGAGACTTGGAGGATGATAATTAAGGCTCAGGATGGTAGCAGCTTCCTGGGCTACCTTTCACAATGACCATGCAACACTTGAACCAAAAGTGTGCCTACCCATCATCCTCCTCTCTACTGTGATATGCCTGGTTTGGGGGAAGGTACCTGGGAGAATAAAGGGCCATGAAAGGCTCATCTGAATTCTACCAAGAGCCAGTCACAAATTATCTTGTCAAGGCCAGCTGAGCAGAACTGACAGAGTGGCATTCTGTGGAAGAGCCCAGTCCACATTACGTGAGGTTTTCCTAAGGGATGGAAAATCCACATTGTTACTCAGATTGCCTGGGAAATTGCTGTGCCTCTCAATTTCTGGGGGTGGTGGTCCAAATTTGGGGTTGTTTGAATATGGTGTTCCCAAGATAGATAGAGAGATTGAGTTTGGGTAGGTAATTCCTTTCCGTCCCTATGTATTGCATCATCTTGGGTCTGACTCTCATTTTCACTAAGACCACCCTACTTCACTCTCACAATGTAAAGGGGCTTTCCAATGGAAGTGAATTATATTTACACCATGTTAAAGCCATTTTACATTAGTAGAGTGGTGAAAGGTGGTGGGCTGTGAGTAAGTGACAACCAGGTCCCTTGTTTTTCTGCTATCATCTGGTATCTTAGCAAACTGGGGTCAGGCATGATTGTATCTGCATGAAAGTCTTCTGAGGAAAACCCAGGGGCAGCAGGTGATTCAATAAGCACTGCTGTGCCTTCTGAGTTGGGAATGACTCAATGTCCCAGCATGATACCTGAATGTACTGTGCTATGGAACTTGCTATATTTTGGGTGAGCAGGAAAGTCAAAGTCCTGACCACTTATGATAATTAACATTCCAAAGGCATCTGTCTAATCTACAGACCTCTGGTATTTCTAAGATACTTGCTGACTTAGTCTCTGAACACTGACAAGCAGGGGCATTAGACCTGGTGTCTAGCTCTGAGAGTGTGGGGACATGAGCCATAGCATCCTGGCCAAATTCCAGTTGCATTCTGCCTATTTTACCTCCCCTCCATCATGGGCACTTTCAATCGAATGCAGTCCTTTTCCTCAAATCCTGCACTAAACTTTTGTCATGCAGCAGCTGTGTTCTACCCCAGAAATGAATACATTTCAGCTCTGAGTTAAGTGATCCTTGTGTCTAGTTTGTAAATGTATAAATATAAGACAATGCTATCATTATTTTATCTTTTTGTTTTATTACCTTAAGGCAAGTCTCACAATAAGGATTTAATTTGATCTTGCTTGTCCAGGGGATTTTTTTTTAAACATCTGTAATTCCCATTAATGCTAATGGGGGTTGTGTGCATAAATTTCCTCCTCCTCAAGTCAAACCTATCTGGCAGACAGTGTGTGAATTCTGCATTGTATCCAGCCTTCCAGAGCTACAGGTATGAAGGCTTCATGCAGAGTATCATAGACCAGTAGCAACTGTACAGTGCAACTGACTTGTATAAAAATCCAGCAGGGCTGCTGGATGAAAAGCCCCCTGTGACTGTTTGTCTGGAGAGACTCTGACATTGGGACAGTCACTACTAATCCCTACAAAGGTTCCAGAGGGTGTATCCCAAAGATTGGCTTATTTCCCACTGTAAGGATACATACCACACCTCTGGAGCCTCTAAACTGGAGTCTGATGCCAGTAAGTGATATACCAAGATCTGTAAATTGTTAAATATACAAAAGGGGAGAAAGAAGAGAGACAGGGAGGGTGGAGGAGAGGTAGTATCAGAATCACTGACATTAACATTCTTTTAACCTGCTCTTTCATCCCTTGCTGGTTTTCTGATGGACGTGGCTGTTTCTGTTAGAGATGCAAAAAGAGTGGCTTCTAGCTCTTAGCAGGATTAGCCAGGGATGGGAGACTGCCAGAGCCCAGTCCATGTCTTAACTGTGCTAACATCTGACATGTGCACCAGAGTCCAGCCACTGAATGGGCAGTCTGCTAATTGGATAGCTCCACTCTGATATATGGCTGGCTCAGGCTTCAGAGCAAAAGTATAATTTTTCTTATGCAGATCTTCAGTTTGTTGAATTTTATAGGCCTGTTTTAGCCCTAGTTCTGCATTGGGTTCCGCCAGAGACAGGTAAACTAGAAAGAATACACAGAAAGGGCATTCAATATAATACAAGACCTGGAGGATAAAACACTCAGAGAGTGAGGGAGAAACATTTACACTTCAGGCTAGGAATACGAGGTGTTCAGGGGAAACATGATCATCATCTATTAAATCTGTGGGGAGAAAGCATGGTCTAGTGGTTAAAGCCCAATCCTGAATGGTAAAGGATCTGGCTTCTACCCCTTACTTGCTCTGCAACCTTTTAAAACTTCGGTTGTAATGTCTACAAAACAGGTGACACAGCTGATGTGCTGTGACCTCCACTTATTTCACCAATCACAATTATCTCACTGTTACCTTGTGCTCCACCTATTGTCTCATACTTAAACTGTCAATTCTTTGGAGCAGTGACCATCTTTGTGCTGTGCTGTGCATAGCACATTGGGGTCCTGAATCTCCTGCATGAATGGGGCCTCAGTGCACTACTGCAGTACAAATAAGCAATGATCCTTCTTTCCCTCCCCCCCACCCTCAAAAATGAGGCCCTTCCCCTTTCTATAACCCAAAAGGAGACAAACCATAGACTCCATGGAGTCCACTTGGGACTTTGCTATTGTTGGACTCTGTTATGTAGAGCATGCTCATAGACTACAATGATAGGTATCAGTGCAAAACTTAAGGCAGACAGGCAGATGATAATGTCTTCGCTGCCTCAGTTTCCCTAGCAGTAAAGCAGGCATAATTCTTCCATTCATCCTAGGGAGCCTTATTTATGAGCTTTAATTCACTGAGGTCTATAAATAAAAGCCCCTTTGGGATCCTTGGATGGAAGGTACTGTAAAATCCTAAATGCAATACTACAAACGCTTATTATGTGTTTAATTATTACCGGCAATGTAATGCTAATACTTGGAAGGAAAGAGGAAGGAGAGTTCATTTCCCTCTGGGGGTTTTTCCTTGTACAAGGATAAACGTACAGGAGAGATTCCAGGTATAAGGGTGATAAGCATTCTGAAATACATGTGTGAAACTGTAAATGACTAAAGGGTTTAGTCACAGTTGTCAGAGGCAGGTAGGACAAGAAGCAATGGATGGGAACGAAGGAAAGAAAAGTTTGGCTAGATGTTAGGGGAAAATCCTTAAGAGTGAGTTAAATGGGTGTAGGAATAGTGTTCCAAAGGTGCTGGCAAAAAGGCCATGAGTGTGGAGATTCAAGAAGAGGTAAGTAAAACAGTGTTTTGCTGAATAGAGATAAACTTGAGTTCTCCAATCCTAACAGATGTCACATTGCTTAATGCACTATTAGAAGACACTTAAATGCTATAGTGATTAGAATAGTATAAGAATCTGTATAGAACAAAATTAATTGCTTTGCTGAGTCAGGGCCATAGGGAATAGCTCTGCAGAATGCACGGATGAAAGGGGGGCTCTTGTGGTCTCTTCTGCCCCTCTCTGAGGCGATACTCCAAAGGACTTGCCCATCAGTAATGAGAGAACAGCAGCATGATAAAGTGGAATAGAAGTGTATTGGGTGACTTTCATATACAAATATATTTAAAAACATGTGACAAATATAATTGAAAAATGTCAATAACAATTGATAAAAACACATAACTGGACATGACTGGCAGAATCCCCATCTGCAGGAAGCGATGGATGCTGATCCATAAAGAATCAAAATAAATTGTCCATCTCTTGTTTCTTAAATGAGATTCACAAGAAAATTGCTGATTTTTGCATGAAAAGGCTGGCTCCCTTTTTCAGAGACCAGATAAATCTCTGAGGTCTTCCTGTTGGAAATGCTTTGGTGAAATTGGGCAAGGGATTTGTTTGGTCCTCAGATGAAGAGTTTTGTTTGAAGCACAGCACTTACCTGCAGTGGGGAAGCTTCAGCAATCATTTCGCCATAACCCCAAACTAAACAGGGTTAGGCCAAGTCAGAATTTGGATGGGAGGCCTCAAAGGAAAAGCCAGGTGCTGCAAGAAGCTGTTCTTGTCTGGTAGGAGGCACCCTTCCCCCTGAGTCAGTTCTGTATTGCATTCATGCCCCAGAATGAGTGCTGTCTAAAATGATCATCAACATTCTTTTTCTTGGCATATTGGGATATTAATCTCAGAGTCCTGGCCAAATTCCAGTCTGAGGAAACACATTCAGGCTCCCTAAACGTTTTGGGTAGCAGTAGACACAATATTTTCCTCTGCTTCCTATCTTAAACTGGTGTGAAAGGAGAAGTATTGAGTGAAGTGCATGCAAACGAAGCAAAGTGGTCTGGGTGTGATATAGACCATTGTAATATCTATGGAAGATGACTGAGTATGCCATTGTGTGAGCTATGGTTGAGATTTTTCAAAGTAGTTTTAGAGGTGTCTTCCACAAATGGTCCCTTTTCTCTGTGACTCCTCCCTTCTAACTACACCTCCGTCAGTGGAATCCCATAGACTGCTTCGAAACCTCTCAGCCTAGATAGTTTCAGAAACCTGAGCAGACTTGAAATCAGCTGAGTGCTCATGTATTTTCTAAGAGTGCTGAGCCCCCTCTTCTGACCATCCTGGGTGGTTATTAATTGCTTCATGATTGTCGTGAGCAGCATAATCAACCTGCCAGCCCTTCCCAGTTATGTCTGCATGCCAGTGATAAGTGATGCAATTCCAGTAAGGTGCTTTGGGATTCTTCAGTGAGAAAGGCGCTAAAGAACCTGCAATTATATTAATGTGAGCATCTTCTGAGTTGCGTTAGGGGCCACATCAGCCCTGGAGAATCTGTATTTCTATGTTACTGCTTTTCTTGGATCCACCCCATGGAGCCAATGGAAGCACCACACTGTCAAATTATTATATATTCCAGTGAGCCAAGAGGTCCCTGACACTTGCAGTATCCCCTTTCTTTGGTGCGCTGGCTTGTTCATCAGTGTGGTGACAATTACAATTACTAGCATCTCTACCAGCTGAGCCCTCCCCCTGGTACTAGAGGGTGGAATTTCCCCTAACGGTACTGGAGCAATAGGGGAACTCTAGCAGTTACATCAGCTTCACTATGAAGCTCCAACATCCCCGGGGCCCTGAGACCCTTTAATATCCCTGCAAGGAGAGCTGCCATGTGACTGCAGGGCTCCTCTATGATGGGATTGTTTGGGCGGTTTGTGGGTTTTCATTTCCTGCAAGTCTTTCAGTCCAGCATCTGTGATCAGGCATTTAAATTGTGAATGAAATATTAATATCAATGGCCAAGTTTATGTGTTAATAATTTAAACTGTGGTGCAGTGGCATCTCTGCTTATCAGGTGGTGGGGGAAGGGAGCTGTGGAGAAGAGGAAAAGGGGGGAGCTGGAAATCAGAGGATGGAGTTTGGAGGGTGTGTGTGTCATAGAGAAAAGGCATCTCTTTTGGGGCCAGGGGAATGGAGGGTGGGGGGGCTCCTGGAGAAGGAAATATATGTGTCTGGAGGGGGTTTGTTGCTAGGAGATGGAATTTGGAGGAAGGAGTCATAGAGTAAGGGATACTGTTTTGGAGTCTGGGATCTGGAAGACGGGCAAATTTGAGGCAGAGTGTAAAAGTTTTGTGAGAATAGGGCTGGCATCCAGGGAATGAGGGGCTATTTGGGGGGTCGGGCAGATGCAGTGAGATCTGGATGAAGCTGCCTTTGTGTCGCATAACTCTTTGGGAAGGCTATGTGGTTTGGATTGGGGGCTGGATGGAGACCCAGGCTTTGTTGCCTGCCTGCCTCCAGCTCTGTGTGCAGGTGGCAGAGATCCCCTGGGTGCGATGGAGGTTGGTCCTGGCGGGAGTCACCAAGATCAGAGATCTCCTGGACTACGACCAGGGGGACTGGGTGGACTCCCTGATGCTGGCTCAGCGCATGGGGCTTTCCACCCTTTGAACCCCCCGGCGCGTACTCCAGGAGGTGAGGGCAGCCTTGCCCCCTGTTGCTCAGGCTTATCTCGAGTGGGTCTTGGGAGAGGGCACCTCTCACTTCCCCCTCAGTCCCAGCTCTCAGGTGCTTTCCATTGGGCCCCGGCCCCACAAGCCCCCCACCCCCAGCCTCCCTCTCCCCATGCTCCGAGCCAGCAGCCGGTCCTCTTTCAAACCGCGCCGAGGGACCATCTCTGTGCACTCATGCTACACACCCGTCACTTCCTCGTCTGTACTCCACCCTGACCCCACGGTCCACCGGGGACATCAGTTGGCGACTCCTTCATGGAGCCGTAAGCACGGGTGCATACTTGGCGCGGTTCACCCCTCACCCTGACACCTGCCCCTGTTGCTGCATGAGGGAGACCCTGGAGCACATTTACCTTGAGTGCGCCAGGTTGCAGCCCCTATTCCAGCTCCTCTAGAACCTCTTGCTGAGGTTCTGGCTGCACTTCTCCCTGCACCTGTTCATTTACGCACACCCCATCCGTGGCCCCACGAAGTTGCGGGATCTCCTCGTCAACCTCCTCTTGGCCCTGGCCAAACTGGCTATCTACAAAACCAGGGAGAAGAGGTTGGCAGGGGGGTGCTTTGCGACTGAGGGGCCTACTTCCATTCCCTTGTGCACTCATGCATCCAGGCAGAGTTCCTCTGGGCGGCGTCCGCTGGCTCCCTAGACACCTTCCAGGAGTAATGGGCGCTGGCCGGGGCTCTGCTCGGTGTCCCTTTCTGGTTCCCTTCGTTTGACCCTGTGACCCTCACGCCCCTTCCTGATTTTTCATTAGTTGTCCCCAGTAATTAGTTGTATTCTGGGCTCAGTGGCTCCTCCCCTTAGGCTGGGGGAGGGGCCTTTAGCAGTGGGCAGGCTTGCGCCCACCCCCCCGGCCCCGGTTGACAAATAGGTCCATGCACCAAGACAACATATCTGTCCCTATGCCTGCCTGCTGATTTTTGCCTGTCTGAAATCTCCTTCCATTTGCTGAGCAGCCTTTTAAACTCATGTCCCTTTCCTTGAGCCTCCCTTTTATTTTTTGGATTGCTTTATTCAGCATCTGTCCCATCACATCCAAACAGCTTTGCTGCTGGCATGCTCTCTGGTGATAACTGCTAGATCATGTCTCAACAAAGAGCTGACAGTGCCAAAGAAAGTCAGAGTCCCAATTGTGGTGGACCTACGAAAACAACATGATGTTCAGAATCCAATTTTCACAGTCCCAACCATCACGTATGATTATGACAGGTGCGTCTCTTCTAGGCTGGGGAGCACACTTACACCACCACATGATACAAGGCAGGTGGTCAAAAAACAAAACCAGTCTTCACATAAACGTGCTAGAACTCAGGGCAGCCCGCAATACTTGTCAACACTTTCTCCCATTCATAAGAAACAAATCAATAAGAATAATGGACAATATTACATGCATGTTCTATATCAGTCGCCAAGGAGGAGTAGGATCCCACTCCCGATGCACCGAATCAATAAGACTATGAAACTGGTGCATACAGCACAACATCCAAATATCCACGTCATATCTACCCACAAAACAAAACATTACCGCAGACTGCCTCAGCAGACACTTTCCATGGAATCACAAATGGCAGAAGGACACCCAAGTTCTATACAATATCTTTCAATGGTAGGGTCTTCCCACGATCGACCTATTTGCCACAAAACAAAATCGAAAGTATCACCTATCCTGCTCGAGAGCAGGACTAGGAGCGATGCATTCTTGCTCAACTGGAACAGGGGATTCCCAAATCGGGATGAAAGGTAGCATAAAAATATACAGCAGTAGTAGTACTGGTATAGATAATGCCGAAGATAACTTGTCCCTGCCTTTATCACTGCACTCTGTGTTAGGCTCAGTGAGATATGATGAGATGAGACTTCACCATGACCTGATGCCTGAGGCAAACCCAGTTTGCTCCAAGTCTGCCAAATCTTTTACATATCTACGTTAGCCTTTAGGTGACCGATTCCTGCTGATCCCTTATGGGAAAGTCTTGTAGAATTAAAAGCAAACTATTTCTCTGTAGGCTTTATTTTAACCATCCTCAAGAATTAAATAAAAGAATTCTAGCCCCTGCTATAGAATGCTATAGGAATGTTTAAAAAATTATGCACAGGACCTTAGTAATTTCTATAGACCCCTAATAAATATCTGGCACTTGTTGAACTCATCCCAATTCAATTCCATGGGATTTTTCATAAGGGGTGTTTTGTTCATGGATTCAAAATCACTTCTTTAACCCCTCATGTCTGTCTGGTATTTCATTTAATTTTTTTTTCTCATCAGTCAGAAACATTTCTTGAAAGCCAGAGCCACTGATGGGGCCAAGGCTGGCAGGTTGGGACTTGATAAATATTTTCTCTCTGGAAGATTTAGTGTTTGCAGAAGGTGCATGATTCATCTCACTGGTCACTTAATTGAAGTAAAATGAAAAGAGAACTTCCAATAAAGCAACCCACTATTCGTATGGGTTCACAGATCCCTGCCCAGAGAGACTCAAGTGAGAAGGGTCTGCAACCTGCTGCCTGCCCTCTGATCATTATTATTAAAATGATACAGTAGAACCCCATTTATAGTAGTCATTTTTGTTCAAACATTGTAAGCGGGCATTGACTGTAACTGGGAATACATTTAGCACACTGCAGTGCTTTGAGGCGATTCTTCATTCAGCCTAACTATAAATGGGGTTTTACTGCAGGCAGTGAGACATTGTGGTGTCAGTGGGCCACAGTAGTACCTAGATAGATAGATAAGATAGTCAGAGGGACAGTGTGGTTCAACTCTACTCATGCCTCACACACTTTGCCGCTTAATGTCTTGAGGTGAAATCATGGCTCCATTAAAGTCCATGGAAGTTTTGCAACTGATTTCAGCAGGGCCAGGATTTCACTCCTGGGTGATAACTAAGTAAAATGGGATGCCATTGATAAAGAGGTACTACTGCTAAATTGCAGCCCCTTCTGAGGTAGAAGATGGCACTGTTACATACTCCACAGCAACATTACATTATACATCAAGATGAAAAGTGCCAGGTACTCCATACAATTGCAGCTATGAAGTGTGTTTCATCCAGCAGCTCCTAGATTGTATTCCTGTTAGGTTTGCTGTGAATCTGATATTTGGAAAGCAGCAGCAGCAGCCCTCACAGCCTTAATCTCAGCCAGCAAAGGCAGCAGATGCCAGCTGAGTCTGGCTGGAAACCAGCTCCAATCTTCCCAGATTATATCATCATAAAATGGCTGACAGGAAAGGGGGCTGAGGACTTTCCAGTGAGACAACTTACTTGGTCAGGTAAGGGATCTCTCTTAGGTTAGCGTTAGAGAAAGAGAGGCCTAAAGGGGAAGGATCTCTGGGGAAGTCATGATCATCTCAAGGTAGGCTGGCAGAGAGATGAGTAGGGGATGGCTTGGCAGTTTCTCTCTTCATAGCACTGAGGTTTCATATTGAAACCCATCACATTTAATTCAGAAGTCTTACAGTGCCATTTGAATATGGGATAGGAGCTTATGTGGTTGTTGAGGAGACTGCTGGGCCTGTTTTTAAATTAGCCCATAGAAAATCTAATAGATGTTGCCCCTGTGGGTGAAGTTCTAGCCAGCTGAACAGCCCTATATGTGGCTTGAACAGTTTGTATGCAACTTGCTACAGTAATCATCTCAGAGGATCACACCTGGGACCTGTAGCCCATAAAGCACATGTTCCTACCGCCTGATCTAAAGGAATTGACTCTGTTTGGAGTAAGTAGCAAGCTGTTATGCTTGGTGCAAGACCAACCACAGTAAGGAGATGTGATGCTGTCTAAAGGGGAAGGTGACTGTTTACACTAATTTGGTCACCACTGTTAGAAAATTGTGATAGATAAAATAAGACTTGTGAGGTATCATTGAAAAAGTTATAATCTGCTGAGTATAATTATCTTTTTATAATGTGTGTATCAGCATTGTGTGTGGAATTATGAAATGTTGCTATATGTTTGCAACTCAAACATGTTGTGAGTCTGAGAAATGCCCACAGGTTAGCTTTTCGAGAATAATTAAAGAACTGTAAACAAGGGCATCTTCACGTCATCCCTGAAGACACCTCAAACAGCAGGTATACAGAGGTGCAAGGTAGAATTTGCTATTCATATGAAGGACTGATGTTCAAGCACTTACACTATGGAATTGCCTTCCCATGACACTGCCAGGATTTTTCCACAAAAAAGGGTCAAGGTATAAAAGGGGAGAACAAAGGCCCCATGCCACCTCCTTTCTGCCCCATCTCTGTACTGCCGAATTTTAACGGGGGAAATTTGAAACAAAACTATTTGGGCAATCCAGAGAGACTTATAGAAAACTAGCCGATTTAAGATCCCTGCATTGTCTTGGACTATATACTTTAATCCAACTGTAATGTATTTTATTTGCAGTAACTCTCATTTTAGTAATTCTCATTCCTTTTTCTTAGTTAATAAATCTTTAGTTAGTTCACTAAAGGATTAGAGTTCTTTGGTGTAAGGTCCTGAGTATCCATTGACCTGGGTAAGTGACTGGCCCCTGGGCTGGAAGAACCTAATGTGTGGTGAATTTGGTTTATAATAATCTTTCATCACAGAAATCCAGTTTTTCTGGGTGGTAATATAAGCTAGAGCATCTAAGGGGCCACTGCATGATAAACTAGTATAGTGATCCAGGAGCATGCATTTGTTGCTGGTTGCTTAAATCTAAGTATAGAACATATCACTGGAGTCTGACCTGAGATTGACCCTCTCAGCTATGTTCTATACCAGGCACGGTAACAGGATATATGATCCAAGGGCCTGATCCAAAGCTTATTAAAGTCAAGGAGAATCTTTCCATTGGATCAGTCTCTATAACAATTAGTCTCTGTACTACACTTGCTTTTTCAGATGGGTTTTAGTTTCCAGCAGGCTTTAACTGCCTTACACTGATGGTAACAACTGAACGGTAAAAGTAGCCAAAGTAAGGAACCTGGGTCACTCACTCACTGTGTCAGCAGTGGCTGGGAGAGTGCTGGGGAAGCAGAGCACTTAGTCCCCGGGTGAGAGAAAGTGATGCTTCATGTTGCTCAGTGGCAGATTTTCCAGGAGGGGTCAAGGAGTGGCAATGATAGGGAGAGAGGCTCTTCTTGGTTCTTGCGTGGAAGAGTGGTGCTGGCAGCATGAAGATCAGAGGGTGAGACTGTTGGGAGTGGGGGAGAAGGTGTGTAAGTGTCACCGTGTGTGGAGGAGAAACTGGGCCAATGGACGTTGGAGGGGAGTAGAGAATGTAACCTGGAAGATGGTTGAGGTATAAAGTTAAGGGGGAGCCTTTTGGCTCTGACACTGCTTTTTACCCCCACTGACTCGCTTGGAGGTACAGGGACTGGAGGGGGATGTGTAATGGATATCAAACCCAACCTCCAAATGAAAAGTTACAAAAATCCCCATTTGTGCTTCTAGTGAGCAATTGAGATTAACTAAAGCCCTCAAATGGACTGGAGCTCTAGGGTTGGATTTGATTGTGCACCTTGTTATGTGATTTTTGAGAGCAGTCACCATTTTCTACCTCTGCTTTCCCCCCACTTTTCAGGAAAGATTGCCACACAAAAGCAACTTTTACAGTCTCGCAGAGAGATGCTAAGTGTTTGTACCGGCTTGATTTACCTGCTGTCTCCTCCCACCCCCACACAGATCCAGCATTTATGCCGAGAGCCTGTCAGGAGGAAGGAGCAAAAGTCCTACTAATCTAATTAACTCTGATCCAGAATCATCATTGTAATAAAACCACCCCCGTTCTTACATGTACAACCCAAGATGACAGGACAATATACTCTTGGTGGGCTTGTCTGAAAATACTAAATATCTGCAGCAAGGTGTCTGTTCTGACCAGGCTTGAGCTACATTCGTCTGTGCTGGCAGGTATCCTATGTGATTGCATAGCCAGATGAGCCACAAGTGACTGTGTTCAGGGCATGCTTTGGATTTCTCACCTAATTTCTCTCCTAATGCTTGGGAAACCAAGACTGTATTGAAAGGAGCATGTGTGTTGTGTAAATGTGCGTGATGTCTGCATACTGAAATATGCAAGTATGTGTTGTGTTGACAGTGTGTATTGTGTAGTTGTGTTTTTATTATGGGTGGTGGGTTTTGTGTGTATTTGGATGTGTGTTGCTCCAATTGTGTTGTTTCTATGTCTTTAGGAGGTATACGTATATGGATGTGTGTGTGAATAGATATGAGCAGGTTGCATGTGCATATGAATGAGTGTTGTGACTTCATATTGTTTGTGTGTGTAAATGAGGGTGCGTGTGTATAGGGATGTGTATGTTTAGACGGTGCCTATGGATATGTGTTTGATGTATTGTCACATTGATATGGTGTATGTGTGTGTGTGTGTTTGTTTGGATGTGTGTTGCTGTTCCTTATTTACAAAGTGAGTGAGTATGTAATGTATATATGTGTATTTAAAAAAAGGAAAAAGCCCATGAGACCTCAAGTCTGACCTGAGGCTGTCTCAGCATTTCTTTTCTCTGTCAGAATGGTGCAATTATTCTGCTGATTTAAAAAGCCAGCTTGGTGTGTCCCTCCCCAGCTTTCTTCAAAAACCCAATACTGGGCTGGGAAGGAGGGGAGGGAGTGCTATGAAAGTTAATTATATATATTCCAGTGGCTTTTCTTTAGTGTTGCTAAAGTTGACCTTAGCTGAACCCATTGCTCTTACAAAAATGAGAACCATTTCTTATCTGAAGCGGGGAACTTGGTGCTTGTCATTTTTTCAAGAATGATCCCTTAGTGTCTCCCAATACCTTTCTGGAATCAGTGAATAGAGAGAGGAGCAGGTAAAGAGATCAGGGCAGGCCCCACTGAGTTCACTAGGGATGTTTAGGCAGATGAATAAGGGAGCTGTAGTGGCATACACAGGCTTTGTGAGCTGTTATCCTCAACAGGCCCTGACTTTGCTTCTCTCTCCCCGCTCCTAGGATTAGTGATGTTATCTGACTAGCTCACTAGATTTCCTAGCCTCTGCTAGCACTTGGTTATCAGCTGAAGATAAAGAAATAAAAAGTGTGTACATCTTTAACCAGGGCTGCCCAAGAGGGAAGCCGAAGTACTCAAGCAATGACCCAGGGAATATAGAATGCCAGCTACATGCTACACTACATAATAATGCTATTGCTTGAGCTATTCTGATTGGAAGCAGCAGTGGCAGCCAATTTCTGTTGAAATAGCATCTGATGCATCCCTGCTGGCTCCTGTTCTTCCATCCAGGCATGGACTGAAGGTGTCTCCCATGTTTTAATTCTTCATCAGATGCTGCAATTCTAAGAGATTAACTGAGGGGCTGAGTACCCAAGATCAACTGATAGAAATCTAGAGATTGATTCTGCCCCCTGTACACTGCTGTGGTGGCATACAGAAACCATAAAGAGCCAGCAAGGAGCAGGGGGAGAATTTCTCCCCATGCAGATACTGCACTGGGCCACAGTAAACAAGCTTCTATTGTGCCTCCTGTAAGCCCTGCTAGAGATTCCATGTTGAGGGAGCAGCCAGGATGGGAATGGATGAGGTCAAAGCACAGAAAGTGATTCTTCTCCAAATCCAGACTACAGAGTAGCCCCGGGAGGTGGGTGTATATTAGAGAAGAGTCTAGCTGCTCCAATTTACTCTGGAGGCTTCACTGGCCTCAGGAGCAGCCCAGAAACCTAAGGGCACAAAACTGGCTTGAAGCCATCTTTGCCCTCACCCCTCTCTGCAGGGCTCAGCTCTCTAAAGGTACAGCACAGAATCTCAGCACTGGAAATTAAGGAATACGGCCAGAGACTGAGAAGTCTTATTATGGCACCCAGAGTAGTTTGTCTCCTCTCAGACAGTGCAGGATTGTTCCCTGCAGTACATTTGTATTCTCTCTAGTCTGGCTTTATGTGGCTAACGCGATGGGGTTTCCACCTCTCATAGACTCATAGACTTTAAGGTGAAAAGAGACCATCATGATCATCTAGTCTGACCTCCTGCACAATGCAGGCCACAGAATCTCACCCACCCACTCCTATAATAGACCCCAAACCTATGACTGAGTTAGTGAAGTCTTCAGATAATGGTTTAAAGACTTCAAGGTACAGAGAATTCACCAACAAGTGACCTGTGCCCCATGCTGCAGAGGAAGGTGAAAAATCCCCCAGGGCTTATGCCAATCTGCCCTGGGGGAAAATTCTTTCCCAACCCCAAATATGATTATCAGCTAAACCCTGAGCATGTGGGCAAGACTCACCAATCAGATACCAAGAAAGAATTCTCTGTAGTAACTCAGACTCACCCCATCTAACATCCTATCACAGGCCATTGGGCATATTTACCGCTAGTAGTCAAAGATCAGTTAATTGCCAAATTAGGCTGTCCTATTATACCATCCTCTCCATAAAATTATTAAGCTGTCTTGAAGCCAGATAAGTTTTTTGTCCCCAGTGCTCCCCTTGGAAGGCTGTTGCAAAACTCCACTCCTCTGATAGTTAGAAACCTTCGTCTAATTTCAAGTCTAAACTTCCTGATGGTCAGTTTATATCCATTAGTTCTTGTGTTCACATTGGTGCTGAACTTAAATAATTCCTTTCCCTCCCTGGTATTGAGAGCAATCATATCTCCCCTCAACCTTCTTTTAGTTAGGCTAAACAAGCCAAGCTCTTTGAGTCTCTTCTCATATGACAGGTTTTCCATTCCTCGGATCATCCTAGTAGGCCTTCTCTGCACCTGTTCCAGTTTGAATTCATCTTTCTTAAACATGGGGGACCAGAACTGCACACAGTATTCCAGATGAGGTCTTACCAGTGCCTTGTATAAGGGTACTAACACCTCCCTATCTCTACTGGAAATACCTTGCCTGATGCATCCTAGGATTGCATTAGCTTTTTTCACGGCCACATCACATTGGTGACTCAAAGTCATCCTGTGATCAACCAAAGTGCTCAGATCCTTCTCTTCTTCTGTCACTTCCATCTGATGCGTTCCCAGTTTATAGCAAAACTTTTTGTTGTTAGTCCCTAAATGCATGACCTTCCACTATTAAATTACTATTAAATTTCATCCTATTTCTATTACTCCAGTTTACAAGGTGATCCAGATCTTCTTGTATGATATCCTGGTCCTTCTCTGTATTAGCAATACCTCCCAACTTTGTGTCATCTGCCAACTTTATTAGCACATTCCTACTTTTGTGCCAAGGTCAGTAATAAAAAGATTAAATAAGATCGGTCCCAAATCCGATCCCTGAGGAACTCCACTAGTAACCTCCCTCTAGCCTGGCAGTTCACCTTTCAGTATGACCCATTATAATCTCCCCTTCAACCAATTTTTATCCACCTTTCAATTTTCATATTAATCCCCATCTTTTCCAATTTAACTAATAATTCCCCATGTGGAACCGTATCAAATGCCTTACTGAAATCTAGGTAAATTAGATCCACTGCATTCCCTTTGTCTAAGAAATCTGTTATCTTCTCAAAGAAGGAGATCAGGTTGGTCTGGCATGATCTACCTTTTGTAAAACCATGTTGTATTTTGTCCCAATTACCGTTAACCCTTGATGTCCTTATCTATTTTTTCCAAAACCTTGCATACTACTGAGGTCAAACTAACAGCCTGTAATTACCCAGATCACAGTTTCTATTTTGAAGAAAGGGAAAAAATATGTTAGCAATTCTCAAGTCATACAGTCCAATACCTGAGTTTACAGATTCATTAAAAATCCTTGCTAATGGGCTTGCAATTTCATGTGCCAATTTTTTATTTAATATTCTTGGATGGAGATTATCCAGGCCCCCGAATTTAGTCCCATTAAGCTGTTCAAGTTTGGCTTCTACCTCGGATGTCGTAATTTCTACCTCCATATTCTCATTCCCATTAGCCACCTTGCCATTGTCCCTAAGCTCTTCATTAGCCTAATTAAAAACAGAGGCAAAGTATTTCTTTAGATATTCGGCTATGCCTAGATTTTCCTTAACCTCCATCCCGTCCTCAGTGCTTAGTGGTCCCATTTCGTGTTTCTTTGTTTTCTTCCTGTTTATAGGGCTATGGAACCTTTTACTATTGGTATTAATTCCTTTTGCAAGGTCCAACTCTATGTGGCTTTTGGCATTTCTCACTTTATCCTAGTCACAGATCTATTTTTGTTTATCCTTCCATTTAGTTTGAACTGAATTAGCTCATGGTCGCTCTACCCAAGGTTGTCCCCTACAATCAGTTCTTCTATGAGATCCTCTCTACACACAAATACCAAATCTAAAATGGCATCCCCTCTTGTTGGTTCAGCAACTATTTGGTGATGGAACCTGTCAGCTATGACATTTAGGAAATCTGGATCCAGTAATTATTATTAGCACTTGTCCTCCAGTCTATATCTGGGAAGTTAGTCTCCCATAATCGCACAATTCCCCGTAGTATTTACTTCATTAAAAACATTAGAGATCTCTATCCATATCCAAATTAGATCCTGGTGGTCTGTAGCACACTACAAGCACTATCCCAGGGGAAACTCTAGTAGCTTTCTTCTCACAGTGTGATTTTTGCCTAGACAAACTCTGCCTTATCCATTCCATCACTTCTAATTTCTTTACAGTCTACCTCATCATTGATATACAATGCTACTTCACCACCTTTGCCTTTATATCTGTCTTTCCTAAACAGCACATACCCTTCAATATCTGTACTCCAGTCATGACTACTATTCCACCATGTTTCTGTTATCCCTATAATATCTGGTTTCACTTCCTGCACCATAGCTCTCACTCCTCTGTTTTCTTACCCAGACTCCTCACATTGGTGTACAAACATCTTAATTTTGTTGTTTGGCTTTGCTCACATTCCTTACCTGATTTGGAACAGTCATTCTACCGTCTGTATCGCCTGTTAGACTGATATCTACGCTACTTTTCCTTTTAATGTCCATTCTCCTACCCACTACTGTATCCTTTCTTACTTCATTTTCCTCCCTCTCAATGTTAAAATCAGGTGTGGCGATTACTCGGGCATCTCCCAACCATCTCCCCCAGAGTCCTAGTCTAAAGCTCTCTTAATCAGTTGTGCCAACCTCCATCCCAAGAAGTCTCTTTCCCTCCCTACTCAGGTGAAGTTCATCCCAGGAGAACAGTTTTGTCCATGAATGCCTCTCAGTGGCCATGCATCCCAAAGCCTTCCTTGTAGCACCACTGCCTGAGCCATCTGTTGATCATCATCATCTTGTCACACCTTTGTTTTCCTACTCTGGGGATAAACAGAATCCCACTGAAAATCATCTGAGCCTCAATTTCCTTAAAAGTCTCTCCTTGATACGTTTCAGCAAGAATCTAGCCTTAGCATTTGTTCCCACAAGAAGGACAACCAGTGGATTCTTTCCCACTCCCGTTAGGATCCTCTTCAGCCTCAGATCCACATGCCGTATCTTAGTACCTGGCAGACAGCACACCCTTTTGTTCTCTGGATCAGGTCTGGTTACAGCATGTCTGTTCTCCTCCTCAGGAAGTTCCCAGTCATGTAGACCTGCCTTTTCCTGGAGATGGTGCAAATCTCTGGCCTATCCCTTCTTCTTTCTGGCTGCAAGTCTTCTCATCTTCTATTCTCCCTTGAGATTTTCTGCAACACATCTTATATCCTCCTGGGGCTCTTATTTGGTGGTATCTCCATTGGCTTATCCACTCTAGCTGTCTTTCTCTCTTCCTTGCCCTCCCACCTTCAGTTACTGCCTGCTGTGCTCCTTCTTCATTTTCCACTCCGCACACCTGTTCCTGAGCGCTATTTCTCCTTCACTAGCCAATCTTTTCCTCTGCCTGGCTCTCATAGTCACATGCTTCCTCTGGACACCAGTGGCATAGCTACGGGTGAAAGCAGGCCCACCCAATCAGTTGTGGAAGCTCTGCTGCTGACACTCCGCTTAAGCTATCTTGGCAACTGAAGCATCGGGCAGCTTAGTGGTTCTCAGCCGGTCACTTCCAGCTTCCGGTCATGTGGCCGGAAGCCAGAAGTTTGGGAAGTGACCGGCTGAGAATTGCTAAGCTGCCCGACACTGCAGTTGCCAAGGTAGTTTAAGCGGAGTGTCAGCAGCAGAAATTTGGGCTAAGCTGCTGCCAACGCTCCGCTTAAGCTGCCTTAGCAGCTGGAGCGTTGGGCAGCTTAGTTTCTCAGCCAGTTGTTTCCCACACTTTCTGGCTTCCAGTCACGTGGCCGGAAGCCGGAAGTTTAGGAAGCACTTGTTTTTCGCCCAATGGAACTTATGCCCACCCGTGTCAACCACAGCCCTGCCAAAAAATCAGTTCTGGCTCTGCCCCTGCTGGCCACTTTCCTCACCCACCAGTCTTCCCTCAGGGTTTTTTGGTCCTGCTTTCATCTGCAAGTCCGGGCTTTTCCCTTCAGCCTCCTCATGCCTTTGATCCATCATTTGCTCAACCTCACTTCTAAACTCAACCAGAGTTTCCACCTGCATCTCCAAGCCTCAGATCTTCTTTTCCATCAACTCTATCAGGCAGCACTTCATACAAATGAATCTCTTTTGAGGTACAACCTGCAGCTTCCACATCCAATCATCTTTATTGTCTCTTCTACAACTTGGGTCGCTACTACTGCTGCCTCTGTATCTGTCATAGCCTTCACACCTACTTCCTGTCAGTGACAGAAAAAACAAACAAAAAGAAACACCAAAACAACCCCCTAACCAGCACCACAACAATACCAGAACACTACACACTTCCTCCCCAAACTCCCACTCAAACTCCCCTGTTTACTGCTCTGTTTGCTGACTCCTGTGCCACTGCTCTTCCACACTGGGAGGCTATTTCACTAGGGCCTGGTCTACACTAAAGAATTATGTCAACAAAAGTCAGCTTTTATCGACAACACAGTGCTATTGTACACACTGCAATCACACACACCCCTGCCATCAAAACTGCCCTATTTTTTCAACAAAATAAAACCACCTCGAGCTAGGGCAACGGTCCCCTTACATTGGTGGTGGGGCTGTCATTCTTGTCAATTTCACTGCTTGGAGCGGTGAAATTGACAAGAAAGCCCAAGCCCAGGCAGCTGGTTCCCTCTCTTGACTGGGAGCAGGGCAAAAAGCCCAGGCTGCTGGATCCAAGCTCCTGGCTGGGAGGGGAGAAGCCTGAGGCCCTTTCTGTTGCTGGGAGCTGGGCAGCCTTGTCAATTTCAGGCTGAAATTGACATGGCTGCCTTTCTGGAGGAGAGGGGGATTTAGAGAAGCCTTGCAAAACTCCCCCCTCCCCCCCCCTTCTGGCAAGGAAATGGAGGGGAGAAGAACCCAGCAGCTTCCCCAGGCTCCCGGCTGGGACCAGGGAGTGGGTGTAATTACAGCAGTGGCTGTAAATTGACATATATTATGTCGATTTATTTTTTTAGTGTAGACATGGCCTAAGACTCTCCACAGATTCTTATGGTATGTATATAGAAATCATCTAGGCTTCTTCCAAACATCCCACATAGGAATCATCAGATCTTCTTCTTTTAGGTAGTCTTGTTCTCCCACTTGTCTGCTTTGCTGCTTGTTTCAGTTGAGAGTTGACACACTCTTATTCCAGCCTGTGGAAGGCTGAATTAACTTTTCAGTAGCCTGGGTCAGCTAGGGAAAAGGAGAGATATATTAGAGGGGAACCAATTTATTTGTTTTTTATTCTTAGAGTAATGTCCTCTGGGTTCCTTAGCTACACATGTCCCATTCATAATAAAATAACCCTATTGGAAAATAGGGACTGGACAGATAGGTATATAGCTTTAACATAGGTTTGCACAGTGTGTTAGATAGATTTCATTCAATTTTCTGTATGCAGCGGAGACACTTAAAATTGTTTTCACAGATCAAGAGAGCTAAGGTATTTGGTGGCAGTTACTGAGGGGAGGAAGGGGAGGGTGCATGCGTGCATACATATGTACGTACTTTCCCCTTTTTGGAATGGAAAGTTGTTCTGGTCAGAGCAGAACACGTGTGAAGAAGCCCCAATGGATATATCATTTGGTAATGTTCAGTTGATTCCAATTGGCAACTATGTAATTGGGAGCAATGCATTGGGACTGTTAGTCTACTGTTTCCTGCGTCCACTTGCCCGCTAATAGAAACTTAGAGACCAAAAAAAATTCAAATGGAGTCCACTGGAATTTCTATTAGGGAGAACATAGCTGGCACATCCACACCCTAACTGAAGTGATCTTATCTTGGTGAGATTAGGCTAGCATCTACATGCAGCAACATTAGCTGGAATGACAATGACAAAGTCTCTCAATTGTCATGCTCCAGGGCACAAGCTGATCACCAGCTGGGGGCAGGAAGAAATTTCCCCCAGAGGTATAATAATACATAATTATGTACATTTTGTGTGTGCTTGGAGGTTATGTCTTCCTTTGACACATTTGGCAGTGGTTGCTGTGTGACAGGACACCAGACTAGAAGGCCAATTGGCCTGTTCCATTGTGGCAGTTCCTAAGTACTCTATCCCACCTTAGACAATAGTTTAAACCTATGATCACTCAATTCCTCTTCAATCATTATGTGGGGTTGAACCACCACCATCAATACAGTAGAATGTCCCATGAGAAGGATCACAGCATTTACATCTTTGTCTTTGATACTTTTCACACACACAGCCCATTTTTCATGGCATCATGGCTTCAGGAAGAATGTTCCCAGGTGCTTTCATGGAAAGTGAATGATAGAAAATATTTTTGAAGCAAAGCCACAAATCATTTAGTTTTCACAAAAACAGTCATCTGTGGTCACGCCAATAGTATACATTATTCCACATGGACCTACGCTACCTCATCAGCCAATGATAATAGGAGTTCTTCAAAACATCAGGTATCCTGAAACCTGATTGTCTGAGCATGGGAGGAGTAATACTTTATAATCATCACCATTATACTGGTCCTTTGAAAGTCCTCCATTCCTGAAGAAGGTTTTTTTTTTCTTTTCTTTTTTTAAGTAGGAGCTTCATATTATCAAACAGAATTAACCCTGTAGGGCACAAGAAATTTTTGAAGGGCAACAACTATAATGATATTTTCTTAGGCCAACATTTCATGCCTTGCATCCAAAGTGCTTTACACTTTGCCACTTCCAGCCACTAGAGCTGAGTCAACAATTTGCTGTGACTGTTTTTTTCAGAAGATTTAGCCAGTTTCCCCAGTTTGTGAATTGTCCACGAACACCTGGCTGTTTTTATGGATTTGTTCCCTGTTTTGAATTGTTTGAATGGTGTAGGATGTAATATGTAGAATGTATATTTTAGGTGTTGAGACGTGAAAAGATGCTTGCTTGTCTGTCAAGGAAAGAGAACAACCCGGTGAATAACTTTGGTCAGAGACCTAATCAGGTGAACAACTTGGTCAGCAATCTGATCAGGTAACAACTGAGTTAGCAAACTAATCTTAGTGTTAGGCAGAAAAGTGTTTATATAATATCTCATGAATAACTTTGTAACAATGTATATAAGGCAAGCACCTGAATGTAGGTGTGCGCTTGAATTTAACCCTATGCTGTGCCCTGTTTCGGTGGACTGATCACTCACTGAAGCAGCAAATAAACAACATACTTCTTCAGCTCAAGAGTCTGTCTGTGAACCTGTGTATTTTGGGTAGCGGGGAAAAGAACTGTTCAACACATGACTTTTTATGAATAGATGTTAAAGTGTGGATTGCTCACTAACTGGGAAGCAATGTGGCCCAGCAAACAGTATAGTTGACCAGCCGGGAAGTCAGGGAAACCAAGGTTATCTTCCTGACTATTGACTTGCTGTGTAGCCTTGGGCAAATCACATGGCCGTTCTATGCCTCAGTTTCCCCAACTATAAAGTTGGGATTAAACCATCTATATGCCCTGAGATGTCTGGGTGAAAGATGGGATATAAGAGCTAGATGGTATTATAACTCATCACCAGGGATCCTAGAAATCCATTTGCTGTGGAAAAACGTGAAATTTGTTTTTTTACAGAGAACCTTTAGTTTTTACATATTTTGAAAAAATAAAAACATATTCAGTAGAACCCCATGCCACCAGCATACACAGAGAAATACAGGAAATTGATGCTGTCAGTCCCAGGCGGTGGAGTTTCCTGCATCAGGTTTCATTTTAATCATGGGAAAATGCAGATTTTTATGTTGTTTTATTGGAGAACTTTGGGTTTTTTATCACAGAAAACTAGGATCCCTGCTCATCACCGTTTGCATTTCCTTGAGTATCTGACATTTGCCATTCAATATTTAAGCTGTGTGATTGGTCACCGCAGTCACATGGTATTCTGCTCCTTGATTGGAAGACACCTATCTTAGCTCCAGCCCAAAACAAATTTTGTTTTCTCATGCAACACATTTAGTTTTAGTTATTAAACAAATCTCACTCTCAGGCTTGACTGTTGCTTTCTGCAAACATTCATCTGAGCAAACCACTGCTTGCAGAAATGGTCATGAAAAGCAAAGGGCATTAAATGTAGGTGAAGCAAAGTTCAATGCAGAAGTTGCCAAAATGTCAATAACTTTTCTGGCTCTTGGCCCACCTGTGGGGTGGAATACGACACTTTATTTAACGGCACAATTAAGAGCAAGACATTGCTACAGAACTTACTTATTTCTGTTACAGTTGTATCTGAGCACCTGCCAGTCTTCAGTGTGTTTCTTCTCACTATCCCTCTGTATTATTAACCTCATTTTATAGAGTGGGAACCGAGGCACAGAGAATAAGTGACTTGCCTACAGTCTCATACAAAGTGTATGGCAGAACTCATAATTGAACCCAGGTCTCTTGAGTTCAAAGATCACAGCCTAACCAATAAATCATCCTTCCTCTCAAATTCAAAGCTAAAAAATTCAAACAATTCTAGTTGAGGACATTCAATTTCCCTGGAACTGCACAGTGACATCCACTGTACTGTGCAGAGAATGTCCTCTCAGAAAACCATTGGAGGCTTAGTTTTCCTCAGCAGTCACCACTGTATGTAAAGTAGGTGACAAGCTCTTTAGTGGTGCTAACAACATAATGTAAAAAGAAATTAATCCATCTGCTAAACCTCAACATGTCATCAGATAGCTATCAGCACCATTTAATCTCCTCCTTTTATTATATTGAAAAGGAATCAGCCTCCACTTTAACTGAACTAATAACAATGTGTTCTTTTTATACAAGATTTCATTTCTCTGTGTTAAAACACCCAATGATGTACCAAAAGCAGATTTTTTGTATGGGAAAGATTTGTTTTTCTTTTAAAAATATGGTTTGTTTGGGTTTGCATGAGCGTGTGTCCAGGTTGTTTAGATATTATTGTCTTGAGCTGGTTAAGATTCTTTCAAAATTCAGGCAGTCCTAATTAGTGCAGTTCTTAGAGATCACAGATTAGTTGCAGGGAGGAGTTTTGAGTTTAGAAGAAGCTAATTTATTGTAGTTCTATGTATTTAGTATGTAATACCCATTAAAGGGTTAATTTGGAAACAGCCTGCTCTCAATAGTTAAGTCGTTGTCCTTCCCTCAAGGTATGAATCAGTGAAGGTTATACTGATATAATGGAGAGGTGGTGTGGCCTAGTGGATAACGCATTGGACTTGTGCTCAGGAGACCTGTTTTCTATTCCCACCTCTACTACTGGGTGATCTTGCTCAAGTCACTTCCTCTCTCTCTGCCTCAGTTTCCCTGTCTGTAAAATGAGGCTAATGATATTGCCCTCCTTTGTAAAGTGTGTTGAGATCTGCTGATGATAAGGATTAGATATGATTATTGTCTTGTTTGATTGGCCATAAGTGCTGTCATTCTATACCATGTGTGGGTGGAGTTCTGGGGAAACCTCATTTATCCTGTTCCAACTTGCTCATGTAGTTTGAATTAAGCTGAGCCAGAATGAAGAGCTCTTAAATAAGAAGTTGTCTTTTTGTTGTTCCCCTCCAGATCTGTAAGTTATCCCACCAACCCAACAGGGGGAAGGAAGCACTTTAGATCCTTCCATTACTTCCAACCTTTCTTATTCAAACCATGTTCCTTCACCTCCTTGATTCATGCCATTGTTCCATGCAGAACCATCTGCTGTACTGAAGGGCTTTAGCTTTAATCTTGGCCCCATTGTGATAGGCACTGTGTATACACACACTGAGAGACAGTCCCTGTCCTGAAAAGCCTATAGTCTAAAAGGAGAATGCAAACAAAGAGAGTATTATAAACCCCATTTTACAGAGGGGGAACTGAGGCACAGCGGGCGAATAAGCAACTTTCCCAGCATCATCATCACAGGAGGAGGTCTGTGGTAGAACCCACATCTTCTGATTACATTTTCTTGGTGCCTTAATCACAAGCCCATCCTTCTCTAGGTAAAAACAACGAGAGTTCTGTGGCACTTTAAAGACTAACAAATTTAATATTTGTAGACAGAAGCTTTCGAGAGATTTCGAAGAGAGCTGAAATCTCTCGAAAGCTTCTGTCTACAAATATTAAATTTGTTAGTCTTTAAAGTGCCACAGAACTCTCGTTGTTTTTGCTGTATACAGACTAACACGGCTATCCCTCTGGAACTTCTCTAGGTAGTTAGTAATAAGGGTATTTCTTTCTCTAGCACTTTTCAGTGAAGGCAAGCAAAAACCCCCACCTTTTAAAATCATGAATGAATTTAGTCACAACACCCTTTTCTCTTCATACTCACAGCACATGGGAAGTTAGTCAAGTATGTTATGTTCTGTTTGATTTATTGTTCGGTTTTCCCAAAAGATTAAGCCTAAGGCCATTACAAAGCTTGAAGGATACTTAATCCAATAGGATGCCTCATGTTCCTCTGCCAGCAGGGTTTATACTGATCATAGTTTATGGCCCACTGGCTATTCTTTAACTGGAAAGACACCAGGAATAATCTCAATTAAGCAGGAGTATGGAGGTGAAGCTCCTGAAAGGGAATGCAAAATGACAGGCCAAGTGCAGTTAGGGAACCACTCACAAGTTGAGCTAAGTGATGCTAATAAGGTAATTGCAAAAGGTTTGGATTCCTCCAAAGTCAGCTCTGTTTAATGATTTATGTGTACAGCAATTCCACACATGGGAAGAAAAGCCCATTCCTGGGTTAGGCTGGATCAGGACATGCAACTTTTTTACTGAGTTCTCTTTTCCTCCTTCGGTGAGACTCCACAGCAAGGAATTTCAGCTGCTTCTCTCTCTTGAGTTGAAGAGCCCCTGAGAAAAGGGTTTCTAATCAGGCCTTATTTTATTTTATTTGATTTTATACACAAACGTATGGTGGACTCCCTAGCAGGGCTTTAAAATACTAGCTCCAAGGGATCAATGTGTCTGGGCTGAGAGCAGAGAGATCAGCAAGTGAAGGGGATTGAGTTGGATACTCTCACAAGGCCCCTGTTAAGTCTTGTGCACATTGGGGATTTCAGCTATTGATGGCCAGCCTGTACTATAGCTACATAATGCCCAGAATCCTGTCCAGTACCCTATCCACTAGACTGTCCTCTCTACCAAACCAACCCCTGGTACAGCTGTGCCAATGCAAACCTCCTGGTATAGATGGTGTAAAGATGCAAATGAAGCAGGCGTACACCCACTGATGTAAATAATGGCTTTGTTTGTGTACACTTGGGGTTTGTGTTGGTTGCAGATCATGTGGTCTTAATGCCAATAAAAGAGAGTGACTGATGCAGGGAACTGAACAAAGGCAAGTTTTCTCTGAACAATACTTTTTCCTATATAAAAGCCCAGTATTCCTCTGTGAGTAGTAATCATTAGCACTTCCATGAGGCTTAAGCCTTTAGAGCTCTGTATGGACTTTCATTAGCCTTCCCAGCTCCTATGGGAAGTAGAGGAGGGTATCTCCTCTGGTTGGAATGGCAGGGGACAATGAGCTAAACTGTGTGTTCCGCTCTGGTTCCTATGACTCCAGTGCTCTGCTGGGAACTCAGCTGCTTCTTGTGCCGTGACTAGGGGTGGAAGAGTTTTCTTACCTTGGAGGTAGGAGTAAAACATGCTCTGGAAGATTGAGCATGGAATTGCATGTTACATTCAGGGCATACACACAGAGAAGTTAGATAAAAACATAAATACTCTTGTTGGAAAATAGTTGCAACATAACACTATTTTTTATTTCTTAGAATTCAGAATGATAACACACAAGTACCCAAAAGCAGAGAGAGAGAAGACAGGCTGCTCCCTAACTCACCCCATTTTGCTTTTACCAATTGACTCCGATTGCACACTTCCATCCTTACAGATTCTCTTACCCTGCAAGCAGGACCAGAAAATATCCCTGCTTTTAAAATGATAGTTTGCAATTCCAATGCGGTCTTCAATACATCACAGTGGGAAACAAAAATTGCACTTAATAGGTGACAATGGGAGAATTGCTGCCTCTCTCTCTGCCTCAGTTTCCCCTTCTGTAACATGAAGATGCTGTTTGATACCTTCATGTCTCACAGAGGTATTTGGTGGATTCATTCATATTTATATTCCATTTTGAAAAGAAGGGTAAAGCTCTAGACCATTTTGGACCATTGATTTCCTGGTCTCTGCAGACAGCATAAGGGATGCTATTACTTTGAAACAGTAGATCACAAAAAATCAGAGAGAAGGTCCATGGGGGGTTTCTCACCCTGATCCCTCCAATGTGCATCAGCCCGGATCGGAAGGGAATCTCCTGGGTGAGAGAGGGGTTTGCTGTTTGTGCCCTGCCAGCTTCATAAAGCTCTGAAACGGTGGCACCTCTGCTCCCATTGCCATCATTGGCCTGATGCTTTGCAAATGACTCAGGTGCTCTGGCTGGCAAGAGGGGGGTTGGGAAGAGCTCTCTTTTTTGGGGGGTTTGGCGTTGTCAGCAGTGGGAAGGGAGAGGGTAACATGCAAGAATTCGCTGTATTCCCAGGCAGTGAGTGTTGGACATCCGGCAGTGGTGCAGTTAGAGTTCAATGTTCTCCTCTCCCTACAATAATTGCAATGCTCCCTGTTGCTCTGCCCCTACACTCTCCCCACATCCCACTTGGCTCCTTTTCTCAATGCACATCTCTTGTTGTTGGACTAATTCTTTGGCCAAATACTGAGAGATGCTGTGAGCCCGCTGAGACAGCTGCAGCAAAGCCCCTGAAAGCAGCAGCCCTGCTGGCATTCAGCACCTCTCTGGATTTAGCCCAAGGAGTTTATCTCCATGGATAATGCATTGCAAAGTGCTAAACCAAAGCTTCCAGCTCAGCACAGAGCGGAAATCTCCCCCTGCGCTGTCTTCTGAAGGGAACCCTTACTGAGTGGCCAGGTCTTAGTCAGGAGATTGTGGTGGGAAAATTGGTGGGGGGAGAAGGAAGAGGAGGAGAATTTTGTAGTAATTCAGCTTAGCAAATAGACTGTTGCATCCTCTGGAAAAAGCATGTTATTCTCTCGTAGAGGCAAGGAGACCAAGAGCACTGAATTGATTTGTGAAGGTAAATATGCTACGGATCAGGCTTTCGGAAGCATGCTTCCCAATTGCCCTGTGTGGCTCCACAGTGCAGTGCAAGGAGGCTAATCCCTTTTCTATCGCTAAATTCACCCTTTCGACTCTCTCTTTTCCAATTCTCCTGGAGTAGAGAGGCTCTGATGATTTTTTCCTTTCCCCATTTATGTTTGCCTCGCAGGAATGATTTACCTTGCAATGGCAAAATCATCCTTTAACTCTTTAATTACTGGGGTGACCCGTGCCAGTGAGGCAAACTTTGAGTCATTCAGCTGTATTACAGATCTTCTATGTACTGCACAAGTGATGGTCCATAACTAACTTCATTTCTTGGGATCACTGGGCTTTTACACAGTATGACTGTATTGGGAGGTGGGTAGAGGGGCATTGTACCCAATTTCAGTCCTTGAGGTTAATTACAGGCAAGCACTGAGGTGTTGGATTGTGTGGGATTTCTTGTGAGGTTTTGGGGGATGTAGTGTGAGCTGCTCTTCCCTGTTGTCTGCCACCCTGTGCAGAAGGGGCATGGTTATATATATATAGGCATGCACTTTCAGTCCCAGATTATTTACTTTAGATTTAAGAATGGCGGGAGGGGCGGGGGAGAACTCTCCAAAAATGAGAGCATAAAGTGTATGTCCTGTGTCTAACAGACTGCAGCAGCTCTGAGAACAAAATGGCTGATGGGTGGAATTTTTCAAAAGCACCTATGTGACTTAGGTGAACATATCACATTAAACGTTAATTAAATTAAAAGTAAATGGGATGTCTGCTTCTAAATCACATAGGCTCTTGGAAATCCCACATGCCATGTCTGCAGATAGGCCGATTTTTAAAAAAAATTAAAGATACAGTTCACTGAAAAGAGGCATGACACGTCCAAATAGAGCGGCTCGAAAATTCTCCAATAAACCATTTTTTCATTCGGAAAGTACCATTTTATCTAAATCAAAACTTTCCGTATGACTGTCGATTTCAACAAAATTTTGTTTAGAAAAAGAATTTGAAAAGAAGTGTTTCAGTAATGTCGACATTTTTGGAAAAGAATGGTTCGACTTTCTGTCTTGAA
Organism: Emydura macquarii macquarii; assembly: GCF_026122565.2. Classification (NCBI taxonomy): domain Eukaryota; kingdom Metazoa; phylum Chordata; order Testudines; family Chelidae; genus Emydura; species Emydura macquarii. Next base: position 6,044,772 of record NW_027133607.1, on the reverse strand, counting down.
GCAATTTTCATTTCAAAATTTATTTTCTATTATATAATGGAAATAAATGTTAAGTTAAAATCGAAACAAAAATTCAGTTTTGACCAAAAACAGTATTTTTTGAGAAAATATCATTTAATAGGAAATCAGGAAATTGGACATTTCAAAACAAAAACAAAAATTTCAGAATTTCCTGTGAAACAGAAAATCTGGTTCCCATGGAGTTCTGCTTTCAAATTGCAGACAGCAGAGGCTCCTCCCTTTCCTCTTTGGGTTGACTAACTACATAGTGGTGCTAATACTTGCCTTCTTTTGCACTTACAGTAATAATGATCAAATTCACAGTCCCTCTGTGCAGGTGCCAGAGTATGTATCTCTCCTTGTGCCCTCTTGCATAACCACACAAGGAAGCATGGATCACTGTTGTTAAATGTTTCCAGAAGAATGATCAGAGATCTGAGCTCTATTTTTCATGAAAAGTATAAAGAGCTCCTAGATAGTATCAAGACCTTTCAGTTTCTTTTTTCCTCCCTGTGTAGCTTTTCAAGTGGTAAACTAGCCTGTGTATCTCTGAGCCATTTACAAGCTGAAGGAGGAAGCGCAGCTCTTTAAAGGAGGACAATGCTGTGCTTTGCCATAATTACAGCAACATGGACAATGTTCTGTTTGTATACGGTCATTATAAATTCTTTATAAACATGTAGAAACCAACCCTCAGATTTCTGTCTGATCTCCATGGGAAATTAGTACTGCTGAGATGAGATGGCCCTTTCTTAAACACAGAGGGAAGGCTGTTCATCCTCATTATTGTTCCGTCTTGGAACTCGTATGTTGGACAACTGGAGTGTGATTGTCCCCTTGCATACACTGGTGTAAATTAGGAGTAACTGTACTGGAGTAACTGGAGCTCCTCAGGTGTCAAACGTATGTAAGTCAAACAAGAATCAACTCCATGCTTCTGCAAGAAAGCAAACGTTTGTAGAGAAACGTATAGAGCCTAATGCTGCTCCCACTGAAAGCAAAGGTAAAATACTAGTGACTTTAATGGGGGCAGGATTTGGACCAATATTCTATGCAATTTATTGGAGAGAAAGAATTAAGGAAATCTGGTGATGATCAATCATATTTTAAACTTGAACAAGGGTGCAATTTCTCTCCAAGATCAATAATGAGCAGAGGTGGACTTGAGTCATGCAGTTCAAATGAAGATTCACATTACACTTTCCCTGACTTTGTGGGGAGGGTTAGAGCTGATTTTGTGGTACAAACCAATGTCTTAACATTAAAGAAACCCTAATTCTGGTGCAAGGGCCTATATAAATTCAACCCTTCCCCCATCCTGTTTTAATTGGAATAACAATAGAAAAAAATCAGACAAGAATAATATATTATATTGAGTGCTACCAGCTTCCCACATTCTTCTTATACTATAGCAAATCATAAATGCTAAATCTAAACTTTTCTAAAGTCCCTTTTGAAGAATGTCTCCCTCCCAATTTTGAGGACTAAGAGCCTAATCCAAAGCCTATTGAAGTCTATGGGAATCTTTCCATTGCCTTCAGTGGGCTTTGTTGCTACTCATATCCCAGTAATTATTCAGCATTATTTACTCTTAATTAGTGTCACCATAGATCACTGTGTGTGTGTGTGTGTGTGTGCGTGTGCGCGCGCACTTGTCAGTGCAATGATGCCCATCATTGAGACTCTTTGCCCCCTGCATTGTTTGGTGGCTGTGTTCTCCAGGGCAAAGTGCGAGCTGTAAAATGATGACAATCTGTTTAATGGAAACCTAGCTGGAGACATGGCCACCACCTCAATTAATCTGTAACTAATGCCAGCCCCAGCAAGGTAAAAGGTTGTGGCAGGTGCAGTGGTGGAAGCCTCTTTAGCCTGTCTCTTAAGTGTACTGACCTTTGGAGTTGGGGTCACTCATGATGTTTTGATGCATGCCCCATCACTGTTGCCAGCTGATGGGAGCCTGTGGGTCTGAACTGATATTTCAGGTAAAGCTCAGTTCAGCCTGCTTCGTTTCTGCTGACAGGCCAGAGCAAGCCTCTGCATTAAACTTGGCTTAATAACAGGGGTTTATACAGGCCAAGGCGAGTGAGCTGCAAGTGCAGGGGAGATTTCTACACACATTCAGAGTGTGCAATGCTCATGCAAATAAGAATCTGATGTTGGGACCCATCCTGCCTTTCTCATGGGGGCTGGGTGTGGAAGTAATTCCGAAGAACAGAACTTCGTTGCGTATCTTTCACACAAACTGTGCCCCACTCCCAAAATGCTTTTAGAGAGTGAAACTTCCTCCCACTGCACCTCCATCTGAGACTTGTACCAAAATCTCATTGACATGAGTCCTGAGTCATGGCAGTTTAGACAATATTTTTCTCTACAATTTCATCACGCACATAGGGACCCAAAAGAACTTTAGACATGATAAACTTAACTTCAGAAGCTCAATGACTTGAGGCAGAGAAGTGTCATCATTACAGATGGTTGAAAAATAGGGGATTTTTTTCCTATGCAAAATTGTGGCTTTTCATCCCCACACCCGCTCAAAAAAGTTGTTGTTTTTTTTAGCAAAATTGAATTTTTTAGGAAATCAGACAGTTACCACAAAAATGTTTTGTTTAGCGGAAAATCTGATTTTCCATTAAAAAAAGTGTCTGGAAAATTTTCAACCAGCTCTAATTGTTGACCCCATTTTACTGATGAGGAAAACTGAGGCACAGAGGCAAAATGAATAGCCTAAGGTCATACGGCAAGTCAGGGAATAGATCCAGGAGTCCTGACTAGGGCTGTGCACAATTTTTTGAAGGAATCAAGAGACACCAAGGTATGGTCAGGGTGGTATAAAAGCCTAGACTGGTGGAGCAGGTGGAAAACCACAGATCTGAAGACGCAAGCTTGAAATCAGATCAGTGTGTTTGGCTTCAGCTTGTCTGAGAGAGACATTTCAGCTCTGTTCTAAACCTAGGTTCCAGTTTGGGCCCATCTCTAAGTTAAGTCAATTGTCACAAACCCCAAACTCAGGCTAGGTTGATGAGAATTATGAGTGCTCTGCAACAGTCTGTGCTGATTTACAGAATGATGTGGTAACCATACAGTACTAAGCGGTTTCAGATGGCTTTGATCCAAAACCAGGCAAATCTCTATCCAAGCGGCCCGGTTCTGCTAAGAATTGTTATGGTCATTCCAGTTCCAAACTCCCAGTCGAGGGGTGTGTGTCAGAGACTGAGTGGGAATGTCTACACTACTACTGTTAGCAGGGGTATAGCCATGTGGCATTAATGGCAAGGAGGGCATGCCAGCATTCACACCACCTAATCCAGAGTTTCAATAAACCACAGCCCTACCTGTGGTCCCTCTCTCTTCTAGTGCTTAGCATTCTGCCTCTTGTGGGTGCTGTCAGGGGGAGTTGATGTAATGGATGAGTCACCCCCATCTGTCACCAGCGGTTGACGCTATTGACTGCCATTTGCTCACTTCTGTTTGCTTTGGTTTCCTTTATGTCACTGATACACATGAACATACTGCTGATCATTTTGCTTGCATTGGTCCCAGTGTATCATGTGTACCAGAGGTTTAGCATGAGGAAGGAGGGTACTGGCTACTTCTTGGATGGGTCTCAGTAACAGAAATAATTTTAACCCTCAAGGTGCCCATGTGTACTGCCAAACACACTGTCAAAAGCTGGGTGGCAGGATGCCGGTATTCTGTTCTGAGGTCTGCTAGTGGTGTGTAACTGCTCTTGGGCCTCAGTTTCTCCATCTGTAATGTGTAGATGAGACCCATCTCATATGGAATGAAGATCAGTTCATTAAAATTTTTTGTGTGCTTTTAGATCCTCAAATGAAAAATGCTCTACAAGTACAAAAGAGTGTTAATGCATTATATGCACCTAACAAAGCCCAAAGGGGGCTCCTTGCATCTTAGGGAAGGCCCTCATGGGATTATCTGGAGAAGATATCATCAGTTTGTTGGATGGATGGGATGGGTGGTGGGGATATGAACCAAGCCTTTTTGAATTTCACCCATGTTTTGTGCCTGGCTTACATCGTGCTCACAAACTTGCGTCATTTTTTCTTTGATCCCAGCTGGTTTGCCTGTCCATCTCCTACCCACAACATGCTCTTTGCTATCGGGAACAGGATCTCTGGAAACCACATTCTATGCCAAATCGGGAGGAGTTAATTGTTAGAGTGTGTGTCAGCCCTGGTAACTCTGTACTGACTGTGTAGAGCCAGTGGCCTTTCACCAGGTTGTAGGCATGGGTGTGCCAGTGCTACCCATCCTAACTGTGGGTCCCTAGACTGACTCTGACATCACAACTGAGCTAGGAACCTGGAGCATACTGGAGAGAGGTTAGGAACAGAAGGGGATGGGGAAGTTTGGAGACTGAATGGCTAACATTCTCGTAGAGAATTCTCTTCACCAATATTTTGGGGATGGACAGATTTCCTCCAAGACTCCCCCATTTTTTTAATTTGTTGGCCACTGAAAGGCCTAGATTGGGCTTACCCACCTGCACATCCAAGACAGGGCTGGTTGATGCTCCCTTTGAAGTTCATTAATGTTGCTTTGGGGCCCTTTTCAGGGGGAGGATTCATTCAGTTGAGAGGCTGAGCATGCTTCCTCCACAGCCTTCCCTGCTCCCTTCGACCTGGGACATGAAGGATCTGAAACCAGCACCCAGAGTCTCTGTCTATCAGTCTCACTTACTTTCGATGGCCCCCATCACTATTGTGTCTGAGCACTTGCATGTTTCTGAGACACAAAGAGAGCTGTTCCCTTTCTATTGCACATGTATAACTGCAAGCAGCTTTGATTTAAAACAGAGCATTTGGCAAGCGATTAGTCCATAAAATATTCTAATCACTGATGGTGTTTTAAATTAAATGTGTAATGAGGTCTCTCTTATTTGGTGGGGGTGGGAGGAGCGCTAGTGGTCGGGTGGCAAGGGGAATTGAGGTATATAAAAATTGGATTCCAATTTCACAGCTAGATCTAGCCTCTCCTGCTCCCTGTATGTGCTTTATAGAGTGTGATTGTGCTACTACCTCGGGCACCGGCTATCCGCTTGTATGTGTTGAGCTGGCTGAGTCCCTGGGGGAGCTCATCTGTTTGTGTTTGCGAGGATAGACATGGCAGGGTTGTTTGGACAGATCCCACGATGTGCTAATTAGAAGTTAAAGATCCACTTTCCAGCATGAGACTTGAATGCATTAGGGTGGGGAGCGCATTATAATACACTGGCTTTTTTAGACTGCACGCCACATTAAAACCAACTGTGCTCCTTTGATCCATGCCATTAAAATAATTCCAGGGACAAACACAAATGGGATAATAACTAATTTAACTGGAATTATTGGAGAGAAACCTTGCAGAGGATTAGAATATACAAAGCAAACTGTAATTGTTCAGAGTGGGGTCTGAGGCCTGCTTATCTATTCTATTCATCTCTCTGCTGCATCTGTCCATCTACTCTCTCAGCTGCCCATTAGCCATCATTTAACTACTGTTTCTGCCTTTTGTCTGTCTACTTTGTCTAGCCACTGTATCTGCTTCTTACTTATAACTGCTATAACTAACTAACTAAGTCAGATTCAGTACAGAAGATATATATTAGGACCCTGTCTACACTTACCTCTGGGATTCGGTGGCAGTCGACAGGAGTTACGCAAAAAACTTGCGTAACTCCGGTCAACTTCTCTGCTTCTCCTCTGCGCACCGTCTTCACTGCACTGCGCCGATGGGAACCATGTTCCCGTCGACACAGTGCAACGCCACTTGTGAAGGTGGTCTTAGTATATCGATTTCTGAATCGACTGAGCGGGTCTTCACTGACTGCTCAGTCGATCCAGAGAAATCGATCTAACGGCGACAAAGTTGCCACCATCAGTGTGGCCGTAGCCTAGATATGGTAGGCCAGATTTTGATTTAATATATTTTGGCATAAATCTGAAGTAACTTCATTGAAATGACTGGTGTTTCTCTGGATTTACACTTGCATGACTTAGAGCAGAATTTGACCCAACATGTAGTTGACAGGTAATAGGCAGCTCAAGATTAGCTACCTGTTTATCCTGTGTCTAAAGAGAAGTTCTGGTTTTAGTAGCCTGAATGTGGGGCTAGGATTCAGGAAACCTGGGTTCTAGTTCTGGCTCTGGCATTGATGTCTGTGAGATCTTGGGCTAGTCACTTCACATGTTTGCCCCATATTTTCCCTCTCTACAAAGGTGGGTAAGCATCATCATCCCTTTTTAGTGACGTGCCTTCAGATTTAGAGATAAAATAGCACTATATATGCCAAAAGTGGCAGTGTTGCTGTGGCTGCCTATTTTCTAACCAATGTCCCTATCTATCATCCATCTGTTGCACTCAACCACTGTATCTGACTATTATCTATCATTTGCTGTACCTGTCTGTTTATAGTGAGTGCCTGTTTATCATCTCTGTACTGTACCTATCCATCATCCATCTATTGTATCCAGCTACTCTATTACTTATCCATCGATTCTATCTCTCCATTTACTGTATCTGCCTATGATCTACCATACCTCTATCTGGTATCTATCTTTTCTCTTCATCTACCCTCAGTTGTTCATTTAGATGCCATTTACCTATTCATTGTTTGTTTTGCATTTTAAAATCACTGTCCATTTTTGCTCGGCTACTGGGTATGTTTATTGGAACTTATTTTGTATTAGGTTATTAATTAAAGCAGAGTTATAATGGGAACCCTTTGGAATTGCACATTGCATGTTACATCCACAAGATGCCTCAATACCAATATTTTATTCCTGTGAAAAACAAAGGAATTAGATATGTTTTCACATTTGTCTTAAAGCCTGACCATCTTGCTCACATAATACAAGGTGTAGCTAATGACTAGAGCTGAATATCTCCAAAACCGCCATGGAAAACTCCTTCAAGTCAGTCTGGGGGGAACATACGTAGTATGCAAGAGGAATAATTAAATGAAATTAAGGAGCTGTATTGATGATGTGTCTTTGTAAACTAAAGAAAACACAGACCCCGGAGGCCTGTAGGAATCTGGTGCTTTGAGTATTCTTTAGGCTTCCATGGATTTTTGTCTGTGTGTATAAAGTATTGTTAACCCCTGAGGAAATTTAGTGCACAGGATCAATGAACATAACACATACATGTCTAATAATAGAAAATGGGATTGACGTGTTGTTCTGGTAAAATCGCCCCAGCAGTTAATTTTGCTGCTGCAACAAACACATCAATAAGGTTCCCTGCTGATTAATGAAAGGGTCTGGGGATATAACATGGAGTTTGAGAAGACGGTGGGGTTTGGCTTTTCCTAATACTAGAATTTTGGGGCAATGGAAAGATGAAGAATTTTCATTCTAGCAAGGAAGATGTGTACCTGGGAAATATGCACAATAATGCTTAACACTTCTCTAATACATTGTTTCTGAAGGCTAATTAATTTAGTCTTGTCATACCTGAGAGGTAGGGTAGTGTCACGACTTCCATTTTACAGAGAGGTAACAGCCAGGAGAGATGAAGTGACTTGTCCAAGGTTACCCAGTGATCAATGCCAGAGTAGGAAATAGAACCCAGACATCCTAATTCCTGGACTTTATCTCCTGCTGTAAAACCTTCCCAGAAACCTTGACAAAAACTAGACTCCAAATCATGAATTCCTTGCTGCTTTGAGGCACACAGACTTCATACAAAGGCCAATAAAAATTACCATATCTGAGTTTAAAAAAATCATTGAATCTCAAATCCCCTGTAGATCTGACACTGTATAAATTTTAGAGTATAAGCAAAACAATTCTGCATTTGCTGTTTTCAGAAATGACTGATTGAGAAAATGGGATGAAAATCTTTTCTTTGCCTGGCTTCTCTCTTTCAGGGGTGGAGGGCAGTGGGTTTGGAGTTTTGGATGATCCAGAGTTCAAAATGTTGGTCTGTGTCTTCTGAATGTTGTTCTGTTGCCTACCCTCATTTAACTGTAGGGCTGGAAAAGGCCTATATGGGCACATCAGTTCATCTCCCTGGTAATGCAGGATTGTTTCCCATTGTGCATTTACTAACTTTGTCCAGCCTAGAGTTAAATAACTGAAGTCATGGGGCTTCCACCACTTCCCTTGAAAGTCTGATCGATAGCCAGTATATCTGATAGTGCAGTCTGATCAGATCACAACCATTTCATTTCTGGTTAGAGCAGATTGAAATATTCTGGGTTTTTTTAGGTAATTACATAACTTAAATTCAGCTTAAGCTTTCTTCACAAACCTTGGCTGCTTCTGGAGTTTCCTCCCTCTCTGCGTCTACTTCCTGCTCCAGAGGGCTATGCCCATCTCTCCTATAGCCTAATGGAGATAACAAGCCACACCTGCCTCAGTGAATCAGTAGAAAGTACTCAGCTTCTTTCTGTCCCATTCTAACATGCATCATGCATCCTGCCATCTTGTTGCCATCCTACCACCTTTATCCTATCACTTAGCCAAGCTATTCACATTTAGCTCTTTGCTCAGAAATCAATCCCTCCAGCCCCCTGATCCTTTTTTGTTACCCTTCCCAGAACTCCATCCAGCTGGTTAATAATCTTTCTGGTAATGTGGTGGTGACCAGGACAAGTATTCCAGGATCAGTCGCACACAGAGCTGTGTAAAGAGCAATGGTTATCTTGCTCTCATGGACAACTGTTTCATACCTGACATAAACTTACATTGCATGTAGTTGCCATATCACATTGCAAACTCACAATCAGTAAAAATAAACCCCCTAAATCAGAATAAAGACCAGGCAACCTAAGTATAAATAGTTGAACTTGTACCACAGCATATAGCTCCAGAGATGGGGAGTAGTTGGAGTTTTCAAAGCACCCTTCCTGTCACCAAGAACTCAAAGGAGATGCCATGCAACTAGATTTCGTCTGTGTTAATGTTTCAGTGTTTGTTCTAATAACGAGAGTCCTGTAGCACTTTAAAGACTAACAAATTTAATTTCTGCAGGCATAAGCTTTCGTGGGATGACGAAGCGGGTTGCAACCCATGAAAGCTTATGCCTGAAGAAATTAAATTTGTTAGTCTTTAAAGTGCTACAGGACTCTCGTTGTTTTTGCTGTATACAGACTAACACGGCTACCCCTCTGGAACTTTTCAGTGTTTGTTCTGTTGTTCAATTCAATGTTGTAGGTGTTTTTGCTGCTTAGGCTGCAAAATCTTCAGAGCAATGAGATGTTAGCTGTAGTAAACCTGTTGCACAGCTCTCTGTGTGTTTATGGAGATGTGCCTGATCAGTAAAATTTGGATCTGGGCCCAAATTTCAAATGCTCCAGATTTTAGGGATGTTTAGATCTGGTCCTTCAATTAGAGTATCCAAAACTAGGCATGGATTTGTAATCTCCTCTTTCCCCCAACCCCTTCCAGACTCAGGAGTATTGGGATTGGGATGCAATCCGTCTCTCTCTCTCTAAATAACGAGGGAATTATCCCTCCGGGGTGCTCTGTGAGAGACTATCTGGGACCCATGTGTTAGATGGTTAATTTTTGTGTCCACACATACCTTATCAAAGAGGAGCAATCTACATCATCCAGAGGCTGCTGGGCAGCGAGCAGTCTCATCCACTGCAGTGGATACTGTACTCTTCCATAGTTCATTAAGGATCAGCTAAGAAGTCACCAGGGGAGGGGATATCTGTGTGTTTCTGTTAGATCTGGGTTCTTTCCAGCATGGATAAAAAGCAAGCAGTGTGTCCTGAGAAGTCAACATATTGGGTTTTTTTTATTCCTGTCAATTAATCTACACTGAACAAGATGCTGTTCTCCCCAGAAGAAGAAGAAGAAGTGCACAGCGTTATTCTAGTGTGTAGTACTTTATGGGCCAGATTCTGATACCATTTATACTGGTGTAAGTCTATTGAAATTACTCCTGATTTACATCAGTGGGAGGAGCATAAAGCCCCATATCTACAAAGCACTGGGAAAATATTGGTTAACTCTCATAACGCACCTGAGATAATGTGGCATCATCCCTGTTTTCCAGATGGGGAAACTGGAGCACTGATAATTTAAATGATTTACTCATGTCTTCATAGGAAATTAGGGAAGAGCCTGGATTAGAATCTGGGAACTCTCAAATCCTTGGCTCAGTCATCTAGCCCACACTGTTGCTCTTATAACAGAGCTCCAATGTTGTCCCGTGTCTTGACATTTCCCTCCCCTATTCCTATTTTTTTTTCCTCCCCTCAGATGAGAGGCAGAGAAACAAGCTGTATGAAGGTTCTACTGAACAATTCGTTTCAATTTGGGGTCTAATCTCATGGCATTTATTTTTTATTTTATGAATCCTGTGTACCACGGAAAGCTAAGCGTTAAGATACTCTTATATAACAGTGGGTCTTATGTGGGGCTGACAGACATGATGCCACTGCCTATATCTTTCTTCATGGACCATTTCAAGCTTAACTTAGATGACTGCTCCACCTTGGCATGATTACCTGTTCATTGGGAACTGGACTGAAACTACTAGCTTACTTCATGTAGGCCACTGAACAACCATTATAAGGCAATCACTTCTGGTTATTACTGACTTGGTCTAGATTTGCACCAGTGACCTAGAAGTGAAAGGCTCAGTATCTCCTTCCCCACAGAATCACAGAAATGTGGGGCTGGAAGGGACCTTGAGAGGTGATCTAGTCTACCCCACCCCCATGCTGAGGCTGGATTAGGTCTTCTGGGTCAGCTAGTTTCTTACTTTCTCTTCTCTAAACAATTGGGTTCATGCAGGAAAGTTTCAATTACCTGAGTGGAGTCTGGGGTCAACTGGGCAGGCTGGGTGGCACGAGAGTGTGAAGGAGAGAGCACACACTAAAATAGGTATTTGAACACAGTTCATTAGCAGGTTCTTGCCTCCGTCCTGCTACAGGGAGCCACACTGATGTCTCTGGGGTCTGGCTGAGCCTTCAAGCTTTATAGCAGCCCAGTTTGAATATCAGGCTGCAGCAGGTCCCATAAGTGAAAGTGATCATGGCTGGCTGGAAAGACATCACCGACGCTGGCCAGGTTCAGCCTCAAAGCTGTTCTTTTGCGCAGGAAAGATTATGTGAAAGGAGCTCAGATGGAGCCAGCGCAAGTGTTTACAAAGGCGTATGAAGACGGCCCTTGCCTTCTGGCATCAGCACCGAGCTGTTCAGCCTCCTTTATGTCTCCTGAATGAAGTTTTCACTTGTGTGTCAGGATCTGGCATGTTTACATGTCTGGGGGAAGAATCAGTCACATGTTGCCTCTGTGCTGCTTGAACTCCACTTCCCAGCATTGTTTCAGGGATTCTGAGCTGACAAGCAGCCTGGCTTAGTGCTTAGTGCTGGGGAACAAAGAATCACAAACCATGGCTCACATGCGGGGAGGCTACAGCTGTAAATGCCCAACAGGGCATGGGGTTGGGGGAAACATCAGAAAGGTGGGAGAAGCACCCGAAAACGTAGATATCCATGGTTCTCAGCCTTTTCCATACTGGATCCCTGCCTCTTATCTTACTGGAATTTAGCAATATGGGAAGGAGAGGATGGTTGTGATTACCCCAGGGGTCATGGCCCCCAGGTTACTCTTACCCCTGGGCTATCCTAATCAATCCCACCATCTATTGCACTCTTCACAGACCTGTAAATGTTTTGATCAGACTTATTTAACTAGCCTCTTCTGTGTGATTCAGTCAACAGTTCCAAGGAGCTAGAAATACCCATGTGTTTGCAGCAGCCCCTTTTGTATGTATGCTCCTTTTGCTTTGCTGTAGCTTTCTGATGTCCTCTCTCCCAATGCAGGTGTTGTTGGCTTTTATTCTTCGCAACCCAATATGCCTGTTGGGATCTATTAGTCTACTCATGTGACTGCCCCATTAGCTGCTCTAACTAAAGCCTCAGGCAAACAGTCATTGAGGCAAAGAGTTTAAACAGGATATTTTTATTATAAAAATAGGATTAGATATTCCTATGAACAAGAATAACATTAGCATCTGTGCCAGATCAGTTGACATGATCCCAGTCCTTGTATCATAAGCAGATTGCCTATATGGTAATCCCTAACAGTCCCTTCCACCAAATAACATTGCACAGCCATGGTATTATTTCCATAGCACCATTGGTGCGAGTAGTGCTTTGCACACAAAGACGTTGATCCTATCTTGAGGAACTTACATTGCAGTGGTACAATACTAGAAGGGACTACATGGTGCTGAGCATCCTTCCTTCTAACAGAATCTGTTGATTTCAGAGGGTGTGTAGGGTGCCTGGCATCACACAGGGAGATGCTCAGTACCTCTTAGCATCCTGAGGTAAGACACAGCTAACTCAGTAAAAGGTGGTAATAGTGACCAGGGTGGGTGTGAAGAGAGGGAAGCAGATTTGCACACTGGGAAAGGAAAACAGCTGCTGGAGGAATATTGGTTTGCAAGGCCAGGGACAGGGATCAGCTGGTCTTGATTTTCACAGATTTCTGCTTTGTGAGGAATTTTTATTCGGCTGCATTCAGTCTTTGCTGTAGCCACAGGCAGGACTCTGTCCTAGATGGATGGACATCTCCCATGTCCCTGTTGTAATGAAGGTGCAGCAGTGTCTCTGTACGTTGCTAACACCACTCTGCCATGTGTGCTCGGTTGATTGGCTCACGATACAAGAATGGCAAAATGGCACAGCATGTCCAAATGTTTCTTTGCCTGTAGGTCAGTTTTCCATGGGAATGCATATGAGCTGGTCTTCTGAGCTTAGCACTGAAAGGTAAGAGCAGAGCCAGCAATGGCACCTCCAGAGCCCCAGGGAACACACACTAGGAGGACTTTCCGTATCTGAACAAAACTTTGGTAGTCATGAGCTCAGCTAGGAAGCAGCTGCTAGGGGGACTGCTGGTGTATGCACTGGCCAAGTGTCCTGTGCCCCCCGCTAGTGACTGCTCCAAATAAACAAGGAGAGCCTACTGTTGCTACCATCTTTTTGAGTTACTCTTCTGCTCAAGAGGCAACTTCTTTGCTGTGGAAGGCTCAGTTTCAACCCCTGTTAGTGACCTTGCTGAGGGATGCTACATTGGCAGGTCTGAGATTTTTTTTAACTGTGTTTCCTTTGAATGTTTTTTGAAGATGTCTTAATTCTGGCCGGTATATTATCCTAGTAGAGATGGGGACAAGCCTGCGTTTCTGTGTATGCCTGTGCATTCTCTCTCTGTGCTGTATTATATCCTTGTGTTTTACTTTAAGAGATCCTGACGCTGTAGTTACCAATAACCCTTTTCTTCATGGCTATAGTGGCCAAATTCTAATATCAGCAATTTGGTTCCAATCCCCTTGAAGTCACTGATCCCATTTACCTGAGAGCAGAATCTGGCCAGGGAATCTGAGCTCATGCTTTTGAGGGAAGTGGAGGTTACCTGGGGTCAGTAAGATCAGCCTGGCAGGGAGGCCTGTAGTAAGGAATTGCTGTTACTAAATGTTTCCATGGTTCCATAGATCTGCTGTACAGAAATATATGGGGGCAAGTCCCTGCCCTGCAGCCCTCACAGCCTAAATAAAGTCTAATGCAGTGAGTGATGATACTAGACAATCTGGGAAGGAGGGTTACATCAAATAAAGATCACAGGCCAGATTCTGATCTCAGCTACAGCAGAATAAAACTGTGATAACCCATTGATTCTAGTTGAGCCATTCTGGATTTACACTGAGCTCAAGATCTAGTCCCATGTATTTGTACGTATGTTGTCTTGTTAGTCTTAGTTGCTCATGATTAATCTTGGAGGCCTAGCATATGTCTGTGGCCTGATGCATCCTCCCCTGCACTGTGATGCTTCACCTGCTTACCCCACAGTGACTTTTAAAAAGGAAGTATTAGTGTTAGTGGAAGGGAGGCAGACACAGACTGGAGTTGGGTGGGGGATGGTGGTAGTAGGATAGCTGAGAATGGATCGCTGAGATGGGACCAGATTTTAAAATTGGCTCATTTCGATGCACCAGGCAATCTGTTTGGTAGCACCCAAGTGTCAGGCTTATTTTAGCTCATTCTGCTGCCACCTTCAGCACCTTGCCCCTGAGAACGGAGCACCACAAGCCATCTAGAAGAGCTCTCATTCCTAACGCAGATGCTCTTACCCTGGCAAATGTTGGATTGTGTTGTTCCAGAGTTGCCGCACTATCACCAATAATTGCCAGCAGGGGTTGTATTCTAATTTTATTATAAATGATATCAACAGTCACCTTTAAATCCTTCTAATGCTAAACCCTGAGCTGGCACAGAGCTTGTGACTAGCTTCTGTTTCAGAAAAGGGATCTTGCCAAGAACTGTGGGGCGTCCTTTGAAGATTAGGAAGTAAGTGCTATAAAATTATGCAGACTTATTATTATTTGTTCTCTGAAAACATCTGAGACTCCTTTTTTCCTCTCCTAAAATGAAGGCAGCTTTAAGGTGGCCCTGAACAGATCAACAGTTCAGCAGAGCTGGACCCCTCTATGATGGCTACTAACTCCTATTCCTCTTCAAAGGCTTGTGCAATGTTGTCTACTAGGTGAGATGGAAGGAAGCAGCCATTTTACACCAGCAACACAACACAGTTTAATGTTACAAAGGGTCACTCTATTGGTGGCTTACATCCAAGGATGTCAAAACACAGTCCGTACAATCATTAATTATCCCTCTCTACACCCCAAGAGTCAGAGGACAATAAGATCTGTTAATAATAACCACCAAATGGACTGCTGTTTTCCTGCCCATGGTAACATGAAGCTGGAGAGCAATGAGCTGTTGGACTCTCATGGGACTGGAATTTGACTAGCCATTGGGGCAGGTGATCATTTTACAGGTCTCGCTGTATTATCACATCCATTTTAAAGATGGGAAAACTGAGGCATAGCAAACCAAAATGTCTGAAAGATGCACTCTAGTTCAATCACATGTCCCTGGGCTCGATGTGGGAATCATTGGGTGATATTCGAAGGCCTGTGTTATGCAGGCAGTCAGCCTACATGATCATAGTGCTCTCTTCTAGCCTTAATATCAGATCCATGGGTGACTTGCCTAACATCATTGAAGGAGTAGAACTCAGGCCTTTACTTCCTTTTTACCACCTGCTAATGGCTAGCCATCTGTGGCTGTAGGGATGCTGCCGACTGTGCCCTGACTTTACTGTGGAAGTGCATAGGAGGGGTAAAAAGATGGTCAGGAGAAGGAGGAAAAGCCCTGCTTTCGACACAGGGAAATTAAGTAATTAGCAAACATGGCAAGAGGAAAGATGAAAAACAAATGCAGTGATTCATGTTTTATGTCTCCTACTGTACAGAACACTTTAAAGTGTCAGACAGCATGACAGTCACTCTTTAAAGCTAATTAAAGTTTTATAATAAATAGAAGCTATTTTAAAAAATTCTATCCATTTGGTGGTGTAGTTCAGTCTAGACACCATGGTGACAAAAAATCCATAGATGGATGAATACACAGATCTGTATTTAAAAAGCTTTCTTTATGCAAATTATTTTCCTTCCTTAAATTCAGAGCAGCCAGTTAATGCAGTAGTAATAATACTATGCTCTTTTATCATGCTGTTCATTTGGGGACTTTAAAGCAAGCCTCCCGGTACCCTCCTGAGGCTAGTAGTTCCTCCTATGCTGTTGACCCATCGAGTAGTCCGGTTCCTCCACTGATTACAATTGCTCACTAGTTGTGGTACTTTTCCCCAGGTGATGCTAGCACATTCAATATCCTCCGCCAGTGTCTTCTGCCACTTCTTCCTTGGCCTTCCAGGCTTTCTTTCCCCCCTTGGATACCCAATTAAATGCTTGCTTAGCAAGTCTCCCATCTTCCATATGGTGTACATGTCCCAACCACCTGAGCCTTCTTTCTTTGATGGTATTTTGTAATGTCTGGTTCCCTTACTCTTCCATTTGTTAGGTTGTCTTTTCATGGAATCTGAGGAATCTATGGAATCCATTTCATAGAGGCATAAACTGAGGCACAGAGTGATTAAGTGACTGAACTAAGGTTATTCAGTAAATTGGTACCTAAGCTGTGGGAACTGAACTCTGCTAGGCAATGCTGCTGAGGAATGTAGTTCCCTGAAAAATTTGCAGGAAGGAATGGACTCTCAGAGATCCTGGAATCAGAACTAAACATACAAATATGTCACGGCACACTATTACTGAAAAATAGCTTACTTTCTCATTTTTACCATATAATTATAAAATTAATTGCTTGGAATATAAATATTGTATTTACATTTCAGTGTATAGTATATAGAGCAGTATAAACAAGTCTATATGAAATTTTAGTCTGTACTGACTTTGCTAGTGCTTTTTATGTAGCCTGACGTAAAACTAGGCAAATATCTAGATGAGTTGATGAGCCTCCTGGAAGACTTTTGCATACCCCCAGAGGTACGCGTACCCCTGGTTGAGAACCAGTGGTTTAAAGCAGTTGCAGAGTCTCCTTTTGGACCAGCTGGGACAAGGTCCAGGGCAAGAGGTCACAAGGGTCAAGAGAGAAAGCGAGTGAGAAAATGGATAAACCGGTCCTTCTCCATGTGATATTTCCATGTTCTTTGTTTTGACACTCTCCTGCTCTTTATCTATGCCTTACTGGTTGGATCTGGTCTTTGGGTCCTGATGCTGGAGCATTCTTGCATACATTTGACATTTTCTTTGTTTGCCAAATTGGGTGCCAATATCCTATGAAGCCTACAGAGAGCAGTGCTGCATGGGCAGAAATTTTACTTCCTGCCTTTCCTGGAAGTAGGCTGAGAAACAGCATTGCTTAGCCTCAGGCCAGGGTTAAGCCATTTAAAGTCAATTGGGGGTGAAGGGAGTAAGGTATGCAGTGCGTGCAAGGAGGACGTCTAGAATACATCCAATATGCTGATCCTCTTTTGCCATCATTTCCTGTTTAAGGTGTAATGTGCAGCATGACAGTTAGGCTGAGATCAAGTGTAGCATGAGTTTTATGTCTGCTGTGGTCTGTATTGGGGACTGTATTCTGCCCATGTGAGCTGGGGAAGGAGAGAGGACTCAATGATCAGTGCGTCTTTTTCATCTGACTTATTATTTATTCATAAGCATCTTTATGGCTCAGTCACCATAGTCACCAACATCCCATGGATGTTAATGAATTAATCCTCCCCAATAAACCTGTGAAGTATGTCATTATCTCCCTTTTACAGATGCGGAAACTGAGACACAGAGAGGCAACATGACATGCCCAAAGCCAGCCAGGAAGCTGGTGCCAAAACTAGGAATAGAGCTTGGATTGTCTATGCTTTTATTCATACAATTATTCTTTTGCCATGCTAGTGGGCTAGTGTTCTGTGATCCTTAGTGTACACTTTTTGGAAATCATTCCCTGATGGCCACCTCATGGGCAGTCTCAGCAGAGAGGGCAATGGGTGGGACATGGAGACTGAACTGACGGTCTGCATTATCTCTGTCAGTGCTTTGCCAGTTGGCCAGATGCTCAGCTGGTGCAACCAGCCTACCTCTACTGCACTGAATTACCCCTACTGTGGATCTGGCCCGTTATTTGGCTAGAGGGTTTGAATCTCAACATCTGAGAGTCTAATTTATATGTGGGAAATATCTATAAAGGGCCTGATTCTTCTCTCAGAAACTGGTGTAAATCAGGAGTGGCACCAGTGAGGTCAATTGAGAAAACTCTGCTATGAGAGGAGTCAGGCCCATTCTAGCTTCTTTGCTCAATCTGAAGTTTCCTCATAGGTAATAAATGCAAGAAAAATGTAATGGGTTGCAATGGAAGCATTTCCCTGAATTCTACCTTGGCCCATTTACAGCTTGATGCCATTTTGTCTTCTCTTGTTGGTGGTGTTTTTCATTAAAGAGCATGGACCTGCTAGACCCCAGGTGAAGTTCAAGTCTGTGCCTCTGAATGCAAGGAAATCCTACAGCTCTTATCAACCCTAATGAAGCAATCAAAGGTCTAATCTCTGCCCAGTTTCAAATAAATGCTCTTTCAACACCTCTGCCTCTTCCCCCTCCTCTTTTTCCATTTACTCCCCATCAGTGCAGCTGATATTTATGCATCTTTATCTCACACATGCCAAAATATACATCAAAACCAATTGAAATTCTAATCCAATTAACATTAAAAGGAAATGAAAGGCCATCGAAATTGGACGTCCCCATTGCATTAGACACAACTCCCCCTTGGCTTAAATATCTCTATGAACCTTGTTAAAATTTAGCATGAGATTCCCAGAGGGCCATCACTTTAATGTTTTGGAGTTGGCACCTCATCCAGGCCTGTTCCTCAGATATCTCCTCCGCTTTATTCGGGGAGTGCTGAAATTATTCTGAAGCTTTCTAACCTTCCTGCCAGAGGGGAGTTGAGGGGGGTCGCTTTCTCTCCCATGAACGGAGGGCCCTGTAATTTAATTGGGTAAACGTTGCCTCTCTGGAAGTGGCAGGGCTATAAAATCCTTCCTTATGTGACTGTGGTTTACCAAGAATGGCTTTTAATGACCCTTTGTCTATGTCATTAAAAACACAAGTGCTTATGCTGGTAGGAAATGCAGCAATCAGAGATGTTCCAGAGGGGTAGCCTTGCTAGTCTGTATACAGCAAAAACAACGAAAGTCCTGTAGGACTTTAAAGACTAACAAATTTAATTTCTGCAGGCATAAGCTTTCGTGGGCTGCAACCCACTTTGTCAGCAATCAGAGAGAGACCCTGAGAGATCCTGGAACACCACATTTTCTCTCACCTTTGTTATGGGGAATGCAGGCACAGGAGCCAAGCTGTTGCCATGAAAATTAACCTGCAGCAAAATTTCAGCATCTCACAATAAGCAAGCGCAGGGTTAAATCTTGCAAATTGCAGAAGTTCAATTAGCAACTTTAAAGCTATGATAGCTCTTTCTGAACTCCCCTGTAGGTCCGTGGGCTCTGCCTGCACGTTCAATACACACCCATGAGCACTATTCCCTTGGGTGTGCAACTTCTGAGCTCAGCCTATGATGAAGAGACAGGGATGGATTCTCATTACCTTGCCACCAGGGTAAACCTGGAGGCACTGTACTGAAGGCAATAGCATTTCTCTGGATTTGCAGTGGTGTATGTCAGAGGTGAATCTGGTTTAAAGACATCCAAATGAGGGAAAATTTACAAATGGATTTCACCATCTCCTTCTGATCCTTTGTGTGTGTGTGTGTGTGTGTGGGGGGGGGGGGGTTCAATGTACTTTTTAGTATATTTTAATAGCCCGTGTTCAGTGTATTAGCAATCAACATTAGCTAGTACACCCTCAGCATCATCATTCTTTGCACTTTGAGAGTTCCTTCCACCTAATGATCTGAAATGGGGAAGTTCATGTAACAAAGTCGAGGCACCCTAGAAACTATCCCGTTGACTTTAAGCTGCACACTGTGGCCATCTGGTAGGGGGTCAAACTGAGATGCCATTACTCCAAAACACAAGTTGTATCAGTTGAGCTAAGTGAGAGTCTTCTTTTGCTGTTAGCAGTATTGGTCGTCTGACTCACAGCAGAGTACTTCAGATTTCATACAGCAGAGAGCACGTTTTTACAGTAACATTCTTCACAATATATTATTGTTTGTAGTTGTCTTACCTGGACTTGTGATAAAAGCACAGGATTGAAAGGGTTGAGACTTAGGTTCTATACCCCTCCCTGCCACAGGCATCACATGAGAAATAATATGCAAAAGGGCTGCTATCGGGAAGCCTTTTGCAAATCAGATACACCAGGAATCACCCCATCCATCAGTGAAATGCAGCCCCTCTTGAAACCACAAGGGTAATTTAGTCAGGGAGAATGTATTTATCCAAGCTATCAGATAGCTGGGACACAGGGCTAACCCTCCTGGGCCTTGCCTGTGGTAGGAACATTGTCTTAAAACTTTCCCACAGTTAGTACCACTCCACCAGTGGTGACAATGATGGCAGCTAGATAAAGTCTTACTCCAGCAGTGCCAACAGCATAACTTAGAGCAGGACCCCTCCTGGTTTACCATACTCTAGGGCTGGATAACCTTTAATCAGGGAGTAGCATTTAGTTCCCTGAAGCTGTCCTCCTCCTTTACATCTGAACACACCTTGAGTGTGGTGCAGAACTCAGGCCAGGAGGTTTCTCTTTTTTCTGTCAGCAAGTCACAGGCTACTGTTCCAGGAAAAATAAAATATTTCTCCTGCCTTTTTTTTTAGCTTCACCCCAAATGATCATAATTTGAACCCTCCTGCACTGCACACAGCATTTATGCAGTTATGTTACCGGAGCCACTTTGGGCTATGGAAGTTCCATATCATCCTACAACTGATTAGTTTATCCTATCTCGGGTGGCTGCCTCTCTCCATTTGGTAATAGCCAGGATGTTTCCATACTAAGTTACAGAGAGAGAGAGGGACAGACTCCCCAACAGCAATAAAGCAGCAGTTCCCCCCGACCCACGCACACATCTGTCCATTTCAGACCAACAGGCTGGCATCATGCTCATGTTCACTGACGCAGGTTCCTTTTGTTGCACTGGCATCCCACACTGCTGGATTAGATGCCATCTGGAGGCAGTCTGCCTCACCCTGACAGCGTGATGGATGGTACATAGGTGATGCAATGCTGACACCTGCTTATCTTTCTATGCCCAGTTGCCCCAACCCCAACACATTCATTAGGTCTGCATCTGTTTGCTGTAGTTTCACAGCATCTGCTCTTAGTTACCATTGTGTGCATTGAGTTGTATGGACTGGCAAGGATGAAGATGCTGGACAGTTGGAGCAATTTAGGCTTATGAGCACTAAATGTGTTGCTGGATTGATTTATAATTACACTGTTCCCCTCCCCCAGGACCACTGTGAAATTTCTCTCTCCAGTCTTGAAGGAGCTACTCATACTAATGGACTCATTTTCATGGAAGGAGCAAACTTACAGGCTGGTGTTTCTATCAGTCTGCAGAGTTCTGGCTTTTCCAGAGTTGAACATGTTGTGAGCTTTGTGGCCATGACATTCCACTTGCGGTCAGCTTAGTGTCCAGCTGCTTCTATTTTTTTTTTTTTTTAATTACAACGCACAGGCTGGGTTGACTGTGTTCAGTGTGACTACTCATAGTGTTTAATGTCTATGCTACCCTCCCTGTCCCTTTCACACATACATGTGCACACACACTCACATACATATGGACTCCTAAATATCACATGAACACTTTTACATACATACACATATGCACACTTAAGCACACACCTGTATTTGTTTACTCCCAGATGATGACACATGCACTTTCTTTCTATGTATTTGACACAAGTGCATGCATATGCACATATAAACAGACATGCTGACCCTGCATCCTTCTCACTTCTACACAGATGCACTCACCTGAGCGCCTAAACACTTTCTATCTCTCTCTGATATGCACACCCACAATAAATAACACACATGCATTCTCAAATACACATGCACAATTCTGTCTGTGATACATACACACTTGCTCCTAAACATGCATGTTTGCTCTCCCTCAGACCCATGCACACTGCTCTTACATTCTTCCCAAGTATGTGTGTGTTTTGCACATTCACATATGCTCTCCCAAGTATGCACATGTTTGTAGGGGGAACATGAATTGCACCCAGCTGCATGCTATGAAAGTGGTGCTTTTATTAAGAGTGTCTCCTTGGTGACAGTGTAGACAGTGATAGTGGATCTCTCACTGTCAGAGTTCCTAGATGAAAATATTGACCTTTTGAGTAAGTGCAATTTGAGTGTATTTATGATAACTTTTTATAATACTCACAAACTAATAACAGACCCAGCCACAGTAAGCATGAGCGGTTTTATGGGCCAGCCGAGACCTTTTAGTGCTATTCTTTGTGCATTTGTATTTGCTTAATGTCCTACAAGTTTGGTTCCCTCTTTTATCCCTCAGACAGCATTTCCGTCTTATTGCCCTCCAAGCCAGCCTGTGTTTGAATAAGATCCCTTTAGTATGGTATTTGGAAAGCTTGTCTTTTACACTAGTCAACAGGAGGGTCTCAGTGCCTGTGCTACTGCCCAGTATTGTGGGCACTGGCAGCAGGGTTTGAAAGTCCAGCACCAGAGCAGTTTCAGATTGTGTTTACGAGGCAGGGATGAGCAGAGTAGGAAGAGTGGACCCCACCTGTTAAACCAAGTGCGTGACCTGTCAA
Organism: Emydura macquarii macquarii; assembly: GCF_026122565.2. Lineage (NCBI taxonomy): Eukaryota > Metazoa > Chordata > Testudines > Chelidae > Emydura > Emydura macquarii. Next base: position 6,022,648 of record NW_027133607.1, on the reverse strand, counting down.
GGAGGGAGTAAAGAGAGCTTGTGAGTTTCTGTGCAGATGAGCCTCATGCAGTCCGGTGGGTCACTTCTGATCATCCCAAAAGGTTGGATGCTTGTCTGAAACTTAACTAAACTTTGTAAGCTGACCTCCCCTCACTCTCCTCCATATTCTGCAGATCCCATCCACCTTCCTGTAACCCCCTCCTGGTCCCTGAATCCTGTCCTGTTCTTGCTGCAACCCACACACCATCCCTTTCTTTCCCCTCTCTTCGCTCATGTTCACTTCATCCTACTTTCTCCTCCTTCCCTCAGCTCTTGCACGTCTGAGTGCCATCAACACTCTGGCCTGGACCCAGTAATCTTTGTTTCCTCTCCCTGTTTGTTCCTTTGTTTCCTCCTCCACACACCTTTTCTTGATTCAGTCCAATGTTTGTCATCCCTGCCTTATTGTCTTAGCAGATACCAGCTCTGCTCCACAGTGAAGTCTCTGCAGTCTGGCAGTCTTCTTGGGGATTGACTACTATCTTTATGTCTTCTGAACTTCTTATGGTGATCAGAGGCATCTGGGTGCCTTCTGGGGAAACTCCAGAGCACGTAACTGTGCTGGCCTAGCAGAGAGCTGCCAAACTTTCTGGGACTCTGCCATGGACTTGGTGGATTTTCATAAAAGGTGATGATGGAATCTATTAGGAGCAGAAGGGATCTTGCCCTGGGTAGCATCAAGCTTATCCAAACCCTGCTTGAGGACTGGTTCACTAACCTGGCAGGTTCTTTTATTTCCTGGAACCAGTTCTCCCCTCCTTAATTTTTAGGTCTCTAAACATTTTCCCTTTTCCTCTTTCTCTAACTAGCCATCATCAAAGACAAAGCTGTTTCCCAGCTGTGATCCCAACTGTCTCTGTTTCTGCAGGCTTATCATGAGCCTCCTGACTGTCGTGCTGTGTACAGTTACAGAAGCCACTAAACATAATCCAACAAACAATCTAGAAGAACATCAGAATCCAAATTACTCCCCTTAGAGGGATCTTGATGTTAAACACTGTCTCGTAAAATCTGCTTCCCCAATGTAGGTGCCAGTATTTTTACCCCCTGAATTTGTGGGTTTGGGAGTGGGAGGAGAAGAGAGACAGTGAGTGAGCGAGCAAGATATGTGTCCTTATCAAATAAAACCCTTATCTGATCTGGGTTTACATCATGTTGCTCTTCAGAATTCCACCTGGTCAAGGAAATCTCATCAGTTATTACACTGATTAGTCCCTCACCCACCCTAAATGGTTAATAGCAATGGGTCCCCAAACTCAGGGTGCAGACAGGAGGTGAACCTGTGACCTTAATTTTGTTTAGATGGCATCAAGCCAATAGTTCATCTGACCAATTCAGATGAATTGGTTCATCAAATCAATTGCCTCTTCTGGCAATAGCTGTTGCATGATACTTCAGAGGAATGCAAGAACCTCCCATAATGCATCCAAACCAACAATGTAAACTCATCTCAGAGAGCTGAGGACAGCCCTTTCTGACTCAAGCTGTGATTGGCTAAATCTGGGAAAGTGCAACAGGAGAGCCAGATTCTGTTAGGAGCACTGAAATACAGCGTATGGCCATCATATCCTGGTAGCTATAGGGTGAGAAGAACGCTGCTGGGCTGTTGAGCTTCAGGGCAGAGTTTTGTCATGGGTGATCTCTTCCAACATATGATTTCTATTCATCTCTCAGGGAAGACACAAGTATTAACAAGTTCCGTGGTTTAGTTTTGACATATATATGTATATGAACATACATGTGAATTAAGTGAAGGCCTTGGCCATCTGGTAAATAAGTTCTGTGGCTCTCAGGTTCTCAGGCCTTGGAGATCCTTGGTTTATATACTTATTAGCGATAAGGAACAGGGAGACCCAGGGTCATATTGGGTCAACAGCTATCCTTTATTGCCTGCTTGTTCCTACGCCATGAGTGAGCAGCGAGAGGGTTACTTTACAATGCTTTTATCCATAACAGTATGTAAATGTATACATTTTAGCAACTTTTTATAGACCCTTATTTAGTTACATTAACAACTATAAAATGAATATTAACAACTATATAATGAATACAGTTATACCTGCCCATTTGTTGTTTACAGAATTACCTCCACAGAGTGCAGGCATGTTATCTTGAAAACCAGCATTCTTTAAAATATGCAAGGGAGGGAAAGAAGATAATGCCGTCTTCCCACCAAAGGTCTTGCACAGGAGGGGAGATAGTTATTTTGTTAGGCTTATCCCCTGCGCAGATGGCCAGGAAGGGAGGAAAAGAAGAGAGATAACATGACTCTTTGGCTATGTCTTCACTGATGGTGGCAAATTTGCCGCCGTCAGATCGATTTCTCTGGATCGACTGAGCGGTCAGTGAAGACCTGCTCAGTCTATCCAGAAATTGACGTATTAAGACCACCTTCTCAAGCGATGTAGCGCTGCGTCGATGGGAACGCGGTTCCTGTCAGCACTGTGCAGTGAAGACAGTGCGCAGAACAGAAGCAGATAAGTCGACAGGAGTTACGCAATTTTTTTGCGTAGCTTGCGTAACTCCGGTTGACTGCTGCTGAGTCTCGGAGGTAAGTGTAGACAAGCCCTAACTAGAATTCATACCAATTACCAGAACCAAGGATTGCCCGTGCCATGACCCTGTTCCCTGTAGCTTAGGCCTGACCATTTGTCCAGCTTTAACTCTTTACTCTCCTACAACAAAGAAGAATTCCTGCAAGTTGTTTTCTAATAATCAGTCTAGCACTGGTCCTTGGGGGAAGGATCACAGTAACTGATCAGCTTTGTCCATTTCAACTGCGACTGAAATACTGTGTCCAATTCTATTCTAGTCTGCACAATTCAAGAAGGTTGTTGATATATTGGAGAGTGTTCGGAGAAGAGCCACAAGAATGATGAAAGGGTTGGAAAGTATTTTATTTTAGCCTAATAATCTATGATATATGTGTAGCACTCGATTAATCATGCAAAAATGATTGGTAAAAATCCATTTGAATGAAAGAGCTACTCCTGCATTCATGCTGCTGTTGTGTTTGCTCTGTGTAGATGTTCTAGCACGTGATTTTGTGGGTAGGACAGTTAATCATCACAGCATATTTTAAATGAATGTTCTCAGAAAGCATATTTCATAGTCCTGTTTATCTGCTTTGAAGAGTTACGTTTATCCAGTCAAAGAGCAGAACTATAACACATGACCTGTAAGTAACTTGCTCAAGGTCACCCAGGGAATTGGGGCAGAGCTGGGAATAGAATCCAGATCTCCTAACACCCAGCCTAGTGCCTTAATCACAAGGCATTCCTTTGTCTCATTATGGGTATGTCTGCACTGCAATTAGACATCCATGGCTGGCCCATGCCAGCTGACTTGGGCTTACAAGGCATAGGCTAAGGGGCTGTTTAATTGCAGTATCTGGGCTCGGGCTGCAGCTCGAGCTCTGGGACCCTTCCACCTCACAGAGTCCTAGATCCTGGCTCCAGCCTGAGCCTGAACATCTGTACTGGAATTAAGCAGTCAGAACCTGAGTCAGATGGCATGGGCCAGCTGTGGGTTTTTAATTGCAGTGTAAACATACCCTCTATGAGAATATCCTCTGAATGAACAGTTCAGCCCCAGGCTGAAATGTGTGCGCATCAGCCATTCATAGCCTCATAGAATCATGTAATAGAATCAGAAGATTAGGGTTGGAAGGGACCTCAGGAGGTCATCTAGTCCAACCCCCTGTTCAAAGCAGGACCCAACCCCCAACTAAATCATCCCAGCCAGAGCTTTATCAAGCTAGGACTTAGACCTCTAAGGATGGAGATTCCACCAGCTTCCTAGGTAACCCATTCCGGTGCTTTATCACCCTCCTAGTGAAAAAGTTTTTTCTAATATCAAACCTAGACCGCCCCCACTGCAACTTGAGACCATTACTCCTAGTTCTGTCATCTGCCACCACTGAGAACAGCCTAGCTCCATCCTCCCTGGAACCCCCTTTCAGGTAGTTGAAGACCACTATCAAATCCCCCCTCACTCTTCTCTTCTGCAGACTAATCAAGCCTAGTTCCCTTGGCCTCTCCTCATAAGTCATTCATCAAAGAATTCTGAGGAGAAAACCAACACGTGGAAATCTTGATCTGAACATAGACAATTTGTGAGTGAAAAAAAGGACCAGATCAAATGAATATGTTGTTCTCCGTAAGGAATTCACCCAGCTGTAGATTTATGGGTAGAGGCTGCCCTGTCTGAAAGGAACCTATCATTGTTTTGAATACCACTATCAGGTTTCCCCTTCACTGAGCCAGACAGCTCAAGTCTTTTCTTAATCTCTTCTCCCTGCGTAAGTATGCCCACATACCTTGGCTTGCAATCCCTGTGCAATGACTGATCACCCTTGTTGGAGAATGGAGAGCCAAGCTGTTGATCTCACAGGACATCATAAAGCACACATATTAATACTTAATGGTATTTTTCTGGTTTTATCACTGGGAACTCAAACTCAGGCTGTCTGATCAATAAGTGCAGCTGCAGTTGGTGCTGCAAGTGAATGTTATTTATTTTGTTTATACAGATAGGAACAGGGATAGAACTATCACTGTTGACACAGTTATGGAAACCTGGCCCAGACTGTGGATGGGAGTAAACTTACATATAATGCAGGGGGTAGGAATCTTTGCAAGGGTTCCATTTAGAAGGGTACTCCTACATCTCCTATTGACTAATCATTGCAAACTGACACACTGGATGCTTGCCAGCATAAAATACACTGGAGGCTGTCAGATGCCCTCAAATCTCCTTGTGAGGGTATCTCATGCCTTGAGGTTTTCAATCAGCCATCACTGCACTATCACACTAAGGCAATGCCATTTGACATGTAGATCAGGGACTGTGAGTCAAGTCTTCTATTTCTGGTTCTGCCATTGACTCTTTGTGTATCTTGGACAAGTTCTTTGTACCTCAGTTTCTTCATCTGCAACATGAGAATATATTGTATCCTACTTTACAGAGGTGTTGAGACTACATTCATTAATATTTGCAGAGTTCTTTGAGGATCTCAAATGAAAGTATCCATTTGATTGAAGAGGAAAGTATTATTTTTTATTAATGCCATGGGAAATAGGTTGGTTTCACTTCAAGGAATCCTTTGCATCCCTCTTAGACTTACAAGGCCTTCTGGCTCCCATCACGATTTCACTATCACCCTTATGGTCCCCCACCCTATTCCTCAAGGAAAAATGGATCAGCGATATTCTGGAGACCACAGAGTGATCCATCCAGAACTTTAGAAAATGAAAACAGCTTAATTGGAGAGGATGGGAGCTGGCGGGAGGAATTCAGTGAGAGGAAGCAAACTGGTGTCTGGATCTGGGAGGAAGTTCAGGGTGTCCAGGGATTAGGTTGGAAGGCAGAGTGTAGCCATGGAGTAAGAGGGACAATGACAGAGTCAGTAAAAGGTTTGAGCTGGTTAGGGAAGAATAGTTCTTCTTTGGGTAGTGTCTTTGTGGGTGATCCTCTTCAGATGCATCTGCGCCTTTGATAGAAGATTTTTCGTAGCAGTGCCAATTCGATCCACTCAAGCGCCCTACACATCCTCATGCCCTGCGCCTAGGCAATATATGGGGTTACATTGGCAAACCACTCTCAGTTCTTTTTCAACTGTCTTTGGCTCAAGACAGAGTCTGTGTGCCTTCTCTCTAATATTTAGTGTTTTCTCAGATAGTTACCTTATAGTTACAGACCTTATAGTGTTATAGTTGTTGGAACAATTGTTCCATTAGTTTTTTTTTTAATTTCTTAAAATAAATTTTTTTTTCCATAGAGATAGTTATAGTTAGGAGATTTCTCCTATGAGGGATTGAATTTTCACTAGTTTTGCTTGGGAATGCTGGGCTTCTCTTGTGAGGCTATTTTGATAAGTGACATATCCCCAGTAAGTGCAAGATCTGCACTTCCTTCCAGGGTAGATCCTGAAAATATAGAGAAATTAAGTTCACACTGCTAATGATGGAGCAAGCTTACATCCAGCTTTGGATCCAGGTTTTGAGGACCCCCCCGTACATAGACCCCCCAGTACAGCTAGTGCCCTGTCCCCATTGACATCTCAGTCACTGAAGTCCAGGAGAGAACTAGATGGTACTGCGGCACCATGTACATCCATGGTACTGAAGTCCTCATGTACATCTGTCTCATTAAGCAGAAGGAGGGAGGAGTAAACCTCCAAGAAGCTCTCGGTCACCATCTCACAAGACGGCTACGGAGACCTAAGGTCCCAAGGGGAGTTCCATGTAGTCTGTGTGTGAGGCCAGTATCACAACGGTGAAGAAGAGTTAGTCATGTAAGACAGACTTGGTACTGAGTTCGGATACCTGTACCCAGAGTGACAGAGACAGGGTTGAAAAGACCAAGCCCATCCCTGAACAACACTTGGTACTGATAACGAGAAAATCAAAGGTACCAAAGACTGCTCACTTACCTATGGTACTGAGGGAATCATACCATGTGCTCAGTACCAGATGCATTGATACCAAAGCCGTACTCCACAGGTTCCTACTTGACCTAATCTTTGATACCATCGATACTGCAAGAATTTAGCTACCCTAAAGATATGCTAATATCTTCTGAGCCAGAGTGTCCTCTGTTAATGAGTGTTGGGGGTTTGTTAGTGTCAAGATTCTCAGTCACTGACACCTCCGTCTCCTACAGCACCAGACTCGCTCTTGTCTAGTCTGGAAGCCAAATAGCTATGTGGAAGAGGACTCCTCAAACTCAGTGCAGGGTTCCCCTACATATTCTAGGACACATCACTCTCCCTCCTACATTGCTGTATTACAGGCAGATAGACCTTAAATGACACCCACATGACAGGAACACAGATGACTACCTCTACCTGTGTCATTTGGGCACCCTCATTGGCCTTGCTGGGATCCATGGGTGTTCTGTTACCAACAATTTACATCAAGGTCTTTGCCACACTGGAGGGAACAAAGAAGACCCCATTCTCTTCAACCCCCTTTACCATCACCTATGCAAGAGGAAGAGACTTTTGAGGAGTAAGAGGCAATGGCCGATAAGCAGATGATACCTTTTACTAATATTTCCTTCTGGTCTCCTAATACACTGTCATGTCTCCATTACTTTCTATGGCAGATAACTTCAGGCAGTTTCAGGAACTGATGTAGCAGATTAATGACATACTGCAGATTCCCTTGGAGGAGGTTCAGGAGTCCCAACATAAACTCTTAGATATTTTGCATACTTTGACATCTACGAAGATTGCCATTCCAGTCAACAAAGCTCTTACAGAGCCTGCTAAGACAGTTTGGCAAACCCTGTTATTACCTGCAAGAGAGAAGATAAAAAGTATTATGTTCTGGCTAGGGAATTGGAGATTCTATTTTCTCACCCAGTTCCGAATTCCCTAGTTGCGGAGGCTTTAATGAATGGGGATTCGTGCAGCAATAATTCCTTCATTAGAAGTAGGAGATGGATTCAGGACTCTGGACCTACAGGATGAATATTTTCATGTCACTCTTCACACAAGTGATGTCTTCATTTTCTAATAAACAACAAGCACTACCAATATAGGCAGACAACATAACTCAAAGTCCACCCCATACAGTAAGGACCATAAAAGGCTTGATCTTTTTGTTCATAAATCCCAGGCTTCAGCCATCTATTTTGATTAGCAAAACATCAGGCACTTTTGGCCAAATATGACTATTTAAATGATAACAAATTAAATTATTTTGTTGAGCTTCTGCCAGAAGAACATTGGGACTAGTTTAAGTCCATTATATAGGAGGATCAACTCCTGACAAAGACATCGCTCCATGCCTCCTTGTATGCAGCAGATACTGCAGCATGGTCTATCTCCACTGCAGTGATTATGAGAAGAGCATCTTGGATACAGCTGTCAGGCTTTCCAAGAGAGGTTGAGTCAATGACCTTTGACGGTTGTGAGCTCTTTGCAGACTCGACGGATCTTTCCACGCTTTAAAGACCTTAAGAGCCCCACTGCAATTCCTAGGAATTTACACTCCTGTAAATAAATGATTTAATAGGTCAGACAGCACAAAGAGCATGCCCAGCCCTGTATTCAGCATATCATAGACTCTCTGAAGCCCCATCAAAGAGACAAAGATGCTCAAAAAAAGCTTCAGCTACAGATACATCTCAGCCATCCACATCCTCCAAGCAATTGTTTTGATGGCTTGGTTAAGAGTCTCAACCATCCAACCGATATGGTCTTACAGCTGCTGCCTCTCCCATTTTCAGGATGCATGAGAGTATATAACATCAGTGTAATGAATTCTGGAAATCATAACATCCAGTTTCACGACCCATTTCAAATCTTTCCCTGCTACTCATTCACCCTCCATGACCACTTTCATGACCAATTGCTAGAGAAAGAGGTATATTTAGAAGCAATAGAACCAGTTCCCATGCAACACAGGGGGAAGGGGATTTTATCCAAAGGACTTCCTGATTCCTAAAAAGTATTGAGAGTGGAGACCAATTTTAGATCTAAGGTCTCTAAACAAATATGTAAAGCAACAAAAATTCAGGATAGTGATCCTTGCAACAATAATTCCTTCATTAGAAGGAGGGGAGATGGGTTCAGGATTCTCGACCTACAATATGCATATTTTCATGTCCCTATTCACCCTTCACTTTCTTCATTTTCTAATAAACAACAAACACTACCAAGACAGGGAGCTCCCTTTCAGCCTATCTTCAGCACTGAAGTTTTTTTCAAAGATTTTGGCAGTATTTGCTGCTCTTTCTGTCGTTTGAGTATAATTGTTTTCCTGTATCTAGATGACTGGTTGATCAGGGGCAGGAAGTGTTGATATCATTAAAGATTGTGTTCCCTATTTCATAGCCCAGGCATTCAAATCAACCTTGAAAAGTCCATTTTGACCCCATTAGAGCATCTAGATTTCATGGGAGCTTCCCTGGATGCAGTGACAGGCAGAGCCTACCTACCATCCAGCAGATTGCTAGCACTAGCAAATCTCATCTCAAAGATTCAGAATTGTCCTCAAGTAATTGTAAGAGACTATCTTCAACTGCCACGACACATGTCAGCTTGCGTCTTTGTAGTGCAGCATCCCAGATTACACCTCTGAGGTCTACAGGGATGGCTTTGAATGTTTTACAAAGCAAGCAAACACAATCTAGGCAGTTTACTGTCTTTTTCCCAATGGGTTCTACAACACTCACCTGGTGGAAGAAGGACCCAACCAAAACCTGCAAAGGTGTTCCATTCTTGCAGATTTCCACCTACTCTAGTGATAACGTCAGGCACTTCACTTGGGGTTGGGAGGGGTCACATCTGGGATATCACAAAATACAGGGAAAATGGTGACTACAAAAGCAGCTTCTCCACAATAATCTTTTGGAATTAAGAGCTGTCAAAATTTCTTGCTACACACTCTATTGCTAATCAAATCGAAGTCAGTAAAGATACCGACAGACAATGTGACGTGCATGAATTATATCAACCATCAGGGAGGTACATGTTCCAGCTTCTTATCCACTGTTACCCCCAGGTCCTTTTCTGCAGAACTGCTGCCTAGCTCGTCGGTCCCCAGTCTGTAGCTGTGCATGGGATTCTTCCGTCCTAGGTGCAGGACTCTGCACTTGTCCTTGTTGAACCTCATCAGATTTCTTTTGGCCCAATCCTCCAGTTTGTTTAGGTCCTTCTGTATCCTATCCCTACCTTCCAGGGTATCTACCACTCCCCCTGGCTTAGTGTCATCTGCAAACTTGCTGAGGGTGCAATCTACCCCATCCTCCAGATCATTGATGAAGATGTTGAACAAAACCGGCCCCAGGACCAACCCCTGGGGCACTCTGCTTGTTACTGGCTGCCAGCTAGACATGGAGCCATTGATCACTACTCTTTGAGCCCTATGCTCTAGCCAGTTCTCTATCCATTTTATAGTCCATTCATCCAACCCATACTTCCTTAACTTGCTGATAAGAATACTGTGAGAGACCGTATCAAAAGCTTTGCTAAAGTCAAGATATATCACATCCACCGCTTTTCCCACATCCACAGAGCCAGTCACTTCTTCATAGAAAGCAATCAGGTTGGTCAGGCATGACTTTCCCTTGGTGAATCCATGTTGACTGTTCCTGATCACCTTCCTCTCTTCATCTCAGCTTCTTGCCTCCCAGATATTCAGAACACCATAGCAGATGACTTCAGCAGACATTTCTTTCTAAATTATGAATGGGAACTGAACTCCAGAGTTCTCCACAAGATATTCTTAGCCTGGGGGTTCCTGGAGGTCAATCTGTTTGTCGTGGCAGCCAACGCAAAATGCATAAGATATTGCTCCAGAGTCGGGCTCAATCCCCAATCCAAAGGGGGAGACACTCCTTTTCTCATGGACAAAGGGACTTCTTTGTACATATCCACCAAGGTTCTTAAAAAGATCAAGCAAGATTAAGCCAGAGTCATACTGATTGCACCAACGTGGCCAAGAGAGGTCTGATATCGTTATTTGATCAGACTCACATCTCGCCTTTGTGGAGGCTTCTGATCAATCCTCATCTACTGACCCAGCATGCCAATCAAACACTTCAGCCAAACCTGCCAATTTAGAGGCTGCAAGCATGGTTCCTCGATGGTTATCAGTAATTGAGATATCCTGTTTGTCAGAGGTACAACACATTTTATTAAATGGTAGAAAAGAATCTACAAGAAATACTTATCTTTAGACATGAAAACTATATTCTCTTTGGTGCAACAGTTATCAGATTTTGTTGACATTCTCTCCTCTTCCCAGGGTATTGGATTACCTATTGGAACTGAAAACATCGGGTCTTTTTATGAATTCCATTAAGGTTCACTTAGCAACAATAACAGCTATAGGGATTTTTTCACTCTTCACTCACCCAGCTATGATATGATTCCTAAGAGATTTATCAAATATCTCTCCACAAATCAGAGATCCTACTCCAAGCTGGGACTGGAACATAGTACTTAATTGCCTTATAGAACACCTGTTTGAGCCACTAGCTACATGTTCTTTATTAGATTTATCAAGACAGCTTTCCTGGTGGCAATCACGTCTCTCTGAAGTGTGGGAGAACTGGGAGCCTTAATTGCGGACCTCCCACCCCCCCATTTATGTTATTCACCAGAGAAAGTGTTGCTACGGGCACATCCAAGACTTTTATCTAAGGTGTCCTCAGAATTTCATATTAATCAAACCATTCACCTCCCAGTTTTTGTTCCAAAACCATTACAGGACTACTCAAGAAACCATATCCTAGATGTCAGCAGGGCATTATCCTTTTACCTAAATAGACCCAAACCATTTAGAAGGTCTCCTAGACCAGTATTTCTCAACACCTGGTGTTGGTCGCTGAGATCTCCCTGACACATTTTAGGAAGGCAGCAAGCTGCTCGGTTGAGAACCACTGTCCTAGACTATGTGTGTCTATTGCGGACAGAAACAAGGGTTTGGTAATTTTGAAACAGAAGTTATTAACTAGATCTCCTGTTTTATTAAGATTTGTTAGGACAGAACTCATGTTCAACTCCCTTTGAGAGTTATAGCACATTTCACAAGAGCACAATCTGTGTCAATTACCTTACTTAAGGACATACCTGTTGCAGACATCTGTAGAGTGGCAACTGTTCATACTTTTTCTAATCATTACATTTTGGTACCTGTGGCAAGATCAGATGCTTCCGTGGGCAATGTTATTCTTTCTTCTGTATTAGACTCTGAACCTCCCACATCTGGTACTGTTCGGGAGCCACCTGAAGTGGACCGCCCACAGGGACACTACTCAAAGAAGAGGAGTTTACTCACCTTGCGCAGTACCTGGAGTTCTTGGAGATGTGTCCCCCTGTGGGTGCTCCACTACTTGCCCTTCTTCCCCTTTGCTTTGGTGTTTCCCTTGTGGGTCTTTGTGGTGGAGAAGGAACTGAGGGCAGTTCACCCACGCAGCCCTATATAGCCTCGGTACAGAGCACAAGGATATGTGGGGTGCATGCAGGGGCTGAATAGGCACTACTATCAAAAATCTCTGATCAAAGGTACAGGGCACAGGCACACCTGAAGTGGAGTGCCCACAAAGGGACACATCTTGAAGAACTCCAGTTACTGCTCCAGGATCTGTAACTTCTCTTTTTTCAGAGAGCTCCACAGCTTGGGGAGGATCTAGAATTGAGAGAGGAATAAAGATTTGGTGGATTTGGATCTTGTTCTGTTTTACTGCACCCATACGTGAGCTTAGCTCCTGCCAACCCCTGGGAGTCAGACATGACAATAGCTGGGCACTTGAACCCTCCTGAATTGGCTGCACAGGGCATTTAGTGTCCGATTTTTAACACTATTTAGGTATGAGAAGGATGATATCTTCAGCCTATGAGAATATGCTATGTCTATGAGAGGAAGAAGCTTTTCATTTTAGTTTTGGGGAAGGAAAATCTTATTAATGTGCTAATAAGTCATGACGGACAAACCTCAGGAGGTTCAGAGAAACCCCAAAACTCACATATTTCCTTAGAACTATCCAAAACGCTTGAGTCTTTTGAAGGCAGGTTGGATGAGCCGTGACTGAGTACAGACTTTCCTGTGCTATCTCAGGTACCTCCCACTGGCCTAATCTAGCACAAAAGCAGCCTTCTCAGAGTATTCAGGCAGTCATATTTCTGGCTAGAACTGGGATGTGAAGATACTGAGAAAAGGAGAAACAAGTCAAATGGTCATTTTCAAGCTAGAGCCTTCCAAAGGGGTCCTCAGTTTGAATGTCAGGTCAATTCCAATTTCAGTCAGAATCTTGGTTTAGGCAGCCCCTGGTAATGATGTCCTTGATTTAGCAGGATGCTACTTGCTGGAGCCTTGTGTCTTCCAATGCCATCTGGACTGAGTTTAGCCAAATATCTCCAAGGATTTAAAGCAAGTTGGAGATTGGTTGGGCAAAGCTTCAGAGAAATCTTCCCTTCCTCCTAGACAGGCTGTGCTCAGAAAAAAGGCTTTGCATAAGGGAGCACCACTGTCTCTTTGAGTTGGATCATGTATTTAAAATATGTCAGGGCTTTGCCATTGAAATCCCACGGCTCACAAGAACCTGATACATTGTAAATAGCATGATAGTCTGGCCACATTGGGAGATAGGGGGAATGACATTAGATGCAACATCTGTTATGGCTTGATTCTCCCCACCGAACCCACTCTCCTTTGTACATTAGGGACATTTTAGACTAAGGAAGAGGGAATTTTTCAAACATACCTCATTTAAGACAGGAATGGATTTACCCCTCCTTCATCTTCCATCTTGATCCTTGCCCTGCCTTCCCTTGTTTGGGTTTTAGATAAAGGTGAGCTTGAATGAAAGTGCCAGGGCCAAACGAATACAAACTCTGTGCAGTGAATGGAGAGGAATCTGAGGCCAGGCATCGATCTGAATTTTCTGAGTGGCCCTGACCCTCCCCCGTGGTCTGAATCAAAATATGGGCTACATCCCTTTGGATTTGGGGGGAATTCAGAATCAGAATATGGATCTAAACTTAAATGTTGTACCTGGTATCCCTGCATGTAATAGATCCTGATCCCAAATGGCCCCGAACTTTGCTTTGGAATCCAAACTTGGATTCAGATCTCTACTCCCCTGCCAGCCTTTACTGCTAAAATTGGCCTGAACCAGAACCCTGGATCCAAATTCCACCCCAACTTTGCAAAAATTCCAATGTGGATTCAAACTTCTGCTTCCTTCTCTCTTATGAGCCCAGATCAAATTCCTGGATACAAATTTCTGAGGAGTTCAAAATCTGTCTCTGAATTTCACAACCCTCTCTACCCTTTTAAACACGATCTTTCTTCTCTCTCAGGCTTGAGCCTTCATCCTGCTTGCTTGTGTAGTGGAGTCACATATGACGCTGATTATTGTGGATTCTTCATGATGTAGAAACCCATAGCATTTTGATTTTGTTGCAGGACACAAGGAAAGGAGAAGCCAGGCACTGAGGAGCAAAACAGCACAGATACCTGAAATTCCACTCACAGGGATGGGAGGAATGCTGTCCATTGCTTTGCCCTGAATGCCCTCTATCACATGGAACCTTAGCATTCCTCTCCCTTTAGGCATTTTTCCAGACACTCTTTTCCCTCTCTCCACAGGGTTTTCAGGGATGTTTTGTTTAAATTCATCCTTTACTGGCAGAACTAAATTAAAAAAAAAATTACTGTGTACCAGATGTGAACAAGCCAATGAGCATGCTGCCTGGAAAGTGACTGACAAGCCCCTCTGGTGTGTGATATCTTGTGAGTGTGTTGGGGAGAAAGGATATTGCCAATCATCATGTGAGAGTCACATACAGAGAAAGGGAGCCATTGGGTGTGTTGACATCACCAATTTTCAGCTTTAGTATTACTGATACCAAAGAAAAGTCCCATAAAGTTTAGATCTATGTGGGTGTCTCAGATGAAGAACCCCCTTTATTCTTCTATGTGTGCTTCTCATTGCCAAGTCCTTTCACAGATTCTCACAATGCTGGCTTTGCTTCTGTGATGGCTGGCCACCACCCAACCCCATCACTTATTGGATTACAATCTACATTGGCCATTACCCAAGCACTGAAACCCAGTCTAACTTTCCTGGGACAAATTGTCAGAAATGATCTCCAAATCTGCATGTCTGAAATTAGGCCAGCTCTTGGGGTGGCTTACATTTAAGGGCTAAAAACTGATCTGTGAGATCATAAATGGCCCCCCATAAGAGTAAACTGTGCTGCAACATTACAGGAAGTGTCTCAACAGTGAAGCCCATTCTGATTTGCTGTCAACTGGATAAGAGAGCAAACTAAAGGCTCAATAACTAAATGGTTCAGAGGTTAAGTTGGGAAAGTTTGGATGATTATGCAAAACCATTCTCAAAATCTTGTGTCTTCAGAATTGGTTGGAAGTATTGAGAGTGTGACCATAGTGGCTGTATTTTGGTCCTTCTGGTGTTCATGAGAATCTCAAGGAATGGAGATGAGTGAAAAGCTGTAACACCCCTTCTCTATAGTGACAAGATTCTGTTTGAATTCTGCTGCTTGGGAGAAGCCTTGGCCTGGGATAGGAATCTCCTTGTTAGGTGTAAAAGTGCAGTATGTCCGGTTGCTCGGTCCAAGTCCCCTGTGCTTAGCCATGTGGCCCCTCAGGTCCCATTCCAGTCTGTTTGAAGAATGAGGAGTTTTTGCAAGTAGCTTGCCTTCCAGGCACACATGCACACAGCTGTTTTTAGAAGCAAACAGATGATGTGCTAATTAGAAACAGGGCACAAGCCATCCGGATTGGTTTCAAGTGCTGTTCCTTTCATCAGAGTTTTGACATTAACGGAGCTCATTGGCTGGGGAACAGAGCATCTTTCTTTGTTGGAAAGAACAAACATCCCACAAATAGTGGTGGAAGAGGAGCTCTGGGCTTACAAGCAAATGGTAATACTTTGAACTTGATAGGTTCTGTGAGGATAATAGGGAAGATCAGTAGTTACACCACTTACAGTCTTAACTCCACTGATGCCAACAGAACTGCATCCACTATAATCAGAGTTGAATTTGGTCCCTTAAATCTTGATGCTGGTTGTGTCAGTTCCCCTTGTGTAAATCCTTTACCAGTATTGTTGATCTTACCTAATGCCAAGTGCTGAATGGGCCTGTCAGAGTAGGGAGGGATTTGGTGTCCATGCCCGGTTGCGTCGCCCAGCAGTGAGAGTCTATCTATCGCCAACAGTAAAGGAACCCAGGCCCTCCCTGCTCCACTGGGTTCCAACCCAGGGCCCAGTGAAACAATAATTCTATGTGGCCTGGAGTTGGGTGCCCCGTGCCTACCCCTGGGGCCACTTCCTACCCTGACTTTGGTTTCCCAGCGGGTGCCACTGGTTTGGTTCTGAGTCCCTCCTGGAGTCCTCCCTGGTTGCAGTCTGGAGGGTCTTCCTGCCTCGGTTGGGGCTCACTGTTGCCATCCTCTGCTGTTGAAGGGCTTGCAGTGGCTTGGTGGTGGGGCTTGTTCCCGGCCACCTGGCAGCTTCTCAGCAGGAGCCTGCACCCCCACAACTGCTCTCCTGTGTGGTCAAACTAGACTGAGCTGAGCTACTTCCTTTTGCGCTCGGCCTCCATTGTGAGCAAGCCCAGCAGGGGTGGCTGGGCATGGCTTTCTGGGCCCGGGTGGAACTACTCTTTAAACCTTCCCTCACCAGTGTGGGGTGTGTACAGAGCCATAGTCAGAACTCCACTCCCATCCCTAGAGACCAGGATTGGGGCATATTGGTGGATCAGGGTGAAGGAAGCCTGTGCTGCCACTACTCTTGCTGTCCCTGTTCTGTGATTTATAAGGGCCTCCTTCGAGTCTGTCTTCCTGGCACCTTTCACTAAGATGAAGTCCACTAGAGAGGACTTTTCAAAGAAATAAAGTGTCTGGGTAATCCCTGGGCATGCCGGTTATCACCTGGATGGGAGGGTTTGTTTCAGCAAATTGCAGTTGCCTGCCACAGTTGGGAAGAGGAGAACTTTATTATGGAGCTGATCCAAAGCCCCTTTAAATTCAGTGGAGAGACTCCCAATGACTTCACTAGGTTTTAGATTAGGCTCAGGGAAACTGTTCTCACAGGGTTGCAGACATTTCCAGCTATTCCATTTCCCTTGGCAGACAGGATAGTCAATCTGGTACCTTTCACCAGTGCTCTGTTCACTTATTATTAAACTATGGAGTGGGTGAACTCCATCTGTCTCATCTGACCCATTGCAACTTACTCTGTCTTAGCCCAACCCTTCCACTGTCAGGTTGGGCTATCCCCTTCTTGTTTTTCCATTCTGAAGAAGACCCTGTTGCATTTTCTAATGGTATAGTTAACTAATTTTCACATGATTCCTGCATCTCTGAGGATTCTGGAGCGAGAAGAAAATAGGTACCTTGTTTAAAAAAAAAAAAAAAAAAAAAAAAGGGGGGGGGGGGGGAGACTTAATAAGAAATCTGTGTTGGAAGAAAACAAATTGAAGTTTCCTGTTCAGGGCTTCAGACATTTCCACAGTGTCCTCCACTCCAGTGTAATTAGAAAGGAATTTCTTTTATATTAAGGGCATCGATCTCAGCAGGAAAAAAATGATTAAAAAACAAGGAGAGACAGTGGGGGAGGGAATTCTTTTGTATCATATGGGAGTGAAGCCTAAAGTTTAATTTAGGTTAGATGTTATAATGAAGTGTGTGTTTTGCACTATTTTATATGGTACAACTAAGATGGGTGTCATTCTTTATAGGGCGTTTCTAGAGGAGACGCCATAATGGACTGGTCATTTTTAGAGCACATGTTGTCGTTTATGGAGTAGCACTCATAGAATTCATTCTAGAAATGTTATTGTTACTGCTTTTGACCCAAGTGGTTATCCAATATTCAGGATCTTGTACGGTGTTTCTGTTAAAAGGAGAAACAATGATGGAGTCAGGTAGTTCTTCAACGCAGTCCTGATTATTCACAAAGAATGTACAAAGTCCTGAACTCATTAGGAATTCAACGGGAGACAAAATTTTGCTTACAGTTCTAAGCCTCTTTCCAGCCAGCCCAAGAGCAAGTGCTTTCAGCTTTTCTCAGCGTCACACTACAAGTGCTTCTCTGGCTGTCTCTGAGGCTTCCTTGCTGCCTTCTCTGTGTTCTTCTGTGGTGTTTTTGCTGGTTTTCTTCCAAGGGCACATACACATACAGCTCCAGCCCCCTGAGATTGCATTTAGCTTCCCAGTGGAACCCCTCCACCCACATAGCTCAGATTCTTGACAGACCTTGCATATGGCCTGTGTTTTGGGCAGTGGCTTCTATCGTTTTAGCTATCTTATTGCATTAAGAAGTTTAACTGCTTCTTACATCTATCCTGAATGAAGGGCAGCTGTTACACTCACCAGCTTCTATGAGGTTTCATCCAACCTCCTGCATAGCAGTATTTATAGAGCATCCTAAGAGTATCTGTAATCAGTGCTTTCTAGAGCAGATGTTATTTATAGAGTTTCTAAAAGATCTGTTATTTAGAGAGTGGTTCTAAAGCAGATGTCATTGTCAGGAAAGCAAATGGATCTGATTCTGCTGTCACTCTTGTAAATCAGGAGAAGCTCCATTCAAGTCAGTTGACCTACACCATGGATGTGAGAAGGTGTGTTTGTATCCTAGCATGTTTCTATTTACAGAGCATTGCTAGATGAGGACGGGGCTGATTCTCCATCACTTTGCCCTGTGTCTAGTTAATTACACCTGTACCAACTGGAGGTAAAACACTGCTGTTCTGATTTGGCACTACTTGGCACAGGTGCTAGTGAGGACAAAAGGGACAAGGCAGTGGAGAATTAGCCCATTTTGCTGTTCATTGAGAGCTTCCAGAGGAAATTGTTTGTTTGATTCTTGTCTTGTTTGTTTTGAAGAATTGTCTTAAAAGAATTGGGACTGTTCTGTGCAAACTCAGGCGAGGGTGGCTCTTATGATGCATGGCTATGCTTCTGTCTGCACCCTGGAAACTCCATATCCAGCAGTCTCGAAGAAGCTCTGCCAGTGGTGCTTTGTTTTTGTTTAATGGAGAGGTGAAGGTGTTTGGGAAGCTGTAAGCACTGCTTGGTTCCTAATGGCTGATCAGATTAGAAACATGGTTCCGGCTCAGCAACTCCAGACATTTTATGAATAATAATGGAGCCTCTCTATGTATTCAACTGGAAAAGAAGAGACTAAATCTAAATAAACTCTTTACCTGTCTCTGCCAGGCTCAGCATGTTTGTTTGCTGCATTATGCACAGAGATGCATAGCACATCTCTGCATTTGGCCTCTGTTGCTACTGTTTTCTTCATTGGAGCATGCACGGTCAAAGATTAGATGGCTGGATATTGAGCTAATGCACTGCTATGGCTTTTAACTTCTAGCAGCCAGTTCTGCTTTTGGCTCTTGGGTGGATCAAAAGAAAAAAATGCATTCGGTATAACCTCTCTAGGCCCTAATGGATATTTGACTACATCACATCACGACCCCTATAGTTTGATTCAACCTCAACCTGTTTACCAAGTCTGTAGGTAAAAGCTGGTGTTGTCTAGTGTTTTGAGCATGAAACTGTAATTCTGAGTTCTGTTTCAGGTCCTTTTTAGAGCTGCTCAGAATTTTTCTGTCAAACCAGTTTTTTGGCAGAAAATTGGGAATGGAATTTTTCATGAAAAGTGTCTGCCTGCTACAGGAAAGATTGATTTTTCACTGAAAAATGAACATGTGAAAATGGAAATATTTCAGTTTGTAAATACTGCTATAGTGACTTATGTGAGTTGTCTCATGTCCCCATTCTCCTCCATAGACTGGGCTCCAGAGTGAACTGTATCTCTCATGATGCACCTTGGCTAGAGACTTCCATGAAGCACCACATGCTCTCATAAAGGGGAGACCATGCTAAGACGTTGGAAATGTGGTCTGACCAGACAGCCCTGCCTGTAGAGGGGGGAATAGGAGCTTGAGGCACCTGAACTACAACTCCAATGAGTCACCATGGCAGAATTTTCTAATTGGAATATTTGGTTTTTAAATTTCTGCTGAAAATTGCATTTTTGTCAACTCCCCATGCCCCATTTTTTGACCAATTCTAGCTCTGATACATAGTTGCTGACATGACCTTGAGCAAATCACTTCACCTCTCTGTGACTCCAGGTTCCCCATCCTTATGATTGCACCTACTTCATTAGGGTGTTGTGAGGCTTACTTTGTTTGTAAAATGCATTGAAATGAAAGGTGTGGTGTAAATATGACATGCCACTATGGCCCCATAAAGTATTGAATACCATGTGGCAGATCAGCATCAAGGTGCTTTTCCAAAGCTTAAACGTGGAAGAATGTTGTCCTGATAGTTCTGGGTTCAAAATAGAACTAGATAAGTTCATGGAGGATAGGGTGCATCAATGGCTACTAGCCAGGATGGGCAGGGATGCAAAACTATGCTCTTGAAGTGTCCCTAGCCTCTCTTTGCCAGAAGCTGGGAATGGGTGACCGGGGTGGATCACTTGATGATTACCTCTTCTGTTCATTCCCTCTGAAGCGCCTGGCATTGGCTACTGTCAGAAGACAGGATACTAGGCTAGATGGACCATTGGTCTGAACCAGTAAGACCGTTTTTATGTTCTTATTCCTGAATCCCCCTCTCTGTGTCTCTAACTACTGCTCTTTACAATCTTTCACTTTCTCAAGAGTCAAAATGGATCAAATTCCAGCTGTTCTAAAACCTCCCTGTTTCTATGGTTTGCTACACCTTGCAATAGCAGCACCACAGCTGCATGCCACCCATTGCTAAGGCATCTGTCTTCTGCCGCTGTGAGTGCCTCAAGGGCTGTGTCCTCAGGAGAATGATCAACGTGGTTCTGCCTATGCAGGCCACATCCATTGCTAATGTAAGCGGGGAAATGGGCCCGCTAATGTGGGGAACTTTCCTTGCTTGTACAATACCCCGGTAGAGTTGGTTAGCAAAAGGATCTGAGTCCCTGCTCCCACTCCCTTTACCCAGAGGCCCCACTTGACCTCGAGGGCTCCCCTCCCACTCCCCTGTGTGGTGGGGTGCCCGTAACCCCGACAAGGCTGGGCCCAGGATTTCTGGAGCTCGACCCCCAATCTTGCCGTGGTCCCTTAGGGCAGGGGCTAGGGTGTCCCCACTCCAGTACTAACTCTGCACTGGGCACTTCCCTGACCCACTGATCAGTGCATACAATACAAAGCAATACAATGTATTACACAAACAGCAACCAAAGCAATTAAAAAAATAAGAAAAGAGTAAAAAGGTTAAAGGAAAACGTCCCAACACTGCCCCCTGGCCTGGGGCACCACAACCAGTGTCTCTGGGGTTCACAGTCTGTGTCACACGTTGCAGGCCCACTGTCCAGGCCCTGGCTATGCTGCAGGAATGCAGAGTCAGCCCTCTGCTCTGGCAGTAGCCACACACTCCCAAAGTCCCTTTTGTTCTCCCCAGCTGCTCACCACACCCAGCTCCCAGAGGGCTCCTGCCCCAGCTCACTCTGCTCTGTGCAGCTGTGCTTCGCTTTCTGGGATGCCCCTCTGCTCTGCTGCTGTAGGTTGGGTCAGCTTGGCTCCATTCAGTTTTCTGTGCTCCTCTTCCAGCCTTCCAGCTGCTGGCTGCTTTGTCCTTAGCTCCAGTCAGTTCTGCCCCTGCATGCCGCAGCAGGCAGCCCCAGCTCACACCGAGGGCTGGGCTCCCCCCACCCTCCTGGCTCTCTCATTAGCCTGCCCGCCCTGTCAATTAGGCTGACCTGAGTTGGCCTCTCTCCACTGGCCCTGGGGGCTGTCCATTCCAGGGTCCTGCTTCCTCCAGAGATGGCCAATCAAAAAGACCCACTAAGTTTCAGTAAGGGGCTAATAGACCCCTTACACTAACAGGACAGCTGGTGTTGTGGGGAAGTGAGGAACCATGGAATGTTCCTTCTATTCACTGCCCACACCTTCCAAGATCTATTTCTCCTCTGTTCTATCCAATATCACTCTGATGGTTGCAGCATCTGGTAACGTGACACTTGTAGCTCCCTCACCATAGGATTGCTGAAATTTCTGATTCCTAAAGGCAGTTTTGAGGGCATGAGAAATCCTGACCGAAAGCTGAGGTTGGGCAAGTATGGGTAGCAGTGAAGTGCCTTCTGGAAGTATATGGTGGCCTTGGGCTAGAGTAACACTTGGTGTCAAGGGTCATAGTTAAAGTGTGTGACTAGTAGAACTATGAGGGTAAAGGGCCTGACACCTATCTGCATATGCCTAGCTTAAACTAAGTCTATCAGCTCTTTTTCATAGCATTAAAACGCTCTAGATTTATTCAGAGATGAGCTAAGGAGCCTTGTCTTCTACAATAGGACGGAGGGGAAGTGGATGAGGTATGGGCTCTGTAGGTCAAAAACAAGGAGGGGCTGAGATTTTCAAAGCTTTAGCATAAAGGGACTCCTGTTTAAGTCTTTATTTTGGCCCTTGATTATTTTCCATTCTCTTCCTGACCTTTTTTCAGCTCTCCTGCTAGAGTAAGATTCATGTTCCCTGTGCCCAAGTGGACTGGCCATGGCACCTTCTCTGCAAGTGGCAACCCGAGTATCGATCTAGAAAGTGACTTGAGTGTGTGTGTGGGGAGAGAGAATGAGATTTCCATTTCTCTTTTTAATCCAGCCATTTACAATTCTTCTCTCGCCTCTCATGCCTTCCTTTTAAAGAAGGCAAATAGAAGTGTGAATAATCAATTTCCTAACTGGAATTAAAAATGGCTCCTGTTAAAATGAGGGAAAGCATGAACCAGCATATAAAGTAGCATGGAGAGGTTATCTAGGTTCCAATTAGCATACTGATCATGTAGGAGAACAATTAAAGTGTGCATGAGAATGATTAAGCAGGAGGTGAATTACATGAAACACTCTAGGTCCAGGGGAGCAGATGATTCTTCCTGGGAAAAAAAAGTGGCTTCAGTTTGCTCACAGCAATGGCCTGAAAGTTCACAGTGAGAAGCCAGTCTTGTCACATGATTTATTTGAGGTGGACCCATTCATTTTGGAGAAAAAGAAGTACAAGGGCTTGCTGTAGGTGAGCATTGTAGGGAGGAGACTGTGAATTGCCTTAATCAGCTGCTCATTGGTGCTATGTCGGTGACTGACTGGCTATTCAGTGACATCCTGCAGCTGCTGCTGTGGAGCACCTTACTGGAACGTGCATGTGTGTGTAACCCAGCCTGGAGCTGTTGCTCCTCCCAGGGTCCGTCAACTAGAGAGCTATTCCATGCAGTCAGCAGCAGGAAATGGCGTGGAAATCAGGGTGAATGCAATTTTTTTTTCACTTAGTTTTCTCTGAAGGAGCCATACCAAAGGCTCCACTGTGAAATAGCAGCCTGAGCTTTAGTCCAAACCAAAATTCAATCCCCAGCCCTTCTATAGAGTTCAGAAAAGCTTTATTAAAAAAAGAAAAATTGGTTCTTTTTAATATCAACAAAACCACAGGATGACAGAGAAAACAAGCTGGAATTCACACTTCTTGGAAATCTTTTGGAGCACAAGGCAAGAATGAATTCTTGTCGAGGTCTTCTACTGAATATAGATAGTTAAGAATCTTCCAGTTCTGTTTCTGGGCCCACAGGGTATTTTTTCCAGTCATTGCAACATGAGCACAAATTATATACCTTCAACTATCAGGAACTATTTTGTCCACTTGATCATACACCTCCCAAACATTGACGATGGGCACTTTATGCAAATATATGTTGTAATGATAATAGCTGGCTTAATGAAGTGTGATCTGGTGGTTAGAGTAGGGCACTGGGAATCAGGACTCCTGAGTTACATGACTGCCACTGATTCATATGAGGTTGGGCAAGTCACTTCCTTCTCTCATTTGGTGTCCCACTTTGATGATTGTACTTCATTGCCTGTTTGTGAATCTCTTAGAGATCTGCCAGTGAAAGCTGCTATACAAGTGCAAAGCATTACAATAATTATGGACAGCTGCCTTTTCTTCGGAACAGAAGGATGCATAGGGCCAGTTAATGCCCTATGTACTGATGCATAAATCCTGCAAATATTCATGTAAGTACCTAGTTTAGTTAAGATAGATGCCATGAATAAAATGGAATATATAAGAGTTGTAAAGATGCAGATCTGGGGCAGTAAATGGTTGATGATGGAAGAGAAAACTACATGCCTGCAGCTGGTTGGCCATTTCTCCCTATGGAAGATATCCAAGGTATCTCTAGTAAAATAGTATTGGGTGCTCAGAAATAGAATGGGTGACCCCTCTCTTTAAACACTGCATGACATAGCAAATCGCAAGGGATGCCTTCCAATAGTTTTGACAACAGGTATAAGCTATCAACAAGGATAAAGTAAGGTCAAGTGAATGGCTATTATTGATTCCAGAGGCCTTCAAATTAAATCCATGTTGCCCACTTGGCACATGGAACTGAAGTGAGTTTCAGAAGCTCTCTTCTATATAGCTGCAAGGCTCAGTAATATATATCCATCAAAAGAGAGACTTGGATCCTGCTGTAATTAGTAAACAGAGAAAGGGAATCAGATTGAAACAAAGGAGTAATGGTGGAGTTAATTTCCTGTGATGAGGAAACATTACACAGTAACTTATGACAGACATCATTTTAAAGAGAAAAGTAGAAAAATAATTCCCTAATTTCAAAGCATAAAAATTCTTCTAATAATAGTTCTATGCATAATGGAAATGTAATTTTGATGCTGTCAACTAATTTTAAGCTAAATATAAGTTTAATATATTTAAATGTTGTCATGATTTTAAAAAATCAAAATGGAAAAAAAATATTTTCTTGTTTTTTCCTGTTTCTACTTTGAATTAAACATTTCCTCTGTGGGACTGGAAAACCAATCCCAACAGTTTTGTTCAGGAATCCTAAACAAGGCAGTGGAACTGTGGAAATTGACTAGTCTCATTTCACTGCCCAAGAAGAAGGAAGTGCAAAAAGTAAACCAGGAGCATGAATGAGGGAATGTTCTCTCTCTCTCTCTCTCTCTTTTTTTTTTTTTTAAACAAACCCAGAGCCTGATTATTTGAAGCTTTGCACCAAATGTCACCATTTACACCTCGGTAAAGTGGGTGTAAAAATGCTGCTGCAATCCTCTGGTTCAGTGTGGTCTCTGTTTGCTCTCCCTCTTCTTCCCCCTCCCCGAAAAAAAATAGTGGCTGACCCATGTAGAAGGATAATTGCCTACTACCAACTCATGGAGTTACTCCTTTAACTCTAGTGGTAGAGGCCTCTGCTTTGAGGATATTTCTACACTATGAACCACAGGTGTGATTCCCAGCTAGAGACGACATACCTGGCCTAGCCCTGCTTCCTAGCATACTAAAAATAGAGTGTATCCACAGCAGAAGGGCCAAGACTATATACTCATTCAAGACCTAGGGTAGCTAGCCCTTCCTGTCACTCACATCATTATGGCTATACTCCGTTTTTAAAATGCTAGCTCAAACAGAGCTGGCATGTGTATTTCTCCTCAAAGGAGGTATTACACCCCCAACTCAAAGTGGAGACATACTCTCAGTGCTGAAGGCCACATATTCAGAGCTTACTAACAAGCCATGGTGGGGGCTTGTTATGCTAATCTGGTACCATTTTGTGTACACTTTGTACAAGAGTAAATGCTGACACAAGATACGAGGTAGTAGGGAATTGGACCCATAGCTCTTGCCCAGCAATACCTGGATGTCACAGAAAACGAAGTCTTCCATTTGTTCTCCAAGAATCCCTGAGGGAGGAGGAAGAAATGGATCAGGAAATAAAAATCTGTTTCAAAATGCCTGAAAGTGGAAAGTGAGGTTTTGTTGACATTCATGTTTGATGAAGAGTAAGCATGCAGGCAGGATGAGTTACTTTTTAAACAAACACTGCTGCAGGCTGTATTCCACACTTCCCTCTCAAAGCAAGTGATGTGATTAGCTCGCAGTAAAGTGAAGGCATAGAGCAGGCTGTGGTATGGTATGACAGGGGAAAGCAAGTCTTTGCTGATCAGTATGCTATTTACAAGGGGTTAGCTTTGGGTTTTGGTGAAATCTTGGATGGTGATAAATAAAAGGAGCTAGTTAGAAACTCATTAAGCTTTTTGCGGTCGCAAGTTCTGCTTGAACTACTGCAGAATCAGAGAGGAAGGGAGTTCATGTCATCCCTGGCTATTCACCTATGAAGTCTGAAAGGGCAAGAGATGTTAAATGGAGTCTATTGAATTAGATTAAAAGAGATTAGTCCTTACTCCTCCACTATATTGCAAGATCAGTTGACCAGTTGTTGCTAATTTTTCCTCCTAGGGTTCAGTATTATCTGAGATTGATCAAGACCCTTGGAACATTGTATTTCAAAAGGAATTACATACTCGGTTTAAGGCTTAACAGCTGCAATTTTGGCTCTTTATGAGTTTGTGTCTTGCTTAAAGCCTTTTGGTTAAAATCTCTGTTTTCCCTTCGGTTTGGAAAGGTGTTAATTACATTAGAAAATAAGAACAGCCATACTGGGTTAAACCAATGGTCCATCTAGCCTTATATCCTGTCTTTTGACAATTAATCATCAAATAATCCATCCCCTGTCGCCCATTCCCAGCTTCTGGCAAACAGAATCTAGAGATATTTCAGAGCATAGTTTTGCATCCCTGCCCATCCTGGCTAATAGCCATTGATGGACCTATCCTCCATGAACTTATCTATTTCTATTTTGAACGTTGTTATAGTCTTGGCCTTCACAACATCCTCTGGCAAAGAGTTCCACAGGTTGACTATGTCTGATAATTCTATTCTTTACTATAGTTGTATCCTATTAGCCTGGTATTGAAGTTAAGCTTCCCAGCCTGTAGTTGCCGGGATCACCTCTGGAGCCTTATTTAAAAATTGACATCACATTAGCTATCCTCCATTCATATGGTACAGAAGATGATTTAAACGTTAGGTTACATACCACAATTAGTAGTTCTGCAATTTCACATTTGAATTCCTTCAGAACTGGTTCTGGTGACCTTTTACTGTTTAATTTATCAATTTGTTCTGAAAAGCTCTTCTAATGACATCTCAGTCTGGGACAGTTCCTCAGATTTGTCACCTAAAAAGAATGGTTCGGTTTTGGGAATCTCCCTCACATCCTCAGCTATGAAGACTGATGCAAAGAATTAATTTAGTTTCTCCGCAATGGCCTTATCTTCCTTGAGTGCTCTTTTTGCATCTCGATCGTCCAATGGCCACACTGGTTGTTTAGCCAGCTTCCTGCTTCTGTGATGTACTTAAAAAAAAAATGTTGTTGTTACTTTTTGAGTCTCTGGCTAGCTGTTCTTTACATTCTTTTTTGGCCTTCCTAATTATATTTTTACACTTCACTTGCCAGAGTTTATGCTCCTTTATATTTTCCTCAATAGGATTTATCATCCACTTTTTAAAGGATGTCTTTAAATTAAAAAAGCCTTTCTTTTTCCATAGCTATTTTGAAACTAGAGCAGAGTCTGAATGAGTTAATTCAGCAGTTTAATTGGTGTCATACTATGGGATAGGAATACCCCCTGTTTCTATCAATCTAAGAAATGGATAAAGAGTTTGTTTGCTTTGTGGGTTTTTTTGTATTCTTTGTCTGAGAAGTTTGTGTTGGTCCTTTTAAAATGAGAGAACTGGAAAAGAAGCAGATCTTTAATCAGTTTGACATAAAGAGGGAGTGTTTCTAGTTCTTAAGGAGAAGGAATAGTCTTGGGCTGAGACTCAGAAGATGTGGGTTCAATTCCCAGCTCTGCTATAAACTACTTCGTGATGTTGGGGAAGTTCCAAAGGGCCCTATTCCTTATTAGCCTACACCAATGCAAAATGGGTGTAAACCACTTCCAAGTCAGAATGGTAGCATTTTGCACTGATGCAAATGTCTCCACAAGAGCAATGCAACAACAATTGGGGCCTTTAATTTTCTTGTGCATCAGTTCCCTATCTGTAAAATGGGGTTAATAATCCCACCCTTTGTCTGTCTTGTCTATTTTGATTTTAAGGTCTCTATCTCTATGTGTTTGTACTGAGCCCAGCACAAGGGAAGCCTCTATGTGCTACTGTAATACAAGTAATAGTTAAAGCACAAAACTGGGAATCAGGACTCCCAAGTCCTTGGTTCCGCCAATGACTAGTTCTTCTTCAAGTGGTGTGTCTATGAGTGCTCCAGTCTAGATGTCTGTGCATCCCTGCATCCTTGATTGGAGATTTTTACAGCAGTAGTCATCCGGGCCGCGTGTGCGCAGCTCCCATCTTGCGGCATCTCTTTGTCGCACATGCAACCCAACCCTCTCAGTTCCTTCTCAACCATCCATGGTCTGAGATGGAGCCCTCCCAAATTCCTGACTTAACACATCCTACTACATATAACTTTTAGAAATAGTTTAGTTTAGTTACTAATTATCTTAGTCTTGTCAATAGTTAACCCTACCTATCTTTCTAATTAAAAAAAAGTGTTTTCCATTTCTTTTCTCGCCTCTCCTACTCCCATTTTGATAAAGTGGAATAGTTTACTGGTAACCAAAGAAATTTCATCATGTCTGGTTCACCAGGCTTTAAAAGGTGTATGTTATGCAGAGAAGCCATCCCAGGATCCCATGGTCGCTCTCAATGTGTCTGCTCCATGGGTGAAGGATACATACCTTGTATTGTATTGCAAGAATTCTAAAGCCAAAGCCATAAGAGATAGGGATCTACGATTGAAACTTATCTTGATGGAAAAGTCTGAGACACTCCTCTGACCCAGGGCCAGAGAACCCCTCTTCAGAAAAATCAGAAAAAATAATTTCAAGGAAAAGAGCCTCAACCTCACTTAGGAGAGAGACAGCAAAGAAGAGGAGTTTGCCCATAAGGGTAACAACAGCCCCAAGACTCAGTACCTATGAGTTGCCTGGTTCCTCAGGTACTGCTTGGGCCATGACACCAAAGGACTCGCAACGTCCTGTTGCGGTTTTGAGAGGTAAAAACAAGCTGACTTGCTCCAGCATGGCACCGACAAAGAAGACAGATCAAAGATCATTGGCCCAGTGGTCAACCATCACAACCTCAGTGGTGACAGTGGCCACAGCGCCAACTACAGCACAGTCCTTGACTCCGGCAGCAATGATGATCACAGTGCTGAAAAATGTCTCGGCATCGACTATAGCACCAAAGACAACGCTGGCACTGACAAGGCGCCAAGAACTGTACCAAAGCTGAGTATGGCACCAGCCCGAGACATGGCACTGACATTGGCACCATCTAAAAAGAGAAAGAAGAAACAGCACCATTGTCAACAGACTGAGACAGCATTAACATCATCTCCACAGTCACCAGTGCCCGAGATGGATAATTCCCCATTGCATTTTGCGCATGATGAGGCTCTCCCCCCAGTACCACTTTCTAGTGGAGAGGACAACGAGGCAAAGGAAGCTGAATTTTCATACCAGCATTCTTCCCTACCAAACCTTCCGAGGCACCCTGATGTATACCTCGTAAGGGGAGCAATACATATCCATGTTATAGTACACTGTGGTTCGGACCACCCATGCCTTATCCCATGCAATGGCACAATTGGGACATGTGGTCAAACTACTCAAGAGCTTATAATAGACCATCCAGCCCCCATAAACACAGGCCAAGATTGTCTACAGGCTCTGCTCCATCTGTGTCTGAACCAACTTCTGAGACTGTACAAGAGAGGGAGGAAAGCCTTGACCAAGAAACATTGTCTCCTAGACACGACTCCTCATCCTCACCAGATAAGGCGATAATTCCTCCTCCACCCACAGCCGCCGCTAACTTTAAACATTTCCACAAGCTGCTTAAAAGAGTGGTGGAAAACTTGGAAATCCCTCTCCAGGAGGTCACGGAATCCCACTATAAGCTGCTAAGGATCTTCCATGCTACAACCTCATCAAAAATTGCGTTACCATGAATGACGCACTTATGGAGCCAGCTAACAGCATCTGACAAACACTGACTACCATCCCACACACCTTTAAAAGGACAGATTAAAAATTCCATCCCTTTGGCAGGGACATAATATTTTCTTTTACTCATCTCCCTTCCCCTCCCCCCCCCCCCCCCAACTCCCTTGTCATTGATGTCACAAACCAGAGGAACAAACAAACCAACTATAAATCAATGCCTCACAATAAAGACTGGAAATGATTAGACATACTAGGCAAAAAAGTATACTCATCTTCAACAGTACAACTGAAAGTAGCCAACTACGCAGCTTTATTGTCCAACTATGACAATAATATATATGACAACATTTTGGAATTTATTAATGACATCCCAGATAACAAAAGAGAACAATTTAGATCACTCATAAATGAGGGCCAACTCATTGCAAGAATGGCTCTACAGGCTTCCCTAGATGTAGCCGATACTGCAAGCCAGAACAACAGCCATGTCTGTTGTAATGCACAGGGTGTCGTGGCTCCACTCTGCTGGCCTGCCTAGAGAACTACAGGCAAAAATAGATCTCCCATTTGACAAAGTTAAGCTCTTTGCAGAAAAGACTGACAAAGTACTTCACATGATAAAGGACTCACGGGCGACCTTGCGAACACCTGCAACGAGGAGAAAACAATATAGAGGTTTCAACCAAATGCTCGCAGATATCCATACTATTTACATCAGAAACACTATGAGCCACAAAGAGGCAAACAGAGACCACAAAGACATCAACAAGCTCACCAAGCATCATCGACCTCTCAGCCTACATTGTCTAAACAACAGTTTTGAAACTTTTGTTGAGGGTCTGGAAGACCTCCCTCACCAACCAGTGCCAACAACATCGACCACCCAATTCAAGTTTCGCCTATGAAATTTCCATCATAACTGGGCAATGATCACATCAGTCAAGTGGGTATTAGAAATCATCCGTTTGGATATACAATCCCATTCACATCCATTCCTCCTACCCAACCCCCTTCCCCGTCCCTTTTCAGGGACCAATCTCACGTGCAAGTGCTTCAAAAAGAAGTAAAACATCTCCTACACATAGGGGCAATAGAACATGTTCCACAACAACACAGATGGAAGGGTTTTTATTCCCATTATTTTTTGATCCAGAAAAAGAGTGGAAGATGGAGACCCATACTAGAGCTGCAATCACTAAATAAGTTCATAAGGTGACAAAAATTCAAGATGGTCATGTTGTCCACCATAATACCTACACTGGAAAGAAGGGACTGGTTCTCAGCCCTCACACTCGAAGATGCCTATTTCCATATCACTATACACCCAGCACTCAGATGTTTTCTCAGATTTACAATGACTGGGAATCATTATTAACACAAGGTATTGCCCTTTGGCCTTTCTACGGCGCCAAGGGTTTTCTCTAAAGTGCTTACCGTAGAAGCAGCGCATCTGTGCAAAGAAGGGATCACAATATTCCTATACCTAGACAATGGTTTATTAAAGGGGCACAGCCAAATATTAGCCAGACAAGCTACCCAACGAGCGATATGGCTGTTTCAAAAACTAGAACTCAAGATAAACAACAAACAATCCACTTTGAACCCAACACAGCACCTGGAGTTTATAGGAGCAGACTTGAACTCAATAATAGCCAGAGCATCATTGCCCTCACCCAGGTTCAAGGCCATAATAGACCTACTACTACTTTGTAAGAAACAGCCCAACAGTAACTGAATGCACTGTCTAGAGCATATGGCAGCCACTACATTCATGATCCAGCATGCACGACTACATATTCGCTGCCTACAGGGATGGCTAACTTCTGTTTAAAAACCACACAAGCACAGTTTAAACAGAAAACTGACGATGCCAAACACAGTAAAAAATTCTTACTATGGTGGACCTGATCCAGCAACATGATGACGGGAATCCAGTTCTCACAACAACCGCCATCAGTCATGATTAGCACAGATGCATCACTGCTAGGGTGGTGAGCGCATCTCTGGAACCACATGATACAGGGTTGGTGGTCAAAAACTGAAACCAGTCTGCACATAAACTCTTAGAGCTCTGAGCAGTTCGCAACGTGTGCTACCATTTTCTCCCATTCATAAAAAACAAGACAATAAAGATAATGACAGATAACATTGCATGCATGTTTTATAACAATCGACAGGAAGGTGCTAGATCCCACTCCCTATGCACCAAAGCAATGAAACTCGGGAATTGGTGCATCCAGCACAACATCAACATATCAGCGACATACTTACCTGGATTCCAGAACACCACCGCAGACACCCTCAGCAGACAATTTGGCCAAAATCATAAGTGGGAGCTAAACAACAAGGTCCTAAAACACATTTTTTCAACAATGGGGCCATTCAGTTATCGACCTCCTTGCTGCGAAACAGAACCACAAATGCCCCTTTTTCTGTTCAATGGCAGGTCTGGGACGAGGATCAATGGGGGATGCCTTTCTCATCAATTCTCTTTACGCATTCTGACCCATCCTGATGATACCCAGAACCATCCACAAAATATGAGCCGACAGGGCGATAGTGTTAGTGATAGCACTCACATGGCCCAGACAAACATGATATTCCGACCTATTGCAAATGTTGAAATACATATCTATCACTCTCCCACTTTGTTACGATCTCCTATCCCAGGACAACGGCCGGATCTTTCACCCAGAGTTACAGAAGCTTCATCTAACAGCATGATTCCTAACTGGTTCTGCCCCAAAGAGCTAGAATGCTTGGAACAGGTTAAACACATACTACTAAATAGTAGAAAATAGATAACAAGGAAATCTTACCTGCAGAAATGGTATAGTTCCAAAGATAGAAAAATCCTCGCTGCATCCTCATCCATTCTGACTATAGTCCATTCTGACTGTACTGGAATATATCCTAGAACTGAAAAAACAGGTTTATCGATTAACTCATTAAAGGTTCATCTATCAGCCATTGCTGTCTTCCACGACAAAATCAAGGATAAAACGGTATTCACTCATCCAACGGTAAAATGATTCATCACAAGGATACAAAAGATATACCAGGTTAACAACAACATGGGATCTAAAACTAGTCCTAAGGACCATCACCAAAACCCCGTTTGAACCATTAGCAACATGTTCACTTCTACATATGTTTATGAAAGTGGCCATCACATCAGCTTGCCATGTAGGAGAAATCGGGGCACTCATGACCCATTCACGTTACACGATTTTCCACAAGGATAAAATCACACTCAGACCTCATCCAAAGTTCCTACCAAAAATTATATCACACTTCCATATAAACCAACCTATTCACTTATCTATCTTCTATTCAAAACACTACCATAATGCGCAAGAAGCCACATTGCACACTCTGGATGTCAGATGGGCACTAACCTTTTACTTCGACAGAACAAAACCCTTCAGAAAATCAGATAAGCTCTTCATATCTGTGGTGGAACACACGAAAGGCAAGCCGATATCTACTCAGGGTTTATCTAAGTGGATAGCAGGCTGCATCCATTCATGCTATAAACAGAAAAATTTACAAGCTCCCCTTGGGACCAAAACACATTCAACCAGAGCAATGTCCACTTCTGTAGCATTCCTCAACAACATTCCCATTACAGACATACGTAAGGCAGCTACATGGGCCTCTGCACATACTTTCACAAAACATTATGCCATTGATCATGCATCCAGGAGAGATGCAGCAATAGGACTGAAAGTACTTTCAACTGTCCAATCAACTGATGCTGAGGTCCCTTCCACCAAATGAGGGGCACTGCTCTAGAGTTGCCTAGCGTGGAGCACCTGAAGAAAAAGAGAAGGTTACTCACCTTGTGCAGTAACTGAGGTTCTTCTAGATGTGTGCCACTGTGAGTGCTCCACTACCCGTCCTCCTCCCCTCTACTTCGAAGTTCAAGGACAGGACTCTACAGTAGAGAAGGAACAGAGGGGGTCAGGTCACATGTGCAACAGATGCGCCAATGGTGCTGTTAGATGGGAGCTGTGCACACGCTGCCCGGATGAGTACAGCTATAAAAATCTCCAGTTAAGGATGCAGGGACGTCCCAACACCTAGAGTGAAACACCCACAGGGACACACATCTCGAAGAACCTCAGTTACTGCACAAGGTGAGTAACCTTTTCTTCTGTGATCTTGGGTATGTCACTTACTGCTTCTGTGCCTCATCTTACGCATCCGTCGAATCAGGCTAATAATGCTTTGCCTGCCTTACAGGCTGAGACTAAATTCACTAGTGTTTGTCAAATGCTTTGGGATCCTCAGAGGAAGTCTTCTAGAGAAGTGCTGAATATTTGGCATTCTTCTTTTTGGCCATACCAAATAACCTCCTTTGTCTTCAGATTAAATCTATTTGGGCACTATTTTTATCTATGGACCTAATCCTGCAGTCCTCACACACTCCAAACTCAAGAAAGCAGGAGTAGGACCTAAATGGGTTCCTCTTCAATCAAGAAATCATATTGTCTTGAACCATGATTGTAAGGAGTCAGGTTAGCTGACACAATGCTGACCATGCCTGACTGGTCAATGCAGACTGGGCAAGCTATGTTCAGCACTGTGTCAGCTAATCTTGGTTATACCTTGCTGTGAGATCTCATGGTTAGGGGTCAGTAGCTGTGGCAGGAGATTGTTAAACTTGTACCCAGCTGGGCATCATAGATTCATTATGTACCATTTAACTGCCTGCATTAGACCATTGACCCCCTGTAATTTCCTGTCTGCAGCAGTAGCCTAGCTCCTCCTGCCAAGTAGCCCTTGAAATAGGTGGAAGAATTAGGTAGGCAAAAACAATGTTGCAAGTGAAACAATGAATTAGCTAGCCTACATTGTTACAATCAGAGCAAATAATTTCCTTCCTTGCTGCAGCAGACATGGAAGTACTACTTGATCAGTGCAATTCTGAAGCTTACATTTTGGTACCTAACTTTTATTTAAAAAGAAATCCCCCACTCTTGACTGGAGTTATTGTAGAGAATGTTTCAGTATTGAAATTCAGCCCATGCCACTAATGTTTCTTTCTCACGAGGCAGTGGACTGATGCTAAATGACAGTGGATCACCCACAGAACTGTAAGTGAAGTCCACTTACGGAATTGTATGTGACAACAAAAATGAATTCATCAGGATCAGTGCTCCTAATGAATACAATGTCCCTGTCCAAAGGGGAACCTTAAGGAGTTCTGCATGGATTAAAGCTATGATGGCTTTCTAAGGCAGATGCCCCTGAATAAAAATAGCAAATCTTAACATTGTGGAACATTATTTTATTTTATTTTATTTTATTTTTGTTACTTTAAAAAAAAACAAGTGTTGATTTTTCCCCCCCCAAAGGCTGATCCAGTGCTGGAGTTGTGTTTTTCTCTGATTTGGGTTGGTTGGCTGGGTCAGTTATTAAACACTCTAGTTTATTTTCTTATCCTGGAAAGAAAAAAAATACCCTACTTATATTCCCCCAATCCATAGCTCAACAATCCACGCCAGCTGTTCCAAAGGGTCCAGGCCACCTGAGTGTAGATCCTATCTTACCTACATTAAACGTCTCGTATAATAGGTTGACCACATGGGAAAATTTAAGGAAAATGAGATTTTATTAAAACCAGGAGGCCGCCTGACTGCAGCGGGATATTATACTAGTGTTACACGCTTCTTATCTCACATGAAAGTTTCACATTTCCCCAGTTTCCTTTATGCTACTGTGCTTGTCTCCTCCCCCAATCCCATGTGGATGCCTAGATATTTAATGCAACTGTTAAAAAGGCAAAGCAATTAATAACACAGCTTTCTAAAATCTTTTATTTTTAATGAACCTAGACCTACCCCACTGCAACTTGAGTAGACTTTTAGAACCCCCTTTCAGAGTTAGCTCAATGACCAAAAAGGCAAAGCAATCAAAAAATCTTTTATTTTTAATGGTTGCTGGTGCAGTTTTGAGCATCTGAAGGGTAATATGAACTGTTTTTCAAGAGAAAAGAAGAAAGAATGCAGAGAAAAATAGTCTTCTTCCAGAAGTATCAGTGACCTTTGTGTTTTGGGTTTGAATTCATTCTGCATTTTCTTCTGTGTTGGGCTCCCCCAGGTAAGCTCTAAAAATTTATTTGGTATGTAGACCTTACGGTCATCAGTTGTTCTGCACAGCATGGCAACATGGAGTTCACACTTTTGGGGGGAGATGGAATTTAGGATCTTTTGCAGAAGATCCATATTTGGAGGAGGGGGGAATGTAGAACTTACGATCTTCTGCTCCCGATCTGCTCCAAATGCACCTTATTTTTATTTGTATTGTGGCAGTGGCTAGAGACTCTAACTGAGACTGGGTCCCCATTGTGCTAGGCTGTCCGAGTTGAAGGAGATATTCTCTATTAGCTATAGAAGCATGAGGTTTTATCTGCTTCATTGGCTGCAGACATTAAACTTACATGCACACAGCTGAGCTTTCCAACCCGGATAGGGCAAAGGTGCACATACACCCACTGAGACAGTGTATGCTATAGCAACTTATAAGAGAGACCAAAGTCCATCAGTGTCCACTCCTCTCACAAAATTGCTCATTTGGGATGTGCCCACCTGACTCTAACAGATGATCCTTACTCAGTGGAACCTAGGATTTTACCATAGTGGATCAGACTGCTGGTCTATCTCCTCTGGCATTGGCCTTGTCTGAAACTTCAGATGAAAGTGTAAAATCTCCGTAATGCACCTTAGCTGTGCAATAAGAATTCCTTGTCAATATCTGCCATAGTGAACTTGTGCCCGATGATTGACATTTTTGCTTCTACTCTTATTTTCTTATCTTGCATAACTCCAGGACTCCAGAAGTAGCCAAAAAACTCATTTTTATCATGTAGTTGGTTGTCCCAGTCTTTATGGACCCTCCTTGCATCCCCCAAAGAGTAGCATTCCAGGTCTTCTCATTGGCTTTCCAGGCCATGTTACTCTCTCCCTACCCCGCAGCTTATCTCTCTGATTATACCACTGGAGAATGCACATTACCAAGGAGCTTGCGATGGAAACAGGGAACTCTCCTTGCATTTCCAAATAATATTCTGGAAGATGAAGCCAGCATCAGGACTCGCTAAAGAAGTATCAAGCTCTCCATTTCCTCTAGTGAAGAATCTCTCAGCTTTTTATCATGTTACTGTGGGACTTCTGTACCTATTTTAAAGCATTCCTAGGATGCTGTACTGGTTAAATTAGATATCAGATTCATCAGTCTGGGAAAATTATATAAAATTTCAATTTCCTTGATGAGCTTTAGGCTCAAAGTAATGGTTTCAGGGCAGTTAAGGTGCATTGGCTCTTCAGTTTGTGCAGCTATTGTTTTTTGTCAATACCAGTCATTTATTTTGTGCCTGTACACCCTTTCTCTTCTCCTCCTCTCTGTTTCTCCATTACCGGAGTCAACGGAATAATTAACCAGATTTATAGAATCATAGGGCTGGAAGGGACCTCAAGAGGTCATCTAGTCCAGTCCCCTGCA
Organism: Emydura macquarii macquarii; assembly: GCF_026122565.2. Taxonomy (NCBI): domain Eukaryota; kingdom Metazoa; phylum Chordata; order Testudines; family Chelidae; genus Emydura; species Emydura macquarii. The sequence goes on along the minus strand of NW_027133607.1, from coordinate 5,985,740 downwards.
CTCGTGGCAGGACTAAGTAATATCTAAACCATCCTTGACAGGTGTCTGTCTAACCTGCTCTTAAAAATCTCCAATGATGGAGATTCCACAACCTCCCTAGGCAATTTATTCCAGTGATTAACCACCCTGACAGTTAGGAAGTTTTTCCTAATGTCTGACCTAAACCTCCCTTGCTGCAGTTTAAGCCCATTGCTTCTTGTCCTGTACTCAGAGGTTAAGAACAGTTTTCCTCCCCCCTCCTTGTAACAACCTTTTATGTACTTGAAATCTGTTATCATGTCCCCTCTCAGTCTTCTCTTCTCCAAGCTAAACAAACCCAGTTCTTTCAGTCTTGCCATAGGTCATATTTTCTAGACCTTTAATCATTTTTGTTGCTCTTCTTTGGACTTTCTCCAAATTGTCCACATCTTTCCTGAAATGTGGCGACCAGAACTGGACATAATACTCCAATTGAAGCCTAATCAGCGTGGAGTAGAGCGGAAGAATTACTACTCGTGTCTTACTTACAACACTTCTGCTAATACATCTCAGAATCATGTTTGCTTTTTTTGCAAGAGCATTACACTGTTGACTCATATTTAGCTTTTGGTCCACTATGACCCCAGATCCCTTTCTGCAGTACTCCTTCCTAGGCCGTCATTGCCCATTTTGTATGTGTGCAACTGATTGTTCCTTCCTAAGTGGAGTACTTTGCATTTGTCCTTATTGAATTTCATCCTATTTACCTCAGACCAGTTCTCCAGTTTGTCCAGATCATTTTGAATTATAATCCTACCCTCCAAAGCACTTGTAACCCCTCCCAGCTTGGTATCATCCGCAAACTTAATAAGTGTACTTTCTATGCCATTATCTAAATCATTGATGAAAATATTGAACAGAACCAAACCCAGAGCTGATCCCTGCGGAACCCCACTCCATCATGACTGTGAACCATTGATAACTACTCTCTGGGAATGGTTTTCCAACCAGTTTTGCACCTACCTTATAGTAGCTCCATCTAGATCAGTGGTTCTTAACCTTTCCAAACTACTGTACCCCTGAAGCCTGAGTCCCACCCCCACGGGACTGAGGCATGTAACTTAGTTTCATGGCGCCCCTGTGGCTCCAGGCAATTGCCTTTCTTGCCACTCCCAATACCAGCTCTGCACTTGCGACCCCTCTAAAACCCCTGGTTGAGAAACACTGATCTAGATTATATTTCCCTTGTTTGTTTAAGAGAGGGTCATGCGGGAGAGTATCAAAAGCCTTATTAAAGTCAAGATATACCACATCTACCGCCTCCCCCAATCCACAAAGCTTGTTACCCTGTCAAAGAAAGCTATCAGGTTGGTTTGATATGATTTGTTCTTGACAAATCCATGCTGACTGTTACTTATTACCTTATTATCTTCTAGATGTTTGCAAATTGATTGCTTAATTATTTGCTCCATTATCTTTCCAGGTACAGAAATTAAGCTGACTGGTCTGTAATTCCCTGGGTTATCCTTATTTCCCTTTTTGTAGATGGGCACTATATTTGCCCTTTTCTAGTCTTCTGGAATCTCTCCTGTCTTCCAAGGCTTTTCAAAGGTAATCGCTAATGGCTCAGATATCTCCTCAGTCAGCTCCTTGAGTATTCTAAGATGCATTTCATCAGGCCCTGGTGACCTCTAACTTGTCTAAATGATTTTTAACTTGTCCTTTCCCTATTTTAGCTTCTGATCCTGCCTCATTTTCACTGGCATTCACTATGTTAGATGTCCAATTGCCATCAACCTTCTTGGTGAGAACAGAAACAAGTCATTTAGCACCTCTGCCATTTCCACATTTTCTGTTATTGTTTCCCTCCCCTCCCCCCCATTGAGTCCCTCATTCACTGGGACATCCTATTGGGATAATGGCTCAGGGACAGAAGACATCGAACTGTGCTTGTTTCACTTGCCTTTTGCCTTCCTTTAAGTTGGGGGAACTTTATTTCATCCATCTTGGGGAGTCATGGATTGTTTTCTCCAGGAAATGCCTGTTTACTGAATAAGCAAGGTATTTAATTTGTTTCTTGCACATTAGTGATTTAGAGGTAATTGTAATCAAAATGGTGGCTTATTGAACAGTTTAGTGCAGCCTATGCTACTGATTTGCCTGAAGGAAGATGAGAGTTGAAAGGAGCAGCAGTAGTCAAAAAACAAAAACAAAAATACAGCTGACCTAGTGACAATGTTTCCCCTCTTATCTTAGAGCTTCTGTAAAAATTTGGACCCCAAACGTCAAGGCTCCTTGAACAGCACACACTGGATGCATCTAAAGACACACACACACACTCTTCTGGTCTTCGTTATTCAAAGGGTTGTGTTGTTTTCCTTTTAAATGAACTTACTGAAAGAATACATGGAAAAACAAACAAACAATGTCAAATGGAAGCATGTGTTGGCCATAAAGATAGACATACAAGCATCATAATATTGAGGTAGGAAGGCTTTGACTGGAAATATAGCATGATCCAAGGTATAGGATACAGGTCTGGTATAATGAATCCTGATTTCTATTCCTGCTTCTGTCTGAACAAAGTTACCTGGACAAAGTAAAAGAAGGAGTTAGAGGCAAAAAGGCACCCTTTAAAAAGTGGAAGTTAAATCCTATTGAGGAAAATAGAAACAAGCAAAAACTCTGGCAAGTGAAGTATAAAAATTGAATTAGGAAAGCTAAAAAGAATTTGAAGAACAGCTAGCCAAAGACTCAAAAATAACAGCAATTTTTTTTTAAGTACATCAGAAGAAGGAAGCCTGCTAAACTACCTGTGGGGTCACTGGACGATCAATATGCAAAAGAAGCACTCAAGGAAGTTAAGGTCCTTTAGGGAGCCTGGTGCCTTTATAAGCACACTTCTCTTGCAGTCAGGCCTGATTCAGCCCTATGGAGGAACTCTCAGTATAAAGCTTTAGCTCTCTGGCTGCCTCTGCATTTCTCTCAGGAATAGCCCTATCGTGGAGTTCTTGTTTGCTGTTTTTCACTGTGAACCTGTCCAGTAGGAAGCATTGTCAGTGCAAACTGCTCCCCTTCTCCGACAGCTGTCAAATGAACCTATTTAGTGGCTTCAGACTGGTATTGACCCAAGGAAAGGTTATAGAATCTGAAGAATTTTTCCTTTCTTCTGAGTGCTTGGCCTGGTATGTCCTGATCAACTGGGGGCCTTTTGTAGGCTGCCGGCAAGTCTGAACAGCTGTGAATGTCGGAGAGTTTTTTGCACAGAAGCGCTCTCCGATGCATCCTCTGTTTGCTCCACATGTTTGTTTCTGAACATAAATATGTAACAACCAAAATGCTAATGAATTCCTCCTGTTGCCATTCTCCCTTACCCCCCCAACCACACACAGACTCATTGCCCAGGCAGCATCTGAATGGAACACACTCCATAAGTGAAAAATCACCGCTTAATAAGCCATTTTTTTCACTCTGGTGCTTCTGATTCCCAGTCTGATAAGTTCATGGGCCCCAGCCACACTGCATGCATAATATCACCATTTGCAAGCTGTAGGCCTGAATGGGTGCGGTTGGGGCAGCCTTTGGTCAAGCTAATCTATGCTATGGCTCACTAGAAAAGGAAAAGAAAAGGATGCTCAACTCCTCCAAGGTGTCTAGCCAGTGTGTGAGACCTTGGATCATGCAATTAACAAATGTGTAGTTGGCTTGTGAATTCCCTGTTTAGACCTTGATGCTGCAGAGAACATAATGTGGTTGTGATTTAGTGTATGTATGGAGGATATATGTGTGGGCAAGTAACATTAAGTGCTAGGCATAGCCCTCTGCAATGAGCTTTGTGTTTTCTGTCCACCTACTCCCTCCTCACAAGTGCACTTGGTTAAAAAGGGATGGTGTCTGGATGGAAAATGAATGGATGTTAGGCTATATGGGCGTCTCCTTATGTTTATAAGGTGGTTAGCTATGGGCTTTCCCCCGATGCCTTTCTCCCGCTTTCAGAGAGAAACAGCTTGCAGCAGTGTCTCTATAAGGCAAGATCAGGATCCCCCTCCACTCATCAGTTTCTGCCCCACCCTTACACTATTCCTGTCCGCAGGTCTAACCAAGCACTTACAGGCCTCCTTCCCCCACAGAGCATTTAGAGTTCAAACAGGTGTCCAAGCTTTCTCCAAAACAAGCTCAGTGAAGAGGTCTGCTCAGCCTGCCAGCCATCTTGAGTCTGATGAGAACATAGGGTGGGATTTTCAAAAGCTGTCAATGGTGGCCTAACTCTGCTCACATTGAAGTGAGTGGGAGTTTTGTCATTGACTTTGGTGGAAGTTAGGCCAGTGCTGTTCATGTTTGAAATATCATATGTTGACTTAACACAGAAGGACAAGTATCATTGCAGATAGGGGAACAGGTGCAGAGAGCTGAAGTGACTTGACCAACATCATACAGTCTATCAGTGGCAGAGCTGGGAATATAACTCAGATGCCCTGACTACCAATATTATGCCCTATCTCCTAGAGACCATGCAGCTTCCTATTCTGCTTAACTGCCTTTACCATCCTATATCAGCTCTTGGTTCCTCTCCAATAGGTGGAACTACAGGGCTCCTTAAGTGCAGTAGGTTACATCCTCTCGTTATTACAAGCAGATAAAATTTAAACCAATCTTGAAAACATTCTGACTCTAATGTTGGGGAGGGGAAGGTTGTCTGTCCAGTAATTTAACTTTATTGGCAATATCGCTTTTCCAATACACCTTCTGTTTTTCATTTGACAACCGCATGAGGTTCATTTCTGCTTGAGCTTCACTTTTGATCCAATTGAGTTATTGACGTTGGAGAAAACAAAGGAAGAAAACAAGATTCATGTCAATTTCTCTTGTCTCCCCCCACCCCCACCTCCCCCTTGCTGCTTTACTTTCACAGATCAAAAGAGGACAAAATAAAACCTGATATAATAGAATGTGTTAGGAAAGACTGCAGCAAACAAAATTGTGTTCAGGCTTCTTTACATGGCGTTAATCAAGATGTTGGAGACAGCACAGAAGTGATTCATTTAACTGAATTTCCCTTTCTATCTTTCTTGTCTCCCCCCCCCCCCCTTTTTTTCTATTAATGTTGATTTTAAAAGATTCTCGGCATACAGGGCTGGCTCAATTTTGTTTTCCTAGCAAATAACCCAAAGCAGGATCAGCTATTTTGCAGCTGACAGGTCTGTCTTTAAACAAGATTGTCTTCCCTGCTGAATTCATCCATCATTCTTAGCAATAAATAAATAAAAAAATCTCCCTGCAAGCACGTAAGCTACCTACAGCAGTGATCTGAGTTGATCTCTATTCCCATCAGGGTGATTCCATGGCCCTTCCAAAGTATCATGAGCTGCTCTGATTTGTTGTAGTTCTTGACACCTGAGTACTGGCGTGAGCTGTGGGTAACTGGGGCAGAGTGTTTGCAAGATCTTTTATTAGAGAATGCCAATGGAGAAATGGGGCATGTTCTCCTGTCTAACTGGGATGAACTAGGAAAACTAGAAAGTGGGTTCAGAGTTTGAATGGCTCAAAGTATTGTCACTAAGATACGGTGCCTTTCACATGTCCAATCTCACCTTTAGTGACCAGAAATTTGCTGCTGCCAAGTGGCCCAGGTACTTATAGCTGTGTGGGGGGAATTCAAACCGGAACAGGTGCAGAGAAGGGCTACTAGGTTGATCAAGGGAATGGAGAACTGATCTTATGAGAGGAGAATAAGATCTTGGCTTGTTTAGTCTAGCAAAATGAAGGCTGGGAGGGGTTATGATTGCTCTCTATAAATATGTAAGGGGGCAGGAGAGTAAACATCATGGAGGGAGGAGAACTATTTAAGCTAAAGAACAACGATGCCACAAGAACAAATGGGCATAAAGTGTCCATGAATAAATTTAGGCTGGAAATTAGGTTTCTAACCATTAGAGGAGTAAGGTTGTGGAATAACCTCCCCCATAGGAGTAGTTTGGGGTAAGAATCCTAACTGGTTTTAATATAGAGCTTGATACATTTGTGAATGGGATTATATGACAGGTTTGACTGCAATAGCAGGGGACTGGACTCAGTGACCCAGAAGGTCCCATCCAGTCCTGTGTTCTTATGTTCTATAGTCTTATGGGCTCAGTCCAGTTCCTAGTGGACAAATGTCCATAACATCACCACAATAGCCACTATCTGGCCCCCTTGTTGGTAAGGCCAAGGATTGAAGCAGCATGGAGACTTCCGGGGAAATTCACTCTTCATGGAAATAGGATCCTTGTCATCTCTGCAGTGACTGTCCACCAAGGGGCCAGTTGTGATGGAAGTGTTTGTGCTATGGGCACTATAGAGGTGTCACAAGGCATGCAATTTACATCATAACACTATGTGCATATAATGTATCAAGTATTCATGGTAAAAATCTACATATATTTGAAGGGCAGACACAACAAGGAGGGATTGGAATTATTCCAGTGGGTATAACTAGGAGGAGGCATGGGATGAAATTAAGACGGGGGAATTTTAAGAATCATATAATATCTCCCAGACTGTGCAATCTATTAATCTAAGGAACATGATCTTTTGGTTTTTCTAAAACTAGACTGGGGAAAACACTATCACATATACTGTAAGGAACCATGCTATTGTAGCAGGGAGATGGTCTCGATGACCTAATGATCTTTTCCATCTCTAATTTATACTGTCTGGCTTAGTTTATTTCTCATGTATTTGTAAGCGCTGTGTGTGATCTGCATCTCTTGGCTTCCTGAAGACCAATTCAGAAAGCAGTACTCTGGGGTGTAAAGGGCAATAGAATTCAACCTTGGAAGGTCCACGAGAAGCCTGAGAGTAGGGATCTATTTTGGAATGTATGGTAATTTGGTAGGAGGCATGCAGTGAGAAGAAGGGGCATGATATCTTTAACTCCAAGCCCCCAAAGGGAATATATTTGTTAAACATTATAATTACCCTTCAGTGCTGAACTCTATAGCAATTGAATCCACGGTAATGCACATTACCATTTCTGAAATGATGCTTTCATTTAGATAAGACATGCAATTATACATCTTGATTAGGTCACTGTTCCCAGGAGCTTTGGGTTATTTATTATAAGTTGCCCCTTCTCATAAATTATGCTGTGAAGCTGTGGATAGAGACACATTCTCTCCCTATCCATCCCTACCCTATTACTCCTCACTCCACACGCACCTTTGCATTGGCAAAATCAGAATACCCAGAAATGCAGAGGAAAATAAACAGAAGGAAGATGTGTAAAAGAGGTGTTGAAAAGACAGTTCCTTGACGTGTCTGCTGATACTGCCAAAGGGCACTGGTTGGGATAGTGGTTTTTATGATTTAGGCACTTACCCTTGAAGAAATGAGCTGAGATTCACCCTTCATTTCTTATTGGCCACTGAGCAGCCATCAGATTGTATTGCCTTTTGGGCACTACCAGTCTAGGTGGAATTTAAACCGTGAACTAGAGGTAAGAGACTGTGTAGTTTATGATTAGACCCTTGAGCCATTGGCCTGCCAGGTGAATATGTTCTAAGAGCTACATTGGCAATGCAGTCCCGAAACCTAACAATTCCATTTATCGTAGACCAGTGCTCTCAACCTTTCCAGACTACAGTACCCCTTTCAGGAGGCTGATTTGTCTTGTATACCCCTAGGTTACCCCTTGCTTAAAAACTACTTGTTTACAAAATCAGACATAAAAGTTCAAGTGTCACAGCACACTATTACTGAAAAATTGCTTACTTTCTCATTTTTACCATATAATTATAAAATACATAAATTAGAATATAAATATTGTACTTACCTTTCAGTGTATAGTATATAGAGCAATATAAACAAGTAATTGTCCAGATTAAATTTTACTTTGTACTGTCTTTGGTAGTGCTTTCTATGTAGCCTGTTGTAAAACTAGGCAAATATCTAGATGAATTGACGTACCCCCTGGAAGAACTCTCCGTACCCACAGGGGTATGCATACTCCTGGTTGAAAACCCCTGTCCTAGACTAGTTCCTTTCCCTGCAGGAGCAATGCCATTGAATTCCTAATAAAATGATACCCTATGTCACACTGTCTGGAGTGGCTAACAACTGTGAGTGCCTATCTCAGGGCAGACTGTCAGAAAACAGGGGCAGACACCCTAAACTGGAGGTATGTTCTATAATTAGATTTCACCAAGCCAGTAACAAATGTGAACTCCTAGATCACTATATTAGTTTTACCATGGAGTTAGACTGGAGAGTCTAAGGAGACTGACTATCTCACCATTCAGACACAAATTGAACTTTATGATAAAATGGTCATTTAAACCAAAAATCACACCACATCAGGTTGCTCCCAGTCTGAAGGGACCAGCCATTTATCCCAGATCAATTGATACTCCAGATCTTACACCAAAGACAATTGGCAGCCAGTTATATAGTAAACTAACTATAGTTTTTTTTAGCTAAGAAAAGGAAATGAGATATATCGAGAAGTTAAAGCAGGTAAAATATAATAACCAGTGAGTCAGAGTTTGTAATTCCAAATGGTGGCAGTGTGTAAAAACCTGCCAGTCTCCCAAAGGTCTTTCGGGGGACCCAGATTGTCTTTGGGGATCTCTGCTTTGGATCCGGTACGCTTCCTTGTAACAGTTCAGAGATGAAGAATCTTTCTTTGAATCCATTCTTATATCTTCTTCTGACAGAAAACAAGCTGATAGTGTGTCTGCCCGTGTGGACAGATGATGGTGAGTGAGGAATAACAAGAGTCCTATAGCACTTTAAAGACTAACAAATTTCTGCAGTCGTAAGCTTTTGTGGGCTGCAATCCACTGAGTGAGGAATGCATTTAGTCTTTTGACCTCTGACTATCATACATAATGGCCACTTGCTTTGAAATTAGCATTTTCTGTTAAAATCTTTAAGTCCTTCATTAGCAGTTCACAAAATTTCTTTGATGGGTTATTTAGTTACAGGGGTGTACACAATGTAAATGTTTACTATTACATTATAACAGGAACAAATAAACGAAAGCAATACAAGTAATATTCCACTAGTTTTCATGAAGTTTAAACACCTGTATACACTCTTACATTTACCCTCATTTTGATCTATCCTAAAACACAAGTGAATTGACCTGACTACATGTCTGACATGACCTGGTTTGCCAGTATCACACTCTGTTCTTGCAGGACAAGTGGATGTGAAGGCTGTAGGATTGCATGTGTTTCCTCCTCTTCATTTAGATGTGTCACATGATTTTGTGCTTCATAGTGCCTTGGCCTGTAGCCACCACTTTGGTTCCATAGGAGTTACAGCAACTCACCATGGCCTTGGGAAATGAGACTGTTATCACGAGATACCCACAATAGTGTGAAAGCCTTTGAAGAACTGAGGTAGAGGGAAGTAATGAAGTGATGTGGAGGAGGCAGTTCTGAGTGGAGAGCCCAGAGATTGAATTGACACTGGAGTCTGAAGTGCCCTTTTGCACACAGAAGTGGCCCTTCTTAGTTAGGGTTTCATTGGCCAAACAACATGGCGGAAACGTGCTCCATCCATGGCCATATCATACCTGTATTATTCTGTGGAATAAGAAAGGGCTTCAGGCTCTATAGATGTCAATTTGGGATCTTTTACCAAAACTAAAGAAAAGGAAACTGTTCTGATGAAAATCAGAGAGAGTCTATGTTCGTGGTGGCCAGATCAATGAGAAGCAGGAAATAAAGGAAACTACCCTAGGTTCAGACAACCTGGGTGGGGCTGTCTATCCTCATGATCTAGGACATGGTATACAATGATACTGCACAAGCAGAGGGGGATGGACTCAGCATTGGCCTAACTCTGTTTCCATCTATCAGCTTCAATGGGAGCAGATAGGCCAATGCAGAGCACTTATGAAAGTCCTACCCTGCCTGATCAAATACTGTCTGTCTTTACTTTTTCTAATTCCTATGAATCTGTCATTCCTCAGAGAAGCCAAACAGTTTGTAAACAGCATGATCTTTCTCTCTTACAGTGTGACTATCTCTTTCTCTTCCTCCTCCTCTTCCTCTGTAAAAGATAACAGCTCATAATCACCTGTCAGTGACATCACAGACATTTTCCACTTGACTGGCATGGACAACTCAATCTAACATCTCAATATGTAGAAGTAAAGCCAGGGAGAGGAGATGATGCATCATATAGGAAAGTGTCTCCCACTTGCAAATATTTATTTTTAATTATCCCTTTTTGAGATTAAAAGAGCCAGCATAATGTGAAAGTTAAACAGCCTTATCACTTTTTTAAATAATATGTTTTGAAAGTTTGACCGAGCATGAAAGTTCATATTTTATTATTGCTACTTGTAATCTAGTAAGCAATATTTACTGTGTTATAATTGGTATCATTAAACTTAGGTGACATTATTAATATTACTAATTAAACTGCTATAAACCTAGTTTTACAGTTACATAAACATAGCAGCTTCTGAATTGCTTGCCTACACGTTTTGGCATAAGGGGTTGGATAAAAGCATATTCAAATGCAAATGATATATACATACAGTAATCAGAGGATCAGAGAAATCCAACCTTCTGTTGAGAGACCATTCCACAGGCTTCTAGCCACAGGCTTCTAGCAGGATCAGAGCCATCCTGAGCCAGCTGGAACTAACTAGCGATGGGCAAAGGCTGAACATCTAGGAAATTTAGTTTGGTTAAGCAACCAAAAGTTTGAATGTGGGGTGCAACTTTAGAGCTTGGAATATTCCTCTCTGTGGATATTTCCTGTCCTTGGTTGATTCAGAAATATTATGAGGACAACATTTTCCTAATATTTTAGCGTTTGAGTTCCATCTGGCACCTGAATGTGTGGAGTCATGAGGAGAGTTTAAAGTAAATCCCCGTCCCCAATCCCCAATATTCTGCTAAGGCTTGGTTCAAGTCTTATGCGAAGATTCAGGCTGGATCATATTTATTTATTCTATCAGCAAGCATGTTTGTCTGTTTCTTATGTTCTCTCATATGGCTGGTGAACCATCTGAGTCTAAGGGTATGACTACACTGCTGGGGCTGTGCTGATGCTGCAGGATCAATTCCGTGGGATCGATTGAGCGGGCAGTGGACACCTGCTCAATTGATCACAGAAGTGCTCTCTGGTTAACGCCGTAAATCCACCCCCCACAATAAGCATAAGGCTACATCGACCGGAAAGCATTTCCCATCAGTGCAGCGTGGTGGAGACGCTGCAGTAAGTGAAAGTTAGTAAGTCGACAGGAGATACGCAAGCTACACTACATAGCTTGCATGTCTCCCGTTGACGCCCGATGGCAGTGTAGACCAGGCCTAAGGCAGAAGGAGATATAACAGCAGCTTTGTGATTATTTCTTTCAGTAAAGATGTGTCTGCTAGTACAATTGCTTCTTGATATATGGATGACTTAAAAAAAACCTAGGCACATCCGTTGGATGTTCTAAGATCTTTCATCTGTGAGGCTGCAGTTGTCAGGGAAACTTCCTCAGCATTCTCTATATTCAGTACAAGCTCACCTGTCTCAGTTGGCACTGGAGCAAAAAGAGATTCGTAGAACTAGATGAATTTGCACCATCCAACAAGATTTACAGACACAATGTCGCTTGTACTGTATTCTGTATTCTGAGGGCCTCAGCTAGTATAATGTTATTTCATTGATGTCAATGGGTGGCACTGATTTATGCCAGCTGAGGATCTGGCCCTGAGTGAATATATAAGTATAGGTCTGTATTTGTGTGTCTGTATGCATAGATTTGACTTGCAGCCCATAAAGCCAGTAGATGTCCTGAGACTCACCAATACTTCTTGCCTCTGCCTAACTGCCTTCTTGGTCTCGTCTCTCTGTTGGTGCCCCCATTTAGCTGTGCATTAATGTTATCCAACTTGTTTTGTAGTCAGTTGAGGTTCTGGGTGAAGATTCATGTCACTTCTTGTTTTAGCCAAATTAATTTGCCTAGCTTGTGTTAATACCTTTTGACCGTTGCATTGGCATTTGTGTCATCCCTATCGTGATGGGACCTACCAAAATACATTGATAGGGCTGAATCCAGTAGCATTTCCCCAGCTTTTAGCCATGCCATCCCCATTTCATCCACTTGGGAGATGTGTCTGTAGGAATATAGTACAGAAAACAATGGAGCTGTGCTACAGCATTTTGCCCCCTAGGATCCATCAGCCCTGTTCAGTATGTCTGCAACACTTCTCAGTTACATCTTGAAGCAGCTGGTACAAAAAGAAAAAAGTTTGTCTCAAAAGAAAAATCACTATCCCAGGAAGCTCAGTGCTTGAGCTAATAAGAAGCAGCTGCAGAGCTGTGACACATCAGATCTCACACACACACACACTTGAAATACTGCAGCAATATTTCTGCTATGAGCCACTTTCCTGGAACCATTAAACCCCAGACAGCAGCATCCTTTGAAGTTGCCGCTAAGGGTAGTGGAGGCTGCTGCAAATTCATTGCTTTTTCAGTGTTCCATTAATGATGGCCATATGTGTCTGGGGGATATGGGGAGGATGGGAGAAGTTTAGAGGTGAAGAGATGCACTGTGGTCATCAGAGTTCGAGAGAATCTGGGCTAAAGAGGAGAAGTTAGATCATCTCATATTCAGGTTCTGTGCCTCTAGGCATGGAACTATAAGTGGATTCACTGCAGTTATTCAGGGTGATTTGACAGCAGGGATATGCCATGTGGATTCACTAATTAGGACTACTCTGTCTGAAACACCATTGCATATCAAGTGAGAGGGCAGATTCTTCTTTGAGTAGTGTCCCTGTGGGTGCTGCACTCTAGGCCTTGGCACATCCTCGCTTCCTTGATTGGAGATTTTTACCAGCAGTGCTTGTCCGGGTTGTGCATGTGCCGTCTGTGTCTCATGGTGCCGTTGGTGCCCTTTTCGGTGCTCGCAACCCGACCCCCTCAGTTCCTTCTCAACCATTCACAGTCCAAGACAGAGCTTCCAGCAGTTCCTCAAAGCTCAATAAAGAATCTCTAACTTTTACTTGCCTTAGAAATTGTAGTCAGTTTTTTCCTAGTTCTAGTTACCCCAGTTCGTTCATTTAAAAAAATATCTTTTTTTTCCCCTCCACTTACCTTTCCCTTTAGACTAGGCTAGTTCTTCCCTTCCTCAGGCTGGTGCAACATGCCAGGCTCACTCGGCTTCAAGTGCTGCACCTCCTGCAGAGACACAATGCCAGCGTCTGATAGGCACTCAGTGTGCACTCGATGTCTTGGTGAGGGACACCTTTCTCAAAAATGTCCCCACTATAAAAATATGAAAGCCAGAGCCAGGCATGATAGGGTCCTACGCCTGAAGCTTATTTTTATGGAAAGATCTCTTAGACCTGCTTCGAACCCTGGACAAAGTAAACACTTGTCATAGGAAAGCTCCAGCAGGAAAAGACACCACCGGACACGGACCACGGGAAAAAGAGAAGGTCCTCGGCCGTTAAGGCGAAGATAACCAGTATCAAAGAGGCTACACGTTCCTCTGGTACAATGGCTACTGAGGTACCAAGTGACGCTCATAGCTCTGCTATGGAGCCAAGAGCTAAATCTCGCCATTCCTACTCAGACCCCGCACCGTCAAGATCAACAGTCCATAAAATGGCGAAAACCGCCACCAACTCGGCACTGATAAAAGCCCAGGCACTGACAAATATTACGGCACCTATATCCGCCGGCACCAGTGCATCGGCACCAATAACAGCTCCGGCACCGTCAGTGTCAACAACTATGGCACTTTCGGTGCCAGCAACATCTGCAGGGCCATGAACGCCATCAACTGTGCTGGCAGCTGCCCTCGGTACAGATCCAGTTTCAACACGAGCACCAATGACTGCATCGATTACCCCAGCACCAACAAAATGCTCAGAGAAACGTCAGCACCACGACTCAGAGGAGGAATTTTTAACATCCTCCCCTATATCACCGTTATATGGCACTGATACCTCCCCACTGCACTTCAACCAGGACTAACCTATTTCCCCTATATCATTCTCCAGTGATGAGGACTATGAGGGGAAAGATGCAACATTTTCCCCTCAACATTCCTCACCTAAGGACGGAGTGCCCAGATGCCGACCACACAACAGAACTCCAACACACCCATGGATGGCACCCCCATGGTTTGGACTACCAGTCCCTTATCATATGCAGTGGCCTGGTTGGGATGCCTGGTCTACCTACTCCACATATAGTAGACCATCTACATCTCAGAGACATAAGAACAGGTCTCCGACAAGATCCATTCCTACTGGTGTTGAACCTCAACCCTTGGAGGACAGTGCACAGCAGGAGACTACACCATCTGAAAATAACTCATCCTCTTCTCCACACCCTATGACTGCTGACAACTTAAAGCAGTTTCAGGACCTCTTTAAGAGAGTAGCAGACAACCTCGACGTTCCTCTCTAAGAGGTTCCAGAGTCACAGCACAAACTGCTTAAGATTCTGCAGACATTGACTTCTTTAAAGATCGCCCTCTCCATGGATGACGCCCTCATGGAACCGGCCAATAACATCTGGCAAACTCCAGCCACCATTTCCCCCACTTGCAAAGGGTCTGATAAGAAATATTATGTACCAGCCAAGGGTGCAGAATTTCTTTTTACCCACCCACCGCTGAACTCCCTAGCTGTGGAGGCAGCCAACGAGAGATTTAAACACCACCACCATAAGTCCACCCCACAAGACAAAGATGAGAAGCAAATGGATTTATTGGGCAGAAAAGTCTAGACCTCGGCTACCCTACAATTAAAAGTGGCTAATTATGCATCCCTCTTGTCCAATTACAATCACAACAACCACACAAAGATGGCAGAATTTATTGAATTATATTCCAGAGAATAAAAAAAAGCAATTTCAGTCATGCATAAAGGAGAGTCCATTAGTTGTGAGGACAGCATGACAAGCCTCCCTCGATGCTGAAGCCCTTGGGATGAAGAGTTTTTTTGGCTGTTGTTCCATTTGACCGGGTGCTTTTCTGAGCAGAACTCCTAACCTCTGCACCTGATGAGATATTGTACATTTCTAGTCAGAAGATGGTTGAAGGAGCCAGGTAATATGGAAGCCCCCTAAACCACACTACTAGCATATGAGTAGTTATATTTGTATTATTAGACATAGCGCTACCACTACCAGACCTTTGAAGGTTGAGTCGATGTGTTGGCTTTGAGACTCTGTGACTGTAACCTTCAATAAGCAAATAAAGAACAAGAATTCTCCTCCAGTAGTTGGTTTGTTTCCAGGAAAATACCATTTCTCCAGCTTCGCATGTGAACTGGAGCACTGGCCGGAGCACTACATCTTTTGCTAATGAGCAATGGTGCGTGTGTTATACTTTTGGTAGCCAGATTGCTTATCTGACTGGTTTAGGAGAGTATAAGCAATTACGTCTGGTTCTGAATGGGTTACCCAGTCTGGTTGACTGCTCGGGATTCGTGCCAAGGGAAAGCAGAGGAGCTGTGAGGAGAATACCAAATTTCTCCCTGCGAGGGCTGATTTTAGTTTAATGCAGCCTCCTTGCCCTTAAATCCAATTAAAGGCCTACATTATGTCAGTGGAAATTTATGCCAATCCTAATATAGTCTAATAAGCCTTAAAATAGCACTCTGCTAGTGAAAAGCCTTGTAGTTTAATTTGATTCTAAGCCTAATAACAGGCTTAATATGAGGGAATTGGCCCCCTTTTATTTTCTAACTGGTCTCTACATGCTTTCTTTCCTTTTTAGCAAGTGAAGATTTTTCAAAGCATGGAAAGAATAAGAAATATGTCAGCAGGTTGTCCCATCTCTGGTGCTTGGTTTTTTGGTAGTGGTAACTCCTTGTAAAGGCATCCCAGATTGGGGTTCCCCACCATGATGCTGCAGACAGCCAAATTGTCTAGGTCTTACTCTCTGACATCTCCTTGTGGATGCCTAGCCATCAGGGCAAGCTCAATATGGATAAAAGAGACTTTTAATCTCCCATGCCACATCCCCTCCCCACTCCTCCTCCCCCACCTCCAGCTCTCTCCATCACCTCCTTTCTTGATCACTGTGGACAAGACCACCATGCTGCCCTTCATTCAGCCCATAACCTGGGTATCATCCTTGATTCAAACACATCTCTAGGTCCTCACATCCAGGCTGTGTCTACATCTTGCTTATTCTTTCTGCATCACATCTCTAAAATATGGCCTTTCATATTCATCCATCTAGCTAAAACTCTCATGCAGACTCTCATCATCTTGTGTTTCAATTACTTTGACCCCTCTCTTTGCATTGTTCTGCTGGCTCCTCCTTCAAGATCACATGAAACGTAAGCTACTTGTCTTCACTGTCAAGACCCTTTCACATCCTATCCTCAGCCTTCCTATCATCATTCATTCAGTATTGAAAGCTAGATCCCAGCCTCCAGTTGGCCCATGATGCAAGCTTCCATGACCCACTTGTTAAATTTTTGAACATCACCTTTGTTTTTTCTCCCATGCTGCCCTGCATGCTTTTGAGAACCTCTTGTAAACATGTACAAAACTAATCCATTATCCTTGTTCAAATCCCTTCATAAAACACTTCTTTGCTGTGATGCCTACAAAAAACTTGACAATGGTAAAACCGCTGGTATGCTGCGATCACTGCTGATTATGCTAACCAAGAGTTAAATTTTGGGTGGAAATCTAACCCTTTTCCATGAATTGAGTTTGGCAGATGTAATGTGACCAGGTTAGGAAGATGTATAAGGATGCAGTATCATTCATATCATGGAGCAGGGTTGTTCTAGGCCAGCACCATGTTGCAGAGGCAAGAGGCAGCAGAGATTCCCTGTTTCAACTGGATAAAATATTCTTAATTTTCTGTTCTAAACTATTGTGTAGCATTGCTGTGCGCTGTTTAACAGCTGCTGCATTCCAGGCCAGAGATGGCTGCATTTCAGCAGAGGGAAAGAAGTAATTTTGATTACTGTACTTGCTAAACAACTTTGAGATCAAAGTCTCTGTAGAAATGTAAAAGACCATCTGTAAATGTAAATTGTTACTGTTGTTTCTTGATTAAAAGCAGTAAGAAGTCACTTCAGGTAAAATTTTTGAAAGCACCTAGCCTGTTTCAGAGCTTAACTCCACTGAGTCATGAAGGCTGAGGCCCCAGATGGCATGATACTGTTCCGTAGTCTGAACTGAAGTGAATATATCTTTCCCAGTTGGCCAAATTAATCCCTAGGGTTACTTCCTTGCCTTCAGATGGGTTTATGCCAGAGAATTTGGCCCAATGCCTGAAAACTAATGCTGTGGAAATATGGTCCCAAATGGTGTCTGTGTCAATGGGACTTCTTGTTTGTGTATGTTCTTTGTAGGAGGTAACACAATGACTTCATGCTGGCTGGTAGCCCCTTCTCCGGTCTTCCTTGCAGCAGTCTGATCAGTTAAGGGCAGTGTATTAACACAACAATCCTCCTGTGTGCTCAGACTCGCAAAGTGGCCACTTTCTCTGTGCAGCCATGTTTGCGGACCAGTAATGTTCCATGTCCAATCAATTACCCTGAGGTCTGGCTGCATGCTTTGAGCGGCTTCTTTGGTGAGGGTTGGATTGTTCTGGCAAATTCATCTGTCCATTGGGAAATAGGGGCAGAAGGCAAGGAGGTGGGGGAGCGTAATGCTGAAATTGTGCATTGGAGAGCAGAATGTGGGGGAAGAGGGCTTGCCGGAGGAAAACAAAAGCTCAGTGTAATGCATGAGTAATTGCATGCTGACAAAGAACTACAAAGTTGGCATGTTCTTCACCCAGAACCCTAGTGCTCTGTCCCTTTGATTAGAATGTCTAGCGCGTGTGTGTGTGTGTGTGTGTGTGTGTGTGTGTGTGTGTGTGTGTGTGAAATAAAGAGAGAGAATACACATATATAGTCATGTTATCAATGAATTTATCATGCACTTTGAATGCCTATTTCCCACAAATCTACTCAACATTCCAAACTCCGGAGCAACTTCAAACAAGTGCCAATTTAAAAAAAAAAATCAACCTGCCAGAGTAGAACAGTGACACTTCTCAGGATTAGCCAAGGTGTCTGGGATTACAGCTGGAGTAAGACCTGTCTGTACGCCATGAGGGGAAAGTCTCCCAGGCCACCGTTGGAAACCAAGTGCTCTGCTCCAAGGTCTGCGAATCCCACTCTTTCCCTCTGCAGTTTAGCACTTTACCCACCCTGCTTTGTTACACTTCAGTGCGCACTCTCCTGTCTTCTGGGCACTCATGGTATATACCCAATCCTTTGCCTCCCTGGAAGCAGTGCATCCCTGATTTTGTTTAAAAACTGGCAGTTCGAGTCAACCTGAATGAAATGTTTTCGGCTTTCATTTTGGTGAGAAAAATGAAAAAAATTCTGTTCTGGTTTGAAATACTTTTTCCCCCCTGGTTTTATTATTGAATTGAAAAATCAATTAATGGCTCAGCTCTTACTCCATATATATTTTATAGTACTGTGTGTGTTTTTTCCTTTAAAGAGCTGCTCAGTTCCAGCCAGAGGCTTGAGTTTACTTCTTATGCAGGAGAGATTATATATACTGGGGAAAGACTTGGATTTTGTTCATCCTACTTTACTAGGTCCTCTCAGTTCTGACCCTGTTTATCTCATGTCTTCCTCATCTTCTTCCACTCCCACTGGTGGCATGTGAGTGCTGCCCATCTGCAAAGAGCTGGTCTTCTCCTCTCCTTCTGCTAATGCATCAGCAGCAGCTCCAGGTCTGCCTGACACAAGGCCGGAGCAGGAGACATGCACACAAGGACAGTGCTCCCATGTTAAACAGAGTCAAGAGCATCCCCTGGTAGGCACTCTCCTCCCATGAGGCAAAAGGACAGTCTGGCAGAGTAGCCTGGAGTGACTTGAGCAGAGAGTCATGGAGCCTTGGCCAACTCATCCCCTGTAGAACACATTCTTGTGAGTTGTGGCAGGAGCCCAGAGGTATATTCACAACTGCAAAGTTATTGGAAACATCATCATAGGCTCATGTAAATTAGAAATACTATTGATGTCAATGGAGCTTCATTGGTTTACACCAGCGGAGGATCTGGCTCATGTGCTTGAAATGGACCTAATCCAAGAGGAAACTACTTAGTGTTACTGTTGTCTACCAGTGGGTGGCAAAACCCTGGAGAAGCACTGAATCCATTAGCATAGTCTCTCCTTTCTTTCTGGATTCTGATCATTTGCCTTTCTCATGTTACTACATTGGATATGCAAACCAGCTGCCTCGTGCATTGTAGGCAGCTTCTCTCATAGGTGTTGCAGAAGGGATCTGTCCCCTCAGACTGAAGCAGAGCACTGCTCAGCTTGTCTCAGCCAGAAGTCACCGTATTGTGTATTTTACAACAGCAAAAAGAGAATGTTGTGAATTGTCAACACACACACACACCCCTCTGCTGTCTCTGGGTGCCTATTGAGACAGTTATCAACTTCCCTACAAACCACCTCTTCTCTAGCAGTGCTTGCTGCCAGTCTCAAGCAAAGCATGTGGCTGGCTCCTCGACTGGCTCTTTATTGAGTCTGGAGATCAGCAAATTCCCCTCCTTTCTCTTTACCCAAGTAGGGGCAGGTTGACCCTTCTTCTTCCAAGAACCTTCCTCCTCACTCTAGCACAGAACCCCTCCCTCCCAATGGGTTCCTGGAGGATTAGGCAGTATCCTATGCATTAGCAGTAAAGCCAGACACATCATATGCTCCTCTGGCCAGAGTGTTATTAAACAGAGAAGGGTTGAGGAGGCAGGTTAGGACTAAGACCAAGGGCTGAGCTTGGATTTCATTACCTTAAACAGCACTGAACTTTCCCAAGATCAGCTGTTGTTGTATATTTCTGCCATGTTGGGACTGAAAATATTTCATTCCAGTCTAAGCAAGGAGAACATTTCCTGCCCCAGTGGCAGCTTTGGATCCATCCTTCTCACCTGAAAAAGATAGGCCTGCTCGTAGGGCCTTGAGTTTGATTAAACTACCACAAGCTTTAACATCAGAGGGGGTTCAGATTCCAGGTGGAACTATCTCTATTTCTAACTCTTAATCCCATGATTACAAGATGATTTCCCTTAAAGGAAAGATATTTTTATTATGAACAGAGTGAAATGAACAGCAATTTCTCTAATGCCTGAGACACACTTTTTCTGGATGATGGTAAGAAAGCTGTGTGATCCCCTCTGTAAACCTTTCATTGAAAGATAAAATGGAAACCCCTTCCATGCAGAACGGCACTAAATGCCATGGTTATCTAAATTCAGCTGCCATTCAAGTCCAGTACAACCAACTCCATGAATTAAAAAATCACAAGTCAGCCTGCAAAAAATCAAATCAGGAGATTTTAAAAAAGTGATCGATTTTAAAAAGTAATCAGTTATGGGACTAGTACTGTCTCATTGTTTCCTTGTGCTCCTCCCTGGCTCCGTCTGTATCCACCTCTTCTTTCTTGTTTTATACTTAAATTGTAAGATATTTAGGCAGGGATCATCTTTTTGTTCCGTTTGTATAGTTTCTAGCACAATGGGGTCCTAGCCCATGACTAGGGCTCCTAGGCACTTTTGCAATATAAATAATAATTTTATTTGTCTTCTGGTTCTTGAGTCTTTGGAGTATATTTAGGTCACATTTTCAAGCTTTTTGCCGCAATCATGAGGGCTAAAAACTTGCTTTTTAAAAATAAATAAATGAAAGTGGAGATTTGCAGGTAATCTGCTGAATCCAGGAGCTGGAACTTTATGAAAAACACCAAATACTGCAAGAACCTTGATCAAATTGCGAGAGTTAGCACAACTACAAGCCACACGCACACTTCAAACTGAGCCAAGCTGGCCCATATTTGCAAAGCTTCCAGGTAAAGCCTTACTCTAACAGTGGCTTAATTACCATAGAGACAACTAGGCCTCACTTGATCCGCAGGCACTTGAGCTATTCATTCGCAACCTCTCCGGATTAAAGATTGAAGGTTTTGGATCGTTCTCTTTATTTTTATCAGTGGTATAACACACAGTCTAATCCAAGTTGTACCTCTAAGAAAAAAATAAGGTAAAAAAGCCGACCTGCTTTTTCCCATGCTTGTTGTGTAGACCAATTATCCCAAGTGGTGACAAGTAGAAAATGAATTAGCCATAGCTTTGTAATGTCAGCATTATTTATCTTTTATAAGCCTTGCCCAGCTCAGCTGTGGATCAGTAAAGGAGCTCTTTTATTCTTTCATCCCCTCTTTGATGCTGGTTTTTTTCCTCCTCTTGATATAGTCCCTTTTCTCCATTGCACCATCATTGCAAAATCTTTTTCTTCTGCTGTAAAATGGGCTTTCCAGATGAGATGAAGGGAATACGGGGAGAAGCCCTGCAGGGACACCCACCCCTCAATCCCCCCCTCTGCCCCCAGCCTTGGCTGCACCATCCTGACCCTTATGATATTGAAATTACTTTGTGTTTATTTTCTCTGATATGTAATACCCAGGAACAAAATAAATAGTGCTGATTCTGATAAAAGTCCCTACTACAGCCTTTCTTTCCCCGTGTATTTTTCATTGATTCTGTAAACTTTCAATTGTTGCAACAGGGACTTTTCAATAGAAAAATGGCTTTTGTTAATGGGAGACAGAGACTTGGGAAGAGACCCATGGGCGATTGTGGACATCAAATTAGAAGACAAGTTTGAAGGGTGATATTGCAGCAAAATAACCATAAATAGTTGGGATTTTTGGGCATCATGTCATGGACCAAAGAGGCATTAGTGTGTGTCTTTGTGAAGAAATGGTGAGAATGAGAGAATACAATAAGCTATCAATGGGGCTACTCATGGAGTAAGGTACCACTGAGTGTAAGAAAGGGTAGTCAAATCTTGCGTTAGTGTGGTTGGAGGTATGATTGATTTATGTGGCAAGAGTAACATTATATATAAACTCAGTAATCTTGCTTCATAAATCAATCATACCTCCAGCAACCCAAAATGTATCTATATTTGCCAAATGAGAATTAATGGGAGAAGGATGGAATAACCCTGTAATGAGAGAGAGAGAGAGAGAGAGAGAGAGAGAATGAGCACTACCTTCTCCTGGCTGGAATTTCAGGATACCTTGAGTGTGTGTGAATGTCACCCTCTAGTGGCTACAGTCTACAGTGGCGATAAGCCCTAATATTGCTATAGCAAATGGAGCAGGGTCCCCTAGGCTAGGCTTATGTTTTCAGAGCTGAAGATACTGCCACATGTGCTGTTTAGTTGGTGTCCTTTTCTTGCAAAAATAGCTGCCTTAAATGTATTTGAAGGGTGTAAACTCTAATGGAGCTTGGGTAGTCCAGCAAAGCGTACTGGAAATCCCACTCCTCAACTGGCAGCTGTGTAACATGAGACACAGATTGCTACCAGATCATGATTTTCTCAAAATCATTTGTTCTTTCAAGAGATTTACAGAATAATTTTATGAGTAGCTTTTGGGGAGCAGTTAATTTCAAGTATTTGCTATCTAAAACTCTGGCTGTTCTGACTGGTTACATGGTAGGTTTTAATTCCCTGACTGGATGATGGTAACTCTTAGAATCAGGTTTCTGGGGTGACCATTTGTAGTTATGAATCCTAATTCACTTTCTGTTAATCTTCAGCCATACTTAAAATCAGAAAAATTCCAGCTAGTAACACTCATTTGATAGACATCAAATGCAAGAGGGACATGAATACAGGCACTGCCAAATTGGAATAAATATTTCTAGACATTTTTGAGACTGAATTTACATTTTTTTTTTTTAGTCCCAAACTTCTAAGGTTAATATTAGGAAGGTTGAAGCTGTGTGTTGGGGTGGAGGAAACATGCTACAAAATGTCCATACCTCAACATGTCACAAGACTGCTGACTGTACTGTTTAGTGCTCTTTTTTTTTTTAAATGATGCAGAAGTTGCTGTTAATATACTCTATATGTAGCAACAGTACTTTCAAACAGGGCTAATGTAACACTGCTTCTATTTAATTAGTGATATTGAAATAATGGAGAGGCTACCTCAATAAATCCTTTATCACCTTCCCTTAATACCTGACACGTACTTATAGCAGCACTGAAAATAGCTACCCACCAATAGGTTCGCTCACATTTTAGAGAGAGTAAGAAATTGGAAGAAAGGATTCCCCAAAGGCAAGCTTTTACAGTATTCACCTGGCTGCTGTGTCAGGATTACTGGGTAAGTCCCCAAAATCGCTTGTTCGGGCAATTCACCCACTGCTCTATGGCGACAATGGAAACGGCTTTTTTCCTAACATTATATGCGATTTTATTTTGTAATGTTAGGATTTTTTTAACGACAGACAGCCCTCAGAGAGTTTTGAGAGGAGCCCCATAATTTCAGCTCCTATTCAAGCTTTTTGGGTCTACAGCCTTGGGCTGGAAAGCTCACAAGAACTTGAAGCGTTGCTGATTTATCCAGTACTTCTGACTTCCATAGGAGTCAAAGAGTAACCTCTCATGGTGTGTCTCATCACCTCCTGCTTCTGCTTTCAGCTGGACCCCAGAAATATGGAGATAGCACTGATATGAACAAGTAATTTAAAAAGTTTATCTGGCTTTTCTGTATCTCACAAGTATCAGTTTGAGTTTGAGCTAAAGGTCCATGTTGGCTCTGACATTAATTAGAGATGGATCCAAACCAGCCTCCCAGATCCCAATGCTCCTAAACTCCGGGGAGGTCTGAACCTGATCAGAACTCTGTGACAGGCACTTATAGAGATAATGGGCTGAACCAAAACTCAGCATCCAAACAGACACAGACATGCCAGAATCTCCAACCTGGATCTGGACTTTGACGCTCAAGCCAATCTGTCATTTAAGTGAAAGACAAGGTTGACATCCTGGGCAGTGTCAGTGGAGTGGAAATACAAACATTCTGTGAGCAGAGCTTCTGGCCCTGGAGTCCTGAATCTCTGGTCTTGAGGCACAGCTTGTGCACAGCTCACAATGCAAGGTGAGAGCTGATTGTTTATGCTGAACACTAATGCTTCTGGGTCCTGTTCCAGCTGAAGACGCCTCACAATGCAGGTGCATAAGGTACATGTTAGACCCAAGTTCCTCAGCAACAAGCAGTTCAGTCACTGTCATGAGGCAACAATGCAGCTGTCATGAGCAAAGCGTAGATGGCAGGCAGCTAAATGCAAGTCTCTAGTGCAGTCCAGGGAGATTGGGAGGGAATTTACCCCTTTGCTGAGAATAGTTGCTAGAGAAGTTTGGGTGACAGTTTAAATCAATTGTAGTTTGTAGGGTGATGGGTTTCAGTGAACTTAAATTAATCCCTTGTTCAGCTGTCATAGATAACATCTAGGTGGAATGTACCAGCAGTGCTGCTAGATGTCCAAATCCTCTATTGATTTCACAAATGGCAATGGAGTGATGATGCAGTAGATATTAAAGGAAGAATCAGCAGAGAAAGCGTTAAGTGTCTATAAGGGGAAGTCCTACATTAACAAGATATTTGCTCTGTTGAATTTGGGTCATCCTTCTTTAAAGGCAGGTTCTGTTTCAAACTGGGATTTACCCAATACTAGTCACAAACAGTTTCTCTTTTTGTCAGGTCAATACACTTGGTCCAGTGAGCTTCCAAACTTCTGGGCTCAGGTTAATCCAGATGTCTGCCCAGATTGCTGTCTGGGTAACTCATTAGATTTTCAGAGGGGTAGCCATGTTAGTCTGTATACTGCAAAAACAACGAGAATCCTGTAGCACCTTAAAGAATATCAAATTTCTGCAGGCATAAGCTTTTGTGGGCTGCAACCCACTTCGTCAGATGAATGAAATGGAAATCACAGATAGGAGGTATATATATACATCCAAGGGTAAGAAACAACAATGGGGAGGGCAAGTGCTAACCAAGTCAATTCAGTAGAGTAGATGAGGCCTATTCACAACCGTTGATGAAGGTGAGGATGTGTGAACAGTGACAATTACTTCTTGTAATGAGAGAACCATTCCAAGTCCCTATTCAAACCCAGTCTCATTGTATCAAGTTTGCATATGAGTTCCAGCTCTGCAGTTTCTCGTTAAAGTCTGTTTTTGATGTTTTTTTTTTTTTAGAAGTATGGCAACTTTCAAGTCAGCTACAGAGTGTCTTGGGAGATTGAAGTGCTCTCTTACTGCTTTATGGATGTCACCATTTTTTATGTCTGATTTATGTCCTTTTATTCTTTTGCGTAGTGACAATCCAATTTGGCCAATGTACATGGCAGAAGAGCATTGCTGGCACATGATGGCATATATTACATTAGTAGACATGCAGGTGAATGAGCTCCTGATGGTGTGGCTGATGTTAGGTTAGGACCTGTGATGGTGTCACTAGAGTCGATGTGTGGGCAGAGTTGGCAACAGGGTTTGTTGCAGGGATAGGTTCCTAGGTTAGTGTTCTTGTTGTATGGTGTATGGTTGCTGATGAGTATTTGCTTCAGGTTGGGGGGCTGTCTGTAAGCAAGATAGGCCTGCCTCCCACGGCTTGAGCGAGTGAGGGATCATCTTCTAGGATAGGATAGGATAGGAGAGGTACCCATCTGGCTCTGTCCATTTGTTTCTTCACCTCTCCAGGTGGGTATTGTAGTTTTAAGAATGTTTTATGGATATCCTGTAGGTGTTTGTCTCTGTATGAGAGATCGGAGCAAATCCGGTTGTATTTTAGGGCTTGACTGTAGACAATGGATTGTGTAATGTGTCCAGGGTGGAAGCTGGAGGCATGAAGGTATGTATTGCAGTCAGTTGGTTTTCGGTATAGGGTGGCATTAATGTGACCATCCTTTATTTGTATTGTAGTGTCCAGGAAGTGGATTTCTTGTGTGGACTGGTCCAAGCTGAGGTTGATGGTCAGGTGGAAATGATTGAAATCCCAGTGGAATTCTTCGAGGGACTCTTTCCCGTGGGTCCAGATGATGAAAATGTCATCAATGTAGCGTAGGTAAAGGAGAGATGCTTGGGGACGAGTTTCGAGGAAGCGGTGTTCTAGGTCAGCCATAAAAATGTTGGCATATTGTGGGGCCATGCGGGTGCCCATAGCTGTGCCACTGACTTGAAGGTACAGATTACTTCAGATTTGGAGGCAGTTGTGGGTCAGGACAAAATTCAGCTACCAGGTGTGTCATATCATCATCAGGGAAAATGTTCCTGATGGCTTGTAATCCATCTTTGTGTGAATGTTGGTGTAGAGAGCTTCTACATCCGTAGTTGCTAGGAGGTGTTTTCTGGGAGATCACTGATGGATTGTAGTTTTCTCAGGAAGTCAGTGGTATCACGAAGACAGCTAGGAGTGCTGGTGGCATATGGCCTGAGGAGAGAGTCCACATAGCCTTACGGTCCTGCTGTGAGAGTGCCAATGCCTGAGATGATGGGGCGTCCAGGATTCCCAGGTTTGTGGATCTTGGATAGCAGATAGAATAACCCTGGTCAGGGCTCAGGGGGTGTGTCTGTGTAGATTTGTTCCTGTGTTTCTGTAGGGAGTTTCTTAAGTAGATGTTGTAGTTTCTTTTTGTATTCCTCAGTGGGATCGGACGGTAGTGGCTTGTAGAATGTGGTGTTGGAGAGTTGTCTGGCAGCCTCCTGTTTGTAATCCAACCTATTCATGATGACTACGGCACCTCCTTTGTCAGCCTCTTTGATTATAATATCAGAGTTGTTATTGAGGCTGTGGATGGCGTTGCATTCTGCATGGCTGAGGTTATGGGGCAAGTGATGTTGCTTGTCTACAATCTCAGCTTGTGCACGTCGGCGGAAACACCCCATGTAAAAGTCTAGTCTGTTGTTTCGACCGTCAGGAGGAGTCCATGCAATTCTTGTTCTTGTTCTTGTAGCATTGGTAGGAAGTATCTGTGAGTTAGTGTGTTGTTCAGTGGTGTGGTGGAAATATTCCTTGAGTCGGAGATGGCGAAAGTAGGATTCCAGATCACCGCAGAACTGTATCGTGTGTGGGGGTGGTGGGGCAGAAAGAGAGTCCCCAAGACAAGACAGACTCTTCTGCTGGGTTAAGTGCATAGCTGGATAGATTTACAATATTGTTGGATGAGTCAAGGGTATCACAGTTGTGGTCCCTTGTGGCATGTAGGAGCTTAGATAGTTTAGAGTCCTTTTTCCTCCGTAGAGAAGCAAAGTGAGTGCTGTAAATGGCCCCTCTTGTTTTTGTAAAGATCAACCACGTGGAAGTTTCTGTGGAAGTTTGGCTTTTCATGAGATTATCCAGCATTGAGAATTCTTTCTTGATCTTCTCCTGTTGCCATACTTCAACAAAAAAACTTCAAAAACAGACTTCAGCGAGAAACTGCAAAGCTGGAACTCATATGAAAACTTGATACAATCAGATTGGGTCTGAATAGGGACTTGGAATGCTTATTTCATTACAAAAAGTAATTGTCGCTGTTCACACATCCTCACCTTCTCATCAATAGTTGTGAATAGGCCTCATCTACTCTACTGTACTGACTTTGTTAGCACTTGCCCTCCCCACTGTTAGGAGGTATATATCCAAGGGTAAGAAACCTATCTGTGATTTCCATTTCATGCATCTGATGAAGCGGGTTGCAGCCCACAAAAGCTTATGCCTGAAGAAATTTGTTAGTCTTTAAACTGCTACAGGATTTTCATTGTTTTTTCATCAGATTTTTTCCCTTCCTAAATTTCCCCTGCCACTTTCACATGGGGAGAGCATTCTTCTGCCTGTTCTTCCTGACCTTTGCTGGCAGAAATGAAGTGTGGAGTCCATGATTTGGAAAGTACTTTGAGATTCATTGGGATAAAAAGAGCCCTTTGGATGCAAGATATTCCCTGGTTTTAACAATATCTGCTCCCCACAATTGAGCCTGATAACATGGTATCTACAGACAATGGAATTGAAAACACAGTTGGCCTTGTCACCGAGCCATTAGCAGAGACTTGGGTGCAGCTGAGTATTTGGGTAGGGGTGTATTTAGTTCCAATCTGGCTAAGGTTTATCATCTCCTGGCCCCTAGATGGAGGATAACTTTCCAGATCCCTCTGGAAGCTAATTTGACATAGCCGGTGACATGATGCCCTGGGCAAGAGATGAATGGTGCCAGCAGTGACTCTGCACTGTGTATCACATACAGGAAAGAAAGTGAGAAAAGGGAAAAAAGGACAAGGAAAAAGGTGAGATAAGAGAGAATGTTAGTGTAAGAGAGGAGACTCAGCCTAGAGCATTGATCTCGGGTTGGGGGTGGGGCTGAGGAGTTGGGGGGTGGGAAAGTGTAGTGCAGTTTTCACAATAAATATGCTGGTGGGTGTTGAGCTTGCTCGCTCAAAGTAAATGCCTGTATTTATCATTGTCGGGACGATTTATTCTCCAGCCAGGCTCTTTCAAGAGGGGAAGGCTGTTCCAAACCTGTTTTTCAATTACTACTGCCTTGAGAGAGTGGAGTTGCTGGAGCCCCCTGGGGAGTGGAATGCTGCTGTGCTTATTGAATAGAAGCTCCCTAATTTTACCAGGGACGTGGGTGTCTTTGTGCTTCCTTACAGCACCCATGTCTCACCTCGTCTGCTTGTCTCCTCAAGTTGATGAGGCACTTGGTGTTTGGCACCTGCTCTGCGTCCATTATTTAGGCCTAGTCTTCACTAGGAAACAAAGTGTATTTTTAACAGATGGACTCCATCTTGTATTTTTTGTTCACTTAAATCTCCAGTGAATGTCAGTGGCAGTTCTGGGTACTTTACAAACGGTTGGATTCCACCCCAGAGGTGGTTGCATTTAATCAGTGGATGAAGTAATTCCTTTATGGAACTCTGTTTATCCATCTACATAGGCCTGATTTGTAATCAGGAGTAACTCCGTAAAACTGGTGTGAGAACATAATCAGGCTCTGTCTCCACTGCATATAGATTTATCGCTATAGATTATAAAATGCTTTGGGATCTTTGCGGATGAAAGTCACTATAAAGATACTTGGCTATATTAAGTCCTAGTGCAAACAGATAAACTCCATCGACTTTCTACAAATAAAATCAGAGAGAGATTTCAAGTCTGTATATATGTTAGGGGTGGAAAGGGAATGCAAGATTAGGTTCTAAAGGGGTTAAATGAATATTTAATTGCTTAAAAAGCTCCTGTTGCTTCACAGGAAATTTGGAAAATATTCTACTTAGAGACCATTCTGCTCGCACATCAGATGTTTTCTTTAGTTCTTTCTCTGTCATTAAAAATATATATTATCAGGGACATTTTGCATGAAAATGATCTTTGTATCTTGTGTCCATCTGCTTCTGCAGTTTATCCTTCCCCCACCTGAAGTCATAACCATCTGCTTGTGACATCACAATCATCTTTACAGCAACCAAAAGTAATGTCCCAATCAGAGTGGTATATGATACCTTAAATAGTATCTAGTTTTGATATAACACCATCTATCCCAAAGGATCTCAAAGCGTTTTCTCAATGTGACCAGTTAATGTGGGAACTATACACCGGGATTACTTCATTCACCACTGAAGTGCAGCCATGTCTGGGTGGAATGTGGCAGGTGGCTAACTGCAGAGTAACACTATACATCAATTTAGGACCAGAAATGAAAAAAGACTATTGGATCTGTAAGCAGGTTTGGATAGGGGTTGGCTTTTTGTTCTGTATTTGTATAGCACCCAGCACAATGGAGTCCTAATCCATGACAGGGGATCTTGATGCAGCTACAATATGTATTATTATTATGTTTTCATTATTAAGAATAATAGGGTGGCAGAATGCAATGGCCTATGCTTGAATTTGTCCAGTGCATTGGAAATAACCTCTACTCTTGCCAAAGTGTCATGGTATCTTTAGTTACCATAGCTAAACAGAATATCCATTTTATAGCTCATCCAAAACCAAACAGGAATGTAATACCCTTAGCCAGGGGAAGGAGGAAGTGCAGAATTCTACTAGGGACTGATTATGCAGTTCTAATGTACCTGACAAGCACTTAGCTACTACAGAGATAGGCACTATAGAAAGCCCTAAGATAGATCAAAAGATAGCACTTCCAGCCGTCCAAACTGTACTGGTTCAGCAGAAATAACACCCTTGTGACCTACTGAACTACCAGCCTCTCTCCTTGTAAAATCAGATGTGGGATATCAGCAGGTGCTGTCAGAATTGCTATGCAGTTGAGCTCATGTCATGAACAGAGCATTCTGGCTTCAGGTGAGGGTGTGGAGCAGCAGAAGCTGCTGAGTTTGGGAACAAAGAGCATTCATAAAATATCATTAACATTAACGAATCAGGAGCGAGAGATACAGAAAATATCTGACCAGGCTGAATGCATTCAGGCTGACCCTCATGCTTTCTCTTCCCCTGTGTGCTGAATGCTATTAAATAACACTGAGTTCATATAGAATACAGAGCCACCCTTCCTATAGGAGCAGGGGAATTGAAAAAAGCAGGACTGCAGATTGTCTATCAGCAGGTACGTTAATCTCATTGCAGAGCTGCACAGACTATTATAATATTGCCTACCATCCAAGTCAGGAGTGGATGGCAAGGGAAGCTTCATATTGGTTGATAATGTTCCCATAATCCACTTACTGGTGATACTTTTTCAGTTTAGTTTGAATACAGTTTTTCCTCTGGCCATGTCTCTGTCAGTGCAGCCACCAGTCTGAGCAACTGGAAACTCCTAATCCTTTGCAAGCATCTGTCAAATGATTTTCTCATCTGGGGACCCCTCTTTTCTACTAATCTGGAAGCCTGCCTTGACTTCACTGGGAGATGAGAGCCCTCAGCACCTCACAGGATCATGCCCTTGTTGCAGGCAGGGTTGGAGACACAGTGATGATTTGCAGGGTGCAAAGTACTCTGTCCACCCTGACTCCTTTTGGTTCTGGGGGTGGGCAGGCTGTTAGAAATCAGTGGGGAATCACACACCTTCTTCTTTCATATTCCAGCTTTAAAGTGTGCTTCCATGCCTGGATCATTGATAGAAAATTACAGACCTGAACTTTGCTAGAGTGGACCAGGCCCCAGGTGGCCGCCTGTTTGCAAAATGGCACATGGCAAACTGGAACTGATAACATGCCGATACTGGTTAAAGCTGGCAGGCTGCCTTACAGTTCAGCACACAAGACTATGCATGGCAGCTGGTGCTGTGTGGGAGTCAGACAAACTGAGACCAGCTGTCAGAAAGTCAGAGATGGTGAATTGCCTGCAATAGAGGCATGGGGATGGGGGGACTGGAGGCTCTTCTAGGTTGGCTGCCTGGGGAAACAAAATCACATCCTCCAAAGTACCTTATCATGCAGGCAGGAAAAGGGTTTTGAAGAGTAAATGGGAGAAAGATTGACTTTTTAGCTATTGCCAACATAATGTGGATATGTTGACAGGCCCTCTGACAGAGGGTGGGGGAAAGGAAGCAAATGTCTAGGGGTCTGGTGAGTATAAAAGGGGCCCAGGGCATGGGTGGCAGGATGAACGCTTCCCTTCTGTGACTTGAGGCTAGCTCCCTGTCCTGCCTCTTTCACTTGTGGTCCACGCCCACAGTCCATTCCCGCCACAGGCTCCACCCCGCTCGCTGCCGTATCCCTCCCCAGCAGCCCACTCTCAGCTTGGTTCCCCCCCCTTTCACATCCCCTTTTCCCTACTTGGTCTCCCCACAACCGCGTCCCTCCTCACCGCCCTCACTTGCCATGTGTGTCCCTCCTCCCCTCCCCAGCTCGCCCCCCTGCCACTGCTCACCGTGTCCCTCCAGCTGTCACATGCCGCTTGGGGAGAAGGGGAGTGTGGAAGAGAGAGGGGGACTGATTGATGGGGTGGGGGGGAAGGGGAGAGGAATGTGGTGGTGAGCAGTGGGAGGGGGCATGGCCTGGGGCGGACTGTGGTCATAGCCTGGGTGGACCATGGCAGGGCTGCGGGTGGAAGGGATGGGGCGGAACGGTTCTGCCCTGAGGCCCAGAATTCCTGTCGGCAGGCCTGCTCCACACTTATGATCAGTGGTAGTTTCAGCTGTAGAAATCCACATGTTCTGATCTGCCTTATTAAATACAGCTGGACCTTTGGCACAAGTAGAGGCACGAAAATACAGAAGCATCACTTTAATCAGACCCCTGGTAAATGGCAATTTGCTGAACTCAGACCATTGCTATGGAACAGACTCAGATTTCAGTGGGTCTTTCACAACGAAACTGGAGAATGTATAGTATGGAATGGGCTTGCATTGGCAGGGAGCTGGGTAGATCCAATCTGTCTTCTCTATCTAGAATTCCTATTAATCTGGGGGCCTAATCCTGCAGTTATGCCAGGATAAATGTATAGTAAATTCACTGATTTCATTGCTATTTATGAGGCCAGATTCTCCCTGACACCAATGACTATCAGGAGTAAGTCCTCTGAAATCAATTAGTCAAATTTATTCTAGAGTAATTTCACTGAAATAATTCATTCATTGGTCTTAATTCTGGTTTAGAGCTGGATGAAATTTTTTAGACAAAACTTTTTTTCAAAGGAAAATGCAGATTTGGGTTGACCCAAACATTTCAGGAATTCATGTCAAATTCACCAATTTTTTTGGACAAAAGCACAAAGGAACAATGTTTTTTGAAAAAGTTTTAAATGTTTTGACTTTTTGATTCAAAACAACTTTTCATTTTAAAATTTCATTGTTTTTAAAAGGTGAAAATGAAACAAACCATTTTGTTTTGGCTCAGATCATACATTTAGTATGATTAAAAAAATATTCAACTCTTTTGGTTTGCTGAAAAAATTTAATTTCAGATCAATTTGAAATAATTGGGGGTTTTTTATTTTTCAGTTCAGCCAAAGAATAAAAAAACCCAGTTATTCACACAGCTCTATTCTGATGTGACATCAGTATAAATCAGGAGTAACTCCACTGGAGTCAGTGGTTATTATACAGGAGTGAAACTGGATTGGATTGTAAGCACTTTGGGGGCAGAGACTATCTCCCTCCCCACCCTCTGGTGTTTGTACAATGACTAGCACAATGGTTCATGATTGGCACTTCTAAGTGCAGTACAAATAATAAATAATAATAATGAGATTTGAATCAGGCCTGATAAACGGCACTGAGGTCAATAGAGTTGTTCTGGATTTACCCCATTGTAACCAAGAGCAGAATTTGACCCAGATGCCAGCATGATCTGTGGATAATTATGTCCACTAATTACCAGGTCTTTGTTGGCACTTACAGCCCATCTTGCTGCTTTTCCAGCCTCCAGTTTAGCCCTCCCCAAGGTCCACCGCAGCAGCTCCCTAGCAGGCACTCGAAGACAGTCTAGAGCAGATCACTAATGCACAGAGGGACTGGAGCTCTGAGATGTAAGCGAGGACAAAGCTTGCATTGTGTGCCTCTCTGTACTGGTCCTTTTAGCCTTGTGTAGGAACATCTTACCCATAATTAGGCAAGGTGGCAGGCAGGCCATCAAGGTTTCCTCTTTGCTTTATTGATTCTTCAGCCTGCCGTCAGAGAATGGTCATGAAGCATCTTCTGGGCATTTGGCCATTCCCAGCAAGTTAGTTGGAAGGCTGGAGCATACTTTTTGGCACTGCCTTAGGCTGTCTTGTCTCCTCCTTTCCTCCTACTGGAGTTGGGAACTTTGTTTTTCTGATGTGGTTTCAGGGTCCAGAGCTTTAACCTAGAAGTTGGGCTTCCTGCTGTAAGACATGCTGGGACCACAATACCCCAGTATCCTGCTCTCTGCACTAGCTCCCCATGTAATATTGAGTCCAGTTCCAAGTCTCTGTCCTGGTATTCAGAGCCCTGTAGGGGACTGGCCCTGGTTACCAGAGGGATCATCTCTCCCTCTGCAACCCTGATTTCCCATGCCAGCTACATACACTCCATGTAACAAATGAAATCAACAGCCACTAAGGGGAAGCTTGTGAGAGCTGGGGACAGACCTTTTGGATGGGCTGAATGTAGAAAATGTTGAGCTCTCTTGTGCAAGAGAGAATAGTGATAGACCTCACCACTTTCACAATGAAGGCCGCTATGCAACAAAACACTTCACTGTGTGCTTAATTGGAATCTAAATGCAAACCCCCTCTCCCCCCTTTTTTTTGGCATGGCCTTCCTTTAGCAATTTATTTGCAAATGCGCACACATTCTACCCTTCCAGAGTAGACCATGACCAGCTAAAAAAATTTTCAAGGTGTTAAGTTGTATCTACACTAAATGGAGCTTCAAATCATGTTAGTTAT
Source organism: Emydura macquarii macquarii (assembly GCF_026122565.2). Taxonomy (NCBI): domain Eukaryota; kingdom Metazoa; phylum Chordata; order Testudines; family Chelidae; genus Emydura; species Emydura macquarii. Next base: position 5,951,657 of record NW_027133607.1, on the reverse strand, counting down.
GCTGACTTTTAAAAACTACTTGTTTTCCTAGTCTAGCTAAGGTCTGTATCTTCTGTTGCTCTGTGAATGGCTGAGCCAACTCCTTGGGTAGGTCTGGTGGTGTTTTTAGGCCTTGTGTATATGAGAAAAGTTGCACTGGTTTAACTATACTGACTTTACAACTATGTTAATATAAAACTATATTGATTATAAACCCCCAGTGTAGATGCACTAAAATAACCCTCAGTTAAATTGGTGCAGTTTAATTTGGTAATTTACCAGTGCATTTAAATCCATTTAATGAAATAGGCCTAACTTTTCTTGACTAGAAAAAGCCTTCGAGTAGCTAGCTATCAGCACCACTGTCCCCAACTCTCTGGTCCCAGAGCCTAGCACTCACCTGCAGCTGTGCAATGGAATCTGTACTCTTTGTGTATACTACATGCGGGGTTGCTGTGGTGGATGCCAAAAAATCCCCATCGACTTGCTTTGTTTGTTTACAATGTACTGAGCTACCCAGGATAAATTGGAGGCTGCCAGATAACTGAGCAAGAAGACTTATCTCTGATGTTTGCTTTAAAAAGAACCAGGTGTTAAGCTTCTTTCTCAGTAATTCACACCCACAATAGAGTGAGTGCAATTAAGATGTGTTGTCATTGTAATGGGAGATGACTGTAAGTGCTTAGTTCCTTGCAGTAATGGAACAAACTTCAGGGGAACACCAGCAAATCTACCTACTACTGTACGGCTGATTTGACACCGTCATTGTACCAGACTACACGCATATGGGTACATGGCAATTTGTTGGTGTGGGTATGTGAATGTGAGCACACACAGGGTGGACATCCGAGCATGGGTATCCATATGCACATCGGGGCACAAGTATGCATTGGGGTATGCATGTTTACACATTAAGGTGTGCATGCCTACATGCATCAGGATGTTGGGATGTGCTTACACATCAGGTTTTGTTTTGTTTTGTTTGGGAAAGGCTGTGTCTCAATCTGGGGTATATGTGGGTGCCTGGGGGATTAAAGGTGTGGGTCTGTCCATACAAATTTGTGTGTGTGTATGCACACGTGCATATCGAGTGTAACTGCAAAATAGAGTGTATGTGGGTGCCTGCCTATGTGTGTTTGTGTGGCTCTGCACACTGACATGTCTATGGGTGCCTGATAGGGAGGCTGGTTTTGATCTGTGCATGCACATTTGTAACTGTGTACACATATCAAGTATAATTTGGCATACTTGGGGTTATATGTCAGGGTGCCTGTCAAAGAACATTTATGTGTGTGTCTGCGGGGATGTGGCTCTGCACCCTGGAATGTCTATGTGGATCTGGTGAGGAGAATGGTTTGAGTATTTCCATTCCTATTTACTTGTGTGTTTTGCTTTATTTTACTGGGGATGTTTTAAGTGAAAACCCTGGCAATGAGTGAAGGGGACCTGATGGAAATATTAATGCCACTGTACCCTGCAGTGATATTGCTGCAGCTTTTATGCTGCATATTACACAGCAATGGAATTTAGTTGATTTTATGGTGTGTTATTACAGTATAAAAGTGGGAGAAGGCAAGAGGCAACTTTTGTTGGCTTATGCTCTATGTTTATTTCCCAGGTGTGGGGGGAGCAAAGCTGGAAGAAGTAAGTCCCAACATGTGAGAGCAGATGTGCACAGCTTTAGATTAGGTAGCTGGCTTCCTGACCCTCCTTGAGTGGGAAGCCTGACACTTCACCTTTCCCTGGGATCTGACAGCTTTAGGGATTCCTTGAAGTGCCTTAGGGCATAGCTGGCTTGCTCTCAGTAGAGTGAACTAGGTATAGTAGCAGTGTGTGGTTACTCCCTGACCTGTAAACACTCAGGGAGGGAAATATCCATCATTCAGAACAAAACAAAGCCATTAGTATTCTTCTTTGTACTGCTAATGAAGCTAATTAAACTGCATTCAAAGAAACAGAGGTTGAACTGGTATTAAACGTGTGGGGAGCAGAAGGCAATTTCACCAGAACATGTTTTTCCTTGTTACCTTTGTGAACCAGATCTTTGGATCCATAAGCAGATTTCCAGAAGGGGATGAAGGTGAGCAATATCCCCTCTTTTTCTCTTTGTAAATATCATTCAGTACTGCACAGGGTTAGCTCTATGTAAGTGTTCAGACCCCATAGGTAGGAGTGGGATGCTTTTCAGTTGACTCTTGTGGATTTTTCCTCTTCTTGTCTAGAAGTTTGGTTCCATGTAAGTGATGGTGGACAGCTTTGCCTTGTACTCACTTCCCCTTCCCCATCCCTACCCTTCCACACCCTTCCGTCCAGCAGTTCACACCCACTTTCACACCAGGATAACAACATGCAATTTATACCACCAGTTGTAAGGCTCTCCTTTCCCTTAGCTCAGTCCTAACTACCACCCTCCACTCTTAAAAGCTCTCAGCCAAGGCCTTCCTCAAGCAGGTCTGTGTCCTAGTTGGAGATACTGGAGAGTGCTTTACCAAAGCAGCTGGCATCTCCTTTGTTTTCTATTTTGATACAAACTTGAAACTTAGCCCAGTTTTACTGAAGCTTCAATAACTTTTCAAGCACAGATGGATCCTGGATCAGAACCCCTTGAGCTGTGGGGCAGTATGGATCTGGATCTGATCCCTGCCACATATATTTCTTTCCTCTTTCAAGTGAACTCAGAGCCCATTTAGAATTCTGTATCTAAACCAGGTGGTTTTGGCTGAGTTTAACTCTGAGGTTTTAGATTGGAACCTGGAGATTCCTATTGAAATGAAGGGATGAGAACCCTCTGTAGACTGAAACAGAAGGGACCTAAGACTTCTAAAACACAAACAGTGCTACCACCCCAGGGGTTTAGCTGGGAAAACTTCCAGGAGGTCTTTAAGGTCACAGGCCTGATCCTTTGCTGACACCAACATGACTCATATGGAATTGCTGCTGGTTGCATTGGGGTGGGAGCACAATCCAGTCCCACTGACAATCATCACATGTTGGATTGTGTCTCTAAAAGGTGCAACCTGTAGCACTGTACCCCCTAGCACCATGCTGGTGCATTGGTTTAGTACTAACTCAGAAGGAAGAGTGCCACCTACTGAATCATCGTGTGCTCAATTGTTAAGTTTGCCCAGCAGTGAAAGTCCCCCTTTAAGGAATGTTTTTGTTTCCCAGTGATGATCATGTATAGAAATAAGGGAAATGTGGGGATTAGACTTATTTGGCCCACTGCAAAAAACAACCCCCCCAAACCTGATGGTGGCCTAAAACAGCTCTGTCCATGTGCAATCAAAGAACGTGCAGGGATTTCATGCGTGAGTGCTCAGAGTCTCACATTCACTTCATTGTGAATTCCTGGGGAGTGCTGGATTCTGCCTGGGAGCAGGTGCAGTAGTTTGGAGAGGTGGGGCAAGCCATTATCAGCTTGAACATTAATTGTCAAATTAGCATCACACTGTGAAATGCGAGTAAATAAGAGTTGGCAGTTTGTGTTTCTTAGAATCCTCCTGCTCAAGGTGAGGGTGTCAGGGGTTAAATGTGCTCTGGTCTCTTTGCCTTCTTCCCCTATAAAGCCCATCTTGCCTCTTGTGTGTAGGCTGTTGCAAGTATTGTCTAAGCAGTATGTGGGGAGTTTGCTTTGATCTGTAGGGAATACCCCTTGGGCTGTGATGTTGTTTGCTCTTAATAACTAAGCGGGGTTTAGGCTGCTCATTATTTGGAGGGGAGACCTGCAAGGTGCTGCAGAAGGTGGTGGTAGTGATTTAGAAGGCTTTCTGCTGTCTCAGCAATAATTCCCATATTCCAGCATAGTGTAAGGAGGCACTGTAATCCTAGAAGTGATGATGTATAACTAAGGTTTTGACCATTTGTAGTCCTGAATGATCCCATGACATTTGGGGTTTTTTTTGTGCAAAAGCAGTGATGTTAATTCTGGTGTCCTGACCAAATTCCAGCTGCGGTGAATATATGTTGCTTTCCTAAACTCTACCTGAAATTTCAGTTGGATATGGTGTCCCTGTCCCTAACCTGCTGTGTAAAGTTTGTGAGCTGTTAAACAGCAGTCATGCAGTCCACCCAGAGACTGCTGCATTTCAGAGGTCGGCAAAGTGATTCTTCTAGGCAAACTCTCCTTTTCTCTATATATCTTTAGCTATAAATTAAGTATTGTGGTTTCTTTGGGATTATTAGGTATTTACAGTTGAACAGATGGATTGCTCAGCCCTAACTGAATGAATGATACTACAGAGATGGGAATATTAAAGACAGGCAGATAGAGGTCACACTTGATTACATAAGAACTGGATTTCAGTAGAAACAGCTGGGAGAGAGGTTTCCACCCACCTTGAGAAATCACAACTGCAAAAGTGTCTGTCCTGAATTGGTTTCCTAACACAGCCAAGAAATGTGTCCCTGTACATCTTAAATGGGTGTGAGATGCCAACAGGCCTCGCAGGCCTCTTTTATCCTTGGCAAAGGGAAGTAACTTCTCCTTGGCAAAAGATGAGGCATGTTAGTGGTGGCAGCATGCCCCAGTTGGCAGGGTTCAGAGGCCATGACAAGCAGAGTGTCTTCAGCATTCATCTTCCCGACCCTTTCCAGTGAGCACATTAGGATGTATCTCACTCTGCACTGATTGCTCTTCTACGCTATTAATTTGTGGTCATATTAATTTCTGCTGCTATTATACAGTTAGGTGATGCAGAACAAAGCTACTCATTAACATGTGGAGGAGCTAGTTAGCTAGTGGTGCAGCTTCTTTCTCCTCCTGCTGCATATGGACACCGACTCCACTTCTAGCTTTACAAGCCAGGCTCACAGCTCAGTAGAGCAACAGCCCTGCTGGCCATTAGAAGGCTAGGATACTCAGTAAGGAAGGAAGCCTGAAGACTCCATTATTTGGTTACGTGAGGCTGTCCCACAGCCTGGGGCTTGCAAGCAAAGTTACTGTGCTGGCACCTCGCCCCTCTGCACATGGGGCTCAAATACTGTTTGTTAAGCCACACACTGAAGTTAGTGTAGTGGCCTCATCTCTGTTGTAAACCCATCACACAAGCTGGCAAAAGGCTGGCAGTCTCTGTGAGTCAGATGCCCAGGGCTGGAATAGAAGATTGCCAATTTTGGTTGGCTGTATTCCTGGAAGTTTCATCACATGACATAATCTTTAATTAAAGATTAATCTTTAATTCCTGGAGACTCCAGGACAGCCCTGAAGGATTGGCACCCCTAAATTGGAAGGGGGTGCTACATGTCAACCCCAGGGTGCACTGGCAGCACTATGAGTGTGTGTTTGGTGGGGGGGAGCATGAGTAGGATTGGAACAGCAGGGGGTTCTGAAGGTCAGGACTAGGGTGTATTGGTAGGATGGTATGGGGAGCTTGTGGGGATAGGTGCTTGTTTGAGTAGAGTATCACAATTGAAACAGCAGGAGGCAATTGCTGGTCAGGTTTGAGGTGCATTGACAGAACCGGGTATGAGGAGCTCAGGATGGGAATAGCAGGATGTCCTCTAGTTTAGGAATGGGGCACCTTGGCAGAGCTGTGTGGGGAGCCTGGGACAGCAGTAACAGAGGTGTTGCTGGTCAGAGCTGAGGCACGTTGGCAGAGCTATGTGGGGAGCCCAGGACACAGTAACAGAGATGTTGCTGGTCAGAGCTGAGGCATGTTGACAGGGCCGTGTGGGGACCAAATGCACTGCCTGCTTTTGTTGTTTCTGACTGGTCTTGCCAGTGCTTAGTGCCTCATTTTTAGATTCAGTCTCAAGTCCCTGGCTGTTCTGAAGGCTCACACTATCTGACAGGTGTGTTCCCAGCAGGGCCTTGCTGTGCCATCCTGCACGCTCAGGACATTCTCACATGGCTCTGCAGGTGCAGTGTGTCAGTCGTCTATGTCTGTTTTCTTGTTTTTCCCCACCTGGAGCAGGGAGACATCCAGCTTCTTGTGCAACAAAGAATGACTCCAAACCAGGCTGTCTGAAGGGTCTGGTGGGGGGGTCTTCCGCAGAGCTACAGCAAAGCAACGCCTTACTTAATCCAAGGATTGCTAAGGAAGGGCTGCGGGGAAATGGGTCTGATATCCATGTGTAAAAGGTAACAAGATCCTCACCATATGTGCATGTTCCTCTAATGCAAATGAGGCTCAAAGGTATTATGACAGAACATCAGGCTTAGGGACACTGCTGTTCCATTGGGAGGAAGGGAGGATAGGGGGAGAGAGACAGACATGGAGGTCTGGTCTGATCGCACATATACTTGTTCCACTCCATGGATTTCAGTGGAGTTGCTTCTGGTTCATAGCAGGGCAAGAGGAGAATCAAAGCCCAGAGAGTGAGGGATCCAGTTATTTAATGTCTTTACTTTCACAACGCTTTTTTGCCTGCTCGTTGCTAAAAGGCTATTGAAATTGCAGGAGGGAGACACAGAGAAAAACTATTATAACAAGAGATTGATTTCATTGAGAAGTCTGGATTTGGGGTTGGATCCCAAGCACCTGAAGTTCTGGAGTGTTGAGATTTGTTTGCTTGATTCAAACCATTATAGAGAGATGCTGCAATGTTCTCCGAAGCTCTGGGGTTTGGATCCAGCATACCAGTTGTGGCCCATGTTTGCTCTTACAGTACAGTAAATGTGCACAACACTGTATGGTGCGAGCTGTGTGCTAAACAAAGGCCTTTATCCCAAAGACATACTAATGCTGACAGCATTTTAGGAACTGGTGGGAAGATGCAGTGTAATGAGAGACATGTCCAGAGTGGGCCATAAGCCCGAGCTGGAAAGCTCACTGGGGAAGGTGGGTTTTCAGACATTCCTTGGAGGAGACAGAGGGAGCTTGGGTGGAGACAGAGACACACACACCTGGAAGGAGAAAGAGAGAGACACACCAAGAAAGAGAGAGAGATTGGGGAGACACTGAGGCAGGGAACGGTATTGCTGGCTTGCTTGCTTATTATTCCTTTATTTCTCTTCTCTGCTTGGTAAATAGACTGCAGTCCCACCCACCTGCCTGCCAGTATCCCAGCCAGGCCCACCTACACCATCTAATCCCTGAATGACTCTCTCTAGCTGGCACTGGCTTTCCAGGTAGGCTTCTTTATGCTGACATCTCTGGGTGCCTACAAGCGAGGCACGTGTGTGTGCGCAGTGCATTCCCTCCCACTTCCACGCACCATTGCTCTGGGCAGGGAGTCCATTGCCTCTGTGTGTCGGTGAACATCAGGTAGCTGCCTCCTCACGTCTCAGCTGCTGGAAGATAAATGGGAAGCTATGAGACAGAAAGTTGTCGCTCTTGTTCTCCCATGCTGTGCCAGTGGGTTACGGGAGAGGAGATGTTTCAGTGAGCTTGGCTGTTCCCAGATGCCTAGGACCCCTGCAGAACCATCCCCATCTGGTGTATCAGACATGGGTGGACATGGATCATTTCAGTGGCAGCCCTTTTATATCTTAATGCCCTAGTGCCATAAGTGAAATGGCAGGCACTTAAATTTCACTGCTGCTTGTATCATTCTGACAGTCAGTGTGTCCCTCCTTCTCTGGGGCACTCTGGAGCAGGTACAGATGCTTGAGTTAATTAAAGCAAAGCATGCACAGAGCGTAGGAGCAGCAAGCGGTGTTCTGAGTGTGGCTTCATCCCTAGCAGGTGTTAGGGGAATAAGCAGAGCTGGCTTTCCCCAGGGTGAGCTTGCTACAAGGCAATATTGCTGATTGCAGTGGACCTCTTTTTCTTCCCCCAGTACTGTGGATTAGAGTGGTACAATGAATATTGGTGTTCAGTGTCTCCGTATGCACCCTGCTGATAAGAAACCTAGAGCATAGAAGTCACCATAGTAGATAAGCCCCTTGATCCATCCAATTGAGTATCCTGTTTCCTGATATATATCTGAACAAACCATTGGTCGTTTAGATTGGCTATACTCCTTGGTATGGGATCACCCCATTGGTACATCAAGGCCTATATCCCTCTTTCTGCTATATCAGCGCAATCCATTGGTTCATCAGCTCTGATCTCCTGCTTCCAGCAGTAGTCAAAGCTCTGATGCTAGAGAAGAAGGAAATAAAAATAACTCAGGATGGGACCTGGCCAGTTGTACAATGTTATATAAGGGGTGAGTGTGTGTGTGTGTGTGTGTGTGTGTGTGTGTGTTTGTGATTTCTTACTGACTCCTGCAATGATCAGTTCAGATTGTAAAGAATGAGGCTCTGAGTTCCATCACTTTAGCACACACTACTGCAGATGGTGCTATTAGTCATACAATTATCCAGCCATTTTAAAAACTCCAGCCATGGTACATGGCCATATCTCTCCAGAGGCAGGGAGTTCCACAAGTATATGCATATGGGATGTACTGAAATTCACCCATTGTTTTCTCTCTGCCCTTCCATTTGGGGCTTTATCAGAAAACTGGTCTTCAGCAGGTGGAGAGTTCTGGCATCTCTACAGATGGAGACCTCTGCTCCACTGAACTTCAGTGCAAGTCCTTCTTCCCTTCATCTTGCTTGTTAAAAAGACTCATTGATGCATGTAGACAGAAGCCACAGTGTACTTAGGCTGCCATTTTTGGGGCACCTAATGCCAGACACTTAAAATCTTATTAGTAAAGTGGCCACATTTCAGCAATATTGAATACTCACAGCTCCCAATGAAGCTGAAGGGAGCCAGATGGATGGGAGCCCAGCCAGCAGTCCTCTATTAATCCACCCCACAAGCACAGCAGCAATGTCAGGTGTTCTCCTAGCATTCCTCAATAGGCAAGTCTCCATGGCCCATTTGCTCCTTGGTACTTCATGTGACTGTGAGCAAGGGGGCCAATTAGTGCTAGTGGTTCCTGTGATGTGGACACCTGGGACTTGGACTGGAACCACTGAATCAGCTGTTCTGTGGCCCAGTAGCTGGTCTATCACATGGCAATGGTTTTCGATCACAGTGACTTGGGATGCCTCTGCCTATGTGACCCAAAAGTGAGATGCTTTGCACTAAGCCTACAAGCGATCATTCAATCCTCCACCAGTGGACCTCTCTCTTACAGCAGGGCTCAACAAATTTGCTTTGTAGCTAGGAGCCAGCCCAAAAATTAAGGAGCCAGACAATGTGGGCCCAGCGGGGGGCGCCCTGGCCGGAGTGTGACAGCTGCAGCTCTCCCCCCTCCCGGCCCCGCCACATGGACGCAGTGGCGCCCTGGCCGGAGCGTGGCAGCCACTCCCCTGGGGACCCAGTCTTTCACTGGGAGAAATACTAGGCGCCAGAATTAAATTCCTAGGCCCCATAGCAACCTGGCGCCTGGGGTTCGTCCAGTCCTGTCTTAGAGGGAGCTGTGAGCACTTCCTGAGCCTCGCGAAATATCTTATTCTATTCTCTTCTAAGTAGATCTAGAGATCATGCAGCTCACTCTGTCTTAGTGTCTTGTCTGCAGGGCTTGTGGTGCCTGTCTCTTTCTGTTGCAAAACTTTCTGGGAATGGCTGCAGTTTTATGGGTAAACAGCCTGGAGAAGAAAAGAGAGGCTTTCTCACCAAAGTACTCACAATGCCTGTCCAAGATGACCCTTGCCCTGTCCCCCCACTCCACCAGAACCACAAGTGTTACCAAGTTCCTGTGAGTGTCGCACCACACCCATGTAGGGCTCTAGCAACAAAGTTCTAAATACCCAGCTTCCCCACATCAGCTGCTGGAGAGGGGAATGAATTAATAATTTCTCATCCTCGCTTTACAGCTGACTCAGGTGAGAGCTGGGAGTGAAGCTAAGAGTTCCTGGCTTCCAGAGATGTGCTCAGATCATGCAGCTCTCATCTTCCTTGCAGATTTGGTGCATGACTATTAGTCTAATTGTTTTGCTGCTGTGAAAATAGGGAAGAATAAGTTTCAACGTAGACAGACTCCCTGTGAGTCTATACAAGGGGAAAACCCTCTTCCAACTCACCCATTAAAGCAGAACAAGAGTAGCCAGACTGGAGTCTCAGCAGCAGTACTGAACAGGCTGCAGAATCTGGCTACTAGATGGGAGATTCCACAGCGTGATTAAGTTCTGCTCTGCTATCACAACACCAAGTGACTGGCAGAAAGTCACCTTCTGATTCTTGAAGAGATTTCAATGGCTTCCTAAGAAGGATGACAGGTTTGGAATTATGGCTGAAATCCCCCACCATCCTACCTGCCACCTATCTTGATGCTTATGGTGGCACCCTGAATTTAAGTTTTTCCCAGGTGGTTTTGCAACATCATGTCATGACACATGTTGATATTGCATCATGATGCTACGTTGCAATGTGCAGACAGACCTTCAAGGGCTTAGCCCCATCTTATTTCAGTTAGAGGATCTCTGGTTCTGAAATCTGAAAGTTGTCACAGCCACCATGATTACATGTGAGTAGATACACTCTGGCCATTTCATTAGTGAGTGCACCACTGCCCTCCGCAGGGTGGAATCAGAATGGCTCACAAAGTGTGTCATAGCCCCCAGACAAATTATGGAGATTATCCTTTAGCTCAAGGGGTAAGGGCCTGTGCTTTTGGAGCAGGAATAGCATAAGAATGGCCATACTGGGTCAGACTGATGGTCCATCTAGCCCAGTATTCTGTCTTCCAACAGTGGTCAATGCCAGGTGCTTCAGAAGGAATGAACAGAACAGACAATCATCAAGTGACCCATCTCCTGTCATCCATGCCGAGCTTCTAGCAATCAGAGGCTAGGGCCACCAGAACATATGTTTCATCCCTGACCATCCTGGCTAATAGCTATTGAGGAACCTGTCCTCCGTGGATAGTGTGAGTTCCCTTTCCACTGTCATCATGGAGTTCTGAATGGGCCATGGTGTGAAGCAGAGTGACAAACACAGAGCTCTGAGCAGCCCAGGATTTGTTAAGTCTGTTCTTTATTTCCTTACTTTCCTCCCTCTGCTTCTCTTTTTATTTGTACATCTCACCATTCTGAGAGCGGAGTAGCATGTGGGCAGATATTTACACAGGAGCAGTTCCTTGGTCGAGTGATATTTAGGATCACAACCAGCTGTTTTCTCTGGGAATCCCAGGGCTTTGACTCAGCCCGATTACCTGTTTTGCCTCCTGGGTGCCTTTTTGGAGTTTAATTCCTTTAGCCATGGCAGGGTCGTGACACCAGCATAGCTGTCCACGAGATGCCTGCTGGTGGGTAAATAGAAGCACAGTTCTGACATTTCGGAGCATTAATAATCCCGGAAATATCATTGGGGACCCTTTGGAGCTTGGAAAGAGCACAACCTTTTCCCCTTATGTGGTGGGCTCTTAGGACAGCAGTCTTTTAGTTCTTATTAATTATAAGGAACATGGAAGCAAGCTGACAATCTGCTGCATTAGGTAGCACAGGCTACAGTTTGGAAACAATGGGTTTATTTATACCACATGTCAGACAGTCAAACTGAAATATGGAGTGTTCCTGATAGAAAGTGACACAGCCTCAGTAACACAGTAACTAATATTCTCTCCTTAATATAACGGTGCCCTAGATTTACCAGGTCCTCCTTCCCTATAATGTGGCTCATAGCGCTCTGCTCTCCATCATCTGTCTTGCCCATTCTCACCTCCTTTTATTTGAACTCTCTGCATGTGAATTTCTCTCTTGAAGTCAGCACAAGGCCCATTTTGGTAGGAGGGCGTTCCCAATGCTAGATCTATTGCGTCTGCCAAATCGTAGCTGCATGCCAAAGTGGTCATCGGTTGGTCTGTCCGCCTCTTTTGCTTACTTCACGGGTTCTCAAAGTTCCCAGATCCCATATTCAGGTGTCCTCTAATGCACGTCAGAACAGGAGTATCAAAGGAAGCGAGGACATCAGTACAACTGTTCAAGGATTGCTCCTAGCATGAGAGAATGCCTGGTTCCAAGTAAGTGAGAAACTCACTTCTCCGGAAGATTGGAGACCAGGAACGTGAACCAGCTCACAACCGTCACCCTCCCCAGCCAACTGCTGGTAGCCCCTTTTTGGCAGGCACCCACTAGCTAAGAACAGTTGATACAATCAATGGTATTTGTAGCAGCTCTGACCCATCCCTAAAGTATTTAGACATAATGTGTTCCTGAGTCTTGAGTGTCACTGCAATTGAGACTGGTCCATTGGCACAGCTCTGTTAGGTGGATCTCTCTTCCCCTTCCCTGTTTTCAGCAGAGATAGTAGGAGATGTGGGTAAGCTAGACTTAGCTGGAAGCACCTTCTGCCACTTCATGTAATGTGAGAAGTGTGATCTTCTTTGGCACTGCTGGAGTTTAGCCCTCAGGCTCTATATCTGTTTCACCCATGCAGAACGCTGCTCAGTACTGCCAGACATTCAAGGCTTTGGCTTTCCACTCTCGTTGCCCTCCATACAGCTAGGTAGCCAAGAGAGTCTCGTGTGTTACCTGCAAACACATACGATCCTCTGGTTTAGCTCAGGGAGAACCTTTCCCTAAAGTGGGTGCAGGGTGCTTGAGATGCTAAAAGCATCCTCGTCTGTCTTGGTCATTGTTTCCCGTCAGGTAAAAACAAAGGTCATTTACCAGCCAGATGATCTGTGCCAGGGAGGAAGCCATTTACTAGCTGGAGATCTGCACTGGAGAGGAAGCACATCCACTGTGTCTGATGGTTATAGCGCAGCAGCCTCGCCAATGACTCTTTCCATCCCCCACTTGTCCCTAGAGAATATTTTAGGCACCTTTTGGGGTGGATTCACACCTTCATGAGCAGGAATCATCCATTAGGATCAGGTGGGTGAATCCTCGTAGGCAGGGATCCTTGTGATCCAGTCTCATACCTCACTCCATGGGTGCTGTGTGAGGCAGCACTCTCCCTCACATCCCAGGGTTTCTGCTGGCTTGCAGTTTGCGCTGATGTCATGGAGCAGCCTTGCCAGGGAAATCAAAAGGCAGCTGCAAATGTAACTTAAAATAGCTCTCCATGCAAGGCAAAGAGGGTAGGGAGGCAGGCTTCTGCCTGACACATTGACAACTTTCCGCCCGGGGCTAAACTCTCGTCTTTGAATACTCTGTCTCCTTCCTCATTGAAATCCCACAGGGGAAGGGGATCCAGTGCCTGTTTGACCCTATTAACCTTCCTGCTTAATGAGGATTTTCTAGGGTCATGGAGCTGGCTAGAATGGAGAAATAAAAGCAAACCAAATCCTTCAGAAGAAATAGCAGCATGGCCTTGATTGAAGCAGCAGCATCTCCACTGAGGGAGCTCAGATTCCTGTGTGAGCTCCCTGCTTTCTGAGGCCCAGTTTCCCCTAAGATCTCCCAAATGACATTGTCAGTGTCGCTCAGAGTGGAGAAGTCCACTAGCACAGGGAGGAGCTTAGCAGGCCTCTGTCTGACTCAGCCAAGGAAGGGGAACCTTTTTGGCTGCTATGCATCATGAGGTTTGAATGTCAGCTGAGGAGACATACGAGATGGCTGTGCATGCTGTGAATGTAGCCCCCAGATGGGGGATTCCATGGCTGGGTTAAGTCTCTTTGAGCCACCTGGCCATGTGCTTGGGAGATGTAACATGCCCATGTGGCAGAAGCTGGGTAGAGGCAGCATGGACCAACCTAGTTATGAGCTTCTCTTATTAGCGCCTGGAACAAGTGGGGCCTGGTGCTTCATCTCACCCACTAGTACCCACTTTACTGGCTGTAGACGTGTAGAGTGGCAGACTGGCAGCACTCATTGGCTCTGAGTGAGTGGCTGGCTAACTTTCTACCCCTAGTTTCAGTGCTTAACAGCAGGATGGAATTGGAAGTCAATTCATCTGTGCTGTTAAGCTCCAAGCCTCCTAGCACATCTATGTCAGAGTTTGTTGTGGCTGAGCAGTGGGTCACCACACCACTAGGCATCCTGAGTGTCTTGCACCACACAGTGGGACGTGGTTAATTAGAGGCTTAAGAATAGTGGTGTTTTATGGTCTCCTGTGCGTTAGATTTGATGGTGGGTATTTCGCTAGCATGGTGTGGTAGCTCCCCGCCATCTCTGCATGGCATTTCCTGGAGGAATTCCCAGATTATGGGATCCCACCTGAGTTATTTCTCTAAGGATTCTGGACCCTAAGGATCCCAAATCTATTTGAGTATCTCCTGCAAATGGAAATGTCTGGTTGTGTGGACTAAGATGATGTGAGGTGCAGGGGAGGGTGTCTCTTCTTGAATGTATGTGGAGTGAGATGTCCATGGAACAGTGGCACGTGATTATAACCAGCAAAGGGACCCATCCTAATGCCAACCACTGCCTTTCTGGGAAAGGATGGTTCTGTGTCTATGGGGAGGGTACCATTCACTTGCAAGCTGTCTGCATGCCTTCTTGGGAACAGGGAGCTAGGTAAAGGCCTTATACTCTCCTGGCTGTGATTCTATTTTTTCTCCTCAGATCAGATGACTGTAGTAGTGATTTTCCCCTTTTTTTGCCAAGTTGAAACCTGTGTCTTGTCGGTGTCCTGCTCCTTGTCTTACACTCATAAATATTCAGCTTCTCTGCTACAGGAGCCTTTGGGTTGAGGCATGTCACACAGCAAGGATCTTGACTGTGCTACGCACAGAGCATTACACTGACTTCCTTGACCCGTCTCCCAGTGGGATTCAACCTCCAATACTACATGCTCCTGTCCTTAAAACCTTACATTTCATCCAGGGGGAACTTTGACAGATCAGGTTTGAGGTTGTTTGCATTGTTGGCTAGTGGTTTAGTGAGGGCAAACTCTGGGCAAGCTTTTTTCTCTCTCACACAGACATCCTGATCTACACCTTAATCTTCAGCGTCACCACGCTCCGTTATGCCAGCCAGTCCTGAATGAACACCAGCTCTGCCACTGCACTTCACTCCTGTCCCACAGGCTAACTACACCAGCTACTCGAGGCCTGTCCCAGCTTTGCTAACTGCACCAGCCTTGCTACTCAATGCTTCAGTTCAGCAAAGCACTGAAGCAAGTGATTAAGTCTCAGTTATTTCTTTTAGGTATATGTATATGCTTAAAGTTAAGCACATGCTTAAGGGTTTGGGGGCCTTAGTCCAGGGATTCCAGATAGATCTGTTAACACCCCTCAATCCTGACCTTACGCTATGTCGTGTGGTCAGTTTTCTTCTGTGGACAAAGCCTACTAGGCACCACTCAACTCATTCACCTTGGTGTGACCCAGCCCAGGATTTCAATCTCAGGGGTGTGCTTCCTTGCAGTGCCATCCGCTCAACCTCCCTGTAGCCCTATCCATGTCGTCTTAGTGACTGTTCTCCCTAAGAAAGTGGTGCAATGTGTAAGTGGCTGGAAAGAACTCAATAGAGTGGGTGAGCTGAGATCCCCTTTGAGAAGGGCGGCAGGTATACGGCCAATGCCTGTTTCATGTTTCACTAGTGGGTAGCTACCATCTCTTGCCAGTTTCTCATGCTTTACGTACCCCCATCCTTCTGGTCTCTCCATACTTCCACTTGCCAAGGCTGGCCCTGTAGCTGAGTGGTTAGGGCATGTGGGAGACCCACGTTCAAGTTCCTGCTCCAAATCAGGCAGAGCTGGGACTTGAATCTGGAGCTCTCAGGTGATTGCCCTAACCACTTGGTTATCAGCTATTCATCTATCAGCGCCATGTGTTCTTTGAGAAAAATGTTGGAAGGTCTGAGTTTTGTTCCGATGCAGAACAGAAACAAATTCTGAAGCCTCAGCATTTTTCATGAAATTGAATTATTTTCCAGCCAGCCCTAGTTTTTGGATAACTTGTCTGGTTAGCCCCTCCAGGCTGTGATGCCCACAAACCCCACAATGGTAACAGCTCTGTTGGATCTTACCTTTGTCAATAATGGTCTTGGGTTCCCAACACTGGGATTCCTTAAACCCATAAATCTGTAGCAGTTGTCCACTCCTCAACCAGCAAAATCAAACCAATTTTACCACTAACACATCTCAGATGCTTTAATCCATGGATCTGTGATTGTGCTGTGTGGCGTTCTCTGACTGTCCTCCAAACCCCTGGACTCCACCTCTGCCTTTGGATCCCTTCTCCAAGCTCTGGCACTTTGAGTAAAGTACCTGATATGTCTTTGTAGATTACATGCTCTGTAGTGTGACTGCCTGCTTATCAGGTTTCCTCCATATCAGCTGTCCCAGGAACACTGAAATCTGGCTCCTCCCAGCCTCTCTCTTCCACCTGGATTCCATATGCCTCATGCTACTGTTAGGGCCAGGGGCTGCTCCCAGGGACATCAATGGGAGTGTTTTCATTGGCCTCAAGGGGGAATTGGTGCAGATCCTTATAGAGCTGTCTCTGGCTTGCTGATTGACCAACAGGAAAGATGCAGAGGCTTCATTAATCTAGGCCAAGCCCCTGAGCTTTGCTGAAGTGTCTCTTTAGCATTTTAAATGGCTGGCATTCATTTTCCCCCAGCACACAATGGAGAGAGATTTATTCTGGCCAGTTTATCACAAGTAAATCTCCTTGGTTGACTCCATTTTCCATTTTAACGAGAAACAAGCACTTTATAATAACTGCAGAGATTAAAGTCTGACTGGCTCTCAAACCATTAACCTGAAGGAAATGTAACAATAAATTAAACATATTAATGAAGCTGTACTACAAGCTCCAAATTTGTTAGGTAAATTGTACAGTTATTAACAAGCAACTTGACTTATCGCAATCCATTAATGGTGGGGGTGAGGGCGGGAATAGGCTCAAACAGCCAACCTATGATGTGGAGACTTTTGGAACCAGGGACTGGGTAAATAAAAATATTAGCCTGCATCACCTTGGAAAGCAAAGAATCCAAACACTACTCTCTGTTTGCTCCTTTCTCCCTTCCCATTTCTAGTTTTATCTCTCTGCCCCTCAATATTTAGGCTGAGAGAGAAACCCTTTATAGTGCAATGAATGGGGAATTATATGTTGCTATTGGATGTGAACAGAAGGACTCAGCTGTGTGTCATAGGCCCTCTGTTGTTAACTGCTAATGGAGAGTATTCTCTAGCTTAAGTGGTAGGTGTCTGTTTTTTGGGGGGGGCAGGAGGATCTGAGCTCTAAGCACATTACCCATAGAAACCCATAGGCTTTCCTCATGCTGCACCCTCCCCCCAAGTGTATTTCCACACTGGCTGGCATGGGAGTCCCCAGTACAATTTGTGCTTGGGGGTGGGGTTGAGTTTCTCTAGCTCCTTTGATTTTAGTTCATGCTGAGACCAGGAGGCCAATCAGTGCCTATGTGGCAGTGTTTTGTATGATGTAGATTCTAGAGACTGGTCTTCACTGCCAAGTTAAGTCGGGTTATAACAACTCATGTCCTGCCCACATACAAAGTCCTTTAACATGAGTACAGTGGTGCTTTTAACTCTAGCTGGCTGGCACATCAGGGGGTAAAGGCTCAAACTCGAGTGAGCACAACTGATCAGCTGCTATCTCTACCACTCTATAGTGTGGGTGCAGGCTAGTCATAGAATCATAGAAGAATAGGGTTGGAAGGGACTTCAAGAGGACATCTAGTCCAACCCCCTGCTCAAAGCAGGACCAACCCCAACTAAATCATCCCAGCCAGGGCTTTGTCAAGCCAGGCCTTAAAGACCTCTAAGGATGGAGATTCCACTGCCTCCCTAGGTAACCATTCCAGTGCTTCACCACCCTCCTAGTGAAACTTTTTTCTAATATCCAACCAAAACCTCCCCCACTGCAACTTGAGGCCATTGCTCTTTGTTCTGTCATCTGCCACCACTGAGAACAGCCTAGCTCCATCCTCCCTGGAGCCCCCCTCCAGGTAGTTGAAGACCGCTATCAAATCCCCCCTCACTCTTCTTCTCTGCAGACTAAATAAGCATAGTTCCCTCAGCCTCTCCTTATAAAAGTCATGTGATCCAGCCCCCTAATAATTTTTGTTGCCCTCTGCTGGACTCTTCTCCAATTTGTCCACATCCTTCCTGTGGGGGGGGCCCAAAACTGGACATAGTACTCCAAATGTGACCTCACTAATGTTGAAGAAAGGGGGAAAATCACTTCCCTTGATCTGCAGGCAATGCTCCTATTAATGCAGCCCAATATGCCGTTAGCCTTCTTGACAATAAGGGCACACTGTTGATTTATATCCAACTTCTTGTCCATTGTAACGCCAAGGTCCTTTTCTGCACAACTGCTGCCTAGCCAGTCGGTATCCAGTCTGCAGCAGTGCATGGGATTCTTCTGTCCTAAATGCAGGACTCTGCACTTGTCTTTGTTGAACCTCATCAGATTTCTTTTGGTCCCATCCTCCAATTTCTCTAGGTCACTCTGTATCCTATCCCTACCCTCCAGAGTAGCTACCACTCCCTCCAGCTTATTGTTATCTGCAAACTTGCTGAGGGTGCAATTCACCCCATCCTCCAGATCATTAATGATTAGTGCCTCTCAAGTGCTGCTAGTCCCCCGATGCCTTCCCACAATTCTCCCCATGTGCCCTGAAAGGACAGAGGTGTTCTCCCACAATTAACTGGGGAAGAATCCTAGAGCTTCTCAGCTTACTGCAGCCCCAAGAACCGTGGGTTGTGCCCCTGGAAGTGCTAGTGGCACACACAAGTGAGCACACAGCACCTGTGCAGATGCAGTATCTGAAGTGTGATAGCACAGTGTGCCTGTTCTGACTCAGGAGGGGCTGACTCGAGAGGAGTAACCTGAGTGGAGATCACTGGCGTTAACTCTTCAGTGAAGACACCCCCATAGGGATGGGAATTCTTCACTGCACCATGGCTTCTCTGTGGCCCAGAGGAATGGCCCAGAGGAATACCCCAGATGAAACAGATGCAGAGCTGGCTTTCTCCTCCATGTAGTGGGAGTTCTGGTGAATTCCTATGCTATTCCCCAGCTGCCAAAAGGCCCATGGGGCCACAGCAAAGCTAGGGTTGTCCTAGGGGCTGAACTGGTCCTCAGCCGCCCTAGGACAGAAGAGGCAGAAGCTGCATTCCTGCACTGGCTCAGATATGAATCTGTCCCTAGTAACCCAGAGATTGGACTGAGAATCCTCAAACAGCTAGCAGATGGGCAGGGCCCCCTGGTGACCATCCCCCGAGGCTGGGTTTTATCCACCTGCTCCCCTTTAGGTAAAGGATCCCTCTCCCATTCCTGGTACTCTGAGCCATCCAGACCCCTGCGCTGAGTAACCTGATTACCTCCGGGAGGGAGGGCACTGGGTAAGTGCACTATTGACTAATTAGCAAGCATGGCAGAGCTGTGGTGGTGTGGGCATGAAAGGGAAATGGGATTTCGGTGCCATGGCGGGATGCTCCCCAGTGTGCAGGTCCCTCTGTACATCGAGCGTAGCAATGGGAGAGTCTGTATGCAGCGTGCCAAGCAGCCCTTTCTACTTGCTCTCTTTGAAGTGTCAGTCAAATAATTTTACATTGATTTTTTTTTTAAGCTTCTCTGCTGCTGCTGTACTTTTTTCTCTGAGAGGCCGTTTCTCTCTGGGAATGCAAGGCTTTCTGCTGACAAGCCCTCACTCCAGCCTGACTGAGGTGGGAATTTCGGGGCTGCTTGGTGTTAACTGCCTTACAAACAGGCTACACTTTCGGGTCACTGCACGTGGGGAGCTCCCCATTCCCCTCGCAGGCTTGGTTTCTCCTGCTGGAGGCTGATGCACAGTGGATTGCGCCAGCGGCTGCTGTTGCTGTTCTGGCTGAAGTTGGATGGGTGGAGCCGCAAGTGCCAGTTTATGTAATCCGTGCTCTTCAGACAGGTAGCTGGGATGACGGGTAAAGGAGATTCCTGTGGGGCAAAAATAGTATGTGATCCTGTAATTAAAGACTGTATCTGAATGCATATATTCAGGGCAGCTGAATTAAGGTTTCACAGGCAGCCTTAATCCTGGCATTTTCTAACTTTTGAGTGCTTCACTTTGCAACCCTAATACTTTTAACATAGTTTCTTTTTATACCTCATCTTATATTCAGAACTGCATACTCTAGTGTCCATTTATATTGCTGCCCTCTACGGGATATAAGTAAACAGCTCTTTCCTATGTGTCATGGGCTCCATTCTGGGACCAGCTAATGGAGATTCTTTAGCATGAGTAGTAGATATCTCTGCTTTTGAAGTGGGAGCATCTGAGTTCTATCTCCGAAAAACATAGAGACAGCTTGGACATGATAGCTGGCTTCAGATTTGTAACTCTGTCTATTTTGTCTACACACACACGTGTCCCAGACTAATGGAGAAGTAAGCAAATATTGCAAACAGCTGGATCCAGTTTGTGAAGAGCTTGCAGGAATTGTTTGCTTTAAACATCTTCTTCTGTATGTCTCCATGCTGTTGTTTCCTTCTACAACATAAAAATGCTGCTCTGAATGGCCCCAGAATGCCCTAACTATTTGGATCACTGGCTGTTTAGTAAATATTGGATCCCATTGCACAAATATGTCTCAGATCTGGGGACAGTTATCGCCTGGTGGGGATGGATGATTTGATTTAGTGAGGGGCGTAGTTAAAATAATCTGTATTATCAAACCAAATAAACTAGCATTTTAGATTATCAGCACTAGAAAGATTTGAAATAGGGAAAACACATTTCATTTCAATCTCCATCTGAAATCAGCCCTTCTAATGCAGGGCTGGAATGATTACTTTCCCAGGTCTGGCATTCTTCTCTCCTGTCCTGACCTGCATTACCCTCTGCTAATTCAGATAGCTCTGCCAGTGCATCTCTGTACTGACCTGCAGCACTTTCTGTCTGCACTCCAGCTCCCAGTCAGGGATGCCTGGAACTGCAGCATCCCCTGCTCTGCTCTCAGGCCTCTTTTGAGCAGAGAGTTGGAATTACCAATTTCAACTCAGGTCTGTGAAAATGAAACACCAGTGCCTTAACCCACTGTACCATGGACACTTGTATTTCAAGGTTACTTATATATACTGTCTATATGCAGGTGTCTTGCGAAAAGTTTCCTCCCCCTCAATCTTCTGGCCATGAAGACCCAAGCCCAATGGTCCCCTGGGTAGGGATTGGTTATAGATAAGGTATGTGCAGAGCTTTCCTGGACATAGCTATGTGGGGACACTGGAGAATACCCTGTGATGCAGAAGAATCACTGTGGAGTGAGGTTTGGAGAGGCCATTGCTCCCAATCTGTTTCCTTTTCCTTTTAGTATGTTTGCTCTCTAATGTGTGTTGACACAGCAAATACGCATGTTTGTACAAACATCCCAGCTGAGGATTGCTCGTAAGGGATGGGAAATGTGCTGAGCAGATGTCAGGAGGCGACTCTGAAATGTCCCATCAGGATGAGTTCACTCGGGATGGGTGGGGGTAGTGGAGTCTGAGCCAGAGGAGTTAGGATGCAAATCCCTGCTACACAGAGCCTTGGAAATCTGGGGCCAAGTGCAGAGGGGAGTAAGTTACACATCAGTAAATGTATGCATAGGAACCTGAGGTATTGTAAGTTAGTTACTTCAGCTTTAACTTACACACAGAGGGGTTACATTGTCTGTCTGTCTGTTGGTCCATCCACCCACCCCTCCATTCCACACCCATCACCATGGAATCTGTATATTACATCGAACTAAACTCTTTTCTGAATTTCCATAGTCATTTGGGTTGTTTTGAATAAAACCTGCATGTTAAGATCCTCATCTTGGGTGGATCTCTAGAGAAAAAGTGACTCATTTTGCATATGATGACACTTACAAACCCCTAAGCCTCAGTTGACAACAGACCAGGGTAGGTGGTAAGCCACAAGAATGACGAACAAGCTGGAGCAATTGATTCTAAGGAGAGAGAAAAAGAATACGATGTGTTCAGTTGGGGTCAGCGATTCAGTGGAGACGAGTTAACTACACATATTCAGAGGGTGCAAACACTAACAAGGAAGGGGAATTGTGGAGGGTGGTCTACGGGGGTGTAGAACTAGAAGCAATGGGGTGGTGATTTTCAAAGGGAATTTTAGGCTGAAAATCAGGAAAAACTGTCTGTTGAGGAGATATACAGAAGTCTCTGAAGGGAAGAATGGGAGTGCCACTGTTGAACTAATTTAAAAGTATACTGGACAGAACACTGGAGATTGTTGGTGACAACTCTGCATGGGATACCGAAAGGCAATCCAGTGATTTTTCTTGTAGGCCTTTTCATGTCTCATTTCTGGCCCAGCTCCCATATAGCATGTAATCTCCAGCTTTCTACTCTGAATTGATCGGGGCAGCAGAAGGTCATGGAGTGAAGAGCTCAGGCATCATTAGAACCTGAGATCCGTCAGGGTTACTTCGTTGATGATTCACCAGTGTTATTGCACCTGTTGTTCTGCCCAACATCCCATCTCCCCAGGATTTCCATTTTGTCCAGCACCCATTAGCTTCCGTAGGGCTCCAACACAGAAAGCGTCCATGCTATGGTAAAGGGCAAGAAACATGAGTCAGGGGGCTCTATGGATAAGTTCACTGGCTTAGATAAATTAAAAACAGACCCTATCTCTGTTCAAAACTCAAACAGCCAGAAGGTGAACTAATAAGAAATTTGCAAACAAAATGTGGATGACATCATTCTACCTGTCCCTCACCACATACAACCACACCACTACCACCAAGCTGGGTTGGACAGTTTCGGCTCCTGGATGAAAAACAGCTGGCTGAAGCTGAACCCAAGCAAGACAGAGCTGATGCTGGTGGGCAGAGGGAAGCATTTTGAAGAATTTGCGGCCATGGTGCATTCTCCTTTGGTTGACGGTTCACGCCCACAATTGGTCAGTTCAATCTGCAGTTTAACACTCCTGGACTCCTCACTGATACTAGGCTCTTACATAATGGCAGCGATGAGTACTGCTTTCTACCAACTCTGTTTGGCTAGAAGACTCTGTCCCATACTGGTGGAAATGACCTGGTCTACATTATTCCCATCTCTGTAACCTCCCAGCTGGACTACAGCAATATGATATATCTGGGTATGAAGCCATCAGCCCTTGGAAAACCCTGGTGCTTCAGTATGTTTCCTCAGCAGCACAGGCTACTGCAAACACATCACGCTGCTTGTCCGCTCTCTCGACTGACTTCCCATAGAATATTGAGTCAGGTTCAAGGTTTCAGTCCTTATCTTCAAGATGTTCAGTGGCCTGGGCCCACGTATCTAAAAGAACTGAAGGCTCCAGGATGAACACCATGGTCAACAACTTCACGCCTCTGACCCGATGGAACTCTGCTATCAGGGTAAAATTTGTCTGTACAGGAGACAAAGCTTTCTCCGGTCTATTTGTAATCCAGGGAGTGGGCAGACACAAACCCATCCATTGCTAAAGGCCCCTCCCCCAGCCTCAGGGGAGGAGTCACTGAGCCCAGGATACAACTGATTACATGGGACAACTAATGAAAAAAACAGAGAGGGGTGTGATGGTCAAATGGAGGGAACCGGAAGGGGACACCGAGCAGAGAACCCCAGACAGCGCCCACTGCTTCCAAAGGGTGTCTAGGGAGCCAGCGGATGCTGCCCAGAAGAACTCTGCCCAGATGCGTGAGTGGACAGAGGAGCGGAAGTAGGTCCTGCAGTCAGAGGGTGCCCCCCCAGCCAACCTCCTCTCCCTGGTCTTGCAGATGGCCATTTTGGCCAGGTCTAGGAGGAGGCTGACGAGGAGGTCCCGTGACTTTGTGGGGCCACGGGTGGGATGTGGGTATAAAAACAAGTGTGGGGGAAAGTGCAGCCGGAAGCTCAGCAGGAGGTTCTGGAGGAGCCGGAACAGGGGCTTCAGCCTGATGCACTCCAGAGTAACATGCGCCAGGGTCTCCCTCGTGCCGCAAAAGGGGCAGGTGTCGGGGTGAGGGGTGAACCGTGCCAAGTACATGCCCGTGCTTACGGCTCCATGAAGGAGCCGCCAACTGATGTCCCCGGCGGGCTGTGGGGTCCAGATGGAGTAAAGACTGGCCCATCAGAGGCCCTCGCCCTGCGTAGGTGGCAGCAGGTCCTGCCACTTGGTGTCAGGGTGGGACACGAGGGCGAGGAAGTGAAGGGTGTAGAGCACGAGCGTGTAGAGATGGTCCCTCGGTGCGGTTCAAAAGGGGACTGGCTGCAGGTCGTGCAGCCGGCTTGGTGCGTGGGGACAGGATGGCTGGGGGGGCTCACGGGGCCGGGACCTGATGGAAAGTGTCGGAGGGCTGAGACTGAGGGAGGGGGGATCGGGGAGCGCCCTCTCGCAAGACCTGCTCGAGGTATTCCCGAGCAGCGGGGGGCAAGGCTGCCCTCACCTCCTAGAGTACGCACCGGGGGGTTCAAGACTCTGGAATAAACACCCCCAGGAACTAAAGGCCATCACAAACCTCCCCGCCTCCTGTTCCAAGTGCAAGGCCCATTTCTCTGATCTGTCTTCTGTGATAGCAACACCCAACAGTGTAAATATTTTAAACAAAACAAACCAGAAACCCGTAACCAAAATCCTACTCAAACAAACTGCTCCACTGCACACACAATTCTCCCCCTCGGTGGGGATTAGAAAGAGTGAACCCCATTTGGGAGATGATAGTCACGTCACTTAATCTGTGGTGGCTGGAAGGTACTACAGTGATGAGGGTGGGATAAGAACTAGAGAGACTAGAACGGAACTGAACTCTGATCAATTTCAGTCATCATCCCCCTTTGGTTCTGGTTTGGAAAGGTTTGGTTAATCTTTCCCACCCACCCTCCAGTTCTGTGCATCCCCACCTGCCCTGCTTTTGGCTGAGACTAGAAGTGGAAGCACTTAGATAGGAAAGACCTGATTCTGATCTAACGCTGGTGTCAGTCAGCAGTGATGCTACTGAGGTTGACAGACATGAACTGCTGTAAGATGGGTGTAAATACAATGAAAATTGGAGCTCAAGGGAAGGGGCTGTTTTTGCACTGTTTACAGCTGAATTGTCACCACGCACTATGGAAAATTCTGTGGGGGTAACTGTTCCTGCAGACCATTCCAGACTCCTCCAGTGAACACTTCCCATTTATATAGATTATGTCTTCACAGCGTGACACAGACATTCACTCATTGAGCAGTACAAGAGCCTTGGGAGGGGTGTAGAGATGCATCTGTCTCCATTTTAAAGAAGGGGAAATCAAGGCAGAGAATGGGCAGTGACTTGCCCAAAGTCTAGAGATTGTAGGACTGGGATTTGACTTTGCCGTGCACTCAAGTCGCTAAACCATGCTAGCGGAGTGGTCATTCATTTATTATGTCTATAGTCATGGCTTTTTACAAACACCAAGAGAGGACTGGTGTCTGCCCCAAGGTGCATACAGTTACATTTGGATGGCTGTACAAGAGGGTCAGATTCATGGATGCTTTTCTGGCTCTTCCAAAGTTCATCTGTTGCTAGTTACTGTACATCCTGCTTCAGCAATAACGGAACCACTTCAAAGGCAGGTGTGGTGCCCCGGCTGCCTTAGAGCTCCTTAGATCAAGGTGCTGGAGCTCATTAAGGAGAAGCATAGCTAGGAGCTTTATTGATCATCTTGCATGCTGCATGAGTATTCACACAGCTTTCACTAAACTCCCAAAGTCCTGTCCCAGCTTGCCCAGGGCTCAGTGTAAAACCTGGGAAGGATTTTTTGGGAGCAGGTGGTTCTTCGGTTATTCCTAAGTCCTGATCAGGGATAGAAAGTGGGCATAGCCCAAGGACTTTACAGCAAGGATGCCTTGCAGCATAACACATTTCAGCATGTTAATAGTCTTAGGGTGGATTGCTTTCATATTTATGCTGGCACCCTGTGGCTGCTGTAAGTAACTGCATCCTCTTGTGCTGGTAACATTCTTAGCAAAGCTTTTTGGCAAATTTTGATTTGAAAAAGTTTCCCTAAAACTATGCCTTTTTAAGGCAAAAATGGTCCCCAAAACTTATTCCAGCTGGGGTTTTTAATGCTAGTGAATGAATAAAAATGGCAGCTGTGTAAATGGCACTCTTTTTGCTGCCATCACCTGTTGGCACCATGGGGCAATGGGCCAATCAGAGAGATGCAGCTCCCAACCTGGGAAAATGTTTTAAAAAAATCAAAAACCCAAATATTTTTTTTAAATGTCATTAAAAATCTCATGATCCTAATCCAGCCCCCTCTTGTATTTCATTTCCCATCGTTGCCAAGATACATGTGCAAAGACTAATATTTCCCCCGCTGTATTTCCTTTTCCCTGGCTGCCAAGAGATCTGTGTGCAAACACAAGTTTCTTCTTTTTATAATCATCTGTCTCTTCCTCCTTCAAGGGAGGAAAACAAAACCAAGACAAAAAAAGAGCCATGTTAATTTCAGCTCCATTCAGAAACACAAGGAGGTGGGAGGGAATCAGCCAAGGACAACATGGGCAGAGAAATAAGTTTTAGTTTCAGGTTTTGATAATGGGAGAAAAAGCAGCCAATTGTCCTAAAGGGAGGAATGTGTCCCTTTAAACTGCAAAGCCAAGACTTCAGAAATAGTCTGGAGTCCAGAAAATAAAGGCTTAGTGGTGCCTCCCACTGTCACTCCTGGACAGAAATCTTAGTCCAGTGGGAATCATTGCAGCGTTGATGAGAGGAGCCAGTCTGTTACAACTAATGAGGTAGCTTGCTGCACAGCAGATCTCTGGGCCCGGAAGGGTGCAGAGATGCCTTATTGCAAGACAAAGCAGGATGAAGTAAGGGACTTGCTACAAAGAGAGAGGCTTCTGTCCTGGAGCAGCTGATTGGGATCCGGTCCCCTCTGCCTTAATTGGCTCTGATGCCAGACTAAGTCAGTTTTGGAGAATATTATGGGAATTACGGACGGTGAAAAATCCCCCACATCTTGCCACCAAGGCAGGATTGCACTCCAGGAGCCATTATCCTCCAGTCCTCTGTCTAACTCCTCTTTAGCTGTCTCAGGGAGAGCTGCAGGGCTCAGCCTGTGATCAGGATCTTGATGCTCTCAATGACCCCAGAGATTTTGATCTGGGGTTTTGCTTCACATGCATCTCTGGTCTCAAAGGATGGAGGTTCTATTAGTTCCCTGAGATGACTATGAAGCCCACGGTTATCCTTACCATTGGGCATTAATTTTCCTCACTCTTTTGGACAGCTAGATTCTGTTTTCATTTACACCGGTGTCAATCTGGAGTAAACTGTTCCTGTGTATCTGAGTTCAGGGATCTGATCCCTCATCTTTTCTGTGCCTCTTACACATTCACCCAAGACAGAGCTTCACAAGGCATGCCGAAAGGAGTGCCCAGGCAGACACAGTGCTGACAGACTCCGTGCTTGCCTGCATTTAATAAATAAATGACTACACCTTTCATTCAGGACCCCAGAAAGACACCATTTGGAAGTTGGGGGGGGAAGGGAAGTGGGCTGCAGCTGGTCACCTGTTGCAACTGCGCCATCTGCTGCACAGACGGAGAAGCATGAGCTAATAATAGTGCTCAGGCCTGCTGTCCATTGCCAAGTATCAACCAAAATACAGGGGACCAAAATAAAAGACTGCAGAACGCAAACTCCCAATATTCCATTCTCATCACCATGTAGCCACCTTCCTACCCTCCCCCTCAGACCACTCTCCTCCACCCACCAAGGAAACCTTGGCTAAGCTTGGTCAGAATTGGTTATGAAACTAAAAGAGCCCTTCTTTCCCTTCCTTTTTGCTAGGGAGACCAGGAGAGTGGAAGTGTAAGCTCTGGTCAATTGCAAATATATCTTCACTGTATGAAATATCCTCCAGGGTAGTTTAAAGTTCTCATATGCGGGTTACTGAATTTTGTTTGTTTCTTCAAGTTGATCCAATTTTGCAAGAACAATACCCAGAAATGTTGAGAGTTTTCACTGCAAGGGGATCAACTTTTGAGTGAAACTGGGCAAATGTTAACTCTGGGAATGGACCTGATTTTAAGCAGAATCCTTAGCATTTTAGATGTTTTGAGCAGCTGTTTAGATGAAGATCAGTTTGTGCCTTGAAATGTGCTGGATTTTGAACATCTTTGTTCAGAAACTGAAATTTCACCCAAAAAAGCAAATCTTTGGGGATGCAGAAAGAAATGACAAATATTTGGTGGCAAGATTTAGTGAGAAGATATTTGCTCTTTGTGTGGAGGTTTATGGCCTGATTCTCCACTTGCAATGGTGTCAATTTGCAATAACTCCACTGGAGCCAGCGCTGCTACCTTGGTGCAAATCTGAAGTAACTCCACTGAGGCCAGCTCTGTTACCCTCATGTAAACCGGATGTAATTCTGTGGAAGCAAGGCCATTATGATGGTGTCAGTCAGGAGTAACTCTGCTGAAGCTAGTGCTGTTAGCAGTGGCAGCAGGTGGCTTTTTTGACAGGTGAGGCAGATATCACAGAGTCTCACAAATTCTAGTATATGTTCTCCACCTTGCAGTCCTGGCCATTGATCTGTGCTCTGCTTTGCCCTGCCATGGCTGCTGCCTCCCCCCTGCACCTTGCCTCTTCAGGAATTGGGTGTCAATGGGCCAAAGCCCTCTGCAGCTCTGCTGTCATGGCCCCGCTCCCTCCCTCAACTACCAGCCAGGATTGTGGGCGCCATCCTTGGGCAGGAACAGTTCAGCAGAGGGATGGCCTCCCCTGCAGTTGGGGGCTTCTCCTCCTCCCTGCAGTATTGGCTGGAGGGTCTCTGCTCCACCAGCTAGGATGACTGCAGCCTTCCACACACCTTGTGCCCGGTGTCTTGTGTCCCTCAGCTGTGCACAGAGCCCTGTTCAGCCCCACTGTCAGTGTTGGGAGGCAGTTCCCCGCAGCCCCGCCGCTGTCAGAACTGGCTTTCACTGCTGCAGCTCTGCCCTGTCTCCCCGCACTGTGGTTACCCCAGCAACGCCCTCATGAAGTGACTGCTGAGTGTAGGAAGTTGAAGTGGTAAGAAGGCAGCTTCCTGAGGCACTATTACCTGTGTTACGATTTGTGCCTCACCTGTAGCACCACATTTTCTGGCGTTGCGTTTCGCTGCAGAGAAAGTGTGAGTAACGTGACAGATTGAAATCAGATCATAAGTGCTTCTTGTAGACTCACGTTACTTATTTAATACGTACACGCTTAACTGTCCTTAAAAACATTACATCTGCAGAAAGTGTAGCTGTTGGCAATTAGCTTCTGAATTCTTTGATTTAAGCTGTGTCCCACTTGCCTAGGCTGATGAGCCACCACTGGCCATTAGCCCGATGTAAGTGAGAGGAGAATCCGACCCCTCGCCTCCCGTCTCCCCATTCCTGTATCATCCTTTGAGTCAGAGCATCGATGGATCTTGGTGAAGTTCCTTTAGAGAGGAGAGGAAGGGGCCGGAGGAGGTTTGCAGTCCGCATTAGCTAGTGATGCCTGAACCTGGTGTCAGAGGCCAGAGGTGTGATGGATCCATAAACCACTGGCAGTTCACAGGAGACCCCCAGTTACAGGTGAAGGCACCTTTTGGATGGTCTTGGACTTTCCCACTCCCAGTCAGAGCCGGGGTTCAGCCATGAGACCAACCCCTCCCACTCTGGAAGTAGGAGAGTATCACGTCTTGCCTTCTGTCCATGGGACAACAGCATGGGGCTGTCTCAGCCAAGTGCCCGTTGGGGGGGGGGGGGGGCACTAAGGGGAGCAGTCCATCCAGAGCTGAGGTGAGGGAGAGCCGTGTGAACTGAAGGGGTCAATAGGAAAATCCATGGGGATGAAAGTGGCGGCAATTATGTGTCTCAACACTCTCCCGCCCAGCCGGCACTTGATAGGTATATCTGATCCCCCAGCCTTTTGTTTAGTGACTGGCACTTGTTGTATTGACGCTGAACTCCTGACCTTGCCTTGTCTCGGTCGGTGACCTTATGTCAAAACCACTTTGGATAAAGTTTCATTGACTGGGTTACCTCAGGTTCCCAAAGGAAAGTGATCTGTTCTGCTCCTGTGAATGACATGCTCTCTCTCTTTCTCCCCCACCCTTCCCTGAGGCCCAGGGCTGGAAGGTGAGGGATGAGGGAGGCAGCACAGAGAAGCGGGTGCCTTAACTATTTAATCATCTTCCCATGCTCCAGGGATGAAATGCTTTAGATTCGTGGTTTTCAAACTGGGGTACATGTACCCCTGGGGGTACATGAGCTCTCATCAGGGGATATCCGAGAAAAATCTGGTAATGGCAGACAACACATTTTATTTAGTAAGACAGATCTAATCACAGATAAAACAAGGAGAGTCCTGTAGCACTTTAAAGACTAACAAATTTAATTTCAGCAGGCATAAGCTTTAGTGGGCTGTAACCCACTTTGTCAGACGTCGTTGTTTTTGCTGTATACAGACTAACACGGCTACCCCTCTGGAACTAATCACAGATGTATTATTACCTTATCTCAGATGGGGGTATGCAATAGACTACTTTATTTGGAAAGGGGTATGCACTTACAAAGTTTGAAAACCACTGCTTAGGTCATGAGGAAAGGTGCTGGTTGGATGTCCCTGGGGCCCAGAGAGCAGGACTGTGGCAAAGTGAGCTTCCCCAGATTAGTGTGCCAATGTGCCTCGCTCCCTGATTGGAAAGGAGTACCTCCCTGGGTCACGGGGGGTACTGCCAATGAGGCTTGCAGCTGTGATTGTGGTTTGTGTGCTATGGACACCAGACCAGTTAAGAAGCAGGCTGAGAACCATCCAGCTCATGACACACGGTGTCATGCTATAAGGCCATAACTATTTTTGGTCACCATCAAGCTGGGGACAGATCTGAACCAGCCATAGAGCGTTAAAAGCCAAGCACCGATCCTCTGAACCATCCAGATCCTTGTGGGTCTTGATGGTCATTGGAGAAGGTGCTGCAAAGCCCCAGAGGCTGCCACGCAGGTGCCCCAGTTCTGCATCCTGGTGCTCATTGTTCTTAGAAAAGCTAAAGTGTCTGTTGGCTGGCATGCCTGCAAACTGGCGCTCCCTAGGGGTGAGTCTTCCTTGCATGCAGAGGCAACACCGCAAAGCTCGCTCTAGAAACAATTTGACTTTATTTCGAAGTGCACAAGTAGGTTGGGGGGAGGGGGAGGAATAGCTTATATATTCTGGATCCTGGAGCTTCACTCCAGTTACCAGGCCAAATCCTTTGGTTTGATCGTCTGCCTGGTCCCCTCTAGCTTGGATCCAACACTGGAGTGTCCTGCACTGAGGTGACTTTCAGCCTGATGAAGGGCTTGTGAAGGACTCATTGGAGATGGTGAAGTGCAGTGCTTGGACTGAGTTACTTGTGTGGGAGAGATGCTTCTTCTTAGATCTCCTCAGGCCTCCCCTCTGTGCTGTGTGATGGCTATGCACCACGCGGAACTCAACACAGCTTGCCTAGAGACAGCCTTTCCTTAGACAGGCCTGCTGTTCCCATTGAGTAACACACCTGCACTACTTCAGGGGGAAGGGTATCGAACCAGCAAAGTGGTCTTGAAACATACTGGAACTCCTAAACCTCCCTCTAACTCCATCTTTGATGACGGCAACCCAGCCTCACTAACAGCTGAATTACTGGCTCGGTCAAACATCTGATTCACTGATCGGCCTCCCTGCCCCAGCCCTGTCTAAGCCTGTCCCTGGTCTGTTAGCCATCCTCCCTTCCCAGGAGTCCCCTTGCCTTCATCCTGGTGCAACACATTGTCACCACCCTCCACTTTAATTCCTCTGACTCTTTTAATTCCCCCTTAATGGGTTCTAATCCTGGGTCTGCTGCTGACTTACTCTTGGTGCCTCAGTTTCCCCATTCAGAAAATGTGAAGAAGAAGAATACTCTCACAGATCTGTAGCCACCTATGGACTACACAAGAACTTGTGTCTTACCCTCTATTCTGGCTGTGTCTTTCAGGACCTTTCACAGAGGACGTCCTAATCCTTGAAGTGCATACATGGGGCGTTTTCCCTCTACAATGCAGGGGGCTTCACTTCCATAAACTCTAATAGATCTTCTGCAGGAAGCTGGGAACATGTCTGTTTATGAGAAACTCACCCCTGAATCTTCTAGCCAGAAGCTTTTGCTGCACTATTAGTGTTTTTACCCATATGAGGGTCTTTCATTTACTCCATTGGTTGGTTAATTTAATCTTCCATTTAATTGGATCAAAACCTCTAGAGTCGAATCCTTTATCTTAACAAATAATGCAAATTCCAGCCTTTGTTTTGATTAATTTTTATCACTGTTAGGCTGATATTACTGGATAATACAATCAATCACTCGGAATGTGTAATTAACAAAGAAGAGACCAAAATTCTGAATGATATAGAAGAAACCTCTGTGTTAAGAGGGCAAGAAATAACTATATATTTTTCTGGTATTATTACTGGCAATAATTATTTGGTCTATATAACATCTTTCATCTGAGGATCCCAAATATACATTGATTAGGCCTCTCAATAGCATGTGTGGCAGGTGACCAAAAAACTGATGTGTGGGTTTGTGTGTGTAAACCATTAATTTGCACTGCATGGTATCAAAACGGTTTGATTGTTTGTTACAGACTCTATCATGCTATCAGCTAATGGAGATTCTCCTTTAAATCAAGTGGTGGGGCCTGTGGTTTTGGATCAAGAGAGTCTGAGTTCTAGTCCCATTGTCTCCATGAAGTTTCTAGTGTGTAGTGGTGAAAACCATGCAGTCCATAGGTGGCTACAGATCTGTGAGAGTATTCTTCTTCTTCACATTTTCTGAATGGGGAAACTGAGGCACCAAGAGTAAGTCAGCAGCAGACCCAGGATTAGAACCCATTTATCCTCCCAATACCTTACTCTAACCATGAGGAAACCCTTGATGTTGAAGCATCATAAGCACAGACTTGATTGGAAATGGGGGTTGTGTATGTAAGGGGAGGTATAAAGTACAGAGAATTCAAAATAGCAATAGCACCAAATAGATTTTAGTCTAAGAACATGAGCAAAGATGGAGTGAGCACAGCCACCCCTGGAATCACTTTAAGGGCCGTGCATTCCTCTGGTCTCTCTGCAGGTGGCTGTGGACTGGCAGCAATGCTTGCTCAGGGCCAGGGCCCATGATCTGCAGTGGAAAGAACTGATCCATGTGTTGCCAGCCCTTTGGCTCCCTCTGGAAGTGAGGGAGTTCAGGCTGGGCGCTGCTTCCTGCTGGAGGGGGAGATTAGCCCTGGGCAGGAGCTGCCCCTCTGCATCACTTCAAACTGGAGCCTGTCAAAAACACTTTGATGGAACTCCCTCAGGTTCAGGATGAAATCTCTCAGGTGGCTACGTTTCTGTCACGGGGGAGGTGATCCCTATCAGGAAGGGCTGTCGAGTGCTTTGGGATCTTTGGATGAGAAGGGCTTTTGCAATGCCCGTCACTGCTGGTACAAAGTGCAGTGCAGGGCTCCTCTGACGTAGCCTAGTGCTGACATGGGATATCAGGACGATGGGCACTCCGTACATCAGAGACAGGCAGTGTGAACGAGAGGAGCTGCAATTTAAAGGAGGGGGTGGTGAGATCTTTTTAGAGCTGCAGACTCAGCTTCATGGTCACTCAATCCCTGGTACAGTGACAGGAGAGTGGGGGCAACTTGCTGCACTGTTCTCTCCTGCATCCCCCCCAAAGGACAAGTATACTCAGTCTCCAGCACCAGGGTGCCCTGTTCTTAGTAGGACCACAGCTGAGCTTGGGTGGCCAAAGGGAGGAGAAGTGAGGGATTGGCTAATGGAAAGGATTGATCAGTTGGAGAGGAAGTCTCCCATTGAGCTGGCTGATGGGAGAGGCGGCTCTCATTGGGGATTGGCTGATGAGAGAGGTGGCCCTCCTTGGGGATTGGCTCACAAGTGAGTAGGCTTTTGGTGGGAGATGGGGGAGGAAGGAGAGGCACCTGTGGGTGATCAGCGTATGGGCGCTGAAGGGAGGGGAGCAGTTTAGCAGACCTGCTTCACCAGTTCAGCTCTAGATCAATTTCCTGGGCTGCTCGCATGAAAGGGGAGAAAGGGCAAGTGTGGAGCTTTGTCCCCAGACAGCACTTCCCTTTTATCTGTGGCAGTACTGGAAGATAAGCTCTTTTTGTGTGTGGCTGTGGATAAACATAGATTATGAAGGTTATAAAGGCTTCCAGGGATGGTTTTTTATGTGATATTAACTTCTTAATAGGTCACCTTGGTGTGGAGGAGCCCAGGAGCAAAGAGACTCTGAAATTGAATTACACTAACCTTTGCAGAGCATAACCCTGTCAGTGGGGCTGGTGACTGGGGCCTGGAGATACATAACATCTTTTTGCATTGACCCTCCTGGCCTCAGCCACAGGGGAGGTGGCTGGCTTAGGGGTAAGGACTTTGTGATTACCTGGGAGCACCTGTCTTTCATACCCCTCCTCCCTCTCCCAGTTCATTAGTGGTGATGGGGTTGGGGCTGCCAGTTCTGCAGGCACTGCTCTGTATCCCTTAAGTGTAAGCTCCCAGAGCACGTCGGGGAGTTAAGCACACTGTCCCGTGCCCCTCTGATGCATCTTGGTCTCATCCTCCTTTGTGCTGTGTGGTCATCGAGCACTGGGGGTGGAGTTTTACACCCTGTGTGAATGGTTTCAGGATGATGGAGAGTCCGCCCCCAGTGCCCAGCCAGGATCCGCTCAGCTCTCCCACATGAGTTCTGAAAGGAACCAGCGTCTATTTAAAAACGTCCTATTTTGAAGTGCCATTTAAGATTCCAAATGCCTAATGTAGCAGAGGGCTTGACATGCAGCTGTCACTTTGCAAAGGGTAACTGGCATGTGCTTTTACCTTCTAGGACCTGAATCTGAGGGGTTGTGTTTCTTCTGCAATACTTAATGGCATTACTACCACCTGCGGGCTGCACAGGTCTCTGTGTACGTGTGCGCTAACCCCCGTGCAAGTGTGTGCTCATTCTAATGTGTTTGGGCGCACACAGTAGGAGTATGTGTTCCTCCCTGTTCCCCATTACGTGTGTGTGATGTTCCTTTGCTCTATTGTGTGTGTGTGCATGCGTACCTGGGCCACACTGACTGTGTGGATGCATATACTCCAGTATACATGTGTGTGCATCATTGTGTAGCTCCTGTGGCCCCCATGTCAGTGTGTGTGTTCGGGTTACTGTGCCCAGTATAGTTGTGCATGTACGGCTGTGCCCCAGTGGGTGTATAAGTGTCTTTGCCAGTGCCTGAGTGTGGTTGTGTGTGCATTTGGGCTGATGCATATGTGTGCTGGGTTCTGTGCCCCAGTGTGTTCACTATGTTTGTGCCAAAGGTCAACAGACTTCCTTTCAAGTGACGCTGTTCAGTGCAGAATGGTGGGCAGCTCAGAGCCCATACAGTTTGATTTCCGTTGGGTTGTGTATCAGTCAAAGGGCCCTTTGTGATGCTGCTCAGCGTGCCCCTGCGGGGCTTCCCAGCTCTTGGGATCATAGCATTCCAGGGATGGTGAGATGATCTCATCTCCAGGAGGAATCTCTGGCCTCCAGCTCCATGAACAAGCGTTTATAAAGAAGGAACTAGGCCGTGACCCTGACGGCCACTGTCCTGTGCCTGAGATTTAGCCCATGGAACAGGATAGCAGATAGCTCTCCCCATGGCAAGTACACCAGCCCAAAGAACCTCAGCGACCTTACTCATGGGCGACATTGTGTTCTTCTTGGCCAGCAGCAGTTTTCACCATCCCAGCCCTTCGACTCTGCCTAAGATTCTTGTATGTTTCCTGTTCTTTCGTGCTTGCAGTGATGCCAGCTCAGGAATGAATTTTATGTGAATTTTCCAGCTACAAACAAATCTCATGTGGGGCTTCTTGTGCTTGGGCTTCTGATTGTTGAGCTCTTTGTGTTGGTAATTTTTGTCCATTGCCAGCTAGAGGCATGTCTGCAACTGGCCACTCTGCTTTCCCTCTGCTGCTGTCTTGTATTAAAAACTCCTTCCCTGCCCCAGGAGCATGTTACTATAACATCTCAGTGGTCTGTCCATCTCTAAGTGCTCTGCAGTGACTGGCAGCCATATTTTGTGCTGAGTGCTGCGCAGACTGTTACCCAGGTAATGCACACGCACACACACACACACACACACAGGCTTCACTTTTGGGCTTTTCGGTTTTGTTGTTCCCTTAATCCAAATTAAAAATCATTCTGACTGAAAGCAGCTGTTTGCTTGCGCTGTACAGAGAACCAGAACGAGAGTCAACAGTGTGATAAATGGCTTTAAACACGTTTTCCCCTCCTGAAAATGTTTGTTGCATACTAATTCTGTTAGCCTGAATGAGATCAAAGAACCTGGAAAGAGATCAAGTCTGGAAGAGCCATTAATAGTGTAGGGAACCTGATAGTGTGCATATGAACTTCTGTCCTCTATTGAATGGAATCAGAAGGGTTCAAATGTGTGTCATAGTTACTGCTAACGGCTACTGGAGATTCTTTAGCTCAAATGGAGAACTGCCTTTTGGAGAAGGAGGATCTGAGTTCTGTCATTGTTAAGTTTGGAGTTGCTCAAAGTGTGCAGCATACTGACAGCTGTGAAGTTCTGAAGTGCTAACAGAGCTGAACAATAATAAAATAAGACTCCCATGAAGGTGTCAATAAAATACTCTTTTGGGATATTCCATTTCACACGGTGACAACTCTTTTCTAGCCAACAGGCTAAGCCAGTGGATCTTGCAGTTACCAGTAAGGATTGAACTTGGCACCTCTTAGCATGATTCCTTACTGCATGAGCCAAGGATCAAATCTATTAGCTTGGAGGCGGTCAGGAACTTATAAAACTTCTTACGTGGATCTGCCACTAGAGGGGGACAAAGACACACTTGGTTGGGCAATCCTTAGGGTGGTTAGCTGTTGGGGTTCAGTTTGGACCAAACCCATATGACACATCCTCATATGGCAGGCCAGCTCTTGCTTCTGCATCTCAGAACTTCTTTCTATACGATCAGGGTAATGGAGTCCATGTTATTAGCTCATTGCCGTCCCTAGTGTTTGCTGTCACCTGTTTGTATTTCAAAATGGATTCATTCCTCCTCAGAGTCCATATGGCTTTTCTTCCTAGAGGAACTATTTTATCTGGCATAGTGACATGTAGAAAAGAGCTCATTTAAAACTAAAACTCCTAGGCACTGTCCCAGTGCTGAGACGTCATGTTTAGCGCAGAAGTAGCATAGTGCTAGATAGATGCAGAGGACTGGAGTGGCGCCTAGCAGTCCAGTCTGAATAAGGGGCAGAGTGTAGCTTGCATTGCTCCTGATTCCTTCCCTGGCTCTGGCAGGGAAGTTATATGCTCTGGCTCTTTTCCTGGAACAGACTGATTCGCTCACAGTGCCAGATCAGCTGCATTGGCTAGCACTCAGGTTGGGGGGCGGAGCCAAGAGTCTGAATTTAAATCTAGTGCCCATGATGTTTGAAAGTTATCTACAGGTGGCAAAATGTGGGCTGAACTCTGTCATCCACTTTGAGATTGCCAGTGAAGTCGATGGTAACTTTTCATGACGGCCTCATGGGCTTGGTCCTTTGGTTCTCCCTGTTACATTTCCATAGACAAAGAGCAAAACATGCCCTTTCAGCTGAAAGTTACTTTTATTTTAGATTAAGGGGAGAAAACCGAAGGAAGAACAAAAGTAAAGCCTCCAGGAAGAAAGTGCAGTGTGTGTGACTCCTCTGCAACGTGTGTCCAGAATCTGAGTGCAAACTGGCTGCTGTCTCTGCACACCAGGAGGAGCATAGAAATGCAAAAGTGTAGTACACAGGAAACGAGGAATTGCTGTTTCAGAGCTATGTACATCTCACTCCCTTTGTAAAAAAACAGTGGCACAGTCCACTTTTTAGGATAGGGCCTGGGGACTACCGGGCCTCAGCCTCACAGCTTTGGTATCTACCAGCGGCCTGCTAATGACACATTGGCATGGCTTATTGCTGAACACTGATTGCATGGCAGGCCATTACCTTGAAAAATGAGCCCTGCCGAGTTTCCCTTGTGTTGTTACAAACTAATGATTTGCATTGATTGGCACGTGGCTTGTGAGTGTCTAATTTATCAATCAGCGAGCGCCATGGGAATGTGTGTAAACCACGCTTTCAAAAATTATGTCATCTGTCAGTTGGCTTGTGGATGTTAATGTCACACACACCTGACACGAAGTCTCACTCAAACAGGGAGAAAGGAAGAAAGATGTCCTGCTCATTTCTCTCTGGTAGCCAGCATAGTCTAGTGGTTAGAATAGTGGCCTGGGAGCATGAGATCTGGGTTCTCTTCCCAGGGCTAGTGGCTTTCTGTTGTTGTCACTATCTGTATTGCAGCAGAAGCCGTAGTCATGGACCAGGATCCTATTGTGCTAGGTGCTGTACAAACACAGAACAAAAAGACAGTCCTTGCCCCACAAGCTTATCTTTGTCTAATTTAGATCTACTTTTTGGGGCAGGGAGTGTTTTTATATATCTATATCTCTGTCTATCTAGCTATCTATCTATCTATTCATGCAAAGTTCTGGCTCTCTACAGAGAGCCTCTCTAATGGATGCTATGCACTAGACCCTTCCTAATGCAACACCACATCATGAAACACAAACATAAGGCTGCCATGTGGATCCTTCAAACACAGTCCTCTTGTCCTGTTTAGGAAATACAAACAGATGGTTTGTATCTTCTCGTTCCACCTGGTTTTCCTAAATGGGAAGGAATTCTCAGCTCCCTTGGCATGTTTGTCACTTGGAAGGCACAGGTCAGACCCAGCCTTCAGGCTGGTCTCGCTTTGACCTAATTTTTCAGCCCAGCTGGTTGATTTACCCAAGAGGTCAGTGGGTGACTCCTTGCAAGGATTAGAATCCACAATCCTGCCAGTTGTGGAGTCCTCTGTGCACACCAATAGACCCCAGCTGATTGCATGTGGTGGGATTAAAATGGAATACATGTTGTTGATACAGATTAGCAGGGGGTGTTTTACAGAATCCTTTTCCTTGAAAATCTATGTTTGCTGCACGGAAAATGCCCTGGGAGGAGTTCACCCTTCTTGCTGGTAATGCTGCCATGAATTATTTGTTAAAATTATTTGATCATTTTTATCATAAAGTTTAGTTCTTGCAGGTGAAATACATAAGCCTGGAGCCTTGGTCTCCACAGTTAGTGATTATACCACCCGATGGCAACAGTAGGGTGACCAGATGTCCCGATTTTATAGGGACAGTCCTGATATTTGGAGCTTTATTTTATATAGGTACCTATTATCCCCCATCCCGTCCCAATTTTTCACACTTGCTATCTGGTCACCCTAGGCAGCAGAATGCCTCTGGTGTTGGGTGGCTCTCTCTCTCTCTCAAGGAGGTGTGGTGGAGTCGCTCTTTGGGTATATGTGCATTGTGGAATCTGCAGGCTGCATGTATGTGTTTGCAGATGCATTTGCTGGGGTGTGTGGTTGTGTGAGTCACAGCAGGGGTGGGGACATTTGTGAGTTGGGGGGGGAAGTTTTGGGTTTGGTTCCAGTTGGGATGAATATTCAGGGCCTATCCCAGTCTGAGGCGAAGGTTTAGGCTGGCAACAAGTTTGAAATGAGGATTTGGGGGCAGTGTTAGTTGGGGGCAGTGGCGTACCGAGGGAAGGGTAGAGGGGTCGCCGGCCTGTGGTAGGGCACTGGGCTGGTCCTTCACAATGTGCAGGAGGCTCTGAGGGACGTAGAGCCTCCTGTGCCCCCCATGCATCATGAAGGGCTGGCTCAATGCCCTCCCCTCAGGCCTGGTGGATGTGGCTGCCTTGTCCAAGCTGGTGCTGGGCTGCGGGGCTGGATTGGGAGAGGTGAGCACCATGTGGCGGGTAAGTGTGTGTGTGTGGGTGTGTGTGTGTGGTGGGTGGGTGGGTGTGGGGGGGGGGGGTGAATGCTGAGCTCTGACCCATGGGTTTCTGGGCATCATTCACATCAACAATGTCTCAAAGCCTTATCTGGACAGAACCAGAAAGGGCAGGTTGGCTTTATGTTTGAGGGATAGAGTTGAGAACCAGGAGATCTGGGTTCCATTCTTGATTCTTTCACTGATTTTTGGCAAGTCACTGAACTGCTCTGTGCCTCGATTTCGCCATCTGGAAAATGGGGCTAACAATACTCATCTGACTTGGAGTGGGAGACTTGTTCCTTCATCTTGCAGCATTTGGAGAAAACTTACAGATCCTTAGATAAAAAGGCCTATAAAATGCATAGTTTATTATAAATTGATCAGCTGTTAATGGATATTAGACAAATTAGAGCAGATTATTTGGCTGCTGAGTGTGCGCCGAGACGGAGGGAAAATGGGGAAAAGATGGTGTGTCGCCAGCCCGCTCCCCTTTGCCAAGATCAATAGAGCTACATCATGTAACCAAAATCAATGGAACAGCAGAAATAGATCATCACAATAACATCTTGCCATTAGATCATGCGCTGTCTGCCGTGTCTCTGCCCCCTCCCCATCCCAGAAATAGTAGCCAGCAGTGCTGGAGTCCGCTGGGAAACATTAGGTTCATAAAACAGGGAGGAACTGATATTGGAAAAGCAATAAGGTATTAGAGAGGCCCCGGTGCAGCCGTAACACTGCAGCCGGGCACCACTCAGTGCGGTCTGAATTATTGTGCTCAGCTCCCGGGCTATGGAAGTGGAGCTTTCAAACCCTGAATCCAATAGTGGGACATGATGATGTTTTCAATAGGAAATCGGGGGCTAGGGGAGAATGGCCTAGTGCTTAGAGCAAGATCAGGTTGTCAGCTCTACTGGGCTCTGGCCAAGGCTTTCGAAAGAGACTTGAGTGGCTCAGTTTTGATACGCCCAACTTGAGACACCTGCGAGTGGCCTGATTTTCAGAGAGCAGGCAGCCCAGCAGAAAATCGGGCTCCTTTAAGGTATCTCCTGCTGAGCATCTAAAGATGTGAGGCCCCCGAGATCACGAAATCTTAACTTTTATCATGGGAGACTGATCCAAGAGGTCATGGGCGGCCGATACAGGGTGTGGGGTGGAATGGCAGTGGAGCCACAGTCTGAGCGCTGGTGCCCCCTCAGAGGCAGGAGTCTCACGTGCCACCCATGGCCTCTATCCACAGGTTCTGCCACTAATTCCTTGAGTAGCTTTGGATGAATCATATGACCTCTCTCTGCCTCAGTTGCCCCCACTTGCAACCTTGCAGGGGTGCTGTGAAGCTTAACCCATTCATTCCTGTAAAGTGCATTGAGAGACCAGCGTGTGAAAGGTGCAGTGGAAGGGCAAGGGGGCTACTCTGAATGATCAGAGACAACAAGGGGGTGGAGGGCTGGGGAGGCATGCAGAGAGAAGGCAGTCAGATAAGGGCTGCTCTTTCCCATAGTCCTTTTAATTGTCCTTTTCTTTTCAAATGTGGCTTTGTTGTTCAGTTTTTGTTTCTCCCCGTGCAGCCAGGTGGAGGCTGCTTGGGCTGATCCCAGTGACCTGCAGGCTGCTAGCTTTGAAATACAGTCCCATAATCTTCATTCCAGTCACTTAGGCATTCCCCCTGGGAAATTGGGCAATTTCATGGCCAAAATCAAGCATTAGTGCTACCTGAGTGGAAGCTGCTGGAGTGCTGGCCTAGAAGCATTTGGGTTGCTGATGAATTTCCTTTAACTTCATCAGCTAAAGGCCTGCTGACGCTGCTCTGAAAGCGTTGGTGACGTTCTGTTTAGAGGCGGCTTTGCTGATCCAGCGAGGACTCCAGCTTCCTCCACCCCTGATTGTTTTTAAAAATGACTTTCATTCAGTCAGGATCTTAGTCTGCTGCCTATTCAGCCAGTGGAGTAACAACAACGTAGTATCCCACCAAATGCCCTGTAGTAAAGTGCTCATCGAGGGGTAACTGGGTTACTCAGAGTATTATGGGTTGGATGCTCCAGTCCCCTCTTACTTCCTGTTTAGTTTAGTTAGCGTTGCTCTCCACGCTCTTTGTGATGTAGTGGAATAAAGGAGCACGTTCCCAGCCTGCAGTACTGTAAGTCGTGGTGTGTTTCTTGGGCACTGAGTGCTCCCTTTACAAAACTCCCTGTGGCTTCAGTGCAGCACGAAGGAGTTCAAAGTGCTTTACAGATGTGATTTAAAGAATGAATGGATCAAGTCATGCAGGGAAACTGGCTGTGATTTGCCAAGCAAATGGTGATGGCTTTAGGGGAAGAAGAAACAGGCAGAATCGATGGATAAAATGACAAGGATCTTATTTTTCTGCAGATGGCCCGGCCATTCTCCCCTCCCCTCTGTCCTGAAAAATTGTGTGTCCTAGTGCACAGAGCACTGGACTGGGACTCAGGAGACCTGGGGTATGTTCCCAGCTCTGCCACGGGCCTGCTGTGTGACTTTGAACAAGTCAGTTAATTGCTCAATGACTCAGTTTCCCCATCTGTAAAATGGGGCTAATGATACTGCTTTCCTTTGTAAAGCACTTTGAGATCTACAGATGGAAAGTGCTATGTAAGAGCCTGCTATTGTTATATTTGATCCAATAGTGGAAAATTTTGTCTCACAGTGCAAAATGCAGGTGTCTGCATTTTACTAGCGAACTTAAAAGTGTGTGCTTTTCACCACTAGTGTGAGTTGTGTTTCATCAGCGTTCTCTCCCTATCACCTCCCTCCTAGTTACTCGTCCTTGTCCCT
The DNA here is from genome assembly GCF_026122565.2 of Emydura macquarii macquarii. NCBI lineage: Eukaryota > Metazoa > Chordata > Testudines > Chelidae > Emydura > Emydura macquarii. The sequence continues at coordinate 5,909,340 of NW_027133607.1, read as the reverse complement.
ATCTCTCCTTTGGGCTTACACCCATTTCTTACTTGTAAACATCCCCTGCTACATCAGCCAAGTAATTTCGAGATCTAAATCAGCCCCCCCTTTCCTAGAGGAGACCAGCTCCCAGGCACCAGCCACCCATTGATCTCAGCAAAGCATCTCCCAGACATGGAGCCCATGCCAGCTGGAGAGGCCCAGATAAAGCTATTGAGTGTCAGTGTAATGAAGGCGGCTCCTTCTTTCTTTCAGCCTCTGGATCTCATGGGTGTCTAGCCAGAACTTTTTCAGGGTTGGCCATGTTCAAGGCTGCTAGCGGTGGAGAGGAAGGAGCCTGCATCTTTAAAGATTAATAGCGTTGTTTGCTCATTAAGGAGATCGTTTTGAGGCCCACGCTGGCCAGAACACTTGAGTGAAAGCATCTGTTTGCTACTGGGAGAGGATATTTATTGTCTGCTACATCAATGGATGCAAATAAATTGCCAGACCCAGATAATGTTCAAACAAACAAACAAACAGCTGCCAGGACAGTCCCCCCCACAGCGACCTTTGTGAAGCGTCATGCTGATGTTTTAATAGCAGCCTGCCTCGCAGAATTAAACCCAAGGACTGTAGTCTTCCAGGGTGTGGAATTAATGTCATTATGGCAGGGCCCTTTATAATTGCCAGATTGGTTTAGTGTTGGGGGATGGGAAGACCTGTGGTAACATGTTGTGTGGGTGGCTGTGTGCGGGTTGGGTGTAGGTGGGTACTGTGTGTGTGTGTGTGTGTGTGTGTGTGTGTGTGTGTGTACTAGGCTTGTGTATGCGTGGGTGTGTGTTGGATGGCAGGTGTGTGTCTATACGCAGAGGAGTTCCGTTTCAGTTTAGCATTAATTAGAACTCTCAGAGGATGATTCCTGTCGATGTATGATACGACACATCCACATTACTTGTATTGAATCAGGATGGCAACTGGGTTATACACTCTTCACCCTTAGGGCTCTCTCCATACCACCTGTTATACAATGGACAACTCACAGTTCTGTCTCTCTCTAATCCTCTTCAGCTGCTAGTTCCCACAGCAGCCACTCTGCCGGGCCAAAGCCATGGGAAATCCTAATGGCAAATCCTCTTTTCTCTTTCAACCTAAGAATATGGGTGAGCAGAGAACCCTTGGAATAATCAGTGTGTGTGTATGTGGGGGGAAGGGAGAGGTAGGGTTGAAGTGGATCAGTGCTCCATGCCTCCCTCATCTTCACACCCACTACAACTCTGGGGGTGCAGGGAGGTTGGCCTCTATAACGAATCCTGGGCATTGGATCCAGTTGCGTGCCCTGATCTGCATGAGACCAAACAGGCCTTTGTTAGTTCCAAGCGATTTCACAGAATAATGGTACTGGCACGGGACGCCTGTGGCAGAGTTGGACACAGGCCAGTCTCCTTCAAGCACTCTTGGTATCACACCGGCACAGTGGCTTTGGCCCTTATGGCTGGCTGATGCATCCCTGGGCAGGAGGCCAAAGCCATCAGAGCACAGTAAGGCTCAGGTAGTTAATCCCAAATGGGGTTTCATTCCCAGAACAGGAGAGGGAGGCTGCCGTCGTAGGCCGCACGCTGAAGTTTTACACAACCTCATATGAGCAGAAATCTCATTGTCATGATTATTCTGCATTTTGATGAGACCCTTCTTTATTTTCCCTTTAAATGTTCCGTTTGCTGGAAACCCCAACATGGCAGCGTTGGGATGGTGCTGGAAATCCAGAAATGACACTACCTCTAAACAGAAGGTGAAGCAACCAAGCTAGTTTCATGCTCAGAACTGAGGGAAAGGTAATGACGATGGCTGCTGTAGTGTGTAGGAGTTGTGGAGCATCCCTTTAAGCAGTTTGGGAGCCTGCTAGTGGGCCTCCCTATCATCTATTGCAGAAGCCATCAGAACCTTGTCAGAGCAGCAGTGTTCATAGGTAGCTAGATCTGGGATATTTGTACATAGTTAATAAACATGGTTATTTGGAATCTAACTGTGCCATATTCTTAACATTGTGCAGAGAACAAGGATGCAACAGCTGCCATGTTGGCCAACACAGCATGGATTGAACCAGGGCACTCTGGAGCTTAAAGCATGAGTCTCTGCAGCTAAAGACACAGAGCCAGGCTCCCGGGCAGAGAGCTGTAACAGACTCACATCCTCTGTGGATCAGGCACAGGCAGGGCTGTGTAACACAGTCACCTGTCAGCTACACTATGAAATAACCAAACGGCACAGCCAGGGAAATGTGGATCAGATGTACTAACCTCCCTTCCGAATTTTCTTACTTAAACTTCATTCGAACTAAACTTTAGGGACAGTTCGGTTTCTGTATCTTAGCTGGTGTGGGTACAAATGAGTGTGTAGAACAATGTTGATCTCTTCCTCCCACTACAGTTGCAGAATAATGACTTTGCAGCCAATTAAGTTAGCAATGGCTGTTAAATCATTGTCTTGCTTCTCCCTTAGTATCGCTGCTTTCCTGGTGCAAGGTCTCTGCAATTGTTTGCCAGCACCATACAGGGGAAGTTCCCTGGAGGCCATGCACGGTGTCTGTACGGATTGTTAACTCTAGCCTGCTGTTTCCTCAGCCTGCCTCTTCCATTTGCAAGTGTTTCTTCTCTAATGGGGCCCAATGCAGGATGAGGGCTCTGACTGAACCTGGAGGTGGTAATTGGTGACTTACATGCCTCTCAGCCTACACACCTGACTCCGATGGTAGCTAAGAGTGATGGAAACCAATGACTAAAGTAACTCCTCGAGTGGGTTTCCTAATTGGTTTAGCTCAGACAGTGATCAAGATGGGGAACTATGAGCCATCTGCAAGTATAGAAGGATGGAAACACCATGAAGAGGATGATGCAAGCAAGTATAACTTGGAGCAAGAAGGTGAAGCTGAGCAACAGGAACAACGTTGGGGAGTGTTTCCTGCCAGTGATATCTATTAGGCTAAGGAATAGTCTCCTAAGGGAGGAGGTGGAAGGCTCTATCAGTTGGGCTATTTGAAAGTGGGCTGGACAGAGCTCTGGAGAATGTGCTGTAGGGATCAATCCTGCCCAGGGTGCAGGTTGGACTAGCTGGCAGAACAGGTCCTTCTGGCTGAGTTTCAGTGAGGCTGCCCTTTAGGAAGCTCTTGCCACATTTTGGGCTGTGGTCATTTCTGAACCAACACGTGATGCCCAAGGTCAGGAGGTTTGTTTTGGGATTGTGGCTTGGAAGTTTTTTTCCTTGGGGGCAGGCAACCCAGATCCCCCACACTTTTCTTCACTTAGTCCTTCAAGTGTTCCCCATCATACCCCAAACCATATATCTTATTGCCCTTACCACCATCTGAGGAAGGCTCTGCCTAGAATCCAGTGGATGCTGTGCCTGCATTTGTCCACAGGGGGTCCCAGCAAAAAAGTCAGTCCGTGTGACCTCCCTCTAGCAAAGGGGCTTCCGCATGGGAATGGTGCACAAGGGGAAGGGAAGGGAGCTAGTTGCCTGTGATGCATTTCTGTGAATGGGAGCAAATAAAGTAATTCCCCTAACCTAGACAATAATAAATAAAAGGAGTAGATGATGTTCAGTGCTGGAGACTGAGATCTGACCTCCTCCTATGTGAGTTACTGAGAGTGATTCTGTCACCAGATCCACCAGGGTGACAAAGTGGCTGCAACTTCTTGAGCCTCCTCCAACCTGCCCAAAAGTTAGTGCATACTCTCTTCCTCTTCCTGAAGGCAGAGAGTGATCTGGTGGGTGAAGCACAGGGCTGGGATCCAGACACTCTGGATTCCTAAGCCGTATCACTTGCTGTGTGATCTTGGGAAAGCCCTTTAACCGCTTTGTGCCTCCATCTGTTAAATGGGGATGAGAATTCTTTGCTGCCTCGCCTGGGGTTGGTGAGGACTAAGTTTCATTTATATGATCCAACCATCTCCACGCCCTTTTCATGTCCGCTTGTTCCTGACTTCTCTCTGAATCTCTCTCTCCTTGTGCCTCTTTCTCAGGTACAGCGGGGCTCTACTGCACACACACCTCGTATTCAGAATGAGTCAGTGATTGATTTTCCTGGCTGAAGGAAGGAGTTAAAAGAAACAAGCTCATAGATTGTGTGTAAGGGAAATTGGCTGGTTTATCAGTATTGTCAAGAGCCAATGTCCTGTTGTTTGCTCTGGGGTGAGAAGAGAAAGCAGGGCGAGCAGAAAGAGGGGGAGAAGGCCTGTTCTGTACTCATCTGAGAGAGAGCGTGGGAGATGGAAAGTGACTGACTTGCATCATTAAGTCCTGGTAGCCCTAGGTCTGCTTTAGTCAGCAGCAAATTGAGAACACGAGTTCATTCATCCGCTATCATATTCACACTGGGCTTTGCCTTCCGTCTTTCCCGGAAGAGCCCATTACTCCTCCTGAGTCACCATGCAGGGGAGAAGCAGTGGATGGGGCTTTCAGGTTTGCCAGCCCTTTGGCTTGGCTGGCAAAAGGTCCTATAGCTTTTGGTTATTGGAGAATGGAAGATCCTGTGAAATCAAATGGCAGCAAATTCAAAACATAAAAGAAAATATTTTTTTCACACGAGGAATTAGACTGTGGAACTCACTGCCACAGGATGCCATTGAGGCCGAGAATAAACTAATAATATTCAAAGAGGGATTGGACATTTATCTGGATAGCAAGACTTTGCAGAGTTATCATAGTTAATGTTATGTTGGGAGGAATCTAAAACCTCCTGCTTCCAGGTTTAAGACTTTCTTGGGCGTGGTGGGCAGATTACCCCACATCTGCCTACTGTGGAGTTTCTTGCACCTTCCTCAGAAGCATCTGCTTAACCCATGTCAGATGTAGAAGACTGAAGTAAATGAACCATGGATCTGATCCCTTATGGCAATTCCAGTGTTCCTAAAATCAGTGACATCCATAAATCATAAGGGATATTCTATTCTGTTAGGAGACTGGCATCACAGGATGCCATGTTTGTGGTAGGTAATTTCTATATCAGATGTGCTCTGTTGACAAGGAAAAAGCTGCCTGCCTTTCTAGGTATCTGTCTAGGTTCTTACATGGGACCCATTGCTGTGAGTGAATTGCATGCCTCCTGTTATTTTTGTTGCCCCCTTTGCTCCCATCCTGACCCATTTGTTTGTCTCACCCACTTGATGCAACATGTCTTTTAGAATGTAAGGTCTTTTGGGCCAGAGTTGTCATTATCAATATGTTTGTACAGCACCTAGCACAATGGGGCCTTGACCTAGTTGAGCTCTAAGTCCTACACCATATAAATGTTGACAATAATAATAATGGTATCTGAACACCTTTTCTAAACAGTTAGCCCTGCGAACTCCATTGGAGTTCTTTTCTTCCCATGTATCATCATCAGTAATGAAGGATTTGTAGGACATGCCCTCAATGGCCCAGTGGATTTGTCCAGGGGGCAATAATACGTTGACGATGCAGAAGGAGGTGATGATGCAGCTCACCTTCCCATAGTTCTTTTGGGCCTACAGTGCAAACAGGAGAAGTGAAAACATCTTGCCCACAGCTCTGATACTGAACACGTACGCAGAACAGATCGGTTGAGTAAGAAGCTGCCATTATTACAGGGTCACTTTTGTTTTGATACTTGGTTTGGTCTCGAATATCCATCCCCACACATCCAGCCTCACCCATCTGCTTCTTGAGAGAGATTGGGTCCTGAATTCCCGGGTGGGGTTCCCACATCCCTATGATGGCCACTTTTAAAACTTTCCCCTCTCCCCCCAGACAAAATTGTCAGATTATAACATTTGAGTTGGGATGCTGTCTCCTTGTATTATGACTTTTGTGTCACTATGTCCCCGTTCACCCTTTTAAGACAATGGCACTGTATTGTCCATCACTGATGCGGTAATGGGTGATGGGCCCAACATGAGCACGTAGGTAGGGAGCAGGCAGGACCAGCCCATCCAAATAGAGAGTGCCCTGGATCTAAACCTTGTGGCTGGGACTCTATGGTTTGTGCAGTTCCATCTCCTCTCCAGTCTGGATAAGCACTTACTGGGTTATGGGTGGGCATGGACATTGTCGTGTGCATATGAGGAATGGTCTATGTGCATTTGTGGGTGGGTGGTGGGCGGAGGTGTGCGTGTATTGGAAGAGGGTTGTGGGCAGTGTGTGTGTGTGTTTGCTGGAGGAGTTTCTAAGCAGATGTGGGTTTGTGCCTGGACCTGCATCGCAATATAGAGTTGGAAATGACAGCCCAGTGGGGTTAAAGGGTCTTATCGCAGTGTCTTGTTCAGCAGTAGGAACCATGCCACAAGGAGGGAGTCTGTGGGCAACCCTGCCCTTGCCTCTCCTGTGCAGTACTCTCACTTTGGGGTCTGGATAGCACATATGGATGGAGGAACATCTGTTGCATGTGTTGTATAGACTATCCCACGAAACCCAAAGTCAGCAATTTCCTGTAGTGCCACCTGCTGGCTGAAGCAGAAATATTAGTTTACTTGGAGAAGTTCCACATGTAACCCAAAAGGAAATTTACAAAAGTGTTCTTTTACCTTTAAATCTGCACCTCTGTGCAAGCACCACAGCTGGGAACATTGTGTGGGGTGAAATGTACCTAGGGTCATCCTGATAGATTGTCACATACATTGTCCATCTCTCTAGGATGTCCACACACCCTGCAAGGATTGGCTGCTAGCATTCGCCTTTGGTTGAGAATGTAAGAAAAAGAACTAGCAATGTTGGGCTATGGTGGCAGCTGTCCTTGAAGTGGTCTGTTGCCTAGGTGGAGAGGGCTACTAATGCATAGCCTACTGATTGACTTGTAAACACTGTGCCAGAAAGGGAAGACACTCATGTTCTCTCTCTCTGATTGTCCTTGCTTTGCAGATCCGCGTAGATGGCCCCACCAATAGCGCCCTGGAGTATGAGATTGTGCAGGTGGTGGACACCGGCCCCATATTACGGGACATGGCCTTTTCAGTGGATCACGAGCACCTGTACATCATGTCTGAGAAGCAGGTAAGCCTCCCAGTATGTTTGGGATGTTTTAAAAGCCTTTAGTCTGTGGCTAGCTGACTAGCACCTGAATGTCTGAAGCAGCAAATGCAGAGATGCTTATGCTTCAGGGAGCATCTTGTGATATGTTGTGCTTAGAAACGATTGAATCGATATGTGTAGTGGGTTGCCACTGAAGGTGCAGGTGCAGCATGGAATTATACTAGCAGGTAAGTTCATTTGATTCCAACCAGAATATAAAAGGGGTTGGAACCTCTCTCAGGCAGAGGAAACTAGAGTCTGGGACAAAGCGGTCCTGTGTGGGAAATCTCAGGACAAGCCAAAGTTGGAAGCAAAACTTTAAGCTGAAGTTTATGTTGTGTTGTAATTTAAAGTACCAATAAAGTTAAACTTCTGGAAGGGGACAATTTGACATCCAGGGTAAGAACTCCACCTGCTTCCAACTACGTTCCCTTCCAGGCCTATGGAGACGGCTTGCCTTGATGGATGTGGGAGATCACAGGCTGCTGAGGTGTATAGTTGTTAAGAGTTCTAGGGGTTTATGTTTGGTGCCTGGACACGACACTATTTTCCCAGAGCTCTTAAAGTCCATTGTGCATCATGAGGTTTTGGAGGTGGGGAGTTTGTATGAAGTTTTCTATTGCGCCCATAGCTTAAGACAGGTGCTTAACCAATCACAATCATAGGAGTCATGCAGGCTTGTAAAGTGCTTTGAGATCACCAGCTAGAAGGCATGAGAGAGGGGAAACTTATCATTGGTACGTTGGTGTGGTAAAGGAATGTGCATGCCCTACTTGCAACTAGATGTCTCTTAGTTGGACTGGAGACTGGCAGCAAGGTGCCCACCAGTGCCCATGGGGATATGGCTGTCTGTGTTCTGGGACCCATTGACTCATTTCATTGAGCAGATGCTAACATGACAACCATCTGTAAATCAGCCGCCTGAGGGGCACTCTAGTCCATTGCCAGTCACCTGGGGGATGCAGGTCCCTTTGAGTAGAACTTGCTTTGCTATTGCTTTCCACTCAGTGGAATTCTTTTCGGTCTCCCCTGCCCAAGTCTGCACTCCCAGCCACTCCGAAGTCAGGCAAAGCATATCCTTAGCCCTTACCCAGTCCCAGGGTCACTCTGTATGCACCAATAGCCAACGGCTTCCAGGAGGGAGGTGACCCTCTGGTCCTTTTCAGCTCTTTCTTTCTTTTCTCCTGCCTCACTCCAGCTCTAGCAGCCTCACATCCACTTGCCTTGCAAGCAAGTCCTCTTTATATGGGAGCCACTAGCTTGGCCCACAAACTGGGGCTTGAACTAGAGACATCCTGAACTGCAACTGCTTGAGCGAAACAGCCAAGCCACCATAGCTGGTGCTGTAAGACACTCAGATTCTTTGTGTATTGGGCCCTGAGGGCTCTGTGACGCACACTGACCAGTGGGTTACATTATAAGCTGCCTCTACCTTTGCTAGGGAGCCTGACCAGTGGAGGTGTGGGAGGGGAAGGGACCATTTAAAGGGCTAGGTGGGGTGCTTTCTCAGCTCTCATGCACCCCATAAGTAGAGCTGCGGTGCAGTGTACAAACAGCAGTGGCACGCTGCCAGAAGGCAGCAGCTCAGGTGTGTCGGCTGGCTGCCCATATCTCTCCTGGCTCGGCATAGTTATACTTCGCAGGGTATTTATGACTCACTTTTCTGCTTCAGTCATTTCTCTTTAAAATGTTTTGTGTCTTTTTGAGGCCTCCTGTATTCTCTGCCCTCTTCCTGGGCTATGAATATTTATACCTCAGATGTGGAAGGGAGCAGCCACTTCATACATTTATCTTCATTCATGAGGCCACAAGCCATAGCTCATGAAGGGAGATGCTGGGACAGAGCTGAGGTTGCTTTCACCCATTGCCCTGCGGTTTGCGGCGATGGAATGCTGTGGTTCAGCCGCTCCTTGCTGCCGCTGCAGGCACCTGTTAGCAAAGACTCTTTGGCTGTAATGTGGGTGGCAGGCGATGCCACCAGACCTGATCAGAACCCATTCCAGGGTGCAATCCAGACCAGTGAGAGGTTGTCACCCTTGCCCCATACTCCTGGGTGCCTCACAGTGCTTTGCTGTTGTAACACCCAGCCTGGACTGCTCACAGTCTAACTGTGTGTAGATTAGACACAGAGTGTCTGTGTTTAGCTGCAGCCATGGCACAGCTGCTCTGATCCCAGCAGCTTCTCAGCAACACTCCAGTCACACTCTGGTTTCCTCCAGCCTCGGTTATTACTTGCAGGGTGCCCCCAACATGCTCCCAATCCCGGATTTTCCCCAAAGCACGTGTTCCGCACTGTCCAGCCCTCACCTGGGCAGTTCAGATATTAAAGGTTTATTACCCTGTAGGTTGTCCATATGCAACAGTTTGCTACTTTAACTGGAGTTACCCAAACAGTTCAGTTTAAACACAGCGCTGGATTCGTTTTGATTAAAAAATAAAACAAGTTTATTTAACTACAAAGAGAGAGATTTTAAGTGAGTACATTTCTCCTGCCCCAAATGTCACGGAAGCTTTATTTCAAATGCTGGACTCGCTTCTCATGGCTGAGCTAACAAGTGCTAAATGTCCCTCCGACACAGTCATCGTTGAGTATGACGGACAACCAAAGTAAGGTGTTCAAGTCAGAGATGGTTACAGAGAAATAAAGATAAAATGCTTTCTAGTAGCTAAAACTTAAGCTAGACTTGGTTCAAGGTCCCACACGTTCCTAGCAACAGGGCTGATCAAATTCTCAGGTCAGAATCTCCCCTGACGTCCAAAGAGTGGTTCCTTTGTTTTCTTAGGTGAGAGAGAGAGAGAGAGGTAACCTGGGGTGTTTTTGCCCCCTCACTTTTATAGTCCAGTCACCATTTGAAATACATTTTCCTGAGTGTTATCCCTAGATAAAATTCTTTCCAGCTATGAGGACGGAGTCATGGAGTCTCATGGAGGAAGGTTCCATATCGTTGCTTCCTAAAATTCAGATCGATCTCTTCCTGCCCCTGCTTCGTTGACAAGGTATAGCCACTTGACAGGTGATTGCCAGTCAACTTTGGTGACACCTGGCTAATGGCATCAGCTTGTTCATTTTCTTTGTGAAACTGGTTACCTCCTCTCTGTTGACTCCTTATACGAAAATTGAGGTAAACCCACATTCCTTTGTTTAAGAAAGGCCTTTTTAACAACTTTTGCCTAGTCAGGGCTGTATGTGTTTGAACATGTGCTAACCACATCATACAGGGGGAATTCATAACTTTATATATAATGTTGCTACACACATTTCTCTGTGACCAGCAAGTTATTAGTTTGCAAATGATACCTCACAAGGCATATTTTATACAAAGACTATTACAGTAGTGTGTAGGGTGTCAATACAGGGCTTCTTTTGGTCACACCCACTTTGGTATCATGTTGCTTCTTTAGAGCACGACCTCATGGTGCTTTGGGAGACAGTGTGGTCTAGTGGGTGATTCAGGAGACCTGGGTTCTGTTCCTTTTATCTTTTTTCTGTGTGAGTTCATTTGAGACCATAGTGATTGTCTCATTTCCCCCACATAGTTGTTCTTGGGGCATTTAGTGCACTGAATGAGGTACGCCACGTTGTGATAGGCATGTATAGGACCCAGGGATGCTGAAAGGTGCGTTGTGGGGGGTTATTGATCATTGTAGCAGTGGAGATATGTGTATGGGTTTTTCATCTGTTCTGACAGGGTCTGGTGCCTCTTTGAGTTGGTGGCTCCTGTTCTCTGGGGAGCTGGCTTCTGATGATGAGCTTGGGGAGGCTGTGGGGTTGTTTGAAGGCCAGAAGAGGGGGTTCGGGGAAGCTTTCTTTCAGGATGTGGTACCCATCAGTTGTAATTGTTTAACGATGCATCACATGGGTTGCAATGTCTCGTCAAGATTTTTTCTCATTTTTTGTCAAGCTTTGACATTTTGAAGACAATGTTGCTGAAATGTTGCCCAGCTCTGCTGCCCAGCTCATGACAGTACTGCCAGACCTGTTTGACAGATGGCTGAACTGGAGCACAAGGTGAAGTGAGCTGTTTAGGGACATGAGGTGGTGGTAGGTCTGGGAACAGGACCTAGGAGACCTAGCCCATAACTGTATCTACTAGAGCAGTGGTTCTCAGTTGAGGGTCCACAGCCCACTAGAGGATCTGCGAGCCATTTTAGGGGGGGCACTGAGCAGGGCTGCTCGGAGCCCCGGCACCCATTGGCTGAAGTTTGGAACCCCGAGACCTCAGCCCCATGGGGCTGAATCCCCAAGCCCCAGTGTCCCGTGGGGCTGAATCCCCAAACCCAGAGTCCCAAGCCCCAGCAGAAGCCACCCCATGGGACAGAAACCCAGAACCCCCCACCACTCCTTGCCTGCGGCTGAAGCCCAGAGCTTCCTCTGCCCCCACCTCAGGGCTGTAGAGTTTTTACAGCATGTTGGCGGAGGGCCTCTGAAAGCAAACGGTTGAGAACTCCTGAACTAGACCACTCTCCCTGTCTTACAACACTGAGGACGGCCAAGCTATCAAGGACGGCCAATAGGATACAGTGTGTTTTTATTTTACATATGATCTGATTTTGTGAAACATTCAAAGCAACATAAGCCATTGCCTGTCCCTGATGCTATCTGTAAAGCAGCAGGCAGTGCTGATGACAGCATAACTACTCCGACAATAAGGATGCACTCTCTATATGCTCTCTCTTCTAGGTGCTGAAATGAATTAGCATTTGCAGGGGCTGGATGGAGAGAGGGTTAGGGAGGGCTGAGAGCAATTCCTATAGCTGCGAATGGTATTTGTTTTTCACAGAGTTTTCCATGATACCATTAATTGTGCAGCATATAAACTGCATGGGTTGTGCCCACAAGTGCTCCTGGTGTCTTTGGGCCTGTGCACAAACGGGGGGTGAGATTTCTTCCTGTGAATAAGGTGGAAGACGGGTCCAAAAACTTCGGCTGTCACGTCAAAGCGCTTTGCAGGATTGGGTCCAGGATGCTCAACCTTTACATCCCAGGGGCAGCAGCATATCATTGGTTCATGAAATGATTCTTCTCCATATAAAACACTTTGGGATCCTTTAGGATAAAAACTCCTTTTAAAAACAGGGTCTTACTATTTAGGAGCTTAAAGCAGTTCAGGATCTACAAAGAAGTGGCAAATGATAGCCGGTCATTCAGCAGAGCCTGTGTCTTACGGCTTGGACTTCCTCACCTTGTGGAAGATTCTACCTTTGCTTGCTGATGGTGTGATTCTGTGGTTAAAGGTGAACTGCAAAGCTTAAAAAAAAAATAGACGTTAGTCCTAGTAGGTCATGGATTCCATCCTCCCACATCCTGCCAGTGTCCGTGGCAGAGCTGGGCATGAGACCTAAGGGAGATACTCGTCCCCTGCAGCCCCGAGTGGAGATATGTTGTCCCATTCCCCGGGACTCACATCAGTGTAGCTTCACTTGTATAAAATACTCCCAATATAAACCAGCCCCGAGAGTCCTGATTCCCAGCCCCTTCTTCTGACTATTAGACAATGCTCCCTTTTATTTTTTAAAGGAAAAGGCCCCACCAGTATGCAAATGCGCAATCACAGCCCATAATTGCCATTGTTTGCAGTGTATGGTTGAGTTTTGAGGGGGTGTGAGGAGGTAGATGGCAATTTTCATCCTGAGCCAGCTACCCATGGCTAAATGACAACAGTGCCATGTGCTGCCTAGATTCAAAGTGAAGAGCGGGCGTGGCTCCAAGCCTGCCTTCTGTGACCAATACCATCATGTTCCTTGCAAGCAGCTCCTCTGTACGCTCAGACATGACTTGTCGGCACTGTCCGATGCACCTGTGTGCTTAGGAACGGGATGCAGTAGAAGGCTCCACTCTGTATAAATAAATATATATATACAGAGAGAGAGAGATTGAGAGAGAGATTTATAATAAAAAAAAATCAAAAAGAGAGCCATGCAAAGGCTTCCTTATTTTGCCAAAGTGCAGCTGTATAATAAAGCAGTGAAAACATATGTTTCAAGTCCCTGTCCCTAGAGTGGGTAGGATTGGTGTGTATGGCAGATCTGTCATGATTTATCATGAAATCTGCCATTTAGTCTAAGGATTCACAAAGGGCACCAAGTGACTTATGATCGGGATGGCTGCTTCTTAGTGAATGGGAGGCGTTGTGAGGTGCTGACAGGAAAGCTGTTGCTCAGAGGTGTCATTTCCTCACTTATCTGTCTTGATGACACTTCCCCCTTCTCCAACTCCCCCATCAGTTTGGCAGGTTTTTATCAGCAATTTCAGTGTGTAGAGACATTCCCCTGCGGTTACTGGAATTTCGGTACCAGAGTCAGTCTCTCTCTCACATACACACACACACACCTCCCACACACATGTCCTGATTCTGCACTGCCTTGTGCAATCATTTATGTCTGTGCAAAGTGGGCGTAAAATGCTTTCACACCAGAATGGTAGCCATAGCAGGCTGTGGAGAATGAGGCTCACAGGATCTCTTACACCTCTCCCCTTTCTTCTCCCACTTCCAGCCATCTCACCCCACTTCCTCAAGCCCTTTCACTGCCTTCCTTTCTCCTTCCACATTAAGGCCCTTATCCTATAAGTTGTTTGCCATGGGTGGACCCCTGCTCAGAAATTGCGTACAGGGTGTTTTGCAGGGGCTGTCTGCATGGAGTAGCTTGCAATGTTGGGATCCTAGTCAGTATTGCTGACTCTTGTGAGTCTCACAATATTCGGTATGTTTTGTAAAGCCCCCAGCTCCTGGAGTCATGTGATCACATGATATTCTCAGCTTTCTTTTTCAACAGAAATTATATTTCTAGTCCTCAATTTCCCAGAGAAGGGCTAGAAAACATGAATCTTAAGGGTTCAAAACCCAGAAGGCAAAACCAAAAACCCTACACTTATTAATGTTAAAAAATCATGATTTTTGAGTCAGTCTCGTGATTTGGGGAAGGGAATTGATTCATGATTTTTGAACACTAATGGATGGCAAAAACTGCATTCTGAGAATTTTTACTTACTGTTGCCAAAAGTAACCTGTAATATGACTAGACAATTGAGAGCGTTTTTCCCCCTTGTGATGGGATGTTTGCCCCCCCACTCAAGTGGAAGGGATTAATGGAGGCCTTGTGGGCCTACCACACTCCATCCCAGAAAGCAGTAGGGGCGGTGAATTCCTCTAACCAGCCTAGAGAAGCTGTGCAGGAAGCAGCCAATTGGAGAGAGGCTGCATAAAGCAGCCAGTCAGGGCCCAGCAGGCTAGTACAAAAGGGGCTGCAGAGCAGAGCAAGGTCAGTTACTGCGGGGAGCCCAAGGACTGAGTCATTACAACCAATAGAATTGCTGCATCCAAATTAACTGTGTAGAGGATGAGATGATGATTGTTTGGGTAACTTCTGATGTCACAGTGGCCTGCACTTGAGTTCACTGAGGTGTTGATCTGTGCCAGTTTATAGCCTTTAATTTCTTCATTCATTAGTTTCTTCAAATATAGCCTATGCATAAAATTTCAATTAATTTCAACAACGTGGAAAGTTTGAAGTGTCTGAGTTATTCCATATATGTGTCCTCAATAGTATTGCTAATCCCACCTGTTCAAAAATCATGAGTCAATGCCCAGAAATAACAAGATTGGCTTAAAAATCATGAGTTTTTTTTAATTGGATTTTTTTTTATTTGCCTTCTGGTTTGAGCCCTTAGGTTACACTCGGATCACATTTCCCCGTTCTTCTCCACAGCCACAATGCTTAGAAATGTACTTGTTTTAAAAACGAAAGCTGAGATTTTCCTATTATCCCATGACTCTGGGAGCTGCTGTTTTAAGAAAAATATCAAATATCACAAGGCTCGTGATAAAATCCAAAGACTTGGCATTGCTATGTGTGGGGCGTGACTGCATTATCTGGTAAGCTGTTTTGAGCAGGGCCCAGTCTTTTACATCTTGTATAAAATGTCATGTCCTCTGCACTATATGAGTATTTAATAATAATATCAGTGATGGGCTATAATACCCTAACTCCAGGCATACCTACCACTCGGGAGAGTTCAGATCCAGATTGGAACTTTGTGGTTTGTGCTGAGAAATTTCAGTCTGGTTCGTTGCCCTGCATAGATAAGGAACCCACACAGGAATCCGGGCAGTCTCCAAGATTTTATTCTGCAGAAGGTCAGTCACATAGCCACAGGCAGCAAGTGAACAAAGACCCTGAAAAATAATTGTTACTACATTTTATACAAGCATAAAACAGAAGACACCCATGTGCAGTAGCTTAACCTACATAAGCATACTTGGCAACCTACAAGGCTACAAGAAGAAGATAAGACTATTTCACACGAGATGATTGGTCCCTATACTAGTTCATTGTTTTAATTTTGCTGATACTTTACTTTGCCTGCTAACTGGAACTATCCGGATCTGGCAGGGCGGTTCTTCTTTAGCTGATAACAGGGCCCTTCTACAATCCTGGGTTATTTGCGGACAGCTAGACAAAATGGAGTTACTTAGGCTAACTGAAAAAGCATTACTTACAGGTTCCAGCCAATCTCTAAATGATACACAAGGAAGGACTGGAGGGAAAGGTGGTTCTGTCACGCTCTTCTGTAATCCTGTACCTCTGCTCCCAGCCCATGCCAGAAACAATAGACAAGGAGGTTGGAGGTGAAAGATTTTCAGTAGCTGGGAAATGGTTTGAGTTTGGTCCCAGTTTTCAGCAAAGGTTTGATGTGATTTGTGTTATCTCTGACTCTTTTCTTCTGTCCCTAACAGTCCCACCCATAATGCTTAGCAATACTTTAAGTGCTAACTCTGTCTTCCCCTTTGCCTCATTAAGTATCTGTTAAATAAGATCAGGTGGATCCCCTCAAAGAAATGACAGAGTCAGCACCACACTGGCCTAGTGCTAAGATGGAGAGGGGGTTGGGGGGGGGGGAGAGAGAGAGAGAGAGAGGAAGGGAGGGATCAAGCCTGCTTGTATTTCTCAGCCAAGAATGATAAAAGCTCTCTGGCCCAAAGGCAAAACGGCAGCATATTGAGCTGCTGACTCTCTTGAAATAATTTCTTTATCAGCACAATGCATATTATGGCAAACAGTCATAATTTAGCCCTGTTTTAACTCTTCAACTGCTAACGTGCAGACATCGAAGGAGCAGCCATTGCTTCAGTGTTCCCTGGGCTGTGCTGCGCTGCCTGCTCCATTTAGGATCCTGGATGGGATGAGTAAGGGTGCCATGGGCAGCAGGGAGAGGGAGCTGAGATGCATAGCATGTCCTATCCAGAGGAGGAGAAGAGATTCCAGCTGATATGTCATGTTTCTCTCTGCCCAGTCCTGCCAGGCAGCATTTCTGTTTGGCATTTCATCACTGTGTTTGGTGGTCTCTTCTATAGCCTTTTTTTGCATGGATATGGCTCTTTTTGTTGCCATGGGAATGCTTTTTCAAGCAAATTTGGTGCTGAGGAAAGGTGCTGGATTGAAGTTCTCTATTTATTCATAGATCTGGTATTATCATACTTGATGTATTGAAAGGAAGGCTGTTCTTGTGGTTAAAGGACCAGACTGGGACTCAGGAGATCTGTGTTTTTTTCCTGTCTCTGTCACAAACTTCTTGTGTGGCCTTGGGCAACTCTCTCTCTTTGTGTCAGTTCCCCATCTGTAAAGTGGACAAAAGATACTCCCTTAGCTTACAGATGTGGGAATGAATTCCATTAATGATTATGAGGTTCTCATATTGTACAAAGTCGAGGACCAGATTGCTACATAGATAGTGTGTGAGTGGAGGGAAAACGTCATGATGGTTTTAAGGGAACTGAGGGTCAGATAAGGAATGGACCATCAAGGAACTCCTGTTTTCTGAGGGGATGTGAGTGATTCATCTCCACTTCTTTCCCCCTTCTGCCATCTGCTAAGACACAAAATGAGTTACACCTAGCAAAGGACGTAAAAGGTAATAAGAGCTTTAATAAATACATTAGAAGCAAGAGAAAGACAAGGAAAATTATAGGTCTTCTACTTAGCAGGGATTGAGAGCTAATAACTGATTAAATCAAGAAGGCTGAGGTGTTTAATGCCTATTTTGCTTCAGTAAAAAGATAAATTGTGACCAGATACTTACCACAATTAATATTAACAACAAGGGGGAAGGAACAGAAGCCAGAATAGGGAAAGAACAGGTTAAACAATATTTAAATAAATCTACAGGGACTAATGAAATTTACCCTAGGGTACATAAGGAAGTAGCTAAAGCAATCTCTGAACTAGTAGTGATTATCTTTGAGAGAATCATGGAGGACTGGAGAAGGACAAACATAGTACCTATCCTTAAAAAGGGGAGCAAACAGGACCCAGGGTATTATAGACCAGTCAGCCTAACTTTGATACCTGGACAGATACAGGAACAAATTATTAATCTTATTTTAAATACCTAGAGAATATTAGGGTTATAAAGGAACAGACAGCATGGATTTGTCAAGAACAAATCATGCCAAACTTACCAAAGTTCTTTGTTTGACAGGGTTACTAATCTAGTGGATGGCAGAAGCTGTAGACAAGATATATCTTGATTTTCTGTACGTCTTCTGACACGGTCCCACCTGACATTCTCATAAGCAAATCAGTGAAATGTGGTCCAGATGAAATTAATATAAGGTGGATGCATAGCTGGCTGAAAGATCATACTTAGAGTAGTTATCAGTGGTTCTGTCAGACTGGGAGGGCGTATCCAGTGGAGTCCTGTAGGGAACAGTCCTAGGTCCGGTGCTATTCAACATTTTCACTAATGAATTGGATAATGGAATGGACGTCAAGAGATGACATCAAGCTGGGAGGGGTTACAGACACTTTAGAGGACATGATTAGAATTAAAAATGACCTTGACAAATTGGTCTGAAATCAACGAGATGAAATTCAGTAAAGATAAGTGCAAATTGATACACTTAGGAATTAAAAATCAAATGCACAACTACAAAATGGGGAATAGCTGGCTAGGTGGTGGTACTGCTGAAAAGGAACTGCGAAGTATAGCAGATTGCAAAATTGAATATGAGTCAACAGTGTGATATAGTTGCAGAAAAGGTTACTATTCTGGGGTGTATTAACAGAAATTTCATATGTAAAATCTGGAAAGTAAGTGTCCCATTCTACTCGGCACTGGTGAGTCCTCAGCTGGAGTACTGTGTCCAGTTCTGAGCGCCACACTTCAAGGGCTTAACTTCACTACAGCACTCTGTCGACGTAAGGTATGCAAGTTACGTTACATAAATAACATAACTGAGTCAACATATCTTACGTCTACTAGCTGCACTGTCTTCAGTATGCTATGTCAACGGGAGACGCTCTTCCATCAACATAGCTCATACTTCTCATTCCAGTGGAGTACCGGGGTTGATGGGAGAGTGCTCTCCCATTGACTGAGAGTGTCTTCACCAGACCCACTCAATTGATGCCACTGCATTGATGGCTGCAGCATTGATTTAGTGCCAGAGTGAAGACCAGCCCTAAGAAAGATGTGACCGACTGGAGAAAGTCCAGAGGAGAGCAACAAAAATGATAAAAGGTTTAGAAAGTTGACCTATGTGGAAAGGTTAGATAAACTGAGCATATTTAGTCATGAGAAAAGAAGACTGAGTGAGGACCTGACAACACTCTTCAAATATGTTGGAGGGCTGTTTTAAAGAGGATGGTGATCAGTTGTTCTCCATGTCCACTGAAGGTAGGACAAGAAGCAGTGAGCTTAATCTGCAGCAAGGGAGATGTAGGTTAGATATTAGGAAAAGCTTTCTAACTAAAAGGATTGCTAAACTCTGGAATAGGCTTCCAAGAGAGGTTGAGGAATCCCTATCATTGGAGGTGTTTAAAAATAGGTAAGACAAACACACTGGTCAGGGATCGTCTAGGTATAGTTGGTGCTGCCTTAGCACAGGGGGCTGGACTAGATGATCTTTCAAGGTCCCTTCCAGTTCTACATTTCTGTGATTATACCTTTGGAGTGTCACACCATGCTACAGCGTATCTCTTCCAAAACCAACTGTCCAGCAGGAAAAGAAGGTCATCTGTGCAAGTACGTAATGTTAGTCAATAGAATTCATCCTGCAGAGCCAGGTGGGATTAATTCTAAAAGGCTCATTCTACACTATTGTTTAGACGGAGGCGGGCTCCTTTCTCAGACCACTCCTTAAGCACTTTGCCACTGGATTCTGTCTATCTAAGGTATTTATATTGCTCTCATTGTCAAATGAGCACCTCACAATCTTTACTGTATTTATCTACAGAGCCCCATTATATAGATGGGGAACTGAGGCAGAAAGAGACTAAGTGATTTGCCCATGGTTCACGCTGGAAGTCTATGGCAAAGCAGGGAATTGAATCAGGGTCTCCTGAGTCTGACTTATGGCCTAAAAACTTGATCATCCTTTCTCTCTGTGCAGCAGTGGAAAACAGCTGCCTTTGGGGTGCTGATATGCCATTTGAATGGGACTATTTCAAAGGTGATTTAGTATACTTGGTACAGTCATTACCTTTAAAAGGCTCCTGCTCAGTTGCAGTGGCCACATGACAGTATGTAGTTATTTCCTGCTCTAGGTGTGCTGTATTAGGTCTACAGCCAAAGCTTTAAGAGTACCAGCCGTGGAGTTATTTGAGTCTCATATGGCTGTTAGTTAGTTTCCTTTAACTCCCTGCCAATGCTGAATTTAAACCTTCAGCTCTTGGTTTTCAAAAGAATTCTTGTAGTTCCAAGATCCTCCTTAAGCTGCTCAAAGAGGCAACTTTTCTCCATCATTCAAGAAAGAGAAGGCACACAATGAAATTAACAGATTTGATCTGGGAGAAAGGCAATATTTCCCAACTACAACATCTAATAGATTGGTGGAACTCCCTGCTGCAGGATGTTACTGAGGAAAAACATACATTAGTGAGATTTAAGAAAAGAACTAGATATGCACATGAAGAATAGAATTAACAATGCCATTCGCTGCGATGAAAATGATATGGGCTGTTGAGTCTCATGTTTCAGGGCTAATCACCAGTTGGAAAGTGAAGCAGACGTTTCCTCTGTGGTGTGGTGTTGTCTGATCAGGTGCTTTACAAATTCTCTGGAGCATCTAATATTGATAGAGACAAGATACTTGGCTAGAAGGGCGATGGGGTTTGCTCTGCTGTGGTATGGCCTGTGTGGATACACTCAGCATATTTTGTGAAGTGACTGAACTGCTTTGGGACCCCGGAAGGAGCCTGGGAGTTAGAAACAAAGCTCCTGTTTTTAATTCTTCCTTCTCCTTCTCCTGTCCCCTTTAATGGATTTTCAGTTGCTCTAAACTGAGGCAGATTGGCTGTTTGTGGTTGCAGTTGGGACGAGGTCAGTGTATTAAGAGCAGCTCAGAAAGCCACCTCCTTCTAATCTCAAGGAATTTAGTGGCAAATCTGAAAATCTCCATCCTCTCCCTCCCCCTGACCATATAATAGACCCGGGAGACGAGAAAAGAGGGAATCTAAGAAGCCGGTGATTACATGAGAAGCCTGGCAGCTCTGTAATCCTGGACTCCATTAAACATCTGTCTCCACCAATTGCTCTGACAGTCGCATCTCCTCCTCTCAAGTGCCTTATGTTTTCAGGTCACTTCAAACCACCATTTGCTAATCTACCCCGCTTTGATATTCCACTCAATCCTGGAAGATAGAGCACTAATGCCCACAAGGAAGGGGCTTCAGGCATTGCAACACAATTGTAGTTGAATACATGTTTAAAGTTAAGCATGTGCTTAAGTGCTTTCCTGAATCAAGAGCCCCAAATCATTTGGGGAGTTGGGCTGGGAGAGAGTGCACTGCTTGTTTCCCAAATCTTCCAGTTTTCAATGGTATTTGGAAGCTGCTTCCACTGGTGGTTATTGTACCATGCTATCTGTGTCCTTTCTTAGAAGAAAGCAATTGCTGTCTCTGAGAATTTCATTATACCAGTTCTACTGTGGTGCATGGAGTTAACAAAGTCAGATGCCTCTTACTGTCTATACACTGCACTTTTACATTTCTAAGCTCCCTCCAGAGTGCAGAGTTAAGTAGCCATTTTGTTGTCAGAACTCAGTGCAGACTATCTGAAGAGAGAGACACACTGCGTTCTCATGCACACTTTCCTTTTGTTCTTTCTTGTTTTTTTGTTCTTCTCATAATCTAAAGGAAAAGTCATTCTGTGAGCAAAGGTGTCTGCCGACTCTTGTGTGTAGAGGTAACATAACTTCCCAGTTTAATAATACGGCTGTGTATCTCTCCTTTCATTGTTTTATTTTGGATCTTATAGTAATTATTGTTAGAGATGAGTATATTGGATAAAACCAGATCCAGCAACAAACCTTCGCTCAAAACACAAACTGAATCTTTCGGTCGGTCGGTCGGTCGTTCGTTCGTTCGAAAAAAGTACCTTAAACTTTAAAATCTCTGTGGAGTTCCTGATTGTGACTGGAGACAGAACTCTAATTAGGCATTTTAGCTCTTGGGGTAAGCAAGCATATTTGCGCCCCCTTCCAGTTTTTCCTTCATTTTTCTACTCCTGTGGCTTTGTGCGCTGGGTGGCTAATTTGCTCGCCCCACTCTGGTTACAGCCCTAACTGGAGACAAACATACCAAAATTAGAACTGGGTGGGAAAAGATGATGCAGAAAGTGGTGCTGCTAGGTCAGTAGGTGGCTTCCTTTCCTCTAAGGCAGAGTCCCAGGTGGCCAGTGCCATTTGTCCATCAAATGCCCCATGTACCATTTTTTGGATAAAGTGTAAAATTTCAGAGGTCTTGAATATTTTGATTGTTAAGGATCTCATGACTCTCTTCCAAAGTAGACTCATTATCTCTATTGTCCTAGCCCAATTCCAACTTGGGTAATTACTAAATTACTGCCTCCCTAAAATTCTTGTGGTGGTCTTAAATGGATATAGGGATTCTTACCTACCAAATGTCCGAAACTGTGCAATGTTAAGCTGCTGCTGCTTCTGTCCCCCACCCCTGAGGAGGCTACGTTTCAGTGGTGGATAAACGACTGACTCCTGTGCATAATATGTGTATTAGTTTATAAAGTATGGTGTGCTCCTTGCAGGTGAAAGACACTGTATTAATGTATGGCCATTACAATGGTTTTGGAGGAGCATCCATAACTTGGGAAGCTTTATCCGAAATGAACCTTCTGATTCTTCTTGAAGTTTGCTGATCGCTAGCCACTGCCCCAAACTGCAGCCTTGAACCCAGGTGTAGCCCAAAGGCAGCATACCAGGAACGTGAATGTAGTGATTCTCAATCACAATACACGTATCTCAAGTTTTTGTTCTTGGCCCTTTAACTCCTCCTCACTAGTCTAGGGCTCATCTGCACTGCAAACTTAACTCAGGCATGGTAGACAGCACCCCCTGAGCTATAGGCCAGACACCAAGGTAGCTGTTAATACATGTTGCTACCCCGAGATAACTGCAATGAAGACATGCAGCCATGAGAACTCACATCAGTCGAGTCATCATGGTCCTCCAATCCTTTTTCATAAGCTCCCTGACCAGACGTGGACTATCAGTCTGCCTCTGCTCACTAAATATTTTTTTTCTTCTGCTGCCTTTTAGCACCTGATCATGAATCACATCTTGGGATGGCCCAAGAAGGAATTGAGCTGGAGATATCACTTGTGTTACCTGTTATCCAAGCGGGTGGAAAAGGCATATCCCTTGGCAGAGAAGTTGTCAGTCCAAAAAGAAGAGGCAGTTGGGCCAAGAAGCCAAGACCTAAAACTGATGTTGGAATGATGTCTGGGAGTCATGCCTTCTAGCCAGAAGAAAGATGATGGGGCACTAGCCTGAGAATGGGTGGGAGGAGAAAGTGATGGTAGCAGGATATCAGTTTTACTTTAGCCAGTTCTGAAAGGCTTCATTGTCTATGGTATTTGTGTGGAAACTCCTGAAATACGTGCAGCACATTAGGGGGCGGTTAGGATCTTCCCTAGGTGAGTTCCCAAGAGATTGAGGTCTGGATCGTAGCTGCAAGATTTCGTAAACTCCAAACCCAACATCACACATCATCACGTTGAAGCAGCGGTGGGAGCTTGGAGGTCATGCAGAGCCTCACACCTGCCAGAGAGCACTAGTCAATCCAAGGCGAATGGGAGACAACATCTCATTGGGTAGTCTTTATACAGGACTTAGCAAAAGCATTGGTCAAATGTTGTCTGTTCAATAGCCCATCATATGGCAGCTGTGGAACTGAAAGACACAGCCAACACCATACACATGACCCCACCTACCCAACAGGTCTGCTCCCTGTGTGCCTCTGAGTCCTCTCTATTTGCTGCACTGGCCTGCAAAGCCCACACAGCTCTGGGAGAGCCAGCTAGCTTCTATTCTGCCTCCACACACATCAGCAATGCAACTGACAGCCACGTTCCAGGTACAAAGCCTTTAGTACTGGTGAGGCAGCAAGAAGCCAATGTGAGTCTCGTCTCCTAGGTGGCGTATGCAGGGTAGGCAGTCAGAGAAATCCTCTTCTGGCTTCTAGGTGGAGCCATCTGCTCTGGAAGCCATTGAGAGAGAATAAGTAATCAGCTCCCCAAAGTCATGTCTACAGAGTCGCCATAACCCCTCTTGAAAATGGTGTGCTGACCTTTTGGTGGGACACTGAACATTAACCCCTTGGTGCCCCTGCACAGATGCAGTGATTTCATCTTTATTGTGTGCAGTGACTTGGCTGAATTGTTTTAAGCTCTGCTACAGATTGTTCTGGGTTTTCCTTAGTCCTAAAATAGGAATAATCCAAGCAGGAAGAGCCAAAAAATCAGACTGCAGTGCCTACATTTTGAGGATATACTTGCTGTACACGAGGTGGGTTTCTCAGTGGACTGGTAAGGGAGAGAGGCGCCTTCCACTGTAGGTCTCTAGTTCAAACTCCAACCATCTCAGGGCCATTTGGTAGGCAATGCAAAATGAGTTTGGAGTGTCTTGTCCTCTAGTTGGCAGCTTCCACAGAAGGGCCAGGGAGACCGAATTACTCTCCTCTCTACAGTGGTCCCTTCAGGACAGGGGTGTGATCCATTGTGGCCCACAGCTGGCCCTTTTGGCCAGTATTAAATCCACATGCAGGGCGAGGAGTGGAAGGCAGAGCTCACAGAAGATTTGTATATGGACCAGTGAGGTGCTGAGTTCTTGTCTTTGCTCTGTGTGACCTTAGGAAATCACTTCTCCTCTCTGGCCTGCATTTGGCCCATCTTTAAAATGGGGATGATACTGAATGACTTCACATGAGTACGAATGGTGCATTCCTAGCATAGCACTTTGGAAATGGAACATTCTTTCCTGTTTGGATCCTGAACCATCGAAGTCCATGGCCATTTTGCAGTTGGATCAGGTCGCAGTGGAAGAGCCCTTCCAAAGAAGGTTGCTTTTTTCCCTCTCCCCAAAGGAAATGAGTCCAGGAGTCACGGCTTGAAGCAGTTGGGGGGAAGCAAAACAACAGCCTGCCAGCTATTTAGTGTGAGGAGAAAATCCATCTACAGACATTGTACATGGCTGGGCAGAGGTTGCTGTGTCATGTGATCTCTTCCAAAGTGGCCATTTCCCTTTCAGTTTCAGCCTATATCTCTCCTGCTCTGTAAGAGCATTAACTGCCCCTAAGGCTTTTGCTTGGGGCCATGAACTAGTGGGTTGGTCATTATGAACCATTTGACAGTGACTGATTATGCTGGGCCTTTTTGCTTAGGAAAATGTGGAACTGATTGTCTGCGTGACCCCATTTGATCTCTGGAATTCTGAGTGTAACCTGGCTTCAGAAATAATAAACCGAAATAATTAGCAGAGAAATCCTCCAGTGACGTGTCTAATTGATTGGAAACATCTGTCCCCAAGACAGGCTGGTGGTGAACATAAGAACGGCCATACTGGGTCAGACCAATGGTCCATCTAGCCCAGTAACCTGTCTTCTGACAGTGGCCAATGCCAGGTGCTTCAGAGAGAATGAATAGAACAGATAATCATCAAGTGATCCATTCCCAGCCTCCGGCAAACAGCAATTAGTCTATCCTGGCTAATGGCCATTGATGGGACCTATCCTCCATGAACTTACTTAGTTTTCTTTTGAGCCCCGTTATAATCTTGGCCTTCACAATATCCTTTGGCAAGGAGTTCCACAGTGAACAGAGACACTTCTAGGATTTCCTTGTACTGGGACCCATCTGATATTAACCCCCGTGTTTGACAGCAGACTGGGCATCTTGTGCAGGATAGCAGCTGGGGGCACAATTCTTTCACGGAAATACTGAGGAAGAGAATTGTATGTGAGTTGAGTATCTGTCTGACTTTCCTGCAATTAATCAACTGGAAAACTGAGCTCTCACCTTCAGAAAAATTAAACCAATCACTCCCCCTGTCATGTGTTAGCAAAGGCCCCATCTTCCACACATTTCACCCCGGGCTAGTCCTTCATTCTCTAGGGGGGACATGCCCCACACTTGGGAACACAGTGGTGTAGATCTGCATAATATGATCCTTCCTGTCCTTTCTCAGCAGTGAGACAAACAGTTAAGTGTGCGCATTTAAAGTATCATTGGTAGCATCTCAAGGAACACCCACTGAAATGAATGAGGCAGTTTTCACCTCAAAGCTATTGTTTCAGGCTCACTGCAAATTCAAGCAGATGTTTAATGTCATGTTTTGAATGTTCTCTTCACAGTCCTAACATTTAGAGAATGCTTTTTTAAAATGAAAGCTGAGGCTGCAGAACAATTGAGACATCTCTCCACGCCTCCAGCTAGTCCTTCATGGCAGGTGTGCCTTGCCGCTTTGAGAAATGCTGCTCTACAGTGAAGTTCACTGTAGTGCGGAGGGACAGCCCACAGCAATGAAGCCCTATTTTGAATTGTTAAATGGTGCTTTTCACAGGGGTGAATTTCACTCATACTACCTATACCCAGCTAATTATTTATTTTCCATCTAGCTAATGACTTAGCTCTTGTTTTCTGTTCACATCTTATCTGCAGGCTTTGATTTGCACAATCTTCATGGTAATTCATAGTTTGACCCCCTGAGGTGAACTCATTTCACTCCATGGAATGTTTGTAAACTACTGTATTTGCTTTGATTAAACATAGAATGTGATTGGTCACCTAAGTCACATGATATTGTTTCTACTGCATGATTGGATGGTGGCAACTTTAAAATGGCTTCATGAACACTGCCAGTATGAGCATTTCCATGGAGGGGAAGGATCTAGGCTGGGACTCAAGAGATTGTCATGGCCAGGACATGGGTGGTTTGACATCGCAGTCAGAGCAAGAGTTGGGATCCAGGCCAGGTCAGATGCCAGGCCAGAGTCTGAGATATGCCAGAGGGCAGTCTATGAATCAGGTGTTAGGAAGCAGGCAGCCCCAGGTTATCAGAAGACCAGAGTCAGGCACTAGGAATGAGTAGCACAGGGGAAGCCCAATTGCATAGATGGCTTCCTATTCTATTCCTGTGCTTGGTTTAAATAGAAGCAGAGAACCAGTCAGGACCCCCAGACTTCTCCGAGTCAGATCCCAGGACTGGAATCCTGTCAGAGGTGACTTCTAGTTCAGGCAACTGTTGTCAGGTCACTGAGTAGCAGGTTCAAATGTATTGGCACCTATGACCCCTGTAGACCTCAGTTTGAGACTTGCTGTTCTTGATAGAGGCCAAGGTTCAATTCTCTGCCCTACTAAGACACCTTGTGTCATCCAAATCATTTCGTTTCTCTCTGTTTCAGTATCCCATCTACACAATGGAGATAAGGGCACCACCCTACCTCACGGGGGTATTATGAAGATTAAAAATAGTAGAGAAGTGCTTACAGTAGAGAGAATATTCACCTCTGAGATGCTTTTCCTTTTCACAGAAGTTCTTGGGAGCACAAGGAAAGCTGTGCATCCCAGTGTTCATGGCAAACTCACGAATGCCGTCAGAGGGAATTTGTGATTTCCATTCAAATGATGTTTGCAGTTTTTTCCTGGCAATACTGTTTTGCCTAAACCTTTTTGGACAGCCACAAAGGTGCCAGTCCATAAAACCGGGAACACTGTCTCCTGGAGACTTGCAGAGTTCTCCTTTGCACAAGAGCCTGGTTCCATTGTTACCCATGGTTCCTCAACCCAGTAACTTTTCGTCTCTGCGAGTTGGTATCAGGGAATAAACTAAAGGGAATGCGATACCTCTGCCTGCTATATGGCTGGTATAGACAAGTCAAAGCCAAGTGCTTTTAACTTAAAACTTTACTTTATTAGTTTCCAACAATTCCCATTGGAATTACCTTTACCTTTATTAGCCTTAAACTCATAGAAAGACGATAGATTGTTAGAGTACCCCAGAACTGATAGTCATCCCACAAGTCTGAGGCAGCCTTCGGATGAATCAGTCACAGGTTTCCAGATGGCCGTCGCACCTGGAGATTTTTTCAACGTAGCCATGAAGTGATCTGCCTGACTCAGACTTGTTACCTCCCTCTTAAACCCCAAAAGTTACAGAGACATGTTGACGAAAAGAATGTTACGTAGCTGACCAAACAAATCCATCACGGGGAAGAAGCAGGAGTTACAAAGACATGTCACCAAAAAAAATTGTTAAGCAAGCAGTCTTAAACTAGAAGTCTAGCAATAATTTCCTCATAGCTGTAGTCCTAAAATATATCCAGACTTCCTGTTTTTCACAGACATTTGCCCCAGCATATTCAGAGAGAGAGAAAACACAGAG
This sequence comes from Emydura macquarii macquarii, assembly GCF_026122565.2. Taxonomy (NCBI): domain Eukaryota; kingdom Metazoa; phylum Chordata; order Testudines; family Chelidae; genus Emydura; species Emydura macquarii. The sequence goes on along the minus strand of NW_027133607.1, from coordinate 5,881,681 downwards.
CCAGGCTCACTTCATGTGTTCACTGTCTTGCCCCTCCATGCTAAGTTCCTGCAGAGGCCTAAAAATGGGTAAAAGCAGCAAGCAGAATAATTGGTAGTCCATCCTAGTAATTGGCTTGGACACCTGGCTGGTTGCTAAAACGCCCCTGTATACCATTTAATGCAGAAAGGGCCAGGAGGAAGAAAGATCATGGCCTTAACCCCAGTCAGCTGATAGAACTGGCAGGCAACACAGGGGATGCATTGGCATAGTCTGTGTTATATTTGCCTCTAGTGGCTGTTCTGCTAGAGAATTACAGCCTAGTGCAGCTACCAGCTAAGGGAGTTGTCCCGTTAGCTAAAGCAGTACATGTCTGTGTTGCGGTGTTGGGGCTCTGTGGTTCAAACCCTGCTTGAGGGACTGTTCTCTTCATCTTCTTTATACCATTCCCTTTGCTGAGGTATCTGTTACACGCATTACATCCCCAAGGCATAGCCATGAGTTCCCTCTCTGTGTGCATAGATGCTCCAAGAGGCATTGGCTTCACTGACGTGCACTTTGCAATATGCTCTGTGTTTTAAAGTCACAGTTGAACCCTGTGTCATCAACTAAAAATGGAGAAAATGTCATAAGCATCAAAGCAGGATCTGCAGAGATTACTGCATTTTGAAACAAACAGTAGCTGTATAAACACTAAATCAACATTATTTCCAGGGGCAAGTGATGGATCTATTTAGCACCTTTTGATCATTTATTTTTATTAATTTTCATGGCTAAACAGGCAAAAGTGCTTGCAGTAAATATTACAGATTCTCCACGCTCCCACACAGGCCAAATGAACCCTCCTCCCTTTTCTCCGTCAGACTATATTTCTTTTTTAAACAGACAATCAATCCATTTACTACTAATTGTGACATAAAATTCACATATGAGCCGATAACCATCCAGATTCACTGATTCTTCCACCTGCCTGCATGGGTATCTGTTCTGAAGGCTTTAGGAGGGTTATTCTTTCTGCCTAAAAGAGCAGCAAGATGTTTGAGGCTTGTGTTTGTAGATGCTTGTGTTGGGGGGGGTGGGGCGGGGGAGAGGTGAATTGCACCCAAGGTGAAAAATTGCAGGTTTTGGTCTGTTTTTCTCAAAAGAAAAAATGGGGGCAGATTATTTAGTGTTAATCCCCAATTTCCCCTGTGTCCTACAGAAGCCACAGGCAATTTTTATTGGGCAGATGAGAGTTTCTTGAAAAATTGGTATTTGTTTTGGTCCTGGATCAGATGCCTGGAAACTTGTTATATATCTCAGTGAGATTAATTTTTTTGCCATTTATTTCTAGCCACTATCCTACCCTGGAAAAGAACAATCTGTCTTCTCTGATGCAAATTTAAACTTGGTTTAATATGAAATGTGGGGAATTATAATCTGCTTCATTCGCAGCAATGACTGAGGTTTGCTTGGTTCAGGATCTAAAGTCAGGGAGCAAAAGCTTTATGGCACTTTTGCACTTCTCTGCTTCTGGGGCTCCCTGGGGGCTAGTTCAACCCCTGGTGTATGTCAGAGCTCCCTTAGGGCTGCTCTAACTTTTACCAGCTGTCTCCAGAAAGATGTTGGTAAATTGAAGATGGTTCACAGAAGAGCCATGAGAATGACCTGAAAGATCAGAAGACATGCCATATGGTGATAGACTTAAAGAAGTCTATCTATTTAGCTAAACAAAGAGAAGGTTAAGAAGTGATTTGATTACAGTCTATAAGTACTTACATGGGGAACAAACGTTTAATAATGGCTCTTCAAACTAGCAGATAGAAGTATAACAAGATCCAGTGGCTGGAAGTTGAAGCTAGACAAATTCAGACTGGCAATAACACATACATTTTTAACAGTGATAGTGATTAACCATTGGAGCAATTTACCAAGGATCATGGTTGATTCTCCATCACTGGCAATTTTTAAATAAAGATCGGATTTTTAAAAAAAAGATATATTTAGTTCAAAAGGAATTTTTTGGGGGACATTCTATGAGCTGTGTTATGCAGGAGATCAGACTAGATGATCATAATTGTCCTTTTTGGCCTTGGAATCTATGACTCAAAGGACCCCTTCCAGCCCCTGGAAATAGCTGAGGTATAGAGATGCTTCAGCCAGACCCCATATGTGGGGGGCTGTACAAATGGTGGAGAGAAACACAGAACTGATCTGCAAACTCTATGATCCTTGGTGTTTCCCTACTCTCAGGAAATTCCCAGCTGTCTGGATCTGCCAGATGTATGTCAGAAATTGAATGCAAGGGGGCCACATCAGAGAATTGGTCCCAGTATTTCAAGCAGAAACCTTATGATTTGTATATGATAAACTATACAGTATAGTGTGTCTTTATTTATAATATGGTGGACAAACATCCCAACATACATGTATATAACATATATCTATGCACACTTACATAGGGATCTCAAAGGATTTTACGCCATATAGTCCTGACCCTGCAACCCTGCTGTGCTCAAGCCCCCCTGAAGTTAGTGAGAGCTTTGAGGACCCAATGAGATATATAGGGATCATCATCACTTTTCCCACCCCTGACGTGCATCTGGCGTGGAAGGCAGCAGCTGTTTAACGGCACCATTATACTAATGTGTCTGCAAATACACCAGGAAACTGGTGAGGGGACTATTTGGATAATGGAGTGGTTGAGATAATAAAATTAGAATTGTATTCCTAGCCTCGGTTGGGTGGACGGGAGTTGTCTGTTTCAGTTTTTCAGAGCATCCCCTGGTTTTTTTTATTCCCCCATGACAGTCCTGGGAGAAAAGGGGGAGGATTGGCGAGGAAAAGGAATAATGATGACACTTTGCGCTTAGATGCCACAGTGCCTTTATCGCTATTATACTAACAGATGGGGAAACTGAGGCATTAAGAGATTAAGTGACTTGCCCAAATCTGTGTAAGAGCTGAGAACAGGGAGCCCAAGAGTTCTGACCCTGTCCTGTGCTCTAACCACTAAACTACTCTGAAAAAGACAGAATCTGGAGCATGACTATCACTTGAGAACCCAGCAGAGATCAGCTCTGGTTTAATTTAACCCAGGAGTGCTGCTGGCCTTGGCTCTGAGAGTTCAGGACATTTAATGCATATGGATGAGTAGAAGCAAGATGTGAAGAGGGGGTGGGGGGGAGGAGACAGAGATGTGCAGCCAGTTGACGCTGAGTGTTTTGTTTTCTACAGCCAAGGGCTCTTCACAATTGGGCTTGATGTGATTTATATTTACTTTAGCCCGTCTACATACTGGGATGTGATGCACAGGAAATTCTCTGCAGTCACAAAGCCCTGAGGGATTAAGGGCCTGATCCACTCCTATTGAAGTCAATAGAAAAAATTACCATTGGCTTCAATTGTTGTTACATTGGGCCCTCAGAGAGAATGTGGCTGCTGGCTAAAGCAGTGCACGAGTGTTAGGAATCTGCCTATTTATCTGATCTGTTTATTGTATTTGTAAAGTGCCCATCACCATGGTATCTAGACTCCTGGGTTCTTTTCCTGTTTCTGCTGACGATTTACTGAGACCTTGGGCAAGTCACTTAATCTCTATGCACCTTGGTTCCCTTCATGTGTAACAGAGTATAATATATATGAAGGATGCTTTTCTGTTCATCTAGCAGACGGATGGGTTCCTGAAAGATGACACATCTGCTACATGTGGCAGGGTCTGTGGGCTAGCTTGATGTGTAGATCATTCTTACTTAGGCAAAGTCACCTTGGTCAAGAACCTGTGAAATTTTAATGTTGCATATTGACACACTTAGGGCATCTAAGTAAGTTCTTCATGAAGAAATCGATATTTGTCTGACGTTTCAGTGGATAATGTTGCTTTTCTCTGATTTTTCATTGGATTCTACTAGCTTTTACCAAATTCACTAAATGGGGTATGGAGGGATCTATAGTCACATAGTTAAAAGAAGAAATGCTCTTTGGTGTGTTTACCCACTTTGGCCGCCAGTGAGGTTTGTTTGCTTTCTTTGTGCATTTCATTCAACTTAGGCAGCAAGGCTGGATTGGCCTGGTTAGCCAATTTCACCCTCTTTGTCTAGTCATTTTCACTTTTTCTGAGCATTGCACACTGCTGGTCTGTTTGGGTTCCCAACTCCGCAAGAGACAGTTTACAGCCAGAAGTTAGGCATGTAGACAGATGCCATGGTGATGAGTGCTCTGTAAACACAAGAGATGAAAAATAAAACTTACTTCAGATGAAAAGCTCTGCTCCTGTTCCCAATGAAGTCGATATCGGAACACTCCACTGATGTCAATGGCTCAGGATCTGTTCCAGTAGCAAGGAGTGCTGTGTGGCAGATTTTAGGTGGGACCCGAGCTACATATTTGCTCCTTAATAAAAGGCAGATTTGCAAAGTCCTATCTGTCCTCCGCTGTTGCTGTCAGGCTAATCAGTTAAGTCCTGTTGCTTTGGAGCCCCTTAGTGGAACGCTATGTGGGACTCTAGATCATCTGTTCTACGTGGTCTATGGTTTAGAAGAGCTATTCAGCTAAATCATTAACAGTGAAAGGAGCATCGGCTTGGGATGAAGATACATTTAGTTCATTCTGATGTAATCACTTTTTGGTGTGTCCAGCTGTCTTGGTCGCAGAACCATTACCAAGTGGTATCAACTCACCACCCATTTGCGGCCCATTTGCCCAAGTGACAGGCAATGGGGCACAGGGCCTTTCTCTTCTAGACCACCAGTTCAGATGCTGCCCAGGTTCACAGTGACTGACAGTTGAACCCATCTAAGGCCAGTTTGATGGCCTTTGTGAAAATCTAGAAGTCCTAGAACACAATCCTGTGCCACTGAAGACGATGGGAGGTGTGCTCTTGATTTCAGTGGGCATAGGATCGGGCCTATAATCTACCTACAAGGACATGGGGGCTTTTTTTACAAAAAACACCTTCTCTGCTGGCACCAGCTGACTCCCTCATGGATCTCCGCTCTTATATGTTGATATGGTCCCACCAGGGCAGGGTTGAGTCATGTTGGTGGGGAAGCTTACACTGGTGGAGAATCCTGTAGCTGTTCTATGGATATCCAGAGGACATCAGTCTCCTGGGCTGTCCAGTTTCGGTAGCACCGAATTTTAGAAAAGGAGGTCTGTCGCCCCAGGAAAATGAAATAGGAAACCCTGACAGAACATTACCTCTAGAGTCATGTCTGTGCTCTTCCATAAGTGCTAATTATTTATTCAGCGGAGAAGGAGAGCGAGTAATGGTCTTACACGTGGTGCCCTATTAAAAAGTGTCACCACTTAACTGGAGGTCAGGAACTGCTCTCTTTATGAATGACATAGTAATTTCATAAAAAAGCTTTTTCATTAATTAAAATCCTTTAACATTATATTGCATCCCAGCTTTGGTAAAGAAGTACCATTTTCCAATCAATACATATTACCATGTTTCCTAGAAAGGCGTTTTCACCCCTTTACCAATTATCAGATCAAACTAATTGGGTATATTTGAAAGCACTTTGTGTCTCTAATATCCGTTAACTAGATCAGAGCAGTGATTCTCATGTCCTTATGGACTCTTGTCCATATCAGTAGTCCCGAAGAGTGTAAAACAGTATTTGGTTTCATTTAGTTGACATTTCAATCAATGCCAGGGCAAAATAATAATTTGGTCCTGTCCTTTTTCTAGAAAGGCTCAGAGAAAGGGGAAGGCCTTGTGGTAAAGGCATTGACTTAGGAGTCAAGGAGCTCACATCCAGTCCCCTGTGTGACCTTGGGCAAATCACTCTCTGTGCCTCAGTTTCCCATTTGAAAAATGAGGTTAATACTTTCGTACTCCCCTTTTTTGTTTGCCTTGTCTAGTTACTGTCAGCTGGTCTGAGCAGAGCCTATCTTACTGTGTGCGGTGTGTGTGCAGTGCCTAGCGCAATGGGGCTCTGATCTTAGTTGAGGCTTCTAGGTCCTACCACAATAGGTATATAATAATAACAAGCACTGGATGTAGAGTGGAAGGAAGATGCTTTGACTCCAGATCCCTAACCTCAGAACTGGCTCTTCTGCTGCAAGTCCTTGCACAGCTTCAGCACCCAATGCTTTCCATCCAAATTGTGGGGACTCAGCACCTCTTATGACTTGTGAACCAGCAAAGCGTTCTCCCCCTCAGCTGAAATGAATATTCTTGTTCCAGTCCCTCTGTACTAACAGCCTAAAAATTAATTGTCTGTGCACATGAGAGGTGAGCGACCAGGTGCCCATGAATGCACAGTGGAATTATTGAGCAATTCGGCTTTAATTAACTGCGTCAGGAAGACGGGATTGAGGTGGTCGGTGGCAGCAGCATTGCTCCGATGACATGAACGAATGGCTGCTGCCAGGAGATGATGGAACTTACCCGAGGAATATGGAAAGCTATTTTAATGTTGGATTCCTTTGAGAAAGCTGGAACAATAGCCAATAACCATAAAATCACTGGGGCAAAGCTGCAAACACATGAGGGGCATCCCTCAAACACTTAGCCCGGGGAAGAAGGCTCTTTATCAATGAGATGGGATCACAACAGAACCGGCAGCTTTAAAGCTGCCACCAGTGGGGCAAAGGAGACCTCAGACCAAAATTTCCTGGTGAGCATCTCAACTGCCATAGAGGAAACAGTCCTGGGAGTTCTGAGTCCTGGGTTCTATTCCCTGATGAGCCACTCCTTTTCTAAGATAAGATGCCAAGGCCTTTGTGTATCTCATATTCCCTCATTTGTAAAATTGGCATAAAACCAGCGTATCTTACAGGGGTGCTGTGAGGTTTAATAAACAATATTTTATGTGTATATAATACCTTTCATCCCAGTATTAATAGGCTTTCACACTGGAATGCAGCCATCTCTGGGGTGGAGGGTCATAGAGAATAGGCAGGATATTGCATACCAGTGGGAGGAGGAACAATTTTGACCAAGAGCACAGGGACAAATATCTTTTACAAACAATGCCATGGAGATTTAGGCCCCAATTCAGCAAAGCAGTTAAGTGTGTGCTTAAAGTTAAGCAAGTGCTTAAATGTGTTGCCTGAATCATGGCGCCACTGTCAATCTCTGTACATATTTGTAGAACTCCCTTCACCATGGCACATGCATGCAGCACCTAGGCTTAAGAGGTCTCATCTGAAAGTCCCCTGCACACTAACGTGCTGCTTCTCAGCTGTTCTACTTGGGAAAAATGAAGTGCTGAGTCAATCTTGCTGAGGTTGGACCTGTCTTTCCAAGAAATCTAGGTATTTTGAACTTGAGATTTAGCCAACCTGCATGTATATACAGTGCTTTGAGCCCCTCAGATAGAAGATGCTCTAAGAGCCTGATCCAAAGCCTGTTGTCAGTGGGAAGCTTTGGCTCAGGCCCTAAATATACAGTATTATTCTGTACCATCTCTTATTTCATAGGCAGATGTTTCAGAAACACATTTAATTCCCTTCACTTGGCATGCTCATCACTTGCTGGAACTGGGCCTGAAACAATGCAGCCATTAGTGCTGGGATTCATCCTGCAGAGATGCAGCTTTGATGGCTAGGGTGTATCTGTTCATTGGTGTGTGCGTGCGTGCGTGCGTGCGGGCCAGAGTTCTTGCTCCAGAATGTGACTGGACATGTTCTATGCACCTCTGCTGGTTGACAGTGCCAACCCAGCTCCTTCAGCTCTTCAGGAAGTGGGTATCCTCCGCACCAAAGCTCAGGGATCTCAGAGCTGAATCCCACCTCCCTTCTCATTTGCCATTGTTGCATCAGTGATCTTTACAGTGAAGATGAACTAAGCTATGGGCACCTTTTCATTGCGCAAGGCCACTCAGTTAGATCTCAGGCTACTTATCCAGGTTCCTGCCTGAGCTGGGAATTGAGATTTTCTTCCACTGGGGAAAGCTTTTCTCATCCCTTCATGAAGTCCCAACAGTCTCCACACCCAATCGTTTTTATTATGCATTGTCTTCTTTCTCATGGCTCCTGTGTTGGATAACTTGTCCCTAAAGCTGAGGTGGTCTGGATCCAGATCACTCCGTTGGGGCTGTTCCCAAAAAGGCCAGAAGGGGGTTCCTCAGCCTACCCAATTCTTGTGGCCTAGGAGTGAAAGACCATGTGTTAGCCTCAGACTCGGGTCTTCTCTCTGGTTTGTGTTACACACTTGTTGGTGCTCTAGGCCAGGCCCTGTTGCTGGGATTTTCTTGTTTGTTTACCTAGTGTGTGGGTGCATAATTTACTTTCCAAAAGGAAGACTCCCTTGCTGTTGTGGTGAAGAACTGGGGCTCTAATGAGTGAGATCCAAGTCTGGTTTCCGAAGACAAGGGGATAAGTCCCAACCTTAGAAAGGGAACCACAGTGCAGTGACGTTGCTGAGGGATGACAGAAACCCTGGGTTAAGTGGCGGTTCCATAAATCAGTGGTTTCAGCCAGGCTTGGGCCCCTAGGCTGGGAAGCAGAGTAGAAGATCCCTTACTCCCCGAGGCTGGCTGGCTTTGGCAGTGAGGCTGTGCTGTGCTATGTAGCAGAGGGTTGAAAGTTCAAGCTTGGTAGTCATAACTGAAGTCGGATTAGCTGACCTGGGTTTTCTTAAAGATCTTGTGGTTAATGAAGGACACAGACAAAGCTTTAGGTGAAATGTCCTGTGGGATCCTCTTCCTTTACCCCTACAGTCCCACAGATCCAGCACTTGGGCAGCCCTCCCTCTGGTTGAAGGGGATGACCTCAGCTCCCTTCGGCACTCGACTGTGCTGCTGATGGGCTGGCCAGGGTCTGAGTGCATCGCATCTTCAGTGAGCTGATCCCACTGTAGCAGCCCAGAGAAGTTCCCATCTGCTCCTTACGTGGGAGGGTGGGTTCATCACAGGTTGGGATTTTTTTTTTTTTAGTTGGTCAGTGCCGGTTTTCAAACAGAGGTTGCCAGGGCTGAGATTCAGAGCCAGTGGCAGGGTGGCTATTGCTAATCCACGGGATGCTGAGCTGCTGAAGCCTGGCCAAGTGAATTAACCACAGGGAGATTAGTACTCAGTATCTCAGCATTTAGTTCAGTGTTTCCAAATGGCACATTAATTCCTGGCAGGTGACTGGCCAGTGGCTGTGATGGAGCAGGCGGAGAGGAAGTACTCTGGAGTAATTGAAAGGTTAAATGAACCACAAAGCACCTGGCTTTCTCAACGAAGGTGTAGTCATACATTGAAGGATGCAAGCCTGACAGCATAGTAGGTCCCAGGTCAGGCATAACTCAGCAGGGTCACTACTCTGGTGGAGCCCAAGGCAGAACTGGTGGGAGCAAGGGGCAAGGAGAAGGTTGTTGGCCATGGAAATTCCAGAGCTGATTAAATCTAATAGAGAACAAAGCTGCCAGTATTCAGAGCGCACTGTAAGGCCTAGCTCTCTGCAAAAACACAATAGGGTCCCGTGTGGACAACTGCTAGCCATTCTTGGGAATGGGTTTGCTGTGATGGCACATGGGAAATGCCTGAGATAGACTGAGGTGCCTACTTTGCTAAACTGAAACCCTCAGTTTTTACACTTGTCAGCCCTGCAGAACGGCCAGATTCCTGTTCAGATCATGACATTCCTTCTGAAGTTTCCATTGCATTCAGAATTCTTCACTTCCTCCTGTAAACTGCTGGACAACAGTGTGGGGGTATTGTTCAGCAATCGCAGGGTTCCACCCCAGACATGTCTGCATTGCAGTTGTAGCAGAGTGCTTTCGGTGGAATACCGTAACCTATCAAAAGACTTCCTGGTTTTTACTGTGCTGCACACCATGGCTGCTAAGAATATTGCCATGATAACAGGGATAGAATTACAAAAACAGAGGTCCTTGTTACTTGAGTTAAAGGAGAATCTCCATCAACAATTAGCAGTGTGGAGCCTATGACTCTCAGTTAAGCTGTTCTTCTTCCATCCATTGAAGGGCAGTGAGGCACATGCATCATACAGCAAGATAGTCTTAAAGTGCTTTGGAATCCTTCAGGTGACAAATGCTATATAATTTAGTGATGGGCTTGAACCAAAACCCGATTCATACACTAAAGAACTTTGAGAAGATGAGGCTATGGACCCAAACTTCATGACTCAGAGTAATTAGTGGTTACAGGAGATCACGCTGCATCATCAGTAATAATGACCAGGACTGGAACATCAAATGGTGCAGAGGGTCAAGCTAAAGATGAAATGGCATGGTTATGTGTGGACTAGAAAAGAGCTGTAGCAGATCATTATTGGCAGAGTTGTGAGCAGCCTAATACTGGAATAGCTCAGGGGAGCAGCAATCCCATTGCTGGAGTTCTCTGTGTGGTCTAGAACTGGAAAAACAAAAGATGCAGCAGCTCCCAAAAGAGATTAAGTGGATCTAATACTACATCTACACTTGGACCTGGGATGTGATTCCCAGCTCAAGGAAACATGCTTATGCTAGCTCTCTCTGAGGTAGCTCTTTAGAAATAGTAGTGTCACCACAGAGTAGCACGGGCAGTGGTGAACAGCAGCATAGGCCACTCATCTGGAATACAAACCCACTAGGACCCGCTGAGTATGTACTAGGGGTGGTGAGCCTCGCTACTCTGTTACTTTTAGTGTGCTAGCTAGATGAAAGCTAGTGCGAGTAAGTCCGCTTGTGCTGGGACTTGAACCCTCTAGCTTCAAGTGTAGACATAGCCACATATTGTGCAGAACTATCCATGAGCACCACATGTGTGTCTGCCATAGCAGTCCAGGGCAGAAGCCCAAGACTAGATTAGCAGGACCAGCGCCCCAGCTCTGGGTGAAGTCCATTAGCAGAGCTCTGTATAAGAAGTATGAACAGCATCTTTCATGCTGCACATGGCTCTAGCCTGGCGCATGAACATCCACCTACTGCTTTCAAACTGAAAACGGTCAATCTGCCCTTTTAAAGTGCATGTGAAACTGCCAATTTCTTTAATGCTGCTTCGATATTTACAGCATGTAACACATTTCAGGGGTGCAAATAAACTTTGAGCCTGCTTTGTAAAAATAAAATCTCAGCTTTGCCTCATATATATTCTCTCTCTCTCATTGTATGTGCAATGAGCTAGACATTGATTCAGAGTTTTTGTTGTTGCGCTGCAGGGGGGAAAATATTCTATCATAAATATTTGATTGCAATCATGTTGTTACGTATTGTAATAACATAACAGCAGCGGTGAAGACTGCACTGGCAGTCACCTTCAGCACTTGGGCTCCTGGACAGCTCCTTTTTATTACTTGTGATCCAAGGGGCATGTCTACACCGCAGTTGGGTGGGTGCTTCCCCGCACTGATAGATAAACATGCACTAGCTCTGCTCGAGCCAGTTTACTAAAAAGAGCAGTTTGGCTGTGGCAACTCGGGCTCGCCACCTGTGTACATACCCAGAGGGTCAAGTGGGTGAATTCGTTCACCTTGGGGATTAGTAGTAAATTTGTAGGTTTCAGTCTGTTTGTCTGCCTATAATGTGTGTTTGGTCTGAGTGTGTGTGTGTATTCAAACAGAGTAAACACACAATTATAGATAGTTTGATAGATTATAGAAAGTTGTGTTTAATGTGTCTATATGAATACGCTATAGAGAATCATCTATCTGTAATGTGTGTATGTTTCCTGCATGTGGGTAGAAGTGCACATATATAAAACTTTTTGAACATGTCCAGAGACAGTTTCATTTTGCTCTAAATTGACAGGCTGATGAGTTGATCTGAATTTTAAGCTATGAATAGGCAGTTGTAGCTCAGTGTATAATTCTCTGCTTTAACCTTCACGACATCCCCATCCAAGTGGTTTTTAATGGTTGAATTTATAAAGAACTTGCCCTTCTGGAAGGGGAAGAAGGGAAGTGACCCTGTGACAGGCTGCTCTACTCACTGCTGGATGGTGCTGTCTCCTGGCGGTTCTGGGGATTAGTTTGGTTAAGGCCGACAGCCCGTCCAGCAGTTACACCCCTCGGTTTCTCCTCTGCCGCCGCTTTCCGGGGCCGCAGCATCCGCTCCGTCACTCTGTCCTGTGGCCAGTTCACTACAGTGGTTCCCCTTCTCGGGGGTGGGGGTGGGTGTTCCTCAAGGTTCCTGCTCTCCGGCAGTCTTCTGCTTCACAGGGCCGCTCCTGTGCAGGGGAACCCGGGCCCACCCTCTCCTCCAGGTTCCAGCTCAGGGACTCTATACACAGAAGCCAAAGTCCATTCCCTGTGACTTCTGCTTTTCCCTGAGCCGCTTCCATATCTCCTGACCTTCCCCATTCCTCTGGGTTTGCCAGTCTCTTCACTCCCTCCTCCCAGGGAGTAACTTTAGGCAGCTCAACTCTGCAGCCCCCAACAGACCTCCCTTTTCCCAGAGAGTGCCTGCAGACTGCATCCTACTACCCCTGCTGCTTCCATTTTCCTGTCTTTTGTAGAAGCTCTGCCTGTCTCTCGCAGGTGAGCTTTTTTCTAATTAGCTGCCTCTGGCCTAAAGCTCCCCCATTTGCAGCCTAATTAGCTGACTGGGCCCATCTGGCCCAATTCCGCACTTGCAGGACCAGTGTGGGGAGTATTCCCTATCACGCCTGTGTATGTTGTGTCTGATTGGGAATAACGTCACTTTTAGGATAAAACTGATACAATTCCACCAAAGTAATAGACAATCCTTGTTTTTGAAGTTATGATGGTGATTATTTTTATTACAGTAGCATGGAGAGGCCCTGGCTGAGATCATGCCCCTATTGTGCTAAACACTGTACATACACATAGTGAGAAGGAGTCCCTGCCTGAAGAGGTTACAATCTCAATAGACAAGTCAGAAAAAGGTTTGAAGAAAGGAAGAACAAAAGGGATTTTTCTAAAATATCCACTGAAGATACCTCAAATTTACCATTTTTCCTCAATGTGAATTGTCTGTGGAGGGGGCTGGTGAACCAGAAATGTGTCAGTCAGTTTCCAGGAGCTGATCCCAGCGAATGTGGGTTTGAGGGCCATGGGATGGAGCTAATCAAAACTGCAGCCCAAGCACAGGGGCTGTTGAAAGCAAGAGGATAGTTCTTACTCCCTGTGTAGCTGCACAAATGGAAGCCATGATCTGGGCCTATACAGTCTGGAGGAAACCTGTTGAAAAAGCATTAAAATAGACCTTTTGGAATTGCTTTATCTGTTAAATGTCAATACCAAATGAGGCACTGGACCAAGGACTCAGTGCCATCTTTACTGGGGCAGAGAAAGAGGAAATAGGGGATCATAGTGTATCCGGTTAGAGGTTGCCTGGAGGACGGAGTTTTGGGTTAATCTATATCCCACCAGCTCATTAAAACCATTGATCACTGGCTAAGTTTGGTTTTGTGTTAACATCATGTATTGTATTAAACTGTGTACGTTGGAAGGCTCTGGTCCTGCAGTCTCATATGAATGGATGAACTGCTGCTCTGCACAGAGTCCCATTGATATGTGTGTTAAATCAGTGGCAAGATTGGACCAAACTGTTTATTAATGTTTGGCCTGATGCAGGGGTCTTGCTCACATGAATGATCCCACTGATTTCAATGGGACTACTCCCCTAAGCAAGATTACTCAGGTCCGTGGGAGCTGCATTATCAGGGCCTAGTGGATTGAGCACTGGACTGGGACTTGAGAAAGCTGGGGTCTGTTGCTGGCTCTGCCACTGATCTGCCGTATGACCTGGGGAAAGTCATGGCATGGCTCTGTCCCTCAGTTTCCCTTTGCACTTTGTCTGTTTAGATTGCAATTCTTTGGGGGCAGGGACTGTCTCTCACTCTGGGTCTGTGTAGCTCTCAGCACACTGGAGCCCTGATCTCAGTTGGGGACTCTGCATGCTACCATAATACCAACATTATGATGGATGTAAACATTTACTTTGCTATTATGTGTGATCTATTGCCTACATTTAAAGAGAACCGATCCCCAGGTCCATACACGTGTGTAAATGAGCATGCAGGCATCACCAAGCTCTGTGCTCTTTACTCACTGATTTCAGTGGGAATTTGCCTGAGTAAGGACTGAGTAAATCCCAAGAGAGGCGCTCAGGATAGGGCACTTTGCAGGATCAGGCCTTAGGGATACAAGACTCCTTTTAGAAAAACCAAAGCCGGACAATGACCGGGCTCCAACATGCTGTTGCTTTCTATTATTTTTGCCAGTTGCTTAGGCATGTTCCAGGCGATTCCTAGTTAGAAGTGGGTCTGGGTCCATATTTCCCTTAATGCGGTATGGCTGCTTCCTCTGACCTCTGCCAAACTATCTATTACGTCAGCTCTGCTTCTCCTCGCTCCTGATCGCATTATTAAAACACACAGTGGTGTCTCTCAACTCAACAAAATTTAACAATGGTGGCAACAGAAGAGGATAATAAAGATAAATCTGCTGCTCGCCACTCACACAGAGGAAAAATGAAAGTAGCGATGGAGTGAGTTGGAAAGCACAGTGCTATTCAGTGAAGTGACTCTAGATTAGAAAGTGCCTCTCTTTATTCAGCGGCCAATAGGCAGCAGCTCCCTGGGTGTCGTCAAGTCACATTGGCTAACTTGAGCAAAGCAGTGGTGCAGTCCCATTGACAAGGCCCTGGACTGGGACATGGGGGACTTGGGTGCTGTTCTCAGCTCTGTCATTGACACATGGTGTGATCTTGGGCAAGTCCCTTCACCTCTCTTCTTCCCCCCTCTCTTCCCTCCCATGGACTTTGTCTGTTTTGATGGGACCTACTCTCACTATGGGAGTCCACAGCTCCGTGGCAGCTTCTAGGTCCTAATATAATCCCAATAACAATACGTCTTATTGAAAGAGTTGGAAAGCACAATGCTGGTCTGTACAGTGACTCTAACAAGGACATTTTCTGTCTCCACATCCAAATATCAGATCCCTGGGAGTCTTCAAGACACGGCTGCTAATTTTACCAACAGAGAGCAACCCTTTGCCCTCTGTACAGGTGAGCAAATCCCATTGAAGCCAATGCATCTATCCTTACCCTCCTTAGCCATACAAAACCTGGAGAGCTGTGGGAGAGTGAGTCTCTTAATTGATGTGACCCATCAACTAAGTTCTGATGGCAGAATCTTCACTGCCAGTGCAAGAGCTCAGCTGGGTTTTGAGATCCCAGGTGCAGCTTGCAGAGCTGGAGGTATGAAAATAAACCCATTTTTGACTTGTAAAATAACTTGATCTGGCAGCCATTGAGACAGCTGCTTTCTCACTATGTCTGTGCTTCCCAAATACACAGTAACTTGGAGCATTTGCTGTTTAATGGTAACGCCTGGAATAAACACCCTTCTAATTGCAGTCTTTCCCCCCCCGCCCCCACCACCAGGGTTGTTAAATTGTTAAATGTTTGCAGCATCGATCTAAACAGCTGAGCATGAAATGCTGAGCTGTAGTTGAGACCTCCTGCAAGCTCAATAAACTTAATGGACATCCTCAGGAACTTTAACTGGGAAGATTTAGTTCCCGAGAAGGAACTTTGCTGTTATCCCTCGTTTTGCCAGTAACAGCTGTTCACACTGTGAGAGGCTCAAACACTGGCATTGAGCTGAGCCTGAATCACCAGAACAAAATTGAGGTGCGGATGGGGTGGGGAGATCAGTACAGCTCAGTGCAGGCTCCAACTGCTTCAGGATGAATAGGGGAAGACCAAACAAACTGGCTTAGGGCTTGATCTAGCTGAGCCCCTGCAATTGTGATTGAGAGCTATCTGAGCAGAAGTACCTAGTACCCCACAGCTAGCCCCTGGAGAAAGGGTGAGATGGGCAGCTGGGAGAAGAGGGGTGGTTCTTGGAACTCGTGTCTAGCCCAAGTGCATGTGGCTGGAAGCAGTAGCATTCCCCAGCCCTCCTCCTCTTGCAGGGACTGGTTTGGATTGTGCCCACTACCAACTGTTTGGCTATGAGTTGTGGACGTGTTTGCCACACTGGAGGTAGCCAGAGCATGTCCATATGAGAGACAAATGCCCCAAAGGGGGAAAGTGAATCATTTTACAAAGAACCTCAACATCTCAATAAAAATAAGGTGTAACTTGGTGAGGGAGGGTAACTAGCCATCGGCCCACTTTACCCAGGGATATGGTGGATGCTCAATCACTTGGAGACTTTAAATTGGCTGGCTTTCTAAAAGATCTGTTTTAGCTCAACCACAAGATCTGGGCTTGATGCAGGGCTCACTGGGCACAATTCTCTGGCCTGTGAGGTCACACTAGCTTGATCACAATGGTCCTTACAATCTGTGACATCAGTAACATGCAATGACTTTATCTAGGACAGACATGAGCAGGGCTCTTAATCCTCAGATATCAGAAAACTGACTGCTCACTAGGGGTTAGGAAGAAATTTTCCCCTGCCCCATGGTCCAGCCTAATATTGTTTGATTGCCTGACTGCATTATGGGGAAAGGAGAGCTATGTATTTAGAATCAAAGTGGGGCCTGTTCTGTAGAACATGCTTCCTAACAGTGAACTGTTTTGTTAAGGCTCCAAGGGAGGAGGAAAGACTCCTGGAAGAGCAAATCACAGTAAGTTGTAAACAGGACTCAGAGACTCATCCCTGCATGTGAATTGGGGCAGGCATACTGAGTACTCTGTTAAGACAATGGGTACTGCTAGATAGCATTTCACAGTCTGTATCTGAGTTGGCCACTGGGCATCATGAGAGAGGTAATAGTCATCCTGGCTTCTAAACCTACTATGTGAAGCACTGAGTTCAGGGTCCCCTTTCTCCCTGTGCATCTGTCCTCCTTAGAGCCCCCCTGTAATCATATTAAGCAATGGCTAACACAGCCAAATTCAGCCCTGGAGTAAGTTGTTATTGACTTGAGCTGAGTTGAGTATAGCAGAATTTGGGCCATCATCTTCCAATGTTTGGCTGTTTGTTCTGGTCATTCTTCTGTAGCTGGTACTTTATAGAACATTAAATATTAGCGTGATGGGCCTTTAGCAAAACTGTAAAGCAGTAGAGACCCCAGGTCTTCCTTGAAATTTGCCCCACCAACTGAGTGAAATACAGCAGAAATGATGCTTCAGGCTTTAGATTAATGGGACCCAACCAAACATACTGTTTACATTTCCATAGCACCTTTCACACTGAATGATCTTCAAGTGTGTGGCAAAGTTTGCATACTGATTGCATGCCACATACACAGGAATCGCATCACCTGTCGCTGAAATGCAGTCACCTCTGGAGTGGAACATAGCAGCTATTAACAGCACATGGCAATGCTGCTCAGCTGTTTAGGATAGGAACACTTCCAACTGATGGACACCATGTCTAGTTGAAACTGCAGCGGGAGCTTGGGGAGGCAGAATGTAGCTACCCACAGGTAATGCCCCAAACCTTATGAAAGGTGTAATATGGTCTTTAATGGCTGGAGGTGATTGGGGTCTTGGTTTAACTTCTGACCCTCACACTGTGACTCGCATGAGCTGCATGAAAATGCTTATCCTGTCCCTCCCTCCTGTGATGGTGGCAGCAGATGAAGGCACATTTGTCTCCAGCCTTGGCTCACACAAGGTTAATTTTGGCTCCTTCCAGAGCTAATTCATTGCTTGTAGGGCCCTGCCACGTGCCATATTGATCCCCTCCCTTGATTAGTCAGTTTATTGAATACCCCTGCTTTTCTAATCTAATTAAAGCAAGATAAATACTCAGTGCTGGGTCCTGGAGCCGTGTGCTGGGAGTAATCAGGGAGAGGGCTGATTAAAAATGCAGTAGGCTTCGAGGCTAATTTATGAACTTGCTGCCACTGCCAGTAGGGCAGGCTGCTTTTAAAGGGCTCTGCTCTGTCTGTAGTTGGAAGTTGGAGCAACTCTTTCCCAGGAGGGCTGATTCCCTCATTTGAGGGGAAAAATGTATACTGTAAACATGATCTTTTCTTCCTCTTTCTCTGGATGCTTGTCCAGGCTCCAGCCCTGCTGTACCTACTCAAGTGGGTAGTACTTATATGAGAAGGGATGCTCAGGGAAGTTAGAAGGACTCATGTAAATACTGGTTGCAGGAGCATGGTCATCTAGACCTTCTCCTTACAATTCTAATTACAGTAGAGCAACTTTAGGCTCAAGGAAGATTGGCTTTATGGTTAGGGCACTGGATTAGGACTCAGAAGGGCTAGATTCAGTTCCTAGCTTTTCCATAGCCTTCCTGTGGGCACCGCAGGCAAGTAACTTAATCTTTCTGTGCCTCAGTTCCCCATCTGTAAAATTAGAAGATATTACTTCCTTTCTCCCCCTGGTGTCTGTCTTGTCTTTTGAGACTGTAAAGTCTTCTGAACAGGCTGATCTTTAACTATGTGTATGTACAGCACCTAGCACAATGAGGCCCCCATCTTGGTGACGGTCTTTAGGTGCGACTGCAATACGAATAATTAACAATAATCAGGCTTAACTCTTGTGCATTCCTGTCTTTGCTTAAATGTTGATTATAGACAACAATGTAATGCTCCAGGATAATATTTGCACCTGTGCTAGAGAAAATATAGTATGTAAATCTTCACAAACAAGAACTGATTGACCCTCACAGCCCAGCTATGAGGTGAGTGAATTGCATTGTCCCCCTTGTCCACAAGGAGAAACTGAGAGGGACTTGCCCAAGAGGGGAATGAGTATCACAGCTAGGATTAGAACTCAGAAGTTCCTGGCTCCCAGTCCTGTATGTCCACGCAGTGACTAGATTAGGCAGATCTCATGTTTTGGGGAGGAAAGTGGGACCTAATTCTGGCTTTGCCAGTCTGGCCAGGTGAATTCCCTCTGCCATGTCAGCTTTTGGCCATTGCCAGAGGCAGAAAGTGGTACGTGAGAGCCCTGTGATCTGTTGTGCTAGAAGTGGGGATGTCATGCTAGGGGCCTTATTCACTCCTGAGACTTTTGTGGCAGAACTCAACTCAGACCCTGGCGCATATCCTTAGCACAAGACGATGCAAGGTTCTCCTGCTGAAGGAGCTTACAGGCAGCCAGGGCTGCTGGAAAATGGGTGGTACCAGCTGGGCAGGGGGCGTGGCTAGGGAGGCTGGGGTATGTGTGGATGCTGCACCATTCACTCAGCATTCTTCACCAACTAGGGACAGTCCCAATATTCAGGGCTTTGTCTTATACAGGCACCTGTTACCCTCCATCCCCATCCTGACTTTTCACACTTCCTGTCTGGTCACTGTCCCATCAATTGGGGCTCTGATGAAATCCTGGCCTCAAGCTAAAGCTGCTCCTTCTGGTGGAGGCTCCAAGGAAGTGCGACAGTGGGAGTATTTTCCCTCCGCATAAATGAGCCTGGAGCCACAGTGACCCTTGTTCAGAATCGAAATATCAGACTGGGTGTGTAGAGGGAAATGAGGAGCAAGGGGAGGAGAACATTAGACGTTAGGAAAACCCTTGCTGACAGCCAAATGCAGGAGACTGAGGAACACTCCCAAGGCGGCATGTTGGGAGCCCCGGTCATCTGCATTGTTTGCAATGAGACTGGACAATACTCAGCAGGAGCCAGCCCACAGCATGGCCCATGGGTGCTGGACTAGAACCCTGTTTCCCTCCACTCACAGTGTCTCATCTGGTCTTACCATCATGTATTTGTTTGCTCGGGGGGGGTGGCCGTGTAAAGAAAACAGCAGTGCCATTTGTTCTGATTTCTTTCTCTTGCACATGACTTAACTTCTCCCAGCCAAAAGCACAAACCCCATCAGGGGAAGGCAGCGAGGAGGAGTTCAGTAGCCAGATGTAATTGCATTTTCCTCTGTGATCGCCCCAGGCCTGAGACAAGCCCCTTCTGTGCCTCTCTGTCCTCGGTGCATTGTGTAGAACTGGTGTAAAATTCAGTTAAAAGGCCACTTCAGGGTCTCGGCTGTAGGAACATAAATTGTGCGAGAATTTTTCTCTTGCGTATGCCTGATGGGTTTTGCCATCCAGCTCTGTAAGGCTGGGTCATATTTCATGCTCCTTACATCCCCCTGATCCTTGATCTCTCATCAGGAGGCCTGGTAGTTACATATGTGAGGTCTCTTTTGCCGAGGCTATACAGCAGGCCTCTGTTTTACTGTGGTGTCACAGTGAAGGGATATCTCTTACTGCATTTATAAAAGGTGAGCCGGAGCTTAATGGGGTGTCAGAGTGGATGATCACAAATCCAACAGCCCTGAGTTAGTTGGGAACCCAGATGGGGGAGGGGGCAGTTGTGGGGGCTGGGGTAGCTTCCCAGGGGACATGTGTCATGCTTCTGGCAGAGAGGTGTAATTTATATGGACAAAGAGTGAGCTGTAAATCCTGTCTCAGTTGGGCAGCTAGCGCACCTGGTGCTGCTGTGATGGTTTGAGTTGAGACCTTTTACAACCACCTGGTACAATAGTCCATCCAACCTTCTTACACTCCTCTGTCCCCCCTTATCTAGGGCTCCGTCCTCTTCCTTTGATACCCACCAGCGTGTTCCCTCCCCTCCTTTCTACATGAGTCTTGTACTGGTCTCTCACCTCCCAAAAACTACTCTTCAGCACCGTCTGTGACGGCATTGGTGCCCATTGGATCCAAGCTGCCAAGACTTTTCCAGCAATTCTGTTACACCAGGTGATTTCCTAATCTGAGAATTTGAGGTCACTAAGGATCTTCTGATTCCACCTTGCTCACAGAGTCAGGGTTATTCACTCTTTATTAGTGCTGTGTGAGTAACAGTTTTTTTTCTTCACTGGCAATTCCAAAAAATAGAAGAAAAAAAATTGCTTTTTGTCAACCTGAAAACAAAATGTTTCAGAATTGTCAATGAATCAAAAATTCCAAAAAAACAAAACAAAAAAAAAACAACTAAACATTTAGTTTTGATTTTGAGCAGTTTTTTAACACATTTTAATTTTTAAATAAAATTAAAGGAATTTCAAAACAAAGTTGTTTTGAATTGAAAATTTAAAGTTTTGAAAATATTTTAAAGTTTTGCTTTAATTTTCAACCAAAACAAAATGGTTTGGTCAACTGGAATCTGCATTTTTCACCAAAAAAACCCTAAAAACCTTTAGTTGAAAATTTCTGCCCAGCTCTACTTTTAATACTAAAACATGAGGGGAGAGGACTGGACAGGACTTCCTGGCTCATCGAGTCCAGGCCCCCCCATCGCAGCCAGCTCTATACAATCCCTTTCAAAAACTTATCAGGCACCATCTTAAACCATTTAGGTTTCTTGTCCCTGCTCCTCTCTGCTCTGTTTTTGGCCTGCCATCTTCGAGGGAGCCTGGGGCAGGAGTATCTGTCAGAGGACTCAGTGGTTGCCATGAGGTCTTAGTGATGCCACAGTTCAGGCTCTCATGTTTTGTGCTTCCCCTACCTAGATTGTAGCTGTATTATGAGAGATGGGGAATGAGCTAATTTGGTTCCTGCTCCTCCTTTCTGGAGCCACAGAGGTAGTCACGCCTGAATGCAGTCGCACATAGGTTCCAGCAGCTATTATGCAGACACAGCCTGTGACTCGCACCTACTTGTCTCCCAGACACGCTCAGATTCTCACTCACTCAATGCAGTGGCAACCGCTCACACTCACGCTGCCTCCCTCACCATAGAGACAACTGCCCCAGGTCATGCACACACACTCACTGACACAATGGCAATGTACACAAACACCCACACTGCTTCCTTTATCACAGAGGGTCACATAGGCCACGCACACACACCCCATCCACTCATCATAGTGGCAGCCCCAGAGTCATCTAGACAGGCTAACCCAACCACAGTCAAACGCCCCGTAGACATATCACAATTCACACATCGCAGTCACACAACATTTACATAGACAGGCCAACAGACACACACAGTCACGTGCCCTCAGACATACAGTGTTACAGACTCAGAGTCACACAGGACGGGATGACCCATTCCATGATACCTCATCGGCATGACAAGAGTCGCCAAAATGTAACAGAGACAGACCCGTCAGGTCTGTCTCAGAGGTAGGTGACAATCTGCCTAAGATAAGAATTTACACTGTATTTGGGGTTTGATCCCCTGTGCTCTGCCATTCCTGATGTGGCGTAAGGCTGCTTCACAGCACACTGGTCTCTCTGCTTATTTTCCTCATTGCTTTTTGTTGGTCCCTGAAAGCGTGAGGAAATCTCTTTCTCACTCCCTTGTATTTTGGACGTTGGAGTAGAAAGTTCTCGATCCATCATCTGTCACAGTGGCTGCACAATTGCTTTTCTCTGGGTTGGGCTGTGTTTTATGTCTTCCAGTTTCCAATTCTAATTTATAGTCTCTGATTTTGTATTTGGTGAAAGTCTGCATGCGCACGCATACACACGTGTGTGCACACACCCAGTAGCTCTAACAATATGAAATAAGCCTTGGGGAAAAAGAAAAAGAGAAGGAAAAAAAAAAAAGCAGCTTGCTACATGTTGCTCCAGCAAACGAATAAATCACAGAGCTGTGCAGTAATAAATCTTTCATGAGATTAGGGCCATCTGAACTCTGACGATTGTGCAGGGAATGTATAAATTTCACAAGCAGATATATTGAAAAAAATCTTTAGATTAGTTATTAACTTTGGAAACACTTGATGAGCTTTGATTCATTAAGTGTTTCACAGTCTTGTTAATTTAATAAGTGCCAATGAGGCTGTAATGTAAGACAACAATCAGTAATTTGGAGGGGGGGATAATAAAGTAGTCATTACACAGCAGAATGTTTAATCAAAGAATGTGGAAACTTACATTTCACATTAATTTGAAAAGGTTGGAGATTTAAAATTAATATTAGTTCTGACGCAGGTAGGCTTTTGCAGCTAGCAGATATGGCTTGTATAATTGCTTAGAACAGAATTAAAAATCCTGTAATCTTAATGACTTTGCATTGGTTATTGTCTCCCCTCGCTTCTTAGGTAACATGGAAATAAAGGGAAAATAGATATGGTCCTTCAGATCCATGCATAATGCTCACTTGTGGCCTTCTGCCTACAAATCTCATTGCAATTGGGATCCTGTTCAGGAAAGCATTTAAGCACCTGCTGAAAATTAAGCATATGCTTAAGTGCCTTCCTGAACTGTGGACTTTCAGAAGTGCTGACCAATCAAAATTCCACTGGAAGTGAATGGGACCATCCATGGGATCTTCAGAACCTCTGAAAATCAGATTCCTGCCCAGGATTTCACAACCACCAAATCTTCATCTTCATAAAGTCCATCCCAAGTTTTTCACTGTGCCCAGTCTGTGCTGACATAGGACTTTGGGAGTTTAGCCAGTGCTCATGCAATGCAGATATGATAGTAAAACTCCTGGTTAGATATCCCTCTCCTGCATCTCAGTGCTTTGACTGAAGCACTTCCCAGGAACTTGGGACTCAGTGACTCTGTGTGCGTGTGTGTTTGTAACATGAGAGAGGAAAAGAGTCTGAAAGAAATTCCCTGGGAGTACCCAGAGTCCACAGTATAACAAACCCAAGTCAGGGCATGCACAATCTAGAGCAGTGATTTTCAACCTTTTTTCATTTGTGAACTCCTAAAAAATTTCAGATGGAGATGTGGGATCCTTTTGTAAATCTTAGACATAGTCCTCAGGGTCCACAGACCACAGGTTAAAAACCACTGTTCTATGGTAACGACAAGCTTTCGTGGACCCCTTAGACATAGTCTGTGGACCCCCTGGTGTCCGCGACCCACAGGTTGGAAACCACTGGTCTAGAGCGAGTCTCGCTGCGTGGGGGCAGCAGCACTCCACAGAGCCCGTATGCAGCATGCAGTCTCTTCAGGTCAAGGAGTGCATGACAGAGTTTTTCTGCGGAAACCAGCATCGCTGCATAGTTGATTATCTTTTAGTTGTTCAAGAGTGTGTGAAAGCCCAACCGGATACAACCAAATTCTGGCTGCTCTGGGGCTGGAGCTGATTTGCTCAGCAAGCATAGGGATGCTCCCTGGCTAATTAAGCACATCCTCCTTGTAAATGTCTGAAAGGGGTAGAGCGGAGGGCACAGCTGGGGCATGAAGTGAGCCTCCACTGCCTCTGGATCCCATCTGGGGCTCTAGCCACCCCCATCATCATTCTCATCCCCTTCGAGCTTTGGACTCCAGCACAATCTGACGGGGTTGTGGGGGGCAGAGAGGGAAGAGAGGAGGGAAATTTTCAGACTTCCATTCCCCTCCGCTTTGGCTAAACTATTGTGACAAGGGAAAACCTGGGCAGCAGTAATTTACTACTTCATTATGCAGCATATCTAGCCACTTTCTCAGCCTTGAACAGTGCTGAGGGGAGACAGCAGGAGCTGCCTTCTGGGGTGGACAAGTGGCTTTGAAAGTCTGTTTTTGATTCAGTTCAATAAGCTTTGTTAGTGTGATGAAGTGTTGGCCAAGTCAAACACCATTCAGGGTGGCATGGGCCCAGAAGTGGGCTCTGCTACTGCAGAGAGCCAGGAGTTTCCTATGGGATTCTTGTCCGCACTCATGACCGTGGGAGGGGAGTTGATATGGACAGAGAAGGAATGCAAACACTATCCACTCTTTGGAATGAGCTTAAATAAGACCTAGCTTTACCAAGTGCTACATGTGCACTCCTACCACACAGATTGATGTGGTATAAGAACCTCAGTAGATTAGATATTTGCCCACTTTAAGAGCCTCGGTGTAAGGGTCTTGATGTAAATGAGACTCAAGCCCTACTGAATTCATTCTCACAACATCCCTATGAGGTAGGGAGGTATTGTTATCCACATAAAGGAACTGAAGTGCTGAGAGAGAAGTAACTTTACCAAAGGACAAGAATTAAATGTAGGTCTTGTGGATCCCAGAGTCTTAACCACAAGACCATCCTCCGAGGGTTTCCTTCATTTCCCTGTAGGGCATCCTGGGGGCACAAAAGAGAGTGAGCGGAAAAAGAACATACCCCCCAATATGGAAATATAGCTGTAACTCCTACACAGTTTGAATGCACAGCATTTAACATTCCAGTCTCCAGCCCTAGCCAGGTCTCCTGTCCTCTTTTCTCTCCAGTATCTCATCCTCCCCACCCCCTTCTTTATCTTTTGTCCCCAAGTGCCTGCAAACCATCTCCTCTTTTCTGATACAGCTCTTATTCCTCTTCCCCCCAACTGAGGGGTCATATTCTTAAATTACCTACATTCTCCCAAATAAAGCCCTCAGTAAGATTTTTGTTTTTATTAAGTACTTTCATGACGCCAAGAGCTGAATAATAAGGAACCAAATACGCATAATACTTGTAAGGCTATTGCAGGCTGCTATGTATCCTCAGGTGGTTATTTGCACAGTAAAAAGACCTATTTGGTGGTGAATACTCGATTAAGTAGTTTCCAAATAGACATCTATGGATGGATGGATCAATTGTAAATTCTCCTGATTTCTGACAAAGGAGGGGGGCAGGTTTTCGGACAGGAATTGAAAGCCTGTTTTTTACACTGTTCTTTGCCGCTGCTTTATCCTCTACTCTTTGTGTAATGAGTGTGTTAGTTTAGTGCTACAATCAGGCATAGTGAAGGTCCGGCCCTGTCCAAGGCACCTCAGTGCTGACCTGCAGTGCTCCCACCATTCCAGTCTTGACCCCTCCGCCAGCTCTGGCAACTGTGCCACACCCCGTGCTAGTCCAGCCCGAACAGATACACCGCAATTAAACAACCCCTTAGTCTGAGCCAGCTGGCAAGGGGCAGCCATGGGTTTTTAATGTCAGTGCAGACATACCCTGTGTGGTCCCAGGACTTTCTGTGGAGGCACTTGGTAGCCGGGGAGCAGGAACTGGGTGTACGCATGCATGAGAGTCTGTCAGGATGTCTGTCACTGCAGAACCTCCAAATGGATGGTTTCCTGGTGGGTCTGGAGGCCATGGTTGCACCAGGGCATGGTGCTAGGACTTTCTCATTGCCCTCAGTTTAGTTGGGGATGAGGAGCCAGGTGTCCAGTATATATATTGACATCTCTTTGTCTGGCCAGCGTAGGACCCAGTTCTGGGGTAGGTTTTGGCCTTTGTGTATACATCTCCCATTTCATCCCAACACCTTCACCTCCTTTCCACATCAGCCCAGAAGATGGAACCTGCAGTTCAGTGGGCCCCATCCCAGATGGTAATGTATATTATAGTCAGCACTGGGGGACTAGTTGTGTTCTTAAATGACTCTTCATTCATTAGCCAAAGCATTCAGGGCCCTGTACAATAAAACACCATCATCATCACCCAACTGAAAGCATAGTCTCACCAAGTCTCTTTAAAATTCAGGCAAACAAGCGGGTCTAATACAGCCAGAAGGGAAGAGGGGGATTGAGACTGAGGTTGGTATCAGTATTTGGCTAGCAATGGCTATTGTAAGGAACACCTTTGAAATAAAGAAAAGTCCTTGAGCTTTGCAAAGAATTAGACTGAGCTATGCCCCCTGGGAAGTGAGTGAGTTCTACACCTCAGGGCCTGCTACGGTAAGGCGTGATGACGATGAACCTGAACTGCAGGTGGTGTCTGTAGTGCAGTCGGCATTTCCTTTCATGACTCTTTAGTCCAGACCAAGATTTCGGGAGACCCTGTGTCATGGTGACACTAGGCAACTTGGTACTGCAGGGCTAGAGGGATGCTGTCTGTGTTCAAAGGTAAAGAACTCAATGGCCAGTCATGACTGCTAAGCCCTGTCTCTTCCCTACAGGAAGGGCACAATGGTCTCAGTGCACAGAGGCTCAAGGAGGAGGTCAGGACTCAGACATAGCCAGGGCTTACACTACTTAGGGCTTTAAAATGCAGCTGAGAGAACTTTCCCCACCACCCTCACAGCCAGCTCCTTCCAGGCCATATTGAGCTCAGCATCAGACAGCTTCTGTTCAGAAGTGCTGCATTTTAAGCTCACACACTGTGCCTGACTGAGCTCTCTGACCCCCTAGGAAAGCAGCCAGCAGCCTGTGGGGGCTAGGGCTGTGGGCATTCACGGGGCAGCCCACGTGGTGAGTGGCTTGTGGAAGAAGTAATTGGATTGTGCGATGAGTCAGCTTCTAGCAGCAGCGCCATGGATCGGGACGGCTGTTTCTTTTCGTATTTGCAAAGCAGGCACTGGCCTGGAATTATTTCCATCTGTTTCAGAAGCTTGGAGTGCATGTGTGTTATATAACACCAGAGATTTCACACCAAACTGAGCAGTCTCAACTTACTTTAGAGCCGTCTCCTCCTTCCCTATGTCATTATGGGACGTCCACCCTGGAGGAGAACTGGACAGGCTGGCAAATGGAATTCCTAAATAACCCCCACAGGACTCTCTGATGTTTCTGGATGGCCTGATCATTACCCCTCAGATGGCAGGGGGCATGCACTCTGTTCCTCTAAATGAAACATCACCCAGGGTTTGGCTCAATTGGTGCCTGTGGTTTAGCCCTGCTCATGGTGTGGTCACGATATCCTGTTAAAATAAAATACATGCAGTGCTCCTCCAAGCTCTGTATTCACTTTGTGTCTCCCTCTCCCCGTCTCCTCCTTTAGCTTTACTCTCTCATTGACTGTATGAGAAACTGTCTGTGGCCCAGTCATCCTTGTAGGAGCGGGGGAGCATGCAGCCCCATTTCAGTGGCGGTGGTGGGGGATTTTCCCTATAAGGGAGAGGCACTGTTTGTCTAAATGTTGTAAAAGCACCTTCATTTACTGTCCCTGGACATCTAGCACATGGCAGATTGCCTGTAACTGTACCTGCCAGCTCCCATACTACAGTAGTGAGTGTGGGATGGATGGTTGGGCAAGATTTCTGTACTGCACAGCACAGAAGCAGTAGCAGCTGGCAGCTGATGGCATCAGCAGAAGCAAGTTAGAGGCACACTATGCATGTGGGAGGTGATTCAGTAATAGAAATATAGTGCCATGCCCCGGACAGACACCCATAATAATTAAGGTGCAAGGATGTATTGCTCAGTTGACATGGATGCAAATATGTACGGATACTGCTGTGTCTAACAGTGCTATACATATAGTGCAGTGTTAATTCTGCTCTACCCATCCATGCCTGTTCGCTCTGGGATGATTGTCTCATAGAGGCATGTGTTGTTGAAATGCAGTGTGCACTTCAAGAGTTAGAAAACGGAGCAATATGGGGAAATGAATGGGCGTCATGCTGTGTCTATAAGAGATGTCTGAGCTAGTCAGAGACACATTAGTTAAATAAATAAAGATGCCCCCACACTCAGTTACATAAATGGCATGTGTCCTGACCCATCCATATTCTAACACAGCCGTATGCTCGATGTGACATCCACTGATGAGTCTATAATCCCTTTTATCTGTGTCTCAAAACACTTTGTGAACATAAATTCTTTGGTGCGCGCCACAGCCCCGTGAGGTTGGTGAATAGCATCAGCCCCCTTTTATACAAGAGGGCCCTGAGGTATGTTTTCACTGACGGCAGTGAATTTGCCACCGTCAGATCAATGTAACCGGACCGACTGAGCAGGAGTGAAGACCCGCTCAATCAGTCCCGACGTCGATTTAATAAAACCACCTCCTCAAAAAGCGTCGTGCTGCGTTGACGGGTGCGCATTTCCTGTCGGCGCAGTGTAGTGGAGACAGAGTGCAGAAGGGAATTTAGGAAGTCGACGTAAGTCACACAAGCTATTCTAAGCAGCTTGAGTAACTCCCGTCGACTGCGGCTGAATTTGCCTGTCAGTGTATATAAGGCCTGAGGCACAGGGACAAGTGACTTGGCTGAAGCCACATTATGAATGGGTAGGAGAGTTGGGGATAGAATCCCAACCGTCTTGACTCCTGCTGTGACCATTGGGTAACATTCCGTCACACTAAGGAAGCAACGAGATTATTGAGTTCAATGGAGTCATGACAGTTTACACCAACTGAGGATCTGTTACTTAGTCTCTCTGCAGCCATCTCCTGCTGATGGGGGATGTGGGGAAGGGGAATATTCTCTTTCCCTATGCAGGAACCTCCTGCTGCCCTGATCATATTCACAGCTGCTCTATACAGGTATTTTGTTTGTGTGTGTTTTCCTTGTTTACATTAATAAGTATCCCCTTTCCCCATTTGTTTCCCCTTTCTTATAATAACTTTTCAGAAGGAGGAAGTGGATGCATGAAGGCTGAGTGAGCTTCATGCATGCAGAGCTTTCCAGCCTGCTGCTTTTGCTGTCCATATCCTGGAGATTAGATCCGAGATGGATATTCTTTTGTCTGAGCTGTTTGACAAACGTAATGTGCAGCCACATAAATTATTCTCCCTCAAGGCAGTGGAAATGTCATCCTGTATCTGTGCCAGTGGCACAGCCGTGTTTACCCAGAGTACCTCTCTACCAGACAGCATTCACAGGGCCTATCTCTCAACACCCACTTGTGTGCATACATGAATTACATGACATGTAGAATAAAACACAGCACACCCAACACAATCTATAAATAACATGCATATCACACAGCCACATTCACAGTGCATATGATATACAGGACACACAACACTGTAGATAACATGCATAGCACAAACACACTCATTACATTGTACAGATGATACACAGCACAAACAACTCATACAATGTGTACTGTGGATTGCCAGGACATTTGTTACACAATACATATGCTATGCAACACAATATGTATAATATGCCTTACACAATACGTAAAATACACATTGCATAATATATAGAGCATGTGAATATGTACCCATAAACATAAAATACCCACAAAATTCACAAAATAATACACTATATATAAAACACACATGCAAAAATCATTTAAACATACACACATACATTACACAATACTTGCAATAAATAATACATATAGCATACTATATACATACAATATGTAATATATAACAAATACACATCAAACGTGCATATGTACATATGCACATAACTCACAATACAGTGCATATAATACACATGCATACATCATGTCCACCTACAACTATACACAGACATTCACAACGGTCACATAAACAGACACATAACACAAAGGAATGTGTACAAAAGCACTGCACACATACACAATACATATTCTTATCATATTACCATGGGTGTTAGGCTCTGAATTTCTTCCTCCATCTGCAGCAGAGAATCCTCCTTGGAAGCAGGCTGCATCTCTTCTATTAGTTTGCTTGGAAAGGTTGTGCATTACAGATGTCAACCTGTGTTGCATTACACACTTTTATTGTAAATAACCTAAACAAAAATCCTTTATCTCAGAGATGTTTATGCAGAAGTAAAGCTTGGGCACTGAAGGGGTACTTTTAAAAATAAATCTTATGAAAAACAGTTAATCATAAATTAAATAGAATCGTAGGACTAGAAGAACTCATCTAGTCCAGTCCCCTGCACATATGGCAGGACTAAGTATCAGCTAAACCATCCCTGACAGGTGTTTGTCTAACCTGCTCTTAAAAATCTCCAATGATGGAGATTCCACAGCTTCCCTTGGCAAATTATTCCAGTGTTTAACTACTCTGATAGTTAGGAAGCTTTTCCTAATGTCCAACCTAAACCGCCCTTGCTGCAATTTAAGCCCATTGCTTCTTGTCCTATCCTCAAAGGTTAGGGAGAACAATTTTTCTCCCTCCTCCTTGTAACAACCTTTTATGTACTTGAAAACTGTTATCATGTCCCCTCTTAGTCTCTCTTCTCCAGTCTAAACAAACCCAGTTTTTTCAATCTTCCCTTAAGGTCATGTTTGCTAGACCTTTAATTATTTTTGTTGCTCTTCTCTGCACTTTCTCCAATTTGTCCACATCTTTTCTGAAATGTGGTGCCTAGAACTGGACACAATACTGCAGCTGAGGCCTAATCAGCATGGAATAGAGCAGAAGAATTCTCTTATCTTGCTTACAACACTCCTGCTAATATATCCTAAATGATGTTTGCTTTTTTTGCAACAGTGTTACACTGTTGACTCATATTGAGCTTGTGATCCACTATGACCTCCTGATCCTTTTCAACAGTACTCCTTCCTAGGCAGGAGTACTAGTCTGGGACAATATGCACTATGTCAGCATTTCCATCTGTGGTCAGTGATGGCTAACTAGCTCCAAAGAATTGTGTTGTCTAGACTATGTCTCTCTTGGCTCCCAGACCTTCATTTCAAGCATCAGACCATCTTTCCTTCACTATCTCTCTCCTTTCACTCTTCAACCTGCTTTTTCATATGCCTTTGATCCCTCTCAAAGAGCTGTTCCATTTTAATTGACTGTGTGGTTTTTTTATATTGATTCAGTTAAAATGATGCAGCGTAGTGTGTGGACTCTATTCTATCAGTTTAAACCTGGCTTATATCCATTTAGCTGGTGTTGGGAAATTTACAGGTGCAAACTAAAACAATAGAACCCATTTTAAATAGATATAAGAGAATCTACACAAAGACGTAGCTCTGGTTTAACTAAACTGATTTTCAGTTAAATTGATGCAACTTCAGTGTATAGACAAGTCTGAAATGTCTCAACTTGTCCTGTACAGCAGGGACCCATTGGGCCAGACTGGGTATAAATTGGTGTGGTGTCTCTGAAATCAATTGAGTGAATCCAATTTACACCAACTGAGGGTTTGGCTCTTTGTGTCTAAGAAGTAGTAGTGAAAGGTTGGTTTCAGTCATCTCATCTCAAGTGGACCCATAATTTGAATAGAAATTGTTGAATGGGGGCTTGGTTTTAAGAGAGCCTAGTTTTCCATGTTTTTTTCCAAGATTAGAAACTCAAGATCTTTGATTCTAGTAAACTACTATACTTTTATTAAACAAAAGTGAGTGAAAGGGAATTAAAAGAAAGAATCACAGCAAAAGTTCAGTATGGGGAAGAGGGGAATGAATAGTTAAGTAAACTCTGTTTCAAAATAATCACTCAGGCGTTATATAAGGGGTTTTATCACCAGAATATACAGTGGATCAGCATTTCAGCATTAACATAAACATCTGCTTTTGAAATTACATATGTGTATATGTGGATGCAACTAAATACAAATCTATGTGAAATTCTAGATAAAGGAATACATGAACCCTAATATGTCAGCGATTGCCTCTAATCCAAGGTGATTCCTGAGAAGTTAGCTCCCCAGAGATCTGCAGACTAGGTTATTCTGATAGGTTGTCAAATATCATCTAGAACTGAAAGTTTTAACTCTTTATTTTACTCAGTTATGACTCCTCACTTTGTGTTACAACAACATGGGGCTAAAGTTCTATTTAGTTTCTCTTGGGCATTGTTTTGGAAGTCTGTTGTAGTTAATCATCTGGAGGATCCTGGCTGGTGGGTAACAGAAGGTACTCAGAATGGTCTCGTATTACTTGTCTGATCTTCATTCACTTATCATGTGGTGCTTTCTTCAGGTCTGGTGGGGCTTGCTTGTTGGCTATCCCATGGCAGCAAAGTCAGGTCTCTGACTTCTCAGGGATCATTGGGAAAGAACCCGATCTTCTCTGGATGTGCCTTGGAATCCTTTTTATAGTCCAGGAATTGGCAGTAGGCATGAAAGGGTTAATGCTTTCCTCCCTTGCCGGGAGAGTTAAATTGGCAGCTTTATTTAGCACAGTGGAAAACCTACAATCGATTAAAGACACATGGCCTTGTTGAGCATCCTCAACTTCTACTGTTGTCCACAGAGTTGCAGGTACCCCCAGCACATCTGGAAATCAGGTCAGCAGTTATTTACATGTCCAGAGCTCACTGATTTTGAACTTCCCACACTGACCTCCTGGTCTTCAGGCTTAGCTGTTACTGTCTTTAGTTTTTTTACTTCTGATACAGACCTTTCCTCTTCCTCTCTTGTCTGTCTTCTCTCTCTCTCTCCTCTTCTTGCATGCTGCCAGTATTACTGGCTGTGTTGTCCGCAAGGTCTCTGTATACCCTATTTACACATTCCTCTTTGAATATATTAGTCACAATAGTGGCATTTCCATAAACGTGATCCTACTAGAGTTATTTGGTTCTACTTTGGGATGGGATTAATTGAAGAAGAATGAAAATAGAGAGGAGAATGGCCTTGATCATGGAGTTGGCTTTTGAAAGTAACATTTTAAAAGGGCTCATTAAAGTTAAACTTCCTATCAGTGTTTTCAGATGGCCTTGAACAACTCCTTTCCCTTGTGTTCTCAAGACATTTTAGATTGTGTATTACCAAAATGTTTAACTGCTTTCTTATGCATCTGGGGTGACTCTTCCTTCCTGTTCCCTCTTTTTGAATAGAAGATGGGTTTGCTGTCAAAACATTCACTTTCCATAATGCCACTTTGCCTTTAGAATAGTTGCCATTCTCATGTAGGCAGCTTTCGTTGCAATATTATCAAACTATAAAATTAACCGATGCATAATTCTTTATGCAGTTGATATATAATTAACAGGCAATACATGCATGCTCTAGTAAATCAACTAATATTTTGGAGGCAGATATTGAAGACCTTACTGAGTTTTACAGGCAAAACAATCAGTGAAGTCAGTGGGAGCCCTACCTTATAAGAGCTGAGTAAGAAGAGAACAAGTCCTTCAGGATTCGGAACTCCAGTAGTAATTAGCTAGTAACACGCACAATTTGGTTATAATCTGGTTGTTTACCAGGTTTTTTACAGTGTTGTCTCCCATAACTCAGAGTGCATTCCCAATCTCCCAGAATTGTTCAAATATATGTTCTGGCTGCTCCAGCTCTCCTTCCAGTACAAACATGAGTGGGTTTATCTCAGAAAGCCATACATACTAAGACTAATAACAACAATAGGCATAGGATGGGATAAGGAGGCTGCTAAGTCTTGAATGGCCAACCCTTGTAAAAAACTTGCACCTGTTGGTCATTCACTACCAGGTAGACAATTCTAAAATCTTTTGTTTTCCAGCATGTGACCAATGTATTGGTCAGTTAGGAGTTTGTTGCCTCTAAATGTATCTATTTCATCCTGGTGATATTTTAGATAGATGGGTTGTAGAATTAAGTTTCCTACCAAGACCAAGGCATCTGGTAGCACAGCTGTCAGGTTAACACTGGATGTTAGGTAAATCTCAGCATATGTATCTTTCATAGGATAGAAAAGAGTTAAACTTGACCGGGGTACTAACCAACCACTGGGCATCCGCAAGTGTCTCTCTGGTCTTGACTACTCCACTGGAATTTGTGATGGACAGTTTACATTTCTCAGTCACTTCCTGACTTCAGACCACACATCTCTTCAGCAGCATCTTTGATTTTTCAACTCATATTTGTTCTGGGTACCCAATATTGATATTGGACTCTGGGTAGGCAAGCCTGGGTGGATTTTCAAATTTGACATAGGTATCTTTCAGCCAGTAACCGACACTGAGAACTAATTTCAGCTAATACATGTCATGCAATTTAGCATAAGACAAAATTAGCAAAAATACCACTTACATCTTTTCTAAAAACATCAGTATGGATTGGGAAGGCATTCCCCATGCTGTGTGCGACTTCAGTTTGAAGAGGGTCAAAGTCCACCCCTTCTGGTGACACATGCTTTAAGATTCCTTTGAGAACCTCCTGGGGAACTAGATGGGATGATATTTGGAATTTGCATAAAACCCAAAGGCATCTCTCAAACTCACTTAGCACCCGGATGTTAACTGTGAACCTGGCTGTTGAATGGAGATATCTTACTGACTGTGGCAATTTGAGGGACATGATTGGAAAGGCTACTTGACAGGTTGCTTTGGAGTTTAACTAGCACTATTGCCTCATCAGGAGATGATCCCAGGTTCATCAGGCTTCAGTGCTGCCTAAAGAGCTGCTTCTGGATGCTTCCCAATTTTGTCTTCAAAACGTCAACATTGACTTGAGGGCAGGAATAAGGTTGAAAGCAGAGAATGCTCAAGACATCAAGATGAAGGCATCATTGACTGATGGGGATGCAAGACTTTCTGTGACCTGGAAGTCTTCTCCATCTAGCTGAATTTGTAAAAAAGCATCTTCTAGCTTACACATGTAAAGTTGTTCCATTGGCTGGGCACCAACTGCCCACTTGTGGTACATAGTTGCCCATAACTTGCCACCTCTTCCCAGAGTCCTCTAAGAGATTGTCTGAGGTTATGGATTGGGTTCAGGCTCATTCAACACATTGGGTAGCCACAGACATGTCAGCCAGTAGGAATCCAGGCGTTGCACTTGGCACCACTCCTGATTCGTGCCACAGCATCAACAGGAATCCTGTCAGTTTTGCCTTCACAGACAACCAGAAGCATGGTCAGGATGATGGTCATCATCTGTAAAACACATGCAAGCTCATATATTATGTTGCATGAGTATGGTCTCCATTCTCCATCTGCTGCCTGGCCTCTCCTTATGCAGATAAAGGAAGGTGGCTTAATATTTATTAATAAGGTGTTAAGAAACTTCCAGTGAAAGCAAACTTCAACACACAGAGTTAGCACCAGCTTATATTTACTTAGCACCAGTTATTCACTAGGATCAAAAAATGCATAGGAAATTATTGACTTAGGAATTGCCATAGCAGATCAGACCAACAGTCTCTCTAGTCCTGTATCCTGCTGCTGACAGTGGCCCGAAATAGGAATCACTTGGCCCCCTCACTGAAATGCAGCCATGCTTAGAACCAGAGGGCAGCAGTGCACTGCACAGCAAAGAAGAGTTGGGGGTGGGGGACAGATTTTTTGCCAGAATCATCAGGTCAGACCTTTATGATCTTCTGTGTTCATTGGGAGCAGATAGGACCTTGTGTTGTTTTTAAGGTCTCATCTGAAAGACCAGGAGGCAGTAAGGTCAGAATAACATTTATCTACTTCAGGGGGATGAATTATCTGGTTTCTCCTGGCAAGATCTAAACTGCAGCATCAGAGAATTTAGGTTTTTCAAATCAGGTGCTTACTAAGCTCTATCCTTATGGGAGCAGGTTGAGGTTGTTCTGATTGGTGTTGAACATCACAGATATGCACTTGTCAAGGCGAATTAAAGTAAATTAAAAAATTCATAGATTATAAGGCCAGAAGGGACCATTGTGATCATCTAGTCTGACCTTCTGCATAATACAGGCCATAGGACTGCCCTGAATTAAATCTTGTTTTAACTAGAGCAAAGGACTAAACGACTCTGATACTCTTAAAAAGCAACAGTAATTAATTCCATAGTGTATTCGCACAAAGGAGGAAGATCATTGTTCATGTTTAACTAGAGTGAGATTCACCTCTGTGTAGGAAGCCTGGGCAAGTCCTTCTCCCCCCTGAAGCCCTTAATACAGGGTTAAAGGTCCCAGTCCAACAAGGTCCTGAACACTTCTTGCTATAGAGGTGAGGATGCTCAGCACCTTACAGCTTTGGATCCTACATGAAACTTAATTGGTGTGTAGGGCCTTATGAGGGTCCCCTACACTGGAGGGAATTTCACTCACAGGGCCAGCTTCAGAGCTGATTCTAAGTGTGTATGCATAAACCTAGAGTGAATCTACGTTACACCTTCTTCTAGGCTCCTTGATGTGTACAATTTGACATCAATTTGCGCTCTTTTTAATATCCCTTAGACTTAGGCTTCCTTAGAATTGTTTAGACCAACATCCACTTCCCAAGATGTAATTAGACTCCCTGTACCACATCACCTGAATTTGACGCACTAAATCTATGCGAGTATAAAGGAGCATAGCACTTTATGTGCACAGACTACTTTTCCCCCTTAAAATTTCCCATCATTGCTACTGGTGATGCAACTCCACCAAAGCTAGCACTAGTATATACAAGGCACTAATGACTACTGCCTTTTAAATGGTCCAGTCCCACTCAATCCTGTTCAGAGCGGTAGTTGCAATGAAAACAGGCTAGTGTAGGCAAAGCCAATAAGTATAAGGGAGTTTAACTGACACTACTATATACATCAGACCTGCATTTGGCCCATAGTGTACTGATGGTAATTGCTCATGTACTGATCATTAGAAACAGGTCTGAAAAACAAAATACTGTCTCTTATAAAAGTCTTATTAGCAAATAACTAGGATGTAGCCTCCAATTAGAGAGGGAAGTCAAAATCATAATTCAATTACTGCAACTTTAGCAAAAGCAGCAGAGAACAAAACAAGAAGAGTCATTAATTACACCCTGCTGCTATAAGGACAAATGCTATAAGGACAAATGCTTAGTCTATGTCTCCGTAAGCAGAGTCAGGATGATAAGTATCTAACTTGAAAGGATGGGAAAATCTATTTTGATTTTAAAATTTTTGAGGATTTTTTTTTTTTTGCATCAGCATAGTTATTTAAAAAAAAAAAAGTATCGATCCTGTAATGAATCCTTGGCCACATTTTTTCAACAAGCAGGTATTCAACCAGATAAATACAGATGCATAAATGTACTTGCACATACTCAACAGGTATTTGATGAAAGATAGATTTACATATGCAGTAACCCAGTGTGCATATATCAGTGTATGTATGTGCATGCAGTTAGCTGCTTTTGTGACAAGTCCCATCTATGAGTTGCCAGTGAGATTTGACCTATGGGTCAAGAAAAAGAGGTATATTTCATGAAACATTTTGAACAAAATGTAAACAATATCCTATTGTTCAAAATTTTTCATTAAATATTTCATCTTTCAATGAAAAATTTCAATTTAAACAATTTAAATTAAAAATTTCATTTTTGTGGGGAAGCCACCCTTCTACTTTCTCTCTCTTTTTTACTCTGTCTCCATTTTTTTCCCAGTAGAAAACAGTTAAAAAAAAAAAGGGGGGGGGGGGGAGAGGAAATGGTATTTTTCTCACCAGCCCTTCTTCCCCCCAATCAGTTTTTTTCCTCACCCCTGCTACTAAGAGGAGTTATTGAGCAGTCACATAGCAGCATCTTAGTAAATAGAGTGGACTTCCCTTGAACTCCTTGTCCTGCTGAGCACACTGTGCAAACAACACGCCACTCTGGGGCTATGCGGGATCCAGCCCTGTGTAGGAGAAACACCTAGTCATATGTTACATCCTTTATTGAGGGCCCAAACAGTAAATCCAGCCTTCCAGGGCAATTGTACAATATGAGATAGACACTAGATATAGGCACCTCGTCCACAGAGAGACAGGCTGTGTGTAGATGCAAATAAACAGGGAGAGATGTAGCTGTGGAGAAGTGAATATACAGACTCCAACGTGAAAGTTACCACCTCTAATAACTCCTGAAGATTTAGCACTCCAGCTATCTACAGGTGCTCTGGCAATGAGCTATTTATCACCGTCAGCTGTGAGTTTAAACGCCAAGCCTGAGATTTGTTCATGTGTGCGCTTGGGTTGGGTTTCAGGGGCAGTTTCCTGCAGGTCTTAGTGTGAGAGCTACTGTTGTGGTTAGTGTCCAGGGGATACCTAAGCTGGTTGGTGGCAGTAGACCCTGGTTCCTTTCCTTCCCTTTTCAGGTGGCAGGCTAGTGAAGGACAGCAGCTCACCGTCTCCATTTTGTCTCGTCTTATCCCTCAGATCTGTAGTGCAGGCACTAGGTCAGAGAAATGGGGTCCCTGGCTCTTAAGGGATCACAAAGCAAAGTGCCTTCCTGCCATGCAGTGCCTGGGAAGGGGCAGCTTTCCCTTACATGCCTGAGATTCTTGATAAACACCCCTCTCATGGCATGACTCCAGCGAGGTCATCCAGCCCTCATTAGGGAAAGTCCTGCCACAGAGCCAAAGACTCCCAGGTCTTCATGTCGAAATGTTACTTCTCTAGTCAGATTCTCTCTCTGTGGGGTGGGAATGGAATTGGTGTCTCTGGCTCTTGCCTGTCTCTTTGAGGTATCTGCATTCCCTTTTAATAGATTCCTTTCTCATTTCACAGATACAGGGGATGCTGTTATGTCTGCCTGGCTCGTTAACATTGCAATTGTTTGTAACGAGTCAGGGGCAAGATGAACTGGGAGGAATGAAAGCAGGAAGGAGAATAGCCTTGATTTACAGGTCTGTTTTGAGTCGGTTTCTGGGTTCTCTGCCGTGTGCTCATTAAATACAGACATTCTTATCTGTCTCTCTCACCTGACCTTGAGAAGCTCCGCGGACTTGGTTCCTCAGGGAAGAGTCGGAAAGTCTGTCAGTCTGATCAGTTCTGGGCCCAGGGCAGTTGTGGCTGGAAAGCGAAGCCATTAGCTGTATTTGGAGAGGAGTCAAACAATGGGCCAGAATCTGAGGCTCTTATTCAGGCCCGACTTTCACCAATGTGGGTAAAACTGAGTAACTACCTCTGGATAGGGCTACTTAATAACACTGGGGTAGAGTTTAGCAGCCTGTTAGGGAAATGTGGTTTAAGTGGGTAGGGTACTTGCCTGTGAGTGGAGAAACCAACGTCCAAGTCCTCGATCTGCCACAGACTTCCTGAGTGATCTGGGATGAGTCACTTAAGCCCAACATTTTAAAGATTTTTGTTGTTACTCCACTCAAGAGTTGAGCTTAGAAGCCTCAGTCTCATTGAAAAACAACACCTTTAAACATCTGTGCCTCAGTTCCCCCTCTGTACAATGGGGATAAGAGCACCACTCTGCCTCCCTAGGGACTTTGGGGATATGTGAGGCACGCAGCTAGACAGATGGAGGCACTGAAGTGGCAGGATTTTTTTCTGTAGGAGCTGCTGAATGCTGAGTGCTTCTGGAGCTTTTTAACTAAATCATCCTGCCGCTTGTCCATGAGGGAAGTGGTGGTGTTAGAGAAAGGGAAAGCCAGAGAGTTTAAGGAACTGTCCCAAGTCAGTAGCAGAACCAGGATTGGATATAGGAAAATCCTGGCCTCCAGCCTGAGCTCAGAGCACTAGACAATGCTGTCTCTGCTCTGTCCAGGACTGCAAGTAACTGGTCTCTTTCCCTTCTGCTTTACTCCTGTTGGCTCCTCTCGTCACCCTGTCTGTTGGTATGTCTTTCACACACACGATGCTGTATACTCTCACCAATCCTGACGTGGAACACCTCCCCCTTTACTGACCAGGGCCTGACCCAAAGCCCATTGAAGTTGCGGGAGGTCCTCTTACCATTAATTAGCAGCAGCACCATAAATGCATTGGGGCTCCCAGTGGCAGAGAGCGGAATCACAGGACGCTATTCTATCTTTGAGAGCCTTTCGTAATCATCAGAATGTCTCTCTCCAGAGCAGCATAAGTCCTGATAAAGGCACCTATAATAATAATAATAATTAATAATAAATGTAAAATAGCCCTGTTACAATAAGAGACATGATGCAGCGTGCTGTCTCCTTGCAGTCCAATTGGGAAGGATTAATTAGCTTCCTGCAGTGTAGTTTGATCAATAGTTTACCCTGAAAAAGGAGACACAATGAATGATTTTCCCCCCTCCCCGTTAAAATATAAAAAATGAGGGCTGTTGTCAAGAGGTGGCTTGCAAATCAAGTTACCGCCACTGCTATTTGTTTAAAAATGACTTGGGTCCCATTCATCTCATTGTTATGCCTTTAATAATGCAAAGGTGATGAATATTGCCCAATGAATGCAGGGGGCTGGCCCTGTGGGAAAATGAGTTATTTCCACACCCCACTTTCAGGTGTAACCTTCCTTCTATAATTCACAAAGGACTTTTATGATTTATTGATACAGCAAACTGATTTTTATAATTAAAATTGATTTTCAGCTTAAGCTTTGTAAATAGACTGATCCATAAAAACTCGGGTCAAGTTGTACGGAAGAGGGAAGGAGGGGTGAAGTGATGGAGGGGAGAAATAGGAGAGGGAACACAGGAGAAAGGGAATGAGACAGAGTGTGTGTAGAAAAGAGGGATGGTGTTGAGGAGAGATAAGAAGGGAAAGAGGAGAGAAATGTGGGGGTGAGGACGGGAGGCGGGGATGGCAGAGCGTGAGGGAAATGAACAAGGGAAAAGAGAGAGTTCAGTGGGCATAAGCAGTGTGTGTGGAAACTACTGAGACACTAACTGTTTTTTTTTTTGAAGGCTGTGTGGGTTGCATTTAGCTCTCTGTCCAATTAAACATTGACATGCAAAGAGTTGGAACTGGGTCCACAGGCTGTTTATAGAGAGCCTTTGGGCTCATATTGCTGACAGGTCAAGATTACAGAGAGCATCTCTCCTGCTCTCAAGCCCCCAGACTCTTCCCAGGCTCCTTTGGACCAGCCAAGATGAGGGAGCACATCAGGGAGGGATACTGGAAGCACAGTCCCTTTTTGCAGAGCAAGGACTCGTTGTTGAACTAGAGGAGAGTTTTCTTATTCCCAAATTCCATCATTATCAATTTTAGTGGCTCCGTGAGCAGCCAAGAAAAGCAGGTCTAGCTGGGAGCAAAATGTTGCCCATTGTTATGGAATGTTGTTCAAAAACAGACCTAGGAAGTTGGTTCCTGGAATGGTATTAGCTTGGAGAGCAGTGTGTGTTGGTCTGAGATGCCATGTTATCAGCCCCCAGCGACTGGCCTCCTCTCTTTGGGCCAGATTCTCATCTCGGTGCAAGCCCAGAATAAATCCACAGGAGTCACTCCACATTTACACCTGAGTGATAGAGCAGAATCTTGGCCTGGCATCCACAGAGCAGGGGCAGTGCACACTTCCTCTCCAGTGCTTCAGGCCTGACCTGGAGTGGAGAGACGAGAGCTCAGTCTCCGGAAGCCAGTCATGAGGCAGCAAAGCAGGCCAGTTCTGCTGCTGTTTTGGTGGTGTGGATACCAGCCCACTTGGCAATGGGCCACAAACTACCAGCTTATTTACACCAACCACTGGACAGTCTTCAGATAGCAATTGCTTTCGCTCACTACTGACCTGCGGTAGGTCAGAATCAGCTAGCTGGAGGGGAAAGGCTATGCATCCCAGGAAGAATAACTGATCCATCCCACCCCAAGACCACCATTGGAAGGATGGCCGCTCTCTGCTTAGCTAATGCTAATACACAGAAAGTGTTCCATTCATAACTGAGCACCGGCACAGGCAGCAGCATGATCCGGTGGCCAGAGCCCAACTGCATGCATCAGGGGACCTGAGTTCTGTTACTTGTTCAGCAAGTCCCTTCCCCAGTCTGTGCCTCAGATTGCCATTGGTAAAATGGCCGTAGGGATTCTTGCCTCCCTTTTAAAAACTGCTTAGAGAACAATAGATGGAAAGTGCTATATAGTCCCTGGGGCTCAGAATTCTACCTCTTCTGCTGGGTGACTAGCCCTGAGTTCCTGTACAGGGGGCAAGCCTCTGTCTGCAGGATTGCTAAGGCTCCAGGAACATAAGTGCTGAGTGTTATTACTGGCAGGTTGGGATTGGTCGGTAGTTCATGCTGGAATCTAAACAGGAGAGATCTCAAAACCCTTAAACCTTCAGGCAAACTACTGTATTAACTTCCCTGACAAACCTCTTCCCAGCTCAAGCATGTACCTGGCAATACGGCCTACGCACTGGCTGTTTTCTGCTTCTGAGTCACTTTTCTAGCCAGCCTGCTTTTATTCCATGACTCCTTCCCTTAGTTGATAATCTTGCTGTACAACCTCACCAACTGCTTTTGGGAAATCTAAGTGCATAACATCTATTACGTTTCCCTTGCTTACCCTGGCAGTATTGCTCTAGCTTCAAAGAACTCCAACAAGTTAGTTAAGCAAAGGGCCTCATGCTTGTAAATCCATGCTGGCTGTCTCCGCTAATCCAATTATGCTTTACAAGGTGCTCTCTTGCTAAATCCTGCAAAATGGTTTCTGTTATTTTTACCCACAATTTATGTTAAGCTTCCCGCTATATAATTGCTTGTCTAATTGTGTGCTCTCATTTTTGAATAATAGTGTTAGGCTTGACATTTTTTCAGTGCTCCCATGTCACCTGAGAACTGCTAAAATACTACTTAAGATTTCACTCATTTCTGCCCTTATTGCTTCTAAAACTTGTAGATTTATGCCATCAGC
Source organism: Emydura macquarii macquarii (assembly GCF_026122565.2). Taxonomy (NCBI): domain Eukaryota; kingdom Metazoa; phylum Chordata; order Testudines; family Chelidae; genus Emydura; species Emydura macquarii. Next base: position 5,839,079 of record NW_027133607.1, on the reverse strand, counting down.
ATCTTGTCTTTACTTGGTAGTAAGAGAGAGGCCCTTTATTTTCATGGCTATCTTTACCCCAGCTAAATCCTCCCCAGCTATGACAAGAAGAAAATGAGACACTCTGAGAAAGGGCGGGCCACTGTTCAAAGGGAGGTGGTGTTTTATTCAGACTACGTGGGACTTTACTCGAATTCTGAATAGATGGTCCTTACACAAAAGAAGTGGGGCTTTGCTCCATGGACATGAAAAAGAAGTGAAGGAAACCAACAAGAGGATGAATCTGTCAGGCTCCTTGACATCAGGATTTTACTGCTGAATTCTGGGAATTTTTCAGGTTAGGAAAGTACATGCTATAATATAGTTGCCCTAGAGAGGTTAAAACCAAAACTTGTGTGTAGCTTAATGGGAAGTTAGTCGGTAACAGGTGACTATACGGAAGGAGGTACAACAGGTTGAGTTTGCATGTGTTTGTCCCTCTATTTTAGTCTCACAATTTGTCTGGTCATTGTGACTTCTACCTAGGCCAAGTCTACACTACAGACCTATGTTGGTATAATTACATTGCTCAGAGGGTGTGAAAAATTCACATTCCTGAGTAATGTCGTTATACTGACCTTAATCTCCTGTGTAGAGAATGCTATGTTTTGAATGGCACTACCGTCTCTTGAGGAAGTGCATTAACTACGCCGTTGGGATTAACAGCATCGATGCAGCATTTTAAGTGAAGGACCTGCACCTAATCTAGAACATGTCTTGAAAAACAATGGCAGTATCAATTTTAATGGCTCTGTTCCAGGCCGTTTAAAACAAAGCAATGGGACCATTCAAGAAATCCTAATACATCTTAAGACATCGTGCCATGATGTTGCATCATCATCTACCCAAGACAGTGTGACTCATCAGTGACATCACAACCTGGCAACATGATGATTTCAATCAAGTGGCAACCCCAAATCTAAATTCAGCCAACAAGAGGGAGGAAAGTCAAGTTGAGAAACTGGATCTGTTTCACAACATTAAGTAGCATGGCCTTTTTAAATTTGGAAAAAGGGAGTCGATTCCTCAGCCCGATTCCCTTCCTCTCAAATATCACATTTTCAATCTTCAGACTTTGTTATAAGATAAAACAGAAAACTGACACAAACCAACCCCTCTGCATGCAGCCCTCCCTCCCCAGCCCTATTTTTTAAATATATGTAAAGGACTTAAACGTCACAATCCCTTAATCGGGTTTTTGTTTTAGGAAACATCTGTGGTATTTTTAAGCCAATAATTTTTTTGTATCAAGTTCCCCAGCTAGATGTAAAGTAAAATGGATTAATTATAACCTCCTGAAAATGATGTTTATAATGGAAACTGACTGATCCTTAGCTACAACATGGAGAAGCAGATCTTTTGTATAACTGGCAAGAAGGCAAGTGTAGGTGATAGAAAGACTTCTGGTCTCCCATGCACACATTCCACATATATAAATCTTACTGTGCACTTCCCCATCATTGAGGCACTCCATTGATGAAGAACCATTTCTGATAAATGGGTGTCCAGTCCTACCTTGACTATTCTCAGTGAAGGAAATATTCTCTTTCTTGGTGGCCTGTTCCATAGCACAAACTGTTTTTCCCTAATATTCCACTGGAACTTTCCTTGGTGCCGATCTTATTCTGCCACCATTTTCCTTTCATGCCTCCTCCATTATACCTTTCCTCAGACTTCATTTCTCCAGGATGTCCATCTACAGTTACATGGATACAGGATGGGTATAGGATATGCATGTGAACACTTAAAAAGGAAGAGGGCTGGATGGCTCAAGGGGATTGCTAATGAGATATGGAGCCTTACATGCTAGATACACTTGTCAGTTAGCTTTCAATTTTTATATTTAATTGTCAGTGGTCTCAATTCAGTTCCTAGAGGGCAGGTGTCAACATCACATAAACCACCAGAATTGGCATTATCTGAACCCTTTCTATGTATGCAGTCTTAGTAGAGAGGCCAGGGATTGCATGGTTCATGGAGACTGAGCTCCTCTGTCATCCCATCTAGGTGATCCCTCCAGGTCAGGGTAGAAGCACTGTTGTGTCTTTTGTCCTTTACTCAACAAAGGTAATACAAAGGAACCACACAAAAACAGTGCAGTTCAAATAACAGCATTTACTAACTATACTCCCTGTGTACAGCCTGGCTACATGTATGCACTGAGGCTCTGTTAATTTCCTCAGTTTAGCCACATGTTCAGCAATTGCTTCATTTTCTTTCTGATTCCATCTGTACAAGCAGAAATGCTCAGTGGCTTTGGGGATAAGTGGTTTGTAGACGTCCCACCATCTCAGCAAACGCTTTGTCTGGATTTAACGGGAGCTGTTACGCTGCCCAGCAGGTTTTAGCTTCCATTCCACTCAGTAAAGCTGTCTCCTTTTTCTCATCATTTACATCAGGAGCCATTATCTACAGTTCCAGTCTTCTGATCTAGGTAGGCCAGCCCCCTCCTGATCTATCAGCCATCAATTTTCCTAAACAACCAGATGTTTTAAAAACTTTCCCCCAAAAAATAAGCAGGTTGCTCACAGTGCCAGTGGCTGCTTTTTCCTTTTCAGGTTCACTTTCCGTAAGCCTTGGTCGTCTCTGTCTATCGTCCTGGATTAGAATCCCATCTTCATTTTACAACACACATATGTGGGGTTTTAATCCAGGAATACAGTAAATAGAGACCGAGTGCAAAGGACATGGGAACACGAGTCTGTGAGAAGGTAAAAGTAAAGGACTGTTAAAACAACTGCATTTGCATGTCATTTTCCTCTCCAACAAAGTATTCATTGTTTTCTGTATGGGTGTATACACAGCTCAGTAATCTGCACTGCCTAATAAAAACAGGCAGAGCCCTGGCACGATAGGAATTCTAGCTATCTTTTTAGCCTGTTTCTCCACAGCCACAAGACTCTTTTACAAAGACATCTAGTTGCTTTAGTTCCTCCCTTCACTGGTCAGTGTCTAGAGAACATCAGCGAACTGAACCTTTTCTGCTAGCTGCTTCTTGATTTCAGGACAGGACGGAACGTCTTTCACAGCATCATGACTCACTGAGCTCTCAGAGGAATGATTTTCCTCACTCTCCATTAATGCCACTGAAAGTACTAAGCAGTCTTGCCTTCATCACTGTGTATTATATCATAGGTGGTCCTTTCCCAAATAGGTACCAGAATAATCATGGCACCATTTCACTTGGGCTTCTGCCCCAGCCTCCACTTTTTGGGGCCTGGTCAGTTATCAAGAACACAGAGGTACCCAATATATCATTCACTGCTTGGGCAGGCTGTCTAGTCTCAGACCCTCGATCCCTAACCCATTTGTTTTGAGTCTTTTTCCAAGTCTTGAACTCCAGCCTGAACTTTCTTCTTTGAACTGCCACTCCGGCTGCTTGAGTCCTATTGCCTGATCCTTTATCCCCCTTTATAGGGAAGTTAATTCTCTACCTTCCAACAATAGCGCAGCATTTCTGGATTCAAGAGCACACCTAGCAAGTCACTAGAGGCCTTCCACTTGCCTTCCTGGGAAAACGTCTTGCCAGTCATCTTTTCTGAGCAAAGGCAACAATTTCCCTCATAGGGGCCTTATCTGAATCAACCATCAACTCGATGCTGTCCCTTACAAAAACAGGTAACTTCCTCCGGACACAAGTACTTCAGTTAGGGTGATTATCTATGTCACCACTGCTTCCAGCAGTAATACAGAACTATCTCATCATGCAGCATCCTGGGTGCGTCATCCTTATGACATTTAACTATATAAGTAAGAGCTCTAGGGCTTATCACTTCTGTATCATCATCAGCTCCTGACATGACTAATCAAAGTTTCCACTCCTTCCAGGGGGAAGGGTATCAGCCAAACTCTAGGACTAGTAGTCCGTGTCCACCTCAGAAACTCATGTTACCAGCTTCTGGGATATTTCCAAAAGGCCTTGGGGAAGTCCTGTCTTTGGTGATACGCTCACAAATTTGTGCTTCCTCCTTATGGGGGAGTCATGCATATCAATTCGCTTAGCCTGCTCAGACAACCCTCTCCTGTCTGGGATCCAGACCTCAGTCTATTGCAGAAGATACAGTCAAGTCTATATCCTCAGTTCCTAGTGTCTCCTGGGTTTTCTTTAATTTCCACTTCAAAGTATCCCTCTCTGCCTAATTAATGAGTCTGTTCTTCTAACACCTTGCATTTCCCCCCCTTTTGTTCAGTCTTTCACATGCTGCATTTAATGGCCAGCTTAGTTTATCATTGTCCCTCTGCGGAGCCCTGAACATTGGATTTCTCTTCAAACCATCCCTGGCACAATCATCAGCAAGGCTGAACTGTATACAACATGCGACATTATCCTTGTTGGCATTAGGGTACCTCTTCTCCTTTCCTTCACAATCCCAGTAGGAATTTCTGCAATTTATCAGAGTCCCAGCTGTCCCAGTCTGCTGGATCAACTCCCCCTGCTCCATTATATGGGGCGTAATATCCTATATGGTAAAAACTGGACTGGCTGACTCATGGTTAAAATAAAACAGGCACAACATGAAGCTATATAAATGTGCTGTGCTCTGATGTTGGAGGGATATGTTGGGTGTGTGTTACCACTCAATGCCGAGGCGTGTCCAGAACACTAACACAATTCACTGCTTCTTGGAGTGGATTCTAGCATTCCTCTGCATTTTGGGTGACGGATTCTCATTGATGATTGATAAGAGAGTTGGTTTCTCTCTTGAGGGGCTCAGGGTGTTTTGTTGTGGCATCAGCTTTTTAAAAATGCACTTGTTGGCATATAAAAAGTGTGAAATGCCTTTAAAACTCAGGACATGCTTGTCTGTATTAATTTTAAAAGGGATTAGATATTTATATGGATATCAAGAAATATCCAGAGTTATCATAATTAATGACAACAAAAATGTTGGTAGGGATATTAAAGCTCATGATTCTGGGTTTAAGCCAAACTGTGATTACTAGAGATCAAGATGAAACCTGTGCCAGGGAGGGGGAGGAGGAGGCATTTTATCGCACATCTGCCTATTGTGGGATTCTTGCACCTTCCTCTGAAGCATCTACTGTGGGTCATTGTCAGAGACAGGATACTGGATTAGCTGGACCCTGGATCTGTTACAGTCTGAAATTCAGGAAGCAGCTTACACCAACAAATCTGCAAACCACTAGTATTTAAATCCCCATTACTTTGCCAATCCAACTGAATCAAAAATAAAATTCATAACTTAGGTAATCAATAAAGCAATTTAGAGGAAATCCAAAGGTGTTTTAGTCTGTCTCGCTCACAAGCAAAACCACAGATGGGTGCCTCCTGTTGCATGCTGGACAGACACCTCACTGCTAGCACTACTTCTGCATTTCACAGCAGTGTTTGCTGTAACAGCCTTGTAATTCAGAGAACAAACCCCCTGTAAATAACAGTTCAGAAGCAGTGTGGCAGTATGGCAAATCGATACATATGCCGACTTGGCTTCCAAAAGCTAACAGGGTGAGAACCACAGACTTATTAGCAGGACCAGATCAGGGCTTTTAGGTTGACTGGCTGATGTCCTTTGGAGATTGTGGAACCGTGTTGCCTATGGAAAGAAATGTGACTCCGTATCCATCTCTGTTTTGTACATTTTATTAAAGCTCTTAAACAACTAAAATAATATCAAGAGAACATATCACCAAAGCTAAGCTATCCCTAAGAATGCTAAACTAAGAGTAAAACACCTTAACTATCAAAGCAGAATCAAATCAAGAACAGATAAAAAATCAAGCTAGTTTGCATCAATATTGGATTAGCATTAAATCCTCACTTTTTTCTGGAAAGTTGACATTTTTTATGGAAAATAGATGCTTTCTACAAAAATATTAATTTATTTGAAACCCCAATCTCCCACCAAAAAACAGTTCTGATTGAGGATTTTTGACCAGTCCTAACACTCACTTTACTAACACACTCTTAATAAGCAGAAGCTGAACAACTCTTACTTACCATAAGTGAGAGATGACTATCTGAGTCTCTTCTGATCTTTGAAACCAGGTACAGAACGAGCATCTTTGTGAGACAATATTTACTCCTCTTTAAACCTGGGGAATTTATTACACCTTTCCCATGGGGGTTTTATGGATGTTTACACACACACACACCCCTATACTTTCATTTTCACATCCTACAAATAAATTAAGGAAAAAGCTGGGACCTCACTCAAGAGAGAGAGAGAAAACAAAAATAGAAAAAGTATGATACTTAAAATGACCAGGGGCTCATGAACTCCTCAGCTCTTGCTGTCTTCTGGACTCACCTACAGCAGGTGCTGGACATGCAGACAAGGAGCCAGCTGGTGATATTCTGCTGGCACAGTGCTACTCCTAAGTGGACCTTCCCTCAGCCTAGGGAGAGACTGGCTGAAAGCTGGAGTGACCTATTTGTGGATGTTGTGACTCCCTTTCCCCAGGGTGATCAGGGCTGGAGATTATGGGACATCAGTCTTTCCTCAGATAGTGTGTTGACCTGAAAGGAAAGGCTTCTGAGCCTTACCCCTGATTCTTATGGTTTACAAATTTCACTTTTTCTGCTTTGCGGTGCCTCCCTCCAAAGTCCTTGGGCAAATCAAGCTTGAGGCCTAACCTTGGACCCTGCAAGTCAGTCCAATTACGTTTGAATTAGATCATCGTTAGTGAGCATCAGTTTAGAAAAGCCCCATTTAAGTCGGTAATTTTAATGTTTTTCAGTATTTTCCATATCACAAAACTGAGTGTGAGACTCACTAACAACAGCAGAAGTCCAGATACAAAAGACCATTTTGGGGACGTTAGTATGGTCTTTTCTGGGTTGAATGTCTTAAAAAGTCATTATGTCACCAGTTTACAGAAGAGCCAATATAAAACCCATATAAAAATAACTAATGAGAAAAAAACCTTAGTACATGAATGCCAGCCACTCAAACATCCATGCATCAGTAAAATAAAAATAAATTCTGACTTATGGAATGTTATTATCTCCACTTTCTCTTCTGCATGTCTAAAGCCAGAGATTCTTATTCTTTTTGCAAACAAGGTCATTATGGTAGCCTTTCTAGTTTGGAACTGGGCTCTAGAACAGACAGCATGTCTTCTGAAATCTAAATCTTAAGAGAGAAAAGTTATTTTAAAGCTCACCAAGATGTAACCCATCAGAAATATAAAAGTTTAAATTTGATAGAAGGTCTGTATATGCCTATTCAAGCTTTCTCATCACATGATGGAAATTATTATTGAAACTATTTGGCAAATACTTATAGATTCATAGATTGTAAAGACAGAAGGGACCATTGTTATTATCTAGTCTAATCTGCTGCATAACACGGGTCACAAAATTTCACCCAGTGGTTCCTGTATCAGATCCAGTGATGGAGAATCCATCACATCCCTAGCTATATATCTCTTTCTAGTTCTTAAATGACTCCCACTATCACAGCATCTGGGGCCACTTTCCAACATCCTTGCGAGGCAGGGAAATCTTATAACCCCCATTTTTACAGATGGGAACTGAATCACAGAGAGATTAACTGACTTGTCCAAGGTCACACAGAAAGTCTGTGGCAGAGCAGGGACTTGAATCCAAGTCTCCCGAGCCCAGCCTAGCGCCCAGATTGCTGTGCCATTCTTCATTTCTGGACATTTTTTCCCCAGTGGAACAAATAAACACATTTGAAGAAATCCCATACAGGAGAAAGTGCTGAATTCATGATGGATTACTGGACCACCTCTAAGAAAAGGAATAAAGACAAAAAATTATGCAGAATACAAATGCCCCCTATTTTCCATGCAAGTCTGGGATGTGTTCCTAATAAAATCAATAAATTATTTCTGAAGGATACAAACCTCCATTGAAGACAGGAAGCTGGGCACAAGTTCTGATTTCTATTTTACTAAAGAAAAAGCCATAAAAATGTTGCAATCACTCAGATGACTAATGCGGGGAATATACCAGTGACCCCAATCATCTCCCATGGACTTCAGTCAAAGGAAAGACTCCCATTGACTTCAGTGGGATTTGAAACTGATCTCCAGTACTTGTCTGTGTTCCTGTTCTCTATAAACATATGGGCACCATTCTCTTTGGAGGGTTATTTTTGGTGCCTGCTGCTGTTGGTGGCGATAAAAGACATGGCTTGGTGCTGCTGCTCTTCCTAGAGTAGTGCAGAGTATGTTCATGGAAAGATCAGAGACTAAACTTCTCCTTAGGTTGTTCATCATTGCAGCCGGTGATAGAGAGAGAGAGAGAGAGAGAGAGAGAGTGAGAGAGAGAGAGAGAGAGAGAGGAGGAGGAGGCTGGGAAAAGATGTGGTTATAATTTTACAGTTCATTGGTGTGAAATGGAATCCAGTAAGTAAAGTGTTCTCTGAAGTTGCTTTCTGCACTGGGTAACTCTGCAAGCTCTTGCAAATGTTATCAGCTGACTGCATGGGCACATGTGAGTGGGCATGTTTACATGTGTGAGCACATGCAGCGTGTGTGTAATACAAACACCAGGATAGCTCTTTTCACCTGGCCATCCTTTACCAAAACGTTGGAGTTACGATGCTGACCAGTGCAGAAAGAGCTGTGGTTCAGTGCTGGGGCCTCAGGAATTAAACTGGGCACCTGGGTTTGTATTTGTGGCTCAGACTTAGGACTTATCTACATGAGGAAATCGCACCAGTTTAATTTAAGATCTGATTTTTAAACAAATTTACTACTAAACCAGTGCAAAAGGCTGTGTGGATGCTCTCATTTTGGTTTAAAACCAGACTTATTTCAGTTTAGTGCAAGTTGGTGAGCAACAGGTTTAAGCTAAATTGAAATAAGCCGCTCATAAACAGAAATTAATGTGTCCATGTAGGGGTTTTTACTGGCTTCACTGAATCGGTTAAATTAAACTGATGCAAATTTGTGTGTAGACGAGGCTTACGCTCGCTGTTTAACCTTGAGCAAGACACTTAACTTCTCTGTGCCTCAGTTTCACCCAGGATAAAGATACTCACCCCTCTTTGTAAAGTGCTTTGAGATGTATTGGTGAATAGTGCAGGACAGCTGCAGCTCTGACAGGTGTATGTTTGTATTAGCCTGACAAAGGATATGGAGATACGGGGAGGTCGAGAGGTTATTGCTGTTGCTCCTAAAGTCTCCCAGTTCCTGCAAGCCAGATCTGAGCCCTTAAAATAAGAATCAACTAGTGAGTTGATAAAATGGCGTGGCGGGATCAGCAGTCTCTTGCCATGCTAAGTGTCACTGGAAAGGGAGGATTTTGGTTTGTGTGTAGGCTGGCCTGGCTGATCAGAGCGGCAGGGCTGCCCAGCCATCAGTGCTCAATGGGAGGGGAGCCTCTGGCATCCTGAAGCTAAAGTCAAACAATTGGTACTTTTGGAGGCTGGTGATGATGGGAGTTCGGAGAACAGAATGAGAGACAAGCTCTTTGAATCAGAGTCCTGCACTGCTACATGATGATATTAGGAACTGGGGCATAGGAGTCAGGGACAGGAGTCGAACCAAGGTCAAATTTGGGAATTGAGCTGAGAACCAGAGCTGGAGTCAGAGTCAGGTGTGGAGCTGAGGGTCAGGAGTCAAGCTGAAGTTGGCAGCCAGAAGATGAGGCAGGGTCAAAGCCAGGACTGGTAGCCAAAGGTCAGAAGTGGAGTGTAGCGGCAGGAGCCAGACATGAGGCAAGAAGCAGGTGCAGGGCACAAACAGACAACAAGGGCAGGACCGAGGCAGGAACAGGACAAAACTAGGAACAGATACAGATTGCAGGACACAGGGAAGAGTGGAGTCCAATTCAGCAGCAACAGAGAGTCTGCCCAGTTGCTCAAACAGTCCCCTTCACTCACTTCGTGGCTTAAGTAGTGGGGCGGGCCAATCAGGCAACTGCACGCCTTGAGCGTTTCAATAGGATTTCCTGTGGGGCCTGACCTTCCAGGATTGTGAGGGGCTGCTTCATCTATTTACATTGGACAACAAGGCAGTGTCAGAGACCTAGGCTCCCCACAGCCCCACGTTCTAGACACGGTGAAACCAAAAAAACCCATCCTTGGATCTTTAGGGCAATGCTAACATTTCAGAGGCTGTATCAGGACAAGCCCTTTTAGTCTTGCAGTATTTCTTTCTGTCTGTATCTTGGTGCCAAATAGACCCCCTCTTTCATTATGGCCTGGGATACAAAGGTTTGTGTTAATGAGGCTTGGTGTTCACTGTAAAAGCATATGAAAGGCATTTTAGCTGATCGCTGAGCCCAACTCAGATTGCACTGCGAGCTTTTGTAAGTGATTTCTTTTAAAGAGCTAGGTGTAATAAGAGACATGGAATTAGAATTGCTTCGATCTTCCATGTGGATAAATCCTTTAACATGTCTCAGTGTGCTAATCCCACTCTCTTTCAAGTTACCCTCTTGGAGACCACCTAGATAGTATCAGCAAAAGGACTGCAGGATCCTTGTGCATCTCTGGGGAACTGTGCTTCAGGTGTGGTCCAGTTGATGGTGTTTTCCCTATAGCCATCAGACACCATCAGCCTCTGTGCCCATTCAATCTTTGGCCTCCGTTGGATAAGGGGCCTGCCTAGTAGAGGGTTTTGTGATGCGGATGCCTGACAGTTCAGAACGGAATCGAGGCCCCCATTTCACATAGTCTTCCAAAGAGCCATCAGAGGGTAATAAAATCCTTGGACCAGATTTGAATCAGCCATTTAGTGAGATTCTGCCTCATTACCAGTTCGTAAGCCATCCATTCTCCACAGGTGCTCTGGGTTCCATGTCTGTGTGCCTTAAGCTGTTGGTAAGAGCTGGACTTTTAACTTCTTGGACTAGCTAGTGGTCAGAATCACCTCAGTCCAAGAAGATAGAAACACAAACAAAGGAAAGAGAAACTCCCAGTAGAGGTCAGCTTTAGTGGTGGGGAGAAAAAATGTGTATTTGAAATAGATTCTACCATGCAAACTGTTGGGTGAAATCAGTGTCACCTTCAGCAGTTGGGAAGGGGCTGCATTCCAATTTGTAAGTGTCAGTGAAGCTAATTGTTTTATTCATGTTCTACCTCTGCAAACCTAAGGGCTTGTCTGCATGTACAGCACTGCACCAGTGCAGCTGTGACACTGTAGCACTTAGTGAAGATGCTAACTACGCTTCTCTTATTGGCCTAGGTACTCCACCTCCCTGAGAGGAGGTAGCTAGGTCAATAGGAGAAGCCGTCCTATCAACAGTGCTGTCTACACCTGGAGTTAGGTTGGTATAACTGGGTTGCTCAGTTATACCAACATAAGTTTGCAATCTAGACCAGGGTTAAAGCTGCAAGGCAATTGCAATTGCAAACTTTGAAATTGATTTTTTGAAAGGTTCCTCAACTTTTGCAAAGACTTTGAGCGAACCTGGCTCCATTTTTTCCTGAGATTGACACTTTGTATCACTTTGCATGGAGATGGCCCTGAGCAAAATCCTAAGGAATGGATCAAACCTGAACTCTGAGGGCGGGGGAGCCAAACCCAGATCTTGCTTCTGGTGCCCATCTCTAAATTGTGACAAACTGCATCAATCAGTCAACATGGCTTTATGGACAATAGGTCTTTTCAAACAAGCCTGATTGAATTCCTTGAGTAGGTTACAAGATTGATTGATAAAGGTAACTGCATAGTTGCATTGACTTAGTAATGCATGACATGCTGATTAAAAATAAATCACTATACAATATCAATAAAGCACATGTTAAATGAATTAAGAATGACTAACTGATATATCAAAAAGTAGTCGTTAATGGGTAATCATCACTGAATGGAGGTGTTTCTGTTGGGTTTCCGCAGGGATCAGTAGTAGGCCCAACACTTCAACTTTGTCTTCAGTGATCTGGAAGTATATACAAAATCACTGCTGATAAAATTTGCAAATGACACAAAAATGGCAGAGTGGCAACTAATGATGGGGACAGGGCAGTCATACAGAGTGATCTGGATTCCTTGGTAAACTGTGCCCTTTCAAATAAAATGCATTTTAATACAGCCAACAGATGATGTTATGCATCTGGAACAAGGAATGCAGGCCTACAGAATGGGTGACTGTAATCTAGAAGGCAGCACCTCTGAAAATGATTTAGGCATCACAGCAACTTAACATGAGCTTCCAATGTAACGCTGTGACAAACAGGGCTAATGAGATCCTTTAATGTATAAATGCGGGAGTAGGAGTAGCGAGGTGACTTTCCCTCTGTACAGAGCTTGGGTTAGACTGATACTGGAGTACTGTGTACAATTCTGCTTTCCACATTTTTAAAAGGATGTTGAAAAATTGGAGAGGATACAGCAAAGAGCTACAAAAATGATATGAGGACTGGAGAAAATTCTTCATAGTGAGAGACTTAAATAACTCAATCTGTTTACCTTATCAGAAGTCAGGTTGAGAGGTGACTTCATTACAGTGTATGGGTATCTTCCTGACAAGAAAATACCATTATCAAAAGGCTATCTAATCTAACAGAGAAAGGCATAACAAGAACCAGTGGCTGAAAGCTGAACCCATACACCAGGGGTGTCAGACTCATTTGCTATGGCAGGCCAGATTTGGATTAAATGTACTTCAAGTGGACCATACATACCATAAATCGAAATGCTAGGCACAACCATTTTTATGTAGTGTTATATTTTATTTGCTAGATATCAGCGATATAAAAACTGCAGTAAATTCACTTCTACAACTACTACTATTTTACGATTAAAAGAATCGATTAATGATTAAGAATTATAGTACTGCGCGGTGCCCCAAGACCACACTGTCCCTCTCCCACCTTTTGAAGCGCTGTGTCTCATGCACACAGCGCGCAATGCTGCGAGATCTTGTGGCAGCACAAGACGACGCCAGAGAGTACAACGTCGCGAGATGTCACAGCAACACATGCTGCTGGCAGGGGCCGGACCAAAGAGGTTGGTGGGCCATATCCGGCCCGTGTGCCAGATGTTTGATACCCCTGCCATACACATACTAATGAGAAATGAGGCACAAATGTTTAACAGTTTGGTTGATTAGTCTGCAGAAGGGACGAGTGAGGGGATTTGATAGTGGCCTTCAAATACCTGAAGGAGGATTCCAGGGAGAATGGAGTGAGGCTGTTCTCAGTGGTGGCAGATGACAGAACAATGAGTAATGGCCTCCAGTTGCAGTGAGGAAGGTCTAGGTTGGATATTGGGAAAAAGTTTTCACTTACGAGGGTGGTGAAACACTGGAATGGGTTACGTAGGGAGGTGGTGGAATCTCCATCCTTAGAGGTCTTTAAGGCCCAGCTTGATAAAGCCCTGGCTGGGATGGTTTAGTTGGGGTTGGTCCTGGTTTGGGCAAGGGGTTGGACAAGATGTCCTCCTGAGGCCCCTTCCAATCCTAATATTCTATGATTAACCATTGGAACAAGCTACCAAGGGAAGTGGGGATTCTCCATCTCTTGATATCTTCAAATCCAGACTGGATTCCTTTCCAGAAGATATGATTTAGCCAATCACAAGTTATGTTTTAATCAAAGACAAGTTTTTGGGCTCAATACAGGGGTGACTGAGTGAAATATAATGGACTATGACATACAGGAGGTCAAACTAGATGATCTAATGGTCACTTCTGGCCTTAAACTCTGTGAATCTATGAAATCCCTGAACTTGAATGCCCTTGAACTTTCCTTTTATAGTGATACAAATAGCTAAGAAAGCTCTTACAGAATGTACAGAACCTACAGCCCTAACGTGGGCTTTTCATCTATTGACATAAATACTCTTTGAGAGCTGAGAGGGAGATTTCAGAATTGGAGTCTGGATTTGAATTTTTCATCTCAGGCCCAGCTCTGATCAAAAACTTGTGAAATGCGAGACTGTGGAAAACACCGCAGTTTCCAACTGAGTTTTGCTTGGAGCTTTTTGGTTCATTTTAACCTGAAACTCTGGGGTGTCTGAACCCCCCTGAACATCAGCCAAAGAAACAATTGCACAGATCGCTGAATTACCACAGGTGGGCGGCACTAATGATTGTCTAAGCTTCTGAGTATGTAGCTGAGCCTTCATGAGCTTCCTTCAGCAGTAATGGCACTTGCTGGTTTCCCTCATTTAACAAATTGCAACATGTATTTGAAGGCCCAGGCAGCTCTCTTTCCTCTCCTTATTAGCTCTAGACTGAAACACTTGTTAACAATATGGCACTGGCTAAAGCTCCATGGATGAACAGGCATTCAAATAGTCATGAATAAAGTCTATATATATCTTTTTTATTGGCTGGAGTTTGCTAGCAAAAGCCCAGATGAATTCTGAATGCAGCTTATTGCTCTTCAGCTTCCTCTGACTTAGGCCTCTAGTTTGTAGATAAGCTGGTCTGATCTCACAATATCTCTGTTGACGCTATCGTAGTTGTGTGTGGGGCAGATCGAGAAGTGCTGCTGAGACAGTGTCAGCTGAGAGCTGAGGTTACTGTATGGAACACTACTCGCAATGGAGAACAGAGTGGACAGATGATGGGAGAGAGACTGTGTGGGTGGAGGGGTATCAAGCAGCCTGCAGTGAGTGCCCACCTCAGGGCAAATTCTTAAGAACTAGGCACAAACCCCAAATTGGCGACGGGTTCTATACTTAGATTTCACCAACCAATTATCAACTCTAGACTTCGCATGCACTATAACAGCTTAGCCATGGATTCACAGACAGTCCCCTTGGGTACTCCAATCTGTCGTGCCACCCAGCTGAGCCTAGCTTTGTGATAGATGATCACTTACACCAAGTTACTCCCCGTCCCAAAGGCCTAGTCACTGACCTCAGGTGAATTGCACATTAGATTTCACACCAAAGACAAGTCTAGTAGCCTATCCTATAATAAACTATATACAGATTTATTAATAGGGAAAGAAAATGAGAGTAATTTATAAGGTTAAAGCAGATAAACATAGATACACAAATGAGTTACTATCTGAAGTTTCAAAAGGTAATAGGGGCTTCTATAATAAGCAAACTCTATATGTCCTTTAGGACTAATCCAGACTAAATAGCTGGGGATCCCTTGCTTATGCCTAGAAACCTGCTCCTCCACCCTCCCCTCGATTCCAAGCAGCATAGAGATACAGTTTCTTCTTGTTTAGGGGTTTTTATCCACTCCTCCCATGTGCTGTGAGCTGCAGTCTCAGCAAATGGGAGGAATCTACTTGCATGACTCGTCTTCATGGAGGGATAGCAAAACAGTATTTTGTCCTCTTTAATATCCCACAATAGTCCATCTGCTGTCGAAGGAGCTTCCCTGTGGGGATGGACATAACACCTTCTGCTGGAGACCAGCACTTCATCCTAGTTAATGTCTCTTTTCTTTCTGGTGATTGACACAGTCACAGGGACTTAGGTCAGGTCCACACTACAGACCTATAGTGGTATAACTATATCACTCAGGTGTGAAAAATCCACCCCCCTGAGCGACATAGTTATATTGACTTAACCCTCCCCTTGCATTGAGCTTCTCCCATCAATAGAGCTACCGCCTCTCAGGGAAGTGGATTAACTGTGTTGACAGGAGTAGCTCTCCCATCGGCATAGTAGCATCTTCACTAAAGCACTACAGTGGCACAGCTGCAGCACTGTGTGTGAAGACAAGCCCCTCAGTACAAGTGCTTAAGTATTGCCTTACAGTACGGGATACAGAAGCCATACGTGAGATTAATGCAGGCAGCAACTGAAAAGTGTTCAATGCAGTCCAAACACTAAACACATTCTTATCATTCTAGTACCTGTTTTAACAATACAAACATACAGGTGAGCCAGGCTGGTTCCAGCTACGTATTTGTTAGTATGCAGTTGAGACCTGGGGACCTTGGCATGAGCTAGCACCCGGTCTGCCAGTGTCATGGGGAGGGGAGGTGATATTATCGTCCCTTTCCATGTGGGGAAATGCATTTCCTCCAAGAAACTGAGATAGGAAACAGCACTCTGTTTTAGTGATACCCCACTTTACAAAGGTTGGCAAGCAACATTAGCCTCATTTTACAGGTGTGGAAACTGAGGCTCAGAGACACAAAGAGACTTAACCAAGGCCACATAGAAGCCAGTGGCAGAGTTTGAATGAGAACCCAGGTCTCCTGACTGGTAGATCCTGCCTAAAGTGTTTTGAATTCCAAGGCTGAGGAAGAAGTTGTTCAATGGACTGGATTACAGTCACACAGTGAATGAGGCCTGGACATGTTTGGCTAGTGGTGAGTGAAGTCAGAAGTTTCAGATGTTTGGTTCATAGGAGACTCCAAAGGTTTGGATCTGTCCTACTGAGTCTCCTACCCACTGGCACAGAACAAGCTGTCTCTTGAGAGTCCTGGTTCCTGCTGTGTCATAGTGGAAATGCTGCAAGGACAGCTTTTTCAGGGGCATCTGATCATTCTGTTTCCACCCAAAAACAGGAAGTGCTGAGGCTCTTGGGAATAAAAGATGTAACGCTGCTGAAATTATTCTGATTGCCCCCCACAAAATCAACTCAACTTTGAATGAAGGCTCCTTCCTGCTTCTCAGCCATTTGTTCCATGCACCTGACCAACATCTACATACAACATCAGCTACCACATCAACTGCTTGGTGTAAATCCCAAACAATTACAAACTGGGGCTGCGGAGAAGGTGGAGACTGGAGACTGACAGGGAGTGGGTGAGGTGTGTTAAAGTGAGGGGTGGGAAGATGTGGATGCATTGGCACGAAGATAGGAGTGGATAACTGAGGGAGAGTCCTGAGGAGATGGTGGAACAAGGGGACGTGGGGAGAGGGTGGAACATGATAGCCATCATCGTTAGCAGTAACAATCAGACTTTCCCTGGGTGAGTTAGCTTTTCATGCCTTTGACATTAGCCCTCAAGTTGTGCTGGACTTTGAAAAACCCAGTGCTTTGACATAAATTCCACTGCCAGGCCCAATTAAATCTATATATAGTCTTTATAGAGCCTAGCTAACGATCTATCCCTCACTCGGCATGCATGCCTCAGTAACCACACAGGAACCGGCGCTCATTAAGATTGGGCTTTCTTTACTTTAATTGTGACACCAGGCTCTCCATTGTGAAGGTTTGAGAGTGCAAACATCTAGCCAAACCTCATTTGTTTTACAATTTGCAGCCTGCAATTATTTGAAACACTTAATTTCTGGGACCACGTGAGGCCAGATTCATCGGTAAACAGGGCTGGGGATTCGGAGTGAGGTGAGGTGCATGGATCAGGCTGGGTGGGATGCAGCTCAGAGCTGGCATGAATTGCAAGTTAGCCAGAGTTGGGTGCTTGCAGGAAAGTTAAGGGGGAGAGGCTTTACTGGCCAGGATTGTTCCTGGTCCTGGGTGAAGATGCTCTGAACACTCCCTCCAGAGGACTGAGCTAGTGGGGGCTTTCTGGTGTTTTTTCCTTGTGAATTTTCTGGCTTAGTGCAGAGAACTCAGTAGTCTCTGAGTGGAATGACCTCTGGGGAGAGGAGTACTTGCCTAACTGCAAGCCTTGGGCAGCCACAGAATTTGCTTCCCCACATATGGCCTGACTGGAGCTGCTCCCCACCTCCAGATATAAAAGTCAGACTAGGCCTGTGTGCCTCGTGTCTCAGATGGGTATGTATTCAGGGAGTCGGCTGCTCACACTGCCGCAGCTACCTTCTATTTGTAGTGCACTAGCTCAATCCCAGCTAACACAGGGACATCTCCTTGAGCTGGAAATCATACGCCCATCTCGAAGTGTGAATGTACCCTCTGAATGCGATCCCCAGAGATGTCCTCAAGCTGCAGAGTCCAGATCTGAATCAGAACTTGGCCAAAATTCAAGGTGATGTGTGTCCAAAGTTCTTGTTCATGTGCCCTATAAAACAGGTTCCTGCTGAGGGAAGCAAGGGAAAGAGAATCTGTTGATGGGAGCTTAAGGAAAATTGTGATGCTTTGCCAAGGAGCATGATAGAAAGTTCTCTGTCAGCTGGGAACTGACATTGCATAGCAATGCCTCCAGGCTTTCCAGGGTACTGGTCTGCAGATGGTGGGTACAAATATTCCTTTGTCCTTCACCTTGATGTCTGCCACATCTGATCTGCCGCTGGGTATTTCTGGGAGCGTCACTGGCAACACCGTGGAGAACCTGCTCACACAGCCTGGGAAAAGAGCTGGGGATGACAAAGGAGGAAGGGACAGATCCTGGAGACAGTGACAGGCAGAAATGAGAGTGTGACTTGCACAGGTAATTTACTCCGCCTGTGCCACGCAGGAGCCATATTGACCCCCAGCTTAATTATTGTGTCATTTGTCCTTGGCAGCTACTGCTGCTTCCAATTAACTCTCTTTAATTAAAGCCTCCGGATTTCAACATTCTGAGCATAGGAGAATGGATTTGCCGGGAGGGAGCACTGCCGGGAGAAGATATAGTTTGGGGTGGCATTCACACTGGCTGTGCTGGGAAAGGACAGTTTGGGGTGGCATTCACATTGGCTCTGCTGGGAAAGGACAGCAGCATGCAGTTTGCAGTGACATTCCCGTACCCCAGAGGACTGAGACGTTACTTGTGTGAGGTGTCTCAATGGTGGGGGCTGGAATGGAGCCCAGCGGACTGTCTCCTCTCAAACTGGTTTTACAGCCATGTAAATAAAAATTTACTCCTGATTCACACCAGTATAAGTTAGAGGTGGATCAGGCCCCGTGTTTGGTTTTCAGTTGGGTTCCTGCTTTTCGCCCACTTTCCAGCTGGGATGACTGAGGCACAGGAGTTGCAGAGGTCACACAATCAGTGGCTCAAGCTGGATTGGCATCCCAGGCAGGGTTCCTTGCAATAACCACATCCTCACGAGCTTTGCTGAGGGAGCACAAAACCTGGTTCTGGGGTGGTTTTGTCTCAACCTATTTAATAAACAGCATTATGACGAATGCTCTATTAACGGCTTTGAAATGAAATCAGCCTCTCTCTTAATCTTGCTGCAGCTTTTGAGGGGCCAGCTGAGCCTTGAAAGACTGGAGCAGCATTCACAGAACTCTTGACAGAGTGACTGTTCAGTGTTTTGGAAATGTATCTTTTGACTATTGGGAAGGAAATTGGCTACTTAACATGCCTTTTTGTACATTTAAATTAACTTAGTCCATGAGATGGAATAAGTCCAGCTGCTGTATTAACAGCCAATTATAACAGCAGAGATGGAGCAATAATTCACATTTTGAACAGAACGTCAGCAGCTTAGAAAAAAGTAATGTATAGATACTGAAATTTAAAAAAAGCTAAATATGGAAGCCAGAAAATTAGGGCTGAACACATACCAGGAGCCTGGTATAACGGCTGAAGGGGGAGCCACATTTCTAACATGATTAGCTGGTTACTGTCTACCAAATCCAAAACTTCAATCATTTTGTTTTAAATGACTCCATGTAACTCATTTATACTAGAGATAGATCAAAGATGTGGTTTTTGGAGGGAGCCAATCCTACTTATGGTTAATGTAAGGATTAGAATTCAGGTTTGCAGTTGATTTGTGAGGAAGGATGGCTTAGTGGTTAAAAGATTTTGTTAGGACATGGGAGATTTAGAGTCGATTTCCTGGCTCTGTTACCAACTCCTTGTATAACCCTCAGCAAATCACTCAGTCTTAGCCTCTGTTTCCCATCTGTAAGCGGGGGATAGCAACATAGCCTTTATCTGTCTTGTCTATGTAGATTGTAAGCTCTTTGAGGCAAGGACAACCTCTTAATATGGTGTATATGCTGACTAGCACAATGGGGCCTGATATTGAATGGCCTCTAGGCACAACAGTAATATAAATAATTATAACTCAGCTGCTGTTCAACACCAGAGACACCTCAACTTTTGGAATCCCATATCTTCCCACCATTGGTCAGGTGTGCCCCAAACATGCCATCAAAATTCCACCTTGGTACCAGATCACTTCTAAGAAGTGTCAGCTGGAATGGCTTCAGTCTGCAAAGGGGTGGGAATGGGAATCAAAATCTGGTTTATAACGGAGAGCTTCTTTCAGCCTTACTATAGAAAAAGACTGGAATCCATTACCTCTGTCATTAAAGATGAGGGGAAGACATTGTGATTGCAGGGTTGCGTGGACTTTTCTTTTTCATATATCTTTGGGGCAGCATACAAGGCTGATTGCTCCCCGAGGGCACGGACAGTTCTTGAAACTATAGACTCACAAAGATGAGCTGAATTAATTGCGGATTATGTTCCATGGGAAAATATGAGCTCTGATGTATCTTATTTGCTCAACGTTCCCTTCTGTTAAGCTGATGACCCCTACGTGGCTTTCCTTTCAGTCACAGCTCCTTTGTTTTCTGTAGTTTCTCCCTTTATTAATTAGAAGGTCTGACACTACAGCTCTAGACATTTATCAGCATGGTATAATTTTAATTAATCTCACGATAAAGCTACTTGAAGTGACTTCATACAGGGCCCAATATACCAGCAATAACACACAGCAATATGAGTGGTTATACTGGAAACTTATCACTAGCGCCTACACCACAGAACATGGTGCATGGTTTGGTGTGAGTTCATACTGGATAGTTTTGTGCATTGGAGGCAATAACACAAAACAAGATGTATTGCTATAGCACGTGCCCATATGTCTCAGATACACCAAATGGGAAGCATGCAATACAATGCCAGGTATTGGACATAATCTTACTCCCTAAGACCTGCTACTGCTCATTGGATGGCTGAATGGTGTGCAGATACCACAATGATGAGCAATTATATAAAAACCTACATAGGGAGCTAATTTCTGTTACATTTTTGCTGCAATTTGCCAATGAATCCTCCCCACCTTGTAGTAACAGGTGTAACTAGCACAGTCAGGCTTTTCCTTCTGGCTTCAGAGGGTGTTGTCTTTTTCCTAGAGGTCCATTTTCATTTGAATGCTGTAGTCACAACTAAATGTGAGTCTGGCCCAGAGCTCCAGACTGGAACCCCATCTAGTGATGGAGAAGTGCACATTCTGATCTAAATATCACAGCTCAGATCTGTTTGTATAAGACAGATGCAAATATGAACAGAACTGTATTGGACTTTGGGGAAATTGAGGTCTCTAATTAAAGTGGAAAATCAGATCAAAACCCTGTCTAACTTCAGGGTAGTTTGGATCAGTATCTGAACTTCATAGCTTAGGTCCACCTGTACTTACTTGTATCCTTCAAGGTGGATGAAGGTCAAATACATAGTAGGTTGCTTTTGGATTAAGGAAGGACAGATTTACAGTCTTTAATCACTGAATTATTAGCTACTTTTGCAAATATTTTGCTGGGTTAAGCTCTAGGTATGGTCAAACTAGACCGCATAAAGGAAGAACCAGCCCAGCCCAATTTTTAACAGAGGGTGATTAACCTGTGGAACAGACTACCAAGGGAAGTGATAGGTTCTCTGTCTCTTGACGTCTTCAAATCAAAACTGGATGCCTTTCTAAGAGAGATAGGTATAAGGCCAGGTGTATACTACCAAGTTTGGTTGGTACAACTAAGTTGGTCAGGGGTGTGAAAAAACCACACCCTTGATTGACATAGCTGTACTGGCAAAACACTCCATATAGATGCAGCTATACCAGCAAAAGAGTCCTTTTACTAGCATAGGTTATGTCATTCAGGAAGATGGTTTAACTATAGAGGTAAAATAACTGCTTTTGTGGCATAAGAGGTATCTCCACTAGGGGGCTCTGCGGGTAGAGTTGTATTGGCAAAGCCTTTGTAGTGTAGATTAGCCCTAAGTCAAACAAGGTATTGGGTCAATGCTGAAGTAACTGTATGAAATTCTATGACCTGTGTTATACAGGAGGTCAGACTAGATAATCTAATGGTCCATTCTGGCCGTAAACTCTATGGATCTCTGGACACTCCACTCATTGCCCCTAAAGCACGCTTATGACCACATGAACCTTCTCCAAAACTTCTTTAAGGTGTGGAAAAGTTTCTATCATGTTTTTCTTGCATTATTTTCACTATTTCTTCTGCCTCATTTGCCTGTACACCTGAGATTTCCATACCCACTTTTGTAGGCCCACGCTTCTAGAGGTTTCTTTGAGCCAAACCTTCCAGCCCTTTTGACATTTGCCCATAGCTGCTTAAAAATGCCCAGCTGCAACAGCTGGTTTCTTTGGGAGATTTGCCATAGGCAATGATGAAATGGATAAATAAAACATTCAATGGGTCCATCTGAGGATTGCTAGGGAAAGTTGCCAGATCTATGAAATATGGATTTGAAACCTTTTTCTCACATGTGATGGTTTACAGGTGAAAAAAACCAGGATCTAAAAAAAAATAACCCACAAAGGATTTTCACACATGTTGTGTGACCCTAGGATTTTGCTTGTGATGTTAAAAAATCCTGCTCTTGTTTCATGCAAAGATACCATCAGAATGAATCTGAGTCTGACACTTCACAGTTCAAACCTACCTGAATGCTGTATCCTTTTAATAAATTGTCCAAAGAACCAGATTTATTCTCTTGTTATCTGTCACTAGTAGCTGTTCAGCAGTTTATTGTTGGCAGTTCTCAGCGGTGTTTCATCAGGGTAATACCATACTATATCATCTGAAGGAATAAACTTGCCCTGCCAACATGGGCTGGTATGAAGGCACGGGCGATTGATTGCATATTACGGATCCATTCTGAAGCTCATTCAATGGGAAAGACACTCTCAGGTCATTGGGCTCAAAATGTAGGTTTGGTTAAAAAAGAAAGGAGTTTTCAAAACCTAATAAAATGGAAATCTTTGGTCAGACGAAATGATCATAGTGGTCCTTTCTAAATTCTATGACTCTGTGAAATGTTTTGATTAAAAAGAAAGAGAAAGCGAGGAATATGTAAGGATGCTTTCTTGGAGTGGGATAGGTTAAAACACTTAGAATCATAGAATACTAGAGTTGGAAGGGACCCCAGGAGGTCATCTAGTCCAACCCCCTGCCCAAAGCAGGACCAACCCCAGCTACATCATCCCAACCAGGGCTTTGTCAAGCCTCAGCTTAAAAACCTCTAAGGATGGAGATTCCACCACCTCCCTAGGTAACCCATTCCAGTGCTTCACCACCCTCCTAGTAAAAAACTTTTTCCTAATGTCCAACGTAGACCTCCTGCCCTGCAACTTGAGACCGTTGCTCCTTGTTCTGTCATCTGCCACCACCGAGAACAGCCTAGCCCCATCCTCCCTAGAACCCCCTTTCAGGTAGTTAAAGGCCGCTATCAAATCCCCCCTCATTCTTCTCTTTTGCAGACTAAACAAGCCCAGTTCCCTCAGCCTCTCCTCATAACTTCTCCACAACCAGGCTGGAAGCAGTCTCTTTCAGATCCCAGTGTTGCTAGTTCCAGCTTACTCACTGCTCATCTCCTGTAGCTGTCTCTGGAGATTGACCCCGGCACCTCTACATACTGAGCTAAAGGAGCACAAGCTGGCAGACTGGAGGCATGGATAGATTTGTAAACCACTTTATGTTGTTTTGCCACTAGAGGGGGACAAAGAGAAACGGTGCCAATGTGAGTTACAATTAGCAGCAGCACTGGGCTAGAATAGGAAAACCAGGAAGTGAAACTATGTGTAAACAGAAAGCCCAAGTGGAGCAAAATGTGGTGCATAAACTAACACCAGGAATGACTGAAAATTATATTAGGTTTTGAAATTCCTTCAGCTGCCCTAAACTAAGCTGGTGTTGGAACTGAAATCCAGGGGACAGGGGCTAGAGGAATGGATAGCTGCACATGGAATATAAACAGGCTGGAGTTTCCTGAAGAAAAGATGGGCGATGCCTGGTGTACAATGTATTGACCAAGGACATATTAAGCATGGAGTATGTGTGGCAGAGAGGTCTTGAGAAAAGAGAACAGGAGCGAGCTCTTAGACAGGAAGGATGGCCGAGTGGTTACAGGCTGCCAACCTGGGACTTGGATTCCCATGCCTGCTCCATCCCAGACTTCCCGGGTGCCCTTGGTCAAGGCACTTGGCCTCTTGTTTAGTTCCCATCAGTCAGGTGGGGATAATAGGACTTCCCTAGCTCACAGGGGTGTTGTGAGGATAAATATATCAAAGATTGTGTGGTGTTCAGGTGCTATGGTGAAGGTGGCCATACAAATCCCTGAGAGAGAGAGCTACGTTCAGAGCCTGTGTTACCAGTTCAGGCCCTGCAGTTGCCATCTAGGGCTTAAGCAGAAGGTGCATTGATCAGATGACGTAGTAATTTATCAATGCTTTCTAGAGCCGTGCTTTGCAAATAGGCTATCTGCTGTGCTGAGCCCGCATGAGGGAGAAGGGCTGTCCAAAGAGAATCCTGTAACTGAAGCAGGAGGGCAGTGTGTGTGGGGAGGGGTGGAAATTAGCCTGCATTTGGGTGTTGGTTTCTGTGTTGGAATGGTTTTGTGTGTAAGCAGGGGAGAGGGAGGTTATAGGCTAAATCTCTCCCTGGTGTAATACCGTTGATTTTAATAGGGTTATGCCAGGTTGGAATCTGGACCAGTGTGTGTTACAGACATCTTTATTCAGCGTCCGCACTGCAGCATTCCCCGTGTGGCTGGCCTGGGGAGCCCTGCAGAGGTTTTCCTGTTAGAGGTTTGATTCCAGGAGAAGTTTGCTGCAGCAAGCAGTGTGAATGGGTTCATGCCCTGCAGTCCAGAAGGGAACTGGGAGCAGCGTAGAAAGACTGAAATGTTCTCTCCCTTCCTCCCACAGCTGACCAGAGTGCCTGTGGAATCGTGTGGTCAGTACAAGACCTGCAGCGAGTGTCTGGGCTCTGGGGACCCCCACTGTGGCTGGTGTGTGCTCCACAACACGTAAGTACGACCCGATGGCATTTCCTTCCATCCGGCCTTGCCTCCCTTGCCCCAATGCGCTTTTCTCACTGTCTACCGTGGCACACAGCAAAGCTGCAAATGGACAGGTCTGTCCCTGGTGGGCCACAAGACAGGACTCGAAAATGCAATCGGAGCAGCTCAGTTAGGGCCTGGGAGACTCAGGGAGAGTGTGTCCTTGCTGAAGCAGTTGTCTTCCTTTAATTTAGACTGGTAAAGAAAATAATTACAGAGCCAAGGCTGTCTGGGTTTCTCCCCTCTGAGTGTACATGTGAGTGGATACGGAGGGGCTCAGCAAGACCTGATCCAAAGTCCATTGAAATCAATGGAAAGGCTTCTGTTTGCTCCACTGTGTTTTGAATCAGGCCCATTCGCTCTTACAGTTTCTTTTTCCGGGGCAAATCTATTCCCTTCTCCAAGGTTTAGGGCAGCTGGACCAAGGCTGGGGCCAGACTCAGACACAAGTCTCAGATGCACTGCTGGGCCTGACTCTCCTCTGCTTACACTGCTTTGACACCTGTGATTTCAAGAGAGTTACTCCTGCTTTACACTACCGTGAGAGGAGAATCAGGCCCTCAGACTTCCATAGGCACAGGGGGCAAAGTAATATGTAAGGGGGAACTGCCCCATTTCATCTCAGGGAGGTGTTAACTGTGAAACCTCGTGACGACAATTTCAATGTCAATCCAACTGTTTCAGTGCTGCTTGTTTTAAGCACATCCGTCTGGTTCCTCTGGCACAGTGGGCAAAGTCAGAGCAGAGAATTTCCATCCTACGTGGGTCCCAGTATCAGTGCCCAAAAAGGCGTCTGCTCACTGAGGAGGCAGTCCTGACTGAGCCACGGTGGGAAAGAAGGCCCACCGCCTGAAAAGGCCATACTCTGAAATACAGCCTGGCCAGGTGCCTCTAGAATGAATGAAGAACTTCAGGTGAGGTGGCCCCAAGCCCTCCTGAGATTGCAGTTCTTTTTATTGTATTCCTTTGATCCTGAGGCTTCCCCTCAATAATCTCAAGCCCGTCCCCTTGCAGAGAACCCTCTTCCGATGCCAAAGAGGGCTGGTGTCAGGCTTGTTGAGCTCAAGGTTAGGCAAAGCTGTGACGCTATTAAACTGTAAATGGCGGGATGGCATTGCATGCCAACGGACCCAATGACCTGGCAGCAGGTCTGATATTCATGGCTGTACATGGACCAGCAGAGTACAGCTGGAGGTGGTGGGGAGGGTGCTGTTAGTAGCCAACTGATGTTTCGCCTGCGCCTCGATGGTCTTCAGCAGGGAAAGAGGCTCACTGCATAGCTATTCTTATGGGTCCCTTTCCCCCACTGAATACACAGCCCTTTCCTTCAAGAGTCAGAGCAAGCTGCCATCCAACAGAGGACAACGTAGATATAGCAATCCCCTTTGGAGACCAGCAGCACCACTCCTAACTGCGGCTGTCAGGTCACTGCAGAGTAGAGTAAAAGGAGCCCTTTGCCTCACAGAGCTTCGTGCAAAGCCTGTCATGGAATCGGCCCATAGGTGGTTCAGACCCCATGAGCTGACCCCATCAAATCCAAATGAACCTCAAGTTGAAACCACCAAGGTTCGCTTGATTTCAGACCAGAACCACACGGCCTGACTGAATATGCCCAAAACCATGACTCAGGCCCTGCTCTTGCTTAGGTCCTGGGCACACGTGGCCTCAGTCTGGGTTTGTAAACGTTACCCCAGCTATACCAAGCAGGGTGCCTACAGAGCCCTGCTAGTGCCTCTTGATCTGGGAACGTGAGGCCATCACTTGTATTTAACAGCCAGCTTTGGTGTATTCTCCCTCTGCTCTTCTTCTCCTGGGCCCATCACTATGGCATCTGAGCGTGGTGCTTTTTGCTACCAATGACGTCCAGTGAAGGAGGAGTAGTATGTACTGTAGGCCTAGTGTGTTTCCATGATACAGAGATAAGATGTAAGTCTTCTGTAGGAAGCCCCCTTTTCTGTATTAAGGACCTACATGGATTGCCATTATTGATTTGTTTATGTGGCATCTTTCACTGGACTCACAGTGCTTTATGGCAAATGATCCTCACGGGACAGAGGGATTGGATGGCTTCTGGGCTGATAGTGAGCTAGCGGGCCTTTCACCTCTCCGTCATCAGCTCCAATCCAGCCTGTCTCCGTAGTGGCTGAATGCTGTTAGCATCTGATTAGTGCTTGGTGGCTTGCATGCGATGAATTGGTGGCTGTCAGTTCGTTTCCCAGCAGGCAGGTGTCCGCACCACAGCAAACAGCCACGCTGTGTGCATTGATTGGTCTCTGTGGTGGGGGTCTCTGCAGAGCAGCCATGGATTCCTTCATGCCCTCTGGGTTAGGGCTGAGGTACATTGGAGGAGTCAGCACAGAAGAAGCTTATGGTGTCTCTGCCAGCCCTGAACCCTTTGTGTAGGTAAATAGGAGGTATCAGGGCAGCCAAAGCTGGGATCTGGCACTGTGTGGCTGCTGATCACGTGCAACTTATTCGGAGGGTCTGAGAAGTGACAGATCCTCCATCCTGCCCAAGTCTATAGGAACCTTAAGAACACTTTGGTGTGACTCAGTCACCCATCACTGCTGATAACCCCCCAGGTGGAGGAGTGAACCCAGCACCTCCCAGTCTAAAGCAGCAACCTCTACTACTCAAGCTGAAGGACTCATTCTTTTAGCAGCACCGACAACTTGCCAGTGCAGTGCATTAGTCTGATGATGATGGTGATATATGAAGCACTCTGTTTCCCTAAGATGCCTGAGTTGTGGCGCAAACATCAGGAATACGTAACATATCCCCTCCTCTGCAAACCAAGAACCAAACCCTACAGCCTCTGTACCCTGCACAGGGTCTAGCATTCAAAGGCAGCTCAGACGTTTTTCAGACAATCGTTGGTTGAAAGTTGGGGTGAGGGGGTAAATATACAGATGAGGCAGGGAGGGAGGGTGATTTCCTTTCCCTAGAGGGCCACAGAGCTAACCCCATTTATTTACCTGTTGGCCTGCGAGGGGACAGTGGAGTCCCTGAAAGGTGGGTGAAATTAGAGCACAGACCCAGGTGTGCCTTGAATATCAGCCTGAGGTCACCCAGCTCATTTCTTCTGTTTGGGGAAGCATGTAAATCTGGTTCTGGACTGGAGAAGAAGGGGTCATTGCCACCTGACTGGCTCAGTGATCTGGATTCCAGATGCATAGACGAGACCATCACACCCACAACATTAGCCGTTGATTGAACCACAGTAATACCAGATATTTCATCTCACGTGATTGCTGCAACCACCCAGGGTCAGTGGCAGAGATCAAGCAATCAATGCACCAAGCAATAAATTCCCGGGGGAGAGAAAAGGGGCAGAGACAACTGCGGATTGCACAGCAACTTGATGTAAGGGAGCTAAATAAAATGATAGCCAGCGTATAGTAGGGATGGGAGAACTGGATTCAATAGACTAGGAATCCCATGTGCAAACCTTTCCCCAAATGCCTTCCTTCTCCTCCTTTAAGGGGGAAGGATGGTCTTGTAGTTAATACACTGGCTGGGTTCTATTCCCAGTTTTAGGACAGACACTCTGTATGACTTGGGGGCTTGTTGCTATGGCCAGTTCATCCAGTCTCTGCCCTGGCCTTGTTGTCCTTTTCTCTCCCTACCCCACCCCATTGTGTCCATGATCAGCTCTCAAAACTCTATAGTTCCTGTAATAAGTCTAATCTGGTGGGGATGGATGAACTAGTTTGGCTCCAGTAAGAACCACCCAGCCTGGCCATAACACTTCACCTTTAAACCAAACCTGCAATGAACTTGGGGGTTGAAAAGGTGCCAGTAATTCTTTGTTTTCTCTGTGACTTTTGTATTTATTTTATTTTATTTGCCTGCCTCTGCCCCTCAAGCTGGGCCTGGAAGGAGAAGGGCCAAATTACATGAGCTAGGTTGTCCATGGCATTTCCAGCCGGGCAAGCAGCAGAAAGTACCAGGTACCCCGTTCTCACAAAACTTCCAGCTCCTGTTCTGTGGAGTTAAGTCATCCAGATGCCTCAGGGCAGCAGTACCTGGATGTTTGGGTCCTTATTGGCACTGGACCTTGGAACACTGTAAAGTTCATTAATAAACCTTTCCTAGGCTAGATGTATAATCAGTATCCGGTCCCACCCATGCAAGATCTCCAGGAACACCTGTCAGAACCACTGCCCATCACTAGTATTAATACATCATCCTCCGTCACCTCTCAGCCAAGGAGCTTAGATACTGTACAAGCAGGAAGGAGTCCAGCCTCCTTTGATCCCTACTGTGATCCCTGTTTTACATATGGGGAAACTGCGGCACAGAGCAGGGACATGACTTATCTAAGCCCTCCCTGGAAGTGTAGGACTGGGACTCACGTATCCTGACTGCTGGGCATGTGCCTTAACTACAAGACCATCCTTCCTCTCCAGTATCAATCATCTTTAGTTAATGGAAGTGCAGTGTTGTGCTTGAGGCCTTGGGCATGCCGTAAAGTGCTCACCTAAGAGAGAGGGGTTGCCTTTCGGATGTGCGTAGCTGTCTGTTTTTTATTTCTAGAGTGCTTTTCACTGTTGGATCTGAGCATCAGTGACTGAGGTCCTCAGAGCAGGTATCAATGCACACTGCTTCTAAGGTTACCCCCCAGCCCCATCCATCGGTTCACTGGAAGCCGGGAGTCTCCAGCCTGTGAACTCCAGTGAATGCTTTCTCCTGGAGGGCTGGCAGCTGGGGTGGTGTCTGGTGACTGCTTTGTGATCCAACTTCGCATTGCGATACAGGGTTCTCTGTGCACGGGGCAGCGTGTCAGCGCCCAGGAATTGATTTCTGTGACTCTCCCGTCCTAATCTTACAGGGGGAAATTTGACTCCATTGTGAGAGAGATCTGAAAAATAAATAAATAAAAAGCGTGAGGAGGGGGTACGGAGGGGCATCGATTGGCTTCTCCATCGCAAGGAAGGGAGCCAGGAGAGCTGCTCACTGGAGCTTTGCATTGCTGTATCTCTAGCTCTCATCTCATTCGCCTCCTTTCAGTCGCTCAGCTCCCCTCCAAAGCTGCGATTAGGCCTCTTTAGGCTATGATGAATCATTTAGATGGTGTAAATTGAAATCGTGGGGCTCTGCTGCTGCACAGGTCTCCAGGGGGGCGTGAGGGGTGGTAACCTGCTGAAAAGTTAATAGCACAGAGAGACCAAGGCACAGAGAGACCAAGTGTGCCTAGGACATAAAGCAGCTGGTGAGCCAAGGCCAACCGCAAGGTCACGACAGAGTCACTGAATCAGAACGTGGGGAGGAGGGGAGAGAAGAGGGAGGGCGAAAGTTTTCTCTGAGTGTGAAACAAATCGCTGTTTTTCCACTTGCTGTTTCAAAAAGTATCGTTATGCCAACCAGTCTCCTGCCCCACGCCCTGCCCAGCAGTGCCCTCCAAATCTGAGAACCGACCCTTCGCCCCACCACCTTCCATCCGTGCCCACCTTTCTCCAGACAGTGTCTCAGTGCTTCCCAGCCATGGAAAAGCTGAGGACCGAGGGACTCAGAGGAGCGATTAGGCAAATGGAAAGCCCCTCCCCAGATGTTTGATCACGAGTCCAAGAGCATTGGACAAGGGCTCAGTCTTGGGCAAGGAACGTATATTTTAGGCAAGCTCCGAGCTGGCAACAGTAGCTCTGCACCCAAGCAGGAGTGAGTGTGTGCGTGCGTGAGAGAGAAAGGAACAGGCCCCACCTATGCCTATGTTGCTGCAGGTCTAGGAAACCCCTGTGGTGCTCAGTGGTCATTCAGTGTTTAAAGGTCACGGCTTTATTCTGTGTCGGGCTCCGGCTGGCTGTGCATAGCAAGAGTTTCACAGCGCCCTGTCTAGAATGTCTCTGGGAAGCTCACCAGCGCTGCCCTAACTTATGCCAGGGGAGGAGCTGACCCCAAACAGCCCTGGCATAGGGGACCTCTCTGGGTCCCAGTGCAGAGCTCCATGCAGGTGCTGGGATGAATTGGCCCTGTGACCCACACTGCCTCAGGCCGCACTCTCAGCTGCCTTCCAGTTGAGCAGGCTGGGCCTGGGAGACCACCATGGGGAACCAAGAGTTTGTGGGACGGAGTGTCCTGGCCGAGAGGATATCTATTCCATCTGTTAGCTCTGCTCTCCTGGGGTCGGCCCCCTTGGCCCCGGGATGCCTCTCCATCCAGAAGTCACCAGGCTCGCTTCTAACAGACTCTCTTGATACAAAGGAAAACTGCACTTAAACAACTGGCTGACTCTGGGGACTTTTTTCTTCTTTTTCTTCCTTCCACATACTAATGCCCAGACCAGAAAATAACACTGTCTCGTCTCAGCAGGTAACGTGATGCCATGTAGCAGGCACAGGCTCATTGATCGACCCTGACTTTACCTTTCTTGGTCAAAGTCTTCTGAATCTCTAAAGAGAGTCTCCGGTAACCCAAGCCGTCTACAGAGGCAGCGATAAGATCAGGCACAAGCTCTTTAAAAGTCTTTCTCTCGCTTGACTTTTCGTCTGTTGAAAGGATGTCTCTCCCCTTTGGGCTGAGGTTATTGCTTGCTCTCTCTTTCTCTAAACTTCTATAACTGATGCTGCAGTGGAAGAAAGGCAGTCTCGGGGCCCGCTCTGGGAAGTGATGTTTACAGGGGAAGGGCAGGGAGGGATTCAGACAGCAGCACTTGCAGGTTGTCAGGTGTCTGGGGTGAGGGAGCAGGAATAGCACACCACGCCCAATGCTGTTCAGAACGCCCGCTCGGAGCACCGGTGAGTGGATGGGACGGTGTAGCACATAGATTCCTGCTACCGGCATGAGCATAATCCTGGCAGGTACACCCACAACTTCACTGAAAAAAACCCAGGGGTCCAATTCATTATAGTCTGTGTTCTACTAGGCTGTGAACTGCTGCCCTCTCAGAATGGTAACGATTTGCATTGGTGTCAACAACTGCACAAAGGCCAGGCAATGTGAATTAGACTCAGGAATTGCGATTGCAACCCTGTGTGAGGTAAGGAGGGCTTCTTGTGCTCTTCCTACCCCATGCATCAGTCCCGCAGGGGCCTTATTGTCTGTAAAGAGCCTTGAGAGCTTCCAATAGAGTTGCACCAAAGGTATGTCATTTGTTAGAGAGGAGCTCGACTTCTGCTGAATGGTGAAAGATTTCCGATTCTCA
This sequence comes from Emydura macquarii macquarii, assembly GCF_026122565.2. NCBI lineage: Eukaryota > Metazoa > Chordata > Testudines > Chelidae > Emydura > Emydura macquarii. Next base: position 5,807,174 of record NW_027133607.1, on the reverse strand, counting down.
CCCAGCTCTGGCTCTGAAGCTGGTGGCTGGCCCAGATGGGCTGAGCCAAACCCCCAAATGCCGGGGAAGTTCAAATCTGCACCCTGCTCCCTCCAGCCTGTTTGTTCTTCCACCTGCATGCGTAGCTGAGCGTAAGCCACATTTCCCAGTGCAGTGGGAATGGCTGTTGGGCAGAGTTAGGGTTCTTGGACTGGTTGGACATAGGATAAAAGTGTTGGAAGAAAATTCTGAAATAACTCTCTGATGTATAGATTGGAAGTGGTAGACCGGCCAATTGGTGGAGGCATAGCCATTTTGCCATGTCCCCACGCTAAGGCTGGTTTGGATCATGCACTCTCAGAGCCAGCACTCAGGCTGAGTCTGTAAGCAGCAGACCATAGCCGAGGCTTGGTCAGAGATCTAGATAGAATGGAGTGATCTTGGCACAGAGTGAATCAACCTTTTTCTCAGGTGTAAGACGAGAGAGGGTGTCTTGCATAAAGGGTGCTCACAGTGAGGGGACTAGATAACCCAGTGAATTTACACTAGGCTATTAGGCATCTGGCATCAAGTCTATCCAAACTTTAATCTTAATCCATCTGTTGAGACATATCTAATGTACTTCTCAGTTTAGCACCTAGCATCAGATCTCATCTGGGGCAGAGCAGAACGGCCCAAAACGTGTCATCATCTTGGAGGCTCTTTCATGGCCTTTATGAAATGAGATCACACTTCTTGGTCCAGAGAGAGCAAATTCCTTGGGACTGGGTCATGTCTGTTAATGGCCAAAAGGTGCTGAGCGCAGTGGTGGCTCTTGCTAAATCACATCAGTCTGTTGTATCCAGGTGTGGACATGGAACAAACCACCCTGAATTGCACCCAGCAGAATGGCCAGTGATAAGGCCTGAGGCCTGGAGACCCTGTTGTCCATACAGGTAGAGGTGGCAGGGTCAGCATGGCGCCAACTGGCACAGTCCCTCCCTGTTTTCTGATCTCAGCCTCCCAAGATGCCATTCAGGCCCCTTTCAGGAGCACTCCATTTGCTTACTCGTAAATAGTGGTGCAGGACAGACCTGTGCCCTTCACAGGTTTATTCATCTGAGTGGCTGCATCTGCCTGAGGCAACTCAGGGATTTTACTGGGCCCACAGACTGGAATACGCTGGTGTCTGGTAAATGCATTTTGATAACAGGCTTTTTCCTTGATTAGCTCTTCCTAGCTAGAGGGCAGTGGGGAGGGTTGGAAAGCTAATTAGTTCGTGCAGTGGGTTTCTGAATGCGCCTGTCACGATTGGACACCTGGTGAGTTCGGTGTCCTACTTGCTATTTGTCTCTGACAAAGCAGCTGCTTTGCAGTTTCTGCTCAGGGAAGGTTGGGCATAGGGTGCTGTTGCTACAGGTCAGGAATGAGGAGCATTGGCAGAGCTCTGTGTGTGGTTCAGGCCAGGAGTCAGGGCTGCAATAGCATGGCATGATGCAGATCAGGATTAGGATATGTCACAGTTCAAAGCAACTGCACCAGTATTTCCCCTCTCTGGTCCAGCAAGGACACCCACTGGGTCCCCAGCCATTGCTCTTCTGGGTGGAGACCTGCGTCTCTCTCCCTTCTGACTGGAGTATTTCCAGGCTGCACAGTTCCCTGCCTTCAGGGTGCATTTCCCAGCACAGACTGGTTGCCCAAGCACACCTGCTTGTTTTCTCTTTGTTAGACAGTTACCAGGTTTAACTGCTACAGTTATAAGGTACCACCCAGCACTTCTTATGCAGGCCTGCTTTAGTCTTAAGGTAAAAAGCATTACAGAATGAGAAAACATTAAACACAATAGATGAATCTACACACCTGCTAATAAGCTTACCAGGTATCACCCCAACATGTGCTCTGACAGGAACAATCCTTCAACCCGCCATCCAAGGAGGATTCCTTGCGATTACCAGCTCATCATAGCTTCAGCACAGAACAAGCACCCAATCGTATGAGGCTTCAGTAGGCCCACTCCTTCCAAGCCTTCCCTAAGGATTGAGGCCCTCCATGGACCAATGGCCCAGTCTGTTTGCTGGATCAGGAAGAAGACACTGAGCTAGTTTAAAACCAGGCTACTTCTCCCCAACCCCTTTCTTTGTCTGTTGGTCCCTGGGGATCCAGTTTCAACTAGTATATGGGAACCTCTGAAGAGGGGTGGCTTCAAAGGGTTAATAATAGAGGAAGTTAATTAGCATTCCCCCCTCTAGAGAAGGCACATACAATGCCACTATAACACATACATAAGAACAGCCATACTGGATCAGACCAATGGTCCATCTAGCCCATTATCCTGTCTTCTGACAGTGGCCAATGCCAGGTGCTTCAGAGGGAATAAATAGAACAAGGTAATCATCAAGTGATCCATATCATCGGCCATTCCCAGTTTCTGGCAAACGGCAATCCATGCCCATCCTGTCCAATCACCATTGATGGACCTGTCCTGCATGAACTTATCTAGTTCTTTTTTTAACCTGTTATAGTCTTGGCCTTCACAACATCCTCTGGCAAGGAGTTCCACAGGTTGGTTGTGCATTGTGTGAAGAAATACTTCCTTTTGTTCATTTTAAACCTGCTGCCTATTAATTTCATTTGGTGATGCCTAGTTTTTGTGTTATGAGAAGGAGTAAATAATGCTTCCTTATTTACTTTATCCACACCAGTCTTGATTTTATAGACCTCTATCATATCCCCCCTTAGTCGTCTCTTTTTCAAGCTGAAAAGTCCCAGTGTTGTTAATAATTAATATGGAAGCTTTTTCATACTTCTAATCATTTTAGTTGCCCTATTCTGTACCTTTTCCAATTCCAGTATACCTTTTTTGAGATGGGGAGACCAGATCTGCATGCAGATACATACACAACTGCATTTTTAATACAATGGACCCCAAAGGTATTAACCCTAATTCAATAAGATTTTAACTTAATTCAGTAAAATGTATCTTAATTCCATAAGGTTTGTTCAGGATATTACAGGTCACCTCAGCACAGTTGTGTAGGGATCTCTGGCCTGGAGTTGCTAGGGGTTCTGCAGATCAGAATCAAGGTGGATTGGCTGTATTGCACAGGGGCCAGGGAATGACGTCTCCGACAGGGCTGCAGGTCAGGACTGAGGTGTGTTGGCAGCATTGTTTTCTCCTGGGAGAACTGCACAAGTGCAGAATTAATGTCCCTTACAGATTTCTCCTGTCCCCCTCGCAGAATAATTGATTCTGATGGGCAGATGAAGGGAAGTTGCTATTGCATCTTTCAGCTTATGTGGTACCAGAAGAGAGGGCAGCTAGATCATGGGCCAGAGCAGCCAGCTGTGGGGAGGGAGGGGGCAGAGGCTGCCTTCCATATAGCACCCTGCCCATGGAACCAGATGAGGAGGCATGTATATGGGGTGGGATGAACAGGGTGAGGCATCTGGGGCTGCTGGGGGGTCAGAATGATTTGGATTCAGAAGGGCTAGTGCGGGGTGACAGACTGGGGTGGGGACACGGGAGCTAGTGGGGCTAAATGAGAGTGAGGGTGCATGGCCACATGGGGGCAGGATGGAGGGGAGGTGGCTGAGTGGGGATGCAGGGACATATGGGGACATGAGCAGCTATGCCTGGCTGAATGGGCTGTGAGGGTGCAGGGACGGACAGGGACAGGGAGAGGGACAGATATGTTTGACTGCATGGGAAAGGCTAGGGGTCAGCCAGGGACTACATGGAGGAGGTTACCCAACTCCCTAACAATCACTCCTCCCTCCCCCCCCAAAAAAACTGTTCCATACTTCTCCCACTCACACCCAATAACCCTCTGGGTCACTAGCAGGCCCCTTCCCAGCAATTACTTGCCTCTCCCTCGGCTCCTCCATTACCCGACTCCCCCAAGCCTCTCCAGTTCTGAGGGGTTTGGGAAAGACATTTCTGTATTGTCGTTTAAATGAATTATTACTCCCGATTCTATGTGTCAAAAAACGTTTCCTGAATCTTTTTTGTTGTGTGTATTGTTACAGACTCACTTGCTGATGGGTATTTTGAAATAGCTTACCAAAATAATTGAAACTGGCATGATTATATTGTATTTTGACAAATAAAATATGCAGAATTTTGCAGAATTTTTTATTTTCTGGCACAGAATTTTTAAATTTTTTGGTGCAGAATTCCCCCAGAAGTAAGTGTTGGAGGAGCAGGACTAGGGTAGCAGTGGATATTGCTGCTCAGCATTTATGTGTGTGATCAGAGGAGAGCCTAAGACTGAAATGCAGGGGTTGCTACAGATCTGGATTGATGTGCATTAGGAGGCCTAGATTACCTGGCACTTTTGTAGATGGGGATTGAGGTGCACATTGATAGAGCTGTGTGGTGGATGCAAGCATGGGAAAGCAGAAGAGATATGAAGGGGAAAGTTACACTATGTTTGAGCGGTGTCCATCCGCTGACTTGAATTTCATGATCAGGGCCTATTTGTGTAAATGGCTGAATTGAAACCCTAAATCTGAACACCCTGGGGGAGGCCAGACTCCTGATCTGAGTTTTGCAGTTTGGGCCTATCTTTGCTAAATACAGAATTTCACTCTGGATTTGTGGTAAGCAGGTTTCACTGTGTTTCTAACTTGCTACATATCAGAATAATGAATGCCCTGTAGGGTTCCTTGCAGTGCCTCACCCGCCGCTGAAGCAAAATCAGACGGAGTTATGATGGATGGATGATTTGGAAAATTCAGTCTCAGTCAGGGGATTGCTTTCTGTCTTACTGTCAGACATTCCCCAGTATCTCTGCAGCCAATAATCTGCCAATGAGGGAAAATGGCACACGGAATGAGTTCTCCCCAGGGAGGGGTCACGTCTGCCTCCAAATGTGTTTTCTCCCTGACATTTCATCATCCTTGACAGTGTCAAATTCCTGATAGGTCACAGAAGGGGGAAAAGCAGGAGGCTTTACCTCCTGAAATAATTGCTAGGAACTTTTCGGATGCTCAGCTGCCTCCTTGTATGGATGTTCACATGCGAGCATACACACAGTCCTGTCGGCTCTTATTGCACACACTTGTGCACACGTACACACGTACACCCACAAGCACAAACACACACTGTTCCCTCTGCGCACACAAACAAACCCACAAACACCCCTTTGCATGGCCATCAGTGGCCACCTCTCTCTCACTTAGCTTTCCCTGTCACATTCACACACATGCATTGACATCTCCTCCCTCGCCCACACACTAACCCTTTAATTGCCTCCTTTCATCACCACTCTCAAGCAAGAGCACCTGTATCGCTGTCACCTCAGCACACAGTGACACTGCATTAGTGGAGGAGTCTCCCTGGGAAGAGAAAAGTGTTCCAGTGTATTTTCAAGGGCTGAGCTGGGTGGAAACCTGGGCTGGCTGTATGGAGTCCCAGTAGGTGTGAGCACCTTGCATACTGCAGCAAAGGACCGAACTGCTCAGTAGGTCCAGATGTGGGGAAGATCTCTGGGGAGTTGAAATTGAATGTAGCTGCGGCTGCACATTTGTCTAGATTATTTTCTTCCAGTTCTCTCTATAAACTCTGGTTTCATCCAGCCCCTCATCTTCTGCCAGGGTTACGCTTTCCCCCCACCGTCACCCTCAACAACACACAGACCCTTTACTTATGGGGTTTGAGCAGTGTGCGTCTTTCTCCTTTCTGTCACTTTCCTTCTCCCATCATCTCTCACCCCAGGCCTCTTCCTTAGCTGCTTTTGAATAGCATTGAATTGAGAGCATGAAATGTCTCCCAAGGCAGAAGCAATTGCTTTAATTCCTTAGCCCTGCCATGAATTAGGGCAGCCAGATGAAAGCCTGAACCCTGGCCATGCAGGGAGTCTTTCCCTTCCCCCACCTCTTTACTCAATCTGCTCATAGTGTGGTTGATAATATTTAAATGGAATATATTCCGATCTGATACCATGGGCTCCTGCTGTGAGAAAAGGGAGCTCCCCTGGTAACAAAATAACACACTCTTGGACTGAAATCATTTCACGAAGGTAGGGCAGGAGCACCATCAGCTCTTTACGGAAGAAGAAACCGAGGCAAAGAAAAATGCGGAGATTTGGCCAACGTCACAGCTGGGTGTAGAATAAAGGACTCACAACTTCCAGGGCAATGCCCCATCCGCTGGACTAGCCTAGTACTGGTGGTATTTGGGGACTGGAGTGTTGAATTTTCACTGGAGCCCTGTTGCTATAGCTAGATCTGAGTCTATAAAATGTGTGAACGCGAAGAAGGAGAATGTTCAATTGAACATTTATTTCCTCCTCCTGCCCTTCCCCCATCACAGCCTACGAGCCCCCGGCAAACTGAGACACAGCCAGCACAGTCCTTCCAACACAAGACGCTGCAAGGAAGCTACATGTCAGGAGTGGGTGCGATATTCTGGTGGCTATCTCGCTGCGAAGACAGGCGTGAACGCAGAGCTGAGTCACAGAAGTGCAGGAGGGTCTGGCGTGACTGCTCAGTAGACGTTAAAAGAACTAACGCTGTGCAGCTTGGCTACACGGTGACCGGGGGTGTGTCGTGGTGGCTGCTCACAAGGATTGTAAGACTCTAAGAAGCCAGGGTTCCAGGAGGTTATAGCAAGGAGCGCTGGGGTTTTGAAGGAACATTTGTGCTGAATGCTAAGGGAAATGTCCTACTGATGAGATCCATTCAGCTGTGGAATCGGAGCCGGAGTTACACCTTACACGCCCCTGGGCACGGCATTTTCTGCGCCCCCCTGCCTAGAGCTGACATTCACCTTCCTGTTTTCCACGCATGGGGGGGGGGGGGGAGTGATGGGGAGAGAGGGGCTGGCTGGACCAACTCCACGTGAGGGTAGGGCGAATCCTGGTGGGGGGAATATGCTCATCCGTGGGCTCCGGCTTCTTGCCTGCCCAGGGGGTGGGACCTCAGGGGGGAGAAGGAGGATCGGGGGTGGGGCCAGAGTTCCGGAATTTGTGCAGGGCCCCCAAATTGGCTGGGGCTCCTGGGTACTGGCCCCATTGGCCCGTGCGGTAATCCGCCACTGTTTAGGCGCCCCAGGCACGTGCCTACCGTGCCTCACTGGAAATCTGGCCCTGTGTGGAATAGTGTTCCAAGGGGAGCAATGGGTTCCTTTTCGTATGGGACATTTAGAGCCGAGAGGAAGTAAGGTCCAGTGGTTTGGACACGAGCCTAGGACTTGGGAGAGCTGTATGCAGTTCCCTGCTCCATCACAGACTCCCTGTGTGACCTTGGGCAAGTCACTTAGCTTCTCTGTGCCTCAGTTTCCATCTGTGCAGTGGGGATAATAGCACTATCTTACCTCACAGGGGTCTTCTGAGGATAAAGACATTAAAGATTGTGAAGCGGTCACCTACTCTAGTACGATGGACTGATAGAATTGGACCACAGTGAAGAATACTCTGTCCAGTAGGGGCCTATCCAGTGCTGGCGATGAAGCATGCAGGTCTTTTTCATCTTGCAATCCAACAAGCAGGTTTAGGATTATGGGGGACCATGGAAGTAGAACATAGGCATCAGCATCAATGGATGAAAGGCCAATGAATCTTCATTGGCTGCATAACTGGTTGGAGATACAGTCTGTGCCTACCACACCATGAGCATTTGCTTGTCTGGCAGAGAAGTGGCAGCGCCATAAGGGTTAAAGAAGGAAGGACCCATCTCTATCTCCGTGGCAGGTTTGGAGGGGAATAGAGCCCTCTGCTCTTTGCCTGTGGTGCTGACTTGCAGCACATCCTCTCCTCTCAGTGCTTCTTTCCAAAGGCCTCTGGCGCTCTGGCCCCAGGCGGGAGAGTGGATCTACATTTGAATTGAGATACGTTAAGAAAATAATCACAAGCTAGCTAACACATGTCTGGGAGTGTCATTCCTTGTCAGAGGGCCCTGCAGCTCACTGCAGCTTAGCTCTGGCTGGCAGTATTTTAAATACCCATTTCCATCCCCTTGCCTGGCCCTGGAATGTTTGATTCATTGAGAGATGGCAGGCTTCTTTGTCTTGCTTCTGCTGGTGTGAAGGCAGCAAACTGGTGCTGCCAGGAGAAAGTGAGTCTGGAAAATGGGCCTGCCTCTAGAGGAGGCTTGGAGGATTTGGGGAGGCAGAAGGGCCTGGCTTTGGAGGAGGCTGTGAGAGCTCCCACCAGCTCTGTCCTGCCTTGGAACCTCCTTGATTCAGGAGCCAACAGTCAAAACCACTTCTGCTCCTCAGCTCTCTTTGACAACGGGTCAAGGTCAATGGGCCAACCCTGCCAACTAGGCTTGTGTATTTTGTGAGGCACAAGGATCAGGATTTTAATTCAGATAAAGCTTTCTCGTTGTGTCTGTTCTGCTCTCTGACTGGCACCCGCCCAGATTATATCTCTGTCTGAATGATATGTCTCTATCGGACACACTGACACGGGTTGCTTGGCTAGATGTCTTTTTTTTTAATTCACTGATGCTCATCTAAAGACAAGATTGCTGCCCCTCCCTCTGCCATGGTGTCTGAGTAATCAACCCGTTAACAAAGGCAAGAGGGTAGATTGGGACAGTTGTCACTGATTTGATATGTGTATAGTTACTGGGGACAAAGGGAGATTACAAATGTATACAAAAATCCATGAACTGATTGCATTCCTCTCCCCCTTCCCATCATGTGTCACTTCTCATCTTAGACCTCGATCCGGAAAACAGGCATGGCAGTAACTTTAAGCCTGTGAATAGGCCCATGGAGTTCAAACAGAGGTATTCACATGTGTAAAGCCACTTCCATGTGTTAGCATGGAAGCAGAAGCAGAGCCCCAGATGGGAAGTTCTTCCCGGCAGGGACGGTCTCCCGCTATATGTTGGTACCGTGCCTCTCAACAATGGGGCCCTGAGCTGAATTTGGCTCTGCCGACATATAAACAACTGTTCCCTACCCCATGCTCTTCTCTCTACCCTAGAGAATTAAACGCCCAACACTGACATCAACGAGTCCCTCCCAGCTTTGATCGACTCAGCATCTACAAGGTCAGAGAGGAGGAGGAAAGGCTCTGAGTGTCAGTCTTCCTGTCCCATTGATAGTTCGTGATTCAGTTACAGCTCTGGCAGTTCAGGAACTGATCCATTCAGTTATTGTGTGTCACAGTAAATATCCTATTGATCCTGGTGGAAAGTGGGAGAAGATCTCGCCTGAAATTAAAAGTAAAAGTAGCTGCAAACGGGTTGACCTGGATGTTTGGGGAATTTAATAAAAAAATGTTAAAAAAAAACATGTATAGAGCAAAGGACAGCAAAATCGATGAATAATAATAGTAGCTATTAAACATATTGCACTCTGGAGCTTTCTGGGACTGGGCTATAGCCCTGACATGATTATGACATTATTAACATGATATAAGGAGCCTAGCAATCAATACCCGGCTGAAGTCCCAAACTAAGGCCAAGCAGTGCAATACTATATCTTTAAATATCTGAAATAGCAACTTGTCTCTTTTGGGGTCAGAAACATTTATAGACCAAACGTCTATCAGAAAATGGATTGCAATTCGCCAGCCTGATGATTACATTGCTACAGTTTCCCCCTTGCTATGAACAGCGTGGGGGTTAGCTCGCTTTTCAGAAGAATTTGGACACAAATAGGGCAGAAATTTGGGTTAATCTTGTGGGACTCCATTGACAGCAGTGTCTCACTGCAGTCACCAGTCATATATTGATTTACCCAAGTGTAACTGAGGTTGGGATCTGGCCTATTACCTATCCACACAGCTGACCTCATTTTCCTATTATTTGCATAACTTTATGGGTGTCTCCACCGAGAGGAAGGAGGGTTTGTGGTTAAGGCACTGCACTGGGACCCTATTTCCGGCTCTGCCACAGGCTCCTTGTGCAACCTTGGGCAAGTCACTTCATCTCTCTGTGCCTCAGTTCCCCACCTGTAGAAGGGAAATAACTGTGTTCCCTTTGTCTGTCTTGTCTATTTAGACTGCAAGCCCTTCAGAGCAGTGGCTGTCTTTCACCTTGTGTGTGTGCAGCACCCAGCAGAAAGGGGCCCTGAGCTCAGATGAAGCCTGTGGGTGCTATTGTAATACAAATAACAACCACGGGGTGACACTGGGGCAGCCAGAGGAGAATCTCAGCCCCTGGAATTCCAGAAGGGGGCTTGCTTGGGAGCCTTTCCCACAGAGGTAATTGGTAAACTGCTCCTCACTTCTCCCAGGATGCAACAGGCAGGGTTGGCTCTGAAATGACATTGGAGAAGGATGGCGTTTGGCAGCTCTCCCATGCTGCCCAGAGCAGTGGGCTCCTTTTCCATTCAGCTGCTCAGTGGTCCTGCTAAGAAACCTCAACTCCCTTTCATTAGCCGCAGCCTTTGAACTGCCGTCAGGCACCTGCTCTGAATTGTGTTTGATTAGCTCACTGACTGCATGAAGGGGAAGCCAGGATCTTTTTACAAGCTTTTCAGCCGCAGCAGCAGGGAGTAAAGATACCCATTAAAATGTGTGTTCAGCTCGGCTCAAGTCAAAGTCATTTTCGCTCGCTCTCTCATCCTTTCTTTTTTCTTTCTTTGATTTCAGTTGAGAAAGAAGTTTGTACCGGCGGTGTCTTTGTGAGTCTAATATCATGCCAAAGGATCAGGAATCCTGGGTTCTGGCCCTACCTCTGCCACTGACTTACTGTGTGACTTTGGGCAAGTTATGTCACTTCTCTGTGCCTCAAATTCTCCATCTGTAATATGATTAGCCAAAAGGCCATATTCTCTCTGACCTAACCAGTAGGAAACATATTAATCTTATTTCAAGTGCCTCTGGATACTTGATGGATAATGGTTTGTGGATGGATTATGCATGGATTATCCCCTCATGCCATCACTCCCAATATGTGATGGTTCAAGGTCACTGTCACAAACTGGTCTCAGATCCAGCCTTCTAGTCACTCTGCTGGGTACACCAGGGATGTGAGGGTAGAAAACCACCAGAGAAATACAACCTGCCAGAAGCTCCCCAATCGATCCCTCTGGATTGGAGTAAATCCTGTCTATTCCCATTACTGGGAAATTCTGGACACCTGTGCTGCATTTCACCTCGACACGGACTTGCTAACAGAGTTGATTGTTCTTCTTAAGATACCACTAAGAGGCCTTGTGAGTTTGGGGATTGGTGGGAATCCATCACAGGCCAATGAGGGGAACAGATGGTTAGATCCAGCTCAGGTTTTAATGAGTGCAGCCCCTCACTAAAGCCAAAGAGTGAGCCAACTTTCCAAAGCTGCATTGCTGGCCACCTCCTTCTCAGCTGCGCCCAGAGCATTACCTTGTGTTATTGCTGGTTCCTTTTCCCCATCTCCTTCGGTGCTAATCACTAACAATTTGCAGGGCAAGGAGGGAGCAAATTTAAAGAGCAGACATTGGCTGAGATTGAACCATGACTGTCTGGTTGTGCTGAGCTGCTGTAGTGCATTATGGGAGTCTCTGGCTGGGGTGCTTCATGGAGGCTGTCTGGGGACCTGGTCTATAGAGGAGAACAGGGGCATGAGGCACCTGGATTGTGTCTCTTATGAGGCACTGTGGTTGCATTTCTCAATACGTTTTTTTTGTTTTTGTTTTTGTTTTGCTTTTTGGGCATTTGGTTTTTTGATGAAAAGTCAACATTTCAAAGGAAAACAGACCATTTTCCATGAAAAAAATTGTTTAGACAAAAACCTAATTTTCTGTCAAAATATAGTTTTAATAGCAAATATTTAACTAACCCTATTCATAATTTATGTTATTAGTATTATGATAAAGCCTAGAAGTTCCAGCTGAGATCAGGGCCCTATTGTGCTAGATGCTGAGGAATTTACAAGACAGAGAGGGAAGGGGTGTATTATGTTCCCATTTTACAATGGGGGATTGAGGCACAGAGAGATTCAATGACTTTCCCAAGGACACAAAGGGAGTCTCTGGCAGGCACCATAAATTGTTCCCTCTGCATGCCAGCCTCTCCATCTCTGCCCTGAGTTCTGCAGGGGGTGTGGTCTAGTGGTTAGTGTAAGGGAGGCGGATCTAGTGTTCTTGGGTTCCATTCCTAGCTCTGCCAGTGACTGGATGGGTGCCCTTGGGACAAATTATTAGTTAATTACTCTGGGCCTCAGTTTGCCTGCCTATGACAATGGGATAATCATGCAAGGTTGTTGTGAAGCTAAATGTCTGCAGAGCATTTGGAGGGCCTTAGATGAAAGCTGTGGTAAAAGGGGAACATATAACAATCCATTGGTTATTCCCAAACGGCGGAGAAGTGGATTCCCAAGCCAGGGGCAGGGAGCCTTTAAAACAAAAAGCAAGCTACCAACAAACCACCCGCTAGAGCTGTGCACATTTTAATTACCTATTGATTTACCTCCTGGAAGCTAGGCTTCCAAGAACAGCTGAGGTCAGCCTCCGCTTGTCTGCTTGACCTGAGCTGGATGTTCCTGTGGATTGCCCGAGCCTACACCTGCCGGTGACCTTCCTCTGATTATTTGGAATCCATATTATAGACCCTTCTGCACAATGCAGCCGGTGCTAGGTGCACAGATTAATAAACCGGACTAGAACTTGTTGTTCAATGGACTTGGCTGTTAGGCATCTCCCTTTATCGCTTCAGCATCTGATAAAATAGCACAGGGCCTCGGTCAAAGGTGCTTTGCCTGCAGGGCTTTGTTAGATTAATTTATTTATTTTGGAGGGGAAGAGGGATGATTCTACTTGGAAAAATACAAGCTAATACATCTGAGGAAAGATAATCTGCTCAGTTGGGGGGAAAAAAGAGAAGCCTGAGAGAGCAGGGACGCTGATGGAGTGTCAAAGCTGCCTGTGGACAGGAACTGCGAGGCTCTGTCTACCCTGCTGGCGGCACCACCGGCAGTGCAGGATTGATTGTGTGGGTTCGACTGAGGGCAGTGAAGACTCGCTTAATCGAACCCGGAAGTCGACTCTGTAAATCCACCCCGGCAAGAAGCGTAGCGCTGCATTGACGGGAGGGCATTTCCCATCAGCACAGCACAGTGGAGACGCTGCGGTAAGTAGACGTTAGGAAGTCGTCGGGAAATTCGCAAGTTACTGTACGTAGCTGGTGTATCGCCTGTCGACTGCTGCTGAAATCCACGGCCAGTGTAGACCAGTCCAGAGACACAGGGTCTCATTTTCAGAGGTGCCGACGATCCACGGCTCCCATTGACTTTGTGTGAAGTTGCAAGTGCTCAGTGCTTCTAGGAACACAGGGTGTTCTGGCTACATTGAACCCTGGTGGAAGCAAGCACAACGCACTGGCAGCTAGTGATTTCTCCATGAGTCTGCAGCTTGATATGGCATTAAAGAAAGTCCTGTGCATGCTCAGGGGCATCACATCACAGAGGAGGGTGGTCTATGTGACTCTGATGCCACTGCACCCGGAATAGCATTTCAAAGTTCGGGGCACCAGGCAGATATTAACAAATGGGAGGGAGGGCTGAGAAGAGCAGCTAAAGATGACTAGGGGACCCGAGGGACTGACTGCCGAGGCAAGGTTTAGAGCTAAAATACATCTAGCTTGGCTAAGTGAATAAGGGGAGACATGATAGCAGTTGACAAGTACTGGAAGGGTGTGAATACCAAGGAGGGAAGGGAATTATGTCATGTAATACATGGGGTGTTAACTAAGAGTAATGGAACAGTGGAGGCTGAAAATCAGAGGAAAGTTCCTGCTGGTGAGATCTGTTAGCTTGTGGAGTTGTCTTTCCAATCAAAGTGGTGGAAAGCCTATCACCTTGGTGCATTTAACATGAGATTGGGCGAAACGCTAGCCAATGTGCTGTAGGACCTACCCTCTGCTGGCGAGGGATAGACTGCATTAGCTAATAGGTGTTTTCCATCACTGGATTCTCTGGTTTGAGAGACACATAGGGTGTTTACAGTAGATGGAGCTGCGGGGTGGGGCAAGGGCTAGCTATTGGCTAGACTGATAGCTCTGTTAATGTGTAGATTTCATGGTCGGTGCCCTGTGGTTTAGTTTGCAGGGGCTGGAAGTGGACTAACCCCAAGGGAGACGTCAGCCTCCCTGCTCCTGCAGACCCCCCTCCTCTATACCTCTCCAGCCATCCCTTCTCTCCAGTGAGACCTGGAATTCCTTGCTTATCACAGCTGTATTAGAGGAGAAGGAACATAGGAGTCCTGTACCAGATCAGACCAGTGGTCCATTTACTCCATTATTTTGTCTTCAACAGTACTAGCTGTTTCAGAGAAGATGCAAGAACCATATCCAGTATAGTTATCTAAGGTATCCGTGGATGTTTTTACTATCCATATAAATGTTTAATTCTTATTTGACCCATACTAGGCCCTTCAGGTCCTGAAGAATATTCCTATCCCTAGGGAGATTAAGCTTGTCTCTGTCACCAACAGGAGTGGGTCCAATAAAAGATATTAACTCCCCCACTTTGTGTCCCCAATTTCCTGGGACAAACACAGCTACAATAAGGCTGCAAATCTCTCTCTCTCTCTCTCTCTCTCTCTCTCTCTCTCTCTCTCTCTCCATCACCATGGTATCTCAGTGCTCTAGTTGTGAACATGGAAGACATCTGTCTCCGAGGCAGTCAGACCAGCCTCTTTCACAGGCACTACGTACATTAAAAATAAAAGAATTATTGAAGGACTTGCTGTTGTGTGGCTGTTCTAAGAGATTTTTATTACACTTTCCATAGAGATCACACAAAACCTGACCATATTAATGTTGTGTTACTTCATCAATTATTGTGACTGGTAATGCTGATACTGTGCGGTTTGCCAGGCTGCATTAAGTATATTCTGTTCTGTTCTATTAAATGGCAATGAAGCCTTTTGCTGATGGATAAAGTGTGGTGTAAAACCTGCCTGGAATCAATCAGAATAATTGTCTGAATGTGTGGCAGGTAATAGGAAATGTCCCGCTTATTATTGGCTGTTTTATATAGAAAATGGATTAGTGTTCTGCTGCCTTTTGTGTGTCATATCCTCTCCTGAGCGATGTGGGAAATTGATGGATCTAGTGGATTGCTCATGACAGACTAGGTTGGAGAGCATAGGCTGGCACTCCCTGGCTGACTAGGAAACTCAGGGCTTGGAAGGGAGTCTAATATTTTACATTTCTTCCACCAGCAATTCTGCTTTTATTGCCATTGGGTGAAGTGCAATCATCAGCCTATTTCATAACTGATGAGTCCAGGCCAGGACTTCAGGAAACCCTGTGTGGTGACCCTAGGCATCAGAGGCTGGAACCTAGAGAGATCCTCCAGCAGGTTCTCTGCTTTAAAGACACATGGCACCTGGCATCAGTCACAGCTCGCTCCACTGCAGCCTGGTAGGCATAGGAGTGCGTTTAGGCAGAGTCCTTATCCCCTGGTTTGGAGACAGGAGGGAAGCAATGGCCCATATTGAAATGCTGTCATCCTCTACTGCCTCTAGATCTGACAAAAGGCTATCTGGGCTACTACTGCTAATGGCTAATGGGGATTCTCTTGTAGTGTAACTGGTAGAGTTGCTGGGTTGGGATTTGAGGGTCATCAGCTCAAGACCAAGAATGAGGAACAGATGTTTCCTTGTCCCTGAATAAGGAGCAATCTAATGCTCTTCAGCTGGACGCAGGATTGCTGAGAACACTCCCATTTCTCCTCTTGGACCTGGCTTCAAGTACAGCCTGGCTTGCCAGCAGGTCTTGGCCCTTCTTCTTCTGCCTAGGTGCATATGTGACCCCTCATCTGATCCCAAGTGAGGTAGGGAATTACAACCTCCACTTTACAGGCAGGGAACACAGGCACAGAAAGATGCATGACTTGACCAAGGTGACACAGCGTGTCAGTGGCAGGGCTGGAAATTGTACCCAGATCTGAGTCCTAGCCCAGCGCCCAAGCCACAAGAGCAACCTTCTTCTGTGGCTTGCCTGTTAGCAGGAGGGCACTTTGTGCAGACTGCAGTCAGGGGCTAGGAGAAGCAGGGTCTACTGCCTGTTTCCAAGGGGCAGAGCGAGACGTTGCAAGAGAGCTTTTCATTCACTTGTTCCTTTCCTCGTTGGGGAGAATACTATTAACCTTCAAGGCAAAATTATATTTCATGCCTCTGGGAAGCAGTAACATTTTACTGCACTGCACTGGGGAATGAGGTAATCAAAATTAGCTCTGCTGGCCAGCCAAGCACCATCTATGCTTGTGTGCAGGCACATTCCCCTACAGACCAGGGGATCAGGGCATTGTGTTGAGGAGTACATGGAACCCCTTGGAAGAGGTTTATGGTCTGAGTTCAGGCAGGCTATGCTGCACATCAGTCGTGTGGGAAATCAAGGTGAACTAATGACCCTGGTAGCCAGAGTTCTACAGTGCCACAGCCCTGTTAACGCTAGTTCATAGGACCGGATCCTCAGCTGTGTAAACTGATGCAGCTTCCAATGGAGCTAGGATCTGGCCCATTGTGATCATCTAGTCTGACCTCTTGCATACCTCAGGCCAAAGACAGCTGATATCGGGGCTGGTGCTGGTGCTGCTCCCCAGCATTTGGACACAGGCCCAAACCCCCCGCATTGCATTAGTAGCTGCCCTCTGTATTTCTTATCTAACTCATTTAAAAACCATTTCAGCTCATGAAATGCTTGTTGCCGCCTTCATCGTGTCAGCTCCTCTGTTTAGCCACTCGTGTACGTCTTGGGTAGGGTTTTAGAGAGACACCCCTTCCAGTCCGTGGCTAGCTAGATCCACGCCTGTCCCTTGTGCCAGAAATAGACGGTGAGCTTTCAAACTGTCCAAGGAGAACAGAGCCAGGAAAATCAGGATGGTCCCAGGAGCCTCCAGATGGGTTCACCACCTTCACCACAGCGGGGTAGGATGGCACTTGCCCTTGTGGTACTCACACACATTTACCCTTCCTCTCAGTTATCTCTGTCCTTAACTCGGCATTGTTTTCTAATGTGGCCTTGGGGTGTCATCTAAGCCTTACGTGGACCTTCCCTTTCTCATTCTTTCTCTGTTCTTCACATTATATAGTTTTCTGATGTGCTTTGACCATAGTTCTGTCTGTCTGTCACAATCCTCTCTCTCACACACACACACACTGCTGCTGCCGCTTTGTCGTTCCCTGGGGCCAAGCTGCTGGACCTATCCAGAACCGAGTGCAGCAGTCGAGCTGTCAGCAGACAGCTGTGGCCAGCGGTGGATGGGGAGAAGGCTACGGACTCCTCTAGCATTGGCAGGGAGAAGGCAGAAGCCCCAGTCTGGGGTCAAAGCCGGCATCTTGGGTGGAAAATTAAAAATCAAAATTAAATCAACAGAGCAGCATAAGCCAGGAACCAAATAACACCGTAACGGCAGCAGCAAAGCCGGCTTCTAAATTGAAATATGTTTGCCAGGGATTGTCCACCTTTGCTGGGAGTTATTATTTCCATAGCTGTAGTTATGAATTAATTTCTAGAGAACTTAATCGTCCTCTCCTCCCTACAAGCCTCTCTTTCCTTTTCCTTCTAATTTTCCACTTGGCTGGGAATTCTCCAACAGCGCAAGTTCAGGCTTAGGGGAGGTCCATGCAAGCTGCTCCATTAGACTAGATAATCTCATTGAAACCACTGACTTGAATAATAACACCTTTACCTTGTGCCCCGCACCATATTCAAATGATGCTTAACACCTTGGACCGTGGGGATGGCTGTGTCAGAGCGAAAGGGGGCGAGGTGGGTCTGGTGTCTGCACCAAGAGGCTTTTGTCTTGAGCAGTGCCAATGCCCTCTATTCTGCCTGTCTTGCCATAGCTTTGTGGGGCTTGCTACCCCACTCTTGTTACGTACAATGAATGGGCCTACTTCTAATACCCCTCTGCTGGTTTCGCATCACTGATTTCAGTGGAGTTGCTCCTGATCTATGCCCATGTGAGAGCAGAATTTCCCACCTCCCGCACCATGTAGGTGTCTGTGCTGGGTACTGTGTCTGCTGGTTTGTCTGTCTTTAGGCCACAATCTAGAGGCCTTTGAATATCGGCCATGGATTGATTCAAACCTGATTCCATGGATCCAAACCCAACCCCGTGGGCTGGTTCTGGGTCACAGCTAAGGCCAGCAGGGGCCTATTTCTCCACTTGGATGTGACTGGAATCTCCTGTTCTTATGAGATTTCACCCAGGAAGGTGAGCAGCTCCTGGTTCAGGGTTGAAATTGAACCTAACCTGGACTCTGACTCCAGCCCCTCCATGCGTACTTAGCCCTTCCACATTATCTACCCACCTGCAGTGATGCCTTTGTTCTGGAGCCCTAGTAGTACCTGCCCCATGGCCTCCCCAGCAGCAGAGCCCGTCTGCCCCATAATAACCCACTAGCCACAGACTGCACTGCCCCACAGATAAGTGACAAGCAGATTGCAAACGTCTGGATATTTTCTTAAAAATTCTCAGGCTTTAAGGGGAAAGGGTGTGTGGGAGGGAGACACACAGACCTGGGATGCACAATAAATAGTTCTGTTGTCTTGCGTCTGCCATCCCAGCCTGCAAGAGGTCAGTAATATCACCATCGCAGCTTTTCAGCATTTACTCTGTCCCCCTGGATGAGGAGGATTCATACATCACTTCCCCTGCAGCCAGAGCTCCAGCAATGCCAGCTCCACCTCAAGCAGAGGTGGGACCTCTGGAGTCAGTGATGAGCTGGGACGTTTGAAAGGAATCCGGGTTTCTTTGGGGGCTTTGGCTTCATTTGTTTCCAGAGAGCGAGCACCTTGGCCAGCGGAGAGCTGACTCGGTGGGCTGGGACGGTGCAGCACTGATCAAAAACCAAGGCATCAGCAATGGCAGGGGCTCAAAACACAAGTGTAAACACGTTTCCTCCCCTGGTTATGGCTTCCAAGCCCCAGTGGGAAAGTTAACTGTTTAACAGACCCACCGCCAGCTCAGCCTGTGGTTCATCTCAAAGAGGAGATGAGACAATCCCACAGAATCAGGGCAGGCTAGGAAATCCCAGGGTGCTGCAGGGGTGGGGGCATTAGTGGATCAGCAGGGGGCGCTCTTCCCACAGGGTCACCCAGAGCAGCGCAGGCATTGCAGTACCGTAGGCAGTCAGTAACAAATGCCATCATAGCACGCTCTACTCATGTACCCCTGAGCCGTGGAGCCGCTCTCCTTCCGTCTGTCGCTTTGTACTCATGCGTTGGGCGCTGCTCTCGCGAGGGGGTGGCAGTGAAGGCTGTCAGTCGAAGTGGCTTTGGAGATGTCTCAGAGCAGGCTGCAAAGCAGCTAGTACGGGTGAAAGTGGCTGAATTATTTGGGGAAATGGTGGGAAATCCTCAGAGGCCATTCCTGGCCTGCCTGGCACTCACAGGGGTATGTGTCGGAGAGGCTAAGCAGAGGTAGCAGGGGTGATCTGAGCAGCGGCAGAGCCCACGTCCTCCAGCGCTTTGGCTGCAGTGTCTGCAGGCTGCTGGTACCGACTGGTGCATCCGGATCCCAGTACGCACCGAAGCCAAGCTGTCTCCAGGCACCCCGAGAGAGAACAGCTGTGGGCAGCTCAAAGAGTCTGTCCCCCTCCACCTTCCCAGGCTCCCAGTCGCCTCACTCGCTGGTCACCCGGGGAGTCGGGAAGGAGCAGGAGGAAGGCTTTGGGTGCAGTTAGCCCATGCTGCAGAGAATGAGAAAAGTTGAGGCCCAGAGGCAGAGCTCGTTTGTGTCAGCAGCGAGCTCTGGCACTGTGCACATGGCATGGCCTGCCAACCAGGCGGCTGTGGGGGAGGAAAGAGAAGAGAAGCAAATCAAGGGGTGAGGCTGAGAGATGAGCGGCACAAGGCCGAGGGGAGATGAAGGGAAGCATAATGCAGGAGAGAGAGGGAGAGTGGTTTGAATAGCCCTGGTCATTCCGCTTGGTCCCAGGCAGGATCATTTGGGTTGGCTAAAGGAGGGATTTCAGGACTCGACTTTCCTGCCCATCCAGCCCCTGTGAATGTGCTGCCCCCATCAATCCTCCAGCTCAGAGAGGTTGATACTGAAAGGACAAAGAATAGAATCTGGTCTTGTTTGGAGTATCCTGCCACTATAGCAATTTCGTGCAGGGGCTCATGCATCCCTGAAAAGATGGTGCTCAGCGTAGATGCTGGGGATCCCAATGCACATCACAGTTTCCACTACACTACACCTCCTTAGGAGACTTCTTTAACACTGCTCTGTGCCCTCATTTGGGATTTTCCTAAACTGGAGACCCCATAAAAGATGAGGCTTTAGCTGCATTGGACCCTCCCTTCCTGTCTTTCAGAAGTCAAGATTTCTGGGAGCTGGTCCTGGTTCAGACACTGATTCACTGTACAAATGTAGGCCCAGAATTTTCAAAAGTGCCTTCTAATTTTGGATGCCTCCATTTTTGGATGCCCAACCTGAGACACCTAGGCCCAGTTCTTCCTTGAAATCAATAGGACTTAGGGGCCTACATATCTTTGAGGATCTGGGCCCAAGAGCCCGCCTTTCAGAGGCGCTAAGTGTCTGCACCTCCCATTGGCCTCAGTTGTTAGGAGCTTGACACTTCTGAAAACCAGGCTCTCAGTAATGAATAACTGACAGCAAGTAGTCCAAGAGAACAGCCGTCAGACCAGTCATTAGCTGAAATTTGTTCACACTGCCTATTGGGTGAAGAAATTCCCAGGTTGACTAATTTATCTACAGTAAATAATGTGACCATTGCTAGAACAACACAAGTGCAAAGTATTAGTGATGGTATTATCTCTTCGGGGTCTGGGGAAAACACTCACAAATATTATTAGCATGAATAAGAACCACCATGATAGGACCGTCTCAGGGAAAAGTAATTTTGTTCATTAATTACTTGCCTTATCTTTCCAACCTTGTTTCCTTTTCTATTTTGCTCTCTCTTTTTTAAAAATTTCTTTAAAATCTTTGTAAGTGAATTCAGTGTGAGGGAAAGTTGCTTTATAACACCCCCAGGAGAGAGGGCTTCTCTCTGGTGGTTGGCTAAGTGTCCAGGTAGCTGGGTGGTGCTGGTGACCTGTGATATACAGGAGGTCAGACTAGGTGATCTGGTGGTCACTTCTGGTCTTAAACTCTGTTACTCTATGGAGCCTGTTTTACACAGGTGGCAGCAATACTAGCTTCCTTCACACCATCCCATCTACATGCCTCAGATTTAACCTGCAGGAACTGGTCCATCTCCATTCAATTCTGGATCTCTTCCGTGCAGATAGAACAGTATGTTTCATGGAATGTTCAATGGGGAACCAGACTGAAGCCCAATAATTCCCTTTGCATAGGTCACCCAGTGGTTATAACCTTTTTCCTAGTTTTGCGCTGTGCAGACCACTGTTCCATACTTCCATAACACACATCCAATCCTTCCCCTGGGTGCGGTCTGGGATTTGTCAATCCATCTAGGACTTTACTTTCTGCTATGGGAGCTTCTTCCCATTTCTAACCTCCAGGCCTTGATTAGATCTGAAGCAAAGTGGCTGGGAGAGCTCTGAAGCTTCTGGTTTTGTTAGAAAGACACTGGCTTTGATGTTTAAGAGGCCAGAGAGTAGAGAACCTGCAGACTCCAAGATGCCCTTCTTCTTCAAGTGCTTCCACATGTCCATTCCATTGTAGGTGTGTGCATCCCTCATGCACAGCTGCTGGAGAACTTTTTCCCTTACTGGTACCCTTTGATGCAGCTTCTATACCCTCACTACTTGCTGGTACAAGAGGGTGGAGCCACCTCCAACCTTCCTCAATTCCTTCTTACTACCAGTGATGGTTGTTGGAGTGATCTCAGACTTGTTATCATAAGCTTGCCATGCTCCTTTGTATACGTACCCTGCTATTGTTAGGAGGTAGTAGCTAGTTAAGTTTCAGTTAGTTTTAGCTAGCATTTTAATGATAGATTTTAGTCTTAGGTATTTTGGGGCTAGTTTTCATCTTTCAGTACTGGGATCGGTATTGAAAACATGCCACATTCACCAGCTTTAAGTCCTGCCATGCTTGTGCTAAACCTGTGTCAGTCAGTGACCCACACCTGGCCTGTTTGAAATGTTTGGAAGAATCCCACACAGGTGACAAATGGGACATCTGTAAGGGATGTAACCCCATTCAAAGAAAGATCGAGTGGCAAGGGACCAATGTTTGCTTTTGGAGGTAGCACTTTGCCCCCCTCAGACTCATCTCACACGGAGAGTGCACTGAGTGCCCTGGCCTCTGTAGGGACTGCACCAGAAATGTCTGCAGCTCATTGGTCCCATTAAGCAGCACCGAAGAAAAGTCTTTTAGACCCTTCTCAGGCATGCCAAAGCCGAGCAGAGGCAGAGACTCTGAGAGCCTCTCACTCGAGCACTCTTCAGCTAAGCAGAAGGGATTGCTGCCTCTGGAGCCTGTACCAGGTCCATTGAGGGTGTCCCTGAAAGATCTCTGCAGCAGAGCCGTCAGCCACTGCTGCTTCCAACCACCCTGGAGGTGTATGCAATTGCACGGTCATGCTTAGCCTCTTGCTACCGGTATCCTTGGTGGTGCAAGAAAGTTTACATTCAGTACCAATGCCTGCGGCATCTCATTTTCCGCCACAGGAACTCACAGTACTGTTACCTCCCAAGCTTCTTGCAAAGGCTGCTGCAGGTGAAAGGCAAACCTGCAGAGGTATCCCCGGTATCACCATTCCTGGGCTTCAGCTACCTATTCTGAGTCCCAGCTGGCTCTGGCCCTCCCGATGTCAGGCATTTCAGATTCTTCTTCTTCAGACTCAGAGATGCATTAATCTGTTTCCCTTCCCATGCAGAAGGCATACCTTCCATAAGAGATTGGGGACTGTCGGTCATGCAGCAGTCACAGCACTGGCCTCCTCCTCTTGAGAGGCAATGGCTTGGTCAAGGTTGGGTCCCATGCCCATATCAGTGGTCTTTTTGGACACTAGGGTGTCCCTCCTCCTGCTAGGACTTCCCTGCAATTGTCTTTTCATTGAGACTGCTGTGGGAGCATCAGCAGCAAGAGCATTGTTCTCCGATACCCAGTACCGAGCAGTCAGAAGTCACTGGGGTGGCTTGCCCACCACCACTCATGGATCAGCTACCATCTTAGAATCCTGTGGCCCCTCTTCCTTGTCCACAGGCAAGGTTGTTGAGGTGGCAAGAGATTCACCACCTCCAGAGGACAACAGAGCTCATCAAGGTCTGAGAAGGGTGGACTCTGTTCTTGACATTCAGGCAGAGGAAGTCTGTGAAAGTTCTCACAAGTTGGTGGACATGTTGGTATTGGAAGCTCCTGTGAGGGTGGTTCTGCTGATTAATGAAGCCATTGTGGAGCCAGTCACGATGCTGTGGCAGACACCACTCTCCTTTACCTCTCACAGCAAAGCCAAGAGGAGGTCCTACGTCCTCTCTAAGGGATATTAGTGTTTGGACTCTCACCCTCCTCCAGGTTCCTTGATGGTGGCAATGGCTAACGAAGGGGAGAGACAAGGACATTAAGCATCAATGCAACGAGACAGGACTTGTTTGTATGAAAGCTTTATTCTGCTGGGAGTCTGCAGTCAGGAATGCAAACCAACAGGCACTCCTGTGCCACTATGACTTCGTCCTCTTGGAGAACGTCATAAAAAACCAGAGTATTGTAGGCCGAAGTTCACAATGTTGGTGGGTGAGGGCAAGCTGGTTGCCAGAACTGCTCTCCAGGACAGTTTGGATGGCACAAATGTGGCAGATTGAACCACAGCATCATCTGTTTCTAATGAGAAGGTATTCATAGTTACAGTCCCCTGGGCTCCCCCCAGAAGTCCAGCAGGCCATCCAGAACCTCTCTTTGGAAGGTCCCTCTTTGAGTTCGGGTAAAATGGACGATAGGTTCCATAGCCTAAAAGATTTCTGGGCGACAATAAAATCTCTTGGAATCTATACTCCGGTGACAAGGAGAAAACAATTTAATCCTCAACAGCCATACAGGTACCAGGGTTTTCCTCCCTGGTCTCAAGATCCCCCAAGGACAAAGGGGAGGGATTATAGGAGACGACATCTGCTGTCCTCCTCTTCAGCATCAGTGGGCATGTCCCATCCAGCCACCTCGTCCAAACAGACATTTTGATGTGTTGGTCAAGGGCAGTGTACCAGTGACTGTAATTCCATCTGTTTCCCACCTTGTGTCTACAAATTGTTGATCCCTCTTCCTATGTGCTTGGGCCCATGTAACTTTGGATCCATGGGTCTTAAGCATGGTGGAACTGGGGCTATGCCCTCCGGTTCATTTCTACCCCTCCTTCCCACTGCCCCATTCCTCTTCAGGCACCACTCTCAAGAGACCGTCCTTCAGCTGGAGGTCTGGTCAGTTCTTCAGGCCAGTGGCCATAGTCCTGTTGGACCTCAGGGGAAAAGGTTTCTACTCCCCCTACTTCCTGATCCCCAAAGCAAAAAGAGCTCTCAGGCCTATTTTAGATCCAAGAGATTTAAACAAATTCCTGAAGAAAATAAAGTTCTACATGATTGCCCTAGCCTCGATTATTCCCTCCCTGGGACAGTGGGACTGGTATACTGCCGGAAAGGTCTCAGATTTGTGGCAAATGGGTCCCATTATCAGTTCATGGTGCTCCCATTCGGTCTCTCAGCTGCTCCTTCAGTGTTCATGAAAAGTATGATGGTGGTGATGGCACATCTACGAAAATCAGGAATCCACATGTTCCCGTACCTGGACAACTGGTTGGCCAGGGGTCAGTCTGAAGCTCAGTTATTATCCAGTGTATCCGCTGTCCTGTCCACATTCGCTGCATTGGGGTTCCTACTAAATCAGGATAAATCAATTCTGAAACCTGTACAGGGAATAGAATTTACAGGACTGGTCTTAGACTCCACAAAGCCACAAGCCAGTTTTGAAGCACTATGGGGTTTGGTGCAGTGAGTGAAAGCATATCCTCTCACCACAGCACACAGCTGCCTCAGCCTCCTGGGTCACATGGCAGCGTGTATCTATGTGGTTCAACATGCCAGGCTGCATCTCAGTGTGCATGTGATGGGGTGTTGGCCCCAGACTGGCCTCCACATGTACCTCTGCACCTCGTATTGAACTATTTTCTGTACCTAAAACATCAGAGTTTGGCTGTTAGCTCTCTAAGAGTGCATCTGGCAGCTATCTCAGCCTTCCATACCTTGGTGGATAATAGATCTCTTTCCTCAAACCCCAGATTTACCAGATTCCTAAAGGGCTTGATGAGATTGTTCTCACATGTGCAAGATCATATCCCTCCTTGGGATCAGAACTTGGTCCTAGCAGAGTTGATGGGGCCATCCTTTGAAACTCTTGCAACTTGCTCTCTGCTCCATCTCTCTGTGAAGGTAGCATTTTTAGTTGCCATTACTTCAGCCAGAAGGGTGGGTGAGTCGAGAGCCCTATTGTCAGAGCCCCTCACTACAGTTTTCCATAAGGGATAGTTTATCTCTGCCCTCACACAAAATTTCTCACAAAGGTGGTCTCTAATTTTCATGTTAACCAGGCAATATGTTTGCCAACATTCGTCCTCAAACCCCATGCACTTGGAGATGAGGAAAGACTTCATTCACTGGATGTGAGATGGGCTTTAGCTTTCCACCTGGAGCATGTGAAGTCCTTTAGAACCTCCACAGAGTTGCGGTTGCAGACAGGGATAAGGGCCAACCAGTTTCCACACAGAGAATCTTATCCTGGATCTCTTTGTTTATGCTACCATTTGGCTAATATATCCCATCAGCTAGAGTACTGGTGCATCTACTAAAGCTCAGGCAACTTGAGTGGCTTTCTTGGCACAATTGCTAATCATCAACATTTGTAAAACAGCAACTTGGTCATCAGTCCACACTTTTGCTTCTCGTTATGCCACTTCCTGTCAGTCCAGGAATAATGGCAGCTGCGGACGGTTTGTCCTACAATCACTGTTCAGGTAGACTCCAAGCCCACCTTCATCTTTGTCTGCTTGTGAGTCACCTACAGTGCCATGGACATGTGCAAGCACTCGAAAAAAAGCAGTCACCTGCCTTTCCATGAGTGTTGTCCTTCAAGACGTGTGCCCATGTCTATTCCATGACCTGCCCTCCTGCCCATTTCTATCGGTGTCTATCCAGTGCAAAGAAGCTGAGGAAGTCAGGGTGGCTCCGTCCTCTTACACCAGCATGCAGGGGCATGTGGAAACAGAGGACACTCATGCCGCTCTGATGAATACCTCTGGGGGAAAAGTTCTCTGACAGCTGTGCACAGGTGCACGCGCTCCTACAGTGGAATGGGCATGTTCAACTCATCTTGAAGAACCACCGTTACAGAAAGGTAGGGGATCCTTTTCTCCCTAGCATTTGTGATCATTGGCAGGCTGAGTGCATGGCAGCGTCAGGTGGAAATGAAGCAAAGGCTAGTGCTCTCAGGAGAGCTTTGCTTTGAGACTTGGGGCTTCTAGAAATTGACACCCCAAGGGAATGCAGACCAGCCAAATCATTTCCCATGAACCCTCTCAGCTGAAATGTCCTCCGTGGTGTCAGGCCTGTGGCCCTCCAAGAATTAATGGAACCCTGCTCGACGTGTTCAGCCGACTCTGATTGAAGCTCCAACACTGCCTGTTTCGGCTCAGTTTTTGTTCCCCAGCCCTCAGAACGAGGCAACCGGCACACAGCGGGAAAGGGAAGAGATGGATCTTTCTGTGACGCTGAGCGGGACTGGCCGAGGGGTGGGTTTCCTTGTCCACAGTCCTTCCCTCCTCCGCACTCATTCCCAGTGCCAGCAAACAGGATTTGCATGCGCAGTGTTTCCATTCAGCTCTGGTCTTAATGAACAATAAAAGTCCTCCCAACAGAAGCCTGTCTAGTGGGGGTCAGAGCCATTGCTGGGATATCTCAGAACTCAAAGTGCTTGTTCTGGGCTTCCCAGGGCCCTCACGGAGGATGGCTCCTTCTCTGGCTGAGGGTGAGATTCACTGGGCTGCCACTCCCTTTATCCACATCGCTCAGGGCACCCACAGGCAAGCTGAGCAATGACAAGATAATCCACAGCTCGAGAAAGGGGGAGGGGACAGTCCCCCAGGAGCAGGGGTGTTGTATATTAAGTGTTTGAATTTGTAAGGCAGGAGAGCAAATCCCTCGCACACATGCCCTCGAGGCCTTGGGGGAATGTTTATTAAATCGCTCAGGCTGAGGAAGGGGCCCACCTGGGGACAGAGATAACAGGACGGAGACGGCTTTGAGGTTCTGCTGCATGAGCAGGGCGAGTTATCAGGGCAGCAATTTGGCTTCTATTACCATGCATTAGAATAGATTAGCAACCAGAGCAATTATCATCTTCACTCTGTTTGGCTAAGTGACAGGGTCGGGGGCAGACCGAGTTGTGCAAGTAAACGAGCCAGCCTCTGTCCTCTTGGACCACTTCGCAGGAGCAGCAGGATGACTGGCCTCTTGCCCCACGCTCCCAGGGCTCTTTCAGTAACACCACAGCCCACGAGTGCAAGGCCCCTAGAAGTTAGAGACAGAAAAGGCCTATTACTGCAGTTCATTTAGCCCAGCTCATGTAGAACAGCTCCCTTTGACGTTTTCTCCAGGTTAATTTTAAACGTCCCCAGTGATAGGCTACTAGAGAAGAAGGATGGGTTTGTGAGTAAAGCAGTGGACAGGAATTCATGAAAGTTGGATTCAGGTCCCATCTTTGCCAGACTCCTTGTGTGATGTTGGCCAAGTCACTTAGCCTCTCTGTGCCTTGGTTCCCCATCTCTAAAATGGGGGTAATAATTCTTCCTGGCAAATGTAAACAGTAAGCCCTTCTGGGCAGTCTCTTTATAGCACCTAGTGCCACGGTGCTTTGATCTCAGTGGGGGTTGCTGTAGCATCAGTGATCTAACAGATCTCAAAGTTAGGATGCATCCTTTGCTGAGTTTCATCCCTCCTCCCCCAGTTTTGTCCCTCTCTCTCTGAGGTGTTTACAGCCTTTAAATCCTGCAGTGATTGCACCAGGGGTTGATATTATTGGCTGGGTTAACCTCTTTCAGCCTGAAGCAGGTAGACTTGGTTTGTTCTTTAGCAGGAATAGAGAGCAAACCAGCTCACGCCTCCGCCTGCTCTGATACAAGGGGATGGCAAAGGGAGTGGAAAGAATCAAGATTCACCACATTATCACATAAAGTTTAAGGTCAATTATAGCTGCATCTCGACATTTCTGGTGTTCCTATCCTTGGGACCCTGGGGGAGACTGGAAATGTCAAAATATTGCTAGAACTGACCTTAAACTTTACACGATAGTGTAGTTTAGCTTCCTTATCCCTTTTCTTGACTCCAGCCAGAAAATTGCTAGGATCCTGTAGAAGGAAAAGCAAATTCTATCTCCCTCCCTCCTGCCCCAGCCTTACTGTCTCACCAGGCTAGGAGAGGAGGGTGATCTCAAGAGAGATGAGGCTGGCTTTCCACAAGGCCTGTGAATAAGGCTGAAAAAGACCAGATTGTGGGCCCGGTTCCTACTGATTTCTTCCATACCTGGCTCTCCACTTGGTATCTTGAAGGAAAATCCACCCCAGACAGCAGTTCATCATGTCGAGTTCCATTCCCAGCGACGGACGGACGGACGGACTAATGGGGGAGATGGGTTTGAGCCCAACTCCCCATCCAAAGCACTCTGAACACGAAGGAATTTAGTGCAAACCCATCTCTGGGCTCAAGCCCAGCCTCCCTCCCTTTTGCTGCCTGAATATGCCATTATCATGGCAGCAGTTGGCTTCCATAGAGCTCCCTCTGCTGGCCAGTTTATAAATGGCATCTCTGAGCAGACTGGGATTCTCTGTTTCAGAGGGCAGAGGCGGAATGGAGCTGCATTCTTCTCCGACTCCGACCCAGGACAAGGTTCGTTTACAGAGCAAGGAGAGAGGGCCTGTGGAGGATGTCACTGTGTGAGGCTTGATCCATGGGAACTAACTCCAGACCCTACTCAGTGGAGGCCAGGAACACCTGAGAGTGGTAGAGGTCTGCTTGGGCCGAATTTTTAAGCCTGACCTGGTCCCAAACCCACCTGACTCAAGAGGATTGAGTCATTTTCCAACCTGACTTTCACCCTTCCACCCGAACCTCCGTCAGAGCCACTGCCATCTCCTGCCTGGGAGATCAGTGCACTGGTGGGTGTGTGCCCCGTTCCTGCCAGCCACCGGCTTCTGCCATGCCTTTGAAATGCAAAAACAAGGCCCCACCCCACAAAACAAGCCCACCACAATCCCAACCCCCAGACACAAGGCAACTCCACAACCCCCGCTCCTTCAACAGCCCCTTATAGTATGTAGACATCACACATATAGATAAGATTGATAACTGCACATCGCCTCGTTCTTGTGTGACTCAAAACCTCTCTCACGCTGACTTGCAGTGTGCTTGCGTGTTGGTGGGCAGACAGCTGCTGAATTTGCCACCGTTTTGATCTGTTATCGCTTTAACTGCGGAAGTGGGAACACGGCAGCTTCTTTAGCTGGCCACAGAAGCTCTTAACATTAGTTATCCCCATGTATTGTGAAAATAACGCAAATATTTAGACCCATGTAAAAACAACTCGGCAGATTCAATTATTTTTCTGGCAACTGGAAAATCCATAAGAAAACCCGGCCAGGCCAGTCAAATACTGGCCAGGTGATAACCCTGGCCACACTATGTGTGCTGCAGAGTGAGAAGTGCTGGCCTAGCACATCAATCTGCTCAGATAACCCAGTGCCCAGCTGTGGGTAAGGATTGTACTGTCCCTGATTCTGTCCTGCAGAGTCTCCACTGATTTCACTCAGCATGAGGCTCAGTCCCAGAATGACCTCTCCTCAGTGGCTAGGACATGAGCCTGGGACCCAAGACACCTGGAGGTCTAGTCCCTGCTTGGACACTGACTCACTGTATGACCTCAGTTTGCCCCTCTGAGGCGTGGGGAATGATACTGAGCTACCTTTGGGGGAAAACACTAAAGAAGAGGATTAGAATCAGGGCTCATGAGCAAACAGGGACCAGGATCTGGCCTCCATCTGCAAGTTGGAGTCATTTTGGGTCTTGGAGAATCTCTCTGCAAGTTCCCATCATGCCAGTACTGCCCCCAAATGCATTAGGGTCAGCGGCAGGCTGTCGTATCACTGCATGTTTCTGTAGTGTCAGCCTGAAGACCCCGCATCACTAGCTGTAGTGAAACCATAACCCTTCCCCTCCCCCCAGTCTTTCGACACTGCGTGATCTGACCCACGTGTTACCTGGGGACTTGGGGAAAGCTGCAGATGTGAGTGTTGCACAAGAGCTTTCCTGCATGGTTAAGTTTGGGAAGAGCTATCCCATTCCCCTCTGGGGGCAGGTGGGGGAGCCCGACTTGTGTGTACTGAGTCCCTGGTTTCAGACTCCAGGGCTGTCAGTCCAGCCCTGAATCAGGAGTGGGAAGAAGCCTGTCAGTTGGACTCTTTGCCACGCCCCTGCAAACACGTCTTGCTGCTTCTCTCGCTCTGGCCAGGGCTACGAAATCACAACTTTCCGCCTGGGGTGAAAGTATGGAAACCCCCTGGATCCTGCTTCTCCCTTGCTCTTGGAGATGGAGACAATCCTGTTTGAGTCACAGGGAGAGAGAGCTCTTGGATTCAAGACTAGATGATGTTTCCCTGAAATACTTAGTCCAGCCCCTCTTCTCCCTTCTCTGAGGGAATTTTCCTGGACTGTCTCACACAACTGAATAGCACAAGAACTTTTTGTGTGTCAGAGTCCCTGTTCTGGTACAAAACTGGCATCTGCAGCTTCAGGTAACACATGGATTAGATCTCACAGCATGGGAGGATGGGGCGCGGTGGGGGGGGGGGAGGGGGCATGTGAGACTGCCCAGACATGGCATCCATTTGTTCATTTTCTCAGCCTCCTCTTAACAAAGTTTAGGCATCTTCGAAAGCAAACTCAGCGCAGGGGAAAGAGATTGAGCACCTCAGACAGTCTCGGGAACTGAGGGCTGGGAAGCAGCGGGAAATGCAGCTCCCCCTCCCCTCTCTGGGCAGGACAAGCAGTACCTCTTCCTCCCTCCCCATAACTCCCCCACCCCTTCCTGACCTAGATAAGCAGCACCCGCCCCCCTTTCCTGTTTCCCCTCTTCTCCCTCCCCACACCTCTCCCCTCCCTCACCTGGGTTTGGAGCATCCCTCTCCTCCCCACAGCACCCCCTCATCTCTCTAGCCTGGGTAAGCAGTGCCCCCACCCCTTGGCTCCCCTGCCCCTCCATGGCCTGGGTAAGCCGTGCCACCTGCCCTCACAGCTCCCACTCCCCTCCCTAAGCTGAGAGGCCAGAACTTCCCGCCTCTGTGGCCGGGGCAGTGAGAATCCCCCTCTCTTTCAGGACACTTTCACCACTGAAACTGACATCCCCAGTGCGGGCATGGTGACCTTGCAGCTCTAATCCCCACCGGCTCTGAGCTGGAGGGATGCAGTCAAGAGTTGGGAGGGGGAGGAGTGGGTTCAGAAAGCCTGTGAGAATGATTATTAAAATGGGTAATTCGGGGTACTGGGTGTTAGTGGATTACCGTAGCACCAGAGGCTCCAGCTGAAATCAGGGCCCTGTTGTGTTGGGTGCTGCCAAGACAGGGACAGGATGAGGGAACAGAAAGAAACGATTCCTGTTCTACACATAGGGAATGGAGAAATGTAGGGTACATCTACACTGCAAAAAACCCCAAAACCCAGTGGCACCGACTCTCAGAGCCTGGGTCAACTCACTCAGGATCATGGTGCTTGCAGTACAGGGCTAAAAATACAGTGTAGATGATACCACTCGGGCTGGAGACTGGGGTCTAGGACCCACCCCCCTTGCCAGGTTTCAGAGCCCAGCCCCCACGCAGGAATGTCTACACTGCTATTTTTTATCCCACAGTGTAAGCCCTGCAAGCCCAAGTCAGTTAACCTGTGCTCTAAGACTCACTGCCACGGGTTTTTTTGCAGCACAGACACGGGGGCAAACTTTGAATCTTTTGCTTGCATTGTATAAACTCTAACTCCCCAAGTAGTCCCCCTGAAATCACTACTTATTGAGAGTAAGGGGCTCACAACCTGGGCCAGAGAGATCATGTGACTTGCCCAAAGTCACAGATGGAGTCTCGGGCAGAGCTGGGTATTGAACCTTGATCTCCTGGGTCCCAGTGCAGTGCTTTCACCTTATACTTGGTCTTAGGAGAACTGGGTTCTGTTCCTGCCTCTACCACAGACTTGCCGTGTGACCTTGTAAAAGTCATTTCATTTCTCTATGCCTCTGTTTCCCATCTGTAAAATGGGAATAATATCAACCTCGCAAGGGGATTGATTAGTCCTAGCCAAGGCCTTTGAGACCCCAGGATCTGATGCTGTACTAGTGTGAAGTATGAATTTCGTATTATTAAAATAATTGATTCGTGGTTGGAGCATGGAGGATTGGAGTTAGCAGCATTTATTCTTCATGGAAGCTGGTGAGGAAATGGGCTTCCATATTAAGAAATCTGATCCCTCCGTGCTGGGATCAGATTTCTTAGTGCTTGTGCTGATGATTTAGACAGAGCCAGGACATGTTTGTTTGTTGAATGTGCAGCCAATACTGACGTAGCAGGAGTGGCTAAGGCACAGAGGGAAGCGGCTCTTTTACACCATACTCTTATACGAATGGGCTCGGGGGTGAAATATGACATTTTATGTGTCTTAAGTGTAATGTGATGCCATTGGGTAGAAACAATGCCCAAGATAATTACAACATGAACAACGTTGAATTAGATTATACAGTAGTGGAAAAGGATCCGTGTGTATTGACAGACCTGATATTTTAGAGTTACTGATGTTTTATTAAAGGAAAACAGAATTGTTGGCAGTAGCGGATAAGCAGTAATAGAAAGGGCATCAGATGCACTGGATAAGAGAATACAACAATCAAGGCAACCCCATGAGTTCAGGGGGTATGCAGAGTCTTATTTTTAACCTATTCAGTCCACTTGCCTCATATTCCCTCCAGTAGCTCAGCTGTTAAGACAGGCTGATGTCCTTTCACGTGACTCACATTTTGACAGTGGATATATTTCTACCGCCCTTATTTAACACAGGTGGAGCTGGTAGCAATGCCTATAGTTAAGGTTGCCCAACAGTTCCTGTTATAAGACCCTGTTTTCAGTTGCTTTTAACTTTGCCAAACTTAAATAATTTCAGCTGAAATTTTCCAGGTGGGTGTTTGCCTCAGGCTGATCATTTTATTTTATGTTTTTAAATTTCACCTAAAACAGTTCAGCCATTTCTGAGACTGAGATTTGGGGAAATGCTCTAGCACCTCTGCTTTGGATCAGGCACTTGAAATTTGGGATGGGGCTTGCTGTCTTGTCAGGGCTGTGCCTTTGCTGCCCCATGAAAATCCACCCAAATTTGGTCAAGTTTTAAGCCTCAAAAAACCCCAAAACAAACAAAACAAAAAACCTCCCCCAAAAACCTGTTTGCACATGCTCAGAAGACTCTTGTCACGGTTTGGCCCGTAAATTGCTGAAGATACCATCTGCAGTGGGCATGTTGCAGCCCAGGGATTCAGGAGCCGAGCAGGACTTTCCCTGCAATTGTGCTTCCCACCTGCCAGGGTGGTCTGTGGTGTCAGGCACAGCAAGGAGACAGTCTCTCCTGTGTTGTCAGTGCTCCCTCTGATGGCGCCCAGGAAGAGAGGGGGAAGAGAAAGCTGCCTAGCTGGAATGCAGTGGAATGGGAGACCAGAAGGAGTGAAGCAGGAACCAAGGAGTGGGTGGAGGAGTAGATGGGAACAGGAGCCAGGGATGGAGCGTGCATACAAGGATACTGGGACAGGAGCCGGGGTGGGGCAGATAGCAGCAAGAGACAGAGGCAGAATTGTCTATGACTGCTAAAGCACATTCCCCTCCACATCCTGGAACTGAACCCTGGAGTCCTGAATCTCACCATTCCTCTACTGTCAGTAAGTAGCTGTGAAATTTCCTGGCATAGGCTGTGTTTCATCTTCCTCTAATGCAGGAGTTGCCAATCTTTTACTCAGTGTGACCCCAGATAAACACGCAACATTTTTGGCGACCCCAGCAGTCAGGTCAGGGCATTGCAATGCGTTTGGTATTTATATTTTTCATTAAATATTTAAAATTTAAAATATTAAAAATCATTTAAACATTTTTAAAAAATAAAAAATACAACTCTGAATACAAAGCCTAAAATAGCTATTAAATCCATTCATCGGACATTTATTACTTTTGCTTTAACGGTGGGTTATATTTACTGTGCGGTCATAGTGTTAAGCAACCCTAGATTTCACGGTTGCTAAATTGAGACTTAAAAGTGTGGGAAGGGGGCACGCTGCAGAGACTCAGGGCACTGCTGCTATGTATAGTATCCAGCACCAGACGGCTGTAATGTAGGCTGTTCTCCGGTGCTGTCTCAGTTTTGCCGTGGGTGGCTCTGGCTCCCAGATCAGCCCAGACACCAGAGGATACAAAATGATTTAGTCACCTTATCCCTTTCCACCTGGCCTGTGAGTTTTGTTGTGCTGCACTTCTTTAGTGCCTTGCCGTAATGGTCCTCATTCATCTCACTTAGGCCCCATACACAACATTGTGACCACACCCCCTCCCCGTTCTCCTGTCCCAGACAGCCCCACACCCAGCTCGGTGACACCCCCACTCTTCTGCTCCCCCCACACTGTGCCTCCTTCCTGCCCCAGCCCCCAACAGTGCCTCCCCCCATTCCAAGGCCGCCGCCCTGAGCTGGGCACTGCTGGGTGTCACGACACGCCCAGGACTCACCGAGGCGGGGAGGGCGCGCGGGCGGGGAGGATACAAAGCGAAAGGGGCGGAGTGAGGCCGCCTGCCTGTGACCCAGCTGGGCCAGCGCTGCCACTGCCCCGAGCGGGCCGGAGCCCCACCCCGTGCTGCCTCGTGTTCCTGGCCAGGAGCAGTCAAGCATCTTTGCGACCCCATTTTTTATTGTTACGACCCCAAACGGGGTCACGATCCCGAGGCTGGGAACGGCTGCTCTAGCGACTGGTCCACATAAGGATAACCTGCAACTGCTACCAGTTGCTTTGTTATCTCATGCCGTATTGGTCTGTGCTGTGGATCTAATGGTCTGAGCCTTGCTGGTGACCCAAGCTGGGGATCAATATGGCTCTGTTTGATTTAATTTCTGTTTGGTTGCATTGTTGCGTGTTTTAAATTAGGAAATGACATTAAAAAGCATATAAATAAGATGTTAAGGCTGCAAAATCTAGCACTCAAATGTTCGGAAATGACAGAATTAAGACCGTGTGGGGAAAAATAGTATGCAACCATGTAAAGAGGGGCTGTATCATAATGCATGTGCACGTGGGGGAGAGGGGGGAAATTAAGGGTTAGGGTGACCAGATGTCTTGATTTTATAGGGACAGTCCCGATATTTAGGGCTTTGCCTTATATAGGCACCTATTACCCCCCATCCCCTGTCCTGACTTTTCACACTTGCTATCTGGTCACGCTATTGAGTGTGCACCGACAACCCTGATTCTGACATATCCTACTCTTGAGTGCTTGACTTTGCAACCTTAACATTATATTAACATTGTTTGGGATGTAATTATTATTTATATTACAGTTGCATCTTGAGGTCCCAGCTGAGATCAGGGTCTTGTTGTGCAAACATTTACTGACAGTCAGTCCTTACCCTGGAGGGTTTACAATCTAAATAAACGTGATTGACAGAGCATGGAGCAGGAGACAGAGGGGATGGTCACACAGCTGGTTGGGGCAGAGCTGGGACTAGAACCTGGGCTTTCTGAGTCCCAGGCCAATGCCCTGGCCCATGCTGTCTCTCCAGTTGCCCTGTGAAGTCTCTTATGGGAGGCCATGCTAGTCACGGGAGTGGGGGGTGTGCAGTCTGTCCGAGAGGGCTGACGCACATTTTTGGCTACAAACACCAGAAATCTGACCAGGACCCAGACCCTCAAAGGTACTTCAGTGCCTTGCTCCTCTTGATTTCAGTAGGAGTTAGGTGCCTAAATAACGGAGGGTCTGGGTCTAGGTGTCTGTCTGATGAAGTTCAGCCAATCAGGGCATTTCATTAGTTCTGGAATAAGAGGAACCAGCCATGATGAGGTGGATATGTTCCTCAAATAACTCTTGCATCAGGTTTTGACATCAGGCCAGTGGCCTTGCATTCTAAGCTACAGGTCTGGCCATAGGGAAAATGGCACTCTGGACGAACGTGTATTTTGGCGCCTCCGGCCCCCACTGCCTCCCTGGGCTCTCCACCCCTCTCCATCACCCCCAGGCCTCACTGCTTCCCCCTCATTGCCCAGGGCGGTTGCCTACATTGCTCACCTGTAGGGCCAGACCTGCGGGGCTATTCCCAGAAGATTCGTCATGTCACAGCCTTTCCTCAAGTGTTTTGTTGGGAATTTTGAGTCGATTATCTTCTGTAAGAGTGGCATGCAGAAATCTCTCATCATCATTTCCCATTGGCATTTCCTCTGAAAGGGTTGACTTGTGGTATTCAGAGCAGTTAGCGTTCTATCCTTCCAGCCCTCTGGAGACCCGGCATTTAAAATTCTCCATCCAGCTTGCAAGAGCAGTAAAGAAGACTAATGAGACGCTGGCTCATAGCAAGAAGGGGGTATATTATACAGGTACAAAGATAGTATGCTGCTGTCACATTCCAGAGCTGCAAACTCAGGCTACAAATCTCATGAGAATAGCTGAGATCTCCAGTTCCTACACTTCCAGCCCAGCCCAGGAAGTGAGAAACTTTCCCCCAGTCAGCAGTTTGAACTTTGGATGACGGGCCCAAAGTTTGGTTGTATATCTAGACTGCCTCAAATCTCAGGCATGCGCAGATCTTGGGATTGGCCTGGCCCCCATCTCTAGCTCACACCTTGCAACTGCAGCTCTGCTGTGTAATATTCGGATTATTTAGTTGACATCATTTGTCAGAGCTCATTCAGAGATCAGAGCCCATTGTGCTAGGCGCTGTACATGCACAATCCCTGTCCCAAAGAGTGAGAGCTCTTAGTACAGATACTTCCCAGTCCCTCACATGCACTCAGAACTGAAGACTTCAAAGTTTGGAAGTAGATGAACAATTTAACATCCACGCTTAATCTTCTGAGCAGATTTGAATGGAAATAATATTGCTGCTAGTAATAAAATCCATTGAAAGACCCTTTGCAAATCCATAACATTAGCTTAATGGCAAAAGGTAATTGGCATGCAGTTGGAGCTGTCCTGTTATATTAACCCGGTGGGTTTCTAGGCAGACATCTTCCTCTCACTGAATGTGACGGGCGACAGGCGTGGAGCCTGTATTTTTTATGCTGGTTGAAAAAAGATCTGGATGGAAATAGTCTCAACCCTAGCAATTCATATTCTAGTTCCATGTTTATGGGACCCTTCAGAGATGATCTGAGACAATATAAAACAGTACAAATAATATTAGCAATCCTAGAACACTTTACACTTTCAGAGTAGTGTACAAACTTATTCCAGCCTCACAACCTTTGTGAACGAGGGAGGTGAATATTATCAGCCCCATTTTATGGATGGGGAAACTATGGCACCAAGATGCTAGAGCAAACATTTTCCAAAGCGGCCATTGATTTGGGGTGTGTAACTTGGGACACTTAGGACTGACTTTTCCCAGTGCACTTGCAGCCTCCAAGTTTGCCTAGAGTTCTGGATGTTTAGCATCTCTGAGAATCAGCTCTGGGTGTTGGATCCTCAAAATCAGTGGCCTTGTTTGAAAACTGTCCTCTCAGTGAATTGCCTCCAGATACCTAGTGAGCCAGGGAAAATGGGGATCCCTTATATCCTTTTCTGGGAAGGGACTTACCAGATTAAAAGATGGGAAACAAAGGGTAGGGATAAAGGGTCAGTTATCACAGTGGAGAGAGATAAATAGCAGGATTCTCCAAGGATCTGTACTGAGACCTGTGCTGTTCAATCTATTCATAAATGGTCTGGAAAAGGGGTAAACAGTAAGGTGGTAAAGTTTGCAGACTATACAAAATTACTCCAGATAGTTAAATCCAAAGCTGACTGTGAAGAGTTACAAAGAGATCTCAGAAATCTGGGTGACTGGGCAACAAAACGGCAGATGAAATTCAGTCTTGATAAATGTAAAGTAATGCATGTTGGAAAACATAATCCCAACTGTACATACAAAGTGATGGGGTCTAAATTAGCTGTTGCCACTCACGAAAGAGATCTTGGAGTCATTGTGGATAGTTCTTTGAAAATATCTGCTCAATGTGCAGTGGCAATCAAAAGAGCTAACAGAATATACAGAGACATTAGGAAAGATATAGGTAATAAGACAGAAAATACCATAATGCCTCTATAAAAATCCATGGTATGCCAACATTTTGAGTACTGCATGCAGTTCTGGTCACCCCATCTCAAAAAAGATACATTAGAATTGGAAAAAGTACAGAGAAGGGCAACAAAAATGAATATGGATATGGAATAGCTTCCACATAGGAAGAAATTAAAAAGACTGGGACTGTTCGGTCTAGATAAGAGACGATTTAGGGGTGATATGATAGAGGTCTATAAAATGATGAATGGTGTGGAGACAGTGAATAAGGAAGTATTATTTACTCACTAACATAACAACATAACACAAGAACCAGGGGTCACCCAATGAAATGAATAGGCAGTAGATTTAAAACAAACCAAAGTAAGTTCTTCTTTACACAATGAACAGTCAACCTGTGGAGCTCATTGCTAGGGGATGTTGTGACAGCCAAAAATATAACTGGGTTAAAAAAGAATTAGATACATTGATGGAGGATAGGTCCAGCAATGGCTACTAACCAAGATGGTCAGAGAACAACCTCATGCTCTGGGTGTCTCTAAACCTCTGTCTGACAGAAGCTGGGACTGGACAACAGGGATGGATCACTTGATAATTTGCCCTATTTTGTTCATTCCCTCTGAAGCATCTGGCACTGGCCACTGTCGGAAGACAGGATACTGGGCTAGATGGACCATTGGTCTGATCCACTATGCCCATTCTTATGTTCATCCTGGAGGTTTCTTTATTTCACGGTGATGGCATGTGAGGGAGATACCCTAGGCTTTCCAACTCCCACATGATTTCACCTACCTGCAGCAACCTCTTGTTCCCAAGCGCTATCTAGGCACAGTGACCACAACAAAGGGAATGCACCTTGAATGCAGTGTGACTGCTGCAGCCACTGGTATCCCCATATTCTGTCCCATCCTGATCTGGTGTCCAATAGCCTAGCTGGTAATGGGACATGTAGTCTTTAAGCCCTTGGTCACCGGGCTGTTTCTGACCCAAAGCTGTGATCCTTCTGAAAGCTACCAGGGGCCAGTGGGAAATGAGTTGGAGGACTCAGTCCATTTCCAATGGACAGGTATCCACATCCCAAAAGTCACCATTAGGAAAGGCACTAACGGGCAGTCTCAGCAGAGAGGCCAAGAATCAAATGTGTCATGCAGGCTGGACAGCCCTCTCTCTCTGCCAGAGACCCGGGTAGATGTATGCAGGGTTGCATGGTGAGGGAAGCTAGCACTGTCATCTGCTCTTGCCCTACCTGCTCTGTCCATAAGTAGAGGACCTGTCTCCAGAGCTGTCCAGCTTTTCCTGGTGCTGCGCTTGGGTCCTCTCTACACGCCTTCTGCAACTCAGCATTGTGTAGCCTCACTTTGTGGCCATGTCACCTCTCAGAACAGGTGCTGCATTCTCAAGGCACCAGATGCTTTTAACCCATGCTCAGAGACCCCACCAGTGAAGTGCACTGAATGTGTAGTGATTCTACCCACTTCAAACTCCCCTCTAGTTTTGATTGGATATGGGCTGCACTTCCTGTCCTAAATGGCTGCTGTGTACTGTTAAATGCCAGCCATGCAGAACCTGGTGAGACAGTCAGATGATCCCATGATGTCGTGGTGAAGGGATGATGGCAATGGTCTCCTTCTCCTTTGGTCTGTGGCAGCCCTGATGGCCCAGACTCTCTTGTGTCCCATGGCAATGACTTGTCCCTGGCTTGGTCATTAATAATCTCGGGCTCTGTTTGTTCCCTTTTTCTCAGCTGCACCAGGAAGGAACGGTGTGAGCGCTCCAGCGAGCCGCGGAGATTCGCCTCGGAGATGAAACAGTGTGTCCGGCTCACCGTGCATCCCAACAACATCTCTGTTTCCCAATACAACGTGCTGGTAAGCAGGATTAATCCTCATCTCCACAGTGTCTTGTCCCCCCAGAGAAACAAAAAGGCCTCTCATACCCTCATTGCCAGTGTTGTGTTCCTGGTTACCCGTAACTTTTCCTTGACACACTCAGGCTCAGTGTTAATGGGAAGGACTAGCAGCTTTCTTGGATATATTTGGTCTGGCTGAATGTCTACATAGAACGCTCTGTCTCCCATGGGCGCTTCCTAACGCACACGGGGGCTCATGCTGGGACAGGGCTCTTCACTTAGATTATTCCGAAGTCCTGATTAGGAACATGGAGGGGGTCTTTCTTATTCAAGTGGTTGCACATGTGCATTCCACTTGTGGTGTGCGCATGCCCCGCGCACAGTCATCAGAAATTTCTCCCTCAGTGGTACCCAGTGGGGTGGCTTGAGTGCCTTCTTCTGCTGCATGCCGATGCGTGCCGGTGTAAAGGGCCCGTCCGCCCCTGGAACCCCTCAGTCCCTTCTAACTGCCTGTGGTGCTCGTTGGAATTGCTTGGCTTACCTTAGCAAGTGCTCTCAGTGTGTTCGCTGTAAATTAATTGTAGATCGTTTTCTAGATTGATAGCATGAGTGCTTAGTTAATACTGTCACTAGTGTACGTTTTCTGTTTTGGTCCCCAGTTTGGGGCTCTTTCCGTTAGTCGGTACCAAGGGCTGCCTCACTCACTGGGCTTCAAGCCCTGCGTCTCTTGCACTAGGCTCTTGATCTACACTCACTTTGCTTGATGTGTTTAGGGGAAGCTCATATTCAAGATCATTGCCAAATCTGCAGAGTCTTTAAACCTCAGACAAGGAAAGACAGAGAAGCCAGGCTAAAGTTTTTGCTCACGGAGGTAGCCCTGAGACCTCTGTCAGAGCCCGGTGGATCAGACTCAGCACTGAGTGCACCTCCTGTGTTGCCTGAGGGGGTGGTAAACAGGCATTTTGAGGGGACACTTGAGGGCACCATGCCAGTTTCCAGGATGCCAGATTTCATTTTCCCCATATTTGCAAACCACCTTTCCCACTGCCTCAGTGCTTGGTCCTGGATTTTCTCAGACCACAGGTATTAAGCACTGTGGAAGTGGGATATGCCCTCCAATTTGTTTCTATCTCTCCCTCCCGTCTCCCATCCTGTCCCTCTGCAGGGCCCACTCTCACCAGAAGCTTCTAATCCAGGAGGTTCAGTCTCTCTTTCAGCTAGGAGCCAGAGAGGAAGTTCCACAGTGTCACAGAGGCAAGAGGTTCTGTTCCCATTAGTTCCTGATCCTGAAAGCAAAGGGAGGTCTCTTCCTGTGCTCTTGGTCTCCTCAGGAAAGCAGCTAGCACTGCCACACATTTTGTGAAAACCCGAGGAGCTGCTGATGGGCCAAAAATCAGCAGTGACCTGGGAATGAGAGTGCTTTAGTGTGAACCTGAGAAACTTTCTGTGACCTTGATAAATTGCCACTTGAGTGTAGGTGTCTCTTAAATCAAGGGCAGCGTACCAGTCTCCAGGATCCAGAGAAAGAATTATAGAAGCCAGGATGACCATGCAAAATGTTATCTTTCGGAGATATTTGTTGAGCTGGTGCAAGTCTAAAATTGGTCTGAGACCTCCCTTTGCTTTCAGGATTAGGGAGTAATGGCAATAGACACTCAGCCTTCGTGGACACTGGTGATGGATGCATCTGCCTGGGGGTCAGGGGCTCACCTGGGCCCCCTCTGAACTCAAGGTTTGGGGTCCTCAAGAAATCTCCTAAGGGCAAAAGCCTATTTGTTCTCACAGACAACAGTGTGGCAATGTTATACCTCAACAGGCAGGGAGGAGCTCACTCCCCCCTGCTTGTCAGGAAGCAATTCACCTATGGAACTTTGCATTGCCAATTCAATCAGCCTCAAGGCCTCTTACCTTCCGGGGTGCAGAATGAGCTGGCAGGCCAGCTAAGCAGATCATTTACAAGTCACCAGGACTGGTCTCTCCACCCGATGTAGCCAGATGCATTTCCAGCCGTGGGGGACTCCTTTTGCAACCAAAGACAACAGGAAATGCCAATAGTTTTGCTCCCTGCAAGGCTACAGTCCCGGTTCATCACAGACACTTTTCTGCTATCGTGGACGAAAAGGTTCTGCTGCGCTTTCCCCCCACTTCCACTCCTACACGGAGTGCTGAGAAAGATCAAGTGGGCCAGGCCTGGATTATATTAATAGCCCCAGCATGATCTCCACAGCACTAGTTTTCCACTCTACTGGATCTGTCAGCGGAGGCTCCAGTTTTGCTCCTGTTGCACCTGGACTTGATCTCCCAAGATCACAGTCGACTGCTCCACCCTAACCCGCGGGCCCTTCATTTACTGGCCTGCAGACTCCATGGCTAACTCTGTCTTCTTCAATAGTACAAAGCCTGCTAGCAGAGCTGCTTACATGTCAAAATGGGGGCATGTTTCTATTTGGTCTTGTCCGTCTGGAGTCTCACCAATGCAGTCCTGTGTCCAGCATATCCTGGACTATCTATTGCATCTAAAATAGCAAGCGTTAGTAATATCGATCAAGGTCCCTGTGGCAGCAATATCCATTTTTCATCTGCATGTGGATAACTGTTCTGTATGCACTAATGATATGACAGTCAGATTTGTGAAGGACCTGGAAAGGTTGGACCCTCAAATAAGGGAACCTATCCCATCCTGAGACTTGAACCTGATTTTATCGAAGATCATGGGGCCCCCATTTGAGCCTCCAGCAACATGCTTCTTACTGCACCTATCTCTGCTGGTAGCTTTCCTGGTAACTATCGCTTTGGCCAGGAGGATGGCTAAACTGCATGCTCTGACATCCAACCCACCATATACACCGTCATCCAAGATTTCTCTCTAAAGTGTATCTAATTTTCATGTTAACCAGTCAATTTACTTACCTGTGTTTTACCAAAAACCACACACCAATAGAGAGGAGCAACATCAGCACAGCTTAGCTGT
This sequence comes from Emydura macquarii macquarii, assembly GCF_026122565.2. Lineage (NCBI taxonomy): Eukaryota > Metazoa > Chordata > Testudines > Chelidae > Emydura > Emydura macquarii. Next base: position 5,764,210 of record NW_027133607.1, on the reverse strand, counting down.
TAGAAGGGTGTTGGCATTCTACATAGACAGGACTAAACAGTTTTATTTGTCCGCTCAACTGTTTGTGGCCATAGCAGACAGAATGAGGGATCTCCTGGCCTCCTCGCAAACAATTCCATCTTGGATAACTTCCTGCATTTGTGTTTATGATTTGGCAGGCATCTCCCTGCCAAGCAAAGTGCTGGCCCATTCCACAAGATCGCAAGCAACATCGGTGGTGTTCCTGGTGCAAGCCCCTATGCAGAAGATCTGTAGAGCAGCCTTCACACCTTCCCTTCCCTTTATGGCATTATTCAGTACTCCAGAGACGATGCTAAATTTGGACAAGTTGTACTCCAATCTGTGTGCACATAAATGTCAATCCCTCCTCCTACTTGCACATGAGCAATCACTCAGAGAAGAAAAAACAGTTACTAATCTTGCATAACTGTTGTTCTTCAGGACGTGTTGCACGTGGCTATTCCACAATCCACGTTGCTACCCCTCTGCATCGGAGTGTCCAGCGAGAAGGAACTGAGGGAGCTTGGGGACAGCTGGGCCCTTTATACCAGCATGCAGTGGCACATGGCACCAGAGAGCATTTTAACTTCCCTGACATGTACCACTGAGGGAAAATTTTCTGATGACTGTGTGGGGGGTGCACACCAAGAGTGGAATGAACATGTGCAACACATCTTGAAGAACAACAGCTACAAAAGGTTAGTAACTGCTTTTCCGGAGTATTGTGAGGAGCAGTTCTGAAGAGGAGCAGCAGATCCATCAAAGAGGAACACTCACACATTGTAGCCGACATCTTTACCTCAGACATGAAAGAGACTGGAATCCATAGCAGTGTGCAAAATATGGGCAATCGACATTGGCAGTGTTAGAATTCAGCTTCTAGGACTGGGTGGGGGAGGTGTGCTAGGACCATTTAATATACTCTGATTTCCTATCACCTCAGGTGCCAGGGTCTCTTTCTTGAACTACCAAAGGACCCAGGCCTAATACAGTTTCAAACTGAATAGCCAGAGCAGAGGTCTGGTGACTCTAGAAATAGCAGTGTGAAGCCCATCTCTGCCAGGGTTTATGCTTTGCTACATTCAACCCCCTCTTTTCCTCAGCACTAGATTTGGCCTCTGTGGCAGAGAGCTATTAAAGGCAGCAGCTGGCACTGCAGGACAGCCGCCATATTGCGAAATGAGATGCCAGTGGAGCAATGAGTGTTACTGTTCCTTCTGGAAAGACCTTTTGTGGGGCCGAGAAGTGAGTTCGTTGTGGAGGACCCATTCAGTTCTCAATCTCTCTACTGTAACTGATGACAGCAGTGCCCATTATGTTGGTGTTTTTGTGTTGTGGACACATGCCCACTAGGAACTGGACTGGGACCTATTTCATACAGGCCATTGAACAGCTGCCACATGGTGACTCTGTCTGGTCATATTGATGTGGGCTGGATTTGAACTCATCACCAAGAAATGAAAAGCTCCATGATGTCCCTTCAGTATTCCCTTGAGTCAGTCAGTCAGTAGCTCCCCATGCTCTGTGGGTTCAGTGGAGCGCTCAAGGTCCACGCGCTGTCCATCTCTCAGGTATTTACAGCATGATGTTTGAGGTCCATTTCTTAGACATCTATAAAGAGATTAGTCATTCAAAGTCTGTATGTCCAGTCACTGTGGCTTTGTTTCTGCCTCTTAACTTTCCTGTGACCTAACTTTCCCAGGCTTCAAACAAAACTGATCGGATTCTTCAGGGAGTGCAGCTTTTTATTTTTAATTCTCTCAATAGTCTTTAAATTCTCTTATGTCAGAATAAAGACCTGGGAACCCACTGGTTCAGGGTGACTGTTATTGTCATCATTATGTTGCTGTCTGATGGCTCATAGGAAATGGGCTGTAGGGGCTCAGTCAGTTCCTAGTGGACTGGTGTCCACATCACAGTAACCACCATCACATTGGCCAACCCCAGTAGAAGTCAAAGACTGGCTGGGTCATGGAGACTGCACTGAGTTCTGGGCAGTTCTGGTTAGGGGATGGCTCTTACACGATCATACCAAGTTCTTTCCTGACATGAGGGTAGGGAAGTGTGCCTGTTTGTTCAGCCAGTGCTTTGACCTGTGGAAGACGACGTCCCCATGGCATTACTGAGCCCTCTTCTTTGGCAGCAGAGGTCTCAGGGACTTGGGAGTCACATCTGGGTCTGGCTCAGTCCCAGGCAGCTGCTCGTGGACTGTGTGAGAGGAGATGAGTGCTGGAGAGGATGCATTCTCTACCCAAAGCAAGACCTGTTGTTCGTTGGTAGCAGCCCCAGGCCTATTACATTCGTACTCAAACTTCTCAGTCCTCTTCCTGGGTGACTGTGCTCTGAAAAGTGACAAATCTGCGTTCTGCATTTTACACATTTGTGAGCAAGTTCCTTGCATGGGGCAGTGGCCAGGGTAGAGCTCCAGGCATCCCCTCTGCTGCTGGTGCTGGTGCATTAGTGGGGAGGGAGAAAGTGACAGAGGTGGAGCCATTCAGTAGGAGCACTATGTATTGTCCTCGGGGACAAGCCCATCCCAGTCCTCAGGGCTTCTCCTGCCCCCCTCTCATGAGTTGGCAGGAATAAACAGCTCCACTGCCAGGCAGTGAACTTCCTCACAGGTGAGCTGTATTAATGGTCAGACAAATGGCCCCTCTTCTCTGCTCCCTTGCTGTCTCTGAAGTGGTTAATGCTGGGTGCCTTAGGGAAAGGCACACAACTCCCATAATGCACCCCACTGGATGATGAGAACATACCATGGGAAGTTAGCGAGTGGGATATTCGTTGCCTCCTTCTACAGTGTCATCAGCTGGATGAGCAGAGGGATGCGTCCGCCATGCTGGCAGCCGCGCTCCCGCTGCATGTGGTTGTGTCTCCTGTCAGTGACTGGCATCTCAGATGAGACTCAAATTCTCATGGACCTCATGCTCAGAACTAGCTTTCCAAATGGGGGAGCACGTAATACCCTGGTTGAGCACATGTGATCATGTCTCCCTCTAGTGACTGGCCCCAGCAAGGAAAGGCTCTGATATTTACTAACCACAAGAGGAGTAATTCCTTTAGATCACTGGCAGGGGGCTTGTGCTTCTGGTGTGGAAGTACCCTGCTGTTACTGGTGTCTATATGTTTGTGACCACGGTTTGTTACCATGGCTGGCGGGAATGGCAGAGTGGATGCAGCTGACCGAGAGCAGAGTTATGATTAGAAACGTGAGCAGGACCTCATGTAAAATGGACCTTCCATTCCGAATGGTCAGAAACCCAGTGATGCCGTGTGAAAACGTGAACTTCCTGGGAACCAGCTGTTCGATTCGTTTATTTCATGACAACATGTTAGCGGCAAGGCCAGTGGGTGTCAGGGATTTTAGAGTGCTGGACAGCAACAGAGAGCTCCCACCTCATATCCTTTTATTTACCGTGCTAGCGTCCCAGTGGAGTGGCCAAAGGGCGCAGGCATTTCTGAGCTGCCTGTAAAGGTGACGTAATTCAGCTGTCCCACTAGAGGGAGTGGATGCTTTTGGCTTTCTGCAGGCTGTAACTAGACTCTTTATACACAGGAACTGGTTGGTGACAGAGAGCTCCCTCTGCTGGTGATGCTAGGAGAGGAGGCGTAGAGAGTTAGACTGGAGCACTACAGTTTCTCTGTAGTCCGCAGAGTGCCTCTTGTGAGTAATAGTCACCTTCCTCAGAAACCTTGTGCCGAGGGGCCAGCAAGCCCCAGTCTTCACAGCCTATTCCAAAGACTGCCTCTCCAATATGACACCTGCATGACCGATGTCGAGCACTCCACCCACCGACCCGGCGAAGCTCACCCTGCACTGGGCAGCAGCAGCAGCCAGCGCCCCTGCATAGCCACACGCCACTTGTGTTTACATCTGCATTCCATCTCTCCCCCTCCCCCGGGAGTCGCTGCTTTCTGTTGAAGGAGGATCCTTTATCTAGCAAGAGGCTCTTTGTCCAACCTCTCCAGTGTAATTCTCTCCTGCTGGCCTCGTCTGTCCTTCAGCTCAGTGCTCTCTTTCTCTCCCCCCCCACCCCCTTTGCTTGCAGCTGGTTCTGGAGACCTACAACGTCCCTGAGTTGTCAGCAGGGGTCAACTGCACCTTCGAGGACCTTTCCGAGATGGATGGCTTGGTGGTGGGGAACCAGATACAGTGCATCTCCCCAGCTGCCAAGGAGGTGCCCCAAATCGTCATGGAGAATGGTGAGTGTCTCCCTGCCCAGGGGAGGGTCGCTACGGGAAGTTTATGCAAACATGGGTTGGGTGCACTGCTTCACTCCCACCTGTTGGTGAGAGCACAGCAGCTGGGGTAGCAGCACAGCATTGGGGGTGCACGTGTCTGTATCTGCCATCTCGTGGGGAGGGGGTAGCAGCATTTGTATAGAAGTTAGACAGGCCGGCAGCACATTTACTAGCGTTTTGGCCAGTCATCTTCAGTGATGGGGCTCGCATCGCAGTCCAGCACATCGCAGGGTCAGGAAGTTTATGCAGATTTTCCGCCTGAATGATTCCCTCCTTAATTTCATCACACTCCTCCTAGTTACGTCTCTGGGTGCAGCTCCCTAAATCAGTCTCTTCCTCTCTGTCCTTTATACTCTTCAGGTATTTGCAGTCTGTTATCCTGTCCTTTTCCCAGAATGGCCCCTTGCCCAAGCCAGATGTGCTTATCCTTCCATGCCAGCACCCGATCCATTTGGTTTCTCTTCCCTCAGTGGTCCCCAGTTTGTCAGCAGCTCTCTGCAGTGGAGCTGAACACAACATGTCAGGTGCATGTAGGGCTCTAGCTGTGCGGGTGCCCAGCCACACACTGTAAAATGTGCCTATGCCGCTAGACTTCCCCGAGGGCCTTGAATTGGGTCACAGGCACTTGGGCAGGTGCAGGGAGAAGCTGCCATTCTTGTTCTCTGTATTATTGGGAACTCGAGCAGTGAATTTAGTCCCAGTGAAAAGTGTCTGGAGGCCCCATCTAGCCATGAGCTCCCCCCACATCTGCTTCCATTCTGGAGTACACAAGTTGTCCCTAAGGGGTCAGAAGGCAGTTCCCATCTCCACTACCCACTCAATCCTTGCTGCTCTGGACTAGCCTACCAAGAAGGATGTCAGTTAGTGGCAACGTCTCTCGTGTGGGCAATTGTCCATTAGGAGACAGGCTGAGACCCACCAGCAAATTAAAGGAGTGACACTAGAATGATGGAGGCTGCCTGAGTGCCTAGAAAAAGGGGCACTTCTGGAGTCTGATTTTCAGAGAAGCCGAGTTCCCATAGCTTCCATCCCCCCCAACAGCTGGTGCTCTGCACCTCTGAAAATACGGCCTTGCTGCATACTGCTAGAGGATGGACTTGAAGTGAGGGTTTCCAGAGCTTCTTCCCACCCCCCTGAGCCATCTAGTTCCCAGAGTCGCTTTTTAAATATACACAAGGCACTGGCAAAGTTGTTAAATATGAAGCAGTTAACAGAGCTGTCAAAGCTGTCGGCAGCAGGTGGGCAGCAGAGTCGAGTGCTGGCAGCACAATGTATTCAGGAGTGTGTGTGTGCGCATACGTGGAGATGAATGATCAAGCTTGCTTTGGCCTGGTTGATTAATGAATCTTTCAAGTGAGGAGGAAAATAATAGAGGTGGAAGGGCCAGCCAGGTCAAAGCCTTGGATTAAATATGGGCTCCTTCCTCATCAAATTACTGCAATTCCTTTACCCTTATAATATCCGCTGCTGATGGGACCGAGGGAGCGGAATGGGAGGCAAGCGGTGTTGGGAGTTGGTGGGGCGGCAGAAAGGGTTAATGATTGTATCTGCCCAGGACTGGAGTGGAGTAGACGGGGGTAGGTGAGGAGTGAGTGGATTTGGGAGTTGGATGTGGGTGGAGGGAGCATCTCCAGGGGAGGTTTAGGCTCTGCTGTGGATGGGGGACTGGCAGCCTGTGAGCAATGGATGTTCCCTGTAGGATGGGAGTGATGCATGGAGGCTGCTCTGGGAGAGCATGCTCAGAGGGGAGAAGGGTAGATGGAAGATCAGGTATGTGGATGGGTGGGGAAAGGTGGAGAGAGACCTTAGCACGTTAATGACAAGAACCATTAAGTCCCCGGTATGGTATCCCCAGGGGAACCCCCTAAAGACTCAGCATACACTTGAGCATGGCAGTCCCGTGGGGAACTCAGCAGCCCCTCCCAGCCTCCGGTATGCTATTCATACGGGAATCGCCCTTGTTGCCCACATTCCCCTCAGTACGGAGTTCACAGAGGGACCCCCCTTCGAGACTCAGCATAGTGTGATGTTCACAGGAGAAACCCCCCCCCCGCCCCAGATGCTGCGTGTCCCGCCAGAAGGCTGTTCCCAGGGCTCACCCCACCTTCAGGACTCAGCAACTGGAGGTGAGCATCACCTTCATGCTGGAACCCAGCAGGAATGTTTCTCATAGATATTGGGCCACATTCACAGGTGATGTGTAAGGTGGTGTAAGCTAGGCCCTCTAACAGCCTCTTAAACCTCCATCTGCTCAGTTAGACCCCCTTACGTTCCATTAAACCCCTTCCACTCAACTAGACCCCAGACAGTCCCTTTAGATCCCCTTCCACAGGGCTAGATTCCCTTCCAGTAACCCCCTGACACATCAGCAGAGCAGGTGTAAGTAGCTCTAACTGGCAGTAGGGGAGTCTAACTTACACCTCTCTCTCATGACCTGTGAATGTAGCCCCACGTCCTGTTGTGTACACATATCCCCTGCACATTCACACCTCCCAGGCCAACATGCACACGGTCTTCAGCAGCAAGCAGCAAAATAAATGGTGGCAGAAGGTGCATCCGGAAAATGAGTCCCCAGCCATGGAGAGCAGGTGTGTCCTTCCTTTCCTGGCAGTGTGCAGCTGTGACACCACAACCAAATCACAGATGCATATGTGACTTTTGAAAATGGGGCTTAGGATTCTGAGTCACATACGTGCTTTTGAAAATGTTACCCATTGGCTTTATTTCGTACCACCATGTGGCATTGCATGCTTCTGTCTAACGAAGTTTATTTTTCATGCAGTGGTGCGTAGTGTTGTTAACAGTGGCTATGTTCCACCCCAGAAGCAGCTGCATTTCAGTTGTGGATGGAATGATTCCTATTTCTTCCTTCCCTCCCTCACAGAGGTATTCAGAGATTTAGGTTAGTTAACATTTGCTAAGCAATTTGAGATACAGTCTTAGGCCTGGTCTACATTAGGAAATTAGGTTAGTATGACTGTTGCTCGGGGTGTGAAAAATCCACCCCTCTGAGCGGCATAGTTAAGCCGACCTAACCCCCAGGTTAGATAGTGCTAGGTCGATGGAAGAGTTCTTCCATTTACAGGAGAGCCCCTCCTGTTGGTGTAGGCAGTGTCTACACTGAAGCTATACATTGGCGCTGTTACAGCATTTAAAGTGTAGACAAGCCTATAGAAACCATAGCTGGAAAAGACCCTGCTGTATTAGATGAAGTCCAGCTCCTTGCATGGTGAAGTCTAGAGTCTGCAGGCAGGGGACGTGGCAACAGAGCAGTGTTATCAATTAGTCTTGTTAGTCGTTATTTTCAAGCTTGCCCCGTGTGCATAATGTACAAAACACAAAGGCAGGCCCTGTCTCAAGGACCTTACAATCTGAATTGGACAAACAACACAATTCAGACACACACAGCGCTGGACTGGGTGCCAGGAGGCCTGGGTTCTGTTTTCATCTCTGCCACTGACCTGCTGTGCGACCTTGGACAAATCACTTCCCCTCTTTGTGCCTGTGTCTCTTCCCACCCTCTGCCTTGTCGGTTCTTTGGGGTAGGGACTGTCTCTGCCTTTGTTTAGGCCCTGATCTCAATTAGATCCTCTAGGTGGTACAGGAATGCAAGTTCAGAATAATAAGAGCATTTTCTTAAGTGACCACTGATTCTTGGTGCCTCAATCTTGGGGCGTCTGGCCTGACAGCTGAATACCCATCCCTCCAATCAAACCCAAGGAAGATGTAGGTGCTCAATGGTTCTGAAAATCAAGCCCTAGACATCCCACTCTGGGGGCCCAAAAATCATGCCATAAAACTGTTGGCCCCCTTTGGCCATATTGCTGTGGGCCGTGCGATGGTGCAGATATTTGACCTGGCCATTAATGATTCATTTGGTTATTAACACAGTAGTCCAGTCACCTCTCAGTGATCCTTATGCTCTTACCCCAGGAGATCATCATATTGTCCAGCTCCAGCTGAAGTCCAAGGAGACCGGCATGACCTTTGCCAGCACCAGCTTTGTCTTCTACAACTGCAGTGTCCATAACTCGTAAGTTTGTATTTCTCCAATGCGCATTTTCCCTCCACCACCTTATCGTGCTGCTTTGAGTTCATCACAGCGCCCCACGCTGGCTGGTCCGGGTTTCACAAACACAGTCACCTAGGTGCTGAGGAGACCTGCAGTCATGTCCCTTGGGGCCCCTGAGGGTTCCCACCTACACGCTGATGGAGTAGGAGTGCCCGTGCAGAACATAGATTAGCCTATTCTGGGTGAAAGGTGCCCTCCTTCGATTGGAAGCGTGCAGGACAACACAGATACATATTGAACTTCCTAGCAATGGGCTCTATGGTGGCTTGGTTTGTACTCAGGCATCCCTCAGGCAAAACACCACATCAGTGGGAATTTGCCTGAGGATTGACTGAGTGGAAATTGAGTCACAACCTCAGTCAATGGCCATGTGGACTTTAATAGCTATTTGTGTGGAGCCTGATCCAACATACCCTCGTGCACTATCTATCCTTGCTCATGCCATCAGTCACTGGGACTATGCTGCTCCAGTTAGTTAGCACCATGCTTTAGTACTAAGTGTTGGCAGGATTGGGCCCTGAATGGACAGAGGACCAAGTAATGGTGGGGTTTTTGTGATTTGGATACTGTTCTAGGAACTGGACTGAGACCCACAGGTTGATTTCCCATAGAATAACCATTTCCGACCAGGACCCCTTTTCTATCCTGGATCCCCTCCTGTCCATCTGGGATCTGGCTGGAACTCTCATCCTTTTTAGCAATATGGCAAGGGCAGGGTGGTCTGGGAAAACAGACTGAGAACTCCTGCTTTAGAACATCTGATGTGGGGCAAGAATCATCACTGCACAGGAGATGAGTGTGTAGGATTCATAAGCCATGGCAGAGAGGGGACCCCTTTTCAGTGGATCGCTCTGTCCCTGAGTGAGGCAGATGGGCTGTGCCCCCATCCCCATGGCATCATCTTTCCCAGACAGGCTCCGGAAGTGCCAAGAGGAGATAATTACTGCAGCCGAGTGATTCACAAGCAAAGGCAAATCCTATTTCCATGTCCCCGCTGCTTTGACAAACAGCAGCAGGAAAAAAAAAGAAAAGAAAGCGATGGGGTGTTAAATATTTATGGCATGTTTTGGTTTCTGACTTGACAAACTATAATATGCTATCCATTTTTAATTTGATTTATCAGAGTAAGCACTTGTTACCAATTTGAAGAACAGCTCTTTGCATCAGAGCTTAGGGTGGATTGACAGAGAGCAAGATTTCAGTGAGGACAGAGAGATGGTGTCTGCCTGATGCAGCTGGGTGGTATTTTTTACACATGCATGTTTAAAGGACCCAGTGAATAGCACATCAGTGCCAATGAAATTTCCCCTGTAGCACTGTTTAACCCTTCATTTACACAGGGGTGGAACCTGCACTGAGCTTTCTGGCTAGGTAAGCAGGTGAGCAGGGAGCAACTGAGAGTCCATCCAATGGCAGTGATTTCAGTTCCTAGCGAGTCCACACAAGACACAAAACAGTGATGTAGAGGTGAGCAGGTGAAATGACTGAGCAAGGACATGTAGTTGCAATCAGCATGGCCTTCCCCCAGCGTCAGTGTGTGTAACAAGAAAGCAAGATATGGTAACATAAGTGGAAAGTAAACAAAAAAGCTGCCCTGTCCACTGATCCTGGGCGATGAGCTTACCCTTCCCAAAGGCATTCCCTCCCCTTTGCCTCCCAAGCAGCTGCTCCCATAGCCCTTCCTCTGCCCGTCCATGCAAGGCAGAGGGATGTGGAGCAGAATTAACCCTGTGTTCACCAGAGAGTTGTACCCTCTTCCACTTGGAACGTGGGTCTGTAAAGGTGATGGGGAAAGGCGCCTTCAGAGCCTTTTATACAGATGGATAAGGGTCATAATGGGCCTGATTTTGTTTTCTCTGACACTGGCTGTAAGACCAGTGTCCCGGTGTTGACCTCTGTGGAGTGACTCTGTGTTTATTCATGTGTTTTTTGGAATCAGGCCTAACGTATCTGAGTCACAACAGCTTTGGCAGTGCCATTCTGCTCACCGCCACTGACCAAAAACACCCTCATAACTGGCATTAACCAGTTTCCTTATTGGCAGTTTCAACAGATACACCAAGAGCTGAATGGGTCGTGGAGACTGTGCTCCCCTCCCAGTCCTTGAGGTGGTTCCTCTAGGGCAGGGCTGGGGCCCATTGACAGGCGACTTTGCACTGCCGCTGCCCAGACAGTAGCTGCTCTGTAGCCAAAGGATTTCACACTCCTATGCGTGCCCTTCACCAGCACTACAGCACACGCCTTCTAGCAAGGCAGAAGCATGGAGTGTGGGCTTGGAGTCAGGGATGGAGCATTGCTCCTCGTCCCTGCAAGAGTCCCCGTTTCCCCAGGCCCGTCTCAACCCTGCAAGCTGACAGGACAGGGCAAGCTGCCCCTTTACTCCTGGCCTCATAAGCTCATTGCATCACAGTTTGTTGCAGGCCTTGTTATGACCGGAGGGTTTGGGGTGGGCTGCTCAGTTCGCACTCCCTGAACAGAGGTCTCCTGCCCTCCACAGGCAGAAGCCGAGGCTTTCAGCCAGCACCCTCCTGCTTATAGACAGATGTATGCAGGCGTCTAAGGGTGCTGGGTCCAAGTCAGCCTCAGTGACAGCCCAGATGCAGGGAAGTTGTACCAGCTTCCACCAGGGCCGTGTGTGTCCCCTCATTTCTACTCATGGCTCTCTGCCTCATGCAGCACCCCGTGCCTCGGTTCTGTTGGCTCGAGGAGCTGGCTTGGTCTAGTGATTTCTTCTCTCTCTGTCCTCAGGTGTCTGTCCTGCGTGGAGAGCCCCTATCGGTGTCACTGGTGCAAATACCGCCATGTCTGCACCCACGATCCCCGCTCTTGCTCCTTCCAGGAAGGACGAGTCAAGCTGCCAGAGGTAGGAAGGGGCACTGGGGGGTGGCCTTTGCAGAAGGTCCAGAGGCAGCACAAAGCTCCTGTCTGACTGAAACCGACACACTCCTCCCTTCCCACCCATTCCTGCCCTTCGACCTCCGCATGGGAACACCCTCCCCGCCCCTTCCCCTCCCCCATTCCTGCCCCTTCCACCCCTCACTGGAACCAGTGGCGTATCTTGGGTGTCCGGTGCCCGAGGGCCGCTATTTGTATTTGCTCCCCCTCGTCGGCAGCGGTGGGGGGGTGTCTGTGGACCCGTTCCCTGCTCTCCCCCACTCCTCCCCCCGCTGTGGGGGTGGCAGATGCGGCGGCAGTGGCCCTAGGCACCGGCCGGGGGGGGGGCACTGATGGGCCCTCCTCCTCAGAGCCGCCCCCCGCTGACATCGCCAGCAGCCGTGCCAACCCGGCCACTCCAACAGGGAGTGGGAGTGAGAGGGGCAGATGACTGGAGCAGCCTTCCCGCCCCTCCCCTCCCTCATTCCTGCCTCTTCCATCCCCTCACTGGAACATCTTCCTTCACTTCCCCTCCCCTTCCCTATTCATGCCCTCCAGCCCCGCTCCCCTTCCCCGCCCTTCCCTTCTTCAATTTCTTGCCTCTTCCCACTGTCCTCTGACTCTGCTGAGCCCAGCAGTTGCTGCTTGGTGCCCTGGACACTTGTTGGTATGGGCCAGCATCTGTGAGTTCAGGCTGAAAGCCAAAGAACTCAACCCCAGCGGGCTGGCCTGCCCAGTCCCGCAGTACTGTAACTGGCTGCCCGGGTGTGTTTGCTGCAGTGGGTTACAGCAGGAGCCAGCTGCCAGGAATAGACGCCAGGTGATCCAGGTGCTGCCACTGGAGAGTTGCTGGGAGAAGAGCAGTCTGTTAGATTAGGGGATTGGTCTGTTTCTGTGTTAAGGCGCTGGCATCGCAAGAGCTTAATCTGCATTTGCGTCCGTTCTCAAACTGTCAGAGGCTCTTGCCGCCGGCCCGTGCGGTACAGCTCCCTGTCAGCATCTGAGTGCCCGCGTTTCTGAGCTGAGCCGAGAGCTCTCCCAGGCTGGGTTCTTGTCCCTGCCATGCATGGCGGAACAGGCGCCGTGAATACATAATCTGTTGTCATCCTTTCCCAGGCCTGACTTGAAGGCCTGCATCTGATTGGAAGACATGAACATAGGGAGTGTGGTAGTGACAGACGCCATCACAGCTGCCATTGCTCGCTGCTCGCTGACAAGACGGCTTTCAGAATCCCGAAGCCAAGGGGGCTGCACAGATCGGACGCACACTTGTACATGTGGGGGAGGGAAGGGAGGGAGGGAATGTGCTTATAGGCTTGTGCTCCAGGTTACTGGGAGCCTTGATTTCCCACACGGAGTCCCAGTCCATCACGGCAGTAAGCAGCCCAGACCATTGCAGGCAAGGTCGAGCCTCAGCGCCACTTGCCGAAGACAGGTTTGTATTGGGCCCTACGGCTCAGCACAGAACTAGCTGCTGTATTAAAAGCGCTCACCCTGGGTGCTACTGGAACCCAGTGAGCAATGGCAGCGGAGTGGAGCTCAGGAGAATACAAACTGGAAGCCAGTCAATTACTTCCCGGTGAGGAGAAGCCTGAAAACATTGTGGCTTGCCTGGTAAATGACCCGAGCTGGCCTGGTTTTGCCTGTTCTGAGGGACCAGTATCCATTACAAGGGCCGATATCTCGTGAATCACCAGGCACAGAGACCGTTGCTAAACTCTAGCGGAAAGCCGGGCATCCCAGCTCTCCCATGACGAGTAGCATTTTTTTCTAGCTGTATAGGTTCATAAGGTATAAAATCTTAAATTGACAATATTGAGATGGCACCCTTGCATTTTCTGCCGTGTCCTGGGGCAGTAGAATAGCACCCTGGTCTGTGATCCAGCCAGTCCTGCCCTCAGTCCTTTTTGCTGGACCTAACAGCAAACTGGTAGAGACTCCACACATTACTTCTCGCTTCTGAAGCTACCCTTCTTTTCTAGTATGTCTGTAGGTTGACATTTCAATTCTGGAGGCAGCAATCTTAAACCACTGTAACAACTGTACAGGACATTAATATTCATGGGCAGGAGATTGCCAGTACTTGGCCTGTTGGGATTCAGCCTTTACTGTTAGTCTACTTTGAAACGTGCTGGGGACTTGCCAGGAAGACATGCCTGTCTCCATATACTCATACGGAAGCTGTTCTGTCAGTCAGTCCAGTGCTTGGTGTTTCTGGTGGGCCTTTCTCAACCAGATGGCTATTATTCCCCAGGATCAAGCCTCGTCAGGAACTGGCTACTGTGAAACATCCCTGTCTGTCACAGGTCTTTCCATCTTTCACCTCTGGTTCAGGTGGGCCCTCATAGAATCATAGAAGATTAGGGTTGGAAGGGACATCAGGAGATCATGCAGTCCAACCTCCTGCTTAAAGCAGAACCAACCCCAACTAGATCAACTTGTTGCACAGCTAACATTTTCTGTTGCACCCGTTTCTGCTTTCTGATGCTGTTGCAGTCTGATGCCACTGTGCATCCTTGGCCATCCCTTTGTGCAAGCTGCAATCCATGAGGATTTCTAGTTACTCAGTCAAGAAAACTGGTAGGTGGCAGTGCTGTTTGATGGAAAATTGCCCTTTCCTCTGTAACCGGTGCCATCTAAATGAAGTCCCACCCACATGCTTTTGAGAACTGGGGAGGATGCTGGTAGCCTACTTCTCCTCTCAAAACATGAACAAGTAAGCAGCAGTTTAGGTGGCTGCTTCATACCGTCAGCTGATTTGTTTCTGAGATATAGCATCTCTAAACAAGGGGTCATGTTTGGCTGTGTGAATTGCACTTTCAGTCATCCCATTTGGTAAAGAATACCCCAATAAAATCATGGAGCAGGTCCTCAAGGAATCCATTTTGAGGCACATGGAAGAGAGAAAGATGATCAGGAACAGTCAACATGGATTCACCAAGGGCAAGTCATGCCTGACCAACCTGATTGCCTTCTATGATGAGAAGACTGGCTCTGTGGATGTCAGAAAAGCGGTGGACATGATATATCTTGTCTTTAGCAAAGCTTTTGTTACGGTCTCCCATAGCATTCTTGCCAGCAAATTAAAGAAGTATGGTTTGGATGAATGGACTAGAAGGTGGATAGAAAGCTGGCTAGATCTTTGGGCTCAAAGGATAGTGATCAATGGCTCGATGTCTAGTTGGCAGCCGGTCACAAGCGGAGTGCCCCAGCGGTCGGTCCTGGGGCCAGTTTTGTTCAACATCTTCACTGATGATCTTGAGGATGGGGTAGATTGCACTCTCAGCAAGTTTGCAGATGACACTAAGCTGGGGGGAATGGTAGATACCCTGGAGTGTAGGGTTAGGATACAGAGTGACCTAGACAAATTGGAGGTTTGGGCCAAAAGAAATCTGATGAGGTTCAGCAAGGACAATTGCAGAGTCCTTCACTTAGGATGGAAGAATCCCATGCACAGCTACAGACAGGGGACCGACTGGCTAGGCAGCAGTTCTGCAGAAAAGGACCTGTGGGTTACAGTAGACAAGAAGCTGGATATGAGTCAGCAGTGTGCCCTGGTTGCCAAGAAGGCTAATGGCATATTGGCCTGCATTAGTAGAAGCTTTGCCAGCAGATTGAGGGAAATGAGCATGCCCCTCTATTTGGCACTGCTGAGGCCACGTTTGGAGTATTGTGTCCAGCTTGGGGCCCCCCACTACAGGAAGGATGTGGACAAATTGGAGAGAGTCCAGAGGAGGTCAACAAAAATGATTAGGGGGCTGGAGCACATGACTTATTAGGAGAGGTTGAGGGAACTAGGCTTGTTTAGTCTGCAGAAGAGAAGAATGAGGGGGGATTTCATAGCAGCCTTTAACTACCTGAAAGGGGGTTCCAGGGAGGATGGAACCTCAGGTTGTTTTCAGTGGTGGCAGATAGCAAAACTAGGAGCAACGGTCTCAAGTTTCAGGGGGGGAAGTCTAGGTTAGATATTAGGAAAAGCTTTTTCACTAGGAGGGTGGTGAAGCACTGGAATGGGTTACCTGGGAAGGTGCTGGAATCTCCATCCTTAGAGTTTTTAGGTGCGGCTTGACAAAGCCCTGGCTGGGATGATTTAGTGGGGGTTGGTCCTGCTTTGAGCAGGGGGTTGGACTAGATGACCTCCTGGTATCCCTTCCAATCCTAATCTTCTATGATTCTAATAAGGTTACAGTATTCCCCTAAGTGGTTTGAGGAAAATCTCCGTCTCTTGGTTTAAAATGAGACATAGGCACAATCATCTTTCACTTTGGTCCCACCATCTGGCAGAAAGCAGCTCAGATCAGAATACTGCATTCTTTGTCCTAATGTAGATGAAGCACCGCTGAGTATTTGGAAAGATAACGCAGGATCAATAGGGATGGACAACCTCCAATATCAAAATTACCCATGGTCCTTTGCTCTCTGGGAACATGATGAATGCCATGTGTCTGTAGGGCAGGTTCTGTTCCATCAGGAGCCTTTCATGAATGCTGGTTAGGTGCTCCACTGTTCAGTGTGGGCATCAGCTGCAATCTGGTTTCTGTCTCTTCCACAGCCTGCCTTCCTTATATCATCTTCCAGAGCACCCAAAACACCATGTTGTTAAGTGAACCTGTTTTTGTTGGTCTTTCCTCTCTATCCTTAATACCCTTCTTGTTACCTTGATGCGCACTTTCCCTTCATCAGGAAGCTTCTCACTTTCCCGGGGGGAGGAGGAAAATGTTGCATACCACTTGGGGGGAGCATGTATTTGCTGCATCAGTGAGTTCTGAGCAGGCATTTATACCAAAGTCCCCATGTGCTGGATGGAGCATCCCATTTGCTGTCTTGCAAACACATAGCTAAGCAGTTTAGCGTGGACAGCTTCCAGGAGCTTATGATCTGACTGCACCAAGAGACTCCTTGCCAAGTAAACAAACATTGATGGAACTTCATCACATGGGCAATTGCCAGCAACTCCTCTCGTTTAATCAGCATTTCAGCGTATCGGACTTGTTCCCTCCCCCACAGTCTGGCTCATTTGCTGCCCCACTCACCTTAATATGATTGTCTTTCCTTCTACCATTGCAACATCTTGAAACCAAACCCCAGGCCTAGTGTGGGCTCAGTGTTCCCACTCTTGTTCTGCTGTGCTTATATCTATAACCTCTCTAACATGCTGAGTGCTTATAGGGATCTCTCGAGGCTTGGGTAGTCAAGGCTTGGTGCCTATGTTCCGCTTTCCTCAGATGCTCCTCATGTCTCCCGGTGTATATAGATCTGACTCCCTTGCTGATCTCTCTCATCGTCTTGTACAGTATGTTCTGATGAGAACTGTTATGTCTTTTATTGTTATTTACTAATTTGATAAGGTAACAGCTTACTTTGAAGAATTATCCTACGGGCTGGAGACATGGAGAAGGCCTGTGAGGTCATCTACTACACCCCTACCAGGGCCAAGATTTCTCCTTGCAGTATAGGCTCCTCTTCACCACCCAGGCTGCTTTTAAACACCAAACTGTGTACATGGCATGTGACCACATTGGGAGTGGAATGTGGTGGCCATTAGAATAGCACCAGAAGCATCAAACAAACTCCATAGATGGAGAGAAGAATACCCAAACTGAGCATGCCGGGGGAATTTGACAGGCAGAATATAATTACCAAGGGCCAGATCTTGAGCTCGGTACTGAGTTCTCACCCACTGAACTCCATAAAAGTTTGAATAAAGACCTCAAGATTTGATTCCTAAATTGGGACCAGTTTCCTGTGGTCCTTTAATCAAATAGTACCTTTGCTCAGTTTAGGATTGCAGAACTCGATCTTGGCATTCAGCCAGGACACTGCACTGACCTTACTTACAGAAAATGCCTAGATACTCTGGCATGACGGACAGACAGATGTTCACTGCCCACTGTCAGGACTTTGGCTTTCAATCTCATGCCTAAACCAGGCAACAGTTTGGTGAATCAGCGCTGGAAAGATGGGCATGAATAAAGTTGTTTTGGAGCTGATTGCAAGAGGCATGTTTGCTTCTGGTTAAGAATTTCAGAAGGGCCATAAAACAAGAATATTTACGATTATGGCGTTGAACTCAGTCAAATAGAGTTGACGATGTCTCAGGATGATTTGTGGCAGGAATACTTCACCTTGACATATAATTTCCTTTTACAGCAGGTTTTTGAAGGCTAAATCTGCAAGCTTGAAATATACCAAGCAAGTTCCGGCTTTATAAAGGGAATTGATGTTATTCTATTGGGTGAGGAGGAGACGGAAGATGAGGAAGCAGATCAGAGGTTTAAATACTAAACTGTTTTGTCCAAGGAGCCATTTACAAAAGCCAAAGACGTTTCAGAATCCCTGAGGAAGAAGGGGAGGGGTAGTTTATTCCACAGCGTCTTCCTCTAGAGATATGGTGCTGGCCAGTGTTGGAGACAGCATATGAGACTATCATTTGCATTACAGTAGCACGTAGTTGTCACAACTGAGATCAAGGTCCTCTGCGGTAGGCCACAGTATAGGCACAAAAATCTTATAATCTAAATGGACAAGAGTCAAAGGGTGGGAAGGGGAACTGAGGCATAGAGAGGCAAAGTTATTTGTCCTTGGGCATGTAGCTGGTTAGTAGCAGAGGCAGAAATAGAACCTAGGTCTCCAGGATCCTATCCACTGGAGCAATGCCGCCTCCTGCAGGTGGGCGTCTGCTCTGATCCAGCATGGCAATTCTCATGTCGATGCTCCACATTATGCTTCACATTATTCCATGTAAGGCTGGGCTCGTAAGCCCGGTAAGCCAGGAGTAACCTACTCGAGTTGATGGGATAAAGCATTAAGGTTCCTTTTGTGCTGTATTGCTCTTTAAGATGAACACTATCTTGTTCTGGTCCTTGCAAAGATTTTAGCTTTGTATGAAAAAAAGCAAAAGCAAAAAGCAAACCCAGATAACAAATCTGTTATCTGCTGGGTTTAAAAGATACATAATCATTTAATTACCTTGAAGGAGGTTTTCATCTTTCCATGCTCAGCCTGCTTGTGTGTGTGTGTGTGTGTGTGTGTGTTTTTCTACCTCCCCCAAACAAGCTTTTCATTAAAAGGATTTTCATCTGTCATCTAAAAGGGAAAAGAAGAAAAAACCTGTGCACCAAAGTGTTTTATGTCGAGTTGTATGTGCTAATGACAGTAAAGCCTACATAAAAGAGCAACTGCTTCAAATATTAGTTTGTCAAAAGCCATAGAAAACCCTGGGAGCCGCACGCTGCGGACCAGCTGCTGAGGAGCAGTGCACCCGCTTTCCAAGCACTTGTGCCTGCCTCACACTCATTGGGGAGCTGTGCTAGAGGCCTTTGCAGTGAAATGCACTGATTTCTCCTTGCGCCCCATCCCCTGCCCCCCCACTTGTTCTGATTAAGTAAACAATGGGGGTGGGGAGACATTGTCAAAAAGGTGGGTGGACAGTGACAGTGGGAGCTAGGCAGGTGCTGGTAAAACTTCTTCCTCCTCCCCCTCCTTTCAGCTCTGCCGATGCACTTCAGTGCTGTCCTAAATATCCCCAGTGCTCAGATGGCAAAGGGTGGACTTCCTGTAACCTCTTGAGCACATTGAGTTGTTTTGTAGTGTAGTCCGGGCTTCCTACCCATGCCCATGTAATTCAATTGCATCAGTCCTCCTCCTTCCCATAGTGCATTGCCTTATGCCTTACTGGTTTGTGTGAATGCCCTCTGGGCACTTTGTCCCCTCCTGAGGCACTATGGCAAAAGAACCTAGATTTTCCCAGAATGCATTGTTACAGACACAGATAGCCTGCATGGTTGTGTTGTGGAAAAAGACTGCTGTGTAGATACATCTGTGGTTGTCTGTTTTCTGATTAGTGTCAGGAACCGGTTGCATCGTATTGTGGATCGGGCCTGGAAGTGATACATGTCCAGTTGTTAACGTGGCAACAACTCAACTTCCAACCCAGCTGGTTTACCAGCTACGGTCCCTGTCCTGAGACACAGCTGCTTACGGTGTCACTGCCAAAGAATTCCATTTCTACTCATTAAGGGTCCGTCATTCCGCGGGGAACCCAGTGACAGCTATAGAGATGCCAATATCACTGCCTCTAATTCTTCTACTCTTGTTGATTATCCTCTCATTTATCCTGGCACCTGTCTATCATTAAGAAAAAGTGTTACTATAGCAACCTGCAGGCAGCCTGCTGCGTTTACATGAGCATGAAGAGGGGATTGGCAGAGGAGTGAAGGTGAAGGGATGAGAGCAGAGTTTGGAAGGCAGCTGCCAACAGCAGCACAATTAAGACACAATCAAGCAGGCATCTTTGAGCTTGGCCTCCACAGCACCCCCAGCTGGACATTGCAAGTGGAGACAGGATCAGTGTTTATATTCTTATTGGCTGAAGTATTTGGAAGCCCCCTAGAATGCAGGATAGTTAGAGCAACAGGATGGACGTCGTCCTGTCACAGTCCTAAAGAGGATCATCCTCTCCAAGTTCTGAAAGGTGGAACTGGAGAAAGTCCAAAGTCACAGGTTTGAATCCAGATGTGACTCTGGACTCCCGAGAGAATGAGGGAATTTGTGAAATGGGGTTTTGGTTCCAGTCCATCTCTACTGCAATCACCAAGAAGGGAGAACAATTGTTTACTTGGATCTTCAAGAAGGATGTAATGAAGTAACGAGAGGAGATTAAATAAGGAAAATGTAGACTATCAGGAGACTTTCCCTATCCATTAGATCTTAGATCTATTAGATTGCAGAACAGAGAGAGGCTGTAGTGGAAGCCACTGAAAAGCAATGTGATTTAATGGATAAGGTACTGGATTGCAGCTCAAGAGATATGGTTTCTATTCTTGACTCTCCCATTGACCAGCTGTGGGACCTTGGGAAAGTGAGTCCCCTTTCTTTGCTCTGGTGCCCTCACTAACTTCTCTATGTAGAGTCTAAGGTCTTTAGGGCTGGAACTGTCTCTTACTATGTGTTTGTACAGCATCCAACACCAGCATCAAGGAGATCAGCTCCTGATCTCAGTTAGAATAATAGAATCATAGAATATTAGAGTTGGAAGGGACCTCAGGAGGTCATCTAGTCCAACTCCCTGCTCAAAGCAGGACTAACCTCAGCTAAATCATCCCAGCCAGGGTTTTGTCAAGCCTCAGCTTAAAAACCTCTAAAGATGGAGATTCCACCACCTCCCTAGGTAACTCATTCTAGTGCTTTACCACCCTCCTAGTGAAAAACTTTTTCCTAATATCCAACCTAGACCTCCCCCACTGCAACTTGAGACCATTGCTCCTTGTTCTGTCATCTGCCACCACCGAGAACAGCCTAGCCCCATCCTTCCTGGAACCCCCTTTCAGGTAGTTAAAGGTTGCTATCAAATCCCCCCTCATTCTTCTCTTTTGCAGACTAAACAAGCCCAGTTTCCTTAGCCTCTCCTCAGAAGTCCTGTGCTCCAGCCCCCTAGTCATTTTTGTTCCCCTCCGCTGCACTCTCTCCAACTTGTCTACATCCTTTTTGTAGTGGGGGGCCCAAAACTGGATACAATACTCTAAATACAGCCTTACCAATGCCCAATAGAGGGGAATAATCACTTCCCACGATCTGCTGGCAATGCTCTGCCTAATGCAGCCCAATATGCTATTAGCCTTCTTGACAACCAGGGCACACTGCTGACTCATATCCAGCTTTTTATCCACTGTTACCCCCAGGTCCTTTTCTGCAGAACTGCTGCCCAGCTCGTCGGTCCCCAGTCTATAGCTGTGCATGGGATTCTTCCTTCCTAAGTGGAGGACTCTGCACTTTTCTTTGTTGAACCTCATTAGATTTCTTTTGGCCCAATCCTCCAGTTTGTTTAGGTCCTTCTGTATCCTATCCCTACCTTCCAGGGTGTCTACCACTCCCCCCAGCTTAGTGTCATCCGCAAACTTGCTGAGGGTAGCAATCTACCCCATCTTCCAGATCATTAATGAAGATGTTGAATAAAACCGGCCCCAGGACCGACCCTTGGGGCACTCCGCTTGTGACCGGTTGCCAGCTAGACATGAAGCCATTGATCACTACTCGTTGAGCCCTATGCTCTAGCCAGTTCTCTATCCATTTTATAGTCCATTCATCCAACCCATACGTCTTTAACTTGCTGATAAGAATACTGTCAGAGACCGTATCAAAAGCTTTGCTAAAGTCAAGGTATATCACATCTACCGCCTTCCCTACATCCACAGAGCCCGTCACCTCATCATAGAAAGCAATCAGGTTGATCAGGCATGACTTTCCCTTGGTGAATCCGTGTTGACTGTTCCTGATCACCTTCCTCTCTTCCAAGTGCCTTAAAATGGATTCCTTAAGGACCTGCTCCATGATTTTTCCAGGGATTGAAGGGAAGCTGACCGGTCTGTAGTTCCCTGGATCCTCTTTCCTCCCTTTTTTGAAGATGGGCACTATATTTGCTTTTTTCCAGTCCTCTGAGACCTCCAGGTGCTATTGCAGTACGAATAGTAATAATAAGCCTTTTCATTTGGGACATTTAAAACTGGGCTAGAGAATTTGCTTTAGGGGATAATCCTGTACTGGCCAGGGATGGGATGGAGAAGATGAGAGACTAGATGTGACCTGATTCTGTGTGACTCAATCTGGTTTTGTATCGCCTTGATGCCTGTTGTCTTTGCCATCTTCCAGCCAACATGTACAGCCAGCCAAAGCACAGCAAACTGCATCTGCTTTTTATCACATTCCTTATTCCTAGAATGTTGTCTCTGCAGGAAATCTCTTCTGGCTCGGGGGTGCTCTGCAGCTGCTTTCTGTGCTGAGGTCTCTTGCCAAAATGCAATGGGAATTGAGATGTGTTTCAAACAGGTTTGGTCTCCCAGTACCCACGCCACATCTTGCCATTCCACTCCCGTCACAGGCACCGAACGTGACCTCTGCAGCTCTGCCCCTTGTTGGGGAATTTGTCTGACCTCCATGGGTAGTGGCTAACCAAAGACCCACTGCTGTGCTGTGCTTAAACAGCACTGAGAGTTGGTATGATGGAGATGAAAGAAACCTCTGGCACCATATACTGTTGTCCTGCTAAACATCACTTACCAGCTGGGTTAGTTGCTGTAGTGGTTTGAGTTTATTTATGCTGTGGGATGAAATAATCACAGAATGCAGCATGGCAACATTTATATCTTCCCATCACAATGTTGCATCAGTGTGAGAAGATGCTGTTTTGCCTCATTCACTGATACAGTGTCACAATCCTGTGATGTCCAGAGCAATCGTGGGCCTTTGACTGTCTGGTTTGCTGTCTACAACACAGGACAGCAGGAGTGTTGTATTATTTTGGGCCTTGTGGTTGTCACTAGTACAAAGAAGGGAAAAACCCACGTTCAGAATTTGCTTTGGGTGTTTACCTGGCTCAGAAGTACATGGCTTTGTCTTTCCTCCATTCTAACTTCAGTTGCATTCGCTCCCTTCTGAGCTTTGGGCATTTGGACCTGAGCCAAGGGGAAGAGCTCTCAGGAAGGAGAGATGTTAAATCAACAGATAAGAGGTGACACTGGAATGTTTCTCCCAGTCAGCCTGGGCCGCTCCTTCCCCATACTCCCAGGAGTCTGTGGTCAGACCCTCCCTTTGGCCACACATCTGTTTGCTTTGGCTTGGGTCTTATCTCCTGCAGTCACCAATCTGTGGGAGAAGGAGGGTGGGAACAATCCCACTGTTACTGTCCTGACCTTCCAATTGCAGAGGTCAAAGGGTTTCAACTCATGGTTTTTTTCAAAATAAAAACTGTAGGGCCCGATCCTGACCCCACAGATGTCAACAGGAAATTTGTCATTGAGTTCTGTTGGGTCAGGTGAGGACCTAAGGGGGGCAGGGGCAATCTATGAGAGTGTCATGCAGCTATCACACCTTGGGTGCAAAAGGGAGGTGTCACAAGAAGAACTCTGTCACAGGGTGGCTGGCTCTTTAAAGGGATATGGGTCTCAGCCCCACCTGTGACACAGCCAGCTCTCATCCCCAGGAGGGAAAAATGGGCCCGGTGGTTCATGGGACTGAATCAGTCCAGAGGGATGGCTAAGTGAGCGGCTTCGTGTGAAGCAGAACCTTAGCCAGAGGAGTAGCTGAAAGGAAGAACAACTCAGCCTGCACAGAGTCCCTAGAAGGAAGGCTGTGAACCCCTAATCTAAACAAGTGAGTTTGTGGGCCAGGCCAGCCAGGATTTAGCAATCCCAGGAGGAGGACTGTGGAAACCCTGAACCTTGTGATGGGTGGAAAGGGGCTCACTTGGGGAGTGGGACTACATTAAATAAACTAGACCCCCAGAGAATGGGAACGTTGTTCTAAAGATTTGTGCTGGGAGGATTATTTCGGCAAACCTCAGAAAGAAACTGAGGCAGGATGCCTGCAGGGCCATCCCAGGCCACTCTGGAAGTGGTGACCCTGTTATCAACTCCTGTTCACATCTAGTCTCATTTCTGAGGGGTGTGCAGTGGTGCCACTAAAAGATGGCTCAGGTTTATTAACCAAACCTGTCCCCATGTGGTTTGGCCCCTTATTGACTAGTCAGTCTCCTTTTATCCAGGGCTATCACACTGGACGGGTAACGGACTGTGGGCGAGATAATGCAGCATGCCATCTGCTCTTCTATGCTGCAGCTTCACTGCAGCTGGGAGGCCGAGAGGAGCAGAGACTTCAAAGGGACTGAACACACTGCAGCAGGGGCACTTGTGCCCTACTGGCATGGCAGCTCCTTCCATCTCTGCCTCGTTGTGACAGCCCGTCTTTAAAGAAGGGTAGTTCTTTGGTGGGGACTGGAAATGAGAAGATGAGGCTTCTACTGCTGGTGCCTCCATGGACTCACTGTGTGGTTATGGGCTTTAACCACTCTCTGCCTCAGTTTCCCCATCTGTAAAGTGGGGATAATGATACTTACAACGTTATGGGACTGTTCTGAGGATTGTTAATTTAATGTGTATGAAGGGTTTTCAGATTCTCTGATAGAAGTCTTTGCAGAAGTACTGAAGATTAGTATCTGTGTTCATTGACGGGAGTACATGCTAGCAAGAGGGACGCAGAGTTATCAAAACTAGAGGTGGAAAGATGTACATTATTAGGCCATCCAGTTTGGGCAGAACTGCTCTCTGCACCACATTTTCAATGGTTTTGTCCAATCCATTTTTAAAATTCCACGCAAGAGAGCTTTTGCCACTTCGCTGGGGAGCTATTTCACAGTTTAATCACTGTCAGCCCAATTTCATCCTACTACTCATAGCTTTACCTCCACTGTTCCCCTGAATAATATCTCTCTGACCTGGGGATTTATACTCTCATAATACATGTGTAGTATTGGTGTTAATACTTAACAGTGGTAGCACTAAAGGCCCCCTTGCATTAGGTGTCCGATGGACACACAGTAAATGATAGTATTCGCTTTACGGAGCATCTGCTTATCATCTCTCCTCTCTCCACACACCTTCTCCCTGTCAACACACCCATGTAGCCTCTTCACCAAGCTATACTTCTATTAAACACACAAAAGTTTAAAACCTACATTAAAGAAATGTTATTAAGGTTGCAAAATCAAGCCCTCAAAAATTAGGAAATGCCAGAAATAAGATTGTCCAAGAAACCTTAATTCAGCCCCCACGCGTATCTGCATTCAGATACAGTCTTTAACTACATGGTCACATACTATTTTTCTACAGAACCCAGGCCTCATTTTTGTAACCAGGCTGGAGCTGCCCTCTGGACCATTGATGTTGATTTTTAATAAGTCTTGGAACGCTGGGGAAGTTCCAAAGGACTGAAAGAAATCTACTGTTGTACTAATATTTAAGAAGGGGTGACCCGGGTAATTATAGGACTGTCAGCCCAATATCAATCCTGGGCAAAATAATGGAATGGCTAATTTGGGACTTGATTAATAAAGAATGAAAGGAGATTGGTATAATTAATGCCAATTAACATGGGTTTATGGAAAATAGATCTTGTCAAACTAACTTCAGTGGAAGCATGGTCCAGTGATTAGAGTGGAGGCCTTGGACTTGCGAGACCTGGGTTTAATTTCCGGTTCTGTTGCAAACTTCATTTGTGACCTTGGGCAAGTCACCTAGGGTGTATCTACACTGCATTGTAAACCTGGCTCTGTGGGACCTGGGTTTGGGGACTTGGTGTTTCCGAGCCTGCACTTGAGCATCCACTCTGCATTGTAAACCTGGGCTTACAATTCCTGGACCCGGGGATCACAGCCATGCCAACATGTCCTGACTGCAATAGCAGACTTTCTCCCTAGGATCTGTGGCTTCAGCTGCCTCCATACTGCAAAATGGCAGGGCTTGGACCTAAGTCATAGTGGGACCCAGACTCTGGCAGAGTCCTAGGACCTGTGTTCTGAGTGCTTGCTGACCTGAGTCAGACTGATCTGTGTGTGATGGGCTCAAAACTGAGTCAGAGCCCAGGCCTGGTGTGCAGAGTAGATATACCCTTAAGTCTCTGCTTCTGTTCTCAATCTGTAAAACAGGGGTAATAGCACTGCCCTGCCTCACAGAGGTGTCGTGAGGATGCCCATTAAAAACTGTGAAGGGCTTCGATGCTTTGGGGCTATATAAGTACCTAAGACAGATGGATTTCATTTTCTGATGAAAGTACAAGTTGGTTGATAATGATAATAATGTTGCTGTAACAGAGATTTAGACTTCTATAAAGCTTTTGACTTGGTATAGAATCATAGAATCATAGAGTTGGAAGGGACCTCAGGAGGTCATCTAGTCCAACCCCCTGCTCAAAGCAGGACTAACCTCAGCTAAATCATCCCAGCCAGGGTTTTGTCAAGCCACAGCTTAAAAACCTCTAAAGATGGAGATTCTACCACCTCCCTCGGTAACCCATTCGAGTGCTTCACCACCCTCCTAGTGAAAAACTTTTTCCTAATGTCCAACCTAGACCTCCCCCCCTGCAACTTGAGACCGTTGCTCCTTGTTCTGTCATCTGCCACCACTGAGAACAGCCTAGCTCCATCCTCCCTGGAACCCCTTTTCAAGTAGTTAAAGGCTGCTATCAAATCCCCCCTCATTCTTCTCTTCTGCAGGCTAAACAAACCTAGTTCCCTCAGCCTCTCCTCATACGTCTTGTGCTCCAGCCCCCTAATCATTTTTGTTCCCCTCCGCTGCACTCTCTCCAACTTCTCCACATCCTTTTTGTAGTGAGGGGCCCAAAACTGGACACAATACTCCAAATGCGGCCTCACCAATGCCGAATAGAGGGGAATAATCACTTCCCGCGATCTGCTGGCAATGCTCCTCCTAATGCAGCCCAATATGCTATTAGCCTTCTTGACAACCAGGGCACACTGCTGGCACCTATCCAGCTTCTTATCCACTGTTATCCCCAGGTCCTTTTCTGCAGAACTGCTGCCTAGCTCGTCGGTCCCCAGTCTGTAGCTGTGCATCGGATTCTTCCGTCCTAAGTGCAGGACTCTGCACTTGTCCTTGTTGAACCTCATCAGATTTCTTTTGGCCCAATCCTCCAGTTTGTTTAGGTCCTTCTGTCTCCTATCCCTACCTTCCAGGATATCTCCCACTCCCCCCATCTTAGTGTCATCTGCAAACTTCCTGAGGGTGCAATCTACCCCATCTTCCAGATCATTAATGAAGATGTTGAACAAAACCGGCCCCAGGACTGACCCCTGGGGCACTCCATTTGTGACCAGCTGTCAGCTAGACATGGAGCCATTGATCACTACTCATTGAGCCCTATGCTCTAGCCAGTTCCCTATCCATTTTATAGTCCATTCATCCAACCCATACTTTTTTAACTTGCTAATAAGAATACCGTGAGAGACCGTATCAAAAGCTTTGCTAAAGTCTAGGTATATCATGTCCACCGCTTTCCCCATATCCACAGAGCCAGTCACCTCTTCATAGAAAGCAATCAGGTTGGTCAGGCATGACTTTCCCTTGGTGAATCCGTGTTGACTGTTCCTGATCACCTTCCTCTCTTCCAAGTGCCTTAAAATGGATTTCTTGAGGACCTGCTCCATGATTTTTCCAGGGATTGAGGTAAGGCTGACCGGTCTGTAGTTCCCTGGATCCTCTTTCCTCCCTTTCTTAAAGATGGGCACTATATTTGCTTTTTTCCAGTCATCAGGGACCTCCCCCATTGCCACGAGCTTTCAAAGATAATAGCCAATGGCTCTGAAATCACATCAGCCAACTCCCTCAGCACCCTCGGGTGCATTGCATCTGGCCCCATGGACTTGTGTATGTCCAATCCTTCTAAATAGTCTTGGACCTGTTCCTTCAGCACTGCGGGATGTTCGCCTCCTTCCCATTCTGTGCCACCCAGTGAAGCAGTCTGGGAGCTGATCTTGTCTGTGAAGACAGAAGCAAAAAAGGCATTGAGTACCTTAGCTTTCTTCACATCCTCTGTCACTTGGTTGCCTCCCCCATTCTGTAATGGGCCCACACTTTCCCTAATCTTCCTCTTGTTGGTAACATACCTGTAGAAACCCTTCTTGTTCCCCTTCAAGTCCCTTGCTAGCTGCAACTCTAATTGACATTTTCCAGTTTTCTGATTCTAAACAACTTCTCATTTTGAAAGTTAAGCTAATGAAACTCAAAAAAGGATTTTAGAAAAGGTCAAAATTGAAACAAAGGGTATGTCTATACTGACGGCGGCAAAGTCGCTGCCGTCAGATCGATCTTTCTGGATTACTTGAGTGGTCAGTGAAGACTCACTCAATCAGGAAGTCGATACAGTAAATCCACCCCCTCCAGTGGCGTAGCTCTGCGTTGACGGGAATGTGGTTCCCGTCAGCGCAGTGCAGTAAAGACGGCGCGCAGAAGGGAAGCACAGCAGTCGACGGGAGTTACGCAAGCTACGGGAGTTACGCAAGCTATTTTGTGCAGCTTGTGTAACTCCCGTCGACTGCCGCCGAATTTCCAGGTAAGTGTAGACCAGGGCAAAGTGTTTTGAAATGAAATGTTTTGGGGAAAAAAAAGCTTTTTCAGTTTACAAATATTTTTGAGATTTTGACTTTTTTCATTCCAAATCAAATATTCTCAGTACGGGAAAAAGGTTTTCCAGCCAGCTCTACTTCAGATTCACCCCACCATCTCCTCCTAAGCCTTCCTCTGGGTGCCATGCTACTGTGGTTTATATTGCCTGCCGCCAGGGTGCGCATGAAAGCCCAGTTGAATGGTGAGTTCAGATCAGGCTCCTGCTCTTAGAAAGTGTTTCATCCCATCTTCACTTACGATTCTGATAGACACCAGCCCATTATGGGGCTCTTGTGTTTTTGATCAATAGCAGGCCTATTATTAGTATTTCAGTAGCATCCTGGAACCCCAATCAAGAATCAGAGCCCCTTGTGCTTGGCACCGTTAGCCTGTGTCAGTCCGCGTCAGCCACCTTCAGGAGCTACACAGTGAAGTGACTCCTCCGCATCAGATCAGCAGCAATGACAGAGCCTAGGGAGGTGGCTCCAGGGCAGGGCAGCTGCCTGCCTATGTTGGGCACCACCCTTTGGGTTTGTGAGTCTCATCCTAAATCTTAACATCTGAGTGAAGCTTTTGTGTCTCATTGTTCCTTGCTTTAGATCAATACAGCGAATGCTGAAGAGAGGCTGGCAGCATCCCTGGAATTCAGCATGCACAGCCACTTCCCACACACTGTCCTGCAGCCTTTAACTCTTCCCATGCAAAGTCCCCATCATCAATATTGTAAGCCGGGCCCATTGGTTGCAGTGGGATGTGTCAAAGTAAAAAGAACAAGTGGCACCGTGCTGTGAAACTGCTTTGCCAGCTGGTTCCTGGAATGATGCTCTTTAATCACTGCCAACTGGCAGCCTGGAGACTTCCTGGTTTTCACGGCATAGCTTCTTCCTTTAGAGTAGCAGGTGTCATACCCCCACTGCAAGGAATTAGAGAGAGTCTCCAGTAGGATATGTGCATCCAAACCCCCTGGATTTGGGGAATGTTTGAATCCAGGTCTGAGCTTCAAGCCTTGGGCTTGGCTTTATAAAGGGCCCAAAGAGAAATCCCAGATCCAATCCTCCTGCACCAGAGATCTCCGTTTGTACTCAGCAGGGCTGCTGCTGTTCCTGTTGAAGTCAGTGGCAAAGCTCCCTTTGTTCTTAGGTTAGGGTTAGGGTTTGTTCTTAGTAGTGAAGAGTCCTGGATGGATGGATGGATGTTGCTGGCCTCCTTACTCATTTTTCTAACCATAACCCTAACCCTAACCCTATATCTCCGACCACCGCTTTCAATGGCCTTCCACTGTGGCAGTCACTGTCTTTCCTGATGGTGTCCATGTATTCCGACAGCGTGCTCCCTTCATCCTCACCCCAGGGCCCACTGTACTGGCTATGCCACTGCCCCTCCCTGCAAGGCATCTGGTGCTCACAGCACCCTGTTCCCAGCCCCTCCCAGACTGGAGAACAAAGAAGCAAGCTCAAGATTGTACTTGGACCCCAGCCTAGCTACCTACTCTGCCTTTCCACTGATTAGCCAGTGGTATATTAGGGTTGGTGCTGCCAGACTGAAGACCCTCGCTGTTAATTACCTACAGGGATGAATCCATCCCAAATCAGTAGAGATCTTAAGCTACCATCCAAAGGCTGTCAGTGACCTGTGTGAAATGAGGGTGATTGGCTTAATTCAGTTCCTAGTGCCTGGGGCCCACATCATTGCAACCACCATCATATCATCACACCTCTATGGCAGTCACAACACAAAGGCCAGTCAAGGACTGAAAGGACTAGGAAGCCTGAACTTTTTCTTTCTTTCTGTCTTTCTTTCTTTTCTTTTCAGGTTATGGGCATTTTCTTTATTATTATTACTTTTGCTCTTCCAGTAAATAGGTACACCCTCAGTCATAGCTTTACTAATAGCATTGTAAACGTAGGAAACACAGATAAAATATATGGTGCATTAAAAATTCTTTGACCAGTTGAGCTTTCTGTAGCCGGTTTGATTGCTGCCAGTGCCAATGTAAATTTGGAGGAAGTATGTCCAGAAATTTATGAAGCCTGGATTCCTGCTAGCAAAGCATTGAACTGATTCCACTTTATAACCTAATAACGTTCCCTGATACTGTTCCTGTACATTTTAAATTGAATTTTACAACAATAAGAATTAGCGGTGTAATAATGTAAACACAATATGCCTTCTGCATGGGGATGGCTTGCTTATTGCTTCAGCCAAGCGCACCGGTTTATTCTGCGGTTTAATTTTGGGACGGTAGTTGTGTTTTTAAAGACGCCAGGTTGTCAGTCCTACAGACCGAAGCCTCTTGTTTTCCTATGCTGTACCTGTGTTGTAGATTGATACAAGGAAAACTTCCCCCGCTCTGCTGTGCCAATGTTTCAGTCCTGACCTGGAGGGATGACCTTAAGACTGAGAGGGAGATCAGTGAAGGTGGCCCCTATCCAGCCCTTGGCATCTTCCCTCTCTAATCAATCTTCTCTCTCTCTGGATGAAATCCTGGCTCCACTGAAGTCAATGGCAAAAATCCCTATATATCTATCTATCCTGTGCTCATCTCTGCGGTACCTCAGTGCTGTAGTTGTTCTGTGAGTGGAAGGCATTTGTCTTCAGGGCTGTCAATCCAGCCCTTTCCACTGACGCTACATTCATTAACCATGTTCTACACAGTACAGTTCTGAAGACGTGGTCCCTGCCCCTAAGAGTTTACTGTCACAGGTGACTTACTATCTCATTTCAGCTGTGACATGGGGTGGGAGGGCAGGGGAGAGGCAACATCAATGGATATATTCAGTCATCCAGCCAAGGCTAGTGCACAGTATGTTGGAGCAAAGATTAATTTTTTCAAAGTGTATGCACTAGATTGTTAGAAATAATCAAACAGCTTGTCCTGGGGGTGGATTGGGGAGACAGAACTCTTTATTGCCTGCTCGTTCCTCCTCGACACCGTGAGTGAGCAACGAGGGGGTTACTTTACAATTCTTTTATCCATAACAGTATGTAACTGTATACATTTTCAGCAACTCCCCATAGACCCTTATTTGGTTACATTGACACCTATAAAATGAATATTAACAACGACATGATGAATACAGTTATACCCGCCCCTGTTTGTTGTTTACAGGATTACCATACGGAGGTCAGGCACATCACCTTAAAACCTATACATTTTATACTAACGTTCTTTGAAGTAAAGGCATGCCAGGGGGAGAAGGAAGATAATGCTTTCTTCCCACCAAGGCCTTGCATGGAATGGCGATAGACTCGTCCCCTGCGCAGATAGCCAGAAAGCAAGGAGAAGAAGGGAGATAACAGACTCTAACTAGAATTCATACCAATTAGCAAAAACAAGATTTGCCCGTGCCTTGACCCCATTCCCTGTAATTTAGGCCTGACCACTTGTCCAGCTTTTAACTCTTTACTCTCCTACATAGATAAATGTCATTGTCCCATTTCTCATGGGCATCATGGTAGAGGTGGGGTTTGCATGAGTAGGGTCTGGTGCCGGTGCCGGAGGTATCAGTCCAGCAAGGGTATTCCAGTTATACGAGATGGAATGGACAAAGCATGAAGATGGCTGTGGGAGGAGTGAACAAATGGGGCATTGAGGATGGATAGGAGTGCTGAGGGGCCCAGTTGGCTAATTCAGGAGCGGCAAGGTTACGCAGGGCCTTGAAGGTGAAGAAAAGAAACCTGAATCTTACATACTGGAGATGAAGGAGCCAATGGAGGGAGCCAAAGAGTGGGATGTCAAGGCAGATACTCTTAGTGGCTGTGTCTTGGATGGAGTGGAGGCCAGAAAGCAAGAGGTTTTGGTAATCCTAATGGGGACGAAGATCTATCTCTATCTGACTTATCATCTGCCTGTCTCTCTCCACTGCACATATTACTGGTAGATGGGAACCAGTGCCAGCGAGAGTGCCAAGCCAATTTGTGCCAACACGGGTGCTGATCCTTATGAGCCATCGTGTTTGTATTAACCTGTTTCTCACCCTTTGGTGAGGGTCTTTAAATGGCAGCTCTGTGATCTCACGCCAAAGGAGCTGTGCAATGGGTGGAGAAGGGCAGACAGATAATGCAGGGGAGATGTGGGGCTTTCATCACCTGAATGCTTTGCGTAGGACCAGATGGTAGGGGTGAAGGTGAGTGGTTTTGCCTCTCCTGAACTGGGAACCCAGGGTCACAGAGAGGACATTGATAGATGCATGTATGTGGCAAATCTCATGGATGCTTTACCTTTTTCCATTTAAAATACCTGGAATTTAAAATATTTAAACAAATTTCTCCTCATTAGTGTCCAGAAAAAGGAACAATTGGTGATGATACTTAAAACCAAGGTCGTGATCATATGTTGCCATCAAAGATCCTGAAATGCTTTTCATAAGAGGAAGGGTGTCAACCCAAATTTCCTGGCTAAATCCTAACTCTAGTGGAGCAGTGTTCTGGTGAGGTGTCAAAACTTCATTAATGTGCATAGATGCAGCAGGGCAGAAGAAAATCACCAATCTGCTCTCTGCTAAACCACATCCATCGTAGTCTGCACAAAACTGGAGGTCTTTCTCCATCTCTCAGCAAAGTTTTAGTAGAAGTTCCTGTAAGAGGGGTCATTCAGATACTAGAGTAGTGAGGGCTCTATTAGGAGACAGAAGTCTCATATTGCCAAGACTTATGGACGGGGTGATCCAGTAGATATACAGTGTGCTTGGACTTTCAGAAAGCCTTTGACAAGGTCCTTCATCAAAACTTCTTAAACAAAGTAAGCAGTCATGGGACAAGAAGGAAGATCCTCTCCTGGATCAGTAAAAGATAAGAAACAAATTGTAGGAATAAATGGTCAGTTTTCATAATGGAGAGAGGTAAATAGCAGGATTCGCCAAGGATCTGTAATGGGAGCTGTACTGTTTAACACGTTCATAAATGATCTGGAAAAGGGGGTGAACAGTGAGGGGGCAAAATTTGTGGACAATACAAAATTATAAAGGTAGTTAAGTCCAAAACTGACTGTGAAAAGTTACAAAGGGATCTCACTAAACTGAATGGCTGTGTGAAAAAATGGCAGATGAAATTCAATTTTGATAAGTGCAAAATAATGCACACTGGAAAAAAATCTCAACTATATATAAAAATGATGGGGTTTAAATTAGCTGTTACCACTCAAGAAAGAGATCTTGGAATCAAAACCAGAAAATATCATAATGACACTATATAAATCCATGGTGTGCCCATATCCTGAATACTGTGTGCAGTTCTGGTCACCCCATCTGAAAAAAAATAGAATTGAAAAAGGTGCAGATAAGGGCAACAAAAGCTATTAGGGGGATGGAACAGCTTCCATATGAAGAGAGATTAAATAGACTGTTACTGTTCATCTTAGAAAAGAGATGACTAAAGGTGGATATGGTAGAGGTCTATAAAATCATGAAAAGTATGGAGAAAGTGAATAGGGAAGTGTTATTTATCCCTTCACATAACACAAGAATTAGGGATCACCTGATGAAATTAATAAGCAGTAGGTTTAAAACAAACAAAAGGCAGTACTACTAGCCAAGATGGTCAGGATGGAAACCCATGCTCTGGATGTCCCTAAACTCCAACTGCAAGAAGCTGGGAGTGGATGACAGGGGATGGATCACTTGAAATTGCCTTGTTCTGTTCATTTCCTCTGAAGCCTCTGGCACTGGCCACTGTCAGAAACAGGATATTGGGCTAGAGGGACTATTGGTCTGACCCGGTATGGCTGTTCCTATGTAAGACTTCATTATTTTTGAAGCTACAGAGCATACTACAAGGATTTATCAATAGTGAAAACTAAACTACCATTGACAAAATGAGAGGAGTCCATTTCATGCTGTAGCATCCTTGGTTGTTTTTATTCTCTGTTCGCTGACTTGCTAACTGGCAAAATTCAGCCATTCGCAGAGGGTGTCTCTGCCAACAGGGCGAATTACGAGGTTTGAGTGTGTGCTTATTAGCTTAATATAAAGAGTTATACTAAATGATGGAATTAAACGGCACAAGTTAAATAAATTAACAAAGATCCACTTCGTAATTCACTGGCCTTGTATAAATTAGATTAGTTTTTTGTTCTCTTGGAATCTGATCCAACTCCCATTGGAAAGACTCCCATTAATTACGAATCAATTACTAATCAGTGGTAGAGGGATCAGGCTCTTATATGCATCAGTCGTTCATGATGGGTCTGTTATGGTTTCCATACACAAAGGGCAAAAGGTGGATTTCCAGCCTAGGAGACTGTATTTCAGTTTAAGAAAACCAACAAAGGAAGAACAAATGTAGAATATCCATGACAGTGTTTGTCTCACTCTCTTGAATCCCCCTGGCTCCCTGCTCCTATCAGCCAGACTTCTTACCTTTAAAGGTACAGTCCTGAGCAAACACCCATAGCTAATTACCGCAGAGTATCTTAGAGATCAGGGTTATTTCGCTAGGTCCTCCTGACACGTAGTACAAAGTGGGTGTTGGATGCAGATTCGAACCCAGGGCCTGGACTGAGTGACATGGCTTTATACTGTACATCGGCCAAAGAAGTTGCCTTTTTAAATTTCAATTAGAAAGAACATTAGGTCAATCAGATAAAGCCACATTGTGAGAATTTCCTCTTTATGGTGCTCGCCTCTTCAATTATCTATAATGAACTTCCTAACAGTGCCGCAAACCTTTTTATATGCAAACGAGTCCTTTATTGGGGCTGCCACAATTGCCGCTTGTTAATGAACTCGAAACAAGTGTTACCAGAAAGGTTACGGCGCTTGTTGAGGGGGAAGGATCTGAGGGGAAAAGGGAGACAAGAAAATCCAGTCTTTGGGTCTTGGAGTGACTCCCAGGCAGCACAATTTAATATCTTCCCCCCTCCGCCTCCCACCTGGTTCTTAGGCCTTTTTATTTGACATATTTCAAGAGACTCCCTCGTCCCAGGGGAATGCGGCTCAGTGGCAGATAGGGTTTGCTCACTTTTCTGCCCCAAGGATTTGCTGTGTAAATGTGTCCCCACGTGTGGCCCTATAGCTGGAGGGAGAAGATGTCACTGAGGTGGGTTTCTGGGTGGTGCGGGAGTGGGGGGCGATTTTGAGATGTGTTCTATGGGAAGCTTAGCCAAAGGTGACCCTGGCTGGAGTGCCCAGCACCTACTGAGTCAGGGAGAAAACTGGGGCTTTCAGTGGCCTTTGGAAGCAGGAACCATGTGCAACGGAAGCCAAGCAGCATGGTTTGCAATTCAGTTGGAATTGATGCAGAGTGTGCCTGGTGCCTGGTTCCCGTACGGAGTTTAAACTCAGACGCCATGTTCACTGATGAGATCTGCTGAGCGGGCACCTGCTTTCGAGCAAACCTGGGGGCTGCTGAGGGATTTGCATTGAGCCCATGAGAAATTTACAAGGCTGAATGATTCTCACCAGCAACGTGGTGGAACTCATGGATTCTGGTGGTGTTTCCATTTGAGATTTTGGATTTGTAACTGTAGTGAAGCCTCCAGAGATGAGAACCCCATGCAGATCCAAATGCACAGATATCTTCACCCCCTCGCCTCTGCAAGACTAAGGCCCACCCACTCTAGGAACCTTCCCGTTTCCATTCCACCACCATCGGCCTTCCTGTTGATCTCAGTAACATTAGGCTGGATTCTGCCTCAATCCCACTGAGTAGCAGCTTAACCCTAGGGCCAGTCACAAGGTGAGGTGCTACCCAGTGGGAGGAAGAGTATCAGAATCCAGCCCATTGTGTGCCGGCTAAGGGGGCAAAAATCTAACGATCTTCAGAATCCTCTGCTCTTCTACATCACCTTTCAGCCAGGGCTCTATGGACGTGAGAGCGTTAGCCTCACAGCGCCTTTTTGTTCTGTGTTTGTACACTGCCGAGCACAACGGGTTCTGGTCCATGACTAGGGCTCCTACGCTCTCCGGCAATATTATTAATAAGAAGAATCTCCTTGCAACTGCAGTAGCCCCCAAGGGGCCAGTGGTCCCCCTGGAAAGTGCCAGAGTGCAAGTTTGTTCTGGTCACACCCCATCTCCCCAGACCATGCGCCCTCTCCAGTGGTGGTGGTATGGAGCCATAACACTGAGAAAATCCTCCTCCAGCTGGCAAAGGCGGCATTACAGCCCCGTAGTGCTGCCAGAGTGGGCCAACACGGTGGGAGGGGCAGCAGCAGAGCCTTTTGTTCAAGGCTGGGCTGGATGCATTCCTGTCAGGGATGCCTAGGGGGAGTCGTTACCGCCCTCCCGCAGTGCCTAGTGCATTCACAGCTGCATGGCACTCAGCTATGGCAAAGCCTCGTTGAAGGCAGTGTGGCTGTGCCCTCATCCAGAATCCGTTCTGTTAACAGGGCCGTTCCTTCCTCGGGATGGATTCACCCCATCTCCCCGTGGGCAACTCCACAGAGGTGGGAGGGGCTCATCAGGTGTTCTGCCATGGGCAGGCAATTTCAGAGCTGGATTGTGGCTCCGTAGGAGCTCCTCGTAGGGAGGCTGCTCCTCTGGTGGCCAGGTCCTGCCTCTCCTCACCTGTGCTGGCCATTTTGGGGGTCCCTGGCAGAGGGGGCAATGCCAGGACAGATCAATGGACTGCCTAGTCCCATGTCCCCAGTCAGACAATGGCCAAGTTCAGATGCTTCAGGGGAGGGGTGAAGTCCCCACCTTAACGCACCTAACTTATCCCATATGGTCGGTGGGGCTGGGATTTCTTCCTGACCCCACTAGAGAATCAGCTCACACCCTGCAGCATGATAATTGATGCCCCTTGTCAGTCTATTCCTAGCTGGTATAAGAGCAGATGTGACATGTCTGATCCAATTCTCTATCTTCCTTAGATATTTGCCTCTGTAAGATACTTCCAGCACCTGCTGTAACAAGCTCCCAAACCATAAATCCCACTCTCAGGCCTTCCAGTTTCCTCCCTCACTCCTACATCAGCCATTCTCCTCAACCTCACGCTCCCACATCCAGAGATGCAGTCTACACGATATCCTAGGGACATACATGGTCACCTGCATTTGTCTGTAGAGACTGTAACTGGCTATGGAGTATTCTCTGGTGCTTTTTGTACGAACAAGCAAGACAAAAATGAAACGGACTGCACTGTGCACTTCAGATAGCTGACAGTGCCATATGTGCTCTGACCCTGGCAGAGGGCAGGTAGTATGAAGGATTGGGTGCAGTGCAGTAAGAGATCCCTGATGGTAATCTCTCAGTCCTCGCCTGCCTACAGAGGTTGTGCCATCCTAACCAAAAATGTGAAGTTAAACAGATGTAGATAACTGGCCTTAGTGGGGACACTCTGCATGAGTGGTAAACCTGGCTTACTTTCGTTTAGCTGCAGATGCTAAGGTTTAAACCCATGTAACATGCCCCACACAGAGTTGCACTGGGTTAGCTAAATCAGTTTAATGGCACCCCTTTATTTCCCCTGCTGCTTTTTGTGTGTGTGTGTAGAGCAGGTCTCGTGCTCACAGAGCCCCTTTGATCCAGATTGCCTTCCCAATGTCCCCAAAGGATCTGCCAGACATATACCCCTTCCCCCTCTGAAAGGCAGGGGCAACCCATCTGTTGGGAACCGCTCTACTTGACTAGCTCAGGACAGGGCCTCTGAGATTCCCACCCAGAGCTGAACTTTCCCAACATTTCAGGAGATTTGGATGCAGGGTTTTGATTCATCCATTATAAATGGCCCCTCCGGTTGTGGTAGGTGAAGCCTGAATCCCCATTCTCAACACCCCCAAGCTGTAAAGCACGCACATTTTGTGGCTTGATCCCATGTCTAGCTGGAAGCAGTTGCTGCCATACCTTTTCCTGGCAGTGTTCCTTGGCTGGTGAGGGTGGCTGTGCGTTGTGCCGACACCCAGCCTCTTTCTCTTTCAGTGCCTTGGTGGCGGAGCCGTGCTCAGTCCCGGCAGAGAGGGACTCTTTATAGAAGCTTCCCACCAGCTGATTAAGGAACCGGCACTGAGGGCCTCCATAGGGGGCTTCTTTCAGTCCTCACAGGCCTTGCCTGCGGTCGGGGGGAGGCTGAGGGGGTATTGGAAGGGGTGCTCTATCTAGAGCACAGGAGGACTCAGTCTGGGGCATGGAACTCTACTAATCGGCTTGGCATGTTTTCTCCTCTTCCCCCAGGATTGTCCTCAGTTGCTCCAGGCAGACAAGATCCTGGTGCCGGTGGAAGTGATCAAGCCAATCACCCTGAAAGCCAAGAACCTGCCACAGCCGCAGTCGGGGCAGCGGGGCTATGAGTGTATCCTGAATATCCAGGGCAACGAGCAGCGGGTCCCCGCCCTGAGGTTCAACAGCTCCAGCGTGCAGTGCCAGAACACCTCGGTGAGGGAGCCCTGCGGGCAGTGGGGTGAGGGGAAGGAGCCCCACGGTACTGGTGTGGTGGGAACCCTGAAGGAAGGTGACAAATTCCTAGTTTCCATCCTGGGTTTACTGCAGGGAACAAGCTGCTCCCACATCAGCCCCACACATCAGCCCCACAAATCAGACGGGCCCCCTGCTGCAGCTCAGCGAGCATCTTGCCCTCATTCCCAGGAGCTCCCGTGGCCTTGCTGGAGATCGTGGGTTAATCTGCTGCCCGGGACACGAGGGAAGCGCTGGCTAACAGCTGGGAGGAAGCTGCTCAGGCTGCCCTCGCACAACTGCTATTGCACTTCGACCCCTGCCCATCCAGTGCTGGGCTCCGCTACCCGCATGGCCCTGCCAGTGCACCTCAGGCCAGGCATTAGGGCCTTAACCTAAGACTTGGGAGAGCTGGGTTCAAGTCGCTGTTCTGCCACAGGCTTCCTGTGTGACCCCGGGCAAGTCACTTAAGCCCAGATCCTCAAAGGAAGTTATGCTCCTAACGCCCATTGAAATCAATGGGAGTCCGGCCCACCCTCTCTGCTTCAGTTCTCCATCTGTAACGGGGCTAATACACTTCCCTGCCCCCTGGCGGGTGTGAGGAGGAATCCATTACAGATTGTGAGGTGCTTTGAGATCTGTTGATGAGAAGTGCTAGATCAAAGCTAGGTTTTATTACTATATCCTCTGCTTTCAAAGTCCTGGGGCACCAGGCACAGCTAATTCTTGGGATTACAACGCTGGGTGCCGCACACTACTCAGCCAAAGCACTTCAATCCTGATTTGCAGCACCCCTTGCTGTAGCGACGCTGGGGTGCTGTCCACTACTCTGTCAGTTCTCTTCAACTCTCATGCATCTGCCTCTGTTATTCCAGTCCCAACCTACCACTTCTCCTAGGCCCTCCCATTTCATTCCGATGCCAGGTTATGACCAGAGTGGAGTACTTCTGCAGCATCTTCTATCCAATGAGCTCAAAGAGCTGTACAGACATTAATTAAGCCTCAAAACCCCCTATCAGTGAGGGAGGGAGGTATCATCATCTCCAGTTTGCAAATGGGGAAACTGAGGCACAGACAGTTGAAGGGAGTTGCCCAAGGTCACCCAGCAGGTGAATAGCAGAGCCTAGGCTAGAACCCAGTCTTAACACCTAGTCCCCCACTCCCCACTAGCATAAGCGTCCTGATATGCTAAGTTTGTCCTGCAGGAGAAATCCAAAGAGATGAAGCATTTGTTCAGAAGGGCCATAACTTGGAATCCAAAGCAGCAGCTGCAAAGGTTTCACATAGTAACGGGAAGAGTCAAGGTTAACACAGTCAGTACCATGGCGATGGGGCCAAGTGAGAACCAGACAGATGGACAGACAAAGAAGAGTGACTCACTGTATGACTTTGGGCAAGTCACTTTGCCTCTGCGTGCCTACATTTCCTCCAGCTGTGACCCAGGATGTAGCCCTGCCCTGCCCTGCCCTGCCTCACCAGGTGGATGTGAGGACCGACATGTTGTTATCATAGGAGTAAAATCCCTGATTTCTTACTGGAGCTGGTTTTACAGCACTGGGAAGTGAGTGTGGGAGAGGTCTTTCAAGGCAGGAGGTTGCCCAGGCCGGGCAGTTTCTTGTACAGATTTTGCTGTATTATTCTTATTTGATAATTTATTACTCAAAGACTTAATTACAGGCACCATCCCCTTCACCCCAGCTCCAGTGCTCAAACTCAGGCAGCATTTGGTAAGGTCCCACACTACGTATTCTGTTGCATTAACCAGCTTGTTGAAGATTATCGGCAGTTAACTGCATTTCATGATCAGTTACAAAGGAACATTTCTCCCTCCAAGCCCCTATTTGTCCCCTGCTTCCATTACTGGGGAGAGCCCGAGTTCAGGATTTCACAGAAATTTGTGCTTTGAAAAATGAAGACCCCATTAAACACCTTCCATTTCCTTTCATATGAGTGAAAGCTGCGAGTTAAAAGGAGTATGTCAGGGATTGGCTAAGGTCTGTATATCGGGCCATAAAGCCGTAGTGGGGAGAGAAAGCAGCCAGCCGGTCTACTCCATGAATCCCCAGAGACACTCAGGCCTGGCTCTTGGCTATTTCCATATCAATCTGGCGATGGATACAGAGAATCCAGTGCTGAGCAGAGGTGCTGGATTGACAGCCCTGGAGACTAAGGTCAGGATTTTCAAACATGCCCAGTGACATAGAGTGTCTCCATTTTGGGGGGTCCCAGCTTGAGACCCCTTACCTGGGCATGGGGAGCAGCAGGGCAGGCTTCCCCCACATGCCCTCACCAGGGTGTCTACAGAGACTCCCCTCCAGGTGAAAATGACCTTCTATCTGCATGGCCCATGCAGGCCTTGGGTTCCTTGCTGAGACTGCCCCGAGGGTCCCACTGGGGCTCCATTGTGCTGACGGGTTTCATTACGTCCATATCTGTCCCCAGGAACTGGACTCATCCACCCATCCATTTCGTATGAACTTTGAGCTCTTCAGGGCAAGGTGCATCTGCTTGTGCTGGTGGTGCCAGATCCTCCATTCCCGCCAAGCTGATCTCAGAGCAGGTGGTTTTAGTCCACCCTTGTGCCTCCCAGATTCTGTTGCCTTCTGGGAGCCAGGATGGTCCCAGGCATAAACTAGAGCGGGCCTAGGGATTGACCTAACCTGCACCCTTCTACAAGAGCCCCTCTGCAGGCTGTGGCAGCAGTCCAGAACACCAGGGTGCAGCGTGCTCTAACCACGCTCCTTATTTCCCCCACTAAGCCCCGTCCTTCCCCTGACACCCTCCCGCACACCCCACACAGAAAGCTGAAAGGAGAGCAGCGTGAGGCCATTCCAGCAACGCTCCACCACCCGCTTTGCTGTGGGTATTTATCAGTGGCCAGCTGTATGGTTCCTATAGGCTCCCCGTAGGGAAGCCCAGACTCAGAGCCTGTGATTGCCGCCAGACTATAAGTAAGAAAAAGGCACTGCTCAGCTGATAACCTCCAGTCACAACTGACCAGTTCATCCAAGGCAGTGCATGAAATGCTCCGTATCCCACAGCCCCTGCCTCAGTGTCCCCATTGCAGAAGAATGGAATTGGAAGGGTTTTACAGTTACTATGATTATCTGAGCTGGCTCAGAGCCCGGCTGGGTTTATTTCCCCCCTCCCTGCTGCACTTTTCTATTCAGACAAACATACTTTCCAGGCTGTGGCTCTTACGCTCTGATTTTTTTCCCTGGTTGACGGTAGCTCTTGCATTTGGAGATCGAATGCGCCACTCCAAGCCTCTAGGAGGCCGAAAGAGACACAGAAGGGAGAGCCATGCAGAAGGAGATGCATTCAGGTCACTAGAAAATAGAACAGAGGAGCTGAATGCCAGCGTTGGTGGTGCATAGCACTGATATTAGAGATGGGGATTCTGTGGTCCCGGCTCGCTCATTATTATTTTTTTCCCTTGGGAATTAGTATTCAGCTTAGAACTCGGGAGGAATGACGAGCACCAGCCACTCTCTGAAATGTTGCCCAGCTTTAGCAACTGCTGCACTGAATAGTTTACAAATTAGATTAGCCCTCTGCAAGCTGGGCCTTGTGAAGAGTGCTCCTGAATGGCATCAGCGCGGGAGGAGTCTGACTTAGGAGGGGATGCAGAAGAGGGTAGGAGTGTCTGGGGCGCTGTGCATGGATGCGCGTGACAGGGAGGGGACAAGGGTGTGTGTTCTGCCAGTGGGCACATGGGGTGGGTGTCAGTCTCGTGCCTGGGCATGTGATAGAGCTGTGATTTGCTGCCTCTTTTGGCCTGTGATCTTCAAGAAGGCCAGAAGCCAATGCATCCATGGCACACAGGGTGTGTCTAGTCTACAGTCCCCAGGTGTAGACATTCCCGAGTTAGCAATGATCTAGCTAACTTGGGACTGGAGCAGTAAAGCCACAGCAGCGTATGCGTCAGCCCCTGTGTGTGTCTCTGTGTGTGAGAGGACAGGCCATCTGAATCATTGCCATTGCCAGGATGGTGACTGTGTATTTAGTATGCTTCCCCTCGCCTGGAAATGAAAGAGCTGGCTTCCTACTGCATGTAAGGCCTCTGCTGTTAAAATGACCCAATCCTGCCACCTACCCCGGGTGGTCCGTATACTGGCCTGGTCGATAACTAGCTGTAAGGGAAGCATAGCTGCTTAGTAATTACAAAGTTTAGCCGGGGGGAAGGGAAGGGAAGGGAGATTTTGGGTTTAGAATGTCCTGTGGCTAAGCATGGCTGGAGTCGTCCAAAGAGATACCAGTCATATTACATGGCACAGCCTGCCCTTCAAAGACGTGCACAAGGTAGCTCCTCAGCCGAGCGAGCTAAGGCAGTGCTGTTAAATAACTCACTTAAGGCCCAGGCTTGAAAACCCTCGCACTGATCTTCACCTGGGAGTCATGAACCCGGAGACTCCTGCATTCTTTGGAGAAGGAGCGCATCTTGATTTCTGATGTACTGGACAGCTTCCTGCAGAACACCAATGGGGATTCTTCTCTGCTCTTCGCAGAGGGGAAG
Organism: Emydura macquarii macquarii; assembly: GCF_026122565.2. Classification (NCBI taxonomy): domain Eukaryota; kingdom Metazoa; phylum Chordata; order Testudines; family Chelidae; genus Emydura; species Emydura macquarii. The sequence continues at coordinate 5,721,226 of NW_027133607.1, read as the reverse complement.
TCAGTGACTTGCTCTCTACCAAGAACATGTAGGAGTCAGTGGCAGAGCCAGGGCTACACCCCAGAAGTGACTATTTCAGACTGGCCACCTAGAGCTGCTGTGCTCCCTGCTACCAATCCCATCCGCCAACCAGGGCACGTACCGTGACTGGAAGTGGCCAGTTAGCCCTGGATGGTCCATTCCAGCAACCCCGCTTCTATTACTCACTCAGTAGTCAGTGACTCACTCACTCAGTCAGCCAGCCCCTCCCATCTGGGTGGTCCATCGGTTGCTCAGATGGGTTTTTGTTTTATTTCTGAGACAGGCCCCACTAGCTCTTCCAACACAAAAAAAGAAATGCTAGGCCCAATTTCTGATCTCAGTCATGCTGGTGTAAATTGGGAGTCATGAGAGCTGCTTAGAATTTACACGGGTGTAGCTGAGATCAAAATCAGGCCCTACCTCCATTGGCTTTGTGGAGTTACTCTGGATTTACATGGAGGTAGCTGAGATCCGAATCAGGCACTCTCATTTTAAATAGAGAAGTTTTTCTAAATAGTTCCAACTTCAATTAAGACGTGTCCTGAGGACACCAGGATGAGATCAGTCTCTCTGGTGGCTGTCAGTGATACTGTACGCACCTCTGGCACTGGAATGCCTAGTCCAGCTCTGCCTGGCTATCCGGCCTTCGTGGAGATATTTCATTTAATAACAGCAATAAGTCACGCCAGGCAGTGCATTTCAGGGCAATTATTGCTCTTGTCAGGTGGTTTGAGCCTCTCAGCCTGGGCCTCGTACTCCATCACATCACCCAAGGCATGCAATTATCACCCAGACAGACCCTGCCTGCCATTACGTATTGCACTTATTAAACTGGCCCAAGAGTGATGGGATGAAAGGAAAGCAAGGAACATTTCGGAGGTGTGTTGAAAAAAAAATATCAGGACGAATGGCCGTAAGGGTGAGATCTATTAGAGTGGGGAACAGTCTCCCACAGGGGAAGCAGTGGAAGCCCCGTTGCTTGCAGTCATTGAAGCTAGACCGGCCAAACCACTCAGCAAACATTATGCACAGGCAGCCGGGGGATGGCTGTAGGTGACCAGAAAGGTCTTTGCCATCACTAACTCCTGTGATCTATGGACACTCACCCACTTTATGTGATCTTCCCCACTGGCTGGCCCCAGCACTCTCAAGCCGCGTGGACTGATCTTTGCAGTTAATTACCTACCAGTGCTTTATCTTCTTCCTCCTTGTGCCCTGCACACGTGAGCCTCAGCGCTGCGTGCTTGAGACCTCCATGTAGCTCAGCACCTGGTGAAAATGAGCTGCTTTAGCGGGAACTTAGTGCACTTGAGTTAATGATCTCAGGAGTGTTTGACTGGGTAGTGCAGAGAGAGAGTGGGAGATATTGTGATCCTGTTTACAGGAGACATTAGAGCTGCTTTCCTGTGTGTAAATCAAAGATTGACAGGGGGTGGGCTCTCACACACATATCGTAATTCAGTATTAATAGTTATTATTTGTTTGTATTAAAGTAACATCTAGAAGGCCCAGCCTAGGGGCTAGATGCTAGGAGCTTCATAGATCAGACAGACCAAGGTGGGAGAACAGAGGGATTACTATCCCTGATTTATGGGTGGGGAACTGAGGCAGAGTCAGATTAAATGACTTGCTCAAGGTCACACAGGGAGTCTGTGGCAGAGCCAGACTCAGTTTCCTGAATCTCAGCCCTGAGCCTTAGCCACAAGACCACCCTCCCTCTTTCTTACCACACTCGGGACACAGGAGCAACTACTAAAATCAGAATAAAGTGCAGCCTCTCTGGGGATGTTTCCTGCTCCTTGTGGAGGCCAAGCCTTGGGTGGAGAGATGATGAAACACTTTGGCCTCGTGGCATTTCCCTGGGTGTGCAGGTCTGAGCTTATCCACAAAGGGGATTTGTCCTGTGATCTTGACCTTTGATCTTTCTCTGTGAAAGCTGGTGGCTTGGTTCCCTCTGCGTGTGTGTGCACAACTAACTGCACGTGCCTGGGTCTGTGGAAATACACAGCCTTGTACGTCTGCTAGACTGATGTTGGGTTTTTTAATTAAGGATACTTGAGGTAATAAAATCCCCACAGACTCCATCAAGGTTTCATAGCTCCAGGCTCAGGCTGGGTTTACACATGAATGTGTAAAGCAGTCACGGAGAACAGATGTTAAATCAAGACGAGTAACATATGGACCCTGTTAAAGAACCATTTGTGCCCCCTTCATCCCCATACACACACCTCCCAGCACTGCATCTCCTGAAAATGCCATAATGTCACTACATAAATCCATGCTACGCCCACACCTCGAATACTATGGTCACCCCATATCAAAAAAGATATATTAGAACTGGAAAAGACAAGGGCAACAAAAATGATGAGGGGTATGGAACAGCTTCCATATGAGGAGAGATTAAAAAGACTGGGACTGTTCAGCTAAGAAAATAGATGACTAAGAGGGAGATAGGCTAGAGGTCTATAAAATCATGGATGGTGTGGAGAAAATGAATAAGAAAGTGTTATCTACCCCTTCACATAACACAAGAACCAGGAGTCACCCAAAAGTACATCTTCACTCAGCACACTGTCAAGTTGTGGAACTTGTTGCCAGGGGATGTTGTGAAGGCCAAAAGTATAACAGAGTTCAAAAAAGAATGAGATAAGTTGATGGAGCACAGGTCCATCAATGGCTACTAGCCAAGATGGTCAGAGATGCAACCCCACGCTCTGGGTGTCTCTAAACCTTTGACTATCAGAAGCTGGGACTGGATGGCAGGGGCTGGATCATTAGAAATTGCCCTGTTCTCTTCATTCCCTCTGAAGCATGTGGCACTGACCACTGTTGGCAGACAGGATACTGGGCTAGATGGACCATTGGTCTGACCCAGTATGGCCATTCTTATGTTCTGCATTTGGTGAATTACATAGCACTTTGGTTTCCTGCACTCTTTCCCAGTTGCAAACGCTGGAGTGGTTTCCCCTTATTGCATTTCAGGAAGAGAGGCAGTGCGGGCTTGTGAATGGTGTCTGGTGCTAGGAGGCGGGAAAACCTGGTTGCTCATTCCATCTCTGCTACTGATTCTTTGTGTAACCTTGGGCAAGTCACTTCACTTTGGTTTCCCCATCTATAAAATGAGGGGTGGGGGGTTGGATTAAACAGTTAATGTTTGTAAAGTTCTGTTATTTAGCAATTGATTTGATTTTACTGTTCTACTCCCAGCCTCTCTCTAGACACAGAAATAATCAGAGTTTAACCATCCATGCACCAACCAGCCATTCTGCTTAGAGTGCTTTGTGGTTTAAGGATTTAAACTATGTAAAGGGACTGTTGCAAGAAGCTATTTGGTATATGTCACAGGGATGCTGTGTAACTGTATATATGTAAATATCTAGCTAGTAGATAAAGAGCCAGTAGATGGTACTCAAGAATGTATATGTCGTTTCTGGAGTTTGTAGGACCGATAAAACTTCTTGTGCTCTGCAAATGGCTTCCTCTGGCAGCGATTCATCAGCTCTTAAATATTGAGCCACATTTTTGGAAAGGGCAGCCTCTCTTTTGCAGGTGCAATTTGAGCCCCTAAAATTTGTGCTTGTTGTTTTGCACCCACATTCGACCTGTGGATGTGACTCAGGATGTTAGAGGCAGAAGTGCTGAGATTTGCATCCACTGTTAATTTTGCTGGCACAAAGTTACCAATACTGATTTTACAGGGGCAAATTATTCCTGCCAACTGGAAAGTTAACAGACCCAGGGAGCTGTGAGCAAACTTCAGAGTCAAGAGCCTTTCACTGAGAATGGACCAAATACGCCAATCCAGTATCTGCTAGCTGAGGTGTCACAGCAGAACTGCACTGTCAGGCTAACGCAAAACAGGGCTCAAGTGGGACGTAAGTGGTGCCAAGGGCTAATGCTGATCCAGACCCAGATGTCCAGACCCAAACCATTGCTGATGAGAGGCAGCACTTTCAATGCACCTGAAAAGCCTCTGGTGCATCGGTGTAACATGTTCCCTGACTGCAGTAGAGACAAGTGAGCAGGCAGTAGCACTGTGCACCTGCTGCATTCTCCAAGTACCCATGACGAGGGCATTGCTGTGACAGTGTCTGGTGGTGACAGAGGCCTGGAAAATGGCTGGGAACTTTGAATGTGCTAACTTGGGTTCTGTCAGGTTCTTAACCTTTGTATAGGCCCAACAAATTGCTTCCAACAGACTTCTGGGCCTAAAAGGGCCTTCTTCAGGTGTTTTCTATCTACCTGGGATCCTGTTCAGAAGAGGACAGTCTCCATGGCCCGTTGGGATCAGTTCTGCTCCATGTGTGCAGCAGCTCTCATGAATGTCAATAGGAGTGAGCTGTGCATAGCAAGAAAAGAATAGACCCTATCTAATACCCCGGGGAAAGCTGCACTCAGCAGTGTACAGAAACAAACCCTGACGGTATGAGTTTTCCTGACCACAGTAACCTTGCCTCTCCACCACAGATCCCAGAGATTGAAAGGCTCTTCTCTGTACCCTCCAGCCTACTCGGTACATGTTCTTAGGTCCTGACCCATGCCCACTGAAGTCAATAGAATGACTCTCATTGACCACAGTTGGCTTTGGATTGGGGCCTCAATGAGCTGGTGACTCCTAGTCAAACCAGGAAAGCTGGACGGAGTGTCTTGTGTCCTTTGTCTTGTTTTGTTAATGGCTTTGTCCCAAAAGGCATCTACCCCCTTGAGAATGGACTTCAAACCCAGGACAGTGATGGCAAGTTTAGCAACTCTGAGGTCAGATCCTCAGCTGGTGTAGATAGGTGGAGTCAAAGGAGTTCTGCCAAGATAGATCTGTGAATGCCATTGTTCATTCCCTCTTCCAGAGTCCTGTTCCAGATCAACTCTGCTGAGCTAACAAGTCAAAAATGTCATCCCTCACCCCACAATCTCAAGGGCTGTAAACAGCCTGACGTCCTCAGTGAATCGAAGTCTCTGGGTGAGGCAGCATGGGACCCTGCTGGCTGGTCCCTGCTTTCTTGGCTCTGCAGTGCTAACTCCCAACGCACACAGGGAGATGATCTGTCGAGGCAGAAGGTGCCATGTTGTACGAGTCACTCATCTGATTAGATCTGTGTTTTAAAAGTCCCCCCTCCCCAGTGCTATGTACAGCCCAGGAAGGCGCCTTATTATTCATAGTGAGCTGGCCCTGACAGAAGTGTCTGCTTCACACTGGAGCTGCTGCAGCAACCGAATAGCCAGCTGGCATCTCATTGGCATGAGGGAGCGACAGGACAGTTCTGCCTCCTTAGAGCCATCCTGTGCAATGAACAATATGCTTCAGCCTTCGCTGTTTGAGGAATAAGCCTGCCCTCCCTCCAACTGGCTTTCATTAGTCTGGTGTGAGTCCTTTTTTGTCGTCAGACAATTGTGTCTGCAAAGGCAGCCTCAGACAGAGCAGCATGCTCAGGGTTTAGTCAGAACAAATTGACACATTTCACTGTCTCATAAAGATGAAGGCTCCTTTTGGAAGCTGGCTGGGCACCTCCCCATGCAGTGATTCGAGCAGAGGGGGGATACACAGACTAAAGACATGCAGTGGGAAGGAGCCGGCTCACCTGGGGAGGTGATGCATTAATTGGCTTTCCCTGTGATCTTTTCTGATCGGAATCCATCTCTTAGGGCTTTCCGGACTTTAACTCATTCCTACAATGGTGCGAAGAGGCAGGGAAGTATCTTTATCATCATCTCACAGGTGGGGAAGTTGAGGCCCAGGGAACCAAAGTGACTTGCCCAAGATGAAGCAGCAAGTCAATAGTGTAGCCTGATCTATAGATTATATTGATTACTTAAGAATCCCCAGTTTTCACTTCGAAGGTTGACAGGTTCTTGTCCCAAGATCAGGCCCAGTATTATTCAAATTATTATATAGATGGGAACCCCGACATGCACAGTTACAACACTCACACTATAGGAACTCTTCTATAATTACAAGTAGTTTATTAATACATTCAGCACAGTCACAACCCCCCCCCCCCCAACTCAGTAAGGTAGATAGAGATACAATAAAATGTACATCTGCACATCCCTATACTCACACCATCCCTTGTAGAACAACGTGAAATGTTAGCCATCATCTTCCCCCTCATTCCCAGCAGCCATCATTCCGACACCTCCCAAGGACTACATCTCTTTCTCCTACTGCCCCGAGGCTGGGATGTAACTTTTACAATATGATACGCTGACGCTGCTCTTTGATGTATATTCAGGAGGGGATTTTCCCTTTTTTCCTTATTTGTCTTTTCTCACTTTACTGAAGTTGGAGTGTCCTTCTCCTAGAGGTTAGTATATCAACGATCTCAACTTATTATCATGTACATCAATTCGTTACCACGGCCCTTTTATGGTTAGGAATCTGTGCTGTAGTTCATGTAGCTGTTATGTACGGCAATTCGTTGCCTTGACACTCTTGTGGTTGGATCATGTACCTGTGGTTAGAAAGTCTTCTTACACACGCTATTTTCAGCTCCCTAGTTCTTGGGATTTTCGTTTGGGCCATTTATCTGTTCAAAGTTCAGAGGCCTTAAGCCTTATGTTAACTTGCTGAAGCTAATGTCTTACAGGATACAGGCCTGTAGGTTCCTTGCGTTACTGCTGAATATAATGGAAAGCAGTATGTAATGTGAGTATAATAAAGTAATGATGTAGTCTATGGGCTACAATAGGAGCTTAGGGGCTTTCTCTGTCTTTTCTCAACAGGAAGAGGCAGGCCCCTTTTAATCATAGTTTCAGTTAGTGATGCCAGAGGCTTTGAAAGGTTTGGCTAAGTGCTCCAGAGTTCAGACACTTATCAAACTCTCTTGGGTCCCTCAAACTGGGCTGGCTGAGAGAAGTGCAGTGTGTGCTGCTGTACAGATTATCGCTGCCTGGCCAATGTGGGATAGTGATTAGCGCATAAACATAGGCACCAGGACTCCTGAGTTCTAGTCTCAGCTCACACTTACTCACGGTGTGATGCTGGTCAAATCACATCATCTCTCTGTGCCTCAGTTTCCCCTGTAAATGGGGATGTGAGCAGCTACCTATCTGAGAAGGTGTTATCAGCTTTAGTTAACTGGTGCTTGTAAAGTGCTTTGAGATCTACAGATGTGCAGTGAATCCATTCCTCAGTTTCTCTGTCCAGCAGCTCTGTCTCACAGGCTGTTCTCCTGGCCTGCCTGTGGAAAATCAAGGTTCTGAGGAGAGGCCGTTTTGCATTATCCCACATTTTATTCCAAGTGACTCTGAGAAGTGTCATCAAAATGCTAATACTGAATAGATTGGCGGGTGCAGCTACACAGTACAGGGTACTGCTATCCTGCGAGCACTCTTTACCTCCATGGTAACCACACAGCTCTTACCCATAAATACCTTGCAACTAAATTGTAATCACAGGTTCCTGCAGATTACGGGCTAACTGCGTTTAGCTTGCTCAGAAAGAAATTACCACATAACTAGCACTAATTCTACTGCCATGGGCAGACATCATCATATGCCTTTTACCCTGCAATTACGTGACAGTTAGTAGTGCTGGGAGAACCCACCTGCAAAAGGTTCAGAGTCCTGGCTTCTGCACAGCCGTTTGGTCTGGAAATCAGGCTGGGAATCTCATGTGAGTGGGTGATCCTGCAGGGTCGCCAAACCTTTCCAGTGCATTTGAGTGGGCCAGAAATACCACGGGCCAACTGACTTTGTGTTCAGTCCGTACCCAGGCAAACTCCCATTGATGTCAAGTGGGAGTTTGGCCCACGTGTGGATGGAGCAAAACTTGAGTAAGCGCACCAGAGTCCATCTCCATGGAAACCACCTTTCTTGTCGCTTGTCAGCAGTTCTGCTTCCTGGCTTGTCCGGAACCAGGAAATGCAAGAGTCAGCCTAAAAATAATGGGTTAGAAGGAGAGAGGCACAAGTGTGACTCAGCCTCCGGAAAGGTTCCCAGTTGAGTTTGAGTTGAACGTTCAGATCAGCTCTGAATCCCTTTTCTCATCCCTGACAATAGCTTGCCCTCCTCTTAAGAGTAGGCTCCAGAACTAGGATGGAAGCTGCTGCTCAGCCCAGTTTGACTATCAGGTTCTGCTTCACAGGCCTCCTTCCAAAGCAGGAAAAGTTTCCTGCAGCATCTGGCCAAGAGCGTAAGCACCAGCTCCCTGCCAGCATGGGACGGCACAATACCAGGCTGGTCCTTAACAGTGTGAGCAAGAAGGTCGTGCAGTATGGACCCCAGAGGAATGGCCAAGGGACCGGCACTGCAGAGATTCAAGAAGAGACACAAGAACCTGACTCCCATTGAAGTCAATGGGAGTTAGGCACCTAGATATTTGAGGATCTGGGCTATATGCCTTGGGCTGTAATCTTAGTTCTCGGCAGCTAATTAGAAGTGGTCTGTGTGATGGGATCTCCGGCTGGAGTCATTAGCACCCTGACGCACTCCTGCCTAGGAATCCTACTCAGGCTTGGGTACCGCAAAATGTAGCCGTTCAGGGGCCTAGAAGGGGCAGGAAGGGTCATTAACCGATAAAAAGCCATCAGGCCAGTTAAGAAGACTTGCCTGCCTTTTCCCAGGGGAGTGCTGGGCAGAGCTGGCTCAGGAGAGGAACCCCATAGTCCTAACCCAGAGCTCTGGGTAGGATCAGGACTTCATTCAAGCCCCACAACCAAAGAGTGACTTTGTGTTTGTTTGTAAGATTAAAGGCAGGGTCAACCACAGTTTAAGTGTAACTTTAACTAGTAAAAAACTGACCCCGTGCTTGCTGCACGAATTGCCGTGCTCCAGGTGGGCTGCCACAGTCTAGTGATGGGTGAGGACCCCATGGGGAAGCACTCTGGCCTTGGTGACTCGGTCGCTGGTGATCTTCCTTCTGCATAAACATGGAAGCAATCATACCGCGTGTTATTAAGGGGCACGGAGGTGCAGTCTTGTAGATGAGATATAAAACCCATATTCTCACCACTTGTGTCGGTTGAAAACCCTGGTCTGAAGAGTAGGGATGTTTGCCTTGGTGGCCTGGCAGAATTCCACTTCCAGTAACTGTTCTGCTTGCTTAAAATCCCCCTTCCAGCGTCAACTCGGTCCAGTGTTCTTCACATCCTGTCCTGATCTGCTGTGTAGTGTTGCTGAGCCCTGTTAAACAGCTGTCCCCTTCCATCCCAAAGGCGGCTGCGTTTTGTACCCAGCTTGTAATATATTTTCTGTCTCTTTGAGGTGGAAGATGCTATGCAAATGTGAGATGCCGTGATATGGCACAGTGGGCAGTTCTGTGAAATGCAGTAAAATGAGCGCTTGGCTGTTGGGCTGGTCTTTCTGATCTGCCTATAATTGTCTGAATCAGTTCTAAGGATTGTGATGCTGTCTGGGAATAAGTCTTCTCTAGCTGATGTTGGGTTGATTTTTATGGGATTATTCTGATTTCAGCACCAATCCCCATGCAGATGCACCTTGGAGATTTTCCCAATACCTATAAAGTATACCTCTGAAATGTGCCCAATTCTTTAGAGATACACCCAATAACTGGAAGGGACACTCCACAGGTATATGCAGCAACAAGAAAACAAAACTAATCCCTTGAAAGTTCACCTCAGAGATGCACTCAACACCAAATACAAAAGCTACAGGGTACACCTCAGAGATAAACCCAACAGCTGGACAGCACACCTCAGAGATACATGTGAAATCAGGAAGACACACCTAAGAGATACACCTAACTCCTAGGATGTTCTCTTAAATGCCAGCGCCTAGGGCCATCACACATTGAGAGCGGGAGAGCAGTTCCCTCCACTGAGAATGGCTGGTCACCATCCCTCTGCGAGCTCAGCAGTGAGAGTCCCTGCAGTCAGGGCGTGTGGGGAGGGAAAGTGAAGGCACCATGGCCCATGTCCATGGGGCTGCCCCCAGCAATGGGCGTGATGTTGTTTTGTTTTTCTCTCCCGTTTTTAGTATTCATATGAAGGGATGGAGATTAACAGCCTGCCGGTGGAGCTGACAGTCATGTGGAATGGGAATTTCAACATTGACAACCCAGCGCAGAACAAAGGTAAAGAATTATTTCAACTTGTCCTTGGAAGCGGTAACCTTAGCAACGGACCACATCACTCCACACACTTAACAAAGCAGCCACCATTTATCTGCGCAATGTACCTCATGGTTGTTCTGTGCACACCGTAAATGACTAATTTCTGTGCTCTGTGTTTTGTCTTCGAGCACCTGAGAAGTCTGACTCCCCTCCCCGATCTCCCTCCACCTTCTCTGCTTCCTCCTCCCCCTCCCTGTCTTCACTTGTGTCCCTCTCGACTCCCCCATCTCCTTCCCCTTCCTTCTCTCCCTCTTCACCTCCCCTTTAATAAGGCTTTGCAAGTTAATGCTCCCCCAGCTCGGCTGGTCTCCATTCAGATGCAAGGTGATAATGAGCAGGGAGGGAGGGGGCAGTGTGCCAGGGAGGAAAGGTTGAATGAAGTGAAGTGATAATGGAAAAGGACTCAGACCCGCTCCTGGCCAGAGATCCTGGCTCCAGTTAATTGCAGCAGATGGCACGGGGCTGATCTGCCTGTAGCTGGGCGGCTATCACGCATTCAGCCACATCCCAGTGACAAGCACATTAGATCAGAGTTTCACTGGAGCTGGATTTTCCACTCCCTCCCCAGCCTTTCCTTCCATCCTGCCCTTTGCCCTCAGTGGCCCTGGGCTCCACCTCCTCTCAGCTCCTCTCTCGCCTTCCATCACTTTCCTTTTCCTCACTCTACGCCCCCCCTGCTTAGAGGTTTTCCTTTCCCCCCTCTCTTCCCCTTTCCTGCCCCCCGGCTTCTTCCCTCCCTCACTTCTCCTCTTTTCTACTTCTTTCCTCCTCCTCAGCTCTCCACCCTTTACTTTCCTTACATCACCCCTGGCTGGGGGGTTTGGATGTGGTTCTCTCCAGAGCCTGCCAATGCTGCACTGAGGGAGTGGTGATTGGAGAGTGACGGGAGGGCGACACGCCTTCTCCCCCATAAGCTGCACCCCTTTCCCCTCTTCTTCCCCCTGTCTGCGCCTCCGTGGTCTCTGTTCCTCCACTGGATCCCCCGTGCATCTGTTTTCTTCCCTTCACACTGTCACGGATGCTGATAATAAATTAGTGACAGGTGACAAGTTCTTCCAAACTGCAGGATGGCTTGTTCAGTGTGCCATGTCCCGCCTCTCTGTGGGCAGCTTTGTGGCAGAGCACTTTGGAGCTGCTCTCAGCAGGCTCCAAGCAGGCAGAGCAGCCTCTGTCCATGCAGCCCAGGGCTGCCTGGGTTGCTGTACAGGAGTCAGGTTCAATGCACAGGAGGGGAAATAGCAAAGGATCTTGGTGCTCCATTAATCATTGAGAGTCCCTGGTGAGTGATGAGCTCTGTACATCCCTAGAACAAGGACAGTGGCAGGGCAAAGCTTCCCCCAGCCAGCTCCCCTCTCTGTATCTCAGTCCTTTCTCTCTAAGGGATGAGAAGGGAGTCCATTGTCCACCCAGTCCTGGCCCTCTCTGATGAAGCTGCTAGGAGAGAAGGCCATCCGTGAAGTCCATGTCTGTCCACTATCTCCTGGACTGTGACCACCAGCACAGTGGCCCCAGAGCAGCTGTCAGATAGTTGGTCACCACCAATCTGGACTACGTATGAATCCTCAGGCTAGAGGGAAAAGATCCCCAAACCCATTACTGATCCACTGAGCCGGATTGTCCTTCCCTTGAATTGTTGTCTTTTGAAAGTCAGTGGCATGGAGAGTAATGGCTATTGACTGTGTAGAAGGCGTCAGAGGGGTTTTCCATCAGTGGCATATTAATGACCAAGTTAATGGTATAATTTTCACAACGGGAAAAGCCAGCCCTTCTAATCAGCTGTTCTAAAAGCACTTTGCCTGCCTCAGCGTGCTCTTAGCCTGAGCCGTGCTGCAGTCTGCAGAGACACAAACTGTTCCATATGGAGACTACAAGCTCTTAATGGCAAGCACCTGCCTATGCCGTGATCAGCAGCCACTAGGGGCTGTACAAAGAACACCACCCTGCAAGGATGCTCACTGCTCAGCATCACTGGATTACCCAGTGTCATGGGACTCGACTCAGCACACTTAGCATAGCCCGCAGGCTCATTGGTTGGAGTCTGACAGACAGACAGACTGACTGAGTGACTCCGAGAATGAGTGCGGATCCCACCCCAGAGTGGCCCACTGCAAGCTCCGTTAGGACAGGGCACTCAGTAATGTTGAACACTGGCCTTTCCTCTCTGGAGATGGGAGCCCAGATTTTGGCCGAAGTCACCGATGACCGTGGGGTTTGATTGGCCCAGCCAAGTCAGATGGGTGTCCCCATCACCAAACCACCCTACTGCTCCATACCACTGCCAGACTCTGCTGAGAACAGGCCCAGGGCTGGGGTTAGTGAGGGATTGGTGCGGATCGAGTCTGAGTTGCCTTTTGAAAGGTTAGCTGCTGTAGAGAGGATAAGCTTGTCCAGACTCCCTGCCTATCTATGTATCTATTCATTATTATTATTATTTATTTGTATTTCACCCGTGCTGAGAGGCCTCGACTGAGACGGGGGCCCAGTGTACACACACACAGTAGGAGTAGGAGACAGTCATTGCTTCAAGGAGCTCATCGTATAAATAGAAAAGACAGACAAAGAGTGGGAGGGGAAATAGAGGTAGAAAGAGAGAAAGTGGTCATCCAGCAGGGCAGCAGCAGAGGCAGGATTAGGACCTAGTTCTCCTGAGACACAGTCTCTGGACATCCTACCTATCCTTCCACTCCCTGATTCTGCAGAAAGAAATGCCAACGTTTCAATGCAGTAAAACATGCTGGGCTGGAAAAGTGGGCGAGGTGAAGCACACACAAGGAGGTGCTGGGACCACCATGATCAGAGCGTATCAGGAAACAAATGCAAGTGCTCCCTTTAGCAGAAAACTAAGGGTAGGAAAGAGCCCTGTGCTGAGTGGACGGTGGTACACAGTGTCTGACAGCTGTCTTGCAATCCTGGCCTTTCTTGCACCCAAGAAAAAGGAGGAAAGAAAAAGCTCATGAGAATTTTCCTTGCATGCATCAGTGCTTGCTGCGTTCAGGAAGGAAACTTTGAGAGTTTTTCAGTAGAAACGTTCAAAGCCAATGAGTCTGGGAACCTTGTATGTTAATAACCCCAGTGAAAACACAATAACCAGCTACTGACAGAATGAAATAGAAACATGAAAGGAAAATCCCCCAAGTCACGAAGAAAACCACCTACACAAGCAATAGCTGGCAAAAGAGTGACAGCTTTGGAAGGTGTGAAAGCAAGGCTGTCTTGCCCCTCTGCTACATACTCACTGTGTGACTTGCGCCTCAGTTTCCCCTTCTATAAAAGGTGGATAAGGGTATATTGTGAACAGAGCTGGGTGAAGTTTGGGGGCCAAAACTTTTTTCAGCACAAAATGCAGATTTGGCAACACCGAATTTATTCACAAATTATTTTGTGAATTCATGTTGGTTTTGCTGAATTGTTTGTGTTGGGGGGAAAAAATTCCAAAGAAGTCACAATGTTTCTTTTTACAGTTTCTAAATAGAATATTTTGATTTTTTTTTATTCAAAATGACTGCATTTTGAAATTTCCTGCCATTTTAATTACAATTAAAAAAAAAAACCAACCTTTAGAAACTGCTCAAAATCTAAACAATTTATTTTGGCTTTTCAATTCACTGAATATTTAAAAAAATGTCGATTTGGGATTGTCCCAAACCAAGTTTTTTCAGTTTTTCCCCCTGAATTGGCTGTGAACTAAAAAATCAGTTCTTTGCGTAACACAAGTTATCAGGGCTAATTAGTTACAATCTGGAAAATGCTTTTATGTCCTCAGAATAGCATATTATTATTGCAAAAATCAAATATGAGTTTTAATCCTTGGCATTTGTATTAGAGGGACCAAGTTTAATACCTCAACACCCACAGTTCCTGCGGTGGAGGAAGGAGAGGGAATGCTCATTATGAATTCCTGGGTTCAAAGCCATGCCTAGAAACTCTGCACCTCTCATTATTATTATTTATTTGTACTGTGATAGCACTGAAAGGCCCCAACCAAGATCCCCATTGCCTGATGCACTGTGCAGCTACATAAAGACAGCCCCTGACCCCAAAGAGGTCACAATCAAAATAGATAAGACAGACAAAAAGTGGGATAGAAGATGGATTATTATCCCGATTTTACAGATGGAGAATTGAGGCTGAGACAGACTAAGCGATTTGCCAAAGGTCCACAGAGAGTCTGTGGCAGAGGTGGGAACTGAGCCCACGTCTCCTGAGTCCCGTAACTACTAGAGCATTCTTCCTCCTGGCTTTAGTGCAGTTAAAATGTTGTGAGATTCCTGCTCTCTGGGGATGAAATCTCACAAGTGCAGCTTTGTTCAACTAGGACTTTAGCAATTGGGCTTCCGTTATTCCCCTTGGGAGACTCTCCCCCCATCTAATATGTTTTTAGATATAACATAGAATAACTGTTACTCAGCCTAAGTTTCCCCATGTTCATTTCCCATCCATTGCTCCTAGTTCTGCCCCTCAGCCCTCATTCCAGACTCCCCCCTCCATGCATGGTGTGTACACCCCTCAGGATCTCTCTCCTTTGCCGTCCCCACAGTGCACCTGTACAAATGTGGAGCCATGCGAGACAGCTGCGGCCTGTGCCTGAAGGCTGATCCAGACTTCGAGTGTGGCTGGTGCGAGGGACAGAACCAGTGCACACTGAAGCACCACTGCCCCATCCAGGAGAACCAGTGGCTGGAACTGTCCGGGACCAAGGGCAAATGCACCAATCCCAGGATCACTGACGTAAGTTGATCTCCTCACTCTCCTTGGCTCGCTCGTTAGTATCGGGTCACCAGTTTAAAGAGCCCGTCTCTCTTGTGTTGGTTGGTTTCTTTGCTTTGTCTCTGGCTCAGCGTTGGAACTGTGCCAAGGCTGAGCTCTGTCAGTTCAAGCAGAGCGCCGGCTACCTCTCGTGACAGGAGGTCAGACTCGACTTGTCTCATGGAGGAGCCCCTGGTGCCTTCCATATCAGCAGTCTGGATGACACAGGCCCCCCTACTTGGAGTGGCCGCTGAATCCCAGGCATCCTTCAAACTCCGCAGTCTCAGGCGTGCTTTGTGGGTGTGCAGTGAAACGAGAGTGCAGGCTGCAGCTAATGCTTCTTAACCCCAGCAGCACAGACAAAGCCACTGCCTAGATTATGTTTCGATCTGAGGCCCGGCTGGTGTAAACAGGCAGCACTCCAGTGACTTCAACAGAAGTGCACCCGTTTACACCAGCTGAGGATTTGGCCCTAGTTGTTTGTGTCTGGGAAGCCCCCTCAGAGGCATCGTGGCCATGGAAAACACAGGCCTTGCATCATTCAAGAGTTAATGTGAGCAGGATAATCACCAAATTGTATAGTTTAAGGCCAGAAGGGACCACCAGATTATCCAGTCTGACCCCTGTATCTCACAGGCCACCAACACCACCCAGCACCCACACGCTAAACCCCACAACCCAGACTGAGACCAAAGTGTTACAGCCCCCAGGAGACTAACGATGATGTGCCAGAGACAGAGCACAGGAAGGACTAGAGAGCACCAGTGCTCAAGGCCCCAGCGATGGCAGGGAAATGCTTAGGTGAGCTATCCCCAGACAATCCTGGCAAGTGACCCGCACCCACCTGCTGCAGGGGAAGGTGAAAACCCCCAAACTCACTGCCAATCTGATCTGGGGGGAAATTCCTTCCCATCCCCACATATGGAGATCAGATAGACCCTGAGCATGTGAGCAAGAACCAGCCAGCCCAGCCCCTGAGAGAGAGAAGGTGCAGAGCCCCCTCAGAGCCCTGGCCCACCCCATCCAATGGCCCATCTCCAGCTGCTTCAGAGGAAGGAGCTGGAAAAAAAAATCTTCCCGCAGTACACTGATGGATCACAGGCCTGGCCAAAACAAGAACACTCAGAGGAGTGTCAGTCACTGGCAAAGAGAAAACAAGGCTGCTCGCAGGGGGAGTGCCTCCTTGGTGAAACAGAGGGACCCCATCCAGGGGTGCTTTCCTGGGAGGTTTCCTGCCGTCTGCATTGTTCAAGGAGAGAGACGAAGGGAGAAAGAAAGAGAAAGGAACAGTAGGAGAGCTGGGAGGAGAGAGAGAAGAAAACTAGGGAGGCCAATGCAGGGGTAGAGAAAGTGGGGCAGTAGAGAGGGAAATGAGGCCTCTGGTCTAGTGTGGTTTGATTGTTTTGGCGTGGGAGGTGCTCAGATACTGTGCTGATGGGTGCCACCATAGGAACCTTAGTCAACAGGTAGTCAAGACAGATCTCAACACTAGTGGTGGGGGGCCATATAATTCCCTAGGTAGATAGAGAGATTCCTCTTCTCCCTGCTGGTGCTAGGGATGTAAGAGCTGGAGTAACTCGTCCAGAAGGGTTATGACCAGAGCGATGGAGGGTTATGAGTGGGAGAGACACAAATTAGAAACAGCACCTTTGGGAATCCGAACCTGAGGAAGTAACCCGACTGCCCCACTGGGAGTCCAGTGGGATGAATGGTGCTCAGTGCTTGCCCACTTGTTTGCAACAAGGCATCGTTCAAAACAAACTGTTGTGTGGTGGTGCTGCTGCTGCTTGCCACCTTCCATCCCAGAGGTGGCTACATGGCAGTGGAAGGTGAATCAATCCCTGAATAGCGTCTCTCTCATATCATCTTCTAGGTGGGACAAAACATAGGAAGGGGCAGTTCCCAGGTGTGGTATCCCTTCCAAATTGTCCACTGGGGAAGGGGCTGGGTAACTGACCCCCTAAATCGGCATCTATGAGCAGATCCATTGAGACCAGTCCATCAATGAAGACACCCTGTATTTTCATAATGACTCCTGCCTCTCCCCCAGGCCAGTCACTGTCTCCATCTTCCAAAGGACACTTACACGGGCAATCTCCTTGGGTTGGAGTGAGGGGGTGGTGTGCGGCAGCAGTTTCTGCAGGGTCGAGGGAGGACAAAAGTCCTACGTCTGGGTCCCTCTGCCCATGGACACCAAGCAGGCAATCTAGCCTGTAATTTGTAAAGCACCTGCAGAGGCTGATGGGAATCCTGATCCTTTATAGTTCCACTGGGGTCCTAACTTCTATGGGCGAAGTCTCTCTCTGTGTTCAGCACATCCTCATCCAGTCCAAATAAACAGCCCATAGATTCTGGGTGTCTGCATTTCCAGGTGTCTGATTTTTCAGAGGTGCAGGCACCCACAGCTCCTCTTCTCTGTAGCCAGACTTGTGTGTGCTCAACGGCTCAGAACCCGACTGCCCCCACTCATCTGGGCATCTGAAAACTTCTATCTTGAGCACTTGAAACTTAAAGGCGAGGAGGAGCTGAAAACTATTTCCAAAGTTATTTTTTTCCAAATCCCACCAAGGGTTCAGAAGTTTTTAGAAATGTTAAGGCTGGAAGGGACCGTTACGATGCTGTACTCTGACCTACTGCATAATATAGGCCAGAGAACTCCACCCCATAGTTCCTCCCTCAAGCCCATATCTCATAGATGACAATTCTGAGGATCCACCCTTTTTTTGCGCAGCTGTCGTGCTTCTGCACTAGACTGCAAATCATACGCGCTCCGTCCTTCAGATGCAGCAGGGAGGCACATTGCTGTGTCTGGTGGCATTTCCTCTAGGCCATGATGGCCCCAAAGCTCCTCCAGATCATCGCACTATTCGCTCATGAAATATTCTGCTTGTCTGGAATGCTCATAAGTAGCTCTTGGAAAGTCTTTTTTTTTTTTTGAGCCATTAGCATGGACGTAATCTCAAGTGGCTGGATATATATTGCAGCTAATGGTATGTCTGGAGCAGTTGGTGAGAGCAGTCTCATTCTGGCTGGGATCCAAGAAAATATCCACGAAGAGAAGAGAGGACAAAAATTAAAAACACACACACCACAACAGAAAAGCTCCCCGGTTATTTACTGGCGCCTGCATTTATATTGCCAGTCAATGAAATTAGAGGACTATAAAATTGCTCTTTAAGAATGACAAGTGAGGACTGTAACATTATGCTGTCATTAGCAGCAGGTGTAAATTGTGACACAAGATCTCATGGCTGGATGTATTTATGGTGGTGCCCAGGCTTCCTGGCAGTTTTCAGTCACCCTTCCTGCGCTCCTCACTCTGAAACTGACAGTCCGTGTCTCATTTGTTTGAAGCTAGGATGGAAAAGTGCAGCCAGTTCTTCTCTCTCTTCTTTTAATCTAGACTGCAGCAATAACACGGCCTCCTCTGTGTGTGTGTGTGTGTGTGGTCTGCGGGTTAGAACACTGCCCCGCAGGGAGGTGACCAAATGCCTGGGCTGCATGTTTTAGGGCCTGATCCAAAGCTCCTTGAAGTCAGTAGGAATCTTTCCATCAGTTTCAATGGGTTTTAGATCAGGCCTTTTGTTGGGGGTAGCCGCTGAGACCTTATCCACTCAGGGGTATGTTGGGGTGGCTTCTGAGCTCTTATCCCATTGTAGATTCTGAGACCTTATCCACTGAGTTCCCAAGAACACAGCTCGACTCTGAACTCATCACTGAGGTTTCTCTAGTGCCATACAGTCAAACTACACTTGAGCTGATCAGGCTCAAGCTTAGGGGGTGAGTACAGGGCATACCACACATCCAAAGTTACACAGAACCCCCCTTCCTTTACATACATTTACACGTCACATTACATTCACTATACATTGCATCACATGTTTTGGGATTGGCATGGTTACTCTGCAGGAACTAATCCATGTACTGAATACCCTGCACCATCCATGTTCGACTTTACTCTTTACTTCATCTTTACACTTCTGACTTTCTTTGTCCATTGTTAGCTTGCTCTTAGTAAATGATTCCTGGGATGTTCTCCCTCTTATCTTAGCTTGCTCAGACATCTTTATCTTAGCACAAATATTCCCTTTTCAGCCTGCTGATCTAGTTACCTCCTTAATCCTGCCTTCCAAGAGATGAGGTCTCCCCCATGTTTAATTACGCCTGTCAAGCCAGGCCTACATCTTTCAATGGCCAATGTTGCACAATGTGGGTGAGCTTTTCTAAAGTGCTGTGTTGTCCTCACCTTGCTTCCACTGAAGTCAGCTGGTAAAACTCCCAGTGACATCAGTGGGAGCAGAGTTAGACCAACACTGAGTGCTCTTGAAAATCCTGCCGTTTGATCCCAGAGGGGCCCAAGATGGGACAGTCTGTACCCAAACCAAAGCTTCCCAAGCTTCTGGGGTGTTTGGATCTGAGCTTTAGTTTCAGGCCCAGCTCTAGTTTTAATGAGCACAGGAATGATGTGAGGGCTGAGCCTTGGAAGTGCAATCACTCTGAGCAGGGGGTTGGACTAGATGACCTCCTGAGGTCCCTTCCAACTCTATGATTCTATGTTTCTATCACAGAGAGAACATCCCATTCCCTCTCATGAGGTTTGGGTCTCAGTGGAAGCTCTGGCAGTTGAAAATTCCAACACTGAACCACTGGCTTGTTGGGTGACCTGGGCAGGTTACTTGGCCCTCGTGTGGCTTGCTTAGTCTTGGTGGACAACTGGTTATATGAATGCAGTTTGATTCCCAATGAGCTGATGGACTTCCTCTTGCAGCCTGGAGTCTCAAAAAGTATGGAGAGCCAAGGATGAAATTAATCCTTAGTGTAACTTCATTGAAGCCAGTGGAGTTACATCATAGGTGAATTTGGCTCTAAAATTCGTATTTGAGGTTTAGTCTCAAGTTAGTTTGGAGTTTCTCTTCCTCCTGAGTCAGGACACAGACACGTGGCAGTATGAGCTAAGCAAACATTTGCTGGGTAAATGCCCTGAACGATTCCCCTATCCTGTCTCCTACACCCATCTCCTCAGCTCCATACGAAGTTTTATGGCTCTGATGTTAAATATTATGGGATCCCATTCGCCTTGAAAAGCACCGTGACATTCCAGTGGACATGAGGGCTTTTAACAAACACATTCTAATATTAAAAGGAGAGTGGGAAGAGAGGGGAAAAGCTGGGTTTGTTGGTTAAGTGGATTTTGAGCCAGGAAGAGGGAACTGAATTCACCTTCCAGGTGGTGGTATTTTTGTATGTATCTCTTCTTGTCCCATTGCTGTCGATTCTTGCAGCACTCTTAGTTATGATATCCCAGTAGTTTCCACAGCAACAAACTATGATGTCATAACAATGATGCTGTGGGACTTGACTGGTTGGGAGGGAAGAACCTTTGACTCCTATGTCCTTGGAGGAGTCAAATTAAGAGTCAAGAAAGTCTCCCACACTGGAGCATCTGTGCTCATAATCCAAAGAGGAAGTGGTCGTTTCCAGCCTAACTCACTGTTTACTAGAGCTGGTCAAAATGTGTTTGATGGAACAGTTTCCCATTGGAAGTGCTGGTTCAGAGTATCATTTCAGTGACATTAATGAAGGCAACACTTTGAAACAATTCAAAATCAAAGTGGAGTATTCGCCTTTCTTATTTGGTTTTATTCTGAATTTGTTTCATTTCATTTCATTTTGACGTTTATATTTTGACTGTTATATTAGCTCTATTCAATGTACTATATTATACGCGTACAAGCACTTACTATTTTATATTATAATGCTTTGATGTTATCAAAGTGAAACATTCTGACCTTATTGAAACAAAATGGTTCAGCGTTATTGAAATGTTTCAGCTCAGTGAGGTCATTCTGATGGTCTTGTTTGAGTGATTGCACGTGTGTATTCCACTCTAGGTGTGTGCATGTCCTGAGCACAGTCGCTGGAATTTTTTCCCCTCAGTGGTACTCCTCAGGGTGGCTCGAGCTTCCTCTGCCGCTGCACACCATTAGTGCCAGTATAAAGTGCCTGCCCGACCCTGTGCCCCTCAGTTCCTTCCTACTGCCCTTGACAGTCACTGGAATTGCTCTCCTTGCATTTGCAAGCTCTCTCCGTGGTCTTTCTTCTGACTGTACATAGTTAGTTGTAGTTAGTTGTGATGAAGTTTAGTAAATGAGTTAGTTATGGTGATTTAGCAGAGTTTTCCTCTGATCCCTGGTGCCAAGGGATGCCTCGGTCACTGGGCTTCAAGCCTGGCTTGTCCTGTAACAAGGCTATGACCCTGAGTGATCCGCACTCAAGGTGCTTGAAGTACCTGGGAGGAACTCATCCTGGGGACTGTTGCCAGATTTGCAAGGACTTTGAGTCCTGCACAAAGAAGGATCGGGAGGCCAGACTGAAGTCCCTACTCATGACGTGGCATGAGACGCCCATTTGAGCCAGGCCGGCCAGACTCGCACCGAGTGTCTCAGCGTCAGTTAGGAGTGCTCCGCCTCCTGTACTGGAGTCCCGGCACCCATCACCCTCCCCAGTGCCTAGAAAAACAGCCTGCCAAAAGGGGGTGAACCACAGCACGGAAGAGGCCTGGGGATCAGAGCAGAGTGCGATCTAAGCTGAAGCACTCCTCTGCCTCGGTACTGCAGAAGTTGGCACTGTTGAGACTGGTCCCAGAAGAGCCTTCCATATCTGCAGCACTGCTGGGAAACCAGCTATGCTTGTCAGCATGCAGACCTCTCCATCACAGCATCAATCTCTGGCATTGGTGGGAATGGCACCCCTATGGGCAAATCTCACTTGGGCCTGGATAGCAGTCTCTGACTCGGACTCTCCTCACTCATCCCTCCGTCAATCGTCACTCATCAGCCTTAACCAAACTCCTCCCTGTGTTGAAGCATCCCAGGACCTGGCTCCATAGCTCAGGGGTTAACGCAGTGGTCTCAGAAACCAGGGGTGGCAGGTTTCAGTCTCACTTAGGCCTGGGTAGCACTCTGTGAGTTGGACACCAGTTGTTCCTCCAGGCATTTCTACCCTTCCATGGACCCAGGTACAGGAATACCATCAAGTGCATGGCTAGTAGGTCACTGGGGTCCTAAACCAGTCCACTGGCCCTTTTGGAACTTGTGGGGTTATCCCCCAATTTGCAGGCACTTCTAGTTGGTGATCTCGGAAAGAAGGGCACCACCGTCCCACGCTGGGACTTTTGTAGAAATTGAAGCCAGCCGTGGAGCAGGGTTTTTTGAATTTAGGGGATTAGCTCAAACTGGATCCACTGTGGAGCTCTCCAAGAAACACTAACGGACCAAACAAATGATCATTCTAACTTGGGTGATTTGGAGCGGCAAAGTCTTGCGGGAATGATACGGATGGCCCCTTCATCACTACTGGAAAAACCCTTTGTTTCCCTGCAAAGAGCAGATGGCAGCAAGTTCCCCCTACTTCGGTGCTCCCTTTGCAGTCTCCAGGCTGGGCCTGTTCCTGGGGCTTCTGCAAAATTGAGCTTTTTGAAACTTAAATGGATTGAGAACAGCTGCCCCCTGCTGGATAGAGTACAGTCAGATCTGCTCTAGGGTTTGTAAATGTCTCACCCACTTATGCCCGGAGCCTTGAAAAACGGCTACCAAGCCTAATGGCTGCACGGAGTAGAGATGTATGCTCATGCAGCAGAAGAGTGCGAGTTCTGTCCCCTATGCTGCCTATATGTGTTTAGCTCTTACTGATTGGCACCTTTTGGGGGCTAGAACTCAGATACCCAGATGCCAGCTCTGTATGTGCATGTGGCCTAGGGAATATAACTAACCATCTCGCCTCTTGTATATAGTCCATGCTCTTGGCGTACAAACTAGTTTGATGGGACAGATGCAGGAGAGTCAGTGGAGCAGTCCTGTAGCTGTGGGAGATGGGTTGCAAACCCTAATACCATGCCCCTTTGTTGTCCTTGATCCTCCCCCACGGGGTCCCTCGCTCCGGTGCCCACGTTAGTGGAAGGTGGTGCTTTGGCAGTGCACGTTATGATGGGAATTTCTAACTCGGCATTGAAAAGCGGCAGAGATCAGCCAGGTTCTCCAACTCCTGCCAGCATCTAGGATCCCCTGGCCTGTCAAACTGCAATGCAAGGATCTAGCTGCCAGCATGGCTTCCCAGCTGGCAGTGCTAATAGCAAAGGGTTGAGGACATCGAGCAGGGAATTTCCACTCCCCATCTTTTCACTATGAAGTGATCCTTGCCAGTGCTGGCAGATGGCATCGATGGCATTATCTGAATGGGCAGCAGGGAAAGGCC
Organism: Emydura macquarii macquarii; assembly: GCF_026122565.2. Lineage (NCBI taxonomy): Eukaryota > Metazoa > Chordata > Testudines > Chelidae > Emydura > Emydura macquarii. The sequence continues at coordinate 5,698,140 of NW_027133607.1, read as the reverse complement.
TTTGGAACCACCATTAAAAGAACCTTTCCTTCATTATCTCATATGGCAACCCATTGAAACACCACAAATAACAGACAAGGCAGAATTCAGGTATTTGTGGGTGACTCCTGGCCCCTCTGGCTTCAGTGGAGCCTGAGTTTGGTATTTAATGTTACGGTTAGATTGCCTTCACCGCTGTACAGGGGCAAGGGAGGGAATAGATGGAGCCTTCCCACACTCATACACCATGCTAAGGGGCCGGGCACAATATGCTGCCCTGAGTGCAGGGGACTCCACAGGCCTGGCACCCTTCAGCAGTGCTAGGCTCCTCCAATGAGAGGAGGAGGCGTAGGACGGGTCTCATGTACACAAAAACCAGCCTGCAGTGTCTGTGCATGGGGGCGGGGTACAAATCATGGCCTTCAAGCCAGCCACAGTGGGTGTTGGGCCAGGAGGAAAATAACAGAATCCGATGGCTCCGTTGGCTGAGCAGCCTTGCAGAGCAGATGCTGAGAAGTAATGGTCTCTCTCCCAGCCCAGGGCTTTGCACAGGCCCAGATTGTGGGTTGAGAAGGAAAATTCCAGCCCACCAGTCTCCATGAGTACTGGATACCACCCATGGATACCACCCATCCTGAGCACAGGCACCTGCATCCAACAAGAACACATGTCCCCTCCCACTCCTCTGCTGTATCTCTCAGATGGTGTATTTTGAAGTTCCTTTGGAAAGTATATTTTGCCACACGGCAGCTGCTGCCTCGAGCTCTATGTGTCTGTCTGGCACTCCATTTCGGAGCAGCTTTTTCTGGTAGGCATCTCCTACTCAGCAGGAAGTGAGCAGCCAGATTTTCTCTTAGGAGCTGATCCAAAGCTCCTTGAAGTCTTTCACTGGGAGCCCATGTCAGTGACTTCAATGGGCCTTGGCTCACGCACTGCGTATGTAGGAGAGAGATTGGCTGGACCTTTCTCCTCCCCCTGCTCCTTTCCCCCCCTCCGCACTCATCCCTGATGAAGTTTTACCACTGATTGACATTTACGAAATCTGGAGCTTAACCTCAGTGCAAAAGTTCTGTCCCCCCCCCAACAAGTACATACACTTGTTCCCAGTTATAGAGGATGATACAGGCTTGCCAGGCCGCATGCAGAGCTGATGTGGCACAGTGCAGCTCACACAGGAGAGGGGATGAGATGTATCACCTGGGATGGAATTTTGGAAATCATGTGTCTGGGACCAGAAGCGAGTAGCAACAACTCGGCTGTATTTGTAAGGCAGCCGTTCGTAGTGATGTGAACCTGTGATGGTCTATGAGATGCTGATACAACTCCCCTGGGTGTGAGCAGCCGGGGCTTAGTGCCTCTTGGCTTTAAGAGCGGGCCCTGATCCTGGTTCCTCCTGTTGCTGCTGCTGGAAATCTTGGTGGCCTTTGATACACCAGTGTATCTTGTCGCTCTTGCCTTTTTCATGCAGATCATACCAGTGACGGGCCCTCGGGAAGGAGGAACCAAAGTGACAATCCATGGCGAGAATCTGGGACTGGAGTTTCGGGACATTGCATCTCATGTCAAAGTGGCTGGAGTGGAGTGCAAACCGCTGGTGGAAGGATACATCCCGGCAGAGCAGTAAGTTGGACATATAATGCTTTGTGGGAACCCATGTATCCACTATTAGCCTCGGCTGCCCCCCTTAGCTCAGCGGGAGGGGTCAGTGTCCCCAGGAAGCCAGGAGAAGCCAATAACTGAATGTATTCTTCATGCATATAAACCCCACCCAAACAGATGAGGACAAGGAGGGTTGGGTAGTGCTAGCACCTCTCCTACTCCAGCTATCACAGAGTCATTCCCAAAGCCCTGTATTAGAAGATGGCTTGGCAGAGAGTCTGTTGTGGTCTTCACTGTTCATGCTTCCAGGCAGGAGCTCCTTTGCCCTCCTGTTTTGTTGAGTGAGGGCACATGGATTGTTCCCTACTCCTGGGATCTTTGCCCCACCTCGGCTGACAGCCCCCAGAGATGGGTGGAAGAGAGTTGGGCTTATGGTCCCATCTGCAGGACAGAAGCACCGAGAACATAGTTTGCGCTGCAGTGGCCAGCAATGAGTGTGAGCCCAAGGGCTGATGTGGGACTGGAACCCGCAGCCCATCTTAAAGGTGAGAGCTATTGCTCTGCCAGACTAGCCCATGGCCTGGTAAGAGGAGCGGGGAGAGATTAACTGGCCAGATCCCCAGTGGGTGTAAATCATCCTAGTTCTATGGATTTCAGTGGAGCTATGCTGATTTATACCCACTGAGGATCTGGCCAAATGGTCCAGAGACACGCCTGATTAATGAACAGCTTCCCCAGGGGTTCCTTCGGTCCAGTATTGGCAAGCAGCAGGGAATGAGCAGCGTGTGTCCCCAGGTCTGCGGGCTCTGCGGAGACAGGTCTGTTGTACCAGCGTGAACTGACCCGAACCCTTTGCCCCTTCCTTTATGCTTCCCATGCAGGATAGTATGCGAGATGGGAGAGGCCAAACCCAGCCAGCATGCCGGATTTGTGGAGATCTGCGTGGCCGAGTGTAAGCCTGAGTTCATGGCCAGGTCCTCCCAGCTCTACTACTTTATGGTAAGCCCCATAACAGAGCATCTCTGGTAGCAGGAGGAACTAAGGCCCCTTCCTACTGCCATTTAGATCAGTTAAAGCCTTTCCATTGATCCTGGAGTCGGCCCTTCGTTTTCTCTCACCTTCTCCTATGGTCCTTCTTCCCCCTTCCCCTCCTCAGCAGCAGGGCCCATGGGCAGCATGCATGACAGCATTCCTTCCTGACGGACACTGACGTGTCATTGGATGCAAAAGCTGTGGCAAGTGGTGCCTGGTGCCTTCTGGGTGCATGGGGGGAAGCAGTGCTGCAGTCTGGGCCGAGGGTAGTTTAGGCTGATTAACCAGAAATCCGAATGGTGAGATACATTGGAGTGGAGGACAGTCTCCCAAAGGAAATGGAGGAAACCCCTTCCGTGAACCATGGAGAATATACTGGGGGACCGATAAGGAGTGTGCGAGATGGCCTAATGAGGCTCAGATTTTGATGATCAGTTACTAGGCAGCAAATTCAAATATTGACTTTAATAACGACTGAAAGTGCTAAATCTGTCCAGCGGGGTAAGGAGGTGCCTTTGCCTTAGATGCCCATGCTTGAACATAGGGGCCCAGGACAATGGCTAGACACTGTCAGAGCTGAGATTATTAGAACTCAGGGGCTCCTGGCTCCCAGCCCCGGGCCCCGACTAGTTCTCTCTCCAGCCTCAGATATGGCCCCACACAGCAGGTACAGGATGTTCCTCTTTGAACATGTGGCCATCCCCAGGACTGCAGCCAGCACCGGGTGATTGTACATGGCACGGTGGTGATAAGGATCGGTGTGTATCCCACAGCAGCTGTGGCTTTGACCTGGGGGGCAGCATTTACTTCCAGGCTGAGCCCCCCCTGCAGTATCAGCGTGAGCTCTATTGCCTTCCCCCCACCCCCTTCTGCAGCTCCCATTAATTTCCTGGCTCCTTTTGCAGTGCTGGCTCCAGGCTGCTGCTGTTATTCTCAGGGCTGCCCTTTGAAATGCTCATTAACCCTTTGTTGCAGGGGGGCTCCACAGGGAACAGCAGGCATGACCCATGCCAGCATCTAACACGCGGTTAATGATGGCATCTGCAACTTGGACGGGCCCTGAGAGGCGCGCTGGTGATGCACTCCCTGACGGGGTTTGCAGAGCGCCCACCGGATAGGCTGACAGTTTGCTCCCAGCTGTCATCCAAGCCGCTCCCTTCAGATGCTCGCTCTCTCACTGCACTACTAGCAGGGGGAAGAGCCTTTGGATTGTTTTCTTGCCATTGAATTCTGGTATGGGCTGGGTATTCCTTAGCCTCTGTGCTCCCATCCTGCAGGTGTGGGAGACAGAACGTCCCATCAGCCTCTCAGGCCCAGAAGAGCCGGGCCAGCTCCTCCCCCAGTGTCCCTCAGAGCCAGGCCTAATCACTAGTTCTCCTAAGGTTTTGGCGGTAGGTCAGAGGAAGGTCTCACTGCTCAAGATAGTCTGAATACCAAGGTTCTTGTGTTTTACGCCAAGGCCATCCGTCTGTTCCCCACCACCATCATCTCCAAGTGCTCGTTACGGTGTCTGGAACAGGAATCAGAGGGTGGCAATGTTGAGATGTTGCGTATTTGGGGATGGGATAGAAAAGCTCCTGAGGATGGCAGTTGCCTGGATCACACACTCAGTTCTCTGCAGGGGACAATCCTGCAGTGGCAGGCATCTTTGCCACCCCTCATTTCTGTAATGAAGAATCTCAGAAGGGGATATGCAGGATTTCTGCTGTCGCCACAACAAAAGGCTGTTCTTTGGGTGTTAGCTGGAGTTAACTTTGTATTCGAATATGCACCTGGACACAGCAGCTATGCTGCTGTTTTAAGGTGGGTAGCAGCAAGTAAGTGGATTTGCTGGACTTTCTGCCCACAGCATATGTCCGTGATAAGGTGTGGGATGCAAACAAGGAGGCTCTGGGCCTGACTCTGCTCTCAGTAACATCGGTGTAAATTAGGAGTAACGACACTGAAGTCAGTGGAGTTACTGTTGTGATAAGAGAATCAATCCCACTCTGCCTTTGTCTGCCTGCATGTGTTTGACTACCCCCACTCCGTCACCCTTGCGTCCACCATGCACCACTTGGATAAGAGACCTACTAAGGCTCCTTGCTGGGACGTGCTGGGCTTACTCAGTCCTCTTTGTGTCAGTCCACGTGCGCACACAAAACCAGGAGATCTCGATATGTTTTAAATGCGATGTCTTCGTTCTCTAAGAGAGCTGGCTTCACCTCAAAGGGGCTGGTCCGTACTTGAATTGTACATGTAATTTTTCACTGGCATGGGCATTGATAATGAAATTTTAATAGCCACGGTTTTCACATTCTGCGAGGGATGTTTTGCTAACCTCTAGCTGTCCCAGTATTACTCAGATGCTACGGTGATGGGGACAGATAAATGCTTAGACAGAGAGTCCTCATCAGGCAGATAGAAGGGCTCTTTCCAGGACATTACCCTTAGCTTGTTACTTTTACTACTCCGGGAATTGCTGTTCGGTTTTGATCATCTGTGTCCGTCTGTGACGGCTTCTTCTTCTGGCCATTGATTCCTTGGCTGCCAGTCACTCCACCCATGCATAAGTCTAACATCAGCAGGGTTTTCTTTGCTGCATACCTCCATGCTGTTGTGCTAGACAGTAAAACCAGCTGCTCTCTGGCCCACCCATCTTCAGCCCTCGCCCATGCTCATTGCTCCCTTATTGGCAAGTCATATTCCTGGCTCTGCTTAGCCCCAGTCAATACCTCTCCCAGGGAGATGGTTATGTTATGCACAAATCACAACATGCCTTGCAAGGCTTCAGAGGGATTTGACATACTAGAGTCAGGGGCAGCAGCTGCAAGGACAAAGAGATGCTCAGGGATCAAGGGTGGAAGCTGCCATGGGAGCAGGAAGGATTGGGAGAAGTATGGCCCAAGATCAGGCATGGTGGTAGCAGTCAGAGAAGAGAGGCTCTGGAGTAGGACATACTGGGTGGAAGCAGGGGATCAAAAGAAGGAAATGAAGGGAAGAGAGGAGGAAAGCACCAGGGAAGGATACATGTAGTTTGCTGAAGAAGATAGATTGGACACCTCCTTTCCATCACCATCTGGGGTGGAGAAAGTAAATAAGAAAGTGTTATTTATTGCTTCTTGTACACAAGAGCTAGGGGTCACCAAATAAAATGAATAGGCAATAGGTTTAAAACAAATAAAAGGAAGTATTTCTTCCCACAACGCACAGTCAACCTGTGAAACTCCTTGCCAGAGGATGTTGTGAAGGCTAAGACTATAACGTGTTTCAAAAAAGAACTAGATAAGTTCATGGAGGATAGGTCCATCAATGGCTATTAACCAGATGGGCGACGGGATGCATCATTTGATGATTACCTGTTCTGTTCATTCCCTCTGGAGTACCTGGCATTGGCCACTGTCAGAAGACAGGATACTGGGCTAGATGGACCATTGGTCTGATCCAGTCTGGTCATTCTTATGTTCTTATGTTATGTTCATCTCCATTCACTTCAGCCTATTACAGCTCCACTAATCCTGTTCGCATTTTCTGTTGCATTTTGCCAACGAGGAAATGGTAAAGAGTCTGCAGTCTGATTTTTAGTGCAAATACGCTGTGCAGTATTTATGAAGGCAGCAGCGAATGATTAATGGTTCATTGCAACTTGGAAAGCTGAGCCACAAACCCTCTGATAATACCTCCAAAAACTCAGTGACCCTCTGCAGTAGGGTATCCCGGTTGGGATTCCCTTTTGCTGAGGACCATTGGAAGCGTGCTGGTGAAGTCATTTGAATAGTTTTCTTATAAAACTCAGCAGAGGAGGAGAAGGATGACTCAGGAGATTGGGACAGTGACATGAAGCCTTTCACCTCTAGGTCAGTGGAGCGAATTTCACCAGGATTGTTAGTGATTAATAGTAGCCAACATCCAATGGCTGTTGAGTGGCTTATGTGGAATGAATTGGTGATTCTCAGTCCAAATCCTACTAGCCAGGAATCTGCATCAAAGATAGCACCTTCACAGTCAGCACTGATTTGCACCCAGGTTGGCAGTCTCGGGTGAGAGGCTAAGGAATCAGTCAGTCGGACAAGGTGATTGCGCCTGCATCTGACCAAAGGGTGATCCCATATGGGCAGAGTGTGAATGCAGGGAACTTACACTGCTGTGTAGATAAACAGAGGACTTCAGACTCCTGGGCTGCTGTCAGTTCGGCCCCTTTTCCGAGTGCTAACTTCATTTGGCGTGAAAGCAGAGCAGAAAGGTTTCCGTTGTGTTTCAGTGTGTTTTCAAAACGATTAGCTGGTGATGTGGGAGGCTGAAAATGGGAGCCAGTACGTGTGTTGGGTGGTTTTATACAACTGTATCAATGGTCTCCGAAGCTTAGGAATACGATCATGTACTGTACCTGCCTGTTCAGAGGAGCTGGGGAGAGCATCAAGCTTGTGTGCTGTCATTCTTAAAAAGAGACAAAAATCTTCATTTAAATGCAGATAGTGGCTTTTCACTTGGGACTGAGTGGAAAGTTTTTCTATTAAAATGCTAATGAAAGAATAAACTGTAACTTCAAATTCTCCCTGAAAAATGGATGCTTCCTCCCCGTGTTTTGGTATCAGTGTAATCTGTGCCTTCGGAGAATGATTATTGTATCTTGATTGGAGGGGATGGGAGGCGGGGGAAGTTCATTTTCTCTTAGCCATTAAGAAATCTTTTCAGATACTTTTGTCCAGCATCTTGGCATATTTTGAAGAGCAGCTCAAGAAGTGAGCACGAACTAAACAAAATGATGATTTGGAAATGATATCTTCCCTTATTGGTAGTGTCAGGGTAGCCCATGCAGATCAATGCTTTGTTGTGCCAGGCATTGTATATACACACAGTACGAGATAGTCCCTGCCCCAGAGATCTTACAATCTAAATAGACAAGGCAGGAAGTATTATTACCCCCATTTAACGCACGGGTAACTGAGGCACAGAGAGATCCAGTGACTTAGTCAGGGGTCATACAACAAGTCTGTGGCAAGTTGAAGCCAGATCTTCAGAGCCCCAGTGCACAAGGCCACCCTTCCTGTCCTGTTTCCCTTATGGAAACGTCCTATATAATTGACTAGAGAGTGATCAGCTTTCTACAGAACGTTCAATCCCCCCTATAGAATTCTCCAGCAGGGTTGTTATCCTCTGTTACATCTATGCCTTAGCTTCTGAAGCCTATAGAAAGGAGCTCATTTGCTATTAAAATCAACAGGGTTTTAGAGTAATTTCTCTATTGTTTTCTTCTGTGTTAAACCCTGTCGGACTTCTTCATCAGGTCGGTATAACGCACGTGCCAGGCCACTTCAGATCCATTCTGCCAGTGCAAGATCTGAATGGCTTGGCTTACTGAAGCGCTGCTGTATAATAGCAAAGTGACTTCCAAGCTTTCCCTGAAGGGCAAGAGAGATCTGGGGCCCTTTGCTGTGGCTGCTCCATGCCTGGAACTCCCTTTGAATCATTGAACGTTATGAGCAGCTGGAATATCAGGCCCAGTTTCAGGGAGAAAAAGGTAAGAGACAAGACTAGATAAATCGATAGGATCGTGATGGCCAATGCTCACGGCCTCTGCTGCTTACCAGCCCACTAGAATGAGGCAAATACCAAAGACATCCCATTCCTACTGGTACCGACCAGCTGACATACCCCAACACATTCTCAATGTGACCCTTTCTCTCCACAGACTCTGACTCTTTCTGACCTGAAGCCAAAGCGGGGTCCAGTGTCGGGGGGCACACAGGTGACAATTACAGGCACCAACCTGAATGCTGGCAGCAACGTTGTGGTGACTTTCGGGCAGCAGCCCTGTCTCTTTTACAGGTGCGCATGTAATCTTTCCCTGCGGCGTGTGCTAGGGTCAGGGAACCGTGAACAGAGAGATCTGGCTAGCACCATTTTCCCATGGTAATGAACTAGCCCCCTCTGTCTGTCCACCACCCTTGGAGCCAGGCTGCCCTGGTGCTGGCCTGAGCATGTGGAAAGTGGCACCTTCCTCTATGGGCTGCACATGAAAGGGAGCTCCCTGGTTCTCATCCCCGTCCCTCTAGGACATTAGCTCTCCTCACCAAATCACCACACAGGCCCAGCTGATTGGAGGACACAGCTCATGGGTAGGTGACAAGTGGACTAGCGGGGGTAATGCAGATGAGGGCTGAGCTGCATTGGCTGAGGTGTTTGGAGTCTTAGACTGGAATGCCAGGGAGTGTTGCTGGTCAGGACGGAGGTGCACTGGCAGCTACTAGGGGAAGGGGAGTGACCCTGCCTGCTAGCCAGGGCAATGCTGTCAGCCCGTCTGCATCTACAAGTACCAAGAAAATTCAGGCACAGTTTATATTAAAAGTAAAACTAACCATGAAGGGTGTAGCTCAAAAGGGAGGGAGTTTGAAACCAAAGACTGGCTAGACCTCCCCTAAACACCCCGAGGATTGTATTAATAGAAGTGCGAAGCAGTTCTAAATCACAATAGCTTTGCCCACGATAGTTTCTCTCTTATATACACATATGCCCCTCTCATGGTGTGTCAGTTCTGTTCTGCGGATAGAGACCTACCTCCTGGAGTCCATTAGAGGAACCATATCGTGCATGTCCCTGGGTGGGAAAACAGGATTCATTTAACTGTGTTGACTAGTATTTGAGGTATGGTCCCTTTTTAAATTTCATTACAGTTCTCCACAGGACCCATGCTTTGCTAGTCAGTCTGGGAGTACAGTGCAAAAGATTCATCCCACATCCCCACCTTACAAGACAAAAAAATATTGATTCTAAGTAGTAAAACATCTCTCTCCTTCTAAACCTAATCTAACAAGACGGTGAAATGGATGACTCGGGTAGAGACTAGGACACAGAACGTTTCAGCTCTAAGTCAGCAATTCACTTCCACTCCAGGATAGTAGTGTCCGAAAGTCAATATCCTCTACTGGGTGTTCATGAAAAGGAGTCTAAGTCCAGTTCTTAGTGGCATCTACAACACAAAAACCACCATCACCACAATCAACACTAATGTAGTAATTGGCAGCCAGTTGTTACCAGACAGGCCAAACCCTAAGACGCTGTGTGTGAGGCCAGCTGGGGGGAGGCTGGAGGCTATAAAAGGGAGCAGAGGTGAGAGCATGCAGTGTAACGATGAGCTCATTTTGATCCTTCTGTGATTGTAATTAGAGATGAGACTGAGTCACAGATCCCTGATCCCTAAAAATCAAAGGCATTAGGAACTTGGGTGTTTGTTCAACCTATTATAGAGGAAGAGGTCAGCTGCAAAATTCAGAGCTGAATCTGGATTTGAACCTTGCCACAAACTGGGGCTTTGATTCCAGCTCCTCTCTAATGATGATAAAATACTTCTTGATGCACTGGCACCTTCCGTTCAAAGATCCTAACATGCACCATGAACATCGGTTAACCCAGCCCAATGATCCCGCTCCAAAATGGGTGGTGTTATCCCATATTACGGATGAGAAAGCTGACCCTTCTGATGACATTCGGCCCTTATCCATGGCCTTTCTTATGACAGTGGTCACTGCTGATGCTTTGAAGGAAGAAATCAAACACCCATCAAGCTCTTAATCATGCAGAGCTGTCGCTGAACGGAAATGTCTCTTGGACCCCAGCTAGGGTTCTGTTTATGCCCTGGGCACTGAGAGGCCTTTCCATTTTGTCCTAACTAGTCTGACTGTAGATGCCAGTCTGTATTCAGACACATGTTATTCCATTCACTCAAAGTCCACAGCAGCGAGTTCCACAGGTTAGAGATGTGCTGGTTACGAAGCACGGAGTGTGCACTGGATGGCAGGGTTGGTGGCAGAGCCCTTTAACGCTGACATTGTCCTGCTCACACTGTTTAACTCCTGGTTGATTTTTGCTTCATTCTGCTCATAGGAGGTCCACGAAGCACATTGTCTGCAACACCACAGCCTCAGACGATGGCTTTGAGAAGGTGAAGGTGTCCGTGAGGGTGGACAAGGCCAAGATACATCAAGAGTTGCAGTTTGAATACATGGAGGATCCCACCATCCTGAGGATTGAGCCAGAGTGGAGTATTGTCAGGTACTAATACAGTCAGCACCCATCATTTCCTCTGTCCCTGGCTCCTGTTTGTTATCTTTTGCACAGCTGAATCCAGGGGTGTGGGCTGCTCTTGCTGATTAAGGCCCCGGTTTCAGCGGGATTTATGTAACATGACACTGACTGCAGTGGGGCCTAAGCACATGCTTTGCTGAATCAGGGCCCAAGAACCCAATGGGAGCCGAGACTACTCAACCCCTCACAGGAGTAAGCCCTAACGGCAATGCCTTACATTTTATATAGTGCTCTTCGGCTGGCTGGTACCCAAAGCACTTTGTGTGTTGTGTGTGTGTGCGCGCATATGCCATGCATATGGAAGATCTTCCATTGACTAGGGGGAGTTTGATGGAGACTTCAGATGGTAGCTGCGTCCTTTCCAGAAACTGCAAGAGGACTTTGTTTAGTGCTTGCATCTAACAAGCCTTCTGCAAATCCTCTAGCAGGGCACAATTTCCTTGCTCAGTGTAGCAAAATCCACACATGAGCATTTGCCTCATGCATGTCTTGGGAAGAATGTGCTAATTGTTTTAATTACGAGGTGGTCTCATGGCTGAGGTTACAGATCTTTGCCCCAGTACTGAATCCGTCACCTGAATGTCAAAAAAATCCATGTTTTTTCCCCATGAACAGTAGAGGGAAAGGACTGATTCTCTTCTGTTGTAGTCTCTTCCACTTGCCCCTGGGGCTGGCTAGGTCCATGCTGATGTATCCCCCAGAGGATCTCATTGGAGAATTTTATGATCCCCTCCAGAGATGGTTGAACCCATTCAGATAAAATAAAAACGCTCCAGTACTCGAACTGCACCTTTCTGAATGAGGTTCAAGCAAGTTTGGACCACATTACTTCCTTTTGGGGCTTGTCTACACAGTAGGGTAATGCGCTCTACAGGGGTGTGATTTCTAACGCACACCAGTGTGCTGCACATTAATTGATCCATTCAGACCCGCCGGTGAGTACTAATGGTTCCCTTGTGTGCTTAACCATAGCGCTTTGGAACAGTTTGGAACAGTGCTACATTAAATCACATTAGGGAATCTTCAGGGCACACTAGCTGTGTCTACACAGACCAATTAATGCCGAACACATTAGTGCACTGTACAAATCACACCCTCCTAGTGCGTATTACTCCATCATATAAACAAGCCCTTTAATTTCCACTGCTTCCCTGCACTTGCTCCAGTTGCTTTCCAAATCACAAGAGCTGGAATACCACGGGAAGGCTATTCAGAGCTGGGCTGGTTCTCTCGTTAGATCTCCAGCCCATGTCTGCACACCCAAGAGGTTCAGATAACTTGGAGAGGCATCTCTATTACTGAATCTTCATCCCAACCAAACCTCTCAGCCACTGGAACCCTCGCTAATTTCCTCCAGGCCTGAGAGGTACAGACCGCACCTTTCCCTCAGTCTTGACTTGCTCCATACCCTGTCTGTACTGTTCAGTATTTGTTCTGTCTTAGCACGCAGCAGCCCCAGTCGGGCCCAAAACCCCATTGTGATGCACAGATACAAAGAAAGACATGGCCCCTGTCCAGCAAAGTTCACATTCTAATGGCTCTGACCTGTGCCAAGCCCCGATTCTCCCCTTAGTTCCACTGACGCAACCCCATTTGCTCCAGAGGGGTTACGCTAAGAAGAGAAGCTGAGAGGAGAATTTGGTCCTGAGTGTGGAAGGAAGCAAAGCCTTAGACAAATACTGTCACAAGCCCTGCAAGATGATCCAGTGAAGAGAGAAATTGGTCATTAAATGCGCTAGTATTTCCTTTAAAAGATACGAAATAAGAAATATGAGTCTCCTCTCATCCATCCATCACAGCTCTCAGCTCCGCTGTCATCCTGGAGTGATTGGAGTGTCTGAGGACTAAGCCGCGTCTCGTAAATAGCCTGGTTCAGCTCCTGTCCAGAAGATGTTTTCACAAATCAATTAATGACTTTTCTTATGATGGGAGAACTGACCGATTTCGCCGGATTGAATCTTTCCACGTTGGGCTTTAGGGTTTGGATGTTCCATTTTGGGGGGGTTGTTAGTCACAGAGTTCAGGTTATCACTGAAATGAGAGAGAGCTTTACTCTCTTCCTTACTGAAAGCGAGTTTAGTGCTGGTGAAAGGCACTGGATTGACAACGCTGGGCAGTGAATCCCTCCATTATCCACATGCAAGTTACAGCGCAGGCAACTTCCTGCGCATTGTTGGTGCCATGGCCACAAGTGAAAGAGGACTTTGCTCTCCAGGGCCTGTTTACTCCTTGGTTTTGCTGCGGAAGCTGCCAGCAAGATGGCCAGTTAGCACGAGTCGAGTTGTGATGTGAAATGGGATGTGGCTCTCTTCACTTAATGAAGAGCCAGGAACAGCGTCAGCTCTTGGCCCATCTCGCCCTGGCAATTACTGCTGAGGGTGTCAAGCGGGGTTCCAGCTCTGTATTTTGTGACTGCGGCACACTCTGTCCACCAGGGCCTGGACTGAGTCCCCTACTTCAATTCACATACATCCCCAAGCAAGAGTCCAGTTGTTGGTTGCTTCCAGCCTGTGCTGATTGGATGTGGTGACTTAGAGCTGACCTAGATTGAGTTTGGTGGGGCTGATCCTGGTCCCCGTAGACTCACCATCGTACCGTCCAAGCTGATTGGCGGTCACAGCTTACGGGTTGGTGACAACTGGAGATATTGCAGATGAAGCAGAGATGCATTGGCTGAGCTGTGTGGAGGCTCAGGGCAGGAACAGAGGGCAGCTGTGTAGCATGGACACAGGGGAGTCAGCATTTCTCACGGTCCCGTTAGTGCCTCTGCATCTTGCTGTTTTAAGTGGCTAGGAGCCACTCCAGACTGCTCAACGTCGCTACCTCGCCAGCAATATCCCTCACCGCTTGGAGGTTCTTACACGCTGCACCTGCTCCTGCTCCAACCTTTTCCCAACCCTGTTCTTGATTCCTGCTCTAGCCCCTGACTCTGGTCCCCAGCCTGACCACTGCTGTTCCAACCACTAGGCATGACCATCCACTTCTCAGTTGGACATTGAGTCAGGCACAATGCCAACAAGTGTCACAGTCGAATACAAAGCATCCGGCATGCCTCAGTCCTGCATTCGATTCCTCTCCTGGGCCTCTTCTTCAGGTCAAAGTCTTGGCAAATGGTGGAGGGAGATAGGTTAAAGCATCCGACATTAGCACAGTAGGGGCAGCATCTCTCTCTATCGTGTGAAGCTAACTTATGGAACTCTCTGCTACAGGAGATCATGGAGGCAAGCAGCAAACCAGGGCTATCAGAAAGAGCTGGATCATTGTATAGCAGTGCTTACATGTGCAGCTCTTCCAGCTAAATCAAGACCGGTGTAATCAAACCCATGCTTGGGGCCATAAGTTGATCAACTGCCAAGGTCAGGGAAGAATTTTCCTTCCTGCCTCTAACATAGTTTTTCATTACTGGGAGGGGAAGGGTCACCTTCCATACAGCAGGTATTGGCCATTGCTAGAGGCCAGGATGCCAGATGAGAGAGATTTATTTTATAGTATGCTTCATCACAGCAGCTCCAGTGGTCTTCCTCCAACTTGTCCCTGACTTCTGGGCTAAGAGGACTGAATGAGTGTCGTTACACCAGCATTGCACAGTCATCTTGAAAATGTACCAGGCCAGGCACAAATTCCACTCACCTGCCATTTTCCATGGCAATAATAGAAAGAAACTGATCCTATTTTACTTACACATCCAGAAAAAATAAATGACTCCCCCCGGGTGAGTGGGTGAATAGAATTGTACAAGGCCACATTAAAACAGCCTGGGGTTGATTTGAGTTACACTTCGCATCAGTTGGCTCTGAAGAGTAAAGACCACATCCCAGAGCCTCCCGTACGGTCAGGGGTCCACTTCAGAAAAATCCCAGCTACCAGCTGTATCTGAACCCCAAGCTATCCGCAGTGCCCCCATCTCCCATGGGCAAGATGTCCCAGGCCAAGCCCTGAGTGAGAGGTGGGGTAGGGAGAGCTGGGCGGTGAGGAGCTGTAGAAGCAGACCAGTGTCACCTCCTCAGCATCCCCGTGTGTCTTAGCTTCCATTCCTCAGCACGCGCAGTAATGGAAGAGAGAGATTGACATGGCAATCGAATGGCAGGCAGAGAGCTCTCGCTGTGGCGGGCCAGGCCAGGGGTGCTGGGGAAATCCTTACAGAGCTACTGGCATCCCCATCACTTCTAAAACCAGAAACACCATTCACCCTCCCATGGCTTAGGATGACTGTGCTCTGAGCTGCTGCCGACTGAGGTGTTCAGGGATTCTGGCTGGGGAAAATCCTGCTGCCCCAAAGCCTGGGGACAAGGAAGGGAAGATGGGGAGGGTGGAGTGAAGATGTCAGCAAGACAGAGAGGAAGGGGTGGAAGGAAGGACCACAACCATCAGAGGGGAGGGAGATAGACCTGGTTGATATCAGCCACGGAAGTAAAGCCCTGGCAAAAAGTGGAACCAGGGAGAAGTGTGCTGCTGTGCATGCCTGAGGCTGGGGCCTGTTCGTGCTCTGATCAGATGGGGGGAGGGCGCGAGGGGGGTGCCTGGGGTGGGCAGAATTTAGGGCAGGCCATTTCAGCTCCAGGCAGGTAGGTCAAAGGCTATTATTTTTATCATGATGGCAACCAACCGTTTAATTTGCCATCCAAGCCAGAGTGGGCTTTGCACTAAGCTTACATCTGCTGCTGCCAAACCCAACTAGCTTTGATTTTCAGAGGAAAAAGACCCTCCCTCTGATACTTTGCTACAGACAGTTGCAAACTTAGCAGCTGCTGTCAGGTCTTGCAACTTTAATTTGCAAACTAATCCTGGCCTTACTAACTATTTTAAATACATGAGCATACAGAGAGACTTGGTTGATTTTAAAAGATAGGTATTTGATGGCTCTGGATGTCCACTAACCAGTCTGCTGGGGAAAAAAAAAATCCCCACCAGTCTGAATTAGCAGAGATTAAAAATAAAGGCCCTGGGTCAAATAAACAGAAGGCATATCGCCCAGGAGAGCATGCTAAGGAATAAGAGAAGTGTACAGGAAAATGCACTTTCCAGAATTCATGGAAAACTTAACTCTCCATGGGGTTAAAGTCAGAAAGATGGAGCATGATGTATGATTTGAAGAGAGCATGAACAAGGAGATTTCTGATATGGGGAGTCTTCTTGTAAGTGAGTGCAAGATCTTTAAACCGATTCCCTACACAGAGAGCACTAGAACGCTCATGTGGAAGCGGTAAATGTGTATGTGTATCCACAAAAGGCTCCTGATTGCTCTGTAGAATGCAACATGAGAAAATCCAAAACTTGACCACCTCACTTAACACTGCTTCCACAGTCGATAAAGCATGATTCCAGGTACTCTGCAACCTGCAGGCCAACAGCAGTCTTAACCACGGTCACTCACCAGCATGACAGACCTTAGAGAAGTAATTGCAGAGGCCCTTAGAGAAGAGGGTGAGGAATTCAGCCGGAAAGTAACTGTTATTACTGTGTTTGCTGATGGATGTGCTGGTATGTCTGTAGCTGAACAAGATCCTGTCTATATCAGAGTCGGGCAGGATGTGTACTCTTTTTGCAGGCACTCAGCAGTAGACCTGGAATCTAGCACAGCTGATATTACCACCTGGTGATAAGCATCAGGAGCTGTGTGGGGATCACAGTGGAAGAGATCTAGTCCCAAGTGACTGGTCTGGATTTAGATGGGGCAGCACTGAATGTGGAATTTCTAAATAGTCTGCAGGTCAAGGTTAGGCAAGGCACTCGCCATGTCCCACACCAGCCACAACCCTGCCCCTGTTCCTGCAGACCACCAAAACAGTTAGTCTAGAGACTGCTGCAGATTTTGCTATTTAAATCCTAAACAAGGCACAACGTATTATCAAGCCCTGGCTGATGCCTCAGAGGCAAGCAACTTTAATTGGATCCACAAAACCAAACGTAGGAGACCAAGAGAATGAAAATGATTCACCGTGGCACAGAGCAAGTAGAATTCAGAGAGGTGCCCTTAGACAGTCACAGCTGCAACGGTGGGAACTGCTTACAGCAACAAATGTGTCTGTGAATTGTCTTGCCGTAACATCTAGAGAGCTAGAATGCTGAGGGCCACCACTGAGATCCAGGACCTCTACACACCTGGGAAGAGACACTTCCTGCCCCAAAGAGTTCATGGTCTATACATGGATAAACAGGGAGGATAAAACAAACACATAAAACAATGAAACAGCCCTTAAGTAGAATTTAATTTACCGGTGGAAATGAAGAGGCCACAGTTCAGAAATTGGGATAACCATGTTTTTGTGTCAGAGAAACAAATGTGAAGCCTCAGCTGGCCATGGACAAGTGATGGGAAAAATTATCCCCAGCCTATGCGGATTGATTCCCAGGACTTTGGCCTCTTGCTGTGCTGAGGATTGGGAATGCTGCCCGGCCCCTGTGAAGCAGGGATTTGCATCACTCAGCATGAATTCCATCCAGAGCAGTTATCAGCGGGAAGGATGACGGTTGCTGCTTTAGTTCTTGCTCTGTATTTCAAGACTGGGGACCAGGTAGTGTAGGCAGGGCCGGTTTCCAGCATTCAGAAGCCTTAAATGACTGTCAGAAGATTCTGATGGGAGCCAGTTTTGTGGCTGTGGCTGGAATGGTGCTAGGGCCTGCCATAAGGGAGACCCAACAGAGTTAGAAAGCTCAGAGTCCTCTGCTCCCTATGCCACTGCAATTCAGGTTGGCTGAGTGGAAACAATGGTGTCTAAGACTCCTGTGTGTGAGACTGGGGGGGAGCAAGGAGCCACCGCTCACAGGTCTTGCACTGTCTAATTGCTCTCAAGAGGTTGTTGCCCCCACTGCTCCATGTCGCGTGGAGAGAAAAGAGTGACAGCGATTTTAAAGGGGGTGAAAAATAGGAACAAGCAACCCACAGATCTTCTTGCACCGTGACCCTGTGGCGCTGTACAAACATGGAACAAAAAGATGGTCCCTGCCCCAAGATGCTTCCAGTCTGAGAAACCCTGCTCTGAAGAACGTGACAGAGTTCCCCAGGGCAGAGCAGTGAGATAAATAGGGGATTGCACCACATTCACTGCAGGAAAGCTGGTGACCCCCTGTTTATTTGTATTCATGTGTCCCTTAGCCACATCCCTACATTAAAAATGAAGATGAATAAGGATGATAAGATAATGAAGGTTGGAGATGGGAAAGAACTTTTGGGACTTGCGGGGCCGTTCCTACAGTATAGTCTCTGGCGCTTGTCCAATCGTGTTTTAATGCTGATGCTTTACCTTGCACATGAACAAAGATTTACCTGGAGGCAGGAACAGGATCCTGGATTTCCCTTTCCCACTGCCATGTAAATAAAATGAGAGGATTTTCATTTCTGTATCTCCATCCCCCTCCCCCCATCTCCGTTACTATGGACTGAGCTTCAAGTCACAGATCACAGTGTGGATGGCTACAAAGGGGAAGGGGAGCTGCACTGGAAGGTTGCTGAAACTAACGTCAGCCCTTCATGGACCCAGGGGATCCTCAGCTCCCCGGAAAAGGCAGTGAAGCCAATTGATTAGATTTCTCGCTCGCCCAGTCTGGCTGCATGAGACCGGACAGCTTGTAGCTCTGGCCTCTCAGATAACACTCTACTCCCCGCCCAGACCCCAGCCCACCTTTGTGCCTCAGGAGAGCAAACCTGAATGTTAGGATGAGATTGCAGTGTCATCGAGCGGCCTCTGGCTGGCTGAGCAGAGTCTCAAACAGGGATCGGTGAGCCGGATGTCTGAAAATAACAACCCCTCCCCTCCAGCCAGAGCTCAAGCCCAGCCCAACCCTGAGCCTGACTTGAAAAAGTTTCTGTGCTGGTTTTTTTTTCTCTCTAAATCTCTGTGCTTCTGAGCTTTGGTTGGGACCAGAAGCACCAAATTCCACCTGAAAAAACTTCTTCAGCTTCACTATAGATGGGATCGGGGCAGCGGCACCCCTGAGTTTTGGGTACATCTGCATCGTAATCGGAGCTGTGATTGTAGTTCGGGAGGCATACACACGCTCGCTATACCCGTGCTAGCATGGCTAATAAGAGCAGTGTCGGTGCAGTGGCGTTGGCTATATACAAGCACATTGGGGTCTTAGGGATCTACTCGCATTGCTAGAGTCTGTGCCACTGCTGCAACATTATTTGTAGCCATGCGAGCAGTGTTACTGGGTATTCACTGCAGATGGCGCCTCCTCCTGGCTGTTCTGAGGATTAGCTCTCAGGTCCCACACCTCCCCTTGCTGGCTCTCATCCCGTTGTCCTCTCTCTCACTCTGCAGCCCCTCTCTCGTGCTGGGAGCTACTCAGCCCTCTGGCTAGGTCGCTGTGTAATTTCCCCTTCCGGGGTATGGAGTCTCACTGGATCTGAGGTTCAGGCAATTCCACTCCATCCATGACTGGTAGGGGAACCAGACCCACCCACTGCTCCTGGTTCCAGCCCAGGGACCCTAAAGCATACAGCCAAGGTCTAGTCAGTCCCCAACCTTGCTGCTATCTCTCTGGGCTGCTTCCTATTCCGCCTCCCACAGACTCCCTTCTCCACGCTGCTCTCTTCTGAGTATGCCCTTCCCCCAGGGCCAGGGCTTTCCCTGGGTTCACACCTCCCCCTTCTAATGGACACCGGAGGGCTGCAGACTGCTCACTGCTCCCCTTTCTGCTGCCAGCTTCCTAGCTTTATACTAGCCCAGCCACACACACTCAGCTGAGCTTCATCTTCCAATCAGGGCTTGCTTCACCAGCCTCATCTCCTTATGTGGAGCCTATCATACTAACAGGCCCTTTCCTCAGCTTCCTGAGCCCTTTCAGAGCTGGTGTGGGGCGAACAGCGCCTGACACACAGGTAAAGCTAGCCAGGGGTTTGTCTACCCAAGCTGCAGTCATGTCTTGGACTGCAGTGTGGACGCACCCTTCCACTAGGTTTGAGATCCAAACCTAGCTCCAAATCCACATGTTGCAGCTTGCCCCATCTCTCCAATGGGATGACCCAAAGCCAGGGATTCACACTGAATGTTGTGGCTGGAGCCTGTCTCTCAGGGAACGTTTGACTCTGCACAGGAGCTGGGAGGTGTAATGCCCAGCTCTGTGGACATACACACTCTAGCTCCACTCCAGCCAGCGCTTAGAAACAGCACTGTGGCCATGGTAGCATGGGTGGTGGCTGGCCTGAATCTGTACCCCGGGCTTCCAGCGGGTTTATCCCGGGGAGGCTAGCCCAAGCCACTGCCTGTGTCATCATAACCACACTGCAATTTGCAGACACCAGTTGGAGCACAGCTTGGGCAGGTATGTCTCTCTGCACTGGGAATTCACTGCCCAGCTGCTCTGTAGAGATACCCTTAGGTTTCCCAACCTGAGTAACTGATCTCCGGAGAGAACTGTGTCCGTGAGGGTACAATAAACTCATTCAGACTCTAAATGTTTAGTAAGTGAATGTAAAGCTGCTGACAGGTCTGAGAAGGGGAGCACCAGAGGGCAGGTCCTCTGTGTTCAAAGCACTTTGCGCCCCCCTGTCTTGTTCCCCTGGCACAGAAACAACAGAACAAGATTCCCCCTGGAGAGATGCAGCTAAAACGCATGAAATAACCCAAGCCACAGGTCCTCAGCTGGGTGGGGAAGACATGGGAGTCGCAGCAAATCAGATGGGGGTTTGCAATGGGATGGGGCAGCAAAAATGCTCATGTGAATGTTTGGACCTGATAGATGGGGCGTCACCTCTCAGACCAGGGGTGTGGAAGCCCCTCTCTGTCTGGCTGATGGGTGCATCTCTGTCTGTCTGTCCGAGGGGTTTGTAGCTCACCCATCACTATTACATTCAGCTCTGGGTCTCAATAACAGGCAATTCACGTTGTTCCTTCTTTCTGTTCCGTAGTGGAAACACCCCCATAGCAGTATGGGGAACTCACCTGGACCTCATCCAGAACCCTCAGATCCGGGCAAAGCACGGTGGGAAGGAACACGTCAATGTGAGTATTGCTGCTGGGAAGGGGAACATGTCAGTGCTGCCACCGGTGAAAGGGGCTGAGGGACAGCTCTGGAGATTGACGTCTCCCGTTTATCCACGAAACAGGCAGCGTGTCAGCAACATGAGCAAGCTGGCCTGGCCAGTGTGCCTCAGATCCACCCTGCGGGGGTGAGAGGGGAGCTGAGGCTCCGCGATCCGGTCAGTGCCTGCTCTCTGCTGAGACAGTGGCAGCGATAGTTTTTGCTATCTGGACACTCCTCATCTAGGAATTGTCACCAGCTGCCTTTTGCACACAAGCCCCCCACACTGCATTCGATATTCATGATTTGGGCCATCGAGTTGCCATGCCAGAGGGCGGACGGTTAGTACAGCACACTGGGGCAGAAGGGACTGGGAACCCCCCGCTGTCACTCCAGCAACACCCTACTCCCCCTCTGACCAATTCAGGAGCAGCATAGCCTGCCCTCTGCAGCCAGAATGAGACCCACCAGGATTTAACGACCTGGTTCTGCTGTCATGTGTCCTGGTATAAATTGGGAGCAGCTCCACTGGCAGTGGGGTTACACCAGTCAGTGAGAGGAGAATTTGTTCAATAGCATCTGGTTTTCAGAAGCCACGAACACTTTACAGCTGACGTCGTGAGTGCTCAACATCTCTGATAATCAGGATCGTATGGCCTGATTTACAGAAGTGCCAGGTACCCACAAGCCCCAGGGATTCCATGGAAACTAGAAGTGCTCAGTGTCTTTGAAAGTGTGTGTGTGTGTGTGCGCGTGTGTGTGTGCATGTGCATGCAAAGGTAAAGGTGAGCAAATCCTGCGGAGCGGTGCCTGGTAATAAAAAGGAATCAATGCCAAAGTCTATGAGAAAAGCCTGAGCCAGAGTGAGCTGGTGTCCCCTGCAGCAGAGACTTTCCCTAATAAGCCATCTGTGTGTACAGCAAGGTCAGGCAGGAGGCACCAGGAAGATGGGGAAGCAGCTGATGCTAACCTCCTACCCTGTTACAATGACCCTTTCTAGTTTGCCTCCTTTTAATTTTGCTCCAGACTCACCCAGGGATGTCTCCAGGTTTTATTTTTTATTTTTCGCTTGACGTTCCAATAGCCGGTTGGGTGGTTTTCTCTGGATTAGATGTGGTTTTAAGAGCAGCACGCTCTTTTCTCCTTCCCTGCCCCCTGGCTCCCTCCATCTCTGCCTCCTCTCAGCAACAAGCCCTGATCAAACCCTGCCCCTGTCAGTCTTCTCACCCTGCAATGGGGAACACACACAGGCTAATCTCTTCCAACGGCTGAGGCTGGCCTGAGCTCTGTCACTCCAGATTTAGCTCAACATGAACACTCTGTAAACTGGCATCGAGCCTAATCGAGAGTGCCTTGGCCTATGATACTGGCGAGGTGGAAGGTTTTGGGTGGGAAGGGAGGATGCTGACTCGTGGTTTCTTGAAGGCACGTGTTATTGGAAGGGACCTTGGAGCTTTCCGGGTAATTTCTGCACCAGTCCCTTCTGCTAAGCAAACAGCCCTTCAGAGGCTAAAGGATTCGGTGGCATTTTGCAGGGGCTAGTGGGTAATAGAAAAACAATCCCTGTCTTGATGGACCCAGCTTATTGCTTAGCTGCCTCTTCTGCGCTGTGGTGGAAGCAGAGAACAGGTGCCAGGGAAGCTGCGGTCTGGGTTTAGCACCTCCTCCCCACCAGCCATCAAGGGAGAGGATCCACACAGCAGCAGATGAGAAGTTCCACGCTAGGTTTCAGCGGGACTCTCTCAGGGGAAAGCATTGGTTGGTGGCTTGAGGCAGGCCTGTGTATCGCCCTACCCTCGCTCAGAGTCTGGGCCTGATCCCACCAGCGGCAGAAAGCCATCAGCTAGTCAGCCCTTCTCAGGCTCTGCTCAGCATCCAGCAAGGTCAGGCCTTTGGCCAGCAAGTGTCAGGGCCAGGTCATCCCCACGCTGGAGTCTGTGGTCCTGGTAAGCCGTGTCCAGCCACTCCCCTGGGCGGGCAGCCTCTCTCTGTAACTTGCTGTCTGGGAACACACGGGGTGGCTCCAGAAGCCTGGGGACAGCTGCCATTGTGAGGGCGGATGTGTGGGACATTTCGTTTCTCACGCCGTCCCATGACTGTCACTCTTCATCTCAGCAGAAGGGCAACACAGCTGCTCCCTGCTTCTTCTGTCTGTGAAACCGGGTATGCCAGACCTCAGCCGCCGTGCAAACAGGCAGCTGGACTCTGAGGCCTCACTCAGTGCTAGCTGCCTGCTGGCAACAAGTATGTAAGGCCATGGGGCCTGGCTGAGTGAGAGTGTGGGAGTGTCTCATAGGGTCCGGAGCTGGTAGTAAGAACAAATCCTCTTCTCTTCTCTAGGGCTTTTCCATCCAAGGATCTCATAGAATCGTAGAAGTGTAGGACTGGAAGGGACCTTCTAGTTCAGTCCCTTGCACTCAAGGCAGGACTACACGATAACTAGCCCATCCCTGCCACGTGTTTGTCTAACCTGTTCTTAAAACCTCCGATGAAGGAGATTCCACACCTCTATAGGCATTTTATTCCAGTGCTTAACTCCCTGACAGTTAGGAAGTTCTTCCTAATGTCCAACCTACACCGCCCTTGCTGCAATTTAAGCCCATTGCTGCCTGTGCTATCCTCAGAGGTTAACAAGAACAATTTTTCTGTCTTCTCCTTGTAACAGCCTGTTATGTACTTGAAAACTCTTATCCTGTCCCCCATCAGTCTTCTCTTCTCCAGACTGAACAAACACATTTTTTTTCAATCTTTCCTCATTGGTCATGTTTTCTAGACCTTTGATCATTTTTGTTGCTTTCCTCTGGACTTTCTCCAATTTGTCCATATCTTTCTGGAAATGTGGCACCCAGAACTGGCCACAGTACTCCAGTTGAGGCTGTATTAGTGCAGACTAGAGCGGAAGAATTACTTCTCATGTCTTGCTTACAAATTGGCTGCTAATACATACCAGAACGATGTTTGCTTTTTTTGCATTAGTGCTACATTATTGTCTCCTCTTTACCTTGTGATCCACTAGAACACGCAGATACCTTGCTGCGGTACTCCTTCCTCGGCAGTCAACTCAAAGCACCTTGCAAACATTAATTCATGTTACCCCAGTGAATTCCTGGTAGAGCCAGGAATAGGACTCAGGAGTCGTGATTTCCCATTCCCGGCCTTAACCACTAGACAACACTCCTTCCCTTTTGCCGTGCTGCCTCCCTTTATCCCAGCTGTGACATATAATGGCTTCTAGCTATAGAGGTAGGGCCATACCCAGAGAGATGCTGCGCCCTGCAGCTCTATTGTCTCAATGAGTATTCGGGGTGCCTAGAGCCCCCTAGCATTTGACCCATACAATGGATATGTAAGGCACAGTCTTGGCTGGAGCTGAGAAATGGAGTGGGATTGGAGCCTGAGTCCATCTCCCATGACCTCCCACCACTTGATAACCTCTGGGGCAGTCCTGAGTCACACTGGGTATTTTTCTATCCTGTTGCAGTTACCAAGTATCACTTGGCAGGTTGATTCTCCAGCATTCAGAACTAACTGCCTGTGATGTTTAATCCATTTCAGCAAGCACTCTTCAGCCGCCTGACAGGGAGCAGGTAACAACATGAGGCCAGGCTGCCTACTGACTAGCTATAAGTGCCCTCATGCCGCCAGCAGGCCATTTTCTAATTTCACTTACTCCGGTGTAAAACCAGCAGATTGCCGCTGGAGTTACACCAGGCTTAGATCAGAATCAGGTCCTGTGTAGACTGAACAGCCGTCATGGGAAGATAAACCCTGGAATGGGATTTAATGTTGGTTGACTCAGTGGTGAGAGCTCTTGGTACCCAGTCATAGCCTGCCCCCCACCTTTCCCCATGCATGGGCTGAGCTTGGGCCTTTCAGTGCTAAAGCAGAGCTGTCCCAGTTAGGCTCATTTAGATTGCAGCATCGGCTGCATTTCATTTGATCCAATTCACTTTTCTAATCCGAACTGATCTGGGCAAAATTCTTTCCGGCCCCTGTGTTAAGGTAGATGTACTGGTGAATGCTCTTTGAGCAAGGGGGTTCATAGCGAACAGTGAAAGGGGCATTTGAAAAGGAAAATCATATAGCCAGGGTTGGGCTCATGATTATTATTTGTATTAAAAGTAACTTTGAGAGGCCTCAGCTGAGATCAGGACTCCTTTTCTGGGTGCCGCACATACACTTAGCGAGACAGTCCCTGCTCTAAAGAGCTAACAGTCCAAATAGACAAGACAGACGATGTAATATTACACTCATTTTACAGATGGGGATCTGAAACACAGAGAGACTGAGGGCTTGTTTACATGGAGAGTTATTCCAGAATAACTATTCCGGATTAACACCAGGTGTGGACACTCTTGTTCTGAAATAAGAGTGCCTATTCTGAATGCCCAGATCTCCTGAGTCCTAGTGCAGTGCCTTAAACACCAGGTCATCCTCTAGAGCAAAGGCAGCTCAGTCCTCTGGCAAAGGCAGGTTCAGTCGACCAGCTCATTATAGAGATTGTGGCTGCTGATAAAATTGAGATCCTGCTCCAGGTGCAGGTTTTGGACAACTGCCAAGGACAGGGTGATCTGGAGCTGGGTTGGACTGGCCTGCAATAAAAGGCAGAGCTTTCCATTATGGGGAAAAGTGTTGACATGGGATCCTTGGAATCCAAATCCCCCATGGAACAGATGCAAGCTGCCCTCACACTGGCGCCCCCTCCCCCCAGTATGCCTCAGCCTTGAGCCAGAGCAACTGAGGACTCCCTGGTAGGAGCAAAGGTCCCTTCCAGCCATCGCCCCACTAAGTGTGTTCTCAAAGTGCTCAGTGTTGTAATGGAGTGACTGTGGAGCTCCAGCCTGTCTCTCACGGCAGCCCAGTACCTACGTTCCTCTCCTCCACGGTGGGTGGGATATTGTTTTATTGGAGGGGATTCATTCTCCTATAAAGTGTCTGTTGGGCCTGAGGCTGCTCTGATGAACTCTACGTTGGCTCGTGCCTTCTAGCTCTGTGAGGTACAGAACGCCACGGAGATGACCTGCCAGGCTCCAGCACTGGCTGTGGACCCAAATCACCAGTCCGATCTAACCGAGCGCCCCGAAGAGTTTGGCTTCATCCTGGATAACGTTCAGTCCCTGCTGATCCTCAACAAAACCAACTTCACCTACTACCCAAACCCAGTGTTTGAGGCTTTCAACCCCTCGGGGATCCTGGAACTGAAGCCAGGAACTCCCATCATACTAAAGGTGAGGAGGTGGGTTAGGGTGCAGGATCAGAGAATGATGATGCCCTCCAGAGACACATCTTGCCAATCATAGCACAGCTCTGTCAGTCCCACCGGAGCGCTGGCCAGTATCTCGTCAGTGCTAGCAGACCCCCCACCAATCATAACGTCCCACCAGTCCTAACAGAGTGCCTGCAAATGTCCCTCCAATCAAAACAGAGACTCCACCAGCATCCCACCAATCACAGTACAGCTCCTGCCAGCATCCCACCAATCGCAGCACAGCATTCTTAATTTTACCCCAAACCACAGCAGATATTGCCTTGTGCTGTGGAAGCCTTGTATGCAAATTAGATTTAGCAGCGGCAGAAACTGCATTGAAAAGGGAAGCACGGAGAAAGAACATTTGTGGTGTTCCATAACACCTAACAATTGGGGACAGGGCTTCAGACAACTAACCATTTCACTTGTCATTTCACCCTAATGTAAAGACATGGAGTAGCTCCTCAGCTGGTGTAACTCACTGTAGTTCTGTGTTGACTTTCCCGGAGCTACAGCGATTTACACCAGCTGAGAATCTGGCCCCATGTCTCTGTTTGTGCTGCGCTACTTGACAATATGGTTATGATGACAGCCAGGTGTGACGGGTTTGGAATTATAAAGCTTGCCCTCTCGCCATTTGTGCAAATCCAAGAACAGCCCCTTTGTGATCTGAGACATCCTGTGAGCCAGACAGCAAGCGAGAGCACTTGATGGCCCACAGTTTCCAACATTGGCCCCTGTATGTGATGTGTGTGCAAACAGGTAATTGTGTAGACAAAAGACACACTTGTACATTCAAAACAGGCAACCCTTTGGCACGTGTAATGGTGTTTTATGGGTCCAGTTAGCTGCTTGTGCAGGCACAGAGTAGACACCTATTTTTGGAAATGTATGCTTGTAATTCCAGAGACACAGATGTGGGGGTGCCTGTCCTAATCTCTACCCATCTCCCAGGGGTGTCTCAGGATATACTCTCATTGGGAAAGCTGTAAATGATGGGCCAAGGAGGGCACGTCTAGTCACGGCACTCACATCGCAGAGGCAAGCCAACGGCAGGTTACACCCTGCTGAGATGTTTGTGGGTTTGCTCCTCTTGGTCCAGGGGAAGAACCTGATCCCACCAGTGACTGGAGGAAACGCCAAGCTGAATTACACAGTGCTGATAGGAGAGAAGCCGTGCGTGGTGACCGTGTCGGATGTGCAGCTGCTGTGCGAGTCCCCAAACCTCACTGGACGGCACAAAGTGATGGTAAGCAGTGTTTAATGAGAAACCTTTTGAATATGGGGGGCTTCAACCACAGGGAATGGGAACCACTGAGAATTCTGGGATCCCTTTGGAATTCGGATCTCCTGATACCGTAGTCACTAGGAACTTGATGAGCCCTCCCGAACTCAGTGCCATAGTCCTTTAGAGATGGGTGGGAGTGTTAACATAAACAAACTTGGAGACCCTTGCAGATCATGAGGGACTTCTTAGAAGCACAGAGCCCTGAATAGCTTCCACTGCTGGCATTCCCTGTTATAGGGAGTCTTTTCGGTAGAAGCCCACTTCTTTGCTTTGCATGGTACCAGCTGTATGAGTACTTGTGCAACATGGCTACATATATGTGGCATGATGCCTTCATGCCACCAAACGCTGCTGTGAGGTGAGAGTACTCTGTTAGGCTTAGCACTGGCTGCAGCAATAGTCAGTATGGAAAATTTGCCATCTAGGAAAAGAATGAAAGTGCAGAGCAGTGTGAATGGATCTTTGGACTTTGGTGCCAGAAAATTACATTGCTGCTTGCATAATTTAGTATTATATTTACTATTAGTCCTAGCTGGGACCAATGAAAAATGAACGTAGTTGTGAAATTGTGGCCTCCTCCTCCCTCGGTCCCATTCCTTTACCCTCCTCTTCTCCTTTCCCTTCTTCTCCATACTTAAAATCATAGAATATTAGAGTTGGAAGGGACCTCAGGAGGTCATCTAGTCCAACCCCCTGCTCAAAGCAGGAGTAACCTCAGCTAAATTATCCGAGCCAGGGCTTTGTCAAGCCGCAGCTTAAAAACCTCTCAAGATGGAGATTCCACCACCTCCCTAGATAACCCATTCCAGTGCTTCACCACCCTCCTAGGGAAAAACTTTTTCCTAATGTCCAACCTAGACCTCCCCTATTGCAACTTGAGACCATTGCTCCTTGTTCTGCCATCTGCTACCACTGAGAACAGTCTAGCTCCATCCTCCCTGGAACCCCCTTTCAGGTAGTTAAAGGCTGCTATCAAATCCCCCCTCATTCTTCTCTTTTGCAGACTAAACAAGCCCAGTTCCCTCAGCCTCTCCTCATAAGTCCTGTGCTCCAGCCCCCTAAACATTTTTGTTGCCCTCCGCTGCACTCTCTCCAACTTGTCCACATCCTTTTTGTAGTGGGGGCCCCAAAACTGGACACAGTACTCCAAACGCAGCCTCACCAATGTTTAATAGAGGGGAATAATCACTTCCCTCGATCTGCTGGCAATGCTCCTGCTAATGCAGCCCAATATGCTATTAGCCTTCTTGGTAACCAGGGCACACTGCTGACTCATATTCAGCTTCTTATCCACTGTAACCCGCAGGTACTTTTCTGCAGAACTGCTGCCTAGCTCATTGGTCCCCAGTCTGTAGCAATGCATGGGATTCTTCCTTCCTAAGTGCAGGACTCTGCACTTGTCTTTGTTGAACCTCATCAGATCTCTTTTGGCCCAATCCTCCAGTTTGTTTAGGTCCTTCTGTATCCTATCCCTACCTTTCAGGGTATCTACCACTCCCCCTAGTTTAGTGTCATCTGCAAACATGCTGAGGATGCAGTCTACCCCATCCTCCAGATCATTAATGAAGATGTTGAACAAAACCGGCCCCAGGACCGACCCCTGGGGCACTCCGCTAGTGACCAGCTGCCAGCTAGACATGGAGCCATTGATCACTACTCGTTGAGCCCTATGCTCTAGCCAGTTCTCTATCCATTTTATAGTCCATTCATCCAACCCATACTTCCTTAACTTGCTGATAAGAATACTGTGAGAGACAGTATCAAAAGCTTTGCTAAAGTCAAGGTATATCATGTCCACCGCTTTCCCCACATCCACGGAGCCAGTCACCTCTTCATAGAAAACAATCAGGTTGGTCAGGCATGACTTTCCCTTGGTGAATCCATATTGACTGTTCCTGATCACCTTCCTCGCTTCCAAGTACCTTAAAATGGATTCCTTGAGGACCTGTTCCATGATTTTTCCAGGGATTGAGGTGAGGCTGACTGGTCTGTAGTTCCCTGGATCCTCTTTCTTCCCTTTCTTGAAGATGGGCACTATATTTGCCTTTTTCTAATCATCAGGGACCTCCCCGAGTTGCCATGAGCTTTCAAAGATAATAGCCAATGGCTTTGAAATCACATCAGCCAACTCCCTCAGCACCCTAGGATGCATTGCATCTGGCCCCATGGATTTGTGTATGATCAATCTTTCGAAATAGTCCTGAACCTGTTCCTTCAGCACTGAGGGATGTTCAACTCCTCCCCATTCCGTGCCACCCAGTGCGGCAGTCTGGGAGCTGACTTTGTCTGTGAAGACAGAGGCAAAAAAGGCATTGAGTACCTCAGCTTTCTCCACATCCTCTGTCACTAGGTTGCCTCCCCCATTCTGTAAGGGGCCCACACTTTCCCTAATCTTCCTCTTGTTGGTAACATACCTGTAGAAACCCTTCTTGTTCCCCTTCACGTCCCTTGCTAGCTGCAACTCCAATTGCGCTTTGGCCTTCCTGATTTCATTCCTGCATTTTCAAGCAGTATTTTTATAATCCTCCCTAGTCATCTGACCAAGCTTCCACTGCTTGTAAGCTTCTTTTTGTGTTTAAGCTCACCAAAGACTTCTTTGTTAAGCCAAGCTGGACGCCTACCATATTTACTATTCTTTCTGCACATCGGGATGGTTTGTTCCTGCGCTCTCAATAAGGTTTCTTTAAAATACAGCCAGCTCTCTTGGATTCCTTTCCCCCTCATATTAGCCTTCCAGGGGATCCTGCCCATCAGCTCCCAGAGGGAGTCGAAGTCTGCTTTTCTGAAGTCCGTATCCTGCTGTTCTCCTTTCTTCCTTTTGTCAGGATCCTGAACTCGACCATCTCATGGTCACTGCTGCCTAGGTTGCCATCCACTTCTACTTCCCCTACCAAATCTTCCCTGTTTGTGAGCAGCAGGTCAAGAGGAGCACGGCCCCTAGTTGATTCCTCCCGCACTTGCACCAGGAAGTTGTCCACAACATCTCCAAAAACTTCCTGTATTGTCTATGCTAGGCTGTATTGCTCTTCCAGCAGATGTCAGGGTGATTGAAGTCCCCCATGAGATCCAGGTCCCCTGAACTAGAAATTTCCCCTAGTTGACTGAAGAAAGCCTCATCTACCTCATCCTCCTGGTCTGGTGGTCTGTAACAGACACCCACCACGACATCACCCTTATTGTTCTTGCTTCTAAGATTAATCTAGAGACTCTCAACTGGCTTATCTCGATTCATACTGGAGCTCAGAGCAATCATAGTGCTCTCTTAAATACGGTGCAATTTCTCCACCCTTTCGCCCCTGCCTGTCCTTCCTGAACAGTTTATACCCATCCTTGAGAGTCGTGGATTGTAGATACAAA
Source organism: Emydura macquarii macquarii (assembly GCF_026122565.2). Classification (NCBI taxonomy): domain Eukaryota; kingdom Metazoa; phylum Chordata; order Testudines; family Chelidae; genus Emydura; species Emydura macquarii. Next base: position 5,667,607 of record NW_027133607.1, on the reverse strand, counting down.
ATGAGTCAGCAAAATCATTTGCATTTTACAATCTTATTGATTGAAAGAAGATGAATCTGTAAATGACGTTACACCATGGGCATGCAAACAGACAAGATTGCTGTCTACCAATGTGGATGAGCAATGATTTTGATTGACCCTGATCAATGTATTCCTTCCCCCCACCCCAAAAAAAAAAAAAAAACAAAAAAAAGCTGGCTCACTTAATTCACAGCTATAGAGTACTTTATGATCCTCCAAGGGAAGTGCTAGTGAAGTGAAATATGTCTTTCTCTGCAATAATTCCAGGGCTTTTGAATATGACATCATTAGTTCCCCAGCATTTTCATGGATGTAGTTAAAATGTGCTCGGTCAAAGTACTCCACTTAGGAAGGAATAATCAGTCGCACACATAAAAACTGGGAGATAACTCCTTGGGAAAGAGTACTGCAGAAAGGAATCTGGGAGTCACAGTACATCACAGGCTAAATACGAGTCAATAGTGTAAAACTGTTGCAAAAAAAGCAGACATCATTCTGAGATGTATTAGCTGCAGTGTTGTAAGCAAGACATGAGAAGTAATTCTTCCGCTGTACTCCATGCTGATTAGGCCTCAACTAGTAGTATTGTGTCCAGTTCTGGACGCAACATTTCAGGAAAGATGTGGACAAACTGCAGAAAGTCCAGAGAAGAGCAACAAAAATGACTAAAGGTCTAGGAAACACGACCTATGAGGAAAGATTGAAAAAATTGGGTTTGTTTAGCCTGGAGAAGAGAAGACTAAGAGGGGCATTGATAACAGTTTTCAAGTACATAAAAGGTTGTTACAAGGAGGAGGGAGAAAAATTGTTCTCCCTAACCTCTGAGGATAGGACGAGAAGCAATGGGCTTAAATTGCAGTAAGGGCAGTTTAGGTTGGACATTAGGCAAAACTTCCTAACTGTCCGGGTAGTTAAACACTGGAATAAGTTGCCTGAGGAGGATGTGGAATCTCCATCATTGGAGATTTTTAAGGGCAAGATATACAAACCCCTGTCAGGGATGCTTGGTCCTGCCATAACTGGAGGGAACTGGACTAGATGGCCTCCTGAGGTCCCTTCCTGGCCTATGGTTCTATGACTGGCAAAGCCAAGGCCTGGGAGATAAGCCCAGGGGTAGGAGAATGACAAATGAACCCAAGAGGTTGGGTGAGGAGAGCCGAATTGGGCCCTTCCATGACATAGGGATTCTCTGCTCGCTGCAGCCCTGGTCAGATGGAGCGAGTCACAGAACGAGGCTCCCCATTTACAGGAACGGCCCCAGTCAGCCTCAGTTAATCAAACAACAAATGGCACTGGAAATGTGGAAAGATGGTAGCATTTAAACATGTTAGTGAGCATCAGTAATACGACAGCGCACTAAAGGTACGTTAAAGAGTTGTCATAAATCTGCAAACGCAGAGCCACTGCTCGGATAATGTCTGAGCTGCGAATCCAGGACAGGAGGGCACCTGCAGTAAAAGCCACTGTTGTAGGGATGGCATTACACTGAAGCTGGAATTAACAGCTAGTCTAGGGAATGCCTTCTCTGCTATGACATCGTTGTTACCCAAGTTAGTGCCTCACTGTGTTTCACAGTAACTCCACTGTGACATGATGAGGGGGATGGGAATTAACAGTCCGATCTCCTGGGTCCACCTGCCAGTGACACACTGTGTGATCTTGAGCAAATCACTTAACACCCCCATTGCGGTGGAGTTGGGGGTGGTAACACTTACCTAGATCCACAAGGATTTGTGAGAATGTATTAACAATTGTAAAGTACTTAGGCGCCCTTGGATATTGAAGTAGGAAACAACAGTGATAGTGTTTTGTGTTGATGTCACTGTGTTCTCTCCCTTGTTCGGCTCTCAGTACAAGGATCAGTAAAACAATTACAGAATTAAATAACGAGAGGAGAGAGAAAACTAAAGGACGTAAATCGAGTGTATGGTTTTGAGATGAGCTATGAAAAGGGGTGAAGGGCCACAGAGGTGAGAGATGCAGGAGGGCTCTTCCAGATGAGAGAAGCTGCAGAGGAAAGATATGCATGTGTGTTAGAGGAGGGTGGGGTGGTGGTGAAGGTGGAGGTCAAGAATGAGGTTGGCATGGAAACCCCATCTCCCCAATCCTTAGTCACTCTTGGGTGGAGGTAAGGTCTCCAGGGCTGAGTCTGGGAGGAAGGGAGCAGGTACTGGGACGGACAGAGTCCTGCTGCAGCAACAGAGTTAGCACCATGATCGTCCTATCATAATCTAGGTCATAGGTAGAGGACCTGGCACAAACCTACTGCCGCTGGTGCTGAATTCCAGTTTGGTCTGAGGCAGGGGAAGGAGAGACCTGATACCGAGGAGCCACAGAGGGTCTCACTCCCAGAAACCATGTTCCGCTCGAGGTTCCTGGCAAGGCCATATGTGTATAAAATGGATATGGTGGTGTCTGCTCTGCGCTTGGACCATACATAAAGTGCAGGATTCCAGCTTCCTATGCCTCTCCATCTCCCCCAGTCCTCAAAATTACAGGAAGGATCCGAGCAGAATGCCTGCAAGAGGCTCACGATGTTAGCCCCAGTGCAGTGAAATCAAATGAGTAGCCAAAGAGATGAAGAGACACAGGGAACCAGGTTACTTCCTCTGAAGCCAGAGCTGGGGACCAGGAGGTCAACTTCCAGAATCCTAGGAGCTAGTGATGAACCTGTCTGGTCACATCTAGTACGTCCCCCAGGCAGGGCAAGATTGCCTTATCACAGCCAGTTTTAAATATTCCCAGCGACAGGACAGCCTACGTTTTGGGAGACCATCTGGTGACCTGAGACCTCTCTCTGGTAGGGGATATTTCGTTTAACATTTCCATTTCTTAATCCCACTCTGGTTCTCGGCAGCTCCTTTACACTTCCCAGGACACACACCCTGCTCTGTCTCATACAACGCCCTTCTCTCTAGAGCTGCCTCTCACTACGTTTGCCGCACATGTCCACAGGGACCCACTGGAGGAAATCCCGGCTTCACTTTGATGTCCGCATAGCAGGTGTTTCGTTTTAAGCAAGCTCTTGCTAAGCAGGTTCTACAGTGCAGAGGCCCTAGAGCCGCAGGTCCCCATCCCAGCAGCGCTCACTCAGCCCTTCATCTTCCCATGGTACACACGCTGGGCCAGATCTTCAGCCTGTGAAGTCAGGGTAACCGCCATTGACTTTAGAGACAGGTGAAGATCTGGCCCGTTGAGTTCCCTGCTGTTCACCATGGGTGAGTCCTGCAGACAAGACATGAAAGCCAAGATCATGCCGGCTCCGTATGGCCATGAAAGATTCCCTGGCACATGTTGACTTATTGCCCTTTGTGAAAAAAATCTCTTTCCCCCAGCCCCTTGTTTTCTGGGTCACCCTTGCTCTGACCCCCCTGGGACTGTGTGGTTCCTTTGTGTAAGGCACGTTGGGTTCCCGCAGGAAGAATGGCCGAATGCACGTGTAGGACGATAGTCTTGCTCCTCTGGCTGTGGAGGCACCGCTGGGAAGAATTCCCTGTCGGCTCTCGCAAGGTGGTGTCTGAAAAATGGACCCCTGCATGCAGGGAGGAAAGAGCCGGCACAAGAGGGGCGATCTCTTCCCAGAAAACTCAGAGCCACAGCTTGACTCTCCAGGATCACTGCCTGCCATCCTGCTCCGCCCTGATACTGCAGGCTCTCGGTGACAGGGATCCCCATTCCACCCTGCCCAGCCCACTGCTGGCCCCAACCCTCTCCCTAGCCAAGCTGCTCAGTGCCAGCCGCCTCCCACTGCAGCATAGGTAGGTGGTGTGTGTGCCCCCAGCAGAGAATGAAATGGGGCAGAGACTAGCAGGGCAGGAGGCCGTGGAGCTGGCTGGCAGCTGAGAACAGGCAGGGAGAATGAGACCGGCCACCTGACTGGGGGGGGGATGGTTGGGATGTGGGGGGGCTCATATTAAGAGGAGGGGAACTGTGCTAGAAAGGGACCTGACCATCTGCTGAGAGCACAATCCTAGCTCCCGGGCACGACAGGCGGAGCGGCCATCGGTGATGCAGAGCCCGTTCCAGCAGCTGCTCCAGCCCGACGCAGGGCGTTGCTTGGCTGCACGGTGTGCTGGTCACCAGCAGAGGAAGAAGAGCTAAGCGGGATCGGCCTACCACAGCAACCAGGCTGATGTGGGGCACAGGCCTGGGAGAAGGATGATGAGACAGTGACTCTGTAGTCAGAGCCACGGCCTCCCCCTCCCCAGCCACCTGTCCGCTAGCGCTGCTCCTGTGGCTCTCCTAGGTGGTAGCAGTCCCCATGCCCAAGGGTGGCCCACCCGAGTGTCCCACTCAGTAAAATTTACCGGTAATAGCATTTACCAGCTAATGCTGTAGGGTTACCCTCAGGATCTATGAGCAGGCTCTAACGAAGCCTGGGTTCCCAGCAGCCCCATCTCAGAGGTGATCCTCTTGGGGCCAGCAGCACCCCATCTGCTGGGGTGCCGTCTACATGCGTATCTCTTAACCATGAAGTCTTGGACCCAGTGACCCCTAGAAGGCCATCTCGAGCGCCAAGCAATGGAGTGCAGAGCAAAGCCTTCGTGCCCCGCCCGACTCTCAGTGAGCCTGGTGCAAGTCTGGAGTGACCGAGCAGGGCTATGGTGCGGAAGTGAACTCTGAAGAGGACACGTTGGGCTCCATGTTGATTCTTCCCCTGGATCCAGTTTGTTCAGTTTTACAAATCAATAGAAGACCGTTCTACCTTCCAGCTCTGCAGACTGCCCCTGGTCTGACGTGCCAGCTGGCTTCTTCTAACACAGGGCTCGACAAACCCCGGGCGCCAGGTCGCCATGGCATCTAGAAATTTAATTCTGATGCCAAGTATTTCTCCTGGGGGAGCAGCCGCCACGCTCCGGCCAGAGCGCCACTGCATCCATGTGGCAGGGCCGGGAGAGGGGAGCGTTGTCTGGCTCCTTCATTTTTGGGCTGGCTCCTAGCTACAAAGCAAATGTGTCAAGCCCTGTTCTAACATCCTCCCCAGCAACAGGGATTGTATCATTAAACCATAGCTGAGAGCTGTGTGGCTGCCGCGCATTCTAGGGTGGTGCGGGACCAGCCCGGAGCAGCACTACAACGGTTAGGGCAGCCAGTGTCGCAGTTCAGCCAACACACTGAAACTAGCCCTTCTGCTCTTACAGCGGGTGTTTATAGACCACGTGCCACCTCAGCCCACCCTTTACTGCGAAAGCCAGCCTCTCGCACCATGCCAGGCTCAGTATCTAGTCAGGAAAAAGCTTGCCACCCATTAAATCACTGGCTCCACTTCTCTGGAGTTTTATTAGCTGCCTCCCCTCCAAGCATGGAGTACCTCAGCCCCTGCTTAGCTTGTGAGAGCAGGTTAAGCTTCCGCCAGTTACTCTGAGGAGCAGTCAGGCTCTGGGCATGCCTGTTGCTGGTGTTTTTAAGGTGACTGTTTCCTCATTCCCCCGTAGGCTCGAGTGGGAGGATTGGAGTTCTCCCCGGGGATGGTCTACATCTCTCCAGACAGCCTGCTCAGCCTGCCTGCCATCGTCAGCATTGCTGTGGCCGGCGGCCTGCTCATCATCTTCATCGTGGCCGTGCTGATCGCGTACAAGCGCAAGTCCCGCGAGAGCGACTTGACCCTAAAGCGGCTGCAGATGCAGATGGACAACCTGGAGTCCAGGGTGGCACTGGAGTGCAAGGAAGGTACGATGGAGTGGCGGGTCCGAGGGGTGGCAAAGGCCATGTTGGAAGGAAGATACTCATTTCCTGAAAACGCAGCTCTAGCTAGAGGACCTGATCCAGGAAGTTTGGATCTGGCTTTGAATCACCCTTCTCCAAAGTTCTGGTCAGTGGAGATCCAAGATCCGGCTGGGTCCATTCAAAAGATAGAGTTCAGCCACTAAGTTTGGATCCAGTCGTCCTTGAAGCTCATGAGCATTCAGACCCGGAGTTCTGATTCAGGCCCATCTCTGGTTCTCTACACAGTTTGACCCCATTCGTCCTGGCTGGACAAACTGTGTTAAGAACTGGCTTTGCTGGGGTCCTGTTTAAATTGAGTTTCCTAAATCAGTGTGTGGCCCTGTCTAGAAGGAGCTTTTGTCTGGCATTAGATCATGGGCAGAGCCTGCTCCTTCTCCACCTCCCTCTCCATCTGCACATCATTTCCTCCTCCTCCCTCAGCACTGGTTACACCAGTACAGTTGTTAACCTAACCTCCCCCAGATAGGGTCAGGGTGGAAATCTGGACCATCACTGCTATGGGGATGGGTTTCTTTGTCTCAGCTTTTGCAGAGCTTCAGACAGATATTCACGAGCTGACGAGCGACTTGGATGGTGCTGGCATCCCTTTCCTTGATTACCGTACCTACACCATGAGGGTGCTTTTCCCTGGCATTGAAGACCACCCTGTCCTGAGGGATCTGGAGGTAAGCGGGATCAATGATCATCTTCTCCCTCCACCTGCCTGCTCACCCCTGCCTCCCCATTCTGCCATGCTATGACCCTGTGAGTGACATGAGCGAGGTCACTGCTTTGTGGTACAGCCTAATCTGTTTGCTACAGTATAAAGACACCACATCAGCTCACTGGGTTGCTGCTCTGCAAGGGCTGAAATAATTGTGGGTCTCCTGGATGAGCCTGTATGTCAGGCTCGCAGGGGGGAGACCTGGAAAATCGGCAGCATTCCATCAGCTGTGTGATGAGTGGTGGGTGCATCCATATTGAAGAGCACAGGCAAGAGTGCCAGGATTTGTGTGTGTGTGTGTGTGTGTGTGTGTGTGTGTGTGTTCGTGTTGTGTGTGTTCACTGCATTAACTTCCTCATGGGACTGGGTTCTCTTGCCGTTGGAGTTTGCTCTTGAGTTTGGGTTTAAACATTTCAGCCGAACAGACATTAGAGATGGGACTCAGGCAGATCCACCTTCCTTCCATGGCACAGCAGCATCCTCTGGCAAGTGCACTGCCAATGGGCACGGCAGCCCCTGAGATGCCTGCGCTGCCCATTGGCACGCTGGTCCCTGGGACATCTGCGCTGCTCCCAGGCATGGTACATCTGCATTGCCCATGGGCACGGTGCCTTCCCAGGGACCTCTGCATTACCAATGTCTACAGTGTGCCCCAGGACCTCTGCGCCACCCACGGGCACAGCAACCCTGGGGACGTCTGGCTGCCCATGGGCATGGCATCTCCCAGGACGTCTGCCTGCCCATGGGCATGGCACACCCGTCTTTCCCTAGCTGTACTTTCAGAAATGATTGGCAGCACCCGGAGAAGATACTTTGTTACCACGTAACGCGTGTAACTGCTGTGCATTATTCTTTGTGATGGGATAACAAACTAGCCACGACTCTGCTCAGCTTCCAACGCCCCTTGTGCTTGGAGGGATCTCACTTTCCCTGGGCCTTTTCTGCTCAGGGAACCTCTCCCCGTTATGGGGACGAGCAGCAGTGTGCTCCATGGGTCCATGGGTTGGTGCGATGCATTACATCCCTGATGATAGTGAGTTCCGTGGGCCTGACACTAGTCCCAAGTGAACATCTGTCCACAAAACCACTTCAGTGTCTGCACAACCGCCAGGCTCTGCTCCAGGGAGACCCGGGCTGGGATAGCCGGGGCCTGCTGCAAGCCAAGACTGAGAGGGTGCTTTGGCAGAGCTCTCTGTGGATCTTGGCAGCTCTGTGCTTAGGAGAGGCCCAGAAACGGGCTAGCAGGGAATGCCTGAGGCCAGGACTGAGGTGCGTTGGCAGAGCTGCTTGGGGGAAGCTGGCACAGGCTCTGCCCTGGACTGCTGTGTAATTGGCCGTAGCTGGTGCTCTCACTCCTTCCCTTCACGGGGGCTGAAATGCACTTACAGCTAGAGAAACACGCTTGCATACAGCAGTGACTCTTCAAGCTTCTTTATTTATCAACAACTTCCAGTTGTTCCCTGCTCCCCAGGAAGGAAAGGGAAGTAGCTGAAGTAGCTCTGATGCTACTTTGTGGCAGCCAGTGGCAGATGTTGATTTTTCATGGCGAGTGTTGTACAGCCGTGTAGCCGGAGCACAGACATGCCCTGGGTCTCATCCTGGTCTCCCCATGCAGAGTAGCTGCATTGGCTTTATAGAATAAACAGAGTTTGGCCCAAACAATGCATCTGTGCGCACACACACATAGGTGCTTGCACACTTACGGCCAAATTCTGCCCTCATTGACAAAAATCAATCGACTAGGATAGAAATTGGCCCATCCAATGCACCTCATGTGCATGGTCCTCCACGCACGTATCCAGAGAGCAAACGGTGCATTGCAGCCAATCAGACCTTCCAGTGCTCAGAACCCACCATTTCTTCTGACCTCCTTGACCTCTTGCTCTGTTTCCACATCACTCAAATCAGGCGTCTTTTTTCCACCTCGTAGTCGACAGCAGCACTTCCACTGCCAGTCTGGTTTGCTAAAGAAGCAAGAATAGGGCTCTTTTCTGCTACCAGCGCCAAGAAAGGGTTAAAGAGAATAAAACAAACCCACATCGAGCATTGCCAGCCCAGCGAGGGTAACAGTCCCTTCAGACTGGGTTCTTATTTCCAGCACCTTTTCTAATTAACTACTTCCAGACACAGCTGAAATCATTTTTGCTGCTCCATAATCGCCTAGGGGTTAGCCAGTATTAAACATGCAAGCAAGCGAGTTCGGGATAATTATTACCTCCCTGTCAGGGTTGGTGGATTGTTCTTGTTTGTTTGTTTTTTGCTTATATATAGGTTTGCTATCTGTAATCTCTGGAAAAAGGTACCAACTCCTAAAGGAGTCGACAGTGAGTCCGTTAAACAGAAAATCCTGCAGCGGCTTGAAGTGACAGAGCCGAAAGCTCAGTCCATCCATCAGTCAGCAGCACTGATGCTCCATCCCAGCCTACCACCTCGCAGGACAGCTGTCCGAGGAGGCAAGGCAGCTCCTGGGAAGCTGCAATTCAGGGTTTAGGTGACAAGTGGAAATGAGCATAAGGGACTTTGCCTAGTCCTCAGGCCTGGACCTTGGCACAGGAATGGAAAATATAATTCAGCACGGCTGCATACAGGAACATGACCCAGGACTAGACTAGCAGGAGTTGTGTGGGTCAGGACTGAGGTTTATTGGCAGAGCTGCGTGTAGGAGCCCAGGACTGGAATTAGGGGGGCTGCAGATCAGCACTGGGGGGCATTGGCAGAGCTCTGGGATGGGGGCAGGATTGGAATAGTCATTGTGATGGGTGAGGATTGAGGTGCATCGGTGGGGCTGGAGTGGGGGCTGGGTTGTGCAAAGGGGAAGGCTTGAGGAGCACTGTCAGTCTGACCCTGAATAGGGGCTGTTGCAGGAAAGAACGGAGGTGCATCGGCGGGGCTGTGTGGGGATCCCAGGACTGGAATAGCAGGGCATGCTGCAGCTCAGCAGTGGGTCTCATTGCCAGCCGTGTGGGGAACCCAGGACGGGACTGGCAGCGAGTGCTGCAGGAAGGACGGAGACGCATTAGCAGAGCGGTGTGCAGAGGCCAGAGCTGGACTAGGAGAGGTGGTTGCAGGAAACGACAGAGGCGCACTGGCAGAGCTGGAAGAGGGCCCGGGAGTGGAGGAGCAGGGGTCGGTTCAGGGGCTGGAGTGACTGGGGCAGCAGGCGTGTGGCAAGTCCTGGCTGACGTGCAGTGGGAGAGCTGTGCAGGAGCCCAGGACCGGAATAGCAGTGAGCTCGGCAGCTCAGATGAATTGCCTTGGGGGCAAGCTCACAAAGCGCGCGTCTGCCCTGTGCCTGGTCTAATCAACACTGTTAGCCCTGGGCAGCGCTGCATTCAAGACAAGTTAGAAAAATAAACACCCAACCCAGGCAAGCATCATTCAATGGTTCCAGGCCGCGGGTTGGCAGAGCGTAATATTGAAAGGCCCCTGCATGGAATAAAGCAACTGACTTATTTGCACACTGGATGCAAGCAATTTTCTAGGCGCCTCTTACATTGCTGAAGCAGTTTATCCTCCCTCCCAGATCTGGCTCCTGCCCGATCCCAGATTTTGTAGGTGAAAGGGTCAGCAAATCAGCTTGGACAGGGCAAAAAGCTCTGCCTGAGTGCTGATGGTGTGTTTGATGGGCAGGCGTGTGTTGTGCTGATAGTGTGTTTGATGGGCAGGCGTGTGTTGTGGTGAGCGGAGTGGTGATGGTGTGTTTGCATGGGCAGGGGTGTGTTGCGGTGAGCGGAGTGCTGATGGTGTGTTTGATGGGCAGGCGTGTGTTGCAGTGAGCGGAGTGGTGATGGTGTGTTTGCATGGGCAGGGGTGTGTTGTGGTGAGCGGAGTGCTGATGGTGTGTTTGATGGGCAGGCGTGTGTTGTGCTGATGGTGTGTTTGATGGGCAGGCGTGTGTTACGGTGAGCGGAGTGCTGATGGTGTGTGTACATGGGCAGGGGTGTGTTGCGGTGAGCGGAGTGCTGACGGTGTGTTTGATGGGCAGGCGTGTGTTGTGGTGAGCGGAGTGGTGATGGTGTGTTTGCATGGGCAGGGGTGTGTTGCGGTGAGCGGAGTGCTGATGGTGTGTTTGATGGGCAGGCGTGTGTTGCAGTGAGTAGAGTGCTGATGGTGTGTTTGATGGGCAGGCGTGTGTTGTGCTGATGGTGTGTTTGATGGGCAGGCGTGTGTTGTGGTGAGCGGAGTGCTGATGGTGTGTTTGATGGGCAGGCGTGTGTTGCGGTGAGCGGAGTGCTGATGGTGTGTGTGCATGGGCAGGGGTGGGTTGCTGTCACCTTCTGGAGTGCAGTTCAAACCAGTTAGGGGTTGGGTCATGGCCTGCCCTGTACCTTGGATGCCTCACAAAGCTTTGCTGTCGTATCTCCAGCATGGGCTGCTCACAAGCACTCTGAGTGCCTGGAATAATATAACTCTGGTTCAGCAGCTCTGACCCCAGCATCCTGTCTACAGCCCCACCGGCTTCCACCAGCCTTGGTTACTATCTGCAGGGTGACCCCAGCACACTGCCAGCACCGTATGCCCTGCAGTGCCCAGCCCTCTCCTGGAGAGCTCAGAGAAATAACACGGGTCATTTGTTCCTCTAAAGACACCAACGCACATCACAGCCGGTTGACTTACCGGGGGTAAATACCCCCTTCCCTTTAACACAGCACTGAGTTGGTTTATGGTAAGAACGAAATGAATTTATTAACCAAATAATCATAGGGTTAAGTGAGTTCAAGTATAACAAGTGAAGGTAGAAAGAGTTACAGGTAAAATGAAACCAAATACGCTTTTTAAAGTCAAATTACATCTAGCAAGTTACAGGCTTTGTTCAAGGTAGCTTCTCTCACCCGTCATCCCTCTTCTCAGCCCTGGCTGGCTTCCCTCAGTCAGGACCTTCCCCCGCCGTACAAGGTGCTAGCTTTCCTGGTCGTCTTAGGCGAAAGACCTTTGCCTACGCAGGTTTCTCACCTCTGTTCAGTTCCAGGGATTTCAACCCCCATTGACTGAAGGGCCCATCTTTCTCAGCTTGCAAGAGTTCTGCTCTCTTGGGTCTGTCTAGTGATGGATGCCAAAGTCGGCTTCTGCCCTTGTTTATAGCAGAATCACAGGGGCAGGACCCTTCTTCCCAGCATCGCCCACCCATCGGGATCATGATCCTCCTCCCAGTCTGACCTGCAGGACCTCTTGTCTGGTGGTGTCCCCTGCCCTGGTCCTTTGCCCAGGGTCCCCCTCGCTTTCCTCAGCTGCTCACCGCACTCGGCCCTGGGCAGCTCCAGCCCCAGCTTCACCCTGCCTTAGCGCGGCTGCTGCTCTGCCTCCAGCTCAGCTCCCTGGGCTGCTCCTCTGCTTCTCTCTGACTCTGGCTGCTGTGGCTCTGGGTGCTCTGTCCTTAGCTCATCCCTGCTCCACCCAGTCAGCTCCAGCTCTCACGGAGGACAGGACCCCCGGCCTCTTGGCTCCCTCATTGGCCTGTCCCTTCCCCTCTCCCTTTGGTACTGGGAGATGCCAACCAAAAACCCCCACTGAGTTTCAGTAATGGGCCATCAGTCCCCTTACACAAGTCAGCTGAGGTAAACGCACATTCCTTTGTCTTGTGTAGACGTGTTTACCAGCCTCCCCGCCATAGCTGGGTCATGCACACTTTAGTTATCATTTCAGCATCTATTCATAACTCTTAACACCCATCCTGTACATACATCGTGCAAGACTATTAATGATCAATGAGTTATTGGCTTTCAAATGATACCTCGCAAGGCATATTTTGTACAGAGATGATTTGTGTGTTGGGTGTGAATACAGCGATTCTGAGTGTCACAGTTGGCACGAGCCGGGTGGCAATGGTGTGGGGTGCTGGGCAGGAGTGGGTAGGTGGGAGCTGGCATATATGGCCCCTCGTTACATGAAATCATTGCTTTGCACAGCAAGCCCCATTCCTTGAGGCACAGGCTGGCGGGGGAAGAGTTAGTGGTTTGAATCTGAAGGGAGCCATATTTCTCTTCTCACCAGGTCCCTGGCTATCGTCAGGAGCGGGTAGAGAAGGGTCTGAAGCTCTTTGCCCAGCTCATCAACAACAAGGTGTTCCTGCTGTCCTTCATCCGCACCCTGGAGTCCCAGCGCAGCTTCTCCATGCGGGATCGTGGCAACGTGGCCTCGCTCATCATGACCGTGCTGCAGAGCAAGCTGGAGTATGCCACTGATGTCCTCAAGCAGCTCCTGGCCGACCTCATTGACAAGAACTTGGAGAGCAAAAACCATCCCAAGCTGCTGCTGAGGAGGTGAGTCACCAGTGGGCGCGAAGCATCTCCTGGTGAGTGCATGCACACTGCTGCCCTTTGTGGCCAGGTCAGGAGAGCCAGGCTCATTCGGCACAAAGGGCAAGATTCTCGTCAGCTGCAGTCCATGGATGGGGGTATAAATTCAGGACAGCGCAGTCCACCAACGTACAGTAGATCCCCCGATGCACCAGTCAGTGCCAGCTTTTATGGAGTAACTAAATGTTGAGTTATTCGGTCCTGTCGATTCAGTGCCTTACGGCTCCATTCAGGATCTCCCAGGAAGAAGATCAGCTATTCTGTAGGCCACTGCCATTCCTGCCCTTGTTTCTCATCCTCCTCCATCCTCTCTTTGTTACTCTCCTGAATTTCCTTCCCAGCAGCAGCTCCCACTTGTCAGTGGGCTTCACTCTTGTTCATTCCTAGGCACTAAAATAATCAGTGATTAAATAGTTAATGTTGTGAGCTTTGAAGTTGACCTGCTAATCAGATTACCTGGGGCACAGGGAATTCCCGCCCTGAGTCATTGTTTCAGGCTGCTTGCAGACTCAGGCAGTCCTTGCTGCTCTGCTTATACACAGGTCACATCCCAAAGGTTGTTTCTGCAGTCAGAAGAGCTAAAAACCTACTTTATTTTTTTAAATGAAAGCCGGATAATCTATGTACGTCACGCAGGCCACATAGACCACTCACGAGCCAGACATTTGACAAGCCCTAGGTTAGTGTATGTGCACCACTGCCCAACACCAGAACTGCTCAACTGTGTGTCACAGCCCCTATTCCAATATGAGCAAATGGAGAGTTTCTTCCAGCCCCAGTGACAGGGCTCCATGGGTCTCCATCTCCATTCAAACACTGACTTTAGGAGCACAAGATGCAAATTCTGTCCCTGCCAAGTCCTGAGTGGCCCCAATGAGCGGCAGAGTGACGGCTGTGGGTCTGATAGAAGCCTCACAAGGAGGGTCCCCCAAACTGCTGGGTATGGTCCAAGCTGGACCCACTACACCCAGAGGCTTTCCTTGCAGTGTTTCTGCCTCCACCTGAAGCCTGGAAGCAGAGCAGACTGAGCACACCAAAGTGACTGGCCTGGGGCAGCAGGTTGGGCTGGCTCCTGCTGGCCAGATCAGGAGTCGAAGTGCCTGTTTAATATGGCAATGCGTGGAAGTCCTCAGTGATAAATCCGCTGTGCTGTCTTCAGCTATTGCTCACCCCTTTTGCCTGGGCATGATCACTCTCAACTAGTCCCCTCCCGTAGCTCTGGACAGTGGGATGAACCTGCCTGAACCTTCCTGATTTTCCCAGTACAAACCAGACGCTCCAGGTCTTCCTCTGCTCTCAGTGAAACTGATGTAAATCCAGAATAACCCCATTGTCCTCAATGGAGTGACTTTGGATTTACACCAACGCCAACTGACAGAAATTGGTCCTCAGGGTAGTTTGAACGTGCTGTTAATGACGGTGTGAGTGGCTCAGGCAGAGGAGCGGCTCTACGTGCCACACAGCGTCCATCGCGCAGGATCCATGGAACAGAGAGCAACTGCAGCCGTCTCTCGGCGTTGGAGGCCGCTAAGCAGGGAGCCAGGAGCACAAAGCGGATCTCCTTTTTATTGCATTTTACTCCTGTCAAGTAACTACCTGCTGGCATCATTCTAGGCTTGCATCTTTGCCGGCAAAATTCCCACCAGCCATCCCCCTTCCGCAGGCCTCTCTGGTATCCGCGCATCTCCTGCTCTCACTTTACTATCTCGCTGCCTCCAGCCGCCCTCTCTTCTCCCCACTCCTCCTTCCCTCTCCTCCCTTTGTGGCTGCTTCTCTTTCCTTCCCTCTCGCCGACCCCCCTCAGCTTCTCTCTCCACCTGTTTCCATTGCCCCATCCTCCTCCTCCGAAATTGCACCAGTCCCCTGCCAGTGGCACTTGCGCATGGAGAAGCTGCCTTCTCAGCACAAGACAGGAGCGCGCGGGCAGAGGTCAGCGAGGCGCTTGTTCTCCGTAAATGGAGGTTCCCCACTGGGCAGCGCTGGAGCAGAGCCCTCTGATGTTACAACTGAACATGAACGCCCGCCCGGGGCGGCTTTCTGCTTTGGAATTCTAATGAGGTTGTTGCTAGCCTCAAGGGCCATGATGGGGGCCAGTCAGCTTCCTGCTTAACCCCTTCTGCCCCACAGAGCCTCCGCAGGCAAGCCTGAATCCCTCCCTGGGTCAGCATGTCTGCCAAAAGGAAGGAGACATAGGAGAGGGTTTTCTGTCTGGTGCTAGCTGAGATAAAATCCCATTGCAGGATCTCTCGGACGGTCCTGCAGATGCTAGATCCATAACTGAATAAAGAGGTATCAGGGTCCCCAGAGCTAAGAGCCGACATGACATTCGGTTTTCTTTATCACTGTGGGATTGGATTTGTGACATGCTGTGAGCATCAGGGTTCTGGGCCGGGCCATAGAGTGCGGAATGGGCATGGCCCCAGGGTGCACAGCACTCGGTATTATCCGGCCATGTGGTGCCGTGTGGGCATTGTGTCATGCCACAAGCTCTGTGCTGTGGGACATTCCCAAAGCACCAGGCCACAGGATGCACTGTGAGCATCAGGCCATCTTTGTGCTGCAACAGCGGGTCGTGTGAAACTCAGGGAGCGTCAGGGTTCGGGATGTGCTACGAATACGGGTCATGTGAGCACCAGGCTGCATCACGTTCTGCAATCTTGGGCCATGTGGGATGCAGCAACCAACCAACAGGCTGGGGGCGATCACTGAACGAAGTGGGTGGCCAGAGCAGGCTGATTAGAAAGGGGGGAAATCTGCATACACAGCCACCTGGAAAGGAAATACAGAAAGACTCTAGGAAGTTCCAAACTAGACTCTGAGGCTGGCAAGGGCTTGTTATCGGCTCACCTGCTGCATAATACAGGAGGGGTTTCATTTTGAAAGGGACATGGTCAGGTCAGACAGGACCTGGAATTTAGGTTCTGCTTTCACCAGCCCCTGACCAGTCGAGTGGTGTCCATGGGAATGGAGAAATTCTAACGGAAACCGTGTTAAATCTAAAACAAGCTCTTCGGGGAAGAGATGTCTTGGGGTTGCTCTCTGGGTGGAGGCTGCTCCCAGAACACAATGACACAATAATGAGAATACAAACCCACGCCCATGCAATGTTTGCCATCCAGACCCGGAGCGTCATGCTTATGCATGAGAAGCTGGAAGCAAAACTAGCTGGAAACCAAATGAAACTGACAAGTCTTTAAGTCGGAGCAGCCAGGAACCCAAGAGCAAAGAGGCAGCATCAGTAGAGACCAGGAAATTCTGTTGGTTCAGCTAGCCTGGGTGCCCTAACAAGGGCATTAGAAAGGAGCCATACAGAGACCCAGATGAGCGCTATTGACTGTGTTGCAATTACTCTGGGTTCATGCCGGTGTAACTGGCATCAGAATCTGGCCTTCAGGCTTTGATTCAGAGCTCCCACTGAAGAGTCAGCGTGGGTTCTGCTTGGGTGTGGACTGAACAGTAACAACATGAGGGCTTCAGGACTTACATCCCAGTTCTGAAGAGCCCTTTTATTGCCTGCAACAGTCAATAGATCCAACAGCTGCCCTGATAATCAGCGACAGGTGAATTTCCTCCACTGGTTTGGATCTGTCTAGCTTAGGTATGTATTTGGCGCCCATCACTGTAATGTCTGAGCGCCTCACAATCTTTATTGGATTTGTGCTCAGAGGCCCTAGAGGCCGGGCAGTGCTGGAGCCCCGCTGTACAGATGGGGATTAGAAGCACCGAGCAGCGAAGTGACTTGCCCAAAGTCTCACAGCTAGTCTGTGGTGACGCAGGATTGAACCCCGGCCTCCCAAGTCCCGTGCTAGTGCTCTAACCACTGGACTCTCCTTCCTCCTGCTGGGTAATCAGAATCTCATGGACAACACAGACGGTGACTTTCCTGGAGCTACACAAGAGGGGCACTTGGCCCCTGGAGCCCTCCCAATTGGACATTTGCAGGAGATCCTGCTATGTGTCTGGAATACCACCTTCTCATGCAATGTGTAGGCAGCTTCAATCCGAGCCAGAAAGTGCAGGGCATAGAGGGTGCGGGGGAGGGAAGTTAATGCAGACTTTTCCAAACGTCCAACTAAAGATTTGGAGTTAGTTTGGTGGGTGGGGAAAGGTTCCAGTTGCTTTTGATTTAATCTGATCTTGTTTGCTCATCCCCGGTAATAACCAATGCTCTGCACTTTGCTTCAGTAAAGGGACAGCAAACTGTTGCCACCCCTGTGCGATCCTGTGCATGGCCCTGACCTGCTCAGACACCTCTTACACTCAGGAGAAAGCTCCTTCCGTCTGATCCGCGTGACTAACCCATCTCCCATTCTCTTTTTCTTCTGGGGCTGATTCTAGGACGGAGTCTGTGGCAGAGAAGATGCTCACTAACTGGTTCACCTTCCTGCTGTACAAGTTCCTCAAGGTAAGAGGAGGCAGCACACCTGGCCATTAGACCACGTCACTCATGGATGATTCGGTTGTGGTGGTGGCCAGACACCCGGCAAAGGAAGGAAGTCATGCGCTAAGTCAGTTATTTCCGAATGCTGCAGGAAAGGGGCAGCAGGAAGGGGGTGAGAGTGGGTGGGAACAAGGGGAGGTCAGGAGGAGGGAACGCTGGTCAAAGCAGCTGGCTGGCATGTCGGCAGTGTACAAGAGATGGGTCCTGGGGGAGTGTTTCTGCAAGGATGGGGACCCAGTGAGCCGGTGAAGGAGCACATTGCAGCAGAAAGCTCAGGCGGTGTGCTACCAGGCTGTTCAGAGTCCTCATTGGTGGGACCTTCTGTGTACAGTGGGTGGTGACGTGAAGGCCTTACCTTGTCCTGGGTTTCAAAGACAGCAGAAAATTGGCCCAGCTGAAGCACAGTGCCGGGACAGATAACGAGCAGCTGCCATGGTTTGTTTGGTAACTCCTATACAAGGCTCCTCACCAGACCTTCTTCCCCCTGGGCTTAGACCCTTCCAAAGGGCAGCAGGGGCATCTGCTGCATCCATGATTGCCTGGAGCCTCCCCTTCTAGTCCAGAGCACAGCCCAGACTGAAAGCCATTCCTGACAGCTGGTTGAGGTGGGAGGAGTAGGCGGTTCTCAGTCTGGTTCTCTGTCTAGTTGTCCACACCCTCGCCTGTAGACTTGTCAGGAATGAATGCGCCATGGAGCGTGAACTTCACTCCCACCCCTAACCGAGTTTCCTCCTGAGCAGGGTTGATGCACCTGGACAGGGGTGTTCAGGGGAACCTTGTGTGCTGTGTGAGTAGTCAAGGATTTCCGTGTCCAAACACCTGCACTGAACTCACGAGGGAGGAGATGCTATGGTGTCCATGGCTCTCGTGCTGAGATTGCCAGCAGAGGCACTAATTATGATGTTGCCTTCTGCTCACGTGGAAGCAAGCTGAGAGCCCACCGGGCCTCACCTGGGCCACCATCCTAGAGACAGACCCACCTGAACTTCAGACATGGACCTGAGCTTTCTAGCACATACCCCGGCTCCATAAAAGGCTGTCAGACAGCTCAGCCTTCCAGCCGCTCCTGGGCAGGATGGGAACCGGCCCGCTGGAGGTGAAAGGCTCTGTATCCCAGTGCCAGTCCCCTGAGCCTGCCAGCCAGTCCCAGGCACAACCTCTCCTAGCAGGAAAGTTTGGAAGGTCCCTACGGTGACTCCTAACATCAGATTCCCATTTTCAGCTGAAAGGAGGGGCTAGAAGGAGGTGACTCGCTAACGCTCTGCTTGTATAAGAGACATTCCCCCCCTCGCAGCTTCTTGTCCTGCCTTAGCCTAAACACCGGCCTGAAAAGGGCACTAGACAGGCACACAGGAGCAATATGCTGCAGGCAGATAAGCTAATGAAGCGGCAGACAGGTCGGTGTAGGAGCTGAGAAAGGGGCCACTTGGCTTCAGATTATGAACTTGTTTTCTCCTGGATTTACACCAGAGGAAAATGACCTCGCTCTTTGATTTGGGACAGACTGCCAGAGGGGACGGGAAGGAGTGCAGGGAAAGTGTGGGGAGGAAGGAAGGGAGGGGAAGCAGTGCAGGGAAGGTAGAAGGGGGGAGGGAGGGGAGGAGAGTGAGGGAAGAGAGGGAGCAGTGGAGCAGTGCGTTAAGGGTAAGGGAGGAGCGTTATAAATGCGGAAGGCAAAAGAGGGCGGGAGGGGAGAAGCCAGAGGAGGAGCCGGTGATGAATGGGAAAGGGGTGGGTGAGGACGGGGAATGGAGAGAAGAGGAGAGCAGGAGGAGCCGAGAGGGAGGGGGCTCGAGGTCCCCTGGACCAAGGGCCAGCAGTGCAGCACCAAAGCCAGATGGGAGGCAGCCCCCATTGAAGGCTGGGCCGGTGCTGCTCCAGGGTGGGCTCTCTGCACTAGCCTGCAGGGGGTGGCTGCCATAGACGACTGCACTGATGGGGACCCACAGACCCTCTGTCTGGAGCCCGTCAGCGCAGCTCCCCACTGAGCTTTGGGGGTTGCTGCCGGAGCACCATTAGGTGCCCCAGCACTCAGGGGCTCTCCGGGACGCCGAGGGGGCAGGACCCAGCCACCCAATCCCAGCACATTCTGCCTCCAGCTCCACGGGGATTTGTTCAGGCTGTCCAAGGGCAGCTCCTGGCCAGTACGGACCCGGACCAACGGCCAGTGTGGGGCTGTCCTGTCCCTGACTGCCAGGGAGCTGCTGGTTACCTGCTGGTAACATCCTTTGTCTTGCATCAGGGCTCTTAACAAGATTGGATCCTGCATGTGCAGGTAGATTCTCTCCCATCCGCCCGCTGATCTTAGTGCTGGGGGGAGCCCTGGTTGACAGCCCTGGAGACAGAAGCCCTGTCCCTATGCACCCGAGAGACACAGCCCAGTCTCTGCCTGGTCAGTCTTTGGCCTGCTGAGCAGGGAGGGACCCCCTCACTGGAGGCCAAAGGCTCTGTGTATCCCCTGCCCAGTCTCCTGAGAAATCCAGGGACCAGGAAGCTTTGCTTTAATCAAGCGGTGCCCATGCCCACCCTGGAGAACTCTCAGGAGTTACTAACCGGGGCTGGATTGCAGAGTCACTCCATGCAGCTGGCAGGGTCCACCCGGCAGGTTGGAACAGGGAGGCTGAGGCCCTGCTTCCCGGTCACTGCTATGCTGACCAGTACCGGCACTTCAGGCTTTCACGTCTGCTGCTCACTGCCTAGGAGAGCCCTAATGCACCATCACTGCCTGGGTCTCAGTCAGTGGATGTCCTAGCCTGCGATGGGTGGAGCTCGGCTTGTTGGTGTTCACAAGAGCAAGGTCTGGAGCTGTGCGGCTCCTGGGCGGGTTGGAGGGGGTTTGGCAGGCGAGGGCTGGCAGAAGTGAGCTCTCGGCAGGTAGCACCCGATGACCTGCAGCATCTGACATCACCTGGTTTTCCTCCCTCGTGTCTCTGTGCAGGAATGCGCTGGCGAGCCACTGTTCTCTCTCTTCTGCGCCATCAAACAGCAGATGGAAAAGGGCCCCATTGACTCCATCACTGGGGAAGCGCGCTATTCGCTGAGCGAGGACAAGCTCATCCGGCAGCAGATTGACTACAAGACACTGGTGAGTGCTTAGGCCAAGGGAGCCTACAAGAGCCCCTGTGGTCTCCAGGCTAAAGTGTCTTCCTGAAGGGTTAATGGCCAGGCTTCCCCCAGGCCGGCACAATGTCTCCGAATGCTCCACATCCGCTTGCAAGCCGTGTTCGCAGGGATTGCCATTCCAGGCGAGTTCCCCTGGCCTGTCCCCCAGGCCAAGCGTAGCTCCGCACCCCAGTGGCGATGGCCCAGCCTGATGCCGCTCGCCCTCATTGCAAGCCAGGAAGATTCAAGGCCAATCACAGGCAGGGACTAGGAGGCCTGGTGCGCGGGGAGAGTTGGCAGACGGTGGGTGGGCCTGACTGTGAATCACGCAGGGGCATGTGTGTGAAGAGACTTAGACCAGGACTTTCCCTCGGTCCAGCCTGCCTGGTAGGGAGCCATCGGTCCTGAGAGCTGACCTACAGGGCAGGGCGAGGGCTGCTGGTTCGGCATGGCATGTGCTGGCTGAGCCCCTTGGTACTCTCCGGGTGCTGTCAGTCCAACGGGCGCGTCCCTTCTGCACCGACTCCACAAAGGCCAGCGTTACGCTGACAGCCACCCCCAAACCCAAAGAGCTCGTTTCCTGCGAAGACAGCAGGGGCCAGGTTGTGAAGAACGCCGGGGGCTGCCTGTGCTTGCAGCCCGGCGGAATGAGCTTGCAAACGGAGCTCGCAGGACGCTTTCTGCGTCCCGCCTTGGCCGGTTCTGCTGCGGGGGGAGGGATGGGGAAATATTGTACACGAGAAGTGAATGGCTGGGGGTGGCTTGCTCTGTCACTCCAGGGAGCAGGCTTCCGTCACCCCCACCCCCATAGCCGGGCTCACAGCATCCTACGCACCTCTGAATCCAGTGCAGGACTGCCCTGATATATCAAACCTCTGTGGGGCCTTCCTCCCCACTCCTCTGAGCTTCTACCCGCCTCCTTCCCGGCCCTCTCCCTCCAACCGCAACCCTCTGGCAGTGGGCGCAGGTCTGCTTCTCACCCATCTGCTGCCTGCAGCTCCTCCCTCCCCTTCCTCAGCTGCGCCACTGAGTCCCTCTCTTCTCTGGCCCTGGACCGTCCTGCCCCTGCAGCCGACCCTCCCTCTCAGCAGCCGTGCTAACCAGCCCGCCCCAGACCCTTGGGTGCTTCTGCCTGGAGATCTCACAGTGCTTCGCCCCGGGAGGGCATCTAAGCACGACTGGCATTTTGCTGATGCTAAAGCTGTGCTTAGTAGGGAGCAGCGGTGCCCTCCGCCCTGCCCCCTCTGCATGGGCACAGCTTCCCTCTGCCACTCTCTTCTCTGCCCTCCCCCGTCCCAGGCCCAGCTCGCTCCCACGCTGGGCAGCCGAGGGCAGCGTGGCTGCTGCGGCGAACCCGTCTGAGGAAAGCACCGCATCAGCTGTTCAGCATGTTCCACTGGCATAGGACATATTGACGGGGGGGGGGGAATTCCTCTTCCTCTCTCCATCTGTCTGTGTGTTTTTACACTTGATGCCTCATCCCATCCTGGCCCCTCCTGCTCCAGATGAAGGTTAGGACGTGCGGGTGGGATTTGCAAGGAGGATGAGGTGTCCTCATTCGTTTAGCGACAAGGGAGTTACTGCCTGGCTAGTTCATAGCTCGTGCAAGGGGTGTGTTAGGGAGAAGAGGACAGGGAAAGAGTTCCAGCTCTTCTGTATGATGAGGAGCTAGCTGCTCCTGCTGTCAGTTAGCCCTCCCACTCTGGAAGAGTCAGTGGAGATAAAGGCAGAAGGACCGTGGCAGCTGGGGGGGGAGCTGGAGCAAAGGGGCAGGACACGAGCGGTAGAGGAGAGGAACCAAATATGGGGAAATGGGAGTAGGGAGCTGGAAGACTATAGTGCCCAGGGACAACACACATGGGGGGTGGGGGACCCCGGGAGGTGGCTGACACAGGAGCTGCAGCTGTGCCCAGCAGCCCTGCCGTGGGAGAAGCCATGTGATGTCAGGGATGGGAAGTGAAGAGGGCAGACATGGGCAAGGGTGAGGAACTGCAGGCCTGCCCAGGAAGGTCAGCTGTGTGTGACCAAAAGTTTCAGCAGACTGATGCCCTGCATACACTAATGGTCAAGCCGTTGAAGGGTAGCTGGGCTGACCCCGTCTTTGACATCCATTGTCAGTGGCAGATCATTTCCCTGATGTAGAAACACACTCAGGTCAGTGACACCTTTGATTTTTGAGCAGCTCCCAATACGATGCCTAAGTGGTGCATAGGAGTTAAAGGGTTAAGGACAGGCGAATCAGCTGGTTCAAATCACATAAGAACATCCTGGAATCTGGAACCTAAAACTCAAACCAGCCCTAACCAGAAGCATTGCTGAGGTCTGGAAAAATTCTGTTAACTTTTCCAACCATCATTGATCATTATCATCTCAAGAACATCCATGAAATATTCAATAGTTGCTCTAAGTTGCCATACTGTGATCTGTGCGATAGCACAGTTATTTCACAGGAACACATTGGAATTGCCATAATGGACCCAACTTCCATCTAGCCCAGTATACTGTCTCTGACATTGGCTAGTAGCAGCTACTTCTGAAGAAGGTGCCAGAAATCCTACAGAAGGTAGTTATGGGTTAACCTACCGCCATGGAGTTTCCTCCTGACCCTTGATAGTGGTTGGGTTATGCCCTGAAGCATGAGGGTTTATATCCCTTCATGCTAAACTAAATAGACTGAACTTCTTAAGTCTCTCCAATAGAAAGCAGGTTTTCCAGACCTCAAAGTATTCTTGTAGCTCTTTTCTGTATCTTTTCTAATTGGTCTTCATCCTTTTTGAAGTGGGGAAACCAGAACTGGGGCTCCAGTAACGTTGATTCTAGTGCTGTATACAGAGTTAATACCACCTGTCTACTTCCACTTGATATTTCCCTGTTTGTGCATCCCAAGTGAAATGGGAATGCAAGGGGAAACCCAACCCAAATTCCTCAGGCTGCCCTTTGATGTTCAGAGAAAAGGGGTTGCAGGAAACGGAGAGTGAGGGAATAGAAAAGAGAGATAAGTAGCTTTATTAAAGTGCTGATGGGTATCAGCCAAGAGGAAGGATGCTCTTGGGATCAAGGCCTTGGACTCAGGAGAACACAGGTTCAGTCTCTGCCCCAACATCATGCGTGGCCTTGGCCTGGTCATAGAATCATAGAATCATAGAGTTGGAAGGGACCTCAGGAGGTCATCTAGTCCAACCCCTGCTCAAAGCAGGACTAACCTCAGCTAAATCATCCCAGCCAGGGCTTTGTCAAGCCACAGCTTAAAAACCTCTAAAGATGGAGATTCCACCACCTCCCTAGGTAACCCATTCCAGTGCTTCACCACCCTCCTAGTGAAAAACTTTTTCCTAATGTCCAAGACCTCCTAATGTCCTAGACCTCTCCCACTACAACTTGAGACCATTGCTCCTTGTTCTGTCATCTGCCACCACTGAGGACAGCTTAGCTCCATCCTCCCTGGGACCCTCTTTCAGGTAGTTAAAGGCTGCTATCAAATCCCCCCTCATTCTTCTCTTCTGCAGACTAAACAAGCCTAGTTCCCTCAGCCTCTCCTCATAAGTCTTGTGCTCCAGCCCCCTAATCATTTTTGTTGCCCTCCGCTGTACTCTCTCCAACTTGTCTACATCCTCTTTGTAGTGGGGGGCCCCAAACTGGACACAATACTCCAAATGCGGCCTCACCAATGTTGAATAGAGGGGAATAATCACTTCCCTCAATCTGCTGGCAATGCTCCTACTAATGCAGCCCAATATGCTATTAGCCTTCTTGGCAACCAGGGCACACTGCTGCCTCATATCCAGCTTCTTATCCACTGTTACCCCCAGGTCCTTTTCTGCAGAACTGCTGCCTAGCTCGTTGGTCCCCAGTCTGTAGCTGTGCATGGGATTCTTCCATCCTAAATGCAGGACTCTGCACTTTTCTTTGTTGAACCTCATCAGATTTCTTTTGGCCCAATCCTCCAATTTGTCTAGGTCACTCTGTATCCTATCGCTACCTTCCAGGGTATCTACCACTCCCCCTAGCTTAGTGTCATCTGCAAACTTGCTGAGGGTGCAATCTACCCCGTCCTCCAGATCATTGATGAAGATGTTGAACAAAACCGGCCTCAGCACCGACCCCTGGGGAACTCCGCTTGTGACCGGCTGCCAGCTAGACATGGAGCCATTGATCACTACTCATTGAGCCCTATGCTCTAGCCAGTTCTCTATCCATTTTATAGTCCATTCATCCAACCCATACTTCTTTAACTTGCTGATAAGGGTACTGTGAGAGACCGTATCAAAAGCTTTGCTAAAGTCAAGGTATATCACATCCACAGCTTTCCCCACATCCACAGAGCCAGTCACTTCTTCATAGAAAACAATCAGGTTGGTCAGGCTTGACTTTCCCTTGGTGAATCCGTGTTGACTGTTCCTGATCACCTTCCTCTCTTCCAAGTGCCTTAAAATGGTTTCACTTAATCTGTCTTTGCCTCTGTTCCACATGTGTGAAATAATCATTCTTTTCCCCGCCCTTTGTCTGTCTTGCCTGTTTAGATTGTAAATTGTTCAGGGCAGGGACTTTCTCACTATGTGCTTGTCCACACCCAGTACAGTGGTGCCTAGACCTCGCTTGAAGAAATATGGCAAGGGAGAGAAAAATATAGATCCCAAGAAAAACAGAGAAATCCTTTTCACCAAGGAAATCCCTCCATCCAGTAAGGCGGGTGGATATAAAGCAGCCAGCGAGAAGAGATAGTAATTATGCATCAGCCTGAACAAAGCTCTCTTCCACTCACTTGTGTGTTGTTTGATGTTAATCAGCTTTCCCTCTTACATCTGAAGAGCTGGCAAATATATCCCGATAGGAATCTTAGCCGATTTACAGAGATCAGCTCCGACGATGGAGATTAAAAAGAAGCAGAATATGAATGAGGCTTTCCTTCCTTTTGGTCTCTCTCTTGTTTCAACTGAATTGTTTTTTTTCCCCATAAATAGATGTTGTTTTGGAGTTGCTTGTTTAAAAAATGAAATAAAGGAAGAGCTGATTCGATTTCTGTTAATGAGATAGAAATGCTATTGAAACATCTCCTGATCCTTCCTCTCCCTGAGTCACCTGGTCCCCACTAATGAATCTTGCATTAAGTCTGGATGGCAATCATGGGGTCTGTCATGTGGGTCTGGTTATGCAATCTTAACCTACCCAGCAGGCCCAGGATCCCAGGTACATGACACCCGGAAGCGGCCGTTTGTAGCAATTGGCCATGAAGTGCTAGTCTGGGGGAAGGATGAGCTTTTTTACATACAATATTTTATTATTCATTTATTTATTCAAATTATTACTTTACTGCAAATAGAACCAGGAGAAGTGACGGGACTTCGGGAGTCAATATTGCCGCCAGTTTTAGAACTCAGGAGTTTATGAACCTCAGGCATGTGCCTCACCTACTAGGTTACACTGTTTGGGGCTGGTTCATCTCCAGACCAAGTTGCCCATCCCTAACAGCCAAGTCCTGCTGTTCTCTCTAGAAAGTGATGTCACAAAGTCCTAGAATTCAAGACCAGAAGGGGCCACAGATCATCTAGTTTGACCTCTTGTGTATAACAGGCCACCAACACCACCCCCAACAACCGAAATGAGACCAAAGTAGTACAGCCCCCAGGAGCTAAAGAGAATAAGAGAGACCAAAGTGCACCAGCTTCCAAGACCCCTGCAATGACAGAGGAATGACTGTGAGATATATCCCGATCATCCCAGCAAGAGACCTGCACCCCCATGCTGTAGAGGAAGGCGATGTCTAAACATTGTGTCGTTTTTGCCTACTTGTGTGGGTCCCCATTGGAGGCAGCGGGTACCTGGGCAATCAAGCAGTCAGAGAGAGACGAAGGGAGAACAGACTTTTACTGGCCAGAGGCTCAGCTCTAAAAACAGATGCATCACAGTCGACAATGAGCATTTCTCCAACCTCGAATTCCTATACATTCAGATAAGCAGAACTGAGTGTGCTGTCTGTAATAGCGGCATCTGGTGTTCTGTGTCTTAATGACCTGGGAGTGAAACTCTGCCCAGTCCACGATCCTCTCATAAAGCTCACCTAGAGAGTTATGTATATTAGAGCCACTAAGGTGCTGAGTACCTTCACTGGGAGTTGAGGGTGCTGAGCGGCTCTCTGCAGAATAAGACACAAGGTGTGAAGCCCCTCGCCCTGTACCGCCTCCCTCTCTTCTAGGAATGAAAGACGATCCATCTCCCGTCTCGGCACAGAGAGCACACAGTGACACACACCACGCGAATGAGCAAAGGCCCCGAGCTGCGTTGGAAGCTGTCGAGAGCATTTTATAATTATGTGGCGCGGGGGTGTCCAATAAGAGTCGAGCATGTGTCTGTCTCCGCGGCTTGCGCACGCTGTGTGGTCCCAGCGCACTGCGACGGCTCGAGGACTAATAGCCTAATCAGTTAACATCTGTTGACACCATACCCTGTTTGGAGAAAAATGCTTCAAGCAGCTCTTGGTTAAGGCCCATCGGGGGAGTTTCTACACAGGGAAAAATGCCACTAATGAGGCATAAAAGGGCTCTCCCATGTCTCCTGTCTTCGGGGATTACCTCCTGGAATGATTTCTGCCAAGCACTGTCACTGGCTGCCTCCTTCCTGCCCCCCAAATCCCTAACACAGGGCTAAGAGCAGGAGAGGAAAGGTTGCCACTTCCCTAGTGCTGACGTCTGGCCCAAAGCCTCTAGGTGCAGTTGTCTCCCTGTCACAGCACTTCTGGGTGATTCAGTGTAAACGTCCCCAAGCTGTGATTATTATTGACCTAGAAGCCCCAACTGAGATGAGGTCCCCCTTGTGCTGGGTGCTACCTATACACACAGTAGGAGATCATTCTGTGCCTGAAGAGCTTGCAATGTAAACAGATAAGGGATGGGAAGGGAAACAGAGGCACAAAGAGATGATAGGCCTGAGATCACCTAGCAGTTCAGTGGCAGAGCTGGGGAAAGAACCCAGGTCTCTGGACTCCCAGCTTTGTGCTAGATCCATTAGACCATGCTGGCTCTGTGATTGGGCCTATCTTATTCCCTCTCAGTGCAGTCTTCACCATGTCCCAGTGTGGAATTACACAGTGGGAAGTTCCAGAGGGGTAGCCGTGTTAGTCTGTATACTGCAAAAACAACCAGAGTCCGGTAGCACTTTAAAGACTAACAAATTTAATTTCTGCAGACATAAGCTTTCGTGGGCTGCAACCCACTTCGTCAGATGGCATCGTCAGATGCCACCAAAGCTTATGCCTGCAGAAATTCAATTTGTTAGTCTTTAAAGTGCTACAGGACTCGCGTTGTTTTTACACAGCGGGAACTTTCTGTCGGCTGCAAAGCCTTCCAGTAATCTCGCTGAATGTGTCTGTGCCTCTCACTGGACCACTGTGAGAACTACGGTACTGGGATCCATGTCACTCACTGGCTGCTGTGAGCACAGCCAGGGTGCAATGGAAAGTCCCCAGGCTCTGCGCGTCCATGGGGACTGGAGCTATGCCACGCAGCCCAACCCCTGGGTGGAGCCAGTCCTGGAAGGGGTGGAGCCAGTCCTGGAAGGGGGTGGAGCCAGGCTGGACTCATCTTCTGGACCCTAGTCAGCTTCCAACAGAGGGGTCCTGTGGCAAACCAGCTGGCATTTCAAGATGCCCTCCACAGGCAGAATCCCTCAAGCACAGCTGCCTCCAGGTATGCATGGGGTCCAGTTTGCTGAGTGGGAAAGAACCTGGCCGTTTGGGTTCCTCTAGGGTCATGGGGATGCTGGAGAAACCCCCATCAGATCCCACAGCCTACATGAAAGGGGCAAAGCGGAAGTCCACCAGTCCAGGGCGTTATGGGGGATGCTCAGAGACTCATTAGAGGCATCTCCAGCTTTCCCATTAGGGAGTGGGTGGTTCACCCCCAGTTGTAGTGTGTGGAGGATGCTCATCGTCTAGAGTTAGCGCCAAGCCCCAGGGCTTGTCTCAGAGTTTCTGGGCCTTGGGAAAGGGTTGTTTTGGGCAAGTAATAAATGTGTTACATAAAGATCTGAACGAAGAGGCCTGACCTCCATTGAAATGCACACCAAGGAATGGTGTTTAAATTGCATTGCATGGAGGAAGGAGTGTAGAACTGCACTGAAAATTGGGCAGAGAATGAGAAACAAGTGAGGGGAGGGAAAGCTCAGATTTGTACGGCTGGGGGGCTGTGAGAATCTAGCTCTCTGGAGTGCATTAGAATGGGAAAGAGATGGGTACAGAGGTCTAAACAGCCTCCAGCCCAGAGAAACTATGGTTCTGGCTTTGCAAGTGCAGGGAGGTGGCTGGTGTAGTGGTTTGGCTGTTCTGCGGAGATGGGTTACCGGTACATTTCCAAAGCAGAGCGTTCGGGAGCTTCTGGAGCAGAGCACCCCTGCTCTGCTCTTCAAAGAATTACCCCCAGATGAAGGGGTGTTTCCTCTTGTCCCCCCATCATGACTGGTCTGGGAAAGAAAAAAGCGAGAGGTGGCCTGATCAAGGCATATCATAGAATGACTGGTGGATGGGGAGTTTTTCTAACACCACAAGGAAAGGCCACCCCATGAAATTCAAAAGCCACAAAGGTAAAACAGTTGGACATCTCTCCAGGGCGTACATCACGGATGCCGTCCGAGTGTTGATACAGCATCACACAATGGGCATTATTGGGTGCTTCCATCTTCCTCCAAAACAGCTGGCATTAGTCACCATCAGGGACCAGACAGTCTTTGCTCGGTTCCATTATGATAGCGCCCATGCGCCTAATCTCTCCCAACCCCATTCACAGTTTAAGGGAGCGCATCCATTCCCATTCCCAACCTGAGGATCTTTTCACTGGACTGGACTGTGATGGGCTGTACCAGGCATTTGTTGCCCCCTGCTGCAAGTCCCACGACCGTGGCCCACCCCACCCAAGGAAAGGGTCCTTTTGGGGAAAAGGAGAAGCGAGTTTAGATTTCCAAGAATTGCCTAATGGAGCCCACCCAGAATTAGCTGCAGGCGGAACCACTGAGAAGTGATCCTCCAGCAGCTAGAAGGGCTGGGAGCGACCAGAAACCAATTAGGGCCAAACCAGCAGGTGAAAAGGCTGGCTGCTTCCTCCAAGGGTCAGTTCTAGGTGATGCTGTGGCAGAGGAAGAAGGAGCCCCCCCTGCCTTATCCTGAAAAGCCCGACCTGAAACCCCTTAGCAAGAACTGCTCCCCAGGGACTTTTCAAAAGAGCTGGGCTTTGCTCAGGTGTCCTTGACCAAAATTTCCTGTCCCCAGAGCTGTGCAGGGTGATGGGTGCAAGTTGAACACACCCAGCAGTGGCTTCATTTTAGTGTTGCCCTTTGTAAACATCTGTGAGATCCCTGGAGCTAAAAGATGCTATAGAAACGTTCATTGTTATTTTATTATTTAGTAGCTGAATTGATGCTTTTCCTACATCCTTGGAGTGACACGTAAATAACAGCATTATAATCTTATTAACGTCTTACATTTATATTGCACCTTTCATTCAAAAGATCCCAAAGCCCTCTGCAAACAATGTACAGCAATCGCTTTATCCACCACTGAAAAGCAGCCACCTCTGGGGTGGAACGTGACAGTCCTTTAATAGCACCCTGCAGCGCTACTCAGTAGATTAGGACAGGAAGTGAAGAAGAATCCTGTATCTAGTGAATCCCGTATCTATGGGATACCACAGGGCAATCTACAGTCAGAATGTAGTTTGGTCAGGACACCAAGATTAACGCCCTGCTCTTGTAAAAGGGCCATGGGAACTTTAACCGCCACGTGGAACCAGCAGCTCAATTTAACTGCCCTCCAAAATGTAAAGGTGCCTTAAGTTTATAAAAGTTTATACACTTCACGCTCCCTCACCAAGAAGGAACAGAAAGCTGAACGCTAAACGTCTGGGAGTTGGTGGCCAAATTTCTATTCCTTGCTTTGTGTGACTTTAAGGCATCCCCTCCCCCTCCTGGCCCCTCTATGCTTTGCAGAGGCTGGGGAGCAGATGTTGTTGTCCCCGCAAGGAATCAGAGGCCTCTTTAGTTGGGTAACATTTCTTGTGCCATGTGCCGGAGCAAGATGTAATTTTTCAAGGATCCTTGTATTTCCAAGTAATGAAATTCACCTGGTGCAAAGGCTGTCTGGCCTGTCCCCTACGTTTGCAGAAGAGTTTGGACAGAAAACAAACCAGGAGCTCAGGGATTCCAGACCGTGCTACCTGAACAGTCAATCCAGGCTGCCAGTGCAACCCAAGGAGGTGTTTATTGAACTGTGAAGCTCTCTAGGAGGCTGGGGGGCTCAGAGGATTAATAAAGAGCCGTAGGGCCTTTCATCTTTTAGGTCATCAGTTCAGATCTAGCCCAGGGTCGGCACGGATTGAAAGCTGGTTAGCATTTTTTGGGTGGCTTGTGTGAAATGAGTTGGTTGGTTGGCCGTAGTCCAGTTCCTAATGGGACAAGTATCCTGATTGCAAATGCCACTCGCCAGTAATGGACTCCTTGATGACAATCACAGAAGAGAAGCCAAGGCGAGGCTCGAGGAAATTAAATATATATAATATGAGATAGCTGGGTATTGTAACTCCCTCCCCCCTGGGAGGGGTCCCCATCTAGCGGGGAAGGGTTGATAAGAGACAGATAAGGAGAGCAGACATCCCTTCTCCTCTTCTTTGTAAGATGCTGAGCAGACAGTTGGGACTCCAGAGCACCTAGCTAAGGACCAAACCCTGCTCCCATTAAAGACAATGGGAGATTTGCCATTTGTTTCAGTGGAAGTAGGAACAGACCCTGTGTGATACTAAATGATCCTGGTGAAAGGGAGTGTAAGCAACCCATCATGCATTGACCCATAGAGACATCTTGTTTGGAACCAGGTCCCTGGGATCTCCTCTGAGGGAGGAGAATGACCAATTCCTGCCTAATGTCCCAGATCGGTGCTGAGCATGATTCTTGTACCTCTCCTGGCTAGAGTCACCTGAAGGCTTGTCCTGGCGCCGTCCATGTTGTAGGACCCAGTGGCTAGCTCTGAGCTGTCTGGGAAAGGGTAGCGATGAGAAGGTCCCATGTCTTTCCAAAGGGCGTGACTCTTCTCCTTGTCCCTCTGCCTTCCTCCCTCAGGTCCTGAGCTGCGTGAACCCCGATAACACGAACAGCCCAGAGACCCCAGTGAAGATCCTGAACTGCGACACCATCACGCAGGTCAAGGAGAAGATTCTTGACGCCATCTTCAAGAACGTGCCATGCTCCCACAGGCCCAAAGCTGCTGACATGGACCTGGGTATGTGAGCACGTGGCCCATTACGGGGGGTGTAATTCATACCCAGCTGATACCTTGTGCTCAGTTCTGAGCACCACGTCACCAGGCAGAAGGGAACTCATTGGGGCATGTTCAGAGCAGAGCAGCTGAAATGAGAGTAGGGCTGGAGGGATTGATAACTGGAGATTCTAGACCCTCCCTGCCCTCCAGACCATGTACCTCTGATCTTCCTGCCTCCAGGGCAGCCCCAACAGGGAATAGCGGCCTATGTTCCTGCTCCTGCTGGCCAAAGGCTGGAAAGGGTCCCTGCAGGGCTGAAAACCCAAGGGCCCAGTTGCCCCATCCTGTCACGTGGGAGTGACGGTGATCTCAATGAAGTTCCTCTTACTGAGATTTCTTCCTAGTCCTTCTCTCAGGGCGGGGGTGTTCAGGGGGGTTTGCACCGTCACTGAAACAGTCACTTGGATGTATTGATCTCCAGCCCCAAGCCTCACTGGCCACAGGGGCGGCTGATGTGATTTCCTGCAGTCCCCAACCCACCCCCTCCTATCTGCCCACCATGCCTATATCCCACACCCAATGGAGAACAGCAGCGACAAGGGTTTTAGTGCCATGAAAGTGGCTGAGTCTCCTCCCTGCACAGGAGCAGGAGATCCGCACTCAGGTCCCCAGAGCACTATTAGGTTCCTCTGTACATTACGTTGCTGCTTTAGATGATTATAAACCGAAGGACTTCACAAACCTCATGTACTTTTCCCCACGACACTTTGTTTACTCTTCAGCACTTCACTCAGCTTGGGCAGTGGAAGGAGACATGGCAGTTTCAGTTCCATTTCTAGTCAGGTTCATGTTCCGGTTTCCATGCATAGACCCTGAGCTGCAGTGTCTGGGGTTGCACAAACACTGAGCCCAGAAACATCCCCTGACCTAGATCTGCAGTGAAAGCTCCAGGAAGACTGAGAGATCTGCTGTCAGGTAGAATGGCAGCTCTTTTCTGCTGGAGGCTCTGGCAGGAGGCAGTGTAACAGGACACAGCATTGTCATAAGTGCTACTCAGGGTCACCACTATGGTCCCTGGTATGGTACTTGGGATTGCCGCCTGGGAGCAGACTAGCCAGAATCCGGGACCTTATGAAAGAGATCTCAGTGGAAAATTATGGAGTCTATAAAATCCTGCGAAAGCAGACAAGAAAACCAAGAGGAAAAGGAATAGACCGATGCCAAGAAGCCATTCACAGCGTTAATGAAGGCAGGAATGAGAGGTCAGGGCTTGGAGTTATGTGTGTGGGGGGAGGGATCTGGGGCTGGGGGGAGAGGCGTGCCTCTCAGCAATTGCAGAAGGATTCTTGCTCACAGAGGGTGGTTAAAATAATGGAACAAGCTGCCAAAAGCGGCAGCAATAAAAACCAAATGGTATAAATTACCACGAATGAACCCAAGATGATTTTGGAGCTGAGGAGTGTCAGCAGGGAGCTGGGGACTGGGTGAGAGTGAAGCCAGCCAGGAACTGGAGACCAGGGGTGCAGCGGATAGCAGTGGATTCAGGCAGGATATATTGATCCAGACCTTGTGCCCGGCTGAGGCCATGGGACAAGATCCAAGGGCAGGCATTGACCGAGGGTGCTGGGGTCTGCTCTGGGAACTGCAGAATAAGTGGTAGCATGGTAGGACAGGGAGCCAGGAGTTCCATAAGCACTTTGAGGGGCTGCGGCGGGATTGGAACCACCTCTGACCATGGCGATCCAGGGAACCAGTGGGTTATGTTCTAAGGCTGATATGCTTTCGTTAATCAGATAGGCCCGAATAAGAACCCCCGAGTCCACACCCTCTCCAAACGGTGGACAGGTTTAGCTCCAGCTGTGAGCTCCAGAGCTCGGACCTACCTCTCAGCTGGGTCTGAACCAGAATCCCTGATCAGAACGGCCCCCGGCTTCCTGGGAGAGTTTGACTCAGGGCTCCACATCTGGAGAGAGCTCTGCTCTGGTCCTTACAAACGTTTTAGAGCTGCTGAGTAATGGGGGAAGGGTAGCGAGGGCCAGCAGGGATTACCAGGCATTACACACACACGCCCCCGGGAAGGACAGACCTTTTTGTTCCTATAAAGGGGCTGATTACTAAGGACCTTATTAACGTGAGGTATCAACACTAAAGATGGAAGAGCCCTAGGCACACCTTATCCAGGGCACGCCTGTTCCCAGCAACAGACTTTTATCAGCTCCCCTGCTAATGAAGAAGTCACTATCTTTGTGTGAGTACGGTGGGGAAGAGAGGGGTGTGTCCAGAGGGAGCTACATCTAGACCAACCGGAGAGACAAGCTCCTGGGGCGGGATCCTTCAATGACAGTGAAAGGAACACAAGGTCTGAGCGCTTAGAACAGCCGGACTCCTTGGGTGAAGTTCTCTGGTTTGTGATATGTAAGGGGTCAGACTAGATGCTCTCAATGGTCCCTTCTTGGCCTTAATCTCTATGAGTCTCTGAAGAGGAAAAACTGGTTTTTATTTCCAGTGCTGTTTTGCGGGGCTCTCTGTCTGTAGCAAGGATCGCGTGCTCAGATGGAAGGAGGCAAGCAAGCTAGCTAATGAGTTATTTTGTGCTGTTAAATGCAGGGTAGCTACGGGAGCAGAGGCGAGCACCTGCTGAAAATGTCCTAATGTTGTTCACTTACCCAGGTGCCCTGGGGGGCTTGTTGGCTGAAAGCAGTTATTCCGGGCACCCTGAGGTTAAATTTTAGTCCAAAAGCCAAATTACAGCCTCCACAACGAAGGCTGCTTTTTACAGCGAGCATTTCAAAAATCCCAGCCAAGAAAATAGCTGCATCCTTAAAAGAGCAGTAGGAGTGGCAGATCAAAAGGCAGAGAGTTGTCTCCAGACAGAGAAATGTGCTTCAGGTTGCTTTTAACAGGCGATGGATTTTCAGCCTTGTGCAGTGGAGTCCTCTGTCGGGTATAACGTGGGTAGCAGCAGGGCAATGCGCAGTGACCAGGAAGGATCAACTCTGGGGTGGGAGTTCGTTTGGTCTCTATGACCCATTTAATTAAATACTGATACAGGAGGGGGACGGCCCTGCACTGACATGATGATGGGCTAGAAGGGCCTACCGGGGCTCTTCCCTCTTTTACATCTGCAGTGGAGTTATTGGCCTGTCTGCCATCCAGCAGTGCCAACCACTACCCTGTTGCAATGTTCTGTTTAGCTGCAGTATGGATACCTGCCCGCTAAGAACAGGGCTGAGGCTCCCAACTGATTTCACACAGGCCACGAATCGTCAGATCGTACCAGCTGTCAGTCAGGGCCTCTCTGGGTGTATTGGAACCCGTAGCATAGGGAGGCAGCTCCTTATCTCCTGTCTAATCCCCTGAGCTGGCCTATCCCCTGTCTGGCAGTCACTGCTAGGTGTGAAAAGTCTCCTCCTACTCCAGCACTTGGGTGCCATAAAGGACAAGGTTTTCAAAAGTGACCAGTGATTTTGGATGCCCTAATTTTTGGGGGTGCAGCTTGAAATGTTTTCAGGGGGTCCGGGTTTCAGAACATGCCTGGTGCCTACCCTCTGAAAATCAGGTACTGTCACGGCACTGCCAGTTGGGTGCCCAAGAACTGAAGCATCCAAAGTCACTAGTCACATCAGAATATCTTGGCCTGGGCGTATTAGGGAGGTCGCCCTAGGGTTTGGATAGGTGGGATACTCCCATAATGCCTTGGCATTCAGGGCCTGGTAGCACTGGGTAAGTGTGTTACAATCTGCACCTTCCTTTAAAGAAGAAGGGTGGTCTCCTGGCTAAGGCTTAGGCCTAGAAGTTGGGGGATCTGCATTCTGCCATAAACTCTTGGTGTGTCCTTGGGAAGGTCATCTAAGACACACATGAGAATGAGGTAACCAATGTTCACTGACTTTCAATGGGACCTCGGCACCTCGTTGCCCTTTTGTGCCTTGGAAAATCTTCCCCTGAATCTCTCTCTGCCTCAGTTTCCTCCTCAGTAGAATGAGGCTGTCAGTGCTCACCTGCCTCAGAGAGGCTGTGGGGAGGGTTAACTCATTCCACTCTGCAACACCCCTGGAGAACCTCAGGGGGGAAGTGGTTAATGGGATTAAACAGTAGGGCTCCAAGATTCTGGGCCAATTCTCCCTGGGAATCTGCAAGCTCCACCCCAGGTGGCGGATGCAGCTCAAATAAGCTCCTGTCTGTCAAAGGCCTCTAGAATTTCCCTTTCCCCTTGAACTAAAAGAGGCTTTTAAAATATATATAAGTAATTCCTGCATGCAATGAAAGGATACACTGTCTGCTGAACGAAATATAAAGAGTTCACAGCAGCTGTCTCTTGAGTTTGCATTTACCACCACTCCCGATTGGAAGGCAAGATAAAGATAATGGGATTTTTACCTCCCTCCTGCTCTCTGGAAGGTGGAAGTGTAACAAATTGGATTGGAGTGCCGGTGTTTTGTACCGGTGCTGTGAGGAGTGCGCTGATCTGATGGGAGAGGGGACGGGGAGCAGCCATTGAGGAGAAAGCTAACAATCCTCACTTAGTGCTGTGAATATGAATGCAGGGGTCACCTTTCTCTCCTTCATGTCCTCCTCCCTTCATCTACTGCTTCCCTTTCAATGCTGGGAGTGACCAACCCAGTTAGTGTTGCAGAGAGGAAAAGGGTATTTAAGGAACACTGTTGGGTAAACTGTGAGGTGTTAATCAGTAAAGGGCATCTTTAATCTCCCACTAAAGTCAGGGGGCCAAATTCAGCCCTTACCCAGGTGGCCGCTGAAGTCAATGGCACTTGGCCAGAGAAAAAATTAAGGAAATCCTGAGTCAGGGCTCCAGGATTCGAACCTTCACTTGATTACACAACCAGATATGAGCAGTAAGGGCTCTTGTGTGGCTTGAAACATCCCCCTGTGAGTCCCCGA
This sequence comes from Emydura macquarii macquarii, assembly GCF_026122565.2. Taxonomy (NCBI): domain Eukaryota; kingdom Metazoa; phylum Chordata; order Testudines; family Chelidae; genus Emydura; species Emydura macquarii. Next base: position 5,631,179 of record NW_027133607.1, on the reverse strand, counting down.
CCCAACCACAGCCCCCTTGGACTAGCCTGGGAGGAAAAAAGTGAAACTGACGAGAAACAGATGTCAAATCAATGGGCCTGATTAAAGGGGCCTTAAAGGGGCTGGAAATGGCCCCTAAGAAGACAGCCTGCACAGGGGGAGTCCCTGACTAGTATGGAGCTGGTGACAGGACACCACGTTAGCCCTGCTGCCAGTCCCCAGTGAGTCAGGGGGATCTGAGAGGGTGTCGGGGATGGCTGGAGAGCACCACACGATGGCTATTCTCTGCTCCCCAGGGCCCATTAGAGCATGAGTTAGATCAGCCCTGAGACCCCCTGCATAGCCCTAGGATACAGGGAGGGCAAAGATAGACAAACGCCACATTTGCCCTCTGTTCCAGACCCAACCCCCAAACTGAGAACCAGCCCTCTCTATCTATTGAGTTAGCTATGTAGGAGCTTCTCTGGCACTAAATCAGGGATGCTGCATTTGGAGGAGGGAGGAATTAGATTTAGGAGCAGGCAGTGCCCAAGGGGTTAGGGATCCAGGCTGAGCTTGCCTGCAGATGAAGAGAACACGAGGAAAGCCCCGTGAGGCACTGACAAAGCGGCAGTGGAACTCCAGCTGTTACACTCTGTGGAGCACTTTGTAAGGGAAAAAACTTCTTCCAGTTGCTTCTCTTTTCCCAGCACTCCATGCCCTGCCCTGCCTGGGTCTAGAACTGTTGGGCTCTGGGATTCTGTGCAGGTATGGCTAGGAACAGAGGGTCACGCTTTGACAATACTGCGATACCATGGCTGGGATTTAAGGAGTTGGGGTAAATCAGGACCAAGCTGGGGTCATCCCTAATCATTGTAACCATTGCTGACCAGTCAACTGCTGACATTCTTCAGATCTCTGGTCTAAGTAACAGCTGGCAATAAACACTCAGCACTTGATCTTCTGCTAATTAAAATGAATAGGAAAAGCAAGGGTCAGTTTTATTAATAAAGGTTAATTATGTGATGAGAAAATTGCAAAAGACATTTGCAACAATTATGGACTCTTTACATTAGAAGCAATAAACAGAGTTGACAGGTGATGCTTCCATATTCAGGGATTCATTTGAATAAACTCAAGGACATGGATATGGTTCATGACGAGCAGGGTCATGGCTAAGCTGTATTTGGCTGTGTCCAGAATGGTTGAGCCATGAGTGGTTCTTATTGCCTTTGGTTACAGTGCAGTTATCTACGGCTAAGCCATGGCTGACTGTAGTTTTTCCCAATTAAACTATAGTTTGATGTCTTTGGTCATATTTGTGATACTATTGGTTATTCCCACACATGGTTAGACCAAGAGCAAATAAATCAAGTCTACGATGTGAGGGAAACTGGGGCTGTCCCGTTTAGATGGAGGTATGTGTCCTCCCTAGTTTCAGTACAAGATTCACCCAAAGGCAGCTGCCAGGTGGGACTGCCCCGTCAGCAGAATGTAAAGACAATTACCCAGCACCACATAATCATTCAAGCACTCGCCATTTAGATACCATGGTGATAGGCGTCAGATGGCTACTGTAAATGGATAGGAACGGGATCCCTGTGCATTTGCATATGCCCGGCTAGGGTTGTTTTGGAGGAGGCAGGGTGTTCTGATGGGCAGGGTGTGGGACTGGGAGACAAGAGGCTTGGCTTCTGTCTCCAGCTTTGTCTCCTGGCTGGCTGTGTGATGCCGTCTCCTCGCCTGTAAAGCAGCGACTGTGGGCCTCCCCCCTGTGTGCAGTGCTTTGGAGAGCTCTGGGTGAAAAGTGCTGTACACGCACCTAGGACTCAACAGTCCACTTGGTGCTGTGCAAAACACGAAGGACGGCATTGTCTGCACCCAAGGAGCTGGCCGTCTCTGGGCCAGATCCTCAGCTGGTGGAAATCAGCTATGCCTCGCAACCCAGAAAGGCCATGGCCCTATGACCTGCCTCAGAGGCCCTTGGGGTCTGTGGGCAACAGCTCACAGACTCATAGACTATAAAGTCAGAAGGGACCATTATGATCATCTAGTCTGACCTCCTGCACAATGCAGGCCACAGAACCTCACCCACCCCCTCCTGTAATAGACCCCTGACCTATGACTGAGTTAGTGAAGTCCTCAAATCATGGTATAAAGACTTCCAGGTACTGAGAATCCACCAGCAAGTGAGCCGTGCCCCATACTGCAGAGGAAGGTGAAAAACGCCCAGGGCATCTGCCAATCTGCCCTGGGGGAAAATTCCTTCCCGACCCCAAATATGGCGATCAGCTAAACCCTGAGCATGTGGGCAAGACTCACCAGCCAGACACCAGGAAAGAATTCTCTGTGGTAACTCAGAGCCACCCCATCTAACATCCCGTCACAGGCCATTGGGCATATTTACCGCTAGTAGTCAAAGATCAGTTCATTGCCAAATTAGGCTGTCCCATCATACCATCATCCCCTCCATAAATGTATCAAGCTCAGTCTTGAAGCCAGCTAGGTTTCTTGCCCCCACTGCCCCCCTTGGAAGGCTGTTCCAGAACTATATTGCATGGTCTCAAAGGCTGAGTTTGTAGAAGCTGTTCTGTGCTCATCTCAGCCAGGAGATAGTCTTTGGGTGTGTATGTGTGTGTGTGCTGAGGGGAGGTGGCATATATGTGTTTTCAATCCAGAGCAAGCAAAGCAGTTCAGATAATGTAAGAACTGACTCCGAACTTTGCTATATACTTTTGGATAAATCTCTGAATCATCTCCCTGAATCTCTGAAGATTCACCTGTCCCTGTTTTGCAGGTGTATACACAACATTTGCATGTATGTGGAGTGTGTCTTTCTCCATGTGTTTGGGGGTGTCATGTGCGTCTCTGTGCACTGTGCATATCTTGGGTAAGCTGTGAGGTCTGTGGGCAGGTGTTGCCATGTCTGATGGTACGTGATCTCCAAGTTGCATGTGTGAGATGTATGCTGAGCTGCCTCCCTCTCCCTGGGACTCAGCAGAGCAGAATGAAGTGTGTCCTTTCTCCATGCAGAGTGGCGGCAGGTGAGCGGAGCCCGAATGATCCTTCAGGATGAAGACATCACCACCAAGATAGAGAATGACTGGAAGAGACTCAATACCCTGGCGCACTACCAGGTAACGGGACAGGAGCCCTCTGCCAGGGACACAGGCCTGGCCAAGTTACCTGCCTCTGCTAAGGGGGTTCAGTGCCAACTGGACTAGTACTGCCAAGAGCTGAGACTCTCTGCCCAACCCATCTACCCCTTCTTCAAAGGCCACCGACAGAGCTCACCCCAGAGATGACACTGTTACACCATCTGCTCTCCTAACACAATCTCTTTGCAACTCCTAACACAGTTTCTTTGCACCTCCTCTCTTTCTCCACAGGAGTGTTACACTGCTGCTCTCATCATCTGAGCTGCTGCTCCCTGCCAGCTCTGTCTGAGATCTGGGCCTGGAACAAGCAAAGAGCAATCCGGGGCAATGACGCTCCGTAAATAAGTTCTGTCATTTCCCCCTTTCCCCTCCAAAAGTGTCAGACTGTTTCACTGCAACACAAACAGGAGACGCTTTGAGCAAGAAAATAGGATCAGATGTTTCAAGTTGAACTAAGTAGCAGATGCCCTGAATGGTTTTTAAAAAATAAATAATATAAACATTCAACAAAAACTATTCCTGCTATTATATTACGTCAGATTAGGACATGACTTGACAAGTTATCACATCATTTTCTGCACTATTACTGATGAGTCTTGAAATAGTGCGAAAATAATGCAACTCATTTTAAAATAAACTAAATTTTGAAACACCATTTTTGTTTCTGAAATGAAATTACAAATTTTCCTAAACAAAATTTTCCCAAACAATTATACTTTTGTTTCAAAAATACTTGTTTTTGTGGAAAATTTCATCAAAATTGAAGCAATTTCATGCAAAAAATCAGTTTAGCTGAATCAGCATTTTCAACAGAAAATTGATCCGACAAAAATTTGATGACCAGCTCTAACACTGACCTCCCATGATTCTCTTTTTCTTGAGGATTTCCCCCTGGGTGCTCTGCTGTGTGCATTGGGCTGGGAAGGGGGCAGATCAGTGTTAGGATGGGGAATAAGAGAAGGGCAAACAATTCTGCTTTAAGGGACAAAGATTGACAGCTACTCAGCTGCCAATCCCAGGGAAGAAAGGGATTCTGAATCTCTCCCCCAGGTCATTGGTGCTGGCATTGTCCGTCTGCAGGCCCTAGTCATCAGTCCAGAGATGCCTACTGTAAACCCTCCTGCAAACTATTTGGTGTGGGGATAGGAGGAGATATAAGCCGCCACCCTCTTAAAGGGAAGGCTTGACTGGAAGCCCCGCACTGGCAGTAGATGAGATGTCAGACTGCTGCCTGTCATTGATGCAGAGGAAGGGGCAGGAGAAGGAGAGCAGATTAGAAATAGTCTGGAAGCAGAGATAAGATAATGAGGAGGACACGAGTTAATTCCCTTCAGCTGAGGAGGGAGAATGCTGCATTTTCTCCTGGAGGGAAAGGCCATCGCACTTCAGAGGCTCTTTGACGCTAGCAGCACGAGGCGTTGAGGGCTTGTTGTCTGGAAGCAGGTGGATGAGAGGAAGGGGAGCAGTGTAATAGACAGCAGGTTTGTGCAGTGGTGAGGGTGCTGACCAGATCCTTGTTCAAGTCCCAGCTCTGTCACTCTGTCCCCACAGGAGGTGTCATTTCAATGAGTGGATAATGATACTAACCAGTGGGGCAGCTGTGCTTACCTACTGTTGGGAAATGCTTTGAGATCTGTGGCTGGTAAGTGCTATAGGCCAGGTCCTCCCCTGGTGTAATTCACTGTAGCTCCACTGAAGTCAGTAGAGCCACACCCATTTACACCAGCTAAGGATCTGACCCTCTGCTCTGAGGACAGGGCAGGGAGCTCCTGAGTTCTTAGGCTAACCCTGACTCCCTGGGCATGTCACGTAGGACCAGATTTCCAAAGATTTAGGTGTCTAACGATGTAGATAGGTGCAGAGTGGGATTCTGAAAAGCATCTAGATGCCTAACTCCAATTCCTAGATTGCCAAATCAGAAGGGACCGTTGTGATTGTCTAGTGCAATCTCCCGTATCACCCAGGCCAGAGATCTTTCCTTGTTTGAGTTAGAGCAGATCTTTTAGAAAAACATCCTGTCTTGATTTAAAAATTGCCTGTAATAGAGAATCCACCACAGCGTGGATGGTTGTTCCCATGGTTCATTTCCCTCCTCGTTAGACATTTGATGTCAGTGAGAGTTTGATACCTACATGCTTTGGAAAATCCCACTGGGCATCTATCTGCATCTTTAGGTGCCTAAATACATTTACAAAGCTGGCCCTTATTTTCCCCATCTGTAACATGGGGAAAGTCTCTGTGCCTTAGTTTCCCCATCTGTAATATGTGGATAATAATAGTAGAGAGACCTTACGCAAGTGTTGAAAGAGCTGATAATTTGTATCTGTAAAGTGCTTTGAAGATGAAAAGCTTCTGCATAAGTGCTAATTATTATTATTATAGAGACGAGCTAGTGGCTCTCCACAAGTTTCGGGGGGGGGGGGGGGGGGGTTTGCTTCGCCTTTTTATAACTTCTTATTTATCAGAGATGCTCCTGATACAGCTTCGCTTCCCCACTGGCTCAGAATTGCTTATTGTTTCACTTGCTTTGGAAAGGAAGCCACACACATTCCTAGATAATGGATCGGAAGGTTTGTCTCATTTCAAGAGCCTCTAGCTTTCTTTGAAATGCTATTTGAGACTTCCTGCAGCACAGTAGCTTAGCACAGCACAACAGCTATCCGTCCACCAGCCACAGGGGCAGAACACTAGAGACACCACTTTTCCCTTCTGTTGCATTAGTGGAAGTACCCTACTGGTGTGGCAAAGCCCTGTGCTCTATCAGGACTCTGTGCATGTCTACTCTGATGCCAGGAAGTCATTTTTCAGCTGGTACATGTAATTCCCATTCAGATGGAGTGTTGTCTAGGGGGAGGAATACTGACCCGTGTTTCATACCCAGCTAATTTGCTGTGAGATCTTGGAAGAGCAGCTTAATATCAGTCTGTGAGAGGCACTAAAAGGAACTTGGTCCCAGATGTCCCACAACTCTCAGAATTAGGCCTCCCTAGTGAATTTACTATCCCTTGGAACATCAGCTTCTCTGTGAACGTTGAACCTGTTCTTTCTCCTGGGAGATGGCCTGAATCAGAAGCTCAAATGCAAACCTCTGAAAACTTAGAAGGATTTGAATTCCCGGATCCTAACCCATCTCTGGTTCTGGTTTGGATCCATCGCTAGTGGAGGCCTGTTTTCCATGGCTCACTTTGATAAGGCTGAAATCAGATTTCAGCCCAAACTGATGGGAAACATGCAAGATCAGCTCGTTCATTCAATTCCAACTAGTTGGAGCCGAAACCTTGTGAGAATAGTTGACGAGACTTTGGGATCTGAACATCCGAGCCTGATGTGTCTTGATCCTGGCCCCCCAGGCCCTCGCCTAACCCTATTTCACACTCCCCAGACCATCTCTGGTTATAAGATTTTGTGTCATGGACCTTTTGAACGTCACGCTCCTGTTCTAGCCACTGTCGACCAACAAGAAGAAGTGGCATGTCCCCGTGTTTAGAACATACGCCTGCTGCAGTCTCTTGCCCATTATAAAGCGATCATATGGCTGTGTAGCTCGGATCGGGCACTTTACAGACTTGTACAAAGACAAGGCCCTTGACCTAATTCCATGTCCTTGTCCTAAAAACCCTTGCTCCTGGGAGTAGCCCATGAGGGCCTGATCCAATGGACTCCCATCGACTACAGTGGGCTTAGGATCAGTTCCTGTAGGGCCAGATTCTCCATTGTTACAAAGTAGGCCCATTGACTTCAGCAGACTGATTCCAGATTTGAGCAGGCTTTGGTGCAACTCACATGAGGAAGGGTTTGCAGGGATGGGCCATAAATAGGTAATGATGAGATCCTTCCAGCAGCGATAGGGGTTGATCGCTCGGTTTTACTGGCTGGGTTTCCTTTATGTTATCGTGTGTGCTTTTTGGCCAACTCTAGGAGGCTTATTGGTAAGTTCTTTTTCCTCCGCAGGTGCCAGATGGATCCGTGGTAGCATTAGTCTCCAAGCAGGTCACAGCCTACAATGCTGTCAACAATTCCACTGTATCCAGGACCTCAGCTAGCAAGTATGGTAAGGGCCTGTCTGCTGATGTATGTTAGAGGGGATTGTGGAGGGGAGATATTGGTAGCCACACTGGTGGGCAGTTCTTGGGCACATGTTGGGCTCCAGCAAAGGGAACAGTATGCCACAGCCAACTAGCATTTGTACAGCAAGTGAAGATGGGAAGCACCGGCCAGTACAACAGCTAAGTTATTCTGATTAGTGGTGTCTAGGGGAACTCACTCTTTTATACAGGTGACATTGGCACAGGTGAGATTACAGTAAAAGTTAGCACTTATCTAGCATGTTAGATCTCAAAGCGCTTTACTGAGGGGCCCAAGTTCCATTATTACCATTTCACACATGGGAAGCCTGAGACGAAATGCCATGAGAGGTAAAGCGGGCCACACAGAAATTCTGCTGCAAAGCCAGGAATAGCGCTTAGCTTTCCTGAGTCACCTCTCTCCTCCTCAACCACCAGCTTATGTGTCTATGTGCATAGCTGTCCATCAGTTGGACTTCTGGCCCAAGAAGCGCAGCAGCAGGTGAGGGTTAAAGGGAAATGAGTTTCCAGGCTGCAACAGGAGAGTGATACAAACCATCCACTGCCCTGGATCCAACTGTCTCATCCATTTTTTTTAAATGTGTGAAAACAACTCTGATCCTTCTCATCCTCTGTAGCTAGGGGGAAGGTACAGTTACTCCAGCCTTCTTCCCTTTACTCCAAGGACATGAGCAATGCACCAAGCCTTATCAATATTCATTTTCTTTGCCGTGTTGTTGCAATTATGGAAGGCCACCGTGACCTTTTAAAAGAAGGCATTTTGGGGTGGTTTAGTTATTATTATATTTCCTGAGTTCTGTGCGACTGGATTTTTAGGAGAGGGGCTGGGGAGAAGTGGAAAAAAATGTGATGGGTCAGAAGTGATCATTAATTGCAGTAAAGGGAGCAACAACTAGAGTGAACGTGGATACTGCATCCAGTAATTAATACAGCGAGGCCGGTAATGCATTAATGAGGTTGCTTCAGACCCTGCTACTGGAAGGGGCACCATCTCTGTGTTAATTACAGTTGAAATATAGTCAACCCGGAGGGCCAGGGGGTTTGCCCATGCTGTCACCCAGGGCCTATGGAAAGGGAAATAGTCTTGCTGGAGGATAAAGGTGGCTTTCAATGCGGAATCAGCTGAGCAGCCTTTTGGAGGTGGGAATGACAGTGGTGGGTGGTGAGTGGGGTGGATTGGGGGAAGGAGAGAGCAAATGGCTGTGGGGAAAGGAGTCATACCTTGATTTCTTGGTCACTGTCCATTCTGAAAAGTTCCAGAGGGCTAGCCGTGTTAGTCTGCATACAGCAAAAACAACGAGAGTTCTGTAGCATCTTAAAGACTAACACATTTCTGTTGGCATAAGCTTCCGTGGGCTGAAACCCACTTCAACCTATCCTAGAAGATGATCCCTCACTCGCTCAAGCCGTGGGAAACAGGCCTATCTTTGCTTCAGGTTGGGGGGCTGTCTGTAAGCAAATACTCACCAGCAACCGTACACCACACAACAAGAACACTAACCCAGGAACCTATCCCTGCAACAAACCCCGTTGCGCGACACCATCAAAGGTCCTAACCACATCAGCCACGCCATCAGGAGCTCATTCACCTGCACGTTTACTAATGTAATGTATGCCATCATGTGCCAGCAATGCCCCTCTGCCATGTACATTGGCCAAACCAGACTGTCACTACGCAAAAGAATAAATGGACACAAATCAGACATAAAAAATGGTGACATCCATAAGCCAGTAGGAGAGCACTTCAATCTCCCAGGACACTCTGTAGCTGACTTGAAAGTTGCCATACTTCCACCAAAAAAAACTTCAAAAACAGACTTCAGCAAGAAACTGCAGAGTTGGAACTCATCTGCAAACTTCACACAATCAGACTGGATCTGAATAGGGACTTGGAATGGTTCTCTCATTACAAGAAGTAATTGCCACTGTTCACACATTCTCACCTTCTAATCAACGGTTGTGAATAGGCCTCATCTACTCTAACTGAACTGACTTGGTTAGCACTTGCCCTCCCCATTTTTATGTTTCTTACCCTTGGATGTATATATATATATATACCTCCTATCTGTGATTTCCACTTCATGCATCTGATGAAGTGGGTTGCAGCCCACGAAAGCTTATGCCCGCAGAAATTTGTCAGTCTTTAAGGTGCTCCAGGACTCTCGTTGTTTTTGCTGTATACAGACTAACACGGCTACCCCTCTGGAACTTTTCAGTTGCCTGGTTTGCACATGAACGTCTCGATGTCTGCAAATGTTGCAGGCGCAGCGAAGGCAGCCATTGTGGGAAATTTGGCAGTGGGTTTGTATTTTTAAAGCAGAAATGATTGCAGAGTATTTCTCTGGGAAAACATGTTGACCCCTATGTGGCCACCTCTTTTTGAAGGTGGAAGAATGATTCTTGAGAAAGCTGTGGCTTTGTGTTCCAGAAAACATGATCCGTTACACGGGCAGCCCGGACAGCCTGCGCTCCCGCACACCCATGATCACACCTGACTTGGAGAGCGGAGTCAAGATGTGGCACCTGGTCAAGAACCATGAGCATGGAGACCAAAAAGAGGGTGACCGGGGCAGCAAGATGGTGTCGGAGATCTACCTGACCAGGCTGCTAGCCACCAAGGTATAATGCCAGCAGTGGGACTTTGAAGAAGTGGGGTGCAGAGGGATTGAAGGAGGAGAGGGGATTCCCCATGCGCAAGAGAGGAGCGGCTGTTCCCAGTGTAAAGGGAAGTGTGAGCGAAGGAGTGAAGCCAAGGGAGGGTAAAGAGAGACGATTGGGAGGTACACGGGGAGAGAGCAGGAGGAAATGAGAAGGGTTAGGAGAAGACAGACTTACAGCCTGGAAGGTGAGCGGCTTGAATTCAGGAGACAATCAGTGGAGGATTCCAGAAGGTGGGGAACGAACATGGCCAGAGTGATGGGAGAAGAGGTTGGCTCTAGGAGCAATGGCTTGGGCAGGCTGGATTGGAGGAAAGGTGAGAAGAGGGGAGGCCAGGAAGAAGCAGGTAACAATAGTCAAGATGGGAGGAGATGAAGGCGTGGACAACGGGTTAGTGAGGAAAGGGCAGCTTTTGGGGATATGAGCGAAGGGCTTAGTGCGAGACTGGGATATGGAGGGAGAGAGGACGGTCCAGGGCAGCAATGAGGTGGTGAGCCTGGTCGAGATAGGGAAGGCAGCATTACCAACAGTGGCTTGCTGCATAGGGATCACCTGATGTGCAGAACTGTGTGGGCAGGAAGAGACTGGTTTGAGGTTATACCCTGAATTGTTTGTAGAGGCAACCACATGTGATTGAAAAGGTCAAGGGGACCCAGGTGAGCACGTCCTGGACGTGTTAGAGGATAAAGCCAGCCTGGCAAAATGGGACTGTGAGTTATGCCACAAACCCATAGGAAACGTTACTCACTTCCTCATCCCCAGCCATTCGTCTGGCCCCCATGGACACCGGGATGTCTCTGCAGCGGTGCTTGCACTGTAAGGCGTACCGGTGAATGAGCTGCTTCATCATGCATCCTGGAGGGGCAGCTCAGAGGGATGAGCTGAGACAAAACACACACACCTCTCTGCAGCTTAGGTTATGTTACGCACGCGCAGAGAACTGGGGAACCATTTTGCCTGATGGACGGACAAAGGAGTGAGCAAAGTGCTCAGCGGAGCAGCGTCTGAGCATGCTGGCTTGACGGGAAGCAGCCCTTCAGCTCAGGCATGTGCCTAGACTGACGGGCTGCGGTGAGCACGTGAGCCCTCAATCTATTGTCCTGCAGAGTCCTGCATGGCAGATGATTGCCGGACCGATCTATAGCTTTTGTCCCACAAATGCCACAAACGTTGGTTTAACTCTGATGCCTTCTGCAGGGCCCCACCTCAGTGTCATTCCATGCTGGCACTTCGTTATTGACGCGCAACTGATTTTGCTAATACCTCGAAGGCTGCTCTCAGCGCAGCAAGCAGGAGCTGCCAGGGGAAAGAAACAGCCACTACAGGCTGCTCCAGTCAAGTTCAGGCTCTCATCTTCAAGGCACCCCATAGCTTAAAAGAGCCTGAAGCTCTGGGATGAAAACCACAGTCGACAGCTCCAGTGGAACTCTCCACCACCAGGGTCAGGTTCATCTGTGCAGGAGACGGGGCTCTCTTGGGTTGGTCCCAGACTGTGCAACGAACTCCCCCAAGAACTAAGGACCATCCCAGACCTCCCCACCATCCGCTCCAGTGCAAGGTCTGCTTCTTTGACCTGCCTCCTCTGTCCCAAACACAGCAGCCAGGTACACGTATTAAACCCTTCCAAAACCAACCACTCCACTATGCGCGCTTCTCCCCCTGTGGAGAGGAGGAGAGAACAAACCACGTGCCAGATGTTTGTCACGTCACTTGATGCATGATCCGAAGGCCCTCGAATCCTACAGTGGTGAGAGCGGAATGAGAAACAGAACATGGGAGCGACAGGCCAGCTCAGGCAATCAGCAGAGGGCCACAGAGCCTTTTCCCACCTCATTGCTGGTGGGGTCTGGTCCGGGTCAATAGTGGCCTAAAGTTCATTAACATCTGGTGGCTGTCCAGGGGCTGGGCGAAAGGAGTTGACTGTGTTTACGTCTCATTACTAGTACAGAGATCTCTAGCACAGAACCATAGGGCTAGAAGGGACCGCCAAGGACATCTAGTCTAATCCCCAGCCAAGGTGCAGGATTTTCCGGGTCTAAACCATCCAAGACAGATGGCTGTCCAGCCTCCTTTTGAAAACATCCAGTGAAGAAGCTTCCACGACTTCCCTAGGCAGTCTGTTCCATTGTCCTGCTGTTCTTACCGTTAGGAAGTTTTTCCTGAGATTTAATCTAAAGCTGCTGTGCGGTAATTTGAACCCATTGCCCCTTGTCCTGCCCTCTGGGGCAAGAGAGAACAACTTTAACCAAACATACACAGCTCCTTCCACCTTTGCTCATATGGCTGGCATTCCATCCCTTTGATTATCTTTGTCGCTCACCTCTGGATCCTTTCCAGTTTCTCTACATCCTTTCTATACAGCAGTGACCAAAACTGGACACAGTACCCCTGCTGAGGCCTACCCCAGGCTGAATAGAGCGGTACTGTCATCTCCCGTGACTTCCATGCTATGCTTTCTTAATGCAACCCAAACTTGCATTTGCTTTTTTTGCAACAGCATCGGATTGTTGACTCACATTGAGGTTGTTGATCCATCTCAACTCCCAGATCCTTCTCAGCAGTGCTGCTGCCGAGCCAGTTATCCCCCATTCTGTATTTCCCCCCTTCTCAGCAGTGTCATTAGAGAGGCCAAAGATGGGGTTCAGACTCCATCCACGGAGGCTGAATTTCTCTCCTTCCCCAGTCAGGGCTGGGCAGTTTGCAGCACTGCTGGTTGATTGCAGGTACCTAAAGGACGTCCAGCAGGCACCGTTCATTGTTAGCATTACATGGATCTGAATAACTAAAGTGCCCACTGGGGCACTTCCTCACGGCCTGAGGGGCTTCGTGCGACTGCACCTGTTCTGTATGGACTTGGACACCTGATTAGAGAGGGTGCCGGGTGTGCTCTTCTCTGGCACCATGAGTTTCACACCAGCCTGGGGATAAGGGATATGAAGAGGGTCAGTCTCAGCACAGCTCACATGCAGACAGAGGAAGAAGCTCACCTGCACATCTGCCACATCCTGCAGTGGGGCCATGCAAATGCAGATTTAGGCCTTGTCTGGTGAAACTCTGACACATCACTCCCCCCCAGGGCAGCCCCATCAGCATTAGCAATGTGCAGTGTAAACAGGGCTCAAGTGTTTATACCCATCATGCTATCCTACCCTATTCTGAGCTCAGTTAGACAATACAGTGCTAAGACAGCCTGAGAGCTTCCTACACTGTCGTGTCCACCTGTTGCTCCTACCTGTGGCGATGCCATGGTGGCGAATTCATAGGCCCAGCCATAGTTGTGTACACACACACTCAGTCTGAGTCTGTCCACTGGGCAGGGGACTCCATCAACAAGTGGTACAGACTGAGCCCCCTGGCAACTGAATCATATTCTTGTTTCATTGGGCACAGAGTATGCAGTTGCTCTGTCTGTCTTTGAATGTGCCCTTCCCCATAGCATGTAGGTGCCCTGATGGGTCAGGCAACGTAAAAATAAATGCGCACGCCCATGGGGTGAGATCCCAGCTGACGTAAACCAGCAGTCAGTGGACCAAGGCTGATTTACAGCTGCCGGGGATCTGGCCGGCACCGAATATACTTGTCATCCAGCTCAGATGCAGGTGAACCACAAAGAGAACTCCAGACTCTGCCCATCCCATCTGCCCTCCCTTGTGAGCCCAGCAGGGAGCCAGCTGTGAGTTTGATACAGCAACAAAGAAAACAGGACAAGCGATTTTCCCCCCCAGCACTTAGTTTAAGAGAAATGTCCTCTCCCCATCATGTCCCTCTGAGACAGCAGAGTGTGCAATTGCTGCTAACGCAGTCCTGGGGAATACATAGTTAAACTGCGAATGGTTTTTCCCCTTAAACGTCCCTGACCTCTGAGAACTGGAATCTTTACCTAAAAGGCTTGGAGGGATTCTTTGCATTTGGCTGGGCCAGCGTGTAGAGAATCAATCCCCCCTGGAAACTGATCCTGAGGGCAGCTCCTCTGTGTCAGATTTCCCCTCGGGGTCCTCTCCGCGCTCGGATGTGCTGCAGGGTTTTGTTCACCTTTCAGGAGCTCTCACAAGCCAGCGATCTCTCTCTCTCTCTCTCTGTTTGTTTCTTGAAGAATAAATCAAATGTTGAATCAGCGAGGGACATCAGCCTGTTAATTAAGCTTTTGTGCGTTCGTTAGTGCTGTGTAAACACTACCCACCCTGGCGAAACCTGGCACTTCCAGCAAGGGGAATCTTGTCGTGCATCTGCAGGGAAAGGAGGAACCTTTTCGTTGCAGCGAATTTTTCACTTCAGGAGTTGATCTTGTTACGCAGTTACAATTAGTAAAGTGTTGTAGGGGTCGATGTCCTAGCTCTGATGAAAGAGGAGTGCTGGGAACACAGGCCAGAGCTCCCCATGCTTCCGAGGCCATTTACAACCGTCTTTGCTGGTTGCATCTCACTCCTGGCCTGCAGCTCACCTTGCTGTCCCAGTCTGGTGCCAGGCCCTTGATTGCACCGTTCTCTTGACCTGCACTGCCCTCTGATTTCCACGACCAAACCTCCGCCCCACCTTGGTCACTGCACCTCTGTTCCACCTCCAGGTTCCCAACACCACTACCAGTCCTGACCCACATTACCTCTGGAACCCACTGCACCTGTTAATGCACTTCCATTGTGATCTGTCTCCCCTCCTATTCCAGACCTGGGCACCGCCCCCAATCCTGACCTGCATTGCTCTTCGCTGGTCCACGTGTGAGCTGAGATCGCCATTCATTGGAAGCCTGGAGTGTGGGTCTACGGTGCCCATCGCTCCTGGGGAGGGTTCTGGGGTCATTGCAGATGCCAGGTGTATTAAGTACATGTACCTACTCGACTCCAAACCCCTCACGTTCAGATCGTCCCATTAGGTGTCCTGTTCTCGCCGGATAAAGCAGTGGCCAGATCATGGTGGTTTCTGAGCATGATGATCTGGGATCTCTGCCCTATGGGAGCTTGAGCTGTACACTGGCATACACTGAGGTCAGCGCATCACACCAGGTTCCACTTTCGCACTGCATGATGGATGCTCTTGCAGGGCCTAATCCCATTGCAGTGGATGGCAAAATCCCATGGGAAGCAGGATCAGTCTCTTGCTGCTCAGGGCACAGGTCAGTCTGTCTCACACGCAAAATCCCCACCTCTCCCATCCCCTCCCCACAACACACTGGAGCAGGTTGGCTTCGCTGGAGCCTCGCCCATTTACACTGCCGAAGATCCGCCTCCAAACTTGAAATCTCCCAGTCACTTCGGCGGGATGGGATTTTCCTCACAAATCTCTCACATTCTGTGACCTGGGGGCCGATAGGAGGGCCCGTGTTGACAACACAGGGGAGCAAACCCTTCAATAGTCCCCACCATTGCACCTCGGCCCTCTCCAGGAGGGACAGCCGCTAAGGAGACAGAGGGAGGATATCGGAGCCCCCGATCGGTGTCTCACATTGTTCCTCCTCCTCCTCCCGACCCAACAGGGCACTCTGCAGAAGTTCGTAGACGACCTCTTTGAGACGATCTTCAGCACGGCGCATCGTGGCAGCGCCCTGCCCCTGGCCATCAAGTACATGTTTGATTTCCTGGATGAGCAGGCAGACAAGCACAACATCCATGACCCTCACGTGCGACACACCTGGAAGAGCAACTGGTCAGTGTGATCCCCCCGCGCGGCCCTGCTCTGCGTCCCGGGTGGAGGGGAAATGCTTTGGGGATTCACAGAGGGTTCTGATGTTCAGGGAGGAGGGTCTTGTGGGTAAGGCGCTGGCCTGGGCCGCAGAACACCTGGGTTCATCTCCCAGCTCTGCCACAGACTCCCTTCGGGTGTGTCCCTACTGCAATCGGGCGGTGTGCCTGCCGCTCGAGTAGCCATACGGAGCTAGATTTGATCTACTTTCAGCCGGGGCTGTACAGCCACCCCGGCAATTAGTCGGGCAGCTAGCCGTGTGGCCACGGCTTCATTGTTCTGGCACCTGCGCTAGCTCCATTGAAGGTAGCTCAGGTATCTCTGCTCAAGGTGCGCTCACACCTGTGATTGCCGTGTAGACCGACCCTTAGTCTCTGTGTCTCAGTTTCTCCCTCTGTAAAAGGGGGATAACAGTAATTCCCAGAGGCGCTGTGAGGATAGAGCCGTTAAGGGTCGTGAGCTGCTCAAATGCTGTGTTGACGGGGGGCACATGTGTATCTAGTGAGGGAGTGAGTGGCAGAGCACTCTGGCAGCCTGATTCTGCTTCAACCGCTAGACAACACTTCCCTCCCCTCTCTTGTTACATGTATTGGAATAAAGACAGGGAGCTGAGATCACCAGAGAGAAGGATCCCTGCTGCTTTTATCCTCTGAGGCTCCCAGTTGGAAAGAGTCCCCTGGGGAATCATTCCCCCTCCTTCTCCTGTGCAAATACAAGGGACTATAAAAGGAGCAGCGGAGGAGAACCACAGGACTCCCAGTTGATGTCTTTTCTCCTTTTACCAGCCATGCTGACTGGCAGATCGTCACAGCTCAGTGAAATAAAAAAAGAAACCCCATGCATCAAAGAGGCTTTCAACTAATGAAACATTAGCATATTATTAACATTATCTGTGGTGCTAATCTAAGGCTGATTGCAGCCACTCAGACTAAATGAGCAGGAGGTTTATTTAACGCGGGAAGGGTGGATGAAGAAATGATCTCTTCTCAATCAGATTAAATTAACTCTGAGTCACTTCACAGGCCTCATCATTCCCAGCCAGTGCTCCCTGCTACCTGTGGCTGGCTAGAGCTTAGCATCAGAGGCGTTAAAGATGCAAAAGATCTTTTCAGGCCAACTTGTCCAGCTCTTCCTCTCCCTGTCTGCTGCAATTGCAGGTGCCAGTACGGGACCCTACGCCCCCAGCAACGCGTCAGTTCTAGTTTCAAATATCTCCAGCACCTGGGCTTCTGCCACTTCCCTTGGGGAGATTGTTTCACTGGAGCCTATAGTGATTTTGTATTGGGAAGTTTTTTTCTGAAGCTCAGCCCACAAGTTTCTTTGCTCAAGAGAAGTGCATGAGGAAGATCAGTGGTGATGCAGTCAAGAACGATGTGCCAACTGCCACTGGTATCCGCAAGGTGTAGACGCCAGCGATGGAGGTGAATTGTTTAGGATGGTATTAGGGAAACAGGTTAAGCAGAAGCAATGGGTTAAAATTAAGAAAAGGAAAATGTACGTTGACCAGTAGGAACAATCCACTGTTGTAAACATCTGACAGTGTGTGGAATAATCTCCCTACAGGAAGTGTTAAAAACCCAGCTCTGGAGACATTTGAAACTGGGCTTGCTAAAACCGTGGGAGATGGCGATCCAATAGGTGGGCTCTGATCTCCTGGATTCATCTCACAGCTCCTGGTTATAAACATAGACTGTTCAATGCCCAGCCTGCTGGGACTGGGGGCTGGCTGGTGGTCCAGCTGTGCAGGGTGGCACGGGTGCTTCCATACCATTACGGTATCAACTGGGCACGGAGTTACAGTTGTGAAGCTGAAGCCCAATTCCCCAGGTTATAGTATTATATGTTCATGTCTACCCCAGGGAGTTACTATGAGATCAGAAAGTCAGACTCTGCTTCCCACTTACAAGCATTAATAATACTAAGGCTCTGCATGTATATGACCTCTTCTAGCCACATATAGTGGAGTGATTAGCTTCAGATCTCATCCCAACATCCTTGCGAGGCAGGTAAGTATTATCCTCATTTCACAGACATTAATAGAAACCATAGAGAGAGTAAAGGGCCAGTTCTGCCAGCCTGATTAGTTCCATTGATTTGCAGAGTAAGATGCTACTCAAGGTGAGTAAGGGTGGCAGAATCTGGCTCTCAGTGAATGATCGAAGGATGCGCTGGACCAAAGCCAACTCTGGAGGCCCTCAGAGACTTCAGTAGAGTCCCGTCAGGGATGAATTTGAGTCATTGTGTATCAGTTGCAGAGCTGGGGATAGAACCCAGAAATCCTGCCTCCCAGTCACATGCTCCAATCCTGTTGTTATAAGGGCGTAGCGAGATCGCCTGGGAAACAACACACTGACTCTGAACCATCTTCTTCCACCTCTGCCTTCCCCTGCAGTTTGCCACTACGGTTCTGGGTTAACATGATCAAAAACCCCCAGTTTGTATTTGACATCCACAAGAACAGCATCACAGATGCCTGCCTCTCCGTGGTGGCTCAGACCTTCATGGACTCCTGTTCAACCTCAGAGCACCGGCTGGGCAAAGACTCACCTTCCAACAAGCTTCTGTATGCCAAGGACATCCCCAGCTACAAGAACTGGGTGGAAAGGTGAGCTCTTGACTGAGGAGGGGGGTTGGCGTGAGCCGTAGCTGTACAAGGTGGGCAGAGGTTGCCCGCTGGCATCCCATCACTGGTAACTGAGCTGCATTAGAAGGCTGTGGTGCTTGGCCAATTAATTTGGTTTAAGACCCAGTGGACAGCTCCATCTTGGCCAGTTAGCTTGATGTGCGTCCCAACAAAGATGGCCACTTCAGTTATAGGAATATGCGGAAGTTGTTTTCAGATCTAACTGCTCTTGCAGAGTGGAGTGTGTGGAGACTGAGAGAGAGGGAGAGTGCGACCGAGCCAAGCCACCCACTCCCAGAAGGATGGCTCAGAGCTCTAAGCGTTGGGTTTGTCATCCCTCTGCGCTCTAAAGCCAAAGGGTAAATCCTGCGCAAGCTGCACCGTTCACCATCTGATTTCCATGCAGGTGACTCTGTGTTGGGTCCTTTGGCTGAAACCCTAAAGAACAAAGGGACTGGCTACTTTGGCATTAAAGATCGCCAGGCATTTTTTGACAGAGCAGGTTTTTGCCCTTGCACGCTAAGCACAATGTCGTCCGCATACATACTCACTGCTAAGCAGTGGGCAATGCACTGTCCCACCCAGAGGCAGGTCCATTGCGTGGCTGGGCAAACAGTTCCTATCCGCAGAATTCAGTGAGCGCTTTGTGATCTTTCAGGAGGAAAGGTGCCTGGTTAACGCAAGATCTTTTCTTCTTAATAACTGAGGGCCAGTTCTTGCGGGACTCACTCTGGCAAAGCTCCCATGGACTTCAGTGGGAGTTTGCTGGAGGAAGCGTTGTAGAATTTAATGCGTAGTTTGTTTTCCATTATACCCATGTTTACTAGGCATTACTGACAGGCTTTGGAAATGCACAGATGGAAAATGGTTGCTGCACAGTAAACATGAATATAAGGTTGATATCAGAGAGTTCATATAAAAGTGTACAAAGTTTTAAACAATTATTCAGCTGGCTGGATAGATGGATATTGTCTAAAATTGATCATACACGACATAGGTTTATATGAATTTGTTGCTATTGTAGATCTACTATCATATACACAGGTACATTTCTTTTAATGGGGTGGGTTAGTCATTTTGATACATCAGCGAAAGGAGACCATAAGTGGTTAAAGATTTCTATGCTGTAGTCAGAGTTAAATGAAATCCTTTCTAATGAAGCTCCTGTCGCTCACTGATTTGTCCAGACAATTATTTTTAGCAGTGGTTTAGACACTTCCAGTTTTACAAATGTAGTTTCTTAGCAACCAATCGGGCACTTCGGAGCTACCTTGCTTAATTATGACCCATCTCTTATACTGTGCCCAAATATGTAAAGAGCTTGGGAACTAGATCTGTCTGGGCACTGGGAATGAGACATCGAGATATTTATTTGTGGATTCATGCATTCAGGTCATTCGTGACCCAGAGATGTTATGATCTGGTAGCTCTTTGGTGGTCTGTGTGAAATAGGACGTTGGTAACTGTGCACTGACACCCAACTCACACCCTCCACTGCAACTGGTTCTAAGTGTCACCCTCATTGGCAGTCAGCTGATCGGCCCAAGGGCTGGTCGGAGGCCAAACTCACTTCCCATCCCTAGAGATGGTCTCTGTCCTTCAGGTGAGGGCACTTTGGTGGGAAGAGGGGTGTGGAAAAGCTTGGCCCAGTGCTGTTCCCCTTCTCTGGATAAATAGAAAGTTTCAATCTCCTGGGCTTATACTAGCACCGTACTCATTAAAACGGGATCATGTGGAAGGATGATTCCCAGCAGTAGGTGTTACTCTTTCCTGGAAGCTTTCCCAGAACAACTGGATGAGTTTGCATTCATAAATCAGGTGCATAAAAGCTCCTGCTGCTAGTTAACATCGCCAGCTTTTATCTGAGCCAGGCCCAGGAGCTGCTGGGGTGATTTTTAATGGTGTACAAAAACTTTGCAAGGTTCCTTGCTGCTGTGTTGGCTGAAATCCAAAGCAGGTTGAAAGTTTGTGAATATCAATGTCAGTTTTGTCCCTCTTGTCTTTTCCGACATGCAAGTGCCTGGCTCTGAGCTCCGCAATGCACCTGAAATGGAAAGGGTTGTTGCTTCCATCTGAGAAATCAGCAGGTAGTGCCTCGATGCAAGGGTAATTGATGTGTTAAAGATGGAAGATAGGACTGATTTGCACCCAACTCCTAATGAATTCCTTTTGACTTGTATACAACGAGCTACGGTGGGAGTTATTCTAGTTAATGCAGTAGTCATCGTCAGCTGGCAGGATCGGCACTCGAGACAGTTGGGTTTTAAAGACAGAGCAGGAGTCAGTGCCAAGAGAACTGGAGTCACAGCCAGAGAGTTATTGAGTTGCTGAGGAGTTGGCTAGAAGGAACCTGAAATCAGATGAACTGGCCTGTGCAGGAACGTTACAGCTAAAAGTGATTGTGCATGGGAGCTTGGTGACAATATCTACCTGAAGGAGCTCTGGAGCAAAAGCAAGGTATCTGTCCTACTCTGCATCTGTCTAAACTGAATGCTAACTTAGCTAGCCCATCCCAGACACGCCTGTGCTCCAAGTATCTGCTTGTAGCTACTGGTTTCTCTGCTTGGAGTATGTACTAGCACTCAAAAGACCACAAAGCAGGGTCAGCGCCATGGTATGTGTTTCAGGCAGTGCATCCAGTGAAAGTAATGCCTGGTATGGGGGAGCACCCAGGCAAAATACTGCCCATGCAGAGCTTGGGCTGTGGATGCAGGATGCGAGGGAACAAAAGCAGATTCAGACCCTGACTTATGCCCAATTCGCTCTTCGGGGTCCATGGGGAGTTTGGTTTCAATTCTATACTATGTTTCAGTGCTGCTGGATGCAGAGCTGAGCTCTTACCAGAATCCAGATCTGAACAAACCTGAGATTTGGAAGAGCTGAGTTCTGGATTCAGTCTCTGCTGTTGAGGCCACCTCTGGGTGAAACCGTAGCTAAACCTAGCTAGAGCCAGCCAGGTGAAGCCAGGATGGGGCAGGAGAAAGTACCAGAGAACGCAGGAAAAGACAACCGGATCCATTTGTTCTGTGTAAACCAGCAATACTCAACCTGTGGTTCTAGAGTGACAGGTGGCTTTTCAGGACCCAAGATGTGCAGTTGTCATGGCATTCCTGGGTTAGATTGGAGCTCCTTCTCTGTCTGCGGCTGGACAGAGCGGGAAGAAGAGAGGAGAAAGTGGACCTGGTGCCGATCTCACCTCTACTGGTGCATCTCCATTGGCTTCACTGGAGTTACCCTGGATTTAAACTGGCGTAGCTGAGATCCGAACCTTTTCAAGTTTGCTTCGGTGCCAGAGTTGCCCCTTTGAGCCTGGAAATGCTGGGGATTTGGAAACACGTCATGCAGTCCCATGGCACTGAGAAGGGGAGTGTGTTCTAAGCGGCACCGACTCATTAGCATTCACTAGCACGCTGGAAATGTGACAGAGGGCTGCAGCTGACCTTTTGTTTCTCTCTCTGCTGCCAAATTTATGATAACACTTGTCTGAACTTCATTAACACGGTTTAATTGCATTCATCACAATCAATAAATTGTTTCCATACAGAAGCCTGTGGCATGAAGGCAGGAACACGGGGAACCAAGAGGGGGCAGTAGGACAAAAAAGCAAAAGCCACTGTACATTTCCATCTTAAGCCCTGGCATCACATTAAGTGTTTAAGATACATGCGGTGCTGAAAAGAAAAGATCAAGTCTTCTCTTTCACCACTGGAAAGCCCTGATTCCCCTTAGGCTGTTACTGGGCAGTAGCACTAACCTCTCAAGTAAATGGTGAAGTTTATAAGCTTTCTTTCGAACACTCTTACCTCTTCCAAATTCTCCCAACAAAGAAATATCAGTCTCAACATTGGTGGATTGAGTCTGAGGCCAGGAGACAATTTCTCTACCAGGTTTGAAGTGCATTAGACAAAGGGTTCCTGAATTATGATACTCTAAAATCGAGACGTTCAACAGAGTTCGAAAAGCTGCCTAACCTCTTCTGGCCGCTTGATAGCCAGAAAAGAGAGCTATCTATGAAATGGACTGATCTAGTGCAACGAAGTTAATTTGTTGAGTAAACTCTAATTTTAAAAGTTATTGAGAGTTTAAATAGTAGTGTCAGCATCAGGGTGGCTCACCAACTCCAAGAGTTTAGAAGAGAGATCAAATGATTGCTGGAAATTTCAGCTTCCACTTTAAACAACAGTGAGTTACTAGTCCTTTCCCTCGCACAGAGGGGGCTCAAAATGTAACTGATCACAAGTGAGGGGTGCTTGACAATAGAAATAATAACAACAACCAGTCTCTATCACCTGTAGATCTTAAAAGAGGCCAATACCATTATCTCCATTATCACAGATGGGGAAACTCAGGGACAGAGAGAGGAAGTGACTTGCCAAAGATCAACAAGCAGACCACTGGCGGAGCAGGAACTAGAACCTACATCTCCTGAGTTCCCATACACTGTTATACCCTCTAGGCCATGCTGCTCCAGCCAAAGGCTGGCGTTATTCCGATGAGCTGATTGTTGGCTGAGATCTACTTTAAGGAAGCAATGCTCACCAGTTAGAAACCTCTAATCCTTTTCTCACAGATCCCAACATGAGAACAGAGAATGGGAGCCATTTAAAATTAAATTGCTTGGTTCATCTATTTAACGGCAGGCTGGAAGGGATGTTTCCTTGTGCTGCCTGTCCTTTCCTTGCTAGCCCCACTTCTTTTTTGCAGACCTCCTCCAATGCTCACTGGCTCTGGGCTGTAGGAAGCCTTCAGGAAGTGTATGAGCAGGAGAGGATGCTGGGCAAATCAGGGAGCTTATAGAGGTGCTGTGGCAGGGAAATAGCCAGAGCTAGGGGAGCAGTGGAGATGGGCGCATGGGCAGACAGCTGAGATGGTGCATGGAAGGAGGAGGCAGCAGAATGGGGACTTTTGACTGTATTTACAAGTGTACAATATATGGCCCTCAAAAGGTCTTTCTGAATAGATGCTAATTCCTGGGCATTCATAGAATCATAGGGCTGGAAGGGACCTCACAAAGTCTTCTAGTCCAGTCCACCACACTCAAGACAGGACCAAGCATTATCTAGATCATCCCTGACAGGGGTTTGTCTAACCTGCTCTTAAAAATCTCCAATGACGGAGATTCCACATCCTCCCTAGGCAATTTATTCCAGTGCTTAGCCACCCGGACAGTTAGGAAGTTTTTCCTAATGTCCAACCTAAACCTCCCTTGCTGCAATTTAAGCCCATTGCTTCTTGGCCTAGCCTCAGAGGTTAAGGAGAACAATTTTTTCTCCCTCCTCCTTGTACCAACCTGTTATGCATTGTTGCAAAGTGCGGGGAGGGAGCTTTTGTTCAGTTGGATAATTGGTCAAGCAGAAAGACTTTAATTGGCAAATGACGATTTCCCTTATGTAAGGGGACTATCAGCCGCTCACTGGAACTTCGTGGGTCTTTTTGGTTGGCCATCTCTTGAGGAAGCAGGACCCTGGAACGGACAGCCCCCAGGGCCAGTGGGGAGAGGCCTCACAGGCTGGATTGGGCAGGGAATCGTGACCCCAACAGGGGGGCTGAGACTGGGGAGAAGGGCCCTGTCCCCTAGACCCTGGGGGCGTGTGGCCACTGCCAGAGCATGTGTCTGACTCTCTGCATCCCTGCAGCGCAGCCAGGGCCTGGGCAGGAGGCCTGCAACGTGTGAGGAACAGACTGTGAACATCCCTGACACCCCAGAGATGCCGTGTGTGGTGCCCCCATGCCAGGGGCTGGCATTGGGTGTTTTCCTCTAACCTTTCTCCTCTTTTCTTATTTGTTTAGTTGATTTTTGGTTTCTGTTTGTTAGTAAATTGTATTGCTTTGTATTGTGTGCAATGATCAGCGGGTCAGGGAAGTGCCCAGTGCAGAGTTAGTACCCTGGAGTGGGGACACCCTAGCCCCTGCCCTAAGGGACCACGGCAAGACTGGGAGTTGAGTCCCCCAGGAATCTGGGGCCCAGCCTTGTCGGGGTTACAGGGACCCTGCCACACAGAGGGTGGGAGGGGAGCCCTCGAGATCAGGCGGGCCTCTGGGTTAAAGGGAGTGGAAGCAAGGACTCAGATCCTTTTGTTAACCAATTCCACTGGGGTAGTGTATGAGCCAGGATAATTCCCCACAATAGCAGGCCCATTCCCCTGCTTACACTTAGTTGCTGTTATGCTATTGCCAAGACCGTGAAAAAAGGCAATGCAAATTCTTTGCAAGACTTCTTCAAAAAACCACATTTAGAGCACAAGTTTGCAGACTACGTTCACAGCGTGCAGAAAGCCTGGACTGCTTCGCAACTTGCAACGCTTATTAAGTTCAGTCATTTGTCAGATTTGTCCTGAATGCTGGGGCCCCCTGTGGTTGGGGCCCCATGCCATCGCACGGTTTGTTTCATGCACTCCAGTAAATGATTTCTCGGTTGCGTTCCCTGGGGATGCTTTCTTCAATTGGACCCAGCTGCTGAGATGCCCTGGGGATGAGCTTGGGTAGATAAAACAGATTGCGCGCAGGGGTGGATTGTGGAGGATCTGGCCCATAAGCTGGGACATGGTCCATAGACCCACCAAGGTTGGATCCGTGAGCGTGGAAGGCATCGCTAGCGAGTTGTGGACGTTGCTGTGAGATGCCATCTTCCCCCTCCCAGTCTCCCCTCTCTGCTGTCCCTGCTTTTTTGCAGGGATGACAGATCTGGAACAACAGAGGAGACTCGAGCTGCAGAGCTCACAATCCTAATATGCCCCTGGAGCTGGCTCGCTGTAAATTGAACTGTCATGCCATCAGAGGCACTTGAGCTTGGTATCTGGAGTGCCACACAAGTGCCACCTGTGTTTGGCTGTCACGGAGCTATACAGAGCACCTGGTTTGTGATGTGGAAGAGAGAGAAGTGAAGGGGGAGGCAGCAGCACAGGAAGGGATGTGACCCAGCAAGTACTGAAGCAGGTACCCGTCACTGTAACACTAAGCAGTTGTAGGTTTCCAAGCACTTCCCGGCCACTACAGTGAGAGGGTCACTCTGTATAATACAGTGCAGGAGGATGGAGGTTGGCTGACAGCGATTCACATGGTGAGGTAGGCAGGCTGGCATTTTCCCTGCAGGAAGCTCTTCTCTGCTAGCTACCTACTGAAAAACTAGGACGTGGCTACAAGCCAGAGAAGATGGTTGTGTTTAAAGCTGGCCAGGAAACTATTTTCTTGTCCCTCAAATATTTTTGAGAGTTTGACATTTTTTCCCATCAGGAATCGGGACCAAAAGTCAAAATCCTGAAAACATTCGCACACAGAAAAACCAGAGAAAAAAATTGGTTTGAGTCAATCGAAAAGTTTTGTTCTGAGAATTTCAAAACGTTTGTTTCAATTTCAACCTTTTTTTTTTTAGACTAATTAGCTTAAATTTCTAAACCAAAAGTTTTGGATCTGAAAACTGGACATTTCCATCGAGAAAGTGTCAAAATAACACATTGTGACAATTTTATAACTTTTTTTCAACATTTTTTTGAGTAGGGAGATTCATTGAAACTGACCGATTCAAAGCATTTCTGTTTTGACAAAGGGACATTTTTCAGCGAAAGCGTTAGGCTCCTCAATGATGTGTTCTTCCCCTCGCGGATATTTATCACAGGGGCCTTTCACCTGACTTAAAGCATGGACAGACGCATGCTTCGTCAACCAATTCCTGACCAGCTCCTCGTTGGGTTTGGCTGGCTGCACAGTGACCTGTTGCTGGTGTCAGTCCAGTTTGCAGTTGGTCCAGTCTCCACATCTCAAAATGCACCACCACCAGTTTAAACAGCAGGCCCCCTTCTCGGCTCAGTCAGCAGAAAAGCCAAGCAATGGATCTTAGAGTATAAACTGCAGCCCTCTCAGGTTAGGTTGGAGGCACATTGCTAGAGCGCAGGGTGGGGTTAGCCTGCACATGGTCTGCCTCTGCAGACCCTGTTCTGTGCATACTGAGGGCATCGGGCTCTCAACCCGGCATCTGGGAGGGGAAAAAGTCACTGGAAAAATGGTCAGAGGAGAAAGTGCAGCCTTGTGGGAGGTCCTGCAGGGGCTGCCTCAGGCCAGCTGCTCTCTTGGATGCACTCGAGGTGAGGGGCCAACGGTGAGCAGCTTTGTGTGGAACGCCTCCTCTAGGTTTGCCTGGTGGTGGGGAGAGACATCGTCTGTAGGGGGCAATCGCCCTGGAGAAGATTCTGCCTATGGGAATGGGCAGCGCTGGTACTGCCCAGTGCCTGGGAGGAGAGAGGGCTCAGCTGTGCCAACAGCCTTTGCAGAGAGATCATTGCCTATGGGAGGAGAAGTCAACGCTCACGGCCCACTGGGGCATGGCCGAGGGCCATGTTAATACCACGAGGCAAGGCTGGGCCAGCCCCACACCTGGTGGCGACGGGGGTGGGGAGGTGCTGAGGGCGAGGGGAGTCCTGGCATCTCAGTCTGTGACCGCAGCTGCAATCCCTGCACTTAGGGGCGTGCAGGTAGCGCCCCACTGGTGCATCCCCGTCACGCCCCGACTCAGTTCTCCTCCCAGCCTGCTCGGTTCTCCTGACCATTGGCCTGCTACACGCTGAGGCACCCCCCAGTGGCTCTGCACTGCCCCCTATTGAGGTGAGTGGCGAAACGCCACAATATGACTATTAGCATTTGTACAGCACTGCCCGTCTTCAAGGCCCTCTGGGGAACATTAACCGGTGGAGTCTCACAACTCCTCAGTGTGGTGGATGCAGCGCGGCGATCCCCATTTTACTGAAGGGCAAACTGAGGCCAGCCGATTTGCCTAAAGCTAGATAGCCTGGAAGCAAAACCCAGGAATCCCTCTTTCAGAGCCCTGCCCCTCCGAAACGAAGCTTCACGCTAAATGGCTGGGACTTGCTCCGCTCTGGAATTGCTGCCACTAGCCAGCGTGGGGTGTTTCCACGCTCCCACGAGTCAGGGATCCACGCCGGCGGTAGGGCAATGGTAAATGTGGGGAGAGCCTGGACTGAGACTGTGGTTCGTGCTTCTCATGCAACGTTTCTCCTCCCAGCCTACGGTTCTGATCCCACTATTACCTGGAGGGCAAAGGAGGGTTCAGTCTGGTTCTCACAGCTGGGCCCGTTTACACAGTGTGCTGCAACTTCTCTCTAAAGACCTTATTGAATTGGAATGTGATGTAATCCCAGCGCTCTCCCGTTTCGCCCAGTGGGAGGACGCCAATGGACTATTTATAAGGAGCAAGGCTTCCCTCCACAGGCAGCTCTTGGGTTCCATAAATCAGTGCGTTCACATTGCACCGGGGACTCTGATCCTCCACCTCTTCCCCACGCGTCTGCGAGCCACGCTGGCTGCAATCAGCCACAGATTCCTCCGTAGGCCAAAATACTCAGTCGTTTTCCAGCCAGCCGGGCACTCTGACTGGAAGCTTTAACTCGGAGGAGCGTGGGGTTATGCTCCAACAGAGCCATTGCTGAGGTTACTCGGCCCCCAAAGCCCCCTCTTGGAAGCAACGCAGGAACATGGCGCAGGAGCAGCAGAGACCCTGTAGACCCTCAGCCGCTCTTTCTGAGCCCACGTGGCTTTGCCATTTGATCCGCTGTGCGCGTCTGTTTCTCCTGGAGTCGGTTCTGCAGCGCTGATTCCTGGGAGGTGGCGGGATGCTCTGCCTGATCCAGCTGACCCTTTCCCTTTCTGTTAGCAGACTCTGGAGCCAGTGACCGGCGTGAGAGGGCAGGTTACAAAGGCTCATCAGGCCAGGTACCATGTGAAGACCACTTGCCACTCGTCCAGTGGGTAGGGTACAAGACAGTCAGTCAGGAGTCCTGGAGACTTGGCCTGGCTCTCAGTCAGTTCCCACGGACCGATGCCCATAGTACAGAAATCAGCACCTCCGGTGCCATTGATTTGGTACCCAGCCTCAGCAAAAAGACCAAGACCTTGGAGCCCGCACCGTCCACTCCCCAGCCTCCAGGCGTCTTGATCTGCAAGCTGTCGGCTGTGCACGAACCTGCCTTCTAGTCCTTGCTCTGCCACTAGCCTGTTGTGTGCTCACCGTTGTCCCTTCCCCTCTCTGTAAAGGTAACTCTGAGCCGTCCATCGCTGTGAGCGGTATGTGAGTACAGGCATGCACGATCCATGGGCAATCACCCTTGGCCCCTGGAGCCACTCGCCTGAGTTTCTTATGGCCATCCAAGCCGCCCTACCCCGAGAGCAGCAGGACCCCAGTCCGTGGCAGACTGCAGTGGCCCCCACGGCGCTGTCTGGAGTGCCCCCTGGCCTGCCCCGCAGGAGGCGTCTCATACAGCTCGGCGGTGTCCAATTTTCCTGCTGCGGCCGGCGGGCGGCTCGGTGCTGTTTACAGGACACCTGTCAGCTATTTTGGCTCCTTGTCCTTTCTGCCTCCTAATTATAAAACTGTGGCTCCTGTTGGTGACGGGGGCTTTTTGTGCACAAAATGTCAAATTGCAGAAATTAAAAATGTAAATGCTGGCGTCTAATTAACCAGTTGACAGCAGAGCACAGCTGCGAGTGACAGTGACTGATTGCCTTCCGCAAGCCTTGTCCTCCAAGACCTGCCGTACCTGGGCGAGGAAGGACATCGAAAATAGCAACTTCCTTAAAGAGACGCAGCCTGGTGTGCAAAGCCCCGTGCAGCAGCAGCAGCAGCAGCAATAGTCCCACAGCTCCAGATCCCAGCAGTGAAATCCCAGCCCCACGGCTCAGTGGGAGATTTGCCATTAGGGCTGGGATTTCACCCCAAGAGCAGGTTGGGTGCACGGGGAGCTCATTGCTGCACTGGGCCAGGAAGTGTGGATGGAACCTAGGGCGAGAGGCGGGTGGGGAAGTATTGGTTTTCGGTGGGGAGGAGGGAGGTTGGAGCGTGTGTGGGGGTGAAGAGGTAGGTGTGGCTGCAGGTGTGTGTGTGAATGGTGCTGGCATGGTGTGTGCTGTGGTGGGGCAGTGTTGGGGTACTGGTGTGAGAGGCAATGCCTGCAGGGGCACATGTGAGGGTACAGGCCTGGGGGGGATCTGGGGGCATGCATCTGTGCAGTGGGTGATGTGGTGCGGTATCAGCAAGAGGGGGGTTCGTAGGCAGTTGCTTGCGCTGTCTGGTCATGTTGAGAAAACCAGATCCCCTGCTCCGAGGCGGTGCCTCCTGGCGGTGGGTCTCTGATTCCTTGGCCGGCAGTCTGGTGCCGTGGTCCCCACTGCACAGGAACCGGATCCCAGACTGTGACGGACGGGCTCATGCCACAGAACTGGACCAGAGCTGCAGCGTTTAGTTCCAGAGCTGAACTCACCCGAAGCTGGGGGCTGTTTTGGCCGGAGCGTTGGGTTGGGCCCAGCTCTGACGCTCTGCTTTGCACAGCGCTCCTGAACCCAGCGCTACCGCTGCTCACCGGCCCGAAGTGTGGCAGCTTTGACCAGTGAGCGCGGCTCCTTGTGCAGAGCAGAGCTGAGCGCCTGGCAGTGGGGGCAGGGCACAGCGGTCCTCAGACAGGGCCAAAGAAGAAAGCTGCAGCTGAGCTGCAGACGGGCTGCGGGGGGCAGTGTCCATGCTCAGGACGAGCCCTCTGCATTTTGTGCACCTCCCAAATAGGACTGCGTGGTCCAGCTCGCTGGGGGGAAACAGGCAATGCCCAGAACCCTTATGAATCATCCCAGGCCCCATCTGCTGTCCTGCTACCATCTCCAAAGTGCGTGGGCTTCTCAGAGCACACTGGGTGCCGCCATAAATAACAACCCCCGATGTGTGTGCGCCACTCAAGCGTGCACAGATCTGCCCTTCAAACACAAGGTGGTGGTGAGATGGGCGGAGTGGGTGAGGAGGTGCTGCCTGTTCTCTTGTGGATCTGGGGAAGATTTACCTTGGACACTTAGGGAGAGAGATGCCAGCTGGGGAATGTGGCTCATTGGTTAAAGCACAGGACTGGGAGCTCTGGGTTCTGCCTTTGACTCACTAGGGGCAGTTAAGTAAGTCCCTTCTCCTCTCTGTGCCTCAGTTTCCCCATCTGCAGCATGAAGAGATCGATGCTGACCCCCTCCACGCCTCAGCTCCCGTGGCTGAAAGGTGCAAATACTCACATGGCTTTTCCATACCGCCCGCCCACCCCATCTGCCAGCCCAGACCCACACCCGTTCCCCAAGCAAACCTGTGGCTTTCTCCTTTCCCCCCCATCAGATACTACTCGGACATCGGCAAAATGCCAGCGATCAGCGACCAGGACATGAACGCCTACTTGGCGGAGCAGTCGCGCATGCACATGAGCGAGTTTAACACCATGAGTGCGCTCTCGGAGATCTACTCCTACGTGGGCAAGTACAGTGAAGAGGTGAGTGAGAGGGGACGGGGGGCTCGCCACCAGACTACCTGCGAGAGGGGACGGGGGGGGGCTCGCCACCAGACTACCTGCAAGAGGGGACGGGGGGGGCTCGCCACCAGACTACCTGCGAGAGGGGACGGGGGGGCTCGCCACCAGACTACCTGCGAGAGGGGACGGGGGGGCTCGCCACCAGACTACCTGCGAGAGGAGACGGGGGGTGTGCAGGCTTCCTACACGCCCTGCCGTCCTCCCTTGTCCTTTCACTCTCGGCCTGGCCTTCTTGGGGAGTGACACCGGGGATGAATCGGGCCCTTCGGGGTCGACTTTCCAGAGTTTGCTTCCAGTCCTATATCGCGTAGCACCCTGAGCCCCGTCTAGTCTCTGCATCGCCTGCGACTGAATGTCCTTGCGCCCCCAGCACCCTGCCAGAGGCACTGGGTGCAGAGAAAACAAGGACGCTGAGTTTCTCTCGGATAGACTCAAGCTGGCCCAGCTGAGCGTGGCTCCGAGTGGGGGGGAGGGCAGTTTTGGCTGAGCAGGGGCTGAGTTACATCCTGCTGGGTCCATGAGCCACTCCAGGCAAGCAGGAAATTGTGCGATCTAATTAAAAAGAGCTGATTTAACTGCTGGTGCGGCTGGCCCACATCTGCCAGCACAAAGGCGAGGGATTAGCAGGGAAAATCAATTCCCTCAAGCTGCTAGAGAAACAGAAGCTAGTCTCCGATTAGATCCAGACAGCGACAGGCCGGTTCTGTGAGTGGAGCTGGTGTTTGCGAGTGGATCTGGTGTTTGACAGGCACTAACTGCATTGCCTACAGCCCGCAGCCCCTCTGCAAACTACTCACCCGCAAGGCATCACAACCCTGGCACTGGACGGCAGCACCTCGGCCACTTCTAGCCAAGCCTTCAGCCTACGTCTCCTGCTCTTCCATCGTTAGGTTTCCAAACAGCTTGGCCGATGCACCGTACTCAGCAGCATTCCCTGCAAAATCAGTCTGAGCCACATCTCTGCAGTGTCCCTTGTGCCTTCAGCCCTGCGTCCCCGAAGCATCTTAGTCCTGGCCTGCAGTAACCCCTGCCATGCCAGCTTCTGGCAACACCCCTGCTCTGCCAGGGCTTCTTAGCCATAGCCTGCAGCTCCCCTGCTGTCCCAGGCCAGCTCTGCCATGCACCTCCATCCTGACCTGCAGAAGGTCTTACTCTCCAACTCCTGCAGGCTTTTCTTGAGCAGAGAGAGGCCAGGCATGCTTTGTGGGGCCGTGCTTTGGGGATGCATGCCACTGAGGACTGGAGTTCTCAACAGCTGGCGGCATTTCACTTGGGATCCACAGCCCAACCCCTCAGCCCTTACTCAACGGAGTAACTCTGTTGGAACTACTCACCGGCAAACGGCTGCAGGGTCAGCCCCCTGATTGGTAGCAGAACCTGTGTATCCAGAGGTGAAGGACTGCTGAGATAACCCTTGGCAGCAACAGCAGGAGAAGGATGGCGTTTAATACTCGAAAAAACGCCCTTGTCCCTTGAGTGAGCGCCTCTTGCTGCATTGGCTGAGCGCAGTATGGCTAAGCTTCTCCGCTATGCAGAGGGGCCAGCACACGGCCTAGGCACCGCCGAACTCTTTGGCTGGGAGGGTGAATCTGACACGGCCCTTCAATCAGTGCGCTGGTAAAACATGTTTATGTAACCAAAGGACCTAGGGGTAAGTGATACTAAGCATGAGGAATAACGATAAGGATGGGCGACAAGCAACCAAAAAGAAAACTAGGCTTCTAAGACTACAACCTGATTTAACGAGTTAGCCTCTCTCCTTCACAGAAGAGTTTCGCACCATGTCTCTTTTCCGGCCTGTCCAGGCAGGACCCTCCCCAGATCTCAGTGCACGGTTCCTTTGTCTGCAGGTGAAGGAGAACTCAGGGGTCCGTCTCCTCTCTTTACAGACCTGTCAACCTTTGAACTGAGTTCTCAGATGAAGTTCCTTTTCTCCCGCTGCGTGTAGACACCGTGTGGCCTGATGCAGGTTCCTCCCCACTGACTGTGCCCCCGCTCGCGAGGCCGATGGCTTTGTTTACCTGCTGTGTAAATGGACCTTAACTGTCCCTGCGGGACGCCCCTGCTGGTCAGACGAGCAAATCCCCCTTCCTTCAGCGAGGGCAGACGGGACGTATGTCTTGTTTGCCACGCACATTTTAAGAACATCATTCTAGCCCATATCGACAACCCTTTGTACACCCGCCAGGCAGTGACGGCGGGAGCAGCGTGTCACCCGTTCGGATATGGTACTTCATGTGACACCTCTGCCGTACGGATTATGACAACAGTGTTAGGCGGAGTGAGTATGTCAAGCTGGACAATAGTTACCGGCACAGAGAAGTGAACCACCAACAGGCCTGCGTGTCACAGTGCGTACCAGGAGAGGCGATGATTGCCAGGAGCATTGCACACGGCCTGCCCTTTGAATGAGGCGCTAAGCCAAGGCTCCATCTGTCTGTCAGGCAGACATACAGAGCCTGAGACAGCTTGGGAAGAGATTAGAGGAAAACCCCATTGTCTCAGCCAACATTTCCTCTCCAGGAAGCAGTTTGTAAAGCCCAGGCAGTGAAGGAGCCCGGCTGAGTGCAGAAGGGGTGCTGCTTTTGTCTACAAAATCACTGTCCGGTCAGAATCGTCCTCACTGCTTGGTAAAATGCCTGTGAGGCTATGGGCTAAACAAACCCAGTCCCCCATCCCATTTACATAGGCGGCAGCCTGGCTCTTGTTTGTGTGACAGGACGTAGGGCCGCTCCTCTGAATAAAGCCATCTCTCCTCTCTCTCCTTTGCAGATTCTTGGAGCCCTCGATCAAGATGATCAAGCCGGGAAACAGAAACTCGCCTACAAACTTGAACAAGTCATAACCCTCATGAGCATAGACAGCTGAGAACTGGCCTGCCAGGGGACCCCTGGGAGGGAAAAACCAAGCCGTGCCTCAGTCAAGATCATCATCTTTACCAAGTGCAAGTGTAAGCAGAGTCACCTGATCAGCGCTCGCTCTCTCTCTCTCTCTTTCTGTCTCTTCCTCGCTGAAAACCTATAGACAAAGTGACAAGGCCCCAGGGATTCACGGGAAGTGGTGGTGGAGGAATCTCAGCTTTGGGGACACCAGGACATTCAGGTGGAGCTCCCTTGTTCACAGCTTCCCCTTCCTCCCTCATCTAGAAATACCATCATATCAGCCGTATCCAGATGGGAAACTGGAAGGTGGCCTCTGCCATGCTGCTTTAACTGCCCTCCTGGGCCCATAGTCCCGGAGCGGACATGGAAACAAACTCAGTATTATTAGAGTCTTGTCAAGGGGAAGCTACTCCCCTTGCTTGGCCTGCCTCCGGGGATCCCAACGGGAGCAGGAGTAAACCTGGATCCTCCTCCAGCAGTGCCGTTACAGCTCCATCGTTACAGCTCAACCTCAATCCCAGAGGAGAGAGATTAGGGCACTTCTGGGAAGCCACAGAGACCTGGTTAAAACAGGAGCAGGACCATCGTGGCGCTGGGGACTCTAACTGTCTGGGTGAACAGCAACGTGAGCCGTTCTCCAGGGATGGGGGAAAGAGGGACCTCACTTGCCCCCCTCTTTTTGTATGTTTATTATTATTTTTAAAAGAGATCTGTGTCCCTCTGAGTCTTTCCCGTGTGTCCTGTTGACCGTATAACTGCGACAAAACGCTTTCTACCCAGTTGCTCCCCGTTGGTGGTAACCGTGTCCTCCTGACGGCTTATAGCACCCCGTTTCCAACCACGCCCCAGAGAAGAAAAGTCACAAGGAGCCATGCTTCAATCTGGAGAGAAGGGACCTGGCCTTGAAAATTGTGACAGCCCAAGAAATGGATCAGATCTCCCATGGGATTTGTGTTTGTTTCTGTTTCTGAGCTGGAACAAAGGGTTTTTTTGATGAAGGACTTGGGGTGTTTGCTGCAAAACATGAGGGTAGGTACATGGGACAATGGGGAGTAACTTGCTCTCAGGCTGCTCCCAGGAGGAAGTGACCTCACACCCATCTGACCTTTTTTTAAAAAAGAGGGCAAAGTTTTTTCTTCTTTAATATCCCAAACAAAGTGACAGTTTTTCGGCAACACCAAGCCACCCTTCCCCTGCTTGCCTTCCCATCCCGTCCCCAGCCCTTCCTCAGATCCTGCTCCCACCTCCCTCCCCAACAACCGACTCGTTTTCAAAGCACAGCTGCTGCCTGCAACGTATCTCCCTGCCCCTCCCAGCCCCAATGCCAGCACTCATCTGCCTCCATCCCGAGGGCATGGGAGATGAAGTTTGCCCACTCCACTCCCCCAGAGCAGCTGCGTCTCTGAGGTCCAAGCCGTCCTGTAACTAAACACAGGAGAGACCCAATCCGCTCCTCTTTCTGTACGATTGCAAAGCGCTCCCTTTGGTCCCATCCCGGCTTGCCCTGCGGAGACGCCGACCCCAGAGCACAAACAAGAGAACCTTGAACTTGGCGCAACGCTGAGCGAGGATGGCAGGAGGTGTTGGATTCGAATCCATCCATCAATGAAGACAAAAGTGTTTGCTAAGAAAACACACTGGAACGGATCAGAGCCCCCCTCGCAGCCAGCTGCTTCATCCACAGAGGCACAGCCTGCATACACTTTGGAGGATGCAGGGAAGGGGACATCTGTTGGGTGTGTTGGGGAGTGGGTGTGTGGTGATTGATTACAGGCGGGTCAGATCCAGGTTGGTTCATGTATCTTGCTTTCAAAGCAAAAGCACCGTGTGACAGCCTGTCGCCCGTGGATTGAAGGGTGGCGAGGGCAGGGGAAAAGAATGAATTATCAAGCTGATTTCATTCATCCACGCATTTAGGCAGCGCTTTCTACAACTGTTCATGGACGACGATTCAACAAGAGTAGGGAGGATGTTGCAAGATTTATATTCAAACAGCAAAGCTTAGGGACACACTAAGGGACACAGGTTTTTAAATGCCAGACGTGTGTATGTGTGCGTGTGCGTGTGTGATTTCTTTTTGTTGTGCTTGCTTTCTTTTCTGTTGGTCAGCTGATCGACTCGTCACGCACCTTATGGCATTTCAACACTTTCTAGAGGACTGAGGGCTGGGGACGTTTTGGTTTGGGTTGGCAATGTCATGATTTTAATAATTTGGTTAGGTTGGAGTGTGTCCCAGCTCAGACGTTTATGGTGGTGGAATGGAACAAGCCGTGAGAGCCAGTAATAAGAAAACACACGATTGCTTTTTTTAAAATACATATTAAAAATGGAAGAAACCAAAGGTTTTTGACAGACAAAGTGCCACAAATGATAAATGTAGACCTTATTCCCATGACTTTTACTCAGCAGGATGGTAGGATCTAAGGACAAAAGGCTGGCTTAGGGCAGATGTGTGACAGGCAGCTAACTGTGCTGTTCAGAGATGGATTTTGTTTGCACATGTGATGGGAGGAAGGGGACATTAAAAAAAAATGGTATTGAAGGAAAAACGTGTGATTTTGCACAGCTAGAGAAGTTAAAAAAAAAAAAAGCGGGAGAGGGAATAAGAGACGTATCCTGATTCTGTTTAGCGTTTGCAGGGTTTTTATTGTTTTAGTTTTTTGCCGGTACAGAATTTTTCTTTATTTCGTCAAAGAAAAACTTGAACACCTCAGCGAAATGGCGAGAATGGAAAACTCACTGGAAATAGGAAGCGTTGTGAGCTTCAAACCCCGACACCCTCTCCCCACACCTGCGGATTTTAAACAAATCTCTATTTTGCTTCATTTTTATTTTTGTATCTGAGCTTTTGTTTGTTTGTTTTTCCTGTGAAAATGTGCCGAAATTGTGACGTGAATGCGTGGGCTCTGCTCCCCGTCCCTTTGTACCCTCACACCTTCCCTGTCCCTACAGACCTAGGAGATGTTTTGACTTCCCCCAACCCCAATTTAATTTAAGTTCTTTAAATGCATGTGAAATACAATTAAAAACAAAGACACACAAACAGAAGGAAGAGTGAACCTTGTTAGAATATAGGGGAGTTATTTTCCTGAGTCCTTTGCCTATGTCATTTTCCCTGCCTGTGACC
This sequence comes from Emydura macquarii macquarii, assembly GCF_026122565.2. Classification (NCBI taxonomy): domain Eukaryota; kingdom Metazoa; phylum Chordata; order Testudines; family Chelidae; genus Emydura; species Emydura macquarii. Next base: position 5,594,674 of record NW_027133607.1, on the reverse strand, counting down.
CACACAGACCTGGGTTTTAAGATACCCATCGAAGGTTTGATCCAAAGCCCATTGGAATCAGTGGGCAAACTCTCCACCCTCCCGACTTCGCATCAGGGCCCAGATCCCCTACATCACGTGTCGATATTTAGTGGGTGTGACCCACATGCTGCAGGTGAGACAATAAAAGAGCTCTGAACGTCACCAAATGGCCTGGGCAGGCCTGGGGGACTTCTGGTCAAATCCTAGCACTGGCCTTGTTGGTATAGGTAGGGGAATGGTGTCACTGCAGAGTTAACTTGGGGATCGGCCCCTGGGTCTGAGCATGGGGCTGGCCTACCCAGGTACAACTGCCTAAGCTACCATGGTGTTGCTCGGGCTTCTGGAACACGTCCCATGGTTCTTTGTCCGGTGTAAGCTGAGCTGCTCTATGATTCTTCCTAGTGAATTGTGGGGAAACTTTGCTGTTCTTCTGGGCTCGTGGGGGGATTGTGGGACGGCACTGGGGGACAATCAGCCCTTGAGTGATTTAGCCTGAGACCTCCCTGCAAGGTGGCTGGTGTACCAGTGTGAGTGAAAGTAGGGCCCAGGCGGTTGTGTAGTCTGTACCCCCAGCTAGCCCGGGTGGGAAGCACCACCAAACTCAGGCGAGAGGGATTTGGGTGTGGACAGGCAGCAATGCCTGATTAACTCAGCAGTGTGGCCATACTTTGAAGTCTGTTAAGGTGGAACCTTTAACAAACACTGTGAAGCGTAGGGATGATACGAACACAGGAGAAACCCTGGAACCACAGCCACCCTCCTCCTCCTTCACACCAGCTGGGTGTGACTCCATGCTGCTCCTGGTCAGATTAAATTCATAGGCCAGATCCTCCTCTGGTGGACAGCTGCATAACTCAACTAGCTTAAAGGAGCTGCAGCACCAATGTACACAAGCTGCGGCTCTGACCCCTGTGATTACCTCTTCATCTCATTCAGATTTTGGTGCCCAGGCATGAAAGCTAAGATCTAAAGAGGCTTTTCCAGCTGATCAATTGGTTGATAATTGCATTGCTTGTCAAAATTGCCATGCCTGCTAATTGAACCCTCTGAACCACCATCCCCGAGTAGAGGCTCTTACCCCAAAGAGAGATGATCAGGGCAACACTCATTACAAAATTCTAATTTTGGTAATTAATAGTGATAGAATTTTTAAAGTCAAATGGCCTTTTTCACCATTGGTGCAGCAAGCTGGCATTGGGGTCATGGTCCCTTTACATCAGTCTACGGGCAGATGTGGCTAGTGGTAAAAGGATGAAGCAGCACAAGAAAATGTAGGCTGATGTCAAGAGGAAATGGCCTAACAATAAGCTCTAACGTAGAGAACGCACTGAGCCATAAAGTTTGAATGTGCCCTTCCCCAGACTTTAGCGAAGGGGTTTGGATGGACCCATCATTTTGTGGCATGGTCTCCCAAGGGAAGTCCTGGAAACCCAAATGGATGGAGTTCAATTAAACAGGGCTGGGCGTAGCACTTTGTGAGTATCCAGGAGGCCCTAAAGTACAGGGAACAATCCTGCCCTTGGAGAGAGGGCTGGACAAAACTCAAATTGTACTTGTCTCCTACCTCTGACTTCTGTGCCTATTGGTGTTACAGACCTGCACTCAGCTACTGCTAGGAGATCGTGGCCCTTCTTGTGGCCTGCTGCTCATTTTGAACATTGAGATTCGGAGCAAAGCCTTTAATTGAGAGCTGCAGCCTTAAAAGCATGAAAGTGACAGTATGGCCCTGCCGCAAAGCCTATGGAAGTCAGAGGAAAGGTTCCCACTGACTCGAGAGGCCTTTGGATCAGGCCCCCAGGGCAGCAGGTAATTGACAGGCCTTTCCTACTGTGATTGATTTGTGCAGCTCTAATTATCTGTGATTCCGTCATTGGCAATTGAGCAAGACAAACAGAAAAACCAGGGTGAGGCGAATGAACTGTTTCCTCTAGTGGGGAAGTCCTTGTTCAAAGTCCCCTCAGTTAGACCTGTCTGAAATTGTCAGTTTTGAGATCTGAAAAATAGATGTTGGCAACACTGTAACTATATTTTACCTCCCCCCCACACACATACATACATCCTCCCCCCCCCCCTTTTTTTTTTGTTTTTGTTTTTTTTAGACCAGCTCTAGAGACTACAGGAACAAACTACTTAGGGAAATCGGGGATTCGCCACATCTTGATGTCTTGAAATCCAGACTGGAAATTATGCTTTAGCCAGGCACAAGTTATGGGGACAAATACACAGGTAACGGTGTACTTCGGTGACCTGTGAGATACTGTGTCCAGGTTTGGTCTCCGCTGTATAGAAAGGATGTAGAGAAACTGGAAAGGAGCCAGAGGCGAGCAACAGAGATGATCAAAGGGATGGAATGCCAGCCGTATGAGCAAAGGTGGAAGGAGCTGGGTAGGTTTGGTTTGGAAAAGAGGAGATTAAGGGGGGGGATATGTCAGGGGTCTTCAATTACTTGAAAGGCTGCCATAAAAAAGATGGAGAAAAGTTGTTCTCTCTTGCTGCGGAGGGCAGGACAAGGGGCAATGGGTTCAAACTACAGCACAGCAGATTTGGATTAAATCTCAGGAAAAAGCTCCTGGCTGTAGCACAATGGAACGGACGGCCTAGGGAGGCAGTGGAAGCGCCTTCACTGGAGCATCTGTCTTGATGGTTTAGACCCGACAGACAACTCCTGCATCTCAGCAGGATGTCCCTCGCGGCCCCTTCTCACCCTGTGGTTCTGTGATACAGGAGATCTGGCTTCAGAGCAGCATCCCCATCCTGCCATAGATCGGTACAAACAAGGACCACTTGCTGCTGCTGTGATTTACCAAGCTGCCACCACTGTTGTTCATGAGAATCTCACTGGGGTGAAAACAACGAGAGTCCGTAGCACTTTAAAGACTAACAAAAAGTGCTACAGGACTCTCCTTGTTTTTGCTGTATACAGACTGACACGGCGACAACTTTTCACTGGGGTGAGCGACCCCTCCCATGTGCATTCTCCCACCCTTTCTTTTCGAGTTGTAACACAGCAGTTGTTCCAGGTCTTAGGGAAGCGGCAAGGTCTAATGGAGCGAATCCAGTGCTAGAAATTCCGGCATTCTAATTTCAGCTCCGTCACCACCTCCTTGTGTGACTCTGAGCAAATCCTTAAGCTCGTGTCCCCTGTCTGTGGAACAACGTTCAATACCCGTGCTCTGCCTCCCAAGGGGGCGGTGAGGGTTAACTATAGTTTGCCCTGCACTTTGACAATGGGAAGCACTAAGTACTCAGGATTATTTTGGTCAACTGAGTTCTAAGTTCTCAACCCCATTTTAGAGGCGCTCAGACGGGCCCAGGCTTAAGGGGAAGAATTAATTTGCAGAATGAGGTTAAAAAAAAAGATTTAAACTCAGAAATTCAGAAAAATCTTGCCCCCCCCCCCAAAAAAGAAAAATACATACTAGGGAGAGAATATAAAGCTGCTTACACTGATCCCATGGTCACGGGTGTGATTTTTGTTGTTGGCGTTGTTTGTTTGTTGGCTTTTTGTTAACCTTCTGTTCTAAAAATGGAGACTTTACCTCAATCATTTGTTTCTGTTTGGAAACAGAGCACCTTCAAGAGACTTTTCACCTGGGAGCAAAATTCAGGGAGGGGGAAACCTTTATATTAGAAGGGGGGAAACATTCTATGGATAGTAAATTTGTGCATTTCCCTGCTGTTGAAAATCTGTGTAGTCAGATCCTGAGATCTGCTTCTTCCTAAACCCCTGCCATTGAGTCCAGCAGGGTTTGCAGCTGCTCAGCTGTAGCAAGAGTCAGCTTGTTAGCAGATTTCTCGCTCGGCTCTCAAATTCCTCCGCTGGGTTTCTTCTTGCACACTGCAATCTGGCTGCATTCCTGGGATATACACCGCGGATCCCATACTCTGCACTGCAGCTTCATCTGCAAGATTGCAGAGGGGAGGCAGAGAGGGAGTAAAATTACCTACTCAGACCAGGATAGCCACTGGCCCAGCTTCTCAGTTGCCATAAGCCAGTGTAGTTCCATTGACATCAACAGAGCCACGCAAATTTCAGACAGCTGAGTTCCTGGGGCTTGCACCATCTCGGTTCTGATATTGAACTGTCCAGCCCAGAACCCCCAATGGGTCTGGTTCACAGATCTAGTTTATGCCACGGTCGAAGATCCTCTTCTACCTCTAGACTCAAGCATTCTGCTTGTTGAATACCTTCAACTCTCCCGTTAGCTGGACTCGGAAATTCTGCTCCTGCGGTGGCAGAACGTCAGACGTGAGGTTCTGAGAGCAGAATTGTCCCATGGAGGCGGGATGCCATTGTTTAGAGACGGAATAGCTTCCAGTAAATGGCAAGCGAGGAGCACAGATCCATGTGGCTGACCAACCATCTCTCCCCTGATTGGAAAGCCCCTCTTTAAAGACATCTTTTCTCTAGTTGTCTCAGCTTGCTGCCTAAACCTGCAAGCAGACAGTGCACACACTGCACCGTAACAGTTGTGTCCAAGCCTATGAAGGACAATCCTGGACAAACTCTGTGCTCTTCTAAATGTCAGTGCGGTCCTTTCCAAATCCCAGGACAAACCATTTGCCAGCACAATGACCCGGGGGGGAATGGGGTCCAAAGGGAGATCTAGGTGCTAGCCCAACATGCTCTCAATGGCCCACCAAACACGGCATTGGCTAACAAACCAACGTAAGAGGCAGCTGGGTTATTTAAAGCAACAAGCCGGCCCCTTTCCAGTTTCTGAACCTGGACACAAACGATCTCAGACGTCTCACTCTCCCCGCCGACTTTGATAAAGCATCCACCTTAAACACGAGCTTAATGTAAAGACATATCCTTTGCCGACAGTGTTACTGTGTGCCGCCAAGAGACACAGCTACCGCATTAGAAAGGCGGCTGGGATCTTTTCTGTTGTCGTTGTTGGTTTGTTTTCTTTTGAAATGAGCCTAGTTATAAAAAAAAAAAAAGAAGATCTCTACTATTGAAATTGGAAACCCATTGTTACTTGGTAAAGGCAACGCTTCTGTACCTTTGTTATAATTAATTGTATACCTGTGTATGTAAATATAAGGCATTCCTATTTTACAGTCCAGAACAAAAAAAAAACCTATTTGTAATATAGAATAAAGTTTATTAAAAAAACAATAATAAACAAGCGCCAGGGTGTGACTGCCTGAGCGCTGCCTGAATGGGGCGGGCGGTGTGGGGGGACTGGATTCTGCACAGAGCCTCTGCAGCGAGGGGGAGGAGAACCCCAGCGGTGGAGAATGGGCTACTGCTGAAAGGAAGCGCCCAGGTCGGGAGCGTCCTCAACGTTAAGCAGTGGCATACCAGGGCTTTTGCCACCAAGCCAGCTGCCCCGCGAGCCAATGGCGTCTTGCCACTGACGTGGTTGGGTGCTGGCTCGGGCACTGCCTGGGAGCCAGGATCTGGCCCTGTGCATCGCACGGGGCCTAACGTGGCACTGGCCTCTCCCCACACTTGTTTTTATATGCACACCCCATCCGTGGCCCCACAAAGTCGCGGGACCTCCTTCTCGCCCTGGCCAAAATGGCCAGCTACAAGAGCAGGGAGCGGAGGTTGGCTGGGAGGGGCATCCTGTGACTGCGGGGGCTACTTCCGCTCCTCTGTCCACTCACGCATCCGGGCAGAGTCAGCATCCGCTGGCTCCCTAGACACCTTCCGGGAGCGGTGGGCACTGTCCGGGGTTCTCTGCTCGGTGTCCCCTTCCGGTTCCCTCCGTTTGACCCCGTGGCCCCTATGCCCGCTCCTTTTTTCATCCTTTGTCCCACGCAATCGGTTGTGTCCTGGGTCCAGTGACTCCTCCCCCCCAGGGGGAGGGGCCTTTAGCAATGGGCGGGCCCAGCTCACAAATAGTCTCAAGCAATGCTACAAACCCGTTAAGCGAGACACGCAGCCCAGCAGCGCAAACACAGACACCAGCCGACGAGCTGCAGCAAAGTATCCGGCGTTCACCAGGGCAGGGTGGGGGGGGGATTGGGGAGGTTTACAGCTGGGCAAAGGGCCCGGGCGCCCCAGGAGCTCAGTCCTGCATTGCAAGCGGAGGCAGCCCTGCCCACAGCACAGCGCCCGCCGGCACCTGGCTGGGGCACTGAAATCAGGAGGCACCAACGCTGAGGGAGCAGCTGCACATGCAGAGTTCCTCTGCCTGGCTGCATGCGGGCCTGGCCCTGTGGCCGTGGGGCGCGCGCCGGCCGGTGGAATGAGACGTAGCCCCCCCCAGGGAGCTGGGCTGTGGCGGCTGAGCTGGGATATTCCTTAGTGAACCCCTCAAGTCCCCTGGGGCGTGCCCTTTTCTGCAATGGCCCTGCATTTCCTGGGCCCGGCGTGCTCCCCGCTTGGCACCTGCTGAGGCACGCAGGCCTGGGCCGAGCTCATGTGAGCGGGCGCCAGGCCCATTGGGGGTGTTTGCCGCCGCCGACAGCGCATACGTGGCAGCGACAAGCTGGGGCTTGCTGCCCCTTCCTCTGACGCCCCTGGTGCTGGCCACGGGCAGAGACGGGGTCTGGGGCTTGAGGGACGCTAGGCTGAGCCAAGCGGGCAGCACCTCGGGGTGTGCCCCAGAGCCGCGACAGTGTGCAGCCAGGCGCCTTGGGCTTAACCGATGCCACCCGGGCCGGGGGCTCGGCAGCCGCGTTCTTGCAACTTGCCTCTAAGGGCCAGGGCCTCAGTTGCCCTCTGCCCCACGGGGGGAGCAAGTTCCAGCCCCCAGGGTACAAACCGCTCGTGTTAGTTGCTGAGCGGACGGGGGCCTGCCAAGGCAAAGCCGAGGTAGCCCAGGAACTCGTCCCACTGTTCACCAGCTGGTACTGACTGGCCGCCCCCGCAGGGAGCCGCCACTCTCTGGGGGAGGCCTGCGGCCTGTAAGCTGTGCCACACCAAGCCGTGCACCTGCTCCGGGGGGACGAAGGCGGGGTGGGGCTGCTTAGCACAGCTGGGGGCGTACGTGTGTCGTCTGTGTCGAGGGCAAGCCAGGAGCCCCCAGCAGCTTTGTCACGATTTTCAGTTTGTCAAGAAATCCATTGTGGGGCTGGTCTGGAGCAGGGAAGCAAACCCGGCTCGCCCACATCCCAGGTGAGGCCCCTAGACATGCGGCTAATGGTTCTGGGGGGGGTCAGTGTCACCCCCTCCAAGTCTCCGCTGGCCAGTTTCTGAATGGCCGAAATGATGGGGGTCAAATTCGCTGAGTTTTGGGTCTCCCAGGGCTGCATTTCTGGGCAAATAAACGCGTCGTGACAAATGTTGCCCAGCACTGCTAGGCCGCAGCCTGCGGCCATGGGGCAGTCAGCACCCATAGCACACACTGAGCACAGCACCTGGGGGGCAGGGCCAGCAAGTCCCTGGGCGGGAGATTGGCCAGCACTGAAGGGAAAGGGCTGGGCACTCTCTGCTGCGTCTGTCTCCCCCCCCTCCCCATTACCATTGCATCTGAGCACCTCATCAGTGTGCTCTCCCCCCCCCCCCCCCCGCAAACCAGTGAGGCAGGGCTATTAGCCCCATTGGGAAACTAAGGCACAGAGCTGCTGAGTGACATGCCCACTAGGAAGACTGTAGCAGAGCTGGGAGTTGACTCAGGTCTCCCACGTCTTAGACTAGTGCCCTAACCACTGAACCATCCTGCCTGTCTGGATGGCGCTGACAGGCAGTGATTCTGCTTTGAAAAAGGGCTGCGAATCCCATTAGCCCGTGCAATGCCCCTGTTGTCCTGCCTGTTGTAACGCAGCAGCAGCAGGGAAAGCCAAGTCACAGCTGGTGGCTCTCGCTGCCATGCTCCCGTAGTGCTTCCTCTTCCCTTTCTCACTGAGGGGATCAGGCCTTGTAACATGCTGAGGCAGAAGAAAGCCAGCACGGGTGATGGGATTTTCAAGCCTCAGTACAAATGCAATTTGTCCAGGTCTTTGGGAAGCCTGGTGTTCGTCAGCTGAAAAGGGAGGATGAAACCAAGAAAGAACGCAGGCGAGACATCAGCGATGCCCCGCAACAGCTTAATAACAGCACCTAGGTGGGATTCCACTGGGCTACAGAGCAAGTGTATGCGTTAGTCCTGACTCAGTAGCCCTGGACTGGGGCCCCATTGTGCATGATGGCCAAAGATCTAGTGAGCCACAGGCTGTGCATGATGGCCAAAGATCTAGTGAGCCACAGGCCCTGCCCCTAAAGCCCTTACACACTAAATAGACAAGACAAAGTGCGGGGAAGGGAAACCGAGGCACAGAAAAGTAACGGGACTTGCCCATGGTCACCCAGCAAGTTAGTGGCAGAGCCAGAAATAGAAAGTGGGTCCCACATCGCCCCCCCCCCCCCGGCTCCGTGGTCTAGCCAGCAGACAATGCTGCCATCCATCTAATGTGCGGGTGATGCCTGAGGGCACCCAGTAGGGAGCATTTGGGTGGCTGTCCTTCATCCAGCTCTGGCACCATCGTCATTTCAGCCCCACAGTGCCTCATGTCAGCCAGGCAGAGTCACGTGAGTGCCATGCTCACCCTCTTCCCCTTGCACAGAGCTGTTCGTGCCCAACGCAACGCAGGCACTCACACGTGACGTGCCTATGGCTGAAAATGCAGCCACTTCTGGGGTGAAGCATGGCAGCTGTTCAGCAGGACACACTATGTGACCGAGCAGTGACGACAACTAGGGCACCTAATTGGAATAGCGCCCCGGGGGGGGGGAGGGGAGGGTTAGCAGGCCCCTGTGGTTCATTTCACTGCCCTTACAGAACAGAGACTATCATGGGAGCTTCACCAATCAGGTGTGAGCACGCCCTGTCATTCCCTCCCCTTCCAGCGACAGCCTTGCCCAGCATCCCGGGGGGCAGCGAGTCAGTGTCTGCTCAGAGCAACCCTCATGGGCTCAGCCGCACCAGCTGAAGAACCACCGGGATACAGCCCAGCCTCGGTCCTGCCGGTCTCCCAGCCACGCTCCAACCAGGACCCGCCCCGCTCAGCATGGCAGCGTCAGCCAGCGGACAGCTCGCGGCAGCCCCACAGTCACTTACTGCGCCTCTGTTGACACGCACCTGAACACATTGGCCTGATGGCTATTGCCAGCGGCTTTAGCACTGGCTTGACTTAGGCCCCGTCTACACACCCAGCGATGTTAGCGAAACCTGTGTTGCTCAGGGGTGTGAAAGAACCCACCCACCCCGTCCTCCCGCCCCCCCCTCCCCCCCAATCAACGTAAGTTTCATCGGCAGAAGTGGGCGTGTGCCCAGCACTAGACTGGCAGGAGAGCCCCGCCCACCAACCCAGCGCCTGCCGCGCATGGCGGTGGGGTGATGTCGCCGGGCAAGCTCCTCCCCCCCCCCCCCACCAGCATCGAGCGGGTACACGTGCGAGCTGCACCGGTCCCGCCGTGTGCTGTAAGCGCTCTAGTGTAGACATGGCCGCAGCCAGCCAGCTAATGCCAGGGGCAAGCCCTAACTAGCCAACATGTTTCCCAGCTAGCCAGGGTGGCAGGGGCCGGAGCCTGCGTCTGTGCTCATGAAATGCTCAGCTGAGCAAGGCAACACGGCCCAGCGATACCCAGCCAGGGCTCAGCTGTCTGGTGCAGGCCGCGCTGCAGGGAGGGGAGGTGTGCGCTGCACGTCTACACTGGAGCAGTTAGCCGCCCCTCGGGCTTCGTCTGGAGCCAGGACACAGCTGCTGGCTGCGTGTCGTGCTACACAGAGCGGCTCAGCCAGGAGCAAACCCGCTGGCCCATGCTCAGACAGACGCTGCGCCTGGCGTAGCGCACAATGGGGTTTGGCTGGCAGCCAGGGGCGTGCACAAGTGGGGGGGTGGGCAAGCAGGGGGATCTCCTTCCCCCCTCCCCCCAATAATTGGCGGGGGCACAGAACGACTCGCTTGGCATCCCCCTGCCAGGGCCCTGGGCTGGAGGAGCTGCGTGCGCCAGCACAGCCCCGGGTCCTGCCAGTGTGTGGTTAATGTGTGAAATGTACATTCCTGTGCACGGCCCGGCTGGAAGCCCAGATCAAGGGGTGCCAGGTGCTCCTCTGGGCTCACCGGCACGGTCAGTGGGGGAGGAAGTGGAGGGCACAGCCGGCATTAAACAGTGGAAGCGAGTTCAATCTGCCCCTCCCCCCCCGCCCAGGACAGGCAGGGTCTGTGCCAAGAGAAAGGACCCAGCCTCTCTGCACCCGCCCCTGCGTGACCGAAACCAGTGGCTCCCAGCTGGTTCCATAGCAAGCCCCCGGCTCGCACAAGCAAAGCATTTGGAGACCCCCCCCCCCCCCCCCAGCTAAAGGGAGGGTAGCGGGGATGGCTTGACTCCCCAGGTGCGCCAGACAGACAGAGCACCCAGCCCTACGGCCATGCATGGCTTGGCTGGTGCAGCGCAAAGGCCTGTCTCAAGATTCACTGCGGGGGTCCCACGTTTCTTTCACCACGGAAACACTGACATCAGCAAGCCCCGGAAGCCCAAGTAAATTACATGGTAAAGGGGTTTGGGGGTGGGGAGGCACAGCGCAGCCCCCTCCTCCCCCCATTGCACAGTCAGGACAGCGGTGTCTGAGGCGACGTGCTCCGCGTCGGTCCCATGTTGGGCTCTCAGCCTTGCCCCGTGCGCGGGGCCGTGTCCTGCTTTGTTCAGGCTCGGGGGGGGCTTTTAACTACAGGTGTTGCTCCCTGCGTTGGCGGGAGAGGCCAGACTGTGGAAATGGACCCTGCACCTGGCATGGAAAGTGGGAGGTTGTGATGGTCGCTGCTCCCTGGGGCGTTCATGGCGCAGCCTGGGATGGGCCCCTGACAAAGTTCTGCCTCCTGGACAGACGAGCTTGTCCCTTCTCGCCGGGGGGGAGGGGGGGCAATGGTGGGTGCAGGGGCTCGACGTGTGCCTGCAGCCCAGCTCCCATAAGCAAGCCCAGATGTCAGCTGAGCAGGGGCCGCTCAAGACTCTGGCGAGAGTGCCCGTCCATGGCCCAGCTCACCCCCTGCTCACTGTCTCGGCTGCCTGCATCACATCAACCCCCCACTTCTCCGCCCCCCGGCTGGTGGGTGGTTTCAGTCAGCAGCGAATTAGCCTCCCCGCCCCCAGCAGCACTTACATCCCGGCTGGACGTGCGGTGTACAAGGGAGAGAGAGCCAATTTCCTGCCGTGAGGGCCGAGCCCCTCCCCGCCTTGCACGGGACAGCGTGAGCCGATGGTGATGTGCAGCGCTGGGATAAATCGTGGGCCGGGGAGCGCTTGAGGGTTAAGGCTGCCCTGCCCTGGCAGAGCATGTGGCTCAGAGAGATCCTTTGATCACTGGGGCTTTATTGAGTGGAAGGACCTTTGCTGGCAGCCCGCCTACAGATCTATTGCTGTGTATCCCAGCCGCTCCATCTTGCACCCTGTTAACCGTTAGATGGGATGTTGGGCTGCAGATTTATTTTCCTCGGTCCGTCCAGCACCGTTGTTTGATGTCCGGGGAGGCCAAGCTGGTAACAAACAGCCGGGGGGGGGCGGGGGGGATATACAATTATTTATCCTAAGCCAAACCCTCTGAGCTGCACATGGCCTGGCCAAAGGCCACAGCCCGGCTGGGCCACGGAGCGTCCTGCTCTGCCTTCGCCACGCACCCCCGGTTCGTCCCTCGCCCTAGGGCAGAGCTGCAAACCTGCTGGGGAATGGTCTGCTGCAAGGCAGCACGAGCGAACAGCTACACCACTGGGGCACAACAGGGCTGCCGCTGGCCTGCCCCCATGACCTTGAGCAAGTCCCTCCCCTCGCTGTGCTTCTGCTCCCCTCCCTGCCATGGGCTGCCTTGACTGTAATTGCTTCCAGCCAGGGACTGGCTCTCACCGCATAGACGTACAGCACCTGGCGTAACGGGGCCTGGATCCCAGCTGCTATGACAATAGATGTAATCCTCGGGGAGGAGGTGCAGTAAGAACCAACTCTGACCTTTGCCCAAAGGGAAAAAAATGGGGAATAACGTTTGTCCACCCCACATTAGCTGCTGCTTTGAATTGCCTAATTTTCAGCAACTCCAGAGGGCAACGTACTCCTGAACTTTAGCACCGCCCCAGCCGAAGCGGCTCCACTCACTAGCTTCCCCTCAGCAATACCGTACAGCCGGCCCTACCAGATCCCCCTCGCTACCCTGGCATGTCAGGGAGGGAAGAGACAGGTAGCAATGCCGCCCCAGCACGCAGATACTGTACATGGCAAGGAGCACGGCACAGACATGTGGACAGCTCAGAAATACCATGAGGCCTGTTGCGCCGCCTTCGCAGCTGGACAGGCCAGGCGCAGCTCAGAAGAACTTGTGCTCATGAGGTTTTTGAGCCCCGTTTAAAATCAAGCCGGTGCTCACCAGCAGGCAGAGCGGGAGAGGCAGCGAACAGCAGTCGCCGGTTGCAAAATGGCCAGGTTAGGGCTGCAGCTGCTGCTCTGTGCTGAATTTAAGGGGCCAGCCCCAAGAAAGGCAGCCAGAGGGACAAAATTGCAAGGAGAGGGCAAGCCTGTAACAGCGAGTGGTTGTCAGCAGTAGGACGTCACCAAGGAAGGAGCTGCATTGGGGTTGTGCCTAGCACCATCGGCGCTGCATGCTAGCCATCTAGCTGCTAGCAATGACCTGTAAGGGCATCCAGGCTCACGCCCCAACCAGCAGAGGCTTGGTCCTTGTAGGTTTCCTATGGCTTGTCCCAGATTGTTTTTAATAGCCCTAAGCAATGGGCCTCTCACCCCTTCCCTGGGAAGGCTTCTGGGCAGTCGAACAGGTCCCACTGCCAGGAAGAGGATATTTGCCCAGCTGGTCAGCCTATATTTTCCCTTTGGCAGCTGAATTCTGTAACGCATGGTCCAACCTTCTCGGGGGCATGCCATGGTCCCGTTCAGATGGGTGGCACAAAGTGGTGTGAACACCAGCACCCAGACCCACTAACGCCCACTGCCTGCGCCTCAGGGATAAGGCATAGCAGCGTGGTGGCCGCCGATGGCCTAGCCCAGAGACAGGATCGTTGGAAAATTCTCACCAGCTTGTACCCGACAGGCTCATTGACATCGCCCTGTGTGAGCCAGAATGTGGGTTAGAACCATAGAAGGTGAGGGCTGGAAGGGACCTCAGGCGGTATCTAGTCCAACCCCTGCTCAAAGCAGGACCAACCTCAGCTAAATCATCCCAGCCAGGGCTTTGTCAAGCTGCATCTTAAAAACCTCTAAAGAGGGCGATTCCCCCACCTCTCTAGGTAACCCATTCCAGTGCTTCATTGCCTGCAGTGGAGCTGTGCTGATTTACTCCAGCTGGTGACCTGGCCCTACCTCCTTCGATTCCCCCATGCCCATGCAGGGCCGAGCCAGTCTATCCTTGTTACCAACCCGTGCTGGTCTGGTGCCCTCCTTGCTCGCTGTTGTTAGGGTGTGATACCCTGGGCTGTGAAGATGGAGCCGATGCCACGAATGGCTAAACCCATGTGTGACCGCAGCCGTGCTGGCAGCACACTCGCACCAGGAACTCGCTCAGATAAGCTCCCTGCTTTGGAGGAATGAGGGTGTCTGACTAGCCTCACTGACAGCGGGACGAAGGTGCAGCTGTTACGATATCAAAGCCCTTCAGTGAATTAGATCCAGAAGATGCAGCTGTGAGTTACGGAGCTGGAATCCCATCAAGGGCTTCTGGGGAGGCCATAAACCATGGCTCACCCCGTTGCTCCCGCTCCAAATAGAATTACAGCCCCATAACTCAACTGGGGCCTGCTTTGTGTTTGCGAGAACGGATACAGGGAGCCGAGCGCAGTGTGTGTGTGTGTGGGGGGGGATGTGCGTGTAAATCATTTACGTGCATTCTTCCTGCCAGGCCTCCCTCCTGCATCTCTGCTGGTTAAATAGGTGCTGCACCTTCAAATTCCTTTACGTTAACCCCCTATGCCTCGCCCATCCCCCCCACTACTGTCTCCCCTCTCATTCTCTGCCTGCTTTTGTGCAAACGGTTCCCATGGTCATGCAGTCGCCTAGACAAAGTGGGGGTAAGGTTAGAGGGCAAATGACATGCCCAAATTGCAGAGCAGCTCCGTGGCAGAGCTGGCACTAGCCTCTGGGTCTCTTGCTGTGCAGCCCAGTATCCTATGCACGAGGCCACACTGCCCCCTCGAATGCCCATGCCAGCTGATGTGATATATCCCTGGGAGGAAAGGACCCCGTTGCCCGCATTGCGCCCTCCACCACCACAGGTCATTCACACTCAGCTGGACACTGAAACCCGGCAAGATCCGAGCTCTAAGCCGGGCGCAGGCTCCTGAGCACATTTTAAAAACATTGGCGAGAGAATCACGAGGTGATAAACGGCTGGAAATTGCTGCTCATACCCACTGTGCCAAGTCTGAGGCCCTGATTCTCCTTCCACAGCCACTGGCCTAAATCAGGCGTAACCCCACGAACGTCACTGGTGCCATGCCTGGGTGAAAGCTGGCGCAGGCCTGGAATCGTTAAACACCCGAGGGTGCATTAAGGGCATGTGCGAATTTCTTTTACATCCCAAGTCCTGAGCAGCTCATTCTGTTCTTCACTTTTGGAAGGGAATTAAGCTAAATCAGAAGCAGGGTGGGGCACTTCAAACCCCTATGGGGATTCTCACATTCAGAATTAATGTTGTTTACTGACCCACTTTAAATTCACATGTTTATATTTGGATTAACTTTCCTGCGTGTCCCTGTGTAGACAAACTCTTGGGCAAATGTCCCAGTCCCTGCAAAAGGCGAGGATGGAAGAATTTGGCTGGAAAGGGCGATTAGCGTACTACCTGTGTCATTCTGGGCCCAGCAAATTCAGTGACCGGCTCACTGGAGTAAAGTGACTCGTGTACACAATTGTTTGCAGGCTCAAGCCTTCAGTGGGCTGGTGAGGATCAGGGAGCTGCACTTTTAATCCAGAAGCTCTCGTAGACTTGCCCAGGCTTTGTAATGGCTGCTCTTGCTGGCTGTTTCACACCACTTAAAAAAGACAGCCGCAGCTGGTCGCACCGCTGAATTGCCCAACATCTCCCCTTTTCTTAGCTTATAACTTTGCCAAACTTTAGCTGTGCAGGGTGAACGTGTCCCTGCTGGGCCCCTGCCCCAGGCTGAGTTTTTGCAGGAAAGCGTCAGCAAAAATGGTCAGGCAGTGCTGAACCCTTGGTTGCGGGGGGTGGGAATGTCTTGTTCTCGCTGAACCGTCTGGCTGAAAGATAAGGCATTGCCTTCATCCTGCAAAAAAGTTCTTACAACGCTCACCTCTCTGGGGCTGTCTACACTGCACCTGGAAGCGCTGCCGAGCCTGCCTGAACTAGTGTGTCTAAAACCGCAGCGTGGACACCGCGGCAGGGGCGGCAGCTCAGCCTGGCTGCCTAAGTCCAAACTAGGGATGTAAAAAGTGACCCGTTTAAGCTGTAATCAGCTGTTTAAACGTTTGAAGCAGCCGGTTACCGGTTAAACTGGGCCTGGAGAGGAGCGACAGCTGGCCTGACTTTCCACCAGCCCGAGCAGCTCTCGCTGGCGGGGAAGCACAGAGCCCAGCTGGGCGGGATAGCCACAACCTAGCAGTGTGTGTGTGGGGAAGCCGTAGCTGGGCTTGGCTCCGCTCAGCTCCCCATGAGTGAGAGCTCCCGCCCCCCACTCTCCCAGCATTTAACCGTTTAAACGTTCTATTTTTAGAACAGATTTTTAAATTAAACTAATTGTTACATCCCAAGTCCAAACCCACCTGCTCCTCTGGGTGAGCCGCTGGGGTCAAGGAAGTGTCTGATGCCCACTAAGCCATGAGGACAAGATTGTGCTGAGCATGAAATGGGAGGAAAAGCAGCACTTTGCCGAGACCAAACACACAAAATTGCAGCCCCATCCAGTATGTTTTCCAAAGGCTTAAAAGCCAATTGCGGTGGGGGGGGTGACTGTCCCAGTGTAATTATATTGAGCCAGCCTGAGGTTGCCACAGCTGCCCAAGGAATTTAGTCACCCTGTTCCCATTCAGTTTAATGGGCGCTAGGCAGCCAACCTCCCCCCGAAAGTTTTGCAAAGCTCGTGTTCTCTTGCGGGCAAGGCTTATTGACACGACTTTTTCAGCCCTGGCTGGGGGGAGGCAGAGTGAGCTTGGGGTAGCTGCTCTGGACGTGCTCACATCCGCTGTGTGACCTGGGCCACGTCACTCAACCTTGCCCTGCCACAGGCCCAGCTGTGAAATCCTCCTCCTGCACCAGCCTGTTCTGAGGACGAAGCCGGAATCAGATAAGATGTGAACCTGCCGGATGTGCTGCAGTCTGGCCCTGGTCCGGCACAGCACAGAAATGAAGCATGTGGACAGTGCCCTGCCCCAGGCAGGATCCAGCTCATACCGCAGCGTGGGAGCTACACAGTGACCTAGAGAACGGCACTGAGGCAGCTCCCCAGCTGGTCTAACGCGTGGCCGTTCCTCTGACTTCAGTGTAGCTGTGACAATTTGTACCAGCTGAGAATCTGGTCCGTAGATTTTAAGGCCAGATTATGATCCTCCAGTTCGACCTTCTTTCTAACACAGGCCAGAGAATTTCACCCAGAGCTTCCCGCATCAAGCCCACAACTTCTGGATGTGCTAGAGCAGATTTGTTTAGAAAGACACCTGAGCTTGTTTTAAAGACTTCTCGTGACCGTGAAGCCATCCTGATCTTCAGTCAACTGTTCCACTGTGAAACAACTGACCTTATCTCTAGCCTGAACTTAGCTAGCTTTAGCCTCCCACCATTGGATCTTGTTTTGCCTTTCATTACAAAAAGTCATTGTTTCATTGACCCCATGACTTTGAATGGTCCTGGCGTCCTTTCTGGAAGCCACCATTTTACGGCTGCGTCCCAGCAGGAAGTCCAGCCACATGAGGTTGAGGCAGACACAGGGAAATGAAGCTTTCCTTTGAATGCATGAAAAAGGGAGGAAACTTTAAAAAAATGTATTGCAAAGTGAGTGCTAGGGTTTCACGTGGTTGGTTTTCAGTGTGTTCATGCAGGATCCCCCCTCTCAGGTTTGCAGCCTCAAGAGGTAGAGATGGTCATCTGAACTTTTGACTTCCTACCCGGACTGAATCGCTGAACTTTTTGAGGTCTACCCGTCATTCATAACAGAGGACCTGGCGTTGCGAGAATTCTCCGGTATGTCTAATTGTATATTCCCATAGCTAGTCTGGTCTGAGCGTTACAAATATTTCACTTTCCTACAAGCCCATCTCCAGAAATGGCTAAAGAGCATTATGCCAGGTAGGGTGCACTTTCAAATGCACATTGCAAACCCCATGCTAAACTCTTTGGGAAGGAAAGAGACAGAAAATTGCAAGATCAGCAAACAATGGAGCTGTAAATTAGAGCTGACAACACTGACAGGCAAAACATGTGGAAAAATTAGATTAAAGTCACTCAGATATTAAATATAGACGTATGTCTGGGTGAACCCCAGCAGAAATGCACGGTGTAGATAGGATTGTGACTTGTGAGCGGCTTCATGGTCTTTCAGACGCATACAAAATCCTTTAATTACCAAGATTACTCCATGTAACGTCTGATAATTCTGCCTCCTAGGAAAGTTGGCCAAAAGGGAGGGCTGAAAGCCATTGTGTGGTGGGTCTTGTCTGGGGGTCACCTCATGGGCCTGCTTAGGGTTTTTTTTTTAATTTTTCCCTTTGGAAATCTTTCATTTTTCTTCCTTTGGTCTGAATTTCAATTAGCAGAAGGATAATGCTATCAGGAGGCACTGAATATCCATGGAGATAAATCTGGCTGGGAAATGTTGATGGACTATCCGAAATAGCTTTACAGGGATGCTACTCTCAGGCTTTGATTACCTCGGTGGAAAAAAACCAACTTGCATTTCAGAGAAAGGGGATAAAGGGGCGGGGAGGAAAGTTGCTAATGAATAGCTACATTTGACGCCAAAGGAGGCGGAGAAAAGAAAGGAAGCAGTGCGTTAAGGACGTCCAAACTGCTTGATCAGCAGGGGAAAGAATCTAGAGTCATCTCGAAGTGTCTAGTCCAACCTACAGGACAGAGCATAGTGAGCCGGGGCTATTTGAGAGAACAGCAAGGAAAACCTCGGCCACTGTAGGTGTTGACAACAAATTCCCACAGCCAGTAGAAAACATTTTCCCCTCTGAGACAGAACTGGGACCAGTGTCCCAGCAGGATGTTAGGGGGTGTGTGCGGCTGGAGATTTCATCGGCTCTCTTGTGGCTCTTAAAGATCCAGTGGTTTCAAATGGATACAGCAATCGTCACGCCCACCCCTGTGCTGCTGCTCATGCTCCTCTGGACCAGCCCAGACGTGGCTGCGTGTCAGTGAGGGTTGACGTGATCTATGTCACTATAAGGGCAATTTTCAAACTTGCCAGAGTTAGTTAGGTTTGCATGGTGACGGGACGTCTGCTCCTAAATCCCTTAGGTATTTAGGAAAATCCTCCCCTCTTCTCTTCAGAGCCTTCTGGCTGAAAGGTGTGGCGTTGCCTTCGTACTTCTGCCTGAGGAAGATGAGAGAACACGGAGGTGACCACGTGAGCACTGGTAGTTCTGAGTGGAACAACAGTTCCCACCAGGGCCGTTTTAAGACCTTCGGAGGCCCTAGGCACACTTGCCTTCATAGGCCCCCCGACCGAAATAACTAATTTGATTTTAAGCTATTAATAAATAGTTTTTTAAATAAAAATAAAAAATTATATATGAAATTTTTTTTCATAGGCCCTGAAAGTTTCGTAGGCACTGTGCCTAATGGATAACACGGCCCTGGTTCCCACAGGTACTAGTCTGTGCTCAGGGGATTTTACTGGAAGCCCAGATGGAAGTGAAACTCTCCTTTACTGTGACTGGTAGCAATTAGCCCAAACCAAAACTACAGCTCCAAACACCCTGTGTTTGGAACCCAGGTCACATCGAGTCTTGCTGCGGTCTCGCCTCTGAGAAGAGCTAACCTTGCCCTGACGCACATATACTGCTGACACGCCTTCCCCGTGTCTGCACATTTCATGCCAGAATTCGCCCTCCTGAGGAGCCGTGCGATTGGTGGATCCTTGGTGTGCTAACTGAGGGTACCTGAAAGCGATGCTCAGGAAGAAGTCAGCCACATAGGACTACAAGGGATTGGCTGGGTCACTGAGTCCAGGCCCGGGCAGTTATGTCGTAGAAGCCCATTCATAAACTTACCAAACTCCATCTTATATCTAGTTCTGTTTGACCCCACCGCTCCGATGGGGAACCTGGCCAGAGTGTTGGCAAGGCGACTTCCTGCTTCCCTGCTCAATTGCAGGGTAACCCCTCCAGCATCCATGTGTGGACGCCATGTGAGATCCCCACTACACCATCTTCCCAGCGTGGGAGAGAGATCCTGCTACTGCCTCTTGACCCCAAGAGGGAGAATCTGAGCCTGTGAGGGGTCCCGTGGGGGATGCCTTGACCACGGAAAACCCAATGAGGAACAAAACGCAGTCCTGGACTCTCCAGTTCTTCTCACCTGGACAATAATGGGATGTCCAATTCCTTCTTCCAGCACTTCAGCCCAGCCTGAAAGCATCACGTCCTGATGAGGCCAGAACTAACTCAGCAAGTATCTGATCCCAAGATGGCTGCCAGATCCCAAGATGGCTGCCAGTGACCAGGCCATGGCCACACATCAGCCAGTCTAGGCACAGTGCAGTCTAAGATCCTTAGAGGAGGGGATGCTCTGTGATCAGATGAACCAGACAGCACGTAACTCCTCTTTCCCCTTCCCCGTCAAACCACTGACCTTCTCATTCACCTGGCGAGTTTTATGGGCTGAGATCTCCAGCAGAAGCGCCTAATAAACATCCTGGCATGAGATACTGCAGGGCTGTGACTGCTATTTGAACTTTGGGCCTGAGAAACTATTGAGCTTTTCTAGAGATAAGACGCACGAGGCTCAGATTCCTTCGGCCTCGTTATCTGCTCACATCTGTTTATCTTTAATACAATCTGGTCCCGGCCGTGGAGTTGCTGGTTAATTGCATGGTAGCCCCTGCGGCTCTGGCATGACAGACCGTGGTGGGAGGGACCCTGTTAACCTATTCCAGAGTCAGAAAGGAACCATGAATCTTCTTGTTTCGAAAATTAAAACCAATTAAGATCCCAGTTAGCTCAGGCTATAAAATAGCAAACATAGCAGCCACAGCCTGCCAGCAACAGCCAAGGAAAGAATGGCACGTCAGCTGGAGCGCCGGGTGCTGATCAAATGTTCACACGGCAGTGATTAATTTCACTGAAGTCAATAGAACTAGGTGGGCTCGAACACACAATGGCATGGTTGGCGAATGGTGGCTACTCAGCAGGTGGCTCCAAGACAGGTGAACTGGTTCGAGTAAAGTGAGTCCTGACACACAGCTAGATCTGGGTTCATACAGCAAAAAGGTACATGGGGGCTATTCCTGTAAATGACACAGTGTCAATCTTTGTGTTACAAAGAGGACCGGAGGACCCGACAGAGATCAGACCCCCCACTGTGCTAGGTGCTGTATATGCACACCGTCCTTGCCCTGCAGAGTTTACAGACAAAATAGAAAGACAAAGGAAAGATTATTATGGTGGGGAACTGAGGCATGAAGTGTTTTGTTACATAGGAAGCACGTGACAAACCCGAGATCGGAACCCAGATTTCCTGAACCCCGTCTACTGCCTTAACTGAAACTTGAAAGAGCCCCCTTAACAATCAACAAAAGCCCCCCTCTTTGCTTTCACTTGTACTAATGGCAACTGGAATCTGGGGTTCAGGCCCAGCTGTGATCCGAGCCATTCTGCAAAGAGCTAAAATCCTGACTCCTTGGTTAGCATTTCCCACCTGCAGATCAGAAGGTCAGGACGCTGCATGACGTAGGCACATTCTAGTGCATCACAGCTGCTGTTCTTCGGAGGCAAGAAGTTACTTCTGCTCCTTTCGAGTGGCTGTTCAGGTGACAAACGAAGGACCCCAGGGCACTTTCTAAAATGGTCGAGAGGGAGGTGCAATTCTGCAGTTTCCTGGCCAACAATCCCTCTTCCGCTCACACCTAAATCTCATGCCCCACTCCGTGCTGTGTGGCAGTCTATGCTGGGTTCCCAACGGAGGTGCCTTTGCCAGCTGACACGACGCTTTGAACAAATCGCTGTGGGCCAGCCACCGCATGACAGGTCCTGGGACAACTCACATTCCACTCTGGCCCTTCCCAGCTGCAACGAGCGTCAGAGCCTAAAAACCACAACGGTTAGCTTTGCACGTGATCAGTTCCAAACCAAAATGGCCCTGGATGGAAGAGGTTTTACCGAGAGCAACAAGGAGCTTTAAGTAACGGCTACCAACGAAAGACAGCCGCCGGGGGACTCCGCCCTCAGAATGAGCAGGAGGAAGGAGAATAGTTGAGCAGAGGGTCTGATTGGTCTGCTCTGTAAAGCTCAGACCTGCTTTCCCATCCGCCAACCCCTTCCCCAGGGCGCCACTCTCCAGTGCAGGCAGACCAAGCGGTATTAACTCTGATTTTCCATCTCTTTCCTGGGCTGCAAACCTCCTGCCTCAGACCCCCCCTCCCAGCGTCAGGAGCGTTCTAGCGTTCTGCCCCCCCTCATGAAAACCTCATAAAAGGGTCTCTCCCCCCACCACCCAGATGCCTCATGAATAATTTATTGTCTAGCCCCCTTTGCCCATCCCTCTGTTAGTTACCGTACGCTGCCAGCTAGGAACGAGTTCAGCCCGAGTGCCGAAACCTGCCGCCATCAATCACTGCTGCAGCCATCTTGAGGAAGGTCTAATGGCCCATAGCCAGACGTAATGGCCCGAGAAGGTTCTCATGCTCTTAGCCATTTCAGTGACTGCAGATGCAGACGCTAATCGCCCTGCCCTCTCACTTCAAGGGAAGGGGAGATGTTATCAGCCAGGATGACTGGCTCTCTTACGCCAGCTTGGCAAACTGCACCAAGTTGTTCCGGAAGGAGAAGGGGGTAGCGTGGTTTCTATTACAGCACAGCAGAGCGAACACTGTCTGCCTCACGCCACGCTGCGTGGGCCAAAGGGTGCGGTTTGACAGCACCCAGAAACCTGGGAAAGGAAAACAAAAAGGATGAGGGGCATGGAACAGCTTCCGACTGGGGAGAGCTCAAAAAGAGACTGTTCAGCTAAGCGGGGAAAAGCTAGAGGTCTATAAAACCACGAATGGTGTGGACAAAGTGAATAGGGACGTGTTAGCTACCCCTTCACATAACACAAGAGCCAGGGGGCAGCCAATGAAATTAATAGGCAGCAGGTTTAAAACAAACATGAGGAAGTGCTTCTTCACACTGTCAACCTGTGGAACTCATTGCCAGAGGATGTTGTGAAATCCAAAATTATAACTGGGTTTGAAAAAGAATTAGATACATTGCTGGGGGGTAGGTCCATCAATGGCTATTAGCCAGAATGGTCAGGGAGGCAAAACCATGCCTTGGATGTCCCTAAATTCCGAACTGACAGAAGCTAGGAGTGGATGACAGGGGATGGATCACTCAATAAATTGCCCTTTTCTTTTCATTCCCTCTGAAGCATCTGGCACTGGCCACTATCAGGAGACAGGACACTGGGCTAGATGGCCCATTGGTCTGACCCAGCATGGCCGTTCTGATGTTCTTATGTACAGGTCGGAGGATACACCTACTAAAGACCTCATAAGCAGTTGGCTTACATTGCTAGTCCTCTCTTCGCTGTGTTGGCCGTTCCATGTGCGATGGCCATCAGCTTGGCTGACACACAGAGGATTGAACAGGGGACAGTCCCCAGCTAAAAGCACAAGCTGCTACAGCTTGAACTAAAGAATTAGCTCTCACTAGCGCAGTGTTTCTCAAACTGGGGGGTCCCGACCCGCCGTGTCCCCTCTCAGTTCCCAGACACACTTCGCTGGAAAGAAACAGTCCAGAGTCCAATCGACAGGCACCCTGCGATGGGTTTACTGGGGGTTACACAGACAAGCTTAAAACCATAACCGTACCTCCAAGCCCTGCACTCCAGTCGGGCTTATTTCTCTATACGCCAATAGAGTTCCCTTCCCCCAACCATAGTTCTATAATGCCCACAGAATTCCCGCTTTCCTTGACCATGGTGCCGTATGCAGACAAAACCCCCTCTCCTGCTCCTGACTATGGGTCCGTACACCACCGGAGCCCCCTCCGTCTTGTCTTCTTCTTGGTAGGGTTAGTTATATCTGCCGGGCCCTCCCCTGGTACCACCCCCTCCAATGTTCCATTTGGGGGCGTCTTGGGTCTGGGGTCTTTAACACCTCCTTTGTACCCCATGGGAGGATGGCAAGGCAGAAGCGGGGTTGCACCGTTTGTACTGACAGCGTCTTTCTCCCGTTCTCCCTCCCAGCTGCTCGATTAGCAACTCCTGCTTGACCTGGGTCCCTTACCGCCTCTCATTATGGAAAGCCCAAACTTCTGCCCTGGTTGCGCGGGGGCCGCGTTTCACCTTGTGCTCTCACTCACATTCCTTTTCAGTTGCATCCCAATCCATCTGGGTTACAAGCACGGCCAAAAGCAAGGTTATTATTTAATCTTTCACCTTATTTGCTTCACATTCTCCCAAAGGGCGTCACAGCCTGAAATATTTTCAAGGGGGTCCCAGCAAAAAAAGTTTGATAACCCCTGCCCTAGCAGCTCAGTAGCAGACTCATCTCCTCTGTGGATAGGGCAAAGAATGGGACCCATAGGTATGCCAGGGAGGGCTTGCTCAGACTCTATGGCCCATTCAAGTATTGGCTCCCCACAGAGACACCGAACAAGGGAGCCAGTGTCATTCCTCAGGCTGATGGGAAGACATGGCCCCTATGAAACGATCTACACTCCCCCAGCTCTGCTCCTCTCTCTGGTAGTAGGTCTCCTTTCTTACCGGATCTCCATCCCCACAAGGAGACAATGGGGTGTTTCCCCTTCCACGCTGAAAAAATAGTATTCGGCAAAAGATTTTTTTAAATCTGGGGCTTCGTGGCTAAGGGGAGGGAAATGATCTGACCAGGGAAGCTGTTCCTAGACTGAAGAAAGGGCAGATTTCCATTGTGAAGAACCCAGCCCTGCACCAATACCCCTCTTCCCTCCTCCCCGCCCCTGGGGATGAGACGTTTTCCCCAGTCAGCCCTGCTTATCTTCCCTCCTCTGTCTCTACAGACTAGGAATTCAGCAGCAGCCCTGACTGCTACCATGAACCATTCGTCTCCTCCACGCTAGCATGGATCCAACTGGGAACGGGTGAAGCAGGAACGGCCCGTTAGCTTGGGACGTGGCTCAGACAAGTCTATTCCTTCCAGAGGTGGGGAGAAGAGAAGCCACGGGGGACAGTCTCCCCCTCTCCTTACTGCAAGCATGGGTGGGGTGGGAGCAGCTGCCTGAGGCAGGACGTAAGAACCTGTTGAGATGGCACCTGCCACCCAAACGGAAGCCGGCACCATGTGACTTGACTTCTGTGACCCTGCTCATGAAATGTGCCCTGGGCCTTGGAAACCTGAGGAACGCCTGGCCCCAGGCACTGCCCCAGGTATGGGGTGGGCCCCTTCAAAGTTCTCAGCCATATGATCAGTGGGGAAAGCTGTGCAGTGACCAGGTATTTCCAAGCCCTGTAGGGAGCCTTTTCTCCCCATCTTTCTTCACTGGTTCGGGAGAAATAGAGACTAACGAATCCCAAGGCAGAGACCTAGCTGTTGAGGTTGGTAAGGTCAGAGCTGAAGTGCCGACAATGGAAATGCCTCAGACCTCTCTCCAGTAGGAGACTAGGTGACAGCACACTCAGTCACCCTGTGGCGGCTGAGTGTTTTGTCTCGGGGGGAACACGCTTCCAACACGTCCCTCTCAGGACAAGCTGCCATTGGCTGATCGCACCATGGGGCGGTCACTGGAGCTGCTTCAGGGGGTCACCTTTTCTAAATGAACCTTTATATGAGTGTCGGTGCTGTCTCCGCGTTCACCCTTCTCCTATCCTTAAGTCCTGTGGTCCATGCAGACAACGGTGCCCACGGCCTTCAGCGGCTGCGGGAGGTGTCCGCCTTTAAGGCTAGCCTGGAGCCCAACACGCCCGAGGCCAAGCTGTGCTCTCATCTACATCCCTGCTGGCCCCACTGAGACCAAAAGAGAGGAGAATTTAGCACCTGGAGTGTTTAGAAACAAAACCAATCCAGCCTGCTAGCAACGTCCAAATGAAAGAGCTTTGTGCCAGCGCCGCCCAGCTGTCTGCGTACCTCTGCGGAGCCGGGGGCAGCGCACACCCGTCAGTTAGCATGGGCTGGCAGGAGAAAGCCATTAGCAACTTAGGCTCAGGGCACAATTAATCTTCTCGTCTTCATCATGAAGGCCCTGCTGATGCAACAGATGTTCATGCGCCTTCTGACAGCAATGGAGCTCCACGTGGTATTGACTCAGAAGCAGCTGAACTGCAACAATGAAAGACTTCCACGACTAGCGGGATTTTCTTTTCCTCCAGTGCAATTATCCTCGGGAAAGCTGCTCCACGACAAACAGCGCGTTGGCACGCAACGTTCATTCTCTCCGTGGCATTCAGGGGAACCTTGTGGCTAGGATCTGACAATTGCCATCTTGGCCAGACCTGGGAAACTCCACGAGTGAGCTCTGAACCCACTCTCATGTGAGAGCTGTAATGGCTTCCCGTCAGCCACGGCTCCAGTGCAGAAGGAGATTTATGCCACACATGCTGACCAGTCGGTTTTGAAGGCACGGAGGCTGGCGGCTAGGTGACCTGTTTTCTATTCCTGGTTGTGCCACAGAAGCCCCGGGATACCTTAATGGCCTTCGTTTCATTTCTCAGCGAGGCGGTGCAGCCTAGTGGAGTGAGCTGAGAGCCAGGAACTCCTGATCATCTCTGCCCCTGACTAATTCCAACTACTGGACCTCGTTTTGCTTTTAAAAGTCTGCTGGCTTCACTCATTCACAGTTCTCAAGTGCTTTCACAGCCTTGGATGGAAGCTGGTTTTATACAGTACCATCATCATCGCTGTCATCACCAAATGAGCCAGGTTTATAAATCAAAAGAGGATCTTATTTATGTGGCTCTCCTGTGAAGCCACCAGCACACAGGTGCTTAAAAATCACTCCACATTCCTTCTGCCTCTTCTATCACTCCCAGCAAGGTGTCGTCTGCGGTCACGGGTTAGATGGCTATGACCGTGCAGACCAGATTCCCTCCCCAAGGTGTGCTGGGGATGCAAGGCCAACCAGAGTCAGAACTGGGGTGTGTCAGTTAAAGAAGTGATACAACTAGGAGACCCAGAAGATGCCGAGACATTGAAGGAGAAAGATCTGAAACCCCAGGGGTTGAACGGGGCCTGCTTGCTGACGTTTGGGAAGCTCATGTGCTTCTGGGGTGGGTGCAAAGAAAGAAAGGGGGTGTCCAGATTATGAAGATCTTCACAAGCTGCTCCAGAAGGCATCTCGTTCGATGTCATGAGAGGGTGGAGCTTGATTTAGAAGAAGACCCCTACTCCCCCATGCATTTCCCACCCCGGGATACACCCTAGTATGTACGCCAATACTAGGTAATGATGCATGCAGGGCAATCAGCGTTTCCTTGCAGTACAACCGTTTCCTCAGCCTTTGGCTTTATTGCTCAGCCCTCGTGGAGATGAAAAGCTATTCCACTCCCTTCTCTTTACTCCTACGCTCCCATATGCCAATGTCCAGAGTAATCCAGGTACAAAATATGTAAGAGCATAAACACAGCCCGGATGAAGTCGAGCCAGTATAGAGATAAGATTTAGCAGTGAGCGCCAGCTGGAGGGAGCAGGAAGAGATGTTCTGTGTCCCAGGCAATTATCTGATTGATGGTCAGAGCCAGAGGGATCGAAGGGAGGACCTCATAATTCCTCACTCGCTAATCCCAGACTCATTTAATTTCCATGAGAGAAGGAATCCTCCTTCGTGTACCTAGGGGTCAGGCTGAAACATGTAACTGACAAATCAGTCACCCGTGAATGAACTTTGTGAGCCAGCTTCCATGCAATGCCATTGACTGCGTCGGCCAAGAGCACCTGTACTTCTTCTGCAGCCCAGAAGGGCCTCTCTTACATCCTCAAGACGCTCTCCAACCTAATGGCAGGATTGGATGCACACAGCTCTGAAATGCAGCCAGTGCTGAGGCGGAACGCGACTGGACAACAGCTCAGGACCAGAAGTGAAGAACTCATTCGGCAGAGCAGGGAGACTTCTGGGAGGCAGAACCTAAATTACCCAGCCGTGGAATCTGACTAGGACTCCCCCCTGCGCCTTTGAAAAGTGGGTTGGGATCTTTAATAGCTACTAATGATCACCTCCAGCTGCACAGCCTCTCCTAGCACTCTGCTGGGGCATGGCTCCATGGCCGGGGACCCAGGGAATCAACAACAGCTTTCCTTGCATTTTCCTCAGAGGCCTCTGAGCCAAGCACCAGCCAGGTGTAAACCTCCTTCGTTTAAGAGATTGGTGGTAAAAACCACCATGGATTTTTAAAACTACTGTTTTGCTTGCTCACAGCATTGTGCAGAGCACAGGTGAGGGTGTTTTACAGGCCCCTCTCCACCGCTGACCCGCAGAGCTGTTGCAGGCCCCCAGCTATCGAGGACTGGCTTCGTAGTGACAGCTGTAGCAGCTCAGGTTTTTGTAGCTCCGTAGGTCCCTGGTTCAATGACTGTGGGTCAATTAAAGGGGCAGCAGTCACATAAGCATGTGACACTAAGATCACGTCCTGCAAAGGAACTGCGCCGTTACTGGAAAGTCAGAATGGTTCCATATGGGGCAGCCTTAAAAATGTTTCATTTTAATGTGGAAAAAGCATTGATAAATCCCCACCAGAACACAAACAGGGGAGAAGTATTTGAATTCAGGACCTAGAACACCAATCACTGCCTAGAACCCCAAAGGAACAACCCCAATAGCCCTGCTAATATCTTGAACTTTCACACATGAGCAGCTCCATGGTATTCTCCTCGCACACAGAGAACAAACACGTCAACGTGCTCCACGCTTCGGGAAAATTAATCTCCAGGTATGTTTTTCTTGCCGAATGAAAGGCATGGCTCATTCTTTTCCTGAGTGCAGAATCCACTTGAGTTGCCCACTTCTGAAGAGCTTTTCTCAGGTTCCCCCAAAAGTTTGCCAGATGCTCGCCTGTGAATTTCTGTGGATCTCACCACCTTTGCTGGATGAAACCTTCTTCAGCGATCTCTCTGATTCATGCAGCTGGGAGCAATGACTTGCTGGTGAAGCTCTGCAGGTTCATGACAGCCACAACTGCCAGTCCTTTGGTGTCCTGGCTGTAGCCACAGCCTCTTGGTCAAGATGACCTTAAGCTGAGACCCTGGTGTGATGTTTCTTGGGTTCCCAGGACTGAGAGGCACCTTGCTACCTCCCTGCCCCCAGACGGAGGGATACTTGCTTGTGTTTAACTGGGTGACTGCTCCCTGACACCACCAGCCTGTGACCCACCCCAGTACTCTCCTTTGGATTTTGCTAGCCCTTGCTTTGCCTTGCAGGTTAATAGGTGCACCCCTATCCCCGGACCCCTTCTGATCATTCCCCTGCAGTGTCCAGCCCCCTATCAGTGACTCCTCATGGACACCACGTCTGCTGTCCTGAAGGGAATAGCGTCCACACCTCCTTGTGTGATTCAGCTCAGGATTAGTTCTTAGCTTAACATCACAGCACTGAGATATAGTTATAGTGAGAACAGCCGCATGTTTATCATCAAAGATTCACGATTCAAGGCCTAGTGAGTAAGGATAATGGAAACAAAAAGTGACATATAAAAACAAAACATAAGACGCTTTCTAGAGACTAAACTTACCAGGTTAACCTCCTGTCTAAAGGAGTCTTACCTCACCCACAGGCTTTTGCAAAGCACCCCAAAGCAGCTCCGTTTGTGTCTGCTGAAAAGAACTGCAACATTCCCACTGCAGCTCAGGAAATGTCGTTTCGATGTTTGCCGTGCTGCATCACCACACAGACTTCAGTGCCACATTGCAGCACCATGTTGCAAAATTGGGTGTCCCCATCACAGCTCCGCATGGTCATATCGTGGCACAAACAAGGCAACCCCTTCCCATGGTAAGCCAAGAACTCTTTTATGTTTCAAAGGCCATAAATTGATGTAGAGCCATTGACTTCGTGGGGAAGTGGCTGCCATGTTGGCTTGCTTGCTTGTGTGTATGATGTCTTTGGTCATGTATAATAGCTCAGATGTGAATTCTAGCAGGGAGGAAGGATGCTCCAATGAATAGGATATATGAAAGAGCTGCGTTCAATTCCTTGCTCTGCTGTAGAGTTCCTGTGTGACTGTGGGCAAGTCATAAGAACATAAAAACGGCCATACTGGGTCAAACCAATGGTCCGTCTAGCCCAGTAGCCTGTCATCTGACGATGGCCGGTGCCAGATGCTTCAGAGGGAATGAACAGAACAGGCAATCATCAAGTGACCCATCGGCTGTCACCCACTTCCAGCTTCTGGCAATCAGTTGGCCTCTCTGCACCTCAGTTCTCCATAAAATGGGAATAAAAGCATTGCCTGGCGTCACAGGGGTGTTATGAAAATAAACACATTGGAGATTGTGGGGTGCTTCACACTATGGTAACGAGCTCCATGTGAGTACCTAAGATCGACAGAAGTCCACAGAGTTACTCTGCTCTACCCCAGCTGAGGATCGAGCCCCACGAGTGCCTTTCCGGTGTGGGGGCAGAAGTTGGATGTGAAAGCTGGCCAAGGTTCCAGAGCCAGCTGTTCCATAGCGCCTCTCTCTCCCCTGGACAACTGCCATCTTTTAAATTCGCTGGGAAACATGGGGGTAAAAGTTGGCAGAACCTCAGAAAAGGTTCTGAGTTCAGATCCTGGCCGGTGCAGGTGAGGGCTCTTACTGTATCTATGCTGCTTCAGCCGTCCCTCATGCTACCTGCAGCTGTAGCTTTCTCTAACGACTCTTTACTTACTCTGCTTTGGACTCCAGTACCCCATTTGTTTTCTTGGTTAGGCATCAGAGGCTTAGTTCAGCGGCTGAATAAGTGTCTACTATAGATTTTACTCTGGTCTCCCTTGTCATGTGGTTATTGCTGCCTGAGGCTAAGCCACTGTTATCTGTCGATGCTGCAGCTGGCGGCGATACAATAACCAGCTGTTCTGACTCATCGCGCTGCCAATAATCATAGATCTTGGACAAACTCGGCACGTTGGCTTGCCCATCCCCCGAGAGGCTGGGCGCTCTGGGTCCATCGCCGTACCTGTAAACAACATTGATCGCACTGTTACAAGGGAGACCCTCCCGTTTTCTGGCATAATCAGTGCGTGGAGGCTGCCAGGGGCTGGCAAGCCATAGCATGGGGTTAGAGCAAATCACCACCAGTCCGTAGCATGGCGTTCGATCAGTTCTCCATCATTCCTCATCCGTCCAATGGTCCGCGTTTCAAAGCACTGCTCAATCATTAGTCGAGGCCTCAGTCGCTGATTAACAGGATAACTCCGTTTGGAGGACTCCACTGATTTGCTTGTTCCTCCAGTTGTAGCTCAAACCCAAGCGCTCCGATACCAGAGTGATGGCCCCAGGATAAGAACTTGAACAGAACAGAACAAATGCTCCCTGTCAGGACTGGCTTCGCATACCCTGTTTGATCAACTGGTCCTCCTAAGTCTCACTGGTATTTGTGGAGTGTTAGTTTCCTTTCCTGGTACCCATAGAAGTTTCCTTCATTCCCTGCTGGCAGTAACCCAAATGCCAGGGACGAATCGGGGCCTGTATAGCCCTATAACTCAGCACTGCGAAGTAACTCCTGTCGTTATCAGTTCATCTGCTCTGCGTCTCTGACGAAGAACCTGGCTGTATTTACCACTGAGTCCCAGCCTTCCTCAGCCGCAGACACAGACGCTCCCAGTTTCAAATGCCCTGTTTTAGCTGAAGGGAGAACGCAACCAGCCGAAAGAACAAAAGTAAAGTCTCTACGACAGAGAGAGAACACCGTGGGCACCGGCTCGTCTCTGAAATGCTGCAAAGAAATACAGATTTCAAATCAAGGGGAAAGCTGCTTTCGCCCCCATGATCCCCTCACTCAAAATTGGAGGCGCCAGCTGCGCTCCCCCTTTCAGCCGCCCATCACCCTGAAGCGGACACCCGGCATGGAGCGTTTCAGACCCGAAGCTGAAGCTCTGTGGATGTTCTGGGTGAGTGGAAATGTGCGTGAAGAGGATGTAGAATGGAAACTTGCTTGGAACCGTCTGTGCCGCAATCTCCTCCTAGGAGAACTCCTGCTCCGTAGCAGCCTATGGGTGCTGAAGCTAGGTCAGTGATGTGAGAGGCATGAGTTGCATGCACATTGGAGGCAGCATTGCCTAGGGCCCGGGCCTGCTGGACCCAGTCCAGTGCCTGCATCGCTGGACTCAAGGGGATGAGGGTGTCAGCTATCGCTGGCTGAGCTAGCTGGGGAGAAGGAAAGGAGCGGCACCTCCTGGGCAGCCCTTTTAGGGCTTCAGAGACCTTGAGCTGAGCGGCCAGGCACTTATCCACGCTCCGTATACCTGCCCTTTGTCCCTCACTCCTGCCTGGGCAATCAAGGCCCATTGTGGCTGCTTGCACCCGCTTCTGAGAGCAGCTTGCATGGCCAGAGGAGCAAAACCCACCCTTTGAGCCAAGTGCTCCAAGGCAAGCTTCTGTCACCTCTGGACGTGGAGCGCGAACTCTAGTCGCGTTGTTATTGATCCTGCAGGGGGAGAAGCAGGGAATGTGGCTATGGCAAACCTCTGCAGGTTACCTCTGTGGGCGCTGGAAGGGGAGGTGGCGCTATCATGGCTGTGGGGTTTCAAGATCCAAGGCCAGCCCTGAAGAAAGATGGGTGAGTGGCTCGTGAGACTGGGTGCAACTCCTGGCTCCGCTACAGACTCCCCGGGTGAACTTGAGCAACCCACTTAATTTCTGCGCGATTCCGCTGTAAAATGGGGTGGCGATGCTGTCTTGCTTGTTTGGGCCGTGAGTTCGTGGAGCCAGGCGCTCCCTCTCACCGTACCTACCTCCGCTGGGATCTCTAGGCGCTATGCTGGGCTCTGTAATCAGAACTTTGAAGTGGCCCGGCTCTTGTTAATGGTCCAAACCCAATGCCGGTTCTGCACCACCTCCTCCCTCAAGCTTTCTGGAATCCAGATCCAAGCTGGATGGCTCAGAATCATGGGGTTAGAAGGGACCAGAAGAGTCGCCTAGTCTAACCCCTGCCAAGATGCAGGATTTTAAAATGGGCTCAGCTGGGATTTGAGGCCAGGCCCTCTCACAGCCTAAGTGAGAACCATACCCCTAGATCAACAAGCCGTCTTGTGCCCCAGCCACTAGAAGAGCTCCGTTCCCCAAACGCACCTGGACACTGGGCTACAGCAATAATCAGGGAAAGGCAAACCACTATAGATAGGCCAAAAGAACCATCTCCTCTTGGACCTCGTCTCTAAATCCAAACCAGACTCAAACTTCCATCCCTTTTTCAGGGAGTTGAAAATAACTGGTTACCTTCTGGTTTCTAGGTTCCCTGTGTCACAGCTTAGGACGACTGCACCTGCATTTCTCCTCACTGGTCCAGCCAGAGCACCCACTGTTAGGTCCCCAGCTGTTGCCTCTCTTGGGTGAAGACCCGCGTCTCTCTCCCTTCTGACTGGGGTATTTCCAAGCTGCACAGCTCCTTGTCTTCACTGTGTATTTCCCAGCACAGATGGTCTGTCTAAACAGATCTGCTTCCTTTCTCTTCAAAGACTGGTAACAGAGTGATAGTTACTAGGATATGTTACCACACAGAGTTTTCTAGACAGGCTCACTTTATTCTCAAGGTTAAAGCATTACAGAGAAAACCTATTAAAAACAAAGAAAGAACCTACACGCACGCTAATAAGCTTACCAGAGTTCAGCCCAATTCTAACATGGGTTCTGGCAGGATCAGTCCTTCATCCCCCCACCCTACCGGAGTCCTTGTAGTGACAAGGTCATCAGAGCTTGAGCTCAGAGCAAGCAACCCCCTGATAAATGTAGTCCACCCTTTTACACAGGCCTTTTACACAAGGGATCTTTGATCTGGAGCTTCCAGAAGTAGGTAGTTAGTATACAAAGTGTCTCCCTCCCCAGAGCATATCTTTAAAAGGTTGGTTATAGAGGGGGAGAACTTTCATTCCCCTCACCTCAAGGTATTTCCTAAGGAAATCCACTTCACACATCTTGTTCCCAAAAGACCTATGAACTTCCGCATCCCTTCCAGAGATTGCTTTAATCTTGTCTTCCTGCTTGTCTTCCAGACACTCCCCAAGGATACATAAATATGCATTTCCACGACAATGTACCAAAAAGGTATTAACCCTAGTTCAATACGGTTTGATTTAATTCAGTAAAAGTTCATTCAGGATATTGCCGGATATTGTGACAGTCTGTGACACCAGGACGTACTATGCCAGTGATCTCAGATCTGAGCCTCTTCTTATGCGAGGCCCATGAAGACTGAGAAGCAACGCCCAAATCTCCAAACCTTTGGAGGGCTGACTGTGCCTGGTGCTTTCTATACGCCCAGCACCCGGGATCTCCTTCTTCACTGCTTTCCACCTTGTGTGATGGCACCATCACCGACCCCACTGTTGGGTGTGGTTGTGCTACTCCAGTCCCTTCCGAATGACAGGTAGAGAGCCCCGTGCTGTGCGCTAGACAGTTGCCAGTACGAGGCTCTTCAAGCGCTAACTCCCGGTGGGGTCTCATAAACACGGACACTTGGAGTGGCTGAGGATTCCTGCCCGAATCACACAGCGCAGACCCGCCCTCAGCGCAACAGCTTTATCAGTTACAAGATCAAACCTGCAATTCCCAACCCCTAGGATGTACCCCAGGGCATCGGGGTAACTGCACTCTAGGACTCCGTCCCCAGGCTGCTTCCCTGTTTCCTCCTGCTGCTGATACTGCTACCCTCCTGCCGGCAACTGGCAAACGGCTGCTCCCCCGCCCACCTTCTAGTGCCAGCTCTCGGGTCCCCTGCTGCCTGGCTTTCCTTCCCCAGCTAGCTGCTCCCGCTCCTGTGCAGCCTCTGACTGCCTCCTGAGCCTGGTGCCTCTTCCCTCAGGCGACAGATCTTTTTCCTGCACTGGAGAGAGCCCCCTTGTATCTCTGGGAAAACAGCAGGTTAATTACAGCACCATTTGAAACCCAGGGTGCACTCACATTACATGGGTGCAAATGACCAGACAAGGTGCAAGGCAGGGAAGAATCAGATCCTGACATTGGAGGATGAGATTGATCCCCTCCGCATGGAAGGTGGTCACATTCCACCACCAAAGTCCTGTCCCAGCATGCCCGGGGCCCAGTGTAAAATCTGGGGTGGATTTTCTAGCAGAAGGTCTTTTCCAGCTATTCCAGAGCCCTGGTCAAGGACATAGAGTCTCCTCAGGACACTGCAGTGGTAGCTGAGAAAGCTATGTTTGGATCTGGATCTGGATTAGGTTCATCCTGGAGTTGGAATTTCACGTTCTTGGCGCCTCTTTTGGGTTTGGATTCCCCAGTGCTACAGGATTGCAAGGTGGCCTTACCAGAACTTGCCCCCAAACTGATCTCTTGAGATTTCCACCAACTTCTGCTAAAATCTTGGGAGGATGCCAGGTTCTTCCAGGATTTCAGCCACAGACAAGGTAGGCCTGGAGAATAACATCTTCCGGTTTTGGATCTGCAGTGACCTCCCCAGCCTCTCTCATCAGCAGGGAAGGCTTTATCCACAAGGTGTATCTGACACCTTGATCTGCACACAGTCAGGCGTGGGCTCAGATCTGCTCTCCTCAGGCAGGGCGTTCAGCAGCTGCAGTCCTGCATGTTCCCAGGGTCTGCTTAATACAACCTGGATCTATCCAGCTGCATCACCACAGAGGAGCACATTTGTCTTGGGAGACTATGGAGGGCATGGCAGCCTCTGAAATAGCTAGGTCCTTATGCAATAAGGGCCTGATTCTCCCAGGTGCTGAGCACCTACAGCTCCCATCAACTTCAGCTGGCATGTGGGTGCTCAGCGCCTTTGCAGATACACACTGAACTTGGGACCTATACCCTACCAACACCCAGAACAACCTCCCTGCTTGCTATGTGGCTTGATGGGGGGAGGAGGGGTTATTACATGCTGTAATATTACTGTGTTCTCAGCCTCATCACCTGACCATCCGACTGAGACCCAGCCAGAGACACTGTAACTGACACGCAGAGCCAAGAGCTTCTCCCACCGCAGCCCTGCAATCCTGGAGCAGATGGGAGCCAGCCAGTCACCTCTGGGACAACATCTTGGAGCCGATCAACTGTGTGGTCTGAACTAATGCTGCCTAATCAGGATCCAATCGGCCTGTGCTAGTGGGCTGGCCTCACACACACATCCTCCATCTGCTAGGGTGATGGCCAGGTTCACTCACTTTTCTTTGTCCCATTGCACTGACCATCTCTGGGAACAATGTGGCTCCACGCTTTATGCTATAGTTACTGGTGGGCAGCCATGTTACCTTGGGCTGGGCTGCTGTTGCAAGCTCGTGTAAGCCAGGCCGGTTTGGCTGTGTTCAGTGCATGCATGGGAGACGTCAGAGGTGAGCCAGGAAGTGGTGTGTCTTTTGTTTATCACCATGGTATCTGAGTACCTGCTGAATCAATGCTCCCAGAAGGGAAAAGATATTCAGATACCACAGTGACGGGCAGCAGTATAAAACTCTGAGATAGATAAAGCTGGTACCATATTGTTATGGACTCAGCCCTACTGGATCAGGGCTGAAACACACCTGTGCAGGAAAGAATCCAACTGGTTAGTACTATCTGTATTCATAGAGTCATAGCAGATTGGGGTTGGAAGG
This sequence comes from Emydura macquarii macquarii, assembly GCF_026122565.2. Classification (NCBI taxonomy): domain Eukaryota; kingdom Metazoa; phylum Chordata; order Testudines; family Chelidae; genus Emydura; species Emydura macquarii. The sequence continues at coordinate 5,558,906 of NW_027133607.1, read as the reverse complement.
GACCATCTAGTCATCTAGTCCAATCCCCTGCTCAACGCAGGACCAACCCCGACTAAATCATCCCAGCCAGGGCTTTATCAAGCCAGGCCTTACAAACCTCTGGGGATGGAGATTCCACCACCTCCCTAGGTCACCCATTCCAGTGCTTCACCACCCTCCTAGTGAAAAAGTTTTTCCTAATAGCCAATCTAGACCTCCCCCACTGCAACCTGAGACCATTACTCCTTGTTCTGTCATCTGCCACCACTGAGAACAGCCTAGCTCCATTCTCCCTGGAGCCCACCTTCAGGTAGGTGAAGGCCACTATCAAATTATGAAGGAGAGAGGCTTCACCCTGGAGCCACACGAGGCCTCTGCAGACACATGGAAGAGACAGTCTTTGCTCCAACACGCTTACAGTCTAAATGAACAAGCCATAAGGCCTGATGCTCATTTACACTAAGACCCCTTCACATCACTCCATCAGTATAAAGAGGTCATAAAGTGGGTATCAAATTTAGATAAAAGGGCCTGTAATTTACATACACTTTAAGGCCCTTTCACACTCCCAGAGTGATGTCAAGGGGTATTATTGTAAATGAGTATCAGGCCTAAAAGGTGGAATGGAAGTTTTTTTATCCTCATTTTACAGAGGGGGAACTAAAACACAGAAAGATTAAGTAACTTGCCCAAGATCATGCAGGGAATCTGTAGCAGAGCCAGGAACTGAATCCAGATCTCCTAAGCACTAGGCCAGTGCTTTAACCATAAATCATCCTTCTGAAAAGTCTCCAACTAGAAACACAAGCAAGCAGGTATCTACACAGCTTGGGGTTCAACTCTCTGTCCTTTGTTTACCATCTGGAAATCACACAGAGGCATCTAGTGGCTGAATAACATGCTTCAGCTAAACATATTACGACAAAAACAACGAGAGTCCTGTAGCACTTTAAAGACTAACAAATTTCTGCGGGCATAAGCTTTCGTGGGCTGCAACCCACTTCATCAGATGCATGAAATGGAAATCACCGATAGGAGGTATATATATAGGTCTAAGGGTAAGAAACAACAATGGGGAGGGCAAGTGCTAACAGAGTCAATTCAGTTAGAGTAGATGAGGCCTATTCACAACCGTTGATTAGAAGGTGAGAATGTGTGAACAGTGACAATTACTTCTTCTAATGAGAGAACCATTCCAAGTCCCTGTTCAGACCCAGTCTGATTGTGTCAAGTTTGCAGATGAGTTCCAGCTCTGCAGTTTCTTGCTGAAGTCTGTTTTTGAAGTTTTTTTGTTGAAGTATGGCAACTTTCAAGTCAGCTACAGCGTGTCCTGGGAGATTGAAGTGCTCTCCGACTGGCTTATGGATGTCACCATTTTTATGTCTGATCTGTGCCCATTTATTCTTTTGCGTAGTGACAGTCCGGTTTGGCCAATGTACATGGCAGAGGGGCATTGCTGGCACATGATGGCGTATATTACATTAGTAAACGTGCAGGTGAATGAGCTCCTGATGGTGTGGCTGATGTGGTTAGGACCTGTGATGGTGTCACTAGAGTCGATGTGAGGGCAAACGGGGTTTGTTGCAGGGATAGGTTCCTGGGTTCGTGTTCTTGTTGTATGGTGTACGGTTGCTGGTGAGTATTTGCTTCAGGTTGGGGGGGCTGTCTGTAAGCAAGGATAGGCCTGTTTCCCACGGTATTACGACAAGGGTGTAGGGTTGGAAAGGCCTGAGGGGATGGCAGCAGTGAGGGCACAGTTGGCCCACTACACAGCTCCACCATCCCTTCTGCTCTGGAATGCGGGAGCAGAGTAGCTACAGCAGCTTTGAGCTGGGAAGAAAAGAACCAACCCTATCAGAGAATAGCTTGAAGCGCCCAATACCTCGCACAGCTGCCATTATTCCTGTCATCTTTAAATGCACAAACTCTCCTCCACTGATAATGGCAATCAAAGGGGGGGGGGGGGGGAACTCAGCAACTTTAGAGCTTCCCTGATTTATTCGAAGCCGTTAGGAAAGAAAGGAGACAATGTGAACCTGGAGACAAGAACTGCAATTAAAAGGAGGAGCGAGCTGGATGCTTTTTTGTAATCACTGTTTCCGGAAGGCAATATGCTGTGGATTATAGCATTCAGGCCCAGAGTGGTAGCACATGGCGAGTCTCTGCTCATTCTACATTAAATCCTGACATTTTGCAGCTGTCAAGATAAAGCTGTTTATATGAGTAACATTGTCGTTTGTTTATAGGGAAATAATATGTAGCAAGTTATGATTAATCAAGGTGTCTAAAACCTGCTGCAGGCTTCTTAAATAGATTGGGTTTTGTGGCTGGGTTTTTGTCTCTTAAATTATTGACTTCATTTTTTCCTTTTGTGTCCAGCTTTCGCTGCTTTGCCGTCTCTTGTGTTCCTTTCTGGAGCCCAGACTGCAACAGGCCAAATGCAGCTCTTGTTTATGCCAGCACGGCCCTGGCATATAATCTCTGCCTGCAGGAGAGGGAAACCACGAGAAAAGGATTTGGGACCGGATTCTCAGATGGTGTAAATCCACCTTACTTCATTGACTGCTTTCTATCCCAGACGGGTACAGAGAACACCGTAAACATCTCCTCACTTGGATACTGATTCGAACCACATGTTTGGCTGCATTGTTTCTGGGGATGGAGTGTGTGATTATACGGTAATGATTAGTGCAGCACTGCCTCAATCAGGATCAGGCCCCAGGGTGCTAGGTACTGTATTCTGTCACCCACCCATGGTTCCATTCCTGCCCCAAAGTGCTTATGCTCAGCAAATAATACTTGGAGTGGCACCTACCACTTGGGATATCAGTGGTCCAGCTGTGCAGAGAATGGTCATTCAGTTTCATGGAGGATCTCAAAATTTTGAAAGTCGATTTTGTTATATTGGGTATTGGGTATATTGGAATTGGAAAAGATATAGAGAAAGGCAACACAAATGATCAGGGGTATGAAACAGATTCCATATGAGATTGAGAAAACTTGGACTTTTCAGCTTGGAAAAGAGACGACCTAAGGGGGGGATATGATAGAGAGCTATGAAATCATGACTGGTGTGGAGAAAGTAAACAAGGACGTGTTATTTACCCTTTCACATAATACAAGAACCAGGGGTCACCAAATGAAATTAGAAGGCAGCAGGTTTAAAACGAACAGAAGGAAGTATTTCTTCCCACAACGCAGAGTCAACCTGTGGAACTCCTTGCCAGAGGATGTTGTGAAGCCCAAGAGTATAACAGGGTTCAAAAAAGAGCTAGGTAAGTTCATGGACGATGAGGGGAGGTCACCCCTAGGATCTCACCCCTCATGGGCTCTGCGGTGCAGTGCCTCCTGAACAGCGCCTAGCACCGGAGGGCTGTGCCTAGCTCCCTCTGCTGCCTGCAAATGCTGGTCAGAGAGGGCTGTCCAAGAGCAATGCATGATGTTCCCCTTTCTTTCCGGCTCAGCTCCACAGGGGCAAAGTCTGCTGCTGGAATTGAGATCCTGGTCCCCAGTGCTCCAGGGCAGTGTGTCTCAACCTTTTAAGTAGCAAGTACCCCCTAACTTCTGAAAATTTTAATAAGTACCCCAACACTCAATTTTCCATGGGACTTTATATTTACAGACTAATGTGAGCCATGTGTTGGAAGAAGGGCTGAGTATATAAGGCCGTACTATGACAGATGTCAGATCTAGTGTGGGTAGGGTTACCATCTTTACACCAGGGGTGCGCAACTCGAATATGTACCTGGGCTAGAGGTGGTGTTGGCCAAAGCTAGGAGGCTTTGAGCGGCATGCCAATGCTGGGGAATATAAAGCGCCGCGACAGATTTTTTGCCATAGATTTGAGAGGAGGAAGGGATGAGAGAGAGACAGGGAAAGAGAGTGAGAGAGAGACAGGAAAAGAGGGTAACTGGTGAGATCTGGAGCTGTCCTAGTTGTCAATTTCACTGATCAGCTAAAGCAGTGAAACTGACACGTTTTCTGGGCACTGGGCTTTGAGCCAGGGACGAGGGCTGCCACCTGGGCAAGTTGCAGGCAGTTGCCGCCTGGCTGCCAGCCCGGGTGATGGGCGACTGCCACCCAGTCCAAGCTGGGGCAGAGGAGGCTTCCACAGCGGCCTGGACCCAGGGATGTGGGCAGGCCACTGCTGCCCATCTTCAGGCCGGGGCGCTGGAGGCTGTCCCTCAGCTCGGAGCCGGGGCGCGGGTGGCTGCCACCCAGCTGCGAGCCCAGCTCACAAGACGCAGGAGGCTGCCACCAGGCTCCCGCTTGGGAGCTGGGACCTGGTGGGAAGTGGGGGGGGCTGCTGCCCGCCTCTCCCAGAAGCCAGCGGCTGCCAGCTGCCTCCTAACTGGGAGCTGTGACCGGGCAGGAAGCGGGTGGCTGTCGCGCGCCTTCCCCAAAAGCCGGCGGCTGCCACCTGCCTCTCAGCTGGGAACGGTGACCAGGTGGGAAGCGGGCTGCTGCCCACCTTCCCTTCATTCTGTTTTTCCCTGGGTTCCCCCAGCCTGTGTCTCGTGTACCCCCAGGGATACGCGTACCACAGGTTGAGAAACTATGCTCCAGGGGTAAGTGCAGTTCTACAGCAGAGCCAGGATACTGTGGCATCACTACACCACTGGGACACCCTCTGCCCCTAGTTGGTTAATCCCTAAGGGATATAAGGCACGATCAGGGACACGGGTCCTACATGGTCGTCTGTTGCCTTAGTTCTGGTATTCTTTTAGGAATGCAGGGAATACTCGTATTCCCAGTACTTAGGAAGGAACAATCAGTTGCGCACCTACCAAATGGGAAATGACTGCGGAAAGGGATCTGGGGGGGTCATAAGCTAAATATGAGTCGACAGTGTAACTCTTGCAAAAAAAAAAAAAGTGAATATCATTCTGGGATGTATCTGCAGGGGTGCTGAGAGCAAGACACGAGAAGTAATTCTTCCGCTGTACTCTGCGTTGATTAAGCCTCAGCTGGAGTATTGTGTCCACTTCTGGGCACCACGTTTCAGGAAAGATGTGGACAAACTGGAGAAAGTGCAGGGAAGAGCAACAAAAATGATTTAAAGGTCTAGAAAACACGAGCTATGAGAGAAGACTGAAAAACCTGGGTTTGTTTAGTCTGGAAAAGAGAAGACTGAGAGGGGACAGGATAACAGTTTTCAATTACATAAAAGATTGTTACAAGAAAGAGGGTGAAAAATTGTTCTCTTTAACCTCTGAGGACAACACAAGATGCAATGGGCTTAAATTGCAGTGAGGGAGGTTTAGGTCGGACATTAGGGAAAACTTCCTAACTGTGAGGGTGGTTAAGCACTGAAATAAATTGCCTAGGGAGGCTGTGGAATCTCTGTCATTGGAGGTTTCTAAGAAGACCTTAGACAAACACCTGTCAGGGATGATCTAATTATTACTTAGTCCTGCCATAGGTGCAGGGGACTGGAGTAGATGAGTCCTTTCCAGTCCTATGATTCTTCTCCTGCTCCAGCCTCCTAGCGTCTCTCCTCTCCCTGCAACAGCTTGTCCAAAACGCTGGTGCTATGGTCGTCTTCCTCTCCTGGTGCACTGACCACATCCATACCCTCCTCAGGGCTCTTCGTCAACTTCCTCTCTCCTTTTGCACCAGTGCTGAATTGTCACCTTCGTCTTGCTCATCGTTAGCAGGAGTCACCAAGGGCTGCGCTCACAGAGTTCTGTAAGGCCTCTTTCTTCTTGTGGCAGCTCGATTACTGGTGGCTTGCAACCATGGTAGCCCCATCCATATGCACCTCTGCTCATCTCTTTAAGGATGAGTCATGGGGAGGTATTTTTCTGACTACCTAGGAGAAATGTGTATTATTGACTGCAACACAGCTGTTTTTAGAAGCGTGAGCATGTCACCACGTCTGTTCTCCTTTCGTCTCCCTCTGACTAACTAACTTCTCAGGCATAGCTGCTGCCTACACAAGCAGACTTTGCCCCTTCCAGGCCAGACCCAATCCTGTCCACACTTGCATCCCCGTTATCGTTTCCTCCTACTCCCCATCTGGTGCTCTGCACGCCTCTCAGTCTCCTGCACTAATTTCACCCTTGGTCTCCACTTCCCTCTCTCAGCTTAGTGCATGTTTCCTGACAGTCTCTCTACTTCTTTGTGTACTCTGTACTTGTACGGATCCTGCCTCAAAAATCCACATCCTGTGCTTCGCTCATCTGAACCTACTCACACCTCTGGCACTGTTGCTCCCACTCCACTCCTCCTATGTGGTTTGTGTTGCGTTGGTTGGATTACCTCTTCACTGCAGGGGATGCAGGAAATGAGAAGCCCTTCCCACAGGAAACCTAAAGCCCTCTCTTTGCCCTGTTTTGCATACGTCCAGCCAACTTGTTCGTCAAGATGCCATACACCAGCTGAGGATCTGGCCCCTTATCGCCGTACAGTGCTTGGAGATCCTCATGTGAAAGGCACTGACAGCCGACCCTCTCTAACCAGGTTCCCTCTGCTTTAGTTTGCATTTTTTGCCACTCCAAAACCACAGCCTAGTTCACAAATCTGATTTTTCCCGTTGCACTGAAATCTTTGTCCATCAGCTTTGCCAAGCTTTGGATCGGGCGCGATATGCTCAGTTTACAGGTGCTTTTTTCTTATTTATGCCAGTAAACACATGTGCGTTCTCAGTGGTAATGCAATGACCCCTGACCTTGTTGATTTAGCTCTGCTCTTTGCCCTCTCACGCTCCCAAGTGGATTTATAACTTTCCTCTAGAGCCATCAGCCCTGGAGGCAGATTACTACTTAATTTCATGTTGATCATCTGGAATGAAATGCTATGTTAAGCTAACAGCAGCTTATTTTTCTAGCTGAATTGTTTAAAGGAAATGGTTCTAGTCCTGTTTTCAGTGTAGAGAACTGTTAATGAAGACTACAGGGATATTTATAAATACTCAGTCCATAAATCACCTTCATGAAAATCCCTAATAGCAACTTAATTGTAAATGGTATTTTCCTATTAAAAGCATTTGAAGGTTTTTTGCATCCATTCGTCTTCCCGGAAAATGTCCAAATAATGTATTTGCAATGCTGTGCTAATCCACCTTGATCTCACCTGCCTTTGAAGGATTAGTTGGATAAAATGATTTTAATGATGATAAGGAACTTCTTGAGAATATTCTGACTTAATGGTGGATCCCAGGGATATTTGGCTCTGATGATCTGCTCAGAAAATTGTTTTTTAAAGTGCCAACTTCTCAGCTGGCCCTGTGCCTTCAGCAGAGTGTTTAGGGCCAGATCCAAAGCTCATTAAACTCAGTGGAAATCTTTTCATTGACTTCAATGGCCTTGGGCTGACAGAGGTGAGTGAAGGATTCATAGAAAATTCTTGATTCATCCAGTTTTGTCTCTGTTTCTCCTCTTCATTATCTGCAAGCAGACTGCAACATCTGCAATTTCTTTGTGAACTTCCCCTTCCAAACTCTGCCCTCTCACACAAGGAATTTCCTGCCATTGCTTGATTTTTAAACTTCACCCTGCGGTGGTCATGTGCAGAAGTCACGTGGGGTTGTTTCTGTTCCCTGATTGGGAGCCTTATGTAAATAACCATGGGGAATTTCAGTAAAGTGGGAATTTCAAATTTGGTCTATACAGTTAGAGGGTTCTTCTCTAGGAATATTCACACCCTCAGATGTATTTATTTTAGTTTTTATTGTTTGTATCTCTGTAGTGCCCTGGAGCCATCACCTGGATCCTGACAGACGGGGAGCACAAGGAAATACTGGGATAATACTGGTCAGTATAACTGGCGGTGGTCCCAGGACAATCCACAGCCTAACCGTTGTCAAGTTCTTTATAGGCATCATGGGAAAGGAGAGAGTTGAGAACTGATTTTATGTGTCCCCACTGCCAAAGCGTAGCCTCCTGGGCGCTCCCCAAAAAGCCTGCCTGTCCCCCAGGCACCTGTCACCCCCCCTCCAGTTTTGCCCCCACCAGCTATGATGATGAAGCAATGAATTGTCAACAAATAAACTGTTGGCACATCAAAAACTGAAAATACGGGGACAGCGTGAAATAAACAGAATTGAATAGAAATATAAATGTCCAGGGCTGACTTTATCTGCATATTTAATTCATTACAACCCTCTTTTTTTTTTTAAACTTAAATGAACCTGCTGAAGAGTTTCCAGAGTGGGGTAGAATTTGTATGGCCTGGTGAGGCGAACTTGGAGTACCCAGGACCTAGCCAGCAGCATTCCCTGGTAATTTCAGTGAAATGATGACAGCAGAGCCATTGAAATACATGGCGACATTTGAAGAATTTCAGAGCTTCCTTCTTAACAGTGTAATGCAGCTCATCCCAGCTCGGTGCGCCAGTCGACCTGACTCCAGGTCAAGAACATGGGTGATCTTTGCAAACTTTGAGAGCCGTGTCTTTGAACTTTGCTAGCTAGCAGTCCTCAAACAGTGTCCAGCCTTACTCTGAGTTTGTGAGTGTGCCTGGTTGGGGGTACATAGGTCATGCGCTTTATTCATTATTATTATTTACTCATCTTTATTAATTCTGAGCCCCAGAATGGTCTACTGGTTAGAGTTTGATCCAGTGGGACTCCAGAAATTCATAGATTCCAAGGCCAGATGGGACCCCTGTGATCATCTAGTCTGCCCTCCTGTATAACACGGGTCATAGCACTTCCCCCAAATAATTCCTAGAGCAGATATTTTAGAGAAATATCCAATCTTGATTTTTAAAAATGTCAGCAATGGAGAATCCACCACAACTCTTGGTAAGTTGGTCCAGTAATGAATTACTCTCACTGGTAAAAAAATTATGCCTTATTGTTAGTCTGAATGTGTCTAGCATCAACTTCCAGCCATTGGATCATGTTATACCTTTCTCTGCTAGACTGAAGAGCCCATTGTTAAATATTTGCTCCCTGTGTAGGTACTTACACACTGTAATCAAGTCACCCCTTAACCTTTTTTTTTGTGAAGCTAAATAGATTGAGCTTCTTGAGTCTTTCACTATAAGACAGGTTTTATAATCCTTTATTCACTCTCGTGACTCTCCTTTGAACCTTTTCCCATTTTTAGCATCCTTCTTGAGCTGTGGGCACAAGAACCGGACACACTATTCCAACAGCAGACACACTAGTGCCAAATCCAGAGGTAAAATAACCTCTCTGTTCCTACTTGTGATTACTGTTTACGCATCCAAGGATCACATTAGCGATTTTGGTCACAGCATCACACTGGGAGCTCACGTTCAGCTGACTATCCATCACAAACCCAAAATCTCTTTCTGTCTCTGAATTCTCCCGTCATGTAAACATGGACTACATTCTTTGTGCCTAGATGTACACATTTACATTTAACTGTCTTAAAACGTGTATTGTTCGCTTGCATCCAGTGAACCAAGCCACTGAGATCACTCTATCGGTGACCTCTACTTTTCATTATTTAGTATTCCGCCAATTTTTGTGTCATCTGCAAACGTTACCAATGATGATTTAATGTTTTCTTCCAGGTTATTGATAAAAATATTAAATAGCATAGGGCCATGAACAGTCCTTTGCAGGACATCCCTAGAAACACATCTATTCAATGACAATTCCCCATTCATAACTACAGTTTGAGACTTATCAGTTTGGCAGCTTTTAATTCATTTCATGTGTTCCAGGTTAAATATATATTGTTCTCATTTTTTAATCAAAATGTCATAGGGTACAAATCAAATGCCTTATAGAAGTCTAAGTATATTGCATCAACACTATTATCTTTATAAACCAAACCTGTAATATCATCAAAAAGGAGATGTCAAACTAACTTGATAGGATCTATTTTCCATAAATCCTTGTTGATTGGCACCTATTTTATCACCCTCCTTTAATTCTTTGTGAATCAAGTATTATTTCAGGCACACTTATATCTCTTTTACCATGGTTACCGGTTCTCTGCAATATTGCTCCGCCCTATGTTCGCAGAGAGAAAAGCATAGCAAAGCTCAAGATGAAACTGCATGATATGCCACATTTACCAGTAATTAAAGACTTGTTTAATCCAGCACATAGACGTCTGTCCTACCAGCGTCCATTGTGGATAAATTTACCGGGTGAGGGATTTATGGCAACCTTCATGGCCTGCAGAGAAAGTGACAAATAATTATCTTGTGTCAGGGGCCACTCAACATCAACCTGAGTTTGATTTACAGTAAAGGCAATGGAGCCTTCTGAACTGGTTTTGTACTGGACATGGAATTTGTGCTATAGTGGAATTTCAGTGGCGTTTTAGAGATGATCCACTGTGTCAATGTGGGCAGTCATAAACCATGACACATATTGTTGAGGATTGCAAAATTACTCAACTTCCTGGAGGTTGTTGTGTCTTGAACATCGCTGATCAGAATGCTGTGGCTTGGTTTGTCCGGTTTGCATACGCCAAATAAATAACCAAGTCCCATATCAGCTACTCCACTATCTTGCCCAAGATCAATATCAGACCCAAAATTACCTGGGTCATTCCATGTACCCTTTTTAAATATTAGCACAACATTCGTTTTCTTCCAGTCTTCTGGAACTTCTCCGGTGTTCCAAGACTTATTGAAAACCAACATTAACAGTCCAGAGAACTCCTCAGCCAGCTCTTTTAAAATTCTTGGGTGCAAGTTAGCTGGACTTTGATTTTAAACTGTCCAACTTTAGTAGCTTCTATTTTACATCCTTCTGAGATATGAGTGGAAGGAAAGAGTGTTATCATCATCATATGATGAAACTACATCATTTTTTCCCAGATACAGAACAGAAATATTTATTGAACCTCTGCCTTTTCTGCATTATTATTGATCATTCTACCATTTCCATCTAGCAATGGATCAACCCCCTTGTCAGGGTTCTTTTGGTTCCTAATATACTTAAAAGAGACACAGCTTCAATTCCCTGCTCAGGCACTGGGAATTGGCATCAGGCCTTTTAGTCTTCGTGGCCCAGCTCCTTAAAGATATTCAGCTGCCTAGGTGCCATCCATTTCAACGGGAATTAGGACCTAAATACTTTTGCAGTTTCCTATCTGTAAAACGGGGATAACAGCACATCCCTACCACACAGAGGTGTTGTGAGGATAAATACATTAAAGCTTGTAAAGTTCTCAGGTATTATGGTACTGGGGGCCACAGGGGCACCTAAAATGGGTTGAAATTGAAACCCTATGATTTGAAGGGAGTCTCCTCCAGCAGGCGAACCCGGCTGGACAGGTGCTAAACTGGTCTCAGCAGAACAGCTTGTAAGGTGATGAGTCATCCCAGAATTACAGCCTGATCAAGCCACATGCGGTGATCAGTCATTCCTGTACTAGGCTCTAGCCAATGCACAAGCCAGGAGCTGGTCTGGTGACCCTAAGGGCAGGTATATCAGTCTCACAGGAGAAGCAGCAGCTCAGCATCAGTTCATGGCTTAGTCTGCAGTACCTGATAACGGTAACAGATTCCACAGGCCTTCGTGTGCTCCAGCCCTGCTCTTGCTCCAGCCTTGTTCCTAGGCCTGCTCCAGTATTGCTCTTGCTCTGGTCTTGTTCCAACTCTGATCTGGACTCCTGATTCCAGCACTGGCCGCTGGGCTCCAACCACTAGGCCCAGCTGCCACCACTCCGACCACTAGGCCTGACCATCCCCGTCAGTTTCTGACACTGTTCCTTGCATCTCTCAGGTTATAGCTTTGGCCTTATTTTCAGAAGCACTAAAGGCAATGGGTGCTGCAGGTGAAAATCAGGCCAGAAAGGCTGAACGTTGCACCTTTCTTCCTTTGGAGAACAGGTTCAATTTGACTGGAAGTAAGAGAAAAAAGAATTGTTCCTGGAGACACAGACACGGTAACCATTTGTTTAAAACACAGGCTGTTTTCAAAGGTCATTTGATAGCTGGTGGTAGCCATCTGTTATGGTTTTTTTTTTTTTTTTTTTGCAGGATGAGAGATTGAAATAGAAATCATTGCTGAGTTGGAAGTACGTGTTGGTGATGGAGTGACCCTTCCTCAGTTCAATGTGCTGTGACCCAACGCCTGCATTAATTTAAAGGTGGTAAGGTCCTGGGGTACATAAACTAGTCATCTCTTTTTCTCGTTCATATTGGATCTGGTGGCACTGCATGGCTGGGTTGGAAGCTAACAGCAATGGACATGTCTCTCTCCAGTTGCTTTGAGAGACAAATGGGAAAGATGCTCTGTTAACTCTTTGGCTGCTGCACACAGCAGACGTGTAGAAGACGACACATTAGTTCCATGGGGCAATGGTTGTCTAGTCCCAGCCCCCTGTGCTGAGGCAGGGCCAAGTCAACCTAGACCATCCCTGACAAGTGTTTATCCAATCGGTTCTTAGAAACCTGCAGAGATGGGGATTACCCAGCCTTCTTGGGAAGCCTAGGCCAGAGTTGAACTACCTTCAAAGTTAGAAAGTTTTCCCTAATATCTAACCGAAATCTCTGTTGCTGTAAGTTAGGCCCTGTAAAGGAGGTGGCCGTCCCTCCTTGTCAGTCCCAGTGGGAAGCCAGGCCCCCTCGCTGCCACACCTGTGTGGACAAGCTTTTGGTAGGGATTTAGCTATCTAGAGGGCTTCGGTCCCACGTAGTACAGGGCTGGTAGCAGTGAATGGGCCCAGCCCTCAGGCCGGGCAGGCAAATAAACAGTCTACGGCCCCTGGCACTCAGGCAGGGTGAGGCCAATAAACAGACATGATGAAGTAGAGATATTCTGAATGTTTTCTCGGAATACAGTGCATGTGCCTCAGTTTCCCCTCTGTGTTACTCGTGTATTTCTGTGACGGAACCAGGGCATGTGATCATCGCAGGGCCCACTAGAGGGCAGATGGGCCTTCCTTCAGCCACACGGACCCAGACAATAGCCAGTCGCCCTCTGCCCTGGGTCAACTAGCTGCGACAGGATGCAGCAGGCCGAGACAAGGAGGGATGGACTCCTTGCCTGGGAAAGAGACACAGGACTGGGGAGGGGCAAGGGGGCATGTCTGGGGGCAGCTGAGCTCGAGAATGGGGCTCTGGGGCTCCCCAGTTGGTCGCCGCTGAAACTTTTTGATTCCTCTGCTAACAAAGTCTGTTCTACGCTGTGATCCTGAGAACCAACAAGCCCTTCTGACTCCCACGCCGGCTGCGAATCGCTTGTGTCTGCAAGGCGGGGTGTGTGGCCCCTTTGGGGGCATGTAGGAGCTCCCCAGGCATCCCGTCCAGGGGGACTCACGGGGGGGCTCGGGCGGAGCAGTGGGGCTGAACGCGCTGAGGTCAGATTCAGGAGGCGGCTGCGCGGGTGCAAGGGGACCAAGGGTAGCTCCCGACTGGCTTCGCCCCGAGGGATTGCAAAGCCCCCTTCCTGTGGGACTCCATCACACAGTCTACGGCCCCCGGCCCTCAGGCAGGGCGAGGCCAATAAACAGCTTAGGGGGCCTGCCTGGAGGGGGAGAGCACAGCACAATCTAGGGCTCCAAGTGGGGTGGGGGGGGCTGTGAGAGCCTCTGAGGGTTCACAGGCAGGGCTGAGGCTGTCACACCAGGGGTGGGGTGGCCAGGGGAGAGGGGGACACAGACCCTCCCGACTCCACTGTGCCCCAGCTCAGGGCCCTGACAGCGGCGGGGGTGTTCCAGTCGAAATTCACTGGACAAGTGCTTGGGCTGAAGCACAGCCGGATGGAGGTCAGCTGCTCCTGGGCTCCTTCCTCCACCCCTGTGCCCGTGGCCGAGGGTTGTCATCTGCTTGCTCGGGGTCCATCACCGGCGGCAGACCAAGCAGGCCCTCGCTGTCAGGGTTGTCCCATTGCTCGGGCAAGTCCTCGAAGCAGCCGGAGTCCTTGCCGGGTTCCCCCTCCAGCGGCGGGCAGGAGACGTTCTTCTCCTCCAGCAGCTGTCCCCCCACTGAGCTGTCACAGGACCCACCCTTTATATTTCCTGTTCTTGTCCTGCCCCAATGCTTCTGGCATGGTGGGTGTGGCTTACCTGGCTCCGCCCACCAGGAGGTTGAGTGGCAGTCCCTCCTTGTCAGTCTCCGAGGGAGGCCACGCCCCCTCACTACAAGCCCATTACTTCTTGTCCTACCTTCCATGGACACAGAGAAGAATTGATCACCGTTCGCTTTATAACGTGGAGGCAGGTGGCCTTTTGTACTTGGTAAAGAATGATCATTTAAAGAAGTCTGTGACTCTCTGGGTATTTCTGGGACACATCACAGTGAATCAGCAGCAAAAAGCTGTATTGCTTTCATCAAATATAAAAGAAACTACTTAAAGGAGCAGGAATTGTTGGGAAATCAGGGATTGTCTGTCTGGCATCTCATTTCTACAGCAAAAAAAGGAGCCAACTGAAAAAATGCAGGAGAGAGAGTGTGGAAACAGCATGCTGAGAAATTAAACCTGCCTGAGCTAAAGTTTCAGGAAAGCATGAAGGAAATAGAAGGGCAGCCCCCAGTGGAAAATCTGTCACCCTTACCCCAACAAACAGAAGTTGGACTTTAAAATAGCAGGACAGATTGGAACTCCCACCAGGAGGCCAGGTTATCCCTAAACAGTTTGGCTTATCAAATGGAAAGTGGGATTCGAAAGCGGTAGGCAGAGATAATGGAGGCTGTGATCAGGGCAGTTTGCCTCGTGCGGAACCTCCAGACCTACTTGGAGGGGAAAACTAATCTGAGCCTGCCAAAACTGAGGACCATTTTATGGTCTTATTACCAGGGAAATGATGCAGCCGAACTTTACCGGCAGTTCTCAAGAGCAGTACAAGAGGCAGAAGAGACCCCTCAGGATTTGAGACAGGAAGTACTGTTTGCCTCACAAGAAGCTGAGTCTGACGTCAGACATGCCCTGGTCCTTGTACAAAACACGTTGCTCCAGCCAGTCCTAACAGGACTGCAGTGGGACAGTATTTGGTCTGTGGTGTGCTCTTATTTACAGTTGCAGATGAGATCTCGTCTGAGCGCTGCATACTGCTATAAGTGACGAGGGAGAGAAAGAGAAGAGGTTGTGGCATGGCAGGTGTGCTAGGGCAGTAGCACGTAATTCTGTGCTGTGGCTTTAAAAAAGGAGGGAAACAAGCCAGATTGGTCCAAAAAACCTGCCCGAACCACCCAAAAAGAGTAGGGGGGAAGGGGAGTTAGCAGCTGTGCATCACGATGCTGGGTGGGGTCTGAACCAAAACCTCATTGTGCTAGACACGGGGCACGGTCCAAGAAACAGAGTGACCCCAGAGAGCAGTGGAAAACACTGTGGGCTGCAACTGTATGAAAAATCCCACCCAACTCTCCAACGTTGACTCACTGAAGAACGAGATGAGGGAAGTAAAGGCTAGGATTTACGAGAGCCCAAGGGAAAGCCGAAATTAACATAGTAAAGCAGGTTGTCAAGGCATGTGGCAAAAGAACCGATAATGGTAAGAGCCGACCGGCAACCCCAGAGAGCTGGTTGCACACTGTCCAGCAGACGCAGGACTTGAGATCGCTGTTTTAGATGTGGCAGCAGAAGAACACGGTCACACCTGAAAGTGCGGGAAGATCATCAGATCTGAGAGTACAACACCAATGCAGCCCTGGGCGGGTGAGCAGGGTTCTGGGCTGGCTGGAGCATTGCCAACCGAATTGTTAGCCAAGTTCCAGGATCCAAATCACTGTTTCTGGCGACAAAGTGTAAGCCAGAAAGAACCTCGCTGGACTCCTTCAGTTCCCAGGTTGATGGAGCAGTTAGAGCAGTTAATTTTTTTTGCTTCTCCTCTGACAGTGCCATCCAAGCAAGCACATGGCCTTACTGTGTATGTTCCTTTCCCACTCCTTCCAGTCCTGCACTCCTGATTAAACTTGGCTGGTTAAACTCCTTGGGCCAGGGACTATGCGTATGGACAGTACTATATGAAATTGTTATATAAACTAATTTAGTAACCACTGGGTAGCTCAGCTGTTAAGCAGCTCCGATGTGCCACCCCAGAGGCAGCTGCATTTCAAAGCTGGGTGAAGTGAGTCTTTTCTTTAAGGCCAGATCTGGGTTCCCAGCTCTGGCTTTTTGTACTGCTACAGGGGCACAAAGGGGATGAGGGTGGAGAGTTTCTTGAACAGGGCTCCCAAGGATTCTCTTGAAGTAGGGAGAGGGGAATCCCACCTTGACGCCAAGGGAAAGGGCAGGCCAAGATCATGGCCAGGGGCTTGAAGGGGGCTGCGCTAGGTGACTCCAGAAACAGGTTTGGGCCCTGGCTGGCCAGAGGATCAGAGAGCAATGAGGTGGCTTAGACCCTGCTACCCTGTTCCCCTCATGCCCAGCTCAGGCAGACCCAGGGAACCAACGCTCCGGCTCGGGGAAGCCCATTGTGCAGCCTCCAGGCATCCTATAAACCCCAGGTAATTATTGGTGTTACTGACAGTTGATGCAAAGTGCTCCAGCTGCAGCTGCCCTCTTCCCTATCTCACAGAGTCGCAGCAGAGGAGTGGGGTCAGGCCGTTTCACACCCATCCTTCCTGGTTTATTCCTCCGCCACAGGCCTTCCAAAAGGGGATGCAGCACACAGGCAAGATCCTATAACTCAGGTTAAGCCGATGCTGGCTGGGCTGTCCTCCTCCTCCTCCCTCCCTTCAATAGACCCAGGATCTCCATTCCAGAGACTCTGTATTTTCTCATTTATTTTCCGTGCAGGAGGAGCGTTCTCTTTGCAACGGCTGCTTGCAAAGCAAAGTCAGGCTGATTTACAGAGTGCAGATTAAACAAACCCACTCCCTGGTGGTGCCTGTATTATTCTCTCTCCCCCACCTTAATTAATACACAGTTGCGCACCTCTCCCTACAGCAATTACAAGGTGTTAATGTTCTCAAACAAAAAAGTAAAGGTAGAGGAAGGCAGATAGGCTGAGAGATCACAGCGCCCGTTCCCCAAACGCTTTCCCTTACATGCCAATTTATCCCCAGCCAAGAGATAGCCGTGTTTGGAGAGGAGAGATACCGCTTCAGATTGGTGCTGCTCGCCAGTCATGATCAGTGCTGGGAGCTGGAGTGGATTGCGCAAGAATGCTGCGGGATGCTTCCCCTGCCCCTGCTAGTCGGGATGGGCTAGCACGCACCTGGGCTGCTGCCTGCAAGGAAAGTGCCTGATTTCAGAGGAGGGAGGGACTGCTCACCCACCTGCCTAGGGGAAGGGGAGTGGGTTATTTCATTGTTTAGAGCCGTGGGTTACAACCTTTCTTCATTTGCGGACACCTCAAATATTTCAAATGGAGATGTGGCCCCCCCCTCTAGAAGCCCCCAGAGGGCCGCAGACCACAGATTGCAAACCACTGGCTTAGAGTCCGTGGGAGTGCGATGATGTGAAGGGTCTGAAACTGACCTGGTCGGGGAAGTCCATCAGCTCAGTGGAGTAGCTCCACCGCTGCGGAACTCCTGAGAGCCCAGACTGGCCTGGCCTTTAAAAACAGGCATTTCAGGTGCTTCCAAAAAGAAGCTGCTCTTTGGTTAAAGCCCTGGACTGGGACTCTCCTGGTCAGCTCTGCCACAGCTCTCCATGTGACCTCAGCCAAGTCACTTAGTCTCCCTGTGCCTCTGGTAATGCGGAGATAATACTCCTTCTTTTCTCTATTTATATTGCAAGGAGCAGGACTGTCTTTTGCTGTGTTTGTACCAGGGTAGGACTTGAGGGCATCAGTTAGGGTCTGTACACACTCCTGTAACATACACAATAAACAACTGTGATGTGCAGGAGGTCAGACTAGATTATCATGATGATCCCTTCTAGCCTTAAAGTCTATGAGTTTCTCATAGTACTGTAGAGCTGCTATGTGCTGTTAGATAGTGGCCATGTGTTACCCTAGAAGTGGCTGCATTTCAGTGGTAAATGATGCCATACCTGTGCAGAGTCTGTAAATTGCTTTGGAAATTAATTTCAGCTGTAAAGCTCCATGCATATTTTTAAGGTAGGGCTGCTGACAGGTGCTGGGTTGATAGCACTGGATAACACAGCCCTCTGTTTGTCTGCCAAGCAGGTACTGAACAGGTGGGAGATTCCCATGGACATCACCCAGCAAAATACCTCCCCTGACAGTGCAGTCTCTGTGGCCCAATCGCTCCTTGGCCATTCTGCTCCAGCTGCCAGCAAGCGTCACAGTGACCTGCCTATGTAGGACTGACTCCTCCGCTGATTTCTCAGGTGCCACCAAAGAACTTATAGATGGTTCTGACTTCTGGCCACAATCATCTTGGGCTGGATTTGAACCAGTAGCTTAAACCCACTCTGTTAGCTACACCCTAGAGGATGCATATCTCCCATGCAGTATGGTGTGCTCTCCTGCCTGGCCTCATATAGCCCACACAAACATTGCAGAAGATGCCCTAGTGGGCTTGATTTTCTATGCCCTCTGCACCCATTGTGGAAGATACAAGAAAACTGCTGATCATTCTGGTTTACCCCTATGAGTCGCTGTGGTATATGACACTATGGACCCATTGCATGGGAGGGACTCTGTTTCCATGCGCTGCACCTTTAAGTCGAAGGCTCGTGCTGCCCATCGAGAGGAGTGGCCATTTTGTGTTCAGTCCAGTGCAGATTGTTGCAGAGCTCTTGCTCTCACACCTCTACACACCCGGACTTTTGTTCTTTCTTTTCCTAGCCTAAAGAAAAAATCCTTCAGCGCTTGCTGTCTGTGCGTGCAGAAATGGAGCAGCTGTCAGCATGGGGACCTTCGGGCTGCAGGGAGGCACGACCTGAAATTCCTTTCGAAGCCAATCTCCACAACCCAGTTTGTAGACCACAGAGAGCGTGTCCAGGGTTTGCAGAAGCCACTGCGCAAGGCACAGCTGTGATGAGGCGTAAGGGGCCCAGAATGCCTTTAATCGGGTGATGGACAAGCTGCTGACGTCACTGCAATAAATGTGTTTATCTGTTGAGTGTGTTCAAATGCACTAGAGTAAATACTTCCACTGCGCCTTAGGTGAGGAGCTGGATTCCAGCCACCCCCGCTGTTTTTCTGTCAGGGACGAAGTTCCATACGGGACGCCGCAGATTTTTCCCCTTCTTCCTGTACCTTTTACTCCTCTGACCCGATCGGGTGTCTGGCCTCCTGCACATGCAGATACCTGGCTTGCAGGCACAAAACTGGATGTGCCCAAGGACATACTCTCATCTCTGAAGATAAGGCCCTGAGTGAGCCTTCTGGTTCTTGCTTTAGTGCGTGAAAGAGAGGCAAAGGAAGGTAAAATCAGAGGGTAGCAATGACCTTATGACTTGTACATCAGCAAGCAGCCACCGCAGGCCCTTTCTACTGCACGCTAGCTAGAACTCATCCTGCTCAATTCCCCGACAGCTGATAGCCACATTCCACCTAGCAAGGCAGTGCAACTGATCACTCCTTAGAAACGCCCTACATTAGATTCACAAATCTCCTCCTTTGTACGCCATGGGTTTTGCCTAGAGAGAGGCCTGAGGCAAGATGCTCAGGCTCAGACCTACCCTAACCTCGAGGATGCCAAGAGACTGAGTTTCAGAATCCAGGTTTAGATCCAAGTGCAAATTTTGCAGCTTGCTTGTAATGGGATCCGGCGCACTAACATGTAACGTACAGCCCCTCAATAGACTCCCAGGATTCACCCGGGTTTCTCCAGGGAGTCCCCTCAAAACCAATCCTCATGGCTCTAGCCCCCCTTGAGAAGGGCAAGTCAGCATTAACCTTGCAGCATCCCCTAGTGGAAGTCAGCAATACTGCAGATTTGGGTCCGTTTAGCAAGCCTGTTTCCATGCCGAAGTACACCTGGTGGGCCTGGAGTATCCAGAGCTGCTATCCCACCTTTAGCCATTCCAGTGGGATTTTATAGACTTTGGTGTGAGATGAAGCACTAGGAAAACAGTAACAGATGGAGGAGCCAGAAACAGGGTTGGGAGGTATTTTTACTACTTATTGCTGTTGCATTCTGATCTCTCCCGAAGCTTAAATTAGATTTAGGCCCTGTCTATCTGAGCCCTGCCTGAAAACATACACGTGAGATTGAGCCACCAGCTGGAAAGGGAACTGGTGCAATGAGCGCGCGTGACATGGGCGTGGGTGGGGACGTGGGAGGAGGGGATTAGGCCAGAGCAACAAAGAAAGCCTCGCGTGGGGACTGCAGCCAGGAAGACACATGGGGGGGGGGGGTGTCAATGCAAAGCAGGGCTGGTCTTAGTGTTTCATGTTCCCTGTGTAAGAAAGAGGCAGAAAACTCTGTCTGTTTCTTCCCCTGTTATGGAAGGGCTCCCAGATTCGCCACACAGCTCTTCTCCCTACACTGCAGATGGCATCTGAGTGCCAGCCCAGAGTGGGTAAAGCCACTCAATTCAGAGGGGCGCTGGCGGAAGGGATCTTTCGTGCTCTGGCCTTCGACTCCTAACACAGAGACGTTGGATGGAGACCGAGATCTGCTCACACAGATCACTGCTCAGAATAAGAGCGAGTGCTGGGAGGAATGGATAGCTGGAGGAGAAGAAGAAGGGGTTGTGGCTGAGGCTGAAGCAGTGCTAGCCATCCAGCGCACGCGGTGCATTTCATCCACCAGGCATGGGCCCAGAGGACTTTTCTTTTACATTTCCTTTTCTTTTCAGGCCACAGTGCTACTGTAACCCAGGTGCCTAATAGGGAAATATTTCTTTAAGAGATCTAATGGGGGAAGGGCCCAAGTCAATAAAGTGTATGTTATATTCTCCTCCAAGGGCTGGTTTGCACAGAGGAGACTAGCCTACTACTGCTGCTACTAACAAATGGCTTACTCCTTTGGCTCAAAGGGGAGAGGTCTTGGCTGGAGGAGCTGGGTTCCAACCCTGCTGAGGCCCTTGGGTTTGGAGGTATTGCATTAAGCTATGTAAGTGGATGCTACTCTATTATTGCAGATAGTTGGACGTAGATAAAAACCCCAAACTGAAAATACCACCCATATGGTACAAATCATCTGCAGCCCTTTCTGGTTCTTTGCACAGCAAGAGGCAAGCATCGGCCAGTGAAGAAGAAATCGAAGGAGATGCAGATCTGCACCAGGGTGACTGAGCTAACCTTGCCTAATTCAATTTCAGACAGGATCAGGGTAATGATATTATGCCTTCGGAGATGTACAGCAGAAGTTGATAATGAGGGAAGCTAAATTAAGGAGGGAGGAAGTCTTGGAAAGTGACCTTAGTTTGAAGTGGACAACTTGATACACATCCAAGGGCTAGCTGGGAACACAGCGAGGACCAGCTATTGGAAAGCATGTCTCTAGTCGGGGGTATGTAGAGAGATGTGTGTGATCGGGAACAGTTCCAGACCCCTGCTCACAAAGAAATGGAGACTGTCTATTAGCAGGGCTGGTGATGGGCCTTTTGCTGGCCTCATACTGGTGCAGAGTCCCGTGTGTCCCAAAAACTGCCCTGGGGGAGGGCAGCCAGGCCAAATCTACAGAGGTGGCTCCCAGCTAATGATGGACAGGCCAGAGTCATATGGTCATTGTATAGCAGCTCCCACCTGATAGTGTGGGGTGGGGGCATCCTTAAAGGGTCAAAGTTCCTCCACAGCCATGGCGCCTGCCCTGTCTATTAGGGGAAATACCTTCTCCTGAAAGACTAGTTCACTTCCACACAGCCAGCATCCAGTACAATCTCCGCACAAACAGCCATCCGCTCTTGGGCTGCTCACGACAGCAAACAACAAACATGCACTTTGTTGTACTGCGCCATCCGTCACGGCTTTGTCTCTTTATCGCTGCTTTTGGTGATCGGGTCCAGCTGCCCTTGCTTCCTAGCCCTGGGGCGCCTGAGAGATCTGGGCCCCAACTTCCCACCAAGGTGGACATCACCTGGTTTTACAAGGGAAACTAAGACACAGAAAGGAGAGGGGGAACCATAGCCCTAGCGATCTGTTCCACCCATCACAGTATGGGGTTTGTGGGAGGGATATGCATGACCCCTGGGTGTCCTTGGCACTGATGAAGGCTTGTAGCCAACGTATGATTACAGTCTCGGTGCTACAGCTGGGCAAATAATGGACTTTTTGGTTTGTTACCAATTTAGAAAAGTCGGGGAAAACATCATTTTGGGGCGAACTAAATGTTTCCTTTTGACTTCAAGTATTTTTTAATGTTTGGGGATTTTTTTAAAGGAAAAGTTGTTTTGAGCTGAAAAATCAAAGCGTTTCGTGCTGAACTCAGACTTTAAGACCAGAAGGGACCATCATGACCTTCTGCACATTGCAGGCCACAGAATCTCACCCACCCACTCCTGTAATAAACCCCTCACCTCTGGCTGAGCTACTGAAATCCTCAGATCGTGATTTAAAGACTTGAAGTTACAAACAATCCACCGTTTTCCCTAGTTCAGACCTACAAGTGCCCCATGCTGCAGAGGAAGGCGAAAACCCCCCACGGTCTTTGCCAGTCTGTCCTGGGGGACAATTCCTTCCCAACCTCAAATAGGTGGTCAGTTGTACCCTGAGCACTTTGGCAAGACCCACCATCCAGACAGCTGGGAAAGAATTCTCTGCAGTAACTCAGATCCCTCCCCATCTTGTGTACCATCAGCAGCCATTGGGGATATTTGCTGTCAGCAGCTGCAGATCGGCCCCAGGCAGCCATCTCTGGAGTGTGATTCAGCAGCTGCTTGCTAGCGGTCAGAACATGACGCCACGTGTCAGGATAGGAAATGAAGACGAATACAGTATCCAGTTAAAACTGTAGGGAGACTCAAGGGAGGTAGAATGCAATGACACAGGTTAGCCAGGGCACCTGGGCTAATACTTTTGCAAAAATTACCATGGAATCTTTGAAGACAAACAGACCAGGACTTCAGTTTTAGATCTCGGGTAAAATTTTCGAACGTGTCTAAACGACTTAGGAAGGTCATTGAATCTCACTGAAAGTCACTGGGATTTAGGCTCCTAAGAGCCAGATATTTAAAAGGTATTTAGGCACTTGGCCTAGATCCTCAAGGGTGTTTAGATGCTTAACTCCCAAGGCCTAAGTCACTTCTGAGCATGGGACTTAGGTTCCTAAGTCACTTATAGCATATTTAAAAATTGTATCTGTCATCTGAAAGGGCGGCAGCTCCAGTAAAACCATGTTGGGGACAACGTAGATGCATTATTACACGTCATTAATCTGTATTAAGTGCATGGGGTGAATAATGAATAGTTATGCCAACTGGCATTGTGTTTCCCACAGTGATGTTCACGCTTGTTCACTGGTATATTTCACAATGCAGTGGGACAGGACAACTCAGCAATTGGCATAAGTGGATAGGAAAGCTGTCAATGGCAAAGTACACTAATACTCTAGTACAAGCTGGGGCAGTACCTCCATGGGCTAGCACCTGGAATGCTAGCATCCAGACCAAAGAGAAGGTACAGAACAAGTTAAGGAATTGTATCTTAGGCGATGTATAAAATGCTTTCTAACTTGTGAGCAACCAGCCTATAAACATAAAGAGTCGTGCAGGGATATCTTTGAAGCACACCTTCTGTGTAAGGGCAACATGGTGGGAGATCAGAATGGCTTCTCTGAAGGAGGGTGTGTCTGGCTCCTTCTCATATTGTGCTGCTTCGTCTTTAGACAATAAATCGGGCTACGTTCAGTTATTTGGTCTCTTGAACATTTTTCAGAACAAACCGGGAGTCGTCAAACAAGTGGCTATTTTTTTTAATCAATAGATTGGTACTGACACAAAGGGAAGAGCGCCACCTATTGACTCACCTACACCACTTTCTGCAGCACCCTGATTTCCCTTCGGCTCTCCCATTCGAGGCTGGCTGGCCCTGACTCTGCTTAACTTATGAGATCTGAAAAGAAGAGCAAGAAAGAGGCTAAAGGAAGGAGGGGAAAGCAGTAGGAAAAGCAATTTCTCTTCTCTTGTAGGAAAAAAAGCCTGTGCTAAAAGTACAGGGCTCTAATTAGAGGCGATTTGGCCACAGCAATACGAGGAACATTGAAACACTTCTCAAGGATACAGGGAGAGGAAACAGGGCTAATCTCATGGAAAGGTGCAAGACAAGAGGATGGGTTAAAAGGAAAGCTGAGAAGAAAACCTCCCTCTTTGGAGCATGCGTAGTTCTTCAGAAGCGAAGGCTGGTGAAAAGCCTCCTAAGTCAGACAACATCCCAATAGGATCGCTGCGCCAGAATCACAAGAGGATTTCTGAGCCAGCCCTGGAAAGTTAAACGGAAATTAATAACAGCACGGACCTTCGGAAGATCTCTGATCTGGTTGTCGCCGATCATCGTCGTCTCTGAGCACAGCTGGGTGTGTAAGCAGCTTGTGTGCTGGAGAGGGAGGCAGAAGGAGGTGTGAGCCGAGGTGGGGTCTAGGAAAGAGAACGTGCAGTGACAATGCATGGTAAATATTGGGGCTGCTCGGTGCTGGGGGACACCGAACCCCTAGGGTGCCATAGCGTGCCAGGTGTACTGCGACGCGGTGGCAAACGCTGCAGGTGCTTCCCCCGCTACGCTTGTAGGCGCTAGCCCGGGTGGGTCCCAATAACCATGCAGAGCCCCGGCTAAGGGGAAGGGTTTTACCAGGGCTGGCAGGAAAGGGGACGGTTGCAGATCCCCTAGGAACAGTTTCAGTGAGCAGCAGTGGTTCTTGTGTGGGTCCTGGGGGAGTCCAGGCGAGAGTCGGGGCTCTCCAGGTCTCGTGCCTGGGATGCCTGCACCAGCCCGGTCTCTATTCCAAGCCAATAGGGGCCTGCACATTACCAAGCCTAGCTCGGTTAGTGGCTCTTATCGGTGCCCTCTGCACCGGCTCTCAGATCACCACCTGTCCAGGTTTCCCCAGGATTGTCCCTCTGTGGAGGTAGCTGGCCTGGGCTGTCTGTCAGGGCGCTCCCTACACACTGCCAGCCGGCCAGTTTTATGGGCTCGGGCTCATCCCAGACGTGCCTCAATGGTGGCACAGCCCTAACTGGCCCCCTGCCCGGCCGCTGCTGCTCCCCGCAGACCTGCGCCCAGCTGTAACATTGGACACTCGCTGCCTGATCCACACACGTCTCCCGGGGAATCTCTCTGTGGTCGGCTTCCCAGCAGCTGCTGCTTTCCAGCAGAGCCCGGCCAGTTCCTGTCAATGGGCTTTAGACACCTAAGTGCCTAAACCCCTTTGGAAAAGGATTTGTGCTCCTATATTAGCTAGGCATTGAGACACTGAGCACGGCAACACCTAAATTCCTATCAAACCTGGGCCAGAGAGATTAGCCCAAAGTCACAGAGGAAGTCTCTGCCAGAGCTAGGACTTGAGCCCCACTCTCCTAAGTCCTCAGCGAGAGTCTTAAACACAGGACGACCTTCCTCTCTACTGCAGGGGACTTAATTCAGCGCTCTCCATCACCAATCTGCAGCATGATTCAGTGGCAAGAGCATTTGCCTTACAACCAGCAGGCCTGGGTTCTGTTGTATTAATTTAGATGGACTATATGGGCCCAACAAACCCAAGGTGTAATGTTAAAAAGTAGCACTTTATCCGGGGCAATGCCATCTCAGCAAGAGATCCCTAGATCCTTCCCTTCTTCTCTTACAATGCATGAGCATCCGTACACCACCCTTGCTGAATTCTGTTTAGATGAAAGTGAATTGTTCATCAGAACAGGCTAAACACAGTTCTGCTGCCATTTGTTCAGACAATCAAAGGACAAACATTTCATTACCCCCGCAGTTAACACAAAAGTGATTGTAACACAATACCAGACATATTGACCATTTCCCATCATGCTCAGCACCTAGTTTGCTTATGTAGATACGGTGCATTATGCTGAACACTTAATTGTACTCATGCCAATACAAAGCTCATGCAAACAATGTGCTCCCCCTTTCAGCCGCTGAGCCGGGAAAGCCACTCAGAGCTTGATTATAATTATATGAAACAAACTTAACCAAAATCTATTAAAGTCCTCTTTAAAAGCGAGGGTATCAGTCAAAGCCTCTTATTTTGTGGGATAATTCTTCTTCGTAGGAAGGAAAAAGTTAGGATTTTTGCTCAGCTCCAACATGTGAAGAACAGTCACTATATTTCTGGTTTTGGCAAACAGGAAGACAGGAGGGGGGAAGAGACAGGATAGTAAAAACAGGGGAAATACGGCTTTTGTTGATGTCCTCGGGATTCTGGGCTGAAGGGAGTCACAGATGGATGCTCTGGGTTGACAGGTCAACCATAACTGCTGTTGCCCTGGGCTCTGCTTCATCTCCCAGCCTGGGGTCTGGGACATCATTGGGTTGGGCTGGTCCCTCTCAGGCAGGGCAGAGCCGAAGGGGGCATCTCGTCTCATTGTGCTGGTGCCATGTAGTACAGTTGTCCTCAGGATCGAATGAAAAGGCCGAGAGAGATGCAGAAACAGGACAGGAGGAAACATAATGGCCTCCCCTGCCCCCAAGAATCCCTCAGTCACTCCATCTGCCTCTCTTTAAGGGCCTCCAATAGCCTATCTCCTCCTTATTTTGTTCACCAATTAGGCATAACTTCCGACATGCCAAGTTTAGTCCATTAACTTTTGGTCCCATACCCTTTTGGTTAACCCACACAAAAAGTAAAGCCTTTGTGTTTAGACGAGCTCAGTCCGTCATTTATTTTAAACCGGTTTTTATAAATAATTTTATATAACAGGCTGAATTGAACTTTTGTTATCCTTTGCCATCAGGTGACTGAACCATCTTATAAACTTTCATTCCTTTCCCCACAGTTAGGCTCACAACCAAAATAGGCCTCAACTATTACAACAGTTCTGCCAGCTACCTGCTGGGTGAACTCAAGCAAATTGCTTCCCCTCAGTGTGCCTCAGTCTCCCCAGCTGTAAAATGGGATCAGTAATACCCACCTTGCGAAGCATGACAAAGGCGTGACAAAGCCCTGGCTGGAATGATTTAGTTGGGGTTGGCCCTGCTTTGAGCTGGGGGTTGGACTAGATGACCTCCTGAGGTCCCTTCCGATCCTAATCTTCTATGATTCTGTGTTGAGATCACCAGATGGAAAGCCCTGTAGACATGCTAAGGATTTATTATTCAGGACATTTGCATAAAAGCAGAGCGCGTGTTGCTTAGAACTGGACATGTTGCCCATTCCTCACCTAAAACAGCAAATGGGTCAAGCTACAGAAGTTCATTTCAGATCTGAACTTCTCTGAAGTTCAGGAAGGTTCAGCAGAACTAATGCAAAGGAGAACAACGTTTTCCCTGAGATCGCAAGGGCAGGGTCTCTTAGTGGCACAACTCAACACATGTCTGAGCAATTCAACAAACTGATCAAAAAGCCAGCCAAAAATGGCTTTGGGGATGAAATTCACTCTTGGGCAGAGAGCCAGCCCAAGATGTATGCATATCTTAAGTCCATCCTAAGCCCTCAAAATAGGGCCTAAATGGTCCATAGGTCTTGGGTTAGCTTTCTACATGGGGTGAATTTCACTATTATAGATTTTCTTGGTTAGAACGTGTGTATATATGTGATTAGATACTGGTATCTGTCAATCATCTCTGGTCTTCCTAGGGTGCTTGTCACCATGGTATAGAGGATACAAATGGTATCTCTCAGTCTAGAACTGTACTAGATCATCCAGCTGACAGCAAGAACTGGTCACCTACAGATAGGGTGACCAAGTAGCAAGCATGAAAAATCGGTATGGTGTGGAAGGTAATAGGTGTCTATATAAGACAAAGCCTCGAATATCGGGACTGTCCCTGTAAAATCTGGACATCTGGTCACTCTACCTACAGAGGTTGACTTTCAACAAATGATCAGCTACAACTGTGCTAGAACCAGTGGGGATGTACAATTCCGAACTCGGAAGTGACTTTCCAGGAGGTTGATTTCACTCTCTGCTTGCGGTTGTGTGGCTACACCCATGGGCCAAATTGTTAGCCGGTGTAAGATTGATATAGTGCCATTCAGGCCAACAGAGTTATGCAGCTGCATGTTACAGGCCAGATGCTCAGCTGGGGTAAACTGGTTCAGCTCTCCTGGCAAGACAAGCTTTATGAAGCATAACCATCTCTGGGTTGCGAATGTGTCAGCTGCTTAACAGAGAACAGCAACACTACGCCATGTTTCAGGAGAGGAAAGGAAGAGGAATACTGACAATGGAGCTGTGTCAATTTACACCAGCTGCAGCTGAGGATGTACATATCCAGACCCATGTGAATTAGAGCTGGATTAACCTGCTACGGAAGGCTCATTGCGGACACAGAAACACCGGTTAAAATATAAAGAATTCCCATTGGCAGGAGGGGTTAAGAACAAGGAGCAGTGGTCTCAAGTTGCAGTGGGGAAGGTCCAGGTTGGATATTAGGAAAAAAAATTTCACTAGGAGGGTGGTGAAGCACTGGAATAGGTTACCTAGGGAGGTGGTGGAATCTCCATCTTTAGAGGTTTTAAAGCTGCGGCTTGACAAAGCCCTGGCTGGGATGATTTAACTGAGGTTAGTCCTGCTTTGAGCAGGGGGTTGGACTAGATGACCTCCTGAGGTCCCTTCCAACTCTAATCTTCTATGATTCTATGCCATGGTTTTCCTCAATTAAAATACTCCTGCTCTTCTCCTCAGAGGCGTCTTTATCCTCAGTGCAAAAGAAAATTGAGAAATATGTTGTGTGAAATATCAGGACTAATTAGACCAAATGGTGCTCAGATGTGTTGCTGGTTTTCTGGGGCGGGCTCAGCAGTTCACCAGGCTTTCAGTAGCTTTCACTAATTAAGGCAGGTTCTTCAGATAGTAGCAGATGCCTACTGAGGCCATATCGCACAAAGGCTCGGCCACGGAGCCAGGAGAGGGAGCGTGTGTGCATGGCTGAAGTGCAGGGTGGTTAGGTGTGCAGGAGGCGTATGTGGAATGGAACAAGGTGCGTGTGTCGGGGACTGATGGGTGGTTAAAGATGTATGCGGTGGGTGAGTGTGTATGGCTGGTTGAAAGGCTGTGTATGTGATCAGGAGTGGGGTTGTGTGGGTTGGGGATGGCTGGGATGTGTTGAGGGTTAAGAATACACGTGGCAGATGGAAGTGTGTGCTGGGGATTGAAGGACAGTGTTCTCAGTGTGTAAGTGGCGGGAGCGGCTGAGACATACTGGTGGTCCGGGGCTATGCAGGAGGGATGGATACTAGACGTCTGCGTGAGAGAAGAAGAAGGCTGGTTTGGTGTGTGTGTGAGAGTGACAGAGACAGAGATGCCTGGGTGTGCTGGTGATTAAGGGTCTCGGGGAGAATAGTTATAATGAAACACCCTGGGTGCCATGCTGAGCAGCACAAGAATCCCAGTGTCTTGCAACTCTCATAAGATCAAGGCCCCGTATCTTCTGTAGCGAGGTCCCCGGATTCTGCGGTGCTCTGCTGAAAATCCTCGGAAGTCTGTGCCAGCTTCCCATATGTCAGACCCAGGAGGTTTGTACGGCATTAAACATACCAAGGGATAATACCGTCCCCTGCGTTATTCATTTGGAAACAGTAAGAGAAGCAAATTAGCCAGAGATTCCTGCCAAAATTACCAGCAGTGAAATCGTTAACATGATACTGCCATTAGGTCTCAGAGTCCACTGAGATGGATGGGCGTCTCAGAGTTCAGAGCTGGATCCATCTGAAGATCCAAGTGTTTGGATGTGGTGTTTCTGCTTTGTGGATAAGAATCCCTGTATGACGATGCCCGGCTTTGACTCGATGAAAGGGTGTTAACCCATTCACCCCCTGGGGCACCAGAAGCCCAAAGGCAGAAGCTAGTAGAGATAGTGGCCCTGGCTTTCCCAGCAGCCCAGCTCTCAGTTTGGCAGGGACTTCTACCCTAGCTGCAGTTGCAGCCTTCACACAAAGACGACACCCAGGGACAGACTAATACAGCCTGGCGGTGCTGCAATCACTAGAAGACAGAGCGCCAAAGCCTCACAACGTAATGTCATAAATACCTTGTCTGAGTGCATGCTGTGTCCCCTTCTAGTGGACGGTCCACATAGAGCATAACAACCTACTACAGATTCCGGCTCGAGCGGGAGAGGTGGTGAAGGCCGCGAGGTTCAAACCCTGCTGAGAATCCATGAACAGAGTTGCTATAGTAACACTCGACATCTACTGGGACAGGGCCGTAACCAGGGTGAGGTGAGCGGGGCAGCCCGCAAGGCCCAAAGCAGGGCAGAGGCGGGAAATGGGGTGGCGTGCGGGGTGGGGGGGCACACACGATTTCCGCCTTCCATTTAGCACAGAGGTTTTCAAACTGTGGGGTGCGCCAGGGGCTGGCGGATTGGAAGCAGGTGGGAGCTGTCTGCCCGCTCAGGCCTCTGGCTCTCCATGCTGTGGGAGCCGGGGCACTGGCTAGCTGCCCGGCAGCCCTCCCTGCCCTACTCCCTGAGATAAGTCGCCTCTGCATGGCCGGATGCTCCCCAGGAAGGGCGGGTGGCACAGCTGTGCCCCGAAGCGGTCTTGCACCGGCCCCTGCTCGCAGAGCCCGGCTGCCATGAGATGCCCCCTGAACTAGCGCTCGCCTTGTTACGGCACTGTGATGAGGCACTACTATATTAAATATGGATCTGAGGGTCGTGAGCCCCCAAGAAACAGCCCCATCATCCCTGAATTAACTTTATTCTGTCTCAGCTGCTACACACGCAAACTTCTGATCCGCGCTTAGCATCTCTGCCCCAAACGACAGTGGTTACACTGGCTAGACAAGGCTCCCGTCTGCTTTTTTGGCTTGGGTTCGTTCCATACACGCTTAGCTGACAGTTCCATTAAAGGGCCTGAAAATACCATAGCAGAACTAAAGCAATTATTGTAATGCAGCTTTAACAGGGTCTGTAATGAGACAGAATTAAAAATGTGCCAGCATCATCACAATCCGCTGTTCCCAGTGACCTTCCAGAGGTACTTTGCTTGGAAATGACAGCCAGCCAGGAAATCAAACAGCCCCTCTGAAAACGCCTCCTTTGCGGTGTGAAGGGTGGCTGCAGATGGATCGAAAATCGAAGCCAAGGCAGCTTCCTCTGAAGTTCTGTCTGGGCCTTGGAGTCTCTTTTGGACAGGGTGGTGGTTGGTTTTTGCAGACCAAAGCCCGAGTGCCATATCCTTGCCCCTTCTCCATCCAGATCTAAGCTTTGCTACTGATCCCATTTCTATCGCTGGCCAAAGCAAATCCCTGGATCCGAACAAGCCGGTGTTGCTGCAGGTCAGGGCGGTTGCACGGAGATGGGCCTGAGCAGGGAGGTGCAGCACTGAATCCAAACTTCTCCATACTTTGATGTGTCTCGGGTGGAGTGCGGCGGAAGTGGCTGTGCGGGCAGGCTTCAGGCATCAGAAAGGGTCTCCATGCTGGCTCTGCATAGGCTGTAAGGGGACAGGTCAAGGGAAGGACCAGGGGATCTGGGATTACGTGGAGCCAGCATCCTATGAGTGGCAAACACAGACATGCCAAGTGTCTTGCGCACGGTCACAGAGCGACAGAGCTGGGAGTAGTCCTTAGGTAGTCCTGGCTCCCAGTCCTATGCTCAGTTCTCCAGGTACCATTGCATTTCCAAGCTGTGTTGCACTAGCCCCAGGGAGAAACCTCTTATGTCCCTCCCAGGCCTAACAGAGACACTTCCTTAACTGTCTGCAAAGCATGCTGAGATGGGGCGAAAAGTGCTGGGAAACAGAATTAACAACACCGCCTAGCGACTTCCGTCTTCCCGGCCCCGCAGCTCCCCTTAATATCATTAACCATCATTGATATTAACGAAAGGCAAGAGACAATCAAACGGCTCCCGGCT
This sequence comes from Emydura macquarii macquarii, assembly GCF_026122565.2. Taxonomy (NCBI): domain Eukaryota; kingdom Metazoa; phylum Chordata; order Testudines; family Chelidae; genus Emydura; species Emydura macquarii. The sequence goes on along the minus strand of NW_027133607.1, from coordinate 5,527,284 downwards.
TGGCTCCTGGCAACCCCCCTGTCGCTGCCTGAAACATAAAGCCCAGTAGGAATCCTATCCGGCCAGGACTGGCAAGGAGCTGCCGAGCCCATCTGCACTGACTCTGCCTCCCCTGAGCGGCTTATGCAATTTGAGCTCTCTGCAGCCCATCTCGGCGTGCAAAGCACCTGTCACCACGCCAGCCTCCTCCCCCGAGTGCCAAGGAGATGCAGAAAGGGCACTTAACACCGAGGACTTGCACGTTACAGACCTCCCCTTCCCTCCCCTCCCCTTTCTGTTGCGGTTGCCAAGGCTCGTTAACACGCCGCATTTGTAATGAAAGGAGAGAAGCGCACAAGATGTGGCAGCCCAGCCCTAGCAGCTCTGGATGGATGGCAGGCCCCGTGCAGTTACATATTGCCGGGGCGTCTCTCAGGCTTTTCATGCTCTGGGCTGTTTTCTCTCTGCCTTCCTCCTCCGAACTTCCATCTGTTGTAGCCAAGCTGAGGTGTGAATTGTTTGACAAGGAAAATTCTCCACGTGCAGCCTCCCCACTGCATCCTCAGGCCGACCTTGGGCAGCGCGTCAATCTGTCAGCACCTGAACGGAGGGACCAGAGGAGTGGCTGGGACATCTGGGAGACCCAGACGATTGACGAGGAAGGTTCTGCTTGACCCCAGGCCCTGAGCTCGCCGTGCGTCTGCACCAGGCCCTGCCAAAAGTCATTGCTTGCTCTTGGAGCGTGTTAAAATAGGAAATGACAGCAGGCCTGGCTTGCGTGGAGCGCGGCGTCACTTGATGTTCCCTGCGAGGCACGTGAGAGTGCCCTTTGGAAAGTTTGGTCCAGATGGATGGTGTCATCCTGATTGCTAGCACGGGGAGCGAGACTTGGGAAGATGCGTAACTTAACCTTGGCATCTCTTTGCTTCACCCAGCCAGGGCTAACTGAAAACCTGCCAGCGAGCGGGGAGCCCATGTCCTTGGTGCTGAACGCCTAAGGGGCCTTGCTGGTCTGTGATCCATCCAGTACTAGATTTCAGCTGGGATGGAGGTACCCTGGATGTCCTCAGCAAATCATATTGCCTAGTGGTTAGAGCCTAACAGTGCAGGAGAAAGGAAGGTTATCTAGTGGTGATGTGATGGACCAGTTTACATCCATTTGTGCTAGCGACAGAGGTATAAATGCTTCCAAACCTTAGAGCTCAGAGCTTTGTGATCTAAGGATCAGATGTCATACGCCTACATTCCTTGGCATGACAGAACCAAATCTAGTCAACTCAGTCGTTGAGTCTTCCAAGGTTGATATGTGGGGCCCAATTTCCCATTACCCTGGCTTTATGCTGGTAGGACTCCACTGGAGTCAAACTGAAGTATTGTGGAGCAGAATCAGGCCCATTAAGCTCTAGACATAGGCCTTTTCCACCAAGACTTTAAAGGTTGGGTCCTGCCTGTTCAGTGACAATGTTAACCACCTAAGCACTTTTAAGCCCCAGCTATCCTACAAATGCAGCTGTCTCACACCTGGACACCACATGGTTTCGCCCTCATTTACTGATAAACATGGTTGCAATTTGTAGTGACTGGCCTGAAGCAGGACATAACCAGGCTAAAGTTTTAAGACTTTGGGTGCACAAACTTTATAATTAAGACCGACATTTGCAATGATTCCCTTATTCTGGGTGCCTCCATTTTTGGATGCCCAACTTGAGACACCTAAGATCTGGTTTTCAGGGGTGCTGAGTGGTGTCTGCAGCTCCTGGAGCTGTGGGTGCTCGTCACCTCTGAAAGTCAAGCCCCATGTGTCTCAAGCCAGGCACCCAAAATAAGGGGACCCTTTGGGATATTTACATCATAACACCTTCCATGTGAGCGCCTTAAAAGACTGTTACAAATATCCATTGATGAAGCTTCACAACGCAATTGGTCTGCTTTTCATTTACACTGAGGCCCTTCCACACTGCTCAAGCTATGTAAAGGGGCCTTAGAGTGATTACGCTTCAGCCATTATAAAGGGTTCTTTAGTGTATATGCAAATCAAGCCCATGAAGTGTACTGGTTCTAGTCAGTACCAGCATATGCCTTTAACTCTTCCTAGCAAGGACCTGGTGTTTGTCTGGCCCAGTTATATTGCATTGCAACACCATGTGAGAAAAAGCCTGCGGCACATTAGCTCAGGCTTATTCACACAGGGCTAGGAATCGAGGGAAGTGCCTGTACATGAGAAGGAACTGCGCACTGAACTGATTATCCCAAGCACAATGGTGTGAGGGGTAATCCTAGGAGAGACTAACCCTGCAAAGCTTATTATACGGACTCTGCAGACAGTGGAGGACAGTTGCTGCTTGCATCTGCGACATCATAGCTCCCTGACTATTAATAGGGAAGAAGAACAGCTGGGACAAGTAATTCCTATCTATAAACGCAGAGAGCATTAACTCCGGCACTCACTGGAGACCGTGCATGTTCAGGTGTGAGGGAGGTCCATCTATGGCCCCAGATGCACAGTTAACTGGCTCTAGAATAACACAGTTGACAGCGTCCTTCCTGGTGGATGTAATGTTTGAAGAGAATCAAATCGGATTTCATCTACTGCCATACCCATAATCAGCTATGCAGGCAGTAGATAAGCTCTGGGGTGGAAGGCACTAAGGAAAGTCCCAGTGTTGCAATCACAGTGGACCTAATGCTGTGAAATGCTGAGTACTCAAGAGCTTACAAAGTTCATAGCCTCTGTGCCAGTGACTTTCACTCCAACAGAGATAGATGTCCTGGCTCTTGTCAGAGGAGACACTGAGACGGTCAGGTGCTGTCTACTCCTCTGTCTGAAATATAGGAGAACTGGAGAAAGGCTTCCTAAACAACCAAGAATTGGACATGACAACTCATCTAAAAGCAATGAGGAAAAATTATGCCGGCCCCTGTGAGACAGGAGAGGAGTGGAAGAGATGGTGTTGCATAGTGGCCTGCCACCAGATTAGATAGGAACATAAGGGATCAAACCCCCAACACAGTGTAGATCAGTTTAGACACACCCAGAGCATGGGGCTGTGTCCCTGACCATTTTGGCTAATAGCCATTGATGGACCTATCCTCCAGGAAGTTATTTAATTCTTTCTTGAACCCACTTATACATTTGGCCTTCACAACATCCCCTGGCAACAAGTGCCACAGGTTGACTGTGCATTATGTGAAACAGTACTTTTATTTTAAAACCGGTTGCCTACTAATTGCATTGGGTGACTCTGATTTGTGTGTTATGTGAAAGGGTAAATAACACGTCCCTATTCACTTTCTCCACACCAGTCATGATTTTATAGACCTCCAGCCTGTCCCCCCTTCGTCATCTCCTTTCTAAGCTCAACAGTCCAAGTTTTTTACTCTTTCCTCATACGGAAGCTGTTCCACACCCCTAATTATTTCTGCTGCCCTTCTCTGTACCTTTCACAATTCTAACATATATTTCTTGAGATGGGGAGATCAGAACGGCACACAGTATTTAAAATGTGGGCACGCCAGGGACTTATATAGTGGCATTATGATATTTTCTATCTTATTATCTATCACTTTCCTAATGGTTCCTTACAGTCTGTTAAGCTTTTTTGACTGCCTCTGCACATTGAGTGGATGTTTTCAGAGAAATATCCATGATGATGCCAAGATCTCTTTCTTGAGAGGTAACAGTTAATTTCGAAGCCATCCTTTTGTATATATATCTGGGATTATTATTTTCTGGTGTTCATTACTTTGCATTTATCAATTTCATCTGCTATATTGCTTCCCAGTCATCCAGTTTAGTGAGATCTCTTTCCAGTCAGCTTTGGACTTTATTTTCCTGAGTAATTTTGTATCATTTGCAAATTTTGCTACTTCACTGTTCATCCACTTTTACAGATTATTTATGAATACATTGAACAGCACTGGTCCCCGTGCAAATCCTTGTGTGACCTCACTATTTACTTCTCTTCATTGTGAAAACTGACCGTTTATTCCTACCCTCTGTTTCCTGTCCTTTAAATGTTACTGATCCATGAAAGGACCTTCCCTCTTATCCCATGATTGCTTACTTTGCTTAGGGGCCTTTGGTGAAGGACTTTGTCGAAGACTTTCTGAAAGTCCAAGTACACTATAGCAACTGGATCACCCTTGTCCACATGCTGTTTGACTCCCTCAAAGAGTTCTAACGATTGGTGAGGCATGATTTCCCCTTTCTCTTCCGTAACATACTGTATTCATCTATGTGTCTGATAATTCTGTTCTTTCCTGTAGTTTCAACCAACTTGCCTGGTACTGAAGTTAAGCTTACTGGCCTGTAATTGCCAGGATCGCCTGTGGAGCCTTTTTAAAAAAATTGGCGTTACATTAGCTTCCCGCCAGTCATCTCATACAGAAGCTGATTTAGGTGATAGGTTACATACCACAGTTAGTAGTTCTGCAATTTCACATTTGAGTTCTTTCATAACTCTTGGGTGGATACCATCTTGTCCTAGTGACTTCTTACTGTTTAATTGATCAATTTGTTCCAAAACCTCCTCTATTGACACCTCAGGCTGGGACAGTTTCTCAGATCTGTCACCTAAAAAGAATGGCTCCAGTTTGGGAATCTCCTCCCCATCCTCTTCAGTGAAAACTTACGGAGTTAACTGTCTGCAGCACTTGCCCACCTTTCGAGTTCTGTAATGTGATTCACAGCAAACACCGGAGTTAGCCGGGAGAAGAGCTGGAAAAGGCAGAAGATACTTGGCTGAAGATACTTGTTGAAGTGGGTTAATTTATTAGGGAGGAAATGTTACAAAGGGGCGAATGCTGATGTGTTTTGTGTCACTCCAGGCCTCGGTTAATTCATGTGTCACGATGCCGTATCTGCATTAAGATATGCTCTTCAGAATCAGGCTTTGTTGTCATAATAAAAAGGGGGGGGGGAGCTAGCCATGAGAGCAGGTGAAAAACAGCCTTTCAGCAGAGTTTTCACTCCAGAGAAGATCGATGGGTCTCTGCGGTCGCTCTTTTCTAGGCCATATTCTTTTTATTCCTGGCCATGCACTAGCGTCTGAAGTACAATCCTGGAGAACACGTTGTGAAGCTCACGTGTCTTCTTCAGCTGGTGTCTGAAGCGGAGGGTAATAATAGCAACGTGATGGATGCCGGCAGTGCCACTTGTCTGTCAATCAGTGTGTTGCTGATCACTGCAAAGGCATAACTGATATCCTCAAAGGCAACACCTGTTCAGGGTCGGACTCAGTTCTCCTTCCCCCACATCCACCTCCCAGGACTGCAGGTCAGTGCCAGCCATGCAGTGCAGCTGAGAGCAGAATCTGACACAAAGAAGACCGCCAGACTTGATTTTGAGGTCTGTTTATTATTTGTCATGCGGTACAGGGGACTCGCCACTCGTTGTGCTGTTTCATGGCTAGGAGCAGCACTGCAGGGTTTCGTTCTCTGTAGTCCATCCGCCCTGGTCCATTGGTGGTCCTTGTTTGCCTTGGGACTCGGGTCTCTAGCCAGGTCACCTTCGGTCTTAGGGTTTTCACCCAAGAGTGCCAGGCTCCATAGTCCTTCTTTAATAAATCCCAATGTTCTTTTTTACTTTTCTAAAGGACATGAGACTGCAAACTCGGAGCCCGAGTCTCTTCTCAGATACACTGCCAGAAACCCACTGAAACAGCTAGGTTGCGCTGGCGCACATGGAAGCAGAAGTGGGACCACCTTTGCAAATTTTCACAGCGTTAAAAAAGTAAGAGAGAAAAGACCCACTGTGATTGGAGGAAAATGCAATCACAAGTACACCCAAGAAAAAGAAGCTATGGCCCAAATGCCCCTCTTGTCCGCCCCATTCGTTAAAGATCTTTGCAGTGTAACAAAGAATGAAATCTGCCCGTGGGTTAAAGACCTTTGCAACAGGGTAATTAAGAATGAAATCCGCCTCTCTGTCTCCGTTCTGTTTTCTCATATACCATTGCAGTAGTGTTTGTTGAACTGGAAATGGTGTTTTGTTAACCCTAAAAGCAATTTGCGGCTATTCTGACTCCATCAATAGTGCTCTAACCTCGGTGTATGTCTGCCACTGATCAGCAATCAGAACCCATCAACTGTGTGTCATAGTGCCCATACAGCTAAGGGAGGCTCACCTTTAGCTCAAGGAGACAGATCTGAGTTCTTTCCCACTATCAACATGAAGCTCTGAGTGGCCTTGGTGTGCAGCATAGACAGAACCATTGAGTCCTAGGTGGCCACGGATTGATTACACTGTATGCATGGAATGTGTCGCCCCTGAGCGTGCAGTTACCTGTGTAGGTAATGTGTCTGGTCTGTCACACTGTCATCCTCAATTTATTTATTTTACGTGGTTAGCTAGGAAAATGAGATTAACGTGACAGCTGGTTTCCCAGAGGCCCCTGAGGCAGCGACACACAGTCATGTTTGTGGAGTTGCAGCTGTGTTCACAGTGAAATGAACATTAGACATGAAAGTCATTCAGGCTGGGGGTTCAGTTTTCCAGGAACCCGCATGAAAACCCTGCAGTGCTTCTTATGGGAACTGGGAGGGAATTCCCAGTCAGATTTTGTACATGGACAAGATAGGACAACGTCCTCCACACTGGATCACAGCCTGGCTAATCGGCTCAGCCAACCAGTGCGGCTCGCACGCTAACATCAATGGCAGTCCTGCGGATGTAGGGGGAGTCAAATATCAGGGACAAGATCTAGAGCCAGCTCCTCTTCTGGTGTTAATCATGACTTCAATGGAGCTATTCTGGTTTACACCAGCTGAGAATGTGGCCCCTGCTGGGTGGGTCTGAGGGGAATCTCCATTAGCTCTTAGCACTATAGATCATCTGACACAGAGTGGAGCAGTTTGGATTCCATCCAGAAGGGGGCAGCAGCACCTAGATAACCTAGCTAATTTATCACAGCATAAAGGAGATACATGTTGTGTAGCTTACCTTGTACTCAGTGCAATTTTGTTTCTAGCCTAAAGCATCCTATACATGACTGTAAAAAATGTCGGAGGAGCATTGCTTGCAGCACTAACCTCCATGAGCCATTATGGCAAAGCCTGACATGCCTCCAAGATGACCTGCACACATCTGAGGTCACTTCACAGCTATGCGCTGACTGTCCAATACAGCCAAAGCCAGAGAGAGATTCTGCCTGTAAATGATCCCAACCACGCCTGTCTCCCTCCCTTTCATCGGGAAATCCCAACTGTTCCCTTTGCTGTGATACCCCTGCCCCCAGCCTACCCATTTCTAGCTTTCATGGAATTGCACTGGATCAAAACATGGAGCTAACCTATCTCAGAGGGGAAGAGAGATGGCATTGGTTTAGCACATGGGCTGGTTCTGATGATCATCATCACTGCTGAGCACTCTGCTCTCCAATGCAAGGAAGATGGGCTTAGCACCTCTTTCTGTCGTGGTGCTGATGGTATGCTTTAAAGAGCTACATCACAATCCTGAGCCTCCGTGGGATGACACACAGAAACTCCAACAGGCGTTTGAGTGAGGGCTGAATGAGTCTCAATATGGCCCATGTGGTTGTCGGTAGGTATCAGACAGATGTCCCGGAAGCTAAATTTAGATTATTCAGAGACAGGTTTAAGAGATTCTGTGGTAGCTTTCTCTGAAATGCTTCCAGTTTAACCCCCACGGCCAGCTAGCCAGGGTCTCCATGTGTGGATGGTGTAAAAAGGAGAGGAGCAGATTAGGCACTAGGGAACCTGTTGGAAAAGGGACAGATTCTGTCTAAACCGATGTGGAACCAGGTTTCTGGCAGGGAAAATTAACAAGGTTTGGAGGACTGCAAAGCGGTTGAAAAAGAAGAGGCAGGCAGCCAAAAATATAAACATCAAGGCAGAGATTTTCAATGCCACCTAATGGATTTGGGATATCCAATTTCCATTCAAAGTACCTGGAACTGGGTTGCCAATTCCCATGACAGCTTTGAAAATCTCAACCTTAGTGTTTGTACCCCAGTCATTGGCCTCTGATGCTTTCCCAAATCCCAGAGACCAACAGATTGCCTACTCTGCCCTCTTTCACACTCCCTCACGTCTTCCAGATTCAATCTTCAATACATTTTTATTCTTATTATTAATTCTTCTTTCTATCAGTTATTATTGAGGGAAAGCCGGGTCTAAGGGTCTGTCTAGATTAGTGAAAATCACACCCACTCAGCGTGGTGCTTTGGCCCCGTCTGCTGTTGGCTAGGCCATAGAGAGATTGATGAAGTTGATACAACTGTAGCTGAGAGAACTGGCAGTAGGGGCTCATGTATTAAGAATCAAAGGGGCCCCCATTCAATTCCTGCTGCTGACAACCTAGCGGGGGCACTGGTCTATAATAGAAAAAAGAGGCTGTGGTTAGGTTGAGATTAGCTGACCTTGATTTTGCCCTACACTACTTTTACTGTAAGGGCAGATTAACACCTTTTACTTCCATTTAGCTCTAGGGTTGACCACAATCAGATGAATTGCGGTAAAAAAAAGTGTACCTACATCTACGCTAAGGAGGAAGTCCAGGGTAGCTACACTGTGTTAGCTTATCTCAATTTAACCTTGCCCATTTTTCCTAGTCCAGACATACTCTAAAAGAGGGATCTTCATCTGATGTCAGCCAGGTTTGTGACCATTCTAAGCTCTTGGCGGAGGGAGTTTTCACAGCCAGGGGCAGCTGCTGAAGAAGCTCTGTCCCCCACTGCCACTAGCCTCAATCTTGTGGACGGCTCCGTTATTCTGGAGAAACACTTCAGCTTGGTACAGCAAGTCTTGAGACACAGAGAGAGAAGCGATCCCTTAGAAAGCTCGTGGAGTCTTTGAAGATCAAGATTAGGTCTTGGAAGAACAAGACCAAAGATCAAAGCAGTGGGGTGCCATGCTCTTGATAGACCACGGCTGCTTAGCAGGTGAGCTTGTTCTACCGGGTGAAACTCTTTCAGTGACGCTGGTTTCATTCCCAGGTACCGTGTTGCAAAAATCAAGCCTGAAAGTCACCATTGCATTGGTCACCATCACTGTGCCCATGCCCATCACAAAGCGGTGTAGTCTCAAGGCCAGCAGAATTGTTATTGTATAGCTGATGCTACTGGGGTATCCAGTATCAGTGAGCAGCCCTAGGCTGAGTACCACTTGAGTGATGGTAGGTAGCAGAGGTCTTCCTTGGAGGGTGGATACTGTGTTGGCTAGCTCTTTGATACATTCCCCTCTTCTCACCAGCACCAGGTCATCATGTCCATATTGCAAGATTTGAACAGTGCCTATTAGGCAATGCATTTAAAAGCAGCAAATCATTTCACCTTCAACAAGAATGTGGACAAATTAGAAAGGGTTCAGAAAAGGGCTACAAGTGTGGTTTAAGGCCTTATAATGAGAGACTGAAGAAGCTCAATCTATTTCATTTCTCCAAAAGGTTAAGTGGTGACTTTGATGTACAAGCGCCTACATAGAATCATAGAAGATTAAGGTTGGAAGGGACCTCAGAAGGTCATCTAGTCCAACCACCTCAAAGCAGGACCAACCCCAACTAAATCATCCCAGCCAGGCTTTGTCTACCTGGGTCTTAAAAACCTGTAAGGATGGAGATTCCACCACCTCCCTAGGTAACCCATTCCAGCGCTTCACCACCCTCCTAGTGAAAAAGTTTTTCCTAATATCCAACCTAGACCTCCCCCACTGCAAGCTGAGACAATTGCTCCTTGTTCTCATCTGCCACCACCAAGAACAGCCTAGCTCCATCTCCTTGAAACCTCCCTTCAGGTAGCTAAAGGCTGCTATCAAATCCCCCCCTCACTCTTCTCTGCAGACTAAATAAGCCCAGTTCCCTCAGCCTTTCATAAGTCATGTGCCCCAGCCCCCTAATCATTTCATTGCCCACCCCTGGATTCTCTCCAATTTGTCCACATCCCTCTCTGTAGTGGGGGGCCCAAAACTAGACAATACTCACCAATGCTGACTAGAGGGGAATAATCACTTCCCTTGATCTGCTGACAGTGCTTCTACTAATGCAGCCCAATATGCCATTAACCTTGGCAACAGGGACACACTGTTGACTCTCATCTAGCTTCTTTCCACTGTAACCTCCAGGTTCTTTTCTGCACAACTGCTGCTTAGCCAGTCGGTCCCCAGTCTGTAGCAGTGCATGGGATTCTTCCTTAAGTGCATGGGGAAGACATTTCTGATAATAGACAGTTCTTTAATTTACAGAAAAAAGATATAACAAGATCCAATAGTTGGAAGCTAGACAAATTCAGACTAGAACTAAGGTGCAATATTTATTTATTTGTTGACCGTGAAGGTAATTAACCAATGGAACAACATACCTAGTCGTTCCTGAAGTCTTTAAGTCAAGACGGGGCATCTTTCTAAAAGATATGCTGTAGCTCAGATAGAAGTTATGGGACTGATGCAGAAATCCCTGAGTGACATTCAGTCCATGATCATAATGGTCCATTCTTGCTTTCAAATCTACATACCCATGCATGCCACATAGGCCAGAGAACTGGGGTGACTATCTGCCCTGTTTTGGCAGGCCAGTCCCCATTTTAAGCCCTGTTACAGGCATCCCAATTTTTTTGGGCAAAACTGGGCATTTGTCCCATTCGCTCCTGCCAACTGATCGTCCCCTGGCAAGAGCCCCCTCGTGGGGGGCAGAGGAATGTTTGGGGAGACAAGCGGTAACACCAGCCCCATGCGGCAGGACTTGGGTAAACAGTGATGCCAGACGGCTCAGGCCTGCCCTGCAGTGGGAGGAGGGGGCCTGCTAAGGCCAGCCCCACGTGTGGGGAGGGGCTCAGGCCAGTTGGGGAGGGGTTTTGGCGAGTGGCTCAAGCCAGCTTTGCATAGTGGGGGGTCCTGGGTGAGCCCCACATGGTGGCCCATTTTCCCTTTGGGAAATATGGTCGCCCTACAGAGAGTAGCCATCAAGTGGGAAGAAACTTCATTGAGAATTGTCCTGAACTAGTGGCCTGGGATCATGAGGCCATATGGTATTGCTGACCCCCTAAAACATCCGACTCCCGTCCCCCGTTCTCTTAACTGCCATTCTCTTCCTCATTAAAGAATGGTCCTTTCAAAGCCAGAAGAAAGCACCTGAGATGAAGGGGGTCAGAGCTCTGAGGTGGTACCTGGGCCCTTTGAACCTGTGACAGCCACAGTTCAGAAAGCTGATTTCTTTTCTTAACCTAGTTTGCAGACTAAGCCAGAAGCTCCCCAATGCTCAGATTTGGACCGTTTTTTATTTGCAGCACATAAAACGTCAATGAACCAACAGGACCAATCCCCTGGTCTCTCTCTCTTAAAATACAAAGGGGAGCTAAGAGCTTGGGTGATCGTTGCTAGGGTCGTCTGGGTGTATCTCACTAAATCAATTCCCTGCCAATGCAGGGCCTCAGGCAGTGGTGCACCTGGGTCCCTCCTGTTCTGGCCCCGTGGCACGCAATAGCTTTTTTTCCTGAGAGCCGTAATACTTTGTTCTAATTCTGGTTGTCAGGGTGGCGTTAGTGGCCTGTGATATGCAGGGGGTGAGACTAGATGATCTGGTGGCCTCTGCTGGCCTTAAACTTTATGTGTCTATGAAATTCTAGCCCTTTTGAAATCAATGGGAGGTTTGACTTCAGTAGGGCCAGGCTTTCACCCCTTGTCTTGCCCCATCAGAAGGAGAGAAGGGGTGTGTGGTCTTCTTTGTCTTCCCAAGGAATGGAGAAGGGCAGGAGAGGCGGGGCTGGGCCATGGCTCCGATATGGACAGGGCCTCTACCAGGGCTAGACCAGGCTGAGTCAGCTGGTCCCCAGACAGCTCCTCCGTCCTGACAGCAGCTGTCCTCTGCCAGTCAGAGCAGCCTGTTGTGGGGCCTGGCCCGCCAGGTAGGCCGGCCCGGCCCTGGATATATGTTCCAAACTATTCTGCAATGCTGCGTGCGTGGGAATTGCTAGCTGCATTTTGACATTGTTTCCATGGTAACTGATACACTTCAAAGTGGCGACAGCAGAGGGAGAGTTAAAAATGAGACAAAAAGCCCCCCCCCCATACACGACACGTCAACTGCACTGTGGGGCGGACAGGGCTACGGCCTCGGAGTGAGCGCTCGTTTGTTTGCAAAGCCCTCGGTGACCCAGATGCCACAATGCTGCCCGCTGCATTGCCCCTCCTCACCGTGTCGCAGCATCACTTTGATGGGGTGAGCCTGCGCTGGGCGCTGGGGATTTGAGAGCCAGCACTCTTCCTTCTCGGCCAGTGCTGGACCAATGCCCGTGTGGGATGCGATGCTCCCTGGAGTAGCAAAATGATTCTATGTAGTCAGCACTGACAGACCCTAAATGAGATCATGGCCCCACTGCACTAGATGCTGCACACACCTCCGGTAACACACGGCCGCAGCCTCAAAGAGCTGGCAATCTAAACGGACGTGGTAAGTGTTACTACGCCAGCCTTACAGAGGGGGAACTGAAGCACTGACAGAGGAAGTGACTTCACCAAGTTCACACAGAGAGTCTGCAGCAGAGCCAAGACTTGAACACGGATCTGTTAGGGCCCCAGCTAGTGTCTTAACTTTGCTCAGTTTCTTAAGAGAGGCCAAGACCACATTGGTCTCCTGAAATGAGGCCACCTCCAAGGTGTGTTGTGAGGCTAAATGCCTGGCTAGTAGGAAGCGCTTAGCGATCCTGGGAGGGGAGGTGCTAAAGGAGTGCAAAGTGCTATTATAGACTAGAATATAAACCCTTCACTTGACAATTCCCTGTTCTCTGCACGCTGCCTGTCTCTGGCAGCAGCAATATCAAGCCCCAATTTTCCTCTCTCCCGGGAGCACTTGTTAATGTGCTAAGAGACAACACGGTGCTTGAACCCATCAGCATCTCTTGCAGCCCAGCCCCGAGTAGTTAATGGTGGTTGTGTTTTCATTCGGTGCCTGAAGGGGTGTCTGGGTTTCATAGCCGGGCTATGTACGTTTGCTGCAGGATGGAATACGAAACATCTCTGGAAATATACAAACCACAAACATCTTGGCTTCCACTGGGCCTACCCTGTACCAAGGTGAGAAACACACTAATCTCTCAAAGCACAGCATGATCATTTAGTCCATTAACAGCTCCCCCGGTTCAGAGGGAACCTGGGTGTCAATGATATTGCTGCTGCTGGCAACAGCTGTCCCTAGAGAGTTGAGAGTACAGACTAGATAATGTATTTATCTTAAGAGCAGAGGGGGGAGAAGGGGAAGCCACAGAGGCCAGGGAAAAAAATTATGTCTAGGTTTCAATCTCCTTAATCTACTATAAAGAAAACAAGTCTCAGAGCAATGGGGGGAAAATAGATCAGTCTATAGGCAGAGGGTAGCCTCCTCCACTCTGCTTAATTGATTAATTCCTTCATAGCAGAGTGATCTGTTTGATGTGCCTTTCCATGAAAGCAGTTCGGAAAGTTCATGGGAGTTAATCCGTGAAGATGGCTGGAGTTGCAAAGCCAGCCATCTGATTAAAGGATGAGTCTCTCACTTACGGCTCAGCTGCTTTCAAAGTTGTTGTGAAAGTCTTTGTTACCCTTCACATTTCCAAGTTAATTTCTTGGCACTGGGGAATTTTAAGGAGATTGTTATTAGAATTTTTATTGGAATCAAAATGAGCGTAAAAGAAATTCAGGGGAACCTGAGGAAAATTACACACACCACATCACATGAGCCAAGATAGGCAGATAACATACACACACTTTCTCTCTCTCTCTCGCTCCCTCTCTGCATCCCCACTCCCCGCCGCAGGTCCCAAATTCAGCCCTGATCAACGGCCTTCTCTGTACTGGGGGTTTGCTTTGAATTCAGTCACTGTTGTAACAGCACTTGTGCACCCCTAGTGCAGACGGGCCATGCCATTATTTCCACCAGGGTAGGTTACCCTTGCTTGTAGCCAGGTTTAGTTGAACCAGCCAAATATCAGTTTATTGCAATTGATCCTGTCTGCACCAGGACTTTGCACCGGTGCAGCTTACATCAGCAGCTGCATCAATGGGTGAAATGAGGGCAAGTCCCCAAAGTAGCCAAGACCCATCTCCATTGAGTTCGGTGACCCATTCCGTTCATTTTCCAGCTGCCCAATGGAGGCACACTGAGCTGGCTTTCTATCCTGGACTAGCACAACGCGTAGCTGTTAGATCTCACCAGCCAAGCGCATTAAGCAATGTCAGGCTCAGGGATTACCTGGAGGACACGCCTCTGAGAAAGTGCAAGAGGCAAAGGAAGTGGTCTCGGGGGTTCAGCAGGGGATACCCTTCCCTCAGCGTGAGTGCTGAACCAGTGCACTGGGAGCACTGACTTTCTGATCGGTTGTGAAACCGAGGCCCTGGGCACTGGTGGCTAGTAAAGATTCCTGGGCACATTTCACAAAAGCAGGGCTGCTAACCACAGTCTCCCTCCTGCTAAATGCTCTCTGGGTCCCTGGTAACTACATTTCTGCCCAGGCACGTTTCCCTTGAATTCTCCATGGAATCCTCCTTCACTTCCGGTCCTAAACTGTTGCAGGGTGGGGCTGCGCACCCTTAAACAGCTACTGTATTCCACAGCAGAGGTGGCGTCATTGCAGCAGTGTTAACTGTATATACGTTTTAAATTGCGCAGGAATCCCTTGGGCACTGTACAAACATAAGCTCCAGTTGGGTTAACAGTGAAAGTTTCAAAACTTGGAAGGCGTCCTGTCGTCTTCCTTTCATCTACAGCTCACTTGTACCATAACGCACTGGGAAAGCATTCGTCGTGTCACCCCCTGGTGGCTGGCCCACTAAAGGATAACAGCCTTCTGCTGCTACCAGCTGATAGGATTATTCCTTTAGCTTAGGTGGTAGAGGTCTGTGTTAAAGGTCTCAGGTTCAAATCAATATATTACACTTTATTTAATTATTACACTCACAATATATTACAATATATATTACAATATATTCCACTTTAATTGTTACAAGCTATTACCTTTTTCCAATCTGGCAAACACTTGCAGTTAGCTTAGAGCTAGCGCCAGGTAGAACAGCAAACTGGGATGATGATGCTCGTCAGTCCCTGATCCTCTCCCCTCTTTCCTGTGCCATGCAGCGCCATGCCATGCCATCCCCACTTTGGCCCACCTGATAGTAGTAGCGGAACAAAAAGCAGCCAGCCAAGATTTCAGCACCCAGGAATGATCCTCCTGTGATGAATCATTCAATGAACGCCCATTGCTTTGTGGCTGCACCAAATATTAGCAAATTTGCTTTCAGCACCATGGTCAGAACCTGGACGGGAAATGGATGAAAGGAAGAGCCCATGCTTTTCTTTGTGCTGAACTCCTCCAACCCCCAAGAAGGGGACGAGTGCGATGGACCAGTCCTGTCGCTCTTTGTGTCTGCATCCCTTCCAGCTAGATCGCTGTGATGTACGGTGCTCTTCCATCCAAATATGAGCCAGGCCTGACCCTACTTAGCTGAGGAGAGCTCTGCCCAAGGCGCATTAGCTCCAAAACAACTGGCAGCCACTGACTGCCCCAGATGAGAATTCTACACTGGGCTAGGTAAGGCTATACAATGCAGCATGGCCTAGTGGCTAGAGCTTGGGTGTGGGCATAGTAGTCTCAAGATCTGGGTTCTGGAGTCAACTGTGCCCCTCCCTTCCTGTGGGACCTTGGGTGAATCATTTTGCTGCTCCATGCGTCAGTTCCACACCTGTTCCGATACTGAGCATCCTCAGTGAAGTGCAGTGAGATGTCTGGGTGAAACAGGCTGCCAGGGTGCAAAGCATGATGATGTTGCCTTTTCAGTAAACTATGATTTTTTAGTTCAGTTGAGTTAAGCACCCAGCAACCCTTGGGTAAAAGAGTTGGTGTGTCAGACATTAGGCCTCATCAGTTAGCAAAACAACCAGGGGCTGTGCTATTCCACCCATCACTCCCTTTGGTGATCTAAGAAGCAATGTCCCAAACAGCCTGATGCTAGTACGCGTGTGCTGGCTCAATGTGGGTGATGAGACCATGGGCTGGGCCTGTTTCTCCAGCAATGAATTTGCAAGTAGATATCAACACCAGAAAACAGATGCTGCATTTTCTCTATTTGCCACCTCTTTATTCCCCATTTTGTGGTACGTTTGTCCTGTTTGGTCTTCAAGGAAATGAGACAGGCCTTTAACAGCGACGGCCACTCCAGCCCATCTCAATTAACATTTTCACCATTCCCCAAAAGGACAACGCTTGCCATCTAGAATGCCACCTCTGAGACTTACAAAGAGGCCTGGGTATTTTCTTCCTTCCAAAGATTCTCTGCTGCTAAGAGGCAATGGATGAAGGGATATTGTGACAATGAAAGCTTTACTTCATGCTTTACATCTCAAATGTTTCCACAGGTTTTCCTTTTCCCCCCTGTATCTCCAATAAAAGGCTTGAAAGATTGGAATGGTGGTTGTTTGCCATGGTACTAAGCAGGATGGGGTGTCTGTATTCCAAAACCTTGTTTAAAAGAGTTTAATGTTGGCCGCTGACAGGGTCATGTTAACACCTTTGACTCTCTGGACCCGTTTATTCCATTGAAATGACTACAACAGTCCATCGACTGACATAATAATAATAATTAGAGCCACAAGCACAGTCGCTTTAGGCTGTTGGTTCAAATCCAGACCAGGTCAAGACCAGACCAGGTTGACCAGACCAGGTCAACCCCCTAGCGATGCTTCCCCCAGGTTAGGACTGAGACAGATCAACTGGGCAGCGTGTGAAAGTTTGCACTGAATTTTGTACCTCTCCAGTGCCTACGCAGAAGGCTGCAGAGCTGTTAGTCCTTGTCTTTCATCGACAGTCACACCATACATACATCCTACATATAGGAGTCAAGGTTTGGATTTGGTTCAGTGAAGAAGTCAGGAGTATGAACGACCATCCAAATGTATGGTGTGGAAAATCTCACAAGAATAAGCTGTCTCCAAACATATCTCCTGCTTCCCCCGGTGCTGGAAATACCGTGTGATATGATCCCTCCCTTGGTATTTTGACATCTCGGCTTCCAGTCGCCTCCAGAAATGCATCACAAGCAAGAACAATGGTAAGTGGTGAGTGTGAAGCAAATTTTTCCGAACCTGAAAAATAGTCTTGGTTTCCAACTGCCATTTTGGCTGGATTCTTATTGTGTCCAGATTGCTTTTCTCATCCCAAATAGTCATCTCACAAGATCCAAAACCCCCGCGTCATCTTGTCAGTAGCCACGGCTGGCTAGCTCATTGAATCTTCCAGCTAAATTTGTAGTCGCCTCATTTTTCAGCAGCTCAGTAAATAAAAATAATGTAGAGAAACCAAAAACGCCCTTTAAAATACAACAGCTAGGCATCTGTTAAACTAACCTGTCTGCCTCTCTCCTGCTGGCCTTAGGGTGAAGGGTTAAATGCCACTCTCTCCGTCCAGCTGAAGACACCCTAATTGGCACCATGTGTTTGCCCTTTTGGAGTGAGAGTGTGTGTGTGTGTGTGTGTGGCGGAATTCCACACATCCCATTCACTCCCTTGTGTCTCTGCTTTGAAATCCATCCTCCGTTGAGGAGACATTAATGGGGCCCTGCCTGGACTGAGACCAACAGCAGCAGTTGTCAATTAGAGCCTGGTGGGTGTTTCACCAGGATCTTCCCAGGTCCGTTTGTTTCAGACTTTCCTCCTGTTCTCTGCGTCAGTGTGATTCGTTCGTCCTGCCTTCCCCCCTGGTTTACTTCCTCTCTTTTTTGGAATCTGGCTGAATTCTGCACAACAGCATTTGGGAACAAGGGTCCCAGTTCCCGATCCCATTATGTCCCGTCTTGTTCTCCATTCATGAACATTCACGTACGTGGGTTTTCCTCCAACACCGCAGTGCTTTCTCTGTGACAGACTGGCACCAGTAGCCTCATGGTGCGTGCAACAATAGCTTTGTGTTCAAAGCAGCGACGTAGGAAATCTGGGTTCAGTTCCCACCACGGATTCCAGGTATACTCTTGGTCAAGTCACTTAAGCTCTTTGTGCATGAAGGGGATAAATGAGAAGCCACGTTGAGGTTTTGTTACTAACCCAGTCACACTATCCACTTCCCCATTTGGTGAGCTCGCAGCAGTGCGACTCCCAAACAGAGAGACGCTCTTGGAAATATGCATCCACAGGGCATTTCAGTTTCCTTCCAGGTTTCCTTTTAATTACAATATTTATTTTTCACACGAGTTTAGCACTTGTGAAAGGTGCCAGATTCACACCCTGGAGAGCAAACTCCATGCATTATCCCTAGAATGGCAACGGGTAACAGCCGCAGCCGAGCACGTTTCCCCCAACCCACCATGGAGCCATAGCCCTAAGCAAGACAGGACATCTCCAGGTGAGAGGGGAGCTCAGACCTCTGGCACCCATTCAGTTCTTGGATTCTCTGCTGAGGTGGGGAGCCAGTTCCAATGAGATCTGCTGGGAATTGGACTGAGACCCCCTCAGTCCCGTTCACACAGGTCCAACAGGCACTGGAGAGATGCAAGTTGATCCAAACTGGAGAAAGGCTAGCAAGATTGCTCTGCTATCCATGCCCCACTAGCAAGAACCTCGGGGGTGGGACACCATCCTGGCCTGTTTGATACACCGGGCTGGGTTCTTCCCAGACTAGCAAAAATGCAGGCTGTTTTCCAGGCTAGCTACTCCTTCTCCTTTGAAGGAAAAGGATTTGCCGGTCAGCAGCAGAAAGGTTGGCTGTGCGGCCACATGGGGGATCAGCACTGGAACAGCGAGGGCCAAAAATTCCTTCGGGACCCAATGACCGCGTGTGTCTGCCTGCCTTTGGCAAGGTCCCTGCATCCCAGAGGGTGATCGCTCTTAATGGTGATGGGACTGTTTCCCATCTTCCGCCCTTTCTTCTCTCCCCGCTCCCTGTCCACTCTGTGAAAATGTAGCTTAAGTCCCTTTGCTTCCTGGCTGCTGAAAAATTGCCCCAGCAGAAGCAGCTGCTGTCACAAATTAAGTGCCAGGGAGCATCCCCACCGAAAGGCTGGGGTTTGCGAAATGATGCCAGGTCCAAAGCTTGAGACCCGAACGCCTCGGATCCTCCTAAGCTTCTGCACCTTTGGTAGGAGACGACAGCTGGATTCACCCATCCTCCGTCTGCAGCGCTGCAGTCTGAAGGGAGATCGTTTTTCTCCTTTTAATCTAGGAGAGAGGCACTTCATTACAGGGAGATTACCGAGGCAGCACAACCGCAGGAAACGTGGGCAGAATGACAGCCCGCAGAGCAACGAGGAGAGAACCTGGAAGCGGGAGCGTCGATCCCACAGCTGGCCAGTCGGTCTTGTGATGGAGCATGGGACTGGGAATCAGGAGAGCTGGCTTCAGTTCCTTGCTCTGCCACCAGCACCATGTGTGGCCCGGGGCACGTCACTTTATCTCTCTGTGCCTCAGGTCCCAACCTGTACAATGGGGATAATGCTATTTCTTCTCTCCCGTCCTTCGGCTGTCTGGTATTCAGACCTCTCTAGGACAGAGTCTGCCTCTCACTCTGTGTATGTACTGTGCCCAGCACAATGGCTCAACGGAAGCCTCTGGCACTAGTGTCACAATACTACAACCACCTGCATTTACTTTCAGGTGTGCAACAGAGGTGAGTGGACAAAAGACAAGTCAAAGTCCAACAGGAAACTGCTCTGTGAAGACCAGATGGCCTGCTAGGTCTCTAACACCTAGGAGTTAATGATCTGGAGGATGGGGTAAATTGCACCCTCAGCAAGTTTGCAGATGACACTAAGCTAGGGGGAGTGGTAGATACCCTGGAAGGTAGGGATAGGATACAGAGGGACCTAGACAAATTGGAGAATTGGGCCAAAAGAAATCTGATGAGGTTCAACAAGGACAAGTGCAGAGTCCTGCAGTTAGCATGGAAGAATCCCATGCACAGCTACAGACTGTGGACCGACTGGCTAGGCAGCAGTTCTGCAGAGAAGGACCTGGGGGTTACAGTGGATAAGAAGCTGGATATGAGTCAGCAGTGTGCCTGAGGTTTTGTTTCACTTGAATCGATGCAGGCTGCAGGGTACATATGGGACTTACTGTCCCAGGATATCACTGAGGTCAAGGCTGGGTTTTTGAAAGGGCTGGCTAATTTCATGACCATAGGCGTGTGGGCACACCCTAATGCAGGGATATCATACATACCTTTTTTATGCGGTCCGCAAACCTTTGTGACGTGGCTCGCGGCGCTGGCTCACTGTGAAGGGCGCGCGATCTTTCGGCGGATGGAGCTGTGAGATCTTGCGCCGAAACACCGTCTCCCGCGTCATTCCTCAGCGGAGAACTATGACATGGCAGGGATTCCACCAGCGGGTAATTCAAATGTTGCCTGCTGGCGGATTTGACACCCCTGATAAAGATTCCCTGGTGCACACCCTAAGGAAACGTGCTGCGCACGCCTATGTTCATGACCATGATTTATATGTAAATTAAGATTCTGCAGATGATCACACCTCATGCTTCCAGGAATTCCTGGGAGGGGCAGCGGGGGATTTTTCTCCCAGTATACAACATCACACTTATAGACCACGTGCATAATGAGCTGATTTTGGCTCTTCTGTGAATCATCACATATAAGCCATTGCTGGAGGCAGGATGAACCAACGATCTGATCTGGCCTGCCAGAAGGCAACCTGACGGTGGTTTGATGCCATACAGCAAGGGGTGGGATGTGAGGTTGGGTGGATCAATGACCTGACTAGTATGACAGGAGGCAGAATATTGATTAGATGGACTGATGGTCTGACAGGATTCCAAATGCGTTGGATGCGTGGTCCAGTCCAGTGTTCCAAATCCTTGGTAAATTCTATTCTCAGTTACATTTGGGGCAAACCCAGAGTAACCCTACTGATGTCAATGCATTTATTCCAGATTTACACCATGTAACCATGAGCAAGACCTGACCACTTGAGGAAATGAATCTCACAATCTCTTGGCTCTTTTCACAGACTTTAGGGCCAGAAGGGACCATTAGATCATTCCAGACTGATCTCCTGTATAATACAGGCCACGGAATTTCACTCTGTTACACCTGTATTGAGCTCAACAGCTTATGCTTGTCTAAAGCATATCTTCCGGAAAGGCATATAATCTTGATTTTAAGCCAACAAGAGATGTTTCATTAGATCTCTGGTGGTTTTGTCAGGTCCCTCTTGGGGACTTTTTACAAGCCAGAACCCATGTCCTTTGGGAAAGTCTATCAAATTATTTTCCATTGAGCTCATGAAGGTAAGGATACAGCCAGTGGATTCTTTACTTTTCAGCTCTTTTGCCTTATCACCCTGTGAAGTTTTACTCCATCTGTGGTCACCTGTTTGATTACTAAATGTCTGCCTTTAGCTCCAAATTAATTTTGATTACTTAAACTTCTCTTGCCTGGCGGGGGAGGAGGATCTCCAGCTGTGTGAATTCAAAGCACCGGCTTTTTTTAATCTCTGTCTCTTTCCCCTGCACTGACTCTAATTTTGTGGTTCTCTGCATTCCCCGAAAATAACCTTCAGTCCCAATTTCGATCTGTCATATTCATTATATCACAGCTGTCTGCAGACTGTACTTATCACTCGCAATCCACTCAGTTACACTTGTGATTAAAACTGATTGCAAGTTTGAGCCTGACTGCTCTGCTTGGAAATTGGGAACGTCTTTATAACTTTAGACAGCAGATCAAAGGGCCTCTGATTAATATTGCAGGGGACTACGGAGACGTTACGCTGACTCTCTCAAGCTCGAGATGCTTGAAGATGTACAGGGTATTTATGTCTCTGGACAGACTAGGGATCAGCCAACGGGACTGTTTAAAATTAGCAATGGACCCAAACTGAAATCTCAGATGCGCGTTTAGGGGAGGTGGGGATTGATATGTGAGCTCAGATACTGGGAACTCAGCTTACTCCCTGCTCTAAATTTTGCAAATGGCCTCATCATCTTTATATTGGCCTTAACCAAACCTCCGTATTCAAAGATTCATAGAGTTAAAGGCACAAAGGGACCATGTGATCATCTAGTCTGACCTCCTGGTTATCACAAGCCATTAAATGGCAACCACTGACTTCTTATGGAGCCCAATACCTTGTATCTGATGGAAGCATAATCATGGTTGGTTAACGCATATCTTCCAGAAAGGTAAGTCTTGATCTGAAGGCATTAAAAGCTGGAGAATCCATCAGTTCCCTTGGTAGTTTGCTCCCGTGCTTAAACATCCTCATTGGTATGAATCTCAGCCTTATATCCAATTTGAATTTGTCTGGTTTTAGCTTCCAACCATTGGTTCTTGTTATGCCTTTCTTGCTAGATTAAAGATCCCTTTTGTACTCAGTATTTTCTCCCCACGTAAGTATTTATACACGGTATTCAAATCACCTTTCAGTCTTCTTTTTGATAAGCTAAACAGACTGAGGTCTTTAAGTGTCTTACTGTGAGGCATTTTCTCCACCCTTGAAGCATTTCATAGCTATTTACTGCATTCTCTCCAATTTGTAAACATCCTTTTTACAATGAAGACCCCAGAACCATACACGGTATTCCAGTAACGGTCTCACCAGTGCCGTATATAGAGGGAAAATTGCCTCCCTGCTTCTTCTCACTACTCCCCTAGCTTATACATCCAAGGATCACGCTAGCCATTTTTGCCACAGCATTACCCTAGGAGTTCATGTTGAGTTGCTTATCTACTGTGACCCCTAAATCCCTTTCAGAGTCACCGCTTTCCGGGATACAGTCCCCCATTCCATAGGGACGGCCTGCATCCCTGGTTCCTCGATATCGGACTTTACATTTGGCTGTATTAAACACATTTTGTTTAAATGGGGCCCAGGCTACCGAGTGAGCCAGATTGCTCTGTATGACTGCCCTGTCCTCATCGTTATTTACCACTCGGCCAATCATCGTGTCCTCTGTACATTTTATCAGCAGTTACTTTCTTTATATTTACTTCCAGATCACTGATGAAAATATTGAATAATGTCAGGTCTAACACCAATCCCTGCAGAACCCCTGTAGAACTCTCCCCCCCATTTAATGTTGATTCCTCGCTGATGACTGCTTTTTGATGTCTGTCAGTTAGCCAATGCCTAATCCATTTAACATGTGCTTTATTGATATTGTATAGTGCTCATTTTTTTTTCTGAATGTCAGGCTGTACTCAGTCAAATGCCTTAGAAAAGTCTAAGTATATTACATCTCTGCACTTACCTTTATCAACCAAATCTGTAATCTCCTCAAAGAATTACATCAGATTTGACAAGATCTATTTTCCATAACACCATGCTGAGTGGCATTAATTATATTCCTGTAACCCCTGCTTGCTTGGAGTGTCTTTGTAGTGTCCGATGGATATCCACCCCTCCAGATTCCTGAACAGGATTTGCAACAACCAAAGAAGAGGTTGATGGGAGATATTCCTGTCTAAGTGCCACTGTGGCTAGAAAAGTAAAAGACGCAGTTAGAGGAAAAAAGGCATCCTTTATAAACTGGAAGTTAAATCCTATTGAGGAAACTAGAAAGGAGCATAAACTCCAGCAAGTGAAGTGTAAAAATATAATTAGGAAGGCCAAAAAAGATTCTGAAGACCAGTTAGCCAAAGACTCAAAAAGTAACAGCAATTTTTTTTAAGTACATCAGAAGCAGGAAGCCTGCTAAACGATCAGTGGGCCCACTGGACAATCGAGATGCTAAAGGAGCACTCAAGGAAGCGAAGGCTATTGCAGAGAAATTAAATGAATGCTTTGCATCGGTCGTCACGGCTGTGAGGAAGATTCCCAAACCGGAGCCATTCTTTTTAGGTGACAAATCTGAGGAACTGTCCCAGACTGTCATTAGAATGTCATTAGAGGAGGTTTTAGAAAAAACTGATACATTAAACAGTAGTAAGTCACCAGGACCAGATGGTATCCACCCAAGCGTTCAGAAGGAACTCAGATGTGAAATTCAGAACTACGAACTGTGGTATGTAACTTATCAGTTAAATCAGTTTTTTATACCAAATAACTGGAGGATAACTAATGTGATGCCAATTTTTTAGAAAGGCTCTAGACGTAATCCTGCCAATTACAGGCCAGTAATTTTAACTTCAGTACCAGGCAAATTGGTTGAAACTATAATAAAGAACAGCAAGATCAGACACATAGATTACTATGATTTGTGGGTGAAGGGTCAACATGGCTTTTGTAAAGGAAAATCATTCCTCACCAATCTACTAGAATTCTCTGAGGGGCTCAACAAGCATGTGGACAAGTGTGATTGATTGGATATAGTGTACTTAGATTTTCAGAAAGTGTTTGACAAGTCCATCACCAAAGGTTTTTAAGTAAAGTAAGCTGTCATGGGATAAGAGGGAAGGTCCTCTTCTGGATCAGTAACTGGTTAAAAGATAGGAAACAAAGGGTAGAAATAAATGGTCAGTTTTCAGAATGGAGAGAGGTAAATAGTGGTGTCCTCCAGGGGTCTGTACTGGGACCAGTACTGTTTAACATATTAATAAATGATCTGGAAAAAGGAGTAAACAGTGAGGTGGCAAAATTTGCAGATGATACAAAACAACCAAAGATATTTAAGTCCAAAGCAGACTGGGAAGAGTTACAAAGGGATCTCACAAAACTGGGTGACTGGACAACAAAATGTCAGATGAAATTCAATGTTGATAAATGCAAAGTAATGCACTTTGGAAAACATAATTCCAACTATACATATAAAATGATGAGGTTTAAATTAGCTGTTACCAATCAAAAAAGAGATCTTGGAGTCATTGTGGATAGTTCTCTGAAAACATCCACTCAATGTGCAGCGGCAGTCAAAAAAGCTAACAGAATGCTGGGAATCATTAGGAAAGGGATAGAAAACAATATAGAAAATATCATATTGCCTCTTTATAAATCCATGGTACGCTCACATCTTGAACACTGAGTGCAGATCTGGTCACCCCATCTCCAAAATATATATTGGAATTGGAAAAGGTACAGAAAAGAGCAACAAAAAATATTACGGAAAGTATGGAAAAGCTTCCATATGACGAGAGATTAATAAGTTTGGGACTTTGCAGCTTGCAAAAAAGACAGCTAAAGGGCAGATATGATAGAGGACTATAAAATCATGACCAGTGTGGAGAAAGTAAACAAGGAAGTGTTATTTACTCCTTCTCATAACACAAGAATTAGGGGTCACCACATGAAATTAAGAGGCAGCAGGTTTAAAACGAACAAAAGGAACTATTTCTTCACACAACACACAGTCAACCTGTGGAAATCTTGCTAGAGGATGTTATGAAGGCTAGACTATAACGGGGAACTAGATAAGTTAATGGAGGACAGGTCCATCGATTATTAGCCAGGATAGGCAGGCATTGCTGCTTGCCAGAGGCTGAGAATGGCCCACAAGATGGATCGCTTGATGATCACCTGTTCTATTCATTCTCTCTGAAGCACCTGGAATTGGCCACTCTCAGAAGACAGGATCGTGGGCTACATGGACCATTGGTCTGACCCAGTATGGCAATTCTTATGTTTTTATGGTTTTACACTGAGTTCAGCGCCACACAGTAACAAGACTGTGGGAGTCTGGTGCATGTTGGGTGGATATCAATGCAGTGCAGAGATGATCAGCTAAGCTCTCATTACTTGTCTCACTTTGCATGGAGTCTCAGTGCTTTGATTTAAGGCTTGCCTAGTAACTTGGAACATAAACCCCTCCGACGCTGAAGGGCTCACTAGATGTATGCAGATCAGAATTGAGTGGCTTGGACTCATCTCAAGACAAATTAAGAACTGGTTTGAACCATTACTTGAGCCTCATCTAGGAGAGTGTGTTGAGCTTAGAAAAAGGCGTGCTAACCCATAGAGATTTTTTTTTTCATGCACTTCCAGGTACTGGCAAGAGCCTGTGGAGGGAAAGCCTGCACTTACGAGATCTATGGCCTGACTGTGGGCTGGAAGCAAGGGGAATCTCATGAGAGAGCTTGTTCTCAATAAGGTTTCCAGCCCGCTTCTGAAGAGTAGGGTTTGGATGTCTTTGCATTTTGCCACATGTGATTCAGTCTGCTGCTGGTCAGGAGCATAGAGCATTCATTGGTCATGAACATCACCAGGAGAGCGAGAGAGAAGTTACCACATGGAGGGGAAACAGGCCAGCTGCAGGATGGAGGACAGAGAGGATGCTAGTCCATCATGCTGCCCTTGAAGAGATACTCTGCCATCTCAATTCCTCCTGGAATTTATGCTGGTCTCCTCCATGCTCTACTATTTTCAGTTCTGAGCACCCTTTCAAACAAGCAGAGCGTCCACAGAACCCATGAGTGGAGTCAAAGGGTCTTTCCCACCCTGGGATTTCCCGCCAAAGGCCCATATTAAATACACTTCATTGCAAGGCGGATCCAGCCATGTTCCGTTAATCCACTAATTCTCTGCTGTTATCCCACAGGGCGGCTGGGATGGACAGAACAGAGCCACCTACTTGTGGCAATTACAACCCGGTGGTGTGAAATCAGCTGAGCTCCCTGGCACTTTATCCATCCCTGAGCTGTGCCAGAAGTTCTGTGAAGTTACAGATGATACTGGCTCCTTGGAGGCAGGCCCATGGTACCTTTATGAGGGAAAGTTGCCTCTGTCTATGGCATTAAATTCTTGCATTTCAGGTTTGACCCAGCAGATGGCAAATTGGACTAGCACCCAGAAAACACAGCTTCTAGTCCTAGCTTTGCCACGAGCCTGCTGAGTGTCCCTGGGCAAGTCACTTCACCAATCTGTGCCTCAGTTTCCCCATCTGTAAAATGGGGATAATGATAGTAACCACCTTTGTAAAGTGTCTTGAGATCTGCTGATGAAAAGTGCTATCTAAGAGCTAGGGATTCTTATTACTTGAATGGATTATTTAACCGTATGTTTCTTAGATATGCGAAACCCCCAGAAATCTCCAGTTTCTATCTAGTTACTTATAGGGACCTCATCCCTGTGGTACTCCAGTGCCTGCTGGAGTCCAAATGTCCATAGTGTGTGGGAGTGGACTACAGAGATGTTACCAGTTCCCAGGCATCTCAGGTCACTAGTGACTTACCTTGGTTGCAATGTGGGCGGTGTTTGACGGCCTATTGGAAGCGAGTTTGTCCATCTCCCAGTGGAGAAGTGCCCACATCTCAAAAGACACAATCACAGTGACTGTTACTGAGCCCCTTGTCTGCAGTCTAGGCAGAAGAAGCCAAGGACTGAAAGAGCCTTGGACATTGAACTCCTCTCTCATCCTTAGAGACCGCACCGTCAGGCGAGGAACTGAGGCACACTAGCAGGTCAGCATGGAGAAAGCTTGCCCTAGGCCTCTCTGTTATCCTCGCTCCAGGGATAAGCAGAGCACACTCAAACAACGTGTTTATTTTACAGATTCAAAGTTCCAATAAGCACCGTGGGGTTTGGATGGTTCTTCCCATTCTTGGCTGTGAAAAAAGAGGCTGGAAACACCATGAGATCAGGTATCTAGTGTCTGCTACTTATGCAGCCAAGTCCAGAAGTCTTTTCACTGACTTCAGTTGAACAAAGAGGTGTTGGCCACTGCTAGAAGCAGAATGGGTAAATGGTCTGATCTGGTGTGGTAGGAAGGCAGGATAGCAGGATGGATGGACAAATGGTCTGATCCAGTCTAGAAGACTTTCTACGAAAGGAGTTCTACTGAAGTCAGCAGGATTCTTGCCTGAGTCACGACTTAAAGTTTAGCACTAATTGAAGCCTCCTTAGGTGTGGACACTCTCATGGTCTGTTTTCTTTGGATTGGAGGATGGGGAGTGGGATTTCCATTTCCAGAAGACATCAGGAGGCGGCACATGAAATTTTTATACTTAAAGTCAATTCAACTTTTTCAAATCATTCAAGTTTTGAGCTGAGGCTCAGGCTTCTTCTTTGTTTGAACCACTTCACCCATCTCTTGGCGTGAGAAAGATTTGAGCCATACAGTCGTGAGCTTCAGGCAACACCAACCCCACAACCGCACCTCATATGACAAAGAGCAAGCAGCCTTCCTCTAAGGATAATCTGAAAATGCCAGCTCTCCTGGGGAGCAGCCCGCAGTCTGGAGCACTCTCTCACTAGACTGGTTGTAGCCAGGAGATTTCCTGTAAGCACCCTGAGAATTTAACCTTACGGCCAAGGTCTGACCTGTCCCCACTGCACTGATCATCACCGGCTCTCTGATTGGAAGGTGGCTTTCCACTCTTCACGCTCAGCTGGCTGCGATCTGGAATCAGAATTAGTTCTGATAATTAACACTTGGGTAGCCCCCTTCCACACACACACACGCCAGGGCTCTCCAGCAGAGTCTATTACCATCCTAAACACATCCCAAAAGCCTGATTGACACAGCTCCACTGAATGAAAATATATTAGTCTAAAGCAGGACATTACACTGACACATACACGCGTCTGAAAATCCCCTTCACAACCTAGACAGATCCCATCACGGATGCACAGTAGCATAACAGTTCTTCCGACTGCTAGCTGATTCACAGTACTGACAGTGGGGATCATTCTAGTCCACTCTATTCTATTTTGCAGAGCTTTTTATCACCGTCATCTCTGAGTGCCTTCCAGTCATGAATTAAGTGATCCGGCTAATGGCTGTTGTAGCAGTGCTGGTCCCATGATATTAGGGACACAAGGTAGGGGAGGTAATAGCTTTTATCAAATCTTTATGAAATCTTTTGTAAAGTGACAAGCTTTCAAGACCCAAGCCACACAGAACTTGAAAGCTGTCTCTTTCACCAACAGAAGCTGGTTCAGCCACAGATATCACCTCACCCACCTTGGATCTCTAATGTGACTAGCATCTGTCACACGCACTTTGTTCTCTCTCTTCTTCATCCCCGGGGGAGGACTTTGTGTGTAATGGAGCTATTTGTTTTAGTAGGGTTATGTGGTTTTTAAATGCACACACTGCTATGTGTTTATAGCGGAGAAGGCGGATCAGAGAAGTGCATCTTGCACTTGGAGCAGAAGGTGGTGGGGTTTGAGCTGGTCCTTGGTTCATCTCATCTTTCTACAGTGACTTTCTTCCAAAGTGCCATAATACAGGGATTGCCACAGTTATCGGATGCAGATCTCAAGTTAGCCAAGTTGTAACGAGTGAGTGTTTCTGAATACCACTAAGGACATCACAAAAACATGGGTAAACTATTAATATACCCACTAAAAAGTCACAAAACAAGGAATGCACAGCGATTGCAACCTACTTATTGTCAACGATACACAAAAACAATATGGAAAATAAGCAAGAAAATGCAAGTAAAATTTGCTAAGGTAATAACATATGTCATGTATAATGCATATTTTTGTTTTCTGACTGTTCTCTGTAAGCAACCATGTTGTTGCTTTATTGGTCAGTGTCTAGCGGTGCACACCAAAATAAACCAAACTAAGACAAAGCTGAACATTACTTACCTACTCCAGAGTAGCCCCTGCAGCTTTCCTAAATTACTGCTCATCTCATGAATAAATGAAGCTATTCTGGTTTTATATGATTAAGAATAACTACAAGATAAAACTAGAGCTCTGATCCTGCAATATACAATGTACAGACCCCTGGGCAGCCCCTCCGAAGACTTCAGCAGGGCTCAGTGCAGGCATAGGCCACTGTCACTGGGATCGGGGCCTAGATCAGTAAGAACCAAAGGTAGGTGAGGCAAGAAATTCAAGCAGAGCTTTAATTGGATCAGGTAAATGTCAGACTTAAACAACTGTCATTTACTATTAAAAAAAACAACGAAAGTCCTGAAGCACTTTAAAGACTAACACATTTCTGCGGGCATAAGCTTTCGTGGGCTGAAACCCACTTCGTCAGATGCAGCCCACGAAAGCTTATGACTGCAGAAATTTGTTAGTCATTAAAATGCTACAGGACTCTCGTTTTTGCTGTATACAGACTAACACGGCTACCCCTCTGGAACTTGTCATTTGCTATGTTGTTCATACAGCCCCTTGCACAATGGGGCCCTGTTCTGGCCAGTCTCTAGACATTACCACAATATATTGATGTTCAATAGGCCAAATTTTCATAGTTAAGGAAGGATTTTACAAGAGGTTGCATGACAAAGGAATAGGAGAATCCAACTTTTAAAAGAAGTGTTTGGGGGCTCGTTCGTGGGACCGGGGTGACCCTTAGTATCACAATCTGCCCCTTTCCAATTTCCTAAAATACATCTTTATTTCTACAAAACGCCCAGAAGCTGCCTTTGACACACATTCAAATACAATTAACAGAAACAAAGGGAAAACCCAGCAGTTTCCTCCCCCAAGAACCCCTTTCCAGCCGTCTCCAAAAGCCTGAGGGGAAAGTGCTCTGCAGGAGTGAAGGGGAGAAAAGGGGAGCTTGTATTGCAGCTCAGCTAATGGCAGTGGCCAAGCCGCATCTTCAACAATCAACAAGAGTTTTCAAGAATATGTCGTATCCTCGGTCAGTTTTAGACGTTTAAATCACATTTTACATGTTTCTAGTATAGTTTATTACCGGGGTTCTCTTTGTCAAGAGTAAATAATCCCTTCACATACCATAGGAAAACAATGGAAGTGAATATTTTAGTGACTGAAAGCCTTCCTAATGAACTGGTTCTACGATAGAATTCCTTCTGTAACCCTGGCTGTCAAGGATTTTTGGTGGCCTGGACAAACTGGAAAATATATACCCACCACAACTCCTGCAGTGACTAACTCAGTAAACAGCATGGAACTGTTTGGGGCCCCAGGCACGTCACCTGTTCTGCCCTGTAAACTACTAAACCCAACACCTGTGGTATTAACTTGAATTATTAGCCCCTTTTTCTCAGTTATTTCCTTTCCAGAACCCCCTCAGACCAGTAAGCTTAGCAAGATGGACAAGAAAATAATAATATAAATCCCTTGTTTTAATACTACCAGAAATTACTAAAATAATTTGACAACTCTGGTTTTCTCTCTATTTATATTACTAAATGACTTTTCAGTTTAGACCATGAAATGAGATTGCCCTGTCTTTTTATTTATAGGTTCTAGTCAGTTGTGCTTTTTGGTCCTCGTGCACTAGAATAAAGTTATTCTTTCATAGCCCACCTGTATGAGGACACCTTCCAGAAAACACATAGCAGACCGTTCTTTGTCTCAAGGCGTTTTGTTTGTTTTTAAACAAAACAACCGTGCGAAACCTTTAATACTATGGTGACGGGCGCCATGGAAATACCAATAAATGACAAAAGCGATAGGCACCGTGCATCATTTATGGTTTTGTAACAGACTCAGTGCAGAGGCATCAAAAGACGCTTTTAAGCTAATGTGAGCCGCTTAACAGCTGTGTCCAAACCATGTCAAATTCATGGGTGTGCACAATGCTGAAGTGGAACTAACTTTTTGTTTGGGTTTTGCTTTCAGTTTTGGGATTTTTCTAAACAAAAACTCAGAACAAAAGTTCTGGGGGTGGTGAATGATATAACACAAAACTGAAACATTCATAACGACTCCTGGTAATCGTAACTAGGCTGTTTCACACAGCTCTCATTCACAGCACTGCAAGGAATGTTTGAATGACTGTAAGTACCAGTTTCACTGGTATCTAAAATACTAAAAACACATCCATTTCCCTTTCGAATGATGCCACTGACACCTTTTTTTGTAGTTTTTTTTTTTGATTATATAAACACGTAAGGTTTCAATTGTTTGTAATACATTGCAATTGTGAATGCAGCACGCTGAGCACCTCATCCAGGACTGTTTAATATCCAGGCAATTTCATGGATAACGCACAGGACTGGTGGCCAACAGATCTGAATTCTACTCTTAGCTCTATCAGTGACACAGCGTGTGTTGATGGATATATCATTTAAGTCTCTCTGGGACATCTGCAAAGTGGGGATAAATATTTACTTAGCTTCCAAAGGAGCTGTATGACTTAATTTTTCAATAGTTCTTTGAGCCCTTCTGGTGGAAGATACACCAATACAAAATATTATTACACAAAACACACAGTTTTGACCTGACAGAGTGGCACGGGGTCCCTTTAAATTTGATTTTATTTCGGTGTATCCTGCACCACCACCATGGGATCTGAGTTGAAGCTGCGCCCATGAGCTATCCCCTCCTTCTCCCATCAGTTTTGAGGCCTGGATGGAGAGCATTCAAACCAAGAAGTCGTTTCCATCCCTTTCTGAATGATGACATATCCGCTTTTTAGCTTCTAATTTATTTCAGTTTTATCAAGCAGCTAACCAAAGAACGAAACATTCATTCTCCAGCACATAGAACAACTCCCCAGTCCCCCAAATAAAGTTATCCACCGTCACCGGCCCATGAGTCACGAACAAGAGCCTTCCTTCTCAAACCAATTGCATCCTGCTCAGCCCATGCGTGAGAAGCATTTAATGGCTTAATTACTGTGTATTATTACACTGGGATTGTTTGTGCAGGCCTTTGAGCATGTTAATGATGACGATTTATCATCGTGGCCCAGGGAACGGGGCACGGGACAGGAGCCAGGACGGTCTGTTCTTGACTCTGCTGCTGCGGCACCTCAGCCTCCCTGCACCTCAGTTTCTCCCCGATCCCACTGTTTAACGGGGTGATCCTCACACCACTGCTGGGCCCAGTCACATGTTATTGCAGGAGCTAGGTCTGCAGACGGGTTGGTTTCAGGGAGCTCCCTGGGCAGGCTGTTCACATCACTTGAGTGTAAGCTGCCACTGGTATCACACCTGTCATTTTTGAAGACTTGTGAGTCTGGGGGCCTCTGGGGCTGCAAGTGGACAACAGACCCCTTCTGTGTGCTTAACCCCTTGCTCCTCTCCTTGCAGAGTATGGCATCCTTCACCCACCTCCCGCCCCGGAACCTCTCCACCCACTGCTTGGCCCCCCCGCCCCAGCAACGGCCTCACAACCAGATTGGCAGTGCCGCAGAAGGAAACCAAACTCTCCCATTGGCCAGGGCTCAGTGTCAATCAGATCCCTCTGTGCGCCAGGATCCACTCCCCTCCTACAGTATCTGCTCCCTTGCTTCTTGTGGTTCCTCATTGGTCCTAGTCAGGTGGTGGGCTGTAATCTCATTGGTGCACTGTAGCTGGTTGTCGGTCCAGGAGGGCCTGGGCCCGCCCATGCCTAAAACTTCATCAGCTAAGCATGAATATGTGAGACAGGGTTCAAATGCGTGAGTCCCACAACTCAGGCGTCAGACTCAAGGTTACTGGGATCAGACCAGTGGTCCCTTCTAATTCTGCTTCCTGTCCTCAACACCAGCTTCTCCATAGGAATGTTTAAAAAGTCCTGCAGTTCGAATAACCTGCACCCAGGGACAGTTTCTTCCTCTCCTGCTGTAGTTAGTAGCTGGCTTATGCCCTAAAGCATGAGGATTCATACCCCCTTCCAAATATTTAATATGTCTTGTTAAACATATAAATATCTAATCCTTGTCTGGATTAAATTCCTGTTAAATTCTTAGTCTCAATGACATCATGAAGAAGTGAGTTCCACAGGCCAACTGCTTTATGTGAAAAACAGAGCTGGTCAACATATTTGAAAATGTCAATAAAAAAATTTTGCATAATTTTTTTTGGACAATTTTCATGAAAAAGTCTGGTTTTATTCAACTTCTTTGAGTGAAAAAGTGTTTCTATTATTTTTAAATTTGCACCTTTTCATTTCCATGGAAGCAAGATTTGCAGACTACACAAGTTATATAGGCAGGGGTCACTTCTCCCTTACTGGAGGGCAGCCACTCCTGGGGTGAAATATAGCAGCTACTTAACAGCTCAGAGCAACACTCTTATTTAGCTAAAATACCAAAAAGTCAGTCACTGCCCCAAGGCTGATAAGGTGTGACTTAGTTGAAGACAGAAAGTGAAGAACTGCATCCAACTGAAATGATCTGGGACACTTATGAAAGTCCCCAGACTGGAATTTGGCCAGGACATCGTGGTTACTTCTTGTGAAGAGTGCCATGCAATCTTTGCTGGGCACAAGCAGTCAGGGACTGGATTCTATATCCCATCTGAAAGACGGCAGCCCAGGGCCCCCTGGGACCAAGCTGGGCCATTGACTCATTGGGAGGAGCATCACCTACTCACTAACCATGTCCGGCAGCAACTTGGGTTTTCTTGATGGGGTGGCTTGGGTGCGGACCTAGCTCCAAGGTCCTAGCCTGAGACATACGGCTGCCAGCAGTGAGTGGGGTTGAGTGAATGACCAACATACAAATCCTTGATGGGATTCTGGCAATGTTATAAATATTTTGATATCTGATCCTCTCCATTGATTTCTGCCGGGGAAATCCAGCCCTGTTTCATTATCCCATAAATAACACAGCTGCTTGGAACAGCCCCAGTGGGCTTGATCAGAGGCATTCGTGGCTGTCGTTGTGGTGGGCTGGAGTTTGCAGGGGTCTGTGGACTCACCTTGGGGACCGGCAGAGACACCTCGAGTGACAGGTGGAAGCAACTGGGCGAAGCACCCTCTGTCTGCAGCAAAGACTAAAACTAACCATTTTGCATCATGCTCTGTGTGAGAGGAACCTGCTGCTTTGCCCAGAGACATGTGGGGCATTTCCTGTCAAGTGCACCATGGGCCATAGAGCCTTTGGCCTCTCCGTACTAACGACACGCAGCATTTTCCCTCCAATGTTTATCTAGAGGCCTTTGCTGAATCTCAGCCTTGCTCCGAGGTTTCCACGCTCCAAAAGCCAGCACTCACAGTTGGCACCCTCAGCAAAGAGACAAAGGCCTCAATGGCCTCTGGAGGATGAACTCCCCTCTGATCCAGGGCCACCTGAGGCACTGTGGCAAAGCAGGAGACTGGGAACTCCCCACATCTGTCTGCTGTATCCACCTGTTGTCCGGAGCATTATACTTAAAAATACCCTGCTTTTCTAGACCAGAGTCTGCATCGCACATTCACAAAGGAGGTAAATTGTCCCCATTCTACAGATGCAGAAATGGAAGCACAGCTGGGGACATCATGTGCCATGGCTCCCACCACACAGCCATGAATAAAAGCCAGATCTTCTGAGTCCCAGGCCAGTGCTCTAGCCACGGGGGCACACTTTCAGAGCACGGGCCTCCTCTTTGTTACATGACCATCCAGTACCGAGTACAGCAGGGCTGAGCCGGAAGGCACTACGGCATGATCAATCACCCTCATTGCACAGCCTGGGCTGTAGCTGCTCTGAGGTCTTTACTCTCCAGGGTGGTGAATCAAGCACTGCTCACCAGCCCTACACGCCCAGAACCCGAGACACACAGCATCCCTCCCTGCAGAGGGTGGGGTGCGGGCTTCGGAACCCGAGCTCCAGCTAGCGTCGCGAGATCAAAGTGCTGTCTACACTGCTATTTTTAAAACCCTAGTGCAAGCCCTGCTAGTCCAAGTCTGTCAACCAGAGGGGAGAGGGCTTGCTCCCCCTCACTCCAGGGCGTACCCCAACGGGTCCAGCTCCCTGTGCAGAATCCAACTCTAGTCTTCGAGGCAGCAGCCACCACATCCACGCTGCCTATTCTGTGGCCTTGCCACACGCTGGCCCTATTGACATCTGTAAGACATTCGCTTTCAGAGCCTAATCCCAAATTAGCATGCAACCTGCAGTCGGGAGGAATAGGCTTCAAATGAGAAGCAGCAGCTTGGAAGGTCACCTTGCCTCCCGCGTAAATAAATAGAGAGTAAATAAGTAAGCGGGCAGCAGAGAGTAGGCCTAGCAAGGAGAGATCCATTCCACGGGCTTGATTGTGTTGTTGCTGCTGCTGCTGCTGCTCTCTTCCCTTTCATTTCTGCAAAGGTCAGCTCTAATAGGGGACCCTTGTTATCGCTCACGCATACCGCACACCCCGGCCAGCCTGCTGATTTCAGAATCCTCACCGCCCATTCCGCGCCCGAGCCGAGCACACAAATAACATCCTCTCGGGAGCTAATTGCTTAAATTAGACCTTGTATAGGCACGGGGAAATTACAGGTGGGCGGGTTCACCACAAACAACAGCCTCCGGGGTGGAATCTGCAGCCTCTTGTTAAACAGAAGTCACAGGGTGTTGTTTTTGCTGTCCCCTACCAGGGTCACTCGCTTGGCAGACTCAGACGGTGCTTGCTGCTTCTCCTTCATCATCCGACCCGACCACCTCACCACAAAGAGGTTGGGCCGAGCTCCTCCGCTGGAGTTAAACCAGCAC
Source organism: Emydura macquarii macquarii (assembly GCF_026122565.2). Classification (NCBI taxonomy): domain Eukaryota; kingdom Metazoa; phylum Chordata; order Testudines; family Chelidae; genus Emydura; species Emydura macquarii. The sequence continues at coordinate 5,491,193 of NW_027133607.1, read as the reverse complement.
GGACGTAGGCCGTGTCTACACTGCAAAACTAAGTTAGCCTGACCGAAGAAAGCAAAGAGCCACGGCCGTAATTCCATCGCTTGTGGGTGTCAGCGCTCTGCTCTTCGTGCCAGCGGTGCGCCAACTCGCCAGCAGCGCTTGCACCGATTGACCCGGCAGCCTGAGGCGTCGTGGGAGGTCTTCGGAGAGCCTGCAACTGGCGATGTAAGCAACGTGGCGTCTACACTGACACTGCGTTGACCGAACTGCATCGACACTGACTCCACGCCTCCCGGGGAGGTGGAGTTATGAAGACGGGGTAGCGGGCTAGTTACATTGGTGGGAGGAAAATGTTAAGGCAGACACGGAGCTAGGCCGGTGGAAGCCGCGCAGAGTGCGCTGGTGCCGGTCTTATGTCTAGGGAAGCTGAGGCACAGAGAGTTAGAAGCAGACCTAACCTTCCCAGGCTGTGCGGCTGGTTTCCTGGCAGTGGAAGCGGGGTGCTGCACTCGCTGTGCGGCATGAAGCCTAGCTCCAGGGAGCCTCCCTGGAGGGCAGTGGAGAGGGGGCAGGTGGAGGTGAGACATGGGTGTGTCCCAGGAGTGGCAGAGAAGCCCTAATAGGAACTTCACAAACTGCTCCAGCAATTTGCCTCTTCCGATCAGCTCCCTGAGCGTGTGCTGGGGCTCCCTCCCCCTTCCTCTCCTCATGCACAGCGCCCAGCCCAGCTATGTCGGACTGGGCACGGTGGAGGTAGATTTGACCCAAAGGGCCTGATCCACAGGCCGCTGAGGCCCATGGAAAGCTCCCAATGGAGTTTGGATCAGGCCCAGAGCGATAGGCCAGTGTCTGCTCCAGGGAAGATGCTGAGGTTCACTCTAGGTACTCACCAGGCCCCTATCACCGTGACAGTTGAATTCCTGACTTCTACACCCATGGTCCTTCCCCCAGACTCCCAACACGGAGCATTTCTCTAGTCATCCCTCTGCCTACACAACGTCCCAGCTAATCCGTCTACACAGCTGTCTATAGTTATCTATCGAGAATATGGAAATGCACTGGGCAGGAGACCAGGCAAACTTCTCCTCTCTTCAGTGTTAGTGAAGTCTGCACTGTTAAGATGATGATAATTGTTACTGCAGGGGCCAGGACATGATTAATCATGGCTTTTTTTTTTTTTTTTAGCGGTTGGGAAATGTCATCGACTCCCTCAGTCACTTTAAAATCCTCATCGTCTCGAAATCCTAGCTGTAAATACAGAGGGGAGAGGAAGGACGCAGGCATCCCAAGAGAGCCCCCGCACCTCAGCTCCTCCCCGTCTGCCTGATATGACTTTCTCCCTCATTCTCTGCATTGTCCTGGCTTTTAGGAACTGTGCCAGCCGCACCGCTGAAGGGGAACTGAATGGGTGACTGTAAATTGAAATTAACATCCAGCAGAAAGGAATACAGAGCAGTGATTAATGGCTTTTTAATGCTCCAGCGTTTTACACAGAGAGCACTTTGTTTTAGTGGTGCGCACTGGGGTGTATGTAGCAGAGTGTATGCGTGTGTAGAGAGAGAGTTTTTAGCCATTTACAGAGAAAGACCTTCCAGGGCTCTGTGAGTTGCAATTAGCCGGAAAGCATTGTGTCTGGAACATCTTAACTAAAAAAAGGGAAGGAAAAAAAACTCATTAAAAAACATGTCCCCTAACTAGCTGCTGTACTGCTAATTGACTTTCTCCACCTTGGTTTAATTTTGACACGGACTACTTGATTAATTAACTAAGTCACCAGACTGCCCCCAGGGTTCCAGTTAGACGCACTGGCAGTTCATAGCTCAGTGTCCCAGTCTCTTTGACACACATGGCTTCTTTATGACCATCTCCGTGGGTAATGGCCACTACTGTTCTTGGTCTCACAAGTTAAAAAAAAACCAAATGGCTGTCTATGCCTCCTTAATGGTTATCAGCAGGGAGGGTATGGACAAGCGCTAAAAAAGCCAGAAAAGTCATTCATTCGTTTCACTAATTTCTTTCTTTTACTAATTAGTTTTACTAATTTATTTCTTCCATTAAGACTGTTACGTTTCTATCCCGCAACCTATTCATGCCAACATGGTGCTGACTGGTGGAAAATCTGATCATATTTGGGACCGTAGCAATTGCCTGGATTGCCCCAGAAGTCCATCTAGTCTGGTATCCTGTCTCCTGACAGTGGTTAGTATAAGATGCATTACTGAAGTCTTCAGATTATTATTAGTAGTAGCATTTATTAGTTGATTGCATTACCGTACCACATAGCAATCCGGTGTCGATCAGGAACTCATCCTATGTGTCTTTGCCTCAGAGATTCGGTGTCTTTCTGGAAAATATGGTTTAGTCATACACAAGTTATTGGGTGAACACAGGAGTAACTGGATGAAAGTTTATGGCCTGGGCTATACAGGAGGTCAGGAGATGGTCTAATGGTCCCTTCCGGTCTTAGAATCTATGAATGCTTCAGAGGAAGGTGCAAGCACATATGGAGTAACCTGTTCGCACAGGAAGTTTCCTCTTAAACCCCATTAGCCAGAGGCTGATTTATGCCTCACAGCACGAGGGCTTACAGCCCTTCCAAACTTTTGTATTAACCTTTGCCAATGTAACTCTGGGTGTACTTGTAATCTTTATGAACACCAAATCCTTTTCTGAATCCTGCTAAGTCTTCAGTGATATATTGTGTCGGGGAGTTCTGCTGGCTACATAAAAGCACCTAGGCCCATAGATAAATATGAGGAATTAAGGTTGAATTTCCTTCATACAAATGATTCGAATGTCCAGGGACTCTTCCCAAGGCCTGGATAACATACATAGCCCAATAACACACAAGGACCATGTCACAGATATTAGAACGAATGCCCCACATCTAAGCACCTCGCGTCCCTCCACACATCCCCCTTTAGAAAAACAGTTCAGCCTTGCAATGTGCTCTGAAAGTCAATGTGCTTGGGCTTTGGGATGCAGATGAAGGAGCCGTGAGTTCCAGACTTGCCCAGACAGAATGCCCCACCAGCAGCGCCTTCTGCTTCAAACAAGAGGTTACTAGCTGGAAGCTCTCTGATGACAATTGCCAGGGTATCAAAGAGGGACAGAGGCATCTGTCGGGGTTGGCCCTGCTTTGAGCCGGAGGATGGACTAGATAACCTCCTGAGGTCTCTTCCAACCCCAATCTTCTATGATTCTATGATCTCTGAAGTACTTAGGGACCAAGGTACAGCTCCTCAATGGTATTTAGGAGCTTAACTCCCATTGGAATCAATGAGAGTTAGACACCGAAACACCTGTGAGACTCTGGGCCCAAGCCATTTAGTGCTTTATAGTTCAACACCAATACCTCCAATTCCACCTGCGTGCCAGCAGACTCTGTGGAGCACGAGTGTTATATGCTCCCCTTCGCCAAGCACTGCTTTTCAAGCAGCCAATTTCTGCACCACGTCTTAGCTGTTTGAACGATTGTAAGCTGTGGTCTCCGGCACAGCACACAATTATCTAGTCCTGAGGTCGCAACGGGAGAGCCAGCAGAGTTGGGCAAAATTTTGTGTATATCAACATTGTGATGAAAAGCGCCGCATTAGGAATTCCTAGGTAATAGCTGCCATGTCATTGAAAGAGCTTCAGTGCTTGGGAGGTGGATAGGCATTATTAGCCCCAGGAGGGACTCTTCACGCTGAAAAGATGAGGCCCACAGAGGTGAAATGACTTGCCCTAATTACACAGCAGATCACAGGTCACTTTAACAAGGAAAGTAATTAGCCCTGGAACAAATTTACCAAGGGTTGTCATTTATTCTCCATCACTGACCGTATTCAAATCAAGATTGGATGTTTTTCTAATAGATCTGCTCTAGGAACTCATTGGGGGACGTTCTATGGCCTGTTTAATCAGGGGTCAGACCAGATGATCACAATGGTCCTTTCTGGCCTGGGAATCTATGAATCTATTCAATATAACCCAAGTCCCCCAACTCACATTCCAGAGCTCTAGTTACTGGGCTGGGAATCAGTGCTGTATTTCTCAGCCCTGTAAATTCCCATAGGTTCACAGAGGAAGATGCGGTGGGTGGATTTAGGAGGAGGATACACAGAGGTTAGAATATATTCTGGGCTGGAATATTCTAACAACCCCTGGCAGTTTCTCTCTAACGATGACATTTCTGTTAAAATTAACTTTTGGGAGAAAGGAATTTGAATGAGAGTTGGTTTAATCTCAGATGATCTCAGGAATCATTTTACATCATTGGACGGACAATTTGCCAGCTGTGGAGAAAGAATGAATTATATCTTCAATTTAGATGGCATCTAGTGAGGAGGTTATTCAGAGATTACTGCACCAAATGGACAAGCTTGATAACATCCATTGTGCATTTCTTTAAATCAGTGGCTCCCACACGGTGGTCCACAGGTCCCCAGAGTCAACCAGCATTTGCTGGTGCTCTGCAGATAGGTGGATGAACACAATGATGTCTATTCTGTTTCCACTTCTAAATTTCATTAAAAGGATCAAGATATTCAAGATAACACTGGCAGCAAAGATAAACTAAAACTCCCAGAACTTGTATGTGCACTGTATAAAGGAAATATGGGACTTAAATCTCATGCTTCAGGGTGCAAAGCATGGAGGTCAGGAAGGACCCCCCTCCATTCCCTGCCATATCTAGCATTGTACAATTAGCTAGGTGGATCTAATCCATCTCCTACTTACCTACTGCATCTATGTATGCCCAAACACCATGGGATCTAGGTTCCAAATACAAGAGTTAAAAGAAACAGCGTTGCCCCAGCATGACCAAATCCCCTGCTTCATCATTGGAGCGGCTGCATTCCATGGGCCTGACCCAAAGCACATTAAGTCAATGAAAAGGATCCCATTGATTTCAGTGGGGCTGGATCAGACCCCACTTCACTTCTCTGGAAGTAAGATCTCCAGTGGAGATAAAGCACTTGTTGTCTGGTATGTTGCTGTCTCTTTTAGAGAAAGTGAGTTTGGAAAAGAAGCAAGAGATGGACTCCTTCCGTGATGGGAGCATTATAGCTGGATTCGCATTGCTCAGATGGTCTTGTCCACATCTCCTGGCAGTCTCACCTTGTGTCCCATTAGCTATATCCATCCTGTTGAGTGTGCATGGTGCACTTAGAGCAATGCAGAGGGAGAATCATGCCCTAAAGCGCTCCTTGGAAGTGAGGTATCTCTGGTCAGCGTGCCGGATCAGATGCACCACTGGTGCAATGCAATAGGTCACACCTGAGGTTCCTATGAAATGTACCAAGCATCAGAAACAAAAGCTGCTTTTGGAGGCTACCCAATGCCCACAAAAATCCAAAAGGTGACCTCATCAATGGGTCTAACCATCAGCCGACTTGTCCCCTAACGTACTTCCAGAGAACCCAGGACTCCCCTTGAAAAGGCTTCAGCAAAGCAGAAGGATGCCTCCCCTGGGTGGTGTTATTTCAATTGCCATAATGACAATGACATTTAGGATGGGTTGCAAGCGGTGGTATCAACTAATGCCAGACAAGGGCCTCATAATTTCTCTGCTGAACGCTGAAAACAGTCACCGTCCCTCATGGCACGGTGCAGGAAAGCAGCTGTTGCATCCTCAACCCAACAACACAGGGCTCTATAGCTTTAACTAGAGGGCAACTTTATCTCTAACAGGCGTTAATAAGGACTGTTCGCTCACTAGTTCTCATTTTGCTTTGCACCTCTAGGCCATAAACATTGCCCTCCCCACTCTGCTAACCTGTCATGGGGAGATAGAAAAGGCACGTAATTCAAAACAAGTCACTGTAAATGCGAGGAACTTGATCCCACGTTGTGCCACCTGAAACAATTCCACTCCCGGCTTGGTGTTTCTATTTGCAAACCGCTATGGTCTCCCCCTTGTAAGGAATCCGAGCGGTGTAGACAACAGCCGTGGCTCACACATACCCGGGCAGCTAAGATGAGAACCCTGTAAATCCAGCTCCAAAGAACTGGTTTCTAATGCTTGAGATAAAAGAGAACTCTACTGGCTGATCTGTGTAGTAGGAGTAGCTGCCTTGTGCTGTCCTTCGGCTCGGCCGCCAAAGGGAGACATCTCCTGCTCTCCCACACGCACGAAGTCACTTATATCCCCTGTTACCTCCCCAGGTCACTGTGCTGCCAACCAATGCATAGTCAGCGTGTGGGGCGTGGCCACCGTGTTCCTCCCTCAGCATCACTTAGCAGCCAATGAGAGTTGTCCTGCAGGCCTAAAGCCTCTTTCTCATGCTTCATTGGTTGAGTGCATCGTCACTTAATATCCTCTTGTGGGTGGGGTTTGAGTGTCTTAGGGAAGACTGGCCCAGATTTTAACCAAGTCCCTCCTGCTGAGAGCAGATTGTCAGTCGAGACGTGGGCTGCAGCCCGGGAACGTGGCCACAACCTCCCCTTCACCAGAGAGATCAGCGTGGTCCAAAAAGTGGCATGGCTAGAGCCCAAGGGGAATGGGTCCATTCAAACCACTCCGTGGCCGTCTCCAGCAGTGGCAGGTGTGATTTAAAGCTGTCCCCACCCAGCAGTGACCTCCATGGGAGGGCTGCAGTAGTAGCCCCACCTGCTCGTCCAGAGGGTGCAACCCTCTGGGATGCAACATGGAATAAGTCACCACTTCAGCCTGGGTGACTCCAGCCTTCCTCCTCAGCTGCTGAGCAGGGTCACGGTTGCTGTTCCTTAACGAGTGCCGTTATTCCTCTACTGCGCCCTTAAACGCAGACTGGATCATCCAGATCTCCTGCTACTTCAGCACTGTATACATTTATAACTCCCTATGAAACGCCAGGAACACGAGCGTAGATACAGAGACAGCCAGGGGTCCCGATATCCCAGCTCTCCCTGTTCCCTAACACGGCACCACTGTGTATGGCATACAGACCACTATGGCATTAGCTTCTATTTTGCTGCCGTATCACATGGCAAGCTGACTACTAGCGTCTCGTCTTTTGGCCCAAGCATTTCACTGCAGTTTGGATTACTTTCCCCCAGACGTACGAGCCTCCATTTGTCTGGGTTCAACTCACGCTGCACCCACAGATGTCATGGGAGCTGCCGAGCTCCATTCAAGTCTTATCTGCTATTGACAGGTGGGTCTTCCTGATGGCCACTTGCAAAATGCTCTGCTCTTCCGGTGTGATTTATTGCATCTTCAATTTGTTACCCCCTCCCTGAGGAGCAACTCTGTACATTGCAGGAGCTATTATAGTTCAATGCAGGCTCATTCACAACACACACCCACACACCCCAGATCAGTTGCTCGATGCTGTTGGTTTTTCCTTCCTCTCTGGGTTGTAACCGCCACTGGGTCAGGTGTCAACTCCTGTATCACACTACAACAAGACAACTTCATGGTTCTTCTCCTGCTTCATGACACAGGTATTCAGGACCTAACAGCAACAGCAGGGGTGGAACTGGAATCACCTGGCTAATTGAATGAATGGGAATCTCCAATAGCAGTAGAGGACCTATGACACACAGAGGAGCAATTCCGATTTCATTCACTAGAGGGCAGTGACATGAAGCTACAAGAGGAAGGCCATTGCAGTACAATGTCATTTAATCATAGATAGCAGGGGTCAATTTAAAAAAAAACAAACAATAACAGTTCATTCACATGTTTGGCTGGAGAGTGGACTGAGTTCCCATGGTAACCTGTTGCCAATGAGGCTTTCAGGGAAAACGTATTCTGTTTGAAATGGCTTGTGCTGCTGCCCTGAATTTCACTGGAAATACATTGCAAATTCCTGCATTGGCCAGAAGATACAGAGCCAAATAAGTCTGCCTGACTCCTAGCCTCACCTCTGAGACAATGAGTTAACGTAGGAGTGATTGCGAGTGGGTTCATTTCACTTAATGCTGACTGGTTGGTGCCTTAGTTAATATAGGAGTTCAGTGTTATAGTAACAAGGTACATTGCTCTTGCTCTGTTCATCCTGTACAATCTGCCACACTTACTCACCACAGGTAGTGCCTTCCTCGGCGAGTAGTCCCAGGCACAGCACATGAGATTGCACCCGGGGTACAGCGTAAAGGGTATTGCACACAAAGACCTGACTGGCTGTTGCTTTGTGTCCTCGTTTACGTTACAGACGGTTGGGGATTTTTAGCCAAAATGTATTTTCACAACAAAAAAAAAAAAGAGCCCATTTGTCCAAACAGAAACTTTAGACAAATCTCTGGACTCGAAAAAGAGGTTGGGGGTGGGGGAGTTTCTCAATTCCCCAACCAGTTTCAGTTGTTTGCTTTGAAACGACTTTCCAGTCTGAACTGGATTTAATGGCTACTAATAAAATGTTAGAAAAAGAAAGAAAAGGGTAAAACCAGAAAACATTTTGAAAATAATTTGTTCAGTTTGTCCGTTTGCAAAAGATCATTAGGATAGGAAAATGTCTCTAAATCGCAAACATTCCCACGAGCCAGGATCGCTCTGGCTCTCAGTAAGTATCTTGGGACAAATTCCTCGCTGCCAGGAATTTCAGAGGAGCTGTTCCTGCTCCTAGCAGGGGGAAGTGATCGCAAGTTGGGAGGGGCAGAGTGCTACCAGTTTGCACCCAGCAGCCGGACGCCCTACAGCTGGCTGGGGTCTGGAAGCTTGATTCTGCTATCAGTTTGGATGATATAAATCAGGGGAGTCTCTGCTGGAGTCGGTAATGTAAACCAGCTATAAGTGAGAGCCAGAAACGGAGCCTGAGTCTTTAGGTAACTCTGCAGCACGTGCCGCACACCAGTGACTGGGCAGCCTGGGTTGCACACTTAGGGCAAAGCCAGCAGAGCTCTCTCATGTACATTTACACTGCACTCTCAGCCCGGGTCTGTCAGACCTGGAGTTGTGGGCTCCATGTTTCCAAACCCGTGCGTGAGCATCCACAATGCATTGTGAACCAAGGCCTGGGAGACCTGGGCTTGTGCTTCCCGCACGTGCCTGCGTGTCCACACTGCATTGTACACCAGGGTTTACAATTGCTGGACCCGGGCCCCACAGCCACACTAACACATCCATGCTGCACCACACAGACCTTCTGACTCAGTTCCGCGGCTTGAGCTGCGTCCACACAGCAAAATGACGGGGGTCGGACCCAAGTCACAGTGGGGCTTGGGCTCTGACCCACCCCTCTCGCAGGGTCCTAGGATCTGGGTCCTGAGTAGTTTGCTGACCCAAGGCAGACTAAGCTGCGTGTGGACAGAAGTGGGGCGTGGGCTCAACCTTGACGGAAAGCCTGGGCTTCTTGTGCAGTGGAGCCAGATACTCCTTCCTCAAACAGCAGCAGCCTGACTGAGTTTTGCAGTCAGCCAGACCTTTGAGGCGTTAGCACGGTTGCAGGCAGGGCTGCCAACCCAGGCCCTCCTGCTGAAGGTCGATTCCACCTGAAGAATTCACGAGGTGCCACCAAAAACTCTCCTCTTTCTTCTCGTCCTTTTAAAGGGGAGCGCTGACAAAAGCAATCTGAGATGGGGACAAACCTTTCACTGCCTCCCTGATCTAAGTTCCTCTCTCATCCTGGGAGCTGGCAGTGACAGCTCTGGGGGAAGAACAAAGCCAATTGCCTGCAGCTATTTCATACTCTTAAAAAAATACATATCTCCCTGTAGTTCTGTCCCTCATTTTCTTCGCCCACCCCTCCTTGATATCATTTTCCACCAGGCTGGTGTTGAAATAATCCTTGCTACTCGGAAGGAGCGCACAGACGTTGGATTATTGTACGCTCTACATGTGAACAGCAGCACCAATCGCACGAGGAGAAGCTGCTGAAATGAAAGGCTAATACTCTTGCCGCTGAGATCTGGGGAGCATGGGGAAGAAGGGGCTGGTGGTAGGCAGCCTTCGCAATTCCCTTGCTGCAGGAATCATGGAGGGTCAGTGGCGAGTGGCTGCCTTTTGGATCCCAAGTAAATCCGCCTTCCGGAAGAGACATAAAACTTAGGGCCCAGGTATTAAAGATCCACTTGCACTTTTTGTAAGAGGTGTCAGCACCCATGTACTGACCAGCTTGTAACTGGGAGGATTATTTTCTATCTCCTAGGCACTTCTACGACCACTGTTACTGTCGTTTCTGAGCACCTCAAAATCACTAACGTACTTATCCTCACGAAACCCCTATGGGTGCTGTTATCCCCAGTTTACAGCTGGGGGAACTGAGGCACAGAGAGGCTAAGTGAGGAGTCTGTGGCAGAGCCGGGAAACGAACCCTGGCCTCCCAAGTCACAGGATAGACCCTAACCACTGCACCAGCCTTCCCCTCCGCTGCCTACTTGAAGTCCACAGGATAGGTTTACTTGTGCCATGTTGCTGTGCACGTCTGTAATGAGGTAGAGACTGCACACAGACAAGGCTTGGCCCAGGGACTGTCAGTATCAAGAGCACATGCCTGTCCCCCAGGAGCGGAGGTAGAACACCGCATCCTTTGAGGGTGCAGTCAGCAGTGCTAGCTGGGGGAAGGAGACAGGCCCACACGTAATGGGCCAGGGCATTACACTTCAAAGCACCAGCTGCCCACCAGCCGAGGGCATGCTCCGTTCACTAGGGTGTGCTGTAAATATTCCTGAGGTGTGCCCGGCATCGGCCGTCACTGAAGACACAACCACAGAGTATGTGTAACATGGCTCTGTTCCGGATGTCCCTTCTCCAGGGTTCAGCGGGGGGCAGAGACCCAGGTGGCAGCCCAGAAGACACAGCAACAGTCTTCCTGGTGACTCATTCTAAAACTGACCATGGCAGTCAGAAGGAGGGAGATGGAGTCTGACAGGAATGTGCTCAGGGGATCTGACCTCACGTATAACACTGGCCCTAGACTGTCCCTGAAACACTCCCTCTGAACTAGAGATTTTTGGAAAAACTTCCAATCTTGATTTAAAATTTGCTGGTGACGGAAAGGCCACCATGACCCTCCAGAAGTTTTTTCCAGCAGTTAATGACCCTCCCGGTTCAACATTTTAATCCAATGATTGAGATCGGTGCTGATCTCAAAGCACTAAAGCTAAAAATAAATACCCCAATGAGAGGGGACAGGGCTTGACCCTGCCCATAGAGAATCTGGTAATCTCCCTCGGACAGAGCATTCAGCCCCACTGCAGAGCCAAGCAACAAAGAGGAAAGCACAGTGAGCACTGCACGCTCCCATGTTTAGTGCTTCAGAGCACAAACTGGTGGGGGTGGGAAGGAGTTCCTCTCCTTGAGCCAGGTAGGACCAACATGTCCACTCTCCACCCATCACTCAGCATAGGGCTGGCTCCATTCCTTCCCTCCAGCCAATTCACTTGCCAATCTCAGAGGAGGCAGTGTGAACAGACAGCACAGACTCTATCCCAGCATTTCCCCATATCCCTGCCCTCTCTCTTTCACTGGGTTTTGTAAAGTGAACTCAGGGTGCTAAGAGCCAGGTGTGCTAGGGAGAAAAAAGACAATCAAAATGGAGGACAGGCAATTTATGGAATAAGCTCCTCCCCATGGGCGGAGCTAAGGTCTGTATATATAGCTCTGGGTTGGTCTCAGAGCTAGAGAAGGGAAAGAGAGAATATGGGTGCTGCCAAGCCTGGCACTGCTGTGTAGTGTTTGGTGTGTTGTTTTGAGGGAGGGGAGAAAGAAAGAAAGAAAGAAAGAAAGAAAGAAAGAAAGAAAGAAAGAAAGAAAGAGGAACTAGCCCTGTTTCAGAGATGGGGCACTGAGAGGGAGTGACTTCCTAAGGTCATACCAGCAGTGTGTGGCACAGCTAAGAAACAAACCCAGATCTCCTCAAGCCTAGCTGTCTGCCTTCCCCATAAGGCCACCCCCTTCAGCTTCACTAGGGACAGGTTGCAGTTTTGGCTGAGAAGACTCAGCTTTGCCCCCTTGTTGGGCTTTCCTGGCTCCTGGGTAGCTTCCCCCTCTGCAGGGAATGGGTGGGGTGGGGTTTCTAGTGCAACCTCCCACCAGGAAAACCACAGCTCCACTTTCCTGGGGGTCCTTGCTGTTAGCTAGGCTTTCTTCCAATAAACCCCAGCACAGTGCAGACAGCTGCCGACAACCAGAAACAAGCTACATGTTGACACACCCACCAGCACCACTAATACATTCCCGGGGCCAGTTCCTTGTTCCTTCCCCCTGCTCCTCCAGTCCATTAGTGGCAGGTAATAGCAGAACTTTGCCAGCCATTTATAAACTCGGCTGGGAAAGGCAGCTGAATAGCATCTTGATGTATAAGAAAGTGCAAGCTCAGGACTTTATGCTCTGCTTCTGATGACCCATACATCAGAGGAGGAATTGAGCACTGACTAATGTAGAAGAGGGGGCGGGGGGATGCACATCTAAGCCAATGAATATTAATTAAAGCAGTCCCAGATAAAAGATGCACTTGCAGAAAGTAGGTGGCTTTTCTTTTTCCCCATAAAATTGTGTTGAAATTGACTCTCTGCAGCTTAATTTCTTCTCCTTACTGTTCCCATGTGGTGCTGATGAAAGGGAACTGCTTGCTTGGCTTTGCTGTGTGTGTGTGTTTGTATACAAGGGGTGATCGGACGTGAGCTGGAGTTCTGCAGCTGGCTGGAGAAACTCCAATATATTGGTATTAATAGGAGAAGAGCAGAGAGGAAGGGAGAAAGCAGATCTTGTTCTGGGAGTGCTGCCTGCAGAGCTGTGTCCTCCCCATGCTGTGAGAGCCTGTCCATGGGTGAGAGGGGAGCCATAGGGCTAGGCAGTACAGATGGGGACGTGAACGGGGAACTGGAGTAGATATAGCTCTGGCACCAGCCACAGAGGCAACCTGCACTTGTCTCAACTCCTCCCCCTCCCCCAGGTTTTCCTGTGGGTAAGTTGATGCTGGAACTCGAGGCACAGAGAATTAATATGGCTCCTGCACCCCAGAGAGACACAGAAGACTGAATCCCAAGCTTCCTGACAAAGACATCCCTTTGGGAATATAAGGAACTGAGAGAGGCTCCATCTTTATCCTTCACCTTACAGAGACAAAGAAACCATGCCCTTTGATCTCTGTGAGGGGTACTGGCCAGACTGGCCAGTAAAAAGCTGGGAAAGAGACTGGGGTGAGAGAAACCCTCTTGAACAAATATTGTCTTGCTAAATTAAGTTTTTGACCTTTAGATGTGTATTTTCACTCTTATTTGCTTGTAATGATCTCTGCCTTTTATCTCTTTTACTTGGTATCACTGAATGCATGCTCCTTTGTTAGCTTAGAACTTGCTTTACTTTTACTATAAACCAATTCAGTGCTGTGTTTGAAGGGGAGGGTGTATTTACCCCAGGTTAATTACTAAACTGTGAGGTAGTGACACTTCAACGGAGCAGCGAACTTAATATCATCTGCCACTGCACAGTGATAGGGGCTGGGCAATGCAGAGCAACATCTCTGAGGAGTTCGGGGGCTGGAGGTTGCTGATTGTTACCTGCTAGGCAAGGTTTGGGCCAGGAAAGCTTGGAGGAGTTTGCTGGTGAGGAAGACAGATGGGTGTGGCAGCAAAACTCCCTTGCTGAGAAAGTGAGGTAACCCCATAGTTCACAGCTCTGGGAGTTCGCAGCTGCACGTTACAGAGCCTAGCCCACGAAGGAGAATGGGAGTTGAGGCACCTGAACTGCAACTCCTATGAAGCACCATGGTAGCTTTTCAGAATCCAGATCTGTCCGTTCTCAGTTGGTTTGGGGGCATTCTGTTTTTCAACAAAAAATCAAAGTTTTTGGTGGAAAGCAAATTACTTTTTCCAACAATTTTTTATCCCAAAACCCAGGTTATGGACCGAAACCCCCCCCAGTTTAGATGCCTTATTTGTATATGTTTTTGTCTGGGATTTCTCTCTAATCTAATCCTCTCCAAGGCAGCTGTCAGTGTCTTCTGGTTTTGGGGGAGGGGAAAATGTTTTCTATTTTTTTCAGCTGATTCGTGCATTTGTCAGTGCTTGGTGTGGTATTCAGGTGATTGTTTCCCCTGAGCAGTCATTTCTCCTTAGTGTGCCAGGCCTTTCAAACAGCAACAGGGGAGGGAAAAAATGTCTTAGAACCAGACAACATGGTATCTGGTCCAACCAGACAACACGGTGGTAAAGCTATGAACTTTGCAGGGGGACTCGGGCAGCTTAAGTCACTTTTAACTCCTTTTTACATTGTCTAGAATTTGAGTTGTGTCCCTTTAAACTTACTAGAATTATGGGTTGTGCCTCAGGGGCTCCAGCTGAGATCAGATCCCCACTGTGTGAGGTGCTGTAAAAATTTTCATTCAAAAGCCAGCCCCTGCCCCAAGGAGCTTACAATCTAACGCCACAATCCTGCTATTGATTCCATGTCACTGAGTGCCATTGACTTTAATACAGGAATCCACTTACAGAGTCATTTGTAGGCTACAGGGGTCCAGGTTACAACAAGGTGGGTGAAACAAACAGGATAGGGGGCAGAGGTGGAGGACGGGCAACACTTAAATGAACAGGAAGTCCATAATTCACAGGGGGGCAGAAGTAATATCAGATTTTTGGTGACATCACAGCCCAGATGGATTAAAAAACTCCTCTCCCCTGGCCAGCCGCTGAGTTAGATTGAAAATCTCATTTAGCAGAGATATTTTGACAACTGTAATGTCATTTGGAAATAGAAAAGCACTTTAAAAAGAAAGGGGGAAAACGCCAGCCTCACCATGGGACTGGAATTGAAAACACCTGAAGAAAGTGATTCATGGGTCTCCTGCTGCTGCGTGTGAAGTCTCTATCCGCTTCAAATGGCTCCTGACTGCTTCCAGTTGTCTCCAATCCTCTTTATCAGTGTTTCATTGTACACGGGTCTCTCTCTCGTCTGTCCCTTTCCTGACGGGGTGGTTCATGCCAAGTTTCTAAGCCATTTAAACTCGGTGTGGTTTCCAGTCCCCCAACTACCAACCCAGTTTTGTTTATTGACTGCTCCGAGACGCCGTCATCTGAGGGAGCCTGGAGCAGCTTTTGAGCCGTAAACTGGGGGGAGAAGGGGAACAATCCTTCAGCATGAAGACATCAGAATTCCTTATTAGGTCCTGCAAAGCAACTTAGAAGGATTAGAGATGGCATTGATATGGATGTGGTTAGAGTTCTGTAAACAGAGGGTTCTGCTCTGCCATGATTAACTGATGGGTGTTTGGTCACAGCTGCTAGAGCGATGTTAGCCTGGGAGAAAACGCTGTCTCTCTTGAGAGCGCTTGTTCTCATCTCAGTACCTGTGCTCTGAAACTATTGAGGGAGGGGGAAAGGCATAGAATCGTAGAACTAGAAGGGACCCCGAGAGGTCGTCTAGTCCAGTCCCCCGCATTCATGTCAGGACTAAGTATCATCTAGACCATCCCTGACAGGTGTTTGTCTAACCTGCTCTTAAAAATCTCCAGTGACGGAGATTCCACAACCTCCTCAGGCAATTTATTCCAGTGTTTAACTACCCTGACAGTTAGGAAGCTTTTCCTAATGTCCAACCTAAACCTCCCTTGCTGCAATTTAAGCCCATTGCTTCTTGTCCTATCCTCAGAGGTTAGGGAGAACAATTTTTCTCCCTCCTCCTTGTAACAACCTTCTATGTACATGAAAACTGTTATCATGGCCCCTCTCAGTCTTCTCTTCGCTAGACTAAACAAACCCAGTTTTTCAACCTTCCCTCATAGCTCGTGTTTGCTAGACCTTGAATCATTTTTGTTGCTCTCCTCTGCACTTTCTCCAATTTGTCCACGTCTTTACTGAAGTGTGACGCCCAGAACTGGACACAATACTCCAGTGGAGGCCTAATCAGTGTGGAGTAGAGAGGAAGAATTACTTCTTGTGTTTTGCTTTCAACACTCCTGCTAATATATCTGGGAATGATATTTGTGTCTTTTGAGACAGTGTTACACTGTTGACTCATATTTAGCTTGTGATCCACTGTGGCCTCCAGGTCCCTTTCCGCAGTACTCCTTCCTAGGAAGTCATTTCCCATTTTGTATGTGTGCATCTGATTGTTTCTTCCTCAATGGAGTACTTTGCATTTGTCCTTATTGAATTTCATCCTATTTACTTCAGACCAGTTCTCCAGTTTGCCCATATCATTTTGAATTTTAATCCTATCCTCCAAAGCACTTTCAACCCCTCCCAGCTTGGCATCATCTACAAACTTATTAAGTTTGCCATTATCTAAACCAATGATGAAGATATTGAACAGAACCGGACCCAGAATTGATCCCTGTGGGACCCCACTCAATATGCCCTTCCAGCTTGCCTGTGGACCACTGAACTACTCTCTGGGAATGGTTTTCTAACCAGTTATGCACCCACCTTATGGTAGCTCCATCTAGGTGTATTTCCCTAGTTTATTTTTGAGGTAGAGTCATAGAATATTAGAGTTGGAAGGGACCTCAGGAGGTCATCTAGTCCAACCCCCTGCTCAAAACAGAACTAACCTCAGCTAAACCATCCCAGGCAGGGCTTTGTCAAGCCGCAGCTTAAAAACCTCTAAAGATGGAGATTCCACCATCTCCCTAAGTAACCCATTCCAGTTCTTCACCACCATCCTAGTGAAAAACTTTTTCCTAATATCCAACCTAGACCTCCCCCACTGCAACTTGAGACCACTGCTCCTTGTTCTGTCATGCAAGACAGTATGAAAAGCCATACTAAAGTCAAAATATACTAACGTCAAGACCGCATGACAGTCTAGTAACTAAAGATCGATGCTTCCCTACATTGAACTCAATGGCAAAGCTAGTCACTGATGCTAGGATTTCATGCCAAGGTTTTGTCTACATGAGAAAGTTGCACCAGTTCTGTTTCTAAACTGCTTTAGTTAAACCAGTGCAAACCCCCATGTGCACAATCTGATTTTATTTTAAGACTGGCTTAGCTTAAACCAATCCTTAATAGACTTCATCTAAGCTGAAATAAACGTGGCTGAAATCCAAATAAGAACATTACATACAGCCTTTTGCACTGGCTTAAAAAGCACACTTTGAATTAAACCAGTGCAAGTTTCTCATGCAGACAAGGCCAATGTCCATCTCAAATGCATCACAAACGTGAGACACTCATGGACCGATTTGTCAGTGCTCAGCTCTAGCGCTGGTTGGAAAATGGAATTTCCATCCCACAGGAAATTCTGAGATTTTGAAATTTGGCTACATTCCGGATCAAAAGGAAAAGTCAAAAGCCTAGAATTTTTCACCAAACAAATTATTCCTGTAACGTTTTGATGAAGTGTTTCATTTTGACTTTATTGCTTTGACTTTTATAATATAAAAAAGTCAATTTTTATATTATATTACTATGTGACAGTTGAAACGAATCGTTTTGATACTTTCCCCTCAAAAGGTTTGTCGAAATAGAAACGTTCCTGTGAAATGTTTGGATTTGACTGAATCAGCATTTTTGAAAGCACACTGCTCCTGTGTAGACACAGGAAGGACGACTCACCACCCGATTGCTTCCATTGTGACACTTATGGCCAGCTCTGCAAATGCACTTGGTATCTAATGTGCTGAGCACGCTAGAAAAAGCCGGGCATTTATCCTGCTGCCTATCTAGGAGCAGAGCTCATCTGATAAATGACTCCAATTTGGAGGCTGAGCACCTTTGAAAAGCTGAGATGAAAATCCTGGCCCCATAAAAGTCAATGGCAGAACTCTCATTTGAATTCAGTGGCACCAGAGTTCATGGTGGGGGTCCATGGGGTCTGTTCATCAGAGATGCTGAGAACCAGCATCCCTTTGACTTCAGCTGGAGTTGTGGGTACTCAACCCTTTTTTTAAATCAAGCCCAATGATTTTAGATCAGATCCTCCAAACAATGGTAATTTCCATGTCAGAAAAGAGGGAGCCCCAGATTTGGAAGGTAACAAAGCAAAGAGTGATTCTCTATGTCTTTGCCCTGCAATTTGAATTGTGTTGTTGGCTCACTGGACAGGGAGTCTGTGGAAATGCTGAGCCAGAGAAAAGCAGCCTTGTTTTTGAGGAGAACACAAATAACACTGTCACAGGTTGTTCTGATGTAGGGCAGAGTTAGTTGCTCTTTGTTAGCCAAACAACCAGACTTTGTTGTGAGGTTTTTGGGGGGACAGGAGTGTTGTTTTGGTTTTGGAGGGTGTTTTTGGTCTAGTGGCAGATTAAGTGCCATAGCGAGAGAGACAACATCTTCCTCCTAAGCATTTGCCCGACTCACACAAATAGGTGTGAATATTTCTTCTGTGCATTTCTTTTTAAATACATTTTATATGCAAATTTCAATATATGACATTGAGCCCTAAATAAAAAACAATTTTCCAAATGAACCGATTCAGGGCTTTGCACAATGACGTTAATGAGAGAGAGCATGGTGCAGTACAGTGGGATTCAAGACACCTGGATTCCAGTCCCAGCTCTGTTACTGACCGGCTGTGTGACCTTGGAGAAGTCACTTCTCCTCCTTGGGCTTCTATTTCCTCTCCCATCCTTGTCTACCTGGACTGTAGACTCCTTGGGGCAGGGACTGTGCCTCACTACACGCATACACATTGACTAGCACACGAGAACCCTGATCTCACTAACTGAAATACATCCAGTACCAAGCCTTCCATCAGCAGAACAGATTTTGTCTTAGACCTTGCTTTCTGGAAGGCTCCATATTGCAGGTGACTTATCCACAGCAGCTAGAAAAATGGCTAGTGAGGACCCTGTAGTTACATGTGATACTTTTGCTGTGCCTAGACATCAGCAGTGGAACATGCAGGAAGGCTGATGGCTCATGTTTCCAGGGAGCAGATACAGCATCTTGTGAAAGGCAGCCTTGTACGGATACAGGGACAGTTCCCACCTGATCCTGTTCCTGTTGAACTCAGTGGCAAACTTTCTGTTGATTTCAGTGGAGGTGGGATCAGGCCCCCTGTGTGCGTTCCTTTCCCTGCCCCGTTCAATGTGCACTGCTCTTGGCTTCCCTCCTGTCTTTCCCATCCCTCGGTGAAACATCACAAATGTTGCCCCTAAATCAATGCTACATCGTTTTCACTTCACGTCACATGTATAATTTGCCGTGCAGAGTTCAGGCTGGCTTCAGAGTTCAGTCTAGTGGTTGGCACAAGGAACCAAGGCTCAGGACTCCTGGGTTCCGTTCTTGCTACTCAGTCACTGGCAAAGCTCGGACTCTCGTCCGCAATGGGAGGAGAGCAGAGATGCTGCATGGGACCTCCTCTGATTCAGGGGTTTTGTCACCCAGTGTCGCATGCCGTGAGACCCGCCTTACTGCTGCTCTGAAAAGAAGCAGCATGCCACAGACAGCAGCATACGGTGCGTGGGCCTGGGTAATAGTCCAGCTCCTTCCCTACTGTCTTCTGGAATGATCCTGCTCTGTTATTTAGATGGGGCGCAGAGGCTGTCTATGCTCTCTTGTGGCAAAGTTATAAATACAGCCCAAATCCCCTGATTCCCAGCCCTGTGCCCAGCGCTCCTTCCCGCTCTGGAATATTCTCCAATCACTTTCAATTCCCCAGTCTTCACTTTCAAGTTAACTTGAGAGATCAGTGCCTGGATTGGCCTCGCCTGGGTGCAGGCAGCCGCATTGCAAGGCCCCGTTTGAGCTACCATCTCCGCACTGGTGCTGCACTCCCCCACCCTCCCGTCTGAGTGTTGCTAGGACTTCCCGGGCACATCCCATGGTCCTTTGCGTGGCAGTGAACTGAGCTGCTCTGTGATTCCTCCCCAGTAAGTGGTGGGAGAACATGTCTCTCCTTCTGGGCACACATGGGGGATTATGGGAAGCAAGGAAGAACTCGCAGCACTTGAGTGGTTTAGCTGCATGCTCACAGCACATCGGGCACGAACGCCTCACTCAGAGTTCAGTCTATAGCCCCAGACAAGCCAGCTAGTCTGGGTATAAAACCCCAGACTCGGGGGAGAGGACTTCATAGGTGGGGGGGGGTTTAAGGGCAACACCCCACTAAGAGCCTGGGCTAACTCTGCAATGAAGACAAGCCCCAGTTAGACATTCGAAGGATACAGGACCTGTCGCTCATTTCCCCAGTTTGATGTCTTCCTGGCAGACATTGGAAGTGGCTCCCATTACAATGTGATTTCTGAGCAGCAATCTATGTGAGATGCAGGGGTGGTGATCTCAGCCCAGTTCTCAGTAGGTACAAGAGATGTCCCCATCACCAGGCAGTCACAACCTCAGATGACACCCTTCTTGCCAGGGGTGGGCATTGCTATTTAACTGTCATGTCTGTTTCTCTCTAGGTTACTGGGGTCTAAACTGCCCAGGAATAAATTTAGGCTGGAAATTAGAAGAGGGTTTTTAACCATCAGAGGAGCCGGTTCTGGAACAGCCTCGCAGCTGGAAAGAGTGCAGGCACACATCCGAACTAGTGTTAAGATGCTGCTTGATAAGTTTATGAATGTGACTATATCATGGGGCTGCCTGTGTTAGCAGGGGCCTGGACTCAGCGATCCAGCGGTTCTTCCCGTCCTACGTTCATATTCTACGGCCTATGTCATGGTTCTGCCCCAGCTGTTAAGGAATTTAGCCTCACATTACCTCTAGCAATACTTAGGTCAACAGAGCAGGGGAGTTTAAGTGGCTGGTGATGGGAAAATACAGGCCCAGCTACAGGTCTCTTCAAATCCCTTTCTGCAGGGTTTGCTTTATTTCCAAAACCCGAACAAATCAAACCCCTGGGGAATAGCCACCCAAGGGTGGAGAGAGGACTCACCCTTCCCTTTTAGTAGCCTTTCATGGCTATTATGGAAGGGCCAGAGCAGGTCTCCTGGCTTTGTCTGAGAGGCAGGAAGCCTTACATCTAGCTTCCTGCTGGCGAGGTGCTGGATCCTAATCAGGTGCTCTTTGACAGCTAGTTTTAAAGGGCCAAGGCGCACTGGGACCTGTGCACATGGCTCAGATCCCCATGCTCTCTTACAAGCAGAGTTTCAGGTGTAGATCTTAAAAGCTCTTCCCAAAAGAAGGTAAGAATGATTATAGCTATTGTCCAACTAGGGAAACTAAGGCACAGAGAGAGAGAGAGAGAGAGACAGGGGAAGTGACTTGCAAAAGTTCACACAGGGGTTGAATCCAAATCTTCTAAATTCCAAGGATTTAAACAATATTTAATCATCCTCCCAGTTTCTGCGTAGCACACCTTTCAGTTTGGCAGACCCTACCGTGTGCAGCGACTGCTGGCCATTTTGGGTTCAGAGCTGACTGTTACAGAGGAGACACGCTCACTGTGCTCTTTCATGGAGACGTGATTTTTACTCTTTCTTGTTTAGTTGTTTTCTCCATGTAAATAAAAAGTCTGGACACGTATTTCCTCTTGGTGGATGGAAGAGCATAACAGATCCCACCTTAGCATATAAGCCAGAGGCTAAGCTAATGCAGACAGTGTGCCAGAAGTGGGTTCTCCAGACCAGAGCTGAGGTATAGGAGTGGATTGGAGAGGGAAAGCTGCAATTCCTTTGCTTGTGCTAGCTCTGTCTATAGAGAGACGACAGTAGCCTTTTCAATCAAGACATTTTCAACTCCAGGTCTCACCTTGTGGTTAAGGCCCTAGACTAGGTGCCGAGCTGATCTCAGTTCAATTCTTACCTCTGCCACAGTCTCGTGTAGGAATTTGGGTGAGGTGGACTCCTGTCAGTTACCTGTCTGTATAACTAGAATAATCCTTCCTTTGTCTGTTTGGAGTGTAAATCCTTCTGTCTTAGCACCTGGCACAATGGGGCCCTGATCTCCATTAGAGCTGGCCAATGTGTACTCCTGTAGCACCGATCATAAACCCTTGCCTCCCCTGTTCTGGTGTAAATGCAGCGTCAGTTTCTGTGCAATGACTGTGGGATTTACACGGCCAGAGACAAGATCAGAATCTGTCCCCCAGTAATTTTTCCCTGCTGCTGCTCCATCATGCAGGATTTCTGTAATTAATACATTACTGTGATTGACACAAGCATCACTTGGAAGAACCAAAATGCTTATTACTTATTTTGAAATGGTTCAAATGCCAGCTCTGATTTTTTCCCTCTCTTTATTTTTTTAAAGCATGTGCTGTGGAACTGTGTCACCACTTGTGATTATACCGAGCAGAAAAATTACAGGAGTGACACAAATTACTAATTACTTTATTATGCAGTGGAAAAAAATGGAAGGCTGGAAGTTGTTTTAGCAAATTCTATTTTTAAAGAAATAATAATTGGGTTTCAAATGTACTAAATTAAGTAATTCTCTGCCAGATTTATTTTCTCCCCATTAATCTTCTTTCTTTGCTCTGTAGCTGGCATTCCAGTTATCATTCCGGTTGGGTGTTTTTTAATCCTCTGTTGTTATTAGTTATCTATACTACAGTAGAACCCTAACTGAGATTGGAGCCCCATTGTGCTAGGTGCTGTACAAACATAGAGTCCCAGCCCCAAAGGATTTAGGCCCAGTTCTTCAAAGGTATTTAGCTGCCTAACTCCCATTGAAATCAATGGTGCCTAAATACCTTTTGAAGTTCTGGACCTTACAGTCTAAATAGGCAAGACAGACAAAAGAAGAATTATCCCCATTTTACAGATGGGAAAACTGAGGCACAAAGTGATTTAGTGACTTGCCTAAGGCTACACAGGGAGTCTGTGGCAGAGCTGCAAATTGACCCTATATCACCGGAGTCCCTGCCCAGTGCCTTCACCACCAGACCGTACTTTTGCTACAAAGGAGCCACTCGCCCCTGCTCCCTGCATTGCGTTATTGTGCAGAGCTGATAACTGTCCCACAGGGCGCTTACCATTAGCTCGGAGGAGCTGCTTCCGTTGCTCTGTGAGTCCCTTGCTAGACTCCCTCCTCTCCCAGTCTGGAGCTCTCTGTACATTGCTGGGCACTGAGTGACTGAGCAGTGACCCGATTATCTTGGGGCCTGCCCCTCTCCATGGCAATCATTAGCGGGACTCCCACTGACTGCCATGGGAGCAGCTCACGGGCCTTGGGGTGGCCAGGCTGTTACTGCGGCGTGAGGAGTCTGAAAATGGAGCCAGGAGACGGAGTTTCCCACCTTGCAGCTTCCATTGCGGGGGTCTGTGCCCCACCACCCCCATGGACCCCGCAGAACGGGCCAGGGTCCAGCCCACAAAGCCGAGGCCTGGGCAGATCTCTGGGATCCAGTGAGCAGAGCTCCGGGGCCTCTGCATCAGCTCGGACCCACAGCTCCCTGGCAAGGGGGGACCCCCAGGCGCCATGGGATACTTTATCCAGGCCCTGGCTGTGTTCACTTCCTCTGCTGTTGGTGTGGGGTGAGGGAGGGGATGAGGAGCATTCCCCGAGCCCCACCCTGCCCATTCCTCTCACTGGGGGTCTCGGAGAAGGGGCCCGAACACAGCTGCTAGGGTGGCTCACCCCACTTCACGTGGGGAGGTGGAGATCTGCCCATGGAGGGTCCCGTCCAAGGACACTATCTGCCCCTTGTTAGCCCCGGCTGGCAATACGACATGCCGGGTCCTGGAACGCCTCAAGCTGCGGAGAACCTGCAGCTCCCATTGCTGGACTGCTCCTCTTGGCTTCTTGGGGTTCAGGTGCGTAGCACCTCGGAGGGTTTGGATCATGGACACTGGAGAAGGTCACCTAGCCCATCCCCCTGCCAAGGGAGGATGCTCCTGTTGGGATTCCCTCTGAGACCTTTCCCATGCGGCCTGTGCAGAGCGCCTCGACCAGTTCCGGGAGAACACGTCGTCCAGTTCTCTGGGCTTCCAAACGCTCCCTTTGCCTCTGGATTTCATCCCTTGGCTTCCTTTCTTTGGCACACAGCAAAGCTACGCGGAGGTGATCAGACTCACGCCGAGGGGGGGGCATGGGGCAGGCCACGCATCCAGAGTTACACAGACAACCTTTTCCCGTTATATCCATGTACACTTTCCACTGCGTTTGCTACACGTCACATTGCACTGTTTGGGACGGAACGGGTTACTTGGCAGGAACCAGTCCCTGTATGACATGCTCCCTCCATGTGCTGGAACCTGATCTTTACCTTCCAGGTTTATCTAGTCCGTAGCCACCAGCATCAGGGAGTTGCTGCTTATTTTAGCTAGCACAGACAGCCTGACTCCAGCAGACTGTTTGTCGAGCCCCTGTTTACAACTTAACCTTCCAGTCACCTTCCCACTAAGAAATGAGGCAAGTTACTTATGTCAAGTCAGGCCTACAGTTCCCGACAGGGTACTTTTGAATGCTTAGTCCAGCCTAGCTGTCAGAGTCTCTGCGATGGGGCCTCCAGCGCCTCCCTTGGATGACTCCCCCTTCTGCTGCAGAGAGATCTCTGGCTTCGGCAGGGGAAGCCCCAGCTTGTTCCGTGAATATCCCGGCCCCCACCGGCCCCCAGTGGAACAAGCAGAGCAAAGCTCCACCAGGGAGACCTGTGGACACGGACTGACGTGGCAACTCAGCGAGCTCGGCCCATTGCTCCTTCCAAGAGCAGGGCAGGAGGTGCAGGGCGTTTGTCGTCTGGCTTGGATACCCCCCTTCGGCAGCAAGAACCGGAAGGGAGGAAGCTCGCAGCTCAGTTCTTTGCCCCTGCCTAGTAGTTAGACACCACTCAGCTCACAAGGCTCATCCCAACTCCATCTTAAGAGAGCAGCCGCCCGAGGAATCAGAGCCTGGGAAAGGTGGTGGGCTTGATTCTCCAGTGTCCTGCGTGGGGGAGTGTAACACATGAGACCCTTCTGCTCTGGGAATACGTTGTGCAGATGTAACTAGGTGCAAGGTAGTGGAGAAGGAGACCCCAGATCTACCCAGGAATATCCGAGGAGGAATCAAACTTGGTACTGGGGGAAATCAGAGCGGAGTTTCTTCCTGAGAGATTCAAGGGCCCAACCCCACAAGTCATCCAAGCACTGAACCCAGAGCGGAGAAGAAATCAGCCGCCAGCCGCCTTCTTTGCAGATCCCAGGTCTCGCACCCGGGAATCTCCCAGGAACAATCCAGCCAAAGAGCGGGTGGAACTGACGTTTCGTGATGCTGTGGCCCAGTAACCAACAGGTGACAATACCAGCTAGAGAAGGCAACATACTGGATTGGAATCCCGTTCGGTGCTATGATGCTAAAAGGCCAGTTCGGCAAGTCAGATGCTTCTTTCTGTAAACTGCCGTTCAAATCCCAGGCCACTATGAAATGTTTTATATTGTCCAGGATCACGGAAATGCTGTTTGACAGTTTAATGGCGTAGTTCTTTACAATGTTTACGTATGCCCTGTGCCAGAATAAATATCTTCCAGCTCCATGCAGGGGTCAGTGCTAAGTTCCCCTTATTCTTTTATATCCTCCAAATGTGGCTAAGCCCGTGTGCACAAATTCCTCCTGGGGCCACCCTCCACTTCTGATTAAACACGAGACGTCGGTGGCTGCAGGCCAAGACAGTCCCAGCCTTACCGTAACGTGAGGCAAATAAATAAACAACAGAAGCAAAAAGAAGAGAACAATGAACATGTTCCAGGAAAGAGGAGACAATTCAGCTGTGCAGAGGCAAAGTCTTAGAAGAGATGGGGGATGAGGGGGGGGGCATTTGCACACAAGGGCTATTATACAGTGCACCAAAGGCCACGTGGAGAAACTGCCCCAACCTATTCCATGCCATGTTGCCTGTTGTCAGACAGAATCATAATTACGCTGCCTATCAGTTGAAAGGAGAGCAGAAGAGTGAACAAAGCTCCCAAGATTTCACGATCACTTTACATGTAAATGCAGTAATGAACTGGTGTGCGTGTGTTATAGTGGAGCGGTAACTCTGCTCGTCTGCCCTCTGCTGGGTGTTGATGGGATCCGAATGATCAGATGAAGAGAGAAGGCTGGGAAAAAAAAAAGGTTACATTCCGTTCAAAATCTTGAAGTTGTTTCTGTTTTGCGGGGTTTGAAATTGAATGGTTTTGGCGGGGTGGGTCGCTTTTCCGTTTCCAAAAAAGGCCGTCCTGATGGGAAACGCAAATTAACGTTCAGAAGGCATCAAGCACCTCTGCTGAGAAAGCAGCGTGCCGTACATAGGTTAAGAATGTGCAACTGAGCTCAGCACGGAGTTCACGTATGAACTCAGGCTTTATTGCAGATAAAGGGGCGATTACCTGGTCAGTGACCTATTACACAACCTAATGCTCCTACCAGTCCAGGAAGAGGCTGGATTGGCATGTTCAAGGTCACAGGTAAAAGCTGAGAGGCCAAAGGCCAAATTGAAGATTTTATGGCAAATCTAGGGGAACGACCTTTCCCAGAGTACGGTGACCGCCAGCTGGGATTGATCCCAGAGGAGGTTCTGCCCAGCCGTTCATTCGGAACTAGCAGATCACATCAGAGGAGTGTGACAATCAGGATCCAGACACCCCCGGGGGAAAGCAGAAGGTTTAAACCTCCAAAATAAACAGTTCAACCAACTGAGTGTATACCATGTCATTGTATTGTACAAACATGTCGAAGACGGTCTGTTATGAAAGCTGAAATGTTTGGAAGTCGATAATCATTATGAGATATGTATACAGACCAGGGTTATGAATGTATGTATTTTTGTATATAGAAGACTATGCCCATAAACATCAGCTCCACTTCACAGGGAGGAGACAGGGAGGGAGGGACACCTCCCAAGCCGATTGCTTACATGAAACCAGCTTCAAGTACCCATCCCTTGTCCACCCAAAGAAAGGACCATTAAAGTTAAAGGAAAAACAACTGGGACTTCCCCCACTCTGAATAACCATGAGTTGCCATGCCAGGAGGGGATGGGGGGAAAGGGGGTAAAAATCCCTTTAAAAAGGAGGCTTGAAATTGCAGTTTTTATTCAGAAATTGGAGGACAGTCACTGGGGGGCAACTTGAACAAGAAAAAGGATTTTGTCTAATTTGAAAGTGTAAAGCCAGAGGTTGTTTATTTTCTGTGTAACTGCTGGGCGTGTTTGCTTTTCCTCACTGCTTCCTCTTTGAATCCAGGATTTTTCTGTTAAATAAACTTTTTGTTTAGTTTTTTTTTTTTACCCCAAGCAGGTCTCGGGTGTACAAGCCAGGTGGAGTGTACACGCCAAAGGAAGCTGGTGCCTGGGGGGCTGGTTTCATGCCTTCGGATGTGACAAACCAGAGGGGGAAAGTCCACGTGTCTGGTAGTTAAGAACTCAGGGAGGATGGATTGAGGGGAGATTTGGGACTAGAAGGGCTGTTGGTGTCATCCTGCTGGGAGTCAGGGTGAGATCTTGTGCTGGTGGGTTAGCCACTGGGGTCAGGAGTCTGAACCAAAGCTGCACAGCATAGAGGACCCCCAGGTTACAGGGCAGGCTGCGACAGAAGCCCTTGCTGGTCTGGGTGGCCCCCAGAACATCACATGGGCCTGAATGGAGACATCAGATACAAATGGCTTTAATCCTCGGGCCTGGTTGCAATCCATATGCAAATTGTGTAAACAGCCCCTGTCTTTATCCCAGGCCAAGCTAAAACCTTTGCCAACCCCAGACTTTGGAGGCATTCAGAATTCAGATCTGGACCCAGGGATCATCTCAGGGATCAGGATGTAAGTCTCTGTGCCATGGAGAGAAGGACTCTGCTGCAGCATCTGTGAGGAATGTGTGGTTAAATAATGGGTTAAAGTGACCTCCATGTGGGAGAGTAGAATTGGGTGCCTCAGGCTCTTGGGGGATGGGAGCACAACACGATCCTAGTATGTACTTTCATTTATGTTAGTTAGCCACTAGATATCTCTGTGTTATACAGAGTTCCAGACAGGATGTGAGCCCTGGTAAACGAAGGAGACAAAGTTAGAACTTGAGCTGTGTGGAAGCCTGTTTATGCCTGTAGTTCTAGCTGTTTTCCTTAATAATTGCCTCCTGCTTCACATGACTTGAAATGCTGTAGCGCGGAAGGGAATGCATCACCCTCTCAAGCAATCTCCTTTCCCCGCACACCTACACACACAGCCAAAACTCAGATCAGGGCTTGCGAATGAAGGAAGCTTTGATCAGTCATCCCCATATCAAGGGAAGGTCCCTGCCGTACAGTGTGTGTAGGGGGTAGCCAAGAACACCTTCACAGACATGATCAAGATGGCTTCTTCCATTTCCAAGCACAGCAACCACAGACATGATCACTTAGAATGGGAAAAACCAAAGCCTTAAAATACATGTCATTCTTTTTCCTCTTGCTAAAATGCACTGTAATGAACTGGTTAGTGCGTGGGTATGTGTTTGCACCATTGCCCCCTACTGGAGAGAATCAGACCAGCCCAGCTGTGACCAGTTGACCCTCTATTTGAAGGAGTTAACAATTCTCAGTCAGCTCAAATGGAAGAGGATTGCGTTTTTGGAACAGGCGGCGCTGCGTTCTATCCCGGTGAATTTCCAAATGCCCATCATATCCAGCACGCCAACAGCTATGAAGACCTGGTACACGGGGATTAATTCCCAACCGTATGAGTCTCTCCTTGCTTTGGGGGGTTTCGCTGCAAACTCAAATCCTCCGCCTCAAAAGGCTTGCTAAGGTCTACTTCCCTTCGGACGCAGTCTGAACCCAGCTCCCAGCCAAACCTCGGCTGCTTTACAAGTTGGCTTCGAATGCTGCAGAGATCCCATTTTTACAGGGATTTTGACCCGAAATGGAACAAGGTCTGGGTCTAGGAGGGGAACTTACTCCAAAATCCCCTCACTCTGGGTGTGCTGAGGTTCGTTATAAAAAGCAGGGGCAAGCACAAGTGCGCATCCAGTTCCGAACATGGGTCTGGATCTAACCTCTGGATCCAAGGTTTGGTTCAAGCTCATCCCCAAACTCCCTGAACCCTGGGGCATTCCGAGCCCAGTTCCAGGTCTGACTTCCCTGACTGTTACAGTATTGAAATCCCAGGTTGGACTGGAACACTGTGCCTGGGACGACATCTCTCCAGTGACTCCCAACCTGCACTGTAATCATAATGAGGGCACGGAGGCAAACGGTTCTGAACCCCATTACCCTCCCTGCCCCCAATCATCCAACCCCCCCATGATGCACTTCTTACAATATGCCAATAAGTTTACAGGGGGTGGGGGAAGGGCATATATTACAGCCTAATGGGAAATCAATTGCACAGCGTGTAAAAGGAGAAAATTCCCTGTCATTTTCACCCAGTTTCCCTCACCGCTTCCTGCTCCCGTGTCAGAACAGAAGATTATGGCTGTGGTGCTGGGGCCCCGAGGAGCACAGAAATAAGCAGAGGTGGAATCCAGGCCCAGGGTCTCCTGGGGCTTTTCTCTAAATGCTCTGTCAACGTGGGAGGGATTCACAGCATGCATGCAGTTTTAGGTCAGCTGTGTAAAAAACATTCCTCTTTGCTATTAAGGGTGGAGAAAAGACATTTTTTTGGGGGGGGGGGGGGGTAACAATTTTCTCCGATATAAACAAACAAACTCCCCCCAAGAAAATGGAACACAGTGTCTAATTGGGGGTTTCAGGAGAGCTCTGTCCCCTCTACAATCTGCATGGATCGTCACTGCTTCAAAAAATAGCCCGACTTTTATCATGTGTCATCAGTTTCTATCCAGCATCCCATGGAGGGAAACATACTGAGATTTCAGGGGGTTAATAGCACAGAAGGCGTGGCCCATCCTTTGATGTTAACAACCTCCGAGGACTTGCTAGCAATAATTGTTGTTAATGAGGGTTGAGATTTTTAAAGAGGTCTAAGGGGTTTAGAGGCATCTTTCGTTAAAGTTGATGGAAGATGTGTCTAAATCCACCAGCCGGCTTTGAAAATCTCAACCAAGATGCTTATGACTCTGAGTATCTAACAAGCTGTAAATAAGGACTACACCCAAAACCCGTTGCAGTCAGTGGAAAGAACCCCATCGACTTGACTGGATTCTGGATCAGGTGCGTAGAGGTGAAGAGGCTTGCTCCTGACTACAGAACCAGGCAGTTCAGGCAGGATTAGAACACAGAGCTGGTCACGTGCTGTTCTTTATCCACTAAACCACATGGTCCTTTAAGCCAACAGCCTCTCTGAGACAGAATCATCCCTGGTGTAACTCCACAGACACCACAGTGTTACATCAGGGATGCATCTGAGACTGAGTCTCATTTCTCTCCATCTGTGAAATGGGGCTCCTCGTACCTACACACAGAGGTGTGATGAAGCTTAATTAATTAATAGATGTACAACATATTGGGATCTTTACATGGCGGGTGCTCTGTACAGTCAAGGGCTGACCCTAAAGCCCACTGAAGTCTATGGGAGACTGCCATAGGGATTGGCTCAGGCCCTGATTGCGGTGTATTATTACAGAGCATGTTCATAGGACTGCAGTGTGGGATGAGTATTAAGAATAAGCTGATATCTAGCACATCTCCAGTGCCTTTGAAGATAACCAAGGGCTTAACAAACCTTCATGCATTTAGCTATATGACACCCCTAGCGGACAGGCAACAATTAGCCTACGTGACACAACAAGAAGATAAGGGGTTTGCCCAAGGTGAAGCAACAACTGATTGGCAGAGTTGGAAATAGACTCCAGGTATCCCGAGTCTCTGGTCCCCGCTGTAACTGTTGTGCAAGTCACCTGCATTTAAATCTCCTGTTGCTTGGCAGTAGGCTGCTGACGTCAGGATTCGTTCCGAATGTAAGCAAGAAGTAGGCTTTGCTTCCCCATCTTTTCACCCCAGCCATCAACACTCGTCTGCTTCGAGCTTCAAAGTCATCGTATCCCCTGAGACTAACGAGAACAGCAGCCTGAGACATGTTCATCACAGCTGACACACAGGGAATTCACGCCACGCTCCTTGCGTCTGTCTGAGAAACCCACTCATCTGCAAATCAGTGGGCGAGTCCTGATTTCCACAGCTCCCTCCCAAGGATAATGAAGCAGTGGTGGCTTCATTCCAGACACCACGCGGCATCAGTTTTGCATCCTTATGCAAGGACGTCAGGTCACAGCGCGACATAGCCACACACAGTCACCATTGTGTTGGCCTCCAAATTGGCTGACATTGGGGACTGAACAGGGGACCATGAGAGTTAAGAGAGGAGCACAAGCTAAGGAGCTAGCCGCTGTACTTGAGAGCTGTAGCAGACTCATCTCCTCTGTGTACCAGGCACAGAGAGGGATACAGCACACACACTGGTCAGTAGGTTACACAACGCCTGGGGCAGTGGTAATGTCACAAAACAGCACCATGGAATGTTGCGACATGGTTATTTTGCCCTCCAAGATGAACAGGGGCCAGGTGCTCAGCCTGCTGGGACCTGGGCGCTTTATTGCAGGCCGTCAGTACGGTATTCTTCACTTTACACCTTCAAACTGCCGTATCAAACAGTAGCTCGTTTCTGCTCGCGCTGCGGTGCTGCGGCAGGGCGGACTGATTGTTCCAGGTCCGCGGCTCGGGAAGGAGAGGCACAGAGTGGTTCAAGCCAGCCTTTTGAGACGAGGCTGCTGCTTTTGCATACCCAGCTTGGCACGCTTAGGGCCTCGTTATCTGCGGCGCTGAGAATCCCGAGTTCCGGTAAGGAGGAAGGAGGGTCTCATGGTTAATGGCTTGGACTGGGACTCAGGGGAGCTGCGTTTGATTGCTGACTTTGCCACAGACTCTCTGCATCGCTCACACTCCCTGTGCCGCAGTTCCCCATCTGTGAACGAGGATAACGATCTGGTTTGGATTGTAAACTCTCCAGGCAGGGCCTGTCTCTTACTATGTGTGTCTGCAGCACCTAGCACAACAGGGCCCTGATTTCAGCTGCTGCTGTAATCCAAATAATAACTGACAGGGAAAATCATTTCTATCAGTGGAGTGGAGGGTGCTCAGCATCTGGGAAAGCCAGGCCCTGGGTGTCTCATGTCAAACCACCGGACAGGTCCGACCTGTGTGACAAACAGAACCAGCAGAGAAAGTGGGTAGCAGGGAACTCAGGAGCTGCTGGGGTGTGAGTCACGTGGAAATGCTGGCTCTGTATCTGGTATCTACCTAAAGCTGCTACCACCTTGGCTCTGAAGTGCTTTGCCCTTTGCCTTCTCGCCTCCGGTCATAAAGCAGCTTACAAAGCGGATCACGCCATGAGTTTTGGCAGAAGGAATAGAACTTAGTTCCCCTTGGGTACCAGGCCCACACGTTAACCACCAGCCCAGCCCTCTCTCTTGCTAATAATGCCACCTAGCTTTTTCTGCAGTAGACATCAAAGTACTTTACAAAGGAGGGTATCCCCATTTTGCAGAAGAGGAAACTGAGGCATAGGGACTTACCCACAGTCACGCAGACCTGAGACTAGAACACAAATCTCCTGAGTGCCACTCTACTGAGCTACCCACGAGGCCACACTGCCGCCCACTGCACTGGGCTGTCTCTTTAATTTCCCTCGTCGTCGTGAGCTCTGCCTTGCCTCCCAAGAGAACCCCCAGATTCCATAGTCCCAGCAAAAAGAAGAATGAGACCATAAAGCCACCCCCGAACAAATGAAAGCTGCAGTCTGTCTCTTTCTGATAGCACGGGGCATGTGTGCCAAGTGCTTGCTGCTGGTGTATCCCAGGAGATACATTAGATGGATGTTTATCTGCAGGGCTCGTGCTAAGTGGCATGTGCACCCATCAGCAGATGGCAGAGCTGCCGAGATTGATGGGTAGCACAGAGGGAGAGGACATTACAGGGGTGGTGCGAGATCACCCTGTTAGTCTCCCACGCTAACGTCTAGGAGTGCTTACGCTTGCAGGAGAAGGAGCAGAATGAGGGCCTCTCTCTCTCTAAAGACGACTGCAGATGCAGAAGCAGATGAGGAGTTATGTCATTAGTCTCATCCACGCTTCCATGGGTCTCAAAGGCTGTATCTTGTTATGTGGGGGCTGGAGATGTTCTTAATGGGAAAAGACCCACAGCCAGCACTGGAGAACTCGAGCCAGGACTTAAAGGAGGAGGGAGGAACCTGGGCTATCAGACACCCTGGGACAGGGCCTGTGCCTGGCTCCAGCAGTGTCTAGGGGCTATTAACCTATTTCGACAGGCTGAGGGAGAATTCGGCATAGGAGCTCTGTAAGGGCCCCTGCACTGTCCCTTTTGCAAGCCTTGGAAGAAAGGGCAGAGGGGCAGGCCCATAGCATATGGTGCTACAGGGTTTCTCGGCAGCAGTGCTGCCTATTGGCAGTGTTGGCCAGACTGCCATAAACTAGATCCACCCAGGACGCAGAGGGTACAAAGGTAGCAGGAAGCTACATTTACTGGAATAACTCACCGCTTGGTGGAATGAGACAAATCAATGGGACTCGGTAATACCTGGGTACAAAACACACAGGAATGACAGAGTGGGTCGTGCTGGCGGGGGAGCAGCACCGTGTGTGAAAGAAAACACAGAGTCAAATAAATTAAAACTCTTAAATGACCCAAACTGTAGCACAGAATCTCTACAGATAGCAATTCCTTGCTTGAATAAGAAGGGTATAGCAGTAGGAAAATACGACTGACCACCTGCCCAGGAGGCTGATGGCGATTGTGAAAAGTTCAGGGAGGTCAAAGAGGCTGCAAAGGCAGAAAATGCAACAATAGCAGCCATCCCCATATTGCCTGGGTCCATGTCAGCTCAGGAAGGAATGCAGAGATAAAATTTCTAGAAACCTCTAAGGACCGCTTCTTGGAGCAGCTTGTCTTGGAACCCACAAGGGGAGAGGCAGTTCTTTATTTAATCTGAAGTGGAGCACAGGAGCTGGTCCAGGAGGTGAACTGTTCAGTAATAGCAACCATGATGTAATTACATTTAACAACCTTATAGGGAAAAAATGCCAACTTCATTGGCGTAACTTCAAAAAGGGGAACTACAGAAAAATGAGGAAGCTAGTTAAATGGAAAATAAAAGGAACGGTCACCAGGGTGAAATGCCTGCAAACTGCATGGAGACTATTTAAAAACACCATAACAGAGGCTCAAACTAAACGTATATCCCAAATTTTAAAAAAAGTAAAAGAACCAAAAAAATGTCACCATGGCTAAACAGTAGAGTGAAAGAGGTGGTTGGGGGCAAAAAGGCATCCTTAAGAAACTGGAAATTAAATTCTAGTGAGGAAAATAGAAGCATAAACGCTGTCAAGTCAAGTATAAAAGAATAAGTAGGCAGGCCAAGAAAGGATTTGAAGAGTAACTAGCTAAATCCACACAAACTAACTGCAAAAAAAAAATGTAAGCATTGTGCTTCAAAAGCAGGAAGCCTTCCAAACATTCAGTGGGGGTCACTGGATGATCAAGGCACTGAAGAATCACTCAAGGGTGACAAGTCCTTTGCAGAGAAGCTAAATGAATTCTTAGCATCAGTGTTCACTACAGAGGATGTGAGGAAGATTCCCACACTTGAACCATTCTATGTAGGTGACAAATCTGAGGAACTGTCCCAGATCGAGGTGTCAGTAGAGGAGGTTTTGGAACAAATTGATCAATTAAATAGTAATAACTCACCAAGACCAAATGGTAGTCACCCAAGAGTTCTGAAGGAACTCAAATATGAAATTGCAGAACTACTAACTATGGTATGTAACATGTTGTTTAATCAGCCTCTGCATCCGATGATTGGAGGATAGCTAATGTAATGCCATTTTTAAAAAAGGCTCCAGAGATGATCTTGGCAATTACAGACCAGTTTGCCTAACTTGTGTACCAGGAAATTGGTTGAAACTAGAGCAAAGAACAGAAGTATCAGACACACAGATGAACATGGTATGTTGGGAAAGATTCAACCTGGCTTTTGTTAAGGGACATCATTCCTCACCAATCTTTCAGAATCCTTTGAGAGGTCAATAAACACATGGACAAAGGTGATTCAGTGGATATAGTGTATGTAGACTTTCCGAAACCCTTTGATAAGGTCCCTCACTAAAGGATCTTAAGCAAAGTAAACAGTCATGGTATAAGAGGGAAGGTCATCTCACAGATCAGTAACTGGTTAAAAGACAGGAAACAAAGGGTAGGAATAAATGGTCTGTCTGAAGAATACACAGAGGACCAAATTCAGCCCCACTGTACCACTACTGAAGACAATGCAGGATTCACACCAGGGACGATTTGTCCATTAGGGACTGAATCATACAGTCCTTGCTCAGGCAACACGCCCACTGAAATGCTGAAAACAATGAGTGTTGATGGTGCTCAGCACCTCTCAGGGGGTTCTCGTCATCTCTCAGGCATGAGCTCTGTATAATGGCGGTGGGATGTGGCCCGTTGTAAGTAGAGATCTCCCATCATTACAATGCAGTCACCTTTGAAGGGGGAAAGAGGCAGCTGTTTAACAGCACCCAACAGCATAAGGCACTGCTCTGTCTCTTGTTGACATCAAAGGCAAGACTCCACTGGCAGCAGAGTCAGGCTGTAAGAAGGGGAATTAGGAAAGACGCTGCATCCAAACTGGGAGACTGAGAGGTTGGAACATCAATGGGAATTTTGCCAGCACTCCCCGCCTTCTCTGGAAAGCGCCAGGGGTCTGCAGTGAACACAGAGAGGCAGGATCTGGGTCTGACACTACTCTTGAAAGCCAGCAGCGTAACGCCTCAGAGCACGGGAGTATTGAGTCAGCAAAGAGTGAGAGGAAGAAGGTGGGGTAAACTTAACAGACAAGGCACTCTTATTCCGGAATAAGAGTGTCCACACGGGAGCTAATCAAGGGTAGTTAATCAGGGATAACTCCATGTATGGGTGAGCCCGAAGCAGTGCTGATGGCATCAGAGGGGTTCGCAAAGTTACTCTTGAAGTGGCATTCATCGTCAGTCCCACCCACGAACTGTGCATGTTTCCTCTCAGGCGCAGCGCTGTCTCCCTGCTCGGACGTCACTGATCCACACCGCGCTGATTCAAACATCTTTTGAAACCGGTGGAGTTGGCCCCAGTGATTGGCTTTTCATTTTAAAGCCACCCCTTGTAGCTGGCTGGCAGGTGCTGGGCACCTTCTCACGAGGAAGAGCGAGGGGAAGCGGTGCACAACTGACGGCTTGATTGGAGTGTTGGTTTTTTACGGCGTTCGGGCCTGGGGGTGCAAATCTGCACCTGGGAAACGTCGGATCCATTCAGCAAAGCCTAATTGATTGTTTCCTGCTAAACCGCTTGAGGGGAAAGGGAGCCAATGGCCGCATGAGCTTGTTTGCAGTTGTAAAGCCAGAGTCTCCTCTCCTGCATTAAACAGCAGATAGCTGTGTTAGAGGGGTTAGAGAAGGGCCGAAATGTCAGGGCTGAGCTGACCCACTCTCCTCATCTCTGCCGCCTCTTCTTACCCACAGAGTCCGCCAACCAAGAATGGCTCTTTTAATATGTCCTTGACAGAGCCACATTCTTTTTCTCTCTCTCTCCCTTTTCTGTCCTCCTTCCCTTTCGACCCCCTTCCCCTCTCTTGCCATCTTCCTGTCTGTCTCTGACCCTGGATGCTGCCACGATAGATAGTCCTGTGGCAGCCAAAGATTTCCAGAAATGCCCAGCAGAGGAGGAGTCCCTCCCTCGCAGTGTATGGTCCTACCTTTGTGAACCCTGGTCGTGAATTAACTCAGCCTTTTCCCCTCAGAATGAGTTGGATGCCCTTTGGCTAGGTAATCTGAGAGGCTCCATTCCCCCGGTACCCTCTGATGCAATCACATTTGACTCTTGCCATTGGCTTGCTCTCCTATTGCATGTCTACACTTCAATCAGACGCCCTTGCCTGGCCCGCACCAGCTGACTTGGGTGTGCGCCGCTCAGCCTAAGGGGTTGTTTAATGGCAGTGAAGACATTGGGGCTCCGGCTGCAACCTCATAGGGTCCTAGAGCCTGGGCCCAATCATCCACACTGCAATTAAGCTTCCCCATAGCCTGACCCTGCAAGCCCAACGTGGATGGCCCGGGCCAGCTCCGGTTTTTGAACTGTAATGTAGACATGCCCTTACTGGCACTGTCTCAGCCAACAGCACCTGCCTTTGAAATTCACTTCCTTTGGCAGCATGTCAGAGCCATGCAAAGAAGGCTGCTCCGGTGTAAGTTGGAGTTCTCCGAGTACATGGCCTGTGCGTAACCATGCTCTCAGGATGTGTGCGCCAGCTCAGAACCGTCCAGAAATCCACGCCCCAGGGGACCATTTGCACTGTAAATACCCTGGGTTGAAGGAGTGCATGGATTGGCTCCCAAAGAGTCTAAAAAACCTGCTCCTGAAACGTCTCCTTTACTTCATGAGGGAAGTCCAGTTACTTGAATGACCAGCATTTTAATCTTTGCTCCCCGGATAGGATGTGTTTGATGTATATGGTAATGGCCTGATTTCCAAAGGTGCCAGCTGACTTCAGTGGGATTTATGGGTGCTCAATGTCTCTGAAAATCAGGCAACAGTTGTCTGTTGTTTGCAGAATATGCATTCATTCCAGCATTACCCGGCTGGATCAGGGCATTTGCAACAAAGGTGCACAGAGCACAGTGGGTGGCCCTGAGATTAGAACAGCATGCACATGTCCCAAGGAGACAGATCTGCACAGGAAGCTCTCACACGAGCAGTGCCTCTTATTTTATTTCATTTTCAGCTGTTTTTATTTTCTGCAGTTAAAGCCCTTGGATGCTGCAGCAGTAAGAGCAAAAGAAATAAATACGTAGCTAATCAATCTTGCAAAGAGCCCTGGAAAACTATTTGTTGCTGAACATCCAAATGAGGGAAGAAAAAAGCCAGCCCGGCAGCCCTTGAATCAATTCCATCTCTCCTTGCCAAATCCATCACACCCTCCACATTGCATCCCCTGTATAAGCAGTTGTTGCTACACACACCGGCGAGTTAACCCATGCTACCTGAACACAAACAGGCTCTCCTGTGCACTCTGTTTGAAATGAATGACATGCCCATCTCTGCCTATTGGCTTCCCACTACTCCACAATAGATGTCCCAGTCTTTGCTGAGATAGCTTACAAAAATGGGACCCATTTAAAGTGACACTGACAGGCAATTCTAGTCCTCAAATTTTGGGGCTTGCTAAAGGAATGGAAAGTCTTACGAAAACTCTTGGGAATATAAAGGAAAGCTATGCAAATAACTGATTTTTCAGATCACTGGAAGTTCTGAAAAATCAGAAAAACAATTGTTTCGGGTTGATGTGCAACCAACATTTTGCGGAGCCCAAAAAGTTGAAGAAGAAAAAAAAAATCTGTTTGTTTTTTAGCTTTTTTAAAAAAAGAAATAAATGAATAAAATTGCTGTAAATTTTAA
The DNA here is from genome assembly GCF_026122565.2 of Emydura macquarii macquarii. Lineage (NCBI taxonomy): Eukaryota > Metazoa > Chordata > Testudines > Chelidae > Emydura > Emydura macquarii. Next base: position 5,453,151 of record NW_027133607.1, on the reverse strand, counting down.
AACAAAAAGTCATTTCAAATACAAATAATCAAAATGTTTCAGTTAGAAAATGTTGAAACAAAATATTTCAATTCTTTCAGAGGTTTTTTTTTTAAGTGACTGAAACAATTTGGGCCAATCAACATAAATTTGCTAAATGTTTTGGAGACCAGAATTTTCATTTTTTGGAGGAAAAAAAAGTTTTGGTTGAAATTTTTTTTGCCCACTTCTAATATAAATATTTTCATCATTTAAAAAAAAAAAAATTCAATTAGATTTAGGGTTTCTGTTGGGTTGTTTGTAGTTTAAACATTTCTCGGCAGCATTGGGATCCCGACCACAAAACGCTTGGGTGAGTGCCCAGAAAATGAAAAGGAGCCATGCGAAGAAAGTGAAACATTCCAGTCTGGGGCTCACTGTCCAAGGTGAGCCATGTGTCAGGCACACAGTCAACAAACAGCATCACCGTTGTAGTGTAAGAACTGGAGCAAAGATTTTCAAAAGCAACTAGTGATTTGGGGGCCCAATTTAAGGTGCTGGTTCTTAGAAAGTGCTGAGCACCTGCCCTCTGAAGATCAAGCCCCTTTAACATGAGTCAAGTTGGGTGCCCCAAAAAGCACTAGACACAGGATGTCTGGGACAGAGGAGGGAATTGAACCCTGGTCCCTAGGTAGCATCCTCACCTCTGTACCAGCCGGCCTTCCTGTTAACATTGGCCTAGATTATTGAAATCCTTTCTGTCTCAATAATCTAGGACTAGATGACCTCTTGACCCCCTTCCAGCCCCCATCTTCTATGACTCTATGAATCTGCCCTAAGGGTTTCCAGGTAGCACAGATGGGACATTCAACTCTTGGTCTGTCTCTCTCTGCTGATGTACACACAGGATGGTTTATCTTGACGGTATCCCTTTAATGGGAATGAGATTTTCCCATCATGTATTTGGCACTCTAGAGAACGGAGGAAACAGCATGATATGAGCAACAGCTCTGCAGGCCAAGGATCCAGAGTGGATGCAAATGATTTACTAGTGTTCAGCTGGAAACAGAAGGGATTTCAATATGGTGAGCCAAATCGGATTCATTACCTAACAATTAGCTCTAAATTAATGCAAAATTGTACAGTGTGATTGAGCTCGGAGGGGAGAGGTTTTTCTGACAGCTGGAGTCAGCAAGATGTGTGCAATTCAAACCCCATCTGCTTGGGGTAGGGTGCAAACGCTGTCACTGGGGCAGGCTGGCTCTGGTGAATCAGGCCCTTATCTCATGGCCATTAGAGCTCATGGCAAAACTCCTCGTGATTTCAAGGCTGTCAGATCAGGAGCCTGAGGAGAAAGGGGGTCTAGACACAGCAAGGATGGTCATGTTCAAAAAAAACCAGACAGACAGATAGGCAAGCCCGGGCTCTACCACAACATATTGATAATTAATAACGACATTCAGATCTGGCTCCAGACTGCCCCGAAATTCAGGGGAGATCAGATGCAGCCTTCTATCCAACCTCCGATATGCTCTGAACACTGGTCTGCAGCCCAGGAGATCCAGATCCAAATGCTCTCAAACTCTGGGATATTTGTACCTAAGGTTTTGCGGGGGTCTTCGCCAGCCCTAAAGTAATACCCAGATGTGAGGGCACTTCCTGATGAGATTTCTTCCCCTTGCCACCCCCACCCATCCTTCTCTCAACTGCGCTCCTTTCTCCTCCCAGGGATTTGGAATTGCTGATTTGCTCTAGGGCTCTGGGAGCGTCCTGAATGACACCGATAATGCTGCCTCTGGCTCTGTAGGGATCAACACTGAAAAACGTGGCCATTAAAACTCGGACCCCTTTCCCTGCTCTGTGTGTGTGTGGGAGGGAGGGGAAGGCTCCCCCCTCATTATCCTGATAGGGATGGCAGAAGAGTAAGCATACGCCAGGCTGCTCTGCAGGGCCTGGGGCAGCTGGTGCATGCTGGCACTGGCCTCCACGACCCATCCAGGGGAAAGGGAGTAGGGTGAGACCAATCTGGCCTTCACTGTTCCCCAGCACTCGTTTCCCTAGCCCCATAATGGACTCAGGTATTCAGCTGAACCTGGCGCATTCAGAGCAGATGCGGACCCATCAGGAGAGCGATTTGGTGCAGAGACGAGGGAGGAGAAGTAGCATCTCGTTGCTAGGCAACGTGTTTCTAGGCAGCAGCTCCTCCCCATCCTTAAAGGGCCAGAGTGGGTCTCAGCTCTTAGCGAGTGCTGTTTATTTGCGCAGACCAGAGTGATTTCTGCCACCTAGAAACCAGTCGCCTAGCAACGAGACGCTAAATCCTCTTTCCCATCCAGCGAGCGGAGGCTGCGCCCCCTCCAGTTTGCTGCCAAACGGTCCCATTCACACCCCCGTCCCAGCCTATGGCAAGTGCTCCGAACCCTCCTAGCTGCCAAATCCTGGGGCTCCCTCCCACCCAAAGCATCTGCTACCACAGAACGGAGGTCCCGTTTGTTCTCATGCGAGGTACAAACATGACTTTGCACCATATTGTAACAAATCCCTGGCAGCGAGGACAGCGCTGTTGTCACGATGCCTCAGGCTGCAGCCATCAGAACTTCACAGCCGCAGTGAGGATGAGCCTCCTGCTCTGAAAGTTCAGGCCCTACCTCCTCAGGAGAAAGGAGAACCTCCGTGAGCTGTTCGCAGGCTAGGGACCATCGCCCTGTTCTGATTCCACACAGCAGAGGACAGTGGCTCAGGAACACATTAGCCATTTCACTGAAGACAGAGCCTCAGTGCTGAATACTGGTAAATCTGTGTGTCACTGATGAATTGATCCCAGGAGCCCACCACTGTCACAGTGCATCCGACAGGCTTCTGCCTTTACTAGGCGTCTTCTGCCTAGAGGCGGCTCCTGGAACCCAGGAAATGAGCCATCAGTTTGCGAGACACTCCTTTTACGGTGCCGTTCGGTCGAGCGCTGCTGCAGTGATTTAAGGCAGAGCTGGAAGAGCAAAGACTAGCCGGATAACAAAATCCACATGCTACAGACGACAGGCCCAATTACCAAGTCAATCACACACACACACAGCTGGGAAGGTAAGCTAGAAACCTGGACTGTCAAGCTCCAAAACCACAAGCTTCTAACTAAAGGAGACCTTTATGTACCACTGTGCTGGTCGTCAAGTTGGCCAACAACCCAGTGATTGAACCCGAGATCTCGAGAGCTGAGAAGCACGAGCTGTTACAAGTCTGCCAAGGCCCCTTAGCTGGGGTCTGTAACAGATTCCTGTCCTCCGTGCACTGAGCACAGAAGGGGAAGCTGTAACACACACGGACCGGTGGGTTGCGTCAGGACTTGTAGCAGATTCCATCAGGCGCAGCCGGTAGGGGGCCACATTTCCGAAGGGGCTCAGCTCTGGCTGTGACACTTGTGGCTGGATCTTCAGAACAGCTCAGCAGCTGACGTGGAAAAGCCGGTCATTTATTTGGGGGCCTACGTGGGAGATGTGCTCACCTGAAATTCTGGTTCCCCAAAAATGTGGCTCGAAAGGGCTGTATGATTTTCAGCTCTCTGTGCCACACACACACACACAATAGGACTGCCCAATGCTGTATTTAGCACCCCCCGTGTCCCTCAGAGGAGCAAGGCAGGCTGACAAATCCACCACTGGACACACGCTCAACCCTTCGTGAAATGGTTTAAAAGCCAGTGAGCCCCTTGCAATAGACCTGTCCCCTGAGCTGCGATGGACAGCACTGTTATTCCATTACTCCATGGCCTATGCTACACGGCTCTCCTTCCCCCATGCCACGTGGGCTCAGAGAGAAACCAACGAAACAAATCACTAACCAAGGGGCTGGGACGAATTAACCCTCCTTAAATGAACAAAGCCCGCAAGCCGGCCTGAGCGCAGCCATCCCTTTCCCAGCGAGACCACGACTGCAGCGGGTCGAACCGTTCTTGGCGCCTCTAATTCTCCTTTCATATGTTGCCAGGAGTGCTTTCGGGGTTGCTTTTTCGATTGAATTTGTCAGTCAGCGTCCTGGAGATAGCAAAGCCACTTTAACTGTCTTTATTGTAGCGGGCGCGGGGCTATTCCAAAGCATCTGTATTCATTCCAAGCAGCATTAGGGAGCTGATGATTCAGCCAGCTGCCGGCAGATAGCTGCTCTCTCCTTGAGATGACTGAGTAATGCGGGAATAACCTAGGCAGCTTCGTCCCCTCCGGTGTCTCTTGATTTATTTATTTATTTTCAGCAGAGCCCATTTATCACACACTTACAGGAGCTGAGCCTTAAACTATTGTATTCCTTTAGACACAAGGCTCAAGTCAAGTCCGCCCCTGGTTTACTTGAAATGGGTCCGTTTTACCAACTTAAGAGGCATCGTGGCCGCATCAGGGGAACGTTGTAGGGGGGCTGGAGACCTTGGTGGAAGGTGAATGGATCTGGATTAGCGGCTGAAGCCTGGTGCCGTATGCACCGGCATGGCCGCTCTATGAGTCGCAAAGACACCTGCAGAGCTGGGATTAGAACCTGCAGCTCCAAAAAGAAGTGTCTCTGCCGTGAGCTGGAGGAAATGAGCACCGGGGATGTGACAGATAGGTCACTTATTGGGCTCGTCCAACTGGATCACACACTGTGCCCTACAATGGGGCCAAATGCGCAGAGCTGGTGTAAACACTCCAAGAGGTGACAATGACTTTGCAGCTCTCTCCTGTCCAAGGTCAGATACACACCCGGCGTAACTGGGAACGGGTTCAGACTGGAGTTATGGTAGCAGAGCACAGTAGGTGCCCAGGTGTGCAGTAGCAGGGGATTCTGCAGATCAAGACAGAGGCGCAAAGGCAGAGCTGTGAGATGGCAGAGCAGAGAAGATTGCGTGGGGTGGCAGGTATGCAGGTAGTTCCTTCCACAGCAGATTTGTGCTTTTTGATGTTGCAGGTCCCATCTCTGCTGGTGACCGCAAAGTCCGTAGCTGGGTGGGTCCAGGTAAGTTCCAGAGTATGGACAACAGCACCCCAGAGTCAAAGAGAAACTTGGTGGGAAGGTTTGTTTATAGCCAAAGGGCCAAGTTCGTCCCTCGTGTAACCTCACTGCATTCAGTGGAACTACACCAGGGCTGAATCTCTGGTATTTGGAACCACGCTTTGAAGGGCTGAGCTTCCCAGACAGAGAGACTGGGCGGGGCTCTGGGAAGCTCGTGGTGTTCTTATGCAGTCATTTGGACTAGGTACATAATAAAGCCGATCTTGCCAGCTCCGAAAGCACTGAGGCCCAGATTCTCAAATTAGGCACCTAACTCCCACTGGTTTCAGGCGCTTAATTACCTTTGAGGATCTGGGCCTGAGTAATAATGCACAGCACAGCATTGTGTTTCCAGGACGCAATCCAAAGCCCGTTGCAGTCAAGAGGCGTGGTCAGCTGGCTCTCAATCAGACACATGACTCTGCCCCAGTGCTGGAGACTGGAACAGCCACCCTGCCTTTCCCCTGGAGATCTGCCGTGCCTGCCCCCAGCGTTCTGCCTAGAAAGCCCTGCACTAGTTCAATGATCCAGGACCCCAGCTAAGCCTGGAGCTCGCCGCCGTGACTGCTGCCGGCGCAGCTCATCCCTTCACATTGGAACCCGTCCGCTGATGCCGTGTATCCTTCTAATCCTCCAAACATTAGCCCTCTGGCTCTCGTTGTCTGCTGCTGAACAGCAAACACTTTGATCAGCGAGATGAGCAAGCCAAGGCAGGCCAGCCTTGAACTGGGGTGCCAACAGACCTCATGAGTTAATCAGAGCCGGGCAAGCGCTTGGACAGGGGCATGGGGCAGCGGGGAGCAGCTCTGGGGAGTCAGACGGAGCATCCTCACGATGGAGGCGGTGGCAGGGACACTCGCTGCAGTGTTGGATGAGATGCGACGCCCAGGTCCTGACTGCTTGTGCCGGGGCAGCTCAATCCCTTCCTGCAGCATCCCTTGTGAGGCAGGTCCTGTGCGTCCCAGAGTGGTCTCCTGGACATGTCTGTGTCTACCTAATGCACCTCCCCCGCCCCCCCAATCACGTGGTGTGTAGATGCCGTATGCACAATTTAGAGAGCAATCTCCTTGCCAGAGGATCATGCCTCCATCCCTCCCTTGATCTTGCTTTTCCTACACAGACTTGTTTCTCCAAGGGAGAACACAAGTGTCTATTGTCTCTGCTTCCCTATCAGTGGAGCCATCTTGACCGCTGGGAGGTCTGTGCGAATAGATCCACGTTTGCATCATCCCCTGCAGATGGGACGCCTGGTCTCATCCCTCGTCCACTCAACCCCTGGCTCCTGCGTTTCACCCTGGGCTCCGTGCATCTCTGAAGCCATTGCAGCGGGTCACGAGGAGAAAGGCAGCCGCTGAGATGCTGGCCTGGGCCTCCTGAGTCAGTGGTAGCAGGCCCCGAAGCATCCCTCCGACAAAACATCCCAGCCGCCACTCTGCGCTGATTCCCTCACAGTCCCCGCCCCATAAAAGTTATGTTGATTGCCTTTCGACTGCACTGCCGGGGGAGGGAGTGTAAAGCAATGGATCGAGGCGCCGTTCTTCCGGCTCAGTCGACGAGCGCTGATGTTCAGTTGCCACGGCAGATGTGTCATTGCAGTTCACGTAACAACAAGCGGTGTGGCCGACGGCTCCACTGGTGAGAATGTGATGCCAGGTGCAGTGCGGTCCGGGGAGAAAGATCCTCTCTTTGCAGTGCAGGGGACTTAGGTAAGAGGGAGAAGATGAAAGGGGGAGAGGTAGCGTTTCAGGCCTGTAACTCAGTCGCAGCGTTGAGAATCAATTCGCTGCACCTCAGTTGCCGGCTTGTTTTCACAAGAGCATCGAAAGAAAGCTGAGAAGAGGCCAGGGCCTGCTGTCAGCTACAACACACAGCAAGGGGTGGGTAATAGGATACAGGAGCCTCTCAACTCTAGGCTGCTGGCTCAGATCCAGCCCAGTGCCTGGAAGCTGCTAGAAGCAGTTGACCTTTGTGGAAAGACTTTGGGGGTGGATATGTGGCCAGCACATTGCAAAATCCACCAGCACTGTCTGGCTCCTTCGTAGGTTGCATCAGGAGACAGGACAAGGACTGAATGGGTCTGTGATGTCACTAGAGGTTATCCCTCCGGGCCTGCCCCCAGAGGCGGCCTTTCTAGGTTAGAATTGGGGCAGTTGAAGGGGGAAGCAAACTTGTGATGTACCTGCTCTGTAGGTGAACAGAGGGATACAAGTTCCAGGGCTGTAAACCTGACAGCTTTTGCCCGTGTTAAGGCCTTACCTGTGCTGGAGGTTTCAAATGCATTGGCCAAACCTCTTGCATAGACAGGCAAAGTCACTGTAAGCTCAGTGTGAACCCGTGCAGCTCACGCTTGTTTCAAGCCGGGGTGTGCTGCGTGATAGCAGCTTTCCCTGTCTGCACGAGAGGCATGCACTGGAGCAGCGGCGCCAACAGCTGGAATCAGGCAAACCCCTAGTGCAGACAGGGCTGGAATCTAGTCACACAACTTGTGTCCCTGAGAAAGCAGAGCACACAGGAAATACCCTGGGCAGGGCGAGTGGGCAGATCTAGAAGTCTGACAGATTGCCCCAGTACAAACATCTTTCTGCAGCGCTGGGTCCCAGGTGCGTGTAGCCGCCCTGTTCCTCCTACTGGAGCATGACGAGCACTCACCCTCCTATCAGAGCATGAAATCTGGGACCCGCCTGCTTCCTTCCCTCACCATCTTTGCACTTAAACAGCCCCCGTCACCACAGTATCTGAGCACCACGTGATCATAGATGGGTCATATCCTCCCAGCACCCCTGGAAGGTAGGATGTCTGCTTTATAGCCAGGAAACTGAGGCGGTTTAAGTGATTTGCCCAAGATCACAAAGGGTGTGCAAGCCAGGAATTGGATACAAGTCTTCAGAGTCCCAGCCCAGGCTCTACCCACTAGACCGTCCTCCGTATATCCCTAAACCAACGTCTATCACTACAGTGGAATTATTTCATATCAACTGCACTTGTCCAAAGAACGACAGGTCTCCCCAACGAACCAGCCACAGCAGGGGAGACAGGGAATCGGGACACGCACAGCCTTTACCTCTGTGTTACACTCACTCTTGTGCTCCACTGATTTCCATTGTGGGTTGGAGGAGTGTGTCTCTGGCTGCCAGGAAAGAAGACAGCGCAGGCGTGCTCTTCTGCGTAACATTGGCTCAAACTCAGTGCCCTGACCGGCACGGCACATGGGATTTTCAGAGGGGCCCTGTGGGTCTGTGTGTGGGTGTTTCTCTGAACCGCAGCCTCGTGGGGACTTTCTCCTCTTACTGCCTGGACCCCGAGCTGCAGAACTGCCACTGGCACCAAAGCAGTGGAGGCAGGCGACACCTGAAAGCGCGTAGGCGAACGTGACGCGGGAAGCATTGCTCAGAGCCAAGTGGCCGCAGTTTCTACCTATGTGCAGCCCACAGACCATAATACAACAAGCATTTTCAGATGATTTTTCAAGTCACACCAGCGGGAGGGGAGGGCGGCTCTGGTGAGTCACCTCGAGAGCCAGTGGCCCGATTTGGCTCTCATGCAGGTTTTTACACCGGTGCGTCTGTTCATTTCAGTGGGGTTCCTCCTGATTTACGCTAAAGGGAGGGCGAGCCGATTCAGGCCCCTAGATTCCAGCCCTTCCTTAGGCCATATGTGAAAAATCACTTGGGCCTTTTCCTCCTCTCCAGCTCAGGCCATCATTCTGCAGATGTGCCACTGGCCTGGTCGGCTGCCAAGAGGAGGAAGAGTAAGGCCAGGACTGAAGTGCACTGGCAGAGCTGTGCCAGGACTGGGCTGGCAGAGTCGGGGCGGAGGGGTGGCAGCAGCGCTGTGGCAATGGGACTTTCTGGGCATTGCAAAGCCGGGTAAGAGTGAATTGCACCGGCGGCGCTGGGTGCTGGGCAGAGGACTGGAATAGCGGGGGTGCCACGGCCACGGCTCCAGGTGCATTGGCAGGGCCGTGTGGCAGGCCAGACTGGATTAGCAGGGGCCGCTGCAGCTCAGGCCTGAGGTGCTTTGGCAGAGCAGAGCGGTTGTTATTTACTGTTTGCACTGTGCTAGTTCCTAGAAGTCCCAGTCTTGGCACAGGGCCCCATTGTGCCAGGCGCTGTATAAATGCAGAATAAAAAGACCCAAATCTCGAGGGGAGTGGCAGGCGAACTGAATCAAGACCCTCAAGATCCGTGGGGCTGTGGTCCTACCAAGTGAGCTTCCCTTGGTCAGGGCGCAGTAGGAACCTCATGCAACAAACCCACTGCTTCCTGAAGCGGGGCTCCGCGGGGCTGAGTTGGAGGTCGGGGTTTTCTCACACTGAGCTCCACGTGTCCTGCCGTGTGCCGATGATGCCTCAGCGACCCAGAGCACATGTCTTCCCCCAGCCCTTCGAATAAGCACTAGCCTGATGGCGCGAAACACCAGGGCCGTTCTCCTGGCACTAACTCACCCAGTGGGCAAAGCCCCACCTGTGCGACAGCCCCTCGGTAGCGTTGCCGGCTGCAAGGGCTCGGAAGCTCTCTGAAGAGGGAGGCAGTAAGTGGGGGGAGGGGCTGGACAGCGGCTTGTGGGTGCCATAAAAAACCATCACGTCTGCAGCCTCTTGGCGGGTATCCCACGTGCCACGCTGGGCTCCGGTTGTGGGACTGGATTAACCGCCCTTATACCCCAGGGCAAAGTGGAGTTACTAGGAAAACCCGTGCTGGCCTGTGAGAGTTACTCCACGGGGACCGTTGGTCTAGCGGTTCGAACCGAGGGGCAAGTGTCAGGACTCCTGCATTCCAGGCCTGTGTCCGTTGGTGTGTGCCTTCCCCGGTCTGTGCCTCAGTCCCCTGTCTGTAAAATGGGCACATTACCCCTTCCTCAGCGAGGGGCTGTGAGAGTTAACGAACACATGGACGTACAAGGAGCGTACTTGCTCTTTACCGAGGGCTGCACAAACCCATCCGCCCCACATCACGGCCTCCAGAGACCAGTGTGCCTCACCGTGGGTCCTGCTCTGTTCACACGTGCCCCTGTGTAACTCCGCGGATGTCACCAGAGTCACTCCTGATTTGCACCCAGCTCAGCCTGGTGTAACTCCAGTGCCCACGGAGAGCTGCAGTCTCCGAACGAAGGGCTGATGAGGTTTTCCTGTAGGAGTTCATGTTTCACACCAGCCCCCGGATTTCGTTCAGCGAGGGACTGCTGGTGATGGCCCAGCTTGTTTTCCCTCCCAGAGTAATCTAACTGTGGTGGAGGGCTCCCTCTTCTGGCCACAAGCGTGATGGCTTCCGGGCCTCGGCTCCGTTATTCAGAGCATAAAAGCAGCTCTATATTGGTTGGCTCCAGAATCAGAGGCAAGAACCAAAATGGGAGGGTTTGCAGGAAGGCGCCTTCTCCGCCTCAGTGCAGCGTGTGGACCTTAGCCATGTTCTCTGGGTAACTGCATGGATAAACAAGCTGGGATGACAGGGAGCCAGCTGTAAGCCACCGACAGCTGCCGCCCATCCGAGACTAGCTTAGCGGGGCTCCTGCCTGCCTTGGCAAGGGGAAAGAAACAGACGACCCTGAGATACCTGCTCAAAAACACATGGCCAAACTCAGCCCTTTCATCCTCACCCATCACAATTTCACATTCAACTATAAACACTTTGTCCAAGCCGTAGGAACAGCCGGGTGGACTAGGACGGCTCCCCAGTGTGCCAACCTCTGCCGGGGCCACCTTGAAGAAGAATTTCTGCACAAGTGCACCATGAAACCAGTGACATGCCTGAGTTACATCGATGACATTTTGATCCTCTGGACAGCTGACTTAAACTCCCTCATAGTTTTCCACCACAACTTTCAGCAACCATCAGCTAGCCATTAAACTCTCTCTGGAATCTTCCCACACTAGCATCAACTTCTGGGACACCTCAATCACCTTCAGCAACGGAACCCTATACATCACTATATACAAAACCCCACAGATCACCACGCCTACCTTCACAAATCCAGTGACCACCCCAGACACACCAAGAAATCTGCTATCTACAGCCAGGCTCTCAGAAACCACTGAATATGCCCAGGGAGAAAGTCTTGGATATGCACCTTAACACACTCAAAACCGTCTCTACCAAACATGGATGCTCCACCAGAGAAGACAATTTCATCATAGAACAGGTCATCCAAATACCCCAAAAGAATCTGCTTCAATACAGACACAAAACCCTCTCCGACTGCACACCCTGAGTTGTCACCTACGGCCCCACACTGGCACCCATATGGGGTGTCATCAAACAACTACAATCCATACTCAATGAGGACCCCATCCTGAAATATCTTTCCTGAACCCCTTCTTCTGGCCTTCAAACAACATCCCAACCTCTCCAAGCTCATCATCAGAAGCAAGCTCCCCCCAGACCAGGATGCACCAACTCAAAGCAGCACCAGACCCTGCCAGGATAATGGATGCAAAACCTGAACACACATCTCCACTGCTACAATGATCAATTATCCTCCCCCAGCCGCAACACACCTTTCAAGATCCATTGATCCTACACAGGCCTACCACAATGTGTGGTATACCTCATCCAGTGCACTAAATGCCCCAGTGACAGCTCTGTGGGCGAAACCAGACAATCGATGTACTCAAATAAACTCACACAGAAAAATGATAAAAGACAAAAACCCCCTCTGACCTGTGGGTGAACACTTTTCACAAAGCGATCACTCCATACCCGACCTATCAGTCCTCATCCTGCAAGGAAACCTGCGCAACCCTTGCAAAAGACGCGCCTGGGAGCTTAATTTCCGAATTTTGCTACACACTAAAAATCATGGACTCAATGGAGACAACGGCTTATTACAACTATCTATGCCCCACCCCCATCCCCAGCTGTCTTTCCCCTCTCCTCCTTTCTTCCATGTGACTGGAGTTAATGGGCCACTTCACCTTGAATGGTCCCTTGAAACATGTGTTAACAACTTATGCTAAACCATCTCTTCCACCTTGCTGTGACACTCTGAATACATTTCCCAGGCCTGAAGAAGAGTTCCATGGGACGCAAAAGCTTGACCTTGTCTACACTACAGGTTATTTCATTGTACATCGCTCAGGGGTGTGAATAATCCACACCTCCGAGTGATGTAAGTTACCCCCACCTAAACGCTGGTGTGGACAGTGCTTTGTTGGTGGCCCCCACAAACTATGCCATGTTAAAACGTGGGGGCATGGTACCCTGGCTCCCCCTCAGTTCCAGAGCCATTGACTCCAGGGATGGTTTGGGGAAGTCATCCTGCTGGAGTAAGCACCAAGAGAACAACAGGAAACCGTAACAGGGCAGCACACGCAGGGACGTCGTCTGCCCGGACTGCAGAACAAGGGAATGGCCCTATGCAATTGTCCTCTAGCCGGAGGAGAAGATTGAAAACAGGCCATTCAGACAGGTGGAGCTGGGCCTTTAAATGGACTGTGGAGCTGATCCAGCCCCGGGAATAGTTACAGGCAGAGAGAAAATGCAGTGATCAAACGGAAACAAACCGGAAACTTCTCAGCTGTAATAATTCTCACTCATCTTTTCTTTCTCTGCTTCCTTCCTTCCTTCCCCCGTCTTCCATATTCTCCCTTCAGGTCTCTTCCCACCCTCTCACACATACTCCTCTCTTTCTCTCTCCTCCCACTCTTCCCAATGCTTTGTTGCTATCAAAGAGAAATGGCTGAAGGGCTCCAGGCTCTGGATATTCCCTGTATTTCAATACAACTTTTTGCAATCTTAAGTGAACAGCTTGGTTGCTCCTGCCTGCCAGAGAATTTAAATTGCAAATGAAATAGTGAAATGCAGCAGTCAAGGGTCTGTATCAGTGACTTTGGAGAGCACAGCCATTGCTTAGCAACCGGAGGGCGGGGGGGGATTTAATATGGCAGTTACCATTCCATTTTCAGAACTCCACCTGACCCAGGAAGTCAGAGAAGGGGCAGATCCTGGAACAAGCAAGGGACTCAGTAAGGGGTGTCTGAACACGAGACTTTGACACCGATAGGCAAAGGATGAAATCTGCGGTAGATCGATGGAGGGTAGCCCAGTGTCTTGCCTCTGATAGTGGTCAGCGCGAGGTCATGCTTCAGGGGCAGGTATAAAACTTCCCATCATGTACCTAGCAGTGCAATACGCTCAGATGGGGAGAAATGCCTTCCAGCCCCCAGATGATGGTTAGCACCATGAAACAAGAGGATTGAAAGTTACAGCTTTTTCTCGTCAAAGGTGTAACTACTGTGGCTGTTCCTACCATGTAAACGTTTAATCCTTTCTTAACACTCTGGAAGGCACGCTAGCCTAGGCAAGTTATTGATCTCAATACAGGGGTAACCGAGTGAATTTCAGTGGCCTGTGACATACAGGAGGTCAGACAAGATGATGTACTGGTCCCTTCTGGTCTTAAAATCTACGAATCTGTGAAAACTCACATAGCTATAACAACAACAACCAGCCCTTCTATACTGTTGTTAATCCATAGCCCTCAAAGCACTTTGCAAAGGAAGTAAAGTGTCATTATTTTAATGAATAATATAGTAGAATGTCCTGCAGCAGTGAGTTCCAAAGGCCCATTTACATATTGCATTTAAAACTAATGACAGTACCTGCCTGTTTAACCATCAGAAAGACCATCAGGAAGGCATTCTCTCTCCCTGTTGTTCCAACACATAAAGGTTAATATACAGACGGTCTGACTCTCTTCCAGTGCGTTGTGGGAATATACAAGATCCAGAAGTAAAGCTCTATGATACAATGAACCTTGTCTTACAGATTGCATATTTTCCCCATATATCTCATTAGACAAAATGTGCTGCCCGTATATGGAAAATATGTGGTAAACGGTAAGTCACCAGTGATCCTGGGAGGTCACAGTCTAACAAGGGTAGACCTTGCATTTGGATGGCCACCAACCAATTGGTGGTGCTCTTCCGTCTGAATCAGTACTGAATAATCAAAGCGTCAGTGTGGCCAATCTTCCATCTGAGGCGCTGTCTCTTTGCACAGATGTGTAGGGGAAACATTCCCTTGCCCAAGAACTCACAGTCTAAGTAGCCCGTAGAAAGGAAGTGTTATCCCCATTTTATGGATGGGGAACTAACTAAAGCACAGAGAGACTAAACATCTTTCCTAGGATCACAGTCCGGGATGGAACACATCCCTCCTGGGACCGTCTTTCCTCTCCGTTAAAGAGTTGGTTCAACGGTTCTTAGATGTAGTGGTGCCCCTGGTAAGTTGTGCCAATGATTAATTACTCTCACTGTTAAAAATTTACACCTTGTTTCCACTGTGAACTTGTTATGGAGTGGGATGTAGGCCATCTGGCCTACTCGTCAGAGCAGGAGTCAGGTCTAGTGGGTGGAGCAGGCGCCATGTTGCACCAGAGCCAACTGCCAATTACCAGATCCAGGGATTGGAGCTGAGGGTTGGAGCCGAGGTCTGTTTCCAGATCTGGAAATTGCCAGAGTCTGGGGAGGTGGGGTGTGGACGGGAGAGCCAGTGATGGCTGTAGCAAGGATTTTGGCTCACACCCAACTCCACACTCAGCTCTGCAAACTTGGGCGGGGTGGCCCAGGAGCATAGCCATCTACAGAATGCTGACATGGCAGTGCAGAGACAACTGCCTCAAAGACAAACAACGGGGAGCAAGAAGGAGAGGAGAGAAAGGGTGGACAGGTGGTGAGGGCACTAGATTGGGACTCAGGAAACTCAGCTTCTGCCACAGACTCCCTCTGTGACCTTGGGTAAGTCGCTTAATTATCTCTCTCTCTCTCTCTCTCTCTCTCTCACTCATTCTGCCTCAGTTCCCAGTCTGTAAAATGGAGACAGCGATGCTTTCTTTCTCTGTCTGGTTTATTGAGACTGCAAGCTCCTTGTGCAGGGACTGTTTCTTACTGTGTGTCTGTACAGCGCCTAGCACATCCTCACCATCAGCTTAGTTGGGGCCTCAAGCTGCTACTGTAATACAAATAGATAACAGAAAAGCAGCTCACCCAGCTTTTTCAGGCCCCTCAGATGGTTCATTCTGGGGAGCTCCAAAAAACCTGTTAAAAAGTTCCCTTCTGTTCCAGGCCTTAGGACTTTCAGTATCACTCCAGGACAAGAAGGGCTTCCCCCTCTCAGTGCCCTCTGGCCGTGAGTAGAGAGCAGTCCAGTGAGAGCTGCAGCCCTGAGAGGAGGATCTAGGCCAAGAGAGCCCCTCCCAGAGTTCTCCCTGGTAGTTTCTGTCCTGATTCACTGAGGGACGCATGGGAAAATTCATTTCGAGAGCCTCCTGCAGCAGCGCTCCCAGATTTCAGCCTCTGGAGCAGCTTCTCCCACATTCACAGCCTTCCCGCTGAATGAAAACCTCTCTCCCTCCAAGGGACTTCAAGAACCGGGCAAGCTTCTTTCCCAGTCAGTGTTGCCACTTGCAATGACCTGGGGGGAGAGGGGCAGTCATCTCACATGTGAGAGATAAAGGCCTCATCCAGAAAGGGTGCCAAGCACCTCAGCTCTGAAACCTGCAGCAGCTGGAAGAGCTTGATGAACAAAGAGATCGCTTCATGCACCTCTGGGACGGAGCACGGCAGCCCCTTAAGAACAGAGACTTGAACCCAGGTCCCTCAACCCCTAGACTAGTGCCCTAATGGGAGGAAAATGAGCGTTCAGATTCGTCTCTTTCTCTCTCTCTGCAGATTTATCTGAGTGTAAAGATCCTCTGGCACAGTCTCACAAAAGTAATTTAGAAGTGTGTTCGTCCAGGGTAAATTACACTCTGCTTCCTTCATTTCTCCCTGCAGTTTCAATTATTACGCTCCTCTTTAACAAGGAGGCATTTATAGAGCACTTTGAACACGAAGAGAATTGTGCAGGTTATCTGTGTGAGGGTTTGATGCCGCCGCCTGTCACTGTAGCATTTAACCCTTTATGTTAGACGTGCCTTTATAGAAATCGCTTTATTGATTTCCCTCTCGAAGCTATTATGTGGCACTGGTGTGCAACGTTAAGCAGCTGCCGTGCTGTGCCCCAGAGGTGGGCGCTGCAGATGAGCCAATAGATACATTGATGGAAGTGCGTTGATCATGGTGTCCACCATGTCATTCCGTACAATAACATTCTCTGGTTTTCGACATCATGCTGTGGTTCCTGTGTACGGCTTTGATTTTTTTTTTTTTGTCGGCATCTGGCATAGTTCAGCCTGTTGGCATGGATACCGCACCAGGCACTACTGTCCTGATTGGAAACAGTGGTCCATGCAACTCAAAAAGGGGAACTTACCAAGGGGGAGGCTGAGCTGAAGGGAGAACCCACCAGGGCAGGCAGAGAGAGAGCTGCAGGGACTGAGGACACAGCGATGGTGGGGACTGTCAGAGTAAGGGGGAAGGTGGACACGTCCCCCCCTCTTGTGAGGCCAGATCTGTACTTCCACATAAGAATGCAGAAAAGTCTTCCCTCAGCTCTCCAGCCTGGAAAATAGGCCCCTTCCCGCTGCTGGTCTGGCTCAGCTGTTGTCTCTGAACCCTGGGTCGCAACAAATGGATGCTGAGATCCCAGCCATATGGTTGTCATCTCCCAAAGTGGCACCTGCCAGGCCCAGAGAGCTGGCGTGGCCCTGCTCAGCCTCCTCATCCAGGCACTGCATGGTGTCCAGAAGCAGCTCTGGCTCCATGGTAAGAGGAGTTCCAAGGATTCCACCCAGTTCAGTGTAAAAAGGGTGTATTTTTTCCTGCCACGAGGCAGACCTGCAGCTATTGTCCTGGGTCATGTGACGGCAGATGCAGCCTTCAGCCCCTTTATCTCACAGTTCCGAGCCACGCCCATCGTGGCATGTCATCTGATTATATACTAAAGTACAGTTTATGGCCAAGTTCAGCTAGCCCTGGAGCTCTTTGTCTTCCCAGATGTCCACCAGTGCCCGTACACAGGCCTCCGGCCAGCGGGCAGCATGCTCCTAGGATGAATTCCTCTGAGACAGGCCAGCAATAGAACCAGGGGAAGCGAAAACTGAAGGAGGAAGTGTCGATCACTGTGAAATGAGCACCCAGCTCTGCTCCAAGGGATGCACCGCGCCATTGGCACAGGGGTGTGGCTTCTGCTCAGCATGGCCTCGGTGTAGTAGAGTGCAGAGAGCCCTGGGAAGACCATTTAAGCAGGGACCAGAGAGCTTTGGGAAAGCGGTACGAGGACTATTTTCACCACTGGGCTATCGTCCTGGGCACTGTGCTGGTGGAGGACATCGTGGTTAGCCTTGCCTAAAACGTGTCTAAACCCAAACACCATCTATATATTGTTGGGAACATTTTTCGGTGGGAACACTAGGGGTGAATCCTGGATCCATTGAAATCAATAGGAGTTTTGCCACTGACTTCACTAAGGTCAGGATTTCACTCAAGATATGTTACAGGCATTCTAGAAGGACCACACAGCAGATTTCTCCAGTGTCCACATACTTGCAATGTGACCCGTGATAGATTCCAGTGGAAATGGCCAGTTTCCCTCTCTGCAATACAGGCTGGCAATACCGACCTCAGGAAACACAGCTAATTACTGTGCGTAAAGTACTTTTGGATCCTTGGATGAAAGATGCAGGAGATGTGCAAAGCATCCTCATCATTAAACTCCTTAGCCATGGTAATTCTACACGGTCATCACTTATGTGAGAGTGTTTTATTTGAGACAGAATAATCGTCTCTTGCCACCAACACATGAAATCCAATTACACTCTGAATGAAAGGCTTTCTCACTTGCCGGCTTAATCATCTTCAGCTGAGAAGCCGTGTTTTCCTCTGCTTTTGGAGGCGTGTGGTTCTGTTTCCCCTTCCCTTTAACTCAGTAAAGTGACCATTACCGAGGCAAAAGCTGTGGCTGCTTCCCAGAATCCTGGCATCCCCAAGAAGTAGAGATGTCTCTGTTAGCACCCGCGTTGGTTTAATTAGCAGCAACACTTTGCACTGGCAGCAAAGAGACTATATCACTGAATTGAGGAACAATATCATCACTTTGGGGAATTTTTATGGTGCCTCTTTCCTTCTTTTCTAAAGTACTTTATTGTTGTTTCTAGCCTCTCTCTCTCTCTCTCTCTCTCTCTCTCTCTCTCTCTGTAAAGTTGCAACAAAAAGTTTTAAGAGACTAGTCTCATCCCCTGGTCTTTGTACTTTTAATGTCAGGTGTGCTTTGGAAAACTGATCGTGGTCTGAAAGTATTCTCAACAACTGGGCATATTCGTACTTTCATAGATTCCAAGGCCAGAAGGGTCCGGCCATAACAACATGGATGGATGGGATGGGATTTATAACTGGGATCAGACTGGAAAAAGTAAGTGTTGGGTATTCTCTCAAGGCCTGCCCACAACTCAGGCTCCACCTACACATGACATGAATATTACAACTGGGTGGAAAACAGATTTTCCGTCCCTTGAGAGTTTTTGAGATGTCAGCATTTTTTCCTGTCACAAATGGGGACAAAAAATTGAAAAATCTTGAAAATTTTCTCAAATTAATAATACCACCTCCCCCATTTTTTAAAATCAAGTCAATTGAAATATTTCATTTTGATCAGTTTTGAAATGTGTTTAGTTTTCAACCTTTTTTATTTAAAAAAAATTTAATCCAAATTAAAAAATTAAAATTTTGAAACAAAAAGTCATTTTGAACCCAAAAGCAAAACTTTACATTTTGAAAATATCAAAAGGGGACATTTGGACAATTTCAAAAACATTTTTTTTTCCAAAAAAATATTGACTCAGGATTTGTTGCTACAGACCCTTTCCTGTGAACAGTTTTGGTTTCACCAAATCAACATTTTCTGATGAAAAATGTTTTCTTGGACAATTCCCGAACAGCTTTAGCCAAAATGAAAGGACACTTCAAATGACTACAAGAGAGGCAATGTGGCCTAGTAGCTAGGGAACTGGACTCCTGTAGGCAAAGACTTTTCTTCACTGTTGATTTTAAATGTAAGGTGTTCGGATAGCACAGTGGTGGGTGGCAGTATAAAACTCTGAGATAACTAGATGTGCGTGGAAAGCATTGATTGCATGTACTGTGCCAATCAGTATGTTCTATTGCTGTCTAGTAATGGTTGCACATAATGAAATATTGTTTGGTGGGTGCTGTTTTTCTTTTTAAAAAACAGGGGAAAGCTCTGGAAATGCATACGTAAAAACCATATGAAAAGAACACAAACTAAGAACACAAGCAGGACGGAACTGCATGCAGAGCAGGAAGACCTGGATTCTGCTTCCCTTATTGTCTCTGGGACCCAAATTTTCCAGCTGTGAAGCTCAAGGAGGGCATTGTTCCAATCTTTTCCTCCCTACATGCTGGGATGCTGTGCGGATTAATTAGTTAATGCCTGTAAAGCACTTTGAAGATGAAGAGTGCGAAGTACTATTATTATTAGAGACCATTTACGTGAACACAGCTTGGAAGAGATAATTGTTACCTTTCATTTCTTCTTCTTCTGTTGCAGAGAATGGGAACCTGCTTCCTTGGGAAAAGGGAACGAAGGGCAGGGTTTGATGCAGGCAGAGGGAAAAGGGGTGAAAAGCAGGAGCGGAGCCCTGGTACGATAATTCTGTGTTGTAAGGACACAGTAAAGATGGCAGCTTGGGGTGAGAAGTGACGAGGTTACTGCATGGGGCTCAGCTGGTGTGAATTCCAGGTCCCAAGTGGGACGTTTCAGTACCCATTAGGAAAATGAAGAGAGAACCTACTTGTAGCCTGGTGCCTTGAATTAGTATACATCTGTCAGGTTGGCCTAGGAATACTTCATGCTGCCTCAGCATGGGGGACAGACTAGATGGTCTTTGGAGGGCCAGTCCTGCATCCTGGCAGGGGATTAGATGAGATGACCCGGGTGGTACCTTCTAACCCTCTGGTTCTATGATTCCGGGGTGGAGCTGGTGACATTTTTCAGACAAATAGTTTATTTGCAGAAAAATAGTTTCGGTCGACCCAAAACTCTTTGTGAATGTGACACTTATTCACCAAATAGGCTCAGTCAAAATCCATTTGGGGACTTAGCTGCTGTTCACAAAATGGGGAGCTGGGTGGGCAAGGCCTCCTACCTCAGAGCTTTTAGCCCAGTGGCTAGGGCACTCACATACAATGTGGGAAACCCAAGTTCAAATCCTTCCTCCACTTCGGGTAGAGGGGGAATTGAGTCTGGATCTCTCATAGCCCAGGTGAGTGTCCTAACCACTGGCTAAAAGCTATGAGGTGGTCTTTGGCGCCTCCTCCTCTCCCAGCCTTTCATTTCCTTTGCTGCTCTGTAAACTAGAGCCCAGACGTGAAATGGTTCATTTCAGCTCAAACAAAACTAATCTGGTTCAGGTTGAATCAATTTTTTCTCTTTGGTTTGTCAGAACTGCCAGCCACCTGAAAAATCAGTTCTTTACCCAGCTCCAGTATACATGGAATTCAGTAACAGGAACAGCAGGAAATGCACCCAGGAAGAGGGAGGTTTCCTAACATATGCTTCACAGCCATTCCTTGAGAGACAATGCAAGAGGCATTTTCCTTGATGCTCTGACTCGACCGTGAGCTCACCAAAAAGGCTCTGGGCACAAGGCCAGTGAGCAGAGAGCAAAGACCTTTGGTTGGATTTAAACACAGTCTCTCAAGGACAGGGAGGAGAAAGCTACTGGAAACTGACACAGCCTCCAGAGGTTAGGGTTGACGGGTAAGATAGACCTGCTTAGGTAGCTAGTCAAGATAGACATATAGACCTTCCATTGCTTTAAAAGCCTTTTTCTCTTAGGCTATGCTTTGTTCCTAGGGTGAAGTAAACAATACTTCGAAGAAGGTTGTTTTGGGCCACTTAATCCACTGGTCACACGCTCCGGAAAGGAAGAACCCAAACCCAGTCAAACCTGCTGGGTAAGCACGGTTGATTCACAGGCGACTGTAGCCCAGGACCCAGGCTAAGAGTGGGAGAATCACAGGATTCCCCCCATGGGAGGAAAAGACACAAGGCCTGACACCTGCGGGGGTTGCACTCAGAGAGACTGGAGAAGATCAGAGGTGCAGCTGGCCCAGAACAGTGACAGCTGCAACAAGCTAACAGGTGCGTGGGAGGATGGGGTAATAAGAAACAAAAAGGAACAGAGCTGTATTCCTTGCCTGGAGCCCCCCACCCTTCCCATCTCTCATAACTGCCCAGCAGTCGCCATCACGTTCCAATTCACTATTTCTCCCATTGCCAATTTCGCTACATTGAGATCTGCCTGCCTCCCCTCCACAGAGGCAGAAGCCCGTTTGCACCCCTTGATCATTCCTGCCTCCAGCCTTTCAGTTTTGGTTAATGGAGCCCAGAGTTGTTCATTTTATACAGCTGCCCTCTTGGAATGAATATCATTTATGCAGACCAAAGATATTACTCTCACAAAATAAATTTGCTAACCCGCTATGGCCCTATCTTCCCATTTTTATCGAGCCGGGCTTGCATTAGCATTAATGAGATGTTAAAAAAAACTGTTTTCTTGAAGAAGTAACTATTCACCTCCAATTCAGAGGCAAATTATGGCTCAGCTGCTTGGTCAGGTCTTTCGATGGAGTTTGGTCCTGGCTTTGCTAAATGAGGTGCAAATGATGGAAGTCGATACATATATATTAACGTGCGGCTTGAAGATGAGCTTGATGCGAAGTGATTGCATAGGCTGCAAATTATTGCCTGGGTCAGTGATTTTCTGTCTTTTTTTCCATTCTGCAGATTGCACTGGAAGGGGAAGGTCCCTTCCTCCCAACACCCACCCCCAGCTGCTTGGTTCAGAAAACAATTTACTCCGTGGGCCACCAGGAAGTTCCCCAGGGACGACAGTTCAGGGGCATTTATTATTTGTAATGCAATAGCAAAAGAGGACTCCAGACAAGACCCAAGGCCCCATTGCACTATAATTATTTATTAGTATTATTGGTATAGAGCCAAGCCGCTCCAGACAGGATCAGGGCCCAATATTACTAGGTACCGTGCAAGCAAATAACCACGAGCCCCAAAAAGCTCCTGGTCTAGAATTTAGACTGTACACAACAGATGATTGTACAGACAGCAGTTCAGCCACTGGCTGACTCATATCGTCTCATTGTTTTCTTGTACTCCCACATCTCTATCCAGCTGTCGGCTCTTGTGCTGAAACTGTAAGCTGTGTGAGGCAGGGACCATCTTTTGTTCTGGGTTGAGAACCATAGAATTTGAGGCTAGAAGGGACCACCGGGTAATCTAGTCTGACTTCCGGTATCTCACTAGCCGCCAACATGACCCAGCACCTAGCACCATGGAGTCCTGGTCCTCGACGAGGGTTCCTAGGCACTGTGGTGACACAAATAATAATAGTAATTAATAAATTGGGTGGGATGGGAGAAAAGAGGACAAGTTAACAGTAGAAATAATTAAAGAGTCCCTGTCCTATTCAGTAGGTTAGATGTGTGAAGCTCAATCATTCTAGTCTGGGAGAGCCATTTTTATTGGCAGTCCATGTAGGTGACCCCTGCCCACTTCCTCTTCCATCGCCTTGAGTTTCAGGTTCAGAATCAACGTCAAAGCAACACGCATTTGAACTGGCCACATTTCAACACAGGTATCAATGGAGAACCATAAACTGGCTTGGCCTGGCTTGAAAATCACTCCTGCTGTCAGGGGTCCATTCGCTGCAGACAACAGACTCAGTTAGTATATAAATTGCATGCACATGGCAGAGCTGGGTTATCACTTGTCCCATCGAGCTTCAGAATCACAGGTACACAGCATGTGAACTGAGGGAGAACTCCATTTAGACTGTATGCTCTCTGGGGCAGGCACCGCATCTTGACTTACATACTAGAAGAATAATTGGGGGACTATGGCAGAGGAAATCTCAATTCTTCATGGAGTTTCACCCCAGTTGTTCCACTGGGGGACCCAATAATTGTCCCATGTCCCACCCCTGCTATGAAATAGTCCACAGATCTTCTGAATCCTGAGATCAGTGGAGGCCAGGACCTGCTCCCTCCAGGCGGGATCTCTATCCTTGGTTACCCTCTCCTCCTCCTGTTTTTAAGGAGCTTTGCTGGCAGGGCTTCTGCAGCTGACAGCTGCCCCAGGCACATCTCTTGGAGGGGAGGTGGTTGGCTGCAGAACGAAAAGACAGTCTGGGATGATACCTCCCTGGATAAGTCTCCCCAGGAAGTGGGGAGACCATGCACATTCCCTCCCAGCATCACCCTCTGTTCACCCACTCATTCCCTGGCCCCATTGATGTCCAATCTCCACCCACCAATGAAGTTACCTGGAGCTGCAGAGAGTGCCCTGTGGGGTCCGAGGGAAAGCAGGAACATCACCATGGAAGCAGCTAACCTGGACAAGGGAATCTACACACAGATCAAGGGGACACAATCACACCCCAATGTATTCCTTATCTTCTGTGCAGGCAACCACAAGACACCACCTACATACTCTCTCACATACAGAGCCTTAGCCAGCACATAGATCTCAGTAGAAACTAGGCCCTGGGCTTCTTTCTCCCTCTGGCCCTGACTCTCTCGGAACTTGACCTTAGTCCCAGGATTCACTCCAAAACTCAGGATCACTTGAAACCTAGCCACAGGCTTGTTCAAGGCTAAGCCTCAGGATCTCTCCATATAACTTTACCGCAGGCTGGTTTAAGACTAGTCCTTAGCCTTACTTAGAGCTGGACCAAAGCCTCCTTTGGAAACTCTGGGCCAGACTTGCTCCAAGCCAGGCCCCACGTCCATTCAAAAGTTCACAGTTGTTAGCAAACTCCCCAGTAAACCTAGCCCAGGTTTTCATGTTTGCCACAAGTCCCCGCACCCAGAGAGCTTTGCACGGCCTCGGGTTTCAAAATGAAAGCTTCACTCAGACTATTTTATTATTTCACAGCCTCTTTACAGTCTGACTGAAGGCGACAAGCCCCGGATTCAAGCTGGTGTCGGGATTACTCCTGCAACTGCCATGAAAATTCGTCTGAAAAGAACGATTAACACTTCGTTAGCGTGCCAGGGGACAGACTGGTCTGCACATTGGCTGCAGGCAACTAGTGACTGCTGTTTACCTTGATGTGTATGTGCTAATGTGTGGGCAACCCTGACAGCCCAGCATATTGTTAGCTTTATATCTCAGCAGGGAGCACCTTTCCTCTTCTAATTTCATACCTCCCCCACGAGCAGCAACACAAGCCGGCGCGAGAATGCAAAGTTCTGACTCCCAACTGGCTGATGCCACAGGCATCAGTGACAAAAGCTGTGAAGCCCGAGTAGGACAGATGGATGTACAAGTGACCTCTGTATCATAGGCCACAACGAAAGCATTCCAACTTTGGGGAGTTCAGATCCAGACCAGAACTCTGCAGCTTTTGCCCGTCTCTAATATATGTGCTCGGATGAGGTTCAAAACACAGCCGGCAGCTCCCACGGGTTTCAGCCTGTTGCCTGCATTTCCGTGATCAAACACTGTCCTTTCTGGGCAGTTAATCGGGTTCCCTTTAAAGGAACCTAGGATTAATGAGACTGAATCAGGATACCGGCCCATATATCCCGCTCTCCTAATTCAGGCCGTGGTAGCAGGAGGAGGGTCCTCAGCTGCGCTGCTCAGTACTTTGGATGCCTTCGCTGAGCCCAGCGAGGCTGCCTGATGAATTGCCCTGCTTGATTGGCCAAGGAAGCCAGCAGGCCAGTTCTTAAACCTTCCAGCAGCAGCAGCAGCTTACTGGTTGCTCAGCACACACACCCGGGGACTTTCTGCCTCCCTGTGCTTGTCTCTGCAAGCTCTGCTCCTGCTTCGCTGCTCCACCGCTCCAGCCCAGATCCTGCCCTGTCCCCGGCCTCGTCCCCATCCTGTTCCAGCCTTGCTCCTGCCTCAGAATCAGCCCTGCTGCTGCATTCCCTGACTCCTGGTAATCCAGTTCCAAACCTCAGCTCTGACTTTTGGTTCTGACTCCCGGCTCTGATTCCTGTCTCAACCCTTGGGTCTGGCATACAACCCGCGACCCCTAGGCCTGACTCCCATTCTGACCAGTAGGCCTGACTGCCTACAACCCACTCCGTTGACGCATCTAAGGTCACACCATTCATTCATCCAGGTCTGTTTCCTGATTCCTGCAGTACCAGTTTAAAACACCCATCTGTACTGGTATCCTGCCTCCCATCATACTGCACCCAACCCTCAGTCCATCTGTTTTAGTGTCTCATCCTCTCTCATAACAGATCAGATTAGTGGAGGATCTATTCTAATAGATGTCATCCTGCCATAATGGGTCAGATGGTTCATCGAACGCCGTGTCCTGTCTCCATTAACTGGATCAAATCAGTGGTCCGTCTAGCATGGCCTCTGCCTCAGATATTGGCTGCTACCTGATGCTTCAGAAGAAGAGGATGCACCCACAATGCACTTGGCCAGTCAGGCATTGCTATACACCTGGGAGAGGAAACCCTTCCTGATTGTGCATGGGAGCCTGAGTTTCAATTATCCTTATCATAGGATGCTGCCTTCTGACCTTTTCAGTCACTGTTAGTCCCACTACTATTGCCCAAAACTTTAGAGAAGCCAATGAGCCACAAGGTAAATTTTCATAAGGAAAGATGATCTTCTACCACATGCATTGACGATAGAATAAAACCTACCACAGTGATGGGAGATAGATTAGATTAGATACTACTCTGTTATGGACAATCCATCAGCCATTCCTCCCTTCCCCATCCCTTTTTTTAAATTATGCCCATTGCTTCTGTGAAATGTATTAGAATGGAAGAAATAACGATGTTTTAAAGGTATTTTTTATTTCTAAGCAGAGGTGTAGGGGCTTTCCTGATAACAAATGGATGAAGATGTGAAAGTTTATTGGATTGTCACGTCGGATACATTATCCCGCAGGGCTCTGAATGAAGAATTGGACCATGGAGATCTTATTTGACATTAGATGTTTCAGTTTCTCCAAGAACATTAGGCATGTTGGAGTCGGCACTGGATCCAGTAATAAACATCTGAATTGGCCCCCCTTCTTTTCCCTCTGTTGCCCCCTAGCATTTTAAGTTAGAGACATGTTATTAAGATTTATTTTACATTTTTATTATTACACTCACAAGAAGAGAGATCATATTTGCATAACTCATTTTTATACAACAAACCTTTATGTATTACTTATAGCTGCTAAATTTTTTTTCTTTAATATGTAAGTGTTTAGATGACTGTCAAACCATAGACAGAAAAATGATTTAGTTTGTCCCTGAAGATATTCCTATGCATTTATTAGCCCTAGGGATTTATTTTGATTAAAATCTCCTTGCTTAATGCTCAGTTGAGGGACCAAAATTACATATTTGGCAAGTGGAGAACTATAGTTTAACACCCGACCTTATCACTGATATCTGGTGTTGGCAGTGAAGGACAATGTGTCTGTTCCAAGGAAGTGATAGCAGGGGTTAGCATTGTTACTGGTTGCAAACGAGATTGGGGCCCCAATTCGCTGCATGTTGTATGTACACAGGGTAAGAGCCAATCTCTGCTACAAAGAGGTTACATTTTATATAGACAAGACAGGTGAAGATTGGGAGACAGCAAGTATTGTTATCCCCACTTCACAGATGGGGAACAGTGGCACCCAGAGACTGAGGCCAAGATTTTCAAAAGTAGCTAGAGATGTGGGGTGTCTTGAATTTTGGCTGCTCAGACTGAGACATCAGAAAGAGGCCTGGTTTTTGTAGGGCAGGTTGGCTCAGTGCTTTCCCAAAATCAAGACTCTTCCAGGTCTCTTAAGTTGGGCACCCAAAATCTCACCCTCAGTGACTTGCCAGAGGTCAGGTGGAATCTGTAGCAGAGTACAGAACTGCTGAGTCCTAGCCCTTGACCCTCTTTTATGAAGGATTGATTGCATTGAGGGGGTCGCAGAGCCAAACCAGTTGTCAAAGGCTGCTCCTACTGGGATGAGAAGGAGGAGAAAATGAAGGCTATAGAGAACACTAGAATCTCAGGAGTTGGTTCACCTCCCCACAGACAATATTTTACTTCTATTGCCCTCAGGCCCGGTCAAGGTTTGTAATCAGCAGGCAGAAAGGCAGCAAACTACAGTCTTGGAGAGTGAAAAATTAACTTGTCCTGTAGGAAAGGAGAGTTTGGGGTTGATTTTATTGACAGCAATGCTGTGCTTTTCAATGGACTTCACCCTCCAGGACTGGTAGTGACAGGACAGTAGGTGGATGGACTGATGGCTCAAACCAATTAGACAGAAGTGTATGAGTAAAGGAGGAAAATGGGGATGGTTTATGGTTTGCCAAAACCTCCATCAAGTTTTTAAACCCAAACAAGAAGGGTAGTGCTGGAGTAAATCCCCTCTTTGTATCTGAACCCAAAAGGCCAAGGAGATAGGTTGGATTTGCAGCCACTTTCATACCTACACTGCCCACAGGGCCAGATTCTGCTATTCTGTCTCACGCTGAGTAGTACCTTACTTCACACGTAGTCCCACCGAAGTCAGAATTTACCATATCGTGAAACTTTGTCCACATCACCTGTACTCTGCCCACTAATCCATTTCTGCCACGTCTGCTTCTAATATTTCAAACCCTAGCCTGCATCAAAGAGCTGCCCATTAGAACCAAATCAACGTGATCATCATCGTTCCTCCTTCTTCCTTCAAATGTGGAATTTTTCTCAACTAACCCCTTCTCCAAATTATGCCAGCCTGAAGCTCAGGACTGGTAATAACCAGTCTTGCAGCAGTGACAAGGTTAAGGTCTAATATCTTCCAATCCATCATGGGAGAGACATACCCTTAAAAAGGGTTTGGGGGGAGGGTGTTGGAATTCCCAGATTTGCATAGGACGACACTTCTAGCATTGGTATTTCCCAAGATATCAGACCTTTATTATGTATTATTATTACTCATCTTTACTACAGTAGTGCCTCGGGACCGACTGAGAAAGAGAACCCATTGTGCTAGGTCCTGTACAAACACAGAGTAGCATCTCAACATTATTATGTAGGAAATAGTTATTTTAGGACATTTTTAGTGGTGTTTAAAATGTACTAATTATAGTTTTCCTTTCCTGCATCCCAAATTCATCCTGATAAAACCTTTACCCATGGTGTGTCCTCTTACTCAGAGAGAGAGAGAAAGAAAGTTCATATGCAAAATATACTAATCATACTTTGCACTCATCCAAGGATCTCAAGTCACTTGGTAAACATAGTTTTCCAATAGCCACCCACCATGACTGTAAGGGAAGAATCATTATCTCCAAATGTAGAGGGAGAAACTGAGGCACGAAGAAGGGACGTGAATTGCCCAAAGTTAGAGAAGAAATAAGCAGCAGAGTCAGAGATTGACCCCAGGAGTCCTGACTCCCAGTGCGGTGCTTGAGACACTTTGGGATAGTCTACATGGGCCGATTGACCAGAATACCTACTGCAGCATAGCTCCCCCTGGAGGCGCTTGTGAGCGTGCTAATTATTTTGCAGTAAAATGACTTTTATTCCAGAATGGAGCATCCACATTGGGACATACAGGGACCAATTCCAGAATAGCAATTGCAGAACCGTTTATTCTGCAATAGTGACTCTGGTCAATTCCCCCCCCGTAGACAAGCCCCCCTTCCATTTTTTTTTTTCCCAAGCTACTTCCTTTTTCTGTTTTTCACATGCTGCAGTCGGTGGCCGTGGAGGTGGTGGTTGCTATGGTAACTTCCCTTTACCCTTCTACTAGTTCTGCAGGATTTCTTTCTCAGAAATCCATTTGTGAACGTGCTTCCTTCTCTCGCTCAGCCTTGTAAACAACCACTCTTAGGACTATTTCAGGAACGTAGGAAAGGCCTGACTGGATCAGACCCATGGAGTCCAGCGTCCTGTCTGCAACAGCAGCTAGTTCCAGATGCTTCACAAGAAGGTGCAAGATATCCCATACCATAATAACCTGCCACTAAAGGACATTTCTTCCTAGCCCCCAGTTAGAGGTTAACTTATGCCCAGAAGCATGAAGGTTGATATACCGCTTTTATACTATCAAAAGCAATTGGGGCTGTTCTCCAACTTCATAGTCACAGAAATGTCTGAGCCTTCTTTAAACCCCAAATTCTCGGCCTCATTGATATTTTGTGGCAGTGAGCTCCACAGGTTGGCAGTGCAGTGTGTAAAGACAGTGTTAATTTTGTTAGCTTTATTTCCGTAGGGTCTTATCCTTGTGTCATGAAAAAAAGGTAGGGAGAAGCACCCAATACACCTTCTATCATCCATTACTTTACGTGCCTCTATGACATCTTCTTTTAGTCTCTAAACAGTCCCCATCTTTCCATACCTCTATCATTTTCAGTACTGGTCTCTGTACTTTTTCTATACAGACGCTGTCTCTATCTAGATATCTCAGGTACTTTTCAGGCTCCCACCACCCTCACACTCTTACTGGTATTTATCCCCACAACAGACCTTGTGACACAGAGCCTTACTGGCGCCTTCCAGTTACAGATAGGGGGCTGAGTCACAGAGAGACTAAAGCTGCATCAACACCACATGCTAACCCTGGGCTCTGACTCCTGGTTGAGCACAAGACCCCCTTCCGTCCACAGACAAATCAGTCTGCTTCCAGCAAGCATTCAGAACCTAGGATCCTGCTAAGGGGGTGGGCCAGAGCTCAAGTCCTATGGTGACTCGGGTCCAAGCCCTGCCATTTTGCAGTGTGGACACTCACTCAGCCCCTAGGTTTGCACAGCAAAAGTTCCCTAGGTGTCTAAGTCTCTGCTTCCGAGCGTGCGCGCTGCTGCTCCCCCTAGGTATCCGGACACCCATCTCCTACCTAAGCCCCCAAGCAAGCCATGACCCAGAGGAAAGATGGGGTTTGGCTGCCTAAGTGGAGTGCGGGGCCTGAGCTGCCAAATGCCACAAAACATCTCGGTGTGAGCTGAGCCCGTTTCCTTGGTAACCTGCAGCCCCCTGGTTTGGGTACTCACCCTGAATGTAGAAGAGCCCTGGTTCAAGTCCCCCCTCCGCTTGCTGAGAAGAAGGGATTTGAATGGGGGCGTGGTCACCTCTGAGGTGAGTGCCCTACCCATGGGGTTCTAGAGCCATTATAATTCTGTCTCTGGCCCCCAGCTGTTTCGTGTGAAGATGGCAGCTCAACGCACACCCGGCTTAGATGGCTCCCAGCCTAGCACGCTGGCCATGTGAATCCCATTCTAAAGCATCCATCTTTCCCCATTCATTGATTAGGGAGCCTGGGCACCTAACCCAGGCTGTGTGGAGGACAGTGGGTGCGTTCCTATGATCTTCGAGATGCCTAAATGTTAGGCGTTGTGATGTTCAGCATTGCAACATCTCAGTCCGCTTTGTGGATCCTTGTGCATGAGGTTCCTATTTCCTAGCCTCCAGAACAGGCTAATCTGGTTTGTCCAGTCATCAGTAGCCCAGCAATCCCACCAGTAGTTTTCACACATACACTTAGGCATTTGCATATTTCTCCTTTTCTAACTTTTCAGGGGAAGGCTAGAAGGAGAGAGAGATTACCAGAGAGAAAAAAGAAAACAAACAAAGAACATGCTGCCTTCCACCTAGCCTTTGCCTCCCGCCCACTCTTGCCTACTTTCCACGCAGCCTTCATCTCCCGCCTACTCTCACCACACAAAACAGGAAAACCCGGACCGAGAGAAGGAACTGAACCTCTAAGGAAGAAACCAAACCCAAGCCATCTCTTAAAAAGGCAGGCGGAAGGTCAGAAGTCTGTAACTTTTGCCGGACTCTCTCACAAGAAGTTGCAGCACAAAACAACTCTTTGCTTTTAATCGAAATGTAGATCTCAAATCGCATTACAAAAGTGAGTAAGTACTGTTATCTCCATTAGAGAGATGGCAGAAAGGAGGCCCACAGATCTATCCCAAAAGTCACACAGCTGGACAGTGGCAAAGTGAAGAATAGCCATCCTGACTTCCAGTCCAGTATGGGCCACGGGACCACCCCGCATCTCATGTGTTGTGACCATCTCGAATAACTAAAACAAATGCCTTTCAACTGACTAAACACAATCTTGTGTACCAGCCCTCACTGAGAACCACTGTATGTAACAAGTATGGTGCTTCATGCTGATTGGAGATTGCCGAGTTTAGGATTTGGGGTTTTTTTGGAGCAGGGGGTGGTGGTAAATGCATAAATAAATTTTAGCACAATTTTCACGAAAATGAAAAACCAGCAATTATCAGAATCCCCTAACTCAAGAATGGACTTTCAAGTTGCAGTCTTCTGAAGGAAGCAGGGAGGCTCAAATCTTTGAGTGAAATTGTATTCAATTACTACATCAAGAACATAACAGATGAAGAAAGTGGATTTAGTTTCTCACTCAGAAACTCTGTCTTTCAATGTTTCTCTTTAACCTACTTCCTTTTGATGCTGCACTTCCCTTTAGACGCACAGGGGGTCCACAAGACGGCACTATTCCGTACGGATTAACCTAAAAACCAAAAATTGCCCAGCCCAAATCTGCTAGAGGAGCAATGTTATGTTGAGCTTTTTCTTTGAAAGGTAGAGGGGGTGTATGTCAGAACCTGGCTTGTACTGAAGATTGTCTCACATCTGATTTCATATGTATGTTGTGAAAGTCAATGGGAGCCGAGGGCACGCAACACTGCTCCAGAAGTGGCCAGTATCACACAGATCGCCATCCGCGGACAGTGCATTTTAGAAAGATGTTACTTTAGGGCCTGATCCTGCACCATTGCAATCAAAATCAAAGCCTTGGGATCCAACGTTTAATCAACAGCCATGTGAGTTAGAAGAACTTAATATAGACAAGAGTGACCAGTTTGTATAATTAGTGGACCCATGTGGTCAATATATTGTTTAGGGGGAAAGATGACCATGGCTGGGATGGGTTTTTGGAGGTAGGAAAATGTTTGATGACTATTTTCTTGGAGTTGTTTATTTCATGAAGAATCCTGCCTAGAACATTCAAGCCCAAGTTACTGGGCTCAATGAGGGAATCACTGGGTGGAAATATTTGGCTGGTGTTATGCAGAAGATCAGACTAGATTATCAGAATGGCCCCATTTGATGTCGAAGTCCTGCCTAGAACATACCCATTCCAAGAAGATGTAGGAGGACTTCTGGACAATTTTAGACAGCTATGTGTGTTGTTGCAACAGAATTCAGTGATAGCTCAGATGGGATGAATTTAGCGACCAGAACCCAAACTCAGAGTCAGGTTCACCCACCACTGGTACTTATCCCAACAGAACCTCTCCTGCTGAGGGTTGTCCAACACCAGTCTTTCTAGTGCAGCTGCAGAATGCTGCATGGAGACTAGGCTAACGCTAGAAGGGGTTTTCCACTGAAGTGGTTTTCCCAGTCAGGGTTACTGTATTTTGCTAGGACAATGGGAAGGGTGGGTCGCTTGTTGCGGAGAGAAGGCATCATTCTCTATCACTGCCAAACCAGATCCCTTCTGCAGCACTAGAGTCGTATAAAAATAAACCATAGCAGGTAATTATTCCAATAATCACAGCAAGAGACATGGATATAGGTTTTCCCAGAACTGACCCTTTTGCCTGTCATGTTTATTGACTTTCATTCTCCAATTCCTCTGTTCCAGTGCCCTTAAGTAGTATATACATCACAGGGAAGGAGCATGTTATAGGCCCTGGAGGTCTGTCCCATAACAGACTTAGCAAATTATGAGACCATAGAATTTACTACAAAAATTAATGAAGACTGTGTGATTTGGTCTCCAAAGGGTGAAATTCGTATTCAGGTATCAGGTTGCTATACATTAGGTGCCATTTAGGACCTGGTAAAGCCAAATAAACTTGCCACTTGAATTCCCATTCTCTGGTTACTGTCTCCCCGTGCTTGGAGTTTATGGTGGCAGAATTAATGTGGATCTAAAAGTATTCTGAAAACGTCAGGAGTGGCAAATTATCACATGAAAATGCAAATTGTGGCTTATCCGGGCTGTTCCACAGATGTTATGATTCATCATCATTTCCTCTGCTGTATTTTTGAGTAAGAACTCACTCACAGGGGGTAAGAAAGGAGAGAAAGACAGAACAGAGTAGAACATCTGGAGAGATTTATAGCTTCTTTTATCCAATTGTAGACTGGTTGGCACAGGGAGGGAATATTAAATCAATGCAATCTCCATCTATCATTCAGCCCTTATCTGATGATGACCAAGAAATACTTACACACACAACACACACAGCTACATCTAGCCTCACACTCCCTCCCCACGATTGTAGGCACCAGCATACAACCACCCTTCCATCTACCCCTCACAGCTACACAGAGGCATCTCCATACCATGTATACACAAAGACACACACTCACCCAGGACCAGATCTTCAGTGGATGGAAATGACTTAAATGGAGCTACACCAATTTACACGAGCTGAGGTTCTGGCCAACGGGTCTCTGTTAGTCTACTGTAAATCCGTAGTGACTCCATTGATGTCAACGAAGTTATAGTGGGAAGCTGATTAGCCTAATGGATAATGCACTATGCAGAAAGGCAGAAGATATAGGTTCTATTCCTGGATCTATAGCTAGTCTGCTGGAGACGTTGAACAAGCTGCTTCCCCTCTCGGTATCTCAGTTTCCTTAGCTGTAAAATCAGACTAGTGACATTACTCTTCATGGTAAAGCACTTTGAGATCTACTGATGAACAGTTAGCTGTTATTTACACCCCGACAAGAAAACAGGATCTAGCCCAGATGTTTCACATGCCTCTTCCTGTACATTCATTTCTCATATACAAAGCACGTGCCCATCCTATCAGCTACACTGATGCCAGGTGTGAATTTGGTTCTCTGTGTCTCCATTTTGCCGTCTGTTAACTGGGAATACATTCTTTATTACTGTTGTTATTTCAGTAGCTCCACTGGTGTGCATGTTGCTGTACAGACAATTGCAGTGTTGTACAGTAATACAAAGCAACAGGCCAGATCCTGAGGTCCACACTCCTGTGTTTAGTCAGCCATTACTCAAACAAACTCCCACTGAAGTGGAGGGTGAATAAATGTGAGTAAGGGCCATGTCATGATCTGTAACACTGGGATCAGCGTGTGCTATGTACCCCGCTCTGTGACCAATCCACAGAGGGTGTGAGTTTGATACTTCGAAAAAGTGGCTTTTAGCACCAACCCCTGGGGTAGATCAAGATGGTGGCTCTCACAGCAGCTCAGCATAGGCCCAGAAAAGCTGTTGCGTGAATGGGATGCCCACCAGAGTAGGGGGTTCTGCACTCCGAAAAGACACACTTTGTGCAGTGGTGGAGAACCACATCCAGAAACATCACCAGCCTACAGCACAGCGGAGGAGTGAACTCTATTAGCACAGCACAGGGAGCAGGGATCTGCACCTGAGACCTGGGACGTGGGTGGATATTCTCGGTGTGTAAAGGGGTGGGGGTGAGGTGCAGGCACATGGAGACAGGACCATGGAAACGAGGAGAGGACCCACCAAAGATCGACCATACCTGCCATTCTTGCTAGAGTCGTTCAAAGAAAGGTGCCAGCAGACTCAGCAGCGTGCTAGCGCAAGCAGGGCAGGGGAGCGAGGGGGCTCCTGGTTGTGCCGAGAGATCTGCTTGGCTGCTTGGACTTCCCATAAATTTGCTAGTCTCGGCAGCCAGGATTGGGCTTAGAACAGTTGGATGATCTCCCCTCCAGGTGTTCTGCCCTCGTCCCTAGGTCCCTCCAGAGACAGAGGCACTGCACAGTGACACTGCCCCGCCACACCCTCATGGCAAACAGCCGCTGGCAGGCAGCATTGCTGGATGCGGGGCTCTGTGATGCATGGCGGTGCATAGCACTTACTTACTAAAGTGAGTTCATCTCCACCAGCTAATGCACATTACAACACAACTTGCCTTGTCTGCACTAGAGTCTTGGAACATGTCACAGCCAAAGTCTTTGCTAACACATTTTAAAGATTCACTTTGTATCCTAGTCCAGACAGGCCCAGAGTCAGCAGCGCTTGGCTGAGCACATGAGGTCTGCTGAAGACAGAGCGCTCAGCTCCTAACACGTATCCTGACACCATCCTCTTGGACCACTCACCTGGTGCACTCTGGGGTGGGGAAAATCACATTCTGTGCCCTAGCTGAAGCATGCAGTGAGCTATAAGCTTTGGCAAATGTCTCTTGTGGCCCTTTTTGCCTTAGTTTCCCCATCTGAAACACTGGGATAATAATATTTTCTCACAGGGGTGTTGGGAGGCATAACTCATTAACACCTGCAATGCATGTTAAGATCCTCTCCGAGAAGGTGCTGTGTGAAGTATTAAAAATGATTCGAGCTTCAGATTGGATATGAACCAAAAAGTTCCTGTTAATTTTTCCTCTGATTCCAGTTGGAGTCCAGCCCTAGCGATAATAACTCTCCTTGTGTCGGAGACTCAAATAGCAATGACTTAACCACCTTTAAAAAAAAAAAAGCAGGCTGCTCTCCGGATTATGCAAAGGGAACTGTAAATAAGATTTCTGAATTGCAGCTGGGTGTAATTACCTCTGGACCTTGGTGCCAGGGAGGAGTGGGCGGGCAAAGCCACCATGGCCTTACCATGAATGGTAACTAAAACAACAGCATGCTCCACAAAGCATAGTGGTGCCATTATCTCAGTCCGACACCCGTCTGCATATGCATATCCAGCTGCAGCTAGGAGCCACTCCAGCAAGTGATCCTTTTAACCGGGTCGCCACCTTTCTTCCCCGGGACCCTCTCCATAACTAACTAATTGAATTGGAGATTGTTCAGCAGTCTAATTGAAGACTCTCCCATGTCCATTTCAAGATGGCATTATTTCCCATTGCTTTCTGAGCTTCTGCTAATGGACTGAGGAAAAAGGGAAAGGAGAAAAGGGGGGGAAAAAAAGAAAGAAAGAAAAAGAAACGGGAAAAAAAAACCAGCTTTACTTAACAGTTGCTATTTTGGTACCAAAAGGAGTCTGCATTGTTGATTAGAGCACAAGATCATTATCCCTCTTAGGAGCCAGATGAAGGTCGCTGAGTTAACCTTCAAATCGTGCTGTAACTGGAGGCTGCTTTTTTTGCATGCTGAGCCACAGCAGAGAAAAGAAAAGAAAAGCAACTCAGGGGGAAAGAGTCAAACTTTAGTTTGGCTGTTGGGGTGGGAAGGCAAAGGGGCGGGAAGGTGGAATTAACTTTGCTGATTGCAGTGTGTTGTTAATGCTTAGTCAAAGGGAGCCCAGGCTGTGGGCAGATGGAAATAAACCAATTGTTTTTTTAAGTGTTATATTGCATACGATGTGCATCCTATCTTGACAGGCTGACAACAGAGCGATGCCCCAGATAAATACTATAGACAGATCAATAGATGGAACACTAGATTGTAATAAATCACTAGGTTTTGATGTATGGGGCTATATTTGTATATTAAAATACCTGATGCAAGTAAGGCAGTTTGACTATGTGGAATGTAGCGTATTCATCAGCCTCCTGCATGACTGTGTAGATCGGGCCAGGATTTAGGAGACTCTTTTCCATCCCCTACTAAAGGGTAACAGACTACTACTGCTACCAGATAAAGCAAAGTAAAGGTCTGTGTTTTTGTACTGAAGGCCCCAGGTTCAAACTTTGCTGCTAATCCATGTGTTGGGTTGTTACCATGGTATCTGGCAGACTAGGCTGGTCGTCAGGCTGTTTCTTAGCTATGAAGAGCGACAAGAAATGTCTGTGTACGGTAGTTTCAATGAAGAACACTCTGTACTGTCACTAGAGTCAAGTCCTGCCTGTACTCCCATTCCCGGGTCCACATTCCCTCAGAAAACAGGTCCTGGAAATGATTAACTTCAGGGTCCCAGTGAGACACATTATAAACCAGCAAGAACTGTTGATTCTGAAAACAGCCTGGTTAGAGGCCTATGCTTGGCTAAGCGATGAAAATCCAACCTGTAAATACAGGCCTCTCGACAAATACTCCTAGAGGAAGGAAAGAGTCAATAACTAAATGACGCTTCACAGGGCAATTGCTGAGGGGGCAGAGCAGCCTTCAAGAGTTATCACAGACTCCTCTGACTTCCTGGCAAGAGCCACTAAGCCAGCCTGAGAAGAGAGCAGGCATGGAAGGAATCTGATCCGAATGGGCCAGGATATTATC
Organism: Emydura macquarii macquarii; assembly: GCF_026122565.2. NCBI lineage: Eukaryota > Metazoa > Chordata > Testudines > Chelidae > Emydura > Emydura macquarii. Next base: position 5,416,132 of record NW_027133607.1, on the reverse strand, counting down.
TCCTGGGGATCAGAGGGGGAGTTGGGTCTGTGCTCCCCTCCAACGGATGCGAGGGGCTGGGACTGCACTGCCCCTCCTGGAGTTCAAGGAGAGCTGGGGTTTAAGTGTTCAACCCTTCTATTTGTTCCCATCATGAAGAGAGAGGCATGAGGCTTTCCTGTTCACCTCCTCTGCTTTGTCGGGGGAAGATCAATGCAAGGCAGCCACTGATCTACAGTAATGACTCATAGAATCATGGACTCATAGAAGGTAAGGGTTGGAAGGGAGCTCAGGAGGTCATCCAGTCCAACCCCTGCTCAAAGCAAGACCAACCCCGACTAAATCATCCCAGCCAGGGCTTTGTCAAGCCGCAGCTTAAAAACCTCTAAGGATGGAGATTCCACCACCTCCCTAGGTAACCCATTCCAGTACTTCACCACTCTCCTGGTGAAAACCTTTTTTCCTAATATCCAACCTAGACCTCCCCCACTGCAACTTGAAGCCATTGCTCCTTGTTCTGTCATCTGCCACCACTGAGAACAGCCTAGCTCCATCCTCCCTGGAACCCCCTTTCAGGTAGTTAAAGGCTGCTATCAAATCCCCCCTCACTCTTCTCTTTTGCAGACTAAACAAGCCTAGTTCCCTCAACCTCTCCTCGTAAGTCTTGTGCTCCAGCCCCCTAATCATTTTTGTTGCTCTCCGCTGGACTCACTCCAATTTGTCCACATCCTTTGTGTAGTGGGGGGCCCAAAACTGGACACACTACTCCAAATGAGACCTCACCATTGCCAAATAGAGGGGAATAATCACTTCCCTCAATCTGTTGGCAATGCTCCTACTAATGCAGGCCAATATACCATTAGCCTTCTTGGCAACAAGGGCACACTGTTGACTCATATCTAGCTTCTTGTCCATTGTAACCCAGAGATCTTTTTCTGCAGAACTGCTCCCTAGCCAGTCAGTCCCCAGTCTGTAGCAATGCATGGGATTCTTCTGTCCTAAGTGCAGAACTTCACACTTGTCCTTGTTGAACCTCATCAGATTTCTTCTGGCCCAATCCTCCAATTTGTCTAGGTCACTCTGTATCCTATCCCTACCTTCCAGGGTATCTACCATTCCTCCCAGCTTAGTGTCATCCAGGAACTTGCTGAGGGTGCAATCTACCCCATCCTCCAGATCATTAATGAAGATGCTGAACAAAACCAGCCACAGCACCGACCCCGGGGGCACTCCACTTGATACCAGCTGCCAACTAGACATCAAGTCGTTGATCACTACCCGTTGAGCCCGATGATCTTTCTAGCCAGCTCTCTATCCATCTTATAGTCCATTCATCCAACCCATACTTCTTTAACTTGCTGATAAGAATACTGTGGGAGACTGTATCAAAAGCTTTGCTAAAGTCAAGATATATCACATCCACCGCTTTCCCCACATCCACAGAGCCAGTCACCTCTTCATAGAAGGCAATCGGGTTGGTCAGGCATGACTTGCCCTTGGTGAATCCATGCTGACTGTTCCTGAGCCCCTTCCTCTCTTCCAAGTGCCTCAAAACGGAGCCAACTGCCAGCGAGCCCCGAACCCATTGCCGTCACCAGATACTGGTGGTGTCCACATTGTAATCTACAGTTGTGCAAAGGAGAAAGGGGGAGGGGAAGGTTTGGTGGTGATTGTTTGCGGGGAGGGGCTCTACTTCTCCACCTCATCCTTAGTGTCTCCCCTCCACCCTCAAACAGCAGGTGCCAGAGCCCTCAGTGCGGCTGCATTTGCTGCTCACAAAGGGGCTGCTCAAGAGAGGGTTGGGTTGATCCTTCCTGCCTGAGCATGCCCATGCTGGATCACTCCTATCCCCGCCCAACGAGGGGGGAGCCTCTAATGCCAGTGCAGTGAATGGCCTTTCTGTCACTGGCTGGGCCCAGCTAAGAGAGAGCTTTTCACTGGCTAGCATGATGGTGCAGCTGCATGGTGCCTGGCCTGGATCCAGCTTTGGGAACTGGGTACAGAGGCACTTAGGGTAACGGGTTCCTTAGACAAAAGGAAACACCAATTTCCCAGGCCCTCCTGCCCAGGCACAGGTCACTAGTCAGCTCCTACAAGAGCTGGGGAGCAGGAAGGCATCTGAAATCAGGGCAGGTTCTGCAGCTCCAGTTTCTTTTCTGGAGTAAAATAAACAGCAGGGTTCAGGGACTGAGTCTCCTTTCTCTGTCACCAGCATCCCGCGTGCACAGCTCCACTGACTGCACTAGTGAACCAAGAATCACAGTCTGCACAGCTCAACCACGCCCTCTGCCTCTCCTTCTCACGCCCATTTTACCTTCTCTTGCCCACAGTCACACCTGCCATGCTGAGACTCTTACGTGAAGACTCATTGTCCTTCACGCACATCCTGACTAGGGTGGCAACAGTCCCGTTTTAGAAGGGATGTCCCTTATTTAAATAAAAATTTGCCCGTCCTGTGGTAAATCAGTACGGGATCCCTTTTATCGTGTATTTCAACCAGGGTGATAGTGGCAGCGGAGGGGTCGGAGGCGTCACTCTGACACCTGAAATCCAGGACGGAGTGGCATTCCTGCACTTCATTTTGGAAAATGCCACCAATTAGCAACTTGACCTGGTGCATGGGACCTCAACACCACTCAGATATGGGCCAGCCTCCTGTCCGTCATCCCTGGAACCCCGCTGAAATTTGTTCCTTCCCACACTGAAATCTGAAATTGCCTCCCTCTGGTTGTGGCGAAGCCTTCTCCAGCTGCTGCCTTCCTCCAGTCCACATCCCTTCTTTCAGCCTCTGCCCCCAGCTGGGCCCAGCGCGGCAGCAACGTCAGCTTCCGACTCAGCTCCCTGCACCCGTGTGGAGCTTGGCCAGCAGCCTCAACAGCTGCCCAGCCCAGAACTTGACACCCTGGGTTACCTGCAATGCCCAGAGCTGGAGAGAGAGAGAACGCCTAGGAAGGACAAGGGAGGAGAAATGATTCGCCCCCAGAGACTCAAATCAGGACTGAGGACATCTGGGGGGGGGGGGGTCTGTCCTGTATTTTTTAAATCCATTGCCGGCAATGCTAGCCCTGATACATACCAGTGGGACAATTTACCAAGGGCCATTGTGGATTTCCACCACGGACAATTTTAAAATCAAGATTGGATGTTTTCCTAATAGATCCGGTCTAGGAATCTGGGGACGTTCTATGGCCCCTGTTATCCAGGAGGTGAGGCTAGATGATCACGATGGTCCCTTCTGGCCTTGGAATCCAAGAATGTACTTCAACAGTGACCCTCAGATACGTGCACATACACTATTCACCCAGACACTAATATACACGGTCGCTCACATTTGCCGTAATACACAATCTCTCTCACACAGACACAGGTGCATACAGGCATGGACTCTCTCACGCTCTATCAGATACACACCCTCCATTCAGTGCCAGGAAAATGCCAGCCTCCGGGCTGACGTTCCACGAGTGAGGAACTAATTGTGCTGAAGTTTGACTGCTCCGATAACCGCTCCCTTTCTCGGCGGTGCCCGTGCCCTTGACGTGCTAATCCATCTCTAACAACTGCTATTGTAAGTCAATCAAAATGTCAATTTAGCGCTCACCTTGTGTTGCATTTTAAACCCTTGTAATCCCTGCGCTTGCCTCTGCATGTTAAATAAAGCTCACGTTGCCTCGGCTCCCTGATGCCTCCTTCTGCCCCCTCAGCAGCATTGCCTGGTGCGGTTCAGGCACGGACGTGACAGCTCGCATGCAGGACCCACAGATGGAAATAATTAAAAAGCGGGACTTGGGGGCTTTAGTGAATCAAGCGTCAGCATTTCAGCTTAGTCTCCAGGGCTTTGGGACAAGGAGAAAAATCCTCGTAAGCGACAAGTCAGGAGTCTGCACCTTCCCCCCGACTGCCGCAAGAGTGGGGTGTGGAGGACCCCTGGATAGGAAAATAGCAGCAGCTGCTTGTTTCAAAAAAAGGAACTTTGAAAGCATCCCCTGAAGGCCTGGTTTAAGTGCTGCTAAAGAGAGTTTTGCCACTGACGTAAGTGGAAGCAGGATTGGTCCCCAAATGAGCAGAATATATTGACATGAATACATCTTGTTGGGTCAAAAATAGGTACCACTGGTCCATTTCAGATAAAACAAGAACTGTCCTGAACCTTTATGTTGTCCCCCATGTTCCAGCCTAAATAATTCCTCTCTTCCCATGGTGTTTGCGTGCTTCACACCTCTGCAGGCCATTCGCATGTGCGGGCACTTACTCATCACTTGCCCAAATGATACTTATCTAGATCTTTTTCCTTAAATCAATCCCTCCTAGCTCCGTCACTAACACCCAAATTCCCTTTCTAGCCTGTTGTAGCTGAAGAGAAAATGCCAAGGAGTTCTCATGTGCCAACAGATTAGCACACCACCACACTGTAATGTCTTGGAAAGATTCCCCTTCACTCCCCTGCCCAGGGATTTGGAGCAATCAGAGGACAGACAGGTTCCAAACAATCCAGACTGTATTTTTCACAACAAGCAGTTCATGCCAGTTAGGACTGTACTATGCAGACATCAAGTCAAATTGGATGTTTTGGTAGTTGTTAGTTCTTTTTTACCAGGAGTTTTAGTGTAATTAATGACTGGTTCTAAGTAACCTAAGGTACACCGCTCACCTGGTCTTTGGAAGATCTGGTGTCTGTACATTAGCACTGCCTTACCTATATAATTCATACATCCCTCAAAAAAAGAGAAGAATAGCTGCAGTATTCCAATAAGACACCTGGAAATCATGGGCTAGTAGGAGATGCATCAGATTTGAAACAACTAGATTTCCTGTAACCACCGGGCTAACTTAATCCTTCATCTTTCCACAGGAGACAAATTAAGGTCCATTAATCTCACTGTTATGGGGCTGTTTCAGATGAGACTTTCCGTGACTGCTCCATGTGGTGATCCCACAGGACTCCCAGGCATTTGTCATAAAATTGGGCATTTGTTCTTGCTACAGTTTTAGTTTCCCTTATTGTTATGCTATGTGCTAGCTGGAAGCTGGCCAGCACCCCTGCAAAGGCTGTAATTATTTCAGTGGGGCTGTATGGTAGATATAAGGGTTGGGAAGTTCCTTGGGAAGAGAGGTGCCACGCTTAAAAAAAATCCCTGTTAGTCGAAACCAAATGAAATATATCTCAGCAAAGCCACAGCCATCTTCGACTATGCAGAGGTTGCAATGCTACACAGCAGGCGTACTCGGAATTTCCCAGCAGCGATGGGTATTGAAGTCAGCCTTCCATAAAGCATCGGCTGCTGCCACTTGAGATAAAGAATATCACTTTTCATTTTTAATTTCTGATTCGAGCTGGAGGCAAATTTTCATGCAACTACTTTTTTCCACCAATTTTTTTTTTTATTTTATATATATATTATTGATCAAAACAATCCATGAATTCAGGTCAATTTTGGCCAATCGTTTTTATCGGCGGCAAAAAGGAAAAAAATTTGGAAATGTCAAAACAGTTTGTTTCAGAAATACTGAGATGTGTTTTGACTTTTTGTTTTGGAAAGATGTTTCATTTGGCAATTTTCCTCAGTTTTATTTTGAAATCCTTTACAAAATGCCACAAACCCCAGAAAACTAAACAAAATAGTTTGTGTTAGGTCAAAAGAACCAAAAATAAAATAAAATCCATTATTCACACAGCTCTGCTTCTGAGACACAGCTGAGCCGTTCTCTTTTCATCCAGTAAAGGGCAATGGCACAAACATACACTGGCCAGTTCATTACACCATTGGAGTAGAGTGTTCCAGGTGGTGACAGCCGTAGCAGAATATATTAGAACACCCAGCCCTTAAAGAAAGGAACTATATTGTTTAATAGAAAGTTGTTCTCCCAGTGATAGAATCTGTAGGATAGTTAAAAATAAAAACATAGAAAGGTTTGCCTATTGTATCAGATTCTACGTTTAGATCGTTAGCACTTCTGTTCTGTCTTTGTGAGCACCTAGCACGATGGGGTCATGGTCCATGACTTGGGCTTCTACTGCAATACAAATAATAGGTTTTTATTTTAGCTTAGCATGTTAATTTCTGTAGAACCCAGTTACATTTCTATGGAACCCCGTGAACTTCATCCCTACTAAATCCCATCAGACTCTTCCTGAAAGGTGCTGAGTAATCCCTGTGATTTTCTGCTGAGCATCCTCAACTCCCACTTACGTCCGCTGAGGGTGACTTCAGGCATGTAGGTCATGATGCAATTTTAGGCATCACAAAAACCCAATAAAGCTGCTGAGTACCAGCCTGATAGTCACCCTCCTGACCAGCTCACAAGGGGACCTCAAGAGCTAAAAGGACACGCTACCACAGCTTGAGCTGAAGAGCCAACTCCCTAGGGTCAGCCGCTCTCCTGACTCCTGTCCTCTGTAGATTGGCACAGCAGGGGACCAGTAGGATGCACCAGGATGTTGGCACTTTGATGGGGGTAGGTTTCTCAAGTGTCCAAGAGGGGAACGGAGGAACTATGCTCCCCTTCTTGAGAGAAAAGTGGGTTATTTTTGACACAGCGTTCGAAAGCTCTCTGATTTGGTCCCCCTTTCACCCTCCCTTTGACAGTATCTAACACCCGTGCAACTCAGGAACACGGATATTTCCAATTAACCCGTCAGGAAGAACAATGTATTATTTTCCAACGCTTAAGTCATTCAAAAATCAGCGGGGCTCAGTGGTACGTTCAGCATGCTAAGCTGTAACTCACTGTCAAGTGGGTGAGTGACGTTAGCTTTGCCTTCTAATGCAGAACAGTGCGGACAATCAACAGATCTGAGCCTGGGATAGCCAGGGGGCACCAGAGAGGGCTCTAACTTATGACAGAGTGAAGGAGCCCAGGGAAGACAGAAAAGGCAAGTTTCCTTGAAACGGAATTGAACAGCGCTTGTAACTAACTAAATGAGATGTATCTAGAGAGAGAGACTGTTTAAGAACCCACATCGGTAGCAGAGCATGAGTATAGAACGTAGCCAAAGCACAGAGGACCAAATGCTGATCTCCGTGACAGCACTATACATCCAGTCTAACTCTGCTGAAATGGATGCGGTTACTCTGGATTTATTCCGGTGTAAATGAGGTCGGCATCTGGGCTTAAAAAGTGAGGCACATCCAAAACCACTCCTCACTCTCCAAATTCCCTGCCAGGTATCCTGACTGCATCTGTCCATGCACCGTATATGCCACAATACCTTTGGAACAGACCTCCTTCCCCTTGGAAAGAGAAAATCCCCAGTGCAGTTATCGTTATTTTCCTTCTCCCACCCAGTCCTCTGGACAGAATATCATGCTCAAGGAGAGCATTTAACGGCACAAGCATATGCCTGAGGTCTGCTCCTCAAAGCACATGTTGGTGCCTGGAGGGAAGCAAATGGATTTCTTTGCGGGTCTCTCCTGTGCTCATGGGAAGATGATGTGGTTTTTCGCCTGTCTTCAAGTGTAGAACAACAGCTAAGTGTTATTGATCTGAGATCTAGGGGGAATATGTGTGAGAAGTGTGTCCTGGCATCAGTCCATCACTTAGCTCAGCTTTATTATTCAGTCATGGAGACAGAGCGAGAGGAGTTCTGGCAGCGTGCCCTCTCTGGACAGCGACAGAGCAAAGCTAGTGACTGAGGAGAGCAAGAGGCTGTCAAATGAAGGGGGTCAAGGGCAGATAAAATGGGGAGATGGGAGCCCTGGATAAAAATGAATTGTAAATTAGATTCCCTGAGCCCTTATCAAATAATGGAGGTGATGCTTTGCATTTCAAAACCCACATTAGCTGAGCAGCTTTCGTGTGTTGCATCAGGAGTGAAAAACCAAGGCAGGATATACAGACAGTGCAGTCCTTACCGTGAGGTTTGCAAACAGTGAACGAGACAGACTTTCAATCTAAAATGACCTCTATCGTACATTAAGGAAACCATCGGGAAGAAAGAACAAGAACAAAGTCTCCTTGGGGAGAGAGCACTGTGTGTGCAAGTCTGCTCTGTAACAGGCTGCAGCTGTTCTGAGAACAAAATGGTAGCTATCGTCCCAACGTGGGCAGATTTCTTAGCAGTTTAAAGATGCAGTACACCCAAACCAAAAGGCACCAAAGTACTAACCGCGACAAAAATGTCTTCACAGTAGAGTAATTAGGCAGTGGAGTAGTAATTCTTGGGTTGCCCTCCAAGGCCTTGTCTAAACTAGGATATAAAGTTGAGATGTTGGATCAGGGTAAGGGCTCAGGCAAGGACATGCATATCCTGGAGAAGAACACATGGCTACAGAGATGGTCTCAACAGGACGGCTTTGGCTTCTTTGACCATGGGATGCTGTTCCGGGAAAAAGGTCTGCTGGGAAGAGATGGGGTCCACCTGACCAAGAAGAGGAAGAGCATCTTTGTGACCTGACTCGCCAACCTAGTGAGGAGGGCTTTAAACTAGATTTAACAGTGGCAGGTGACAAAAGCCCACCGATACATATAAAAAAGGTGACCTTAACAGAGGGTTAGATGTTGGGGGGACCTGGAAAATTAGGGTTGTCAGAGCAACAAGAAGGAAATCAGTGGGGAAATCTGCTCAGTATTTTCTATGTCTGTACACAAGTGCGAGGAGTACGTGGAATAAACCAGAAGAACTGGGAGTATTAGTACACAAGATAAATGATGATTTAACTGGCATCACAGAGTCTTGGTGGGGTGTGTCTCATGACCGGAATACTGATACAGAGCCATGGTTTTCAAACTTTTTAGGCTGCGTACTCCTTTCCAAATAATGTAGTCTGCCATGTACCCTCATCTGAGATAGGGTCAACATATACCTATGATTAGATCACCGAGTCTTACTAAATAAAGGGCACCGTCTGCCATTACAGGACTTTTCTCGCGTACTCCTGATGAGAGCTCTTGTATCCCATGTACCCCAGTTTGAAAACCACTGGTATAGAAGGGTACTGCTTGTTCAGAAAGGACAGGCAGGAAAAATAGAGAGGAGGGGCTAGATTGTACATAAAAGATATATACACATGTTCTGAGGTCCAGAGGGAGGTGAGAAGCAGACCAGTAGAGTGTCTCTGGGTAAAGATAAAAGGGTTAAAAATAGGAGTGATGTCATGGTAGGCGTCTACTACAGACCACCAAATCTGGACAAGGGATGAGGCATTTCTTAAACAAACAACAGAAATATCCAAAGCCCTGAACCTAGTGGTAATGGGGGGATTTAACTCCCCAAACATCTATTTGGAAAGTAATATGGCAAAACACAAAATCACCAGTAACTTCTTCTAATGTACCAGGGACAATTTTTTGTTCCAGAAGGTGGAGGGAGTAAGCAGGCGGATAGCCGTTTTAGACTTGAGTCTGATCAACGGGGAGGAAATGGTAGTGAATATGAAGGTGAAAGGCAATTTGGGTGACAAAGATCATGATATATTTCATGATACTAAGGAAAGGAAGACCTGAGAGCTGCAGAATAACGATAATGGACTTCAAACAAGCAGACTTTAACAAACTCAGAGAAGTGGTAGGTAAGATCCCCTGGGAAGAAAATATACGGGAGAAAGGAGTTCAGAAGAGCTGGCGGTTCCTCAGGGAGACAATATTAAAGGCACAGCTGCAACTATCCTGATGTGAAGCAAAGATAGAGAGAATAGTAAGAGGCCAATATGGCTCCATCAGGAGCCCTTTAGTGACCAGAACATCAAAAAGGAACCCTACAAAAAATGGAAACATGGTCAAATTGAGAAGGAGGAATACAAAAGAACAGCAATGTGGGGACAAAATCAAAAAGGCTAAGACACAAAATGAGCAACATCTGACAAGGGCCATAAAAGGCAATAAGAGGAGGTTCTTTCAATACATTAGGAGAAAGCGAAAGATGAAGGAAAGTGCAGGTCCACTACTTAATGGGGAAGGAGAGCCAATTATTGATGCCACCAAGAAAACTGAGGATTAATGCTTATTTTGCTTCAGTTTTCATTCAGAAGGTTCATGATGATGAGATACTCAACACAATTATTAATGACAACTGGAGGGGAAGGAATGCAAGCCAAAATAGGGAAAGAACAGATTAAAGAATACTAGATAACTTAGATGTATTCAAGCCTGCAGGTCCTGATGAAATTCATCCTAGGTACTTAAGGAACTAGCTGATGCAATCTCAGAGCCACTAGCAATTATCTTTGAGAACTATGGGAGGACGGGAGAGGTCCCAGAAGACTGGAGAAGGTCAAACGTGGTGCCTTTCTTTAAAAGGGGAGCAAGGAGGACCCGGGCAATTATAGACCATTCAGCCTCAGTTCAGTACCTGGAAAGACCATACTCAAAGAGTAGTTATCAATGATTTGCTGTCAAGTGGGGAAGGACATATCTAATGAGGTCACACAGCGGTCAGTCCTGGGTCCAGTGCTATTCAATTTTTTCATTAATGACTTGGATAATGGAGTAGAGAGTACGCTTATCAAATGTGCAGATGACACCAAGCTGGGAGGGGTTGCAAGCAGTTTGGAGCACAAATTCAAAATGAGCTGGACCAACTGGAGAATTGGTCTGAATTCAACAAGACGAAATTCAGTAAAGACAAACGCAAATTACTTCACTTAGAAAGGAAAAGTCAAAGGCACTGCTACAAAAAGGGCAATAACTGTCTATATGGTAGCACTGCTGAAAAGGATTTAGGGAGTATAGTGCATCACAAACTGAATAAGAATCATCAATGTAATGCCGCTTCAAAAAGGCTAATATGATTCTGGGGTGTATTCACAGGAGCGTTGTATGTAAGACACAGTAATTGTCATGTTCTGCATGGCACTGGCAAGGTCCCAGCTGGAGTCCTGTGTCCAGTTCTGGGCACCACAATTTAGGAAGGATGTGAACAAATTGGAAAGAGTCCAGAGCAGGAGAGCAACAAAAATGATAAAAGGTTTAAAAAACCTGACCTATGGGAAAGGTTGAGGAAAAGACTGAGGGGCAACTTGATAACAGACTTCCAATATCTTAAGGGCTGTTATAAAGAGGACGGTTATCAAATCTTCTCCATGTCCAGTGAAGGTAGGACAAGAAATAATGGACTTAATATGCAACAAGGGAGATTTAGGTTAGATATTAGGAAAAACTTTCTAATGCCAAGGATAGTTAAGCTCTGGAATAGGCTTCCAAGGGAGGTCGTGGAGTCCCCATCACTGGAAGCTTCTAAAACAAGTTGGACAAACACCTGTTAGGGATGGTCTAGGTTTACTTGGTCCTGCCACAGCACAGGGGGCTGGACTTGATGCCTTCTTGAGGTTCCTTCCAAACCTACATTTCTATGACACTATGATCATGTTAGCCAGCTTGATTTAACCAATCTCTTCTAAAACTCCAGTAAAAACATGGCACATTGCACTTTAGCATGTGCTAACGTGGTCAAGTGATAGTCTGGGGATAAGATCAAACTAGATTATGCTAGATCCAGCAACACATCTTTAAATCCTAGTCTAGAAAAAGCCAAAAACACAAATATGTCACACTGGATTTTTAAAAGTATGGCACATAATGAGGGACACACAGCAGAGCAGAAAACACTCTGTGATGCAGGAGTTGCCTCCTACACACATCTAGAGTCAAAGGTGCCCAATAATCTCAGGTTTGTAAGTAATCGTTTTCAATGCCCTTGTAAAAAACACAGCCCTGCACTATTCTGCAATAGCAGCCCAAACCACTGCATCATATGACAGAGCTTCCACAGTGCATCAAATCATTGTTCCAGGATACTGCTGTATTTTTTATTTGAGGTGTTAGTGATTCACAAGAATAGTATCAGCTCCATTCTTGATGTAGACACATTTGGATCTAAGTGACGTATGGGCTTTGTAATCAGGTGAGCAAGACATTAGCACTGAAAAATTTCAAGGAACAGGTCAGATAAAGACCCAGTTAGGGAAGTGGTATGGTCTAGCAGGTAAGGTAGTGAGCTGGGCCTCAAGAAACCACATTCTATTCTGGGCTCTACAGAGGATCTTCTGTGTGACTCTGGGCAAGGCATTTCACTTGTCTGTTATTCTCTGTCTCCTCCCATTTATTGTCTGGCTTCTCTGTTTAGATTATAAATTCTTCCAAGACAGGATTCTCTCTCACTATGTTTGTACAGTGCCTAGCACAATCCCCAGTGTTGTTTGGGGTCTCTAGATGCTACTACAAGATAAAAGCAATAAATAAGAGGATAGGAACCTGGCCTGCCTGGTACAGGGCTGAATGGTCAGCCAGGGTAGCCTTGTAACAGGGGTTCAGAGATCCAATTTGCTTTCCAGGGAGGAAACAGTTAACTCCTGATTTCACCCACCTAAGGGTGTACAAGTGCTTTACATTATAAAAGCATCAAAGGTAAAACATTGAGGAGAAAGCTTTCCAGATGAAAGTGGGTGGGAGGTGAGATGGAGGTGTGTTTCCCAATGCTAATACACTTTGTCAGATTAAACAGCTCAGGCAGCACGGATGCAATTAATTTTGTCCCCCATTGCAGCCTGGGACTGTAACTTAAACATTCGTGTAAGTGATTTATACGTTTCTCTGTTTCTTCCCTATTTAAAAATGAAACCCAGATCAATCCAAATAAGACACAACCCTCCAACTCTATATCCAGGCTAAGCACAATTTGACCTGCTTTGACCTGTGCGTCTTTGCATCTCCTCTGATTTCATTCTGAACATTAGGCTCCTGTGAACCCAACAACGTAAAGCAAAACTCAATCAAAGCAATCATGTTTTGATGCAATGGCATAAATTGCCCTGGTTTCTCTCAATGTTCAATGCAGGTTTCTCAGACCTTAAACCTGGCATGTTACAAAAGTTTCTCACAGTTCTAAATGTGGATAAGGATGGAGAGTTTATGCATACAAGACAGCTAGCCCTGTATACCTGTAGATAGCTAATTTAAAGAGCCCCATCTGCTGGTTTATAAGATTATATAGAGCATTGTTCATAAACATATAGGTTCAATAAAGTTATTGTCTTCATGTACTGCAAATGGCTTGCGGAGTTTAGCAAACAGCAAGTTCTGTGTGGATGCAACTTACAATGCTCAAATTATTAATGCTAGAAAAGCAGGCGGCAGAGCTGAAATGCAGATGGCTGGTTAACTACAGCATCACTATTGGAACAACATTAGAACACCAGTCAGAAATACTGCATATGGGGGTTCTCTCTGCGGTGTAATGTAGTATTCCTGTGAGCTGTTCAGAACTGTCATGTTCCACACCAAGGTGGCTGCATTCACTGATGGACGCCTGTGTAATGGGAGCTCTAATCATGGCTCAGTGGTTAAGGTTGCAGCCTGGATATGCAGCATAGATTTGGGATGAAATATGCTCTGTATAATTCTTAATATTCAATTGCATATTTAATTATTGCAGGGCGAGTCTCCTACCTGGGATCATGAAGAGATTACAGCAAACAATCGACTAGCAAAATCCCCTCTTTTGTGAACTTGCTGTGTGGCCAAGGTCACATCAGGCCACTCAAAAGTAGTTTTTACCAAGCGAACCAGAAGAACTAACCTGCCTTTCCAAAGCAGGTAGGAGCTTGTCTCAGCCAGAAGCTATTCTCTGCATGGCCTACATGCCTGCTGCTGCTTTTTCAGAGTCTAAATTCCCAGCAGGGGTAAATCAGAATAACTCCACTGACTTGATTTACCCCAGCTGTGGATCTGGCCCAGGATGGTAAGCGAGGCAAATGACAGCTGTAGCTAGGAGACCCATGCTGATCTCAGAGAGCAGCATAAGAACTAATGGCATGCAACCAAGGGACAGGCGGGAGCTGCCATGTCAAGCTAGACCAACAATCCATCTCAGTCCAATAACCTGCCTCTGGTGGTGACCTGTACGTGGCGTTTCAGAGGAAAGCCAAGCATCCCATAATGCAGCTGGCTAATTGTGCAGTGCTGTACGGTGAGAGTGTGGGGAAGGGGGAGGAAGGACTGTCTTGGCCCCAGCTGGCAATCAATTCGTGCCCCTCATCCATCAGTCTGATGAGAGTGGGGCACAAATGGAGCACTTGTCATTAGGACAGGATGCAGTCAGGAGATGGGTCGAAGGAAACCATGCCCTGGGGGGCTATTCACAAGGCAGCCCCCGTCCAGCAAATAGGGTTAGTGGTAATGATGAGATAATTCACTGAAACTGGCGTCAGGATGAAGTGGCCATGTTGAGCAACGGGGGCAGGGCAGAGGAGGGGATGGGAAGGCCACAGCTGGAGCTTGGTTTGCAGTCTGTGCCCAGGGCTGCCACTGCGAAGGGTGACTGTGCAACCTGACGGTGGCAGAGAGGGTGAGGTGAAGAGTATTTCTCATTTGAATGGCTCCTTTCACCCCGAGGGACCCCCAAATGCAGACTGTGATTTGTTGCACTAGTGCAAACCCAGACTAACTCCATCGGTCTTTTGTGCAGTGCCCCATCCCCACGGTATCCGAGCACATCACAGTCTTGAATGTATTTATCCTCACAGCATCCCTGCGGGCGCTGTTGCAGGTGAGATACAGCTGAAGGTGGGGAATAGGTGAGGTAAGGAAGTGCTATTATCCCTCTCTTGGATAGAGAACTGAACCACAGAGAGGCTGAGGCCCAGACCTTGCTTTCAGGCCCAGAGCAGTGGTTCTTAACCTTTCCAAACTTTCTGAGGCATGTAACTTAGTTTCATGGCGCCCCTGTGGCTCCAGGCAATTGCCTTTCTTGCCACCCCCAATACCAGCTCTGCACTTGTGAAAACCCCCAGGTTGAGAAACACTGCCTTTGAGGATGTGGGCCTAAGTGACTTGCCCAAGGTCACAGAGAGAGTCTGTGGCACAGCAATGACTAGACCCAGCTAGCATCATCCTACCCACTGGACCATACTTCCTCTCTTGCCATCTGCCCTCTCCATGGCTTCAGTTGAGTTACTTCTGACTATACAGATGTAACTGCTAGCAGAATTTGCCCTATTTGGTCTACTATGGGCCAAATTCTGCTCACCCTTCTGCTGATGTAAATCCAGAATTGCTCTATTGACGTCAGTGGCTTGAAAAGGAGTCACGCTAAACTACTTTTAGAATCCTAAGCCACTGAATTAAAAGAAAGAAAGGGTCTTAAACCCCATTTTAACTGAAAAACTCAAAGCAGCCTTTACTATAGAGTCACTGCTAATGCGTCCCCAAGGCAGAGCCAAATTCTGCTCTCCTTTACACCAGCATAACTCTCCACAAAGTCAATGACTGGCTAGATTTACGCCAGTGCAAGCCAGAGCAGAATTTGGCCCACACTCTTTTAAAATGTTTTGGGAGTCTGCTGAATAAAAGGTAATAGCAATAATTCAATTAATACTACTCCTAATTATTAATGATGCTTACAACATTCTCATTTCTATTAACAGAAAAATGAGGCAACACATAAAGATCCGCTATGCAGATATTTTGGATCCTGCATCAGATTCTGCTCTCACCTCTGTGCCGTCCCATTAGAGAGACCCATCCCAGTAAAAATGCCATGGCCGTGTATGGATCAAAAAGTCAAAAGCTTAAAAGACAGAACGAATATTTTCATCAGCTACTGAACATGAAGAGTCAAGTTGACCCAGCTGTCTTTGAGGCTATCATCTGTGAAGGCAACAACAAAGAGGAAGAACATATATTGGAACAGAAATTGAAGATGCAGTCAGGTCCCTGAAAAACAGCAGTGCAGATTATCAAGATACTATACAACCTGAAGTGCTAAAACATGGTGGAAAAACCATGGTCATGCTCCTCAGCAAAGTATTTAACCTCATTTGGATAAAAGGTGAATCCTCAAAGACTGTCAGTACTCAAACATTGTACCACTCTTTAAGAAATATGACCTGACCGAATGTGATAACTGCTGAGGCATAAATCTTATAAGCATTCCTAGCAAGACATTCTGTAAACTGATTCTTGGCCAAATGAAGCGAAGAGCAGAGGAAGTTCTTTCTGTGTCACAAGCTGGCTTTAGACCTGGGCACCCCGCCCTAGATCAGGTATTTGGGTTTTGTCAAATCTTGTAGAGACACACGGCATTCAGCAAACACCTGCTTTGTACATGCATTGACTTTAAAGAGAGCATTCAACGCCGCTAATTGAGCGGTTCTGTGGAGTGTACTCACATGGTGCAGGTTGAGCAGCACGTTAATTCAAATATTACAGAGTGTGTCTAACACCATGCGGTATGAGTCAGCAGTGAGCTGACAGTGCTTTGCAGTGAAAACTGGAGTTAAAGAGGGATGCATACTCAGTTCAATACTTTCTGCTCTATACCTAGAAAGTTTCTTGTCCATCTCCCCTAGTAACATTGGTGAAGGCTGCAGGATATTGAGGCACATTATCAATCACCTTGACTTTGCTGACAATAGTGTAATGATGAATACATCACAGGGATAAATACCAGTGAGGGAGAGGAATTATTTAAGTTCAGCACCAATGTGGACACAAGAACTAACGGATATAAACTGGCCATCAACAAATTTGGACTTGAAATTAGACAAAGGTTTCTAACCATCGGAGGAGTTCTGGAATAGCCTTCCAAGAGCAGCAGTGGGGGCAAAAAATCTAGCTGGCTTCAAGACTGAACTTGATAAGTTTATGGAGGGGATGGTATGATGGGACAGCTTAATTTGGCAATTAACTGATCTTTGACTACTAGTGGTAAATATGCCCAGTGGCTTGTAATGGGATGTTAGATGGGATGGGTTCTGAGTTACTACAGAGAATTCTTTCCTGGTGTCTGGCTGGTGAATCTTGCCCGCGTGCTCAGAGTTTAGCTGATCGCCACATTTGGGATCGAGAAGGAATTTTTTCCCAGAGCAGACTGGCATAGGCTCTGGGGGGGTTTCGCCTTCCTCTGCAGCATGGGACATAGGTTACTTGCTGGTGAATTCTCTATACCTTGAAGTCTTTAAACCATGATTTGAGGACTTCAATAGCTCAGTTGTAGGTTAGGGGTCTATTGCAGGAGTGGGTGGGTGAGGTTCTGTGGCCTGCGTTGTGCAGGAGGTCAGACTAGATGATCATAGTGGTCCTGTCTGACCTTAAAGTCTATGAGTCTATGGTAATGCCTATGGAGGAATACAGCCAAGAAGCAGCAACTAACCTGTCCAGAACAGCCAAAGGATGGGGATTAAAACTGAATGAACAAAAGACCAACTAATAGTAATATCAAAAGTCAAGAAACAGGTTAAACTAGTCATTAATGGTGTAGACATCAGACAAGTAGACAGTTTCTGCTACTTGGGTTCCATCAGAACGTATGACAACCACTCTGAAGATGACAGGGACAAGCAGATAACTACTGCAAGTAGAACATTCATGTGCCTGAATAAAAGGGTTTGGAACTTTAAAGCAGTGTCTATGGCAGCTAAAACCAGATTATTTACAGTGCTCATTGGACCCACATTACTTTATGACTGTGCAATGTGAATACTGACAAAGCATCGGGAGCGAAAGCTGCAAACGTTTGAAATGAGATGCTTGAACCGTATCCTAGCCACGACAAGGCCAGTTAAACTAGAAATGACAAAAAATGATAACATCCACAGAAGCTTGAAAAGCTTGAATCATTAAAAGGCATCAGCTACAACGGTTTACCCATTACTGCTAGAATGTCCTCAGACCACTTGCCCAAAACTTTCTGCCATGGAAGAGTGCCTGGAGAGAGACGCCATGGACATCCTGCTTTGAGCAGGGGGCTGGACTAGATGACCTCCTGAGGTCCCTTCCAACCCTCATCTTCTATGATCCAAGGAGACAGTGGTATAACATAGTATGTAAAACCATCCAGGCAACACCCCCAAAAGGCTCAAACGGTGCCTCAAAACAGGCAGTGGATGGAATCGGCTCATTACCTTGGCCCTACTCAACCTTGATATTAGAAAAAGGAGATGATGGGATATGGATGGTGCAAAAGACACAGAGACCAACTAATAGAGGTTTATTATTCATTTATTTACTTGCATTACTGTAGTACCTAGAAGTCCCATTCATGGAGCAGGACACACTATGCTGTACAAACACAGAACAAAAGACAACCCTGCCCCAATGAGCTCACAATCCAAATTTTAAGGACACCGGCATATTCCAAACCTGACCCTTGAGGTGTGTTACCCATCCATCTCCATAAAGGTTCATCTCAGCACCTGATCCATGCTCTTTTGCGGGCATGATCAGATATAGCTGGGAAAAGAATCACTGTTTCTCGATTGTCCAAAAACTGTGGTCAGAAATCATGGCTCTTTCTTGGCTCTCCTTCAGAGATAGACCCATCTTCCTTGGCTTTATCTTTATCCTCAGCCAGGGAGGTTGTTTGCTGAATTGAGATTGTCTTTCAGAGCAAGGTGACAAATTGATTCCATTTACAATTTTTCCTCATCTACGACAAGTAAAATGTAAAGCTCCATCAATTTGAATGGTGGTTTCCCCAGTGGAAAAGATACAACCCTGAGACTCTGGGTTGGGTTGGTTTTTTTAAAGCAAATTACAGACAGACATAATAACAGCATCTCCTGTGTGAAGGCAGCTCACCAGCTGCCACTGTTCATTGATTTGTTTACCTCCATTTACCTTTGCAGAAAAATGCAATGAGTCCAATCTGCTTTCACTTTGTGACTAGGAGACTAAGCAAGGAGGATTCTAGATGCATGCAACTCTATGCAGGTCGGTGGGCAGAGGGGCCTGGAGAAACTAAAGTGACACCTTTTCCAATCTGGCCTGGGGAAACACGTTCTTCGCACCTGGATGTTGCAACCAAACCTCTTCACCGCATGTTGCATCATGATGACACGGCAAAAAAAAAGGGGGGGAAAGGGGGAGAAGTGTCTGGTCATGGCAAAACATACTGATCTTCTGATGCCATGTATTTTTTTGTGTTCCAGACCAGGCCTACAGAATAGGATTCAGTACAGGTAGCTCTGAAAAGGCTCTAGGTATCATATTGGACAAGCAGCTGAAGATGAGCTCCCAAGTAAATGTTGCAGTGCAAAGGGCTGCGGCTTTATGTGATGCAGAAACTGGGGCAGCAGTGAGGAGGACTAGGGAGGTGATTTTACCTCTTCATATGGCGTTGGTGAGACGGATACTGAAACACTACGTCCAGTTCTGGTGACCGCATTTTAAAAAGGATGTTGAAAAATTGGAGAAGGTGCAGAGAAAAGACACAAAAATATGCAAGGACTAGAGCAAATACCTTACAGAGAGAGACTGTCTGAAGGAGCTTAGTCTGTTTGAGAAGATCAAATGAAGCCTGGTTCCCTTTTTGGAAGGTCAGCTTTAGTCACTTACAAGTTACTGGCCTCAGTACAGGGCAAGCTGAGTGAAATTCTGTGGCGTGTGCTATGCACATCAGACGAGATGATCTAATGATCCCTCCTGTGAATTCATGCAGGGAGCATCTCTGGGGGTGAAGGACTGAATGCTGGGATTTTCCCATTGCAAATCAACAGGCGTTGAGTGCCTAACTGCCTGAGGCCCCTTGGAAAAACCCAGCCTGGGTCACTCTTCATGGCCTGTTAGATCCTTTGTCCTTGTTGAAACTGCAGGAAAAATCCCCATTCCTAAACTCTTTATTGAGGAAAAACGTCCCTGGAAGTCAATGGGAGTTCACTCAGAGTCAGGATTCCAGGATCAGGTCCTAGAGGAGCAGTTAGTGTCTGTCATGATGATTGATGGTGTTCAGGGAGTTATCAGTCAGTAATGGCTCTGGGAGCTGGAATAAATCAGTGGGTCATTAGGGGGGATCACTGTTCCTCCCATTAACACTGGATGGGAGGAAGCTAGGAGCCTCCTAATTGACTTTTAGCTTGAACCGTAGTCCTGGTCTCCTTTAGATGTCAGTTAGCTCCCAGTAATAGGTGGCTAATTGGGTAAAAAGGCTTCTCAAATGAGATGTAAGATGGAGGCCATGACCACTCTGTGGCCATTAAAGATCCCATAGCACTTTGCACCAGAGTAGGGGACTGCGTGAGAGGGGTTACCTCTGGTGGCTAGGCCAAATTCCAGTGTCACTGATTTATTATGCCACAATGTCCATAATAGAGAAATACCTTTAGTCAGGCCTTTATTTCTAAGGGATTTCTCCACCTTAGATGCCTGGAGCTTAGGGTGATTTTAAAATAACAAAATTAAAAGGTCAAGGAATAAATATATGACAGAGACGCAACACACGGCATAGAGACCCTAGCGAGGTATAACACAAGGCAGAACTGTGTCTTATACAGACAATACAAAAACAACCTCAGAGAGATGTTGCCCTTTAATGTCTGGGGTCCGCGGAGGATAAACAGGGGCTAGCGTTCTACAACCCCCTAGTTTTGCTGGGGATAGCCAGGCAAGACCTGCACCAGTGCCACAGATCCTAAACCCAGTGGGTGCCAGGAAGGTGGAGAAAGGCTGCTAGAAGGGGCAGCCCCCCCCCCCACACACACACCCCAAAAACTACGCTGGAGGAAGGGCTGGGCTGAGGGTTTGTGTGGAGCTCCCAGCAGAAATGAGGGCTGTAACTGCACTGGTATGACTCCTAGCTGGAGGCAAAGGGCTCCATCAGGCTAGAGGCACGTACAGAATCAGCATTGTAGGCAGCCACCCATGTGTCCTATGGGCCCCAGGATAAGGGACAGGCTCCTGGTAACTGCTAAGGGAGCTCTCTTTCAGCTCTCTTTTCTCTCTCACTGAGGCTTACCTTCTGGGAGCAAAGGAGTAGGTGTCCAATCCCAGTTCTGCAGTAACTGTGACTGGTCTTTGCCGTGTATAAATTCCTTACAAGTACTTCATTTATAGATGTCTTACAAGTACCTCATTTCTGCCCCACTTCCCCCCACAACCCACTGCCGTTTTCAATTTCTGGCACGCATCAAGCTGCACTTCCTTTACCGTCGCCAAAACGTTCAGCCTGTGAAATTCACGGTCCGTCATTTCGTTTGGACGTGATTTTCTTCACGTTCTCTTCTAAACGGCCGCTGTGTTCTGTCCGGCCGCTGCCGCGTTTCAACCCGCAGGTGGCTACATGTAAGTAATAGCAGGAGCAGCAGTGACCACCGTGGTTAAGGCTGGCTAAGTATTTCCTTTCTTGCCCCCTCTTTACCATCACTTATAACTTTCCAAACCTTAGGACTTTGGGGATGAAATGTTACAAGTCTGGATGTGACCAGAAGTGATTGAGCAATTCTTTTTGAAAGCTTGAGCAAAACTTGGCATTTGGAGAACAGAGAAATTGAGGGGATATACACTTTCCCCAGGATTTTAAAAACAAATCAATCTTTTTTGAGTCACTCTCACACAGAGGGACAGGCTGTTGAAATTTGGTATGGTAGTAATCCCCATTAAAGAACCAGTGCTTTTGAGTGTTCTGGTGGGAAACTGGCCTCGATAGGACCATGCTATGATCTCTCCCTCTCCCCATGCAGATTATATTTTGCAAGGGGTTTTCTCGCCGTGATCCTAAAGTTGATCAGAGTCAAAGGAAAGACTCCCACTGACTTCACTGGACGTTGGACCAGGCTGAAAGAGTGCCCCTGAGGAATCCCGGACGACATGTGCACCTGTGGGTGAATGTGGGCTATGAAAGAGGCAAGGGTTCTGCAGAAGCACTGGCTTCATGGGCTGAACATTTTGTAAGGTGTGACGAGGCTGGGCAGCTGCTATTTTTACTGTCACCTGTTCCTCCGTTTGTTTCATGAGCTGTTGAACACTGTCACTCATCAGGACCATAAGCTGTTTGGGGCACTGAGGGTGGGATCCACAAAGGTCCGTAGGCACCTTATCACCAGACTTAGGCGCCTTATCACCCGGTGCTAGGCTCCACCGTGCTCTACACAGCTCTCATAGAATCCCGTTGGTGCCTAAAGTCGCCTAAGTTTCCAGGGTAAAGTTTCCTTCGGAGCCTATGTTCTTGCCTCAGCACCCGGGCCCAGCTGCCTCCTCCTAGGGCCTGTCTCCTGCCTCAGCCCCAGAGCAATTCACAAACCAGGTGAAGGTAGGCCCTTGGCCACCTCACTCGCATGCGGGGCCTGTTCGGATCAGGTCCCATTCAAAATCCAGCCAAAGGAAGAGCAGGAAGTGGTGGCGGTGCCCCCTTTATACCTTGCAGCCAGTGGACAGAGAACTCTCCTGAGAGGGAGAAGAGCCCTCTGGCAGAGAAGGGGGAATTGAACCTTGGTCTCCCACATCCCGAGCGAGTGCTCTAATCACTGGGCTAAAAGTTACATGGGAGGCCCTACTGCCGCCATCTCCTCCTGTTCTGTGTGGCGCGAGGCAGGCGTCTAGCTTATGTCTAGCCTTAGGCGCCTAATCCCCATGACCCCAGACAGCAGAGTCGCTAAATGGAGCTAGGCCCCTCCTGGACCCAGCAGCCCGGACTTAGGCCCCTCGCTCTGTGAGACGGATGGGGCTCGGCACGGGCTCTCCGCTCATCGGCATCTCTCGTTGGGTAGCGTAGCTGGCGCCAGGCCTAGTGCGTCGGTATGTCTGCACTGCAAAGCCCAACCTGGAGCTGGCCCATGCCAGCCCACACGGGCGTCCGGAGCTCAGGCCGTGGGGCTGTTTCTCTGCAGTGTAGACGTCTGGACTCAGGCTGGAGTCCGAGCTCTGGGACCATCCCACCGCCCGGGATCCTAAAGCCCAGGCACCAGACCAAGCCCACCTGAGTCAGCTGGCACGGGCCAGTCACGAGTGTCTAACTGCTGTGTAGACACACCCTAAGATGCCCATCTTTCCCCATTCACTGTATAGGGAACCTGGGCACCAACCCCAGGCTTTGTCAATCACAATGTTGTTCCTGTGATTTTCTAGATGCCTAATAGATCCTTTGTGGATCCTGCCCTGAGTGTCTTTTACGTGTCTATGTCAAGTGCTTAGTGGAAGGAGGGCCTGATCCCTGATTTGGGCCTCTAGACCCAACTAAAACACACATAATATTAACAACATGTGCAGCGAATGAGACAGAGTCCACATTTGGTGCATTCTCCAAGGAGCCTTTGCTCCCTCTGGACAGGGGTGTGTGGCGTGAATGGCATTTGTGTAGCACTCTGAGGTCCTTGGTTGGCAAATTCATCAGAGAGAAAAATGTTCTCCCATCTCAAAAGCTGATCCCCTCCGTGTGCTACTGCAGGGTACAAGGAACGGCACAATGCACTCACTAGGAAGCAAGCTCTCTAGATACTATGCTGCAGGCTGGCAGAAATTCCACAGATTCGCTCAGCTCTGGATTTCTTTCCATGCCGGTCCCTGAAAACTTTTCTCACTCTGCATGTTGACATCATTTGTTGCCAATGGTATTTGCCTAGGTTTTATCTCTGCCTTTTACTCTGACAGAAAATGTTCCTGTTGGACAGGAAATTGTTTACGGTTCCACCGTTTTTTGCCTTGATGGGGTCATGTTGCCAAGGAGATCAGCTGGTGGAGTTTTAAGGCCCAAGTTTTCTCTGCTCCTTTGACCTTTCTCGGGTCTGAATGGCAGAGAAAGTGCAGGTTTCAAAAACCGCCCACCAGAGGTGAAAGCATATATGCTAATAACAGCAGAGCGAGAAGTGCTTCGGGGCTGACCTGGCAAGATCAGGAAGAATCCTTAATCGGTCTGGGGCCTAGAGAGGGAGGTGAGGAGGTAAGCTCCCAGTCCATGTGTATGCCTTCAACCCTGGGGATTTAAGCACGTATATGTCTGGCAGCTCTGAGAAGACATGAATTTCCGCAAATGCATCCATAATGCTGGCTGTCAAGGCTCGAAGAGGAGGGTGAATCTAGGCTAGAAAAATCTCATCTGTGGATGAGATAGGGTTCACCCTCTCTTGTGGGAAACCCCAGCAGAATGAGGAGATTCAAACTCCTGGACCCATGACACTTGGCATAGCTGAGTTGGAGCAAGGATACCCCATGAGCCAGGGCTGTCCCTAGGGGGATGCAGACCCCCTTGGGTCTTTTTTGTGTGTTTTGGGCCCGGTCGCTTCCTGAATTTTCAGCTACCGGCACCACAGGACCGGAGCCAGAAATGCAAAATTCGCCATCTTTGTTGCGGTAAAAAAAATTGTGTGGGTTTGGTTGCATTTTTAGACATACTTCAGCTCTTTCTTAGGGCAGGGCTTGGCAACTCTTGTGATGTCAAAGTGCGGGGCCCCCCAAAGCGTCCGGTCTGGTCTCCCCGATTTGCCATACCCTAGGGACAGCTCTGCCAACAGCCACTGCCAGTGAAACAGCCCCAGGGTAGGGAGGAAGAGAAATTTCCCCCAAAAGTACTGCAGCCTCCGGATTTATTATCTTCTGCCTGGATTCACCTCTAGCTGCTATCCCTGCCCCTCTCCCAAAGGTCCTCAGAAGCAGAGGCTGAGCTACCTTCTGTCTCTGCCCCTTCTGAAGGAAAAGCCACAGATCTATGCTCACAGATGCCTTCAGCACAGCTTGTGAGGGGATGAAACCACACCTCATAGGCAGGAGCGACTCTAGCAAGTCCATGGCAGATTTGAGAATAGAACCAATGTTTCCTAATGCCAACTTGGATGTTCCGTCCACTAGACCATGCTGCCTTCACATTTAAATGGCCTTTAATTATGTTTATTCATTATTTCTTATTTCGAAGCACCTCTACATCCAGTCCTCCTCATTGCTTTAGGGCCTTACATTCAAAGATCTCAAAGTGCTTGTCAAATAATGATGAGGAAGGCTTATGTCAGAGCTGGCAGAAATGCTCGCCACTGAAGATTGGTCAACAAAATTTGCCCCATTTTCAAGGCCTTGAAACATCTCTGAAACTGGAGCAACGTTATGATTTTTTTCCCCTGAACTTGTCAAGTGTCCCTTTGCTACGCTTTATTCTCTCGCCACTGTTACATGGTGTTCCTCCCCAGAGGTGGCTGCATTTCAAAGGTGCGGGATGGATGTTGTTTTGTAAATTTCTTTGAAAGGAAAGGTGCTGCGTCTATGCAAACTATGATTCATTTAGGACGAGGCACAAGTCAGCTCAAGTGGAAATGCCTTATGTGTAACTGCTCGTTGTGTTTCCTAGACTTCACCGAGAAAGCAGACACCCTCAGAAAACTCCCAGACATTGCCTTTACGGCAATAGACAGATTGAAAACCCATCTCTACAACATGTAATATTTCCTATTGTAAGGAGATAACTACACAGTCAGGCTTCAGCCGCGATCAAGCTTTATGATAGCGTGACATCTAACTTTGTTCAGGTAACAATTACAGAGATCCGGAATCACACGCCGTCTGCTTCAGTGACTCCTTACACTTTGATTGCAGACTCTGGGACAGAACAACATAGATCAGTACAAGTGTCACTGGGCTTGAAGTGTGTGAGTGATAACTAAATCACTTGGGATGTCGCAGCCAGAAAATCATCTGGGTGTTTAAGAGCCACATTACTGGTTTGTCGGGTGATTTGGTTTTGAGGTTTGGGGGGAAGAGGTTTATAAGGAAATTGTGCAGTTGAAACGATCCGTTCAGCAGCTTCTAGCCTTTCACACTCAGCCTTTAATGCCGGAACACAACACACCTGCAGGAAGCAACTAAACTTCCAAGCTGTTTCCAAGCTGGCTGAAAAGAATAGGAAGTGCTGTCACTGGCCGTTAAGAGTTCGAAGTGGATTTTGTCATGGTCTGAAGTACAATGCAGGAGCGGACCCTGGCATTTCTAATCCCAGCTCTGGCATTGCACTGCTTTAATATCTCTGTTAATCTCTCCGTGCCTCAGTCTCCCCATCTGTGAAATAGGGATAATACCGCTGACCTCATAAAAACATTAGAACGGCCATTCTGGGTCTGACCAATGATCCATCTAGCCCAGTATTCTGCCTTCCAACAGTGGCAAGTGCCAGATGCTTCAGAAGAAATGAACGGAACAGAGCAATCACTGAGTGATCCATTCCCTGTCGTCCTCTCACAGCTTCTGGCAGTCAGAGGCATAGGGACACCCAGAGCATGGGGTTGCATCCCTGACCATCTTGTCTAATAGCCACTGATAGACCCATCTTAGCTAATAGCCACTGATATACCTTCCATGAAGTTAGCTACTTCTTTTCTGAACCCCCTTCCTTAGTCTTTTGACCTTCACAACAACCACTGGCAAGCAACAAACTCCTCGAGCTGACTGCATTGTGTGAAGAAATACTTCCTTAGTTTTTTTTTAAACCTGCTGCCTATTCATTTCATTGGGTGATTTCTGGTTCTTCTCTTATGTAAACGGGTAAATAACACTTCACTATTCACTTTCTCCATATCATTCATGATTGTATAGACTTCTATCATATCCCCACATAGTGGTCTCTTTTCTAAGCTCAGCAGTCCCAGTCTTTTTAATCTCTCCTTATATAGAAGCTGTTCCACACCCCTAATAATTTTTGTTGCCCTTCTCTGCACTTTTTCCAATTCCAATATATCTTTTTTGAGGTGGAATGACCAGAACCGCACACAGCATTCAAGATGTGGGTGTACCACGGCTTTATACAGTGGCATTATAATATTTTCTGTCCTATTATCTATCCCTTTCCTAATGGTTCCTAGCATTCTGTTAGCTTTTTTGACTGCAACTGCACATTGAGCAGATGTTTTCAGAGAACTACCCATGATGATTCCAAGATCTCTTTCGTGAGTGGTAACAGTTAATTTAGACCCCATCATTTTGTGTGTATAATTGAAATGTCATTTTCCAATGTGCATTACTTTGGATTTATCAACATTGAATTTCATCTGCCAGTTCGTTGCCCAGTCACCCAGTTTTGTGAGATCAGCAAACTTTGCCACCTCACTGTTTACCCCTTTTTTCAGCTCATTTATAAATATGTTGAACAGAACTGGTCCCTTTACAGATCTTTGGGATATGTTGCTATTTACCTATCTCCAATTTCAAAACTGACCATTTATTCCTACCCTTGTTTTCTATCTTTTAACCAGTTACTGATCCAGGAGAGGGCCTTCCCTCTTATCCCATGACAGCTTACTTTGCTTAAAAGCCTTTGGTGAGGGACCTTGTCAAAGGTTTTCTGTAAGTCCAAGTATACTATATGCACCTCAGTCTGGGAGAGTTCCTCAGATTTGTCACCTACAAAGAATGGCTCAGGTGTGGGAATCTCCCTCGTGTCCTCTGCAGTGAAGACTGATGCAAAGAATTCATTTAGTCTCCACAGTGGCCTGCTCTTCCTTGAGTACTACTTTAGCACCTTGATCATCCAGTGATGGCCCCTTTGATTGTTTGGCAGGCTTCCTGTTTCTGATGTGGGGGGTATTGTGAGTGTTTGTACAGCTGCTTGGGTGAAAGGTTCCCTTCTCAAGTATTATTATTTCTCATTCCATTCCCATTTCAATTGCTGTTAGGGAGAGCATGCAAAGAATTGCTTCTTGCAGACACACCGCCTCTACTCTCACTGACCGGACAGGTTGCTTTTGGGGTCACCTTGAAACCCATCAAGGAGCAACAGTTCCGTGTGACTTTCTGGTACAACAATTGTCTCTCCTTTCGATGGAGACTCCCCTATTTGATTAAGTCCCCCTTTAACTTCTGGCCACCAGTCTGCAGATACAGCAGACAGAGAAAGGATGATGTGGGGAGAGGAGGAAGAGGATAATATATGCATAGAGCCACTTCCAGCCAGAAGATGATCTCCCTAGGGGGTCACATTGTAGAGCTACTGCCTACACACTGCATGAGTTCTGGTGCAACTCTCCACTGCGATAAAACACAGGACTAAGAGGACTGTAATACTCTGGCTAAATCGATGTGATCATGTGTCCCTCTACTGGCTGGCCCCATCAACTACAATTCTCTGCTACTTAACGTGCAACCGCTTCTTTAGTTCAAATGACAAGGGCTAGTGTGTTGGATGCTGAAGGCTCAGTTCCCATGGATGCCCGTGATATGCAGCCAGGATTTGTCACACACGTTGGGAGCCATGCTACCTGCTGTTCTACTGCTATTTGTCTGACTCCGCTCTGCTCTCCCAAATACAGCCGTCATAAGCACCTCCGAAAGGTGTATAATAAATGAATAAATAACCCCTGAGTGCTGGCTGGCAGACACAAGGGTAGAAATCTGGAACATATGCTGGTAATTGCAGTTCAGAGTAAGGATTGCTCTTTCATGTCACAATCGGTAGAATGTCTCATAAAACTACTGACAGGTTTTATAACCTTAGGAAAAAAATAACAAAGGTACCATGTGCTTTGAAATGAATGCCTCTCAGATGGCAGATCTAGCCTCCCCAGGGAGGTTCTGAGTCCTTCCCAGGGAAGCTCAGGCAAGCTCAGATGATGGAAAAAAAGGAATGCACATTTTATTTGTCATTGCCAGCTTGTTTTCACTGTGTACTTAAAAAAAGAGAAAAAAACTAGCGCCGACTCCTGGAATATACAAAAGCATGTTCATCTGATTGGGCAGAATCGTGTCAGCAAGATCAAGCTCCCCACTGTGCTAGGTGCTGTACAAATATGTAGTAAGAGACAGACCTTGCCCCCAAAGAGCTTACAGTCTGAATAGACAAGACAGACAAAGGATGGAAGAAAGGAAGGGTTATCTTCCCACTTTCACAGATGGGGCGCTGAGGCACAGAGAAGGATTTAGGGCCGGGTTTGCAAAAAGGAGTTCGGCCACAACTCAGGCCAGGTTTTCAAAAGAGCTCAGCATGTTAGAGTCTTTGACTTTGAGTCAAGCCCTTAGTGCCTTAATAGGTCTTTCCAAGTTCTAATTTTTGCACCTCATGGACCAAATTCTTCGTGTGGGGAAAAATTGCATAAAAATGTGGGCTCGTAGGCCATGCTGTCCTGAAATGCTAATTAGTGGAGGAAAGGCTGGCTTCCAAAGGGCACAAGTGGCAGTCACACACCCTATGGGGCTAGGAAGCTGAACCCCAAGAGGACAAGTTTGAGGTGATGAGTTTTCTGATATCCCCGATGGATCCATTCAAGTACCAGTTTCATTTTGGGGGTCTCAGTCCCGGCTTATCTCTTGGCCGGGATGCTACCTAAAAATGAATAAAGCAGCACTGGCCTGCAGCTCCACCCTCCCCTGTGCTGGCCATCACTGCAAACAAGCATTATGTCAAGGACTGTATTTTGCCTACAAGAAACTGGTCAAATTTCCTGCCAGTGGTCTGCGGCAGAGGCAGTGTGGACTAGCAGTTAGAGCATAAAACTAGGCGCTGAGGTTCTATTCCCAACTGCCACAGACCCCGTTCGTGACCTTGGGAAAATTACTTCCCCTCTCCGGTCCGCAGTTTAACCATCTGTAAAATGATTTTACTCTTTCAGACTAATCTCATGTTTTTAGAGCACTTTGAGTTAAGAGATGCGATTGGAGTTCAATGAATCATAGAATCATAGAATATTAGAGTTGGAAGGGACCTCAGGAGGTCATCTAGTCCAACCCCCTGCTCAAAGCAGGACTAACCTCAGCTATATCATCCCAGCCAGGACTTTGTCAAGCCGCAGCTTAAAAACCTCTAAAGATGGAGATTCCACCACCTCCCTAGGTAACCCATTCCAGTGTTTCACCACCCTCCTAGTGACAAACTTTTTCCTAATGTCCAACCTAGACCTCCCACCCTGCAACTTGAGACCGTTGCTCCTTGTTCTGTCATCTGCCACCACCGAGAACAGCCTAGCCCCATCCTCCCTGGAACCCCCTTTCAGGTAGTTAAAGGCCGCTATCAAATCCCCCTCACTCTTCTCTTTTGCAGACTAAACAGCCCAGTTCCCACAGCCTCTCCTCATAAGTCCTGTGCTCCAGCCCCCTAATCATTTTTGTTGCCCTCCGCTGGACTCTCTCCAACTTGTCTACATCCTTTTTGTAGTGGGGGACCCAAAACTGGACCCAATATTCTAAATGCGGCCTCACCAATGCCGAATAGAGGGGAATAATCACTTCCCATGACCTGCTGGCAATGCCCCTCCTAATGCAGCCCAATGCTTTGCTCCCTGCATGATCAGAGAACTGTAGATAGTAAGGCTAGAAAACAAAATCTGGAGCCTCTAGTCTGACCCATTCTAGATCTCCCTGGCATAGGTAATTCCCACTGATATAATCTGTTACCAGTCCCCACCCCCATTGAAATCAGTGCGAACCCTGCTGCTGACTTCAGAGAAAGTAGCCTTTTCCTGTTAGCCTTCTGGTTAAACTTGCATGTTCCAAAATTTGGATAATGATTAAAAAAGGAGAAAAAGAGAGAAAAAGTCTGCTAACCAAGTCTTACCCAATGCAAACAAAGATACAAATGAGCAGATGTCACAGTAATGGCAATCAACGCACTTTAATATTTACAGCATGAACTGGTTTTAGCTCCTTGGGGTACTTCAGGACAAACACCCACCCATAGCCAGTGAAAGTGTTTTGTAATTAAAGATGCCCCACAGCAAGTCTGCACTGTACAGAATAATACTATAATCTTTACAAATCCCTTTGCTTCCTTGAAGAGATGCGGCTAAGTCAAAGGCAGAAAGCACAGGAAAAAATAATAGGACCAAAGGCACTCAGGATGCAATAAAACAGAGGATTAGATCTACATTACTTTCATTACATTATATTGTATTTTTATTATTAGGTCCACTGTTATCATTTAATCTTATAACTGCTGGGTCTGATAGAGTGGAACAAAAACAAATGGAATTCATTCCTCCTCCACCCCCACCCCACACACACATCAAAGACTTGGAGATTAAGGAAAGATAAGCACCACATGTAATTGAATGAAAAATGCAAATGACAAAAAAATAAAATAGAAAATAAGGGTGGGTGAGGCATCGGAGATGTCAACCTGGCATGAGGCTAAATGCCCTTTGCCTGTCTCCAGTGCGAGCTGGCAGAGATCGTTTATCCCCATCTTGTTTTAGTTTTCAGGGTTAAGAGTATGAACATCGAGCCAGAATCTCACTTCAACTGTGGTCCCTTTACTCGTCTTCCTATCTTTGCTTTGCATTAGGATAGATTGCTGCTGCACTTTTAATATTTTCACTCTGAGAAACTTCTAGGTCTCCGGAACTCCTTTTTCCCTTAGGTTTTCTTTCCATGGGACTTTACCTACCAGTGCTCTGAGATTTGAAGTCTTCCTTTGGGAAGTTCATTGCCCTTCTTCTGCCACTTTCACACTTTCCTTAAAATCACAAAATCTATCATTTCATGATCACTTTCACCCAAATTGCCCTCCACCTTCAGATTCACTACCAATTCCTCCCAGTTGGTCAGAATCAAGTCTCAAATGGCTGTCCCACTGGTTACTTTCACCACTTTCTGAAACAAAAAAGTTGTCCCCAATACATTCCGAGATCCCATTGGAAAAATTGTGTTTTGCTGTATTACTTTTCCAACAGATCTCTGGGTACTTAAAGTCTCCCATTACTATCAAGTCTTGTGCTTTGGATATTTCTCTTATTTGTTCTAGAAATGCCTCATCCATCTCTTCTTCCTGATTTGGTCATCTATAGTAGACCTTTCCCATGATGTTCATCCCTATTTTTTTCCCCTTTTATATTCATGCTGAGACTTTCAACTGGTCTGCCTCTCACCTCCTTCTGGACCACACGACGAGGGTATACACTCCTGATACACAATGCAGCTCCTCCTTCCTTTTTATTCTGCCTGTCCTTCCTGAACAAGCTGTACCCCTCTATACCAATATTCCAGTTCCAACGCTCTGGGATGCCAATTAAGTCAGAATTTATCTTATGTACTAAGACTTCCAGTTCTTCCTGTTTATTCCCCATATTCCTTGCACTTGTGTACAGACATCTAAAATGCTGAGCAGATTCCCCATTGATTTCCCTCTTGCTCATCCCATGATTCTATTGTAATTTTCCATGTCTCCCATGCCCCAGAAAAACATTTAGCCATTTGTGAAGGTCTCCTTTTTTATCCTTATCTGTGGGCTTTTGTAACCTGTCCCCTTTGAACCTCGATTAAAAGCCTTCCTCGCTAGTTTGGCATGAAGATGCTCTTTCCCTTCTTGGTCAGGTGGATCCCAGCCCTTCCAGCAGACCTTCTTCCTGGAACAGCATCCCCACGGTCTCACATTCTCCCACAGGCAACTCGACTGAAGAATCACAAATTCACCAAACAGTAACCACCCATTCACTGATGTGGGCCCAATTTAAATGTTGGCCTAGAAGGAAAGGCTCCACAGCTCATTAACAAACATTACAGCGATCCCATCTGGCTGGAATTTTTCTCTTCAATGACAATTTTGTTAAATTGGATTAACCCTAAATGTTTCTGTGCATGGTCTCCCTTGCCTAATCCCATATTTTGGGGGGTTTAGTGTATTTAATGTATTTGGAGGGTCTAATATAGTTTATTAGGTGCTGATTATTGGCCTTGTTTTTGTTTTACTGAGAATGGGGGGAAGGATGCTCTGGTGGTTATGACACAGGCCTAGAACTCAGAACAGCTGGGTTTTCTGCCCAGCTGTGCCACAGATCTGTGATGTGGTCTGGTTTAAGTGTCCTCTGTGTGATGTTTTCCTCATTTCAAAATCAAGGATGATAATATTTGCCTGCTGCCCAGGTACGTTGTCTGAGGCATTTCAGACTATACAGTGAAAAGTCGCTCTTTGCCCTATGGGACATGGCTCAGTTGATGAAGTTAATGGCGAACAAATTACAAAGGAAATACATCTTCACATAAAGCCAAATCCAGTTGCCCTCACTCATGTAAAACTCTCATTGACTTCCATGCAGAGTGACCAGATGTCCCGATTTTATAGGGACAGTCCTGATATTCAAAGTTTTTTCTTATATATCCATCTATTCCCCCTCCCCCACCCTCTGTCCCAATTTTTCACACTTGCTCTCTGGTCACCCTACTTCCGCGGGCGCCATATTGGTCCCCTATTCAAGCTGACCTTTCCTTGAATGAATCCACTTACAGACTAGCTCTAAGTGAATACCTCCAGGCAACATTTGTTCAAATAGAAAAATCAAATCTACTTTGGCCCTTCTGTGTTCACTTCTGCAAGTATTCCAGCGAATGAGGTTCCTGGCAGGAACATTCATGGGAACAGTGTGCCCTACACAAATATTCACAGGACGCACATTTTGAACTCATGGGGATGGGGTTTTCCAAACTGCTTATAACTAGCCCAGCTAAGTTCCCACTGAAACAAATGTGCTTTTGAATATCCCACCCACAGCCAGAAAGGTTCACACCCCCTGATTTCTGTGGAATGCTTAAGTGACTTGCAAAAAGCTGGGAAGGGAATCCAGGAGTCCTGATTCTCAGTCCATTGCCCTAACTGATAGGTCAGTTTAAAAACACTGTCCTCTCACCAAGACTGCTGGAAATCTCAGTCAACAACAAAGCCATGTAACCCGCAAAAACAAAAATGAAGATGAGTGAAACTAAGAATTACGCTCGGGAGGAGAAAACTGCCCACGGTTTCATCAGGAAGGAAAGCAATAGAAAATAAATAGACGGATAGGCATAGAATAAATAGTCTTAAATTTATCTCCAGGAAAAAATGAAGACACATGAGGCAATGTGAAAATTAATCATGTTTTCTGATTAACAAGCACAATTAAGGAAACAAAACAAGAAAAATACCGCCGCCTCTTGGAAAGGTTATTTTTACATGATTCTGATCACACGAACCAGTCAGCGCTGGGTGACAGCTTTATGCTGCTCGCTATGGGAGGGACAGAAGCAAATAACACTACCAGCTAATTATTAGCACAATCTGTAATTTCTCTTTGGAACTCAAACAAAACTGTGGAGTGGAGGATTTTTAAAAAGTGAAATTGCAGATGTGAAGGAGAAAAGTGAAACCAACGGGGAAATTATTTTCATAAACCGGGGATGAGAAGGTAGTTACGCTGATTTCATGGAATAACATTGGCAGGTCCTTTAAGGTCAAAGCAAAGATTAAAAAGGGTCCCCCTCCCCAGTAAAACCCTACTGATATTTGGAGAAATAATACAGATCTGTAGCCAACACTGTTACTGTTACTTATATGTTAAGGGGATTCACTGGGTGTTTTAAATGGTGATGGAAGCTAGCGTGAATCCTCTCTTCCTCTCATACACTAGATACTGTGGGATTTCTCCAGACAGGTGTCTTCTCACTAGCAGTAAGGGAAGGGCATAGCCGGGCTTGGAAATTTGGCAAAACTGCTTGCCTGGGAACTTCAGTCTAGCACTTACAGCAAAAGCATAAGAGGCAGAACTAGCTCTGCCAGTGACTCGCTGTGAGTATAATCCTGCCCCCTCACGTCAATGGCAAAACTCCCATTCACTTCAATGGTAGCAGGCCTTGTTTGGTCTGGGGTAAGCTACACAGGGCAAAATCCTCCCTCCAGTGCTCAGCCTGAGTTACGCAGCAGGCAGAGGTTAACTCCTAGGAGAAAGGGATCCTCCCCTACCGATGGTCACAGTTGCTTTTTCCAGCACAAGAGCTCGAGTAACCTCTCACCACATAGGGGTAACCTCAGGTAACCTCTCACCTCCCAGAGGTAACCTCAGGTAACCTCTCACCTCCCAGAGGTAACCTCAGGTAACCTCTCACCACCCAGGGGTGGGTGCGCACAGAAACTCACACGCACCGAGGTTAAATCTTGGAATTCCAGAGATACAAGGGAAGGGAGGTAAGATCTTTTATTAGGCCAACTTCTGTTAAATGGATTGCGATCTCGTAAGTGACAGAGCTCAGAAAACAGTTGTCTAGGGGAATCAGCATCGAATAGGGATGCTTCCAGTGGGGTTCCTCAGGAATCGGTAGTAAACCAGATGCTAGTCAACATTTTCATCAATGACTGGAAGTAAATATAAAATCACTGCTAATAAAATTTGCAGATGAAACAAAGATGGGCAGAATGATAAATAATGCGGAGGAGAGGGCAGTCATAAAGAGCTCTCTAGATCACTTGGTAAGCTGGGCCCATTCAAACAGATAGAGCCAAATGCTAAGTTATACATCTGGGAACAAGGGATGCAGGTCATACCTACAGCATGGGGTCTGGGTCATGCAAAGGATTCAGAGGACAAGCAGCTGTACATGAACTTGCAGTACAATGCTGTGGCAAAAAAGGGCTAATGCGATCCTGGGGTGTATAAACAGGGGAATAGTGACTAGGAGCAGAGAAGCCATTTGAAATTGTCTACGGCATTGGCGAGACAGATACTGGAATGCCGCACACACTTCTGGTGTCCACAGGGTTCTGAAAAGAACCACAAAAACTATTCGAAATCTCTCACTGTAAGGCATTTTTAAGAGCTCGGTTTGTTTAATTGATCAAAAAACAAGATGGCAAGGTGACTCAATTACCCTATATAAGTATGGTCGTGGGGATAAAACACCAGGTACAAAAGAGCTTTTCTCTCTAGCGGAGAAAGTCAGAACAAGAACCAGTGGTTGGAAATTAAAGCAAGGCAAATTTAAATTCGAAATAAGGCACAAACCGTTAACGGTTGGGATGATTAGCCATTGGAACACACTGCCAGAGGAAGTGAGGCATTGTCCATCTCTTGATGTCTTCAAATCAAGACTGGATGCCTTTCTGGAAGGTATACTTTAGCCAAAACACAACTGATTGGTGCACACAGAAGTAGCTGGGTGAAATTTAAGGGCCTGTGATATACAGGAGATTAGACTAATGGTCCCTTCTGGTGGTAAGCTCTATAAATATTAATACCAGAAGTTTGTGCATTCAGCCAATCAGGGAACAAGAATATCACTGGTCAAGCACAACTAAGCAGCCCAGCTTGAATATTGAATATGAGACAGTTTCAAAGACCCATTCCCAATCAATTCACAGAGTTAAAACAGCCAGGTGGGATGATTTCAAATTCAAGGTCATTGTAATCTTCTGACAGATATTGTGTAAAGAGGCCACAATTATCGTAGGTCACAAGTTACCCTCCTGGCTCAATCCAGGATGTGAACCACAGAGAGTGTTAAAAATTGATTTTAACAAGCTCCTGGATTGGGGAGCTACAGCATCCTGCAGAGACTATTGCACGTCCATTTCCCAGATCCAGCTATGTGGCAGAATCATCCAGAGATTCTTGCTAGACAATGAGACATCAACCATTCCCCCTCTCTGCATTAGTCTTGCATGGTAGCTGCTTTGCATGTCTCTACATGGAGATGCAACATTTGAATCAATAGGTAATACGGTGTCATCGTGAAGCAATGCCATGGCGTGAAGTTTTGATTTCTCAATATACAAAATACATTTGGATGCAACTTTAACTATGTTGCCAGATGGCAGGACAAAAAGGGACAGAACTATGAAAACTGGGTTTGTCCTTGAGGAAACTGAGGCAGAGAGAGGCTAAGTGAGTTGCCTGAGTTCACACAGAGAGATGGTGGCAGAGCTAAGGTTTAAATTCACAACCTCTTGACCCGTAAGTAGGTAAAACTTGCCAATATAGGCATCCTTGTTCCAACTATTAAAAATTCGCCATGAAATGTGAATTGTAAACTTTATGCAGTGACCCCCTTCCCTTCAATAATCTCTTCCCATTTGCAAGAGAGGTTAGAAATCCCTCTAGAGAAGTAGAGGAATGCAGGGCATCATGGGGAATCCCTCCTGCACAGAATGAGAATCTTCCCATCAGCTTCCCCCCCACTGATGCGTCTTTAAAACGGTTGCCTCCAAGACTGTCAGCTGAAGATTATTTTCTTTTGCCAACGCATCCAACTTCTGGGGAGAAAGATTCTTGTTCACACCCTTTCTTCATTATTTTCCAACATCACAAGCTCTGGGCAAAGATATCGTCTAGGAAATTCTGTATAATAAACGTCAGGTTGTAATTACAATATATATTGGTTTGTAAATGCGGTCGTCTAGCAAAGAGGTTTAGAGTCAACATTCACAGAGAGAGGAGGAAACGAATCATATTAGAAGCCGGGTGGAACAAAGGAAGCCTGGAACGAAAACACAAAGGGAAGAGAAAGATAAAGACAATGAATGAAAGGTGGAGCATAATTTTAACAGCGGAAGACAAATTCAAAACAGGGATTCCAGCACTTCTGCTGTCAGTTTCAATACCATGAGTTCTGATAGGCAAAGGGTCACCTTTTTTAACTTGGAAAAGGAAATGCTGCCAGTGCTTAAAAAGGAGTAAAATAAAATCAGAGGTGAGCTGAGGCTGAGAACATGCAACTTAGCTAAGCAAAAGTAGTCTCCTACTGAAGGCACTGCTTGTGGATTGAGGAAAGCTGGATGCAATGCCTGGCTCTGCCACAGAACCCGTATGACCACAGGCAACTCACTTCACTGTCTGTGCCTCAGTTCCCTATCTGTAAAGTGGAGATGTTACTTCCAATCTGCCCTTTATTTCGGGTTACATTATAAACTCTCCAGACCCTTCTTCC
The DNA here is from genome assembly GCF_026122565.2 of Emydura macquarii macquarii. NCBI lineage: Eukaryota > Metazoa > Chordata > Testudines > Chelidae > Emydura > Emydura macquarii. The sequence goes on along the minus strand of NW_027133607.1, from coordinate 5,378,884 downwards.
ATGGGCACAGGGGGCTGGATAATGGGGGGGGGGGGATGGTACAGGGGCGGGCAACAGTCCCCATAACTCTATCAGGTGGGGGTGTGGGAAGGAGCCAGATCTCCAAAGGCAGGGTAGGGAATTTCTTTAAAACTGGAATCTCTGTTCTTTGCAACAACTAGATCTGGGCGATTGGCAGGATAAATTGTATGTCGGTCAGAGGACAGCATTGATACCAGATGCTGCCTCGAGAGGAAGATGCTGTTCAATCTCCCACAAATAGTCTGTAAATGGATAACAGCTGCACCTCCCCATTCCCTGGATGGTGGAAGGAGGCTCCAGGAGCAGGTCTGTATTAGGCCCTGCCTTCCTCTGGGTAATCTCATTATAACCAGTTTATCAGAGAAACTAGAGATGGGTAAGATCTATGTGGTTATCAGCCTCATGCCCCTCCCTAGCTGGTGCAGGACCGTTCAGCTTTCATCATGTCCCTTGGGCTATTCCACAATCCAGATTATGCCCCTTCTAGGAGATGTTTGCTGATTATTCAGTTTCAGTTAACCCTTTTTCTCCCTGGTGATGAGACCAGTGTACCATCCTACATGATTCCTTGCCTGGCTGGGCAGCCTTGCTCTGATCACTTGTATTAATGTATGTGAACAATATAAAAGACAAGGCATGTCTGTATCACACAGCTCAGGGATCTGGAAGGGAAATCCCCAAATTGGGATGTTTAACCTGAGCCCTCCAGTTGTTCCAAATTGCTCTCTCTCTTTTGGTTTTGGTAATTATAGTGCATGATGTATAGCCATCCTCACAAATGCACAAGCCAGAGGCAGTTGATATAACCCACTGGTGAGTGAAGGTCCTACTCTGTGCCTACAATGGATGTGAGACCAATAGACATACAGGAAGGAGCATTTTTTCAAGCCATAGCTGTTCATGCTTTCAGCATTGAAGGTCCTGTGTTCGACTCCTGCTGTTTCCATCAAATACCTGTCACACTAACACCCACTGTTTCTTTGCAACTGAGCTGATGCAAAAATTGGACACTCTTCGGTCCAAGAGTGTCCAAAGCAACTTGTGATTTGGAATGTCTCCTTTTTCTGGCTGCCCAGCATAAGACACCTTAAAGGGACCTGATCTACAGAGTGTGGGTGCCCGGCATTTTCTAAAAATCAGGCCTTTTTAAGGTGACTCAAAATGGGCACTCTAAATTACTAGTTGATTTTGAAAATTCTGGCCTCCACCTCTGCAGAACAAGATGCCCGTGTTTTTCATATTTCCATTCCCCAATCATTTTGTTTCTTTTGCATAAAAAATAATAAGCTGTTCCAAATCCTAAACTCAACATCATCCATTCAGTTGTCCAGCTGCACGCTAGGCTTAGCAAACACCTAAATAATTTGTTAGCAGCCTATTAGAGGTGGCTTAGTTCTTTCAGAGAAAATATTTTCTCCCTCAATAGTGGTTAATAGATATGAATACATGTCGGCTTATGGTAGTTCAAAATATTTCAGCTGAACAAGCTATTACTGTTGCAACCCATAGCTCTCTTGCTTTAAATATTTAAAATCTTCTCTTGGTATTTCTTTTTTCCAAGGGAGATTTTAAAGGAGGCGGTGGGAATTGAATTAAAAATTTCCCTTCAGTATTTGGAATCCAAACAGTACAGAACTGCGCAAGAGCATGGGAAAGCCTCTGAATTTTAATATACCGATAGGAGAAGCCTAGCACCTATGTTAAAAATATAAATCCTGCAAAATCATCTTCTAGTCACTCAGAGGGTTTTCTGTCTGAACTGTATTGGGATAAACTGGCTGGTGTGTATGTATACTGCTGCTCTCTGCTGGATGGAATCAGAACAGCACAACCATGTGTCATAATCCCAATACTCCGAACAGCTGGCTTTAGCTCAAATGGTCTGCTGTGCTTTTGTAGATGGAGAATCTGAGTTCCATTCCCACTAAAAACTTTAATAGATTTTAAGGCCAGTATGAACCTTTATGATCTTCTAGTCTGATCTCTCACATAACAGACCATAAATTTTCATCCAGTGAGTCTTCCTTTGTGCCAAATAACTGAGTGATGGATAATTGACATACACCGTACCCCGTATCAGCCTGCTGCCTTACCATGAACTTGGAATTGAGTGGGTGGGGCAGGCTGGACATCTAGAAATTACAGGAATTCAGGCAGTGAATGAAGAAGTTACTCACATAGGTCTATCCAAGCAACTGTAAAGACCGTCCCACCAGGAGTCATCAGTAGGTATTGAAATAAAGCCTGGGACCTAAAGCACTAAGAGCAGAATGTCTAAAGAAACAACTCCCCTAGTTTACAACAGTAGTAGACTCTTATCCTCTTATGTACATCAGTCACTAGAGGGGGACAAAGAGCTACTCTGTGTTAGCATGGATACATTTAGGTCCTCAAGTGGTTGGGAACCTGTGTGTGTGTGTGTGTGTGTGTAATCGGGGGTGGGGGGGCGAGGGAGAGTAGAATGGGTATGAGTTAAAAAAGAGTCAATGATTATTTCATGTCCCATGAAATGAGTAGTTGTTCTCAAACCAATTCCCGGTATCCTGATGTCCACATCACACCTCTGTAGTAGAAAGTCAGAGCCTGAGACATGAGGCCTAGTATAACAGGCCAGGCATGAAGCCTGAGCTAAACTAGCAGCCAAACCCTGCTGTTCAAAAGCGAAGTTAGCAGGAGTCAGGCTGTGAGCCTGCCTGTAAGTTCACAGAAACTGGCAGACACACACACACGCCTAAAGAAGCACAAGGTATGGAAAACTCACGCAGGCACGTTCCAGAAAGGGATCGGAATGTCCCGATTGCCCAAAGATAATGCGGGTTACTGACCCCTCAGTATGACAATATGATGGATAGAGATGTTTTGGCTGAACCATCCGGTACAAGGCAAAAGGTGGTAACTTGCCACTTCAGAGTGTCGCAACTACACACATCAGAAGGGCAATACACAACTTGTTTGTATCAGTGTATAAAGGAGGGTCTCAAAGGGAGGGTCTTTGTCCAGCCAAGTGAGGAATGGAAAGTCCCGCCATTTACTGAGCCAGTAGCATTGTCAGGGGCGTACATGTATTAAGTGCACTTGTAGCACATATAAGACACTTTTTACCATACTCGTTTGACACCTGGCCTGGTGCCTTCATTGCTGAAACGGATCTCTGGCCTTACTGGATAATCCAGTCGTGGTTTGGGGTCTCAGTGATCTGAGCAGAGCTGGAACAGCATACACACGGGGAGAACACACACGCAGCCGACCCCTGACAACAACCTCCACCCCAGCCAGTATTAATTAACCCCCTTCTTGGCAGTCTCAGCAGAGACCAAGGATTGAAAGGCCCCTAGTGAACGTTGTTGAGGCATGTGAGTCAGGGCAGTGTTGTGAGACGCTTGCTTGTGTGGTGATTGCTCTGGGGGCAAAGGGATCACTTCCTTCTCCAGAGTTGGCAATCCGACACTTTCTGCCAGCCCTAAATGACTTAACAAAACAATTTCATTTAAGAAACCCACAATCCTGAGCAAGTGGGGTGCATTATTGGTAGCATTCTTCTAAAATTCCAGACACTGGTCACTGTTCATTTACTTAGGATTCAACTCAGTTAAAAGTTTCCAAAGGCTTGAGTAGGCCTAGAAATTTCAGCTGTATGCCAGAGCCGCATTACTCAATTTAGCCACGAGCTTGCTCATGAAGGTTGCCAGTAATTTACCCTCACGGCAGACTACCAAGGATTCACTAGCGCCTTGTCTGCATACAATGGGTCTGATCTTGATCTCACTCATACAGACTTTACACCAGCGTAACTCTAATGACTTCCGCAGAGTGTCTACCGATTTACACCGGTGTCAGAGAAGAGAATCGGAACCAATGGGCGTGATTCTCATTCACACTAAGAACCCTTTGCATTGCTCTGAGGTTTGGTTCCTGGCTTTGCCACTGCTCTGCTTTGCGATCTTTGGGAGGTCACTTAGTGGCTCGGTGCCTCAGTTTCCCCATCTGTAAAATGAGGATGGCATTATTCATCTTCCTCACAGGAATGGTATGAGGCTTAATTATGTAGTCAGCTCCTCAGCACAAGGACAACTATGGAAAAAGTTCCCAAACCCTTAACTCCCTTCTTCTTAGGCAAACCTCCCACTGCGGTCAATATTGTTAAAAGTATTGTAGACTGAAGGCACTTCCCCTGAGCTTGATGTTTTCATTAAAAACCACATCTCATTCATGTGAGTTGCACCACTTACATCACACAGCTGAAGGCAGCTTGTGATCACACAGTCCCACAGCACTGCTGTTTCCCTCCCCACACACCCACCCTCCTGTCTCTGTACCTCTCACACACTCCCTCTCCATCTTTCTGTCCCTCTCTTATCACGCATTACCCCTCACATACATGCTGTCTTTGGCTGACACACACTCACACACAATCCCAAAGCAAACACTGAATCATATGTTAATTAAACAAAAATTGGGGGGTTTTTAAAAGTAGCAAAACATCTGCGTATGATGTTGTTTTATTATTACAAACAGGCAAATGAGGTTTTGTAATAAATGCTGGAGGATTTATTCCAGCATCGAGACAAATGAAACAAAGCGGTCGGCAGATTTATTGCAGCAACACAAATCCCTTCAGCAGCCTTATTGGAGAGGAATAGCAAGGATGGTAGGGTGGGGCAACATTGTTTTCTGACCTCTATTGGACTTGAGTCTCCTTTACTGCGGGGGGGGGTTTATTTGTGACAGCAAGTGCTTGCACTATCATCCTGGTGCCCCCTGCCCTTCAGGGAAGGAGTGACTTTGTTTTACAGGAAATCAGTGTTAGCCAATGGAGTTGCCCCTGAAGACCAGGAAACCCAGGAAAGATTGGGGGCCTCCCACCAAAGACATGCACATCAATACACAAAAACACACGTACAGACACACACACACATTTGTTCAAGTGTTCTCCATGTCCACCGAGGGCAGGACAAGAAGTCATTGGCTTATTTTGCAGCAAGGGGGATTCAAGTGAGATATTAGGAGAAGCATACTAGCTACAATGCTAGTTAAGCAGTGGAACAGGTTAGGGAAGCCCCTGTCCTTGAAGGTTTCTAAGAATAGATTAGACAAACATCTGTCAGGGATGGTCTAGGTACACTTCATCCTGCCTCAGAGATGACCTCTTGAGGTCCCGCCCAAAGCTACATTTCTATGATTCGGTGACAGCGTATAGAAAAGTTCTATAAATTTGTTTAAAGATAAACCCATAGGATTCTATAGATACAGGACAACGTTCTGTAGAAATTACTCTTAACCCCTATAGAATCTGAGAGGATAAGCTCCTTGCTGTAGGTTTCTTGAACCAATTTGTACAACAGGGTTGCAATTCTCTAATCGGTTCTGTAGTTTGGCTCCAAAGACCTATCAGAAACCCTGTGGCTGTTTTGTGTCAGGGATGCAGCCTTTGCGTCATTAAAGCATGAATCTTTATTTGGAAAAAGAAGCTCACCCAGGGATTTGATGAGCAAGGGTAAATGCTCTAAGTGTACATTGCTCACTTAACCCGATGGAAACAAATACATGGTTCTGCATGGACACAGAGCAATTGTGGCGTGCACGCTGTCCTCTGTATAGTTCTGTTCATTTTTAAAAAGACAAGCCCTTGCCAGCGATGCAGTGTAGCGCTCTGAAACAGATACCTAGTCCAAAAATACTCTGATGAGCTGTTAACATGTGCATTCACACCATTACTCTCTCCTGGAACGAATCACAACTGTTTGACTGTGTGTCATAGACCCTATACTTCCAACCAGCTACAGAGATTGTCCTTTAGCTCAGTAGTTAGGGAGTTAGGCTTTCAGAGGTGGAGGGTCAATGTTCTATTTCCTTTGCTACTAAGAATGAAGTTCTAGGTGGCCATAGTGCGCTCCCTGGTAACATCGGTGGAGTCCTAGGTGGCCATGGATATGTTACCACATGCTTTTCCAGGTACTGACGAATGAGAATCTGTATAGTCTAGCGATTAGGGAATTGGCTTGAAACTTGGAAGATTTGTGTGCCATTCCTGGCCCTGCCAAACAGCTGCTGGGGGGCACTGGGAAGTCAATTCCCTTCTCTGTGGTTCTGCTTCCCCTCCCTCTCCTTGTCTGTCTGGTTTATTGGATAGTAAATTCTTTGGGGCAGGGACTGTCTCTTTCTGTGTGTTTATAGCAGGAGACAATTAATGGCCCTCCACGCATGCATGACAAAGATCCCCGCAGTGCTTTTCCCAATTCCAATATGATTTCTCACTGACCAGTTGCAAGCTGGTGTTGCAAGTTTCCAGAGTGCGTTCAACACCCGCTTCTCCACTGTCAGTGCAGCTCTCATTTTGGTGTCCCTGTGCTGGAGGGACGGGCGAGAGTGGCACATAGATCCAGGAATGTGACCTTGGGCATCCAAAAGTTCTGCAGCCACTGCTCGTCATCCCAAGCCAACATTACCATGCGATCCCACCAGTCAGTGCTCATTTCTCAGGCCTAGAAATGGCGCTGCGCCATCTGTAGCTGCTCTGTGAATGTCACCAACAGTCTTGAATGGGCTCTTGCACTGTCCCACAGCGATCTGTCCACCAGGAAACCATCACGTTCCCCTCAGCTCTTCCTGCGGCTCTGCAAATACTGGAGCACCGTGTGTCTTGTGCTTACAATGAGCATGACAACAGTGCAGAGCTGTGCAGGCTCCATGCTTCTGTCAGAGATGGCGGACAGTGACAAGTCCTGCGCAGATTCATGGGGTTTTCAAAATAGGCATGAAAATTATGGGATAGAGATTGCATTATGGGTTGGGGAAAGTTGCATGATGGGAACTTGACCTGACAGTCCCCGTCACCCCTCATTTCTGCCCCACCATGCATCGTCAAAACTTCCCAAAAGACAGGGTGCCGGACAGTGGCGAGTTGCATACTTGGATATGTATCCCTGGTGCACCACGCTGTGCATTGAAACAAGCTCTCCTGGTGAGCATGCACAGAGCCAATGCAAGGAGCCGAGTGTGCACATGCACAAGTGTTACACTAACTGCATTGGCTCTATGCCAATATAATTCGCATTGGCAAAAGCTTGTAGTGTAGACATGTCTGAGGAAGTACAGGCAGAGCAGGGACTTGAACCAGCCCTCTCAAGTCCTACAGTAATAGCCTAACCACTGGACCACGCTGCTTTTTGTGAGAAGGAAGGGTTGGCCCTATTGGGTTCACTCATCACTGGGAAGAAGATTTGGGCCAGATTTTTAAAGGGATCATCCATACCCAGCTCCGAGACACATGGAAAAATAAAATCAAAGCCCCATCAGGCTGGACTGAAAAAATTCCACCACTTCATCATCTGACGCCATTCCCCACGGCATTCAGACAGGGGACTACTGATGACTTAAAGACCTTGTCTGAATTTTCTCCAAGGCTAATCTATTCCATTTTCACTTAAGGGAACCCTCAGTGGGATAATAAGACAGCTGTTGCCTTCCCCCACTCCCTCCAAACTAGGAAATTAAATTTAAAGCACTGCTTTAAATAGGCCCGGCTCTGTCTCATCACCTCTTGAGACGCTCATGGAGCGTCGTGCCCTTAAGTGCATGTGTCAGGCCAATCAAGCATTATCCAAATCACTCCTCTCCTTACACAGCTACAGTAAGCAGTTTGTAATGAAGCTGAGATTCAAAAGCTCGTGGAGCAAACTCACTGAGATGGTGCAGAGCTGTTTTTTTTTTTGTTAAAAGTGAGATAATTTATCCAGGGGGTAAGGCATTAACTTAGTTCTTGAGAAACCTGACTTCAGCTCCCTGCTCTGCCTCAGACTTCCTGTAGGACTTTAGGCAAATCACTTCCCCTCTGTGTGCCTCTATTCTCGAGACTAAACATGCCCAGTTTTTTTAACCTTTCCTCATAAGTCAGGTTTTCTAAGCCTTTTATCATTTTTGTTGCTCTCTTCTGGACTTTCTCCAATTTATCCACCTCTCTCTTGAAGTATGGTGCCCAGAATGGGAAACAATACTCCAGTGGGGATAATAGCCCTTCAATACCCCACAGGCGTATCGCAAAGATAAACCCATTAAAGACTATGACGTGCTTGGAGCTGAGGAGATGTTTCAAAGGGAAATTCTGTTCTTAGTGGATGCTGAGGAGTTTATTTATTTGTATTAAAGTAGCCCCAACCAACATCAGGTACAGTACAAATACATTATATGAAGAAGAGATTATATTCTAAAAAGACAAGACAGACAAAGCATGGAAAAAAGGGCCAGAATATCAAAGCAGAAAACTGGGTGCTGAGATGCCCAAAGTGAAATCCTGGTCCTTTTGTAGTTAATGGCAAAACTCCCGTGATCTCACTGGGACAGGATTTCACCTAGAGAGATAAATGACCAGATTGTGAATCCCTTACCCTCAGCGGGGAGGAGATACTGCTAGAAATCCCCTTTACATGAAAGGGAATATTGAATGTATGTCTTTAAAAGGTCTGCTTATGTGAGTGTCCGATTGCTGTATGCAATGTAGTTGTAGCCGTGTGGGTCCCAGGATATAAGAGAGACAAGGTGGGTGAGGTGATATCGTGTATTGGACCAACTTCTGTTGGTGAGAGAGACCAGCTTGCAAGCTACACAGAGCTCTTCTTCAGGCCTGGGAAAGGCACTCTCAGCATCACAGCAACATGCCAGGTGGAACAGGCTGTCTGGCTGTGTGGCTCAAAAGCTTGTTTCCCTCACCAATATCTGCTCAGTGGCAGGAGTAAGAGACTTGTAAACTACGCGTTAAGTAGGGACACCTGGAATAGAAGTAGGAACAGAACCCAAGTCATTTGAAGTACGTGGCAATCGCTACGTAGCCACAAGGCCACCCATCTCTATATGGAGAAATAGTCACTGAATATTTCACTATGGATGGCACCTGCCGGTGGAAGAGTGTAATTAAGAATGCCTGAATTCTCACGACAGGTAGCATCCAAGACCTTATTAGGGTAGCTTCCTTTCCAATAACATACAATCTGACTTTCAGCTCCTGGTAGAGACAGAATTCAAGTCCAGCTGCTTGTAGATTCTGAATCCCAAAATTACATGTTATGGTTATTTTGTTCCCTCACACATGTCTAAGGTCCTCATCACCATCTATCTGGAGGCTCAATAATAATTACTTTCAATGAAGAACCTCTTTATAAACATATGAATTTAGCAGCACAACTGGAGTTGGTAGAATTTGGTAAAATTTCAATACTAAAAAGAAATACATTTTAAAAAACCAACAACTCGGTTTGTATTAATTCCCCTCTATCTGTTTTTACCAGCTATACTAGAATTGGAAACTTCAGCAAAACGTTTTGAAATTAAGAAAATCAGCAGAGATGTTCATTTTAGAGCTGTGGACCTGAGGAGCAGAGAGATTAAGAACTCATCCTACAACTTTGATTCTCAAAGCACTTTAACAGCCTAGCAGGATTCGCTTCACCCATCATTTATGTACAGCCACATTCACAGAGTTTGAGGCCGGAAGGGACGATTAGATCGTGTAGTCTGACCTCCTGTATAACATTATTGTATAACACAGATCATTACATTTCACCCAGTTACCCCTGTGTTGAGCCCCGTGACTTATGACTAAAGCATAACTTGTGTTTTGGCTAAAATCTGTCTTCCAGAAAGGCATCCAGGCTCGGTCTGAAGGCATCAAGAGATGGAGACTCCATCACTTCCTTGGTAGTTTGTTCCAGTTGTTAATCATGTGTGCCTTATTTCTCATTGAATTTGTCTGGCTTTAGCTTCCAGCCATTGGATCTTGCATGTGAGCATTTCTCCACTAGATTAAAGGGCCCTTTAGTACCTACTCTTTTCTTCCTGTGAAGGCATTTACACACTGTATTCAAGTCACCTCTCAGTCAGATTGAGGTCTTTATGTCTCTCACTTGTAAGGCATTTTCTCCAGCCAGCAAATTTTTTTGTGTGGCTCTTTTCTGCACCCTCTCCAGTTTTCAACATCCTTTTGAAAATGTGGACACCAGAATTGTACACAGTACTCCAGCATCGGTCTCGCCAGTGCTGTACACAAAAGTAAAATCACCTCCCCACTCCTACTCTGCCCTTATACATCCGAGGACTGCATTAGCCCTTTTTGCCACAGCATTGCACTGGGAGCTCATGATGAGGTGCTTGGCCTCTGGGACTCTGTCACCTCTTTCCAAGTTATAGTCCCCCATTCTGTCAGGATGGCCTGTATTCCTTGTAACTAGATGAGCGACATCACATTTGGCTATAGTAAAAACATTGTTTGAATAGGCCCAGCTTACCAAGTGAGCCACATTGCTCAGTATAACTGGCCTGTCCGCCTCGTTATTTACCATTCCACCAATCTTGATGTCATCCACAAATTGTATTAACAGTGATTTTATATTTGTTTCCAGAGCTAGGGAGGAATGGTGTGGCTGTTTTATAATTAAGCAGTAACACCCCACAGCAGTTTCAAAGGACTGGACACAGGGGCAGCGATGAAGGCTAATGTCTCAGAGACTGTCTGGGAGTCAGGAGACCGGGCTTCTGTTTCTCACCCTGCCACTAATCTCCTGAGTGACTTTGGGCATTTCACTTACCTTCTCTATGCCTCACTTTCCCTCCCCCTCACCTATTGTCAGTCTTGTCTCTTCAGACTCTGAGTTCCTGAAGGAAGAGGTAGTCTTTTACTATGCAGGTGATATGATGGAGGTCTATAACATCATGATTGGTGTGGAAAAAATAAATAAGGAAGTGTTATTTACTCCTCATAACAAAATAACTAGGGGTCACCAAATGAAATTAACTGGTATCAGGTTTAAAAGGAACAAAAGAAAGTATTTCTTCACACAACGCACAGTCAACCTGCGGAACTCCTTGCCAGAGGATGTTGTGAAGGCCAAGACTATAACGGGGTTCAAAAAAGAACTAAATAAATTCATGGAGGATAGGTCCATCAATGGCTATTAGCCAGGATGTGCAGGGATTGTTATTTGCCAGAAGCTGGGAATGGAACAGGATGGATCACTTGATGATTACCTGTTCTGTTCATTTCCTCTGAAGCACCTGACATTGGCCACTGTTGGCAGAGAGGATAGTGGGCTAGATGGACCATCGGTCTGGCCCAATATGGCCATTCTTATGTTCTTCTGTGCACAGCACCTTGGTCACCGGGGCCCTGATCTCATTTGTGCCGCCACCTGCTTCTGTGATACAAAAGATAATAATCGAAGAGTCCATAACAAGAATCCTGTATTTGCTTGATACTGCAGAGAAGTAGAAGGCAGTTACCCAGATTAGAATTTGACCAGCACCCAGGAACTAACACACCAAATTCCTGGAGATGTGAGATTGATGGCTCTTTAGCTAACCAATCTATACCATGCTGATCTGGTTCAGAAATGACCCGAATCTTCAAGGGTTACAATGGAGACTCAACAAGATGGAGTGATTCAGGGAGGCTGTTCCAGAGAGCAAGAGCTGCAGAGGAGTAGGCTCTCATCCCACCAGTGGCTAAATTTTGTGAGGGATCAGAGAAGTCAATGCCAAAGAGAGGAGCAAAGGGAGACAATATCAGGGATTTAAACGGGGGCAAATCTCTCACCCAAAACTCCAAGTGTGTGGAACTAGCTCCTTCCTTTCCTAATCTTTTCTTAACCTGCCTGGGGTATAATTTGGGCTGCTCTTTCTAAACTGAGAGGGGGCCAGACTGGGCTTTGTGGCAGCGGCTGAGGTGCACGGACTGAACGGGAGGCTGGCATCAGTGTCACCCTCAGGCCTCCCGCCAAGGATGATCCTTAAGGAGGGCAGGGGGCTTCGGGTGAGAGGGAGTCCAGGTGCAATGGCGAGAGGTGGGGGTGTTGGTAGGGAAACAATAGCATTGTCTCACCAGCAAATCTAAGCCCTCCTGCCACGCTGTTCTGAGTGAGTTCCATGTGACAGTTTATGGCAGGCACCACAGGCCTGCATTCTGCTTCGCCTCACCCCAGGTGGGTTCCCCTCGCTGTGGAGCAGCTGGCCAGCTCCCTCGCTGTCAACAGGGCGGACTGGAAAGTCCAAGCTTGTCTTCTCCAAGAGCCACCGTCATAAAAGCAACCTGCGTGACGCATGTGTTCCTCGGCGACGGCTTCCCTGATGGTTCCAAAATGAATGGCTTCAGACTTCCTTTCTTCCTTTCCCTCTGTAGAAGGGGCATCATCATCTCCCATGCGTTCCCTTGAGGCTGAGTGTGACTCTAGAAGGGCTAACCAGGCCTACATCTCCTGAGTTTAGGGTCTCCTTCTCTAAAAGTCCCTGGCTGGGGTACATAGGAAAAGTCAGGCCCACCCATTCTATTGGGTTCCAGGTCAGAGCCCTTGTTTGGGACAGCCAGAGCCAGCCTCTCTTAGTCCCTTGCTACTCCCTGAACTACTTCCCATCTCTGGAGTCTTCCCCAGCCTCCTGCCCTGTTTCTCCCTCTTTGGAGCATGGATGGTGTCTAACCGCTTCTCCCCAGGCTGCTGGAGGGATCCTCTCTCTGCAATGCCTCTCTCTCTGGGCACCACCTGTCTCCTCCGGAGTTTCCCCCTCTAACTAAGGTCCTTAACCTTTCATCATGCTCAGGTGCTTCCCTGCATAATGAACTGCTTCCCAGTTACCCAGGAGTTAACTACTCCCAGGTGATCCTGAGCTGATTTATTTCCCCTTGTCAAGCCTGTCAGAGGTAGGCTGGGCCTCTGACCCCCCCTCGCTCTCTCTGCCCCATTCTCTCAGTACAATGTCCCCTCACGGCCTGTTTCTTGTTTTACCAGCCCAGCCAAATCACTTCCTCTGAAAAATCCCATCAAGAGAATCCAGTGGGTGTGAAGGGGTATGATGTACTCAAGGTCTCCTACAGGCTGTGAAATGATTACCCCTTCTACAAGCCACCTGATCATTTGAACGCATTTCAGTTGCCGTGGTGCATTAATATTTTAGGTGAACTGACAATGACAATATATTAGTCGCCCAGACGTAGTGCCTGACTGAAGTGTTCTTCGCGTCTTTTGTACACGTGCAACAGTGTAATGTATAGTTCTTGATAATGCCTTTGGGCATGTTTACATTTCATGTTATCCCTTCCTCTGTTTCTTTTCTCTCTCCTCGTTTTTCTCTCTCTGACACAGACATCTCTTTTCTGCCTTGCTTGGTCCTTCCTCTCTTTTCTTTTCCCTGTCTCTCTTTTTCTTCCTCCGCTCGCTCTCCCACTTTCACAGACCAGTGCTTGGGACAGGTTTCCAATGGCCAGGGAGAATAACACTCCTTTATGTTTATTCACTCATTCGGTCATGACTGCAGAAGACATTTTTCTTCTTCCCTATCAAGTGAGTGGAAGATGCAAACAGAAACTATCAGGCCAAGGACCAGATCAATGACAACAGTTTGCAATGGCATGTAAACTCTGTTGGCAGAAAAGAAACACACAGATTCCCCATGTCCCAAATATACAGTCCACAGCTAATTCCTGTGCCCATCTGCAATGAGTAAGCTGTGAACTCTATAGATTTGCTATGATGTTTTTGCCTGGGGGAGGTTCTCTTGCATCTTTCCCAGAGCCTGCAGGCTGCTCGGTGTTTGCTAGCAGGTTGGCAGACAAGAACACACATAATGAAACTGTGTGGCTGAATTTGCTATGAATGTGTGTGTGAAACTGACTCAGATGAGGGTCCCTACGTAGGCATCAGCTGTCTTGGATGAGCTTCCACATCTAGTGTTGAACTAGTAGAAGCCACAATGAGCTTGTAGAAATCACATTCCACACATTTTTTACCTCCTCGCTTGTTTCCCCTCCACACATACACATTTACCCTAAGAAGTTTAGAGTATGTCTGATTCTGTGCCAGTAGGTCATGCACATTGGCATTAGTCACTGTTATAAGGATAGCTTGCCCAGAGAGCGCATCTTTCATCTCATAGCATTTTATAAGCTAAGAGGAATCACGTCACTCATCATTTAAGTACAGCCATTTCTGGGATGGAACGCAGCAGCTGTTTAACAGCACACAGGAATGCTTCACAACAGTTTAGGAGAGGCAATGAAAAAGAATCCCATAGTTAGATAGAAACAGCAGCATGGGGTGTGGATTTTAGGGAGAGAAAGGACAATTATCCAAATTAGAATTTGGCACAGTGGCTTAACACCCCTAATTCTTGCAAAAAAATTAAGTGCCATGAAAACCTTGAATGACTAGAGATGGGCAGGACTTGGGGTTTTGTACCTTACCATGGTATTGGATGATCTAAATTCTGGGGTCAGTTATACCATGAAACTCGGTAGTCAGGAAGCAAGAGACAAAGTGTTGTCATGGATCAAAAATTGGCTAGGAGACAAAAGACAGAGTAGGATTAGATGGCCAATTTCCATCATGGCAAATGGTTAATAGTGGGTGCCTTGATGTTCCGTACTAGGTCCTATATTGTCATTTATTAATGATCTGGAAATGGGTGTGAGCAGTAACATAGCAAAATTGGTAGAGGACCCAAAGTTATTCAGGTCAGTCAAACCCATAGAAAACCGCGAGGAGCTTCAGAGAGAGCTATACGAGCTACATGAATGAGCAACTTGATGGCAGATAATATTCATTCAATCTGGTAAATGAAAAGAAATGCAAAGTGGAGAGAAAAATTTAGACTATTTATCCACTTTACATGGTTCTAAATAAACTATCAACTTGAGGCAGGACTGGAGACAGTTCAATGAAGACCTCTGCTCAATATGCAGAGGTGGTCACAAAACAAACAGGACGTTAGGTTGCGTAAGGAATGGGATGCTGAATAACAGAGAGAATATTATAGTGCTTTATATAAATCAATGGTGTTACATCATCTGGAATAGTTTGTGCATTGCTGGTCACCCTACCTCAAAAGAATATTGCAGAATTCGAGTAGGTTCAGAGAACAGCAATGAGAATGACTAGCTGCATGGAAAAAATGTCCTATAAAGAAAGGTTAAGAAATAGAGATTATCTACATTAGAAAGGAGATGAATAAGAGTGGGGCATGAAGATGTATACAAAATAATGATGCTGTGTAGGGAACTTCTCCCTCTTGTAACACAAGAGCAAGGGGGCATTCAATGAAACTGAAAAGTGGCCAGGGGGAGAGAAGGAAATGTTTTTCATACCACACGTAGTTGTTCTCTGGAACTCAGCATGGGATGTCATTGAGGCCAAGAATTTAGCAAGTTACAAAGAGGGACTGGACATTTATATGGATAACAAGAATATTCAGAGTTCTGACAGTCAACGTTTAAAAATAAGAGTTTTGAGAAGGATCTAAAACTTTATGCTTCAGGGTTTAAATCAATGTCTACCTATCAGAGATGAGGAGACCTAATGTGTGGGGCAGATTATCCCACATATGCCTACTGTGGGATTCTGATGCCTTCCTCTGAAGCGTCTGTTGCTGGCCACTATCAGAGACTGGATAATAGGCTCTATAGGTCATGATCCAAATGGCAATTACTATGTAACTTTGAAGAGAAGGTGCCCTTAGACTATTATAAGTTAAGATGGTGTCACGCACACATTAGAAAGATAGAAGGATGAGGATGCAGAATGAGACAAGACCAACAGGAGAAGATTAGAAAGCAGCTCTCAGACTTTATTTTTTTCTCTGCAGATGATTGCTACATCGCTGCCCTTCCCTCTGTAACTTGCACATACACAGAGCTGGACTGAGACTGCAAAAAAAAAAAAACAACCCAAAATCCATGAACATTGGTCTGAATCAAAACCAAGAATTTACTTTGACACTCCTCTCTACGGGTTCTCACAGTGTTCATGTCGCCCACCTTAACCCCATGAAGAACTTTGACCTACTTCTAAGGGTTTGACCACAGTATGAGGTGTATGAGCCTATCATTGAATTCGGGCTAACAGAGCCAGTCCTTTAGCTCAAGTGGTGGAGTCTCATGGCTTTAGATCATGGGGTGTCTTGTTCAATCATTGTGGATAATTCAGCCAAGATTGTCCTTACACTCAGGAGAGAGATTATTTTACATCTCACAAATACAAATGTGACAATCTGCATGGGCATCTCATAGACTCATAGACTATAAGGTCAGAAGGGATCATTATGATCGCCTAGTCTGATCTCCTGCTCAATGCAGGCCACAGAACCTCACCCACCCACTCCTGTAATAGACCCCTCACCTATGACTGAGTTACTGAAGTCCTCAAATCATGGTTTAAAGACTTCAAGGTACAGAGAATCCATTAGCAAGTGACCCATGCTACAGAGGAAAGCGAAAAAACCCCACGGCTTCTGCCAATCTGCCTTGGGGGAAAATTCTTTCCTGACCCCAAATAGGGCGATCAGCTAAACCCTGAGCATGTGGGCAAGACTCACCAGCCAGACACCGGGAAAGAATTCTCTGTAGTAACTCAGAACACACCCCTCAGAACCTAACATCCCATTAGAGACCATTGGGCATATTTACCGCTAGTAGTCAAAGATCAGTTAATTGCCAAATGTCCCCTCATACCATCCCCTCCATAAACTTATCATGCTCAGTCTTGAAGCCAGCGAGGTTTTTTTGCCCCCACTGCTCCCCTTGGAAGGCTGTTCCAGAACTTCACTCCTCTGATGGTTGGAAACCTTCATCTAATTTCAAGTCTAAACTTCCTGATGGCCAGTTTGTATCCACTAGTTCTTGTGTCTACATTGGTGCTGAACTTAAATACCAGGAAGGAAGAGGAATTATTTATCCCTCTGATGTATTTATAGAGAGCAATCATATCTCCCCTCAGCCTTCTTTTGATTAGGCTAAACAAGCCGAGCTCTCTGAGTTTCCTCTCATAAGACAGGATTTCCCTTCCTCAGATCATTCTAGTAACCCTTTTCTTTGATCATCCCCCCCACTACTATTTATAAGAGTTTTATCATACAAGCAAGGAGTAGAAACAAGACCATCATTCACGATAAATAACAAATAGCATAGGGCACCTATCACCATAGTGGAAACAAGCAGTTTGTGAACAAATCGCGGGCTGAAATACACCGCCATTCAGTGCTCAACAAAATAATTTTGAATAGCGAAACAAATTCATGAGACTCAGAAATATATTCACGGATGATTCACCAACAGTCTAGATTCACGGGATGGATTATACAGTAGAGAGGCAGCTCCTCAGCTAGTG
The DNA here is from genome assembly GCF_026122565.2 of Emydura macquarii macquarii. Taxonomy (NCBI): domain Eukaryota; kingdom Metazoa; phylum Chordata; order Testudines; family Chelidae; genus Emydura; species Emydura macquarii. The sequence continues at coordinate 5,361,728 of NW_027133607.1, read as the reverse complement.
TCAACTGTCAGCGCCCCATTGAGGTCAATGGAATGATGACAATTTAGCTGTGAGCTTAGGATCTGCCCCTATATTCACCCAGCTCAGAGGTTAGAGTGTATAATTTAAATGCCTATGGTTAGTGCATAGCTGTGGCCTGTGCTCTGCAGAGGGTCAGACCAAGCAGTTATAATAGATCCCGTCTGGCCTTAAAATCTATTCAATCTATAGAACTTGCATCTTCAAGTTCACCACCTTTGAACTTGGTCCTCTCGGTTTTCCTTGGAGATCTCCCATCCAAGACCTGTCTCACCTTTAGGCTGCTTAAAGTAGACCTGAGAGCATGACAGCACAAGGTGATGTCTTATGGATTGTCCGGTCCTCACTGGAAGAGGCCCATGGGCCCAAAGGTTCCGTTAGATGCTGGGAATCTTTAGATATTTTCCGGTTAAAGAAAATGAAAAATGTCCTTTATAGCAGGATAAATAATCCTTCTTAGGCTTTAAAACTCCGGACGAACCGTCGATTCTACTTTCTTGTCAGATCCTAATCTGACATGCTGATAATGAAGAGAGGGGGGAGAAATCACAGAGAGGAAAGCCGTGTTATGGGAGGATTTGCAGACCTGGGAGTGGGATGTCTTTAAAATGAAATTAAATATTAGGAGGTGGAAAATAAAATGGAGACAGCTGTGCTTAAAGTGATACAGGAGGGAGATGGAGAGAGACAAAGAATGACAGCAGATCAAGTTAAGCATGAAAGAATAGAAAGGGATAGAATAATAATGCTGACTTGTAAAACTGAAATCAGATTATAGCTTCCCCTAGTGAATTAACTGTTCTGTAATATAGTGCAGGGGGAGTCTATAGAGCTGGTGTGATTCCCCTTTGGGTGCTAGTGGGACATTAAATCTCTGTTTGTGTGTAAGACATTAAAGCTTTCTGTGTCTGTAACATGTCTCTGTGTATATGTGTAACAGACATTAAGGGTTTGTCTACACGTGAAATGCTAGAGCAGCGCAGTTTATGGCGATGTAAGTTCCCAGAATAGGCCAGCCCTTAGTCTCTGTGAGTGTGAGACATACATTATATCTCTGTGTGTGAGTGAGACATTAAATCTGTGTGTGTGAGAGAGAGATCATTAAATCTTTGTGTGCAGTCTCTTGTGTATGTCTCTGGTATAAGGGGTACAGAGAACAGATATAACTTGAATGAATAATAACTATTAATTCCTCCAGGCCCTCAAAAATTACCTACCTCTGTGTACCCCCAAAATAAGATCCACCTAGGAAGTAAAGACAATAAGAAAATGGTTCATAACATGTAAGCAGTATTGCCAACCCCAAACGTTCAAAAATTATCAGTCCAGCTCACCAAAAATCATGAGATTGACTTTAAAATCATGAGATTATGTAAAAATAATAGATTTGGTTCTCTTTTTATTTCCCTTCTGGGGTTGTTTGTTTTTTGAGCCTTTAGGATGCACTGGGGTCACATTTTGAATCTTTCTCCATCGCCACAAGGGGAAGAAACTTCATTCTTAAAGAAAAAGTAAGGCTAACATCATCACCTATTCACTTGACTCTAGAAGCTGGGGCTTTAAGGAAAATAATCATCATCAGACTCATAACAAAATCATGTGAGTTGGCAACACTGTAAGACACTTTGTCCAAGAACCTACAGAACAGCAAAGGTTGAGAGTTCCACTCCACAGAAATAGAAATAAAATGGCTAAATATTATCGTTAATCACCTAGGCAAGTATCTCTCATAATTTGCATATAGATAAAACTTTCTCCCTCCCAACCTACGCAAAAAGAATTCCATAAGGTTACCAAACAGGGTCACACTTTGCTTTCATTTGCAAAGTGGTCATTCATTGAAGTGGCAGACTGATGGTGGGAGGGGGAAGAGCCATGGCCTGGGGGGGACACCAGCTGGGCCCATCAGATGAGAGATGGGCAGGTGGCAGGATGGATCCTGGGGCAGACAGGAGGGTGGGGAGCTGTGGATGACCAGGAGAAGAAACTGATAGGGGCAGCGGTGCCAGATCTGATTGGGCTCCGGGGCTAAAGCAGGAGAGGCGGGCGCCCGTGGCAGGTAAGGGCAAGGGGGGAGAGGAGGAGCCCAGCCAGAGCCGGGGGGGATCTGCCACCATGAATGTCAGAAAGTCCCCGAGGTGCAGGAGGAGGAAAGCCGTGTGTTCCTCTCCTGCAGGTACAGACACCCCCCCTTCCAGGACAGTTGGGAGTAGTGCCGTTTTTGGGATCCGGGGACCCCTCCTGCCCTGCGTGGGGGCACGTGCGGCCCCACGGTACACCACTGGTCCATTGCACACAGAGTAGATCAAGAAATGGGTGGGGCAATGTGTGTTGATCAAACTAGAAATAACTGGCCCCGAGACTGAAGGTCAAATAGGGCAAACAGCCTGTTACCCCACAAAATCCAAGCCACATGTTTTCATCCCAAATTATAAACTATACATTTCCTTGCCTTATAAATCAAATATACCACGGATAATCTGTTTTGTCCTGTCAATATGTCTTTCACCCAAATTAGAAGCTGCACATTTGTCTCCTCTGTGAATGAGATACATTTTCTCTATATATGCAGGAAATGTCTCTTGTTCTGTTGTAAGCCCTAAAGAATGTGAAATTCTTATACACAATCAAAGAATGCATGGGGCTTCTCCACCAAATTTAGAAGACTACAATGGATTTTGTTCATTTTCTTGGTAAATGATAGTTGCACTCCAGAAGCAATAGGCATTGCATAGCACAAAAAGGAAGGCTGAACAATATAATCACCTAACTTTGAATTATTTACAAAAATTTGCTTAAAAATTGGGAAAATCCACTAAATATAATCCTTGATATGAATCAAATGTTAAAAAGCCTCCGATAAGAAAAGGACAGAAGAAATATGTTACATACCATCGCCCTCTACTGGAGGATGATGGAAGCAGCAGAGACAGAAGATGACATCTGAGCATTCTCTAAGCAAATGACCAATAAAAACCAGAGGGTAGCCCCCCTCCAAGGGCCTTGGAATCAGGATATAAAACTGAGGTCACCATGTAAGAGGCACCCTTAAGTTGAATAAAGACACAAAGAGGTTGCAGAATCCCCATTGTGATGGACGCATGGGCCAACCATGTGGAAAGGGTTCTCCCCACATCCCAGGGTTAACGAGATAAGAAAAAGGGGTGAGACTTCATTTCAAAGATTGTGTATCTCCTTCATTTCTTCACTATAAATACCACTACACTCTCTAGTGAGACCTCAGATAACCATATTTTAGATTTTAACTAAGGCCATATGCATGCTTTCCTTTAAAAGTCTGATCAAATTGCCATAAGAGAGAGATGAACCACAACTTTAAGCAACTGTTTTGATGTTCTAAACGTGTCTGTACTATTTGTAACCTGCCCCCACTGCTAAAGGCCCCGCCCCCAGCCTAAGGGGAGGAGTCACTGAGCCTGGGATACAACTGATTACGGGGGACAACTAAAGAAAAAAACCAGGAAGGCGTGTGGGGGGTCACAGGTTTAAATGAAGGGAACCAGAAAGGGACACCGAGCAGAGAACCCCTAAACGTGTCTGTAGCAAGGCGCTGTGGCCTTCCTTGGAGCCTGGGCCCGAGGAAGGGTCTTGACACCCCTGCTGGGCAGAACAGGGCCCTACAGGCCACACTGCCCGGCAACAGATGGGTGGAGCCAAAGCAGGAAGAGGAAGTATAAAAGGCCGGCCTAGCAGCTCAGTAAGGAGGAAGCTGCTGCTGGAGACAGACGTGTCTTCCCAGAGGCCACGGCCTAGGCCTGACCCCGACCCTGGGGTAAATGTGTTAGGTACATTTACTTATGGTTATTAGTTTAAAGTAAGAAGGCGACATGGTGATTTGCATTCTTCCTTAGTATAACTGCTGAGCCTAAGTCCTATGTGTTTGACAATTGCTTGCAAGACTGCACTGGTGTGCAGAGTACGTACCTAGAGCACTGGTTGTCTCTACACTTGAGTGGTGAACTGTTGATACTGATCTGGGTCTGAGCTGTTCTTTGGTTAAGAATAACCACGTGTCCTGATTTGAGAAATACCGTTCAAGTTAAAAGTTGAAGTGAAAAAGCCTAGCATTAAATTAGAAAGCTGATGGCTCCCTGGGCTCAGTGAAAAGGGGTTATTCTTGATTCCATTCTAACATGGGCTTACCACGCTCATCAACCTGGCAAATCTAGTTTGTTAGCTTTCAGCTGTAAAATCTTACTGGCACCTCAGCAATCTCATAAGACGAACCCTCCTTTATGTTTACAGTGGGACACAGTCTATGTGAACCAGAGGCTCGGACTGCAGTTAAGGGCTCACTAGTGACTCCGGGGAAGCTACTGTTTTCCACCCACCAGGTCAGGTCGGCTCTTCTAGTACCAGAGCTGAATAAACTGTTGGGAGTAGGGAGTGGGGTTTCCATCTGCCAGATACAGACATCTTTTGTCTCTCTTCTGTTAATAGGGGAGACCCAGCCAACAATCACCCTCAGCCCCCTCAGGCTTGGCTCAGTGGAAAAGATGCTGGGTTGTAGCCAAAGCCTTTCTGCTTCAGTCTTTCCCATGAGTTGTGGAGCCAACTGCGTCAAACTCTTTGGCACGGTTCCTCCAGGTCACTCCAGAATGGGACAAGAGCAGCGTGAAGCCCACGTCAAGAGAGATCCAGGAGACTCGCACCCCATTTCCTCCATCCTGCCAAATGTCTCTTTATAGGCACCCCAGTGCAAGCTGCCTTGTAACCAGAAAGGAGGGAAAGCAGCTATGCAGCCAGCAAACCCCACCCCAATGGGTCTCAGGAGGCCTTCCTTGAAATGGCAGGCATTGATTGGTGCCGTCTGTCAGCAAATGACAATGGCTGAGGCCTTTCATCAATTACCACTAGCATTACACCTCTCTCCATGAGCCCACATCTAAAGGGTCAACTCCTGAGCCCATTTAAGTCAACAGAAAACTCCTCTGGGCTTCCGTGTGACCTGGATGCCATGGGGAGTCAGTAACACAGCTCCGATTAGGCCAGTCTCAATTTTGGCAGGTGGAGAGGGAGCAGAGGAGAGAAGGCTCTGTCAAGTGTAACCGCAGAATTATAGGCTGGCATAAGCCACCAAAGAGTGTGGGAACGTGCAGATTCAGCAAGGCTGCAGCTGTAAAATGGCACTGACGGACTGGCAAGGAAATGGCATTAGATGCCAAACCTGAGATGCCAGCCACTGATGAAATATTAATAGAAATCAGAGATGGCAAAAAGTCTGCCAGGGCCTATACCTGTCCCCCATCTCTGCCAGTGCAGTTTGGATGGCTCGGGAGCTTCTCTGCTTTCCTGTCTACCCCAGCACTCTTCTTCCAGCTCTGATGGCATTACAGGAGCTCTCCTGCTTTCCCATCTCCCCCCTGCACTGCACTGCCTATCGGGTCTTTTCACCATCACTGAAAACAAGAGTCATTCTCATCCATTCCACCCCCAACCCTCAAGATGCTGCACCCTTTATATCTTGCCCTGTGGGTGGGAGAATGAGCCTGTTTTGAAGGGTGGGTGAAGGAACCTGTTTGTCACAATTCAGAGCCAATGTTGCATCCTGCAGCTGCAGGCAGACTGAGAAACTGCTCCGAGCCATTTCTTTTTCACAGGAGGAAAGCCCCTCGTTCTGCTGGCTTCTCTGAGTCCCCCAATCACCCACTTGGGCAGATAAAGATGGGCCCAAAACAAAACCTCAGATTCAATCGCCCACAAACACTGGGGTAGGATCTGGATCCAAATTTCTCATCTGCATCTCACCCCTTCCACTTCTCCATAACAGACCACAGCTAGCCACATACCCAGCACTGCAGAGTTTTTGGGGAGGCTGGCTCCCAATTCTAACTTTGTAGTTTAGGCCCCACCCAAGTTATAAATAATAAATGTGATCCCTATTTTACATATGGGGAAACTGAGGCACCGTGCCGCTCCATCTAGTTTCTATCTGTCTAGTTTTTATATAGCACACGGCTCTGTGGTGCCTGGCAAGGGCTAGATTCTGACCTAATTTCAATTCGTGTAAATCTGGAGTAAAGCCGTAGATGTCAAGGGAGTTCCTCTGGATTTACACCAGTCTAAATGAGATCAGGATTTGGGCTTTACCCAAGGCCACACAAAGTGGCAGAGCTGAAATTAGAAAGCGGGAGCCCTGTGCTCTAATCACGAGATAGCACTGCCTCCCTTGTACGCAGGACGCAAAGCAATTCCAAATGTACTTTAGATAAGAACAGACCCATCAGTACCATTGTGACATTGCATTGTGATATGATGACATACCCAATCCACCTGTCTTCTTGTGCGCTGCAGGAGAGAATGCCTCAAGATGTTCCCTGCTCCCTCCACCTGCCACAGGATAATTAACCCTGTCATTTGTGGTTATATAAAGCCCTTTGTTCCACCAACCCTGCTATGCTAAGCTCTGGTACGGTACATTTCCACTTTCCAGCCAGCTCAGGCTGGACTCTTTCTATCTGCCGTGAAACAGGGTAATAAATTGCTCTCTCCCTAAACAACTTCTCTGGGTTGCTGCTGCTGCACCTACTGAAAAAAAGTTACCGCTAGAAGAGCTGTAGATGATGCTGAACTTCAATTAGGCCCTGCTGGCAAATTAGTCGTGCAGGGTGACATTTTCCAATCATGCAACATTAACATCCTCCCTAATTATGAAATTGTAAAGCTAACTTCTGGTTCATAGTAAATTAGACCAGCGCACTTGCTGTCTAAAGCACGCGCGCGCACACACACACACACACACACACACACACACACACACACACACGCATTTTGTTAAGGTTCTTTTGCTGCTGTTTGGAAATGCATTGCACATTTGGCGGAGCTAAAATAGCTGCTATGTCCCTGAAAGGTCATTCACATCTCAGAGAAAGTGAATACTAGGGAGAGTAGGTAGGACTGCCAGATAGTAGAGGGAGAATCTCTCAGAGAAATGGGATGCTATGGTGAGGAGGGCTATATAAGAACCAGAATAGAATAAGATACGGATAGTCTAGCGAGAGAAGCAACCTGAAAGTACCAGGTAAGTATAGAGAAAGTATCAGGGCAATATAGTGAAGAGGGTCTATTAGAGTTAGTATTGGAAAGTACCAGACCATACAGAGAGTATCAGAAGGTACCGGATGGTGCAAAGAGTATCAGAGAATACCAGATGGAGAAGGAAAATACCAGAAGTTAAAGAGAGAGGATCAGACTTTTGTACAGACGTAAGTGTGGACGAGCCCCTGTGAGAGGGGGCAGCGTCCGGGGTTCTCCCTCTGGGTCCTTCTCAGAGGGGGACCACCCCTCCCGGCTATTTTCTGCCGGGAGCAGTCTCAAGCCCTTTTCCCGGGCAAGCAATCTTTCGTCCGGCCCTCCGGCAGGGCTGGCAAAGGAGCAGGCCCACTCTCTGGAGCGGTATGGAGGGTGAGGCTCTCTCGTGGGGTGGCTAGGGAAGTGGGGAGGGGGACGCAGGCCCACCCATCTCCACTGCATCCCAGCCCAGGGCCCTTGCAGTGGTAAAAGGCGTTTGCCACGGGGTCGGCGGGGCTCCTGCCGCAACACGCCGCCTGGGTTGCCCCAGACTCAGCCACGAACTTCGGGTCACTGGTGCATGGTAATCTTACGAGGCCCTCCTCATCCATGGGTGGCAGCTCTGGCAACTCCATGGGTTCCTCCACGGGTTCCTCCATGGGTTCCTCCTCTTCCAGGTCCTCTGGCCCCCAGGCCAGGGGCAGGCTGGTAGGTTCTCCGGGTCCCAGGCTCTGTACTGCTCCAGCTGGCCCTCCTCCAGCTCCCAGGCTGCAGGGAACTCCGGTGGGCCCTCCACCATCTCCCAGGTGGTGGGTGACTCAGGTGAGCCCTCCGCCGGTTCCCAGGCAAGTAGTAAGACTGGCCACTCCCTGTCTGCATGGGGGCCTGGCCTGGCCTTAGCTGGGAGATCAGGGGGAGAGGCATCCTTCTCCCTCAGCCATCCTCCTCTGACTGGCTCGCAGGTCTGGGTTTTAAAGGCCTGGCTCCACCCCCCTGCTTCCGGTCAGGTGGTGTCCCTGGGGCTTCTAAAGGCCTGGACCCGCCCACCTGCTTTCAGTCAGGGGTTTTCCTTTGGGGCTCTACCAGCCAGGGTGGATCTGGCTCCCCCTCTGGATCCTTCTCAGAGGGGGACCACCCCTCCCGGCTACAATAAGACTGTAAAGGAAGGTGACATCTTAGGCCCATTCGCCATGCTTGAGAATGTCACTTTCCTTTAAAAGAGTACAACTTTGGTGTGCACACCTGAACTTCAAGCAGTAATGTCGTGAGTTCTGTTCTCAATTCCACATGTGTCGTTGTTCGCTCCGGCTGACTGCCCTACCTTCTGTGAGTTTGTGGCCATGGATCTGTCCCATTCAATCCATCCACTGCTCACAAATTGACTCCTAATCAGTAAAAATGGAAGTCCCTGCCAATAACGGACATGGTGCTGCCTGTCTGGTGCACATTATTAATGCACCCACTATGTGCTGGGTGCATTCCAAACACTGCCGAAGAGTGGTCCCTGCTCTGAAGAGCCTGCACCCTAAGGACAGACAAGTAGGCTGAGGTGAGGGGAAGGGGACCAACCACAGGGAATGTAGACAATAACATGATTCACACTAAGCAGCAGGGCAGAGGGGGGGTCTTTGAATGTGGAGAGGTAGGAACCGTGCAGATGAGCTCAGGAAGGTCATACACACATAGGAGGCCACATGGAAGACAGCATGGAGATAATTGTGTGAGAAGCAGACAGACCGGAGGACAAGACTGGAAACAGACCCTATCCCGCCCCCCCTCAGGCTTCAGACTGGATTTATTCTGAAAATATTCCTGTTAGGGTAGAAGTATATACTGTGAGTTTGTTTGAGTATTGAGGCCTGTGTATCTGGCTGAGAGGGTATTCGACGTCTGCTTTTGGGGCCCGTGTGCCTACCTGAAAGCTAAAGTCTCTCAGACACACATGTTAGCAAAGAACAAAGACAGTGTGTGTTCCTTTTGCCTGCCCACAGTTAGATGGGTTGTCTTTATTACTGTGGAAAAGATAAGGGATGTAGTTAAAATGTTTCAAGGCATAGTGAAGGTGCAAGACATGAATGCACAAATGCAGGAAAGCTCTGATTCCCCTTCAAGACAGACACCAGAGCAAGGCCAAACAACTGGCTGGGAAAGCAAGGGAGGTGTTAAAAAGAAACATAAACATTGGGCCATAAACTGACCAAGACCAAGATGTGACCCTGCTCCCTGCCTCTCCCGTGGGGTACAAAAGGGTTGTACTAAAGCCCCCAGATCTCCAAAATGGAATATGACCAGATATTGGAAGGGGTGGTACGGGGAGGAGAGAGGGTGGCTACAAGTATAATTAAGGCTATCAAGAAGGAGGGGGAGAGGGAGTTTCATCGGCATATGGAGCCAGGCTCAGGGAAAGAGAGAATTCTGTGGGCATATAGAACTATGCTTAGGGGGAAGGGAACTCTATCGGCGTATAGAGAAATAAACCCGACTGGTGTGAAGGGCTTGGAGGTACGGTTATGGTTTTAAGCTTGTCTGTGTAACCCCCAGTAAACCCATCACAAAATGCCTGCAGACTGGACTCTGGACTGTCCCTTTCTGGCAAACTGTGTCTGGGAACTGAGTGGGGACAGAGTCAGGGAGCCCGAACAATTTAGACACATTTCCTGCTTCGAAAGAACATCAGACTATTTTATCTGAACAATGAATGGAGTGTCAGGCTTTTCCTCCAGAAACCCTGTACATTAAATAAAACAGGTAGCGTCATTCCAAACTTGTGCCCTGTGTTTGTATATGTACTAAGAGGCTTGACTGGCAAATCACCTGTTCCCATTGACTCTGCAAGGCAATGGACGCACTTTTGCTACCTGCTGTTCCCATCATAGCCAGGGAATTCAGCATTCCTTTGCAATCTCTCATGATATATACATATAAACATTTGAATGGTAATAAAGCAAGCAACGGAGCTCTTTCCCCAGTCAGCAGGTAGGATGTTTCCTCTGCCTGTTCTTTTTCCATGCTCTGAAATAATCTGATTTTATCTGCCATGGTCCTTTTTTTTTTTTTTTTTTTTGCCAAATTCAATTGCAGCAGTGAGCCGACAAGTGTTTTGAATAATGAGTTTGTTTTAAGGGGCGAAAGGTTCTGCTTGCTCATCCCAGCTTTGGAAAGAGCTGAGCAGGGTGTGAGCTGTGCCAAAAAGGAGCCTGAGCTGCAAACACATTGGGAAGGATCGATGCTTTATATGCATTAACGCTGGTGAATTGCAAATGAAGTTACCAGCCTCTGAGCATCACTGATTCCACTGCAAGCCTCAGTTCAGCTGGTTTGTTTTTCTTCAGGATCAATGCCACAACTGATGGCTATTGCAGTTTCTTCCTTCACAGAATACACAGGGCATGACTTCCCGTCTTCAAAGCTAATTCTTCAGGGCATTGAATACCAACTCGTCTACGTAAGCAAGCATCGCTCTGGTGTATAACTCTCCTAGTCAGTCAGGGCTAACATGGTACAAAACAATTAGAGATGGGACCTAGCTAGATCCCTTGTTCCAAGTTTGAAAAAGTTTGGATCCAAACTTTCCAGCCAGCTCATTTACCTATAATGAGTGGAACCAAAATCTCAGATACAACCACTACTTGAATTCCAGGGAAATTTGGATATCAACTTTCTGGCTTCTGCCCAAGAGTAATACAAATATAGATATAGCAGAGTGGCCAACTCTGACAATACTGCTGTTGGCTGTTTCACAATATTAGATGCTTGTGTAAAAAAAGATTATTGTGATCTCTTGCAACAATCTTGCCCTAATTAAAAACGGCTACTATCTCCCACTGTTTTCAATGGGCCTGAAGCCAGGTTGACCTCAGTGAACATGGCTGCCCCTACGCACTAGGTATGACTATAAGGCAGTGGTCCCCAAATTTTTCCTCTGGCGGCCTCCCTTTGCCAGTAATAGAATGTGCCCCCCGCCCTCTCTGGGCCGGGAATGGAGTGGAGCAGTGGCGTAGGAGTGGGCCGCGGGCCAAGAGCAGGGGCTGATGGCCAAGCCACAGCCAGGGCTCCAGGCAGAGGTAGGGCCGCGGCTGTAGCCAAGGATGGGACTTGAGCAGAGCTGGGGGCACAACTAAGCTGGGTGTTGCTCCCCCCACCCTCGTGGGGGCTGGCCCAGACCCCACAGTACCCCCCCCCCCCCCCGGACGTTCCTCTTCATCCCCCTTGGGGGGCTCATCCCAGAGTTTGGGGACCACTGCTGTAGGGGGACAGAGAAGAAGACTGGCAGCAGAGATGGAAGATAGGGCAAAAGGCAGGATGGAGAATGGAGGGCAAAGGAATTCATCACAAGCTTAAGAAATCACCCATGTTTTGGTGGCAGAGAAATTCCTGCCGCAAAAATTAGAGGGCAGACCAAAAAACAATCCAGTTTATGGATTTTTATTTTTAATCTCATGATTTTTAAGCCAATCTCATGATTTTGAGGGGGTTTCACCCAGCGCTTTTGAACCCTGGTGGTTAGCAAAACTGATGTAGTGTACCATAACTCTGCCCCAGCTGTGGACACAGGCCCAAAACCACAAAGATATGTAGACACCTAAACCCCAGGGTTAGGCTCCACTGTGATCCACAAAACACCCAAGCCCCTGCTGCCGAACACTTCATGTGCCTAAACTCATACATTTTTGCTATAAAAGTTCCCTAGATGCCTATGTTTCATCTCTGAGCATATGCACTGCTGCCTCCTAGGCGTCTGGACGCCTACCTCCTGCCTGAGCCCCAGAGTGATCCACGCACTGGGAAGGAAATAGGCAGAGACGTTTCTGTCTCACCCATGGGACCTGATCCAGCAGGAGTGCTCAGAGGCTGCCTACCGGATCAGGCCCCATTCAAAACCTGGCTAGAGGAGGCGCCCCCTTTATAAGTCTTAGGCTAGTGGTTCAAGCCATTTCCTGGGGGATAGGAGCACTAGGTTCAATTCCTCCCTCTGCCTGAGTGCGAGAAAGGATTTGAACAGGCGTGATTCCCATCTCTAATAGGTGTGTGCTATGGGATATTCTGATGTAGGGCTCCTTCAGCCTCTCCTGTTGACATTGTCCCAGTGTATATAAATAATTAAAGAGTCATTGGAGCATGGGGACGGCACCTTGGGTCTCCCACCTCCCAGCTGGGTACCCTAACCCCTAGACTTCAGAGTTATTTTCTTTACCTGGGGCTCACTCTCTAACCCAATGTCTCACAAGGTATTTCTCCAAAGTGGGACTGCTTCACCAGGAGAGATGGAGGGAGCCCCACCATCAGAATATTCAATACCTCGGTGGGTAGGGCACTCTCCTCAGAAGTGGGGGCAGACCCGCCTTCAAATCCTTTCTTCCCGTCAGGCAGAGAAAGAAATTGTACGCAGATCGTCCATTCCCTCAGGGGAGTGCTCTAACCAAGAGACTAGAAAGTTATCTTAGCCTGAAGCACCCTGGGAGTCCCACTGATGTCAGGTGAGACAGCTTGTGTTTCAGATTAAGCGTCTGTGTACGAATCTGCAGGCTCAGGGCCTAAATCGTTAAAATAAGATGGTTTGAGTGTCTTATGTGTATTAAAAATGAGCAAAACTTAAGAATCAAAGGGAAGCTGTTGTCCTTGCAATCTGATGAGAGGAATATAGGAACTGCCATATGGGATCAGATCACTGATCCATCCAGTCCAGTACGGCAGTACTGTGTTTTCAGTGCATGAGAAATGAGAATCAGGTCGTTTGCATGTGGTCTGTAAAGTCGGAATTTAAACATGGGTTCTCAGTATGTCATTTATTAAGGCCTGCCTCGACAAAAGCAGCCACTGATTTTGGTGACATCAACAGACAGTGTATTCATAGATCTAAAAAAAACAAATCTTCCCCAATATCAAGCTGATGGTGTATTCCAAGAGGGATCACTGAGAGATTAACTTTGCACACATAAACCAGCTCCGTCATTCAGACATCATGGGGTAGTATTAATGCCAAACACAAAAGCTAAATAAAACCCTTTATCCAGCATGACTGGCTTTATATTTCAGCGACACTGATCTGGCAGTGCCTGCAATGTTGTTATGGCCATCTTTCTGCTTAGAAAAATTGATGATTCCCATGCAAAAGTACCAGGCAGAAGGGTTACAAATCACCCCTTACGACATTAACAAAATCTGAAGGGGGGAGGACATTCAAGAGGTCCTGATTCTGATCCCATTTACACTTGTATAAATCAGGAGTAACTCTACTGAAGTCAGTGAAGGGGTGCCTAGGTAAACCAGAGTGAGTGTGATCAGTCTTGGGCCCTGGGTGCCCTCTGGGATGGTCTTGCAGGTTTCTGGGACAAAACAATTGACGGTGGATTGTCTATCAGTTGTACAGATGGCCTTGGCCAATTATAGTAAGCGTGAGACAGCTGCTAGACTCCACATCCTGTCAGCTGGATGTGTTGGGTAATTCAGGAGGTGTATGTACTAAATACACAGATTTTCACCTCCAAGTCACAGGTTCAACTCTAGACGAGCTAGACAGGGACAGGACATGGTTACCATCCAATGGCTGTGCAGTGGCCCATACGTAATGAGTGCTAGCGTAAATGGCACGGCGGTATCTGAGCACTTCACAGTCTTTATCCACACGCACCACCTGTGAGGCAGGGCAGTGCTGCTATCCCCATTTTACTGACAGGAACTGAGGCACAGAAAGGCAATGTGGATCACTGTGGGCATTTCACTGACAGGAACGCAAAGTGGTCAGGGAAGGTGCATGATGCACACATCTTCAGGAACGCTGGTCTGTACAGAAAGCTGCAAGCAGGGACTTTTTTTCCAGACCAAAAGTTTCCAATGGGGGATGTTGAAATGCCCATAGTGATCCTGGGAGACGCAGTCTACCCGTTGGTTCATGAAGCCTTATAAGGGCAACCTGGATAGCAGCAAGGAGCGCTTCAATGACATGTTGAGCAGGTGCTGAATGACAGTTGAATGTTCATTTGGCAGATTAAAAGCTCACTGGCGATGCCTTTATGGCAGGTTAGATCTAAATGAGGAAAATATTTCCATGCTTATAACCATCTGCTGTGTGCTCCATAACATTTGTGAAGCTAAGGGTGAAAATCTTCCCCCAGGTGGAGCGCAGAGGCAGATCGCCTTACAGCTGACTATGAACAACTAGATGTCAGGGCTATCAGAGGGGCACAATGGGGGACCATTCGAATCAGGGATGACTTGAGGAACCATTTTGATAATGAGCACCAATAAGGTATCTTTGTAAGCAGCACTGTGCCATGCTATGATTGCTAGCCAGCTTGCACTGTGTATCAATGTAAGCTGCAGACACCGTGTGCAAGACACAAATAAAGAATGCGTATCCTTCGCAGAGTATGTCTTTATTAAATAACAATTATTCACAAAACACACAAAAAGCTGGGCTTTCGGGGCAAAAGCAGTGAGGGGCAGTGTGAACTATGACAGCTGGGTATAAGTCCAACTCTCATTCTGGAAGCTGTCTGAAGGGATGGAGTGAACGGGGTACGGAGGTGGGTTGGGGGGTTCGTAGAAATGTGCGGGTGGCGTTTGGGGAGGGCATGGATAGCAGTTCTGGATTAGTTGCAAGGAGGAGTGAGTATGCATGAATTCAGTTTGCAGCAATATGAGTGACTTTAGCAGCTCCATTTGCTCCTCCATGGCCTTTATCATGCGCTCATGACCTACTATCACGCACTCCTGATTTACTCTCCTCTCCTGCCTATCAGTTTTTTGATTTTCAGTCACACTGTGTCTCCGTGCCCTTTTTTCTTTTTTTTTTTCTGTCTCAGAGGACTGGAAGAGTTCTTGGAACATCTCCTCTTTGCTTCTCCATGGTCATTTTCTTATCAGCTGCAGGCGCTCGGCAGGTGTGTAGGGGTTTCCATCTGTAGAAGCTGGTGTGTAGGGGCACATCTGCAGCAGCACAATAACAATGAACAGGAGCATGATTGTCAGTGCACTAAAAGCATTGATGCATTACTGTAAAATACACCTCTGTCCCCTGGCAAGCACACAGCTCGGTGATCACCCAGGGCATGGTGAGTTGTGCCCGGGGAGAGGGAGCACCCAAGTTGGGGAAAAGATTCTGAGTGATTTTTTGATGTAGTGATGCAGGTAGATAGGGACAAAATTTCAAATTGTGCCACCATTTTCCACAGGTGGGGGTCATGAAAGCCGATATCTCACTCCTGAGAGTAAGCAGGGATGCTAGGGTGCATCTCCTCCATATGAGCAGCTTCAAACTGGGTCCCTATGCTGCTCACTTGTGTGCCACTTTGGTCCCTGCACAAGTGATGGCCTATTGGTGCAGGAAAGTTTCCTACAACGAGGAAAGAAACAAAGCAGCTCTGCCAAGGAATCTCTGGCAGAGGATTGGCGAGTACCTCCAGGAAAGTTTCCTAGAGATCTCTCTGGAGGATTCCCAAGAAATCTCAGTTTGCATTAACACACTTTTCTGTCGCACAGAGGAATGGGAAGCACATGCAAACAAAGCTGCTCTTGTGCATTTCTATCCCTTCCACCAGCTGTATAATGCAGTAAAGCTAAGGATAGCTGCACCTCATGTAAATGAGCAGCATCAGCTCAAAAAAATCACTTACCCGAAGTCCCCTCTCCTGCATCTGCATGCCAGAGCTGGAGGGCTGGGATTGGTTTGAACCCTCCGGGGTCAAGAAGAGGGGGTCCCCATGTCACCAAACAACCCCATCCTTTGCCCCACATCGTCCTCCAATTCGACCTCCTTGTCCACGATTTCTTCATCAGATTTGAGTCTGGTGTCCGTTGTCTCTGGGCTAGCGGAGGTATCCACGGGTCTCTTGGCGGTGGAGGTGGGGTCACCACTGAGGACGGCTTCCAGCTCCTTATAGAAGTGGAATGTCTTTGGCTCTGCATCAGAGTGACAGTTTGACTCCCTAGCCTTTTGGTACTCCTACCGCAGCTCCTTGATTTTGCATGGCACTGCAGCATGTCCCATTCATAGCCCTTCTCCGCCATGCCACGAGACATCTGACCGTAGGTATCAGAGTTCCTTTAGCTGGAGTGGAGCTGGGACTGCACAGCCTCCTCTCCCCAAATGCTGATCAGATCCAGAAGCTCTGGTGTGCTCCAAGCGGGAGACCGTTTGGGGCATGCAGCTGCCATGGTCAGCTGGGAAGGTGCAATGTGAGCTCTCCACACAGACCAAGCAGGAAGTGGAATTTCAAAAATTCCCTGGATTTTAAAGGATGAGGGGTGTATAGCTGCAGGGCAGCAGAGTTCAAACTGATGGCCAGAGCGGACAGGATGAACATTGTGGGACACCTCCTGGAGGCCATATACCGTGACATAACCAAGCTCGGTGTCTACACTGATGCTTTGTCGCTAAAAGTTTGGTGCAAAAAGTTCTGTGCCTCTCATTGAGGTGGTTTTATTTTGTTGCAAAATCAGGGGAGTTGGGTTGGTGGCGGAGGGGAACTGTAGAGTGTACACCATCACTGTTTTGGCGCAAAAAGATTACTTTGGTTGACAAAAGTTTGTAGTGTAGACCAGCCCTGACTAAAGGTTTATTAACTAGGAAAAAGAAATGAGAATTATTTACAGATTAAAGCAAGCAAGCATATACACACACATCAGTTTCAGTCTGTGATTCAAAAGATGACAGATATATAAAAATCTGTCAGCATTGAATGTCATTTTAGGGTTTAACCCAGTTCAACCCTGGGAATCTCTGCTTTTTGTTTCTTAGCTCCAGCCTTTGTGAGAGTCCAAACAGCAAAGAGATGAAAAATCTTCATGTTAGCTATTTTTATTTCCCTCTTCCAGCATTCAAAATGATGGGAAAAGGCCTTATGCAGGTATTTCTCCATGGGTGAATGGGGCACTTAACAAAGCTTTTGTCCTGCGATGGCCCACTTAATTTTTGATCATCCTCCTGGATGGGTGGGGGGAGCCACTCTTTCCTCTGAGTTCACAAGTTCAGAGCAGGCATTTACAGTTATAATACAATCTTATATTTTCCCTTGTAGCATGGAATACAGACATTACAAGTGAGAATAATGCATGCAGCAATTTACAAGCACTTCACAGAGTCTAAACACTAAATACATTTTTAAAAGACTAATACCTATTTGGAACAAAACTAACATCCAGGTGAGGCGTTTGGTTTCCAGCTACGAGTCTGACCGTTCTTAGCTAACACTGACAGCCTTGGCCAGAGCTTGCACTTTGTTTACCAGCATCACAATTCCTATTAACCCTTCAGAGCCAAACCAACTAAGGCCATTTGATTCAATTCTATTCATTCTATTCTAAAATTACACCCTCCATCATGGTACCTGAGTGCTTCATCCAAAATGGCTTACTAAATTCTAATCAGTTACTGCTGTGCAAATCAATTCAAGCCATGAAGGTCGCAGAAATGTAACGGAGGCCTTGTCTAGACCAACAGTTAGTGGTGTGGCAAGCTGGGGTGTAAAGCCACAGCACGTTAGTGTGCCGCACACTAACTGGCCATCAGGACACTGCTACTGCACACTATGAGTTCTCTAGTGTGCTTTAATCTCTTCCCATTTCAAAGCGGAGTGGATAAAAATACACTAGTGAACTTTCAGTGTGTGATTGCAGGGTCCAGATGAACAGTGAGTGCATGGCGCACTAGCACGCTGTAGCTGTATATCCCAGCTTGCTGTGCCAGACCATATGGGTCTGTCGTTGATCTGTAAAAAGGAGGAAGAGGAGGGGTTAAGTGGAGAGGATGGATAGAACGGTGACTTACTTCTTCACCCCTAGGGTTAGCAGACAGGCAGAACTCTTAGAAATATAAAGGTACCATATGGAGAAAGCTAAAGAGCTGAGGTTTGTAGCTATATATTCACCGTAGAACTGAACCCCAAATGTGTTCTTATTTCTTATCCCTTTCCATGAGCTCTGCACTTTCTACTTGGGACCAGGGCGAGAAGCAGAGGTGCTGAAACATTATATGAGATGCTGGTCTCTTGAGGTTTCTAACCCAGGTTTGCAGGCTTGGGACGTCTGGATAGTTTGTGTGACATTCAGCTAATTAGCTCCAGTGGTTTTTCTGGACTAAACCTTTGGCCCTTTGGAAGTTCGTCTGTCACTATCCTATTACCTAGGTACAGGATTTATTTTTTCTGGGGCCTATTATGAATTCAGATCACACAGGGATTTCTCCCCAAGTGGGCCAGAATTAAAAATCATTCCTTTTTTCTTTTTTTTTTTTTTGGTGAGCCAGAGCTATTCAGATTTAGATGGAGGCTATTAAGACTGGATTCACAGGGTCCACTCTGCAGAAGCTGAGAATTCATTTCTTCAGAACTCATCTACTTTTTCTTCTCCCAGCAACATATATGAAATCCAAACCCTGAACTCTCCTTTGAAAAACTAGCCTTCAGATTTAACTGAGAGAAACCATTTGTTTTCACCGATCTGTTTACATGGTGATGAGACTTTTTAAGACCATAGAAAACAGCATGGGCTGCCCTGCAGCAGTTACAATGCACTGTACGTTTGAATTGGATTGACAGCTTAATGGCATAGCCCTCCCAGTCCATCTCTGAAACAGTAAACACCTACTCGCACCAGAGCCCACCGCCCCCACGTAACAAGAGACGATTTATAAGGCTGAGAAGTGCCTTTGATTTTAACAAGGTTTATCTTGTTTCTCATTTCTCTAGAGGTAGGGTGACTGAATGAGAAGAACCAGGTGGATTTATTTGGGAAAATCTTGGGGCAGGGGTAAGATCAGAACAGTGTGGGTGAAGTTAAATAGCGTATCATAAGGTATTCGGGCAAACCACAGAGCCAAATTCTGCTCTCAGCTAAATCAGTGTAAACTGGACTCGATGATTTACAGATTTACACTGCTGTGAGAAAGAGTAAATTTGACCTACAAGCTGGAGATGATGGGGTGTGATGGGGATCCCTTACTGGGCTGGGAAGTTACTGATCCAGGGAACAGATAAGTTTAGAGAGTTAAGAGGATTGTCCCCTACCCTGTAAAATTGAATCATTCATGGACAATAGGAAAGACAAAGGATCCAAATGAAAGGGGTTGGTATTTCCAGTTCTGTATATGGCATTTAGGTTCACAGAGGAAGGGTCGTTTACCACACCTACAATACTGTGGTGATGTAGGAAGGAGAGAGAAACTCTGCTACCAGCACTGGCATTTTAATATTGAAAGGTTGTGAAATCTAATAAGAGCTACAAGAGAGGTTAGATGTTTTTTTTTTCTTGTGCTACGATGAAATTGGGATGCAATAAGTAAATGTGACAGACTATGCAATTTCCCATAGATTTTGTGCAGCAGGGTGCTTCCTGCTTAATAACCTTAAACCGTTATTTTTTCCCTTACCCCAATGAAGATCTCATGCCTCCATCTTATCAGAATAATACTTCATGTGAACAAAGTGCAGGCTGCCACTTTAGCTGCATCTTATCACCGCCTGATGGTACAAAGCAGACGAGCTTAAATAATTTCTCTCTTTTTTTTTTATTAATGATATCTTCCTGCTCATTTGTTCAAGAAATAGAACTCAAATGTGTGAGTGTGCGAGAGAGAGAGACAGTGAGAGGGTGAGCTGATTCTCAAATAGGCTAAGGACTTTTATGCTGCCCTGACAGCGTAAAGGGGCCTTTAAAATGGGCATAAATGGCCCCCTGCTTATCCCGTCTGTGCAGAAGGATTCCCTGGCAGAAGAAGAGATGAAGTAAGGGCTCTATACTGATCCTGATCCCAGCTCCTGGTGGAGTGTAAGGGGCGGATTAGGGATGCAGCCAGGGCACCATGTTCTACACATATTCTTTGCTTCCTGCATTTTGGGGCTGCTTTAGACACCCGACTTACACTGGAAGCTGGGCAGGCATCTGCACAGCCCCAGAAGAGAGGGAGAGCAATGGTGGCTGAAAGCCATTTTTGCACCATCTCTGCCTCAAGTGCAGGGCCAGAGGATCTGAGAGTTAAGCCCACTGCTTCCAAGTTTGAAATCCTCAGTAATAAAATGTGAATAGCGACTCCCTAAGAAAGCAGCAGAAAGCCCCCTCCCCGCAGCTTTCTGTTGTTGCAGCCCACTTGGTTTGTCTTGTCACTTTCAAGCTGAAAGGATGAATGTTTTCTTTGCACAGAGGGTAACTCTGCCTGCCTCTGGAAATCTGGGTCCTGGTTAAGAAACCACTGAAAAGAGTTAATACTGGTTTTTAAACTACTCCCTTGTAACTCATTTAAGGGGGGGGAAAGTCACAAAACTAACTGGCTAATATGAAAACAAAAAAGAAGCCCACCTGAATTCCAGTATTTAACAACCCTTTGTCTTCGACACTGGGTCAAATTCAGATCTGGCCCTGAAGGCAATGCAGTTTCACATGCTTGGGCTAAGCATGAATTTGACCCAAGGTCTTGAGTGCCTAAGTTTAATGGCCCATCTGTTTCAGTGGGATTTATTGTCATCACCAGTTAACTCAACCTAATACCGAGATAACAGCATCTGCAAGGGCTGATCTCTGATGTCAGTGCGAGTCTGATCTCTGATGTTGTTTTGAGTAAGGTACGGGACGGATCCTTGACCACTGTAAATTGGCCAAGCTTTGTTGATGTTAATGGCGCTCAGACGATTTGCACCAGCTGGAGGTCCAGGCGATCAGGTACATGCCTGTAACAGTAAATCAGTGATTGAAATTATTTATCCAGATCCTTGAGGATGGATGGAAAGCAGTGGGTGCTTCAGGTTAGGATTCAAGTGCCTGGGCAGATCTGTGAAGACTGGGAGGAGAGGCAAGCAGCTTCCAGCTGTGATTGTTTTCTTATTGTTTTTACTGTAAGGATGATCCAAAGGCTGAGAGGTGCTGGGCTTTCTAGCTCCAAATCTTTATGCCCAAGTATACCGAAAAGGAAAAAACAGAGTCACAAAACAGAGAAGGATGTTAACGTTAAATAAGAGGAAATAAACTAGGAGAGAAAGAAGTGGAGCTAGGAATGAATAGATATGAGGAGAGAGAGAGAGACCCTTTGTGTGAAGCCTGACTGATCAAACATGTTCCTAGCAAGGGCTCAGCGTGTGACTCATGCTGGAGGCAGAATCCCCAGGATGTTCATGCCAGGCAGCAGTTTTTCTTTCTATAAAACAGCTGACAATGTCCTTTTCCCCTCTCTGACTGTGAGCGAATTTAGTTCTGCCTCTGAGCATGAAGGGCTGGGCAAATTCCCGGGCAAAGAGGGGGCAGGGATTGTACAAGCTTCCCCTCACCCTGCCTGTTTTGCCCAGGCACCTCAGTCTTGACCAGCGTTACCCCTTACTGTTCCGGTTCTCAGTTCACACAAATCGATGTACTCCAGTCCTGGCCTGTGTCACCCCTGCAATCCCCATGAGTCTCTGAGAGAGCTCTGCTAATGCACCTTAGTCTTATCCTACGATGCCCCTGACCTTCCAGTCCTGGGATCTCACAGCTCAGCCAATGCACCTCGGTTCTGGTCTGCAGGCCGCTGTTGAATGACGTGCCCAGCGTGCCAGACTGTGAGATATTTAACGCACGTGACGGCCTGATTTTCAGTTGTGTGACCCAGCTCAGGATTGACACGCAGCTCTGAAGGTGGCATTAGAAAAGCTCCGAGCAGCTGCCGCTAGGGTTTCACACCCCTGTGTTCTGGGGCTATGACGTTTCTGGAAAACAGGTACAGTGTGTCTGTCATGTGGACCTCGCAGCTGGGTTGGCGACATGAAGTGGGAGAGCTCTTCGATGGGCGAGGTGCATGCAGGGCCCCCACATGGGGGAGAGAGGGAAGGGTACACTTTACCGGGGCCCGGAGCCCCTGGGGGGCGCACCCCAGGCTGCAACCCCCATTAACCCATTATGGGAGGGGGCCCACGTTAAAAGTTTGTACTGGGCCCAAAAACATTATGCTTGGGCCCTGAGTACGCGGCCTGTCTACCTGGCCACCGCTGTGGGGAGTGACAGATCCAGAGCGTGTCTCAGCTCCCGCTGCAGTGGACTCTCCCTTCCCTGCAAGGTTGTTCAAAGCTCTTGCAACCCGTGAGGGGGCAGGAATTGCTCCAGTGCACAGCTCTCTCCCAGTGCCTTTGGCAGGGTGAGCTGAACCCCTGTATCACTGAACGGAGCAGTCAGTCAGTGGGAGTGTCACCTAAAACCCAGATGCCCAAAAGGAACCTGACCTCCATCAATCACAGACAGTCCTGATGGCCCCTCCAGCCTCCTCCCCTTAGAAGGCCCTTCCTTCCCATTGGGCAGTGGCCAGTCCTTATGGGGGATTCAGGCACACGGGGATTCTGCACTCAGGCACCTCCCTGGGCCTGTTCCCCAGCCCCACTTTCAGCCCCTGCAGTCCCTTCTCAAACGGCAACCCCATGCTCCGATCAGAGGAGAGCTGGCAGTAGGGGTAGCGTTTCCTACCAGCTCTAGTCCCCAGCCCTCCAGGGCTCTGGGGTGGGGAAGAGGCCTGCTTCTCCTGTCTCCCCATCCCCAGCCATGTAGAGCGCCAAGACCACGGCCAGCTCTCCCCCGCTGCTGCTGAGGTGTGGAGTTGGGGGCGCCTCGCTGTGTTCAACGGGTAGTGTTTTGTCAATGTGCCACAATGACGTGCTGCCAGGTCCTAAGAGTCTCACTAGTGTAAACGTCAGACCACCCTGTCGCTGTCACACTGCTTCAGGACCTCGTAGGCTGAACCGACCGGTGGGTACATCTGCACAGCAGCTGGAAGGTGCAAGTCCCAGCTCAGCTCAATGGACACACATTAGGTTTGAAATAAGAGCGTAGCCCCAGTCGCCATCCGGGCTAGCTGCCGGACTACAGTTCCATCCAAGATCCTGAGGATATATTCGGACGGCCAGCCAAGCCATTGCCTGCTATTTTTATTGCACTTGCTTGATCAGAGCTAGCGTGTGTACCTCTGTCCAAGCTGGGGATTACAGCTGCCCGTTGCAGTGTAGATATACCCCATGAGTTGAGATCCAGACCACGTCAGCTCTCTCCCATCCCAGGACAATCTGCCAGCAAGGCCGGTATTCCCGCAAGCACATTGTTCTGTATGAGACATGGGAAAGTTCTGTCAGTGGTTAAGATTTTTTGGACGTGCGACCTCTAAGAGAGATGAACTAGCAGGGTCTCCTGAACCAGAAATCGGTCTATTGCCCCTGTGGTAGTATTACATCTTAACAACTACAATTGTGTTTCCCAGCCTTTACCCTTCTTCTTCGCACTACAGGAAATGTAACACAACACACCCCAGGGGGTCTTTTCTGGCTCTGAATCCATTATCAATTATGCAAGTGGAAGAATAACTGTTTCTAAGTTAATGGCTGTAATCTAAAAAAAGTGAGTCTGTGGAAATGACACTGTAGAGCACCACATTTATTCTCTCTCTACGACTTCCAGATGAGATCTGTTCAATTTGCAAGGCAAAAGAGGGGTTGTTTTTCTTTTCCTGTCAGTGCTGCAAGTAACACCTGGCATCGGAAAAATCCAGCTGTGCTCTTACTGCATTGAGCACCATCCATCAGTGATCAAGATTCTGGCACTTTGGGAGATGACGCAGGAGATCACATCGAATCCTGCTCACTCCCTCACATTCTGCAGCACATCAGGAGTGGAATCAAGAAGAGTATTTGATGAAAGAAGAAGAGATCCCAGATCTACTGATGTACAGATCTGTGCCTGAGCCTCTGAATCATCCCTCGCCTGGTGTTCTCATGCAGAAATTCTTAAACATCTTCCATAAGTGATCAGTGGCTTGAGATGAGCTCTGCGATGCTGTTTTGCTTTCTATGATTGAGTGAGGCTCTCTTAGCTACTCCAGGTCTTGTCCTGCGTTCCAGTGCCAGCTCTGATAAATGTTCTCCTTCACTGATGACTCTAAAATAGTTAGTCAATCCTATTTCCATGGAGCTTTACTAATCCTTTTAAACAGGGTTTACCACAAGTGACTGAATGGTATAGTTTTCTGGAAGCATCAAACAAATGAAGGTGGAGTTCAGGCAAAGAGGGGCAGACACATGTTCCCATCTCCCCGGGTCTGACTGTCCCATTTATGTAAAACCCTTTGGTGTGGAGAGCAACAAACACCTAAAGGGGAACTGTTTGTTGTCCTTGCATTTCACTGTCATTACATTAGGCTCTATGGAAAACTATGAGGTCCCTATACAGCATTTGAGGGGACTAAACCAAGATGTCTTCTGCAAAAACAAGTCATGCTCCTGTAACCTGCTAGAAATCTCTGGAAAGGTTAATAAAATAGCTGATAAGGACAGCTCAGGCAACACAGTTTACCTGGATTTTCCATAGGCCTTTGTCAAGCTTCTTCAAAAAAGACTATTCAGGAAAGCAGGGTAAGGAGCAAAGTCTTGTAGTTAAAATTAGAGCTGGGTCAGAAACGAAATTCTAGGTATGATCTATGACACAAATCCCAATCATTGGTCCTTATCTCTAAATGAACTGAATCCTTCCTCTATATGGGCTGAAGTGAAACCCTGGACCCAGACACCCCCAGACTCGAGAAGTTCAGATCTCGATCCAAGTCTGAGCTTGATTACTCAGGTCCACCTATAGTCAAAATGTGCATAAACAACAGGAAACAAAAAATCATGTCTACACCACAGGGACTATAGCAGCATAGCTATGCCAGCATAACCCCATAGTGTAGGTCCAGCCTACAGCAATGGAAAAGACATCATTGCTGTACGAACACCACCTCCTCCAGCCACAGTAGCTAGGTTGAAGGAAGCATTCTTCTGTCCATCTAGCTATGTCTACATCAGGAGGTAGGTCAGCCTGGCTACCCCTGAGCACTGCAGCTTTTTAACCTAAATTTTGAGTGTAGACCAGACCCCAGTGAATGTCTACTCTTTAGAGTGGAACAAGGTTAATAGCTGGAGATGAATAGCATAAGAACAATGCTATCCATGCACAAACACGGGCATTCACTCTTTCTCATTTCTGACGTTTCAGTCACCTGCTCAGACACAATGTCATGTGACTTATGCAGCCAAACACCCACTGCAGAAAAACAAGTGTGGATAGCTGTCGTGAACCATTTGGAAAAAACAACTGGTAGGCTTGAAATATGTTCGTCCAAACTGTCAGGAGAATGCTTATGAATACCAAATGCATTCACTGAGACCAGGATCGGTTCACGGACGCGGGTAAAAAAGGGCTACATTTATCCCTTCACAATGAATAATTCCTTCACCCTGCTATTTAATGTATTTGACAGTGATACAGAAGAGGAGGAGGCAGACAGTGAGTTGGAGAATTTGTGGATGGGTACCAGGCTGTTTTGGTTAGCAAAGTTATGGAGGACTGGAGGAAGCTTCAGAAAGATTTTGAACGTGGTGAGTGAGTGACCAGCAGGATGGCTGACACAGTTCAGCATGCATGTGTATAAATGCAGTGGTGTATTAACAGACAGCCATGGGCCCCAGCCTATTTGGGGGCCCCTGGAAAAATCTCATGATGCGAGGGCAAGATGATTTTGCTTGGGGCAAGGTTTCTTGGATGAGCCAGTGGGGGGATCCGCTGGCGAGTGCAGCTGGAGCGAGTAGCAGCAACCACTACCTCTTCCTCTCCTGCTTGTTTGTTTTCTTCGCTGCTGTCGACGGCGTCTCACCACCACCGTTGACGGGCTCCTCCTGCATCCTCCCATGCCTGACTGGGTGGCTGGCGCTAGGCAGCAAAGGAAGATGGGGAACACCACCTCCAGCTGCATCTCCTCCAGCCTCAAGCTGAGCAGGAATGCCCAATCCCAGCTGGAGTCCTGCCTCCCCGAGCTGAACCCCGAGGACACGGGCTGCAACCTACAGCACATCAGGAGAACATAGATGGCAAGGGGGTGGGGTGGTAGCTGGGATGGGGAGGTCCCTGCAGCCAGAGGAGCTGGGGAAAGCCCCCCAGAGCCCCCACAAACACATGAGGAGCCAAGTCAGGGGGGTTATGGGGGGAAAGAGGGAACTCTCTGCTGTCCTGCTCAAGGGTGGAAACACGGAAACCCCCAACCCTACCCCCCCCCCCACTGTGGAAGCCTCCATCACCTCTTCCTTGCCTCTCAATGTTCAATCACTTCTCTCCCACAAGTCACCTATTCTCCCCTCTCCTCTTCCAGTTTTTTCCCTGTATCTTCTGGTGATTGCAAAATATATGGTGAGACAGAGGCTTTGTTTGGGTCTTTTATGCCTCCATCCACAGTTTCGAGGCCCTTGGATGCCCCTATCCCTGCATCGCATAATGCAGCATTATTTACTGCACCCTAAAAAGTCATGATGTAGCCTTATTTATCCCCACCTGCACCCCAGAGACATTTGTGGATTCCACCTCCCCATGCACGTGGCTCACAGCCTTCGGATCTTAGTGTGGATTCTTGCCATGTCCATTGTGATATGGCGTTATTTACCTGCCTGCTCAGCTGAGATGAGGCCTTCCATAGTATAGTTCTCCCACCTTAGCTTTGGATGAAAGACTAAAGTGCTCTTTACCCCAGACCATACTTGTAAGATCTTTATGTGCATTTCCCCCCTCTTCCAGCATGGGTTGATGTGGCCCTGTTTACACTGGTCCACAGCTTCCAGACCCAACTCACTCAACTCTGAATTTCATAAATGAATTGTGGCCCACCCAAATTTACTTAACAATAATGGTCAGTGGAATCAACTGTTGTCATGGGCTAATGGTCATCTGTTGCTATGTGAATGCCAAAGCCAAGCCTGGTTAGGGGATAAAACATAAAGGACAAACCCAGATAGTTATAGCAGTAGAAGAAATGTATCTTGTGAGGCCCTTCAGCTTCAGTGACTCTTTTCCCTCCATTACACTGATGATGAGGCATTGGTATAATGGAGTGATGAATATTCTCTTCCTACATTATTATTTGAAAAACGATATTCTCATTGGCTTAGTAATGACCGAACATCCTGCTGTGTGCTCTGGCTAATCAGAACCCGGCCTATTCTTAAAAGTGTGATTTAACATATATGTATAAGCTAGTTTCTGATTAGCTGAAATAGGTAGTCCTAAAACTTAATTGGTAAAATGTCAACTTTCTCGTAGTTTGGCCTGAATTGCCTTTGGCAGAAAGCCAAAAGCGTCACGTTGGCACACATGAGATTCTTTCAGCATTTTTTCATACCTTATGTGATCAATTCAAACTTTGTTTTAAACCAGTTCTCACCTCTAGATGAAATTTAACATTCTTAATAATAATTTGACCTCAGATTAGGATTATTTCTTTTAATGAAGTTACTTTCTGGAATTGTGACTGTTGTCTTTCAGACATCTTTGCTTCCACAGTAGGAAAACTGGACTGTAACAGGATCAATAGGTGGGGAAAATTGCATAAGGGTCAGGTTTAAGAAAATGGGGGAGATGAAATAGCCACTTCTTCACCTCTGAACGACTGATCTGTGTAACACCGGTGTTGTCCAGATTAGCAGTGAATACCTCTGCGTAATGGTATGGATAATATCGAGCCATATTCATTTTATATGTGGAAAAATTGCGCAGTTAATTTAGGTATAATGAACTGGGATAGGGTTTGCTTTATTATTAATGCTGTTTGTAAACACTGAAACAATGAATTAACACTTTGTATTAAAGCATTTTGATACATTTGTGTTTTTAATGGTGTGTGGGGGGACCCAAATGTTCTTTATGCTCAGGGCCCCCATAAATCTTAATTCAACTCTGGATAAATGTGCACCCGCAAAAATAATCTAAACATTCTATGCAGGTTGCTGAATCTATAGGAAAAAGGCGCTGGCGTCTGATTGATCATGATGAAGTCAATTCCAGAAAGGTGTCTGCTCGGTATGGAGCAATAGTGAAAAATAAACAAATCAGATGCTTTCATGTGTTAAGGACCCAGTCCCAATCAGATGGAAGTCAATGGGAGGTTTTCCACTGATTTTAATGGAGTTTGATCAGCTCTAAAACTGAGACAGGAAATAGTACAGAGAAGATGACAAGGCAATGGTGGTGTATTTATAGTGGCAACGTTCCTTTTATGCCTTTGTACGCATATTTGAAATTGTTCTTCTTTTTCATGAACGGGACACCCTCCATATTCCCATCAGTGACTGCTTCACCTTTTCTAATTTCCATTTTAAGCAGGAAACCTCCAAACTTCCTCAGAACAATTTGCTGTTTCACAATCCCTTCTTTGTCACCAGAATTCTCATTACGTTTTTCCAAATGTAACAAAATTGTGGCTGCACGTGAAAAGATACCACAGTTGTTGAGAGGTTTCAAACCCTCCACCTTCGACACCAGAAAAAGCAGGCTTCACTATTCCTACTCTTAAAGGAGAATTCCTTGGTTTTGGGAATGCTGTTACGGATATTCTGACTAACCACCAGTGTGAGACATAAACTCACACAATAGAACCAACCTGGTGTACAAACAAGAAGAGTTTAGATTAACAGACCATGAGAGCACAGCATGAGTGTCTTCCCTGCATTGAGTTGAACACGTGTCTGTCTTTGCAGACAGCAGTCCTTAAAGGTACAGTATGCAGAAAATAAAGGCATATCAGCTCCTTATCTAAATACGGCACAGAAATGAGATAAAAGCATGGCATCCTCATCTGGAGTGCTACGACCCACTTTGGTGACCTATCACTGAGAATGATATCATGGAAATTGAACAGGTCCACAGGAGGGCAGCGAAGATGGTTTGAGGGGTGAGTGGGAATCACATACGCCAAGAGATTGCAGACGTCTAGGTTTAACCAGCCCAGACTGGAGAACAGTGGGAGCTTTTTGGAAGGATGCCTATCTGGAATGGGAGGAGCAGGGCAGGAAGCCATGATGCTGGAGGGCAGAGGATGCTACTCCCGGTTAAAGGGTGATGGAGCTACTGCAGCAGAATGCACACCTCAGAGAATTCTGATTGACTCAGCCAGGATTGTGAAGAAGAGCTCCTGCTGCAGCTCTGTTCCTCTATGCACCTGTCGTTGCAGGCCCTGGCTCAAAACCCAGAGCTGGCTCTGTTTCTAGACACACGTGTGGTGATGGGGCACGTGGCTGTGGGGATGAATTCTTTAATAAGATGTACACAGCCGTCCCTCATTCCCCTCTCCCCCAAGGAGACATGACTCTTCCTTGCAAAGAGATGCAGCACTTGGCCAGTGTGGGTAGCACATAACTTTAAATATTGCTGTGACTGGGAACAACCCCGTAATGCCAATACCCTCCTGACTTGCCAGGAATGCTGCAGCTCACAGCAGTGCTAGCTGCTGGGATCTCTGCAGAAGCTCAAATCCTAGGACAGTTCCTGTGTACCAAACAGCTGCTTTGCAAAGATACCGACTTATCAAGGACAGAAGACATGGCCATAAATCACAGCAACTTTGGGGTGATTATTCTGTTATCTTTATGATGTTCAATTGCCCAGTTTGAGAGACTCGCAGCAACAAGGCAAGTACCACTTTGCAAACGTGATCATCAGGGACTGCGGCATTTCACAGAGGCTGCTATCTGCCAACATTCCTAATGCACCGCATGGTTCTGTAGGCGCCCACTCCTCCCTTCCCTATCAGTCATTTGATACAAAACAAAACAAATCCTGGGTCCGATCCTGCAAACCTTTCCTCACATAAGAAGCCGTTACTTGTGTGAGCAGCACTCATGTAAGTAATGGCTTGTAGGACTGGGCCTTTATTTTGAATAGTGTCTTTCATGCAAGCTGTCTACCAAAATGTTTAACAGAGCGAGGTCTTGATCCAAAGCCCATTGAAATCAATGGGAATCTTTGCACTGACTTCATTGAACCCTTTGACAATAATTAATTGCCAAGGGAGAGAGACATTAAAAGGCTAAGGCAACAGAAGGAAAGCTATTTTTGAAGGATGCCCCATAGAGCAAGAGCTGTAGAGGAAATTTAGGGAGGCATTATAGTTACTAGAGCTGTGTGAAATCTCTACAGTGAAACTAATAACCCTTGAAATGTGAGAGTTTTTTTCACATTTTGTTGTGAAATTGAAAACTTCCCTATGTTTACAAACGTGCACAGGACAATGGGCCCACTTTTGGTGGACATTTTCAACTGAAAATGGCAAAATTTGGCACAAAAAGAAGCAAAAATTTGAGCATGACTAGGCCCATTTCCAGGAACTTGTGAATTTGCAACAGAAACCAGGGAAAATGTGATATATTTTTCACATTTTCCCATGCAAAAAAATCCATTTCACAACATTTTATGAACATGTCACAGGTTCTAAACTGCCTGAAACAAAATTGTGAACATATTGGCAAAACATTTTGTGACTTTCTTTTGTTCACAAAGTCTCACAGCCCTAGTAGTTACCCGAACAAGAATTGGGCAGGTTCTCAGAGTAACATCTGTGACAGGGCCAGACCTGATGGCTATAGGAGAGTGTTGTTGAGTATATGTATTAGCCCCAGGACCAACAAATCCTTGTTCCCTGGGTGATTCAGCGGGGGTTACTCCAGGGCAATTAGGCCAATTAAGGAGCTTGCCCCAGCAGTTAAAAGCCTCCCTGTCAGGCAGATAGGGGCAGCTGAATGGGAGTTAAGAGGAAGACCTGGGCTGGGCAGGGCAGGGCAAGGCATGGCAGGGCACGATACGATACGATACGATACGATTGCAGTTGCTACCACAACACAAAAGGTACAGGAGTTAAGGAGAAGCCTGTCCGGGAAGGGCCAAGGGTCATAGGCACAGAGGCCTGAACGAGGACCCGGCCACCCAGACAACTGAGTACCGGAGTTGAGGTACAAACAGGGGAGGATCACAGGGACAGAGAGACCCACGGCGAGGAGGGGCGGGAGAAACCCTCGCCCCGGTTCCAGGAAGCGGACCAAGAGCAGTGGGGCCAAGGACAGGCGACCCAGGGAAGGTAATAGCTCTCATGGACTAAGCAGTTTGAGGGTACTCCTCACAGGGTCCCTGGGTCGGGGCCCGGGGTAGATGGCGGGACTGCCCCTCCCCCCCCACGCTCCCACCCAGCCATACCACCAGCGTAGCCAAAAAGGGCGCAGGACCTGCGGAGGGCCGGAACAGGCCTCCCTCACCACACACCCCAACACAGGCCTACTAATAAGTTTCGAGCTGGAGTGCTCAGGACAGCTGTAGTTAAGGTTATTTAAGCATTTTGATTCCAGTTATGTATTACCTTCTGTAACTTTCAACTCTTGGGCTAAAATTTTCCAGGCGTAGCTAGCCTAAAAGTTAATATTTTGGGAAAACTAGAGCAAAAGAGATTAGCCATTTCTGGGAAAAATAAGAGTAAAATACGTCTATACATTCCCATTCTTAAAACATTGTTGTAACTTATTTTTAAAACAGCTCCTAGGGCCAAAACAGTGGAACTTTTGGAGGGTAATAGAGAATTGAATTTTCTAATGAAAATCGGTTTTGATTTGGCACAGCTATGAGCCATTGAAAACTATTTATTACACAGAGGCAGCAAAATTCTCTCTCTCTCACGTTTTGTCATGAAAAATTTTAAAAAGGGCTTGTTTTTATTCCACATCAGAATAAAAGCAAATCTCAAAATGAGTTGTGAAATTAAATTCGTGTTTTCCACCCTTCCCTATTATAGATTCATTATGATAGTCTTAATTACAGAATCACATCCTATGAAAAGAGCAAAGGGCCTTTAAAAAGCATGCTACACGTTATGTGTAACACGAAATTATAGTGAAAACTGGCTGGTATATTTAGTTCATCTAAATTTGCAGTTAAATTAGCTTACCTTTGCTTTTATATTGTGTTAATAACCTAGGAAAGATGAAATATATGATCATAGAATTAAAGGCTGAATCGATGCATCTGCATAAGGCGGTACAAGGGCAAACATCATTCTGGCATGTCCTAACTTTTGAGTGTTTATCAGGCCCCCTAATATTTATTAACAGAGACTGTTATTAATGTACATTTATAATCACCAATGCTCTATCAAGAACTCAGATCCCTGCAAATGGGGAAACCCTTGTCTGCTTCTCTTTAGAAATGCTTTTGTAGGGTTAATGCTTCAAGCTGTCAGGAGGAAAGCAGTGGCTCCAGGGTTAGGTTCCTTCCAACTCCTTCAGGCCACAGCTGAAGGCACAGATGGGGCAAAGCAAGCAAGGACACGGATTCTGCCCACGTGGCTTGTGTGTGAGCATGTGACTTGGGCTCTGCTGGCTTCCAGTCCCCTCAGCCTTAAACTGCAGAACTAGTCAGCCCTGCCAAGCATGAGCATGACTCAGCAGGGCAAGCAGTCTCTGAATCAAGTCTCTCCTTCTTCAGCCTCTCTGCACAGAGCCGTTCACCAGCAGGACGGGAGGCAAACCCAGAGGGGCAGCTGAAAAGGCAGATTAGCATTTGGCTGGATCTGGGGTGTTAGACGCTCAAGACACCCCGAAGGGATTTACAGAGCAGTGAGCTAGCTGGTGGCAGTGTTGGGACCGTTCAGCTAAGTGGAGCAAGGACTAAGTGCTCTGCGGTATCCCCGAAAGAGCCTGGACTGTTAGACTTTGCTTCACTGCTGACAGCAGGAGCATGAGCCAAGGCACAGGGTGTAAAACAATGTACGGTGGGAGCTTTAACTCCCACTCGGACGGCAGCCACCAAGGAACAAGTGACGGCGCCTTGTGTCCCAGGCAGAATTCACCGCCCAGGAGGGGGGAGAGTTAGGCTTCCCACGTGGGAAGGAATTGTTGTTTGTGAGCAAATGCTGCTGGGGGAGGAGACCAATCAGCAGATCCCTGGCCAGGCACCTTTCCCAGCCAACACCCTTCGGTCTCGAAGCTCTCCTAGCTCTCTATGGCCCCTCTTGCCCTTTGAAGAGGAGGCTGGGATTGTTCTCTGCTCTGTAGCCAGCAGTCTCGTCCATGAGTATTTAACGGAGGCCAGGACCCTGGGCAGTCTCTAGAGGCAGAGAGCCAGGGAGACCCAGAAGGTCCCGTTTGTAACCAGGAGCCTCCTTAAAGAAACTCCTTTGTATTCATCATAACAAACTCCCACTGCTTCTGTACTAGGAGTGATGTAACGCTACAGCTGCATTCCCTCCAACGTAGCCCGTAGGCAAACTTTCTACCTCGGGTCCCTTTATCTGTGTTTGCAACCACAGAAGCTGGCACGGCCCCATGGGGCAACTGGCCCAGTAATAATACTTTGGAGGGCTATATCATTGCCAAAACTTTAATCCTCCCAACTCCCCTGGGAGGTACTGCCAGTATTATCTCAGTTTTACAGATGGGGAAACTGAGGCACAAAAAGGGGAACTCACTTTCCCAAGGTCCCATAGCAAGTCAGTAGGAGAGCTGGGAATAGGACACAGGAGTCTTGGGCTTTAACCCAAGGTGATATTTTTTAAAATGCAGGAGCCTTCATTCCCTAATATCAGTACCAGTATAAACCGCAAATCCTGGCACCGCATTTAAACCCATCTCCTTTCTGGTCACTCACTATGGGGCTACCCACTGGGCCTTCTTTTGACCTGACCCTCCAGTAGGCAATGATTTCAGTCACCAGCTATACAAGAAATGTGCAAAACGTGCCACAAAAGACAAGAAGAAAACACGTCCCCGACATCCTTTCTAGGAGGAGCGAATTGGTGTAATGAATGGGCTGAGGAGCAGTGGGGTAGCTACAGGTTTGTCAGCAATAAGCCATTTACTTTACAAATCCTATACAGAGGATTACAAGCTTGCTGCAGGCAATGCTTTTGATGGAATGGTTTTTTTTCCCAGTGACATTACAGCACCTTCCACAAAGAACATTTGTCTGGTGTATTTAATTTAGCCAACGAAAACAGGTCTGACCAATAATTCAGGGTGTGTGTGTGTCTCTATATATAATGCTGTTGTGTTTCTTAAACCCAACAGGTTCCGGCAAAATATGGTGTCAGTTCAGTGACAGAATGAACCTGTCAGCTGTATGTATTTCACATGCACTATCCCACCCGCCCATGCACGCATACACACAAACACGTACAGGCAAAGGCATTTGATGGATGGGATGATTTGAAGGTTTTGACAATAGCATTTTGTTGTGGGAAAAAATGATTTTTTTAGAGAGTTTCAGATAAATGAACGGAGTTTACTGGCGTGTGGGGAATGCAGAAGGCGCCGGAGAGTCGATGATTTGTGAGGTGAATGGCAAATGCAGAAGACCGTTTTTAAAGTTAAGTTGGAGAGGCTCAAAGCAAATTTGTTCTTCACATTCTTTGCCATTAGTCAAAAAAAGCTTTGATTTGGAACTGGGAGATGGAGACACAGAGGGGAGGAAAAAAAGAGAGGAAGAGAGAAATAAGGGACTGCAGAAGAGCAGGCGGCAACCTGATCTACTGAATGGGACACAAAAGCAGTAGTCCAGAGACTTGGGTTCTAGTCCAAGCTCTGTCAGTCACTTTGGACATGTCCCTTCACCTCTCTCTGATTCCCCTCCCACTCTTTTTCTTGACGATTTACCTTTGTGTTTTCTTCCATGCTGCCCCTCATGCATGGGAGGAGCTGCCCATAAACATCTCCTCCTTAAAACTCCCCTTTGCTGTGACATCTACAAAAATCTTGGCCATGGCAATTGGCCTATCATGCTGACCAGTGTTGTCTCATTGTTTCCTTGTGCTCCTCCATCTGTTCGTCTAGATTGTAAACTCTTTGGGGCAGGGACTTTTTTTTGTGTCTATTCAATGCCTAGCACAACGGGTGCTACCACAATAAAAAGAGTAATAATAAAATAATGATGAGTATTTATAATGTACATTCCTTGGATCAGGGACTGTCCTGTTGTGTACATGCAGTGCCTAGAGCAATGCTGCTGTAGTATGTAATATATAATTAATAGAAATAAAATGGAGGAGAGAGGCTTGGTGGAGGGCAGGGGAAGAGAGACTTATGTGTCATCACTGCTAAAGGTTGAAAAATGCCTAGTGTTTTAATCCCTGAGTAATTTGAGGAGACCAGGGCTGGCCTCTCAGGAGGTGTCCCAATTTAAACAAGGTTAGGCCTGGTCAATAATTATGTGGGAGATGCTGACAAAAAGTCAGGACCCCGCAGGAGGTGGTGATGGCAATACAATAGATGGGTGCTCTTCCTTCATGCCATTTCAATGAAGCCAGCACTGGAAAGGATTCAGCTGTCTTTCATTCATACAGAGTAGGTTCATGAAAGCTACTCTTAGAAATTCCAGTCAACTATAGAAACGGTCACGCACATGCTGTATCTCCCCTTCACAGTGTATCATTATTGTGATTTATATTACACTACTCACCTGCAGCCTCCAACTGATATTGGGGCCTCATAGTGCCAGGCACTGTACAGACACCTAGTAAAAGCTCACAGTGGAAATAGAAAAGACAGAGAAAGGATCTAAGGAAGTACTGTCACCGTTTTACAAATGGGAAACTGATGGATTTCAATGACTTGCCTGAGGCCATGCAGAGAGTCAGTGGCAGAGCCTGGAATTGAATTAACATACCAAGAATCCCAGTCTAGTGTCACAACGACAAGCCTATCCTTCCTTTCTGTCATTGTTCCTCTTGTAAACCTACCACTGAAGGTTTCTGTCTAAAAATTGTGTTTATTCCGTTGTATTCCTCTTAAGCATCATGCAATGGGTTAAACTGGGCAAAACCGAGACTCACTCTTTCATTAAGAACACTTATTCCCAGGTGAAATGAGTTGGGGGTTTACAGTCTCAGCAGAGGGACCAAGGGCTGAATAAGCTCATAGAGACTGAACTGCCCTCTTGCTGGTCATTTCAGATGCAGTCTGTAGACCTGATCATTTAAAATTAAGTGTGTGAGTGTAAGTGCTTTGCTGGAGCAGAGCCAGTAGGAATATTGTGCATACCCACCCTCTTTCCTTACAGGAATTCTAGTTGGCTTTGTAGGATGAATGCTGTTGTTCAAAAGTGAACTCTGATGGGATGAAAATAACTGCAGAGGGCTGCAACGGATCCTGGCTAATTAGCATTCAGCACCACGGCCAGAGCAGGAAAGAAAGATTGAGAGACACAGAGAGAGAGAGAGCGTCTATGCTCCCCCGTACTAAGTGGCACGTAGAGCAGCAAAGCATAGTTGTTGGAAGGAATAGTGTTATCTGTGCAGAAAAAGCAACGTCCCATGGGGCCACCTCTGTTGTTCCCCACTCCCATTTCATAATAGCAGAAGCATCCCGTGCACACGCTCGGAGCAGGCAGGTATGTGGCCATCTCAGGGTTAATGAGCACAAGGGTCAAGTTTGCAAGGCTAGGCAAAAAAGAAATAATTTGTTATGCAGCGGAGAGGGAGGAAAAATAGAAAAATGAAAGAAAAGGGAAAGAGAAAACAGAAGGGTGAGAGGGGTTTAAAATAAATATTCCAGGAAGAGTGGAAGCAAGAAATTAAAGTCATTGTAACATCAACACTAGGTTGAAAATGTAAAATAAAATCAACTTAAGACATTTTATGGTCTGTTAAATCAGATGATGAAAAGCATTTTGCATGGAAATGATTTTGTATTACTGATCATTGTTCACTGAGAAAACAGACCGATACCAAATGGAATTAATACAACAGAACGGAAAATTGCTAATAAAAAAAATTCCCTGCAGTTAGATTTTCACAGCCTAATTATTCACAGTATTAGTCACTAATGTCCTGAGACATCCCTGCTGCAAATAATGGAAGTAGGTCCACGGATCTGAGTGGAGATAAGCGACCTGAATTGTTTGAAAGTAATTAATAAATAATAAAAATAATAATAATAAATAATAATCCTTTGCTGTTCTATAGTGCCTCCAATTCATGGATCTTAAAGAGCTTTACAAACATTAATTGATGATTCCTCATAACACCACTGTGATGCAGGTAACTTAATGCTAGACTATCACATCAAGGAGTGAATCAGGCAGGGCGGCAACATGATTCAGTATTTAGAGGCATGGGTCAAGGAGTCAGCATTTCAGGTTTTAATTCTCACCTTTCACAGGGTGTAGAGACTTTAGCACAGACCTGAGAAGTAGGGGCATGTGTGTATGTATGTACGCTATTGGTTAAGGTAACGGACTAGGAGCCAGGACATGTGAATTCTATTGCCAGCTCTGCCACTGACTAACTTTGTGTTCTTGTGCAAGTCATTTACCTGTCTGGGCCTCTACTTCATCATCTGTAAATGGGATTAATAATATTTCCCTACCTTTGTCAGTTGCTTTGAGAGTCTTTAGTGTGTCTTTAGTCTTTGAGTGGCCCTAATAGCATCCTTATGCAAGAGGACAAGAAACTCACTTGTGGTAGGTTTCAGCTGGCCTGACCAATTGAGTGTACCCCAACTCACTAATGTTATAATCTATATCTAAAAGGTATTGATGTAAGATATCGATAGAAAGCTGATAACATACTGATCATTAATATTATGTACAGAGGACAAATTCAAAATTACTGACATACTAGGAATTATGTTCTTAAAGTGTGTCTTCCAGGCAAGGTTGAAGTTACCCCCACTCTAAATAAAGGAACGTGGTTCTGCCACACAGAAGGTACTTTCAAGGTACGTTAAGGGACAGTGGGAATGCAATTTACATAAAAGGTAATCAAAGCATCAAGGCGAAAAGGGGAGGAGATAACTACTCAGCATCATGGCCGGGGGAGGAGATTGTAGGAAACAGATCCCATTTGCATTTTAGCAAACGTCAGTAGGCTAAGAAACCAGCATGAAACGTCCTTCACCTGGAGGCCCCATGGCTCCTTCCTCATAGCTTGAATGCATTTTACTTGGGGGGAGGGAGTAACCGACTGAAGAATCCATTTCAAAGGTTCACTGGACTGTAAAAGAGAGGGGCAATGAACCCCAAATTATCTTTCACCTAAGAAAACAAAGGAACTGAGCGAGCACTTTGGACTTTGTGAGAGATCCTGACCAGAGTGGTGGCCAGCCATCTTGCTGGAGGGTAGTTTGCTAAGGAAACTACCTTGAACAAAGGCTGCAGCTTGTTGAGTTAAATCTTAGCCACTAGAAAGCATTTTTCACTTTTATTTGCTTGTAACCATTTCTGTCACTCTCCTTTAATTCACTTAAAATCCTATTTTCTTTTATTAATAAACTTGTTTTACTTTCAATGTAAACCAAACTAGTGCTGTGTTTGAACTGAAGTGATTGCTA
The DNA here is from genome assembly GCF_026122565.2 of Emydura macquarii macquarii. Lineage (NCBI taxonomy): Eukaryota > Metazoa > Chordata > Testudines > Chelidae > Emydura > Emydura macquarii. Next base: position 5,323,584 of record NW_027133607.1, on the reverse strand, counting down.
ATGCCGATTAAAATGATAAACTATGCTTTTTTTTTCTCTTTAGAGGAGAAAAAAACCTTATTATTCATCTGAATTGTCCAGGAAGGGGCTGGACATTGCAGAGCACACAGGAAAATTTGGCACTGGGGAGTTGGTGGAGTCATCTTGCCAGTTTAACCAGAGCTGGTATGTAGCTGAGTGCGGCTGGGATGTGACAAGCAGGCTGTTGGAGTCAGAGTGTCGCGTTCAGAGCTGCTTAAGACACAAACACTCAGTGCATGTTTGTTGGTGTTCAGGCTGTAAGCCACAACAGCAGAGCATTAAGGCTCCCACAGTCAATGGCAGCTCCTCACTGGTCTGAGGACAGGCACATGACATCCCAGCACAAGGCACCGATGAAAATGCAAACACGCCCTGACCCAGAGAGGCCACCTTTAAGGAGTCAGAGGGATGTTCAGACTCCATAGCTGAGGGATTCCCAAACATTTTCATAGTGTGGACCATAATTTAATAGATTGTTTGCATTCCTGACCAGGCAGATGACATCCTCTTCCATTCCATTCATGATCCCCACACACTCCCAGTCAAGCAAACCACCTCTCCACCCATTCGTAACTGCTTTGATCACCTCCCCTCCCATTGCCAATTGTGCAGTGCCTTTTGCAATCCAGTAACATCCTTGACGAGACAAAAGCAAATACCTACATGGAAGAGTGAGAAAAGTATTCAAGGTATTTGTACCTTCTTTTAAATCTGGTCAGCAGCTGGGACTATGGAGGAGGAGCCTGCTCCGTGTAACCATCTGGCTGTCCACATGCTTCATGGACCATTGTTTAAGAACTTCTACCAGTCCATTCAGTCCTTGGTTTATCTGATGAGATTATCAAAAAGGGGAGCCCTGGAAGCTGGACTAAGGGCCACCAACTCATTTCACATGGGCCACCGAGCACCTGTCTCAGGGGCAATGCCTTTCTTTCATCCAAATAGGGGGAGGATTGTTGGGATTGAGCTATAATACAACATTTTTATTCTGCGCAGGTTCCAGAGGAGAATTTTGCCTTTAGTGCTTTGCACTGAAGAATTAGATAAACAGAAGAGGAGTCACTTTTTAAAATGCTTTGTGAGCCTGCAGTCTTATCACCCTGTGCTCTGATCCTTTCAGCTCTTGCTAACTACACAGGCTGAGTCAGTATACAGATCGCTGCCTGCCAAAAAATACCCAATGTGCTGCAAAAGGCGGTGCCGATACTTCAGGAGATGGCATTCGCCTGCATGGTATTCTGGGCGTTTTGATACAAGAGATGCCATCTCACAGATGAGATTAAAATACACGATATTCCTATCTCTTGTGGCGAGAGATCCCGTGGCATACTTTGCAGGAGAAGAGGTATTAACTCTGGTGTACTGGCCAATTTCCAACTTGAATAATTACATTCTACCACCCTAAATTCCCCTTGCAATCTCAAATGGATACAGCAATCTTCCACACTCCCTCTACCCTGCTGTGTGCTGTCAAACAGTTCATGTGATCCATCTCAGAAGTGTGGGGGCTATGTAACGCTTACCCTAAATTCCTTTAGGCAATATATCTCTTATCTACCTCACAAAAGTCGGGAGGCTCCGTGAGGTATGGCCCAATCCTGTTCTCATTTAAATCAATGGCAACACTCACTTTGACTTCAGTGGGAGCGGATTGGGGCCTTCGTGTTTAGGTTTAAGGTTCTTGGATGCAAGACACTATAGAAAGGGAAAGTATTATTGTTCTATACAGGCACAACTTTTCCCTTACATGCAATCACCATATTGTCTGCCTAAGAGATGCTCGTTTTATTTAAACAAGTCTTTATGGGATAGGATTTGACATGGAGTTGTTATATCCAAATCCCTTCCTCACCTTGTATTTGAGTTTTAAAGCCCACAAACCATTCTCACGGGAATAAAAACATTTCTGGAGAATGACTCTTCTTTTTTCTCATCACACCAGCACAGATAGGAGGGAGGAAGTGGGGCGAGGGGGATGAGGAAGAGGTAAGTATGGTAGGGGGAGAAAGGTGAGCTGAATGGATTATCCTCTCTCTATCTACAACTATGATTTCCCATCCCATTCACCGAGCGATGAGGCTCTCTCTGTAACTGACTTTACAATCAAACACCTGATTCTAGTCTTCGGGCTAAACTGCAGGTGGCTCCAGAATGGGAATGCAAGAGCCCAGGGCCAAGTTCAGTGCCAGCAGAGTCAATGAGAGTCTTTCCATCAGTGGGTCAGTTGCCCCAATTGTAACTTGCTTAGGACATTGGGATTCAAGCCCTGTGTGCCTGGAAAGTGCCATGGGTTCTTTGATGAGCCAGCGTGGCCAAGACGGCAATTTAATGTCTCATTGTTAACCACATTTTCATCTCAATCATTTATGTTAATAAAAGTGGGTGATCAACCCTGGACCGAAGGACCGGCATGAGGCCTGGGCACCTGGTGGAGCACAGGTCTTGTGCTCGGCATCTGCACAGGTGAATTACACCAAATGATCCCTGTTTTCAAACTCATGCACCAATGTTAAGGAGAGCAATTTTGTATCTGTGTGCTCAGGTTGGCATGCAGACATTCATAGAGCTAGTCTGCGTACATAAGGACAGGATGCTGCTCCACTAAAGTTAATGGAAGCTTTGCCATTGATTTGAACAGGTACAAGGTCAGACCCATAGGCCAGAGCAGAGCACCCAGATTTGTGACTTGGCACCCGAGCCGGAAAAGAGAACCCTTCGTATTATCTCTTCTGCTCCGTGCAGCATGTATTCCTTCCATGCTTTTGCAGCACGTCTTCCTTTCATGCTTCTGAGTGCATTTTCAAGTACAGCTGAAGCCAGACATCAAATTTAATTTTGATTGATCTGAGTTATTAATATACTTGATTGCACAGGTGCTGGCTAAAGGGGGCTAAAAAGTGATCTCTGACCCACTGTAATGAACTAATAGAGTTTGCATTCCAACTTTAGAAAAGAAAGCAAGATAAATCATAAATATATTCATGTTTTCTACCCACTCCAATTGATTAAACACCCTCTGATTTATAAACAAAAGAGTGAGAAGGAATTCTTGGAGTTCCTGGTCCAATCATTAATGAAGAATACTTCATTGTTGCTAGAAATACCTTTCAGTTTGATTCCTCAGAACACAGAAGCACCATCAGCTGCCTAGCATGGAATTTTTGAAAGGTCAAGCATTAATCATATTTTGGAATGCTGATAAAGTGTATTTTCATTACTAGAGGGGGAAAAGGAAATAAAACAATCAAGACTGCATTTAAAATTTGCCACCAAATTATTCAAAGCAAGAGAAAACCAATTTCAAACGGACTTAGAAACGGAGACCTCGATTCTCCAAATGATTGGTGATCATTTATTATTGCTATTTATTACTTTTATCCTCTAAAGGCACCAACAAAAGCACTGTGCATAGTTGTAGTAATAGAAGACGCCTTCCTGGCAGAGCTGGCAGTCTAAACAAAGAGTGGGAGGGGGAACAGAAGCAGAGAGGTGGAGTGACTTGTTCGAAGTCACATAGCAGGTCAGTGGGAGAGCTAAGAACACACCCAGGTCCCTTGATTTCCAGTCCAGTGTTCTAACCATTGGACCATGAGCTGTGGAACTGAAGGAGAAGTGAGTGTATGGATGCACATGTCAATTATACTTGGTACGTTATTTTAGGCACATACAATTATTGCCACACTCCTCTAGGATGGTTCTGCTCCACCCCACTCAAATAGGAATTATCTGAGGCCATCTAGCTAAAAGAGCTGACAGAATTTTGTCATGATAGTTGGGACCATTGAGCATCTTAAACCGGAGGCAATTACTAAAGAAAACAGTTACATGATCTACAGACACAAACAAACAGGCTTCTCAACTGTGACCTGAGATCCCCTCAGCGCTAACAGGCCCCTGGGCACTGGCCTGTCGGGGGGCGCCAGGCCAGCCCTTCACCACACACAGGAGGCTGGGGACGCAGGAGGCTCTAAGGGGCACAGAGCATCCTGCGCCCCCTCTGTGTCGTGAAGGGCCAGCCTAGCACCCCCCCAGGTTGGAGGGGTGAGACTGCCTTGGTGCCAGGCTGTGGGGCTGGAGCAGCAGGTAAGTGTGGGGCGGGGGGCAAGGTGGAGGATGCAGGAAGCTCTGAGGGCACCACTCAGCGCCTCCCCCCCCCATGCGTCATGAAGGGCCAGCCCAGCCCATGTCCCCAAGCCATTGGGTGTGGCCGCCCCATCCAAGCCAGTGCCGGACTGTGGGGATGGAGCGAGAGAGGTAGGCACTGCATGGTGGGTAACTGCGAGGGGTGGGCAGCAGAGCCAAGCCTGTATTTGCACCCCCCCGAGCCTCACGCCCCTCCCCCCCGCAGGTACATATCCCCCTCTCCTCAGGGCAGCTGGGGGGCGGCGCCGGGACCCCTCCTGCCCTTCACAGGGGTGGGGCGTGTGAGGCCTGGGGGGGACATGCAAATGTAGGGTTGACCCCCGGGCTCCGGAGACCCTCAGTACGCCATTGCCAACTTGGCCTCTTTGCTAAGCCCACCAGGTTCTTCTGTCAGGGAGATCTCGGCATCTTGCTTCCAGGAGAAACCACGAGACGGGTTCCAAAGCTCCTGGGATGGTGACAGTCTGTTTCTCTTTTGTTTTAATGCTAGCTCACTCAGGTAGCAGGATAACCAGCTGCTTTCATTCTGGATGAATTACTTCTTCCTGCAAGAACTGCTGTAAAAAAAGCCTCCTGGGAAAAAAAACCTGCACAGCTTGTTCAGTGCTACTTCAAGGAACCTTGGCATTCTGGGTAATGACTTTCAGAGAAGGGGAGCAGACATGGAAAAACAATCTATCTCTTCTGATGAGCAGTGGGAGAATTGGAAGAAGCAGCAACCCAGATACCCATGAGGCGGTAAAATACACAACTGCTGCACAACGGAGGGGTTCCTGGCTGAGATGGTGTTAAAACATATATAGTGGTGCGTGTGCTTATGTACAAAGACAAAATGTTACCTGCCACGGTGGGGCTCATTTACAAAGGAGATGAGACAGATCTATGGCTGACAGGACCTTCGTGGCAGGAGAGCATCCAGAGCGGAATTACTGACAGGCAGCTTGGGAGAATATACAGTTTTCTTTTCTTTTCCTTTTCCAAAACCAGCGAGATGTTACCTGCAGTACTGTTATCATCTCTGGATATCCAGAAAAACTCATTCTCCGACCCAAAGACAATATGTGCAGTGCAAACGTGCGTACACACACACACACATCAATGCCTTAGGTTTGTAATCCACTGCTCAGTGTGTGTTAAATATTCCTCTCTGGGCCCGATCCACAGTGGAGGTGAGTTTGCTACATCTGCTTGCTGCAGTAGTTTGTTCTTTAGTGGATGGTCTTAAACCATGGAAGTCCTTGGTTCAATTCCTGATGAGGCCCGAGATGATGATCATTGCCAAAGTAAGAGTTCCCCACGGATTTAAACTGTGATAGGCCTCAAATACATGGCACCGTTGGTTGTATGTTACACAGACCACTCGGTGCCTGCTTCACAGATGATATCTACAGCTGCCAGCTAAGGGATTTATAGCCTCTCAGCTCAAACTGTAGCAGATCAAACGCCACTCTTTAGGCCCCAGTGATGGCCGAGATCATGGCTGTCACTGTGACAAAATACTAGCCGTCACTGAGGTAGCCATAGGATAGAGAAAGCTGTAGGCTTAATTGGAAGAAATTAACCAGCTTCTGTTGGGGAGATTGGGATTACTGACACATGGGTGGCAACAGGAGGATGTATAACTGGAGAACGAGGAGGTGGGTGAGCCGGGGGAAAGAGAAGGCTGGGTGCAAGTTTCTGCCTGCTGTATACCTGTGTCACGTTCTCTTTTGCTTGGAAAATGGAAGAATAAATGTACACATGGTGAAAGGGAATCTGCCTGGGTGTGTTTGTGACCAAGAGACCATGAAAACAGGCTAGTCAGTGCTGAAGAGGGACCCAGTGACAGTTACAAACACCCATAATTATATGAGCATCATTCTTTGAAAATAATTTGATCTACTACAGGGAGCAGTTCTGCATGGGGAAACAGGAAGGACTAGATAGCCAAATAGGCCATTATCGATCAGTAACTTCTCTGCCACTATTCTGTAACTCTGTATTAATATAGGGATTTAGTTAGTTAGTTTTAGGTGTGCAGAAAAAAATTACTGCTCTTTATCATCAAAGTGGCTTGAGCGCTTGGAATATAAACATTACACCGGGCAGGAGAAAGGGGAAAATTTCTTAATGGCCTTTGACGTCTAGACCAAAAGCAATAAACAATCATGCCATCCCATGCAACTCATCATAATGGCATTATTCTGGAGAGAACTTGTCATGGGGGTTGAAAATGGTTCTTTCACCTTTTTAAACATAATTTGATTACCTCATTATCCCATCAGAAAGGGAAATGCTTGCAGCCACGGCACATGCTAATGGCTTGTTGAATGAGCTTTGATTTTTTTTTATGGCTATTGGAATCAGTCAGGAGTTGTATATTAGCTTGTTATAATTGTCCCAGCAGAGGCACGCCGATCATTTTATTATCACGTGGAAAGAAAATGTATATGTTTTATTTGGTAATCTCATAGTAATGGCTCTGGCTGTGTAACAACAGCCACAGGAAGCTGAACTGTGGCCTAGCGTCCTACACTCTCCTTCAAGGATGCAGAAGGCACAGCGTGCTGGAAGCAGCAGGTGAATGACGTTTGGGGTTAATGTGCTGCAAAACCCTCGGTTTTCATATTTAGCACCGGTGAGAAGGAGCAGAGAGGCACGGCACCGGCAGTAGCGGCAATGCAGGTTTCCACCACATGCCACCCTCACCACCATTCTCTTGGGTGACCACCTCCAAGGTGGAGAGTGGCGCTCAGTTTCCATGGCCCATTGGTCCTTGGTTTCCCTGCTGAGGCTGCCAAGAATCTCCGTGGCTAGGTGTTAATCAGCCACCCTTAAAAAAGGCACAGCTGATTCAGGTTACAAAATTCCATCTGCTCAGCAGAGTTCTCATGCGCTGCTCTTTCCGTCGGTGCCCGAAATGCAGCAGTTGGATCCTGATCAACAGAGTTGCCCAGGGACTGACTCAAGGTACCCGAGGGACCAGCTAGTGCTAACAGGCATTTTAGGAGTTAATATAGTAGGTCTCAGAAGAAGACCGGCCATCTGTGTGACTTGCAGGTTATCGCTGATAAAACACTTCCCTCTGGTGCAGCCACACAGGCCTCCTGTTCGGGCCTGAGCCACAGCCTGACTCCACGAGCCCCTCGGCACTGCCTGCTCCAGCCCACACCACTGTCCACTGCAGCGTCACGCAGCTCCCTCAGCACTCCCTGTTCTGGCCTTAGGGTTGCTAGGGGGCTGGTTTTCAACTGGAAAGTACTACTGACCGGACACCAAAGGTCCCGTTACCCGAGGAACCGTCCGCAACGCGCGTCCGTTCCGCCACCGGGAGGGCGGGGAAAGCAGCTGCGGCTGGACCTGGAGGAGAACTCAGAAGCTGCCTGGCTCCCGAGGAGAAAGGTACCGACGCTCGAGGAGAGCTTGCAGTGTTTGAGAAGCGGGGCCGGTGGTCGGGCTTGCCGTCCAGTCCCCCTTCTCAGTCTCCGTGCCCCACCCCGAGGGTGCTGCCCCCCATCCTGCGCCAGTCACTCCTCCACCCCCAGAGTGCATTTCTCCCGCCCCCACCCTGAGCCAGTCACCCCGCCCATCCGGATTGTGGATTTCCCTCCCCCATCCCGTCCCAGTCATCCTCCATCTCTAGAGCCCTGCTTACCTGGGGAGGGAGGGAAGTGGAGAGAGTAGCGAGCCACAGGGGCAGGGGAGAGGAGCTAGCGGGGGTGGGGCCTTGGGGGAAGAGGCAGGGCAAGGGGTGGGAGAGGTTCCCGCGCTCAATATCCGGTTTTCATGCATTAGAAAGTTGGCCACCCTGGGACTGGTTTGCCCCACAGCCCCATTGTAGCAGAACTGGCTGGCTCCCCCTGCAGAGAGAGGAGAAAACAAAGGGAGAATAATAAAGGAAGAGAGAGCGCTTGACTGCTCTGTACTGAGGGAGACTCCGTCCTCTCCCCCTTCGCACTGGACAGCCCTCAACACAGGCGATGCTGCCTGAGCAGCACGGAGCAGAGAGGAGCTGAGGCTCCCGTAGGGCTGTGAGGGCAGGGGCAGGGCCCCTCCCAGCTCAACGAGGAGGCAGAGAGAAAAGCGGGCAGGGAAGCTGGGCTCCAGGCCATCAGCCAAGTAGCTGCTACAAGAAGGCCCATAGAACCAGGAAGCCCCGAGAGCTGCCTTTAACTCACTGAGGCAATCGGTAGGAAGGTGAAATTAAAGCCGGGCCTGGAAATGAGCCGACGTTATTTCCCAGGGGCAATGGAGATGCTGTTTCCCAGAATCCCTCTGAAATTCTTCAGCTTTGCCGTTAAATCAGCCTGGGCAGAATGGGCAGGGCAGCGTGGGCAGCTCTGTGTGCACCACCACGGCTGGCTAAGCCGATTGCTGAGTAGCACAGTTATTCCCTGTGATTTGTATGGCAGGGGGACAGGAAGGATGGGCCGGTGGTCAGACTAGCCTAGGAGTTGGGAGACCCGGGTTTATATTCCTGCTGTATAATGGGCTTCCTGTGTGAGCGGGCGGCAAGTCCCCAGCCGTGGGGAGGGGAGACGGACATGCATTAGCCCTGCTCAAGCTGACGCCCTTCCAGTAGCAGTGCGTCACAGGCCAGCTGCCGGAGGACGTACCCGGGGGGTTGTGGGCAGGCAGCAAGTGCCAGCACAGCCGTACGCTATTTTTAGCTCAAGCCGAGGTAGTGCCTCTGTCTGCCCACCCTCCCCGCTGCGGTGTAAACATACCTGGAGCACCGGGTTTACAGTGGCGCCAGGCCCACACACACTCAGGGCCCATTAAGGCTCCGGCTCCGCGTGGTCTCTGCAGCCTGGCCCCTGAAGGGCCCCACCCACGTCTAGGGCCAAGCCACTTGGGATCAGGGCAGAGACCTGGCCCGTCTCAGCCAGTGGGAGGGGACGGGGGGCCAGCGCAGGGGGCTCAGCCGGGCCCCACCAGGCAAGTGGGTCCTGAGGGAGCCCGGTCCGGCCTGCCCAGCTGATTGTGCCGCTCCCAAGGGGCTGGCGTGATCCCTGGCCCAGGACCGGCCCCGGCCCCGACCATGCTGCTGGCTCAGCCCAGCGCACATGGTCACCTCCCAGCGGGGCCGGCGAATGCAGCCGGGGCCGGGGCGTGGGTCTGTGGGGTGGCGCTGGGCAGTGGGGGAGGTTTGTGTGTTTTGAGGCTCTGGGCAGTGGGGGATCTGTGTAGGGTGGTGGGGCGGGGGGCACTAGGCATAGGGGTCTGTAGGAGGGGGGTGGCATGCAAGGCACTATGCAGTTGTGGTGGGAAGCTTGTGGGGGAGACTCTGGGCGGGCGGGCACTGGGCTTGCTGAGCAGGGGGCGGTGTGGCACGGTGCACGGCGTGGGCCAACTCCTGAGGGGAAGGGGCACACTGACAGCACAGGGCCGGTGGGCCAGTGTGTGTCTGGTGGCTGCCGGTTTGTAAACAATGCCCTCGCACTGGGCTGAGCGGAGCTGGGCCACCCCCACTGCACCGTGCCCCATTGCCCACGGCCAGCCCCTTGATCTGAGGACCGACCCCCCCCACTCTCCCACTCCATGCCCCGTTGGCCCCATGTAGCTCCACAAATATGTCTGGCACCAGGCCCACAAAAGGTTAATCCCGCTCTGCCTGAGCATCTCTGTGCCCTAGTTCTCCATCTGTAAAATGGGGATAATAGCACGGCTCTGCCTTCCTGGGGTGTTGTGAGGATACATACATTAAAGATTGTGAGACGCTCACACACTGCAGTACTGGGGGAGGTCATATGAGTACCATAAATAGTCATGCCTGGGTCCGTCTGGAGATCAGGGCCAAACACCCAGGCCGCTAATGATAAATAGCAGCCATTAAGTACAGTATTTTCCCCCTTTTGTCACCCAATAACGATAACATTTCATTCCCCCTACACCCAAAACTTCCATATGTTTTAAACAAAACAACCAAAATGTTCATACTGAGATCGCGGGTAACGAGCCTTGAAATAAGAGCTGCTCGTTCTGTCTCATTCTCCGATAGACCCATACATGGCAATATCCCTCCCTCTGGAACTTCAGACCATTGCCTACACCTGCATTAACAGACATAGCCCATCCTGTAAGGAGTCTTTTCCCACCTCTGTGTTATGTGATTCTATACCTAATGTAAGCAATATTCAAACAAGAAAAGGTCATCTGGCCCAATATACCTTTGTGACACTGTGTCTGAAAGCAGCACCCCAGAACCCCGATATTCACCACGGTCATATAACTATGATATGTGTTGTACAAAGTATGCCTTGTGAGGTACCATTTTCAAAGTCTTAATCTGCTAAACATCTGATCTTGTTGAATTGTATGTGCAATCGTTCTCCATGAAATATTGCTGGATATGTTACCAGAACATGTTGTGGGAAACACCCACAACCCAGCCTTTCAGGTAGAACAGTGGAGTAACCAGACATGCTGGTGGCCCATTAAGGGGAAGCCACTCTCCCAACCCACATCCCTGGAGACTTCACAGAGGAAGCATGTACGCAATGAGACACTTCTTAACCAGCGGGGGGTGCCCCCTCCCATCACATGCATGGACCTTTCCAGCAAGCTGGGAGAAGCTATAAAAGGGGGTACTGACTCCCCTACAACTCAACACCCGAAGGAACATCTGGAAGACAAAGGACTTGGAATGGGGGTCGGGGAACCCAGGCTGCAAAGCGGATGCAACCTGTGTAACAATAATCTGTAAATCTGCTTGCTGACTCAAATTCCGTTCGGTGCATAAGAACTGAGATTGCAAAGTTCTTTTTATTTCCTTGGTAACGACCATTGTGCTTATAATCACTTAAAATCTACAGTTCTGTAGTTAATAACTGGTTTATCATTTTACCTAAAACAATCTCAGCTCGGCAACAAAGCTAGTGTATATCCTCCCCACACTGAGGGGAGGGGGCGGACTAGTTAATGAGCTTACACTGTACTCTCCTCTGTTCAGTGCAAGATGGTATACTTCTGTAGTGCTGGGCTTGGGAGCTGTGGGGGAAACTGACTGGTGCCTTTCTGTATGGTTGGTCCATGAGTTGTGAGAGTAAGCCACTATAGAAATCCAAAGTATTAGTTTATGTATGAACTCTTTGCTTCCCTGGTTACTTATTCCAGTGGTTCTCAACCTTTTTTTTATTTACAGACCGCTAAAACATTTCAAATTGAGGTTGGGACCCCTTTGGAAATCTTAGACATAGTCTGCAAACCCCCAGGGGTCCGTGGACCAAAGGTTGAGAATCATTGACTTATTCCATATGTCTATTACCTTTAATGTGAGGCACTGGAGTTCTCTGAGGGCTCCCTGTCCACACCCAGTTGGCCCAAGTTTTAAATCATGCCTCCTAGTCATTGAACCATGACACCAGGATGAAAATGTATCTCAGCAAACATTATCAGCGATTTCTTTCCTAAATCTGAAGACGTCCGTTAAATCACCTCAAATTATCTCCTTTTCCGTTCAGAATAAACGCAACTCTGTTAACCTTTCCTCTTGCTTAAATGTCTAAATCACTCCAGAGGCTGCCATTTCCTCTTGCTCCATCCCATGTTTATAGAATTACAGAACTGAAATCAGACCCCTGGAATGGCAGAGTCAGGTTTTCCAAGGTTCATCACTGGATGAAGAACGTAACAGCTCTTTATTTCAATTCACAGAGCCAGGTCATGCATGTAAGAGAGACTCTCAACATCCAAGCCCTCTAACCTGAGTTTCAGCTATTCAATGGCATATGCCAGGGGTGGCCATACGTACTGACCCCCCAAAGACTCCCACCCTTGCTGGGCAGAATCCTCTAGCCCCACCCCCTGCCACAGGGCAGAAGCTCTGAGCTCCCCACCCCAGTCTGGTAGACAGAGAAGGGGTAGGGCCTTGGGGGCTCCACGAGCCACAGTTTGGCCACCTCTGGCATTTGCACTGATCAGCTCAACATTTTCTTTCTGAGTCTTATGCTTATATAGTCTGTAGTGCAGGATCTCCCAACCTGAGGGTCAGGGTCCTCTGGAGGAGAGTCCTGCTAGACAAATCTAGGAGGAACATTGAGAAGAGGAGAAGAGCAATGAGCACCAGGAAAGCTGCATGGTCTTGGATGTATCTTGCCTCCCAGAGTAGACGAGCTCCTGCACCTGCAGATAAACAGGCAAGCTTGCAACCCAGTCACGTTCGCTCTGTTTCTTTGGTGGCTGCCATTGCAACCAGCATGAAATAGCATGTGTGGTCTAACCCCATGGAGACAACAATGGACTCCTTCCTGCCCCTTCCTTCACACCCTGAGCACCGTGTCATTCTCGAGTGAGTTGTAGGAGATGGACAAGGGCAGCAAACAAATAAGAAAGTGCAGATGGACAGGGAAAAAATAAATTAGACAAAAAAGGAAACAAGAAGGATGGTTTTACGGTTAGTGTACTGCATGGGGATGTGCGGGTGACTCCCAGCTATTCCACTGACTCCCTGTGTGACCTTGGGCAAGTCACTGAATCTCTGTGTGCCTCAGTTTCCCCATCTATAAAATAGGTGTTATAATTCTTTTTTTCTATTTGACTTGGTTGGGGTTGGTCCTGCTTTGAGCAGGGTGTTGGACTAGATACCTCCTGAGGTCCCTTCCAATCCTCATCTTCTATGATTGTATGTGGCAGTGCTGTGCTGCATATTGGAGGTGTTCAGTTGCTACAGTGATGAGAGGCCATAGAAGGGGAAAAAGAAAAAATAAGTCAGGAAGGGAAAAAAGGAGATGTAAAAAGTTAGGAGATAAAAAAGCAGTTGGCAGCTGCGCTGAGACATGACACAACGGGAAATGGAGGGAGGAGGAGGACCCTCAGCCAACCCATTATAATGAGGGTCTTTGACAAAAACAATGCTGGCACCCACAGAAGTGGGGTAAGAATTTATCCAATCTCTATATTACTAATCTCTTATGTCTCCTTTGAATCAATCTATCAGGAGTCTTTTTCAGTCAAAGGCCGGAGCTGATCTTCATCCCTTCCCTAGAATGGGACTTTAATCCTGCTTTTTAATTTGGGGTCAGTTTTAGTACACAGTCCAGAATCAGCAGCTGTGTTCTCTGGTGGGTTCCAGACCTTGCGGAGATATTAATTAAGGAACACTCTGTTACCAGCAATAATATGGTCTGATCGGTGTAGCTAGTGTACTAGAAAATGACCAGATGCTGCAGGAGGGTTGTCATTTATAGTTCTGTGATAAGCTGCTGGATTTTATCAAATGAAGCTCACGGGCCACAGTGTAATGTCCTACTCCGGCAAAACTCTTAATGATGACAATGGGCCAAAAATCTAGGGGTTCTTCCTCAGTTTCTATGGAGTCCTAACTCAGGGCCAAGCCCTATGCAATGGAAGTTGCAGGTGCTCAGGACCACTCAGGATTTGGCCAGGAGTAAAGAATAATAAAGAATGAGTAAAGAATTCAAGTTTTGCCCCATTGTCAATACTCAGCTGCCTTTGGAAGCACTAGAATGTGAAGCCAACCTCATATTGTTCTATAAGGCAAATTAATACAGATATTTTACTCTCTTCTTTTCATGTACAAAGCTCCCGTTCCCAGATGTTTTGTTCACAATTTCAAGGCACTAGCCAAGAAAAATCAGTAACTGTCTGAATTGTCCATGGGTGGGTCTAAAAGCCTGGGAGATTTCATCAATACCAACAGCAGCAACTATGTGGTGGCCTCCTGGAAAGCTGTGAGACATTCTTCAAAGTATCACATCAAATTCCAGACTTAATTCTTGTGGATCACTTGGGAATTAGCTTTCCTGCTAGTTTGAGCTCTTCTTTGCACCTGACAATATTCTGGTTGGCAGGTGGTGATAATCCTAAACCATGGAGATGGAAAAGACTGAATGAGAAACTAGCAATCCAGCAGTTAGAGTCAGAATGACTAGGAGACATTGGTCCTAGTCCCACTGTAAGGAAAGATGGTCTTGTGGTTAAGACAGTGGACTAGAATTCAGAAGATCTGGATTCAACTGCACTTGAAAATCTGGTCCACAATCTCTCATTGTCTCAGCTACTCATCTCTAAAATAGTGATAACAATCTTTCCTTTCTCCCACCCTTTGTCTGCCTCATCTAGTTAGATCAAAAACTCTTCAGGGCAAGCATTTGTTCTTACTAAGTTTCTGTACAGCACCTAGCACAAGTGGGTCTCTAATTTCCATTTTGTAATACCGATAATAAGAGGAATCATTCAACCCCTCTATGCCTCACTTTTCCCTTGTGTAAAACTCAGGAGATAGCACTTAACCACTTGTGGCAACTGCCTTGAAACTCTTGAATGAAAAGTGCTACCACAAGCAAATACTTAGCGTTATTATGTGGAGCTGCAGAAATTCACAAAGGAGCTGCGGAGAAAGACCTTGCTGTCGCATTAATATGTAAAAGCTCGGAGGTGGGGCAAAGCCACTCCAGGAGGCAAAAGTCCCAGTGCAATGTCACCTTCATTGTGGCTCTCCGACCCTCCATTCAATGATTAAGTAGTTCTTCCGTTCTGCAGGGCCACAGACCCCCCGACAGAGCTAAGCCAACGGAATCCATTTTGATAACATTACTGACGTTTAAGATTAAGACCAGCAGTTTACTGTCCAAAGCCATCAAGGGATTTAGTTTGATTAAGCTGTAATTTGACATATTCATTTCAGTAGCATGGACTCCCCAGTGTGATGACCTCTGTCTTCCCAGCAAGGGGAAGACGTCGATAGGCATTTGGGTCAAAAGGTTTTTTTAGACTCAAAGAAGGTTTTTCTAGAATATGAATCTTATTTTAAATTCTTTAGATAATAAAAGTAACTTGTTTTAACTTCCAGTACAATTGATTTTTTTTTTTCATTAGCTCTTGATCTGTTTCTTTTGTGATAGCTTTTATAAAAATCAATGACTCAGAGCGTTTGGCTAGGGGATATGGAGCCTCTGGCCTCCAGGTTATGGGTTTGAAAGCATGGTAATGACTGAAAGGTGCCCTCACTATCCACTGGCCTAATGGAAATGAGTTGGCAGCATTGGTGAGCAAAAATCCATGCTACTAAGAAGCATTGTCACAACTAGCATCATAACTGGAAGTCCCTGCAGAGAGGCCAAGGACTGCGTGGGTCCTGGAGGATGGAATCTCCTCTGATTCTTATCAATGGTCCCTCCAGGGCATGGCTGAGGTTGGGGGCAGCACATGGGAAGCTTTCATTGCTGCCTGTTCAGTGGATGGACAGAGGGTTCCTGGGTGAAATCCTGGCTCTGTTGAAGTCGATGGCAAAACTCCCATTGATTTATAGAGGGGCCAGGTTTCACCACCTGTTTACAGTGCTGTCAAGCTGGTGCTTTTTACAATCAATAAGTTAATATCCAAAAAAAATTACTGTGTTATTAACTGAATGAAAACACAAGAATATTCTTGAGTTTGTAATAGTGAATCTCCACTTTCCCTAGTTCTCTAAGGCAACTTCAGAAACTAGATATCGCCCCAGATGATGAAGCGGTATACATCACACTTCTCTAAGTGGTCAATATCCCTAAATATCCTCATGTGTAAGGTACAGGTGTCATCGTAAGAAACTGTCCATCATTGTCTTGGTCATGGTATTTATAGAATCACCACAACTTAGAAGAGGGCATCCAACAGTTATGTTTTATGGTGATCAGGAATGCATCAGTGTTTAAGGGCAACCATTGTAAAAATCTCTTATGCCTCCTAGTACAAGTGCTAAGGACGGCCTACTTAAACATGAGTTGCAGAACTCATCAGTATGTGTTTGGCTTTCAATTCATTACTTATCAGTATGACATCGCTTATCTCATTGTAAGAGATTCAGCGGTCCTATAAATTTAGATGGTTAAATTTTACACATTCCAAAGTTAGCATTAAAGCAATTCAATTACCTGGAAATGTGATTGATTGAACATAGATGTTAGCATTGTGTGAATGCAAATCTCCTCCGAGCAAAACCAGTTGAACAAAAAATGTCCATTTCCAACGTAGATATATAAACTGAGACACCTGCTGATCTCTGCAGAAAACAATAAAATGATGAATGCTCTCCCCCGACTGATTTAACCATTCCCTCTCCTTCACCTCCTTTAAAGCCTATAAAAAACAGTGGACAGGTACCCAAATGCCACAGAGAGGAGCATGCTATAAATGCCTGGATAAGCGAACTGGCTGAAAAATAGGAAAGCAGTGTCACGAAAAAATTCAGAGTTTCCATTTTGCAGGCTTCCACGTGGAATAATTTTTCATTTTTTCAAAACATTTCAAATTCTCAATATTTTCAATTTGTATATTGCCCCACTTTCTCCCTCTTTGCCAGAGTTCAATAAAATCAATTACACACACACACACTTTTCATTTTTCCACTCTGTACCTTTTCAAAATTTCTCCAACTCTGGAAAAGTGACAGTGTGGCAAATTTACAGTTTCATTTTTCCTTTTGCCAGGCTGTCACTTTTCCAGAGTTGGAGAAATTTTGGAAAAAAAAAAAAGTGGCCAAAAAAAAATAAAAATCTAGACATCATTCATCTTATTGCATTCGGGTACCAAAAGAGAAAAATGAGGAGAAAGGGGAAAAATTAAAATGTCACAATATTTGGTTATAAAACTGGAAAATTAAAAAAAAAAAAGTTTACAAAAGTTTTTTACTTAAACGGTCTTTTTCGTTGAAAATAAAATGAAATGAAAATTTCATCCAGGTCTGATTGATTAGATAAATACAGAAGTTAGTCTAATAAAAGATATTATCTCCCTCACCTTCTCTCTCTAATATCCTGGGACCAACAAGGCTACAACACTGCTAACAAAAGAGATAGATAGATGGATGGATAGATAGATGGATAGATAGATATAGATGATAGATAGATGGACGGATGGATGGATGGATAGACGGATGGATGGATGGATAGATAGATAGATGGATAGATAGATATGGATTCTAGTTGCAGCTCTACCTCAAATTTCCCATGTGACCTTCAGTAATTCACTACACTAGTTTCCCTGTCTCTAAAATGGGGATAGCAATATTCACCTACCTCCCAGGTACCACTGTGAGGCCTGTAAAGTGCTTTGTGATGCTGTACTAGGCACTATAGTTCATTTGGGGCCCCTAATACATTGAGGTGGCATCTCTCTTGATATGGGGACAGAAGGATTCCAAGGGAAGCAAGGACCCGGGGCAGTTCCTTGCATCACTCATGGGAGAAGAACTCAAACACCTAAATTCCATTGGCCATTTCACTGCCAGTACCCCTGTGTATAAAGAGAGGGCAAGTTGCCAGGAAAAATGGCTGTGAGAGGGACTCTTGCAGAAATCTTGCTGAAAGTCCCAAACTATCAAGCAGGGAGAGGGATAATTAAAATATCACAAGAACACCTGATATTCTCATACAATCCTGGGCCAGCTCCGGCTCGTGAGAAAGTCAGTGGAAGTGTAGATGCTGGCTTCAGTGGGTGCATCTGAAGGACTGTTGTGGCAGGCCTGTAAGAATCCAGGAGAACAGTTATGCTAATCACAGCTCAGTTGAAATAAGAATTATTCTTTCTTTCCGAATTACTCAGTGATTGTTGCTTTCCTCCTCCTGTAACTTTGCCAAATCTGCATCCAAACCCCCTGCCCTGCAAGAGGCAAACAAATTCCACGCCACTGTGAGAAGCCAATTTCACACTATAACAAGGAAAAAACAGATGATCACAATTAACCAGACTCACCTGCTGGGTTTCTCGTCTGACTCACTCGGTAATTGGCTGCCCCTTGACTCCAGTATTTTATCAGACAGCAGAACAGCTCAACACTCTCTCCTACAAACCCCCCTTTTATTGGATACAAATGCTGATATCCAGCTCTAGCCGTGCTGTCTGATCCTCAGACTGTGGGTCCCAGGAACCCTTGCTGGTGATCTGCAGTGCAAGACAGCGTATCAAATACATGGACTGCAGACATAATTATTCTGGGCCTGATTTTCAGTGAAGAAGAGCACCTAAATCTTCCACTGACTCGGGGGTGCTCAGCAGTACTTCTGAAAATTAGGCTATATATAAAGCACACGTACGTATGCCTGGATAGCCGGGATTTGAATCCTAGTCTGCACAGAACGATGGCAGGAGAAGCTCAGACCGTGTGGTGTGCCCCAGTGCAAGTGACATGAATGCTTCAGCTAAGCAATGTTTCCCTTTAGCTAGCTGCAGTAGAAGGTCCTTTATCCTCCCTGTGGATCAGCCACAAGTGAGCAAAATCGCACACACAAATTCAATGTATTTCAGTTGGGGCAGCGGAGATGTATCCATGCGGGAATGTCTCATGGAGGTGGTGGACCCACTGCATTACCAGGTTTGCATGCAAAAAACAGCCTGGGGGGGAGTACACTCTATTCTGAGCCCAGTAAGGTGGTGTTATCGGATGCAAAAGAAGAGGATGAAAATGAGGAAGTCCCATATTTTGCGGGGAGACCGGTTTTGCTTCCCCGTGCGTCATCTCTCTCTTTCATACCAGCCAGATTGCACAGTGCAGCTTTTCCCACCTTGGTTCTGAATTCTCTTTGTTCCCACAGACTCCTGCCCTCAGTAAAAGCACCTGTATGGTTCTGTGGTTGAATATTATTGCAGTTGTGGTGCTGCTGCTGTTTCTTATCTATTCATCATCCCTTTACAGATTACCTGGAGATTTAATGTCTCCTTGATTGTAATGATCTTTTGGAATTAAGGGTTTAAAGGTGATCTTGGAGTCCCCTGCGCCTTATAGGCATTCTCGTCCCACAGACTAAAAACGGAGTAATCATCATTTATGACAGAGACAAAGATATGCTATTTAACCCTTCCTATGTCCACCTATGCTTTGTAGGCATGGAGTAGTGGTACAGAGGCATAGGAGGGTTATTTTTAGGGGGGGAGGGCTGCTCTAGATTGGATGAAATAAGAGGTGACTTGAAACTTGCCCAGGACTTTAGACAAACCAGCACAGAACTTATGTTGCAGTTTGCGGAAATTTGGTTACATTTTTTGTTGATGGTGGCTTTATATGTGACTGCATCTCCTGTTCCCAGAAAGCTGTGCTAGAGGACCCATTTCTGTGGCACTGGGCTGAAACTAAAAACGATGCCTCAGCATGCTCCACCTCTCATGCTGACACAGATACCATGGTGATGGCTGTGCTGTTCTAGGAGATGTGCTAGGTACCATAAATAGACAGAAGGGCTGGGAGCAAAAAATGTTCCTCCACCCATCACCAGAGTCCAGTCACTAAACTGGCTTACAGGAAAGCTTCAAGTATCAGCTCGAAGGAACTGGACACAGGGTCCAAGTGATTGGAGTTCAACCCAGTGGGCCACAGCAAACCACACGACTGGTCTCATGAGGTGTTTGCCTTGTGTGTAGGAAAAAGGAGGCAGGAGTCTATCCTGAGCTGCTTGGGAAAAGTCCACCTCAGTGGTGGGAGCTGGGTTGGAAGAGTCTGTCCAGGAGGGTGGAACGTTGTTAGCCTTGAAATACCGGTGGGTCCCAGCTCCCTTAAGTCTTTAGGTGCCCCTCAGATGAAGCATGGCTGGTTATTCAATGTTAAATTCTCTCCCAATGTGGTAGTTGGCAACACATTCATTCCCTCGGGAGGTGGGGAAAGGACTGTCACTTTCAGGTGATTCCCATCTCTTCCCTTTAGCTGGGGCCCAGAGTGGCACTGATGGCTGTCCCACTAGAGTTGCATTCAGGTGATTCCCATCTCTTCCCTTTAGCTGGGGCCCAGAGTGGCACTGATGGCTGTCCCACTAGAGTTGCATTCAGATTCCCATCTCTCCCTTTAGCTGGGGCCCAGGTGGCACTGATGGCTGTCCCACTGCAGTTGCATTCACATTCAGCCTGAACATTATCCTGAGTAGGGGGTTGGAGGGTGAGCTAAGTCATGGAAGCTCCCACAAAAACAGTGTGCTGATAACACCGAAGATAACAATCATAGAATCGTAGGACTGGAAGGGACCTCAAGAGATCTTCTAGTCCAGGCCCTGCACTCAAGACAGGATCAAGTATTATCTAGAGACCATCTCTGATAGATGTCTGTCCAACCTACTCTTAAAAATCTCCAGTGACGGAGATTCCACAACCTCCCTAGGCAATTTATTCCAGTGTTTAACTACCCGGACAGTTAGGAAGTTTTTCCTAATGTACAACCTAAACCACCCTTGCAGCAGTTTAAGCCCATTGCCTCTTGTCCGATCCTCAGAGGCTAATGTGAAAAAATTTTCTCCCTCCTCCTTGTAGCAACCTTTTATATACTTGAAAACTGTTATCATGTCCCCTCTCAGGCTTGGTCTACACTTACCTTGGCGATTCGGCGGCAGTCAACAGGAGTTACGCAAAGTACGCAAAGAACTTGCGTAACTCCTGTTGACTTTTGTGCTTCTCTTCTGCGCACCATCTTCACTGCACTGCGCCAACGGGAACCGCGTTCCCATCGACACAGCACTATGCCACTTGCGGGGGTGGTTTGACTGCGTCGACTTCCTGATCGACTGAACGTGTCTTCACTGACTGTCAGTCAATCTGACGGCGGCTACTTTGCTGCCACCAGTGTAGATATAGCTGTAGTCTTCTCTTCTCCAGACTAAACAAACACGATTTTTTCAATCTTCCCTCATAGTCGTGTTTTCTAGGCCTTTCATCCTTTTTGTTGCTCTTCTCTGAACTAACTCCAACATCTTTCCTGAAATGTGGCACCCAAAACTGGACACGATATTCCAGTTGAGGCCTAATCAATGCAGAGCAGAGTGGAAGAATTACTTCTCGTGTCTTGCTTACAACACTCCTGCTAATACATCCCAGAATGATGTTTGCTTTTATTGAAACAGTGTTACACTGTTGACTCATATTTAGCTTGTGATCCTCTATGACGCCCCAGATGCCTTTTCACAGAACTCCCTCCTGGCGAGTCATTTCCCATTTTGTATGTGTGCAACTGACTGTTCCTTCCTAAGAGTAATACTTTGCATTTGTCTTTATTGAATTTTATCCTATTTGCTTCAGACCAGTTCTCCAGTTTGTCCAGATCGTTTTGAATTTTAATCCAATCCTCCAAAGCACTTGCAACTCCTCCCAGCTAGGCATCATCCGCAAACTTTATAAATGTACTCCTTATGCCATTATCTAAATCCCTGATGAAGATATTGAACAGAACCAGACCCAGAACTGATCCCTACGGGGCCCTACTTGATATGCCCTTCCAGCTTGACTGTGAACCACTGAAATGACTATTTGGGAATGGTTTTCCAACCAGTTATGCACCCATCTCGTAGTAGCTCCAATATGTGTTGGAATCATCGATGACAAATTTCAGTGGATAAATTAAGCCAGTTTCTGAGCCAAAGTCTGATTAAAACATGAGCTGGGATAGAAGGCCCTGGAGTTGGTTCTCTGTTCTTCACATATCTCCCTGCTCACCCCACCCTCCTTAGGGGGAAAAAATGATCGAGTTTAACCGGATAATAGCAACCCATAATTCCTCCCAATCCTCCCAGTCTTTCTGGGACAGAGTCATAGTCCAACAGCTTCCCTCTCCAGCCTAGACAGTTACCTTTGTCAGTTTCCGAGCTGACAGTGCCATGCACCAGGGCACTCCATAATGGGCCATGTAATTGGAAAGCAAGGGAGCGGTAGTATTTCCATGGATACTCTAGGAAGGGGATGATTGTTATCTATGTGTCTCTCTGCTTCCCTCTCTCTCTTCTATTTCCCCCTGCTCTTTCTAGCCAGTTAAACTTCTCAGCGGACATTAGATTTTAGCCTTAAAATAAAATCACCAAATATTTCTTCTCGATAATAATCTAAAATGTGGCATGATAAACCCGCCGGATTATACTAGGAAATTAACTTTTAAAGACTGTAAATTAGTAATGCACGCTCGTGCAAGCGAGATGAGTTCGCATCTCAAGATCTTGCCGTATCTCTTGGCTGGCGCTGGAGAGATAAAGGTGCTAAAGCAAAAAGAGGCCTGCTGAGGGGCCCCCTGTTCAATCAGGAAGCTTTCTTAGGTTTATGGAGATTTGTTTGCATACACGTGTTAAGCTTTATGATTACAGGCTTCACACGGTGACCCGCCCAGCCGAGGCTGCTGTTGGTTGTAGCGTGCACGCCAGCTCATGCTGATACGAGGTTGATAGACTGGCGTGGCACACATTAGATCAAGTCTGGCTTGCAATGAGGAAAAGAGCCCGCTGCATGCTCACAGCTGGCAGAGCAGCTTCTTTAGATCATAGGATAGACGCTTGTTACAAAGATCCTGGATTAATCCCCACTGCCGGTCAGTCATTACCCCCAGAGGGGTACGAACTCCTGGGGAGCTTTGCCTAAGAGACGAGCCTTTTATACACTGGCTAAGTGTGTGTTTCCTCCTGTCTCCCCACAAAGCGAGGAGAAGAGCCTGCTGCTCGCCCAGCAGCTAACAACATTACTCCTTTAGTTCAAGTGGAAGGCATTCATGCTTTTGCTTCTGATGGTCCAGGCCCTCCTCCCTTCTCTCCCAATAAGGAACTAGCCCACAACAGGAGACAAAACCCTTCCTGACTGCTTGGAGGACGAGATAATATCCTACGTGCAGTCACGCCGAGGGGCAGCCGTGTCCTTAGAGTGTGGGACTGAGAAACAAGAGGCTTGGGTAAAATTCCAGCTCGGCCAAAACCCTGGGTACGACCCTAGGAAAGTCCCTTAATCCCTTGGGTGCTTCAGTTTCCTATCTGACAAATGAGATACCAACACTTCCTTCCTGCCACCGTTTGTCTGTCAAGGCAGATACTGTCTTTCACTGTACGTATATACAGCGCCTAGCACAATAGGGCCCTGATCTCAGTTGTGGCCTCTAGGCACTATCATAATACAAGCAACTGGCGAGGTAAATGGGCTCATGGAGGGTGAATTACAAGCAAAGCACAGGTTTGACTTTGAAGCCCTGACTCATGATGTCACATTATTAACGTGGCTTAAAAAGCCGGGTGGGTTTCATTTTTTGTGCATTACCCAATTTCATGGTGGACATTGTTTCTTTTTAATCAGGTCCCCGTAAGGAGAAACAGGATCTGTAGATGTTACTTACAGTGCAACCCATTTCTCATCCTTCCTAGTGCTCTCGGCAATACTTACTGAAAGACAAAGCTGTTCATCTTAGCACTTTCCCAGCCAGCTGTGGTTGGAAGCAGTTCACTACCACTGTCAGAAGAGATATTACTGGCTATAAAAAGCTGCCTTTTTCCCTCTGGCTGTTGCACTCAGACCACGACCCTTTTCACTGTAAGACTGGCACAATGATTGCTTACTTCTAGTCACCTGGAACTTTTCTTGCTTTAAGACATTTTATTGAAAATCACAGAGCACCAGTCAATCACTCTCCTTCCACCATATGTTGTTATAGCAGGAGGAAGCCCTGCTTGTCTGTTCATTTTGCTTGTTAAACTGCAGTCTGGGTGACCTTAGCAATGACATCCACATCGTGCTCGGTGGGAAGATGTGTGGGGAACAGAGGCAGCTGGGAAGAGCTTGCATTGTCTCTCACATGTTTGCTGACAAACTTCAGCCTCCTTCCCCCTTTTCTTTCCTGCACTGAGCTATTTCACACAGATCCTTTCTGATGCACGGTAATTATCTGACCCAGGAAAAGCTCCTCAAATAGCTATCAAAGTGCTAGAACTTTGCGGGCAAGGGGGTGGCAGGGAAACAAACATGGACATGCTGGTTGTGACAGAAATGGCAATTTCCTGCTGTATGTTTAGAAGATCTTACTGAATTAAGTTTATGTACCTTTGGAGTCCATTTGATTATAAATGCAAAATGTCTGTCTTATGGTGGGATTGTATGTTACTTCTCGAGGGAGGAGATGCGACCACTGTAAACCCTGGGAAGCGTTATGAGCTTCAAAGGAGGATTTTAAACAATGTGCCAGACAAAAGGGAACTTTTGGGACAAACAAAGTTAAGCGGGTTTCCTAGGAAATGCTTGGGAGGAGGCAAATGCAAATTCCCAACCTTCTGAAGCTATTGTAACCCTGGAAGTGTGAGGTTTTGTACCCCGGAAGTTGATCAAGCTACTAGCAGCCGTATTGTGTGCATTCAGCCACCATGAATTAATAAGATAGAACACCACATCGTTAAGGGTTATTTTGAACAAGCAGCGCTTCTAGAGGCAAGGTCAGTGCAGGCTGGCACTGTCTGTTAATCAAGGTGGGAGGAGGAGAGAAAAGAATCAACAATTGAGACTGACAGAAAACAAGTGGACAGGAACTTTGAATTTAGGCACCTTTGATGCAGCAGCTTATTATGATTGCAATTGTTAGGGATGTGTTGTTAATCAGTAGTTATGTAAGTGAGGAGAGGGGATGACCCAGTAGGGGTCACTCTGATTTATGTGTTTTGTGATAGTATAAAAGGATTAGATAATACTGTGTACTTTGGAGCAGTTCTCTGAAGTTATCCTGAGAGATTTTTCCTGACACGTTTACTCCCTGGCGGGGAAGTGGCCGGCCAACGCCGATCTGCCAGAATTACTCAATACCGTCCCAGATTCTGGGTAATTATTTGGGATGCTCTAAACCTATTTCTTATGTCTGTGCATGCTTAAATCTAATAAATACTAGTTTTAGATATGAGCATGCTGGCTTGTATTAATCTTTATCAGATGGAAATGCTGTGGTCCCACTGATTTATTCCTGAAACCGCCTGGTTAAGTTACCACTGCTGTGGGTTCTGAAAACCCTGGGTAACACTCTGCCCTGTGGAGGAACCCATTTTCTGCTGATTACCTGTTCCTGGAATCACAAGATCAAAGCCCCAAGCTGTATAAAGGAGAGATGCACAGATTCATGGCAGTATTTGTTTTGAGCTAACAGTTGTTAAGAATACCTCTTGGTTGGGTTTGAAGGACTGATCTCGTGCTAAAGCCCTGGCTGGAGTTGGGGGTGATCTCTGGTAATCTTATTAGCAGGTGTGTAGACTCTTTTATTGTTTTGAATATAATTTCTCTGTAATGCTTTTACCCAAAGAATAAATGTGCTTGCTTAGAAAGGGCTGTGTGGGAACTTACAGCTGTGGGCAATTACTCTGCATATAGCCTCTGAGGAGAAAGCACAGCAGACCTGCTCAGGCAGTCTGACTTGCTGGAGAACTCACCGTGTAGGCAGGGAACCAGGCAGCCTGGAAAACCCCAGTCAGGAGGGAGAGAGATGTGTGTCTTGGCCCAACAGAGGTGGCAGCTAAGGAGCTGGGATCCTAGAGCTTTTACCCTTGCTGGGCCAGGAGGGGGACATACAGGTGTGGTTGCCCTGAACATGGACACTGATATTTTTGCTAAAGGTCCTGGTGTCTCTGTCCGTGTCTCTCCCTCCCATAAAACTTACGCTCCTATCTCCATGGGACTGCATTTGCAGCTGTAGTTTGTGTGTCTCTTTAAGAACTCGGAGCTGAACTGGAGACATTCTGGAATCCCCGAAGCAGGGACGGCAACCCGCTCCCACTTGGAGCCAGCCAGTGTAAATTATGAAGGAGGACAGGTCTAGGGGCAGGCAGCCAAATAGGCTAGTGCATGCCTATGGCTGATGTATCGTGCTGCCAGAAGATAAAGGGGATTGGAGTTGCGGTCCTGGGGCTGAAAGTGCTACACAGGCGATGTCCATCCACTCATGTCCAGACCTCTCCTTGTGACACTTTTCATGTCACCACCGCCCCAGTTTCTATGTAAAATCAGCTCACAGATCAAAAGTCTCTTCTAACCTCTGGCTCTGCAGACCCTTGGGATCTGGAAACCCAGCTGGGTCCTTTCTGATATCACCAGGAACAGGGACATGATCGAGGGGGTAGCAAGCAGGGGCACAGGGACACAGAGCCAGAGCAGGGAAAGCGAGTTTCTCTTCTCCTGGGCCAGAGAGGGAGATGACAGCCACACCAGCCCCAGGGCTGTGTGGAGGAAGGGGGAAGAGCCAGCTCTCCCGGCCACAGCGGAGAGAGTTAGCTATACCAGCCACAGGGACACACGAGGGGGCAGGGAGGAGAGAGCCAGCTTTTCCGGCAGCAGAGCATACAGAAAGTGCCCTCCAAAAGTGGCCAAATTTTTATTCCAGTGCACGCCACAACCAGTAACAAAGGGTCTGCAGCTGGAGCTGAGCAGACATATTCTGTTTGTCTATGATACGTGAGCCAGGAAAAAATCCAGCTTACCTTGCTGTAGGTACCTGGGAGCTGTCGGGCAATGTGTAATGAAACTTCCTATATTTGACAGTAAAGTCAGCAGACACGATTTGACGATCCACAGGAGGCAGACAGCTGGAGTAAGAAAGTATAATTTATTATACAATCAACTCTTTGATCATAACTGTCCTCTACTGGTCTAAATCAGTGCAACTCTATTGGATTTCAGTTTACTCCAGCTAAGGATCTAGCCTTGACTAGGGCTAAAAGGTGAAATGACCAAATTTCAAGAGCCTGCTGCCCATGGTTCCAAAACTTGGTGTATTTATTCAGGCAAAACTCCCCGCAAAGTCAATGGGAGTCTTTCTTAAGTAAGGATTGAAGGACTGGGCCCCAAAAGTTAAAACAGGGCTCCTTTTCAGAGGTGTGTGTAGGACAGTAAAGAGTTGAATGCTGGACAAATGGTCAGGCCTAAGTTACAGGGAACGGGGTCAAGGCACGGACAAACCTTGTTTTTGCTAATCGGTATGAATTCTAGTTAGAGTTTGTTATTTCTCTTCTTTTCCTCCCTTCCTGGCTATCTGCGCAGGGGATGAGTCTATCGCCACTCCTGCACAAGGCCAGGGTGGGAAGAAAGCATTATCTTCCTTCTCCCCCGGCATGCCTTTACTTCAAAGAATGTTAGTGCAAAATGAATAGGTTTTAAGGTGATGTGCCTGATCTCCGTATGGTAATCCTGTAAACAACAAACAGGGGCGGGTATAATTGTATTAATTATGCAATTGTTAATATTCATTTTATAGGTGTCAATGTAACCAAATAAGGGTCTATGGGGAGTTGCTGGAAATGTATATAGTTACATACTATTATGGATAAAAGAATTGTAAAGTAACCCCCTCGTTGCTCACTCGTGGCGTCGAGGTGGATCGAGCAGGCAATAAAGGGTTCGGTCTCCCCAGTCTGCCCCAGGGACAACCTGTTTGGTTATTTCTAACAGTGTGCTTATAAGGTATGTTTCCTTACTGCCACAAACCCCAAGTCATCCATTGTTCTGTGGGTCTGGATCGACACTCCCACCATACAGGGGCATTTTAGCAATCAGCCAGGTGTCCAAGCCTCTGCCACTTACTGGGATGGACTATCAATTATTCTGCAACCTGCTTTTAGCCGTTTTCAGGCCTTTGCAGGAACTTAGCATAACTAGGCAAACTGGGAGAGGGGCGTAGTAGACAGAGTATATGTGGCATGGGCTTGACTCCGTACGCTCTTTCTCTCTGAATATGCTGGGGCAGATATCTGTGAAAAACAGGAAGTCTGGATATATTTAAGCAGTGCAGCTATGGGGCAATCTAGGTACTAAATTAACAGCTCAAGACTGCTTGCTTAACTTTTTTTTTTTTTTTTGGTGTGACCTGTCTGTAATTTCTACTTCTTCCCAGTGATTAATTTTGCCTGGTCAGCTATGTCACCTTTTCCTGATTGACATGTCTCTGTGCCTTTTGGGGTATCAGAGGGAGGTAGCGAGGCTGAGTCAGCGGATCACTTTATGGACACATCGAAAGATCTCCAGGCACAGACGGAAAGACCGGCCATCCAGAAATCTGTGACTGAATCACCCGAAGGCTGCCTAAGACATGTAGGGGTAACTATCGAGTGCCCTGACTTTTGGGGTACTCTAATGACCTATTGTCCTGTGTTGCTTAAGTCTGATAAGGGGAGAAGGTCATTCCGAGGGAGATTGCTGGGCATCAGACGTAAAGCTTTTAAACATCTGGTTGCGAGTCGGCTTTTGCTAGCCATGTAACAGGTGGATGGATTGTGTTTCCTTGGTGTACGGCTTGATACCAACTCACGGAGATTAAAAGTTACTGGGTTAAGGAACTCTGGATAACACCCACCCGGGACAAAGTTTGCAGCATAGCTCATCTGATTGTTCTCTCCCACCTGCCTTTTTTCAAGCTCTGATATTCTCCTTCCCTTTTAAGTTACTGTACTTTTCCTTTTGGGTCCAACGCTCACCTTCAGTTTCCCTTGTCTTCACGATCACCTCGCACCTCGCTGTTCTCCCCACTGAATGCAAGATTGGATTGCTGCCTTGCTGGGGGTCAAACCGCAGCCTGTCAAGACTCCTGACGCACTGATGCTGTACCATGGACAGCTGCGAAGACACAGTGATCAGTACATTTCCTTCCTGGGGCTGAAAGCTGGAATGACCAACCATACCGAGCCTGCTGACCATGCTTCCAAATTGTGTTATATTTGCTCAGGCAAAACTCCCACTGGAGTCAACAGGAGTCTTGCCCGAATAAGGACTGGAGGGCTGGTCCTTTTCTGTGTAGGCATGGAAAGAGAATCGGTGCCTTCCATTATATACTGGGAAGGTATTCACCGCCTGCACGCTCGAAATAGTGGCTTATTTCTGTTACTGAAGTCAGAGATGGCTCTGGACACCCCTAAACTCCAGAGGCATTTGAAATCCTCTCCCAGATATGGATGAACTACAGGCCTATGCTGTCAATTCCTCAGCTGTCACTTGAGCCGTGCCCACCCTCCTTCCACCTTCCTCCCCAGCATGCCTCCCTATGCCAGAGGGTTGGCATGAGATTGGCTGCTCCGGCTTTATACCACGTGGGGAGTCCCCAGTGCCAGGCGGATCCACAGCTTTGAGTCCCTTTTGCACTACAGAAGGGACACAGTGGGGAGCCAGCCGGGTCAAAGGGCTGGCTTTGTATCTGAACAGCCCTGAGCCTTGGGGTGATGGAAATCCAGATCCACGTCTGAATTCAGTAGCTTGAGTCCAGTTTGAATTAGAATCAGAGTTTCAACGGGTGAGATTGTACTCTTACCTGAATAAGGGAACACCCTTTGTTGGCCACCAGCCACATGATCCGCTTAGGACTCAGAGCAAAGATTGAGCCATGCCTTTGGATTCAGAGGTCTCCTAATGAAGTTATTCTAAGGGCAGAATTGGCTCCCATCATGAAGCAGCTTTAAAAGTACAAATGAGCCGAACCCTTCCCCTTAGCTTTCACCTAGGAATTGAACCAGATTTTTTTCTGATGTTCCCAAGAGTTTTGATTAATTCCCATCACCCCCACCATGTCCCCCCTGCTTCCTGTCCCCATTTTATTTCATTTTTAGCATGGTCTAGTGGTTAGGGCTTTGGTCTGGGAGTGCTGGGTGCTAATCCTGGCTGCTACTGACCTGCTGTGTGACCTTGGGCCAGATCTTTCCCTCTTTTTGCCTGTTTTCACTCCCACTGTTTGTCATGTCCATTTAGACAGTCCTTTCCCTGAGGAGCTTACCGTCTTTCGCTTTGCCCATGTACAGCGCCGAGCACCGTGGAGCCCCAATCTGGGTACTGAGAGACACGGCCTCTCGAGATTTGTGGCTATAATTCACTTTTACACCTTTCACTGTCAAAACAGAACTTGAAAAACCAGATAGGCTTTTCCTGGAGGATGTTGTGTGTTTCCCTCAGCTGGGATCTTAGACTGGTCAGTTTCATATTGCTGCCCAGTATCAGGTCAGTTTCATTTCCTGGTTCTATTTAGTAGGGACATAGCTCTTCTCATAGTAGTCTGAGAGCGCCTGGTTCTGGTATGCTGTGGCAATGTTGTTGTGCTTCCCCAACTTTCAGGGGAAGGTTTAATGAGAAAGTTGTTTTCACTAACTAAAAACAAAAACTAATCGTAACATTTGCCTTCATATTAGGCCTACGCCACGAAGTTCAGCCTCCAGATCAGGATCCGGACTTCACCAAAGCACAGGGGAGTTCGTTTCACATGTCTTTGTTCAGATCCGTTTCATAGAAAGGGCACAAACTCTGAAGATGGCCGTCAGATTCAAAGATCACAGAAGCACGAGTGGGCTCTGATTCAATGCTGTAAAGCTACGGATCAGGATGTCGCACCGCTTTTATGCCTAGGATTAGGGACTATGCTATTTGAGGGCAACCCTTGAAGAATACTGGGTTGTTATAGGCCAGACTTTGTGCTGGAGGAAGGATAGTGCAGACAGAGGTTACATAATCTGAATATAACCGATAAAAGAGCTTCTCTAAAGAATGGGCACTTGTCCAGCTGGCAGCGGTGATCCGCCTGCACTTGGGGAAGCAGAGCAATCAGCGCAGGCATACAGCAGGAGCCTCTGCGGCACTTTTATTATTGTGTCGCTTTCATTACTAGTGTGAAATGAAAATATTATTAATGAGCATAATTCACGGGCAGGGGGAGCAGACAAAAACACCCCATTCAAAAGCATCTGTGCAAAGGGAGGGAGGGTGAGGATGAGGCGATGATTAGATACTGGCTATTGTGTCTGGCTTGCAAGGTTACTTGTTCAGATAGGGCTTCATTTCACATCTTTGAAAACAAATTCTCTCTCTCACTCCTTTTCATAATGAAGAATAAAGCGCCCATTGTTCAGGGAAGCTAATTGTGCTGGAGATATTTCCAGGCTCTCTCTCACTTCACAAAGGGCAGCAAGCCCCCATTACCACGGAGCAGCCGAATGCATGCAACTGTCCGCTACAGGCTGGCCGGCCCCTTTAAATGCAAGTTGGTCCAGTGCCCCGTGCCAGCAGGGATTCATCCCAGGTTCATCGGATTAAGCGGGCGGGGCAACATCTGGGGCTAATAAATGGGAGGCAGAGTCCAAGAAAGCAGTGCTGGGGGGCTGGAAAGGGCTGAGGAGAAGGAGACCTGCCGAGGGGCTGGCCTGCTGATTTTTCCCAGGCAGAGGCTTGGAAGCCAGGAAGAAGCCTGGAAAAGGACTCCAGCTGGAAAGGCTGGGGTGGTTGTTATGAGATAAGATCGGGTGGGGACTTAAGGAAGCCTGGGTGTGGTAGAATATGCCAAAATTTGAATATGAGGTGAGTCATTGGACTGGATTTGGGGATTTGTATGGACTATTTGCACTAGGTGGGATAATAAATTGGCCCCAGGTAATATCGGCCCTAAGAGAAAATGTCTGGTAGAATCTTTAAGGAGCCTGGGAATGGAAACTGAGACAGTAACCCCGGTATGATGTTCCTGAGCCAGAGCCACAAGGGGGCATTTAGAAGCAAGGGTGAATCATGGCACCGTCAAAAGGCAGAACCATAAGACATAACCATTTGCCCCTGACTATGGGGACAAAAGAAGCGCTGTCCATGGCTATCTTTAATTTTGTTTCAGCAAATTGGCTTGATTTCTCTCACTAGAGAGTGGAGAGTGCCTCTATTGTCATGATCCACAGACTCAGTCTGTCTTGAACAAGAGGCATTTATTAGCTAAAACAACCCCAACCACAGACAGCTTTCCAACAGATTTCCAACCAGCTTAAATTCTTGCCTTGTCTCCTATGTTTACCAGAGACCACATGCTATCTCAGTTCTACACAGTGCACAGAGACATCTAGTGACTGCATTATATATTGCAAATAAACACTTCAATGCATGTTGTTAGGTGGGACATTAGAAACAATTCACAGATTGACAGTGGCATAACACATTTTAGGATCAGAAAATAAACTCAGAGGAAATTAAGGAAGAGCAGCAACAAGATTGATTATGACCAGACCTGGAACCTTCAGAATTCCTCCTTATTTTCCCCTTCCAGTCAGCTCCAGTTGGAGTCATTCCCCATCTTCGCTCCCTGCCATGCAGGTGCTGTTGTATTCTGACTGAAGCCAGCCAGTAACTGGCATGATTAAACTGGAGTTGTTATTCAGGCCACCGCATTACTAGCTCCATCTTCTTGCTTTCTTCTCTTTTCTTCCCCTAGCTTAAGCTCCCCCTGGTGTTCTCCTGCTTGCATTGCATTTTCTCACCCTTGCTCTATTCAGATTGCCTTTGACCAGTGGCTCAAACGTATTTGGCCGTGCCCCGCTTCTCTGTGGCTGTATTCATTTACACCCGCCTCCTTCCCCTCTTCCGCCATACAAGTACATATACCGCCACCCAGTTCTGAAGGCAGAGGAGTGGCGGCTGCTGGCCGGATGCTCAGCTCTGAAGGCAGCGCCACTGCCAGCAGCAATGCAGAAGGGTGGCCAACAGCCACCACTCTCGTAAAGCTTCTCATGCCCCCGCCACCCGTGGAATACAGTCCATGCTCCACAGGAGGGCGTACAACCCAGTTGGAGAACCTTTGCCTTAGACAGTGGAGTTGTGCTTTGTCATTATCTTGTGTGAATGGGTTAAATAGACTCATAGAAGATTAGGGTTGGAATGGACCTCAGGAGGTCATCTAGTCCAACCCCCTGCTCAAAGCAGGACTAACCTCAGCTAGATCATCCCAGCCAGGGCTTTGTCAAGCCGCAGCTTAAAAACCTCTAAGGATGGAGATTCCACCACCTCCCTAGGTAACCCATTCCAGTGCTTCACCACCCTCCTAGTGAAAACGCTTTTCCTAATAGCCAATGTAGACCTCCCGCCGACCTTACCAGAGCACAGACCATGTCCGAGCTCACACCCTTCCTAGGGTTTGCAGAATTGCCAAGCCCAGCTGTTCAAACATTCTGAGCCAGGCCCCAAACCATCGTCAGATTGCCTGTAAAGGCAACACGTAAAAAGCAGGGATCATAAATGTCAGGTTCTTTTTATTTGCCATCTGGATTTTGAGCCCTGAGGCCATGTTTTCAGGGTCTTCTCTGCAACCTTGTGGGATACAAAGCATTCTTAATGAAAAGAGAGATTCTCACAAAAATCACTTGATGCTGGGAGCTAAAGACGCTTCAGCAAAACAGCAAATACTGTGAGACTCATGATAAAATCATGAGCGTTTGCAAGACTGGGTTTGGCTTTAGTGGTAACTCATTAGACAATGACACCACGTGAACCTCAGCCTACACATGGCTGTTCCTAGGGTTTCCCTCCAGGTCCTCTCCTGCCCTCATTCCTTCTCCCTAGAGAGGTGCTTGCACCGCCTGTATCCCAGCAAGAACAGAAAGGGGTTACGCTCTGCTTGCAGAGGTTGTCTGATCGCTCTTTTGCTACAGGTACCTGAACCACTGAAGGCTACCACATATCATGTATATTCTCTTCTGATAAGTGTGCATGCCAGTTCTGTGTGTGACCCATCACTGCTGGGTCCCATGGCCAGTTTGAACCAAAAGAGCAGTTCTAGTGACTCCAGCCAGCCGTGCTCCTTCTGACTGTACCGAAGTCATGTGCCACTGCTCAGCTGGCTAACATGAGAGCAAATAGCCCTCTTCACCACAACAATCTCAGTGGCCATGATTTGTGACACGTGCTACATTCGGTTAGCACAATTGCTGCCCCTCGGGCAAAGGGGCAGGATGAAGGTAGGTGCACGTCCCTGGCCCTGCCTTCCCCTCCACACCAACCAAAAGTAGTGGTGCTTCTGCTGAATCAGCCAGAATCCTAGCCGTGAGGGTCCCCTCTGGCAGTGCAGCCCCTGCTCAATCACTCGCCCATGTTAAGCCACAATCTGGCCCTCAGGGTGTATATTTCAGGGCTGGGTGAGTGATCAAATCACAGCCAGTCCACCCCTTCTGAGTCTGTCATTTTACCTGAGGTTTGAAAAAGTCCAGCCAACTCTTAGAAAGCTTGCTTTAACTGATGCTTCTAGTTTCCAGCTGGGACTAGAGGCAAAACTACCAGAAAGCGGTGGGAGAGGCTCTTTCCCTGCTATTTCTGTCCCATCTCGGAGCAGGAAGTGAAAGAAATCTCCTTGGAAAGCATGTTCTCGTTAGATTCCCAGCTCCAGAGGGTTATATCATTTGAACAAGGTCCAGGTTAGCATCCCAGCACCTGGGGGGCTAGCTGAACTGAATCCAAACTCAAGCCTTTTATGCTGATGTAATTTCATTGATTTCACTAAAGTTACTCCTGATTTACACCAGGGTGAGCGTGATCAGAATCTGTACTGCTGTCTCTAAAACACCTTCAGAGTCTATTTTTTCCAGGTAAGAAGCACTAGATAAAGAGAAGGTATGATCTATTACGATTCCGTGTTCTGTTCATGCCCTCTGAAGCATTGGCTACTGTTGGAAGACAGGACACTGGGCTAGATGGACCATTGGTCTGACCCAGTATGGCCATTCTTATGTTATCTCTCTCTGCCAAAGGATCAGTGACAGTCTAAAGTTTTTCCCATAATAAAAGTGGCTAGCTAAGGTCTCAAAGAGAATGCACACTGCAAGATATTGCTCCAATGATCACTTTATGGGGGAACCCAGCTACTCGCACATCGCATCTGATTTAATAACCCTTTTAATGCCAGCGGGTTATTTCAGTGCTCTGTTTTACACCTCAGAGCCAATCCACACAAAGCTTCCCAACCTAGACTGCTCCAGCCCCAAACAGGCATTGCCCAACATGAAATGCAATGTGTGTCTGATGCCATTTCTCCCTGAGAGAAACCTAGTTAGGGAGCGAGTCACAGAACTTAGATATGGGGAAGTTAGTAAACTGGACCCCCTTAAACAAAGTCCTTCAACAGGTAAGGATACGATTTGGTCACAGAGATCACGGAGCATCTGTCATCTCTGAGGCTGCAGCAGAACAGCTGATCACCTGGGCCACCAGACTGCTGATCGGGGGGCCACCCCCAGCATTTAACAACTGGTAGGCGGCCAGCCCACTGGAGCAGCAGGCTTGAACAACTGCAAGCCCCAGCAACTCTGTTTCTCCCCCGCCCCTGCCCCCAGGGCATGTTTAGTAAAAGTCAGGGACGAGTCGCAGCTTCCACGGATTTTTGTTTATTGCCTGCAACCTGTCCCCGACTTTTACGGAAAATACCCGTGACAGAATCTTAACCTTAAGCATATGCATAACTTAAACACATGAGCAGTTCCACTGAAGCCACCAGAAGGGGAGGGGACCTGAGGAGAGGGTCAGAGGTGGCCATTGTGGCTTGGGGCACTCATCAGCAAGCAGAGCACTTTGGCGAAGATGGTGATGGTCATGATGGAGGAGAGAACAGATTTGTAATGGAGAAAGGCCGTATGGTCCCTGGATTTTTTTCCAGAGGCCCAGAGGCCTTATCCAAAGCCCACTGATGTCAATAGGAGTGTTTCCATTGACTTAAGCAGGGCTATTCATGCACAGGAGCTTACTTGCTTTGCTGGGTCTGAGCCTACATCATTTTGGTGTCTTATCCGAAGGTCATTGAAGTTGATGGTTCAGAGGTTACATTTCTCAAGCATATTCACTCTGCTCTACTGACATCGTAGGCGCTGGAGGCAATAACCAATGACCTGGACGTGTGCCAAGCTCTCCGTAGAGACCAAGACAAGCAGTGCCCAGCAAAACCCCTGCAAAAATGGGCCGTGATGGGGCTCAGAAGCCAGGCTGCTCCGATGGCTTCTCTAATCGGAGTGGCAGAGCAGAGGCAGCCTGGGGCCTTCTCCACTTTTGGGGACAGCTGTCACCGAGCCATTGCCTGAAGACTGAATGCACACGACTGGTTTGTGGGAGTGCGAGCGTTCACCCCAGCTAGTCTCCTGCTCATCTCCCCACCGCTCTAGTCTCCAAAGGCACCGCTTGCCGTCTTGTTCCCGCTTCCAGCACAGACTTGCAGGGTGCTGCTCTTAGGGCAGTAGCTTTATTCATGGCATCTGAAGAGTTTTACTTTTGGACCTTGCCATAGCAGCAGCAACCATTGAAATGAAATAGAATTTGGAGTGGAAAAGAACCAAACGTTTTCCAGCCTCAGAAGGAGGTTGGTTGGGGATTTAGTCAGCTCCTTGTGGAGGAGGGTTATTATTGTCTGCAGTGATTGGCCCAGCTCCAGCTGAGAGAAAACCCCGTGTCACATTTTATTGCCTTCCCCCGCCCCCAAAGGATAGGTAGTCCTCTGAGTAAGACAGAGGCCTAGGCAGCAAGAGCTGTGGCTACTGTTCCTGTCTCTCTTAGGGTGTGTCTTCACTGACGGCAACAGGTTTGCCGCCGTCAGATGGATCTATCCGGATCAATTGAGCGGTCAATGAAGACCCGCTCAATCGATCCAGAAGTCGACACATTAAAACTACCCCCTCCAGTGGCGCAGCGCAGTGAAGACGCCGCGTAGAAGAGGAGGTATGACGTTGACGGGAGTTACGCAAGACACTCTGCGTCGCTTGCGTAACTCACGTCGACTGCCGCCGAATCTCGAGGTAAGTGTAGACCTGGCCTTAGCGTTTCAATGCCAGACTTCGGCCAACACCCTCAGGGCCCCATCCAAGGCCTGTGGAAATCCACAAAAAGACTCTTACTCAGTGGGAGTTGGCCCAGGCTCCTGATCTCTCTGTGCCTTTGTTTCTTCATGTAGGAATAATGCCACCTGCCTCACAGATAGGGTGACCAAACAGCAAGCGTGAAAAATCAGGACACTTTCTTTTTTCGGTGCGGGGGTTATAGTTGCCTATATAAGACAAAGCCCTTAATATCAGGATGGTCGCAATAATATCGGGACATCTGGTCACCCTACTCCCAGAGGCATTGTGAGGCTCCATTCACTGATAGCAGTCACGCACTATGAAATCTTCAGATGGAAGGCACCACAGAAATGCAGCGTCTTACTATGCATACAGGTGCCTCCAAGAGCCATTATTTGGGGCAGACATGGGAGTCATCGCATGATACTTTATGCCTTTGCATGATACTTTATGCCTTTTAAGCTCCATGCCAGCCTTATTATACTCCCTCTGCCTCTCATTCCATTCCTAACAAAGGGCCACTTCAGCTTCCAGATTCAGCTCTTTAGGCCTATTTTTTTTTTTACCAAGCCATCATCCGCTTTAAAAGAAAAACCGGTATGCCTGAAAACCCCAGGATCTACGTGAGACAGATAGAGAGAGAGATGCTCATTCAAAATGCATGTCAGCCCCCAGGGACTGAGCGCTGCCCAGGCAGTTCCTATTTAGTGCAGAGATGCTACAGCTCTCGCCGCCTCCCAGAGTCAGAAGGGAACAACTGCCTAGCAGAGGCTTATTGGCTTCACACATCTGAATTTAGGGGCTGTAACTTGGGATATGACTGCTGCTGATCTGGCATAGAGCAGCAGAACTGCCAGCTGATCGCTGCCTTTGGGGCCTCTGTCACTGCAGACTGGCACATGCTTTTTCCAGCTGAGCTGAAGTCATCAGGCAGGGCTGGCTACAATATTTGTTTATTCTTCTGCTCTGCATGGAAAGGTTTTGTGACGTCTTCCACCTTAGTGATAGTTTACTCTTTTACACGTGCGTGTGTACCCACACACACAAAGTCTTTGGCCTGGCTGTTTCCTAGGACATAAAATAGTGAGAAAAAATTAATGTGGACTGAAGATGTTGCAGATGCAGTGGGGCCAGATCTTCAGCTGCTATAAATGGACATAACTTCCTTGGCATCAATGGAGCCACGCTGATTTACACCAGCTGAGAATTTGGCCCAGTAACTACAAGCACGCGAAGGCTTGGGAGTCATATTGCTATGGTGTCATCAGACCTCATAAGCAAAGATGGGTTGAACCTGGTCATTTATCCATTCATCCATCTCAGATATATCTGAGGCAACCTGTAGCCATGTTATTGAAGCACCAATGGTACTAAACCATGGATCTTGCTGGATCTCTTTCTGGATCCCTTGCGTCCTTCTGACCGTCACAAAATTGCTACCTTCCTCTTGTTTGTGCAGTGTGAAACATCTGTCCATGACTTGCACACATCCAGCTAGGATTACTCTATTGTGTTCTATCAGAGGCTACATCTTAAGATCTCTTAGAGTCAAACATGGCTGCTTGCTTCTTTAGTGATGGTTCTCTCTGTGAGCATGTGCCAGAATACATCCTTCAGAGGCCATAGTGGCTTCCGGTTTATTGCTAGGTGCTATTCAATGTATTGGTTTTTAGCTATAAAGCGCTAGCTGATTTGGGGCTTACCTATCTTAGATACATCCGCTTTCTCCCAGCATCTCAGATCAAATCTTTTTCTACACACTGCTTTAATCTGTGGAACTCACTGCCACATGATATCATTTTGGCCAAGAGCTTAGCAGGCTTCCAAAAGGGATCAGACATTTATATGGATGATGAGAACATCCACACTCCAATTACAAGGAATAAAAGTTTATAAGGGATATAAACCATGGGGTCATGAGCCAGCCATTAATTGCCTGATGTCAGGAAAACGCTTCCCCCAGGGGCACGTTGGTGCATAACTGTCTCTTGATGAGGGTGGGGGGATTATATTTCCCTATAAAGCATCTGGTCCTGGCTATAGCTGGACTTGGGAGGCTGGAGCAGATGGACCACTGATCAGAACTGCTTATTTCTATCGATTCTTGCAGCCTACAGTGCTTCAACTTGGGGCTCTGGTAGAGCATTCCCAGTGGAGGTCCCTGTATTGTGGAACTCCCTTGCCTAGGGCAGAGATAGATGGAGTTTTTGACCTTCACAGCATGTTGCAGAGTAGATTTATTTCCGACTGGTGGGTTGAGATGAGGTGGGTCTCTGTCTCAGCGGGATAGGAGGAAGGTGGCTGGGTGGCTCTCTGTTTTGGTGCGGTTGGAGGGAGCTGGGTGGGTGTAGGTCTCCGTGGGTTGGGAACATAATGTAACGCCGACATTGGATCTGTGTGGGGCTTCTTTGTATTATTTAGAGAGTGGTTGTGCCTGGAGACCTGCCTGGAAATATTCCTTGAATGGGGACTCCATGGCCTGGAGGGCTGTGTTTCAGGCTGCACTAATTTCCATGCAGATTCCCTGTAGTAATGGTGAGGAACAATGCAATCATCCTAAACCCTAGCATGACCCTTCCCTGGGTGCTGTATTGACTCCCTGCATTGATCTATAGGGGCTCTGGGGAATGAGAGACGATGTCCCAAGAGTGCTTCAGCTCTTCCTTTGTGTAGGCAGAAACAAATCTGTGTGTGCAGGATCCTCTCCCCACTTGGATCTGGCAGGAACAATCCAGCCCACTGTAGGGAACATTCCTGTAATGTCTCCCAGCACGGGGGTGGTCCAGAAGGATCCTGACAAGTTTTAAGCATCTCTGATTTCTGTGCTAGGTTACATCGCTCCAACCTCTGCTTGACAGCTGCCACGCCACCTCCAGGCTCAGCCTGAGCCAACAATAAAGATGCGCCAACAACATTTGGGTTCAGACGGGACCTTTTAAAGGCCATTAACTACCAGTGAGGAATGGGAGGGTCCCAAATTTAATCTCTAGCACCTGCTGTGCAGTATCGAAGGGCATCTTATCCATGCTGTTTACTAAACCCCACAGGCTCATCCTTAGGGAACCATCCAGCATCTATCTCCACTAACCTGAGGCTGGCTCAGTAACTGACTCAGTAACTGAGTTTAGGTGGAAGCCTGGCACAGCCTGATTTCTGTCCTCCCTGGCATGCTTTAGAGGGTCATGGAAGGGAGGCCAATTGAAGCAGCTCCAGCCTCTGTTGACCCAGAAGGAGGCTCATGGGTTAGATCTGCCTCGGACACTTCCCTGGGCTCTTGGTTCAAGTCTTCACTGTAATAACACGTGGGGTGCACACACTCAGGGTCAGAGCATGCCTGTTCTGCATTAGCATAGGTGAGGCAGAGATGCCCGTGAGATCTCCTGAGGCACAATGGGACCCGCAGCTGTTCAGGCTCACAGCTGCTGTGCCTGCCCTTACGGGAGATCTCAGCATGAGCGCCATTTGCTGGGTGTGCGGGATGGAGAAGCAGCCTGGCCGCGACTGCTACATTTTACTCAGTGGTCCAAAACTGGAGTTACCTGGCGCTAAATCAGTCCAAGTGGTAGCTGGGGAAGCTATCACACCCTGGAGCCACGCCAGGGCCTGGGGAAGGGATTAGATGCATCAGACTCTGGTTATCTCGGTTTGCTGGTTTATTGATCGGGCTCTGGGGGTGATGTTCTAAGAGCTCTTCAAAGCCATTTAAAAATGAACCTGAAACTGCCCTGCTGCAACTCACCAGAGCTCTATTCACAGCTTCGTAGGGCCTCGGACCTGGGCTGGATTCCTGGCAGTGACTAGCTTTACACCCAGGCTGGATAGGTCATGGGTGCATCAGGTCCCCGTGCAACAGTTCTTCTGGCCAACCTCCGAGCAATCTGGAGGGGACATTGCAAGGACCGTGAAGAAGAGGTATTGCATAGGGCTGGAGAGCTCCTCTATAGAAGACACCCCAGTTAAACGCCCCGACTAAATAAAGGAGAGTCACTGACTGGGCTGGAGTGAGCTCTTAATCCATGCAAGGTCAGTCTGCCGGTGCAAATGAGCCCACCGCACGTGGCAGGTCTGAGGAGCACAAGAGAGAAGGAGCGAGGTCACAGAGCGTGACTGCGTCCCGGTTCCTCTAGCAGTGGCACTCGGTCCAAGCCTCTGACTGGAGCATCCATCTAGCTCTCTTCGACTTCAAGCCCGGCTTTTGTAACACTAACTAACAGCAGGGCCGTGGGCCTCGCCTGGCCCGCTTTTCATCTAAATTAAAACTCTGCTAATCTCATTAGCAAGCTCACCCCGGTGCCACCGTGTTTTGCTGATTCCCCCAACATCATTAGGAACTTATCCAGGGAAACAAAAGGACCGAACTCCATGCAGGGAATGGAGAATTAGTGAGGGGCTGGGGTATGCATTGTAATTGTCTCCATAATCATTTAGCTGTGCACAATTAGTGGCTTTGATCTCCAGCTAAGTGCTGCTGTAACTGTGTGCGTGAGAGACACAGAGCGAGAGAGACTGTGTACAGTAGGCATGTGCAAAAGCCTGTAGGAGTTGGAGTTGTTGTGTATTCGCTGTGGAGAGTGTTGGTGAGTGAAAGGAGGAGGCAGCTTGGAGTGTATGTGTGATGTCGGGAGTTGTGTGTGTGAAATCACTGTGTAAATCAATGATCCACTATCCTCAGTCTGGAATATGGCATTCGGCAATGGTCACCCCGTCTCAGGAAGGAGACTGCAGAATTACAGGGGGCTCCGAGCAGGCGATGGACAAACTCTCAGAACAAGAGAGAGGGAAGATTGGGATTGCTCACCACAGAGAGGGGACCTGACAAAAGTGTCCATGAGAATGCATTATCCCGGAGCTGCCTAATGAACCGGAGCTGCCTGCCGCCTGGATCGCCAAGCTGCTGCCGGAGCTGCCTGCCGCCCGGGTCGCCAAGTCGCTGCCAGAGGTGCCACCAGAGGTGCAGCCAAGGAACTGCTGGAGCTGCCGCTAGCCATTTACCCCGACCCCACACCTCAGGTGCCCCCAATGAAGACCTGAGCCCTAGACCGCTTGGCACTCAGCCCTTTACCTGGGCCCCTAAACTGTGTTTGCTTCTCACCCCTGCCCTGCCCGGCCTGAGGACCTGGGCCCATAGATTGGTGGAAATGCCAGGCCTGAGGGCCCAGGGCCATAGACCATTTGGTGGCCCGGCTCTGCCTGGGGGCGTGGACACCACAGAGAACTAATTCCCTCCTTTGAGCCTGCCTGCACAGGGGTGACAGCGCAGGGGTGTATCCTCTCTCATGGACTGACAAGGAGGCATGGCCCCGCACCTGTACACATGGTGGTGAATGCGGGCAGCGCCCACCCCCCTGAAGCCAAGGGGCACCATATCCGTTCTTAGCCCACCACCAACAGCTGGACTGGGGCCAGCTGGTGAGATGGTGGGCTGGGAGCCAGCGGCGACAGCAAGCTGCCCAGCTCCAGTCACAGCAACAACTATTACAGAGTCTGGGGATGCAAGGCCAGATTTGGGTCATGTGACACCGGCCCCCCACTTTGAGCATGGCCGTACGGCTGATGGAGGATTTCCTGGTGGCCAGAGGCTCCTGCCATGCGATACCACCCTCCAGCCCATGGCCAACTGTGGGGCTGGTTCCACCTGGGGATGGCGGCCGGTTTGGGCATTTACAGCACCAGCACCCTGAGGCAATCGGCTCCCATGCCCGTCAGCCCTCTGCCACCAAGGTCACAGTCCCTGTAGACCCTGGAAAGCTATGCCTACAAGCCCTAGTTGATTCCGGGTATGGGCAGACCTTAGTGAGCCAGCAGCTGATTCTGACCCGCTGCCAGACCCTAGTCAGATTCCCCTCCACTGCACCCATAGGGATGTGAAGATGTACGCCACAGCCAAGGTGGTTCTGATGGTGGCCAGACTGACACGGAAATTGCCCGTGGGGGTTGCCCCAGAATTTCCCTATCCCATCATCCTTGGCTAAAACTGGCCCGCGTGCCATCGGCTTCTACAAATCGTTGGCCTCCAAGGGAATCGCCACCCAGATGGCTCTCGAAGGAGATCACCCCAACGATGTGGAGGTAGAAACAAGGGAGCTGGGCCTACATGACCTTAAGGGGACCCTCCCGACGACAGGGAGGTGGAGGAACCTGACCCCGGCAATCAGCCCGCCCCACTGCAGAACCAGTCCCCGGGGATGACGAGGCGCCTACCCC
This sequence comes from Emydura macquarii macquarii, assembly GCF_026122565.2. Taxonomy (NCBI): domain Eukaryota; kingdom Metazoa; phylum Chordata; order Testudines; family Chelidae; genus Emydura; species Emydura macquarii. Next base: position 5,280,961 of record NW_027133607.1, on the reverse strand, counting down.
ACCAGAAGGGGAAGATGCCCGACCAGACGCAGCCGTGGACTTCTGCAGAGACCAAAAAGACAACCCCATACTGAGCAACGCATACGAGCAGTCGGCCTGCGTGGATGGCATTGCAGCACACTCACGGCGGGCCACTCAGTGGCCCCGATTTGAGCTCATCCAAGACCGGCTGTACCAAGTCGAACAGGACACCCGGACCCAGGAGCTCTGGTCCCAACTACTAGTCCCTTTCTGCCATCAACGGGCTGCACTGCAGCTGGCCCACAATGTTCTGGATGCTGGCCACCTGGGCATGGAAAAACCCCCAACTCTTGTACTAGCCCAGTTTTTCTGGTCTGGCGCCCACCGGGATGTTAAAGACTACTATGCTTCATGCCCGGAGTGCCAGCTGTCGGCACTGGCAGGGGTACCGAAAGCTTCCCTGATCTCCCTTCCACTGGTGGGCATGCCCTTTGAGGGGGTAGCCATGGACCTGGTGGGCCCCCTTGCGAAGAGTGCCATGGACTTCCGGTACATCCTTGTGGTGGCGGACTATGCCACTCGCTTCCCTGAGGCCATGCCCCCGAGACGTGCCACCGCCCGGGCCATCGCTGCAGAACTTTTAAAGCTCTTCACCCGAGGGAACCCCATGGACCAGGGGACACATTCCATGTCCTGACCTCTCCAAGAGGTTTGTGGCCTCCCAGGGATAAAAAGGCTCTGGACATCCATAGATCGTCCCCAGATGGATGGATTGGTTGAGCGCTTCAACCGGACACTAAAGACCATGCTCCGGAAGTTCCCCCTGGAGGAACTCCACCACTGGGATCAGCTCATTCCTCCCCTGTTATTGGCGGCGCAGGGAGTGCCCCAGGCCTCCACTACGTTCTCACCTTTCGAACGCCTGTACGGCCGCCAACCACGGGGCTTGCTGGACCTCTTGTGAGAGACGTGGGAGCAGCCCCCCATCCGGGCCAAGGGTCTACTGCAGTATGTGCTCCAGCTACAGGAATGCCTCACCCAGGGGGGGGCTCTTGCAAGGGAGAATCTCCAAGGGGCACGAGCGGGAGGCTATAATCGGGGAGCATGGATTGGATCTTCGAGCCGGGGGATCGAGTCCTCCTCCTGCTCCCCTCCAACTAGTCTGAGCCGTTGGTTTGCTGGCAGGGTCCATACAAGGTGATCCGCCTAGGACACCGAGGAGCTGCCGGAGCTGCCTGCCGCCTGGGATGTCAAAGAACTGTTGGGGATGCCGCTAGCCATTTATCCTGGGGAGATTGACAACCCCGAAACTCAGGTACCCCCACCAAAGACCTGGGCCCTAGACTGCTTGGCGCTCAGCCCTTTACCTGGGCCCCTAGACTTGTTTGGTGCTCACTTCTGTCCTGCTCTGCCCTGCCTAAGGCTCTGGAGCCACAGAGCACTAATTCCCTGCTTTGAGCCTGCCTGCACAGATGCGACAGCGCAGGGGCATGGCCTCTTTTATGGACTGAGAAGGAGGGATGGCCCCGTACCCCTACAGGGACTCACTGCCACAAAGTAAAATTGAGGCCTAGAGTCTGCAGGATTCAAAAAGGGATTAGCTCTGTGTCTGGGTCACGAGAATCCAGAGTTATAACAGTACATCTTTATTCATATCGGGATAGAAACCCTCAAACTTCAGAGCTTAAATCAATCTCTATGTACTGAGGGTCAGGAGGAAACATCCCTAAGGTAGGTTATCCTGTACCTGTCTTCTACAGCCTCCTTCACCTTTCTCTGAAGCAGCCACTGCTGGAGACAGGTACTGGATATAGACCAGGGCTCTGATCCAGTGTGGCAATTCCTATGTGTCTGGGCGGGGCTTTAAGAGGTGTACAGGAAGGAGAGGTATGTGTGTGAGCAGTAAAGCTGAGTGAAATTTCTGTTTCACCTGTAGCCCCCGCACACTCCCTCTTTCCCCTCCCCCTCTCCCCCTTCCCCCCGTTCACCAACCCAATGTGAGGTTGTTCAGGACAGGGTAAGTCTGCCTTGTGACTTTTTACTAGGGTGACCAGATAACAAGTGTGAAATATCGGGACAAAGGATGGGGGTAATAGGCGCCTGTATAAGAGAAAACCCCAAATATTGGGATTGTCCCGATAAAATTGGGACATCTGGTCACCCTACTTTTTACACAGCTTTGGGAAACTGAGCCTGAGACTCCTCTGTGTGCTCTGTGCTGTATCAGTGCGTATTCATCTCAGACCAGACCAGACCCAGGCAAACCACCAGGAACAAGGTTTTATTCTGTAAAGAAACATAGAAGAGGACCACAGCGGCCTCCTCTCTGCTTGCCTGCTCCCAGCTTCAGTCGGTGCTGACACTTCCTGCTGGGAGGGCATCCCAACATGCTGCAGGTTGTGGTCCACAACTTGTAGTAGCCACGGCTGCTGCTGAAGAATACTGAACCTTGGGCTACACACAGATTCGTGTCGGTTTTGCTGAATTGTTTGTGCTGGGGGGAAAATAAATCTGCAAAAACTGATTTATTTCATGTTGCCATTTTCTAAATGAAACTTTTCAAAGTTTTGGTTCAAAATGACTTTTCATTTACGTATTTCCTTCAATTTTCTTTTTCAAAAATTCAAAAAGCCAAAAAGAGCTCCAGATTCATTGGAAACATGTCGTTCACCCTATGCCACGGTTTTTCCTTGTTATGTTTTTTACTCTTCAATTCACCAAAGATTGTGAAAAGTTTCATTTTCAGTCCAACCTGAAATGATTTTGAAAATTTGGCCAACAAATTGAAACTGATCCTACTAGCCACACCGCTAGTAATCAGTGGGGTATGGATGGAGGGGATGCTTTGGGGATGTCTTCTGTGGGATGATATGTGAGTTACCAGAGAGTGTTGTGGGGTAGGTGGGCAACTCAGTTCAATCAATTTGATCAGCATGAAAATGGAAGCAAAGTGTTGCCAGAGTTATATAATAAAGAATGTGCCAAGGATGATGGGTTTACAGTAACCGTGGTCCATTTGATACTATTGTTCAATTCTAACCCAGTGAGAGGTTGTCATGTACTGAATTCAAGCTGTATCTGCCATCTCACTTCTTGGCAAATTATGCTTTTTTCTTTCTTGCTTTTTACTGGGCAATTTTCTTATACCTTCAGATAATTTGAGGAAGTATCTTTCTTTGTACTTGGAAAAGTGGAGAGGAAACAGTCTTTCACTTTCAGGCTCTTCTCCTGGGAGTGGAGTCATTAAAGTCATTCATCTTTGGGTTTCCAGTTTTTATTTCAGGGTTGTGATCACTGATGCTGTATTTAGTGGGGGGGAGCTGTCTGTGTTTGGCGTGTTCGACGGTAGAAAGGTAGTCTGCTGGCATGAAGCTCTTGTGTAGCAATCTATTGCAATCTACTTGTTTTTGATCTGATCTTCCAAGAACCTCAGATATTGTTTTTTTAGGGTCTGCTCCAGGGATTTAAGCATATTTGTTGCTCAGTAGGACTGGCTGCATCAAGAGTGTTAGTATCAATATTATCTCAGCCTGGGAGTGCAGCTATGTAGGAGTGGAGTGTGGTTTTGATTGAATTTCTGGTTTTGATCTTCTGGTGCTTTTTGATGGGGGGAGCATGTGTTGCTTTGACTGAGCTCAGAACCGCAGGAACATTTTGTATATTGATTAGCCTAGGGAATCACCCTAGTTCTGCTCAGCAGCCATTGTAAGGTGATATAAAGCAGCTAGCCACAGATTTGCAGGGCTCGAAACATAGGCATTGACAACTGTGTGTGGGCCAGTAAGGTTTGTGTGGCTCTGTTGGGGTGTCTCTCCGTGGGTGGAGTTTTGGAGCGTGTGTCGGTTTCTGCATACAAGAGGAGGGCACAGTCTCTCTACTAGGGCTGGTCAGGATGGGTGTAGGCCAGTGGTACTCAAACTTTTTGTATTGGCGACCCCTTTCACAGAGCAAGTCTCTGAGTGTGACCCTCCCCCACCCCACCCCCCGCCAAATTAAAAACACATTTTTTAATATTTAACTCTATGTTAAATGCTAAATTTAAACCCTGCTGCTTAAAATGAATTTACCTTTTCTCACTGCTTTTAAATGATCAAATGATTGTTTATCAAATGATTGTTATAAGCAGGGATGTTATTTTGTAAGTAGAATTTTATTTTAATACTTGACAGCAATTAATCAAGGAAACAGCAAAAATCAGTGAGATGGATGTTGCTGTTTATTTGACACAAGAAACTTTATTCTTGGCGTTGTTTTACAAAGAGTGCAGCTGACGTCATCTTTCGCATCAAGCCGGTTTCGAGATTTCACCTTTGTGGTGAGAAGGCTGGAGAATCCACTCTCGCATTCGTAGGTCGTGGGAAACAGCAGAAGAACTCTCAGGGCCATTTCGGATACCAGTGGGTATTCAATTGCAACTGAGCACCAGAACTGGTCTGAAGGCAGCTGTGTGAATTTTGCTTTCGCTTCTTCATCATTGATCATGTCGAATGTCTTGTGAGTATCCTCAGTAGGTAACTGCTCAGCTGTCACATTGAAAGGGTTCTTCACCAGGGAATGAAGTGCTTCTGGTAGCACTGGGAAGTAGCGTGAGAACTCTTCATGAAGGGATCTCAGATGTTCACTGATAGCTGAGAGCACTGTCAATGTTGACTTCCTCCCCCTCGTTGAATGAGTGAAGTGTTGGAAACATGTTGCATTTGTCTGTGCCCAACTTCCTGCACCGCAGATCCAACTTCATCTGGAAGGTCTCACTTTATTAGTGAGGTCTATTGATGTTGACCATTTTCCCTGAAGCGACAGATTGAGGTTATTAAGGCTATCAAAGATACCAACTAGGTATGCCAAGCAGAGAAACCATTTCTTCTCACTGAACTTTTTGTTCAGCTCTTGTTTCTCTTTTCGCAGAAAAAACACCGCCATCTCTTCATGAGGTATAAAAACACGCTTTAATGCACATCCCCTAGAAAGCCATCAGATTTCAGTTGTATTCACCACCCATTTCACTGCAGAGCTCTCAAAAGAGACAACTATTCACAATGTATGCTTTGGTGCAGTTCACTGCTCATATAGCAACATCTACCACAGCCTTAAGGCACATTGGCAATGTCTCTGCAGCTAGGACTTGACGATGGATTCCACAATGAATGACAATCACATTAGGTGACACACGCATCACCTTTTGCTGAAAGCCAGACCATGCACCCACCATGGCTGGAGCACAGATACCACAAAGATTCTTCCACTCAATGACACGGCTTTCAAAAAAGGCACTCACCTTATTGAAAATGTCCTGCGCTGTTGTGGTTGTTTCAAGTTGTTCACAAAATAGGAACGCATCCTTAACACCCTGGCATTAACATGCCGTATGAACACCATCAATTGTGCGCAGTTAGTAACATCAGTAGTTTCATCAAGTTGCAGGCTGAACATACTGAAAGCAGAATGTGTAATTTCGTGCCCAACTTGTTCTTTGATATCATCAGACGTCTCACATATTCTGCATTTCACAGTATCATTCGACACAGGAAATATATTAAGCTTTTTGGCAGTATCACTGCCAGGCATAAGCGACACAATATCTTTGCACGCGGGCAGAACAAGCTCCTCACCTCTCGTATGTGACATTTTGATACGGGCGATTCATAGCGACACAACATAAGAGGCCTCTCCAGCTGAAGATGTTTGCTGTCAGAAACTTTCTTGTGTATCAAGCCTGGCTTTCTTTGTCCCTTCTTCTCTGCATTTGAAAGAATCCATGTTTTGATTTTTATGCTCAGGATGTCCAGGTTCAAGATGTCACTGCAGTTTGCATGGTTTCATTGATTGAGCAGACAAAACTTTGCAGTAAATGACGCTTTGTGGTTTTCTGGTACCAGAGGAAATGATGCTGGTGAAACCATATTGAATGTAAGACTTGAGATGCTTTTGTTTTTTAGCGGTTTTAGCAGTAGAGGTGGCCATTATTTTCAGGAGACAGTATGCACCTGTGTGTCTGATTGTTAAATAATAAGTTCTTATTCAGCAGCTGAACAGTCAAGCCCTCTAACGTTGTCTCAGTCCCAGGGCAGGCCATAGGAAAAATGGTGCCCTGGGAAAACTTCTATCTTGCTCCCTTTCTTGGAGACGGGGCAAGGCTGGAGGTGGAGCGGAGCTGGGTGTGGAGCCGGGCTGTGTGAGCTTGAGGCTGTGAGCCCAACACATGGTGGCAGTCAGGGCTCGTAGCCCCCCACCTGACCGGACTCGGGGCTCTCTGGAGGTGTTACAGCCTAAATTCATTTGTCTAATCCCCCCCCCCCAAGTTAGTCCCCCCACCCATCATGAACTCTTATTGCATTGATGTCAATTTCGTATGTCATTTCACCTAGAAGTGCCTGGTAACTTAGCCTTAATTAATGACCCACCCCATGGAATTACATACAATCCCTGACCCACAATGATACATAAACTTAATACAGGAAGGTCTCCCAGAGATACTGCAGGAAATTGCCATATCTATCACACGAGGGCCATACAAGAACCTAAGACAGATAGCCACCAATCCTACCGCTTCCAGAGCAGGCTGAGTCATCTTTTTGAACCTGGGAGCTGATTTTGTGGGTCCTTTTTTATGGAGAGAAAAAGTTGTGCCAATCTTTTGTAAGTGAATTCGCTGCTGGGAAAGGAAGCTGCCTCTCCAGCCCTGGGGCCTAAAGTTTATTCACAAAAGTGGCACAGGAGCAATGCCAATTTCCCCACACTGTGATTTCAGTCTTGGCCTGGAAGGACAGTTTGCCCTCCTTTGCCCCTCCACTGACATTGCCCTGTGGGTGCCAAATATAACAAAGGAGAGAGTTTAATGTAGACACCTGTCCAATAGAAAACAGACTGAGAGCCATCCATGTATTGACCATTTACAAACGTTAGGGCGCCTCCTACCTGGGTCAGAACTAGCTGTCTGACCTAGAATAAAATGCCCCTGCAGCTCATTAATAAATCCCTGGAGCCATCCAGGCCCTTTCTCTTAAAGCTGTACGATGTACACGAAAGGAGGAGAGTCGGCCCAGGGACTCCAGCCACCAGGATATCGGATTCAAAGCCGTCCGCAAATTCCTGTATGGTCACGTCAGCCATCCCAGATGCTTTCCCCAGGCTTCCCTGATCTGTCTGCACTTACGGAGTCTGCAAAGCTCTCATTAGATTTCCGGTGCCTCCAGCACCTGGTGCTCCTGCCATTTCTGCTGCAGCTGGAGCTGGGAGCGAAGAAGCAGAGCACAATTGAAAAAGAGGATAATCCTAGTGATCCAAGCAACATGGGCATCATTTTGGAGAAACAGAAACCTGCAGGCCCCACTCACCAGACTTCCACCGTGCCTGTAGGCTTCCGTCCCATCCAGCACCTAAGTCCTTCAAAAGCTCTCTAGGGCCCCTACATCCAGGAGCTCTATAAGAGTGGTTCTCAGCCAGGGGTACACATACCCCGGGGGGGTACACAGAGGTCTTCTAGGGATACTCAACTCATCTAGATCACTGTTTCTCAGCCTGGGGGGTTGCGACTCCCAGAAGGGTCACGGGCTGGGTTTGGGGGAGTCGCAAGTAGAGGGCCAGCATTAGGGGGTTGCAAGCATGGCAATTGCCACGGGCCCCATGCCAAAGCTAAGTTCCATGCTTCAGGCACGGGTGGCGGGGCTCGGACTTCAGTCCTGCCACCCAGGGCTCCGGCTTCAGACAAGGCTCAAGTGAAGACCCGGCTCCAGTGCCACGCTGAAACGTGAGAGCCATATTTCCATTCCAATTGATCTATTTTATAATGAGATGGTAAAAATGAGAAAAGAAGCCATTTGTCAGTAACAGCGTGCTGTGGCATTTTTGTGGCTGATTTTGTAAGCAAGTAGTTTTTAAGTGAGGTGATGCTCGGGGTATGCAAGACAGATCAGACTCCTGAAAGGGATCCAGCAGTCTGGAAAAACTGAGAACCACTTCTCTGCAAGAATGAAGCTTACGGCTCTGTGCTTGTAGATCTCCTTAGACTGACAGCAGATGAAGAAGCATTCTACTTCCGTGCATCTTTCTGAGGTACCAACTCCCGGAAGCACTTTCTTATTTACCAAGCAACACACTAGTTGGGCAGTAAGTCGGGAGGTCTGGACAGTCAGGGATCAGTAAATTTGTATTCCAGAGCATTACAATAAACTGGACAGAATATTTTTGAAGCCAGACGTACAAATCTTGGTCTAAAGCGAGGATCAGTTCTTATCCAAGCTACAGTGCTTTGCCCATGCCAAATACAGCCTCCAGGGCTCATTCAATGCATTCTGCCAAGATTCTCATCTAGTGACCATGAACCTGGAGTCTTAGGAAAGTGGACATCTGCCTCCTAGGAAATGGACTGGGAGCTAACTATTCATTTCACACAATGACTTGACTGGGACAAAATGATAAAATACAGGAAGATGAGAGTCCCCAGTGGCTAGGCAAGAAATCTGTAGACCATGGAGGAGGTTAGATTTAGGAGGCAACGTGGCATAGTGAAGGGGGCACTGTTGGGGGCATTAAAAACGCTGGGTTCTGTTCCCAGTTCTGCCACTACTGTATGACTGTGATATAAACAATATTTTTTAAAAAAAGCTACTTGCCTTGGTGAAGAAACTTAGATATTTAAATACCCTTTCCCCAAATATTAAAACACATAGCTAAAGCCTGATTTATAATGAGTTGCCTTGAGATGTGCTAATACCATGTACCACCTGTCATCGTGATGATACGAAACCTAAACCTTAACAGTTGCCCTTTATTTTATGTTATTGTTTTCCTCCTTTTAAGTTTTTTAAAGGCAGAAATCAGCCCCAGGGATGATTCCCACAAAAGCCAATCAGAAATTCATTTCACGCAGGGGCCTGATCAGAACTTTTCATTTATTAGTCACCGACTAGTGAATTCGACACCAATTGGCAAGACAAAAGCAGCCAGGCAAGCATTCAAATCAGATTAACAATTTGCACCTTTCTGAAAGGGATTAGCAGAACTGTCTGGTCCGGGTGCATTAAGAAATCAATTTGCATCTGTCAAAAAGTGTAACCTTATTTGTGTCCGGGGCTCTGTACTTGGACTGATTTAAATAATAATAAATAACAACCTGAGTCAGATTGCATCTCATCCTTATGGAAAACTCCTACAGATAAAGCTTGTATTTCCTTAGGGTTCTGATTTTGACAGATTTCAACATTATCTTGACAGTACCAAATAATTGAATCTGTGAGGCTACCCTCTTAAGAAGCATCCTCAGGGAAGAGGATGGTCTAAGTAGTTAAGGACTCAGAAGTTCTAAGTTCAAATCCCATTTCTGTTGCACTCCCTGTGTGACTTCAAGTAAGTCATTTTATCTCTCTGTGCCTTGGTTCCCCATCTGCAAACTGAGGCTGATAATACTGTCCTCCCTTGTCTGTTTAGATTTCAAACACACTGGAGTAGGTATTGTCCCTTACAATATGTTTGTACTGTGCCTAGCGCAATGGGGCCCTGATCTCGGCTGCAGTCTCTGACTGCTACTTTAATAGAAATAATAATAGCAACATATACAAATATTAATTGGGCAACAAGATCCTGATCCAAAGTCCTTTGAAATGGGTGGAAAATTATCCATTGACTTACATGGACTTTGGATCAGCCCCTAACTGCCTGGTCACATGAAAGTACAGAGCTGTTTGTTCCAGCAGTCCATTGTGTGTGAATTTCATCCTTGTACAGGAAATCAGCACAAAACCTATGCACCACGTAAGCTTTTGGGAAATGTAATCCCTGAGACTTCAGTGCTACATAGGCTTTGTCCTGACCCTCTGCATGTGAGGGAGTTTCACCCTGTGTGTGCAAAGATGCAGGCACAATCATTTGTAGGTGCAAAATTGTGCTGGGAAAAACAGATACCCTTCTCTGAAATCCAGACATAACTGGGACATCAGCAGGTCAAAATTAGTAATGATTTTAACAATATTTTCTAATGATTAGAATGGCTGAGCAACGAATTCCAAAGTACACCTTTCAAGGAACGCCGCAAAGCAGCCGGTGATCACCTGGGCATCAATGGCTTCAGTGGTGTGACAAGGTTGCCAGAGATGGACATAAAGGGAATAGATGACCAGACCATCGTAAGCACCTTGCCAGAGATCAATCTGGGTAGCGCTGCATTTGCATGGAGGTCATCTCCTTTTGGGATTTGCCAATGATGATAATATTTTACTTTTGTTTAACTTCTCTCATCCAAGCTCCTCGAAGCCCAGTCTAACCATCAATAAAGCCTCACTGCATGGCAGTTAAATCTTACTGGCCCCGCTTTTTACAGCTGGAGTAACTGAGGTTTAGAAGTCAAGTGGCCTCTCCAAGGCCACAGAGCCGTTCAGTGCCAAAGTCAGGAATCCTGACTCCTGATCGCTTGGTCTGTGCATGAATCCTTGGAAATTTACCTCCCTCCACTGCTGGATTTTTAGTAAATGTTTATCCTGAGGCTATCCCAGTAGTGGATCACTTTCTCCTGTGCCTGCTTCCCCACCAAAGCCAGTTGTTTCCTCTGTCTTCAAATATTTAACTAATATCTTGCAACAGCACTTTAATCCCAAAAGCACCCCGATGCCCCTTATGTCGATTTTAATGGATATTTTGCCTGAGTGAAAGGGCTGAGAAAGGTTAAAAGATTTGGTGCATCACAAACATAATTTTACATCAAGGTAAAAATTTACCAAAGATCCAGCAGTCAATGGAAGTAAATCCTCAAGGATTTACACATAAAGGGTGACAGCCAGGAAATCTGGGTTCTGTTCCTGGCTCTGCTGCTGGCCTGCTGGGCGACCTTGGACAGGTCACTGAGCTTGTGTGCCTCAGTTTCTCCAGCTGGAAAAGGAAGCTAATGTTTAGTGTCTGACACTACAGATGGGGGCCCAAACCAAAGCACGGAATCAAACGCTTCCGAACATGACCTTTGTGGCTTGTAATATTTTGGTATCAGGGCACGTTGGTTTGCTTGGGTGGGTGCAATATGGAGCTGGGAGCAACATCAACATTACTCCTAGTCAGAGAGACCTGTAGGCAGTAAACTGACATTGCTGGCAAGGCCTTTAGTTTAGGATGGGCTTTGCCCGCCCTTCTCAGGGTTCAAACAGGCCCACACCTTCCAGCTGGACTCCTTCACAGAGCGATGGGGGCTGTCCAGGGTTCTCTGCTCGGCGTCCCCGTGTGGTAACTTCATTTTGAACCTTAGCCCCCCCCCACCCGCATTCCCATGGCTGATTTGTTTGTTTTTTCATTATTTGCCCCATGGAATCTGTTTTCTGGGCTCTGCGGCCCCTCCCTCAATTGAGGGGAAGGGCTTTCTATCCTAGGCGGGCGTAGGCCCACCGTCCCAGAATTCAAGTAGGCCCATGTCTCCCAGCACCACTAAACTCGCACACACACACCATTCGCTCCCCTTTGCCCGACAAATAGCTCCAGAAAGGAGACTCGTGCATCGCTACATAACGCACAACAGCTTCACAGGCTCAGTCTGCTTTCCAGTGTGTTCTGTTGACGTAACAACCTGTCTGAGGCCAGCCTATGTCACTGGCAACAGCCCAATATCCTCTGCCTCTTGCTGCTTTTTGTCCTTCGTTGAAGGCAGGAAAGAATAAGCCCTGGAGCCTGTCAGAGAGAGAAAGCCCTTTTTGCCCGCTTCCAATGCACCCTTCAGGAAGAAGCAAGTGTGACAGATGTAGCCACTTCCCCCCTCTGGTCCTTCCGCAGCGTGCAGTGATATAGACCTGGGCAGCAGCTATTTCTTATTAGAGCAGCGAGCGTCTCAGCAATTTCCAGGCTGTAGATCGCATCTTAATAGCGAAGCCGTTGGGTGGAGTCCCACCTCTCGTCCCACCACAACCCCATGGCAGCTGCAGTTACGGCTTTGGTGGAAAGCCCAGCCTTTTATCGACGTTTGACTCACTTTGAGGCAATAAGTTGCGGGTCCCTTTCCATGAAGTTCAGTCATGCTCTCTCCTCTTGCTCTTCATTTCATCTCCCATCAGTTCTGCTCCTCTCTCGTCCATTCCTCCCCTGCACACCTTCCCCCCCTCTCACGCCGCACACGTTCCCTTGCTACTTGTTCCCTACTCCCTTGATCGTACTGTCAAGCCACCTGTTCCTATTCTCTGCCCTCTGCCTGGACATCCCTGTCCCACTGATGCTGGGGACGTGCCCTGGGTAATGGATAAAGTGAATTATGGCCTGTACGGATTTTGGTGGTGTTTGTATAATATGGATTCTAGGCTTTGTAGAGTACACATGGCTTTTATGGATTACGGCCCTTTTTGGCAAAGCTCTGGACCTCCGGGCAATAACACATATGGTGAACATGGTCCTTACGAAGTGTGCATTATGGTGAGTCTGGTTCTTTTATGACACAGACATCAAGCACCGCATCTGCTTTAATTCATCAAGACCATATGGCCTGATTCTTTCCGAGGTACTGAGCCAACATCAAATGGGAATTGTGGGTACAAAGCCCTTCTAAAAGCCAGGCCAAAAATCCTAATGGTTTTCTTTACATGTTATAGATTATGGCCTTTGTGGTCAGTAAATAACAAGGAATCTGTATTGTCGTCGTCATTTCAGAGCGGAACATGGCCCTGATTTGTTATTGCCCTGACTGCCTGCACAAAAATCCATCAGCTCACCCTTTCCAGCAATGCCCAGATAAAAGATCCATGTGGGATGGATTATGGCCAAATATATTATCGACTATATTTCTTCCAGCAGCCTGTCCCATCGCCTGCTACCTTTGATGAGGAAGGTTTCTGGTAACCCCACTTTGTGACTGGAATGCAGTCAAAGAGTACACTCCATCCGCTGCTCAGTTGGGACCTTTTCACCTCTCCACAAACACTTCCCCCACCCTCATACCTATACACTCCTTATTACAGCTCTTCTGCAGCCCTTTGCCTGCCCCCTTTATTTCAGACACCGCCTTGGAGCCCTCCCTTTCCCGTTTGCAAATGTCGTTCCATTGCCAGTGGCTTTTATTTGTATTTATTCTGCTGATAAGTGCTGTGCCGGCCTCCTCAGATAGATGCCTTGCCTGCAGCATTTGGCTGTCTCAGGCAGGCAGTTTGTATGTTAATTCCCGTGATTACTTGCACGTTCCCAAATCCTGTGCTTGATTCTCTTTTATAGCCACTATGAAATCCTCTCCCCGGGGTGGAGCCCTTACCCCCATCCACTACGCAAAGAGAATGGACAGGGAAGCACAGCACCCCACCAAATATATTTGGCGTTGTGCTTATATCACAGGCTCCTCGTTTCATGGCCAGCCTGCATCGGAGGGGAAAGCCGGATCTCTTCCAATTTAACAGCAATAAAGAAATGCCAGAATAAAACAGCAGGAAGGATGAGAAGAGTAAGTCCCACAGCAGCTTTAGTCTTTATTATTCTTCTCCTTGATACGTAGAATAGATACATTATGTCACGTGATCCCAAATGATCTCAATTATTGTTCTTTATAAAATTGCAGCGGCTACAAGCCCAAGTTGTACAACAAGACCTTAAGGTGCTAGGTGCTGTACAAACACAGGACAAAAAGACAGTCCCTGCCCCAAGCAGCTTCAAGTCTCAGTATAAAACAAAAAGATGGATACAAAGAGATGGGGGGGAGTGCAAGGCATCAACACAGAAATTAGAGAGAAACACTCGTTAGGTTTCTCTGGTCCATCCAACAGGGGTCCTGATGGGATTGTTCCCTGCAGCACAGGCTCCAGAGCTGTTGATATAAATTCCATTCCAAAACTACTCTATGTTAGGGCTGCGAAGGGAAGCACTCGGCCTCGAAGGCTGTGTCTAGACTACAAGCTAGGGGAGTGATTCCCCTGCTCGTGTACACAGCGCGAGTATCGATAGCAATGTAGCTGCTGGAGCAGCAGCGAAGGTAGGGCACTCAGTACGGCTCAGCTGTGCCTCCCCTGCCACGGCGACACTCCTATTCATGCCGGCTCTCGCTCAATAACAGCGAGCGCAGGTTTGCGTGCTCAAGCAGGCGAATCGCACCACAAGCACCACAGAGCCCACCCAGCCTAAGAAACACCAGCGTACTCTACCCCATCGTGCACGTACATCACAAAGCATCCTTTAGCTGCATGATTGTTCAGGCCGATTGCCAAGAACCGCCATCCTCAAAAAAAGCTGTGTTAGGGCCCAGATGCATTCCCTGCCTGGAGCCTGGCTCTGTTGCCAACTCTCAAACCATAACATAAACCTCTGCCAAAACTTCCTACCCAAACATCGGTGTTTCCTCCTGTGTTCCAGAGCCCCCTGAAACTCTCCCAGACAAACGCTCGGCCCCTTTATAACCTGGTTGGAGCTAATTGTCCACCATGTCTCAGCAGCAATTAGCCTGACTCATTGTGCAGGTTTTTAGCACGTGAGTCCAGAGTGACTCTACTGAAAAGCCTGGCATTCCTGCACAGGCTCAGCTAGCATGTCCCACTTATGGATTCTTTTTCCTGCAGAGCCCCATACTTGTTCAATCTTTGCAACAGCAAAGGAAGCAGCTGTTCAATATGTATTGCTCAGTGAGGTGGCCTCTCCTTCAGTTGCGACACCCCCTCCTCCAGTTTCACACCATTGTAAGCAGAAAGCACTAGAGGGGTTCAACCAGCACAGCGATGGGCCTGGCACAAGAACCTGAACTGAGTCCACTAGCCTAGCCATGGAGAGAGTGCTCCTGGGGAGACTTCCAGCCCAGATCTGCAGACTCAGGAGGATTCAGTAGTTGGGGGAAGCATCGGAACTTCTGGGTGCTGATCCAAACTGGACCTTCACTGCAAAATTTATGAGATTCACCTTTTACTACTGTTACCCAAGCCATGAGAGGGACAGAAAGAGAGACTATGGGACTGGGATTAAGCCGCTGGACTGGCACTCAAGAGATCTGGGTTCAATTCTATTTAATTGTCTCACTTTCCTTGTGCTCTATCCGCCTCTCACCTCATCTTGTATTTAAATTGTCAGCTCCTTGGGAGCAGGGACTTTCTTTTTTTTTCTGTGTTCGTACAGCGCCCTGAACACCAGGGGGCCTGATCTAGGACTGACTGAATGCCCTATGCATTCCCAGCTCTTCCATATGCTTCCTGGTTGACCTCAGTGGCCAAATTGCTTTATTTTTGTGCTCTACTTCCCCATCTGGATAATGGGGATAATAGACCCTTTCTCCCACCCTTCTTCATCTTGTCTAGTTAGACTGTCTCTTATGTCCATGCACAGCTCAATGGGGTCATAACTGCTTGGGGCCTCCAGCTGTTACCATAATACAAATAAATAATAGAAAATGCCAAACAAAGGATGGAGGAAGATGAGGAGAGGGGAATTTAGGGCTAGCGTTCATGACCTCAGAGCTAGACAGAGTAGATTAGAGCCTGGGTGATATTCAGGGAAATGGGATAATTTCCTTGGATAATTACCTGAGGCCATGTCCTTGCTGTACTTGTATACGAAGACTAGCCGAGATTATCCTGTCTCTGTATCAATTCATTTCTCTCCAGGCAAGGAAATAACTCGTTCTTTGAGCCAAACTCTACTTTGCCTCTCAGCATCTGGGACAAATGCCTAACCATGTGTATATATATTAAGTGGTTTGTTATTGTGACAGCTGAAACCAGGATCGCTCAGTATGCATTGCAATTATCAGAGAAGTACAGTACATTGAAACTTACGTTTAGAATAGTCAGCTAAACTAACTAACCATTCAGCCAAGGAAGTCAAGGCACCTCCTGGGAGAGAGAGGCTATTGAAATGCTAATTGGCCTTCTTCCAAAAGGAATGTGTGCCCAGACAACAGCAGGGCAGGCTATTGTGTGGAATAGATGTTTCCTCATCCGAATAGATGTTTGGAATAGATGCTCAGGGGTTAAACTAGGGGGAAATTCGTATGTATGCATTTGCCAAGCGCTGACAGAGGATCAAAAGAACTCTTGGATGTGAACGACTGAACTTTGGTATGTTCGCTACATTCTGAAGGCTGGTGGGGAAGGAATTCCCCCAACATTTGGGGGATGAGAAACTTAATTAACTGGTTGAAA
Source organism: Emydura macquarii macquarii (assembly GCF_026122565.2). Taxonomy (NCBI): domain Eukaryota; kingdom Metazoa; phylum Chordata; order Testudines; family Chelidae; genus Emydura; species Emydura macquarii. Next base: position 5,264,936 of record NW_027133607.1, on the reverse strand, counting down.
TTTTGTTGGAGAAAAACAGAGCAAATTTTGTGAACAATTTTGCTGACATTTTGTGCTCCTTTTTTGACTAGCCCCAGCTTAAATGCTGTAAATAATAAGGGCCTGAAAAGCACAACCCCACATGCACTTGGTTTACAGAAGAGCTGATTGGAAAATGTTAATTTGTTGAAAGCAAATTTTTTGTGGGAACATCCCAGTTCCAACAGAACAGGATTCTCAGGAGCAGGAGTGGAATTTCTGGTCAAAACCAGAGAGAGAGAGAATGTAAAGTATCTCAGAATAACCCAGTGGTTAATAGATGTAGCTAGGATGTGAGCAGTCCATGTTCTGAATCAAGCAGAGTAGGGATTTGAACCTGGGTCTTCCACGCCCACATACATGCCCAAGACACTGGCCTAGGTCTCTGTCACCACCTGGTCCCTGATTTATCACAAAACCCCCTGAAAACGCTCACTTTCCTCCTGTTGACGAAACAGAACATTTTTGAAATCTCAGCCATTTTCAAGAGAAAATCGTTTCCCCCCCAGCTCTAGTTTGCACTATAGAAATGTAAGCAGCTGAAGCCCAGCGTCCATTGCACAAACACAGCCCAGTGGGTTTACACGTGGTCCTGGCACCCGTTAGAACTCGCTCCTTCTCAGCAGGTCTAATGATTGGTTCGAGCTTAACTGGGTCTGTTTGCAATGCGTTACTGCCTGTGCGGCTGCAAAGAGACCAAAACAACTCACCTCGTCCACCCGCTAATATCCCACCGTGCAAGGCTGGCCTTGCGGAATCTCCCAGAATGCACTGCTCCTGGGAGCTGCGCTGGGAATTGTTGGCGCGGGCCCCAGAGGGCATTGCAAGTGACATGCAGGCCAAAACGTAAACCAGTTCAGGGCGGCGAGCGTTGGCCCAAATCAGTGCAGCTGCAAATGGGTCCATGCTCTGGTGCTCCCAGTCCTCCAACAGAAAAGGGGCAAACTGCTTCCCGCTGAGCCTGCATCCACACCAGTGATCAGTGCCACAGGTGCATCCAAGCGTGGGGGTAGGCAATGTGGGGGGGGGTGCCACACAGGGTCACATGCCACTGCCTCCTGCCCATTTTCTGCAAGCACCAAGCTGCCTGGGTGAGGGCAGGTGGCTGCTCCGGCTCATTCACATGCTACAGCTGGACGCCACCTCCTGGGTCCTAGCGCCAGTCGTCTTCCCCGTCTCTGTGTGCTGGGCACCCTGCAAGACCGCCATCCTCTTTCCTGTGGCTGCGGTGGGGTGTGGTGGGCCAGGGCAGGGGAAATGGGGTGGGGTGGGGAAAGGAAGGGGATAGAAGAATGGGGCAGGGGGGTGTGGGAGTGAGGGGGACAGGGCTGGGAACACTCAGGTGAGGAAGGGGGAGGGGAAGGGGAAAAGAAGGGAATAAGGAAATGAGGGGTGAGGAAAGTGGGAGCCCAGCATGTGGCGTCCCCTCAGCGGCAGCAGCACCTGGGGCTCCCCCGTTAAGCAGGCCCATGCCCCTCCCCCCCACCAGCACTGGCAGCCCAGGTCCCACGCCAGCCAATGAGCCAGAGGAACTGGCTGTTGCGCACACACCGCCCACCCACCCCAAATATAGCAGTCGAACTACGCCTATGCCTACGAGGCCTTAGGGGGCCGTGTGGTCATGGTGCGCAGATTGCCTCCAGGAGCTCAGTGAGAGCATGGCCTCTGCTGGGCCTCCTTACTGAACACATGTGCCCCCCTCCTGCAGGGCTGATGCTTTGCGCTGCCCGTCCCCATGCCCTTTAAAGGAGCACGCACTACTCTCAACACTCCTTGCTCTCCTGGATCCCCAGGACTAGGGCTCTCCAGTTCTGAGCAGGGCCAAGAGTGGCAGCGGCTTGTCTTCTCATCCCTGCCTGCAGGAACATGCACATCTGACCGGACAAAGTCCCACCCTAACAACAGGAGGGGATTTAGTGCCATGCATGACCTACCCAGGGCACAGTCCAGATTAAGGAGTAGTGGTGTCCCCCATGCCCTCTAACATGGGGTGCTCTGTACACTGCTTTGCTGCTGTAGCCTCCAGTCTGGACTGCTCACAAACAGCCTCCAGCGTGCAAGTCACTCCCAGCTAAGTCTGGGTGTGTGCTGCAGCCAACCAGCCAAGCCTTGGCTCTTACCAGCCTTGGTTATATTGCAGGGTGACCCCAACACACCCCCAGTCCTAGATTTCCCCCCAGAGCTGTACATCATGTACTGCCCAGCCCTCTCCTGGGCAAAACAAATTCACGTAATGTCTGTACTTCTTCAATAGAAATAATATGCACACTTTGTTACCCCAAATGGAATTTCCCCCAGACACTTCAGTTTAAACACACTGGATTAGATAAAACAATGAAACAAGTTAATTAACTATAAAGAAAGATTTTAAGTGAGCACAAGGCATAAGTGTAAGAAATGGTTACAAGAAAAATAAAGGTAAAACGCAAGTAGTGCCTGACTTAACAAACTATGTTAAATTCCAAGCAAAGTTTTTCTCATCACCTTTTCTCAATAGTCCTACAGGCCAAACTTCTTACCCCTTGTTTTGTTTAACGGCTGCTTCCTTTGTCTCGTCTTGCACAGTGAATCGATGGACAGGGAGAAGGAGGGGATCCTTGGGGGTGTCTGCCCCTTCTGTTTATAGTCCGGTCACCCCTTTGAGAAGCATTTACAGCTGGGAGCACCTACTGAAGTCTGGGAAGGTGGGCGAGTGCAAGCCCACCCACAGCTGAAGGCCCCTTCCACAGTCTAAGGGGAGGAGCTACTGAACCCAGAGCTCAAATAATTGTGGGGGACAACAAATGAAAAACAGGAGTGAGGGTCACAGGTTCAAAACCAGGAATCCAGAGGGGGACACCGAGCAGAGAACCCCAGACAGCACCCGCTGCTCCTCAAAGGTTTCTAGGGGGCCAGTGGATATGGCCCAGAGGAACTCTGCCTGGATACAGGAACCAAGGGAAGAGTGAAAATAGGCCCCACAGTCACAGAGCACCTCCCCATCCAGCGTCCTCCTCCTGCTGGAGTAGATGACCACCTTGGCCATCTCCAGGAGGCAGCTGACGAGGAAGTCTCATGACTTCATGGGGCCATGAATGGGGTGTGTTTAAACAAGAAGGTGGGGGGGGAAAGTGCAGCCAGAACCTAAGGAGACGGTTCTGGTAAAAGGGCTGCAACCTGGCACACTCCAGGTAAATATGTGCCAGGGTCTCCTTCACGCCACAGAGGCGACAGGTGTCAAGCAGGAGGGTGAACGGACCAGATACACGCCCATGCTCATGGCTCCATGAAGGAGCTGCCAGCTGATATCCCCGGCAGGCCGTGGGACCAAGGTGGAACACAGGTTGGCCCACCAGGTTCCTCACCCTCCACAGGTGGTAAAAGGTCCCAGCTCTTGGTGTCAGGGCGGGACACGAGTGTGAGGAAAGGGAATGTGTAGAGCACGAGCACGTACAGCTGTTCCCTAGGCGTGGTTTGGAAACAAAGTGGCTGCAAGTCATGCAGCCAGCTCGGGTTATGCAGGGGAAGGGATTGGGGAGGCTTGTGGGGGAGGGGCCCAATAACAAGATCCAGAGGGCCAGTGTTGAGGAGCGGGGCGGGAAGCACCCTCCTGCAGGACCCGCTCAAGGAAGACCTGAGAGGCGGGTGGTAAGGCCACCCTCACCTTCTGGAGTACAAGCTGGGAGGTATGAGAGGTGGAGAGCCCCATGCACTGATTGATTGCCATGGGATCCACCATGCCCCCAGTCGTAGCCCAGGTGGTCTCCGATTCTGGTGGTCCAGCTGGAAGCACCTATTGGGTTTTGGGAGGTGGGCAGGCACAAGCCCGTTCAGCTGGGGAGCGAGACGACAGCCAGTCTGTGTGGATGGGAACTCCAGGCAGGTTCTTTGCTACGATGTAGATTTTTTTGCCCCTGCTCCCTTTCTTCTCAAAGAATGGCCACTTAGCAAGCAATGGCCCATCAGCCTTGCTTACACCTGGCTGAGGCATCAGCTTGCCCTTTGTCTCTGAGGAATTGGTTTGGCCACTCACCCGACTTCTCTGGAAAACATACTTTTAGTCACGATCTCAGCTGGTGTTTATAACTTCACGTAGAACGCTGCTACGTGCATTTTGCCATGATATTGTTGATCCGCAGATTAGGAGTTTGCAAATGATACCTCGCAAGGCGCACCTGGTGCAAAGATTCTTACAACAGTGTGTCGGTACCTTCTGTCCCAGCGTGTGTTAGTGAGGTGGTTTGATATCTTAATGCCAAAGTTTAACAGTAAGCAGAGAGGACGCAAAGCCCAGGGAGAGACACACTCACCATGGAGAGGGAGATGCACATGGACTTACCCAGTGCATGTCTGGCGCAAGCAACCCAGACCTTGCTGAACTGCAAGAAGCTTTATCCTGTTTGCTCAATAGACTGTAACTAGACAACATCCCGTCTTGCTAGGCTGCTGCTCAGCCGCTAGATTAGGCATGTCGCATTTTGCTTTCACCGAGCTTCGGTTTTCTCTCTGTTACATTTGGTACCCTCATCTGGAAGCTATGACTGTGACCTTAGGGGGAAGAGCACTGCTGACGTTTCTTGGGCGAAAGGTGGGGGGGGGGTTCCTCACTTCTGCCCTGCAAGAGGAAATGGAAACAGAGTAGAAGTACCAGCCCCTGAGCACTTAGTGAAAGATCCCATCCCCACAGGTGCGGAGGAGATGCTGCCTGCCGTCACTGGAGGGCATGGGGAAAAGCCATACAAGCATGGATGTATCTTGAAATCCTTCATCAGTGTTTACTCAGCTGGCTGTCTCGCACTGAAGTTAGTGCGAGCTGCCCTGAATAATGGCTGAGTAAATCAGAGCAGGAGATGTGGAAGGCCTCTTTGGAAATGCCTGGCTTTGCACAGATTTCTGTACAAGAAACAGGCTTTCAGCCACCCTTCTTTTTTGATTCTGTATATACAAGGGCATAAGCTGGAACATAGGTTGCCCAAGGCATCCCCCTTTTAAAGCCATGGTCTCAGTTTGAGCCCAGCTGAGTCAGTGTTACTGTGGATCTTGTTTGTAAGGACCTGAAATCATTCTCATTCCTTTCACTTTCTGCTGTCAGTCACATTCCAAGCCTTCTGCTTTCCAGGTGCTTTTGAACTGCTGTCACAAAGCAGAGAGCCCTGAAAAGACCTGCCTCCTGGCCATGGCAAACTGGATTGGATATTTTTGATGAAGAAAGTCTGTTTCCTCCCCTGTCTGGCAGGAGCTCTCTGCTCTATAGGATTCAACCCCTTCCTTTCTCTGCTCAGAGGTGCCTGTGTCAGAACAACATGTTCTCTGCTAAATATACATTTTTTATAGCTCTCGCAAGGAGCCATGACTCAGAGCATGCAGAGAGCGTGATTCAAATACACACATGCTGGTATTCAAATACACACACCCTGACTCTTTCCCACCCAAGCGCTTCTTTCCTGGAGAGCAGAGACATTTTCCTACATTCATGCAGAGACACATTCACAGCCTGCTGCAATATGTCAGCATGAGGCCATTTAGCACCAGAGGATGGAGCTGGGGCAGGGGAATGGGGATGGAGGAGACGTTTTATTTTCGGGTACAGTTTAAGGATCCCACTAACCTTCACAGTGTCATTCCCCATTTGGGGAACAGGTAGTAGGATAAGAAAGGTGAATGGGTTATTGGCTCAGATGAACCCTTTATAGCTTTCCTGCTGGTGTAGGGGTTTTTCAGCACTAGTGAGGGTGACTCAGTATGAGGTGCTCTTCCTTTTAGGCAGTCCTGACCCACTGTCTCAGCAGAGTGCTAGGGGTCTGGTCATCGCATGCAAAGAAGTTCCAGCTGCAACTGTGGTTCTGGGTCATCTGCTTAGAAAGATGGGGCTATTTTACAAAAATCCACATCCGGGGCAGGTTGCTAATACTCTGAAGGTTTGGGACTATTCACGCTTTGGCCCTGACGTATATTTAGCTCACATAGAATAACACGCAACTCACACCAAACACTGGTATCCAAGCTCACTCTCTTCTGTGGTTTGGAAAAGTTAGATCAACTCTGCTTTTCTTTTTTGATCATGTTGGAGTGTCTTGCGAGGCAGAGGGTGATGTTCCCCTGGTGGACTGGTGAATCACTGTATTACCCCAATCCCCCACTCCTCAAGTCCGTCTTACTCTGCTCTGCTGTGAGAACCCCCTCTCCTGGGCTGTTCACACAGAACCTCCAGCATGTAAGCTGCTCCTGACTGAGTGAGTGAGTGAGTGCTTCCAGCAACAGAAGGACCCAAGTCAATAACCCCAGTCCCAGTCCAGTCCCCTAGGAAATTCCATTTTACAACGTTCAGTGATGCCCACTGAATAATGTAAGCTCTATAAGTTCGTCAGTTTAACAAAGAAATTGATATGCACCAGCCTTGTTATTCCAAGTGGAGCCTCCAACACACTTCAAACCAAACACTCTGTTTTAGGTGAAACAAACAAACAAGTTTATTAACTACAGAAGGATTTTAAGTGATTATAAGTCAAAGTGTAACAAGTCAGATTTGATCAAGAGCAACAAAAGCAAAACACATTCTAAACTAAGCTTAACACTTTCAGCAACCTTACAAACTTAGGTGATTCTCACCGCAGGCTGGCTGGTTTCCCTTCTGCCAGGCTCTCCCCTTGGGTCAGCACTTCAATTGCTTGGTCGTGTTTGTAGATGGAGATGAAAGAGCGAGCATGGCAAATATCTCCCCTTTTTATAATATTCCTTCTCCCCTTTGGGGCTTTGCCTCCCTCACCACCCCCTCAGGGTCAGGTGACAAACAATGTCCTTACATGGACTCATCCATGTCTTGAGTCAGTGAGCATTACCTCCTCATGGTTCCAAGCTGCCCAAGGGAAGGGAGGTGACTCACTTGAGAGTCCAATGAATTCTCCCTTGATGTCCAGGACAGTCCTTTGTTCCTGGAAGACTGAGCTCTGTTTGTCCTATACATGCGCTGATGAGATGCGAACTGCCCCTCTGCTCCTGCAGAGTTTTGCCTGGACATGTTTCAAGCCATGAGGACACGTCTTTGGGAATATTTCATAGTGCAGCCTCAAAACCATACACATGACATTGCAACAAACATGTTACTACAACAATAATACTCAGTACCTCATGAGTATTCCAAAGACATCTAACGTGACATACTTGACATTCAACAATACACCACTACACTCTCCGAGTGACCCTAGAGGCGCAGGGCATCACAGGGGGAAGTCAGCACTGGCACTGGTATCTAGGGCATCTGGGTCATGAGGTCAGAAGCGGGGCACCAGATGGAGAGCCTGTACCCAGGAAGTGTGCCAGAGAGGCCAAAGAAAATGACCGTGCTGGAGACCACCCAGACCAAGGGAAGCTTAAGAGTGTCCAGCAGGGGGTGCTCGACTTGGGCTGCTCCTCCCCACTCCCTGGTCTCACACAGACGCAGAGGCTAAATGAGCTATATTTGCACTAATTCCCACGGGAGCAGTACCAGGGAGTACTAGATCATTCTGATACCTTTTCTCACTGCATTTCCAGCTCCATTTCATGGGCTCATAAACATTAAGGACCAGCTCCCCGGCTGCTGCAAATCCCCATAGCTCCATTAAAGTCCACAGAGCCATGTTCCTTTCTACCAGCTGAGCGACTGGGCCCATTGCCATCCCCTGCCTCTGCCAGTGTGGGATTGCGCCTTGCAATATAGACATTGGCTCTGGGCGAAATACCGGCTTGGCACTTTGTGAAGGCCACCATCTTGACTTGGATTGAACTGAGGACCTCCAGAGTGAAAAAGCCCAGGCTTTCTAACCACGAGCTGCAATAGACTCACCGCCTTTTTGAACCAGAGAGAGGGTGGGACACATAACAAACACTGATCAGCTGCAAACATGGGCTGAGTAGAAAATACACACACCAAAACCACACACTGATCACACACACACAAAATACACACAAATAAAATACACATCGATCAGTCACACATATGGACTGAGTAGAAAAGACACACGAAGCCAGGGGAGTGTTGGGTGGAAATTTTCCTTCCCTCCAGGAGACTTTTACCATGCCCTCTAAAAAAAGGTGTTTGGGGAGGGTTGCAAGGCAGGGCTGAGGATGTGGCTTTACTCCATGCTTCCCCTGCTAGGAATGTTAGTTACTCGCTGCTGAAACTGGGGGTTGGCGACAGGCACGGCAGCCCAACTGGCCCTGAACCCCATTCGCTCTTGTGTGTGCGTGCGGCTGAACTGTGCCCGGTCCCCAACACTGACAGCCGTGGTCAGGAGTGAGGAATGTTTGTGATGCAGACAAGACAGATGGCTTTGGGTAGCAGCAGTGGGAATGGCCCCTGGTACGGCCCGTGCTGGACCTCCTTTGTGAATCTGGTCTCCAAAACTGTCACACAAGCACTCAGTGATCGCTCCAAAGCCTATTGCATTCAGTGTCAGTCTTTTCACTGGTGTCAATGGATCAGGCTTTGAATCCACCTGGCAGTAAATTATCCCTGGGCCAGGGATTTCGATTGGATTTCTTTTGTCCCTTCTGTTCGGATCTTGCACTCTGTTTTCCACCTCTGAACCTCAGCAGGGCACAGCCTGTGAATTATTGGCTAAATCAGAAGCAGCCCTGGAGCTTGAATGTGAGCCTCAAACTCCAGCCTTTCCCTGGACAGCCCTAGGTGATAACTTTAACTACATCAATTAGTCTCTGTTCTCTCTCTCCAGGTCTCAGGCTGTCACCAGATTACGTCTCATCTAAATCTGGTGGCCAAACAAATTAAAACTAATGAGGCCATTAGGGGTCACATTAACATACAATCAAAATGGGATAACGCCTGAAAACAGATTACTACCAGTCTGGGCACGTGTTGTGCATCATGCTGCCAATTTCGAAACAAGCTCGGAGAGAAATGAGGCAAATGAACCCTAATGAGATGAAATGGCACCGAATTTATGAAGGGAAAGAACGCGGCTTCCTTCTCCCCAGGTTTTTTTTTTTAACATAATTTTCCGGCATGTTTAGTATTTGCGAATAATGCTGGGTCTACCGCCCCAGAAATGGAACCGGGTATCCCTCCACAGCCTGCCTCACAGCGTTAGAAGGATGGGCCACTGGATACCGCTTGGGAGTAGGCCTCAGATGACCAGGGGTCAATTTCCAGCCCAATCACCAGTTTCTTCTGTGACGTGGGGCAAATCACTCAATCCGCTGTGTGTGTCTGTAAAAGGGCAATAGTACTCCTGACTTCACAAGGGTACTGTGAGGCTAAAGTGATGATGAGGCGCTAAGATACTAGGGTAGTGAGGTCATAATCACCACATCAGGGCATCAATAGATGGGCCTAGGATAGACAGCTTGTCTCTGCCATTGTACCTCAGGCTATGTACACACTGACAGCGGCAAATTTACCACCATCAGGTCAATTTTTCCGGTTCAATTGAGCGGCAGTGAAGACCCGCTCAATCGATCCGGAAGTCGATCTAATAAAACCCATTGGCGCAGCCCAGTGGAGACGGCGCGCTGAAGGGAAGCTCAGAAGTTGACAGGAGTTACGCAAGCTACTCTGCGGAGGTTGTGTAACTCCCGTCGACTGCTGCCGAATTTTGCCAGCAGTGTAGACCTGCCCTCAGACTGAGAACTGGTCTACACTACAGAGTTTGGTCGACAAAAGTCAGCTGCTTTTGTCGACAAAACAGTGGCGGTGTACACATTGAAATGCTCCTCCTGCCCATCTAACGCCTCTGCTACGTCAACATAATGAAACCACCCCAACGAGAGGTGTAGTGCTTATGTCTGTGTAGGTAGGCCGGGTGATGCAGTGTCAGTGTAGATGCTGTGTTCCTTACATCAGCTGTTGGCTGGAACCATGAAATTGACAAGAAAGCTGGGCAGCTAGAACCCAGCTGCCCGCCACTCCCCTGAGAGCTGAATGGCTGAACTTCACTCCCAGCTGGGAGGCGGGGGAACAAACCTGGGTGGCTGGACCCCACTCCCAGCTGGGAGCAAGGTGAGATGCCCCGAGCGGCTGGACCCCGCTCCTATTTCAGTCTCCAGATCTATTCCTTTATGGGCTCCATCCAAGGAAAAGATGGAAGATTAAATGCTAGCCTTCCAGGACAAGAGGGATCTCAACACAGAGGGCTGGCTGGAGTTACCATGAGGTCTCCAGTGCCAGCTCCTTAAACACTGGTATCATCTTGGCATCATTAGGTTGGTTTTTTTTTTTTACAGCCCTGGTGCTCACGCTTCTCTTTGCAACTTGATCTCTTCCCTTCACCCATTTGTCTTTATTTTGCCTCCCCACTTCTTGTCTGCTGCACACAACTTCTGTGGCGCACAGCAGGGTGGGTGCTTTGTATTCAGCTCACATCCTACAGGAAACTGTTCTCTTCTGCAGCAGCTGGAGGAGAGAGGAACAAATCTCCCTTCGTGTTTGGTGTCTCGACCTGAGCAAAACAACACCCTGGGTTTGTCGCCTTCTGCCAACGGCTCTCAGTGCAGTCCCCCCAGCGCCCACCCCTCAATAACAGCGCATGACCCATCAGTAAATATGACCTCTAAAATCTGACAGTTTCCTGCTTTTCACAGACTAGGTACCTATCCTCATTTAGTGCTTGCTTGTTCTTTTTCTCTGCCCTTGCTGTATTGTGTGCTAGGGTCTTTCCTCCCGCCAAGGGAGGCTGGATGGGGTGCAACTCAGTGTTGCTCCTTGGGTGGCTAGCGGGATGACACTGGAACAAAGAGAGAGGCACCTTGACCTATGCCGTGACCTTCCTCAGCGCCATCAGCTCCTGGAGCGAGTTCCATTCTCAACCATCCTCCACTCCCTCCTGGCAGCATGCTGGGACGTCACCACCCAGATGTGCACGAATCACCCATTCAGGAGGCAAGGATTGAGGTGTCACGCATAGAACAGACAAGTGTCTAGCTAGGTTTGATTGGCATTAACCCTTTAATAACCACCCCTTGCAATAAGGGGGAACCAATGTCTTGGGCAGGTCCAAGAGGGAGATCATTTGGGATCAGCAGGAACCTGGCGTAAATCTAGAAGGCTGGGGCTGGCAAGGGGCCATAGAAAGGCCGAAGCAGGGAGAGGAGAAGGATGAATATCCAGCCGTGTGGTCATGTGCCTTGTCCCTTGTCACCCAGCAAAAATAAGGAAAGGTTACAGAGCTGCTTCTGCAAAATAAAGGTTCTTCTCTAATGGGAGGTTTCCCCTGTGTTCTCATCCTAAGCTTCTGCAGCTACCAGTCTGTGTGTGCCTGGGAGAAAGCCACAGGGGCTGGAAGCTGGAAAAGAGAGCGCTGGGGGAAACCTGGAGTAGGGGCGGCCACCTAGGAAGTTTGGAACAAGGAAGGGTGTCGTGGGGAGGGTGGAGCAGGGTGGTGCTGGGGGAGTCCTGGAGAAGGAAAGCAGGCTGGAGAAAGAAAGGGTGCGGGTGGAAGATGGGCAGAAGAAAGGCTTGGAGCTAAGCCACTGGAGATGCCACAACATCCCCCACTGTCAAATGCATCTGCTCTCAGACTAAGGCCATGTCCACACTACCACGTATGCCGGCAAAACTTATGTCGCTCAGAGGTGTGAAAAAACACACCCCGAGCGACGTAAGTTTCTCCAGCATAAGTGGTGGCGTGCCCACCGCAGTGTCTGCCGATATAGCTACCGCCGCTCGTGGAGGTGGTTTTATTATGTCAATGGGGAGAGCTCTCTCCCGTTGGCATAGAGCAGCTACACGAGCGATCCTACAGCGGTGCAGCTGCATCGGTACCGCTGTGCCGCTGTAAGCTCGCTTGTGGAGATGTGGCCTAAATCAGCCCTCCCCCCTCGGGGTCCTTTTGGGCTTCTCAGTGCACAAGCACAAACAAATAATGGCAAAAGACAACCTGCTGCTGGCCAGAAGATCACACCTGTCCTATCAGACACAGACCGGGCCACTGCGCCCCCCACATTCCTGGCCTCCGGGTTGGATTACTGGAACTCATTGTGTCTCAGATTGAAGCCACTGGAAATGCTTCCAGTGGTACAGGACAGAGCAGCTGGTCTGCCTACACAGGGACAACTACAGAGAGACCAATTGAGATGACCAAAGAGAGCATAGCAACCCAGGGCCCTGTTCTCTGCATTAGCTCCCCGGGGAATAAGGAGTCCTGCTATTCAGAGGCCTCTATGAGACTCTCTTGTTACCAGAAAAATCACCTCTCTCATGACAGCTACACTCCAGTGGAACAAGAAGACTAAGCAGTAGGGGGAGGCTTGTGAGAGCAGGAGGCAGAATCTTCATATGGGCTGGATGTAGACTGTGGAACTCACTCCCACAGGAAATAAGGACTCAGCTGACCCATTGATCTGATTTTGCAGTGCCTTGGTAAATCCTTCACACAGACACACAACAATCAGACAGAGACTGGATGAGATCGGTCCGAAAGGTTTTCCGCAGACAAAGCCTGGGTCACAGGTAAAGGGCACACTTGGTTCCGCTCATTGGGATAAACTACAGAGAGATCAATTGAGATGACCAAAGAGAGCACGCTAAGGCCTTGTCTAGACTGGGGATTTGCCCCATTCGCAGCCATTGGTGTAGCTGCCCCAGTGCAGTGCTGAGTTTACACAGGGACAGCTGCTGTTTGCACTAGTGCGGCCAGGGTTAAGCCCTGCCTGCACAAATAGTGGCTTCACTTGTCTACACTACACCAGTGGAAGGAAGCAGGCCAAATCCCTAATAATAATTAACGCGCATTACTGTTGTGCCTAGAGGGCTCTCCTGGGACCAGGGCCCTATTGCGCTAGGCAACGTACAAACCTACAACCACAGACAGTCCCTGCCTATAGCGCTGACAGTCTACATAGGCAAGAGAGACAAAAGGGAGGATCATTATCCCCATTTCACAGATGAGGAGCAGATGGATAAAGTGAGTTGCTAAAGGGCTTGGCAGGGAGCTAGGGCTTGAACCCCCACCGTCCGAGCATTGACATAGACAGGGCATTACCCCCATTACAATCTGGACTGGGGGCCCTTGGAGCTCAGAAAGGAGGCATGTTGGCAAGCAGCCCAGAACCACTAGCCCTGGGCACGGTCTGGGGGACAAGTAGAGGACACGGGTCTCCACGGCTCTGAGAACAGCTCCCTTCGGTGCATCAAATTCACTGCAGGCCGAGACCTGTTCCAGCCTGGTCTCAGGCCCTAGGATATAAAGCTGAAGTAACAAGCGAGGAATTCGTTGAATCTCCGGTCCAAGATTCCGCGTAGCCGATGGTGCATGTTCCTGGACGGGCACATTACGGAGAGCGATTCCGGCCCTTTGAGAGGTGCCGTGGAAAGGCTGATCCCCTGACTGGCTGAGAGGCATGTGTCTGTGATTGAGGACAGGTGGGCAAATCCTCAGCCCCTCGTTAAGGGAGGGATTCGCATGTCTCCGAAACTGGCACAGGTCACATCAGCCAGAGCAGCCGTTTGCAGAGCGGCGTGACCCGGGGGGAGATAAGGAAGCTTAGGAGGGGATGAAACAGAAGCATCAGATTCAGGGGAGAGGCAGGCGCTCAGGGAGATGATTTCTGTTACCATTCAGGAGGGGTGGAGTGGTCTCTCAGAGGAGGCTGTTGAGGGACAGGGGGTAGCAGGAGAGTGTTATCTGGGAGGGCAAGGTGCCGACAAGGACTATTCCTCAGGGTAACCTACTGTCTTTGCAGCACCATGGGATCTCGCAGGCTTGCTCAGGTGTTGGACCAGCATAGGCAGGACTTGCTCTCTGCTGACTGGGTGCCTGACCAGCGCAGACGCGTGCCATCTCTGCTCCTCACCCCTCCGCGAAGGAGCACGAGGCAGAGGGGAGAACGCCTTTGGGGAGGCCAAGTGCATCACCCAGGGCCAAAGGAGGAGGGAGAATGTTTTGCTTCCCTTGGGCTTCTCTATACTGATCTGGCTCTCACACTAGAGACACTGACCCCGGAGGGACAGACCGTGCCGACTCTGACGGGATTTTTTTTCCGGCTGAGTCACCTCGCCAGCACACGGGGGGCGTTTGGAAGGGGGGTGAATTGATCACTGGGAATCGATTGTGTGCAGCCGTATTTCCTGCTCAGGGAATGTCTGCCGGGAGATCCATTGTTCCGTTAGTAGGTGAAGTTTTGCTGCTCGGCGGATCGTTATTTGAAATGCAGGCCGGTTAGTTGTGATTGGTCACCTTAATCACATGACGTTGCTTCTGGTCTCTGCCTGGAGGAGCGTCTCTCTGAGGACCAGGCGTCTCGGGGGTGAGCACTCACGTCAGGGATTTCACCAAGCGTTCAGGCCCCTGCGTTCGCAGACAGTGAATGGAAAAGGTTGATGGGTATCGGTGGCTTAATGGGGACCCCTCTGGCTGGAAGAGATCTTCCAGGATCCCGCCGGCTCCAGCGATGTCTCTATGTGATCATGGATCATTATCCCCAGCGGTCTTAGAAGCATCTCCAGATGTTCCTCTGCCTTCTTCTACCGCAGATTTCTGAGTGCATGACTGTAAATGCCGCGCTGAGCAGGTCTCCTGTAAGCCGCTATTCCAAGCCTGGCCCCAGTGGGTAGGAAGTGGAAGCCATTGCCCTCTTTCAGTGACTGGTGAGAACGGAGCTGGGAGTTCTCATGTGAGTGCCTAGGGGGCCTGGTCACGAAAACCCTACCAAATCCCCTCTCTGTACTAGACAGTCAGTTGCTCCAGGTCAGGGCAGAGGCACAAACGACTTGGACTGATGCCGTTCTGCTGTTCATGGCGAGGATAAGTGGAGAAATCGGGGCTAGACTCTCAGGTGGTGTAAATCAGCAGAGTGCAGTGCCGTGGTGCCAAAGAAGGGGGGCCAGTTTATTCCAGCCGAGGATCTATCTAAATTAATGTAAAAGCCACCAAAAGAAGGCAAGCTTCCTGAGTTCATCAGTGGCACAAAAGACGCACCTTCCCCCTCCCCGCCGTGTGTCTCATCCTCTGTATTGCGCCTGGCCCAGACTCTGGAATTCTGCTGAGCAGCAGCAAGGAAAGGTATGTGTCTGCCTACTAATCCTGCTCCGTCTCCAGTGCCTTTTCAAAATGCAGCCGGAGGGGAGATAGTCCACTTTTAAGGCAACTCGCGGAAGAGCTGAGCTGGGATGTCATTGTGCCGGAGAAGTGACCTACTTTCGTTTTATCTGGCTTATCTCTGCTTGCATTGGTTTATTGATGGCAGGAGATACGGGGAAGGCGGTTGTGTTTTAGGAATGTAAATGAACTTTGAATGCAGCCTCTCTTCTCTGGCTCATGCACCGCCTCAGTTAGCAGCAGGAAACACTAAAGCAAGAACTGGGGGGGGGGTTCCCAGAGAGCAACTGCTGCAGCAGTGTTCTCACTGCAGTCAAGGCAGAGGTGGCAAAGAACCAGCAGGGCCAGATTCTTGGCTGGAGCAATGTCGATTGACACCAGTTCAGGATCTGACCCATCTCATATACGGTAGAGAGCAGGGTTTGCTCAGCCAGCCCTTGCCCATAATTAGCAGGGCCAGAGTGGAAACATACCAGGCATCTCAGAGAGAAATTCTGCAGGCTCTTTCCACAGCAGCCTCTTCCCGGTGGAAGATGGATATTGAAACGCGAAGATAGTTTGTGATCCTTTCTCCCTTGAGAGCCTGGCCACAGCCACTACAAACAGGGCTCAGGGAGTTCTCCTGCAGCTCCTCAGAGTACACGATTGTGCCTTGGGTGCCTGTTTCATTCCCGTCCAGGGGTGTTCATGCTGGGTGAAAAGCAAATGACAGAATAATGCTGTGTCCTTCCACCCAAGAATCTCAAAGCACTCCGCAGGCTTTACCGCCTCCTGTGGGGACTGATTGGCCCCATGGGAAACTGAGGCACAGAGGAGTCATGTGATCAAACCAAGGTTACACAAGAAGGGTGTGGCCAGGTCCCCTGCCACTCAGTCCTGTGCTTTGTCTATGAGACCATCCTGTGGGACCTGATCTCAGCTGGGATTCAGGGGTGCTTCCACAAGCAGGTGCCATCTCTGCCTGGCTGTTGCTGGGCATGGATACCCTGGCGTCTGAGAGCGCAGCACGGTGGGAAGGCAAACAGCAAAGCCATGGCGATGAGACGCGCCAGCCTGTGACGTCTGATAGGACAGCGAGGCCACGGCCTGGCAGGGGAAAGAAAGACAGGGACTCTGTACAGGGCAAGTCCTGCCTTTTTCTCCGCAGCTGCAGAGGTTCCCGATAGCAGAACCGGCGTGGTTCCTGCACACAATTCAGGAGACAGCCGTTGAGAGGGAGGCCTGCCACGTGGGAGCTGTGTGCGCTCCCTGGGCTGTGCAGAGTGTTTCCTACCTGGCAGGACATGGGGGGGCAGGTCATCCCTAGGAGTGGGGGCAGAGGATCAGCGCTCCTTTCTTCCCCCTCTAACACAGAATGGCATAGAAGGACCAACAGAGACTATTCCAGCCGCTGCAGCAAACACTGCAGTGGGAAAAATTCCAGCCACAGGCCCCCCGTCCATCAGCTCAGCATCCCACCCAGCTACTCCAGCATGGCCATGGATCTGATGAACGTATCATTGCAAAGAACTAATGGTGGAGGCTGTGTGTCGCTCCAGAGCACTAACAAGCCAGGGTCCCTCCCTGGAGCAGATTCTTCCTCTGCCCCGAGCCTTCTTGCATGTGCGAGCACACCAGTGCAACAGTGGAAGAGCACAAACAACGTCAAGCGGTTCTTTGTCCAGCCCCTGTGCTCGGTCTAGGGCATGTTGAGTCTCCAGAATCTCAAAGCCAGTTTGCAGAGGCTGTGTAACAGCTGTGCAGGGCTGATGCCAAGTTTGCCTGGGAGCTCCCACTACCTCCTCCTCCCCCTCCCATGCAGCTCTCATTGAGTGAGCAGCCGCCACACCTGTATTTGCTAATCAATTTGCAGAGAGCTTTGTAATTGCCCACAAGAAAGCACGGGTGCAGATGTGACAGCGGGCAGGGCGAGGCCACTAAATGAGATTCCTGTTTTCCAAACAGAACCCGAGATTTAATTACAGCCTTGCCGAGTGTTTATGAAAACCCGATTTCTCCCATTGTTTTCCAGCCCCGTGCATATTAAAGCGGCACTTTTTGTTGTCTTGCTTTTCAGTGTTCAGAAAAAGAACCAATGTGGAAAATTACAAACGCAGATTGTACACAAACAATATCTTCTCCCCTTTTCTTTTTTTTTATTCCTCCAATGAATAGCAACATCACAGATTTATTCCTCAGCGCTTCTTGCCCATTTCGACTTCCTTCCAACTGCAAGGACCGCTCTGGTGGGATCTCTGTTTTCTGCATAGGGCAGTGCAAAAGGGGAGGTGGGCAGTTTGCTGCCTTCTAGTGTCCTGGGCAGGCAATGCAGCCAGACATACCCTGGGTGACCAGCCTGTCCACACTGTACACTAAGCCCGGACTCCGAATCAGGTTTGAGTCCAAGCCCCTTTCTACTAGGGTGACCAGATGTCCCGATTTTATAGGGACAGTCCCGATATTTGGGGCTTTGTCTTATAAGGCGCCTATTATTCTCAATCTCCTGTCCTGATTTTTCACACTTGCTCTCTGGTCACCCTACCTTCCACACACACACACAAAGCAGTCTCACCTGGGTCAGCAAACACTCAGGACCTAGGTCCTAGGACTTTGCTAGGAGAGTGGATCAGAGCCCAAGTCCTGCTGCGACTCGGGTCCAAGTCCTGTCGTTTTGCAGTGTGGACACAGTTCAAGCCACAGACCCGAGTCAGAAGCTCTCTGCAGCGCAGTATGAACGTATCACGCCTGCGAGATGCAGGGACAGCAACTGTAAGCCCAGGTTTACAATGCAGGGAGGATGCTGAGGCCTGGGCTTGAAAACAGCAAGTCCACAACCCCAAGACTCTGGGTTTACACAGAGGTGGGGTGTCAGCACTGGAGAGCCAGCCGGGTATCTCTGTACATTGCAACCTGAATGGAAATACCTGCCCTGGCCTCTGTGGAGGATGCAGGAGCGGAGCAAGGGGGTTTACCTTTGAAGCCCTAAAGAAATGGTTTCTGAGGGTCTGAACAGGTTTGAGATGGACTGATCTTGCAATACGTGGAGCCTAATTCAGCCCTGGTGTCAGCACTGCAACTCCGCTGAAGTCCACAGGTCGTGCCCGTTTGCACCAGCAATGAATTTGGGCCACGTAAAATTGGTTCTTTCCTCCCTCACCATCCTGGACTATTCCCAGTAATATTTCCCAAGCCTGGAATTGATGATGAGTTGCAGCAACTCCTGCTGAGGTTTTTGGATGCTTCTGGTTCAAAGGCACAATAGCTAGGTTAACAATGGCCATGCATTAACATCGAGCCTGTGATTTTACAGCCACGAGACCCAAGGATTTCAGAGTGAAGCTTCCCATGCTGACCTTAACTCTGCCCTCTTGTGTAACCGATCACAATAGCACCTGACGGAAACATCACAGGGCCTTCCTTCCAAGCTCCTATCACGCTGATCACAGAGACATTCCCTTCAGCAAATAAACATTTATCTCAGATGGGTTTGCTGGAGGAGACACATGGCACAGCACTGACTTAGTGCCTTCATGGGTGGGATCCAGTGTTTCTCCCGAGGCACTGGCTGGGCACGGCGGTGCAGAGAGGCCCATATGTACCAAGGTAGCTCGCCTGAAAATGCCACAATCAGGGCAGGCTTCAAAAAGGAGAGCAGGTTCCCCCAGAACTGCTGGCTAACGCTGAAGTTTGATTCCCCAGCCAGCCACAAACAACACTCCTGTTTCCCCACGCTGGTTATCAAGAAGCTAAAACAAGAAGTCGCACAGCCCCCTTCATTACATTTCAGTCTCTGGCTCCCAATCAGCAACCAGGCCCAGTAAAATGAGAAGTGATTTAAAGCTCTGATCACTGTATAAAAATGTTCTTCTGATCCCCAAGGGGTCAGCCACATTACCAGATCAATACTAGTTTGGATCTTACCCAAAATATCACGCTGCCAGCCAATCCTTTAGTATCTCAAACTAAAGGTTTATTATAAGTGAAAAGGTTCATTGTGAAAGCAAGAAGAGAGGTGTTAAATAATCAAAGCAATCAGATACATACAAGTGACTCCAAAGTCCATATAAATCAGATTCTTCGCAATATTGGTGAGTTTGTTGGCTTGTACAGTTCCTCTGGAGTACATCCAGCACCTGGTGTGATGCTGTCTGGATTAGGGATGACCATTTATAATATTATTTAATACCAATATGAGAAAATTGTCGTGTTTCTTACAAGATATGCCATGTCAGGTACCACTGGAAAGGTTATCATTTGCTAAGTATGATAATATTGTTTGTGCGTATGTAACGTCTTGGTACTGTAAGTTATGGATAGGTGTGATATATCCGTATCCAAAAACTTGTGCTGTGCTACTGGGTTACACCCCCCAGGCAGATTAGTGTCAGCACTGATGACTCATCAAGGGTCATCACCTAGACAATGAGCCCACGGAGAGAAGACAGGGCTGAGCTTATGAGTCATCAGGACATGTAGGGACATGCCTGTGGTCAGGGGGACTGCAAGTGCTTTTCCTTGCCATGTGCTGCGAACCTGTGTTTGAAACAAGCCACGTGGCAGACCAGAGACTATCAAATGCAGCTTCACCATCCCCATTTTGTCTTCATTCCTGGTTCCTCGCTCTGGATCACCTATTCTACATCTGAAGCTATGAAACAAAGGACTGAGCTCCATCCAGGTATTAAATGTTCTCCAGAGGAATTGTACAAGCCTGGAAACTCCACAGTTCTGCTGAGAATCTGATATATGTGGACTTTGAAGTCAATGGTATGTATCTGATTGCTTGGACCATTTAACATCTCTCTTCTTGTTTGTTTCTTTCATTTGATAATAAACCTTTGGTTTCCGTTACTAAAGGATTGGCTGGCAGCCTGGTATTTTGGGTAAGATCCAAACTTATATTGATCTGGTACTGTGGCTGACCCTTTGGGGAGAGAACATTTTGGCAAAGGGAATAGAATTTTAAATAACTTATCTCTTTACTGGACCTGGTTGCTGATCGGGATCCAGAGACTAAAATTCAATATAGGGAGCTGTGTATTTCTTGTTGTAGCTTCTTGATAACCAGTGTGGGAAATCAGGAGCACTGTTTATGATTGGTCAGGGAGTCTAACTTCAGTGTTACCCACCAGCTCTGGGAGAATCTGCTCTCCTTTTGCAGCCTGCCCTGACCTTGGCATTTTCACGTGGGCTACCCTAGGCCCGCAGGGGTCACAGCGGGATGAGTCCATCAGTCCTTTGTTTCAAAGCTTTAATTGCAGAGAAGTTGATCCAGAGGTAAGAAGCAAGAATGAAGACAAGATGGAGATGGTGCAGCTGCCTTTTATATTCTTTGCCACGTGGCTTGCCCTAAAGACAAGCTCACACCACAAGGGCATGGAGAAGCACTTGGAGTCCCCTGTCCACCAGCATGTTGTCCCTACATGTCCTGCTGATCACAGGCATAGCCCTTGGCTTCTCTCCCAGGGTGCATCATATAGCTGATTTCCCTTGAAGGATCATCAAACCAGCAAAGTAGGGCTGCTGCCAATTCGTCTGGGAGTGTGACCCAGAAACACAGCACCAGACTGAGATACAAATATATCACACATATTTATAACTCACAATACAAAGCTGATACAAACATATAAACAATATTATCACACTTAGCAAATCAGAACTTTTCCAATGATACCTGATACGGCATATCTTGTAAGAATCATTAGAGTGTTGTCATATTGGTATTAACAATATTATGAATGGTCACTCCTATTTCAACCAACGGCATTGCAGACTCCTATGATGGCAGAGCTGCAAGAAGAGAAGTGAAAGGCCATTGGAGAAGAGAGGGCTTCCCCACAGAATTCAGCTATAAAACTGGACCGACCCCCTCCCGCCAGCTAGAAACAGAAGGGCTATTGAGTGAAACAGCTGGGAGCCTTCAAAACTTCCAGGTTTCCTCCCAGTGACTCTTGAGAGTGAGATACAAAGAGAATCTCCTTTACTAAGGTGCATCAAATAAGGGATTCCCAGGCTGGCTTGAATCAGTGTAGGTCAGAGCAACCCTTAGAAGATTTTTCTTTGAACATTTGTGAATGTAGTTATGATGGAAGATGCCAACTTATTTAATACCTGCTCTGAGCAGGGGGTTGGACTAGATGACCTCCTGAGGTCCCTTCCAACTCTATGATTCTATGATTCTATGAATAATAATGTCAGCCCTGCTCTGGCCCTGCCCCCCACCTGCGGCTCCTGGCCCACACCTCAGCCCCCACCTGCAGTGCCCGGCCCCCACCTCGGCCTCCAGCCTCCATGGTCCTGCTTCTAGCTGCAGCCCCCAGCCCTCACCGTAGCCCCACTACTGACCCAGCCCTAGCTGGGAGAGGGTGAGGGGTATGGACAGAGGTGGGGGAGGCATGGGGTAAAAAGTTTGGGGCCCACTGACCTACACCGATATGCAGGTAGAAGTATCTTTTAAAATCGGACTCCCATAACAAATTTCTTCGGAGGAACGTTAGGTTTGTTTGTGGTTTCTTCCTCCAGAGCATCATAAGTTCATCATACTGCTCGAGCAGTATTTTTATACTCCACCCTAGTCATCTAACCAAGCTTCCATTTCTTGTAAGCTTCCTTTTTGTGTTTAAGTTCACCAAAGACTTCTTTGTTAAGCCAAGCTGGGCGCCTGCCATATTTGCTATTCTTTCTGCACATCAGGATGGTTAGTTCCTGCACTACGCCGCAAGGAAGGGATAGGATACAGAGTGACTTAGACAAATTAGAGGATTGAGCCAAAAGAAATCTGATGAGGTTCAGCAAGGACAAGTGCAGAGTCCTGCATTTAGGACGGAAGAATCCCATGCACAGCTACAGGCTGGGGACTGACTGGCTAGGCAGCAGTTTTGCAGAAAAGTAGCTGGGGGTTACAGTGGATAAGAAGCTGGATATGAGTCAGCAGTGTGCCCTTATTGCCAAGAAGGCTAATAGCATATTGGGCTGCATTAGGAGGAGCATTGCCAGCAGATCGAGGGAAGTGATTATTCCCTGCTATTTGGCACTGGTGAGGCCTCATTTGGAGTATTGTGTCCAGTTTTGGGCCCCTCACTACAAAAAGGATGTGGAGAAGTTGGAGAGAGTCCAGTGGAGGACAACAAAAATGATTAGGGGGCTGGAGCACAAGACTTATGAGGAGAGGCTGAGGGAACTAGGTTTGTTTAGTCTGCAAAGGAGAAGAATGAGGGGGGATTTGATAGCAGCCTTTAACTACCTGAAAGGGGGTTCCAGGGAGGATGGAGCTAGGCTGTTCTCAGTGGCGGCAGATGGCAGAACTAGGAGCAATGGTCTCAAGTTGCAGTGGGGGAGGTCTAGATTGGATATTAGGAAAAACTTTTTCACTAGAAGGGTGGTGAAGCACTGGAATGGGTTACCTAGGGAGGTGGTGGAATCTCCATCCTTAGGAGTTTTTAAGTGCAGCTTGACAAAGCCCTGGCTCAGATGATTTATCTGAGGTTAGTCCTGCTCTGAGCAGAGGTTTGGACTAATTGACTTTCTAAGGTCCCTTCCAACCCTAATCTTTTATGATTCTATGATTCTATAAGTTCTTTGAGGCAGAAATCATCTTTTTGTTCTGTGTTCGTACAGCACCTAGCACCATGAGGTCCTTCGCCACTTTCCTATCATCCTCCCTGGATCTTCCCCCGGGTCCTCTCTCCATCATCCCCCTGTATAGCCCAGTATAAAAGGGTACTGCCAACAGAATTGAGGCAGTCAATCCCAGGAGCTTGGGGAGGGACGGCTGGCTGCCCTGCAGGCGGAAGGAGGTCAGGCCCCGGGACAGAGCAGTGGCTGACTGCAGGAGTTCAGCAGAGCAAATGCCCTGATAGAAGGCCGGAAGAGGCACTGGGGCTGTGGGAACATGGCCCAGGGAAGTCTGTTGAGGAGATGGGGGAGAGGCGGTGAAATCTGGCGGCACATAGGGTCCCTGGTCCAGGACCCGAAGTAGTGGGTGGGCCCGGGTCCTTCCCCACCTCCCCCAGACCACCGTTGGAGTGGGGGTAGACTGTAGCGGCCACTGAAGTAAGTGGCGGAACCAGGACTGCAGAATCCCCAGGTGCGGGGAGGGAGGGACACAGATTGTGGCCTGGTCAGGAAGAGGGCGCGGTGGGTCCTGACGGCAGCGAGAGGGACTACCGGTGAGCCCTGAGGAAGTGTGATGGAGCACGCCCGCGGACGTGGGCATCCACTTGAGCTAGTCCCCAGATCACCAGCAGGCGGCACCAGTCTGGCGGAGAGCGCTGCGGGTCCTTCACACCCTCTGATTCCCATGGGCCGTCTCCCTCCGTGTGGCCTCTCGGCTCTGCAGCAATGCGGCACGGCCAGGCTGTTCCGGCTACCGGGGTCTGAGACAGTTCAGCGCGTCTCTCGTCCCTGGAGGCAGTCTGTGACGCCGCCCTGTAATGAGGACATTGGCCAGACTCCCACGCTGAGCAAGATTCATTACAGAGCTCTGTTTGCTTTCTGCGTGTCGTTAAGCATTAGTGTGTTAATCAGCTGTTCCCTCCCTCCCCCCAGTTTAAATCCTGCTATCAGGATCCCCATAGGTTTCACACACACGCAGGGGACACGCACGTATATATTAGTCCTATCTTTGCCTCCATCGTGCAGGAAGCAGCTGCTTACTAAGCTCCCCTCCTGTCCGCTGGGTTTTCACTGCTGATTCCATCTACCTCCAGCATAATCCCTGCTTGTAATTACAAATATCCTGGGCAGGGCTGGGCGGTGAGCATGGAGCCAGCCACGCAGCACGCTGACCCGCGGGGGGGTAGCACTGGCTGAACTTTACTGCCAGCTCCATTTCATCTGCCCCTCTGACCCGGGAATGATGCGTTTAGCTTCCTCCGTGGCTTCCTCTCCGTATGCAGCAGGTTCTGTCCTTCCCTGCCAGATGCTGTCTGCATTGGCCATGGTGCAGGTGAGCCAGCGCAGGGTGAGTCGGTTTTTACAGCGATTGCACGGTGCTAAGTGAACCCACCAAAAGTGGCGAGGGGGGGCGGTGGGAAGGGCAGCGATGGCCGAGCTGCGGTGTGACATCACGCTGCCTTGCTCAGAACCCACTCGGTCCTGTGGTGTCAGCGCACGAGGCCGGCCTCGTGCACCCTCTGTCTGGGCCTCAGACCGGTTCAACAGGAAAACGGCAGCCTTGACTTTTCATTGCCCGTGGGAGGGAGATCCCGACCCAGCTGCAGGGGAACCGAGTCTAGGGAAGAACACTTCTATAGAGCAGGGGTTCTGGGACTAGGGGAGCCGGCTTGAAATGGTTTCCATCATCTGCAGTGTTGTTCAACGGCTTTCAGCACTCCCCACTGTAAAAATGGTTCCAACGCCAATGGAGAGCCATGTACCATAGGGAAATACCCTCTATTCCATTCCTGCTGCTCTTCCTCCGCCTCCAGGTACCAGCTGTCCGACATCAGACTTGGGCCTGGGATTTGTACCTGACCCCTACCCGCCCCGCCCAGGTCAGATCTGGCTGCCAAACCAAAAAGTGAGGAGGAGAAGTAGTTGAAACCTGAGGTGGCGGAGAAGGACGGCCCAGTGATTAGGGGACCTAACCTAGGGCTTGGGAGACTTGAGTTAAATGATGTGCTGCCGATGTGTCCTGGGGCAAGCCCCCTGGGACCTGTCTCTCCGAAGAGTTAGTAAGAGGCAGACTGGGAGTAAATCCACCTTGCGCTAGCTGTTCATCCGGCCCTGGTGCCGTGCGTTCCCATTCCCCAGCGTGCTTTGCACACTACAGGCCTTCCCGCGCCCAGCCGGAGGCCCACACAGACAGTTAGCACACAGCAGGCTAGCGCAAGGGAGAGTTACACCCCTGCTTGCTGCAGCCTGTTCGTATAGATAAGGCTTCTGTCCCTCTGCGCCTCAGCTCCCTTCTGTGCCATGCGGGTAATAGCCCTGCCCTACCTGACAGGGGTATTGTGAGGACAAGCCCATTAAAGCCTGGGGCACGCTCAGATACTACCGCGCTGGGGGGCATTTAAGTACTATAAAGAGGCAGCGAAGGCAGGGCTGTGGGAGATTTCAAAGCGTGGCAGTGAGATGATCCCCCTGTTGGGGTCCCATGGGTGGATTTGTTCTTTGAGTGCCATTGACAGTCAATTCACAGAGCCAAGTGACGTGCCGTGGCACTGGCAGACCAGGTGCCAGCTCGTGCCAAGGTCCCCACGTGTCAGCTGAACACTGACCAATGCAGCGCTGGAACCAGGCTGGCTCTCCTGCGTGCTAGCATTGCTGAAGGAGGTATTAGGACTAGAAAAATGTGGTTAGTGCTCAGACCGTATTGAACGCTTGTGAGTTGCTGCCTGCATTAATCGCACTTATAACCTCTGTATCCCATATTGTAAGGTGATATTTCAACTTTGGTATTGTAAGCCTCTGTAACTGTAAGTCACCACGCAGGAGACAGACAGTAAGTAGCGTGAAATGCTGAATCCCAGCAGAAGGTGTCCTGTCCAACAAGGAAGGCCCATGGACGCCAGACGGACCAAGTGTGCACCATTAAAGACAAGACTTTGTTGTTCTGCTATCCCCCATCCATGAAGATGAATCATGTAAGTGAATTCCTCCCATCAGGTGAATTTGCTGCTCAGAGCACACTGAGTTGGGGGGAAGGGAATAAAAACCCCTAACAAAAGGAACTGTATCTCTATGATGCTTGGACTCTGGGGGGCAAGATTTCAAGGCATAAGCAAGAGATCCCCAGCTGCTTAGTCTCAGTTAGCCCTACAGGACATATAGCTGTTGCTTATGATAAAAACTCCTATTATCTTTTGAAATTTAAGATTATAACACATTTGTATATCTATATTTATCTTGTTTAACCTTGTAAATAACTCGCATTTCCTGTTCCTATATAATAAATCTGTATATAGTTTATTACAGGATTGGCTATGAGCATTTTTTGTGAGAGATCTAAGGTGTGATTAATCTGCGGTATATGACTGGTCCTTTGGGACTGGGAGAAACCCAAATATTGCTGTGATCCTTGGTGTAAGGGACCATCTATCACAAAGGTGGGCTCACCTGGCTGGGTCAGTGCCCAAGGGCCCTGTCTGTGACCCCAGGTTAAGGCTGTTATCGTGCCTGAGGATTTGACACTTGATAGTTGGTTAGTAAAATCGAAGTATAGAACTCTCAGCCAATCTCAGTGTTCGTAAGTCCGCCCTCAAATTGGTACTCATGCTCTTGAGTCACTGCAGGATGGCTTGACAGGTGTTTTCAGAGGAGATCTCTTTCCCTGGCATAAGAGGAATAGCTCCCTTTATCAGGGTACACCAGCGAGGGATTAAAGCTCCCGAAATCATAGATCAGACAGGACAGTCTAACTCCCACTAGCCCTTGATTTAGATCTCATCCAGCAGATCCTCTAGCATCACAGCTTTCCCCACCACAATTGCAGAGCATTTACTGAACCACCAACACACTCCGAGGAGGTCGGCCATCCCCATAGCATCTAGGTGGGCACATCTTAGCTTGCGAGATGCCACAGGATCCGAGGCCCAACTGCTGTGTAGCCACACACGCTATGCAGCTGTATGATCCCCATTCCCTGTGCATGGGTGCTGCAGCGGTCTCCTCCTCCCTAGTACTTCCGCCTTTCCATTCGCAAGCCGTTCCCTTTCCTGCGCAACCAGGATCCCCTTTCTCCGTCCCTGCTCCACAAGTCTCCATCCTTCAGCACGCCCCTTCCTTCCTGCTCTTTATTACGTCATAACTCATTAGCATTCCTCCCAGGCCCCCTTTAATAAAGATGCTGAGAGATAAGGCCTATGCTTGCATATTAAATGTATAAGATATATAATCCTGCTAATTAAGTTGAATTTAATCTTGAGGTCTAAATTAGAAGGAAGGGGGGGGTAAAGAAATACCATCCATGCCATACGGTTTATAACACCCGGCAATTTCCTTTCCTACTAAGGGCAGCCTGATTACGACCCTCCCTTTGAGCTCAGGGAACTCCAACAATGCATGGTTCACTTTGACGGCTCACTTCTTCATGCCAATGTTACAGCGTTAGAGATTCAAAGGCTACAAAGAGGAGAAGGAGGATGGTCTAGTGGTCAGCATGCGACCAGGGGCTGTAAAAGACCAACATTCAATTCCTGTGACCTTGGGCATGTAGCTTCGTCTGTGTGTTAACTGCCCATTTGTAAGAGAGATTATGATGATAAAGCTTCCCTACCTTCCAGAGTGTTGTGAGGTGCCCAGATACTATCGTGATGGGTGCTGTATATGAACCTGAGCCAGACGCACACTTACAAGACCATAACACACACCTATCTTGTGTAGTACAAGGGGAGAAGCAGCCACCTCTGCATTTCAATTGCCAAACACTTTCCATTCTAAGAAATTATTGCGACTGTTTCTTTGAAGAGTTCTAACAGCGCCATTGTTTGCAACAGGACTTTGAAATTTGGCCACAGAGCGCTTCTGGCCTCACGAAAATCCCCTCCAATTTGACTGAGTTACCCACTGTCAAAAATCTCCATTTCTTGTCTGTGATTGGCACGTCCCAGCTTTATTTTGGCGGCATGCCAAACCTTCTATGGCAGTGCCCATGCATCATGCCTGGGTGTCCTGCATCAGCATTTCACACAGAGGGCAAAATCCAGAGGGAACCCAGACCAAATGGACGCATGAGGCCGCACTAGGAGGATCCAAAGAGACACACACCAAAGCGAAACTGTTGATGCTACGCCCAGCGCAATGGGGCCCTGACCCAGACGGGCCCTTCCCATTGCTGCTGTGACACAGACAATGCTAATTCTGATCTTCCATGCACCAGCTTTACCCCACTGTAACCCCATTCAATTGGATCTAGTTACTCCCGATTTACACAGGCATATGTCAGAACAGAAGCAGGCCCACACCACTATTTCCCCAGCACCAGTTTCCGATATGGCCAGGTCACGGGGCTTTCTGGATTTACAGGAATTTCTCTGGTCCACATGATACCTGAGAAGCATCTCACACCCACCGATGAATCTCGCCTCCCCTTGCGGATGAGTGATTATTATTATCCCTAGGGGAAAAATGTGGCACGCACAGATTCAGGGCCTGATTTGCAGAGCTGCTAAGCATATACAGCCACCAGGGGCGTTCAGTGCTTCTGAAAACGAGGCCTTGTGTGATCTATCAAAATCCACATGGCCTATCTGAGGCTAGAACGAACATCACCTGGCTTCACCCCCAAGACAACACTTCTGCCATCTGTCAGGGCAAGGGCAGCTCACACCAGGAGTCTCTCCCAGGGGATTAAGCTGAAGGAAATCTGTGGAGTGGTTCCCCTAATGGTCACAGCTCTCTGTTATGTTATTTGAGACCTCCCCACTCTTGTTTTGACTGAGTTTCGCTGAGCTTTGAGGTTCAGATGAGCAGCCCAGGGCATTGAGTTACAGGAGGGATGGTTTGCTGAGCCAGGGAACACACACACAGCGACAGGATAAAGCGTGTCACGCATAAGAACGTCCATACAGGGTCAGATCAATGGTCCATCTAGCCCATTATCCTGTCTTCCGACAGTGGCCAATGCCAGGTGCTCCAGAGCGAATTAACAGAACAGGTAATCATCAAATGATCCATCCCCTATAACCCACTCCCAGCTTCTGGCACACAGCAATCCTTGCCCATCTGGCTAATAGCCATTGATGGACCTATCCTCCAAGAATTTATCTAGTTATTCTTTGAACCCCATTATAAACTTGGCCTTCACAACATCCTCTGGCAAGGAGCTCCGCAGGTTGACTGTGTGTTGTGTGAAAAAATACTTCCTTTTGTTTGTTTTAAACCTGCTACCTATTCATTTCATTTGGTGACCCTTAGTTTTTTTATTATGCGAAGGAATAAATAACACTTTCTTATTTAAGTTCTCCACACCAGTCATGATTTTATAGACCTCTATCATATTTCCCCTTAGTCATCTCTTTTCCAAGCTGAAAAGTCTCAGTCTTATTAATCTCGTCTCATATGGAAGCTGTTCTATACTCCTAATTATTTTAGTTGCCTTTTCTGTACCTTTTCCAATTCCAATATGTCTTTTTTGAAATGGGGTGACTAGAGTTACATGCAGTATTCAAGATGTGGGTGTACCATGGATTTATAAAGAGGCAATATGATATTTTCTGTCTTTTTATCTATCCCTTTCCTAATGATTCCTAACATTTTGTTAGCTTTTTTGACTGTCGCTGCACATTGGGTGGATGTTTTCAGAGAACTCTCTACAATGACTCCAAGATCTCTTTCTTGAGCTGGAACAGCTAATTTAGACCCCATCATTTTATATGGATAGTTGGAATTATGTTTTCCAATGTGCATTACTTTGCATTTATCATCACTGAATTTCATCTGACATTTTGTTGCCCAGTCACCCAGTTTTGTGAGATCCTTTGTAACTCTTCCGAGTCTGCTTTGGACTTAACTATCTTGAGTAGTTTTGTATTGTCTGCAAATTTTTTCCAGCTCATTTATGAATATATTGAACAGTACTACTCCCAGTATAGACCTCTGGGGAACACCACTATTTACCTCTCTCCATTCTGAGAACTGACCATTTATTCCTACCTTTTGTTTCCTATCTTTTAACCGGTTACTGATCCACGAGAGGACCTTTCCTCTTATCCCAAGACAACTTACTTTGCTTAAGAGTCTTTGGTGAGGGACCTTGTCAAAGGCTTCCTGAAAATCTAAGTTCACTCTATCCACTGGATCACCCTTGTCCACACGCTTGTTGACCCCTTCAAAGAATTCCAGTAGATTGGCGAGGCATGATTTCCCTTTACAAAAACCACGTTGACTTTTCCCCAACAAATCATGTTCATCTATGTGTCTGATAATTCTGTTCTTTACTATAGTATCAACCAATTTGCCTGGTACTGAAGAGGCCTGTCATTGCCAGGATCACCTCTGGAACCTTTTTTAAAAATTGGCGTCACATTAGCTGTCCTCCAGTCAACTGGTACAGAAGCTGATTTAAAGGATAGGTTACATACCACAGTTAGAAGTTCTACAATTTCACATTTGAGTTCTTTCAGAATTCACACATTTGAATGGTCAGCTCAGGACGTTGCAGGGAAAAAAGATCCTGGCATGTCGCTGACTCACAGGCTGAGGGGACTAACCTTTCACCTCTGGAGTGCAAATCCAGCCTGAGGTCACACGCGCAAATGCAAGTGGTGCTCTCAGCCTTGGAGCCATCTTTACACTACACAAAGTGCCATGATCTGACGCTCACAGCTCCTGAAAGCAACGGGGGTGTTGCACAGCAGGATTAGAGGGGCGCTGGCTTCTGCTCTTGTTTCTGAAGGAGGCAGTGTGGGCTGGTGGAGAAGACACTCAACTGTGACCTGGGCTCTATTCCCAGCTCTGCCACCGACCTGCTGCATGACCTTGAGCAAGTCACTTCCACTTTCTGTGCCTCAGTTTCCCCCAAACACTTTGTCTGGCTCATCTATTGCCATTGGAAGCTGTTCAGAGCAGGGACTCTCTTCCACTATGTGTCTATGCAGCACCCAGCACAGCAGGGGCCTGATCTCAGCGGGGGCCTCTACATGCTACTATAATACAAATAGTGAGTGGTTGAGAAGGGGGTGGACAGTACTGGGGCATGCCACAGGTCAGGACCACAGTGAGTTAGCAGATCTATATTGGGTGGGAAGATGGAATGGCACAGGGCATTGGATGTCAGCTGCTCGAGCTGTCTAGTGGAGTATGAGCAAGAGGCTTGGGGTCGCCTATGGTTGTCCTGTGCCTGGAAATCCTTCCTATCCCTAACCACTGAATTCATTTCCAGTTAACAAACGTGGATAGATCTGTCCCTCTTCATGCACCTACCCAGAGAAGGGGATGTTAGGGCACTAGGCTAGTCCCTTGCAGTGGCTGAGTCCCAAACTAAGTTAGAGAAACATGTCAGCACCAAGCAGCCTTTATACTCCAAAGTCCACCACAAAGGGACAGATCCTGCCTTAGGGCTGTTCAAAACCCGGTGGGTTTGATCCTAGGGGTTGTGCAAATCTTCCAGCGGGTTAAATCCAAGTGCATGGCTGGGTGTAAGACACAGGGCAGAATTCCTGTCCACTCCTTGCTGAAATCCAGCCCTCCTGCTCATTCCTCACTCATCCCATTGGTGCCTATGGAAATCCTGCTCTGGGAACACGGGTGGACTCCGCAGTTGGGAGCATTTTGTGTTGAATCACTCGTTCCATGACGGCCTTCCCCTGTAGTACTGGTTTATAGAAATGACAAAGCTCCAGCAGAAATGCCAGCTTTCTGAAGGTGGAGTCGTCATTCAAAATTATTTGCTGTTCAGCATCGTTCTTTACTACACCTGATGTAGATTTCAGGTCATCTAGCCTTGGTAATGCAAGAATCATGGAGTTAGCAACACAGCGATCTTCCCTGGGCTCCATTTTGTGTCACTCGGAGAAAACAACTCAAGGAATTTTGGGGAAAAGGGTGGAGGATTGATGAGAATAACTAGCTGTACTGGGGGCATTCTGCCAGGACTTGCCAGCAGCAAAGTAGGGCATTCTTCCAGGAAGCACTGGGCACATCTGTTAGCACAGGAGGGAGATTCCCCACCAGGACTTACGAACACCTCTGGAGAAGTGTACCACCAGGGTGCATCTGGCACAAGGGAGGGACTTAGCACACCTGGTGACATTTAAGGAACATCCCACCAGGTCACATCTGGAGGAGCATTCCAGCAGGATGCCCCTGGCACATCTGGCAGCACGGAAAAGGTTAGAGTGTAAAAGAAAGGAGGAACTGAATTGCCAAGCTCTCCCTATAGTTCAAAGGTCCCTCCCTCCACACTGGGCATACAATAAAGCCCCCATCTCGCAAAGAGGCAGAGACAGCTCTTTCCAGGCTTACTGTATTCCCCCCAAGTTGTGCCTGCGCCTCATTTCTGCTTGTTGTAGCCTCTTGCAGGGTCTGAAAAGAAAATAACGCACACATTGGCATTTTCTTCAAAGTCCAGATTGTATTCATCGCTTTTCACAGGGAATTGGATTTTCGGATTCACAGGCTCGAAAGGTCAAGGATAACAGGCTAACAGCATTTAATATGCATTCCAAGGGGAACAAAAACCTATAACATTGGAAATGAATTTTCATGCCACCTTTATTTCCGAAACCCAGATCAAAACATCTCTCTTTACTCGCAATGAATTGGCATCTGTTCTTTGTTGTCATATCTGAAAGGTATTAACGGCTCCTTCTAGCACCGTGTCTAAGTCAACATCTGCAGTATTGACTGCTGACACACAGCACTGAAGGTGATACAAAGGGAGTGTCAGGCCTTTTGTTCGGCATCAAAATAACAACAACGACAACAGAGATTCCTTGTTCTAACATGCTGCCTTTTTTGCATGGCTGCTGCTGTTGCTAGTTAGGGAGCAGTGAGTGACGAGAACAGGAGGTAATTCTGGGCACAGCCATCAAACAACCCTCTCTAGCAAAAGGGATTACTAGAAAGCAGAGAAGAGCCAGAATAAAAAGCCCTAGACTCCAGGATGTTCTTACTGCGTTCATCACGGCTATTCTCAATGATGAGTATCAGCTAGTTTGGGTCTTGCTGCTGGGGTTATGTGCAGAGGTCAGACTGGGAAAGTGGCCCCACCCATAAACCCAAGCCCCACCCACAGTCCCAGAGTTTGATGGATGTTTTCTGCCAAAGTGATCAGCAGAGAGCGAGTTTTTAACAGCTGGAGGAAGATGTTACAGTCTTTAGGTTTCCGAGCCAACACCCCAACACCCCTCAGACCTCTGGCAGGTCTCTTACCCAGGTGTAACTCTCCTCCCAGCAGGGTTACGGTGGAGGTACTATAGGCTGGTGCGGAGGGCTCTGTGTTCTGGAGTCTCTTGATGACCTCAGAATATCATCTTGTAACCAAATCCCCAGACATGCAGCAATAGAAATTGCAACGTGGTGACCTGGAAGGCAAAACCCACACGAGACATAAATCCATCCCGGAAGTCAGCCTCACCCATATGTAACCCTTACTCCAGCACCTGGGCTTTCTTCTTTTAAATAAATAAATCGGACTAAAAGGTCCCCCTGTGGGATTAGCAGAGTTTAAGCGATAGGCCACCACAGAGTTAATTTGTTGCATTATTGCTCATGTTACACTAGCACCAAGAGGATCCACTAACCATAGTAGGATTTTCATCTCCACCCCTTCTTTGTTAATTTCCTCCCGCTGATGGAGCCATTATTAATTATTTATATTCTGGTAGCATGGAGAGGTGCCACAGGAGAGCATTGTGTCAGGCCCTGTACATACACACTGTAAGAGTAGGGTTGTCACCTCTGAGCAACAAAACATCCAGGTTATCTGGGATGATGCTGAGCCCACTAAAGTGTACGGCGGGCATTATGTATGAACACCCCAGTGGATTCCCCAGTACAGCTACCTCTGAAAAGGGGCGATCCTGGGAAAACCTGGATAGGTGGCAACCCTAAGGGAGACTGTCCCTTACCCAAAGAGTGGGAGGAGAAACACAAGTGGCGTGACTAGCACAAGCTCACACAGACTATCAGTGACGGAGCCTCTGGTTAGGTAGAACCTACGTTGCCCAACTCTCCCCCCAGTGCCCTGTCCCCTGGACCACACCAACAGCCCTCACCAGCAGGTAGTCATTGCACTCACCAGAGTCTCAAGGGAACTGACAAACGAGGCTGATTCTCCTGTGCTACATGGCAAACTAGGGCTTGCTGACAAATCTGGTGCATGCCTCTGGGTGTGTGGGTTGCTTGCTTTGGAGTTAGAGCAAAAAGGGCCGCGAAAGGAACCAAGCAGGAAAGTAAAACAATGGCCTAGATGAGAAGTATCCCAGCAAACACACTAGCCAGGTTCATAGCCAAGAAAAGGCGACTCCTTGGCCCCAGTCTTGGCGACAGAAGCGGTTTGCCAAGACTGAGAAGAGGGAGATTCAACTCTTAGCCTTTACAGAGCACTGAGCCTAGAAAATGGGGGGCCTGGGAAGCACCAGCAAAAGCTGACGGGATGGTAAGGGAACACATTGCGACAGAGCAAGCCGGCTGTTTTCTCCCAGCCAGAGGTGGGGGTTAGCTGGGCTGAGGGGAACTTACAAATGCTGGCGAGGAAAGATTGAGGCATAAGGACAGCCCAGACTTATAGGCCATGGCTCGGTTTTCCCTTTGCTCGGCGTGCTTTCTTCCTTGGAGTCCACACTTCAGTTGTGAAATCGAATTATAGAACTCACAGCCAGGTTGGCGTTTGCACCCTGGTTCTTAACGGTCTGCGCTGAGGTCAGGACACAGGCTCCTGAGCCGCTTTAGACAGCTGGGTGGATACCACTGATAACACTCATCTGTAGATCTCGGAGCACTTTATAAAGAAGGGGCAGTATTGTTATCTCCACTGCACAGATGGTAAACTGAGGCACAGAGAGGGGCTGTAGCTTGTTGGGAACCCAGAGGTTTTGCATCCCAGTCCAGTGCCTTATCCACACAGCCATACTGCCTCCATCCCACAATACACTTCAGTCGCCTGGCCAGAACAGCCCTTACAATGCTTGCTAATGGAAAACCGAGCATCTTAAATAGCGCCCCATCACTGTTCATCCAGCATGACCACAACTCCTGTTGTGAGCCGGCATAAACAGACACCCAAACTCATAGACAAGCTACCGCGACCTATTCACATTTAAAGAGATCGCGGGGAAAACACTGATGTAAACGACTTCGCAGCCATCCATCGTATCCAATCACATGGCTGGGGTCAGCCTGCCAGCGCGGCAAAAAAATTAACAGGTGAAACCAGCTTGCCTCATGCTCTGACGGCAGCATGGCAGAGACGTCCTCTCCCGTGGGAGGGGCCTAGCAATGCAGAGGTGGGTCCTTGCAGGGGAAACAACTCCAAATATTTTCCCACGGCTGCACAAGGCCACAGGATTTTTTAATTCTCTTTTAAAATGTCACCCCCGCGTGTAGGATCCTCCTCTCAAAGCAGGGATCCGGAGATGCTGGGCTGCAGTGGATAGGAAATGGGGAGCGCAGGACATCAGTCTCAGGATGTCTAGTGAAGTCCCCGGGACCTAGTCTAAGTGACTGCCTTGAAAACGCTCCCTGAAGAAACTCCACTCCTCTGAGCCCATGGGGTAGCTGTTGGCTTAGTGAATGCAATTATTTTGTGCCTCAGTTTCCCCATCTGTAATGTGCATAATCCTGACCTTCCTAATACCCGTCGGAGCCCTCACGCAGGAGGCAGAGCCCCACCTCCAAAGGCCAGGATGTCTCTTGCTATAGTGAAACTCCCACAGGTTAAAAACAATTTCCTGTCCAAGAAGGCTCCACTGCTTTCACCCACCTCAAAGGCGTGTTGGGAAACCTGAACAAATTAGCCTCTCGAACATGCTTTGGGATCCCTGTAAGAACGTCTGCAAAGAGGACAAGGTGTTAATCGTGACGAGGGTGAGCCCCATCTCTGCTCCACGCAGCCTGTGACAATGAACATCTTCACGGCGCCTTTGTTATTAGCCGCGCACGGAGTGCCTGCCTGGTAAAAACAGACCTTGTCGTTATTCACCTCACAGGAACAAAAACACTGCCATCCAGGGACTGGCAAGGAAAGGGTTAATTAACACTGGCCCCTCTCCCTCTCCCCCCACCCCCGCACCACAGCTGCAGGCGCTAAGTGCAGGGAGCAGCAGCTGACACGAATTATGATTCCCCAGCAAACTATAAGAGAGGGTTCTGGCAGGCTCCTTGGCTGGCTGATGCTAGGGGTGGTGTGGGGGAGATGAGAGGCTCTTAGCTGCAAGAGCCCCAGCTTCACCCAACTCAAAGATTAGCTGCACTGAGCTGCGGTTCAGACTCTGCTGTGGGTGGGGCCCTGTTTGTCTGGGGTGGGACGCTGGGCCCAGCTGAAGGAAGCTGAATAGAACCTGGTTTGGTGGATGGGAGGGTGAATTTGGCTGGGCTATGACATAGGGGTTGGACCACAGGTATTGGTCCCGAACCTGATGATCACCACTCACTGGAGGTGACTCACACAGTAGTTGTCTCATGCTTATAGGGTCCCGGCCGTCTCAAAGGCTTTTACGCGCCCCCACTGAAGTGCAGCCAGTTGTGGAGCAGAACGGGCTAGCTGGGCAGCACGCACAATGCTGGAAACAGCGGGGGGAAGGGAGGAGATCTAGCCAAGGACACCAGGACAAAGACAGTTCTCCCAGAAAGTGGCGTGAGATCTTTGCCATCAGGGCAGTAGCTTAGCTCTAGGAGTCAATGGCATTGAACTCGGTGGGTGTACCTACGGGCGATTTGACACTGCTGGGACCGGAGCCTTTGCATTCTAGGGCAGCGAAGTATTTCAGCCCACTAAGCCCGCCGTGGAGGGGTAGCTCTCACATACCCAGGCTCAGCCTGGTGGTTTGCAGAGGTCAGGTGCTTGCTCCTCAAAGGCCTTTTTGTCTTCAGCTGGGATCAGAATCACAGACATCGGGCTGGAAGGGACCATGACATCCTCACAACAGAGGCTGGGTCCCTAGATCCAACCCTGAGCGATGCAAATGATTGGTGGGATTCAGAGCTGACGTTCCCTGAAGTCCCGGGATGTTTGGTTCAGACTCCGTCCTCTTCCCCTCTGTCTGGAGGAACAAGGGCTGAATGCCTAATAGGCTGATTTTCTGGTGGCAGAAAATGTTACTTAGCAGCAGTGGAATCTGCCCACGTCTTAGCAAAACCAAAACGCTCTTCGCCGGCGACCAATACTGCAAAGCGGAGAGACCTGCCCTGTGCCGTCCTAGCACCCCTCCCTGCTCTGAAAGTGACGGGCAGAACAGGAGTTCAGTGTATTGACCTGCCGCATGTGCACCAGCTTCTCCCACTTCAGCTACAGGACAACTCCTTAGCTTTAGGGAGTTGGCGGGCCCAGTCCCTAGAGGGAATCACAATCACATCCCCTAACACGCTGTAATACAGGATCCCTCTCCAGTAGAGTTTGAACAGCTTCAGGTAGTTAAAGGTGCGGCACTCTCCTGTCCGAGACAAGTAGACAATATACACCCAGTCCACCCCACTCAGCCTATATAGGATGTTCCCTCCAGTGTGTGCTCAGCGCTCTGCCCCGCTCCAGGGATGGGTGTTGCACTAGCTAGTTGGCTTCAGTATTAGGGAACTTTTTCCTGGGCTCTGGCCTCAATTTCGCTTTGCTCAGCATCGTGTCCCTGCTTCAGACCGTTCCTCCCTGCACCATTCCTCTTCCCCCTGGCAAAAGCTTATAGGCTCATGCAGCGTCCTCACGGGAGAGAAGGGCAGAGCTCGGCCCTAATGACTGTACAGGGGAGTCTCTCTCGAGGATGCTGGAGGCAAAACTGGCCCCTGCGGCTCTTCCTTTCCCCTAGGCTGAGCCTATTTCAGCACACTGGTGCAGCCAGCCCAGAAGGGGTAGCTGAGTCTGGTGTGGAGCAAATATCCTCTTACCTCCTTCTAGTCTTTCATCAGCAACCAGGTCCAGCCAAACTCTTCTCCCGTCCATTGTCCCTGGCTGGGTCCCTGACCGCTCGCACACACCGAGGTCGCCCCTCTGCCTGTCTGCTATGCGATGTGTTCATAGCCCAACGCCGCGCTGACTTTTTAGCACCGCGTCGCACCGTAAACTCCAGACTATGTTCACTCCCTGCTACCACCCTTCAGCTTTCCAACGCACAACTGTTCTCCAGACATCTCTGTCCCATCACCCCAGTGAGCCATGGCTTATTTCACATTGGATGCCTATTTCTAGGCTGAATCTCATTTTATTAATTCCTGCCAATTCCTCTAATCCCTCTAGATCTGGTTTATTTTCCCCTCTGTCTTCCTGGGAGTTGGCAGCTTCCCCCAGTCTGGTGCCGCCTGCAAAATAATTCACTCTTTAGAATCAGCGACAGAATGAAACTGCACAAAACTGGGAACAATAGAGACCCTGGGGTCTCCTTGGAAACTACACCCCAGGTAGCTGCGGGGCCATGGCACAATAACATTCATACCATTCCTACATCTCTCTGGCATCTTTCATCATAAATTACTTCAGAGGATGGATGAGTTTGTGGTTGAGGCACTGGACTGCAAGTCAGGAGAGTTGGGTTAAATTAAATTCCCAGCCCCGCCACAGACTCACCATGTAACCTTGGGCAAGTCCCTGAATCTTTGTGTCAGTTCCCCAGTTGTGGATTACAACACCCCCTTTCTCTCAGCCTTTGTCTTGCTCATTTATTTAGACTAACTCTTTAGGTAGCGAATGTCTGTTACTCTCTGTACCACAGCTAGCAGAACAGGGCCCTGTCTTGGTTGGGGCCGTTAGGTGCTACTGAAATACAAATTATTATTAATAAACATATTAAAATGTTACAGAGAGTATGAGTAAGGGAATAGCTTCACCCACCACTGAAAAGCAGCCACCTCTGGAGTGGAACATGGCAGCTGTTTAACATTGTAAAAACAACCCAACCCAGCCGTTTATGATAGGAAATAAAGAATACCGTAGCCGCAGGAAACGGCAGGCAGGAATTTCAGGAGGTAGAATGCAATTAGTCAACTGGAATTTGGCTAGAACTCGGATCCCTGATCTCTGCCTACAAGTAAGGTGTCTGCAGAGAGCTTAGGTGTTTGCACTGTTCCCCAGACTTCCCATCCCCCCCCCCCGGAAATGGCTCGCCGGGGAGGTGAGCCATAAGTGCAGCTCACCTCACCCCTCCTTGGCTCTCTCCTCTAGCCCTCTGACAAAGGGCAGACAGGCTCGGCATCGATTCCCACCAGTCTCCCACTGCAGGCTTGCTAAGGAATGATGCCACGCAGAGCAGCTGTCACCTGCCCACTCCCTCCAGCCACGCACAGCCATATTCCCAGCCAACCCTGGCGGGGTTCTCCCTCCACCAGCGCTGGGGCCATTGGAGGTGGTTCCCTCCGCTCCTCGCAGCAGAAGGCATGAGATGGCCTTTCACTCACCACCCCCTTCTAGTGCTGAGCGACTGGCGCAAGCCCCTGTACCGAGCGCAGAGAGCTCTGAAGCCCCAGCCTCTCTCAGTTCCCAGCTGCTGCTTCTTTCAGGGGGCATCAGTGTTTGCCATTTTCCCCTGCCCTCCTTCTGCAGCCTCCTGCTTCCTCTAATGCGGGAGCCTTCACCAGAGCCCTTCTCGCTTCGGGGAGGGGCCCGGCTGCAGGGAGAGGAGCACATGCGGTGTAACACAAGCTGGGAGGCCGGCCGCCCCGGAGAGGCCATGATCTTTCAAGGGAGACCCAGGTGAGCCCAGGGAGAATGAAGCAGAAGCAAAAGAACCAGTTTCTTTCTTGCTGGATCCTTTTCACAGAGCCCTGAGCAAAAGCCAAGCCATCGACTGAATACGCAACGTCCTGGGTCTCTCTCATGATTCCACCAGCCCCGGCTCTCACGGAGCATGGCAGGGAGTCATTCAAAAGAGACATCAGGGAGACGTCAGGGGGTGGCTCTGGGGTCTGACTGGTGATGGGGGACAGAGGCCAGACCCTCCAGCTCAGTGGCCCAGGCTGGTAAGGAGGTCTACGTGGGGGCTGGGAAGGGTGGTCTTGTGGTTAATGCAGAGATCTGGGACTCAGGAGATCCCCAGGGTCTTGTCCTGGCTCTGCCACTGACTTCCCATGTGACGGAGGCCAACTTCCTTCAACCCTCCTCTCTGTTTCCTGCCTCAGAAACCAACTCCTCTTTCTGCGCTGCCGTGAACACCCTAGAGAGGCAGCGCTGTCTGAAGTGCGTTGGGTGCTCTAAGGCAAAGGAGCTGGGAATCCCTGTCTGATGTGGATCTGCACTCCTGTGTCTCTTTCTCTCCCTGGGGCCCCGCAGCTCGGTGGATGCATTACTGAGCTAAGGGGCCGGCTTAGCGGATAAGAACCAAAGGGGTGGGAGCCAACCCCTTCCCCATTTCACTGACAATGTGGTGGGTCAGAATGAGGGCTTAGCAATGGTTTTGTGCCCAGCATGGGATGGTCATGAACAAAATTGCCCCTGGGCCCTCACACTCTCCAGGGCACAGGGAATGCAGAGCCGGCGTCTGTGAGAGGCTTATGGACCGATACTTGATGAAGACTCTGATCTGGGGTAGTCCTGACAGGCTGCACTCTGGTACCCACAGACGTGAGCAGTTTCTTTCCACTCTCATCTACTACCAGCAAAGGCCAAACCTGACTTTGCACCTTCCTGTTTTTTGTCCAACCCAATCTCCCCTGGTTTCTAGCAGCCTTGCTTTGCCTTATTTCAGACGCTGGGCGTCTTGGACTTTTTAGCTCAGGGGTTCTCAAACTGGGGGGTTGTGACCCTTCAGGGGGTCATGGGGTTATTAGGGGGAGGGGTTGTGAGCTATCAGCCCTGGCACATGCCAGTAAGGATGACATGGCATGGGGGGGGGGGAGTCATCACTTTGGGGGTCGGGGGGTCGTCACAGCCTGAAATATTTTCAAAGGGTTCCCAGCAAAAAAAAGTTGGAGAATCCCTGTCTTGGCGGATGTTCATGCAGAGCCACCCTAGGAGAAAGGTGCAATCAACCTTCAGCCGCTGACAAAACATAACATGGGGGTGGGGATGCCCTAGCATAGACCCATTTGGGCTCTTACTCAAAGTCCTGGACCTAGAGGGGTGGATGGGGCTCTGGCTGCATTACCAGCCTCCCATGAGACAGGACCCATGGCCAACGGAAGCCGAGTCTGAAGGGCTAAGGGAGCAGTCCGGGGCTGTGTTTGATGGAGGTCCTTGAAACCGACCCGCATTGCTGACCTGTAAATGCACTTCATGGGCGGTTTCAGTAGACAGCGTCCAAGGCTGGAGAAGAATTCATGGTTTTCAGGCCAGAAAGGACCTCTTGGGGCACCTGGTCCAAGCTCCTGCATAACCCAGGCCAGAGGACCCCACCCCGCGTTTCCTCCATCAATCCCATCACTTCTGACTGAGCAGCTCCTTTAGACAGCTGCCCAGGCTTGGTTTAAAGATTGCAGGTGACAGAGAATCCACCATGCTCTTGGTAGGTTGGGCCAGCGGGTAACTCTTCTCCCCACACAGGTACTGGCAGACCCTGATCTAGTCACCTGCTCTTGGGTAGGCTACACAGACTGAGCTCCCCCAGACCCAGCGGGAGCCCTAGATGTGACCCCTCCCTAGCAGGATGGAAGCACATGGGTGAGGGTGGGGCGTGGAGGAACTTGGCCCTGACGCGGCCCAGGCTGCACCTTTTCCGTGGCTGGAGTGTGGGTTTCAGTCTGCCGCGCTTGTCCATCGCCAGCACCAAACGTGCTTCAGTGGCGAGGAGAATAGGCTGCCCATGGCCTTGCCTGCTGTCTGTCCTTCCAAACTAATTCTGGTGGGGGAGGGGTCTCCCCTTGCCCATCATCAAGTGAGACTCTGGTATTTTCCCCAGACGTCAGAGCGGGAGGAAGATCAGCTGGAAGATCTCTGCGCTCACAGCAGCAGTGACCCAGGCTTGCCAGCTCAGATCCTGCCTGCGCAGAGGTACGGCACGTAGCTAGGCCACCCAAAATGCCTTTCACCCCCTTGGCCCTCAGGGAGGCGGGGGGACTCTATTGTCCCATCCAGCCTAGCATAATGTGCCCGAGCGGCTGTCTGCTCCTCTGGCAATCGCGCTACATTTCAGCCACACCAAAGGTCATACAGATCTCATAGGCTGTAGTTCCTCCTAAAAGCAATAAATCTTGCAGAATGCAGCCAGTCAAACCAAGTCCTGATGATTTTTCCCTTCTGAACCAACGCCAAGCTCTTATCTTCGTATTTAACAGGCAGAATTTTTCTCCAAATGCTCCATTTCCCTTTCCATATCTATGTATAATATTGGACAATGGTTTCTTCCCCTTGGGGATCAAGTGATCTGTGTCTGATTTGATTGGATTATAGCCCTCCTTTCAAGAATCATGGGCATCCCCAGTAGGGAGGCAGCCTGCATCTGTTCTGAAACAGCTCTTTCCTCTAGCAATCTTCAGGATCCTTGCCCAGCTGCATTAGCCTCACATCCAGGCATTTGTTTCCTTTTTCAGGGTAGCCGCCGGTGAATGTTCCATCCCCGTTTGGATCAGCGATCCAGTCCCACGCTCAGACACCTCCCTGCTTGCCAGAAACAAGCAAGGCGCTGCTCCAGTGTCGGTGCTGAGGACATTGCTCTGCATTCGCTGAGCGGTGAGGTACTGCAGATCCTGGCCCTAACTATAAAAGCAAATTATTAGACAACCCTTTTTCATGCAGCAGAGGGCACTGGTGCATTCAAATTATCACGTCCCCCTCTGGGGCTTGGGAGAACGTCTCTTCTGGAGACCAGATGGCGTTTAGCCCCTTCTAGAAACGAGGTTGGTTACCATTGCAGAGAGCTCCTGGAAGGCACAACGTCTGCCCCCTCCCTCCACGGCATCCGAGTCTTCGTTGCCCCCAGAGTGGGGGCTCAAGGTGGGCATCGATCCTGCTTCCACTCACGTCAGTAGCGCAGCTCCCAGCAATCATCACTGAGTCAGCCACGCGTTAGGGTTACCACCCAGCCAGTAATTGACCAACCTGACTGGGTTCTTATAGATTTGCCAATTGCCAGAAAAATAACTTAATCTGCCGGGTGGTTGTTGGGTTTTTTTTTACGTGGGTAAATTTTTTTACGTGGGTAGATTTGCCTTGTCATCACAATACACGAGGGTATCTAATGTTAAGCGTTTCTGTGTCCAGCTGAAGATGCTGCAGTGTTCCCACTTCTGCAGTTTAAGCGATCATAACCTCTGAAAATACAGCAGCTGTCTGCCCACCAACACACACGCCCCACGCGTGAAAGAGGGTTTGAGTCACGCGAGAGTGAGGAGACGGGCGAGGTTATCGATCCTGTCTACAGCAGAACCTCCGAGTGACGAACGCCTGGGGAATGCAGGTTGTTAGTAACTCTGAACAGAACGTTGTGGCGGCTCGTTCCAAAGTTTACAGCTGAATGTTGCCTTAACACAGGTGTCCCGGAGCCCCCCAGGAGCCGTGCTCTGCAACCACTTGGGACGCAGCCAGTCAGGACTCTAGTGCTTCAGAGTCTGCCCCACCCCTGGTCTCCACACACCAGTGCAGCCGCCCCCTGACCCTGGCCTAGGAGCTTCCAGCCCCCCTGCTCCGCCAGGACTCCCCCCTGTGGGCCCCCCTGGATGGGACCCTGGGGAGTCCCAAAGGGGCCATGCACCCCGCCTTGCAGTCAGAAGCGTTTCACAGCCAGTGTGGGCATCAGAAGGGTTTATTCGATCTCAGGATCACAGCGTAGAAAGCCTGTACTAGCAGCTTCACTGGGAGTTACAGCAGCAACCACCCGAGGAGCCCCAGAGCCCCGTTCTTGGGCTCTGCTCCTAGGTCAACCCCCCAAGAGGCACTGGCTCTTCCTTACAGGCAGCCCGTCACCTCCCTCCCCACAGAGACATCCCCTTGCTCCTCTCCAGTCCTTTGACTCCTTCCCAGGCAAGGTTAGCCACTCCTCCTGGTCTCCATCTGCCATAACCTGTTGCAACTGGTTGGGCCAGGGCAGGGGTCCTGGCTAGGTCTGTATACGTGTGGCTGGAGAAGGCCCATCTGCCCTCTAGTGCTCTCTGGAATGATCACACACCCAGGTCCCATCACCCAAATACATATGGGGAAACTGAGGCGCACGCACAGCACTCGGAGACAACCCCAAGAACATCTCCACTTCACCCCAACAG
Organism: Emydura macquarii macquarii; assembly: GCF_026122565.2. Taxonomy (NCBI): domain Eukaryota; kingdom Metazoa; phylum Chordata; order Testudines; family Chelidae; genus Emydura; species Emydura macquarii. The sequence goes on along the minus strand of NW_027133607.1, from coordinate 5,221,212 downwards.
GTTTGAAACTTTACTATGCAGAAGAAAAATGCTGCTTTCCCTTTTTTATTAGTAGTTTACATTTAAAACAATACCGTACTGTATTTGCTTCCTTTTTCTTTTTTTTTTTGTCTGCCGGATTGGGTACTTCCGGTTCCAAATGAGGGGTGTGGCTGACCGGTCAGTTCGTAACTCCGGCGTTCGTAACTCGGCGGTTCTACGGTAGCTGTGTTATCTCCCTAGATACTATAAGTGGCTGTTGAAGGGGGTGGGGTTGCGGAGTTGCCTTGTGGTTGGGGGCTGGGATTGTGGCAGGCTTGTCTTGTGGGGAGGCGTGCTGGTTTTTTTGCACTTCCTACACTGCATTCCACTTCCCTGCGCTGAGCCACAGCCCACAGGGTGGGACAAAACCTGCCCTCTGATAGCCTTGAAGATGCATAACCCCCTGGAATCAGGTCAGCATCTTGTCCTGTATCAAAAATGTATCCCAGCTGACGGAAGTCCCAGAACACGTGCTCAAAGCAGCCAAGTGTAATGGCCCTTGGACTGTAAAACTTAGGGACAGCAAAGCCACGAATTGGCTGTGACATCCCTCCCACAATGTTCTACAAATAACTAACGGCACCAGCTCTTTGTAGCTGTGCCGCTCCAGACCTCACCCAGCTGACACCTCTCAGGCCTAATGCCAGCTCCCTTTGCCAGCCCTGCCCTCCTGTTCTCAAAGGACCTCAGTGCTCCACATCACCAGTGATGGGGTCTGGTTGATTCTTACGGGTATTTTTTGTGCACCTGCCAGGTGCCCGGTCAACAGGCCTGGAGACCAGCAACAACGTCCAGGCTCTTTCCGTTCCATGGATAAGAGCCGCCCTGCTTCCCCATGAGTTGGTGCAACACCCTCCCGGGAAGTTACAGTCCCCATGGACTCTTCCTAGTGTGGGCTTCTGCACCCGCTGACCACAAGGGTGACTTTCGTGATCTGCTCACCTGTCCCCTAGGAGCCATCAGCAATGAACGACCGACAGATGGTAATGCCTTGCGCAATCAGCGTGGGCTGGAGGTGACAGGCCGTCTACCTAGGGTCACACGCCCATCACAGTGGTGTCTGAGCACCTTCCTGAACCATGAAGGAGGCTCAGAAAGATCTCCTGGGTGTGCGTGCTCTCTCTCTGCTCCTGTCAGTGGAGGCTAAACTACTTATTCTCTTTCCATTTAGCATCCTATCATCAACCCGTTTCACCATCCAGCCCCCCATCTCCAGTGATGTTTTTGGAAAGTGCCTGGAGATCTATGGAGGGAAAGCGCTATCTATATGCGCCATTTGCTATGTTTACAGGCAGTGAGATATCAGCAACCTGCTTTTCACAAAAGCTTGTCGTGATTAAACAGCCTTGGGGTTAGTTACACCAATGCAAATTAGTAGCGAGAAAGGACTTGAGCAGGGAGCGTCCCGGACGATCTGTGACCGTGGTGCAGTGGGGGAGGGGGCTGACTTTTCACCTCTGTTGAGCTGGGTTCTACGTCAGCCGTGTCACCTATGGAATGAGTTTGGTGGTCTCATCCTTGCCCCTGCATGTCTACACCAGTGGAAAATCGGCACGGCTCAGCTGAGTATAACCGGTAGCCTCTTTGCTGGAGGACAGAGGATGGCAAGTCAGGCCTCTGCTGCACAGAAGGCCAGTAATGGAATAGCAAGGAAGCTGCAGGTCAGGACTGAGATCCACTGGGACAGCTGGGTGGGCGGTGGAGGACTGGAATACCGGCTCGAGCCGCAGGTCAGGATTCAGGTGCATTGGCAGAGCTGTGTTTGCTCTGTGCCAGAGTCTAGCCAGGTCTATCAGTCCCCACACTCGCTCCGATTCTACACTAGCGAATAACTCTGGAAAAGGCTTGTTTGAAGGTTATGGCTGGGTAGCGTGATCCCGCAGGCTCTTCCACGTGCTTGCACTTGTTGCACACCTCTGTCTCTCACCCATGGCTACCCGCTGACAGTAGTTCAATGGGTTTGAACACGTGGGTTCCCCCTGGCTTGTGCCCACCTTGCAGGCAAAAGGGACACCTTACTAAGAGGTGATCACAGGGAATCAGATCATCCAGCTTGTTTTGTTTTTTGGAAAATGATTGGCATTGCAGTGGCATGTAGAGGCCCCAGCAAAAACCAGGGCCCCATTGTGCAAGGTGCTGTACAGAGACAAACAGCGAGAGGTGCCCCAAAGCACTTACAGTCCACACAGGCCAAAGTGGGGAGGGGAGCAGAGGAAATGACTTGCCCAAGGCCACGCAGCAGGTCAGTGGCAGGAATGAGATCCATGTCTCCTGAGTCCCAGCCAGTGCCTTGTCTGCTGGAGTCCAGGGGCTAGACCACACCACTGCCCCTGCATTAGCTGCATACGGACAGTCAGCCACTCTGCCTGCAGGCGATGGCCACATGGACCACAAGGCCCTCAAAGAGGACAGCGCGTGGGACTCTCTGCTCCCAAAACAGGCTCCTGATCCGCTGAGCTAAAGGAAAATCGTACTTGGTAACCATGCTGGGCCTTTCTCGGAGCGCCTCCCACTGGAGGGCAGCGGGGTTGCGCTCGCTGCCCTGGCGAGGGTGGGACGGATCCGTGCATTAGCACCAGCTCCCTACAAGAGCCTGATCCTTGTCACTGCCTGAAGCAGATCCATCGCTGACGGACATCAGGAAGAGGCAAACCAACAGAGAGTGTGTGTGTGTGTGCATGCACTGAGCTTACCCCAGGAAGCGAAAGGAATGGGGTGCTACTGCCCCCTACTGACTAAAACAATCATCACCCCATGTTCCTATCGAAAAGGACAAGCGGAAGATAGATGAGGTCTGGGAATCCCGGGCACCTTCCACTAATAAAGCAACATTTCCATCTCCTAAAGTACAGGGGAGGCTGGGCTTGGGGCTGACCCTGACACTGAGAGCTCACGCCCTGCCCCACACATAGCAAGCGTCCGCCGCTCGAACATCCCAACAGCAGCAGAGGGACTGAGAGGCCAGGCTGGCAGGCCTGCAGCCAGGGGAGGGTGGGCAAGTGGCAAGCAAGGATAGCCTGTCTTAGGGAAAGGCTGGGCCCTTTGGGAGGAGTGAAGGCTGCATTTCTTGGGCTGGACGCTGCCGCCTTTGAGCTACGGCGGTGTTGTCTTCCAGCGCGTCGCTGCCCTCTTGAGTTCAGTGGGCGCAACAGGCGCCGAAACGAGAAAAACCCGGCCTGGTGGCACGGATGATTCTCCTTGGAAATAAGCAACCGGTAGCAGCACCTCTGGCAATCCTAGCTCCAGGGTCTGACTCAGTCTTGGGACCTTCCCTGTCAGGTTGTTACAGTCAGAATGTGGACAGGGAGCGAAATAAAATAAGAACTTTCTTTTTTTAGGTCCTGAGGAGTGGAGAGAGAGACAGGAAAGGCCTGTTTTGTCTGCCAGGTCCATCGCTCTGCTATTGCAGGATTGTTCCCTATCGTAGGTTTCACACAGCGCCATCCGGACTAGCTTTAAATGGCCCAAGCACTGAGGCTTCCACTTGCCTCCCTTGGGAGACTGCTCCACGTCCCTGTCCAGATGGTTCACCTGCTGTTCAGATGGCATTGTACCTCTTCACACCTATACTGAACCTACCACTCCATCCCTGGGGTCAAAGCCTTGCAGCGTGTTCTCCCATTTCCACCCCCTTAGTGACTGCTCTGCCCTGCTTAGCTCTTTTAACCTTTCCTCGCATATCACCTCCTCCAGCCCATTAATTAGCTTGGCTTCTTTTCTCCGAACTCCCTCCGGTTTGTCAATATCTCTCTTGGAAGGAGGCACTTGGAACAGAACACAGTGTTCCAGGTGCAGGGCTGGAAATGGTCTGACTCATTAGCAAGATCAATGGAAAAACGTCCCTGATTTCAATGCTCTTTGAGTCAGACCCACATAGCAGGAATATTACGTCCCTAAAGATGACCTGATGAGGGAATTGGAACAAGTTGATGTCCTCTTGTTGTTTCTTTAAAATAGAAAGGGCTGAAACGGTTTTTGGGTTTTTGTTTGGTTTTCAAAGACAAGAGTTTTTTTCTAGCTGTTTTTTATCCTTAGAAATATCAGGCATGGCCAGACTGTTCTTCCCATGTTTTGGATGATTCCTTTGGCAGGTCTGTGGACTTTGAACCTCGCTTACCCCTAAATTGAAGGGACCAGGGTGTTGAATTTTTAACAAGAGAGCTTTTCCTCCCAGTGGTTTGTCAGGCATTTTGAGTTAAACCGGTGTTAAACAAAAACCAAAAATGAAGCATGACTAAAAATCCCTTCCTGCCCTTCACAATTAACCACATTTCCCTTCCTCCATTTCTCATAATCCTACTAGTTTTCTTGTCTCCCTCGCCCCCCAGTCTTCCAAAAAAAAAAACCCAGGATAGACCTAAGCTGCTTCTAATGTAAAATTTAAATAGGAATTTGTTTCTAAATCTTTCAGATCTGCTTCCTGTGTTATAAGAGCACTGTAAAAAGGCACAAACACAATTTTGTTTTTTCCTTTGGAGCCACCTTTAAATCAGCCACGTATATGGCTTGCTACATGCCTAATGACTTTGCTATTTACTTATTAACTTAATAATAAATAAATAATCATATAGAATTGCTGTTTAACTACTACGCTAATTACTTTATCAGACTAAGGGTTTATGGTGGGGAAACCTGGGAAGGTTCAGTGTGGATAAACAGGGGAAAGATCAAATATAAATTATCCAAAAATATGGGTATGGTATTCAGGAGAAAACAACTGTTAACCATAAATAGCCTCTTGGTTCCAGGGCCTTCTAACCTAAACGGCAGATTGGAGCAGGGTCTCCAGCACGTATGTACGTAGTGGCACCATCTAGTGACCCCTCAAGGTAGCACATGCCCACATCAGACCTGCAAGAGTCTGCTAGTTCCTTTTCACGGGAATTTCTTTTGTTTTCAAACCTTAAAACTCCAAACAAAGCCCCATTTGGGAAGCAGAATTTCATCCGTTTGATGGGAAGCTAGAAACCAGGCCTAATTTGCTTGGAAGCTGGGCCCAGGTTAGCGCAAAACCAGTGCTGCCACCTCTCTGACCACTTGTGACGACTGGTATGTGACTTAAAGCCCCGGCAATCTCGGGATTACAGGAGAATCTCTGCTTCCAGTCAAAAACAAATGTACGTTTATAGCCCTGATGGTGGTGGAGAAAAGCTTGGAAATCTGACCCCTAAAGAATTCAAGACCAGAAGGCAACTATACACTGCTTCCCTCCAGGTTCATTAGTTATTAGCATCTTATGACTTTCAGATGTTCAGTCCTTCGGCCATAAAGACGGATGGATTTAAACTGCGTGTGTGCGGGGCACCAGGGGTCACAGCAGCACCTCCTATTATGGTGTGTAGTGGGGGGAAGGGCTGGATTGGGATAAAGCAAAGTGGAAAAGACCAAAACACTATATGAAAGCAAATATCAGATAAACCTGAACCAAACCTGAGCAAATATTGTTTTCTTCAGCCAGCCAATTTTCACCCTCACCCGCTCTTTAATATAAAGTGTTCAGTATGTGTCTAGGAGGAGAGGTTTTATTGCAAAGATGATTATTTCTGGATTGTCTGTGTTCTCTCCCATCCACCAAGAAACCGATCAACACATTAAAGGGGTGAAGAAAAAACTCCGGGCCCCTGGAGGCGGTAGGAAAAAGGCACTGAAAAGTTTGTCATCTTAAAGCTCACATCACCCAAAATCCAGGCCACCCTAGGATGCTCCAGTTGGAGCTACGCTATGGGCTGTATTGTGGAAGACTAGCTTTATGTTTAAGGTACCCACCTGGAACTGTGGGTTCAATTCCTGCCTCTGCCACAGACTTCTGATGCTGGGCGAGTCCATTACCCTATCTGTAAAATGGGGCTAATAGTCCTTCTCCCACACACTGCCTCTTCAGTATAAAATGTAAGCTCTTGGAGGCAGAGACTGTCACTTATTATGTGTCTGTACAGCACCCAGCACCGTGGGGCTCTGATCTTCGCTGTGGTCTTTAAAGGCTACTTCCAGGTAAATAATAAAAACTCTGAATATTGGGAGTGATGTTCATGATAGAATTCACATCCTCCTGCTCCCAGAAGCAATGTCCCTTGCTACTTGAACTTAAAGGAGAAACTCTCTTTGGTGTTAGCACTGTAAGGGCTATGTCATGCAGTTGTGCAGTTCTGATTCCATCCAGCAGATGTCAGTGATGCACATGTCTTCCATACTGGCTGTGGTCTATAGCCCCCGTTAGTGGCTTTAGGAGAACAGTCTACTGCTGCTGCCTGCTAGTAAAGTTATTAATTTAACTAATTAATTTAGCACGGACTGAACTGGCGGCAGAGTTGGGAATAAGACCCAGGAGTCCCAACAACCAGCTTCCCACTCTAATCACTAGACAATGCAGCTCCTACTCCCCCCGTGCCCCTGACTCCCACCACTCCTCTTGTCCTAGCTAAATCAGTCTAATTAAGTTAGAAGAGCAGCTAATAAATTTCTCATGTTGTTGCCTCTCTCCAATCTGCTTGAGGCCAGAAAAGGCGAGAATGATGCAGGGCTTTTTAACTGTACAGGGATGCCACCGACAAATTGGTTCGTTGTTACTTGCGCTTGGTCTTGCTGCTCTTGTTTTTGCTGGGGAAGAAAAGGCAGTGCCAGAGGAATACTTATGAGCTGCACAATAGGGAAATGGCTTGTAATAGCATCTAGAGCCAGCGTGCCAGAAACCTTTCTATTTGCTGAGAAGAAGGACAAAGTTAAGAATCTGGAGAGCCAGTGATGTATGCAGCAATAGCAGCACATCAAGCTGCAGAATAAAATGTGCAGTCAGGCAGAGGCTCAAATGAAATGTCATTGTGGGAGACAAATGAAAAATTATCAAAGGATAAAATGAAACCCATCAAAATCAAATGTCCTTTGGTTTGTTGTTTTTATTCTAATTCCGAGCCATTTAGGTTTCATCTCCAGCACTGAGCCAGCTCCCAAGGGAGACAGACGGGGCTGCCGTACTGCAGGCTTCCTCACGCTTGCTTTTGTACTCTTTCTTCTTCTCCTTTTTCTTTTTAATTTGACTTTTCAGAAAGTAAATTTCGTGCTGGTTAAAAGGGACCGGCTTGACAAAGTGAAACCCGCTCGTTGCTAACGACGGCACTTGGCCCTTCCATAGCAGCTTCCCTCCAAGCCATCCGTCCATTTTAAGGCCAGAAGGGACTATAACGATCATCTCAGCTGACTGCCCGTATGTCGTAGGCTGCAGCATCTGCCCTAGTGAGTCCTGCATCTAACCCAGTGACATGCTGGAACTAGAGCCGACCTCTCTGAAAGACATCCAGCCGTGAGGCAACATTTTCAAGTGGTGGAGAATCGACCACGTTCCTTGGTAAATTGTTCCAATGGCTAATGACCTTCGGTGTTAAAGATGAACACCTTATTTCTCAGCTGAATTTGTCTTGCTTCAGATTCTAGCCGCTGGATCTTGTCATGCCTTTGTCAGCTAGATTAAAGAGCAGTCTCCTATCAGAAACCTCGTCCCCACATAGGTACTTACAGACCATCATCAAGTTGCCTCTTAAACTTTTCTATGACACGCTAAGCAGATTGAGCTTCTCAGCGTGTCCCGGGGCTTGGATCATTCTTGTATCACTTACAAACATTACTAATGAAGTGTCCCACTAGCCCTGCATGGGGGAGAAGGACGCATTAGCCACATTTGACAGACAGAAGCTGAAGTGTCAGGCCCGAGGTCCCTGGATAAGTCAGCGGCAGCAAACCCAGTTCTCCAAGCTTCTGTCTCTGTGCTTTGCTTGCGATCAGAGCTCGGTGTCGCACAGCAGGGCTGTAGTCCCGGCGCACTGCATACGCCCCCGCTCTTCTGGTGGGCTGGGAGCAGCAGCTGCCGGCTGGCAGGGATGGAGGAAGGAGCTCGGGTGACCAGATGTCCCGATTTTATAGGGACAGTCCCAATAAACGGGCCTTTTTCTTATATAGGCGCCTATTACCCCCCCGCCCCAATTTTTCACACTTGCTATCTGGTCACCTTCGAAGGAGCAGCGAGACCGCTGGGAAGGAGCCCAAGCTGTTTTTAGGACGGGAAGGAGTCAAGCCGGCACACTGCTCTCAGGGATGGAGTGGAGCTGGTGCTGGGCTGCTGCGTTCTCCCTCCTCCACCGCCCCAGAACAGCTAGTCCCTTTCACTCCGCTGCTTGGAGTGAGTGAGAAGAGGGAGACAATGGGGGCAGGGGCCCAGAGCTGCTGGAAAGGCAGCCAGTAGCTTTCTGGATGGGCGGTGGGACAGCAGGGGAGCCCTGCAGGTTGGACCAGCGGCAGTAACTGTTTGGAGGGGGCGGAGGACAGCACCGACAGCTGCCCCACACTTCCCTGGCAGCCTGGGGAAGGGCCCCCTCCCCTCAGGAAACGGGTGGATTTCATTCACAGACAGAATCCACAGAAGTAGGCGGTACGGCTACAAACCATCTTGAGCGGTCCGTTGTGACACGGACTTGCCACAAATCCCAGGTGGCCCACGCTGTGGCCACGGGGCGCAGGTTTGGATGGCTGGCACCACCTGGAGTTTGAAGGCTGAGAGATGCCGGCACCTAGCTAAAAGGGGCCTGATTCTCAGAGGCCCAGGGCTCCTTCGGCTCCCGTTATCGTTCCTCCTCCCCCGGCCCCTCGCTGGCTTCCCCCCGAGTTTCCCTCCCGCCAGCCGCTGCCGTTCACACCATTCTAACATTTTTCTCGCTCCGGCTGATCTGCTGAGTCACCCGTCAGGAAAGCCGCTTTCCCTTGTGGCGATGATGAATAGAGAGGGTGACGCAGTGGCTGGCACCCATCCAGCACAGCAGCAATGGCAGGAAGCAGAAGCCATAGTGGACACAGCTGCATTTTCAGTGACTAGCCCAGGAAGAAGGGGGTCTCATGCACAATTGGTGTTGGAAGCCATGTCTTCCTAAGAGTTGGCCGCCTGGCTTTATCGGCAGCCTAAGTACCAAGGCGTATTGACAAGTTAGAGGGAATTTAAAGAAGAGCAACCAAAAACGATTAGGGGGCTTGGGATACCAAATTAAAATGAAGGATTAAAAGGACTCCATAACGTACATCTAGATTGGTTAAAGGAGAGGTAAAACGGGCACTGTCCCGCTGGCTGTCAATTGAACAGAGTAAATGCACTACACACTTGAGAACACTAGAGGGCAATGTGGAGGAGAGTTAAAGGCCAGCTGCAAAGGAAAATAGAAGTGAAGTGGATGCCCTTCTCCCCCTCCCCCTCCTTATTAACGATGGATAAAGAAGACGTCAAAGATTTGTCAAAAGATGGGGGTGGGGAGGATTTTGTACATGAGAAATTCAAGTCTGGTCTATCCTGGAAAACTGTGGTGACCAGGGAACCAGTGGCATTATGACACCACAAATGTCATGTACAAAGATTCACAGTCCCTTTCTGACAGAGGTTTAAGAGAGGAAATAGCTACAACCACAGACAAGCAGGATTCCACACAGCTGTAGTTCCAGCTTTGTCACTCTTGTTTACCGTAGGCCACACCCTGCCTAGAACTCTGCTCACCACCCAGAGAGACATCTAGTGGCTAAATAATGATGAGTGTGGAGAACGTGAATAGTTACGGACCCCTTCACATGAGAATCAGGGGTCAGCCAAAGCAATTACTAAGCAGCAGGTTTAAAACAAACAAAAGGAAGTATTTCTTCCCACAACACACAGTCAACCTAGGGAGTGTTGTGAAGACCAAAGTATAACTGGGTTCAAAGAAGAATTAGATGTGTTCATGGAGGCTAGTCCATCAATGGCTATTAGCCAAGATGGTCAAGGATGCAACTCCATGCTCTGGGTGTCCCTAAACCTCTGACTGCCAGAAGCTGGGAGTGGACGACAGGAGATGGATCACTCGATAATTGCCCTGTTCTGTTCATTCCCTCTGAAGCATCTGATGCTGGTCACTGTCAAAAGACAGGACACTGAGTTAGATGGATCATTGGTCTAACCATGGTCAGTCAGCATGATACGGCCATTCTTATGTTCTTCTTAAATAAAACCCATCTCTTTCCATCATAATGACACCAAAAAGGCACAAACCCCGTTTTTAAATAAATTCCTTGCAGATCACATTTAGGGAGGGAAGAGGGGAGAAAGCCAAGATGGTAGAGATTCTACCTTCTTATGTGAGTTCTTTGAATCCAGTTTCCTCCTCTTGTTTGACAACTTACATCAATCAAAATTGAAAAGACATGCTAACTGTCTGCACCGATATATGAATGGTGCAAATGCCAGGGAGAGAGGGATGTGTAGAGTGTTTCAAGGTGTTTTGCTTTTCCATACACAATGAACAGCCAGGCCCTTTCAGTCTAAAACTATTTTTACTTTAGATTAAGGAAAGGAGCAAAAAGAACAAAGGTATAGTCCCCACGAGAGAGAGAGTACAGTGTGTGAAACAGGCTGCAGCAACTCTGAGAACAAAATGGCCGCCGCCCAGACAGCCTTATATCGTGCAAGTGGCAGTACATAGCATCTGAGGGCATCACAGTTTCATAGCTACTTACGTAATAAAGAAGATGAACTAAACACGGAGGAGTCTAGAATGAATAACAGGAAGTATTTCCAAGCAGTGGGATTGATTAGGCTGGGGAACAGTGTGTCAAAGGCAATGATGGACACTGAGACTTTACATTGTCTGCGTGGATGGAGCAAGTGACTTAAAGGTCTAGTGTCACCACACATGGTCTCTGTGCCCTGCCCTGGGTGAAAAAGTCATTGAATAAAATGCTGCTGATTATGCTACTTGTAAGATTGGCCATGCTGGATCAGACCCCCCGCTCACCCAGTCTAATGACCCGCCTGGGGCAGGGACCAATGCTTCCTGGATTCAGAGAGAAGCAAAGAAAGAATTCCCGGGCACATGGTGAGTTGTGCACAGCTGCTTCCATCCTGAGCCCTGCAGCATGGAGCACGAGATTCGATTATCCTGATCAACAACGTAAGCAGCACAGCTACGCCCCTGAAAGCAGCCAGCCAGAAGTGAGGCTCACAGCACCATTATCCCCCTCCTGCTCTGCCAGTAGAGGGAGCTGGGAGGATTGATCGGGGCTGGGGAGTGGCGGTTGTACTGCCTCCGTGCCGTGGATTCCCCTGCCCATCGATGCTCTTCTGCCAGCCTTTGGCGGGTAACTTCATGCTGACTCTGCTAGAGCTGGGATGACCACACCCCTGGGCAGCATCGTCTTCCCGGACCCCTGTGACTGTGCCATGACCCGAAACACAGGGCAGTCTGGTTCTGCTGGGCTTGCAAAGGGGGTCTCTTCGGTGCTGACGAAGTGAGGAGCCGTCACCCAGCCTGTTCGGTTCCTCGCAGCGCCTGCTCGCCTGTTACATGGGACCCAGAGCCATAGCTCTCCCAACGCAGCAATCCTGCCTCGGGCCCCTGTTTAGGGCCTGATCTCTCCTGCAGCACTCTAGGACAGGGTGTTTCACTGCACGGCAAGAGCTTCCCTGCCTCCTCCACGCACACAGTTGTACGATTTGTGGGTTTCTGCTGCCCTCCCCTGGTTAAACTGCAGCAATACAGGATGCAGCAGTTTTCCAACCTCCCCGGATCCTGGACTTTTCCCACTTTCGGCCTGATCCTGTGAAGTTCCTCCTGTAAGGGGCTGAGAGCTTGACATCTCTGCCAGTGGTCCCCAGTCCTGATCTGCAGCAGCCCCGTCTGCTCCTGTCCTGGCCCCTCGCACGGCTCCACGTGTGGTTCCGTGCAGCGACTGATCCCTCACAGGACCCACCAGCAACCGTGAAACCCTGCCAGTGAGCAGGGTAGAACAGTCTAGCAGACGGCGAGATGGGCTACAGGGGGAATGTGACCTCGGAGGCAGCACAGGCTGCTGGCCAGAGAAAGACACCAGGAGTCAGCGCTCTGTGGTTCTTGTCCCAGATCTGCCAGCTGCTCCCTGGGTGACCTTGAGCAATTCACAACCGTTCCATTGTGCCTCAGTTTCCCCTGTGTGACATGAGCCTCGGTTTGGCATTGCTGCGCGTATAAACGCCAAGCAAGACTCAGGCCCTGCACTGGGGAGCCTACAGTCTCTGGAAAGTGCTTCGAGGCGCTGGGGCGAAAGAGCAAAGAGCCATTATATAAGGCTGATGTTGGCAGTCTCCAGATGCTGTTGTTCTCCAACCTCTGCTCCATGGCTAGTCCACACAAGACCCTCGGGTATTTATCCGTACACATGCCTTAGCCCGCCTCTGTCCCATGCTAGAGGCGAAAACGGCCTCACTCTGTCTTCAAACTGCCTGGAGATGAATGAATCCTCCTTCAGCGTAATGTCCCCGACACTGGCGTCTGATTGGCACTCTCAAGACCACGCCAGGTTTTCATTGGCTAAGCACTGAAATGCTGATGACCTCTTGGTTCTGTTTTTTTCTTTCCCAGCAGCCTTTGCATTTCAAGGAGTGAGCGGCCGGGGATGGGGGAGGAAATCGGTGGAGAGATCGCATGGGTGATTTTTGGCTGGAATTGTCGAAATGAAGAGCTGAAAGGTGACGATAGAGGGGAAAAAGGAGGGTCATTTCCCCTTTTTCTTGTGTGTAAATTAGTGTCTGTGTTATTCCACTCCTGGGGGGGCCCCGCACACCTCTGCCAGTGGTCGCTAGTCCTGATCTGCAGCACCCCTGTCTGCTCCAGTCCAGATCCCTGGCACAGCTCCACGTGTTTCCGTTCAGAGACTGTTCCCAGATGATTGCCCTCTGTTCGTGAGCAGATTGAGTCAAGGTTTGTGCATGGCACTTTCCCAAACACTCCATGTTTTAATTCAGATTTAACAGGGCAATTAGTGAAAGAGAGTAAACCGGTGATTAGAAATGATTGAGGCTCACAACTGCATGCCAGGCACTGCAAGTGAAATAGGCACTGACTGGGGTTCTTGGCTGAGTGCCATGGGCTCAGCCCTGCACCAAAAGCAGAGGAAGCCCTGGTCCCTGCCCCAAGGAGCTTACAGTCAGAACTGGATGGATAATACTCTTCAGACCCATAATGCCTCTGGACACCAGGGACTGGAAGATCCATTCTCAAAGCAGAGCAGATGCCTTTCTCTATGGTGGGTGATCTTGGAGTGGCTCCATGGAAGGAGGAGTTTGGGTGTCTGACACATGATGGGAGAGGCAGGGTTTTCCAGCTATAAGAGGCAGCAGGGCACAAAGACAACAGTGGAAGTAGGATACCCATGGAGTCGCTAGCAGGGAGGTGTGGGCACAGGGCGGTGTGGAAGGAAATGGGAACAGAGGGCCGGACCGAAGTGGACTTGTCCACAGCCCTGAAGGTGAGGAACAGGAAGACAGACTTGGTACAGAAGGCAAGGGAGGGCGCAGGAGCGAGTTCTGGCCATAGGGATGGAGCGGGAGGGCGGGGCTGCAGGGATATTGTAGAGAAAGCTCCCATTCCTGAGAGAGCTCCAGCGACACTGCCAGCATCCCTGCCAGGCTTCGGGCCATGGAACAGAGATTGTGCTGGTAGCACTGATGGTCGGCCTTCTCATGGACAAAGGCCAGTACCTCTACACCCGCCTTGCCAGACCCCTCCGCAGCATTCGATACCATAAGCCACGGAACCGTCCTGTCCCGTCTCAGAGACGTGCCAGGGTCAATGTGACCTCATTGCAATGGCTTTCACTGCCCATCTTAGGCGCACCCTGAAAACCATTCTGGGCACCTACCCCTCCACTTCCGGACACCGGCCTGTGATCCTGCCTCTCCCCGTCCTGTCAGACATCTCTACAAAGCCTGTGGGAGTGACTGGGAATCAGCCAGGGCTCAAACGCCAGCGAGGCACATGTGACACCCAAATCTCCATCTTCAGAGGTTTTTAAGGTCTGGCTTGACAAAGTCCTGGCAGGGATGGTTTAGTTGGGGTTGATCCTGCTTTGAGCAGTGGGTTGGACTAGATACCTCCTGAGGTCCCTTCTAACCCTCATATTCTATGATATACATCCCTTCAAGTCAGACACACTGCACCATCTCCCAGCTCCCCACGGGCTGGCTGAGATCAATGCCTACTTGGAAAATAGCTGGTAGAAAGACCCAGAAGGATTGAAGTGATGCTGGTGAGTAAAGGAGAACACTTTGGAGAGCTTACCACCTTGGTGGCCCTAATCTCATCTCGTCTCACCAAGGTCTCGCACTCAGATCCAGGGCTGTCCCTAGGGGGATGCAGGACCCGGGGTGAATCTGGGACCCTGGCGGTAGCTGCCCGCCTCCCACTGGGTCTCGGTGCACAGCTGGGAGGTGGGCTGTAGCCACCTACCTCCCATCTGGTCCTGGCACGAAGCATGGGGGCCTCCCAAGGTGCGGCACCCGGGGTGGTTGCCCCGATTCGCCGTACCCCAGGGACAGCTCTGCTCAGGTCTCTGAGACACCCTTCTCCGTCGGTCGCCAGTCAGAAGGCTCAGCCCTCTTCTGTTGGATTCAGACATAGCTGTGGTGAACGAGTGACCTCCAGTCCTGGTGACTGCAATTCTCTGTGCCGAGGCGTGGACGTCGCCCTGCCACTGCCCGTGCAATTTCTGCTCTGTGGCTAGAAAACTTCAGCCCACCCCTCATTTTGACCCTATTCCCTGCAACCCCTCCCTCTTTGTCCTCCGTATTTGGTTGATGTCTAGGCTCTGTAGCCCCTCCCTCACTGGGAGGCGGGGCTTCCCGTTGCTTTGGGCTCCACTCACCAAACCTAGTACTCAGGCAGGTTGACAGCAGCTCAGAACCTACAAAATTAAAACAAGAGCCAACAAACTGCCCTTGTCACCATCGTTAAAGGCAGCTGCTTACCGTTCACCTGCCGCTGGCGTTTCAATGCAGACTCAGTGCTTTGCACCGTTCCTGCCGCTATTATTGGAGCTAAATATTCGACTGGAAATATTGGTTTCTTAGCTGGAGGCTCCAGGAGAACTCGTAAGTGCAACAAGAAGCTTGAAAGGTTTGCTGGCTGCTTTAAGCACCCTAAGCGTAACAGAGTTGAGAGCTCTGCCCTTCGTTCCGTACCTGGAAATGGGTTTTCCCCAGGGCGCGTGCTGAACCATACCCTGGTTCACATGCATCGTCTCTGAGAAGTCACAAGACTTCCCCCTACCATATGTGTGGGGGAAGAGGAGGCAGCTAGAAAGCTGGTCCGTCTGGCTTCCCAGGCATGCTGCTTTGCCAACCAACTGATCCCACCACCGCAATTTCTACTATATATCAGCAGGTGCCAGCAGCTGATGGGAGCTGCGACAGGATCCCTGCTGGGCAACTACCAACCACCCCTAGTGACTAGCCAGTGTGAGGAATGAACGAATCTAGGAATGGTCCTGCTGGATCAGACCCATGGTCCATCTAACCGGGCAATCAGCACCAGCCGCTTCAGAAGAAGGCTCAAAGTTAGTAATTCGCTATGGATCTGTGGGGATTTGGGAGCAGAGGGCTCTGAAAGCTAGGAGAGATTCTGCGGGGGAGAGTAGATACACGAGGGCATAGTGCCATCTGGTGGGCCCTGGTGTCTAACAGAGGCAAGAAGAGGCTATGCAAGCCTTGACGGGATCTCCAAGGGCATCTCTGAATCAGGCGTCCCCCATAATGTTCCTGGCTGAAAAGCCTTTCACGGGAGCCTGAGAATCCTTGCTTCGAACAACCCCGCCAGAAGTGTTCAAAGTCCAGCCCTGTTAAGCCTACAAAGCCTTTCAGTGTAGGGCCTCTGGCCTTGAGACATAGGGCCCGGATGCTGCTGTAATGGGCTCCCTATAAATACCCCAGCTGGGTTGATTCGATACACACGGTGGCTGGATGACGAGCGGTTTGGTCAGCTGCCCCACATTTCAGTCGCTGGGTCTCATGCACTAGCCTGGTGATGCTGTGCCTGAATTCACAATGCACCAGGGAATGGCAAAATCCAGAGTGACCTATTTTCCCGGGTTCGATTGGTTCATTAAGAAGAACCATTTCTCTTCCTGTTCCACCCCAGAAAACCTTCTAACCCTCACGATTGGCCCAGTTTGGGGCTTGCTGCACTTTTGACCCCACCTATGCTCTCCGAGTGCACCCTGCAGGTGACAGGCTCTGCTCCCTCACCTCTCTGAGGGTGGGATCCTGCGATTCTCCCCCTCTTAACCCAGGCCCAGGTTACAGACCCCAGCTAACAGCTGTGATTACCCAGCAGGCCTGACCATGTTTGGCTCCCTGCAGGTCTTCTCTTCAGAAGCTGGGCCCAATGGTGAACACCGAGACGCAGCCCGCCTTTCCCACATCAAAGTATTGTTTAATCTTAACAGTAGGAACAAAGTATAACAAGAGAAAAGGATTTCCAGCACCACAGTCTACACGCACAACCATCTTACCTATAGGCTTTGGTTGCCTTCACTATCCCAGATACCCCCATCTCTGGGGATGGAGTACAGTCTGCCCCCTAGCGTCCCCCTCTCTCTCTCCCCATGACAGAGTCATAGATAGGGTGACCATATTTCCCTAAACTGAAAACGGGAGAGCCACCTGGCATCGCTGTTCATCCCTCACGCCCCCGCGAACGTTCCTCTGGGCCCCCAGTTGAGCCAAGCAGCAGAGATGGGGGAAGAGGGAGGGGGATGCGGGCTGGGATGAGGGCAGCAAAGCAGGGGGTGAGTGTGAGGACTTTGGGCTCGGAGCCAGGAGGTGAAGCTGTTGGACCACGATCCACTTAGCAGTGTGATGCCCCTTTGGGGGCTGGGATAGCAGAGGGGCAGGAAGGAGGGGCTGGAATAGCAGAGGGAGGAACCAAGCAGCCCCGGGGGAGATGGGGGCAGGCTGAGATGCAGGGCCACCATTTTAGATTTTGGTATGGGAGGGTCCCTCCCAGCTGGTGAGGGGAGGCGGGACAGGAGCGAGTGATGGCAGACCGGAGGGGGATTGCTCCTGGCTGATGACGGGCGGGGGGACAGGAGCGAGTGATGGGAGACCGGGCTGGGGGGGGTCACTCCCAGCTGCTGGTATGAAAGTTGGCGGGGCAGGTGCCCCCCAGGGCCCCCCCTAAACGGCACCCCTGCCAGGATGTGGCAGAAGCGACTGGGGGGGGAAAGAAGCTGGTTGGGGCGGGGGGACTGGAGAGGGCTCTGGGGACAGGCACCAAAGGACAGAGGGAGGACCCGAGGCCAGTGTGGGGGCTCCGGGGACCACTCAGGAGGCTGTGGCAGTTGGTGTGTGCCACGCTCAGTGCCCCAGCACAAGCAGATGTTTGTGGGACCCAGCTGGGCAATTACCCGGGGCCCAACAGTCCAGCTCCATGGCCCGCCCGGAGAAGAGTTTGATTTAGGGCCCTGACCACCCTGCCCTCTGATTGGGCTGCAGAATGAGCACGTGACAACCCATCGCTCCCTGATTGGAGACACATCAGCCAGGCTCCTGTCCCCCCGAAACATCACCGCTCACCTGCCTGAACATTCCTCTACACCTCCCGAGGAGGCGCACTCCACTTCTTTTGGCAAAACTGGGCATTTGTCCTGTTTGCTTTGGCCAGCTGATCAGTTGCCAAAAAGCAAATGGGACAAATGTCCAGTTTTGCCCCAAAAAAGTCAGGACATCCAGGACAGGGCTTAAAAAGGTGACTGTCCTGGCCAAAATGGGGACATATGGTCACCCTGATCAAAGAGCTTCACACCAGAAGGGACGGCCAGTTCATCTAGTTTGATCTCCTCTATAGCACAGCCACCAACACCAGCCAGCCACGGCGCACCAAGCCCAACAACCAGAACTGAGTGAAATCATTCCTGCCCTCAGAAGACTAGACGGTTGTGTGCCACAAGCAGAAAGCAGGGGTTGCACAAAGCTCTTTGTCTGGCCTGTGTCTCTTGAACCTGGTTAAAGAAGTTAGGCAGCCCATCAAGGAGCTGGGGATAGACTTTGCAGCTGTTACCAAGGGTATGTCTACACTGTGAAGTTAATTCAATTTCAGTCGACATTCACCTGCTGAACTAATGAAGTCAGATGAGGGGGATCACACCATGCTCATTGCATCGGGGGATTGCGCCCCCGCCAGCCACGTTTGCATCGATAAGCAAAGCAGTGCACCGTGGGTAGCTATCCCACAGTGCAACTAGCCGCAGGGGCTTTTGGGAAGGTCTTGGTCCTCCCATGATGCAACGGCCTCCCTTCCCCCCATCCCTAGATGTCCTAAACAAACAGACGAACAGTTTTTCGCAATTTTTCAAAACCCTGTCTCTGCTGCGCGTACGCCATTGCTGGAGAGGCATGGAGCCTGCTCAGCTGTGCACTATCACTGTGAACATCACAAACCCCTCATGACTTATCCTGCAGTATTTCCAAGGCCGAGACAGGAGCCGCAGCGCGGATAATTGCCATGTTACTCAAGCCACCCTGCTACAAGCCATAGAATGAAACCATTCCCAGTTGCTGCTGGCTGTCATGCAGCAGCGGCACCCGGTGGAGCGCCACTTCTGGTCCCGTGAAAAAAAGAACTGACTGGTGGGATTGCATCGTTATGAAAGTCTGGGATGACAAGCAGTGGCTGCAGAGCTTTCGGATGCGTAAGGCTGCCTTTATGGAACTTTGCACAGAGCTGTCCCCAGCCCGAAGCGCATGGATACGCGCTTGAGACCTGCTCTGACAGGGGAGAAGGGAGTGGCCATCACTCTGTGGAAGCTACTGGTCACTTGGGAATCAATTTGGCGTCGGTAAATCCACCATGAGAACTGCTGTGATGCAAGTGTGCCGGGCCATTAATAGACTTCTGCTAAGAAGGGAGTGACTTTGGGAAACGCACAGGACATAGTGGAGAGTGTCACGCTGGGTAGATTGGGGGGAGCATTTAACATATGGTTTAACATCAATATGTCAGATCATAATAATTCATGTGAGATATGCTATGTCAGATACTGTTGGAAAAGTTGTAATGTGCTAAGTCAGATGATAATACTTATGTTCATGTGTGATATGTAAAACGGACGTTATAGATATATTTGATATATCTGTATTTCAAATTGTGCTGTCTGGGTAACGACTCAGACAGGATGGATGCTTGATGGCCCATTAAGACATTCCCAGGTGCAAAGGGCCCAGGGGGAGAAGTCGGAGATACACCTGATGAGGCACCAGGACTGGCCCATGTGACTCTGAACTCCATTTTGGTTCCTGTAAAATTCCACAAGACAGCATGGCCAGGGCCAGGAGGTATATAAGGCAGAGGCCTGGGAAACCATTTTGTCTTTGTTCCTGTTCAGCTACAGACATATACCTGCCTCCGGATCAATTCACTTGCATCTGAACTGAAGGATTAAGACCCACCAAATACTGGATGTATGCCAGAGGAACTGTACAAGCCTGCAACTCCACAATTATCCCAGAAACTGGATGTATATGGACTTTCAATCATTTGTATGTATCTGATTTGCTTTGACCCTTTAACATTTCTCTTATGGTTTATTTCTTTCTTTTTGCAATAAACCTTTAGTTTTAGGATTGGCTGGCAGCGTGATATTTTGGATAAGATCCAAACTTATATTGATCTGGTACTGTGGCTGACCCTTTGGGGTCAGAGGGAACCTTTTTAGTAAAGATCATAGAGTTTAGATAACTGGCCTCTTTACTGGACTCAGTGGCTAATCGGGAGCCAGAATCTGAAATGCAGTGAAGGGGGCTGTGTGTTTGTATACTGGCTTCTGTGGGGATTCAGAAGCGCAGTTTGTGGCTGGTTGGAAAGTCTGGCTTCAGTGCCACCCACCAGTGCTGGGAGAATCTGCTCTCCGTTTGCAGCCTGCCCTGACCTTGGCATTTTCAGGTGACTACCCTGGGCACAGAAGGGTCACAGACTGGTTTGCCACAATGGGGTTCCCAAATTGTGGCAGGGCAATAGATGGCACACATATCTCTATCTTAGCACCGGACCACCTTGCCACAGAGTACATAAACCGAAATGGATACTTTTCCATGGTGTTGCAAGCCCTTGTGGATCACAGGGGATGCTTCACCAACATCAGTGTGGGGTGGTCTGGAAAGGTGCATGTGCATCTTTAGGAACTCAGGTCTGTTCAAAAAGATGCAATCAGGGACTTTCTTCCCTGATCAAAAAATAACTATTGATGATTTTGAAATGCCAATCGTGATCCTGGGAGACCCTGCGTACCCCTTATTCCCCTGACTAATGAAGCCGTACACCAGGCATCTGGACAGTGATAAGGAGCAGTTCAAGAATAGGCTCAGCAAGTGCTGAATGATGGTGGAATGTGCCTTTGGACATTTAAACGCGTGCTGGTGCAGTTTGCTCACTACGTTACACCTGAGTGAAAGCAACAACCCAATAGTTATCTCTGCCTGCTGTGTGCTCCATCATGTTTGTGAGACAAAGGGGGAGAAGTTTCCGTTGGCTTGGGTCATGGAGGCAGGTAGGCTGGCTCCAAATTTTGAGCAGCCAGATACCAGTGCAATGCTGAGAGCCCACCGAGGAGCTCTGCACCTCAGAGAAGCATTGAAAATCCATTTTTGTAATGAGGCACAGTAATGGGCATCACTTATCTGTGCTCTGCCTTCCCATCCCATCCTGCACCCTTGCAGAGGTGTCCCTGCACCTCCCTTTCCCCCACCACCCATCCCCAGGCTTGTAATAAATAAAGAGTAATGAATTTCAAAGAGCTTAAATTTTATTGATCATCCTTAACAGTGGAGAGAAAAGAAAATCATTTAACAGTTGGCAAACATTCTCATGGGACTGGGAGGGGAAACAAAACCATGGTTGTCTGTGCAACCAGCAAAGCCTGCACATTCCCAGTTCTTACAGAGGCTGCCACCTCTTCCGGCTCCCCTCAGCTGGTGTCACGTGGAGCACGTACTTCACCTTGCTCAACCTCTTCCTGGAACACTTATGGGTGGGGGCTTGAAAAGAGTGTGCTTGTTGATGATGGTTCTGTAGGGCTGCAGGGGGAGGATATTTTGCTGCTGCTGTTCCTGAAGCTCAACCAAACACCTCAGCATGTCTGAGTGATCCTTCATTATACGCAGCATCTTGTCCTGCATTGCATGCTCATACTCCTGGGCTGCTTTCCTGTTCTTCATATCCAAGTTCAGTTTTCGGAGAGTGAAATCCTCCAGGCTCTGAGCTCCGTGTCAGCAGCCGCAAAGGCGTTCATTATCTTGTTGAACATGTCACCCCTTATTATTCCCAAGTGGACGGTAGCTCCGCATACCAATCCCTATCTATTCCACAGGTTGGCATGGCGTCCCAGCTATGGTGAGTAAGTAACTGTGCATCCAGTTTTGGGAAATCTCCGGAGGACTGTGTATGTTGCACAAGTCCACACTTCCCCAAGCAACAGGCCTGTTTGGGTCTGATTACCTTCCCAAAATTCAGTTTTGTAAGAGGCAGTCCTAGGAGTGGGGGGGTACAGGGGAAGTGTCCCTGGAGAAAATATCCCTACCACCCAGAACAACCTCAGCTTGAGGAGCATGTGGTGGAGGGACCCAAGAAACCATCCGTGGCAGGGGAACAACACACACTGTGTATTTCGGGCGGGTATTGTAAATTTGCGCCATCTTCCCTAGGTGACCATGTGTGATATCAGTCTCCTGAGGGTAACACAGGCGGAAAGGGAGGATTTGCTGCAAGCATCTGGGTACAGGCCTGGTCCTTATGCTGCTATGCTGTGTTCCGCAATGATGTCTGCACATTTAATAACAGAGCGGCGGGGAAAGTGTCCTGTCGTGGTGGAAGAAATAAGGCTGCCTTTCCAAGAAACCTTCTGCAAAGGATTGCAGAGTACCTACACGAAAGTTCCTGGAGATATCCAGGGAGGATTCTCGGGCCATCCCTGTGCCCATAGTCTTTTCAGGGGGCAACCCTGTGCTTAAGTGGAGCACCAACAAGGAAGCCTATCCCTACCACACCACACCGTAATTATTTTCACTTTAACCTGAATCTGGACTGGGGATGTAACCCCAGCAATGTGAATTATATTACATACACACCAAAAGTGCCTTCCCCAGCATCTCGGTCAGTCACGTTTACCTACATCCGGCTGGGCTGCTCCGGGGTAACAAAAAGCTCCTGGCTCTGAGGGAGAATGGATACCCCACTCGTCTGCTCTCCGTTCTCCTCCTCCACCTCTTCCTCGTCCACAGACTAATCATCATTGAGCCTGGACTCAGATTCCCCTGAGGTCGGAATTCCTACGCTGCATCGGGAGACAGTGGTGGGGTCACCTCCAAGAATCGCATGCAGCTCCTCAAAAAAGCAGCATATCTTCGGTGACGAGACAGAACAACTGTTCGCCTCCCTTGTTTCCTGATACGCCTGCCTCAGCTCTTTGATTTTGACGCGGCTCTGCTGCGTGTCCCTGCTGTGCCCCTTCTCCAACATGCCACGCGATATCTTTTTGTGGATGTCCAGATTTGTTTTGCGGGCTCGGAGCTGAGCCAGAACAGACTCTTCTCCCCACAGACCAATGAGATCCAACACCTCAGGTCTTCTCCAGGCTGGAGCACATTTGGGGCCTGCGGTCACCATGATCAGTTCTGCCGGCAAGCTGTCTCCACGCTGACCAAACAGGAAATGGGCATTCAAAATTTCCGAGGGCTTGACCGGGAAAGGGCTGTTTCCTGTGTACATGGCCATGGTTCAGCAGAGTGCGAATGTCCAGAACGGTCACTGTGGAGTACTGTGGGATACCTCCCGGAGGCCAATGATGTCAATTTATGCAGCGCTCCTCCTACACTGCCACTCATTCGACCCGTCCAATTCAACTTTAACGCTACGTCTGTCATAGAGGAGGTCTTATTAAGTGGATGTTTCTGATGATTTAGGTCGGCCGAATGGACCTGGCAGTGGAGATGCAAACATTATGTGGTCGACGGCAGCCGCATTTCATTGACCTAACTTTGCAGTGTAGAGTAGGCCTACATTTTTCTCCTTCCTTGCATGTGTGCAGTAAGCCCCCAGCTTGAATTAACCCCATGGAATTGTCTAGCAAACCACACAATAACAGCTCAACTAAGAGGTGGAACATACCATAGCTGTCAAATCTGACAGATATCTCCCACCTCCTCTATAAATATTATCTTACAATACCCACATCTCGGGCCTAACCCACTCGCCAGCATCTCTCATGAAATGAATGAGAAAGGGGCTGGACTGTGTCCAGTCCTGGCTTCAAGTGACTCCAAACCCACCTGCATGCTGGGTGTGCCAAAACTCAGCTGAAGCTAGCTGTATGTGCAAGCCACTTCCTAGCTACGTGCCCCGGTTCTACCCACTTCTCAAGGGGTGGAGAAATTGCTGCCCCCATGCTACACTCTTCTGTGGAAGACAAATTAATTATTATTATTATTTATTATTGTTTGTCTTGCAGTAGCGCACAGAAACCCCCGGCACGGACCAAGCCCCTCATGTGCTGGGAGCTATACAAACACAGCACCTTTGTTTTCAAGACTCTAACTTGAAATTCTGTCCCTTGAAAATGCTACAGCTGATACCGGTTAAACTTGAATGTCACGCTAACCCCTATCTTAAATGCTTGGCCCACCAAGAAACCACCCTCTCTCCATTCAATTCATTCCTTAAAATGAACTTCTGTGATCAGTATTAATCTTGTAGTGATGCCCAGGAGGTAGGGTGACCACCTTTTCAAAAGGCAAAAGTGGGACACCAGCAGGAGCACCGTCCCCTATGTGGCTCCGCCCCTGCGCCTCCTCTTCCCCCGAGGACCCTCCCCTGGTCCGCCTCATGAAAACATCCATGCTTATAACTGTACTGAAGGTTTCCACAGTGTCTTTCATCCCCCAGCACCTCAAAGCTCTTTATAAACTATGTGCACAGAATGCAGCCACCTCTGGGGAAGAACACAGCAGCAAAATAACATACATACAACACTTCAGAACAGGAAGTGAAGAAAAATACTATATCCAGCAGACACGGGGAGCATTCAGCTGGGTGCAATATCACAGCCCATGTTGGAATTTGCCCAGGACACCTGGGCTAACACCTCTGCTTTCTTGAAAAGAGTCACATAGCTCTTTGGATGACAACTGGTCACTTTCTTTCCAGCCTAGTTCAACGGGTTCTAACGGGGCATCTTTTGAGGTTTTTCCCATTTCTGCCGTCGAGATTGCATCCCATCCTCCACCAGTGCAAGGGGGAGCGAGGGAACAGCCTGTGTTTTAATCAGTGAGGATCCAATGGCATTAACTGACTCCCGCAGCAGCCCGAGGTGACTGTCGGACCATGTCTGCAAATGATGTCGCGGGGACCAAGATGCAGGATGAGGATGCTGAGCAGACCCAGTGTTAAAAGGGCAGGAAGAGGGGGGAATTCCTTGGCACCACCCTCACTCACGCTGCCCCTGTTGCCTGATCTCTGCTACATTAACATGTGCAGTTATGGAGTGTATCACACACGGCTGATGGGGGAGTTTGGGATAAGCAGCGTCGCTCTGAAAGCAGCTGCTGAAAGATGGCGTTCATCATGGCACTAATTCCTATGCCGTCCTGCTAACAAACCTCAGCCAGGCCAGCCGGTTCCTGCTGGCTGGGGGCTGGGTTAAACTAGAAACTAGCAAGGTGAGCGAAGATAGGGTGATCTATAGCTGGATACAAGAGGAATGACAGCTAGGGAACTCCAACGCTCTTGCGGGGGGGATCCTGATCCAAACCCAATGAGACCCAACTACAGGAGTTGGGTCCAGGTCAGGTCTGATGAGAAAACAACCCGACCTCCTTGGGCTCAGATTAATTCTCCTCTTGCCCAGTGGATGGGCCCGGCAGCAGCCATGTGCCCCTCTCCTGCCGGCCACTACCACCTCACTGAGCCGTGAGCGTGCCAAGCAGTCCGCAGTGCAGTGGAGGTTTGGGGTGGCCAGCAGGAGGTGGGCACACAGCCACCCCCGTGCCTGTAATGCAGTACTAATCTGTATTGTATGTGCAGCCACTAGCTGGAGCTGTGTGTAAAGTAGCGTATTTCAGCTGACCTTAGCCACAGAGGGCGGAGCATTAAAGAAATTGATGATGAAGGCATCTGGTGTGTATAAGCAAGCTCCGTAGCCAGGCCATATCTGGTGTAGAAGGACATGACAGCACCCCTTCCCCCCCCCAAAAGAAGGAGGGCAGGTTCAGGGGGAAGGTTGGGATCAGGTTGGAAAAGACCCATCCCTCTCAGGCTTGGTTTCGGGTCTGGTTTGGGTCCAGATTGGGTTTAAAAATTAGGCCTCAGCAGAACGCTACTGGGGAGATTTGGGTTCTAATCCTGGCCCGCCCAGAGGCAAGCTGTGGGACCCTGGAGATGTCACCTCCCCACCCTGTGCAGTGGGACATTTCCCACAATATTTTTATCATCATTTCAAAATCATCCTCAAAATGTTTCTTTTGCCAAACTCAGCTGAGGCCTGAAGAGTTATTATACCAAATATGGAAAACTAAACTCCTTCACTAATGTGTGCAACCAAAGGATTTCGGTTCCGCTTTAAAGGCAAATCTTGATCGAGTCACCAATTAACCAGTCCTCATAATTTAACCCTATAATTTACCAGTCTGGAAATTCAAAAAGATCCATGGAAAGCAATGTGAACAATTCAAGGAGTTGTTTCATGTAAAGACGACTAGAGGGCAGACGCTGCCATTTATCTGCATCAAAGTCCTCCTCCAGACGTACTAATCCAGGACAGGTCTCTTGCACAGTTAGTAACTCCTTATAGATGTGATAGCAGTGAGGTTGTCCTCAGAGGTTTTTCTCACAGGAAATGTTGCACATTAATGGTACACACTAGACATCTCCCTCTAGTTCCCATGAAGCTGTTAGGCTTCTATTATTGAGAGGGTGAATAAAATGCATCAGATCTCTTAATGAAACACTCTCAAAATATAAGGAATATTTTTAAAAGTCCAGTGCACAGGTTACTCAAAATACCTCCGTTTATAAATACTGAAAGAACAGCTAAATGGACATTCACGTTTCCCTAGTGTTACCATGTGCATGTCTAACACTGTGTGCCCGGGGTGAATCATCAGTAGCAGAATCAAACTTGAGCCATTTGGATCTTAGAGCATGAACTGCCTCTACCTGACCCACTTCTGTTAGCCAAGGCTGTAGCACATCTGTCAACCTCTGGATAGGCCCAGCCCT
This sequence comes from Emydura macquarii macquarii, assembly GCF_026122565.2. Taxonomy (NCBI): domain Eukaryota; kingdom Metazoa; phylum Chordata; order Testudines; family Chelidae; genus Emydura; species Emydura macquarii. Next base: position 5,195,116 of record NW_027133607.1, on the reverse strand, counting down.
CACTAGAGGGGAACAATGTGTCCCACTGAGTGGGCCTGAGTTATCCAGCCAGCTCACCCATTTACAGCAAGCTGTTTGCTCACCTTCGTCTGTCCATCCCTGATCCTGCAAGCTGTTCCATGTGGAGCTCCCTTGTCTTCACTTAGGGTCCACATAGGTGCAGAGATCTGGCTATGTGGAACAGATTTCAGGATCAGGGTGTCACATGCACAGTGAAACAAGACCGGTCGGTTTTACTTCCTCTTCACAGGCAGCTTCATTTTATGGTTTTTGGGCATAAGAATGGCCAGGCTGGGCGAGACCAATGGTCCATCTAGCCCAGTGTCCTGTCTGCTGACAGCGGCCAATGCCATATGCTTCAGAAGGAATGCACAGAACAGGACAATCGAGTGGTCCGGCCCCCATCGTCCAGTCCCAGCTTCTGTTGTCCTGTCCTAGTAACATAACCTTTATGCATTTGGGGTCCCAGCACGGCAGGGGAATATTTACATTTTAAAAAATCCTAAAAACATCCCTGGTTGTATGCGTTTTTACAAAATCCTCTTAAAAAAAAAAGAAATTCAACATTTGGGCTCAAACTTCTCGCTGGTGCTTTCTAAAGAGTTTGGTGGCGTCGTAAGACTCAGCCCCAGAAACATGTTTGGTTTCTGAAATAACTCTTGCTTTACCTTCCTAGGATGGGGAAGGTCAGATTTTCAAGAACTCGGCACCTGCAATCCGGGCTGGATTTTCAGAAAAGCACTGCTTCCATTTGGATGCTTACACACTGGATCTCTCCAGCTGCTCTGCACCCAACCCGCCACCAGAGGACCTGATTCTCCAGTGCCTTGCGTTAGGTGTCATCATTTACACCCATGGTATCTTTTTACACACACTCAATGCAAAGCGCAGGCAGCGGAGAATCAGGTTCCAGCTTTAAAGTCTCAAGCAAAATAAAAACGGAAAAAAAACATTTATTTTTTGTAATTAGTAACCTGTAGATCAGAATGTGTAGTGTCTTCTGTACTGGGGAGAAGGGTTCAGTACCTGTAAACCCACTATGTCAACTATAATTGCTCTGTGGATTGTTAAGGTACTTACCTGCCCAAATAGGATAGAAATGCATCTTAGCACTACTGTAGGCAGAGCCATCCTTAGGGTATGGCGAATAGAGGCGACCGCCTCTGGCCCCGTGCTTCGGGGGGCCCCGCGCTTTGTGCCAGGACCGGGCAGGAGGCGGGCGGCTGCCGCCAAAGTCCCAGCTGGGAGCAGGTACCGAGCAGGAGACGAGGGCTGCAGACTGCCTCTCAGCTGGGAGCGGGGACCAGGCAGGAGGTGGGTGGCTGCAGCCCACCTTCTGGCTGTGCGCTGGGACCGGGTGACAGCTGCCAGGGTCCCGGCTTCGCCCCAGACCCCACACCTCACTCGTGACAGCCCTGACTGTAGGTGGCTAATGAGGCAAAAGAAAACGCTGCAGTTCATTTTTTTTACAGGGGTGTGTCATCTTCGCCTGGTATATGACATAGAAAGTTCTGTATGTGGTAAAAGCAAATAAGAGTCACCCATGAGGATCAGGGTGAGAATTCGCTCTGGGGATGCCCTGGGAATGTCACACTTACATTAAAATATTCCTATAAAATAGTCTCTGTTATCTGGTATCTTTATTGGCCTGTCCAATTTAAATAGGAGATGGTAACAAGGAAGGATCTGGTGGATGGAGCAGAAACACTGTGCTGGAATCCTAGGTCTGACTCCTGGTTCTGCCTTGGATTCGCTATTTGACCTTGAGTAATTCATGACCTCTTGGCACCTCAGTTTAACCATCTATTGTGGGTAAAATAAGCAGATTCTGACTTCAAGGTTTATTGGTGCCAGAGGTACCTACTGCAGCTTTTGTTTAGAGCTATGAGAGTAAATGACGCTTCTCAGAGCAAGGATCATTGCTTCTAGTATGCCTGGAAAGCACCTAGAATCATAGAACCATCGGGTTAGAAGAGACCACAAGGGTCATCTAGTCTAACCCCTGACAAGATGCAGGTTTTGTAGGGTCTCAATCATCCAAGACAGATGGAGTCTAGCACATTGTAGGCTCCACAGCAAACAATCATAAGTGCATATGATATTAAGTAGAACAGCATTTAGTTATTTTTAAAGTTTGATTATAGGATGAAAATATTTTTCCTTAGAGACAATAAAATCCTAATATTCGCTGACTCAGGAAGTCAACATATGTATTGCTGCAGACATTCATCATCAGAAATATCTACACATCTCTTTTTTACATCCAGAAGTGACCAAAGTGTAACTGTTTTTCTTTTTCCTTTTGAAACCGAAGGCCCAACTGTGTATTCACATGCTCAATCTCACCGATGAGAAACAGGAGTTAGAGGTTGCAGAATCAAGCACTAATATCCTAAAGAGAAGATAAAAGTAGAGGCACAGAAGAAGATTTACTTCTGAGCCAATCAGGGAGCAGAGATCTGCATGTACAATCAGATCCATCGTCGTGTTTCTGATATTTTTGGGTTCATTGCACAAAACAGGTACCTAGGACTATAGGCATAATGCGGTGGCATGATAAGTCAAATGGTGAGACAGAGGATCATCCGAACCAGTCAGCTCTGCCATTAGTTACACCTCTGGGAAAAGGAATGATTTTGCTGAGTTGCTGCATGAAAAGCCAACTAGCAATTTGAAAGGGAAGGGGAATAGCCATGTTATATTTTACACAAAACCAACTCAAGGGGGCACCAGAGCTGGCATGATATGTGCAATGAGCGAGGATGCACTTTTTAAAAGTGACATGCTTTGTTTCTTTTCTTTCTTGCAGGTAAAATCTGTATGCACCCTTCCCCTAGACTTTCAAAGTACTTTATGGACTGAAATTTGACTTTCTATAGTGTCTGTCATCAGAGGCTCTGTAGAGCTTTACACATATTAAGTAACCCTTACAACATTGCTATAAAATATCATTGATTATACCTGTTTCCCAGTGGACAAACAGAGGCACGCTGAAGTTAAATGGCTTGCTCCAGTCACACATAGAACCAATAACTCAAATGGCGCCCCAGATGAGAAGCATCTTCTCCCTCTCCTCCCCCGCATTAATTAAACTTTTTAATACCTCATTTTCTATTGGATTTGTAGCCCATTTCACAACTTGGATGCACAATTTGCATGCATGATTTATCCCTGTCATATCAGATGATAAATTTGCACGCTAGGATCTGTAAATCTGTGTTTATTTATGCTCTCTATAAGCAAATTTAAAAAAAAAATTGTTTCCTCTAAGCTTAGAGAAACTTTTTAGTTTGAATGTACTAACATCAAGAAATGGAACTGTGCGCCAACATTGGGTGGACCGGTATTAAATAGTGTTACAGTGAATGACAGCCCCTTGCTGCAAACAAAATTGCAATTGAGCTTTTTGCTACCTATTCTGAGCTCCTGAAGGGTTCTTCAGGATCCTCTTTTATTTTCTGCGGAGGAAAACACACAGTATTAGGGAGAGCAAAAGTCTGTGTTCCAGGTGCACCCCAAGGGCTCAGAAACCAAATAATATATTTTGGGTTCTTTTTATTTTTTAAAAAAAAATCTTATGATTTTAAGCCAATCTCATGATTTTTTGCACGCCTGACTCAGGAAGTTTGAATCCTTGGGGTTGGCAATACTGACAGGGTAGGTTTTATGCTCCACCAGTTCACAGCAAAGCTGCTGCTAATTTACTGTGTGCCAAGAACACCCCAGCAACAGACATTATTTATCCCCGCATCCCCCCCAAACTCCTGCCTCTAGTATTCAGCATGATCAGGTGCTGCTTATGGTAACTCATTGGAAACTCCCCTTGATTTTCTTTTGTGAGAACAACTTGACCTTAGCAGTTCTCTGGCCCAGTTCTGGGAGACTCAACTTGATGTTATCCATCACCTGGAAGCAAGGTCATTGTGCCATGAATTAAATCAGATATTTATGATGTTTGGTCACTGTGACCCGTCCGTGCCTAGGATAGCCACCTGAAAATGCCAAGGTCAGGGCAGGCTGCAAAAGGAGAGCAGATTCTCCCAGCACTGGTGGGTGGCCCTGAAGCCAGACTTCCCAACCAGCCACAAACTGTGCTTCTGATTCACCAAACCGGTTATCAAGAAGCCAGTACACAAATACACACAGCCTCCTTTGCTGGACCTAGTGGCTGATTGGGGGCCGAAGACTGAAATGCAGTAAAGAGACCAGTTATTTAAAACTCTGTGCTCTTTATCAAAAAGGTTCCTCCTGACCCCACAGGGTCAGCCACAGTACCAGATCAACATAAGTTTGGATCTTACCCAAAATACCACGCTGCCAGCCAATCCTTTAGTAACTAAAACTAAAGGTTTATTGTACAAAGAAAGAAACAAACAATGAGAGAAATGTTAAAGGATTAAAGCAATCAGATACATACAAATGATTTGAAAGTCCATATACGTCAGGTTTCTAGAAGAATTGTGGAGTTTGCAGGCTTGTATAGTCCCTCTGGTGTACATCCAGTACCTGGATGGGTCTCAGTCCTTTGTTTCACAGCTTCAGTTGCAGATGAATTGGTCCAGAGGTAGATAGGCAGCTGAAATTTGAACCTGACTGAAGACAAAACGGATTCTGTGTCCCTGCCTTTTTATGTCCTCTGGCCCTTGCCATGCTGCTTGTGGAATTTCACAGGAACCAAAGTGAAGTCCAGAGTCACATGAGCAAGTCCTGGTGATTCATCAGGTGTATCCCTGGCTTCTTCCCCTGGGCCCCTTGTACCTGTGAATTTCTTAATGGGCCATTAAGCAGGCTATTGTTCTGCAGCCATCCTGTCTGGGGTGTGACCCAGACAGCACAATTTGAAATACAGATATATCAAACATAGCAATAACTTCCATTACAGATATACCACAGGAACATAAACATCATCATCTTACTTAGCACAGTATAGCCGTTCTAACAGTACCTGACATGGCATATCTCACATGAATCACTGTGATTTTGACACACTGATGTCAAACAATATAATAAATGCCCCCCCCCCCCCAATCCAACTAGTGTGACAGTCACCAATACACAATTGGATAAGAATTCACTGTCCCGTGTGTCTGTTCCCTGCTGCGTGTATTGCCTCCTTCACGACTCACTTACTGCTGCTGTAAGGAACTACAGCGTTGACAATGTAACGGGGGGTTAGCATGAGCAATGAGCTGCCCATCAGAGCAGCCCCTAGTTTACTTTTTATCTGTGACCTTGTCTACACTGGAGAGTTTTGTCCACACAAGTTACGCCGGCGGACAGCCACCGCTGCAATTAAACCGCGGCTGCATGTCCTCGCGATGCTCCCGGTGTCAGTGGAGTGCGTTCACACCACCAGCTCCTGCATGCACACAGGGAGCAGGGCCTGTGGGTAGCTATCCCACCGTGCATGTGCAGCTGCAGGCAGGGTGCTTTGGGAAGGGTTGGCAGCGCCCCGTGGGGCAGGCCCAGCGTCACACGATGGAGGTGGTTTTGGGTCCCATCGTTCCATGGGCATCCTCCTAGATCGACAGCTGCGGCTCAGCAGCCCTGCCAGCCAAACTGGCTCTGCTGAACACGCACACAAGAAGCTCACAGACGTGTGTGACAGGGAGTGAGTGTGCATGTGTGAGAGAGAGACAAAGAGAGTGTGTGTGTGGGGGGGGGGGGACAGTGAGTGTGTCCGCACGCGTCTCTTTCAGTCCAGACAGCAGCCGGAAGCAACCAGTCCTGAGGCAGAAGCTGGTGCACAAATAGCTGGGATCCCCCATTCCCCCACCCCAGCTCAGTGGAGACCTGAACACGGGCAGGGGGAGGGGACACCCCGACATCAGCCCCCGCCTCCCTCCCTGGTCTGCACAGCACATCAGGAGTCTCTCCCCCTCCAACCCCAGCAGCAGCCCGCGCCGCCTGCATGCCGGCCATAGGAGAGCAGGATTGATTCCCTCCGAGTTCTCCCACAGTCTCCTCTCCCCACAGACCCAGGAGAATGATCCACTCCCCCCCTGCAATCCAGGCAGGAGCCCTTTTGCTGCCGGGAGCCGGTGACCTCAGCTGGGCAGTAGCTGTGTGAGCGCTCCACGCTGAGCAATGTCAAAACGTCCTGGGGCTTTGAAAGGGAAGGGGCGCCTGCCAGTGTAGCTGGAGTGCAGGGCAGCGCAGCAGAGTTCAAACCAGTGAGCAGAGCGGTCAGGGTGGGCATTGCGGGACAGCTCCAGTGACGGCACACAGCATCCACACTGACGCTTTGCTGCAGAAAGCTCCACACCTCCCGTGGAGGGGGTTTTATTTTGTCACCAAAGCAGGGGAGTTTGGTCGGGGGGGGACAATGCAGTGTGTGCACCACCGCTGGTTTGTTGCCAAAAGCTGACTTTGCTCGACAAAACTCTGTCATGTAGAGCAGCCCGCATCCACTCGGGTAATGCTCTCACCCTGGAGCTGCAAGTCCTAGGACACTCTGCATCCTTCCTATTTTCACTCACCACACTGACGTGGTTTGAAAATTCCCTACAGCACTCTAAGTGCTAATGCAGAAATGTCTTTTGGGTGTGGGGGAAGGTTTCCTCTGCTCTCCTTGGCTCCAGGTTGTTTTAGGGTTAAAGTCCTCGAAGGATGGGGGATGAAAGGTGTTAATTTTCTTTGGAAACATGAGGGGAATTGACAATCCTATTTTTTGACAAGATGCCAATAGATGCAAACAAACCACAACATGAACTCTAGGGGGAAAGGATGTTTCTCGTGACTCATCAGTGCAAGATCTGAGTTGCTTCAGCTTCTCCGGTGATTTAATTCTGGAGGTTGTGCTAACAGGTGTATAAATGGGAGGCGGAGCCAGTAAGGTGTACAATGAGTTCTTAGCTCCACCCCCTCAGCTACACGCCAAGTTAGTGGAAGATGCGCACATTGGAAAGCAGCATGGTAGCGTGAATTGGACGGGGAGCCAGGAGACCTGAGTTCTAGTCCAGCTCTGCTACTTTGCGACTTTGGGCAAATCACTTCACCTCTCTGACTCTTCCACCTGTCTTGCCTACTTAACTGTGAGCTCTTTGGGGCAGAGACTGTCGCCTATTCTGTGTACACACAGCACTTCACACAATGAGGCCACCATCTTGATTAGGCCTCATAGGTGCTACGGCCTGTGACAGGCACTATGTTTCTGGCCTTTGGGGGATGTGCTGGGGAAAGACGGGGCCCTGCTGGGCCCATATCTCCAGTGGGCCAGAGTTCCCTGCCTGCCCTGCCTACTCATCTCTGAGTATGAGGTCCACAGCCCAACCCCTAAAGCACCCACTGCTCCTTGAGCAAGATGGGATACACCCTCCTCCTGGGCCTGGCCCCACAACAGGCTCCCTGACCAGCTACTGCAGCCAGCTAGTCTCTCTCCTCCCTGACCTGGGGCTCCAGGCTTTGGGTGGGGTGGGAAGAGATGACCCTTGGAGCAGAGGGGTGGTGGGGAGGGGCCTCGCTGCCTTCCAGCCTGCCCAGCAGATGTCAAGGGCCGATGCTCCCCTCTTTCTAGCCTAGACCCCCGCCCAATGGAAGACCAGCTGCAGCCCGCCCCCCAGCAGAGGGCTATGCGTGGGTAGACCGGCCCTGCTCCCACCGCTCCAAGCACCGTGGGAAGACCACATGTAGGGATGTGTTCACAGTCCCGGGTGGCCTCAGTCCAGCCCTGGTGCCTGTCGTAGGCTTGTGGCTGGCGCGGGAGTTCCTAGGCCTGTCGCTTTCCATTCTGACCCTAACCGGCTGGGACGCGGGGGACGCTGATTTGCCTGTTATTACAGGGATGCGGGAACTCCGGAGATTCAGATACAGACTCCAAAACTAGGCTGCTTCCTGGGCTGGATGGTAGGGGAGGGAGGAGGGGCACATGTTTACCGCACAGGCCTGGGAATAAGGAGGCTCCCTGTGGCTTTTTTGTTTCATGCCCACAAGACCTCTCTGCCATGTCCGCTCTGCCTGCCTGCATCTGGGTGAGTAAACCAGTTCTCCCACCACCACTGTGCTAGCTAGAGGAACCCCTTGTTTATGGATCGCCCACACAGCCCGGCACCTGGAGCAGCTGGTACTGTGCTGATACCCTCTAGAGATCATCTGGGCTGTCTGCATTGCTAGCACCAGGAGCCACGCCCCGCTGCCTTGCTTCATCCCTTAATGGATGTGGAGCGAGTTCTGGTCTGTAAATACGCTCCCTTCCCCTCTGTATTTATGGGGAGATCTTTACGAATCCAAACTGCTTCCTGACACGTCCGCCACTCCTGCAGGGAAGGCTTGCAGAAAAGCCTCGGGGCCTGGGGAATCACAGGGCGACCCCGCTGCAGTTCTCTTGCCCAGAACTTACTGCAGTGCTGTGATTCAAAGGGAATACAGCGGGGAAAGGGACCCGACTGACAGCCCTGGAAAACAAAGACCCTTGTTCATTCACACAGGACCCAACAAGAATCTTCAGGGTGATCAGACAGTGCCTCTCCCTGGAGGAATCTGGGACAACCAGCGAAATCAGCCTCACTGGTCCACTCAGTCCTTGACCCCGGTGCTGAGTCTGCCTCCATGGGCCCTGATTAAGTGCCACTTGATAGGGTGGCTTGTGAGATGGAGATACCTCTTTCTACCTTAAGTGTTTATATGGTGCCTATCCCTGTAGTATCTGAGCATTTCATCCCCTTTAATATATGTATCCTCATGGCACCCCTGTAAGCAAGGGAACTGCTATTATCCTCATTGTGCAGATGGGAAACTGAGGCACAGAGAAGCTAAGTGACTTGCCCAGGGTCACAGAGGAAGCCTGTGGCAAATCAGGGAATTTAACCCAGGTCCCCCCAACTCCTAGGGCCCTAACTATAGGGCCAAACAGGGCTGGTAGGAAACACTCTGCTTCCACAAAAAACTCTCTCACGTTTGATGCCTGAATGGGGGGAAAAAACCATGTAGAAACAGCGACTGTGAACTCATTAATCACTGAAAGGTACTAAAAAAAACCCTAACATGGCTTTCTTGGTTTACAGATAAGCACAAAGTTTGGCAGGAAAGAGATTAGGTTTTTCCAGTCCACCTCCCAGTTGATAATCCCCAGAGCAACCCGACTCTTGGTTACAAACAGCAGCACACGTTCCCGTGTGCAGAAAAAGGGAAAGACAGCCGCGAGAGGGTTTTGTAATTCTGTTTTCTCACTGACAATTGAATTGTTAGCCAAAAAAAAAAAATCCCTGCTATGGAAAGAATCACAGACATTGCAGCTGGAAAAGCTCCAGTCGGTCACTTTAGCCCATTTCTCTTCTGTGCTGGATTGTTCCCAGCTGCAATTTTTTTAGTGCTTTGGCCAGGGCAAAGCTATTGGGACTCTTATGAAGCCCTGGGAAAGGAGTCCTCATGTGATCAGATCTTGCAAGTTCTGATCAAATATCAAGAGTATCCAGAGTTATCATTAATGACATCAAAAGTGTTAGCAGGGATATTAAGCTTCCAGCTTCATGGCTGAGCCAATCTCTATTAGAGATCAGGATGACTGAGATCCACGTGTGGGGCAGGGAGCAGGGGGGCAGATTATCCCACTTCTGCCTGTTGTGGGGTTCTTGCTCCTTCCTCTGAAGCAGTGGCCCCTGTCAGAGACAGGATACTAGGCTAGATGGATCTTGAGTCTGATGCAGTCAGGCAGCTCCTCCGAGCCTTCCCATCCCTCAGAGCTGAACAAGGACAAGGCAACCCAGGGCAGGCAAAATGAGAGCCTCCCTTCTCCCCCCCACGTCCTCAAAACTCGGACGGAGTTGGTGAAGAGACTTTTTACCCATTTGCAGAACCTCTGAGCTTCCTGCCTCCACTGTAACACAGGAGGGACGAGCCCTCCAAATGCCATCACCTGGGTCTATAGCTGCACCGACACCTCTAAGACAGTGTAATTCCCCAGCCTGCTAGCCAAATGTCATTGCCGAGGGCTGGTCGGCACTTGAACTGCTACAGCGCCACAATGCTGCCGGGTAGACACGACCTGCGCTGATGGGAAGGGTTCTCCCATCAGTGTAGGTAATCCACCTTGCTGAGACATGGTAGCTAGGTTCACAGAAGAATTCTTCCGTTGACCTAGCGCTGTCTACACCGGGGGTTTGGTCGGCTTAACTGAGTTGCTCAGAGGGGATGGATTTTTCACATCCCAAGCAACGTAGGTGAGTCGACCTGGCTTTTTAGTGTAGACCAGGCCTGAGCCAGGCTGTTACCTGGAGAATTCCCAAAGCCAGAACTCTCTTGAAGTGGGGGAGAGGGGTAGGAGGAGAGTTCCTTCCCCACCATGGTGCCGGGGGTGTTAGTTTGGTTATCTTAGGCTGATTAGTTTTTGAGCCTGGTCCCTTCAAAGGACTCTTTAAGGCAAGATAGGGAGGGGGGCTGAGTGGGCAGGGTTTGATACCTGACCCAGTACATTTCAGAGGTGCCGGCTGTGCTGGAGACAGACTGTGCTTCACAGCATCACACACAGCTCATCAGACTCAGCTGCGGGATCCCAGCCCCAGCCGCGGACAGATGGCTCTCCTGACCTCACTTAATCTGCCCTGATCCGGTGCTGTAATCTAACATCCATTTGAATCACAAAGATGAAGCCTGTCTTGTTTCCTCCGGCCCCACCTCAAATTGCTTTGTACTGGGGGAGGGTGTCTGCAGCCCACATTCAGCTCGGGTGACCAGATGTCCCGATTTTATAGGAACAGTCCCGATATTCAGGCCTTTTTCTTATATAGGCACCTATTGCTCCCCACCCCCGTCCCGATTTTTCACACTTGCTATCTGGCCACCCGAGATTCAGCCCTTCGGCGAGGCCCTGCTTCTTAATCCTAACTCAGCTCCCTTTTGGATTTGTGAAGGCCATTCCTAGCTCCTCCAAAGGGGGACACTGTTGCTCAGTGACTAGAGTCTTTGGATGCAACAGGAGATGAAGCATTGATTCCGTGAACTTCAGGATGGCGCTGTCTAATAGCATGCAAACATATTCTGAAAGAGGTACATTTCTCACCTTTCCCTGCATATTCAAGACTCGCACCACATGAGCTTTTCTAGACCTCTTGGGCATTTATTTTTTGGACTACAGTAGCATCTTAGAGAGGAAGGACGGTCTAGCAGTCAGATTACTAGCCTTGGATTCAATTCCCTTATCTGCCACTGACTCCCTGGTGCAAATTCCCTTGTTACTGCCTTGCAATTATACTGGATTTTCTGGAGATAATTATCTCACGTCTGCCAGTTGATCTCTCATCTGCAGTAGATAACTAGCCACTTCCTCTAGTGGTTCGACCGTGTCCCCGCAGCTCTCCCTCAGGATATCTAGTAGACCTCACACTCGCTGGCCATAGAGAAATTCAAACAGCAAAAAAACTTTCGAGACCCAAGACACCTCCCTATAGGCAAATAACAAAAATGGCAGCTATTGGTCGGATCCTGTGCTGCTAGTGAATTTTGTTAAATACATTCCAATATCCGATGAAACCTTTACACAGGATGATCAACTTGAAGATGGTCTGGAGTTGTGTCTATACCTAATTCTCTGTATAATAGTTTCATGACTCTTGACATAACTCTCATGCCCTGATTGGTTATTGTCTCCTCTCCAACTCTAAGCCAAGCAAGTAATTGGACTAAGGCGGTAACGACCTGGTGGCTTATTATGCCTCGCAAGGGAAAAGCTTCTGGTAGCAAGTAGCATAGTCAATTACCAAGCATATTACCAACGTATAGCAGTATCCTGAGCAACTTCACTCCCTGGCAGTGCTAGGTCTATGGATGTTTGAGAGAATGGTTTATCAATTGCCAGTAATGGAATAAGAAACACCCAATCGCTTTTTCTTCCCGGGAGGAACTTTCTAGCACTCATGGCAGGCTCTGATGTGTTCATACACTTGCTGATCCATCCAGTAAAATCTTCTGGCATTTCTAACATAAAAGAGCCCAGCCCAAGGAATGGTATGTCCTGCTTTGAGGATCATTTCCCTGCAAACCGTTGGCATCAGTAACTGTTTGCCTTGTGACCCCACGGCCCAGCAAAAATCCTTTTCTAACACACACAAGATGGGACAAAATCAAAGTAATTTTCACCCCCTTTACTGGCGCACCATAAGGATTGAAGGGAAGCAACCTTCGGACTGAAACTGTCCCAGATTCCACAATGTATTCTGTAAATCTCAACTTCCAATGCTTCTCCCCCCTGGAGTTTCTCCATTCACACAGCCATCTTCTTTGATGGCTGTTCCCAAGTTACCCAAAAAGATCAGTGGCAGGCTTTGTGCCCTCTCTGACTCCTATAATCACAAATGGCACCTTCCCCTTCTCTGACTTAGGCCAGGATCTGTAATCTCCCTTGGAGGCACGTGTTCAAACCCCACTTCTAAAACCAAAATGTCACCAGGTGCTCCCTGGTGGGCCAGGATGACTTGCCCCATCACAGAAATGGTGGAGAAAAGGAAGAAACAGATGGCTCAGTTCCCAAGCACGGTGGTATTTATTCCATTCACCCAGCTGCAGCCAGTCACCATTTCCCCACAAGTTCTATTGCTCCGTGCGCCCAAAGTCTTGTCTTTCTGAAGAGTCCACAGCCTCTAAGTAGGCAAGTCGTGGCCTGTGTATCCAGAATCACCAAGCCAAGCATCTTCTTTCTCTGGCTCTGCTTCCCGTAGGATTCCTTCAGCCCACCTTTCCCCACGGCTGCCTTTAGCACACACTTCTCTGCACTGCTTCCCCAGTATTGCTTCCAGAGCACTCTTCCCCTTCTCTCCTGGATTTGCCACTTTCCATTTGCTCTTAAATGTATCACCCTGTAATAGCATGGGCTACCCCTACATGCCCCTGTGTGGCCAGGCGTGGCCCTGCAAGGATCCCCACCTCCCTGTTCCAAAACTGAGCTTCAATTAAGTTTGCATGCGCGGATCAAGGCAGTGAGAAGCCAAAACAAACTAATCAAAAATAAGTGTGGCTCCTTTATTAAAGCCTCATGGAAGGAGCACTTGGCATAACCGTTCAAGGGCCCTTATCTCAGGACTGTGACTCAGAGCTCTCAAACAAGTCCAAAAACAAAGTATCTGCGCCCGATCGGACTATTCTCGCACAGTGGGCCAGAGAGATCACCTGCCCCTTGCAACCTGGATGGCTTCTAGTCCCCGGTCAGCTTCCAGCACCTGTTTAAATAACGCAGAGCAGGGCGCCCCCTTCATTTTACCCAGGCTGTTGAGACTGTGCGTTCCTGGCCGTCTCTTCAAGGAGTTGTACACGCCTTCACACACCCTTTTCCTTTGGTCTAGCCCCTGCCTGCAGCCTTAATTCCTGTAGTGCCCACAAAGTCTTTGGAGGAACCTGAGCAGTCCTTGGCGGTGACGTCGATCGGTGAATATTCAGATAAATCTGAGCCAATATTGCCAGGCATGACCTGGTCTGTGGTTGCTGTTCTAGGACCCAGGCACTGGCTTCCGTCTCCAAAATTGTCATGAACTGTTCCCGGACCAATTTGTCAAGGATTTTCTTCTTGGTCTTGTGGTCTGCCTGCAGCCGATGCTTCCCCTAGCTGATCAGACATGCCTGGGTCTCAGTGGCAATGTAGCCTGCTGGTGGCTCAGCTGTCCAGAGTTACTGCTAAGCTTCCTCCCTCATTCCCACAGAATCCCGCACAGCCATCCAGCCGAGCCTCACTTGTGACATCACATGTCTCCACAGCCTTCCCTGCCAACCAGGGAACCAAGTCAACAGCCCGTTCCCCCTGGGGCCCGCCCGGCACATGCCGTTTGTTCAAAGCTGCTGATAAATTGCCGGTGTCTCTCCTGCCAAAGAACAGACAGGGCTAGTCTGGCTGTCAGCGCACCTCCTCCGACAGGTTCCCTCAGTCTAGCACACTGACGGTGCCCTACTTGGGTCTCAGCGTAGAGGTTGATGTTGCTATCTCATGAGGAAGCGTGTTCAGTCCAGGCCTTTCCTTCTGGTCACTGGATTGTCTGCCTGACCCAAGAAACCGCTTTGGTTCTACAAACTGGGATGGCCGTTCCCCAGATCTGACCTCCATGTTATCCCTTTTTGCGTGCGGACTTAAACATTACTGGAGGAGGGCTCTCAAGTCAAGCGCAGACTCCTTGTCTCCTGGGAGAGGTGATCCCCTCAGAAAGTCGATCCCAGACCCAGGAGCAGTCAGCCTCTTAATCTCCTGAGCCACCGCCTTTATTCGTCCTTTCTATCTCCTCCTCCTCTGTCACTTGGAATGGAAGGGATTCTCTTAGACCAGCGGTTTTTCAACCCACGGCCCAATCAGCACGCAGCTGCGGCCCATGTGACACCTCAGGGCCATACAGGTAGTATATATCTTGTGTGGAAGCAGCCCACATAACACATAGGGAGCTGCATACGCAGCCCACAGTGGTAAATGGGTTGAGAACCACGGTCCTAGACTGAGATCCTGCATCCCTCCCATCTCCTGTTTGCACAGTCGTCTCTGGCACTTTGGCTTCATCTTTTGGCTCATTTCTCGCTGCCGAGGGATGTCCCACTCCTGCCATCAAAGTGTCCCCAGGTACTCCCGGTGGGCCAGGGAGCAGTGGGAAAAGAAGACACAGCTAGAGCAGTGCTTAGGTGTTCGTTACACCCCCAAACGCTCCCAGCTGGGCCCCAGGCTCCTCCCACTTCCACCATCCCAAGGCCATGCAGAGACAGGCAGATGTTCTAACGCTTGCTTCCTGCTAAGTCCCACTTCTCAAAGAGCTTGGGGCTTTTCCCCCTTCCTTCCCCTCCCCCCCCCAGTGACAGTCCTCTCGGTCCCACCACGCCACCCTCACCCCGCATTGACCACAAGCTTGGGGTCAGTGAAGCACCTTTAAAACTTGGATGTGCCAGGCAGATGTCTGTACCTGGTATCCACTCATCCAGGGATAAGTACAGCACTGGATCTGGGATTTCCCCCCACCCCCCGGATTACAATGATAGTGCTGCTTTGTGAACACAGGAGCAGGGGGGCGAGGCAGAGGAGAAGCCCTACTCCCCTCTCACAGTTGTGATGAGCCCATCTCACACACCCTCATTTCTCCCTGGGCATTTCCACGCTAGCGGTGCTGTGCGGCGAGCCAGGAGACACAGTTACTGCAGGAAGTGGTGTTGGGTCCTCCGCGGAGGGGCCTCTCCCATCTGTATCATCAGGGGACACTGCGGTGTGATTAATGCCTGCATCCTGCCCAGGGTAAAATCTGGAGTAATTCCATTCAGCCTCCCTCAGTCCCCGCTGTGGGTTCAGGTGTAGACAGTATTGTCCGCTCACGCTCCTGAACTGGGGTGCAGTGTCGCTGTGCGCCGCTAAGCCGCTGTAGTGCGTGACCCCAGCAGTGGCCGCATGGCAGTGGCCGCTGGCCTTGGGATCCCTGGGGCCGCTGAGATACCAGGTCGTGGTGAATCAGGCACTGGGGAAGCTCATGCTGACCCTGATGGACCTGCTTGCGCACGTTTCTGCCGGACTAGGTGTTCCGCCCGGCCCCCTTCCCCTGTTCGCAAGCCTCTGTGCTCAGCAGGCTGGGAGACTCCCCTGTGACCTGCCTCTTGTCTCTGTGAGCTGCAGCCTGACTGTGCTCTCAGGAATGCGGTAAACAAACCAGCTGGGATATCAAGACCTCCTGTAACAGGCTGCACCAGGCTGGGGCTCTAAAAGCCTCTAAGTAATGGACTCAGCAGCTCATACATCACTGCAGCACTTGAAGGGTTCAAAGCAGCTCTTACAGAGCGCAATAGGCTTTTCTGTGGGACAAGCTCAGTAAAAGGGAGCTTAACAGGAGCCGAGGGGTGGAGGTAGCACACAGGTGAGTGTGAGACACCACTGCTTTCACCTATGCCTCTTCCTAATGGCTGCAATTCCAGGTCACCCAGAGGGGAGGGGAGGGCAAATCTAACATGTTGATGTCTTCAGAAGTCTCAGGCTCTGCAAGTGTTGAACGTGGGACTCTGCTGCTTTCAGACGATGGGGAGACAAGTCAGCAAAGGGCACCAGGCCCCTCAGGCCGTGACTGAGTCCACCCCACAACAGGCTCAGGATGGGACACCATGCGGGGAAACTGGAAATAGTTTTTTGGGTGCTCTCCCCCTCTGAGTCACAGCTGACCCAATGCAACACGATGCCGTTCAGGGTCTCCGTGCTCCTGGAGATGTCCTTTCTCAGGTGAAATGACATGTCAAAACCTGGTTGAACGTCTCTGGCATTCTTCACAAGGGGAACACTATTCAATTTGATTCCTTTCCCAAAGGGGGTGGTTACCTACCTAAAATCCCCACGCAGCTGAATTTGCTATCCTAAGAAAAATAGGTGCAACTTTGAACTTCCTTTTTTATCCAAAACTATTGTATAATGCAGCTGTATGTTAAACAGCTGCTGAGTTACACCTCGGAGGTGGCTGTATTTCAGTAACTGGTAACTTGATCCTCACATTTATTGGTCAAAGCTAGACCCTGCAACCTCAAACTCCTTTGAATTTGAGGGAGTGAGGATTTGATGCCTCTTATCCAAACACACCTTTGTTTTCGTTCTTGATCATAGCCAAAGGGACCTATTTCCTGGGATGCAGCTAAAATCTCAACAATGGCTGATTTTATGGGATTTCCACTTTCCAAGGCAGTGGAAACATTACAAGAAAACTGATCTCATGAGAATATTTCCATGAGGCTGAAATCTCATGAAAACAGCTTGCAAGACTTTGGCACAGTGGAACCAGCTGACATTCAGCCTCACACCCAGTCCCTGAAACCTGACTTAAACTGGATCTGAAAACCCTCTCTTTAGGCCCATCTCCTATATATTTAACTTCCAGTGAGACTTATGTTGCCAGAAACTTCAACACTTTTGAAAATCCCACCCACGAGCTATACAGCACTTTGGGCATCTCCTCCATCCGGATGAACAATTTACTGAGGCCAGATTGTGCCTCCTTGACCAAACTTAGATGGCTAAGTACTAGATTTTGGTACCTCTCCTCAGATCCCACCCACAATCTATACAGCACTTTGGGATCCTTCAGGATTAAAGAACGCCGTATAGGGTCATTGAGTCATCAAGACAACTCAGTTTGCAAAATCTGAGATGAATCTCAAATCACCACCAGCCATGTCTTCTGCAATACATGCAGTGAACCACCACCAGGGGCTCCTCTGCCCCTGCCTCCTCCTGGCTCACAAACCACTCAGAGACCCTCCAGTTCAGCAATCACTGGTGCAGTTTGTTTACAGCATGCAGTCCCGCCACAGTCTTACTGTACTCAGCCTGGGCTAGCTGCCTCAGGGACACCTCAGCCAGGCAGGCAGAGCCTCTAATCACCTCATTCCACTCTCTGGCTCCTCCTTTACTTCCTTCACCCTGGCCCCTGGCTAATTAGGCTGACAACTGCTTCCTATTCACCAGTGAGGTACGGGTGTCTCTAGCCAGCTCCAATTTACCTTGCTTCATTGGGGCTGGCGTGACAGAGGGCTGGCTAAGCAGTTGCGGCCCAGCACCCTGTCACACCAGGGAAGAGGGTTCTGAACTTGCTGTCCTGAAAGCGGACTGTAGCTGGCTCACCAGGAAAGCAGAAGGACACGATCATCTTTTAGATAACGGGAGGCGCTTAGACACTACGATGGTGAGGGCCATTTAAGCGGATGGATGGATAAACAGAAGGAAAGCTAGTTCTGTACTTTTATGTTACAGGTGACGTCTCCTTGAAATTAAGCACATTAATGGGTAGAAATGAGCCAGATTGTCTCCGGGAACTTTCAGTGGAGTATGTTTGAAGCATCAGTGTCTTGGAAGCCCTGACAGATCACGTGGCTGACTTTCAGAAGGGCTGAGCCCACCATGTCCCCCTGAAAGGCAAACGTTGCTGCAGAGGCTGAGCGCCTCTGAAATCAGGCCCCACAAATACGCGGAGCTGCAGCGGTTCCCAAATCTGATACCAGCAGGCAGCTGTTGAAACCGGCAGGTGGAAAACCAGCCATCTTCACGGCAGGGCGCTGTGTAACATGTGCTCTTCCAAACCCTGTTATCAAAGACTTTGATGGGATTGTTCCCTCTGGTTTCTATCAGGTCGTCCTGTCCAATCCTCAGTACGCCTTCCAGCAAGGCAGGCGTGTTCCTTTCAGAATACGCTTACTTTTAAACGATTCCAGCCGGGGTGCTTCCATCATTTCCCTCGTCCACTCTTTCACAGTCTATATAAGAGGCCTCAAACTGATTCCTAACCCCCACACCTAACCTCTCACGTGGTGTTTATATCCTTCAAAGCGTTGCAGACAGTTCTCTCATCCCTGCCTTAGTCATCATTTGGCTGGGCTTTATATATTTAGTTCTTTTAAATGTTTCCTCTTCAGTCTCTCCCTTCATTTGGTTTATCTTCTTACACAGCTTGTGCCTCCCTGTTTTTCTTGGATCCTAGCACATTTTGAAAATCCCAGTGAAGCAGATTTTACAAGGCCAGCTGTGAACCTGGGAGTCTCCCACGCCTTCAACAAGTGCGTGGCCAACATACTGGAAAGGGACAACTACTGTGTGAAAACAGAGATTGGGAGAAGCTCAGTCAGAGCTCAAGGGCCGTAAAGCATTCATCACTTGGGCATCTCTTCTACTTCGATGAACAAATTACTCAGGCCAGATTGTGCCTCCTTGACCAAATTTGGATGGTGAGGTGCTAGATTTTGGTACCTTTCTCAGTGAAAAGCCGCTCTGAAAGCAGTGGAACTCCTCATGTATTAAAGTACTACTCACGGCGAGCACGCATGGCAAAATCTGGCCCATGGGGTGCTGTTGGGGCAAAAAATGCCTAAGGACCAATGGGCCTGACTCACTTCTCCCTTCCACTGGCGTAAGTCTGGAGTAACTTTCTGGAAGTCAGTGGAGTTACTCCAGGGTGAATGAGAGGAGCCTCGGTCCCAATGAATGGTCAGACTTTGAGGGTGGTTCACAAGGACTGGCTCCGGAGTTGTTGGAGTCTTCCAACACCTTTGGATCATCTGTGCAAATCCAGCCCACGCATTAGTGACCCCATCTCGTGGCTGCTTCATGGCCTCAATGACCTCAGTCTAGTTTGTAACAGACACGCATCCACATCACAGGCCCCGCCAAAGCTGGTGCCGATTGTCCCGGTCATTAGCATCTCAGCAGAAAGGCCAAGCAGTGAGTGGACCATGGTACTTCTTGGTAACTTCTCTGTTACAGGAGGTCCAGCCAGGACTGAGGTATGCTAGTTGGGCTTTTGGAGGGGACGCTTGCTCTGCCACTGCCCAGGCTGTACCCGTTCTGGGAAGAGAAATACCATTTCCAGGGGTGTCCATCCAGCATTTGATGTGTGTACTACAGCATCACAAAAAGGAACAAGAAAAATCAGCACTGCTCCTGAGAATCATTGTTATTATGATCAGATACACCCGATATGAGCTAGGATGTTTGTGACAGTATGGTCCAGTGGCCGGGGACCCTAAACTCAGACTCAGGAGACCTGCATTCAGATCTTGGCTCTTCCTCTGACCTGCTGTGTGACCTTCACCCTTCTATCTGTTTCCCCTCCCAGTCTTTGCATGGTCAGATTATAAACCCTTAAGTCTGTCTCTTACTATGTGTGTTCAGTACCTAGCATAATGAGGGCTCTAGGAACTACTGTCACATAAATAACAATGTGTGCGACATTCCCGGTACAGCCACACTGAAATTGTTTCCTCCCTAAGTGACTCCAAAAAATAACCAGCTGTGAAATTAAAATCACCATTGACTCTATAGGAGTTAAAATGATATAGTCCCTGCAGCTTGTTCTATGGGTTTCTTTCTATCATATTACATTTTGCAGTTTAATTACTGTGCAGTAAATTATTTTCTCTTGATAATATGGAGGTAATTTTTTTTTCATCCAGACCTAAAAATTCAATTATAAAAGTGCCAAATAAAACTTAATGGGACATAGTGAAATTCCAGTTATGTAAAGAATTTAACCTTACGATCTGGTTCCTGGTACCTGGTCTGTTCTGCCTCTCAGATCTGGTCTACCTCCCCCAGCTGATAACTTCACTCGTAGGTCTGCCCAGCCATGTTCATTCAATTATTCTGACACTGTCTTTTGTCTCCGATGTGCTCCGTACAGATCACATACCAATCACAGCTGTCATGTACTGCAGAGCCCTGGACCTGCTTCTCAGCCCTGTGCCTTGTCGTCTGGATTTAGATGGATAGAATCAAAGGTTCAATTTGAAGAAATATTTGAAAATTCAGGTGCTTCTCCAGCCTGTCGGCTCTTGGCTCGCCCAAAATCAGGCAGGAAATCTCACAAGGATAGCTATTTCTGCACCATTTCTCCCACTTCCACCCAGAACCAGGAAGCACAGCAGAACTGTGAAAATCAGAACATTAAAATGAAGTTGTGACTTAGAATATAAGTTTTAAGGTCAGAAGGAACCATTATGCTCATCTAGGATTCCATAATGCAGGCCAGAGGACTTCATTCAGAGATTGCTGTATCGAGCCCACAAATTCTGATGGAACTGTAGCCTATCGCTGTAGAAAGACGTCCTGTCCAGGTGACAAGGGCAGCTGAGGGTCCGGGATTATTTTGTCTCAACAGCCTTGCGTACACTAGGGTCTTTGGCTTAAAATTTCCCGTTGTCGCTCCCACTGGTGCAGCTCCACCTTCGGTACCAATGGTGTGTGCGCTAGTGTAGATACTTCTACATACACGGCTAAGTGCAATCACATCCCATTCTAGCTGCAAATAATGTCATTGGTTCCAAGCTCCGAATTGCCTCTCTGGTGTTTGAAGTTCTCCATGAGCTAGCTTCTGCCTTCTCAGGCATCCTGGACCCGTGCCTATAAACCCTGCGTGTGCAGATCTCCCCTTTGGCATCAGTTGGACTTGTACACGAAGAGGGCTTTTGTATTCACAAGACCTGCCACGGCAGTGTTCTGCAGCATCCTGGCAGGTATCACCGGATGCTTCAGCGGAAGATGCAAGAAACCCTGCAGTGGGCGGTTCACCCATGGGGAATGTTTCTTCCTTACCTTGGTTGGTTAGAGGCTGACTTATGCCTTGCAGAATGAGGGCTTGAATCCCTTATATATAGGTTTATAGAACAGCACCTCGCTCTTGTATAGCAGTTTACATTAGGAGCTGTCAAAGCACGGCACTGTCTTTAATGTATTTATCCTCACAGCACCCCTGTGAGCTAGGGCAGGGTGCTTATCCCCATTTTACAGATGGGGAACAGAAACACAGAAAGGGTAACTGACTTGCCTAACCTCACGCAAGAAGTCTGTGAAAGCGCAGGGATTTGAGCCCAGGTCTCCCAAGTCCTAGGCGAGGGCCCTATCCATTGACCCATGCTTCCTGTTATATGTTCCCATCCCACTGTATGTCCAGACCTAACAGGAATACCACTACGTGCTTAGCCTCATTACCTTGTGGCATGGAGTTTCACCAGTTAATTATACACATATGTTAAAAAGTGTTTCCTTTATCAGTTTTAAATCTGGTCCTGAGCACGTCTCTCCAGCCCCTTCTGCCTTCTCTCTTCATATCCTAGATGCTGTTGGTGCAAGAGCCTTCTGCTTTGCAGTTCCTGCAATCCGGAACAACCTTCCACTATCTCTCTTCATTTGCTTGTTCCTCTGAGGTTTTTCACCCTCTGTTATTATCTAACCCTTTAAGGTCTTTTGTGTACAGTTTGTCCAAAAGACGACACAAAAATTAAACCAAAAAGCCCCCAAACTACCGTGTTAAAAGAACATTGAAGTGGCAAAGTCAAGCACCCAAAACGTAGGAAAAGCAAGAATTAAGGTGACCTAAGCAACTTTAATTTGGTCCCCTCGTGCGTATGCATTATGCTACAGTCTATAATTACATCAGCATTAGGCTGTTTTTTCCTCAAGAGCCCTGGCTCATTCAGTGCACGAGATGGGCCTGGTCTGCTCCAGTCCCTTCCACCTGTCCCAGTCCTATCTCTTTCCCATCCCTGGCTTCTTGTCACAGTCCTATTTTCCTTGCCTGCCCCATCTCCTCTCCTCTGACTTCTCATCCTAGACTCTTTATCTGGCCAGTCCTAATCTCCCACACTGGGCTTCGGGTCAGAGTCCCAGTCTCCCCCATACACAAATTCCCATTCCCGGTCCCCTTCACTCCCTCATGGATCCTGGTCTGAACTGTGTCTCCCATCCCCTCCCAAACTCCCATCATCTCCCTATCCCCATTTCCCCCTCACTGGCTCCCAGTCCCAATCTTCCTGCTTGACTCAATGTCCCTACCCACCTCAGCTCCTTGGGCCAGTTTCTTTGCTCAGCCAGTCCCAATTCTTCTGCCACACCCTGGCTCCTTGGCAGATACATTTCACCACCTCTGTATCATCCTCCTCCCCCATCCTGCTAGTTCCCCAGTGCCAGACCTGGGCTGGAGAATGCTGAGTTGCTGTGCGGGAATGGTACATGCACCGTCTGGTCAGCACTATGAGCTGTGAGACGCTGGAGCATGCTGGGTAAGGATGGAATCCTCGGAGATTTTCATTCTAAAACGGCTGGGCTGAGCATATGCAAACTGAGAGTTTCCAAAAGCCGAATTTGGGTGGATTTCCATGGGAATTGCAAAAAGCCCAGCCCTGACACAAAGGCCGCCCAGCTGCCAAATTTCAAATCCCTGCTCCAAAACATGGGGGTGCTAGAGCTTTTCAAAAAAGGTCACCTGGATTTTTTCAAGATGGAAGATGCATTTTTCCCTAGCCTCGCCCTCAGAAACTGCTGAGCTGTTTTGGCTGAAACTTTCCAAAAAAATTTGTCCTGAGGCATGCACCTGGCGTGGAACATTTCAGTCATAATGTTTGATAAAGTTAGAAGCAACCAAACACAGGGTCCTAGAATGGGAAATGTTAGGCAACCTTAATAGGTTGGGCTACCAGCCCTGCCTATCATACTGTGCACTGCACCTTTGACACCTCCCGCAGCTGCTCAGCTTTCAGCTAGCACAATGACCCAAACATTTCTTGGCTGGCTTGCAGCTGGCAGCACAGTGTGAAAGCAAACTAGAGCTGGATGTCCCTGTAGGCTTCCAGGCAGGTACCACTGGGTATGGCTATCCTACTGCGGGGAATGTGCCTCCCTGTCTGGGTAGACAGACTTGTACTCAGGGCCGTATTAGGCACAATAGGCACAGTGCCGAGGGCCTACAAAACTTTCAGGGCCTATGAAAAATTTTGTGAATTAAAATAAAATTTATCCGAAAATTTGAAAAGCGAACGATAAAATCAAAATTCATATCTTCTTAAATTAAATATATTTCTCTAAGGTACAAATTACTCTTATATTATTACATATATTCATTGTAAATTTAATTCTGTGACAAGATTTAAAAAATTTTTAAGCTTTTAAGGAATATGGTTACAATATTAGCAGAAGGGAATGCGTTAAACGCAGGTTTCAATTTTGAACAATTTTTATTTGACATTTTGCTCAGAGTGGTATAACTAGGGGCCACAAAACCTCGCAATTAATGTGGCCCCTGACGTTGGGGACCCCGGAAAATAGTTTGTGACCTCTTTTTGAAGACTGGAAATTTTTGGGAGGCCAAATATTTTAAAAAGTCTAATTATTGCATGCTAATTTTATTTTATTCTTTTATAATAGGTACAATAATATTTTAACAATAAAAATATTTCTAAAAGAAATCACAGATATTGAAAAGAAATGTAAATAATTAAATAATCACTTTTTAATATATAATCACAATAAACTCAAACAACAAATCAAATAAAAAATAAGTCATTGTTATATAAAAAAAGCTTTTCAGTTCAGTCAACATGGCTTATAAATATAATCACAAACAATGATAAGAAAAAGAAAATGAAAATCACAACAGACTTGTGTTTTCTCTTATAGCCATCAGACATTTTTAGCTAAGGATAAAAAATATCTTACAATATAATTGAATTCATTTTGATTTTACAGTAATTAAATGAAATAAATAAACTATTTATTAGTGTTACATATACTTATTTATTAATAACTTAAAATCAAATTTGTTATTTCGGTTGGGGGGCCTACGAAAGCAAGTGTGCCTAGGGCCTACGAAGGTCTTACAACAGCCTTGCTTGTACCAGCGTCGCTTGAGCTAGCATGCTAAAAAGAGCAGCATGGAAGTTGCAGCATGGCTGGCAGCTCAGGGTAGCCACCCACGCTTGGACCCAGGGGGTCCGGTGGACTTGCAGAACTAGCGTGCGTCATCTACCCACATTCCCAGCTGTCGTGTAGACACACCCACCGTGTTCCGAGGGCACTGAGCCATTACCAATTCCTTCTGCGCCAATCTGGCTAGGGAGGATATTTCTGAAGTGCAGAGGACAGCAGTTTTCACTTTTGCAGCTTGCTATCTTTTGACGTTTTTAATAAATCAGCAGAATTGAAACATGCCTCCCTCCGGTCTCCTCAAAGGTGTTTAACCCCATCAGGCCAGGGGCAGAGGAGGAGAACCTGCAAACCAAAAAGCATAAAAAGTGGCCGCATGGGAACTGCAGCTAGGTCATCTCCTCCTGAGCAAGTGATGCTTTAAAGGGATGTCTTAGTGTCTCACTCGTCCAGACAAAAATGATATCAAACCAAGAACAGACGCAGGAGGCGTACGCTGTATGCAAAGCAACATTAATTCTCTTCTGGTCTCTGTAGGTTCTTATACCACCCTCATCACCGTAGTATCTGAGCACCTTTAGGTCATGCATTAAGCCACGTGACTAACATCTGTCACATGTGATTCAGTCTCCTTCATCCACTCCTTAGGGAGAGAATTGCATATGCAATGGAAGGTTTTGGCTTAGTTGTGTTTTGCTTGGGGTTTTTGGAGGGTTTTTAAAATGTCCACACAGCTTTATATTTTATACCAAAGAAGGCAGGTTGAAAAAGCACGCTTGGCATTTGGAGCAGAAGGTGGGGAAGCTTGGGATGGTCCTTAATCGCCACGGAAGGTCATTCCACATTCTGGGGCCAGACCCCCGAGGAAGTTCTGGCTTCTGTTTGACCCTTGGGGTAGACGGTTCAACTGAGCCAGAGGAGCGGAGTTGTTGACTGCAGTCTTCATCCCAGAATGGTCGGGATCTTTTAGATATCCTGAGCCCACGCCCCTGAGTGCCTTGTAGACAAGGAGCAAGAGCTTGAACGTGCATTTGCTCCACAGAAATAATGGAGACAGATGATTATTATGACTGTCCACTGTTACTATTTTACAGTTGTGCATCCTGAAGGATCCCGAAGCACTTCACATGTCAGGACCCCAAGCCTGGCACAAGCGCTGCACTCATATGTCAGGGTGTTGTCAAATCAGTTGTGCATTATTAGTAGTTACAGGTCACAAAGGAAGTGTTACAGGGAACGTGACCGCCTGCAACATGACACAATCCTGCTCCTAGATCTGTGCTGCTGCCCTTGGAGTAGAGACCCTGATTTACAGAGAAAGATGGGAAGAAATACAGAGCTCTGGCGTTTTTTCTCAGCTGTTTGTAGAGGAAGCAATTTAAATGTAGCCCCTCGTTGGTATTGTTTTGTTTTGTTTTTTTACACTGAAATACAGATCTGGATAGTCACTTTACAGCTTCAAAGTGCATCCCCAACTCCCACGCACTCTGTTTCATGTTCCAGGTGGTGAGTAATCACATGAGTGCCAAAAGTGAACTCCCTGCGAGCTGCATGGAAAATTTTTAAAGATACCATGACAGAGGTTCGATTTAAATGTGTACCCCAAATTAAAAAACATAGTAAATGCATACCCCAAATTAAAGAGCATATAGAGGACCAAAAAAAGTGCCATCATGGCTAAACAAAGTAAAAGAAGCAGCTAGAGGCAAAAAGGCATCCTTTAAAAAGTGGAAGTTAAATCCTATTGAGGAAGCCTGCTAAACAATCAGTGGGGCCACTGGACAATCAAGATGCCAAAGGAGCACACAAGAAAGAAAAGGCTATTGCGGAAAAACTAAATGAATTCTTTGCATGGATCTTCACGGCTGAGAATGTGAGGGAGATTCCCAAACTGGAGCTATTTTTTTTAGGTGACAGTCTGTCCCAGGTTGAGGTGTCATTAGAGGAGGTTTTGGAACAAACTGATCAATTAAACAGTAAAAAGTCAACAGGACCAGATGGTATCCACCCAAGAGTTCTGAAGGAACTCAAATGTGAAATTGCAGAACTACTAACTGTGGCATGTAACCTATCATTTAAATCAGCTTCTGTACCAGATGACTGGAGGATAGCTAACGTGACACCAATTTAAAAAAAAAGGCTCCAGAGGCGATCCTGGCAATTATAACCCAGCAAGTTTAACTTCAGTACCAGGAAATTGGTTGAAACTATCATAAAGAACAGAACTATCAGACACATAGATGAACATGATTTGTTGGGGAAGAGTCAACATGGTTTTTGTAAAGGGAAATCATGCCTCACCAATCTACTAGAATTCTTTGAGAGGGTCAACAAGTATATGGACAAGGGTGATCCAGTGGATATAATGTACTTGGATTTTCAGAAAGCCTTTGACAAGGTCCCTCACCAAAGCTCTTAAGCAAAATAAACTGTCATGGATAAGAGGGAAGGCCCTCTCCTGGATCATTAACTGGTTAAGAGATAGGAAACCAAGGGTAGGAATAAATGGTCAGTTTTCAGAATGGAGAGAGGTAAGTAGCAGTGTCCCCCAGGAGTCTGTACTGGGACCAGTACTGTACAACATATTCATAAATTATCTGGAAAAAGGGGTAAACAGTGAGGTGACAAAATCTGCAGATGATACAAATCTACTCAAGGTAGTTAAGTCCAAAGCAGACTGGGAAGAGTTGCAAAGGGATCCCACAAAACTGGGTGACTGGGCAACAAAATGGCAGATGAAAATTCAATGTTGATAAATGCAAAGTAATGCACATTGGAAAATATAATCCCAACTATACATATAAATGATGGGGTCTAAATTAGCTGTTACCATTCAAGAAAGAGATTTTGGAGTCATTGTGGATAGTTCTCTGAAAACATCCACTCAACATGCAGCAGCAGTCAAAAGAGCTACCAGAATGCTGGGAATCGTTATGAAAGGAATAGATAATAAGATAGAAAATATCTTATTGCCTCTTTATAAATCCATGGTACGCCCACATCTTGAACACTGAGTGGAGATCTGGTTGCCCCATCTCCAAAAAGATATATCAGAATTGAAAAGGGTACAGAAAAGGGCAACAAAAATGATTAGGGTATTGGAACAGCTTCCATCTGAGGAGACAATAATAAGATTGGGACTTTTCAGTTAGGAAAAGAGATGACTAAGGGGGATATGATAGAGGTTTATAAAAGCATGCAACGGCAGCTAGCATTCGAGTCATGTTCAAACAGCCTGACTTCCTGGCACTCCACCACCTCCAGACACTTCCCGCCTGCAACCTGTGCTCTGCCCTCCAAGTTCCTGGTGGGATGCCACAGAGTCCCCTGCAAGCATCCAGCACCACTGAGGATCAGGCCCTAGGAGCGCCAAATCCCTTAGTCAGCTTCCAAAGGGTGCATTACATGGGAACAGAATGAGCCAAAGGACAACACAGCTACAACACAGACTGGCGTGTTGAGCATCCTGAGGCTTATTCAGAACAGCTGGAGAGACGCCTTGCCATGGAGGCCAGTAAATCAGGGAAAACTCTTCAATGCAACAGCTTCCCATACGTTACATTGACTAGATCTGCTCTGAGCAAGGTTATGACATGAAGGTGAAAAGGCCGGTGCAATATTGCCAGTGCCAAACCAGTACCAATCATGACTCCTCCCTCCCTCCCTCAAATCACGAGATTGGCTTAAAAATCCCGAGAGTAATAAATGTTGGATTTCTTTTTATCTGCTTCCTGGTTTTTTGCCCCTTTAGCGTGCACCAGCTTCACATTTTCAAGCTTTTCTCTGCAAACAGGAGGGCCAGACACTCTTATTTTTAAAATGAAAGCTGAGATTCTCACGCAATATCATAATTCCAGCAACTGCTACTTAAAGAAAAACCCTCAAAACCACCCCAGTCGACAGTATTGCTTGTGTGCCGTAGGCACTGGTGTTCCCACTTTTGCTCACCCCGGTGGCAATGCAGCCACGGGAGGCTTCTCTAAACACACTAGTGTGAACACTGCCTCCAGCTTCCAAACTGCTTTCACTGAAGTCGCTGAGCCGCATTCTGCTCTCAATTAACCTGATGTCGCTAATGATGAGCGAGTTCAATGGAATTACTCCAGATTTACTTTCCATGCCTGGGAAAGCCACTGAGTTTATGAGCCCCCCATGAAGCTTTCAGCATTATTGCTGTGGTTTGCTTTCAAAATGTCCCTGTGACACAATCAATCACACTAGAATTGTTTCAGTTTGGAGACATCTTAACTGAATCTGAAGGTAACCTGTAAAGCACTTCTGAAAAACTGGGCTTATGCTTTTTTTTTT
This sequence comes from Emydura macquarii macquarii, assembly GCF_026122565.2. NCBI lineage: Eukaryota > Metazoa > Chordata > Testudines > Chelidae > Emydura > Emydura macquarii. The sequence goes on along the minus strand of NW_027133607.1, from coordinate 5,166,705 downwards.
TTTTTTTTGGCTTCTTTAATGAGCGGGAAGAACAGGAAGTCGGGCCCAGTGGTTAGGGTGCCAGCCTGGGACTTTGGACATTCTTTGCTCTGCCACAGGCTCCCTGCATGACCTTGAGCAAGTCACTTATTGCCTCTGTGCCTCATTTCTCCATCTGTCAAACGAGGGCCATAGCATGGTCCTGCCTCACAGGATCTACATAGCAACGATTGTGAGCAGCTCAGATACTACGGAGATGGGTGCCATACAAGTATGTAAAGATAGAGAAAGGTTGGAAGAAACAGGCTCCCCACTTCAAAAAAAAAAAGTCCCAACACGTCCGCACTATTCTTTTTTTTTTAATTCCTGTTTCTTTTTTATCTTAGAAATATCATGAATGTCTGGTCTTCTTCTATTTTTTGCCTCCTCCGTGTCTAAGGCCCTGAGCACTGTGAACTGTCACGATGTAATTGAAGGGATGGACTGGTGAATCTTTAACAAGACATCCCTTTCTCCAAAATGTTAATTAGGCATCAAAGATAAATAGATGTTAGCAAAAACCATGGGCGAGCATTTTCCAAAGTGGGTAATTAAGGCTGAGGATCTAAATCTATCTTTAGGCAGCTAAATAAGCTAACATTAGGCATCCACTTCTCAAGATTGTGGCCAGTGAGCTAGCATTAACTAAAGCTCCCTTCCCCTCTCAATGGTTCTGACTGCTAATTTCATCATTTCACATGTATGTTCTCCAGTGAAATTCATCCAGCCTAGACAGGGCCTCTTTGTGTAGATAACATCTTCGTGTTAGTATCTGAGTACCTTGCAGTAATTAGTGGATTTTTCCTCCCAGCCGCCCTGCAAGGCAGGATTGTATTAGCCCTATTTTCTTCAGAGGAGGAATTGAGGGAGAGTGTAAATTGCGTGACTTGTCCAACCTTCCAGAAGAGACCAGTGGCAGAGCTAGGAATCCCAGGCCAGGTCCCTATCCACTGAGCCATGCTGCCCATTGTAATAAGCAAATGCAATCAACCCCTGTTGGACCATCAGCAGGGACGCAAGACCTTTGGCACTGAAAGCATAAGCCTGTAGAGACAGAGAGCTGAACTTCATTTGCTAGCAAATGCAATATACACAGACCCTCTTATATGGGCCAATCAGCAGAGGGGGGCAGAAAACAAAGACACTCCAATGCAGGAAATAATCAAAACAACTTGCTTTTTCTTCTCTTTTTCAATCCCTTTCAGGCCTTCTTTATACATCACAGGCAATCAATTTCATTTTTCCTTTGCACGTCTCCTTTAAAGTCAAACGACTGGCCATGCCTACATCAGCAGACAATATGCCTTTAGAAGAGAGAAGTTGCTCTGGCTTGGGAATACATTTCAAAGGGATCTGTGGATACAGAAGCCAGCAGCCTAAGTAGATAAGACCTCGTCTATACTTTAAAATTGTGCTTGGTTAGGGGTGTGACTTGTTTACTGAAATATTTATACCAGTAAAAGCCCCGGACTGGGGCAAAGTTATATCAGTATAAAAGCATTTATAGCAGTATAGTTTATTTCCCTTCCCATATAGAAATGAGCTATACAACCAGAAGCATTTTTATGACACTATAACTGCATCCAAACCAGTGACGTTACGTGTCGCCAATCTCATAGTCCGCACATCAGCTGGACATATATTTTGATGACAAACAATAAATGGATAGGTAGTAGGCCGATGGACATTATAGAAAACCTTAAGATAGACAGTGTGCGTAAGCAATTGGGCAAATCCCTTTTTACAAAGCAGTCTCCAACTGAGACCGTTTTGAAGTGAAATAGCACTCAGGTGATGGCAGTATCTGTTGTTTAAGAGTTGCCAGCTCTGGAAGAAGGAAGGTGGTTACCCCGGGAGGATACCAGCTCTGGAAGCAGGAAGGCGCTTACCCCGGGAGCATGAGAACATCATTGTTCCATTCCAAATGTTAGCCCTAGAAGCTCAGAGATGGGAATGGCAAGGCCGAGGTTTCTGAAGTTGATTTGCAGCTGGTAGGACAAATTATTTCTCTCAAGCTGCAGGGAGACAGGGTGTCCGATTCTGCAGAGGTGCTGAGCCCTCACAGCTCCCACTGATTGCAAACAGAGCTGTGAGAACTCAGCGCTGCTGAAAATCAGGCTCAGCATTTCTAATGGCAGAGCAATGCCCTGCTCCAGCAGTCCTCAAAAGCACTGAGCTGGCTCCAAACTGCACTGAACACTACCTGTGAGTATCCCGTACAGCACTCATTAAATGCCCAGAGGCCTGTCTAAGCAGGAACTGGGGAAAGCCTCTCCTATGATCATTCCAGAGACCTGCTCAGGAGTGTGGAACGGATAGTCCCCAGTTACCGAGGGGAAACTTGGGATCACAGATTCACATCCAGCTTTTGAACACCCCAAATTTGGCGGTGGTCAGATCCAGGCTCTTGGTTCAGGTCCTGCTCTGTGAGGAAGATGACGGTCTGAGTAGATATTATGGTCATGTGCATTTATGTTGCTGATGTATATAAATGACAGCCCTTGGAAAATTGCAACAAGACTTGAGTATTTCTAACTTGAATCCTGCTGACTACGTGTACTGCACAGTTCCCGGAAAACATGGCTGTTGAACTGAGTAGGACATTCTCCTCCTAGTCCCAGGATTCCTTGACGCAGAGCCGAATGTGACTTTTGATGTCTTTTTGACTCGAAACTTTAATCCTCATTAAGTGAAAGAATGAGAAATAACAGCTGGTTTCCTTTGAGCCTTTAAAGGAGACCCCCTAATGAATCTTACGTTACTAGGAGTTGAATGAAGTCAACAACAGCTGCATGAAATCACCATAATTAAAAAAAAATATCCTTCCTAGTAAGCAGATAGCTATGGTCATTCAAAAGCAGGGAGAGGTTAATTTCAACCTAAGCTCTCAGCCACCTCCATGAGAACAAAGGTTACAGATGAAGCCATAATGCACACATGTGCCAGCTGAGTTTGGATTTCTATTTGCCTTTTTTTTTTTCCGTTACAGGTTACACAAACAATGCCGCTTTACAGCAAGGTTTTGCCCAAATAAACAGTTCTGTCCACAATGTAACACACATATTTACAATAGCAAACTCCCCCTACCATCATGCTGCAAGGAATGATAGAGTGTAAGGAAAATGTAGGGTGAATATTGGGGAATAAAAATGTCTCCGATTAAGAGATGGGTTAAACGTTAGGGTGCTCAGAGACTACAGTGATGAGTTGTGATCTAAGAACCTACAGAGAGTAGGACACCACGGCATAGTCTCACAAAGGAAATACTGAAAAATGTGTTGGCTGAGTTCTTTAAAAGGTTGAACAAAACATTAGGAATTATTAGACCTACTTGAAGCTGGGTGGATTCACTTCCCTGGAGTTTGGATGACTATTATTTTGAGGTATTTTTAGTACAGGATTCGCTGCCTCTGATGTTTTGCTCTGAGTTTTGGATAGAGCTGGTTGGGAAATGATTAGATTGTTTCTCATGATAAGATGCAACGAAAACCAACATTTTTTGTTAAAACCTTTCTTTTGGCATTTTTCAGGTTTTTGCTGCAGACCAAAAATGTTTCAGGTTTTGGTTTTTCAAACAAAAACCTCAAACATTTCAAAGAAAAACAGATATTTTTTCACAAATTTTTTTTTCCCCCAAAAAACGCCCTTTTCCATTGATGGGACGTTTGCATAGACAATTTTTGAGTAGCTGTGGCTGGTGGATTTGAATTACAATGTCTGCACGTGCACACACCACTTTCCTCTGCTGGCTGGAATGTCAAACCCATACAACTAAGTTCCGTGATGAGTCCTAATGCCACTGCAGTCAATGGAGATTCTCCTTTCTCATGAGTTGCAAGGTCTTGTGTTTTTGAAGTGTAGAAGGCCTTAAGTCCTATCCTTGTTTATGGTCACTCTGCCCTAAACAGACACAGTGTGTGATAGGTGATCACAAAGCCCTATGTGGCCACAGACCTATTACAGGGCAAATCCAGTACCACCATGTTGAAACTTAGCCAGAAACACTGAGTTTTAACAAGATTTGAAACCATGAATTCCCTGTGGAATTTTCTAATTTCTTTTTAGTTTACAGATGCATCACTGGTAAAGAAAACCTGTTGGTTATATAGCAAGTGATCCAGCCCAGCAGAAGGATTTATACAAAGCACTGCTAAACCCTTTTGGATTGTAATATCAAAAGAACTGCATCAAACAGCTAGACGCTTGCGCAGCCAGACAAAGGAAAGTGATCTTGAGGTGTGTGGTTTGGCATATAAAAGTCTAATAGTCTGTAGCAAGGAACACTCTGCTCCTGTCTTCTTGCACCGCAGAAACCACTCAGACTCCACTGGTTAGTTATCCTTGCTGTGCAGTTTATCTAAGTTCTCTCCACCAGTGCTTTTACCATCCCACGCCACCATGCTATTTACAGAGTCCCCTCTACCATCAGCCCTCATCTCAAGGTCCGAGAGGAGAAGAGGTCTCCTTTTCTTGCAATCTCTCCAAGGCTGGACTTTCCTTCCCTCCCCCTCTGCCCCCACTACTTTCCTGTGCCTTTTTATCGGTCCTCAGCTGATGGGCTGATTAATAGCACCCCCCGCCTGCCACCCTGATTCATTACATCCCAACCCCCGATCAGACCTGATTATGAGTGCTGGCCGTTCCATTAGTGGTTTGGTGAACGGGGGCTCTGGCTTGGCTCAGCTCATCCTCAACTGTGATAACACCTGGGGAAGCAGGAGGAAATCTCTGCCAGGAACAGGTCTTCCCATCCCCTTGCACCACCATGGATCCATATTTGGCCAGAGCCTTCCACATGGAGGCTCTGGGTCTCAGTTCCCCCTCTGCACCCCTTCGACAATCCTTGTATGCCTCCAATGGAGATGCGCTCCCAGAGACTCCCCTGCTTGTGGATGCCTCGGAGATCTCCCCCACAGAAATTTTCCTCTGGTCCCATCCTGCTCTGTGGGTTGGGGCCTCCAGGGCCTGGAACGATAGGACAGCCCTAGGATGTGTTCTCTTTTCCCTGTACACTCTGCTGGCCTGGGGGAGGGATGCCGCATGTCCCTCTCTGCAGCACGTCCATTACCCAGCCCTCGCTCCATCCTGTGTGAATCTCTCCGCACTATCACAGAGGCATGGGATGGGACAGAGAAAGGGTGTGGTACCAACAGTAGGCTGTGCCCCCACCCCACTTCTGTTTGGGATGCAGGAGACCCATGTATGGGGGCAGGATCCCTTTCCATCGCCAGCCCCACTCCGAGGCTCTCTAGGCAGACCTTTCCTTCCCCCAGACACTCTGCATCAAGTATCTCAGCAGGGGCAGGGCATCTGGCCTTCAATTACTGACACTTTCAGGAATTTTCTGTTACATTCTGAGTGGTTGGGTTTTTTAATGTAAGTAATATTCGGGGTATTTTTTAATTGTTAACAGATTGCATGTTATAAATAACAAAGCAAAACCTGGAAACAAACATCCAATGCGCCCAGAAAGGAAGAACAATGAATGGCAAGATCAATAAACTATTCAATCTCCCCAGACAAAGCACTTTCAAGCAACCTCTCAGGATTAAATTAAAAAACCAGCACTGCATATTAATCCAAGCCTGGACATTTTAAAGAGTGTCTGAACCCAGCTTGGAAAACACAGGCTGTTCATGGAAAAACAGATGAAGTTGGCTGGCATTTGGCTGTCTTGTTTTCACTGCTTTGGAGGAGAGTTGATAAGGGATGCTCTCCGTCTTTTGAAGTCCGTGGGAGTCGGTTTCTGATACCCATTTAGGGCCTTGGTTCTAATTTTGAAAGCAGTGACTGGATCCAGCCTCAGCACCATCAAAGACCAAATTTCAGTCTGTGAACCACTGCAACAGCTCCTCTGGGACAATCCAGAGTCCAGAATGAAGCATTTGAGTGCTGGGGATAAAGCATTATCTGTTGCAGGGCTCCAGCTATGAAACCATCTCCCAGAGGAGATCAAGTGAATCCAGAATCCATCTGACTTTATGAAGTGCTGCAAAACCTTCTTCTCTGAGAGAGCCTTTCCACCACGAGTACAACGCCCCTGCACCACTACCAAAGGAAACAGAGCTCTGACCTAGAGGGAGAAGTGCCAGAGACTTCATGCGGTCCACTAGGAACTTGGCATTTGGCTTTTACGTGGAAAGCGCTCAGATACCATGGTGATGGGCAGCGCTATAAACCCCTTCGAGAGCTATGCTGGTGGATGGCGTGAGTTCTGAACTGGGGCCTGGTTATGCCTACTTTAAGAGACCTTTACACTGTCACAGAAGTGTAAAGGGGCCCCAAATGGGTGCAATTCAGCACCACATAAACACGCTGCATACGCAACAGGGATGAGTGCATATAGAAGCCGGGGGATGGTCCCTCTATTGTGGGGAACTTTCCCAGCTTCTGTGCTACCCCGGTGGAATCAGATAACAAAAGAATCTGAATCTCCACCCCAACTCCCTTCACTTGGATACCTGCCTGACTTCAAGGACCCCTCTTCCACTCTCCTGTGTGGCAGAGTCCTCGTGACCCCGACAAGGCTGGGCCCCAGTGTCCTGGGAGGCTTAACACCCAGTCTCTCCATGGTCACTTAAGACAGGGCCATGGGTGTCCCCATTCTGGGGCCCTCTTTCCGCACTGGCTGCTTCCCTGACCCAGTGATCGCTACATTAAATACGGGGAAAATGGAAAAGGTGAAAGGAACAAAGAGCCCTGCCCCCTGGGCATGGGGACACCATAAACAGTAGCCTTTGGAATTAAAAAAAAAGTTCACGGCCCTCACACGGCCCAGGCCTCCCGCCCAGGACCTGGCAGCGCTATGCTGACACTGGGTCAGACACGTGCTCTGGTGGTGACCTCAGACTCTAGGTGGCAGGACACTTATGAGCCTCCTGTTGGGTTGACATCTCCACCTCCAAGTCCAGCCTTCCAGGCCGTCTTGCCTGGCTAACCAGAACAGGGTGCAGCAGAATCTCAGCTTCCATTTACAAAACAAAGCCCGGGTGAAATCCTGATTCCACTGAAGTTAGTGACAAAACCCCTCGCTGACTTCAACACGGCCAGGATTGCACCCAAAGGTGAAGCGCCCATAGGTTTTATGGTTGCAAAAATACTTTCAGACTGTGAGCTGAGGATACGCTGAAGCAGTGATGTCTGCTGGAATCTGCAAACAGCATGGAAGGATGGCTCTGAGACCGGTGTGAACTGCTGATATACATCCCTGGGGAGTGTTAACTCTGGTGCCCAATGATAGTAATTTAAATACCATTGATTTTGCTGCTGATAGAAGCACACAAGTGGGACGACTGAAATACAAAGATTTGCACAAATCTCCTGGGAAAGGCATCTCATGTTGGCATCACAGGAGGTGGAAGCTGAGAAACTCCATAAGAGGAACCGCACAGACTTTTTCTAACTTCCTCCCATGGGTACAATCAGGCCTTCAATTTTTAATCCAAATACATTTCTCTTGGCTTTAAATCTGACCAAGAGCTGAATAAAACATAGTGAGCCCCTCCAGACCTGGCCCATTGGTACTTATGCTTTGATGACTGATGTGCATATGCTGATCTTGCCTTGACCCTCGGTCACTCCACACAAAACACACAAGGCTGAAATCTCTGATCCCCAAATTGTGTTTTAAGCAGGTTAAATTTTGTTGCCCCTTCTTCTGACACCATTATCCTGTTCTGATCCTCGTATCACCCCTTTGCTGAACGTTAGCAGAATTCCAGAGCCTGGCAGGTCCGCTTCCCAGGGGAGGAGAGATCAGTGACACGGAGTCTACATGTAACTTTATTTTATTTACACTTACACACCAGTCCTGGAAAAGAGATGGTCACTGTATCTTGATCAGTGGAACTGAAATCAAAGAGCCCACATTCCCTGAAGGAAGTGTTATTGACGGGACGTCCCAGGGGGAACAGGGAACATGGGGAGTAAGGCGGGAAGGAAGAAACTCAGCCACGTGGTTTAATAAAGTGCCCCTTGTTCTACTGAACCTGCATTCAGCTTCACGCTTAGTTAGTGAAGGATGGTGAGCTGAGGAACTGAAGCTCCTGAAATCCAGGATTCTGCAAACACAACCTAGCCCAGCGATGGACCCCGTGGAAGGAGCTGGCCATGCAGGAGGACAACAGCAGCAGGAAACAAAAAACGATTGTTGCACCTCATTGGTGAGCAAGGCAGAGAGATCTACACTACTTCAAATTTCACCACTGCCTTCAGCCTCCTAGCAGTCATGAGAGCCCTGGGGAACTATTGCTCTGCAAAGCAGAACGAAACTGTGGCCTAGAGGGACACAGCTTTTTCACTGCAGACCAGCCCAAAAGGGAGGGGGACATTGCCCTGTGTTACGGCCTCATGCACACGGCTGCTGCACGCAATTTTGGGGACTTGACAGACTCCCTAATTCGGGGCAGGGAAGTCTGCAGCACTTGAGATCACCACCACCTGTGTGAGCAGCTGCTTATGTTAGACTGATGCTTAGACGTGGACAGTGCAGCAGACACCTCAGGACAGACGGTGACAGCTTTAGGAGGCGCAACACCCCCAGAAGCACATGCAGTGAAACAACAGCAAAGGAGACAGGGAGGCCGAGATAGGACAGTCCCAGTGGAGCTGTCTGAGTGTTGAGAAGACCAGACTATACCACGTAACCAGCTGAGTCTCTGGTAGAGACCAGACTCCACCTCGGCTATGTGCTAGCAACCCTTGGCCGAAGAGACATAGGGAAGGATCTGGGCATCAATTGTTTGTATTTAATGTTTATCTGAAAATGTTTGTAAAATAGGAAAGGTGCACCATGAGCAGCAGAACTGGGGCCGGAGGGCCCATGCTCCCCAGAGGGCCTGTTATTGACGGGGCACCAGGGGAATAGAGAACATGGGGAGCAGAGACCACGCACGACAACCTGCAGCCCTAGGCAAAACTTCAGTGTCCTACCTCTCTCCCCCGTCGCTCCCACATAGGCCTGGCTGGTGGATTTGGCCCTGCCACCTTTATCATGATGAAAGGGTGGCCGGGCCAAATCTGAGTGAGGGGCATTACAATCAGGCATGCTGGGTTGCAGTAGTGCTCAAATTTGGCCTGGCCACCCCACCATCATGGTAGAGGGCGGCTGGGCCAAATCTGCTCTCCTTGGCAGCTGCTCAGAAATCTGCCACCCTAGGCAGTTTCCTCTGTAGCTACAGCAGCCCCTGGCTGAGTGTCAGGAAGCAGTTCAGCCACCTGGACCAGGGACTGCACAGGGCTTAATAAAGTTCCACTTGTCCAACTTAACTTGCATTCAGCATCTCTCTTTGCTAATGAAACAGCCACAGACAGCACACCGGCCAATCCCTTCTTCCAGGAACCTGAGCCCAATACCGATGTCCAGGTCCCAGGGAGCAACTCTGCCTCCACAATTGACTCTGATCAAAGCCCAAGCAGAGAGTAAACTCTCCTGCTGGTCCCACAGCTCTCTCTTGCCCAAACCTGTCTCTGCACAAAAACCTGGCTTAACCCAAAACAAACAGCAACACCATATATCTTCCCAAGAGTCAAAACTTGCTTGCTCACTCAGAAAAAGAACTTAGAAGACTATGCATAACAGCAACGCTTGGTGACACCTGCCATAACAATATTTACTATGTTGTTTTCTAAAATATGCTTCATTTTAACAGTCCAGTCTTTTATTGGCGTGAAATTCTGCTTGTTTAGGTATCACTAGACAATGATGTTCAAATGAATTAATAACCACATGCCTTGTAGGGAAAAGGGGTCCTGATGTAGAGAAACCCAGGAGGTAAATATTCAAACTATATCATCAAGGGCCCAACGGCTTCAGCCATCGCTGGGAATTTAACACTACTTGTCTGAATGTAAGGCTAAGACGCACCTGTTAATGAAGAGGCATCCTCTGAGCTGAGTCAGTATTCCAGCTGGGGCCAGGTCACTCCTGGGGCAGTCTTGACATGAAGCATTGTCAGAGTAATCCTGCATTAGAGTAATGCATTTTCATTATTCACTCCTGATGGAACAGCTAACTACAGCCATGCAACCGCACACACCAGCTGCACATACCACACCCACTCAGTGGGATGTACAGCGCCTAGCACAATGGAGTTCTCACCTTGGGTGAAGTATCTAGGTGCTACGGTAATACTAATCACAAGGCAGGATTGCTCTGTGGTTAAGGCACTGAACTAGGCTCCAGAGATCTTGAGTCAAATCCCGGCTCTGCTGCAGACTTCCTGTGTGATTTTGGGCTAGTCATTTAATCTCTCAGTGCCTCTGTTTCTCATTTCTGAAATGGGGATATAATAATCTCTTTCTTTTACCCTGTTTCTGCTTTGACTATTTAGATTGTAAACTCTTCAGAGCAGGGACTTTCTCTTGTTCTGTGTCTGTCCAGGGCCTAGAACAATGGGGCTTTGATCTCGACTGGAGTCTCTAGGTGGGGCCATGATACGAATAATGGCAAGAACACACAACTGCACATGCACAACAATACATTTAATCTCAGAAGATAAATGTCAGTGCTTTAGCGGGTATCAGCGAAAAGTAGCAGGCTGACATTGCGTGCCTGAAGCTAGCCCATACTGTTAGCACAAGTGGTTCCCACTACCCAAGAGTTAAATGGGATCTGTTGATGCACTGGACCAGGTGAATCCTTATCACACCTGGATATAAAGCAGGGGAGGGAGTTCCCCCTCTAGGAAGAGAGGATCTAGGGTATGGGCTGAGCAATTCTGAGGGAGGAACCCTGAGAGCAGTCAGGCTTGAGGAAGTTTGAGGTGGGTTTGTTACCTTATTTCTGATTTCTTATCTAACCATCATCACAATAACATTTAGAAGCCCCAAATGACCTGAAGGTTCTGTGGTGCTAGGTGCTGTATAAAACACACAATGAGAGACAACACTGGCTCCAAAGAGCCTATAATCTAATTAGCGAAGACAAAGGGTGACGAGAGAAACAGAGGCACATAGAGATGCAGCAGGTCAGCAGCACGGTTCAAAATGGACCCCAGATCTTCCGAGTCCCACCCCAATGCCCTGTCCACTAGAACACTAGAACTGGCTAGCAAAGTCAAAGCCTAAGAAAGGGATTAATCTGGACTTCACAAAATGCATGGACGGTATTAGAGCAGGCTGCAAAGGCACCTGCTAATATGAGGATACCTGGATTCCATATCTCCTCGAAAACCTCTGTAACGTGAACATAGCCCTTTGGTCCCTCTGCTAGCATGGAAATCAGAAAACCACTGCATCAGCTCTTCTGTGCTTTGCCATCCATGCAGCGAGCGCTGGCATTCGCCTTGAGTAGTGAAGGAGCAAGCCAGCCAGAAAGGCAATAAATAGTCCAGGATGATGTACAGCATGTTTGTTCTCTCACAAGTAATAAATATGAGAGCTAGTACGTGTTTGTTCTGCCAGAGACATGCCCCTGATAGGATGTGGAAACAGCAAAGAGCCCATCAAGGAGATAATCTGGCAACTTCATGAACGTAAATGATCTATCCAGAGCTTGGCTATGTCTGTTATCTGACTGCAGACCAGACAGAGCCGTGTCTGTTGCCCTTTAAGGTCACTCTGCTCCAAAGAGAGGGGGAAGCATCTGCAACATCAGTTTTCTTCAGCCAGATCCATATGATGTCAGTATCATGGGCCATTGGTCATCCCTCTAGTTACTGCAGCCACTGGGGAGGTGTGGCGGTTCACTGTCCTTTGCCCTGCTCTGCAAAGCAGACAAGGATGGTCAAATCCAAGAGTCTGGCTACCATGGAGCAGCTTGCAATCAAACCCCCTTGGCTATTGAATTATCAGCAGTATGGAACTTGGTAACTGTGACAGACAAACGGTGTGTGTAGCGGCCTGAGCACAGGACTAGGGGTCTATTACAGTTCTGCCACTGACTCCTTCTGCACCCTTGGGAGAGTCACTTAGTCCCAGATCCATAATGGTATTTAGGCTTCCAACCTCCACTGACTTCAGTGGAAGTTGTTGATCTGGGCCTTAGTGACTGCCTCAGTTTCCCCATCGGTAGAATAGGGCTAATAAATACCTGCTTATACTGTAAGGAGCCTGGCCCATTTTTGGGGTCCATAGAAATAATAATCCCATTGGAGCAGAGATTGTGTTTTTCTCCATGAATGACCTTGAAGGCATGGCTGACACTCAGTAAAAACTAACCCCTCCCAGCGGTGTAGGGAGGGTTAATTAGTCAGTTCTTATGAAAAGCTTTGCTGCCCAAAAAGCAATCAGTGTTGTTATTACCAATCCGGGTGCACCCTGAAGCAGATTCATGGTCATCCCAGCAGGACAAGACCTTGGATCTAATGATGGCCTGACCTCCCATTTTGCTGTGGCTTAGCTAGGTCCAGTAATGACAACCTCAAGAAAGTTAAGCTGTCTGAATATTGCGCCAAAACAACAGCAAAAAGAATAGCAAAACTGGCCGCCTGGCTCAGTGCCACTTCGTTTAGGGCCCGGTTCCACTCTCATTGACCTCAGTGTAAATCAGGAGTTCACAGGATTTGCTCCTGACTTCTTTGGTGTAAGTGAGAGCGGGATCTGGCCCTTAGCCTGCACCCAGTTAAACAGGGATGATTTCTTCCAAGGGGTAGGATTTATACTGAGGTCAGCCCTGGCCCAACAGTCAGAGTCTGGAATGCCAAGGCAAACATTAAGGCTATGTCTACACTACAGCTTATGTCGGTGCATCTTATGTTGCTCAGGGGCGTGTATAAATCAACCCTCGGAGCGACGTAAGTTACACCTACATAAGCGACGGTGTGAGCGCGCGATGTCAGCGGGAGAGTGCAGCCCAGACCTTAGAGTGGACAGGGAAAGCTACAATTTGCATTAGCTGGTGGCGTGAACTCAACCGGTGTAAACGGTCGCTTTCTTGTCCACACTTGGTTCTTGCGCCACCGATTGCTGAATTCCAAGTACAGGTGAGGCCTCCCAGTGAGCAGGTAGCTCTTCAGATCCCCTGTGCAATGGGACCAATTCACTGCAACCATTCTCATTAATCTGGGTCCGATAGAGCCTGGACGTCTCCACTTTCTGGGCACTAGGCAGGGGTAATCTTGTCTTGAGGGTGTTGCAGGAGGGGGGAGGTCTAGGGCCTGGCTGTTGGCTGGGAGAGGATGTCTGGAGCCTGGGATAATGCTGGCTACTTGTTAAAGTTGTGAAGCAGTGTCAGTAGCACAGGTAGCTTGCTATGAGGATTATTTTAGGAGGGCTGTTTTGCAGAAACTAAGGTTAAGATAAGTGCTTTAAAAATTCATATAGAAGAAGGGAAGAAAAGCCGGGAGAGGGGATAGAAGGAAGAAAAGAAAACGGTGAGACTTCGGGGCAGGGACAGGCTTTCTGTTCGGTGTTTGTACCGCACCCAGCACAACGGGGTCCAGGACATAGCTGGGGCTCCAACTAGTAATATGTGGATATAATTTCTCAGCTATGCTTCAGCTTTAGTCCAGGCCAGCAGAGGAGCTGTGCACCCTCCCTTCCAGGCCCCTGGCTGAGCTGAAAGGAGAATGTGCCTTTCCTTTCTCGTTCACTGCTTCACAGTGCACCAGCCCCTTCCCTCCCCTGTAATTTCTGCTCGTCTGTTTCGTTGACGTGGCTGGGATTTCACATTTAAACACGGTTCCACCATGTACCCAGCTCTCCCTGATAAGTGAGGTGCTGTCCAAGTTTGCCTCAGCTCACTGGCATGCAGGTAATTGGTCCATCTCCCCCTGAGCACATTCCTCCCTCATGCCTGAGGTCACAAGCTCAAGAAATAAGTGTGTGCACGGCTGTATATGGAAGATACTTGCAGACAGACAGCTAGTTAGATGGATGCTGCGTGGATAGATAGATCTAGAATGATATTTTATACGGTCAGTGGAAGCCCTTCTTACCTTTAAAATCTCCCATTGCCCGCATTTATGGTTATGTCCCCAAGATACGTCACTTACTACTCCAGGGCCCCATGGAAAAGTGTCTGTACACACACATGCATAGCAAAAAGATAGGCCCTTCCCCCAAGAGCTTACGCTGTATGTTCAAGTTCACTTTAAGTAAGATCTTTCCTCGTTTCTCCCAATAAATCCTTTGTCACCTGGTCCATTCAGATAAATGGGGACTCTACTGTAATTTAAAGGCTTCCTACAAGTGATTCAGTAACTATACAGGTGTTTGTCTAACCTTCCCTTAAAAATTTCCAATGATGGAGATTTCACAACCTCCCTCAGCAATTTATTCCAGTGCTTAACTACCCTGACAGTTAAGAAGTTTTTCCCAATGTCCAATATAAACAGTCCTTGCTGCAATTTAAGCCCATTGCTTCTTGTCCTAACCTCAGAGGCTAAGGAGAAAAATGATCTCCCTCCTCCTTGTAATAGCCTTTTATGTACTTGAATTATTATCTGTATCCCCACTCAGTCTTCTCTTCTCCAGACTAAACAAACCCAGTTTTTTCAATCTTCCCGCATAAGTCGTGTTTTCTAGACCTTTAATCATTTTTGTTGCTCTTCTCTGGACTTTCTCCACTTTGTCCACCTCTTTCCTGAAACGTGGTGCCCAGAACTGGACACAGTACTCCATTTGAGGCCTAATCAGCTCAGAGAGGAGCAGAAGAATTACTTCTCGTGTCTTGCTTACAACACTCCTCCTAATACATCCCAGAATTATGTTTGCATTTTTGCAACAGTATTACACTGCTGACTCATATTTAGCTTGTGATCCACTATGACCCCCAGATCCCTTTCTGCAGTACTCTTTCCTAGGCAATCATTTTCCATTTTGTAGGTATGAAACCGATTGTTTCTTCTTAAGTGGAGTACTTTGCATTTGTCCTTATGGAGAAAGACGCCCAATTTTCTGACCTTGTTTGCACGGTGTGGGTCAAAGTCTCTGCTGGCAGAACTACGTTGACTTCAGCGGGGTTGCACCAGCAAAGAAGCTGGCCTTGTGGAGTCTCTGGTCTCCAATCCTGATAATACTCTATAAGTACATTTATACTTATGACCCTTGGGGTTTGCTTCAGTCTGTCTTCAAACTATCACAGCCTTAAAATGAGCAATTGAAATGGATTGGACCTGCGTAGTGAAAAGGCAAAATTCTGCTTTTCAGGTCCACTAGTCTTAGCATGACCACCCATGTTCTACTTTCTGTACATGGCCAGAACTCCCGCTGTCTCGACTGGCAAATCCACGTGTGTAGTGAGATCAGAATATCGGTGCCCAGATTATCAGAATAATTCACCCCGAGGATCTGAGGACGTCTTAGATGTCTGATGTCACAACCTTTAGAGCTCACATTTTCAGGCTTTCCTCTGCAACCGTCAAGGGCTAGAAGTTTGTGTCTTCTTTTTCATTCAAAATGAGATCCTCGCCTACTCACAGGAGTCCAGAATCCAGCAGCATGCGACTCTTCCCCACCACACACAGAAGTCTGGCCCAAAGTGAACATTCACACAGTCCCTGTGCCTGGAACCAGTTTCACGTAGCTCATGTTTAATCACCTAGGTTATGTCTATACGTCACCACTGTTAGATCAACCTGTCTGGATTGACTGAGCGGTCAGTGAAGACCCGCTCAGTCGATCTGGAAGTCAACACTGTTAATCCACCCCCTTAATAGGCGTAGCGCTGCGTCGAGGGGAACGCGGTTCCGGTCAGTGCAGTGCAGTGAAGACGTCGCGCAGAAGGGAAGCACAGCAGACGATGGGAGTTTCTCAAGCTACTCTGTGTAGCTTGCGTTACTCCCGTCAACTGCAGCTGAATCTCCAGGTCAGTGTAGACCAGGCCCTAGAAAAAGCCCTTGGTAACGCTTCTTCTCCTTATTCAGCCATGACAGAACCTCTGATCTCAGGTCCACTCCAGGAGCTAATGCAATCAGCAGTACCTGGCTGCTATGTTGGTAGGTAGAAGTTGTTATGTTAAATCCTTGGAAAGCCCTTGCATTCAGAGAGAAATCAGCACAGAACACAGAGAGATGCACACCCACGAAAAGTCTTTATTGAACTACCCTAAAACCAGCCAGGACTGGCTGAGCTATCCCCTAATAGTCTAACTCTATTGCTATGGCAACAAGCTAAGCTCTGTTGCTATGGCAACTGAGGCAATATGACAAGACACAAAATACACAACAGAGGTAGTCTTATTCTTCCCTCTTGGAGGTAACGGAATTCGTTTGACTCCCCACGCACTGCCAGAAAAGTTCAAACTTGAGACCTTAAGCACTGCAGCACAGGCACCTACCACTTGGGCTAAAGGAGTAACTATGTAGGTTGGTGGCAGTAGTAAGCTGTTATCCTCCAGTGGAATAGCCTACTAGAAGAGGCTATCATCCACCCTTTGCCAGGATGTTAGAGGCATAAGTTAAATGATTAATTAAGTGACTGCATTCAACACAAAGCCTGCCTCATTTGGGTGCCTAACTTTGGATACCTGTAATGGGGGGCACCCACCTCACACGAGCGCCCCCTGGTCGAGTGCGTTTGTGCCTCTAGTTTTTCTTGATTTCTCTGCTCACGGTGTCCCCTGTCGGCCGCTGCACTCATCAGGCGGCTCTTCAGTGACTCAGCCCTCCAGCCGAGTCACACACACAATCTGTGTGCAAAAACAAAACAAACCCCTTCCGGGGTATACGGTCCAAGTGGGATTATCTCACAGTCCTCCGTAATATCCTGCAGTCCTTTCACAGTCCCACGGGGCCCATCACAGTACCCTTGCACTGGCCACGTCTCTGTAGCCTTCCCTGGCGTCAGTCCTTAGTCAGTCAGGGCCCATCATGGTATCCTCAGCTGGGGTTTGGCTGCCTGGCAAAGGTTGCTGCTCTGGGATGGCGCAGCGCCCCAAGGATTTCATCCCTAGAGACTCTCTGCCTTCACTTGAGTCCTCAGTGACCCCAGCTCTGCCACTCTTCTTGAACTCTGTTCACTGACCCCACCTCTCCATCTGAAACAGTCTCAGTTTGGCCCCCTTCCAGTTCCAGATACAGCCCTTTCCCTCCCTTCCTCAGGGCTTGGCCACTTTCCCAGTGGCTATTTGGGGGAGACCCAGGCCCGCCCACTATTCCAGGGTCCAACTCAGGGATCCTATAAGCAGCAGCCACATGCCACATCCCTTTAACTAACAGCATCCCTGGCCCACTACCCCGCAGTCCCTGTCTTCCTCAAGTCCCAGCAGCCAGCCAGCCAGGAGTCCTGATCCCCTGGTCCCTGCCAGGTTCTGATTGACTGCGTCCTTGCTGCCTCTTTCTGACTGGCTGCGTCTTATGCAGCTCCACTGCTGTTTTCTGTGGCAGGGTGTGGTAGGATGATGAGACCTCCAGAAGGGGGCCTCTGGGCCTAATACACCCTGTTACAACACCCAAAAGGGAAAATGCTGGCCTAAGTGACTTGCCCAAGCCCATAGGAGTCAATTGTCACTCATGGTTTTCTGGCACCCAGATCTGCACTCAGTCCACTACACTACACCTGTCTCTTGAACTGTGATACCACAAACAGTTTTATAAACTAAATTCATGTGTGGTGGCATCCCATTGGCTGCAATAGAATGAATATGAATAGGGACAGAGACTGTAGGCCATATTTACAGGATGGGGGACTCTATCCTGGAAAGCAGTGATTGCAAAAGATTTGGGGGTTGTGGTGGTGAATGTTCAGCTGAACATGAGCTCCCAGTGCAACAATGGGAATAACAGAGGTGCATAAAAAGGGGAATCTCAAGTAGGAGGAGAGAGGTTATTTTACCTCTGTATTTGGCACTGGTGCGACTGCTGCTGAAATACTGTATCCAGTTCTGGAGTCCACAATTCGAGAAAGATGTTGAGAATGATTAAAAAGCAGTGATAGACTCAAGAAGCTCAGTCTATTTAACTTAACAAAGAGAAGGTTAAGAGATGACTTGATTACAGTCTATAGATACCTACATGGGGAGCAAATATTTAACAATGGGGCCTTCAGTCCAGCAGAGAAAGGTATAATACAGTCCAATGGCTGGAAGTTGAAGCTCGACAAATTCAGACTGGAAATAAAGGGGTAAATTTTTAACAGTGAGAATAAATACAGCATTAGAACAACTTATCCAGGGTCATGGTGGATTCTCCCTCACTGACAACTTTTAAATCAAGGTTGGATGTTTTTCTAAAAAATCAGCTTGAGTAATTATTCTGGGGACATTCTCTGGCCATACAGGCGGTGAGACTAGGTGATCACAATGGTCCCTTCTGGCCTTGGAATCTATGAATCTATTAATACGGCCATGTGATTCCAAGCAGTGAGAGCAGATAAACTCCCAAACAACAAAGATCTTGTTTTTCATGAAGGCATCTTTAATAATTTTTTTTTAATATAATGGCTTTGCTCAGGCAGGTGCACGGCAATTTAAAATGGATTAAAATTTAAACAGGAACACAAGAAAAGGAAAACAGATACTCCTCTCCTGTGGTAGCCCTAACATGGCTAGGAGGGTCCCGAATAACGCATGGCAGAGATTATAAATGAAAGTAGAGGGCTTTTCAGATTCTTAGTAGAAGCAGTGCATTACTGTAGTACCCAGAGGCCCCAAATGCCATTGTGGTGCTAGGTGCTGTACAAACACAGTAAGAAACAGTCCCTGCCCTAAAGAGTTTTCAGTCTAAAGAGACAAGACAAACAAAGACTCAAAGAAAGGAAGGATTATGACTCCCAATGATGCCCTACACCCCCATGTTCACCCTGATAGTATAATTGTGTATTGTTGAATGCAAAGTATGTCACGTTAGATGTCTTTGGAATGCTCATGAGGTACTGAGTATTATTGTTGTAGTAACATGTTTGTTGCAATGTCATGTGTATGGTTTTGAGGCTGCACTATGTAATATTCCCAAAGATGTGTCCTCATGGCTTGAAACATGTCCAGGCAAAACTCTGCAGGAGCAGAGGGGCAATTCACACCTCACCAAGCCATGTATAGGACAAACCCAGCTCAATCTTCCAGGAACAAAGGACTGGCCTGGGCATCAAGAGAGAATCAGTTGGACTCTTGAGTTTGTCACCTCCCTTCCCTTGGGCAGCTTGGAATCACGAGGAGGTAATGCTTACTCACTCAAGACATGGAGTCCATGTAAGGACATTGTTTGTCACCTGACCCTGGGGGAAGGGTGGGGGAGGCAAAGCCCCACAGGGGAGAAGGAATATTATAAAAAGGGGAGACATTTGTCATGCTCACTGTCTTTCACCTCCATCTACAAACACCACCAAGCAACTGAAGTGCTGACCAAAGTGGAGAGCCCGGCTGAAGGGAAACCAGCCAGCCTATAGTGAGAATCGCCTAAGTTTGTAAAGTTGCTGAAAGTGTTAAACTTAGCTTAGAATGTGTTTTGCTTTTGTGGCTCTTACCAAATTTGACTTGTTCTGCTTTGACTTATAACCACTTAAAATCCTTCTGTAGTTAATAAACTTGTTTGTTTGTTTGTTTGTTTGTTTGTTTTACCTAAAGCAGTGCATTTGGTTTGAAGTGTGTTGGAGACTCCACTTGGAATAATGAGGCTGGTGCATATCAATTTCTTTGTTAAATTGATGAATTTATATAAGTTTACCTTGTTCAGTAGGCTTAACTGAACATGATAAGATGGAGGTTCCTGGGGTTGCATCTAGGACTGAGGGTAATGCCTGGGATCATTCTGCTGCATAATCCACTGAGTGGCTGTCTACTCAGGTGGGAGCAGCTTACATTTTGGAGGTTGTGCATGATCAGCTCAGGAGTGAAGGTTCTCACAGCAGAGCAGAGTAAGAAGGGCTCCAGGAGTGGGGGGTTGGGGTGACACAGCAATTCACCAGTCCAGATTGCACCAGGGGAATGTCATACTTCCATTTTACAGATGGGGAATGGAGACACAGAGAGATTAAATGACTGGCCCAAGGTGACAGATGGAGTCTGGGGCAGAGCTGGAAAATGAAGCCAGATCTCCTGAGTCCCAGTGTAGTGCCTTTACCCACAAAATCATCCCTGTGTAAAAGAGGCTTCCAAGGAGTGAATTCCACATCTTAGGTGCCACTGCAAGAAACAAACAATCACACATCAACCCAAGGTATGGCAGCAGTACTCCTGAATGGCAGGTGATGTCAGCATGGATGTACCTAGAACATAAGAATGTCCATGCTGGGTGAGACCAATGGTCCATCTAGCCCAGTATCCTGTCTTCCGACAGTGGCCGGTGCCAGATGCTTCAGAGGGAATGAACAGAGCTGGGCAATTTTGAATGATCCATCCTCTGTTGTCCAGTCCCAGCTTCTGGCAGTTGGAGGTTTAGGGACACCCAGAGGATGGGGCTGCATCCCTGACCATCTTGGATGATAGCCTTTGATGGACCTATGCTCCATGAACATATATACCCTATCTTTTAACCAGTTACTGAGCCATGAGAGGACCTTCTCTCTTATCTCGTGACTGCTTACTTTGCTTAACAGTCTTTGTTGTGGGACCTTGTCAAAGGCTTTCTGAAAGTCCAAGTAGAGTATATCTACTGGATCTCCCTTGTCCACATGCTTACTGACACCCTCAGAAGATTCTAATAGATTGGTGAGGCATGATTTCCCTTTAGAAAAGACATGTCAAGATGAGTTATAGATAGCCAGTGTGAAAGGAAGCAAAAGAACACATATTATTGAATTAGCATGTCCTCTGTAGTGAATACTCTTCCCAAGGTTCTGTGAGGCACCAGTAGGGTGCTGACTGCTAGCTCACTGGAGACTACCTCTCATGCTGTGTGATTATATCACCTTGGCCTGGGATCTTGCTTGATTTTATAAGCTAAGTAGAGTCAGGCTTGGGGGGAAACAGAGGATGCTGCGGGATTTGCAGCATTGTGGATGATTTAATAGGTGGTGCTCTTCCCTCTAAGTGAGAATTGCACCAGTTCCCCAGCATGGCATTAGGTGGTGCAGTGCTTCCTTTCAAATGCATCGGAATAACGAGGTCCTATTTCCGATGCACCATGGCATCCAGATGCTAAACACAAGAAGTCAGAAGCCCCCGCATTCTCCACAGAGAAGTTACACCATGGCATTTTTCACAGGAATGGGGTGTTAATTCAGTGTCCCGTTCAGATTCTAAACCTGGTCCCCTCAATTCAGAAAGCATTTCAGCGCATGCCTAACTTTAAGCACATGCTTAAAGTCCCATTCAAGCCAACAGGATTTAAGCACATTTTAAAGTATTTTCCTGAACCGAGGCCTGGATGTTTACATCCCGCCAACTGAAACATCCCTCTGCAATTTCGTTTGGCCACAAAGTGCTTCGCTTCCAGTCCTAAGCTCTCCACATAACGGTGCTGTGCGTTGGGAAACACCTTCTGCATTCCAGCCTAGAAATGGCTGTATCGGCCTGGTGATTCCTGTATGTTCTGAGGGCAGGCTTTGGAATGAAAGGCAGTGCACAGATATGTGTGATCCAATTTATTAGATGATATTAGCCATTAAGGAGGAATGAATAATTTAAGCTTGCAAATGGCCTTTGTCCTACGTGTTCCCCATTTGCTGGCTCATAATCAGAGCTACTGCAGCAGCATGCAACGAAAATCCTTGGTGGTGGAACCCGATGGCCTGTTCGTATTGCAGGCTCACTGAGCTGCCAGCAGCCTCTGGCCTAAGGTAGCTGGTTAGTGCCAGGCAATGAGAGTAGCAAGGAAGCTCCATTAGCCAATAAGTAAGATTTCAAGCTCCATTATCAAGCACTCTGCCCCCTAACTATGGTGACTATTCCTGGCCATGCCTCAGTAGGAGAGAAGACCGCTCACCCCAGCCCAGCCCCGCTCTCACTCCACCCATGTGGGAACACAGGATGGATTGTGTGATTAGCTTAGCTATCCCTGGAGGAGTAGGGCCTGACTCCATCCATGCTGTCTCTGTGTAGCTGCAGTCCTTTTGGGAGGGGGATCCCCATCAATCACCCTGAACCTCCATTCTCCCCATCCAGTGGCCCCAGAGATTCCCCCCCACACACAGCTTGAAAAATGAACTTTAAGGACCCAAGCACCTTCCATTCGTTGAACCCTGAGCTGACCTTGATGAAATCCTTCTGAACAGCTGCAAGATAACAGTACCCTCCTCCCCACTCAGCCATTCCCTAATGACAGCAATACTTGGCCGTTCTGTAGCACCTTTCATGCACACGGTTCAAAGCTGTGCACCAAACTCACATTTTCTTAGAGTTTTCTAAACATCATTTATAACCCAGCAAAAGCTTAGACCCAACCTCAGTGGTCAATCTGCTTAGATTATACTTTAGGGCATGTGCTACTTCTGCACAAGAGAGATAATATTTTCAATGTCTCTGAAAAGAAACCAGCAGCGATAAACTTTAAAAACTTTTAAAACCAAAACCACTTTCCAAGTCTCTTGTTACAGATTAATTTCCACTCAACCCAAGATTTTGTCTGGAAAGCATTTCATTATGTTCCCCATTATACTCCCAATGTACTGCATCTCTTGAGTGGGGAGCATATAATGAAATGTTTTGCTAAATGAAATATTGGTTTTAGCAGAAATTAATCTATAGAAGTTACTTGGAAAGCAGTTTCTGCACAACAGGATAAAATCTGAGTGTTCCTGCCAGAAATGGATCTGAGCTGGGTGCTCTCAGATATTCCCTAATTATGCAGAAAGCTTTGTCAGAGAGACAGGAATACATTTCACTGTTCTTCCATACTGAAACTATGCCCCAGCATTGTGTTGAGTGGGTTATAGCTGTCTTTCGGATGAGAGGTGAGAGAACTAATG
Source organism: Emydura macquarii macquarii (assembly GCF_026122565.2). NCBI lineage: Eukaryota > Metazoa > Chordata > Testudines > Chelidae > Emydura > Emydura macquarii. The sequence goes on along the minus strand of NW_027133607.1, from coordinate 5,143,962 downwards.
GACATTAAGGATGCCTTGATACTCTTTCCAAGACTAAAAATGTCAGTCCCAATATTTTATCATGATTGTATCTGACCATAAGCATACTTAGATTGTAAGTGCTTTGGGGCAGGGACCACCTGCTATATGTTTGTACAGTGCCCAGTGCAATGGGGCTAAGACCTCTGGCCATTACCATCAAACAAATAAATACCATCTTAGCCAAATTCTAAAATGGACAACCCCTTTCTGCCTACCCGAATTCCCCCACTGAGGTGCAATGTCGCTATGTGCACTTAAACAGCTGATGTCTTCCGCCCCAGAAGTAGCTATGTTTTGGTGGTGGTTAGGACTGGACAAATCATTTGCCACAGATGAGTTATTCAGTGAATTTCTCCTCTTTTTCTCTTTGCAGCGTGTCCAATTGGCTGCGGTTTTTCTCGAGTGGGTTTCTTAGCCAGGCCTGGGGATCCCGTGCGCTACTGCAGGTCAGCTTGTAATACTACAATTGTTTGCTGAAATAGTTTCTGTGACTCATTGTCTGCCCTCCCGGCCACTTTTTGGTGAGCAAATGCTTGTGACTGGTCACTATTCAAAATGGGATACTTCAGCTCTTTTGATTGGGTATGCAAGTCACATGGTATTGTTTCCGTTATCCAGCTGGATGAAAGCGGTTCTTAGAATCAGGTTCCCAGTGCAAATACCGGAGATTGTGAATTCGAAATTTGCTTTCCATGAACAGGCTGTAACATACATTTAAAAAATGCTGTTTCCACCAATATTCCCTCCCGTTTAAAGATCAACTGGAAAACGTTTCTCAGCCTTTGCCTAATGTTACTGTCATGCCTCCTTCTAAAACACGCTGGGATCCATCAGGACCAAAGGCCCTGTTATAAATGTGAGATTTTATCCTGCATGCTGCAAAAAGACTGGGAAAATAATCCGATTTGCAATAATTCACCCACGTCAGCCCAGCCTCCAGTTAAATAGATGCTCTAAGAAAATCTAGAGCTCATGGCCTGACATACGTTAGATTCATTATACATTATAATCCCAGCCGACAAAGAGAGCTCTTAATGGCAATGTGAGTCACCAAAGCAAAGGCACAGACGCGGGGATCTCAGCTCTCAGCATTTTTATTTTGCTCTGACGGTTTTGTATGCTCATGATCTCCTACAGGGATCTGCCTTTCTTAGATTGCAAACTCTTCACAGCAGACACCGGGTCACCCTCCATCCATGATATTTTCCTCAGTGTGTGACTAAAGTTAAGCATCTCCTACATCCAGAGCTTGGTACCTCAATAAGTGGCTTGATTTTTCCAGGTTGCAGCTCAGTCAGCTTGTCCTTATCCCTGCTCCCGGCTCCTGCAGGCAGCGGGTGGACAGGTGGTCATCAGCCCTGTCTGGGGGCTTCTCTGCAAGGCGTCACCCAGGAAAGTTAGGACAAATTAACTTAAAGGTGTGAGTTAAAAAGCATTCGTTAAAGTACATTAAACTGCCGGTGGGTGCCCTTATTCAGAAGTGAAGTGGCTGCATTCGCTTAGCTTAATTCCCCTTTCGCTGACTTTTCTGAGTGTTGCTGTGTAGACAAGCCCGGAGACAATTGTGCTAGAGGTAAAGCTCTGAGTGTTATTAGCAAGGCATCCTTTAGCTCCTCACTAGCAGCCCCCGGTTTGCATTGAACAGGAAAGGAGGGAAGATTGATCCCTGTGGGATAGCTCCCCAAGGAGCTCTCTCTCCATACCACCCCTGGGAACGCTCGGCCATGAGAGCATAGTGCCCCAGAGAACAGCACCCTCCCCTCTGGGCCTTTATATGCCTCCTTGCCCATTGCCATATTTTCTGAGCAGCTCACGATCATGCGTGTATTTATCCAACACCCCTTGTGAGGCAGGGAAGCATTATTATTCCCATTTTACAGATGGGGAAATGAAGGTTAAGTGACTTGCCCCAGGTCACACAAGAAGCACGCGTGGCAGAGTTTGGAACTGAAACCCAGTCATCTGAGCACCAATGCAGCACTCTAACCACTGGACCAGCCTCCTGCTGCAGTCGTCCGGTGAGTCAATAATACCTGGTGAGCAGAAGGCTGGACAGCTGCTAGAAGATCTAACAATATCCTCACAGACCAGGATGAGATTATCTACCATCTACCCACCCCCAGTGACATACACAGTTCTGTATCCCAGTTAATAAGGATCATGTAGACCCGAGGCAGCTAGGTCCTTGGAGTTGACTCGCCACAACCTTTTCTGTGTTCTTCACCAAAAATGGGAAGTCGTCAGTGTCAAGTGTTGGTTTCTTGAGCAAAGGACACATCACAGCTTCTTCAAGAGAAGCCAGCATCACCCTCTCTCCCCGGTGGACATGCTAACAATGTCCTCCAGCACGATCCAGATCTGTGTCTCCCGTTAGTGTTCCAGCCAAGTCGGACCTGGATCCAGAGAACAAGTTTTCTGATTAACTCCCTTTCCTGATCTCGGTGATCTCCCCCTCTTTTGCACCTCCCCCTCATACAAACTACTCCAGCACCAGAGGCTCTGGGCAAGTGCTTGGGGGTGTTTTGCCGCTGTGTCCCCAGCACCAGCGGCATGCCGCCAACAGCAATGGAAACTACAAACAACTGGCTGTAGCGTGTGGATTTCATTATCGAGAGCAGGAAAGGAAACACCTTGAGCTGGGGGAATTGAATGCAGCAAGTGGTGGTGGACTGACAACGCGCCAGCCTCACAGGCATCGACGTTCCCATCACACACTCATAACAAATGACAGACACTGTTTTCCACTCTGACGGCACATCCCTTTACAGCCCCTCTCCAGCTAGAACTGTAGCACGGCTGACAGGACTGGCCCACAGTCCAGGAGCTGCTGTAACCGTACTTAGCCCTTCTGCAGCCTTTTTAAATCCACCGATCTCAAAATGCTTTACAAGGGCGGGGCGGTTAAACCTATTTTATAGGCAGGGAAACTGAGGCACCGAGAAGTGACTTGCACAAGGGGTGTTAGTAGGAGCCAGCCTGACTCACAGCCCTGCATCTCCTGACTCCCAGCACGACATTCAGTCTGCAGCTGCCCTTGGGGCTGCAAAACATGATGCAAACTGCTGAAGTTCGGGTCACAGAGGAGGGTCACACCCAGTCCCATGTGGGCATCTGGATTTACTCCCCACAAGATCGTCTCAAGGCACGGCAATTGCGCTGTCTTGGTGGCAGTGAGGGAATGACTGTGGCGAGGTCTATCTCCCATTAGCCTTTTTTCCTCCATCCTCAGCTTAGGATCCCTCTCCACCCCCAAAGACCCCTGCGTTCTGTCTCTGGGTTCTGCTGAGATCTATGTTACCCAGTATCCGTTCATTCAAGCCGTGTCCTTCTCTGGAGGACAGAGACGTTTACCAAGCTCTAAAGTGACGGAGAAGATGGATTTTTCCATTAAAAACACTCCACCTGTTATTATTTTGATTTCCACCCGGCCTCTGTGTCCCATTCCTGTCCCCAGTGTTTTCATTTTCCCACAGAAAAACATTTACAATGGAACAGAGTAACAGAGCAGAGAACAACACACATGCCAATAACCCTACAGACAGCAGCTTCTGCTCCAGGAGTGGCCAATAACGATTTTGTTTTCCTTCTCCCTTCATATGCTAATCACCGAGGAGCCCTTCCGAGTTGTGGACTGATTCCAATTAGGGACCGAAATGAAAGGCTGAAGGACTTTTCAAAGCTAAGTGGCAATAGGGAGAAATTCAGGAACAAAATGATTGGAGCTGAAATTAACAAAAGGTCTTGAAGCGCTCTCATTCCTACTTCTGGGCTCCGTTCACTCCTTTCAGCATAACCCTCAGTGACCGGCCAATCCATCCATCAGAGACTGCTGTCTCCACATTAGTATTCTAACAGCAGGCAAAGTAGGGTGTGTGCGTGGGCCAGTTGGTGAGAGAGAAGCTGATTTGAAGAAGCCACTTGGAAATTCTTTGGATTTTTCTGCCTTTGTTTCTGGGCACCGAACTGAACAGAGATGCAAGCTGCTGGGATTTCACCGGACAAAGGTTCCTCCTCCCCTACCAGCACAGAAAGGGAACTGGGATTTGGCGCAACAAGGCCTTTTTACTCCCTTCATCGGATTGTTTAAAAAATTAGACAGAATTGCTTTTTCTGTTTGCCAGAGCAGCTGACAAGGAAACAGACCCTCAGATCCACAAAAAACCCTAGAAGTTAGAAATGGAACGGATCATCCAGTCCATCTGCCTGCAACCAACGGAGGCTTGATCTCTCTAGTCAGTATCTTGTCCAATTTCACTTTAAAAGTCTCACATGCTGGGTCTCTCTCCACTGCTCTTTGGAGACTATTCCACCGATCATTCATACTGATACATTTCAATATCAGAGGCCCAGATCCTCACAGGTATTTAGGCACTTAAATCCCACTGATTCCAATGGAGTTAGGTGCCTTTGAGGATCTGACCGAAAGAGCTTTTTCTAATATTCAGCATAAACTTGCCCTTTCTGACTTTCATCCCATTCATCATTGTGAATTACACTATGTCACCGTCTTCACTAGAGAGAAACTACAGGGTAATATTTTCAGAAGTACATAGGAGCCAAAGCTCCATTTTAAAAAATGATCCAGGAACCTAAGTCTCATTGAAAGTCCATTGAATTTAGGCTTCTAGGTCGAGATTTTCAAAAGTGACTAGTGAGTAGGAATGCCTTATTTTGGGCTGCACACCTTGACACCCCAGAAAGAAGTCTGGCATTCAGAGAGTGGGCACCCATAAAGGGATCTGACTTTTCAGAGGGTGGGCACCCACCATTTCTAAAAATCAGGGCCCTGAAGGTGTCTCCGTGTTATACTCTTGGCATGCACAACATCCTCTGGCAAGGAGCTCCACAGGTTGCTTGTGCGTTGTGTGAAGAAATGCTTCCTTTTGTTCATTTTAAACCTGCTGCCTATTCATTTCATTTGGTGACCCCTAGTTCTTGTGTTATGAGAAGCAGTAAATAACACTTCCTTGTTTACTTTCTCCACACCAGTCATGATTTTATAACCCTCTATCATATCCCCCCTTAGTCATCTCTTTTCCAAGCTGAAGAGTCCCAGTCTCATTAATCTATCCTTATATGGAAGCTGTTCCGTACCCCTAATCATTTCTGTTGCCCTTTTCTGTACCTTTTCCAATTCCAAAATATCTTTTTGGAGATGGGCGAACAGATCTGCACTTAGTATTCAAGATGTGGATGTACCATGGATTTACAAAGAGGCAATGTGATATTTTCTGTATCGTTGTCTATCCCTTTCCTAATGATTCCCAGCATTCTGGTAGCTTTTTTGACTGCCGCTGCACATTGAGTGGATGTTTTCAGAGAACTATCCACAATGACTCCAAGATCTCTTTCTTGAGTGGTAACAGCTAATTTAGACCCCATCATTTATATGGATAGTTGGGATTATGTTTTCCAATGTGCATTGCTTTGCATTTATCAACATTGAGTTTCACCCACCATTTTGTTGTCCAGTCACCCAGTTTTGTGAGATCCCTTTGTAACTCTTCGCAGTTTGCTTTGGACTTAACTGTCTTAAGCAGTTTTGTATCATCTGCAAATTTTGCCACTTCACTGTTTACCCCTTGTTCCAGATCACTCATGTATATATTGAACAGTAGTGGCCTCAGTACAGACCACTGGGGGACACCACTATTTACCTCTCTCCATTCTGAAAACTGACCATTTTTTCCTACCCTTTGTTTCCTATAATTTAATCAGTTACTGATCCAGGAGAGGAGATTTTCAATGGGAGCTGGGTGCTTAATTGTCCTTTCTGCTTTTGAAAATCTCCTCCTAGAGGTCTAAGTCACTTTGGCACCTTTACAAATGTTTGCCCCTGGTAAAGCGCACCGCTTGGGAACCCCACTGTAGAATACGTAGAACTTCTTAGTAACCAGGGGCTGAAGCAGACAAGAGATCGCAGATAGATCATCATAGACCAGTTCTGCCGACACTGGGACTATTTTGGATGTGAATCAGAAAATCATAATGTGGACTCATTACTAGTCACCCCAAGTGTAAAATGCTCCCCCCACCCACATCCACCCACACTCTCCGCCTCCAGGTTTCCCTGCTCCATAAGTCAAATTCTTCACCAAATCTGGGTGATTTGTTCAGTGTGATCATTATTTGTTATGGGGTTAAAGCTTTTTGTTGTCTGCAAGTCAGCTGGGAATGAATCCAGGTTTCCTTTGAGATGATTTGTCATTCGGAAGCATGAGAATCAATATTCCCAGACAACGTTCGAAGCTGATACCAATGCAGTTTGTTTGGACGCTTTTACAGATGTTCTTATAAGGGGGGCTAGAATATGTTCCCTCGCAGGATGTAGCAATATAATAAGAATTTCCTTCTAGTTACAGAAATTTGAGCAAAGTATTTGTAAGCAGGTGGCATTCTCACCCTGCTCCTGGAGCAGCACAAGCAAACACACACACGTCCAGTTTATTCTCCTTTCCCTGGAATTTCCCTTTATTGTTAACTTCAACAACAAACAAAACATAAACTTCAGCTTGAGTATTCTCCCGAGATTGGGTGTTCCCTGCAGGTCTCCTTCTGATCCTGTTCCTAGTTCCCTTTGGCTCAGATAGAGATTCAGGCCTCTTTTATACTCCTGGGTGAGCAAAAATAACTGCATCTCTGTGCAACATCCTTACGCCTGGTAGCAGGGTAAGTCAACCAAAGAGCTCTGCATCTTTAGGCCGGGTCCTAGAACCTGTCACCCTGTCACACATATGTATTATTGGACAGGTTACATTGTAAAAATAGATCTCTTTTGCACAAAAACATCTGTGCCAGTGTGTTATTGATTAACTGCAGAGGCACTACTGTAGACATTGCTAGTGACATAGATAGGTACATAGTGTTGATAGCCATCAGAAACAGAACCCTGTGTCGTAAGTACATATTTAGTACATGGCCACCAATGTAACTACACAGAATTAATTCGTCAGGCACCTCAGAACTGTAATATGGTGTAGGTATGAGCAGCTGTAATCTTAAAATACACAGAACTACAGTGTGACTGCTATTTAGTGACTGTACCTTATATAAAATCTGAGGAATAGAACTGAAGTTTCCACCTTCCAAAGAATAGTTTGCGGAAGATCACAAAATCTCAGAGAGTTCATGGATCACAGCCCTAAATCGTGTACAGATATTTAGCAGCTGCACCTTTGTTTGTGTTGTCTTGCAGGGACTGTCTCCTATGATGTGGCTGTGCAACACCTAGCCCTGTGAGGCCCTGAACTCAATCTAGGACCTACCAAAATACCAGTAATAAATGCTAATAATTATTAGTGCTAACATTGCCTGTTTCATCATCAAAGCACTGGACTGTCCTCAATTAATTAAGCAGTTGGTCCTTTCCTCTCACTTACACTGGGGTAAATCAAGAGTGACTCCACCACTCTCAGGCCAGTTAAGCCAGCATAAGTCTGGAGCGGGAGGAGAATCAGAATCCGGCCCTTTAAGTCTGTAACAAATCTCAAGAGAACAGGCATTCCTGCAAGGCTTCTTGCTGCCAGCAGGCTGGGATCACCATGGAAATAGCTTTTCTTGTGAGATTTCAGCACTTCCACTTCTGGATCTAGCCAGAAGCAGAAAATGAGGCAGCAGCCCTTTGCCCCATCCTTCCCCCAAAATGGAAAACAACAGAAATAAAATCCTCCAAACTCATGAACCTAGAAAAAGTTTGATGCAGGTTCTATTCAAGCCTGAGTTGAAGGTTTGAGTCAGTTTCTTATTGAACCCAATTCATTATGTGCGACAAACTGTGTATCTTATTCCCATCAAGAGGCTGTCCATTAGAGGGTAACAGCTTACTACTGCTACTGTCCAATGGAGTTACTCTTTCATCTCAAGTGGTGGCAATCTCTCCTGTGGTTCTTAAGGTTTGAATCCTGTTGATGATCTATTCAGAGGCTCATTATATTGCCCATCTTTGAATGTAAACTCAGCCCCCAGCTACAGGGAAGCCCTTGGAAATGCATGGATATAAATAGAGGGCACAATTCGCCCTGTTACCACAAACACGTTGATTGGATTATTTTGAATGAAGAGACCATCGCAAGTGTCAGGGCACTGAACTGCAAATCTGACTTGGGCTCCATTCCTGGCTCTGCAGCACCTCACTGCGGGACTTTAGGTAAGTCGGAAGCTGCCTGTGCCACATAATGCCATCTGTGAAATGGGAATCACGCTACTTCCTCTCCTTTGCAAACCAGTTTGAGATCTACTGCTGAAAAGTGAAGCTAAATGTTGGTATTATCACAATCCTCTCGTCTGCAGCTCCTGGTCTTTGGAACAGCTTCCCTGTGTCCCTCAGTTGTAATGATGTTTCCTTTCAGTATATTATTCAACCCCGAGATGTCTCTGTGTGCTGTACAGAGGTCCAAGCAGCATGCAGTGCCTGGTAAACAAGGGAGACAGAGTTGGAACTCATGCTGGGTGGAGGCATGTTTGTTTGTTCCTGTAGATGCAGCTGTTTTCTTTAATAAATGCTTCCCATTGAAGATGAACTGTGATTCCACAGATCAGACATCTGCCTCCTTGAGTTTCCATCTCCTCACAAACCTTATGCAAGAACTTGGCTTTTCCCACTGGCCTGTGCCTTTTTATTTCTCTTGCTTGCTCTTATTAGTATCTATTTCATAGCTGTTATGAACTATTGCTTGTAAAGTGTTTTGCGGTACAGTTTGTGTGCAGGTCATTGCACGTGATGATGCTGTGTCACACTGCATTGTTCTGTACAAAACCATCTTGTGTAGGAATTGCACAGCTCTGAGTAAGAGCACTGAAGAAGCCAGGCTACCCCAGGGGGAGCTCAGCGGGAATGCACCATCCCTGGGAGGATGTAGTGTCCGTCCCCTTTCACGGTCAGCCAGCCTTCCAGAGCCGGGGGTAAGTGGAGGAGGGGAAGGCTCATGGTCCTACTTGCTCCCACGGAAATATCCCAGGACAGGTTGAAACTGTGAGTAGCTTGCAAAGACTGTTCGTGCCTCCGCCCGACACGTCTGTGACAGTGGTAGCCCTAACTGGCCAAGCTCAAGCAAACGCCCTAACAGAACGTACATGGGGCTGGATCCAAAGCCATCAGCTTCACAGGGCCTTGGGTTAGGCCGTAGCAGTGGCGTACTGTGGGTCTCCGGCACCCGGGGGCCAATGCTTGCATTTGCGCTGCCCCCCTCCCCCAGGCCTCACCCAACCCCGCGCAGGGCAAGAGGGGTCCCTGCTGCCACCAGACGGCGCTGCCCCCCAGCTGCTTTGGGGAGGGGGTCTGTACCTGTGAGGCACACACCACTTTCCTCCTCCTGCACCCTGGGGACTTTCTGGCGCTCATGGCGGTGGCTCCCTCGGCTCTGGTTGGGCTCCTCCACCACCCCCTTGCAGTTACCTGCCACGCAGCGCCCGCCTTTCCCACTCCTGCCCCTCGGCCCAATCAGATACGGCTCTGGCTCCCCCTACCGGGCAGGGCAGCCTCAACCCCCAGTCAGCAAGGGGGGGGGAGTTCCTCTTCCTGGTCACCCACAGCTCCCCACCCCACCGCCTGCCCCGGGCTCCGGCTCCGTCCCTCGGCGCCCCCTGCACCCCCACTCCCTGTATGTCTCTCATTACCTGCTGCATTAACCCCCTCATCAGAAGGGCCTGGCTGGTGCCCCCCTCCAGGCTAGCACCCGGGGGCCATGGCTCTCTCCCACCCTCCCCCCTGTCAGTCCGTCACCGGCCCCAAGCCTGTGGGTGCATTCGCCTCACACTGGTTCTTTTTACCCCTCTCTGCTCCTTTCTTCAGAGGCTCTCGTCAGAGGGACGGGAACTCAGTAACACCCTCGCTGAATTTCAGATGCAAAGGACCTGATGCTGGTGGGACTCCGTGACTTCCCGGAAGTTGCTCCTGGTTTAAGCCAGGGTGGCAGAGAGCAGAATCAGGTCAGCGCTGGGAAAGGGCCAAAATAAGTCACCCGATGGGCATGCTAGTCAGGAGCTGTTTAGAGGAAAGAGGCGCCTTAGCAAGGCAAGTCTCATGTCTGAATGATGTGATTGGCAGGAGAAGGCCCTCGTCTCTCAAGACATCTGCCTGCTCGGGCGACTCTTTAGGGGAGAAAAGCTGCACGGTGTCAGCACCTTGTGTCCTCAGGAGCTTTCATCCTTCCCCCGTCCTTGGCAGCGCTGAGCTGTGATGAATCACGTTGGTTGCAGGCCCGGTTCAGTGCTGCAGACCTGAAACATGCTGCACTGGTCTCCCTGTGTCCCTTCCATTCAGATGGGAGAGCGGGGCCCCGGGGATAGAGGTCAGCGTGGAGCTGAAGTCCCCCGCAATGCTGCGGGTGTTAGAAATGGAAGGTGGGCTTTGGTCGGGGCTCTAATTCCAAACCTCACCTCCCCTGTGTGGCCCTAGCCTCTGTTTGCCGGAAGCTGGGAGTGGACAACAGGGGATGGATCACTTGATGATTGCCCTGTTCTGTTCATTCCCTCTGAAGCACCAGGCACTGGCTGCTGTCAGAAGACAGGACACTGGGCTGGATGGACCCTTGGTCTGACCCAGTCTGGCCATTCTTATGTTACGTTCTCTTGCAAACACACGCACCCACCCTGCTCTAGGGGAGAGAAGCTGCCAGTCTTCAGCTGCAGATGCAAGGAGCAGAGGGAGGGGAGTTAATAGCCGAGGAAACAGGAAATGATCATAAATAATTAATGACTAGAATAAATGAATAATCTGGCCCATCCACAGTCCCTTTCATCTGGCCACAGTTCCTCATTTGCATCCCTGCTGGAAGCCATGCAGCTGCATGAGGGCAGCCTCCGACTGCTCCCCCAGCTAACAAGGAGAACACATGCCAAGGGAAAGAAACTGCATCACTCTCAGCTGAATGCAGCCACTTCTGGGGTGGAATTCAGTCACTGCTTAGCAATGCAACACTGCACATGAGTTCAGTGAAGAAGAATACCATGTTCCTCTGGTGTCCTGTCAATAACAGTCCCATCAGGGAACATGGGCCCTATGACTCCAGTTCCACTGATCATGATCCATCTTCTCTATTTTACAAACATTTTAATATAAACGTTAAAAATGAATGCTTGACACCCAGACCTGTGTCCCTTCAGCCAGAGGTTGCTAGTCCACAGCCGAGTTGCTGCCTTATCATTACCCGAGATTCAGCTGGTTACATAGTCTTTAAGAGAGTTTGGTCACCTCAACAGGCGACCACACCGGGAGTGACCCATCTCTGTCTCCCTGACACCTGCCTCCAGGTCTAGCAAACTCTCTCTCTGGAGTCTCCTCCCTCCTTCTGGACTTGGCCTCTGGATGGTTCTTTGTCCCTCCCGTGATGAGCTCTGTGTCTCGGTGGGCGTCGTCTCTGCTGGCTCGTCTCCTGATCCCTCTTTTGACACCCCTGTGAGGGGGTATTCCTGTGTACCAACAATGCTAACAAAGGGTCTGAAGCAGAAGAAAGAGCCTCTTGTAACAGTCCCTTCACTGTTTTCACAGATGATTCCAGCTTACCACTACTCTGGGGGTTTGGTGTGGAGGAGGCGTGGTGGTCAAACGCCCATATCCGTGCAAATTCCCTGAATTCTTCCAAGACAAACTGAGGTCCGTGTCGATGAATGCGGTGTCCAGAATGCCCTGTCTCCCAAAGTGGGCCTTCAGTTTGCCAACCACTGACTTGCTTCTTCTATCAGGGCATCGACCACCCAAAAATTTGAGGAGTAGTGACCCACTGTAGTCAAGTCGTGCTTTTCCTGGAAGGTAAATGGGTGCCCTCCCAACTTTTCCTGTATCAGGGGGGCAGCTCTTGGGATAACAGAGTCTCTTTCGGTGGGTGCTTATCACATGGCAGGCAGGCGTCACACCCTTCTGTCCAGGAGTGGAGTTGTGTATTCATTCTCAGCCAGTCAACACACTCCTGAACCCGTCCAAGGCAGCTGTCGATGCCCAGGGTGTGAAGCCTGTATTTTTTACATGACACTGACCCTTTCGGGGGTTCCCCAAGACGTCTGGGGTGAATCACTACCACCTGCGGATGGCATGAATGAGTCGTGTCTGTCTCCACCGGGGGAAACCCTCTCCAGCTACCAGCTGTTGGCAACACAAGCGCTTCATTCTGGGCTCCACAAGCCCCCCACCCCTTCCCAGTGCAGGCTAGCAATTACACACCCCACTTTGTTACACGAGAGCGCCCAGTCCCTTATCTTCTGGAGACCCTCCATGTGCACCGATGCACTGCTTCCACCCCAGCTCCCCACGTTCCTTAGCACACGGCACTTAGACTTCCGTTTGGTTTTGCAATGCCTATGTTTATTTAACAGAGCTTGAGAGAGAGATTCAAATAATATCACGTATAAGGGTTTGGAAACCTACGGTTACAAGTAAACATAAAATGCAACCCACGGCTCATACCTACTAACACATTACTTTGCTGTCTGAAAAGGTATTTCCCACCCAATGGTCAGTTTTTAAAGCACTTGTCCACCGGAAAGCTGGGCTCCACCTCTCATGAGACACCCCCACTGCCCAAGTCTCTCCTCTGTGATGGATACAATCTTGTGCCCTTTCCTCTTCTCTTACACAGTTACAGACTATTGTCTCTCACCCCAGAGGGTCCCCTATTCGGAGACTTTTCGTGGAGTTCTTTTCTCTTTATAAATCCTCAAGCAAGCACATGGTCCAGACGGTAAACACAGGGCTGGCTCCACGGATGCCCACTGCTCTCAGTGGTGAGTGAGTTTGCCCTGAGACTCAACCTCGCCTCACATAACAGGTTTCACGTCGACAGTTTTGAAACCCAAGATCCTACGTTACACAGCTCTGAAATTAGTTCTGTTAACTCACAGACTGGGATCTGCTATTAGTCTGCTCAGGAATTGACACGACTCTCGTTCGATAATGACAGAAAGGCTTTAATTACTATACTTATAAACATATAAAATGAGCCCCCAAACCAAAAGTCCAGTATATTTTAGCTGCAAAAGCAGTTAGCCTCACCAATGCAGGCAAGAGGCGGCGATGGTTTCTTAGCAGCTTCCCCCGAGAGCCTGGATCCGTGGTCTCAGAAGACAGCTGGGCAAGATGGCCTGTCTTGTCAATCTCTTGTCCAGAGTGATTCTTCACTCTTGAAGCTTGCTTGCCTTGCTTATTTCCATTGCTTCTCTTTTCTATTCTGAAATCCAATGTTATTCAAAGCATTTTGGTAATTTACACAAGTAAACACAGGAATTCCAGAAAACAATACAAGAGGGAGTGACCCATGTGCTTTACTTAGTGAAAAAGGCACTAGCCACCTAGATTTGGTGTTTAGTTTCAGTGTTCCACCCTTCAAACAAAGGGGTATTGGGGTTGTTGTAATTAGATTGAGCAATACCTGGGGTGGCATCCAGCCATGGGCTTTGCTCATAAGGTATTTTGAGAGGTCTGGAGCCATGGAGGTCTAGCACGTCCTGCATTTAACACATTTCTGTGTACTGCATAGATGAGTTACTCCCAGAGGATAAGTTCATTAGGGAAAATGGTCCAGACAAGAGATGCAATTAATAAACAGTTATCTTACTGAAATACCAGACATACTTTGGGAATAGAAAGATAGCATGGGTGTGTTGCAATGAGAAACAATCACCCCTTTTCAAAAGGGACTCCAGCCACCATTTCACATACTCTGCAATATACAACTTATTAATTTGGTAGCTTAATTTTATAAGTAGGCCCAGCCTAGCTGAAATTTCATGGTCTACAGTTCCCATGCAAATCCCGCGCCATAACTATGACATGCAGCCAGTTCTTAGATTCCAGCAGAGAGACCACACACGACCCCCTTTGGTGAATTATTATGAAGATGGTCAGACACAGGGGTGATATATCTGCCTGGGAATGCCTCATTATGTCTATGTCACAATGACACCCTTAGATAATGAGGCGGAAATAACAGCTCTTTATCTTTGAAATACAATTCCGTCCTGCACGCTCAGCTCATCTTTAATTTCAAAATATGGTTCTGCACCTACTGGGACTTGGCTTTTGTCTTCTGGCCACTCTAAGAATATCACTCTCTTGTCTGCCTGTAGTTGGATGTCCTTTTCCATAGCCTCTGATTTCCAGAGCTTCGCCGTCGAAACTGGGAGATAGTGCAGAATGTTAATGGAGTCAACATCCTGGTCCCTTTCCCCCAACTCGCTGATGCTGGGTATATATACCCTGCTCAGGGTGTCAGTTAGCACCAATAGACCTCCTGGGCATTACCTGATCTCTGTGCCTCCAACCTCTGCTGCAATCTCTTTGGAGCACTAAGAAGGGGCTTTGATATGATTGCCTCGCTGGTTTGTGGCCTGATTGCACCATGACTGGGTGGCCACGGGTGATGGATGGGATTGTTCCACTTCAAATACCAGAGCCAGACGCTCTTTTTTCTGTTTGGGCACAGTCAGTCTCCCACAAGACTACGCTGGCATAAGTGACCAGCTGCTCCTGCCAAATACCTACACCCAATCCTTTCGCAGATGCATCACACTGGAGTGTCAGTGGCTTTCCTGGCTGACAGTACATCAAAATAGGGGCCTGGTTATCATATCAAATGATTGCTTTTGAGGACCTGCCCAGTCCCACGCAACGTCCTGCCTTGCGAGCTGATGTACGGGTTCCACTACCGCAGTCAGGGATGGCTAGAACTTGGGTAGAAAATTTGTCATTCCTACGAAGCGCTGTATTCCTTTCACATTCCTGGAGTGGGCATGTCTCTGACTACCTTGATCTGCTTTCAGTCCCTCTGCTGTGAACAGATGTCCAATTTATGTCATCTCATACCGTTTGCATCACATCTTTTTTCTGGCTTGAGTTTTGTTGTCTTGTCCCTGCATCACTGTAGAAAAGCTTGTAGTTTTCTGTCCTGGTCTCATTCAGCTTCTGTATTAATGCTCCCTTCGCCTCCAGTGATGATATCATCGGCAGTTATATTCACCCCAGGCAACCCTTCCAGCACTTGAGTGAGTCTTCTCTGGAACACCTCTGGTGCTGGGCTTATGCCCATCAGCTTGTGCTGTCATCTGTAGCGGCCCGACTGAGCTGCAGAGGTTGGCAGCATGCTGGGCTCTTTACCCAGGCTTATGTGCCAAAACCCATTCCTCACATTCCAGGCTGTAAAGATTCTGGCTTTGCAAAGTTCTGGCAAGATATCATCAATTGTGAGCAGTGGATAGTGTCATCTTTTCAATGCCTGGTTCAGTGACTTTGCTTGTATGCAGATGCATAATTGCATACCAGGCTGTACCGCCCTCTGCCGAAACTATAACCCCCCTGTCTTCAGACATTCGACTCTCTCGCATATTGGATTATGCAGGGCCACTTGAATTTTTCTTTGTAGTAAGCATACCAGTTAATAATAGTTTTCATTTCCTGCTGTTGTCATCCCCCTGCTCGGCCAGGTCTGCGCACAGCTCGAATTCCTCCTTCCATCGGGTCCATCGCTGGGCCACCTTAGTGTCTGCAAAATCCAGGGTTTCCGACCAAGTGCTATGGCTCATGCTGACAGCTGCTGCACGTCAGAGAATTCACGCTCTGCTGCCACCACCGTGTTTCATTAGCGAAGAGAGATGCTGAACGCAGGCTGAGTTGAACTAGTGGAACTTTATCAAATCCTGAGCACTGCTCTGTCCATGTGGCTGCATTGATTCCAGCATTCCCTCTTCCCCTGTGTTCCCCCTTTCCCTGGTGTCCTGTCAATAGCAGCCCCTCCATGGCATAGGCACTCTGGCTGTCATCTCATCCCTTAGGAACAGTGCCAGGGGGTTACTTAATTACCAGCAGTGCCCAGCACCTGAGATTTAGGTTTCACTGAATCTGTTTTCATACAGACCAGCTGAGGATCTGGCCCCTGGCTCAATGGAGTTATTCCTGATTTACACCAACGTCAGAGAAGAATCAGGCCATAAGTGTTTTGTTTTGTTTTTCCATGCAGCCCAAATCTGGGGAAATGATTGCTGCTCTTCTAACTTCTTGTGATGGGTTTTCATTACAACAACATATTTTAAAATCACCTCCCAGGGCATATAGACAGCTGAGGGGATAGGCTATGAACTGACCCTTTTAACTTTGGGGCAGCCCACTGAATCCATCATGGGTCAGTAGCAGCTTTAGGTTGTTACCATTCACGTGAAATAAGTTTGGTGGGTCTCAGCCCACATGCCAAAAACTCCCTTTGCATCCAGCCCCCTTGCCAGCAGTCTTAGCAGACGGACCAAGGACTGAACGGGCCCTGGATTGAATGAGCTCCAGGGGTGAGTTGAGAACCTTGGTGATGTCCTGTGATAAGCGATGGCACCGCCATCATCGGCTCTATACATGTTCTGTGGGCAAACAATGGACTTGAGTCTGCAGGGCTATTAATCTGGCACCGTTTAACAATGCAGTGCTCATTCCAAATAATTAATTGTCTCTGATGCCTTAAAATAACCCAACCCAGTCTGGAGATTTCGTTTTCTTTTATGTTTCATGTAAGTGGTTAGCCAGCCTGTCTCAGTGAAGCATTTTGTGTTATTGTGCATTAAAAATGCCACATAAAAACAAAATGTGCTGTGATTTGCATTTATCTCTCCTGGGCTGAAGGCATTAAGGGGTCCATTCTGCCCCTGATTGCTGCGTGCAGTTCCCATTAATGCGGACAAGCGTGACGCACTTCCACTAACTGAATGATTGTTCCCAAAATTAATGTTTACTAAAACGGGAGGGAAGGGATGGGAAGCTATTTTCATTACCAACATACTTCAATTAGCAATTTCTTTCCAATATGGCTTTTGTGTGTGTCTTTAAATACAGGACATTTCAACATAAAATGCAGAAGCGCTAACAAAAAAGGAGAATAAATGGAGGAGTTTGTATACAAGAGCTTCCAATTCACAGAATAATGTTATTTTCCATTTCTGCAGAGCTCAAAACACTCTACAGACATCCACGAATTATTTCTCATTAACCTCACTGTGCAGGAGGGTACTATGATCTTACTTTACAGATGGGGAAACTGAGGCACAGAGCGAGGGGGTGGAAGGAGCCACTTGCCTAAGATCTCAAAGCAAGTCAGCACTGTGGCCAGAAATATGACCTAGGTCTCCCGACTCCTCATCCTGTGTTTTAAACACCTGATTATCCTTCCTATTGCAACATTAGAATTTGTTTTCTCAGCGATACAAAGACTGATCCAGCACCTGCTAGACCAAAGGCCATTAATTCAGTGGGAATTGGACTCCTCATTCCCTCTTATGCCCTTCTGAACATTTCAGCCTGACTCTGTTTACCAGGATGTTGTCATTTATGTGCTAGAGGTGGAAGCTTCAAAAGCGCTCCTGCTATGGGAGTTTTACTATTGACTTCAATGGGTGTTGGGTGCCTTTGAAAATCCCATCTGGGTGTGTAGAATTAGAAAGCAACAGAATTTGTTTCTTTCTTAGTGGACAAGAAATAATGCTGAATCACTGACAGGCCACTTCTTTTCGCCAGTGTCGCTGGGCTGTTATCAGAGCTGAGCATCACAGAAGAAGTGAGTCTTACAAAGGACAGGGTAGTGGCTGTGCAAACTGGTTTAGGGAGGCTATTCCAGGCACTAGAGACAGCTGTGGGAGGTGCTTGGGGGAGAAGCGAATAAGTGGATGAAGGTGGCTGCTGCCATTCGCTGAGAGCAGACGGTATATGACAACGTAGAGAGATGAGAGCCTGCAGCCAAATTGCGAAGGATGTTGAGGTTAAGGACCAGAAACCAGGGACTGTTGCTCATTGTGGGAAGACACCTGAAGAAGAAGTGTGTGTCTGATGCAATGGAGAAGTGAGTGTGAGACACGATCAAAGCAACAGGCAAGGAACATGACTTTGGCTGCGGCTGTTTAAATGGATTCAAGGAGCACGAAGCTGGAGATATCAACAGCAGACAGGAGGATGTTACAGTAGTTCAAGATGCAAGATCCTCGTTTTTCCCCAGCCTGTAGTTACTATTATTTATTCGTGGTATTACAGTACCAGCTAAAGGTCCCTCCATATAATCAGGGCCCCATTGTAACTGTAAGTTGTTTGGGGCAGGGACTGTCTATTTGTTCTGTCTTTGTACAGCGCCTAGCACGGTGGGACTGACTGGGACTCCTAAGCACTACCACAATACAAATAATAAATACTAATAACTGTCAGAGGTGTACTCCTAAACTGCAATGTCTCCTTGCCAGCTTGGTCCTCTCATCCTGCCCGCACACTGCATGGGACACTGCACACAGCAGTGTTGTGAAGCCAGAACATCATTCTGTCAGGCTGCGGCTCCACTCCCCCACTGAATTGTGCTTGGTGCTGTATGGACACAGAATAATGCTATGTCTACACTACAGACCTTACAGCGACACAGCTGTACCGCTGCAGCTGGGTCGTTGTCAGGTCTCCCATGTAGCCACTCTATGCCGATGGGAGAGAGCTTTCCTGCCGGCATAATTAAACTACCCTCCAACGAGAGGCAGTAGCTATGCTGGTGGGAGAGCGTCTCCCGCCAACATATCATTGTCCACAGTCCACACTGGAGCTTTTGTCAGTGAGACTTATGTCCGGGGGGGGGGGGGGGAGTGTGTGTTTTTTTCACACCCCTGACCAACAAAAGTTTTACCAACAGTGCTAGTGTAGACAAAGCCTACGAGACAATCCTTGCCCTGAAGAGTTTACAGTTTTAGCAGATTGTAAAACAGACAAAGGGTAGAAAAGGAAACAGAGAGGGGAAGTGACTCGCCTAAGGTTACACAGGAGATCAATGGCTGAGTCAGGAATAAAAGCCAGGTCTCCTGATTACCAAGCCAGTGCTCTACCTCCTGGGCAACATTGCCTCTCGTGCTCTGGCAAAGCCCTAACCAAGTATCCGCTTCAGCCAAGTTATCAATGGATTTTCATTCAGGGACAATAAAAAGAAAACCACAAGTTTCTTTCCCCTATAGTCTGAAAAAGACCCAGCTCATCACTAGTAACTCAATGCACTTTGTTATGATGGTGCAATGCGGTTAATGGAGAGTGAAATTGGAGAAGAATGTGGGAGGTTTGCACCTTTTATCTCTAAAACAAATAGTGAATTCCTCTGGGCTGCTGCAGGAATTAAACAATGATCTGTCCCCTCGGGTTTAAGGTGTTGCTGTGGTAACTTCCAGGCTGTTTGTGGGCAAATCCTTGGAAAAGAGAGAAGGGGAGGGAGGGAAATGTCATTGAAACAAATGTGGCTAAGGAGTTCTGAAAGCAGGGTTTCCCCAGCGGGGTGGGTTGGTGTTTGCTCAGAGTGGAGAGATAGACAGCGCTCTATGGGCTGTTTTCATTTGAATCCAAAAGGCCTGAGCTGAAGCCCATTGAACTCAATGGGAATCTTTTCCACTGAATTCAATGACTTTGGGATCAGGCCCAAAAGGCCTGGCTCAGCTGGGGGGGATGCTGATAGTCCCTAGTTCAGCAAGGGAGCGGGGAGAAAAGCCCACAGGCCCTGCCAGCCGATCTCTGCAGTAGCTGGTGGTGATGTTGAACGGGGGCCTTTGTGATGGGAGTTATGTAATTTGTCAGAGCGGCGATGTAACTTCCCACTGGCAATGGCTTAGTAAAAGAGACATCCATTGAGCGGCAGGGGTGAAAGAGACATGCAGAAACACAGGCCTCCTCAAATGGCTACTTTCAGCAGCTGAAACTGTGTCTAGACGCCTGCCTGTCCTTCTTAATGAACTGCTTGTTTATTTTTTTAATGCTTTTCCCTCTTCTCTCCCCCTTTTTTACATTATGCAAATGTTAGCACTTATGAAAAGGACGTACCAGGAACACCGGGCAGACCCAAGGTTGGCATGGCAGATGCTGTATAAAATTTCCCCACTGCCGTTCCCACCCGTCCAATTCTGCCCCTCCGGACAACCCACAGCTTTGCCAGTGCCCCTCAGTCCTGACCGGCTGTTCCAGTTGATTTAATTCAATCCAATCAATAGTCTAGTTATTCTTGTGATGCAGCGGAAAAACTTCAGGCTAGAATCTGGACTGAAATCACCAGACTCATTTCACTTGGGCATAATTCTGATGTGATCCAGGTCTTGGGTCCAGTTGCATCTACATAATAATAATAATATAATATAATATTGCAGTGTTGTGGACAAAGTACTAGCAGCTTGTCAAACACAGTTGGAGAGACAGTCCTTGCCCCAGAGAACTGGCAATTTTGACCCCTTTTACAATGTAGTTTGTAAATCACTCTGAGATTATTCAGTATGGAAGGTGGTAGGTAAACGTAATGTAGTTGCATCCTGGGTATCTTATGTATGCCAAGGATTGCCCCTGACATCAGTTTGGTTCTTAAGATACACTGCTACTGGCATTGCTTCATGAAGCTGCTCCTAATATATACATACACATAATGTACTGCATATGGCAAAAGTTTCTTCCACTGTGTGGGACGCCTGTGTGATAGAATTATTTATTACTATTTATATGACACTAACCTTTAGAGATCCCAGTCAAAACCAGGCTCACATAACATTAGGTTCTATAGGACTCTATGGCACAGCCCCTGTGCCAGAAGAACTCCCAGTCTAAACAGACAAAAGGTGGAACAATAGAAGTACTATAGTGACTGTTGTAAATATCGGGAACTGAGACGCAGAAAGATTCAGTCTGTGACAGAGCCGAGAACTGAACCCAGATTTCTTGTGTTTCAGTTCAGTGTCTAAAAAACACCCTCTTCCTGTTATTATTACTTCTTCGCTAGTATGTCCAAGGCTTCCCCAGGGATATCAGCAATGTGTTGCATTGCTATCGGGATTGCTTTGTGAAACAGTTCCTACTTACGAGGCATTGTGTATTTCAGGGTATGACACAAGTTTCTGGGTGCTGTGCGAGATGCGTGCTACACAATAGAGCCCAAACCTCTTGACTCATAGTCCTGTGCTCTGAGTACTGCATAAAACCTCCTCCCTAATTTGTACCGTAAGACTCTCCGCCCCTCCTGGCTTACTAAACTTCCTGTTTTTTTGCAGCTCAGTTTCTGAAGGCTCCCTTCCATAAATATGCTCTTTTCCTTGGAGTTATCTGCAAACCAGTCATCAGACTGTAGATATGTTTGCCTTTTGCAGGGATCTTTTTACCTTCTTGAAATAGCCTGTGGTTATCTTGACCCCAGTGACAGTCTATGTTCTTCATTCTGCTACTCATCCGATAGGGAGCAGGTTGGTGCACTTCATGTCATCCTCCTGCCTTAATCCCGAGTTTGAATTCCAAACGTTATTACTTTGGGCCCTCTTGCACAAATAAGATAGGTGATGACATTCAATAAAATCGGATTACTGGAAAGCTCGGACAGACAGTTAAATTATCCAAGCCTGGATCTCAGCCCAAACTCCATGAAGTGCAGGTCTTCCTTGCTAGCTACATGCCGATGGAGGTAAATACTGCTACGGTTTTGTCAATGTCAATCAAATCGGATGGCAAACTTGAATGCAGCCCCAAGTGAATTTTGCAGCCCTTCTCTCTCCTGAGGCAGGATTGTTCCCTGCATTCTATTTTCCGGTGCTTTCTCCAATCTAATTCTAAATTTCTAAAGTAATGAGGCTTCCACCACTTCCCCTGAGACTATTAATAGATTTCACTGTTAAGAAGTTTTCCCTAAAATGTAGCCACCATTCTCCTCTTTGTAATTTCAGACCATCGCTCTTGTGCCACGGTTACGTCTACCTGTGTAAAGCCCCGTTTCACCTCCCAGTCCTGCTATTTCACAGAATCTTTAGGCCAATAAATTGAACGGGTGGGTTTTGTTTTTTAAGAAACCTCTGGGTGTGCGCACAGGTGTATGCATATGCACACACGCGTGCGTGTGCACAGTATTGCCAACCACAAGTATTAAAACTGATGAGATTGTCTTAAAAATCATGAGATTTAACAAAATAATAATAGTAAATGTTGAAGTTGTTAATGTGCCTTCTGGTCCCTGAGACCTTGCAGTAAACTAGGGTCACGTTTTCAAGTTTTTCTCCACACCCATGAGGTCTGGAAACTTAAAAAAAAAAAAAGCAAGGTGAGATTCCCCTGTAAACAACTGACTCCATAAGCTGGAGCTTTTAGAAAACCATAAAATATTGTGACACTGATGATAAAATCATGACATGACCACAGTGTGTATGTGTAAGTTAAATGCATACATACCATGTAAGAGGCGGTGATACCCATATGACATATTGTGGACCTTCCTAACTGCTTGACTGAGTACCTTTGCCTTCTCCCCTGCACTCTGCCCTCTAATCTCTCTCTACTGGAACTACTTCTAAGATTGCATAGCCCTGGGCAACTGCATTATGGGGCGAGCTGCAAAAGTAAACAGAAATAACACAAGCCCCATTTTAAAGGCGATCAGCCACAGAGAAAAAAAATGTTGCTTTGGAGGTGGGGTGGGGTGTTTGTGTTTGTACATAACGTGCACAAAAGCCCTCCAATGTTCATCTCTTTCCCTCCCAAAAAGGAGAAGAAAGGGCTCTGTTAGTCTTTTGTCTGAGAAATGTCAAATCTTTGCCTCCTAGTTTTTGCTGGAGAGACCACTTGGGGAAGCAGGGAACTGGAACTGGAGTTTTCTCAGCCTTCAGTTGAAGGGGTGGGAAGTTGAATCTTTCTCAGAGACCTTTTCTCCCAACGGTTTATTAGGCGTTTGAGTCATGTATGCCTTGACAAAAACAAACAAAATCCTAGCTTTTAAACACTTTAGCTACATATCCCTTCCCCTTTCAACCGCTCAGGTTTAATGTCCTTGATACTTGGGATATCCTAATCCTAATAATTCCCCTGTCAGCACAGAGTTTTCCAGGCTACAGAGGGTAGACAAATTCTGAATTCCCAATCTAAAGTCACACTGGAAATCTCCTTTCCAGCCGCCTTTATATCCCACAAAGCAGCAAAAAGGGCCACGACCCGTTTATTTCCTCTTTTGTTGGTCACCTCTAAAATGCCCTGTTTCCGAACGAAACTGCATTTGTTTTCCCAAGAAGTGAAGGACTTATCCGCCCTGGGATTTTAGCCTCCAGCTTGACTGCACTAATGTAGACTAGTGTAGACACAATATACACAGGTTCCGCTTACTCCAAATCATGCTGCACTAGATATAAAACATGTCTCCACGGGGATCCAGATTCTCATTTGGTGTAAACTGGTATAGCTCCATGGCAGTCAATGGGGAATCTGCAGTCTGGCCTTAAGATGGCAGTTACACTAGTGGATGAAATCCCAATATAGACACGGCCTCAAGTTGTATAGTTTTGCCATATGCAGCAACACACAGCTGGAAAAGGTGAGCCATGCACTGATGAATCCCCTGAAGGAAGCTGTTCATGCAGGGTGCCCAGAATATTTGTCTGCGAAAGGATCTGCCTATGCTTTAGGATGGCCATTAGATTCCCTGTGACCTTATCCCCTACGGCAATGGTTTTCAACCTGTGATTCACGGAACCCTGGGGATCCACAGCCCCCCGGGGGTCCACAGACTATGTCTAAGATTTCCAAAGGGGTCCACACCTCCATTCAAAATGTTTAGGGGTCTGCAAATGAAAAAAGATTGAAAACCGCTGCTTTAAAGCACAAGTACCACACTTTGATGGGCCCATGTGCCTTGCTGCATGGCCTAAATAGAAACAAACCTCCCTTTTGGTGAGGATGAGACTGTGTATCAGCCAGACCACTCCTAGGGTGTGAGACAGCACAACACTCAGCCTCACCCAATTCAGGCTCTTTGTTAGTTACCAGCTTTACAACACAATGGGTGAAACTCATCCCCCCTTGGCACAAAGCCAGCACATTAGCAAGATTCTGCTGCTCTGCATCCAAAACTCCCGATAAATCCATCTGAGCAGGTTTCTCCCTATTCTCCATCTACACATACAATGCAACTGCTGCAGCATAAACCCTCCATTTCCCAACACGCAGCAGCCTTGTGAGCCACTTAGTTTGTGATTTTGAAACAGACCTGCTTTTACTGCAGGCAAAAGTTTCTTCCAGCTATTGACGGCATCTGCATTTTTGCACCCTGAAGTACCATTTAAATGTTAAGTTAATTATGAGCAGCACAAAATTCTGCCTACAAAAAATGTAAGCTGATGCAGAAAATCTGTCTGATCCTGTAGTTCCTATGCAGGCAAAAGTCTCACCATCTTCAAAATGATACATTCAGTGACTGGTACACAGACATGACTCCAAGAGAAGCTAATAAACATCTGGCATAAACATTACTAGACAATACGGCACAGTTAAATACAGGAAAAAAAATGTATATGTATATGTTGCCTCCTATATATGTTGCCAATATTTGCTGTATTATTTCTACCAACTGCATCTGAGGAAGTGGGCTGAAGCCCACGAAAGCTTATGCCTGCTGAAATTAAATTAGAATTAAATTAAATTAAATTAAATTAGTCTTTAAAGTGCTACAGAACTCTCATTGTTTTTGCTGTATATAGACTAACACGGCTACTCCTCTGGAACAGTTAAATACAGTGGGCCTGATTCCACACAGCATAGATCCAGATAGACTGGTGCAGCTCTATTGATTGCAGTTCATGTACATGTCCTGAAGCAAAATGGTGATGACTAGGCGCAATGGGTAGAAGAGTTATGGATGCATTGGTAGTGAAAAAAGCCATGCCCATCGCTAGCACTCGGGTACCCTGATTCTCACTAGAGTTATTCTGCATAGCTCCATTGGTTCTGGCCCTGTGTGTAATAAATGATTTCATTAAAGAGGCAACTGATATACACACTGTGCTGTTACATTAGTGCTGTTCTGGGCTGGAAGCTGAAGTCCTTCAAATTCTCCAGTCTTTCTTTTTTCTCCTTGGATCATCTTTCCTTTTATCTTTTCTTCAGTGTCTTGAGTTGGCTTTTGTACGTCTCCTCATGGATATATCAGCAGGAGTCGAAGATAAAGCCTTTTTGCAAAATCATTGGCCGTGCCTGTGCAATGGCGCTCTCTCAGACACTATACCACAATGGTATTCCTAGATGTTAAGGATCCATACAGAGTTCTGTTATCAGACCTCATTTTAAATCTCTCACCCTTCTGAAAATTCACCCAGCTGAGTGCAAACTTTCCACACTTGGTCTCAGCCCAGAGATGATATGGAGTAATGATATGAAGTGGAGGCTTGGTCAGATGACTAGGGAGGATTATAAAAATTCTGCTCGAACATGCAGGAATGAAATCGAGAAGGCCAAATCGCAATTGGAGTTGTAGCTAGCAAGGGACGAGAAGGGGAACAAGAAGGGTTTCTACAGATATGTTACCAACAAGAGGAAGATTAGGGAAAGTGTGGGACCCTTACAGAATGGGGAAGGCAACCTAGTGACAGAGGATGTGGAGAAAGCTGAGGTACTCAATGCCTTTTTTGCCTTTGTCTTCACTGACAAGGTCAGCTCCCAGACTACTGCATTGGGCAGCACGGAATGGGGAGGAGGTGAACATCCCTCAGTGCTGAAGGAACAGGTTCAGGACTATTTAGAAAGACTGGACATAAACAAGTCCATGGGGCCAGATTCAATGCACCCGAGGGTGCTGAGGGAGTTGGCTGATGTGATTTCAGAGCCATTGGCTATTATCTTTGAAAGCTTGTGGCAATTTGGGGAGGTCCCTGATGACTGGAAAAAGGCAAATATAGTGGCCATCTTCAAGAAAGGGAAGAAAGAGGATCCGGGGACCTACAGACCGGTCAGCCTCACCTCCATCCCTGGAAAAATCATGGAGCAGGTCCTCAAGGAATCCATTTTAAGGCACTTGGAAGACAGGAAGGTGATCAGGAACAGTCAACATAGATTCACCAAAGACAAGTCATGCCTGACCAACCTGATTGCCTTCTATGATGAGATGACTGGCTCTGTGGATGTGGGGAAAGCGGTGGACGTGATATATCTTGACTTTAGCAAAGCTTTTTATACGGTCTCCCACAGTATTCTTAACAGCAAATTAAAGAAGTATGGGTTGGATGAATGGACTATAAAATGGATAGAGAACTGGCTAGATCATTGGGTTCAATGGCTTGATGTCTAGCTGGCAGCCAGTCACAAGCGGAGTGCTCCAGGGGTCGGTCCTGGGGCCGGTTTTGTTCAACATCTTCATTAATGATCTTGAGGATGGGGTAGATTGCACCCTCAGCAAGTTTGCAGATGACACTAAGCTAGGGGGAGTGGTAGATACCCTGCAAGGTAGGGATAGGATACAGAGTGACCTAGACAGTGGAATATTGGGCGAAAAGAAATCTGATGAGGTTCAACAAGGACAAGTGCAGAGTCCTGCACTTAGGACGGAAGAATCCCATGCACAGCTACAGACTGGGGACCGACGAGCTGGGCAGCAGTTCTGCAGAAAAGGACCTGGGGGTAACAGTGGATAAGAAGCTGGATATTAGTCAGCAGTGTGCCCTGGTTGCCAAGAAGGCTAATAGCATATTGGGCTGCACTGGTAGGAGCACTGGCAGCAGATCGAGGGAAATGATTATTCCCCTCTATTCGGCATTGGTGAGGCCATATTTGGAGTATTGTGTCCAGTTTTGGACTCCCCACTACAGAAAGGATGTGGTCAAGTTGGAGAGAGTCCAGCGGAGGGAACAAAAATGATTAGGGGGCTGGAGCACAAGACATATGAGGAGAGGCTGAGGGAACTAGGCTTGTTTAGTCTGCAGAAGAGAAGAGTGAGGGGGATTTGATAGCAGCCTTTAACTACCTGAAAGGGGGTTCCAGGGAGGATGGAACTAGGCTGTTCTCAGTGGTGGCAGATGACAGAACAAGGAGCAACGGTCTCAAGTTGCAGTGGGGGAGGTCTAGGTTGGATATTAGGAAAAACTTTTTCCCTAGGAGGGTGGTGAAGCACTGGAATGGGTTACCTAGAGAGGTGGTGGAATCTCCATCTTTAGAGGTTTATAAGCTGAGGCTTGACAAAGCCCTGGCTGGGATGATCTAGCTGCGGTTGGTCCTGCTGTGAGCAGGGGTTGGACTAGATGACCTCCTGAGGTCCCTTCCAACTCTACCATTCTATGAGCAGGGTGGGAGTGTAGAGACTAGCCCACCGCCGCCTCCTGCCTGCACCCCGCTGCCTCTGCACCCTTGGAACTGAACAGGGGGGAAGAAGAGAACACAGCCGCCCGGCAACCCACCCAGCCAGCAGCAAGTGGGCGGCGCCGGGGCCAGGCCGTTTCTGCGGCCAATCAGGGCGGAACTGGGGAGGGGGGGGCCCAGCCATTGGGCAGCGGGCTCGGGCGAAGCGCGGACCAATCGCTCCGCTCGCCCCGTGCTCGGCCAGGGTGGCGCTGAGCGGTGCCGAGTGCGGGAGCCCGGCTGGCCGCAGGAGCCTTTCACAAAGGCAGGGCGGCTGCGGAGCGGAGCGCGCCTGGCTGGGGCGCACGGAACCCGGCAAGGGGAGCCGCGGGGCGGCAGCGGGGAGCGGAGGAGCAGGGGCCGCGGGGAGGCGAGCCGCCCCAAGGCGCACGAGTTGCCCGCAGCGAAGCCCCCATCCCGGAGCGCGGCAGAGGCGAGCCGCGCGGCGGAGGACCCGGGGCCGGCGAAGGAGCAGAGCCGCCGGCGCCCCAGCGGGCGGAGGGCGCTTGCAAGCCCCAGCCGGATCCCGCGGACGCGGGCTGCATCCCCAGCCCGGTTCCCCGGCCCCGCCTCGGCGCCCGGCTCGGCGGACACCATGCGCTGCGCGCTCCTGCTGCTCGTCCTGCTCCGCTGCAGGGGTAAGTGAGTGCCGGGCTCCTTCCCTGCCCGCTGGTGGCCGGGGACCGGGTCAGGAGAGCAGCTCTGGGGTGGGGGGCAGAGGGTCCTTCCTGCTGCCTGGGCAGCTCTGGACAGGCGCCAGCCCAGGGCTGGATCCCCCCCCTCCCCTTTCCTCCTTTCAGAGGGGCACCAGGCTGAGACCCAACAACTCATTTCATAGGTGGCACCGTCAGGGCAGCCGGGGGCTAAAGGGCACGGGGCTGCGGGTGGGGCAGGGCAGAGGGAAGCCCAGGGTGGGGGGCACCGCAGAGGAGGCCGCTGTGCTGGCTCCCGCAGCGGCAAAGCAAGTGGTCGTTTAGGAAGATGCTTCTCTCCCGCCTCGTGGCGCTCCTGAAGCAGGAGCCGCTGTTGACGGGCGTGCTGCGCATCCTGCAGAGCCTCCCGGGTTTGCTGAGCCCCCAGGGGAAATGACCTGCTCAGACAAACGGATGCTCACCGGTTGCCCTGTCTGCATAGTAATAACTTGCAGCTGTAGGGTGCTCTTCATCCCCGGGGACTGCAGAGCACTCAGTGATTGTTGCAGGGATCAGTTCACCCGGGCTGAAATGCAGGGGTCTGCGGGGTGGGAATGGAGCAGCTGTTTAGGGCAGGAAATGAAGAACACTGCTCCTGATTTGCATCTTACACCCCTTCCAGTTTCACGCTGGTATCACTCCACTGACCCGGCTGGAGTTGTTATTTTTTTACTTCTATTACAGTATGACCTAGACACTGACAAAGGGCTTCTCCCATCCACATAGCTGCTGCCTCTCGGGGAGGGGGAGTACCTACCCCGATGGGCGAAACTCTCCTGTCGGCGTAGGTAGCATCTTCTCTAAGTGCTACACGTGTAGACACGCCCTGAGAGACAAGCCCTTGCCCCGCAGACCCTACAATGTACGTGGACAAGATAGATAAAAGGTAGGAGGGACACAGCAAGTCCGTGGCAGAACCAGGAATAGAATTAGATCTCCCAACTCCTGGTGCAGTGCCCTTTTGCTTACCCCAGTTTACACTGGTGTGAGGGGAGCTGGAATCCGGACCACTCTGGAGGGGAATTTTATGAGAAGAAGTAATAATCCAGACCTGGATTCACCCAGAATTTTGGGCTTCCACACTCTTGTGAGAACTGCCAGGGGGTCTTTAATGGCCCCTAGGCACCAAGACCTTAGTTGTATGTCTCATCTGAAAAGGTGTGTTTAAAATATCCTCTTAGTGTGAATCATTTTTAAAGAAAAATAGTCGGAAAGGGAATCCACTCTTTGTCTAAAAGGGAGCAAGGGCAGTGACAGCCCAGGACTGGAATATTTCTTGATGTTAAGAGGGAGAAAGGATGCAAAAAAGTTAGTGAGGTCCTGCGCTAGGTGAACTCTGCCTGTCTGAGGGCTTGCCTTCACTGCTAAAAGAGCTGCTTTTTTACCTTGTGGAAACTATCCTGAGTTCGAAGCACAGTGGAGGTCAGCAGAGGGCTAAGGTTGAGTTCAAGGAGTTTAATCTCCTGTTAAAACTGAAGTTTTTACTTCAGGATATCTCCTGCCCAGTAGTTACCCCACGGTAAAAATCACCGCTTTTTTAGCAGAGAAGACAAGCCCTGAGTCAACAGGTGCAGGGTTGTCAGGCCATTATAAACGCAGACAGAGGCTTTCAAAAAATGATTTCTCTTGTTTAACATGAGATGACTAGGTCGAACTCTGATGGCAGTGTAAATTTGGAGTAACTCCACTGATGGTAATGCAGCCACTCACACTTTAGCCAGACAGAACCTGGCCCGGTAACATCTTGGGAGAATTGTTTTCCCCCCCTCCCAGGATTTCGAGTCAAATCCATTTTGAGTTGTATGAAGTGGACTTTAGGTTTAGGGCCATGTTGTGGGGTGATGATGGGGAGGGGAGGTGTCCTGATGTCTCCATTATGTTATCTGTCAAGTGATCCTGTTGGGGCTCTTCTTGGAACTCATTCAATTCTGCATAACAGTGTCTCCTTCCATAAGCTACCATGGTTAAGGTTTGAAATAAATCAACTCTAGATACTTCTATACTTTCCCTTGTATAGAAAGGCTGGATGATATATATATATATATATATATATATATATATATATATATATATATATATATTTTTTTTTTTTTTTTTAAAGGGCCAAATTGGCCCTTCCTCACATTAACTTCAGTTGGCACCCCTGATTACACCGTTTTATGCCAGTTGAGGATCTGGCCCACTGAGCTGTACCTAATTCCATAAGCAGAACCCGTTCTGGGTTATACTCCAGGAGCAAGGACCAGCGCGTGTCAGGAAGTTTGGCTGACTCTGTCCCTCGTTCTCCTAAAGGGGAAGAAATGGGGGAGGGGGATGTTAAATTAAAATGTGCAAGTTTTTGGAGCTTTAAAGGAAAAAACTCCCCCCAAAACCCTGGATACAACAAGAAGCTTGATTGCCCTCTACCATGTAGGTCTGTGCACAGGGGTTGTGAAATGCCGTCACCTGTGCATACGAGCGGACAGTTCTGATTGGGGACTGTTCTACCTTTGCTTCGCAGAGGTGGAAATAAATGACAGCC
This sequence comes from Emydura macquarii macquarii, assembly GCF_026122565.2. Classification (NCBI taxonomy): domain Eukaryota; kingdom Metazoa; phylum Chordata; order Testudines; family Chelidae; genus Emydura; species Emydura macquarii. The sequence continues at coordinate 5,113,649 of NW_027133607.1, read as the reverse complement.
CAGTGCACAAGGCGGCTCAGCATCAGGCCTATGGTGTTGCAGTTTTAAAAATGCACGGCTAAGGCTGTTTTACTATGCAAACTGGGCCTAATTCTGAGCTCACACCGGTGTGACCCACTGGCTTCAATGGAGCTACTCCTGATTTACACCAGGGTGAGTCAGATCAGAGTCCAGCTGGCACAGCATTCATCTTAACAAGGCATGAATCTTTATGCTGGATGACATTAAGCTTAATTGCCTCAAATTCAGGCAGTCTGTTGAGAAAGGCCCAAAGATGCCTGTTTCAGCATGTTCACAGGACACTTGTTGGATTGCGTTAGAGGATACAGGGGTGGTGGTTTCCTTGGAAGGAAAAATCTGACCCCTTTATTTTAAGGGTGGATAAAAAGAACCAAAGCCCCAAATAATCCTTAATGCAAATGGCAGGACCGGATCTTTCCTACAGGTCTGCTGTCTGCCTAATTCAAAGCCATCACAGTCCCGCTACCCAAGATTTAAACCCGTGTCTCTAAAACTCCCCCTCTTTAGTCCCAGAGTTGCAACAATCCCAAAGAAGCCACAGGCTGGTTCAGTCTAAGGGTCTGTGCGTGAACTGCTGAAACGTATAGAATGATCTCGCTTTTCATTCAAATATTCGTGATTATTTATTGCATTAGATGGAAGGGGCGACAGGCTCTGGGGTTGTACTCCTGATGCTGGGAGGGGTCAAAGCAGGAGAGTCTCCAGGGTACGGGCTGGACTAGGAACAAGGTGTGTGTGGTTTTTAACACATTAGCAGATGTGTGTTAACTAACACGTTAAAATCCGAATGTGGACAAGACAGGTGGTGGTTGTAACATGCGTGAGCTGGCAGAGGAAAATGTTGTGGGAGTTGGGGACTCAGGCATTCTGTCCCGGTGACGCGTAACCTTTGGCAAGTGGCTGAAATTGCACTGTGCCCTTGATTCCCCAGTAGTGAAATGGATACAATAATGGCACCCCACTAGGCTGTTTGGAGGCTTAATTCATGAATTGTTTGCAAAGCGCCAGGACGTCCTTAGATCAAAGGACCTGGAGCAGTGGGCCATAGCAGTGGTTTATTTTAATTCCAACGGGTTTGTTTGAAAGATGATGATGATTATTCATGCCAATGGCTGAAGTGTTGCTGTACACGGTTATTGTAAACACTGTAGAAGAGCCCGGCGCCTTGTTTGAAGCTCTGTGATGCTTTGGGGCTCCAGCCCCTGCGTTTGTGACATACGCCCTGTGGGGCTGGCGTATGTGGAGCTATGTGGCAGGCGTAGGAGATTCATCAGGGTCAGTGAGATCTCTGAGGCCGTGGAATAGTTCCCCTGTCACTTGTGAGATTAAAACCGGGGGCGCTTGCAATCAACAGATGGAGCCCCCCAAGAGCGGGTGGGGTGAGACCCACCCAACCTGGGAAATCCTGCAGGAGGAGGTTTGGTGCGGGCGAGCTATTTCCCCCTTCTGTGGCAGCACGATTCCTTTGAGAGCAGACCCACTGTACGTACGTGGAGGAGGCGGAAGTGTATTGGCAGAAGGGGACGGCACAGAAGATAGTGCTGGGCCCCATCATGATGATCTCCAGTGGAGAGATCCATGTGGGTGTAAGGGGAGGTGAGTGTGGGAGGAATGGCTGCCCCCTCTTCCCCTCATACCTCCGAGCCCCACTGATCAGGGGCAGAGGAGCATCTGCAGGATCAGGAAGAAGGAGGCGGCTGCTTGCCGTGGACCCTGGGTTTGGTCCCCTCTGATGGGAGCAGAGAGGAGTGCATGGCTCCCACGCCTCTGAGCCACTCCGCGGATTTGGGTGCAGTTGCATCTGCTCGTGGCAGCTCTGAATTTGGCTCCTCTTCATCGGTGGCACCCTCAGTCCCACGCAAGAGTCTCTGTCCATGGCCAGCAGCCGTCCCTGTGTCTGAAATCATCTGTTTACGCTGTCACCCAGCTGTCACCCTGTCAGTTTGCTCCCGTGCCAGCCCGGGAGGGGGAACCGCAGCTGCGTGCAGAGCGTGACTGTGCTCTTACAGAGCAGGGAAAACCAAGGCAGGCTGGGGGGCAGGGGCCACTGTGAGCCTCAGCTGAGATGTTGCACCCTTTAGAGCTCAGTGAGGGCTGCCCCTGGAAGAGAGCCAGCCTCGAGCATGGGAGGGCACTGGGGGGAAGGGGCCAGATGCCCTACTCATTCGCCCCAGGATCATTGTAATGAACAGGCTAGCGTGCATGTGCAGTGCTGCCCTCTGCTGGGTGGAGCTGGAAAGGCCCAACTGCATGTCCTAGGCCCCGTTCACCTAATAGAGATTTGCCTTTTACATCACATAGATGAGGATTATGCTTCTGGAGCAGGAGGAGGATCTGCCTTCTGTCTTTGCTGCCCCCTGCCTTGCCACTCCTAACCCCTCCCAGCACTGGGACCTGTTCTACTCTCTCCTTTCTCAGACCACCTTTATCTCCTAAGCTGTACCACCCCCTTCCTTGCCGCTAACTTCTATCTCAGTGGCCAGACCGGAAGGCTGATTGCATGGGGAGATCAGAACATCTGTGCTGGGAGTCACTCATGCTGCTCCTGGCTAGGTACAGATCAGCTAAGATCCAAGCATCCTGGGACAGTTAAGAACTTGCAGAAAGGAGGCTACAGACCCAGTCAAATTACACACGCTGTGTGTGTGTGAGAACATGTCCTGCCATCTTGCTCTGCTCACTGAAATCCTGGCAGCTTTTCCCTTTTACATGCTTGCCCCATTGTCTTTGTTTTCTAAGAGCCTATTTATACCTATTGCTCCTGTTGCTGCCCTCGGTAGCTTTTGCCATAATTAACCACTTTTCCATGTAGAAAAATTGTTTCTGAATTCCTGTAGTGCCTGCCCTTTCCTTTGGAAAGAATTCACAACCCCACCCTCTTGTTATTTTCATTGACGCGGACGCAAATAGCCCTGGGGTTTTCTATTGTCTCCGTTCCCCCTCTTGTGAATTCTGTGCACCTCCAGAGGTTATCTCTTAATCTTCCGTTTTCTGCTGAATGGTGACCTAGTTTCTTTAGCTTTATTGAATTGCTAAGATCCTGGAGTATCTAAGTCACTTAGGTTTTCCCTCCCTGGCCACGCTCTCTTATATGATAAGCTGAGCCGAGCTGCATGCAGCGTGCACCTCATTAATGATATCTACCTGCTGTTGAATCTTGTGTGCAACCATCCATGCAACAAAATTTCCTGTGTCAGGGAGGGACACCAGGCTATCTAACACTGAGTGGGCAGGACCCAGCTGTGTTATAGGCACGTTATGGAATCTCATGATATGGCTATAGCATGGACTGGTGCTTTGCACACAGGCAAGACTAAGCCACGTTATAGCTGTGTCCCGATGCAATACATTTGGCTTTGCAGATGGGCTCTTAGCGTAATATCACAGTCAGCAGCTGCGCCAGGTTATTTTTCTGGTTTCTCTTGTGACGTTCTTTGCAATAACTTAATATTATAGAGAAAGTAAATTGGGCATCCCTCTTAGCCCTTTATCCTAATACAAGAACAAGAGGGCAGTCAATGACATTGAAAGGCAACAAATTTGAAACTGGTGAAAGGTAGTACGTTATCACAGAACCTAGCCACCTGTGGAACTCACTGCCAGGGGAGTCCATTGACCCATTATAGAAAGGATTAGACACGGATATTGAGCACATCCACAGTTACATTAGGTAGGATAACAATGATGAGCATAAGCCAATCTCACCCTGACAGGGGTTAGGAAGAAACTTCTCCAATTTCCATTACAGGGATTTCAGCACATTCTTAGATACCTGGTGCTGGTTCATTGTCAGAGACAGGAAAACGGCGTTAGACGGGCTGCTGGTCTGATCCGCTTTGGTAATCCTTATTTTAAAATCTAGCATTTCTCCACTGCATTGTTGCCTGAAGCCAGATATGACCTCCATTTGGAGTTGATTTGCTCTGTCTTTTTGTTTGTTGTTTCCTCGCCAACCCCTTTCCACAGTGTTCTCATCAGATTTGTCCACTCTCAAAACTAACTCTTTGTGGTTATTTATATACAAGACACTGACTGTTGTGGCTGCCCCACCGCCTCTCCCCCCCACACCTGCTGCCTTCCCCCTGCTTTGGATAACTGCCCCCCTCTGATTGTTTTGCCATTGCCAGGATTTTCCCCTTTACATTTTAAAGGGGCAGTAAGTGCCACTGAAAGTTGCGGGTGTGACGGCCTGGAGATTGACGCTCTCTGTTTAGCCAAAGAGTGGGCAGCCACAGGGTAAGTTTCCCTTCTGTTGCCCTGCTAACATGCCTCATCTTTAACCTGGAGGGACCGTCCGGGCGGCTGATCCAGGGCTCAGTGCTGGCACGGACAGATTGCCAAGCCTTGTTAACTTTGTTTTATTTTTTGGCTGCACTGCACCTTTAGTTTCCTAAGAGTTTGCGGGAGGAAGCAGCCATCTTGTGGTTGGTTCAGGTGCAGCTTGTTCCGGAGGAGCCGCTGAGCTGTTAGTCGCTCTTGGGGAGACTAATTCTGGTCTTGCTCGTTTCATTGTTTTGTTTTTTTTCTCCTCTTCATGCAAAGCACTGAGTTTGTGGTAGCACTTTGTGTCGGAAGAAAGAACACTCCTTTTGTGACTTTCAAAGTTCGTTCTTCTCGGGGTGGGGGTTTGTGGTGTGGACACGTCTCTGCAAAACGAACGTTGTCGAGATCAGCGAGAGCTGTCAGAGAATCGCAGGTGTTCTTCCCTCCCGGCCTAGGCTGGAGTTGAACCGGCCACCTAGAAGTGCTGGAGTAACCAAACCTCCGAGCCAGCTAGTCCACATCTGCAAGTGTTTCCTGTCTGTAAGGGTGTCTTTATGTTGCAGTTAAAAACCCGCGGCTGACCTGGGCCAGATGGCTCGGGCTTGGGCGAAAGGACTGTTTAACTGCGGGGTCGACGTTCGAGCCCAAACTCTAGGACCCTGGGAGGGTGGAAGGGTCCCAGACCACAGGCTGCAGCCTGAGCCTGAACTTCTACCCTGTAATCAAACAGCCCCATAGCCTGCTCCTGAGAGGGGCTGACGTCCAGCTACTCCCACCGAAGACGATGGGATTTGATAGCACCTCACAGGAGCAGCCCCTACCCTCTGTCAATCATGAGCTCAATTTAAAATCCAGCTTCTTTTCCCTTTACTAAATATTCTAATTTTGTCCCTTCCCCCAGCCTCCTCGGCTACTGGAGTGAGGCTTTTCTAATTCTCTTGCTGCTTCCTTCTTTATTCTGAGGCGCAATTCACCTGTGCCTGGGGCGGTGTCAACTTTTAATAGTTCTAATTGCATAATTCTCTTCTTTAGTGCTGTGCTAAAGCCTCTCAGTCTTTGCCTCTGCCCTCCAGGAATATGTATCCCTGCTTAAGAACAGTAAGAGACTGGTGGGAAATTCTCACTGTGTATTCTAGCGGGAGTGCAAGCAGTAGCGCTCGTTAAGGTTTTTCTAGGTGTGGACATGACCACATTTTCAGTTGCTCTTTCGCTTTTTGAGCTGGAATTTTTCAGGCCTGGTCTCTGTCTGAAGGTGAATTACTTTGGCGAACTGGAGCCAAAATGGATTAGCCCTTTTGGAAGGTTGGGAAATGATGAACTTTTCCATGGTGACAAAGTGGGAATGTTCTTAATGTTCTGTCTGCCTACTGTGTGTGTGCCTCAGTTTCCCCAAGTGTTACTCAAGTATCTAGGTGGTGGGTTAAGAGGGTGTGATCATTGCAGAGACCCTTAGAGAACAGGTGTGACTGTTGTCTGGCTGCCTGGGTGTAGACAGTGGCTGATGTCCTCCCACCCTGTATCTACCTTGTCTATTTAGATTGTAAGCTCTTTGAAGCAGGGACCGTCCCTCACTCTGTGTCTGTCCAGTGCCTAGCACAATGAGGTCCTGATCTCGGTTGGTGTTTCTAGGCGGTACAGCCATACAAAAAAATAATAATAACAAAATGGCCAAGACTAGGTGTTTAAATTTGGCAAGGAGCTAGCCCTCACTGAGGATGAGTACCTCAGTGGAGTTGCTCCTAATTTACAGGACGGTGAGTGAGTGGAGACTCAGGCCCAATGGAATTACACCATGTCAGACCAGTGACGTTGGAATCAGGCCCCATACCTACAATGCACAAGGTGGCTCTGATGTTGCCTGACTCTGGGGTCCTTAATGTCTTTTTAAATGTAGTTATTTTTTGATGGAATAATGCAGAGTCCACAAGTATGTTTCAGCTACTGACAGCACTAATACAGTAAAAATGGAGCCCCCCACTGCCTCCATCCTTAGCACCTTTTGAGGGTCTATTAATAATTTCTGTTTAATATTTATTACAGACACTCTTAAGGGGCTCTTCACCGCAGTATTTGGGTGCACTCACACCCAAGTTTAGTACAAAGAGTGACCTCCACGGAGGAGCAGACCTGGCCCTTTAAAAATCTGCCTCCCCTGCAGGGTGAATTCTGTTCACTAACATTGAGCTTCTGTAGAAAAGAAGCACCCTTCCTACCCAGTTTTTAAAGGGACAGCACTGTAGCTCTCCTGCCTCTTCCCTTTCAGAGGCTCTTATGAGAAGGCTCATTTTCCAAGTGGAGATGGGACCGCAGCCCAGAACATCTGCCCAGGACTCGTGCCCGGGCTAGTCTCTTTGGTGGACGCTGGTTCCACAACTACAAAAGCTCTCCGCTAGCCTGTGTGAGATGTACCCTGTGGTCTGTGCAGGCTGAATGCAGCTGCCGTTCTGAGATGCAGGGCAAGAAGCCGTCACTGAGATAAATGGGCATCTGGCCCAGCTAAGTCTTTTGTGGGTGAACCCAGGAACTCGATTTGGACTCAGCCCTGGATGGGCATGCACTGGGGAGGGCAAAGCCCCGGGGTGATGTGTTGTGGATGGCCTGCGTCGCTTAGCAGGGGGGCTGCTGTGTGCCAACCCTGCTGGAAGTGCCATGTGGCTTTCATGCCCAGCCCGAGGTATAGAATTCTGCACAGAGCAGCTTGGAGGTGACAAAGGTGTGGATCGCTGTAGCTAGGGTTCCCCTGGCAAGAGAATGGAGCAATGTCCTGGCCAGTTATAAATGGACTGGAGCTGTTATGTGGGCATCCAGGATCAGGGCATGTTGCCTTCAGTTGAGGGGGAGGTTACGGACTGTCAGATCCTCTGTCTAGATTCCCTGGCTATCTAGATGTGGCTCCTTTATAGTGCATTATGCTTATTTCTTTGTATCGTGGTGGTACCTCTGGGTTTGGGCCCCATTGTGCTCAGTGCTGTATGATCCCCTAAACAGCAGACATGACGCAGCTCTATATGGCCACAAGCCAAGAGAACGCCCGTGGTGTGTCGCAGATGCTGGTGACAGCTTGGTGACCGTACTTCAGGGTGCAAAGAGAGGGCAAATGAATTATAAAAATTATCTCTGTGCCATTTACTGTAAAACACAGCACTCAAAGGGCCTGGAGCAGGCTATGGGCACGATAATGACTCAGAAGAGGTATCTTTATTTTCAAGAGCTGGCAGCCAGCGTGCAGGAACATCTGCTTCTAGAATCCAAAATAAAGCGTCTGGTGAAAGAGAATAGGCTGTGATACTAACTCTGGCTTTGTTCCCCTTGGATGCAATTTGGCTTTCAGTGCCTATCAATTTGTATGTAATTAATCTCAAAGAGTAGATGGCCCCTCTGTTTAATTCCAGCCCTCTGCTACTTTTGGTAGATGCTGTGGATTTGTTTCCCCTCACAGAGGTGTAATTCCACTGGCGCCCTAGGAGTTCATTTATTGCAGCGTAAGCAACAGTGGAATTGGGCCTGTGTCTTTTATGTTGGGGATAGCCATTTTAATAAAGGAGAAGATGTGTCCTATAGTTGGGTCAGCTCTCATGATTTTATTGCAAGTGCCACAATTTTAGTGTTTTTTCCTTAAAGCCCCAGCTGCTGGAATCATGGTATTGCAGCAGAATCACAGCTTTCATTTAAAATAAAGTGAATTTCTAGTCCTCATGATTGCAGAGAAAAGCTTGAAAATTTGAAACAAGTTTGCCCTAACATCTGAAAAACCAAAAGGCAAATGAAAAGAACCCAGTATTTATTTATTTTGTTAAATCTCATTATTTTTGAACATTTGAGGTTGGCAAAACTGCATCCAGAATTTCCCAATGGTTGGCTTTTCCTTCTGTGTGCTTAGTGCATTTATCATTCTCATGAGCATGGCAAACCTTGCACTGTGGCAAATGAGCCATATTTTTGTTCTTCTGAAAAAAGAACAATTGACCGCAAGGGACTTCACGAAGGTAGTGAGTGTGTGTAAAATCCATGTGTGGTGAAGCTGTGTCTCTAATTTGTGTGCGCCATTGCTATGATTGCATGCCAAGGAAACCACAGACTGCATTCCGGGAAGCGACTGTGTTGCTGATACAGAAGGCAACAAACGCTCTTTGCATATGAGGATTGCGAGGTAATTTACAAATATTAGTGTATTGATCCTTGCGACATGCCTGCAGGTTAAATAAGAATTATTGTCCCCGTTTTACAGATGGGCAAACGGAGGCAAAGAGTGGGGACATGACCTACTTAAAATCCCACAGTGAGTAAGAGGCAGGAGTAGAATGCAAAACAGCTAGCTTCCAGCACCCTGCTCTGATCACTAGCCCTGGTTGGTAACCCTACGACTAGCCCTATGAACTAATCAGAATGTTTTCTTCTAGGCCCCTACTCTCCTTGGCAAATTCCTTTAATATGTGTTACTTCATTTGCATGAAACAGTCAGGTAAATACAGCACATTTGGCTTCCCTGGTGCCACAAAACTTGGCTGACCCAGAACCAAGTCAGAGGAGTGAAGCAATGAGGTCTAGCGGTCTGAACAGTGGGCAAGAAGCGAAGAGCTCCTGGGTTCTCTCACTGGCTCATATTGTGGCCTTAGTCAAATCACTCAAGATTTCTGGACAAGTCAGAGTAAGCTCTCTGTGTCTCAGATTCCCAGGCTGTAAACTGGGGGTAATAATGCTTGCTCACTTTTTCAGGGTGGTGCTGGAGGGATTAGGCCGTTAAAGTGTGTTCTGACGATGTTAGTGGCAGAGTGATAACCTAACTGGCCCAGTCCTCACAAGATCAAGGCTCTATTGTTGATCTGGGAGAGGCTCACTGTTCTTTCATGAATCGCTGTACAGTTGAGCAAGGGGTGTTAGACTGGTTTAGAAGCCATAGTAGGGCTTGGATTTTCAGGGTCTCCACTGTTCCTGCTGATTAACTCCTGTGCAGAAAGACGGCAAAGTGGATGGAGAATTCTACCTGTCTCATTTGGTAGCATGTTCCATCCAACTTGCGCACGTGTAAACGGGGCTGCGAGGCAATGGAGAGTCAGACATTTTGAAGTGAATGAAGTGTGCCGGATTCTCCTCTCATTTACACCAGTGTGAATCGAGAGGGAGTTAGTGAAGTTGGTGGAATTACATTAGTATAAAAACCAATGCACTAGTAATTCCCACTGAGATCAGTGGAGGGAGGTGTCTTGTATCTTACAGTGGGACAATCAGGGTTATAATGCCAAAGGGCCATATGCTGCCTCCCAAGTTGATTTCATTGGGTTGGACAGTGGAGGGAACTTGGTTTGAAGTCATTAACAAGATTTGCCCTTTCTCCATTGTTTAGAGGCATATTAAATCTATGCACGAGTTATTATCACAATTTAGCAGGAAGCCTGTTTGTCAGGGGATTGATTTAAGTGGCTTTTACTGTACGGGGTCCGGGTGCACCTTGATGAAAGGAAAATGATTGGTTTCTGAATTGCTTAACAGAAAGGAGTCATATAAATATAAACATTTTGAGAAATCGTCTGAAGATTTTCTCTTTGAAGCATAACATCAGGGTGTTTTTAATAGCTCTGCACAGCAGAGTGCAGCGTGAGCAATCCCAATGTGTATCCAAAGGAAGGGTAATTTGGGAACTTTAAACAATGTGACCTCATTATTTTTATTGACTAAGGCAAAGGGATTATTTTAAGGGTGGCCACTGTGTGTTATCTATAGCAGCAGTTCTCAAACTCTGCGGGCGGGTTCTCCTAAGGGGGTACGAGATGGATCGTGGGGAGGCACCATGGGCAGAGTTTGAGGGAACATGGGCGGGGCAATGTCCCTCCAAACTTATGGTGATGAAGCCGTCTCCCTCTGCTGGGTGGGGGGCCGGGCTGAGAGCGGGGCCAGGCGGCAGTGGGGACCCCGGCGCCTCACATGGGCAGACCTGGGCAGGTGTTGGGGGCAGGGGACCCTTAGGAGGGGAGCAGAGGCGAGGGGGAAGCTGCTGCGGGTGGTGAGCCTGGCGCTGCTGGCGGAGCATGGGACAGAGCCGGTCCAGCTCCGCACTTTGCACAGCGGCTTCCATCTCCGGTCAAGCAGCCACCACCACCTCCCGCAGCAGCAGCCCCCCACCGCTGCCGCTCGGTGCTGCTGCCCGAGGATAATCCCGACGATGAGGTGTGATTCTCCCCGCCACCGCCATTTTCTCTGGCGGGTCACACCGGGCTCTGAAGCTGTGCGGGAGCTGCTGCTCCTCCTTCCCCCCCAAAAAAAATTAATCAGTCAAACTCTGCCTATGAGATGTAGGCCCTGGTTTTTTTTCTGACGGTGGGGAGGGCGGGGGTTGGAGGAAGGGGAGGCACAATTGTTACACAAGTCCACGGGGGGGCTCCATTTAGAAAGTTTGCAAACTGCGGATCTATAGCAGTGGCTCTTGACCTTCTAAACTACCGTACCCCTTTCAGGAGTCTGGTTTGTCTTGCGTATCCCCAAGTTTCACCTCACTTAAAAACTACTGGCTTACAAAATCAGACATAAAAATACAAAAGGGTCACCGCACACCGTTAGTGAAATATGGCTTCTTTTCTCATTTTTCCCATATCATAAAATCAATTAATTGGAATATAAATATTGTACAGTACTTACATTTCAGTGTGTAGTACATGGAGCAGTGTAAACTGGCGTTGCTAGTGCTTTTCATGTAGCCTGTTGTACAACTGGGCAAATGTCTAGATGAGTTGATGTACTCCCTGGAAGACCTCTGCGTACCCCCACGGTTATGCGTATCCCAGGCTGAGAACCACTGGTCTATAGCAAAGTTATCAAGGCAGTGTAGACCTTGTCTAGACAAACAATATAGGTAAAGTGGTACAGCCCCTCTAGCCTGGATGCAGTTATGCTGGTATAAAAGTGCTTATAGTGGTGTAGCTAGTCTCATAGGAGAAGGGCAATAAGCTATACTGGTATAAGGCACCTTTATATTTGTATAATTGCCTGCATACCAGGGGGTTTGTACTGTCACCAGGATAACTAATGTTATCTATTAATGTAATATATGCCATCATGTGCCAGCAATGCCCCTCTGCCAAGTACACTGGCCAAACCGAATAAATGGGCACAGATCAGACATAAAAAATGGTAACCTCCATAAGCCAGTCGGAGAGCACTTCAATCTCCCAGGACACTCTGTAGCTGACTTGAAAGTTGCCATACTTCTACAAAAAAACTTCAAAAACAGACTTCAGTGAGAAACTGCAGAGCTGGAACTCATCTGCAAACTTGACACAATCAGACTGGGTCTGAATAGGGACTTGGAATGGTTCTCTCATTACAAGAAGTAATTGTCGCTGTTCACACAGTCTCACCTTCTAATCAAAGATTGTGAATAGGCTGCATCTACCCTAACTGAACTGACTCTGTTAGCACTTGCCCTTCCCATTGCTATGTTTCTCACCCTTGGACGTGTGTGTGTGTGTGTGTATATATATATATGTATGTATGTATGTATGTATATATATATATATATACCTCCTATCTGTGGTTTCCACTTCATGCATCTGACGAAGTGGGTTGCAGCCCACAAAAGCTTATGCCCGCAGAAATTTGTTAGTCTTTAAGGTGCTGCAGGACTCTTTGTTTTTGCTGTATAACTATATTGGTAAAATTCACATCTCTAACCAAAATAGTTATACCGGGACAGGCCTTCTGTTAGTTAAAGGCCCTATCAACATGAGCCTTGCATATTATTTGTGGATGTGAATGCTGCTGGCATCTGACTGCATTATTAATGATGTGTTTGGGGAGCCTGCCACCGGTCAAAGGCTTTTTAAAAAAGATTATTATTTAAATCTAAATGAAAATGCTCTTGCCTGACCCCTCTGCTCACGGGAAGAATGTGTAAAACGGCGTTCACTTGGATCCTGTTCGTTTCCCTTTTGTGCTTTGCTCAGCACTAGCTGGGAGACTGGAGCAGTCAGTTTCACTGTCCCTGTCCTTTTCCAGTGCTTCTGCACTGCACGATGCTGTCTGTCATCTTGTGCTTCTGGAGTCGGATTTGTTTGCTCCCTTTGGCCTTTCCTTCACTCGGGGAGAGGAGGGATGAAGGTGGGTTTCTAGCCCGAGCTAACTAACACGAGGTGAAACCCCAGTGAAGACACGGCAGTTTGTCATCTTCACACAAGTTAGCGGGGCAAGGCAAATCCTCGTTTACCCCATTGTCTTTAACGCGACCTGCTAATTCAGAGCTACAAGGTGCACTGTCATCACTAGGGTTTTACCTTGTGTCACTTGACGTGAGTTAAGGACAAGCAGCCGTGTATCCGTGATATCAAGGGCACATAAGTACATGGATCAGTGTTTCCCAGAGTGTAGGGAGGGATATTCAAAGGACTAGCTGGGGGCAGGGGTGTGGAATGCCGGCAGTGGAAGTTTCCCCCTTGCTACCCTGCTTGCCTGGTAGAGGGGCACAGTGGGGCAGTTGGTGTTGTTTTCTTGAAGGGTGACTCGACTTGCCATAATTTCTCAAATGCTGATCTAGATGGCTGGGGCCAGGTTCACCACCGCCTTGCGTTGTAACACGGTACCAGATCAGACAGCACTGCTGTAAATGGCTGCGCAGGATGCAGGGCAGGGTAGTCAATAGGCAGACCGTGGGCCAAGTACGGACTGCCAGCTGGTTTGGAATGGACCGTCTGGGGGGTGTTGGCAGTGAGTGCAAAGGGCAGGGAACTAGTGCAGGTAGAAGAGTGACGGGCTGGGGGGAGCTGAGGCTGCGGGGGAAGCTGGAGGAGCAGCTGGGGCTTGTGCTGTCAGTCCTGGGGGTGCGGGGGGATGTTGAGCTGTCAGCCCCTAGCAGCTGCTCCCCTGCCAGCCTGGGAAGTGGGAGGGGGACCCACTGCACCCCCCCACCTACCTAGGGAGGGTGAAGAACCCTAAGAGGAGCAGAGGAGAGGCTGGGAGGGCTGAACTATGGCCTGGGGGCTGTAGGGGCCTGATGGTGATGGGGGTGGTGGTTGATGGGGTGGAGGGGCTATATTGATGGTGGGTTCTAAGCAGATGGGGTGAGCGCTGGGAGGGAGAACTGAGGGTGGTGGAGGTCAATGAGGTGGGGGGGGCTGAACTGATAGGGTGGCGATGATGGGGGCTGAACCGAGAGGGGGCTGAATTGAGGGGGATTGGGTGGGGAGGGCTGGGAGACAGGATTAACTGCTTGGCAGGGGACGGGCAAAGGCAGGGGTGAGAGCTCCTGCAGCAGGCGCCAAAACCATCTTACCCAGTACATGTGGGACAGTCACATGCGCACACCCTGGGGATGGGCAAGGGGAGCTCAAAAATCAAGGGACTGACCTAAAGCACAGAGTGTAATAATTTTTTTGAAATCTCTTTTTTGGGGGAGAAGGGGTCAGTCTCGTGTTTTTTTTTGATCTCTTGAAGTTGGCAGTACTGAAAGGCGGTCACAGACCTCGCAAATAACATTGAAAGTTTTGAATCTCTGTCCGTCTGTCTAGATGCCTGTGATTTTCTTTGACAAAACCAAAGTTAATGCTCTCTGTAAATTACAGACAACTGTTTTAAGTTTGGAATTTGTTTTGAAGTGTTTTGTAATGCTCATGTTTGCATCGATCTGACATTTTAGCTATGTCCTTTCTCAAAGTCTCAGCTGTAATTTATTACATCTTTCTTGGAGGTTGTTTGTAGGTAATTCAGTGGCTTGATTTTAATTTTTCATTTAATGCAATACAAAATATAAGCACTAGGGAATGCCCAGCATTGTATGTGTTTGTTAAACAGGGGCACTTGCAGTGTGAAAAACGTTTCTCTGGAGTCTGGAACTTGACTATACCTTGACCAAGAAATTAGGACCTTGACAAAAAACAATTGACTCCCCCTGGTGTAAGGCAATGGAGAGCTGGACTCTAAGGAGGGAGACCTCCCTTGAAAAACTCAGCTGCTGAGTATTCAGCAGATGGCACGCTTCCTTCTGGGGGTGTCCTAAATCAGTGCCCTGATGTGGTGTGAGGGGTCATTGTCATGTTGGTAGTTCGGTAAAGGTGCATTTCTGCTCATAACTGAACCGGTGCCATAGCATGACTTAGGACCTCTTTGCTGAAGGTGCTTTATCTTCCCAATATAAAACAGGCCTGCTCACTTGAGGTCCCGTGAAGCAGGCACAGCATCCTAGCCACAGTCCAGTTTGGATAAGTGCATTTCCTTAAATTATTCCTGCCAGGGAGCATGATCTAGTGGCTAGAGCAGGGAAATTGGAGTTAGGACTCAAATCACTTAATCTCTCTGTCCCTTGGTTTCCCCATCTGTAAAACTGGATAAGAACAATACTAAACTACTTCTCCAGGGTGCCGTGCAACTCAGTTAACGTGTGTTGGGAGCATCTGATGGAAGGTGTTTCAGTTATTTATGCTGCACGTGTGTGGTGCTCAAGGAGAGGAAGTTACTCAAGCTAAAGACGACTGGAACAAAACATGGGCGAAACAGTATCTGGCCTCGTGTTTTGTGTGAGCTCTGAAAGAAGGAATCCCACCCTGTTTGGTGACCCGAATTATTGTTCCGAACGCTCTCTTTTGCACGTAGCATATTTTTCTAGTTGTCAGGAGTTAATGTGAGCCCACGCTGCAGTGACTAATGAAGGCCACTGGCAAGAAACAAAGGCAGAAAGTGCAGAGAGAGAGAGTGTGCATGTATAAAGTATTACTTATACTGTTCAGCCCACCTCTGTGACTGCTTCTGACAGGAGAATACTTTGTCTTTCCGAGGCTGGCTGTCTAGTCACAGCTCCAGGAAAGAAAAGGCAGCTGGTGTGAGAGAGATGCCTGCGTCATTTGAACCAGTGATTCTTCCTTTATGGAAAAGTCTGCGGAAGCTAATAAAAAAATAGAGATTTAAAAATCATTCTGTAGCACATAGTTTTCTACTATGTCCCTGCTTTGGAATCTATTGGATGGTTGAAAACACCCGATGGAAAGATCTCCTTCTCTATTAAATTCTATAGGTTGGTTGAGTAATTTCTATAGAAGCCAATGAAATGACTGTATAATCCTATTAGTTTCCCTATTAATTAAATTTTATTATCCGAACTGTGAAGCCCTTCCTCTTGCTGGTGAGCTAGTAGTAAAGAAGTCACAATCTGACCACCTGGCACTCTTCCATAAAGACCTATCCCTTCTCTTCCCATAACAAAGTGATCTTGTCATGTCCCATCAGCTGAGTATACTGATAATTTGGTACGTGAATGGAACATTGCAACAGTGACAGCTGTGGCATGATCACCGTTTTGGTACAATATCAACTCAGAGTCCAAACCCAGAGCCCTTTCTCTGTGACTAGCGAACATTTGTGTGCCCCTGGAATCTGAAGAATTTAGACCATTTATTCCCAATGAAGGTAGGGAAAGTTTTCGGGTTTTTTAATGCTCATCATTTCAGCACTTCGTGTCCAAGTGCCCTGGATCTGTAGTTGGTCTCGCATGGGTGCAATGGTGTTTAAAGAAGAGAGAAGGAGTTTTTCCTGAGTCTATCTTAGATTACTTTGCTGTGGAGGAGGATCCAAGCTCAGTCTTACTGTAGCAGTGAAGACCCAGCTTCTCATGCTTGCAGCATTGTGTGACATCACTGTAGTCCTACCTGGTCATGGATTGGTTACAATACATTTAAAATCCTCTTTCCTGCTAGGGCCCGAGTTCGGGATTCTGCATTTTCCCCAACAGGTAGATGACATCACAAAAGCCTGAGAAGCCTGAAGGGGATGTTCTGCCCTTGGTGCCTGCCATGTTCTCTCCTGCCAAAGGGCAAATGAAGCGCCCTGAACTCAGGTCTTGGCAGGTAGGTAAAAGGGGAAATGACCTTACACTACATTTTAAATCTATGTAGTTGAACAATATTGTGACCACCTAGGAACTTCATGTAGCAGCGGGAACAAACTCAGTCCTTGCTGGTCCAAAAAAGCACAGGGTCTGTCATTTGAGATAAAGGGGAATCTCCATAAGCTCTTAACAGTATAGGGCCTAGGACACACAGCTGCGTAGTCCTGAGTCCAGTTAGTAGAGGACAGTAATGCACACATTTACTGCTTGATTACAGAGAAGGGGCAGGTCAGCAATGCTGTACCACAGGTTGAGAAACTATGGCCTAGGGTAATCCTGCCATCCTGGCTCCCATGAGAGTAGGCCTGGCCTGGTAAGCCCCTACTGCCGTGTACTCCCTGAAGGCCAGGCTGGCATGCTCCAGGGGGCCCCTGCGCTGGCAGCCCTGTGTGTGGCTCTGCGTGGTAATGAAGGCCTCAAGCCCATTTCACATTGTTTCTAAAAGAAGAGAACAAAACCAAACCCTCCAGGCCCGTCTGAGCCCAGCTCCCCCCACTCAGCCGTGTTTGGATGCAGCCCCCGGCCTCCCGCCTCCAGCGCTGCAGAAGAACATTCCCTCTGGCAGCCTGACATCTAAAACGCTGCCTTTTAACCCAACAATCCGGGATCCTTAAGTAGCCCATCTCGATAAGTGACACATCCTCCGCTCCTCGCTGGGGAGAGGCATCTTTCAACGGGAACATCTTCATCAGGCAGTCAGCAGTTGAAAGCAATCTTCTCCTCCAAGAGAACGGTGTACTTCTCCTCACCGTAATTACCAGCTCGGGGACTCCTACTGCCTCGCCACTGCTGGAAGCCTCTGTAGCTCCCCCGTCAGCACAGGAGCCTGGCGTTCTGCCTACGCAAAGTCACGGCAACCCCACGTCAGAGTCATTGCCAGTTGAGCACGCAGCTCGAATCCTGCCCATTTGTGCTGGCAGATTTTGACGTTGCTACAGCACCAACTTCTGGTTAGTTCACAGGCCACCTCCTGCCATCCTTACTCAGTTTTGTACTCCGGCAAAGCTCCCGCTAGGAAGGTGGCCATGTTGGAAACTTCCCAGGTGGCGGCTTTCCCAATGGGAGTGTTGTCTGAGTAAGGGTTTCAGGGCCTATAGTCGCCCATCCCACACCAAAGCCCTTTCTGTGGGGGACTTGTACCTAAGGATAAGGTTCGCCAGGTTGTAGCTTCGATGTGGCAGGCCTTAGCTATGGGCTACGCAGGTGATCATCTAGGGCGCTGCATCTGAGGAACCAGCCCTCAATGAATGGCTCTTCTTTGACTGTCAAGCTTCTGCTGACTCGGAAAATAGGTGTTCTCCCCGTTGCTGCATGTTCTTGTCCGACAGGCTCTCCTTGGGACTTGGTGCCATCCCAGAGTCCAGTGCCTGATGGTTCCTGTTTCCTCTGAAGCACTGGTGTAACCAGCTCACAGGAATCTGGGACGCCTCAGCGGAAATGGCCCGGAGAGAGGAAGGGGAGGTTGATGGGGAGGAGTGGGGCACAGGGGTTGGTGGAAGATGTATAATAGCTTCTGTCATTTCCTAGGATACTAATGCATGTGGGGCCAATCCTGACAGGAGATGGAGAAACTGGAGAAGCTGTCCATACAGCTGGCATTCTCTCAATTGCCAGACAATACTATAGCGTTGTCAGTGTGTGTGTGTGTATGCGTGTGTGCATGAGGGGGTGGGTGTCCAGGAGGACAGGAAGAAATGCATGTAGGAAAGAGAATCATTTCCAGAGGGGTAGCCGTGTTAGTCTTTATACAGCAAAAACAACGAGAGTTCTGTGGCACTTTAAAGACTAACACATTTAATTTCAGCAGGCATAAGCTTTCATGAGCCTCAGCTCACTTCCTCAGATGCAGTAGGTAGAAATGATACAGCAAATAGATAGCATATAGGAGGCATCATATACATATACAAGCGCATAGAGAACAATGGGGTAGGTGGATAAAAGCCGGGTACTTGAGGCCTAATGACAACCATTGAGTAGGAGGTGAGAATGGGTGATCAAAGCAATTTACCTCTTGTAATGAGAGAGCCATTCCAAATCTCTGTTTAAACCCAGTTTAAATGTGTCAAGTTTGCAGATCATTTCTAACTCAGCAGTTTCTCTTTGAAGTCTGTTTTTGGAGGTTTTTTTAATCGTTTTTTTTTAATCATTTACATTATCTTGGAGAAAAACACAGGCCTGGATCCTGAAAGGCATTTAGGTATTTCACGCCCACTGAAAGCAATGGGAATGAGGTATCTAAATGTCTGAGGATCTGGGCCCTATTTCCTTTGTTCTACCAGCTGTGAAGTTTATCCCTTGGTGGCTGACTGCTGTGTGTAATCAGGTAGTCAGTCGACGTTTAAGACAAGGCACAGCTACTCAGCAGTGTCAGGGGACTGGGGCTGGGATCGAGACTTTTCATTCCACTGATCATATCAGAAACGGAGATTATGGCTGTGCAGGGTTCTCAAACTGGGGGTCGGGACCCCTCAAGGGGTCGCGAGGTTATTATGGGGGGAATCGCGAGCTGTCAGCCTCTGCATGCCGTGGCTGCAGCTGTCAGCCCAGTGCTTGGCTGACAGCTAGAGCCCTTCAGAGGTGGGCAGCCGGAGAGCAGTGGCTGCTGGCTGGGTGCTTTGAAGTCAGTGCCACCCCCAGCCGCAGGGCAGAAGTAAGGGTGGCATGGCATGCGGGGGCTCGTCACTTTTTTGGTGGGAGATCGTCACAGCCTGAAATATTTTCAAAGGGAGTCCCAGGAAAAAGAGAACCCCTTTCTTAACTGGGTTTTTGCAACCAGCAAACTTGCATGTCCCATGAGCGACTCTTCAACTTCAGTCAGTGCATTCAGGCTGTGTCTGATCTCATAAGCAGGGTCAGGGCTGGCCACCACGTGGATGGGAAACCTGCAAGGAAACCCCAGCCTATTCAGGAAATGGGGTGAATGATTCAAGAGGTGACATCAGTGGAGAACCAACGCTGCGGCGTGCTGCTAAAGTGGTGGCGGGCTGCTGAAAGCGTTATCTTTCAGAGGGGACATAAAACTGCATTTTACTAACTCCTGTTTACATAGGACCTGTCTTCTAGAAGAATATATCAAATGTTAAGAGATTATTCCTTTTATCTGCTCTTTTTATTCTTGGTACTGTTCGTTCAGCAGTAGCATCACTGGTGCCATTTCTTTCAGTAGCATTGTTCCACGGAATAATACGAGTAACAATCCTAGTGAAAACACAAAATAAGATCTCTGAAATCCGAATTGCAGCCCAGAAGCTAGCTGTTCTCTGAAAACGCCAGTGAATTAGAAATAGTTCTGGAACAGCCATGCAAAAAGAATGCCAGCTATTTGCTTTTTATTTGGGTGAGAGTGGAGCAGAAGGAATAGGATTTCTGCCTGCTGTTTTGTTTTTCCTATGATTGTTTTCTCTATTCGCTCGTCCTCTTTGCATGTGTGATGGGACAACTCCAATCCGATTAGGAAGGGGCCTCAGTAATGAGGAGCTGCAGCAATACAAAGCCATAAGCTGATTTCCTCTTGAGCGTGCTTAGGGGTCTGGGTGTGCTAGGAAGAGTCTGAGCACTGGGTCCAGCTGGCCTTTTTAGAGAGGGTTCCCTCATGATCCAGTTCAGAAGCAGTCTTGGGGCATTGACTTCCAGGGACTTATCTCTGTCTTGGCACAGAAACTCAACAGCCTAAGACAATGAGAGCTCTGAGGCAGGGATATTCTTCTTAGCAGCGGCTGTGTGAATGGGGAAGTGACTGTAAAACTTTGCAAGCTAATTTACTTTCAGGTCATTTTTGGTGTCATTTTTAGTATTTCGTTCCCATCCTGCAAGTTGACCCTTCCATGATCAGTGCGGTGAGGAACGGATTTCCATGCTTTCAGAAACATCTGCACGGTTCAAACAGATGTGTGTGCGCCCTGACAAACCATGTCCCTGGACAAAGAATGCCAATGAGTAACAGCGCTTTGGATTTCCGCGGACCCATCCCTCAGAGGATCTCTAAGAGCTAAACATCAAAGAATGGACCCTCCCAACCCCACTGGATTTTCGGTTTTAACCGATAAACACCAATAAAACACCACCATGATAAAAAAAAAATTAAATCGGTGTTTATCCAATAAACACGGGAAAAACACTGGACATGGTTACTTGTATCTAAGGACTTGTCTACACAGAGCAGGCATGTGGACTTTGGGGATGTGATTTCTACTGCACATTAACCTGTTGCACATGAATTGGCCCATGTAGACTATGCTGGTGCACACTAAAAGTTCCTTAGTGCTCTTCAACGTAATATGGTTTGAAACAGTGCCACGTTCAAGTGCATCAGGGAATATGACAGAGAGATTACTCTTTACAGTATATACTACTGTAATAAGTAGTGTATATAATAGATATTACTCATTGCAGTAAATACAAAGAGAGCCCCCAAAACCCCTGATTTCTGGACTTCTATGTAAAACTCAAACATTGCTAAAAAATAAGCCCTGGAAAATGAAACGAATAAACCCCTAAAAACAGCCGCCCTCGGAATTGCTAGCTCCTTTTTATAGATGAGGAAACTGAGCCACAAAGAGGGGGAGGTGCCTGAGGTCACAGAGGAAGTTATTGGCAGAGCCGGGAACAGAACTCAGATCTCCAGCTCTGTGGTTTAGCAAGAGGGAGGCCATTCTCTCCTGTTCAGGACCAGGGTACATTTAGCAACAGCAAGGCATAAAATAAGGTGAGGAGCTGGCAGCTACACAGGCCGGATTCTTGCATTTATCCCCAAAACAGGCAGAGCACAGATAAGTTTCAACCTTGACGCACTGTCTCTAGGTGCATAGTGTCAGTGGGAAACTAATTGTCTGGACCCGATTCAGTCTGAGTCCTGTCTGGTGAGTCTGTCAACAAGAGGCTCAGTTAGAACCGAACGTGCTGGGGGTTTGGTGATTCACGCAGTTCAGTTCCCCAGCAACTGGACTGAGACCAACAAATTCATTTCCCATATAGGCTTCAACTAAGCAGCCGTCTCATGGTAACAGCTCTTGGTCCCAGCTGATCTGACCTGACTTGACCTGAATTTGAGCCAGCTTCCTATGAATGAAAGGCTCCACATCCCATTGCCAGTTCTCTGAGACATCAGGCCAAGTTTATCCCTAGTATAACTCCGTTGACACCGGTAGAATTACACCAAAGGTGGACTTGGTCCATCAAGCCTCCCGTGCTTTCCAGTCTACGAGCTGGCTACGTTTCCTGACCTCCCACTTCTGTCCTATTCATTTCTGCTTCATTTGGGGAAGTATCTCGAAGCGCTTCCTCTGGCAATGAAGGAATTTGCCATCTGCGGCGGTGAAAGAATCCAAATGTAGCTCCTCCCTTTCGGTGGGGAAATCCCGTCTGTTGGAATCACAGCTTGTTCTGCAATACAGAAGATGGCAGCATGTAGCTCTGTGAAGATAAATGAAGCCCCTAGCCCTAGTATTTTCCATCAAACACGCTTCCACCTCTCTTCTACAATGCTGCAAAAGAAGAGTGTAGGGGGGGAAAAAACCATTGAGCGGTTAAATTAGGAGGCTGGGGGACTTGGTACTGGGGTATAGACCCTTCAGCCATTAAATCAGTGGTTGGAAGCTAGTGTGGTAATGACCAAAAGTCAGTGCTTCCCAGAGGCTGTTCAGAGGTCTGTGTGGAACATGTCTGCTAGTTTCTAAATCTTAATGCATAGATGCAAAAAAGTCATACTGGCTGGCAGTTTCAGTAGAGAGACCGAGCAGATCTAAATGTTACTCTCAGTCTTGCTGCAGGGAGGTCCATCTAGTGCATGGCTGAGGAGCTGTATGTCTGTCCACAGACAGGCAACATCAGTCTCTTTGGCTGGGTCAGTCCCCAGCAGCGTGAAATGTATTGATAAAATATCAGAAGCTGGGCTGGGCTTGATAACCACCTCTTTGAGTGAGCGTTGGCTGAAAGAGCCTCTTGGCTTGGGCAAGAGATGCACGACACAGACCCTGAGAGACGGATTCATTTAGATTAACAGGATTTTACCGTATTTACAGTGTACAATGGAGGGAGGGGCTGATGACTTAGAGTCGGGCAAACTACTTCAGATAGAATAAAGAGTGACTCCAACTCTCTCCCAGAACTCAGATCTCAACTTCTATGGAGGCCTGAAAATATTTATTGCCGCCTTCCTCCCGTCCGATGAGCCTCTGTCTGCTTCCACCTGGGAATGGAAATAGAAGAGTGACATTGCGTTGGGAGAGGTGCTTCATGCAGTTCCATGATGGTCTATTGATTGATTTAGAGGGTGGGAGTCAGAGAACTGGACTCTGTTCCCACCTCTGCCAGCCACCTGCTGGGTGAACTGGAGCAAGTCACTTCTGCTCTCAGTACTTCTTCCCCGTCTCACTCTTCATCTTGTTTGATTAGATTGTAAGCTCTTCAGTGCAGGCATTGTCTCTGTGTGTTTGTACAGCACCTAGCACTGTACGGCCCTGATCTCAGCTGGGTGTCTAGGTACTACTGCAATAAAATATTTTTGGTGCCTCTGTTTTTTGTGTATGGTTTGAGACAGTTGAGGCCTGATTTATGGAGCATCCACACTAACTCCAGTTGGAGTTAGTGGCAGTTTTGCCTGAGTAAGAATGTAATGATGTGGCGCTTTCTTAGTAAGCGGTACGGATAAGCTTTGGTGCCTCCCCAGGCATCTGAATGATTAGATCCTCATCTGAATGTATGAATATTTTGGGGTTGTCCCAAAAGGTACTTCGGACTCCATCCTGCCATTCTTGGGTCAAGGAAGATGGTTTTCTGCCTTCTCTTTTATCTTACTGTGCTACATAATTTGTTGCAACAAATCGTGTATTGGTTTGGTGATCAATCACGTAAGGATACAAGAACAGCCATACTGGGTCAGACCAATGGTCCATCCAGCTCAGTGTCCTGTCTTCAGACAGTGGCCAATGCCAGGTGCTTTAGAGGGGATGAACAGACCAGATAATCATCAAGTAATCCATCCCCTGTGTAGCGGCAGAGCTGAGATGTGTGCCCAAAACTCAGCTTTGCCAGTGCACCTGGGACGCTCCCCAGAGGTAGCCAGGGTTCAGAGGCATCTCACCAACACCTGCCCTTAGCGCAAAGGAGTCTGGTCTGTGCCTGCTGTGGATCAGCTCCCTGAACCCAACAGCCTCTGGCAGCCCAAGCACTGCTTTCCTGGCCTCTGCAGTCCTCATTCTTTCTGGGCAGGTACAACCCTATAGTACTCAGTGTGATCCCTGCAGCTCCTTTTCCACTGAACACTCACAGACTTACCAGGCCCGCTGTTTCCAAACGAACAGTACGCACCAGTTTGTAAGAGTCATCTCAGGACCAGCACTTTGCTTAACACCACAGCACTGAGATACATTTATAGTGAAAACAAGAATAAGTTTATCATCAAAGAACAGAGATTCAAGTGAGCGTGAGTAAAAATATTGGGAACAAGTGGTTACCATATAAAACAAAATCATAACACGCTTTCTAGAGACTGCACTTAACAGGCTAACCTCCTGTCTAAAGACGTTTCTCACCCAAACTTCTCTCCAGCATTTTCAACCCCGGCTGGTTGAAACCCCACTTTCCTGAATGCAAATGGGCTGTCTGTTTACTTCCTCGGTGTAAGAAGCCAAGGTCTCTTCTTGCTTCTAGAAAAACCTGCACAGTTCATTGTCAGTACTCACAGAGGGGGTTGACTCCCCACAGCTTGTTTTTTTCTTGTGTGCTCCTTTCCTGTTGACTGCAGATCTCTTCGTTCACATTTGACTTTATATGTAAATGGGTATCTATTCTGTCATCTTACAAGGCTTAATGTATAGCCTGGCAGAGAGAGAGACATTTCTTACCTTCTGTCTGGGGAAACCGATCCAAGGCACGTCACCTTTCGGTGTGTGACCTGCTTTTAACGCCTTAAGAACATCATTTTTCTGATACATACAGATACGATATTGATGATCAGTGTGACACTGGCTTTCAGGTGAGACCTTACATGACGTTCTTTGGTGAACCAGAATGCACACGCCAGAATTAGGAGACTCTCGTAACCCCACTGTACCCCTCTGTCCGTGGGTCACAAACACATTGGCCGTTCCAGGCCTGAGCCCCCACCCAGCATTGCCGAAGCACCATGCCCCTGACCAGTAGCATGCTGTCTTATTTCAGCCCTTGTGCAGCCTGGCCTATCCCCCAGCCCGCAGCCCCCCTCGCTGTTAGCCCAGCCTGGCATTCCTTCAGTTTGCAAAAGGAAAGACGCAAACCTACTGTGTCAATATTTCACTGTCGTGAAGTGGCGGGAACCAGATGGTAACGTCCCTGGAGCGGAATCGTTGAGATGCTTTCTTAAAGCCCAGCTGCCCTGTGGCTGTGAGCCGCGGCCTGATTCATGAGCCAGCTCCAGAGAGGGACCTGGGCATGGAGTTTGCAAACCAGCCAACTTCTCTGAAAGAAAGTTAACCTTGGGGGGTGCCCCTCCCTTTCCCCTCCTCTTTCCTTTGTCCTGTCTGCCCCCTCCCCTGCTGCTCCCATAGCATTCCTCCTACAGCCCCATATCACAATGCGAAAGAGAGGAATCTAGGGGGCAGGGCCAGGAGAGAAGCCCTGAGTACTTTCTACTGCTGCCCCTGCATGCTGTTATAGAAGGCGCCAGAATTGCCTGGGGTGGGTAGGCACTGCGCTGTTTCTAGCCCCGTTCATTCACCTGTCTCCCCTACCTCAATGCACCCCAGACCCCACTCAACTCCTCCTGCCCCACATAAGGAGTCTCTCCTGATGCCCAAACTTTGCCAGGCTGCCTTTCCTACCTGTCCAGGTGCTGTGTTTATGTAGCCTCCCTCCCTGCATTACTGCAGGCCCTGGGAGCTGTGTCCAGCCCAGCTGTGTCTGGCTCGCCTTTCATAGTGGGTGGAGCGAGGCTAAGCCCCCATCTTCTGTGAAAGCTAAGATCTTGCAGCACAAAATGCCCCATTAAGATCCAGCCCCTGCCCAGGAACCCACGGGGTGCTGGATTCCCTCGTGAGTCCAGCTGCCCCGATCTTAGGCTGCTGGGAGGGCAGCGTCCTGGATATTTCGTTCCTCTGATGACTCATGACAAGAAGCCTGGAAAGATGATGCTGTTCAGGAGCCGAATGCAGCAGCGAGGTCTTATTTTAGGCTCAGCCACCTTGTCAGAGTCACAGATAATTGAATAAGTAAAACAAGGGCTAATTTCTGGGCTGGATCTATCTTGGTAGCGATGACTGGAACAAACCATTCAACATTTTTATTGGGCCCTTACTCTGGCCAGTTGGTAGGCAAAGAATTAATTAGCAGCCTCTTCCCCCTTCTTCACTACAGCCCCAGCCCAAACCAAGACCACGGTCCATAGGCAGCAGGCCAGTCAGATAAGTCAGAAAGGAACCGGCCCATGGCTGTACCTCTGGTTTGTCTCAACTGGAAGCCCCTCTGCGCCTCTCGCAGGGGAAGTGAAAGGAATCAACAGGCAGGGGCTGTTTTAGATCGAGAAACTGATTCTAGGCTCCTGGGTTTTATTCCCATTTCTGCCACTGATTCTTTGTGTGACCTTTGGCCGGTCACTTAACTTCTAGCACTTACCTGCCTTTGTAAAGTACTTTGAGATTCTTGGACGAAAGGTGCTTGGTGTGTAAAATAGGGATAATGATGCTGACCTTTGCAAAGTGCTTTGAGAGCTGCTGATGAAAAGTATTACATGAGAGCTAGGAATTTATTGTAATTTATATATATTGCAGTAAATCTGCTCTAAGGGACCACCTCACAGTAGCCCCAAAAGCACTGAGTACATTTCTGAGCTACCTTTATCAGGACCCCACCTCTGTTTAAAAACCCAGTTTTTCTTGGTCCTTAAGTGGTTGCTTAAAACAGGTTTCACTCTGCTGCTAGTCAGGTCTGGCTGAGCATGAATGCACTGCGTATATGTTTACCACGGCTGCTATCACAGCCCTTCAGCACAGCAGCAGCTTCTTTGCAGGGTGTACAAAGCAAGGAAGGGGAGTGATTGTTTGGGAGGAAGGGGTTGAAGATCTGCCAAAATGCAGTAGGCTCCTGTCACAGTTCCCGAATTAACTGCACTTCTGACCCCTTTGAGGCCTCCACAAGGGCACCGAATTTAGGTGTCGTGTTTCTAGCTGTCCCCTTTCTTGGGGTGGGGACTCTCTCTCCACGCCAGGGACTTGGCCTGCAGACTCCTGCAGTTCATTGTGATTATCTGAGTCTGTCTGACTTCAGCTCAGCACCTGCAGCCCTGATCTCAGCAGTGGCCAGCCAGTCTTCAGAAAGCAAAGTACTATTTATTCAGAACAAAAGCCGTACAAAGAAAACAGATCTTTAAAACAATATCTGTCTCACGCACCAGGCAGTCACCACTCTTCCACATGGAGACTTTGCTAGGAGTACAGACCCTGTCTCTCTTGGTCACAGTTTCATATCCGTTCTTGGATCGAGTGTGAGTGACACTCTTGGCTGGTCAGGGCTGATATTTCATACAGTTTCAAGTTCTTTCTTTTCCAGGCCTTTTGAATCAAGTCAAACCAATCTCTGCTGTTTCCTTCTGGGGCAGAACTTCCACAGACTTCATTACCTGCCTTGTTTCAGCATTAGGGATTTGCAATAATTACCCCACCAGGCAAGAATACAATCTCTAGCCAGCCCATAAAGATGCATACAACATTTATAAAGTTGACATAATAGCATTTGAACATTCCATGTTTCCAAAGCATTGCATCTGTTACATGGCCCAAGAGATTATGTTTATTAATTATTTGCATTACATTAGCACCTAACCAAACTGAGGCCCCATTGTGCTAGGTGCTGTACAAGCACTTAGTGAGAGACAGTTCCTGCCCCCAAACTCTTACAGTCTAGTTAAACAAGACATTATCCTCCCCATTGTACGGATGGGGCACCTGGGCACAGAGAGAGAGGTGAAGTGGATTGCTCAAGGCCTTACAGGAATTCTGTGGCAGAGTTGGGAACTGAACCCGAAACTTAAGTTCAGAGCCTTAGCCACAAGCCCATCATTCCTCTCGTCAGGAAGGTGGTGGACACCCCTTCACTTGTGATATTTGTACCTAGACTGGAGAAAACACTGGCTGATCTGTCTGGAGTGGTTCATGACCATGAGTGCCTACCTCAGGGCAGGCTGTCAAAAACAGGGCAGACACCCCCCTGAGCGATGTAAGTTACACTGACCTAAGCGCCGATATCCCTTCTCCCACTAGCATAGCTACCGTCTCTTGCGGAGGTGGATTTATTATGCTGACAGGAGAGCTCTCTCCAAGCAGCACAGAGCACCTTCACCAAACGCACGACGCAGCAGCTGTGCCGATGTGGCACTTCTACTGTAGACTAGCTCTTAGTCTTCTGTCTCCGGAGCTCCTTTGCAGGTAGCATTTCCGAGGTGTAATAGGGCCATTCACCAATCCTTTGTGCTGGGATGTTCCTTAATGGCCCGTTTAATCTTAACAGGCCTCCTGAATGGGCAGGGGGAGGATTCCTGGGCCTGGTTTCAAGAGCTCAGAGTAAACGCTTTCAAAGTTATAAAGTACAACGTACATATTTCCTTACAGTATGGAATACAGACGTTACAAGTGAGATTAAAGAGACAAGGTGCGGGAGGCAATATGATTTATTGGACCAACATCTCCTCTTCAGGTCTGGGAAAGGTGCTCTGAGCATCACAGCTGGAATGCAAGGTGGAACACATTGTTTAGCTTAAGTAGTTAGATCGTATTCTAAGGCAGTGGTTCTCAACTCTTCCCAACTACTGTACCCCTTTCAGGACCCTAATTTATCTTGTGTACCCCAAGTTTCACCTCACTTAAAAACTACTTGCTTAAGTCGCTGTACTTCTCCAAAACAACTCCAAAAACAGACTTCAAAGAGAAACTGTGGAGTTAGAAATGATCTGCAAACTTGACACATTCAAACTGGGTTTAAACAGATTTGGAATGGCTCTCTCTTCACAAGAGGTAATTACTTTGTTCACCCATTTTCACCTCCTACTCAATGACTGTCATTAGCCCTCAAGTACCCGGCTTTCATCCACCTCCCCCATTGTTCTCTATGCACTTGTATATCTATGTTTCCTATTTACTGTATCATTCTACCTCTGCATCTGACGAAGTGAGCTGAGTCTCATGAAAGCTTATGCCTACAAAAATTAAATTTGTTAGTCTTTAAAGTGCCACAGAACTCCCGTTGTTTTTAAAGATACAAAAGTGTCCCAGCACACTGTTACTGAAAAATGGTTTACATTCTCATTTTGTCTGTATGAAATTTTAGTTTGTATTAACTTCACTAGTGTAGCCTGTTGTAAAACTAGGCAAATATCTAGGTGTGTTGATGTACCCCCTAGAAGACCGCTGTGTACCCCCGCGGGTACATGTACCCCTGGTTGAGAACCACTGTTCTAAGGGACCATTTGAGGTGCAGTGGCCCATGAACACCTTTGCAGTCATCGGACAAAAAGAGGGCGTTAGTGGGTTATAGACGGTTGTGATAAGTCATAAATCCTGTGTCTCTGGATCAGTCTACACTATAAGCTCACCTTGGTATAACCATGTCGCTCAGGGGTGTGAAAAATCCACACCCCCAGAGTGACACCGTTCTACTCACCTCACCAGCCTAGACAACGCTGTGTCGATGGGAGGGCTTTTCCTGTCGTCATAGCTACCGCCTCTCATGGAGATGGGTTAACTACACCAATGGGAGAAGGTCTCCTATTGGCCAAGTAGCATCTTTACTGAAGTGCTCCAGTGGCATAGCTGCAGCTTTTTAAGTGTAGGCATGCCCTCTGCTCAGGCCGCGATTTTTAGTGTCTAGTGGAGTTACAAAATTTAAGCTCCCAGGCTCCTCTTTTGAACGTGTTGTGCAGGCTTCCTTTCAAGATGAGGACTGAGATGAATGCACGCAGCAATTTACAAGCACTTCGTAGCGTCTAAGCACTAAATACATTCTTATAAGACTAATGCCTGTTTTGAACAAAACAAACAGAGAGATGAGTGGTTTTGGATTCGATCTGAGTTTACGTATCTAACGCTTACGGCCTTGGCCAGAGCTGGCACTTGGCTTATCAGTGGCACAGATGCACATTCGGGAAGAATTCAGCATTTTGGTAGGGTGTTGGGTAAGGTCATCTCTTACTCTAGGTTTCATGCCTCTCGGATCACCATGTTTGTGTGTATTAGGTTAACAAGGGGAAAGAACAGAACTCTTCCACAAACAGAACGCTGGTCCGAGTGCTCCTTTTTACAGAAATAAGCTAAGACAGCTTTTTATTCCTGGAATAGCCATTCTATCACAAGAGTTCAATAATGAAGCCATTATGAACTTGCCAACAATAGAAGTTGATCTGATTACGCAGATTTAAAGCAAGATCGTCATGGGAGCCATTCATTGGGAAGGGACTTCTGTGCCAGTCTTTAAATAGCTTTGAATAGGAGGGAGGGTGAGCTGTGTCCTTCCCTTCCTACCCTCTCCCCCACCTAAAGAATGGTGGTGACTTTCTTGCCAAGTCAACTGTGTCCTGTCAGTGCCTGAAGGTTCAGCGTGCATATCCTTTAAATATATAGCTATCTAAAGCCCACTGTGTGGGAGTAGTGGGTGGGGGACTAAAGACAAAAAGATGCGACCCAAATAGCATCAACAGACAAAAGACCACAAGGAAAAGGACAGCCCTCCTTTAGACACTAACAGGAAATCTTCTGGCTGAGAAACTCCCGTCTACGAAGGGTCATTAAACAATGTGACCGTAGCAAAGGGCCTGATCCTGTGGAAGCAACCAGGCAAAGCTCCCGTTGACATGTTGCTGAAACGAGGGCTGCAGCATCAAGCGCGGCAGCTTGTGTTTGTATACAGCGCCTTCCATCCTACCATATCCCCAGGTACTTCTTAACTCTCTGCAGTGAAACCTGTTGCAAGTGACTGCAGCAAAAATAGGTGGCCGAGTAAAGCTGGTCTTTAATTCAGAATGAAAGAACTTTTGACTGAGAGCCTTTGAATTACTTCAAAGTGGTCACTTAGCACAGAGTTGCCTATCAGCTGTCGTTCCTACAAAGTCAGTCGCACTCTGTCTCTTTATTAATCGCTGCAGCTGTCTCTGGGGTGGAACACAGCAGCTGTTGAACAGTCCAGAGTAGCACTACACAACAGTGCAGGGCTGGAATTGGATTGCTTTCTATCCAATTCGAACTACAGGAGTTCGGGGAGGAAAAAAAATGTAAATATGTAAATAAAAATTAGAATTTGGCCAGGACACCAGAAATCCTGTATCTTAATCACAGGATTTCCTTAATCTTGTGTAAGTGCCAGGGAGTTTTAATGACCAAAGAGGGTCTGTTGGATTTTAACTCCGAAAGACAGCGCTGGCATGACAACACCCTGCCTTAGGACGTGATTCAGGCCTGACTGAGGACAGAGCACCGCCTACTGAATCACCCAGGCCATTTCCTGCAGCATCTGAGTTAGCAGCAAACAGCATGTACAGGCAAAGGAAAGAAGGGAAGATGAATACCTCTAGTGAAATATTGGCCATTCAACCCCATGGTGGGGAGAAGGCTATGAAAGCATTTTCTGTCCGTAGCTGAGGGCTGGGGAAAGCACAGTCCTCTTGTGCGTAAATTGTAGAAAAGCAAAGCTAACCTGAAGTCTCCTCAGGCCAGACTTAACACTGACTTCAATGGAGTTAGGCTGGTGTACTCCACCCATTGACATCAGCTGCGAACCCAGCCGTTAGCTCTGTAAGCGTTCACCAGGAAAAGGGCAGAGATCCGTGTGAGATGGCTTGGGTGGCCAGCGGGACTCATCATGGCTTAAAAATCAAGTCAGACTGTGGGTGTGACGGGACAATGGGTTTGGTGGGAGTTGGGGATGACCGCATCCTTTGTCAGAGGCAAAGCGTGCAGTGGTGAGGGACTCCTTATCTTGCCACCTCCTGCTAGATGCTTTTTCCTTTTGCACACACGCCCCTTTCTGCCCTTGCAGTGTGCAACTCTCATGTTCCCTTCATTGCTTTGCACCTCCGGTAGTCGCTTACAGCAGAGCAAAGCAAGTACAGGAAGAGCAAGGCAGGGGAGAGTCAGGGCCCCTGGATGCCAGACCACTGCAAGGTTACCCTGCTTTGCCACTGACACTTGTATACTGGCCAGCTGGCACTGGATGTGTAGCTCAACTCAGCATTTAGGTCCCTGCTGAATTTAGCCCAGACACACCAACAAGAGTTTTACCTGCCTATTCCACTGGCTTGGATGGCGCTCTGTGCACAGACTCTTCTCCTTTTTTTGTGTGTGCGATATGATCAGGCAGCCGGGAGTTGTGAAGGGAATGGCCAGTGCTGGGGAAGAGATCCCTGCCCATAAATCTAAGGGCTGAGGAAAGGGAGATATGAAAGGCCGGACCTGCACAGAGAGTTACATACACCTGCTCTGCTCAGAGGACAGGTGGGTTGTAGTACCAGGGAACTCTTCCATGCCAGGATCAGTTAATCTCAATGAAGTTCACACCCACCTCTTTATTTTTTGCTGTCATGTCCTCCTCTTTCAGACTACAGTTGGCTGGAGCTCAGCTGTCCTTTGTGTCAGGCCTCGTACAAACCTGTTGTCTCCTTCCTTACCCCATCACTGTAAATTCTGGACAGCAGCAACGCTGATTCTAGGACACCTCCAGAAAACGCTTCCTCTATGAAGTCAGCCCCAGCATGTAAAGTTTCCGGCACTGTTGTTTTCTAGGGCAGGTTGAAAAAGAGGAATTCCATTTTGTGAAAACTGTGGAGGTTTTGGGTGAGACCTTTTGAACTTTTTCACAGAGAGAGAGAGGGACACACCCACCTGCCCAGCCAATTGCCCAGTGGCTTGGGCACCTGTCTGTGATGTGAGAAGCCCAGATTCAACTCTGTGGTCTGCCTTATCCACGGCAGGGAGCTGAACCTGGGTCTCCAAGCTGAGTGTCCTAACCATTGAGTTGTTGCCGGATGGGCCTGTCACTCTGACCTAAAATCCCCTTTGCTTATTTTGTCTGTCCTTCCCACATCTCACAGATTCATTAAGCAGAGGTCCCCCTGTCTTTCCTCAGTGACTGCTGTCCAGATTCCATGATGATTTTGGAAAAGGAAAATTCTAGCGCCATCACCTCCTCTTGGCCTAACCCCCTAGGCTGTGCGCAGGCCACAGTGTTTGTTTGCATGGTCTCAGCACGGCCAGTATCTGTTGCGGTGTGAAGTACTTTGGGATAGCACATGAAGGAGAGGCACTGGATGTACAAACCCTGCCTTGGACTCTCTCCAAGCCAGATCCTTCACTCGCCTACACTAATGGAACTCCACTGGGCTCAGTCCTGAGCCCCTGCTGCTTTGTTTCTTGAGACAGTAATAGGGCAACTGGGAGTTTCCATGAAGAGGCAGCCCAAAGCAGGCATAGCTGGCTGGCTGACCTTCCTCTCTCAAGGCTAGGTACAAGGAGGGGTTAGGTTAGGACAGAGCATATTGCACTTACTTGCCTCAGCTTCTGGCTGTAGGTTGTGTAAGTTAGAGCAACCCAGCAGCTGCTCTAAAATCTGCTAGGGGCCGTTTCAGCCAGTAGTTGGCCTGGGATCTGGAGAGGGGAAAGGTGACTTAGAACTACCTTCCTCAGCCAGGCTGAATATGAACTTGGCAGTTCAGTGGGTTACCCTGGGGTTGATGAGGAATGAGACCAGACTTGGTCTCTTTGTCTGTATTACAAGTAGATCACTGCAGGTGCAGCGCGTAGGAGAGACCCTGCATTTAGCTCGAAAATGCTTTCGCTTTTCTTTCTTTTTTTTTTTTAGAAAAACAAACTGGGAAATTAAAACACAGCAACATCTGTTAATGTGACATTGAGACCACTGTTTCAACACTCAAGAGCCAGGAAATGCCAGAGTTAATTACAGAGTGCAGAGTTCTTAACAAAGAGACCTTTCCTCCCGGGCGTTTGCGTTAAATAGGTGTTAGCAGAAACAAGCCCTGAGTTTGCAGGGGTTGCAAATCAGGGTTGAACTTGGGATTTCAGCCAGTCTGAATGAAAATCACTTCTCATCTCAGTTAATCTGGTCAGGCTTCCATGGTGACTGGATGTCCTACCCCTACTTCTCCAGTCTCCCCCCGA
This sequence comes from Emydura macquarii macquarii, assembly GCF_026122565.2. Taxonomy (NCBI): domain Eukaryota; kingdom Metazoa; phylum Chordata; order Testudines; family Chelidae; genus Emydura; species Emydura macquarii. The sequence continues at coordinate 5,080,373 of NW_027133607.1, read as the reverse complement.
GTCCTCTAGGCAAAGTAAAGTAGAGAGGAGTTCACTTTCTAACATAAAAACCAAGTGGAAGAACCGACCCAACTGCCTCAGTTTTAAACAGATCAACCTTTCAAGCCTTTCTTGTGTACCGTGAAGAAGTTCCGTTGTATAGTGAGTGGGTACAGAGAAAGAGGGTCAGGTTTCCGGAGGGGCCCAGTTTGGTGTGACACTTGGAGTGCCACAATGTAAACTGGTGGCCAGGTTGCTCCTGGACCAACACAGACCTATGAGCATGTAACACTGGTCTCTGCGTGCTTAGCATAGATCTCTTTCCTACAGTGCTGCCTGCCTGATTGCAGCATAACCTGTTGCTACTGAAACGGGCACGAACCCAATTTTTCTGTTAAACCTTGTGCAGGAAGAGGCAGTGAGTTTGCAGCAGCTGGCCGGTATAACGCCAATCTCCTGATTTTGGGGGCCTGACTCATGCTTACTGTGGCAGGAACCGGCCTGACAGAGTAACCAGGCTCTACCCTAGTGCAGAGAATCTTTTCTCACCTACATCTCAATAATACTTTGGCTTACTCGGAAACAGGTCACTAAAGAGCCATCTGCGGATGGTGCTATTCAGTCCCTGCCCGTCTGGGCAGTGTCACGAGGCAGGGGCTTGCTAAGGACTCACTGCCACATCCACAGGCTTTTTTATGTGGCTAGATCAACAAAAACCCAGTTCCTCAACTCACCCCAGCCTATGGCTCCCGGGGCCGTTCCCCCCACCTTTAGTTCCCAGGTTCCTTCTGCATCTCCTCCCAGGGCACTCTGGCAGTCTTGCTGCAGCTGCCTCCCCGGGGGGCAAGGAGAGGGGGGGACTCAGGCATTCCTGCTCTCTAGGGTGCCCTATTCCCAGGAAGCAGGCAGCGAGAGCCCCACATCCACTCTCACTGCCCCTTCCCTGACTGGCAGTCAGCCTGCCTCACTCAGGCTTTCCCTCTATCCGTCAGTCAGCGTCTCTCTAAACCCAGGTGCTCTCTTTTAAAACTCAGCTGGGGTCAGCTGACCAGTCATAGGTGCGCTGGCCCTGCTACCTCGTACAGGGTCCATCTCACCCTGTGACAGGCAGGACTGGAATCCGTGACCTAAGAGTGAAGGGCTCCATTTTCCATTAACAATCGCCTGACTCTAGCAAAATCAGAGGGAGGTCAAGCTTGATGTGAAAGAAAATTAAATTGCCTTTTGTGGGGAGGGAGGGAACTGAGGCCAACTTTACCAGGCATGATCCCTCTATGCCTAGGGTAGCCCACCTGAAAATGCCAAGGTCAGGGCAGGCTGCAAAAGGAGAACAGATTCTCCCAGAACTGGTGCGTAGCACAGAAGTTAGATTCCCCGACCAGTCACAAACAGCGCTCCTGATTTCCCATGCTGGGTATCAAGAAGCTACAAGAAGAAACACACAGCCCCCTTTATTGCATTTCAGTCTCTGGCTCCCTATCAGTGACTAAGTCCAGTAAAGAGATAAGTTATTTAAAACCCCTTTACCAAAATGTTCTCCTGAACCCAAAGGGTCAGCCACATTACCAGATCAATATAAGTTTGGATCTGACCCAAAATACCACGCTGCCAGCCAATCCTTTAGTAACAAAAACTAAAGATTTATTATAAAAGGAAGGAAACAAACAAGAAGAGAGATGTTAAATAGTCCAAGCAATCAGATACGTACAAATGACTTCAAAGTCCATATATATCAGATTCTCAGCAGATTTGTGGAGTTTGTTGGCTTGTACAATTCCTCTGGAGAACATCCAGTACCTGGATGGGTTTGTTTCATAGCTTCAGATGTAGAATGGTTGATCCAAAGATGGAGGCAGGAATGAAGACAAAATGGAGGTGGTGAAGCTGCATTTGATAGTTTCTGCCGTGAGGCTTGTACTTCCTTTGTCCCAAACACAGCCACACAGCACATGGCTTGGAAAAGCCTCAGAGTCCCCTGTCCCTAGGCATGTTCTTCCATGCCCTGGTGACTCATAAGGTGTAGCCCCGGGGTTCTTCACTGGATTCACTGTACATTTGAGTTCCCTCGACGAGTCATCAGTTCTGACGCTAATCGGCCTGGGGAGTGTAACCCAGGAGCACAGCACAAGTTTTTGGATACAGATACATCACACATATCCATAACTTACGGTACCAAGAGGACACAGACACACAAACAATATTATCATACTTAGCAAATGAACCTTTCCAGTGGTACCTGACATGGCATATCTTGTAAGAATCATTGCAATTTTCTCCTATCGGTATTAAATAATACTATAAAAGGTCACCCCTAATCCAGGTAGCGTCACACCTCCCACGCAAAATTGATGCAGAAAGGGGTATCCCTAGACACTGCTGATGCATCACAGGAATTTTCCCTTCTTGGTTCTGTATTATTACAGCTTTTAACATGTTCAAGGATTTTTCAAAAGATCACACACACAGTACATTTTTACAGTTCTTGGCAGTAGCAACAAATTGATTACAAGAGTTAACATCAGTATTAATATTAACATCAAAATTGTGTTTGATTAAAACAGGTGTTTGCTTGTCAGGTTCATTATGGCAGTAATAGTGTTATTGAATTTTTTTTTACAAATGTTACCATGGGTTCAGTTAGATCAGTAGTGGATTGGATCTGCTCGTGCAGCATAATCCCTGCATGTCTTATGTGATCTTGCCCGATGCGTCTTCTGTACTAACAGCTATCAGTAGATCTCACCCTGCTCCCTCCCCGTCAGGCAGGTAACTTGCATCAACACACATACTAGCTAGTTCACTAGTTTTCAAATTTTCAACCATGACCAATTTCCAGATTGGACTCAGCCATTTTACTAGTATGTTAGAAACATGGTTCTGATGTCCTTTCACTACCAGTCTCTGCATCCCCATGGAATCAGATGTACCTGAGTTCTCTGAGAGACTACAAGACATACTCACAGTGCCTACAGGTGATTGTTTGCCTGCCACCCCCTGTATTCTGCATCTCCAAGGACCATTTTTGGCAGACTGTGGATCAGATGGTCATGGAGGTCATGGATAGACTTTCCAGGACCTCCTTGACTTTTGGGGCAGGGCTGGAGCAGCTGCAAGCCCCAAGTGCCGCTGGAACAGCTGATCCTCTGATAGGCGGCCAGACAGCTGATCAGCTGTTTGAGGTGGTTGGGGCTCAACAGCTGATAGAGGGGCGGTTTGCTGCAAACAGCTGATTGGTGGTGTGGATGCGGCTACACATAAGAGATGGAGGGCAGATGGCGAGTCGGATACAAGTTTATTCTCATGGATGTGGATCCACAGATTTGTATCTGCGCAGGGCTCTAACCAGGAGGTTTTATTCCTCCAGGAGCATTTTTAAGCAACAATCCATGTCCCCCAGAACTTCTGTCCTTTCCTTCCTCAGCTAGGGGTTGCGCTAAAGAAACATTCTGAGCAACAACGGACTCTTCCTGGGTTTTAGCTAAATTCAGAACCAACTCTGAGACAACTGACCCATCCTCAATCTGCGTAAGCTGAGAAGCACGTGCTGTCTGTGTCTCAGACAGAAGATTGGAGACAAACTGTCCATCAGCAAACAAACTGCTATCCCTAACATCCAAACAGTTTGCAATTTCCTCCCCCTTGTTCCAGGCCACATGACTGTTCACAGCCAAACTTCTGGAGATTGAGGTAGCTCTCTCCATGGGCAAGTCATTACCCCTAGTAGACACAGGCTTAGGAAAACGTCCTGCCCGGGTTTTAGTTGAGTCCAGAACCATCTCTGAGACAACTGACAAATCCTCAATCAGCATAAACTGAGCGGTACTTTCTGCCTGCTTCACAGAGAAAAGACTGGAGACAAACTCTGCTTCAGCAGATAAACTGCTTTTCTGAACTGACAAGCCGCTATTTTCCACAATCCCAAGGCTAGAGACACTCTCTTTCTTGTTACAGCATTGAACCATAGAATATCAGGGTTAGAAGGGACCTCAGGAGGTCATCTAGTCCAACCTCCTGCTCAAAGCAGGACCAATCCCAACTAAATCATCCCAGCCAGGGCTTTGTCAAACCTTTAAAAACCGATAAGGATGGAGATTCCACCACCTCCCTAGGTAACCCACTCCAGTGCTTCACCACCCTCCTAGTGAAAACGTTTTTCCTAATATCCAACCTAGACCTCCCGCACTGCACTTTGAGACCATTGCTCCTTGTTCTGTCATCTGCCACCACCAAGAACAGCCTAGCTGCATCCTTCCTGGAACCTCCTTTCAGGTAGTTAAAGGCTGCTATCAAATCCCCCCTCATTCTTCTCTTCTGCAGACTAAACAAGCCTAGTTCCCTTAGCCTCTCCTCATAAGTCTTGTGCTCCAGCCCCCTAATCACTTTTGTTGCCCTCCGCTGGACTCTGTCCAACTTGTCCACATCCTTTTTGTAGTGGGGGACCCAAAACTGGACACAATACTCCAAATGTGACCTCACCAATGCCGAATAGAGGGGAATAATCACTTCCCGTGATCTGCTGCCAGTGCTCCTACCAATGCAGCCCAATATGCCGTTAGTCTTCTTGGCAACCAGGGCACACTGCTGACTCATATCCAGGTTCTTGTCCACTGTTACCCCCAGGTCCTTTTCTGCAGAACTGCTGCCTAGCTCGTCGGTCCCCAGTCTGTAGCTGTGCATGGGATTCTTCTGTCCTAAGTGCAGGACTCTGCACTTGTCCTTGTTGAACCTCATCAGATCTCTTTTGGCCCAATCCTCCACTATGTCGAGGTCACCCTGTATCCTATCCCTGCTCTCTAGCATATCTACCATTCCCCCCAGCTTAGTATCATCCGGGAACTTGCTGAGGATGCAATCCACCCCATCCTCCAGATCATCAATGAAGATGTTGAACAAAACCAGCCCCAGGACTGACCCCTGGGGCACGCCACTTGTTACCGGCTAAACACAGACAACTGCTTTAAGTCACACCCCCCACTTCACAAATTTCCTTCTGATTACAGGTAAGACAGGAGGTTCACATTTATACTCTCTCTGGGACTGGGTTATGACATCAGCCCAGTATATGAGTACCTCACACTAACTCCTGCAAGGCAGGGAAGTGCTATTCCATCGGGGAAGCTGATGCAGCGGGGCTAGTTGACTCACCCAAGGTCTCACACAGAGTTGTAGTGGAGCAGGGACCAAAGCCAGGTCTTCTACGTCCGAGGCTCCAGCCTGTAGCACCGGACTGTCCTTCCTCTCCCGACTGCTGCACTTCCAGCCTCCTGGGTGCTGAGTGGTTTCCATAGGACCAGCCGATCAGAACTATTGCCACACTAAGCAGAATCTGGGTGAGGGGGACTCGGGAAGCCAGGACCACAGAAGTCATCCAGGAGACCTAGAGAATTGGTGTGATGAGGGGAGGCATCTGGCTGAAGGTGTAAAGTCTGTTTCTTCTGAAGCCGTGTTTGGCTTGAGGAATCGGTGAGGGGATATGGAGCCTGTCAGCTTTTGGTCAGGGGCCTGAATGCAGTGCAGCTTGGGGATGACCAAAAGTCTGTGCTGTTGGATAGTGGTTTTGTGGCGACAACAATAGCACTTACACGGTGCTTTATAAGTTCAAGGTGCTGCATCCGGTCACCCAACATCCCTGATAGAGAGCTGTTCTGATTCCCATGTTACACAGAGGGAAGCAACACCACGCAGAACTAACACAGCGGAGTTCCTGGCTCCCGGTCCCATGCTCAGTCCACGCAGCTACCCTGTGTCATACAAGCTGATGGTCTAAGTCTAATTTAGGGCCCACACATTCACCTCACAAAACCCACCATTCCAAGCCCACCCCTTGTAACAGTCTTGCAGGGTCACAGAGACTAAAATCCCCAGCAGCCGCCGCCTCGCCCCCAGCAAGGACATCCCCGTTGATCATGGAATCCTAGAACCATAGCGCTAGAAGGGACCGCAAGGGTCATCTCGTCTCACCCCCTGCCAAGATGCAGGATTTAACCCTGAGACTGGTTGACAGGCATGCAGAGAGGCCCTGTCGAGGCCCCACTGTGCTCAACGCTGTACAAACGCGTGGCGAGAGACAGTCCCTGCTTCCCAAGAGCTTGCAGCACAAATAGAAAAGACAGACACAGTGAGCAAGGAAGGCTGGTTAGCCCCGTTTTACAGATGGGAGCTACGGCAGAGAGAAACAAAATGACTTTCCTAAGCTCATGCAGGAGGTCAGGGGCAGGGCTGGGAATGGAACTCCTCTGAGCTCCAATCCAGTGCCTTAACCACAAGACCAACCTCTTGGGAACGTCCCCTCTCTTTTCTAACCAGGGGAGATTTATTGGCGAAGGCTGGCTGCGCTGCTGCTTCCTGCTCCCTGCGGATAAATGTCACCTCTCGGGATTGTGAACATTGCTGGTCTAAATCATTCCCCTGGCACCGTGGGGGCCTTCAGCATCCATCAACCTGTTGAAAGGGGGTGAGCAAAAAGAAGGGAGAAATTGTCACTGCAGCTAGCGCCCATTGAAATCCAACCCACTGAGAGCCATATTGCCCTGCTCTCCATCTGAACTGGGCCGATAAGAATAGGACACGTCAGGATCTGAAGAATGCCCTGCCTTTATCTCTCCTTTCATTCAGACAGTCAGGACTTATCGGGTGGGGCCTTCTGGGTGACAGGCTTTGGACAGAATGCATCCTCCCCGCTTGTTCTTATCTCATAGCAGAGACAACACAGCATGTTTTACTGCCTCCATCTCTGTGTCGCTCACACACTAGGTCTGAGCAGCTCCGACTCAAAAGCCAGCTCTTTATCAATGAGTCCGTGTCCTAGTGGGGGATAAAGAGACACCCTACAGAAAGCAAGCCCTATTGCACTACATCTGAACCCGAACATGAATCCTTCTTTCCTGGAGGATGTTGTATGGCTCATTATGTCTGGGTGTCAGGTCATATCTTTAATATTGCACAGTGCAATAACTGGACGGATGAACTCTGTAAAGTACTTTGCCGGTGGTTGCTGGGGGTTGCCAAGTATCGTTGCTTGGAGGACATCGCATGTTGTGCTTTCTCTTTGGGGTGGAGCAGAAGATGTGAGGGGATCAGTTGTCTCTGTGCTCTAGCCACCTCTTCAGCCCCTCAGGTGACGTCAATGAGCGAGGGGCTTTTTGTCATGGGGACACCTGCTTTTCCGTGAGGTTGAAGGCATGGGGTTATCAGCTGCACTGTCACACCATCGTTTGGCTTCGAGCAGCGATACTCCCACCTCCGTGTTCTCAAGCCAGATTAGCACTGAACATTACCCAAAAGAGCCACTGCCGTGTGAATTCATTGTTTCATTTACCGTACTATACTATACTATACTATACTCTCTCTTTCTCTCTCTCTCTCTATGTTATTCTCACAGCAAAATGACTGACCGCGTATTGTTATTTTATCAACTACAATTGGTTAATAACATGGAAGAAGCCTCCTGATTGGTTAATAACTTAGACTGCTAATAATTAAATCACACACGGTGTTCGAACATCACGTGCTGCAAAGAGCTGCAGGAGTCACATTGAACAGTCATTTGTGGCTCCTGAGCCTCAGTCTGAGTGTCGCTGGCTTGGAGCAGCACTAATATAATTACAGTAAGCAGCGTGCCAGGGGTCAGAAGGGGGCGCTGTGCTAGATGTGCCATCTTTCTACTAGAGTCATAAAACTGAGGTCCTGGCCACATGTGATCATTAAATACCCTGTGTCATGTTAGTTGACACTTGGATCACTTGGCCTGGTCCCCTGACCACATTCCAGCATGAGTAATTATGTTCTGCCTATCTAATTTCCCTCCCAGTTTCAACTGGAGATTATATTCTTCTTTCCTTCCCGGCACAGCTGCTGCCCGACGGTGGCTGCCTTTCAGTGACAGATGGAGTGGCTCTTTGTGAATAATGTTTGCAGAGCACTTTGGGATGTTGCAGATGAAGGGAAAAGAACTGAGGACTCTTGACTCCCACTTTCCTGTTCTAAGCTGGAGGCCACGCTCCCTCCCACAGCGAATGCTATGCCTGGATTTCCAAATCCCACCTTCCCTTTAAAGACTTCAACCCTTTGCTCTTATTTAAGTGGGAAAGGCGGCAAAGGGGGAAATAGGCATTTCCAAAAGCCTGCTCAGCTGCCGGGTTGTATCCTCCCCTCCCACTAGCTGCTTTGCCGCTTGTCACTCGATTTCCCATCATGTCTCAAGAGACGCAAGGGCTCTTGGCCTGCAACGCTGTGAACGGGACGCTGCCTGCTTGTCTGTCTGACTGGGGTGTGTCGCCCAGCATTTCCTAGGTTATTCTTCTGTGTTTCCTTTTCCCGCTATTAATAGACTTGGAGCCAATCTGGGCTGTTTCAGCGACGGGGCTGGGACAGAGGAGAGTTACAGAGATAGGAAACAAAGGTCTTGGACAGGGAATGAACCTAACAGCAGGAGCTGGGAGGAGGAGGGGCAGCTTCAGATGGCGTTGGGGGAGGAAGAGGAGGGAAGTTCCTTTTGTTGGTATTTTGCTCTGATGTGTTTTTCTCCTCTGCCCATGCACAGAGCTGTGTGACCTTTCTGAATAAATCCTGCCGCAGTTTCCCCTTCTCCCCCTCCCCCAATCGGGAGCTTCAGGTTTAAAACTCTGGGCCAGATCCTCAGCTGGTGTAAATTACCATCAACTCTGTTGACCTGAGTGTAGCTGTGCTGGTTTACACCAGCTGATGATGTGGCCCTCTGTTGGGTGTGGATCAAAGGAACACACCCTGACAACGTGAAGCGCAGAGGAGCAAGTTCTCCATTGCCCAGCACCTTGGATGGTCACTCACACCACCACGAAGTACTATCCGTTCAGAAGAGCAGCGTTTCACAACCACTTCGCACTGGCATGAATGACTACACGAGACACGGGGAAATGGAGACTCAGTCATCGACAGGGATTGAACCTGGCCCTTTCAGCATTATGACCACAGACCTGGCTCACTTGCTCCTGTTGCTAGTATTCTATATGAGACTCTTACCCACGCTACGGCTTCCCTCGAGGAAGACAAATGATCTCACACACACACACTGGCATAATTGTGTGATGCTCTTATACAGGGCACTTATTCCTCCCAGACTATTTAACCCCAAACTGCTGTGTGTGTGTGTGAATTTTCAATTGCTTTTTTCAGAGCATCCCATTTGACATGCCTTTGGTTTCAGGGTTGGGAATCATCACAACTATTGTTAAGCTGCCCTGATGATTCCCTCACGAGATACTGTCTCCCAGCAAAACACGGGGACTAGTGTGGTACCTCTTTGTTTTCCCTGGCGTGCTACAAGAGATGAAAGTCCAGTTATTGAGGGGTAACTGACTTCATCCTGATGCTACCACCCCAGAATAGGGAGAGGCAGATAATTTTCCACCTTCCCAAAAACAGGGTTTGGGGAGCCTGACCCTAGTTGGAACCCCAGGTGAACTTTCCTCCTCAGGCTTTCGGAAAGAGTCTTTCCCCCATGAGATAATGGTAATAATTTTAGCATTGAGCTCCCGCAAAAGTATCATCTTCCCCTTAGCTTGTGTTGAACCCAGTGGCCTTGGGGATAATGTGTTCTCTGACAGGGCAAGGGAATGTGGAATCTGTTCATTTGTTCCCCTCTTCACGCTCTGATAACTACAGAAGGAGGCAAGGAAGGGACATGGGACAAACTAATTGATATTGACCCCCTGGAGAATGCAACTGCAGAAAGATGTCCCGCCTGGCTGTCTCAGCAGTGTCTGTGGATCAGCCACGGGAGAACTGCTTAACCTGGTAGCATGGTAGCTGTGGGATGCGTCCCTGCTGGCAGTCCACCACTTGAACCGACTGTGATAGGAGCTTGCTTGTCCTTGCTGGGTGTCAGGGTAACTTTCTCCGGTAGATGGATGGCAAAAAGTGAAATAGAGCAAACCTATGTCTGGGCACGATGGCTTCCTATGAATGGAAGGACTTGCCCCCGCCTGATCTCTCTAGACTAGGCTTATCCTAAGCGGCACTTTGCTGATAACGTGACCGCTATATGTGACAGCTGGTAACATGTACTGTACTGATAGTACAGCCCAGGGTGTGACGTGCGTAAATTAAGAAGGGGGAGGCGCAAGGACCTCATGGATTTCCTCTCCCCTGGAAGTTTAGGGACCTGCCTAGCATTTCGGGCATCTGCTCCATTCCAGCCGCCAAAAATGGCTCTTCAGAAGTATCTGCCTGAGGCCCAAAGATATGTTGTCCTTGGACAGGCAGAGCTTGGCAGATGCCAGGGCTGTGCTGAACTGAGCTCCATCACAGGTTAAAAAAAATCATCCCCATCTTCTGGTCAGTTTTGGGAGGGGGTGGTGTGCAACAAGGGACTACCCCAGAGTCTCCACCATCTTCTCACCGCATTACAGGGTTTGTGCTGAAATGGTGGTCTTTCCTCAGGGTGGATGGGCCCAGCTAGCAGGTGCCTGTCAGATAGATCACTCGTGTCGGGGGCTCTGGGTGGACAAGAAGTCTCGGTCTCCTCGCTGGCTCTGGCTCTGTTATGCCCTTTCATATCAGTTGCAACTGAAGGTAGTTTGGGGCGGGGAGAAGATTCCACTGCTTACATTCCAGCCTGTGTCCCACTTGAACCTGCTGTCTCCTGTCTGAGGGAGCCTGGGTACATGGGATGGGCCGGGGGAGTTTGAACTGCAGCTCTCAGCCATCTAGGAAAAGTCACAGGTTGCGGATTTTTGTGGTTGGGAATTAATTAACTGAAGCTCCCCTCTGTGAAGGAGTGTGCAAGGGGGGTGGATGGTATGAAATCGCTGCAGCTGGAGGTGACATTGACACAGGCCATTTGGGATCCAGGCGGACATGTAATTGGCTCTGGCAGAGTCAACAACCACAGTTTTAGGGGAAATTATGTTATTGTTATTTATTTATACTATGGTAATACCTAGAGGCCCCCAATGGAGATCAGGACATCATTGTGCTGGGCACTTCACATACACATAATGTCCCAGTCCCAAAGAGCTGACAGGACAAGACAGACAGACAGCTGGGAGGGAGAACAGAGATAGCACAGGGAGGTGAAGTGACTTGCCCAAGGCCTCTCAACCAGCAGAGCTCGGAATACAGCCCAGGCCTTAATCCATGAAATGATGAGAGTGATGAGGGCTTGGATGGGAGAGATTTTTACTGGTGGGGAGGTTTTTAGTGAGACCCAAGCCAGCAAACTGCGTGGGCATGAGCCTGTATGTAAAGCCAATTGGCTAAGAAGGCTGTCAATCAAGTAAAGAGCAATGGGAGGGACTTCCCTTCTCTCCATATAAAACTCCCTGGCTGCCGGGTGGCGTGAGTCAGTCAGGGTGTGTCTACACTTTGAGGTGGTGGTGTGATTCCTAGCCAGCGTACTAAAAATACAATGTATATGCAGCAGCGTGAGCAGGGCTGGCCACTCCATGTACGTGCCTAGTAGGTATGTGGCTCCACTCTGTTTTCAGCGGGTGTACACTTACGTGAGCTGGGAATTACACACACAGCTCAAAAGTGTAGACATATCCTGAATCAGACAGTTGCAGGAGGTGAATGGGTTATCTGCAGGAACCTGGCTTTGGTGAATGTTTATTATGCAGGGTTTCCTGTGTGGTTTGTTTCTTGGGGCTTTTTTGTTTGTTTGTTTTTTTAATTTAAATTACTTCTGGTGTTGTTCTTTTGCCCACCTCTCTGAACTGGGTTCTTGCTGTTTTGGACTACCTTTTTGCTGCCCTTGGCCACAGATCCATTCTATAGACTCAGTCTTCAACTGTGTGTTCTTGAAGATTGGGTGAGAAGTGACATGGGAACCAAAATGCGGCGGGGTGGCAAGTGGGAATGCCTGGTATCAGAGGCAAGTCTGTCTGTCTGACATGCTCCTCCATTTGCTGGTTACATACGTTTTCATGTACCACAGTCTAGGTGAGAACATGAAAGACTCAATGCCTGTAAAATTAAACAGCCTCTTCATTAAGAGAACTATTTACAGAGATGCTGCATCTGGGATTCCAGCCATGTGCAAACAGACCGACTGACTTCCTGGTGCTTCCTCCAAATTCCTCTCCTGCAACCCATGCTCCCCCTCCAAGTTCCATGCAGTTACTACATTTGTGCCCATTAGACTGGCTTCTTCCCTCCTTTTCCTTACCTCATCCTTGACCCTTCCCTCTGCCATGCTGCTCCTGGGGGCATTTTCTGAAAATCCCACACAGTGAGCTTGTCCGATAGGGGGTGTAGGGGAAATGCTGAGTGAGTGGTCCTTTGTGTTTTTTAGGAGATGCCAATGAACAAGCCAAAAACGCAATTATCTCGCCTACCAGTGTCACCTCCAAGGGCAGCCAATCCCCCACGGACACCACGGGCACCCCGCCCTCCACCAGCACCCCGTCCCCCACCAAAGCTGACACTTCGCCCTCCGCCAACACCAGCATCCGGCCTGGTGCCAGCAACCCGCTTCCCACCACCTCTAGTGCACCGCTCAGTGCCACCCTACCGTCTGCCTTAAATGTTGTCATCTCGAACATCATCAACAACCCGCCCAACACTGGCACCCCAGCCCGCACTGACACCAGTGCCCTGCCCCCAGTTGACCTCAGCGCCCCAACTACTAAAGCTGGTGCTACCACTAAGGTCCCGGAGGTGGTGGCCAGCCCCACCATTGGCTCTGCGAATCCCATCATTGGCACACCCTCCGACTCCACGACCACCCCTGGCGTCAGTGCTTTCAGCTCCGCAGCTGCCCCCGCTGCCTCCACCAGTTCTGTGGCCACCCCTGCTGCTGCCACCACCGTTGCCTCCCGCGCCGCCACCGCCGCCGCCACCACAGACATCCCCAGCTCGGCAGGCACCCCCCCTGAGGTCGGTGGTCCTGCATCCGCGTCTTCATCTCGGAAGCCCGAAACATCTGTAACCATTCCAGGTATGAGCGGGACCAGGTCTAGATTTTGGCGGTTGGGGGAAGGCTGGCTTGACGCGGGACTAGAACATGGGTCATGGAGTCTTTCAGATCTAGGTTAGGACCTGGGTTGAGATCGAGCTCAGGTTGGTCCCGGCTGCCCCCCTTTCCTCCCCCCCAGCAGCTGTTCAGCAGCTTGTGTGCGATCAACTGGCGTCTCGCAGTGAGTTGCCAGTGGACAGGTGTCCACGTCACAAAAGCCACCCTAGCAGTTTGCACCCTTGTTAGCAGCCCCAGCAAAAGAAGCCAAGGACCGAATGAAGCATACAGGCTGAGTCCTTGCTTGTCCCTAAAGGAGTCCCGTCCGTGCTCGTTTGAAAATGTAGCAAGTAGGCTATGGAGGCCGGCTTCACGGGTGAATCAGAGAAAGGAGTCGAAATCTCACTTGTGCATGAGCGACGATAGGTAGCGGGAGGATACGCCAGGAGAGACCTTGAAAGTGAAGACAAACAGCTTATGTTTGACTATGAAGAGGGAGGCAGTAGAGGTCTGCCAAGAAAGGGGTGGCGTGGTCAACGCGATGAGCTAGGGAAATGACCTTTGCAGAAGCATTCTGCGTACGAATGGGGCAAGATTGTATTTTTCAAGGCCGGGGAGAAGGATGTTGGTCTATTCAAGATGAGAGCCTGGATGAGCGTTTTAGTTGTTGTTTAGTGGATAGAAAAAGATGCATCTTTGAGATGTTATGCGGAAGGAATCTGCATGATTTAGCCATAGCCCTAGATGTGAGGACCGAGACAGAGATCTGAATCGAAGACGATGCCCAGGTTACAGGCTTGTGATCAAGAGGGGAGGTTGGGAGGAGATTTTTTTTGCGGGGGGGAGTTTGAGTTCTTTTAGCCATGTTGAGCTTTAGCTGAAGGCTAGACGTCCACAAGATGCCAGAGAGGCAGGCTCAGATTTGAGTTTGAATAGAAGGAGACAAGTCTGCAGCAGAGAGGTAGAGTCGTGAGTCGCCGGCATAGAGATGGTAGCTGAATTTCTGTTTACAGATGAAATGACCCAGGGTGAAGGTATAGAGGGAGAAGAGATGGGGACCAAGGACAGAGCTTTGCGGAGCCCTCATAGAAAGTTGGAGGGGGGATGAGGGCATGCTGAAGGAGCGATTAGCGACGTAGGAGGACAGAGTCATGGCAGCCAAGGGAGGAGAAGATCTCAGAGGAGGAGCATGACTGACTGCGTCGAAGGCAGCTGACAGCTCAAGGGGGGTGAGGATGGAGAATTGGTTCTGAGCTTTGGCTCAGAGCAAGTCATTAAAGACTTTGTCGAGAGCGATTTCAGTTGGTGGCAAGGGGCTGAAGCCAGACTGGAGAGGGTCTGGGGTGGAACTGAAGGAGAGGAGCTCCAGACAGCGACTGCAGACTGTGCGTTCAGTGAACTTACTGATGAAAGGGAGAAGGGAAATGGGGTGGTAGTTGGAGCAGCAAGTGGAGTTAGGGGCAGAGATGACCTGTACCTGCTGATAGCTGGGGGAGAGTGAAGGCAGCATCTTCAGCAGATGTTACTGAGCATGCTCAGTACAAGCCAAGCAGCAAATCTGGTGGGACACCCTGCATGTCCCCGCCTCCACTCTGGTCAGGTGTGTTGCTTTTTTTTAAGACTGGAGAGACTGACGCATGTTTGTATTGTGAAGGGAAGGAGTCGGAGGAAAGAGCTTAAGGAGAAGAATAAGAGAGAAGATGAGAATAGACATGAAGAGGAACAGGAGATAAGGTGGGATGAGGCCACTGAGGCAAGTGGAGGGGTTAGAGGAGGAGAACAGATGAGAAACTGCTGCATCTGTGACAGGGGAGAAGAAAGAGAGAGTTGTAGGAGGGGCAGGAAGGCGAGCTGAGGAGATGGGGGAAGGTCACATGTTTTGACAATTTTCTCTTGGAAGAAATCAGCAAGATCCTTCCATAAGTAGGATGCATGGGAGGTCATTCAGCTCCCCCCATCACAGCTAATCCCTGAGTAATGTAGCCTGGCATAAAACAGGACAGCCTTCAGGCCCGGAGTGGTGAGGTTTTATCTCAAGAAAATAAAACAATCTATAGCAAGTTTTTACATATCAACATTTTCTAGTCCTCTCCCCTCCGCTCCTTTTCTTTTTTTGAAATAAACACGACGAAGGAAGTTCCTAGACAAAAAACTTCAAGATACAGTTAGGGCTGTAAATAAATACCTTGTAAAGTTTAGGTCAAAGCTTTCTTTTGCTTACCCCGTTAATCATTCCTTATGGTGCTTGTCCACTCTCAGCATTTTTTGTGGGGCTTCTCTATAATTTATCCTTGTCTTGTTTGTTTGCATTTTGATGCTGGTGTTAATGCAGACAAAGAAGAAGCAACCAAGAGTGCACCTCAGGCATCTGGAACAATTATGGAAAGTACAACCAAACCCAGGAAAACTACAGTTGGAACCACATGGCAGTCTGGTATATCACAGACACCTTCCTCAAGCTCTGGATCCCCCAAAACCAGCAAATCACCCCACCACCACTCTCCAGTTCCTACCAGGGAACCCTGGAAATCTTCCATGAATCAGGTAATGGGTGTCTGGGTATAGATGGGCATCCTTAGTCATGCTCAAAGCCAACCGGAGAGGAGGTTCAGTCCTCTTGGGCAGCCTAAGACTGTCAAGCCAAACGACACTGGAATATACCAGGTTCAATATGTGTGATCAGGTCTCCCTCTGGTGGCTGGACCATGGAAAAGATACAAGCCCTACTACTGCTGCTGACAGCAAATAGAGATCCTCCTTCTGATCAAGTAGCAGCAGCTTGTTTTTTATTCCTAAAGCAGCTTGTTCATTTTAACTTATCACCCAGTGTGTCCATTGGGCCTGGGTTCCTTGCAGCATGTGTCATTGTTTATGAATCTCTGTTGTCATCAGAGGGTGACCTCTTGCGGAGGAAACCTCTACAAACACATGAGTCTTCAAGACAGGAATGAACAAACCCCCCAGTATATAGATTTGTAGATGGAGCGAAGGAGAACTACAGTTTGGAAGCTGTTCAGGAAAGAAGTTTAGTTTGGTGGAGATGGGATTGGGAGTTTAATGGAGGGAATGAGGGCTGGATTCACAAAGGTACTTAGGCTTTGCGGCACTGAGTGTCTTGATGCCTAGAAAATCACGAGTTAGGTGCCCAGGCTCTATGCAATGAATGGGGAGAGATAGGGCCTTAGATCGCGGAAAGCCAGCATGCTAGCATGGAGCTGCCTAAGCTAACCAATGGGAGATGCCAGCTGGAGGGCATGGGGGTGCTAAGCCTCCCCCCCAAACTGGAGCTAGGTGCCTAAGTCTGGGCTGCAGGGAGGTGCCCAGCTCTGGCTGGTGAGTCACAGCCGGGAGCCCTTTTTGGAGTTAGCCGCCTATGGTTTCTGCAAGGCGCCAGGGAGAACGGTGGGTTTCCCACATCCCAGGTGAGTGCCACTAACCACTAGGCTATTTTATATTCTGATGTGGGGCTTCCACAATCTCTCCTGTTGCGGCCATGATGTGGGAGCTCTTCTTTTTCTTCTCCCGCCTCCACTGAACTCACCTGATGGGCCCAGTCCGGCAGGCAGTCTCTGTGCAATCCTACCGGATCAGGCCCCACAGATGACTTGGGTGGCTAGACAACCAGTCTTCCCCTAGTTTGAGAGGAGTCCAGGCGCTTCGAGTGAGGCAGCAGCGCCCATGCCTGTGCCCAGAGGCAGGAACAGAGGTACTGAGGGAATTTTTATGGCGAAAACATGGGTGCTGAGTGAGTTTTGGTATCAGCGGGGTTCAGTGGAGCCAAAACTGGGATTTAAACACCTAAATCTAGAGTTTAGGCACCTAAGTATTTTTGTGAATCTAGATCTGAGTGACTTGGAGACGAATTAGATGTGTATGGCTTTGGAAGAGAGGCTATAGCTGGTCTTTCTATTTGTTCTATCAATTGGGCTATGAACCACAACCGATATGAGACGATGGGGCTCAGACATGAGCTGCGTCAAGCACAGGGAGTGGGAACCATGGCAACGGGAAGCAGGAAGAGGGAAACATACTTTGGTGGGTTGTTTTCACTATGGGTGGGGTGTGCGTCCTGGCCAACTCTCAGAAATGACATGACAGAATGTCTGACTCCAACCATTTATAGTCAGGAACACTCTGGTCAGACTCTGATCTCTCCCTCAGACCCCTTACTTTAGGCCCTAAGCCCCTTTCTGGCCCACGTGCTAGCAAACACAGGTCAGACCACAGTTTCCTGAGTAGAATTGCCCCGGCTGTTAAGGACGCTTATATATGAGGGTTGGGAGATGGGGCCTGGAGACCTATCGGGCCTTTTCCATCTCGGCTCTTGATTCTAACATCTGCAGTTCACTAGGTTTCATATTCATGGATTCTGAGGCCAGAAAGGACCATTAAATCCACTAGTCTGATCTGCCTAACAAAGGCTATAGAATTGATTGGAGTGTTCCCAATCCCATATTTCTGATCCGTTTGCCACATCAATGACCAGCTGTCCCCCCACCAGGCAGAAATAACTTGGTTTGGTTTTTTTTGTGTGTGTCTTTTTAGATCGTTTGTGTGCCGCAGACCCAGCCCAACGACTCAGCAGTCATTCTGACCCTGAACAAGTCTAATCCCTGTGTGAGTATCCTCTTTTACATTCAACAACCCCGTTGTCCATGGCTACAGCAGCAGCTTCCCTGCAGTCACACTGCAGCTTTTAACCCACGGATCTCAAAGCACTTTACAAGCTGTAGTCACAGGAATGATTTCACCAGCTACAGAAATGCAGTCACTTCTGGGGTGGAAAATGGCAACTGCTAAACAGTACACAACAATGCTAAACAATAAGCCAGATGAAACCATTGCAGGAGTTAAAGATAGGCAGACTATAATTACCCGAGTAGTAATATGATCAGAAGACAAGCATTAACCAACCCAAGTTGGTTGGGAAAAGTGCAGACGGAGCTTTAAAAACCGAGGTAAAATCCTGCCTCCATTGAAGTAAGCTGGAGTTTTGCCAGTAACTTCATTGGGGCCGGAATTTGATCCCAGAATTGGTCAGGACCTTGAATTTATATCTCATCTCTGAGACGATACTTCCGGGGGCGCACTGCCCTCTGACAGCATGCTGGGGTAATACCTCAATGCGGAGTGAACAGAGGTCCTTGTTGAGTCACCTGCACCAATCAGCGCAGCAGCTGGGTGGGTGGGTGGTTGGTTTTTGAAGGTCTCCCATCCTAGTACTAGCACAGACAGACCTCATTTACTCTATGAGACCTGACAATATCAGAGCAGAAGGGAGCATGACTGCTCACCATACAGCAAACGACCATTACAATGCCCTGCAATCTGAGACTCACTATATTAAGGTCAAAAAAAGCCCTGTTAGACCAAGGGGTCAAGCACAATGTTACCGTCCTGTATCTTGCAGACAGTTAGAACTAGACACCCCTGCAAACCACGTCATTCCGATTACTTTCTCACTTGCCTTATCTCCGCTTCAGTTCTGACATGAGTTTAACAGCCAATTTCTGCAAAAAACCTAGCGGGAGAGAGAAAAGTCCCCATTTTCTTCTTACTTACACTGGGGAAAATCAGGAGCAATTCCACTGAAGCGAGTGGAGTTACCGGCTGTAAAACTGGTGTAGGTGAAAGGAGAACCCGGCCAGGAGTTCTCGGACACTCTCTGAACGTGGCCCACACCAGAGCTCAGGGACCCCTCACTTCTCACTCACCGTCACCTAACACCCCTGTGCCTACCGCAGCGGTTCCTTATCTGCGAGAGTATTTAGTCTATTTCTAGCTGTCTGTAATGTGATGTAGCACCTGAAAATAAGGGGGAGGAGCCAGCATTATGTGACTGGTCAGCTCGCCGCAGAACGCGAGCAGCTGCTTCATCTCTGGGGCACTGTTCAGATCCTGAATTGCTCTCCGGTGCTGTAAAACTTTGGTTTCTGGCTCCAGGGGTTCTCAGGATGGTCTAAGTCCTGAGTCAGAGGGATTCAGGACTTCTGGGTAGCTCTCACTCTGTGGCCTCAGAGGGGTCAGTTAAATTTCCTGTGTGTCTGTTACCTGGACAGTGGAATAAGCTGAACTTCACTGGGATGCAGGGAGGCTCGATTCCCTGATATCTGTAAAATGCCCTGAGATGCTCTGATGAAGGAGTCTGTTGTACAGGTCATAGCATTAATTGTACAGAGCACGACCGTTCTGAAGCTGCCAGGACCAAGAGCTAAGCAGACCATCCCCCTTCTATTTCTCAAGCCTGTTGATGATTCCTGTCTGTAACTCCCTCTCCTGTCTGGGGGGTGCTTGGTTTGAGAGGGGAAGATGTTCCCTGCCCGGGCCAGCTTGAACCCCTAGGGAGAGATGTTAGGGGCGGACTCGGACCCAGCAATCCCCTTTCCGAACATGCAGGCTTAAAAAACCTAAATAAAGGAGGGCCTTAAAATGGCTCTTTACTCTATGTGGCAGCCGGGCACATTTCTGAGACACCGGGCCTCTGAGTCACTGCTGGCCTCTCAGCAATACAATGGCTTGATGGCTGGCCAGCGCCCCGGGAAAGCACTCTTGTGGGGTTGGTGCAAGCTTGCCCTGAAATCGCAGCCTGATATGCAACGTTGGAGACAGGAAATGGTTCTCTGCTGCCACCACCTGGTCGTCAGTCACCCTTTCTCTTTCTTAGATTCATAGAATCATAGAATATTAGAGTTGGAAGGGAGCTCAGGAGGTCATCTAGTCCAACCCCCTGCTCAAAGCAGGACTAACCTCAGCTATATCATCCCAGCCAGGGCTTTGTCAAGCCTCAGCTTAAAAACCTCTAAAGATGGAGATTCCACCACCTCCCTAGGTAACCCATTCCAGTGCTTCACTACCCTTCTAGTGAAAAACTTTTTCCTAATGTCCAACCTAGACCTCCTGCCCTGCAACTTGAGACCGTTGCTCCTTGTTCTGTCATCTGCCACCACCGAGAACTTGCTGCTCTTGGGGGAAAATTAGCCCCTTATGGACATGGTCAGACTGAATACCCATCTGTATCTATCTGTGTCACTAATAACACCTCTGATGATTTAATTGCTTAGGATTCAAAAAGGTATTAGGCATTAATATGGATAAAACATCCACAGTTACCATACACACGATTAAAAATAACAATACATATCTGGAAGGGATAAACTTCCATGTTTCAGGCCGTAAGCCTCCTCTCACTGAGGAGGTCAGGAGGAAACTTCCCTTTTGGGCATGTTAGTCCAGAACTGTCCACTTCGGGTTTCTTGCACCTTCCTCTGCCAGAGACAGGATCCTGGATTGGATGGACCTCAGGTCGATCCAGTCGGGCTCTGCCTACGTTCCTCGTTACTTTTCTCTACTGATACATTTCGCTCGGACTGGAGGATGAATATACCTCGCGCTAGACGTGTTGGGGTTGCAAACTGCAGGGGGCTTTTTAACAAAGGAACACATGAATTGCCAGTCTGAAGCAGAACCAAGGTCCACCTACTCCACTATCCTGTCTGAGGCTTGCCAGACCCAGGGGCTTCCATGGAAGCTGTAAGAACTCTGTTGTAGGCAGATGTGAGATACCTGTTTCCCAGGTTAGGTTCCACCCTGATCTCTAGACCTTAAATCTCTGAATCTGATCTTTAAATCCAGACCAAAAATAACCTCTAGTTTTCAACGACAGTGTACACATTTCAGTTCATGAAGTTTCTACTGTATTTTATTTACAAAACACAAATTTTGCACCTAAGCCGTCTGTCACTTATTTTCATCCTGCTTGTCTATCATGATGGCTGTAGCGTGAGATTCTCTTTCCCCTGCAGCCGGCCTCAGTGACTGTAAGAGCCTGTTGCTTCACACAGGTAAAGAAGTAAGATACGCCTTTAGCATAAGTGGCAGGGCTTATGCTCTTGGGTGCTGACAGTCCTGTGCTGAGAATCTGTGGTGTCTGTCCGTATACACCGGCTTACAAAA
The DNA here is from genome assembly GCF_026122565.2 of Emydura macquarii macquarii. Classification (NCBI taxonomy): domain Eukaryota; kingdom Metazoa; phylum Chordata; order Testudines; family Chelidae; genus Emydura; species Emydura macquarii. The sequence goes on along the minus strand of NW_027133607.1, from coordinate 5,059,510 downwards.
TCACACCCTAGATGGGACTTGAACTCCCACGGACCTCAGATGTTCTGGGGGGGCTGGAGAAGAACAGAAAACCTGTCATACACTGGCTTAGGGTGTGTGATTGCGACTGTAACAGCCCACTACTCACAGCTAGAGGAGTTTAGCAGTAGGGACGTGTGTTTAGTGCTGAAGGACTTGCATTGAGTCTCTCCTGACAGTGGTGTCTGTCTCTACACAGCCAGGGCTCATTAGGGTGGCCCAGCTCAAAAGCAACCATAGGTTTTGTTTAATTTTTAAAAATAAAACTGAGCAATGCCCCTTTGTGCTGAAATCAGCCCGGTTAAGTTCCCCTCCACCCCTCCCCGGCTCATTTTCTGAGTGCATGAGAACATCATGGCTTAGCATCACCCACCTCTTCTGTGTGTTTATGGTCGCTGCGCTATCTCGTCTTCTGGCAGGGTAGTCAGCAAGTCTGCAGCTCTGATTTCTTAGGGACATCACAATTATCTGAAATGTTATTAACACACAGTACTAATTACATTTTTAAACAGCTGCAGTAAGATCTTGATTATGCATTCAAAGGTCCCTGCCTCACCTGGAACGCCTCCCACTCAGCTGCCTTTAACTCCCCATTATATGAACGCCTGAAAATCAGAACAAATTTTACATCTTCCAAGCTAAGCTGATAATTGAGAGCCTGCCGCATTTGCTTCCCTCTCCAGACGATCTGGCAAACCAGTTTCTAGCCAAACCTTGACAGTAAGCTGAAAGAGTCTCATGCACTTCATAACACACGGGAAAGCAGCAAACTGAGAACACCAAAGAGGCCTGTTTAGTTCCATAATTGATTCAAATCTGTATTGCAGGCCGCAACCCAGACAGGTGTCCCAGTGTGCCACAACACAATGCACATTGTGAGAGACAGGCTCTACCCAAACGAGTTCATGATTTAACTAGACAAGCCAGAGAAAGGATGGAAGAGGAGCCAGTGTCACACCAAGGTGCCGATCCGCTAGGGTAACTAGGTACCTACCTCACTCCTGTTGAAACTAATCAGAATTAGGTACCTGGGTACCGTTGAGGATTTGGGGCACAGTGACTTGCCCACGGTCAGACAGCAGCAGAGCTGGGACTAGCACTCAGGTCCCCTGATTCCCAGTGCGGGACTCTATCTTTTCCCAGCTTTTTTCTCAGCTAGGCAATAATTGACTGAGCGAATGGCATGGCCCTGTGGCATGAGCATGGGGTTGGGAGCCAGGGAGTCCCCAAAGTCTGATCAGTGGCATCTCCTGTGTGACTTCAGGCACGTCACCTCTCTGTGCCTCCGACTCCCCAGCTAGAAAGGAGGGAATGTCACATCAGAATGGGGCTGGCAGTTTGCTGCGTGAACAGCTGTGAAGGTCTTTGAAGATGGGACGCTCCCACAGAAGAGCACAGGCATTGACTCTCTGCTTCACCCTTCACTAGCACCTTCCCTCGGTGGCTCTCGAAGCACTTTACAAATATGAATGAATCTGCCTCATTGCACCCCTTAGCAGTGTCAATATCCTCATTTTAAAGATGGGGAAACCGAGGCACAGAGCGGTGCTGTGACATGCCTAAGGCAACAACAGAGCCAGGAAGAGAAGATATTCTGACCGCCAGTCATAGCTTTTAAGCACAAGACCATCTTACCCTGTAAGAGCACACGCAACGGCTCTCTGACACGGAGCGCTCTCACCTGGGGCTGCAACTGCGTAAGCCCCATTTATATCCCATTTCTTTATGGCCCAGCGGCCACTGAAGTCGAGCTTCAGAGATGCAGAATCAAGCCTTATGCCCCTGAATTGCTTGGCTCTCAGGAAGGGGGTGTTAGAAAAGTGAGCAGGTGCCGTGAGCATTGAAGGGTCGGTCCTGGGGCCAGTTTTGTTCAATGTCTTCATTGATGATCTGGAGGATGGAGTAGATTGCACCCTCCGCAAGTTCCCGGATGACACTAAGCTGGGGGAGTGGTAGATACCCTGGAGAGCAGGGATAGGATACAGAGTGACCTAGACAAATTGGAGGATTGGGTCAAAATAAATCTGAGGAGGTTCAACAAGGACAAGTGCAGAGTCCTGCACTTAGGACGAAAGGATCTCATACACTGTTACAGACTGGGGACCGACGGGCTAGGCAACAGTTCTGCAGAAAAGGACCTGGGGGTAACAGTGGATAGGAAGCTGGATATGAGTCTGCAGTGTGCTCTGGTTGCCAAGGAGGCTAATAGCATATTGGGCTGCATTAGTAGGAGCATTGCCAGCAAATCGAGGGAAGTGATTATTCCCCTCTATGGGGCATTGGTGAGGCTACATCTGGAGTATCGTGTCCAGTTTTGGGTCCCCCACTACAACAAGGATGTGGAGAAGTTGGAGAGAGTCCAGCGGAGGGCAACAAAAATGATGAGGGGGCTGGAGCACAGGACTTATGAGGAGAGGCTGAGGGAACTAGGTTGTTTAGTTTGCAGAAGAGAAGAATGAGGGGGGATTTGATAGCAGCCTTTAACTACCTGAAAGGGGGTTCCAGGGAGGATGGAACCTCAGGCTGTTCTCAGTGGTGGCAGATGACAGAACAAGGAGCAATGGCTTCAAGTTGCAGTGGGGGAGGTCTAGGTTGGACATTAGGAAAAAGTTTTTTACTAGGAGGGTGGTGAAGCACTGGAATGGGTTATCTAGGGAGGTGGTGGAATCTCCATCCTTAGAGGTCTTTAAGGCCTGGCTTGACAAAGCCCTGGCTGGGATGGTTTATTTGGGGTTGGCCCTGCTTTGAGCAGGTGATTGCACTAGATGACCTCCTGGGGTCCCTCCCAACCCTAATCTTTCTGTGATTCCATGATTCTATAAGTGGCTTGACCACGTTTCATGCACCAGAGGCAAGCTGCAAACCTAAGAGTCCCGGTTCCCAGTCTCCTGTGCTCCTGTACTCACAGTAGACCCACTGAGGACAGGAATGAGCTGCAGCTCCGGGTGTACCGCTCTGTGCTGTGATCCCGTCCGGTGTCCCACGCTGAGCGGTACTGCACCGGGTCAGTGCTAGGGTGGGAGACATGGGAGCAGTGCTGGTGATGGAGGAGGGGGCACTCTTCCCTTTCGGTCAGCTCTAAACCGTTGCCCCACCCTGGAGTTAGGTGCTGGGCCATGACGGGCTGTTGTGCAGATGAGACACGGTTCCACCCACTTGTGACTAGTTAAGACGCCTCGGTGGTTTTGGCCAGAGTCTCAGCTCTGGAGGTCCCATTCAGTTCCAGCTTGGGTGACTGCACGAGGGACTTAGAGAGGGAGAATGTAATTCCAGCTGGATAGCGTAGTCGACGGTTTCTTCGCTGTAGCGTTCAGTTAAAGGGCTGCTGCCCACCGCCCCAGAACTGGCTGCATTTCAGTAGCCAGTAAAGTGATCCTTACAGACGACCTTTCCTACCACCACAGAGCCATCACGAGTCTCCGTTAACATTGGTAAAAGGCAGCCAGAGTCTCTGGAACAGAACTCAGCTCTCCTGAGTCCCAGCTCCTAATCACCAGGGTCAGTCTGCTGGGCACACCTCATACTCGGCTTGCGTCCATTTGGAGGCAGGAAGAATTTTTAAAGGGGAAACCCCTTGCCCAGCGTAATGTCTCCAGCAGGGCTGGTTTCCCTAGGCAGGGAAGCCGGTTCCTGTGACTCTCAGCAGCACCACCTCATTCATCTCATCTGATTGATTTGTAGTTTAAAGGGCCCATGACAACGTGTTTCCCTCGCCACCAGAAAAGGCAAGGATTAGGGCTGTGAGGACAGGCCTGTGCTTCTTGGAGGTCTGTGCAACGTCTCAGCCTGGCGGCTTCACCCCCACGGCGACTGCTATGGGAAACCGCACTTGCTCTGCAATAAACCCGGCCTCGAAGCCTGGGATTTTCCCATCTCAGCCATGCTAAGCACTGAGCTGAATTACTTCCCTGAGCAGGAGAGTGTCAGGGGGGAAATCTCTGTTCTCTCTCTCCCTCCATCTGTTTAGGGCGGTTTGTTGATTCAAGTGCTGTTACCTCATTTGGGGATGTTAGTTTTAGATTCCCACCAGTGTGGGAACCAGATTAGATTAGGCTGTCAGACCCTGTCAACTCCAGCCAAGGAACGTAAATGGCTCAGAGGGGTGGGGAGGCATTGGAGCAGATGGAAACACTGGGGGACCAGCGGGTTCAGAAGGCTGGGAATGAAGAACAGAGAGTTTCTCCTCCAAGGGCGGCAGACCCACCCTAGCCCCAGTCGGGAGTGACTGAAAGTTGTCACCGTCTGATGGGTCTTTGGGGACCTCTAGGAGGTGAGCATGGGGGTTTCTAGTGGAGAGGCAGTCGTAGAGTCAGCGACGACAGACTAAACCACCCTCGTGCCCCTCCGGGCAGCCCCTGGGTAGCAAAGTGATTGAGTGACACCTGCAGATAACCAGAGGCCTTTGGTCTCCTGGGCTAACCCATCCCCGGCCCCCACAAAGTCCCTGTGCGCCTCTGGACCCAAGGCCAGTTCCTCATCTGTGCAGAATGCCTTGCGGGATCAGGGGACGCTGTCTGGCGTCCTCTGCGTGGTGTCCCCTGCGGGGTCCCTTGGTTTGACCTGTGACTGCACCCCCATCCCTGTTTCTCATTCTTTGCCCTCCATTTTCAGTTCAGTTCTGTGCCCCCCCTCTTCATGCGAGGGGGCCAGACCTTCCATTGCTTTGGTGAGTCCCCCCCATCCCAGGATTAAAACAGGCCAGCGCCCTTCAGCTGGGCTAAATCACAGTGTTTTGAAAGCCTTTTGCCTCAAAGGGCCTGGGACCTGCTGCAGAATTAGCAAGCTGCTCCAGGGAACGATTCCTGGGGCATTCGCCATCTTTTCGACAGGCCCCGGGGGGAAATGTTTACAGGACTGGCAAACTCAAGAGAGTAAACGGCAGGAGGCAGACCCCCCCCAAATCAGGAGGCCGGCCCGCAATATTATGAGTTTTTTTTTTTTTAAAACAAATTGTGGGTTTTTTGGTCTGTCTTGATTTTTGGCCTCCCCCCACCCTACCCCAGCATGTGTCTGTGTGAAACAGTTAGTGCCACCCGCTCTCCCAAATATATGGGGTAAGGGGATTTGTCCCTCCCCCACTGTGGGGGTCTCACCCCAACATCTCCCCACCCTATCCCCTGCCCTGCAATTCATTCTGAACCCGGCCTCCAAATCAGTCTTGTCCTTACATCAGTTCTTCCTCCCCATCAGTTCAGCCTGTCCTATCACACCCCATCGGTTCAGCCCCCTAACATTTCTGCTTCCCCCCTGAGTTCAGCCTGTCCTATAGCCCCACATCAGTTCTGCCACTAGCCCCATCGGTTCATCTTCCCAGTTCAGTCCCCTCCAGTCTCACCTCTGCTCCCCCTGGGGCTCTGCACCTCCTCTCCCAGCTCTGGGGGCTGAAGTGGGGTCCCCTCTCCCCTTTCCGGGCTGGGTGGTTCCAGGGGCTCTGCTCCCCTCTTTGTCCTTTCCCAGGGGGGTGCTGCAGGGAGGGGGAGGAGCAGAGGCACCATCCTACCCGTCGCTCGTAGGAGGGAGTTGAGGAGCTGAGCGGCTGGGGTATTTAGCTCCCTCGGGGTTGCTCTGGGGACGGGGAAGCTCTTCCTACAGCAGCTCTGATGGGTCACGAGGGAGCCTGGCTCCAGCCCCAACCCACATCCCCTCACTCACGAAAAAACCCACAAGAGCTGGCGAGGCGGAGCCGGCCATCCGGCACTGGCTCTGCAGGCCGAGGCGCCTTCGTAGCAGCCAGGGAGGGGAGAGACGGGAGCTAGATGGGGGGGTTCAACAGGGCGCCCGGGTGACCTGGGGCAAGTCACTTTGACTCAGCTCCTCAGGACGAGGGAGGCCCCTATGGCCGCCATGTGAGCATCACTGCCCTCGAAGTGAGAGTCTCAGCCTAGGTGGGGGATGCCTCGCTCTCTGGCAGGGCTCTGGCCGGCATGCTCTGAGCCCGCCTGAGGCCTGTCAGAGCCCAGGGCAGGAGGACCGGAGGCAGGCACGGCTCTGCCTGTCCCCTTTGCTGTCTGTCCCTCTGCAGGAGACCAGGCCGGGGCATCTCTCCAGGGTCCTGTGGAGCGTCCAAGACGTGGCGCAATCGGCTGTTTTGTTGTTTCAGTCGAGGGGACCCCGATTTACCTTCGTCCCGTTGCCAGGAGAGCTACGTAGGGCATGACTCAGCTCAGGCGGTCTGTGAGAAAGCAGATCTCAGGGCAGCCCTGATTTCCTGAGCCCGTTCAACTGAACCGGCGGGGACAGGGACAGGAGCGAGGGAGAAGATCCCGTAGACCAGAGAGCCTGAGAGGATTCAGTTCTCCCAGGGATTGGGGGCCCATTGACCACAGTTACAGCAGCGCGACTCCACTGGAATTGCTTAGAGAGTCAGATACCAACAAGTCGCTGTCTACGGCCCCTGGCACCGGCGTAGCCGAGCGCCTCACGGTCTTTAGTCTCCTCCCAGCCCCCCTGTGAGCGAGGGCAGGGCTGTGATCCCCAGGGGAAAAGATTTCCGAACGCCCCAGTGGTAATTGAGGTGCCCCGTTCCCACTGGCTTTCAGTGAGCGTTAGGTGCCCGACAGCCCGTTGTGCCTTTGGAAAATCTTCCCATGAGCAACTCCCCCGGGGTCCCACAGAAAGCGGCAGCCGAGCGGGGACTTGAAGCCAGGTCCAGGCTAGCCCCACCCAACCCCTGGAGCACCCATGTCCCTTGTGGGGATAGGAGCTTGTAATGCAGGGTGGGAAAGGGGGAAATGCAGCCCATGCTGAAAAATAGCCCACTAGCATAATGAGCTGGGGCCCTTTACAGGGCGAGCCAGGAGCAGCTGGTAAGGGGGTGCCCAGGGTTGTGGTTTTTGAGAGGGGATTTTTGAAGGGGTAAATTTGAAAGGACAGGCAAGTGATTTGCCCTGTCACGTCGTGCCTGCCGTTAGCCAGTGCAGGAACCACATGTGTGCCCTGCCTCCGCTTTTTTGGTTACGCTCACGGCTTGCGTCTTGGCTCTACGTCGTCCGCTTTCAGGACAAGGCCCGGCCCCGTGGAGCCCCCTGGTACTGTGCCCGGTAACGATATCTGCTTGGCAGGCCCCGAGGAACACTGGGCGTGTTAGCAACCCGTGCAGTGAGTGAGTGCCAGAGCAAAGGCTGGTCGCCTCCAGTACCCTGCCTGGGCCTGTGGGCAAGGCTGGCTGGGTCAGAGGACGGCGAGCGTCCCCTGCTAAGGTACTGAGGGACGGCAGGCCGCAGCAGGCGGGACGCAGAGAGAGGTCCTGCCCAAGGCAGCAGGGCGACTGAGCTCTGAGCAGACAGGGCCTCTGATCTGCCTGCTGCCCGGCCCTGCAGCTTCAGCGGCGCTCGCTGTGTGATTGAAGAGCCTGCCAGTGCCCGGCTTTTCCCCGTGGAAAGCGAAAGGCCGGGGAAGGGGCAGCCCCTGGAGCTCACCCTGTTCTCATGGAGCTGCGGCCAAAGGCGCTCGTCCCTGCTGGGGAGGAACAATGCAGCTGAACGGCCTCGCGCAGGCGGGCGGCTGGGAGAGTTCCTTCCGCCGGAGTAAGCGCATCCTGTCACGGCCGGGCGCCTCCCAAGCCGCTTCCCAAATATTTAGACAAGATGGGGCGAGGTGGTTCCTCGGGAGGTCAGGTCCCCCGGGCAGGGGCAGGAATGAAGCAACTGGGCACAGCGGAGAGACCAGGCCTCCCTCTCTGGGGGAAGGGGCTGAAGGCTCAGGCTAGACCTGGCTCCTGGCCCAAGAATCAAAGGGAGGCCAAGGGAGAAGGCTAACGGGATTTAAATACCAGATATGGGGCCGGAGATCTCGGCTCGTCGGGTCTCACCCCTGCTGCCTCAGCACCACCTCACTCTGCCCCGGGCGCCAGTGCCCAGCGGCAGCAGCCCAGGAGTCCCGGCGTCTGCTCCCCCGCCTGCCCCAGCAGGATGTGTTTTGCGGTAGCACCTAGATGCCAGGGTCCCGTGGGGCTGGGCACCGTCTGCCCACGGGAGAATGGATGGACAGTCCCTGCCCTGGAGAGCTGCAGACCAAGCATAAAGTCAGAGACAGCAGCTGGAGACAGACAGACAGACGGACCCGGGGGGGGGGGGAAGGGAGCGGAGAGAGGCTTGAAGCAACAGCCAGACGATGGGAGCTGAGTGAACGGACCCGCAGTCACAGCACAGCAGCCTCAGGTGTTTGTGCTCCGCTCCCCAGCCCTGCCCTGCACCCTTCCGGGAGCTCCTGCATGCACCCCTGGGTGCCGTTCCCCAGCCCAGCCCTGCCCTGCACTGTTCCAGGAGGAGCCATGCTGCTACCCTGCCCTTCTCCCCCGGGCTCCGTTCCCCAGCTCAGCTCCACCTTGCACCCTTCCAGGTGCTCCCCAGGGCTTCCTAGCGCCCTCCACACGCAGCATCCTTGCTCAGCAGTGGCTGTGTGTGGTCTCAGCTAGGTCTGCTCTAAAGGGGCAGGCCCCGGCTGGGGTTTCCAAGAAGGCTGAAGGAGCTGTGGGGTATAAAAAGCATGGTGTGTAGGAGGGCAGCCCCCTCGCATTGTGTGTGTGTGTGGGCGGGGGGGCTGTTAACCAGCGTACATCACCACTGAAATGCACATGCAGGGGGGCCAGTCGTGGTGTGTGTGTGAGACCTAGCGTTAGAGGGGCGCTGCAGGCCAGCCTGGCCCAGCTGAGTACAGGCTCCCACATGCTCAGTGACACAACTCTGGCCATTTGCTGTGGGGTGGGCGCTGATCCGGGTCCCACGCGCCGCTGGGGCTGCAGGACTCTTAGCACACCCTCGTTCGGCCCTGCTCTCTCGCCAGTCCCTGTTTGACCCGCTCCCCTGCCTCCGCCCCCCTCTTATTCCCTGGCCAGCTGCTCGGTAATCGCACAGCCCATCTCCTTCGAAGCCCGGGACGTGGAAACGCGGCGGTTATTTACTGTGATGTGGGTCAGCTTTCCTGCCCTCTCCCTTCGCCGGGCTTTGCGTTATGAAAAGCCGCCTCCACTCGCCCTGAGATCTGCCCCCACCCTTGGGGAGTTGCTATTCCTGTAACGCCAAAAGCTGCAGCCCTCAGATAAGGCCGGCAGTGCCCTGGCGGAGAACCGGCCAAGCGGAGTTGGCTTGTGATAAAGAAAAACTCTTCTTGGCCCTGGGGCCGAGCAGCAAGGCGGCCTGGGAGGGGCGGCCAAGGAGGCTGCGGCAAGGAGGGAAGAATGATGGGGGGAGGTGCGTGTGTGTGTGTGTGTGTGTGTGTTTTCTCCCTTTCCCCAAGGTGTCCCATAGACAGGTGCAGCCTCCACAGCTTGGGCATGGGGGAGCGTCTGGGCTCAGCGGAGGAAAGGGATGGAAGCAAAGAGATGGTGGTGTGATGCCCAGCAGTGCCCGGTCTCCTCTGGGTTTACTTGGTGAGCCCAGAGGGTCGCTGGTCCCGTGTTTACATGGGGAGGGAGGCAGCCTGGCCTGCTTTGGAGAAGCTGGAGGTGGTGTCCGGGAAGGGAGGCAAGTCTGTGATGCGGTTCCCAGGCCTGAGAGTCACCTGGCTACCCCCTGACCCCAGCGTGAGTCTCAGCAAAAACGTGCCAAACAAACCCAACCCCTCCCCACCCTCTTCTCTGGCCTCTGCCGGCCCTGGCTTCACCTCACAGTTTTACTTCGAATCAGCCCCCTGCGGTATCCAGGCCCCGGCCCAGCTGCTCTGCGCCCCCCACCCCAAAGGAGCTGTGTGCTCCAGTTTTACCTGGAACTACCGCTCCCGTAAACCACACAGCACGTGGCATGAAATATAAGACGTAGTTAAGCCAGACCCGAGCAGCCGCTAACCACAAGAGCGAGGGATGGAACCAAATGGCTACAACACAAAAGAATTGTAAAAAATGCAAACTTGGGACTACACCTTTTCCTAACTTATAAAATAGGTTGCCCCCCCAGGTTCTGTCTGCTGCAGAGCTGGCTGGCTTCACAGGAACCAGGCGCCAGATTTTCATAAGAACATCGCTGCCTCTCCAAGATGTTTCCTCAGTAAAAGGATCTGGGAGGGGAGGAGAGGAATGCCCCCCTCAATACACAGAATTAGCCTTTTGTCTTTATTCACAGCCAGGGTGCTGGCCTGCCTACTATAATAGTCCTTTTCACCTCCAAGTGGGTTCAATTGTATGCAGCTGTCTCTGGGTGTGTGTGTGTGCGCGCGCGCTTTCCACTGACAGTCTTGGGCTGGAGCAAGGGTTGACAAACAGCTCGCACCCTGCACTACCTTGCCAGCTGAGCGGGGTGTGTGTGTGTGTGACACGGGCCTTCTGCAGCTCTACCTTATCTCCGGGATACTAACTTTTACGCCAAGTCCGCAAAGCAGCCTTTCACTAGCAGTACAGAGCTCTCACCGTAGCACGGAGTCCTGCCACGTTACGTGCGGCTGCTGATGGGTACAGACCTTGCAAGATGTGGGTGTAGTGAGTTTGTCAGGTCTGAGGGGAGCGTTGTTTGCAATGAACAGAGCGCCCTTTGCAAAGGGGTCACAAATACTTTATTGGCAGTGACAACATCCCCACGATGCCCCAGCCAGGAAACGCCTCCCTTTTTAGCGTCTCAAGAACAGCCCCTAGTCTGTAAATGCAGAGGAAGCTGGCGCAGTGGGTAGGGCTCTAGCACGGAGGGGTGTGAGACCTTGGTTCAGCCTTGCTGGGCCATAAACTTCCCATCTGAGCTTGGACAAGTCATTTGGCCTCTGTGCTTTGTTCCCAGCTGTGCACAGCCCGACCTCGCACAGGTGTTGGGCGGCTAAATCCATTAAGGATTGGACAGCCCCCTGACACTAGGGTGATTGGGGAGGAGAGGGGGGGGCCATATAGTGCTAGGCTAAATCTGGTTGTACCTCCCTTTTAAAGCCAGCCGGTCACTCGAGCACTGCTTGCAATCTTGACCTGTTGGTACCATCTCTCAGGGCAAGAGGGCTGTTCACACGCTTTTGAGGCCACCGTCTAAGGGGCCAAGTTATGCCCAGTGCTGGTGGTGGTAGACACCTGCTCCCTCCCCCAGAGCAGGACTGAGACCCATCATGCTCATTGCACTAGTGAGCTGGACCCAGGCAGACCCTGACCTTGAGGCCAGAAGGTTGGCTGGAAGCTGCGTTTGCTGTGAGCTGCAGTTGGGGGGGGGGCTAGCATGGCTGACGTGTGCTTTCTGTCCCTGCAGGACAGCCCTCTGGACGAGTCCCTGCACAACGTGCTCTGTAAAGCCGTGAAGGAGACATTCAACCGAAGCCGAGACGGCTGCACCGTGCGCCTGGCCGGCGCTGGGTACCCCGCCGACAAGATAGCTGTGCTCGGCATTTCTGTGCAAAGTGAGCCCCGCTCGCCACACAGTGGCTTTGCAGGAGGGGAGAGAGTCTCAGGCAGCCCCGTAGAAATCCTGGAGCTGTGTAATTGGAGCCTTACTGGGGACTCCAGCACCTTCGAATAAGGGCTGTTCTTGTTCCCGCTCGCATCCTTTGGGTTGTGAGGGCAGCCCAGTAGCGCTAGGCCGCAGTTGGTAAACTGATGGGCCCATTGCTCTGGTTCCAAACCGAATTGCCAGGTGGGTCAGTGGGAACCAGTTCAGCTTTGTCTTCCACTAAGGTTACAAGCAGGGAATTGGGCACGGGCCTGGAGAGGAAACCCGCACCCCATGGGAGCTCAGGAGACTAGCAGTGTGATGGGTTCTCACTACACGGGCCCAGCTTCAAATCCAGCCCAGCCCAGTCATGCCCAAAGCTCAGTTCGATGTGTTTGGGGGTGGGTTTGCCTATGTGAAACGAGGTGGTAGGTTTCAGTCCAGCTTCCAGGCTGCGGGTGCTTCCATCGTTAAAGTACATCACAAGGACCGACTTCCTTTGGCTGCCCACGGAGGTGAGGACAGTGTTTGAACGGGGCCAGGAGCTTAGAGCCGCAGTTTACACCAGCAGGGCTAGGCTAGAGCTCTCATGCTTCAGGGCACAAGCCAACTGCTGGGTGCCTGGGGTCAGGAAGGGATTTCTCCGCCGGGCAGGTTATGCTGTCCCTGTCCTACGGGGGCTCTTGCACTTTCTGCTGAGACATCCGGTACACTCACAGCCCAGCAGAGTAACACCTGCCTCTCTGTTTAATGCCACTCGTGGCGTGCGGGGAAGGGAGAGACGTTGAGAGCAACGCAAGAAGCTCCCCCAATCCCCAGCCGCCAGTACCAAAGCTAGCCAGTGGGCTCGGTGAGGCGAGTGCGTGAGAAAGGGGATCTCACAGCTGAGGCAGAACTAGACAGACAGCTTCCTGAGGCACGTCAGCATCTCCTCAGCCACGCTCCGGCTGGCGCGCTGGGCACCCACCCCAGTCCCCCATAGAGCCCGCTAGCATCTCCACTAGCTGCTTTTCCAGCCCCCACCCAAGCTGCAGTCATCTCGGTAAGAGCCCCGCCTGCTGCGGGAGATTTAGGAGCATGCAGTTTGGCAGAGGCCATTTCCCAGCCCGCCCAATCGCAGGGGACAGCTTGCCATCCCCTCCCGTGCTCCGCGGAGGACTTGCTGGGGCAGCGACACATGGCCTGGGAGCTGCCCTTCGACCGCCGCCCTTCCTGTCTCCCCTTCCCCCGTGCTGTCTGCGTCCATCGCACTGCCCGCTGGCTGGAAACGGCACGCTGTGTGTCACAGCCCTCCCGCTGGCCGGCTCAGGGGACGCAGCGACGGCGACTCGGAGCCGCCCTCTCGCGTCTACGTCTACACTGCAGCCCATGGCTGGCCCGTGCCGGCTGACTCAGGTTACGGGGCTGTTTCACTGCTGTGTAGACGTGTGGAGGGCCCAGGAAGGGCAGGGCCTCGCTGGCCTGCGAGGTTTACTCTGGCTTTGATTTCTGTTGGTGTAATGCCCTGCGGCCCTTGTGTCATGGGGCCCCGTGCTGGGATCAGGCAGCCCCTGGCAGACCTTTCCCCCCCGCTGGAACTCTGGCACCAAAATCTCCCTGTGTAAACGGTCCTTCGAATACATTTGCTTGTGGCCTGCGGGTTGCGCTGGCGTTCAGCATTAGTGCTACAGGCCCGGGCTCCGGCTCACCGAATCTCCAGGCGGCAGGCAAAGCACAACCAGCAGCACGGCCTGGTTGAGCCCAGGAACTCCTCCACCGCATGCATCAATCCCAACGCCCAGAGAGAGGGCTGGGCCGTTCCCCTGGCCCATTTAATCCTGAGCAGAGGCCAGTGGCATTGATGAATGGTGGCACGGGGGTCTAGTGGTTAGTGCAGGGGGGCTGCCGTGTCCAGCCCCGGTGCTGCCATTCGTTTATTCCCCGGCCTGAGGCAAGTCACCCAGGTTCCTCGGGTGTTAGATGGAGGCGGTTTGTAACGGGGAGCCGCCCTGCTGATGCCCCGAGCACTCCAGGGGGAAGGGTGGGTGGCCCAGCCCCTCACCTCACTTACACGTGGCTCCTTTCTCCTCCTAGCTTCCGCAACAGCCGAGGAGCTGTTTAAACTGCTGGAGGTGAAGAAGGGAGAGTTACAGAAGGTGAGTGAGTCTCCTCCCTGCCCACCCCAGACAATCCCCCTTTCTGTGTCATGGGAGGAAGCGTGGGGCCCCCCACGTGATGTTGTCTGGAGCCCGTGGAGCGTCTCTGGGGCCGGAAGAAGGCTATGGAGGCAATTCCACTGCTTCCTGTCCTCCCATCTCCAGGGCATCCAGCACTTTCATTTCTACTGGGCTTCAGCCGATGAAGAAGAGGAGCCAGTTCCCAGCTCCCTGGAGCGGCAGGGGATGGGAAGGTGGGAGGGGCGTCTCACTCAGCCTGGCCCATGTCCTTGACCATCCCTCCTTCCCCTTGCATGGGCTGCCGCGCGGCCCGTCCTGCTCTGCTACGGCAGCATGGCTCCCCCCCCCACCGGGTGGCATACCCCACAGGTGTATAGACCCAGCTGAACGGGCAGCCGTGCAGCGCCCAGGCCAGGGGGAGCGGGCAGGCGCTGGCCCCGCTTGCAGTAACGTGGAAAGGGTGGCTGCAGGGAGCACAGCGGGGCAGGGGCCCTGTCAGTGCAGGCTAGGGACTAAGGGAAGTGAGCGCGGGTGGGTGTAGTGCTGGCTCCACCCTCTGGCCCTTCCCCAAAGCTGCCCTTCCCTTGGCAGGTTGGGATCAGCAACGTCACCTACCCTGGAATGCTCAGGGAGGAGGACAACGAGGACCGGTTCAGCATGCCCTTGATCATCGCCATCGTGTGCATGGCCTGTGCCCTGCTGCTCGTCGCTGCCATCTACGGCTGCTGCCACCAGCGTCTCGCCCACAGGAAGGATCAGGTAAGCAGCTCCCAGCATCCGGGCACCCGCGTGGGCTTTGCTTTCCGGCCCAGGCACCCTCCAGGCGTAGGGCAAATCAGAAGCCATGAGGCGCAACGCCTGGATGGAAGGCTGGGATGACCTACGCGGCATCCGGGACGCGCTAGAAGGGAGCTGTGCCCTAATGGGGACCGGGCTCCTACCGCTCCCCCCCCAGTCCTGAATTCCTTGGGGACGTCTGTGCATAGTAAGGCTGGCTGCTTGGAGAAGGGAGCGCTGCTCGGTCAGTGTGGCTGGGGTGGGCGGACTGATATGGAGAAAAAGACCCCCCCACTATATAAAACAGGCTAGAACTGGTCAGAATTTTTCTCTTGGAAAGCTAGTTTTGATGCAAATAGCTTTTCATCGAGAACCCAAAATGGCTTTGTGAAATTGATCCATTTGCAGGGAAACTCGGGTTTTCGGATAGAAAAACAAAAAAATGGACATTTTTGCTTGGTTAAAATATTGGTTATCAAAAACCAGTTTTTTAATATTTTGGCAGGTTTGGGTTTTTTTTCAAAAGGCCCCCTGATTTTTTTTTTATAGCAACCCAGCCCCTAAAACGATTTGATTTCTTTCAACAACTGTTTTGGATGTTAAAAGTTCCTGTGAAAAATAATTGGCATTTTTCAACCAGCTGTAACACACTCTCCTCTCTCAGGAAATCAGCCAGGAGACTGCCCCAGAGGCCAGTTATGGAACAAACTGCCCATTACTCAGTTTCTTACACGCTCCAGTAACGGATCTAGCACTCAGAGACAGGATACGGGGCAAGATGGGTCTGACAATTCCCACGATCCCAACAGTTTGAAGCGGGTGGCTGGTTTTTTCCTCAGGGCCCTTTCCAAATTGAACCCGAGGAGCCCAGCGTTCTCTGGCTAACTCACGGAGCACGGGGGACGGTCACTGCACGTGCCGCTTGGCTTCCTGCCCTGAGCCTATATTCAGCTACCTAGATTCTCACAGTGTAGTTAAGGTAGCAAAGAATCAAAGCCTCAGTGGGCATTACACACCTAAATCCCTTGGAGGCTCCGGGCCAGAGTGCCTCCTGAGATACCACTCGGTGCATCGATCATGAGCACAGCCGTAGGGTTGACAACGAGCTAATTGGCAGAGCATTGTACGTGTCTCCTGTTCCCGTCCCTTCGCATTTCCCTGGGAGTGTCAGATTCAGAGCCAAACTGGTTGGAAGGTGGCTGCCACGGGCTCTGCAGGGGTGTCATTGCATCTCTCTGTGCTGGAGGAAATGCAGATGTGATTTGCAGCGACACATGGTGGCCACAGGAGGATGCAAGCACTTCAGAGCAAAGAGCACCACCAGCAGTGATGGTTGCTGTGGCA
Source organism: Emydura macquarii macquarii (assembly GCF_026122565.2). Classification (NCBI taxonomy): domain Eukaryota; kingdom Metazoa; phylum Chordata; order Testudines; family Chelidae; genus Emydura; species Emydura macquarii. The sequence goes on along the minus strand of NW_027133607.1, from coordinate 5,043,885 downwards.
GCAATTTAACCCTTTAGTTTAGCACTGCTAGGGAAATCCCTGTGCTCTGCCGGTGCAGGCAGATCTCTCAAACTTAACTGATAAAGGCAACATCTGTTGCCAAGTTTATGAGCTAAAAGGCTGGCTGTAGGATCAGTCTAAAGCGCCAAAAGATACCAAAGCACAATTCACTTCGCCCCAGGTTTACACACGGCTCCAACTGCTACTGATAAAAGTTTGGATCCAAAGGAGAAGGAATTTGACAAGGTCAAATGCAAGAATCCTATGATAGGGCAAAACCAACAGAGGTCTTTAGCAGTTATCCCACAGGGTACTCAGGCTTTGTCAGAGAACTAGAATCCCCCTTTAAATGGGTGTAGCAATTTCTATAGAAAGTGATCGCTCAGGGCTGGTCTACCCTGAAAAGTTAGATCAACCCAGTTATGTCGCTCAGGGGTGGGAAAAATCCACACCCGAGTGACATAGTGAAACTGAAATAATCCTGTGTAGGCAGCTGTCTGTCAACCTAGCTACTGCCTCGCAGGGAGGCGGCAGGAAAACCTGCCCTTTGCGATAGCGCCTGGCTACACTGAAGCACTACAGTGGTGCGGGTGTAGTGTTTTCAATGTAGACGTAACCTGAGTTTCAAAACCAGTTTGGCAAGAACAGCTCGGTTGCTGTAAACTGCCTTGCGTTGACCTAGCCACGTAGCACAGACCAGGCCTTAGCGAACCGTCTGCTGATGAAAGATGCCAGATTAGCAGCCCTGGAGCCCCCAGTCCTCTGTTTATCCACAGAACAGTTACAGCACAAACTTCCTGCAGTCGGGGCTGCTTCCAGTGTGCTCCACATCCATGATCCGGAGCAAAAAAGACCCTTTGGGCTCCCGCTCTGTTTCATTTTTTGGTCACTGTGCCCGGAGCACAAAAGGACATCGCCAGTTTGAAACAGACTATTTAAAAAAAAGAAAATCACGAGAAGTAGTTACAGAGCCTCCCCCTGCTGGAGTCCCCCTCTCAGCGTCTGATTGGACAATTATGAATTATTTGTATTGCCGTAGGACCTGGGATCCCTAGTCCTGGCCCACGATGGCATCGTGCTAGACACTGGGCCACATGCACAGAGAACTAGAGGGTTTAAACGTTTCTCTCGCCCTTCTTGCTTGGTGAGTGGGCCACACACAAAGCAACAACAGGTGCAACGCGGTGTCTGGGGGAAGGAATGACACTGATACACAAGGCGCTGTTAAACACATTCGTTCTTTAGGTTCCTGGCATCCCTTTGGACTCGCAGCCCAGCACATTCATGTCCCAAAAGGCCGCTGACCTGGCACAGATAGTAGCAGGTCCCATAACTGTGGCCTGGGGCTGGAGTCAAGGTGGCATCTTTGAGGAGAAAGGTTCTCTTGCCCGGAGGAAGGCAGGCCTTAGCAGACTTGGATGACGAGTTAAGAAATTGGAAGTGAACAGACTAGCCCATCTGCTCTTCCTGGGGTTTGCTGGAGGACTTGGGGCTCCTCTGGTTACTTGGGGGGGCTCTTACACCTGAATTGAAGGGGCAGTACACACCCACCCTTTTCCTCAGCTGCTCATTAGAGTAATGGCTTTGGACCACCCCGTTGAAAATCCCTTCCAGGATGAGGATTTTTGATCCAGTGCAATGGCGTCCGTGTAAACCGCGGCTTAAACTGGTGTAGTGTACCCCTCGTAGAAATCCCTGCCCAGAAGCTGAGGAACCAGATACCAGGGTTTTCTATCAGCACAGCTACATCAGAGCAAAACCTTCCCCTGTTGTTGAGCTGCACTGCTCAGTTCTCAGCTCCTTGTCTAGTCCTTCCATCACCACAGGTGTCTTCAAGGGCAGACGGGACCTGAACATTTCATGTAAAGGACAAGCAGATGAGGGTCTTCCTGCCGCCCCGCAGCTAATACATTTTAGGCCTTCTTTGTACATCATCAGAGCAAAAATGGCCACATGCTATTTCCCCTCCCCTATCCCATTTGCAGGCCCTTGTGAGCACAGAGCCAGGTCGTCCCTGGCCCCAGATTTACTGCCAAACTTACTTAATTTGTCATGATTATTTAACATACAAACACGAGAAAAATGCTCCACTCACGTCACCCACCAGGAAGTGGCAGCAGCATCCTGTCTAGACCCTGAGAGACTCACACCTCAGCCTGTCTGTCAAGCCCGCAGGAACCAGCGCAGACACCGGGCTAGATTGAAGATGAACCAAGGGATGAAATGCAGACCTCAGAAACGTGAGGCTGCATTTGGGTCTGAAAAGACGAGGGCCCCACGTTGGAGCCAATGAGGCTGCTTAATTGTAGGGATGGGTTTTAAAGCGCCCGAGGGAGCCGACTGGGGGAAGGCAGCTGTGGCAATCCTCTGCCATGGCAAGGGCCTCAGGCACTGGTTCGTTTCTGGCCCTGCAGTGCTGTGGTGGTGGCACACAGCAGTGTAACCTGCTGAGGATTGTGACGCTTTGCTCGACGTCTGGTTGCTGGGTTTGGAGCATGGGTGCTGCTGGCCTGAGCTAGCCAGGAGATCAGACTATCATAGAAGATTGGTGGTGGAAGGGACCTGAGGAGGTCATCTAGTCCAACCCCTGCTCAAGGCAGACCTAACCTCAGCTAAACCATCCCAGCCAGGGATTTGTCAAGCCGCAGCTTAAAAATCTCTAAGGATGGAGATTCCACCACCTCCCTAGGTAACCCATTCCAGTGCTTCACCAGCCTCCTAGGGAAAAAGTTTTTCTATTATCTAACCCAGACCTCCCCCACTGCAACTTGAGACCGTTGCTCCTTGTTCTGTCATCTGCCACCACCGAGAACAGCCTAGCCCCATCCTCCCTGGAACCCCCTTTCAGGTAGTTAAAGGCTGCTATCAAATCCCCCCTCATTCTCTCTTCTGCAGACTAAACAAGCCTAGTTCCCTCAGCCTCTCCTCGTAAGTCCTGTGCTCCAGCTCCATAACCATTTTTGTTGCCCTCCTCTGGACTCTCTCGAACTTGTCCACATCCTTTTTGTAGTGGGGGGAGAGCCCAAAACTGGACACAATACTCCAAATGTGGCCTCACCAGTGCCAAATAGAGGGGAATAATCATACTGAGAGAGAGAGAGAAGATCAGTTGTGTTGGGGGAAGAAGGAGGGGGGTTGATCTCACCGCTCCATGCTTCCCTCGATCTGCTGGCAATGCTCCTACTAATGCAGCCCCTATGTGCTATTAGCCTTCTTGGCAACCAGGGCACACTGCTGACTCATATCCAGCATCTTGTCCACTGTAACCCCCAGGTCTTTTTCTGCAGAACTGCTGCCTAGCCAGTCGGTCCCCAGTCTGTAGCTGTGCATGGGATTCTTCCATCCTAAGTGCAGGACTCTGCACTTGTCCTTCTTGAACCTCATCAGATTTCTTTTGACCCAATCCTCCAATTTCTCTAGGTCACTCTGTATCCTATCCCTGCCCTCCAGGGTATCTACCACTCCCCCAGCTTAGTGTCATCCGGAAACTTGCTGAGGGTGCAATCTACCCCATCCTCCAGATCATTAACTAGAGAGTCTAAACTTCAGTCCAGTCATTCTCAAGCTTTTGGGGCTCAGGACCCATTTGTAAATGTTTGTGGCCTGTCGCGACCCAGTAACTAGTCTCGGGGTGGAGCCCCTGAGGTGGTTTCGGCTGGGTCCTGCCTGGCACTCAGCTCCTGTGCTGGGGGGCTGGATGGGCTCCCTGCTGCGGGCGTTGCAACCTCAGCGGATGCAGTGCTGCTCGGGTTTGGCCCAGCCCAAATCTGCGTGAGGGGCGTTGGGACCTGGCTCATGGGGCTGCAGGGCCACTCACTCAGATGTGGCCTATCCGCCCTCCTGTGATCATGACGCTAGCTTAAATCCCTTCCCAAGTCACAAGCTAAATCACAAAAAGCCACTGGTCTAGGAATGCGTGTCCGGGAGGGGTGGGGTAGGTGTTATACCCCACTATTCATAGGCATTCCTTTCTCTTATAACTGCAGCAGTTCAAATCCCCTCCTTGAGTGACAGCAAAGCAAAAAACCCGACCACCCAACAACTTTCCTGGGCAGGGAAGGCCTTTGTCGACAAGACAGACACAGGGGGGAAGGGAGGCAAAACATACACACTAGAGCGAGGTCCCAGAGCCGCTCCGTGCCAAAGGTGGGAATAGAACCCACGGCGCTAGCACGTGCTCTGGCGACGCAGCCTCACTGTTCCCTTCATTGTAATGGGTAGCCGACGGCCCAGGAAGGGTTGAGGTCCCACGTTCAGCCCTCGGGCCATCTGAGAGCGAGCTCGTGTGCTGTAGTTCCTTTTAAACAGCCACAGACCACAGCGAGGGGAGGAAGGAGTGGGGGGAAGGGCACATACAATCTAGTGCAGATTTCCCCCCAAAATGAAGGCAGGGCGATCCTGGCTGTTCTCAGGCCATAGGGCCAATTTCTACCCCTAGCCATACTGATTAGGGAAACACCGAGTAAGGATACAGAGCCATGAGCAATACGCAGCACGATCGGCGGGTTTCCCAAAGAATAAATCGCGCCAGAAATGTAATTGCTGCACTGTCTGGACTGAGAAATCAGGGGATTTTAGCAAAGAATTTGATGTAGTGAAGTGCCTCTTGAAGTCTTACTTGTATTGGCTTGGATAGGAAGACTCCTGAAGACGCTAAACCCCAGGTAATGACACACAGCAATGGAGGTGGGGCGGAAGTCCACCTGCATTCTCGCTTGTTAGAGTCACAGCTGGTCCGGGAGAGCACCTAGAATAACACATTCAGAAGCCGGCCCGGTGACACAACACTAGAAGAAGTTGTGAGAACCAACCAGGACAGAAAAAAATCCTCCAAAGAGCCCCAGAGAGATTGGAAACATGGCCCTAAACAAAATCAGATTGGAAAGGCTCATGTGTGTGTGACATCTGGGGGATGTTCCCTCAGGCACCTTCCCCGTGAGAGACCCCTGCGAGGGGAAACAATGCCAAAAGAGATGACAGAGGCGGGCAGCAAGTTAGACCTGAGTGGGCGATATGAGACACAGCTGCAAGATGAGCCAGCGTAAATCAGGCTTGGGCGTCCCATCTCTGAGCAGGGAACTAAATCTCTGGTGTGACCCTTCCTAGAGCATCGCCTTCATGTCCAGGCCCCACATTCCTAGAAAGAGGAGAGGAATCAGCCCTATCCCTTGGGCCGAACCTGAAGACAGACGGGGGGAAGGTGCTGCATGGCTAAGGGGAGATGGAATGGATGCGCATTTTGTCCTTTCCCAGCTCTGACTTCAATGAACGGAGAACTCAGATGGGCCTCCATGGCACTGTTGATACAGAGGCACTGTGGGACGCGTGGCCCTGATCAAAGAAGGGGCAGCATAAACAGCAGGGTTTTTCTGGCATTGGGAAGGCCAGGCGGCCGGGCGCAGAAAACATACAGGGTGGAGAAGGCTCGTTCCGATTGACAATGTGCTGCTGAGCTCAGGAAAGGCCTTGCTGAAGGAATCAGGAGCTGGTGAGGAGGGCAAGGGGCCACTGCCTCTGTCCTGCCCCAGGCAGGGGTGGCTGCGGTAGAACCAAGCCACCAGGGGCACTGCTGGCACGCTCCCTTTTTAAAAGCCACTGATTGTGGAGCCTTAAAGGCTAAAGGGACCGGCCTAGCTGGCAGAGGCGCTGTAAGATTCTCCACAGAGCCCCTTCAATGTACCTCACTCCTGCCCCACGGCACCCCTGCTAAGCCAGGCCAGAGTCCTCCATCCCCAGTGCTAACGATGCACATCCACCCTGCCCCACAGCACCCCTGCCTGGCCAGGCCAGGGCCCTCCATGCCCAGTACTAGCGATGCACCTCCACCCTGACCTAACAGCACCCCTGGCTAGTCTAGTTGTTAACATGTTTGACTGTGCAGTGTGGCCAGATGCTCCCAGGGGCAGCTGGGCAATGCTGCATGTTTATCTGCAGATCTCAAGTGCTCATCACAGCTTTCCGGTTTCTTTCCTGTCCCCTTCTAGCAACGCCTGACAGAAGAGCTACAGACCATGGAGAATGGCTACCATGACAACCCGACCCTGGAGGTGATGGAGACGGGCTCAGAGATGCAGGAGAAGAAGGTGAACCTGAACGGGGAGGTGGGGGACTGCTGGATTGTCCCCCTGCACAGCTTGACGAAAGAGGAGTTGGAGGAGGAGGACACACATTTATAAGCGACATGAAAACTCTACCCAGCAGAAAAGCAAAAAAACAAAACAAAAAACACGAGCCCAAAACGATCAGAGCCGCAAGTGCCATCGCTTGGAGCAGCCTGTGGCGCAAGGCGAAACAAAGGTGCCTGAACGCACTGCTAAGGCAGGGGCGCAGGACGGGCCTTTGCTGTGGCCTGGGCATTGTTCAATCAAAATACATTCACTGTCGCGCGTAGGCTGCATTGTCTGCTTCTAGAGAGCGAGTGCCTGTATTTAAGCTTTGACTAGATGAGACCAGAAAATTCAGCTTCTGGCCATTGTAAAAAGGAAAAGAGTTTGCAGGGCTCTCGGCCTTTTCTACACTGGGACCCGCTCCGGCTAGCTGGGATCTAGCTCCGGGAGAAGGGCAAGGGCCACGCGCCTCCCTCCCCCGCAGCTGAGAACCCTGCCTCTAGCATGATCAGACGCCTCTGGCGACCACTGGGGTACTCCAGAGATGGAGTTAGCATCTCAGCAGAATTGCTGTAGTGAAGGGGCTAAAGGCAGAGGGCTGGCGACCTACTGTACCAGGTTTTTCTCAGCTCTTCGGCCTGCCATCATGTCCATTGCCTCCTGCAAGTGCACCACTGGTCCTTACAGTACATCGCGAGCCTCTGCGCCCCCTCTGTCCTTTTCCAGCGCTGCACGCGAGGAGAACGAGCATCTTTTCCCCCCATATAACCACCACAGGCCCACGACAGTCAAACCTCCAGGAGGTTCCACGCCAATCAAACGAGGGGGTGGTGAGAGCACAGGGGAGGGGGGCCAGGGGATTCCCGACTGCTGTGTGACCTCAAAGAAGTCAGGTAGGTGCTCTGTGCTTTTGTTTTCCCCCATTTATATGCAGAGACACTTTATAGAAGTGCCAATTCTTCAGCCACAGGAGATAAGGGAAGGAGCTGCTACTGCCTTCATCCCAAGACACGATTGCTTGGTCCTTTGCAAAGCCTCCCCGGAATCCCTTCGGAAAAGGCTTTGCATTCACCAAAGCTTCCCCCGCCAACCATCAGCGACCACTCCTGGGTCCTTAATACGCTCTCTGCCCAACATGGACCTTCCTGGCCAACAGTGTGAATTCCACTGGCTGACACGGAGATCCTGTTGAAAATACACCCTTCCTTCAGGACAAGGGCAATCTTAAGGCTCTAGGACTGCACGTCTGCTGGTTTTCTTTAGCCACTGTTGGTAGACGGCGTGGGATGTTGCCTTCTTAAGCCGTTAAAATTCAGCATTCTTGAGATGCCTTATAGTGTCCTTACTAGACCGAATAAATGGAGTTATTTAATTCTGGGCTGGCAGAGTGACCAGGAACTGGCTGAGCAGAGGTATCTGCACTACCTCTGCAATTCAAAGGAAATTCCCAAGCCCATTCGGTTAGCTCCTAGCCCCAGGTTATAGAAGTTTAAAGGGCAAGTGTCTAGGAAGCCCACCATGTACTCAGCGAGGGGCCCAATAGGGAGATCTGCATTTGAAGCTGGACTAAACGCCCTCAATTTCAGTCACTGCATCCCATGACGGTCGCTCAAAACCCATCATGAAGTTTCTCACGGATGATAAAAAGGCATCTAACAGCCATCAAATAGGAACCTGCCACCTTGATTGGCCAGCATGCAGGCGGACCCAGGAAATGCAGTTGCGACAAGAATGCGTGGACGTAAATGAGAGATTCAAACTGGTTCTGTAAGGCAGGGGCTAGGACTGGTGGGAAAAGTTAGTGACATTGCTGCTGCTAACCCCAAAGGATGGAATGCACCTGGCACTTCGGAAAATTTGCACCATGTTGCAGAACAAGGCAGCCCCCTCTCTCTCCAAAGTCTGACCACGCATCAATCACACAGACCTGCCTGGGGGGATGCGTGAGTCACGCCGACAGCTCTTTGGCTGTCTCTAGACTAGTGCCTGGAGTGGCTCTGACAGCAACATTTCCAGGCATTTCTAGAAAGGCAAACCATTCAGCTGTTCCACATCAAGTAGTAATCGCTTCTCTCGTCAGTTGATCATTGCAGGTGTCCTTTAAGGACAATTCTGTTTCACGCCTCAGTATGTCAGAACCACTGAAAAGCCTTCCCCCCCCCCCCCCCACTCCCTCCCAGGATTAGAAGAGAACAGACCCAGGCTGTTTTACGGACCAAAATTGATGGCTGGACCACACAACAATGCTTCTTGTGCTGTAAGCAGAAGAATGTGTTAGGGCCCCGTGAAGTGGGAAGCTCAGTGCTGGTCTGAGTGCACTTAGTTTCCTAGCTCCACGTCTGGCAGCATTTTGTGTGATCAGTTAATTTGAAAGGGCTGCCAAACTGCAAAGGAAAAGAGAACTCAGCAATCAGGCTAAGCAGCAGTCGGCTTCCTCCGGGGAGCAGCTCACACAGTCTCATGTACGGAGCCAGTTGGCACTGGTAAATTTCTGCCAATTCATGCACCCAGTTGAAATCAACAGATTTCAGAAGGTAGGAAAGGTGAATGGAGATTGCATCAATCACTGGAAGAAAAAGCACCTCCTTTATTTAATATTTACAAGCGATACAAAGCCTCAGACCAGTGTGGGCGTGTAGGATATGTTTATTAAAAATGGGACCAGCAATTGTGGAAAGTTACCAGGTAGTGTTTGCACCTGCATTCAGACAGTTCCATCAATCCCGTTACTGGCTTTACCTCTCAAACGAGGCTTATATTACTGGCAGGCTTGGATGCCCCCTCTGGTGTGTTTCTTCTTTAAAAGGCCATGTGCTTGCCGATTGATGGTGCTGAGATGCACTCTGAAGAACCTTCTACTTCAGTGGCAAATCTGGAGCTGGAGTTTGACACACAAACCTTCAGACTGATCTGTGGACTTTCCAAAGATTTAACAACAGAGGAACCTGGGATGAGGCCATGTCACACACAGCTGCTCTGCGGTGCAGCATCTAAATTACTTCTGCAGCAGTTTCACACAAGCCCGCTGGGTTTACGAAGGCAGAGAGAACTCACCGACGGGTTAGGCACCGGTGAGTTAAGTAGGGCAGGTGTCCTGGAGCACATTAAAACTGTAACAGCAGGGATGAACAGAAGTGCAGTGTGTGGAGCCTATATCTCCCAGCGAGCAATATTCTTTTGATCTGAGCCGCATGCTCGCTTGCATCAAGAGGCGCTGAAACCCGTAGTCGCTAGGTGTTACTTCCGGCTTATAGACAAGGCTAGCTATACTCTGCTCCTGTCGATGCATAATGGGGCATAGGCTGCAGGTTCTTCTGCTCAGCAGCTCCCACAGACTCAGCAGTCATCTATACATTAAAAGGGAGTTTGCTCAGGCAATATGGCAGAGATCAAAGGGCAGCTATGAATTTCACATACTCTGGATTGTTTCGGGGGCCAGTCTGGTTTATATGTTACAGACAGCGCAGGTGTTAACGAGATTTTGCAGCAGGGACGTGTCAGCTAAACAAAAGCCACCTTGTCATGTAGCCACCTTAGCCGGCAAATAGTCTGGACATCATCGAAGTATTGATTCGGATTGCTCCAGGCTGGACATCTAAACCAGAGAGAGGCATCAGCAGAGGGCAAACGACAGAGAGAGGCACTTAACTTCCAAGGTAATTATTGCTTCAAACAGAGCCTTGTGCAACTCACACGAACACAGCAGAGCGCTTAATCCCTCCTGTGGCTGAACACCATGGAGGCGTTCTTGAACACTGCTGCCACCAACATGCTGACCCCGCTTGGGTCATCTGCAGGGATTGAACTGGGGACCCCTTGCTCGAAGTCTGAGCAAAAGGAGCCGCATCATTAGCTCGGTGGCAGTAGCTAAGTCAAGCCTCTGCACATATTCGAAGCACCAGAGGGAGGGCATCGCTGCGCTACGTTAGCATGACATGCCCCAGAACTGCAGGGAAAAGAATCAAAATGTAATCGTAGCAGGTGCTCCAAGTGGGGGAGGGAACAAAAGAGTTCACATTTCTGAGACTTTTTTCAAGTCTGATCTAGAGGTGAGTTTGCCGGGTTTATTTGTCCCCCCCTCCTCCCAGGACCCATCATCATCCCAGGGCTGCTTTGTCTATAGGAACTAGGTCTGAGGATGTTCTAAACTGATTCCCCGTGGGTAGATTTCTGATCTATGATGTCTCCCCCTAGTGCAGACTTAAGTTTAAGAACCTGCAGAAAGACTCACCCACAGCAAAAAGCAGAAGTCTGAAAGGGTACGAGAAATGGGCTATTTCCCCATTTGACATTCAGCTAGGCCCCAATCCTGCCACTGGATCGGCACCAGCAGCCCCTCACGCCCACCGCGGTTCACTGAAGTCAGGCACAAGGGGAATCCTTGCATGTCTGAGAACAGAGGGCTGGGGCCCTGGTGTTGAAGAACCTCTTTGTTTCAGACACCATGGCGGAGTCCAATAGCCTTCCAGCTGGCAGAATTTCTGTTGAAATCAAAGGGATTTTGGCTTACATAAGAACTTCCGGGCCATGTTTAAAAAAGGCCCCTAAGCCCCTACAATGTATTCTTTTTTCTGAAAGTGGCTGGATTTCATTTAGACTTCAAATTTAGGTGCGTTTTGTAGAAAGGTTTTCGTGGTACAAACCCTAAAACGATTACTTCGGCGCACTCTCTTTTTAAGGGCACACAGTCCACTTTAAAGAAAGAATCCCACGGCTGGCCAAAACCATCATACTCGCTAGTGTTGCATGGACCATCTTGTTCATCTTCTGTAAGACATGATCAGAGAATTCTTTTGCGTCTGTCTTTTCGGTCTGTTCACTTAGTTTGCTGTCAGGTTCCGTTTCCCCCGTGTAACCAGCCTCTCTTGTTTTTGTGGGTCTTGAACACAGCCGCAGCAGCGAGAACATTTTAAGATAGGAACCGGCTCGTAAAACCACAACAGTTGCCAGGAAGTCTCACGAGCAGAGGCAGTGGTAACAAGTGACTTTAAATCTTCTTTTAAAAGTAGGCTCAGGTTGGCGGTGTCCCTTTAATTTAACCTTCACTGTCATGAAACCAGATGGTCATGGGCTGGTGCAGGGGATCCAGAAAATGAAAGTAACCGCCTTAATTTGAAGGCAGGATGGCCCAAGGATGGCATTAGACTGGAAGCCTGGAGAGCTAAGTTCTAGGCCTGGCTCTGAACCCTTAGGCAAAACACTTCAGGCTGGATTGTTAAGGGGATTCAGGCACCTAACTGACATTGGTTTCCAGTCAGAGTTAGGTGACTCTGTGTCTTTAAAAATCTGGCCCTTCATCTCTCTGCCCTCAAAGAGTAACATTTCCAGAAGCAGCAGACAAGTCCCCACGTAGCCGTACTCTCACTGAAAGCCCGTGGGACTGAGGTGCGGCAGCGCCTGACATGTACAACTGTGGGAAAATGTTACCCAAGATTCCCGCGCTGTGAACGGAGGAGAATATTTACTACCATGTGTAAAGCTGGTTCAGCTCTGGGGAGGAGAAGGGCTCAGCACAGATTGTTAGTCATGTCAATGGCCAGGCTGAGAAAAGCGCCGGGCAGCAGCAATGGTGAAAAATAACAGACTTTCTGGAGTCTCAGCATTCATCCTCAGAGGTGTTTACACAGGTTAAAAGTTTGGGGGCAGGAGGAGGAATTTCAACCAGAACAAAGTATCGGGTGCAAGGAATTGATGTATTTTCTTATACCAAGTAACCCTTTCCCCTCCTCTCATCCAGTGAAAAGGAGTCGGAAACGTGTTTAAACCAGTGTATGTTTAATATGTAAATATCACTTCTCGTGGTGTGGCAATGTACTTAGCACACTGCATATCTATGCATTGCTTTAGGGCAGCAGTCCCCGAACTGTGGGTCGTGACCCCCACGTGGGGTCACTTCATCAGCAGATGGGGGCACAGCAATGCCGAGCATACAGAGGACGCCGTTTTACAAAATGGCCTCCCCCCCCCCAGCGTGACTCACACACACCGTATGCACGAGGTCAGGTCGTACGGAGGATGCTATTTTGCTCCACAAAGTGGGGCCCTCCCTGCAGCATGACGTCTCCCGCCCCGTGTGTGTGTGAGGTCATGCAGCACGGAGGATGCCATTTCGCTTTACATCTCCCTGGCAGCGCGACCTTGCATGTCCAGCGCGCGAGCTCACACTGCAGGGAGGGCAGCGGTTTTAAACAGCAACTTCCCTGCTGGCTGGGGTGATGGGGAACACCACATCTGAAAGACGGGGGCATGCAGGGAAAAGGTTTGGGAACCACTGCTTTAGGGGGAAATACTTTTTTTTTTTTTTTTTTTGCGGGGGGAGGAGGGAGAATAAAGCTAAGGCTCAGCGCCCAGTGCTCTGTAAGCAGCCTCACTGAACAAGCTGGGAGTACTCCCAGGAGGCAGGGGGGTAAGGATCTGATCCAAAGTAAGGGCACGAACACCTTAGCGTACAGCTTGCCAAAGGGACACTGGACATTAGGGTTGTGGTAGGCTCAGGAGACTCCTGCGGTGTGGCAGGGCGAAGGGCTGATGTCTGCATCTGACCAACACTGTCCAAGCACCAGGCTTTGAAGCAGGCTGCTGCATTAGAAGCAGCAGCTGCATTTTCATTTTTGAACAGGATCAACCTGCCGTTCTGATGTTACAGAAAGCCTTACGGAGCTGGGCTCAGCATCTCCAACAGCTTTCATAACCACCTTGGTTCAGTACTGTTCTAATGGACAACGTCGCCCATGTGTGAGCGTGTGCGTCTGCCCCTTCACAGCACGGTGAGAGTCTCTGCTTGTTTGTGCCAAGGAATCGTTAATGGCAGGATATTTTCAGAAAGGCTTCAGTTCAGCAGATCATCCCTCTTCAACTCACCTGCTCTGTATAGGTTCTTCGACCATGCTCATCAGCGGCGTATCCGAGTGCCCTCAGCCATGTGACTAACATCTGTCTGTGCTCGCAATCCTCCCCGCAGGGGAAAACCAGCTGTTTAGGCTTGCTAGGATGTTTTTTGTTTTGTTTTTTTTAAATTTAGAGGCGGCACGGTCGAAGAAATGCACCTTGCACTTGGTGCAGAAGTTGGTTCTCAGCTTTAACACAGGCTTAACTCCTATTGAAATCAATGAAGTATATATTTACGTGCTTTGCTGAATTGGGTCCAGAGACCTGCCGATATCACAGATTGGAAGAACCCTGTGCAGGTCCAGGGCCTGATACTGTGAAATCACAAGTCTTATTCAGATGAGAGCCATAACTGCACAGCAAGCAGTGACTGACCATTTGAATAGGAAGTGTGAATTTTATTTATTTTTCCTCCCCCCATATTTTTAAATCACAAGAACTTAAAATATAGATGTTTTTCCCTCCCCCTTTTTAAAGAAAGGTTTCCTATGAAGAATGGGAAGTGATGCAGAGCAGATGAAGTTCTTCAAAGTCCGCTAGGGAATAGGAGAACTAGAAAACGCATCTTTGGCCTTAAAACTTCATAGTATAATGTAGCCATAATCGTGTGTGTTAGACCAAAAAAATGAAAATCCTCCCAAAAACAATAGCTTTAACATAAAGACACTGTACAAATAGAGATTGTTACTGTTACATTTTGGTAAGATAAGTTCTTGCAAGACTTCTATTTTCAGAATCACAGAAGGAAAGTGTAAATAGCGCCTATTTTATGCTCATAGCCATGTCACAGTCCAGCTGACAGCAGGTTCATATTACTACCACCACAGCAAAAATCCTACCCAAAACAGACTGCGGGGAGGGAAAATACATGTTTAAAGAGGCTATTTTGTTGTTGAATGTTTCACATATACACAATGCGGCTGAATTGTGTACTGTATAGTGGCATCTCTCACAGGGACAGGAGTCTGATTTACACTGAAAGTTACTGAGCAACTGGATTGTAGAGATTATAATTCTTGCATTTTCCTACAAAATATATTTTGAAGACACTGTATTTCTGTCAATAAACTTTCTTTTGTGTAAAGCAGGACTGATTTTCTGGCCGGGGCAAAGGGCAGGCCGCTTGCGTTAAAGGGTCATTGCCACAAATTAAGTGTAAATCTCAGGTATGTTTCCCGTGTTTAGGATTGCTTGGAGTTAAACATCCCAGTCGCTGGGTCCACTCGCTGCAAGCAGCGCCTCCTGCTGGCCGTCCTGGGAATTAACCCCGCCAGGGTTTAGCTCTCCTTCCAGCCGTGTCTTCTCCCCACCCTGCCTCGCTCTGCAGCCCCTACTCACTCCTGGATATGTGGGCCCCCTTCGTGGCTTGGCCCTCCGGCCAGGTCTCTCGTCCAAATTCAGCCTTTCCAGTCCCACGGGCTGGCGTCTCCAATGCCTTGGCCACTTCCCCATGGCTGCTAGAGGAATCCAGGCCTGCTCTCTACACTGAGCTCCGGCCCAGGAACCCGATCACAAGCAGCCACAGTTCTTCTACAGTCCTACCTCTTGCTGCTCTTTTCCTACTTGTCTGGCTTCCCCCGCCTCTGGGTTTGCCAGCATTCAACTCCCTCCACTCAGGGAGCGACTGCAACCTACTTCCCTGCAACAGCCCCTTCTCTGCAGCCAGCGCCTTGGCTTTATACAGGCCCTTCCCGAGCCTGTCTCATTAGAGCAGGGGTCGGCAACCTTTGGGAAGGGGCCTGCCAAGTCTTACCCCCCACCCTCTCTCCCACGGGCCGTGGGCCCAGTGCCCTGGCCAGTGACTTACCAGGTGTTCGGTGGTGGGGGGCAGGCAGGGATGTGTCTGCCGGCCCATTTCCTGCTCTCCCCCCAGTGCGGGGCTGGCGGGGAGTGGGAGTGGTGGGGGGGCAGGCTGCCTGGCCCCTGTGCGCCCAGGGTCCCCGGAAGGGGGGGAGCAGCTGCTGTGCGGCCCTGCTTGGGGCTGGGAGTGGCGTGCCGCGCCGCTCAAAATCATCACGCCTGCCACGGGTTGCCAACCCCTGAATTAGAACTTTCCTCTCGGTGTTTAATCTGCTAGGTGAATTGGCCCCTCTGGCCTCCATTAACCCCTTCTGATCTTGTGCGGGGTGGACATCCCATAACTGACCCGCTGGGTGACTTTGAGCAAATGACTTTCTCCCTATGCTTCAGTTTCCCATCTGTAAAACAGACAATGATACAGATCTCTTCGATAAAGTGCTTTGAGGTCTACTGGTGAAAAAGCCTGGACAAGAGCTAGGCAGTATTCGGGACAGCACACATGTTCAAGTCAAGTCAACGGGAGCTAAATTTATCCATACATTTAAAAAAACCAGCAATTACGCTCGAGTCATTCCTCTACCCCGGAACATTTCCCTCACTCTCTCCTCTCTCCGATGAAGGCAAACAGCAGCGACCCGCACCTGTCCCAGAGTAAATTTGGGCTCATCCTGCAAATTGTGGCTCCCTAGGAACTCGCATAGCAGGCGTTAGAAGTCCTAATGTACTTTGGACAAGTTTCTCTCTCCTCATTATGACCTACTGCAGGGTAATATAGGTGACAGGGCTGAGTATCCGGTCACACAAGTTTTGTGCTGGTAACTGCACTCATGTCACTGGAGTTACTCCTCAGTTACACGTGTGATAGACAAGAATCAGGCCTATCATGTGACCAACACACTGCAGTAAGATCAAAGTTGTAAGGAAGCGTCCAAACTAGGTGCTGGGCTGACTACACACGTGCGGTGAGAGTAGACTCCTGTATATTTCATTGTTTGCATTCTATCCTACTTATCCATCTTCTGTTTCACTTATGCTGACTGTATATTACTTCCAAATACAAAAGCTGTGACTGTTTGTTAAGCACCAGATTCATGGCACAGGGACACAGCTAAAGACGGATTCCAGTACTCAGCATGCCTTTCCAGCTCTTTGGGGTGTATAGGAGAATGCTCGTCCCAATTCTTTTTGAGGAAACCTGCAGTAAACATTCAATATGTACAAAATGTTCCAATTTCCATATGGCCCCTCCAAACTGTGCTTAAGGGACTTTCAGTTCCTAGGAGAAAAGCGGTACTGGAATGAACACAGTAGCCAAAATATCACATCCTGTTGGTATATATATTTTTATTAAGAAAAAATGAATAAAATACATTCTTTCCATATGTACATTACATACAGCATAATTCTACATTTGTCATTGTTCAGCAGCTCACCCATTCATTTATTCACAGAGCAGTGCTTACGTATTTATCAACCATAAAATTACTTATGCCAAGGAGCAGAGGAGGGAAATTAACATTCCAAGCTGGAAAAAAAAATCTGAATAGCTGAGGTGATGGGGCAGGGCGCGGTGACACACGCAGACTGACAATCTTATCAGTATCTCAGAGCATTCATTATGAATGTGGGGTGTGTCCTAAAAGCTCCCTCAGTTCCATGAGTATTGGGCATAGATCTCTACCTGCTCGTTCAAATGTCGCTGCCACTCACAGGATTGGTCTCTGCAGAACTCTCGGTGATTCAAATGTTCTCCTGTAACTCTCAGTCCAGATTTCCTAGGGTAAGTGTTGAAGGTAAGGCAAATGGACAAGTATATTTAGGACTGTCCTAGAAATACCGCTAGGCAGCCTGCTGAAGATCAAACAAAGGCAGATGCGCCAAATTCTTGCCTAGGGGAAGTTCAGATCTCAAAGCACCATATGGGGGACAGCTTTTGGGGGCTTGAAATGGATGGGGAGTAAGGAATGGGATGGATGCCAAAAAGTTCAGACCATCACATAACATTGAAGTAGAACTTTTGCTTCTAGACCCAAAGACGACAACAGTCAGACATATATTCTCTTTATGTGCAGGCATAACTTCTGTTAGCATTAATGGTAACCATGCAAGATAAAATTCAGTCCCCTTCCCAGATTATGAGAATCATTAATTATCAATTAATCAGGTGCACAAATGCTAATGACTCAGAATAGCGGGATGGACGATAATGGCCCAAATGGTACAAGAGGAAAAGTTTGTGGAGGGCATCTTTAAAATCTCTGCAGTCACTGTCCAAGGTACTGTAAATAACTATAGTCTTTCTATAGACATAGGACTTGGTGCAGATCTGTCCCACAACTGTTGGGTGTCTGGAGGTTTTAGTGGCACCCATTGAGACTATCAGAGCTTAGTCCAGGCAGCCTGTGAACCTAGAGATACGAAGCTTGCTCTTGGTGTTTTAAGGTGGGAGGGAAAACATTTCCAGAGAAAATTCCCTGATGCCAGGTCATACCTCAAAGTTGGCATGTGTAAAATCCATCTGATTACCCTATGCGGAAGTTGCAGGAATGCAGCCTTACAATATCCCACAATCAACTAGTGGGTCCAAGTTAGTGGACTGAATACCAGCCATTAGGCCATCAATGCAAAGTCTGACTCTGCAAGCCATGCACAGAACTCTTACCAGCTTCACCATGAACTCTGCAGGAACGGTTGGAGCGATTTTTAAAGAGAAGACAGAGAAGGGCTTAATCTTGCAAACACCTCCATGCTTTTCGTGTGTGGTTGTGGGTGTGTGATGTGGATGCAGATGGGAAATAGCTTCTGTACATGTTCACAGCTAGGTATCTGTATTAGAGTTTTATACTGCCACCCATCAGCACAGTCATCTAAAAGTAAGCTACGTTGCATATCAACACGTCCATGGAAGAAAGGGTACACGATGGTGTGGTGGGACAGATGACCCCCACCCCCGGGCACGGAAGAGTTAAGGAAGTCCTGTGGTTGCAATGAGCCCCAACCTGCTGCACCCGGGAGACTTGTCAGGCCTGCAGACAGGACTTAAAGAGGAGGAACTCAGTGCAATGGGGCCGGCAGCCAGAAGCAAGCAGATCCAGGTCAGAGCTCCCAGGCTCTGGGCCCCATGGCACTAACAAACCTGTGGCATGCCAATGCTGCCTGCCCACACCCTCTGAGACCCCCTAACACAGACTGGGCTGATTTTCTTTGCCGAAATCTCCCCAGGTTGAGCCCCAACCTGTACTGATGCTGAGGAGTAAGAAGGGAGGATGCCTGTGGGAGCATGAGAGACTGCTTCCCTCTCCCCTGCACAGGGAAGGGGGTTGGGAAGTCTTTCCTTTAGTCTGGACCGCTTTATAAAGCACTGCACGCACTACAGGCACAGCTGAAGGTCTCTCCCCCAGACCCTAGAATCAGAGCACAGGGTTCAGCTGCCAGAGAATGACACGGGAGGTGAGCAAAGTGCTTGCTCTCACCCCCAG
This sequence comes from Emydura macquarii macquarii, assembly GCF_026122565.2. NCBI lineage: Eukaryota > Metazoa > Chordata > Testudines > Chelidae > Emydura > Emydura macquarii. The sequence continues at coordinate 5,025,611 of NW_027133607.1, read as the reverse complement.
CAGGCGACCTCAAGACATTCACCTTCAACAGATGGAGACAGAAAGGAAGACATGAAGCTTTCAATGCCATTCTGCCTGCTAATCGAAAGAGGAAATCATCAAGCATAGCTACAGAACAGAAAGTGACCAAGTTAAAAAAGCCAGCTTCTTACTCAACTCATCTGCTCCCCATGCTTCATTAGGTCTTTGTACAGTTTGACCAAAGCAAGTTAATGAACTCCGCTGGCCCCTGCAACAGAGTCAACACGGCTATGGGAGAGCAAGCTGGTTGCTACCCTGTCCCATGCAGCAGCAAAGCTGATGGCAGAATAGATATCAGAGGTAGAAAGAACAGCTGGTGTTCAGGTCCCAGGATCTTTGCAGTTAAATAATTTTATTCACTTGAAAATTGAGCAGAGTTTATCAGAGCTGAAGACTAACTTTAAAAAAAAATCACTTTTCTATTAGAACAACATTAAATAGTTTCCTAAAGATTTCAAAGATCACCTAAGACAAGGTACTCTATGAAAAGGCAGCTTTTGCACCTTGCAGTGATTCTGTGTTTGCAGGAAGCGTGCATTAACTGGTTCAATACCTTGGATAGCTATGTATTAGGTAACTATATTAAGCGAGTTTTTTAAAATCGACCTTGAGAAACATCTGCCATTTAGTATCCACAAAGCTTGGAACAGCGGAGGGGTCTCAGTGAGAGCTGAGATTTTGGTACAGACCTCTTCTGCTATTTTCAGTTAAAAACAGCTCACCTAATTTAGCCCACCTTTTTTTTAATTTCAAATGAAACCTTTAAAAGATCAGTTGTAAAGCAGTTTATCCTGATCTCTGTTCACCGGGTTAATGAATTACGCTGCCACATTGATGTTGAATGCTGCTAATTAAATTCAAGCAACCCTCAAGTTGTTAAAACTCCCTAATCAATGGAATCCCAGTAGGCTTGTTACAACTGAACAGATGCAGGACTGTTTCCTCATCCTGCTCACCCCCTCATTTACTGAGTTGGAAGTTCTCTCTCTGATGCAATAGGTGATGGCACTGCCAACACCGAGAAGGAAGGAGTTCACTGGGGTTCCAGGTGTTAACTTCTGAAACAGAATCCTGAACTTGGGTCACTGCAGGTAAGAAGAATTTGACGTTCCCCTGCACGTAGAAACTGGCTCAGATTAACAGTTTAGGACTTAAAAATTAAATGGATTTAAAAGTAAAGGAGGTTGCATCAATGCAAACGTTTACATTAATGACCGGGTTTGTGAAAGGCACTGTAGTGGCAACCCTGGAAATGCAAGTCCTCTAGTTAACCTCAGGAACAACACAGGTAACAGTAAGACAAGGTCCTGCACGCTACTCCCTCACTGTTGGGAGGACACAGCCCTGTACTGGAGGCCGAGGGGTGTAACCCCAAACCTACGTGGGTAAGCCAGGCTTCATCTCCAGTCAATCCTTTGCCCCTCTGCTGAGGCTGCCAATGCAGACGATTTGAATTAACTGGAGTAACTTGTATTGGGGTTACTTGAGACTGTAGTGAGGACTTCATTAGATGGTACCATATCATTCCATGCTGGATTTCAAGCAGTGTCCTAGAGGTGAAAGGCCCTGTGGTCCCGTTGCCCAACTCCTGCACCATACAGTGCTGTATGTGCCATGTTTACAGCTACGCCAAATTATCTCTTTTGGTTCATCAGAACACAGAGGGGTTCCAGAGAGCAAAAATCTTGCCTAAAAATTCTCATCACCATAGCTCGAATTTTTTTAATGCAACCCCTTTCATGCCAGTGCGATGATTAAACACTCACTGTGCCCACAGGGTAATAAATGTTAAAGAGCATCTCACTGTAATACTGTGTTTCCACGCATTTACATCCGTCTAATACACCAGTATTCACGCTTTCGGCACATGCTACACCACTGTCAAAACTATAGCCAATAAAAACAAGTCATGTACTTCCACTTAGCTTCCCCTCCCCTTCTCTTGGACAGGAGGCCTCTCTCTAGTACATCACATGTGAAAAATAGTTCAAGTGCTTGCTCATGTCCATTCTGAATTAGGTGCGCGTCCTGCATGCACTGGTGCCGGAAATTTTTTCCTTTAGTGGTATCCGTAGGGCCGGCTCTAGTGCTCTCTACAATGATCCAGCTCCCTAGACAAGTCCCCGGAGCTCCAGCACCTCTCGCAGAGGTCCTTGCAGGATGCCTAAGGACAAAACATGGTCATGGGACTCCCAACGTGATGGCTCCCAGCACCACTTCCCGATGCTGGAGTACTGGCATTCAAGAGAAGGTGGGAACAGGCAAGCAGCATTTGCTCCTCCATGGTCACCCAGGGACACTTCCTTGAACTCAGGAGAAATAGTAGTTCCTCCAAAGGGTCAACCTGCCTGCCAGCCGGCTGGATTTCCCATGCTGTCTCAGATGGGTCCCTGGCAGTTTTAGAAGCCGTGGGGGTTCGCACAGTCCATGATAGCACAAAGTTACTCTACGATGGGAACCTTGGTACCGCATTCTTCAGTAGCCCAGGGAGTGGCACCAAACTTAGATGTGGACTCAGAGCAGGAAGGGGCACCTTCAGCCAGTCAATCAGAGGTTACCCTGCCCAGGGAAATGGACCCGGTACCCCCTCAAATACAAACCTTCTCTTCCTATATATGAGGGTGTACGTGTGTCACTGCACAGGGTGCTAGAGCTGGCCCTATGGATACAACTAGGGGAAAAATTTCTGGCACCAGTGCACGTGGCGTGTGCACACCTAATTCAGAATGGACAACAGCAACATCTTGAAGATGTAACCTAATCAGTGTAACCCTTCCTGATTTTTGGTCCTAGAAGAAACAGATGAAAAGAGAAAACTCAATATATCAAGTCTATTTCCTCCAGCAATTGGTTTTATAAAGTACATTTCCACACACAGGACTGCAAATCCTTTTAGCTTCTGTGAAGAAAAAAGGAAGAGTAATGAACATAAAAGATGTCACAATATCTTCATCCAGAGACAACGGATTCTTTACTGCAATTCATTCTCAGGAGCAGAGCTATGTAAACTTAAAGAAGATGAATTACACTCTGCTCACCAGTTTTCATATTACTGATGTGTTTGGCAAGAAAGATCATTTCCTCAAGCAACTCCATCCCAGAGAAAAGAATGCCTGAATTGGATGCAACCTCCATGTCATAATCAAAACTATTCTCAGAGAAAGAAATCAGTGCAGAGGCTTTTCCAAAGTACATTGTCGGGGTGATCTACCCAAAGTATGACCTCCAGGGTTTGTTTGCAAACCCTCTGCAACTGTGCCTGCACACACTGATTTTTCAAAATAGATGTTTTCAAAACCATGTTGAAGCAATTCCATACACAGTAACTGTGGCTTTACTCATAAGTTAACCTGCAATTTACTCATACACACAAAATCATAAGGCAACCTAACAGATCAGTATTTATTTCAATTTCTACTGTTCCCATCTAAATTCTATGTGGGGGTGCTGTGCATGGGAGGAAAGGGCAGAACAAGCATATTTTCTGATTACAAGGAATTATCATCCTTCACTATGATCAAGAAAAAAAGCATTTGGATTATGACCAACTATACATCAAAGCTGTCTCAGCAAGAGTCAGGATGGATAAGAAATGTAGCTAGTTTAAATAAAGACCACCCTGCCGACAGGTGTAGACAATATTCATGTGTCACTACCATAGGAATGCTGCCACGGAGACCTCACAACAGATAAGAGCCAAATGGAAGGTTGGTCAATTAGATTTCTAAAAAATGTTTAAGCAAAACAGCTTCCTTTTGACCCTTACATTTATATGCCTCATGCAAAACATGTTTAAACTTTTTACAGTGATGTTTTTGCCTGAAGATACCATTTTTGAAAGAATCCGAAAGATCCAGGTTTACTTAACACACACATTCTACATGGACATCTATGGATTTGGCAAGGGGGATGATACAGAGGTTGTTTCCACTTCCCCAAGTTCACAACCCATGTTTAAGATTCTACACTCAACATTGTATTCAGTTTTGGCAATTTGCAGTAGGCGAAGAGCCTAGGTGTTTGAGGAAGATTTATACCCGGCTTCACAGGAACATTAACTTTGGAGAATACATAAAACAACCTCTGTGTAAACAAACAAACACTTACCTACTGAACAACATCTCAAGAACAAACATCCTGAAGACCAATATTAGCAAAGACATTGGCTCAGTTTCTCTCAAAGTCTCTATTAGTTAGAACGCCCTGTGAATAACAGACATTTAAATTATTGCTTCTGATTCTTTACGTTGTTGGTACAAAGCTTTTTCCTTACAAGTCACTACAAATAAATCAGCTATACGTTGAAAGGAGTCTTGGTTTTACAGACTTCAGTAGTCAGAAAGTTCTCTCTTCAGCAAATGGGACAATGTTTATTGTACAGGGCCCAATTTACATTTCCATGTCATTAAGTGGCCTACAGTTGCAATGTGGATAATATGCAGCAGTAAATTTACAAGTTAGAGGTCGTGTAAGCATACTACGTGTTCTTTCACGTTCTGCTTGCCAGAAAGCATGCTCTGCGTTAAAGTGTTTTGAGGCACTACATAATCGCAGGATCAAGTACCAAGATGTTACCAAGTAAAGCAAATGTTTACGCTTATGCTGTTACCCAGTGAGTACACGATACAACAGAATGTCTTCTAAAATGACCTTTCCAAACAAAAAGGTGGGTCTCTTCTGTTGGACTTTTGTATTTCCATATGCTTGGCACTAAGTTGTTCCCGGAATGACACTCACAGCTTAAGTCCATACAATCCCAAAATCTAATATCACAACAAACTACTTTAACAGGCTGTTACAAGAATTTCTATACATTCTCAGGAAACAGCCGTAAGTTTTTTTATACTGTTTTCATCAGCTATACAGGAGATGCAGTGTAGTGCTTTGCCAAGGTATAATCATTTAATTACGATTACTAACTTTAAAAAGGGCATGAAAGTACTGCATACCTTTTAGCAAATGCACAGGAAAGTCTCATTTCGGATAAACCTAGCCGGCCACAGGGTACCTCTATTGCGCCCCACATACAGCTGCAAATGCATTTGCTGTGTCTGGTTGAAAACCAAGCAGTTTTTAAAAAAGACAGGAGCTGTGGAAATGGCAACTGGTTAATCACCAGCTGAAGCAATAAAGTGCACATCTGAACAATGTTTGTATGGGGGCAGAGAGTTGGTAAACCTGGTCTGTGTACACAGCAAAGGTGTATCGATATTTGATATTCCTCAAGTACTCTCATTAGCTTGGGATAAGAGACAGGATTGTCAGGATCCGTGGAGGAAGCACTAAGCTAGCAAATACAATTGTCTGCACTTGCAGGAATCCACAGCCTCCCCATCTGGTCCCAGCACAAAGCAGGCTTAAGCCCATGACTGAACATTTGCCCTTATGCTGATACAAGAGATTTTTCAGCTGCTCTGTTTTGTGTCAGGAATACAGCATTAAAGGGCCTTTGCCCTGCCACCATTAGCTGAAGCAAGGAAAAGATCATAGTTAAACTTACTTAAGAACTGGAGTGGTGACAGTGAACCCTAATGATAAGATGCACATAAATGTATAATTGTTTAATAGGGTATAATAATTAATAGAGACCGTTTTCAATGGCTATGGCCAGGGATAACAAGATGGCAGCTGCAGGCAATCACAGCCAGAGAAACTCAGATGGCGGGTCGTGGAATAATTCTGCCGATAGCAAACAGGCCGGCTGAGATGAGATAAGGCCACTCTAAAACTTGGAGGGAGGGGTCAGTCAGATAAGATGCAAGTTTTCAACCAGATCCAGCTCTGATTGACAGATTTAGCAGCTGTGATGGGTTCATAAGAACGGACCAATCGGAGAGGGCTTAAAGATTATTAGAGGACAGGTATGCTAATGACAAGGATTGAGGGAATGACCAATCAAAGGAGGCCAAAACCCATATATAAGGCAGAGAGCTGACAGGTTTGTGTGTGGGTCAGAAGCAACCAAGAGTGAGCAGGAGTGGTTATGTGAGCAAAATGGTTGTCAGAAGAAGGAAGATAGAGAACTGAAGAAGGGAGCTAAATCACTGAAGAAAGCAGAAGAGGGCTAGGTTGTTGCAACGGATTAAGAAACCAACACAAGCAGTGGCAGTAGCATGAAAGCAGCATCAGCGAGGCAGAAGCAGCTGCAGCTGCCACCAGAGGAGAACAATAATCATGTGGCAACAAGACGGAACATAAGGACCATTTGAGAGATCCGAGGGAACAGAAGGCTGCAAAAAAGTAAGCATGACTGTCATCTTATAAGGAAGAAATAAGATATGTGAATATATATGTCTGAGATAATAAAGCTGGATGTCTGAGCATGAATGTTGGTCACTATGTATAGGAATTTTAATGTCTAATTAAATTGCTGTCAGCGTCCTATGTGCTTGACAGCTCCATGGAGAATATAATCACTTAAGTCATTTCCAATTGTATTGGGTACTTTAATGGGTATACTTGTGCTAAGAGGATTTGTGTTTATGTTTCTTGATATATGATTTTAATACATTAAATAAAGAATCCCCCCCCCCCAAGACTACTGCCTGAGTGTCAATCTTTTGAGCGGAAGGCTGTGTCCGTGTCCTCCCAAGGGTAAACAGAGTTAGTCTATTATGAGGAGTTTCCTGAAGGGCATAGAGACCCTTGGCAATTTCTCTAGGGCAGGCCATCCCTTTTCACCTACCAAAACAGACAACTGAGTCACTGAAATAGGCAGGCCATTGTGGAGGTGCCTTGATCTGATTTTGGGGGATACCAATGTGTCTATATTAAACAGAGAACTTTAAAAATAAGAATTTAACCCCAGTAATTTTTAACTCCAGCGAAATCACACACACATACACACAGCCAATTCTGTTTGCAAATCTCCCATCATATCACAGAGATGGTGCCTCACTTTAATGAAGTAAATATGTTGTCACTTAATCACAGCTTGATTTGCAATGAGGTTGCTACCACTGAATACATTTGGTGTTTTTATTAAACCCTCCATTAAATCTACTCTTGGCTGCTATTTAATATAATTATTTCACTTTGGTTCAACTTTATTTAAATAATTTTTTTTTAGAAAGGTAATAAACAAAAAGCACCAGTTAGAGAGACAAAAATTAGAAGAGCAAATGCTTAGGTAAACTGCTTAGAAAGATGTTGCAAAAAAAGAAAAAACAAGAATCACCTGGTTGAAGTTGTGAGCAAGTTTGTTTTGTGAACAAAATGCATAATCAGACTCCTATAATAAAGAGCACGCAGCATTGTAAGTCTCGATACTGGAGGACTACAAAATGAGTTTAGTTATAAAACAGCATTGCTATGGCACAGTGCTAATGGAAGCAACACGATTAACCTAGTTGTAATTTTTTTTTCTAGATGAGCAACACTGAAGTTCTAATCCACTTGGTTTAGAACTGCTTTAACTAGCAAAGAGCCAGTGGGCTACAACTTATAGTAAAAACTGGGGCATGGCACTTTTTCATGTCACCAGAGAGGGTTGTTTTTGTTTTTTGACATTGTTCCTTTGAAATGTTTAACCAGATTGTATTTACTGTTAGCAGTAATTTCAAAAAAAAGCTACATCTATGATCCTTTCAAGAAAAAAAGATGTCCGGTCTAATCATTTAATTTTTAAAGCAAATCCAGCTTCTAATGTACTGTTAATTTCTGGGCATTTAATAGTTTAGTAAGCTAATATTATTATAAATATTTTCTTTTATTCATGATTTCCAATGTATTCAAACTGTGGAAGTAAAACAAATATGCGAGGAAGAAGGACACTAGCTGAATGAAAGCACATGGATATTAGAACTATGAAAAAATATTCAGTCATTTCTTTTCATTTAAAAAGTCCAATCCATCATCCCAGCACACAAAATTCTCCCAATAAGTTCAGTGGAAATTACTCAGCCACAGGAAATTCAGGAGTCCTATGGGCTGTTGACCTTCTGGACATGAATTTCTGCAGTCTTTATATAATTTATCAACCAGTTTGAACTGCATGCTTTCTGACACTGAATTTAAGTATATGCTAACACTGGCTGCATGTGTCCTTCATTACACTTTACAGAGAAAGTGCAGCTCCAAACTTTTAGGCCTACATACAAAGAGCGTCTTCTGCAAGGGAGAAAAAGTCCACTTTCCATACATATGCATTCAGCTTATTTTAATAGAATTCTTCTGTGCACAAAGGCCTCTCCCCTCATTTAAAGGATGGATCTAAGATGCACTTAAAAGAAGTGAATGAGCTGCACTACATAGGACAAAGACAAAAACAAGCTGTTTAGAACAATCTCCATTAAGTTTCACATTCACACACAAATATACGCACAGAGTCAACATGTACATAAACCCAGATGTGCTGCTTTGGAAAACTGTGCACCCAGACTGAAGTGCTGTAGAGGTGCAGTGTGTGCATGGGGTATGTGGAAGACCCAATTCTGTAGAACTCTACAGGGATTTGCAAAGTTTGTCATGAAAGGAGCACAGAAGAGGCACAGATATAAAACCATCCCTGAAAAAATGCTTGTACCAGCACCTCCTGCACTCTATTTTCAAAGGTTTCTCTGAGGTACAAGCTTGACTGCCAGTTTTAAGCAGAAGGCTTCAGAGAATGGAAGCCAGGCATTGACAATAGCACCAACTAAATATTTATGTTCACACTCTATAGCAAATCCAGTTACACGCTAGTGTTGGTCAGTTTCTCAGACTATAAGAGGGTGGCAAATTTGAGACTATCCTCCTTCATACTGCACATTACAATTACAAGACTCAAGTCAAGAAAGACACACATTACCTTAACATACACCAGAGTCCTGGCTGCCAAGTTACACAACTGCTGTGAATAAAACCAGTAGGGCAAACAAAGCAAATGTCATGACTAGTTACGATAAGCAAGGGGCATAAAAAAAAACAAACCACTAAAATAAAACCATCTTCAGTTTCAAGGATTCTGAAAAATCTCAGCATTTCCCTTAAAAGCAAAAAGGATGACTGCATGATTGATTGATTTCTTCTTTTTTACATTTCGCTAACTCTTAAGTCAAAATCAGAAAATATATATATGTCAGTTACATTTTATTAGCCTAATCCAGCAAGGGGAAAAACCTCAGGTATTCATTATACAAGTATAAAGCCCCTTTCAAAGACTCGGGGGTTACTATATTACTGCACCCAGCAGTCAATCAATGCAGTAAAAAAAACTGAAATACTGAAAATGGATGCTTTTTTCCTCTTCCACATGTCCAGTGATTTTTCTGTCACAGTGTGATGAGGTCTACCAGGTTGCCTTTAGGAGGAGTCATATTGTCGGGAAAGAAATTTACTAATGTATCAAAGAGCTGAGTTCTTTGCGCATAGGTGTGGTCAACATCTGAAAATCCTGGGAGAAGGAGAAAGATAGGAAAAATAAGTCAAACCATTTAAAACGAAGTAAATTAAGCAGTGAACTATGGCAAGTATATACGTTTTCATGGAATGAGAAATACCTCCAATTCTCTCCTCTTCCCCTTTCCTGAAATGCACAACCCTGACCAAAAGTCTTTCCCCCAGCCTTGCTTCACACCCCAGTGTTGGCAGTCCAGGTTGTTTACTCAGCCCTAATTATTCACTGCTGCCAGTCTAATCGTTATACTCTCTCTAAACCAGCCTAAGGTTGGTCTGCCCCACACTCAAGCCAACATCAGCCAAGGACAATGGATTTCTATGTATTGAGACTTCCTCACTAATGTCCGATTCACAGCACGGGTATCCCAAAGGGATCACTTTTCACTCAATTATTCTTACTATATGAATTCAGACTTGTCAAACTGACTGAAATAAGGGGAATTTTCCTTTAAAGATACAGGACACAAAGAAAGGTCCAACACATCTGCACTGTTACAATGTAGATACTGAACTTAACAGGACTAATAAAAGAAAAACGCCATTGTGTATTTCCTTAATCATTTAAAGCAAAATATTGGACTACCATGTTATCCAATTTAGAAATAAGCCCATTTAGATGCTTTCTAAAGTTAATGATTTTTTTTTTTTTTAAAGCTGAAATATTTTATATGAACAGGATAAAATCAAAGGGGGAAATGATCTAAATTATATTTTGAAGTATTAAGTTTCTTTAACACCATACATATGCTCTCTATGGGAAATCTAACTCTGTGGCTCATATACAGTGAGAATGTTACAGTAGATATTTCCTAGGCACCACTGTGATAGAGGCTAATTTGCCTAGTTACATTAGAATATCAAACCCGGAAGCTTTCAACTTTTGGCATCAAGCAGTTTTTATTTAAAACTCGTATTAGGAAAATGTAGTATCTGTTGATCAACAAGATCAGCACCTCCTCCTCATCCATTCGGACAAACTGTGCAGTCTCCTTTTTTCTACCCTATTAATTCTTGAGGTTGCAAATTTGGCTAATACCAAAATTGTCAGTGATTACATCATACGATGCCAGGAACTACTTGGCAGCACAGAGTTAGAAAAATGAAAGCTAAGTGATGTCTCTAACCTCCCCATTGGTCAAATCTCTGAATTATCATTCAAATAACTGTGAAGGATAACTTGTTATTGAATGCTAGGGGAAACCAACTGTTTTTGGATTTCTTGTTTTTGTAAGTTTACACCATTATCTTTATTATTCTTGACATTCTGTCCGAAGAGCCAGTTTTGCAAAGAACAAACAACTAAATTGCTCTAGGAACTGCACAGTGTTATCACAGCAAACAGATCTGTAACCATGCTGCTGGATTCCAAAATGACGTGATAAGTTACCCAAATAAGCAAAAGCCTTGGTCAAAAAAAGGTAATGGTGCAGCATACAGTGTAACGAGAGCTGCAAAATGATCCACTGAGACCTGAATTTGAGGCAACTGATGACTGCTGTTTTAAATATGGACATGAACACTACTGAACAAAAATGTTCCTTCTCAAATATCTGAAGGTACTTTTGGGAGACAAGGTGGGTGAGGGGATATCTTTTATTCTCTGAAGAAGAGCTGTGTGGCTTGAAAGCTTGTCTCTCTCAACAACAGAAGCTGATACAATCAAAGATATTGCCTCACCCACCTTGTGTCTCTAATATCCTAGGACTAACATTGCTATACCACCACTGCATAAAGGCACCTTGCACATTCAGAGCTGCATCACTTTTGTGGCCTATATGTGTTTCACCTCAATAGCAGAAGCAGAAATCTTACCACAGTAATAAACCTGGCTACATTTTGTGGTCTTATCATAAACCATCTCTGGCTCATTATAATACTCACCCAGATTGGTGAAATCCGAACCAGACTTGAACAGTGCTGAAGCAAGAAGCTGAAACTGTGGAAATAGACAAGAACCAAACAAATTATCCAGAGGCCTACATTAGGCAAACAGAAGCTTGTTAACACTTCAAATGGCATTAAAGGTGGCCTATGCTGTGTTTACCTAGCACAACGGTCATTCAGATGCATTCTACAGTGGTTGTCATAACCGAGGGTAGAGGCAGAGTTCTACAGGATTTTACGACTGCATTTTTTTTTTTAAACACACTAACAGTATAGATTTTACATGTGTCAGTCCCTCCTTTTCCCTTAGATTTTCAGTGAATTCAGTGTTTAAAATTTAGTATCAATGTTGTGAAAGGCAACGGACAGAGCCTTAAAGATCAAAGTCCTACTTATCCACAGAAGAGACATCATAAACGTAGTGCAAGTTCTTCTGAACTACCCCACCAGATCATGTCTGTCTTGGAATGGCCCCGTTAGGGATGAGTTGTGTGTGATATAGTCTCCATGCCCATTCAGTCCTTGGTTGCCCAGCTGAGACAATTAAGGGTGCCAATTAGCACTGAATGAGACAGATGTTTGTGATGTGCACAGGAAACTGGACTACAACCTCCAACTTTTGTTCGTAGGCCAAGCAACCTTTAAATGGTTAATAACTTCTGACCACTAACCACTACTAGACTGGCCTGACCATCCATATCTCAGTGCCAACCCCAATCCATTTAGTCCCAGAAGTTTTGGGTTCTTTACTAAAAGATTCTCAAGCTGGGAGCAAAAATGTGATAAGAATATCTTCAATGTAGTAATACCATCCTTCATGTCTGCTCCTTCAGCTATTGGTAGGCAGCTATGAAGAGCACCCCACCCCTTCACCATACAGTTAGTCACCAATTAGCAGAGCTATACAAACTGAGTAATTAATGTTTCCATAAAGACTTAGTCAGACCCTTAAAGCCCTTAATCATTTCTGTTTATCTTCCTCCTGTTTATCTGCATCTCCCTGGTCCCGAGGTGTGCAGATTCCAAAGGCAGGGTGAGGTATGAGCATACAAAAAACAGAACTAAAATCAATCATTAAGCTTAGTGTGCTTGCGGTACTAAAGATGAACTTCACTGCCACTGCAATTTATGAAAGTGATTCTGGCCCATATTCAGCACGGTATTTAATTAGTTGTATTATTTAAGAGCTCAGGAGGCCCAGGATGGACCAGGATCTGCTTGTGCTAGACACTGCGTAAAGAGAACAAAGAGTCTCTGTCCCAAAGAACTTACAATCTAAGTAATCTACAATCTAAATTTACAATCTAAACATCACAAGAATCAACAGATAGATACAGACACGGGAGTATAAGGAGACAATATTGGTCAGGATGATAGGCTGCGGTCTCAGCACACCAGCAGCTTTTTCGTAGGCATGGCGCCAAAGGAGCGTTTAAAGAGGGATCTGAAGGAAAACAATGAAGTGGCTTTGCAAATGTTTACAAGGAACTCCACCGGAGCGCGAGAAGTCCAGCTTTCCCCCTGGAGCTCCAGGCTGAAGGGAGCATGTTCAGTTGCTCTGTGGAGATGCTACATGTACAGTCCAGTCAAACTCAGGAACTGTGAGAGGCTCAAGCAAGCTCAGTGTAGATGAACTCTTAGATTTTGGCAGCTACAATCTCAGAAGTCTCTACTGAGACTGTGCAAACTGCGATTTTTCAAATGGTCTAACACATCACAAAAATTTTCCCAAATTTTGCTGAGATTGGAAAAGGCACATCCCTGGCATAAAGGTCACTGCCTCCCCCTCACCCATGCCAAATTCAAGTTCTTGTTCCAAAGCCTGGTGGTGCTAGAACTCGTCAAAGAAAAGGACACCAGGTTTTTTTAAAAAAAAAAAAAGAAAAAAAATACACATGGGCAAGACATATTTTTCCCTAGCTTTGTTCTCAGAAATGGCTGACCTGTTTTAGCCGGAGTTTTCTAAAAATTCCAGACAGACAGACATCTGGCATGGAAAATTTCAGCTCAAATGGTTACAGTTTGGCAAAGTTATTCATACTTGAAAAAAATGTTTTTTATAATGGGAAGTGTCAGGAAACAATTATAAGTAGGGCTACCAGTCCCCCGCATATACATAGCAACATCCTACAGCCTAGCATAAAACATTTCCTTCTTTAGCTACAATGCATTCATTGCTCCTTCTACATCTTCTTAGCATGACGGATTCTCTTTATTTACACTGTTACCTTGAACCTATTTATAGAGTGATCATGTGTCCCAGCTTAAGTTCACTTTCCAATGCTAGGGAAGTTTCACTCTCCATCCAGAATTCTTTTACTTTCCTTAGAACAGTGGTTCCCAACCTTTTTGGTCGAGGGCCACAAATATGATTTTTATAACCCTGAAGGGCCACCAGTTTCTGCCAGTAGCCTCCCTCTCTCCCACTGCAGCCAGAGGGAAGGAGTTCAGCGAGGAGGATCTCATTCTCCTGGCTGCAGCAGGGAACCCTGCATTCCACCTGGGTCCCTAGGCAATGGCTCCCTTCCACAGCTGGAGGGATTGGAAAAGAGTGATCTCCTCTCTCTGGCTCCAGCAGGGACACAGCACCTAGGGACCCAGGCAGAGCATTTTGCTCTCTGCTGGCACCAGGGGAGGGGAGCAATGAGCTTCCCTCCCTCTGGCTCCAGCAGGGACCCCAGCACTGAGGGTCCAGGTAGAGCGTTTTGCCATGCTCCCTGCTACAGCCAAGGGGAGCGGAGCACTGATCTCCTATTCCCTTGGCTGCAGCAAGGAACCTGCACTGCCTTTCAGCCCCATCGCAGCACGCTCGCCTGAGTCCTTAGGCAGCGGCTCCCTTCTGAAGCCAGCAGGAGGGGAGCGTGGGTCATTTTGAAAGCCTCTGCGGACTACTTTTGGCAAGCCACGGGTTGGGAACCACTCCCTTAGATATGTGTCTTCTGTGTTTTATCCAGGTTTTTTTATATTCTTCTGAACAGCAGCAACATTCCAGGTGCAGTCATGTTAAAGCTCAAGAAACTATTGCCTCTCCAGCATAACAGATAACGGGCTAATGTTTACATGCTTTAATAACTCTGGATTTTTCCCTCACAGCAGCTCCAGACTGGGAGCTTATATTTAGCTGCTAATTGTATCATCCTTAGGTCTGAGTCATTCCTTTTCAGAGAGCTGTCCCCAAAATTCACTGTTTTTATATGGAATAGGAAAAATATATGTGCACAAATGTTTTAATCCATGTTGGCAAATTCCAAAATCTGGTATGCCTTCCTCATTATTTGCCAGGAAACAATACTGCACACTGCTACAGTAACCAACAGCTTTCCATGTGCACAGGAGACCTGCTAGTCACCTCACCTACAAACACAGCACAATGACTGCCAGGTCTCCAGGGCAGTAAGAGAGACCAATTTCTGAGAAGCTGATGAGTTGCCTGGCGGGCGCCAACGTGACTTCAAACGGGATCACAACTGATTTATACACGTCAGAACTGCATTACAAATCTGCTGTGTTGGTGAGTGGCAGCAGAGCCAGGACCAGTGCACGGCGCATGGGCAACATAACGAGCATTAATGTGCTAAATAATGCCAAGGGGTCTCAGCTACATTCCAGAATAAAATAAATAAAAAATACAATTCCATTAACCTGATAAATTCACAACAAATGCTAAAAATCGGGAGGTGCCATGCTGTCTCTCATTCATGCTACATTAAACAAATTTAGTTACCAAAGCCAGAGCAAGTTTCTCAAGAACAAACTGTCTGTTTTCTTTGGCACTCAACTCACAACAGCTGAAAAGATATGAAATGAAGTTTAAAAAATGAAATTTTTCCTCTTAAACCATGATCCTTTTATACAGAATTTTACCTTGGTGCAGTCTTTCACAGCAATGCTTACAAAGCTCTGAAATTTGTGGTTCGCAACGTGAACACCATAAACAATCACACAACAATATATCAGGGACATATTCAATCAGTTTACTCCTTTGCAAAACCGTGACCATGAACATGTGTTGGCTGGAGACAAAGCAGAGATGGGGAAGGTAAAGGACGGAGGAAAGAGTCTTAAGAGGAGATCTGAAGAGAATCAACCTTGGAAGTCCTACAATGCTGAGCTATATCCAGCACACAGAATCAAGACATACTGTCCTTGCTATGAAATAAACCATATCTTGTAGGTGGTGCCAGGGATCATGCAGGCATCTGTGCTCGGAAGCACAATGAAACTTCTGCTTGAATTTTGATACTGGATCCAAAAGATAGCATCAGTGCTGAGAAGAGCACACAAGAGCCATTTGAAGATGCAGCGCCAGCAGCCAACTCAATGAGATAACCGGAAGGGAAATTGACGTCAAGTGGAAATACACCCAGTCAGTATCAGTGAGTGCACTGCATGGCATAAAACCATCTGACTGGCAGCTCTGTTCTGATACAAAAACAAACTTGTGTGAGTTGAAGCTATTTGAACAAAAAAGATTTTCAGCAGTGGCTGTAATTCTGCTAAATTGTAAATGGTGACCCGGCAAAGAAAAGCAAGAAGAAAGGGGTCCAAAAATTCTGACTGGATCAAGCATTAGGCCTGCAGAAAAATGAGGGCGAACGCACTCACTCTGTCAGTTAGATCTGCCTAACAACTTGCAGAGCAAGGTGATAAAGAATGCAGGGGACTCAGGAACTACCTGTAAAAGATACTATTTGTCACAGTACCTTTACTGTAACTAGCTACATGTAATGAAATTACAACTAGTATCCTGAAAAGCCAGAGAGAGAGAGAGAGAGAGAGACACACACACACACACACCTAGGGCCCTATACATCAAAGTTGAAACCCTTCCTTGGAATCACAGGTCCACATGATGGTCAACTCAAACATTTCATCCTTGCAAGGTAGATAAATTGAGTACCATGCAGTTTACTGTGCAAGTGTCTTTCAAAGACTTTGTGAAAGATTTTGGGATCTTAGAATCATAGAATATTAGAGTTGGAAGGGACCTCAGGAGGTCATCTAGTCCAACCCCCTGCTCAAAGCAGGACTAACCTCAGCTAAATCATCCCAGCCAGGGCTTTGTCAAGCCTCAGCTTAAAAATCTCTAAAGATGGAGATTCCACTGCTTCTCTAGGTAACCCATTCCAGTGCTTCATCACCCTCCTAGTGAAAAACTTTTTCCTAATGTCCAACCTAGACCTCCCCAACTGCAACTTGAGATCATTGCTCCTTGTTCTGTCATCCGCCACCACCGAGAACAGCCTAGCCCCATCCTTCCTGGAACACACTTTCAGGTAGTTAAAGGCTGCTATCAAATCCCCCCTCATTCTTCTCTTCTGCAGGCTAAACAAGCCCAGTTCCCTTAGCCTCTCCTCAGAAGTCCTGTGCTCCAGCCCCCTAATCATGTTTGTTGCCCTCCGCTGGACTCTCTCCAACTTGTCTACATCCTTTTTGTAGTGGGGGGCCCAAAACTGGACACAATACTCTAAATGCGGCCTCACCAATGCCGAATAGAGGGGAATAATCACTTCTCTATGCATTATACAAAATTTAAGTCAAATACTTTTCAGGTTGAAAAACAAAAATTTCCTGTTATTTTTCTTTCTATTCCTGTCCCAAATGAGAAAAAAAGTTGTGAGGGTAGCTAGAATGGGTCAACTTACAATTTAGAAGTGTGGCATGGATGTGTCAGCTAATACATTTGGCAACATAACTTAGCATGTCAATTATGTTACTGAAAATGAATGGCAATCTATGATGAAGTAATTAAACAATTTTCAGGATCCTGATACCAGCAAATTATTTTCCAAAATTCTGCTGCCCTATACCACCGCACCATATTGTATACGGTCTTCAGTAACAGCCCCATTAAAACAAAGCTTTTAGAAATTGTCTAAGTATAGCCTCTATTTGCTTAGAACAATTACACGACCTAGCCAGTAGGCTAAGAGGCTTTGAGCCAGAGACCCCCAGTTTTTAATCACAGCTTTGATACTGACTTGATACATGAATTAGGGTAAGACATTTAATTACTGAGCCCAATTCTTGTCTCATACCAGCTTTACAACTGCAACTATCCACTGACTTCACTGGAGCTCCTTCTGATTTGCACCAACGTAAGGAAAGTAAGGACACCCTACCCAGTTAAAATGGGGTAACGGAGACAGGATATGGGTTATATGTTTGGATCTTCAAAGTGCTGTACAAAGTATTATGTATAAGTGCACACAGAAACAACACACAAAAGCTTATCCTGAACTTCATAAATTCAGTAAGTTATCTAGGGCTGCCACTAGACTTCCTTAATCCCTTTTGTAAAGTGACATATGTAATGGAGAGGGGCTATCTGAAATTCCGATCAGCTCTTGGAACATATTGCTTCATTTTGGGAACAAAATGGGAACAGACTTACTCCTGGAAAAAGCAAGTATGTGCACTGAAAAATGTCATAAGGCCACAAAACAACATATTAAAAATAAACTTAAGGCTTGCTCTGCACACAGTTTTTTTACTGATAGCTATTTTGGTATGGGGTGTATTTCTGTATTTTTTTTAAATTGAAATAGTTACACTGGTACATCCCCTAGCATAGATGCAGTCATACTGGTATGAAGGTGCTTGATACTGGTGTAGTTATTCCCATATTTAAGGGGAATACACTATACTGGTAGAAGTACTGTCATATCTCTATAACTGCAACCACACTAAGGAGCTGTACCTTTAACTATTCTGGTACAGTTAAAGAGATAAAATGTGTGTGTAGAGAAGGTCTAAGACAGTGGTTCTCAACTTATTTATTTACCACTGTGGGCCACGTGCAGCTTTCTATGCGTTATGTGGGTTGCATCCACACAACATATATACTATCTGTATGGCCCCGAGGATGTCCCGTGGGTTGCAGTTGTGTGTTGATTGGGCTGCAAGTAGCACCTGGGCTGCAGGTTGAGACCCACTGGTCTAAGAGAACCTAAGGTAGTTCTAAAAGTTCCACAGTATGAACCTTTACATTGTATTTTTTACTGAAAAAAGCAGGTAGTTTTTATCCTTACCTCTTTTGTCTCCTCTTGGTCAGAATGATCCACAGTTACATACAAGTCATTCTGTAAGTATTTCAGTGCACTGAGAGGGTCAGTTTGGGCCTTTTCTTCAAACCTATAAAATAGAAAGAGAGAGATGATGTGTGTGTGTTTAATCAGACACACTGAAAACAAGCATTCATTTCATTTACTCTGAGTTCAGTAACTAAACACACTCCCTATCTTTTTGTGGGGTCACACATACACATTTTCAGTGATAGCTTAGCCCCGCCCTGCTAAGAGTCGAGGCTCAAAAGCATCATTCTAAGGTGCTCAGTGGAAATCAAAGCCAGTGACTCAGATCCCTTTGCTAAAACTAACAACTATCTCAAAGTTACGTAAGTGGTTGTATTAGTACAGAGTGCTTTACAAATATTAGGTAAATAAGTGTGATATATCCATTTCACAAAGAGATAAACTGAGGCATAAGGAAAGCTCATGTCCATTCCATTGTAAGTGCGTGCGCACTCCCTTAGCAGTACCCATAGGGCCGGCTCCGGCAGACCCTGGAGCCCTACGGACATGCCATGGTACATAAGGTGCTGCCAGCCCAACGCCCCCTTAGTTCTTTCTTGCCATCAACTCCGACAGCAAGGACGAGGGGCGGGTCATGGAATGGACATGAGCAACATCTCGAAGAACAACAGTTACCAGGTAAGCAACCGTCTTTTCTTTAAGTGCTTGCTCATGTCAATTCCATTGTAGGTGACTCTCAAGCAGTACTTTGGAGGCGGGTTCGGAGTTCACAGATGCGCTGACTGCCGAAGCTGGCGTCATCCCTCACCTGCTGAACTATGGCATAGTGGAACATAAAGGTGTGCACCAACGACCATGTAGTGGCTTTGCATACGTCCTGGATGGGCACTTGTGCCAGGCACACAGCAGAAGAGGCCAGTACTCTAGTAGAACCTAATGCAGGAGGTTATCCAAGAGGAGATTCACTGCGAGGACATAGGTAAACCCTTCATCCTGTCGGCCACCACCATGAACAGCTGCATGGACCTATGGAACGGTTTCATCCTCTCGATGTAGAAGGTCAGTGCTCTGCACAAGTCCAGTGTGTGCCATCTCCACTCATCCTCTGAAGCATGTGGCTTCGGGAAGAACACCGGCAGGAAGATGTCCTGACTAACATGGAATTGTGATAGCACTTTGGGCAAAAAGGTCATGTGGGGCCTTAACTAGACCTTGTCTTTATAAGAGACTGTGTAAGGGGGCTCTGAGGTAAGTGCCCTAATCGCAGACACCCCCCTAGCTGAGGTAATGGCCACAAGGAAGGCCACCTTCCACGATGGCAGCAAAAGGGGGCAGGTAGCCAGGGGCTCAAATGGTGCCCCCCTAAGCCTGGAGAGGACTAAGTTCAGGTCCCAAGGGGGTAACGGATCCCTAACCTGGGGGTAAAGTCTTTCCATTCCCTTGAGAAACCTAATCACCATGGCATGGGAGAAGACCGAGCTCCCTTAAATCAGAGGATGGAAGGCTGAAATGGCAGCCAGGTGCACCTTCAACGAGGCCATGGCTAGGCCCTGGAGTTTAAGGTGCAGCAGGTTGTCCAACACCAACTGGATTGAGGCGTGGTAGGTGTGACCACCTGGGCTGCAGCTCAGCATGTGAATTTCTTCCACTTGGCTAGATAGGACGCCCGGGTGGAAAGTTTCCTGCTACCCATTAGTATAGCCTGCACCTGAGATGAGCAAGCCCGTTCTAGGCTCAGCCAATCAGCCTCCACGCCATCAGGTGCAGGGACTCCAGATCCAGGTGCCTTCCCCAATCCTGGGAAAGCAGGCTGTGCCACCGCAACAGTTCCAGAGAGGGAGCAACAGACCGCTCCAGGAGCATCGTGATCCAGTGCTGCCTGGGCCACATGCTATAAGAACATTTGCCTTGTCCCTTTTGATTTTCAACAGAACCCTTTGGATCAATGGAATGGGAGGGAAGGCATACAGCGGCCTCCCCGACCACGAAAGCACCAAGGCATCTGATAGCGCTCCCTCGCTAAGCCCATGAATAGAGCAGAACTGACTGCACTTCTTGTTGACCTTGGAAGCGAAGAGATCCACTTGGAGAAACCCCCACCTTGGAAAATCATATCAGCCACTCATGGCAAGGTAAGAAAGTCCTGCTGAGTTGGTCCACTGTGGTGTTCTTGATACCAGGAGGCGAGAAGCCACCAGGTGAATATCGTGCCCTATCACCAGGTTCCACAGACTCATCGCCTCCTGACAGGTCCAGGGAGCAGGCCCCACCCTGCCTATTGATATAATACATTGCGGCCATGTTTTCTGTTAGAACCTGGACCACCTTGCTTTTCAGGAAAGGGAGGAACACTACACATGCCAAGTGGATCATCCTGAGCTCTCTGATATTTATGTATAGTTCCTGGTCTTCTCTTGACCAGGTCCCTTGGGTGCTGTGGGCCGAGCTGATGTGTGCTCCCCACCCCAAGTCCGACACATTCGAGACCTGGGTCACCAAGGGGGCCAGATCCACAAAGGTGATCCCTTCCATCATTGACCGGGGGTCTAGCCACCAGCCCAGGGAGTCTAGGACTTGTACGGGCACCGTGACCACCTTGTCCAGGTGGTGCCTGCTCGGGGCATATGCAGAGGCCAGCCATAGCTGGAGTGGCCCAAGTCTCAGACATACATGACGCAGCACATAAGCACATGTCGCCATATGCCCGAGTAACTGCCGGCAAGTTCGTTCCATCATAATGGGAGAAGCTCGTAGGCCTATAAATAGGCTTGACATTGTTTTGAATCAAGACCGCAGCAGAACGCCCTCGCCTGCGTAGAATTGAGAATGGCCCCGATGAATTCTATCCTCTGTACAGGCGTCAGCATGGATTTTTGCTTGTTCACCAGCAGGCCCAGGCGGTGACACATGGCTCGAACTATGTCTCTACTGGTTTGGACCTGGACCCGCAACCTGCCTCTGATTAGCCAGTCATCCAGGTACGGATAAATCTGAACCCCTCATTGCCTGAGATACACGGCCACCACCGCCATGCATTTTGTAAATAAACTAGAGGCAGACGACAGGCCAAAAGGGAGGGCCGTAAACTGGCAGTGGGAAACTCCCACCACAAACCATAGGAAACATCCATGTCCAGGGAATATTGAGATATGAAAATATGTGTCCTTCAGGTCAAGGGCGGCACACCAGTCTCCTGGATCCAAGGAGGGGATGAGAAAGGCTAGGGAGACCATGCGGAACTTCAACTTTTTGATGTGCCTGTTTAGCCCCCGCAGGTCCAAGATAGGCCTGAGTACCCCCTTCGCCTTGGGAATGAGGAAGTAGCGGGAATAAAAGCCTCTTCCTCTCAGAGCCGCCAGAACCTCCTCTATAGCTCCCAGTGCGAGAAGGTTCTCCACTTCTTGCTAAGGAGTTGTTCATGAGAAGGGTCCCTGAAGAGGGACGGGGATGGAGGAGTATGTGCAGGGGGGAAAGAAAACTGCATGGTATAGCCTGCTGTAATGGTCCCCAGAACCCAGCGGTCCTAAGTTATATGGGTCCATGCTGGGAGAAAAGGGGCAAGCTGGTTTCGGAATGGCAGGGAAGCAGGATGCTGGTGGGAGACTGGAAGGCCATCCTCATGCACACCATCAAAATGGTTGGCGCTGGCCGCCGAAGTGCCAGGATTGGGCCAGCTGGTTGGCTGAGGAGGAAGATGGGCCCGACCTACGCAGTCTAAAATTTCTTTCTAATCTCTCCTCCAGTAGGTCCCAAAAATGCTGGTCTTGGTAGCTCGGCTGCTGCTGCGGGCAGGACTGCCTCCTTGCAGCCTGAAGCGTGTAAAAGACCAATGAGTGCAGGGTGACCCTAGAGTCCTTAACCCGTGGAGTTTGGCGTTGGTCTGTTCGGAGAAGAGTTCATTCCCATCGAACGGCAGGTCCTCTTTGGACTGTTGTACCTTCTGGGACAGACCAGATGACTGTAACCATGAGCACTGCTGCATGAAGATTGCGGAGGCCATCGACCTCGCAGCCAAATTAGCCGCATCCGACGCTGCTTGCAGGGCAGCCCTGGCCACCATCTTGCCCTCCTTGAGGAGGTTGATAAAGTCTGGTGCTTGCTCCTGGGGCAGAACCTCACCGAAGCGCTTGAGAAAGTCCCAGAGGTTATAATTATACCTCCCTAGCAGGGCCTGCTGTTTGCAATTCTAAATTGCAGGCTTGCCATAGAATAAATTTTCCTCTCAAACAAATCCAGTTTTTTGTTGTCTTTGTTTTTGGGGATTGTGCCGGGTTGGCCCTGCCTATCCTGTTGGCAGCCACCACTACCAGGGAACCCGGGGAAGGGTGCATAAACCAATACTCAAATCCTTTAGCAGGGATGTAGTACTACTTCTCCCACCTTTTAGAGGTTGGTGACAAGGAGTATGGCGTCTGCCCCAAGGATTTGATGATCTTGAGAACCCCTTTGTGGACTGGTAGGGTGACCTGGGCCAGCCCCGCAGCTGCCAGCACATCAAAGAGCTTGTCCGATGTTTCTTGAAGCTCCTTGGCTTCTAGTCCCAAATTTGATGCAACCCTCTTGAGGAGCTCCTGATGGGTGCAGAAGTTGTCCAGAGGAGCTGAGGGCCATGCCGACACTGCCTCATCTGGAGAGGAGGAAGACAACTGACCCAGTGCAGGGAATGGTGGCATCACCCTTGGCTGTTGGGAGACCGCAGCAGATGTCCCCTCTAGTGGGTCCAACTCCGCATCCGAGACCGACCTGTGACTCTCGGCTGGGGGTGACCCTGCTTCCTTAGCTTTCTTCAGTACAGGGGAGCGATCCCTTTCTGCACGCTGTTTCTTTCTGCTTCCGCTTTGATGGAGAAGGAGAAGATCGGTGCCGTGAAGCTCTGGTGCCAGAGGGGCGCTCTGCACCTACACAGTGCTTGGCACCGAGAGGGAGTGGGATGGCTCTGAAGCTGGTCTTAAGGCGGCTTCCATTAGTAGGGCCTGTAGACAAATTTCCCGCTCCTTCTGCATCCTTGGCCTGAAGGCCTTGCAAATACGGCACTTGTCCTTCCAATGCAATTCCCCCAAGCACTTCAAACAGCTATCGTGGGGGTCATTAAGTGGGAAGGGCTTGCTGCAGGTCTTACGGGGCTTGAAACCGGGAGATCGGGGCATGACCTGCTGCCAGGCGGAGGTCCCTAATGGGACTAAACCTTAACTACTAAACTATGTACAACTACTTATCTAGAATACATTAAACTACTTCTATTTAACAGCTACTTAAGAACACTTAAAACTAAAATGCTAAGAAGCAGTTGCAGATTAAGCAAGCAATGAAGGCAGTTCCAGTAACTATCAGTGGTGGAAAGAAGGAACTGAGGGGATGTAGGGCCGGCAGCGCCTTATGTACCGCGGCATGTGCTCGGGGCGCCGAACCTGGCCCTACGGGTACTGCTAAGGGGGGAAAAAATTCCGTTACCAATGCACAGGGTGCGCATGCACCTATAATGGAATCGACATGAGCAAACACTCAAAGAAGTGAAGTCACTTGCCCAAACCACAGAATCAGAGCTAGAACTCAAAATTCTTAACACCCACTACCTACAATCAAGACTTGAAATGTCCAAAACTTGATCTAATCTCCTTTAAAAAACAATAGCACATTATCGTTCAAAATATTCCCCTAGGAATTAATACAAAGGCTGCAAATGTCTTATGGTAGTCAGGCACCCACCAACCCAAAAAGAACAAACCTAGAACTTCGATTTAGTCTGACCCAATGACAAATGAACGGACAGTTCAGACAGATAATCTCGCTTTGGAGATTGTATAATGGATAGAATCAGTCTTCTCATTAGGTTGCTCGAATAATTAGTTTCCCCTCCATGACATTCCCTGAAGGCCCACTCCTGTTCTACAATTTGTAGTATCGATCCCAGCAGCTATTCTCAGTCAAACAGCAGGTTTACAAGACATAAAAGAAGCTACTGTGTCTCTTCTGTAACAAAAGCACTTAAAAGTTGTCAGTTACCCTGCTCATTGTGGCCCTTAGGAGGAGAGAACTTGGGATAATCTGCTTCAGAAAGCACAGGCCTTATTAAAGCTAAAAACAGAGACTTCACTGTAAAAGTAGCAATAGGGTTTCCTTCTTTTAGGCCACTGTCACACTTGAGCAGGTCTGACATGCCATCCAGTAGAGGGCAGTGATGACACACCAGCCAACATAGTACTCCGTTTTAAAAAAGATGCCAAGTCAAGAATGACACAGCAATTTCTTTTCCCAAACAGATGCAGTTTTAGATTTACATTTTTCAACTGGCTAGAACTCACTGCCACCCCAATTGTTGTGCTATGTTGGAATTTTCTTCAGTCTTAGTTTAGAATATCTCCTTTGGTCAGGATAGATAAAACTGGTTTAAATTTTTTTAAATATCAGTTTGCTTTGTTTTTAATTTAAATTAAAATGTTTATTTTTGAAAAGAAAATATATTTGAAATGATGCGAACATATATAAAGGCCTGAACTTACTATGATTTATTAAAATCAATTAAATAAAAAATATTTCAAGCAACACATTTGCTGCCAAAGTTTTAAAGAAAGTCAAACCACTGAACTGATGGAAGTCACCGGCTAAGGATCTGGAATCAGAGTTTGTAGAAGTGTAAAGCAGCTTATGACAGCACTAGCCAATTCTGCAGATGCAGAGAGAATATCTTCTTTATTTCAGTTTATTCGGCTAGTTCATTCAAAGCTGAGAAACTAATTGAGAGTTGAAGCAAGAAAGCTTGCTTTCCTTTTCCACTCTACAAATAAAAATTAGGTAAGAGCATGAGATCTACTAGATCCCAAATCTTGAAGGTCATGATCACCAGAACCAATCAATTCAATTCACTAACTGTGGATATACTACTTTTGCTTAATCAATTAGTTTTAAATGCAAAACTTTTTTTTTTTTGACATTTTCTTATGTATCCAATACATTTAAAGTAGTATTTAACTAACAATTATTTTAAAATACTATTTTTGTCATAAATAAAAAATTAATCGACCAATAATTAAAAATGTATCATTCACCATTTTCTAACAAATAAAATATAAGAAACTGAATACATTTATGTTAAGCTATAATTGCTTAAATAAAATGTTTATACCCTCCTGGCTAACAAAAAGTACCAAATTTAGTGTAAAGGCTACATTTAGTTGCAAATCAATATATTTTGTTGGTTATCAACCAATGAGAATCAACCTTTAAGAAAATAAAAATACAAATGCAAAAACACAATTATAATCAAGGATTCGGATTGCTGATTTAAATCAGTGATATAAATTATTTTGGTTTAACAAGCCATTCTGCCTTTGATTACCTCCTTCCTTTAAAAAAAAAGTCTTCACCTTTTTAGGAAACTGCATGGATGGTACAAAGGCAGAAGTCAGTGTGAGAATTAGAAGTCAAAAGGTAAGAGTATTTGATGTGATGTTGACAATACAACACATTCACTAGTAATAAGTGCTGGTTTAAGCTTCATCTCTATTTAATAGAACTAGAGACCTCAGATATTGGGTTATGCTATATACAGTACAAAACTGGACATTCAGGCACAATTTTTTTTAAAGTAATTTTCAAAGCTGAGCATACCTGACTGTGCAAATCTACCTGTGCATGCAGTTTTCCACATGGCCATTTGAAAACAGAGCTCTGACTGAAAAGCTAACCTGAAACTTAAGCTAACAGCTGCATGATACAAGCACACACGTCTACGGCACAGTAGGACATGACAGGAATGCTGCCATTTTCCCAGGGAATGGTCCTGTGGAAACTGAATCGCATAGTGGCGTCTGCAGCACCACATGCACTGCCCTCCCCCGTTGATAAAGAGGCAGCCTAGGGAGGGTTGACTCAGCAGCACGAGCCGCATGTACCTGTCTCCTTATAAGGAAATGAAGTGACCCCACCTGCTGGTGCGTGGTCAACAACTGCCCAGGATAATTGTAATCACCTGGTTGGCTGGTTCATACCTGCCCGGGAAATCAGGAGCACCTGGTTGGCTAAACTCCAAGCCATGACCTTAGAAGGTCATGCAGCAAATAGCAACCAATGGAGCTTAGCCTCTGCTGACCATGGGAAACTATAAAAGTTCAAACCCAGGTAGCAGAGAGGAATTGAATCTACCCGGCACCCCGTGTATCTCTTGGTCGTGTCGGCTTGGCGGGCTGAAGTATCTTCTCCAGCCTGCTTCGCTGTGAACTGATCACTCACAGTGGCTCTCTCCCGTCTGCAGTATCTAAAGCAGGGGTGTCAAACATACGGCCCGCGGGCCACATTTGGCCCGCGAACCTTTTTGATCTCGGCCGCCGAAAGTAAGCAGTGGTGCCACCGAAAGTCTGCATTGCCACTTTAAGAGATTTGTGGGGCCAGAGCCTTAAAGCGGCAACACCTTCGTCTGCAGAACCCTGCCGCCGAAAAGGGAATGTCGTCCTCAGGTTTTCGGTGGCGGGTAACCCTCCTAAAAATGTCTTAAAGTGGTAATGTTAGTGCCGAAAACTACCGATCCTGCGCCGCCGAAAATGGGTAGAGTGCCTGAAATATTCGGCGGAGAGCATTGTATGGCCCCTTCAAAGTATAGGTTGTGTGATTTCTGCCCATCACCTCGAGCGAGTTTGACACCCCTGATCTAAAGCAAACGGCAACTGAATCTGGCCAGCATGGTATACCTGTATATAATGTTTGTGAGTATGGATTAACTGTTTTCTGTTGTGTTTGTCTTGTAACTTCTTTGGGGAACTCCAAAACCGGGCACCCTAGTGTCACATGCTGGCAGCCACGCGTTGATCCAGGAGAGATCACAAAATGCTAAAGTCTTGGGTGGCACATTTTGTCCTTTCGTGCACGGAGTTCTCCTGCCCTTTGCTATCACTGTTTGCTGTGCAATTGCTTGCTGTGAAACTGTTTATTATAGAAATAGAACTGTTTTATTATAAGGATAGGATTGTTTATTGTAAAATAAAGGGTTTATTGATTAAGCAAACCCCCAGAATCATCACTGTCTCGCTTAACCCCCCGTATCCCAAATCGAACCTATCAGAGTTTTTCTCTCCGTTTCCACAGGTCCCAATCCCCATTTATAGAACTACACAAAATGTAGAACTAGATTCAGGCTATCCTCTAATATAAACAGCCATCCTCAATAGGAACATTCAGCTAATCAAAAAACCAACTACACTGTAGCTGTCATTTACTATCAACCTATTCCTCCCTTCTATCTCCCTAGAAATAGTCTCCCTACTATCGTAAGAATAACCCACACCAAAAAGTAGGGTTAATAAAACAAGTTTCCTCCCCAGCCTAATCAACCCAACACAACTGAGTTTTGGAGAGGAAGCAATAAAAAGAGTTGTTAGGGGAGTGCCTCTTGTCTCACTGCCCCCTTGCCAATTTGCTGTAAAGCAGCAGTGACCCTGAAATAGCACAGACCATTTGTGAACCTTAACAAATCACTTGCGCTTAGCCTTAAGCACATGTCTAAACAAAGATATCTTTAATGAAGGTGAAATAACCCTCAAATTGTACCATTATTAGAGCTGGTGGGGAGCAAGAAGGGCACTTAACTCCCCATGATGCATTAGCCCCGTCTTTAAAACAAGAGATCCAGGGCCCACTCCAGGATATAGCACCTAAAACACTTCAGTTAAGAGGCATATCATAATCACCCCTAAACCACCACCAGTAGGAAGGTATGTTTCACAGTTGACAGACGCCTGCCTTGTTAACAGAGCCTTACAGAAAATATGTTCCCAGCTAAACAGCAGTGGTGGTGTGAACTAACTCCCACTGCAACTATTATCAAGAGGTGTTAACTCTTTGGCTGTCCAAGGCCTTAGCACAGCTTGATGACAGAGCAATGCTCCTATCTGCACCACAAAATATAAATGTGTTGGGGATAACCATAATGTAACCAGCTTTAATGAAAACCAAAAGGAATTCCTGTAGTTCAGCTAGTGAATTACACGAACACAAAAGAGGAATGGTGAAAAGATTGTTTCTCCACGTGCACAGGCTATCAATTCGCAGTCCTCAAGCATGAGCACTGCTATGCTTTGTAACTTTTTGATCTAGTTAACATAGCTGAAAGTGTTAGGGGGAAAATGGGACCCCCCCCCCAGCACTGGGGCTGCTCCTTCCCCAATCCTATAACTGCACAAGGAAGACCCCCCATAAATAATCTGGGGGCACTAGGACCAGGTAGTGTCTTTGGCCTCTCTCCAACATGGGCCTGGGAGAAAGCTGAAAAGAGAATCCAGCCAGAGACTCCAGCGAGCTGTGGGGAAGGGGAGAGGAGAGAGACAGGGATGGATGGAAGCTGCCAGGGCAGAGATTGCTGTGGGTGTGGGGGGATGGGGGAAGAGCCCAGAAGGGAGCCCAGCCAGGGCCATCCCCCCAGCAAACACCTGGACCCAGAACTAGAGAGAGGAGCAGGGGAGACCCCACCCCTCGCCATCCATACACTCTGGAGGCACTAGGACCAGGTGATGTGTCTCCTCCAAGCCCACTCCCTGTTGGCACTGGCTTGGAAGAAAGCTGCAAAGAGAAGCCAGCCAGAGATTCCAGCCTGTACAGGTAAAGCAGGAACCTCTGGAGAGCTTCCCCTAGTTTTGACTGGTCTCTTTTCCCCTGTATTGATGGTGAGGGTTGGAGTAAGCAGCCAGTCTCTTCATCCCAGCTTCAATTTTGTCCTCTTCTCCCCTTCCCTGTGCCCCTCACCCCTCTTCCCTTCGGTGTCTCCTTTCTCCCTTCCCATTAGCGTATCTCCTTCTAATTAAACCCGCCAACCACCCCCCAAATATGGAAGTAACATGACAGTTTATCACATCGTTCAGTCTGCTTGTGTGTTCTGCCCTTCCCTCACGCTTAGTCTATACAGGCCATGTCTACACTAGAGACGTTACAGCAGCATGGCTGTACAGATGCAGCTACGCTGCTGTAAAATCTCTCATGTAACCTTTCTAAGCCGATGGGAGAGAGCTCTCCCATCAACATAATAAAACCACCTCCATGAGCGGCGGTAGCTATGTCAACAGGAGAAGCTGTTCCGCTGACATAGCACCGTGCAGACTATCATTTATGCCAGCATAATTTATGTTGCTCAGGGGGGGTGTTTTTTCACACCCTTGAGCCACACAAGTTTTGCCAATGTAAGTGATAAGGTAGAGATGTGGCCTTTGTGGTAACATGAAGTTTGTCACACAGACAGTTTGAGCATGTAGCTGAAAGCTAAGAGGCCGTTAGGAATGTGCTGACCGATAAGCGTGGTCAGCAAAGCATGGGCGAAGTTCTCTCTGAAGCTAAATAAGATAAGTAAACTGCCCGACTGTCTCTTTCTTTTAACTGAAGTTGTATTTTTCCATTTTAACAATAAGTTATGCGCATGCCTTCCTTTGTAACCAAATACATAAAGTTCCTTGTATACGTGACACTGTTTGTGCAAACTCACCGTTATTTCTTCTTTTTATGCATGCTTAATGCCTTTTGCTGTATAACAATGACTTGGTAATAAGTCTCTATAAAAACCCTCACATGACGCAGACTGGGGGTGCAGTTCAGCTAAAGCTGTTGCCCCAGGTAATTACCTTGTTAATAAAGGTCTTTTCCTTGCCCACCCAAACAGAAGTGAAGACTGTTTTCTTCAACACCTTAGACTGTAAGCTCTTTGGGGCAGGTACTCTTTGTTCTGTGTTTGTACAATGCCTAACACAATGATTCCCTGCTCCATGACTACGGTGTTATGGTACTACAAATAATGATGCTATTGTTATTTTAGTGTTTTAAAATTCTGCTAAATTTGCTTTGGCAACAAGTTGCAGAGGTTGCCTTTGGCTCTCCTTTAATCTGTTTTAAATGGGTTAGGTTGAAATTTTAAAATTTCGGTTTATCCCCATTACCATTTTATAGGTCTACATGAGCAGTAAACGTGAGTAAACACGAGCAGCTGAGTGGTTTCCACTAAGCAAGTCACTGTTCTATACACCTAGCAGATTCAGAGAGCTTAAGGCCAGAAGGAAGCATTATGATCTAGTCCAGTGTTTCTCAATTAAATTTGGCCACGGAACCCTTTTGAACTCAATAAATAATTGCGGAACCCCCCAAACTCTTAACAGTATTTTTACATATGGGGCCAAAAAAAAAATCGAAATAAGCAAATTATATACAAACAACTAGGTCAGCGTTTCTCAATTAAATTTCCCCGCGGAACCCTTTAGGCTCCGCAGGGAAATTACACTCAAACTCGATACCCTCCGCCGAAAAATCCGGGACACATTCCCTTTTTCAGCGGCACAGAGAACAGCTGCTCTCGGCAGCGCGATGTCACTTTCTCGCGGAACCCTAGCAGTGCTCCCACGGAACCCCAGGGTTCCGCGAAACCCCAGGGTCCCGCGGAACAACAATTGAGAAACACTGATCTAGTCTGACTTTCTGCATAAGACCGACCACAGAGCCTCACCAATTCACTTCTGTTTGAGCGATACTACATTTTTTAGAAAGATGTCCACTTTTTTAGACTTCAAATGGGAAACCCACCACTAAGGTAACAAGTGTCAGCTAGGCACACAATCTAAGGGGCTTCTTCACAAGTGCCATTTTCTAGCTTCATATGAATTTGAGAAATATTTACACATCAAACAATAAGGGGTTAAATTTTCAGATGTGCAGGGGAATTTGGACATATGGCTTTGTGAACATCACCGGGAGACATAACTGCCTTCTAGAACACTGCTTTAGAAACTTGTCATTGTTTTCTTTAAGAGGCAACAAGTATATCAAGATTTATTTTGAAAAGCAGCCAAATAAAAGGGAAACCTATAACCATTTTCAAAGATTCTTCCTATTTCCCCACAAAACTCCTCAGATTTGTTGGTATTAATCTGTCTTGTGATGTGATTCTTGTGTCCTGTCACTGGAGAGTTAAATTTCTTCTCTCTCCGAAACCCCTTCCTTTTAATAACTGCAAACTCTGTTTAGTATAAAAACCCACCACATCTAGATACTCCAGGAATGTTCAGTATTCCATTCTGTATGTCTTGAAAAATACACAAATGAAAAGTAATTGGGAAATGTATGAACCATTACATAAGTAAGGCAATGACACAACTACACAAATAAAGGAAGAAAATGTTCAAATGCTCTAAAATGTTTTTGGGAAGGCCACAGCTTGTAATTAGTCATCTCAAGGGAAGCCTCCTCTGCTATTATACCTGTGTTTTCTTATGAGGTATTTGCAGTGTCTCAGCAGGTATTCCTTCGAAGGCCGACAGAGCTTCAGTGACCAGAAGTCATCCAGTCTCATCTTTGGAGAGCAGGACTTGCCAGGATTTCCTCCAAACAAATAATGAACCTAAGTAGGCCAGAGACAGTTTTAAGTTGATATGTGCAGACATACTAAGCAAACATTTGCTGTACATTTCAAGTATGTCTCTGAAGATGTTATTCTACTACATATACAGGCCTTTTTTCTTTTTTAAACCTATTCCATGTTATTACTAGGCTTGCTTCATTCTACTAAATCTGTGGATCACGTAAGAACGGCCATATCGAGTCAGACAAATCGTCCATCTTGCCCAGTATCCTGTCTTCGGACAGTGGCCAAAGCCAGATGTAAATAACGCTTCTTTATTTACTTTCGCCACACCAATCATGGTTTTATAGACCTCTCTCGTATCCCCTCCTTTGTTGTCTCTTTTACAAGCTGAGAAGTCCCAGTCCTATTAATCCCTCCTCATATGGAAGCTCTTCCTTACCCCTAATAATTGTAGTTCCCTTTTCTGTACCTTTTCCAATCCCAATACATCTTTTTTGAGATGGGGCAACCAGATCTGCACTCAGATCACCAAAACAATAAATAGTAATTCTCCTCAAGCTAACTGTTTAGCATGGTGAAAAATACAACTCTGTGCGGTCAAAGTCTAGCATGCGGCTCACTTTAAGATGATATCTTGAAATGATCTCTAATATCCATAAACTACATAACGTCTTTCAAATGTTCTTTAGGTCACTGTATCTATTGGCGATAAAAGCCAATATTAGTGCAAAAAACATGACAACAGAATCTCTCTTTTGATTGCAAAGAAAGCCTTGAAAACATGATTTTGCAGACAGCCTGCAACAATGAACTCTGAAGCACTAACTGTCCTATTCATCATAATGGGTTAACAGCTTGGAAACCCAGTATTCTGGAAGGGCCCCAACTGACACCACCACACAGTAGAGGACATTGGGAGGGGTCCTCACCGCTACCACTGAATCATGGCTCTGCTAGAGAGATGCGAGCAGCTCTCTAACTGGAGGCAGGTCTACACTACCGTTTAAGTCCATCTAACTTAGGCCAGTCAGGGGTGTGAAAAAGACACCTCCCTGAGCAATGCAAGTTACGTAAGCACTTGTCCACACCGGTGCTATGTTGGCGGGAGAGCTTCTGCCTCTCGTGGAGCTGGAGTAATTATGCCGACAGTAGAGCGCTCCAATGCAGCTGTGCCAATGTAGCGCTTCTAGTCTAGACCTGTCCTGGGTTTGTGAGAACCAAGTCCTCCCTCCTCCAACTTAGACCCTGACCCACCTGAAAACAAAGATCAGTGGTCTAGGGAGCAGGGAGGCCTAAGAATGCTCAAAGGGGAGCGATTGTGGGCTGACCCCAAGTCCAGCAGCATGCTCTTAAGAGTAGAGGTGTCAGGAGCTATCCACACAAACAGGGATGGGTCCACAGGGACTGCTAAGGCTCCAGGTAGTCTTACTATGACCATGGTATATGGAGAAATACTTAAGTAGCCCCGGGAAGGACAGATTTGTATTCATTATCTCAACACAATAGCCTGGTTATGAGGTATTCTACTTGGCGAACTCCAAGAGTCTGTTCACTTCAGCTCCTACCTTAATGGGAGGCAAAGCAAAGAGCTACTGGGATAAAAGGGTCAAACTGGAAAGCTTGCATCCTGAAATGAAGAGGAATTGAGGGGAAAACTAGCCATACCCATGATTTCATAAGTGATTGCTATTATTGCACTGGAACAAATAAAGCACCGATGAATACTATAATCCACTGTAAAAGAGAAGAATTAATTGCACATAGTCAATTAAGGAGTTGCTATGAAGAAAGGAAGGAAAATCCAAGATATTGGTATTTGAGAAAGCCCTTGTCCCCTTCTCCCCCTCTTTTTGGTCACTCAGGGATGTACAGAGATTTATATGTATAAATACAAGTACTGCGTACAGTTCAATTCAGCTGGTGGCACTTAGCAGAATTCTGCTCTCAGTCTTATGTGTTGTCAGACATTTAGGATATGTCTACACTACAATCAGAGTGAGAGTGCAGCATGGTTAGACCCAACTACTGATGTAACCATACTAGCATGACTAAAAATAGCAATGTATATGCAATGGCATGGGTTTTAGTGTAGACTAGCAACGCAAGTACATATCCAGGGTCCCCAGTATGCTTGAGAGCCTGAAATGCTGCATCCACAGTGCTGTTCTTACCCATGCTGCTGCGAAGTCCTGTACTGCATTGCAGACCTATTCTTAAGTGATAGCAGTTAATTTTACTTCACCAGTTGTCTATTCTC
Source organism: Emydura macquarii macquarii (assembly GCF_026122565.2). Taxonomy (NCBI): domain Eukaryota; kingdom Metazoa; phylum Chordata; order Testudines; family Chelidae; genus Emydura; species Emydura macquarii. Next base: position 4,991,713 of record NW_027133607.1, on the reverse strand, counting down.
CGCAAGTGTTTTCAATGACAAGTTTTCCCTGCACAAGCAACATTTATTCTTGCTAAATTAATACAAGATTTTAAGTTTGGGAAATCTGAATTACATGCCCAAAAGCTGCCTACCTGAGTGTTTCAATGCCATTTGCTGTGAGCCCACAAGATGGGTATGTGAAATGGAAAAGATTGCACACACCGTCATTTGTACTATGCAATTGAATGTGACAATGTAAGACAGCCAGCATGCGCTGCGCCATATGAACTAAGCAGATCAAGACAGAGTGCTGCATGCATGGACTTTAGTCTCCATGAGCTTCACATGTGTTTTAAACAGGAGCATGATTGTGAGCTGTCCTCACGACAGAACTTTATAATTTGCACTCGTCCCATAGGCTGTTCTTTGGCTGCCTCTAACTTCGTGCTATGCCTATTAATATTATAAAAGGAAGAAACATCTCAGTAACTTGTATATTGAACTGATTCATCATCATCTGCGCATTTTCCCCATGATCCTTGGGACCAAACTATTAGATAAAGCTAAGTGCATTACACCATTTCATAATATCAGCTTCTGCTTTATCACAGGCAAACATAATCAGATTATTTTAGAGCTGCAATTATGCCAGCTAAATATCTAAGATTGAAATCTAGCAATCTGAAAATAGATATCCATACCTTATGCAACTCATCATACACCAATTGATGGGCAAACCTTGGGCAGGGTTCCTCCTCCTGAAGGCTTTTATTTGGATTATCTTTTGCTGCTTGATCGTTCTTGTAGACACAAGACCTGGAACACACAATAATATTCAACATTCTCCCACTATCAATCAGTATTAGCTAAAGGTAGAACAAAGAGTTAGTGAAAGAGAAGGTTGCATGTATGTGGGTGGTTGATAAAACTCCGTGTACAAGGAAAAAAAGAGACCATTATTTTGCTTCTCCATGAATTGTTGTTTTTGCCCACTTTTACAAAAGGTAGCTCTCAAAGATTCTTGGAACACTGTCCTCAACCTCTAAAGGCAGAGCGTGCCAAGCCACGCTCCTCGGAAGCACTTACAAAGCTTATGAAATAGAAACATATACAGGATATCAGCTTTTTTAGGGCAGGAGTAAGAGTGATGGATTTGTATGGTTAGGAATAAGACTTCTTTATGCTATATTCAATCCAGCCACAGTGGCACTGCTGGGAATTTAGCAAGCAATGAGGAAGAAAATAAGGATAATGGCTTCCTGGACCCAGTAACTTCAGCAGCATCCTATGAGGACAAGGTATCAAATTTGTAATGCAAATAAATGAACAGATGACTAGATCCCAATCCTGCAAACCAATTCAGTAAGAGGATTTGGTTGTTTTTGTTTTACCCAATAATCTAGCTGAATGAGCTCTAACTGAATAGGAGAAGTTTTCCATGATATTTCTGTGATAACAGCCATGGGCAGGACTTCACAGCAGTACCAGGACTAGTAAATTGGATACAGTATGGAAAAGGCCAGTGAAAAACAAAGCTTGTGTAACCCGCTTTCCTTCCTGATTTTCTCCTGACAACTTTTTCATGGGTATCTGGATCCTTAAAAAGGGCTATGGGACAGCATTAGAGAAAAGGAGACAATGGCCATTCCAGGATACAGAAAGTATTGATTATTAAGTTCAGGCTGGCCCACCTATTCCCAAATAAATTGTACTGTATAGGAAATGCTTAACCCCTTCCCTGTGGACCACAGTTTTATAACTCGATGGTAACTTTCTTTCAAGTCTGGTGTTGTATGGAACACCGCCACTTCTAAGATGTAATATGTGACACAGCATCAACATGCAATATAGCACTGCAGGTATGTTCTACCTTATGCATGGTAGCTGTTACATTACTCAGTAGGCAAATGGTTCATTTGAAACTGCTATAATATTTTAATTACATGAGAATTTTTTTTTCAGAAGCACTTAAGTGACTTAGCAGCCCATGACTAATTCCCATTAACTTTAATGGGACAAGGACTTCACACATTGACTTTCTGGGGTGGGGGAGAAGCACCCAACTGGTATTCATCACCCAGCACAGCACCAAGAGGGGAGATTTGGATCAAGGACACTATCTGGGAAATGACGTCGGACTTTAACCTTTTAAAGGTCTCATCTGATGCCCCCCAAGCACACATTATAAAGCTATAGGGAAACCAATTTATACAATTCAGTAGGATGAAAAGCTGAGTCAACCCTGCCTGCATCTGAATGAAATATTGCAGGGAGAAGAGGCTTTTTAAATACACTTTCCTACCATTCTACAAGTACAAAATGGAAAACTTTCCTAATTCATAAAAATTAGGAACAACTGCACCTTACTTTCAGGGAAGCCTTTCATTTACTTACCAACTGTTCCTCACAATGTCATAAATCCAGAAGGAGTTCCTAACATTCTCTTCCCGCTTCTCTTTGTCCTTACTGAGCCCAGATAACACATGGATTTCATTCAGTTCTGGATCAATGGTGGCTCTCTGAGTGAAACCTGTCATAGGAACTGTTTAGTGAGAGAGAAAGTAAATGTTACATCCTAAACAGAATGAGGGAGGATGATACAGGAGAAGGGAGAACTGAAGGAATCAGATACATCATATGAAAAAGAAATTTAACCTGCAAGCACTGAGTCTGCTTGTGAGGCATGGGAATCTCTATTTAGCTAGCTTGATAGTATTTATTTGACAGTGATTGTTTTTCTTCTTGTGTCCCATAAACCACTGAGAACGCTCTTGGCACTAAATAAATACAAAGGTTACAGGCTTGCTACAAATACTGTGTCCAAGAGCTGCACTAAAAGAGAGGTAGAGGCACATAGAAAAGTATATGAATCACTGCCACTTCGTGTGTTGGGTACATGTATGAACATATGTGAAATTGCCTTTCCTTTTAACAGTTAACATTTTCTTCTTTGGTTTAGCATGATCTAGGGCAGTGTTTCTGGATGACCAGTCCATGGACCAGCGCTGGTCCCTGAGATCTCCCTGACACAGTTTAGGAAGGCAGCAAACATATCCCTGGTATCAAAGGTTGAGAAACACTACTTTAGGATAATCAAGCCAAGTAAGGGATCTTATCACTTTGAATCAGGAGATGTTTGAAGCATCAACAGACCAGAAAATGTCCACATCCTGCACCTACAATTAAGTAACAGAATAACTCGCCCACTCTTCTCCTTTTGAAAGGGACCCAAAACCAACACCTACTTTGCTGATAGCGTCTTTTACCAGTCTGAAATCAGTGCAGCATTAGGTTTATTCAGAGCATTCAGCAGTACCCCGAGTGCATGCTGGGATATTCAGCAGCATTCCAATAATGAAATAGATAATGAACACCAATTGTCTAGTGTTTTAAACAACGCCCATGCACATTCTGATCCATCAGGGTAACACCTGTGAGCTTTAAGTCTTCTTTGTGGCCCTTTTGAATAAGTGAATAAATGCAGCTTGAAAATCCTTTGATCTACACTAAACTTCTTGGCCTTCTAACGTCCAAGGTGATAAGGTGCCTCATCTCTGCTGGAAGGAGAAGATTGATTGCAAAGGACTAAGAACAACTGCTTCATTTTGATGAAATTCAACAGGGCACTGCCTTGGTCTTGATAAAACAGTGTTTTTTTTTTTTTTTTTTTTTTAAACACAGTTGCATCAGTTGAAGCTCAAGGTGTGATTTTAAACAGTTAAACCAGTGCAAGAGACTTTTTGGTTTAAACCAGGCTTATTTTGATTTAGTTTAAATTGATTAGCAATAGGTTTAAGCTAAACTGAAATAATTGTCTGCAAAGGGTTTGCACCAGTCTGTCTCTAAAGCTACAGTTGCTATATCTCAGCAGCTAAGGCAGAAGATACTTTAACTGGATACTTCCTTGCTTTAAATGGTTTGTGTGGGTGAATGTTCTCTTAGCAATCTCAATGTGTTTAACAATGTTCTCTTTGTGGAAATTGTTTTGCTATTTTAAGATACACAGAGGTTGCATATCTTCTGCGTAAAGACCCTTTCCCCCTCTCAATACTATATATGCTTGCAGATAATTTTAGATCGCGCCAAAATATGCATAAAAGTCAAATCCATGTTCGTAACTGGTACCTGTGTAACAAAGAAGAAACTTAATTGAGAGGTGAAGGCCATACATAGTAGAAAGAGGGCCTCAAAGATTAAATGTGTAGCAAGGACCTCAAAAGTCTGTACCAAAGAAGTAAGAAGTACAGCAGTCCCTTTATATTATTCATATAGATTCCAAGGCCAGAGAGAACGAACCACTGTGATGATCTAATCTGACATCTTACATAAAATAAGACATGGAACTCCCCCAAAATAGATTACAGAAAAACATTCTGTGCTACAACATCATAATTGTGAAAATACTAATTACATCTTTTTTGATTCATTTTCTTCCATTTAGTTTTAAATATCTGTCTTTTAAAAACAAACATTTAAATCACTTCACAATGGCACAAAATACAAAAACAACTGAAAATCATAAGCATCCACACCTCTGGAAAATGTGTTTTATGACTTGCCCACTATGACACAGGTCTGCTGAGGAACCAAAGATATAATCCATTTTTCCTGAGTCCAGGGCCTTAACAGGAATATCTTATACAATAAATAGCACTTGTTTATTAAAGACTAACATCTGTGTTTGTGTCAATGCTTCCTAGAGGCAGGTATGTAAAAGTAGCTGCATTTTACAGAGAGTATAGCCAAGCACGAAGCCACTACTTTAGATGGGTTAGTGGAAGAGACCTGGATCTCCCATAAGAGATACTTCGGTTCTACTTCCAGCTCTGGCAGCACTGATCTTGCGTAATCTTCATGTTACCTCTTCTGTCAAATAGGGCCATATGATACCTGAAGCCTTACTTAATGACAAGAAATGGGATGCAAACAGACTGACAGTAGTCAGAAGAGAAGATACTGGAACTTATGGTCTCAAGACTCACAACCTAATGCACTTTTCCTTAGACTACAGGGTATTGAGAGGAAGTTGTCTTTTTTGCACTCACTAAGAAAAGTTGTAGTGTAAACATCAAGTTATTCTTCTGTTCTACCTTCAGGTTTAGAAATGTTGAAATATTGAAGATTACTCAGGGTTCATTGTAGTTCCCCGAAAAAGCGTCATCAAATTAGCAGTTTGGCAGTCCTAACTGTTGTGTAATGCTTATTTCCTGTTTCCCTAGGCAACCATCCTTTCAAATGCACTAGTGACCAACACGTGATCTTTGTTTATCTATTCTGTTTGTCTCATTTTTCTTTCTGGGTCAGTTTACAAAGGCTGGTAAAGGTTCCTGGCTCTCAATCAAGATGCTTGGCAGGAGAACTCTCAAGACACTTGCATGTTGCAATTATGAAACTGCATACATGTATACACAATCTTGTTCTTTCTTAGAAGGGAAGCCTTGTGCTAACTACCTTTTCACATTACTATTGAACAATATGCAGAATTGCATTTTACAGGCCTGTTTGCAACAGATTTCGGTATTAGGCGTTGCTGTTTTCAGATATTGGGTCAGGAAAGTAACTTACACTGATTAAACAAATTCTGGATAGTACTCATTTCTCTGCAAAAAGAGAAACAAGTCTTTCAGTAAGTCCCATATTTAAATCTGTAATCAGACAAAAACCACACAGACATACGTAATACATCTAATTCACACTTGAATAGGTACAACCCATCAGGGAAGTTGCACTCAGGGTTCTTTCCAGGCTCCCGTTACTCCGTTTTGCAGAGTGGAAAGCACAAGTCCTTGGAGATCTCTAACTAGCCTAGTCTTTCCCCACTCCCACCCTTAGCTTTTGTCTCAATTTCCATGCCAAGTTTACAAGTAAAAGGTTGCCTCCAGCTGCCAACAATGCACATTTGAGCTGTTTCTGGCTTGCGCATAATCTTTATTAATAAGTAGAATGTGGTCAGAAATGTTCTGTGCAACACTATCATCTTCTGCCTTGCAACTGGGAGGCTTTTTCTCTTAATTGGAACAAGTTACAGTTGTTTCCAATTTTTTCTTTGTTGGAACAAAAGCATTCAGAATAAAAGAAAAACTGGGGTCTCTGAAGGAGAATATTGAGTCAGTCTCTTTCTTTAAATGTTGTTATAAAACACCTGCATTGTCCCTTTAACCTCGCAGTGATTCTCTGTAGTGTATGAAGACTACTATATAAAGTTATCTTATTGTATTTAAATGAGGAAGAAGAAAACCTTTGAGGAAAGGTCCTCCTATAAGAGCAAAGAACATACAAAGCTTATTGGCAAAGGTCAAGAATAAAGACAGTAAGACCAAATGAGATCCACTCAAAGTGAAATTCCAGGATTCATCTAGAATGAGAATCAAAAACAGATCAAATTCCCTCAGAAGTGTCAACCACATCCTGACAAAAGATCCAAAATGGAGGGAGCTCCCGAGGATTGGAGATAAAACACTAACATTCTAGCAAGCTGCCTAACACGCAGAAAGAGGTGGAACAGATAACCGCAGAACTAGAACCTTAGGCTTTGATTATACAACACAAGCTGTACTGCTTCAATTCATTCAGCTTAGAAACTGAGGTAGTTAAACACACAAGTTTGTGTTGAGACAAGGGCTTTTACTCAATCCTTTACAAAGGAAAGAAATGAGAAAGTAGAACTACTATTCCAACAGACTAGGAAAGAACTTTGGCAGACCGACTGAACAAGTTCCTGAAATCAACAAAATTGATAGGACAGCAGTGGAACTAGGTTACACTAATTGGAAGATGCTGGAAAGAGCAATATTTCAGCCTAGAAAACAATAAAATGTTTAAGGGTGTTTAGCAGATTTTTTTTTAATCCCTATTCGTGAGCACAAAGGCATATAAGCCAGGAACATTTATGAAAAACATGCAGTTCCTATAGGAGGTACAACAACTTCATTATCTATATCTGCAGCACACAATGTATTAAGTACTTGATGGTCATTAAACTATAATGTAGTAACCTCAGTCATTTGAAGAGGACGCATGAGTGGTAGAGAGCTTCTGAAAAGAGGTGTTCTTGCTATTCAGTCAACTAAAGTCTCTCTAAAAGGAAATTTAAAAGCACAAATGCATGTAAAATATTAACTCCTTACTAAGGCAACAATTATTTGCTTAGGAGCTACCATTCGGAAGTTTTAGCATGGCACCTGATGACCAATATGGGGACAGATTCTCTCCCGCACCAAAATGCATTCAGGATAAGGAGAAAGGATGGCTGCTCTAATTTACCACGACTGATTACTTCTTGAGTGATCATATACACACAGAGAATCGTTGATCAAGAGTTCTGTTCCACCTCTTTCTACCTTCTCCCCCCAACTCTACACTGGGTTGAGGCAGCTGGCACTGGAGTTGATGCCACTGGTTTCACACCTGCTGAGAATTCCCCTCAGCCAGTGGTATCCCTCAAGCGGCCAACTGCAGCCAGTTTACATCCCTTCTGATCCACTCAGATTGTTCAAAGGATACAGAACTGGGGCTCAGAACCAGGCTCATGATGTTCTGTGCCGTGCATTCACAGGAGCCACTCTACTGTAGCTCCTTTGACACAAAATTGGAGAAAACTGTATAAAAAGTTTCCATGTGCTCTCACTGCTTCAATCAACACTAAATCAAGGAAGTAAGCCCACCTAGTAGATGGAGGATGTTTTCATGGATTAACTCCATTATTTTTCAGCTCAATAACCAATTGCTCAGAATAAGACGACAACAAGAGGTGACTGTAGTAAAGTTTTAGATTTCAGAATTTTCCCCCAGAAACTTTTTATAATATACATAAATGGTAAAAACAATCAATCATTATTTTTACACAGTACTGCCTTGTACATCTCAGAAATTGACATCTCTGAAACAGGAAGAGGATGTAACTTGAGCTCTGGTGCAGCAAGCCTTGATGTTCAGTGGGAGAGGTATACCAGCCGACTGGCAACACGGTGAGATGCACTGTGTTATTCACTTAAGATATTCTCTGTGATGAGACAGACTAGCCTTTGGAATGCCTGGGTACAGCGAAAAGTAAATGGGAAGACAGTCAACGGTCTGGTTCTGTTGATGTAGTAAAGTAAGGTGCTAGAAACATCCAGCATATATAACTTTTCTACCATAGTGTGGCTTTGGAAAGAAGACAGATCCACCTGAATCAGTAACTTAATGTAACTCAGACCACCTTGAGATAAGACCTGGTGTGCAGTTTCAGCATTCAAGTCCCTGTGAAACACTGTGTAGACAGATCAGCCATAAGTGCTTGGCACTCGCTCCTGTCCTGGCCAAAATGATAACTATGATAGCCACGACTACCACAGGACCGTGGTGAATGGTAAAACCTAACAAATAGAGATTTACTTGTAAGCCTTAAAAGTAGCACTCGTGAAATGCCAAACTGACAGCCCTGGAGAATGAAGTCAGTCATTTATTTAACTACAGGTACCGAATGGGCAGTAGACGCGCAAGCTCTACTTGGATGTCTTTACTGGTAACAAGCCATTGTGATTGTGACCTAACAGGATCAGCCTCTATCCTTTGTCACTGAAGTCTTATCTGCTGATGCATACCTTAAGTCTTTCACCCAACAAGATGAACAACCAACATGAAGCTCTTACCCATTCCTGAATCTTTCTTGGTGCCATCTGATATGATATCCACATGATCGCTGTCAACATCATAGCTGAAGAAATCATTCAAATAAGTCTTCGATCTCTGCCCACCAAATACATATAAACAGCGATTTTTCTGGGAAGGAAGAAAAGCAGGTGCTTCACTTTGGAACTGTGCTCAAGAAAACAAATGCTCAGCCAAACAGCTCAGTGAGCATTTGCAGAAACATCAATGAATCATGAAAACAAGCAATAATAGTTCAGGCACATTTTTATTTGGAGAAAGGAGAATTATTTACATCAGTTTGGCTATTTTGGTGTATGGGAAATGTACAAAAAAAGATTAAAATTGCTCTCACTGTATTTTTGGTTCTTGCTCCCAAAGATTTCCCCAGGAAATGCAGTTGGCAAACAGTTTACTCTTAAAAGAAACATTTACTGGGGGAACCTTTTAAACATACCATGCTTACAAATCCACTGACCTCTCAGTGTTTTGGTATGTTTTGATGACCTGGATAAATTATAAAAGATATTTGTTTAAGTAAACTCTATGAAACTAGGAACCCTTACGACCAGAAGGAAACATCACATCACCTAGTCCAACCTCTTTATCACAGGCCATTACATTTTAGCCACATACTGGCCAATTACTTTAGTTAAACTAAAGCATTTCAGTCCCCAAGAGATCGAGTTGTGCCACAGGCAGCGAACACGAAACCAAAGTGCCATCAGTGTCCACGGCCCTACAAGAGCAGGGAATTGATTGGGTAGGATATTCCCAGATCACCTTAGCAGGCAATTCCCCATACTGTAGAGAAAAATGAAAAAACCACCAAAGTCCCTGCCAGTCAGAGCTGAGGAAAATTCCTTCCCAAATTCCAACTATGGAGGTTTGACTCTGAGCATGAGAGCAAGATGCCCTAACCAATCAGTTATGAAAGAGGATTCACTGCACCACTTCATATAACTGGTGGCCCCCCACCACGTGGGATCCTGTCTTTAGCTATGGCCAATCTCTGATGCTACAGACACACACAAAACCCAGAATACATCTGGCCGATTGTTTATCAGGGGGCAAAAATTCCTTCTGGACCGCTGCAGCTGACCAGCTGCAGCCCTGAAGCATGAGATTTGTTTATCATCATTGTCTTAATGTAGAGCCGCAAGTGTGTGGAGGGCAACGTGGACAATCCTGTTCTTCCCAAGGCCTGTGAAGGAAGGTGATGAACAGGGGGATTTCACAGATTCCAAGGCCAGAAGAGACCACCATGATCACCCAAACCAACGCTGGTCTAAAGCATCTGTTTAAAATTAGCTTAGATATATTTGTAAAAGACATCAGTGGTGAGTCCACCAACTCCCTTGGTAAAATGTTCAATATTTAGATTATCTTCACTGCTGAGAAACTGCATCTTATTTCAAGGTTCAATTTATTTAACTTCAATTTCCAGCAACTGGATCTTGTTATGCTCACTGTTTTCCAGACCAGATCCACAGCCAGATCCTAAAAGCCCATAATGTATGTACTATGCATTGGAGTCCTTTTACGAGTTCTGCACACAGAGGGTTAGCAGGACTAGATCACACATATAGTATTAGTTCAGCTATGTACTGATCTGGTAGGATTTTTTCCATATTTAAACTACTACAATCCTATTTGGACAGACAATGAAGTTACAATGCTGTACTTGCAATATAACCATTTTCCATGGTAAACAGTGTCAATGTCAAGCTGAGGATCATGACTTCTCTGCAGAAACCAAAAGAAACTTTGGAACATGAGAGAAAAAAAAATCATCCAAATGCAAGTTTACTCATTAGACACAGAATAGATAGAAATGACTAGTCAAATACACCAGTTTTATGCTGGATTTTTTCCAAGCCTGAACAGTTAAGTCCCTCTGAGTAGGTAGATTGCTTTTGCTCTTTCCAAAATCATTTTTAAGCAGAGAACGATCTAAATTTCAATAAGCTGAGCTTGTGCGACCATGTATGAAAACACAAAACACACAAGTTCAGAGTTACCCATGAGAATATTATCTGGGAATGACTTAGCAATATTTCTCAGTCTTAAGAAGGCAATTATAAAAGTTTCTAGAGTAACCTCTATTAAATGAAGAGAGAGAGGAATTCCTAAGGGATCAAAATACAAACAAATCATTGCAGTTTAAATTTCACATTTTCAGTTGGCAGAATTAGACCATGAAAAATACACCACTAAACTATACATACTGTGAAACTAATCTCAGAGGCCTGGTAATCGCTAAAAACCGCACTTGACTTCAGTCACATAATTCGTATTGTCACCAAAATTCTTAGGCTGTGTCTACACTACAGCCTATGTCATTATAACTTATGTTGCTCAGCTGTGTGACTAAACCACCTTCTCAAATGACACAAGTTACCCCGATATACGTGCTTGTGTGCACAGTGCTCTGCTGGCAGAGGAGCTTCTCCCACCAACACTGTTCTCCCATTGGCATAATAAAACCACCTCCGCGAGTGGCAGAAGCTTCCTCCTGTCAGCATAGTGTCTTCACCAGACATACAGAAGCACCGCCACAGTGCTATACGTGTAGACATGGCATCAGATAAACCTATAGCTGAATAGCTGCTAGGCATTTAAAGACAGATTTTTTAAAATCCTCAGTACCCACAACTGAGGGTAGATGTTTTTTAAAAAGCTCTAATCACATTTAAGCCCCTAAATATTGTACCCAGTTCTAGTGTCCACCATCCAAGAAGGATGTTGATAAATTGTAGAGGCTTCAGAAAAGAGCCATGAGAATGATTAAGGGGATTGAAGAACATGCCTTATAAAGATAAGCTAAAGAAACTGAGCTACTTGAATCTAACAGAGAAGGTTAAGGGCTGACTTGATTGTAGTTTCTAGCACCTACATGGGGAACAAAAATTTTATAATGGACTTTTCAGTCTAGCAGACAAATATATAACAATATCCAATGGCTGAAAGTCAAAGCTAGACAAATTTAGCCTGGAAATAATGCATACATTTTTAATAGTGAGGTAATTCACCACTGGAACAATTTACAAGGGTTGCAGCAGACTCTCCAACACTGATTGGCAATTTTTCAATCATGATTAGAATGTTTTTCTTAAAGATTGCTTTAGTTCAAAACAGGAATTAATTCAGGGAAGTTCTAGGGCCTGTGTTACATAGGAGGTCAGATTAGATGATCACAGTGGTCCCTTCTGGAATTTATGAAGGGACCAAATTTTCAAGAATATTCAGCACCCGGTAGCTCCTCTCAAGAACAGAAGCTGCTGGGTACTGAACACACTTGACAATCAGGCCATTACTTCCTCAGTATATCCATGTGTTTAAGAGTGTATCTGCAAGTCACCACCTGCTTCCATTAGTAATACACAGCACCTATCAGGCCAAAGGATCCCAAAATGCTTTACCAACTTTAGGCAAGGATCACTGAAATGCAGCATTCTCGAAGAGCCAGGGAGGATGGGAAAGAAGGAATGCAATGGCACAGTTTAATGGCACAGAACACCACCACGTACAGTTCAGATGAGGACTATCATTTCATATTAAAATCACAAGGTGAATTTTAAAGTAGACAAAAACACAGGTTAATACCACTGACTGTTACAAATAATGCCAGAGTGTTAATGATTACAAGGGGCTAATATGTTTAACTTCTCACCTAAAAGACTAATCTGAAGAAAGTTTCATGCTTTCAGTGAAGTTGAACAGATATCTCCCCCTTAAATCAGACATTATGAATCAAAATCCAAAGTGAATGCTTACCGAATGGAACAACATGCAGTGTCCTATTCTGGACTGGATGTCCTCTGGTCCAGCATTACATGAATCCTCTCTCAACAGTTTCCATGTCTGACATTGACAGTCAAAAGCAAACAATCCACTAAATTGAGGTTCACTGGCTCTGCTGTCATCTACGCTGCCATTACATGTCAAAATCCTGCCTCCAAACGTATAGATCATGTGTTTTTCTGAATCCATACACATCTGTACGAAGCAAGAGATACATGTTAAACTAGATTTGTTTAATCAAGAATACATTAAGGTTTCATATCAGCCAATAAAAAACCCTTAACTCAACGAGGTATCCAGTAGAACATTGGTGTCCAGCATGAGCTAATATCAGCACATCCTCCTTCCCTAATCTGCAGTATCTGGAGCAGTTTGCAGCTAGCCCCGTGCATGATACAGATGCAGTTCTTGTCCTACTACAAGCCTACTTGTTTGTCTCATCTAGCTGATCTTAAGGTCTCTAGGTGTTGTGGCAATATAGATATTAAGTAATATGTACTGTTATTAAACAATTTCTGAAACCTGAAACAACTATTTTACAGTACCCAAAAAGTGCCTCACACTACAAATAAGACAATGTGGTCCCTGTCCTTAATGATGCAACAAAGGGAATTACAGAAAAGTAGGGAGAGGAAGGGGTTGCAGGGAAGGAAGACAGATGGAACTACTACATTAGGTGGCTCCTCAGCACAGACTAGGTCACAGCTGGGTGGAGCAAAACCAATTTGTGTACATTTCAGAAAAATAAGTGTGCATGCATCGCAGCGGGATGCTAGAGGGAGGGTTTAGATGGGTGGATGTACCCAGGAAGGATATTCCCTACCATAGGGAAAGGCATGGAAAAAATCCACATACATGTTTTCTAGAGAAGCAGACAAACAGGACTTCAAGGCTGGCACTGTCAGCTAACTGAATAATTTTGTCCTTTTCCTACCAGGTGTCATGCATTGATTTTTTCATCCTTCTGTCACTGGCTGGCTTTTGTTCCACTAATGTGTATACCAGAATTATTGATGTCAGTAGGAACATTTATATAACACTGGAAACAGACAACACAAAGTCTAAAATAGGAGTTCAAACTGGTGAGTTTGGGGATTGCCTTGAAAAATGGACACTATTATTATTTCTTGGCCATGTGATATTTAATCCTGGAAGATTTTTTTTTCCTATTAAGTACAACATTGGAAAGCAACCTAACACAAAAGGCAGCAAAAAAGTATCAATTCAATTTTAATTTTAATTCTGCAAGGTACAATATTCTAAAGAAAAGCTGGCAGCCAATTGCATAATGAGTTCCAATGCCTATGAAGTATGTGTACATGTACACGCACACGCACGCACAATTTTTTAAATTAAAGTTAGGCTACATTTTGATCAAAACCCAAGCTCTTTTTCCAACATCTGCATTGTCTCATGCACTGTTGTCCCCAGTAACACCTAACACTAGCTACAATACGTATGTGGTTCCTCAATCCCAGTGACAAACAACTGTTACTGACTGACCAGACATCCCTGTGGAAGACCACCTTTCCCAAATACAACTGCACTGTTTCTTGATTTTTATGGAAGATTACAAGATACTAACAAATAACTTTATGTTCTTGAAAAAAATGTAGGGTAGTTTTATGCTTTAACATTAACATTGCTATTAGGAACACACATTTTAAAAAGATACATTATACCCATTTCTCCCAATAATGTTTTAGTTGTATTACCTGATGCAAACACTTCTCAATTCTAGTAATGGGCTATGGTAACAAATGTTATTTTAAGCCAAGCCTGGAAAGTAAAAGTTATTCTGCTGTAAGTAACGACGCTCAAAGTTTATCTCTGCACCTGACCTGATGATCAAACACCAGCTTGGGACCTCCATCTGCTGCAGTGTCTTCACTTAGCAACATCCATGTGTTCGTGTCAATGTCATAGCGGTAGAAATCACTTTTCAGAGATTTACTGTTCCTCACAGAGGAATCCAAGTAACGGCCCAGTGTGTAGATCTGCCTTCGTTGGATATCGATGCACATCTTGTGACAAGATCTGGCACTAGGACCATTCTATTAAAAAAGGAAGTTAGAAAACATTTTAGTATGAACAATACGTTTACTATCGTCCTAGATATTTGCTCAGTCAGGGTAAGTAAATACCTATCAGTAATTATATATCCTTATAAGAGAATCTGCGTTGGAGAATACATAAAATTCTTTATTTCCAGCCCCAGCGATCCATTTTGCTTTAGAAGGGCATGAAATTATGACCTAATCTTTTCCAACCTGAAATCTTTTCATAATTTTCCTTAGAGCATGGACACATATTATTCATACATTTCCAGAAGAGTAGTCATGTTAGTCTGTATACAGCAAAAACAACGAGAGTTCTGTGGCACTTTAAAGACTAACAAATTTAATTTTTGCAGGCATAAGCTTTCGTGAGACTCCGCTCACTTCGTCATCATTCTACCTCTGCATCTGATGAAGTGAGCCATAAAACGACTCCATACTCCAACCTAAGAGTACACATAAGTGATGTGTGCATGTACAGGGATGTCAGAGCCCCAAGATGCGTCTCAGTATATTTTAGAGACGAATAATGACCACAAAATGGAAGTGTTGCCTCAACCAAGGAGGCTTAATGTTTAGTTTAAAGACTTAGTGTTTTCAAGGACAAGAATCAAATTGTGTAAAAAATATGAATAAATGTATTGCAAGCACAGTTTCCTGCAACCCTACACTGTTGAAATGTTATTAAAAAAAACTGTACTGAAACTCTTGCATTTTGTAAATAGGATACGTTATCATATCACAGGCATGAACACGGTCTTCTGAAGATTATATAGCAGTGATGTTACCAATAAGCAACAAGATTCCTTTTAATAAAAGTGATAGATAGCATTGCGATGATTTGGGGAGTCTACACGATTTATTAATTCTGTGTGAGATTACGGGCATTCTGCAGCTTTACCAAGCTGCAAAGTCCAGTTTGAAATGTGGGGCTAGTCTTCTTTCAAATGGCATCTGAAAAGCAACAGGCTAGGATTATAACCGACTCTTGAGATTTGAAAGCCATTATAATGCTTCTGGGGTAGCTAAGTGGATCCTCCTTGTGCCATCCCTGAAAGCATGAATGAGGCAGCTGTCCATGATGTGTCACATGGTTTGTTCCACACCACACTCACTTTGGTGATTCACTGATTTTCCATTTGTGCAAATTTCCACATCTTCCATACGTTGTCCAAAATGCAGATGAGTACAGTTCATTGCCTATGAGAAAGGCAGAACCCCAGGTCTTTGTTTTGGGATGTCACAAGGGGCCCACAATTTGAGCATTCTTTCCATTGTCCTGTAGCATTGACATGGATACAGAGAAGCTTACTGAATTTGAGTAAGGAGAGTAGCAGTGAATTGAGATCTTGGTGTATCAGCAGGTCTGGAGAGACCTGGATCTTCTTGTACTTATGGACCAGAGCAGCCTCTCACCTGATGTTGGCTGGCACAATGCCCACCAAAACTGGGAGAGAGAGAGTATTGGCGTTGATTTGAGAGAGCCAATAACAATCCTGACCACGGCACTGATTTCAACATCAACAAGATTGGTGTGGGAGCTGTTGCACGAAACTGGCATAATACTACACATGGGCAAGAGCAGGGCATGTACTGATGTTTGAGGCATGCATGAATCACATCCCCAGGATGTGCCAGAGAGCTTATGGATGTTAAGCTTTGCCTATCTTCTTTTTGGTGTTGTCAAGGCGTTGGCAGTAGCTCAGCGTCCAATCAAGGATAAATCCATGGTACCGTGGATTGTGGTCACGCAAAAGAGGCAGATCAATGAATGCTACTTCTGTTTTTAATTTTCACTGGTAGCCGGATCCTATGTAGCTAATTGAGGCCAGCACCTGGTCACAGCAGTTATGACCATTCTAAATCAGCAGCACTTTGGCCCCCTTGTTATTCACGTGGAAGGCAGATATGGATGGTAGCTACTTTCTGGACATCAAAATGGCTATGATCTTGGCTATCTTCCACTCTTTTGGTATTACAGCAGAAGAACAGATATTGCCTTTGGACCAAGGTTCTTCAGGAATTTTGGATATATATTGGATATGTTCTGTCCATTCCTACCACTTTCCCAAACATTGTTGGAGAGACCCTTATCCACTTCATCTACTGTGTATGGGGTGAAGACAAATGGCATTTATGTAGTGCCCAATAAAGTTGTTTGTGGACTTGCCGCCTGATGTTTTTATCCATTGGCACACAGGAATTGTAAGAAGATGGCATCTGCACTTACCTGAAGTGGTTTGAGGAGGCGGCGCTTCCAAGCTTTGTGGTTTGGCCTTGCGAAGTCAAGCATCATCTTTGTTTCACACCACCTTCTCCTTGCCGAGTTCAAAGACTCAAGCAGTGCATTGGGCGTCAGGGTTTTTGTTGGCTTGATATTACCGGAAGAGTGTCTCACTCTTCAGAAAAGCATTCATTCCTTTCCTGGACAGAAGCCCCTTGCAATGCTTGATTTGGCAGCTGATATTAGTGGACCTACAAAGCGGTGTTAATGAGCCTGATATGGTGGGTTCCAATTTACTGAGCCCTCCACGATTGCCACATAGCAGGACAAGTCAGCAGACTGTAGATACCAGCATGGTTTCAGGAGGGATCAAATAAATAGAACTTGCAGGCCTATGCAAATCATGACTAGGTGGTGTTGGCTGTTGGAAAAGTCATTGAGAACTGACCTTGTGCATGGTATTGGATGGCTGCTGATGTCACACAAAACAAAGGTCAGGATTGTAGCACTTTTGCCACTGGGCCAACCTGAACATGCGACAGTCTTTGGCATCATAGAGTAGTTGCTGGTCTTTGCTGAAAATGTGGGGCTAGTTGTCTTCCGTTGTCCTTTCAATGAAAGCCCAAGGTGAGCTAGTGAAAGGCATTGTACTGAGTATATTCATTGCTTTCCAAATGATCTGTACTCTAATTCCTGTGCTGTTAAAGAGAAAGCATGCACTAGACTTGTGTGAAGTCTGTATATTGAGCATTTAGCCCTACCACGTGACCCCTTGAAGAGGGAAAACCAAAAGGGTCAGACCTTTGGGGAGAGTTCTGGGCGAGGGCATGTGCAAGCTACAGAAGAGACTGAAGTATCAGTACTGAGCCAAGAGTCTAGGCACCTGAACAGTGGGTTCCAGCTCTCAGGAGTGGGTGCTAGATAGAAGATCTGTGTGCCCAGACCATGCGTAGGGACCCCAAGACTGGGGCAGGGGCTGGGCTCAGTTCAAAATCCAGAGGCTTAAAACACGCAGGGACCGACCACTGGTTTTTTTTGTAGCTGTCTAGAAAGTTGTGAGGGGCAATTCAACTGGGACCAGTGAAAAGCCTTAAGAAAATTTCAGCAGTACATCTGACATGCAGAAAGGTTCATTACTTTCACGTCCCTTCTCTGGCCATATTTCATAATCCTCTCTCCTCACCACATTTTTTGCACTTCTCCGTTCTCATCTTGAAGGGGAGGGAGGGAAAGAAATGCACTACAGCTTGATTCTAGTAGAAACACATTGACAGCAGTAGCTTCCAGAAGGATGGCATTTATATAGAAGGGGCAATTTTTCCAATTATACAATACTGAGTTTTTATACTTGACAGAGGTGCCATCAGTCTCTTATGGGTAGGTCATCCCTGTAACATGAAAGTGTAAGCCCTTATCTGGAGCACATTTATGCAGCTGTGACACTTATGGATGTTATTTGGCAAGAGAATAGTAGAAAATTATTTGCTTTGTCAAAGAGGCCATTTAGATGGCATGTTAAGATCAATGTCTGTATTTCAAGTAGATGTTTTATGGATCCTCCATTTGTTATGTCATTGCCCTTACAAGCGAAGTTCTTTTCATATTGAACCTGATGATTTGAGTGCCATTTCTGTTTTCACATTAAAGGCTTTTGATGTAAAGGCTAAGTGTACTTCAAAAATTCATGCAGTAATTTAAACAAGCATCAATGTCATCAAAAGATTGCATGGATTGATAGTTCAGACAACCAATAATGTTAGATAGATGGATCTTGACACATAGGGGGAGAGTACCTGACCCCAAAACTTTACAATGTAAAGGGACATGACACGGAAAGTATTTATTCTCATTTTACAGATGAAGAACTGAGGGCACCATGAGAGTACATGGTTTGCCCATTGTCACAAAATCTGTGACAGAGCCAAGAACTGAACTCAGATTTTCTCATTTTGAGTTTAGTGTTGTGTCCATAAAACCATCCTTCCTCTCAAGGGATAATATTTCTCTGAAAAGTAGAAATAGTTGTTAAACCCTTGATACCTTAAAGTATCAAATTCTTGGCACTGGTACCAAGGATAAAGGAGTTTATTTACTTCTGAGCAGCACATAACACCAGAACATTGCAAACCTTAAAAAGAGAGATTCTTATAATAAGATAAAAATGAACAGCAGTAATATATTTCATTCTGATCATCTAAAATGTAATACTAAGATAAAGGCGCAGTGATCCTTCCAGTCTCATAATACAGAATTTTTGTTTAAGTACTAATGAAATGTGCTGAATTAAAAAGGGGAAATAGGTCTCCAGAAGCTGTTATGTATTCAGATAACAGGCACAACAAGGGCAGTAACAATGCAAGCTTCCCCAGACTGGTCCCTAGGAATATTTCATCTTTGACTTGAAGGGTACACCTCTAGCAAAAGGAAGTTAATTTTCCATAGCTTGTTCCACCTTTTCTAGTACAAGCCCTTGCCCACCAGAAAAGTGCTTAATAGTTTATTCAAAAACTCAAATAGTGCATGCATGAAACCACAGCTGAAAAAAGGCGCAAGGAACCCACTAGAAGCTTCCAATCAGTAAGTCTGCCAGTTTTTGTAGCAATGCAAAAAGCTCCTGTATAATGGCTTTAAACAATGGTGTCGTTTATTTTGAAATCGAAACCAGAGTGGAAAGGTCTAAACCTGCACTTGCTTGAGGGTTACTATATTTGTCTACACATGTCCTTGTAATATGAACACACTTCAGAGGGGACACAAGGTCCATTTATGAAGAAAGATATGTATAGACACTATGGACAAAAGAAAATGAATAAGACACTTGCAGTAACATGTGATTAAATGAATAAAGAGCCTGTGGGCAGTTGAGAATGTTCACCCAAAGAAGTCTACTTCACATAGCTACAATGGCAGGCCTGTTGTCCAGACAAACAAAGAGCACAATGAAACAGCTTGTTATGGAGAGAGTGACCTGACTGAATTCAAACTGGGAATGAGTTTGTTGATTCCGGAAGTGTTTAAAAATCTTGACTCCTTATTTATTGAGCAACCAGGGAGGAAAAGACATTGTAGTAGCTATGACTGTCCTTTTTAACTAGTAATGGAAGAGATCAAATATGGTGAAAGGGTCACGGAACAAATTTTTTCCAGAGCCTTGACTGGCCCAAATTTCGTGACTCAATGTCACAAGATAGCTAGACCCCACAGATTATGCCCTCACTTGAATCCGGGCAGAATCACTAAAACTGCAAACTGATTTATTAAACGGTTTAAGTACTCTCACTGCACAGACCAGCTTTGTATGGTGCACATCCATTGACGAAGAGGAAAACTGTATACATGACTTCCCCATCTATGAATGGGAGAAGAGAAAACTTACTATCAAAAACATACATAGCATTCTCTTTGGAAACAGATTTGCCTGTGGAAGACAGCAAGTAAGGCAAATCTTGATTAGTTTCTATTCATCACAGCCTCCCACTCAAAACAGAGTTGTCAAATAAAAAAGGCATCTCTATTGTAAGGAGGCAATGTGCTCTGGAGGGCAGAGCATGGGACTAAGACCTTTGATCCTGGCTTTGCCACTGGCATGATCTGTGGTCTTGAAAAAAATTTAAGTATCACTGATAGGTAAACAAACAAGGGTGTTTATGGCTACCTCCTATTTAACTATTTCTTTGGCTAGCCAAAGTGCTAGCCAATTAGTAGTAAAGGGCACTTTTTACATTGAACATTTCTTCTAAATACTTAGATTTATAAGGGTCTCTTTTAAAAAAGTTGTTTGCATATGTGAATTACAAGCTTTGTTAGTGGTAGTTTCAAAACATGTTAGCTAGTTTAGTAGAGACATAATTATGAAATAGTCATCTCACTTTTGACCACTTGCCACAGACAGTAACATTTAGTGACTTTCAGCCTACAAACAGATTAACAACAAATGTTAGCTTTGGCAACCTTTTCAATTTCTCTTCTGAGACTTCTGGTGTGCAAGCTAAGACAAAGACAAGACATCCAAGTAAACTCTGATTCGGATAAACACCTGTTCAGTAGATGTTGTAGCAGTCTTGGTCTCAGGATATGATAGAGACAAGGTGAGCGAGGTAACATCTTTTATTGAACCAACTTCTGCTGGTGAAAGAGACAAGCTTTTGAACTCCACAGAGCTCTTCTTCAGGTCTGGGAAAGGCAATCAGAGTGAATTCTGGAGTTCAAAAGCTTGCCTCTTTCATCAACAGAAGTTGGTCCAATAAAAGATGTTAAGTCACCCAACTTGTCTGTCTCATACTCAGTATACAGGCAACTTCTGATTACTATGGCTAATCCCTTTCCTCTAAAATCAGAGGAACGGGGGATTCAGAAGAGGAGGAACAGCATGGTTCCCCCCAAAACTAACTTCACTGATTTTAGAAAGGACTGACCTTTGCCTTCACTAGAGCCAAGAATCTCAGTTTTCCCCTAAACAAGACCTTTGTCTTACTAGACAACTTAACTCTAATGTACCTTCAAACAATCAGATTCCAAAAATGATGTTAAAGTTTTTTATTCCATTACAAAAAACCCAGCAAGAGTGGTCTTCTTGCTCTATTAACAAATTGAGACCTCTTCTTTCTGGACCAATTCATGTCAGAAGAAAGGTTTACTATCCTATGATACTCTGGTTTGACATTTATCCTTTTCAGATATTTGCGCTAACGTAAAAGTTATTTTGTGGTATAATCTCTACATCAGGATCTCTTTCCGGAGACGCCCTATTCACATAAGAGCTCCCACTGAACTTTTGCATCTATATCAGAAGTCTCAAAAGGCTAAATTAACATTAGATATTTTGCCAGTAAATTAGCAAAGCTCAAACTTCAAAACAGACACTACATAAATAACTGAAAATTTAAGATCTTCAAGGCAGGGCTACATCTTCTTAAGTGTCTGTATAATGCTTAGGACTCAGAACACTACTGTCATATCTGACAAGGTATTAAATATGGTGGAATGTTCTCAGAGATTATGTAAAATGACATGTTAATCTTGAGAACCTGATTTGTTGTTGGGCAGTTTTAGACATGCTATTTCAGCATGTCATGAAATGTGTAAGCCTAAATAAACAGGTACAAAGATTACAAGAGAGCCTTTTTATTTTGGGATTAATTGTTTTCTAACCTTCCATAAATCACCCTTTTTCCTCTCAAGAACTTCATAACATTGCCTCAAAAGGAACTCCAAACATGGGCCCATAGGGTCCCATGTCTAGTGTCTGACTCCACTGGGCTCAAAAAAGACAAACCTTGTTCTTTCTGATTTGTGCATCACCACCAGAAACCCAAACCCAATTCAGATATATTATAGGTGAAATTAGGTACAACAGAGATAGACCTATGTATTCCTCAGAATAAATATTCTGCAACTTGAATTTGATCAACAGGTCCGCAGATTATGTATGAAGCAGAAGAAAGTCAGCTCTCCATCTTCCATATCTGTACTGGCTCTGTACTACTTCTGCATTTTTTCTAAGTAAAGCAAGGGGATAGTCTACTATGACTAGATTTTGAAAACGAAAGTAAAATCTCCACACTTCTCTGACCATACCTGCACTTGAAAGGATTAAATATCCTCCAAGACTGGCAAAGGAACAATGCTCTTAAGGGATATGGAAGGCAGTGCCATCAATAGTACAATTTTATTAGAACAGTTGCTCTCTCCCCTCCTGCTGAAGATTTGTGCACCAGCATTTTGTACTGCTATCTGGCAGAGATACCAGATTCTCACACTAGTGAAGGCCAAGAATATCACAGGCTGAATGAGTCTCTGAGTTAGACAGTGAAAAAATTACAACACTTCTCTTAGTACAAGGTGCAAGTTAAACCAATAGGATTTTACAAGAAAATATTGCCACACACCTGCTTATTAGCATGGAAAGTTACACAGGAATATCAGATTTGACATGGAGCAGAAGAAGAGTGGTTTACTAGTTAGGGCAATAGCCTGGGTCTCAGAAGGCCTGGCTTCAGTTCCCTGCTCTGCCATAGACTCCCTCTGCGACCTGGGACAACTCACGGTCTGTGTCCCAGTCTCCCACCCATAATATGGGGCTAATAGTACTTCTCTCACAGGGATTTTGGGAGGATAAATACTAGTGCTGTCAATCAATCGCAATTAATGCATATGATTAAAAAATAGTCACAATCGCATCGTAAAAAAGAAATAGTATTTTTCAATTCACCTCATACAAGTTCATTTAATCCTACTTCTTGTTCAGCTTGTTCAGCAACAAACAGGTTTGTTTACATTTATGGGAGATAATGCTTCCTGTTTATTATTTCCAATGTCACCTAAAAGGGAGTGTAAAACAGGTGTTCGCATGGCACTGTTGTATCCAGTGTTGTAAGGTATTTACTTGCCAGATATGCTGAACATTCATATGCCCCATCATGCTTCAACTTGTAGGCGCTGAAGTTTTACATGTAAAAAAAATAATTCTACATTTGTAAGTTACACTTTCACGATGAGAGACTGCACTGCAGTACTTGTATGAGGTGAACTAAAACGCTAGTTTGTGTTTATCTGTTACAGTGCAAGTATGTGATAAAAAATATAGAGTGAGCACTGTACATTTTGTATTTTGTGATGTAAACAAAATCAATATATTTGAAAATGTAGAAAAACATCTAAAATATTTATAAAGCATTTAAATTGGTATTCTATTGTTTAATAGTGCGATTAAAACTGTGATTAAGTGCAACTATTTTTTTAATCTCACAATTAATTGCGATTATTTTTTTAATCGTTTGACACGCCTCGTAAATGCATGAAAAACTAAGGCAACCAGATACTGTGGTAACTGGGGCTATGTAAGTACTTAAGATATACAGGGCCTTCAAATTCATTCTGTCTCCAACAGTGACCATACCAGAGACTGAGAAATACCAAAAAATCACCAACAATACCCAACTGTGCAATGCCATGCTGATTCATAGTATATTTTATGAAAAGTACACTCAGAATATGCTATACAACATTATAAAATACAGAGAAAACATCTATTTCATTTAACTTGCAAATACAGAAAGTAATTTATGAAATATTTTCAAAAGTTCAGATATTTTTGCTCTGGAGCACCAAAGTACACAAAGTGCTCTTGAATGTAATTTGCTTCCTATACGAAAAAGAAAAGATTTTTAACAACTCCTCGGGGTTAGGGTTTGCTCAAGTGATTATCTACGTCAGTCACTATGCACCATTGTAGCAACACATAGCCCTGGCTTACTCCAATTGAGCACAAAAAAAATGTTTGCACTTTGCATTTAAAAAAAATAAAATGTTCACACTAAAATACACTCATTGTAACAAGGCAGGAGAAAACCAATTCTCCTTCCCCTGAAGAAAAGGCAGCTTGGGGAAGCTCAGCTGTTTTTGGATGTCAACCTTTTGTTAACAAAGAGTTCTAGTAGATGAAAATCTGTTGTATGCAGATTGAACCAGATGAGAAACTTCAGTAGCAAGCCTGGAAACTGTTTAAAAATCAGTGAAGAAAACAAAGAACAGCTGACCATTTCTCCCTGTTAGGTGCTTTAAAAGACTGAATGGAATGTGAACACTGTCTCCAGTAAAACGTTCAGAAATAAGCATCATGAGATAAACACTCTTGTCCTAAAGCGAACTAGGATGAGGACATTTAAAACAAAGTATCAACTCTGCCAGTATTTCCAAGAGCAGGCTGCCATTCAACAAATACCCCTCCTGCCTGCATTCAACTGCAGAAATTTATAGCTCTCATTTCCCTTAATAGGTCACATTTCACAAATATACACAAGTATAATTTTTTTTTCCTGGGGAGTGGAACGGATAAACCACCCACAAGTGAAATCCTCAGAAAAGAGAGGAATGTGCATATTATTCCTGATGATGTTACCTTCAACCAAATTTATCCTGCCTTTTAAAAGTTCATATTTGTTAGTGCTTAACATGCTGTAATAAATAAAAACTTAGGACACAGGCCTCTGTGAATTTTTGTTTATTGCCCGTGACCTGTCCATGACTTTTACTAAAATACCCATGACAATCTTAGCTTCACCAAAGACTGAACAATTGGCACTCAACAACCTGAAGCTCTCATCAGGCGAGCACGTGAACTCAGCATGGCTTTGCAGGACGACACTGGACCAAGCAGCGACTGACCGGATGCCGTGATCAGACCTGGCCTCAGAGAGACAGCAGGTCTCACCTGAGACTGACAGCGAGCATACGGATTCCCCAGTAGCTTGGCTTGGTTGAGCCCTAGCGTTGGCCAATCTGAATGCTGTCTTAACCTTTGCTTTTCTATGCTAACCTAAGGACTTCCCTATGCCACAGTCCAGTTGACTAAATTCTACTCAGTTTTGAAAGGGCTACATGGAATTGTTGCAGATACTTGCTGAAGTGCACTGATCCTTGAAAGGGATTAAAGTCTCCGAACAGGAGTGCTGGAGCCCTGAGGTTTAATCTCTGAGGCGTTGAGGCCCTGCAGCCTTACTCAGGCTATGGTTACACTGACAGCAGCAAAGTCGCCATCATCAGATCGACTTCTCTGGATCGACTGAGCGGTCAGCGAAGACCTGGCTCAGTCGATCCAGAAACTGATTAAGACCACCTTCTCAAGTGGCGTAGCTCTGTGTCGACGGGAATGCAGTTCTCGTCAGTGCAGTGAAGACGGCGTGCAGAACAGAAGGAGACAAGTCGATGGGAGTTATGCAAGTTTTTTGCGTAGCTTGCGTAACTCCGGTCGACTGCCGCCGAATCTCGGAGGCAAGTGTAGACAAGCCCTTAGTGTAAGACTGATACCTTAGAGGAATGGCACACTAAGACTATGCTTACACTACAAGCGAGGGGTGATTCCCCTGCTCCCAAACATGTACTTGTGCTAGTAAGACAAGAATTTAGCCAAAGGTTTGTTTTGAACTTGGAAATTACCCTCATTACAGCCACAAATATGAACATAAGCAAGTGAACATGTGACATCCTTTACTGTAACAGTTCAATACCTATAATTTCAACCCCAAGATGCTCTTGCCCACCTGTGCTTTTAAAAAAACTATTGCAACTACTGTAAGCTTTAGAGGTACATTAAGCTACAATCTTGAGGAATAAAAAACCTGTGAAGTGGTATGTAAACAAGAAGTCTGGCTAAAATTAGAGACAACCTTAAATGTCACAAAATACTCCTTTGGAAAGAATGCTTCAGTGCCATTTTGACAAACCATTTGGGGATTTTTTTTTAGATTCAGGTATCAAAAAAACAAGTAAAATGTTCTCAGATAATTGTCCACTGACGCATCTAATCACAAGTGAGGGGAAAGAATAAAGAAATATTTTTCATTCAGGCAGCAAATGCAGTACTTTGGCTCTAGCTGATCTACTTACAAGTACTCTTATATGCAAATAAATAGATTTAGTCACAGTTAAAGTCCTTTCTGGGCATCCGACTCAGACATGCAGGAACAGGATTAAAGTCAGAGGCAGCTTTTAGCATGCAGTTATGATTTGTTTAGCGGCTCTATCTGATTTAAAATGAAAATCTAAAGAAGAACAGAGGAAAGTGGTTAGCATGATACAAGAGATCCTCCTATTAGGCTTTATTGTGTGTACGTAAGTTTCTTTTGAGTATTCAAAGCAGAAATGACAATGATTGATAGTCTCAGTTACATTCTAATATAAATGACATCAATGCTCAGAGTAGACGAAAGACAAACATCTTACCAGGACCAATTTATTCCATCGCTCTGGAGGCAGTGAAGGATTGATCCACTACAGCTGAGCAAATACTTGTGTTTTACAAGAATATTAACTAGAACTACAATTAAAAGAAATGTTCAGAGCAACATCCGGCTAACAATCCACAGTAACTCTGAAATGAAGACCTTAATCTATAATCCAAGAAGGATGTTGATAAATTAGAGAGGATTCAGAGAAGAGCCACAAGAATGATTAAAAGATTGGAAACTTGCCTTATAGTGATAGACTTAAGGAGCTCAATTTATTTAACTTAACAAAAAGAAGGTTAAGGAGAGATTTGCTTACAATCTATAAGTATCCACAAAGGGAACAAATATTTTAAAATGGGCTCTTCAATCCAACAGGCAAAGATATAACACTACCAAATGGCTGGAAGTTGAAACTAGACAAATTCAGAAAGGAAATAAGATGCAAGGTTTTTCTAATGAGAGAAATTAACCATCGAAACAACTTACCAAGAATCATGGTGGATTCTCCATCATTGGGAATTTTTCACTGAAGACTGGATGTTTTTCTAAAGAGATATGCTCCACAAATTATTTTGGGAAAGATCTACAGGACTGTGTTACACAGGAGGTCAGACTAGACCATCACACTGATCCCTTTTAGCCTTGGAACCCATATTTTTGAATATTTGCAACAAAATGCTTACAAATTACCTCCAAACCAAGTATTATCACTAGCTGAAATGAGAACTGCCACCTGTTCAAAAAATCACAACCTTTGAACAAAAATTATGAAATGTTTAATTATCTGCTACAAGCAAATTGCCCAACTCCAGTTCCAATAACACTGTCCAATACTTTGCCTTACTAATTCCATAGCAGTTAGACCATTTGGCCACAACGGCAGTGTGGTTATGGGGAGGCGAAATACATGACTATAGAAATGAGAGATTTTTTTTGTTTACAGAGAGATAGCATTGTCGAAACAGTGGTGGTGGAGGGGGCACTAGGAAGGGTGTGGGTTTTTGTTTAAGATGTCTTTTCCAACCAGCTTTGAGGGTCACTACTCAGTCAACCACCTGCATGCATTTGGTAGCCACTGCCAAATGTCAGAGGGTGGGACAAAATTGCCACACAGTGGGAACATGGAAGCCTGGGGGAGGATGGTATGGTTGCAGGGACTTTAAAAATTCTCACTTTCTGTTGTAACTAGCAGGGAGAGAAGGTAATAAAATCTGTAAAGAGACGATAAACTAGGAACAAGAAATTTAATTTCTGGTCCTTTGATTTCACATAAGAAGTTGTCAAGAGAAGGATCCTGGTCTTCGGTTCATGATTAATGCTTGGATGCTGGGAAAAACCAACTAACCAACCCACCCACCCATTTAATAAAAGATGAGAACTCCTTGACTTTTTATACACCACCAGAACTTGGCTAGATCTGCTACTGGGACAGTTTTAGCACAGCTTTCATCAGCTGGGTAATAGTACATCATAAACCAAGGGTGGGGGGATGTGTTGAAAGAAGGTGTGACCATGTTGACTGCAGCCAGCCTGAAAAGTAGGAAGTCATCTTCTCCAAAACTGGATCTGATACACTGTTTCAACCTACATGAGTCTCCTAGGATGAGATTAACATTGGGATGGCCTCAGCATACCACTCTAACCATGACACTACCAAGTCACTTCATGAGTCAATTAAATTCCGCACTACAAGGGCAACAGAATGTACAGACATTTTTCTCAGCAATTTCAATCCGCACGTAGATGAAGAATCTTCTGAGGCAGCTCACCTGGTCACCATGAGGCTATCCCAGGTAGGTAACTGGCTCAACTCATACAGCTGGTCACATTCTGGATCCGGTTTTTGGACTTGGATTGAGGTTAGACAACTTAACCCTAAACTTGCGTCATGGACCAACCATTATTTCCGGGGCTTCAAGGCTGGGGCTCACCTCTCCTGTCGGGGTACAAAGCGTGTACTGATGGTCTGCACTTGAAGATGAATGGATCACTCCACAGTCAACCTGTGGAACTCCTTGCCAGAGGATGTTCTGAATGCTAGGACTTTAACAGGATTCAAAAAAGGACTAAATAGATTCATGGAAGATACAGCCATTGATGGACCCTAGCCAGGATTGGCAGGGATACAAAATCGTGCTCTAAAGTGTCCCTAGCTTCTGTTTGCCAGAAGCTGGGAATAGGCGACAGGGGATGGATGGATCACTTGATGATTACCTGTTTTGTTCATTCCCTCTAAAACACCTGGCTTTGGCCACTGTCAGAAGAGAGGATACTAGGCTAGATGGACCATTGGTCTGACCCAGTATGGCTGTTCTTATGATCCAGAAAGACTCCAGAAAGCTGAAGGAGAATCACGTCCCACAAACAGAACGCTCCCTCGATGGGTTGGTAGGATACATATAATACTCTTTTGTCCTTCACTATCGATGGGGTGCCCCTCTTGGCCAGCTTCACTTTCGCAGGTCATCCTATTTACACATGATCTGCAACAAATGAAGACAGCTGGAGCACTGAAAGTGGAAGTCTTTGCCAAGATTGCAGCATAAAGACTTAATAAACTCTGACGATGTGGCTGTGTAGGAAGAAAACATCTTTTCCTCCACCATAGCATCTGCAAAATCTGAGGTAGCAGATTTGTTTCAGGTAATAATCTGGTAAATCCAGTAGCTGGTCTGAGCCCCTTCCATAGAGAGGAAGTTGTTCTCTTTTTTCCTTTGGTGGACAAGATTCATCATATTAGGGATTGGCTGCTTGCTTCTGTGATAGCAGAGGAACTTCTTGAGGGAATAAAGGCCTTCTCCATCACAGTTTCAACCAGTGATGCTTCCTGAGACACTATAGGTGTTGGGAGAATTTCATGCCACAACCTGTACTTTGGATCCATATCCTTCCTTGCAGTGAAGGCCAATGGGGAACGAAGTACTGGCCTTTACTTGTGGAGATTATCAATGCCTCTCAGACAGAGGGCAGGCGACTGTCTGAAGCTTTGAAGGAAGCAATAGAATCATAGAATCATAGAATATTAGAGTTGGAAGGGACCTCAGGAGGTCATCTAGTCCAACCCCCTGCTCAAAGCAGGACTAACCTCTGCTATATCATCCCAAACAGGGCTTTGTCAAGCCGCAGCTTAAAAACCTCTAAGGATGGAGATTCCACCACCTCCCTAGGTAACCCATTCCAGTGCTTCACCACCCTCCTAGTAAAAAACTTTTTCCTAATGTCCAACCTAGACCTCCCTCCCTGCAACTTGAGACCGTTGCTCCTTGTTCTGTCATCTGCCACCACCAAGAACAGCCTAGCCCCATCCTCCCTAGAACCCCCTTTCAGGTAGTTAAAGGCCGCTATCAAATCCCCCTCACTCTTCTCTTTTGCAGACTAAACAAGCCCAGTTCCCTCAGCCTCTCCTCATAAGTCCTGTGCTCCAGCCCCCTAATCATTTTTGTTGCCCTCCGCTGGACTCTCTCCAACTTGTCCACATCCTTTTTGTATTGGGGGGCCCAAAACTGGACACAATATTCTAAATGCGGCCTCACCAATGCCGAATAGAGGGGAATAATCACTTCCCGTGACCTGCTAGCAATGCCCCTCCTAATGCAGCCCAATATGCCATTGGCCTTCTTGACAACCAGGGCACACTGCTGACTCATATCCAGCTTTTTATCCACTGTTACCCCCAGGTCCTTTTCTGCAGAGCTGCTGCCCAGCTCGTCGGTCCCCAGTCTATAGCTGTGCATGGGATTCTTTCTTCCTAAGTGGAGGACTCTGCACTTTTCTTTGTTGAACCTCATTAGATTTCTTTTGGCCCAATCCTCCAGTTTGTTTAGGTCACTCTGTATCCTATCCCTACCTTGCAGGGTATCTACCACTCCCCCCAGCTTAGTGTCGTCCGCAAACTTGCTGAGGGTGCAATCTACCCCATCCTCCAGATCATTAATAAAGATGTTGAACAAAACCGGCCCCAGGACCGACCCCTGGGGAACTCCGCTTGTGACCGGTTGCCAGCTAGACATGGAGCCATTGATCACTACTCGTTGAGCCCTATGCTCTAGCCAGTTCACTATCCATTTTATAGTCCATTCATCCAACCCATACTTCTTTAACTTGCTGATAAGAATACTGTGAGAAACCGTATCAAAAGCTTTGCTAAAGTCAAGGTATATCACATCCACCGCCTTCCCTACATCCACAGAGCCAGTCACCTCATCATAGAAAGCAATCAGGTTGGTCAGGCATGACTTTCCCTTGGTGAATCCGTGTTGACTGTTCCTGATCACCTTCCTCTCTTCCAAGTGCCTTAAAATGGATTCCTTAAGGACCTGCTCCATGATCTTTCCAGGGATTGAGGTGAGGCTGACCGGTCTGTAGTTCCCTGGATCCTCTTTCCTCCCTTTTTTGAAGATGGGCACTATATTTGCTTTTTTCCAGTCCTCAGGGACCTCCCCCTGTTGCCACGAGCTTTCAAAGATAATAGCCAATGGCTCTGAAATCACCTCAGCCAACTCCCTCAGCACCCTCGGGTGCATTGCATCCGGCCCCATGGACTTGTGAATGTCCAATCCTTCTAAATAGCCTTGAACCTGTTCCTTCAGCACTGCGGGATGTTTGCCTCCTTCCCATTCTGTGCCACCCAGTACAGCAGTCTGGGAGCTGATCTTGTCTGTGAAGACAGAGGCAAAAAAGGCATTGAGTACCTCAGCCTTCTCCACATCCTCCGTCACTAGGTCGCCTCCCTCTTTCTTTAAGGGGCCTACACTTTCCCGAATCTTCCTCTTGTTGGCAACATGCCTGTAGAAACCCTTTTTGTTCCCCTTCACGTCCCTTGCTAGCTGCAACTCCAATTGCGCTTTGGCCTTCCTCATTTCATTCCTGCACGTTCGAGCAGTGTTTATATAATCCTCCCTAGTCATCTGACCAAGCTTCCACTTCTTGTAAGCTTCTTTTTGCGTTTAAGTTCACCAAGGACATCTTTGTTAAGCCAAGCTGGACGCCTACCATATTTGCTATTCTTTCTGCACATCGGGATGGTTTGCTCTTGTGCCCTCAATAAGGTCTCCTTAAAATACAGCCAGCTCTCTTGGGTTCCTTTCCCCCTCATATTAGCCTCCCAGGGAATCCTGCCCATCAGTTCCCTGAGGGAATAAAGAGGTCTTTCTTCAAGAAGTCATTGCTTGAAACAGACGTCCTCACTAATTATCGACCAGTACCACAGCTTCCTTTCTGAGTAAAACTGTGGAGAAGCTTGTGAAATAAAACTCTCAGTATTTAGATGCATTTGATCTCCTTGACCCTTTCAATCTGATCATAGACCCAGCTAATGACACAGAGACGACACTGGCCAACGATCTCCAAGCAATGGACAAAGACCTCCAATGTTAATAGATCTATCAACGGTTTTCATTACCACTGATCAGGAGGTGGCACTAATTCATCTGAGGACCCCAGTGGCAGGGGCGGGGCTGACGTTCAGTGACAATTATTTTCTCAAGGAGAGCTCAATGTGTAGTTGTGGGCAATTGCTCTTCCAACCGAAGAGCTCTCAAGTGTGGGGTGGTGCAGGGTCCCATTCTGTCACCTCTCCTGTTCAATGTGTATATGGGACCAATTAGTAAGTAGACATGGGGTTTGGTGTCTTGAATATGCTGATGACACTCAACAGTATGTCTCTATCTCATCTGATTTAGGTAACAGTTCAGCACCTCAGACAGTGTCTAGTGGACATTGGGGCTTGGATAAAAGTAAACTGGCTGAGGCTTAATTCAGACAAGACTGAGGTGATGATCAGTTGAGAGAAGAAGCCAGAGGAGATGGAGGTAACACCATCCCCTCCTTGAACTGAAGGAGTACACCCACCATTAGTTAATAGTGTTTACAAATTAGCAGTGTTATTCGAGCCCCTTGTGGTGTTGGATAATCATATCACAGCAGTCATTTAGTCAGCTTTTTACCATCCGCATCGGGCTAGGAGGCTGCAACCTTCTCTTTCAGTTGTGGACCTCGCCACTGTTATCACATGCTTTTGTTGCCTCAGGATTAGTCTACTGCAATGAACTCTACATGGGGCTACATCTTAAGCCATTTGGAGACTTAAGGTGCAGAATGCAGCACTTCTCTTATATAGAGTGGGGCATCTTGCTGGAAACAAATGACACCTGGGCTGCAGTATCTGCACCGGCTTCCCATTGGTCTCTGAGCAAAGTTTAAGGTTTTGATTATGACCTACAAAGCTTTATATGGCCTGGGACTGCCTCTCTTCTGTGCCAAACTGCCACAGCTGTGGTCAGCATAGATGCTCAAGCTAGATCCCCTCATTGTAAGAGAGACAGGGTGGCAGGTAAGGTGTTTCTCTATGAGGGCTCTAAGACTCTGGAACTCGCTCTCCTCACCATACTCTGAAATAGCCCCAACATGGCAACTTTCCAAGTATGCTGCTAAATATGTTTGATAGAGTCTTTGGAGATGGCTCAGGGTACGTTTTCTAGATGGAGAGAAAATAGCTGGCTGGCCAGCCAAATTCCTGTGGAACTGATTTTAAATCTATTGAGGTTTAATCCAATCGTGTTTATTATATAATGAAGTTAGCATTGCTAGAGCTTTGGACAGGCATCCATTTGAAACCCAAACAAAATTAAAATAAATCAAACCACCTGCAAATTTCATTGTAGATGACCCTAAAAAGTAAACAGAAATGTCAGATCCCTGGTTCTAAGAACACCAGTTTAGAACTTAAATTAGCAAGTGACAAGAATCAGAGTCTTTTATTTAGATCACCTGTCTCATAACAGAGTAACCCATCTGCTCAGTCACATAGGCTGCCAAGAATATATCACTCCCAGTGCGTCACACTCTTCACTAGCTCCTTAGTGAACACCAGGTGAAATTCAAGGTTTCAATCCTCATCTTCAAAGCACTGTTGCCCAAGTTATCCATAACAGCCTTACCAGCATGATCATGCCCTTGCATGACAGCTACATTGCACTGGAACAATGGAGTCATTAACTTAAAGCATTGAACTTGTGCATGCAGGAGACCGTCTCAGAAACTGCTCAGGAGTCTCTAACTCGCTGCAGTAAACATCAGAATCACCGTGATAATTAGCATCTTCAGCAACAAAATACCACTTCAAGCAAGCCTTCCCAGAATATCAAACAAATAAAATTATAAAAAGTTCTGTTCCCTGAATAAAGACCTAGACACATTTTCATTTAATAACTTCATTTGGGAATGATTAATTTATTTACCACTATAAAGATAAAGTTCTAATTATGACAATTACATCTTTGCCTGCTCTACCTGAAAAAGGGGGAGACAAGACACCCAGGATCTAGACTACAAAAAAAACAAACAAACCCCATCCTCGAGGTAATTCAGATTACACTTCTGTTCAAAGTAAAATAACTGGTCAGAGCCTCACCAAATTACATCACGATAAATCGTGCAAGACAAATGCACAACCATAGAAAGATTAGACATACCCATTTCTAAAACAAGTAAAAAACAAGAGAGGTGGAATGGATGATCTAACATGCTTTACCACCTCTAACTTTTGGTTTAGACTGGACATTAGGAAAGACTTCCTGTCAGAGTACTTAAGCACTGGAATAAATTGCCTAGGGTGAAACCTACATCACGGGGGATTTTTAAAAGCAGATTAGACAAACACCTGTCAGGGATGGTCTAGATAATATTTAGTCCTGCCATAAGTGCAGGGGACTGAACTAGACGACCTCTGAAGATCCCTTCCACTCATGATTCTGTGATTCATGCAAGACCACCTCTCTGAAGCAAAAAAAAAACAGGTACTACAGTACTTATTGTCAATAGCCAGTTAATAAACTGCAAAAGTTCTTAAACATTTTACAGAGGTGTAAGTGAACATGACACTTCACAGAACAGAAGGCAAGACCTCCTCTGCCCTGAGGAGCTGAACATTTTCCATATATAAACACACACAAGACACTGTAAGACAACAGTGTAGGAGAGGAAGGGTCTGGGGAATAACTAATGACGACAGGACAAGGAGATCTGCACTGAGGAGCAGAGAGGATGCTTATAATACTTAGATTTTTCTGAACATTTTGCATATGTAACTAAACCAAAGTCAGAGGAATGTTAGGAATGAGTAATTTTATAAATTGCGAAGATGGGAAGAGCAGTGAAATCACACAGCAAGTCAGCACAGTGCTAGGATTAGAACCCAAGAGTTTCTGGCTCCCAACATTAAATTCAATCCTCTGGGCCATGCTACCTCTTATGGCCTTTAACCAAATCACATGGTTGATATGGAACATTCACAGATTAAGCCCTATTAAACATACCAGAGCTCTTTCAAAGCCTAAAAGCCTGGGGGGAAATGTGATGCTCTTTTAAACAGCATTTTCTATAGGGAGATGCCAGCAAACTTAACTGAGTTAGCTGAGTCTTTAATACCTTGCTAACTACAAACTGAGTATAATCTTAATACACAAATACACCCTTTCCAGCCAGCAAGGTCATAAGAGATCCAGAAAGAATATTTTTAAATTGAAGGTACATTATTTGAACAAATTATCTTAGTATCTGTCTACAGCTCCAAATATCAAAGTTTCCTCCATTTTACCAAATTAAGATTGCTATTAACTTCATTTCTCTGGACTCTCATTGTAATTTGTACAACTTAAGTTGTTCCATGAGTCCTATACTAGTTTGCAGAAATGCAAAGAGGACTGTGAAACTTTACAGACAGATCTGATTGCGGTTTGAAGATACTTGCCCCTGATGGGCAAGAAGTTTTTTTGTTTTTGTTTGTTTGTTTTGTTTTTTAGTCTTTATATTGATTTATACACTATCTATGGAGCTGAAGAAATTTGTTCTCATCAAATGTGCATGCACAGAACAAGGGAAATAGCCTTTGGCACCTCCCACTTCTCTGAACTAGTGCTTCTCAATCCTAAAGTTAACATACTAACAGCTTCCCCCTACGAGAAATTTGAAAGACTTTTTCCCCCTCTTAAAAAAAGGTCTAAAATAGCCAGCTGAATATACTATAAAACTTTAAAAAAGAAATCCAAGGGCCTTCTGCTCTGTGTTAGGAGACATTTAAAACCATTATGGGGAAGAGTTTCAGTTTACTGCATCATCCTTACGATACAGAAAACTAGTAAGTGATCTTCCTAATGAGGTCAGACAACTAAAACAAGACCACTATTCTGAGGTCCCTCATCAGAAATGTAAATCATAAGACACAGCTAAAACAGTGGTCTCTTAGAAGACAGGGTCTTCAGAGCAGTTATACATGCCACACATGGGATTACAAACACATAAAAGAGTAGCTCTTAATTTAGCATGCCATACTTATGCTACCACAGATCTTCTAGGTCACTTGAGAATGCAACTTTAGCCTGAACACATTAATGATTGAGCCCTCTCAGATCACTCTTCTTCTATGTGGAACTGGTTCCCTTGTAAGACTTCCTAGGGTCAAGATTTGGGACATGATGCACGATGCATTTATTTACATATTCTCTTCCCTGTGAAACTGCTGGACATGATCTCCATGTTTCAGTGGGAGGATGCCTATTTTGGACATTTGGAGTTTTGAGAGTGCCTGAAGCTTGGATGCTATTATGCAGTTTTATCACCATCAGAAGTAGAAATTAAGAGTGTCACGTGATGGAGAGCAGTGGAGTGGAAGTGAATAGTTCTAGGTCCTGGTTTGGCCTGGTAGAAGCAGGAGTGAGTTTTTCTTAAATGTCGGAGGATTAAAAACCGTGTTAAAAACAAGGAAGGGTTAACAAATTACAGCAGGGTTTACAAATAAATAGAAAATAGGCAACAGCAATAATAAAATTTTAAAACCAGAGAAAACCCAGATAATTATTTTTGAAGCCACAGCATATTTTTTATTTAAAAAGGTCAGATTTTTCAAAAGTGCTCAGCACCCAGGATTTCCCAAATCTGACTATTTTAGGTGCTTAAATGGGAGCTATAGGATATCAAACTGCTTTGAAAATCTAGCCCTAAAGCTTTTAAAAAGGGCATTAATGAGAACATTTTAAGAAACTATTTAAATTAAAATGAGAAAATAGATAAAACGCCAACATATGCCTAATATCTGTTCTAAAACTTGACTAATTTATTTATTTTTGTACTCCTGCCTTTTCTTTTTTGGCCCCGATCTTGCAAAAAATTACATTCATAAGTAACTCATGCATGTAAAAAGGTATTCAGGTGCATATTTGCAGGATCAGGGCTTACACTGTCAGCTCTCTGGGGCAGTGACCATCTCTCCCTACGTATCTGCATAGAGTGTAGCACAATGGGCCTCCAATACTAACTGAAGTGTGTGTGTGCAGAAATAATTTAAGTATTTCATTTATTTAGATTTAAAGAGTCAAGTGTACAAAAATGCCTACACAAGTTTAAAGCATCATAACAATTACAAACTCACAATCACTTAAAGTAACTAATATGACATGCTTGAAAAAAGATAGAAGGGCTAATATTATGGATGGGTTACTTTCCCACATACTGTGAGCAGCGTGACAAGGAACATGTCTTTTATAAAATTTTGTATTGGACCCAGATACCATGGTGACAGATACCACAAATCTCTTTGTACAGGATTTCTATATTTTAAAGATTTAATTAAATTTATTAGATAGCACAAAGCTCCAGCTGACTGTAGGGCTCCATTGTACTAGGCACTGTAGAAACTCATAGCAAGAGAGTGTCCTTGTCTCAAAGAACTTACAATCTAAACAGAAAAGGAAGACAAAGGGTGGGAGAAAGGGAATAGTATTACCCCTGTTCCCTCCAATGAGCCTATTCCCATGCTTAGATTTATACATGTACCTAAATATCCTGCTAAATCAGCGCCCTGGTGAGGAAGGATGCCCTGATGGTTAAGGCACTAGACAAGGAGTCCAGAGCTCTGGGTTCAGTTCCTTGCTCTGCTGCAGACTTCCTGTGTGATCCTCAGTAAGTCACTTAACTCTTCTGTGGCACCTCAGTTCCCAATCTTTTGCTTATTCTTTGCATCCCTTTCTCTTAACCTTTTACTGGCTTGTCTATTAAGATTGTAAACTTGGAATCATAAACGATTCTTTGTGACTGTACAGCACCCAGTACAGTGGAGCCCTGATCTCAGTTGGGGTCTCAAGAAGCTACTATAATACAAATTATTTACTGCAGGAATTATGCTACTATTGATAAACTACCAAGCAAACTATCAATATATTCAGTTTGCTGATTCACTTATCAGATCCATTGCGCTACCAAAAATCTTGGGTGTTCTAACCCAACGTAGAGGCTTTGGATCATAGGAGATTTCCAGGAAGAGAAGATATATAAACTTTAGATAAAGATCAGTTTACAACTGGAAGGTTTGAAAAAAAAAAAAAAAATCTCAGCCTAAAAATGAGGTTCTCCTCGCCTCTCTCAGGATCACTCTTCTCCATGGGAGATTCTCCTAGGAAATCTCAGTCTAAAAATGAGGTTTGAAAAATTTCAGCTTAAAATGTATTAATGTTAAGCACTGAAGAGCTGTGAAATGTATCAATTGAGTATACTGCCTACAAAGACAACGTAGTTCAACCTAAGGCCCATGATAAAGGTCCTCTAAATTCACATTTTTCTCGTGTGGTAACATGTTTGTAAAGTTACCATATACGCAGAGAAGCCTTTTTACAGGGGGCAAAATAAAAGCAGGAATGGATGCTGGGTCCTGGTGGTGGTCAGGGTCTCCCCAGAGATGAATGGATTTGCCCCATGTGGTGCTCAGAGGGGGAGGTTGGGCCAGTGGGTCCATGTGCTGAATCCATGATGGGGAGAATGGGAGTCTAGCTCAGCCCTGCTCACTCCACTCCACTTCAGCTGCTCTGGCAACTGCCTGGTTGCCTACTCTCAAAATTCTCAGCATGGTGTCGTCTGTTACTGCCGTCGCTGTGTGGGCCCAACTCTTTAGAACATTAGTGTTCTGCTATTTTGGCATACTGCCCAAATTTTGCTGACAGCACCAGTCATGGAAGAGAATTTTCAATAGTTTATAAATCAGCTAAACATGAATGGAATTTAATGAGACAAAGAAAAGACAAAAGAAAAGGGCTCTCTGACTAATGAATTTCAAAGAACTACTGCAAACACTTGAGGCAATACAGCTGCTTAAGAAAAAGGACACAATCTTTCATAACAGAAATGCTAGGCAACCTAAATATATGGACCACTGCCATCTCCCCTATAGTTACTCCTCTTTGTCGTAGAACTGGTTTACTTTGTATTACCCTTGAGATTACACTGGATAAATGGGATATGTTTATTGCATTCTGCTCTTATTTTAGCTTAACAGTTTAATTATTCAGTGTGGATAGCTTAACCAGTGCCAAATTAATAAACACTAACGGCATAGAAATAAAATATGCATGCTACATTATGAAGGGAAAATAAGATTTTAAGTTCTCTTGAAATCCATTTGAATATTTTCAGCAATTCTATGTCAACAGACTATTCCTCTTAGTGACTTGTTTATAAACATTCTGACCTTCCTTTTAGAGGAATATCTGGAGTGTCTTTCTTCGTTAGTGTACCTAGCCAGTGGAGATTCTAACCTTTCCATTTTTCATCAGGTTTCACCCATAGTTCATAAGAGAGAAGGGCATTATAAGCATTAAGTACATATTTAGCTACTAGCATATAGTATATACTGGTAGTCTATTTTATTTGAATTCTGAATATGCCCTCTTTCAATAATCAATACAAAGACCCACACCACACTGTAAACCTCCCTCTGCTTCAAATTCCCCTTACACTGCTCCAGTCTCTCCCTTCCCCAAATTTACCTCATTCTCTCCCTCACCCCCAAACTCTTAATTTTCTCCTTTAACTGTTCTCTGCACCAGTCTCTTTTCCCTCTTCTATATTCCTGCCTCGTTTACCCTTTCCTCTTTAGCTGCCCCCTAGTGCCTGTCATCTCAGTTGTTTTCTAGCAACTGTCCCATAGCTATCCCCTTAGTACCTTGTCACCTCCTAGTGTCCACCATCCATAACTGTCCTCCACTGATAACTGTATTTCTCCACCATATCAGTGCCCCTCATAGCTCCTCTAGGTCTCTCCCACTAACGAGAGAAAAAAGGAAGTGGAAGCTGCTGCCCTAGCCAGTGCTCTACCCTCATGTAAAAAGTTTAGCCCAGTGCAAGCATGAACCAGAGCTACAAATTCCTGTTTGTCCAACAAAAGGACGTGGAATCCTTTCCACCCATCCACTTCTCCCTCCCATAGCACGAGGCAGCAACTGCCTCCTAGCTATTGAACTATTAATAGCTAATCAGCAGCCAGTAGGAGGAAAGGAAGGAGAAACAATGCTGAGCACTGCTGCAAAAAGCAGCTTCAGAATCTCTCCTCTGCCTCTTCTATTGCATTCCCTCCCTTTTACAGCCTGCCAAGAGTTGGGGGAAAAGTTACTGTTGTCCCACAGTACGAAAGATATTCCCCACTCCTCCCTTGTGATGATGCCCATGCCTGTGAAACTTCATTATCTTCAGTTGGGGTGCACAAGTATGCTGCTGCTGATGCACCAGAGGGAACACATTTCAGTACAGACCGAAGTGAAGTTATATATGTAGAAACAAGGAATGCAGGCCACAGCTACATCCTGGAAAGCAGCGACTCGGAAAATGATTTAGGAGTCAGTTGGCAAACTCGTCAGCAGGCGCTCTGAGAGCAATGCTATGGTAAACAGGGCTTATGTGATCCTTGGATGTTGTAGGAAGGCGCAGTGGCCTTCCTCTGAGCCTGGGCCCGCGGAAGGGCTACAGACACCCAATCAGGCTCTAGACTGGCCGGCAGCCCAGTCTGCCCGGCAACCAGAGAGCTGGGCCCCGATAGGTCCCGCCAGGCGGCCAACCCGGCAGCAGGGGGGCGGAGCCTTAGGGAGGGCGGCAGCTATAAACAGGAGGCCCTGCAGCTCAAAGGGCAGAAGGCTGCCGGCGGAGACAGACGCGCTGCCTCGCCGGCTGCAGCAAGGGGCTGAACCTCGCCAGGCTACTGCCGCAGGTAACCCCCTCCCGGCCTTGTGGCCCCGGCGACCCGCCTCTAAGGCCTGGGTTGGGCCTCCGGGCCCTCTGGACTGGCCGAGGTCTCCAGGCCCGAGGCGCAGGGCCCAGCCTCAGGCCCGCAGCGGCTGGGACGAGAACCAGAGAGCTGGGAGTTCCGTCCAGAAGCTGGTCCGGACCTGGAAGAGCTGCCAGACGCCCAACCCCTGGAGACAGGATCCGACCTGGAGGAGTTGCCGGAGGCTGGACCGTACCCCCAGCCCAGCGACCTGGAGGAGCTGCCCCTCGCTGAGGAGCTTCCAAACCTACCCCCCGTGGACGCCGAAGGACTGACTGGCCTACCCCGTGCGGTGTACCCCGACGACACAGAGGACCCGACGGACATAGGTACCGGGGAACCAGGGGAGGAAGGAGCCCAGGGACAGCCAGAGGCGTGGCTGTACGAGGGGTAACGCCCAGTCGGCGTGATGCAGCAGGAGCCCCGCCGACTGAGTGGCAACCCCGTGCCACTGCTAGGGCCCTGGGCTGGGACGCAGTGGAGTTGGGTGGGCCTGCGTCCCCCTCCCCTCCCCCCTGATCCTTGCCAATCCCCAAAAGGGAATTAGCCTCTGCCGCCCGCTAAACTCGAGCCACTGCTCCTCGCTCGCCCGCCCTGCTTGAGGGCCGGGGCGAAAGACTCCTCGCTCGCCCGCCCTGCTTGAGGGCCGGGGCGAAAGGCTCGCCCGCCCTGCTTGAGGGCCGGGGCGAAAGACTCCTCGAGGGCCGGGGCGAAAGACTCCTCGCTCGCCCGCCCTGCTTGAGGGCCGGGGCGAAAGACTCCTCGCTCGCCCGCCCTGCTTGAGGGCCGGGGCGAAAGACTCCTCGCTCGCCCGCCCTGCCTGAGGGCCGGGGCAAAAGACTAAAAGCCTAACGATCCCCTGTTGTGTAGGAAGGCGCAGTGGCCTTCCTCTGAGCCTGGGCCCGCGGAAGGGCCGCCAGGACTGGACCCGGCAAGAGCCCGTCCTACAGATGTATAAACAAGGAGGTGCAAGCAGGATTAGGGAAGTGATTTTACCTCTGTGGATGGCACTGGTGAGACAGATACTAGTGTACCGTGTACAGTTCTGGTGTCCATATTTTAAAAAGGGTGTTTAACAATTAGAGAAGGTCCAGTTGAGAACCACAAAAACGATTCCACAGCTGGAAATAAAAGCCTTACAGCAAGAGACTTACACAATTTGATCAGTTTAGATTATCGAAAAGACAACCGAGATGACTTCGTTATAGAGCACAAGAGCCATCCTGATGAGAAAACACCGGGTGCGAAAGGGATTTTTAATATAGTGGAGAAACAAATAATGGCTGGAAGTTAGAGCAAAACAAACTCAACTTAGAAATAAGGCACACATTTTCAAACAAACAGTGAGGCTGATTAACCATTAGAACAAATCATCAAAGGAAGTAGTGGATTCTCCAACTCTTGAGGTCTTCGGATCAACAATGGATGTCTTTCTAGAAGATATGCTTTCTCTAAACAAATTCTTAGGTTTAGTACAGGGGTGAAATGTAATATCCTGTGATAGACAAGAAGTCAGACTAGATGATCTAATGGTCCCTTCTGGCCTTGAACTATAAATCTATACATCTTTTTGTTGCTTCCTAATAGCCCCAACTGCAGCAGCTCCAAAAGCTTCATGCATCAAACATGGAGCAAAAGAGGCTGAAGGTCAGTGAACAAGTAAAAGCATTGAGGCTCTTAGGATTCCAAAGCCTCTGGCTCTCCTCCCTTTTACCTAGGTTTTCATTTTTAAGTGTCCCTTTTATTCGTGTAGCTGAGAGAAGCTGAAGGAAGTTCTTTCTGTACTGATGTCCCATTTGAGCACTGGTTCTGAAGCCTTCATTAGACAGACTGCTTGTTCAGTACTACCAAATTATTTCCACACATGCTACTTGCTGAACTTTTTCTTGTTATATGAAGACGATTTTCTGGACAAATGCACCATGAAACCAATGATCTACCTGAAATACATCAATGATATTTTCATCCTTTGGACAGAGGACTTGAACTACATTTCCACCACAACTTCAACAACCACCACCCATCCATTAAACTCTCTCTGGAATATTCCCACACTAGCATCAACTTCTTGGACACCACCATCAGCTACAGCAATGGAAGCCACAGATAACCATCTGCAAAAAATCCCTTGGGTCACCACACCTACCTTCACGGGTCCACTGACCCGCTCCAAACGCACCAAGAAATATTATCCACAGCAAGGCACTTGGATAACACAGAATATGCTCCGAGGAGAAAGACAGGGATATACACCCAAAATACACTCAAAACTGCCTTTACCAAACAAGGACACTCCACCAGAGAAGCAGACTGCATCACTGAATGGGCCATCCAAATACCCCGAAAGACCCTGTTTCAATACAGACATAAAATTCTCTCCAACTGCACACCCCTACTTATCACCTACCACCCGACACTGGAACCCATACGGGATATCATCGAACACCTACAACCCATATTGAACGGGGACTCCATCCTGAAAGAAATCTTTCCAGAACCCCTTCTTCTGGCCTTCAAACAACCCCCAACCTTTCCATCAACAAGGTCCCCACAGACCGGGACACACCAACTCAAAATGGCACCAGATGCAGAACCTCCAGACATATCTCCCCTGCTACAACCATCAACACTCCAACACTGCACAACACACTTTTCAAGATCCATGGGCCCTAAGGCTTATCACATGTGACATATCTCATCCAGGGCACTAACTGCCCCAACAACAACTATATGGGTGAATCCAGACAGACAATGACTGTGCTCTTGAATGAACTCAGAGGAGTATCATAAAAGACAAAGATATCATCACCTGTGGGCAAACACTCTTCACAAGGCGATCACTCAATATCTAACATTTCAGCCCTCATCCTCAAAGAAAACTGCACAATCCCTTCAGAAGACAAGCCTGGGAGATTAAATTCATAACTTTGCTAGATACTAAAAATCATGGTCTTACTAAAGAC
The DNA here is from genome assembly GCF_026122565.2 of Emydura macquarii macquarii. Lineage (NCBI taxonomy): Eukaryota > Metazoa > Chordata > Testudines > Chelidae > Emydura > Emydura macquarii. The sequence continues at coordinate 4,948,262 of NW_027133607.1, read as the reverse complement.
ACTGGTTTTATGGCTTATTACAACAATCTGTAAGCCACTAATCCCTTTTTTGGTCTTATGACTAATGGTCTGTTAACACCCCACATCAATTTAAATGGTCCCTTAGAATATGTGCTAACTATTTTTAATAAACTATCTGTTCAACACTGTATTTCGCTGTGATACTCTGTACCCTTCTTGGACCTGAACAAAAGCTCAGTGTAGCTCTAAAGCTTGTCTCTCACCAAAAGAAGCTGGTTTAACAACAGATATTACCTCACTTACCTTGTGGGTTATTCTGCTGTTGAAAAATAAAAACCTCTTCCCCCTTCTCTACTCTGAAAGGTATTTGAGATTGAGAGGCCAATATATTTCACATTCTCCCAACAAAAGCACTTCAAAGTCCAGTAGAACTTCAGCATCTGAAATCTGATTATTAATGCAAGCAACACTCTAACACAAGCATGACAAATTTTGTAACTAACAGATCACACATTTAATCATATACTAGTAATATGAGTGTTTGGGGGAACTTACCTCTTTTTCGGTATCTCTAGATATACAGGTCCACTGGTTTTCCTTCACACTGTATGCCCAGAAGTCAGCCAGATCCTGAGTTCCATCCCAGCCACCGAACAAATAAACAGTTTCTACAAAAATGGAAGAACATATACATTTTTAAAAGCACAAAACCAGTTAATCTGAATGTCTTGAAGAGACAGGATTTTAAACATATTTATGAGCTACCTAGAATGAAAAGACAGCATGCATTAATCACTTTCTAAGTGGACTTGGAAACTGGTACTAATTTCAAGTCAGTTCCTTTTTTAACGCAATTCTCTCTCACCTGTGAATTGAAAAAGCAATTGGAAGGTGGTGGTTTATTTAATGATTTAGGTTTTGAGACTGGCTTGACGCAGCCCCCTTAGATATATAGCCATTTTCTAGCCTCTTCTGATTTTATTTATGATGTCTGTCTATTTCAGAAGGGAGAATCAAATCCATTACTTCACTGTATAAGTACCAAAGGAAAGGACAAAAATCAACTAATATTCATGTTCAGCATACCGTACCTAAGTACAGTTATTCAATAGGGTGTTGGGATTTTGCATTGGATGTGGTGTGGGCTATCAACTAAAACCCAAGATTGGGTTCTCTTCCAAGCTACGCTAGATTTGCTATTTGACATTGACTCAGTTACAAACGTTCTAGTTTAGTCTGCCCTTCTGTAAAACAGATATACTTCCCCTAACTGTGAGGTAATTACAATTTATGAATTGCTCTGACTGTGACAAGTGAGGAAAGGGATTTGCCTAAGGCCACTCAAACAAGTTAGTAGCAGAGCCAGAAAATTCCATGACGTCAAGTTCCAAGCCCATTCCTCCAGAAGCTAAATGTTAGAATTAGAGGCAAATTATGACCCCACCAACCAATTAATACTCAAAGTAATGGGCTCCAACAGGTGTCCCAGCCACTCATGCTCAGCTATAACTGAATGAAGCTTTGGGGTGTGGGAGGTAGTCTCTGCACAAAGGAGAAGTGAAAACATCTCAATGCGCTGACAGGAAGAGGAGTAGGAAGCAGCTGGTGTACTGGCTTGGTAGCTTTTAAGTCTCAGATCTTCTTAAAAAAATTTGTTTTTAATACCAAAAAGCAATAGATCAGTGAACTATAATTCAAATTTATTTTTCTCAAAGCTTAACAGTATTTCTAAAGGTGGTGAAGGGGGGAGGAGAGGAAAAATAGCTTTCAAAACTCTTGAAGTTTTCACTTAAAGTACTTTTCTTAAAAAATTATGAACTAATTTAGTATGACGACTGTCTGCCAACTTTCAATCCGGTACCAATTAAACAGCACAGTTTAAAATGTGATATAGAATTTAAATGGCTATTGACCCTTGTCTATAATTGTGCTAGTGGGCACCACCATGAAAAGGTTACCCTGGTTCATTAACTTTAATTACCCTTCCTCTTCAGGGCTCCCAATGTTCCTTGTGAAGAGCAAGTCCTTTTGTGCACATAAATTCTCACAGTTCACAAAACCCACATTACCACAACAGCTTCATTGATAGCTGAGGAAAATAAAAGATTTGGCACAGACCACGTATCCTATTGGGTCTCTGCCAAAATGTCATGCCTGCCCGTGAAGGCTTTGTTGACCCAGTTGAAGTTTAATAGCAAACCTGAATGAATCTAATGAAAGCTAAACCTTTTTATCTACCTAAAAAGCTGGTAAAATGAAATAATCTTGCAAGCATTCAAGAGGAGTAAAATATCACAAAGTATTTGCCAATTGTAAGCACCTCAGTACTTACAAGTGGTAATGATGAGATAAATGTACACAAATAATGTCACATTTACTTTAATCTTACCGCTACATTCCGGCTCAGCAATAATGGTCCATCATTACCCAGTCCAGAATGACACATTTCTTCCCTTTCTACTGGCTTTTTAACAGATGCACAAAATAAAACCCAACATCTTTTATAATTTATGGTATTGCCTGCACATAATTTTTGTACTGTAATTTATTTAGAAGGACATCAGTATTTCCCAATGCACAAATGTATATGTTGCCAAGAGATTCATGGTTACTTGTATTTTTTTTTTTTTTAAATAGTTTCTTCTAATGTTTGCAACTATTCTTCCAGGGTTTAAGTAAAATGTATTTTTATATTTCACTTACAAATCAAGAGTCACTCAATTTTGCAGTGACTGTTTCACTTCCTTGCCCTCTTTATATATGTGCACTATTCCACCATCAAATTAGGTATTTGTAACATCCTCCATAACATTGGGCTTGCCATTAAGTCATCAACTTTTATTACATTTATAGCCTCTGCCATACTTCATTTATCTCCTGTTCCCAGCATAACAAAATACTACAGTGTTTCCAATACCACAGTGTGTTAACAATTAGTAAATGCTGATGATTATGCTGTACTGGCTGTCCAACAAAGCAATCAACATCTGTTTTCCCTAATCACACTTACACATACAGCTACTATGCCTATGATTGCAGCAAAAACATTTCCACAGGATCCAAGCCTCGTGATGGAGGACAAAGTCTGGTGAATGCATATGGAGTAATCTGATGGTGATACTGACCTTCTTAAGCCTTGACTTAGGCAACATATACTACTTACAGGTACAGTGGTTGCACTTTGAAACTTCCAGTTTACCTTCAGAAAACACAACACTGGTATTAGTGGTATTTGGAATTTTAAGTAAATGGACTAGCTAGTCAGGACAGGGACCACGTGTTCCTATGTGTTTGAAGACTGTCTAAAGCAATGAAGCACCAATTCCAATTTAGACCTTTTGGTAATCCAGTAAAATTAACATTAAACAGTAAAAAAAAAAGGTAATATTTGTCCCAAAAGTACAAATGGCAAAAAGAAGCTTTACATGCAGCCATTATGGGGAAACAATTCAATCTCACAATGATTTGAGAGACAGAGGGAGAGAAGATAAAATTAATCCATCCCCGGTGGTGCTATTCTGATAATACAAGTTACAACATGAAAATTCAGAAGTGCAGGTAGTGGCAAACGTTATTTTCACTCAATTCTTCAGGTACTTCGATACAACTGAGAGTCAGACAGTATTCCAGGACAAGCTCCGCAATTCTGATGCAGTGCTCCAACCTCTGTGCCCAGCACGGCTCACTGCAGCCTTATTGTTCTGCCCTACGTGATTAAAAAAAATCACTAAAAGTATTAATTCTAAGATGGTGCAAAAGACCTATAGCCATATACCAGACTAGGAACAAAGCAAGGAACCCTATATTCTCACGCCTTTCACTTGCTCCCTCAGAACTCTCAAGCCGACCAACCAAAGAAATACATAAAATAGCAAATGTCCAAGTTAAAGTTGTTGTATTCAAATACTAAGGAACAACGTGACTTTTCAAGGTTGCGTGCTGTTTCCATTAAGCTGCTTTTCTACACATCAAGTATTTGTACTTTGACCAAGACTATCAATTTTGCATGCAAGAAATGAAAGGAAGCCCTACTGTGTATCAAAGTTAAACAGAAGACTGATGCAATATCAGCTTGCATAGTAGATATTTTTCTACCATGTATCTGAGATGTGAACAATCCTTCTTAGTACCAGGATCGCACCAAAAATGTGATAAACACTGCACAGACATACAGGAAAATGATCTGTGCCCCACAGATTACAATCTGAAGACTAAAAATGAACAGGGGAGAAAGGAGCACTGTCTTATTGTTTCCTTATGCTCCCGTGTCTGTAACCACCTCCTATCTCGTCTTATACTTAGACTGTAAGCTCTTTGGGAAAAGGTGCCATCATTTTTCCCCTGGGTGTACACAGCACAATGAGGTCCTCCCACAATACAAATATACTAATAACATACAAGAAAAGTGATCAGAGAGAGTAGACAAATCAAATTAGCTTACTTTTTTTTTTAAATGTCATTTCTTTCAGGCATTGCAATGGGTACTGAGGTTAAATCTGAACAAAGAAAGGGCACTGGCCTGGCATATCAAGGTAATCAAGCTCCCTCTCAATTCTGTCTTTTACCATTCATGGCCTCAAATTTAGAATATGTTCAGGTCAACCAGTGAACATTTGCAAGAGGCTATAGCACTGTTACATCCATCCAAAGCCCTTATCAGATATAATTTGGAGGTTAGAATTCCTTACTGTTCTTGCCATGCCCAAAACTCAAAATGTAAGTATTTCTTAGAAGAAACTATATTCAAGAGCACTTCTAAATTCCTTATTCTGGCAAAAAGGCAGTCCCTAAGGGTATGTCTACCCTAGAAACGCAAGTCGACCTACATTAGGTAAACTGTGGTGGTTCATGGCCAAACTCCCCTCCTTGGGTTGGTGGTGTGCACACTCACCAGGAGCGCTTCCAGCAACCTAAGACAAGCATTGTGGGGAGCCGAGAGCCCAGCTGCCTCACAAGCTTCCGGCAGGCTGACCCATCCCCACCCCTTCTCTCTCTCTCTCCCCGTTTCCTGCTGGGAGCTGGGGGAAGCCATCCAGGCTTCTTCCCCCTGGGGTGCTGGGTCTTGCCCCAGCTCCCAGCCAGGAGCAGGGTCCATTCTCCACCAGCTAGTCTCCAGAGGAACATGGGGCAGCTGGTTTCCGGCTGCCCAGCTTTCTTGTCAATTTCACGGCTTCTGCTGTGAAATTGACAGGACAGCCAAAGCCCATGTAAGGGACACACTGTCTATACAGATACTGCTTTGACCTAACTGCACCGACATAAGCCTCACGCCTCTCGTGGAGATGGAATTATGTCGGTGTAGTAGGGCACTTACATCAGAGGAAGGGTGTAGTATAGACACTGACAATCAGGTCGATGCAAGCTGCCTTGTGTCGACCTAACTGTGTGGTGAAGACCAGCCCTAAGAGATCCATACTGCTCTCCCTCTTTCTTCCCTTACTCTGAACACTGCTATCTCCAACAACTCCTTTTCCCACGAGTGCAAGAAGCTGCCAGACTACCACTACTCTGTCCATCCTTTAACACTATGCCTCAATCCACATACTACCTACCAAAGTCTTTCTAACCTTCCCTTTTTCAGAAAAGAATTTAGTAACCCCCATCACTTGCTACAACAAATCAGTCAGACCTTCTGTCTCCAGAGAATTTGTGCATATTATGTTTATGCTTTGCAGCCATTTTTCATGTCACTATTAGTCTGCATGAAAGATTGCACTCCTCACCTGAAGTGTAAATCTAGGGCAATGTAACTAGATATCATACTAAGACGACTGTGTAAAATGTTCAAAAATGATTAAGTCTCAGAAATCTAAATCACACTGAATAAATGGGATTTAGGCACTTTTCAAAATTTCACCATTCACTTTTTACAATATACTACAGTGCATTTAATAGCACTGGTACTTATGAAGCACAGATCAAATTAAAACTGAACTAGAATTGTCAAAACAAACATTGTAATGAGTTACCCTTGCTCTTTCATTAAGTTTGTCACTTGCTAACTCCCAAGACTCGCAATATGGCTCCCTCAGACAGTTTGAATTAGCTAGATTCTATTGTACTGAAGAGTAAATCAGTAGGTTCACTCATACGTCATAAGATACCAATGAAGTGGTTCCCTCCCCTCCTCCAATTCTCTCAATATGCTTACCAACTTCTCAATACTGTGTAGGCTAACAAAAGCTACCCAGGGTAAATACTTCAAGAACAGACAATTGGGGATAGGGAAAGATTAATGTTTAGTCACATTAATTGTTATAGTAATGGAATCAAATGAACAAACAGTGCTTCTCTCAACACCTTTGAGGATACCTTAGGCTCCCTTCTTTTCCCCTCAACTAAATCAACTCATGTCTTATTCTCAGCTTTCGAGTAAGCATCTTGAGACGGAAGCACTTTTATCTGAGTAAAAGCAGCTTCTCTCCCTCCATCAACTTAAGCCTCCCATCTGCCTCCACTGTCTGTCTCCCCACCCCCAACCTTGGTATCATCTTTTGCTATTTTTCCCATAATTCTTTTGTCTTAATCTGACTCTCATATCTCTGTGGCATTGCCCATGTATTCCGCTGCCTTGATTCCGCCTCTGCTGAAACCTTTAACTAGGCCTTCATCTCTGGTCAGCTGACTATTGCAACTCCCTTTCCATTGACCTTCCCACTGCTTAGCTACCTAGAAATAGTGTAATTTGCCTCTCTTGTCTCATATAAAATGGTGGGCCTTCCTGAAGGACAGCTTGACTTCGCTGCCATGGGAAACAATGGGAGGTGGTCATTTTCCAAGAGTATAGTTCTTTGTGGAATTTGGTGAAGGAAACTATAGAGAAGCAGATGAACAAAGAAGCTTCCACTCATAACGTTGGGGGAAAATTACCATTAATCCCAATGTAGCCTCTACACGAGATTTCATGGAGTCTTACCTATGTGATATTCAAAGGGTCTATTTTATTTATTTGAGATCGTTAGGGGGAAAAAAGTACAGCAACACAGGCTGCTACATTTCATAAAGAGCCTTTTAAAATATATTTCAACTTCTAAACCCATTAATGAATTTACTTGTAAATCAGAACATTCATTCTGTACCCCAGAAGCAAGTGTTGTAATTTGGGGGACAATACAATGTATGCTTCATAAATAAAATGTCTAAATTCCTGCTTTTAGTGCAAAACTCAACTCAGCTTTAACTATGGAACTGCAAGGAGCACTTCCATGACAAAGTGTGCATTGTATTCCTCTTAAAGACAAGCCGTTATTCCTTAAAACCTATATTTGGCATCCTGACATTAAGTGGCACACGTCTTTCTTTTGAAATGCTGTTGCTATGCTGAACCTGCCTCCCATTTGCTCAATAAAAGGCTTACAAAGCATGATTAAAGAAATTTTGATAATGGTACCAGTGGTAGATATCCGAATCCTCTTACAAAATGCATCAAGGCAATGAGTCTGCTACTTGCAACTCTGTTCAGCTGGGAACGCCGCACTGAAATCAAAGCCTGCACTCTTGTTTGGGTATTTTGCCAGAAGCTGCATAAGTAAGAAGGTATTGTAGTTCTGTTACTGAACTAGGCAGAGCACTTACCTCTAACGTCATTGGGTGTTTATCCATGTTTCCTTATATCAGAGCTTCCTAAATAGAGCCCTAACTTTCTTTCCCTAAAGGTACAGAAAACTCTCCTGTGTCCCACAAAAAAAAAAAAAAGTTATTTAAAAATAGGCCCATCTTGCAGAAAAAATGGAAATGGCGCACACTACATTGTGTTTTATAACTGTGGGTGTATAATGTAACTGTCCCTGATCTAATTCAAGCTTAACCTGGTTAATGAATATACTTCTATATTCAGATAGAGATGTAAGAGTGACTGCTGAGGTGTTCTGTATTTGATTGGAATACACGCTGATCCTGAAAAGATCTCTTACCTTAAGACTACAGTTATCTTCCTCAGGAAGGACAGTATGGGTTATAGCATGAGCAGCAGACCTTTTTGGACCATGCATAGACTATATTCTTAGGATACAGAATTGAGGTGCCCGTCCCCTCTATCACCCTCCAATGTGTGTAAAAAAAAAAAAACCCAAAACAGAAAAAGCAGCACTATACAAAAAGAATAAAGTCATTTTAGCCTCCAGCTTCATTGGGAACATAGCATTACAGCAGTCCAACTTGTCGGCACCTAGCAGTTTTAAAAACATTTTTAGTATCACCTAATTACCTTAAAGGAGAGGTAACCTAGTAACTAACAGAATCTTTGATTAACACGTTAATGTATTTATCCCCTTCATCGCCACCCATAAAAAAGGTAGTCTATTCCCAGAAACACTTGTCAGAGGGCAGTGTTAGTGTTGGCTTGTCCAGTATGATTGAATTGTTAGAAGCAACATATCAACATCATACTTGTCCCAACAGGATAACATAAGCTTTGGCATTCTATTTTAAGCCTGTGAACAGTGAAGTCTTTCACTTATGCTGGTTCATTTTTACTGGAGACTAAGCGAGAGCAGAATTGTATATAATCTACAAAATCATAGTTGAAAGCTGCACAGGGTTAGGCCTGGGCATCAGGGAATTGAGGTTTGTTCCTGACACTAACTTACTGTGAGACATGGAGCAAGCCACTTAATCTTTCCCTACCTCAGTTTTTACAGATGGTAATGAAGTATGAAACTGGAGATAAGCCAGTTGAGAGTCTCTGGGTTAAGCTTAGAAGCAAGAACAATAAGGGTGATATCATGGTGGGTGTCTGTTATAGACCACCAAACCAGGAGGACGACGTAGATGAGGCTTTCTTCAGTCAACTAGGGAAAGTTTCCAGTTCACAGGACCTGATTCTCATGGGGGACTTCAATCACCCTGACATCTGCTGGAAGAGCAATACAGCAGAGCACAAACAATCCAGGAAGTTTTTGGATAGTGTTGCAGACAACTTCCTGGTGCAAGTGCTGGAGCAACCAACTAGGAGCCGTGCTTCTCTTGACCTGCTGCTCACAAACAGAGAAGATTTGGTAGGGGAAGTAGAAGTGGGTGGCAGCCTAGGCAGCAGTGACCATGAGATTGTCGAGTTCAGGATCCTGACAAAAGGAAGAAAGGAGAACAGCAAGATACGGACCATGGACTTCAGAAAAGCAGACTGACTCCCTCAGGGAGCTGATGGGCAGGATCCCCTGGGAGGCTAATATGATGGGGAAAAGAATCCAATAGAGCTGGCTGTATTTTAAAGAAACCTTATTGAGGGCACAGGAACAAACCATCCACATGTGCAGAAAGAATAGCAAATATGGTAGGCGTCCAGCTTGGCTTAACAAAGAAGTCTTTGGTGAACTTAAACGCAAAAAAGAAGCTTACAAGAAGTGGAAGCTTGGTCAGATGACTGGGGAAGAGTATAAAAACACTGCTCGAACATGCAGGAATGAAATCAGGAAGGCCAAAGCACAACTGGAGTTGCAGCTAGCAAGGGACGTGAAGGGGAACAAGAAGGGTTTCTACAGGTATGTTACCAACAAGAGGAAGATTAGGGAAAGTGTGGGCTCCTTACAGAATGGGGGAGGCAACCTAGTGACAGAGGATGTGGAGAAAGCTGAGGTACTCAATGCCTTTTTTGTCTCTGTCTTCACAGACAAGATCAGCTCCCAGACTACTGCACTGGGCGGCACAGAATGGGAAGGAGGTGAACATCTGGCAGTGCTGAAGGAACAGGTCCAAGACTATTTAAAAAGATTGGACATAATCAAGTCCATGGGGCCAGATGCAATGCACCCGATGGTGCTGAGGGAGTTGGCTGATGTGATTTCAGAACCATTGGCTATTATCTTTGAAAGCTCATGGCAAAGGGGGAGGGAGGTCCCTGATGACTGGAAAAAAGCAAATATAACATCCATCTTCAAGAAAGGGAGGAAAGAGGATCCAAGGAACTACAGACCGGTCAACCTCACCTCAATCCCTGGAAAAATCATGGAGCAGGTCCTTAAGGAATCCATTTTAAGGTACTTGGAAGAGAGGAAGGTGATCAGGAACAGTCAACATAGATTCACCAAGGGCAAGTCATGCCTGACGAACCTGATTGCTTTCTATGATGAGGTGACTGGCTCTGTGGATGTGGGGAAAGTGATGGACGTGATATACCTTGACTTTAGCAAAGCTTTTGATATGGTCTCTCATAATATTCTTATTAGCAAGTTAAAGAAGTATGGGTTGGATGAATGGACTATAAAATGGATAGAGAACTGGCTAGAGCATAGGACTCAACGAGTAGTGATCAACGGCTCCATGTCTAGCTGGCAGCTGGTCACAAGCGGAGTGCCCCAGGGGTCAGTGCTGAGGCCGGTTTTGTACAACATCTTCATTAATGATCTAGAGGATGGGGTAGATTGCACCCTCAGCATGTTTGCAGATGACACTAAGCTAGGGGGAGTGGTAGATACCCTGGAAGGTAGGGATAGGATATAGAGGAACCTAGACATAGTGGAGGATTGGGCCAAAAGAAATCTGATGAGGTTCAACAAGGACAAGTGCAGAGTCCTGCACTTTGGATGGTAGAATCCCATACACAGCTACAGACTGGGGACCAATGAGCTAGGCAGTAGTTCTGCAGAAAAGGACCTGGGGTTACAGTACATAAGAAGTGGGATATGAGTCAGCAGTGTGCCCTGGTTGCCAAGAAGGCTAATAGCATATTGGGCTGCATTAGTAGGAGCATTGCCAGCAGATCGTGGGAAATGATTATTCCTCTCTATTCGGCATTGGTGAGGCCGCATTTGGAGTAGTGTGTCCAGTTTTGGACCCCCCACTACAAAAAGGATGTGGACAAGTTGGAGAGAGTCCAGCGGAGGGCAACAAAAATGATTAGGGGCTGAAGCACAAGACATATGAGGAGAGGCTGAGGGAACTAGGCTTGTTTAGTCTGCAGAAGAGAAGAATGAGGGGGGATTTGATAGCAGCCTTTAACTACCTGAAAGGGGGTTCCAGGGAAGATGGAGCTAGGCTATTCTCAGTGGTGGCAGATAACAGAACAAGGAGCAATGATCTCAAATTGCAGCTGGGGAGATCTAGGTTGGAAATTAAAAAAAAGTTTTTTCACTAGGAGGGTGGTGAAGCACTGGAATGGGTTACCTAGGGAGGTGGTGGAATCTCCATCTTTAGAGGTTTTTAAGCTGCGGCTTGACAAAACCCTCGCTGGGATGTTTTAGCTGAGGTTAGTCCTGCTTTGAGCAGGGCATTGGACTAGATGACCTCCTGAGGTCCCTTCCAACTCTATGATTCTATGACTCTAAGAATGTCAATCTTTGAAAAGCTCTTGGATCACGTGATGAAAAGTGCTTAGCGTAAATTATCTCCCTCTTGTCCCCAGGAGCTATGTGATAACAACTGAGCGAGCAGGGAAGGCGTATGTTCCTTTCTTCCCTTTTCCATTAACATTAAACATGCTTGAGGCTGCCCAGTGAGTAGCTTCAGTTTGTAAAACATCCCCAAGCCATGCCTCGCCAAATTCCTACAGCCTCCAGAAATGCTGCACAAGCACAAAAGGAAGCCTGGGCAGCCACTAGTAGAAGCAGCAAGTTTTGTAATACAAACAGTACCAGGAACCTTCCTGGACTTCTCATGAGCCAAATTAAATATCAGAAACACCCAGAGGTTCCTCATGAGCAAAACAAATACCACATTAAACGTATTGACTTTGCATGCCCAGAAGCAAAACTGAGTACAGCCTCCCAAGAAGCCTATAGGGACTCTCTTCTCCAGAGCTGTAAGAACAACCCAAAGTTACCCGCTGTTCCTAGAAGGCATAAAGCTTGGGGGGGTGGGGAGGTGGGGTCAAATTGACTAAAAGAATGGGAGGAAGTCCAGCTTTCCCAGAAAACAAAGTACATGTATTTGATTTAGTGAGTTACTTGCTAGTCAGTTTAAGAAATTGGAAAACTGACCTCATTTCACTGCCTTATTTAATATCAGAATGATCTCATAGGTGAAAGCCTGAGCTAGTCAACTTGCTCTGGGTTCCTGAGTGCTGAAAGAGTAAGGAGGAAGGATCACACTTACAAATGCATTCAGTACTAAAAGGTTAACTACATTTCATGTCAAAATGCATACATCCCTCTTATTTGTATCAGTATCACTCCTGCTGCTTTGAAATAAGCGTTCGATCTTGATAACTATGTTCTATAGCCACTAGAGTGCGCTTCACAGCTTTCATTTCACATGGTAATACTTCTCTCAACAACAATCTATAACAACGCAAATTTACCCTCAGATCTTCCTCAGACTCTTCTCTCTCCAAGAAGAATATTTGCTAGCCTCATATAAATGGAGTACTTCCTCTGAGGCAATAATTGCATATTGGATGACAAAGGTCAACAACTTTATCAAACCAGGAAACCATAACAAAAGTTAATGGAGAACAAGCAAATTATTCTGAAATAATACCCCTCACGCCCACGCATCTCAACTTGCTACTGCCTTCTGTTCCCCATCTATACACCCACAACCAACATGGCCACCTTCAACTCCGCCCAAATTTTCAATAATCCCCCATTCCTCCTTGCACCTTAAAGGGTATGTCCCACTGCAGCTGGGAGTGTGATTTGCAGCTTGCACAGGTATATCCATGCTAGCTTTAATCTAGCTAGCTTGCTAAAAATAGCAGTGAGGAGTGGCAAGCAACATGAATGAGTACCTACCCAGAGGGATAAAACAAGATTATGCAGCTTGCACTTCAATGTCCTCACTGCTACTTTTTTTAGCAAGCTAGCTAGATTAAAACTAATGCACATACGCCTGCACAAGCCACAAATGGCAGCCGCAGAGTAGATGTATCCAAAGGCATGGTACTTCTCCCTCTCTCCCCATTAAGTCACCTTATTATTACATTGTATTAATCGTCTAGGTTAGGTGGGGAAAGGGTTAGAAACTATGTTTGTTAGGAGTATTTGAATAAAGAGTTGAGGGAAACACAAGGTCTGCTGACTGGTAAACACAAGTGAAGATATGTAATAAAATACACCGACAAACTATCAAGATATGGTCAATTAGTACCCTGACCATCCTACTTGTACCCCCTTTCCTCTACCCTTGGACAGACTACATTCTTTGGAGCAGGGACTGTACTCTTCTTGTATGTTTACATGGAACCTAACACTTTTTTTTTCTCCATAGCAGTGCTGACAAAGTACCTATGTGTTAAGGATTTGTGTATTTATTGCAATTAGACAGCCACAGGAAAATAAGAAACCCTCAGACAAATCAAGGAATAGTATAAATGAAAAATAGTAATTTATGGGTCAATAATTACAAGGCATCCCTGGAATTGTCTCTGCCAGGCTGAATGGAACCTGGGAGCTAGTGAGTGTTATCAGAAACACATGCCCAAAACAATCAAAACTAGTCTAAAGGGCAGAAGTTTGTTATTAACTGAAATATTTTGGCTGCATAAGTGCCAACAAAATTCAGGGAATCAGAGTAAACAGGGATCAAATTAAAGAGAAAACACCTTGCAAAATTTACAGTCACACTGAGCCACTGGTGCATAGGAAAGATTTTAAAAAGGCTGGTAGCTAGTGAGAACAATATTATTCATCAGTCTGTGTAACTCTGTGAGAAGTAAGCCCAAGTATTTGCCTGTCTCTGTGCACATGATGAGGATGACTGAACTTCAGAGCTCAAACAAATGAAATTCCGATTGTTGTAAAGTATTCAAGATCACCGCAAGATGTGAGACCAAAGCACGAGGCAACTACTACATACTGTACATTTATGATTGAATTTTATTCCATTTTACTGTCTGGGTTTTCAGTTTCTGTTTGTAACAAGCTACGTTTCATTTGGATGAGTTCTTGCAGTGAGACTGGCATCAGCAACCTCACTTCTTAGAAAAGTGGGACTCAATACTTGACCAATCATTTTTAAAAAATGATCTGTTTAGTTTTAAGATCCCTAACCACCCTTTTCAAGAAAAAGTCTTGGCTCTTAATCAGTAGGTTCCTTGGTTATCAATGTGAGCTAGGGACTATCAACACTTGGACAGCAAAGGTGGATACTGCTTCCAGTCCTCTGATCTGCAGCAGGGTGGGAGGAAAGGGCATCTGCAACACATCCTCTTGCAACCTGAACATCAGATCACGAGCAGAAGTCGTCACTCTTGCATGACCAAAACAAGCAGACTGAAATCTAGGAAAAAGATGGTTACTCATCTTGAAATTGTTGTTCTTTGAGGTGTGTTGCTCATGCCCTTTCCATTCTAGGTGTGTGCGCACCTCCGTGCACAGTTACCAGAATTTTTTTTCCCTTTTAGCAATATCTGTAGGGCCGACTCCGGCACCCCCTGGAGTCCTGTGCACATGCCGTGGTATATTAGACGCTGCCGGTCCTACACCCCTCTCAGTTCCTTCTTGCCATCAACTCCGACAGCAGGGAAGGGGGGCAGGTCATGGAATGGACATGAGCAACATCTTGAAGAACAACAGTTACAAGGGGAGGTGAGTAACTGCCTTTATTTCTTTTGAGTGCTTGCTCATGTTGATTCCATTCTAGGTGACTCACAAGCAGTGCCTTGGCAGTGTGTTCAGAGTTTACAGAGGAGCTGTTCACAGCACCGCTCTGCCGAAGCTGGAGTCATTCTGTGCCTGCTGAACGATGGCGTAATGGGATGGAAAGGTGGGCACCGATGACCATGTAGCGGCTTTGCATATGTCTTGAATGGGCACTTGTGCCAGGAACGCCACAGAAGAGCTCTGTGCTCTGGTTGAATGGGCTATGACACACCCCGGAAGAGGAACCTTCGCCTGCTCATAGCAGAACCTAATGCATGAGGTTATCCAAGAGAAGATCCGCTGAGTAGAGACAGGTAGGCCCTTTGTTCTGTCAGCTACCGCCACGAAAAGATGCGTGGATTTACGGAACGCCACTGTCCTCTCAATGTAGAATGCCAGGGCTCTTCGCAGTCCAGCATGTGCCATCTCTGCTCCTCCTCTGAAGCATGGGGCTTCAGAAAGAAGAGCAGCTGAAAAATATCCTGATTGAAATGAAATTGGGACACCACCTTGGGCAAGAAGGCCGGGTCAGGCCTCAGCTGGACCTTGTCCTTATAAAAGACAGTAAGGCGGCTCTGAGGTAAGTGCCCTAATTTCAGATACCCTGCTAGCCAAGGTAATGGCAACTAGAAAGGCCACCTTCCATGAGAGCAACAAGACCAAATTCAGATCCCAGGGAGGTAACAGATCCACCTAACCTGGGGGTAGAATCTCTCTATACCCTTCAGGAACCTAGCCGCTATGGCATGGGAGAAAACTGACCTCCCTTGAATCGGTGGGTGGAAGGCTGAAATAGCTGCTAGATGCACCTTCAATGAGGCAGTAGCCAGGCCCTGAAGTTTAAGGTGCAGCAGGTAGTCCAACACCGTCTGGATTGATGCCCGATGAGGCATGACTCCCTGGGACGTGGCATCTTCCATTTGGCTAGATATGACGCCCTGGTGGAAGGTTTCCTGCTGCTCATGTATATCACCTGCACCCAAGACAAAAAAGCCTGCTCCTCTGGGCTCAGACACTCAACCTCCATGCCATCAAATGCAGAGAGACAGGTCCGGATGCAGGAGTCATCCTTGGCCCTGGAAAAGGAGGTTATGCCAATGTACCAACTCGGAAGAGGGGGCGGCGGCAACAGACAGCTCCAGTAGCGCTGTGAACCAATGTTGCCGGAGCCACGCAGGCGCTATAAAGATGACATTCCCTTGTTGCTTTTGATTTTTAACAGGACCCTGTGAATCAGCGGAACGGATGGAAAGGTGTACATCAGCTGCCCAGACCATGTAAGGAGAAAAGCATCTGACAGCGCTCCTTCATCAAGCCCTTGAATGGAGCAAAAATGGCAGCACTTCTTGTTGAACTTGGAGGCAAAGAGGCCCACTTTGGGAAAACCCCACTTCTGGAAGATCATGTCTGCTACCAACGGGCGGAGAGACCACTTGTGGCGACGTAAGAAGGACCTGCTGAGGAGGTCCGCTGTGGCATTCTTGATACTTGGGAGGTGTGAAGCCATGAGGTGAATATCGTGACTTATTGCTAGATCCCAGAGACACACCTGCCTCCTCACACAGGTCTGGGGAGTGTGCTCTCCCCCGCCTGTTGATATAATACATTGCAGCAGTGTTGTCCACCAGAACCTGGACTGTCTGGTCTCTCAAGAAGGGAAGGAACACCCCGCATACCAAGCAAATTGCCCTGAGCTTCCTGATATTTATGTGCAACCCACAGTCCTCCTTCGACCAGGTTCCTTGGGTACTGTGATCGGAGCAGATATGAGCACCCCACCCCAGATCCAAAGTGTCCTATACCAGGGTAACAGAGGAGACTAGATATGCAAAAGGCATCCCTTCCATCACCAACCGGGGGCCTAACCACCAACTCAGGGATGCTAGGACTTGACGGGGAATGGTGACTACCCTATCCAAGGAGGGTCTGCTTGGGGCGTAAGCAGGGGCCAGCCATAGCTGGAGTGGCCTGAATCTCAGATGTGTGTGACGCAGCATGTAACTGCATGCTGCCACATGACCCAGTAACTGCAGGCAGTTTGTGCTGTCATAAGGGGACAGGCGCGTAGGTTTGTGATAAGGTTTGATACAGCCTCGAACTGAGCCTGCGGTAGGAAAGCACTGGCCCACATACAGTCAAGAACCGCTCAATGAATTCTATTCTCTACACCGATGTTAACATGGACTTCTGTTCATTTACCAGCAGGCCCAGGCGGTTACTAAGTCGAGACTGGATTGGACCTGAGTCTGCGTCCTGCCCCTGATCAGCCAGTCATCCAAATAAGGGTAAATCTGTACCCCTGGATGCCTAAGATACGCGGCCACAAACGCCATGCATTTCGTAAATACCCTTGGGGTGGAAGGCAGGCCAAAGGGAAGGGCCGTAAACTGGTAGTGGGAACGACCCACCACAAACCAGAGGAAACACCTGTGGCCAGGGAATACTGCAATATGGAAATGTGTGTCCTTCAGGTCGAGGGCGGCATACCAGTCTCCTGGATCCAAGAAGGGGATAGTGGAGGCTAGGGAGACCATGCGGAACTTCAGTCTTCTGATGTACTTGTTCAGCACCCACAGGTCCAAAATGGGTCTGAGGCCACCCTTTGCCTTGGGAATGAGGAAGTAAAGGGTATAGAAACCTCTCCCTTTTAAGTCCCGTGGAATTTCCTCCACAGCCCCCCATTGCGAGAAGGCTCTCCACCTCCTGCACAAGGAGCTGCTCATGAGAGGGGTCCCAGAAGAGGGACAGGGAAGGGAAAGTATGCAGAGGGGGGAGAAAACTGCAGGGTATAGCCCACTGCAATGGTACCAAAGATCCAATGATCTGATGTTATACGGGTCCATGCCAGGAGGAAGGGGGCAATACTGTTTAGGAATCTCAGGGAAGTGGGATCTTGGCGCGAGACTGGAAGGCCATCCACGAGTGCACCATCAAAGCGATTGGCACTGCCCACCCAAACATTGCCAACAGCGCCTAACATACTGCAGCATGTGAACGGGACTCCAGGGGGTGCCGGAACCAGCCCTATGGATACTGCTAAAGGGAAAAAAATTCCAGTAACCGTGCATAGAGGTGCACACGCACCTAGAATGGAATCAACATGAGCAAGCACTTGAAGAAGTGGAGTAGGGCACCACATAAGGAAAGCAGAATGACCAAGTCTAGACACACTAAGTGGAACTGTTTTGGTCCCAACACTAACAGAAAAAATAAAAGAGTATACAAAGGAACAAGATACATTTGCATATTTATAGCTAGTATCAGCTGAACATAATTAAGTCCCAAAATGAAAACATGACAAAACTTTCTTCTTAAAAGAGTAAATGACCATTCACCTGTCTGTACATCAATGACCATCTGATGGCCTCCTCTCATTCCTGGTCTGCTGTCCTCTCCATCACCTCGTTAAAAACAAAGCAAAGATTTTCTATTATACATGATTTTAAAACAAATAATTGCATTCATGCCTATAAGCTGAGTGGACGCAACACAAGTTAAACAGCCCACAGTTCTTCAAACATTCAAAACATACACAGCAATTATCTGGAGAACAGCATGTTTTTACTCAAGGCAACCCAGATTATTTTTTTCTACTGTTTAATTGCTTTTTATGTCCATCTTTGAGAGAAAAAAACACTGTCACAGATAAACGAAGTGAATACAATGCTATTAGTACAGACTGTCCTGTAAGAGGATAATTTAACAGTCCCTGGATATGAAAAAAACATCCTCAGGTCCATAAAAGCTGTTGAACTTAAATCAACCTTCGCAGCCCCCAACATTGGGAGCAGCCAAGGATTGGTTCAGCCCCAGGCATGATGAAGTGCAGGCTCCATGTTCCTTGAAGACAAGTCAGCTGGAATGGCTCCTTAAGTGCTACTCCTCCACCTCAGAAAACCCAGTATCCCCCTTCCATCCCAGTCATCCTGAGGACTCACACCCAGGCCACAGGAGCCAATGGCAGATGGTGTAGAACCAGCTATGCTGGTTTTACACCACGTGGGTTTTTTTCATATGCATAAGGAACCTCCAACTGCACATGTAAGTCAGCTTTCCCATCACTGAATGACCTGAGCAGTACAGAGCAGCAAGACCAGGAGGCTGGGGGTATAGCTCCCCACCTGGCTGAAAAGATATTAAAGATTCCAATAATTATTTTTTCCTGTAGGAGTAGAAGTTTGCCCAAATTCTTGGCTCAAACATCCCCAGAAACAGTTATGCAGAGTGCTATGTACTGTTAATTGCCAACCCTGCACCCTCAAGATGGCTGTATGTACAGTATAGATTGTGAAAAGCTATCCCTTGAGATGTAACATGCTGCAGAATGTATTCCTAGTTCTGTATGGTACCTTCTAAAGTTTCACAAGGTTCACCTGCATTTGGGATTTCTCCCAATTTCCTCCCCTCCCCACATCTGTGTTAAGATAATACAGTCACAAAACGTTAGAATTTCTTGCCACTTCTTAAGAGCTTCTTAAATTTTAATTTGCTTTATATCCACCAATCATCTGGATAACGGCTGTGATTACTTGGGTTTAAACCTACAACTGTGCGTGACTGGCTTTAAACGGACTTGTATAACTTTTGGTTTAATACTATTGTTTTGTGAAGGGTTCCTTACTGAATTGTACATTCAGTTACATTATTTTAGTATCTGAAGATAAATGCATGGTGTTTGAGTGAAAAGTAAATCACATTGGCTGTCCCTGTAAAAAGCAGGATTAAACTGTCCTATAATCTGCCTTTCGTCACCTTTCATGCACTGTATCTACAAAATACTATGGTGGCAATTACTAATGCATGGGTAATTTTAAATTAGATTCTTACCTTTGGTGCTTTTGGGGATAATCTGACCCCAACGTGGTTTGTATTCCTGTTGACTGATGTACTGATTGAACAAGCCATCTGCAAACACAAAAACACCAACCTATTGCTAGACGTAATGTTTTCACTTCCATTATGTTATAGTAGAAAATGTCCAGATTAAAGCAAGATGTTTTAAGTCAAACCTACCTACGAAGCTAGAGCTCTCTTTACAAACAACTGTCAGATGAATGTCTTACTTCACATTTTCATAAATCATACCTTATTCAATTTGTGTCTTGCCAAAATAAAGGGTAAACATTAGCCACTAGATCAATCAAGAATCAACAAGCTTGATTGGCATTTCATGCCAGTATCTATAAACCTCTAGTGTGACATGTTTTAATTAAGGATGGGTTCCTATTTCCATTATTTAAGCAAGGAAGTTGCCATGCCAGTGCTTATAAATGCAGACATTTTTGCAAATGTTGAGCTGAAACTGGGTCAGGTGGTGTCTCCAGAGTTTCATCTAAGAAACAAAAACCCTAAAGCAGATTGTTTAAATGCTGAGTGAGGAGAGAGAGTAAGTCATTGGATCCAATCAGAAAAGTAAATTAGTTTTAATGTTTTTTTTTAAAAAAAAAACAGAAAATGAGAAAGGAATGAGATTTAACAATATATCCTTGACTAGCTATGGTCAGTTATGATACTATAGTACAAGGAGGGGTATTAACCTCAGCTTTCTAGCCCAATTCCAACGTGGCTAGCAACATTTCTTCCTTCCTAAAATCTCCCCTACAGTTTCAACCAGATTCATGATTCTCCAATTGCTGATCTAAAAAAGGTTTGTAGAATTGCTGTGTGTTAAACACTGGATGCATTCCAGCCCAGAGGTGGCTTATTTAAAGTGACTGGATATGAAGACTGTATGTGCAGCCTTAATTTCAGTATTTCATTACTTGAGTCCTTAATCATGTGACGTTTACCTTTATTATTTTCAAAAAGGGATGCATTGTGCTAGGATAAAGGTTCACAAAAGATTCAATCATTCATGTTATCTAGAATGGCAATTCCTAGTTTTAAATCCATTCTCTCTTCTCAGTTTACTTGTGGGTGTTTTTTTGTTGTTGTTGTTGTTGGCTTTTTTTTTTGGGGGGGGGGGGGGAGGGGGGGAAGAGATGGGAGCAGGGATACAAAAAGGGGACTGGGCTTTTGGAGCCCAATTAAAAGCAGATTTGTATAGGATTAGGTAATATACATGCTCCCTGAACCACAAGGTGAAGTTTCATAGAATCATAGAGTTGGAAGGGACCTCAGGAGGTCATCTAGTCCAACGCCCTGCTCAAAACAGGACTAACCTCAGCTAAATAATCCCAGCGAGGGTTTTGTCAAGCCGCAGCTTAAAAACCTCTAAATTCGTAAATCTAAACAAAAAACTTAACACCCACATGTTCATCCCTGCCCATTTTTTAGCATGGAGACTGTCAGTCCTATATTTGTATTATTTTTCCTGTGTGTGCTGGGTTCACTTTTTTTTTCCCCCTCCTGCTTTCTAATCCTAGGAGGAAAAAAAGAGGAATGTGATGTTTATTTTTCACCATTCAGCAGCCCAGGAATTTGGGGGTAAGAAAGGGACTTGAAAAAATTATGAACTTAGTATATAGGAGTCCACTTCCTAAGAATACAGATGCTAATTCAAAAGTGTATTACCTATCCCAGAGGCCTCTAAGTGGAAAAGTTAAAATTAAAAAAAACTGTATAAAAACCCTTAATTATGTGTAGCACATGACAAACTTTCTCCACAGCATATTTTAAATTTTTTTCAGGTCTTAATTTGTCAGGACTGAAATCCATTTTTAATTAAAAGCTTAATTCTGCAAGTCAATGAGTGCTTCCTGGAAGAGGCTGAGAGCTCTATGGTTCTAAAGTCTGGTCTCCTCAAACGCTACACAGCACTGACAAACTCAAACAGTTACATTGGTCAATTCTAGCTATAACACTTTCAAAAGTTTTCAGGCATTTTGATTCTCTCCAGATATATATGCACAGTATTTGATCTGTTATTTGTTGCTAGTAAAAAATTCCACATTAACAGATCAGGCAGATTTTACTAGCCACAGATAGGAAGAAAAAAAAAAATCAACCTTTTATGGAACATTAGAATGGTTTGGTATTCAGGAAAGGAGCTAAACAGAAGCATCAATCATTATGGCAGCCAACAGATAATTGGACATACATAACTAGAGGATGAATTGCACCATATGACCTGAAAACCATGGTTTAACCTCTCTCTCATACCCAACACCCACAGACGGCACTTGTCAAGACACAACATTTCTCCCCTGCTGTGCCTTCAGCTTCTTTTAATAATGCTTCTTTTCTTCCATGGGACACTGGTTTGGAGATATTCCAGCTTTCTTCCCAGAAACGTTTCTTTCAGCTGGGAGCAGTTCCACATTCATTCTACCTGCACTATAAATCAGCAGCAGCCGTTTGTTTTGGAAGCTGAACCGCTAGTGTTTTGGCACATGGGAAGAAGGGGGCCTATGTGAACCTTGTACCAGGTGCCTGGTCTTTTCTAGTACCTTGCTTGTGGTTCTTGCCAGGTCAGCCGAGCTGATAAAACATGTCTTAAAGAGACAATGCACTGCACAGTCCCTGTGGAGAGTCAGATCTAAGCCAGAGTAGGTTTTTAAATCAGCCATTCCTAATGAAACAGTTATTAAGAACTATTTTTCAACTCCACTGCAGAAACAATTCTAAGAGTGCTTATTAGTTGTAAAGGAAAATCAGTTTCCAGAGTCCAGGTGGCCTTTCACACAGGTCAATGTTCCTGTTTACTGTACATGTATGTCCAAAGAGGGAACTTTCGTTATGTACCATTATCTATTAACTCTTTCACACCCACACTGTGATGAATTTTGCAGGTAGTAACATCCAACTCCTAGGGGTTACAGGTTAATCATCACTGAGGTACAGTTTATTAATATTTGTCAGCCATTTGAAGGTTATGTAGCAAGAGATTTTACAGAATAACTGAAGCTAAGCTGTGCATACTTCCTTCAATGAGCCCTCAAAACTGCAGTGTGACTGGAACTTCCGGGAAGATTCAGCCATTTCCTTCTTATACATTGTAAGCACTTTGAGGACTGTCAACAAATATGATAAGACTTCTGGCTAGCAACCTAGTAGATTATTTGTCAACAGATAACCAAACTTTGGACATTGACATGAAAACTGCCAGATAGTGTTCTGAAAGCAAGTTCTTTCAAGGAGGTGCCCTATCTGTAGCAGCAAAGAGAAATCTAATCTGTATGTATGTTTTGCAGTAATTTCATGCTATTCCACTGAGTAACTTGGATTCTGCATTTGTTGTACAGGAATACCAGGTTTCTCTATCAGAGCGTAGACTGCCTGGAAGATGCAGAAATGAATCCAAATGTGAGATATTTGCGATATGTCGTAGACGCAGCTGAGATTTAGGGAAACTTTTATTTTGGAGAGGAAGTCATCCAGCTGCCAGAGTTTCAATATGCCCATTTTCTGAACATAATGCACATGAGGAAGTCTTAAGAAGCTCTGGGAAAAAAGTGTGGTTGCCTGCCAAAAAGTTCTCAAAAGAAATTATCCAGTGAAGTAGGGTGGAAGGCATCAGCATCCAGCACTAACCATGCAAAAATAAATTTACTTCTACTTCCACTAATATTCATTCTCATCCACCAAGACCCTTTTCCTCTGAGTAATACATTGTGACAGCCTGCAAGAGATATGCACATCAATTTTTTAAACCTAGCATTACAAATATTAACCCCCCTTTTTAAGTCAATTTATGCTAAGCTAACTCTGCAGCACCGCTGTTAAAGAAAAATGCAATGGTGAAATGAGGTTAAGGCTATGAACCTCCAGATCAAAGTGAGGTCAAAAGTTTATATGCCCAGGTTTAGGCTGTGTAATTGACAGGGGAATTCAGAATCTCTGAAGGGCTTCAAAGTTAACTGGTCATTTGTATATTTCTCTTTAAATGTACATTTGTACAGCATTGTAAGTATACACAGCACTATAGTGACAAAAAAAATTTCTTTGACAAGCTATTATAAAACAAGCTAATACATGGGACAAGAATTCAGGCTGAAAAAGCCCCAAACTCTGCATTTGAAGAAATTAATGTAGGAAGGTTTCACAATAGTTTTAAGCAGGGAACCAGAGGACAAGGAGGTGCATGAGAAGCCATTTCAAACACAGACAGCACGAGAAAGGTGAAAAAAAATAGGAGAGGAGAAAAGGAGCAGTTAAGAGTGATAAAGAGCATAGTGAGCAAATAGTGGTAGAAGTACAGGATAAAACACAGGAAGAGTCAGGTAGGCCAGAATAAAAATATTTGGCTTTGAAGGCCAATGAGAGGAAGGATAGTCCAGTAACCACTAGGACTAGGACTCTGGTAGTACAGGTTTAATTCTCTGCTCTGCCACAGATTCTTGTGTGACCTCAGGCAAGTGAATGTCTGTTTTTCAGGATAATAGTACTTCCCTACCTCACAAGGGTATTGTGAAGATAACTATACACAGGTAATGGAGCCATACAAAGAAGAAAAGTTAGATGGAAAGATAGGTCGAAAGTGGGATTACCTAATGTAAAAGCCAGTGAAAAGGTTCAGGGGTAACAGTCAAAGCTGCAGAAGGGGAAGCAGTAGAAGATAAGCAGGGAGTAATGCAAGATTACACATTGCTGTTTGACAATACTAGCAAACCTTCAGTTAACAGGGAGCTTCAGTTAGCCAGGTATTGGATAAGAGAGAGTTATACCATAAAAATATCAACATCAGATTTATAATCCTCCTTCAAAATCAGTGAGAACGCAGCATAGCATGTTTGCACACGCAGTGCAGACTTTAAAGCCGGTGGAGCCAGGCATGGCTCAGCTTAGCCCCTAAGGGCACTCTCTTACACTTAACTACTTCTAATCACTAATAAAAACAATTAACAAGAAGGAACAACAATAGCAAAGGGATGCTACTTGCGTTGTACGCAAGAGGCAGACGTTCCAGTAACCGTCACAGGAGGAAAGAAGGAACTGAGGGGCTGCAGGGTTGGTGGTGCCCCATGTACCGCAGCATGAGCGCGGTACTCCAGGCGGCGCCTGAGCCGACCCTACACGGAGCTAGCTAACGGAAAAAAGTTCCAGGAATCTGTGCGCGGGGCGCGTACACACCTATAATGGAATGGATGAGAGCAATCACTCTAAGAGAGAAGTAAAAATTCATGCTAAGTCATTCAAACAGATTAAAAGGAATAGTTCATTCTACAGTTATAATAGACTGGAATAAGAACAAAAGGATGAAGTACCACAACATGCTTCAAGTTGCAGGTGTGAAGTTAACTAAGGGTATGTCTACACTGCTGGCTCTGCAGTGATCAATGCAGCAGGATCAATTGAATGGGTCGTAAATACGTAGTTTCACATCTCTAGTCGACTGCCGGTGGCAGTGAAGACCAGGCCTAAGACTATGTCAAAATTACCACTTTTGTTGGTATAATTTAGGTCTTTCAGGAGTGTGAATAAGCCACCCCCGAGCAACACAGTTATACCACCCTAAGAGCCAGTGCGGACAGTACTATGTTGGTGAGAGAGCTCTCTCTCGTCACCAGAGAGCAGCTACACGAGAGAGCTTACAGCGACGCATCTGTATTAGGGCAAAAGCCCTAGTATAGACACAGTTATACCAAATGCTTTTGCCAGGTTATCTTATTTTGCTCAGGGAGCCAGTATAAACTGCATCTAACACTGGGAGCATTTGCCTGTATTGATATACCAGCAAGCCTTTTCTATTGTAGACCTAGCCTAGAGTCAGAAGGCCAGAGATTTTTGCACATTACATAGTATTTTATTGAAGCAAGCAATCGACTGTTCAAGGCAATTTCTCTATGCCAAGAGATGTAAGCAGCCAATGCAAACCTGACATTTAAACTGTGTCAGAAACTGGGCAGCTTAATTGTTCAACACAAAAAATTAAGATGGAAAGCAACAGTGATTTGTTAACCAGAGAAACACAGGATCTAAGTCTCTACCATACCTGTCCTTTGCCAATATTTCTACACTTGGATAAGTGGTAGAACACTGCAGCAGTTACAAATCATTTGTTCAAGCAGGAGAAAGTACTCAAGTATTTTCCAGAAAAAGCATAATCTAGAAAGCTGGAGAAAACGAAAGTAGCACAGCAAAATCCCAAACAATCAACAGTACATGCTATTCAATGTACTTGATTTTTAAAGGAGACACAAACCATGAGGCTATTTTTAGTTATGCTTCTTTTCACTCCCACTGTATTCCAGGAACCAATCGCTACTTTGATAAACTATTACTGATGTCATCAGGCACATAAAACAATTTCCAGAGGTGTGTATTAGCTGCTACTATAAATCAGGAGAGTTTAGCCCAGAAGGACAAAACTCTGGCCAGACTTGCCATTATGCTACTTTGTTATGCCATTGTAACTCTACTGATGTTAAAAGAATTACCCAAAGATTCTCTTGTATCATGCCAGTATAAGTTTCACTTAGGCAGAGCAAACGCACAGAGTCACAGCACAATACCGAGAGCCAGGAATTGCTGAGTTCTAACCCCAGCTGTGCTCCAAGTTTACTGTGTAGGGCAAAGTCACTTCAACTCTGCTGCTCAAGCTCCCTCTAAATAAAACTCTAAAAAAAATAAGGGTTAATATTAATTTATTTATAATGAAACTAGCCCCAGTGCCTCTGCTCCAAAAGTGAAAGTCTTTCTCCCACGCCCACCTCAGTCTTCTTGTAAACTGCCTCGTATTACAAGGCATGCTGTCCCTGCACAGATGCACAAAGCCACTGCCCTCATTCAAATCCCTCCTAAAATATTATTTCTGTGTGTTGCCCAGATAGGTGGGTTTAAAATAAACAATCCACTAAATTTAACAAAATCCACTATGAAGCATCATGCTTCAGATGCTAAATAGTTCCCCTTACATAAGGCAGAACAAAAGCCATCACAAAACCGCTGTGTATACTTTCATGTACAATATGGAAAAAGTTGATACTTCAATAGACTTTCCAGCCAAGATGCTGCTTTGGATTCACTTACCATTTACAGCTTTTTCTATCAATTCTTCACAAGCATCAAAGTCTCCTTTCAGCACCAGTTTGTCATGCAGATCTGTCAACATTGGGTGCTCCAGCGCAATCTTGGTTTTCTTCTGCAGTGATTCAAAAGCCTCAGTGTAGTTGTGCTGGCGAAAGTGCTTTAGACATAGACGAATGGCCTCCTGTTCACGGTACTACTGGAACACAAGAAAACCTATGAGAAGGTTGTATACTGGTGGGAATTTCTCACTAATGTGTTGGGATGTCAGGGAAGTGGAAGCATTCATACATATGGCATACGTTAACTGTTCATTGAGCCTACAAACCTATACTAAACGTAATACACTTTCCATGACATCTGCCTCCCAGTGAGATGAGTCAAAACTTAGTACTATTTCTTTCTTTAAGATGATTTAGTTTTTTGACACAGTTACAAGATGTGATTGCACACTTCAGAATACCAAATCTCTAAAATAGCAGCCATCCCTTTTTTATCTCCTTGGTCTTGCTGTGGCTGAATTTTACATGAAAATGGAAGTGGAAAAAAAAATCCTTCACTTCCAAAATTATGTAAGTGTCATACTATCATAAATTATATAACAAAACACTTTAGAACAGTAAGTAGGTCACAGCTTCTCTAAGAGAAAGAGCATAAGGAAAAAGCATTAAACAGGAATACATACTATATACACACAATGACCATTAATCACCACTACTTGAAAGCAAAGCCAGAATTCATGAAAACCTACAGTATTTGAAAAAAACAAACACTGGTGTACATGCCAAAACTAGCACTGAAGGCTATTCCCTCACATCTTGACATTAACTTCTGATCTCATCCCCCAGTATGCAAATGCTGCCCACCTGCCATCTAACAGTGCAGGATTGTGACACTGGGGTCTGGAGAAGACCAAGATCTAGTGAGAGTTACAGTACCCAAGACGCAAAGACAGCATGCAATGGCTGAAAAACTGCTGGCTTTAGTTGTCAGTCGGAGGGGTGAAAGACATATCAGCTTTAATATGCTAATAACAATAATTAGATGGAAGGAATTTACAGTGAGATTTTTCCAAAGTGTGTAAGCAACTTAGCTCATTGACTTTCAATGGAACTTGTGCTCCCATCTTTCTTTGATGAGATTACAAGTTCGGATGTAAAGCATCTGGCTTAGTATCACATGACATTTTGATTGAAAATAGAATATAAAATTAACATGGCACACATGAAATGGATTAAAAGCTGGCTAACTAATAGATCTCACAATATAAGGATAAATGTGGAATCATCAACAAACAAGTGTTTCTAGTGGGACCAGTTCTTGTCACTATGCTATTTAACATAACCTGGAAGAAAACAAAATCACTAACAAAGTTTGCAGATGATACAAAAATTGGGGGAGTAAGTAAACAGTGGAGAGAACGTCTCTTGTAAAGAACAATATGGCTCAGTTTGTAAACTGGGCATAAGCAAACAATGTGTGTTTCAATTTGGCTAAATGTAAATGTATACATCTAGAAACAAAGAACGTATGCCATACTTACAAGATGGGGGACTGTATCCTGGGAAGCAGTGACTCAGAAGATTTGAGAGTTGTGGTGGATAATTAGCTGAAAATGAGCTTCCAGTGTGATGCTGTGACCGAAAGGCCTAAAGAAATCCCTGGATGCATAAACGGGGATCTCAGGGAGAAGTTAGGTTATTTTGCCTCGATATTTGGCACTGGTGCAACTGTTGCTGGAATAGTTTGTCCAATTCTGATGCTCACATTTCAAGAAGGATGTTAAGAAATCAGAGAGGGTTCAGAGAAGAGTCATAAGAATGGTTAAAGAACTGGAGAACATGGCTTACAGTGATAAACTCAAGGAGGAGATCAGTCTCTTTAGTTTAACAAAAAGAAGAGTTAGGGATGATTTGATCGGTCTATCAGTGCCTTCATGAAGAACAGATATTTAATAATTGGCTCCTCAATCTAACAGTATTATATGATCTAATGATCCATTATATGATCTAATGACTGGAAGCTGAAATTGGACCAATTCAGATTATAAATAAAGTCTGACTTTTTTTTTAAAACTCTGGGGGATGATTAACCATTGGAACAATTCACCAAGAGTCATATTGGGTGCTCCCATCACTGGATTTTTTAATTCACGTTTGGATTCTTTTTTTTTTTTTTTTTTAATTATTAAAGGTATGCTCCTGTTCACCAAAATAATTACTTTTTGAACTGCTATGGCCTAAGTCAGTGGCTCTCAAAGTGGCGGGGGCGAGATGGATCGGGGGGGGGGTGCCATGGGTGGAGTTTGGGGAGGCATTCTGTGTGAAGAGCTGGACGGGCTCTATCCCCAGCTCCACCAGCTGCTACCACCCCTGCTCCGTGCTCCCCTTTCACTACCAGCAGTGCCGGGCTCACCTCCTGCAGCAGTCTCCCCCCACCTCCCCTCCCCTCCTACGCATTCCCTCATCCCCAACACCTGCCCAGGCTGCCCCAATGGTGGGAATGGGGGACAGAGCTGCTCCAGCTCCGCACTTTGCGCGGCCGCCACCACCACTCACCTCCTGCAGCAGCAGCCTCCCGGTAACCACCGCTTGCCTCCCACAGCAGCAGCCGCCGCCGCCCCCGCTGCTCCGGGGCACATTCCCTGCTCTCCACTCTGCTGCTGCAGCTGCTGCCTCCCCTGCCACTAATCCCCTGCTGCAGCATCTGCCACCCCTGCTCCCCAGCTTTGTCAAATTTGATTTTGGGTTTTTCATTCACTATTAAAATTTCACCTTTTTGTCTCTTAAAATATAGATAAATATTGATAATTTTATTTTAAACATACTTTCAGCAGGTGAAGTCAATTTCTGTATTTTAATGTGTGTTCAAAATACCCACAGCTGGATGAATTTTGATGAATGTTTTGAAAAAACTTTAAAAGTTTGTCATAAGTACAATGTTTTTCATTCTTAATCCAAAGTTATTTACAACTGTCATCTGTGAACAGATAGTTACCTGAAAATATTGGAAGCAAACGCTATCCGACTTCAAAAATCAACTCCCCACACATATGTGAAAGAGACTAAGTTGTGTGCTAACAAAAAAAAAATCCATAGAAAACTGACAGGAGTATGCAAATACAGCAAGTAGCACAGCTTCACAATATGGCTGGATGCATGAAAAACAACATATACCACTATAGTTTAAAAGTTGTGATAGTGTTTAGAACTTCAAAAGTGTTCACTTGCACATCAATAAAAATCTACCTAGTTTTAAGGTGAAACCTCTATAGAAAATTCCTATATTACTCAAGTGACCAGCAAGATGGCGACTCAATAATAAAAAAAGACTAGAGAGCACATTCAACTCCCTAATTTAGTCATAAGGCCAAATTTAACGCTCCCACGAGGACATTAATACATTTGATGTATTTAGCCCATGAAGTCTGAAATTAATGTGAGATGCTAATTTTGATGGTCAGTATTTACAATGAGACATCCCTATGAGCATAAATGGTTATTTTAAAATACCAAGCAGAGGTCCAGCACAGCTTTTATACTACACTGTATATATTTCGTTATCTCACACCCTTCATATGATGCTCATCTTCTTAGACTAAGATCTTTTATACAAGGACATGGATCACATCTTCGCTAATACAGCATCTAGCACAACTCTGGGTTGGGGCTTTTGGGGCTATTTTTAAGGCCCTACTTAACTTGCAATATTGCAGAAACTGCAGATTCCACAATATTAAGATTCTACCTGCAATTTTGACAGTGGAAGCCCTGGGCTTCCTGCTCTCAGTCCTGGGTAGTCGACTGTGAAAAATCACAGAAAAGTAATAAAAGGACTTTATTACCACAAATAAGGTTCATTATTACTTTTCCACAATTTTCCATATCCTGTCTTCAACTCAGCTGCATTTTATTGACAATCATCCACAATTCAAGGAGGGCCTTAAACATTAGAGACTGGTTTTTACAAAACTGTCAAGGTTCAAATAGATGACCCAGACTACAGCTGTAGATTTGGTTTTAATAAACTTCTCATAATTAACAGAACAGGATGGGGAGGTAGAAAATGAAATCATGTTAAACTGTACACTGCAGCTAATCTTGAAGTTAAAGCAGTATCAAAAGTGTTCTGCTATTCACTAGCAAATGCAGGAGTGAGAACAGTAAGTATAAGTCAAACAAAAGCAACCTAGAAAAATGAGCTGATATTGAGGAGTGTGGTTAATTGACCCAGGAATTTTGGAGAAGAGTTTCATTTTTTGATAAAACTTCATTTAGAGTCCATAAAAGCAACAGGGTTCGAGGCTGACCTATCAACGTAAAGTATTATAAAGATGTAATGGGAACATTGAGAATTCAAAAGCCTAATGACGGGTGGAAAGGGAGGTGAAAAGTTGCCTGGACTCCTATTTGGCTTGATCATTATCAACTGTTATCGTATTGGAGGAGAGAGGCGGTCTGTGTGCATGCACATGTGTGCACAAATACATGCGCGCACACACGCACACTTTGTTGATGTTTTCTATATAAACCCTTCTCTTGTACAGCAAGACAAACTATAAAATCTCATCATCCTGACCAAAGACAAAAGCGTCTATGAAAATGTGTACATATAATTTGATATTTGGGGGTCTTACTCTACAACAGAGCACTCTCCATGGAAATATAAATTGGAAAGCATCACCAAGATCTTTACATGTTTAAGCTGGCATGTTTTGTCCTGGGAGCACAGACTTTTACGACATTTGTACTATAGCAGTATCCCAGAACAGCTCAGGTAGTCCCCCTTCCACCATGCTGTAGCCTGAGCCTACTATCATCTTAGTATGTGTAAGCCATGCTTCACTTGTGAAGGCCAAATACAAAACACAAGTCCACTAACTTCACATAACCAAGTGTTCAAGTTTATATAAAGCCCTTTAGGGAAAGTGTAATAGAGGATAAACAAGTCACTGGAAGAGGGTGTAAGGCAAGAAAGATCACACAGTTTAACAAATCTTCCTCAGAAATTCCAGGGACTGACTGGTACACAATAAATCATAGAAAATTTTAAAGCACAGGATAGTTTCAAGAAGTCTGAATTCAAGCTTTTGCGCTTGCCTTTTTTTTAAAAAACATGCTTGTTTAAACAGTTGACACCTGCGACACAGAACAGAAATAGTGCAATTCACAAAAGTAAGTTTTACTGTGTTTTGAGATTGCACCACCCTGAAAGCAAACACAGACGTTTAAAATGCAGGCCTACCTTGCTGTACCAGTTGAGACAGGGTTGGACCACATCGGGATCATCAATGCCATTAAGTTCAACATACCAGATGCTAAAATTGAAGCTGGGCCCCCATGATAATAGTGGAACTGGAGGGGAAGAAGGTGGGGGGGGGGGAAGGGGAAGAAAGAAAGGTACATAAATGTCAAATACTTGTTAGATTATTGATCAGACCTACAACACTTCAAAAGGATGCATTTTTAGCCTGAGAATAATGATATAACAAGAATACAATTCTCTTCCTTTACACACAAATTTTGGTTATTGATTTTCTGTAAGGTTAAAAAAAATTATCAGCCATACATCACATTAAGCTATCACTCAAAACAGTCTGCAGTGGAAAAAAGATGAAGACAGCAGATCTTTAGACTAGCATACAGGTGGACAAAAGTAGGGTCAGAATGCTGAAATCATAATACAACAGGTCAAATGGCCAACAGGTTTTGACACTGATCGACATTACCTGGCAAACTGAGGGCAGTACATGATACTTAAAGTGTCTGGTTCATTTCATTTTTGCCAGCTGTAGAAATACTATCTCTAGTTAAGGGGAAGGATGTCAAGTTTGGTTATTTTTATTTTACATGATTTGCAACATCCTCCTCAAAGCTTGGGAGGAGGGAAGTTTTGTGCTTTTCCAGGTTCATAATTTTCATCTGTACAGTGTTTCTATCTACTTGCATTTGAAACCAATTTGGCTTTCTGGTTTAGTTTACTTCCACAACTGTGTACCAGAAAGTCCTCTCTCCCTAAAACTCCCCTCCCTCCAAATACTATTACTCTCTCTCACCCCATTTCTAACATCAGGGATGACAAGTTAGCTGGTAGTCTACTCAGGGCTCCTCTTGGGCCCTCACCCCAAGTTTGGGCAAACACATCCAGTGAACACGTCCTTCACAGCAGGTAGCACTAATAAGAACTACCACCACAGCAAGTCTGTACCACAACACTCTGCTTAAGCCCATAGCAATAGAGACCTGCTCATGAAGGTTAAGGATTAAATAGTACTTGCATTTAGAACATGTGAAGCAACAACATAAACAGTTATAGAACATGGAGAATGTTCTCCTCAATTTTAGAGGTACAATAACTATTTGACAATATCCCTTTAAAAGTGAAAAGAGCTATTAAAATGTTACACTTCATAAAGAAAAATGACATGCTCTCTTAGGAACCGCAAAGGATGCCAAAATCCAGTGCAAAATCTGAACAGCAGGTCTGTAGGCAGCTCTGATATGAATAAAGTGTAATGCTGTAGAATATAGCATTTAGCTGTGTTAACTATACAACACAAGCCAAGACAGAGGATCATACACTGAAGTTGCAGCACAAATCTGAAACTATGGCAAGATAAAGGAAGGACAGAAGACTCCATACCAGCTGATCGTATTAGCAAGTGAAGGTATCATTTCATTAGTTTTATTTACAGCTACATTCCTGATATCCTCTGATCACTGGTGGAAATTAAAAAAAAAAAGTGTTGCTATTGCACTTTCCTTAAGAATAGGAGTATTGACACGGGTGTCCTAGCCGAATTCCCATTGCTAGTTACACCTGCACAACTAAATATTTATCTGCAGGAGTTTACACTGAGACTTCCTCTCCTAAATAGCTTAGTTTTTAAAAAGTGCTTATTGGTAGATACGTGAGTTCCATAGAGGAAGCCAAACATACCAAGCCAACACAATACACTAGGTTTAGAGCTTGTTGGGAATTTTCTGTCCAAAATCCATCCTTCCCTTTCCTTTATGCCGCTTTTCCTGAGGAGGGCTGTGGTGGGAGGAGGGCTCCCTTTCCTCTGCAACAGGTTCCAGCACCTCCTGGGGGATTCCCAAGTATTCCCAGGCCAGTCAGGAGATATAATCCCTCTAACATGTCCTAGGTCGGCCTCAGGTCCTTCCAGTGGGATGTGCCCAATATAGTTCCAAAGGAAGCCTACCAATGGGCATATCCTTATCAGGTGCCCAAACCACCTTTGCTGACTCCTCTCGATCAAAAGAATTAATGGCTCTACTTTGAGGCTCTCCCCAATAGCTAAGCCCCTCACACTATCTTGGAGAGTCAACCCAGCCACCCTGCAGAGAAATTTCATTTCCGTCTCTTGTACCTGCAATCGGGACATAGACTGACCTGTAAACTGACCGCTTCATCTGAAAACTTAGGTCCCACTTCAGCACCATGGAGCAATACAGTGGCCACATCACTGCTGCTGCCACACTAATCCGCTGATCAATCTCACGTGCCCGCTTACCATCACTCGTGAACAAAACCCCTAGATGCTTAAACTCTTTCACTAAGAGCAGCTGCTCCCCCTTCACCTGGAGAGAACACTCCACCTTCTTCCAGGAAAGAACCACGATCTCCAATTTGGAGGCGCTGAGTCTCATGCCAGCTGCTTCACGCTCGGCAGTGTAGCATTCGAGTGTGCGTCAGAGATCACAGTCTGAAGAAGCAAGGAGGACACTATCATCTGCAATCAGCAGAAATGCCACCTTCAAGTCTCCATACTTAATACACTCTCCAATATGGCTGCGCCTTGATATCCTGTGCATGAAGATCACAAACAGGAGTGGGGACAGGAAATACCCTTGAAAAAGAGTCCAACACCCACCCTGAACAAACTCTACTTAATGCCAAGAATGTGGATGCAACTCTCACTCCAGGAATAGAGGGACCGGACAGCATGCAGCAGAAGCACCAGCACCTCATACGCCTGCAGCAGTTCACACAGGACATCGAACAATGCAGTCTCAAGCTTTTTCCAGGTCTACAAAACAAAGGTAGACCAGGCTAGCAAACTCCCATGACCCCCCGAGTATCTGAGAGAGAGCAAAGAGCTGGTCTGTTGTTCCACATCTGGGATGGAAACCACATAGCTGAACCTCGGATTCAGGAGGAACAAACAGGCATAGCCTCTTCTCCAACACCCAGGCATAGGCTTTGCTAGGGAGGCTGAGAAGTGTGATCCTTCTGTAGTTCCAACACATGCTCCAGTCTCCTTTCTTAAAGATCAGGACCACCTCCTGAGGTACTGCAACTGCCTTCCACGCAATATCAAAGAGGCACGTTAGCCATGACATACTGACTTTTTCCAGTAATTTCAACATCTCTGGGCAAATCTCGTCCACTCCTTCTGCCTTACCACTGCAGAAGCACTTTACCACAGCAGCAGCCTCATCAACAGACAGAGATCCAATGCCACTGGGATCTGAAAGGGTTGAGGAGTTCCTCAACGTGTTCCTTCCACCTCTCAAGGATCTTCTAAGTCGCAGTCAGTGTTTCATCACCCTTGCTGAGAACAGCCTGGGCAACGTCCCACTGACTTCTCCTAGTGTGACGAATGGTTTGCCAAAACACATTTGAGGCCATCTGGTAGTCATTCTCCATTGTCTTTCCAAACTCCTCCCACACCCAGGCTTTTCCTTCAACCACTGCCACAGCTACAGCCCTCCTAGCCCACCAGTACCTCGCAGCCATATCAGGTCAAGACTGATGCACAAGTTATACTCCTGCTGTCTCAACTATATTTATACTTTGAATAGAGGGCTTTAGTAACCAGTCCTACTCCTCTGCAACCACCAACATTCTTCTCTTGATTAGAAGTGAATTTAATTTAAGGCTTACATAGCAATTTATCAAATTCGCTCACACACAAATTTCCATTTAAAAGAAAAAGTAAAGGTTAACAAAAGCTTAATATGATTGTTTTCATTTAGTTCCTCCTCTATATGAAAAAGCATTGTCTCTCCACTACAATTTTATAGTCTATAAGACACAATAAAAAGCAGCAGTAGAGCAGTTAATAGCCATTAGGTCACCAGTCTATCCATCCCAGTGCCCAAACGGCATGGAAGGAGAGGCAAATGAATTAAAAGCCAAGACGACTTCCAAATGCTAGAACTAGGTTACATTCAGCATCCTCTCTACTAAGCATTGCAGACCATCAAGGACACAATGTCCCTGAGCATCGCCCTCTGGACTAGTTACTTACCCAGTTCCAAGTCTAATTCAAGGCTTTAGCTATGATTTGCTAAGTGTTGAAGGGGCTTTGGCCCCTTTATCTCAACAGTTGCCACTTGTCCCTCACACTGCAACATCAGCTGATGGTTGGAAAGCTGACTGTCAGAACACAAAATACATCTCACACAGACCAGGGCAGAACTTCTCAATGAATGGAGAGCCCAAAACTGTCGAACTGGCTTCTAACAAAGATTAAACAGCCCAGGTTTAACACCTAACTCAGAAGGGGGAAAAGAGGAAAAAAAAAAAAAAAAAAAAGAAGAAACTTCTCCTTACACAAGCGTTTTAATGGCGTTTCCCATATCACCCTGCGTTACTTGGAGTCATACTCTGAGAGGCCATGAAATGGAGGAAGAGAATGGACAGCTAAAATCCCATTTAGGAGTAATTCTTATTTATATACATGTCCAAATATTAGGGTGACAGGTACTTCAGAAATGTGAACCATAACAAGAATATAAGACCACCAACCATTCAATAGCTCTCACTGATCATTCAACAAGGTCTTACATTTGTTCACAAATAAAAACAGAACTGATGAGCAGTGGTGTTTTTACTATCCGAGTTCCATCACGCAGGATCATTCCGTTTCACAAGTATTTAAAAACCATTAGAATTAAAACAGAAGTTACATCACATATGGAAAGGACGGGGCTACAAAGCTAAAGAAAATCTCATCAGATATTTCAAAGTTGCTCTGAACGATGAGAGTGGAGAGAAAAAAAAAGTATAAACTGAACAGCAGGAGAATCTGTTTTCTAACCCGAATACTTAAAACATCCTAAGATTCCTTTTCCATCACCCCAAACTTGTCTCCTCAGTCTTGAATCTGTCCACTGGTTCCCACTCCTCTACATTAAAGTCAAGCTTCTCATCCTCGCTGTCACAGTTTTCTGCCCCCTCATTGATACAGTTCCTAGAGATGTGCACAGCATTTCAGACAAATAAAGTGTTATATTATTAGGGTAGCAACAATTTAAATTAGACATGATATAAGTAGAGACAGACAGTGGGATGCGGTGTAAAAGAATAGTAAGATTCACACAAAATGAAGTCATAAGGGTAACCCTCTTTTTGTCATGTACGGAGCTAGTTTTACATGTTTTTTATTTGTAATTTTGTGCAAGAGCTACAAAGTAGCGAGTTCTGAGGCAGGACCTGGGAGGAGGAGGAAGTTACTCTTTTCCCAAACAGTTCCCTGTGTATCCTTCACCCACGCAGACTTCATATTTTCTGTGTTGCCCTACAAGCCTGTAATATCTTCAAATATTTGAGAAGTAGCCCCTGTAAAAATGAAGTCCAAAGATTTATTCTGGAAAAGTAGTCTTTGTTGTAGTGGCCACACCCTATCGTGTGTTTGTTCTGTACTAGATTCTCCCATGCCTTTTTGGTAGAGTTTTAGGTCTTGTCTACACCAGCACATACGTCAGCAAAATTTTTGCTGCTTAGGGATGTGAAAAAACCCAGTTTTTTAAAAAAAATAAAGACGTTTTGCCAGCATAAGTGCTCATGTGGACAGCTGTATATCTGCAGAGAGCTATCACCACTCATTGAGCTGGTTTTATAATGTTGATGGGAGAGCTCTCTCCCCTTGGCATAACGTAGCTACACAAGTGCTTATGCCAGCAAAACGCTTTTTTCCACACCCGAGCTGCAAAAGTTGTGTTGACGTAAGTGCTACTGTAGAAAAGACCTTAGCTACCTTTGGGGCTCATTCTAAGCCACTGTAAAAAGCTTCAGTATTTCAGAACAGCTCTATCTAAAAATTCTCAGCATATTTTGTTGCAATAACTACAGCAGTCAGTATTGCATATGTAAACAGTTCAGACCAGCTGAATCACTGCTACCCCATAACAAAAAACTGGTGCAGAGCAGAAATTGATACACTTTTAACAAGATCAAAAGCAGTGAAGATATTTACAGCACTTACAAAACATACAGGATACTTTAACTGGCACTAAGATGTTTTATTTTCATAAAAAGGAAAAACAGGCCTACTGATGGAGCATGTGATAGAAGATGGAAATAAAACTACCATCCAAAATATTATGACTGGGGAAAAGTGAGTGAAGCTTGCGTTCATTTATTTCAAATGTGTGTCTTAAATTATCTAGAATTCCTACAGCAACCTCACCTTCGTATCCTTGCACGCAGACATTATGGTACTTGGCCACACGATATACACTTTTTATAGAAACATGTTACAAGGTACAATTTAGATAACATTACAGTCAACTTATTTACAAAGACTTATCGGAGAAGCAACAGTAAAGTAAGTATAGTTCCGTTCCATTATACCAAAGCTTATGGCATATGCGGACTAATTAACTCATGCCAGTTATTTGGTATGTCAGACACTCCTCGTGAATAAGTTTTCACTAAAACCACAGTCTTCACAACACCCTAATACACCCTCAAGAAAGAGCTTTCCCCAAACAAAACTTCCTGAAACCAGGGAAGGGACAAGGACCAGAAATGAAAATGTTGAGATAAAGACATCAACCTATGAGCTTTCTACTGGTATATGGCACATCCAAGTAAGCTGCTTCCCTCTCCTACTCCTAGTCTTTTAACAAACAACCAGGCAAAAAAGAATATTATCTGTGTTAAACATGCCCCTCTACTCTGTTGCATGGCCTATGAAGTCCCAAGACGACCAAGCGATCAGAATGATAAAAGTGTGGCTCAACTCTTAAAAGGTTTTTTTTTTTTTTTTTTTTTCCCCAAGTTAACTTCTTATTCAACAGGTCTGCTCCCATCAAGTTAGGAGCCATGCCTTAACACATATACCACATATGGCACTGAGGAGTTTGGTTCCAATCCCCCCTATCCCCTTCTCTCACACTTTTTCTTTCTAACTCTGCACAGCTCATTCAACTAGAGGAGTGGAAGTTTGATTCTACCATGGCATACTTATCAATAGAATTGTTAACCGCATTCCAACCACAGAGCCAAATTTACACCTGTGCAACCCCACTGATAATGAGTGACTTTGTCGGAGCCAGGATTTCACCTTGTAGGTTCATAAAAGAGCATATTTTAGCTTACAGAATTTTGATCATCAGTGATGTCACAAGGAATACAGCAGGGTTCTTAACTTTTTTTTCCTGGGACCCCCTTGAAAATATTTCAGGCTGTGATCCCCATACCATGCCATCTCCACCACCTAATCTTTCTCATGTGGCTACGTAGATTTTCTTCAATTTTCCAAAACCAAAAATGTACTTCTGGGCACGCTGCAAGCATAAGAAATTCATCCCAGAAGATAGTGAGATCAAGAAATTAAGGTACTAAACATAAGAATTTAGAATGAGAGTCCCATCTCAATCAATGCAGAAAGGTAACAAATGAAGATTCTCTATTTGTAAGGAATCCATTTCAGCAAGAAATTGATGAAGGGACTTTCGCATTAAGAAGCATTATAGGCAAAGTGAGCTCTCATGCTAAGACTTCTAGCTATGCTTTTCTGGTCACTAGTAATCCAGTAAGTAACAGTCTGGTGAACAAAACCAACAGACTCCTTTTTCCTCTCCTTGATATCTTCCATCCAAAGACTGACAAGACCTAACTCTACTTAGCTTTGACTATTGCAGCTTTTGAATATTGCATCTGTTTACAAAACCAGAACAGCATAGACCCATTCTTCTAGATTATCCAGATAGTGTTTCTTCAGTAGTGACTTCTAACACTCCACAGTTCACTCACTCATGTGCACATCTGTTATGTCATTGTTACCTATCACTAAACTAGTGAAGAGTGGAAAAGCGGAGGATTGCTGTTACAAGAGTAAAATGTTGAGTGTTAATCACAGAGTAAAAGACCATACTCTTTAGAAAGCATAAACAAACAGTAGCTGGCATCAAGGCAGATCTCAAAGCTCTTTGACTAACATGTCCAACTAATCCCACATCTGATCTATGAAAAATGATGGGAATAAATATCCATTTGTGGGCATCCCAAACTCCTTCCTTTGGTGCATGTGTAAATTAATAAAGGACACACACTCCACACAATTGTTAGACATTTAAAACCTATCAAATCAATTTCTTTCAACCACAGCAAAGCACATTCAGAATTAGCTGACAATTGCGTATGTCAAGCGTGAATTTTTAAAACAGCAGTTTGTAAATTTGAGTGCAAAAAGCATCTGAACCCTTTTCTGAACGGTAAAGCAACACACATTTAATGCTCGCCAGTAGCTCAAAAAACGACCAAGACATTACTAGAGTTATTTTTTCCCCCACTTTTCATCACAGCATATGACAAGTGGTACCAGAATGTAACATTTTTATACTGTTTCAAAACAGATAAGCCTCAGCATATTTAAGGGCAATACGACTTCACTGATGCAGCACAAACGCTGCATTAAGTATAGAATATTTGAGTGTTTTACCTTGCTCTTCTCTCATTAAGTTTCTCAGGCCCAAATTTTGCAGATTGTATGGCCAAGATGGTAACGGGGAAAAAGGTGTAGTAAACAAAAAAACTTGCACTTTTATGGGGGTTAGGGCTCCTAGTTATTACTCAAATGACAGATTTTATTCCTGTGCTCACTTCCATGGGTGCTGACACACAATGGAGACAACATCTTCACAAAGCTCTATAGCAGAGGTACAACTGACAGAGAGGGATTCCAAGAGGAACCCAATCCAGCCTGTCTCAACCAAGTCTGGGTGAGCAAGGTAAACTAATCCAAGAGCTCAAGATATTCAAACTACATAATTCAAGTAAGTAAAAGGTCTCATTCCTCCACTTTTCTGCAAATATGTCCTTGCTGTTTTCCTTTAAAAAAAATAGTCACTCTGCAGCAAAGCAAACATTTTTTGAACTGCCTGAGGGTATGTGTATAGCACAATATAAGACCAGCAGCACAGCAATGGCTGGCCCCGAGTCAGCTGATTCAAGGCTGTAAAATTGCTATAAAATTGCTGTGTAGACATTGGGGCTCAGGCTGGAGCCCGACTCCATGAGGGGAGAATCTCAGAGCCCAGACTCTAGTCCAAGCCCTGCAAGCTTGAATTAACAGACCTCAGCTCTGAGACTAGGTGCCCTGGGTTTTTTTAATCACAGTGTCCACATACCCTGAGGGACTAGATAGCTCAGGTTATCCATAAATTGGAATTTTTCATCTCTAGGTCACTTGTTGAAATGCAGAAAACAACAGTGACCAAGTGTTATTGTATTTGGTGGTCTATGTGTAAATAAAGAATAAAAAAAGTTTGGTTCATTCAGGATGCATCTGCTCTGCGTATGTGCCACCGCCGCCATTTACTAAAACGTCTGTCGAAATAAAGATATAGAGCAACCTGTTTAAAAAGCCCTTGTTTCAGCCGCCAATGAAATGGCTACAAACAGGCTTAATGACCTTATTTGGTAAAAGTCTAAGATTGTGAGCTCGGTAGGAGACAGCCTATATAATCTTATGTATTTCCTGCTTTTGGCAGAGACTCCGACTTTCTGACGGTGTTCTCTCCAACTCTGCAGAATTGTAATAAACTCTTCCGAACGGAGCACAATTTGCCTCTTGCCTGGTAATTGTTGGGGTTCAAGGGGTTGCCCCCTTAAAACCGGTTAACAATTTCTGGTGTCAGAAGTGGGATGTCAATTGCCCTTTTGGGCCGGGCTGTGTGTGTGTCCGTTGGGCTCGAGGTGGACGGGTAAGTGACTCGCGAAATCGGAGGGCCCCCGTTCTTGTTGAAACGGCCGGTATCCCGGTTGCTGCCTGACACCTCGTTCCCAAGAACCCATCTTGAGGCGCTCCACGGAAGAAACGGCCGGTCTATTTTGTGAAGTATTAAGCTTATCGGTAAGTGTGGGAGTGTTCGAAATCTCGTCAAACAGTGGGTGGGACATTGTCGTGTGTTCGGAGAGTGAATGAGTCTGCAGTTCTCCTCGGTGGCCGTGAACGTCCGGGACCGGGAGTCAGACTAGAGTGAGTGAAGTTTTCCTTTTGTGTCCGCGACTGAGGACCCCTTACCTCTTTCGCACAACCCTTACCCGTTGTGGCCTGTTTTAACTCATAAGGGATGGGAAACAAGACGTCTAAGGTAGCCAAAGGAAATGGCAGAGGCAAGAAGAAACAGGGGGATTCCGTTGGGGACGCCCAGGTTCCAAATGGGTCATTGGAACTAGGAATTCCAGGGAATAGTCCGCTTGCGCGACTACTTCTCCATTGGGAACAGGTTAAGACGCAGGAATTTCAGATGCCTGGGGAGATGGTACGGTTGTGTACCACGGTGTGGCCAGAATTTCACATTCAGCCACGATGGCCAAAGTTCGGATCTTGTGACTTTGAGGAAATAAAGAGGGTTGATGCAGAATATCAGAAACAACCTCCTAGGTCTAGTTATGTAGACTCCTGGATGTGGTTTATACTTAAGTTTTGTGATGGGGTGACTATGGCCGTAAGTAGAGAACAATTAAGGGAGAAAATAGGGGAAGTAGAA
This sequence comes from Emydura macquarii macquarii, assembly GCF_026122565.2. Lineage (NCBI taxonomy): Eukaryota > Metazoa > Chordata > Testudines > Chelidae > Emydura > Emydura macquarii. Next base: position 4,906,150 of record NW_027133607.1, on the reverse strand, counting down.
ATGTCAAAATTTGATCCTCTAGAATTCTTGTCTAGGGTTACCCCTCAGGCACAACCTCCACCACCGCAACAGCCAGCCCAACCCCAGACACAATCCCCTCTTCTTCGGCAGCGATCCTTATCAGGTCAGGATGATAGGGAGGATCAGGCAGCGGGAGGAAACAATATGGGGGGAGAACTACCTCCGCCTTATAATCTAGAAGAGGAGAAAGGCGAAAAGCAGGGAAAAAGATTAGAACGGGAACTTCAGAATTTACAAATAGAGCAATATGGTTGGGAGTTGCAGGATTTGAGGGGACGGAAACATAATAAGGTTGGACCTACCGCTCCGAACAAGGACGAGGAGGAAACAGGACCAGGGGGGTCCTCACAACTCCTCCGACCCTTGCGGCAGGTACCTATGGGTGACGGTTTGGGATACGTGGAAGTACCTTTAACAAGTAGTGATCTCAGGATAATAAAAGGGCAGATTCCAAGCCTTACTGAGGACCCTTTAGGGTTTGTACAAGGTCTTCGGGATGCTTTGGGGCCGTCTATTTACAGCCCTACTGAATTTTTATACATTTGCCGCCAATTGGCTGGGACCACCTATACTAATCAGGCATTAACTCAGGCCAGAAGTATATGGAGAGATGAAGTTGCGGGCAGGACTGAGGCACAAGCTCGGAGGTGATGTCAGTACTAGGAATCCAATGGAAGCTGCACACTCCATGGCACCCTCAGAGCTCAGGAAAAACGGAGCGAATGAATCAGAGTATTAAAGCTCAGTTACTTAAGTTAATGCAGCAGACACAGTTGCCTTGGACCAAGGTATTGCCTCTGGCTCTCTATGCTATTCGAACAAGACCTAACCAGAGGTCGGGATTGACTCCTTTCGAATGCTTGTATGGGATGGGGCAGTGGGATGTCAGTCCTAAAAGTGTAAACCCTAACTTGGATTTGTTCAAAGATGCATATTTAAAAAAACATTTGCTGGCACTCTTTTCTATTATATCCAAAAACAGGGAACAGAGTTTGGTGGTTCAAAGAGTGCCTCTTGAAGCTCCAGTCCATTCCTTCCAGCCTGGTCAGTGGGCGTATATTAAGGCGTGGAAAACAGAACCGCTGGCGCTTCGATGGTTGGGTCCCTATCAGATTCTGTTAACCACTGAGACAGCTATCAGAACCAGAGAAGCTGGATGGACTCATCATATACGGGCTAAGCACGCTGCAGACCCTGAAGACCGGTGGGAGGCTACTCCTCAACCCAGCAACGAACTTAAGACTGTGTTGAAACGGGTTCCTAATGTTTAGGGTTCTAGCCCTCCAGGGGGTCTCCATGTCTATTTTATAACTGTCAGGTTACTCGTTGTTCTCTCCCTGTTTCGCTTACAAGAGGTTGGGAGTAGGAAGTTCAGGTTCAGAAAAAGAAAGGAGGTTTGCTTAAAAGTTTTGATTGATCCCCTATTAGGACCTAACCCCTTTTAACCCTACCAGTGTTTGGTGCATAAGACTTGTCCTTACCAGTGGTGCGGTCGATTATCTAAATTTAACAGAAGGGTGCCGATGGATTCGACAGCAGGGAAAAGCTCGGCGGTGGAGGATGAATCAGGAGGGAGCCGAACTGTCAGAAGAAGTTCCGGTGGGATGGCTCCGAAAAACGATTCATCTACAGAACCAGACCTGCTGGAAGTGCCTGAAACAGCACCCCTGCTTGCCTCCCAAAGCGCCACTCGAAAGAGACTCCGACGAGGAAAAATGGGAAGCAATGTTCATACACAGGTGAACACATCACACTCGGTACCCCCTTTGGTATCCTTTGCATTTATACTGTTTTTCCTATTTGGTCGCGCCACAGGTAATAACAACTCTTGTCCATGCACCACTGTCACTAGACAGGGAAGTCATGAGGTTCATACTTTAATATACAAAACCGTTTACAAATGCTCTGGAACGACTGAGACGTGTAAATTCGATTCTGTTTCCTATCAGGTATGCACTGAAGGAAGCAAAAAGGTGTGTTATGATCCTAAAGAGGACCCCGAGAGAATTTGGATAGAAGTTAGGGCGGGAAGTAAAAATGGCCCCTTGTTGACTAGGGGTCTCCGGCAAGACAACCAACCCATTTCTTTAGCTTTCGATGCTTGTAAAGCTATGAGCTATGGCCCCGATAAGTGTGGAGGATTAAATTGGGAAAGGAGTTATATGTTGGAACATAAGTATATGGGATATAGTGGAAACTGGTGGTCTGGCTGTGAGGCTGATGATTGGTATTACGTGCCCTATTGGTCTTGCGTAAAATGGGCAACATGGCAAACCTCAGGTACAACCGCCAAACTAGAAAAAGGAGTGGGAAAATCGGACTGCAAGTCTCATGAATGCAATCCTGTTAACTTTACTATTCTTAAACCTCAAGATTGGGACAGACAGGATTGGTGGAATAAAGCCTTTGGTATGTTGATAGATGGAAAGGGATCTGATCCAGGTGTCCTGCTGTATATCATTCAAATAAAAGAGGGAGTAGTAGGGGAGGATAAAAGGATGTATCAGGCCTTCTGGAAGGAAATAGAGGCAGACACATGGGAGCATGTACTCACCCCACGAACAGTGAACCTTTTTGTGGAATTAGCCCACACTATTGCCGTGAGCATGAATGTGACAAATTGTTATATTTGTGGGGGGACTTTAAGGGGGGACCAATGGCCTTGGGAGGTCCTAGAATGGAATCAGACCGCTCCCTATAATGCCTCAAAATATCCTCCTCACATCATACTTTCCAGATGGGAGCTTACCAACAATTTGATAGGGGAGAATTGTGTCCAACGTACAGAGCATGGTGTAAATAACCCTATGATTTTAGGGGACTCTAATTGTAAATTTGTTAAAATCATTAATGGGTCTCAATACGGTACATGGGGAAATTCTACATTGGGAAACAATTCTGTCAACCCCTGGGAAAACTTAACCAAGATCGTAAAAACAATTTGGCATAATGGTACCGTGCTAAAAAAAGGAAGTGCACCCCCTGGGCTTTATTGGATCTGTGGAAAAACAGCTTATTCACACCTAAGTCCCAATTGGACAGGTACATGCTTTTTGGGACATCTACGACCCTCCTTCTTTATGATACCATTATCCAAAGGAGTGGATTTGGGACAACCAGTCCTAATAAAAAGGAAAAAAAGAGAACTTAAAATAGGAACCTGGAAAGATGATGAATGGCCCCCAGAAAGAATAATTGCTTATTATGATCCTGCATCCTGGGCCCAAGATGGGTCTTATGGTTACAGAACCCCCATTTACCTATTAAACCGACTAATTAGACTACAGGCAGTGGTAGAACTGCTCACAAGAGAAAATCAGCAGGCCCTGTTAGTGTTGGCTAAGCAAAATACTAAGATCAAGAACGCTGTTTATCAAAATCGGTTAGCCCTGGATTACCTTCTGGCAGCAGAAGGGGGAGTGTGTGGGAAATTTAACCTCACAAATTGTTGTCTTGAAATAGGAGATACCCAAGAAATAATTGCTGAAATCACAGGCCGAATGAAAGAACTGGCCCATGTACCAGTACAAACATGGACTGGAATGCTAGACTCCACCGGATGGTTGGGGGGAATTTTTAATAACTGGAAACAAGCTTTGTTTTTCTTTTGTTTTATTTTACTAGGTTTAATGATTATGCCTTGTATTATTCCGCTTATAAGAAATATGATAAGTTCCGCTGTGCAAGCCGCAATGCCCCAAGCGACCCAAATGGTGATCAGAAGTCCAGAAATACAATATAAAGTCATACCAATGCTTAATGATACAAATGAATGAACCAAAGGTTGGTATAAAAGAAAAAGGGGGAATTGTAAATAAAGAATAAAAAAAGTTTGGTTCATTCAGGATGCATCTGCTCTGCGTATGTGCCACCGCCGCCATTTACTAAAACGTCTGTCGAAATAAAGATATAGAGCAACCTGTTTAAAAAGCCCTTGTTTCAGCCGCCAATGAAATGGCTACAAACAGGCTTAATGACCTTATTTGGTAAAAGTCTAAGATTGTGAGCTCGGTAGGAGACAGCCTATATAATCTTATGTATTTCCTGCTTTTGGCAGAGACTCCGACTTTCTGACGGTGTTCTCTCCAACTCTGCAGAATTGTAATAAACTCTTCCGAACGGAGCACAATTTGCCTCTTGCCTGGTAATTGTTGGGGTTCAAGGGGTTGCCCCCTTAAAACCGGTTAACATATGTGAAGTGAGGAAGTGACTCAGTCCGGATCTCAGTACACAATTGCGCGCATCACAAAAATTACGAACACAAGTGGCCCTAATTAATAAACCTGTTGGCAGCCTCCTCAGAGATACCAATGACTCAGTACATCATGGAGACTGAGCTCCCCTTTCCCCCAGATATTGTCTCTGTAGTCAGGGCAGGTCTAGGAGGTATGGAAGGGGCAACGGAAGCTGCTAACTATGCTGTATCTAGTTTGGGAATAGAAGAATTCAACTCTTTTCAACCTTGAAGGTAAATAGTTCAGCTACTTGAAAAGGTTTTTAAAGCTTTGTACTGTAATTCATAGGAGGACAATATGCAGCTTCCCCAGCGATATTTGGGTATGTAATTGCATTTCTTTAAGCTGGTATTCTCCTATGCTTGCAGTCCATAGGATTTAAAACATTAAGCTATTACTCCTTGGTTACAGGGCTTCACTGTGTTCTAGTCTAACCAGCCTAGAAGATCATGAGATGGAACAGCTACTTTGGATATTTTGCCTGAGTACAGCATAGTCACAAGTGCCAAGACTGGCACAAGTATAAGAAGAGATTATTTTCTACTCAGAATGCTGAAAAAATGCGTTTACCTATCTTAATGAATCGACAGGGGAACATCTGTTCATCAATTTTATGCTTCAAGGTGAATGTTTCTTTGTTATAATCATTCTTTAAGCCACTGTGGAAAAAATAAATAAAGTTACTAAATCTTACCTTTTATTTTAGAGCTAACTATTAAACGCAATCTAGGTCATGTCTAAAACATGATGATTTCATTTCACTATTGATTCATAAATATGGATGCTGCAACAGGGTCTGTATTGCTATCAGCCACTTTACCTCCCAAGGAGGTAGCATGTCTAGTGGTATGAGTAGAGAATTGGAGTCAAAGAGACATGGATTCAGTTCCTGTCTATGGTGACTCAGGGTGTAATTTTTAGGCAAGTCATTTCACTGCAACTCAGCTTTCCCATTCGTAAGCTGTAGATAATTCTTGCCTACATCACAGAAGCATTGTGAGAATTAATTGATTAAAAAGTGCTCTGTGCTTTCCAGATGAAAAGTACTACATAAAGTGAAAGGTATCAAGATTCATAATAAAATGTAACTATATTCAAATCCAGTTTTATCAAAAATGATACATGAAACAATTTCTGACAAATTGAGAAGAAAAATGTTTTCATTAATTATGTTGACACTGAAAGGCTGATCTACTATACCAGCAAACTACTAGTATACTGATTCAATTCTTCCCTCTTCCCATCAAGTTACCCCACAATTAAAGCACTAAGCAATAGCAATATACAGTTACTAAACTGGGGTAGCTCAAATTTAAAGATGCTTTTGAAATGCTACTACGTGGTCCTGCAGGATATCTATGCTAGGTTCTTCATGTCATATGGTTTCAGCTGGTAAGGCAGCACTAGTCTGATTGACTCTAACCAAGAAAGTGTAGCCAACAAGTACTGACTACAACAGACTAGCAACACACCCCCTCCTAGAGCTGGGCTTTCCTGCTGTAGGCCTCCAATCAACCAACATTGGCTCTTGCTGTATGGCTCCTCTGCACCTGAAGTACAACTAGTGATCTAAACATTATCTGTTCCTTTCACTTGAGAGGTAGGAGACTGCTTAGGCAGCCTTCTCAAATTTACATTAGTCATTATTCAAAGATTTTTGATAAGTCTAAAACTGGCAGTAGGCTACCTACCACTGGACTACCAAATCAAGTGATTTCAGACAAAGGAAAGAAATTAGTTTTATACTCTGTCCTTTGACAGATCGATATGAAGGAAGGTAAAGCAGCTGAGTAGTTCAGATTTTACTGTTATAATGAGTTTCTATACATATGCAAGCAAGAACCTACTCAAACTACTCAACTCCTAAAGAGCTTTTATAAGTTTTCCACAATTGCAGCTCAAATTTAGGTGCAAGTCTCAAGTATGCAGAAGAAAGTAATCTCAGCCCCAAGTGTTGCTCCTTGGCTTTTCAAAACCTCCAGGAGTTTGCTCTCCACAAATCCTCTGTGGTTGGAACAAGGTAGGGAAGGCTTCCTGGAGCTAAATTTTGGCATGTATGCTCCCAGACCTGACCATATCACATCAGTTTTCTGCCATGGGGCTCTACATGGTGCCACAGGAGCCAATAGCAGGCTTACACTAATAGCCTTTTTGCACTGTTAACTGAGTGCCATTTGGGAGAAAAGAGGGGAGGGAAGAACACTTCGGTCCAGTCTTTGATTTAGGATGATTTACAAATTGTTGAAATCATCTCTTACCTGGATAGTAGGTCTGTCATGTTTTCTTCATTCATCCCACCAAAGACTTTAAACTTCTTTAAATTGCAGACATGAGTCTTCTCATATTTGCCAAAGGTGATACTTTGGACTATGGCAGGTCTTTCGAGTTTCAGAATCAAATACTGTGGAAAGAGGAACATAAGAATGGATTTGAGTGTTAAAATAAAGGCTGCAGAGTGCGCCTAAGAAGGAGGAAAATTACAGCCTTCAAATTTTCATAGAGAACACCAAGGCTGGAGGATGACAATTAAAGTTGGTATTCAAAATTATATTATCCCTGCCTGTAAATGAGATTAAACAAAGGAAGATGTGGGCTGCATATTAAGTAGTACTACTTTACAAGAAATCTACCCAAGCAGAAAATAAGTCAGACCCAGTATGCTCTTCAAGGCCTCGTGTTCCTTCTGGGAGTTGGATGTAAGACTCCAGAAGGCATTGCAAGGTATGGCCAGGCTCTGCAGAACTGCAACTCAGCTATGCACGAATGCGTGAACTGAAGCTTAACTCTGGAGTACACTGTGTTGATTCAATCTCTCTCAGATGCTATACAACTTCCATTAACTATGTCAGTTCAGAGATTACCTGGTCCCAGAGAGCAAAGTGAGCCACTAAAAGCTTGGCTCATAGGTAACAGATGAATCAACTGCCTATAAACCACATCAAATTAGATTTGGTCATTTCATTTGCTACACAGAGCTGCTCCTAGCCCATAAGGAAACTGATCATAAGGGTTTAGCTCCTGAACATCTCCTTTCAGCTGCCCCCCTGTGCACAGAGGGACACCTGTGCAAGGCTTGAGAGGAATTGGCATACTGCACATTTTCTGGCCCCAATCAATCACCTTAACCAGCACTGCTTGAGAGAAAGAATCCTGCTTCTTAAGTGCCTCTGAAGAGAGATGCTCCTGCTGAATAGTCTGGTTGGACACCAGGAATCAAGAAGTTTTAATTTTGCATAAGAACCTCCCTCACTCTGGAACAGTTTTCTCAGCGGGGGTCAAAAAGAAGGTTCTTCCAACAAAAGCAGAACAATCTAGAACTTACTCCTGAGTGGTAGATCTTGTTCTGCTCCCTAGGTTCACAACCGACAGATCTACAATAGGACTGTCACACCCACACAACAGAACAAGTGAAAAGAGGTTGAAAAATCTACAATAAGCTCTATTCCCCCAGCACTACACAGACACTACTTTCACATTGATTTCACTCTGGATCACTTTCACAAAAACCCTAATAGAAGGTATTATATGAACAGATGTACAATATTCTAGAAGCCTTTCCACTGCAAACTACATGGAGGGCTTATTCCAACCATAAAATGCTGCTGCAGATTCAAACAAACATGATTGGCATTTTAAGTCTGTTTAGCTATTTAGCTATAGTCCATAGAATTTAAATACAAGTGACTGCATTCACAAAGGTCTCAGATAAGTCTTATCTACTCACAAAGCAGGTAAAGCGCAGAAAGCAATACAAACTTTGCTGAAGCTGCCCTGCCATCACTCGTCAACCTTGATCTAGAATTACAACTTCCAGTGTGATAGGGGAATTCATTTTCCACAACCGGTCTGTCAGATAGATCACTGTGGCAAATATTACATGCCAGATTTTCAGAAGAGCCCAGCTCACATGTAGCCCACATGCTTATTAAATGCTGCAGTTTTTATTTTTTTAGTCCAAAGGAAGGGAGAGAAACAATGGGGAGGCGACATGGATTTTAGTCAAACCCCCTGTCTCTGCACATGTGCCGAGCATCTTATCAGAAAGGCAAAGACTACTAGAAATGGGATGTGGTAATCACCAGACAAGCTCACTAGCTGTTTTAGAAGCCATGCAGAGAGTTTCAGTTGAGAATGAGCAGTCTTACAGATTCCACACATTCACCATCTGAGGGATGAGCCAAAAAAAGCTCACAGGATGAAAACTATAAACATGGGAGCTGGAGACAGCGCTATAGACTCAGCGGCTGATCAACAAAGGACCAAGAAATGCATCTGCTGTGAAGGCTGTGTTCCAACACCTCCACCCTGTTGGATACAGGCTGCTTATTCCCTATCTTGTTGGAAAAGGATAGTCAACTATTGTCTCAGCGACTGAAATTGCTGCTGATTGTGAAGATCTGATGGTTTTGCTGAGGAGGTTCTAAGGCATTTGGAGAGGAACTGAGGGTCTCATTTTCCTTAGGCTCTGGAGGATCCAGACGCCACACATACACATGCACTTTGATGCCACACTGCGAAAAATCTGTGAGAAGATCAGAGCAGAAAGTATAAAAGAGTATATATGTTCTGTTGAAACATTGCATTAAAATACATGTAAAGACAACAAAGTGGGAATGTCTGTATAAGGAGCAACAATAGGTTCAGTGCCTAATATTTTTATTAAACCAGTTATTCCAAATGTTTGTTTATATATTAAATGTTTGTTCACTAAGAAAATTATATAGCACTCACTGAGGTTGACTTGCAGCTGCTAGTAACACCAACATTCAGGGGTTTGCACTATAATTCTGAGGTTTAACTCTGTTTAATCATTTTTCTGAGAAGTCCTGAAACTGCAGAAACTTTGGCCTGTGCTTCAGCAGAGAGATAAAGTGAGATACAAGGGAAAAGGGAGCATAAAAAAGTTATACATATTACCTTAGCAACTGCTTACCCAGTTACACAGGATTAAAAAAATCAGACCCAAAGTGTCAGAATGGGAATGGGAACTGAGCTCTTTTGAAGATCTGGCCCATGCCACATGTTGAATGTATAGGTGTGTTTAATGCATACAGTTGAACAAGTTTTAACAATATACTTTAAATCAGTCTCTGATATGATCTGCATAGCAGGAGCAGAATCAAGAGGTAAAATTTGGGATTAGACAGAAGAACAAAATCTGTCTTTACTCTGCAGGGACAGAAAAATCTTTTTAACAGACTACAGTTTATGTACTTGGCAAATCGAAGTTGCTACTTAGGAAGTTTGATTTTTTGGGATAAGGATAGAGTACTTCTGCTCTGTATTACTTCCAACTGTGATTTCTTCAGAGTCAATAAACTGAATCAGAAATTTAAAATCTCATCTACCTAAGATTGTCCTTGCATTTGGATTCACAACATATTCTGCCAGTTTTCCCCACATTAACAATTTCAGTTCACTAACAAGCAGTGGTTATGTTTCACCCTGGAGGTAAATACATTTCATTAATGTGAGGTACTGTAAAAAAAGTTATGATCTTGTATTTCTGTTTGTGTGTGAAGTCAAGCATACTGTCTGTGAACATAGTTCACTGCATTAAAGGCCTACTCAATATTTTTATAACAAAGATTATATCTAAAAACCTATGCTTTTATATATGTTAACTGTTATAACCAACCATAGAAATTCATATTGTTGTATATACACTGTACTAAGTCAGAATATAACTACAGTTGTTAAGACTCTTATAAAATAAAAGTCTGGGTCTCCAATGCTATCAATTTTATTACTCACATTTCCTTTGTAAACCTAGAATTAGCATGAAAATAGAGAATATAGCAGCTTCTGCTTGAATAGGTTACTGCATCACAGGTTTCTAACTTCTGGATCATTCTATTTCAAGAGTGGATCCAGAAAGTATCAGTTCCAACAAACAGCTGTCATGTATTTTCTTTCGCTGGCACAAGTCATTTTACTTTACCATAACCACAAAGCTGGAAACCCCTTTATTAAATATAACCCAAGGGGCAGTATTTCAGATGTATGTTGAAGTTTTAGACTTCCACTTTCAATTCCTTTTTCAATGAACAACCTGACCAACACCTACTGCACCCAGCAAATGACATTTCATTTCCCTCAGCTATGCTGCAAATTGGTGGATTTTCTCCTATTCTACTCAGGTTCTTTATCATGTCCATCATATATGCTTTTCAAAGTAAGAGGTTTCTTATGGACATTTCCTCATTTCCAGCAACAAGAAGCTGGAAAGAATAGAAGGCAATGCAGGTTTAGTTCAACATAAAGAACAATTAAGGGTTGGAAATTCACTGAGCAAACTTCTTAGCCTGTGAATCAGCACAGAATTAGTGACTCAACATGGCATTAGGAAACACTGATTTTGAAGGTGCAGCTGTTTTGAAAAAATAAACCTTAGTAGTCAGGACTAGAGCTGGACAAATATTTGATTTTTGGAATCACAGGCAATTTTGAAAAATAAAAATAATTTGGGGGCAAATCCAAAATGACAGGTTTGAAAATTTTCACCCAGTGAAAACATTTAAACATTATCAAAACGAAAAATTGAGTTGAAACATTTCAGGGATGTTGAAACTAAATGTTTTGTTTAGACTTTCAGGTACCTTGACAGCAGGAAGAGGAAGTGGTCCCTGCCTTATAATCTTTAGTTCAGTGGCTGGAGGCCTCACCTGTGATATAGGAAGCCTGAGTTCAATCCCCGCCCCGCTGCTCTCTGCGTGACATGGAGAAGAGACTCGAACTTCGGTCTCCTTCCCTGCAGGATACTGCTCTAACCACTGGGCTATTCTGCAGTGAGGCTCTCAATCTTTGCTCTTGAAGCTGCTTCACTTTCTATAAATAAATATGCAGTGCAGCTGTAGCTATGCTGGTGACAGGATATTAGCGAGACAAGGTGCATGAGATAATGTCTTTTATTGGACCAATTTCCATTCACACTAGCAGTTCATAATTAATGAATAGTCTTCGGTCCAGGGAAAGAGTCTGGGAATGACTACAGTCTGCTAGTTAGAACACTCCCCTGGGATGTAAGAGACCCATGTCCCTCTTCCAATGACTTACTTACAGAAAGTGGAGCAGCTTCAAGAGCAGAGATTGAGAAAACCCCATTCCAGAAGAGCCCTTTGGCAAGGGCACTCTGCAATAGGGGAGACCCAGATTCAAAGCTCTTCTCTACATGAGGCGGGAGCAGGAGGTGCTGAACCCAGGTCTCCCACATGATTACCCTAGCCACAGGGCTACAGCTTGCAACAGATGCACCACCACCTATTGGCTGTTATGTCAATCTTTTACTTGCTTTTGTTAAAATGCCTTAATTTAAAAAAAAAATTGTGTTGAAACAAAGTTTAATTTGGACATTACTGAAACATTTTGACATTTTTCAGGTTAGTTGAAACCATTCCGCAAATTCAACATGAATTCACAAGTAGTTTCAGTCAACCCAAAACTGCACTTTTCAGCAACTAAACCACTTATCTGAAAAATTTCACCCAGCTCTAGTCAGGATCTCAGTTTAAAAAGATATGCCATGGGATACGTAGTAAATATGCCAGAATGATTTCGGTCTAAAGCAGAACTAGGGTAAGACTGTTATAGCACAGAAAGGGAAGTTTTACTTTCACTTTTTAGTTGGGTATAGTATAGTTCACTTCCTGTCCTAAGCAATGTTGGCATTTTGCTATACATAGTTAAAACTGTGTTCCATCTCAAAAACAATTGGATTTCAATGGTAGAGGAAATGAACCCCAGGTGTGAACTCCAGACTGCATTAGGTTAACAGATGCTCTACTCACAAACATAGGAATGTAGAAAGGAGACTAAATGACAAAGGTGCTGACCCCTCAGATTACAGAGACTTCAACAGGACCTGTGATGTTCGACATCTTAGAAAATCACTTGTACTCAAAAGACTTGTACTACACTCCCAGGTTCTGTTCCACAATCTATATGCACTTGTTTTGGGTATTTCTATAACCCGTACTACTGTAATATCTAAGTACTGATACAAAATAATGTATTTAGGATTTCCCTCCCCCCAGCTTATCATAGGTAGTGCTGGTAGCATCCCATTATTAAAGTTGCCAGACACTTCCATTAGAAGACCCTGTTTTTAGTTGCTTATAACTGAAACTTTAACCACATCTGGGCTGAAGTTCTCTATGCCAGCTGTCTGCCTCAGGCTGAATACTTTGGAAAATTTCATTCAACACGGTTTGGACATTTCTGAGAATGAGCAAAAAATAAAGTTGTTTGAAAAATCCTGGCAAGCTTTTCTTTGAAAATCTACTGTGCCCCCATGTTGTGGAGCAGGGACATTAAATTTGACAAGGAGCAGTCTTTACATCAAGGATGTGCCTTTTGCCTTCCCTATAAAAATCCGGTCAGTAGACACTCAGATTTGAATAGCTAAATTCCCTGAAGATTCTGTCTGCACTAAGTAGCACTTTCCCTGCAATTGCTAGGCTACTGCAGATCATACCAGATCCAAGGGCATGAACTAAAATCAACAAGCCTGTCTTTCCTGTGCTCTCAATGACCATCCTACTGGCCCCAAGTAGTAAGCTGCCTGATTCAAATGCAGAGGGGACAAAAGTCAGACTTGCACTGGGAGTACATTGGGACAAGCATGTTTGTGGGAGGCACAGAAACTGGGACTGGAGATTAACACAGGAGAAAGGGGGTAGAACAAACTGGATTACAACCATGAGGAGAGACTGGCTTGGCAAAGAGAAAGAGACTTAGACCCAACGGGGCAGTGGGGAAGGAGATGAGGGGAGATGGATCTGATAAGAAGCTGGGGTGCAAGGGGAGAAGTGGGACTGGCTGGGCAAAGACCTGAAGAGCTACACAGATCAGATGAGGAGCCCAGGAAAGGAAATTGGGAGTCAGTGGGGATGGGGAACCTGAGCATGGGAGACTCTCAGATTGGAGGAGGTCTTTGGGAGAGGGGAGAATGTGACAAAGGGACAGATTGAGCAAGAAAACAGGGGAAAAGAAGACTAACTGGGAGTGATGAGAACAGTGGGACATGAGTCCTAAGCGGCAATACTAGAACTTGCTGCACGATACATGAATGAGAAGCCTGAGGAGTCGAGAGTGGAACTAACTAAATGAGGAGAATGAGAATGGGATAAAGAGCCAAGGTGGGGAAGGGGCAGGGCAGAAAGGTCATTCTTGGAAGAGTTTATGTCAAATTGAGTGAACTCTCAAGGCCCTGGAATGGAACGCAAGATTTCCAAATTTCACCATTCCTCTGCTATAAGAAGCTCTCTCTGAAACCTCCAGCAATGCATTCCATCCCCCTCTATGCTGGTCCACATAGCCACAGTAGATTGTCATCCACCCAGATACTCCATTAGCTCAAGTAACAGATCTGTGGGGTGGGGCTGATGGGTCCAACCCTGCTGATGACCCACATGGATGTCAATATGACGCCACAGGAAGGAATTTGTTTTGCCAGTTTAAAAAAAAAAAATCTAGGAAATTACACACAAAACTATGTTAAAAGAACATTCAAGTTCCAAAGCCAAGAACCCAAAATTTAGAAAATGTCAGAATTAAGACATTTAAGAGACAACAGATTGGTACAGACAGAAAGATGAGGAAGGACAAGGAAACAATGAGACAATTGTCACCTTGACAGGCAGAGGTATCAGTAACCTATCCCCTCCACCAGAGGTGCTCCAACTATAAATTCATTAATGTTTGTGAGACACTCAGATACTAGTGATAAATGCCAGAGAGAAGCCCAGGAGGAAATTAATGCTTTTTTCAGAGCAAAGTTTGAATAGTGTGTAGTAAATAAGGCCTGAGGCCACAGATTGAACAATGAGAAGAAAGCAAAATATTAAACAGGTGCTCATTAAAGTGAGTTCTGGCCATTCTGTGCACTGAATGAGGCAGGGGTCCTATGGAAAAATATTGTGTAATCATATAATTAAAGATCATCATAACATACACAAAGGGGCCAAATTAAGGTTGCACAGGCAACCTTAATTATGGCATTTCCTAACATCTGAGTGCCTGACTTTGCTACACTGGTATTAACAACACAGTTTTGCATGTAATATTATATAATGCAGGTTTGATTCCTTGGAAATGAACATAAGCTTTAAAAAAAGAATACCCCAAAATAATACTGATATTTGTTATCTCCACCATACAGATCTCATTACATGCACACAATTGATTGGCCTTTACCCTTCTGAATCCCAGAATTATAAAAGCTTCTTGGTTCACCAAGTTGAGTGAACTGAAAGGGCTTTATTTCCTCATATCTCATTTCTAAATGCTAAACATGGATGAGCAATGTCAATGAAAACTTGCGCTAGTTATATTATATATATGTAAATATTAATTTCTTGAAAACAGATACTGTACTTTATGCAAGAAACAAAATTTTACATCTTTCAATATCCTACAGCTGTCAAAACAATTTTTTATACTACATAAAATGTACTTTGCTAGATTGTGTTTACCCATAGGAATTTTCTTGCTTTAGCCTATTAAAGTATTTATTTCCTGAAAACTGGGCTTATGACTCGATCCACCATTCCAGATTGATAAGATATTTGCCACAAGTCTTTTGGGGCACACGGAATTCAGCCGATTAACAAACAATTCTGATACCAAAATTCATTTCACTATAGGCATCTCGAGAGATTCGTAGCCTGTCTGCTACAAGACAGCAAAGAGGAACAAAACTAAGTTTTCCCAGTGCTAAACCATCCCAATCCCTCCTCTAGCCTTGCACAAAGGGATGTCTATACATAAGAGGTATACTGATCTTATTAGAAGCTCTGAATAAAAACTAAAACCAAATGAAAAATATTTTAAATTGACTTCTTGCCTGAGTTTATAAGAAAAAAAATCAAGCTCACTTCTAACTATCTGATTTCTATTCCTTACATCTGACGAAGTGGGTTACAGCCCAAGAAAGCTTATGCCTGCAGAAATTAAATTTGTTAGTCTTTAAAGTGCTACAGAACTCATGTCGTTTTTGCTGTATACAGACTAACACGGCTACCCCTCTGGAATATTTTAAGTGACAGTTATGAAGTCTCTCAAAAACATTAGGGGGCTAAATGTTCAATTTACAGCTGTCAGCTCTGAACATTGGAGTGAAAGTAAACTTGTAATTACCCTTCACAATCAGAATAAAGGTGACCCGCTAAGTCAAGAATTCTGAAGGATTTGAGCTGTAGAATCAAAGGGAAAACACCTAGAGGAAAGGAGCTTAATTTCAAACAATTTTTGAACCCAAGCTATGATAGACACTAAGTCCTCAGTTCCAGAGAACTAGAATCTTGCCAAACCACCTAGGAAAGAAAGTGAGGCTAAATGCCTTGAATATTCTACATGATATTTCCTTACCAACTGATCCTACAAAGTAGGAACACACTGCCTGCCACAGAGGCTATAAGGAGGGAGAAAACAGAAAGTAATTTGCTATCAAGGAAGTCATTTTTCAGGCTCAATATTCATTATTCTGTAACCGTTCTAGGATTGCTTGGAGGTGGGGAACAAAGTAAATTTCTTTTTCATTTACAGACCAACACATTTGTGCTATACAAGATAAAAAACAAGTAATTTTAAATTGACTGAGCAGATGTACTAGCGGAGCCAGAGGAAGGTGGTATGTGAAATATAAATTTAGTTTTCCTTGAATCTCTGGCTTCGTGAAATCAGAAGACAACACAGACAACAAGCAAACAGGAAAAAATTAGTGTTCCCAAAAGTAGAACAGGTAATCAGACTACAGTGACATGGCCATGTACGTACCTAAATAATAATCCCAGAACAGAACCTTTGACTGACCAATCAGATGACAGACCAACAAGATCCAAAAGGAGCCATTCTTCATCACAGCTAGATGACACAGGAAAGAGCAACTTTTGACAACTGCATACAAAGTAAAATGTTATCTGAACTCAAACCTTACGGTGGGGAAGACTTGTTGTAGATGAATTTTTGTGCCAATGGAGAGCATTGGAAACAATGTTGGTGAAAGGCCCTAGACTTGAGTGCTGGAAACAGGGTATTCACAGTGGACAGTCTCAATGCTGTGTAACACTGATAGTCCTTCATGTGTTTGTTAGCCTTCAGACTGAAAGAGAACATTCATCTTTTCAGCTAAGCATTTGCCCCACAGGGTCTAAGCCTTTTCTCTTTTGATTGATTTTTTTGTGTTTCTTAGCGGGTGACTAGGTGGAGGGTTACGATTGCTGCCCATTATGAACATTTATAAATCTGTTTTTATGTGGCAACAGGGTGCAATATACACTAAAGAGATAAATTAAAAAAAACTAATGAAAACAGAAAAATAGAGAAGTTGTGATCTAATGAACTAAAAGTGACAAGGAAGTTGTCCTGGGAGGAAAAAAAATTATCTTGTTGCTAGGATCAGGAAAAATTGTAAACTCAGTAAGATAACCACTCTAGAAAACAAAGTGACCAAATTAGCCAAAAGCACCTTGATGTCACACAAGGACAAAAGTAATGAGCTTGAAGTGGTCCCACAAAACTGATCAAAAGAAGTCCTCTCTACCATTATTAGATTGTTTAAGAGGTAAGCAGAATAGCAGATTTTGCAAAGGTGCAAATCTATTTGCTTAACAGGAGAGCTTACATATTTATTGGAGAAAAAGCCAAACAAATATTTTGAAAGGAAAGTGGTAGGATGAACAGATTTTACTTCTCTCAGATGCTCTAGAAATCAGAGTACCATGGGGAAAATACAATGTCACAATTAAGTGTCTAACTTAAGACAAGTGAACAAACAGATGTTACAGAACCATGTTCTAACAAAGTAATTAGGCAAAGGCAGGGGAAATGTACAATTAATTATTTCTAACAGCTTCCATGTTTAGAAGTCTGGCAGCGTAAGTGATGAAAATGAGTAGGATGCGCCCTGTTCTAGAGGACTGAATATTCCCACTGAAACAAGACTGGTGAGCATAGGAAATCTACCACAGTGCATCATAGCGCTGAGAAGATGAGGCATGCATGGCAAATTCCCATCATTAGCTCAATGAGAACATAACTTGCATCACTTCTAGTTTGATCTTGAAGGTTGAAGCGAAGAATGAAAAGGTACCTACCAAATTCACTTGTGATAACATAACATTGTGACCCCAAAAGGAAACTGCTTTAAAAGTCAAGGAGACAAACATGCCCTAGTTGGAAATGTAAAAATTCCTGCCAAAAAAAAAAAAAAAATGGAGCCTGAAAATCTGCAAGAAGTAAAGTTTTGGGTGTCTGACCACTCAGATCTGTCACTCAATACTAGCATGAATAACCCAGCTGTTTAGATAAACAATAGTCCACATCTAATATAAACTGCAATTTAAAATGTGGGCCTTTGGAAGCCACAATAGGGCTGAGTTTATGCACAATTAAAATGCTTACCTGGGGAGGGTAGTTACTTTCTGAAGACCACCTTGAAGACTGATCATTAGGCTTGTCCACTAAAATATTCCTAAGAAATAAAAACAAACGTAAGTTTACAATACTAATTAAACCCAAAACTGTTAAAATGCAGAGAGAAAACACCACTTTAGCCGACAGCTCCTGTAGTTTGAACACAAACACATGTGGCCCTGTCAACAATGTATTTATGAAGTTATTTAAGTAGCTATGTAGTTGGTCTTTTTTAATTTGCTGCATACTTGTGTTGCAGAATCTAATTTTTTAAAAGATAAAAGTCTGGCCTCTAATGCTTGTGAAGATAGTTCCAAATTGTGAAATAAATGGAGACCAATGCATTTATGTTTACCTAAGTCTGCATACAATTTGAATCCATAACTCAGAGTGGCAGGAACTGCCTCATTCACCTCAAGGGAGTGTGAATTAACACAATCTAGCTAAAGTATACTTCTATTTGTTAGACACCAAGAAATAGATACTGGAATGGAGCTGGTAGATTGCTTTCAAATTTTACCAGAGTGAGGAAATTAGGAATTCATCTCTCACCCTGAAATTTAAAGTCGCCTTCACCCCGTCCATAGGTTTAGATTGATGCATAGGACACACGCCTCATAAAATGCTTACCCTGCGTTAGACAATCTAGATTGCCTTCCCATACATTGAGAGAGACCACTGTTTTTCTTTGTAATTTACCGTGCTGAACTACTTTGGCTGGAAAGAAAGATATACTGATATGGGACACTTTTTAAAAAGTTGGGTGCCTGAACCCCAGTGGACAGAAGTCACCCTGTTCCATTTTCCCTTCGCTCAGGCTGAAGACCAGCTGAGTTCTTTGACCTGGCAAGCCCCGGTAGGCAACAGAAAAGGAGGAGATTTATTGTATCTGTATATGCCGTGTAGGAGGAACTGTACATATATTGACTAGTATAAAAGATTGGCGAAGGGAAAGTTTATGTAAAAGCTTCCAGGGGAAAAAGCTTAAACGAAAACTTTAACAGGGACACCCAGGAAGAGTAGCTCGCCCCACATCCTAGAAACAGGAATGTACACCACCATGTAAGAAGTCTCCAGACAGCAGTACAGGAATAATTCTAGGACAGTGTTTCCCAACCAGTGTGCTATGGCACACTTGTGTGCTGTCAGGCCTGAGCAGGTGAGCCACAGAATTTTTTGAAAAACTACTTAAAGAATTCTGAATTGGTTTATGAATATTCATGAGTTCATTTGGAGACTATATGGTGGAGTGCCTCAAAACAATTAAAGATATCAAACTGTGCCACGGCAGAGAAAAGTTTGGGAACCATTGGTCTATGAGCATAAGCAAAGAGATGGACTAAGGGTATGTCAACACTGCCAGCTCCTTGGTAATTGATGCAGCAGGATCGAATGAGCAGGTCATGGAAACCCACTCAACTCAATCCCAAAAGTGCTCTCCTGTTGACACCATTAATCGACCTCCCGGAAAGGAGTAAGGCTGCATCAACCGGAGGGTGTCTCCCACCAATGCAGTGCAGTGAAGACGCCACGGTACAGCAATGTAAGTATGTCGATGGGAGAAACACAAGTTACATTATGTAGCTTGCATCTCTCCCATTGACAGCAGTGTAGACCAAGCGCAAGATAGCTGCCTGACGTTCTGAGGACACGTAATCTGGTTACATCAATGCCCTAAACCCACTGAACTCCCAAGAAAGCAGAGTACATGGTTATAGCGGATGGACCCTCCACAAAAGTCTGAACATTTTAAAAAAAGATAACTCAAGAAAGTGTTTGACTCTGTGTAAGGAGACCTTTCTGACTCCAAGTGAAAACATGGCAGTGAAAAGTTAGAAAGAGCTAAAGCCAAAGAAAATCAACTGATCACCAACGTGGACAGCAGGGAGGTGATACGAGTTTAAGGCCAAGACAAATGATCTGATATCCAAGATTCTAGCAGGAAAAAAAGGAAATTACTGATTTGAGAGCTCGAGTCACTGTATTAGAAACTAGCCAAGAAGAAACAAGAGAGAAAGAGCAGCAGAACCGCATGGCACTGGTGGAGCAGAAAGATGCAGCTTAAATCTGATAAAGAAAATACAGGATAAAACTTAGAATTAAGACATTGCCTGAAAAATGCAGAAAGAGAAAACGCAATACAAGCATAATATTTTGAACATGTACCTTTTCAGATTAAAGATCAATTTCAAGGTGAGAAGGGACATGTTTTTATTAAAGGGCACAACTACTGGGATATTAACAGTAGGCTCAGTGTATGCGCCCAATCAAAAGCAAATTGCTCTTTTTAACTATTCTTTAAAATATTACAACATTTTGGGGAAGGGAAATTATATTTAGAGGAAACTTCAATTGTACACCAGATTCCTTACTGGCCCAGATCCGATGAATACAACAAAGGAAATAAGAAAACAGGTGCAGCATTAATCTTTCTATAACAACTCAGTTGCTCAGATTGCTGAGGAGAACTGAACCCAGGGGAATGAGATGATACATTTTATTCACACCCTCATTTATATACTAGAATAGATTTAATGATAATCTCTAAAACCTTAGTGAAACAGATATGGTCTGCAGAAATAGGTGCCATTACATGGTCAGCTCATGCCCCATTGGAAGTAATATTTGATAGAAGAGATGGATGGGTTCCAAAGATCACTTTTATGAGAAATTAATTATTTGCTGCTCCAGGTAAAAGATCCGGCTGCAGCAATTATAGAGAATAATGTCGACCAGTGCTTGTGTGGGTCACAACTAAGAATGGCAAATTCAGGACAGACTGATAAAAATAGGGTAGACACCCCAAACTGGTGGTTATTCTAACCTTAGATTCACCAAACCAGTAACAGAATGAGCTTTTGTAGAAGCACAGAAACACAAAGCCAAAACACAGTCCCCTTCGGCAACCAGCCCTTGCCACCACCCAGAAATCTGTTCTTTATGAGAAGAGGTCACTGAAAACCGGATTAATTACGTATCAAGTTCTTCCAATCCCACAGGATCAGCCACTTCACCAGGTCAGTTTATAACTCGGATCTTATCCCAAAAGCACACTTGTAACCAATTCTTTAGTAACTAAAAACTAAAGGTTTAATATAAAAGGAAAAGAAGAGAGTTATTAAATGGCTAAGGAATCATATACATTACAATAGATTTTCAGAGTCTGCAAGTCAGGATAATAGTAGTGATTTTTAATCTGCTAGCTTGTAAAAAGTCTCTTTGGTTCACCCAAGCAGGTTGGAGGTCATTCAGTCCCTTGTTCAAAGTTTCCTTAGAAAATCAGTTCTGCAATGAGAAGCAGGAATGAAGACAAAGTCGTGATGTCACAGCTTGCAATTTATAGCTTAGCTCATGTGCATGGAAAGTTACTGGCCAATATGGAGTCCAGGGTCACATGAGCTCGGAAAGTTACTTGTAAAAGATGGAGTCTTAGATCACATGTCCGTATATGCTTTGCTGAATCACAGGGATAGTCAGTGGCTCCATGCTGTCGTGGCATCTTCAGGAAGGGCTCACTGAAGAGCTGATTCCCTTCAATGGCCCATAACCATGTCACCTGAGAACTCTCGAGATATAACATCGATATTGCCATTCTCAGCGAGACAAGATGTGCAGACAAAGGCCATTTGAGGGAAGAGGGTAGTAACTACACTTTCTTCTGGAAAGGAAAACCAGCAAGTGACAGGCAAATACACGGTGCTGGCTTCGCAATCAAGAACCTTCTAGTCAACCACCTAACTGAGTTCCCTGTTGGCATTAACAAGCACCTTATGACTCTCCCATTCAACTAGTCAATAAGTCTTTTGCCACCATCAGTGCATATGCACCAACACTTGACAGCGAGAAAGAACAGAAATAATTCTTCTACACTGACCTTCACAAAATTCTGTCATCCATTCCAAAAACAGAGAAGATAACCATCTTAGGGGACTTTAAAGCAAGAGTTGGCTGAGATTCTAATGTATGGAGTGGCACCACTAGGAAGGAAGGAATAGGAAAGACCAGTTCCAACGGCATCCTTCTACTCGGCAAATGCACAGAGCATGACCTTGTGATCACAAACACAATCTTCAGACAAAGCAACAAGTACGAAACAACTTCGCAAAACCTCCATTCAAAACAATGGCACCTCTTGGACTATGTCATTGTAAGAATACAGGATTTAAGAGAAGTCAGCCATATCCATCAGGATTGCACCAAAAGATAGAAAGAAATCCAAATCACTCAGATGGCAATACAACTTCCAAAAACTTAAATTCTAAGTGGACCACGAGAACTTCCAAGCATACCTCAGTGGAAAACTTACCATATGCACACCTGGAAAATGACAAAGTAAGTGTCAAAGAAGACTGGGAAACCCTAAAATAAACCATCCACATGGCTTGTGAGGAATCCATTGGCCTTGCTACCCACCACCATCAGGACTGGTTTGACGATAACATTGAGATCGCAGCCCTCTTGGACCAGAAGAGAAAAGCTCTCTGCACCTGGCAAAACCATCCATCACCTTGTGAGAAGCAGAGCTCTTTCCATCAGCTCAAAGCTAAGGTTCAAAGTAAGATCCGAGAAACCAAAAACAAATGGTGGAAGAACAATGCAAAAGAAATTCAACGACAGACATTGTCTTGCAGAAGAAGCTCTGCATATCAAGACCCTGTACAGACCAAGCCTATGTGAACTCACACCACTGAGATCTGAAGATGGTAATACCCTTCTAAAAGGTAATGAATCCATCAAAAAGTGCTGGAGGGAACACTACTCAAAGCTTTTAAATCGAGAATCAACTGACTGATGACACCATCAAGTCCATTCCTCAACACCCAGTTTGGGAAACTCTCACCAACCCACCAACATCTAAGGAGGTCTGCAAAACAACTGAGAAAATGAACAAAAAAAGCACCAGGTCCCGATGGCTTATCAGATGAAGTACTGAAATCCCTGCTGACTTACGCAATGTTAACAGTCACCATCTTAAAAATAAAGATAGTTGCCACAGTCAGCCCTATCAAGGTATCATCCTCCTCTCCATTGCTGGGAAGAGTCTTGCTAGTGTTTTACTGAATCGTCTGCTCAGTCTTGCAAAGAAAGTACTTTCAAAGTCCCAATGTGGCTTCAGGCCTTCACAAGGCACTACAGACATGATTTTCACAGCAAGGCAGATCCAGGTAAAATGCAAGACCACCACCAGGAGCTATATAATGGCCTACATTGATCTGACCAAGCCTTCAACTGTCAACCATGAAGCTTTGTGGAAAATCATGTCAAAGTTCAGCTGTCTAAGCAAATTTACCACCACCGTAAGATTCCTCCATGATGACTGCCTCCATCCTGTGCAGGGACTCTACATCTGAGCCCTTTGTCATCCAAACTGGCATAAAACAAGGTTGTGTATTGGCACCAACTTTCTTCTCCATTTTCCTAGCAGCTACATAAACGCCAACCCAAGATGATCTGCATAGAGAATTGGCATCCAACATCGGACTGACGGGAACGTCTTCAACCTCCCTCGCTTCTGTGCCAAACCAAAAGTAAAATCGGTAACCATCATGGATGATTGTGCTGTAGTTGCACACTCAAAGGAGGATCTACAAGCATCCCCTAACTGCTTCTCAGAAGCTTACAAAAGCCTGGGCTAACCCTGAATATCGACAAAACAAGAAGTTCTTCACCAGACTGCTCCCACTCAATCATCAGACCCAGAAAGTAAGACCTATACTGACAGAGGAACTGGAAAACATAGAACATTTTGCCTACCTTGACAGCCTCTCATAGACTTTAAGGTCAGAAGGGACTATTATGATCATCTAGTCTTACCTCCTGCACAACGCAGGCCAGAACCTCACTCACCCACTCCTGTAATAGACGTTAACATATGACTGCATTATTGAAATCCTCAAATCATGGTTTAAAGACTTCAAGGTTCAGAGAATCCACCAGCAAGTGACCCCATGCACCATGTTGCAGAGGAAGTTGAAAAACCCCCAAAGTCTTTGCCAACCTGCCCTGGGGGAAAATTCCTTCCCGACCCCAAATATGGTGATCAGCTAAACCCTGAGCATGTCGGTAAGACTCACCAGCCAGACACCTGGAAAGAATTCTCTGTAAAAACTCAGAACGCACCCCATCTAACATCCCACCACAGGCCATTGGTCATATTTGCCACTAGTTGTCAAAGATCAGTTAGTTGCCAAATTAAGCTATCCCATCATACCATCCCCTCCATAAATTTATTAAACTCCGTCTCGAAGCTAGCAAGGTCTTTTGCCCCCAATGCTTCCCTTGGAAGCCCATCCCAGAACTTCATTTCTCTGATGGTTAGAAACCTTGGTCTAATTTCAAGTCTAAACTTCCTGATGGTCAGTTTATATCCATTAGTTCTTGTGTCCACATTGGTGCTCAACAAATAATTCCTCTCCCTCCCTGGTATTTATCCCTCTGATGTATTTATAGAGTGCAATCATATCTCCCCATAACTTTCTTTTGGTTAGGCTAAACAAGCCAAGCTCTTTGAGTCTCCTCTCATATGGCAGGTTTTTCATTCCTTGGATCATCCTAGTAGCCCTTCTCTGCATCTGTTCCAGTCTGAACTCATCTTTCTTAAACATGGGAGACCAGAACTGCACACAGTATTCCCGATGACATCTCACCAGTGCCTTGTGTAACGGTACTAACACCCCCTATCTCTACTGGAAATACCTCGCCTAATGCATCCTAGGACTGCATTAACGTTTTTCAAGGCCAAATCACATTGGTGGCTCATAGAATTTTTTATTAGTCCCTAAATGCATGACCTTGCGCTTTCCACTGTTAAATTTTATGCTATTTCTATTACTCCAGTTTACAAGTTCATCCAGATTTTCTTGTATATCACGATCCTTCTCTGTATTAGCAATACCTCCCAATTTTGTGTCATCTGCAAACTTTATTAGCACACTCCCACTTTTTGTGCCAAGGTCAGTAATAAAAAGGTTAAATAGGATTGGTCCCAAGGCAGATCCCTGAGGAACTCAACTAGTAACCTCCCTCCAGCCTGACAGTTCACTTTTTAGTATGACCCCTTGTAGTCTCCCCTTGAACCAGTTCCTTATCCACCTTTCAATTTTCATATTAATCCCCATCTTTTCCAATTTAACTAGTAATTCCCCATGTGGAGCTGTATCAAATGCCTCACTGAAATCTAGGTAAATTAGATCCACTGCATTCCCTTTACCTAAGAAATCTGTTATCTTCTCAAAGGAGGAGATAGGGTTGGTCTGGCACGATCTACCTTTTGTAAAGCCATGTTGTATTTTGTCCCAGTTACTGTTAACCTCGATGTTCTTAAGTACTTTCTCTTTCAAAAATTTTTCCAAGACCATTCATACTGCTGAGGTCAAACTAACAGGCTTGTAATTACCCAGATTGCTTTTTTCCTCCCCATTCTTAAAAATAGGAACTATGTTAGCAATTCTCCAGTCATATGGTACAACCCCTAAATTTACAAATTAATTAAATTAATTAAAAATATTTGCTAATGGCTTTGCAATTTCATGGGCCAGTCCCTTTAATATTCTTGGATGGAGATTATCCAGGCCCACTGATTTAGTCCCATTAAACTGTTCGAGTTTGGCGGCTTCTTCAAATGTGGTAATTTCTACCTCCATATCCTCATTCCCATTATCCCCACTGCCATAATCCCCAAGCTCTTCATTAGCCTCATTAAAAATGGAGACAAAGTATTTGTTTAGATATTGGGCATGCCTAGATTATCCTTAACCTCCACTCCATCTTCAGATCTTAGCAGTCCCACTTCTTTGTTTTCTTCCTATTTATATGGATATAGAATCTTTTATGATTTGTTTTAATTCTCTTCGCCAGGTCCAACATTACTTGGCTTTTGGCATTTCTCACATTGCCCCTACATGTTCTGACCTCGAAGAGGTAGCTTTCCTTGCTTATCTCTCCCATCTTCCATTCCTTGTAGGCTTTTTGCTTTATCTTAACAACCTGTCTGAGATGCTTGCTCATCCAGCTTGGTCTACTACTCTTGCCTACGAATTTTTACCCTTCCTTGGGATGCAAGCTTCAGTTAGTTTCTTCAACTTTGACTTGAAGTAATTCCAAGCTTCCTCCGCCTTTAGATCCATGCGTCCTTCAGTCCAGTCCAGTCCACTTCCCTAACTAATTCCCTTAATTTTTTAAAGTTAGCTTTTTTGAAATCAAAGACCCTAGTCACAGATCTATTTTTATCGATCCTTCTATTTAGTTTGAACTGAATTAGCTCATGGTCACTCGAACCAATGTTGTTCCTTACAACCAGTTCTTCTATAAGATCCTCACTACTCACCGATACCAAATCTAAAATGGCATCCCCTCTTGTTGCTTCAGCTATTTAATGAAGGAACCTGTCAGCTATCAATTCCAGGAAAAGCTGGGCCCTACTATTATTAGTAGCACTTGTCCTCCAGTCTATATCTGGGAAGCTAAAGTCTCCCATAATCACACAATTCCCAGTAGTATTTACTTCATTAAGAACATTAAAGAGGTCTCTATCCATACCCAAATCGGATCCTGGCAGTCTGTAGCACACTCCAAGCACTATCCCAGGGGAAGCTCTAGTAGCTTTCTTTAATGTGATTTTTGCCAAGACAGACTCTCTCTTATCCACTCCATTACTTCTAATTTCTTTAGTCTACCTCGTCATTGATATACAAAGCTACTTCCCCACCTTTGCCTTTATTTCTCTTTCCTAAACAGCACATACCCTTCAACACCTGTACTCCAGTCATGATTATTATTCCATCATATTTCTGTTATCACTATAACATCTGGTTTCACTTCCTGCACCAGTAGCTCTAATTCCTCCATTTTGTTACCCAGACGCCTCGCATTGGTGTACAAACATCTTAATTTTTGTTGTTTGCCTTCGCTCACATTCCTTACCCAGTCATTCTACCACCAGTATCACCTATTAGACTGGTATCTACACTACTCTTCCTCTTAATGTTCATTCTCCTACCCACTACCTTATCCTTTCTTACTTCATTTTCCTCTCTCTCAATGAGATTACCTGGGCATCTCCCAACCATCTCCCCCAAATTCCTAGATTAAAGCTCTCTTAATCAGTTGTGACAACCTTCATCCTAGAAGTCTATTTCCCTTCCTATGTAGGTGAAGTCCATTCCAGGAGAATAGTCCTCTGACAATGACTCTCTCACATAGGGCAAACAGACATCAAGATTCAGCACAGAATCTACGGTGCCAGCCTTGCGTTTGGCAGACTGTCTCACCAGATGTGAACAATATCAGCACAATAGACTTTTAGTTTATAAAGCGGTGGTAATTCCAACTCTCCTCTACGGCTGTTAGCCTTGGGTGACCTACAGAAAACACTTGAAAAACCTGGAATACCAGCACCGTCTCTGAAAGATCCCCAACATAAAGCAGGAGGATCGCTGTACTAATGTTAGTGTCATCACAAAGGCCAACATCTTTAGTCTTAAGGCTGATTCACCAGCTGAGGTGAAGCGGGCACTGTATGCACATGTCTGATGCATGCTTACCAAAAGAATTGCTCTACGCCCGACTCACCAAAGCAGAAAGGAACGGGGAGGCCAAAAGAAACGCATCAAAGACACTTCAAGATAAACATCAAGAGATGTAGTATCAACATCACACACTGGGAGACAACGCTAATTGGTGAAGACTTGTCAAAGAAGGAATGGTCACTTTTGAGAAAAATCACCTTACCCTGGTCACAGAAAAGTCAAAGAAAAGAAAGAGTAGACAACTGTCATGCAGCAATTGTGGCCCTACCCTGCCTTCCAACGCCACCTACAACGTCTGCCAATGAGTATGCGACTCGAGGATCGGGCTCCTCAGTCACCAAAGGACCCATATAAAATAAAACCTGTAAAAGAGATCATCCTCAACCCAAGGGATCGACAACCACCACCATATGGATGGTCCATCAACCACTGATAGTTAGTCTGCATGTAAATTTGTTTGGGAGATGTCAGCCAGGAAGACCACACGTTTGAGATACAAATACATAGCAAATAATTCATAACTTCAGATACAAAGATGATACATGCATACTTAGCAGATTACAACTTTTCCATTTATACCTTACGTGATGCACTTTGTATCAGATTTAATGCAAATATGCAACAGTGGTGATACATTAGTCATTGTAATAGTAGAGTTGAACTGGTTATCTTTTTATACAGCATCACCGATATTGTTCGATACTTTCCAATACCCGATAAAGACAAATTTAAAGTGAGGTCTTCTAGGAGAGGCAGGAAGTAGTATTTAAGGATCAGCTGATAAGCAGAGCCTCATTTGAAAGAGCTCCAGAAAAATTAAAGCTATAACAGTAGATAAAAAAATTACAAGTGATTCATAAAGACAGGTTCAAAAAGGCATATCAATAGTGGGAAAACAGTGTTTAGTTACCACTGAGAAAGTTTTTTGCTAGAAGAGTGGAGCTTTGTTTGAAGACCTGTCTTATAAAGCATACAAAGCATATGTTTTATGAAAAAGGAAATAAAGTGATAAGTTATTGGCCCAAATGCTTAAACGGATTCAAGAGCAATACATTATTCTGCCAACTAAGAATAATCAGCGAAAGATAGTTATGCACCCTAATGAAATGTGCAGCTTTTCCTGCTTCTTATAAAAAAACCTATGTATTTCACATACTCCAAGTTATGAAACTATGAAGTTATTCAAAAATATCTGGAAGTGGCAGGCTTGCCAAAGATGGGATAAACAAGCATTAGATAAAGAAATAACAGAAGTCGTCTTATAAATAGTCACAAGTATGCAGAGTGGTAAAATCCAGGACTTGATGTTTTCCCAGCTGAATTTTTACAAGATATTTAAAGAGGTATTAGCAGGTCCATAGGAGGGAGGAACTTAATCCATGAAAGAAGTTACTGCTGCTCTCCTTAAAGATGGAAAAGATTTTACCACATGCAGTTCTTTATAGGCCCCTAGCATTGATGAATCATGATAAAGACTTTAGCAAACATACTAGCTAACTGAATGCAGTCCACTCAGTTTACAGAAACCCAAATCAAGCTTGGTTAACTGATAGACAAATGTCAGGTAATATTCTTAGAGTATTTGGAATCATTCATAGTGCCACACCAAAGGAGATCTATTTATCACTTGATGCACTGACAGCTTTTGACGGAGTAAAGTGGAATTTTCTGTTTGAAGTTCTGTTCCATAAATTCACTGGTCTCCAGTTCCTTAAATGGATAACTGCTTTTTATACCAGCCCCAAAACAACTGAGAGAATCAATGGGGTTAAATTTTCTGTTTGAATACATATGAAAACTAGGCAGGGATATCCACCGTCTCCTTCATTTTTTCGCATTGGTTATGGAGCCTTTTGCGCTGAGGAAAAGCGATAATGAATTCATCACAGGGATAAAACTTACAGGAAAACATCAGAAATTAGCTTCATATTCTGACATGGTATATTTAACTAAACCAAAAATTCCTGGCTTTACAGTAAATTATGCCAAATCTGAATGGTTAGCTATATATTTGCTAGTCCCTAAAAGATCACCACTCCAAAAACACATTTCAGTACAAATGGACAAGTTCTACAAATACCTAGGAGCTGTATAATTTCAATGTCAAAAATCACTACTTCATCAAATGAAAAATAATTGGCATGCTGGGAGAATTATGCGGTTTCATGGTTAGGAAGAAAAAAAATCACCATCAAAATAGGTATTTTCCCAGAGATATCTTTCTTATTTCAAAAACTTCCTATCATCATCCCAGATAAAACTCTGGCAGGAATACAAAGAACATTAGAACTTATATGAAATTTAAAGCAAGTGAAGATACTTGGTATGCACCCATTAAACAGGATGGATTAGCTGTTCCAATTTATATAGTAATATCAAGCCAGACAACTCAAAGTAATAGATCCACTCAGTCCAACTCTAATCCACCCAAACACTTGGTTTTTATTCAACAAGGAAATTGTGGTGGTACGTGTTAGCGTACCAGGGTTAAATTTAAAAAAAAAAAAATCACACCCTCCAGAAAGGAATACATATCCCTCTGCAAAGGCTACGCTAGGATTTGAGATAGCACTAGAGGGGAAAAAAATTCCCCCTCACTAATGACACCTTTTGTAAATTATACAAATTTGAATCCAAACCACAAACCACAGTGAAAACAACAAGAGTTCTGTGGCACTTTAAAGACTAACAAATTTAATTTTTGTAGGCATAAACTTTCGTGAGACTCGGCTCACTTCATCAGCTAGATAGAGGACAAACAAGTACAGTAGAACCACTATTATCCACTCGTCCATTATCCAGCTCTCCATATTAACTAACTTACTAATCATAGAATCATAGACAATTAGAGTTGGAAGCAGGATGGATAAAAATCAATGATTTTTCTTTTAATTTAAAAAATTGGATTTTTAAAAATTTTTTTAAATCAATACTAAATTTCTCTCGTTTAAAAAATAACAGTTACAATTATATCTCATCACAAACATGTTAAACCTACACTTAAGTCTCATAAAAATGAATTAATTGCTCTAGTCTGTCCAGCTTAACTACCAGCTCTTGCTTCTTAAAAGTTCTGGGCTTTCAGTTTCTGTTTCTCAGCAGACTAAGGTCACATGTGCAAAGACAGACACAGGCTAGATAGGATTGTTGTTGTTCTGTGCTTATGAGGTGGTAGAGCTGGACCAAGCAAAGCAGAATAGTTAGCTAAGACACTGTCTTAAAGACAGAGACAAAGGACGGAGGCAGAATAGAAAGGAACAGTGGCATGGACTGGAAAGAAAAAGGGAAGACACCCAAGTATTCAGTACAGAAAGCTGCAAGTAAGAGAAATCTAGAGTTGCCAGTTGCCACTGGGTGTCATTTTCTTATTTTATATTACATAATACATGCCCCTTATTTTGGAACATCATGGCCGCAGACCATAATGGTGATGCCAAAAAACCCATTCCCTATTTTACTTCAGCATAACTCAGCTTTCCCAAGGGAACCCTATCCTACATTTGTTTTCTCAAAAACCAGAAGTGCCAGTGAGGATCAGCAAATTCCAACAAGACATCACAGATGAAAAGATACAGTGCCTGAGAAGGAACTTGAACCATGTGCAAGAAATACTGAGGGGAAATTTGCCAGTTTAAGCCTTGATGGGTAGAGCAATGTACAGTAAAGTCCAGTAATATATGCCTGTGACACAACAGAAAATGGGGTTGCATATCTTTCAGAAACAATAGCTACATCGGGAAATGCCCACACAACAGAATATTTAAAAGAAGTGGCAGTGAAAGCTGTAATAAACTGTGAACAAAAATTCAACTGTCACGTGCAGTTTTGTCAGACAATGCTGCAAACGTGGCAAAGATGAGAAAATACTTAGAAGAAGAAACAGAAGGATGCTCCTTAATAACAGATGGCTGCAGTGCCCATTTAATGCATCTTTTAGCCAAAGACTTAAGTACCTCTTCTCCAAGAATAAAAGAAAATGTTCAAGTCGCAAAATACTTCCGTAACAACCATATTTCTTCAGCTTCACTGAAGAGAGCAGGAGGATCCAAACTAATTCTCCCTCAAGATGTTCGATGGAATAATACATTCTTTTAACATTTGGTATATTTCTTTTAGTAAATTAACTAGGATTAACTTTATTCCCAAACAGCCTTTTCTATAGAGCAGTAAGTAAACCACTACTGGCAAACACTGAGCTATACACTGGACAATGAATGCCTGCTCACTCAGCAAACAGGCCATTTGATTTTCAGTAGCACTTAGTCAACTTCCAGGCTCATTAGAACTACCTGCAGGCCTGTTACATGATGGGGCAAAAAAAAAAAAAAAACCACACCCAATAAATCCTGTGTCAATCCTGATTATTCTGCATAGCAAATCATATTTCTAAGTTTCAATGTCCAGATTTAATATTTTGGCCCATTTTTGCATAGTATCACTCCACCTCCTGATCACTGATTTAACGGTCGTCTGCCTCAACTTGTAATAAGTTGCAAGAAACACAAACAGTTTCTGCCAAAAAAAGAAAATGAAGTGAGAATGTACACGCGTGCACATATACTGTATGAAATGCAAGTGTAATTGAATGTATCCACACAGAAGCATTAGTCAAATCACATTTAGTAGCAAAAGAATCAACTCTCTAACTCAAAGAGGTGCAGGAATCACAGTAACTGTCTGGTTCCCATACAAGAGGAAAGTTATTGGGAGGGGGATAGCATTAATTAAAATTCTTGCTGGCTGATTCCTATCCAACATGATACAAAGGACATAAATTTAGTGCCAAATCCCAAATCAATTTTAAAATATTACACAGTCATAAATACCTCAGCATCTAGTGAATGAGCTGGTAGAAGAGTGATTTGATTGACTGCCACACAGGTGATATGCAGAAGATTTCAGCGTGATCTTGTTTATTTATTTTTTTTTTAAACTTGGGTATTTGTTTTAGTTTTATTACACTATATTCCCCTTTACTTAAGAACCCTTTACAACATTTTCTAATCTGACATTTTTCAGAGAGTTTATAAATCCCTGGCACAAAAGGAAAATTAGCTCTAAAATGTTACAATATAACAAATCTATGCCCAGCTTTTTCATAATCATTTCACTAATTTAGTAATTATTTCATTTGTGGTAGCACCCAATGATTTTAATCAAGGATTAAGGCTCCGTACTGTATCGGATACTTACAAATAAGTCCCTGCTCCAGAGACCTCACAGTTTATGTTTTTGACAAAAAAGCAACAGATGAACAAATAGATAAATGGCTTCTGGGGAGTAAACATAAGTTAGTAGTCTCAGATTGCTGCCAGCCTATGCTTTCTATAAAAGTTTAATAGATTCAAACTCTTACTGTTTAAGATTTGTAATTTGAGGCTGATATCCATAAACGCAGCAGCTCCAGATTCAGCTGAACGTGTTTTAGGCCTCCAATCGATTTTTTAAAAATGATAGGCTACTCAAAGTTTTTTGTTTGGAGTGTTTTGTTTTGAAGACAGTTTTCTATAGTTGGCTACAGGAGAATATTCAGAAAACTTGGAGAATTTAGTTACCTTCAGCATCTGACTGATCGAGGATTTACAATATTCAGGAAATAGTAATATCTAGCTTTGAGACTTTGATTCCCATGTATTTATCTTTTGCTATTTTTTATTTTAGATGGTTCCCAAAAATGATTTAATAAGCAAAACTTCTAACATAGCAGGGTTTTTTTAATACAAGTCTGAGCTATTCTAACTTGGCTTTTTAATTTTTAAAGATCTTTGGATCATAGAAATAATGCACCTTCTTAGTAAGTTTCTCTTAAAAAAATCAAATGAACATAACCCAATGACAAAATTGACTTAGTCACTAATTAACCAGAGATGTTTCAATTTGGTAATTTGTGCTCAGTGATGCTACTCCAAAACTCATAATGAATTTAAGACTTCCTGTGGCCCAGAACTCGGTTTTTGTTCAAAATACATTTCTTAGGTAAACCGTATCTGCTTATAATGCTAAATACTTTTATTATTTCTACTGGGACTGTTCAACTATCAGAAAAATTGAATCCCACTTTGACTAATCACTAGTAGCAGTTTACTTGGCATCATTTGGTCCGGCTTTTAGTTTCTACTTCTCTCAATGGAATTTGTGGGTATTATTGCCTGTCATCTTCAGGGATCCAATCTGGATCTTATCTGTAGAGTGCTATAAATTTGGGGACCTTATTTTATGGTTCTCCATGCCGTCTTCATTGACAGCGGCAAATTCGCCACCCCCAGATCGATCTATCTGAATCGATTGAGCCGTCAGTGAAGATGCGCTCCATCAATGCGGAAGTCGGCGCACTAAAACCATCCGCTCAAGTGGGACAGCGCGGTGAAGTCGCCGCATAGAAATGGATTTAGGAAGTCAAAGGGAGTTACGCAAGCTACTTTGCATAGCTTGCGTAACTCCCATCAACTGCTGCCAAATTTGAAAGGTAAGTGTAGACCAGCCCTGGGAAGAACTTTTTTCTGCTTCCAGAAATTCAGCAGCTCTCGATGTTGCATGATTCCATCTTTGATATTGACCTTTTGAATGTCAACCAGGTTTTTTTTCCTTTTAATCTGACAAAAGTTAACTGTCACTCACTAGATTTCAGCATTTAACTCTTTTGCCTCTTTCTTTTAATAGCCATAATGGCCCTTCTATTTCTACTATTCATAACTTTAGGGTTATCTGAAGCTCAGCTTTTTAGTTCGTTTACAAAATGAAAATACAAAGGAAGGTCTATGGACCCATGTACAATGCTTCAGTACTACACAGGAAAAATCAGCTCCCCACCCCACCTCCTTAGGCAAAAGCCTAACAGCAGGTCTTGCTTCCATCCCAGCAGGGAAACACACCCCAGACTTAAAGGCATTCCCCAAAGAACATCCTGTCCTTGACCCTAAGACATGCAAATCCAAGGACAAGGAGCTCAGGTACCTCAGCAGACTTGAGCTGTCACAGCAATGAAGAGAGATGAGCTGTTTCAAGCAGCCAAGAACCAAGCTACTAAGCATGTACAATTATGGCCTAAATGACATGGGACTTTCCAGTTTGAGAAATCACATCTCTCCTTCCATCATATTACCAAAAGCCAGGTCAGCAGAGGTGCACAAGCTGATGTTCCCTCAATTTAAAAGAGAAGAAGTTGTTAGCAGGGTGTT
The DNA here is from genome assembly GCF_026122565.2 of Emydura macquarii macquarii. Lineage (NCBI taxonomy): Eukaryota > Metazoa > Chordata > Testudines > Chelidae > Emydura > Emydura macquarii. The sequence goes on along the minus strand of NW_027133607.1, from coordinate 4,871,776 downwards.
ATCTGTAAGCAGCCCTGAACTTTAGAGTTCACTTCTCTCCCTTCAACTTATCCAAAATAGCCCACATATGTCCACCTGCAGGACACACGGCAAACCTCATTTACTTTCAGAGGCTTTGGGAGAGGCGGCGATGGAGTCTGTGCACTGAAGATTGAGATCTATGGCTAAGGTGGCTCCTCCACCTCCTTTTCTTGGCTTCAAGGAAGGAGTCTGCTGAATTTATTTTTGTGTAGTAATTGGCTTGTGTTTTTATATGGAGCAAAAGCAGCTAAAGATCTCAAAAGATTTTGTTTTAGTTAAACACAAAAAATTAATTCAGTTAGCCAAATGGGACTAGAGATTTACCCTCTACATGGGAAAGCAATTAGTCTACACTTGTCTACACTTAAAAGGCTAGAATGGCACTAGGGATGTAAAATACTAAACGTTTAAACAATTAACTGATAAGCATTAGTCTTAACAGTAAGATGTTTATCTGTTAACGGCAGCAGCATTGGCTCAACCAGCAGCACGGGCTCTCTGTCTCCATCATGATGGCCTCGGGCCAGGACTGTGCCAGCTGCGCTGTTGCCCAAGGAGGCTGAGGCCCTGGTGCAGGTGCCGCGGAGCGCCCCACTGCAGAACACCAGGGACCATCCGCTGGGGGTGCTAACCAGGGTCTGACAGGAGGGGGACATAAAATTATATTGATTAAATAGTTATCCAATAATTTTAATAGTTTAAATGGTTACCTTTTGTAACTGATATTTATATCCCTAAGTGGCACAGCTGCACCACTGTAGACACTACTTACGCCGATGGGAAGGGACGGTGGGTAGGTGAAGCACCTCCCCAAGAGGCATTACCGAGGTCATCGAAAGGGTTCTTACATCAGCCTAGCACTGTCTCTGGGGACTTATGTTGGCTTAGGAACAATGCTGAGGGATATGGATTTTTCACACTCCTGACCAATGTAGTTAAACTGAGCTAATTTTCTAGTGCAGACCAAGCCACAGAAAGCAAAAAACAATCACAAATCTAACTTCTGCATCTTCATAGCCACTGATCCCTCAAACAGTCTTCATTCAGCATTCAACCTGCTGACAGCTTATCCCATTATACTTCCATAAATTCAGAAAATTGGACCGATTTCTGTCTAAGTTGCAACCTACATGAGTTTGCATTTTCTTGAGCATCCCTTTGGGTATGCTGCATGACTTGCAAATTTCTTAACTGCAAGAACTGGAATGGGCAAAGCAGATCAAAGATTTGTCATAGCAGCAGCAGCCTATATACTGCAGAATCCAGCTTTGTACTTACCCACAGTTGTTGCAGGTGAAAATGAATAAAGTGAACAGATTAAGGGTTTACTATATGACAGTCATACAAGATATGTTTTCACAAAAAAAAGGGAGCATTTTTACAACAGGATAGCTGATGCATGTTAACTATTCCACTACAAAATCGTAATGGAGACAAGGCACTGTAATTTTTACCATGTGGTAGCTAAGTGAACCCCCACCCATGGTTGCCTATGAAGTAAAAATGACAGTGCCTTGACTACCAGGCTAGTTAATGTGAGTTCCCCCCTCCTCTTAAGCTAACTAACTTTTCTGCAGCAAATACATAGCCACAGACTACTCACCATCAAAAATAGGCTGTATTTGGCTTGCAGAGGGATCATTAATTCTATCTTTAAGAAGAATGTTGATAATTGGAGAGGATTCAGAGAAGAGTCATAAGAACGATTAAAGGATTAGAAAACATGCCTTATAGATAGTGAAACTCAAAGAGCTCAATCTAGCTCATTGAAGAGATAATGGGTGACTTCATCACAACCTAAATATCTACACAGGGAACAGAAATTTGGTAACAGAGCTCTTCAACTTAGCAGATGAAGGGTATGGCAATATTCAATGACGACGCCAGATAAAAGTTTGGGCCGTATTTCTAATCTGAATTTAACAGTGAAGGAAATTAACTATTAGAACAACTTACCAAGGGTTGTGGTAGATTCTCCATCACTGGGGCAATTTTTAAAATCATGTTTGGATGTTTTTACAAAAATATATGCTTTAGTTCAAGCACAACTATTGGACTTGAAGCAGGAATTAATACAAGAAAATCCCATTGCATGTATTATGCAAGAAGTCAGACTAGTCTTTCACAATAGTTCCTTTTGGCCTTAAAAATCCATTCATCTATGAAAAATATCTTTCCCCACTCACCAAAATAAGAAAAATCTACATCAGAAAATCCACTAGAGGAGCAAAGAATTAGTTAATGCCCCCAAAATGTTGACACAAAGGGTCTATCAGACACTCCTTCAGTAATCCACTGTTCCTATTTCTCATCTCCACCAACCCAAAATCCAGTTGGGAAGCACCATATAAATCTGCCCTACCATCCTCACCCCTCAATCATCTTGGACATATGATAACAGGCCTGTGATTTTGTTCATAAATGTTTGTAATACAATGAAAGCTTTAACCATTTCCTCAGCAACTAACTGATATAAAAAAGGAGAGTTAGATGAATTCCAGGATAAAACATCCATAATTTAATTAAAGGAAAATACAGGCAGAATAATTGCAGAATAAGAAATTTAGTTCAAATATATTTCCAAAGTTTTCCATGAAGCAGCAGCACTCACTGTAAGTTGCTAGTGACAACATTTAACAAAAACAAACCTAGCACAATATTTGTTGCTACAGCAACTTCAAGTCCGGAGCTCCCTACAGACTGCCTCTTATAAAACACAAGTACATACCATATGTTACTGTTCCCTTTTAAACTTGTGTTATGACCCAATTATATAGTTCTTTTTTAATTAACAAACCAAGTTTAGCTTTATAGGGAATTTTACAGACCCATTTCTAATTTCTTAAGGATATGAACCAAGACAAATAGGTGGCTTGTATTACTACAGTGTTTTTCGTAAACAAACTCGCTCCTCAGAACAGCAGAGCTTGTGCTCACATTTTGCATTACTGTTAAGAGGTTTCCCAAGATCACCTTCAAAGTAAATTCCTCACTAGTTTTCTTTTCATGGATGCAAATAAATGTAATGCAAGTTATGTAGCTTCAAAGCTGTGATGCACTATTAACCCCATTTACAAAGCTTGTGTTTTATTTTTAAAGAATTAATCAGATTAATGAAGTTTTACATTTTTGTGTCAAGCTCTGAATAAAGATGAACACAGTATAGAAGTTAGACAAAGGAATAACTAGTGTAACTCCAGTTGGTAAAAGTCAGGAATAACACCAGCAAGAGAGGAGAATTCAGCCCCTAGAGTCTTTTTTGACCTAAGCTCTATCTGTTTACATTCTCTTAATAGTTCTCTTACATTCTCTACTAATAGTTAGGGTCAATACAGAGGCATATGCCATATTTAAAATACAACAAGACTGTCCAAGTTATGCATTTCCATTCTTGTATTTCATCTATGAGGAAATGATCTCTTGGTGCTGCCAGAAAATCTGAGCAAAGCAATAGATAGCATATGTCTGTGTGACTCTCCAGTTATTCTTTGTAGAATTTTGGAAAATCTCCAAAGTAGTTGGTCAACTGTCAAACAAAAATATCCATAACGTATGTTTTTAATGAAAGTTAAGAATTTTAAGACATTCAGCAGTGATTCTGCAATATTGTAGCATCATTCTTACATAAGCATCACAATACTATTAACATTTCACTACAGAGGAAGTTGTGAATTCCTGCTTTCATAAATTTGATTTAAGAGCTGTTCATTTGTATACAATCTCTGTGCCATAACCACACCTGTTAACATGTACCATCCTTATAACTTCACAACGTTATTCCTCCCCATGTTGACCTGGCATTTATCAACAATGGATTTTCATTTGCCATAATGTTGTCATTCAGCTAGCTTTACTCGATACTCTGAGGTTCCTCACACATTTCTAATCTTGAATATCCTAAGGAATATTATTTTACAACAGCATACAAAAGCCCTAATAGGGATCGCAGTCCCACTGCACAAGGCGATATACAGAGCTACGAGTCCCTGCCTCGATGAGTCTCAATCTAGAACTCAACCTGTGAGCACTGATGGTCTCAACTTGGACAGAATTGATAAAGGAATTTAACAGCTGGACTATAGTATAACTGTTAGTCTTTAAGTATCAGTAACTATTTCCTTTTGTAGAAACATGCTTCATTAATATTACATCAACTGGAAAGATCGAGAACATTTAAGTAGGAATATAGTTAACTTTTTACATAATTTTTGCAGAAAAGACTAGTTTGAACAGTATTATATCAATAATTAATGGATTTGTAACACCAGAAGGGACCCACGTATTCTGGCCTCCTGTACGACAGAGGTCACAGAATATCCCCACTGTAATTCCTGCATCAAGATCAATAAATTGTGATTAAACTAGAGCATACATTCTAGTTTCACTGATGAAGTCCAACACCAGGTTAACTGTGTCAGTGCCACCTTCTTCAAGCTGCAACAATGTGTCTGAAAACCAGAGACCTTCAAAAGTCAATGAAGGTCCTGGTTTATAAGGCTGTCGTGTTGACTATCCTCTACTGCAGCGAAACCTGGACCGTCTCCCGATGCCACATTAAGACCCTTGAGAGCACCCACCAGCGGTGCTTGCATCAAATTCTGGGGATTAAATAGGAGGACCACCAGACCAGCATGAGCATCCTCCACGAAACTGTGTCCACCAGCATCGAAGCCTTGCTTCCGAGAAATCAAGTCTGATGGACCGGCCACTACATACGGATGCCTGAGAACCGCCTCCCTCGCCAGGTTCTCTTCTCCCAGCTCTCCACTGGCCAATGCTCAAAGGCCAGCCAAAGGAAGCAGTACAAGGACATGTTCAAGGTCACCCGTAAGCATAGAGGCATTGACACCAACAACTGGGAGGAGCAAGTTGCTGACTGCTCAGCGTGGCACCACCTGGTCCATCAAGATGTGCGCCACTTCACAGCCAATGACAACACTGAGGCGGAAGAAGGAGAAGGACACTAACCCAGGGCTGCTAATCCTACTCCCCCGCGGAACAACATGCCCCCACTGCCAAAGATTGTATGCATCAAGAATCGGGCTCCTGAGTCATCCGAAGATGCATCACCAAGCCTAACGGACATCATCCTTGACTCTGAAGTACTGATGACGACACTGTTAAGTACCCATCACGCGGGGGGGAGGGAAGGGGGGGGAGGAAGGGGAGGGGCGGAGAGAGAAGAAGAGCTACCATTTCTCCAGGTTTAAAACAATCTTATCTGGGGATATTTTTAAGAGCTTCCTGTATCATTTACCAGTGTTCAGAGAGGATCACATGCATGTAAAAAGACCAAAAATATATGGTTTAGTAGCAATAATGAAATAGCATTCTGAGAGTGGGTTGCTGATAGGAAGGATGACCATGAAGGTAGTGTCAATCAGCTATTGACTATCCTAAAAGGTAGAAATCATTGGCCAGCCACACTGGTCATGAGTTCACAGAAGTGACAAACCTGCTTATTTTCCAGGAGGAGTCTATTCTAATGGTGTAGAAATTTCTTTCTACATTTGGATTACTTCATCCTAATCTGAGAAACCAAATCGATATAGACAAAGCAGAAGAAAAAACAGTCTTCCTTTGCTAAAACAATGAACAAAAACAAGGTGGAAGTTTAAAGATAAATAAAGGTCTAATAAATCAGAATTATAACACTTGCTAATTTGTATTACTTAACAAAAGTCTCTGAAGAAGTGTAATTTAGTAAAAAATTACTGATTAAACAAGGGAAGTACGTTACCACACAGTATCATAACCTTTTAAGCAGTTAGTTTACACTTTTAATATATCAAATAGATAAAGACTGTTAGATAGGAGTTAAAATTTTGTTTCTAAAGCATATATATTGATTTGACTTGAAGTCAGTACACCCCAAGTACGAAGCTAACAGTGTTATAGCCACACAGTTAAGCGGAACACCAAACTGCATTAGCTAGGCTGATTCAATTAAGAGTATTTGAGGGGTATATTTTCCTAAAACCCTTCCCTATTTCCAGTTTCTTTTTAACTTCAGCTTTCGCCTCTGTTAATACTATGTAAATATGTACATTTGCATCAACACATCTAATTTCCAAGGTTTCATTACTTTTTAAAATTTATGCAAAAATACAGTTCCTCTGGTGACCCCCTTTTTCTCCAGGCCATTCACTTCTCAAGGTGCACCCCACTACCATCTGCCTTCAGATGTTCACATCTGTTAAAGCAAAGTAAGATGTCCATAGTAGGGTTCCTGAGATATTGCTTTTGCTGCTGTTTTCTTACTTGCAGAGAGAACTTGCACTTTCCATAGGCCAATTCCCAAGGCGACTGGGACACATGCACCACTTGCTCAGAGGTAGGAGAGGCACTATGGTTCTGCACTCCTCAAAGTCCTTTTTCAGATAATTAATTAAAATAAACACCAGAACATCAAATTCTCTCAGGCCTCCTGCTTCCAATAGACAAATAGCAGAAGTTTTAACAATCAGGTCCGCCATATGTAATTGATCCCTTTTCCTTCTGGCTAATGAAAGATCTTCTGGGACCCCAGCAAACAGACTGCAAATACTTCCTTCAAAGAGAAAATGTCTCACACCCTTAAGCAACTCTAGTCCAACTAGTCAAAGAAATTAGTACTGTGCATAGGTGACCTTGACTAATTACCACCTTGTGTTAAGCCTCTCCTTGCTATGCTATTTTCTTGATTAGCTTGCTTAGTCCCAGCTCCACTTAGCATCTGCCATGGTCTTGAATCCATCTCAGTCGGGATTCAGGCCAAGGAAATTGTTGCCCTTGTAGAGGACATCCTCCTGTCCACAGAAATACATACTTAGACCTATATATGGCGTTCAACTCATCTGATGACCATCACCATTCTCCTATCTCCCTTCAAGAAACTACAAGCATACATCCTAAAATTGTCTGAATCTTCTCTTAGACCACCCCAGAGAGATGTGATGGGGAACTGTTCCTACACTCCCACAGCATTCATCTACCAAGTCCTGCAAAGTTCTACCCTGTCCCCCATCTTATTCCAGAAACTGTAATACTTGGGAAACTGGCAATACACTACAGTCTAAAACGTCAGCAATATGAACACAATACGCAGCTCAACACTTCCTTCGAGTCAGATGTAAGCGGCACTATTTCCTAGACTTCCCAATGCCTTGAGAAGACCCACCACCTAGATTACCCAGGTAAGGCTGTTAGGTAAAGGGAAACACTTTGAAGAAAATGTTTACTCCATAACATCCCGTTCTATCAAAGGCATGGGCCCACTGAGAATGAAATGTTTGCAGCTTTTGTTTGCAAACTCTCCAGTGCTTTTATTTGGTTATTCCAAGGAGGGGAGAGGGCAAAGAGGTGCGAGCAGTGGGCAGGGGAGCAGAGCAGGAGGGGGCAGAGCAGAAGCGGGCAGGGCAGGCAGGCCCCTCCTACTGCTGCAGTCCCAATGGAAATCTGGTTTCACCTAATTAACAAGGAACTGGAACTACTTAAGGAAAGTCCAAAAACAAGCTTCAGGACCTTTTCATACTTAGTCATGGCTGATCAAAAAATCAATCATTGAGTCCAGAACAGGAAGAAAAAGCTGATTTGTGAGCAATGGAATGTAAGTGAGTTCCTCCTTTCACCTTCTACCATTTAAAATTAAGATACAAATTTCTACTCTAAATCTAAGAAGAAACTTGTCACATTAGTTGTTTAGAAAATTGTGGAAGTATAATCTGAGCAAACAGAACTGCAGAATTCAGAATGTTATCAGTTTTCAAAAAAGAAAATGGCATGCCAGTCCAGCCAGCTCAGAGTAAATCAAATATGTTCTTATCACTTTTACAAACATTTGATCAAAACAGTCAGTTTGGATTGTGAAGAAGCAAACATAAGGGTAAATATAAGAATGGTAGATACCAGTTTACTCAAGAGAATTCCACAACAAAAAATTTAAAATTCTGCATATTTTGTCAAAACAACAATGTAATCACACCAGTTTTAATTATTTTGGTAATTTATTTCAAAATACCCATCAGCAAGTATGTCTGTAACACCACAGACAACAAAAAAGATTGAGGAAATGTTCTTGACAATTAGATTCCTTACTAGGCATATTAATACAGAACTTTATAATAATTAATTTAAACAACAACACAAATGTATTTCCTGCACCCCTCAGAAGTGGTGGAAAGGCTCATGGGAGCTGAGGCCGAGAGAAGTAATTGCTGGGAAGGAGCCTTAGAGTGAACTTGGAGGATTGTTGGGTGTAGGTGAGAGAAGTATGAAACAGGTTGAGGGGAGGGGAACTGGTAGGGAGCTGGGAAGCCTTCCCCATGCAGACCCTGGCTGATCCCTAGTCTCTCCCATTTAGTCAGGCACATCTGCCCGTCCCCATGTGGCCCTACACCCCTACTCCCATTCAGCCCCTGTCCCAGTCTGTCCCCCCCACAGCCCTTCTGAACCACAGTCTGTGTGACCCCAGCAGCCCCATGTGCCCCAATCGGTCTGTCTCCCCCACCTACCATGCTGCCTCACCTGGCCAGGTGCTGTGAAGAACGCAGACACTGCCCCCTACCTATTCATGGCTGGCTGATATGGCTGGTAAGCCAGCTGCCCTCTGTTCTTGATCCACATCAGCCCCCGGTGCACGAAAGGTGTAACTGTAGTGCCTCTCCAGCAGAATGTATTTTCTGCGGAGAAAAAAAAAATCTGTGGGGGACATGAATTCTGCGCATGCACAGTGATGCAGTATTCCCCCAGGAGTAAAACAATTCTGGACAATGTGTCTTTTTCTGTCTGAGGAATATATATGCTTAAGGAGTGAAACATAGTACACCTTTTCTGTCTCACTTAATAAAATCTGAGGGGAATTTCCCAGTTTTATCATTTTACAGAAAAAATATGGAATTTTTATGTGAGGAAAAATGTCACAACAAACCTATCAGCAACATGAGACAGTCCTTTCTTCCCAGGGTCTGAGTCTGCCAACTCCTTGGCAATGTCAGTGACTCAGCGAGCAAGACATGGAAGTCGAGTTTTACTTTGTGTCTTGCAGGTATCAAGCTACTCCAGCACCATAAAATGACGACTAAACTAGATATTATTCTGAGGTTCAGGCTGCTATGTGCTAGAAAGACAGCCCCAGTGGAATGCCCTTATGGGGCATTAAAAGGTACCAGTGCCCATCCCCTTCTTTCCACCTACTGCATCTAATGCACACTAACGTGTACACACTTAAAAAGAATTTTCAACATATCCAGAACAGGTCAGTAGTGACCAAAGTAATTACAATCAGATGGTTGTTTCTGTGGTTTATGCAAAATGAGTTGGTAGTCCTCAATGCCATTTGCACCTTGCTGGTATTTTAGTCCACGCTGTTTCACACTCTCCCCTAGCAGTTCATATAGATGAACAATATGGAGAGGCAGGCGAGGGCTCTGAAAGTGAAGGATCAGGTACTCATCACAACTCTCCAGGAGCAGCCTCATTCAGTTGAGACAGCACTGAGATGATTTCAGTCTATCTTGCTAATCTCTGCCACATCTGACGCAGGGCAGCAGAATTCCATCATTGATCTTATCAAATCCTACGAAGTGGTCAAGCAATGACAATATGAATTTGTTCTAGAATCAATTTTCCTGGCAACAGCTCATAACTTTCCCACGAACCACCAATGTCAATGACATGATTTGGGGATTCTTGACACCCTCACTGTTGCTCAAGGAGTTCTGAATAGTAGCAGCAAAACTGCCTTGAACATCAACTTCATTTGAGTGCTTGGGAAACTCAGGAACAGCTTTAAAAGATGCTGGAGCTGTCCTGCAAATACAAGAAGGAAGTATTTCCTTGGGTGAAGGGGTCTCTACAAACACAGGAACTTTTTAAAACACTTTTTTTAAAAAGTCTAAATTCAGATTCCGCAATAACTAATAGATTAACAATCACCAACCTTCACAAAAAAAACAAAAAACTCTCCCCAGAGACATTGTCCCTTTTGTCACTGCCAGGCAGATGAGTGGACTGCCAAGTGCTGGCTGTACTTTCAGCCTTTTGGCCCCATCCCCATATTAACAGAATGCAACCAGAAAGTTATCTGAATGCTACCTGTAAGTATTTGGGTAATATTCTGGGAGAAAACTAGAATCCTGTTAACCGTTTAAAAAGTAAACTTCAGTTTCCAGCCTACATTTTATCTGCTTACCAGTTTAAGTCCAGATCCCCACCAGCATTTAAACAGCTGTTGCTTGCAGGGCTCTGGCTGGCCAGCAGGGACAAGGATTTTGCATTTCATAATTTTGTTTTACATTTAAAATCATGCTCTTGAGTACCCAAGGTGAGTGCCTAAATCATGTTTTTTCTTAGCAGAATCTATGAGAAATGGACAGAAGAAACCCTGTCTACACTAGTACTTTGCCACCACACCACAACTGTAGCAAAGCCTGGTTCTGCTCCCAGTAACAGGGCTAATATTCATTTTGGGGAAACCAGAAGCCTACATTAATTCTATCTATAACACAATAGTACCCACTCTTCAAGCATGCCCCATTATGGTTCAAATAATTCAGACTTACGGCGTAGGCGGGATTGAACCATGTTTTAACTGTGGGCCCCAGCAATATTTCTGGACCATGATTTGGTCTGGTCCTGTCTATTTTTAAAACAAGCCAAGTTTTAACTGTGTGATGGTATACATCTCATAACTGCATCATCTCCACTCCCAGAAGATTAATTCAAAATTTCAATCCTCTTTCCCATGGTGTTTGCACTTAACATTTCTCCATTTAAAGAGTGGCTGAATACACTAGCCTGCAATCAAGAGAAAGGACTGCCCCCCTTGCCTTTACATTTGGTATCATGTTTAAGCTAGGTCTCCAAACATAGCAGTTAGTGTAAAATCAAGTGAGGGTTTTTAGTGCATTTCCATTATGATCATTCTCAGCCCAACTATTCAATATTTATCAATGATCTAGAAGAAAATATGCAAATTTTAACAACAATGATTTTATACAACAAAAAATTACTAAGGTGGAGAATAACTGTGAGGACATGTCATCAATACAGATTCATCCAGATGGGCACACTGAAACATACATTTAAATACAGTTAAATGCAAGATCACGCATCCACAAACAAGTCATGTTTACAGGATGGGAGACTGTATCCTGAAGAGTAGGAACTTGGTAAAAGACTTAGTTAGATCAGCATTGTGGATAACCATCTAAACAAGAACACCTGATGAGATGCTGTGGCAAAGTGGGCTAACAGGATGCTCGACTGTATAAGCAGAATTATTGAGTATTTACCTTTGTAAATAGCACTGGTGAGACCAATACTGGAATACTATGTCCAGTTCTGGTACCAGCCCTGATGCTTCTCCAATTTTGAACATCTTTTTTTTAAAGCAAACAGCTGCAAGAACAATTTGAGGTCTGGAAAATAAGCCTTAGGAAGAGCTTAGTCTATGTAGCTTCTCAAAGGGAAAGCGAAGAGATGACTTGATGAGGGCCTAGGAGTATATACACAGGGACGATATCGGACACTAAAGGAATCCAAATGAGCAAAGGCATAACCAAAATCAATGGCTGGAAGTTTAAGTAAAAAAAAATTTAAACTGGAAGTAAAACACACTTTTTTTTTAAAAGCAGGAGTAAAGGTAATCAACCAATGGAATAGATGGAGAGGATGAAGCAGCTCCATCATTTGTAACTCAAGGCTGGATGTCAGCCTAGAAGATGCGCTCTGGTCCAACCAGAAGTTAATGGCCTGAGTCATGCCGGTGGCCAGCTGGCTTCCAGGTAAGTGCACTTTACAGCGAACCAGGACGGCCCCTCTGTCCTTCACAGCCATGAAAATCCAAAGCCAGACCGGTACAAGGAGCGCACCACTCGGAACAGACGCAGGCCGTGCTTTCGGGGTGTCCCTGACCAACTTTCTAAGCGTTACTATCAACAGCGATTGCGGACAACCCGGGGAGGGCTGCCGCACTTCACAGACCCACACATTGGATTTCGGCCGGCACACGCTGCAAGCCACGTCCTCAGCTGCCGGAACCGGGGTGCGGGGTGACCTGGATCCGCACCGACCGGTCTCCCCGCTCCCGGATCCTGCCGCTCGGTGACATCGGGGAAAGGCGACTTCGAGCTACTCCCCCCCCCCCCCCCCCCCGCCATCCAACCTTCCACTCCACCCACACCCCACACCCCACCACACCACACCACACCGCCCTCAGCCCGAGCGAGAGGAACCCGCCAGCTGCCCAGGGCCGAGCCTGGAGCCGCCAGACCGGGCAGGGCACGCCGGCAGCTCAGAGGGCCAAGGCGGCCGAGGCGGGAGCGGCGAGAGCCCAGCGCAGCGAGGCGGCAGCCCCGGGCTCGCCCCCGGCCGGGTCACTCGGGCGGGCCGAAAACAGGAGCCGGGCCCGCCCGCCCGTCAAAGCGCGTTTCCCCCAGGCCAGCGGCGGCAGCGCCCGCCCGCACCCACCCCGCTGCCCGGCCGCGCCAGCCCCGGCCCCGCCGCCGCCGCCCCCCGGCGGCCCCGCGCAGGCCCAGAGCCGCGAGCGCTGCAGCGGGGCGCGGACGCCGCGCTCGGCCCCGGCCCCGGGCCGGTCACTCACTCGGGCAGGTAGGTGGAGGAGAAGCTGCTCCAGCGGTGCAGGGTGTAGCCCAGCACCCGGCTCTCGGGCCCGGCCGGAGCCGCGGGCCCCGCCGCCGCCGCCGCCATCTTGTCAGCAGCAGCAGCAGCAGCAGAGGACGAGGGGGGGAGGGGGAGGCGGGGCAGCCGCTCTTAAAGGGGCCGCCGCCCTCCGGAGCCAGCGGGGAGCCGGCCCGGCTGAGGGGCGAAGGGAGATCCCTCGACTGGCCAGGCCGCCTGTCTGTCTGTCTGTCTGTCTGTCACTGCAGAGGGAGAGAGAGACAAGCGGACACCAACTGCAGAGTAGCAGACAGACACACACTGCGGACAGCTGACAGACAGACATGACAGACAGGCAGATACCGCAGACAGACATGACAGGCAGAGACTGCGGAAAGACGGTCAGACAGACAGACAGACTCTCATTGCAGACAGACAGGCAGACCCTGCGCTGCACCTTGCAGAGGGACAGACAGACCTGCACTGCAGACAATCAGACAGACATTGCAGACACACCGCAGACAGACAGGCAGACATTGCAGACAGACCTGCGCTGCAGACAGACAGACATTGCAGACACACCGCAGACAAACATTGCAGACACTGCAGCGAGACAGACATTGCAGACACACTGCAGACAGACAGGCAGACAATGCAAACAAGCAGACAGACATTACAGGCAAGCAGTTCAGGGAGTCCAGCCTCCCCTGTCTCTCCCTCTCTCTAGCTATTTATATTGTGCTCTGGCAGCTGAGCACCCGTAGTATGAGGACAGAATTGAACCCTTGTCCACCCGCACAGACAGACGGATAAGGGGGGCTCACAGACGTGCTGAGATCCAAGCCCAGTGGTTCCCCGGCTGGCCGAGCTGGGCTCCATCCCTGGGCTGCAGTGTGATGGCATGTCTGCCAGGAGCCCCGGCAATAGAGCGAGGACCTGCCTGGCACTGGACAGCAAAGAAGTGGATACAAAAAATAAACTACACAAACAGGGCTTTGTCCCTTACGATCATTTGTCATCACCCATTGCTGGTTCATGGCTACTTGTCATGCCATCTCATTTTTTTTCGCCTGTTATCACAGATGTGAGAGAAGGAAAGGCTTGTTGAACCATCAAGTCCATCTCCCCTTGGCCGCTGCAAGACTGCTCCCTACAATGCATTTGATAGTGTCTTGTCTAAGATCGCTAGGGCAGGGTCCTTCTTTTTGTTCAGTGTTTGTACAGTGCCTAGCACAATGGGGTTCTGGTCCATGACTGGGTCTCCTACATGCTACTGCAGTACCAATAAATAATCATTTTTAAAGTCCCATATGATGTGGTTTCTAGTAGACTATTCTACAGCCTAATGCACCTCAATGGCAGAGTGATATTCAGCCTAATTTTCATTTCTTAATTTCATCTGATTCCTCTATCCACTGGTACCAAACCAAATAATTCCTCTCCATCCCTAGTCATCACTTAGCCAAGTTAGACGTACTCAGTTCTTTTATTCTTTGCTGAGAAGTCAGTCCCTCCAGTGCCAAGATCGTTTTTTTATTCATCTTCCCTAAATTCCCTCCAGTTTTTCAATGTTATTAACAGTATTTATTATTTGTATTACCATAGTGCCTAGGACCCTAATCATGGACTAAGATCCCATTGTGCTAGGCACTGTACAAACAAAACAAAAAGGACATTCCCTACCCCAAGGAACTTACAATCTCTTTCTGGTAATGTGCTGCCTAGAAGTGAATAGATTGTTTTAGGTAGGGTCACTCCACGGCCCTTTAGGGAAGACCTTTTTACTTCTCTGCTCTTGACTGTCATCTTCTCATAAGGAGTCCACCTCAGCTTTGGCCTTTTTCTTGTGACCATATCACCACTGCAAATTCGTAGCTAACTTGCTACTCACCATTACCACTTTGCAGGTTTCCCCCTTCCATTAAATATCTGTATTTCAAATCCTCCTCCCCCCAGCAGTTGAAGCTAGACAAATTGAACCTGGAAATAAGGTGTACATTTTTAACGGTGGGAGTAATTAATCATTGGAACAATTTACCAAGGGTTGTTATGGTTTCTCCATCACTGACAATTTTTAAATCAAGATTGGGTGTTTCTCTAAAAGACCTGCTCTAAGAATTATTTTGAGGAAGTTCTATGGCCTGTGGTATTAGAAGGTCAAACTAGATGATCACAATGGTCCCTTCTGGCCTTGGAATCGATGAAAACAAATTATCTTGCATTTTTCCAAATTGAATTTAACTGCATTGTTCATTGAATTTCTGTCCATTTATCTAATTCACCTTTGTATAATTTCTGAGTGCTGTCCACACTTCCAGTTTAGAGTCTTCTGCAAATATCATACGTGTGCAGAGTTAGGACTGCAGGATGTTTTCTAGAGTTAGAAGGACATGGTGATACGATCTATCTAGTACTTATATGACCCATAGCCCTGTCTGAGTGTCTCACAATCATGACTGGATTTTATCCTCATAACATCCTGTGATAGGGTGCTGGGAGAAACCAGACTGATTCAGCCCCCTGCCCTGCAAGCCCCCCCTCACCCTCCCAGCAACCTCCTCCGCACACCCCAAACCACGCCACAGGCACATCTCCACAAGCTCGAGCTCCACACTCTCCATTTCCTCGCCCTCATGTCCCGTCCTGATACCAAGTGGCGGGACCTCTTACCACCTGTCGAGGGCGAGGAACCCTGGTGGACCAGTCTGTACTCCACCTTGGTTCCATGGCCTGCCAGAGATATTGGCAGGCGGCTCCTTCATGGAGCCGTGAGCACAGGCGTGTACCTGGTGCGGTTCACCCTCCATCCTGAAGCCTGTCCCTTTTGCAGTGCAAGGGGGACCCTGGCACATATCTATCTGGAGTGCACCAGGTTGCAGCCCCGGTTCTGGCTGCACCTCTCCCCACACCTTCTGATCTACGCACACCCCATCCATGGCTCCACAGAGTCACAGGACCTCCTCACCAACCTCCTCCTCACCTTGGCCAAGGTGGCCATCTACAATACCAGGGAAAAGAGGTTGGTTGAGGAGATGCTCTCCGACTGTGGGGCCTACTTCCATTCCTCTGTCTGATCACGTCTCCGAGCAGAGTTCCTCTGGGCCGCGTCCGCTGACTCCTTGGCTACTTTTGAGGAGCAGTGGGCGCTGTCCGGGATTCTCTACTCAGTGTCCCCTTCAGGTTCCCTCCGTTCAGCCCTTTGACCTCCCGCCCATCCCTGTTTTTCATATTTGTTGTCCCCTGTAATTAGTTGAGTTCCCAGGTTCAGTAGCTCCTCCCCTTAGACTGGGGAAGGGGCTTTGAGCTGTGTCCCGGTACCCAAATAGTACTGGAGCCCTGACTGAGGGGAATTGGAACAGGTTGAGGACGCCTGCACAGGGTGGAGTGATGAGGAGCAGCTGCCGGCTCATTAGCCAGGCACTAGAAAGACTCCCAGAAAGGCTTTGTAGAGGGGGGCAAAGGGCTAGAAAAGGAAGGAGCCGTAGGAGGAGGGTGAGCGTCCCTTGAACAGGGGGGCTGTTAGGCTGGACTGTGTCTGGAGCGACGGTGGTGGGTAACAAGATGTAAATAAAGAGCACTGGGGGGAACACAAAGCTGATGTCTGCAAGTGGTTTGTGGGCGCAGAGGACGTGAGCAGTGGGGGGGGGGGGCTGTGTGAACCCGTTACACATCCCCATTTTACCCAGGTTTCTTGAGTTCCACTTCAATACCTTATCCACTAGACCATCCTTCCTATGTTGACTCTTCTCGTCCATGTGCTGCAATATATTTCAAGTAGATACCACAGTGAGGAGTACATGGTGGGGGTGAATTCATTCTTGCTTTCTCTTCCGGCGGAGACGGCTGCAGCCTCAGATGAAGGAGTCTTTGTTCCTCGAGTAAGTTCTTTGGATGTGATGGTGGAGACAGATGCAGAAGTTACTGTGCACTGACTGGTGGATCCTGTGGCGCTATCAGCTGTTATGAGCCTTGTTTCTGTGTTGCTCCAGGGCTGTGACCCAGGCTGAAGGTACCTGTAGGGATGCTGACGTGGGAACTGCACTGGGGTGTGGGGAAGGATTTGGGGTGAAGAGACAGGCAATAGGAGAATGGGTTCAAAAGGAAAAAGAGTCTGTTGGGGCTGCTGCTGTTGGGGAGCAGCTGCCAGAGGGACCCCCTGGTAAGGAGGCAGTGGAACTAGGTCCCCTTACTCAGAGAAAGGATTTGCAGGGCGTGTCCTCCATTTCAGACTCTGCAGGTGGTCTCGGAGGGGCAGGAATCCAGTGGTGCTTTGCCACAGTTGAGCTGTATCAGTAATGCAGGGCTAAAGCACAGTTTAGCAGCCAAATCTGTGGCTCCCCCTTCCTCTGTAGGTGGACAGGGGATAGCAGTGGGATCTGCTCTGTTGCACTTTCAGGGACTCCACCCAGGCGATTTCTAGGGGTATGAGTCCACCGGAGGGAAAAGTGGCCCCTAGAGGCATTGTTTAGAATCTGAAATGGAGGCTTTTGTTTTTCTTAACCCTGAGGTTCTCAGCAACATTAAGGGAAGCCCCAGTGCTGATGGGGGATCACAAAGGCCTGTCATGAATAAGCAGCTGAGGAATACCAGGAGTCTGTTTCCAGCCCTTGCTCTCCTGATTGGTGGCCTACCACAAAATCTCATGTTTCAGTCACAGCTGGTCAGGATGGGGCTTCAGGGCAAGACACCTCACAATGGAAGCATTATCCTAGGATGATGACATAGGCAGAGATACGTGATTCAACTAAGCTACACAGGGGACATGGGCAAATGTCCCACCAGGGATTTTGTTGTTGGGACTCTTGTTAAAATCATTAGGATTCTCGCCTGCACAACTGAAAGCTGTGATTCACCTGCCAGGTGGCAGAGACTTCGACGACAAGCTTTTACTCTTTGTGGAATTTTGCTGGGACTGGGAGTGGTTTGGAATTAGGAAGGAGACTGGGGTTTGGGTTGATATAGTACCCAATTCTTTATCCAGCCTGCTGTTGAGGCTGTGACTGTTTTCTTCCGCAATGTAAACATACATGAAGTGGACCTTCTTCATTGGGTTTCATGTTATGCCAAAGTGTGCAGTCCCCAGTAAAAAAATTGTGATTGATTTTGGCTGTGGAACAGTGAATTTAAAGGCATCATTGAACTTCATAAATAATACTTTGTAAATAATACAATGCAACAGCTCCCCGATATATTTAATTTTGGTTCTGAACAAGGCTACTGTAGGTATCCCAGGCAGCCAAGCACATATTTTACAGGTGGCTCTACAGAACGTTTTAGTGGCTGTGGTGGGAAGAAAGTGTATGCACTGCTCTTCTAATGCTCCCAAGACTGAGGATTGTAGGGATTTCATTAGCTACACCACATATGGGAAAAGTGGACATGTTTATCGGCAGTGCCCAGAGGTATGGCACAATAGGGAAAAACATCATTGCTAGCCTCATAAAGACCCTTCCTTGCCAGGGGATCAGAAGATCCCAAACAGCCCTGCAAGGATTAGCGAAAGCCCCATTTTGAGTGGCAGGACCTCCCTACTCTTGGAGGAAGGACTGAACTTCTACTTTACGGATACAGGATTGGGAAGGGGTCAGGGTGAGGGAGTGGGAACCACTGAGAGCCAAGGCAATAGAGATGGGACATGAGCACTGGTAAAGTGCGGGACACTATCGGAGATGAAGGGGGAGAGGGAAGAGAAACTGGGGAAGGAACACCTGCAGGCGCAATTTGTTATGCAGGAATCCCAGCCACCAGGAAGGGATTGGCACGCCATGGATGTGGCAGATCCCATAGTTGGGGAGCATGATTTGAAGTGCTTAACTTCAGGAATGGAAGAGTTTCTTGAAATCACACACTGAAAGAGAGGATCCCAGGAGACAGCTGGGGTTATAGTGACTGACAGCAGCCTGCACCTTCCAAACCACATAGCATTTTCGCAGTTCAAACACAAAACAGGTTTTCTGTTTCAGGTGCGGTTGTGGATAATGGAGAACAAAGAGAGGAGTCTGATGGTGTGTTACAAGTACCTACACTGAGGAAAAGGGACCTAGGAGCTATTGGGTTGGAACTACTTCAAAAAGAACTATCAGAGTTGGGAGGGATCAAGATCTGGGGACTCAGGAGGCCCCCCAGTTTGTGAGAAATCAATGAATCAACAAAGAAAAAGTGACTAAACAAAAAAACAAGGGGGGGGGGTTAAGTCAGAGGGTGCAGTAGAAGCGACAAGGCAGTCAACTAGATGGGGTTACAAGTAGCTGTGACCCTCCGAGATGGTACTGAAAATTGCATTTTGGAATATGCACTCCATCCTGAGTGGGCACCAGAGGCAAATGATCTTCCAAGTTTTAGATGGGCAGGTTTTGGTTCTAGTGAGGGTTCAGGAAACAAGACCATGTTCTGGGTGTGATGTTTTGTAGCTCAGAGACTGGAGGAGAGGCCATCTTTTTGGTCCACAGACTTATGGGGCATCAATGCAGAGGGCAGTAGAACTGCAGCCAGGAAGAGGCTGGATTTCTGTTGTTTGGGTGTGAGGCATCATCGAGGCACATCTGTGGCCCACAGCCTCAGAAGCTGAGGAAAGATCTTTTTTTATAGCGGTTGCTTCTTTTTTGTTGATGGCTCGACAGTTGTTTTTTTATGAAGGGTTTTAATTGTTTAGCTGCAGTGACTGACTGACAGAGCAAAGCAACCCACTGGGTTATGAGCTGATGGAACTTACTTACCATCAGTGTGATTCCGCTGACTTAAAGGATGTTTTGGGGCATTCTCATTTAAGGGAGGAGAGGGCATTTCCAATTGTTGGAGGGGAATTGGGTAGCTGATTGGCCAGGGTGTGTGGGAAAGCTATATCAGTGAGTGGATGCTGGGGAGTGCAGCCTATAGAGTTTTCTTACTAATGTACGGTCCGAGTTGAACTCAGGGAGTACAGTACAGTCAACAGTGTAATGCTGTTGCAAAAAAAAGCAACCATGATTCTGGGATGTATTAGCAGGAGTGTTGTAAGTAAGACACAAGTAGTAATTCTTCCGCTCTACTCCGTGCTGATTGGGCCTCCGCTGGAGTATCGTGTCATTTCACATTTCAGGAAAGATGTGAACAAATTGGAGAAAGTCCAGAGAAGAGCAACAAAAATGATTAAAGGTCTAGAAAACATGACCTGTGAGGCAAGACCAAAAGAACTGGGTTTGTTTAGCCTGGAGAAGAGAAGACGGAGAGGGGACATGATAACAACTTTCAAGTACATAAAAGGTTGTTACAAGGAGGAGGGAGAAAAATTATTCTTCTTAACCTCTGAGGACAGGACAAGAAGCAATGGACTTAAAGTGCAACAAGGGAGGTTTAGGTTGGACATTAAGAAAAACTTCCTTACTGTCAGGGTAGTTAATCACTGGAATAAATTGCCTAAGAAGGTTGTGGAATCTCCATCACTGGAGATTTTTAAGAGCAGGTTAGACAAACACCTGTCAGGGATGGTTTAGATATTACTTAGTCCTGCCATGAGTGCAGGTAACTGGACTAGATGACCTCTCAAGGTTCCTTCCAGCCCTACGACTCTATGAACAACAATCTTTGGCCATGGTTGTTGGAAACTAAATACTTGTTTGTTTAATAGTGCAGTGGCAAGTAGAAAGGTTGAAGGCATCTTTGTGGAACAAGAGACAGTTCGTTTTATGCATATCAGATGGAACGGTGGGAACTGACCAAGAGGAGTCTGGTGACCTCTCTACATTCCTTTTCATGACATCTGTATACATCTGATTACAAGCATTATTTAGTACCGCAGAGCCATTTGAGAGAGTTTCATAGTTGAGTGCAAGCTGGGGAACACATAGAAATAAGGTCCCAGAGAAAATTAAGAAGGAAATGGTCCTGTGTTGAAGGGGAAAGCTGGAATTAGATACATTTGCAAAGGACTTCAGGACAAAAGGTGGGGCAGCCTTCTCTGATATATTTTCAGGATGCAAGGAAAAGAGACTGCCGCAGGATATGATGATGTTATGGGATCCTAGCGCTGGACAGGTCCACAGGGACTCTGCTGCTGAGGAGAGTTCAGGAATATTAGAGAGAGCTTTCTGGAATAAACCATTCCTCCTTTCCAGCAGCAGCTGTTTTTGGACAGTATCATAGATTTTTCCAACATTGGCATATGAGGAACAGACTCGCTTGTGACTTCAATAGAAGAAATTGAGGTTTGTGCAGCTATCTTGTTAATGGAGAAGGGAATTTCCCCAAAAGTAGATGGTTTGACAGCAGAACTTTATGAGAGGTTTATGGATTTCCCCCCTTATGATGCTCTCATGCTTTCAGTGATACCTTGACTAGACGCACATTGGGCTCTTTTATGAAGTTCTTTGGATTTTTTGGCAAAAAAAGGATATTTGGAAAATATCAGGAACTGGAGGCCTATTGCCCTTTTGAACACAGACTTCCAGTCTAGCCAAGAGATTTGGGAAAATAACAAGGAAATTACTGTACCCCAGTAAATCTAATCCAGTTAAAGGCCGTACAATGGCAGACACAGTGTAGTTTGAGAAGTATTTGAAACTGGGTGACAGGGAGAATGGCAGGGTTATGTTTTGGCCTTGGATCAGACCAAAGCCCTTGACAGAGTGAACCTGCCTTAATTAAGGTTGGTCCTTTCTCAATATGGCATTCCCTCACATCTTATTAACTGACTGCAGCTCTTGTATGTTTATGGGCGCTGAATCCCTTTAGTGAATGACAGGGAAAACAGGGGCTATACAGATACTTTCTGGGGTAAAGCAAGGTTGTCCCTTGAGTCCATAGTTGTATTTTTTTATATAGTAGACAATGTTTGGTAACAGGGAATGGATTAAGGGGGAGAAGAATTTCACTCTGTCCATGACAATTTTTGCCCATGCTGATGTCACAGTGCTGGTGAACAGGATAGAAGCTAGGGACTTATTTTTTGATATTTTACTTAATTAACCAGCTGCAGCCAAAACAGCGATTAACATAAAGAGCTAGGCGTTGGGGGTGGGAATTTGGAGGTGTTCTTTGTTGCAGATTGTGACAGGCCCTCTTGGGGTTATAGAGAGATTTGGGGACTCACCTTCAGCGGTGAGTCAGTAGCCAAGTTGAACTGGGAGAAATGCTTTGCCTCCTGCCAAGATAAGGTGATGAAGCGGAAGACATGGTCCCTGACACTGGCAGAAAGGGTGATGTTCATTAAAATATTCCTGTTACCCCTTTGCTTTTATGTAGCTGGCGCATGTGTATCCTCCCTCTGGAATATTGTTGGTCAAATTGACAGTTACTTTTTCAGATGCTCTGGGGGAATAAATATAGCCAAATGAAGTGAAGTATAGTCTACCTGCCAGTTAAAGAAGGGGGTTTGAGGATGGCTTTTTATTTTTCATAGGCTTTGTGCATCCGGAGGCAGGGTGTGGCCATTAATTTCCAGTGTTACTGGGAAATGTCACAGGGGAAGAAAAGGAGTAAGTGGGGGATGGGGGATAAGGGATTCAGCACCCAAACAGCCATTTTTCCTGCATTAGCCCAACAGTCTCTCTCTTACATGCAACTTGCTTTAAGATGTATTTCCCATTGGCAGAGCCAGGCAACAGCATTCCAGTATGGTGGCTCACCGTTTAGGAGACTGCTATTACAGAAGGTGCTTAAGGAACATTTTTCAGAACACCATTGAGAGCAGTACTGAATTGCCCAGAAGATTGTCTGAGTGGGGCATTATTGTACTTTTGAAAGAACAGAGTTCCCTTAAAGAGCAGGGATATACAGTGGCGGGTATTTCATGGTGTGATAGAGGTAACTTATGAGGGAAGCACGTAGTGTATAAATAGATTGTCCCCAGGATGCGTTCTCTGGATCAGAGGAGCACCTTCTGTTATTCTGCTCCTTTAGCGTCTGCACTTGGGATTTGTTGGCTTCAAAACTGAGAGTCCTGCAGTTGTGTGGCCAGATTTATGGACAGGTGGCTTTTGAACCTTTTCAGGCACCAGAGGACTCTGCATCCTGCCTCAATAAGGAAGGACAGATATTTGCCATGGTTTTTTTATTTGAAACTGGCAGTTAACACTGGTTTTATACTACTTATGGCAGAGCTGCTGTTCAGCTTGTCTTCAGACACAGAATAACCTACTTGAAACTCTGATTCATGCCATTTGTGTGGTCACTGGCAATGGTGGAGATAAAAGAATGAGTCTGGTGGAATGGTGGGTGACATGAAGGCCTATGACATCAGATTGATCTTTGTGTTTTCAGGATAAAGAGTCTGGGGGGGAAGGTTTGGATGGTTTCTTTTAGAATCTGATTCTGATTGACTAATTTTTGGGTTTTGTTTGGAAGTTTTTATTTTAATAACCATGAACAGAGAAAGAAGATACAGATTCTTCTGTAAGCTGTCCTGTTTGGGCACTAGTAGGACAAAGGCATCTGAGTACAGTAGATAATTTATCTTAGACTTATTTAATGGCATGTTTGGAATGGATGAGTAACACTGAAATATCATTTTTAATTTGGTAATTAAATAATTTTGAACAGCTTGAAGATTTAATTCCTGTCTTACTCCCTTTTCTGTTTGAAAGCATCTGTTTGCATGTTTTTTTATCCTGCAGTAGTTGGATTTGTACATGGATTTAATTATGTCATATGTTTTGCCTCCTATTCCATTTTATGATAATTTAAAACCATAGCTCATGGTGCCAGTCTGAGCTAAAGGCTTTTAAAAATATCTCTGCTGGTTTGTAAGTAGGTGAAGGAGTCTGATAAACAGGTGAATACTTCCCTCATGGACCAGAAGCTTTGCAGATGTATCTCGGGCTATATCAGTGGAGCTGTCTGATGTCAGTTCACACCAGCTAAGTTCTGGCCCCACATTTCTTAATATGTTGTGAGCAGTGTCAGACAACTCTCTTTCTTTCTGAGAAATTGAATGGATTAGAGAACTTTTAGAGAAGAATAGGTAGGTCACTCGTGTGTGTTGAACAAGTTGGAAGTGAAACCGTCTTCTTCTTTTTACCCCCTCTTTATTCTGTGAAGACGTGTTTTCATGTTTGTTTTTTATCCTGAAGCTGATTGATTGGTGCATAGATGTAATTATGTCATATGTTTTGCCAACAGTTCCATTTGGCAGCAGTCGAAAGTTAGCCTTAGGTAGTAGAGTGAATCACAAGGGTTTTTTAGTCTACAAAAAACAACACAAATACCTTTCCTCATTTTTTTGTTGTTTGTCTGTATGTTTATTGATAAGCAATTGTGTTGTAAATGTGTGCTCCCCAGTCTGTATTTTGGGAAGGAATCTTAACACTGATACCTCTGAAGAATTTGGGTTGAGAACATTATCATATTTTGGGATTGGGATGATAGCTCCCTCTGACCATACCCAGAGAAACATCCATCATGGAGAATGAGTTTAGACTGTTCTCAGACTTCCAGATTTACACAGTACTGATTTTCATAATTTTATCTGACAAATTACCCAGGCCACAGGATATATCAGGTGTAAGTACCCAGAGGCTCTCTTTGAAGTCAGTCCTGTGAAGTTATGTGAGTGTCTAATGGGTTTGGTAATCTTTAATGGGTTTTTTTAAGAGAGGTTGTTTTAGAAATCTGTTTGTTCTGGTGACACAGAGAAGGAGATAGTCGGAAGAAAGATGGCCCTTTCCAGGGCTTGAAAGATACAGAGGGTAATGGTGGAGAGAAGGGATTTAGGACCTCAACAAGGAAGTTCTAGGATATGTCTGCATTGCAATAAAACACCATGGCTGGGCTCCAGCCCCAGCCCAAATGTCTACACTGCAATTTTATAGCCCCGTATCCCGCGCTCTGTGAACCCAAGTCATCTGACATAGGCCAGCCACAGGTGTTTTATTGCAGTATAGACATACCCCTAGAGGCTTCAGGAATGGAAAAGGGAGACAACTCAGGGGCAGGAGGGGAGGCAAAAGAAACAAACATCTCCTGCAGATGATAGGTTGGAGAAATAGGCCTGGCCAACTAGGCCTTAAAAATGCCTGACTAGATTAAGATAACACAGAGAATGTGTATATTAACTTTATTTTAGGAAAATGAGTCAGCGTGCAGCAACAAAAGCCAATTGCAAACAAAAATTCACTCCGCTTCCTTGAAGGCTAAAGAATATTGACCAAGTTTCTGAAAAGTGACTAGCGACTTTGGGAGCCTCATGTGAGACATCTTAAAGAGAGGCCTGATTTTCTGGCAGTGGGCTCTCAGCATTTTCACTCTGTCAGAGCAAAGAGCTCAGCTTACCATGCCAAGAGGTGCACGTTAGATACAAGCTTCCAGAGCTTCCTCAGTAATTCTGTTACAAAGTTGGACTTTGCGGCATTCCTGATATAAGACTCATCTCATCTAAATTCCTGACTGAAAGCTCTTTATTTTGTTCAATTACTATTCAAGTATTAAAAAGTGTACTGAAATATTTCTAAATCTGTCCCAGAATAGGAGACACTACCTCATACTTAGTCTCACTAGCAAGAAGTCTGTCACGGAAGCTTTTAGTGATGCTAAATAAAACTGGAGAGCTCTGAATATGAAATTTGTGGAGTTAAACGGGAAAACTCACACGGTGGCTCTGCTTTGAAGGAGAGAGCATGGCATCCCATCAAAGCATGGCCACTGAAGAGAAGGGATTACCATCTAAACATGGCAGTTAGCCTCTGTAGCTGCAAAGCACAAAGGAGCATGAGGAGCTTCTTTGGCCAGTTTCTTCTTACTGGCTCAGTGTAGCCCTGGGAGAACAGAATGCAGCAACTTGCTCATTGGGCCAACTTGACCTTGGTATTTTTGTAATGAAGTGATTCTAATGCAGGTGAAATGGGCCGTGCTGATAGCCTTGGACAACCAAATACCATTATTTGGCAACAGCATAGGATGCTGTGAAGATTCCTGGAGGAGACAGTTTGGGACCTGGAGAACCGGTAGCTGACACAAACTAGCAATTTTTTTTCCCCGTGTGGGTGGCTGGACAATTTGTGGGGCAGTCCCAATTTTACTGAGTTTCGATGCTGATTATCCAAGTGAATTGATCACTCAGACTTGATTTGTAGCGTATTGTGTATTTGGTGACCATAGTTTAGACAGTGATGCCTTTGTAACTTGTTTATGTTCAGATTACAGGAGGAGGAGCATGTGATATATAGGACTAAGGCAGGATTCCTTTAAATAGTTGGTAAACCTTCTGTGGAACTTATTGTATTCTGTGCTTCGGGAGCCATCAGAACCCACCCAGAGCAGCAGTGGGGATATATAGCCAAGCCTTGTGTACTGCATCTATTCAGTAAACACAGTTACTTGAGCCCCACTGTGTCTATGTGGTTCATTCATATTATGTTTGGTGTGTAAAGAGCAAAAGACACAACATTTGTCTAGTACAGTATCCTATCTCCAATAGTGACTAGTTCCAGATATTTCAGAGGAAGAGGCAAGAAACCCCAAAAGGACAACTATGGAACCACCGCCTAATAGAAGAAGTTTCTTCCTAAGCCTCATCACTTTTGTTTTAACTTATGTCCTGTAGCATGAAGTGGGTGCTTCCTGGATCTCAGGGGGCAGGAGAAATGGTGCACACATGCTTTGCACGCTCTGCTGCTGGCTAATGAGTGGGGAAGCTCCTGGGAGTTAGGCTTTTTATAAGCAGCCCCAGACGGTTCCCTCCTGGTGGTCCTGTTTGCTCAGGAGGTGGGGAGTGTGGTGTATTAAAAACAACGGTTTAAAATTAGAAGCTGTCACTTTAAGAATAAAGGATTTCCTGGTCCTGCTCAGAAGGCTATGGGGCTCTGTCGGGAAGTGTGCAATCTGGATCTTCAGCAGTTAGTCTGCAAAGAACCAGACTAGAGTAAGGTAGGGTGAGTTGTGCCTCTCGATCCTAGTGAGTAGCCTGCTTCGTCTCTCTCCATGTTAGGTTCTTGTGCGTTAGGGTTGTGGATTCTAAGGAATAAAGTAGTGTTACACTGAAGCCTTCCAGAAAGATAAAAACATTAAAAAAACTCTAAGTTCTCTGTGTGTGTGCTGTGAAGAGAATAGGAAGACCACTTGCTGTTGGGTTTGGTCCTGCTTTGAGCAGGGGGTTGGACTAGACAACCTCCTGAGGTCCCTTCCATCCCTCATGATTCTGTTCCCTCAGGCAGGGGCTAGATCTGGTAGTGATGGACAGCAAGACATGCCCTCTGCTGGGGAGCAGAACATATTGCACCAACACCAGAATCTTGTTTTTCCCAAATGTGCTTGAAATCCACTGAGCGCTAAGGGATTTGGCAATTGTTTGTGTCTGTCCTTATACAAACATTTTGGCTTTCGTCATAAACTCGCTCATCTTGTGTGCGTGTTTTGAGTTTCCTCATGTAAAATGTGTGTGGGTATTTGGATGCAAAAACAAATTGCATAAGAGAGCCAAGAAGTGACAAAAACATTAGGAATACAAACAAACCCATGGCCTGCAGCCACTCCATCTTGGGCTCTGATCCAGCTACATCTCAAGCCACAGAGCTGGTCAACAGTTGGAGCAGAGACCTTCATGGAAAATCTGGGTGGGTGATTCATTACATAGCATTCTTTCCTCCAAGACAGGACTGAACCAAGGATGTTTGGTGGAGCTGTGTTGTTAGAGGTACCAGCTTTCAGATAAGAAGTAAAATCAAAGTTTTATAACTAAAGATCCCATGGCACTATTCATAAAAGTAAAGTATTCCCTTACTCAAGTATGGCTGTGTCTGATTTTGGTAACTATATTCTGCCTAACTAGATTCCCTCTGCAAAATCCTTGTCTTAAACATAAAAGAAGGGGACTGACCCCCTTAGGAAACAGGGCTTCAATTCAAATAGGAGGAGCAGGCCAATTTGCCTAGAATGAGTGCAGTTTGGAAATGTGTCTACATGAGGCCTTGTTCACCGAGGAAAGATGCTTATATTTATATTCTTTGATGGCACTGTTTATGGGAATTCACACTGGGTACCTGACACAACACAGGAGACAATGCAAAATAAAGGTAGATTCCACAGAAAATGCATGACTAAACATTAGCGAATACAACAAGAGATGTGGTTACAAAAGAGAGATAAGGATATAATACTGTATCAGGGAAAATGTCCTAGTATTGAGCTCTACTACACTCTCTTCAAAGCATGGATCATGTAGCATGTGTCTGTAGCATGCCTAGCTCAATGAGTCCCTGATACTACTGTAACATAAATATTAATTAGCAGTAGACTGTGAAATAATCTCCAATGGGATTTGGTGGAAGCCCCATTGATCGAGACATTTAAATTATACTGGACACGGACAGCACGTTAGAATATATACTGTAGGTTTGGGACCAGGACTGGATTCAGGACAAATGAAGTAAATTTGACCCAGTAGGAATTTGACATCTCTAATTTCTATGCTCCTGTGAATTATATTGCGGATAAACTTTCAAATTGTTTTCACATCTCCGGATCATAACAGATGAGTTCTCAATCATGCTTCCTAGAAGTTAAATATCTCTGAATCACATTAACTGTGTGCTCTGGTCTATCTTGTGCTCTTTTGTGCTTAATGTAGACTGAGTATCTGAGAGTGGTGCAATTAAGAGAGCTGATTTTGGGTTTAAGCTTTAGATGCTTTAAAAAGACCAGCAAAATATTTGGTTCGGTTCTACTGTTGCTGGAATGAGAATGTTTAAAAAATAAAATCTGAATAGTTGCTAATTTTCCTGATTTCCAAACAAATGTTTTAACCCCTCCTAGTTGTATTTGAAATAAATAGCACATCAGTGGTCTCCCAAAATTGCTTTGGAGAACAATCACTGCCTTTGCAAAATCCCAGTTTTGGAAAATCTAGAAATCTAACAATAGCACTATCTGAGAGACCCTGGTTATGAGGAGGAAGCGCTTTTTCTCTGTAGCTGTTTTAGAACTTGGCTAGTATTTCTCATGCTTTTTTGCATCCTGGAGACACAGTCTTAGACCCATCCAATTCTTTGGTGTGTCTGAGTGTTGCTAGACCCTTGCTATTTCCTGTTCAAGTGAAAGCCTAACTAGTGGCCACAGGGAGATCATGAAAGCTGTCTTCTGTGGCACTGGCCATCCAGCATCACAGTGTCCCAGCATCTGACCCCGCTTCCTCTAAAGACTGTCTAGGACGGCCTCCAATCTGACACCCTATGCATATGTGTGCGTCTCACACTGTGCAGAGTACAGGAGCAGAGAACGCACACAGAAGCATGGTAATTCACAATGCTAAGTGCAGCTCTCTGAGACAACTGCCCACATGGCTCCAGAGTGAAGGTGATGTACGTGCCCTGGCCATGCGAGCTTGGCACTTTCTAGGTAGCAGTGTAGCCGTGTGTGTTGAAGCTGCATATACACCCTGCCTATGTCTTCTGATAGCCGCGTATACTCCTTGAGGATAATAAAAGGCAGTGCAAACCCAACCATCACGTGGTTCCTTCCACTAAACACAGAATCTGTTGTAAGACTGAAGGAAGGGAAAGGAAGGGAAGAAAGAGGATCCAGGGAACTACAGACCGGTCAGCCTCACCTCAATCCCTGGAAAAATCATGGAGCAGGTCCTCAAGGAATCCATTTTAAGGCACTTGAAAGAGAGGAAGGTGATCAGAAATAGTCAACATGGATTCACCAAGGGCAAGTCATGCCTGACCAACCTGATTGCCTTCTATGAAGAGGTGGCTGGCTCTGTGGATGTGGGGAAAATGGTGGATGTGATATACCTTGACTTTAGCAAAGCTTTTGATACAGTCTCTCACAGTATTCTTATCAGCAAGTTAAAG
This sequence comes from Emydura macquarii macquarii, assembly GCF_026122565.2. NCBI lineage: Eukaryota > Metazoa > Chordata > Testudines > Chelidae > Emydura > Emydura macquarii. The sequence goes on along the minus strand of NW_027133607.1, from coordinate 4,842,392 downwards.
AAGTATGGGTTGGATGATTGGACTATAAAATGGATAGAGAACTGGCTAGATTATCGGGCTCAACGAGTAGTGATCAATGGCTTGATGTCTAGCTGGCAGCCAGTCACAAGCGGAGTGCCCCAGGGGTCAGTCCTGGGACCAGTTTTGTTCAACATCTTCATTAATGATCTGGAGGATGGGGTAGATTGCACCCTCAGCAAGTTTGCAGATGACACTAAGCTAGGGGGAGTGGTAGATACCCTGGAAGGTAGGGATAGGATACAGAAGGACCTAAACAAACTGGAGGATTGGGCCAAAAGAAATCTGATGAGGTTCAAGAAGGACAAGTGCAGAGTCCTGCACTTAGGACGAAAGAATCCCATGCACAGCTACAGACTGGGGACTGACTTGCTAGGCAGCAGTTCTGCAGAAAAGGACCTGGGAGTTACAATGGATAAGAAGCTGGATATGAGTCAGCAGTGTGCCCTGGTTGCCAAGAAGGCTAATAGCATATTGGGCTGCATTAGTAGGAGCATTGCCAGCAGGTCACGGGAAGTGATTATTCCCCTCTATTCGGCATTGGTGAGGCCACATTTGGAGTATTGTGTCCAATTTTGGGCCCCCCACTACAAAAAAGATGTGACAAGTTGGAGAGAGTCCAGCAGAGGGCAACAAAAATGATTAGGGGGCTGGAGCACAAGACTTATGAGGAGAGGTTGAGAGAACTAGGCCTGTTCAGTCTGCAGAAGAGAAGAATGAGGGGGGATTTGATAGCAGCCTTTAACTACCTGAAAGGGGGTTCCCGGGAGGATGGAGCTAGGCTGTTCTCAGTGGCAGTAAATGACAGAACTAGGAGCAATGGTCTCAAGTTGCAGGGGGGGAGGTCTAGGTTGGATTTTAGGAAAAAGTTTTTCACTAGGAGGGTGGTAAAGCACCGGAATGGGTTACCTAGGAAGCTGCTGGAATCTTTATCCTTAGAGGTCTTTAAGGCCTATCTTAATAAAGCCCTGGCTGGGATGATTTAGTTGGGGGTTGGTCCTGCTTTGAGCAGGGGGTGGGACTAGATGACCTCCTGAGGTCTCTTCCAACTCGAATATTCTATGATTCTATACTATAGGCAGGAAGGAGGCTGGGTAGTGTTGATCCACACTGGCAATTGTCTTGAAGAATGACATTTTACTATGGTAAGTAACTGTCCTTTCTTCTCCAAGCATTGCCTGGATGGATCCCCACAGCAGCCCCCAGAACTAAGGGAATTGGCTCAAAGGAGGAAACCCTGTTAGCTCACATAAGAAGTCGATGAGAACTTTGGCCCTCTACCAACGGTGCCTGATTGCCTTTTTCTTTCCTGGCAGAGGTGTCCTTAGGGAAGGATGATGTCTGATCTCCTGACTGAGCAAAATGTCTTTGCCATACATTACAAAAGAATAAAAAGTGAGCAGTATGATTCTTCAATGCTTTGCCTGTTTTGAGTTTCTATAAAATGTAAGTAATTCCAAACATGCTGAGTTACAGCTGCCTAGTTATAGTATTTCTAGGTGGAAAAGTTAATGAGAACTTTTGTTTTCTGTCTTTGAAGCCCAGATGATTTTTGGTTCTATCTAAGCAATTTTATGTGGCATGATATTCTAGCTACGCCTGTTTTATCCTAAGTAGGTAGGACTGGCAAGATATTTCAGAAGGACAAATTTGGGGCAGGATATACATTTTTAATCAAGTTGGCTCAACAAAAGACTGTGCTCCATTTACATCCCACTTAAGCACTCAAATTAGGGCTTAAGTGGGACATACGTGATGCAAGGGTCTTGCACTGCATGGAAACGAATTTCACCCAAAGTGAACAAAGTTATTAAAAGGTCACATCTAAAGACGAAGAAAGGTCCAGTCATCAAACGTCTCTCAGTACCAGTGTCATTAACTATACTCCAATACTCAAATACTGGTTCCTAACGAGTTAGACAGTGATAAAATCAGGAAGCAAGCTACTGTGTACTGAGTATTGGAGCATAGTTACTCCAATATAGCTACTGTGTAGTTTGCTTGCTCCTCTTTTTATACTAGTGTGATGTTTCTGGGAGAGGGAGACTTTCAAGCAATATGAAGTTTGCTTGTGTTGAATCTCAAATAAAATTAATCATGACAAAAATCAAAATCGCAGGTATATCAATCTTCACCTTGACTGGGTTAGTCATTAATCAGCAAGATCCTGTTTCCTCCAACTACTTTTATGTGCGTAGTTCCACTGACATCAGTTAAGCATGTGAGTAATCCCACTGACGTCAGTATGATAACTTGCGTGCTTAAAGTCAAGCATGTGCCTTGTTGACTTGGTGAACTGTGTCCTTGAGTGAGCATAGAAACATCAGTTTAGCCTATTTAGCAGTTTGAAACACGCATACATTTCCATTGCCAAGAATATCAGAACTGTGAGAAAAGAAACGGCTATAAGAAGATGATCTGTATAAAAGTTATTGATGGGGTGTACCAAGCCCTTTGAGATGCCCTGCTGGAGGCCTCACAGTCCTATACACCCTGCCCCAGGAAAGGAGCAGTGAAGGTGGGTCCTCCAGGCCTGTCTAGAAAGGCTGTAGGGAAGCAGCCAATCAGAGCGCAGCAGGCCCAGTTAAAAGGAGCTGCAGCATCTGAGCAGGGCAGTTCCTGGCTGGGACCAGAAGAGATGAGGCTTTGAAATGCTCTCCAGGTGGAGAGGCCTGGGAGAGCCCCTGTGAAGGCAGGGAACAGACTGAGAACCCTGGGGTAAGGGTGAAGAGGCAGGGGCTATGTGGGAAGTGGCCAAGGAAATAGTAGTAGTAATTTATTACAGGAAGCAGCACAGGGCTGCTATTTGTTGGGTCCCTTGGTTAGGAGAAGTAGTGGGCCGGCCAAGATCCTGCCACTGGGGAAGTGGCCTAAGCCCCGAGAGGGGGCCAGGTTTCATGAAGAAGCTCAAGCACAGGAGTGGAATTTAAAGGGCTCTAGGATGGGGCTGAAGAGAGTCAACCATTTGAACTTTGTTGCCTCCCCTCACCCCCTGGAAGGGGACTGAATGTGAGAGGTGACTTGGCTGGAAAACTGCCTCTGTGAGAACTGCTGAGGACAGTCTCCTGGGAGACAGCCTGGAGGCCCTGCTCTTGAACAGGGCAGGGACAGACTTAAAGCTAGCCCTGAAGGGGCTGAGAACTAAGCCTAGAGACAGGGCTGCAGGCACCAACCAGGGTACAGGGACAGGCCCTGCTGGACCTTTTACGTTCATTCATGCATATGGACTATGCCTTAGCTGGAGGGCTGAGCCACTGAAGACTCACCTGATGAGGGCAACAGTTGATGGGGGGCACAGTGAGTAGAGAGGGAGAGAGCACAGGTTCACACCCAGCAGACAGGAGAGGTGAGTGCCCCCTCAAAGTTATAAATTACAGATGTTACAAGCATGGGTGGCACATGAACCCTGCCTTCAGGGAGGATGGGTGGAGGAGGCACCAGTGTTGACTGTGGTGGCTCCCCATTCATGCCTCTCAGAGGAGGGGGTGAAGAGGCATGAGCAGGGCCTGGGGCAGAGTTGGGGTAGAGATGTGGAGTGGGAGATTCAGCTGGGGGCTGTCTGGGAAGGCTCAGCCTCCCCAAGCCTCTTATAACCACTGCCCGTGGTTACAAGCTCCCCTTAACTGGTAGATAGTCAGCAGTCTACACAGAAACTAGTCTACTCTCAGTTAGAACTAGTACCAGAGTTGTTCCGTTCACACTCACTGAAACTGAACTCATACCACTGAAAGAGAAAATGACTATTTACATATTTGTTCATTTACCAAGTAGTATTGCCACTCTAGTTACGTAACAGCAGTAAATTAAAGCAAAAATGTCCCAGAACAGTTTTTTGAGCTGGTTTTTTTTTTTTCCCCACTCAAATCTTTGCAAATGTCATGAATTTTAAGCAAAGATTTAGATTTTGAGCCTTTTCAAAGTTGTTGGTTATTAGGTATGCATCTACTACTTTCATCTAAGTAGTTTCCTTGCTGTATTTAATGCAGTTCTCTGCTCTGTAAAAGGGGAGAATAATTCTGGGAAAACAATAGCATTTCCTGTTTTGAATGAGCATCCTCTTTCACACTCCACAGAATGGATCTCCTGCTTTTAAAGTGATGTGGATGGATAATTACAGGTCAGAGGTGAAAGTCAGCAAAAGTAGCCATGCTCCGTGCCTGATGGGCCCCATCTATTTTTAACTTATCCCTTCTTACCTGTGGATCCAGTAATTTGGGGATCCATTTAGAAGAAGTTTAATGGATTGAGGGTTTTTTTCTCCTTCAGAGAGATGGAGTCCTATATTCAGTTGTGGCAAATAGATGACTCTCTTTCAGGAGCTGCAGATGAGTGTCTACTGCTGCTTGAGCTGATTCGGATGCTGCTGTTTGCTGTTAGTTGATTTCTGAAATCTAGCTAGCTTTTCAGTTAGCTGGGCTCAGGACTCCGAGACAGTGATTGCTGAGAACCTGCTACCCATTGCTTGTATGATCTCAGTGGCTAGACTACAGGGTTTTGCAGACTGTGTGACTCTCCCACTTGAACTGTTGTCTCAATTTGCTCCCACACTTTTAGGGCTGTGAAGTTTGGATATAAGATTTCAGAGGGATGTCTTTAATCATAGTGGTCAGGATTCCACAGCTGTTTAGTTCTCTGGTTTCCTCATTTAGGAGGGCAATAATTCACTCCTGACTTGAGGATCTTCAGTCAGGAGCTAAGACACTTTTAGACCCACATTACTGAAGGGCCAAGGTGCTGGTGCTTCTTAAGGATAAAGAGAATCTACGACCTCCAGAGCCAGAAGTGTTCACCGTGTATATGGTAGATGCTTTGGGGGTTCACCCAGACCAGTGAGGGTTTGTCACATCTGACTTCTAACCCTGGGTGCTTCTGTGCTGTACCGCTTTGACTCAGAGCCCTGACACCAGCCACATGTTCACTGCTCAGCAGCCTCACCCTGGCTTCCCCCTGTCTGGCTACTCCTTGCAGTGTGTCAACGGCCCCTCCAGCCCTGAGTCTCCCCAAAACTTTCTCCCCTGTAATGATCAGTCTCAGCTTCTGGGGGGGTCCAGGAAGAATCCAGTTCACTGCCTCCCGAGAGCTGGAATCCACAGCAGTCTGCTAGATGAGCTGAGGATTTACCCTTTAGTTTTACATGCATCACTGAGATTGTTTTATAAAAGTCAACTAGGTTTATTAGCAATAAAACCAAGAATCCTGTGATACCACGCAGGAGGAAGAGGGATATGAATGGATACAAACAAAAGTAAAAATACACTTCTAAGGCAAAAATCGAACTTCACAAACTAGTCTTTTGTTCAAAAGCGTTTTCTCACCACAATCACTATTCCAGCATGGCTGGCTAGTCTTTAGCCAGGATCCAACACAGAGCCCAGAACACTTGGCTTCTTTGTCTCCTCAGGATAACCCCAAGTCTTTTTCCAGTTTCTTATATTCCCTGAAAGTTCAGTGTCCTGGTTTCAAGAGCCAGGAAGATCTCCGGCAGGATTCAGTCTCCTGTCTCCTGCAGGGGGTGATGCCCTCTTGACCAAAGCGTCCCCTCCTGGGGAGTTTCCATAGGATGTTTCCTGCTGCAATTTTACAGCGCAAATGATATATTCCCCCCCCACTGGCCAGCCTGCAAGCTGATTGCTTTGTTTAGTGGTGGTGTATCCCCTCTGTATGTGACTCACAAGGTGGATGGGGGAATTCACAACCCTTTGTTTAAGAAAAACCTGTTTATCAACTTTTCCTGACATGCCTGGTGTAAACACATTTTGGTCACGTGTGGTACAGCGATAGAGTTCTTTGCAGGTTAACCATATGTCACCCAAGAATATTATCAATGAGTGACGAGTGTTCTGATCATATATTACAAGACACCTCTGAAATAAATATCATGACCGAGTGCAGTGTGCACTGAGCTGGGCGGGCCAGCTGAGACTCCCTGCATACATACTGGCACGGGGGTGCACATAGGCCAGGGTCATAATATGCTAATAGGTTTGCAGCATCACCTGAGCTGAGGCAAGCAGGAAATCCTTGTGACGTCACATTAATGAGGTTCACCCTTGGAGCCCCTCCCCCCCGTCCCAGGAACAACCTGAGCAGGGTAAGATGAAATATTCTGGAGCAGGTTCCCTGCTCAGAGCCACAGAAGAAGAGGATAACCCAAGCCAAGAGTAAGGGTGGCGTAGGCAGGGCTGATGGCAATGGACCTGGCCTATGACCAAGGCCATGTCACGCCAGCACAGTTACGATGGTCCGGCGTAGGATTCCTGACCAGCACAGCTACAGGCAAAATCCCTAGTGTAGAGGCAATTCATACCAACAAAACTGCACCTGTACCAGTAAAGCTTGTTTGGCTAGAGGGTGGGGTAGGGTGGCTTTACTCTGCCCATACAAGAGCAGCTTTGCTGGTGTAAGCTGTGCTCGTAGTAGGAGCATTTTTCTGGTATGGTAGTGCTAAGATGCTCCTAGCATAGACTTGGGCTGACAGGGAGGAGGGACGTGGTTTGAAGCTGATGGACTTAGTGACAGCCGTTGATAAACAGACACACAACAGGGAGAAGGTTCAAGAGAACTGGAAAACTAGAACAAAATGCCAGACAGGGCCAAACGTCGTGTAAAAGGCAAACATTAGCCACCCTATACTTCAGAGTAAAAAATTTTGTTTAGGAGAAAACGCTAAACTTTTCCAGAGGGAGTGGCAGGAGGAGGGGAGACCATGGAGTTGCTGCTTTCAGCCCTCTGATGAAACGGAGTAGCAGTTACAGCTGTGCCCCCTTTCTGTAGCCTGGCATGGGGAAGCAAGGGCATTGGCTGGATGCGCACACAGCCCCAGCCCTCACCACTATCTGGAAAGTGTTGAGTTTGTGCATTCAGGGGGTACACATCACCTTCAGTGGGGATCCACAGCATTGCCAACCTCCAGTGGTCAAAAATCATGACTTAGACTCACCAAAAATAATAAGCTTATGTACAAATAATAGATCTGGTATTCTTTTCATTTGCCTTCTGCTTTTTGAACCTTTAGGTTGCACCAGGGTCGCATTTTTTGATGCTTTCTCCACAAGGGCTAGCAACTTACTTTTTTCTTTAAGAATGAAGGCTGAAATCATCACATATCCACTTGACTCCAGGAGCTGGGGCTTTAAGGAAAACAATAATTATCATGGGACTCATGACAAAATCATGAGTTGGCAACACTGGCCAGGCAGCATTCAAAGAAAGGAAAGTTATTTGTGCACATGCTCCTCCCTGTTACTCTTCCAGGAACAGGGAGGGAAGGCAGGGATTTGAGTAGGGCATGCTGCTGTGAGAGCAGGTAAGAAGCAGAAAGCTCCAAACACAGTGGAGGAAGGGTTATGTTATTATCCCCACATGCAACCGTTTGACAGCTTCTCACACAATCACCTCTGAGGTTTTGGTGCACTCAGCCCCCTGTGCACAGTGTAACCTCTCTGAACTCACTTGCAAGGCACCAGTCCTGTCACATTTAAGTCCTTCTTACAGACCTACTTCTGCCATGCTGCCTACAGTGAATCAAGATGGCTTATATGTAAGGAGTTGATTCTCATTTACACTGGTCCTGTGACACCACTCTGACAGTGTAAGACAGCCTTAAAGTGAGTGTAGCTAAAATGAACATCCACTTTACATGCACTTTGGGTCTGATTCTCATTGATTAATTTGCCTGTTGTTCCTATTCCCCCTGGCCTACTTGCCTATCTGTCCTTTAGAGGGTGAGCTCTTTGGATCAGACACTGTGCTGATGTCTTGAGTGTTTGGAAAGCACTTTGCATATAGGGCATGCTGCCATAGAACAATTAAAATCCAGCAGTGTGCTATCCTAAGAAACACCACACTCAAGGTACAGTAGACTACACTACCTCTGAGGATAACAATGACATAGTGGAAAGGGGAAAACGCAGAAACAAGGAAACATGAGTTAATTGCAGTTGGTTGGAAGAGGTAAAGGGGGAGAAAAAACCAGAAGAAATTACTAAAAGTGTACAAAGTGTACTAAGGGCATTCATAAATACATCAGGGCAAGCTGTACTAGAGAATATGTCTGAGGCCCCTCACACTGAATAGATATATGAATAAATAAAATAGATGTATACCTGTGATGGGGTGGAGGGAGGCTACAGGCCGCACACTGAACCAGGGTGGGGAGTATAGCAACACTGGACTAGGGAGACCATTCCCCCTCCTCCAGCAGGTGCAGGGCATGGAGCTAGTGAATGAACAGTTTAAAAAAACAGGGCTAGCCTGGGAGAGGAGGTGGGATAGGGTGTTGGGGAGCCGCCTGTCGTGCTGGGATGCAAGGCAGATGCTGAGAGCTGTGCAGGGAGTAGCACCAGGTTGGTGAAGGTGGGGAGTTGAAAGCCCTGAGACTGACTGACTGAACAGGACATGAAGAGTCTGCTAAGGCAGTGACCATGCCCAAAACTGAGGTGCTCCAGACTGGTAGGAAGTGACCCGGGGATAACTTATCTTGTAACTTATCAGTAACTAGGTGGGACACTTTGAGAGACCCCTAGGGCCTTGGGTTGGGACCTGGTGGCCTGGGTGAGCCTGGATCCCCCTACCTGGGCTCATTTGCAGTGACAAGCTCTGGGGGAGCAATCTGAGCATGTGGGGGGTGATGGAGGCCACAGCTGGGGCCCCCTCTGGATCGATTAGCATAGCATAAACTGTAAGGCCATGAGTGGACCACTAGGCCAGCTGGTCACCAGGCCTTCCTGCTACAATGCTATTAGGAAATAACAAACCATCTTGATTATAGCTAGTGATAAAAGCAGGTAAAGAAGTATTAGGAAAGGGGTGAGTGTGAGTGTGAGAGAGAGAAAACCAGGAGGTCCAGATGATGTGTGTCCCAAAGTGCTAATTGAGTAAAAGAATCAAGAGCAATTACTACTGTCATGGAAATCTGGGGAAGTACCAAATGATTTGGTTAGAAGGAGAGGAAATGGGGAATGGATAGTCCAGTAAAAGGAAAAAACTCTGATCCTGGTGATTTTTGTCCAGTAAATCTAATTTTATTCCCATGTACAATAATGGGAAGACAAGGAAGGGAAATAAATCTGTAAGCCTCGAGAGGCTAAAAGAATCATGAGCATTAAGCAGCAGAGGTTTATAAAGAACAAATAATTCCAGAAAAGCTTGATAGACTTTCCCATCAATTCACAAAGTTAGTAGATGAGGGGAACCCAGTCAATGTATTATACCAACATATTAGTAGAGCATTGGATGCAGTGCCTTACAAAACCTTCCCTTAAAAATTAATTCAGATTGGCTTGGGCACGAGCACTGTCATATGGACTGAAAACCAGAAGTAAAGGGTAATGATGAATAGCAATCGGTCAAACTGGGCATGTCACGGGGATCAGCCAAAGATGCAGTCTGAGTATTGTTATTAATGGTCTGCCAGAGAGAGCGCACATTAATTCAATTTGCAGATTGCACTAAATTGGGGGAATGTTGCAGACACTAGTGAGGAGAGAAAAAGATCTAGAGAGCCACTAGAAATATGGAAAGCGAATCAGCCATGAATCTGCAACAGGCTATTGTGACACCACTCCCCAACACTAGACAGTGTTCTTCTCGGACTCATACAGAATGGTGCTCCGCTAGGGCACTGCAAAGCGCTGTGCTGCGGAGGTGCTGCCTTTCCAATGGGACGTGAAACTGAGTTCCTCACCACCTCTGATCACTAACAAACCGTGACAAATATAAGGGAGTCAATTCTGATATCCTAGCCAAATTCCAGTGTAACTATACTTTGCCAACTCAACTTACCGCTTTCAATTGGATACAGACTTCTTCACTTCTTGTCCTGGACCCTGATACAGCACGTGCCTAACTTGAAACAGAAGACATCCATTGACTTCTTGTGCTACTCGCATGTGCGCAATTAGGCATGTGCTTAAATAACCTGAATCAGTGTTTCCCAAATGGTAGGTCCCAACCCACCAGTGAGTTACGGGAAGCTTCTAATGGATTGCAAGGTCCTAGGCAAAGACTCACTTTTCCAGGCATCCCGTCCACACTGGCCTTGAATGGGCTGGAGAGCAAGCTTGCCCCACACTCAACCTGCAGTGACGGTTCTTGTCCAATGGGGCTCAGCCCTACTCCAGGTGTTGCAACCTGGTGTATGGGGTTGCAGCACCACACAAGTTTCGCCCAGTCTGTGTCAATAGAGCAAACAGACTGTGGAGCCCAGGAGGGGGCTAGAAGATGATTTACAGCCAGTGAGGGCAAGTGCATTGAGGGGCCTTGTGAGGGCGCACCCTATCAAACAGGTTTGTTGTGTTGGACTTTGGACTTTGCTCCTCCCCGGAAGCAGGGAATGGATGTTGAGTTGGCTGGAGGGCCAACTTGTAGGCCCCAGCACTGTGAGCATTCTGATGTAGGCCTGAACCACAGCAGGCCCGGACCATGGATATGTATTTGAAGCTTAAGGGTTCTTCCTTACACTGGAAGAGAACAAAACTAGGCATTATAGAGAAGGATGTTCCGGACACACTGATTGTTTGTTTATGCCACCCCAGGCTCCACTATGATAATTGATTGCTTGAACATATAAGTGGGAACGTTCTGCCTAAACATTTTGTGATTTAACATTTATGGCACATTGGGGCCCTGCTTGTAACCATCTACGAATGAATGTTTGGGAACACCCTGAAATCTGATTGTGATAATTTACAAGTGAAGGAAAGTGCCCAATGCGTATCAGGCATGGGGTTGATGTGTAAATCATGGGGCAATGAGAGAGTAAATAAGATTTCTTGTGTTTCTTGTTAGTAAAATTGGTGTAGGTATAAAGATTTTATTAAGTTAGTGAATAAAATAAAGATAATCGTTACCAATGTAATGGAATAAGAATGTAAGAAGAAACCTGGACTTTGGGCTCGTTCTGCATACCCCAAAGAGCATTGTGTCGCGATTGACAGAGCCCGGTTCCACCCTCGGGTCTGAATTACCTGGCCAGTGATTCAGCTCTGGCAACAAGGGACTGGTAATTATATCCCTCCTGCAGAACTGTGTGTGTGAGTCAATTGCTTTTTGAAATGTTTTTTTCTTTTATGTATTCAAAATAAACATGGCATACTGACTTATCCCCTGAATAAAATCCTGCTGTTTATTCGTGAGTATAACAAACTCATGAAGAAGCACGAGAGTTGACTAGAGCAGGGGAACAGAGGCAGCAACAACAGAGTCTGATGCAGGATCAGGTAAGACCCTGTTAGACTGCTGCATAATTATTCAGTAAATGCTGAAATAATTGTTGGGAGCCTTTAAAATTGACATCCAGTATGGAAGGGGCCTCTCTTCTTTCTTGGTGGAGTGCAGACTCTTAGAATTTAGTATTATCTAGAGGTGAGTTACGCACTGGGAGTGTCCCATCTCTGCCACTGACGTTCTGTGTGTCCTTAAGACACCTACTGCTTCTGTGCCCCAGTTCCCCTCTGTGTAAGATGGGAGAAATAGTTACTCACCTATGTAAAGGGTTTCAATGGATGAAATGCAATATTGGGTAAGTGCTGAGAACTGCTGTTCCCTATGATGGAGGTCAGTACGTTCACCAGCAAAGAATGAGCCTAAGAAGGCGCATTGTGGATCCTGAAGATCTGAGGCCCCTCAGTGATTCACTCCCCATTTTGATCAAACCACCCCCTAAGTGTAACCTCAATAAAACCAACTGAAACAGACTGGCTTTATTGCCTTCCCCCGCCTCTGGTAAGTGAATGCTGCTGCCAGGAGGACTTGAACTTCGTGGCTTCATGAGGATCTGATGAGAGGCCATTCTATCCAATCCATCCCTCTGCCCACTGTGAGTTTATGCTAAGTGCTGTGGTTTGATGGATCCACAAGAGGTGGCTTCATGTAGGTGGAGTTGGGCTGGCTAGAGGTGTTTGTCACTGGAGTGTGTTAAAAAGGATTTCAGCAGCTGCCCTCCCCACCATTATAGGCCGATCTACAGATTTATGTAATAATTATATTGATTACCTAAAAATTCCCAGTTATCGCTGAAGGTGGTTTCAGGAGCTTGTTATTGAGAGGCCAGGGAGAATTTTGGAAGCTATTGGGGCAGGTTGGCTCAAACCATTTGTCCCTGGGGGTGGGGAGGGTTCAGCTCAGGGTGAATATCCCTGGGGCTAGGGAAGTGGAGTCCAAGTTCATCTCTCAAGATGCAGGGTCACAGCAAGTCAGACAATGGGGAAGGCTGTAGGTGCTAAGAGTGGGGTTCCCAAACACAGGAGCCCTGTGCAGCCACTCATACTGGACACATACCCAGGGACAAGCTTGGATGCAGGACAGCTGAGCTAGGACTATCCACCACTCAGCCTGCCCCCTGAATCCCTTTTGTACTGTCACTGCACTCAAGTATGACTACTGGCTTCCTTTGGCTAACACTACACAGGCATGAAACCCCTACACTCATCTGTCTCCCCTGTACTCACGGCACACTGGGGATCCATAGATCCAAATATCTCCCTTGATGGGGAGGTGAAAAAGCCAGAGGATGATTAAAGCCCTGAAGCTTGAATGATTCTTTTGAAGCTGAGCTTTGCTCAGTGCAGGGGAGAGAGAAGGTGCTGGTGATGGCTCACTGCTTCTGCATTAGTGCAGCCCTCGGGTGAGATACAGCAGCCTAGAGGCTGCTCTAATTTGTTACTTGTTTATGGTCCAAAGGGACCTTATGTAAATGGAGGATTGGTGCAATGGAATATAGATCTGCCATGCCCCAGCCCTGACACCACCCCCCTTCATCTCTAAGCATGCTCCCTATAGCATAGTATAACCCAGAGGCTAGGTTGCCTTTACTATATTCACTGCCTTGCCTTTATCATATTTAGCTGCTTTCATTATATTTAGTTATAACTCAAGACATCTACAGTATCCTGTAAGACATTAGCTGAATCATAAGTTAGCATAAGTGTGGTTAAGTAGGCAGTAACCCATGACACTGATCAACGGTTACCTTTAGATTTTAAGGAGAGCTTGCTTAATTGTTGGTGTTAGAATGTTCTGCCACAAGGAACTTGGAAGTAATAACCTCAAATCCACTTAAGCAGGGTGTGATAGAGATGATCATGAGCTGAAAATGTACTTACATGTATCAATATATCAACCTATAGAAGGACACCTCAACATTAGTAGGATGAGGAAATAAAAATAAGGAAAAGGGGGGGAACCCTACTGAATATGCATTAGAGATAGTGGCATCAGCGTAACATATTATCAAAGCTGCATCCCAGCTTGTGGGCAGCAGGGGAGAAAGATGTAGCCCTCGGAAGGGGCCTGAATGATGGCCACTGGTGATGAGGAAAATAATGGCTAACATTTCAGGTCATCCTGCAAGGGTGGGGTGAGTATGTGGACGTACATTTTGTAATCTCTCTATCTACCTTATGAATAGAGAGTGTTTGTGACTTTGCTGAATGTATGAATAAACTATTTGTAAATAAAGAAGATTTCTTACAGTGTGAGCGTTGCAACTGTGCACATCAGCGTTCCCAATGTACAGTAATTGGAATAACACTGGGCCTGATCTTGGGACAAGAACCTGTCCACAGTCAAAGTGATAACTGGACATTCTTAAGTAACCAATATAATTATTAGAATTATAGAATCATAGAATATTAGAGTTGGAAGGGACCTCAGGTCATCTAGTCCAACCCCTGCTCAAAGCAGGACTAACCTCAGCTATATCATCCCAGCCAGGGCTTTGTCAAGCCTCATCTTAAAAACCTCTAAAGATGGAGATTCCACCACCTCCCTAGGTAACCCATTCCAGTGCTTCACCACCCTCCTGGTGAAAAACTTTTTCCTAATGTCCAACCTAGACCTCCCCAACCGCAACTTGAGACCATTGCTCCTTGTTCTGTCATCTGCCACCACTGAGAACAGCCTAGCCCCATCCTCCCTGGAACCCCCTTTCAGGTAGTTAAAGGCTGCTATCAAATCCCCCCTCATTCTTCTCTTTTGCAGAGTAAACAAGTCTAGTTCCCTCAGCCTTTCATCATAAGTCCTGTGCTCCAGCCCCCTAATCATTTTTGTTGCCCTCTGCTGTACTCTCTCCAATTTGTCTTCATCCTTTTTGTAGTGGGGGGCCCAAAACTGGACACAATACTTTAAATGCGGCCTCACCAATGCTGAATAGAGGGGAATAATCACTTCCCGTGACCTGCTGGCAATGCTCCTACTAATGCTGCCCAATATGCTATTAGCCTTCTTGACAACCAGGGCACACTGCTGACTCATATCCAGCTTTTTATCCACTGTTACCCCCAGGTCCTTTTCTGCAGAACTGCTGCCTAGCACATCGGTCCCCAGTCTATAGCTGTGCATGGGATTCTTCCTTTCTAAGTGGAGGACTCTACACTTTTCTTTGTTGAACCTCATTAGATTTCTTTTGGCCCAATCCTCCAGTTTGTTTAGGTCCTTCTGTATCCTATCCCTACCTTCCAGGGTATCTACCACTCCCCCCCAGCTTAGTGTCATCCACAAACTTGCTGAGGGTGCAATCTACCCCATCTTCCAGATCATTAATGAAGATGTTGAAGAAAACCAGCCCCAGGACCAACCCCTGGGGCACTCCGCTTGTGACCGGTTGCCAGCTAGACATGGAGCCATTGATCACTACTCATTGAGCCCTATGCTCTAGCCAGTTCTCTATCCATTTTGTAGTCCATTCATCCAAGCCATACTTCAACTTGCTGATAAGAATACTGTGAGAGACAGTATCAAAAGCTTTGCTAAAGTCAAGGTATATCATATCCACTGCCTTCCCTACATCCACAGAGCCAGTCACCTCATCATAGAAAGCAATCAGATTGGTCAGGCATGACTTGCCCTTGGTGAATCCGTGTTGACTGTTCCTGATCACCTTCCTCTCTTCCAAGTGCCTTAAAATGGATTCCTTAAGGACCTGCTCCATGATTTTTCCAGGGACTGAAGTGAGGCTGACCGGTCTGTAGTTCCCTGGATCCTCTTTCCTCCCTTTTTTGAAGATGGGCACTATATTTGCTTTTTTCCAGTCCTCAGGGACCTCCCCCTGTTGCCACGAGCTTTCAAAGATAATAGCCAATGGCTCTGAAATCACCTCAGCCAACTCCCTCAGCACCCTCGGGTGCATTGCATCCGGCCCCATGGACTTGTGTATGTCCAATCCTTCTAAATAGTCTTGGACCTGTTCCTTCAGCACTGCAGGATGTTCGCCTCCTTCCCATTCTGTGCCACCCAGTACAGCAGTCTGGGAGCTGGTCTTGTCTGTGAAGACAGAGGCAAAAAAGGCATTGAGTACTTCAGCTTTCTCCACATCCTCTGTCACTAGGTTGCCTCCCTCATTCGCTAAGGGGCCCACACTTTCCCTAATCATCCTCTTGTTGGCAACATACTTGTAGAAACCCTTTTTGTTCCCCTTCACGTCCCTTGCTAGCTGCAACTCTAACTGTGCTTTGGCCTTCCTGATTTCATTCCAGCATGTTCAACCAGTATTTTTATAATCCTCCCTAGTCATCTGACCAAGCTTCCGCTTCTTGTAAGCTTCTTTTTTGTGTTTAAGTTCACCAAAGACTTCTTTGTTAAGCCAAGCTGGACACCTACCATATTTGCTATTCTTTCTGCACATAATCTATAGCTCAGGCTCCGATGGCGGGGAGGGTAGCTGGCACACGAGCTAGCTCTGCTGGCTTTACACCAGACAAGAGCCCGTCAGCCATGGAAATTATCCACTGGACAGTTATTGCCGGAATCCAACCCTTTGCAGCTCCTCAGGGGCACAAATGGGCCCCAGGATAACAGAATCTGGTCCTAAAAGTGTATCTAGCACGAGCGCGCCCTCATTAAGAAGCTAAAGCACTGTCACTTGAGGCCATGTCTTGTAACAGAACATCTAAGAGTGGACTGTGGTCATTTTCTTCACTGGCTCCACTGCATGCCTGGGAAAAGGACACAGTAATTAAAGTATGAATCTCATTATAACTCAGCAAGTGCCTGGCTCGCTGAGAATCCAATTATCACAAATGCTGTGTAACTACAACAGTCAGCAACCTGGCTTGTTTGTGGAGCTTGGAGTGTCTTTCCCTTAATTCGAATTTTAAAAAGGATATCGAAAGATGGGAGAGAGTGCAGAAAAGAGCTAAAAAAATCACTTGAGGGCTGGAGAAAATTGCTTTACGTGAGAGACAGGGTATGTCTACACTGTGATCAAAGACCTGCAGCACAGCCATGGCTGACCTGGGATAGCTGACTTGTGCACGTGGGGCTTGGCTGTGGGGCTGTAAAACTGCAGCGTAGGCATTTGGGCTCAGGCTCTGGGAGCCTGCAGTTGGGACGGGGGGTCCTAGCCTAAGCCCAAACATCAACACTGCGGTTTTATAGCCCCACAGCCTGAGTTAAAGTCAGCTAATCCAGGCCAGCCACTGATCTTTTACTGCAGCATAGACCTATCCTTAAAGACCTTGACTTGTTTAGCTTCTTATAACGAAGACAGAGGTGACTTGATTAGTGTACAAGTACCTTCCCAGTGAGAAATACTGGGTACAATAGGACTTGTTAATCTAGCAGAGAAGGGCAGAACGAGAACCAATGGCTGGACACTGAAGACAGACCATTCAAATTGGAAATTAGGCACAATTGTTTTTTTAAGTGTGGGTGAATAAATATTGGAACGAACTACCAAGGGAAGAAGTGGAGTCTCCATGTCCTCAAATCCAGCATGGAAGCCTTTCTGGAAGATATGCGTTAGCCAGACACAAGGGATGAAATTTAATGGCCTGTGACATACAGGAGATCAGACTAGATGTTCTAATGGTCTCTTTGGGCCTTAAACTCTGTGAATCTCCATAAATCCAAAGGCCAGCACCCAAGGTTAAAACATCTATTGAGTTCAAAGTGTTTCTGCCCTGTGCGGATTGATTTGTAGTTTACCCCTTAGCCCCAACGACAAAGATTTTGTTGATCCTGCAGATTGGGAGAAAGTTGTTGTGTGATCCTACTGCTATGTCATGCTAGAAGCAGTCTTCACATGGGGTTATAATTCTCCAGATCTACCATAGCGGGAGGGAATGTCATCTAGTTGTTGGAGCAGGCAGCTGGAAACCAGGACTTTGCTTCCCAACGAGGCCTCTGAATCACTCTCTGACTGTGCATAAGTCACTTTTTGTCTCATTTTCCTCCGCTGTAAATGGGTAGTAAAATAGTAACTTAATGTACAGTGGGGATGGCAGCCTTAATTAAGGTTCATAAAGAACTTTGATTTCCTAGGATGAAAGGTGCTATTTAGTTGCAAAATATTAAACTTTTCATAGCACAATACTTTGCACTTATGTAACTGTACTTAGCACTTATACCATTTTAAATCTTTAAAGCATTAACTAATTATATAAAATCAAGCAATTTGCCAGCATAAAGTCAAACACCTGACAATGCCTGATCCTGGTGCTTTTGACTGATTTATAGAATTCTCCCTGAGTAAGAACTGCAGAAGATGGGTTGTGAAATTAAGCTTTCATGGAAAAAAACCAAAATGAACATGAACACATTAAAAGAGAAAATCAAATCACGCAGCCAAGCCAAAGGAATTAATGGAGGGAAGCAATGCATTACATTCTAGCAATTCAAATGGTGTACCAGACCAAAACAGGGACTGCAGCTGTAAAGCATATTTACATACCCTTTCATGACCCGTCTCTTTTCTAATATTGAAACATGTTAAGGTATTCTCATCTTCTCATTTAATTCAATTAAACACACACTGCTCTCAAGCACGAGTCTGGACACTTTAAAAAGAAATCATGGGTCTAGCACTTAAAAACAACATCGTTTAAATTTTAATTCAATATTGCAACAGGAGCAGCTCAGCTTGTTTCAGTCAGGAGTGTATGTATTTAAAGAGAGGGCAGCTTCAAGTGTATTTCATTTTGCTCTGAACATCAGACTTTCTTCCTGTGGTTTTCTCAGGGTGAGGGGGAAACAGAGTATGTCTACACTGCAATTGCCCACCCACGGCTGGCCCATGCATCTGGCTGGGGCTTATGCTAAGGGGCAGTTTAGTTGTGGTGTCAATGTTTGGGCTGGGGGTGGAATGTAGGCTCTAGCACCCCATGAGGTGGCAGTGTCTCAGAGATCCAGCTGCAGCCCAAGTCCAAACATCGACATCATCACTAAACAGCCCTTAATCTGAGCCCCGTCAGCTGGCACAGGCAAACCACAGGTGTCTAATTGCAGTGTAGACAGACCCACAGAGGCCACTGTCTGGATGGAAATCTCTGGCCAGCTTTTCTTCCCAGCGATGATGCGCGACATGACTGCCCAAGAGGAAGTTTGTTTTGGAAGAGAGGAAAATAAAATGATTTTGAATTCCAGGATAACAGTGAGGTTAGCATCTGTACAGGGGCAAGCACTGTATTAAAGCATGAAGCCCATCTTTCATAGAAGATTAAGGTTGGAAGAGATCTCAGGAGGTCATCTAGTCTAACCCCTGCTCAACACCAACTAAATCATCCCAGCCAGGGCTTTGTCAAGCCGGGCCTTAAAAACTACTAAGGATGGAGATTCTATCATCTCCCTAGGTAACCCATTCCAGTGCTTCACCACCCTCCTAGTGAAAAACTTTTTCCTAATGTCCAACCTACACTTTCCCCACTGCAACTTGAGACCATTGCTCCTAGTTCTGCCATCTACTACCGCTGAAAACATCCTAATTCCATCCTCCCTGGAACCCCCTTTCAGGTAGTTAAAGGCTGCTATCAAATCCCCCCTCATTCTTCTCTTCTGCAGACTAACAAGACTAGTTCCCTCAGCCCCTCCTCATAAGTCCTGTGCTCCAGCCCCCTAATCATTTTTGTTGCCCTCCTATGGACTCTCTCCAATGTGTCCACATCCTTTTTGTAGTGGAGGGCCCAAAACTGGACACAATACTCCAAAGCCAAATAGAGGGGAATAATCACTTCCCTCAATCTGCTAGCAATGCTCCTACTAATGCAGCCCAATATGCTATTAGCCTTTTTGGCAACAAGGGCACACTGCTGACTCATATCCAGCTTCTTGCCCACTGTAACCCAGAGAGCATTTTCTGCAGAACAGCTGCCTAGCCAGTCGGTCCCCAGTCTGTAGCAGTGCATGGAATTCTTCCATCCTAGGTGCAGAACTCTGCACTTGTCCTTGTTGAACCTCATCAGATTTCTTTTGGCCCAATCCTCCAATTTGTCTAGGTCAGCGGTTCTCAACCACTTCAAAGAAGGCTGGGTGGTACGCGAGCCGTACCGCGCCGCCGAAAGTCCCGTCCCCCCCCCCCCGGCCGCCGCGAAACCCCGCTGCCACCGAAAGTTTCCCCCCACTGCCGCGAAACCCCCCGCCGCTACCGAAAGTCCTCCCCACCTCCCCACCCCCACAAAACCCTGCCGCCGAAAAGGGGCAAACGGCGGCAGGGTTTCGGCGGAGGTTACATGTTCCCCCCATGTAACCCCGCCGCCGCCGAAAGTCCCCCCGCCACTGCCGCGAAACCCCGCCGCTGCCGAAAGTCCCCCCCCTTTTTTTCCCAAGTGGTACTCGGGATAAAAAGGTTGAGAACCGCTGGTCTAGGTCACTCTGTATCCTATCCCTACCTTCCAGGGTATCTACCACTCCCCCAGCTTAGTGTCATCCAGGAACTTGCTGAGGATGCAATTCATCCTCCAGATCATTAATGAAGATGTTGAACAGAACTGGCCCCAGGACCAACTCCTGGGGCACTTCACTTTTTACTGGCTGCCAACTAGACAGTGAGCCGTTGATCACTACCCGTTGAGCCCGATGATCTAGCCAGCTTTCTATCCACCTTATAGTCCATCCAACCTACACTTCTTTAATTTGCTGCAAAGAATACTGTGGGAGACTGTATCAAACGCTTTGCTAAAGTCAAGGTATATCACATCCACCGCTTTCCCCACATCCACAATCAGTCTTTACCACTGCAGAATTCCAAGTAGATTTCCAAGCAGTGATAGAACTTCTAAAGGTCCAAAGGGAGATTAGGTCCAGTGGCTGTTCCAGTTCCTTTCTCCCTTCAACCCCATCCCTAGTTTGTGCCACCAAAATTACAAATGGCATTCCTGCTTCATGCCTGACCTGCGCCCTGATGATTCTACACCATCAAAGTAAATGGGGGTTTTGCTCTTGACTTCAACGGGAGCAGCATCAAGCTCATCCCCTCGTGTTTTGTGTCTGAATTGTTTTATCTGCACGTGATTTGGGCTCCGTTCCTGCAAGTGGAGCTGTGCGAGTGGAATGTCGGGCCCATGCAGAACCCTAATGCACCTGGGCAGATCCAGCTGTAGGATTAGGACCTAGCACCCCGAACTCTTTGGAGATGAGGCGGTATCATGTTTGTACAGCAGCAGGCAAAGCGTCTATGCTAAATGAATACTACTGAATACATAACTACGTTGTTTCTTGACCAATGCTAAAAGACAGGGGATTCAGACATTGACATAAGCACAGTTTTAGAAGTATTATATCAGTGTCACAATACTCGGTTAGATAGGTAAGTGTCCTCACCCCTGATTTACACATAGGAACCAGAGGCAAAGAGACATTAAGTGACTTGCCTCAGGCAAAAATCATTTTGAGAACTAGGGTTTGAATTTAGTAGCACCTGACTTACTCCTGGACTCAGACTATTTAACCAAACGGCTGCTCTCATAGAATCATAGAATCATAGAGTTGGAAGGGACCTCAGGAGGTCATCTAGTCCAACCCCCTGCTCAAAGCAGAACTAACCTCAGCTATATCATCCCAGCCAGGGCTTTGTCAAGCCTCAGCTTAAAAACCTCTAAAGATGGAGATTCCACCACCTCCCTAGGTAACCCATTCCAGTGCTTCACCACCCTCCTAGTGAAAAACATTTTCCTAATGTCCAACCTAGACCTCCCCAACTGCAACTTGAGACCATTGCTCCTTGTTCTGTCATCTGCCACCACCAAGAACAGCCTAGCCCCATCCTCCCTGGAACCGCCTTTCAGGTAGTTAAAGGCTGCTATCAAATCCCCCTCATTCTTCTCTTTTGCAGGCTAAACAAGCCCAGTTTCCTTAGCCTCTCCTCATAAATCCTGTGCTCCAGCCCCCTAATCATTTTTGTTGCCCTCTGCTGTACTCTCTCCAACTTGTCTACATCCTTTTTATAGTGGGGGGCCCAAAACAGGACACAATACTCTAAATGCGGCCTTACCAATGCCGAATGGAGGGGAATAATCACTTCCCGCGACCTGCTGGCAATGCTCCTCCTAATGCAGCCCAATATGCTATTAGCCTTCTTGACAACCAGGGCACACTGCTGACTCATATCCAGCTTTTTATCCACTGTTACTCCCCGGTGCTTTTCTGCAGAACTGCTGCCTAGCTCGTCGGTCCCCAGTCTATAGCTGTGCATGGGATTCTTCCTTCCTAAATGCAGGACTCTGCATTTTCTTTGTTGAACCTCATTAGATTTCTTTTGGCCCAATCCTCCAGTTTTTTTAGGTCCTTCTGTTTCCTATCCCTACCTTCCAGGGTATCTACCACTCCCCCCAGCTTAGTGTCATCCGCAAACTTGCTGAGGGTGCAATCTACCCCATCTTCCAGATCATTAATGAAGCTGTTGAACAAAACCGGCCCCAGGACCGACCCCTGGGGCACTCCGCTTGTGACTGGTTGCCAGCTAGACATGGAGCCATTGATCACTACTCGTTGAGCCCTATGCTCTAGCCAGTTCTCTATCCATTTTATCATATCAAATCAGTTCTCTATCCATTTTATCATATCAATATCCATACATTCCTGACATGCAGGAAGCCTGCTCAAGTGGAGAGGGCTAGAAGTCAGGACTCATGAGATTTATCCATTTCACTTCTGTGTGCCTCAGTTTCCCCATCTGTAAAATGCCTCCCTTAAGGACTAGGGTCTAGCTTGTCAAACGTGTTTTGGCACCAGTGATTTCCATAGGAGTTAGGTACCTAAATGCCTTTGGGGATCTGGGCTTAAATGTATAGGAAGTGCTGTATAATCATAGAATTGTAGGACTGGAAGGGACCTCACAAGGTCATCTAGTCCAGTCCTCTGCACTTATGACAGGACCAAGCATTATCTTGACCATCCGTGACAGGTGTTTGTCGAACCTAGTCTTAAAAATCTCCAGAGATTCCACAACCTCCTGAGGCAATTTATTCCAGTGCTTAACTACCCTGACAGATACTAAGTTTTTCCTGATGTCCAACATAAACTTCCCTGTGGTGCTGTCTGGATTGGGGGACCATTTATGATATTTAACATCAATATTTCAAAAGTACAATAATTCATATGAGATAAGCCATGTCAGGTACCATTAGAAAGGCTATAATTTGCTAAGTATGATGATAGTGTTTGTGTATGTGTCATATTTGTATTGGAAGTTATGGATATGTTTGATGTATCTGTAATTCAACTTGTGCTGTGTTTCTAGGCGACATCCCAGACAGGATGGCAGCAGCAATAAGCTGCATAATGGCTCATTAAGGGAA
Source organism: Emydura macquarii macquarii (assembly GCF_026122565.2). Classification (NCBI taxonomy): domain Eukaryota; kingdom Metazoa; phylum Chordata; order Testudines; family Chelidae; genus Emydura; species Emydura macquarii. The sequence goes on along the minus strand of NW_027133607.1, from coordinate 4,819,866 downwards.
CTCAAAGGTACAGGAAGCCCAGGGAAAGATCCCTGATGCTACACCTTATGAGTCACCAGGACTTACTCATGTGACCCTGGACTCCATCTTATTTCCGTAAATTTCCACAAGCAGCATGGCAAAGGGACATAAAAGGCTGGACGACTGAAGACAATATGAAGTGGTGCAGTCTTCAGTCCTGCTTCTGGATCAATTCATCTACAACTGAAGCTGTGCTGTGAAACCCATCCAGATACTGCATATACACCAGAGGGACTATATAAGCCTGCAGACTCCACAATTCTACTGGAACCTGATATCTATGGACTTTCAAATCATTGGCATGTATCTGGTTGCTTTAATCATATAACACTTCTCACCTTGTTGCTTTCTGTCCTTTTGTAATAAACCTTGAGCTTTAATGACTAAAGGATTGGCTGGCAGCGTGGTATTTTGGGTAAGATCAAAACTCATATTGATCTGGCAATGTGGCTGGCCCTTTGGGATCAGGAGAACTTTTTGGTAAATAGCATAGAGTTTTAAATAATTTATCTCTTTACTGGGCTAGTGGCTGATTGGGAGCCAGAGACTGAAAGAAGCCCTGTTTGTGGCTGGTTGGGAAGTCTAACTTAAGTATTACCCACCAGGGCTGGGAGAATCTGCTCTCCTTTTGCAGCCTGCCCTGCCCTTGGCATTTGCAGGTGGTCTACCCTAGGCATGGATGGGTCACATACCCTTGCTGCAATTTAAGCCCATTGCTTCTTGTCCTATCCTCAGAGGTTAAGGAGAACAATTTTTCTCCCTCCCCCTTGTGACAACCTTTGACATACTTGAAAAGTGCTATCATGTCCCCGCTCAGTCTTCTCTTCTCCAGACTAAACAAACCCCATTTTTTTCAATCTTCACTCATGTTTTCTAGACCTTTAATCATTCTTGTTGTTCTTCTCTTGACTTTCTACAATTTGTCCATATTTTTTCTGAAATGTGACACCCAGAACTGGATAGAATACTTCATTTTGAGGCCTAATCAGCACGGAGTAGAATGGAAGAATTACTTCTCATGTCTTGCTTACAACACTCTTGCCAATACCTTCGGGAATATCGGGAATGATATTTGCTTTTTTTGTAACAGTGTTACACTGACGCTTATTTAGCTTGTGATCCACTACAACCCCCAGATCCCTTTCTGCAGTACTCTTTCCTAGGGAGTCATTTCCCAGTTTGTATGTGTGCAACTGATTGTTCCTTCCTAAGTGGGGTAGTTTTGTGTTTGTCCTTATTGAATTTCATCCTGTTTACTTCAGGCCATTTCTCCAGTTTGTCCAGACCATTTTGGAATTTTAATCCTATCCTCCAAAGCACTTGCAACCCCTCCCACCTTATCATCCCCAAACTTTGTACGTGTATACTCTGCCATTATCTAAATCACTGAAGAAGGTATTGAACAGAACGGGACCCAGAGCTATCCCTGCGGGACCCCACTCAATGTGCCCTTCCAGCTTGACTGTGAAGGGTGAAGTATGATCACTGTCAGGCACAAAGAGAAAAGACAATAGTGATGTAATCAGAGAAATATAGCTACTACGATACCTGCCAGGGTGCACATGTAACGACAGGTACACTACCCAATGTTTGTGGGCTTACCTAGCATATTACCCAACCTCTTTGGGCTGCAGAACAAGGATCCAGGGCGCTCGAGAACCGGCTGCCTTAGGAGATTTCTAGCGCTTCCTACCAAAGTTGGCCTTAAGCCTGTTTCTCCTAAACAATCGCGTAGAACTCGGCATGGCCAGGGACGCTGTCAGGACCAGTCTTCAGGGCAGGCATAGTGCATCACAGAACGGAGGCCACCTCTAAGAACCTTTGACCCAGTGCCAGGAACCTTCCTGTTATTTTAGGGAACAGCTTTAGACACTTTTAAGGTGGGCCACGAACTCCAAACTATAACATGACAGCACATTCATAAAGAGCCCCATCCCTTGGGTCAGGTAGCAGTGTCTGAAGGCATGGACAAAATCAAAGCTGTCACAGTTCGTTATGGCTGAATCACAAGAGGGATTCAGGGGATAATGGATGCCATTTACAAAGGAGCAACGTCTAGGCCAGGCCAGTATGTGCTATACCCCCACACCGTAAGAACTGAGGGACTCAAGCCATCTGACCATCTCTCTTACCAGGCTCCTTAGTGCTATTGGAATCATGAATGCAGTGGGCTCCCTATTCTATTTACCCTACTCCCTCCTCGCCCCAGCACAGTCGTCCATCACAGGACAAGACTGGCTTTATAGACTGAGCTAATCAATAACTCTTCTTCGGACAACCTTCCCCAATCTACGTCTTTCTGAGTCTAAGCATAGAAAAGCCTGACACAAGTGACCATGAGCTATCTGAATGCAGCAGAGGGAATGGGATCAGAGAATGCTGGAAAGCAAATTTGGGGGGATTAAAAATAATCCAGTGAGCAAGGTGCAACTGGAGGAAGAATTATTAAAGTTCACTCATGTGGGAGAAGGCAGCGGCACCCTAACCAACGTTAGAATCAAGGGGCAACAGACTGAAGTTCAGAAGTGTGTCAGAAATAAGAATCAGCCAGTGTGGTTTCCCAATGGGCTGCTCAGAGATCTGAGAATAAGAGGAGGTAACCAAGCAAAAATATTCCAAATCAGTTACCACTTTCTGGGAAAGAGGAAGGGAAGCTAAATAGCAAAATCAGTTAACGCCAGTCAAAGGAAATAAGAAGGGCTTTTACAAATCAAGGGAAAAAAGTTCTAGGAGGAAAGTGAATGTGGAGCGGAATGAAATTAATGACAATTCAAACAGAAAGATACCGGACTCCTTTTTAAAATTCTGTCCTCAAGAAGAACAGTTAGTCATTTGTACAGAATCTTCCTTTCTTTCTATGTATAGAGAGAAAACAAAGGGATACTTGGAACTATCTAATGTGGACAAATCAGTCTTTCCAGATTACATACATTTTAGGGTATTTGTGCTCAGTCATTATTAAGGAAATTAGCTGTTGATTCTGAATGCTGATTTGCTGACAATGAAAATTCACGGAGAACTGCATGGGTGGAACATTGGACCCTCACACAGAATCCTAATGCACCTGTGCAGGTTCAACTCAGAGGAAGGTTCTGTGTGACAGGAGAAAGGAAACGCAGTACCAGTTTTCAAAAAGAGAAAAACATAATCCTGGCAACTACTGCCCTGTGTGTTTAATCCCCCTTCCCAACAATCATAAAATAAGTATTATGAGATATATTATGAGAAATTAAATATTTAGAGAGCCTGATCTCACCTACACTGGTGTAAATGAGGAGTAATTTTGCTGAAGTCAATGGTTCACAGTACACTCTAAAACTACTTTGAGACCAGAATTAGGCTCCTAGGAGGACAGGCACAATTTTATTAGGGAATTATTTTGCGGGGCAGGGGTTGTTTGCTAGAATGACAAAACTAGTTGGCGAAGGGAAAACAGCAGATGTAACATATTTGTGTTTTGGTTAAAGCATTTGCTACTATGTCTCATAAAATCTTACTTGAAAAAATAATTCAAATGGGCTTGGAGCAACCACATACGTGGACTGGAAACTGGCTCAAAGACACTTAGAGGAGAATTAATGCTAAAGGGCAGAGAGTCAAATCTGGCCCAAGGTATCCAGTGAGGTATTGCAGGGATCAAAGTTAAGAATCAGGCTTTTTAAAAACATCTTAATTAATTGGGAAGAAGGATAAACAGCACTCTACCTAAATTCATAAATGATAGTAAATTAGGGAGGAAGATGGCAACATTCACACAGTCATTCCAGCATGACCAATGCCATCAAGGTGGTGACTGAATGCCAATCAACCGTCTCAGGGGGGCTAAACAAGAACTCAATCATTTCCCTGCCCTGCCTCTATGACTTGAGTGACGATCTCAATCACCCTTTTCAGGGCAAACACTGAGAGAGAAACATAGGCTCAGACCTCTGGGTATGCCACCTCCACATAAAAGGCCATTCATTCTCTTGTGAAATGTGATTATCTGACCAAGCTATGAAGTGGCCAGAAGACTGATGTCCTCACACTTACAAGAGACTCCCTTATCGCATAACAAAAAAGCATCGAAATCTCACATTTCAGGATACTGCTTATCGCCAAGCCAATACCCCTCAAAACACAGAATGGAAACAATCGTGAGACATGAGGTCTGGCACATCTGCCCTGTGGATTTGAACTCATCAGTACCAGGATGGTGGTGTATGGGACTCCTTTTAAGGGGGACAGAGTCATCCATCACCATCCAGACCCGGGAATCCCAAGAAGTGTGCTGATTATGGCTCCTACAGACCATCCACCTGGCTTCATCGTGCCAAGTAGGATATGGCTCACAGCAAAGTGCATCAGAACCTCCCATGGGCAATGCAATTACCTATTACACAAATGGAAAATGAAGCACAGTGCAATATGAAAATGTGGAGAAGACCCAAACTATGAGACATACAGTGAACTGCTGCCCCTCTAAGGATTCGACAACACAGGGATAAAAAACCCATGGCTGGCCAGGGTCAGCTAACTCAGGCTGAAAAACTGCCGCATAGATCTGGGGACTCAGGCTGGAGCCCAAGCTCTGGGACTCTGCGGGGATAGTGAGCACCTGAGCCCAAATAGCTAGACAGCAGTTTTTAGTCACGCAGCCCAAATCCCACAAGTCTGAGTCAGCTGATCTGGGCCAGCCTCAGCCATGCCGTGGGTCTCTTATCCCTGGGTAGACATAGACATATCCTAAGATCCTTCCCCAGAGGGACAGCCTTGAAACATTCCATGTCACTGGAAGCCATAGAATGGATGACAAACCTGGATCTCAACCTTTAAATGTTGCTTTTTGAATTTGTCATGCGAAAGAAGAAGACTTGGGAGGCGTTTGATTAAATAATGAACTCCATAGCTTTCTGGCTACTGCCACTACTGTATTTGTTGTTTTGCTTCTGCTCAGAATGTAGTTTGATGATACAAACATCCTGGAATTTGCTGTCTACAAAGCTGAGATGTATTCCAACACTCAGTGAAAGATCTCAGTTTGCTAGTTAACATCTGCACAATTCTTTACTTGGAATAAAGTAGATATTGAATAACGTTTTTTTACTCCTCTAACTATATTCTTTACATGCTCTTGATGATTTTTTACAGTTCTTCCCTAAATCCCAAACCTTCTCCTCATTATTAGATTGCTTTATAATTTAAAAGCTTTCTGGCAGAGCTGTAAGCAGGGTGGGGCTTGGCTGAGACAGGCCCCTTTATCCCCGAACTCACTTCAGTGGGCCACCCAGCCTGTCTGAGGGGAGAGAGGGGTGCAACTAAAAAAGCTGGGGGCATGTGACTTCCCCCCCCCCCCATACCTCCTCTACACACACACACACGTCGCCTCTGGTAGGGGGCATAAATATGCTTGCTTACTCCGGGCGCTAAAATCATAGAAGATGAGGGTTGGAAGGGACCCCAGGAGGTCATCTAGTCCAACCCCCTGCTCAAAGCAGGGCCAACCCCCAACTAAATCATCCCAGCCAGGGCTTTGTCAAGCTGGGCCTTAAAAACCTCGAAGGATGGAGATTCTACCACCTCCCTAGGTCACCCATTCCATGCCTAGTCACGGCTCTGCTTTCTGGATATTGTTTATCCCACTTTGCATGTTGCTGCTTAGTTCCAGTGGCCTTTTCAGACCTAACTGGGCTGGATATCAGCTACAGTCTCCTCTGCCTAGTTAATATTTGCTAATTTTGTACAGCTCACTTCTTCCACCATGTCATCATCACCAAAAGTCACTTTTCCTGAACTCATGCACATTTAATATTGATTTCTCTAGTAGTTCTTCTCATGAATAGAGTTTCAGTCAATATCGTACATTTATGAAACAACTTTTAACCTGCGTTGACTGTTCTGAACAGTGCATGCTGCAATGTTGAAGAGAGAACTGAAGGACATTATGTCCAAATGAATTAGCTAGGCTGGGGTCTGGTAATAGCACGGAGCTTTGCCAAGAGTGTGATCACTGGACGGGCTGGAGGACCTCAGCCCATTCATTTCACAATGTATTCCTTAAGATTAGGGACCTTTGACCTTGTCATGTGACAGAGTCATAGAAACACTCACAGTCTTCTAGCACTGAGCAAGGAACTTTATTTAGAAACCAGAATTATCCCTGAAGCTACTCTCTCAGCTCCACCACAGAGCTTCTGCCTCGAACCTCTATGTCCTGCTGCCTGGCTTCTTGCTACAGATGTAAAGAAACAGCACATCCATCCTCAGAACCTTATGACAGGCCATTCAACAGACAGATACAGGATTCTTGTACTAAACCATGTGCTCCTTCCTGACCCAGCCTTCACTAGTTGCCAGCCACATCAGCATTGATTAGATTGGTTATACAAGAACCTTTCGAGGTTTTGGCTTCTTTACGAACCCCACTGGCATGTCCAGTGTTTACTGACCTCTTTCCTCTCACTGTCCTAAAGGTCTAAAATAAACTTTAAGAATCATCTAACTACCCTGAGGACCATATTCTGCCCTCAGTTGCACATGAAGGACTCCCAGGGGTAGTCATAGGATTCCTTGTGACACTGCAGATCTCTGGGCCAGGCAGGGGAGAGAGATCAGAAAGGGATGGCAGCACCCTGTGTAATGTTTTGTTTCTAAGCACAGCAGGACAACACAGATTGCTACTGGGGCTATTTTCATGCCTTACCTCTAGTTTGAGCTAAAGCTCAGTGACACAAGGAAAGCTAGCTGGGAATAAAAAAAATGATGGCCTAAATGACGGAGAGAGGTGGGGGTGGGTGAGAAGGAGAGATCTGGGCTCTCTCCTCCTTCACTCCATCTCAGCAGCTGCAAGTGAGGGAGGAAAAAAGCATTGAGTGGGGAGAGAGATGTGCCCACACTTTCCGCAGAACAGCCAGGAGGGAGAGGACAGAATGAGATGTGGCAATGTTAGGGCATCCTATGTAACTGCCAAAGCTCTAGCGTTTTTGAGGCGCAATTCTCCAAATAAGCCAGGGGCTGTGGAACGCACATGCCCGGGAGCGCGGTGCTCATTTTGGCCAGGTTTTGTGGGATTTTTTTACACGAATACTGTAATTTGTGTCTGAATACTTAGGGCCTCAGAGTAGATAGTTTTCAGGCTGTTCTTCAACCTGTGCCTTCTCCTAGCAGGCAAAACACCCACAAACTCCTCTGCTCCATGTGCTGCATTGAGACAATGCATCAGCGAGGGAGGGCGCAGCTCATGATGACGATGTCGCACGTGGACAGGCAGTGATACACACGACACGCAGGGCCAGCACTCAAAGGAGCCTGCATGGCTGTAACTTAGGGGTGGGGCCAGTGACACACTGCTGGGTACATACACGCTCCAGAATGAAATGGGAGTGGAAGGATTAGGTCCTGGGGCATTCTGGGAGAGGCAGCACCCAGTTCAGCTCCTAGCCAGTAGGCGGCACTGGGACCCGCATTCAGATATCTCATTGTCTAGCAGACTGAAGGATTACAAGGGGTACCCCAGTTGTGATGTCTGAGGGAATCCCATGGGACAAGGCAAACCTTGTGCCCCTCTGTTGGACTGCCCCCTACAGACCAAGTTAGAATTTGCTGTGTTTATCTGTCGCTCACTGACTCAGTCATTACACCGGGGGTATTGGTGTGCTTTCCTTTCTCCCAACCCCCGTATGTAATCCTTTCGCTGGGAACCAGCCAGGGGCTAGAGCGGATAGTGCTTAGGGAGTGAAGTGACTACATCGCTTACCTCTGAGTCATTACCTACCTGAGCAACTCCATTGGGTGGGGCCAGTTATAAATGCTTCAGGACACGATACCACCGCAGCAGGGGGTGGGAAAGCAGACGGTGCTCTGCTAGTTCCGTCACGCTGCCTCCCCAGCCGCACTTATCCTAACACAAAGCGAGTCTCCCGAGCCAAGGGCGGCACAGGCGGGAGAATCATAAATAAGCTAGCAATAGTTATGCTAGTGACAGTAGCACCTCCTGTCACACCATGCATGCGTCCGAGGACAGGATTGGCCTTTATTTTCTTTAGCTTCTATTCACTTGTTCTACAGCCTGAGTCAAAATCTACAGATTGTTTCTGTCCAAAGACTTGGCAGGCCAGATTCTTCCCTGAGTTACATTCATATCAATTGGAAACAGGTGCACATAAAGCACAGCGGAATTTGGTTCTGTATCATGCCTCACCAATGTATTACCCCTCCCCTCGTTTATGACATGCATCTCATCCATAAACTCTGCCTTTAGCTATTCACCGCTTAGGTTTTACAGATAAATGAGCTTAAAAGTACCTAAAATAGATAATCAGGCAGGTAGACATTTTAATTCCCCATCATTAAGCTAGTTTGACTATCCATCTGTTACACCAGTAATATGAAACGGACCCTTTGAAAATAGCAACCTCCAGATCAGCAGTCCTACATTACATTCTGCTGGCACTGTATAGAAGATATCTTTCTGCTCAGAGCCCCCCCCCCCCTCTTTTTTTTTTAACCTTTTCCACCATCCCTTATAATATCAAATGAATCACTGAGGCACAGATTTTCCTTTGGATCTACAGATAGTTAATGGTCAACAGTTTCATCTCTTCTCCAAGAAGCCTCTTCTAATTGATCTTACTGTCAGGAAGGTTTTCCTGGAACCATCCTAATTTATTTCCTTTTTTAATTTTGTCCCCTTAATTATATCACCTTTTGCTAGGCTAATGATGTCCTCTCCTTTCTTGGTATTTACCTCCCTCACATATTTATAGACTCAGGTCTCCCCATTAGTAGTCAATTAGCCAGTCTGTGCTTATTTGGTTGTACAGGGTTGGTCCTGCTTTGAGCAAGGGGTTGGACTAGATGATCTCCTGAGGTCCCTTCCAACCCTTATCTCCTACGATTCTAGGATTTCATGTATTTGATTTTCCCCATAATTATTCTTGCTGTTCTTTTCTGAATTCTCCTGCTCCCCATTTGTCAATATCTTTTTGGTAACTAGAACTAGCACCACATAAGACATGCAGTTGAACCACAGCTGCACGGAGAGAGACTCCTATCATGTACTCTGGGATGCAAGGACTGCGGATACCCAGCCCTAAACTGTGTGGGACTTCTTCCTTTTCAGCCATCTCCCATTGCAAGTGCATGTCCATGATTACCCCTCCTTCTTTTTCAGCATTTTCAATTCAGTGATTGCGGTTACATTTTTCCAAGCTGGATCTCATTTTATGCCCATGTTTCTAATCTTTTGAGGTCCTTTTACATTATTTCCCTTGCCCCACTGTTGCTTGCAATTCCTCCCAGTTTAATATCATTGGTGAGCCGCGTTAACCTTAAGTATGTAGGAAGGGATTAGCAGCCAACATCTGTGAAGTTGAACCTGTATTCTTCAGCGTCTGGGTTACGATGGGCTGAAATGACCACAAGGCTAGTTATTCTGTTCTTGGATAACCCATCCATCCTCTACATTGGACAAACACAAAGAAATAAGCCCATGTCACTCAAAAAGATTCCTGATCACTGAGTGTCACTGCAGAGATTGTGTGGTGTTGGGCTGATGCTGTGGGGGGGAGTGTAAAACATGCCTGTGTTGTGGCCTAGCATCTATTCACTTTCTTGTAGCGGATTTCAGATAGTATGGAATTAGTTTCACGTCTAGTGTGTATTTATCATGTCTCAATATCAGCACATTCACTGAAGACTTCATAAATTAAGTGCTCTCAAGCAGTCTTCTGCTCTGACCAAATAGCAAACATTTCTACAAACACAGCGATCCCCAAATGGCTGTGCAGTAGTGATTAATTATAACCCTCTTTCTGTTTATTTAGGGTTTCTTGGCTCAGTGGAACTCAATGTTCTGATTGGATTTCCAAGAAATGTAAATGTCGACATAGCTCCTCCTCACTGCCAGAAATTATAAACCAGCATATTTAACATCACTGTGAAGCACCGGGTACAAGAAAATTGGATGTGCAGGAAGCAAAATTCCCAGGTTCTGAAAAATTAGTGATAGAAAAGACGTGTTAGGTTATGTGACCCATTTGCTCCGAAGGTAGCCCCCTGAAAATGCCAAGGGGAGGGCAGGCTCCAAAAAGGAGAGCAGATCCTCCCAACACTGCTGGCTAACACTGACGTTAGAGTCACCACACGGTCACAAACAAAGCTCTTGATTTCACACACTGATTATCAAGAAGCCCTAAAAAAGAAATACACAGCCCACTTTATTGCATTTCAGTCTCTGGCTCTCAATCAGCAACCAGGTCCAGTAAAGAGAGAAGATATTTAAAAACACTATTTCTTTTATCATAATGTTCTCCTGATCCCCACAGGGTCAGACACATTGCCAGATCAATATTAGTTTGGATCGTATCTTATAGGATTGGCATATAATCTTTTAGTAACTAAAACTAAAGGTTTATTATAAAAGAAAAGAAACAAACAAGAAGAGATGTTAAATGGTCAAAGCAAGCAGATATATATAGACTTTGAAGTCATTTGTATGTATCAGATTCTTAGCAGAATTGTTGAGTTGGCAGCCTTGTACAGTTCCTCTGGAGAACATCCAGTACCTGGATGGGTCTCAGTCCTTTGTTTCACAGCTTCAGATGTAGAATAGGTGACTCAGAGGTAGGAAGCAGGAAAGAAGACAAAATGGAGATGGTGAAGCAGCCTTTTATAGTTTCTGAAACACAGCTCATGGGCAGGGAAAAGCATTTACAATCCTCCTGACCACAGGCATGTCCCTACATGTCCTGATGACTCATAGGAATGGCCCCTGGCTTCTTTTCCCTAGGCTTATTGTATAGCTGATGGCCCTTGATTGGCCTTTCATCAGGCTGGACAGGGCTGGTGCTAATCTGTTAGGGATGTCACCCAGTAGCACAGCACAAGTTTTAAATACAGAAATATGACACATACTCAGTTTACAATACAAAGATGATACACATATAGATGAGCTTATCAGATTCAGTAAATCGTAACTTTTCCAATGCTTTACATGGCATATTTTGCCAGATTTGTTGTAATTTTGCAATATTGATATCAATATTATAAATGGTTACTCATAAATGAGAGCATCACAGGTTCCATAATCCATCTCCCAAGGATGGCTCCCCATGTTGCTTTCTCCAGTCGAGTTGTAAAGGATTCAAAGAGAAGGGGCTTCCACCAATTCTTTTGAGAGACCATCCTGAACTGTATTAGATCTCATTACCAGAGAGAATCTCATTGTCAGGACAGATTAATTAAGGAACACTCTGGCGAGGTACTGAAAAAACTCTTTGTGCATTAACACCCCCCCCCCCCCCATTTGTTGAAAATATGGTAAAGCTCACTCAAAACAATAATTTCCCAAAGACAATCAATACATTGTCACTCAGGACAAATATGCTGGAGGCGATGGGCTAATAATAAATAATAATAATAATGAAATGATGCCTTAGTCATATCTTACTGAGTAATCTTTCCTATGGTCATGAATAATCAGTTTCCTTAAGAGGAAGGCTCTCCAGCATTTCAGTTACAAGAGACACAAATTACTGGAAGAAACGTAAGCAGACTGAAAAGTGGTGGCATGCCAAGAGAGAAGAATGTATCAGTCATGCACCTCACAATTTAGGAAGACAGTTAGAGCTGCCAAACCTTAATAGTAAAAAATCATCAAGGTCTAAAAATGATCCAGAAGATGAAATTTAAAAGGTCCCATTATCGTACAGGAGATAAGGACATTTGGAAATGATTCATCCAGACATGGAGAAGTAGATGGTAGGAAGGTGATGCTGCTCAGGATTTATCTCTTTAGAATGATCATTCTTGTTCCTCTTTATAGCTTGAGACACAGGAGAGACAGGTTGTCCTTATCTTGATCTGCTCTGACTCACTCTATGGCATGTCTAGGGGTAGTTTTAGGTCATCTAAAAAACTTTCCTTCTCCATTCCTTCATTCTTGATCCATTTTCCCCCTCAAATTATCAGTTCAGCTGTAAGAGCAAAATTCTCCTCTCGACAGCAACATTTTACTCTCCCTCACTGGGAGGTCAGTGCCTGAAGGGAGGGCAGAGAAACCAGAGTTTAGATCCACTGTGTTGGACGAAGAGAAGAATTTACCCTCATCAGCTCTCATTTGGCTGGGTTAGTAACAGAATATTAGCACTTGGCATAAAGAATCGCTGCTGAGTGCCCTCGTAGCTTTCAAAACACACACAAAAATGATAAGAGGGAATGCATGGATGTTTGTGTGCCACTGTACGCACACACTCTGGGTATCCTTGAATAAGCTGAATCTCTGTATTATAAGTAACCTCATACACAGAAAGGCAAATATGAATTGAAAACAAACCCCCTCCCTCCCATCTATTTTTATTGAAGTCCCTCAGATTGAGAGACATGCTTCTGCAGCAGCGATGCTGCAATCTAGAGCAGACCAAAGGAGAGGCAGGCGCTTCCGCTGCTAGGAAACCAAGCTGAAAGCGATCCAGCGGATAACAATGAGAGATTCAAAGTTCAGCTAATGAGCAAGATGACTCACTGGCTCAATGAGACGAAGGTTAGAATGGAAAATAGAAATCCTCACTCAGAGGAGCAGTGCTAGTGGGGAAGTTAAAGGAGGAGCTGTGAGGCTGGAGACACAGTGTTACCCTGAATGCAATCCAAGTCATGGAGCCTTAAAACGGGGCAGGGATAATGAATGTGAAACAGAGCGTGTGCTCTCCAGAGGGAGGCCTGGGAAAGGCTGCATGAGTGTCAGGAGTAGACATGCCCTACCCATGGGGCCACCTATGCCTTCCTGGAGAGGAGTGGCTCGTTTGTCATAGGTGATGTCGCTTGTCTCAGCTGACCGGGTTCGTTTTGTTTGTTTGTTTGTTTGTTTTTTTACAGAGCGAGTAGCTGATGTTGCTCTGGGGCATGGAGAAGCACAAGGATACCAGAAGTCTGTTCCTCACCTTCCTGCAGCAACCTGAGTGGAAGGCCAGTTGGCACAGCGGGTGGAGCTCTGATGCAAAGGGGTGTGGCCAGCCCTGTTGTGGGAGTGGCCAATCCCCCATCACTGCTCAGATCTGGCAGGAGGAGGCGTGGAGCGAGAAGGCACGTGGGGGAGAAGAAACAAAGGATCCACACCCTTTAAAGGAGGTGCAGCGAGCACCAGGCAGTGCACCCAGCCCAGTCCTCGGTCCCATCCAGGCATTCTCTCTGTGTCTGCTATGTGACTAGGCCACTTCCAGGCAGGTGCCCCAGCCTTCCTCAATGGTGTGCAAGGACCATTCAGCCCAGAGCACACCAGTTTCTCAATTAAATGTAAGATATTATTAAAGGAAGATACTTCCATGTAGCACTTCTCATCTGGAAGGATCCCACTACATATACAGCAGTCAATTCTAGAGCAAAGCAAATAAGGGGGTTTTTGGTTTGCGGGCAATTCCAAATATATTTTTTTAGAATCACGTCAGGTCAAACCAAATCCAATTTTTTAATTAAGTTTTTAGTGAATGGAGAAGTCAAAAAAATTTGTTTGTTTGTTCAACCTAAAACAAAACAATTTTATTTTGATTTGGGGCATTTTTGTTTTTTACATTTCAAAAAAAAGGAAAAAAAAAATGAAATTTTTTTTTTTTCAGAATTATTTTTAGTTTTTTCTGTCGCCTTCCTTCCCCGCTCGAAACAATTTCCCAAAATTGACATAAATTCACAGAATGTTTGTCGCCTAATCTGTATTTTTTACAAGACAAAAAAAAAAAATGTCACCTTGCTCTAATCGCTTCTCCTGCTGCTGAAAGTCACCCACTTCGTGGGAGGAACATAGCAGCTGTTTAAGCGTGCAGAGCAACATTACACAAGAGTTTATGACAGGAAATGTGGAAGAAGAATGCAGTTCAGACTAGAGACAGAGGGAATTTTAGGTGCAGGAAGTGTATATATCTGAATTGGAATCTGGCCAGGATATCATTTTACAGCCTTCTGTGAAAGGTACCATGGGACTGAACAACAAGTGGAGGAAGACCTCAGTTTTAGGATCAGAAACATGGCACCTCCAGCAACACCGTACTGCCTCACTTACAGCAAAGCTCTGTTTCCCTTCCCTTTGTTCGTCTTGTCTATTGATAATAAGGTCTTTGGGGGACGAACTGTCTCTTTTAATGTGTTTGTATAGTGCCTAGCAGAGTGGGACTTTGATCACGGCTGGGGCCCCTAAGCACCACAGCAATGCAAATGACAAAAATAGCAATGAATATATAACGAATCCCTGATATCATTTCTCAGAACCCTGGGTTTTCCCTAAAGGTCTCCAAGGCTCAAAGCTGTTTAGCTTGTGACATCAGACAAGCTCACAGCCCAAGGTGATGTATCTAGTCTTCATTGCTAAGTAGGATTTAATTTGCTGTTGTCTTTTCTTAGCCATCCTGGGAGATCTAGTCACACACTAGAGAGACTTCCCGGAGATCAGCCAAGGTGAGATTCTTGTTGACATTAACTCAAGAGGCACCTGATCATGGATTTTCACTAAAAGGCAAAAGTATATATTGTACATGTTAATCATCGGGGGAGCAATTGGTCACTCCGTGTTAAATTCTTGCTGCTCAGCAATGAGGAAGAGAAATGCAATCACAGCAAACTTTAGATCCAGATCCAAATTTCCCCATGATTCAATGGTATTCAGATCCAGGTTTCAGTTTGGCCAATTATTAAAACATTTATATGCTGGTAGCACCCAAAATCCTGAGTCAGGATTGGGACCCTGGTATCTGGGGTGCTGTACCAATTGATAAAGAAACAATCCCTGCCCTAGAGGGCTTACAGTTCAAAAGGCACAAACAGGCAAAAGAGCTGGGGGCAAAGATAAAACATACAAGCAAATGAATCTGGTGAGGAATAGAGGCAGCTTTGTTAGTTTTTTTTTTTTTTTTTTTTTTTTTTTTGGGTAATGGTGGTTTCTTTGTTTGCTTGTTTCTGGATCCTTTATTATAATCATAAGGGTCAAGTCTTGATGTGGATCCAAATTTCCCCCAAGTTTGAGGGTGCTTGGTTCTGGACTGTCTCTCCTGTAAATCAGACCTAATGACTACCTTTGAAGAGGTGGTTTCCTGCTCCATAAATGAACTCTTTGAAGTTTAGTTAAAATCAACCACTCTTTCAAGTTTAAAAAGCACCATAATAAACAAGAGGCTAGTTTGTTTGTCCCCTGGATGATCTCCCAATGGGAGCTGCTGCGGGAAAAATTGCTTCTGGTAGACCTAGCTGTCTGTTTGCATTCAGCTGTAGCTGAGATCTTACTACAGGCATCTCAGAATTCTCTGTTGAACTCCTACAGATCAGAGTGGAGATTTCACTTTAAATTGATAGATTAGGACAAATTCTTTCCCCCCCGCAAAATTGAGCAAAATATAGATGGGTGCACTGAGCTTTCTATAGAGGAGATAAGGGAGATGGTGGAAAGGAAGAGAGGAGCATGGGGAAAAATACTGAAGAGGGAGGATGATGCAGAAGTTGAGAGTGGTCGCAAAGTGGGCATAGGTAGTGGGAGAACTAGTGTGTTTGTCACCTCCAATTTAATAGGAAAGCTATTATTAGAGAAAAGTTTTGGTTTTAGATGGTATTCATTTTTCCTGTCTCTACACGTGAAAACCTGGGTTTGCTTTAATTATTACCGGTTTGGTAAACTGAGACAGTCCCACACTTTCACTGTGTTTCTTTTAAAGTGTTCTGGAAAATACATGACATAAATGACACTATGTGATGGTGCAGGCTAAAGCAGCATGCTCTCATGCCATGGACTGGGAATCAAAAACCTTGCTCTCTGGTCCCAGCCCCGACTCTGACGCTGCACAGGTAGAATCACTTGAGTTGTCTATGCTTCACTTTCCCCAGTGGAAAACGATATTTGTGAAGCGCTCTGAGATCGTGAGACAGACGCGCACGCAGCATTATTGTAATTTGTCACTAGAGCTCATTGGAGACCATCCCCATAACACTCCCTTGGCTGCATTCCCACATGCCACGTGGGAGCCCTCCCTTACTCAGTTGACAGAGTGCATTAGGCTGGTCTGTGTCTGCTCTATATTTCAGTGATAATATCACTGCCCCTTTGTTTCATAAGGCTATAATTCAGTTCTTGAGTGGATAAACTGTGATGTTCCTTATAGTTTATCACAATTAGGGTTTATACAGAGGAAAGCAAGGCAGTAAAGCAAGTAATAATTCCATAGCACTTCCATAGTGTTCATACTCCTCAAAGTGCTTTATAGGCACCAATAATCACTTGCTTTTTTATTGCTATAATTACATCAAATTAACTCTAGTACTGCTATTGTAATAAAGTTGAAGGGCTCACTTATGGCTCACCCTGCACTGATGCATGTCTGCTCTTACAAAAAAGTGCCCTATATGCTCTTTAATGGCTATGCACAAGAGACAGGACTTCTTTCAACTGAGATCTTTTTTTTAAAAAAAAGTTGACACAGTAAATGGCATATATTCCCAGAGAGTTATATACCAAATCTTTTATCCTGATCCGTTCTTGGCTAAGAATGGACTAAGGGCTTGTTTACACTGTGGGCACCGCAGCAATTGATGGGAGATGGGCTCTCTGGTTGAGATCATTAGTCCACCTCCCTGAAAGGAGTAAGTCTGCGTCAAGGGGAGGGCATCTCCCATCGACGCAGCGCCGTGAAGATGCCGTGGTACATCAACGTAAGTATGTCGACAGGAGATAGCTTGTGTATCACCCGTCAACCACTGCCACCAGTGTAGACTAGCCCTAAATGTGATAGGACATGAAGGTTAAAAAAGGGATGTAGAGACTATCTTACACAGAGATATTCACTCATTTCCCTGTACTGCTGACATTCAGCTATAGAGCATATGTGCATTCCAAGATATGCCCTTTGTTTTTAGTGCTTAAAACAAATCTCTGTATTACAGGGCTTTTGAACGGCAAATGAATGTAAATTAATTAATTAAAATTAAATTAATGTAGAAGTTACCTATTGAAGACTACATCTTGGTGTCAGTAACGACACCTTAAATTGCAGCAATGAATAAATTATACAGCAAATATAAGTTACATTTAATCAGACACAGGAAGATGGGGAAACGATCATGTCGGTCAAGGACAGTACATCCTTCGATTCGGTTTGCTTACAGGAAATGAAGGGCCAAATCCTGCTCTCTTTTGCACACAAGCAGCTCTCACTGAAGGCAACGGGAATTGCTCAGATGTTAGTTAGAGCAGAACTTGACCAAGTAATGTTATTTAAAGGCAAGGGCAGGCCTACACTAGAAGCGCCGTATCTGCACCGCTGTAGCACGTCTGGTGAAGACGCTCTATGCTGACGGTAAAGTGCTCTCCGGTCGGCATAAAATTACTCCACCTACATGAGAGGCAGAAGCTATGTCAGTGGGAGACGCTCTCCACCAACATAGAACCGGTGTGGATAATGCTTACATCTCTGTAACTTGTGTCTTTCACACCTCTGAGTGACATAAGTTAGATCAACTTAAGCAGTAGTGTAGACCTGCCCCAAGACTGTGATTGAGATTTACTGGATACAAAGCCCTGTGAAGTCAATGAGAGTCTGTCTGCGGATTTAAGTGGACCTTGGATCAAACCCAGAACATCTTGGCTCCCCTGGTGCTCTGTAGTGAGAGGACTGACTGTGTCTTTACTACTCTTAAAGTGAGAATAATATCCTGCTTTCCTGCATAGCACCTTCCTTCCCAAAGAATCTCCCAAAGAGAGGCCCTGCTTTCACATATCCTTTATACACACACACACACACACACACACACACACACACACACACACACAGAAGTGTCATTGTGAGTTCTGTGTCAAGAGGCATGCAGGATCAGGCCTAATATACATGCAGCGCCAATGAAATTCAGAAATCTGGCACACTACCAGCATGCGCCATTGCAGAGGCCATAGAGGAACATTGTGGCCAAGAACACCAGGGCAATCCATACTTGTATGAAAAGCACAATGTCCATCTAGAATGGACAGAAGCTTGGCTTTTAAGGCCTCTTCTGACAGTAAACTTCACTGAACTCAGTATCTACCTGAGAAGGATGAAGGACTGAGTCGACTTTATGGGAATCCAAGCCTCTGCCATGAAGACCAGCAGTTACAAACCTGGTGCCATGGCTCTACTTTGTTAATAACAACACTTAGCATGTTTATAGTGTGTTTCCTGCAAGCTGGAGATCTCCAAGTGCTTTGCAAAGGTGGGTAAATATCATGATCCCCGTTTTACAGATAGAAAAACAGGTAAAAAAAGAGGCTCAGAGACTTGCCGAAGGTCACACAAGTGAGTCCATGGTAGAGCCAGGAAAAGGAAACAAGCTTCCTCAGCACCAGTCTGATGCCCCTTCCACTGACCACTCCATGTTGTAATCCTACTATCGGCTCCATGCTAGAGCTCTGACTCTGGATGTTTTTTTTAAAAATACCCATTATCTACAGGTAGCTTCACTTCTCCATGATCTCCCCAATTCACCCCAAAAATAAATGTTGGCAGTTCCATGTCCAGATATAGGGGACAATACCAGGTCACACTGGTTCAAAATGTAGAAATTTTAAAAACAAGGTTTTACAGTAGTGTAGAACCAGTTAAATGTTTTCATGAATGGTTTTAAAATCCAATGGAGAATAGTAAATGAATATTTTCCTGTACTGTTTCCCACCCTGTCATCAAACCACTGAGCTAGAAAGAATCAGAAAGTGAAACTGACAAGAAACTAATTACAACCCAAAGTGAAACTGACCAATTTGTATGGTCTAAGCAGAGAGATTTTAAAAATTCTCCCAGATTTAATGATCTAAGATACCATTAGCATGATACCCAGTAGAATGTATTTTTCAAAACCACAGGGTTCTCTTTAAAGACACTGCTTGGAATGATGTTCAATCAGAAGAACGGCCTGTCAGTGGAAGCTTTGCCTGTTTTAGGAGTGCAGGACTAGGCCCAGACTGCCATGAAAACAAGACCTTTGTTTCTTTAAAAAAAGAAATAAAACTGCATGACTTGATTGGCATTTACAAGGTATAAGTGCTCAAAAGGTGAACTGCCGTTACAACTAGAAATCCTGTAAACTAATTCATCTACTCAAAGTAACAGTGCTGAGTCATATGGAGTCATATGGAGTTATAGCATGGTTTAGCCAGCAAGTGTGGATGGAACAACCATATCAGATCAGATTCAAAACTCCCAGGTCCCCCAGCATACTGTAATGTTTAAATACGGTTTTAAAATCAATTGTGAAGCTAGGAGAATAGATGGAGCCTGAATTCCAAAGCAATCTAAGGACTTGTCTAAACACAAAAGTTGTACTGCTTGAACTATATTGGTTTAGTAAACTGAACTGCCTTCCTACTGTGGACAGAAATACCTGTATAAACATGCTTATACACAAAATATCTTCTATGGAAAGGAGAATAAGCTACACCATTTTATACCAGTATATTTGTGTCCACACTAGGGGTTCTACTGGTATAATTATTTCATTAAAAATAAAAACCAAAAAAACCCAAACCACACACAATCACCTCACCTACTCCTAACCAAAATGGTTACACCTTTACAGAATGTCTGTACACACCTGGCCTAAGAAGATCAACCACATCTGCAAACAAACCAAAAGCACTGCATTTGTCTATGCCTTGGTTAATCTTAAATTAGTCTGTACCCACTGCAGCACTGGGGAGCTTTTTAATTCTAGGAGACTGCAATGTTCCAAAAATGTCCAGTTTGCTTTCTTCTGTTGGTCTGAGATGCATGTATTTAAAAATAAAACCAATGAAAACTCCTGCCAAAGTCAATACAGCAAAGTCACCAAAAGCTTTTGATGTGTAAAGCAGGATGCTTGAAATGGTATCATTCTAGCTTCCTAATTGAGAAGTCCCCAGGGGCACCAAAAAAACCTCATTAAAGCTTTGAATAAAATATGCTTAGGATACCTTTAAACGCAAATGTTTTTGTGTTTTTACAATCAGAACAAAATTGTAAGGAGACAAAAATTAGGATGGCTTATTTTAACACTCATTTATGTGGTGCAAAACTAAACTTTCGGGGGTGAAAGTCTGGCCCCACTGAAGTCAATGGGAGTTTTGCCACTGACTTTGGTGGAGCCAGGATTTCAGACTGTTGCTATAAATGTGTACAATTTAATATATCTATCACACCCACTCCACCATCCAATCACATTGGTGGATGGGCTGATTTGAGGACAGATTAAAAGAACTATATATATTGAGTCTGGCTAAGCAAGGATTTAGTGAAGAGGAGAGAAAGCCCAGCATTTTAATCTATCGCACAAGCACACAGCTCATCCAGAGTCAGATCATGCTCCTGGAAACATCTAATTTACATAGGCAATGCTCAAAGGCTCAACAGAGGTAGTAGTTCATCATTCCCTGTTATTGTGACCATCTCATTTGCACACTCCCACTCTATTAATTTGATACATATCCTCACAACGTGACATAGGGGTGATAAATGGGACTAAATAGAATAAAATTAAGAAAGGAAACATTTAGGCCAAGTTTCAACCTCCGGAGAGTGATCAGTTAAGCTGTGGAACATTCTCCTCAAGAAGTTGTGGAAGCCTCATTGCTTGGAACATTTATAACTAGACAAGACCGAGCACTGGAAAATATAAAAAGGCTAATCCCATATTGGCAAGGATATGGGCTGGATGACTTAATAGGTAATTTTCATCTCTGAGCCATGTGCAGAATGGGTGAGGACTTTATTAGACTGTAAACTCTTCAGGGCAGGGCTTTAGTGTGACTGTAAACCATCTATTACTGTAGCATCTGAAGACCTTACAATCTTTTTAATGCACTTACCCTCACCATGTGCTTGTGATGTACGACAGTGCTATTATCCCCATTTTACACATAAGAACATAAAAATGGCCATACTGGGTCAGACCATTGGTCCATATAGCCCAGTATCATCATTACCAAATGCTTCAGAGAGAGTGAACAGAATGGTAATTATCAAATGATCCATCCCTTGTCCTCCACTCCCAGCTTCTGGCAGTCAGATGCTTAGGAGTACCCAGAGCGTGGGGTTGCATCCCTCATCATCTTGGCTAGTAGCCATTGGTGGGCCTATCCTCCATGAACTCATCTAATTCTTTTTTTAACCCAGTTATACTTTTGACCTTCACAACATCCCCTGCCAACAAATTCCGCAAGTTGACTCTGTGCTGTGTGGAGAAGTACTTCCTTTTGTTTGTTTTAAACCTGCTGCTTCTTAATTTCATTGGGTGACCCCTGCTTCTTGTGTTATGTGAAAGGGTAAATAATACTTCTTTAAAACCATGAACGGTGTGGAGAAAGTGGATATAGACTATCATATTCCCACCCCCCTTAAGTCATCTTTTTTCTAAGATGACCAGCCCCAGTCCTTTTAATCTCTCCTCATATTCCCACCCCCCCTAATAATTTTTGTTGCCCTTCTCTGTACCTTTTCCAATTCTAATATACACACAGGGAACTGAGGCACAAAGAGGCCAGCTGAATTCCCCAAGGTCACACATCAAGTCTGTGGCAGAGCAAGGAACTCAACCTAAGTCTCAAGTAAGTGCTGTAAACATTGGACCATCCTGCTTTTGACTCGCTAGTGCACTGTTGGTGACACACAACTATTATTCTGTGAATTTCTACGTTCCAATTCCAGCCCAGAAATGGACTTCCTCTGTGGCCTTGGGTAAGTCACTTAATTATTCTCTGCCTGAGCTTTCCTCTCCGTCAGATAGGCACATCATTTACTTACTCACAGTAGGTATTTAGTTTAAGGCATTTCTACGGTACCCATCACCTTACAGGGCTGGTGTGATGATTGATTAACATTTCTAAAGAGCTTTGAAGAATGAAAACGCTAGATAGTCACTTAGGGTATCTACACAGCAAAGAAAGCTGCAGGAGCCAGTCTTGGAGTCAGGGTCTACAGACGTAGGTTCACAGGACTCCCACTATAAAGCTAAGAATAGCCATGTAGTTGTTCCATCTTGGGTTGGAGCTTGGACTCTAAGACCCAGGGAGGGGGGTGGCTTTTACCTGTGCAAGTTTAGGACCTCTCGTAACTACAAATTTTATCCTAATTTTTATGCACATGATCACATACTATTATTTCCACAGGATCTCTGCCTTGTTCAGTACACAGGATGGACAATGCTCACTTAATGAGTACAGATTCAGTACGTTATCTTCCCATCTCTGTTCCTTATGGGCGCTCAGGCCTCACTTACTGCACACTATTCAAACCCTGCTCTCAAGACAGAATTATTCATTTCCTCATGAGCTTTTTTATGGTGCTTATCACTCCAGAATCTGAGTGCTTCACAAACATTAATTTAATACCTTGTGAAATGAAGGGGTGGTGTTATCCCTGTTCTACAAATGGGGAACGGAGTCACAAAGAAATTAAGGCCAAAAGCCATCTCCTAATTTTGGGTGCCCTATTTAAAATAACTAGGGCCTGATTTTACAGAGTACTTGCATTATATAGCACTGTATATGTTCACAGCACAGCTCCAACTGATTTCAGTTGCAGCTGTGAGCACTCAGCACATCTGCAAATCAGACCCAAGAGTCTCAAGTCAGGTACCCAGAAAATGAGGCACACACAGTTAGTGACCTGCACAAAGTTTGATTTAAGTGTCTTCCCAGCATCACATGGGAATTCTGTGGCAGAGGCAGGGATAGAATCCAATTCCCCAGTGTAGCAGTCAACTGGCTTAACTAGGAGATCATCCTTTCTTTTCTTGCAAGCCCCTGCCTCATTCATCTCTCTCCTTCCAACAGACGGAGTTCCTCTGGGCAGTGTCCACTGACTCCTTAGATGCCTTTGAGGAGCAGCAGGCGCTGTCAGTGGTTCTTTGTTTGGTGTCCCCTTCTGGCCACCTGATTTTCACCTTATGACCTTCACACCCCCTCCTGGTTTCTCATTCGATGTCCCCAGTATTCAGCTGTGGCCCAGGTTCACTGACCCCTCCCCGAGTTGGGGGGGGGAAGAAGAGGGCTTCAGTGATGGGCCAGTCTTAGACCTGCCATCTCGCAGAACCTCAATAGGTACTCTCGCCTCTCAACTTCTCTAACAGATGAAGCAGGGGTCCTACAGACAACAGCCTCCTTGACTAAACAACCCTGATTCATCTCCAGATCGGAGCCGTCCTGTGCACTGCATGAGGCAGGGATCCAGTGGAAAAAATTACACGATCACATAATTAAACAACTTTCATAATGCAGACGCATAAACGGGAATGAATTAAGGTTGGACTGGCTGAGTGAAGAGGGTTTCCTCACTGTTATTTCCTAACTTTTGACCGCTTGACTTTGCAACCTTAATAATGTTCTTTAAATGTAGTTTTTTGTGTGTAATTAGTATTTATGCTGCTGGGTGGTTGGTGTAAGTCTAATTCTCTGAGAGCTCAGAGCTTTTTTTTTTTTTTTTTTTTTTTAAGTGTTAAAATCTAAAGAAAGAATGACAATAAACATGATTATTATTACTAAGTAGCAAAAGTAATTGATTCCCCCTTCCTCATACTGTCCAAAATATTCTGAGAGCGCGAGATCTAGAGAGGACAACAGCGTACATGTGAACCAAAAAGAGTCCCAGTTGGTGACACCACAGATAATACACTGCAGTGTGAGGTATCACAATGAGAGCAGGTGCTGATAATTACCCTCCATACCGATTGCCTGCACTTTGGAATAGGCCTGGGGAATATTCTGAACTAGCTTAACATCAGTCCCTGTGACACATCCTTAACTCCAGCCCTATCAGTTATAATGCTGCTCCGGTTTTCAAGTCTTTCCACGATGTCAGAAGTAATTTCATTAGGAAACAGTTTCCCCCAGTAGCAAGCTGATGTAAAAGTGCAGCAATAGTGGTGCCGTCAGCAAGTGCTTACTCAATGATGGTGAGGTAAAGTTACTATCAGAGGTGACACCATTCCTTTTCCCTTAAGGCAGACCTCTTCATCCTCTCACTCATGTTTTCCTGGCAGCCTCCCCGTTTCTGGGATATACTAATCTCCCAAAAGGCATCAGACAGGACTATCAATTGAATCAGGAATACCTCATCTGCAGAATTTATAGTTTGATGAGCATGGTGCACTTTTTACAGACGAAACCAAACAAAGCAGGCTGGAGAAGATTTTTACTGTATCCTAGCTCTCTGCTTGCTCCCCCACCACTCCCACCCTCATAGAATCATAGAAGAAGAAGAAGAATCATAGAAGATGAGAGTTGGAAAGGACCCCAAGGAGGTCATCTAGTCCAACCCCCCACTCAAAGCCGGATCAACCCCAATTAAACCATCCCACCAGGGCTTTGTCAAGCCGGGCCTTAAAAACTACTAAGGATGGAGATTCCACCACCTCCCTAGGTAACCCATTCCAGTGCTTCACCACCCTCCTAGGGAAAAGCTTTTCCCCAATATCCAACCTAGACTTCCCCCACTGCAACCTGAGACCATTGCTCCTTGTTCTGCCATCTACTACCATTGAGAACAGCCTAGCTCCATCCTCCCTGGAACCCCCTTTCAGATAGTTAAAGGCTGCTATCAAATACCACCTCATTCTTCTCTTTTGCAGACTGAACAAGCCTAGTTCCTTCAGCCTCTCCTCATAAATCATGTACTCCAGCCCCCTATTTTTGTTGCCCTCCGCTGGACTCTCCAATTTGTCCTCATCCTTCCTGTAGTGGAGGGCCCAAAATTGGACACAGTACTCCAAAGGAGGCCTCATCAGTGCCGAATAGAGGCACTGGTGAGGCCTCCTCCTTTACCTCTCCCCAGGGCTCTGTCTTGGGCCCACTTCTCTTTCCACTTTACTCCTGCAGAGCCTCATCTACTCACCCGACTTCTGTTGCCATCTCTGGGCCTTGTCCTGCAAGGCGATGATGAGCTCCGCTTCCAATGCCCTGAGGTTCTCAGGACTGTCACTGTAGTCCCAGGGTTATAGTGAGCACATGGAGTGTGCAAAGCGTGGTGCTGCTCTGAGCGTGGGGGATCAAACACTAGCCTCCAGTCTGAATTCCTTCCTAGAGTTGTGTTTGCCGGTTGACTTCAGAGCTACCTCCTGCTTTTTTATAAAAAACTGCAAAATAAAAATGGGTAAGGGAGCCGGAACCTGGTAGTCCAGGCACCCATCCCATTATTCTGTGATGTCCCCTTCCGGCTGGTACGGGGCACTGAAGATTGCATCCAGACTGCCTCACTGGGAGGGAGGGTCTCGGGTAGTAGATATGGGGAAGTAAAAAAGGTAATGGGGAAATTGTGAAGGAATGACAATTAATTCTACAGACCCTGAGGAGAAGCTGGAGGAACCTGCCATGCCCTGGGGATTGCTAAGTTCTTATCTAGGGTTTACCATTATTTGTTCTTGAAATGCTTTAACAAAGGAAATATCACAACCCCAATTTTCAGATGGGAAAAGCGGAGACACAGACATGATGTGACTCTTCCAAGGTGTGTGGCAGAGTCTCCTATCTCCCAGCTCAGAGCCATATCCACCGGACCACAATGCCTACAATAGGCTAGCTAGTTTTTTCCTGTGTTGTCAGCTAATGATTTTATTGGGAGTCTAGAGATATTTGGTGTCTTTCTTAAAGCCCCAGCTCCTGGGTCTTGTGTGTATGTGAGAATCTTGGCTTTCATTAAAAAAATTCCAGCCTTGTGGTTGTGGGAAAACAGATTGAAAACACCCCCCCTAAAGGCTCAGAAAGCAGAAGGCAAATCAAAACCTGTGGAACTCCTTGCCAGAGGATGTTGTGAAGGCCAAGAGTATAACAGGATTGAAAAAAGAACTAGATAAATTTGTGGAGCATAGGTCCATCAATGACTATAAGCCAGGACAGACAGGGATTGCTGTTGGCCAGAGACCGGGAACGGCCAATGGGATGGATCACTTGATGATTGTCTGTTCTATTAATTCCTTCTGAAGCACATGGCATTGGCCATTGTCAGAAGACCAATACTGGGCTAGATGGACCATTAGTCTGACCCAGTATGGCCATTCTTATGTTCTTAAGAAAACCCAAAAATTTATTATTGTTTTTAAAATCTCATGATTTTTAAACTAGTTTCATGATTCGTTGAAGCCTGACTCAGGATTCCCAAATGCTTGGGGTTGGCAACACTGTTTCCCTGGAACCTGGAAATCCCCCTTACACAAACAATGCCATTGTTAGACTTGATAAATCTCCACAAGCTCAAAAACATGTTTGTTTTCATAAATAATCCACTCAGGGAATTTCCTTGCTGATGTAAAGTTTAGGATATTTTCTCCAAAAGTTGTTTTGGCAGCTTCCAAGAATCTTTATAAACTAAAATGGAGAGTGTTATGTGATCAGTTTCCAACACAGCAACAAACTCTGATTCATAGAACGATGGAAATTGGAGCTGAAAAACAGCTAAACTAACTTATATAATTGACCCCTCTGCTTGGGTAGATTCAAGTAGCGTTAGATAAATCCACCTTCTCTCTGGACAGTAGCTGTTCCTTTACCAGGACAGTGCTGTTAACATTTGATCCTGTGGAGTGCAGTTGCAGAGAGCTGCCCACAAAAAGGCAAGGTAAAATTTGATGGATACGGGAAATTGATTCTGCATTAACAAGACACTACTGTGAGATTGCCAGATTACTCCTGCCCGGTAGCAGGAATGAGTCTTAAGAGGGGAGCAGGTGGATAAGTGCCTCATTTAGCAAGAGGAAGATCACACCTGAGCCCATGTCTCCTCAGGACATGCCTTACAGTCATTTCTATGGACTGAAATTTATAGAGTGCTATTTCACCACGGGAACATTGCACAGTGGAATTGCATGTATAGAAGGGCACAATGCAATTAAATACACAGATTGTAATTTGGGCAGGTTAAAAGAGTGCTATGGAGTCTTTAGTGACTATAGGGGTTTGTGTATTGAGTTTGTGACTCATCCGGAAAAGGGTGCCTCCAGGGACACAATGCCCTTTAATACTGAATGGGAGTAGTGGTTTAGTACTAATGCAGTGGGAACATCATCACCAGTTGAATCATTAGCACCTGTTCTTGTAGCACCCCTGGGTTTCCTTAGCAGTGTCTCATCTCACACCAGTGCAGCTCTAGCCTGAGTACTTTATGCAATACTTAATCAGATCTCAGACCCACAGGGCATGGCAGTATGCCATTTAAGGATGGGATTTTGTGATGTGGTGGGTAGTTTTCTGTGCCAAACAGGACAAGGTACTTGGACACCACACTGATGGACATGGTATTTAAATCTAGACACACAGACTATACACCAACAAGGCAATTCGGGGAGAGCCGAATCATCCACCAGCAGAGTATTTTCTCTTGTACAGGTGCTCTAAATCTAGGTCCTGACCTCCCTGTGATATTGGAGGCAGGGAGTATTGAAGAGGCATCAGGCTAGTTTCTCTGAGAAGGCTAAGAGCACAGGTGGAGTTTCCAAGCTCATCCTCCACTGAGCTACCCAGGGGCACATCAATAGCTCTGTGTGTAACTGTCTGCACAGCTCAAAAGCTGCTCAGTTTAGTTCTTCGTATCTGCCAGCCAGCACAGCAACTCAGCACTTCTGTTGAAAGACAGTGATTGTTATCTCGCTGTCTGAGAACAGGTAAGCCATTCTGCTCCTGACGCTTGCTGGAGACCCAGCAATTGCTGAGATTTTAATAACGCTTCTTTTCATTTGAACAAAAGCAACAACATAGCTTTTATAACAACTATTATATCCATCAGAAGCTCCCTTCCAAGGGGCTAGTAATAGGGTACAGAACCCTTTACCTCTAGCTTGTTGGGGAAAACACTGCCTCAGTTATTGTCTCCCTCTCCTGAGCTGCTGGAGGGAAAGCCACCAGTAACTTGAGTCCCACATGGCATGTTAATCTGTAACAATGGGTTTATCTGAATGGAGTGTGTATGTGGAATTTAATTGGAGAAATGGGGTGGTTGACAAGGTGGGAATTTTGTCATGTAAATTATTCAGGTCACGGGATATAATCTATATTGGAAGTCTGGACCTGGGGTGGCGTGAAACAAGTTCTACTATGTAGCCTGGTGACTGTCAAAGATACATAAACTTTGACTAACTAAGGCTATTGGTTTGTGCATCTTATTTCAGTGCTCAACACATTTCATCTTCAGAGCACTGTACTATATATTCATTGGATGTGTGTACAGTACTAGAATGCTCCTGTGAGGCAGATTGCAGATCCTCAAAGGTATTTAGGTGCATCATTTCCATTGTGGTAGTGAGGCATCTAAGTATCCTTGAGAATCTGCACCAGAGGTACAATTATTACCACTTTATAGCTGCGAAAAATGAGACAGAGCTTAGCAACTTGCCCAAAACAATAAAGCAGAGAAAGGATTCAATCAGAGTTTCCATGCTCCTAGTCCTGTGCTTAAACCAGTAGTTCATATAGTCCCCTTGCTTTCCAGAATTTCCTTGTTTTAGCTGCTCAGTACGTTACAATATTTTATAAAGATATTAATTATTTGCTGTACTGCATAACTGGAAAACATTTGTTTATATCTCATTAGTTTTTCCTCCAATACTGTATTGTACATCTTTTAAAAAAAAAAAAAAACCCCTCAAAATATCTAAATTAAAAACACCAATATTACTTTTACAACCAAACTGAACAAATCCCTAGAGAATATACTGTGGTGAACAGTCTTCTGTTGGATGAGAGATGGGCTAGAAGTAACCTAAAAATAGAGTTAAGTGAATAATTCATAAGAAATTTAGCTTGCAGTACTTGTGAAATTTCCTCCAATATATTCATTGTTCAATTAAATGTTTTGCAATGTTGTTGTTTATGCTCTAAATGTTTTACGGCAAATGTTTTTTTAAATCATGAACCAATCACCAAGGTCTTTCTGCATCTGATATGCATGTTTGAGTGGGCTACTTGTAATTGATCAGATAGTCACATGCTACTGTTTGTTTCTTGACTGGATAAGCATATAAACACTTTTGGCTCAAATGCAAAACCTAATTCTGTGAGTACTCATGCTCACAGGTTTGAAATTCACTTTTCATAAACGTTTGTGCCAGTAAAGCTTGACTTGAACTGGTAAAACTCTTAACAAGTCAGAAACAGGCTTAAACACCATTGTAGCAAATTTGACTAGCATGTGAGTGAATGTCTGTAGAAAGACGTGGGGGCTGTTTGCCCAGCTCTTTCTAACAGGCCTTCTCCAGTTCTAACTTCTGTGACCCATATGGCCCATTACATGCTAGATCTAACAGACAGGCCTCATAAAGCCTACTCAGACACAGAAGCATCCCCAAATAGCCCCAAAAGTGCTGCTGTATGCTGCTTTGTCAGAGCCCCTGCTGTCTCCTGGGTGCGCTGTATGAGAACTAGAGATGGGCAAAAGTGGGGGATTGTTTGTGTTTTTGTTTGGCAACTCCGGGGCTAGTTCTGCAAAGGGACTTAAACACCTGTCACAGGAGCCTCTACTCACCGCTAGGTGACACCTCCTGCCTATTTCGGGGGTTAGCACTTTCAGCCTGATGCCCTCTTCTTGCTGTTCCTCCCCCTCTTGTCTCACTCTGTCTGCAGCCTCCTTCTACTCTCAGCTACTGGGCTTTATACAGACTTCTCCTGCTCCTATCTAGCTGAGCTTCCTCTGTAATTAATCCTTACTGGACCCTGACTCATCCTCCAGGTGTAGCCTATGCAGTTAATTGACCCATGTGGCCACCTTATCCCCTTCAGGTGTTGTGTGTGGTAGATGCCCCATCACCCCCTGAAGCCTGTAACCCTTGGGGGTAGGGATGCCTCCTGCCCTGCATTTGCCTGGGCTGGGCCTGCAGGTCATCCCTTTCCCATTCCAGGTCCCCCATCATGAGGAGCAGTCTGCCTTTCTCCTCCAGAGCATCTCGGTACCCTTCACTGCAACTAATTTCTCCCATAGCACTTTTACCTGCTCCATGGATTCCCTCAGCCCCCTTTCCCTCGGGGTCTGAGCTCCAACTGTAGCCCATTTCACTTCAGTGTTAGTTCTCATGTCTGTCTGGGCCTTCTCTGTCTCAATCATTTTATCTTCTAACTCCCTACTACCCACTATGGGGTGCATGTGTTGACCACCTGTAACATTCATGGTCATAAAGACCACTTCTACCATGCTGATCTCCAGCCTACTCCTGTCACCAGACACCCCCTCTGTTTTTCCTATCCCACTGTGGTCCATGCCTTTCCCGTTCTGAAACCACAGTTCTTAAGAGGGCAGGGCCTTTTTACATGGCTGGCCTTAACAAACCCTCTTCCTTGTCTTGCTAGTAAGCCGTGCTTCAACCTCCTCCCACCTAGCCCTGTTCCTGGGCTAGCGTTCTCCCCACAGTTCATATAAGGGCATCCCCTTCTCACATGCCCTTGTTGGTCACAGGCAAAACACGCCCTTCCTTTCCTGTTTTCCCAACAGGTTGGACTCTTTGGGGCTTTCCTGTTTTCCTGCGTCTGAGTAAGGCTTCTCATAACCACACAGATAGGGGCACTCCCTTTTTGGGTGTTCCGTCGACCTGCAGGCATAACATTCCCTTGGCCAGGCTTCTGGCCTTGTGGGCCTGGTATCGATCCAGTCTCAATCTCTATGGCCTCTACTAATTCCCTTCTGCAGGAGCCCATGTATATACTACTGCTGGCCAGCCAGCTTCATCAAATATTTTTGCAGGTATACCTCTGCTTCCCACCGTCTTTGTGTAAGATACTAAAGGACTGTACAAGGCAGTCATCCTTGATGCAAGGGGAGTGCAAAGGGCCATAGCAGGGGGGAAAAAAAGGAAAGCGCAATGGAACTGCAGTATGTGGAAGCCTTTTTTGCAGTGGGCAGTTATACCCTCCCAGGCTGGACCCCGGAGTTACTGTCCCAGCAGAAGTGGGCTGACAAACAACTGGAGCAGGTCCAGGCCCTACTCCTGTGAAATCTGAGTGCATTTGGATTAGACATGAATGGAAAGCAAAATCTCAGATCGTATCTGCATAAAAGAAACAAAATCTCTCCTCTGAACACTCCTGAAACAGAGGGTATGAAATCCAGATCGACGATGCTCAGATTTGGCTGATCATGGAGGTAGTTTTGAACTGTGGTCCGTATTTGGGATTTGGATAACGGGTTTTGATTTGGTCCCATTTCACACGTGCACACACAATGCTGAATTTGGCTTGTCTCTAAGGGGGAGTGAAATGGCTCTGCAATAACAGCAGTAGCCAGGTAATAATAATAATAAAAAGACGTCACAAGTATACTATCAGCCTGCTGCAGCTTGTGTAGGGCTCTTTGCACAGCCTCTTCCTTGCAGAACAAGCAAAAGCAAATCAACAGTTGCCATCAAGGTCCTGCTCCTGTTGAAGTCAATGGCTAAACTATCTGTCTAGCTAAAATCTCCCGCTGTTGCAGTCTGTAAGGCCTGGATTCAGCAACGTGTTCTGCCCTGCAAAACCCCAGAGCTCATTGGTTTCACTGAAGGGGACACTCCATGGGCCAAAGGGTCCACCTATGCTAAACGAGTTATAATAGAGCACTGGACTGGGACTCAGGAGATCTGGGTTCTGTTCCCGTCTCTACCACTGACCTGCTGGGTGACCTTGAGCAAGTCATTTTCCCTCTTGGTGCCTCAGTTTTTCCCATCTGTAAAGGGGGATACTGACAGGTGCTTTGAGATGTACTACTGAAAAACACTTACATAAGCACTAGGTATTAATTTAATTTAGATCTTCATGATGCCTTAGATTGACTTCCCTGGGAGAAGGATTGCAGCCCTAATAGGCTCAAAGAAAGCCCCTTCCTTCCTGTTACCACTGGTTGCCCATTGACCAAAAGCATCCTCCCAGTCTCTGACCATATTAGATTAAGGAGCCCTAATGGAAGGCCCCAAACTGTGTCTTTGCTCATCTGGGCCCATTTGCTTAAGAATCTGACTAATTTATCGTGAGTGCAGTAGATTATTCCTGCTGGAAGGGCTTTGAAAATCTAATTTAGTTTTCACTGTTTGTGAAGTTTTTCTATGGATTTTTTTCCTCTGGTTGGACAACAGAATTTCCCTTCTGGGTCTAGTCAATTACTCTTTCAGGTTCTCACACATTGACAATTTGCTGCAACATCCTGATTGCAAATAGGACAGGGGAAATCTTTAAACTCCAAGCAAAATCCTGTTTTAACTGAATTCTTTTAAAACATTTGCCATCATGTTAGGATTTCTAAAAACCTTATTTTCTAAGAGAACCTGAATCTATTGGACAATGCTTCTCAAATGTATTGCACTGGCATCTAAAGGGTGCCAAACTTGGCATTGAGATGCTGCAAGAGGGAACACATTCCTTAAGGGCTCCTATTAAGGGCTTGTCTTCACTGTAGAGTTAACTCAGGGTACATTTACACTGCAATAAAAAACCGATGATCAGTCGTGGCTGGTCTGGCTCAGCCAACTTGAGCTCAGGGGTCTCAGGCTGTGGAACTAACAATTCAGGGCAGATGTTCGGGCTCGGTCTGGGCTCTGAAACCCTGTGAGGGGGGTGGATGTCAGAGCCCAGGCTCCTGCCTGAGCAGTTACAGTGCTATTTTTAGACACGCAGCCTGGGCCCCATGACTTGAGTCAGCTGATCTGGGCTCTGAGACTCAGTCCCACAGGTTTTTATTGCAGTGTAGACCTGCCCTTAGGGTCTTACTTCGATGTTGATACTACCCCCGCCCCCCATCCACCCAAAAAAACCTCTTACCCAAGTGTGGTGGTGCTTTGAACCTGAATTAACTGTCCTGTCCTGGGGTATAGACTAAAGCCTGAGGGTTGCTTACACTTGGACTGGAAACCACCCTCTTTGCAGTGCGGACACAGGCTAATCCATTCAAGTGCTGATAGTCCTCCAATGCTTTCCCACAATTCCCCCTGTGTGCCCAGAAGGCGAGAGAAAGTTATCCCACAATTCACTGGGAAAGAACCATAGAGCAGCTCAGTGTATTGCAGTGATAATAACCATAAATCCTAGTGCTCACACAAGTGAGTTCAGCACAGTGTGGCCTCCAGTCGAGTCTGGCTTTCCAGCGTGGCTGCTTACACATGAGCTAGGCTAACCAGGGTGGTCAGACCTGAGTGCTGATCATGCAAGTAAACCCTGAAGTGAAGCCATACCATAAGAATGGTCTGGCACCTGCCCAAGGGTCCAGTTCTCCTTAAGCAGGATACAAGACTGACGCCAGGAGGCAGGACATTTTGGAAGATTCCCCCCAGGAGTTCAATTCTCTTCTATTCTCTATAGGTTCTTACATTGCCCTCCTCACGGTATTATCTGAGCACCTTCCAGCCAAGCATTAAGCAACATGACCAACATCTGTCACAGGTGGTTAATTCTTCCTCCTCTTCTCGCAGGGGGAGAAATGTGTATGCCAGGTACTGCATTGTTTTGAAAGGGTTTTGTCTGGTTTTTTTTTTTTTTTTTTAAATGTACATGTTAAGATGTGTTTCTCCGTCGTAGAGATGATCAGCATCCTATGCTGATCATCTCTGAGACCTACAGAGAGAGAGAGACAGATTCTCTACATTAGCTGGCTCCCAAATCATTCATGGCTTTTCGAGATCACAGTCTGCCCTGTGGCATGTGCACCCAGAAGCCACCGAGGAGCCTCGCCTGTGCAGGTCCTTGGTATTGCATTCAGGAAACACAGCAGCGCGGCCTCCAATCCGTTTGCCTTGCTGTCCTCCTCACTATGAGCTTCTTTTCATAATCTTTACAGAGCTGCCGACAATTCCCTTGTGTATTTTGGGACACTGAGCTCTTTGTTCAGGCTGCCAGCCAATACTGCTGATAACAGGACCAAAGGCTCATGTGCTATAGAATGGTACGGTTCAGGAGAGCTGTGCTGATTGTGTGGTCTGCAAGGTGTTTGACTGGGCACAGGCAGATCCATCCCTCCCGATTCTTTATACTAACAGCACCAAAAAGCTACATCCTCCCAAGGATATGAAACTGTGGCTGCCTGCAGCTCTTCACGAGTAGCTATTGCTCTCCTTTGAAATATTCCGGACAGCTACTGTCTAGCAGAAATGCAGGGCCCCATTATCTCTGTTGGCTTGGTAGAAGTGTTACAGGTACCTGACTCATCCCTGTGTTTCCTTTCTCTGATTGCATTACCTTCCTTTGGGCTGTCTGATTGTACACTATTGCTATGTTTGTGAATGGCTTTGGGTTTTTTTAAGTGAATTGATGATTTAAAAAAAAAAAAAAAATCCCCCAAAACATAAAATAAAAACAACCCCGGCCAGCCTGAATAGTTGAAAGCTGGAGAATATATTAAAAATTTCCTTCATGGAAATTTCCTAGCACAGCATGGAGATTTCTTAGCATATTAGACTGTTCTGTTTTTCAAAGCTGCAAGCAAAGAATGGAAATTTCCAATTACTGCATCTGACAGTCTACTTAGCTGGGGTCATCTGCTCCTGTAGAACATTAAATAATGCAAGGCAGCAACAGGGAGTATTTGATCAGCGGCACCATTTCCTGGACAAAACACAAGTGTTTCCTTTCCTCCTCAGTGAAGGGGAGAGTCTAACAGACAGAGCCTGAGACTCCTAGGGTGTGAGTCTCTGCTGCGTCCAAGCAGACTTCGGATGGAGTGGAGAATGGGGAGTGCAGGGTGCCAGGGATGGTCTAGAAGATAATACTTAAGTCCTGCCTCAGTGCAGGGAACTAGATTCAATTTCCTGTTGAGGTCCCTTCCCATCCTACATTTCTAGGATTCCCTGATCTGGAGCTGTACCGCCCTGGGACAAGTTACATGGGACCCAGGGACTTTAGACAAGTTGAGGATTGGGCATAGCAAAGTTCCACTTCGCCAAACAACCTTTCTGCCCCTGATTGTGCCCCCTCCTTTCCTCACACTATGCTGTATGTGGTGTGGGGGAGCGGCTGGCACAGGAGGTGATTATGCCACTTTTTCCACCTTGATACTAGTGGAGAATTCCTTAATGGGGGGAATTCTTTGCTGGCTATCTCCAGCTGTTTTAAGGTCACTTTGTGCCACTTAATGGAAAATAGTCTTAGACTGCAGAATCCTGCCTCTACATCCAGTCCCCAGCTCTGCTACAGACACTGTGCAAATCACAAACTCTGTGTGGTTCTGCTTCGCCATCCGTACAAAGTGGACAATAGCTCCTGCCAGGCATATGCTATGGGGCTTGAGGATCTCTCATGGTAGTATCTGTTCTGAATTCCAGTGTCTTCATAATGTAGATAGTGTCTGTAGGTTCTGATCCATTACAGAAATAATCTTAGCCATTACGTTTGGAACTGGCGCCAGATCAGAATGGCACCAGACTCTGCCAGAACAACAGATGCAAAACCTGCAGACAGACCTTCACTGCCATAGTGATCAATAACCCCCACAACACACCTTTAAATATCATGGGTCCTACACTGGCCTATCGCAACATGTGGTGTACCTCATCCAGTGCATCAAATACTCCAATAACCACCATGGGGATGTAACCAGACAATCGTCTCTCAAATGAACTCACACAGGAAAATGATAAAAGACAAAAACACCTTCTCACCTGTGGGTGAACACTCTTCACAGAGTGATCACTCCATAGCTGAGCTCTCAATTCTCTTCCTCAGGAAATCCACACACCACCTTCAAATGCAAGTCTGGGCACCTAAATTCATAACTCTGCTAGACACTAAAAACCATGGACTCAACAGCGACACTGGCTTTATGGCTCATTATAACTATTTGTAACACACCCTACTGCCTGATAACCCTCAATTTCCCACTTCATTTTAAGTGGTCTCCTATACTTTGTGTGAACGTCTTATGCTTGACAATCTGTCCCAACTTGCGTTTAGCTCAGACACTCTGATTCCCTTCCCCAGACCTGAAGAAGAGCTCTGTGCAGCTTGAAAGCTTGTCTCTTTCACCAATAGAAGTTGGTCCAATTAAAATTTTTTTACCTCACTTACCTTGTCTCTCTCATATCCTGGGATCAACCAAGCTACAACACTGCTAACTATCTCTAACAGTAACACTTTGTATTTCCAGAGCCCCTTTCATCCAAGAATCTTAAAACACTTTACACTGTCACCATCCTCCTTTTAGAAATGGGAAAATTAAAGCCAAGGGCGGTGATGTGACTTGCCTCCAGCTCAGAGAGTAACTCAGTAGGGGAGGAGGGACTGGAGTCCAGATCGTCTGGCTCCTTGCTCATACCACTCACCACACTGCCTTGTTTCTACAGCAAGCTTGTTTGCTAAGCCCCTCTTCCTGCTAGCTTGAGCTGTGAATTTACAGACTGAACTGGGCAGTTAGTTACCACTCCCTTAAGCCAAGTGTGCAGTGTTTGTTTCTGAAACCTGCTCAAGTGCTTTAGGCTCCTTCTTGATTTCATAGCCCTGGGTCACGCGTCTCTGACAGCAGCCTGACTCACAGCTCCACGTGACTCACTCCATCTGCATCACTGACACACAGTTCATGCTTATTCAGTGCGTCTTGCTCATTTGCAAGATCAGGGTTCAGATGTTTTCTTCACGTCAGCTTGGACTGCTAGGGTCCAACAGGCCCACATTATTTCCCTGAATCCTGTTGTATTTCCTTGCCAGCTGCTGCTGTGGAAAGCTCAGTGACAGCAGCTGTTTTTGAAAGAACTTGGCAACGTATCGGTTTGCTGCAGTCAGGATCAAGGACTCCGGCTGCACAAGCAGTGAACTTTTGGGTTTTGCAGCCTTCATTTTCACGAGATGTTCTTGGATTCCTTTCGGTGTGTGGGCTATTTGGCCCCATTCTACTGATAGTCAAATGATTCCTTGTGAGTGTTCCGGGCCGGCACAGCGGGAGCAGCTACGTCATCTCCAGTTTGATCATAGGCTGATAAGGAAGGACATTCTTCAAACTGACTTGCCTCAGGAGGCATCTCTCTTGCTGGGAGGCTCCCTGCCCTGAATTCTAGAGGAAATGGATGAAGGCATTTTATATATATTGCGAGATGGCAATAACAAGTCAGCTTTGTGCTCTATACGAGCTCTCCAACTAAGTGGGATTGAGTCTGCTTTGAACTTGGATGGGAGACCTACAAAGGAGAAGCCGGGTGCTTCAGGAAGAGGTGTTTATGAATCAGCAGGGGATGCTCTTCTCTCTTTGGCAGAACTGAACTACTGCCCTGCCTTCTAGCTACAGGAAGGTCATGCTGTTGCAGAGGGAGAATTAGGAGATGTAGGTTCTATTTCCTGCCCCATTAGACACGCTGGTTGACCTTAAGCAGGTCACTTCTCCTCTCTGTGTCTCAGGCTCCTTTTTCTGTAAAATTGGGTATAATAACTTTACACTTTTGCAAACTGTTTTGAGATCCTCAAGGAAAAGCGCTACCATTATTTTTTGCAGAAGATGATAAACTGAGGTCCTGATTCCTGGCTGCAAAACACTGGGGGTCTTTTCTGGCCTTTCTATTTTTATTTGCTCTGATTGCTGTTCACTCTCTTTTGTGCCACAAATGTGCTTTGGGTATATTGCCAAGTCGATTCAATTCCTCAGCCATTTAAATGTCACAGAGACGGAGGCCGTAGGATATACTTCCTTTGTCTATGCAGATTGTTAAGTTCTTCAGGACAGGGAATGTCTTACTATGTGTGTGTACAGCACCTAGCACAATGAGGCCCAGATCTTTTTGAGGCTTTATGAACTATTGTAATACAAGTAACTGGTAATAGTAAACAATGAAAAGACCAGTTGGATCATTTGATTGCCCATTCAATTTGAAGGGCACTTATTTCATTCCCATTAGTGTCTTATCTATCTTGCTCTTGTACCATGTCAAACTTGTCAGCTAAACCTTGTCACGTCCCAGTGCTACTTAGAGTTTACTGGGAGAAGTTATAATATTCCCCCTGCTACCCTGCAATGTCATCAGTTATACTTTTCAGATTAAGTGATAGGAGTGGCACATGAAATGCCAAAGATTGCTCCCGTAATGCCAGGGATTTATTGATCAGGAATTTTTAATACAAGGCACAAAAGACAATGCAATGTGATGCTTCTTATAGTTTCATTAGATCATGTAGACAGAGGTCTGCTGGCTATAATAGGAGCCGGGAGCCAGAAGTCCTAGGGTGAAAGTCTGGCCCTACTGAAGTCAAGGGCAAATCTTCCATTGACTGCAATGGGGCCAGTATTTCACTCCTAAAATCTATTGCTGGCACTGGTTTGCTGGGTGTCGCTCGCCAAATCCTCTGTGTCTAATCTATAAAAAGGATACAAAAATGCACGTCTGTCTCCCAGGCCTGTTCTGAAGCTAAATTCATCAACGTTTGAAAAGTGCTCTGAGATTCTCAGTTGAAAAGTACGACATAAATTCAGAGTGCTGTAGTTATTTTGTAATCTCCTGAATTTATGCCGCATTGTATAGGCTAATAACACGTATTCCAAACCTATCCTGTATGTTCCATCCTCAAAGAGATACTGCATGTGAGTGATACCTCAGCTGTGGTGGCAGAGTTCTGCCAGGTCGGATTATCTATCTGTCTATTTAGGATACTACTACCACCCATCACCATAGTGTCTGAGCACCTTCCATGTCAAATCAACAGCAACAGAGAAGTCTCTAGTAGGTTTCATGGAATCTCTGGCACGTCTCTCTTCCTGAGGTTAGAATTCTGCTTGGGGTGGGGCTTTTGATTGGAAGGGGTTTAGGGTAGAGAGGGGTGTCAGTGCTGTGAGTGTATTTTTTATGATGGCAGTGCAAACAACCTGTTAATCATTCCCATGCCAGCCAACTGGACGACTCCCTGGCTCCACTGTTCTGTGGTCTTTATATCATGTTACATTTCAAGTGTCACTTTCCAGCCCCTGACAGATTAACTGAGGATTTTAGGGACAAGAGAAAGGGCTCTGCTGCTCTTTTTCTACTTTCTTAGCACACAGCTGGCCCTCTACATGGTGTAGGCTAAACATTGGTTTAGATGCTCCTATCCTTGAGGGAGGAGTAGAGGACGCGTTGACACTCTCAGTACAAGAGCGAAAGCTGCTGGAATGGGTTTTCTCTGAGCTGGCTCACTAATGGATCTTGAACCTGCCAAAGAGGCTGAGTTCAGCTGCACCTGGGAAGACCTGGCCCACTTCCAAATGGTTTCCCAGTGAATCCAAAACATGCTGATCTCATGGCCTGATCCAGAGACATGCTGAGCACCTTCACTGCTCCCCCACCCCATTAAAATCAGGGGACTTAGCAGGTGCTCGGCAGCACTTCACAGAAACAGTGCCTCTTGGTCCAGATAGGTCCTATCTTAAGAGCACACTCTGCCAACCTATTTCCAAAAGAGCAGCAGGCTAATGTCTGTTGTTAAGAGGAAGGCCAGAAATAGCCTTTTCAAAAGGTGAACGAGGATGAACTACTGACACACACGGTCACTGTGAGGCAGAGACCTCTGAAGAGAGCAGAAGTAGGCTCAGCGCAAAGAATGTGAAGGAGTGAGTGAGAGGCATTTGCTTTCCGAGATCTCACACGTGCACGGGGGCAATGGACCTCATCGTCAATCGGCTGTGGTACTAAAAAACAGGACCAAAGGAACAGATGCTTTTGCAGGGCTGGCTTTTGGATTTGTGGGGCCCAAGCAAAGGGAAGATCCCAGATTGCCAGAATAGAAATCAGGGAATTAAATGGGTCAGGACTGTTTGTTTCTCTGGCAGCAGGATGCAATTAAGTGCTGAGCTTCTAGCACCCTTGGAGTCCTACACAGGCACTCTCTTTGCTTGTGTTTAAGGCTGGCTCTGCATAACCACTCAATTTAAATCTGAAAATACACACATCTCCTCTGTCTCACTCAACCGGGTCAGGTAGCCTTAATTCAGAGGGAGTGACATCTAATGTTACAGCAAGAGACTGTGAGCTAACACTACTGGAATCTATTCCCAGCTCTGCCACTAACTTCCTGTGTGACCCTAGGCAGCTTATGTTTCTCTCTCTGTGCCTCCATTTACCATACGTAATACATGGATATTATCATTATCATGGTAGTGCCTAGACGCCCCTAGCAGGAGCTGTACAGACACACAACAAAGAGCTCCCCCAAAGAGCTTCCAGTCCACTCACTGTATCTACTTCATAAAGGGTGTTTCTGAGACATCATCAGTTAATGTTTGCAAGGCACTTTTAGTTCCTTGGATAGACAATGCAAACAAAGGGCAAGCAGTTCTCTCCTGATTTCGTGGGTTAAAGTCAGATTCTTAATGCTATTTGAACTTCGTTTTACCATCTTTGGTAAGATGGAGGTGAGTGCTGCCAGGAGTTTGTAGTTTTCAATATTATTATCAGCCAAAGAATGGACACCAGGCTTTTAGTGGTTCAGTGTTCAGGAGTATTAGAGTCCTAAATGAACGAATTGTTATTTGCATTTTAAAAAAAAAAAACAGGAATGATGTTATCAATTATTCTTCCTTTCAGACAACAGTTAGCTGTTTTCATTTACTGGAGCAGTAGCTGATTAGGAAAACAATATTGAATAAACTGCTGAAGAAAGCTGTGTGAAAGCCAACACGTTTTTCTAACACAGCCCCAGCATTACTTCAGAATGTTGCTGGCAATTCAGTAGAAATCAATTGGTCATAAATGTAGTAAGAAGTGAGAGCTTAAGGTCTGTAAAACAAGCTAAGGCCTAAATGGAAAAAGCCGAGTGAACAGGAGTATAAGGGGTCACTCAAGTTAACTGGAACTGGCACAGGAAAGTGCTGATACTGCAAGATTGCCAAAATATTACTAAAATATGTAGCAGGTGCAGAAGGCACCAAGACATCGTGACACCAAAGAGATAACCAACTCTCTAAAATGACACTTTGATGGATAGAAATGACAAAAAGTGATAAATGGAGTTGTTTTGCCCAAATCAGCCAATTAACAGAAAAAGGTGGTATTAGACTACGTCAAGAGGGTGGCAACTACCTATGTCAAAGGGGGCAGAGCGAAATTGTATGAAACAATGTATAAAAGAGGGTGTCAGAGGGAATACCGGCGTCCAGTCTAGGGGATAACAGAAAGTCCCGCTGTTGGGCCGAGACCATTGTAATGCCGCCTATACGAAACTGACTCAGAGATACTCTGTAGGTCATTTCTCATTGGGCCGCACACAATAAACCTGGCCTGGGTGCCTTCGTTGCTCAGCTAATCCGTGGTCGTGTCGATTCGTTCGATCATGAGAGCCGTCCCGGTTTCCTGATCAGAGCTGGGACAGCATCTACACGGGGACGCATGCACGCAGCCTACACTGATAAACGTTGGTGGCCAACACACCGTACCACAGTAATATTGCAAATGGGCCAGAGAGCACAAAAGTCCTTTCAGCACAAGAAATGAATCTGTTTGTTCAAATAAGTAGCATTTATGACATGATAGAAACTTCCAAAAGCAGACACGAATGCAAATAGAAAATGACACTTAGTTTCATAACCAGTCACCGGAGAATACTGTATAAAGGCAACGTTTTCTTTCTATTTTTTTCAGCATCATAAAGGTGGAATATTAGAAACACAATCTAAGCAACAGGATCAGAAGCTAAAGGATTTTATTGCCAAATGCAGCAGAAAGGGAATATGGTTCAGTGCTCAGGAGATGGCACCAGGGGAAAGAACTTGTGTACACTATCCTGGGGTCTGCCATTGGATCCTCTCTCCCCTGGAGGAGAAAATTATATCGTGTTCATATAGTATCCTCCTATAGAATTTACTCAGGAATGATGCCTTTTCTGTTGGGTTTTTTTTTTTTTTTTTTTGGGGGGGATCATCTTAAGAATTTTCTATAGAATTCTATAGGATATATAAAAACATATAGCAGGACCCCATTCTCTATTAAATTTGATGGGATTTTACAGTATTTTCTAATGAATCTTATTTTTTCATAGAACCCTGTTTATTTCATCCCTGTTAAATTCTAAGATTTTTCCCATAAAAGCATATTGTATAAGATATTTGCCTCGGATTCTACTTTGGAAGCAGATCATCCATTGTCTGTTCTTATAACACACTCATCAGAGCAAGCACATGGGGTCAGGCCAATGGTCTACCTAGCCCACTATCCTGTCTTCTGACAGCAACCAGTATTAGATGCTTCTGTCAGGAACTGGGGGTCCTGAACCCTAGTCTACAAGGCTCTTTGGTGAAAGTACATGCCAACCTGCCACCGAGTGACCTGCTAAGTAGTGTTGGAATTGGAGCTGAACTCTGATAGACGACTCGGGTACTGGCAGGTGATTGGCAGAATGCTGAGAGTCCTGATTGGTTCACAACTCCTATTTGAACCCAACACAGGATTAGGAAGTTGTCCATGTGTCTGGATTCACCCTGCTTTTGACTGCTTCCCCCACAATACCAGCTCCTTCTGGTGATCTCTTGGTAACTAAGCTAACTCTGGCTGACTCCTGACACCTGGTTTGCCCTCTGTCCAGTCTCTGACTCTGACCTCCTGGTATCTGAGTAAGCCTGACTCCCAAACACTAAATTAGACTACCCATATTCCAATCCTGGTAGCTTCAGAGGGAATGAAGAGAACAGAGCAATTTCAGGTGATCCATCCCCTGTTGTCTGCTCCCAGCTTCTGGCAGTTGGCCGTTTGGGACACCCAGAACATTGGGTTGAGTTCCTGATCACTCTTGACCTATCCTCAATGGACCTTATCTAATTCTTCTTTGAACCCAGTTACTTTTTTGGCCTTCACAACATCCCCTGGCAATGAGTTCCACAGGTTGACTGTACTTTATGTGAAGAAATACTTCCTTTTTGTTTGAGTTTAAACTCGGTGACTATTAATTTCATTAGTGACCCCCACCCCCTAGTTTTTGCGATACGTGAAGGGATAAATAACACTTCACTTTCACCATACCATTCATGATTTTATAGATCTTTGTCATATCTCCCTTAGTTATCTCTTTTCTAAGAGGATCAGTCCCAGTCTTTTTAATCTCTCTTCATATGGAAGCTGTTCCATACGCATCATCATTTTTGTTGCCTTTCTCTGCACCTTTTCCAATTCTAATACATCTTTTTTTGAGATAGGATGACCAGAATTCCATACAGTATTGAAGGTGTGGGCATACCATGGATTTATATAGTGGCATTAGGACATTTTCTAGTTTTATTATCTATCCATTTCCTAACATTGTTGGCTTTTT
The DNA here is from genome assembly GCF_026122565.2 of Emydura macquarii macquarii. Classification (NCBI taxonomy): domain Eukaryota; kingdom Metazoa; phylum Chordata; order Testudines; family Chelidae; genus Emydura; species Emydura macquarii. The sequence goes on along the minus strand of NW_027133607.1, from coordinate 4,776,719 downwards.
TGACTGCTGCTGCACATTGAGCGGATGTTTTCAGAGAACTAGCCACAATGACTCCAAGACCTTTTTCTTGAGTGGTAACAGCTAATTTAGACACTATTATTTTGTATGTATAGTTTGTATTATGTATTCCAATGTGCATTACTCTGCAGTGATCAGCACTGAATTTCATCTGCCATTTTGTTACCCAGTTTAGGGAGATCCCTTTGTAACTCTTAGTTATGTCCAAAGCGGACTGCAATCTTCAATGATTTTTATCATCTACAAATTTTGCCATGGCACTGTTGTAGTCTGGTGTTGCAAGATGCTTACGTGCCAGATATGTTAAACAGTCGTATGCCTCTTCATGCTTTGACTTGTCGATTGCACTATTTTTTTTCAGTGATTGTATTATTTTTTTAATGTGTTAATTGCACACTGAGGTGCTATGCTCAGGGGGAGGCACTGCTGGGTGCCTCTGGGGCAGGGGTGCCCCTCCTGGTGCCCCCCTACTCCACTGCTGCTCTTACCTCCCCCCTCATGGAACCGCCCATGGCCAAGCAGCTTCAGACAGGGATCCTGCCTCCTGTCTGGCGCACAGAGCGGGGATGGAAGGCCTGATGTCAGGGGATCCCCCTCCCCCCATCCGTGTACCTGTTCGCCACTGAGCTGGGGTCAGGGAACCGGGGGAGCCTGTCTGCTGCTGCTGGCGGCTGAGGAGTGAATGCTGCCGACAGCAGCTGCTGCTGGCTGAAAAAGTGTTCAGGCTCCTGCGTGCTCCGCTTAAAGAGACAGCGTTCCCCCAACACACACACACACACGTCCACTCCAACACCAAACATATTTTAATAAATAATGTTCTATTATTTGACACTGATTACAACTGCGATTAATCGTGACTATTTTAATCTTGTGACTAATTGCCATTAATTTTTTTTTTTTTTAAATCATTTGACAGCCCAAGTGTAGCAAGGCGCTGGGGCCTTCCTCGGAGTCTGGGCCCAAGGAAAGATCGGGACGCCTCTGCTGGGCAGAACAAGGTCCTACAGGCCAAACAACCCGGAAGCAGAGGGGCGGAGCCAGGGCAGAAAAGGGAAATATAAAAGCCGGCCCTGCAGCTCAGGGAGGGAGAAGCTGCTGCTGGAGGCAGACGTGTCTTCCCAGAGGCCTGACCCAGGTCCTGAGGCTGTTTGGAGCAACCGACCGGAGCCTCCAAAGCCTGCCCAGATTGCTGTCCCTGAGTGACTGGAGAGGGCCGCTGGGCCCTAGTAGCTGGGAGCACTGAGCACGGAGGCTGGCCCTGACCTGGAGGAGCTGCCCGACATCGGGGCCCCACAAGAGCGGACTGAGCCTGGTGTACTGCGGGACCCCCCTAAGACCTGGAGGAGACTCCTGCTCACTGTCTACCCCAGCGACCCAGAGGGAGACGCCTGGATGCAGGTACCTGGGGAGTGGGTGGGAGGAAGTAGCCCAGGGACAGCCCGACCAGAGAGTGGCTGAGTCACTGGCCAAACCAGTCAGTGTGTTACGGCTGGATCCCCACTGACTGTTTGCCACTGATAGGGCCCTGGGCTGGGACGCAGTGGAGTCAGGTGGGCCAGCATCCTCCTTCCCCTCCCTCCCCCCTTCCCTAACCACCCCGGGAGTGCTTGGCTTCCTTGGAACTTGCCTACCCGAGGACCCCGAGCTTTACTAGCCCCGCCTGCCTGCAAGACGGGGGACTCCAGACTATTTTGCTTGCCCCGCCTGTTGGAAGGCCAGGGGCTATAGATTGCTTTGCCTGCCCCGCCCTACCTGAGGCCTGGGGCACCAGACTGCTCAACAGCCCCACCTGTTGGAATGCAGGGGCTATAGACTCTTTATCAGCCCTGCCCTAGGTGAGGGTCAGAGGGCTACAGACTGTGAGAAAAGCCCGCCCCGCCAGGGGCCAGGGCTAAAGACGTGTAATCTGCAACGCTTATTCCCCCAGACCAAGGTGCGGGGGCCTTCCTCGGAGCCTGGGCCCAAGGAAGGATCGTGACACTCCGGCTGGACCGTGCCACCAGCCTACACCTAGTTAAAACCCCATTGAGATTGATCGGTGCATATTCCTCTTCAATTAATGTAACTATAAGCCCCACCTAAAGCAAAAAGAGAAAGTGAACCCAGCCAGAAGCTTTTACTGAGTATTGCTCTGGGTAGGTGTGTTTGTGTGTAGAAAGGTGGAACAGAATAAAACCTGGGTTTGGGAAAGACAGACAGAGACAGTCCAAAGAAGTAGCTGAAAGCATGGTGGCTGTCCATGGAAGAAACCTAGGGAGAGGTTTCTGGGTCTGGGTGCAGGCTGGAAGACTGTTTTTGGTGCTATGAGCAAAAGAATCTCTTTCCTCTTGTTTGATTCCTTCTGGGTTCAGAGACGCAGAAATTTATATATTTTTTTGTGAATAAACAAACCTGCATTCAAGGAATAGCCGATTGTCACCAACTTCTCTCCCTAGCCAAACATTCAGGGTATAGTAGGTGCTATTTGGGTCAAGAGGGGCACCACTGGTGTCAGGAGCAGTATCCGGTTTCCAAGGAGAGAAATTGTGAGCTGGTATTCCTGTTAAACCAAGATGGAGGGGAATGATGGCAACGCTTGTCGAAATCAGAGATGGCCAAAAGGAATTGAAATAAGACTCAAAAGAGGAGCTGGAGCCTTAACAAAAGAATTTAAAACAAGACTTAACAAAAGGAACTAATGCAGCATCTGGAGGATTCCTGGAAAGGGTTGAGGATTGATTTGCACGTGGAAATCAAATCTCTGTTGGAGCAACAATTACGAAGTGTCCAGAGAGGTTGGGGAGCCCAGAGGCAAAGTTCCCAGGCTGGAATGGCAAGACAGATCATAGAGGTGATCAGCAGCCTGACTGCCATAAACCAGAAGCTTTTCCATGACATAGTGGAGACCAGCAAGCTTTAGCCAACTTGGAAATTGCTAACAGAGATGAGTTGGAGCAAGGATTTAGAGAGCTGGAAATTTAGCTCCAGAAGGAAAGCAAAGGGTCATAGATCACAGTGGAAGTCTGTTTCCTGAATGATGAATGGAGCCAGCTGGAAAACTTGGGTAAGTTTGGACACTTAAAACAGATTTCTTATCCCATTTGTAACCCACAGAGCCCAGAGAAGAGAGGTGGGCTGCCTCAGTTCAAATGCTGAAAAAAGGAAAAACTTCCTGGGAGGATTATTTAGATCCATTCAACATTATAGCTCAAATCAGTGGCTGGGAGGAAGTACAGAAAGGGAGGTTGTTAGCAGTGAATCTCCCAGTCTGGGGAAATACCAAACTGAAGGCGAAAACTTTGAAGGTACAAGGACCAGCCCCACAGTTTTTGTTTTTAGGTCTGGGCAGTTGAACAACAATAATGGGACTGTGGCGACTGAGTGTGTTTATAGGACTATGATGTATATAGGCTAGGGAATAGGGGGTCCAATACGGAACCACCTAACTGGGGATTATCAAATGGGGATAGTGACGGGGCCAAGGGCCCTTGTCCAAAAACTGGACGGCTGGTATTTGAGCAAGAAGTCTGGGTGTCTGAAATAATAGATGAGATCACTGGCTTGGATTTCATTATGGCTAACAACTATGTAATCTTTGCCAGAAAACATATCTTACAAATTCAGTCTATGGAAATTCCCTTGAAAGATATGGCCCAGGTGAGACAAATGGAATGTATGCAACTGGTTTGCAATGAAAGAAAGGGCCATGCCTGCAGGGGCAGAAATCATTGTAACAGCTACGTGCTGGGGTAACTCTCTAGCCAGGGAACGACGGGGAGTGGTTGAAACCTATTTTGAGACCCAGAGTCTCGGGAGACTCTTAGCTGCTAAAGATCTTGTGGATCTGAAACAAGATCTGCTCGTAGTTTCTTGATGAAGGTTTCTAACAAGCAGCAGATAATAAAGGGAACTGTGGTTGTGAAATGTGAGCCGGTGGATCTGGTAAATACTGGTATAGAGGAAAACTACAAAGGGGAAAGGGGTGAAGGTGAACTTGCGGAGTTTCTATTGGACTTGTTCCAGTGCAGTCCTGTACACTGAAATGGAAAAAAACAGAACAATCTAAGACACTTTCTGGTTAGGTATCAGGAATCGTTCTCCTGATCCAACAAAGATATAGGCAGAGAATGATTAATGGGTTAGTTTCCTCCAGTATCAAACAGCCATCTCACCAGTTACCAGTCACAAAAGGGGAAGAGGCACTGCAGGTTATTGAGGAAATGTATCAGAAAGGCATAATTCAGCCTTCAATCAGCCCCTGCGCCTCACCGATAGTTCTGGCTAAGAAAAAGAATGGCAGCACCAGATTCTGCGTGGACTACAGAAAATTCAGTTAAATCACTTCAAAAGATTCTTGTCCATTACCACAAATAGACCCTGGATGCTGTAGAAGGTTCACGCTGGTTTCCCATACTGGAACGTAAAAGTGGGAATTGGCAAACAGAAGTCAATCCAAAACACTGGGGGGGGGGAGGGGAAGGGGAAGGGAACTGCTTTCATAGCATGACCAGGGATATGGCCATTTAAAGTGATGACTTTTGGCTTGTGCAAGGCACCAGCCACAATTGAGAGGCTAATGGAGTCAGTATTACATGGCATGTCCCTTTCAGCCTTTCTGTTATAGCTAGATGATATCCTGTTGCATACTAAAACATTTGAGCAGGAGCTAAAACATTTACGATTGGTCTGGGATAAGCTGAAGCTGGGCAGTTTGAAACTGAACCCAAGGAAAGGTGAGTTGTTCAAAATAGCTTACCTCTTTTTGGAGCACACAATTAGTGGAAATTCACTCCTCATTGACCAAAAGAAAATGAAGGCTTTACAGAGCTGGCCAAGTCCCTAAACACTCCTAGATATGCAGAGTTCTATAGGGCTCTGTTCCTATTGCAGAAGGTTCATTTGTGGGTTTGCTAATATTTTAAACTCACTGCATAGGTTGGGTGAGAAAGTGAAACCATTTCAGAAGTCAGCAGAGTGTGATGCAGCATTTTCAGAGTTGAAAAACATTGACTGTTCCTGTCTTGGCTGATCCATGTTCAAAACCCCTTTCATATTGGACACAGATGCTAGTGCTTATGGTTTGGTGGCAGTATGAACACAAGGGACTTAAGAGGGTGGTAGCTTATTATAGCAAAAGTCTACGTTTTCCCAAGAGAAATTATTGCACTACTTGAAAGGAACTCCTAGCAGTGGTTAAATCTATATGTTGTTTTCATCACTATTTGTCTGGGAGGAAGTTTATGGTCCGGACACACTATGCATCCCTGCAATGGCTTTTTAGATTCGGGAATACCGAGGAACAGTTTGCTAGATAGTTGGAGAAATTGCAGTGCCACAATTCACAATCACATTCAGTCCTGACCATAAGCATGGTAATGGTTAAGCCTTGTCCAGACAGCCTTGTTGGGAGGCTGACTGCAAATGCAATCCCAAGCAGGAGAGCAAGGAATCAGTTGCCCAAATACATGGGTGTTGCTCTCTTCCCCTAATTCAGAGATGCACCCATGTTTCTGGTTCATTCACTGGAACAATGGGGTCAGGTTGCAGGAATGGGCCTCAGAGCAACTAAAAACTTTTAAATGAGAGGATCCTAATATAAGGATAGTGTGTGATTGGAAGAATCAACTAGCAAATGCAATCTCCCTGGAACATAGTCTCCCCTCAGAACACCACCATGAAAGCTTGCATTGAAAGATGAAATATTCTATGAGAGGGGAGAAACCAGCAGGCGACAGTACTGGTAACAGCTGGTCATACCAGATAACCTCAAACACTAAAAAAAGAGGGTATGTCATTATCTTTAAACTGCTGGACATTTAGGCATTGCACAAACCTTAGCCAAGCTAAGGGAGAATTTTGATTGGGTAAAATGCAGGCAGGATGCAGAAAACTGGTGCAGGAAATGTGATACTTGCATTTCAAAGAAGGGTTCCCCTAAAATTGAGTGAGCCCCTTTGCAGCAGTATTTCATAGGGGCTCCCATGGAGCACGTTGTCATGGATGTTCTTGGGCCCTGGCCTGAGACAGAGGCTGGCAATCAATACTGGCTGGTAGCTATGGACTACTCCACAAAATGCCCTCTAGGGCATACCCACTAAGAACTGGAGGGGCTGTGACAATAGCAGGGGTCCCAGTCACAGAATTCTTCACCACATTTGGGGTCCCAGATGAGTTACACATGGAGCAGGGGAGAAACTTTGAATCTGAATTGTTTTAACAGATCTGTGAGATTCTAGGGATCCACAAAACTCGTCCCACCCCAACATGCTCACAATCTGTTGGGATGGTGGTAAGGTTCAATAGGATTCTGGGGGGGAGATCAGCTGGCTACCTTTGCAGACCAGGGACTGGCAAAGGCTTATACCTTTTGATGGCTTGTAGAATATCAGTCAATGAGAGTACACAGGGTACCCTCACACTCCTATCTGGGCATGAGCTAAGGACCCCAGCAAGCCACTTGTATGGAATTCCCCAAAAGCAGCAAATGGATTTGAACCATTTGGACCATGTAGAAACTCTACAATCCAAACCTGAAAAGCTCACTGCTTTGCTAGGGAAAATTTGAGGCTAGCCTCTGACAAAAAGAAAAGGCTGTATGATAGAAGGTCCCCTGGGGAAAATTTTAAAAGAGGAGACCTGGTCTGGTTCCATAATCTGAGGAGAAAAATGGGGCGGAGCCCTAAACTAGATAAACTTTGGGAGAGACCCTATACTTGCTGACCAAACTAACCTAAGTGGTGTACAGAATTCAGTTGAGTCCCGGGACTAAACCCAAAGTATCCATAGGGACCATCTAAGGTGATATAAAAGGGACAGGATTTCAGCATGCTGAGAAGGCAGCTGTGGATGCTGAGACTAGGGAGGTTGTTACAATAATGAATCCCGCTCTCAAACAGAATGGGCAGGGACTGTCACAACCAGCAAATTCCACAGAAGCAATGGAGACTCCTCTGAAGTACACAGGGAAGGGGGAGAGAAGCCACAAAGATATCTAGGTAGGAATAAAATTATTTTATGTTGGTGATGTGAAACTCACCTGATGCAAAGACACTGTGTATATATGTAAATAGTTAACCTTGTATTGTTCGTAATCCGCAAGGTCACTGAAAGAGCATCTGTGCTCAAGCAGCTGGCATTGCAGGAGATGCTTCAAATTTTGAGGCTCTTTGCTGCGGTCACAGATATTGAGATCAGTGATGTAGCCCCACTTGATTATTGCATCCCTAGACCAGCTAAGTCCAGTTTGGAGTCAGCTAAGGCAATGCCATACAGTCCTGGGCTGATGGGCACCAGGTGGTAGGTGCTTGACTATGGGATCAGGAGTGCATGGGTTACAAGGTCATTCTCTACTCTAGTTTGCCATAATTGAACTCTTTGTTTGGGTGATAATGTTGGTGGTTTAATGGTGGCAAAACAACCCCCCCCCCCCCCCCCCCAAAAAAAAAAAAAAAAAAAAAAAAAGTCATGATTTCGGTTAACTCAACATTGGTGTTATATAGCGGATGTCTTGGAACTCTGCATGCCTTGTGCAATCCACTCTACTAGCAACTTCCCGTTGTGTATCAGGTGGAGCAGTGCCTGAGAGGAGGTAGAGGCTGTTGACTTGGGTTGATTTAAGGCATCCTGTAATTTAGCGGCAGGCAGTGTTAATAGCAGGATCTACCTTGTTTGCATGAGGGCTTGATCTCATGAGGGGGTCTAAATTAGCTGTTACCACTCCAAAAAAAAAAAAAAAAAAAAGAGATTTAGGAGTCATTTGGGGACAGTTCTATGGAAACATCCACTCAGTGTGCAGTGGCAGTCAAAAAAGATAATGTTAGAAACCAATAGGATAGAAAATAGCAGCATTATAATATATAAATTCATGGTATCCCTACATCTCAAATAGTACATGCAGTTCTGATTGCCCCAACGCCAAAAACATATATTAGAATTGGAAAAAGTACAGAGAAGGGCAACAAAATTGATTAGGGGGATGGAACAGCTTCCATCTGAGGAGAAATTAAAAAGATTGAGACTGTTCAGTTTAGAAAAGAGACATCTAAATGGGGAAATGATAGAAGTCTATAAAAGCATGAATGGTTTGGAGAAAATCAATAAGGAAGTGTTGTTTACCCCTTCACATAATACAAAAACCAGGGGTCACCTGATGAAACTAATAGCAGCAGGTTTAAAACAAACACAAGGAAGTACTTCTTAACACAATGCAGTCAACCTGTGGAACCAAGAATTAGATAAATTCCATCAATGGCTATTAGCCAAAATGATCAGGGATGCAACCCCATGCTCTGGGTGTCCCTATACCTCTGACTGCCAGAAGCGGAGAGTAGACAACAGGGGATGGATCACTCAGTTATTGCCCTGTTCTGTCTTCTGTTCAGTCCTCTGAAGTACCTGGCACTGGCCACTGTCGGAAGACAGGATACTGGGCTAGATGAACCATTGGTCTGACCCAGTATGGCCTTTCTTACTTTCTTATGAGTAACAAAGTGCCAGTGCTGTTGATCGCAGAATTGATTGGTCCTACTTTGATGTAATCAGCTTGTTGAGATTGTTGTTTTATATGCTAATCTTAGCTTTAGTTTTCCTGACGTGGGCACTAAAGAAGAGTGTGCAGTTAAGAGGAACACTGAGGTTTATGGGATTTATGGAATGATGTTTCGTCCCAAGCCAGCTGATGTTGAGTTCACATTTGGCCTCTTGTTTTTTTTGTTTTTAAGATAAAATACATATCTTATGTCTTTGCTGGGTTTGCGTGCAGCTGGCTGGCTGCATAGTACTTATCTAGGGTCTTTTTAATTTGCCAAACTCACTGTGCTGTGTGGTGGGGCACAGATTATCTGTGCAGATAAAGCAATTTGTGCTGGGGAAGCTTGGCTGGTCATTTATATACCTGTTGAATAATGAAGGTGCTAAGACACTACCTTGTGGGAGGCCTTTCTTCTGTCATTGCCATTGGCTCTGTTTGGCACAAAAGTTTGCAAAGAATCTTCTGTTCTGCAGTATGGTCTGTATTAGCTCCAAGAAGTGGTCGCTCTTCATTACCACTGATACCTTGGCAAGGAACCCACGATGACTGACTGCATTGTAGGTGGCTGCAAGATCAACAAATACCTTTCCTGTAATATTCTGAAGCTGAGGTGGTGGGGTGGGGGTGATATGAGCCGGGCAAAACCTTGTTGTAGGGTGAATTAAAACCCTGTTGAGGTTGAAAGGTGTGATCTTACCCTTCATTAACATAACTGCAAGCATAAGCCTCCATCTAAGACAAAAGGAATGTCTGAATCCCTCCCCAGAGCTTTTGCTGAGTATTGTTTTGGACAGGGAGTGTGTGAGTGAGAGAGAGGGCAGAATAGAAAAAAAACTTGGGGGGAAAAGAGAGGAAGATAGCCTGAAGGAGCAGCTGAAAGCATGGTGGCTGACCCTGGAAGAAACCTTAGGAGAGGTTTTGAGGTCAGGGTTGCAGGCTAAAAAGAGCATTCTCAAGGCTGTGAGCAAAAGAAGCTGTTTCCTGCTATTTGATTCCTCCTGCATTCAGAGACACAGGTCTTTATACATTCTTTGTAAATAAAAATACCTGCATCTGTCTTCACTAAAAAGGTTAATGGTGACCAGGCGCTCAATGCAGTTAATATTAACAACAAGGGGGAAGGGACGCAAACTAAAATAGGGAAAGAACAGGAATATTTTAGTAAGATAAATGCATTCAAATTGGCAGGATCTGATCAGATTCATCCTATGATACTTAAGCAATCTCAGAACTGTAAGCAATTATCCCACAGAACTCATGGAAGATGTGTGAGGTCCCAGAGGCCTGGGGAAGAGCAAATATAATTCCTATCTTTAAAAAGGGGAACAAAGAGGATGCAGGGAATTGTAGACCAGTTAGCCTAACTTTCGATACCTGGAAAGATACTGTAACAAATTATTTTAAAAATCAGTTTGTAAGCAGCTGAAGGAAATAGGGTTACAAGGAATAGCCGGCATGGACTTGTCAAGAACAAATCTTTTTTTTTTTTTTTTTTGACAGAGCTAATGATCAAGTGGATAGGGGAAAACAGCAGATGTGATATAGCTTGATTTTTAGTAAGGTTTTTGACACGGTCCTCCATGACATTCTCATAAGTAAATTAGGGAAATGTGGTCTAAATGAAATTACTATGAAGTGGGTACACAATTGGTTGAAAGACTGTACTCAGCGGATGGTTATCAATGATTTGCTGTCAAACTGGGAGGGTGTATCCAGTGGAGTCCCATATGGGCCAGTTCTGGGTCTGGTACTAGTTCATATTTTCATTAATGACTTGGATAATGGAGTGGAATGTATGCTTATAAAATATGCAGATGAAATGAAGCTGGGAGGGGTTGCAACACTTTGGAGGGCAGGATTAGAATTCAAAACGATCTTGACAAATTAGAGAATTGGTCTGAAATCAACAAAATGAAATTCAATAAAGACAACTGCAAAGTACTTCACTTAAGAAGGAAAAAAATCCAAGGTACAACTACAAAATTGGGGAATATCTGGCTAGTTAGTAGTATTGCTGGAAAGGATCTGAAGATTATAGTAGATCACAAATTGAATACGAGTCAACAATCTAATACAGTTGTGAAAAAGTATCATTGTGGGGTTTAATAACAGGAATATTGTAAGACACCCCAGCTAATGTCCCACTCTACTCACCATGGGTCAGGTCTCACCTATAGCCCTGTGCCTAGTTCTGGATACCATAATTTAGGAAAGATGTGGATAAACTGAAGAGTGCAAAGGAAAGCAACAAAAATGAGAAAAGGTTTAAAAAACCTGATCTATGAGGAAAGGCTAAAAACACAGGGCATGTGTAGTCTTGAGAAAAGAAGCCTGAGGGGTCAAATAGGTTAAGGGCTGTTATAAAAAGGATGGTGATCAGTTCCACTGAAGGTAGCACAAGAAGTAATGGGCTTAATCTGCAGCAAGGGAGATTTAGGTTAGATATTAGCAAAAGCTTTCCAACTATAAGGGTAGTTACGCTCTTGAATAGGCTTCTAAGGGAGGCTGTGGAATCCCCATAATTGGAGGTTTCTAAGAAGATGCTGGACAAACACCTGTCAGGGATGGTCTATGTCTACTTGGTCCTGCCTTAGCACAGGGGGCTGGACTAGATAATCTGTTGAGGTTCCTTCCAGTCCTTCATTTCTATGAAATACTTGCGTGCCACCAATTTCTCCTCCTCACTGGAACAACTTACTAAACCCTGAATTTTTGGCTAGCTGGATGGGTCAAAAGGGGCAACGATAGCGCCACAAAATAAACCAACACCATAAGTGGTGAAAGTCACGCCCTGCATTTCACACACAATAAATAAACAATCAGATGAAAATCCTCTTTGTATCTTTTATCCTATTGCCTTAGCTACATGTTTCTGTGTTTAGATTGTAAATAGTTTGGGGCAGGGACTGTTTGGGAAAGGAGCATTTAGGCTGAGATTTGCAAAGTCCTGTGGGGGCCCTGGCTGCCCAACTCCCATTCTGTTGAAAATTATCCCATTATTTCTGGTAGCTTTGAAAATATCAGCCCCAAAGCCTCTAGCACATATTTAGGTGCTGTATTAAAGAAAAAAATTCACAACAATAAAAGACTTGATTTGTGCCAGGTAGCCACAGCCCATAATAAAATGAGTTGCAGAGCTGCCCCATGGTAGGGAAGCACGAGGAGTTAGTTCCCAGGTATGGAGAGTCTAGGCATTTGCTACTGTACCACTTTGAGGGGTGCAGCTTTCTCCCACTGGCATTGCTGCTCACCCACAGCCTTGACTCTTTGTCTCATGTACCTCCAGGGGAGTAGGGAGGGAGCAATTCCTGTGCTCCCCCACCCCGCTCAGTGTAGGAACTGTAAATCTCTCTGGCCATGCATGTAGACCATGTAAGAAAATAGGAGTAAAGACCCCATAGCCTTTCCCCCTCCAACCCCCCAACACACACACAGTGCTCCTCATGAAGGGCCAAACCTGTCCCAAAGTGACTTCAGTGTTGTTATTAATGATAATACATGGCTCTTATATAGCGCTTGTCATCAGTGAATCTCAAAGCACTTTCCTAAGGAAATACTATCTATCACTATCTTATAGTTATTGTTTTAATAATCTAAGATGGTGCTAGTAACTGAAGTAAGGGTTTAAAAAAAAATATATGACCAACTTGAGTGTCCCTTTAATGGCAAGATAGCTGGGCACCTACAGTGGAAATGAATTTCCCCCCCTCCTCCTGCCCCCCCTCGGAGACAGGGGTCAGATGCACAAAAAGGAAAGGCAATACACTTAGGATACTGTCCCAAGACCCTACCACTGTCATTTGTCCACCTGGTCAAGATATGAAGGACAGGCTAACCAGTGTCATTTGATTTTACATTTCATAATCTCCACTGCACATTCTCCACTGAAGAAATTACTTTTGTAGATTGAAATATCTGCTGCAGATTTGCACACAGTTGAAGATGTAAGTGATGGGAATGTACTGGATGGTAAGTTTGGAAGGACTAGGTGATAGCAATAAAAGAGAAAGAAGAATAGATTCCAGATGAGTTCCAATGGAATTTAAGTCCAGGAGTGTTCTGCAACACTTTATCTCTAAAATGTCATGTTGTACTGGTCTCAAAGCATGGAGAACAGACAGTTCATCTAGTACAATTATTTTAGGAACCTTTCATCATAAACGGTGCGTGTGCCAAAATGAAAACGTATCATGGGAAAGCATTTCTCATGGAAGCCTGCGTTTCCTTCCAAACATTTATGTGATGATGTGCAAAACACACAGGGTCAGCCCTGGGTTTAAACATGGTGCAAGGCCCTTGCAAAAAGAGACGGGCAGTGGCATAGCTGTGACAGTGGAAAGAGATTGCACCCTTCCCTGCACAAAGGGTCTTGTTGATGGCCCCAAAATGAACAGTGTTGGCAAGGAAGGATGCATGGGTAAGGTAGATTTTTCCCCTTAGCAGCCTTCATCAGCTTGTTTCCAATGGAGTCCTGGCTGCAAAATACAGTAAAGCTGCCTTTTACATTGCTAGAAAACCCACAGAGGGTAGCCTACTTCAGTATGCATCTTCTCCGGAGCACAGGGGTATTAACTGATGAAGGGAAGTATAATTTATAACTCCCTGTGACAGCTTCTATGAATCTGGCCCCAGGGTTTCAAATCAACCTGTTCCCCAGAGGCATTTCATTAGGCCTCTGCTTTGTAGCATGACTCTCAACGCTGCTTTGGTGAGTGTGGATCATTGCAGAATTCCATACCGTTCTCCCCACGTCCCCCAGAGTCCGGGGAACCTACCCTTTTTGGGGGGTATGCGTCAAATCCATCAGGAAAGCAGGGCTGAGAGGTGTCATTACTTCCTATTGCAAAAGAGCTGAAGCAAAAACCCACTTGTTCATAACTGCCCACCCATTTTGCAAAATCAGTATCCTAAACAGAATACTTGACAATGCTCTGAAGTGTTACTGCAATGAGCCTGTGATGACTGGCTTACTCGCTGGTACAGCCACTCAGAACCCAGTGGGAGAGGGAATCGTGACTGGCACATAAATGTCTAAATTTTTCCTATTTTTCATTAAAATTGGGCTTTGACCAAATATTTGTCAACAGCCCTAAGCATCAGCGGCTCTGCCTTGTCACTGTCAGTCGAGTGGGATGAGGGCTGTCAAACTTAGTGGTCGGAGCGGGCATCAGGCCTAGTGGTCGGAGCGGGCATCAGGCCCCAAAGACTAGAGTCGGAGTCAGGAGCCAAAGCCAAGGGTCAAACTGAAGGTCAGGAACTGGAGCAAGCAGGGTAGCAGGCAAGAAGGAGTTCAAGGCATGGGCAGGACAGAGGCAGGATTGCATGCAAGGTAGAAGCAGGAGAAGCAAGGTAACCCAGGAGCAGGCACTGCTGGCCCCTGCAGCTAATCAGGTGACATGGCCAATCAGGCAGCCCGCTACCGGGCCAGCAATACTGATGAGGCTATCTGGAGACTAGTCCCTCATTCCTGCCAGTCACCCAGGGTTATTCTGGAGCAGGCAACACTCACCTGTGTGCCAGGTGCCTGATGTTGTCGACAGTGAAGGAGGTCTGGAGTATTCCAGTGGTGATGTTGGACAGGTGGAAATGGGAATCCTCTATCCATCCTTCTGCTGCAGTCCTTTTACTTATAAGGAAAATAATCTTGCTGGTTCCTGTACACACAAACACTGGTGTGCCTTGGAAAGCTTCCAGGAATAAACCTGAGCTAATCTGTGCAATGGGTCTAACCCAAAAGAACCAGTTATAAACTCTAGACAAATAATATAATCTTATCTGAAGGTTAACACACTTTACTGCATTTAGAAAAACATGACACAACACTTTGTCAGTAGGGGGCACTTCCATAAATCGATTAATAAATGCACTTTACAGTAGTAAATAAAACGTCACCAATTTATATTGCCACCAGTTACTCACCCCTGAGTGTGTTCACCTCTTAATTTCAGAGTTCTAGATACATGCCCGGGTGCACCTGAAGATCCTAAAGCGCTTTGCTGGTGTGGTAAAGTAGTCCAGCCACGTCAACAAGGGCCAAGCAATTCCAACTGGGGCTTGTTCCAAGCTGCACAACCACACTGAAAATGGGAGTTGTTATTACTGGAGGTCAGTAACGCTGGAGGTCAGTTAGCCAATGTGGCAAGGGGGGTGTGGCCTCCCTCTGAGACGGACAGGGAGAGACTGCCACTCAACCCCCTGAAGGGTGGAGCCAGGGAAGCCATGTCCACCAGGCGGGGAAGCAGAGGGGCGGAGCCAGAATGGGAACCAGAAGTATAAAGGGCAGGCCCTACAGCTCACTTGAGAAGTAGCTGCTGAAGGAAAAGGATGTTTCCAGTTCACTGCTGGAGAGTGGAGCCAGCGAGGCCCTCGGTTGCTTTGAGGACTACCCGACCTACGGGGCAGCCTAGATGGTGTGGGCTTGCTTGGTCTGCTGGTGATGATGTACTCCGAGGAGGCAGATGATGACCCTTGGCTGCAGGTACAGGGGCGGAGGAAGTAGCCTAGGTGTAGCTGACTCAGGTCCGGCGGGGCTCGCACTTGAGTGCCTGTCAGTGAGTTTCAGCTGGTGCCCCCTTGACCCCAGCGGTGGATGCTCTGCTGCTGACAGGGCCCTGGGCTGGGTGATGGTGGAGTGGGGGGGGGGCCTGTGCCACCCCTCTCCTCCTTACCACCCCACCTGTGGGGTGGTAGCCTCACCCTGGCCTGTGAAGCCTCATTGGGCTATAAACTATGTGCTTGCCCCACCCTGCCTGAGGGCCAGGCCCAGGCCCAGGCCCATAGACTGTTTATTTGCCTTGCCTGGCCTCTGAGGCCTCATTGGGCTAGAGAGACTGCTTGCCTGCCTTGCCCTGCCTGAGGGCCTGGGGCTAGAGAAACGGCTTATGTGCCTTGCCCTGCTTGAGGCTATAGACTGGGGAGAGCTCCTCTCCTGCCGAAAGCTTGCCCAGACAGGTGCAGCCATGAGGAGGTGTGGCCTCCCTCACAGACTGACCGGGAGGGACAGACCACCTCCTTCACAGCCAAGACCACGTCTCAGCCTCCACTGCCTCTTCTCGCTGCCGTCACTGCACGGCAACCTCAGTCCGTTCTGGGCACAGCAACAGCTTTTGCCCTGGCTCCCCTGAAGCTCACGAATAGTCTTATTGGGGGCCCGCCTGCTCAAAGCCCCGGCAGGTCCCAAGCAGCAGTTTAGCAGTAGCTGCTGGATTGGACAGAGCTCCACCAAGCCATCTCCCCTCCCTTGAGCAGGGGCCGGTAACACAGCCTCAGCTCCCAAGTCAGGACAGGGGACTGCAGCACAGGGCTGATGTCCCATTTGGACGGAGCTCTGGCCAGACTCCCACCCACAAAATGGAGCCCGCTGCATTTTCCTCCAAAATGAGGTTCACTGCACCCCTGGAAATAGAAGTCTCTCCCCCCCAAGGCATTATGGGAGTTGTATTCTCCAAGGCTGGATTGTGTCTCTGCGTCTTCCCATCTGGCACACCTCTAATAGGGAGTACCTACAACATGGTTTTATTTATGCCTTTAATTTGGCTATTTTTTTTTTTTTGTCCTTACTTTTCTGCCTTGCAATTCTGGCCATCCACAAATGATGTGAGATTACATAGTGCATTGACATTTATACTGTGGATCCTGTTTCTGCAACAGGTTGCACAGGGACCCTGCGCCCCACTGACTTTACTGGGCTCCAGGAGGGGTCTGCCTTTGTGCAACACGTTGCAAAATCAGGGCCTTAATTTGAGAAATATAAATGTATATAATGGCTATCATGGCCACATGTAGGAGAAACTAAATTACATTAGAAAGGGGCAGGTAGTCCAGGTCAGTGGTTCTCAGCCAGGGATATGCGTACCCCTGGGGGTATGCAGAGGTCTTCCAGGGGTACATCAACTCATCTAGATATGTGCCTAGTTTTACAACAGGCTACATAAAAAGTATTAGCTAAGTCAGTACAAATTAAAATTTCATACAGACAATGACTTGTTTATACTGCTCTAATCCTACACACTGAAATGTAAGTACAATATTTATATTCCAATTGATTTATTTTATAATTATATGGTTAAAATGAGGGGAAAAAAGCATTTTTTTTTTTCAGTAATTGTCTGCAGTGACACTGTTTTTTTTTTTTTTTTTTTTTGTTTGTTTTTTTAAGAAGTAGATTTTAAGTGAGGTGAAATTTAGGGATATTCAAGACAAATTAGACTCCTGGAAGGGGTACAGTAGTCTAGAAAGGTTGAGTCACTGGTCCAGGTGATTGTAAACTCTAGTAACATGGACTCTAAGAATTTCAGCCCAACTCTCCTCTTGGATTGCAGTTCTGGAATGTGGGTCTTTTGGGGGGTGTCCCCCCAAAATGCAGGTTACCTGAATCAGCATGCATCTTGGGAAATACAGGATCACTGTAACCACAACTGAAATGCAGCCACTTCAAAGTGAAGCGTAGCAGCTCTTGAACAGCATATAACATTGCACAACTGTTCAGGCCAGGAGGTGAGAGAATATGGTATCCATTTAGAGCAGTAGGGGGAATATAGGTAGACCGAACATTACTTGCATCAGCTTAAGTCAGGGAATTTTACTATTGACTCCACTGGGAGCAGACTCATTAATTTGCTCTGAGTTGTAATTTGGCCAGCACACTGCTGTTAGCAAGCCTACTATGTTCTGGGATCTTTAATAGCCATAAATGGTCAAGCACTTGGGTTTTACATCTCATCTGAAAAGTAGCACCTCAGTGCCTCTGGCTTAGAACAATGCTGAGACATTGGTTCACTGCTGACTCAGAGGGAAGAGTGCCCCCTCCTCAGGCCTAGATCTTCAAAGGTGTCTTGGTGCCTAACTCTTTGATTTCAGTGGGAGTCAGGCAACTTTTGAGGATCTGGGCCATTGCCACCAGCTAAATCCCAATGCTGCTATCTGCAGCACCTTGATATTACTGCGATTATCCAAGCAATTATCCGGAATGCATTTAAATTATAAAATGTGACAGGATCACAATACAGAATGATACAGATGCAAGGTGGAGGGTAATGTCTGAATGAGAGCAGAATAAATCCACTCTGCCCCTGTTTGGTTTTTTGGTCCCCTCTTGCTTTTTTCAGATTACATTGTCTTTAATCTATTTCATTCACACAATTGGTGCTCAACAGATGATAAATCAGGCTGTGTGGCACTGTGCTACATTTTAGAGCTGTGTGATAAACTGCATTTCTCACACGCCTCTGACAGCCTCACCTGGATTTTGCCCACTAATCCATCTCTGCTAAAACTCAATCCAAAATTCCAGACCTCTAAGCAGCACGAGAAGGGAAAAATATCCTCTTTCCCTCAAATATAGACAATCTCTCCTGAAATTACACATCTCCGAGGCCCAGGATGGCAATACTCAGTCTTGGACCAGAGAGATTTAAGGTGTGATGTCTTGTGACCCATAAAGCCTAGAAAAGGGAGCTTTATGTCAAATAAAAAATATTCACCTCTTCAGCATTTGTATTCTCATTACAAGAAGTAATTGTCACTGATCACAGATTCTCACCTCCTAATCAATGGTTGTGAATAGGCCTCAACTACTCTTAACTGAATGGACTTTGCTTTTTTCACCATTGTTGTTCCTTACCCTTGGATATGTGTGTATATATATGCCTCCTATGTGATTTCTATTCCTTGCGTCTGACGAAGTGGGTTACAGCCCATGAAAGCTTATACCTGCAGAAATTTGTTAGTCTTTAAAGTGCTACAGAACTCTCATTGTTTTTACAGCATTTGCTGTTTTCCCTGGAAAGTCCTGAGAGCTGACTTTACTGTCATGACATTTTTAGACACTGAAACGTTATCTGGGGTAATTTTTAGAAATTTTGAATGTCTATTTTTTAATTTGTCAGGGCTCTGGACAACTGGTACCTACAGCCCAGATTTTTAAAGGTATTTAGGTGTTGCTGCATAGCCATGCCTAACTGATGTAAGAGCCTACCTCTCATTTTCCGAAGGTATTTAGGCACTTAGTTCAAATATCATTGACTATCAATAGAATTTAGACTCCTAAGTGCCTAAATCCCTTTTGAATGAGATTTAGGCTCCTAAATCAGTTAGGCATTGCAACAGTGAGCACAGCAACACCTAAATACCTTAAAAATATGGGTCTAAAAGTATTTACAGGTGGAGGAATATAAATTCATATGTTTTGAAGGCCAGAAAGGGACCACTACCACAATCTAGTTTCTGTTTTGTCTATAAACAGACCATAAACCTCACTTAGTAATTGCTGCATCAAGACCACAACTTCTCCTGGAGCTAGGGCATCTGTTGTAGAAAGACCACTAGTCTTGACTTTAAGACTTCAACTGAAGGAGAATCTACCATATCTCAAAGTAAATAGCTCCATTGGTTAACATCATCAATGTTAAGTTTGCACTGTCTCATTTAAGCTTCCATCCATTAGATCTTTTTATGCCTTTTTCTGCTAGATTACAGAGCCATCTAAATCGCTATCCATGGTAGGTACTTGTAGACAGTGATCGTCACTACTTAACCTTCTCTTGAAAAACATATTTTCCCGATCTAGCGTCATTCTGAATCCTTTCCAATTTTTCAACTTCCTTTTGGAAGTGGGTTCATCAGAGTTGGACATAGTATTACAGTAATGGCCTCACTAATACCATGTACATAGATAATACAACTTCCCTTCTTCTACTTGATGTTCTCCTGCTTGTGCATCCAAGAATTGCATTCACTCTCCATTATACCATCATATTAAGAGGTCATGTTCAGTTGGTTATCCAGTCCTTTTCGGTCTCACTGCACACCAGGATATTGTCTCCCATCTTGTAAGTGTGACTTGCATTCTTAAATGTATGACCTTGCATTTGGCTGTATTAAACTGCTTGTTTAAATAAACCCATTTAACCAAGAGATCCAGATCTGTCTGTAACTGATGTGTCCCCATTGTTTACCACTCCACCAATTTTTGTCATCTGCAAATTTTACCTGTATTGATTTTCAATGTTCTTCCAAACCATTGATAAAGATATTGACTAGCCTAGGACCAAGAACAGATCCCTGCAGGATCTCACTAGAAATACCTTCAGAAGGTGACAATTCCCCCTTTTACAAATACTTTTTGCAATCTACTAGTTAACCTTGCACAACATTCTGACAAAAATTAGCACTGTACAGAAACCAATGTAACCTATATTAAATGGATCAAAAAGTGGTTACCTTTATCAACCAAAATTTGTCATCTCATCAGAAAACCAATATCAAGTGTTCTTGACAAGATCTATTTTCCATAAAACCATCTTGACTGGCATTAATTATACTATCAACCTCCTAATTCTTTATTGATTGTGTTTCCATCAGCCTTTCCATGGTTTTGTTTGGGATATGTCAGGCTAATAGGCCTATAGTTACCCAGATCATTCCGTTTACCCTTTTATATGAAAGAGAGTCCCAATTGTTTTAGGGAGTATTTTAAGAAAATATTTTTGTTATAGACCTATATATGGCATATGCAGAAAACATGGTGGTGTGGTATAAAGAGTTATAGTGACAGTCATTTGGGACAATCTGTGTAATAATAAAAACCATCCCAAACTCATCTACATAAAATGTTTACACCACATAGTACCACCATGTGTACTCTGTGGGTTCATCCTGAAAGGTGCTGAATGCTCTGGCCCTGATCCACCAAAGTACTTAAGCACAAATGTAGTATTAAGCACATGAGTAGTCCCACTAAAGCCAACAGGACCATTCATATGCTTAAAATTAAGCTCCTACTTATATTCTTTGCTGGAATAAGGCCAGAGTGCTCAGCACCATGTAGGACTAAGCCCTGTATATACACATGTTCAGTCAAGTAACAGTCACATGATAGATGTACTCAGAGCATTACCCATGATTTACAATAGATCTTTTATAGGCAAGGTACAAACCATACTACATTTCACATGGATCAGTGTTTTATGTCCTGTCACCTGATCTCTTAAAAGGAAACTTACACACTTTTGGGGGGAAGCCACTTGTGTGCTGAATGCCTTAAAGATCAAGACTTAGAAGAGTACTCGCACTATTGAATGTGCTCAGACCTTTAAATTTCTTCCCTAGATGTGTACTAGCTCTCGTATTGTGGGAATGCCCCACCATGCCCACCTATGCTCACAAGAAATAACTCAACTATCACGTTGCTCTAACAAACAAAAAATAATACTTTAGGCTTCCCGATGCATCCTGTCCATCCTGGTCTGTTTTGAATGGCCGCTTGGTGGGGCAAGTATTGTGCATTTTTGTACAGCAGCAAACACTTTTTTTTAATGCTAAATTGTTAAATAAAAAATTGCTGGTGATGCCACATCAAGTGTGGATCCTTTCCCCATCATAGATAAGGGGTGTGTGTGTGTGTGTGTGTGTGTGTGTGTGTGTGTGTGTGTCCCCCCACCCCTTAATTGCATAGTTTCACTTAAAAAAATTCTAATACTTCCCTCTCCCTCTTTTGGGAGCAGCTTTGACAGAGCACCTACTTCCATAACGACTGAGTTTTAGTACTTTATTCATAAGGCCTACAAAATAACTGCAGAAATGCATAATGTATGAAAGAGAAGCAGTACTTACCCTGTTCCTTCCTATAGCTAGTCTGTATACTTCAATGGAGTTCTGTGAAGGAAGTAACACCACCAGACTAGAGCATGCTGGAACGATTCATAGAGGGGCATGTGGTTACTCTTAATAACAGGAGATGCAAATAAAGGGCAGGGAGAGATGCATTGACAGGTCAGATCAGATAGACGCCAGCCTATATGCTCACCCTGGCTATTGGATGAATTTGGCATGTACGATAACTAAAATTGCTGGATTATTTCCTCAGTTATAATAATTGCAGTCATTAAGCCTCTAATACCAGACTCTAAGTGAGAATGTTAGATGCATAGATTTATGCACACCTTCCTTAATGTGAAACACTCAGCCAATTACATACATGTATTATTACGATTGTAATGACCCCTGCTAGTGTGCATGTGTAACACAGTCCTCTGCTGGGTGGAATGAGGACTGTGAATAAACTGTAAGAACAGTCATACTGGGTCAGGCCAATGGTCCATCCAGCTCAGTATTCTGTCTGTCAAGAGTGTCTGATGCTTCAGAGGGAATGAACAAAAAGGACAATTAATGAGTGATCTGTGACCCGTCCATGCCTAGCGTAGCCACCTGAAAATGCCAAGATCAGGGCAGGCTCTAAAAGGTGAGCAGATTCTCCCAACACTGGTGGGTGATACTGAAGTCAGACTTCCCAACCAGCCACAAACTGCGCTTCTGATTCTTCACACTGGTTATCAAGAAGCCAAAATAAAAATATACACAGCCCCTTTACTGCATTTCAGTCTCCGGCCCCCAATCATCCACTAGGTCCAGTAAAGAGATCAGTTATTTAAAACTCTATGCTCTTAACCAAAACGGTTTCTCCTGACCCCACCAAAGGGTCAGCTAGATCAATATCAGTTTAGATCTTACCCAAAATACCACGCTGCCAGCCAATCCTTTAGTAACTAAAACTAAAGGTTTATTATAAAAAGAAACTATAAGAGAAATATTACTGGATTAAAGCAATCAGACACACACAATTGATTTGAAAGTCCGTATATATCAGATTTCTAATAGAATTGTGGAGTTTGCAGGCTTGTATAGTCCCTCTGGTGTACATCTAGTACCTGGATGGGCCTCAGTCCTTTGTTTCACAGCTTCAGTGCAGTTGTAGATGAGTTGATCTAAAGACAAAATGGATGTCCTGCAGCTGCCTTTTATGTCCTTTGGCTTAGGCCATGCTGCTTGTGGAATTTTACAAGAATCAAATGGAGTCCAGAGTCACATGAGCAAGTCCTGGTGACTCATCAGGTATATCCTTGGCTTCTCCCCCTGGGCCCTTTGTACCTGTGAATTTCTTAATGGGCCATTAAGCAGGCTAGTGCTGTAGCCATCCTGTCTGGGGTGTTGCCTAGACACAGCACAATTTGAAATACAGATATATCAACCATATCTGTAACTTCCATTACACACATAACACATGAACATAAACATTATTATCTTACTTAGCACATTATTGCCTTTCTAACAGTACCTGACATGGCATATCCCGCATGATTTTTTATGATTCTGATGTATTGATGTTAAATAACATAAGTGTCCCCCCCCCTCAGTCTAGCCCAGTGGTTCTTAACCTTTCCAAACTACTGTACCCCTGAAGCCTGAGTCCCACCCCCACAGGGCTGAGGCATGTAACTTAGTTTCATGGCGCCCCTGTGGCTCCAGGCAATTACCTTTCTTGCCACCCCCAATACCAGCTCTGCACTTGCGACCCCTCTAAAACTCCAGGTTAAGAAACACTGGCTAGCCAGCATGACATGATCCATCCCGTGTTATCCACTCTGACAGTCAGAAATTTAGGAGCACCCATGGGGTGCATTCCTGACCATCTTGGCTAATAGCCACTGATGGACTTATCCTCCATGAACTTATCTAATTCTTTTTTAAATCCAGTTATATTGTTGGCCTTCACAATATCCCTGGCAATGAGTTTCACAAGTTTACTGTGTGGTGTTTGAAGAAGTACTTCCTTATGTTTGTGTAAGACCTGCTAACCATTTGGTGACCCCTGGTTCTTGTGTTATGTAAAGGGATAAATAACACTTCTCTATTCAGTTTCTCCACACCATTTTATAGACCTCTACCTATTCCTGCTTTGTCATCTGTTTTCTAAGATGAACAGTACCAGTATTTTTTATCTTTCCTAATATGGAAACTGTACCATACTTCTAATCATTTTTGTTGCCCTTCACTGTACTTTTTTCCAATTCTAATAACATTTTTGAGATGGGGCAACCAGGATTGCACATAATATTAAAGGCATTGGAGTACCATAGTTTTACATAGAGCAGTGTTTCTCAATTAAATTTGGCCACAGAACCCTTTTGAACTCGATAAATAATTGTGGAACCCCCCAAACTCTTAACAGTATTTTTACATATGGGGCCAAAAAAAATGTTGAAATAAGCAAATTATATACAAACAACTAGGTCAGCGTTTCTCAATTAAATTTCCCCGCGGAGAAATTACACTCGTACTCGATACCCTCCGCTGAAAAATCCAGGACATCTTCCCTTTTGCGGCGGCGCAGAGAACAGCTGCTCTCGGCGGTGCGTTGTCACTTTCTTGCGGAATCCTAACAGTGTTCCCGCGGAACACCAATTGAGAAACACTGATATAGAGCCATATGGTGTTTTTCTTATTATCTATCCCTTTCCTAATGGTTCCTAACACTCTGCTAGCTTTTTTGACTACCACTGCACATTGAGCAGATGTTTTCAGAGAACTATCCACAAGGACTCAAAGATCTTGTCTTGAATGATCACAGCTAATTTAGACCCCATCATCTTGTATGTATAGTTGGGTTTATTTTGTCTAATGTGCATTACTTTGCACTTATCAATGCTGAATCTCATCTGCCATTTTGTCACCCAGTTTGGTAAGATCCCTTGAACTCTTTGCAGTCAACTTTGGATTTAACAGTTTTGAGTAACTTTGTATCTAAAATTTTTCACCACCTCACTCTTTATCCCCTTTTCCTTATTTATGAATGTTGAACAGCAGAGGGTCCCCCAAGGATCTGTACTTGAACCTGTTATTTACCTCTCTCCATTGTGAAAAATGACCACTTATTCCTACTCTGTTTCCTCTCTTTTAACCAGTTACTGATCCAGGAAAGGACCTTCCTGCTTATCCCAAGACTACTTACTTTGCTTAAGAACTTTTGGTGTGGGACTGTGTCAAAGGCTTTTGAAAGTCCAAATCATTATATCCATTGGATCACCCTTGTCTACATGGTTGTTGAGACCTTCAAAGTATTTGAATAGATTGAGGCATGATTTCCCTCTACAAAAGCTGTATTCTCTTTCCCATGTTGTGTTCATCTGTGTCTGATAATTCTGTTCTTTTACCATTGTTTCAACCAATTTGTCAAGAACTGAAGTTAGGCTTACCAGCCTGCAATTGCCAGGATCACCTCTGGCATTTAAACTATATACAGCAAGCTGCTCAGAGATTTTTCTTTAGCTCAAGTGATAGACTGCAGTTGCTCCTTCTCTAAAAGCAAAAACCCCTTTCTCTGCTGTTGCTGAGAAGCTCAAAACGGCTGTCATTCAGCATGGCAACAACTGTGAAACCCTAGGTATCCATAGCTTTGTTGCCATATTTTATCGCCATTAATAGCTACCAGTCACACTACAAAACTTCTGATACATTAGTACTTAGCATTTTAATGGCAGCTTTCATCTTCAAAGCACTTTACAGTCATTATCTAATCCTTGTAACAATCCTGTGAGGTAGCTAAATCGTTCCCATTTTACAGATGAAGAAACTGCAGCAGAGACGTTAAGTAAAACTTGTCCAAAGCTTGTTCAATCAAAGGCAGTTTCTGCTAAGCCTTATCTGCCAGTTCATTCCTGGCCTCTATTCAGTGGACTAAAGCGAGGAAAAATGCTCCCCTGCACAGCCTCCCCAAATCTTGGCTTGGGTACATCTGGGATATTTGTGGCTCCTGCAGCTACTACTCCACCTATACCATCAAGAAGGTGGGTTGGGAGTGGCCAGAAAGGGATGGAAAGTGAGGTGAAGCCTTGATTTGTTCCTTCCCTCCCACACAAGGGCTGAGGTTTGCTAGCGAGTGCAATGGGGGAAGTATGCTACTCCTTCCCCCCCCTTCCCCCCCCCGCCATTGGGGGGGCCCTGGCTACACCTGCTAATGGGTTGTAGCAAATTATTCCCAGCTAGGAGCAAGAGGGAGCAGAGAAGGAATTGTGACTCTACGTCAAAATGCGTGCTTGGATCTGCTCATGGTACGCTTCAGCGAGGCACTGCCTCATCCTCACAGCAATAAACTATGGCTCAGTCTAGTCTAGAAACTCAGCCAGCCAGCAATCAACACAGAGGCAGCTGCGGTAGGTACAGCCACACCACAGAAGGTAGAAGGAAGAATGAGATCCAGATGTGGTTACCTCTCCGTGAGCACCCTCCAAGGAGCAAGGACTCTGCAGGGGCGAGCCCACATCCAGGGGCACCAGGGCCCAGGTGGCTCCATCTCTCTAACTCCCCTCTAACAAAACCTTGTACCTTTTGCCCTGCCCACTGTTGACTTGACTTTAATAGTATATCCCTCCACTCCACCCCTTTTGTTGGTTTTGTCCACTTGAGATTGCAAGCTCCTCAGGGCAGGTACTCTCTCATTCTATGCTTGTACAAGTTCCTAGCACAATGGGACCATCAGTTGGTCTCTAGACTCTACCATAATACAGATAATAAATAATAGCAGCCCCATCAAAGTAGAGGAAGATTTTTCATCTTATAGATTAATCAACAAAGATTCAGCAGCCTGTGCTTTATAAATTAAGGCCTTGATTCTTAAGAGATCCCTCATGATGGAAAATGTGATGCATTTAGCTGGGAGCTGCAACCTTAGCTTAAAAAAATAGCAGTGCCAGGTTATTCTTGTGTTCTCATGGGTGCATTAGGACAGCATGGTACTGCTGAGTCACATGCAATTTGCGACTGCAGCAGGAACAAATGGGATAGAAGAGAGGGTGGCAAATATGATATAGTTTATATTGTTTATCCAGCTCGTTCACATATTGGCTCAGCTGTTTGAAGCTTACAGTTTGAGCCAAAGATTTTTCTATTGTCTCACAACACTAATCTCAATTGCCATGGCAGTGTATGTTATGTCTGGGAAAGTAGGATGTCCATCCTGGATTGGTAAAACCAGAACAAGGCAAATGGTAGATAAAGGACATAGAGACATGTATATAGACGCTGACCATATTTGGCAAAAGCATGGGTATGGAAACCTGGCCCATAACTGTATCTCTCACACAGATCTCCCAAGACTAACAGAGCACTATACTGTGAATGCTCTGCTATTTTTAAGGCCTATATCACTCCCCAGATGGCTATTATTTTTTTGTAAAGGAACACTGGAACACACTTCTCAGGTACCCAGAGCTGTGAGCTACTGAGTTACCTCTCTGCCTTAGGAAGCATGAGCTTCGCTAGAGAGTAGACTGTGTATGTCAGTTCCCTGCCACCCTAGTCTGTTTCCTTCTAGGTGAGGTTTAGGCTGGGAGAGTCTTGAGAAGTTTTGCTGGTGAGGGAGACAATCAGCAACTTCCAGTCCCTGAGCTCCTCAGATGTTTCTCTGCAATGCACAGCCCCTACCAGTGTGCATGCACAAAAGAAATTAAGTTCACTGGTCTGTTGAAGAGTCAGTCCATCACAGCTTATAAATTTAAGTGGAGTAAATACACCCTCCCCTTCAAACACAACGCTGAATTGGTTTATAGTAAAAGTAAAACAAGTTGATTAACAAAAGAGCATGGAATCAGTGATACCAAGTAAAAGAGAGAGAAAGGAAGAGATGGTTACAAGCAAAAGTAAAAATAAAACTTAATCTAGCAAGACAGCATTTGTTTTCATATGATACCTCACAAAGCATATATTGTATGACTATCATTGCAGTAGCAGATAGGGTGTGAATATAGGGGTGCCTAGAGTTACACCTCCCCCTTTACAAAACTTTAGGATGATTAGCCTCTGGCTGATCCATATGCAGTGGGTCAAAAACTTCCTTCCTGGACAGGGCATCGGCCACAATATTTTTTTCGCCTTAAGATGTACAATTTCCATGTCATATTCTTGGAAAATGATGCTCCAGTGAAGGAGTAAAGAATTAGTGCCCTTGTGGTTTTGTTTTTTTTTAACCAGACTAATGGAGAAGGATCACTTAGGACCCTGAATCTTTTGTTTAAAGGATAGGTCCTTAGTTGCTTGTCTGCCCACACTGACATAACCCTCTTTCTCTGACAGAGCAATTCCATTCAGTGGGTGTCAATTTCTTGCTGACAAAAGAAATGGGGTGCTTCTTATTACTTTCCCTGCTTGCATTAATACTCCTCTCAGACCAATGTCAGATGCATCAGTAACATTCAAACATTCTGTCAAAACTGGGCTAGCCAGAACAGGCTTTTCGGATAAGATTTTCTGTACCTTATCAAAACCCTCTTGACAGGGTTTTTGACCACACAACTTGGTTTGGCTTTGGCTTTTTATATAAATGTGTGATTGCAGATACAATGTCATTGAAACCACACATAAATGGGCAGTAGTGATTAACCAGGTTTATGAAAGACAACCTGCTTTTTGGTCTGGGCCACAGGCCAGTTTACAATGGCTTCCACCTTTAAGGGATGAGGAGAGATTTGACAGCTCCCTATCCTGTTAACCAAATAAGGGACCATTGCTGCTCCTGTTTAACACTTAGTCTTTTACAGTCAGGCCTGGCTCTCTGAGCTTTGAAAAGTGGCTCCTCCATTAATTAACTCAAATGGTAATATTTTGAATTCATACTCAGTAATAAAAGCAGATCTTTTTCTGCACATCTTCATCTAAAGGGATTTGCCAATAACCTTTCACAAGATCAAATGTGCTTAGATATCTAGCTTTGCTTAAAATATCAAGCATATAATCAATTCCAGGCATAGGATAAACATGTGGAACAGTGACGGTATTTTTAGTTTTCTATAATCAACAAAAAACTTAGTTTTATTTTTTGTAGGTACTAGCACAATGGGTGATGCCCAAGAACTACCACATTCTTTAATCACACCCAAATCCAGCATGAGCTGTATTTCCGTATGGATTTGTTCTTGCACTGGGCCAGTGGTATGATAAGCCCTGCTAGAGGCAGGCGGAGGACCTACAGTGTCAGCCTTATGGATGATCACATGAAACTTCCTTCGGTTTTCTCCAGCAAGCCGTCTATTCCATGTAGCCAGAATCTTTGCTCTTTCAGTCTAATTCATTGGATACTTCAATGCTTTCAAGTGATTTGATGTCTGAATGCCAAGACAACTTATCAGTGACGTGTGATGCCTCAGTTTCCCCTTCAACACATCACATCACATTTACCGTTGCTTCCTGTCATGGATCCACAAGATTGGTGCTCTGGAATAGTCCCTGGGAGGACCCCTTCAAGATGCCAGACCCCCTTAGGATCTCACTCTTTTACTAGGGTAAGCCATTTGGCTTAACTGCCTCCTACGACTGAATCTTTGAGCCTTCAGCACCCCTTCTTCATACTGTGAGCTTCCTTCAGTGAGTCCACCTGAGAATTGTACACCCAAAGGGGGCAATGCACCCCCCTTCTTCAGCATCAGCAGTGACATTCACAAAGCATTGTCAAAACATTGGGTTTATTAGTCATCTGGAACACCAGCATAGAAAGACCTTGGTTAGCATAGAGAAAAGAAAGTTACAGCATGGGCCTTTCTGGTTAGCCTAGAACCCCAGCTAAGCAGTGTGTCCCCCTCCAGGCTCCCGCTCTGTCCCCTTGTGTCCACTTTGTCCAAGTTTCCAGGCCAATCCCACCTGGCCCCACTCCTCAGTCTTTTGTTGTCCAGCTAGTCAAACACAGCTGGCTTGCTAGGAAAGTGTGGGTCATGCATGGTTATTAGTTGCTAGGTACCAAATGTCCAGGTGATTGGATTTGCCATTGTCTTCCCAGACCTTCCATTGACCTGGGTCCCCAAACCCAAGACCGCTACGTGCCATTTACACCTCTGTCATAGCCTGCCCGAGAGTAAACCACCTTTTCCCATCACCTAGTTAACCATGCAGCATAAAGGGGAAACTGAGGCATACACAATATTTACTTTTCCATTCCGTCACCCTTAATAAGCTTTAAAGCCTATTCACATACACCAGCTGTGGGGCCGTGTTACTGTGACGTCTTTTAACATATGTACACCCAGTCATCTCGTCTATCTCTCCAAAAGGGCAGTCCCATGAGTTTTGCATTTTGTATTTTTTCATAGGGATAAGCACCAAGTCCCCTACTTCAAAAGAGCATTTCCAAGCATGTTTATAATACCATGCCTTTTGTTTGGTCTGGCTGCCAGTGAGGTTAGTTTGAACCACCTCCATAATGTCTTTACTTTTTTCTGAACCTTTCTACATATTTAGTACTGGTTTCCCCTCTATCTCAGTACCTCTTTCTGAGGCATCTCTGAGAACTTGGGGTCCCCTCACTTATTTTCCTTACAGAAGATGAAATAGGGGACTTAGGATAAAATTTC
This sequence comes from Emydura macquarii macquarii, assembly GCF_026122565.2. Lineage (NCBI taxonomy): Eukaryota > Metazoa > Chordata > Testudines > Chelidae > Emydura > Emydura macquarii. Next base: position 4,747,019 of record NW_027133607.1, on the reverse strand, counting down.
ATCCCAATCACTGGCTCTCTTGTTTGCATACATTCCCAATATTGATTTCGGAGTCCCATTGAATCTCTCAGCCAAGCCATTTGTTTCTGGGTAATATGGGGCAGCCTTTAGCTGTTTCACCCCACACAGCCTCTATAACTTACTTGGACATGACATCTGACCACGATCTGATAAAATCTCTCTAGGGAAGATTTGAAAATAGTGAAAAGGGCTCTTGCCACAGAGTCAGCCTTTATGTTAGTTAGAGCAACTGCTTCTGGATATTTAGTGGCAAAATACACTACAACCACAATATCTCTTCCCCTTTTGGGTCGGATGTAGCATAGGCCTACAATGTCCATTACTACCCTAAAAATGCCTCTTATATCACAGGGAAGGAGGTGTAGAGGAACTTTTTGGGATCTCTTGATAAAGTCACAAGACCTGCAATAGTCTCTGGTATTATTCTGTACCTTTGCCAGTAAAAATTCTTTTTTAATCTGTTGTAAATTCTGTGCTCCTAAGTGACCAACAAAAGGACAATGCTAGTAACATTAACTCCCCACGGTGACAGTCAGGCTCAACCAGTTGCTTGTAAAGTTTCCCAGTGCTTTTATCTTTCCCCTTGGAAGCTTTCCTGTAAAATCACCCTGCCCCTTTTAAAAACAAAAAACCCCACACATTCCTCATTTTCCCCTGATTGGATCACCTCGAGGATGTACCCCCAGCTGCTTTCAAGCTCGGTGTCTGCTCTCTGTTCATCTGCAAACCTCTAGCTACAGAGAACCTGAACAGCCTCTCCAGTTACAGGGGATAATTCTTCCCTCTTCAGCTGTGTATGCTCACAACTCTTTTCGGCCCCACCCACACCTGAAACCACAGTGCTAGCGCCTGCTGAGCTGGGGATGCAGCCATCCCCTCCCCCTACAGTTGTCTTTTTGCCTGCACAATTCTCTCCTGAGACTACAAAACAATATTCCTTTTTGCTGCAAGTTACTATATTACCCACTTCAGACGTAGACAAAATATCATTTCCCACAAGAATTGCTGTCGAAATACAATCCAGCACCCCAACTTCTAAGGTACTTGCTAAACCTTCCCACTCCAAATGTACCTTAGCTAAACGTATATCTCCCCAATGCCAGGGGTTCTACCTCCTGGCCAAGTACATGTAATTCTCTCTGATTCTGCTTTCTTTGATAGAGATATCTGGGCACCAGCATCTGTCTGCTGCAGGTATTCTTTGTCATTCACCTTGGCAACTTTAATACATTCTATGTCCAATGGGTCAGACCCCACAAAATTAATCGGGGGCCCATGAGGCACCTCTGTGCTAATGACAGCTGCATTAACCTGGGTTGGATGGGGTATGGATGTAGCTTCCCTTATTTTAGGGCAATTATTCCTCAGGTGTTCAGTGGAATCTCACGTGAAATACCTTCTTGGATCATTCTCCTATACAGAGGATCAGCAAATGAGTCCCAAGAAGCTAATCATTTCCAAACCATGAGTTAAAAGTATTTTCTGGTATTAATTTTGGTCTTCAATATAGTAGATAATAGGAATTACCCTGACAACTTTTATAGTTTTACAATTCTATTTTTACACTTAAAAAAATTACTTTTAACCTGTTATGTCTGTAAGGCCTACACAAATAATAGAGGAAACTGAACAACTAGCTGACTATACAGTGGAAACAGTGAAAATGACTCAGCAACTTTGCAGTGATCTGTTATATTAGGTATTCTAGAATAGGCAGGTATTTTATAATCTTGTCTGAGCATCCACCTAACAGCTGACTTTTTAACTGTATAAATGCTGGCCAGTCCAGAAATTTGCATCTGAGGGAAAAATTACCTCCCCTGCTAAATGATTAGACCTAATCCTGCTGATACTTTCACATGTGAATAACTTTAGGCAGGTGAGTGGTCCCAGTGGTGTTTGCTGGATCTGGATTGGGCAGTTCAATGGAAGACTGAAAACCAAAACTCTCCCAGAGATAAACAACTATTTTTCCTTATCAGTTGATGAATAGCTGCTGAGTTATATTTTTGTTTGTGCTAGATTTGTTCAGAATTTCCTGCTGCATCATTTTAGAAACCTGAGTAACAGACATTGTCCTCTACATGTAAACAAAGCTTTATTTTATTTTATTCTGACAGCATCCACTGTCTTAGAAACAAGAGCATCTTGGATTTCCTAGGCTTTTGTATCAATTTCATAACTTGGTTGTGTTATGGGAGCCTTGTCAACATATTTTTCATCCAAAGTCTGATGCAAATAGTAATGTTTTATTGAAACATAAAAAGAAAAAAAAATTACTGAAAACAGTTTTTTGGAATTAAAATTTCACCCTGAGTACTGTGAATTTAAATGTAACTGCACTGCGCTTACTCATCGAAAATAGTGCAGCAGACTAGAAAGAGAAGTGAAACTGATAAGTTTAGTTTTATTGTCCTGCATGAACAAAGTGCAAAACAAGAATAATGCTGAAAAGTGAACAAGATTTTAAACAATTCTTACAGTTTAAAAATCTAGGACATTACTAGTCACTGGGGAACAGAACAGTTTATTTTTGCAAGAAACCCTTTAACTACTTTTGTGGAATGATCATAGAATATTAGAGTTGGAAGGGACCTCAGGAGGTCATCTAGTCCAACCCCCTGCTCAAAGCAGGATTAACCTCAGATAAATCATCCCAGCCAGGGCTTTGTCAAGCCTCCGTTTAAAAACCTCTAAGAATGGAGATTCCACCACCTCTCTAGGTAACCCATTCCAGTGCTTCACCACCCTCCTAGGGAAAAAGTTTTTCCTAATGTCCAACCTAGACCTCCCCAACTGCAACTTGAGACCATTGCTCCTTGTTCTGTCATCCGCCACTACCAAGAACAGCCTAGCCCCATCCTCCCTGGGACCGCCTTTCGGGTAGTTAAAGGCTGCTATCAAATCCCCCCTCATTCTTCTCTTTTGCAGGCTAAACAAACCTAGTTCCCTCAGCCTCTCCTCATAAGTCCTGTGCTCCAGCCCCCTAATCATTTTTGTTGCCCTCCGCTGTACTCTCTCCAACTTGTCCACATCCTTGTTGTAGTGGGGGGCCCAAAACTGGACGCAATACTCCAAATAAGTCATTACCAATGCCGAATAGAGGGGAATAATCACTTCCCGCGACCTGCTGGCAATGCTCCTCCTAATGCAGCCCAATATGCTATTAGCCTTCTTGACAACCAGGGCACACTGCTGACTCATATCCAGCTTTTTATCCACTGTTACCCCCAGGTCCTTTTCTGCAGAACTGCTGCCCAGCTCGTCGGTCCCCAGTCTTTAGCTGTGCATGGGATTCTTTCTTCCTAAGTGGAGGACTCTGCACTTTTCTTTGTTGAACCTCATTAGATTTCTTTTGGCCCAATCCTCCAGTTTGTCTAGGTCCCTCTGTATCCTATCCCTACCTTCCAGGGTATCTACCACTCCCCCCAGCTTAGTGTCATCTGCAAACTTGCTGAGGGTGCAATCTACCCCATCTTCTAGATCATTAATGAAGATGTTGAACAAAACTGGCCCCAAGACCGACCCCTGGGGCACTCTGCTTGTGACCGGTTGCCAGCTAGATATGGAGCCATTGATCATTAGTCGTTGAGCCCTATGCTCTAGCCAGTTCTCTATCCATTTTATAGTCCATTCATCCAGCCCATACTTCTTTAACTTGCTGATAAGAATACTATGAGAGACAGTATCAAAAGCTTTGCTAAAGTCAAGGTATATCACATCCACCGCCTTCCCTACATCCACAGAGCCAGTCACCTCATCATAGAAGGCAATCAGGTTGGTCAGGCATGACTTTCCCTTGGTGAATCCGTGTTGACTGTTCCTGATCACCTTCCTCTCTTCCAAGTGCCTTAAAATGGATTCCTTAAGGACCTGCTCCATGATTTTTCCAGGGATTGAAGTGAGGCTGACTGGTCTGTAGTTCCCTGAATCCTCTTTCCTCCCTTTTTTGAAGATGGGCACTATATTTGCTTTTTTCCAGTCCTCAGGGACCTCCCCCTGTTGCCACAAGCTTTCAAAGATAATCGCCAATGGCTCTGAAATCACCTCAGCCAACTCCCTCAGCACCCTCGGGTGCATTGCATCCGGCTCCATGGACTTGTGTATGTCCAATCCTTCTAAATACTCTTGGACCTGTTATAGGCCCTGATATAGGCCCTAATCCTGCCATTGGTTCCATGTGGGCAGCCTGTGCTTGCCAGTGTCATATTGACCTAAATGGGGCTCTGCACAGGTGCAAGGATTTACCTATATGGATCTAATTGCAGAAGTGGGGCCATATGAAGTAATTGGTATGGAGCAGCTTGATAGAATTATAGAAAAATAGGGTTGAAATGGACCTCAGATCATCTAGTCCAATCCCCTTCTCAAAGCAGGACCAACCCCAACTAAGTCATCCCAGCCAGGGCTTTGTTAAGGCAGGCCTTAAAACCTTCTAAGGATGGAGATTCCACCAATAATGTCCTAATATTTCCTTGCATTGTATGGATGTTCCATAGGAAGCTGTGGCAAAGACACACGTAAAGATATCCATCAGCAATAGAGATTAAATTTGCCATTGTTATTTTTAAATCTTGTTACAAAACAGTATTGCTCTTCAGAGATCTGCCATGACTCATTCATTTAGCAGGAGACTCCCTCTGTTTGGGTTTAATTTTAAGGCAGCTGTAAAAGTCCCTCCAAAATCACACAATGAAGGATTTTGCTGTGGGTGTGCATGCATGTGTACATGTATATTTAAACTTTTCTCACAAAAGTTATCTTAATATGACATATTGTGCCATTTCTAGGTAATGGTATGGAAACTTGGAAGGGAGGAGATATGAGACATCTTTAAAGCTTGCATTTTTCAGAAGCTTGATGAAATGGGTTCAGTAGTAAGGAGCCAAGCTTTGAAAAATCTAATAACAAGCAACTTTTTTTTTTTGTGGGGAGACAGGATTTGAACGGAGGAGAGATTCTAACTGCAAGAATTCAAAACAAGTGTTGCAAAAACACCAAAGCCTTTTAAAAGGAACGTATTGTTCCCTTTCGCTGCTCAGCTGTAATCTTAAATGCGTTGGCTTGATAAGATGACATAAAGCTGTGATGTGTCTCAGGCCATGAATCACATACTCCTGCTGCTCCTACCGTGGTGCTTGAAAAGCTCCCACCATCATCCGCAGAGCTCATGGGCAGTGCCTGACATAGGACTGTTGCCTTCTCTTTCTACCCCAAACCCTGCATTGGATGCATGTAGAGAACTCCGATCTGCTGCAAGAGATTCTTCTTGGCTAATGTTGCTTTCCCCAGCCTCCAAATCTCCCTTGGTGCTTGTGACCAGGTACCTCTCTTCCCATGACACAGCACCCTAAAAAGAGTGGCTCTGGCACCAGTCCTAGAAACTGACTTTTTCCCAACCTACAATTCCAACAAATGTCTCCTGAAAAAAGGGCAAGGACAAGATCATGGAATAAAAGGGAGATAAATGGGGTGGATAAAACAGGAGAGGAAGAACTTGGGGGAAGGTGGGGCTAGGACTTGACAAGGGCAAAATTTAATAGGGACAAGCAAGGGCGAGTGAAGGAAAAAGATAGCAAGGCAGCTTGGGAAGATTGGAGTGGAAGGCAAAGATTAGTGGGAGAACAAGAGGAAAGAATAGGGGATATCCAGAGCATAGTTTCTCAACCTGTGAGAAACACAGGCAGGGCCTCCATGGGGCAAAACAGAGTGAAGGGGAGGTGGGTGGCAGCTGCCGACTTCCGGGGAAGCTGGGTCCCAGTTGGGAGGCGTGTGGCAGGCCCCCGGCTTCTGGGGAAGGGAGGGGGTAGCCCCAGCTTCCCTCCCAGTCATAGCTCCCAGCTGGGTGGCAGGCAGCAGCTGCCGGCTTCTGGGAAAGGGGCAGCCCCCAGCTTCCTGCTAGGTCCCAGCTCTGAGCTGGGATGCGGGCACTAGCCCCCTGGGTCCCAGCTCCCAGATGGGAGCCCGGTGGCAGCCTGCTGCATCTCATGAGCTGAGCTCGCAGCTGGGTAGCAGCCATGCATGCCCCGGCTCTGAGCCAAGGGACAGCCTCCCTTGCCCCTGCTTGAAGATGGGCAGCAGCCGCCTGCCCCCATCCTTGGGTCCTAGCAGGCGCGGACGCCTCCTCTGCTCTAGATCGGAGTGGGTGGCAGTCACAAACCTCCTGGTATGGCAGCCAGCTGGTAGTTGCCTGCAACTTGCCCAGGTGGCAGTCCCCCTCCCTGGCTTAAAGCTTGGTGCCCAGAAAACTTGTCAATTTCACTGCTCTAGGACAGCCCCAGATTTTACCAGTTACCCTCCTTCCCTGTCTCTCTCTCACCCCTTCTTCCTCTCAAATCTATGGCAAAAATTTGGCACGGCGCATTATATTCCCCAGCATTTGGATGCTGCTCAAAGCCTCCTAGCTTTGGCCAACATAACCTCTAGCCCAGGTACATACTTGAGTTGTGCACCCCTGGGGTAAGGGTGGTAACCCTACCCACACTAGATCTGACATCTGTCATATCATGGCCTTATATACTCAGGCCTTCTTCCAACATATGGCTCACATTAGTCTAAATATAAAATCCCATGGAAAACTGAGTGTTGGGGTACTTATTAAAATTTTCAGAAGTTAGGGGGTACTTGCTTAAAAGGTTGAGAAATACTGATCTAGAGGAGAAGGGACACAAGGGTGGGTAACTGCTTCTCTCTCTGTTCCCTCTAAACTTTTACTTTACATCATTTACACAGTTCCTAACTCAGCTCCCCACTTTCTGTAATGAATAAAAACATAGGAGGCCAAGAATATATTATTACAAATCCATGGCAACTCAATACAACAGTGCACACCATCACCGCTTAGAATTGCATGTTGGTAGTGTGAAGGGAAAAGAAGATGGGTTCTTCCACAGTAGCAGGGACAGAGCTTGGATATTCTTCATTCGAAAGTACAGGCACCCAGCAACTGACTTAAAGAAGAATCTCCATCAGTTACCAGTATAGGACTTCTGATACCCTGTTTAGTAGTTCTAATTCCATCCAATAGGGAGCAGTGGGTACAAATGTGCATCAGTTCATGAACTATGACCTCTTTCAACCCAAATTATTCTATGAAATATTGGAGTAAAAAAAAAAGTAAAGGCTCTCAAAGCCCCAGTCCATACTCACAAACAGTAACAGATGAAAATTTTAAGTGAACGTCAAAAAGCGTGAATGATGCATGTTTTTTGTTCATGTAACTTTTTAGTAGCAAAGACCGAGACTCTCAACTGCTCCAAATCTTTGGACTTTGTGTATTAACTTAAATAATAGGGGGGTTCTATTGTGGTGGGAGCAGGATTTGGGGAGCCCATGAAGGGGGTGTGCACCCCTTATATGCTGTATATATACAGCCCACCTCTACAGAGACTCTGTGTGCACCATCATGTGACAGGATTTGAAGAGAGGAAGTGTGAGGCCCCTGACATTTAGACCCACTGACTAGCCTCCCCACCACTGGGCCACAAGCAGAACAGAGGCAACTTCAGCACTGAGGTTAGAACAGCAGCCTCAGAATTGCTCTGCTGCAATCTGTCTCCTGTATGCAGAATTCCTTCTCTCCAGCCCCTTAGGAGCTCCCCAATGTACACAGGCTGGAGAGAGGAGCTGGAGCTAAAGAATAACATTAAAGGATGGAACACAGATAATTTCACAAAATTTTAAATGGTTCTCTTTCTATATATAAAATATTATCACCAAGAAATATATATATATATATATATATGTATATATATATAAAATGCAGTAGCATATACAATATAGCTAAGTATACATAACTATACACTATATTAATTGTATAGGTAATTTTTTACACAAATGAACCACAAATTACTTTACAGAGTTAATGTAATTACGGAACTCAACGGTGCACAGCTTTTCAGTATCTGGTCATGTCTGTATTTTTGCCATAAAATTAACTCTATAAAAATGCACAGTGATGCTTACATCTTCCATGTCACATCTGCTTAGTTTTACTGACACAAACAAGTTTTTGCTACTGTCAGCACTGAAGACCCAATTTAGCTGCAGAAGAGCAAAGCTGCATTGTATTCTGGCTGATGCGTCATCCACAAAAGGAGCAGGCTACATTCTGATTCTGGACTCTTTGGGGCTGGTGACGATGTAGCAAGCAGAAAGAACACAGCTCGTTTGGTTATTAATTGTTATTATTCATAACCATTCCCCTTCAGAGATCAAGCTGAGCTTGCAGCACAGGCAGTGTGAGGGGAACAAAAAAACAAACTTGCTTCCACTTGTCAGCTGAGCCCATTTGATATTAGCACATCGTCACTGCTTAGGAAAAATTAGGCAACACCAAGAAATCATTCCACAGTGAGTGGCTTTTCTGACTAGAAAGAGCTGCCTTGGAAAGGCAGGCTGGGGTGTATTTACTGCTTTGTGCCCTGCCGCTGCCGCCTCGCCTCCAGCCCTACAGGGAGCCCCTCTGGACTGGGGCGAAGGGGGTCTGGTGGATGGGAGGCGATGGTGTTATGCTGCTGCTGGTCTTGCTGTTGCTGCCGCTGCTGCAGAGTCACGTGAGAGTCCCCTTTAAGTTTCCATAGAGAGGCCTCTCGGTGTCACATGATGGACATGATATAATGAAACAACATTGAAGCGAGAAAAGCATTAGGGGAGCCCAGGGCTACATAAACAGGGACTGGGAAAGGGACAGAGAGAGAAGGGAGCTACGGGGCATCCTGCAGCACGCAGGAGCCCAGCTCCACCCAGCAGAGGGACAGGGGGCATGGAAAAGCGAGGAGGGGGTCCTGCTGGACCCCATCCTCCTCGGTCCAGGAGGAAGAACAACTTTTAATCAGCACAGATGGGATTGCACCTGTCTCCAGAGTCGCCACCATCCTAAGGAAGAGGAAATGATGTGGAAGAGCCGAGCTGGAAACTACCCATTTTTTTTTTTTTGTTTTCCTTCCACTTTGCTTCGTTGGGGGGAGAAGACGGCGGGTGTGGGGAAGCCGAGCAAGATTTGCCAGCCCCTGGATCGTCGTAAGGTAAGTTGTTTATAGTACTTAAAAGCTGCTCGGGAGAGATTGGTCCGGGGCGGTGTGGAGCTTTTCCTCCTCAATCTTGCATCGCCCGGTTGAAGCGAGGCAGGGCGGCTGTCCTGTCCCTGCCGCGCGGTGTGAACGTGAGTTGTGGGTCGTGCGATCCTTTCGCCTGTTCACAGTCTCTGTTTAACTTCTTCTCTCCGGGTCCCCCCGCCCCCGCCCCAGGTCCAGGCGCCGTTTCGGTGACCGGGGAGAGAAGTGCGATTTCCAGCATGAAATGGGAATTTAAAAAAAAAAAGAAAGAAAGAAAGAAAGGCGATTGCGCCATGTTTGTGTTGCTAAGAGGAGAGGAGGTGTGTGTGTGTGTGTGTGTGTGTGTGTGGCTGGATGCCACATGGCTTCTCCCGGGCGGCGGGGCCGTGCGTGTGTGTGTTTTTTTTCGCTCCGTGTCCGCATTCCAGCTGATGTTGCGCAGCTAAAATTCGAACTTGGGGTAAACAGAAGCGGAGGGAAGGCGGGGGCGGGGGCGGCTGTTTCCATCCCGAGATCCCACCTCTCCCCTTCGCAGGCAACATCCACCGCGGGCACGACGGCCCCCAGTCCGCCCTCCCTTCGCCACCAGCCAAAAACAGCAGAGCAGCGGGCGTCGGGACAGCCTTTCCCCGGCAAACCATAACACACTCCCCCCCCCGCCGCCGCCGCAGCTGTAGCGGAGTGTGTGTGTGTGTGGGGAAGGTGGACGCGCCTTTTATCTCCAAAACGTCACATTCCCAAATCCATAACAACACAACCCGCACCCACCCACCTGCGCCACCCGCAGCCGGGGCAGAACAAGCCCCTCCGCCTTGCCACAGGGGACATGGAAATAGTGAGTGCCCCACCTTCCCCAGACTTCTTACTCGCAGACTCCTGGCTTCCCAAAAGCAGGCTGGAGGGGGTGGTTTTTTTAAGGAAGGGGGGGGGGGGACACACGTTTCCCCCCTTAGTAAACATAGGACTAGATTATTATAGTGTGGAGCATCTGGGTATTGGTCGGTGCTGAGGCCAGGCTGACCAGATAGCAAGTGTGCAAAATCGGGGGGTAATAGCTGCCCACATAAGAAAAAGCCCTGAATATTGGGACTCTCCCTATAAAATCAGGTTAATCTAGGAGCTCCCTGTGTCTGGCTTGCAGTGGGGTACTGATGGGGGGGAGAAAGGGGTTCAGGCCCCTGGGTGCTGGCCTGCACGGGGGCATTGGGCCAGCCCTTCAGGATGTGCAGGAGATGGGGGATGCAGGGCCCCCCTGTGAGTCGTGAAGGGCCTGCCCAGCGCCCCCCAGGCCTGGGGAGGATGAGGCTGACCCATCTGAGCCGGCACCAGGCTGCAGGGCTAGAGCAGTGGGTAAGTGCGGCATGGGGGGGCGGGCCAGGCCGGCCCTTCACAATGGGCAGGGGGGCGCAGGAGCTGAGGGGCGCCCCTCAGCACCTCCCCCTGCACGTCATGAAGGGCTGGCCCAGCTCCCCCCCCCAAGCTGGGGGGGATGCGGTGAGGCTGCCCTGACTGAGCCAGCGCCTGGCTGTGGGGCTGCAATGGGAGAGGCAGGCACCACGCACCAGGTAAGTGCGAGGAGGTGGGGGCGGTGGAGCCAAGCCTGCATTGGCATCCCCCCAAGCCTCATGTCCCCCCACAGGTACAGACCCCCCTCCCTGGGACAGCTGGGGGGTGGTGCTGGGACCCCTCCTGCCCTGTGTGTGTGGGGGGGTGTTATGAGGCTTGGGGGGGCACAAATATAGGCTTGGCCCCCAGGCGCCGGAGACCCTCCATACGCCACTGGTGGCTAGCAGGGTATATGGCAGGTGCTGCGGCTTGGTTTGTGGTTATTGGCAGGGAGAATTATATTGTGATGGAGGTTCGTAGAGATTTGGTAAGTGACTGCTGGGTAGCTACGTAGTTAGATGGGGGCCATTAGAGAAAGGGGGAAATGAGAGCTGCGATGTGGAGGAAGGCTTTGTGTTTGGAAAGGGGGTTTGCTGTTATAATTGGTTGCAGGGATATCTTGGTTTGGAAAGCAGCAGAACAGCGTGTCCATAACACACACTTGAGTATCCTCCTACGGGTATAGACGGTCTCCCTTAGTTTTAGGAGAGGGCGTTGTGTGTGTGTGTGTGTGTATGGCTTTGATTTTGAGGAGGTGTGCAGGTTGGTTGTCTGGGAAAGGTTATCTTTTGTAGTGGTGCGGAATAACAAAATGTGGATGTATCTGTAGTGTGAAGGGGGGTTTGTGATTTGCAAGTTCTAGGTTTATGACACAGGCAGTTTAGCTGGCAATAAGTATACTTAGCACTTCATATGTTCAGAGCACTATACACACCATCACTAATTAATTGACGCAGGTCTTTCTCCCTCTCTCTGCTACAGGACAACTGTAGGGGACAGGCACTTGCCGGCAGTGGAATAGATGGGGGGCGGGGTGAGGTGGGATATGGGTACATGGCAAGATGGCGAATGAAAAGGGTTTAGAAAGAACTCCTTTGTAGAGGGGAGAAGGAGGCCCCATACCAGGTGGAAGGGTGTATTATGCCTTAAGGAGCATGCGGGAAGTGGAGTTGAGTGAAGACACAGTAGTTTATCCTCTTGGGGAGGGGTAATAGGGTATTGTGGGGTGGGGCATTGATGGTGTGTATATGAAGAGACAATATACATCCTGAGGAGGAAGCGTCTGGAATGCTCCGTGGATTATGTGTTGCTGGTTATGGGGAGGATGGGTGCAGACATGGGGGAGGAGGGGCGGCTGGACATGTGATTTGGTGCGGAGTTGAGAAGAATATGGGGATTATGTGCTGGAGGACAGGGGAGTAGGGTGACCAGATGCCCCGATTTTATAGGGACAGCGCCAATATTCGGGTCTTTGTCTTATATAGGCTCCTATTACCCTCTACCCCGGTCTGGATTTTTCACACTTGCTATCTGGTCACCTTACAGGGGAAACGAGTGGGTCTGAGGAAGGTGTTGTGTGTCATTTGGGGGTGGGAAGAAGATGTACACAGGGCTGTTGGGAGGGGCCAAAGGACTGTAGTCAAGGACAAAGCATGTTGTTGAGAAGTGGTTTTCCGGGTTGCGTAGAAGCGACACGGGGCTGTGTAGAAGAGGGGTGAGCGTCCTGGTAGGCAGAGCTGCAGTGGGGGTTTCTGGATGGTGCCATACAGGGCTGTACTGGGGGCAGGAGGCACAGGCCTGTGTTGGGTAGGGGATCAGAGAGAGTGTGTGTGTGTGTGTGTGTGTGTGTGACACAGAGCTATGTTAAGATGACGGAGTGGGGGGGACGGACATAAGGCTGCGTCGTGGTGAGGATGCCTATGAGGGACACTGCAGTGTGTTGGGGATGAAAGGGTCTGTATTTGTGGGGCAGAGCTGGGTTGGGGAGTCAGGCGAATCTGTGTGTGAGGGGCACAGGGTGTGTTAGGGCGAGGGAGGGTGGGGGGCACAGAGCTGTGTTGGGAGGCAGGGGGGTTCCTGTGTATATGGTGGGCACAGGGCTGTCTGGGGGTAAAGCTGTGGGGGCACAGCTGTGTTGGGGGAAATGAGTCAGTGTTTGTGGGACCACAGGGCCGGCTGAGCTGTGAGAGGGGGAGGTCTGTGAATGATGGGCACAGGGCTGTGTTGGAATGAAGGTGTGGGCGGGGACACAGGGTTGTGCTGGGTGTTGAAGGGGACCATATAGTGGGCACAGGGCTGTGTGGGGTGAAGGTGTGTGGGTGGGAGGCAGGCACAGGGGCGTTGGCAAAGGGGTAGGGTGGCAGCCCTGTGGGGGCAGAGGGGTGGGGACCGGCTGTGTTGGGACTAAAGGATGGGGCTGTGTGTGGGGGGCGGGGCGGTACTGAGGCATCTGAGCACGGCCCAACGGAGCGAGCGCCACCCCAGCGCGAGCTGCCCCGATTGGCGCCTCCTCGCAGCACCATCCGCCGGCCCTGCGGGCCACGCCCACTGCGCGCCTGACCAATCCCCGATCCGCGCCGCTGCGCTAGCCGCAGCCCGCCCCTGCCAATGAGCGGGTGGCTGCCGTCCCCACGCCTACCCTCCTGTTTGTTATGGTCCGGGCCACGTGCCGCCGGCTCAGCTTGTCACGCGGCAGGGCCTCGCGCCGCCCCCAACCGCCATCCGATTCCTACTTCTGCCCGGGAGGCGGGAGGCACGGGGGGGGGGGATGGGCGCCGAAGCCGGATAGATCAGGACGGGAACGAGTCGTGGCCGGGGGGGCGGGGCGGTCCCGTCCCAGCGCCCTGCCCCGTCAGCTCCCTGAGAGGACCGGTTCCTGTCCGCCGGTGCCAGGGCCCCGCCCCGGCTGGTGCTGCGAAGGGCTCCGGTTCGTGCCTGCGGGTCGCAGCCCGCTGCCCCATCTGTCAGACCCAGGGAGGGGGCCGACTCGTGTCCCGGAGCACTGCTGAGGGGGGCGCTTCGTGCCCGGGGGTGCCAGGGCCCTGCTCCCTCAGACCCCCCTCCCCAGGGGACCAGTTCGTGCCCCCAGCTTCCAGGGCCCTGTCATACCCCCGAGGGGTCCGATTCATGCCCGGGGGTCCCAGATCCCAGCCCCATCAAACCCCATGAAGGGAGCAGTTCCTGCCCGTGTGTCCTGGGGCCCGACTGCGCCGGGGACTGATTTGTGTGGCTGGGCCCCAGGGCCCTGCCACCTCAGACTCTGCGGGGAGACCAGTTCCTGCCTGCTGGCCCCAGAGCTCCCGCACAGTCACACCCGATGGAGGGACCTGTTCCTTCTGCAGTTCCTAGGGCCCAACCCGTCCGTCCTACGAGGGGACCAATTTCTGCCTGCCAGTCCCACAGCCGTGCCCTATCGGACCCTACAAGGGACTGCTGCCTTCCTGTGTGTAACAGGGCCCTGCCCCATCACACCCCCAGTAGTGGACCAGTTCCTGTCTGTCTGTCCCCACAAGGGGATTGATTCCTGTCCACAGATACCAGTGCCTTATCCTGTCATATTGCACAAGGAGACCAATTCCTATGCATGGGTCCCAGGGCCCTGCCCTGTCAGACCCCATGAGGCAGCCAATTCTTGTTCCTGGGTCCCAGGGCCTTGCTCCCCTCAGACCAGAGAAGGGGTCCAGTTCCTGCTTGTGAGATCCCAGGGCTCTGCCCTGTCAGACCTCATGAGGGGATGAATTCCTGCTCCTCCTATGAGGGGACCGACTCCTGTTGTTTGTTCCCAGAGCCCTGCCATATCAAACCCCAAAGGGACAAATTTCTACCTCTGTGTACGTGGGCACTGCCTGTTAAAACTCATCCGGGATCCAGTTCCTACCTATGGGTATCTCGGCATCACCCCATCAAGGTACCAAATCAGGCCTGTGGGTATGACTTTTTATGGAAGTCTTTTTTTAATAGTGTCTTAACAAGGTTGTAGGAAGAAAGGCCTTGAGGGTTGGCACTCCTATTTAAATATGGCTGCACTGCTTTCACCACAAATAGTAACAGGGTATTTTTTTCTAGACTAGCAGGCTATTAAATATTGCAGGGAGGGAAGCAGGGTTGGAGAAGTATAACTGTAAGAGTATCTTGTAGTGTATTTTGTTGTTGTAAAACTTTTCAAAAAGACTTAATCATCTAGTAAAATTGTCTGGTGTATCATATTAATCAATTTATATCCTCAACTGCTTGTAAAGAGCTAAATAACGGCAAACACAGAAGTACAGAGAATGGAGAAGAGAAATGGTTTACGACAGATAATGAGGCAGAGATATGCAAGAATGGTGTTCCAGAGCTGCTGAGAAGATTCTTGTGCTCACACTGGTAAGGTTGTAAAGCCAGACAAAGGGTATGGGAAGGGGTGTAGCAAGATTAGGTTAATGATATGTGCTGGGCTTAATATATATCTGGGGCCTGATCCTACAAGGGATGGGGACAAGATCAGGGAGAGTGCACAGCAATTTGTCTGATTTGATCCATAATCTTCCTCTCACTTATACCATTGCAAACTGGATATTGGTCCCTAGAAATCAGTGGAGTTACCCTAATGTAAAAGGGAAATTGGGCTCAGCATTTTAATAATGAGTGTAATTTTGAACTATGCTAAAATGAATGGGAAGAGAGGAGTTGATTTGAAGATTGGGATGGCAGGTTTTTGCATTTGGCGTGGAGAGCAAGGATCTTGGGGAGACTATAGATGCTATCATAGCACAAATAATAATATGCACAGTAATATCTTGATTCACTTAGGTAAATCTCATTGATTTGCTAAGTATAGGTACAGCTACGCTTACCCTTTGGATTTTGCAAGAGGAACAAAAACAATCCACTTTAAATTGATTACTCAATAGAGACACACCTATTTGATATAGATTTGAGCAGTGTGAAAGGGGCATAGTCATGCAGCACACTGCTGACACTGATATTTGTGATGTCCATGGATCTGTAGGTTGAATAAACAATAAGGGGCACACCAGGAAATTGCCTTCTCCTTCGTTCCTGCTAGTGAGATGTTATTAATGTAAAAATATGTTCCCATCTCCCATTGCTCTTTAATATTACTGAGTTAATTTATCTTCTTAGTAAGTCAGCTAAGAGGAAAAATATTTCATTTTGTAACTTAGTTCACCTTCAAGAAGAAAAATATTACTTCATGCTGCGAGTTCGTAATAAGGCTCACTATGTACGGTACACTGTGTTTTATGGAACTGTTGTGATGATGAATACAGTGTGTATTAAAAAGGGTTATGAAAAATAGCTATTGTGCTTGACTTCTTCTGTTTTCTTTTTGTTTAAATAATACCTGTTTATATCTCACATAAGATATGCCCAAAATTTCACTTTAGAAACTCATGACTTGTGAAATTTTACTGTTTAAAAAAAAATCACTCTTAGTGTAGAAGAGCTCAAAAAATGTCTGAAAAGGAAACAGCTAAAGTGCTGTTAGTTTTTGATTTTACGATTTGGAAGATATGATACCTATTTTTTCATTTTAGTAAAAAGGGAAACTGTCAACTTATTTCATAAACATTTCTATACCTATGCTACTAATAACCTATTAGATTATTAAAACAGAAAGTATGTAGTAAGTTCCTGTTCATGCTTCACTGTTCCATTGCTTATTTACTTTACTGCATTTTTTTCAACTTTGACAATGAAAATCCATACAGTCTGGCCTTCAGCGCTAGTATGTTTGGGTCCGTAGTGTTGCCAAATCTAATGATTTTATTCTGAGGCTTGTGATATCTAGAGGTTTTTTCTCCTTAAAACTCCTGCTGCTGGAATAATGTGATTATATCAGAATCTGAGATTTCATTTAAAAAAAATATTAACTCTTTAATGACTGAGGGTGGCAGTACTGTGGTTGCTACTGTTCCCATTGGAATTTTTTTTTTTTAAAAGTCATGTAACATTTCTTTGGGATTTGGATTTTGTAAAAACTTTTAAATTTTTTTTTAAAAAAACCAACAATATTTCAGCTTGTGAAGAGGGCATTGTTGTCCAGTGGCTAGAACAAGAGATTGGGAATTGGGACTGCTGGCTTCTGTTTCCCAGTTTTGTCATTGATGTGGTCTGTGACTTAACATCTCTATCCATTTCCTGGATTGGTACTTACCTTATAGTGGTGTTATGAGGCTGAATTCATTGATATTTGTAAACTGCTTTGAGTTCTTGGATGAAAAAGCATTATATTGCAGATGCAGGGGTACACCTGTGCAGAGCTCATACCAGGACTGGGCCCTATGTCCATTGAAAATATTAAGGAAAGTTACTGCCATGCTGAAAATGCCTTAGAAATGAGGGTTATGATATAAATAATGACATGCTTACCCATAATGTAGGAATGATATATCTGTAATGCATATTTACTATATCTAGCTATCTATCATCAGCAATATAAACATTGGAGATTTCTGACAGATTGACAACTGAGAATTTATTTAATGAATGGTGTAGTCTAGACATGTAGGAGAAATATTGTGGTGCAGGAAGGGAAAAGTTAACCTGTTCCTGAATTTGAGCTTCAGAGCAAGCTGTATTCCAGGATACTTGTTAATTATTTAAACATGTCTTTACAGGTCAGGTTCTTAAGTAATGATGTGGCGGAGTTGATCTGAAATTTTTTTGCTAGTCTTTGAAAGAGCTTGTTATTAAAACAAAGATTAAACAAAACAATTTTAGGACAAAATAATCTGTTTAAATGCACCATCCTTTAAAAGTTAAGATTTCATGAACAGCAACATGAATCAGTTTCTGTTAAAAGTAAGTGTTTTTCAGAAGTACAAATAAGTTGTACATTTCTCTAGAAAATGAATAGGGCTGGGCACTTATATATAATGTGAACATTTTGACACAATTTTCCTTTTGTTGGGGGAGAGGATTCAAATTTATATATATATATATATATATATATATATATATATATATACACACACATATATATATATAAATAAAGAAATTTGAATCCTCTCCTCCAACAAAAGGAAAACTTTGTCAAAATGTTCACATTATTTCCCTTGTCTTTTGACTAGCTCAAAAAATAAAATGGATACCTACACAGAATGCAGTACAGACATGAAGTAGTTTAATCCTAGTGGAGTTGGTGGATAAGTTTTTCCAGCTCCATTTTTCACATTTGCAGGCAGATCCTCAGCAGGTGTAAATTGTTATGGCTCCATTGAGTTCAGTGGAGTTTTGACAATTTATGTCAGCTGAATATCTGTCCTTAGGGATGGGGAGATGGAATGAGCCGAGAGAGAGAGATGAAGTGACTTGGTCAACCTCACACATAGCTAGTGATGGCTGAGAATATCTGATACCCTTCCCCTCCCAGAATCTATACTCATTCTTCTGTATATAATCTATAGTACAGTATGTTGTCTTTCTAGGTGCACACAACCAACACTTATATATTTAAATGGAGTAAAATCTCAGTTTCCTGCTATTTCAGTCCCTAATTGATTCCTTTTTTAACATAGCAATATTGTGCATATGCTGCACAGAAAATGTATTAATTTCTATAACGCTTACTGCTGTAATAGCTGTTGTAAGTAATTATGCAAATATGTGTTTGTAAAACAGAAGAGAAAATTTCACTTACATAACCACAATTTCCTGGAGACCAATGGTAACTATGTTAATATTTTATCCTGTTCTGAGAAATGTCAGTAATGAACGGTAGGGAATCCTGGCTTTGCTACTATTCACAGCTGAAGTGATGCAGCAGAGCAAGATGGTGAGTACTTGGTATTTCTGAGTGACTAGTGTGTATGGATGTTAGAGAGAAAAGATGGGTGAGGTAATATCTTTTATTGAACCAACTTCTGTTGGTGAGAGGGACAAACTTTCAGGCTTTTGAATCATTTCTATGAATGTTTGTATTTTAGAAAAGAACTTTAATGGCATTTTGCATTGTATGAAGTAATACTTTTGGTTTTTAAAGAATCTATAAATATTGTGTCATACTGGTGTGTGTTTGTGTGTGCCATTGGCCTCTGTGGATGAAATCAGTAGTACTGAACTATGTTGTAGGCCTCTACAGCCAAATCTAATAGAGATTATTGTTTGGGCTCAGTACTTCAAAAAGGAAAAAGATGTTTATATACTCTTGCAATGGAAATAAATACTCATGAAAACATTTCTATTAAATTGTAAGACCCTGTTTTTATATTTTTAAAACCATCCAAATGTAAGGTCTAAAATTCACTGACTTCTATCACTTTAACTTTCACCAGTGTTTTTTTTCTGTCTCTCTCTCCCCTCTCCCCTCCACATGCTTTATTGCTATCTGGTCTCTTTCTCTTCCTTTCTCTTCCCCACATATTTTTCCCAATCACTTTCCCCTCGTCTCCCACTGCATATGCTGCTTTAGCTCTACTGGCTGTTTCTCTTCTCCCCAACAACCTTCTTCCATTTATGATTCTGGGTCCAAAGCTCAAGTCCAAGGGGCAGTTCCTGTTTCTTTTTTCCTACCAAGTACAGCAGTGACCTCTAAGGGAGGCAGCTAGGCTGTGATTCCTCCTTGTTTACAACTGCTTCTACAAGTATATGGGCTTATCTGTACAGTAAAGACCCTGGATGCCTATAGAACAGTGGTCCCCAAATTGGGGGGGGGTACCTTCTAAGGGGGCACAGAGGAACGTTCGGGGGTGTTTGCGGCAGAGCCTGGGCCAACCCCCTTTGAGGGCGGGGTGTGAGCGTCACCCAGCCCTGCTTGGGCCCCAGCTGTGCTCTGGTCCCAGTCACAGCTCTGGCTCTGACCTTGATGCAATGGCATGCCTTGGGTCTCTGGCGCCAGGGGGCCAATACTGGTATTTGCGCCCTCCCCACTCCCCCGTAGGTGGCAGTGTCAGTGCCTCTGGGGGGGTGTCTGCGGATCCGTTTCCTGCTCTCCCCCACTCTGCCTCCTGCTGAGGGGGCGGTGGTAGTGGCATACTGAGGGGGTCATGCCCCCGTGTGCTGGCTTGGGGGGTGCTGGCCGGGCCCTCCTTGGAGGAGCTGCTCCCCGCTGACATCTCTGGTGGCCACGCCGACCTGGCCCCTCCAGTGGGGAGTAGGAGTCACAGAGGCCGGGCAGATGCTCCCGGGCTGCCCGGCGGTGGTGGGACCTGACCCCTGTGCAGCCGGGATCCCCACAGCTCTCTCCTTGCTCCCAGCGCAGGGGTGGTGGGGCCAGGAGGTGGAGGGGCTGGGTCATCGGTTGCTGGGGATGTCAGTGGGGGGGTGGCTCCTACTCCAATGGCCTGGCCAGCGTCCCCCAAGGTTAGTGCCGGGGGCATTGCCCCCTCCTGCCCCTCTCCCCCCAGGTATGCCACTGCCTTGGTGCCCCACTTCTGGCCGTGACTCCTGGCCTGACTGCAGCCCAGCTGTGGCCCTGCTCCTGGCCATAGCCCCCGGCTCCTCAGGGCGGGCAGATCAAAAATGTTTGGGAACCACTGCTGTAGAAACAGATGCAAGGAAGAAGGAGGAGCCAACATCATGTGACAGGCCAGCTCTCCATGAGACATGGTCTAGGAACTATACTATAGTCTTGTATCTAAAACCTAAAGCTTTTTTCAAAATGTAGGCAAATGTCTCAGGTTTAATGTTTAAATTATTTGGTTTCTGCCTATTCTCAGTAGTCCAAACACATATCAGATGAGGATGGGGTAAAATACAGGCAATGCTAGCTGTGCCCAGGTATTTGGAATGCTGAAGATACTTAAACTGGGGTGTTGGTGCTGTGTGCAAGGGGGTGGTCATGGGATCTAACTTACCATATGTATATGATTTTACTGTAACTGAGTGTGTACGTACATGGTTTTGAGATCCCATGATAAGATGTAGCATAGTTGGCTTCTCTAAATATACTGTAGATTTTATTTTTTGTGGGGTAGAGAGATGTCTGCTTTGTCATTCTCATAAAGCCAAACTCTGCACCCAAGTGTGTATATATAGCTGTCATAGAAGTTAATGGGAGCTATGTGTGTATGAGAGCAAAATTTGGCCTTGGTACTTTAATATATACCTCTCTTTTCCCCAATCTCTCTTCCTGTTATAATCTACCCTAGGGCCATATAGAAGTCAGCTAGCCCTCCTAAAACATTGAGGAAGAGGACCACTGAGGGTGAATGTATTGGGGGGAAATGGGCGTTCACAGATACTACTGACTGAAATGTTAGTTACTAACAGGAAATGTGGATTGGTAATGTGTGGGTGTTGCTCAAGGGTAATCATCATGTACTAGACTACATACAATGTGGAATAATCCAAAAAATGCTAATAGAGGCATTTGACACATTGACACGGGCCTATAAGGGGAGAGAGTCTCTCTTGGTGTACTATTTCTGTTACGTTACTTTTGAGACAATTAGAAAAGAAGATATCCTAGTAGTAATAGTACCAGCTAAATATTTTAAATACAAAGCCATTCCAATGATGCATTCTGTTAGATATGTCTAGTTATGTTTATACCTATCTTCTGTGATTTTTCTCTTTTGGTAAAATGACCACTAAAATATCATCCTATCCAAGATAATTTGATCTACATTTTAGGCTACTGTTGGCTGATAATTTTTGTGATTAATTTTCTATTAGTCTGTTATGGTGTTAGAAGCCATCACATTGCTTTACTTGCATCTGACATGAAATAGACTTTGAAGAACAGAATTGTTATATGCAAAGGAACTATAACGACAATAGACATATAGACTATGGTATTTAGACTGTCTTCTATCTCTAGTACTTTAGAAAAATCGAAAAGCTAGATTCTAATCAGAATTAGGCACTAAAACTTTCAAATGCAGCTGAATTGAAATCCGTGTCATAACTAACTTTCTAATGTATTTAACATTATATATAAACTGTCTTCTCTTTTTGGATAGCAAGATTTATTGCCCATACAGGTAAATATCGCTGGCTTCATTTCATTCAGTGTTTACATTTGGTCACTAAATCTTCATGATGATCTTAACCAAAAGCTGATAACCTTGCTGTCTTGTTTAACAATTTGGGCAGAACTGCTTGTTATATTCCAACTATTACATTAACTACTTCTTTATTCAGTATATTTTGTTATACAGTCCATAATTTTAAAAAAAATGTTCCTTCCTGTGATGTGGCCTCTATTACTGTGCATGATGGTGTGTCTCCATTGCTCTCAGGTAGGTGATGCCTGTGGGGATAAATCATTTTGGGGGCTAGCCCTTTCTCTCCTGCAGGTGCTCACTTTCTCTTTCTTTCTTCCATTGTTTTCTTTCCTTCTGTGGAGCAACAGTAGCGGGCACTTATTCTTTAATGTAGTCTTTTGTTTTTGTGATCTCAAGGAACTCTTGAAATCTAAATAAAGCAAAAGAAGCCAGAAGAGAACAAGAAATCTAGCAGGAAGGGCAATAAGTGACTGTCTTGATGTTATACCCCTCTGCCTTCTGTTGTGGAGCCTTCAAGCAGATGTCCAGAATTCTTGCCTCCACCCATTGCAGCTTTGCATGGCACAGCCACAACCAGGCTTAGAGTATGCAGACTAGGAAAAGGTGTCTGACGACAGTTCCTCACTCTTGATGCTGCTCACTTTTAACAGGGATTCAAGAGGACGAGGATGGGGACTCCCCTGAAAAGGAAGACAAATTTTATCCTGTTAGGATTTTCTGACGAGGTCTCTCCTGAGGAATGGGGACCTCTGGTTCTCCCTTAGCAACCTCTTTGTGCAGAAGATGATGCACTATTGTCTATGTTTTTGTAGGCTGGTGTCTCTGACCAAATTCTGCTAGTGCACCCTTCTTTGTCAGAATGATTGAAGGAAGATGATCATCTCCAGATTCCTCCTTGCCCAAGCATCTCTGCTAACTCTGTAAACTGGATGGAGCTTTTCATAATGCTTGACTTCAAGGTGGACTAGGCTCTGCAGCAGCATCTTATTCCAAAACTTGCTAGTAACTCGTCGAGTCCTCTGAACACATCCCTGAGATGGTGACATTTCCTCTAAGCTTTGTCTTTTATCGGTTTCATTAAAGAGCCCTTGCTGTTCAGGAATGTGCTGGATTCTGCCTTGACGAACACTTTAGTGAAAATTCCTCTTTTCCTACTCCAGCAACACAGTCAAATATATATATCAAACTTCCTCCTTTTGGTGAAGCCCTCGCTGTATTTCTTTGTATGGAAATCTCAGGTCAAGCACAGTCTTACCCCAGGGTAGGCAGATTTCCCTTTGTAAACCAGAATACAAATCCAAGCCCTGTTCTGGCCAACTCACGTCCAACAGGAGCCAGTTCTGGGTTTCCTTTTTTCCATCACAGGAGCAAAATTTCTGGATTAAGTGTGATTTGCAAAGACTACGTAATTGAATTTCACAACCCTTCTCCCAATTTCCTGAAGAAGAGCTACATGCTGCATATCTTGCAGTATGGTCTTACGGTGTCTGCCATTTCCCCAGTTCCATTCTAACTCAACTTCCACCTAAATTTACCAACTAAATTTGACTGGCCATTAATACTTATAGTTCCAAAAATCTATTAATATTTTTGTTATCCCAAGCATAACTAAACATGCTACCAATTGAATAACATTTTCTAATATTCTTTATTCTGTGTAGTCAGCTCTGGTGTAGTTACAAAGTGTCATTTGAATTATTTAATAAAATTAATGAGACTTTAATTTCATCTAATAGTTACATAGAATGCTTAGATTCTTGAGTTCCTCTCTTTCAGCACTTCTACCTGCTTTTGCTCCTCTTCATCAAGGCTTTGTGTTGTAGACCCCTCCGCTTGCCCTCTAATGAAAAGCATAGTCAGCATTTGCCAGCTGGGTCCCATGCGTGAGATGTCTGGAGTTACTTTTTACAGTGCTCTTGCTTCTCCTCCTCCCCACCTACGAAAGGAGAAAGTGCTGATACTGCTGAGTTTCTTCTTCCCCTATAGGGTGTGCTGTGGGCAACAGAAGCTGCAACCACTGCTTCAGGGAAGAGGAATCCTGACAACCTCCGTAGGAAGGGCTAGGAATTCCCCAGCATGGGAAAGGATTGGGTTGAGCATTCCTGGGATCCTGAATAGGAAGGGACAATGATTGGTGGTTGCATGGATGGGTGTGGGGGGAAGAGAGGGTAGGAGAGGCAGTAGGTGACTGAAGTGCATTGGTGGGAGGAAGCAAGTAAGTGAAGTCCATAGGCAGGCTTTTATGAAAGAAGAGGGAATGGAAGGATGAAAGTTTAAAAAAAAGATGAGGGAGAAAATAAGGGAACACAAAGGAATGAGAGGGGACACTAAAAGCAAGGGAGACTAGAATAACAGATTAACTTTTATCAAAGTTCAGTGCCAAAATTTAAAATACATAAAAATGAAGTTTAATTTTCATATAAATGATAGGATTTGAACAATCCACAAAATGTGTCTGTAATGCCTCTCTTTATTACCACTATGTGTGTGTAATATGTAAGATGACCATGCAGCTATTAAATTAAGAGGAGTTGTGATTTGACGTTTGTAGTCTGCTCAAGGTATTACCCATCTGTGTATCGTTGGGGGGAGGGATGGATTGGAGGGATAAGAGGATGGGTGTCACGAACAGGAATCTCTCCTCATTTTTTTCCTTCAGGTGGATGAGGAGGGCATTTTCTGATCCCAATGGGGTCCAGGCTGGGTGGTGAGGTCTGCAGCCTCTCACCTATGCCAGCCTGCTTTTCCAGCTGTTCTGTTTGTTTCTCTGTACATATACCCCTCAAGCCTCATGCTTGACCATAATATTTGCCCTCCACAGTTCACTTGTCAATTGGGCCCTTCTTACATCTGCCCTAGTTATGGAGATTGTCTGGGTTGCCAAGGGTAGACATGATTTGCTCTGGAGATTATCAGCTCACGTCGTGAATTGGTGGGGCAAGTTGATTGTAGGGAGAAGTGAAGTGCTTCTTGCAGCCCTACCACGGAAACAAAATACTGAAATCTCAAACTTAGCTCTCCTGTATGATGGTTTATTGTGCTACCATTAGATTAATAAATTGGCCCAGGATAATGTTGGCTTTTAAAGAGCTTATCTTCAAATGTTTTTAAATCTGTTCCTGTGTTTTACCATAAACTGATGTGGTCCAGCAATCTTCTGGCTCATATACTGGAAATATTTTGTTTTTCTTTTTAAATGAGTCATCCCCATGCAGTTCTAAGTGCCGTGATTTTCTATTAAAGGATTCTTCTTGCCCTATTAAATTGTCGTCATATGGTTCATTTAATTTAGATTTACTACTGAAGTACTAAAGAAGCCTGGGTAACAAACAAGAGGAATTGCTCATTTATGAGCATATATTCGATCTAGTTGGTATTACTGAAACCTGGTGGGATGATTCGCACAATTGGAGTGTTAAAATCAATGGTTATAACCTATTTCGGAAGGATCGAGTGGGCAAATGTGGAGGGGTGAGGTACTCTGTCAAAAATGGCGTAACCTGTTCCAAAATCACTGAAAACTCAGAAGACATTTATCTTGAATGCTTATAAGCTAAAACAGATAAAGCTCAAGATGGGATATTAGTTCATGTTTGCTACAGACCACCAAATCACACAAGGAAACAGGGTGACTGCTTTCTTATGTGCATATATCTACAGTATATAGAAAAAAAACTGCATAATCATGGGGAACTTCAATTTGAGAGACATATGCTGGAGATCTCATGCTGCCACTATTAAACATCCTTGGAATTTTTAAACATAATAGATGACAATTTCCTAACTCAAAAAGTCTTGCCGCCAACACAGGGGAATTCTATATTAGACCTTATCCTAACAAAGAGGAACTGATCAGAGAGCCAAAAATTAATGGTAACTAAGGTACAAGTGATCATGACTTGATCACATTTGTAATATGCAATCAGAATAGAGTCCAAACCATTAATATATATAGTTGGTGCTTTAATATGGCCAAATTAACAAAGTTGAATACAGTTATGAGCCAAATCAGCTGGGAGGAAGAATTTAATCAGAAAAACGTGAATGATAATTGAGAATAATTTAAGAACCCCTTACTAGGTTCCCAAAAAATCCATAAAAATACCAAAATCAAGAAAGAAGGCTGTGCTGGTTAAAAAGTCAACCTGCTTTAGAGGGGAAGTGAAGGCAGTTGTAAAAATATAAAATAAAACATATGAAAGAAAGGGGAAATTGATAGTAATGAATATAAATCATAAGTTAGGAGTTGTAGAAAATTTATAAGGGAAGCCAAGATACATAAGGGGAATGCTATAGCCAGCAGAGTTAAGGACAATAAGAAGGAATTTTTAAATATACTAGGAAAAAAAGAATCCTGACAATGATATTGGTCTATTATTAGATGAAAATGATAGAATTATCAATAATAATGCAGAAAAGGCAGAAGTATTCAATAAATATTTCTGTTTTGTATTTGGGGGATAAAACAGATGATATAGTCTCATCGTGTGGTAATGATAACACGCTTTCCATTCCACTAGTATCTCTGGACGATGTTAAGCAGAAGCTACTAAAATCAGACACTTTAAAATCAGCAGGTTCAGATAACTTGCATCCAAAAGTTTTAAAAGAGCTGGCTTTGGAGCTGCTGTACCATTAATTAATGTTGATTTTCAATAAGTCTTGGAGCACTGCAGAAGTTCCAGAAGACTGGGAAAAAGGTGATGATGTGCCCGGTTTTGAAAAAGGTAAACAGGATGACCTGGGTAATTATAGGTCTGTCATCCTGACTTTTATCCAGGGCAAGATAAAGAAGCGGTTGTTACAGGACTCGATTAATAAAGAACAAAAGGAGGACAATGTAACTAATGCAAATCAATATGGATTTACAGAAGTTAAATCTATCAAACTAACCTGATTTTTTTTTTTATGAGATTACAAATTTGGATGATAAAGATAATAGTGTTGACATAATATATGTCAACTTTGGTATGGCGATTGATGTAGTGACATTTTGATTAAATGACATTTTGATTAAAACACTAGAATGATATAAAAGTGACGTGGCACACAGTAAATGGATTAAAAACTGGTCAACTGATAGGTTTCAAAATGTAACTGTAAACGGAATCGTCATCAAGCAGGTCTATTTCCTGTGGAGTCCTGCAGGGATAGGTTCTCGGTCCTATGCTATTTAACATTTTTATCAATGACCTGAAAGAAAACAAATTAATCACTGATAAGGTTTGCAGATGACACAAATTGGGGGAGTGGTAAATAATGAAGAGGACAGGTCATTAAGAGGGATCTGGATGGCTTGGTAAACTGGACGCAAGCAAACAGTGTGCATTTTAATACAGCTAAATGTAAATGTGTACATCTAGGAACAAAGAATGTAGGCCATGTTACAGGATGAGGGATTCTGTCTTGGAAAGAAGTGACTCTGAATAAGATTTGGGAGTTGTGGTGGATAGTCAGCTGAATATGAGCTCCCAGTGTGATGCTGTGGCCAAAAGAGCTTATGCAATCCTTGGATGCAGTCATGGAGTGCATTTACTGCTGGGGGTGCCTCCTGCTGGCCATCCTGGGGATTAGCTCTGGCCAGGCATTGTGCCCTCCTCTGGCAGTGTCTCTCCCACCGTCCTCTTGTCCTGTGGCTTCTCTCTCTACAGGAACTGCAACTTCCTTTTCATGATTTGGCCCTCTGGCTGAGTCACAATATGGTTCCCTCTTGTGGGGGAGAGTAACAGTCTTTCCCAAACCAGATCGTCCCAGGTAGTCAACAGTCCTTTCTCTGCCTGGTATTTGCCATATTCCCAGTGGTAGGGGAACCAGCCTGCCCTCCACTCTGGGTTTCAGCTCGGTTTCTTCTGGTTTTCAGCCCAGGCATGCACTGCTATTCCTTGTTGCTAGTCCTGAGACTTCTCCTACTTTCCCGGCTTCCCCCCTCTTTGGGTTTACCAGTCTTCTAACTCCCTTCCAGCAAGCAACTGTGGACTATCCTCTATAATCCCAACACACTTCCCTCCTCCCAGGAGGTGACTGCAGCTACCCCTTCTGTTGCGAGCTTCGTGGCTTATGTAGGCCTTTTGTGTTCCTACCCAGCTGAGCCTCATGTCTAATTGATCAATTCCTGCTCTCTGGCTCCTCCTCCTCCTCCAGGAGCAGCCTTGACAATTAATTGGGCTTAATTTACCCTTTCAGCCATTGTGGGAGTGCACCCCATCACAGAAGCATAAACAGAAGAATTTCAAATAGGAGTAGAGAGGTTATTTTACCTCTGTATTTGGTACTCGTGCGACTGCTGATGAAATACTGTGTGCAGTTCTGGTGCCCACAATTCAAGGAGGATGTTGATAAATTGGAAAAGGTTCAAAAAAGAGCCATGAGAATGAAAAAATAACTAGAAGACTTGCCTTATAATGATAGACTCAAGGAGCTCAATCTGTTTATTCTAACAAGGAAGGCTAAGGGGTTATGTGAGTAAAGACTGTAAGTACCTACATGGGAACAAATATTTATTAATGGGCTCTTCAATCTAGCGGAGAAAGATACAATACAGTCCAATGGCTGGAAGTTGATGCTAGACAAATTCAGATTGGAAATAAAGTAATTAACTATTGGAACAACTCACCAATTCTCTATCAGCAAAAATGTTTAAATCACAATTGGATGTTTTTCTTGAAGACCTGCTCTAGGAATTATTTTAGGGAAGTTGTATGGCCTGTCTTTATTATACAGGAGATCAAACTAGAGTATCATGATTTTCCTTTCTGGTCTTAGAATCTGTGAAGTTATGAAAGTATAAAATCCCCCAAAAGTGCCCATTTCCAAATACAACTTTTAAAGCTGTATGTCC
The DNA here is from genome assembly GCF_026122565.2 of Emydura macquarii macquarii. Lineage (NCBI taxonomy): Eukaryota > Metazoa > Chordata > Testudines > Chelidae > Emydura > Emydura macquarii. Next base: position 4,718,769 of record NW_027133607.1, on the reverse strand, counting down.
TTTAAATTATTGGGCCTGTTCTTTCTCTTAAACATCAGTGTAAATCAAGGCTTCACTGGAGTTACACTGGACTTACAATGGTGAAAATGATGAAAGAGAATCATGCCCATTCATGTGTGTATTTAAGCTAATTGTTGAAGTTAAAACTATTTTGTTCATATGTCTCTTTTCTTTGTTGTTATTTGAGGATCTCTAATTCATGGAATACAGAGAACACCTAGCAGTACTCTGTGTGCACTCATTGATGGAATAATGAACAGGCCAATTGTATGATTGTACTGTTATTTTGGTTTTCATATAATAACGAAAGTAAACACTTCAAAGAATCTCTGAAGAGGCATTTCTGACTGATGCATGTTTTTATCATTCATGACAGCTGGACAGAAAATTATATTGGCATGTTTGTGATCACTTCATATTCCCAGTTCTTTAATATCCCCATTTGTCTGTATTTATAGAGCTTGTCTGCTTTTAAACTGGAAAATCAAAACATCTGTATTTGTTTAGGAGACTATGTAACTGACAGAACACATGCTAATCGATGTATTAACACTTAGGAGTATGGTTCCAGTGTTTTTGCATTGTGGAAAGGATCATGTCACGCTGCAAGAGTCTGCACTAGGTGTGCAGTACTGATCTGATGTTACATTATCCATCATTACTCCTCCATCCTATAACTATTCTTTGTCAGCAGGGAGTGCTATAACCACTGTTAGCTTCAGATGTCTATTGCTGGTAATGTTTCTAACATTACTGCAGAACTATAATAATATATATAAATAGCCTCTAATAATAGCAGTAGGGATTTTTTTAGGGGGAAAGTAGAGGAAGTGGTGAGGGATGGGCAGACTAGAGTCTGGGGATTGGAGTCGTGTCCAGATAGAATAGGAGATGAGAAATGTCTATAAATAAGAAAACAGATGACAAATATCAAGAAGAAATCTATCACACCAGAAATAGCACCCTTTGCCAGAAATATTCAAATGAATTGGGGGAATCCTTTCTCACCCAAATACAATATTGTCACTGGAGTTGTTCTAAATTTTGGTAAGATGTAGCATTAGAAAGTCCATGCACCAAAAAGAGCTATCTTATTCTCTTCTATAGAACCCTGTGTACATTTGCAGTGCCAGTAATGTTTGGTGGTTGGTTTAGATGCTGGGAATCAGGAATGTTTATGGTAAGTTTCACAATAGACTTTAGAGTTCAGAAACACACACATTAAAAGGTTATGTTTCTGCTACCAAGAAGTTAATGGTGTTTTGGCTTCAGTGCTTTGGATGAGATGGGTGCAGCTTTGATGTTAATGCTAAAAGTCTAGAAATCCTGTATGCAGGATTGTTGTAACTATATTAGGTATTAGAGAGACAAGGTGGGTGAAATAACAACAGAAGTTGGTCCAATAAAAGATGATATTTTACCCACCTTGTCTCTCTAGAAATCCTAAGGCTTTCATCGAGACTTAGGTTTTGGTAGGTGTTGAATTAGGTAGCATAGAGTTAATTTCGTTAACATCTGAGTATTAAAACAAAGTGATAGCAGGAAATATATCTAAATGCAGGTTTTCTTACAACTTGTAATTGTGTGATATTTATAAAGAACTATGAGGTCACTGGCTTCCGGTATGAGCCGTTTCCTGAAAACCTCATTTTATGTGGTAAATCTAAAAGTGTATTTCTTAGAAAAACTCAGCTGTGTTTTGTTTTTTCCTCTCTTGCTGTTAGCTGTCCATCTTGTTTTGCTTCTGTTTCAGTGTTGTTTATATAACTACTGTAGAATAAGGACATTTCAATAATACAAGGGTACACTGGAGTGCACTCAATTAGTGTTTGCAGAACAAACATTGCATAGAAATTTACTTCATATATATATCAATGGATTAAATTATCCAATGTAGCATGGAGACTGCTCAAGCATACCATGTCAGACATACAGAAGCAGTATTACCAATACCAACCATTCAAAAATAATGAGTCAGACCCCCCAAAATCATAAGTGGCTTCAAAATCATGAGTTTTTTAAAAAGAATTCATTTGGGATTTTTTTTGTTTTGTTTCCCTTCTGGTTTCTGAGTCTTTAGGGGGCATTTAGGTTACTTTTTCCAGCTTTTCTTCACAGTCATGAGTGTTAGAAACATACTTTTTTTTAAATAGCATAAGAATTTCAGTTTTCTATCTCCTGATTCCAGTACTTGAGGCTTTAAGAGAACCACCAAATATTGCAAGGTTTATGATAAAATCACAAGAGTTGGCAATACTGGAGACATGCATACCCTTAAATATAAAAAAGGAAGCAACAAGGCAGACCGCCCCACCCCAAAAAAAACCCCAGCGAAAAAACCATATAATGTAAAAGACAGTTTTTTTGAGCCAAATACGTATCCTTCAGAAATTGGAAATCCAGCTCTATTGGAGCTCTATTGCTTGAAAGAAGCATAAATGCTGGCAGGTAAAGTGTATGGTGGAAATTAGAGGGCTAGAGAGGGTATTTGAGGAGCAGAGTTCAAAAGGAACTTAAAAATTAAATGGATGATCAGCAAAAAAAATATCCTTCAGTTCTCCAAAACTGAATATAGCAAATATTATTCCTCTCTCTTTTTTTTTATAAAGGCACCAAGGGGGAGTTGTGCCTAGGATTTGCAGATCATCAAGTTTGACTTCATTATCAGATTAATTAATTGAAACAATAATGAAGACTTATTATAAAACATCCAGAAAAGCATAATATGATAGGGGCAAACCAGCATAGCTTCTATAAAGGAAAATTGTGCCATTCAAATCTTTTAGAATTCTTGGATCACGTAAGCAAAATAGTGGCTGATAGAGACGTGACTTTGATTATTGAGAACCATGTGTGACATTTGGAAGTGTTGTCAGGCAAATCTGAAGTTGGTGGGTATTTGGTTACTCATCCAGTACAGCTCAGGCATTTATTTGACTGTAGAAGATTGATGATGATTTGCTAGATTTTTTCAGAAAGAATACCAGTTGAGAAAGTGTTTTTAGTATAGATAGTTCTCTAGTTCAATAGCAGTTCTTACAGTGATGTGTATTTATTCATTTATAGCAACTCAACATTATGATTTATTATTGTTAAAAATCATTTTTGGCTTTTCCATGATAATATCATGCCAGCAATAGCTGCCTTGCTTCAAAATGAAAAAAAAGGATGCTGTCAGTATTTCTCTAAATTTCCATGATTAGATTACAAGCAGTTATTTGTCTCTAGCTTGTCCATCTTTATCTCTTACTTGATCTTTCTTAAGCAATCCAGACAATCTTTGCCACGCCGGAGCAAACAGATTTTTAGCACTGTTGCTCAGCCGTGCATGATTTATATGGTTATGGCATTGCATGAGGTACTAAACCTCTTTCAGGTTCACCCTTCCCTCTGTGTTTGTCACTTTCACCTCCATCTTTTGACCTGTTCGTCTTCTGAGATTCAGGCCTGGGACTTTAGTGCAGTAGAAACCCATCTCCAAATCAGAGCACTGTACATGTGGCTTTTGCTATGTTTTGAAAATTTGACTCCTTTTGTTAAATTGAAAATAATGACCTGGTTGTCAGAGGTGCTGAAGTTGATGGGAATTGTGGGTGCTCAGCATTACTCACGATCAGGCCCTAACTTTGAAGCAGCAAGTCCAGCGTATATGTCCCAATCTTGCTGTGCTAACTCAGCTTCACAATATAATCCTTCTGTGGTCAGGATTTTAGGCTGTGATTTATTTTGTGAAGATTCAGTAGCCAAATTAATCTCTGAAAAGTTAAGCATAACCTAAGTTGCCACTCATAACACAGATTCCACAGAGACTTTTAAAAAAATAAATTACTTGCTAGTTTTTTTTTTAACTCCTGTATTTTAACATCTGATGTCCAAGAGTGCATTTGAGATTAATTTTGGTTGCCATATTGAATATTATTTTGTATTAGTATCTGTAAATCCAGAAATAATGGGCAAAACAGATCAACAGTGTTAAATTTATTTCAGTGTTTTTTAAAAATATAAATCTAGTACTAGATAGTCTAGACAAGTAAGGCTATTAATTTGTTTTGCTGAGAATCCTTCATGACTCCATGTGTCATGATCGTGATTCAGGGCTTGATCCAGCTCAGCTTTAGTGGGAATTCTCTTGTACTGAAAGGTAAGCATGTGCTTAAATGCTTAGCTGGATCAGGGGGCTAGAGTGCTCATCATCTTGAAGATCAAGTCCTTAGGGACAAACCAGAACACAAAGGGCACTTGTTAATTCCCTAAGGGAAGCTGGTCCTATGTTCAGTGTATGAATGTATTGAAGAATACTAGGGAGCCTTTGAAGGCAGTTGCTGACCACATTCCTTTCATGTATATATATTCCTTTTATGTATATAAAAAACGTATTTATCATCACTCCACCTAGAACACAGCTGAACTTGCCTGTTCCTCATGGGAGGGCATAAAAAGCCTATTATTCTTGAGAAAGGTTTGCTTTTCAATGTGGATTTCAAGGGTAGAGCAGATGTAAGGTAATACTTAGGTGATAGTCAGACCTACTGTGTAGTAAGATGTTTGGAGTTGTGAGAAACCAGTTGGACCACACTGGGGTTGAAAGAATGCTGTGCTTTTAACTCATAGCTATCATGTGAATGTTTTAAATATTCATATTTAAAGTTGTGTGGTAACATTTTCAAAACTGATGATCGTATTAGGTGCCTTTGTGCATCTTTAGGTGCCTAAATACATTTAAAAATCTGTCTCTAATGGTACATGTAAACAGTAAAAAAACCAAAAAAAAAAAAAAACCAAAAAAAAAAACCTGTAACAGTGAGTCTCCGAGCCTGGGTCAACTGACTTGGGCTAGTGGGGCTTGCAGTGTGGGAGCTAAAGATAGCAGTGTTTATGTGTGGTCTTGGGCTGGAGCCCAGGCTCCGAGTCCCTCCCTTCTTGCTGGTTTTCAGGGCCCAGGCTCCAGCCAGAGCCTGAACTTCTACATTGCTTTTTGTAGCCTTGCAGTGTGAGCCCGAGTCGGTTGATCTGGGCTCTGTGTTGCATTGCTGCAGGTCTCTTTTGGCGGTGTAGACATACCCCAAGTGTCTTAGGAGCCTAAGTTACTTTTGAAAATAGAATTTAAGCTGCTTAGGAACATCTGAGAATTTTACTTGTGATTTATAAATTTTAAATGTAGAGTAGAATAACTTTGGGTCCAATTCTATTCATCTTTACAAAAATGACTAGTTAAGTGTGTTGTGGAGGAAGTTGGGGAGGGAATTTTACTCATATATGCATATATAGGACCGGGCCCTACAGTTGTAATTTATCTGAACACCAGGAAATCAAATTTTTATTATTCAGTATTTAAACAAGTGAAGTGACCAAAAGCCTAAAAGCTGCAGTTTCAGACAGTCATCACTAGGAGGACACACAGACCGCAATATTAAGCAACCAATTGTTTATGGTTTTATATTCTTCATTTCTGTTGCTACTTTAAAAATAAAAAGGCAGAAATTTTAAACATTGTGAGAATGATGCATAATGAAGTTCATGTGGTAGTTCAGATATTTGTAAATGATTCAATTTTTCAAAAATGCAGAATAGAAAAATAGAATAAAAATGAATGATATATTTGGGAATCTGTTTGTGATTACCTCAAACAATCTGTGAGTGAATCAAAAGAACCCTCGTGCATCAAGGGAACCAGCAGTTAAAAAGAAAAACTATCCCTTCAGGGTGTGTTATTCTCCATTACGAGGTGTCTTGTACCTACCTCTGAAGCGTCTGATACTGGCCACTGACAGACAGGATACTGGACTAGATGGACAACTGGTTTGATCTGGAATGGCAATTCCTATTATCTGGACTCAAGTTACAGCCTAATATGTATGCGGTGCTTTGACAAGGCATGAGAATAGTTCATGTTTTAATTACAGTAAAACCTGCCTTAGAGACCACCTCTGAAGAGAGAGCAGCTATCATGACCGACTACTTACAGAGGCCATAGAACACCACCGCTCTCTGGTGGGAAACTTTTGAAGAGAGACCACCTCTTACAACCGACCACTTTTGCTAACTCCCATCAGTGGTTGCTCTTTGGCAGGTTTTACTGTATCTATTCTATATTTATATACTTAGATTCTGATACTATTAAAATAGGGTATTAGGCAAGCAGTCTTATTGACTTACATAGTCAATAAGCTACCCTTACTACAGGAATAAGTTACTACTCAACATAAAAGTGACAGAATCTGGCCCTATTATATAGCATCATTCATGTATATAGCACCTACAGACAAATAAGACAACAGGATCCGTGCCCTGAGGAACATGCACTTTAAAATCAGATGAGAAAACTGAAAAACGATTCCAAATCATGAGGTGTTGAGGAGGACGCAGGGAATCAGCACAACACAGGGGGAAAGGGAAGCTGCTGTGGCTGCACATCATTTTTAAAGACTTGGATCAGTGATTATTATGTTGCAGTTTTATATTTTCTTTGTTTTAGGGGATTTTTATATTAATACTTTGGTGAGAGATAACATAGTTAATACGAGAGCTGAGTTTAATGACTGAAGGAAAGCTGAAGGATGTGAATTTTGAGAAGGTATTTTACACATGAAAAGTTCGTACAGGAAAAAGTAGGTTATTCCAGGCCTCTGGGTCAAAATCAAAAAGGCAATATAAACAACAATAATAATAACAAATTAAAAAAACAAAACAAAAAACCCTTCATCAATTATTGGTATTGAAGGTGACCTGCAAGAATTTGTTGAAAAATGTGAGTTTGTGTCCATTTTTATGTTTTAAGATTTCTCCCTCTCTCTCGTTTTTCTTTTCATGTCAGAAATTTCAGGCATGTCAGTGTTGGCATTCTGATACTGCTGGAGGACTAACTGGGTGTGTTAAAGGAGGAATATTTTTATATTTCACGTTTTGATTACCTTAGTCAAAGGGGTGAGCTGTGAATTTTTAACAGAGATGTCGTTTTCTCCAAAATGTGAACCTTTATATCTCCCTCTGATGCTGTCTCAGGTTTGGAATTCTCTAGACACCTGGTTGAATACACTATCCTTCCATTACCCTTCTTATTTTGGTGGTAATAGCAGCCTTGCTATTTAAAGTTCCTCTCTGTTTAGGCAGTACTAGCAAAGTGAGCGGAGCAGACACATTGAATAACACTATGACTGGGACTGATTTACTTATCATCCCTTGTCAGGTTTTGCATCGCCTCTTCCATTCAGCCAACATTCCTGTTGTTGTCCAGATATTTTTTTAGTCAGTTCACCTGACTCCTTCATTCTTTTTTATGGGATATGATCTTCTTTCTTTAATGTGGAAACTACTTGCATTTTGGAAGAGTCCGTTAGCTAATAAGCACCATCACTTGTTTGAGTATTATGGGCCCAGTCCAATTGCAAAGGAAATCAGTTGGAGTATCTCTACTGATTCAGTGAGCGTAAAATTGTACTCTTTGTGCAGCTTCAGCAGGGTGGATAAAAATTAATTTTTTAATTTAAATTAAATACAAGTTTATTTTTTTTAAATTAACCAATTTAAAATTAAATGTGTAATTATCAACCAATTTTAAGGACTAAAATTATTACAATCTATTAAAATAATTTAAATACAAAAAATAATATTAAGCAGCATATGTTTGCTACCAAGTTACAAAGAAAGTCAAACAACTGAATTGGTAGAAATCACTGGCTAAGCACCTGGAACTAGAATGTTTTTAAATGCTAAACCAGCTTTTGATAGCAGTAGCATCTTCTGCAGGTGCAGAAAGAATATCTTTCTCCATTTCAGTTTATTCACCTAGTTCACTTCAATGACTAGTTTATTCAAAGTTAAGAAGCCATTTAGGAATTGAAAAAGCAGGAAAGCTATTTTCCTCTTCCAACCTATGAATAAAACTAGATGGGAGAGGATGAAATCTACTAGTTTTTCTTCGAGTGGCTCTGCATATTCCCACTTATGAGTATTTCACCACCTTGTTTTGCCTTACAGTAAGAGCCCTCTTCTGCAAGTGTTAGCTAAAGTGCTCTTATACCCCTCCCCATCCTTCCTCTCAGCATCACGGATTAACTGAGGGAGAGGCTATATAGGAGGTAGAACACCCTCACTAACTTGATTCCTTCCAACTGTGTGCCTGGATGGATGTGAACCTCTCTGGTCTCTTTGGAGTTGGAGCTTTTTTGTTTCTTAAGATAGTGTTAGCTTGCTAAGTATAGTTAGTTAGTAATTTTTCCCCCAAGTTCATGTTTATGGCAGAATCAAAGAAGCAGAGAAAGCTGGGATTCAGGAGGTACACTTATTGCCCAGCTGTCTTCCTGGCATTCATTGACCACCTGTGATGCCTTATGTTCCTGGCAGAAGGACACACGCCTTCTGGATGTTCAGTTAGTCGGATCTTTACTCCCAGAGCCTACAAGAGAGACTCGTTAACAATTCTTCCTTCTGAAAGAGGCTGTCAAGGCCAGACCTTCTGGATGTGATCTATCCTTAGATCCAAGGTCTAGAAGGCCAGTCTTGGCTCCTGAGATTTCCAGCGGCTCTGAACAACTGAAGGGTTCCAAGAAAGTGCAGCCCCTGTCGGCTGGATCTGGTCCCTGTGATTCTCTGAGTCAAAACCCTGAGACTACATATGTCCAAATCAACTGACCCAGTTCTGAAAGAACGGCTTGAGAGACAGCTTGGCCATCTTTGCTGGAGCCGTTACCTCATGCCTTGCAAATATCCAATCCCATCAGAACTTATCTGGTTGTAAGACCAGGGTCTGTTCTGATTTCCACTTCTGGATCCGGGAACATGGATTTGATTAGTGTGTCAGATCTGGGTCAGAGTCAGGCTGGGGTCGGAGACAAGGCAACATTTGGATGAAGTCACAGCAGGTCAGAGTCCATGTGGTGGCCTGGATAACATCCTAGGGCAACTCCTGTGGTAAATAGGGCACTTGGCCAATCAGAGGACCGCAGGATATTATCATTTTGACTCCCTTGGGTGGTACTTCCTGCAGCACGTACTCTCCACAGTGCTCCCTGGCTATGGCCATTCTCTGCATGGCCTCCCAGTGTCACTGGGGGAACATCAGCTGTCCCAGGCAATGCAGACCAGGTTCTGGTTCTTGGACCCTTAGAGAAACCTGCTTCAGCAGCATGGGAGATGGATTTGTGTAAGTCATCAGATTTGATACGGACCAAATCTTTGTTTCCTGTATTGATTCTATCCACGTCCTTGTTTCCAGAAAGTTTTGTCAAAATGACAGCCCAAGTTAATCTTTTGGCTTCTGTGCATGTGTTGGATCTGAGTGTAAAAACACAAGGTTTGGAAGAGGAGGCATGTTCCTCCACTTCCAAGGTATTCTTCCTCATCTCCTCTTAGAAGAATCCAAAACATGTTGACCTTTCTGTGGAACACTCTGTTTCCTCCTCTGAGGACCCTAGGGTCTCCACAAAGAGTTGGATCCCCATATCACCCTCCAGATCTGTTATTCCCAGTGCACTCTATCTTAGATTCAGATGCAGATCCTTACCTGGAGGAAGATAAAGAATGCAGAAACATGTGGCTTGCATTGCACTAGTCTTTGGTCCACCTCTGTAGGCATGTTTCTTCACTCTAATTGCTGGAAAGACTGGCAGTCCTGCGGCCTATGGCCTTATTGGGGCAACATCAGGATATCCTCCGTGTGTAATGTTTCATCTGCAAAGGATCTGGCAGTCCAGAGATTCTCAGATCTGATTTCTCAGGATCCCTCAGTGCTACAGACAGCAATGCCTGAAATGCTGTCCAAGGAAGAAGATGAAGTGATAGCTCCCCTCTTTTGAGCAGGAGCATTTGGAAATAGACTATGAACTGGATTTATCACTGGACGAACACCACCTCCTGGATTTATCATTTCCTCTTCTTCCAAGGATGCTTTGCAGTTTCATGATTTGGTGGATTGCATGATTTGGTCGTCCACTCTGAATCTGCTTGCAGTGCCTGTGGAAGAGTCTTCACACCCAGTGTTTGATTCCTTGGTACTACTTCTAGGAGTAGAATATCCCCTACCCGTTTTGGGTGGTTTGCTACAGCTGGCTAAATCTGTATGGTCTGCGTCTGCTTCTTGTCATTTGGTCTCCAGAGAGGCTGACAAATTGTATCAAATACCCTCTTGGGATTTTTCTAGTTACGTATCCATCCTGTACCTAATTCACTGGTGGTGGCTGCTGCCAATAACAGGGCAAGATCTGGACTGCCACACTCCACACTATCTGATAGGGAAGGGAAAAAGATTGATTTGTTGGAGAGAAATTTGTTCGCATCATCATCCCTCAGTATTTGGATGGCAAACTATTAGACGGTCATGGTCCGATACCAGTTCCGTTTATGGGATGTGACTATTTTTTTACAGAACTTACCTGACAACAGAAGAAGTTTGGCAAATGCCATTTTAATGGAGGACTAAAATGTAGCCAAGCATTCCCTCAGATCCTCCTTGAAGCTTCAGACTCTACTGCAGAGCATTGGCATCTGCTGTGAGCATGAGGAGGAAGCATGCTTGGCTTCATTCCTTCTCACTAGCTCTAGACACTAGACTTAAGCTGGAGGATTTCCCCGTTAAAGGAGAGGGTCTTTCCAGTGAAAAGACAGACGAATTCCTGGAAAAACTAAAGGATGTGAGATCGACAGCCTGCTTGCTCTTTGGGTTTAATTTCCTCTGCTAGGAAGAGGCCCTCAACTCTTTTTTGGAACCAGAGGGAGTCTGACCCCCAGTCTTCGTCATTGTTGTAGTACTTTTTGTAAAGTCAAAGGTATCAACAGTACCAGTAGTCTGCAACCCAGATTCACAATTCCCCTGATGGTGTGTGTGATTGGACTTGGATTCTGTCTGTTCTTGAGCTGTCATGTCTTTTGTCTGTGCAGGACATGCTAATTAAGGCCAGAAAACAGTCTACTAGAAGCAGCTTAAATCACACTGGATGTTTTGCCCAAGTACACACTGTATGAAGTGAACCAGATTTTAGGCATGGATGAAGGGAAAATCTGATTTTCTTGTACTTGCTTCCATTCCTTGTGTTATACTGTGTGTTTAAAAATCTCAGGTGTTATCTAATGAATTGTAAAAAGTTCATTGGCAGCCATCTCCACCCATTGTACTTCAGTTGATGGTAGGTCATTGTTCATTGTTTGGTTAAAAGGTTTACAAAAGGTTTATCAAATGTGTATCCCTGTTAGAGATCCTGTCACTTCTTGGAATCTCAACTTGGTGTTTGCCATGCTGGTAAAATTGCTCTTTGAAGCCATAGCTGAATGTTCTTTCTATTGTTTATCTATCACAATGGCTTTCATTATTGACACCCTGTTGGCCAGGAGAGTGAGGGAGTTGAATACCTTTATGACTGATCCTCCTTTCACTTCTTTTTATAAAGACAAGGTACTGTAGTTCTTAGACCATGATCCCAGATCCCTACCTAAGGTTGGTGTCTGATTTTCATATCAATCAAGACTATTAATTTGCTGCTTTCCCCCCTAAGTCTCATTCTAATAAGGGGAAATCTGTCCTATATGCTTTGGATGCCCTAAGGGTCCTCGCTTATTATTTAGATGGAAATTAAAAGTTTTTGTAAATCATAGAGATTGTTTCTGTCTTATACTAAAAAAACAGCTGGGTTATAAAGTTTCTTCACAGGCTGTCTCTAGAGGGATTAAACAATGTATTGTTGAATGCTATATGCAAGGAAAAGTTCCTGTACTTGCTTTGATTTAACCACATTCCACTAGCGCTTTGGCTACTTACTTTGCTTGTAGGTGCCAATTGCTGAAATTTGCAGAGCTGTAATGTGGACTTTTTGGTGCACACTTTCATTAAGCACTGTGCTTTGGACTTGGCATCCAGGGCAAATGCTGGATTTGGTAAAGCAGTGCTTCAGTCTCTCTTCAACTAGGACCCTACTCCTGCCTCCAGGCCAGTTTTCAGCATTGCTTATCAGTCTGCCATAAGTGGGAATATGTAGAATCACTAGAAGAAGAATTGACAGTTGCTTATTTCTAACCAGAGTTCTTCAAGATGGCTCTGCATATTCATACTTCCTACCTGCCTTCCCCTTTCTGTCAGAGTCCTTGTTTATTCTGTCTCTCTGACTTTGTGGTGGAAGGTACTGAGGTGGTAAAGGCATTCCACCTTCTATATAGCTTTGCCCTTGGAATATTGGTGGCGATGATGAGGCACGGACCATGAGAGTGATCTAGTGGACGCCAGTAGAAGAGGGCTTTACTGCAAGGCACCACAAGGTGGTGCAGTATCCATAAGAGATTTTTGTTAGACCACAGAATTTTTGTGAAGTGTACAGTTATATTTTGGAAACATATTGAGGGTAGGAGGGAAATATTAGTTGTTTTTGTTTACTAGTTGATCCCCTCATCCCGCTGCTAGAGCAAGAACTGTGCTCCCAAATTATGCCTGGGCAAAAAGTACAAGACCACATAATGTTAATTATGGAAGGACCCAACTAACATGGAACAACATATTTTGCACTAAAGCTTGGATAAAAGGCCTTTATACTGAAGAACTTTGGTGGGCTCGGAGAAAATACTTAAGACATTTTCAATATGAATAATCTATGAGATGAGTTTTTAAAGCGTCAAAGGCGTGACTAGGGTTAATGATCAAAGTATTTGTCCTGATTGTGGACAATACCATCCTAGATTATTTGGAGCATTCTCAAAATGTTGATAACATAGCAGGTTTTAAGACAGATGTGGTTGCAGTCTGATTCAGAGATGTAAATATTAATTGTTTATATCTTTTAAAATGAGAAGGGAAATTATCATCTAAGTTACACTGGTAAATGAATTTATGGGATTTTTTTTTTTGCTTTTTAATGGTCATATTCTGTTCTTGTTATAGAACATAGCAATGACTTTTAACCTTTGATTAAAGGGGAGTCCACTGGAACTAATTCAAAGCCTTGAATTAAGATAACGATTAAGATTTTGAAATAGTTACCAAAACAGATCAATGCTGTAGGTACTGTTTTGTGAGTCGCATCAACTGCAGTAAGGGCACATAATTTCAACATGTGAATTTAAAGTTTGACACTTCATGCTGTGTATAGTTGAGCAAAACATCCAGTGTGATTGAACCAGAAAGGATGATGATGCCATATACTGGCATGGCAAGGCAATGACTTTCAAATTAAGCACTGCAAAACCTAGGTGGCACATGTTCCCTTTTTAAATAAGATGATGTTTCTACTCTACTCTGAATGTCAGTATTTCTAAAAGAGGGCAGTATGACCCAGCACCATTTTATTTTGCATTAGAGGTTTATCCAGTAGGTGGAACCAAGTTTTTTGCAACATATAAACTCAATTAAAAATAGGTTAGCTAGACAGTATGTACTTCAGCTTTTGCTAAAACTGGCCAGAGGCCAAAACAGAAATGCTTCTGGAACATAGCTGCAGGGACTGTTCCAGAATGCATCATAGATAAAGTATTCCTAGATCTGGCTCTCACCCTGGATTTACACCAGTATAAGTTTTTTGCTTCTGATGGAGGCATGTTGGTTTACCTCCATCAGGGTAAGTAGACTTTTCAGGATGTACACTGTAATAGAGAGCAGAATCTGGCTATGGAATTTCAAACTAGCATAGTGTGTGATTTATCTTCTGTCTCACTTCCAATTTACATTGGTGTAACTGACTTCAATGCCAGTATGGGGAATTGGGACCATAGAATTTTTTCACTTTGATATGCCCATGATGTTATGACTTTTTGGACTGGTATTTGACTTTAAAGTCTTCAAAAAACAAACAAACAAACAACTGATTCTCCATTGACAAAGATTCCACTATACATGTATAACTTATATGTCACAAGTGGTGGTGGAAGAAGAGAAGGGATATAGAGTTGGGGGCAACTATGAAATTTGCACCTGGTAGCTCTTATAGTGTAAAAAAGTACCTTTCTGTTTTCCTAACAAAGGTTTGTTATAACAGGAAAGCAGTTTCAATACCAAGTATTGCCATATCAGGTTAGCCACAAATCCAGAAAACTTACTCATGAGAGCGGTTCTTGTAGCATAAGACAGAACAGGAAATTGACTTATTAGTTATTTTATCTAGACAATGTGAGTATGTCTCTCTGCTTTGTTATCCTGACATAAAACCAGGGTAAAGGAGTGGAATATCAGGTCTTAATTTGTAAAAACACAATCTAATAGTCTGAAAATGTCTCATGGAAAGTGTTGGACACTGTAGTGCAATATAGCTGGCTTGTGAAGCAAAGCAAAAATTGGTTGTATCAACATGGGATTAGAGAGAGTTTTCCTATCCAAGCAGTTAAGTGACTCTGACAGCCTCAAATCAGGTGATATTAGAAGAATGCATGAATATATTGTGGTTTTCTGGGAGCATTTATAGAAGCAGTTCCTTGGGCCTTGATCCATCTGTTAATTGACATTAGCTGGTCTCAGATTATGGAATTTGGTGACAGTGTTCTTGACATGCTGTTGAACCCCCAACTGAAATACAGAGAAAAGATTAATGCTATTTTGAAAAGGAAAGTTAAGTGTAGATATGAGTTAATGCATAATGAGCTATAATGATGGGCAGTACACAGAATGTGGAGTGGGGGGTACATTCAAGGCTTTTGGTCACCAAGGCAGCCAGTGCTATATATTATAGATATATATTTTAGAAATGAGAGGAGCGTACTTAGTTTGAGTCTTATTAATTTATATGGCGGTTGGTTGATCACCTATTATCCCAACAAAAAATTGTGTAAATCAGTGTGGAAAGAGGTCTTGAAAATACATGCCTAGTTAGCCAAGTATCTTCAGCATAGTCCGCCACTTAGCAGAAAGACTCAACGTAGCTGTAGAATGTTTGAGCAGGTAGTGAAGATCCTTCAGGGGAATGACACTTAAATTGGGAAGTATTCAAGGGAACTGATACTGGACAGGCAAATGCCAGCAGTAGTCAGCCCTGATGGCATACAGTCATAAGGCCAAATTCTGCCCTGGCTTATGCTTGACTGAAGTCAATAAAATGCATGTTAAGTCAACACGGGTTTGTCCATAGTGCCACAGCTCTAGGATATTTTAGGTTTTGTTGGTTTTTGTTTTTGGAATTCACTAGCACTCAAAAAGCATGCATTTTCTCCATTGCTTTGCATTGCTTTGGCTTAGATCTTCTCAAGATTCTTGTTGATTGTCCCAACTACCAAATAAAATCAAGGGATACTGGTCTAGGATAGTAATATTACCAATATGTTTGTCTTAGGGGTTGTTATACTGCCTATCACCATACTGCCTAAGTGCTTCCTGGGTGTAAACTAGATTATCATGGGTAACAATATGAATGTCACAATGTGTCTTGCCCCTGTAAATGAAGCAGGTCCAGCTCCCCCTTGCCAGAACAGATTCTCCCAGTTTAATCAATTAAGAGGGTGGGACAGCACCTAGCGCTGTGAAGGATCAGGGACGAGATCTGGTGAGAGCAGTCTATGAGAATTAGTCAGGAAAATGGGCAAGTGAGAGCTGCCTTAGGTCAGGAGGCTGGAGGTCTCAGAGGAAAGGTCTCTGCAGGCATTTCTTAGAAAGAAGGAGGAATTAGCAGGAAGCCAATGGCAAGGCTAGCCTGCTGAGGTTGAGGAGCCAAAGCCATTGCTGGGAGGCTGAAAAGGGCTGAGGTTTAGGAAGCCAGTGGAGGGGGTATCTAGCTGAGTCAGAGAGCCACGGGCAGAAAAAGTGGGAGAGAGCTGAAGGCTGAGAGCAGAAGGCAGAGATGTCTGCTGGCTCTCAGAGCTGGAGGGCCAAAGAGACCTGGAGGCTTGGGCATGAGGTATGGTGAGAGATGCCAGAGCATGTTGAGAGATGTTGGGGCTGATTGTTGAGGGACTGTTGGGACTTGTTTTGTTATGATTTATGTGCATATAATAAACGAATCTCACAAGGGCTGCATTAATACTTGGGAAGATGGTCTGGACTATTTCTGGGACTCTGGAAAGGGAAATTAAAGTAGGTGTTCCTGTTGTTCCAGGGACTGCTGCAGGAGGATGTTCCAGCTGGGGCCACCATATGACAAAGGGGGTTTTAAAAAAAAATGTTTCCAGTTATGGTGAGAAAGCATCCTCAGGGAGGAAGGCCTTGAAGTGACCTAAAAAGAGTTTAGGTTTTGATTAGGCTACTCTTGAGTATCATCCCATGTCTTCATAGCTGGATCCCTAAATTGAGAATGCTTTATTTCTGGTTCTCTTTTTTGTTTTCCCTGTCATAGCATAGTTCTTCTGTAGAATGTCTTTCTGCTGTTGGCATATGGATTTGGAATTTTGCACCATTGACAGCCTATTCTCCTGCCTGTGCCATTCATCTGACAAAGTTCATTGGTGAGTTAACGTGACCTGCACAGTTGTTGTGGATATGAGTAACACAAGGCCAGGGTGTTATATATCATGGTTAACAGGTGATTATAGATTTTATAGAATTTATATTATTATTTTATTTTATATTATTTATTTTTTATTATTATATTAGAATTTATTATTATATTATAGATTTCATAGAATTTATAGATTAAAGGACTATCTACATCACATCACTGACTCGATGAGGGACAATCCACTATTATGGACATATCTACTCCCCATTAACTACATCCTATGTAACCCCTACAATAAGTGATGTTCCCAAATTACTGATCGCTTTTTTTTCCAAATCAAACCCTCGATCCCTGTATCCGGGTTACTGCAGATTATGTATTCCTTGCACTTGTTAAAACTTCTAACCAAACTCTGCTCTTGTCAATAATCTGTACACAATACCCAGATGTCCAGCAACTCTTTGTGTAAACTCTGTGAATTGTTTGTACTTTTAAACTTTACCTTTAATAAAATGTATTAATTCCTCAGCATCTTCTCCTTGCATCTGAGGGCCTTGCCTGTTTAGGGCATGCTGAAAATGTAAAATGTCCTGGAGTTTCTGGAGGGAGTCCAGTTTGGTTGCTTCTATATCCTGATGGGATGGAGGGAATATCATAATCCTTGCCTGACTGAGGTTGTGGTCAGACTTGAAGATCAGAATGTTTGTGTTATCCCCAATATCTGCTCCTAAGGTTTAGTTTAGATTCAGCATCTTGTCAGTTGATTGTTTGGGTCGGTTGATGTCATGTGTTTTAAAAAAAGAAAAAGCCAAAAAAGCCCAGTGGGTGTCATGTTGGACAAGAGACTGGATGATAGAGTACTTTGGTTCTTTCTAGATGGAAGTTTAAAGTTGCTAAGAACCAGTGAGCACTGTGCTGGGCAACAAGTCAGCTATTGCTGTAGATAGTCTGCAGTGTCTCTGGGGACCTATAGAAAAGACAGGCTGCTCTTGTCTTTTGCTTTGCAAATCAAATTAACATATTAGCATTGTTACTTTTTGGGTGGGGCATCTTCTGCATGTAATGTCAGAGGGGAACAGAACTGTCATCCCCCTTTTTTTGTTCTTCTCTTTGCTTTGTCCTGGGATCTTTCTTGGTTTCTGTTGTATTGAGCAGCCTATGAGGGACTAGCTGGCTTAGAATAGGATTAGACTATACTACAACAATCTACTACCATACTGTCTTCCCCTCCCTCCCCTGATCCTACTCCAAATATATTCTTGCTTAATTAAATTCTACTGTTTGTATTGATACCATGCAGCATGAATAATTGCTAACATGAGCCCTGGTCTACACTTACCTGGAGATTCGGCGGCAGTCGACGGGAGTTACGCAAACTACGCAGAGTAGCTTGCGTAACTCAGGTCGACTGCTCTGCTTCCCTTCTGCGCGCTGTCTACACTGTGCTGTGCCGTTCCCGTCGACACAGTGTTACGCTACTTGAGGGGGTGGTTTACCATTGTTGACTTCCTGATCGATTGAGCGGGTCTACACTGACCGCTCAATCGCTCCAGAAACATCGATCTGGCGGTGGCAGATTTGCTGTCGTCAGTATAGACATGGCCTTAGACTGTTCAGACAGATTAAAAGTGCCCAAGTGACTTAGAATCATAGAATATTAGAGTTGGAAGGGACCTCAGGAGGTCATCTAGTCCAACCCCCTGCTCAAAGCAGGACTAACCTCAGCTATATCATCCCAACCAGGGCTTTGTCAAGCCTCAGCTTAAAAACCTCTAAGGATGGAGATTCCACCACCTCCCTAGGTAACCCATTCCAGTGCTTCACCACCCTCCTAGTAAAAAACTTTTTCCTAATGTCCAACCTAGACCTCCCGCCCCGCAACTTGAGACCGTTGCTCCTTGTTCTGTCATCTGCCACCACCGAGAACAGCCTAGCCCCATCCTCCCTGGAACCCCCTTTCAGGTAGTTAAAGGCCGCTATCAAATCCCCCCTCACTCTTCTCTTTTGCAGACTAAACAAGCCCAGTTCCCTCAGTCTCTCCTCATAGGTCCTGTGCTCCAGCCCCTAATCATTTTGGTTGCCCTCCTCTGCACTCTCTCCAACTTGTCCACATCCTTTTTGTAGTGGGGGGCCCAAAACTGGACACAATATTCTAAATGCGGCCTCACCAATGCCGAATAGAGGGGAATAATCACTTCCCGTGACCTGCTGGCAATGCCCCTCCTAATGCAGCCCAATATGCCATTAGCCTTCTTGACAACCAGGGCACACTGCTGACTCATATCCAGCTTTTTATCCACCATTACCCCCAGGTCCTTTTCTGCAGAGCTGCTGCCCAGCTCGTCGGTCCCCAGACTTCACAGCACAAGTCCCAAGGAAAGTCTGTGGGACTTCTGTTCCTAAATTACTTGAGCACTTTTGAATATTCTATCCACTGTTAACATGAAAATGATCAAATTGACCAAAATAGAGCAAAATCATCTCGGTGAAGTTGACATGCTTCTGTGTTTTTTTGCAAAACTTGTAAATTTTTTGCTGACATTTTCTTGTTTATTTGTAGCATCACTCCTATTGCTATACGAAAGGGAACTGACTCTACAGAGGAGAAACTGTGAAACTGCCTGTAACACAAAGTGTTGCTAAATGCAGTTAATAAACCATAGATAACCAGAACTGATTTCTGTGGGAATACTTGCAAAGTAAGGTGTCGGGATCAAGCCTTAAAAGTTTCCAGGATGAGGTCCTTACTTTGGAAAGTATCATATAACTTTATGGCACTGTATGTAAAAGACTGCTAATATTGGTGACTGTCAGAAAATAACTGCCAACAACATCAAAAGTGAGGAGTATTTCTTCTCTCCTGCTCCACTTTAAATTCTGTTATGAAATTGTTCTTTTTGTAAGTCAGCCAGGTTAGTCACAAGAATACAAATGTAATCATAGAAGGTATAAGAATCATACAGGAGTTTGTTTTCATTCATATCCCTTTGTATCCTTTTGTTGAGCATAGTTTAAATTACTCTGAAGGCTACTGTTTTTTTTTCTTTGAACTACTTTTTCTTTCCTTTTTTCTTTTAAATTCCTTTATTGAAATGTGTATACCCAGGAATATCATCTCCTTCAAGTTTTTTGAGAATATTTTTCGTACTTGATCTCTTTTTTTTCCCCCATATATAATTAGGGCCCCACCAAATTCACGGTCCATTTTAGTCAATTTCCTGGCCATAAGATTTGAAAATTGGTCAATTTTAATGGTTTCAGATGTTTTCATCTGAAATTTCATGGTGGGGGGGTCTCTAACCAAAATGGAGTTGTAGGGGGTTGCAAACCTGTTGTAGGCAGGCTTGCCACCCTCACTTCAAGGAGGTGAGTCTGATCTCCCTTGTGGTGCTGGGGCTAGCAGCTAAGGGCCCCTTGATGGGGTGCTCCCAGCAGCCTGGGAGAGATCAGACCCATCTCTGGTACCTCCCCCTGCTGCAGGAGCACCCCAGCCTGGCAGGGACTCACAGCTAGGAGTCCCGACTGAGGCACTCCCAGCAGCATGGGGGAGAGCCGATTTCACAGGGAAGGGCCATTTTCAGTTTTTCACTGCTGTGAAATTGGAAGGGCACTATATAAAATTTAAGCTAGATATCTCTCACAATAGGCAAACCCAGTTGCATTAGCAGACTTGTTGGTGCAGCTACTCAGCAGCAAGTTATGCATGCTCCAGATCTCTCATCACAGTAGAACCAGTGTGGTTTTGCTAGGTGGATGGTAATATATGAAGCATTTTTCAGGGGGTGTGCATCTTCTGTTTGCTTTAGCTGTGGAGGGGAGTGTCTCTTGAGTGGAGCAGTGCAGCTCCATGGAACTACTGATCCTCTGGCTATTCTTTTCCCTTAGAGGGGCAATGCACCAGTCTTGGGAGCTGGATGAAAAGAAGAGTAACTGTCCTGGATTCCTTTCTTGCTCATGTAGATCTCTTCAGCACAGAATTTGTTTATTCTGGATTTATTATGGGGGATCACATTTGTGAGAATGATCATTTGAAGGCAAAGGAATGTGTTTATGGTAGTAACCTCTTTTCTTCTCCCACACTTCTATTTTTAAAAATATTTTTATATTTTTTGTAGTATTGGACAAAAATACAATACACTGATGATCAAACTACACTGACATTCTTTATTCTAGTAGTTTTCAATGGCACATCAGTGGAGATCTCATACCAAACTTGCTTAGTAATTTCTGTTAAAGAAAATTGTGCAACTGTGAGACAAATTTGGCTCTGTGGTCCTATTTATTTCAGTGGGAATTGTATCCATTGACCACAGGGCTGGATTTTGTTCAAAATGGGTGATTATGTGTAGTTATGTTGTGTCTACATATCAGCCTAGTAAAATGCTCAGATATTTACAAGCCCAAGAAAAAACTACTAGCTTGCACTCAACGTAATAATAATAAATTGAAGACTCAGTTAAATCTTTAACAGTTTTTACTTGCCTGTTTAGTAGAATTTGCAAGACTGACTACATAGTTATGCTTAAAAAGCGGTCTGTTTAGTTGTGCTGTATCAGGCACATAATTACTCTGCTGCAAATAGAGCAGTGAAGTCAATGGATGTCTTGCAGCTGACTTTAGCAGGTGTTTAATCAGTTCCTATGTGAACATTCAAGTCAACAAATTAAAAGGACTTCAATCCACCACAATAATCATG
Source organism: Emydura macquarii macquarii (assembly GCF_026122565.2). Classification (NCBI taxonomy): domain Eukaryota; kingdom Metazoa; phylum Chordata; order Testudines; family Chelidae; genus Emydura; species Emydura macquarii. The sequence continues at coordinate 4,697,742 of NW_027133607.1, read as the reverse complement.
TTGTTCTTTCCTCTGGGCTCCCAGGGCATCCTGTCTTCACCTTTGCATTGCTTGGCCAGTAAACTATACAAGGGCACAGACTATTTTTTTGTTGTTGAAATCTTGTACCATGTCAGCATGTCTTTGCTGAACAAATAACACATTTTCAGTGATAACACAGGCCCAATATTTAAGACAGCTGGAAAATCTACTTTTTGAAATCTATCCATTAACAAAGGTTGGTTACTTGAGTATGTATGTTTAAATATGGATATGAACTCTGTGATTCATACTCAAAGTAATTCAGAACTGAGGATATGCTGGAATTATGCTTCAGGCCCATTTTGGGTGAGTCTGTGTCTTTCCATCTGTCTTCTTTGGTTTACAGTGATCTAAGAATATTTTCTATCTAGATAATGAAAATTGATTGATTAAAAACATCCTTTTTCTATTAGAGTAAAATGTTTTGTTAAATATATAGAAGATTAATAAATGATGAAGCAAATGAGGTTTTTTTACTTTTATGTCTAGTTCATTTTACAGTGTAGAGCAGCGGTTCCCAACCTGTGGTCCACGGATCCCTGGTGGTCCACGAGGCTACTACAGGGGGTCCGCGGAAAAGAAAAATAATATCCTCACCAAGGAAATGCACAATTTCAAGTAAAAACGGAGTGTAAAAAACAACTAGTAGCATGTGGTGGTCCGCAAAATGTTTGGAGGTTGAAAAGGGGTCCGCACACTCGAAAAGGTTGGGAACCGCCTGTGTAGAGCAGTGCTTTAAAGGCCGAACCTGTTGAACAGTGCCAAACTGAAATGCCTGTTTCCTTAGTGGGCTGGTGCTTCTTATTAGATCAGGCCTCTCACGTGCCATTTTATTTTGGGTAATATATAGTCCTTCTACAGTGTAAATTAAATGCACAACTGCAGGATTTCTTATAGAACTTGTGTAGTGATAAGATCCAGTGGTGAAGTGGTATAATTGTGGCACCTTTCAGTTCACTGGCCTCCACTTAAAATCTTATAAGTGAGTTTCTTAGAAAAACTAAAACAGAAGGTTGTGAATCTGAAGGATGAGTGGTAATTGTTTAAAGACCACTGTTAGCCATGATCCATATGTGCTGCATAATGCTCCCATTTTCAAAACATACTAGCAGTTTGGTTTCAATGGTATGCATAATGCCAAGCCTTGAGCATGAATCAGGAATGTTGTGCATTAGTAACTTTCTTTCATTTCCCCCACATTCCTCTATTATCCCACCAGGTCACTCTTTCTCCACGCTGCCTGACTAATGTGCCCTAAATACACTGGGTCTATGCTGTGGACTTAAATGTGTAATTTATCCACATCATTGGTTAATTTCACTTTGCTGATTAACTTGTTAAGAACAAAGAAGAGCCCAGATCCTCAACTCCATGCCCTCCTGCTATTTGACACCACCTGTTTTTCAGGCAAAGGCATAGCTGCATCATTTTATGCTCATTTATCGATAGGAAGTTTATCTTTGTAACCATACAGGTTGAAACTCATATTTAAAATGAAAGCTGAGATTTAGCAAGAGTTGGAGGCACCTGGGAAATACACCTGCTTGCCCTGAATTAATGGGTTTTTCCAAATGTGAGTATGTTTACTGGCAGCTAACCATCTTCCCTGGCCTTACGCTCCATTGCCTCTTTTTTTCCTTGCCTTCATTTGCCTTGCAAAGCATGCATATAGATGTAGATAGATAAAATAATATATTCATTTTAAAAGTTGTATTAAAAGGTTGTTATTAAAATAGCAAAGCAAAAGTACTCAAGAATTAGGAAATGTCATTATTAACAGATCTGCCAAGTATGATGCATCTTATAAGTCTGTCATACATTCATGCACAACTAATAAAATGTGATGCATTTTTAATAAGGGAGACAGTCACTCACCCACATAATATACCCTGTAACTTAAGGGGAAGGTACACTGATCTAAAAGCCAAGAGCCCATGAATTCTAATCCCAGCTTTTCCTTTTATTGATTGCTCTGTGAACTTCAAAACCTTTATTAACTAAGGCCTACCTCCAGTGCTTTGGGTGAAGCAATGATCTTTTACCACTTTCACAGAAGGAGGCATGACAAGGTCAGAAAGCACAGTTGGGTCTAGAACCCAAGTCTCTAATATAATATAAGAAACCAAGTCTCATCCCCTTTCAGAAAAAATGGGCCAAATTGTGTGCTTGTCTAAGCCATGCTATCACGGTGTGGCTTTTTATCCCGTAGTGGTGGCTAGATTATATAAATTGGTTAGAGTCTGCCACTACTTCCATTCTAACAGAAGTGGATTTTTTTAGCTCAAGTGATAGAGGCTCATGCTTTTAGATCAGAGATTCTAGGTTCATCGTCTGCAGATAATCAAATAGGGGCATTGTTTAAACTTGGTTATGCTGTCTCTAACCACTTGACCATACTTTGCTGCCAGAGCCAGCAAATATTCACGCTACCATAGATTCATGTAGTTTAAAGCCAGTAGGGACATTTAGATCATCTGGTCTGATCTTCTGATATCACAGGCCATTATATTTCACACAAGTCCCCCTTGTATTGAGCCCAATGGCTTGTGATTGGCTAAAGAATATCTTATGAAAAAGCAACCAGTCTTGATTTAAAGACATCTAGAGATGGGAGAATCCATCACTTCCCTTGGTAGTTTTTTCCAGTGGTTAATCACCCTCACTGTTAAAAATTTGTGCCTAATTTCTGAATTTTTCTCACTTTAGCTTTCAGCCATTGGTTCTTATTATGCCTTTCTTTGTTAGGAATATTCAGCATTCTAGGGCAGGGGTTCTCAAAATGTGGTACGCGTACCTGATGGCTAGAGACAGGTAGCATTGAGAAAAGCACACAAAATATAATGATGGGTAGGGGTACTCGAGTAGCTGGTAGATCTGGAAGCAGGTATTCAATAAGTAAAGTTTGGGAACCTCTGTTCTATGACGGGTTCACAAAGAGTTGCATAACCAGCAGTAAACTGTATCTTATCTCCCTGTATGAATTGATCCTCAGAGGGCTGGTATGCTTCCACCACCAGTTACACAGCACAGACCTCTGTCACTTCAGATGGTATCACAAAGTTCTAGGTTCAACCTGGGCTGATGATAATCCACAGTGTGGTGGGAAACTTAGTGTGTCTTATTTTATATTGCAAAGCATTATATTTAGAGAGAATTTGCATATGTTTATATTTTGTTTTGGATTTTTTTAGTGTTTGTGTTTTGCACTATCCTTTTAAGAGAAGAGTGGGTCACATGTTAAACAGTTTATTTGATGAAGACAGAACAATGCGTGGGAGATGTTGTTTGTGTGTCCAGAGATTGGAAGTAGAAAGTCAAAGCTTGACTTGTAATAAACATATTCTCCTAGTAAATAAGCAGCATTCTTGAAGATGTAACATTAGCACTTACTAGGGGACTAGGTGCACAGGACATGGCTATTGAGCTTAAGAGCTTTTTGTTTTATGTCAACAGTACAAATCCAGCCCAATTCAAGTGAGGGTTAAGTTTGTTCCTATCTACTGAATGCTTAATGGCCCCTGTTGAAGTGTGTTTGGTAGGTCTCAGTTCCAGCTCCCACATCTTAAATTCATGCTTAGCACTAATTAATACTCTCAGTAGAGAGGCCAAGAACTGCATGGATCCTGGAGACTGAACTGCCATTACCTCTAGAGGAAGCCACATATCTAGATATAGTAGGGACAGCTAGCAGGTCTGTGGGGGGGGGAGGGGGGCGGGGGAACGGGACGACTTGCCCAAGCGCTGCCTTGTAGATCAAGAGAGCTTCATTGGCAGGACTGCCCTGGTGATGCCTTTCACCAGCACTAAATCCAAATGGCTTTTTCAAGCGGAAGTTTACAACTATATCCAAATTAGAAAATTAAAATTTGCATAAAACAGACATGGAGTGACACAAAACTTGGCAGCTATGAATTACAGTAGCCCATGCCCACGAATTTTGCCCTCTTTGCACATGTGCATTATGATACAGGGTAAAAATTTCAAAACATCTACATCTAATTTTCAGGTCACTTAGGTGCTTTTGAAAATATTATCCATGGTCTGTAATCATGTAATCACATACTCCCCCCCCCCTCCCCCCCCCCCCCGGGTCTCTTGCCTCATTCAGTGGACAGTACTCAGTGAGTGAGGCATTTGTTCATTATTTCTTTTTATCTTCATCACTCAATGTGTTGACCCATACCTTTATTACTAACACAATCCAGACCCTGCACTGAATGAATTTAAAAGATGTCTTCATGGATTTTTTCTGTGGTGCTTGACACTGAGATTCTGTCTGTCAAATTTTGGTGAGTTTGTCTTCTCAGCATCTGAGCCATAGAAGTACTGTTATCCCCATTTCACAGATGAGAAACTGAGGGACAGATGTTAAAGGCACAATATGAAAGAGCATTCCATTCTTTAACCAGTGTTCCTTACTCAAAAAGCCCTAGAGTTCACGCCATCCGAGTGGTAACCGCCTCCTGGGTTAAAAGTTTGGAAGCCTCTTGTTTCTGAGTTCTGACAAGTGGCCAGTGGGCAGTCAGACCATGCCTTTTCTAGCTGTTACTATCTGGACTTGTTTGTTTTGGCTTATATAGCTTTCCATGCTGAAGGTCCTGAGAGTGTTCTTTCTCAGTAGCCCCAGGGCTGCTCTGCTTGTAGGTGGGGGTGAGTGGGTCATTTGACCCAAGACTCCTGACCGGTCACTTCTTCCCCAGTTGTCCCTGTTCCACTGTGACCAAACTCTTAGCTTTATTCTTTTTCTTCCTTTCATATGATCACAGCTAGTCAGACCAGTGGCAGTCACATCAAAGAAAATGATCAGCATATAGGACAGATTTGGTTTTTACACACACTTTATGTGGATTTTTTTTTTGAGAACTCTCAAAAAGGAGTTTACTTGGTGAAGTTTTCTAATTGCCTCTGATTCAGTGGGGGAAATTCCCACATTTCTCATTTAGAACTTTCACTTTAGGTTTTAACTGAAGACATGGAAATGGGCCAGCTCTGTACTTTTCCATCTTTGATTTCAAGGGTTGATGTTCTGTTGGCTATTAATACTTTGTAGTATAACTGTAAAGTAAGTATTGATCATATGCAATGGGGGAGGGTGAGCTGAAGTTGTTTTTTGAGCAAATTGTATTATTCTGGTTAGCTGTCATACATACAAAGAAAAGTACCTGTCTATTTGACAGAATGTTAACATTCCCCCCCCCGCCCCCCGAAAAGCCCCTGCAGGGTCTTGAGGCTGAGCTGTAGCCCGGAAGTCTACACAGCAATGAAACAGCCTTGAAGCCCGAGCCCCGTAAGCCCGAGTTGGTAGACACAGGCCAGCCGTAGGTTTTTCTTTGCTGCGTAGACATACCGTTTGTGCACAACAGATTCTGAAGATTTATTATTTTTTTCAAAGGAGAATCCTTTTTTTTTTTGTTTGTTTGTTTTTGGATGCAGCTTAGGGAACATGGGAGAGGGATGATTTGCTAACATAACATCTGAAAAGAAAGTAATCACACTTTCCTAAATGTACTAACATGGGTGAGACCAAGCCCGAAAGAAATGACTTTCAAAAAGTTATCAGTTATGGTGGGGTGGAGGGGAATAGTAGGTTTAACTTGAAAGTGCCATAGTGAGATTTTCAAAGGGGCTAAGGCAATTCAGCACCCAAATTTATTGAAAGGGCATGTAACTCTCCTAGACTCCTCTTGAAAATTTCACTGTACAGGGTTTCAATATTGCCAACTCCAAATTTTCAAAAACCATGAGTCTGGCCCCCAGAAATAATGAGGTTGACCTAAAAATGAAGGATTTTATTTGTATTGGTAAATGTTGATTTCACGTATACAAACTGATGATAAAATATTTCCATTGATGATAATAGAAATGTACAGGTAGGCAAAGGTAAGAAAAATGTTGCTTGAGAACTTACTAGAGTTAGACTTAAGGATATTTACTGTGTATATTTTGAGATGTGTTGACAAGTTGTGTTTCAATGGTTATAAAGCCTTCACTTTTTGAATCTCAACATCTACTGTCATTAAATTGTCTGACCCTACTGCAATAATTTCCCTGCCACTGTGAAAATTTAAATCAATGAAATAAAAAATGCTTAAAAATAAACTTGAATATATCTGCTGAAATTATTAATAAAAATCCAATTCTGCCATGCCTATTTTAAAATAAAGAGATTTTTAGAATAATTTAGGGTTTTTCTGGTATTTGAGCCTTTTGTTTTCAATCTTTCAAACTCTTCTCTACAAGTATAAGGGCTATAAACTTTTTAAAATTCTTCAATGAAAACTGGTTGCATTTTCATTTAATCAACTGCCTCGTGGAGCTAGGACTTGAAGAAACTCCCACAATCACAAGATAAAACTGCAATAAATAAACTGCAATAAAACTGAAGAGGTTAGCATCTTTGTTTGCTCCCACTTCCACTACCGTAGAGAACAGCCTTCATTGTAATTAGCTCACTGACATTTATCTTCTTATAAGACTTATTTATAACTTATAAAATTGTGATCTGTAATAAAACCTCAGTCTTAGGAACAGCAGTTTAGTGAATGACCAGTCACATGAACCACTTTTCCAGACAGGAAAAAAAATCACATGATGAAAAATGATGTCGACGAAGAACAAGTTGACATTCTAGTTCATTCAGTGCATTGGAATTTATTGCATTGCAGTGGTTTGAAGGATGAAGAAAAAGAGATGTAGTGCACCACACTTCAACTTATGCACCGTATCAGTTGTAATATTAAGATGTTCAATTTCATGAATTGCTTAATCCCCAGTAAAGTCATAAAATGGGAATTCTGCTGTTATGATGTGAGGCTAAATCCTACAGGTCTTAATCACATGAATAGTTCCATTGATGTGGGAGTGACAATTTGCATGGGTAGTGGCAGCAGCAACAATTATTTTTCTTACCTCCTCAAATCCCTTAAGACCTTTAATGAACAAAATGAACATTAGAAAATAATGAAACAAGGTTTTGGAAAAATTAAAGTTCCTAACTCTGAAATGTAAAAGATTTTTTTTAAAAACCCCAAATGATCACTCTTTTTTAACTAAAAGATGTCGCAGGCCAAGGGAGAGAAGGAAACACAATACTATTTTAAAGGGTTTTCCACCTTGGGATCCTGGAAGCCATGTCTGTGTAGAATTGACTTGTTCTTTAAGGGGCTGCGGTATTACGCTCTCAATCACTTTCTATTTGAAAAGGAGAATTTACCCCTTGTTTTGAAATCTGAATTAAGCATGAAATAGTTTCACTATCTGTGATGATAATACTGTTTAATACTTAGTACACATGGTGGTGTTTGTCTTCAAAGTACTTTACAAAAGCTAATAACTTTCCCAAGGCCCTTATGTAGTAGTTCTGTATTATTTCCATTATCTTTACTGTTGGAAAAACCGAGGCACAGAGAGGCAAAGTGGTTTGCCAATCTCACACAGCAAATCTGTGCCAGCTGAAAAAAGTCTCTCATTGCCTCACCGTGAATGGGGCTCAACTCTTTCACCTCCTCTTAAGATCAAGTCTTTAATCCTTGTCCCTGAAGGGTGAAATTCACCTCTGTTTAGGGAGTTTGCACCTGGCTAGTGTACCACTTAAAGCCAATTTTGTATCCTGCTCTTCTCTTTTCATTGTATTTTATCTTTTAGATATAGTATTGTAATTTAGTTATGTAAATTGTGTGTTCTTTTTAGGTTCCAGTACCATTTTGTTGCTCTGTTCCTACAGCCAGTGCTGACTGAGTATGTGCAGGCTTGTTATCTGCTCACACTGGGGAAATAGGAGTATCATGCATGTAAACCAAGAGAAACTTGACAGTTTCCTAGGCAACTACATTTTGAATAATGAGAGAGATGAAGGGCTGGTGTGCCAGACATCAAGGACTTTTGTGTGAAGAGAACATTTCATGTTCTTGAAGAATCAAATATTCATGTGACAGCGAACTTAAGAGTTTAAAGAGTATCAGTTTATTGCTTTGGAGATACTAAAAGAAAGGAGAAAGAGTAAGAAACCTGATATTAACTGTGTATTAATTTTAATTAGAATTGCTGACTACAGATGGTATCCTTTTGCTTTTATCAGAAGATACGGCATAGTGATTGCTGACTTAATTTTCTCATCAACACTAGAGTTTAAACTTGTTTTTTGGCTTAGGGCCTGATCCTACTCCCATTGAAACCAAAATGTATTTTATCGTTGGCTTTGTGCTGTAAGGCTAAATTTTTGGTCCCGATTAGGCAAATGACTTAAACATAAGCTTAAGTGTGTACTTAAATCCTTCACTGAACTGGACCTTAACCCCATGTATGAGATATAAGCTGCTTATATTCCTTTTTTCCCCCTGTGACAAAGAGAACTCTTTGCCACTTTGCCATACTGTTTCTATTAAACATTATTACACTTTTCAATTCTTTACATGTACAAAGTATGGGGGTGGGATATTTAAAATAGAAAATCTAGGAGAAAGATGATGGAAAATTCATGTAGGTGAGTGATAAGTCACACAAGTAAAATATTTGCATGAACTGTTTTACACATTTTACAGTCTTTCTTCACAAATGATTTTGAAGTTAGTGAGGACTAAACTGGAACGTGTGTGCGAGAAAATGAGCCAGGTCGAGCTTCCTCGTACGCTTGGACTCCTGTTGTTGTTAATGGGAATTTTGGGAGCTCAAGGAACATAGGGGCAAATCCACATTAGTTTCACTGATCTACGTAGGAATCCTGGTGTTTGCATTTTTTTTTTCAGGTGGCTGATGGGTTAGTTTAGAATCGTGTAATTAATTGATATTTGTGTCTCAGATTAGTTTTCAGGTCTGGATTTAAAAGGCTATAGTTGCTGAAACTGCTTTTAGTTCTGTAGCCCCACACTCAGCCTGAGTTGCATATTGGCTAGGATAGGAGATAGTTGGAATGACACAGTTGAGGGGCATGGGAGAGAGAAAGAGAGAGGGAGGAAAACTTAGTTCTAATACTTGAAAACAAATGACCATGAAAGGTTGTAGAAAGTATTCATGATCTAAATGGTTGGAAAAGACTCACATGTTCTTCCTAAAAGTATAATATGTTACTAGATGTATCTGCTCGTTATGTCTTCCCTTTCCTCCACATGTGAAAATATATTTGAGAAAGGAAAACATTGTCTATCTCTCACTATGTAGTTAAATACAGAAAGCCACACTGATGTTCTTCTCATAATCTTAATAACTATGTTAAAGTTTGACTACCTCGGCTGATGCTTTTGTGTGTTAGTTTATTTAAGGCAGTGATTAAATTAGAAATACTTGAAATGCCATCTGGGCTTTATGTAATACATTTTTCTACCAAAATGTTTGTGAGATTCTGTTAGGATGTGTATGGGATTTCACATTCCATCCCTTCAGAGAGAGCATAACTATATATAGATATAATGGGTCCAATATATACATATTCCTTGATGGCAGTGTGGTGGAGTGAAGTACAAATACAAAGCTTATCTTACCCATTATAATCATTTTTTCCTGTAAAGAGTTTACAGAATCTGAAACACTATAGTTTGTTAGCACCACTGAGTAGATCTGAAGTTCCCACCAGCAGCTATAGTATTAGGTTTCCAAATTTAGGCAGTGCATAGCCAGTGGCTTAATTGCCAAATTGACTGTCATTTTATAGGAAGAAATTAGTTCCCAAGCTGTTCATTTCCTATCAACATAGAGTCAAAGATAAAGATTTTTGGGAAAAGTGGTGTTTTCATGCTCTGAAAGAAACCTTTCAGGCAGTGTAAGTACCTGTCACTACCCATGATCATTAGATTGGAGGAGCTAGTAATAAACAAATTTGACTTCTGAAGGAAGGGATGAGGTGGTTGAGGGGTAATAGCTTTTATTAGACCAACTTCTGTTTGTGGAAGAGAAAAGCTTTTGAGCTGAAGGAAGGAGCAGAGTAACAGTAGGAATGGGGGAAGCACAAAATACTTTAAGTATCCAAGAAACATCTGTAAGGCACTGAAGCCTGGTCTACACTACAGTGTTAGGTTGATGTAAGGTGCCTTGCATCGACCTAGCTGTAGAAGTGTCTTCACTTAAGTTTGTCTTCTGCTGACGTAAATGCCTCTCTACACCATTTTAGACCTCCCCAAGCAGTGTAGAGCCAGTTATTAGGCTAGCGCAGTGTCAGTGTAGACACTGCGTTGCTTACATCAACTAATACTGGCTTTCAGGAGCCGTCCCACAATGCCCACATTAACAATACAATTGATACAAGCGATCCTGGTGAGGACACGCACTGCCGATATAAGGCACCAAGCATGCACACACACAAGTCATTTTAATAACTGTGGTGGCTGAATGCCGACATAAATTAAATCGACCTAAGTTAGTTCTGTAGACATACCCTGAATTTAAATAATGGTTCTAAATAATGTGTGTGTTGAGGTGATGCTGATCTTGTTTACATTGACTCCACTGGAGTAATTCAGGATTCACAGCAGTTTACATGAAAGCACAATTTGATCCTAAATAACTCAGAACAAATGTTCAAAAGCAGCCAGTGTTTTTTTGGGTTCCCAATTCAAGACGCTTGGGGCCTGACTTTTCAGAGGCACTGAACATCCAGTGGTAGTTGCCATGTGTGTTCAGATGGCATACAATGACCTCTTGTTCCATATCTCACTCCTCCTCTCTCAGCCTTGGTGCTGAGTGGAGCTCAGCTTGACCCAAGCGTCTGGCCCATCATTCACACACAGCAAAGAGACACTGTGTTTCCAGTGCTCAGTACTGTAGTTTGTGGTTCAGCACTGAGGATGTCGGAAATCTGCATGAGGCTTGTGAACATAGTTTCTTGCTAAAATAAAAACATTTTTTGCTAAGTTGGCAGCTGGACTATGTAAAAAAATTAGTGTCAGTAATTCATTTACTGTATGTTATGTATGTATTTTATGTTTCACTGTACCTTCTGCTCTAAGACAATTCGCAGTACTGAGTGGGTGGGGAAAATATGTAGTTGAGAAGGGATTTATTAAATCACTTGGACTTTTTAATGATTCAGTATGTGGCAATTTACTGAAAACTTTAAATCTGCCTTGAGTTATTAGAAATTAATGCCATATGTTCCCATAAAATATGTTGGTGAATTTTATGTACAGTTCTCTGTACTTTCACTTTCTACACTAACAGAAGCAAAATTTTCTTTATGCAATAGACAGTACATTATAGTTGCCTGAGTTGTTTTTCTCCTTCCTGTTTTTACAGTGCTCATTTCTAAACTTTTGCATAATTGTTCTTTTAAAGCAGAAAAGGAATGAGCTTACATAGTAATACTCCTAAAGCTCAATTTGATATAGTACTTTTGGTTTTTGCATTTCTATACCACAGGTGCTACTATCTCAAGGGAGCCAATTACAATATGGTTGTCCATTGACATGGTTTAAAGGATGGTTCTTCTTTGAGTGATTGCTCATGTTCATTCCACTATAGGTGAGTGCATGCCCCCTGGAGTCCTGTGCACATGCTGTGGTATATGAAGCACTGCCAGCCTATGGCCCCTCAGTCCCTTCTTTCTGCCAACTCCGTCAGCGGGGACAGAGTGTGGGTTGTGGAATGGACATGAGCAACACATCTCGAAGAACATCAGTTACTGGTAAATAACCTTGTTTTCTTCTTCGAGTGATTGCTCATGTCCATTCCACTATAGGTGACTAAGAAGCCATATCTTTGGTGGTGGGTCGGAGTTACCGGTGAGCTGCCTTCAACACGGCTCTGCCAGATCCCGCGTCCTCTCTTGCCTGCTGGACAATGGCGTAGTGGGCCACAAAGATATGCACCAACGACTAAGTGGTAGCTTTGCAGATGTCCTGCAAGGGCATTCTCTCCAGGAAGGCTGTAGACGAGGCTTGGACTCTGGTTGAGTGTGCTGTGATGGTTCCCAGGAGCGGCATCCTCGCCTGCTCATAGCAGAACTTGATGCATGATGTGATCCACTAGGAGATGCGCTGGATGGAGACAGGTGATCCTTTCATCCGGTCCGCCACTGTGTTGAAGAGCTGCATCGATGTCCACTCGATGTAGTAGACCAGGGCTCGTCTCATGTCCAGCGAATGCCATCTCCTCTCCTCCTCCGAACTGTGTGGTTTGGAGAAGAACACAGGGAGAAAAATATCTTGGTTACAGTGAAATTGGGAAACCACCTTGGGCAGGAAGGCTGGATGCGGCCTCAACTGCACCTTATCCTTATAAAATACTATATAAGGGGGCTCCGAGGTCAAGGCCCTAGTTTCGGAGACCCTCCTAGCTGATGTAATGGCCACCAGGAAGGCTACCTTCCATGAAAGCATGCGCAGAGGGCATGAAGCCATGGTTCAGAGGGGGGGCCTCATGAGTTCGGAGAGGACCAGGTTGAGGTCCCAGGGAGGCACCGGGTCATGGACCTGCAGGTAGAGCCTCTCCACCCCTTTGAGGAACCTGACCGACATGGGGTGGGAGAACAGGGATCTCCCCTGTAGCGGCTGGTGGAAGGCCGAAATGGCCGCCAGGTGAACCCTCAATGAGGCAACACATCTCGAAGAACATGAGTTACTGGTAAGTAACCTTGTTATTTATTTTGTAATGTAGGTAAGACCTTAATTGTGTCACAAGAGGAAGTGAACAGCTAATTTATGCACCTTGGAAATCCAGGTCATCTTTTAAACCTGGGATCTTCCAAAAATAAACTTGTTTTCATATAAGAGATGACCCTGCTTTTGGTGTCTTAGAGGGAAGATCTTAAGCAATAGATCCTCTTCTTTTAGAAGAAGTAGCTGTAATCAGAGAGTGGCTGACCACAAACGTCTATGATCTCCCTTGGTGAGCTTGTTTTCAGCTCTTAAGGGAGATTCATCAACAAATCATGTGGGGGCAAGTGTATTGTATTACAACATGCATTTGTCACAGAAACGCTTGTCATCTTTACAGATCTCTGGAATGGTCTCTTCTCAAGTGGGGTGCACCTGAATTTAGGGACATTAATTCCTGTTCCCAGAGAATTTTGAAGGGTGGCTCTTTATTTCAGCATTCTTTCTGATATCTCGGGAATATTCCTCCAAAAGTGGACTTAAAATGATTAGACAAATAAAATAAAGTTGTTCAGATCTATCAGCCCAGGAGATTATTTTGTGTCCATGGACAGGTTGCTCAGCGTCATCAGCAATATCTGAAGTTCTGTGGAGTGCAGTCCTTTTCAGTAGCGTGCATGGTCTTTGGGTTATTAGCAGTTGTTTTAAGAGCATTTACAATGATCGTGAATAGCAATCATAGCCATCCTTCAGAGCGAAAGAGTTGCTTTACTGCAATTATCTGTCTAGAGCTGCACCAGTGGATCATCCTCATTTCCTTCTCAGTCATCTCAGCCTGAGGTGGAGTATGTTGTGTGTCCGCAGCTAACAGTAGCTTAGGCTTTAGCTCTTAGGGTAGTCTAATTATATCATTAGTGTTTAGTTTTTACTCCTAGAATTTTTCAGTCTGTTTTAGGAGGTTTATTTCATTAAACCCCCCACTCCCTTTTTTGTCTTAGCATTTTGATCTCTGGGGTATGCTGGGATCCCCAGTATTCAAATACTGACTCATTTGCCAGGAATCTATTCTGGTCAGTGACAGGAATTCCCGTTGTATCCTCTGTTTGGGAAGTGCACACACCCCATCCAAGTGTAGGCTCCTCATGATGAAGGGTTCCCTTCAACCTGCCTCAGATTCAGGCCTGAATACTCCCCTGGTTCAGCAGCCTCCAAGTTAGCTTAGTACTCCGTCACCCTCTGTAACCCCACTTGCCTGCCAGATCTTTGAAAGTAAGAACACAGAATGGACCAGCAGGGCTTCTAGGAGGAGGAGTATCAGAAAACCTCAGAGAGCTTGATCCCAAAAAATTTAGGTCTTCAGAAACTGACCATTTCAGAGACCTCACATCCCAGGAATAGTACCACTGAGGTTCCAAGCTTCTCCGGTGCCAGGAGGTCATCATTGGAAAATTTCAAGTTCCTTGAAGACTCGTTGTATCAAGCATGCTTCAGCACCGAAATCGACCCTGGTACCCTTCCAGCATGATTTGTCTGGCAGAGATGATTCTAAGGACACTGCACTGAAGAAGTTGGCACCATCTACAGATCTCCTGCCAGCATTATCTCCAGTACCTAGGCCTGTGTTTCAGGCTGCTGGACCAGCACTGTTGAAGGAAGGAAGATCATTGCTATCACTGCCAACCACAAGACTGGTACCACCAGAATAAGTAACATTCCTGGTATCACCACCAGCCTCTGTGGAGACTCATGCAGTTTTGGCACAGATCCACCAATATTACAGAGGTTTAGATTCTCCAGGGACTTGTTTATCTCAGATGAGCCAGAGTCTCCTGTATTAATGGGTAAGGAAGACTGTTGACACAAGGAAATATTCAGGATGATAATTCTTGGAGCTACAATTCCATCATTAGATTCCGGGATTGGTTTGCATCCCTCAACCTTCAGGACGCATATTTTCATGTCACAATAGATCCCCTTCACAAGAGGTTCCTTTGTTTCACAGTTAGCTAGGATCACTTTCAGTATCTAATGCTTGCCTTTGGTCTACTGTGTGCTCCCTGGGTATTTTCAGAAGTCCTATAGGAGGTGGCTGTTCACCTATGTCAGTTGGGAATAATCAACTTCCTTTACCTTGATTGGCTCCTCAAGCACTGATCATATAACGAGGTTCTCTCTGCAATAAGGAGAGCTATTTCCCTGTTTCACAAGTTAGGACTCCAACTCAACATAGAAAAGTCTGTGTTGATTCCAGCTCTGCAGATAGACTTTATAGGGGCTTCTCTAAAAGCTGTAACATCCAGAGCACCTTCCAGTGGACAGGTTTATAATACTGAAAGATCTCATTTCCAAGGTTCAAATAAATCCATAGACATCAGCCAGAAATTACCTCTAACTGCTATGCCATATGACAGACTGCAGTTTTGTCACTTACATGCCAGGTTACATCTTTGGTGCCTCGAGGGCTGGCTCAGAATGGTCTACATTCCAAACAGTCCTGACAAACTGGTGTTTGTGCCTCATCAGGAGCTGGTCTTGCTCAGTTGGTGGAAGAACACATCCAAAGTTTGTGCAGGAGTTCTCTTTACTCAATCTCCCCCTCCCATTACTTTAACTTGAGATGCATCCCTCGTGGGATGGGGAGCACATCTCAGCAGACAAACTATTCAAGGCAAATGGCCCAGGAGTCTCTACTTCACATCAGCTTCCTGGAGCTCACGGCTGTCAGGAATGCCTGTATTCACTTCCTCTTCTTAATCGGGAGGGTCAATCTGTCAAAGTCAAGATAGACAACATAATTTGCATGTTCTACATAAACTACCAAGAAGGAGCGAGTTTCTTCTCTCTTTGTGCCGAAGCATTAAAGCTATGGAACTGATTCATAACCAATCATATTTTCATTTCAGCATCTTATTTTCAAGACATTCAAAATACCATGGCAGATGATTTGAGCAAGCACTTTTCCCAAGATTATAAGTGGGAACTGGACACTTGTTGATCCTCAAACATATCTTCCTAACCTGGGGTTTCCTGGAACTGGACCTTTTTCCTACCACCACTAACAGAAAGTGCAAAAAGTTCTGCTTCAGAGAAAGTCTGGGCCATCCATCCTTAGGGGATGCCTTCCTTATTCTTTGGGCAAAGGGCCCCTTTACACATGTTCTTTGGATCTGTTGATTCTAAAAGTGCTATAAACTAGATCAAGCAAGACAGAGTCAGTCATAATTGCCTCATCTTGGGCAAGCTTTGATTTCCTTAACTGATTCATTTCACCTCCTGCTGGGCATTACAACTTTGGCCATCTCCACCTCCCGTCTCAGGACTCTGTTTCTTTTCTTTCTCTGCAATCTGAGCATCCTATGAGCTTGGCTTCTGAAAAAGTCAGGACTCTCTGAGCTCCATCAAAGTTCATTTGACCGTTATTACAGCCTTCCACTCCCTGTAGGGGAGTTTAAGTGTTTGCCCACCTGACAACTTTCAAATTCATCAAAGGGTTGATTAACTTTTTTCCATAGATTAGAGAGCCCAGCCTTTTATGGGATTTGAACTTGGTCCTCAGTTGTTTGATGAAACCTCCACTTGAGCTATTAGCTAAGTGCTCTTTCCTACACGTGTCAATGAAGACAACCTTTTTGGTGTCCATTTTTTCTGCCTGGTGAATTGGAGAACTAGGGGAGTTAATGGCAGATCGCCCTTTCACAGTTTTCTTCAAGTAAAAAATACCTTTACGACCACATCCCAAGTTTTTATTTGAAGTATGCCCTGATTTCCACATCAGTCAGGTCAACCATCTTCCAGTCTTTTTTTTGCCAGAACCACGTCACACCCGGGAGGAAGCTACCCTCTATATCTTAGATGTTAGAAGAGCATTAACTTCTATCTGGATAGAACCAACCCATTTAGAAAGTCTCCCAGAATGATGTGTTTGTCCTTTTTTTTTTTTTTTTTTTTTTTTTTTTGGGCAGATGGATCCAACGGATCCACAATTTCTACCCAAAGACTTTCAAAGTGTGTTTCTGTCTCTTGTTATGAGGCTGTTAACTTTCAGTCCCCCCTTAGTATAACAGTCCATTCTATAACTCTGTTTTTGTGGCCCTGTAAAATATACCAACTGCAGAAATTTACAGAGCTGCCACTTGGACTTCTGTTCATACTTTTTTCCAAACCCTGTGCTCTAGTGCACCCCTCCTGGACAGATGCTGCTCTTGGCAGTTCTGTGATCAGTCTTAAATCGATGCCAAAGTTCCCATGTTCTTCAGGGAATGCTGGTTGGGAGTCACCTGAAGTGGAGCACCCGTAGGGACATTACTCAGAGAAGGAAAGGTTACTTGCTGTACAAGGTATCTGGACTTTTTCAAAAAGTTTGATCCTATAGGTGCTTCAGTACTCGCCCTTTTTCTCCTCTGCTTTAAAGTCTCCTCTCATGAGATATCACAGTGAAGACGGAACTGAGGGCAGTTGGCCCATACAGCTCTATATATCCTCAGTATAGGCACAAGGAGGTCCAGAACACATATGCGGGTTAAATGGCCACTACTACCAAAAATCTCTGATCAAAGGCTCCTGGGGCACATGCACCCTGAAGTGGAGCACCCCATATGGACAAACATCTCAAGGAACAGCAGTTACTGTAGAAGGTGAGTTAACCTCTCCATTCTGATGTTGCTCCAGGACGGTCTATTACTGTTCAGTATCTGTCATATCTATGGGTTGTAATCAAAGAATATTTCTGAGATAACATTCATTTTCTTATATATTCCCAGTCTTCCCCTGTTCATTTGGTTTCCGCTCACTAAATCCTGTATCAATCCCCAACAAATACAAAGTGAAGGCTTTACCTTTACAAGCAAGCATATGTGCATATTCTGTTTAAGGTAGATTGTGGCCTTACCCTTTCAACATCAGTAGTAATGTATGTGTGTGCACATGTATGGTATGGCAGCAGGTGCTATGCAGCACTTGGAGGTATTATACTTCTTTAAAGCACAATAAATCTGGGAGTGCAGCTGCATCATTTTATAGGGCAATGTGGGCTTGTACCTCCATGACTGTCCTCCTTCCACCTCCGAGAGTTTGTAGAACCTCTTAGTGTGAGAGTTTGTAGAACCTCTTAGTGTTAGAGTTCCATGTCTGTGCAACACTATGAGAGCAAAGAATGAGATTGTGTCTAGCCCTGTGCAAATCTAAGGGAGAAGGTGTAAGGCAACTCCACCTTCCTTGTTCTCCTGTTCAGGGTCACCAGGCCCAATCTAGTTCATAATGTTTCCATTGTGGTGCATGTTTGTACTTATCTCTGTATACCTATCAAAAGGGTTTTCTTTACTGATATTTTTCATTGTATCTAAGCACTGCACAGGTAACCGTGTAATTTGGGTTGTTGATGTTATCCTCATTCTTATCAGCTAACTGTACTTAAAACCAGGTGTGTTGGAAAAAGACATTTTGCTTTTCGGGTTTTTCCTTTTATTGGTGATTGTTTGAATGTCAAAACTGCTTTACTGACCACCTAGAAAAACCTTTCAAAATTCAGATTCTTTGTTATTTTGCAGAGAAAACATTTTGTCCTTTTTTCTTAATTGAAAAACAAGTTTGTTCCGTTCTGTGTGTACAGCACATTTCCTGAGTACAGTGGTTTTAAATATTGTCTACAGTATCGTGGTGACACAATGACTTGTGTCCAGACTGGTTCTGGGAAATCAACTAGTTCAGTAAGTAAAAGCAATTCTGCAAGTTGATGACTTAGAATAGGGTACATCAGGTGACAAAACTGCAATTCAGTCTTGCTAATGCTAATTGATGCAGCTTCCTTTTTATTCAGTGAAATGGTTGCCTCATGAAAATGTGTGGATTCACATAGGAAAACTTGGAGAAACTAAGGTTCTGCTTCTTTGAAGTGTGAGCCACCCTCACTCAAGTTATATAGTGCCATGCTCAAACCTCATGGTGCCTTGTAAAATTAGCTCAAACCAAAAGAGAAAGGAATTTGTTGGATGTTTGGAATTGTTGCAGACTCAGAGCCCTTTGAAGACAATGGAAAGACTCTCATTGCCTTTAGTAGTATTTGAATTAGGCTGTAAAGAGTTGAGGCATGGGGTGGAAGTGGAGTTTAATTTTAATTGAGTATGATTGAGTCATAGCTGCTGAGTACGGGCTGCTGTAATTTTAGTCTGTTTTATAAGGCTTCGTAATGGGCCCATTGATTTTTAAATAAAGGAAAAAGCCTCTGGTAGCCTGAAAATGTTATTAAATGTAGCTGAACTGGGTGAGGACACACTCCTTCATGCAAACATGTGCATCAATCCAGAGTGACCACGCAGCTGGGAATGGGGAAGGTGGATGACAGTGATTACTCCGCTGAATTTGGCTCATATGAATGTGTGTTGGGTACAGTCTTCCTCTACCCATCCCATTATCCCTAATTAATATTCCCGCTTTATGCCTAGCCAGTATTCATTGCTGACACCTGTCATGTACTATGCATCTACAGTGTAGAGTCCTCTTGTGTGGTTTCTGCCACTGTCCAGGTAGGTTAGCCAGTAAGTATGACATTTCATCTCCTCCTGGGACTTTATGCGCTTCAGTTACCTGACCAAGGATGTAACCATAAATTACTTCTGAAATATATTTAGAACCTGAAAAATAAGTTTTTCATCTGTCTCTTGGGATGTTAGACATTAAGGATTGTCCAGCTGCCTAAACAATTGACTGATCTGACTAGCTGGAAATTCTGGGGTGCTTTACATTAAATGTTACGAGTGTGCTTGTTGAAGCTCAGGTCTGTGTGGGCAAGTGGGGATTCTGAGTAGTGTATAAATGTAGTTTTGTAGACAGTCCTTGGAACAAGGTTCATGAACTTTCTCTAATCACTTTTGTTCTGTGCAATGCGCAGCTTCTACGGCTTTGTTCCCATAAGACTGCAGATGGTTGTAAAAATGTAGATTTTTGTAAAGTGTTACAATGTTTTACTCACTCTGAGTGATAATTGATCTGTGTTTCCAGCAGCCATAAAATGCTCCTCCACACATGCCAACACTCGAGTTGGAAACAGGCGCTTACTTAAAGATTCACTGAGCAGCACTGATTAAATTTAAATGATGAAAGATAACAACTTTTGTGAGAACTGGAGTAATGCTGATATCACACCACTAACTCGCATCCCTCAAATAAGCCTAGTTAGAATACATGTGGTCAAAAGAAGGATCTTTGTGAAATCAAGGGACTAAAAAGTATTGGATAGAAATGAGTAGGGTGTGATTTGGGTTAATGCCTGCCAGAAAATGAACATGCAGTGTCTGTGGTCTCTATGAAAAGTCACATAGGGAATCATCTGTTCCATAGATGATGGCTGTGCAGAACGATTGGGTATGATTAACTGTTTTGACAAGATGGTGAAATGTAATTTGAGGGATAAGTGTGTTTTGAATTTATGGCACATACTAACTTCAGTAGTACGACTCCTGAGTAACCAGTTGGGTTTTCCAGTTCTTGCTCAGGCAGAATTCTCACTGAAGTCTGTAGTAGTTTTTCTTGAGTAAGCCCTGCAAGATTGGATGTGTCGTATGTAATGGAGATATCATTCTGAATATACCTAAATATGAATTACAACTTAGTCCACACTTGGTCAGTGAATTCTCATGTTTCTGTTTGTTCAGAAAGTTCCCTGTTATCTTGTGCTTCAGATTATTTGACTGCACCTTCTGTATAGCATGGCTAACAAAAGGTCTCTAGGTCTTTGCAGGACGTATGTTTCTAATTTCAGGTTCTCCAGTTGGATCACTTGATAATCAATCACCCTGTTCTGTTCATTCCCTCTGAAGCACCTAGCACTGACTGTTGTCAGATGACAGGCTACTGGGCTACATGAACTGTTGGTCTGACCCAAGGTGGCCATTCTTATGTTCTTACTTTAGCCTCTTCAGCAGGTCCTAGAATTTCACCAAGGCTTTGCTGTTGCTGGGGTTTTTCTCCCCTCTACAATGCTGTGTTGTAGGAAGAGTACTTTGCCTTCCTTTGTAGTCATTCTTTAATGTTCTGCCATGGAAAAGCAGGCTCAAGATAATTGCTTGAAGAAAATGCACTGCTTGATCTAGAATAGCGTCTTGGCTGATAGAAGAGGATTAAAACCCTAAAGTCCAAAGTGTTCGGAAGGTAAAAAAAGAAGCAGTTCTTCTCTTTGGGAAAATTTGCCTTTATGTATGAGGAGGTTTTAAGAAAAATCTTTCTCATATGTCTTCTGTGGCCGACTCAGCCGTACAAATAAACATACTATACTAAATAGCACTGCACTGTATCAGCCCCAAAACATCACAAAACACTTTACAGAATTAAGTAATACAGCTGGCTACAATTTAAGGCCTGATTCTGCAAAAGTATCCAGTTGGTGGGCCCTTAGCCATGATGCAAGAATCTCATTGAAGTCAGTAGCTCTGTGATGGGCAGACCCTCATGTGTGTACAAATAACTTCTGAAAGCTCAGGAACTAAAACAGGCAGAGAGGGGCAACTTGAGAGGGAAAGGAGAGAAGCTGGTTTTAAATGCCATTGTAGGGCTTTTGGGGCAGATTGGGTGAGGGTCACTCTTACAGAAATCTCTATGAGGGTATAAAAGGGCAGTGTGTACTGCTACGGCTCCCATCCCCCATGGATGATATCTCAGGCTTTATGCTGGACTCACTCTTGCCTCTTAACATTGACTCTCATTATTAATTGACTAGTCACTGTAGTTGATTGGTGTATATGGAAATGTAGAGGGCTTGATGTACAGTTATATATCTGAAACTAGAAGAGTCATGGGCTGAGCTTTTGAAATCTGCCTAAAGAATTTGGATGCTCAATTGAAAGCTGGGCATCCAGATTCTATAGGCAGCTTTCAGGATCTTAGCCATGGGCTCCAACTCTTAAGCTTTCCTAGCTATGGTAATATTGGTCAGGGTTATTTCTGTGTTGTGTAGAACTTTCTTTAGCATTTCTAAAGTATACTTTTAGGACAAATTTGAATTTAAACACATTTTAATCTGCCAGACAGTTCAAAAATACTTTTTTTTCCCTCTTCTAGTGTGTTTCTTTTTAAAAACTTAGATGTTAACTGTTTTGTAACAGTTGATAGCAATGATTTGTTCTGCAACATCTTGTTTCCCCCTTTTGATAAACTATTTCTGGCTGCAATTTTAATGAACCTGAAGTGGTGAGATAGATAAAGAGAGCCATATGCTGCCATCATTCGTATGCAGAATTCCTGCTGACTTCGTTCTGCATACAGATCTCCTGATGACTGATGCAGTGGCTAGATATGAAAATGTTAACATGTTTGTGTATGTTTAATTCATGCACTTTACTGTAAGTTACCAGACATTTATTTTAGAATGGTAACATTAAATATTTGCAGTAATCTTAATAAAGAATTAGTGGGGAAAACAATGATTTTTGTTTTTAAAAAAGGTTATTAAATTATGCTTGATAAATAAGAGACTAGAGGAAGGTGGTGAGGCTGTCAGCAGTTTTGCCAGACGCAAGCATCCAGAAGTCATTAGTCAGATCTCCATCTCCAAATTCATGAGATATGATTGAAAATAATGAGATTTTAAAAATAATAAATTTAGGCTAAAACATTTTATAAACATGAAAATCCCATCTTTCATGAATCTGATGACTCCGGGAGCTGGGGCTTTAAGAAGAACAACCAATAGAACGTGACTCGTGATAAAATTATAGGGTTTGGCAACAGTGACATAGATACATCTGTGATGAGTTCACTGTAAATATTTAATCTGTGTCCTGTGAAGTCAGTGACCTCTCATTGACTTTGGAGGGGACTAGGATTTTATTCTAAAACAGTTCCTCTCAACTTTTCCAGACTATTGTACCCCTTTCAGGAGCCTGAATTGTATTGTGTATCCAGTTTTCATCTCACTTAAAAACTATTTGCTTACAAAATCAGATATAAAAATACAAAAGTGTCACATAGCACAGTATTACTGAAAAATTGCTTGCTTTCTCATTTTTCCATATAATTATAAAATATATCAATTGGAATATAAATATTGTACTTACATTTCAGTGTATGGTATATGGAGTCATATAAACTAGTCATTGTCTGTATGAAATTTTAGTTTGTACTGACTTCTCTAGTGCTTTTTACATAACCTATGTAAAAGTAGGTAAATATCTGGATGAGTTGATGTACCCCCTGGAAGACCTTTGTGCTCCTGGCAGAGAACTACTGCTCTAAAGAGGTTAATCCCAGATGTTACTGAGTAAATATGCTGTCCCTTTACAACAGTATAAAAAGGAGAGGCTTTTAGTAACATGGAATATGAAAGTGGAGCTAAACATCTGACCTAAATAAATGACAAGATGTCTATTCTTTGTGCTATATACAGTTTGTAAAGAAAGGTTGTGAAAATGGAGGAGAGGAGTGAGAACCTGCCAGCAGCATTGAGGGCAAGAATAGCTAACATTGAAAAAGCAGACATACTACGTACATTATTTATGATGGTACAGGCTGCTCTTTGCAGTGTAACCAACTCACTCTGTGTGGAGTGGTATGTCCAGCCTCCTTATTGCCACCAGACTACTGCACTGGGCAGCACAGAATGGGGAGGAGGTGAACATCCCTCAGTGCTGAAGGAACAGGTTCAGGACTATTTAGAAAGATTGGACACACACAAGGCCATGGGGCCAGATGCAGTGCATCTGAGGGTGCTGAGGGAATTGGCTGATGTGATTTCAGAGCCATTGGCTATTATCTTTGAAAGCTCGTGGCAAAGGGGGAGGTCCCTGATGACTGGAAAAAGGCAAACATAGTGCCCATCTTCAAGAAAGGGAAGAGGATCCAGGGAACTACAGACCGGTCAGCATCACCTCAATCCCTGGAAAAATCATGGAGCAGGTCCTCAAGGAATCCATTGTAAGGCACTTGAAAGAGAGGAAGAAGGCTAATAGCATATTGGGCAGCATTAGTAGGAGCATTGCCACCAGATCGAGGGAAGTGATTATTTCCCTCTACTCGGCATTGGTGATGCCGCATTTGGAGTATTGTGTCCAGTTTTGGGCCTCCACTACAAAAAGGATGTGGACAAGTTGGAGAGAGTCCAGCGGAGGGCAACAAAAATCATTAGGAGGCTGGAGCACAAGACTTATGAAGAGAGGCTGAGGGAACTAGGCTTGTTTAGTCTGCAAAAGAGAAGAATGAGGGGGGATTTGATAGCAGCCTTTAACTACCTGAAAGGGGGTTCCAGGGAGGATGGAGCTAGGCTGTTCTCAATGGTGGTAGATGACAGAACAAGGAGCAATGGTCTCAAGTTGCAGTGGGGGAGGTCTGGGTTGGATATTAGGAAAATGTTTTTCACTAGGAGGGTGGTAAAGCACTGGAATGGGTTACCTAGGGAGGTGGTGGAATCTTCATCTTCAGAAGTTTTTAAGCTGTGGCTTGACAAAGCCTGGCTGGGATGATTTAGTTGGGGATGGTCCTGCCTCGAGCAGGGGGTTGGACTAGATGACCTCCTGAGGTCCCTTCCAACTCTAATATTCTATGATTCTGTGATTCTAAAAGGGTCCCTGTCCTCCCGAAGGTCAGGGACTGCAGTTGTAATAGACCATGCAAGAAAAGGGAGGCTCCTTGTTATCTTTTCTGATCTACATGTGACCAGTCTGATCCACAATGACCAAACAACAGCCCAATTAGATTTTAGTAGACAGTGCAGTTTCTTTTCTTTTTTTTTAATTTGCTTACAGTATGAAACAGAGTGTAGTTGTTGTCTACATGGATGTGTGATTATGGTTTTAAGTGAAAAAGTTAATGGTGGGTGTCTGAAGATAGCTAGGAATTAAGTCATATTCTGATACATGCTTCATGCTGAACTTAAATCTTCTCTAGGAATTGCTGTGTTCAAGGTACTCTGGGAGCTCAAAGAGTCAGTGAAATATAAAATTTAAAAAATGCAGTTCTTTTAAAACAGGGCCAGCACAAAATTAAGTTGGCAGCTTGGAGTATCTTGACTAGTTCTGGAGTTCTCAAACGAAATAGGTCAGCATCAATGACAAATGAGCAATTGTGGTATTAATTTATTTGGTTAGTACTGACAGCATGCTTAATGCTGTACAGAAAACGCAAATAGCAAAAGCCTCTGCCCTATAGAGATTAAAATCTTTAATTAGAGATGGGATACACTGGGAAATCCAGAGGTGGGGCTAATGAAGAGTGTTGTTGTTACTGTCTCAAAATTATAATAAACTCTCTTGTGGACATTGTAGAAAATGTTGCTATTTCCGAGAGATTTGTGTGAGTTCCTTCTAGTAGGAGCAAAGTCTATAAATAGTGGTATTTAAATAACCATAACAACAAAAAACATCTTTTATAAGGGAGAGCCTACTGGATCCTTAGCTTAAGTCAGGGTTTGTCAAACTGGGGGTTGGGACCCCTCAAGGGGTTGCAAGGTTATTATGGGGGTTCGCAAACTGTCAGCCCCCATGCATGTCGTGGCTGTGGCTATCAGCCCCATGCATGGCTGACAGCCAGAGTCCTTCAGAGCAGTGTGGCCAGAGAACAGCAGCTGCTGGCCGGGTGCTCTGAAGGTAGCACCGCCCCCAGCAGCAGTGCAGAAGTAAGGGTGGCATGGCATGGGGGGGGGACTGGCATGGCATGGGAGGGGTCAGTCACGTTTTTGGGGGGGTTGTCACAGCCTGAAATATTTTCAAAGGGGCTCTGAGAAAAAAATTTGAGAACCCTTGGCTTAAATAATACAGTAACAATTACATGGATCTGCCTAAGTGTTGCAGAGGGCAGAATATGGTCTGGCCCACTTTGAGGAATTAAATTAGGAAATTTAAGTCCTAGCATAGAAATACAATAGAAAGGAAAATGTGTGATTTGTATGCTGGCAAGGCACCATATTCTATAGAATTCTTCTAGATTGACTTGGGTGTTTCAAAGAAATTTAATTAGGGGCTTTTAAAACAGAAATGTATTACAGATGGGATAATGTGTTTTGTACCTTTAATCTAGAGCTCAAGGCTTGACAATAGATAAAATGCTTGCTTTTTATTAGGAACTGTTGATGCTTATCTTCAGAGATTGAAATATTTGAAAAACATCCTTTGTTTTGTAAACAAATTGTTACTTCTGTATCATGTTTCTTCCATTATTATTTATTTATTGGGACACCTTCTAGAAAACTGGATCATTTGAAAGCATTCATCCTGTTCTTGTTTGTTCTCTTTTCTTCCACTTACTATCCATGTCAAATGCTATGTAGATGGGTTCTGTGCAGTTTGAAAGCAAAAAAATCTGTTTGTATTTTTATGTCTTGTAGAAAAATAGACTTAATATTATGTTGTGCTGTGTATGGTATCCACTTTTATTGCTGGTAATGACATCTGAGGCTCAGTCTGAGAGTCAAATTCAAGGATGACAAAAACGATGGTAGTAATGGGCGTTGTTTGCATAGCAAATTGTTTGAAAAGATGGGTTTGTAGAAGAAAAGCAACCACTAGTGATAAATCAGCATGTCACTTTTTACATATTTCTACACCCTCCTGTCATTTGGTTTAAAACTTTTTGCCCCTCTATATGTAAATTGCACTGACAATTTAATAATGTGTTTATATCCCCATATACCTGACTTAAATTTGGCCCTAAGATTCAGTGCCTTTCCTCTCTTAACAGGGGGCATATTGTACCCAGGTCTTCAGCCTTATGTTCTAAAGTCACCATTCTGGTCCTCCAAAGATTTACAGAGTTCTACAAGAAAAAGAGAGAAAAAGAAAAAAAGAAAAAGAGAGAAGTTGGGGACCTTGTATTTTCAGTATGTGTTTTTTAAACAAAGTAAAAAATCTCAAACACTTTTGGAGGGAGAAAAACATTTTTAAGGTGGTCCTTCTAAATAAAAAAGGAATGAATACATTTTTAAATATATGAACCAAGAAATATAACAGAAAGCTTGTGTTAATTGTTGAACATTGGCTTCAATATCAGTTCTTGGATTTCAGATCTGAGATACCAGGACGGGGTCAGTCCTTTTCTACTGTTCCAGCAGTAGGCAAGATTATATAGTATGGCAGAGATACGCAAAATAATGGAGCTAGTTGATGGCATATCTTGATTTAAAAAAACCCCAGTTCATCAGCCTTGGAAAAGATGAGTGCTCTCTGGTATCCCAGGAGATCATTCTGCTAGGCTGAGTGAGTCACTTATGTGGACAGTAGCATGTGGTGAATGAATCATCAGGTGCTGAACAAATTAACCGTTCAATAGGACATATGCAAGATAATATTATTTTCTTTCAAAATCATTTTGTACCTACCCAAAGAAGGAGTGTCATTTATTCTCCTTTCATTTACTCTCGTTTCTTTGGAAGCACTGTTTAGTATAACTTTCCATTCAGTCCTCCCTAGTGGACATCAAAGTCTAAGACCCCAATAGTTATTCTTTTGCTGAAATTTAAAGGCCTTTCTTCTTGGTAGAAATTAACATCTGATCCCATTAGTCTACAGAATTGGCCAGGCCCTATGATAAGGAACTGGGCTGTATCCTTTTATACAAAAGTTGTGTATATCCTGATGTTGGCAGTTCTGTAGCCACGGTTCTTTGCATCTGTGACTCTTGGCCTAATTGTGGGTTTTTTTTGTTCTTTAGTCCTGGTTCTAAATGGAATATATACATACTGATAGTTTAATGCCTAGTTGAATAGACTGAAATTGTTGGCATATAAATGTTAGACAGCTCAGAAGAAATCCAATATCAAGGGAAGGGTTTGCAGACCTGGAGAGATGTTACGGCCATGTCCCAAGATCTGCTAAGAGATCTTTGTCTATAGGGATGCTCCATCTGCTTGGCCACACTACTCCCTAGGAGCTCTGTCCTCCTCTCTGGGTAATATCATGGTGCACGGGGAAACTGTGATGCTGTTAGTTGACTACCTGTCTTTCCCCCTACATTCTGGAGGCACTCAGCTGGAGAGTTAATGCCATTGGAATTTTCTATAGAAATTTGAGTGGTTGCTGCCACTTATTTAACTGCCCATTTCTCTTCCACTCCTAAAATGACATGATGTTTACATGAAGGGACATCTGTGAAGTTGAATATAGTTAGAGGAAGGGAGGTAGCGGGGATGATGCCTACTCAGCTCTGCTTTCTATTTCTGTGATTACTGGTGGAACTTCGTCAGTTTTAGCATGTGACATTTGAGCCCTTCATGCTTAATTTGTTACTTTGGCTATTAAGTCACTTTAGCTGCCATGGAGAATCTGAGCTATAGCTCCACAACTTTGTGTTTTGTGGTGGCTGCCCTCAGTCCCTACTGTGTCA
This sequence comes from Emydura macquarii macquarii, assembly GCF_026122565.2. NCBI lineage: Eukaryota > Metazoa > Chordata > Testudines > Chelidae > Emydura > Emydura macquarii. The sequence continues at coordinate 4,669,900 of NW_027133607.1, read as the reverse complement.
AGAAACTAAACTGGTTTACACAGGTGTTTGCAGGATAGAATGAATCTCACCCCTTCTGGCCTATGTATTATAGTGCCAGCACAAGGAGCATGTTTCCTTCCCCTTAAATGCCCAGGTTAATACATATAACAGAAAGAAAAAGGGGTGTGGTCAGAGGAGAGTCGGCATGGCTGGAGGTGGATCACCTTACTCCCAATTCTGGAGTTGAAATTGATGTGTAGCATTTTGTTCAGCCCTTTGTTGTGTATACAACCTTAACTATAGGCATTGCTGTTAGTTCAACCGACAATAGATGAGTTTGCTCAGGAGGAACTGTAGCTTTAAAGTTGTGAGCAGAGTGGGGAGCAGTGTCACTGCTTATCTTCCCTAGTTTTTGACCAGTGCAAGATTGAGCCCGAAGAATGATGAAAATAAACTGAATTAATAGCATCACACATGTACTATAATGAGCAAAGCCACCTGAAACCAGAAGATCAGTATAGCTGGTAGCCTGTATTGTGCCCACTGAGGCTATGCATGCAAGGGATCTTCCTCACATGGATCTTCTCATGCCCTTGGGTGAGCTGTATCCTGGGCATCATCATCTCATTCTCTGTCCCACATCCATACGACACAGCCATGTTTTGGGGAGTGGCAGGCCCGGGCACTACAATTGTCCCCACAGGTTTATATTTATTTAGCGTTGTCATCTGGTCTTGAAGTTGTACTATCCAGTGTTGACCCAGCTTTTTATGATGCTGCTTAAATTTCATATGTTACTGTAGTTGGCCAAGAGCCAGCTACCCAAAGAGGAGTTCACTGAACCATTCATAAAATAACTTTCTTAGGAGAAATAAATGTGATTTTTTTCTAATAATACCTTGTCCTTCCAATAATTCCTTCTATCCAAAGATTTGAAAGCATTTCACATACATTAATGACTTCATCCACACAACTTTACTAGGAGATAAGGAAGGATTGTTTATCCTCGTTGACAGATGGGTGCTGAGACAGATTAAGACCAGACTTCCAAAACTCCTGAGCTCCTATTTACATGCTGAAATAAGTGGACATATTTTCAGAAGAGCTCAGCACATCCTGGCATAACTAATACATAGTTCATTTATAATTCTGGCCATAATTCAGGTGCCTAAACGGGAAGGAAACTTCTCAAAATCCGGTCCCAGTTGTGGGTGTCGAGCTGTCAGATCTGGCCCTGAGCCCTTTTGAAAATCTTTTGCTAAGTGACTTACCCATAAGATCATGCACCAAATCTGTAGCATAGCCAAGAATAGAGACTCTGAGTCTTGAACTTTAACCATTAATCCATGTTTCCTTTAGCAAAGCAAATCCATCAAAAAACCTGTTCAGTAGGAAAGGGCAGAAAAGCTAAACTGGTTTATTATGATTAAGAATGGGGTGAAAATAATAGTGATAAACACTGACAAGTTCACTAATTGTGATTAAAAAGATAAGGATGAGGTGGGAAATAAGATGAAAATTTTACTATTTTTGTACAGAGAAACCTCTCACCGTCTTCAGTGGGCTACCTGCACGGTGGCAAAAGGGCTTGAATATTTATCCCAAGAAAAAACATTCAGGGAGGGGCAGGGGGAAAGGAAAAAGGAGTATAAAGAATTGAATGCTTCAGAACCTCAGCTTTGTCATGAGGCTGTCTGTAGAACGTGCCTTTCAAAATGGCTGCAGGGGGATAGTGGAATTTTGCATAGCACATGGCTGGCAGTCCAGCGGCTGCACATGAAATCATATATATGTCACATAAATGTGTGTGTGTGTGCGTGTATGTTTTTGTTTATTCATTCTCTAGCTGAATGAGGGCTACTCTGTGACTGTTCTTGACTTTTTGTTGTTAAAGCTGGCCAATTTTTTAGCTTCGGCCTCATCTAATTTTATTTTTTTGGTTTCAGTTCATGTGGATTTGCACCACCCGAACTCTCATTGAGTTTCAGGTTTGACTAAATCTGAAAGCTCCAGAGCAAAAACACATAGCTTCAACTACTGGTTTTGAGTTGGAAATAATCATAAATTCCACCCTGGAACCTGTGGTGAGGCTGAGGGCTTCAGTGGAAACTCACACCAGATCTGCTTGAAGTGCTGGTGACCCTTTCATTGACCTTGAGCTAAGTTTTGAATTTGTAATAAACCCTGAGCTCAGGAAACTGTCCTGCATTTGCATATCATTATTAAAGCGTATAATGGGTTTTCTTTAAAGTCTTTCAGAAAAAAGATATCAGTGATTACAGATACAGACCCTAGTCTGTTTACTTAGACAAAATATCCATTGAAGTCAATGAAAACTTTGTCTGAGTAAGGACTACAAGGTTGGACTCATGGCTAAGTAGTCTTTCTCTTAGATTTCAGTCATTTAAGCTCATCTGAAGGGTTCTGAGATCATTGACTTTTTAATATTTGCAAGAAAAGCTGCTCTCTTGACCCTGCAGTATCCTTATGGATTTAGATTGCATAGGGTGAAAGGGAAACACTAGAAGTTTGATTTTTAAAAACAAAACAAAAAACCCACCTGCATTTTTCACTCTCTCCCTTCCCAGACATCTCACTCAGTCAAGTTCACATCATGGTTGCAAGGCAAGAATGACCACAAATTAGGGTTAACAATTAGGATAAACCTAGCAAATTTGACATTTTACAGCAATTTAATGAAAAAGACCTTCTGGATTTTTCAGCAAATAAATGTGTAACATCCACAGGGTGGGGGCTTTGCAGCTCTTCTTGTGTTCTTTGCGTAGAAAAAGTTTCTTTATTTTGCCCTTCATACTTGCACTGCACTAACAGTAGATTGCCACTTATGGTATTTTGATAATCATCCAGTATCTATGTACTCTTTCACACTAAAAAAAATAAGGCTCATTATTCTTCCTCAGCAAAGGAATTCATCAGCAAGGAAAGTTGCAGTGCAGTGATCTTGCTTCTTATTAAATGTCACATGGGAAAAGTCCAAAGACTCTTGTTCTGCTAGATTGTTTTGGCTTTTATTCTGCAAGTCCTTGTGCAGGGCATAGCAGGTCACAAGCAGTGGCAGGCTACATGTGGGTGCAAGTTCTGTGTGCCAAGTGGTTGTAAATCTCTAGTTCTCTGCACCAGCTGTCAAACTGTCCACACTGCAGTGTGTGTACCCTCATCCTGGCTTGTATGCATGTGTTCACGTGTTAGCCAAGCTTGCCTTGAGGGTACGTCTACATTGGAATAAAACACAAATGGCTGACCCGGGTCATCTGGCTCAGGCTGTGGGGCCAAAATGTCAGTGTATACATTCAGGCTGAAGCTGGAGCCTGGGCACTGGGACCTTCCTCCCTCATGTGATCTTAGAGCCTGGACTCCAGTCTGAGCCCGAATGTGTAGACTGCAGTTTTATAGCCTCACAGTCCGAGCCAGCTGACCTGGGTCAGCCGCATGTGTATATTGCAGCTTTGGCAAACCCAGAGTCCACACTGCACATGCATACCCAGTATCCTTGTGTTCACACTGGCCCTGCACTACACCTGTTTAGCACTAGGACTTCTGGGGGCATATCCCAGGGTTCTTAGTGCCTGACCAACTAGAGCAGCTGTAGGAATTGGTTTGTGGTGTATTGTTGGGAGAACGTGTCAGTCCTTCCTGGACTCTGCTGCAGAAGTGGTTTTAGCCTGTCATATTTAGCTCAGACAGTTCCAGCTCTGCACACTCCTCAATTCTGTCTGTTCCAACCAGGAGACAGCCATGGATCCACTGGACGAGCTGCTCTTGCTTGCAGGTTAATAGTTTACACAGCAGAGTAGACCTTCAGTGAGTGAGCCAGTGGATGGCACTTCAGCACTTGCTGAGACTCAGAACATGGTAGGGATTCTGAGGGGTACTCAAGGAGGACCAGGGGTGTGTGTGGGGAACAGGTGTGTCTAAAAGTAGCATTAAGGAGTATTCTCTCTCTTATGAGCTGCCTTAGGAGGTATGTGCCTTCCCTCTTAATCCTCACTGCTGCTACTAGGCAAGAGTAGGCAGCCAGCCAGACAGTAGCACTTCCAAGAATAAAAATCATTTAGGGCTTGAATATGTGCCCCCTGAAGTCTATGGCAAATGCCTTTGCACTGATACATGATAAGTGCAGTGATACGTGATCAGGCTTTTATACAGACCATTTAATCTGTAAAACTTAAGGTGATTTACAAAGGAGGGTATGGTTCATTATCCTTACTTCACAGATGAGGAAACTGGCACATCCCACAGTAAATTGATGACAATGTTAGGAATAGAATTCCAGCATCCTGACTCCCAGTGCTGTACTCTAGCCACTAAGCCATGCCATCTCTTAGTGCAGATTGCCTTGTGCTCCAGGTCCTGTCAATCACTTTTATATGCAGCATACTGCATATGCAGAATGCAGGATCAAGCCTGTAATATGTTTTTTTAAAAAAGACTGTTATTGAAAAGAAAGTTGCTCTGTTATTCAGAGTTATTGAATGCTATGTTACTCAGTATAATTCAATAAATGTTGCTTTGTATCAGCTTCTGTCCCCTTTCCATTATCCCATTTCTAAATGTAGTGTGATGTTTATAAGGATATATCAGTGTTTAGTTCCTTTACTTGCGCATACTAAAACACCGCAGTATATCCTGAGAGTACCAGCCTCAAGAGAAAAGTCAGACTTCCCCGATGAGTGACCCAAGTTTAAACCTTTAAGAACTGGAAACCAAAGTCAATATACAGACAAATCATGATGAATATTATTATACATCTAATACAATCTATCATGTATTCTGCCTAGTATGTATTTACTACTAATAGTCATTCGATTTATTATTCTATTAGTGCAATAAATTATTAGTGGAACTCTAATTCATCTGCCTTGTCATTTCTGGAAAGAAAACTGAATTGTTTCATGTAATAAAAGCAACTTTCTGAGTGCACAAACACACGATTTTCTGAAGTTACAATTTCCCTTGAATTTTTTATCATGAGTAGCCCAGGCTGCCTAATAGACTGTTGTTGTAAGTCACTAAGTGCCTGTAAATCTGACAGACTTGAGTGGCTCCATATGAAAATAACATTTTCTAGATTTTATTTATAATAGGGACCTGACTGCTAAACTTTGACTGACTTCTGTGGAAGTCACCTAAATGGAAAAACTGCCTGACCTGGTTTGATACCAGGCATTAGGTTTCAGAGTGATAAGTAAATTAATGCAGAGCAATCCAAAATAACTCTACTAAATGTTTTAAAAGCTGTTGATTGTATCCTTTTTGTAAGACCTGTTAAACTCTGGAAATCTTTACTCAGTTTTTACTCCAGCCATTGTTTTGTTTTTTGTCCGAGTAAGAGCAGGGTAAATTGTGGGTAAAGATGTTAACATTAGACCCTATAGGATTTATTGCCACATTGCACACTTCTATACCAGGTGCTCGGTAGATGTAAGTTAAAGATTTGTTTAAAAAGGGTTGGAGAGAGAGGATGTGAGTGAATGTATAGCTGAAACTAGTCATTGTAGGAATATGAAATTTGATCTTGCTGTGTTTGATATGTGGCTGATGCTCTGTTGTTTGTATGGGCATGATTCTAGGGCATAAAGAATGGTGCATTGCAGAGATGGGTTCATCTGTTTAAAGTGAGTACCCCTGGAGCACCCCCTGTTGACCCATTGTGGAACCAAGGTGTACCTGACTCAGTTTCCCCTAATGGGTTTTCAGTGAGGCTTTTATAAAGGGAACAGTGTCCTTTCTGGGAGTCTGATTTATTAACCAAAGGCTGAACATGGTATGCAAGCAAGTCTTTATCCCAGCGTTGTGATGGGGTGGGAAGGTAGGTGGTCCAACCCTGTAAGTCCTTACTCAGACAAAGTTTTCATTGACTTCAATGGGTATTTTGTCTAAAATTAATCTATGCAAAAATCTAGGTCAAGAAGTGAGAAAACCAAATAACTCATTCAATGAAACATTATACAGAATTATATTTAATGTTTGAGGGGTTTCTGTAGCGCTCATTGCTATAGTATCTAAATGAGGCACAAGTAAGTTAGATATGCCCCAGGGGACAGTTAGATTGTTTAGCTTTGGTTTCTTAACATGCAGTATACACATGCCCTTCTTTGTAAAGATGCACTCCAATATATGATGTGTTTAAAGGTCTCTGTCATGAGTGCCTGTCCCCCATTTTTTTGGAAATGAAGAACTCTGTTAGTGGTTAGAACAGTCAAGTTGCCAGTCTGGATGCATGTTATTGTATTATTGCCTCCAAAAACTCATTTCTTTAACCTGTGTTTGTATCGTGCTTTTTTAAAAAGTGTTACAATTTTGTGTGTGCTTGTGGATCTGAATCTTTGTTAAGTGTTTAAAGTTCCAGAGCATTTTTTGCTTCTCTCTAAAGCAAGGAAATATAAAATGTTCATAAAGGGACAGTGTCGAGATTTACAAGTCCCATACAGAATCCCCTGCACTTAAAAAAAAGAAAACATTTTCTTTATTTTCTGGAACATCCTGACAGGAAAAAATTAAGTCCTGTATAACTAGGTTTATGACATGTTAAAATCCCAGCTATCCTAAGGCATCAGGATTGTCATAATCTTAACTAACATGTGTCATGACTGTGTTCCTCTTGATCTGCTGCTCACAAACAGAGAAGAATTGGTAGGGGAAGTAGACATGGATGGCAGCCTGAATAGCAGCGACCATGAGATGGTTGAGTTCAGGATCCTGACAAAAGGAAGAAAGGAGAGAAGCAGAATACGGACCCTGGACTTCAGAAAAGCAGATTTTGACTCTCTCAGGAAAATGTGGACAGGATCCCCTGTCCCTCCCCTGGGAGGTTAATATGACGGGAAAAGGGGTCCAGGAGAGTTGGCTGTATTTTAAAGAAACCTTATTGAATGTGCAGGAACAAACCATCCCAATGCGCAGAAAGAATATCAAGTATGGCCGGTGACCAGCTTGGCTTAACAGAGAAATCTTGGGTGAGCTTAAACACAAAAAGAAAGTTTACAAGTGAAAGCGTGGACAGATGACTAGGGAGGAGTATAAAAATATTGCTCGAGCATGCAGGGGTGAAATCAGGGAGGGCAAAGCACAACTGGAGTTGCAGCTAGCAAGGGACGTGAAGGGGAACAAGAAGAGTTTATACAGGTATGTTAGCATCAAGAAGAAGAGAGGAAAGTGTGGGCCCTTTACTGAATAGGGGAGGCAACCTAGTGACCAATGATGTGGAAAAAGCTGAAGTACTCAATGCTTTTTTGCCTCTGTCTTCACAGACAAGGTCAGCTCCCAGATTACTGAACTGGACAGCACAGTAGGGGGAGGAGGTGAGCAGACCTCAGTGGTGAAAGAACAAGTTCAGGACTATTTAGAAAAGCTGGACATGCACAAGTTGATGGGGTTGGATGCAGTGCATCCTAGGATGCTGAGGGAGTTGGCTGATGTGAATGCAGAGCCATTAGCCATTATTTTTGAAAATTCGTGGCGATCGGGGGAGGTCCCAGATGATTGGAAAAAGTCATGTATAGTGCCCATCTCCAAAAAAGGGAAGAAAGAGGATCTGGGGAACTACAGACCAGTCAGCCTCACCTCAGTCCCTGGAAAAATGATGAAGCATTTCCTCAAGGATTCCATTTTGAAGCACTTGAAGGAGAGGAAAGTGATCAGGAACATTCAGCATGGATTCACCCAAGGGCAAGTCATGCCTGACCAACCTGATTGTCTTCTGTGATGAGATGACTGGTTTTGTGGATGTGGGGAAAGCAGTGGACGTGATATACCTTGACTTTAGCAAAGCTTTTGATATGGTCTCCCACAGTATTCTTGCCAGCAAGATAAAGAAGTATGGGTTGGAAGAATGGACTATAAGGTGGATAGAAAGCTGGCTAGATCAGCGGGCTCCACAAGTAGTGATCAACGAATGGCTCGCTGTTTAGCTGACAGCCGGTATCAAGCAGAGTGCCCCAAGGATCAGTCCTGGGACTGGTTTTGTTCAACATCTTCATTAATGATCTGGATGATGGGTGGATTGCACTCTCAGCAAATTCGCAGATGACAGTAAGTTGGGGGGAGTGGTAGATATGCTGGAGGGTATGGATGGATACAGAGTGAGCTAGACAAATTGGAGGATTGGGCCAAAAGAAATCTGATGAGGTTCAAGAAGGACAAATGCAGAGTCCTGCTCTTAGGATGGAAGAAGCCCATGTACTGCTACATAACTGGGGACCAACTGGCTAAGCAGCAGTTTTGCAGAAAAGGATCTGGGGGTTATAGTGGACAAGAAGCTGGATGTGAGTCAACAATGTGTGCTTGTTGTCAAGTAGATTAATAGTACATTGGGCTGCATTAGTAGGAACATTGCCAACAGATCGAGGGAGATGATTATTTCCCTCTATTCGGCACTGGTGAGGCCACATCTGGAGTATTTTGTCCAGTTTTGGGTCCCCCACTGCAGAAAGGATGTGGACAAATTGGAGAGAGTCCAGCGGAGGACAATGAAAATGATTAGGGGGCTGGAGCACGTGACTTAGGAGGAGAGGCTGAGAGAAATAGGCTTATTTAGTCTGCAGAAGAGAAGACTTGGGGGAAGGGAGGGGATTTGATAGCAGCCTTCCTGCTGCTGAAGGGGGGTTCCCGGGAGGATGGAGCTAAGACTGTTCTCAGTGGTGGCAGATGACAGAACAAGGAGCAATGGTCTCAAGTTGCAGTGGGGGAAGCCTGGGTTGGATATTAGGAAAACCTTTTTCACTAGGAGGGTGGTAAAGCACTGGAATGGATTACCTGAGGAGGTGGTGGAATCTCTATCCTTAGAGGTTTTTAAACTGCGGCTTGACAAAGCCCTGGCTGGGATGATTTACTTGGGATTGGTCCTGCTTTGAGCAGGGATTTGGACGAGGACCTCCTGAGGTCCCTTTCAGCTGTAACCTTCTATGATTTTATGTGCACATGAAGAAAGCCTGCAAAGCTACCTGTTCCTTCTGCTATTTCTGCTGGCTTATCCATAGTGAGAGTTAGTGTGAGGAATAGAAATGCCAAAAATCTTGACCCTCTAAAGCACTCGGAGACAATTCTTATAGATTTCTATCCCATGCCTGATCAAACACTTGCATAACAGGCTACATATTCATTGCCTAGGGCAACGGTTCTCAAACTGGGGGTTGCAACGTGGGGGTGGGGGGAGAGCTATTTGTGAGCTATTTGTCAGAAGCCCCAACCTGGCCAGGAGGCGGGTTCTGAGAAGACCCATCCCCAGGTAGCCCTGATCCTGGCTGCTGATTACCGTCACAGTTTGTGACCGGTATCAGTTTCTGCAGCCCAGACTGCCATCGGTGGTGAGGCTGTATTTGAGCCAGTAGCCCGGCCAGGTGCAGGGCTATGAATGACCTCTCCGGCTGCCCTGCTCTGCCTTCAAAGAAAGGGCACCAAATAGAAGTTTGCCCAGGGCGCCATTTTCCTGTGGCCAGCCCAGGGAGTCCTGGACTGAGACAACAACAATTAGAACGCTTGATTTGAAGAAGTACTCCATTATTTAACAATCAGAGACATAGTACATACTTTGTCCTGAAAATAATGACCACTTCTACTGTTAAAACAGCTAAAAGCCAAAAGTATCTGGAGTCTTAAATAAAACACGGTTTTACCAACATGGTTATCTCTGGTATTGAAAAACTACAATGTGTCATTTGTTGCAAAGTTTTGTCTGCTGAATTGATGAAACCGTGCAAACTGCAGCAACAACTTGAAACTAGACATCTTGAGCATAAAAATCAAAACATGGATTTTTTTAAACGCAGAGAAAAAGCAACAAAGAAAGCCAGGTTTGATGCAGATGGAAGTTTCCAACAGCAAACGTCCTCAGCTGTGGAGGCCTCTTACACTGTGTCACTACGAATTGCCTGTACCAAAAAGCCGGATATGATAGGTGAGGAGCTTATTCTGCCAGTGTGCAAAGATACTGTGTCACTTATGCTTGGCAATGATACTGCCAAAAAGCTTAATGTTCTTTCCATGACAAATGATACTGTGAAATGCAGAATATGTGAGATGTCTGAAGATATCAAAAAATAAGTTGTGCACAAAATTAACATTTTGCTTTCAGTATGTTCAGCCTGCAACTTGATGAAACTACTACTGACGTTACTAACTGCGCACAATTGATAGTGTTTGTGTGGTATGTTAATACTGGGGATGTTAAGGATGTGTTCTTATTTTGTGAACAACTTGAAACAACGCTTACAGCACAGGCCATTTTCAATAAGGTGAATGCCTTTTTTGAAAGCAATAGCATTGAGTGGAGGAATATGTACCGACGGTGTTCCAACTATGATGGATGCACGGTCTGGCTTTCAGCAGAAGGTAAAGTGCATATCACCTAATGTGATTGTTACTCATTGTGGAATCCATCGTCAAGTCCCAGCTGCAAAGCCATTGCCAATGTGCCTGAATGCTGTGATGGATGTTGTTATACAAGCAGTGAACTATATTAAAGTGCATGCTCCGAATAGTCGTCTCTTTTGAGAGCTCTGCAACAAAATGGGTTCCAATGGCTTTCTAGAGGATGTGCATTAAAACGTGTTTTTATACTTCGTGAAGAGATGGCAGAATTTTTCCTGAGAAAGGACAAACGAGCTGAACAAAAAGTTAAGTGACAAGAAATGGCTTCTCTGCTTGGCATACCTAGCTGATATCTCTAATAGCCTTAATGATCTTAATCTGTCACTTCAGGGAGAACGTTCAAAATTAATAGACCTGACTAATAAAATCAGACCTTTGCAGATGAAGTTGGATCTGTGGTGCAGGAAGTTGGAAACAGACCAATATGGCATGTTTCTGACACTTTCCTTATTCAGTGAGGAGGAGGAAGTCAATATTGATAGTGATATTGTCCTAATTTTGGGAGGTGAATTATATTGTTAAATGTCTCTTGGAGCTAGAATTTAAAATTATATAAATACTTAGATCAGGGACTTTTGAGTCTTTCCAAATTCGATTTATTCACAGAGCTACAGATCATAAATTTGTTAGGATTTCAGATGTTCTTTGCCAAGATTTAGACCAAAATTAGGGACCTGCCATGACTGTCTCAGTACCATCCTTTGGCTGGGAATTCAGAACTTTTCAGGCTGGAAAGTGGAGAGGTCACACTGAGAAGACTGCAATCCCTGCATGCCAGAGAACCCAGTAGCAGTGAAGTTCACAGCTCATAAATGCTGAGGGAGGGAGTTGGGTAGTGGGGAGTACCAGGTTGTTGTCAGTGGGTCTAACACACCATTAAACCTGTGCCTTCCTGTACATGAGCCAAGTATAATGGAACCAGTGGGTTTCGGATAGTAAATAGCTGATGAGAGTGTTTCAGGTGAATACTCATAGGAAGATTATTGTTACTTTAACTGGACTCTTTGCCTCTTACATAAATTAAAGTAGACAAACGCACAAAAACACAAATAACCCCCACACCCATTTTGTTATGAACTAAAAACTTTGTAGTTGCTTATTCTGTTCCCGTAAGCAGCAGGTGTTAGTCCAGTGGGCTAACTCAGATCTAAATGTTGTTCTTGCCAGGATTTTCTCCATTTTCTCTTTTTTCTCATCCATTTTGTCAGCAGGCAGTGATGTCCCAGGATACTCTTGTTCTTTCCCCTTCATTACTTAATTTCTTCAATGCCTTGGCAAGCATTTTTAATAGTAAATGTTACAGAAAGTTTCCTGCTGATCAGAGTGATTTTAAAAGAAAGGAACTGAAGGTCTTTATTGTTTAGTATATCTGCATAATTAGCTTTTGCTGCTGTTTTTATTGATATGAGAGAAATCTGGTTTTGGTCCATTTTCATGGCAGATACTACACTCTTTAGGGCTATGTGTCTATTAGCTGCTTCTTTTTCCAGTTTCCTAAACCATTATAAACCTAGTTGATTTTTCTCCATGCTTTCCCAGGGAGTTTGGTTTGTGTTAGAATAGATCAACTAATCTATGAACCTTCAAAAAACCTGATATTAAAATAAGTAATTTTTTTACTGTTCGCCAACTAGCTATTTAGCTTGTTTTTGTTACAACCAATTGGTGTGACAGTATTTGTGGATTCAGACTTGGAAAGAATGTTGGAATTCACGTTGTCCCTTCTTGCATAAGCTACAAAATTCAAAAGCTGTATAGTAAAGTTGCTGGGGAGTACTGCTGTTCAGGTTAAATACTCCAGAAAGTATAATCAAATTGGTGTGAGCAATGTTTCTGTGATTCTTTTTTCTGCATTTCAGTCTCCTCTCTGCATATCAGTTTGTTGCAACTTAGAAACCTCGTTGCCTGTTAAAGGTCTTTCAAACATACTCAAGTTTGGAGGAGGTAGGTATGAATCGTTTTTGAACTAGATGAACTGTGAGACCATGCTTATGGAAATAAAACTGTGCAATGGCAGCGTCTGGTAGTATTCATACTTGTGATTCTGCAATTTGCTGAGCTCCTGGCTAAAATGGAAGTTGAAGATACTCTTTGTTGCTTTATTTGTCTTCTGTAGATATGTATGAAGCACCCAACTCACTGTGGTATTTAAGTGCACTTTGTAGGATTGGCCCTGCTGCTGATAGGAAACCTGTGCTGAAAGAAGATTCTGTTTGGAGAAACCATGCATCCTTATGTGTGTGTTCTTAATACATATACAGGAGCTCTCTATTATTGTATTTTTGCTTATCGAGAGGCTGGTAATCCTCCCCTGTGTGACCTAGCATGCAGTTAAGTTGCACCTGAATGATTCATTTTCTGTTGGAGCAAACACAGGAAGAGTGACTTTTATAGCCTTAAAATTCTGTTGTGTACAGGAAACACATGATATTGGTTCAATTTTCTTATGACCTGCACTCATTATTATGAGACTAACCAGGAGAATAGTAATTCTGTAACTCCTCTCATCCAAAGATCTCAAAGTGGTTTGCAGTCTTTATTTGATGAAGCCTCACAACACCCCTGCGTAGTAGGTAAATAATATTGTACCCATCTTATAAAACGACATTTTGAGGCCCAGAGAGATTAACTGACTCCACAATAAATCAATGGCAGGTCTAGGAATAGAACCCAAGAGTTCTGGCTCCCAGTCACCTGATCTGCAAGTATTTTTAAAAGACTGTGCCCCCAATTTGGAGGCAGCATATTCCAGAGGCTAACTAGGGCACAAAACTGGCCTGGGAATCTATCCACTCTTTCAAAAAAAAAAAAAAAAATTTATACCACAAAGCAGGGAGGAGCTTTTTCATGGACTACTAGAATATTACGGTTGGAAGGGACCTCAAGAGGTCATCTAGTCCCTGCTCTCAAAGCAGGACCAACCACAACTAAATCTAAATTTATCTTTTATCTGTACCTTGTGTAGCCACATCATGTTGATGGAAGAGAGCTCTCCCGCCGACATAAAAAATCCTCCTAAACGAGCGTCGATAGCTATGTTGATGGGATAGGTCCACACAAGCGCTTATGTCGGCAAAACTTACGTTGCTCGGGTATGTTTTTTCACACTCCCGAGTGATAAAAGTTTTGCCGGCATAGGAGCTTTTGTAGATAAAGGCTAAATTGAGTCTATATATTGGAGTTTAGAAAGTCTATTTCAGTGTGAGACTAGCCCAGCTCTCCTACTTTGACAGTTTGGGGCATCTGTGAACTTAGGAATTCCAGTTGGATTTTATGAAGTCTCTGTATGATTATACTCGTAATTGTCTTTCATTGTATAATGTCGTTGTGTCATTCTTCTTATATTAAGGGGAGGGAGTGTGGCAGCAAGATTTGACTGTTGCTGAATGGACGGGCCATTAGCAACTGACCGGCCGTTACCCTGCTGGGATAATGGGAGCTACAGGCAGAGGCATTAACAGTTAAACAGACCTATATATCCAGCCCAGAGAGGGCTGGAAATGGAAAAATGATAGAAGGACAGGAAAGGAGAAGGTGTTAGAAATTGATTTAAAAAGGAAACATGCTGTCTAGCAAGGGAGAGACCAGAACCAGTAAAAAAATAAAACCTCAGGCTTGAAGCTGAGCATGGGAAGCAGGGAATGCAGAAATGCAGACCCACATGAGATTGTATTGTAACCTGGTCTCCCCAAAAAGAGCAGATGTACCAGGGATAAGTCAGGCCTAACTATATCTTGGGGGAAATGCTAAGCTTATGTAAGATAATAGCATGTAGGCCTTTATTATTTTAACTTTTTGCTGTGTTCCTGTGGATAAATAAGTAGTAATTTGTTTTGAAGAAGCTGTTCACATCATTTACATACCATTCACAGCTCCCAGAGGGAAGTTTATAGCAGGGGCCAAACCCAGTTTGGACCTGTTGAGGAAACAAGGTTGGTAACCAGGGGTGTGGTAACAAAGAGTACCAATCTGAAAGTAGAGTGAATCAGGAAATTACACTCTGAGAGAAGTGCAGGTGCTGGGCCTGTCATTTGAAAGGGGTGTCCACAGAGAGACTTAGGCCTTCTCTATACTAGAAAAGAAGCCGCCCGGGGCTTCTCCCTTTCCCGTTCCCTGCCAGGAGCCAGGGGAAGCCTCCCGGGGCTTCTTCCATCCCTGCTCCAAGCCAGGGCTTCTCAACTCCCAACCTGGAGCAAACTCCTGCTGCCAGGGGCTTCCTGCCCCACTCCCAACCTGGAGTGGGGTCCAGCTGTCATTGTCAATTCCAGGGCTCCAAGCGGATGTAAGGAACGCAGTGTGCACACTGACACTACATCTCCCTATCTATGCTGACATAAGCTCTACACCTCTTGTTGAGGTGGTTTTATTATGTCAGCATAGCAAGGGAGTTATATCGGTGTGAGGAGCTTTTGAATGTGTACATCTCCACTATTTTGTCGACAAAAGTCAGCTTTTGTCGACAAAACTTCTAGAGTAGACCAGCCCTGAGTGAGGGATCAAAGATACAATTTGCCCTGGAACTATGACATATACTTTCTAGGTTTTCCTTTTTCTGTATGAGCAGTGACAATGTGTTGAGTGTTAACAACTAATAATGGCCAGATTTTTAAATGGTACAACTCTCTATATCTACATTGATTACAATGGAACTATATCTATTTAACCTGCTGAGGATCTGGCCCCACACAGGTTCAAAAGTATGTGCAGTATGTGCATATTTAATGTAACTTTTGTGTAGATTTATAGAAGGAATTTATCAAACATGCTTTAATCTCATTGACACATTAAAAACAGTACACAACACTGTCACCCCTTGGGTAAGCTACATATAACCTCCTTAGGCTTCGCCTAAGGAAAATTGTTCTTACACTGTTCCTAGTGAACAGAGTTGTGTGCTATCAGACCAGCAGTGGAATTGAATCACCTGAGCTGAGGTCTCCATTGAGCCTCTTATAGGTCTTGTCCCCAGACAGTCTGATCTGGGACCATGTTCTGTCAGACAACCCAGTAGACCACAATCATGGTAGTAGTATGTAGGTAACAAGACACTCTTGGAAAACCAAGATGCAAGCCCTACTAGGTTTTAAAGCTCAAAACCATTCATTAGTATCCTGAAGTAAATAGGAAGCCCATGAAGAATTCAGAAAACAGGTATAACATTGTGTTCCTTGTAGCATGGTCCACAGAGTAAGTGGGCAGCAACCTCTTGCAATAGCTGTATCTCTAAAGAGTAGTGCTTTACAATAAACTAAGCCTGATTTGTAAATTAAT
Organism: Emydura macquarii macquarii; assembly: GCF_026122565.2. Lineage (NCBI taxonomy): Eukaryota > Metazoa > Chordata > Testudines > Chelidae > Emydura > Emydura macquarii. Next base: position 4,654,279 of record NW_027133607.1, on the reverse strand, counting down.
GACTAATGTCAACCCAGTATATATGGAAATAATAAAGTAAAGTGTTTGTGTCTCTATGTATGTGCTTTGCAAATCTGACTTTGGCTGATCCTTATTTGTAACTTTTAAAAAATATATTGCCGGTTACAAAATATTTGACATAGGCAATCCTGGAGCTTTTTAACCTCCTAGGTGTGGGGTTCTCTTCACATTGTGTGACTGTTGGAGACGGTAAAACGACTTACTGTGAATCCCTGTTCTCTGAAGATAAAATTTTAAAGGAGGCCCCTCCTGTCCTTGTTCCACTTAGAAACTGATTCTGAGAAATGTTGAGGATTTGCATTTTGAAATCCAAGGGACTTGCAGGTTCTCATCAGTCCACTGGATCAAAACCAGAGTCAGAGAATAATGGTTAAAATAACACAACACTTTGAAATATTGGTGGGGGGTCTGACAAGTAATGGTTACTAGTTGTTGGGAGGATAAGACAGGAATAAAGCACACCTTTTGTTATTGGGCTGATTTAGCTCTTTGAGTTATTCAAACTTGGTCTTGTTGCGTTGCTAGAGGCACAAGATCCATTCCTTCAGTGAATAGGGAATATAAATAAGTAATTTTTAAATAGTAGTATAAGGCATGATCTTGTCTAAATAATACTTACTCCTGCCATAAGTGCAGGGGACTGGACTAGATGACCTCTTGAGATCCCTTCCAGTCCTATGATTCTATGAAGGAGATGTGGCTTAATGGTCTGAATAGAGACTGAGATCCAGAAACATACTGAGTTTTAATCCCAGCTCTGTCACTGCCTTGCTGTGTGGCCTTAAACAGGTTGCTTGGGGCAATGTTTCAAAAATGGTATTTGACTTTGCCTCAATATTAGGTGCTCAAATTATGATGCTTTAAAGGTAAGTGCTCAGCACTCTGAAATCAGGCCTTCTTAAAGTGTCTCAAATTGGGTTCTCAGAAATGGACACATCTAAAATCAGTAGTCACCTTTGAAAATCATGAACCTATTTTTAAGGGGTCACAGTTTAGGATAAATGCACCTATATTTCCCCCTCTCCTGTCCCACAAGGGCACCCACTCTTAGGCTTCCAGCTCCTCAGCTACCATCTTTCTTGGCCAGAGACATGCATCTTTCTTCCTCCTCATCTCACTGGCTATTTTTATTCCCAGGCTGCTCAGTTCTCTGACTACACAGAATCTCTCGCGATACAGGGTGCTTTGCCTTCTCCTCAGAGGCGATGAACAGCATAATTACCCACAGAGAAGTTACCACACTTCTTTTTGAGCAAGCATGTTTATTCTTAAGGTTAAAACATTGCAGAGACAACACATTTAAACCATAAAAGAACGTACACACATGCTAATAAGCTTATCAGAGATCTTCCTCTGTTTCTAACAAGGGCTCTGACTGGTGAATTTTTTGTGATCACAAATTCACAACAGTTTCTAGCTCAGAACAAGCTCACCTGCAAATCTGAGTCACTCTTTTATCCAGTTTGGGCCTCTGCTCTGGTTCTCTCAGAACAGGTGAGCAAACAGACAATGGGTTTCTCCTCAGGGTTCAGCTTCAAAAGGGTGGGTCTGGAGGTGAGAAGTTGCCCCCCCCCCCCCCCCCCCAAAGTATTTCTTCGAAATCCCACTTAATTTTGTCTGGAACATTGTTTCAAAGAGTCCTTTGAAGCTCAATGCTTCCTAAGGTTTAAGTTAGTCACATCTCCTAAAGAAGTTACATACAATCTCAGTCTCACAATAACACGTACACATTTGCACTTTTAATACAGTGAACTCCTAAAATACTTAAACTTAATTCAGTAACGATTGTCCAGGAAATTGCCATAGCTGTCACACAGGTTACCTGTACTGTGGATAAGGCATTGGACTTAGACTCTGATTGGATTTCTTTTTTGAAATATCTTTTTCTGTCTCTGTAACTGCACATTTCATTGTTTATTTAAACTCATAATTGCTTGGAATGAAGACTTCCATTATCTCCCTTCCTATTATATAATATATTATTCATTGTAAGGAAAGGTTGATGTGTGCTTTACTCTGGAGTAAGTGGGCCAGGCAATTCATATGCAAATAAATTTGCCACTCACTGTGTGGAGGTTGAACCCTATCCAGCTAGGCTGTATTGCTAAATCTGCCACGTCTGCTCCATCTGCTGAGCTGAATAGCAAAGTAAGCAGTGTAGAGGCAAATGGGAGTGCGCTGGTGAAAGGACCTCAGACTGAAATGAGTTTGCTCTTTGTCAGGTCTACAAACTACTTTTATTGCATACAGGTGATTACAGTAGAATCTCCACTTTAGTTAGAAGCGTTTTCATGTTACATTTCCAGGGCTTCACATGAAACTCTGCCTGAGGAGAGAGACAAATCCAGCTTCATTCTCCCTTGGAAAGAAGATGGAATTTGGAAATACTCTCTTCTTCTTGCTACATGATCTTCATCCACGGGAGAAACTCACACAGGTACATGCCCAAAACCTTACTGATGCAGCTCTCCTATAATTTCTAGTGCCATTGCAAGACTTAGGGTGGAAATGTATGTAGAGCATTGCTATTACTCCTTTGCTGTCTGTGCATTGGACATTCTTAAGCATCAGTAGGAAACAAAGCTGCTTGTTTTGAAATACAGGCAGTTATTTATGTGCATTTTAGAAGTTCAATTAAAGCATGGGGACTTACGGCTCAAGTGGTGGGTAATATGATTTAGTGCCTTAAATCTGTAGGTTACTGGTTCAATTTCAGGCTAGGTAGGTAGCAACAGAAAGTAATTACCCTCTGATGGCTGTTTGTTGTCCTAGGTTTGGTCTCAGCTGAGTTCTTAGTGGAAATCCACCATCATATTTAACATCAATGGCACTCGTAGCAGTGAGGTCAAGTATTCAAAATACCTGGAGATGTGCATGGTACCCTCATGCTTAGGGATGATCTGTCCAGAAAGGAGTGATATTAAGATTTGCAGGATCTGTACAAAGTAAGATGTGTGGGAGCTGACTTCTACAAGAGCTGTGAGAGTATATGATGACGGGGATGGGGGAGGTTAGGGCACAGGTTGGCAATTTAGTTGTGTTTCTTCATTTGGGATGGTGACCAGTGAGCTTGTCACTGTGAGGGAGTTGGGTTTCCAGTTAATTTTTCTCTGTGATGTGGAGAAGAGGGTGCTTCATAATAGACCATTGAATTGGGGAGGTTCTAGATGTGTGCTGAGAGGGAAGTGGTCGTGGCTTCTTCTAAACATAGGGCTCTGTGCAGTCACCCACTTGGTGTATGCTTGGAGAATTCTCCCCTCCAGATCAGAGTTGAGTCACGATGGGGGGCATTGTGTGTGCAGAAAGCTTACACTGCTGTTATTTATTTTGTACCAGTGGAGAAATAGAGAACTTCTATCTCCAGTGCAGTCAATTCGTTGCCTTTCACTAACAGTGTATTCCTTTTAAATAAAAGGTCCTGTTGATAGGTCATTTTAAAATAAATTTATTTCCTTACAAAGACATCAGAAGTACCTGAACAAATGAATGTTGGCTGTGTATACTGCAAATTCAAGAGGCAGAATGTATTTTCGTTTGAGGGTGACAGAGACAATTTAAATACAGTTTTATGAGGAAAGGACTTGTAGCTTTGTAACTGATTGTTTATCAAACACTGAAAGCATTGCGGGGAGAACAGCAGAGCAGTGCAGAGATGTTTTAATAGTTAAGTACTTCTTTGCTTGTAGAGGAGTCGTTTCCCGGACAATAGTGCTGTTGATGAAGTTGTAATACGTGTAGTTTCCTTTCTTTCGGCTATATTTTTCATTAGTCAGTAGCACTGACAGAAAGAACTCTCTTATGCGCTGTAATGACGTACCCTCAAAATAGATGTAGAATTTTTGCAGAATGTCTTGTTTTAGTGGATATGTATGTTGGGGACCTGAAGTTTATGTGGTATCCAGAAAGGCATGTCTTAATTAAAATATATATGCAGTGTTGCAGCTGTGTTGGTCCCAGGATATGAGAAACAAGGTGGTGATGAAAGAAAAGCTTTTGAGCTACACAGAGCTCTTCTTCAGGTCTAGGAAAGGTACTAGGAGCGTCACAAAATATTTGTATCTAACTTCATTCTGAGAAATGTCTGAACCATTTTTGCTGAAACATTAAATATTAGCCTTATGCAGACACTCAGCATGGAAAATTTCAGCCTAAACAGTAGTTATTTGTCCATGTTATAAGAAACTGAAAATAGGGTGTTTATAATGGAAAATATTAGAGAATTTAAAATATGCGTCCTTACCATTGCCACCTAAAATTTAATGTAAACTTAAATAATTTCCATCAAAGTCAGTTATCTGAAAAACAATAAATTTTTCAGATGTTTTATTTTAGGACATTGATATATATCAGTGGTTCCTAACCTTTTTGGCTCGAGGGCCACAAATATCATTTTTACAACCCTGAAGGGCCACCAGTCTACATAAAAAATGTATTGACTTATACACCATTAAGGACTACAAATCACTTTATATTTAAAGTAAACATTTAGTTCAAAGCAAATAAAAAAAATTAAAACTGTTAAAAACAGTTATAAAGTTACACCTACAAATTACTCACAGTATGTCACACTCTCACAGACAAAGCACTAGTGTAGATGAGTGACTGTCACTACACACTGAAAGCACATGTCTTGGCAACTAAGTCACAGTGGGTGGCCTGCTAAGTGCAGGCCAAATCAGAAGGCACTGATTTTTAGATTCCTGCCCCTCCTCAAGCATGTTGGGTCCTGGCTGCTCCTCTAGCAGTCCCCCTTCCCCCCCCAATCCATCTACTGCAGCCAAATGGAAGAAGTTCAGTGAAGAGGCTGCTTCTCGTTGATCTCCCGTCCCCCTGGCTGCAGCAGAGAAACTGCATGCGTCCTGAAGCCCTGAGCACTCCACCTGGGTCCCTAGGCAGTGGCTCCATTCTGCAGCCAGGAGGACAGGAGATCAGTGCTCCCCTCCCTTTGGCTCGAGCAGGGACCCCAACATCTAAGGACCCAGATGGAGCACTTTGCCATGCTCCCAGAGGAACTCTGATTTCCCGTCCCCTTGGCTGCAGCAAGGAGCCTTCACCAATCTTGTAGCCCAGCAGCAACATGCTCTACCTGGGTCCTTAGGCAAGCGGGAGGGCAGTGGTGGGCCACTTTGAAAGACCCCGCGGGCCACGGGTTGGGAATCACTGATATACATTGTATTGCGTAAATGTCAGTGTTTCTAATGTAAATTGTAGTGATACTTCAGTGGAGTTAACACCAGGAAAAATTTGGTCCAAAGTGGTTAAAATCTGCACAGTTAGAAAATTACTTAACGTTTTATTATTTTAGGCTCACACTGCATATAGCCTACTACTGTCTCTGTGTGACTTGGGTAGTTGCCTTAAAAAATCCAGGCTTATGATTTAATTTTCAAATTTAGTTCAAACTTTGTAGTAAGCCCTCCTGCCAGCAGGTGGAGACATAAAATCTTGAACTATCCTATTTTTCACTATTGCAGTTGTATTTTTCCACTATTCATCTAATATATAGCTTCTGTATGTGTTAATGACATATTATCTTGCAAGTGAATTTAGAACAAATGAAAGAAATAATTTTTTACAATGAGTGTAGTCAGCTGTATGACTCCATTGTTAACTGTATTCTAACTGAAGTCCGGAATTTCCTACTGTAGGAGGTCATAGAGTCAGATATTTCTGCCAGATTTAAAGGGGCACTGCTAACATTGAAAAAAAACCCTGTATCTAAAATACTTTTATCTAGTTAAAAATTGAAAGAGATTAGACGGAGAATTTCCCCCTCCCCTCCCAGTTTTACTTTGGCTATTTGACAGCACTTGGTGTATATACAGTTTCCTTTGTTTGTGTGGGTCTTTCACATAGCAACAGTTGAGAGAAAAAACATTTCCAGTTCCCAGAATCACAACCTTCCCATACAGATTACTCCTAAAAATGTACTTGCTACTTAAAAAAATGCCTATAAGAAGTGAGTTTTTATTATAATTCTGTGGTGGAAGACAAAACCAAACCTCACTCTAACTTATCTCCTCTTCTAGAGTCTAGACTTCCTTGTGCATGATCTATGTCTGTCTTTTAGATTTTAATCTCTTTGGGGCAGAGACTGTTTTTTGAGTATTTTTTCCGGGTCCTAAAAAACAATAAATCATTGTTCATTGTTTTGTTACTTTTGTGTGAACATTGAAAAGTAATTTGTTCTAATTTTAAAAATCATAATCGTGAACTGTAGGTATATATTCCACTTAAAGTAATATCTGACATTCAACAGCAGTTAATCTCATGGGGAAGAAATTAAGAGTTCTCATGTTTGAAAATAATATTCCTTCTGCATATTTGCTGTATCATTTATTTCTTTTCCTCTTTTCTTTTCAAGGAACTAACTAATTATCTTGCGCTAACAGGATAATAGTTTCTTAAGATTTGATCTCTTCCTCCTGGTGCTTATTCCCCACCTGAAGACGTCTATCTCTCTGGTGTCGCAATTTCTGTAGCAACTGGTTTTGATGTCATAAGCGGGATTAGGATGTAAAGAATAAGCAACAAGAACAGATGAAATCTAAATAAACAATTACCTTTGTTATCATGCAGATGTTTTGTTCTCTTATTCTTTGCTACCAAACATTACATGAGCAGAACTGTTTCTCAATAGAATTTTAAGAATATAAGATAAAAACTGCCATACTGGGTCAGACCAGTGGTCCATTGTGACGGCCTGCAGCCCCATGTTCCCCCTTATAGTATAATTGTTTATTATCTAATGCAAAGTATAGCATATTAGATGTCTCTGGAAGGCTCATGATGTATTGGTCATTATTGTTATAGTAGTATGTTGGTTGCAATTTTATGTGTATAGTTATGAGGCTGCACTATGTAATATTCCCAAAGACGTGTCCTCATGGCTTAAAACATGTCCAGGCAAAACGCTTCAGGAGCAGAGGGGCAGTTCACACCTCATCAAGGCGTGTGTAGGACAAACCCCAGCATAGCCTTTCAGGAACAAAGGACTGGTCTGGGCGTAAAGGGAGGATTAGCTGGACTCTCGAGTGAGTCACTTCCCATCCCTTGATCAGTTTGGAACCATGAGGAAGTAATGCTCACTGACTCAGAACATGGATGCGTCCATATAAGGATATTGTTTGTCACCTGACCCTGAGGAGGGGACAGGACGACAAAGCCCCAGAGGGGAGAAGGAATATTATAAAAAGGGGAGACATTTGCCTTGCTCGCTCTTTTTCACCTCCATCTACTAAAACCACCAAGCAACTGAAGTGCTGACCAAAGGGGAGAGCCTGGCTGAAGGGAAACCAGCCAGCCTATAGTGAGAATCGCCTACGTTTGTAAAGTTGCTGAAAGTGTTAAGCTTAGCTTAGAATGTGTTTTGCTTTTATTTCTTTTGACCAAATCTGACTTGTTCTGCTTTGATTTATAATCACTTAAGATCCTTCTGTAGTTAATAAATGTGTTTGTTTGCTCTACATAAAGCAGTGCACTTGGATTGAAGTGTGTGGGAGACTTCACTGGGAGCAACAAGGCTGGTGCATATCAATTTCTTTGTTAAATTGACAAACTTATATGAGCTTACATTGTTCAGTGTGCTTAGCTGAACATTGTAAGACAGAGGCTCCTAGGGTAGTATCTGGGACTGGGGTATTGCTAGTGTCATTCTGTTGTATAATCCAAGGAGTGGCCGGCTAGAACACTCACTCACTTAGTTGGGAGCTGCTCACAAGTTGGAGGTTGTGCATGAACAGTCCAGGAGTGGGGGTTAGCAGAGCAAGACGGGTTGAAGAATCGGGTGGGGGACTGGGGTGACAGCAATTCACCAGTCCACATTTCATCAGGGGAATGACACATCCATCTAGCCCAGTATCCTGTTTCTGATAGTGGCCATTACCAGAGCTTCAGGGGAGGGTGTGCAGAATAGGGAATTCTGGAGAGATCCACCCCTGACTTCCTTTCTCAGTTTCTGACATTCAGAAGTTTAGGATTGTCTCAAGCATGTATTGCAAATCACTTACCTCAATATACCTATCCAAATCCCTAACCACCTCCCCTCAATAGGCTCTCTTTTTAGGAATCTCAGCAGAGGCCAATGATTGAATGAACTGTAGAAACTGAACTACTCTGTCATAGAATAGTCCCTCCAGGTTAGCACTGAGGCACATTGATGGGGCAATGTGGGGAAGTTTTAGCTGTTGCTATTAGTGCTATATCTGTTCTGTAGATAAACAAGGAATTTAAGTTGGTGAGAAGAAACAATATGACTCCTTTTGCAGGGGATATTCTATCAGTAATGATACTTGGAATTTTATATAGCACTTTACATCTTCAGAGTGTTTTACAAACAATCTCTGGGAGGTAGGGATGTACTATCTCTATTTTATACATGGAGAAACTAAAGCATAGAGAAATGAATCACTTGGCCCTGGCCACATAGCATGTCATTGGCAAAGTCTGGAATAGAATTTGGGATTTTCTGAATGCCATGCTCAAATCATTAAGATCTTTCCATGATCCATCCTGATAGAATTGATTCCTGTTTTATGAAACGTCTCTATCTACAAAATCATTAATTTAATAAGAAATCAATTATAGCATAATTTTCTAATGCATAGTATAAATAAAACATCAAATACCAATAATAGGGGAGAGGGCAAATATCGAATAACAAAAACAGAACTTGTGTTTTGGCAACAGCTTTTCTAACAATCTGACTTTTTTGTTTTGTTCATTGTTTTGCAGGGTGAAAACTCAGACTGAGAAACACTGAAAGAAGCAGCATAATCAAAAGAGTAAGTCAGAGAAAACTACAGGTTTCTATTGTATGAACATGAAACTCCGTACTTATTGTTAAAAAGTCAACGGTTTTTCTTTGCTGTATCTCAGACAGTGTATGTGGGGATTAGCAGATGTAATCTGCTGCTTAGTTCCTACAGCCGTTTTGAGTCGTGGTTTCAGGCTGTGTGGTTTCAGTGAAGGCCCACTAGACATGTCCAGTCTTTCCCCACACTTCTTTGCAGAGACCTGCTGTGCAAGTTATATCCATGGTGTGTTGAAGCGAAAGGACCCCCTAATTTTTTTTTTTTTTTGGCTTTCTCCATCCCCTACAACAACAACAAAAAAACATTTCTGGTGCTTTTCACACCCTTACACCCATGTGTAATGTGGCTCAAGATTGTGCCCTAGAATTGGATGTCACTGACCAATACTGAGTCCTTGTGTACATTTGCAAGTTTCGATGGTGTAGCTATACAGAGGAAGCTATACTGTTAAACCTTCCTAGTGCAGGTACAGTTTATACTGGCAGAAAAAGTCATTTTGACAGTATGGTATGTACCAGTTTATTAAGTGAAATTAATTATACTGGCAAAATGACTCTATTCTCTGTATAACTGCTTCTACAGTAGTGCTTTTGCTGGCATAACTATACCAACAAAATATCACGCTCCTACCTGTCTTGCTGTGTGGAGTGGTTCATGCCATGAGTGCGAACCTCAGGGCAGACTATCAAAAAGCAGGATGGACACCCCAAACTGGTTGTATGTTCCATAATTAGATTTCAGCAACCCAGTAACAAATGTGAACTCCTGAAGCACTATAACAGGCTTACCTTGGAGTGACAGATAGTCCCCTTGGGCATTCTAGTCTGTCTTGCCACCCAGGCAAGCTGGATTTAGTGATGGTTGGTTGCTATGCACCAAAGATCACAAAAGATTCAGGTTGCTTCCTGTCCCAGAAGACGGCTCACTTACCCCTTGGTCAGTTTATACCTCAGATCTCACACCAAAAAAAACACTTGTAGACAATTCTATAGTAAACTAACTAAGGATTTATTAACTAGGAAAAAGAGAATTATTTGCAAGTTAAAGCAGGCAAACATCTATACACAAATGAGTTACAGTCTATGGTTACAAAAGGTGACAGAGTTGTAGCAATCTTTCAGCACGAATATCTTTCAGGGCTGACCTAGGTTGACCCTGGGGATCTCTGCTTCTGTGTTGTGGCTCCAGCCCTGTGGGAGTCCGAGCAGCAAAAGGGAAGACACTTTTTCTTGTTCACTATTTTTATTTCCTTCTTCCAGAATTCAAGCTGATGGAATGAGCCCTTTTGCATGTACCCTCTTCATGGGTGTGAAAGGGCAGTTAACAATGTCTTTGTATTGTGAGGTCCCACAATGACCCATTTAGTTTTGATAGCCTTCTTAATGAGCGGGAGACGATCCCTTCTGACAGGTTGACAGTTTCATGGCAAGCTTTTTTTACAATTATAAAGCAAAAACATATAGCACATGATAAAGATATAAGTGAGATTAATCCATGCAGTAATTTACAAGCATTTCATAAAGTCTAAATACATTGTTATAAGTTCAGTACCCATCTTAACCATACTAACATCCAGGTGAAATAGACTGGTTTCCAGCAGTTTTTGACCTAACGCCTTGGCAAGAGTTGGCACCTGGTTTGCCAGCATCATTGTGACAGGGTGCTCTACTCAATGCATGATGGCGCCTCCTCCTGGCTGTTCTGGGGACTAGTTCTATTTGGCCAATGTCCCTTTCCAGTGGTTGCACTCCCTCACTCTGTCTTTCTCTCTCATTCTGCAGCCCCTCTCTTGCTTCAGCAGTTGTAGTTTCCTCTTCATGACTCGGCCCTTTGACCAGGTCACTAACTAGTTTCCCCTTCTGGAATGAAGTACTTCAACATCTCTTCTGTTCAAGTGACGTCAGGCAGTTCTCACGCCCTGTGCCCTGACCCTGTCTCTCCTGCAGTGAGCTAGATAGTCTTTTAATATACTGCTGCAGGTAGCACCACTCACCAGGGGCTGGTAGGGGAATCCAGGACTGCCCTCTACTCTGGGTTCCAGTCCAGAGCCCTTTACCAAGCAGTCAAGGTCTGCAGCTTCCCTAACCTTGCTCTTCTTGCCCAGGACTATTTCCCATCTTGCTTCCACTCATTCTAGTCAGACCTCTCTCTCCTACGGTCTGCTAGGTCTCATGGGTTCCTATCCCACCTTACCTCGGGAAGAGTGACTGCTGCTTTTCACCCTGTAGCCCTCTGTTACCAATCTCTTGGCTTTATGTAAACCCAGCATTTTCTCTCACTGGTGAGCTTCTTTCTGATCAAGGCTCTCCACACAGCTCATTTGCCACTTAATTGGCTGATTGGGCCAACCTGGACTAATTCAACCCTCTAAGAGCCAGTGTGGGGAATATACCACATCAGTCACACTACTGACATAGCTATGCTGGCAAAACTTGTAATTGTAGGACCAGGCCTTAGTGTGTTGTTGGTGTTTGTAGACATCAAGACTTGCAGTTGATCCTCATTTATATGATATGTTGGTATTGGCCAGTATCCAGTATTAAGGATTCATGTTTTTAACTGTCTGTATTAAAAAGACCTTGTTTGACGGTGTAAAAACATCCTATAATCTGATGAAAATTCATTATTGTAATAACAAAACCCAACATTACTCATCTGAATATCAAAGACAGTAGTTTCAGATCAGGCAGACAGAAAACAATAGACTCATTAAAAGATTGGATGAGGTTTCCTATATATTGCTGAGTCAATTTTAAAATATCTTTAACACTACAGAGCACATTGTATTTTACTTCTCCTCTGTCAAAGGATGAATATGTTTCTGAAATACAGGTTTTGAAATTATGTTATCACTGCAGTGTGTCAAACAGCCCACAAGATTGGTGCTAATTTTCTTTTTTCTGTTAATGTGAAAGCCATTCTAATTTGTTCTGCATTTTTTAATCTTTGAAAAATTAAATAATTTTTTACAGAATATTTTTAATTGGATATTTTCAGAGGTAAAATATAAGCATGGGCCTATGAATTCCTGTTGCACCATGAAGCCTGTATTCTTTTAATAGTCTTTTGAAAATCACAGAATCATAGAAATGTAGGGCTGAAAGGAATCTTGAGAGGTCATCAAGTCCAGCCCCCTTCACCGAGGCAAGACCACCTAAATCTAGACCATCCCTGACAGGAGTTTGTCCAACCTGTTCTTAACTTCCAATGATGGGGATTCCACAACCTCCCTTAGAAGCCTATTCCAGAACTTAAAAACCCTTAGATTAGAAAGTTTTTTGTAATATCTAACCTAAATAGCTCCTGCAGCTGATTAAGCCCATTACTTCTTGTGCTACATTCAGTGGACATGGAGAACAGTTGATCACTCTCCTCTCTCTATATCAGCCTTTTACAAATGTGAAAACTCTTATTAGTTCTCAAAGACTAAAAACACTCACTTTTTAACTTTTCCTCATAGGTCAGCTTTTCTAAACCTTTTGTCACTTTTGTTATTCTCCTTTGGACTCTCTCTGGTTTGTCCACATCTTTTCTAAAGTGTTGTGTGCCCAGAATTGAACACAGGACTCCAGCTGAGGCTTAACTAAGTAGAGTGGGACAGCTACCTCACATGTCATACATACAACACTCCTGTTAATATACCCCAAAATAATATTCGCCTTTTTTGCAACTGCAACACACTGTTGACTCATATTCCATTTGTGATCCATTATAAACCACAGATTTTTTTCCAGCAGTACTACCACTTAGCCAGTTATTCCTCAGTTTGTAGTTGTGCGTTTGATTTTTTGCTTCCTAAGTGAAGTACTTTGCACTTGTCTTTACTGAATTTCATTTTTTGATTACAGACCAGTTCTCTAATTTATCAAGATCATCTTGAATTCTAATCAAGCTTTCCAAAGTGTTTGCAAGCCCTCCCAGCGTGGAATCATTTGCAAATTTTGTAAATATAGTCTCCATTCAATTATCCAAGTAATTAATTAAAATATTGAATTGTACCAGATTCAGGACTAACCCCTGTGGAACCCCACTAGATACATTCTTCCAGTTTGATAGCAAACCATTGATAACCACACTTTGACTATGGTTTTGCAACCAGTTGTGCAACTACCTTTATAGTAATTTCATCTAGACTACATTTTCCCAGTTTGCTTGTGAGAATATCATGTGTGATTGTGTCTAAAACCTTACTAAAATCAAGCTTTATCACCTCTCCTGCTTTTCCCTTTCCCTCATTCACTAGGCCGGTAACCCTCTCAGAGAAGAAAATTAGGTTGGTTTTGCATGATTTGTTCTTGACAAATCCATGCTGGCTATTCCTTATAACCCTATTATCCCTTAAGCGCTTACCAACTGATTGCTTAATAATTTGTTCCGGTATCATTCCAGGTATCAAAATTAGGCTGACTGGTCTATAATTCCCTAGGTTCCCTTTTTAAAGATAGTTACTATGTTTGGCCTTCTCCAGTTTTCTGGGACCTCATCGATCCTCCATGAATTCTCGAAGATAATTGCTAATTGTTCTGAGATTGCTTGAGCCAGTTCTTTTATTGCATGTGTGCATTTCACTCTAGCTGTATGCGCATCCTGTGTATAGTCACTGAAAATGTTTCTCTCTGTGGTACCCATCAGGGCGGCTCAAGAGCCCTCTGCTGCCACGCACTGTTAGCACCAGTATAAAGCACCCAGTCAACCCCAAGTGCCATGACCCACCCTCCTAATCCTCTGTTGGAGTTTCCAGCAAGAAGGAACTTGAGGGGTCTGGTGGGGCCCCTTATATTGGTTCATGTGCATGCAACTGCAGAGGGTGCTAGAGTTGGTCCTACGGATACCACTGTGGGAAAAATCTCTGACACTGGTGCATGTGGTGCGCACACACACAACATGGAATGGACATGAGCAACACGTCTTGAAGAACAACAATTAATGAAAGGTTAGTAACTGTTTTTTCCTGTTGATGCCTTAAAGAAGCAGCTATAAAAGATTGGGGCAAATTTTAAATGTTGGGACTATGCCCTACTAGTTCTGTTAGCACTTCAAAAGATGTATCTGAAGCTGGGGCAGAAAATGTTGAGGTACAAAGCCTGAAATAATGAGGTTTGTGTATATCAGGAAATAAGAAACCGTGTAAATATTGTGGATAATATCTGCCTGAATCAGTGTTTCCAGTCAATGACAGATGGTAATGTACGGAGACAACATGCCCTGAAATGTACCGCTTTAAGAAAAAAGAACTTTCACAGAAGAAAAGGATGATTATTTGGTTTGGGGCAGAAGATGGGGCCAGAATAGAAGCATTTGAGAAGGTTAGGGCCAAAATACAGAGATTACTGCTCAGTTACATTAGCGGTCCTTTACCATAAGAACAACATTAAAGAAAAGTTAGATTTAATGGGCCAAATGGCTTTCACTCACGCTTAAAAGGTTTCATTTTCTTCAATGACCCCTTAAAGGTCTCTTTAGAAATAAGAAAATATGCTTTTAGCAAAGCAGATGACCCAATGGTATGAAGTGCAGTTTTAGCAACAGTATATGTCTGTGCTAACATATCAGTTCTATTTATCAGTGCTTTAGTCCTGACTGGATGTACTTATGTTGAAGTAATGTCTGCAATAGTAAGGAAATGTCTTTCCTTTGCTCATGCTGCTTGGTTAGCAGAGTACTTGGGCATTGAAAGGCTAGACTTTCAATTAACAGACACCTGAGTTCATCCTCTCCCATCCCATCGTAAATCTCTTTGCATGGTTTAATCAGCACACACACACACATCCCCACTCTGTGTCTCTTTTGCTCAGGATTGGTGGAATCCCTAGATCTCCTACGGCCATTTTATCCCTTTGAATGGACATATATAAAGTGGCAAAAGGGTCAATTAATTTAAGGATAGAACTGGGAATTTCTTGATGCCTATACCAATTCAGCTGACTCTTCAGTGTGACCTCAGGAAAGCCAGTTTAAACTCTTTGTACCTCAATTTCTCATCCGTGAAACTAGAATAATAGTTTGTCTTCACAAGGTGAAATTTACTGTTGTTTGTACAGTGCTTTGAAAGAACAGAATCTCTATGGTTTTGCTGGAGGGCCCCCTTCATGAACAGTTGAAGGCAAATTTGTTCCATAGGGCCGTCACTTTCTTTATCATCCAGTCTGATGGCTTGAGGCTATGAATGCCAAGAAAGTATTGTTGGGAAGAGAGGAGTGTTTTCAGCAACTGTGGAAAAAAATCTGCTTTTCTTTTCCGATTTTTACCTTCTTCTGAGGTCCACTACTATATATGACATAGAGGCAGATGACCTGCAGAGATGTCAGTGCTATGAATGTGTGAGAAGGAGCTAACCATCAGTATCATGAGTATATAGATAATGTGCTATTCAACTAGAAACTCCTTGTTTGACAGCACAATCCTCCTAGATAGACTTATTATCAAACTTAGCGCTAAAACCACAAGCTTATTTTTAATAAAGAGAACTTTTAATTTTGGTCAGACATGAAATTACCTCTCATTAATTGGTACTTTGAAAAGAGAAGAAATGGCTAAGATTCGTTGTCAAGTTTCCACTTTTTATCAGAGCTTTTAGCAAAATATGTGGCTTATATATAGTTATGAACTGCTGTGCTGCAGTAGCCTGTATTGTTGGCATGCCTCGTTTTCCATTAGGTTGAGGAGTGATGGATTTATTTAGTTGTGGATCCACTGTTTCTGCATCCAAAACCACCTATGTCCTGAGATACTAGGAACCACAATGAAACAGAACTCCTAAATCTTATTCCCTTCCTTTCCACTTCAGAAGCACAGCTGCAAGAACAGGGCTTTTCACAGCCAGAGAGAAGCAATGGTATTGACCTGCAGTCTGTATTTGTACCACATCTGAGGTAGTGAGATCTAAGTGGTAAATTCCAGAGCCAAGTGATAAATTGCATTTATATTTCACCTTGGCTTTCCTCACTTGCTCTCTGCCCACTAATCAAGATCTATATGACATTCCAAACCTCTATGAAACTTCTAGCAGCTGCCATCCTTTGAAATAAGAACCTGTCAGCAAAATGTTTTGTTTCCTTCTCCCCCTCTTCTCCTTTTAATTAATTATTCATTCTGCTTTTTGGCCAAATGTTCAGTCTTGGACCTCTGACCACATTTAAGGTACAAAGTTTCAGTAGAAGTGCCTTCTATATCAGAATGGGCAGTTTGGAATCTCTTTTTGTAGTGCAGTCAAGCATTCATTGCCAGTGTACCAGGTATTTTGTCTTTCACTCAGCTTTCTCTCTGATGTCAGAATTCTTGGTCCCACTTGAAGACGAGGAAGATCTAGCAGAAAAAATTGAAGGGGAAAGGATGCTATATCATGTAACAGTTTCCACTGCAAGAGGTGTATCAATGCTCTATCTGTAGATGTCTCTTGCTTTTGGCAGCAGGATGAGTACTGTGCAGTGGGTATGCATGTTAGTCTTTGAAAATATGAGTCTTGCATGAAGATGGTGGAGAAAAATATTACTTATTTATCTTAAATGTTGTTTCATTGAAGATACTTTGTTCTAAAAATAAAACCCTTGAGACTGGTTTGATGATCATTTGCCATTCTTTAATCATCCGCCCCCTCTCCCCCCAACTCATGTTATTTTTTGTAAACTATTATGGCACATCCTGATCCAGTCCCCCTTTGGAAGGACACCAGTCGGTTCTGAGTGAACCCAACTGCTGGATCCCACGTTCTTCTAAGTTAGCTGGGTCTGGCAGATCTGGGTCATGGTTCATAGCTTTGTGTGTCTGAGGCACACTCTCAGGTGCAGACTCCATGTCTGCCACCTTCCTTGCAGGCATCATATTAGAAAAATTGGGTTGTGGGGGGGACAAAGTTGGCTCAGCATATAGAACATTATATGGGATGCTACTATATCCTGCAAAGGCTTTGAGGGGGAGGGGCAGTGGAAGACATAATGGAGCATACCAACCTATGAAAAGTCAAGGGGCAGTTGCCCTCTTCACTCACAGCAAATGATGCCCCTGCTTCCTTGGGACATGAAGCTTTGTAGGTCAGTTGCCTTAGCCCTCCCAAGCCCCCAGTTACTTATCCATGGTCCCTCAGAATTCCATCTCATTGTGGGCACTCTGAGCTTCTCAATTAAATCCTTCAGCGGCAACAGGGCAGGCAAGCAAGGAACACAGACCAAGCCACAGACTTTTGTAGCCACAGTCACCTTTAAGAAAGCACCAGAGTGAGAGAGACTTTTTGCAGAATAATAAACAGTCCTGATGGACTCTCTCTCTCTGTCTGATCTTGCCCTTCTTTGAGTCCAAGGTGTGGTCAGTGTGGCAGACTGGGCAGAGTACCCTCCTGTGTTCTCCAGCTCCAGCCCAGTCTTCTGGCAAGTGGCAGTGGGTGGCTCCCCTTCTCAGAGAAGCCCCCTCCTTAATTCCTGATCCTGTTTTGCCAAGTGCCTAGGCTGGAAAATTCCACATGATATCCCACATGAAGAAATTCATTGTCTCCTGAGGGGGGCCAGTTGTTGAATCATTCAGAATTGAGGGCCTTTGATAGCTGTCACATAGTCCTCTCCGAGTGTCCCCCACTCCTAGGAAGGACAGCGTCTAGAATAGATTAATCTTGTCTGGTCCAATAAAAGATATTACCTTACCCACCTTACCTTGTTTCTAATTTTCTGGGACTGACATAGCTAGAACTACACTGCATGTGATCTTGTCTGGGGCAGTCTGCTTTTTCACCACTGAATATAAAATGGCAATTAGCACACAAACTGGAAGACAAGGTACAAAACTAGAATTCACAAACAATATGGAGTTTACAATTTGATGCAGACATCTACTCTGTCAAATGTTAATTACTGTTTCAGATTTTCAAAGCTGGGAGATTTAAACACATCTAGTAATTTAAATGCAAGGTATGTGCTTAAATCCCTTGGATGGCTTAGAAAGTCTCAATTTCTATTTTAGGTAGGATTCTTAAACTTGTCTTGGATTCCAGCAACAGTCTAATTTGAATTTAGCCTTAAAATACTGTACGTCTATATTATTCTGGCTTTGATGATGGGAAAACTGAGGTACAGAAAAATTAAGTGATTTGCCTGAGGTCACACAGCAAGTCTGCATCAAAACTGAGAATAGAACCCAGGAGCCTGCCTCTCGGTCCTGTGCTGTTAAGCACAAAACTATCCGTATCAGAGTTGTAGAATGCATATCTAAGAATAAATGATTGCATTACGTATTCAAAAATGTCTCTAGGAAAATAGCATTTCATCCTTATAATCACCAAATTGCAGTTTGTTGAATGAGTCCAGGTTGAATAAGTGTTGATGTTTTACGGTTCCTTGATTTCTACCTGTGCTATCCAAGTGCATATACAGTTGAACAAACAATCCTATTAAACACTTTGTACAACCTATTAACCAAGGAAAGCAAAGCACTTTAATATCTAAAACACATTTACATTTAATAACATCTTGGCACTGGAGTTCTCTTAACCTCTGTTTTGAGCAGTGTTGATTTTTTCTTGATGCACTCACATTATGATCGGGGGAAATTGAGTGCTTTTCTTAAGTATAAAATGGTTAATCTCAAACCGATATTCAATCTGCACTTGAAAAGTAAGGAATGATTAAGTTTAAATCTTTGAGATTCTATCTTTTCTTCTTGGTTTAGAAACTACAAAGCTCCTCTGTGTTTTGTATGTGAAAAGGAGATGGTGGGCCAAATCCTTCTTTCATTTATGCTGTAGAAAGAGATCAGAATTCACTGAACATTTCTAACCATGTGGAGGATTTTATTGTTGAAGTGAGGGAGGCCATTTGCAAAACATTAATTTTAGAAATAATAAAGTGCACTTTACAATAATAATTATACTCTGACAAGAGGAGGCAGTATGCTCCAGTGGATAGGGCACTGGACTGGGAGTCAGGAGACCTGGGTGCTATTCCTGGCTCTGCTGTGTGAGCTTGAGCATGTTGCTTTATATCTCAGTGCCTCAACTTCTCTCTCTGTGAAATGGGGATAAAGTTACTTACCATCCTTTATAAAGCACTTTGAGATCTGAGGTTAAAGAGCGCTATATAAGAACTAAGTAGTAGTATTTTAGCCTTACAAGCTGGATTAAATCCCATCCCCTGCTTGCCCCCCACCCTTAACCAGTATTTCTTTCCCTAATTATTAAGATTTGGTGGCTCTGTTTGTTGTGCGTATTGACTTTGTTTTTAAATGGCAGAGAAATCACTTTTAGAAAATAAGTTTAAAAATAAGTAATTTAACTTGGCCACACAGCAAGACCAGGTGTTATGTGGCCAACTTCCATTGTGGTCCTGAGTGCCTTTGTTTGCTGCATTTATGACTCCTTTTCTGGAAGTACTTTTGTCACAACCGAACTTAAATTGCAGGAACATAATCTTACTGTAATACACCAATTTATAGCTATATAATCCTCCCTTAACATTCGTGGAAATGAAATGGCTAAAGCCCCACACAGAGTTGAGAGAACCTCTATTACATTTTGGGGGTGGGGGATGGAGAGATTGTGCTCACCACCTCTTACTTCTCACCCTTACTTCTCCTATTGCTGTGGCAGAACACGGGCTGTAAAGCCCTGCAGCCTTCTTGTGGGGAATTCTCCTGGCGCAGGCATTCCACAGGATAATCTTTGGCTTAGAACTGGCTTTGCCTTCCCTCCCTACAAGAAGGGGTTTTCTGCTTTGCCTCTTGCAGGTACAACACAAAAACTCACCTCCAGTCTACAAACTCTGACTGTGTGTTTTGTCTCTGCATATAACATAGATACAGTGTGTACATCCATTGAGTTGTTCTCTGTATAATTTACAGATGTGAACAATGGATTTAGCAATGTTTGCTCAAACAAAATTAAAACGTCTCTGAGAAATGGGTGGATGGGGGATGTATGTATACACTGCAGTCTGAGGTGTGATTGCAGCACGGGTCACTGTGCTAGTATGGCTAAAAGTAGCAGCATAGATTGGCAGCTCAGGCTTCAGCGTAGTTTGTACAAGTACACTGGAGATCCTGTGTACCTACTCACATTGCTAGCCTGCTCTTAAACCTGTGCCACTGCCTCTGTTATTTTTAGCTGTGCTAGTGCAGATGAAGTGTGGATATGTCTACCTGTGCTACAGTCACACCTCTGGTTGCAGTGTAGACACACTCTGTGTGTGTGTGTGTGTGTGTGTGTGTGTTCGTGTTCGTTCCTGTTCCTTGACGGCTGAGTAAGTGTTAATGTGCCTTAACTTTCTTCAATTAAAAAAAGAAGTTGTATTCAGACTGGAGAGGAAAGGGGTATCCCTGCCTCTAGTTTTGTTCATCTCTCTATTCCCATGTGGATCTCGTCACTCCTGTATTTTCAATCAAAGTTATACATGCTCTCTTCTTCAGTCTTCCCATCACCCCCACTATGCTGGTCAGGCATGCCTTTTTGCAGTGGCAGCTTGATTTCTGAAGTGGTACTATTCCTACACTGTTCTGTCAGCATGAAGTAGCTCATATTCAATACCACGTGTCTCTGGACGCTGATGTTAAACATTCTAGAAATAGTAGTGGGGGTCGGGGGGATCTGGCTGTAGGTTTGGCAGCACTATCTGATCTGGTCCTCCCAGTTTCCAAGGGAAAACACTAAAAGCTGCCAAGAGAAAGCATCTTCATTTGCTGCCTCAGCAGTGAGGGACTGTGGAAACTGAATTTCCTTCTCTTTGCTAGAGATAGAACCTCAAGGTCAGGGTTGACACATGATAAGATCAGCAGTATGGAGAAACGTGTTGCCTCTGCCTCTTCAGATCCTGATGTATGTTTGTAGATGGATGGATGGATATCATACAGAGAGAGGGGACTTCGGGCTCCAGTACAGTCAGTCATTGTTAACAAACAAAATGTTTAAAAACATTTTTCCAACTTTGACATCCTTTCTCTAATATGACTTTGCCAACTGTTCTGGCTCCTGGAGTTGGCATCTTTTATAAACATGAATGCAGCATAGATTATTCAGCCGCATTGTGATGTTGCATTGTCATGTCACAACAGGTGGCCTGTAAGAAATGAAACCTGTAGCTTGAACTCAGAAAGATCTGCTTGTATTTAAAGCTGCCATACTCGAACCAACCCACTCCCATCTGCCAACAGTCCTTGTTTTGGAGAAATGTTCTGTGATTTTGGGACGACTGTATGTTTATGATAAACTCCAAAAGGATGGGCACATGTCTGGGTTTTTTTTTCTGGCCTGGATGTCCTAGAACATCATCTGTCAGGAAACAAAGGGCAGGTAGCCTTTTTTTGGGCAACTCATCTTATGTTAATATGCAGTGGAATCTGCATGTTTTCCTTCACTTGTGTGATTCATTTCCAGGTCCTTATTCCTTTCATGTCATGGTTAAATTAGCTAGCAGAGTGACCTTGCTAGTTCTTTGACAGAATAACAAAAGGGCTCTCCCTCTCAATCTTTGAGGTTTCCTGTGTCAGTTTTTGGCTTTAAAACAATCTAGATTGTAAAAATGTACTGTAATAATCCTTTACATTTATACAGAGACTTCTACCTGAGAATATCCAAGCCATGATGTACAGATATTAAAGACTTGATTGTGCCCTGCTGCAGCCAGAGTACCCAGGAGAGATTTTGGTTAGCTCAGCCATAATTACTTCTGGGAGTTTGCAGGTACTGTACAGAGGTCTGCCCATGGTGCCACTCTTAAAGAGGGTGGACTTTGCTCCAGCCCAGTCCGAGGGAGATGAGCCACTATCTCCTTTCGGGCATATCTATCTATACGTGATGGTCCCCATCACTGTAGTAACTAAGCACCTCACAATTTTTAATGCAGTTATCAACAATCTTGTGTGGTAGGGAAGGGCTATGATCTCCATTTTACAGATGGGAAATCTGAGGCATATAGCAACAAACCCAAGGTCACACAGGCTACTTGTGGCAGAGCAGGGAATTGAACACAGTTCTCCCAAATGCTAAGCTAATACCCTAACCACTGGGCAAGCCTTCTTGTCTTTTTCCATGAAGGAACTAAAATGGAGCAGGGCCTGCACTTTCCAGGTGCATGGTGAGTAGGCCCTTGCACAGAGATAAAGGTGGGGGGATGCAGCCTGTTTCAATTCCCTCCAGCCCCCTACTTCTCCCCACCCTGCATGATGGTTAGCAACAATTAGACCCTAATTTGCACACAGCCTTTATAAAGCTAGGTAAATAGTATTCCAGTCATTTTACAGAAGGCTAACATATGGCTCAGGGAAGTTAAGTGACTTTCCTCACATCATGGAGGCAGTCATTAGTATATCCAGGAAAAGACCAGACCCCAAGTCCAGTCATTTGACACTTTTCTCTCAGGGCTTGATCCTGCAAGGTTCTGTAGGCATGTTTGCACTGCAGTTGCAAACCCATGGCTGGCCCATGCCAGCTGACTTGGGCTAGGGCGCTTGTTTAATTGCGATATAGAGGTTAGGGCTTGGGATGGAACCCGGCTCTGGGAAGCTACAGTGTAGGAGGGTCCTAGAGTGTCCGAATGTCTACACTGCAATTAAATAGCCCCTTAGCCCGAGCCCCACAACCCTGAGTCAGATGGCACAGGCCAGCCACGGGTGTCTAGTTGCAGGATAGACATACCCTGAGTGTCCAGATCGAATATCCAGGATTGAATCCTGTGAGGCACTTGAGCTTCTGGGACAATTTCCAGGAATGATACTGCTATTGAACAGTTTGGATTTTACTTTCATTTTATTAGGTCCTGTTCCAAAGTCTGTTAAGCCAATGGAAAGAGTCCAGTTGACTCTGGGATTTGGATCAGGTTCTCAATGCTTCAGAAAGATGTGACTGACTGGGAGAAACTTTCATTCTTCTTTGGTCCCCCTTATATGTGTAAGTTCCTTTTCTTTTTTTTAAAGACATGCATATAGCTTCTTGTCAGATTCTTAGGGCTCAGGATTGTGTAATCATAATGAATCATCAACTAACAGTACAATGAAAGTCATTTAGAGTAAAGGTACACCTTGTTTACTCATGACGCACTTGCAGCCTTCAGAAGAAAATAGGACAAAAAGCTGACATTATTTCAACTTTGACTTGCCTGTGACAGTTCATTTTGTACTGGACTTTGAATGTGTCCACAGAGAGCATCTGAAATTTATGCTGAGGAATTCTGTGCAGTGAACAGAATTTTGCATGAGTCACTGGTATATGGAGTTTCATCCATAAGGGAAGGATATGCTTGAAAATGCACTTTTCTTTTTTTTGTTTTTTTTGTTTGTTTGTGTGTGTGTGACTGTTGGAACTGCAAGTTTAGCACAGACTTTCTGGTGAAATCTGCATGTGCAACTGATGCCAGGAAAGGGGTGAGAAAATACCGACATCACAGGTATGAGCATTAAAGTGAGGAAACTTCCCCTTCATGTCATTAGGTATGGGCCTGATTCTTCTCTCACATGTGCCAGTGTCTTTTCAGTTAAATCAGTGCTGATTTACATGGTAAAAGTAGCTCCATTTAAATCAGTGGAATTACAGTCCTATAAAATTGGTGTCAGAGGAGAATATTGGCCCTATGTTTCCAGAAGCTAAACTGGCTTTGCAAAGCTTAATATTACATAGTTTTTTCCCAGTCTGGTTGCCTGCCTTTTGCCTTGAGTGTGAAACTGATGTCTAACAAAATAAAATGTAATTATCCCCTTTATATGTTCATTTTAGATTCCTCTTCATCACAACCGTTTCTTTTGCTTGTTCCTTAGTGCTAGATAACTATTTTTAACCCACTGTATGCCTGCTGTCTTTCCCCCTTAAGATGTTTAGACAACCAGGCACCTGAGTGCATAGGTCTTATTCATGGAAAACTCTGAATTTGACAGGAGTTCTGCTTCAATGCAGACTTCAGGATTCCTTCCCACAAACTACTGTTTGTTAATAATCAAAGGAAGCGGGTCAAATCCTACAATCCCAAATTCCATTGAAGACTTAATACCTGTATGATTGGAACCATTTTTTGTATACATACCTAGAAATTAGCATCTCAAAACTATCTTAGTTCAGTGCATGGAGGGGACAATAATCTAGTGGCTCCCCAAACAGGAGTGGCAGGGCATAGGAGGGGGAATGCTGCCTTTATAGCTTGATTTCCCCCTGTAGGAATTTGCTGTGAACTGAGTATTAATTTTGGCACTTTTGCCATCTGTGATACGACTCCACCCTGGGTAGCAGTGTGTCATGGAGAGAGGGGACATGGTGCCCCAGAAGCAATGAAGAGGCAGAAGGCCTATGTATGAATAGTGCTTTCTTCCCAGCATGTCCCATAAGATATGTATATTTTGGGGATCAAAGCCCCTGTCCTGTTCACTGGGAGAAAGATATCTTCCCAAAATGTTTTCTTAAATAAATCCACTCCCCTTTTCTGTACAGGTCTATGTCCTCTGCACTTTGACAATGGCCCTCTATGTGGCAGGCCTGTTGTTTCAGCACTTGTGACACAGCACAGCCCTTGAACAGGATGTGACTCCCTGCATACTCTGCTGAGTGTTTCATGAAGAAACTCTACCTTTGTTCTTAAGGAATTAAACCACAATTAGGCACTGAAGCACAATCACTCTGTGTCTCAATATCCCCATCCTTTCTCTGTTCCCACTTTGTATATCAGCTCTGTGCAATCTGCCTTTCATGTTTGGTTTCCTGGTCCTAATTCACAATGTGATGTGTATGAGTCATTGAATGGGTACAGTCAACATTCTAATATTGCACTTGGAAAAGTGACTAAGGCCTCTACTTTGGGTTATGTTTTGAATGAGGTGGTAGAAATGCATGTTAGACTTATTTGGTGACATTTTATTTGTCTTTCTTCTGAGAGTGATTAGTCTAGAAAGAATTTTTAACTTGCTTTCTTTCCCTCACATGTGATGCTGGCAGTGGGGAAACAAATGGGTATAATTCAGTATAGCAGTGCAAACAACACTAATAATCCTCTTCACTGAAAGTCCTCTGGTTGCCTTCCTAGCTGGGAGTCCCATTATTGAATGCAGATATTATTTGTGCTGAAAGACCAGAGTCCTGATAGCCTTTGAGATAGATAGTCATTCCACCAGGATTATCACTAATTTGTATTCATTACTACTTTTTATTTAGCTCCATAAAGGTGCACAGCCCTGCACAGAGCAAATAGTGTAAAATTTTATAAAATGCTTGAGTGATTTAGGAGCCTAAATGCCACTTTCAAAAGTGATGTGGTCACTGAGAGTTTGTCTCTGTGTCTAAATCTGTTTTGAAAATGGGATCTGGGCTGCTAAATCATTTAAGCACTTTAGAAACATTTACCAGCATTCACTTCATATAAAAGCTTATGGCTGAGGTAAAGATTAGGACATCTGGAGGAGTTAACACTGGGAGGACACAAGAAAGAAAGAGGATGAAAGTGAGAACAGTAAGGGCAGGTCTACACTACAAACTTGGACACAGCTGCTCTAAGGTGATCAGAGAGAGCTCTCCCGTTGGTTTAATAACTCTGCATTCGCGAAAGCGATAGCTTTGTCGGCCGGAGAAGCTATACCCCAACGCTTTGATAATATTCACATCCCTGAGCAATATAGTTACTCCAAAGAAATTCTGTAGTGTAGATCAGGGCTAAGATTACAGAGCTACATGGAAGATTAATGTACTCATGTTGGTGGTTAAAATTTCATTTTGAAGCAGTTTTTAATATGTTTCAAGTGATAGATTATAACACTCTTGGAGAAATGGCTTTTGAAAAGGGACTAAAAGGATATAAGAGTATCTAATAGGAAGACCTCTTTATGGAAGAATAATAGGGGCATCCTAGCACAGTGTATTTATGGCTGTGAGAGGCTTGCACACACTTCTAAATTCCTAATTATATACAGCCAAGCAATACGGTGTATGTAGTTTTTATAAATAGAAACTTAAGAAATTTCAGGCAGTTAGGCTTGTTGCATTTTGTGGCATGTACATCAGGGAAGTGAGTTGTATGTAATATATGCTTTTTGGCCAGGCTAATTCATCTCTGCTCTGCTCCAGCACTGTCTCCATAATGATCTTGTCATTGGTTTACAGCTCCAGAGGCTTTCAGCAAGTGTCTGAAATGTACATGGTTTGCTAGACCATATTCACTATGTGTCTGAGGTGGCTTGAGTTAGTCCAGTGAAGATGTGCTGAATTCTGAGCCTTCATTTCTGCTCAGAATTTCCCTTGCAGATCCACCTATTCTGGATAATATAAAAATTAGTGGAGGGTTTTATGTTAATTTTGCTTATTTTCAGTCCTTTCTTGAGCTCTGGTATCACACAGAAGTGGATATGGAGATCTGGCTTGTTTGCAAGAACAGGAAAATACCACAGGTTCATGTGTTTACTGAGTAGCCTGCAAGTGACTTGCCAACCACTTGCCGTGCTTCCATCTACTTAAATTAATAACCTAGTGAATGCCCCCATTAGCCAGACTGTGAGATTATTATAATTCTAAAGAGCTAGAGCTGTATTATACCCTCTGCAAACTCTCCTCCTCCTCTCAAAAAATTTCTCCACGTGCACTCCTGCTGGGGCAGCCATAATTTGATCCTGAAAATTTTTTATGAGTTTAAGTAGATGTTGATTTAATAAATTGATTTGCAGGTTACCTTTATACATACCAATAAAGCTGCATGTCAGTGAACTGCAAGGCAGTCCTGAGAGTAGCATATTGTCCTGTTATATATAATTAAGTCAATTATTTCATAATTTACTGCCACCTAACATAAAATGAGCCCATTATACACAGCTCCTGCCTAATGAAACAAATTGTCATTTTGTGGCACTAACACCTGCTCTGCGTTGTGTAGTCTTTGAATCAGGAATTTGTCACACCAGATAGCAGAGCAGTGACTAGAACAAGCGGTTGCCATTTTAAAAGTAAGTCTTTGACTGTTTTTCATTTTTAGGTCAAATGAATCAGCCTTTCCTCCGTGCTTCTGCCCCTTGTGCTGTCTGAGCTGGATTTCTGGAGGCAGTAGGGCTTCTGGCCTGTCACTAGCACTGGAATACTGCCTCTAGTGGACATTTTGCCTCTTTATTCTTGTGTGTCTGCCTCCTGTTCTTTCGTGTCTTTTATCTTCCCTCCCTATTTCTTCTTTCTGCTTCTTCTTTTTTTACTGTCTGCTCACTGTTCTTTGCCATTCTTCCTTAGACCCTGTTTAATCCCCTTTCATGCACTCCTTTTTCTCCTGCCCAGTCGCTTCACACTCTTCGCTTCCCCTGCCTAGCATAGAAACTCACAAATTAGAGATGGAAAGGACCTATTAGGTCACATGTAGTCCTACTACCACTACCCTATGGAAATGCAGAATTATGTCCTACCAACAGGGCTTCCCCCCTGGCCCTTTGATGAATATTCTACGGTTTACAAGATCTTGTTGCCCAGCATTTTTTTTCACATAACAGACTACATTTAGATGGTCATCCCACTGGGCCCCATCCTCAGCTGGTGTAAACTGGCATCATTCCCTTAAAGCCAGTGGCTCTCATACTAATTTACACTAATTTAATAGTGAGAATGTGGTTCACTATTATTTTTTATTATACCCTCATATGCTTTTATGTACCACCCTTAGACGTCTGTTTCTACAATAACACCAGAAGTGCTGCCAGTAAAAGACTTCAGAAGCCAATAGTGCTTTTGACTTCCATACGACTAGCATTTGAGGCTAGAAGTGCTACCAGTGTCTGATACTTAGCACAGATAACACTTCTTGCATCTAGCACCTAATGGTGCTAATAATGATCCTAGATGAAACATGCAATTCTGTTCTATGGGATAATTAATCATCTGACACTAAATTAGGTTTGTACGCACAACCTAGTCACTGAAATGTGATGCTATGTAGATATTGAAACATAGTTTATTACATCTAACCCCTTTTCAGTATGGTTCCACTCTGGGATATGGATTTACTGCACTATGACAAAATGCTGAAAAGGCAAAATATTAGTATATATAGTAATAATTTCCAGTTGATCATTTATGCATTTGCCCTGCCTTTAAATATTTAAAACTGATTTTAAAATCTTGAGCTGTGTAAAGATTTCATATGAGGTGAGATTAAATAGATTGGGGCTAGATAGTTCAGAGAGGAGACAGATAAGAGGGAACATGATAGAGGTGTCTCAAATAATCTATCACTGGTAGATGTACCGTTGGTTTCATCTAGCATGGCAAGTCCTATATTGAGCTGACCTTTGCAGCAATAATTGCTTCACTAGTTAAGCTGTGTTCTTTTCTTTGCCTTGGACATTGCTAGAGAAGCTGGAGCTGTGTGCTGTCTCATATTTATATTTTCAACTCCCAGCTTTACTTCAGAGGACTCATACCATAACCTGTTCTGTATTAATGCATGTACTTTTATGTGGCAAGTATCCAAAAGTAAATATACCTATTTTAATTCTCTTTTAAAATCCCCTAGTGTCTTTACACAGGGCCAAATTCTTATCTCATTTACCCCAAAATAAATCCATCAATAACACCAGTTTTACACCACTATAACTGAAAGAAAAATTGGCACCATAATTTGCTCTGCTTATCAGACATGATAATCTTTTCATAAATCACTCACTTGAAAGTTCTCTTACTTCCTGGTCTTACCGTCCAGATCACATAAAATGTAGATAAACCTATTAAGTATTTGTAGAACAGTTCCTTCCTTCCCACAAACCCTGTTTCTCTCTCAGCATTGCACACTCCCCCCCACTCTCCTCACTCCAAAACAAGCCAGCAAGAATTATACTTCAACTAGCATAGTGGGGGTTTTTTTTGGTCTCCTCCCATTCTAATTATGACCTGAACTTTGCTTTCATTATAAAGTATGCGTACCAATTACTCTGTGGGTGTGGTGAAACTGCAGCACAGAAACTAAAACGATTTGGGTTAATCTGAAAGCTATTCATTTGCTTGCGCTTCTTTTTGTTAACGGCTGAAAACATGCAGTGTGCTAGGTATTGGCTGCATACCTTTCAACAAGAATTGAGGTAACTCTTTTTGTGTGTGTGATTTTTGTGTTGCTCTCTTTTAGTAATCTTTTGAATGTTATCAGATGTGATGCTTGTAATTTTACGATAGTTAACATCTAGTAATTTTACCATTGCTAATATCTAATTTCAGCTCTTTAAAATGCATTGACAGTCGTCACATTGCCTTATGGGGATATTTTCATAGCTATATAAAACAGCAAGTTCCTTTTCCATTACATTTTTTTTAATAAGTGAGTATAAAATACCACAGGCCAGATTCTGATCTCAGTTCCACAATTGCAAATCTGAAGTAACTTCACTGAAGGGAGCAAAGCTGCTTCGGATTTTCAGCAGAACAGCAGTTGGAATCTGGACCATAAGTGCTTTTTTGTTTTAAGCATCAACATAATGAAGGTATATGTTGATTGAGGTATATTGAGATCACCAGCACTTTTAGTGTTGGGGAAAGTACATTGCTGTCAATTGGTGAGCCGGTTCTTGAGACCAGTTTCTCCGTAGGAGTGAGATGTTTCCTGGTAAGTAATTTCAGAAGTGTGGGACTTGCTGATACTGTATTTTCTTATTGTTCACTCACTATAAATACAGACTGAAAATGCAGGATCATCAGCATTTAATTTTGAAAGGATTGTTCTCACAGAATATGGAAACTGTTATTGGTCCTAGCTGCAAGTGCTAGTTGTCGTAGTTATGTGAAGAACAGTAACAGTATGTTAGCTCTCAAAACTCAGAAGGAAAGTTTTGCTTGGATGGTGTATGAAGTAGGAGTCTTAAGAATGTCTTAAATACTCTCCAGTAATCGGACTCTCCTTATGCCTGTGCAAAACATTGCTTTGGGGAGAGGAAGGAAGGGCAAACGGAAATCCTTCAGATCTTTTCTGTGTTTACACTTGCAACCTAACTGGCTGCATTTGGAACTAAGCCAGAGACCTTTTAATTGGTGAATTTCTGTATTTTTATTTTATGGGGCAGATTTCTTCTCCTGACCCCTTCCCTTAATATGTTTTAGTTTTAGCAAGTCTTATACATATGAGGTACCGATTGCCAAATATCTTGCATAGTATCAGATCTGGGATATCCCACCCCTGAATTCTGCATGTTGGGAATGCATCTTGATGGTCAGGCATCAACTGGTGGTATGGCCAGTATGTCTGTAATGAGTAAGAAGAAGCAGTAGTTGTGTTGGGGAAGGGTGAGGCCGAGAGCTTCCAATAACCTACCCTCCACCCCCTCGCCTTCCCGCTCAATTTTTTCTTCAATTTTTTTTTTTAAATCTTGCTAATATATAATATATTATAATAAAATATTCTGGTATATTGGAAACATGGAGCAAAGGGCTTCAGAAAGTTCAGAGTTGGATTTCCAGAAGCGCACAGCATTGGCCTAATGCGACTTTATCTTTAATGGGAGAGCGCTCGTCCAGTGCCGTGTTTTTTAATATGCCACTTTCGGTTTGTTGTACTTAGCATGGGTAAGGGAGAGTGAAACCTGTGAATTCTAATCCCAGCTCTCTGCCAGTGATTTGCTTGTGATCTTGGGCATGTTCCTGCACAGCTCTGTGCCTCAGTTTCCTCATCTGTAAAATTAGAATAATATTTACCTTCCACATCTTCCTCACAGGGATGTGGTAAAGCTTAATTCATTAATAATGTTTGTGCAGGCTTTAAAAAATGTCAGTTGTTCTCTAAGAGTGTTCTTTAAGTGTTGCCATCAAAAGGAAAACATTCTCTGTAATGGCTGTAAGGATATAGTATGCAAACTGAATACAGCATATTATTGGTGACAAATTAATGGCCATATCCCGCTCCTATTGAAGTCAATGACAACATTTTCATTGGCTTCAGTGGTGCAGGATTAGACCCTAAAACCATGTGTAATTAGAGAGCAGATGAGAAAAAATTATATGAGTAATAGGTATTAATAGAATATTATTTATTTGGTGTAATCCCTAATTCTGTGTGTTACTATGTATTATAGTTGTAAAATGGCAATATTAAAGTAATTGGGCCGGATTTCATCATCAGTGGAACGCTAATGACTTCAGTGTTCCACCACAGATAATCTGGCCTTGAAATGGCACAGTGGCAGTTGTGTTTAATAATTAACTGTGTTTAAAGGTGGCTGTTCTGTGTGTATTCCGCTCTGTTTATCAAATAGCTTGGCTGTATGTGGGGTATACTCCATTTCAGCGTGTTCAGCCAAAAATTGTAAATGTACTACCACGCATTTACTACAGATGTCACAAGCTAACAGAACAGAGAATCAAAGCTCTGCAGGTAAACAAGGTCATATTGTTCCCTCTTGCTCTATAAGAATTGTTTTTTGACTAATGCAATAAACTGTGAATTCATTTTTTTTTTTTTTTAAATTTGAATTTTTGTGCTTTTACCATCAATATTGCAGATCAGTTAATGCAGTTTCGGAGGAAAGATGGTCTTGTGGTTATGGTCCAAGACTGGGTCACAGGGCATCACATGGCCTGGGTTCTTTTCTGTTTTATCCTACTGGCTCACTGTGTAACCTCCACCAAATCATTTAGACTATGTGCCTCGGTTTCCTTGTCTGTAAAATGTGGATAATACTTGGGTTGCTCACACAGTAAGAATTCACTAATAATTCTAAAGCTCTTTAAAATCCTCAGATGGCAACTGCGGTAGAAAAACATTTTGCCAGTGTTTTCTCTATCATAAACTATATTTTATATCTGAGCTACACTTTGTAGTAGTGAAGTGGAATTCCGCATAGACAAAGATGGAACCTTTGTCTATTCTGAGCTCTCCTTTTCTGGTAGCACCCATCACAACATTATCAAACAATTAAGCATGCAAATTTATATCCTCATAGCAATGTCTATAGAGGACTTCGTAGCTCATTATGTTCTCTCTCAGGTTCTCTGAAGCTTTTTGAATTCTTTCCCTTTAGATCTCTCTCTTAAATTGGCACCATTTGGAAAAAGAAAAATAGTTTCTATTTTCTTTCAGAATTCCAAAAATTCCGTATCAACTCTCATTAAAACCTAACGTTGTCCTTCCCAACCTGTTCCCGCTAAGGTGGTCTACTGCTCGTCTCCTCCCTCTGCTGAGCCTGCACTGTGGTCTGGTGTTTGTTTTTTGTCTGTCAGGATCTGTTCTTGCATGATCCTGAGTGCTCCCTGCAAGGTGTTTACAGCTTTCTTCTCCAAGTATTATTATTAACATTTTTATTTGTATTACCATTAACTGAGAGCGCTTGGCACCACATGGGAATTGGCCCATAGGGTGTAAGTTCTTGAGGGCAGAGGTATTGTTTTCTAACAGCAGAACCTCACTGACCTGCACTTGTATTATATAGTCAATATTATTGGGGCCTTGCTCTGCAAATTTATTAGCAGATGGTGAATTGAGGTCTTGTATTAAACTTCATTGTTTATACAGAATATATTGCAGCACACTCACTTTAAGGAATATTATAGAGAATTAAGACTACACTGAAGTTATTAAAATAAATTTAACAAAGCAGGATGCTTTCTTCTTGCTTTTTGTGTGTGTGTGTGTGTGTGTGTGTATGTGTGTTTTTGTTCGTTTGCTTATTAACTTGTAAAACTCCAGAAATTTTGCGAAGCGGTTCCCAGTTTGATTTGAATTGATGAGATTCTTCTGTCTTCGGTATTTTTTTAACCACTATTTGAATTGGAATGCTGTACAAATAATAAAGCACTGTAAGTTCCAAGAACTTTTTAAAATTACTTTTAGCTGTTAAAGTGCCATGTACTGTTGCTTCTAGGAGGTCATAACAATTTCTTGCTGGACTCTTTGGGCCACATTCTTTACAAAGTATTGCAGAGGCCTATTTGTGCATTTATATCTGCATGTACAGTTACCAAGATTGCATATCTAAATCGGGTGGAAGGCAAAATTCCTAAATGCTCATTTTACATATGCAAGTACCTGATTTGCATGTGCACCTGTGGCAGTGGTGCATTTTCACATATAGTGAATGGGTCTGATTTTAAGACGTTAACCCTTTAACTGCAGGTTGATTGTTTCATATTCGTCTTCACTTAGGGCCTGATTTTTTACACCCTTATTTGTGAGCAGTACTGTTTTCTGAATGTAGTCAATGATTTGAATGGAGCTACTTGTGGAGTAAGGTGCTGTTTAATGTGAGAAAGTGTGGCAGAAGTTGGTCTTAAATCTGAATGATATATTCCTCCTAAGTTTGTTTGTTTCCTTCAGAATTATCCAGTCACTGTACAAAGGGAGGAAGATGAGTATTTTTGCAAGCAAGAAGGAAAAAAGGGAACTCTCTGGACCTGATTTGGTATATTGTACCTCTGTTTTGCATCTCTGACAATGTAAAGAGGCCTAAAAGTGGATGAAATTTACATTTCTGTTCCCTTTAAAGCCCCTTTACACTACAGAGCTTTAGGGCATGTTTATATGTGCAGCAGTGCAGCAGCGCAGCTACACCAATGCTGTTGCAGCGTCTGGTGAAGATGCTCTATGCTGATGGGAGAGAGCTCTCCCAGCGGCATAATAAAACCACCTCCACAAGTGGCAGAAGGTTTGTCTGCAGGAGAAGCTCTCATGCCAACATAGCACTGTCTACACTGGCATTAATGTAACTTATGTCGCTCAGAGGAGTGGTCTAGTCACACTCCTGAGTGTCAAAAGTTCTGCCAACATAAACTGTAGTGTAGACATAGCTGAAGTATAAATGATAATCAGGACTTTTTTAATGTATTTTTCTAACATTTTAATTTCAGTTAAAAGTGTGAATGTGGTAAGCTCCCTGCATTTTATATTTAAACCTTAAGGATCAGACTGGAAGGAAATTACAGGATTTGTATTCTAGACCAGTGTTTCTCAAACAATGGGTCATGAACCCCGCAAGGTCACAAAAGGCAGTCAGTCAAGGGTTGCAAGGTGTTGAAAATGTTCATTATACTTCTAAAGAAAAGAAAATTTCCAAAATAACTTCGGGACGATCAAAACTTTTAATGTTTGTGCGGTTAAATATAGTAATTGTAGTCATAGTTGTACTATTTAGGCTTAGCATTGTTATAACTGATCCAGACTTTACTTACTTTTATAGTTAAATGTAAGGGAAATATTAACATTTTTGTCTTATAGTAAGGGGTCACAAACCTAAAAAAAATTGAGAAACACTGTTCTAGATTATTAGCTATAAACAGTGGGGAATGAGTCCATGCCAATGGTTCTTGTGGAATTTTAAATCTTAAACTACATTGACCTGATTCTGCAATCCCAACATAGACAAAGCTTTCAGTGAAGTTGGTGCGAGTTTTCCTTGTGTCAGGACTGCTGGATCTGGCCCTAAAGCATTAATCTGATTGATCAGACTGCTGTAACTGTTGAAACATTGATTTGAACACAGCGACGTATCAACAGCTGTAGTCTCAAAAAAGTGGGATTGTGCACTGTACATGTTCTTACAACAGGACTGCACTGAAGCAAGAGGTCACGCTGCTTTGCAGTGGAGTTCACTGGTACTGACTGTAACTGAGGTCGGTAATGAACTGAAACAACCTTTCCAGCATTTGTTTTCTTAGCTGAGGAGCTGGGAATCATCTCCTGGAATTTTCAGGAAAATTCATTGTCCACTTAAACCTTTGAGGAGCAATTTTCCTTCTAACTCAAGCCTGCTAATTATGTTGTAAATCTTCCAATGTGCTTTAGTGTTTTTTCTAAGGCCAGGTCTACACTTACCTGGCAATTCGGCAGCAGTCAACGGGAGTTAAGCAAGCGACGCAGAGTAGCTTGTGTAACTCCCGTCAACTTTGTAACTCCTCTTCTGCATGGCATCTTCACTGTGCTGCACCGATGGAAAATGCATTCCTGTCGACGCAGCGCTACGACACTTGAGGAAGTGATTTTAATGCGTCGACTTCTGGATCAATTGAGTGGGTCTTCACCGACCACTCAATTGATCCAGATAGATCGATCTGACAGTGGTGAATTTGCCGCCGTCAGTGAAGATATACCCTAAACCTCCATCCACATCCATCCTTCCTTGCAGTGATGGGCACGCTGATCTACTCTTAATGCAGAGCGTTCTCATAGTGGGGATTTGTTGCTGTGGTTTTTTTCTGAGCTATTGTTATTTGTCTGGTTGAGCCCCTCAAAATTCATGTGTATAAAATATGCACATTTTGTATTTCTGTAGCATTGCATTCTGGGACTTCAAGTCTGTGTGTACTGCACCACTACTTAAAGATGAAGGTGCCTGCAGTCTTCTCCAATAGCTGTGGCCCTCACATTCGTGCTTAATTTCCATTTTTCCTTTTGTTTGAATTAAGTTTGGGCATCCCTGATTTACAATAAATACTACTCACCGTTGTAAATAACAAAGATTACATAGACCACTGTTGTCAGCGGGGATGGAACCTGAAATCTTCAGCACCAAAATACAGGCCGCTAGCAGTCAAAATAAAAGAGAACTCCTGCAGCAGTGTGAAAGTAATATAGGCTATTTAAGCCCTTCGGCCAGGTAGTAGGGACCATGATTGCAGGAGCTACACTGCTGAATTGTGCTGTATTTGAATTTCATGTTCCCAGTCCATAGCTTAGAAGTTTGAACTGTTTTTTGTTTTTGTTTTCTTCTTTTTGAGCTAGAAACTGATTGTAAAGCTTTTAGTACAAGTGGCACTAAATGCAGGTTATCAGTGAGCTTTTAGTATGACTATGATTGGAACTGATTGTAACCAAAATTCCTGCCACATGCTGCTGCTTCAAAGCAACATGAGAATGAAAAATGGGTTTGTGTTCACTGACAACGTTTCTTTTTCTATAAAGGATTTGCATCCTACACTGATGTGATTATGCCTCCTGCTGGGCATCTGAGGGAATATTTTTGCTGTTAGGTGCATGAGCACCTGTTACTCAGAGGGTGATTCACTGAAACCTAAGGAAAAGTGTTTTATAACAAGATCTCCATGTAAATGTTAACTGCACTCAAATCACTGTAAAATCATCAAAGTCTTCTAGCATAAAATATTAACGTTCCGCATACTTTTTATCTCTTATTAAAATGAAAAAAGACCCAGTATGTCTTCAGCACAGGAAACTGACAAAAGCATTTAGTTACTGATCCTTTTCTAGCTTTTGTAATTTGGGTAAATTTGAAAGTATATCTGATTTCAAATAATTTAAATCTGAAGATATTGACTTCATCCAAAAAGAAGTTTAATTTCCAGACCACTTGTCAGATCCACCAGCTATTTTAGGGCTCCCAAGTGCTCTACACAGAACTAACACTAGAATAAATGGGTGTTCTGTGCAAAAGGGAAGAGATTCCTATGAAATTCACTTCTTCTGTTCTCATGGAGCAAAATTCTGGCCTCACTTGTTAGATCTTCTAACTAGTTAGTCAGATCTTTCATTTGTATGTTGCTGCTAATCTCAAATCTCTATTATTGGATGTTTGCATGTTAAAAATCTAAGAGAGATCTACTGAGGGATTGATCTTGCTGGGTGCTGAATGCCTCATGTAAAGTTCTGAGAGCCCTCTACAGAAAGTGGAGTGTGTATATGAACATGGTGGTGAAAGGTTCTGGATGAGGTAATCTGGTGGAGCAGTACTTGGAGCTGGAGTGGGTGCAGCTTGTAAAATTTCAATTTAGAGATGACAATCTTTCACCTGCTTTAGTGTATAGTAATGGGATGACATATTGTTGACTTAAGAAGAGCCTATCTGATCTAGTAGACATATAGCGAGAGCACTAATTATGCACCTATTAAGAGTTGTTGCAATGTGGATAGAACCGTGTGTGTGTAAGGAGCAGGGTGGATTAAAAGATGAATTAAAACACTATTTGGACTAATGCAGAGCTTGAGTTAATGCTTTGAGGCAGGTAATAACCTATTAAATAATATAAATGGCTCGGAGAAAGTGCACATTCAGATTCCTCCATCTCTTCTTTGACACTCAAACACTTAACTGTGGATAATGAGTAAAGAAGATGTCATCTGTTGGGTAACCTTCTCTGCAGTGCTCATCCATCCATTCTGGCTTCTTACTCTTTTCAGACAGAGAGGAAACCAAAGGGAAACAAATGGGAAAGAATTGGCTCTGTCAGAATGCATTTATTTGTGTTCATATGAGCATGAATAAAATGGAACAGGTAGGGCCCAGAGATTTTTTGGATCCTGAGGTGATAATTTATTTCCAGAAGAAATACAAACAAGTTTGAAAGCTCATCACTGGAACTGAAAGCTGCCAACTCTTCTCTTGGCTTCCAACTCTGTAACTTTTGGCAGGGAAGTCTGACGAGGTACGTTTTTCATAAAACCCAAAATAGGTGAACTTGAAGAGCATATAGTGAAGACTTAGTTCCTGTGTGAATTTTATTACACAACATGGTGTCTACATCTCATTACTATAAATCAAACAATAAAATAGCAGTTATATGATAATATTACTTAGGTTATATAGTGCAACATTGCCCTGGACTCTAAAAGTTTCCAGTCAGTTAAGGTCAGGCATTATTTCAAGGGGGCTATCATCCTCTTATTTATGCTTATTGTAATAAATAGTAAATAACCTACCAAGAGCAGATATATGTGGTCAGTGACCCAGGCATCTGGAATAAGGGGAAATAAAGACATATCAATTAACTTCCTTGCACCCCAGTATTGATTTTCATCATTCATTCAGTTAAGACATTAATTAGATAATATGCTATTTTGGGAAAGAACCATGATTCTGCTCTGATATTTTGGTGTAGTTCAGGAGTAACTCCGCTGCAGTCAGTGAAGTTGCAGTGGTGTAAAATATTTGAGATCAAAATGACCTAAGTCTAAGCATGATAGTTTTGTTTTTTAAAAGTATTTTAACATTTGTGGGGAATTTCTGTGTTAACAGTATTAACCCACATGATGCTATGTATTTTTAGTCTTCAGACTGTTCTTATATTACAGAGGTGATTGAAAGTATAATCAATATTTACTCAAGATTACACAATGGGAATGCAGTACATTAATGTGAATTAATGCTTGTGTGATAGGCAGGCTCTTTATCTTTGTCTTCTTCTGACAGGCTATGCCAGAGCTGTTCATATATATATATATCTATTGGCTTAACTTGTAAGTCTGCTTCTTTTAGCTCACTCAGTGAGGTTTACCTTTATTTTTGGAGCCAGAGATCATGAGTTCTGTTCCCATTGCCATAGAGATGTGGCTGGTTTGCTACTGTAGTGCTTGCATCTTTTTGGTCATAGATAATTATATTTTAAACTGAGAGGAAAAAGCATTGTATAATAGTTGAAGCATCAGACTAGGAGCCAGTGGACCTAGGGTCTGTTTCGGGCTCTGCTGTTGACTTAGTGTGTGATTTTGGGCAGCTTACCTTCTCTACACTTAGGTTTTACCATTTTTCTAGAATAGAAGTAATAGCAGCTACCTAGCAAGAAATTGCAAAACTTTATTTAGTTAATGTTTTTAAAGGACTTGGGGATCCTCAAACAGAAAGCATTGTGGACATGCAAAGTGAAAAATAAAGTCTAAACAATGGGCCCAATTCATTGCATGTGTAAATCTTTTGAGATTACACCATGGATGCATTTCACCTAATGTTTTCTAATAAATCTGTCTTGATAATGTACCTCATTAGGTCATAGATTTCTCTATCAGTCCTCCCTCTAATTTTCTAAACTGTGATTAAACATTCTGGAATTTCTAGAGGTACTGGATATCCTTATTTAGAGGCTGATTCAGCAAAGCACTATAAGCACACAAGTAGTCTTGAAGTCAAGGTCTGCTGGATTGGGGCCTTACTCTTGTGACAATTACTTGAAAAAAAGAGGAATCAAAAAATTTAAACCAAATTTTTTAAACCTGGGTACCTAAAATTAATGTTGTAATTCCAGGTTTAGAAACTTAAATAGAAATGGCCTG
Organism: Emydura macquarii macquarii; assembly: GCF_026122565.2. Classification (NCBI taxonomy): domain Eukaryota; kingdom Metazoa; phylum Chordata; order Testudines; family Chelidae; genus Emydura; species Emydura macquarii. The sequence continues at coordinate 4,615,563 of NW_027133607.1, read as the reverse complement.
ACTTTCAGAGAGGACCCCTGCAACTCCCATTGAAGAATCTCTGAGGGACATTATTGCTAAACTTAGCTAACTGAAATGTGAAGAGGTCATCACATGAAGGAAAACAGCACCCACGATGATGTGACTGGGAAAATAAATGGGTGATTGGAGTTTCTGTATAACAAGTGCAGTTTAATTTTATGAAGGACTGTGGAAGACAGTGAGGGGGTTCTTCCTGGCAACCTATCGAGAAGCTTCCAAAATTGAGACTGTGAAGGGACATTGGGACAGTCCGTGTGGAGCAGAAAAGAAACTTTAGGTCAGTGAGATAAAATGGAGTTTGAAATATCTTGTGGGATCCAGGAGACCAGAGTACCTAGATATGCCTTTTGGAAAGCAGGAAGTTGTGTGTGTTTGACAATAAAACCTGCCCTGGTTGTGGGTAGCAGTTCTCAGCATCTTGGTACTAAAACTCAAAATTAATAGAAGTTTTCTCTAAAGTTGGATGTAGGTGGGAGACATTAGTCAAAAGAGGTAATCGGATGGCCCTGGGGAGAGGGCTGGGCCGGCTCGTCACGACATGCAGAGGGGGAGGCGCTGAGGGGTCCCCCTCAGAGCCTCCTAAGCCCTGCCCCCACAACCCTCTACTTAGCCACTGCTCCAGCCTCGCAACCAGGCGCCAGCTTGGATGTGGGGTGGCCTCACTCCCTGGTCTTGGGGAGAGGGAGGCGGTCTGGCCTTTCACAATGTGCGCAAGGGGGGGTGCAGAAGCAAGAGCAGCCGCCCCTCAGCCTCCTGCACCCCTCGCCCGTCTTGAAGGGCCGGCCCGGTGCCCCGCACTTACCCACTGTTCCAGCCCCTCAGCCCGGGCGCTGGCTCAGATGGGGCGGCCTCACACCCCCAGCTTGGGGGGGGGACGACACTGGGTCAGCCCTTCACGACAGGCGGGGGGCGCAGGAGGCTGAGGAGTTGCTGCTACCAGTTCCTCTCCTACTCCCCCACCCTTACACATTGTGAAGGGCCTGCCTGGCCCCCTCCCTCGGTAAACCATTGGCAAAGTATTATTTTTAGTGATTCAGGAGTTCCTACTCCTGTTTCTGCACACATACCTGTGCCTTTTCCTGCCATGCTGAAATATTGTGTGTGAGACTTAGACAAAGTGATTTACATATTTGTCCATGTCCAGGGATACTTTAAAAGTGAAAACCATTCATATTTATTTATTGTCTGAAACACTTTACATCCATTTCTCTGCTTTAATGGGATTCCATATAATACCCAGGGGTCGGGGAGGTCAGAGGACAGTCCCAGTTAATTGTCAGAGTTCATGCAAGAGGAGATTCAGTTGGGTTGGGGGTGGAGTACAGCAAAGCATTTGGTGGGGTCAGGATGAGGCAACAAGAATGGGTCATACAGGGCTACAAGACAGATTCAGGTGGGTCCCAGTAGCAACTAGCAGGCAATGGCTCAAACAAGGCCAGAAGGGAAGCTGGAAGCTTATATATAGTCACCAGCCACTCAGGGTCAAGCCCATGTGGCTGATCAGGAAGCAGGTTGCAGAGCCCTGGAAACTGGCCCTTCAAGACTGTGAATTCCCTGGTACACCCAATGTATTGGTGTCTCATGATATGTGCCAAGGCTGCTTCCTGAAAATTCAGTAGCCCTCAGTTCAAGAGCAGGCTCCTGACTTTCTGTTTCTGCAAATGCATCTGATTCTACTTGCAATGTGCTATACACATTCTGCTCTTCTAGGAGTAAATTTGACTCAGTATCTCTCACTGTGTGATTAAAAAATACGTAGATTGCTCTTTGTTTGGCATTCATTTCCACAGGCAGATAAACAATGAAGGGTTTGTGTGATTGTTGATTGAACAATACTTCAGAAAAGCTCCGTCCCGCCCGGCTGTCATTTCTGTTGTTGTACTTTGCACTTGGTGACATCATTGGTGACAGCTAAATGAAGTGTATTAATTGTTAGATGTTCTTTGACCAAGGATATTGATTTTTCCGGGCAACCAAAATCATGGACCACAGCCAGTTGTATGCATAATCTACTACAGTACAGTAATTTTGTTACACACTGGGGAAAAAGGGGGATGGTAAATTTAAATAGTCAGGAGACATACAATTAGAACAAAATTGAAAAGCAGTTTTGTTTATCTTTTAAATTTGCACCAAAAGAAAATTCTGAATCACCAACATAGGCTTAAACAACCACTTTCGCTAAAATAAATAAATACATCTGCTTTTATAAATCAGACCTCTTCACAGTACATAGTTATTCATATTGCCTAAGATTAATAATAGCAAGAAATAACTGTGCTTATATAGCCTTTTCTCTCCAAGCATTTTAAAGTTCTTTATAAATGTCAATGGACTGATACTTGCAAAGTGCTTGCTTCTGTTCCCATTGAAATCAGTGGTAAAACTCTCATGAATTTCAAATGGGAATGGGCAGGTGCAGACTGAGGCCAGATTGCGTCTCCCAAGATCTGCTCATCCCTTCAGCATGCTTAAGGAGGGTTCAGATGTTTTTGCATCACTGTGCTCCACTGTACCTCTCCAGGTCCAGCAAAAGCCTCACTCTGGATCTGGTTATCATCTGGGCAAGAGGGTAGATGGGCCAGAGGAGACTGTTAACTTTTTTGTGTGTAATTCTTCCTGGGTTTTCTGGGAGTTGCCTTGGCCAGGAGGAGTTCCAGGTAGTGTGGCTCCAGTAGAACCATGCTGTGCAAGGAGCTGTGGGAGATGCCAGAGATCAGAACTGCTGACCAGAATCTTGTCCTCCCATGTGTCTCCTAGGATCCACCATCTTTGAGGGGCCGCTTTTCTGTATGGGGAGATTGCGTCCCTAATGGTGTGCTTCAGAGAAACCTCTACATGGAAATGATCACTGAATTTTCTTTACAAAAAGTCCCCTTTCATTACCTTGTCCTCACCTGTGGGAAATTCGGGCTTGAGGTAGGTCAGCATCATTTTCCCTCTTTTACAGAGAGTTGTGTGACTTGCTCAGGTTAAAACAAAAAACCTGTGATAGAGTAGGGAATGTAACCTAGGTCGCCCTGTTTAAGCACTTTGAAAGTATTAGTATAGCTTATCCACAAAACTCTCTTCCTTTCCTCACAAACATCCTCCTTATTAAAATAGAGGACATTTGAATAATTGAATGGGATTGTACTCTGGTGTCCAGCCTATGCTCCTGCCCATGCTGCTGTGGTCGCACTGCCATTTTTAGTGTGCTGGCTCAGTCAGAGCTAGAGCATGTACATATACTAAAGCTGGAAAATACATCTCATGTTGTAGTGCAGACTTACTCTAAAATTATACTGTGACTCCCAGTAGGTATCTGCACCTGTAAAAATTGAACACTAGAGGATTTATATTTTTTCCACTCAGAGAATGTAGGTATGGGGGGAAAACCCACTGCCTCCCAAACAGGGGCATCTTTAATTTGTAGATTTCTACACCTTTTTCATAAAAGGGTAAATAAGTAATTTCATTGTACACATGGAGAAATTGAGACACAGAGAATTTACGTGATTTGCCCAAGGTTCCACTCCTCTACCTGACCTGTTGAATCAAGTTGCCTTAATGATACTGGCTCATGATGCGCTTACTGTGTATACCTGATAGGAAGTAGAGAAGGATAAAATAGGAACAACAGCATCATTATGCTTGAAATCCATCTGATTTGTATTGCTCATGGTGTGTTTGCATGTTCAGAGCAGAGGAATTATCTGACACCCTTTCTGCAACAGTATCATTACTGTATGTAGCTGCCTTGTTAGGGAGTGTAAAGATATCCAACATAGAAATGCACTTTCAGTGCTTTTCAGCAATACTTGCCCTGTGGCTTGGGACTTGGATATCACTTACATGCTGGATTGACAACTTTGGAAAGAGTGACGTTCCCATAGCATGAATTGTGGTCCTGTAAGCTTTTCCATCCTGCCCTGTCAATCCTGATTTGAAGGTGACCTTTGGTTGAGATGGCAGTTCAGTTTCCATGTGCCAGTTAGTCCTTGGACTCTGTTGAGATTGCCAACAGTCTAATCCTGTGCAGAAGAGTAAAGCAGAAATGTAGCATTCAATGGTGGTAGCGGTGAAAGCTGTTCTGCCTTGGTAGGAAGAGGACTGTTCTTCGATCCACCCATGCAGAAATGTATGTTGCCCATGCCCCCTCGGTTTATCTGTAGGACCCCAATCCTGTTGCCATAGAAATTAACACTTACTTTGTCATTGACTTAAGTGGACAAGATCAAGTCCAAGGACTGAGCCAAGTGTTAAGGTGACAGTGATAAATTTAAATTCTTTCTATTGAAACCACAGGAATGATGGGCAGGAAGCCATGGCAAATACTACTGACATCATCTGTTCATAGTTACAGAGGTGTTGAACTGACTTGCCCTACTGGGTACAAAACATTAACCAGGGCAGATCTAAGTTTGTGGTAATGCAGTTCAAAATGGGTTGAGTTGAATTAAGGAACTGGAAGTACTCCTCCAACAGAGCAAGACGCTAAAGGGAGGAATTGGAGATGCCCAGTTCTAGCATTTCTGCCAAACCCAGTGCAGCAGGTACACCCATGTACACTGTGAGGCATATCCAGGACAAGAGGCACTGTACCCACAAAGAGGCTAATTCAAAAGGCTATGGACTGCTGTTTGCTTGTTGTGCTTCTGCCACCCAAAGCAAAATGCTAAACACTGTTGGGGAAAACTAGCACTTGCAGTGGACGGAAGTATGTCCTGAGAGGACTGAATCTAAACCCTTCCTTGGATTTTGCACTGCAAGGTATTGAGCATCCTCTGGAGTTTACCCCAGTGATGTATTCAGGAGAGGGTGAACTGTATTTTGTTCCCATATCTGAGCCCTCAGGAATCACCACATCACTGAGTCACTCTGTTGCTGTTCCCATCCTTTGCCTGTGCAGCTGAAGGCCATTTAGGTCTCTCGAGAGGCCTTTCCATGTTCATCTTGTCACATTTCTGACTGTCCCTTCCTATCTTCCTCCTCATAATTTCAACTTTCAGGGCTCTGTTCAGACTTATAGATCTAGAGGTGCACTCTGGTGGGAGAAGTGGGAAGCAGAAATGTGGTGCCTGAGTTTTGCTGAGGGGTATCCTGTCTTAGAGGGCCGAAGAACTGTGCAGCATGCATTCCTTTTTGCCTGGCCCCCAAGCACTAGTGACACAAAAGTGATGCCATCTCATTTTGGGGCTGGAGGTGGCCAGGTGCACTAGCCAGTGGTAGCATTCCATGTGACTCTTGCTTGGATTCATTGTCAGGTGAGAAAAGGCTCCCTGTAACCCCCTCTCTCTTTCCACCACTGCTCCCTAAGGTCAAGGCAGATTTTAGCCTTAAGACAGAGCAGCAGAAAAGGGAGCTGGGCGACCTCTATTGGGACTTCTCAATGGTTGCTGTGATCAAAAACAAAACTGGTTTTAAATGTGAAAAGTTTTCTGATTATAAATGGTGGAAAGAGCTAGCCAGTGAGCAGCAACCACCGAACAAGCTCTTTCAAAATAAGGAAAGCCATAAATAAAGAAAACTCTGCCCTAATATAGAACCTTTTGTTTGAGGACCACATATTAAATATGTATTTGCAAAGCTGTAACCTGGTAGTTAGAGGAGCATTGTCCCCGGTTCAGAGACCGGTAATTTTAGCCTTAACGTCTCCGTGACTTATTTTCAAAAGTGTTCACCTAACTTGGGGTGCCTCCATTTTTGGTGTCTATCTTGAGACCCCTAGAGCTTGTTTTTTCAGAAGTGCTGAGCACCAGCAGCTCCCATTGACTTCATCCACAACAGTGCATGCTCAGGAGTTCCCACATCTCTCCAGTTGAGAAACCCCCAAAATAAGACATCTAAAATTAGAGGCTTCCTTTGAAAAGGTGTGTCTAAGTGATTTACGTATGGTCATGCAGGAAGTAAGTGGCAGAGCTGTGATTAACCAAGTCTTCTGACTCTAGCTACTAATGTCAAATAGATGTCTTCTTCAGGGCAGCTGTCAATGCCATATGAGTCTTTAAAAGAAGCCAAAAATTACCAGTTCAGATATAGACTTAATATGAGCCATTACAATGTGTTGTGTCCAGTATATTTGCAATGTACCTCAGACTTCATTGTTTTTAATGACATTTCTGGCAGTAGTTTGAGAGTTTCTGATAAAGCCCTTATGAAATGTGAATAATACGTTACAGTTTTCTGCTAAGTCCTCCAGAAAGGCATTATATAGATGGCAAATTGTCATCTCTCCATGTTGGTCACAAGGAATGAATCTCCTTTGGTCCAGCAGGGGTTGGTGTAAAGCTGGCTACACTGGCTCTGTGCCTGTCAGGGAGACTGGGGTATTATCTGGTTTTGCAAATGTCCAGGAGACCCCCCTGTTCTGAGAATTCGTTATCCCCAGGGGGATTAAGTGACTAGCCCAAGGACATGGAACAGATCAGCATCAGAGCCAAGAATGGCAGAGCTAAGGTATCTATTTCCCAGTCCCATGCTCAGACCCTTAGGGCTTCTCTGCATGATGAAACAATACGCACTGCTAAGGGGTTGTGATTTCTAAAGTGCACAAATGTGTTGCATACTAATTTGGTCCTGTAGACCCTATTGGTACACACTTAAAGTTCCCTAGAGCATGTTAACATAGAACTATTTAAAACATTCAAGCAGTACTACATTAAAGCGCACTAGGGAATCTTTAGTGTGTACCAGCAGGGTCTACATGGACCAATTATTGCACAACACGTTAGTGTGCTTTAAAAATCATACCTCCACAGTGCATATTGTTGCACTATGTAGATAAGCTCTAGACTACATTGTCTTCTCATGTGCAGACATTTTTAAATACAGTTGTCCTAAATATTACTGCAACATTTTATCTGTACTTTTCCATTCTAAGTGAGAGTAGTGTGATAAATCCTATGTGATGCACAGGGAAATCTTTACAACACTGTTACTTAACTAAAATATCAATAGATTAGACCTTGCCTTCTAGTGATCTAGACAAGGAACTTCTAAATACAAACAAACAAACACAAACAAACAAACAAAATCCCTCATACTTTGGGCAGCAGATGTACTCTGAAGCACCATGTTGCCCTATCAGGCTTCTGAATTCAAAAGGATCAAACTCTTTTTAAAAATAGTTTTGTTGCTAAAACATGAACGGGAAATTATTTAATTTATTCAGTAAAACTTGTAGTGCCTTAGGCCTTTTAACTTGATTCCTGGAAGATGGAATTTATTAATGATACATGACTGTTGCCTCCCCTCTGAGGAAATGAATGCGTTTTACAAACATTAATGACTGTAGGATCACAACAACGTGTTTCACAGGGGGGAGAACAGAAGAGGCAAACAGGGTTAAGTTAGTTCCAGAACGGTAGCCGTATTAGTCTGTATACAGCAAAAACAACGAGAGTTCTGTATCACTTTAAAGACTAACAAATTTAATTTCAGCAGGTATGTGGTCTTCAACTAGTCATTGGCAGAGTCCAGGTAGAACTCAGGAGTTCTAATTCTTAGGGTTATGCTTTCACCATCTGTATTTTCTACCCACACGTATAATTGGACTCCTCACTCTCTTCCTCTCCCACCCATCCCCACTAGTTAAGGTCCTTGAATGATCCAGACCAAATTGTGCAGCCGCTTCAGCCCCAAGACACGAATGGCTAATTCTTATGAACATGCCTGTAAACAGGCAATAGCCCCACACCACTCTGAACTTGGCACATGCACACACCTAGTGGGTTATGATCCAAGATAAATCCCTTCTTGGAAGTTTTCCTTTATCTTACCTTTGGTACAAAACATTGAGACAGGACTGCACTTGTAAATGTAAACTTTAGCCTGAGATCACTGTTCCTAGGGTTTCTCCTTACACGTCCTCCTGTCCCTGGCTCTAGCTTTTTCTTGCTATATAGATGCTTTCTAGCCTCTGTGCATTGGCTCTGATGTGGCCCATTTGATCTACCTGCCAGGGTGGGTGAGCAGAACAGCTTTCCACATACTCCTAAAGCTTGCCATCCTCTCCCATCACTATTGAAATTCAGCCTTCATCATCAATTAATATAGTTCTTCATAAAATTGCCTCTGCATATCCCAGTTGAATGGAGTCACTTGCTGTGCTTCAGTGTTCCATTCAGGAAAGATCTACTTATTTGTAGAAGTCTGACATTAGTAAGTAATCTTTCTTTTTTTCCTTTGTGGTAACATTAAAATGTTATCTTTTTAATAGCTTCTACCGTTGTATGACACTAAATCAAATTAGCCAATAAAGATTATATGACGTTTCTTTTTTTATCTGCAACAAGGGTTAAAGATAAATCTTCCCTGGGACTGTGTGAGTGTTCTGTTGAAAGCACAGTATTTTTATAAGAAGCAGATGCCTTGTACCTGTGTGGTTTTTTTTATTTGCTGGGCTGTTTATGATTTTATGACAGGAAATTCTTGAATGCTTGTGCTAGGGGGACATAGCATGTGATTTTATGGTTGCAATGAAAAAAGTTTTATGTGTAGAATTTTGTGAAGGTGTAACAAGAGAATACTCTTGCACCTTCCATACTGGCCTAATTTCTTATAAAGGAAACTGGAACTGTGTATGTCCTGGTGGGCGTTGTATAATCTTTAACTAAGAATAAATCCAGCATGTGTATTTCACAATAAAATAGTTGTTCTCTCTTCGAGTGATTGCTCATATCCATTCCATTATAGGTGTGTGCACGCTCCATGCAGATTCCTGGAACTTTTTTCCCTTAGCTAGCTCCATAGGGTCAGCTCCGGCGCCCCCTGGAATACCGCGCTCATGCCGTGGTACATAGGGTGCTGCCAACCCTGCGGGCCCTCAGTTCCTTCTTTCCGCCTGTGACGGTTACCGGAACGTCTGCCTCTTGCATGCAAACGCAAGTAGCATCCCTTAGTGTTAGCTGTTATTGTTTGAGATTTAGTTTATTGATAAACGGTAGTTAGCAAGTAGTTAAGTAGATAGTGCCCTTAGGGGCTAGAATTGAGCCATGCCTGGCTCTACGGGCTTTAAAGCCTGCACCGCGTGTGCGAAGTCCTTTCCAGTGAGTGACCCTCACGACCGTTGCCTCCGATGCCTCGGGGAGCAACACAGAAAGGAGAAATGCAGGATCTGCAGGTCCTTCAAGCCAAGGACCCAGAAAGAAAGGGACGCAAGGCTGAAGGCGATCCTGATGGAGTCCGCGCTCCGGACAGACTCTGAGCCTTCGCGTTCACCTGCGGCACCGAGCGTCTCGTCAGTGTGGAGCGCCCTGCCGGCACCAGCACCACTTGCGGTGCCAAAGAAGAAGAAGCGGCAGGAAGCCGCTCCCTCGGACTCTCCCCTGCTACCGGGAAAGCAGGGGGTACAGCAGGAGATGCCCCAGCCACGTGCCATGGAGAGTACTCCGGAATTGGTATCTCCTTACAGAGAGCCTCCCCCGACTCCTGGGGGTGGGGGAGCGCTTCTGCAAGGGCCGTCGACACCGGAGGCTTTCGCTGCGGCACGCGCCCTCATGGGTCTGCCTATGCCTCCGTCCCCCCCCCTCGGCTGAGGGCTCCGGGACTGGTGTCTCGGGGTAAACCCGCACTGGGTGGCCCCGGTGGGTGGAGGAGACGGGAGTCAAGGTCTCCCGCCAGACGGTCAAGGAGGGTAGAGAGTGTGGGCTCCCCTCCTAACTCCGCCTCCGGGTCATTGAGCTCCCCGGCACCGAGGGCGGTCCAGGGGCAAACGCTCGAGGCGAAGGCGCTACAGTTCTGCCTCGAGTGGGGACCTTAGTGTGGGCTCCGGTACTCCGGTGCAGAGCCCAGCTCAGTACCGATCCCCAGCGCTGCCTGCCTCGGCGCTGCCAACTACCTCGGTACCTAGTGCATCGGCACCGTGCATCGCAGCACCACCGGCCTTGGCACCGAGCGCCTCGGCACCGCCTGCTCCGGCATCGCCTACTTCGGCACCGAGCGTCTCGGCACCGCCTGTCTCAGCACCGCCTGCCTCGGCACCGGGGGACTCGTCGCGCTCCTGATCAACGTCGTGACGGCGCAGGCAACATTGCTTCCGTTCCAGATATGGGAAGTGTCACCGCAAGTCTTCCTGATGGAGGGGCCGTTCCAGCTACAGCTCTTCCAGCAGCTCTTCCCCTCATGGACACCATAGGCACCAGCACCAGAGGTCTTCATCGTCCCGGAGCCACTCCCCTCCCAGGGCCCATAAGCACTGCTCAAGTGGCTCTGGGTCCAAGGGGGGATGCCAGCAGGTTCCCACGTCAGCATCTGCATGGCCTCAAGGCCCCTGGCAATGGCCATATTGGGGGCCTTGGGGCGCTCAGATGGGTCAAGGGACCTCCTCAGTTCAGTCCTTGGCGGCCCAACCAGTGCCCCCTCCTGTTGGGGCACAGGAGGGTAACCCTTCGGAGGAAGGGTCGGACCCAGAGGAAGGTCCTTCTACAGGGGTCCTTCTTCAATCCTCCTCCTCCCCTGATGAGGCAGCGGCCAGGGACTGCAAGGCCCCCCTCTTTGACTTCCAGGCCCACCAGGACCTCCTGAGGAGAGTGGCAAGCTGTCTGGGCCTGGAGAATAAGGAGCTCTCGGAGGAGGAGGACCACCTCTTTGGGGTCTCGGACACGGCAGGCCCATCTAGGTTGGCCCTCCCTGTTCATGAGAGGGTGATGAAGATTGCTAAGACCCTCTGGCAGACCCCCTCCTCGATAGCTCCCACCTCGAAAGGTGCAGAGCGCAAATACTATGTTCCCAAGGAGGGATTTGAGTTCCTGTACACACATCCTGCCCCGGGTTCCCTAGTGGTGGATGCAGTAAACCAGCGGGATCGCCAGGGGGGCCAAGGCAGTACCCCGAAAGACAAGGACAGCAAAAAGCTGGACCTCTTCGGGTGTAAAATGTATTCTACGGCAGTCCTACAGCTGAGGGTCGCTAACCATCAGGCCCTCCTTGGCAGGTACAATTTGAACCTCTGGTCTTATTTGAAGAGGTTCTCCACGGGGTTGCCCCCGGACCAGGCCACTGACTTCGCCACTGTGTCGCAGGAGGGAGTGGCGGTGGCTAAGGCGGCACTTCAGTCCGCCAGTGATGCAGCGGATGCTGCCAGCAGGGCAATAGCGTCAGCCATTGCCATGTGCTGCTGCTCCTGGCTGCAAGCGTCTGGTCTGTCTCAGGAGATCCAGCAGTCGATTCAGGACCTCCCATTCGACTGCGCCGGCCTCTTTTCCGACAGGACAGACGAAAAGCTCCATGCCCTGAAGGACTTACGAGCCACCCTGAGATCCCTAGGGCTATACACCCCTCAGGCCTCGAGGTGCCAGGGCTTCCCTCAGCCCCAGAGGCAGCCGCAGCCCCCGCTAAGGCTGCCACCCAGACCGGCTCAGCCCAGGAGGGGTCGGGAGCGTTACCGGGCACCCAACCGTTGGGACTGGCAGGGGCCCCCTGCGGAGTCCCAGCAAGGCCCAAACAAGGGCAGTGCCCCCCATAAGAAGTTTTGACGGGGTGCACAAGGGTGGCATCTCTTCTCCCCCTCTGGATCACCCCAAATTATTCTCCCACAGACTTTGGCCATACTACGCCGAATGGGAGGCTGTTACTACGGACCAGTGGGTCCTTGGCATAGTCCTCCGGGGCTACGCTTTGCAGTTTACAACCTTCCCCCTACCCAGTCCCTCTTCAGGGACCCCTCTCATGACCAACTCCTCATGTAGGAGATCAACTTCTTCCTTAAGCTCAGGGCTGTGGAGGAGGTTCCTCCACAGGAACAGGGAAGGGGACTATACTCAAGGTACTTCCTGATTCCCAAGGGGGGCCTGAGACCGATTCTGGACCTCCATCGTCTGAACAAGTTTCTCAGATGCACCTGGCCTCCATCATTCCTACCCTAGATCCAGGGGATTGGTATGCCGCCCTCGACCTGAAGGACGTGTATTTTCACATCACTATCCTTCCAGGTCACAGGAAATTCTTAAGGTTTATGGTAGCTGGGTGCCACTACCAGTTTTCGGCCCTAACCTTTGGCCTTTCGTCTGCGCCAAGGGTGTTTACAAAATGCATGGCAGTGGTAGCAGCCCACCTGCGCCGGAAGGGGGTCCAGATATTCCCCTACCTGGACGACTGGCTGATCCAGGGCAAATCCAGGGCCTATGTGAGGAACAGCCTGGCTCTTACCTTCGCCACATGCACCAGACTGGGGCTGCTCATCAATGAGCAGAAGTCTACTCTCACCCCGGTGCAGTGCATAGAGTTTATAGGGGCTATCTTGGATGCCATGCAGGCCAGAGCCTTCCTCCCGCAGGCTGGGTTCAAGGCCATCTCCGCCATGATCACCGATCTGAAGAGGTCCCCCACGACGACAGCCAGGCATTGCCTCCAGCTGTTGGGACATATGGCGGCATGTACTTATGTGGTGAGGCTGGCTCGCCTCAAGCTCAGGCCCCTCCAAAGGTGGCTGGCCTCAGTCTATGCAGCGGCCAGACACCGGCTCAACAAGGTGGTCACAGTTCCCGCCTAGGTACTGTCCTCCCTGGTCTGGTGGAGGGACCCTGGGGAGGTTATGCAGGGAGTCCCCTTCCGGGACTTGGCCCCCTCAGTGACTCTAATAACGGACGCCTCAGACGAGGGTTGGGGGGCTCACATCAGCAAGGACCTGAACACCCAGGGGCTATGGTCACCACACGAAAGAGCTCTCCATATAAACATCAAGGAGCTCAGGGCAGTCCGCTTGGCCTGCAAGGTCTTCATCAAATTCCTGAGGGGCAGGATGGTTCAGGTCCTTACAGACAACACAGCGGCCATGTATTACATAAACAGGCAGTGGGGAGCGTGCTCCTCGGCTCTTTGCCAGGAGGCTACCGAACTTTGGGACTTGGCTGGGAGACAAGATTTTCATATATCGGCCTCTCACCCCCCGGGGGTCAGGAACGACGAGGCAGACCGCCTCAGCAGGTCGTTCTTACCCCGCCACAACTGGTCACTGCACCCGGAGGTGGTGACTTCAATCTTCCGGAAGTGGGGGGATCCCCAACTGGACCTGTTCGCGTTGTCCTGGAACAGGAAGTGCCCGAGTTTCTGCTCGCTCTGGGGTCGCGAGCCGGGCTCCCTCTCCGACGCGTTCCTTCTAGACTGGACGGGGACCCTCGTATGCGTTTCCCCCCATTCTGCTCCTGCCCAAGGTCCTCTTGAAAATCAAGAGGGACAGAGCAGACATGATACTGATTGCGCCTGATCGGCCACGGCAGCACTGGTACAGCATGCTGCTCGACCTGTCCATCGACAAGCCGATCCCGCTCCCGAGACGTCACGACTTGCTCTCACAGGACCAGGGTCGCCTGCTGCACCCGGACCTGGACTCCGTCCACCTGACGGCATGGAGACTGTGGCTGACGAAGGGAGAGAGAGCCTGTTCGGCGCAGGTCCAACAGATTCTGCTGGGCAGCAGAAAACCTTCCACTCAGGTTGTGTACCAGGCCAAGTGGAAACGGTTTACCTGTTGGGCGGAGTCCCGGGGTATCACACCGTCCAGTTCGCCCATACAGGTGATCTTGGAGTACTTGCTCCACCTGAAGCTCCAGGGTTTAGCACTGGCATCCCTAAAAGTGCACCTGGCAGCTATCTCGGCTTTTCACCAGCCGATGGAAGGGCGTACCCTGTTCTCTCACCCCATGTCAGCTAGGTTCCTCAAAGGGGTGGAGAGGCTATACTCGCAGGTCCGTGACCCGGTGCCTCCCTGGGATTTAAACCTGGTCCTCACCATGTTGACAGGACCCCCCTTCAAACCTATGGCTACATGCCCACTGCTCGTCCTCTCCTGGAAGGTTGCCTTCCTAGTGGCCATTACATCTGCCAGGAGGGTCTCCGAACACAGGGCTTTAACCTCAGAGCTCCCCTACACTGTCTTTTATAAAGATAAGGTCCAGCTGAGGCCCCACCCAGCCTTCCTACCTAAGGTGGTGTCTCAGTTCCATTATAACCAGAATATCTTCCTCCCCGTGTTCTTTCCCAAACCGCACGGTTCGGAGGAGGAGCGGAGATGGTACTCGTGTTACCCAAATAACAAATATTACAGGATCTTATTAGGGGATAAGGCAACAAGCCGCATTTATTGTGAACACAGAAACTTCTGTAGATAGTATCCAAGAAAAGAAAAGTATCAACACTGTAATAACATTAATATTGTGCTCTCCTTAGTGAATTAGCATTAATAATAATGTAAACACTAGGAAAACAGTATTAACATTATATCAATACTACAAATTACAGAGACACATGTTTCAATTGATGCTTTCATTCACATTCACACACACTGACAGGCACACACAGATAGAGACAGATATACATACATAGGGATCTTCCAGATGTCATAGTTACCAGCTTCTTGGTGCTCATGATAGTCACTGGCCAGGTGACTAGAGCATGAGGATGAGGAGCAAGGTTCTGCCGATGCGCATCGGTACTCCTGGCTGGTGTGATGTTGTAGACCCGAACCTCCAGCCTTCATCTTCTTGTCCCATTTTATAGGGAAAAGACCCCATGTAAGTCTATGGGTTTTGCACTGTCATGCTGCAACTGCATTCTTGGTGTGATCCTCAATCACCCACATTGTTGCAAGCCTGATCAGATTTTGTCCTTTGAAATGGGCTGGCTCCAAAGTTATCAGGGTGGCTCCTCTTCGGCCATTTGATCATCTTTGCTTCTTTCTTCTTCCCTCAAGCGTTTTAGGTGAGGCTGGTGTTTTCTTCATGTCTGTTTCGATATCCCTTACTCAGACCAATTGTTCAATCACTCTTTTTGTCTACACCCAACTCAATTGCTCAGCCATTCACACTTCAATCACTCAGGGCCAACTCCTAGCTGAAGAACTTACATATTATTTTTAGAGCAAACCTTATTTCATTTTTGACAGTGTCTTTCACAATTAGATAGATACATTCATTGCAGTGTGGCTTTTGTACTTAGAATAGGATTTTTACAAATATATTGGAAGCAGATAAAATTAACAGATAAACTGGCCAGTGGACATAGTACAGACATTTACAAACAATCTTAAAATTATACAAAGTACAGACAGACTTGAATTAACATTTAAAAGGGTAGAACAGTAAGAGTCAGTTTGAGGTTTTAGCTTTTGATTTAGACTGGTGTGCCTTTTGGTAGGAAGGGGGCGGGGGGTGTTTGTGGCTCTGTTCTTACATATATTTCAAAAACAAGATTTTGGCCAACACTCGCTGGACGTCAGACGAGCCTTGGCCTTCTACATAGAGTGGACCAGGCCATTCCAGAGGTCAACGCAGCTGTTCGTGGCAGTGGCGGACCGGATGAAGGGCTCACCTGTCTCCACCCAGCGCATCTCCACCTGGATCACCGCCTGTATTAAAACCTGCTACGAGCAGGCGAAGGTGCCGCTTCCAGGAGCTGTGACAGCACACTCAACCAAAGCCCAGGCCTCATCTGCGGCGTTCCTGGAAGGAGTGCCCCTGCAGGACATCTGCAAAGCAGCGACCTGGTCGTCGGTCCACACCTTCACGTCCCACTACGCCATCGTGCAGCAGGCGAGAGAGGACGCGGGCTTCGGCAGGGCCGTCCTGATGAGAGCAACTCACCGTTGACTCCTACCCACCTCCAAGGTATGGCTGTTTAATCACTTATAATGGAATGGATATGAGCAATCACTCGAAGAGAGAAAACAGGGTTACTTACCAGTAACTGTTCTTCGAGATGTGTTGCTCATATCCATTCCAAACCCACCCTCTGTCCCCACTGTCGGAGTCGGCAGAAAGAAGGGACTGAGGGCCCGCAGGGTTGGCAGCGCCCTATGTACCACGACATGAGCGCGGTACTCCAGGGGGCGCCGGAGCCGACCCTATGGAGCTAGCTAAGGGAAAAAAGTTCCGGGAATCTGTGCATGGGGCGCGCACACACCTATAATGGAATGGATATGAGCAACACATCTCGAAGAACAACAGTTACTGGTAAGTAACCCTGTTTTTCAGCATTGACTTATTCTTAGGAATAATCATAAACAAGTTTATGTAGAGGCACAGTTATTATATGATTGATATAGCAAAGCTTGATATAAAAGGGGTTTCCTGGGAAGAGCTAGTGATGGGAGTGTATTTTAGGGGGACTCTGTTCAAGGTTTGCAGGATTCAGAATGTGATCTTTTCTTCATTTTTCCATGTGTTTTTGTGTTATTTTAATAAAATGCTTCATGGTCTGTGTTTCTCTCTCTCTCTCTTTTTTAAGTACTTAGAATAATAGAAATATAGAGTTGGAAGGGACCTGGAGAGCACATCAAGTCTAGCCTCTTGCGCTGAGGTAAGACCCAGTAAATCTAGACCATCCCCAACCGGTGTTTGTCCAATCTGTTCTTAAAAATTTCAGGTGATGGGGATTGCACAGCCTCTCTTGGAAGCCTATTTCAGAGTTTAGCTACCATTATAGTTAGTTTTCCCTACTATCTAATCTAAATCTCCCTTTTTGCAGATTAAGTCCAATACTTCTTGTCCAATGTAAATGCCAAGAGCTCATCGCTTATGATAACATGTTGCCATCCCCTACAGTATCAAAGCAGTGTGTGCCATGTGCAACAGTAATCTAATGTGTGAGACCCAGCACTCATGAACAACCCTACAATAACAATCCAGGCAAAGATTTTAAAAAATTGGAAGCCTAAAGTTAGTCTCCCAAATCCATATTGAGGCATCTAAATAAATGATCTGATATTTTTTAACAGGGTTGAGCATCCAACAGCTTATTAATAGCATTATTATAAGGCTCTTAGCATGAAGACCACTTCAAGGCTTCAGCAGACATCCTGCATGTGCAGTGGGGTAGACTAGAAAGAATAGTACTCTTGTGCCATATAAACTGCACTTCAACTTCCATTTAAATTTGGGGTGCATTTCAAGGTGATCTATGGCACCCTTTGGTCCCTTTTTCTCTTTCTTCCCCCCTTACACTATGTTGGTCTTTGGGATCCATTGACGCAGTCTCACTGATAGTCCTATATTTGAATATCAGCATGTTTGGAAGTAACGGAGAGGCCATCACTTTATAATTATCTTTGATTGTTGGTCCAGCAGAGCCCAAAACTGTTAACCTGCAAAGCTCATTGGTTGTTCAGGCTTTTGTCGTGAATGTGGGAAGTAAGCTGTGTTTATATCTGCTTGTTAGGTGGGGAGTGGTACTGATTAGATTTTGTCATACACACTATCACTTGGATTTGTACATGCACCCACAGAGTTTGGAATAGGCATATGATTAAGTATGGACAAAGAATAATTCTTTTCTTTTATTTATTTTAGGGATCTTTTACCTCTCGGTTTTTTCTCTTTAATGAGATGGATTGTAAAATATGTTAATCCGACACATGGAGAAGGGTGAGGCAATACATTGAGATGTTGAATAATTAGATCATTTCCTATGCAGGAATAAATCCAAGTGTTAGACAGGAACAAGAACTCTCTCTCTCCCCGATTCTAATCCCCTTCCCTGTCACAAATACATGGGATCTGAGTCCTTTCTGTAAGCAGAGGTCTGATCTTTAGTATTAGTTAAAATTTGTAAGGTGCTTTAAAGATTCTAAGTGACACATATCATTCTTGTATTTTAATCTTCTATCTCTTGTTTAGAAGTTGAAGTCTTGTTTAGGATGGATAAATATGTACAATTACGTGTCAATGATAAAACCAAATAAAAAAACACCACTGTTATTGGGCAAAATCCTTAAATGTCTTAATTGTTAATCAGTCTTTATTCACTGAAGTCAGTGTGGATTTTGTCTGAGAAAGGACCTGGTAATTTGGCCCACTTATATCCAACCATCTGATTGCATTTTCAATTTTAAAATACACAGTGTTTTATATTTCTTAAAAGGTACATTTCTAGTTACATTGGGGGTTTGTTTCACTTGAGCTCGGTTTTCTGTGTTACAGATTTGTTTATGGATCTGAAATGCCATTTTAATAGGATCCTGAAAGGTACTGTTTAATAATCAGTGAAGTTATCAACCTCATGTGATCTTAAGTTTGTTGGGAAGCTTAAAAAAGTCTGATCCTGCAGTCTTTTCTTAACGTGAGTAATCCTACTGACTTTATTAGTCTTATTTGTGGAGTAAATATTACTCATGTAAGACTTTGCCTTTATTCTCTCTTACTTCAGTTTATTCCTTCAAAGAGTTAACTTTCTAAGCAGCCGCAGATTAATTCTCTCTGTTGTTTTAATTATTTTTCTCGTCACGCACAGTGAAGGTCTAGTGTTTGTGAAATTTTTTTTTGTCCTCACTCCACTGCTGTTTCAAATATGCTGGCATTGAAAGCTGAACTAAAATGCTGCCTATCTGCTATCTTATTTCAGCAGATTTTCACCTTTCTCACATTTTAGTATTATAGATTGTTGTTGTTTTTCCTCAGGATAGCTTGGACATGTCAGGATTGTACATTTCTAAAATGTGTGACACTTTAGCAGATACTGACTGCCAGTGGGCTTTCATGTGCTCGCTACTGACTAATTTCCTTCTCTGTAGCTGACAGGTGACTCTGAGCAAAAGCTGGCAGATGGCTATATCATTAGAATGTGGCTAGTGCCTTCTGAGATGAGTTTTGGAATTTTCATCAAAGTGAGGATTAGGTTTCGGCTATACCAATGGCACGCAGCACACCGTGGGAGTGTAAAATAAGAGGAAATCGTTCACAACGAGTCATCTTGTGGTTGGATGATTCAGGGGTCTGCTGTTGGTGGTCAAAAAGACACGTGGCTGACTACAGAGTCTTTGTATGTTAATCAGAATGCAATCTGTCTCTAAAAATTAATTCCACTGATTCTTGTCCAATGAATCATTTCCAGAAATGAATAGCTGCATTTGCTGGAATGGATATTGTGAAATTCCCTTCATTTACAATGGACAGGTTTTGAAATGATGATTTATTGGGCAAATTTTTTCAGGATTAGAATTAAAACTACTTTAAAATAAATATATATATATATACATGTATATTTTAATAAGAGGAAAAGTAAAAGCCTCTCAGTTTCCAAATAACAAAGGAGTATTTGAAAGAGAGCTAGTTCTTGGAATAGTAGATCTGTTGATACTAGCCAGTGATTTCCTGAGCATTTGCTGCAAGAAATTTTCTGTGATGTGAGTAGGTGGTAGTTAAGACATTGTTACGAAACCAGTTTTCAACCAGACGTCTTGAGTCGTGGATTGGGAAAAGGGTTACAGCTTGACTGTTACATTTTGTTTGAGCAGGGCAGTTGTAAGGCATGTGTTCTATATTCATTGTTTCTGGGGAGCAAAAAATATTCGGAATATATCTAATATTCCACTATGTATTCTTTATGTTGCTCCACTTTGTAGTTGAAACGTGAGACTGTGGGCTAAGACAACTGGAAGCAATGTGCATGGTGAATAAGGAGGAATTTCCTGAATGTATCTTTAACTAACTGTAAATATTTTCTCATAGTTTTCCCCAGTCATGAAAGGCAAAATGGAGTTTCATCAATGACTAATGTCTGTGCCAAAATAAGATGGTTATTGGAAGTGCATTGGTTGTGTTCAGAGAGCAAATGGGGTAACAATAGCTGGAGGTAGTAGGCTTTTCCACCAGAAAAAGGGCATTCAGGGAATTGCTTTGGCTCCCAAACTGGAGGAATTGTTGACCTAGTGACTCAGTTATGAAGAATTGGGAAAACAGCCTTACTGTGGTTTCCTTTGTTGATGGCAGCTTCAGAAGACATGTGATTTTGAGAATGTGGCTAGCAGAAGTGAGGTGGCTCTAGTGCCTGTTGCATTCTGGATTTGTTTTGTGCCTGAGAGAAGTTGAATTCCTGAGCACTGGAGAAGATCTAAACTTATTTGCACCAGCTCTCCTCATGACAATACAATGGTAAGTTTAATGCAATTCTCATTTTCATTGGGTCACTGATCCTCTCTTTACTAAACTTGGCATTCTTGAAAAGAAAGGCTGTTAAGTACAGCAGTACTAAAGAAACATAGCATAGGTATGCATTGAATATTTTGGAAGCTGTTGAATATATGCTTCAATGCTTTGGATCTGCATTTACAGGGAAGACCAACTGGTGTCCCAGAGTTTGAGGGTATTTGATCGGGGCCAAATTTTGAGGCTCAGGCCCATCTCAGATAAAAAGTAAACCATGTTATTACTCTTTAGGCTGTTGTTTAGTGTTAACTAAACTGATCTCTAGTGGTTATAGTAAGCATCAGGAGCGATGGCTGAGTATTCAGGCTTGAAATACAGAGTCTCATAAAGTCACAGATGCAAATCCTGGCAGGGTCATCTTAGCCATTATTATTCTTTCCAATGTATTACAGATAAACTGAATAGCATGCATTGGTCTTTTTGAATTAGATATTAAAAACTGATGACCATGTACGGACGTCAAAACCTGATGATGCTTTTCATAATAGTAGGATATGCCCCACAGGCTGTTGTTGTTAAGTATTTCAATAAGTTCCAACAAAGACATTAACCATTAATGGTTTATTATAAAAACATTTAATAGTGTTGGATAATAAAGAGACAGTACTGTCTAATAGAGCAGGGGGTGAGACTCAAACTTCCTGAATTCTATTACTGACTCTGCCATTGTTTCTGTTAGTGATGTTGGACAAGTTATTTACTTTTAGTTATGCCATCACTAAAATGGGAATAATGATGCTTACTCACCTTTACTAGTGTGCTTTGATATCTGCCAGTCCTAAGTATTATATTTGCCTTCTGCATAAAAAGATGTTTTCTGATACCCAAAACACTTGTAGCATTTTAATTTACAGAAAACTGTTTACAAGTGTAAACTAATAAGTAGTACATTACAGGGTGATAAGGCTGAGCATGGAAGTGATATTTAACCTATCTATCTTGTTACTTGCAGTGTTGTAGCTGTTTTGGTCCCAGAATGTTAGAGAGACAAGATGGGTGAGGTAATACATTTTATTCAACCAACTTCTGTTGGTGAAAGTGACAAGCATTCAAGGTCTGAGAAAGGTACTCAGAGAGTCACAGCTAAATACAAGATGGAACTGATTTTTAGCATAAGGAGTTAACACATTTTGCAAGACATCATTTAAGATGAAGTGGGCACTTAACACCTGTGCACATAGGACAAAGGGTTAGTGGGTTACACACTCTGAGTACCTTTCTCAGATCTGAAGAAAAGCTCTGTGTAAGCTTGAAAGCTTGTCTCTTTCATCACCAGAAGTTGGTCCAATCAAAATATTACTTCACCCACCTTATCTTGTTCTTTTATATTTCTTCTCTTTAAGTATGTAAAGTAAAGTCACTGCTGATGATGTATCTTAGTGGTCTCAGACAAGGCTTGTAATTCACTATGTATGGTTGTTTTTCTTCTTCTGGATGTATGGCATAAGAAAGCTTCGTGTTCCCAAATGCAGTTGATTCCTGAGTTGCAATAAGGCTGTTGGATTTCCTTTATTGAAATGGCATAAAAGAATGCTGTACAGCAAAGGTCCCTACAAGACTGTGAATTAAGCTATCAAGTAAAAATGGTAAGGTATAGCATGTGTCCCATGTCTCCTTTTATTTGACGCTTCCTTCAGATCTTAGTATGAGAATTTAAACTATCCACTAAGGCCTTGTCTGCACTAGCACTTATGCCAGCAAAACTTTTGTCACTCGGGTATTAAAAACACCCCCTGAGCAACCTTAGTTTTGTCAGCATAAGTGCTTGCGTGGACAGTGTTATGTCAGTGGGAGGTGCTCTCCCACTGACATAGCTACCACCACTCATTTAGGTGGTTTTATTATGTTGGCTGGAGAGCTCTCACCTGCTGACATAACATGGCTACACAAGTGTTCTTATAGCGGCACAGCTGTACCGATACAGCTGTACTACTGTAAGTTTTAAGTGTAGACTAGCCCTAACTTTCTAGCGAGTGGCCATTCTACCAGAAGGAGCAGGCGTCAAGGTCAAAGAAAAGTCACTTGCTGTGGTTGCTATGTGGGTGTGAAACACCTAAGAAGAGAAGAGGGTGGGGAAAATGTTCCTTGAATTAAACAAATAAAAGAGTTAGTGAATTAGACTTTTTGATTTGTGATTTTGCCAAGTATCCTATTGAATTAACCACATATCTCTAAAATCACACAGTTAATTGTAAGCTTATCAGAATGTTCTCAGCGGAGACTGTACTTTTAAAAACATTATTTCCTTATCACATTATATTGAGAGAAAAGAAGTTGTGAATCTTTATAGCCCCTAAAATCTTAACTGTTAAAGATAAATTAGAATGGGGGATCAAATTTCCTTAGGCTTACGCCAGAACACACTCAATTACTGAGAAATTTTAAGCAGACCACATGTAAAGAAAAAATTTTATTCTTCAGTTAATGGTCGTTTATCCACCTGCATTACACAGTTGGACACAGTTTTATTGCTGCTTTTTAAAATCACCTGTTCTTGGAAGAAGGTAGTATTGTAGGTATGGGAAATACTGTATGCTGCTGCATGAAAAATAACTTAAGTGAAAACATATTTTTTTATTTGGAAGACTAATGATCATTCAGTTTTGAGTGTTTGTAATATCTCCACTGTATTCTGGCTTTTACAATGTGATCAAAAGTGATGCAAGAGGAGGATTCCAAAGATAAGTCAGTGCCAGGTGACTTTTTTTTTCTTGCTTCTTGTGATTGTTCTTATAAAATATAGCAGCAATAGTCAGTTTAGGCTATCTTGCAGTGTCTTTGGAGTGGAAAACTGCCTGTTTACACGCTATATTAGTAGATGAAAGGGTTAAAGATTTCTTGCTTCCTTGTTGCAGCATAAGCTATAGGACTTAACACAAGTCAAGAAATTGGATACAAAGAAAACACAGATATGATTTGAAATTAGATAGATAAGGTGGGTAATGTAATACCTTTTATTGAACCAGTATAATGTTTGAACTTTCAGATCCATGCAGGTGCCTTCTTCCAATGATGAAGGGTCATTTGAAGAATGAATCTGCCTAAAACTTGTCTATTGTAACCAAGTACCTGTCCCTGATCTCAGTGAAGTCAGTGGAGAAATGCTCTTTAACTTCAATGAAGGAGGAATTGGACCTCACTGTTCTGTTCTAATAAAAAGCATCCATCACCTCTTGTGTTTTATTCCTTTAAGGCCTGATATGGAAAACAGCTGAGCACCCACAGCCCCTAAAGTCAAGTAAAATTAGCACTCACCTCCTCTCAATATCAGTCTTCAAAACACTGATTCTCAACCACTGATACTCCAGTCTCCATTCCTGTGCCTTGAAGTGCAAGTGTAGAAATGGCTTCATAGCATGTTATCCATGTTTGTCTCTCTGAAAAAAGCCATTTTTATTTTTGAATAAGAGTGTTCATATTGGGGATTTAGCTCTGGAAAAATCTCCCATGTAGATTGAGTGTTAGAGTGCATCTACACTGGGAGTATTTGAACCCATAATTCTCTACCAAGTGTCGTAACAGTGGAAGCTGTAGTGTAAACAATGCAGGTATAGAAAATTAAAGAGAAAAACAACTATGAATGAAAATGATAAACACTGACTAATTCCCATAATGCCCTGAGATATATCAGCCAGACCAGTGGCCACAGGATCCAGGAAGCCAGCACAGCAGTATAGTTGAGCATGCTAGCTAATGGTTTGGATGGTGAGAGAGGCTAAGCTAGGCATGCTGTAGAAAGTACACAACTATAGGTAAATAAACTGAAGGTGTTTGAGAATCAGATTGTGTAATTGAATCAGAAAGTGAATGAAAGAATGTGTAATTGGGTGGGTGAGTGATTAAGAGAATATGTGCGTGGGCAGTTAATTAGTTTGGCGAGGGAGAGAATGTAGGAGTGGGTGAATGGATGGGCAAGTATGCAACTAAAGAGTTCAACCAACTTTATTAGCATTCTTCATGGTGCAGCTCTGTAATGACACAAAGAAACAGTAGAGAAGAGGAAACATTTGGCAACACCCCAGGCACACTAGGCAAGATCAGATTGGCTGACTTCATGACAGGGCAAGCATGGTTAGAGGACAGGGCTAGGAATCAGGAGACTTGGGTTATGCTACCTACTCCATCT
The DNA here is from genome assembly GCF_026122565.2 of Emydura macquarii macquarii. Lineage (NCBI taxonomy): Eukaryota > Metazoa > Chordata > Testudines > Chelidae > Emydura > Emydura macquarii. Next base: position 4,591,518 of record NW_027133607.1, on the reverse strand, counting down.
CTGACTCACTGTGCAGTTTTAGGCAAGTCACTTAACCTCTCTGATCTGTAGTTTCCTCCCTATAAACCAGGAGTGGGGAACCTTTTTTGTGCCAAGGGCCTGATGGTGGTACGCGGAAGACGGCTGAGTGTCAGCCGCCGAATTCCCCCCTGCCGCCGAAAAGGGGCAAACGGCGGCAGGGTTTCGGCGGCGGGCACTGTCCCCCACGGAACCGCGCCGCCGCCAAATTCCCCCCCGCTGCCGAATGATTTATAAGGCCCGCGGGCCGGACGTTCCCCACCCCTGCTATAAACAATGGTCATAATAATCTCCACCAATAAGTGATTTGCAACTAGTTGCTGAAAGGTTCTGTGGAAGTATGTACAATAGTAATTACTGATTATTTTGCAAATGGCTGTGGCACACTAACAAGATGGCAGAATGAATCCAGGTGGGGCAAAACAGATATTTTTAAATTAGTGTATCTGTAAAACTATAGGTGTGCCTGGCACTTTAGAGACTATGTAAATTGTGCCTGTACTGAACATGTCAGGGATTGATTGGTCAAATCTGTGCATTCCTGCTCTACCTTCGCCCTCACATATCAAACTCTTGAGACACCAGCAAGGATACAAGTATCTTCCAAACTTCAAAACTGCCCTTTTTCAATTAAATAGGGCTTGAATTTCCAAAACCTTTTAAAAATACCTATAAAATACTAATAGAGGTTTTTGATCTTTACTACAACTACCATTCACTGAAAATAGTTTACTATGACTAATATGTAGTTGTTGTTTTTTAATTCACCATCGCAGAGTTACAGCCCCAGCTGTGACCTTCCCAAGCCAGCTACAATTGGGCTATTGTTAAAGTAATTGCTGTGCTATCCTGTTAAGTTATATTAAGTTGTGCACAGTACATTTTCAATTTTTATTTTAATAAAGCTGAGACCTTTTGAACCGTAAATGGAGGTGAATGAATGCTGTGGGAAGTCATAGGCTTTGTTTTAACTGTCCAAAAGGTATGTATTTACTGCGGGATAATTAATGTGCATTAGCTATCCCACTGTAAAATCCTAGTGGAGACAAGGCACTGCAGTTTTTACCAGGAGGTAGCAAGGCAAAATCAATTCTACCTTGCAGTACAAGCTGCAGTGCCTTGAATCCACTAGGATTTTACCGCAGGGGTAGCTAATGAATGTTAGTTATTCTGCTGTTTAAAAAAAGCAACAAAAAAAACCCAACCCCTTTTTTTTTTTTTTTTTTGCAAACATAGCCAGGCAGAAGATGATGCACAACAGTAGGCACAGTAAATTTAATCTGCTATAGACTTTTTGTTACCAGCTATTTTTAAAAGTCCATGGCCATTTAAGATTTGATGTCTGTTACTATGCTGTATGCCATGACTGTTTGGAATCCCACAGAGACAGTGGGGACAGAACTCTAATTCCCTGTTCGAAAAGCACATGTCCCTATCATTTGAGTGAGGGGGATCTGTGTTAGCATGATAGGGTCTATGATAAATAGTTGAGTAGTTCTTATTCTGTCCACTAGGCAGCCATATACATGTTAGTTCATTATAATATAGTTATTTTTGTTGACATTTACATAAGCCCTGATTGTTGTATTCCATGCTGAGTACTTTTAGCATTGGAAGAGATTGAAGGTTCAAAGAAGGTGTTGTGAAGTAGACCTCACAGAACTATGAATTTTTTTAATTATTGCTGCATCTCAGCTTTCTCCTCTGACGCTAGCCCACCCTTTGTGCCACCTGAACCTCATATTTAAACAGTATGACATGATCAATTATTAAAGTTCTTCCTGTCAGTCTGAAGCCTATAAAATTGGGTTACTTTAGTATCCTTGCAAAATTAACAGGACATTCCTGATGCTTTTGGAAATGTCCCTAGCAACAACAGGAAATCTGGCTAATCTTGAGGAATATGGAGGTCACCTATTTTAAAAGTCTACTACAAAAACTCAGAGACAGCTTGTATAGTAACAGTATTTTATGTTGTGCTCTGGGACGAAGCCAGAAATCACTTACTATAGTTAAATGGAAATGTCATACTGTTCTGACGGATAAAATCCCTCACTATATTCAAATACTATAATGGGGTAAAATGCAAAGGGGCATGTGGAATAATGGTTTAATACCATTATGTGTTGATTATTAGACTTACAAGGCCTAATCCTGCAGTTCTTAGACAGAATATCCCTAGGTTTCTATGAGAGTTTTGTCTGTGCTCTAGGGACTATAGGAATGGGATTGCTGGGCCAAACGTTCTGCCCTTAATTGCAATCAGTAGGATTGCATGTGTGCTTTTAAAAATACTAGCAATTATAGCATTAACTAAGGGGAGAATCTTGTTCCCTATCATGTCTGATCTTAGACCTAAGAAGGACAATCTCAAGGGTGATTTGATGATAGTCGTGTGTTTTCAGTAGGATATGGACAGTTGTGAGGTTTTGCAGATTTAGAGAAAACAAACTCTGAGTTTTTCCTTCTGTTCAGTCTAGTGGTGTTTGTCTCTAAGGGTTTACAAAGCATTGCAGTAAGCATGCCTCATCTTTTGCCATTTTTTCCATATGGGTGTGTGCTTCCTTTTCATCATGTTGGGGTTGGTTTGTTTGGTTTTTTTTTTTTTTTTTTTTGATGCAACTACTTCTTCCATTTTAAGAATAAGAAATGAACTTTAGACTGTTGAGTGGGAGGAGGGAAGTTTCATAAACACTGTGGTAGTGATCCCTCTAATCCTTTACTACCTGTAGGGGTGGATGACTGCCGGGAAGGAACTAGGAGGCTCTGACTTTTTCAAGACTCAGGATTATGCAATGGAGCAGAATATTTTAGAAGCTACAGATAGAGGTGAGAACACCGAGGTCAGAAGGTGCGTGGCTCAGAAATCGATCCCCTCTTTTTAGTATCTTTTATTTGATCATTCTCATATAGAACTCCTTTCACATAAGTTGTTGTTTTAAATATGAAACTGAAGTGTATGTCTATTTATATATTTTTAATTGCCTGTTCAGTCCTATGTACAGTGTATTTAGCTTCTGGAGCTGTTGTTTCTTAGCACTTTTATTTCCTCCTGGCCTGTTTTCTTGTGGGTGCAACATGCTTAAGAGAAAGTGAAGGGGAAACATTTGATCGATCTCAAGAGTAAGGAAGCAATTAAATGTTGTCAGTTGTATTGACCGTGTTGACGCTGAGATAGTGTCTATAGGAAAACAACCAGACAGCTTAAAGAAGAAGTCAGAAATATTTTTAGTATGTTGAAACTGTTTAAAATGCTGAAACGGGGGGTGTGGGGAAGAGAGAAATACAGCATCCTTCCCTTGTGATTCTGTGGTTTTGTCTGAGTTGCTCTTATTTCTTTTTTTCTTCATAAGATCAGCCACGTGTTTCAGTGGCAATTGCTGTTTTACACTCTAACTGCATAGAAGATGTCACATTTGCCATAATATTTAAAATGGTTATGTCTAATAAAACCATGCACTTCTCTACACCTTTCCATCTAGGGGGTCTCAAAGCATTTGGCATACATAAATGTGTTAGGATTCATGGCATCCCTGTGAGATAGGTAAGAACAAGTATTATTATTGTTTTGTAAATGGGGAATCCAGTTCACAAAATGGTTAGTGTGCCGTTCTAATCTGAAAAGCAATTCAGAATGACTCCATTAACAAAAATTAGATTTTACTATTTTTTTATCCTATAAGATCCACAGAGCCAGTTAAGCTATGCATATGTCTACGCAACAATCAGAGGTGTGATTGCAGCACATGTAGGCATACCCAATTTAGCTTTCATTTAGATAGCTTGAATAACAACTTCCAAGTAACTCCATTGAAAACTACCAATGATTGTTACACAGTCATTTGCATGAACACAGCCATGTTCTCCCTTGAGAACTGTGCAGTTAACCAGTTAAACTTGGTATAATGATTATACATCTTCATCAATGACCAGTTTGTCTTGCAAAAGTTTTATTATGGATAATGATGTGCAAACCAGAAAAAAGCCCAGCTTGACTTTCAGATCTTGAATTCAAAGTTTGCCAGAATGACTTGATTATAAATAGGGGTTCTAATTTAAGTTTTAATTGATAAACACCGATAAGCCAGACCCCCCCCGATTAAAAAAAATGAAGTAGGTGTTAGTCTAATAAACACTGGAAAAACACCGGAAATGGTTACTTGTATCTAAAGGCTAGTTTATACAGAGCAGTAATACAGACTATGGGAGTATGAATTCTGGAATGCACTAAGTGTAGCACATTAATTGGTCTGAGTAGATCCTGCAAGTGCTCACTAAAGATTCCCTGCTGCGTTTTAAACGCTGTTGTTTGAAACAGCACTATGTTAAAACGTGCTAGGGAACATTACAACGAGATTTCCCATTACAGTAATGTATACAGTATATAATGTACATTATGTATTATAGTATATACAAAGAAAGCCCTGAAAACCCCCGATTTTTGGCTAGCTACATAAAACTCAAAAATTGCTAAAAATAAACCTAAAAAAATGAACCAAGAAAAACAGAAACTTGAATTATAAACTTTTTATAGGACTGTCATTTATTATATTTGTACAGGGTCCTGACAGATTGAGTTTTTTAGGGCCTGCCACAATGTAGTTGATTAATAAGAATAGTATTAGGAAAAACCCACATCTTTATACTTGTTCACTAAACAAAGTTGAATTAGGGATATTGAAACAAGGAACTGAAATTGTCCCTTTTCACACTTTAATGCCCAGATTTACAAAGGTGCTTAGCAGCAAGTAGCATCCATTGTGCTCAATCCTTGTTTGCAATGACAGCTGCTGTCAGCTGAGCACTTCTAAAAATCTCTTCATGTCGTTCATGTGTCTGAGAGTTGAGCTCTTTTGAGATTGGCGCCAAATGAGTTATCCAAGGTCACACAGAAAGTCTGTAGCAGAGCTAAGAGTAGAATCCCAGTCTTGTGCTCTGAACCACCAGAAAATGTTTCCTCTCAAACTGCATTATAAATAATAATAAATTAAAACCTCCCCATATCCTGAGATCTATATGCTTAGCTGGTGTCTAGTGGCATTCCTCCATTGACTTCAGCCAACTGAGGATCTGGCTCTATATTGGTATTTTGTAAAAGAGCTCCATAAAATTCCTCTAACTTTTCCGGTAAATATCCAATTGATTGTTCTTTTGTCACAATCTAACTGATAGATCAGCATATAACTTTAAGAGCTTGATTTTGCTTTCTGATATATGGATGCATATCTTGTAAGATCAGTGTCATAACTACGTTTACAGGATACATGTCTTTGCACATGCTTCTGTCTGAGAACTGGATCAACTGAAATTGGGACTTAGTCCAAAAGATAAATACTGTTATCAACCTATTCACCCAACTTCTGTTATACACATCAACACTGGAGGATGTTGGGGGCTGATAGAAATGGGAATTGGTAATATGAGTTGTTTAATAGCTCCCATTTTTAAGGGTATCTCGTGGTCTAATGGAACGGAAGCAGGATGCTCTGACCCACTCACTATATTACATTGAGCAAGCCATGTAACCTCCCTGTTAAATAAATAAAATCAACCCAGCTGTAAAAATACGTGAAATTTTAAAATATATATACTTAACTTGCTATATAAGGGCCTAATTCTGTGTGATACTGAGCCTTCCATCTCCATTTCATCCCAATTGGAGTTGGAGGAACTCAACACCTCACAAAATTTGGATTTAAATAAGTTTAACAAAATGGACTTCTGTGGTTTAATGGCTTCTGTTTCATTCTCTCACGCCTTCTCCCCTGCTGTTCTCAACTGCTGCCTGGCATCTTTTTATCCATCCAGAATGCCCATCTGCCTTCCTGACTGTTACCAGTTTTGATATGTCATCAGTGGGCAGGTGGTCTTCCTGTGCTGAGTCATGTAGCCTGCTTCATGACTCTGGAATCCATTTCTGGATACTTGTCTCTCAACCTTGTGATTTCCACTTCCCCTTTGTGCAGTACCCGTCTTTTCTAACATGCCATACTTATGTATCAGTACTTGTTTTCTAACATGCCTGGTCTTGTGCAAATCCTTCACCTTTTATGTTAGAGAAGAAAATCTCCACACCTAAGTAACATTTCCCAGATTAGTATAGGTGACACACAGATATTTACCATACTGAAGAGGTAATAACTCCTTTCCTCCCTTAAGGATCCCAAAAATGCTTCACACACCTGTTGGGCCTAATTCTATACTTTCTTATACTGGTTAACTCCACTGACTTCAGTGAAGTTACACCAGCTTTATGGTGATAATCAGACACAGCCACTATGGAAATGCAGCTACCTCTGGAGTAAGAGCAGCAGCCACACAGAGAACTGTCACATAGAATACTGCACAGCAGTAAGCTTTGGAGATGTAGTAGAATATATTTAAAAAGTAAACAAGCTTTGGAAATTATATAAATCCTCAAATTTCAGGGCCTAAGCCAGCCTCTAAGGCCTAACCTACAATTAAAGTTTTGCCATGAAGTCTAGTATGGCAATTTCTACGTTCCAGTGGCCAAGGACAGTAGAGCAAACCTTTTTATGAAAAATGCAGTGAGGCCTTTATTGTCCATACAAAGACAGGACCTTGGATTTTAAAGTCTTTTTTTCTTTTTAAGCAAAAGCACTCATGCACACACAGCAGACTCCATGTTATTCTTTTAATTTTCTTCAGAAGGATGATTGGCTGAGTTAAACCATGCTGGGATTTTAGACTGATTCCAGGAAGTCTGAGTATTCAAAACCTGAGATCTGGTCTGACTGTCCTTACACAGGCAAAACTTCTATTGGCTTCAGTGGGTGTCTTGACTGCATGAAGACTGCAGAAGCAGAGTGTCCCTAAGTCTCTGACTGCCAGATGTTGGGACTGGACGACAGAGAGTGGATTACTTGATAATTACCTGTTCTGTTCATTTGCTTCGAAGCTTCTGGCATTGGCCACTGTCAGAAGACAGAATACTAGGCTAGGTGAACCATAGTCTGACCCAGTATGGCCATTCTTACCTGCTAAGTTTACACCACTATGTTATCCCCTATGATAAACCTGATGAAACAAATTGTAAGTAACTTTTAAAAATAAAAGCATCACTATTATAAGTGAACACTACAATTTCACACGGATACCTACAGTGCTTATCATATCACTAAATTTTTAATGAAATATTGGAGTAGAGCTGAACCTAATATTTTTGCTGAATTGGAAGTTTGTGCAGAAGAAATTAATTGGACCACAATGGTCAGTTGAGTTACACCAGGATGTATATGGCTCGTTGTCCATACTTCCCATAATCGTTGCTATTTTAGAAAACATATTTATTAACCACCAAGCATAATTTATTATAAAATAGAATTTTAAATTATTTTTGCAATTGCTCTAGGGTATTAAAGTGTCATTGCTTCAGGGAATAAGGAAAAAAGATAAATTTTGAATCAGAGATACCATAACACCTAAGAAAACTCAGCTTTTGTTTTTAATTTGCCAGTTTTCTGCTAACCTCTGTGCTATCAGCTCTGTGTTGGAAAAAAATCAGCAAAGCCAGTGTGGCATTTTTCATTAGGTTCCTACAGAGATTATAAATGTACAGTGTCCCTTTTTGAAAGGAGTTTTTAATTAATGAGTTAAGTGTACTTGCTAACTGCATTTCTGAATTCTAAAATTTGTGAATCTCATGTTGCTATCATTCAGTCTGTATTTTAAACAAGGACCCATCATCTGATCTAACTTAGATAAGGCTGCTTTGGAAAGGCTTTCCAACTCTGTTGTTCCAGTAGATCATTTATTTCCAAAAAAAGTCTTAAGCAACAACTGAATTACAGTAGAACTTCAGAGTTACGAACACCAGAGTTATGAACTGACCAGTCAACCACATACCTCATTTGGAACTGGATGTATGCAATCAGGCAGCAGTAAAAACGCACCAAAAAGGCAAATACAGTACAGTACTGTGTTAAATGTAAACTACTAAAAAATTAAAGGGAAAGCAGCATTTTTCTTCTGCATAGTAAAGTTTGAAAGCTATATTAAGTCAATGTTCAGTTATAAACTTTCAAAGAAACAATCATAATGTTTTATTCAAAGTTACAGACATTTCAGAGTTATAAACAACCTCAATTCCTGAGGTGTTCGTAACCCTGAGGTTCTACTGTACCTTTTACGAACACAAGAATTGCAACATTGGCTAATACTAGTAGTTCACATCTAGGCTGATATCCTGCCTCCAACAGCAGCCGGTACCAAATCCTTCTCAGGGGTGTTTTAGTATTCCTGTGATGGATAATTATTAAATAATTTTCCCATAGGGAAAACGTCTTCCTAATTATAGGCAGTTAGCAGTTGACTTAAGCCCTGAAGCATGATGTTTTCTATATCTTATTCATCTTTCATCGTGTCTAAAGTAATAAATATGGATATTCTCATTATCCATATAAATGTCCAATTCTTATTTTTGAATCCTGTAAAGGTCTTTGCCTTAATGGGCTCTTGTAGCGTTCAGTTCCACAGTTTAATTTTGCACTGTATAAAAAATATTTGAAGTGTATTTCCTTTTTAGATCATAAATTCTTCAGGGCAAGGGCTGTCATTTTCTATATGTTTATGCAGGACCTTGCACGATGGCCGCCTGACATGGTTGGCCTCCTAACCTCTATCACAATATAAACATTCTAATTTCATTGAATATCCTTTTGCACTCGTTTTAAGAGGATGAATAGGAGTACCTGGATTATCTCTTTTCCATTAATTATTTTGTATACCTTTATCCTTTCCCCTCTTATTTGTCTCACCTTTCTAAACTAAACAGTTCCAATCACTTCACCTCATCCAAGGAATAATGTTGCTAGTATATCAGCTATACAGTAAGATTATTGAAACCCACCATTAATTGTTCTACGATCATTTTCATTAGCACAACTGTGCTCTTTCTTAAAGATGGTGCAGTAAAGTAGGCTCACAACTAAAGTTATTTGAACTTTTGATAACAAAAATACAGTGTTGGAATTTGGTACTTAGTCTTTGATCAGGAAAATTCCCATTGATTTTAAACATTTTACTTTCTACTGTCTTTTTGCACATCTAAAGCTTCTGGACTTGTTTCTTCAAAGTTCCCAAACCAGAGCTGGACTGAACAGTGTGCCAATAATTCCTTTTACCAAGGAACTAAAAATTCAGCTGTGTTGTTTTCTAGCATTGGCCTGGAGAAAACTGCAAGGTTAATGAGCCTGATGTATTTAATGGGCCTTCTCACTACTTTGTGAAACAAGTTGAGAGATGTGGTGTGGAGCTCCAAGTTTACCTCATTCATTTGCTTTCTGGTGATTATTACAGCAGAGAGAGTTCAAATCTTTGCAGTTTAAATGCCAGTGTAATCCAAGATAGTTTTCTCTTTGCTGCTTTCCAAACTAGGCAAAAGGAGCAATAATTTCCCTAAAATAAGTCACACTTTTCAAGATGAAATGTGAGAGCCAGACTCAATAGTGTAAGTTGACATAGCTCCATTTGCTTCAATGCCAGTTTATACCAGTTGAGGATCTGACCCTTGCGATCAATCTAGGATCTAAGATCAGGTGAAGGACCCTGAACTCCTGTGTCTAAACAAAACTCTGACACAAACTCTCTCAGTGGCCTTGGGAAAATCACAGAAACTCTCTTGCCATCTGTAAAATGGGGATAATGCATTTACCTGAAGATGTTGTTGTGAGGATTAATTACTTATGTTTGCAGAGTTTTCAGGGTATAAAGTGCTCAGTATAAGTATTATCAAACCTCAACATACACAGTCCAGGGTTTTGATGTTATGTTTTTTTGTTGTTTTCTCTCTCTCTTTTGTCTGTGGACTTTGGAAACAGTTCTCCTGTTTTTTGTAGCTTCTCCATTCTCCAAAGATCTCAGTCACCGCACAGGATACATCTGCCCTCTGGAGGTTGGTTCAGAAGAAAGAGAACCAAATTTTCAAAGGGACCTCAACTTGGTCTCTGAAATTGTGGGTACAGTGCCAGGTGTCTGGGTTCTTATACATACAAAAACCCTGCACTGTGAACACAAACTGCTTTCTTGTGGGGAAAAACTCAGGAGCTGAGACTTAGAGGCTGCTGTTGAAAATGTGGCTTTTCAAAGAGATACTTTGATGGCTGAAAAGAAATCTATCAGACAGCTTGATTCCTAGATATCAAGAGGGAGAAAGCTACCTATCCCACTATAAAAACACAGAGGCCCTTTTCCACTGTGCAGGTGGTGTGAGAGGATGCTGGGAACTTACACAGAGATGAAGAATGAAGCTTATGCCCCAGCACCCAGAAACATGTGGGCAGGATGGATCCTCTCAACATTGTATCCCACAGGGGGCATGCTTGAGCAGCAGGAGATATTGCCACACTGAGGATGCAGTGGTAGCCACAGAGCACTGCCTGGGAGTGGAGGGCAGATTCTTTCTTGTCCTACATATCCCCACAGATTTCCCCAGTGCACCACCCAGCTACTCAGGCTGGTGGGCTTGGTAAAGTATTTGGCATGAAGAGAACAAGTGTAGCTAGCATTGCAGAACAGCAGCAAGCACAGCATACTACATTCATATGCACCAGGTAAGCGCTTAATGTCTGCTTTTGAATGCACACATTTCACTCCGGCAGATCTGGCTTTTGATTTAAAAAAACAAAACAAAACACCCCAACTTAAACCACTGTCCATCAAAAATAATTAACTGCAAGGGAATATTGGAGAATTGAGCAACATGCTAAGGACATGTTGTTTCCTTTAGGGTACTGACTAAAGGTTACGTCACTTGGATAGTTTGGATGTTTTCGAACACTACAGGGCTTGGAAAGGGAAAGCAAAAAGGAAAAACACTGGGGAGGTGAACAATTTGTTTTGTTTTATGACTCTCTTAGTAGTTTTAATGAGGGAGTGATTACTCATGCCCTGTCATTGCGGATCTAGAAAATTCCGCTGGGCTTAAAAACTGGCAGGAAAAAGTAGTTTCTTAAAAAACATTGAATTAGTTAGACAAAGCCCATTACTCAAGAGTCCCAGTTGAACAGGAAGGGACAGAATCTGACTTGTGCAAGAGTCAGGGTCTGTTTTAAATTTCCTTTCCTTCCTCCCCCTCGGGTGTTTCAAAGGGGACAGACTGTGGAGTAGCCCCACTGCTTCCATGACAATCCTTTTCGGTATTTTGGATTTCAGGGAAAATGATTGACGGGGCCAGCACCTTCTACCAAATACCCAGGAGAGCTATTGGATCGCCTCAGCTCTCCAAGGCAAGAGAGAGAGATCCAAGGGGTCAGAAAGGTTCTGTTCAGGTTTGGTGTAAAGATTTGCTGGGAGAGGAAAAAATATTTTGTATTCAGCTGGTTCACACATCTTTAAACCCACCCTCAGCTGCATGACCCACAATCCCATCCATTTTAAATCTTCCACTGCTTCAGGAGCATGGTTTCTTTTAGAAGTTTGTGGCAATGTATCCTGTACACTTGTAATTTACATCTGGTCCATTATGCCACTTATGTGCAGCATATGCACCTCTTTTTTTTATGCTGGAAGTTTATAGTAAGTTTTATGGAACTGGAAAACAGAAATGCTGCTGTTACATACCAGGGTTTTACTGTGGAATGTAAACAGAGGACTTCTCTAATCTGCAAACACAAGTTGCATGTATTTTATACCGCAACCCCCAATCATAGTACTCGTCTACTAGCATAGGTTATTGGGCTTCTTTTGCCTGCTGTTCAGATGGCCAAGGAGAGGATGGGAAAAAATGTGTCCCGCATAATACATTTCAAAAGTTTGGTATAATCATTAAAAACTGAAATGAACAAGGGTGTCATTGCGGTGTACAGTATGTCCTGAACTTACCCTATTAAGACTTTGTTCTATTTCCATGCTGTATAACCTGAATCATTTTTCTGCCATGTAAATTACAGAAATTACCTTTGGCATTGTTAAAGTCATTCTTTTTTTTTTTCTTCCTCAGCTTTAATCCAGGATGTGATCAGTTTTACAGGGAAATCCAAGGGTAATGCAGCAAAGCTTCTGGATTTTAAGCTTATGTATGAGAGGTGCACAGCTGTGCCACTTGTGCCCCTTGATTTTGGAATTCACTCTCTTCCCTTAAATGTATGGTGCTGATCCGGTTTTGAATTTCTGCTTTCAAAAGCACTAATGTTAGGTTATGTCTTTGTGTTGGATCATTGCCCTTGGATGTAGAACCCAATGCCTGAGACAAAAATACAAAATACTGGCTACATACACTATGAAAAAGTGTTGAATCTTAGGCCAGAATGCCAGCTCTTAGCTATACTAATGACCTCATCAGAATATGCTTAACTATAGAGAGAGAAGTTTGAACTGGGTCTGACATGGATTGGGAGCTAGTTAAAGGTGTTTGAAGAAAGGAGTGATGTGAACAGCATCAGTCTGATTATGCTGGAGTTTGTAAAACTAAGAGGGAGACTCTGGAAAAAGTAGGTAGTGCATGTAGTGGTTAGAGCAGTGGAGTGGGTATCAAAATTCTGAGTTTTATTTCTGTCTCTGCCACTGGCTCACTTTTGGTTCATTGGACAGTTTAGTTAAGGCTTGGTTGGGCACCCACTGTTCTAATTGAAGTCAGTGGAAACTGCAAGTTATTAGGATCTCTGCAAATGAGCTCTTTAACTTCTCTGGGGAAAATATTTACTTATCCCACACATGGGCTAGGAGGCTTGATTCATTAATGTCTGTAGAATGCTTTGCGATCCTCAGATGGAAGGTGCTATATATGTGCGAAGTATCTTACATGCCTGACCAACCTGATTGCTTTCTATGATGAGGTGACTGGCTCTGTGGATGTAGGGAAGGCGGTGGACGTGATATACCTTGACTTTAGCAAAGCTTTTGATACTGTCTCTCACAGTATTCTTATCAGCAAGTTAAAGAAGTATGGGTTGGATGAATGGACTATAAAATGGATAGAGAACTGGCTAGAGCATAGGGCTCAACGAGTAGTGATCAATGGCTCCATGTCTAGCTGGCAACCGGTCACAAGCGGAGTTCCCCAGGGGTCGGTCCTGGGGCCGGTTTTGTTCAACATCTTTATTAATGATCTGGAGGATGGGGTAGATTACACCCTCAGCAAGTTTGCGGACGACACTAAGCTGGGGGGAGTGGTAGATACCCTGCAAGGTAGGGATAGGATACAGAGTGACCTAAACAAACTGGAGGATTGGGCCAAAAGAAATCTCATGAGGTTCAACAAAGATAAGTGCAGAGTCCTCCACTTAGGAAGGAAGAATCCCATGCACAGCTATAGACTGGGGACCGATGAACTGGGCAGCAGCTCTGCAGAAAGGGACCTGGGGGTAACGGTGGATAAAAAGCTGGATATGAGTCAGCAGTGTGCCCTGGTTGTCAAGAAGGCTAATGGCATATTGGGCTGCATTAGGAGGGGCATTGCCATCAGGTCACGGGAAGTGATTATTCCCCTCTATTTGGCATTGGTGAGGCCGCATTTAGAATATTGTGTCCAGTTTTGGGCCCCCCACTACAAAAAGGATGTGGACAAGTTGGAGAGTGCAGCGGAGGGCAACAAAAATGATTAGGGGGCTGGAGCACAGGACTTATGAGGAGAGGCTGAGGGAACTGGGCTTGTTTAGTCTGCAAAAGAGAAGAGTGAGGGGGGATTTGATAGCGGCCTTTAACTACCTGAAAGGGGGTTCCAGGGAGTATGGGGCTAGGCTGTTCTCGGTGGTGGCAGATGACAGAACAAGGAGCAACGGTCTCAAGTTGCAGGGGCGGGAGGTCTAGGTTGGACATTAGGAAAAAGTTTTTTACTAGGAGGGTGGTGAAGCACTGGAATAGGTTACCTAGGGAGGTGGTGGAATCTCCATCCTTAGAGGTTTTTTAAATGAGGCTTGACAAAGCCCTGGTTGGGATGATATAGCTGAGGTTAGTCCTGCTTTGAGCAGGGGGTTGGACTAGATGACCTCCTGAGGTCCCTTCCAACTCTAATATTCTATGATTCTACTATTTATGTATAATTATATAATTAAATATGTAAATTAACTGTATTAAATACCTACCTCAGAAGAGTAGTTAATGTTTGTGAAGTGCTTAGAGATCCTTGGAATAAGGGGTACAATTCAAATAGAAAGGAAATGATGGTTAGGATCATAGGCGTGCGCAGCACATTTCATTAGGGTGTGCACCAAGGGAATTTTCATGATCTTTATCAGAGGTGTCAAACTCTTCCACCGGCAGGCCACATTTGAATTACCCGCCGGCGGAATTCTCACTGTGTCCTAGTCTCTGCCAAGAAATATCGCGAGGAATGGGATTTTGCTGGCAGATCCCATCCCGTGGCAAAATCTCGCAGCTCCTTCGTTTTCGGCGGCAGCGTTTTCAGCGTTTTCTCGCTGTGTCTTACTGTCCGCCGAGAAATTGTGCGCCCTACACTTTTTTGGCGGCAGCTCTACCCTCAGGACTCATAGCGAGATGGCATCGCGTGCCACATGCAAAAAGGTTCACGGGACGGATACTAAAGGTTCGCAGGCCAAATCCAACCCGCGGGCCGTATGTTTGAAACCCCTGCGTTAGCCCGGCACACCCCGTGCGCACGCCTATGGTTAGGATGAGGCTTTCATTACAGGAAAGTCGAGGCAGTGCAGTGCATACAGCATAGTGGAATTGAGATTCCCAGATTCTATCCTAGTTGCCAGGCTCCTTGTGATTCTTTTTCTGATAAGTATATCTGCCATTTCCCTACCACCACCTGTAATGTACCTGGCTGGTAAGAAGCGTTCTGGACCAGAGTGATCTTCCCTACAGGTCTCACATATAGAAATGTACAGTTCAATACCATGGTGTGCTATCAATAGCTATAGTTCATACTGCTAGTTCCATGCATCCCACTTGTTTATTGTATCACTGAAACATTTTGCATCTGATGTTGCCTTTAATTGTAAGAATATTTGCAAATCTGCCTTCAATAGAGTTACTCTGCTCACATAAGTAAGAGATTCAGGGCCAGGCATATACTGCAAACCAAATACTGCTTTCACTTACACTTGTGCAGCTGCACTGATTTTAACTGAGAGCAGAAGTTGGCCTGATACGTTGTGGGCATGGACAACATCCAGGTACCATATGAGTGGAAAACATCTTTTTGTGAAACCCTGTCTTAAAAAGTTTTGAAGTTATTATAAATCATCAGTTTGTCTCTTTCTCCTTTGTTGTAAAAAGTTCATGATGTAATAAATGTTTCAAATTTAAACTGTAACTTTTCCTGGCTAAAGACAGAAAATGCTGAAGGGTAGAAAAATGACACTGAGGCAAGAGGGACAAACATCTTTAAAGTAACTGGGTTTAGTAAAAGAACTTTACATTTATATTCTTGTATTGGTTTTAGGGCTATGCAATGCTCAGAAAAAAGGGGCAGTATACGTGCGAAAAAAATGTCATTTTATTATTCCATCTCACATAGTACCTGAGAAACTCCAGAAGGTAGTTGCTGGGGCTGGATTAAAACAGCAGCCTACTATGGAGATGAAAGACTCCATAGTTAACGTGTAAAAAGTTAAATTAGGGAAGGGTTTATTTCCAAGCTTCTAAGTGGCTGTTACCAATAGTGGAGAGAGAAAAATATGTGTAGAGCACTTGATATCAGGCCTGGACTAGCCGACAGCTTTCCACCACGAGGAGAACCCCTAGTTTAATACACATGTGGTCCGTTTCCTAATGGCCTAGGAGTGCCCTTCTGGGAGAGCGTGCACTGCATTTCAGGTACCCCCTCTGCCCAACACTAGAACCAGTCTGACAAGTTGCACAGGCTCCATGAATCAAAATGATAGTCTCCTAGATTGAGACCTGTCAGGTTTGCGTGGAGTGAAAAGGGGAAATGGTGTGGGCTAAAGAGGAGAGAGAGTGTAGGGGCTCTGAAGAATCTCTCTGTTTTCTCTCTCCCAAAACACACTCAGAAGGGAGAGGCAAGGGAGAAAGGACAATGTCGCAAGCTTTCCATCTGCTGCAGCAGGCTGTCTTTGTGAGGCCGTTTCATCTTGAATGAATTGGAATATCAACAATTTTTTTCCTAAAACATCCTCTAGAATGCTTATATAATAAACTCTGTTTATGCTGGCTGACAAGTCACCTGATTGAAATCTGCAGGCTTCTGATCTCGTATTTAACGCTCAATACGTTGTCATCGTTCAATGTAGCAATGTTTGCTGAGTCATGCAGTCAACAAAACTGTTCACTGTCTGATGATATGAACTTCTGAAGCCCCAGATAGTATATTTTGTGCCAACAGAGAAGATACTTTCCAGTCTTTGTTAATGTTTAGCAAAGCTTATTTAATTTTCACATAAAAGATGGCCTCCGTTTATTCTACTAGTACTATCATTATGATGTTTTTTTCCGTTTTCACTCTATGTGAATTCTTCTCTATTTTTCCTCTAAGAGGAAGCACCAGCTGAAATCGTCAAAACTGCTAGAGATGTAGCGTAGTTGAAGGATTATTGTGTGCTGTCCTTCATCTGATAGGTATGTGATTAAAATAACCTGCAAAAGCTGACTGTCTAAGGCCTTGTCTACACTAGCACTTATGCCGGCAAAGCTTTTGTCACTCAGGGGTGTGAAAAAACATGCCCCTGAGCGACATAAATTTTGCTGGCGTAAGTGCTTGTGTGGACAGCACTATGTAGGCAGGAAACGCTCTCCCGCTTACATAGCTGTCGCCACTCGTTTAGATAGTTTTATTATGTCAGCGGGAGAGCTCTCTCCCATCGACAGGGAGGAGCAAGGTGGTCAACTGCCCAGGAGCCTGGCAATTTAAAAGGGCCCAGGTGGATGGGAAGATAGATGCGTATCTTCCTCTCCTCCACACACCCGCTTTCCCCTGAGGCCTCCGCCGCTTGTGCTCTGTGGCCCTCTCCTAAGCTGAGCTTATTTAGTATGCACCATGCAGGTTCCTTGGTGGCTGAGGAGCTGGTATCTACTAATCAGCTTCCCGGGTTCATCAGTAATCTTCCTGGGGAGTCCAAGTGACCCAAGAAGCTGAGTAGCAGATACCGCCTCCTCAGCTGCCAGAGAACCTGCTTGGCACATAATAAATAAGTAAAAACTTCCCCACTCAGACCTCAGCCATTCCTTTCTAGGGGAGCATTGACTGTTGTGCCCTGAGGCCTGAAGTTACTGTTGGTCAGCCTGCCCATTGACATAACGTGGCTGCACACGCGCTTATGCTGGCAACATTTATGTTGCTCAGGGAGGTGTTTTTCTCACACCCCTGAGCGACAAAAGTTTTGCCGGCATAAGTGCTAGCGTAGACAAGGCCTAACACTACACTGCCTACAGTCTGCTAATAGCTGTGCACTTGTTACCTGTTGCAAATTCCTACCTTTATGTGCAGACCTATATACATGCTGTGTTTAAGTTATCTTTAGAAGTGTAAAACTTGACAGTCAGTCTTTATTTCTTTTAAGGAGTCCTGTTGGACCAGTTTTCCAAACCCCTTTGCCGAAAAATCACTCATTTGGTCATGTCAGTGAGCACTATGGTCATAACTGTCCGTTTTATCAGATGAGTTCCAGAGGGGTAGCTGTGTTAGTCTGTTCTTAGCAGAACAGCGGGAGTCCTGTGGCCCGTTAAAGACTAACAAATTTATTTGGGCGTAAGCTTTCGTGGGCACAAACCCACTTCGTCGGGTATATCATGTTACATTAATCCTTAGCATGTTTCTGTTTTCAAAGTGTTATATTAACCAATCTTCATAAAATGCCCTGGAAAATAAATTAGTATCCTCCTTTTACAGGTGGCAAAACTCAGATGCAGAGAGGATAAAGGCCCAATCTTAACTCCCATCAAAGGCAATGGGGGTTTCCAATAACTTTAATAGGGGCAGATATGTATGTTAAGTGTTTTATCCAGTGCTGCAGAACAAATTAGTGGCTGATTTGGGATTAGAACTCAGGATTTCCTGGCTTCCATGCTTAGCCCATGAGATGCTGACTTTGATTATGTAGCATTTATTTCAAATACATTTCTGTTGTTATAGGTAGGGTCATATTTGACTACTAGTAAAACCCCTGAAATTAACCCACCTAAAATTTCTGAGTAAAGCAGAAGATATTCTGCAAGAAAGGGTATTTTACTCAGAATCCAACAGCCATATCCCCCATCTCTAGCCTCTCTGTATTTACTGTGTGGAACATCGTTATACCAATTTGATCAGATCTATAATTTGCATGGTAGGTGTTGGCAACAGTACCTTAGGGTGTCTGTATTGGTATGATTTATTTTGTGCAGCAGCATTGGTCAGATGCACTAGCCAGATATTAAGAGGCTGGATAATTTAACCAATAGCATTTATAATTATATGCATGTTGAGATGGGGGAATCAAATCTCGTACTTCAAGACTTCCTCTAATTGGTCCAGATGACAAGAAGGAATCCTCTCCCCCCCCCCCATGTACTGCATTGAACAAAAGGGTATTTTCTACCTCCCTGTTTATTCCAGGATTACAGATTTGATGAACCATTGATCTGATCTGTGGTAAATCTGGTAGCCCATTACCTTCAAAGACAGAATAACCAAGCTCCTCAATTGTCGTCCCATGATTTGAACTTCATAGATTGACATAACCCCAAAGAGGCAAGACTGTATGAGCTGAGAATAAATATAGGTTCTGATCTCCAAGAAGAAAGTGCAATTGTCATAGGATGTGCCTCACCCTATATTCCGAGACACAAAATATCAAAGAAGCACTGGCAGGCTTGTTTATCTAGCCTTTGCATGCAAAGGGGGGAAATGTCAATTAGTTTTATTTGTTTAGTTCTTCCTGATTTTGGAATAAAGGAAGATGATCAGAGATGGATCATAACTGGTAAAAATACAGGGGGGGAATGTGGATTTTTCTACTTTTATGGTGAAAGTTAGAGTGAAAGCTGCAGGCATTCATTTGAATAATTCCTCATGTAAATTCCAGGTGACAACCTTGTGAAAATATCCTGAGTGTGCCAAAAGGAGGGCATATTGCATGGGGGAAAAACCTGTCTACAAATTGCTACAAACTTAAAGGTAAATCATTTGTTATTCCTGAGACTCAAAAGAGCATAACCTCTTTATGCATTTTGTTTCCACGTAGAAAGTAGATAGTCTGAATATGTCCAGTTTACCTTGTGCTTGACAACACTGTGAAACGTATGACTTTTTAAAATGGGGTTTGTGCCCTTTCTTTGCTTATTTACTGAGTACTGAAGAAGAGTTGAAAGGTCTTTTTTGGGTTTTTTTAAAGGCATTTTTCTGATTCTTTTTTCTTTGCCTACCTTGTCAGTTATCACACCTCATGGAAGGGATAGGAGCATTGGGCTCTTTAATTAAGGGATTTTTTCTTCAAAGTGTTTGGCAGCCATTGGAGTTAAATAGATGTTAACAAAAACAAACATTTAAACATCTGAGTAAAATCTCCCTTGCTCTCTTCTTTGTTTACCATCACAGCAGACTGAAAAGTATCATTTTACTAGTTCTACAGTCATATAATCTGCCAAAGTAGTCAAGATCTGAATTTCTAATAATCATAAAAATTAAGAAAAAATACAAAAGAATTTTTCTAGGGGAAAAAACGTTCCAGGCCTTTCTTATCTAGCCATAAAAAAAGCACACAGAAACCAGTGCGCAAGGGCTTTTTTTTTTCCTTTGCAGAGCGCCTTGAACGGTCTCTGGCAGAAAAATTCGGATGGCTGTTTATTTAGCAGTGTTAGTGAACCCAGCATGATAGGTAATGGAGAGATGCCAAACAATTAAGAGTCCCTGCTTTGAGTTTACAGAGTAAAGGCACTAGTGGATGCAAAACACACTGCCCAGAGTGTGCGGTGCTTGAGTGTTTCATGACATGGATATTTCTGTTTTAGCACTGGAGTCAGCTCTCATTTTAAAACTTGGATGATGGTCCCACTTCCAGCATGGTTTCTAAAAATGAGACACACCAATCTGTACATGTCAACAGCTTTTTGTTTAAGGAAGCTTTTTAAAATAAAGAGGAACATTTTTTAAATGGTCATTGGTTCGTGCCCATTCCCTAATAGGAGACCTCAGAATATCTTATGGGAGTGGAGTTGTCAGTGAGCATTTAATTGATGCAGTAATTAAGAGATGGGTAAGGTGCAAATGAAGTAACATGACTGTTTTATCTCTCTACTGAGCACTGTTGTGAAGAATTGTTTTACTGTTGAGAATTAGGAAGCATTAGAAAGGAAGTTTCATTTTTTTTCAGGGAGTCTTCCTGGCAGTGGCATACCATGGGGCTCCGGCACCCTGGGGCCAAACCTGCATTTGTGCCTTTCCCACCCAAGGCCTTACGCGCATGCCCCCCTACGCAGGGCATGAGCAGTCCCTGGCTCCCACCAGATGGCACCACCCCCCAGCTGACCCAGGGAGGTGGGTCTGTACCTGCAGGGGAGCAGGTCACGCTGCTTACTTCCTCCTGCTGCTTGGGGGACTTTCTGCAGCTCTTTGAGGTGGCGGAGTCCGGTCAGCGCGGCACCTGCCTCTTTTGCTCCAGCCCCACAGCCCCATGCCGGCTTGGGCAGGGCGGTCTCGGCCCTCGGGGGCGCCAGGCCGGCCCCTCATGAAGGGTGGGGGGCGCAGGAGGCTCTGAGGGGTGGAGTGTGCATTTGACAGCAAAGGAGTCAGATCCTGTGACAATGTGTGTGGTATGAAAACCTAGACAGATAGTGATACATGGTGATACATTGTTCTATTACTTCGCCATTTCCTGTCTCATTTTTCCCCAGCTATAAAATTGAAAGAATAATGCTTAGTTCACAGGAGTGTTGTGGGGCTTAACTAGCTAATGCTTGTAAAGAGTTATGGAAGCATGAAATGTAATTTCTTGCAATAATACTTGGGGATGTGATGTTTGAATTTGGATCTCAGTGCAAAGTCATCCTTTTTTTCCCTTCAGAATATATATATGGGTTTTCAGAAAAACATAATCCATTTGAGGACAGTTAAATCAATTTTTACTTCCTAGAACCTGCTGGAATAAATATGCTTTATTTTTTAGGGTCTGTACTATCCTGATTAGGCTTCAGACAACATGACCCAGAGTAAATCCAAGTCAGCTTTTCTCTCTAGGAGATTCTTGTTAATGCCAAATGCTATCCTCTGCTTACACAGCCATATTTCTACTGGCCTATATGGGGATGGGAGCCAACATACAGGCACGGATCAGCTGCACAGATGACCTGTGCCTCTGACGAGTCCTCTGAGATCCATGAATTTGTGTGCCAAACCAGCTACTTCTTTTACAGTCTGGGTGTGCAGACTCCACATACCCCGAGATGAAAGAGCAATGGCAAACTCTCCAACTTTCCAGTCTCCACTGTGAATTATGCCTGTGTTGGGGATCATGGGATCCAAATTATCATGAAGAGAAGAAGTAAACGTGGTCTAAAATCCTGTATCTTCATTTCACGCCCAAATAAATCCTCATGGTTTTATATTCAAAACACAGATAACAGCTAAAATTGTTACTTTCCATATGTGACCAGTGAGGGAAGAGGATTATGAAGCTGCATTTCAACTGACACCACAAACAAGAATAAAAGATGAAACAGCTTTAGATGCGTCTTAAATGCTGAGATTGAGAATTGGTGTCAGTAATCAATTGTTCCAGAAATGCACAGAAAAAAATGTACGCATTGGAGACTAATTTTTATTTGTGCTGAGTACCTGCAGCTTCCTTTGATGTCAGTTCGAATAATATTTCAAGTAATTAGCACCTTTAACAATCAGGCCTTTTGGGTGAAATGTTCTGAGATTCTTTTGTGTCCTTAAGTCCATATACACTGTGTTTACATAATAGGTAAATTGGAAGTTTGATTAGGAGATAACATCAGCCCATAATGTAGGGCTGTTTCTTGGAAACAAGGTTTTGCTGGTTCCTAAACATTCCTCAGACTCCTTAACTGATAACTGTTTTGAACATTTACATGGAGGACATGAGAAGAGAGGCAACAAGATTATATCACTCTGGAAATTTTTAACAATGAAACTCAAATGGTTTGTCATGACATTCTAATCCAAAAAAATGACTTTTAGCTTTATTACCAAAATGCTTTTTCTTCCTGACTATTCATATTGACCCAAATCCTGATCTCTATACTCATGTAAATTCTGAACTGTGGAGGTCTCGCTTGCTTCTTATTCTTTTCCCTAATTAACTTATGTAACCAACTGTAAGATAGTAGAATTGTTCAGTAGCAAAAACAAAGGAAAGCCTTAGAACTAAGCCCTGGAAATTTAGCCTTAAATAAAACCTGAACAGTGGAACCCAGATTTGTCCCGTTGGCTTTCATGGAAGTTGAAGATGCTCGGTTCATTCTGGGATGAAACTCGTCCTTACCCTAGCTGCATTCCCAGTGACTTGCCTAATGAATGGCAATAGGATTTCACCCTGAGTGAAATTGTTTCACCTGCCACTGTAAAATGTATTGCAATGAGATATTTCTTTATTTTATTTTAAAGATAGACTAAGCTTTGTCTCAGTTTCTCAAACATACCTCACCAACTACAGATACATCATCTTGGTGAAAGGCAAGGTGGCTGTGTGGGCGCCTCATCCCCATGAATCATAGAAGTCTTTTGCCCACATTAAGAACAGACTGTAACCCTGTAAATGCTCACTTAGCTTAGCAAATTAAAAATACTGCCCCACACTTGTTTTCTGAATGGAGGAAAAATTATCACTAACACAGTTAGGGAGTTTTCTTATTAGTTGGAGGGAATTAAGCAAGTGGTGTTGAAACTGATGGAAATGGATGGCTTAGGGAATTGATAAAGGCATATGGAACCATTTTACCTCCTCTATCTTTGTGGTTTGAATCCAGCCCAAATGGGAAGTTACTGAGAATTGTTAGTCAGAAGGTTTTTTTGAAATGACTCCATGGTCTCAGTTTGTGTCCAGATCGGCATTATAGAACAAACACTCCAATTAACATTAATTGGTATCTCAATGAAGGGCCATATTCACAATGGCCACTGAGCCTGAACTCACCTCCAGTGCACAGGGATGTTGCCTGCAAATAAGGGATGAGATATACTGATGGGGCATTGTGTGGAAAACTCACACTACCACTTCCTATGTTGTATCTGTTCTGTGAATAGACGACTTCTCCAGGGCTGTCAATCTGACGTCTTTCACCAGCTCCACATTTCAAACAAAATTGAAGTTAAAAAAAGTTAAGATAAATTGAACAATTTGTCTGACATAAAGTACTTACAGGCCATTGTCTGAAAATTATAGGCTGACTTGTACTTTCACTGTCTCATGGGTGGATCCCACTAAAGCTGTCATATGTAAAGCTCCAGCAGAGTACATTTACACATCTCCTGTTAGGGGAATGTATGAAAAGGAAGTAATAAAACTCATTTTTTAGGCATTTCCCATACGGAAATGTTACTCCTTTTGGAAAAACTTTCTAAGTTGCTACTAGTGAAAGTTCTCTATGATTAATCTTGGAGTCACATTTTGTAATGCACACAATTGTTGTTTGCATTACCAAAAATAAACTGTTGGTTCACATTTTATTTTGAACTTTTAACCACAGGCATTCTTTTATGGAGGTAGGAGGGTATGCCTAACTACAGAGGTCTAAATGCTTCTGACTGGCTATTCACTTATCTAATCGCGTGTAAATTAGTGGAATTGTTCAGCAACAAAAACAAAGCCATTTTAGGCCCTAATCCTGGATTACTTTATGCACGTGCATAACTTTAATCATGTGAGTAAATCTCATTAAAGTCAAATAAATTTATGTATGTGGAGTCTTTTAAGAACAGGGCTTACGTAAGTAAATCTTTTTCTCACCATTTATTCTTGAAGATTAAAGAATAGTGTTCACACTAAGAAAAAAACATAACCAGAAAGATTCCCCATCTTGGGGGTTTTACCTAGTTCTGAGAACTCTGGGTGTGAAAACTGTCCATCTGTGGCTCCTAAACAGCTGCATTTAAAGTCTTTCTCCTTAGTGTCCATATAAACTGAGAGGAGCTAACTGGCAATCTATCAGGGAATTCACTTGCCTCCTTTCACAACATCCAGGAAGAACAGCAAGGGAATACTTGTCAGAGGTTAGAAGACATTTAAGGGTACAGAGGAAATAAAAAGGTGTAGTTATTAGAGGACATCATGGGCCAGTATCTCAAAATTTGATTATATCATGATAATTGTTCTGCACTTCTCTCTTATTACATATTTGAATTTACAGCCTGTATTTGAGAATGTTTTTCATTATCAGTGCTCTGGAAATATTCAGTTACTATTACACTACATTAAATGAAAGATTTTTTTCCCTTCAAATAAGTTAAATTACACATGCAAATATAGTTAACAGAATAACACCCAAATCTCGCTGCTGCTATCTCTTGTGGAGCTATTGGGAATTGAGTGAACTCAGCCTCTGACAGGAGATATTCCATGCTTTAGGTTCACATTTTTACTACCATCATGGTAAGGATATGCAATAATGATGGTCTCACTAGCACATTTTCTGATAATGAATCTGTGAGCAAGTGGATTACAGAAAGAATGAGGAGAAGAGGAAAACAATGGGCGAGGCTATAGATCAGTCTTTCAGTTTTAATCCAGCACATAATGAAATCCTGGTAGACATTCATAGGTCTTGAATAATGGAATCCTACAGCATGGTCATTCATTTTGCAATCAGTGATTCTGTTTGCATTGGTAGCAGTGTAACTGGACAAAAATATTTCTACATAGAAAGTGGATCAATCCAGAGTGAGGACATAATATTAAAAATCACCATCTCTTTAATGAAAAGGAAATAAATGCAAAACAAATTGTACGTGCCTGTTTTCTAGATCATGTCAAGTTCAATGTAGTAACAGGAAGTCTCATCTATATTCATATCTGAAGCTCCCTCAGGAAGCTGGTTTCATATGGTGGTTTAGATTTAACTACTCGGTGTCTAGCACCATTTGAAATCAGTGTTCTTGGAGGAAGAATGGCTGCCCTTTCATCAGCAAAGGAAATGAATTTTGAGGAACCTTGATGGCATATGGAAAAGAAGATCAAGGCCTGTGGAACATGCTTTCAATACAGTATACAGCTGCCAGCTCTGAATGTATTGTTTGAACCGCACCAGCCTGTGATTGCAGAGTCTATGGTTAAACTGAACCAGGTAAGCACAAACCCAATTTGTAAGTCCACATACAAAAATTGTACATTTGCGGTACTGAGCAACAGCATATTTGCAATGTTTGTAGGCTGTGAACTCTTTGAGGCAGGAATGTTGTTTACAAGAGGTGAAAAATGGGACACAAAGTGACATGGAATTACAACACAGCATACTAGATATAACTTGCCTCTGTTGTTTCTGCTGTGAAAGTATACGTCCTGTGTTAGCACATGTTGTAAACTCTTCAGGACAGGGACCTCATCTGTTTCATGTTCTTTATAGCAATGAGCACATTGTCAGAACTCCATGGATACGATTTAATTTATTTGCTCTTACTCTGCCTTTGCAAAATAATTTCTATCTTATTTATAGAAGAGATTGAAATTACTTTGTATATGTAATACGGGAGTCAGTAGATCTGGATGCTGTTCCCAGCTGTACTACTGATTGACTGTGTGACTGTGATGCAAATATTTAAGTGTTGTCTCATTTTGGAGTGGGGTCTTAATTTACTTTAGCCACCTGTGATCTAATTTTCATAGGTGTTGAGCACCCACAGTTCCCATCATAATCAATGGAAGCTGCTGGTATTAGTATGTATGAAAATCAGTCACTCATTTAGTTGGCTAAATATAGATTACAGTGCCTAATTTCAACACCCAAGTTTGAAGGATTTTGGCTAATGTGTTTAAAGTTAGTCATACAAAATTTGAGACACATACAGTGAGTACTTCTGAAAATTTGCAACCAAACATTTTTGTGACTCCATTTAGACATCAGTAATAATATATATGATAATAGTCTGATGACAGTAGTGTGTGATGATTAATTAATTAATGGTTTTAAAGTTCTTGGAGATTCTCAGATGTTAAAGTACAGTATTACAATATACTTCACTTGTTCTTCTTTGCAACAGGTCCAGTTAACCCCCTTTAAGAAGATAACTGATTTCTTTTGGTGTTCAGAGTCAATACTGTTTTCTAGCACCATTTGAAATCGGTTATAGTGACTGGGGAATTGCATCATGTGAGTTTCTGATGTAGCGAGGCTCTGAGAAGAATCCTTAATGCTGTTACCCAGAAATATATTGTCATGCTGGTTAGATTGGGGGGTGGTGGGGGCATTTGTTATATTGTTTGACATTAATGTGTCAAAACCATAATAATCTATGTGGGATATGCCATGTCAGGTATTGTTAGAATGGCTATAAAGTGCTAAGTAAGATGATAATGTTTATATTCATGTGTTACGTGTTTACGAATATATTTGATATATCTGTGTTTCAAATTGTGCCGGCTGGGACACACCCCAGACAGAGAGGTGGCAGGACAATAGCCTGCTTAATGCCCATTAAGACATTCATAGATGTGAGGGGCCCAGGAAGAAACTAAAGGCATACCTGAAGAGTTACCAGGATTGGCCCATGTGATTCTGGACTCCATTTTAGTTCCTGTAAGTTTCCACAGGCCACATGGCCAGGGACAGAGGGTATATAAGACCAAACCACAGAAACCATTTTGTCTTCTATCCCGAGCTTCAGCCACCTACCTACCTCTGGATCAAGTCATCTGCAACTGAAGCTGTGTAACAAAGGACTGAGACCCATCCAGGTGCTGGATGTATACCAGAGGAGACTATACAAGCCTGCAACTCCACATTTCTTCTAGAAACCTGATGTATATGGACTTTCAATAATTTGTATGTATCTGATTTGCTTTGACCCTTTAACATTTCTCTTATGGTTTATTTCTTTCTGTTTACAATAAACCTTTAGTTTTAGTTACTAAAGGATTGGCTGGCAGCGTGGTATTTTAGGTAAGATCCAAACTTATATTGAACTGGTACTGTGGCTGACCCCTTGGGGTCAGAGAGAACCTTTTTAGTAAAGAGCATAGAGTTTAAATAACTGGTCTTTTTACTGGACTCAGTGGCTAATTGGGAGCCAGAAGCTGAAATGCAGTAAAGGGAGCTGTGTGTATTTGTATACCTAGGGAGGTGGTGGAATCTCCATCCTTAGAGGTTTTTAAGCTGAGGCTTGACAAAGCCCTGGTTGAGATGATATAGCTGAGGTTAGTCCTGCTTTGAGCAGGGGGTTGGACTAGATGACCTCCTGAGGTCCCTTCCAACTCTAATATTCTATGATTCTATGATCCTATGGGGATTCAGAAGCGTAGTTTGTGGCTGGTTGGGAAGTCTGGCTTCAGCGCCACCCACCAATGCTGGGAGAATCTGCTCCGTTTGCAGCCTGCCCTGACCTTGGCATTATCAGTTGGCTACCCTGAGCACGGGACGGGTCACATATTGATGTAACAGAAAAACTAATGCATGCTTTCTTATGTTGTTTTAAACCTGCTGCCTGTTAATTTCATCAGATGACTCCTGGTTCTTCTATTATGTGAGGGGGTAAATAACACTTCCTTATTCACTCTCTCCATACCATTCATAATCAGAAAGACTTCTATCATATCCCCCTTTAATCATCTCTTTTCTAACATGAATATCCCTTGTCTTTTTAATCCCTCCTCAAATGGAAGCTGTTCTATACCCCTAAATATTTTTGTTCCCCTTTTCTGTACTTTTTCCAGTTCTGATACATCTTTTTTGAGATGGGGCGACCAGAACTGCATGCAGTATTCAAGGTGTGTGCTCAGTGGCATTATGATATTTTCTGTCATATTATCTAACCCTTTCGTAATGGTTCCTAACATTCTGTTAGGTTTTTGACTGCTGCTACACATGTGAGAAGATCTTTTCAGAAAACTATCACGATGACGCCAAGATGTCTTTCTTAGGTAGTAACAGCTAATTTAGAACCCATCATTTATA
Source organism: Emydura macquarii macquarii (assembly GCF_026122565.2). Lineage (NCBI taxonomy): Eukaryota > Metazoa > Chordata > Testudines > Chelidae > Emydura > Emydura macquarii. Next base: position 4,563,516 of record NW_027133607.1, on the reverse strand, counting down.
TGTATAGTTGGGATTGTATTTTCCAGTGTGCATTAGCTTTGCATTTATCAATATTGAATTTCATCTGCCAGTTTTGTTTCCCAGTCACCCAGTCTGATAATTCTGTTCTTTCTTATAGTTTCAACCAATTTGCCTGATACTCACATTAGGCTTACCTGCCTGTAATTGCCAGAATCACCTCTGGAGCCTTTTTAAAAAATCAGATTTACATTAGGTATCTTTCAGTCATCTGTTATAGAAGCTTATCGTTTTTGCTGTATACAGATTAACACAGCTACCCCTCTGGAACTTATACCCCAGTTAGTAGTTCTACAGTTTCATATATGAGTTCCTTTAGAACTCTTAGATGAATACTATCTGGTCCTGTTTAATTTATCATTTTGTTCTAAATCCACTTCTATTGATGCCTCTGTCTAGGACAGTTCCTCAGATGTATCACCAAAAAAGAATGGATTAGGTGTGGGCATCTACCTCATTTAGCTTCTCTCCAATGGCTTTGTCTTCGTTGAGTGCTGCGTTAGCAGCTCAATTATCCAGTGGCCCCACTGATTGTTTGGCAGGCTTTTTGCTTCTGATGTACTTAAACAAATTTTTGCTATTAGTTTTCGTGTCTTTTGCTAATTGCTCTTCAAATTCTTTTTTGGCCTTTTTCGGAGAGAGTTTGTCAGTCCATCAAGGTTCTAATACTGCTCCGTGTGGAATCTGAGCATTTTACTAAGATGAATTGAACAGAGGGGAAAGCATGCTACATGTCTCTGAAATATGAACTAACCTTTATTTTCCTCCATATATTTATTTTTATAATTTGAGGTTCTTAGTGATTGTTGGTTATAAAGTATAAAATGTACTGACATGCTGTCTGGCTGTAATCTGTGTCTGTAACTGTGAAGCTTGTCCCTGCTGAAGCACCTCTATATATACCAAACTATAACAATAATCAAAGTTACATTGTGAAAAAGAATGTGCCTGTTACGTTTCCAGTACAGAGAATAAAACCATGTGCTTTCAGTCTGTAAAGTGCTCATCTTGAATTAATTGATCTCTAGGTGTTTATATTGTATCATCACTGTGGAATCTGAATGTCTGACATTTAAAGGAACATAGCTTGAAAAACCACACTTCAGTCTGAAATATTTTGAGTGGTTATAAATAACACCTAAAATGATTGCATAGAAAGAGATGAGAGGAAATTGTTTTTCTCTTTGTTTCCTTGATAGAGGGAAGAGTCCTTTGTTTATAGTCAGTTTCACTGTTTCCCCTGTGTTGTAAGATAGGCCTGGGTCTACAAACACTTCTGTATTTTAGTAGCTTTACTCATATGAGTAAAGTTACGTATGTGCTTAAGGGCTCACAAGAGTTGGCCCCTGGTTTCTCCTGTTGTTTGTGTAGTCTTTCACACGCCACAAGAAAATAAAAAACATAAAATAGGAAAATACGATTGTAAAAAAAAAAAATCAGAGCAGCTAAGGGGAAGGTGTAGGACCTGAATTTTTTTTTAACTGATTAGCTCTCAAGTTGTTGTCCCTTTAAATATGAAGTAAATAGAAAACAGTCATAACTACACACATCACAATAGTCATGTAGTTAGATAATGGGTATGAGGACTAGGGTTTCTGGATGTTAGGACATTCACTACATGCACTAGGTTCTGTACTAGGTAACTTAATTCATCCGTCTGCAGGATCTGCTCTAGTCTACCATCTGATACCCTGCAGCAACTGTAAATTTTGATGTTCAAGAAAGGAAAAAAAGCACTCGGTCTGCAGAGTTTCTCAGATCGCAAATCTTCTGAGGGTTCTCTGATAACCGAAGAGGTGTTTCTACTGTGCCAACTTCATAAATACATAATAATGGAACAAGATGAAGAGCACCTGACGAGCTGAAAAATAGGGAACCTTTGTTAGGAAAACATCATTAAAAATATTTTAATTATTTTTAAAAACATGCTAAAATTCTTTTAGTTTAATGTGGCTTCCGTTCAAATCACTTCAATGATAACTAACGTAATTCATATATTTTTAAATGTCAGTCATAAATTTGTTTGAAAGACTTATGACCTTGTTTAATTATCTCCAAAAAAACAGTCTACTGCACTGAGGAACTGTGTCCAGGGAGTTCAATTCTTGGGTGGGAATGGAATTTGGGAAGAAAATGTCTGTATCATTTTAGAGAAGGAAGTTGGGTTGAAGATGTAGAAATTACTTATCTTGACAGCAGATGGTTGAGATAAGGAGTTCTCACTAATCATTCTTTGTTTTACTTGAATAATGGAATTTAAGGTTACCAAGGAGATCCACTTGTAAGGAATGGATCATGAATCAGATAAAACACAGATCTCAGACATTTTCTAATTTCTTGAGCAATAAATTGAGATTCCATAGCCAAAAAGGTAGACCATATGCTATATTATATGAGATTGAACCATAGAAATGTAGGTCTGAAAGGGACATCAGGAGGTCATGTAGTCCACTTCTGAGACGGGGTTAAGTATACCTAGCCCATTCCTGATAGATGCTTGCATAACCCATTCTTCAAAATAACTGACCACAACCTCCCTAGGTAATCTGTTCCAGTGCTTACCTATCCTTCTAGTTAGAAAGATTTTTCTTATATCTAACCTAAATCTCCTTTACTGCAAATTAAGCTCATTACTTCTTGCCCTACCTTCAGTGGATATGGAGAATAAATTATCACCATCTTCCTTCTAACAACCTTTAACATATTTGAAGAGTTATGTCTCCTTTAGCCTTCTTTTCTCTAGACTAAACATGCCCAATTTTTAAAACTTTTCCTCATAGGTCATGTTTATAAACTTCTTATAACCTTTGTTGCTGTCATCCAGACTCTCTCCAGTTTGTCCACAGCTTTAATAAAGTGTGCTGCCCAAAAATGAAAGCAGTATGCCAGCTGAGGCCTGACCAGTGGCAAGTAGAGTGGGACATTTACCTCTAATGTCTTACGTATGATTTTCGTGTTAATACAACACCGAATTACATTGGCCTTTTTTGCAATAACATCACATTATTGACTCACTGAATTTATGATCGACTATAATCACCAGATCCTTTCCTGAAGTACTACTGCCTTGCAAGTTATTCCATATTTAGTATTTGTGCATTTGATATTTTGCTTCCTAAGTGTAGTACTTTGCACTTGGCTCCATTGAATTCCATCTTATTCATTTCAGACCAATTTTCCAATTCATCAAGATAATTTTGAATTCTAATGCTTCCCTCCAAAGTGCCTGCAACCCATCCCAGACTGGTGTCATCTGCAAATTTATAAATGTACTGTTTATTTTATCATCCAAGTCGTTAATGAAAATATTGAATGGTACCAGACCCAGAATCCTGAGGAACTGCATTTGATATGTCCTTCCAGTGACCCATTGATAACTACAGTTTGAGTACAGATTTTCAACACTCGTGCACTCACCTTATAGTAATTTAATCTAGACCATATTTGACATAACTTTGCTTGACTGCAGTGGTGATTACCGATATATTCCTATTACTACTAGATAATTAAAAGATACAACTGAGATGCAGTTGGGATGGAAGCTGACATCGGCCAAGGAGTAAATGGCCCAGAAATATGGGGACTCCAATTGTTCCTCCCCAGCAGAACTCGGAGAGTGGTGATGCTTATCTGCTTCCCGTCTCCAAAGGCCCTCATCTGTGGTCCCACATGGATGTCCCACTTCTCTATAATATGTACATGACACCATTGGGAGGGTTTGTGAGAATCCATGGGCTCAACTGCCAACAGGATGCTGATGACACTTAACTACATATCTAACTAACAATTGATAATGACCACCACTAAAATGTTGGAATGCCTACAGGAAATTTGCTTTTGGATGAATAGCAGCTGGCACAAGATGAGCCTAGGCAAGACTAAAGTGATGCTGGTTGGAAAGGGGAAGCACATTGAAGAGTTGGCCAATACTTCGGCTCTATCTTCCTGTGAAGGCATACAATCTCCATTCGGCAAAGTGATAGGAAGCTGCAGGGTCCTGTTTGACTTCCTGTGAAGCTTTGATGACCAGATAGCATCCCTTTCCAAAAATGCCACCTTTCACTTCCAGCTTGATAAGAAACATTGTCCCTTTCTCCCCTGTTTTGTTACCCCCAGGCTGGGTTATTGTAACTCGGTGTATCTGAAGCTGAATGTGAAGATGGTGCACAGCCTCAAGTTGGTACAGAATGTGGTTGCCCACCTTCTCCATGGCTCAGGCTGACACAAACACATTGGGCCTGTTTTCCAGTTCCTCCACTGACTCCCAGTCATGTTCCAATGGCAGTTTAAGGCTTTAGTCCTAATTTTCAAAGCATTAAATGGATTACACCCCAGTTATATCAAAGACTGAATTTTGATCTATGAACACCCATGACAGCTGCACTCCTCTGTGATAATGAAAATCAAAAAGCCCAGGATGAAGCATGAGAGAGTTGGGGACAAAGCCTTTTGAGGGGATGCAGCTAGGAAACAATCTTCCATAGAAGATCAGGCAAATCCAGACTGACCATCTTTAAGAAATGTTGCAAAGCTTTCGTCTTTGAGAAAGTCTTTTCTACCATAAATGACGCAACTTAAACACCTCTTTTACCCTCAACCTCTCCCTATGTTCCAAAAAAATCCCTACCTCAAGCAGAGTTATATATTTATTATTTGTATTATCATAGTCTGACTCCCTAAAGTGAGAAGTGCCAGATACTCCATGAAGTTCATTCTGGACTTTGTATCTGTCTGTCTTCCAGGTAAAACCAATAGCAGTAGCAATGGTCATGGGCAGGAGTATAAAAATCTAAGATAGACATTAAATGTCTGTAGACACAGATATCTTAGCTACCTTGTCATTAATCTCTCACACATTAACCCTTCCTCCACCAGATTCAGACACTATTTATTTTTAATTTTTGCCTTCTCTTTTACTTTTCATGTAAGGAGATTTGGAGGAGAATTATAGCATAGTCCCAAGGCTCTTCATTATTAGAAATGCTTCCACATATCTGCTACTGAAGCTGAATATCTTGCATATCAATGTCTGGTCTGAACCAACCCTGTGGAGTCTCCCAAATTATCCAGGAGATTCATGGATTTTAGCATTCTTTTCCAGGCTTTCCAAAATTATTATAAAACTATAGTTGATTTTGAACTCAACCACCTAACTTTAAACAATTTTCATTATATTTTCAATGTGAACTGTTTATAATATGAAACCCCACTTATAATGAAGAATGAAAACCTCTTCTTGTTTTAGTGCAAATCAATTTGCAATTTCAATTATGCGAATCACAATTCCAGTTAGAGAGAACTTCTACTTGAGTGAAATTGTTTTATGAAAAGCTGACTTCATTATAAGCCCGTTTCATGGTATACAGTTTTGTTACGTTTCGCTTGGCAATGTGAAGGGCCTCATGAATGATCTGTAGAACTATCTTCTGACAGATGACTGACAGTGCAACGGGATAGCTACATTTGTCACATCACCAGGATGCTTGTGCATTGTAGTGTCAAGTTGGAGGAAAAGCTATACTTTACAGCAGTCAGAATTAAGTTATTTCAAGATGGAAGATTGAGTAAAAATTAGCAGTCAAGAGATTAATTTTAAAATATATGCAAAGTCACCAAGCAAGTCAGACAACGCTGAGAAAGAACTCAGGAATTCTGAGACCCTGTCCCCTGTTATGATACTTTCAATGGTTAAAATTGAAATTTTTAAAATCTAATTTATTTTTCACCTGGTTATTTACTTCCATTCTTCTTGGGCACCTGGGACTAGTCGATTTCACTGTTGTCTAGTCATGTAAAAGTTGGTCCTCACACAACAACACAAAGCTGATGAATTTGGGTTCCAATCACTGCATGGAAAAGTTTAAATCCAAGCAAAACCCTGTTTTAATTGGAATAACATTTGAAAAACCCATGACAATATTTCTGTTTTTAATATTAAATCCAGCAAAACTTTTTTTCCCATATTTATTCCATAAATTTGGGCCTTACTTACCTTTTTAACTCTCAGTTCCCTGGTGGGTGTGTGGTGGGAACTGGCTCATATCCATGGTTTCTTTTTGGGGAGCACTTTGGCAGGAGGGAGGCTATGGTCCTTTAGCTATTGGGAGAAGGTGGTGGGTTGGGAGTCATGCCTGCAGTGAGCCGCATTTGGTTCCTCATCCCCCTTGCAAAAACCTTTCTTCTTCCCTAGCCAACCCACCAGATGTGAGCCACTTCCCTCTACTGCCTTGTCCTCCTATCTCCCTCATAAGTGATGGAGCTCATTTCAGAGGCTGAGGGTGGAAAGAAGCTGGCAGAGAGCCCAGAAACAGCTACAAAGAGGCAGCTGATGGGTGAGTGGATTCACCACCCACCTACAGTGAAATCATGGGGTGGGGAAGGTGGGGAAAGATTGGAGAGCTGAGGAAGGGTTTGTTCTTCTTGGAGTGGTTCTGCATTGTCCCACTTATAGGTACTGTGCTGCCTGGTGGCCCTTTATGGTAGAAACTTCTCCAAGCAGTGCCTGCTGGAGCACACGTGTGCTCCCCTCCTATCCGTCCCCCTGGTGTCTCCAGATGTTCCAAGGACGAGGCTATAAAAGGGGGTGCTGCACCCTCTTGTGCCTCAGTTCCTTCCAACCACTGTGGCAGACGAATTGAACCACTTTAGTCCCTGGGAACCGGGGTTTTCTCCAGTTTAAGTGCCTTTTAGTCTTATTAGCATAGTTAGTGTAAATTTGTTCTGTAGTGTTATGGTGAAACCGCAGAGGGAAAAGAAGCTGGGTTTTAAGAGGTGCACTTCATGCCCCACTGTTTTCCCCAGCAGCACAAGCACAAGAGGTGTCTTAAGTGTTTGGACTAATGACACTCTCGCTCGGATTGCTCCATCTGCAGGACTTTCGCTTCTCAAGCTCATAAGGACAGGCCACCCAAACCGCAGGTTCTGTTGCTGAAAGAAGCTCTGGTTCCGGACGTTCATCAGAACAAATGACTAAGAGTCAGATTTGGCTTTGATGGCTTCTTTGATTAAGAAAAGCTCAAAGTCCGATACGTGGTTCCAATATTTCAATGAAAACTGCCAATGTTTCGAAGGCATTGGGGATAGAAAAACACCCTCAGCTTGTCAAGGAACCAAAAGCTATGTTGGTTCCAGCTGCACTGGCGCCAAAGAAGAAGTAGCCATAGGAAAAGACGGCCACTGTGAGCAGTGAAAATTCCCATTCATCATACTTATTGGATTTGTCTGATACAGACGTGGCCAGTATGGCTCTAACATCAAAATTCAAGTTGGTTCTGGGCTCTTGTGCGGCAAAGTTTTTCTCCAGATCTGAGAGTTTCCAGGTCTGTGGTGCCAGGCCTGTCTTCTGCTCTGGTTCCAGAGCTGTCATCAGACTTTAAGAAGAAAACAATAGTGACTAATGTCCATCTTCCTTCATCTAAGCATTCCTCAGAAGCAACTGAAATGAATTCAGTAATGGGGAAGAGACAGTCTTCATGATCACTTTCATTGTCACCTGAAAAAAGGAGGAGAGTAGGGGAGATGTTAGTTTGTCTCTAAACTTCTCTAAGCCTCCTTCCAAGACTGCTACAGGGGTCACCACATAGATCTTTCTCATTCTTTGTGTCTATCCATCCTCCGGTTCCATTGATCTCCTCAGTGATATCTGTACCACTGAGGTTGGATCAGTCTGCAGAGGAAGATAGAGGAAAGATCAAAAAACCTGCTTCCTCATGGGTTGCGCCACCCATCCCTTTGCTCATCCTCCCATGAATATGTTTACAGATCCCACCTATGAGAAAGACTGGCAGCCATAGTCCTCGTGGTTGTATTGCGTTCAACCACAACAATAGATGGAGAGGTGAAGTTTCTTCTGATAAGAATCTGGTGGCTCATCAGTCCTCAGCTTCAATTCCTACAAATCCATCACCCCAGACAGTGGTAATGGATACATTCTCTGAAGAAGAGGAAGAACTGTCTCCTCTTTTTGAACTGGAGAAACTGGAGACAGATCTTGATCCAGACTGATCACCTGACAAGCATGTGGGTGTGGTGTGAGCCTCCTCCTCCCCTTTTGAAGAAGGTTCTATTGCTTTGTGGATCATATTGTCTTGTGGATCGATCCTTGAGGATCAAATATACTATCTATGGCTGTGGTGGAGACCTCCCACCCTGTATTTGACATATTGGGAGCTTTCTCCAGGAATAGAAGGTCACTTCTTATTTTGAGTAGACTTCTGCATTCTGTGAAGGCTATTTTAGCAACTTCTGCTTCCTGTCAGCCTGTGTCAAAAGAAAGTCGACAAACTTGGTCCGATGCCATAGGAAGGGTTTTTATATTTTCACACCCATATTGTACCAAATTTGATGGTGGTGGCTGCTGCTAGTAACAAGTTTAGATCTGGCCAGGCTCACACTCCTGCGGGATAGAGAGGGGAGGAAGCCTGATGCACTAGGGATAAAGTTGTTCTCTTCTTCTTCTCTGGGTATGAGGGTGGCTAATTATCAGGCAGTAAAGGTCCATTATTTCCATATGTAGGAAAAGATGGCAGTATTCATACAACACTTGCCTGAGGACAAACAAAGATTGGCTAATGCTCTTCATACAGAGGACAGAAAAGCATGCCTTCAGGGCACCATTCAGTGCTCCAGACTCCTCTGTCAGAGCTTTGGCGTCTACAGTCTCCTTGAGGAGACAATGGTGGCTCCGGACAGCTTCATTGACAGGAGACATGAGAGTTACAGTGGAGAACCTCCCCTTTGGAGGGGGACGCTCTTTTCAGTTCCAAGATGGATGAGCTCTTGGAAAAATTAAAGGAGACTGGATTTACTCCTCGCTCTCTAGGTCTGCATTAGTGAACCAAGAAGAGGCCTTCTATTCCATTCTTTAGACACCAGAGACAGTATTACCCGTGTTTGTTGTCCTCTTATTTTTCCTCTTGTCGGAAGCATCCACAACAGTATCAGCAACACAGATTTCATTTCACTCTCAGCAGAAGAAGAGTCCTTTCAAGTCTAGACCTGTAATAAGCAACCAGCTCCCTCTTTTTCATCTTTCAGCAAACAGCAGGCGGCAGATCTGATGCGACACTCAGGAGTCGTGGACCAATCTCATCTGTTATTCTGAGACAGGCTAGCCCAACTTGTCATCTAATGGAGGCTAATTACATCAGACACATGGATACTGGAAATTATAGAAAAAGGCTATGCCAGTCAATTCAAATGACTTTCCCCTTCAAATTCCTCCTACTCTTCCTTTTTCAGGCACTTTTCTCACAAGGTGATTTTTACATACAAAAGTTCACAAGCTGCTCCAGATAGGAGCTGCTGAAGAGGTACTGAACATCTCTGGGGTCAGGGTTCTGTTCACTAGCACACTGCTCCAATATGTTATATTGTTGAGACAGAGGAATAGCGTGCGTAAAGAAGAAACAGAAAGGATTTGATGAGCACTAAAAGAATTGTGCAGGAAGGGAATGAAAATATGGAACAAACAGAAATTGTATCAACATCCAACTCAGAAATGCAAGCAATGCCAGAAAAGTCTAAATCTCAAGTGGCCAGTTTGAATTCTGAAAGAAAACTTGGACCTGGATACTTCTGTTATTACCTCTAAACGCAGAGTGATAAAAAAAACTTGCTAGATACAGAGACTAATTGTTCCAGACTCTTTAAGGATTCAGATTAGAGTTATGGTTGCTAATTAAGTTGATGCAGTTAAGTAAAAAAGTTAAAATGTAGTTAAATTGTATGTATCTAGATTTTAAAAAGGGAGATGATGATAGTAGAAACTTTGGAGTGGAAGCCAATGTTACCCATAGTGTTGTATGGAGGGAATCATTACAAACTGAGCCTTATAAACAGAAGCCCATTGCTTTGCTTTGCTTGCACTTAGAGCCAAGCAGGAAAGCCAGCAACACCTATCTATACAGCTCTCAGCAGCAAATGAGGTGTTTACTGGTGCTTAAAAAGTTTCCAGTCTTTTCTTACGTTAGCAACAGCTATTACAAAGATGCTTTTTCTTCCCAAATTCGTTAGGTGCTGCTCCCTCACAGGAGGGAGGAGGAATAATACTACCCACAGAACCCCACATTTACAGAAACCATGAGGCGTCTCAGCCCAGTAAAAATCCACAACCCAAGCGCTGCCTCTGAGCCCTCTATGAAATTCCCAAAGATACCGTGATAAAATATTTGGATGTACGGACCCATCTGCGACAAAACATAGAGCCCGTCTCTGAGAAAAGCCATCGTCTTTCTCAGCTCCTGTAGAACTAAACAGTCCTTCTGTTAATACGGATATCCACGGGGTGTAAAAGGAACACCTGCTCTCACAAAGAGAGCCCCAGCCTCTGTTCCTATTACATGAAGATTAGAATATTGAATGGTGATGTCCTCTGTCTATAAAATTATAGGAATATGAATGGAAGGAGGGATGACAGCCCCCTGGAGCTCCTAGCAGGCACGTTTGTCCTCATTGCACCACCAATAGCAATGGATGGTGGCAATAACGGTGGCACCAATAGCACCAGCTGGCACTAAGTCAGCAGGGAGGCCAAAGAATGAATGGGTCATGGAGACTGAACGGCCTTCCTGCCTCTGGAACAGTGCCGCCAGAACAGATTTCACTTCACCTAAATGCTGCAGTCTCTTTTACCCCCTTTTCCCCGCATCTTCCCTTCTGATTTCATGTTCTGGTTTCAGATCTTTTTCTTGGCCTCTAATTCTCTGTGTTCCCTTCTCACTACATTTCTCTCTCAGTAATGTATTCTTCTTCTTCCTTCCTGCTCCGTTCATCCCTTTCCCCCATTATCTTCCCTTGTCTGTCTGGCCCATCCATCTGCCCTCTGCTCTACTTCTCTTTCTCTCACCTGCCATGGAACCCAGCTGCTTCTGCTAAAGGAACAGCACTCATGAGACTCTCTTTCCAAATTCAACAGAGGCTGTTTGACCAGCTCTGGGGAGGAAAAAACCATTGCACACCTTGTGTTCCTTCAAAAAATCAAACCCTCCGTAAGTAACACCACAGAACTGGAGCGGAAGGATGGTCTTGTGGTTAAAGCCCTGTACTAATACTCAGGAGATCTGGGTCCAGTTTCTGGATCTGTTACAGACTTCCTGTGTGATCTTAGGCAAGTCACTTGTAATAAAGTGAGTAATAAACAAACCTGGTTAAAACAGCCCAATACACAATTGATGTTCTATCCTTGCAGCTGGTCCCAGGCTTGGGCATTAAACCTTTCTGTTCTCCCCGTGTTTCCTTCTCCTATCCCCTCTCAGTTTCTCTTTTGCCTCTTGTCCCCATCACAGTTCCCCCAGCCCTGCCTTCTCTCTCCCAGGGCCTGTAATCCTCTTTCCTGAAGTTGCCCTGTGGCTCTGGCCTCCCTATCACTCCTGCCCTACCCTTTGCTTGCTGCCCAACTGCCACGGAAACGTTGGATCTCACCTTTCTAGCTGCATCAGTTAAAGGCCAGCACTTCAACAGCTTTCTCTTCCAAAGCTCTCCAAGCTTTCTCTTCCATGCTCTTTCAGCAGCAGGGAGAAGGTAAAAATATTAACCTCACTGGAAATCACAGCCTTCCCATCCAGCCCACGTACCCCTAAGGCCCACCTTCTGTAATACTACAGGCAATACATTTGTGAAACTGCAGCAGTTCTTCAAGTCTAAAACAACAAAACCCCTGTGTAAAATTGCAAACTTCTCCCCTTGTGTAAAAGCACCCACACCTTCTGTGTAAAGCCAACCATCCATGCAATAAAATAATACGAATACTTTGCGTTTATTTGGCATTTTTCATCCATGGATCTCATAGCTTTGCACACTTTCATTCCTAAAGTCTCACACTCTCCTTTGATAAATGTGAATAAGGAACACATTAGAATCTCCATCTAAAATATGGGAAACTGAGGCACACCACTGTTTTGGGGAAATTTTTCAAGGTCAGAGGGATCGATGTGCTGTAGGGAAATTGGATACTCATCTTTGCCCAGGCTGGTATTGTTGGTCTTCTGAAAACTCATTATGGGCAGAGTTATCTTTTTGGAAATGCAACTTCCCATTTGCCCACAGACTGCTTGGGTCTGTAGCATAAGGTCACCTCTGTCTGCATCGCTATCTGGACAAGGATCACGCTGCATCCTTCAGTCAGCGTACAAGGATTATAGAAATACTTCTCGGCAGACTTGGCCACATCTAACTGCTATTCAGCCACTGGGAGGCAGTGTCTCAGGGCAGAGAGGGCCAGGGTGCCACAGGCATGGTGATACTGGGGAGAACTGAGTGTCACAGCAGCTTGTTACTGTGACATGATGGCCAGGTGCAGGGGATTATGTCAAAACGGTGTCTGGAATTGGAGGGTGAGGTCTCAGTGTGGTTTAGGGTGCTCAGGAAGGGCCTGAAGGCTTAAGTAGAAGGAGAATTGTCAAGAGGCCATTCAAATAACCCTGGTGTGTAGCCCTGAATGTCTTCATGCACCAGCAGATCATCATCCTATGGAAATGGTTCATTACTATAAGCTAGTAGGGTCTGAGAGCTTAGGGAAGTACTTGGAAAAGGAGGGACATCGTCAGAGGTGTATGTGTATAAATACACACACACACTCATATCATGGCTGACCCATCAGGCACAGGAAGCGGTGAGCAGAATCTGGAGCATGGGGATGGTCCCGGATAGTGCAATGCAATGGTGATGTGAACCCCAATAAGAGACAAAAGCCCTTGATAACTGTGATTGATGCACTCAGGTCTCAAAGCCCAGTCGGTCTAAGGGGCACTGCTCCCTCTCTCATCTGCCAGTTGCCAGTAGTCCATAGCATAGATGTGTCTCTATTCAGCTCTTTGGCTTTCCCTTTGCTTGCTTTGAGCAGTCCTGGTCTTGCATGAAGAGCCACACATGGGTCTCCATATAGCCCTCCATGCTATACTCTCACACACAACACCACAACGACTATTGCTACTGCCTTGGCTGTACATGATCTACTCATAAATATAGGACTTCAATGCCTGGTGCTGACATTCTGACCCACTTCAGCAGTGTTCAGTTCTTGTCAAACCAGTACCTGTGGAGGGAAGGGAAAAGCATGTGTGAGGGCAGGAGACACAAGAGATTCATTTTTTTATAAAGAAAAGTTATCGAAACATCACAGAAATGTGAATAAATCAGAGCACATCCGAAACCAACAAGCCCACTCTGCCCTCAGTTGCACCTTTGCACCTCCGTGAGTTTGGGTGTAACCAAGGGTAGAATTTGGCCCTACCCATGTGTTTTTCCTCTGTTTTCCCCTCTCCATTGGTTTCCCACTGTATTGCCAAAATTTCTTTCTGGTCTCTGCATCTTCCATCATTCCCTTTGTCCCATTTTCCTTAGTTTCTCAGTAACTGATTTCTCCTTTTGTCCTTTTTCCTGTAGCAACTCTTTCCTTATTAGGCCCTCTCTTTTTCCATCCGTTTTAAATCATATTCCCCATTTCTCTCCCTTCTTTCTCTCCCTCTTCCCTGTTGCTGTTCCATCTTTCTTTGACCTGAATTTCGCCACATCCGCAGCTATTTCCAACTGCCATGGAAGCTACAAACCTACCAATCCAGCTGCATCTTTTACAGGGATAGCAGGTTGTTCACCGCTCATTACGTGCTCTCTGACCAGCAAGTGGGATGGAAATGACTTACTCCTGTTCCCCTTTCTAGAAACCATCCTACACCCTGGTTTATTCATATGTAAATAGTCATGTGGCTATATCTGACTCCATCAGTTACTCACCCTGACTCTTACCTGTTGACGCATTAACAACAACAACCCACAGTGCATTTCCGTTTTGTCTGTAATTATTTCAGAGGGGACACAGCTTGCATCTTAAAATCCCCAATATCACCTTTTCAGTTTCCTTCTCAGGTTATAATGTTCAGTGCTGCCATAAGACTGATGAGATGTGCCAAGTATTGCAGTGAAAAATGTGATGATCAAGCTATTAATCAGGTGAAACTACCTCAAGAAATGGTACCACTCCATGATAACCCCATAAATAATGCTGTAAAAGGACCATAGGACAAATACTGTTTGGAATTTATTAGAGGCTGATTTATTTATCTGCTGAATTTTCAATCTCCCCTTCACTGCAGCATACGTATAACGTAAATTTTTTAAAAAACAGTGTAATTTGCTTACCATATTCAGGGCAAACAATGCTCTATCCAGCCACACCCGATAATTCTGTAATGGTCCATCACTCAACAAATGCTTGGCCAAAAAGATTAATCTTCTCTGAAAGACACTAAAATGAGCAAACCACCAGAGGAAGCACGTTCCACAGCTGGGGACCTTCTCCTGAAATCTCATTGTGTCTGATCCTTAAGTGTTGCACCAGCCAGAAAGTGTCAGCAAAGGACCTCAGCTGATCTCAAGGTACATAGCAGACGAGACTGTCCCCAAAGCAGGCAGGTCCTAAACCATATAGGGCTTTTACTGATTAGAACCAACACCTTGAAACAAACTCCAGCAGCAGACAGAAATACAGTCCAGTTCACAAGGCCCAGATAGGATGTTCTCAAGTCTACCCATACCACTGGCACAGCTGGGCTGCCGTATTCTCAATTAACTGAAGGTCCTGAGTAGAGTTCAAGAGCAGGCAGAAGTAGGCTGCAGTCTGGAGGGGACAAAGGCATGGATGGTTGTGATGAGAACTGTATCAATAAGGGAAGGCTGCAGTCTCTTACCTAAAGATAGATGAAAGAGAGAACAAGTTACCAATACAACCTAATGGATGAAAAATATGGGCAGAATAATGGACCAGCTGATACAGGACTTGATTAGTAAGAATTAAAGCAAGGGTAATAAAACTAATGTCCAGCACCGGGGGATTTGATATCAGTGAAACTGGCATCAACGTCTTCAAATTCTTATTTGGTACCGAGAACATCCTTTATAACCCGTGAGGAGATCATGATTACACTGGAGCCAGAATCTCCTATATTATAGACATTGCCTGTTCTTCTTAGAGTGCTTGCTCATGTCCATGCCATGCTAGGTTTGTGCGCGCCACGTGCACAGTTTCCGGAGGTTTTTCCCTCAGTGGTATCCATTGGGCTGGTCCTAGTGACCTCTGGAGTCACATGTATATGCGCCAGTATAAGAGGCACTGCCCTCTCAGTTCCTACTTACCACCAGTGAAGGACCCTTCTTGCCACGGCAAGGCCTCTTTCCCAGTGGTTTGGACTATTCTCTACTCATGTTAGTCTTTGTAGTTAGCATATATAGTTCTTAGTTCGTGTTAGTGTATATACTGGTGCGAATATTTGCCCTCAGAGCAGACTCAGAGCCAAGTCACTCCGAATTGGTGGGGTCCTCCTAGATGAAGGTAAGAATGTGCCCAGGACCTCTCTCCAGGCGGCTCTGGATGCTGTTGACTTGGCAGCCAGAACAGTGGCTTCAGCAGTCACTATGAGGTGGTGTTCTTGGCTCCAGTCCTCCAGCTTCCCCCACGAGGTCTAGGACATCCCCTTTGAAGACTCCTCTCTTTTTTTCGGAGCAGATGGACACAAGGCTGCATGGCCTGAAGGATTTGGAGGCCACCCCATCAGCTGCCAGGGCCGAGCAGCCTCCTCGGTTCTCTGCGCCTACTAAACAGAAGCCATACAAGACAAAGGGAAGAGGTTACGAATGGTGTCAGCCTCTCCTGTCCACCTCAGCCTCCCAGTCAGGATCTCAGAGATACTCCGGCGAGCCCAAGCATGCCTTTTGAAGGTGTGCCTGAGAACGCTGTCCCAGTCACCATCTCAGATCCGCCCTCCCTTTAATTTTTGACTGTCTGTCACTCTTCAGCCCAGCATAGGCATCCATAACATTGGACCGTTGGGTCTTGAGTAAAATGACAGTTGGATATACCCTTCAGTTTCTATCCCCCCATCCCTGCCCCTTTCAGGGACCCTTCTCATAAGCAACTCCTTATCCAGGAGGTGCAATCCCTCCTATGTATGGGGGCTGTGGAGGGAGTTCCTCAAGACTTGAGGGGGAAGGGGTTTTACTACCAGTATGTCCTAATCCTGAAGGCCAAAGGGGGTCTCCAGCCCATCCTGGATCTGTGTCACCTCAACAGATATCTCAAGAAGCTGAGATTCCACATGGTCTCCCTGGCCTCCATCATTCTCGCCCTAGATCCAGGAGACTGGTATGCCGCCCTCGACTTAAAAAGGACGCATACTTTCACATTTCTATTTTCTGTGGTCACAGAAGATTCCTCAGGTTTGTGGTGGGACATCGCCACTTCCAATTCACCGCCTTTCTCTTTGGCCTATTGATAGCCCTGTGGGTTTTCATGAAGTGCATGGCGGTTGTAGCAGCATTCCTCAAATGCCAAGTGATGCAAGTCTACCCGTACCTCAATGACTGGCTAATCAACGGTTGGTTGCAGGCTTTGCTGATGCTGGGTGCTGGGTCTGCAGGTGCTGGGTCTGTTGATAAATGAGCAAAAGTCAACTCTGGTCCCGGATCAGAGAACAGAGTTAATCGGGGCAGTGCTCGACTCGACCCAGGCCAGAGCCTCCCTGCTTGGGGCTCAATTCCGGACTATGTCGGACCTGATATCCAAGGTCGTGGTCCACCCAGTAACGACTGCTTGGATCTGCCTCAACTACTGGGTCTCAAGGTAGCGTGTTACCTACATGGTGCAGTATACAAAGCTGTGCCTCAGGACCTCCAGATGTGGCTGGTGTCAGTCTACTCCCCGAGCAGACATCACTTAGACTCAGTACTCACAGTTCCACCTCCAGTCCTCACTTCCCTGACCTGGTGAAAAGACCCAGGATTGGTAATGGAGGGGGTACCCTTTGCTGCTCCTCAATTGTCAGCAGACTTAATCTTGGATGCATCAGATCTAGGGTGGGGAGCCCACCTCGGCAACCTCAGGACCCAGGGCCTCTGGTCCCAAGAAGAACTCTCCCTACATATAAATGTCAAGGAACTCAGGGCTATTATGCTTAGTTTGCCAAGTCTTCCTTCCCCATATCTCAGGCAAAGTGGTGCAGGTTCTGACAGACAACACTGCATTCCTGTTTTCCGTCAACAAGCAGGGAGGTGCTCGGTCTTTGGCCTTGTGCCAGGAAGCCCTCTGGCTGTGGGACTTTGTGTGAAACACGCCATTCACCTCAAGGCAACACACCTCCCGGGAGCTTGAAATGTACTGGCAGATCACCTCAGCAGAGCCTTTTCCTCTCACCATAAGTGGTCTCTTCACCCAGAAGCCATCAGTGTCATCTTCCAGAGGTGGGGGCCCTCCCCAGGTGGACCTGTTTGCCACCAGGCGGAACAGGAAGTGCCATCCATTCTGTTCACTGTGTGGGCACAACAAAGGCTCCCTCTCCAATGCCTTCCTGCTCTCATGGGCAGACCATCTACTGTACACATTTCCTCCAATCCCCTTGGTTCACAAGGTTCTCCTAAAAATCAAATGAGACAAGGCAAAGGTTATCCTGATAGCACAAGCATGGCCACGCCTGCATTGGTTCAACACACTTCTGGACCTCTCGGTGGCAGTGCTGCTCATGCTCCCACTCTGCCTTGACCTGATTGATCTCACGAGACCACGGTAGATTGCTTCACCCGAATCTCGCCTCCCTGCACATGGCTGTATGGTTGCTACATGGCTGAACCGTGAAGAGCAGGCCTTCTTGGATCAGGTTTGACTGGTCTTGCTAGGTAGTAGAAAGTCTTCCACCAGTGTTACCTACCTGCTCAAGTGGAAATGTTTCACTTGTTGAGCCTCCAAACAGAATCTCTATCCATCCTAATCTTCTCTGAAATCCATCTTGGACCAACTGCTCCGCCTAAAACATCAAGATCTGTCACTCTCATCTATTAAGATTCACTTGGAAGCCATCTCAGCCTTCCACCCTCCAGTGAATGGCAGATCAGTGTTCTCCCATGAGATGACAGTCAGGTTTATCAAGGGACTGGAAATATTCTACCCTCAGTTTCGCGAACCTATCCCGATGGGATTTGAACCTGGTGCTGTCAAGGCTCATGGGTCCCCCCTTCGAGCTGTTAGCATCATGTTCCCTGCTGATTCTCTCTTGAAAGGTTGCCTTCCTGGTGGCAATCACCTCAGCCAGAAGGGTCTCTGAGATCAAAGCCTTTATGTCGGAGCCCCCTTCTATGGCGTTCAAGGACAAGTCCAGCTGTGCCTCCATCTGGCTTTCCTACCAAAGTGGTGTCGCAATTCCACAACAACCAGACATTTTTCTACCAGTCTTCTTCCCAAAACCTCACAAGACCACTGAGGAATGTCGGCTTCATACATTGGATGTTATGCAGATCCTCACCTTTTATATTGAAAGAACTAAGCCCTTCCATAAGTCCACACAGCTCTTTACAGCAGTAGTGGGAAGGATGAGAGAGCTGCCTGTGTCATCCCAAAGAATCTCATCCTGGATAACTACCTGTTGCAAGCAGGCGATGGTTCTGCCTCTCTTAGACTTTATTTGCCATTTTGTTTTTTTATCGTTGTTGTTCATCCTCCATATTGGCCCCTCTTCTTGTTGATCTGTTGGTACCCTTTTTCCTGAAACCTTCCTAGCAACTGGGTAGTCATGGGAAACCTAAGCAGGAAGGGTTCTGTGACCCTAGTGAAAGCCGCCTAGCAACCCTGGGTTATAAAAAGGTTCTGAGCCCTGCGCAGAGTGCTGTCCGCTCCAGTGGCAGCCGTGCTTGTGTGTCAGTTCCATTGTGTCATTCCTGCGCCTGCTACCCACCTACCCTGCTTCCATGGTCACCATCACCCTCATTGTCATCTCCATCGTGGTTCCAGTGCTGTCAGTCTCCTGACAGTCCCTGATCCAGTCGTGTGATCCTTGACTCTGCTTCAGCCTCTCTGGTTCTGTGGAGAGTGGTGAAGTAGATGTTTGTTTCCTGTTGTTTGTGACCCACATTGTCCATGTCTTGGGGTCTGGACTTTCATGACTTTGGGATTTACTACTGAGTTGTTATTTTAATAAATCCTTGGTTTGTTTTATATCTTATCTTATCTCCATTG
Source organism: Emydura macquarii macquarii (assembly GCF_026122565.2). Lineage (NCBI taxonomy): Eukaryota > Metazoa > Chordata > Testudines > Chelidae > Emydura > Emydura macquarii. The sequence continues at coordinate 4,544,504 of NW_027133607.1, read as the reverse complement.
TGTCATTGGTCAAGTGATCACCACAGGTGACTAGATCCTGGGTTCAAGGGAAAGAACCTGGGGAAGGGGTTTCTTATAAAGATTACTTCCCACCTTTGCCAAATATTTTGGGAATACCTCTGGTCATCGTGATCCCTCATTTCACAAGAGCCCAGGCTTTGTCAGCAGTGTTCCTTGTGCAGGTACCAATCCAGGACAACTGCACAGCCGCAACATGGTCATTAGTTCATACCGTCACGTCTCATTACTCCATCACCCAACAGGCCCATGACAATGTCAGTTTTGGGAGAGCAGTGTTGCAATCAGTACATCCAAAAACTCCAAGCCCACCTCTGGGGGTACTGCTTGCAAGACACCTAACATGGAATGGACATGAGCAAGCACTCAAAGAAGGAAAAAACGGTTACTAGCTTTCCATAACTGTTGTTATGCGTTGCTCATGTGCATTCCATGACCCTCTTTCTACCCTGCTGTTGGAGTTCTTGGCAAGAAGGAACTGAGAGAGTGCAGGGCCAGCAGCACTTCTTATACTGGCACATATGCATGTGACTCCAGAGAGTGCTAGAACTGGCCCAACAGATATCCCTGAGGGAAAAATCTCTGGCAGGTGTGCACGTGGCATGCACACACCTAGCATGGAATGGATATGAGCAATACGTCTCAAAGAACAGTAGTTATGGATGGTTAGTGACCTTTCCTCCCCCACTCCCAGTTTCTTCAAGATCACCTGTAACAGCCTCGTATGGTAGCAATTATGAAAATTCCATTGTGGCCTCCTGCTTCTGCGGCTGGGGAGTTTTTAAATCCTAAACAAATGGTTCCACCTTCTGGAGTAGTCTGTCCATTAGAGAATTTTTCTTCATCTTCTTCATCAGCTGAATCTAGCAGAGCACCTTCTCCGATTCCTGGTAAGAATGCCAAACATCATAAAAAAATATCTTCACAAATACACTAGTAAGGAATCCACCACATGGATGTCAGTACCTTTGAAGAGTGTGCCTTACTCATGTGGATATAATTCCTGGCCCTATTGGCTTCCTTAGCACAATCCAATTCAACAATGTCCTTCTCTCTCCTTCAGGAGGGAGATTTCCTTGGAGGGATTTTCCTTTACCTGCAAATTCTCCCCCAAAGTCTATGGTATTGGAAACACAGCAACCTCTTTCTGAAGAAGAAGGAGAGGCGACTTGTGATGAACCTTCACCAGCAAGAGAGTTTTCTTCTTCTTCTCTTGACAATGCCATAATGTCTTTTCCTATGATGGTAAATGACTTTAAAACCTTTCAAGAACTTTTAAAAAGGATGTCAGACATTAGAAATTCCTCTGGTACTAGTGCAGGAAAATACAAGTTTTGATATTCTACAGCCTTTTACTCAAAATAGGATAGCCTAGCTCATTAACAGTGGTATTCTTGAAGCATCTAAGGAATTGTGGCCAACACCAGCTTCCAAAGTGGCAACTTCTAATTAGGCTAATCAAAAATATCAAGTCCCTCCTATGGGATTTGAATATTTTTATACTTACTGGTTCCTTTGTCACTTGTAGTCACTGCTGTCAATAAAAAATCCAAGCACACTTTGAGATCTACCCAGAGAGAGAGAGATCGATCCAAAAAAGTTGGATCTTTTTGGGAGAAAAATGTATTCCTCTGCTTCCCTTCAGGTCAGAAACTCAAATTATCAAGCAATGCTGTCTAAGCATAACTACATACAGTGGGACAGAGTGGCAGATTTTTAAGATAAGCCCCGTACAAAATTTAAAGAAAAATTTACTTCCAGCTGCTGAAAGGAGTGTTGATTGCAAAACATTTCTGCAAACAGCACTGGACTTAGTAGGTACGTACAGGTGCATGATCAGTGGCAACTGGAATTGTCATAAGTAGTGATACTTGGCTATCTGCATTGGGACTGCCTAGAGAGGTCTAGACTGCATACTGGACTTCCCTTTTGAGGATCAAGATCTTTTTAGCACTAAGACAGATGACACGTTGCATTCTTTAAAATATTCAAGAGCCACATTGCTTCATAATAAAGCAATATAGACCTCAAGCTTCCACCAAACAAAGGTCTCAGCATTCTTCTAACTACTTCTTCTATCAGAGACCTTTTGATCAGGGTAGCCAGAGATAAAAATTCCAGAAAAGGAAATCTTTGACTTCATCCAATATCTTGACACAACCTGGTCATGCTCAATATAAATAATTTTCATGCCAGGGCTGAGGATATGGATCCAGTCTATGTGAACCTTATACGCTTCAATTACTTCTTGTAATGAGAGAACCATTCCAAGTCCCTATTCAGACCCAATCTGATTGTGTCAAGTTTGCATATGAGTTCCAGCTCTGCAGTTTCTCACTGAAGTCTGTTTTTGAAATTTTTTTTTGTTGAAGTATGGCAACTTCCAAGTCAGCTACAGAGAGTCATGGGAGATTGAAGTGCTCTCCTACTGGCTTATGGATGTTACCATTTTTTATGTCTGATTTGTGTCCATTTATTCTTTTGCGTAGTGACAGTCCGGTTTGCCCAATTTACAAGGCAGAGGGGCATTGCTGGCACATGATGGCATATATTACATCAGTAGACATGCAGGTGAATGAGCTCCTGATGGTGTGGCTGATGTGGTTAGGACCTGTGATGGTGTCGCTAGAGTCGATGTCATTACAAGAAGTAATCATCACCGTTCACACATTCATCTCATCTACCTGGGCTTTCCCTGCTTCAGCAGCGTGCTTCTGCCCAATTCCATTGATAGAGATATGTAGGGCAGCTATGTGCTCATCAGTTCATACCGTTACTAAGCGTTGCTAATTGGAGGCTTCATCAAGAGTGGACACTCAATTTAGAAGAGCAATCCTACAATCATTTCCAAAGAGTCCAAGTGCTTGCATTTAATCACCGTGAGTGGGATCCACAGGCACAGGATCTCAAAGAAGAAAAAACCGGTTACTTACCTTTAGTAACAGTTGTTCTGCAAGATGTCTTGTGCACATGGATCCCATGACCCGCCCTTCATTCCTGCAGTTTGGAGTCTTACTATTGAGCTGGTGAAGTAACTGGCTGGCAGTTGGGGTTGTCCCATCCTTCATGCTTTGAGGAGGGGAAGCGCAAGAGCTTGGAGGGTGCATGAGCAGCCACTAGTGGACACTGCCAGAGAAAAGCTTTCCAAACTCCTATGTGGAGAGCGTAAGTGAGCCATGAGTGGCATCTACATGCACAAAACTCTTAGAAGAATCACAGTTACTGTAAGGTAAGTAATCATTCTTTTTTATCATTGGTCTGAAAGAACATATAAAGTCAGTACTGATAAAGTTTGCAAATGGGGGAGTGCAGAGTAAGGAAAAGGACAGGTTGCTGTCACAGCTCTGATACAGAACAGTCTGGGTCACTTGGTAAGCTAGGTGCAATCAAACAATATGTGTTCTATCTGGCGAAATATGTAAGGAACAAAGAATGCAGGGCATACTTACAGGATAGGGATTTTACCCTGGGAAGCAATGACTTTAAAAAAGACTTGGGAGTTATGTACACACACACATCTTGCTTGCATGATCTATGGTCAGATAACTGACAGCAGCTCATAAATGTGTTGATACAGAGACCATAACTTCCTTGTTCGCATAAGCATACAACAGAACTTTCTGCGAAGTATTCCTGGCCTGCACAACAACTCTCCAGCCTGCTGTATAAAATCCATGCAGAATGGCTGATATCCTGGACATGGGGTTTATCCTTTGCACAAAAGAAATAGAAGGATGGAAGGAGGCAGGAAGACTGGAAGGTGAAAAGTTAGATGTAGGGAAAAGGGTAGGGTGGTGGAGGAACAGGGTTAGGAACAGGGGGACAAGATAGCAGAGGATATACGTGATGGGCACAGTCACTGGAGATCCACAAATAAAAACAGCAGTGAGTCAATTAGTTCTGAGAAATGGATATATCCGATACAGAGGAACGATGGAGAAAAATCAGAGCAGTGAATGAACTGAATATTCAGAAAATAAATGGAATGATGAATTACTTAATTGAAATACCAGTTTTACAGCAGCAAGATAATTATGAAGCAGATAAGTAAGTGGGTACAGAAACAATCAATTATGTGGAAAGCATAAGTGATCTGATAAATTAATATGCAGAGAATCAGGTGATCAAAGGGATAATGAAGTATTCAGCAGTATTCAGCCAGATAAGTAAATGATGAGCAAGCTCAGGAAGTCTGACACAGGCTCGAGGGGCCCCCAAAGACAGTTATTCGATGAAGTTTTCACTAGTGAAGAGTGCTGTGATGTTGTCAAGGAGAGATGAAGAAGCTCCAGAGGTGTTCCCTTCAATCTATGTGCCTGTCCTGTGCTAACTAGGGCCAAGGAAGATGGTGGTGGGAGTTGGTCAGCTGTGGCGGTGGTGTTGAGTTCCAGTGGTGGGGGATATGAATAGCTTTATGTGAGCTGAAAAGGTCTGAGGGACCACAAACAAAGGGTAATGCGAAACACAGAGTTGGGGGTGAAGCATGCAGCAGGGTGGGGCATGGAACATTGTAAATTCTGGTCTTAGTTGGGATTTTCATTAATGGTGTGAAGGTGGAGTAAAAATTAATTAAATGTACCGACGAAACTACCCAAGAGGTGGTGTGAATACTAGCAACGGCAGAGACATAATACAAAGTGACAGACCGAGCTTAGAAATAAGGGATGAAAATAAAAAAGTGATTCACCTTGGAAACATGCATGTTACTCTAATACATTTGGGGGTAAAATAATCTACAATGTAGAGAGAAACCTGGCAAGCAATTAATTACTATGGAGATAGATGGATGCCGTAGAAAACGTCAGAACAGATATAAAAGAGAGATCTTGGGGTAGGGGAACAGGGAAATGGGCAATAATTTGGCTATGAATTTGCATGGTGATTTGGCAACATGGATGGAAAGGAGGAATTATTTTGGAAGGAACTGTGTAGTATAATTGGGATGAAACTGAACATGACAGAAAACTTCCTGACAGGGAGACCTATTAGATTGAAATAGACTCCCAAAGGAAGTGTTGGAAAATCCAGTCCAATGGGACATGTAAAACTAGACTGCGGTGGAGGCAGAAGCAACAGCGTTTAAGAAACTAGCTATAATGATCTGCATCAGCCCCCACTGAACTGAGAACTGCTGGAGCTAGACCTGCCATTCATCCAAAGTGACGACAGTGCTGCTACAGCTAGGAGAGCCATTTCCCACAGTGACAGAGAATATATTTGTGGTAATTTTCTGCTGCATGTCATCCTGGATGGTCCAACAATTCAGGAAATGCAGGGCATTTCAGAAAGGCTCTAAAACCTCAACATGGACACCCTGAATATCATGGGAAAAATAAATTGACATCAAAACACTAGGGCATAGTCTGAAAAAAAAGAATCCAACTGAAATCGTATTGCCCGAAGTGCCGGACAAACCCTAAGGTGCAGATGCTGAGCTGTGAAAATTGGCAAACTTCCACTGAAGTCAATGGAGTTGTGCCGATTACCGTCCACTGAGGAGATGGCCCAACATCTCTGTCCTAGTCTGTAGCCAGAGAAGGTCTGTGTGGGTGGCTCTGGAATCACAGGGCAGTTTACAGCAGTCTTCTCTGTCCAGCCATTCCATTATTTTATTTAATCCAGCATTTGGGTAGAGTCTTCAGAACTAACCCCCACCTGCACTGCTCACTGACAACGGATTGACTCCCAGCATCTTGGTAGCACCCCATAGGTGCTCAGCGTCCTTCCCAGCTTCCTCAACACCAGGCACTGCACAGACATGTTTCTTCCCGTGGGGAATGGGGTATTTAATTTAGATTACCTATGTGTCACACAGCATAAATCAAATACAATGTGATTTTCAAAAACACCTAAGGGAGTTAGGCACCCAACTTCCATGGACTTATGAAACTCCCACTTGGAGAGACTGTGCAATGTGTCCATGATTGTTTGGGGGGGGGGTTGGGAGGGGGAGGAGTCAGAGGCAACGAAACAAAAAAGGCAGTTGTGACATGCTTTATACGACAGCAGCAGCATTCCATGAGTGAGCACTGCCCAGCAATGGCGTAGGGACACATACAATGATAGAAACCCTGTATGAGTCACAGGCTTAGCAGAAATATAGTGCGATTGTTCATCTAATTCACATCTGGTCTTTTCAGTCATCACCTCACAGGACTGAAAGTTGGCTCAGCTTGCTAGCTACAATCACCCCTTGAAGGGTGCCTGGTCCAGTGACTCGATGGACTTGCATCAGTTGGGTGAAGAACAGGATCACTGAGGTTAGGTTTTGCTGGTATTGTAAGTGCTAGGAGGCATGGTGTGCAGTGCCTAGTACCATGGGCACCAAGCCCTCACTGGGGTCTCTAGATCCCCGGCACAGGGAGAGAGTCCCATCTAGCCTCATTTCTCTTCCAGCTGGGGAAGGGCTGGTGACCAACCAGGAGGAGGAGGAGCCTGGGCGGGAAGGGACTGAGACAGGGGCCTGTCTTGGCACTTTCCCAGAGAGCTCTAAATCGGGGTGATCCCCAGAGCCCAGAGCAGAATGAGGACTACCACACCTGGATTCTGTATTAGTGAAGGAACTGAAGGGTGGTTGGGCCCATGCCATCCTCTACGGCCTTGGTATGGGGCATAAGGACACTTGGTGCAAGTGCAGCTCCAGCCATAAAAGATTCCAATCTCAAGTGCCTGGGGCACAGGCACAGCCAGAGTGGGATATATATGGACACCACATCTCGAAGAACCATAGTTACTGTAAAGCAAGCAACCATTTCTTCTGCAAACACAGGTCTCTGCCTGAACCAAAAGCTGTAAAATCCCCTGAGCTGTAAAAATGCTTAGGGATGATGTAGAGCGGAGCTGCCACTAGAGGGTGGCATAGTCACATGTACTTGAGCTGGTCTCTTGATAACTACTCTGAGATCCCAAATCTGCCATCAGCAGCATCACTGCTCAGGGGAAAGAGCAATCCCTGCAAGTCCTCCATCAATAGATGGGAAGGCCCAGGGTTATGATCCATCCCCGGTTATCTTTGTGTGGTGCAGAAGTAGGAGCTGTCTTATCTATTAGGTTAAATATGGCCCAAACCACAGAGTTTATCAGCCAGAAAGAACACAATGGGTCAGGGAACAGCAAACATTTCATCATGCTGGACTATCCTGGAGCCAGAATGGGCCATTGAACACTCCTGATTTATGTGCTGCTGGCTGGCATGTGTCCATTTCCTCACGAGCTGCTGTTGGGTTCAGTGTCAATTCCATAGCAGTGTTGTAAGCTCCAACATAGGCTTCTTTCTTCAGCCAGGGAACTGAAGCCATCTCTTGAGGCTTAGCTGGACAGGAACCCATTGAATGTTACCATCTGTAAATGGAACCCTGCCTGGCATTCAAGGAGTCCATAAATGTGAGGGGGCAGTCAAGGGCTGCAGCCTATTGCTCACACTCCTGGCCAAGAGATCAGGTGGGATACGTGACCTGCTGTGACCCAGTCTGACAAGCTGACTGCAGAAGAGACAAGCGACGGATATTTTCATTTGGTTAAACTACATCTGTCAGCACAAAAGAACTGGCACTCTCTGTGGCAGGTTATGCTGCCCGCTCAGTGTAAAACTGTTCTGAGCAAGCTGCCTATAGGGATGACTCCCACATCTAGTGCATGCTGGCTCATCAAGTGCGGAGTCTCACTCCTAAGATCACAAGCAGGCTGAGAAAGGGCCATAAGGGGGAGCTCTAGTCTTCAAAAGGGAGGAGAACCCTGTGAGAAAGCGTGGCAGCAGTAGGAAGGATGGTGCAAGAAGCAGTAAAGAAAAATCCTCATGGAGGAAAGGTGAGCACTTCATTGCCTGGGCAGAAATGTGAGAGGCGTGGCAATGGAGACCATAGGCCAGGTGAGGTCTGCACAGCTGGTGGAAGTATATACAGGAAGTGTAAGAAAATAGGCCATCGGGGCAGGTGAGCCACAGTAGAAGTTCGGAAGGATAGTCCACGCAAGGGTGAGTGATGCCTTTTCCCTGAGGTCTGTGTTCACGAACAGGCTTTAACTATGAGCTCGGTGTTTGCAATTCTATTGTTACACCTAAAATGGATCCAAGGGCGAAGGCGACTGTGATTTATAAAGACACTCTTAAGGAACTATGATCTTCTTCTAAATTGGTAGCAAGGGCAGTGGTCAGTAGCACAGGGTGAGATAAGTCGTGCGGGCAATTCAAAACCCATACTAGCTAGAAAGGCAAGTGATGTGCGTTTGATGCTGTTTTTGGTTAATGAGGCCTCTGTCACTAGCCAATTAGCCTGCACTACAGCCACTGAGGTGGACCTCATAAAACGCATAGAGGATGTTGGAATGGTGCTCAGCAAATAAGGACTGCTTAAATGAGAACCAGTGTGACCCCTACCGAAAAAGGCAGACATGTCGTATGTGCTCAGTACAGCCCAGAGGGTACACTAATCCCAGCACTCCCCAAAGTGAAGACAGATGAATAGTGTTCTCAAGTGCGTTACTGAACCAGTAAAGCAGTGGGACGCTGTGATACCAGGGATGACAGAAGTGGGCAGAACTGTACCTGCTTAGACTGAAAGAGATTCACAAAGGCCATAAGGAGGAAAAGATATAGTCTTCCTTTTGTGAAGAGATAGGACCAGATTCTCTGACGTGCTCTGCTCCCCTGTGCCATTCAGGTGGTACAGAGAGAGGAGAAAGAGCCTGTGAGTCCCATGCTCAGGGTGTGTGTGAAGTCTCTGGTGAGTGTAGAGTCAGCATAGCTGGTTGGTACTCCTCCTTCCTATCAGTCCTTGGAAAAGTGTGTGTGTGTGTGTGTGTGTGTGTGTGTTGTGGAGGAGAGGTGACAAGTGCAGTGTGATCTAGCTATCCTTGGCAGATGGTCTCCCCCCGAGGGAACGTTGCCAACTGATGTGGGGTGATGCTAGGGCAGAGAATAAGAAAGCCCTGACTGGCCCTCCCTGCCATCATTGTGCTCAGCAGGAACTAAATGTAGCAGACTCTGGCCCTATATTACCAAGTTTACTTCTCTAGGATTCTTTGGATGAATGGGATATGTCAGTTGATGCAAAATGAGTTTAAGTACCAATTTTAATGATCAAAAGAAAACGGAAATCTGAAACTGCATTGTCAACCGGCACCGCATGTTGTGTGAAAGTAACTGTTGCCTGGGCCTGGGGAAAGAGTGGTGCTGGTGCTGTAACCTTTCTGAACCTGTCTCCGCCCAGCAGAAAGCCGACAGCTTGGATACCACAGGAGGCATCAGCCCTGACGAGCACCTTGAGGCAGTTACAAATCAAAACAGGATCATAGAACATGGAAATCGGAGAGTTAAATGGTTATTCGTCTGCAACAGTCCCAGAGTTTGGTTGACAGAGGGAAGATATTTGTTAAAACCCCATTGCTGATTTTGATTGGTTAGTGTTTTTTGCTGATATTAAAGGGCCTTTTTCAGGGGAAAGGAATGGTCGATTTGTTGCTGGATTTTAGCTCTATAGTAATTATTGTTAACAATTATTCATGTTTTTAGGCAAACAGTCTCAGACAAGAGGGAAGAGGAGATGGAATAGCAAAAACAAAGGAAATGTTCTGTTCCTGAAAAAAACTACGAGAATCTCAGAAAGAAAAAGCATCCTCCTACAGATAATAGCCCTGGGACTCTGAACAGTATTACTCCAGCTACACATCAGCAGACCAGACCACATGTGCGTAAAAGGATGTGTTATCAAAATATCTATAATGATGACTTTAAAAAAGAACAAGAAGTGCTAAAGAATTTCTTGTTATTTTAAAAAGGGACTTTCTTCTCTCCCCACTAGAGAGAGAGCTTCCTGCAGCAACAACAAGTACAGCTGCTGTTTTTTTTTTAAAGGGAGAAACATGTAGAAAGATAAGTTTGTATCCATTCTTCCCTTGAATAACAATGAACAGACAATAATGCTCTCATGGGGACAATGGCCCTTCAGGAGAATTAAGGCCTACTTGATCCGTGTGGCCCCTGTGGGCTACATGTGGGAGCAATCAGGAGCTCCAGTGGCTCCCGTTTAGCTAACTCGTAAGGAAGCAGCTTAGCTAGAAAGAGGCTTTGAGGCCTGGTCTGCACCGACAATGTAGGTCAGCAAAATGCGGCTTATGTCAACCACATAAAGCATGCGTCTCCACTGGTCCACATGTCAGTTCTGCTGACCTAAATCGTGGTAAAATTCGACTTAATAAAACTGCCTATGGCATAGTGGCGTAGCGCTGAAGTCGAATTCTATGGGTTGAATGAGCATCAGTGTAGGCAGAGTGCAACGTAAATCAACATCATTGGCCTCCGGGAGGTATCCCATTATGCTCTGTTGTGACCGCACTCTGCTGCACCACGGCCACAAGCACAGGAAACAGCCCCTCCCCTGAAGCCCTGGGAAATTTTGAACGTCCATTTCCTGTTTGGTCAGCGTGGAGAGTTCTTTGCAGCTGAACTGCTCAGGGCGACTGCACGCCCCAAACGCGCTCCAGCAGGGAGTCAACCTGAGGTCTTGGATCTCATCAGCCTTTGGGGTGAAGAGTCTGTTCTGGCTCATCTCTGAGCAGCAAAAGAAATATAGATATCTACGAGAAGATATCGCGTGGCATGGTGGAGAAGGGCCACAACGGGGACGCGCAGCAGGGCTGTGTTAAAATCAAAGAGCTGAGGCAGGCATATCAGAAAACTAGGGAGGTGAACAGTCATTCTGCTCGTCACCGAAGACATGTCGCTTTTATGACGAGCTGCATGTGATTCTTGGCAGTGACCCCACCACTGTGCCACCATGCAACATTGATACCTCCAAAGAATCCCAGTCCAGGATGAATGAGGGGGACTCTGTGGATGAGAAGGATGATGATGATGATGATGAGAGCGAGGTATCCATTCTCCCTGAGAGCCAGGACCCGTTCGTTACCCAAGACCTACCTGTCATGTGGCTATATCAATCCCAGACCTACTGATAAAAGTGAGACAGGAGGAGAAAGCAGGCAAAGGCTTGGCGTAGGCCTACCTGCTGATCTCTCCCAGTCCACAGGAACAGACAGAACTGAAAAGGGCCAAGTCAGAGATGCTGACTGAGGGCCACAGCCGCCTGAGTTATCAGCACAGACCCCCCCAAAAAGGGCTGGGAGACTCTTGACCTCAGGGAGGAAACCTACAGGAGTTACTAGGAGAGACCCCAAAAGGAGGGCTGTGGGAATCCTGAGTCAAGAAGAAAAAAGGGTTGAACTTGAGGGGCTAACGACTCATTTGACATACTGTAAGAAACGTATAATAAATGAGACCCCCTTTCAGGCAGAATCTCAGTTTAAAATACTTTGGCCTGGGAGTGACTTCTTATAGGAGGCAGACGTGGGGAGGAGAAGACAGTGCACTTGCAGAACCATACGAGGATGCTGTGGAAGTTCCACTCTTCTTCCCAGGGCCTCTTCCTATGCTCCAGCCCTCCTGGCTACCCCCGCCCATTCTTTTATAGAGTGCTAATTCCCAGGGCTCCTCTTCCTGGTGTCTCTTTCTGTTTGTTTGTTTCCACCTTGGAGTTCTTCTGCTTTCTGCTCCCCACAGACTGCCCTTATCCCCCCACAAGCAGGCTTAGTTTAGTCACATGACCAGGTCCAATGTTACTGGCGGGGGCAAAGGGGACAGTCGTCTCCCAAATGATCTTTAAGGGGCTCCACATTATTGTAAGAAAGGCTGAAAGCTGTACAAAGTTATCCATGGTTAAACAGTGGAAATAATAGTGATGTATATTCCTGTCAGTCTGTTGAGTCATTTTCGTAACTGACAACACTGTTTAAAATAATCACCTCAACAGTAAAATAAAACTTGCCCAGATTAGACTCTGAGACGTCAGTGGGTACCATGGGTGTCACGTCAGAATGTCACATGCATTCCGTGGTCCAGCACAAAGTAAGAATGTAAGAATGGCCACACCAGGTCAGAGCAATGGTCCATCTAGCAATATCCTGTCTTCCAACAGTGGCTGGTGCCAGATGCTTCAGAGAGAGAGAACGGAACAGGGCACTTTATCAAATGATACACACCCTGTCACCCAAACTCAGCTTTTGGCAGTCAGAGGTTTAGGGACATCCAGAGCATGGGGTTGTGTCCCTGATCATCTTGGCTAATAGTCATTGATGGAACCTATCCACCAGGAACTTATCTAATCCTTTTTGGAACCCAGTTATACTTTTGGCCTTCACAACATCCCCTGGCAACGAGTTTCACAATTTGACTGTGCATTGTGTGAAGAAATACTTCCTTTTGTTTGTTTTAAGCCTGCTGCCTATTAATTTCATTGGGTGACCCCTGGTTCTTGTATTATGTGAAGGGGTAAATAATACTTCTTTATCCACTTTCTCCACACCATTCATGATTATATAGACCTCTATCATATCCCCCCTTTGTTGTCTCTTTTCCAAACTGAACAGTCCCACTCTTTTTAATTTCTCCTCATATGGAAGCTGTTCCATACCTGTAATCATAGAATTGTAGGACTGGAAGGAACATCGCAAGGTCATCTAGTTTAGTCCCCTGCATTTATGGCTGGACTAAGCATTATCTAGACCATTCGTGACAGGTGTTTGTCTAACCTGCTCTTAAAAATCTCCTCCAATAATGGAGATTCCACAACTTCCCTAGGCAATTTATTCCAGTGCTTAACTACCCTGACAGTTAGGAAGTGTATCTGATATCCAACTTAAACCTCCGTTGCTACAATTTAAGGCCATTGCTTCGTCTCCTGTGTTCAGAGGTTAAGGAGAACTATTTTTCTCCCTCCTCCTTGTAACAGCCTTTTACGTGCTCGAAAACTTTATAATGCCTTCCCTTAGTCTTCTCTTCACCAGACTAAACAAACCCAGTTGTTTCAATCTTCTCTCACAAGTTATGTTTACTAGACTTTTAATCATTTTTGTTGCTCTTCTCTGGATTTTCTCCAATTTGTTCACATCTTTCCTGAAATGTGGTGCTCAGAACTGGACACAATACATTAGATGAGGCCATATCAGCGCGGAGTAGAGCAGAAGAATTACTTCTCGTGTCTTGCATATACAATACATCGCAGAATGTTTGCTTTTTTTGCAACAGTCTGACACCGTTGACTTATATTTAGCTTGTGATTCACTATGACCCCCATATCCCTTTCCGCAGTTCTCCTTCCTAGGGAGTCCTTTCCCATTTTGTATCCATGCAAATTATTATTCCTTCCTAAGTGAAGTATTTTACATTTGTCCTTCTTGAATTTCATCCTATTTACTTCAGACCGTTTCTCTGGTTTGTCTCGATCATTCTGAATTTTAATCCTATCCTCCAAAGCACTTGCAACCCCTCCCATCTTAGTATGGGAGGCGTATGTACTCTCTATGCCATTATCTAAATCATTGATGAAGATATTGAACAGAACCAGACCCAGAACTAATCCCTGCAGGTCACCAGTCAAGAATGCCCTTCCAGCTTGACTGTGAACCACTGATAATATTCTCTGAGAATGGTTTTCCAACCAGTTATGCACCCACTGTGTAGTAGCTCCATCTAGGTTGTATTCCCTCGTTTGTTTATGAGAAGGTCATGTGAGACAGTATCAAAAGTCTTACTTAAAGACAAGATATCTTACATCTACCACTTCTTCCCTATCCACAAGGCTTGTTACCCTGTCAAAGAAAGCTATCAGCTTAGTTTGACATGATTTGTTCTTGATAAACCCATGCTGACTGTTACTTATCACCTTATTATCTTCTAGGAGTTTGCAAATTGATTGCTTAATTACTTGCTCCATTATCTTTTCCGGTACTGAAGTTAAGCTGACAGGTCTGTAATTCCCTGTATTCTCCTTCTTCCCCTTTTTATAGCGTGGCGCTATATTTGCCCTTTTCCAGTCCTCTGGAACCTCTCCCATCTTCCATGACTTTTCACACATGAACACTAATGGATCAGATATCTCCTCAGTCAGCTCCTTGAGTATTCTAGGATGTATTTTATGAGTTCCTGGTGACTTGAAGACATCTAACTTGCCTAACTTCTTCTTTCCCTATTTTAGCCTCTGATCTTACCTCATTTTCACTGGCATTCATTATGTTTGACGTCTAATTGCTACTAACCTTTTTGCTGAAAACTGAAACAAAAAAGTCATTTAGCACTTCTGCTATTTCTACATTTTCTGTTATTGTATTTGCCCCCCTTATTTAGTAAGGGGCTTACCCTGTCCTTGGTCTTCCTCTTGCTTCTAGCGCATTTGTAGAATCTTTTCTTGTTACCCTTTATGTCTCTAGCTTGTTTAATCTCATTTTGTGCCTTAGCCTTTCTAATTTTGTCCCTACATACTTGTGTTATTTGTTTATATTCATCCTTTATAATTTGACCTACTTTCCACTTTTAGTAGGACTCATTTTTGAGTTTCAAATTATTGAAGATCTCCTGGTTAAACTAGGGTGATCTCTTGCCACACTTCCTATTTTTCCTACACAGTGGGATAGTTTGCTCTTCTGCCATTAATGACTCTTTGAAGAACTGCCAACTCTGTTGAATTGTTTGTATCTTTAGACTTACTTCCCATCGGATCTTACCTACCAGCTCCCTGAGTTTGTTAAAGTTTGCCTTCTTGAAACGTTATCTCTATTGCGCTGTTTTCCCTCCTACCATTCCCTAGAATCATGAACTCTACCATTTCATGATCTCTTTCACCCATGCGGCCTTCCACTTTCAAATTCTCAACTCTTTTTGTTTCCCTTCTCTGTACTTTTTCCATTTTTAATATATCTTTTTTGAGATGGGGCGACCAAATCTGCATGCAGTATTCTTGGTGTGGGTATACCATGGATTACTACAGTAGCATTATGATATTTTCTGTCTTATTATCTATCCCTTTTCTAATGGTTCCTATCATTCTGTTACCTTTTTTGACTGCCGCTGCACATTGAGCAGTGTTTCCAGAGACCTATCATTAGTGACTCTAAGATCTCTTTCTTGAGTGGTAACAGCTAATTTAGACCCCATTATTTTGTATGTGTAAGCATGGTCTGAATGAGCTCTCCCCTGCCAAGCTGGCTGGGGGGAGAGGAACAGGTCTAGGTGCTCAGGATGATGGGACTGCTTTGCCCAAATTATCACTTTGACTGGTGTTGGGTTACAAATCACTTTAATGTTGAATGCAGGGGTAATTAAATGTTGTTCTTCTTATTATATGAGCAAAGGGCAGCAGAACAGTGCTTAGCCTGTCCTGATTGAAGGGTCACTCTCATCTGAACTGAACTTGGTAAGCACAGGGGTTTACCTTAACCAGGGGACTTGGATGCAGAAAGGTAGAGGGGATAGGGACAGGTGTTCCGGCTGGGAGATGTGGGCTTTGCTTCAAATCCCTAGGCATGGTTCGACCTGCCCCTCCCCACTGTTCAAAGGTAGAGCTAATTAAGGCTCCATTAGGTGTCTTTTTGTTTTGTTAAGTGATCGCTAGAGTTGAAATCGCTTGCTGTAGGACAGCATTCCTGCCCAGCCTGCTTCAGCGGTGAAGTTCCCCTACTAAGAGCTGAAAATCACTAAGAGCTGGGAGGAACCTTGGGAGACTGACCTGCAAAGGTCACAGTAGAAAAGCAGGGGGCAGCAGAAGGTTACGGTGTGCACCAGAACAGCTGGCAGAGCAGCCATCGGGGTGGTTGGTAGAGTGGCTGGCAGAGCGGCAAGTGGCTGGTGGGGCAGCAAGCAACTGGCAGGGTGGCCAGAACATAGTGGGTGGACAGTGGAGTGAGCAAGATGCCTTCTTTCCCCGTCCCCTCAACCACAGTGGAAGGTGAACTCTGCAGATGCACCTCTAGACTCTGGGTCTGCCCTGACTAAGGACAACACCTGTGAGTGGCATGCTGTGAAGGGAGTGGCACATTAAAGAAATTTCTCTTTGCTGGACTTAAGAACCTGAGGCAAAAGGAAACTGACCCACATATTTTGGGGTGGGTGTTTTGTTCATGGTTTTATGCATGTGAATCCTGTTTGCAGCATTTTCCCAAGTTAATGCCAGGTTATTTCCCCCTTTTTATTAAAAGTCTTTTTTCTACACTCAGTCTCTCTGCTTGCGAGAGGGAAGTATTGCCTCTAAATGTGCCCAGGGGGTGGTGTATAATTGCCCCAGATTACTGGGTGGAGGCTCAAGCCGGTTTTGTGTTGTATTGTTGAAAGGAACCCCTAAATATTCAACCCGGCCCTTGTTGCTGCTGACTCCATTGGCAGAAGGGTTACATATGTATAGTTGGGATTATGTTGTCCAATGTTCATTACTTTGCATTTATCAACATTGAAATTCATCTGCCATTTTGTTGCCCCCTCACCCAGTATTGTGAGATCCCTTTGTAACTCTTCTTTGGTTTGCTTTGGACCTAACTATCTTGACAAATTTAATAATGTCTTCAAACTTTGTCACCTCACTGCTTACCCCTTTTTCCATATCCTTTATGAATATGTTGAACAGCACTAATCCCAGTCCAGTGCCTAGACACTCCCCCCCACACTATTTACTTCTCTCACTTTGTTATAGTCAGCTTTAGACGTGGCGGACACTTTGGTCAGGATTATGACATCAGCTGTGACCACGAGAAGGGCTTCACAGTTGCTGAATTTTGGCATAGCCCCCAATGTGCAGTGGATAATAGAGGCTTTACCCTTCAATGGTAGCTTTTTGGTTTAAGAGAAAAGCAAATGAGACCCTACATTCCTTTAAAGATTCCTGGACTACAATAGACTTGGTGGACCATAGCAACAGCAGTTATATCGCTTACAGTGTTTCTTTTGGCAGTCCTCCTTTCCTGTGAGGCAGCAGGACATCCCTAGGAAAGGCAATATATGCCAGGGGAGGAGGCCTTCAGAGTCTAATTTTATCCAGTCAGCTTGCCCTCTGCCCTCATCGAGCAGTGATTTTGACTTTCAGGTCCACAACAGCACTCTGGTTGTGACATCCTTGCCCCCATCTCCTAGACTGTCTCGCTTTTTCAGTACTTGGGACACAGTGACCACGAACATATGGGCCCTAAACACCATGAGATTAGACTATGCCATTCAATTTCTTTCCATCCGGCGTCCTCACCTCCTTATCCTGTCCCTCATCAGGACCCCTCTCATGAGACTCTGCTTCTTCCACAAGTATGGATTCTGCCTGAGCTGGGAGCGAGTGAAGAGGTCCTTCAGCAACATCAGAGAAAGGGGTTCTATTTCTGGTATTTCCTTGCCCCCAAGTCCATAGGAGAGATGGGACTCATCCTCGACTTCCGCGGCTTCAACCAATTCATCAAATAGTGTAGTCACACTAGCTACTATTCTCCTTGGATTAAATCACAGTGACTGGTTTGCTGGCCTGGATCTTCAGGATGCTTATTTCCATGTTAATTCTACTGAGCCACAGGAGATTTCTGAGATTTGCCGTAGCAGATCATCACTATCAGTACACTGTGCTCCCCTTTGGACTATCCTTGGCTTCTCGTGTTTTCCCCAAATGCAGGCTGTAATCTCATCTTAACTCAGAAAAAGGAGAATTCACATCTTCCCAGAGCTGGACGATTGGTTAAGGAGAGGCAGTCCAGAGAATAAATCCTCTCTCATGTCCAATTACATCTTTTGGAGCATCTGGGCTTCATTTTGAACAAAGAGAAGTTGATGTTGGTACTAACTCACAAATGATGGGGGGGGGGATGGATCAGCTTTCACATCGCATGTCCTGTTAGTACCCAGCCCAAGCTGGGGAAGTTAATGATCCAACCAGTGTAACAAATTTGTGGTGAACCCTGGTCACGGGCCACCTGAAGCATGTTGCACATATGCTAAGAAGATTCAAAGAATTGAGTTCATGGGGCCCTAGGAGAGTCTACAAATTCAAAAATGTTTCTGCTGATTGAATAGTTTCAAACCATTCAGTGCCTGTGTCTGGACCTCCAGTCTCAGCCTTCAACCATACTCCAGGTATATCTGAGACTACTGGGTTATAGGGCCGCGTGCATTTACATAATCCAGCATGCTAGACCATGGTAGCATGCTAGACCACAGTGGCATTTAATTTCAGAAAGGGGAACTACACAAAAATGAGGAAGTTAGTTACACAGAAATTAAAAGGTACAGTGCCAAAAGTAAAATCCATGCACGCTGCATGGAAACTTTTTAAAGACACCATAGTAGAGGCTCGATTTAAATGTATACCCCAAATTAAAAAACACAGTAAGAGGATAAAAAAAGTGCCACGGTGGCTAAACAGGAAAGTAAAAGAAGCAATTAGAGGCAAAAAGGCATCCTTTAAAAAGTGGAAGTTAAATCCTATTGAGCAAAAAAAAAAAAAAAAAAAGAGCCATAAACTCTGGCAAGTGATGTGTAAAAATATAATTAGGAAGGCCAAAAAAGAATTGGAAGAACAGCTAGCCAAAGACTCAAAAAGTAACAGCAAAATTTTTTTTAAGTACATCAGAAGCAGGAAGCCTGCTAAACGACCAGTGGGGTCACTGAAGGATCAAGATGCTAAAGGAGCACTCAAGGAAGATAAGGCTATTGTGGAGAAACGAAATAAATTATTTGCATCGGTCTTCATGGCTGAGGATGTGAGGGAGATTCCTAAACCTGAGTCATTCTTTTTAGGTGACAAATCTGAGGAACTGTCCCAGATTGAGGTGTCAGATCGAGGAGGTTTTGGAACAAACTGATAAATTAGACAGTAATAAGTCACCATGACCAGATGGTATCTATCCAAGAGTTCTGCAGGAACTCAAATGTGAAATTGCAGAACTACTAACTGTGGTATATAATCTATCATTTAAGTCAGCTTCTGTACCAGATGACTGCAGAATAGCTAATGTGATGCCAATTTTTTAAACAGGCTCCAAAGGCGATCCTGGCAATTACAGGCTGGTAAGCCTAACTTCAGTACCAGGCAAATTGGTTGAAACTATAATAAAGAACAGAATGATCAGACACATAGATTAATATGATTTGTTGGTGAAGAGTCAACATGGTTTTTGTAAAGGAAAATCATGCCTAATCAATCTACAAGAATTCTTTGAACGGGTCAACAAGCATGTGGGCAAGGGTGATCCAGTGTACTTAGATTTTCAGAAAGCCTTTGACAAGGCCCCTCACCAAAGGCTCTTGAGCAAAGAAAGTGATCATGGGATATGAGGGAAGGTTCTTTCCTGGATCAATAATTCACTAATTAGGATTCACTAATTGGATAGGGCATCCATATGCAACAACACAACAATCAGGGAC
Organism: Emydura macquarii macquarii; assembly: GCF_026122565.2. Classification (NCBI taxonomy): domain Eukaryota; kingdom Metazoa; phylum Chordata; order Testudines; family Chelidae; genus Emydura; species Emydura macquarii. Next base: position 4,525,270 of record NW_027133607.1, on the reverse strand, counting down.
AGTGTTCTCCTACAGAAACAAGACTGAACATTAGGATTCACTAATTGGATAGGGTGTCTACATGCAACAACACAGCATTCAGGGACAGTGGTCTCCTACAGAAACATGACTGCACATCTACCTGCTGGAATTATGGGCACTCCACAACACATGCCTACATTTCCTGCCACAGATAATGAACAAGACAGTATGCATAATGACTGACAGCAATGCTTGTATGTTCTCCATAAATCGCCAGGATGGAACCTGATCCCATTCTCTATGTACAGAAGCCATGAGACTGTGGATTTGGTGTATAAGTCACAACATAACCATCTCAGCCTCATGCCTCCCGGGCTGTCAGACAATTCTTTCACAACCACGAATAGGAAATGGACGAGACAGTACTGAAATCATATTCCAACAACGGGGATTCCCATCGACAGACCTACTTGTAACAGCAAAAGATGGGAAATGCCCACAGTATTCCTTAAGAGTGGGACTGGAACCCTATTCCCTGGGAGACACCTTCCTCCTCAAATGGGAAGCAACATCGCTATATGTGTTCCCACCAATCCCATTACTATCAAGAGTAATACACAAGATACTACATGACAGGGCCAACACACTACAGTCCCAACATGGCCCAGACAAACCTGATATTCTTATCTAATAAAAATGACGGTCTGTGCCCCATGACGGCTTCCTTTTTGGAGGGACCTCCTGTCACAGAACGAGGGTTGACTCTTCACTCTGCTCTGGACAGACTCCACCTGAAGGCCTGGCTCCTGCATGGTCCCATCACGATGAATTAAACTGTTCAGAACATGTTAAATAGGTATTACTTAATAGCAGGAAACCAACCACGCATAAAATTTATTTCAGAAATGGAAGAATTTCTACATATGGTGTCAAAATAAACACACTAATGAACTTTCGGTGCCCCACCTGATTGTTCTGGACTACATACTGGAACTAAAAACCTCAGGACTTTTCATGAGCTCCATCAGGGTATATCTTGTAGCCATCAATGCGTTTCACCACAAAATCGAAGGGGTGTCATTATTTACACATTCCATTACCAAACATTTATTCACAAATTTACAAAGTATATACACAGAAATCCATGATCCCACACCAACATTGGACTTAAACTTGCTACTAAAAACTCTTATGGGAACCCCGTTCGAACTATTGATGAAAATAGCATTTTTAGTCACTATCACCTTGGCAAGATGAGTAGATGATATAGGAGCCCACATGGTTCACCCTCCATGTACCATATTGTTTAGGGCAGCGGTTCTCAACCTTTTTTTCCCTGAGTACCACTCGGGGAAAAAAGGGGGGGGGGCTTTCGGCAGCGGCGGGGTTTTGTGGTGGGGGGGAACTCGCGGCGGCGGCGGGTTTTGGCGGCGGCGGGTTACATGGGGGGAACAATGCCCTCCGCCGAAACCCTTCTGCCATTTGCCCCTTTTCGGCGGCAGGGTTTCGCGAGGGTGGGTGGGAAGGCACTTCCAGCGGTGGATTCGGTGGCGCGGTACGGCTCGCGTACCACCCAGCCTTCTTCGGCGTACCACCGGTGGTACGCGTACCACCGGTTGAGAACCGCTGGTGTAGGGATAAAATCACACTGAGACCTCACCCTAAATTTCTACCAAAAGTAACATTGTCCTTTCATACAAACCAATCCATCCATTTACATACATTCTACCCCAAACCACATGAGAGCGAACAGGACACCAGGTGACACACGGGGTCAGAAGAGCAATGGCATTCTACCTAGACAGAACTAAGCCTAATTCTGAAAGACTATTCATCTCTGTGATAGAACGATCCAGAGGCTCCACCATATCCTCACAGAGACTCTCCAAATGGATCTCTAACTGCATCCACCTAAGCTATGAGCAAAACAAAATAAAACTACGTCAGGGACCAAAACTCACTCCAGTAGGTTAATGGCAACTTCAATCACTTTCCTGAACAATGTGCCACTTTCGGACATTTATAGAGCTGCAACTTGGGCCTCTGAATATTGTGAAGGGAAAACAAGATGGGGTTTCTGTTTTTGCTGAGAACTGATTTTAGAATTCACTGTAAAAAGTTTGAGATAGAAAATGTTTTGTTAGCAGTTGTTTAATTTTAAAATGTTTTGTTGTAATAATATAGTTAAGAGGTCTAGACACTAGTAGAGAAGGAATGCAGAGAAAGACCTTGTAACTTAGATAAGGAAAGTTGTTAGTATTTAGTTAGAAAATTCCTAGATAATATTTTTTAGTATGTATCACCATGGAAATTGTGACGTGTTAAAACTTGTTTATACGATTCTATAAATACGGTCTGTTTTTTGAAAGCAAGGGGGATTCCTTATGTTTAAAGGGATCACCTTCTTTACGTAAAGAATAAACTTTGATTTTGCTAATCTGTTGTTGGCTAATTCTGAACCCCTGCCTAGGCAATGGACATATCAGTAAGGACCCCCGAGTTTGGGTTCTTCCACAAATTGGCACCCCAGATGGGACAGGCCCAGAGCGCATCCTCCTCGTCTCGGCTCCACTGAACCTACCCAGCCGGCACCAGGTGAATTCACCTATTGGGATAACTTCTGGGGAGCTGAGGCGGTGGGGAGGCGATAAGGTAAAGTCCCTTGTTTATTTTATTAGCAAAGTCTACGGGTATAATTCCAATCTGTAATTCCCTGTGTGGGTGAGAGTTGGTGAGGAATTCTATAATTCCAATCTGTAATGCCCTGTGTGGGTGAGAGTTGGTGAGCAATTTTATAATTTCATTCTGTAATGCCCTGGTGTGGGTGAGAGTTGGTGTGTAATGTTATAATTTCATTCTGTAATGCCCTGGTGTGGGTGAGAGTTGGTGAGCAATTTCTGATCAGAAAACCCAGTTATGGGTGCGGGGCAATTTTCTCCCATCCCTGGGAGTCCTTTGGACTATATGGTTAAAAATTTTAAGTCTATTCCAGGTTCTAAGGGTTTGTCTGTAAAGCGTTTAATTTTGTTATGTAAAATGATATGGCCAGGTTGTTTTTCTGGAGATTCCAGTAAACAATGGCCAGAGGAAGGTACCTTTGATCAAGATAAATTGCAATGTTTGAAGGAATTAATAGAAGATTCACACCCTAAGCAAATGGAATATTGGTATTTATGGGATAATGTAGCCTTTAAACGCCGTACGGAGAGTCAGCTAGCTAGCTATAAATCAACTGTGAAGAATTTAGAAAGGAAATTGGCAACTGTTGCGCCGTCATCTGCACCACCGATTTCTAACACTGGTGAATTTATTTAAAAAATTTACCCTTCTCTTACTAATCCTCTGCCTTACAATGAAAAGAATTTACAAGCAGGGAAAGCAGAGGAGGAGGATTGGCCACCCCCTCCTTGCTGTGTGTTTAAGGGAGAGGGAGAGTATAGGACTGGACAGGAATCTTCATTTTCCCCTACCGCACCCCCTGCTACTACTTCCAGACTGTCAGATAAGCCTGTCAGTAAGGAAACTAGAGCTCAGGTTCGTCGTAGACTAAATGAAGAGCCTTCCTCTTCTGATTTATATCCTAATTCTTCTATTCCTATTGTTCAAGCTCCATTAAGAACTTATCCTGTCCCTATTGGAGATGGAAGTATTCAGGAATCTTTTGTTCACATTCCCTTTGCTCCACATGATCTGCTTTTATGGCAACAGAGTATGCCACGTTTACGTGATGATCCAGAGACAGTGTATAAAAAGTTTAAAATTATTTTTTCTATATATAATCCATCATGGGCAGATGTTACTCAGTTATTAGATGCTCTTTTGACAGAGGAGGAAAAATTAAAAATTATTCAGGAAACTACTAAGCAAGAGGGAGGACAGGTTACTCGCCCATGGCCTATGGAAGAACCCTTATGGAATTATAATAGTGATGCAGGAAGGAATAATTTAATCAATCATCGTTTGGCTTTATTGGAAGCAATTAGAAGAGCAGCAAAAGCCGGAGTTAATTGGACTAAGGTAGAATTGTGTACACAGGGTCCTGATAACATCCAGGAGATTTTTTTGAGCGATTGAAAAAAGTCCTCAGACAGTATGGAGGATTAAATCCTGATTTACAGGAAAATCAATCTATGGTTGCAGGTTTTTTTGTGAGACAATCAGCTGGGGATATTAGATCTTATTTTTATCGCAATGCTCCAGGTTGGCAAGGGAAATCATTGTCTGAGGTTATTTCCATTGCTACATATGTGTTTAATGGGAGGGAAAAGAAAAAGCAGAAAGAAACTGCCAGCTTACTAGCTCTTTCTCGGTATCCTAATAGGGGAGCCCCCCCTCAAGAACGCCGCCTGCAAGGTATAAGACAGACTGACCGGAGACAGCCTAATGTAATTTATCAAAGGCAAGGGAAAAAAAATGTAGATACTTGTAATTATTGTGGGGAATTTGGTCACTGGAAACGTGAATGTCCAGTAAGATTTAGAGGGTTTCAACCGCGTTTAAATCAACGACCCCAAAGTGAAAATGTTCCAGCCATTCGAAGGGAGAATGATTTAGAAGATATAGACTAGGATGAAGAGGGAGACTTTACTCTGTTAGCTTCGCTTGCTGTTTCATTTCATTTAGATTCTTCTGATCCACAATTAAAAATTCAAGTAGGAGAACAAATTTATAGTTGTTTAGTTGATTCTGGAGCGGAATCAAGTTTACTCAAAAATTCTGAGGTCCCTCTCGACCCTAAGCATTCTATTCCAGTTGTGGGAGGGTCAGGAAAAATACACCGTGTTTCCCAGACTAAACCTACACTTGTTCGTATAGGTCCTCTTACAGAACAACATGCTTTTTTGATTTCTCCAGATTGTCCTCATCATTTGTTTGGGAGAGACTTGTTATGTAAATTAAATGCCACTATGATTTTTACACCAGAAGGAATTTCTTTATCTTTTCCTGGTTCACTGGTTCCTTTATTTCAAGCTTTAATTACTGAAGATGTAGTTAAACCTTCTCTTCCTCATTCTGCATTAAGTGAAGTACCTGAAGGGTTGTGGGCTCATACTTCTACTGAAGTGGGATTATTAAAATCTGTAGACCCAGTTAAAATTACTGTTCGTCCAGGTCCACCGCCTTCGGTGCCTCAGTATCCTTTATCTCGGGAAGCAATAGAAGGAATTCGCCCAGTGATTCAAAAGTTTTTAAAGCAGGGTATTTTAGTATCTTGTCAATCTCCTTGTAATACTCCTATATTACCTGTTAAAAAACCTAGACCAGGTCCAGATGAAAAACCTGTGTATAGATTTGTACAAGATCTTCGTATTATTCATTCTTATGTGGTCCCACGACATTCAGTGGTTCCAAACCCAGCAGCTATTCTAACTTCAATTCCACCTTTTTCCACTTATTTTACATGTATCGATCTTTGTGCTGCGTTTTTTTCTATACCTATTCATAAAGATTCTCAATATTTGTTTAGTTTTACATGGGAAGGGGCCCAATTCTGTTGGAAACGTTTGCCACAAGGTTTTGTGGACAGCGCTACGATTTTTTCTCAAGCTCTTACTAAAAATTTACAGTCTATAACATTTTCTGAAGGTTCTGTTTTGATTCAATATATTGATGATTTGCTTTTGTGTTCTTATTCTGAAAAAGCATGCATTGCTGATTCTGTGTTTCTGTTGAAAGCACTATATGAGAAAGGGCATAGTGTTTCTTTAATCAAATTGCAGTTTTGTAAATTAGAGGTTCAATATCTAGGGTATCTTATTTCTTATCAAACACGCTTACTTTCACCAGAGCGTATAGAAGCTGTTTTAAAAATCCCTCGACCTAAAACTAAAAAACAAATTCGTGGATTTTTGGGAATGGTTAGTTATTGCAGGCAGTGGATTCCTAATTTTGCTGCTATGGCTAAGCCTCTGGTTGCACTTACTAAAATTTCTGAGACTAATCCACTTCTTTGGTCAGAAGAAGCTAAGGCTTCTTTTATTTTTTTGAAGCAAGCCTTGTCAATAGCCCCAGCATTAGGGCTCCCAGATTATAAGAAACAGTTTAATCTTTTTTGTCATAAGTATAAAGGTACTGCATCTGGAGTGCTTACACAACCAATGGGAGGTTCTCAAAGGCCAATTGCTTATTTTTCATGTCAGCTTGATTCTGTAATACAGGGTTATCCAGCCTGTTTTAGAGCTGTGGCAGCAGCTGCTTTATTAGTTCAAAAGGTACAAAATTTGGTGCTTGGACATTCTTTAATTCTTTATGTGCCACATGCTGTAGAAGCCCTGTTAATTAAAGAAAAAACTCAGCATATTTCAGCACAACGCCTTATTCAATATAAAATTGTGCTTTTAGCAGCTGATAATATTATTATTAAACGTTGTGCATCTTTAAACCCAGCTACACTGTTACCGATTCCCACTGAAGGGGAACCTCATAATTGTGATTGTTATTTCTCAGAGCACTACACCTCGCCCTGATCTTCAGAATACTCCTTTGATTAATCCAGATTATATTTTGTATATTGATGGTTCTTGCTTTGTTGATGAGACAGGAATGCGTAGAGCAGGGTATGCGGTGTGTACGTCACATGAGGTCTGGGAAGCTCATTCTTTACCTAATGTATATTCTGCTCAATTGGCTAAATTGATTGCTCTTACACGTGCTTGTTGTTTAAGTGTAAATTGTTCTGTTAATATTTATACTGATTCTCGCTATGCATTTGGAGTTTGTCATGCTTCAGGACAAATTTGAAAACAAAGGGGTTTTCTTACTTCTTCAGGACAGCCCATAGCACATGCTCAGGCTGTGAATAATTTGCTTGTTTCTATTATGTTACCTTCTTCTATTGCTGTTATTTTTTGTAAAGCTCATACTTTTGCTTTGGATGAAAGACTCCCGTGGAAATGCATTTGCAGATAAAGCTGCAAGGGCTGCAGCCAGGAATGCCTTTCCTCCTCCGGATGTACAGGCAGTCTGTGCTTCCTGGCCAGCTCAATTTTCTGTCTCCCCTTCGGAGATTTATAATTCAGTTCCATCTTCGGAGTTGGACAATTGAAAGACAATTGGGGCAAATTTTTCTGACAATATATGGTGGTCACCTGATGGCCGCCCAATGGCTCCGAAAAATCTTTTGTTTAAACTTGCCCGCTATGTTCATCAAGGTGGCCATGCGTGCAAAGGGGGGATAGCTGATCAGGTTTTGCGATTTTGGTGTGCACCAGGTATTCATCAAGTGGCTAAACAAGTATCTCAAGGTTGTGTTATTTGTCAAAAGTAAAACGTGGGACGTCATCAGCCACAACAACTGGGGGCACCAGAATGGGTTTATGGCCCATTCCAGCGTTTGCAGATAAATTATATGGACTTGCCTCCTTGTAAGGGTTTTAAACATGTGCTAGTAATAGTATGTGTGTTTTCAAAATGGATTGAAGCTTTTCCAACTAGAAAAGCTGACACAGCGGCTGTTGTTAAGGCATTAGTGAAAGAAGTAATTCCAAGATTTGGCTGCCCTTTAGTGATAGAATCTGATAGAGGAAGTCATTTTGCTAATCAAGTTATGCAGTCTTTAATGAAAGCATTGGGTATAATTCAAAAATTACACACTCCATATAGACCTCAGTCATCAGGAATAGTTAAAAGATCAAATGCAAAATTGAAGAATCAACTATCTAAAGTTATGAATGATACCGGATTACGTTGGGTGGATGCGTTACCATTAGCTTTAATGCATCTAAGAACTATGCCTATTAAAAAGACAAATTTATCTCCCTATGAAGTTCTTTTTGGGAGACCATTTCAACTAGGGGGAAGCCTGACACCTGCACACGCCAGTCTTATGGGTGAAGATAAGGAGTTGGTTGCATACGTTATAAAATTACAAAAGACACTTACTGCTATTTTTAAGTTTTCCAGAGACGCTCAGAAAATTCCTTTAGATGTGGCCGTGCATGACATCCAGCCGGGAGATTGGGTACTGCTAAAGAAGTTTTCACGCAAGAATTGCTTAGAACCAAGGTGGGATGGTCCTTACCAGGTGTTGTTAACAACATACACTGCTGCAAAGCTACAGGGAAAAGAAGCTTGGTACCACTGCACCCATCTAAAGAAAGTACGATCACCTGATGCTGATTCTTAGAAGGAGAAGATTTCTAAGTGCAACGAGGGAGCTTCGCTGGACCGAGGTCCCAGAAGCAGACGTGGAAGGTGAAGAACTACGGGCAATCCCCTTGTGGTTGCTCTGAAGTAGACGTGGAAGGTGAAGAACTATGGGCAATCCCCTTGTGATTGCTCTGAAGTAGACGTGGAAAGGTGAAGAACCACAGGCAATCCCCTTGTGGTTGCTTTGAAGTAGACGATCAACGGAGTCAAAAGTGCAGCAGAAAAGAAAAGATTAATGGACTATATTATTTATTTATTATTTGGTGTGTTTGTTATATTAAGGGGATAAATTGTTTTAGAATTAATGGTGGAAGAAGTTAGAGAATATGAATTTATATAAAAATAACCAGTTTAGAGAAGAGGTTTGGAAAATTCACAAGGCTACTACCATTAATCAATATGTAAATGATACCTGGTTTGAATGGGCTAACATCATGTTACATGTGTTATGCCAAGCCCATTCCAATAGTTGCAGAGGAGTTACTCCAATCGAAGAAGGTGTATGGTGGGCATGTGGAAATTAGGCAGGAAAAACTTTACCACCAAGGTGGAAAGGAAGATGTACCTTAGTATATCTCTGGCCTGGAGGTGTGCATCCAGTTCCTTTACATGACGTTGTGTATAATCACCGACCAAAAAGAAGTTTTATGCCCACCCTGGATGCTCACCATTATAACCCATTAACTGAACACTCTTCAGCATTCTGAAGAGGATGGAGAATGTTTTTGCCCTGGCAAGGAGTGGGTGATTTGGAGTATGCACTAAAAAATTTTTCAGCAGAATTTGAGATATTTGCCAATGTCACTGGAGATGCTATTTTAAAATTACAGGCTGAAATTGAATCGTTGGCACAAATAAGTATTCAAAATAGATTAGCCCTAGACCAATTGTTAGCTCAGCAAGGAGGAGTTTGTGTAATGTTGAATCAAACCTGTTGTTTTTATAAAAATGAATCAGGTCAAATTAAGATGGATGTACACAAAATTTGGAATGTCAGTAGATTTTTCCATGAATTTGCTAACCCTCCAATGCCACCGTTTGGCATTGATATTTCATGGTCATCCATCTGGAATGCTTTGACGTTTTGGTTACCAGACTTATTGTGGCTTAAAAAATTGTTTGTGATTATAATAGTATTTATGATAATATTACTGTTAATATTTTGTTTTAGACAGTGTTGTTGTTCATTTTTCCAGCAAAAAAGGTTTAAGCCCCCTAAGAAACAGATGGTGCAAAGGTCAATACGGTATTGGTATAATGGCAACAAAAATGAATGAATATATCATAATTGTGATTCTAGTAGTAAATCTATTAGAATCAAAGGGGGGACTGTGAAGGGAAAACAAGATGGGGTTTCTGTTTTTGCTGAGAACTGATTTTAGAATTCACTGTAAAAAGTTTGAGATAGAAAATGTTTTGTTAGCAGTTGTTTAATTTTAAAATGTTTTGTTGTAATAATATAGTTAAGAGGTCTAGACACTAGTAGAGAAGGAATGCAGAGAAAGACCTTGTAACTTAGATAAGGAAAGTTGTTGGTATTTAGTTAGAAAATTCCTAGATAATATTTTTTAGTATGTATCACCATGGAAATTGTGACGTGTTAAAACTTGTTTATACGATTCTATAAATACGGTCTGTTTTTTGAAAGCAAAGGGGATTCCTTATGTTTAAAGGGATCACCTTCTTTACGTAAAGAATAAACTTTGATTTTGCTAATCTGTTGTTGGCTAATTCTGAACCCCTGCCTAGGCAACGGACATATCAGTAAGGACCCCCGAGTTTGGGTTCTTCCACAATATACATTCACAAAACATGCAATCACATAGAGCTCAGGTACTGACACGCTGGTAGGCTCTATAGTGTTAACATTGGTCACTTGAACCACTCTGAATTCTGCCCCCCATCCACAACGGGGCACTGCTTTACAGTCACCTGAAGTGGAGCACCCACAAAGAGGAAGAGAGGGTTACTCACCCTGTGCAGTAACTGAAGTTCTTCGAGGTGTGTTCCTGTGGGTGCTCCACTACCCGCCCTCCTCTTCTCTACTTTGGAGTTCATTTAGGGCGTCTACAGTAGAGAAGGAAAGGAACTGAGTGACACGCATGGTGGTTGAAGCACCAACACCATGAGATAACCACTGCGCATGCAAGACCCGGATGGGGCACTGCTGCTAAAAATCTCTGATTGACCACGCTGGGACGCTCCAACACCTGAAGTGGAGCACCCACAGAGACCCATGTCCCAAAGAACTTCAGTTACTCCACAGGGTGAGTAACCCTCTCCTTGCTGCCCTATCAATGTCTTGGAACTTTGTGCCATTTACAATTCCTGCCATGCCTTTCAGGATCACATCAGGGGTACAACGGTTTGCATACTCACCGACAATACCACCCCAATGTAATATGTGAATAAGCAGGGAGAAGCACACTCCAACCTGCTGTGTCAGGAGGCGATACAATTCTGGCACTTCTGCCTCAAGGAAAACATATCACCAGAGGATCATTTATCTGGTGTCCAGAATCACCTGGTGGATCACTTCAGCAGGAATTTATCTCAGTCCAGTGTGCTGAGGTCCACTTTTGCAGAACTATCCATCTGTTTGCCATTAGAGACAACAGAAAATGCCATCTTCTATTATATTGAGTGGGTCTCAGTCCAGGTTCTTTGACTGATGCTTTCCACCTCAGTTGGGATTCAGCATTCATGTATGCCTTCCACCCAATCCCAGTTATCCCACTGGTCATTCTCAAGCTGAGGTAGGATCATGCCAAGCTTATTCTCATTGTGCCAGCATTGCCGAGACAATGTTGGTTCTACAACCTCCTTGGTCTGTTGGTTTGTCTTCTCATATCTCTTCATCTTCATCCTGACCTCTTGACTCAGCACCACGGCTGGGTTTTGCATGCAGCATTCAATGCTCTGCATCTCATGACATGGATGCTGCATAGCTAGGTGATGAGGAGGAACAACGTCCAACAAATGTTCTTTAATAGTATAAAGCCCTTCAGCAGAGCTGCTTATTTGGCCAAGAGGATTCTCACTGTGGGTGCTATCCTGGGGAATCTAGCTGATGCTGGCCTTAATTTAGGTAATTCTGGAGTACCTGTTACACGGTCAGTCATCTGGACTTTTGCTCGGTTTGTTGAGAGTTCACTTGACAACAATCTCGGCATTTTATCCACCCATCCAAGGGAAATCAGTGTTTTCAAACTCCATGGTAGTGAGATTTCTCCACCTGCCTGTGAAAGAGCCATTTCCTTGGTGGGACCTTTATGCTGTCCTAGCAGCTCTTATGGGACCTCCTTTCTCTCTCTCTTATTTGCCAGAAGACAGCCTTTCTTCTCGCAATAACATCTTAATGGATAGTGGGTGAGTTGCAGGCCTTGATAGCAGAGCCCCAAACATAGTTTTCCAAAGACCTAAATTTTTGTTAAAGGTAGTTTCTCAGTTTCACCTAATCAAAGTCGCACATTTACCAGTATTCTTCCCTAAACCACATTTCAAATCCAGATGAACAACGACTTCAAATATTGGATGTCACTTTACCTGGATAGGACTAGACCCTTCCATTCTTTGCCTTGTCTTTTTGTCTGCTATGTGGACCAAATAAAAGGTCAAGCAATCTCTATGCAGATGATCTCCAGGTGGATAATTTCCTGCATTATAGAAGCATATGAAGTAGCTCAGACTATGCCTCCACAGAAGTTATTAGCTCTTTTCACAAGAATCTAAGTGGCATTGATAGCATTCCTAAGTGACATCTTCATATTGGACCTTCGCAGGACTGCCACTTGGCACTTTTACTGAGCACTGTGCTGTTACTACCACATCTAGATCCGATGCAAACTCTGGGAAGGCTGTCCTGCAGTCGTTGTTTAAATAGACCCTGAGCCTCACCTCCTACGAGTATTTTTCTGAGTCATCTGAGTGAAATTCACGTCTGTATCCACTCAAAGAAAAAATACTTACCTATACTGTAATTGTTGTTCTTTGAGATGTGGATGCAGATGTGTATTCCATGACCCACCCTCCATCCCCTCTGCATCAGGGTCTCTATTGTTGATGTTTGGTGCAAAGGAAATGGGTAACATTGACAATTTAAATGAGCCATCTATTTCCATTCGTCATGAACATGATGATGAATCTGTCAGCTGAGCCTTCTTAGCAAGTGTCTAAGAAGAAGTCCCAAGCACCAACTCACCTCAAGACAGGCTGGGGCAAGATCCAGCAATATGGCTATGTCCCCACAAACTTTCACACTCCAGTCATTATTTTGTTGAGAAAGGACCTATTCAAGTGACATCTGAAACTTTTCATTTTCCACAGTGGATGGCAGGCGCTTCACAGATAAATACTATAAAAGATTACTACCAAATGAAGAAGCTCTCAGTCAGATGTATTCCTGTGCAGTGGACAAAATGTTCTGTTCTTCATGCCGTCTGTCTGCCTCAGCAGCTCCCAAGATATCGAAACATCACAAAGAAGCTTTCATGATGGTGTACCGGACTGGGAGAAGTTGGAACCTAAACTAAAGAAGCATGAGGCATCAGAGGGTCATATGAACTGTTACTGAGTCTAGAGAGAACTGAACAACTGTCTCAAGCATTCTGTGACTACTGATGAAAAGGCGCAGCATGAAGATGAAAGTGAGAAACGTTGGCATTTAATACTGCAGCGACTTCTACGTGTCATGCTATTTCTTGGTGAGGTGATGTTGAACACTTAGGAGACAGATGGAATGGAAACTTCTTGGGAGTGACTGAGTTACTGTCTAAGCATGAGCCTCTTTTGACAGATCCTCTGGATAGCGTGAAGGTAGGTGCAAATGTGCATTAACTTAGTAAAGACGCCTACAACAAGTTCATTCAACTATAGGGTCAAAACATTAATCAACACCTTCGGATGGAAGTGTTGCTCAGTTGTACACTGGATTGTTCTCATATGGAAAAAATGTTTTAAATTCTTCAATATGTAAAAGCAGATGAAGAAAAAGCCTCTATTAAAAAAGTCTTTCAATGTGTTCCTGTGTGTTAAAGCCACTACGAGAGCAGAACTTGTTGAAACTGTTTGAAGCAGCTAGAAGACATGGGACTTATAAGAACAAACTGAAGAGCCCAATGTTATGATAATGATTCAAACACGAGGGGTTTCCAGGCACAAATTAGGAGCGTTCACTCCTGTACCATGCATGTGCCTCGAAGTCACAACTAGAACTTGCTGATCTCTGACACTGCTGCTTCTTCCCTTGAGGGAGGAATTTATTTGGTATACTGCAAAGGCTGTATATGTTACTTGGTGGATATTTTTAAAAACCATGGATAGTTCCCTGCACTCCCTGTGTGAAACAAGACGTGTAGATGCTGCGAAAGCTACACATCACCAGCTACCCTGCATTTGTGATGTATTCCAGGAGCTACAGGACTCCGCCTCTAACAGTATGATTTCCTAACAGGAAAAATCACTAAGAGAAACTGTCTACTTATTGTTTCATGGTAGGCCCTCACTGTGTGATAAAAGGTGTTGAAAGAAATTACCACAATTAACAGAAAGTGTCAGGGAAATGATATGGTCCTTAGTAAGGCACTCACATTAATAGAAAGAGGAGCAGCAATCTTCCAGTATTACCATGAGACAAGTTTTGATATAGCACTTGAGAGAGCCAAAGAAATGGCTCATGAGTTGTTTGTAGAACCTGTATTTCCAATTATTTGCTGATGGAGACAGAAAAGGTTATTTGAAGATACAACAGCTGACAGTGAAATGGACACAAAAGACAAATTCAGGATTGATTTTTTTGTTAATTCATTTCTGGAAATTGTTATTACAGAAATTTACAGCAGATTTGGAGGTTTGAAGGAATGTATAGCTATGTATGGCTTCTTACGTGTATTTCCCAAATTGGATGATGACTTTGTGGAAAAGGCATGTAAAGAACTGGCTGCAGCTGAAGTGGATTTATCAGTTGACCTGTTGGATGAACTTTTGACATCAAAACTTACTCTGAGCAAAGGTGAAGTAGAAATACTGCATGAGATTCTGAACTATATCATTCAGAACACACTGTCCTTAGTATTTTCCCATGCCTGCACAGCATCTAGAACTGAGAATTTCCTACAATATGTGTTGAGATTCAGATGGAGAGTTGAGACTGTGGGAACTTTGGCTAAATCAAATCACCTCATTGCCCAGTGGACCCAGAACACGCCTATAACAAGGGAGCATGGGTACGCACTTTCAGACCAAGCAGTTGGGTCCTCCTCCTTCTCCCAAGTATGGAATCTAAACTTCTGGCCACGTGGCAGGGGCCCTATGCAATTGTACACCAAGTGAGGCCTAGCCCCTGTCCTAACTGACTGCGGCAAGATTGGGGATCGAGCCTCCCAGGAATCCTGGGCCCAACCTTGTTGGGGTTACAAGGACTCTGCCATACAGGAGAGTGGGAGGGGAGCCCTCGAGGTCAGACAGGTCTCTGGGTCAAGGGAGTGCGAGCGAGCACTCAGATCCTTTCACTAGCCAATTCCATTGGGGTAGTGTATGAGCCAGGAAAGATCCCCACAATAGCTGGACCATTCCCCTGTTTACATTTAATCTAGTTAAATAAAAGTTTGGTGGGTTTGTCAAACCCAGAAGTTGGAGGCATAGTCACTTGGTAAACTTTGAAGAGATAGACTCATAGAATATTAGAGTTGGAAGGGACCTCAGGAGGTCATCTAGTCCAACCCCCTGCTCAGAGCAGGACTAACCTCTGCTATATCATCCCAATCAGGGCTTTGTCAAGCCTCAGCTTAAAAACCTCTAAGGATGGAGATTCCACCACCTCCCTAGGTAACCCATTCCAGTGCTTCACCACCCTCCTAGTAAAAAACTTTTTCCTAATGTCCAACCTAGACCTCCCGCCCTGCAACTTGAGACCGTTGCTCCTTGTTCTGTCATCTGCCACCACCGAGAACAGCCTAGCCCCATCCTCCCTGGAACCCCCTTTCAGGTAGTTAAAGGCCGCTATCAAATCCCCCCTCACTCTTCTCTTTTGCAGATCTGCAGGGCCCTCAAAACAGAGTTGGGAAAGCAGCCAAGATTGCCTGATATTTGCTGGCAATGTTCTTAGAGGAAGCTTAGTGGCGTAAAAAGGGCTGTACTGGTGACCCAGAGACACTGGTGTTGAGCACGGTGCGTGCCCAGGAAGGGGCAAGTCATGTCGACTCCAAAATATCCACTTCCATAGCTGAGTCATGGCTTGGAAGGCACCTGAGGTGGAGCATCCACAGGAACAATCACCTGAAGAAAGAGGTTACGTACCTTGTAACTTGAGTTCTTCAAGATGAATTGTCCCTATGAGTGCTCCACAACCCACGCTTCTTCCTCTCTACTTAGGAGTCCATAGCTTAAGTTAGATTCCACAGTGGAGAAGGAGCTGGCGTGGTGGTTGATCCCACACTAGTTCTCTGATTGAAAATCCATGCACACCTAGAGTGGAACACCCATTGGGACAACACATCTCAAACAACTTGAGTTAATGTACAGCATAAGTAACCTCTCCAGCTCTACAGTCTATTATAATCATTCATATCTTCTTTACCTTCTGAATTTCCTCCTGAGATCACCCTCAGCCCCTTTATCTTTCTTTCTCTTCTTTGGAGGCAGGGCATTGAGGTACTGTGTGGACTCTTGACAGAGAAGATCAGAATGATGAACTCAAACCTGACCATTTTCTAAGCACCTCGCAACGCCGTCATTTGCATACAAGCCTCGCAATCAGAAGCTGAGAGCGGAAGAGGCAGGAGGAGGAGAGGAAATTGGTGAGAGGAATGGGAAAGACAAAAATCAAACTATAAATATTATGTGCTGAACTGAGGGCTAGAAAGAGTACTTCACTGATTTATAACTGATTTATAACCATACTGTTGTATCCTAAATACTGTGCTATGGTGATGGATACTTTAGAAGTATCACAGACAGGTAGATAACTCCTGCACCTGCGCCACCTTTGCCTCTCCTCTCTGTTGGGTTTTTTCAACCCTTAGTGCATATTACAACAACCTGAAGGTTGACCTAACTAGTGCCCTGGGTATATTGGCCCCCTATGTGCTGTTGCAAGAGCCGAGGGCATAAGAACGCAGCAGCCCTGCCGCTTCCCATCTGGAACATCCCGCCTGTGTTGGAGGTTCCTGCAGATACT
The DNA here is from genome assembly GCF_026122565.2 of Emydura macquarii macquarii. Classification (NCBI taxonomy): domain Eukaryota; kingdom Metazoa; phylum Chordata; order Testudines; family Chelidae; genus Emydura; species Emydura macquarii. The sequence continues at coordinate 4,508,985 of NW_027133607.1, read as the reverse complement.
GGTGCTGAGCTGTCTATGCCACTTACACCTATGAGGGGCTCCTCCACATCCCAAGAATTCCCTTGGAGGTCTGTTATGGAGCTTTTTCAGATCTTTTATGATAGCAGAGCTGGTGCAAATGAGCCATTACGTGCTGATGAATTTGAACCAAGAGACAGGGTGATGTCATGGTCCTATTATCCTTCTCTACATATCAGTGTTGTATTCTGCTACTTGTTCTTTTTTTCTTCTTCTTCTTCTTCTTCTTCTTATGTGTGACATGGCTACAGCTGTACATTACATCTGGAGTATTTTCCCCTCAATACCTTAACTGAGATGATGAAACATCAGAAAATTAGTAGGTTCGTCATTTGTGGTTTTCAGTTCCCAGATCAAGCATTTTGGGTTTTCCACTTGCATACACCATGATCACTTTTTTAAAAACAGCATTTCTGCACCTCTGTAGACAATATAACTGTCTTTGGTTTCAAGTGTTCAGTTTTCCTGCCTTGTACATCAGCATTTGTGCACTTGGACTTTGCATCATTGAGGCAGAGCTAAACTGAAGTTTGAAAACTTTTAATCTACACACTGGAAAGTAAATAGGATTAATTTTACTAACAGGTTTAGTGGCAGCCTGCCTAGTAGTTCATATTCTCCATTCTCACACAGGAGACTTAATTTGGGTTACCAATCCTGGCCTCTGCTCTTCATGGCTGACTGGACTGCAGAAGCAATATGCTTAGTCCCAGGGGAAGAAAAAAAAATGAGTTGTGTGTCTTAGTAGTGAGTTCACTGGTTGAAGCAGCCCTACATCATTGCTTATGTCTGGGAGGATAGTGGTGGCAAACTAGGGCCACACTGTAAAGGCATGCAGAATGAAGGAACTCCAAAAGGGATACAGAGGTCAGCTAGAGGTAGGGTTCGTTTTTGTTTTTTTCCCAGCTAAGATGAATAATCGCAGTTGTTCATGTTCGATGACCCATGCTGGGTGGCATGTAGTATCAGCTGCCTTATGGCAATGACTTCACTGCCCTCTAGAATTAGAATGTCTCCCCTTTATCAACATCCTCACTGGGAGACAGATCAGATTTTCCCTTAATCCTCTACTCCAGTGAAGAATCAAGTGTTTCATGTTCCAACCATGCAAACCATTAGCATCTGACGTTTAAATGTTAAGAATGCACTGTTTAGCATGTTCCACACCTGTGTTACCCACCCCCTATAGACACACTGTGTTGCAATATTCATAGAATGTGTATCATAGAGTCGTAGGAGTGGAAGGGACTTGAGGAGGTCTTCTAGTCCAGTCCCTTGCACTCAAGATGGGACTAAGTATTATCTAGACCATTCCTGAAAGGTATCTGTCCAACCTGCTCTGAAAAATCTCCAGTGACAGATTCTGCAAGCTCCCTAGGCAATTTATTCCAGTACTTAACTACTCTGACAGTTACGAAATATTTCCTAATGTCCAAGCTACACCACCCTTGCTGCAATTTAAGCTCTTGTCCTGTCCTCAGAGGTTAATGAGAACAATTTTTCTACCTCCTCCTTGTAACAACCTTTTATGTACTTAAAAACTGTTATCATGTCCCTCCTCATTCTTCTCTCTCCAGACTAAACAAACCCAATTTTTTCAATCTTCCCTCATAGGTCATGTTTTTTAGACCTTTAATCATTTTTCTTGCTCTTCTCTAGACCTTCTCCAGTTTGTCCACATCTTTCCTGAAATGTGGCAACCAGAACTGGACACAATATTGCAGCTGAGACCTAATCAGCACAGAGTAAAGTGGAAGAATTACTTCTCATGTCTTGTTTACAATACTCCTGCGAATACATTGCAGAATGATGTTTGCTTTTTTTTTTCTGACACTGTTGACTCATATTTAGTTTGAGAGCCACAGATCCCTTTCTGCAGAACTTCTTCCAGGGGAGTCATTTCCCATTTTGCATGTGTGCAACTGATTATTCCTTTCTAAGTGGAGTACTTTGCATTTTTCCTTATTGAATTTCATTCTTTTTATTTCAGACCATTGCTCCAGTTTGTCCAGATCATTTTGAATTTTAATCCTATCCTCCAAAGCACTTGTAACCCCTCCCAGCTTGTTATTGTCCTCAATTTTTATAATTGTACTCTCTGTGCCATTATCTAAATCATTGATGAAGATATTGAACAGAACCAGACCCAAAACTGACCCCACTTGATAAGCCCTTCCAGCTTGACTGTGAACCACTGATGATTACTCTCTGGGAATGGTTTTACAACCAGTTAAGCACCCACTTTATAGTAGCTCCATCTAGGTTGTATTTCCCTAGTTTGTTTATGAGGTCATGTGAGACAATATCAAAAACCTTATTAAAATCTAGATATGCCACAACAATCATTTTCCCCCATATCCACAAGGCTTATTACCCTGTCAAAGAAAGGTTGGTTTGACACAATTTGTTCTTGACAAATCCATGCTGACTCTTACTTATCACTGTATTTTCTTTTAGCTGTTTGCAAATTGATTGCTTAATTATTTGCTCCATTATCTTTCTGGGTACTGAAGTTATGCTGACCGGTCTGTATTTCCCCGTGTTGTCCTTATTCCCCTTTTTATAGCTTGGCGCTATATTTCCCCTTTTCCAGTCCTCTGGAAACTCTCCTGTCTTCCATGACTGTTCAAAGATTATTGCTAATGGCTCAGATATCTCCTGAGTCAGCTCCTTGAGTATTCCAGGATATATTTCATCATGCCCTGGTGACTTGAAGACCATGTCCATTTGCTACTAAACTTTTTGGTGATAACTGAAACAAAAAGATCATTTAGCACTGCTGCCATTTCCACATTTTCTGTTATTGTTTTCCCCCCCTCACAGGGGGGGAAATGAACTGTATAATGAACTGTGACTTCATATATACAGACACTATGGTCAGGAGGCCACTGGGGATCAAATCAAGGATTTCCGGCACAAACCCGGTAGTACTTGAGCAGCTACTTGTGGCAGACTTTTATTCTTGATGGGACCAACAAGTAAAACAGACATGATCACATAGTGTCCTGACTGTGTACAGTCAGAAGTCGACTGCAGATTTTCATCCACAAACTGTTGGCTGCCAGATTCTAGTTAAAAGTCAGACAAGGGTATTTCTGGTCAGAAGTGTATATGGAATTGAAGTGTTCTAGAGTCCTATCACCTTTGGTTTTTAAATAAGCTAGTCTGTTCAAGTCACCATAGATCACCTCTTCTCAAAATTTTCTTATTCTGAATGTTTCCACAGAGATTCTCTTGAGATACCTCCCAACATAATGTTCCAGGCCTGATCTCATAGCTTACGGATGCAACTGTTATGCTTCATTATGTGAGAAAGAAAGATTAAAATAGTATTATAAGACAAGATAATGAAAACAAAGTTCAGTGTAAAGGGTGTGGCTATTGCTTAACTCCCACATTTTGTAGATGTGTTGTTTATTTCCTTTCCAGGGGTGGAGGACTTTTCATTTATTATCACCAAATCTCCACACATCGCCCACAGGACTGCCTACTTTATTCTCCCCAGGCTTCTTTACAATTTAGTTCTTCTTTTCTCTGCATTTGCTACAACCCAATCCCCCCATTATGGTGTTCTGATAAATTGGGGCTTGTGATGGGGTGTCTGCTCCACACTGGCACTTAAAGGGTTAAAAGTAGCCCAAGGAAGGCTGTGTGGGAGGCAGCTAATAGGAGAGAGGCTGGGAGGAACAGCCAATCAGAGGCCAGCAAGCCCGTATAAAAGGAGCTGCAGGACAGAGCAGAGCAGTCACTTCCTGGAGCTCAAAGAGGGAAGTCTTTGTCTCTAGCTGGCCTATGGCACTGGAGACAGTGTTACTGCTGGAAGTGGGTGGTAGCAGGCCCTGAGGATGGGCAGAGAAGGCACTAAGGCTAGGGGAAGTGGCCCAGGGAGACAGATTCAGGGAAAGAAGTTTGAGGCACAAGAGGAGGCTGCGATCCGCAGGGTCCCTGGGCTGGGACCTGAAGTAATGGGTGGAATAAGTGGTGGGAATGAGAGTGCAGTGGCCACTGGGAAAGTGGTGTTCTTCTGAGAAAGCAAATCTCCCCTCGATGGGGGATAACACGGATTTTGGCTTGGCTGGAGGGTCGAGTCATGAAGAAGATGCTGAGGGTCCTGACAGCTGCAGGAAGGGCCATGGGTGAACTAGGAGGTAGAGTGAAGGTACGCCAACATGGGTGTCAGCTTGAAGCTTATCCGCAGACAACCATCAGGAAGCACCAGTCCGGCAGTGGTAAGTGGTGTGAATTCGTCACAGGGTTATGTCTGTACAGCTTATGAATTCTATTGATATAGTGAAGTTGTATTATGAAAAATCTGTTGTATCATTTCTGCCTATATGTATGTGGGTCCACCATTTGCGAGAGGCCTCTTGCAGGTATGCACCAGACAGATACAATAAGAAGGTGCTTAGGACTTAAGGACCCTACTAAGGGCATATCTACACTAAACACTTAAGTCAACCTGTGTTAGGTCAATTTATAGCCACCGCAGTAATGCAGTGGTTCATGTCCACACTGCCCTTCTTCTGTCAGTGGTGTGCATCCTCGCCAACAGTGCTTCCACCACTAGAGAGGAGTAGTGTGGGGGGCTGAACACCTGGGCTCTCAGTGCCATGTGCAGCTCCACGCCGGAACTCTTGCCTCCCTGATGGGCGCATGCCCCCCTGGTGGGAGCATGGCAGCATGAGTCTTACTGATTGGCCATCGGTTTGTGGACAGTAAGATGTCGGTGCGTGGATACACACCGCTAGAGGGGGAATATCTCCTGCCAAAACCAAGACACAAACTGGGAACCCCATTCTGAGGTGATGTGGTCCAGGAGGCCATTGAAGCACAACCCGTGTGTGATGAGGAGACTAAACAGTATTCCTGGCGGTGGGAAGGCTTGCACAGGGAATGAAGTGTGCTATCTTCGTCCGTTGAGCCACGACTGCCAGTATGGCATGTCATCCCTCAGATTCTGGTAATTTGACAATGAAGTCTATTGTAATGTTAGTCCCAGATCTTGAGAGGTTGAGGAAGTCTCAATGGGTTTTAACATCCCAAAGTGTTTAGTTCGGGGAACTTTAGTATGGCTGCAGTTGTTGCAAGAGCTGATGTAGACCTGAACGTCAGATCACAATTTTGGCCACCAGGAAGATTGACGTGCTATGCAGAGGCATGCACAGGGGGGCAAGCAAGGGCACTGGCCACCCCAATAATCAGCGGGAGCATAGAGCTCGTCCATTCCTTTGGGGCCCGGTGTGGAGGGCACGCACAGAGCTCCTCCAGGGCCCCGTTGGAGAGAGCATGTGCTCCTCCTCTCCTGCAGGCAAGAATGTGCCCCTCCAAAAGTGTTTGAATTTAATTTCTGCACACGCTGCTGGTGCCCTATGAGCGGTCTTTGTCTGGCCAAAGTGTCCAGCCCAAGGGATGTCATGGCACACACACAGGGCTTTAAACAAGCACTTGCTCAGGGATGTAATGTGCCTGTGAACATGGAGGAGTCCATCTTTTTGTGTAAACTCACCGGGAGGTGGCAGAGCTGTCAGAGTTTGGTGTATGCCCAGATTAGTCATCCACTGCATGTTGGTTTGAGTGCCTGCAGAAGTCTTAGCCTCTTCGGACTGGTAGATGGAAGATTTGCTTTCTCAGAAGTCCAGCCACTTTCCCAGTGGCCACTGCAGTCTCTCATTCCCACCACTTCTTAAGTGGCACCTGCAGTCACTTATTCCACCCACTACTTCAGGTCCCAGCCCAGGGACCCTGTGGATCGCAGCTTCCTCCTGTGCCTCAAACTTTTTTCCCTGAAGCTGTGTCCCTGGGCCACTTCCCCTAGCCCTAGTGCCTTCTCTGCCCATCCTCAGGGCCTGCTACCACCCACTTCCAGCAGTAACACTGTCTCCAGTGCCATAGGCCTCTCAGCCTGCGAGAGAGACAGCCTTCCCTCTCTGAGCTCCAGGAAGTGACTGCTCTGCTCTGTCCTGCAGCTCCTTTTATATGGGCCTGCTGGCCTCTGATTGGCTGTTCCTCCCAGCCTCTCTCCTATTGGCTTCCTCCCACACAGCCTCCCTTGGGCTACTTTTAACCCCTTAAGTGCTGGTGTGGGGCAGACATCCCATCAGAAGTCCCAATTTATCAGAACAGCATAATGGGGGGATTGGTTGTAGCAAACACAGAGAAAAGCAGAACTAAACTGTAAAGAGACCTGGGGAGAATAAAGTAGGCAGTCCTGTTGGCGATGTGTGGAGATTTGGTGATAATAAATGAAAAGCCCTCCACTCCTGGAAAGGAAATGAACAACACATCTACAAAATGTGGGAGTTAAGCAATAGCCTTTACACTGAACTTTGTTTTCATTATCTTGTCTTATAAAACATTTTCATCTTTCCTTCTCACGTAACCAACCATCAGTTCTGGGTCTGGTTCTGTACAATATTTTCATCAGTGATTTAGATAATGGCATAGAGAGTACACTTATTAAGTTTGCGAATGATAACAAGCTGTTGATGTGTACCTTTCGCAGCATCTACACATGTCTTGTTTCACACAGGGAGTGCAGGGAACTATCCATGGTTTTTAAAAATATCCACCAAGTAACATATACAGCCTTTGCAGTATACCAAATAAATTCCTCCCTCAAGGGAAGAAGCAGCAGTGTCAGAGATCAGCAAGTTCTAGTTGTGACTTCGAGGCACATGCATGGTACAGGAGTGAACGCTCCTAATTTGTGCCTGGAAACCCCTCGTGTTTGAATCATTATCATAACATTGGGCTCTTCAGTTTGTTCTTATAAGTCCCATGTCTTCTAGCTGCTTCAAACAGTTTCAACAAGTTCTGCTCTCGTAGTGGCTTTAACACACAGGAACACATTGAAAGACTTTTTTAATAGAGGCTTTTTCTTCATCTGCTTTTACATATTGAAGAATTAAAAACATTTTTTCCATATGAGAACAATCCAGTGTACAACTGAGCAACACTTCCATCCGAAGGTGTTGATTAATGTTTTGACCCTATAGTTGAATGAACTTGTTGTAGGCGTCTTTACTAAGATAATGCACATTTGCACCTACCTTCACACTATCCAGAGGATCTGTCAAAAGAGGCTCATGCTTAGACAGTAACTCAGTCACTCCCGAGAAGTTTCCATTCCATCTGTCTCCTAAGTGTTCAACATCACCTCACCAAGAAATAGCATGACACGTAGAAGTCGTTGCAGTATTAAACGCCAACGTTTCTCACTTTCATCTTCATGCTGCGCCTTTTCATCAGTAGTCACAGAATGCTTGAGACAGTTGTTCAGTTCTTTCCAGACTCAGTAACAGTTCATATGACCCTCTGATGCCTCATGCTTCTTTAGTTTAGGTTCCAACTTCTCCCAGTCCGGTACGCCATTATGAAAGCTTCTTTGTGATGTTTCGATATCTTGGGAGCTGCTGAGGCAGACAGACGGCATGAAGAACAGAACATTTTGTCCACTGCACAGGAATACATCTGACTGAGAGCTTCTTCATTTGGTAGTAATCTTTTATAGTATTTATCTGTGAAGCGCCTGCCATCCACTGTGGAAAATGAAAAGTTTCAGTTGTCACTTGAATAGGTCCTTTCTCAACAAAATAATGACTGGAGTGTGAAAGTTTGTGGGGACATAGCCATATTGCTGGATCTTGCCCCAGCCTGTCTTGAGGTGAGTTGGTGCTTGGGACTTCTTCTTAGACACTCGCTAAGGTGGCTCAGCTGACAGATTCATCATCATGTACATGACGAATGGAAACGGATGGCTCATTTCAATTGTCAGTGCTACCTCTCCCAGCTTTAGAAGTTGCATATGTGTGTTTCTCATGTTCGGTAAGATTCTCTTCTGAATGTTTAGAGGAGACAGATGTTGTGGTCATGGGTGCACTGGGTCCTAAATGATCTTTTTCCTTCCTGTTCCCAGGACCAAAAAAACACTCAGTTAGGTTGGCCTTCTGATGTTGTATAGTATCAACTCCAGTCACGTGTGTGATAAGCTGAGGTTTCAAACTCAGAATCTTGGCAGATCCGAAGGACCATAAGATGATACAGAGGGATTAAATCAAGAAAGGAGTAAGTATGATTTTTCCTTAAAGTAAGGAATGCATGTGTATGATTGTAAATACATCTGGATAGACTCATAGAATCATAGAATCATAGAATATTAGAGTGGAAGGGACCTCAGGAGGTCATCTAGTCCAACCCCTGCTCAAAGCAGGACTAACCTCTGCTATATCATCCCAACCAGGGCTTTGTCAAGCCGCAGCTTAAAAACCTCTAAGGATGGAGATTCCACCACCTCCCTAGGTAACCCATTCCAGTGCTTCACCACCCTCCTAGTAAAAAACTTTTTCCTAATGTCCAACCTAGACCTCCCTCCCTGCAACTTGAGACCGTTGCTCCTTGTTCTGTCATCTGCCACCACCGAGAACAGCCTAGCCCCATCCTCCCTAGAACCCCCTTTCAGGTAGTTAAAGGCCGCTATCAAATCCCCCTCACTCTTCTCTTTTGCAGACTAAACAAGCCCAGTTCCCTCAGCCTCTCCTCATAAGTCCTGTGCTCCAGCCCCCTAATCATTTTTGTTGCCCTCCGCTGGACTCTCTCCAACTTGTCCACATCCTTTTTGTATTGGGGGGCCCAAAACTGGACACAATATTCTAAATGCGGCCTCACCAATGCCGAATAGAGGGGAATAATCACTTCCCGTGACCTGCTAGCAATGCCCCTCCTAATGCAGCCCAATATGCCATTGGCCTTCTTGCCAACCAGGGCACACTGCTGACTCATATCCAGCTTTTTATCCACCGTTACCCCCAGGTCCTTTTCTGCAGAGCTGCTACCCAGCTCGTCGGTCCCCAGTCTATAGCTGTGCATGGGATTCTTCCTTCCTAAGTGGAGGACTCTGCACTTATCTTTGTTGAACCTCATTAGATTTCTTTTGGCCCAATCCTCCAGTTTGTTTAGGTCACTCTGTATCCTATCCCTACCCTCTAGGGTATCTACCACTCCCCCAGCTTAGTGTCGTCCGCAAACTTGCTGAGGGTGCAATCTACCCCATCCTCCAGATCATTAATAAAGATGTTGAACAAAACCGGCCCCAGGACCGACCCCTGGGGAACTCCGCTTGTGACCGGTTGCCAGCTAGACATGGAGCCATTGATCACTACTCGTTGAGCCCTATGCTCTAGCCAGTTCACTATCCATTTTATAGTCCATACTATAGTCCATAGTATATACCTGCTGCTCGAATGATCTCTCCACCCATTCTATGACTGCCTGATCAGCACTCATAGAATGTTAATTAGTTTATAAGTAGTATTGTTAAGCATATTATTGCAATGTTATTGTATACATGTGTGTAAGGGAATTGCTTACTACATTGTGATAAGTTCGATATTGCACTGTGTTAAGGAGTTATAGATTAGTATGCGGAATTTCTCTGTTATATGCTGCTACATTGTATGTTTATTATGCCCTGCCACAATTAAGTATTCATAACATTGTAGTCTGTACTCAGGAAATACCATATTGTATTGTGAATAATGTATTGCAATTATACAATTTGATGTTATGTGTAATGTATACCATATATAATTTATAGTGTTTTGTGTTGTATTGATTTTTCAATTTAAAAACCAATTGTGTTAAAATTAGTAGTTAATAAAGAGACTTTTATTTTTGAAGAATTTACTGTCTGAGTGTCAATCCTTTGAGCGGAGGGCTGTATCTGTGTCCTCTCAAGGGTAAACTGAGACAGGCCGGTCTGGGGAGCTTTTCAATAGGTTAAATGAGAACCCCTGGTAAACCCTTGTAAATCTCGTGGGGTGGACCATTTTAATTACCCGCTTATTGAAGGAAGTCTGGGGAGCGGTATTGTTAGAACACCCAAGTCAGCACAAAGCTTTGTGGGTCCCGGAGTTTTAGGGTAACCGTTTGAGCTCAAGTGCCTATAGTGGAGATTTTTAGAGCTTCAGGGTGCTCTTCAGTGCATACTTTTGCTTCTCATTATGCCATCTCCCAACAGTCTAGAGATGATACTAGATTTGGACCTGTGGTCCTTCAATCATTATTCAGATAGACTCTGATCCCACCTCTGGATTGAACTGCTTGTGAGTCACCTGAAATGGAATGGACATGTGCAATCCCTCAAAGAAAAAGCAGTTACTAACCTGTTCTGTCACTGTTTTTCGTTGAGACAAGTTGCACATGTCCATTCTATGGCACCCCTTCCTTCCCCTCTGTAGTGGAGTCTGTCTGGTAAGCAGAATCAACAATGACACGTGATGCGTCCACCAAGACCTTTGACATCTTCAAGCTTAGGTGTTATGGACAACTCAAGAGGCTACACTCCATATAAATATCATGGAATTTTGAGACATCTGTTGGATCTGCAGCATATTACTCATCACCATCAGAAACCAAATGGTTTAAATTCCGACTGACAACACCATTGTTATGTTTTACCTAAAGAAGCAGGAAGGTGCAAAATTAAGTTGGCTTTGTCAAGAAGCAATTCACTTGTGGATTTCTGCATAAAAAGCAATGTTTCTTTCAAGGCATTTCACCACCCAGGGGTGAGAAACATTATAGCAGACAGTTTTTAGACAATCACGAGTACTCTATAAAAAGGACGCTCTTGCAATGGGTTTTTGACAAATAAAGATCTCTTGTAATAGATCTCTGACAAATCTGAACAAAAAATGCAGGTTATTTTGCTCCAGAGCAGGTTGCAATCTCTCTCTGTCTCTGACAAGATGTCTTTCTCCTTTCCTGGTTGAGTCACATATTGTATGTTTTTTCCCTTCAATTCCTTTAATCGCATGAGGAATCAGGAAGATGAAAATGGATAAAGCAATCTTAATCTTCATAGTACTGACCCGGCCAAGACCGTATTCATTCATGGCCTTACAACAAATCTCCGTATGATCAGCAATATCTCTTGCCTCTGAACTGTTTTGAAAGACACAGTTTGATTTCGTCTTATCTTCTTTATTTACAACTTGTCCAATCTTTGTCTCATCTGCAAACTTTATAAATAATGATTTTATGTTTTCTTCCAAGTCATTGATAAAGATGTTAAATAGCATAGGGCTAAGAATGTGTCAAGATGGCTTATTAGCCTAATAAACCTTTCTGCCCAGTGCTGCTATCCAGTACAAAAGATGCTGCACCCCTGGGGCGTCTACACGTGTGGTTTATTTCTGTAATCATGTATGTTAATCGATAATGTTGCCCAGAGTTACATCCAGGATATCCCCTTGATATTGGAAAAATTCCCCAGACTCCATTTTGTATTCCTAACCTCCACTCTGTCTCTGGCTTCCATCTTGAATAAACAAGAGTCACTTCACCACTGAAGACTGTAGGTCATTCACACTGGATGCTGTGGGTCACATGGCTACTGAAAGCAGGCAAAGGACTGAGCATGTGCAGTGCAAAAGAAAGTGAAAAGTCAGTTGAGGTAAACATAAAATTGGCAGCAAGCCAAGAGTTACTAAGATGGTGCCTTGGCGGAAAGCCAAGTGGGTATAAGATCTGCAGATCATAACTCTGAGATAAACACAACAGTAAGCATGTGTGAAATGATAGAATGATAGCATGCACCCAAATCGATAAGAATATTGGCACGTGTCCAAATTGATAAGAGCAGCGAGCACGCCAAGAACAAATCTGACAGCCAATAAGACCATATAAAAAGGCAGATGGTTGAGAGAGAGACCAGAGAACAGGCAAAGGAGACAGAGGAGCTGCTGAAGAGATCCTGACCTGATGGGAGAGTGGAGCTGTGCAAATAGCCATCCAGAACTGACAAGAGCAACAGCAGCAAGTGTCAGCAGCCGTGACCAATGACAGCAACCAACAGATAGCATAAACCTGCTATTTCTGACTATAGCATAGTATGAGTAGGTATATGCTTGAGGTGTGTGTGTGTGTTAATTGTAATTTGCCTATGCAAACCATACGGTACAGGTTGAGAACTGCCGTCAGCGAACTGTCACAGACTGGCCATCTGTGGCAGAATGCATCTTTTAGAATCATTCAAATGCTCTTTATCTGAATACGCTTTAACATGTAACAAGGGATTTGTGCCTAATTCATGATTTAGATTACACTGTAGTAGGGATTATCAGTTACATTAATAAAAAGAGACTTGGTTTTGGAAAGAATACTGCCTTTGCCAATCATTTTAGCAGAAGGTTATATCTGTGTCCTCCAAGTGTTGCCTTGACTACCCTGGAGACCCACACTTTGGGAAGGACAGATTAATAGGGAGATAGGCAAGTTATTCTAGGGGCACCCCAAGGCCTATTTTTTGGGGTAACATCCTAAATAAAGCCAAATAATATAAATGGTATAAATACGGCCTCCAGGATCTTAAGTACAGGCAACAAAATTGAGAACAGATTTAAAATGCCTCCTTTTCCACAGCAGATCTCACTGGCAACAGATTAAGTATAAAAGTCACTCCATTTCCTTGATTCACAGAGAGAAATGGCATTGGATATTTAGGAAGAGCTAATTAAAGTGTCTCTCACTTTCTCTCTGAGACGGTAACTGTCACTGGAAAAGTTCTTGAGGAAAACTCTTGATTTTAGAGCACCAAGACAGGAGCTCTGAGAAAAGAGTGCAGCCGAGCGCCCGTTTCCCCCCAGTCTTGAGATGTTAAAGGCCTGCCTGCTCAGCTCCTTAAGGGTATGTCTACATTGGAAAAAAAGACCTGTTGCATGGCCATGGCTGGCCCAGGTCACCTGACTCAGGCTTGCTGGACTTGGGCTGCAGGACTAAAAATTGCTGTGTAGTCGTTTGGGCTCGGGCTGGAGGTGGAGCCCTAGCTCTAGACTGGACCCTCCCCCCTCACAGGAGATTCGGCTCCAGCCTGAGCCCGAACATCTACACAGTAATTTTACAGTCCGAGCCCTGTGAGCCTGAGTCAGTTGACCCAGGCCTGCTGCGGTATATAATGCTGTGTAGACGTACCCTTAGTTACTAGTCAGATGATATTTACCTTTCAAAGACTGTTGGTCCTTTTGAGGTAACCCCAACTAAGACCAACTGTCAGTATGTTGGTGCCCCCTGGGACATTCTGCTCCAATTGCTTGTTGACAAGGACGGAAAGAACTCCCCAAATTTAGTCACAATAATGGACATCCAAAAAGATTTATAAGATAGGACAAGACCAAAGAAAAAAAAAATAGTAACTGAAATTGTTACCTATCCAATTCTGATCAAAGGTGAGCAGTAATCCAGTTACACAGAATCTTCAGAGAAATAAAATTATAGACGAGCAGATAGCCATTCTGTAACGTTATCCTACTGACTGGATTCCAGCTCTTGGAAACTAAGGGCTGAATGCTCGAAAGGAGTTAGGTGCCCAAGTCCTTGTTTCAGGCGCTTAAATCCCAATTTTGGCTCTACTGCGATGCACAAAACCCTGTAGGTGCATAAACTCACTTGGTATCTAAGTTTTTGCAGTGAAAGTTCCCTAGGCTCTAACTCACTTGAGGGACCTGATCTGTGTGTGCTCAGAAGCTGCCTGCCAGATCAGACGTCCCATAGGCAAACTTACACAAAAAAGCTGGGGGAGGACAACTTCTCTCCTAACTTTTAGCCTAGTGGTTAAGATACATATCTGGGATGTAGGAGATCCCCCCCCCCCCCGGTCGAATTCCCCTCCACCTGATGGACCTGCCACTTTTCAGGAGAGTACTGCAAGCCAGTGTTTCTCGATGTGCTGCGGCACACCGGTGTGCTATCAGGCTTGAACAGGTATGTTGTGAAATTTCTTTAAAAACTACATGAGAGAACAAAAAAACCCTACCTTTGTATTTTAAGTAGTGTCTGAGCTGGATTGGAGTGTCTGTAATTTTGCTTTCTGTGACAAGGCCACTTTCAAATATTATGCATGCATCACATTCCGTTCCCCAAAGCCAGGTTAAGAGGAATAAAAGGTAAACAAAAATGATGTGCCCTGATGAATGCCATGAGCCTTCGATGATGACGCGCATAAAAAAGACATACAATTCAAGCATAAGTTTTATATTTACATTTGACTTGGGGTAAAAGCCGCAATGAGCAGGACCCGGAATGACATTATAATTTATTATATTGCATTTAGAAACAGCAGAGAAAGTTACACACACGTGAGAAGACTATTTTGGGAATGGAAAGAAATTATTATTAATTGCTTGTCACCCCAAATTATTATTCTCAACTGTATATCGCTTTCTCCACTGAGCATGCTTTTATCCAGAGTTCTTATATTTAGCTGTAATGTTAGTTTCCACTGTTGAAAATATTAATTCTGGCACAAAAGACAGATTGCGATCTAACATTAGTTTCTATGGTTGTTTTGACTAACCCTACTAGCCTTGTTCTGAATTGGCTCATGAATATTCATGAGACAAAATTAAGAGTGGATTATGATAGATGCAACTTTACGCAATGCTTATATGAACTTGACATTACAGCGTCAGCTGGGGGGTCAGTGTGTTTTTCAACTCTTACAAATCTCAAAACTTAGGGTGTGGAATTTCAAATTTATGACCCAAAAATGGACAAATATTTGAAGAAAAAAGATTTTGTCAGTTCCACATCTACTTGCAGTGATGAAGCTGAACATAAAACTAAGAAAGTGAAAGTGGTGAACCAAATCTTCTGTAAGAGTACTCGTCTACAGGGGAACCATCTTGTCCTCTTCCACAATGTCTCATGTGCAAGGAGAAACTCTCAAACCATGCTGTGGTAAGTTAAAACGACACCTTACAAGCAAACATACATCCCTTCTCAAGAAGGACATAATTATTTTTAAGCATTTGAGGGATCAGAATGAAAAGCAAGCGCGACTGATGATAGACTGTGCAACTGTTTCTGACATGTCAGAAGCAAGATACATGGCCACTGAACTTGCAGCAAAGACAGAAAAGCCAGATACAATTGCAGAGACATTAATTTTACCAGCATGTAAAGATATCATAGAATCATAGAAGATTAGGGTTGGAAGGAACCTCAGGAGGTCGTCTAGTCCAACCTCTTGCTCAAAGGAGGACCAACCCCAGCCAGGGCTTTTGTTAAGCTGCACCTTAAAACCTCTAAGGATGGCGATTCCACCACCTCCCTAGGTAACCCATTCCAGTGCTTCACCACCCTCCTAGGGAAAGAGGGTGAAAAAAAATCATGTGAATAATGTTGGGTGCACATGCAGTCAAGGAAATTGAAAAAGTTCACTTTTCAGATAACATGGCAAGTCACTGCACTGATGACATATCAGGCGTACTGAGACGGTGTGCTGAGAAAAATTAAAATCAAGTGGAAAATTTGCATGGCAGCTTGATGAATCAACGGATATCCGTGGCCATGCTCTACTCTTGGCTAATGTAAAGTATGTTGATGGAGACAGTATCAAAGAAAATTTTTTGTTTTGCAAAGAACTGCCAGGTCACATGACGAGAGGAAATATTCAGCGTGACAACAGCCTACCTTGAGGAAGGAGAACTTTACTGGAAAAATTGTATCACAGATGGGGCAGCCTCCATGACTGGCAAAGTGAAGGAGTTTGTAAGCAAAGGTAGGAAACAAAATCCAGACGTGTTGGTGACCCACTGTTTCCTGCACTGTGAAGTGCTCGTCACCAAAACACTGCAAGAAGAACTGTCTTTAGGGTTAGATGGAGCAGTAAAGATAGCAAACTTTATAAAATCGCAGCCCTTAAAATCACATCTTTTCTGCTTGCTATATAAGGAAACATGAGCAGAGCACCATAGATTATTTTTGCACACTGAAGTACTCTGGCTTTCATGTGGAAAAGTTCTCTCTCATTTGTATGAGCCGAGAGAGGAGATCAAAATGTTCCTAACTTCGTAGAAATCAATGTACATGGACTTGATTGCTGATGTGGCATGGTGCGCAAAGCTTGTCTACCTGACTACGATATTCTGCTACCTCAAAGAACTGAACAGGAAAATGCAAGGTAAAAATGAACATTTTTTCTCCAGCACAGATCAAATGCATGGGTTTAGGTCTAAGTTAGCTCTCTGGTGTGAAAAAATAGCAAAAGGAACAGTAGAAATATTCCCCATGGCAAATGCAGCATATCCTGCTGGCAGTATTTTGGACAATGTCATTTCTGAGCATTTGGAAAGTCCGAAAGAAAAATTCAGTTAATATTTTCCTTCAATTAATATAGAAGATTTTGACTGGGTCCAAGATCCTTGGAGTTCCTCTGCAATGCAAAATGTTAAGAATGTCACAATAATGGCTCCAGGTCAGCTTGCCAACTTAAGGATGGACTGCACTTTGAAAATAAAGTTTGATGATATGCCATTGGACTCTCTGGATGAATGTGGGAGGCAAATATCATGTAATCTCTGACCATGCTATCTTTTTCTGTTGCCCTTTTCAACAATGTACCTGCGCAAATTAAGTTTTTCAAGTCTGATTTACATCAAGACTGAACAAAGAGTGTCTGAGGTCGGTGGAGCAAGAGCTGAGAGTGGCACTGTCAACATTTCCTTCCAGGATTAAATGACTGTGCATCAAGACAAGCTCAGATGTCTCATTAAAAGTTTTTTGGTTATTTATTTTTAATTTTTTTTTAATATCATTTGTGGTCATTATCACAGACTATGAATCACAGTGTGCGGCACTGTTCCATTCATCGAATTCTGGGCAGCATTTTCAAGTTCCATTCCATATCAGATAGTGCCAGACGTGGAGCTCTGACTTGGAGTTTGGCATTTGATATTGCTTACTTCCAAAGCCATACAAAAGAAGTGCCTCAAATATGAAAAGTCTTGATACGTAATAATATCGTTAGTTGATGTTTCTTGATTGGAACCACTTTTGCATTATTTGTTGTTCATCACATAATAAAACAATTATTTTTTTGATTTGGCGTCTTGTTGGTGTGAATCGGCTGAAAATACTTGTCACAGCCTGTACAATAAAGTTAATGATGTTAGACCTAATTAACATCATTAACTTTACTGTACAGACTGTGAATGGCAAGGGTGGTAAACAGCTTAAACTGAGGCGATCAGAGGGCGAGTACATTTGGAGACAGTATGGTGGGGTGTGCATCAAAATAATGAAAGGCACCAAGGTGTGCTGCGGCAGAGAAAAGGTTGGGAACCACTGGTCTAGAGTAAAGATGTAGGTGATCTTGCCTGCTCCCCGTCTTCAGATTCTGAACCTAACTCAATGGTACTGATGGGTATGGCTCTGCCATGGTCACAAGAAGAGGATTCTTCTTCAACAGATTCTGAGATGGGCTCCTACGTGTCCCAGCCTAGCCGCTTTCACCATCCGGAGTATAGTACCTGCCCGTCCTGGTTTCAGCCTCCATATCAACAAGAAGTAAACCGAAAGAAATCTTGGGCTACGCAGCTGGGGACCAGGGCTGCGCCAGTGGTCCTTTTGGAACCTGTGTTGGTTTCCCCCTCAATTGAGAGCATCCCTCCATCCTCCTCAGCCGACTTCATCTACTGGACGTCAGGAGCATCAATGCTGCTGAGCCCTGAGGAGGTCCAGGAAAAGTCCCACAAGCTTATGGATATCTTGGCATAACTGGCTCCAGCTAGGATAGCTCTGCCTATGAACAAGCTATTCTAGAGCCCACCAAGGTTCTTTGACAAACTCCAGCATCCCTGCCACCTACTGCAGAAAGGGTGGAAAAGAGGTACTACATCCCTTTTCAGGGGTTTGAACATCTCTATAATTATCCCCCTCAGGGCTCCCTGGTAATGTTGGCAACCACTGAAAGGGAGAGACAGGGTCACCAGGCATCAGCCTGACATCAATCAAAGAACAAAGAGGCCAAGAAGCTAGATTTAGTTGGAAGGAAGCTTTATTCCACAGGGGATTTACAACTTTGTACTGTGAACCAGCAAGCTTTGCTGGGGTGCTAACATTTTATCCTGTGGGACACAATTTCAAAGTTCAGAGACAAGCTCCCAGATGGTGCAAAACAGGAGTTTCAGGCAATAATCAAGAAGGGCAAGTTGGTTTCCAGAACAGCTCTGCAGGCTGGTCTGGATGCAGCACTCTGTAGCTTGCTACATGGCTTCTGTCATCACTGTGAGATATTCTTCATGGTTGTAGTCTTCAGGCCTCCTTCCAAAGATTCAGCAAACAGTCCAGCATCTCTTATTTGAAGGGCCGTCATTCTTCTTGGCAAAGACTGATGAGACTCTGCACAGTCTCACAGACTTCAGTGCAGTTCAAAGGTTCCTGGGCATTTATGCACCAGCAGTAAAGAGGAAGGCCCAGCAATTTCAGGAATTTGCCCCTTGAGCCCATGACCTGCCAAGGAGGAAGAGGAGAGGTTACAAAAGATGCCACCCACCACCCTCAGCCTCTGCAGCTTCCAATTCATCGAGACGGGCAGCATCCTCCAAAGAGCTCATTTTGATGGGCAGGTCAAGAGCACGCAACCAGTTCTAAGAGCACCATCTTTTTCTTCCCCAATTTTTGCAAACCACTTCCGTCATGCTTGGGCCCACATCACAAGAGCTCAGTGGGGTCTAAGCACAGTGGTAGTGGGAAACAACACTCCAATTTATTTCTATCCCACTCCTATCCCCTTTCCCCGTCCCTCTTCAGGAGCCTCTCTCACAAGACCATGCTGTTTCAAGAGATACAATTGTGTCTTGCAGGAGCTATAGAAGAGGTCCCACCATTGTTCAGGAGAAAGGGGTTTTACTACCAATACTTCCCGTCCCCAAAAGTAAACAGGGAACTCAATCAGGAGCACCAGAACCTCGGGGGAAGAGGGGCGGGAGAAGGCCATGAGGCTTTGCTCCTGGTCCTCCTCTTCTCCTGAGACCCCACCCCCTGACCAGCCTGGAAGCCAGAACTAAGCCGTGGTAAGAGCTGCTTGGGGAGCCCAGGGTGCCCAAGAGCAGCTCCTGGCCCATGTCCCCGCCCCTGGGGCATGCCACCCAAGACAGGTGGAGGGTCCAGGGCTCCCACAGCAGCCTGGAGAGAGGGGGCTAAGGTTGAAAGAGGTTGGAACTGCTGGCAGGGGCTGTGCTTCAGAGTGGGGGAGCTGATCACCTCCCCTACCATGAAGCACATTCTCTGACGGCACCGCTCCACACCAGCCCCAGGCTTGCACTTGTAAAAGTGGGGGCCATGGGCCCCCTGACCTGCCTGGTTCCAGTGCCCTGGTCTCAAGACTGTTTTAGATCCAAGGGAGTTAAACCAGTTCCTGAAAAAATCAAAATTCCAGATGATCATTCTAGCTTCCATCCTTCCTTCCTTCCTTCCTTCTTGGAGCCAGGATATGCTGCTCTTGACTTGAAGGACACTTAATTGCATGTGGCAATTCATCAGAGCCACAAAGCATGTCTAAGATTCACCAAACGCAGTTTCCATTATCAGTTCGCAGTGCTCCCCTTTGGTCTCTCAGCTGCCCCTATGTATTTACAGATTGTATAGCAGTGGTAGCAGGATTCCTAGGGAGGTCAGGAGTCCACATCTTCCCATACAAGGACAACTGGCGGATAAGAGGTTGCTCCAGGTTCACAGGTGTTGTCCAGCATAAAGATAATCTGATCCACATTCAATGCATTCAGTTCCTGATCAACACAGAGAACGGTCCTGTCTCCAGTACAGAAAATGGAATTTATTGGGGGCAGTCCTGGTTGGGGTGGCTCCACCCTTTATGCCTGCGTGAAGCAGCAGAGAGTTCTCATGCTGCCCTTCCAGGTACTGTTAAGGGAAAACTCTCCAACCACTATGTACTGGAGCACACAACCCCTACAGTGGAATGGACACATGCAACACATCTCAAAGAACAACGGGGACGGAAAGGTTAGTAACCACTATCCAGCTGTTTTGCTTAACAGTTTCAAAAAGTCCAAAGTGATTTAGGCTCCTCGGTCACTCTTGAAAACGGGAGATCGTCACTTAGATGCTCTGGAAAATGTTACACGTTGTCTTGTGATGTTTCAGGAAACAACTTGGATTTCTAAAAAATCCTCTCATCTCTTGACTTGTCTCTATTTCAGCACCGCCATCCTAAAAAGTTCAAAAATCAGGAGTCAGACCACCCGCCAAATCATGAGATTGGCTCCCCAATTCTTCAGGTTATATATATGTATAAGATGATATAGTGGCTTTTAGTCTGTTTTATGATTTTTGAACTCTCTTGCCCCCACCCCCTGTGTGTGGGGGTTACAATCCTGCCCACTCTCCCAAATGTATTGAGCAGGGTGGTTTAGGCGCAGTGCAGAGTTTCTAGTGTCCACCTTCTCGTGTCCTTAGTGCAGGGCTTCTAGTGTCTCCCCAATATTCTAATTAATCCTGTGCCCCCCGCTAACCCCACCCCTGCTTCATGTGTTCTTCACTCCACTCCCCATCACTTAGAGCAGCTACACAGGATTCCTCTTCTCCTTTCTGAGGACTGAGTGGAGGGCAGCTCCAGGGGTTCTTCACCCTCTTGCAGACCTGGTGTTGCAGGGAGCGAACGGGGAGAAGCAGAATGACATTTTTTTCCGAGGGGACAGGGAGTAGGGCCACTATGAGCTGCTGGGCTCTTTCTGCTCCCTTCCTGTGAGAATGGTGGTGTCTCCTCCTTGACCCAAAAACTCCTCTTGGTTCCTAGGGGGAGAGGGATAAGGCTGACCCCTGCAGCAGCTGTAATTGTCTGCTCTTCCCTAGCAGGTGGGGAAGTGGGGGAAAGCAGCCAATCACAGGAGGTGTTCCCCTGACCAGGCTACAGTTTGCACAGGGGCTAGAGTTTCTCGCATTATTAGTGGCAGCCAGGGATATCCTGAAACCCTGCTTTGGCAGCACTTTTCCAATAGCAAAACACCCATTCTTCTGAACATGGTAAAATACCTACAATGGCTGAGTGGTTACAAGGCAAGCTCTCCCACAAACTGTGATTGCAGTTTCTAGCCACCTGAGGTCTCTGTTATTTCCAGTCTAACAATTAGCGAGATAGGGTTGTATGTTTTTGGATAGGTGTGTAGCATTTGTTGGGGATGCTCGTGAGTTTCCATGGAGACTTCTTGGGAGGGCTTAAAAGCAGACTGGAGAGAGGGAGCTCCGTTCCTGCCTCACAGAATCCAACTCCATTTAAAGGCAAAGAAGGTTTTTCAAAAGCAGTGAGAAAGCTGCATAAGGGGCTTCTGTATCTGGCAGGGCCAGACAAGGCAAGGATTTGGACAAAATAAAAGAAAAATGTACAGCTAAGATCAGAGTCTGGCTGTGCATTAAAAGAAACTAGATGGGCCCTGTTTAGCACTCCCCTGAGGGAGCTGACAGGCAAAGAGGAGAATCTGCAGTGCTGTTAGCAATTAGGGAATTCAGAATGAGAGAAGGATGCCAGAAGAAACTCATCTCATCCCTCCACGACTTACATAAGTCAATAAATGAAATGAAAGAGTTTGGCTAGATACGAAATTAGAGTAGAGGTTCTGCAGCAAAGATCTGATTTAATGGAGGAAGAAACCTCTGAGAGAGACAAAACTGATTTTTCCTAATACAATCAAATAAAATAAAGCCTGGCATCAGCATCAAATATTACTGGTCCCTTGGCTCTGATTTAACACGTTTATATGCTTAGGGATTTGCTCAGAATAACTGAAAAGATGTTCCTCAATTGACAGCAAATAAACTTTGCTAACCACAAGACAACAAGAACGTGTTTAAGAAGTAGTAACACTAGGGTATGGGCGAGTGACAGCTAACCACCCATTCTGTGTTTAAAAACGAAAACCAGAATCCCAGCATGAGAAGGTGCTATTTAAAACTCAGTGTCGTAACTTTTTAACTGCACCTTTGCAAACCAGCTAAACTCTACCGTGAAATTCTTGTTCTTTTCCAGGGAAATTTTGTTTTTATGATGCAGAGCGCTAAAGATAATTACCTAGATTTTTCCCTTTTAAACTTGAAAGCTTTTTATCTGTTTCATCCCCTCTACCCATGATTGTGTCTGTAGAGACAGTCAGCATAGAAGAGCTGGGGATCATGGAGGGAAGATGCTGTAAAAATGAGTAGTGATGGAATGTGTTCTTCACAACGTCCTAGAAAGGTGTTGGTCAGTAGTAAGTCAGGAAACGATAAGAAGAAGGCAGCAGAAGAGTACTTCACGTCTTCCAAGCACAGTTCCAGTAATAACTGATCTTCAGAACTCCCGTAAGCGAAGCTTCACTTTTACAATTTTGCGGATGGGGAAACTGAGTCATGGAGAGGTTAATTGACTTGTCCTAAGTCATACAGCAACTCAGCAGAAAACTTCAGGTTCAAACGCAGGGATCTGTGGATCACAGGGTCATGAAGAGGTTCCACAAGTGTGTAGCAGATACAGGCAATTACAGGTATGAGCTTCAGTACAGTTCCAAGATGGTTTAAATTTGAAGTTTAATCATTTTATTATTAACAAAACTGTAACACCTGCAGTAATGGAATAAACAAAGTCCATACCTAGCAGGAAACAGTGAATTTGTCTATTTTTCCAATTGTCTATCTGGGTTCATATAAAAAACATTATGTACTGTGAGGTTGTGGCCTTAAAATCTTGAACATAGTTGTACCTGATAGCATAAGGAGGGAAAAACACCTTTAAAAAAAAAAAAAAAAAATTCTTTTAACATTAAAACACTGCAGTGATACAATTTAGCATTTATCTTACACTTTGTACATTCCATTTTTTTAGGGCAGTATTAATAATATACAAATAGCAAAATTGAAGCATAAAGATAAGTGATTTGCAATGGTTACACAGCTAGTAATTGTCAAAGATGAAAATAGCACTCAGATGATCTTGGCTCCTATTATTGTTTAAGAAAAGTGTTTTATCAGCAGGGGGGAAAAAAACACCGCAAAAAAGCCAGATTTGATATTTCTTGGAGAGAGTTTCTTATAATTGGAACTGGTATTATCATCATACATTCAGCTACTGACCTATGGAACAGAGTTGCCTTCTCTATAGCTAAATGCAGATATCTTCTATTTTTAGGTTAAGTGCCTGCTCCTGCTAAAACTTCACTCCCTGTATTAACAACAAGAGTCCTGTAGCACCTCAAAGACTAACAAATTTCTGCGGGCATAAGCTTTCGTGGGCTGCAACCCACTTCGTCAGATGCATCCCCGTATTGATGCACACCTGAAATGAAACTGGTATGGCATAACTGCAAAGTACTATGTATTGTCAAACCACTTCCTACAAACTACAGCTAAGCTATACCGCATTTTGCAAATAGCATGACTTCCTGGATGAGGGTTACTAACATTTCAGCAGGCAGCTTTAGCTTCATAGAGATCAAGGCAGCAAAAGAATGATTTGTTGACCACAGAGAAATGTCAGCTGTGTCCTCAAAATGGCTTTCCCTTTTTCCAGCATAATGCAAAAGCCAGGTCATTGATTCACCCAGTGAAAGTCCCTTAAGCCTTTGAGAAACTACCTCCACTTCCTCAGTGTTGTATAGAAAACATGTGAGCAGGTTATATGGAGCTCACTTTCTTATATGGGCCTGCTCAGATCCACAAAGATAGCTGGAAATGAAAAAGGCAAGAAACGATTTTGTTGCTTTCTGGAAAGTAAAACCTGGTTTATTATTGCTTGATTGTTGGTGTAGGTTAACTGAAACCCTGACCGCTTTCAGGAAAGAAATTAGTAGTTTAGGAAATTCCGTATTCTAAGGAAGTAAGCAGCTTTTGTGCCCACAAACCATCAACTACAAACAATCCAGAATAGGTACGTGAAATTTTTAATCTGAGTAATGTATGACTCCTCTAACCCATCACTACAACAGTGGGCAGATCAAAGGCATCCTTACAACTTGTCTGGCCTAAATAGTTCTAAGATATCTCTATTTTTCTGTGTTGTTAGGAAATCTAAAATTAGAATCAGCAGTGTTGGTAACTCCTAAAATCACCTGCTAGTGAATATGAGTTTCATGCCAGTAACTGAAAGACAGTCCATGTTCACTAGAGATACTAGTCATATTTATTTGTGATTTTTCCCTTAATCAATAAATGCTATTTATTTATCTGAAAAGATTTTACTAGTCATACAGCAAATCCCGTAAATGTATTTTGGGTTAAGGAGAAGAACCCAAGAGATGCTCGTAGGTTATGTACGTTCACCAACATGAGTTGGTTGAATTTCAGGAATAGGTTTGAAAAGTAATAGTATGTTTGAGTTTGAACTGGAATGTTCTGAGTGCAAAATATCTTTAAATGATAAGGTGCATACATGTGCAATTGTCTCTTCTGAAAGTCCCAAAGATTCTCAAGACCAGAGGTAAAAGCTCATGAACACACCATACAATGCGATCAAAGAATCTCAGGTGAACTGAAGACTTCATTGCTATTTAATCAGCAGAAATAACTGAATTTGCTCCTGGTTATTTGTGATCTTTACAGAAGATTGACTGTGTGTTATGGAACAATTTAGGTTAGGTTGGTGCCCCAGACACCTTGTAAGTGGGACATTACATCTCATGCAGGTTTTCTCATCATTCTCCTCAAGAATTATGTCTTGAAAGATTTTTAATCTTTTTATTAAATGGACAAATTTAAGGGCAAAATTATGTCACTATCCCCAGCATGTTTTCTAGGTGATGCATTTAACAATGTCTGTGTGAAATGTTCAGAAGCCAATATGTAAATAGTGTCAGTAAAGGGATGAGTCAAGTTCTGCGTATGCTGTTCTCTGCATTACTGTGTCCTGGATGCAATGCGAGAGCTAATGCTGACAGGTCTGTGTCTGTTAGAAACCTTCCTTAGAATTGTGGAAATACCGAGGGCTGTCAAACTCTTGCATTTTGTGCTGAATTCTGTGATTTAATTCTGTGCTTAACTTCAAAATACACACTAGAAACCTCTTGAACTGATATTTTCCACGTAGCCATCACCTTCTTCCCTTCACTTCCTTTACTTATTTTGAATGATTGTCATCTCTTGTATAATTTTAACATTTTGTGATTCTGGTTTATAATAGAAATCCGAGGTGAAAATCTAGCTTCTTAATAAAATCTTTTCCCTTCCATGTTTGGTACTGTGGCATTGCCTGTAAGCACTGTGGCTACGGGGAATTTTTTAATGTAATGGATTTTTGCAAACAGCTGTAACAAAAAGAGAGCATGCCAAATTCCAGGTCTACCTTTTTAATCACAGCTTTTACAGTGCCTGAGTGATCCTATTATAGTGGGCTGGCAACACCATTATAGTTAAGATTGAGACAAGATTACTATTTAACAGCTCATTTTTCTAGTTTTATCCTCTAGTTCCCAGCTCTCCTGGTATTGTAAATTCATTTGTGTACAATAGCTTATGTTGGATAAGTCATATAGCATAGGGTTTTGGAGCAAATATATATTCAGTAATAAAAATCTCCTCTTAAAATCTGTGTGTAGTCCATTCCATGACTACAGAACCCAGACCAGAGCTTTGGGAGACCCTCTGTGGTGACACTAAACAAAGCATGAGCAAACCACTGCCTTGCAACGTGTGTGGTCATTTATACCTGTGCTAAGTGGATCTACCAAGTAGAGCTCTCCCACCCACATACACCAGTGGTGGCATTTTATCCTCATTTTACGTAGGTGCAAATGACTACACTCAGCACAAGCATGTGGTGAATCAGACCTGCTATATTTAGGTAAGCTAGAGGGCTAGCAAAAACTACATGGTGTTTCTAGCTCAGTAGCCTTAACAAAACACAAAACAAAAAATCACCTGAATATTCATTACACAGACTTGTCTCTTTTCTACCACGAGGGGCACTGCAAACCTATCTGTGCCGTAGCTTTCCAGTCCTGATCTCCTCTGCTGCTGGTAGCATATGCTCTTAGAATCATAGAAGATTAGGGTTGGGAGGGACCTCAGGAGTTCATCTAGTCCATAGTTTCTCAACCTGTGGTACGTGTACCCCTGGGGGTACGCAAGACAGGCAGGGGGTACCTGAGGAAACACAGAGTGAAGGGGAGGCAGGCGGCAGCTGCTGACTTCTGGGGAAGCCAGGCTGCAGCTGCCCGCTTCCCACCCGGTCTCAGCTCCCAGCTGGGAGGCAGGCAGCAGCGCTGGCTTTTGTGGAAGGTGGGCGGCAGCCCCCTGCTTCCTGCCCGGTCACAGCTCCCAGCTGGGAAGCGAGCGGCAGCCATTGGCTCTTGAGGGAGGTTGGTGGCAGCCGCCGGCTTCCTGCCAGGTCCCAGCTCTGAGCTGAGAGGTGGGTGGCAGCCCCCAGCTTCTGGGGAAAGTAGGTGGCAGCCCCTTGCTTCCTGCCCGGTCACAGCTCCCAGCTGAGAGGCGGGCGGCAGCCGCTACCTTCTGGGGGAGCCAGGCGGCAGCCCCCTGCTTCCCACTGGGTCCCAGCTCCCAAGTGGGAGCCTGGTGGCAGCCTCCTGCGTCTTGTGAGCTGGGCTCGCAGCTGGGTGGCAGCCACCCGCACCCCAGCTCCCAGCCGAGGGACAGCCTCCAGCGCCCCGGCTTGAAGACGGGCAGCAGTTTCCTGCCCACATCCCTGGGTCCAGGCCGGCGTGGAAACCTCCTCTGCCCCAGCTCGGATTCGGTGGCAGTTGCCCATCACCCGGGCTGGCAGGCTGGCAGCAGCCACCTGCAACTTGCCCAGGGGGCAGCCCCCCTCCCTGGCTCAAAGTCCAGTGCCCAGAAAACGTGTCAATTTCACTGCTCTAGTGACAGCCCCAGATTTTACCAGTTACCTTCCTTCCCTGTCTCTCTCTCACCCCTTCCTCCTCTCAAATCTATGGCAAAAAATCTGGCGCGGTGCTTTATATTCCCCAGCATTGGCATGCCGCTCAAAGCCTCCTAGCTTTGGCCAACATCACCTCTAGCCCAGGTACATACTTGAGTTGTGCACCCCTGGTGTAAAGGTGGTACCCTACCCCCACTAGATCTGACATCTGTCATAGCACAGCCTTATATACTCAGCCCTTCTTCCAACACATGGCTCACATTAGTCTGTAAATATAAAATCCCATGGAAAATTGAGTGTTGGGTACTTATTAAAATTTTCAGAAGTTAGGGGGTACTTGCTACTTAAAAGGTTCAGAAACACTGATCCAGTCCAACCACCTGCTCAAAGCAGGACTAACTTCAGCTAAATAAACCTCTTCTGCCTTTTCTATTCATTTGTAAAGTATCTGTGTGAGTTCGATGGTTAACTCCGCAGGGAAAGGAATTTTGTTCTCTTTCATGTTTTTATCAAGTGCTATATAACCTTCAGGGATGAGCCCCACTCTTAACTCCCTGTTCCAAACAGCCCCAGATGTGGAACTGACACACAGAGGGTTTGTCTACACTGCCTCTGGGAGTGAGCCTCCTAGCCCAGGAAAAGAGTCTCATGCTAGTGTGCTAAGAATAGCAGTGCCTGTGCTCCTGTTTGGCTGTCAAGCCCACCCCGCACAGCTTTAGAGTTCAAGCTGCAATGTCAAACCAACATCTATGCTGCTATTTTTAGCACGCTAGCATGAGCCCAGATATTACAAGCTTGTGTACGGGGCTGGCAGACTTGCTCCCAAAAGCAGTGTAGACCTAGCCAGAGAGGTTCAGTGATTTGCCCAAAGAGGCAAATCTAAGCCCAAGGTTAATGCCTCAACCACTGTTCCGTATCAGTGCAGAATATGGCACTGGTTCTCCCTCTGCACTTGATGCTATTCTCAGTTGTGGGATCCCATGTTCTAGACAGAATGTACAGATTCAAAAGCAGCAGCAAAGTCCTTGGGGAAGTGAACTATCCTGGATCTTGTGTCGGGCCTTCTGGATTTTGCCACAGGCTTGGCCCCCAGAGTTATGCTGAATCCTTTTAATTGCTTGTATTCAGAGAGAGAGAAGCCAGCACAGGAACGCAGAGAGGTGCAACACAGGAAGCGTCTCTACTGAACTAACGCTAAAACCAGCCAGGATTGGCTGAGCTATCCCCTAATAGTTTATTCTGTGGCTATGGCAACAAACTAAGCTCTGTTGCTATGGCAACCTAGGCAATGAGGCAAGACACAAAATACACAACATATTCCTCCCCCCTTAATGAAAACGCCCATTTAACAGAACAATCACTAAATTAGGGAATGAGGGTAGACTGCCTCATTTCCTGGCTAAACCCCGGGGATTATTCTGCCCTGTATTGTGGGTTTGCCCTAGCTAAAGATCCAGCCATTGAAAAGGCCTTCTTTCTCTAGGTGGATTACTGCAGACTTCGGTGTTCTTGCAGTGGAAGATGTTGGTGCGGGTCTAACAATGGGCTCAGGACTCGTAGCTCGAACAGGTGAGGATGTTGTATCTGCTCGAACGGGGGAGGGGCTGTATCTGCTGCAGAGCTGGATGGAGAAGGGGAGTCAGGAACGGCTGACTCTTGACTCGATGATATCTCATCTGTAATGGTGAGGTCAGGCAGTTCAACTGGAGATGTGTCCTTGGGACATGTATGACCTGGCAACAACTGATCTACATACAGCCACCAGGTGAGATCATCTGCAGTCTGGACAGTGTAGGAAACAGGTCCTGTTTGGGCAATGACAGTAGCAGGGACCCATTTAGCTCCAGAAGCATAGTTCTGAGCTAGGACAGGCTGTCCAGGGATAAATGTTTGGTCTTTTGCTCTGGGTGCACGTCTGATGACTTGGTTTTGCTGTTGACGTTGCACAACTTGTCGTGCTTTGGCGGGTTTCAGCAGATCGAAGTAAGTGCGCAGCTGTCGTCCCATCATTAAAAAGGCTGGGGACGCTTTGGTCATAGCATGAGGTGTGTTTCTGTAGGATAGTAAGAAGGTGTCCAGACGCTTTGACATGGACGAATGTCCCCTTGCAGCTCTTACAGCTTGTTTCATGGTCTGCACAAACCTTTCAGTTAATTCATTGGTGGATGGATGATATGGTGCTGAAGTGATGTAATTTATCCCATTTGCTTTCATAAAATTTTCAAACTCCTGAGAGAGATGAACTGCGGTCCATTGTCGCTCACAAGTTGTTCTGGCAGACTGAAACAACTAAAGATTTCACACAGTTTCTGGATAGTACTTTCAGTCGTAGTGGACGGCATTACAGAGACTTCTGGCCATTTATAGTGGGCGTCTACAACAACCAGGAACATGCTTCATTTAAATGGGCCAGCAAAATCGACGTGAATACACTGCTATGGGATTTCAGGCCAGTCCCATGGGTGTAGGGGCACCAACTGAGCGTGTTCCTCACACTCAGACATGAAGTACAAGCTATTGCCTTCTCTTCAATGGCACTGTCAGGCCACCAAAAGTAGCTTTGTGCAATTTCTTTCATGCGCACTATTCCACAGTGACCTGAATGTAGCAGTTCTAACATCTGTGGTCTCAGTAGTGGTGGAATAGTGACGCGCATCCTCCACAACAAGCAACCAGAATGGATTGATAACTCCATCCTCCTGTACATGTAGGGAAGAAGGTTGGGTGAGACCTAAGAGTCCTGTAGATATGTTCCATGCATCACTAGGTCCATAACTTGGGACAGTACTGGGTCGAAGTGAGTTGCCATGTTTACTTGAGTAGCGGTGATGGGTGTGTTCTTTACCTGTTAGAAGTAGAAGATTTCTTACTGGCCAATATCTTGATGCTTAACTGGTAAGGCAGCCTTGAGAGACCATCTGCGTTGCAGTGCAGAGTGGATTTCCAATATATGATCTCATATGTGTGCGGAAAGCAACAATGCCCATCATTGCCTACGACTAGCAGTCAATGGTAGAATGCCTGTGCGTGGTCCAAAAATTGATGTTAGAGGTCTATAGTTGATGAAAAGTGTGAACTTCCATCCAAACAGGTACTGGTGAAATTTCTGAATTCCAAAAATGATTCCCACTGCTTCATGTTCCATTTGGGCATAGTTAGTTTCTGCTTTGCTTAAGGTACGTGAGGCAAAAGCAATGGGTCTCTCCTCTCTCAAAAGCATAATGTGTGACACAACCACTCCCACTCCATAAGGGGAGGCATTGCAGGCCAACTGTAGAAGTAAGGACGAATCAAAATGCGTCAGAACCTCTGAATTTAGCAATGCACGTTTAGCCTTGTTAAATGCAACGTCATAGGCTTCAGTCCACTTCCAGACCTTGTTCTGGCCAACGAGTTCATGTAGTGGTTTTAGTAGTGTTGCTAACTGTGGAATAAACTTTCCATAATAGTTCAATAGCCCTAAAAAAAGAGCGAAGTTGGCTTACGTTTTGAGGAGAAGGAGCTTCCACAATAGCCTTGACTTTCGCAGGAGCCTTATGAAGGCCAGGAGCATCTATGATATGTCCCAAATATTCAACAGAGGGCTGGAAGAATTCACATTTGTCTTTGCGGATTCGTAGGCCATACTCTTCCAGTCTTCGTTAGGTAGCCTCCAAGTTCTTAAGGTGATCCTCCTCATTCTTGCCAGTGACCAGGATTTTGTCAAGATAGCACTGGACTCCTGGCAAGCCACTCAAGATCTGGTCCGTAGCCCTCTGGAACAAAGCTGGAGCAGACATTATTCCGAAGGGCAAGCGACAGTATCGGTACAGGCCTTTATGTGTCACAATAGTCAACAGCTCTTGGGACTTCTCATCGATGTACATCCATCTGTAAATACACCTTACTCAGATCGATCTTGCTGAACTTTTGTCCACCAGCCAAGCCAGCGAAGAGGTAATCGATGCAGGGAATAGGGTATTGCTCTGCACACAACACTGGGTTAGCAGTGACCTTAAAATCCCCACAAATCTGAATGGAGCCGTCTTTCTTCAATACTGGAACGATTGGGGTTGCCCATTGGCTGTGGGTAACTGGTACTAGGACTCCATTTTTGACCAGGTGCTCCAGGTCCGCTTCAACTTTTGGCCTGATGGCATATGGCACAGTTCTGGCTTTCAGACATTTTGGTCAGCTGTCAGGCTTAATTTCAATTTCACAGTGATTCCCTTCATACTTCCCAGGTCCTCTCCGGAAACAGCAGCATGTTTCTTTAATACAGCTGTCAGACCTGTTTCTTCTTAAGTCATCCTGTGCACTTCTGCCCAGTTCAGCTGGATCTTCCTAAGCCATGACCTTCCCATTAAGGCTGGGTAATTGCCTTCCACCACAAACAGTGGCAATTTAGCAGTCTGTCCATTAAGCTCCACCTTAACATCAGTAGTGCCCAACATGGGTACAGCTTCTCCAGTGTACGTCTTCAGAACAATTTTTGTCGGCTTAAGCAGGTGATGCTTTAGTTTCTCCTTATACACAGTGTCTGAGACCAGCGAAACTGCTGCGCCGGTATCCAGTTCCATGCATACAGGTTTACCTTCCAACCGCGGGATTACCCAGTATTCATGTGAGCCAACTGCCATGGACAAGACATGGAGTGGCACTCCTTCTTCTGGCTGGGTGTCACTTTGATCATCCTGAGTCTGCTCTACCGCGTGCAGATTTTCCTTTTTGGTCCGCCAGACAGCAGGCTTCTTTTTCTCCAGTTTGCCTGTTCTGTTTGATTTTTTCTTTCTTTTGTTTGAAGGAACTCTCAATGTGTCCCTTTTTCCCACACTGTCGACACACTAGGTCTTTACACCAGCATTCCAATGCATGGTGACCCAGCTTTCCATAGCGGTAACTTTCCCGGCTCCCCACTGTTTTGTGGGTAGGTTCTGGTGACACCTTATGCACTTTGGTCAATGCACTGAGCTGTTGGGCTTCCTTTGTGGCCAGCTCCATAGAGATTGCAATTTCAATGGCCTCCTGCCAGGTGAGCTCGGCCTCTGTCAATAGTTGCTTCTGTATTGCTTCGTTGTGCAGACCACACACTAACCTATCACATAGGGTGTCATTTAACACATCATTACATTTACAGTGCTCTGCAAGCTTCTTCAGAGCTGCTACAAATTGCACAATTGTTTCACTTTCTTCTTGATTTCTTTTGTGGAACCTAAATCTCTCTGCAATTACCAGCGGTTTTGGAGAAAAATGTGCATCCAGGATTTTCACAATGTCACTGTAAGATTTTGTCTCTGACTTATCAGAGTGCACTAAGCTGCGCAATAAAGTATAGGTTTTAGCTCCTACAACACCTAAGAAAATGGACATCTTCTTTGCATCTGTAATTTCATTTGCAATAACAAAAAGCTGAAAACACTCAGTATATGAGTTCCAATTCTTCAGAATCTCATCAAAAGGTCCCATTGCTGCCCCCTCTTTTTTGTTTTGTTTTTTTCCCTTTCTTTCTCTTGTCTTTTAGTGTCTTTTATTCATGTGTGTTGGGGTCGTTCACACACAATTGCTGGTGATTTCCATTCACTAGCACTGCTTTTGTTTCTTCCCTGTTCCCAGTCTGTCTGCTTTACTTTGGTCAGAACAAAGCAGAGACTGTTTTAGTTTCAGTTTCAACCGTCAGTGTAAATAGCCCAACCCCCAAAACAGCAAAAAAGTGGGTTTTTTACATTGACTTTTACGTTTTTGCCAGTGCAGCACAGGTTGATCCCATCCTCCATCGCCATTTTTGTTATGTTGAATTCTTTTAATTTCTTGTATTCATAGAAAGAGAAACCAGCACAGGAACATAGAAAGATGCAACACAGGGAGCGTCTTTATTGAACTAACACTAAAACCAGCCAGGACTGGCTGAGCTATCCCCTAATAGTCTACTCTATTGCTATGGCAACACACTATGCTCTGTTGCTACAGCAACCTAGGCAATTAGGCAAGACACAAAATACACAACAATTTATACTCCTATACGCAACAACCGGCACCTTTTGGAAAAAGTTTTCTTTATTTCTGAAGAATGTGGCTGTCTTTATGGATTACTTACTCAAATGTTTTGTGGATATCAGAGCTGCCAGCTGCATACTGTTCCCTTTCATGTGTCATACGTGCTTGGAAAGAAACATACTGTTCTGTACATTACAGTTTTAAACTCTGCATCCTTCCAAACCATGTCACAGTTAGCGCTATCAACCCACAAAAGAGGAAATCAGAGTTCAGATTACCATCGTGCCTGGCTGACAGTGTCATGTTGACATAATGCTGGAAATACCCATGTCAGATTTCCCCACTCACGTATTCTGGACACCTTCTTAAAAAAATAATTCCCTCTTGTCACATACATAAAATGATCTTCTAACTAATTCCCCATCCACCCAGTTTAAAGTCATGATCTTGTCAGAGTTCATATACACAGCGGTAAAAATCTTGGAAAGGAGGCCTCTCAGGAAAAGACAGTGATAAAGGGAGCAGCATTTTCATGGGTGATATTACTTCTTCTAAGACAATGTCATGATCATATATTGTGACCTCCATGATCTTAGTATCTGAGCATCTCACAATCTCCTGGGAGTTAGGGAAGTATTATTCTATTTTAAAGGGGAGGAACAGGGGAGCTAACTAGCTTGCCCAAGGTCACAGAGAAAATCTTTGTCAGAGGGAGGACTTGAAATTGGGCCTCCCACAATCCTAGATCAATGCCCTAACCGTTAGACCAGCCTTACTCTCAGGCCTAGATTGAGTGGGAATGGAACTGCTGGAGTTACCATCTTTCAGATAAGACATAAAACATATGTCAGGCTCACATATGATCACTAAATATTCTGTCATGGAGAGGTGACTTTCTGTTGTTCCACATGTGTAAGTAGTGGCCATAAAATGGTATAGGAGCCAGGGATTTTCAGAGAGCTCTTCACTAACTTGAGAGTGTGTCATGTCCAGTGGTGCCAGCTCAGGGTCTAAATCCAGTGCAAACTGGGAGATCCTTCTAAACAGCAACAGAAAACATCTTCCTCCAGAATAGATCTGTTCCAAGGCATGTCTATGAACAATGGCGCCAACAATGTAACTGCTTCTATAAGATGTTTTCCAAGCTGTAATTTCCATCATCATTTTAAAAGGGCAATAACATAATCTTTGTGTATTGTGAAATATAATTTTCCTTACAAATATATATATATGTTTGATGTCCTCTACTCATCACACCATCCACCTTCAGTAATGCTTTGAATATGGTCCAAGTCTATGCCTTCGGTATAATTAATATATAAGTTGATTAACCAGTGTGGCTAATATAAGAAAATGGCCTGAGTTGTCACAAAAGCTAGGATCAAACCTTTCTGAAGGCTGGAAAATATTTGTATAACTTCTCTTTTAATTTTTGGTAACTGCTCAATTTCCTGGCATTGGCCAGAGAAGCAGAAATGCCTCAAGGGCTCTTAAATAGACAAAATAGGTGAGGTAATATCTTTCGTTGGCCCAACGTCTGTTGGTGAGAGACACAACTTTTGAACTTTACATAGAGACCTGAAGAAGAGCTCTGTGTAAGTGTGAAAACTTGTCTCTCTCACCAACAGAAGTTGGTCCAATAAGAGATATTACCTCACCCACCGTATCTCTCTAATATCCTGGGACTGACCTGGCTTACAACAACACTGGCTCTTAACATCACAACATCAAAGGCTCTTAAGACATATTTGTCATAAAAGTTGATGGAAGGAAGGATGGCCCATCCGGAGGTTAGAGTCCTGCCTTGGGATGCTGTGACTTAGATTCAATTCCTTACTCTGCCACAGAGCTTGTGTGACCTTGGGTAAGCTACTGAATCTGTGTGCCTCAGTTCCCTGGCTCTAAAATAAAGTTAATAGCACTGCCCTACTTCACAGGTCCATTGGGTGGATAAACACATTGAAAATTGTGAGATGCTCAGATACTATGACAATGGGCACTCAGGTATGATCTTAAGATAGGTGATACCCTGGTTAAAAAAAATACAGTTGATCCTATAGAGTGTAATGGAAAAGAGACTCTTTCAGAAATACCAATGAAAGGTGCATTTAATAACCATTTTACATTTAGTATATTTAATAAATACTGTCTTCCTGCCCTTTTAAAAAATATATATTCACAGTCCACCAACTCAGATCAGTTCACATAAAGTCCAAACTGGCTGTGACGTGTCAGTAATATAAACAAAGTCGTTTGTACAGTATAGAAACACAAAAGAAAGCATTGAGAATTTTACTTCCTTAATTCCAAACTGGGTTTGGAGGATTCATATGGAGACACACAATGGAATTTTTTCCTTGCTTTCTGATTAGGGTTATAAAATGCAGTTAGCTTTAATATACGATGCACCCAAATGCCAAAGCAATGGGTGCTCTGTGGGCCCAATATTCAAAACATGGCTTCTATTTGTGAATGAGCAACTTTTGAGTGTGAAATCTATCTGTGTGCATTCCTGTTTGCTGCACAACAGCCTGACAGACCCCAAGTTCTTTCCCTGCTTGTCAATTAAAACAGCAGTTGCCCTTTACTGTACATAGACTAAGTGTTTTTGGGTTTCCCTTGAGAATGATTTTAAGAGTTTTGAATCCTGCTGAGATTTTGATCTACCAGCTGCTTCAAAGAAGTGATTGAAGTCTTGAGGGGAATGTGCTTTTAGCTTTAAGGGAGAGTGAGAGAATATGCCCACAAAACATTTCTAAACCTGAATACCCTTTAATTTTAATCACCCTGACAGTTTGTGGTAAAGCATGTGGTTAACTATATCAGGTATAGTAGTTTCTCTAGAAGCCACAGTCTGTTGCTAGATTGCACAAGGCTAATCCTTTAACAATGTAAAGACGTAGGAGCATTGAAGACATTGGGCAGTTCAGATCATTTGTACACAATGGTTCTATCTTCTTTCTTTCTTCCTCCCTTTCTTCCTGTGTGCCCCCTCACGCTCAGCTTTCACTAAAGTAGGAGGGTACAGAGCAGGAAAGGAGAACAAAGAAGGTGACTGGGAAAGTAAAGAAGGAGCATGTGGAATATGATATTATAACACAGGGTTTAAAAATCGCTGATCTCCATGATTTGGGGTAATGTCAGCAAGGCCCATCTTGGGAGTTGTGTAGGAGGCAAAACAAAAATTAAAGATGGAAGGCTGTCTAGAGTCTGAGGCTTTGTCCCAACCTTTCTCGTCTGTGGGGATAGGTGTTTACATTATTGTTTATTGTCACAGGAAATGAGAAGAGGTGGTGGGTATAGAAATCTCATCTTAACAACCTATGGTATTAAAGAGAAATGGCCACTCACTACAATATTTGTGTGTGTCTGTCTTCTGTGTCTACATGTACCCAAGACCCCTTGTCCACTAAACACCCCTTTTCTGGGCAGGGATACTTCCCTAATGGATCCATCAATTAATCACAGCACCACATACCAAGGTAGCCTGCCAAGTCCTGCAGCCCATCCTTGAGTTCCACAAGCTTCAGGCACCTTGAGCAAAGGATTCCAAAACATCACTGGGCCAATGCATTCATCTAACACTGGCCCCACAATGGAGTCTGATCGTGGATCCCCACTAAAATGACCCATCCTTAAATAATTCTAATCTCAAAAGGTCTTCAGACACAAAAACCTCTTTGCTAGTCCTCATCCATCCTCCCACGCCCAATCGCCTATGCTGGTTTAGCCCCCAGCATTGTCTCACATGCTGCCACAAGGAGTTTAGGAAGGAGCTGTGACACTTTATGAAGTGTGGGTGACCATTTATAATATTATTGACACCAATATTACAAAATTGCAGTGAATCTTACCAGATATGCCCTGTAAGGTATCAATGGAAGTCATGATGTGATAAATACGATAAGCTTATTTATATGTATGTATCATCTTTGTATCATAAATTATAAATATGTGGGATATATCTGGATTTTAAACCTGTGCTGTATTTCTGGGTGTTAGCCACCAGTATTGGGAGAATCTGCTCTCTTTTTTGCTGCCTTCCCTTCCCTTGGTATTTTCAGTGTGGGCTATCCTAGGCACCTTGGATCACAGGAGATACCAAGAAACTCAGAGAGATTATTTAAATTGATGGTATGCCCTGACCTGGGATAGTGTTTTTAGTTCTGCTCATTGTTGATACTGGACACTTAATGATCAGCGTGAATACCAGTGAGACACGTTATGCCCGATTTGCAGATCAATAAGGTTTAATGTGCAAGATTTTCTATAGATATACTAGTTGAATACAAAACCGAAAATTATCTACAATATCTCATACTCGCTAAGCCTGGAGAGCTAAGCAGTCACTCAGAAGGCTGTATAGAGGAACAACTTTCTTCAGAGGCCTCGCCAGGGAGTCAGTGGCCTCTGGTATGACCGGCAGCACCTCTCACGGAGTCAGGTATTGATGGAGCATGTCCCTTTGTCTAAGTAGTGACTTCTTATATCCTTCCATAAACAGCTTTCACCTAATTACCTCTCTACTCATTATCATATATGCTAATTACCTACATTAGGTTTTCACCCTTAACTACATTCCATTCTCACCATGATAATTAGGGTCATCAAAACAACATCTGGTGATAGGAGGGGCAGTGTAAAAGTATGCCCCTTGGCAACGAAACAGTGTACCCCCGGATGTTCAAGGATAACGTCTTGTTCCCATCACCGTTATCTTTGTGCAGCTGCAAGCATACATGTTGCGTGGTTTGTCTTGTTATGTGCCGGGGCATGCAGAAACTGAGACATCCGCACGGTTACTCAGTAGTCCTGTTCATCTCTGCCAAGTGGAAGATGTCATGCTACCGGGGTCAGAATAGCCAAGCAAGCAACTGACGCTATGCTAGGCCCATAGGACAGTGGTCAAGCAACTAAAAATTGTAGTAGGCCTCCAACACTCATCCTATCTCAAAAAGGACATAATAAAACAGAGGGAGTTCAGAGATGGGCAACAAAGGCATGAGATACTTGTTTACACAGTGATGCACAATTAACGTGGAACTCATTGCCACATGATATATAATTGAGCTTATGAGGTGAAAAAATGATCTGTCATTTATACAAATAGAGAGAGACAAGCATCTGGTCCAGACCATTGTCAGAGACAGGCTACTGGATTTGGTGGATCTGTGATTTGCAGGGGTATAGTAATTCCTATGTAGAAATATACTTTTATTTAAAATTCACTGTAATATTTTCCACACAGTGCTTTTTAAAAAAATCTGCTAATCTCCATGTCACCACTGGAGAATGAGCAACTGAGGAAATAGATTAGCCCTTCTACAGGCAAACAGAAGGGAGGAGAGTAAACAGGAGGCGAGTAATCTACCAAAATTTACAGCATATCACATACACATACAGTGCATACATCATAATGTGTTTTTAAAAAGAAAGCACTTTATATACCCTTTAGTTTCATACAGACCTCCAATGGTCAGAGTGAAGGTTAAAATTTATGTTTGTAGCTGGATTGCAAGAGTTTTACTGGAAAGGTGTGTTGTGAGGACAATGGATTATGATGGAGAATTCTGCTTGGGTGTCATTTGGGTGTCAAAAGTATCCCTTTTGATTTATGTACTCTGTGGCAAGGTGGTCCAGGGCTAAGATAAGGATGTGCATGCCGTATATCACCCTGCCGCAGTTTGGGAACCCCATTGCGGAAAAGCCTTCCAGTACATTCTCCACGTTTCCCAAAGTCACTACCCTTTTTAGCAGAAGTCTATTAATGGCCCAGCACACTTGAATCACAGCTGCTCACATGGTGGATTTAACGATTATGAATTGATTCCCAACTGACTGGTAGCAGTCTGGCGTTGCTAGCTTCCACACAGCAATGGCGACTGTCTTCTCCACTGTCAGTGCTGGTCTCAAGCGAGTATTCATGGGCTTCAGGGCTGGGGAGCGCTCTCTGCAAAGTTCAAAGAAAATGGCCTTTTGCATTTGAAAGTTCTGCAGCCATTGCTCATCATCCCTTACCTTCAAACCGATGCGATTCCCCCCCAGTCACTGCTTGTTTCATGAGACCAGAAGCAGCGCTCCACCGTCTGCAGATGGTGCGTGACAGCCAGCAGCAAACGGGAATTGTTTCGTTCTATGGCTTGTAGCAAGGCGGCCTCTGTAACATGGCACTTTCCAGCGCTGCACCTCCTGGCTCGTGCTTGAAAATACTGCAGAATAAGTTGTGAGGTGTTTGTGATGCTCACAATGGTAGTGGAGAGCTGAGCGGGTTCCATTCCTCTCAGGCAATGGTGTGCGCGCGGCAGAGACGGAAGGGTTTGAAAAAATGGCGCAAAAAGGAGATTGTGTGTTGGTTTGGACTGGAGCAAGAAGAGGGTGGGGGGGAGTATGTTGCATCATGGGAGGACGACAACCTTCCCAAAAGCCTCTGCAGCTAGTTGCACTGTGGGATAGCTACCCACGGTGCACTGCTTTGCTTGTTGACCCAAGCACGGCTAGTGGGGATGCAATTCCTCAATGCAATGAGCGTGGTGTGATCATGTTCCTCCGACGTCTAAAATTCGGTGGGTGAAAGTCGATTTAAAATAAATCGACTTCACTCTGCAGTGTAGACATACCCGTAAATGAGGCTAGGGGAGTTGCCTTAATCCTGTCATCCTTGTCCGGAGGGGTTTAGATGTGTCTCCCACTGTCTTTTCATCGCTTTTTGTGAGTCTTTCTTCTGATCAGTTCTGGTTCAAGCAGAGGCTGGGGAAGGGAGTCCTTTGTGAGTCAGACAGGTTGGATACTGTGCCCTGGTTCCCCAAGAACAGAGAACTGACAGGTAACACTGTTTAAACATGTGACCTCCATTTTCAGTAATAGAACTAATGCAATGCCTTACCCACTCAGCCATTTTTCCTCCCTCGTTGTCTAAGATCAAAGTTATTCAAAGCCCTCCAGCCATGTACTGTTATCCTAATGCACCTTCTTTCTCTTTGCAGGGAAATGCCCCACCATACATGTAACTGAGCTTGCTGAGATCACAATCAAAAGGTATATGGTAGGCAGTAATGTGCATTACATCTGTGAAGATGGCTATAAAAGGAAACCCAGGGTGAGTGGTCTTATTGGCTGCAACATCTTACCCAGGCAAATCTCCCACTACTGTCCCATTGACTTCCACTCACACTACAAAACCTAATATAAATAGCGATATTGACATGGAATTAACATGGGAACATAGTACTGGCGGGGACCTCCGAGGTCATCAGGTCTAGTCCCCTGCTATCACAGGCAACTCCACCATATAATCCTGTTCACACATTTATCATCAGTTGAGACAAAGTATTCAAAAAAACCATCATTGTTGTTATGTAAGCATTCCCTATGGAAACTCAATAATGCTGGGCTAGTGTATGGGCATCAGAAAGTGAAACTGTCCAATCTAGTTTCACTCCCAAGCTGAATGAAATTGAAAGAGTGAAAGCAAACCGCATACAAACCTGACCAATAGAGATTCATAAGATACTTTTAGCAGGATAATGCTTTAGTCAGTAACAGACAAGTCCATGCTACCCTCCTGTTCTGGACATCTTTGAACAGTGGGGTAGTTTGGATCTGAATCTACAATCAAACTTCTGCTTCATCAATCAGTCTAGGTATTTTTACCATGGCCATCATCATGTCTGAGCCTCAGGTCAAGCTCTGAAATCACAGAATAACAGGAAAATTTCTGAATGGAAGGATCTATTCATCAGGGCTATTTATATTTACTATTTTTTTCCTCAGGACTGACAGTGAGATTGGCAGTGTCACGAGTGCAAAGACTCTGTTCCTGTTCCATGGAGCTAATATGTCTAAAACCATATCAGTCAATACAAACTACTCCAGCTAGCCAATAACATACTAGAAACCCTTCTTGACTAGTGTAGGAAAAGGATGGATTTAACATATTTGTGTTAAAGTGAAGGGACGGCAACACTTCACTTTTTAGCAGATTATACTGTGGCTCAGAAAAAGTGGCCAGAACCACATAATTTATTATTAGTATTAGTATTACCACAGCACATAGAAGCCCCAGTCAATGACCTAGACCCAATTGTGCTTGGTGCTGTACAAACAGTGCTGGTTTTATCTTTGGAGTTTTTAAAAACTGAACTTTTACACTTGCTGGGAATTGGATAGATGGCCTAATAGAATTTTTCCATCTCTAACTTGTATTAATCTGTCCATAATCCATTCCATAAACCTGATGTTTCTTATAAGGCTCTTCTTAGACAAGTGCGGCAATGCATTTACACCTGAGATGCCCAGTGTTCCTTATGACAGATTTTAAAAATGCAGAGCTTTTTAAAAATAACTTCCAGATGGCTGCCAGGCAGGAACAGAATTGGCTGCTTCCACTAATGAGGATATTGTGTAAAGGGGTCTCAGGCCTTTTCAGTGATGTGATTTGAGCTCTATCTCTTATTCAAGGTTACCACCTATTCTAGCATCTCAGAAAAGTGCTTCTAATAGCCGGTGGTGTCAGATAAAGGTGAGACAGATGCTGCTTCACCAGGGCTCATATAGTTATTAGTTTACAGGCTAGTTGCTACATGCTAGTTCTCTAGCCTGGTCTCCTCTACTGGCATAGGAAAAAGCATGGTATCCATGTAGGATACATTCTGTTCCTATTTACCCCAATGGGGTGAATTCAGTGGGACTGCACAGACCTAAATGAGGGTAGCATCAAGTCCAGCATCTTGAAAGTCATATAGATCATGTATATTGCCAAGGATATCACGTTTGCTGCCCCCTAATGAATATAGCCAACTTAAGTTCCCACTTTAGTGCAATGCTTTTTCTCCTTACTATTCTTTTGCTCATATCCTTTTTGGGTGGTGTTGTGGTTTATTCTCTCCAGACCACAGCAGCCACCTCACAAATCTTGACATACTTAGCAGCTGTCTGGACATTTGTTTTGCTCCTTACATGGGAACCATTAGCAATGAAGCAAGGAGATTTTATCATCGTGTCTCTGTCCAATACCCGGCCTCATCACATGTTCATTCTGGTTTAAAAACTCCCTCTCTCCTCATGCAACCAAAAAAGCTATTTTTAAACATTTCAAGTTAATCTGGCTCTAATCTGGTACAGGGAACATGACTCTGTCGCTGTGATGCAGATCAAAAACCAATAAATGAACACAGCTAGTTGTGAAACTCTTCACTTTACCATCAAACTAAAAGGGAAAAGTTAGGCTAAAAACCAAACCAAACCAAAAAATCAGGAAAATTTCCCAGCGTTGAGATGCAGTTTATTAGGCTATGGAATAGTTTCCCTAAAGCAATGCTGAAAGTCCTGTTTCTTGTGACTTTTAAACAAGATTGGACAAGACACAAGAGTATGTTCTACAGGGAGTAATCCTGCATTGACCAGGGTTGGACTGGACAATCTAATAGAGCTTTTCCATTCCTAACTCCTACAATTCTATAGAATATCATCTTGTTTAACAGAAGAGATGAAACAATCTTCTCCACAAGGGATCACAGATCTACTCTGCCTACAGCTTCATGTCAGTCAGAAACATGAACATGGAGCAGAGTTACTGAGAACCCAGTCGGCAGGGTCAGTCTGACATGCAAGGTAAAATAAGTACCAGTCATTAATTACTGTCACATTTCTTCCATTGACTTCCATAGGAGCAGAGAAAGGCCAGCAATGAGTGCTTTCAAAAATCCCACCCTTTAATATTTTGTATTAGACAATATTTTATAATCCTTGAGTAAGAAACAGGATAAGAAACTTACTATGAGAAGTTGCTACCGTTTGATCAAATGGCAGTATTTATATATCACCCCAAATAATTGGGAGAGGCTGGTTTTCCCCACATTGGCACATTTTATTTCAGTGCAAATTGCACTGATCTGATAATAGCCACAGCGGGGAACAAATAGTATCTAGCTAACTTCCTGCCTTCTTTGGATCTCATAGGTTTTTGTGGGATGCACATGCAACGTGTCAGAGCTAACCTGAAAGTCCCTGATGAATGAGGTGTTAGCTACTTTTCTCCTACTCCCTGTGTAGGTGTTTGGCTGGCAGAGTGAAGTGACTGCTATGGGGAAGGTTGAGATCCACATCTGGGGTCAGTGGATTGGGTTGAATCGCAAGCCAGGGAGATTTCCGTTTCCTTTCTGACTATATCAAGTCATTTTATTGTACTTGTTATAAAAACTGACCCTTGAGGGAAAGCCTCATTGACTACAGCTGTTGTATTCTGCCAAGTCATGCCATGAATTTATGCAGGGGCTTTCAGATCTGTATCAGAAAATCATAATCATTCTCTATTAATATGTGACAGGTGTAAATCCCCAGGAGGAAGATGAATTGCTGGGGAGGGGGGGCGGCGGAGGAAGGTAACTAGGAGTAATAGGACACTATTAAGAGAAGTAAATGAACAGCATCAGAGATGTTTACCATGTCAGGAGCATTGGTATCCCAGGATTATTTTGCAATCCCTCATCCATAGGCTGGATACTGTCCCAAAGAACTCGATGAGAATTTTACGATTGACTTTAATGAGAGCTGGATCAGACCTCTGGATCTCTCTGATCTTTGATCTCTCTGACCTTTCCATATGAGCTTTGTCAGAATAAAGAGCATTGCTGTGGTGCTGAGATATTACTATGCCCTCTGTATGGGCAAGAATGTTAGTTTATATCTCATTTCCAACAACTGTTTCTCTAAATTACCTTTAAGAAAACCTTATTTCCTTTAGAACCATAGTAATCACTCTGGTGTTACAGACAAAGCCATCTGCTAACAGCTTTGATTTTTGGGTCTTCTTAACAGCTGCCATCACTACTGTCTTCCTGATTATTTTCTTCATTTAGGGTGGTAGGTAGTATTCAATCATCAAATTTACATGCAAGATGGCAAGTTAACAAAGCATGGCAGAATGTTTTATAGAAAGACACATTACTGGTCCTCATTGTCAAAATGTTCCTCAAAGCCTGCCTGATTCACAGACTCCTAGACTCTAAGGTCAGAAGGGACCATTATGATCATCTAGTCTGACCTCCTGCACAATGCAGGCCACAGAACCTCACCCACCCAGTCCTGTAATAGACCCCTAATCTATGTCTGAGTTATTGAAGTCTTCAAATCATGGTTTAAAGACTTCAAGGTACAGAGAATCCACCAGCAAGTCACCCAATTTGAATAGCCCCCCCATGTTGTGCCCCTCTAATAGCCCTGGTAGCTGACTTCTCAAAATCAGCCACCAGGTGATCCACCTCCATACTCCACCCTGGAGAATCT
Source organism: Emydura macquarii macquarii (assembly GCF_026122565.2). NCBI lineage: Eukaryota > Metazoa > Chordata > Testudines > Chelidae > Emydura > Emydura macquarii. The sequence continues at coordinate 4,465,058 of NW_027133607.1, read as the reverse complement.
TTACATCCTTAGCCTCACAACTATTATGCAGTTGTGACAGGGTCAGACTAGATGGCTACCAGAGAGTGCTAGAAGGCCAATATATCAGCCCTAGGCTCAGCAAGTCCCTTTTCCCGGATAGCTGAGCAGGGATTACTCTAGGTTAATTAACACACCTGGAGCCAATCAAGGCCCTGCCCAGGACTTGTTAAAAGCCTCCCCTTCAGAGAAAGGGTGTGGTTGGAGTTGTGAGAGTGAGGTGAGCTACCAAAAAGTGTGTGAGCAGGCAAAATGCTGTCAGAAACCAGGAGGGTTTAGGAGAAGGAGCAGAATGCTGGCAGAAGAGAACCCTGCAGGTACAAAGACTGGGAGAGGGAAAACCTTTCCCAAAGAGAGCAAAGGACCTTTCCCAGGTCTGGAGGCCTGAGGGAAAAGACCTTGCTAGAAGGGGAAGATACAAGTGGACATTTTGTTCAGCACTACCACGCCCAGTGGGGCTATCAGAAGTCAAGAGCCTCCCCTGGAAAGGAGGCCAGGAAGGACCCCTGTTTGAGCAGGGTCCAGACATTAAGTCAGGGGCACAGGGAAGTAACCCAGGGAAGCTAGCAGCTTTCCTGAAACCACAGCATGAGGCTGCTACTTGTAGGGTCCCTAAGTTGGGGCCTGGAGTAGAGGCTAGGACTGCCCTCCTCCCCCCCCCCACTCCCTACCCAGCCATTCATTGGAGGGGCAAGAGCCCCAGCAAAGAGGCAAGAGCCTCTAAGAACCAGAGACAGGACTGGGACCCAGCAGGGAGCGGACATCTTAGAGAGGCTGTATTACCTTCCCCCACAACTAGAGGTTTGAATAACACTGAGGGATGAAGCAGTTCCCTGACCTACCACTAGAAGGAAGCACTGGACCCACTGAGGTAGAGGAAGAGCTTTGTCATACAGCATGCTGCTATATCCATTGGAATATTTTTCTCATTTAGGTCTAACTTGCCATAAAGGCAGCGCCAGCGAGCTTTTAATCTGCCAAACACACATTCAACGGTCATTCTGCATCTGCTCAGCCTATTGTTGAAGTGCTCCTTGCTGCTGTCCAGATTTCCCATTTAAGGCTTCATGAGCCATGGGAGTAAGGGGTATGCTGGGTCTCCCAGGATCACTATGGGCATTTTGGCATCCCCCATTGGAATCTTGTGGTTTGGAAAGAAAGTTCCTGATTGCAGCTTTCTGTACAGGCCAGTATTCCTGAAGATGAGAGTGTCATGCACCTTCCCTGACCACCCTGCATTGATATCAGTGAAACAACCCTGTGATCCAAAAGTGCCTGCAATACCATGGAGAAGTACCCCTTTCTATTCCATGGCAAGATAGTCCAGGGCCATAATTGGGATATGCATGCCATCTATTGCCCCACCACAGTTAGGGAATTCCATTGCCACAAAGCCATCAGCTATTTCATGTACATTTCCAAGACTCACAGTCCTTCATAGCAGGATGAGATTAATGGCCCTGCACACTTGCATTAATGCAACCCCAACTGTGGACTTCCTGGTCCCAAACTGATTCTCAACTGACCGGTATCAGTCTGGAGTTGCTAGCTTCCACCCAACGATCACCACATGCTTCTCTGCCAAGAAGGCAGCTCTCACTTTGATGTCCTTGCAGCACAGTGCAGGGGTGAGCTCCACACACAGTTCTAGGAAGGTTGATTTGCGCATCCTAAAGTTCTGCAGCTACTGCTCATCATCCCAGACATGTATCATGATGTGATCCCACCACTAAGTGCTTGTTTCCTGAGCCCATCACTCATGGTCCACTGTAGCAAGCAGTTCCATGAATGTCAAAAGTAATCTGTTCTTGTTTCTTTCCATGGCACAGAGCAGGGCAGGCACCATGGATTCCTGTTCAGATTCGGAGCTCATGATCAACTGTGGTGTGTTCATAACACTGATCACAAGAGTATAGAGCAGTGCAGGATCCATCCTTTCAGGCAGAGATGGCAGGCGCACAGTAAACAGGGGCCATTGAAAAATGGTGCAAAATGCAGTTGGAAGCCCACAGAATGATGGGTCAGAAAAAAACTGCATCATGGGAGGTTGAGCCTGCACCCATGATGCACTACAAACCACTACGCCTGTCCACAACTCCTAGCAGCAGAAGGTGGTGTGATAGCTATCCACAATGCACTGCTTTCACTGTCGATGCTAGAGCACCAACTGTGGACACGCTCTGCTGTCAGAAGGAGCGTTGTGTGAACATGCACAAGTGTTGCAATTATAGCGTTTTATGATCATTGGCGTAACTTGCATCGACAAAACTGTAGTGTAGACAAAGCTTTAATAATTATTTTCTAAGACTTGTTTGCAGTAAAAGTGATTACATGCTCTGAAAAGTGACTGTGAAAAAAATGCATCCTTACCCAATAGATTTGCTCCCTTTTTGTATTTCAGCCACATCTTCTGGCTTTATTGACAAAAACACCTTTTTCCTGCTTTTTACGCCTGCAGGGCCAACACAGGTAAGGGAAAGTGAGCTGGAGTGTGTTCCTTTGGTGCAGCCAGAGAATTGTTTACTAAGTTCCAATCAATTACATCGCTGCAAACCCACTGAAGGAGGAAGTATTTGCTGATGCTCTTGAGGGAAGGAGAACTCCAGCCAAGAAAGAGTCAGGAGGATGAAGGGGAGAGCCTGTGTCCAGGAATAGACAAGGGCTCAGTGTTCATGTTCAGCACACAGAGAAAGCTGTGGTCTGCCTCGAGACTGGAGATACAGGAAGACTCGAGGATACCTGCGCAGACACAAGAGAGCCCAATTGACCTTGGAGTCATGGGCTCTCTCTTTTGCTGCTTTTCTTTTCATTATTCTTTCTCTTTCATTGCATCAGTCCTCTTCCCATAGTACCATTCTCTCCATTAGGCTTCCACTACCTACTTCTCTCTCCATAAAGCCCCTTTCTTTTCCTTATTCCTTACTGTGAGCCCCTTCTCTAGCCCACCTCCATATGGAAACTTGCTTTGCAGCCTGTAATGATTTTGGGAATCTGGCTATGTACAATTTAAGAATTCTGTTTGAGGTTATGAGCTCTCTGTATGTTCAAGCCCTTACGGTTATCTGCATTGTGTTCTTGCCTCGTACTCCTTGTGCTAAGGACACAGGGTGTGGCGCCAGCATTTCTGTCTATGAATAGGTTAGTTGTTCAAGACTATCAGCACCTGATTAGATCTGGCCAGGGAGAACAAAGGAGTAACTGCCTCCTAGATAAAACCAATTTAATCCAACGTCTGTGCAGCTACCTAGGATTTGAAGGAATGGAATTTCCCCAGAGAAAGAAGAAAGAGATGAATTGTTAGGGCAGCTCTACACTACCACTTACTTTAGTATAATTTATGTCACTCAGGGGTGTGAATCCTGCCGACATAACTACCACCTCTCATGGAGATGGATTTATTATGCTGACGGGAGAGCTCTCTCCCATTGGCCTAGAGCAGTGTTTCTCAATTATATTTCGCCGCAGCACCCTTGCGCGGCCATGCGATACTCTCTGCCGACAAGTCCAGGGAATCTTCCCCTTTTCGGCGGCACGGTGTAGGCTGGTTTCGGCGGCATGCTCTTTAAGCAGTTTTCGGTGGTGCGATCAGCTGTTCCGTGGCGTGCTGCCAGCTGTTCGGCGGCGCACGATTTCTGTTAATTTCGGTGGCGCGGTTCTGCTTTTTTGCGGAACCCTTCAACCGGTTCCACGGAACACTATTTGAGAAAGACTGGCCTAGAGCATCTTCATCAGGCACGCAACAGCAGCACAGCTGCACCGATGTAGTGCTTCTAGTTTAGACAAGCCCCTGGTCTAGCAATTAGAAACGCAAAAGTATTTGCAGAGGAAAAGGAAGCTTGGGGCAGGAGTGAGTAACAAAGGGCAGGGCTGCTGGGCAGAAGACAGGGGGCAGGAGGTTTGAGAGGATCCCCAAACTGAGTGGTATTGCAACGTGAACCACTCCCTGAAATTTGACCAGGTGGTTCTTTCGACAGCAACTGGGCCAAACCTGAGTGGTGCTGTGATCCTATGCACCAGGTAACAACACCCAAGTGGGGACCCGGGACCAGCCCCATGGAACAGAAGCTGAGGTGTGGGGTGAGTGTGATGGGGGGCTTGCTCTCCAACCCCTCCTCCTCATCTCCCATCAGTTGTAATTTTTTGGAAAAGGGAGGGCTCAGTTTCAGATTTTGCCCCGGATCCCCCAAAACCCCTGTGTAGTGCTGACGAAGGGCCATGGGTTGGTAACAGAGGGGACCTTTTTGGCTGCAGATCCAGCCACAGCTGAAGGAGACTGATTACAGAGGCTAGGGAGAGACTCCATGATTCAGAGGAAGAGCCATGAACTGGAGAAGTTCGGCCCGGCAGAGGGGACCTGGAACCCTGAGAGATATTCACCCAAATCTCAAACCATGCTCCAGAGTGGTGTGGATACTGGGGCAGGGATTGGCGTGCAGGTGTTTTATTGTTTTGCCTAGCTCTGTATATCTATATCTACTCTCAAAAAGTAATTGTGTTAGCAAGCTTTGCAAAGCCTGCGTCGGTTTGCTTCAGTTATTACCTGTCCCTGAAGAAGTCATGTTTCAGCAACTGGGGAGTCTGGGAGACCTGCCATAGACTCAGGGCCTAGACAATTTGACTGTGGGGGTCTCATCTCTCAGAAGGGGGTGCTAGAGAGAGAATCTGCACCTCAAGAGCATGCCCGCACACCCAGAACCAGAGGCTGTACCTGGACTCCGTGCAGACGCTGCAAGCACATGGGGCCAGTGTGCGGGATCCAAACAGAGCAGCTTGACCAGGGTTGTGGTATAGCCACCCCGGCTGGGTCTCCCTGCTGTCCGTTTCCTTAGAGTGCTGAGAGCTATTGTCTTGGAGCTGTCTGCGCAGATATGGAGTATGGTGCCCAGCACGATGAGACCCCAGTCCTGATTGAGGCTCCAGGGCGTGACATCAATACAAATGTCAAAGAATAATAATGATTACCCAGGCTGGGGGTGTAAGGGTTGTGTGCAGTTGATGGGTCTCACATCCCTTCAGCAGCCTCTGCTCTTGTCTGCTCGCTTCTTCTGCTAACCATTTTTTATCGGTGGAAATCAGACAAGGTTATTAACAGTCAGTCAGTGCCCACAGGTGTGAGTCTGAGGTGGAAAGAGAGAAATCACAATGGCTCGGCAGAGCTGGGGCAGAGCTGACAATGACACTGAAATCAAAGGGCAGCTGCTGTTTTTGCTCTCTCATCCACAGAAGCACCCGAACGGACAGTTTTCTCTCTCAATTAGCCATTGCTTTCTTTTGTCACAATGGGGTGAACAAACCCAGAATAAGTCTCTTTTTACTGGCGCTGAAGTTAGCAGGTACCTCAATCGCTCAGTGCTCCCCATGCTCTGTGAACAGCACCAGACACTTTCAGGGTTTTCTCTTATCATTTAATTCCTTGAGTAATGTCAGACTAGGCCAGCCAAGGCAAGCTCTGTCACTCCATTTCATCGTATCAGCTGATGATGGTGAGACAGGACACACTGGCCATACCATGACATAATCTGCAGGAGACAAGAATCTCCTGATTCTGAACCTTCATCTCCCATGAGTCTGGGATTCCTTACTCTTCCATATACGCCTCACTCTCGGGGGCATCCTGCAGAGTTTGTGTGTGGATCTCATTGGCGTGTGCAGTTTCAGGCCTGATGAGGTCTCTATTTTCCCAGGGAACACCCACCTGCACTTCTATACTGTTCTACAAGGCTGTGTAGAGTGGGCTGTCCCATTGTTTTCAGTCCCTGAAATGCTGCATGTCCTGAGATAGACGATGAAGGAGCTAATGGATTCCTGTACATTACAGGAAGGGTTAGACAGTGGCTAACTATGAAACTCTTTCACGCTGCTGATGAGCGCAGGGCATGTCAATGCCGCTGATCATTTTGTGAATTTATTCATCAGATTAGAAATGGAGGTCACTTGCTCTTATGTATTTGGGACCAAGGAGTACGGGGGTGTAAGATTTCCCCTTTCTCCTTTGTGTGAGCGACACCCGCCTTACCATCCATGTACAGGAAGGGGAGGGCTTCCTAGGACACAAGAGAAAAGAGGAGGAGAGAGGGGAAGAGCCTTGTCTTTGCCCCGAGTGCACTCCCAAGCAGAGCTGAACTGGGGCAGGAAAGGAAGCAATCTGCTACTCGGATAGGCTAGAAGGATCTTCCTTCCTTCCCGGAGCAAGGAGAGAACCAGGGATTGAACTGTGCATTTCTGACTTGCAATCCCTTCTCTTGACCGCTCCTGAGTGGTGCAGCTAGGCACTTACAGTGAGCTAGAAGGTGAGTGACAAGCCAGCTGGGAGTGAGCACTTCACAGGTTATTGAGTCACAATGGAGAAGCTTTTTAGTTCTGAAAATTGTGTTATATCTATGGAGAGCATGGGCGGTGGGTGTCATCGGCCAGGGGAGGCTAACCCTCCCCAAACAGCCAGGCATGGTCCTGCCCATGCTCTGCCCTGAGGCCCCCGCCCCCTCCTGCTGCATCCTGCTCTTCCCCCATAGCCCCAGCCCAGGCACTGCTCCTCTTCCCGTCCTTGCTCAGACTCTCCCCTGAAGTGGGCGGGGGCTAGGGCTAGGGTGGGCGGTCCGGTGGCCTGGGACTCGGGTGGCTAGGCCTGGCGCTTGAGCCACCCAGCGGTGCGAGGCTGGGGCCACCTGGCAGTCAGGCTGCACAGGTCTGGGGCAGAAGGGGTGGGGCCAGGGGCTAGCCTTCCCAAACGGGGCGTTCACGTGCCACTCGTGCTGGAGAGAAACCTAACTGTGAGGAATACAGTACTTTGGCATGTACGACAGGTAAGCAGCATGACCCCTTTGCTTGAGACTTTATGCTTGACTTCAGCGGGACTACTCATGTGCTCATGGCTTTCCGGGTTCGGGACCGGAATGCTCAGCACTGTGCAGGATCAAACCTTTATTCCCCTACTGAAATATGACCTAATTTCTCTGGGAGGATTCAAGGCTTATCTGAGTAAACCAATTTTGTGTTACTCCTAAGACCCGCACTCAGATTTTGTACTCAGATATTTTTCCACTGATTAGAGTCAGGCCCGAGCCAAAACTCCCGATTGGAACCATGCATCCAGACTCAGGTTTGGATCAGAATTTGTAGTTTGAATGTCTCTCTAAAATAAAACCCAGTTGTCAGGTCCAAACACACAAGTGTCTGGGAAAGTTCAAATTCAGATCTGGATTTTGAACCCCAGGGGTTCAGGAATGTTTGGACCTGCCTGGTGTTTTGTTTTGGCCCATTACACAGATAAGAAGTTTGGCTCTAAAACTTGGATCTGGGGTTTTGGTGCCAGTCAATATCTATTCTAAATTCCCTTGAGATCTTACAGAATAAATATTTGGATTCCAGTTCACCTGGGTAATTCTCTGGCAAGGAAATTAATTGAACTGTTTATCCTATAAATAAGTTGATGTGGCCTTTAGACGGAAATATCTCAGTGAATGACCTTGTGAAAGGACTGTGGAATAACACAAACTATTTCTGGCACCAGCTTTGCCCATGGAAAACTTGACTTCAACCCCCTAGTAAAGAAATCTAATAATATTTACTTACTTACTACTCTCCCTTCTTTCTGGACATACATAAGCAATTTCAGAGTTCTAGTCAAGTGCACGTGCCTAATGGAGGTTTCTTGAGCCATTGTTGTCAAGAAGAGTTGTGCTAGTGACTTCAGCAGATGCTAGCTCAAGAGCCACCTACATAATTTCTCTGAAAAGACTAAAGAGAGGAATAAGAAACAGCCAATAAGGCAAAACATAGATTGCGCAAAGATCAGGTGTGGGGGAGAGGATGACTTAAAAAAAAAGTAGTGTAAAAAAGGAAGGGGACCAAATATGGACACAGCTCCTAACACTGATAAAGAGAAAAGAAGTGCTAAGGGGAAATTGGCCATGCCTGAATGAGAAAGGGGTTGAAATCTATTTTGTTTTAAAATTTTCTATTTCTGGAAAACAAAATGATGAAATATTGTATATTCATTTGTCATTATTCTCATTATTATGTGTGCCCAAGAATGTGTATGGGATGGTGCATTAGAAGAAGAGCAGTTGCAAAATTATTACAATCATTAATATAAAAAAGGATATTTCGTCTTTCTTCTTTGAGTGCCCTCTGCATATTCCCGTTTGTGAGTCTGGCATCTCCTGGCAATGAGGTGTAGTTGATTCTATGGCAGGAGGTATCATATCCCACAAATGTGAATGCTCAGAGGCCACTTTCAAAGATCTGTAGTTATCAGTCAGGAGCCTTTCTTTCTTCTTCCTTGAGGGTCTCTGTGCTGTCTTACTTGAGGAGTATGGCATCTCCTGGCATCATGTCACCCACAGTGCATTGCCAGGAAGCACCAATTCCACAAGTGTGAATATGCAGAGGCAACATTCTTAAAGAATAAAGTTACTGATCAGTAACCTCTCTTTGCTTTATACTAGTCCTGCTATCCACTGAGATGGAAGGAGTTTAGGTACTCAACTGATTTGAAAAAACCCACAAACTGTCTTGGAAATCTCCACTGAATGGCTAACAACCTCAAAAGAAATATCACCTGAAGTATTGTCCTGAGATAGCCCCCAGGCCAAGGGCTTGTCCATCATTAAGAGATTTTCATCCATACAAGTTAACAAACCTATCCAAAGCCAGCCAGCGGATAGGGGCCAGACAGGATCTGTCTGAAGACCTGTATTTAGTCAGAGACAGCAGGCAGAGGTACTGTGGTCTAATATCACCAACACAATCCACCAATTGTTTTGCCATATTCTCTCCCAACAGTACATCACTGGTGTAGTGGGGTGTTGAACTAATCCATGGGCTTGTTTACACAGCAAGTTAATACACAGCAAGCCAAGTTGTGAATCTACATTGTACCAGTTTGCTGTGCAGTAATGTGGCATGGACACTACTACAGGACACTGAAACTCCCAAGGTTTGCAGTAACTTGTCATGTAAAGTCAACTTTGATTGGTCTAATCTGTGACCTTCCTTACTTTCATTGTTTACAAAGCATATGTAATTATAGACTTATGGTGTGTGTAAATAAGGATAGATAGGTATGGGAGCACGCACACAGGTGCTGCATTCTCATTCTAGCAGCCATGTAACCTGGAGAATACCTTGGAAGTCTGAAAGGAAATTAACAGAAATCTTCATCTTTATGAGTTCCAGAGGGGTAGCTGTGTTAGTCTGTTTTTAGCAAAACAGCGAGAGTCCTGTGGCACCTTAAAGACTAATACATTTATTTGGGCGTAAGCTTTCATGGGCAGAAACCCACTTGCATCCAGTGAAGTGGGTTTCTACCCACGAAAGCTTATGCCCAAAGAAATGTGTTAGTCTTTAAGGACTCTCGCTGTTCATCTTTATGTGGCAGATAAATTGCAGTGAATGAGTTTGGGAGAAGTCTTGTGGAATAGCATAAAAGCAATTCTGGCACCAGAACTAGCTGGGTAGGTGTGAACTAGAGCCCTGCCTGAGACTATTTTTTTAATCCTACTCCCGCCCCGCCCTGCAATACCCACTCCCGCTCCTCCCTGCTCCTGCATTATTTCTTCCATTTTTATCCCACTCCCACCTGCAAAAAGCTTAGATCTCGCAAATCCTGCAAGAGAGACAGATTTCCCCCATGCTACTAAAAAAAAGAAGAAAAAAAAAAGGTCGGTTAATATATATATAAACAGAATTCAGACACAATTTTTACCACTAAAAGAATAAAACAAATCTTGCTTAAACCATATAAAAATACTTTAACACTTGTTATAATATAATAGATATCTAATCTCTTTCTATCCCTGGTGTAAAGTATTAAAGCCTTTATTTGGAAAAAAAAAAAAAAAGAAAGAAAAAGAAAAACTTGCTTTACATTGCTGAAATTCTATTGATGAAAAACTGACGAGGGATTTAATGTTTTCCTGTAAATTACTACAGTCCAGTTTTTTTGCCCTCACAATTGTGCCTGCAGCAAAATACATTTTACCTGCTTTCGCTATTATGGCAGGACTCTTGCCTGAAAAACCCTGTCCTGAACAATACAAAAATATTCCATTTCTCCTTCTTCCAAGAAGCCTCAGATGCACAGCCACTCTCATGTTGCGAATTGTAAATACAATACAGAAAACAAACCTGTAGTTATAGATACCCACTCACCTCTATAAGGAAAAAAATCACAGCTTATATTACAGTCATATTTTCATAGAATCATAGAGTTGGAAGGGACCTCAGGAAGTCATCTAGTCCAACCCCTGCTCAAAGCAGGACTAACCTCAGCTAAATAATCCCAGCGAGGGTTTTGTCAAGCCACAGTTTAAAAACCTCTAAAGATGGAGATTCCACCACCTCCCTAGGTAACTCATTCCAGTGCTTCACCACCCTCCTAGTGACAAACTTTTTCCTAATGTCCAACCTAGATCTCCCCCAGTGCAATCTGAGACCGTTGCTCCTTGTTCTGTCATCTGCCACCACTGTGAGAACAGCCTAGCTCCATCCTCCCTGGAACCCCCTTTCAGGTAGTTAAAGGCTGCTATCAAATCTCCCCTCATTCTTCTCTTTTTTGCAGTAACTATAGTTTTATATTTTGGAGGAAACAAATGAAAGTAAAAACCAAGGATAGAGAAGATAAAAGGACAGATTTGGGAAAGAAACACCAGAGTAAAAAGAGGGTAAAGAAATGGAAAATATGGGTTACATTCTCAGATGCACCAGAGGCTGGAAAAGATCAATGAACCTGTCCTGAAAGAGAGAGGCTGAAACCCGGTGGAATTTAGGCAACCTCTATGAAAGTCAAAATTGAAGAGGGATCCAAGGGTAAATTATTTTCTTGCACACTTTCCAACCAAGGAATTGAAGAGAGACTACACCTCCCAGAAGGAATGAACCACCCTATTGTAAGATGGAGCTCTTTGGAGCCAGTCATACAGGTACATTTAAACTCCAGGCCCTGACGATGCAAGTGAACTGTGTCCAACGCCAAGCACTTGGCCAACGTCCTGGGATATCCTGCTGACCTGGAGAGCAGCACCTTAGAATCATAGACTCCTAGAAGATGAGGGTTGGAAGGGACCTGAGGAGGTCATCAGGTCCAACCCCCTGCTCAAAGCAGGACAAATCCCAACTAAATCATCCCAGCCAGGGCTTTGTCAAGCCGCTGCTTAAAAACTCTAAAGATGGAGATTCCACCACCTCCCTAGGTAACCCATTCCAGTGCTTCACCACCCTCCTAGTGAAAAACCTTTTCCTAATATTCAGCCTAGACCTCCCCCACTGCAACTTGAGACCACTGCTCCTAGTTCTGTCATCTGCCACCACTGAGAACAGCCTAGCTCCATCCTCCCTGGAACCCCCTTTCAGGTAGTTAAAGGCTGCTATCAAATTCCCCCTCATTCTTCTCTTTTGCAGACTAAACAAACCTAGTTCCCTCAGCCTCTCCTCATAAGTCTTGTGCTCCAGGCCCCTAATCATTTTTGTTGCCCTCCACTGGACTCTCTCCAACTTGACCACATCCTTTTTGTAGTGGGGGCCCCAAAACTGGACACAATACTCCAAAGCGGCCTCACCAAAGCCAAATAGAGGGGAATAATCACTTCTCTCGATCTGCTGGCAATGCTCCTACTAATGTAGCCCAATATGTTATTAGCCTTCTTAACAATGAGGGCACACTGCTGACTCATATCCAGCTTCCTATCCACTGTAACCCCCAGGTCCTTTTCTGCAGAACTGCTGTCTAGCCTGTCGGTCCCCAGTCAGTAGCTGTGCATGGGATTCTTCCGTCCTAAGTGCAGGACTCTGCACTTGTCCATGTTGAACCTCATCAGATTTCTTTTGGCCCAATCCTCCAATTTTTCTAGGTCCCTCTGTATCCTAACCCTACCTTCCAGGGTATCTACCACTCCCCTTAGCTTAGTGTCATCTGCAAACTTGAATGCATACTTGAACATAGAATGCAATCAGGTTGGTCAGGCATGACTTGACCTTGGTGAATCCATGTTGACTGTTCCTGATCACCTTCCTCTCTTCCAAGTGCCTTAAAATGGATTCCTTGAGGACCTGCTCCATGATTTTTCCAGGGATTGAGGTGAGGCTGACCGGTCTGTAGGTCCCTGGATCCTCTTTCTTCCCTTTCTTGAAGATGGGCACTATACTTGCCTTTTTTCAATCATCAGTGACCTCCCCCAATTGCCACAAAGATAATAGCCAATGGCTCTGAAATCACATCAGCCAATTCCCTCAGCACCCTCGGATGCATTGCATCTGGCCCCATGGACTTGTGTATGTCCAATCTTTCTATATCTTATACTGGTAGTGACCGCAAGCTCTGTCAATTAACCCCCACACTATTAACTCCATGGTCTGCAGTGGCAGCTAATCAATACTACATCTTTCTGTAGGATCAGGTAGAAAGAAAGCTTCTAGTGAGTACAAAGGTTGATGGGGTTATAGTTAGGTGCCTAAATATGGATCGTAAGCACCCAAGTTAGCTGTAATTTTTCCTTTAAAAAAATTAGTTCTATAGTTCTAATTCTTGTATTATCTTGTGTATTTTCATATTACTGTGCTATTTTTATAGTTTAAAACAAAATTATTTGACCTTTGCTAAATGGGGGTAAGGGCCTAACAAGATTTTAGTAAGGATTCTAATTCACCATCAGCAGAGACTGTGACAGTTTCCTTTTGTGCAATGCCACAGAACTGTGATAAGATCATTTACTGAACTATTTTTGTATAAACATCATGACGCTGCATAAGATAAATATTCTAGTTTAAAATTGTTGTATCGGCTGCCAGCTCATCTGGGCAGTTCCCAAAGCTATTGCAAAAAATTAAATGAAATGTTTTTCCTTCCTCTACTGTTCTTCAACACAACAGGGGAGTTCTGCAATCTGTGACCGGAATTTCGCCAGTGTCGCAGCTCTGTATTTGCTAGCAGTTCCTGAGACGTGTCACTTGATGCCCGTGGGAGCCCCAAGGGCCATCACTTACTGCTTTCTGTGAGTCAGTATATGGATGCCAGTTGCTGAGTGCAGAACCCCACCTTTAGTCCAGTATAATAGGTGTATGGAGTGACAGAGTGCTACATTTGATAATGCTGGAACTCTGCCAAAGTAATCTCAAATTGGTAATTCTGTCACGTTGGAGACTATCTTGTGTGTGACATCACCATAAGATAAAGCACCCATGTTCTAAACCTAACATTTTACCGGTATATTTGATCTAATCGAAAATTTGTGCAACAGCGTTTATGAGACTTAACATATTAACAATAAATACACGTTGTGTCAACATAAATCACACTCAGCTCAGCTTTTACGTGCCAAACTTTAAACTAAGCAGGAAGGCGCAGCTCCAGCACACAGGTAGTTAGGCAAAAAGCCCATTGGTGACACATGTAAAATACTCTTCCTACAACGTTAATGTTCTCTGCTAACTTCAAATACAGGCAAGGTTTACTTTTATGCTTGAGCTACATTTGGGCCACTCCATACTCCATCACTCCAGTTTAACTGGCTGATTGGACCACATTGACAATGGTTTTTCCCAGCCCCCACTTATCCTGACTGCCCCACACATATCCCAGCAGCCCTGATATGCATTCTGCTCCCTGCAGCCCCCAATGCCCCTAGATTCCTGGCCCCTAACCCCATGACCCCCAACACGCCTATTCCCCCCAGCACCACCCCAACATCCCTCAGTCACCTCCAACCTCTCACCCCACAGCCCCCCCAACAATCCCCACTCACCCCATAGCCCACCAACAGCTCTTCAACCACTGTCCCTGGGACCTTCCTGGCCACTCACTGGCTCAGTGCTCTGCTCCTGTTCTGGGCTAGGGCAGCTCCTCCTGATCTCAGCTATCCAGCTCTGTTCGCTGCCATCGTCCACACCGCACTTCCATAGCCCGGGCCAAATTTGAGTGCTGGGTTGTGTTGCAACACCATACACCAGGTCCCATTGTCACTCACTTACATTTGACCCAGCCGCTTGGCATGATTAGTCAGGCCATTCATCCAGTGTTAAGCTGGACAGCCCTGGCTTTGTGTGGTTTGCCCCCTGACCGGCACTGATATAAAACCGGACATGGTTTTGTCTGGTATCATGCACAGAGGGGGCCGTTTAGGAGAGCGCACTGCTCCAGCCTCACCATCACGACCTCGCATGCATGTGTGTGCACGCTCGTGGGTGGCGGGGCAGCAGGCTTTGCAACATGGCCTCCTCCGTGCGACATGCCCTCGCACACATTGTGCGTGCAAGTGCACGCTTGTGGGGTGGGGTGGCGCGCTCTTCAAAATGGCGTCCTCTGTGCGGTGTGATCTCACGCGCACCATGTACTTGAGGTCATGCGGGCGGGGGGCGGGCCCAAGCCGTTCTCAGAAGTCCTGGAATGTCCATTGTTCTGGTGATGTGTCAATGGTCACCTTAGTTATGATGGAGGGGGGGCCGGGCCAAATTTGAAGTGGTGTTTCAAACCTGTGTGCCAGGTGAAGCGCTGGCTACATTGCACCCCTGGGTATATGTTCATCACTCATGCAGAGCCCCAGCTTTGGTTCTCTTTTGTCCCTGTCCTCCCTGATTTGCAAAAGAATGAGACAAGCTTCCGCTGCTTTCTCTGATGGTTCAGGCTGGCACACCACTCCGCTGGGGACAACTGTTAGGCCAATGAGACTACCTGCCCTAATACTTTTGGGGTGCTGGATAGGACTCTGAGCAGCATTGTGCCAGAACATTGCCTGGATAAGGCATCACCGCTAGCTCCCCCACCAATCCGAGGCATGTGACCTTTGAAACCATCACAGACTGACTCACATAAACTGTACCTATGCCTTGGGAAGTTTTTGGAGAGGGGTGGTGGGGAGCAAAATGCAGTGATAGGATAATTATTGGTATTATACTGCGTTGCCTTCTGTAAGAATGTACATTTCCATTGACAAGGACCCTACAGTAGACTTGTCCTAACCCCAAACCAGTAGCATTATGTCAATGAAGAACCGCAAGGTTTCTGCATTCAAGTCCTGTGACCACCTCGGGCAGGTCAGGACCCTGACAAAGCTGTCAGTTCACACATTACTTTGACATTGCAGCTGCCCTAGTTATGCTAGGACATTTTCTATAATGGAGACAAGTTGTAACTGCCTGACCCTTCACACTGCCATTTTCATACTAAAGTCAAAATCCTGGGATTTATTTGTCCCCATCTGCTACTTGGGGATGATAATTTATTACCCTGTTGATACGTTACTTGCTTTCCTCTGGGAAGAATCTAGTCCCAAAGATAATACCAGATCAGTTCCATATTATTTCTCATAACTGTGATAAGACTATCTACTGAGATATTTTTGTATGGGTTACAGATAAGCCCAGGCCAGAATTCCAGATCGAAATCCCAAATTTGGATCCAGGTTTGGATCTGAGTTCTAAGCTCAAACCTATCCCTAAAATAGGTCCAGATCCAGGCATCAGATCCAAACACAATAACATTGGGGAAAGTTCAAAGTCAGATCTCGATTTTGAACCCCCAAGTTCAGGAATATTTAGATTCACTGTTTTGGTTGGGCTCATTGGAAAGGGAGCTGTGGCTCAGGATCATTACAAATGCCATAAAGAATCTTGGATAATAAGCATTTGAGTGCCAGCCACCAACTCACCTGGTCAATTCCCATAAAACTGGGTGAGTCATTTAATTCAATTATTTCTCTTGTAAATGACTTGAGGACGGTGGCTCTTTCAGATAGCTAACTCAGTAACTGACCTTGTGAACGACGTGTGGAGTAATAAAATTGCAATACTGGTCCCAGCTCCGCCCAGGAAGAACTAACACTGCTAGAGGAACCTAATAAAAATGTAATTACGTACAACCCTTCCTTCTTTAAGGACATACATAAACAGCCTCAGGCTCATAGGCGCATACTGTAACGGAAGTGTCTGAAAAATCCACTACAACTTTGGTGGCAAACAGAATCAAGTAAATTGACAAATCTGTGTGCAGTCCTTTCACAAGGTAGGTTGGCTTATTTTTTTTAAATTATGTTATTTATACATTTTGCAATCATGAGTTGCCCGGTAGGGGCCCAACTGGAAGGCATTTCAGTGAAAGCCAATCAGTTGTCTCTTGAGCTAAAGAAATGCAAACACTGGGTTTTAGGGAGACCTAATACAGAGACATGTTTCCTTCTGCCCAAGTGCAGTTGGCCCATGAAGATGTTGAAGACAATGGCAAAACAGTGAGCTTTGGATCATGTCCTAAGCTCCCAGCAGGGAACAGCTAGGAACACTCTGCTAGGTAGCAGCTGGGTAGCAGCAGTATCTAAATACAGTTTGATATGTTTTATAAAATGATTGGTCTAATTACTTGATGGAGAAAGCTTTCTGTTATGGTGGTATCTGAAACAGGTGCATAGGCTAATGGTTTTAATAGCACTTTCTCAGCACCAATGATTGAGGTTTTGAAGATCCCAGTGAAAATTGGAAGAACCACCGTTTTGGATCAGTTTATTTTACATCAGGAGATGTGGCTGAAATCCGATAAAGCATCCAGAATGTCTGGCACTGTTGTAAGAATGTTGTGGATTGTTTTCTCCAAGCAATAGGATATCATCCTGCTAACAGCTAAGGACAGAAAGATGTAGGGCTGGGGGCTGGCAGGTCTACTTTGCTTCAAATGTGAATGATTAAACCAAACCCTCCTCTTACATAGGAGGGCCTTGGGGAAAATGATTGTGTATTTAAAATTGCAGAAATCTCCTGCCTTCTTCCCTTGGGAACAGGGTTTTGTATCCACAGAGATAGGGGAGCAGTGTGGTCTTCTAACCAGCCAGATAGGATCAGTGGAGAAATATTGTTACATCTCTGTAGGGAATCAACCCCTTCCACACACCTCTCTTCCTTCCCCCTGCCACTGTCAGAGGAGTGTGAATGATGGTGCCATTGACTCGCTCCTGATGTCTGTGCTTTAACCCCCTTCTCTGAGGTCTCAAGGAGCACCACTAATTTCCATGTTGGTTCCCCCATTTTGAGGGGAGATGACTGGCATATAGGACAGCTGTTCCCTAGCTAGACCTTCTCACTCCTCCTCCTGTGCCAGCCATGCCTCTTCAAGACTATGTTTACACCAAGTTCAAAGTCTATTTACATTTGTTCTCCAGGTACGGACGACCCTTTAACTTTCACCCGTTCCCATGCTGCTGCTGCTGCTGCTCCAGTTTTCCACATGCTGCCTCATGCTGGGGAACAGTGAGGTGGTGACATCTTTTGAAAACACATGCTCTCAGTTTTTCTTCAGGGAAACTCCCCCAAAGGATGCCATCAAACCTGCCAGTCCAGCCCAGATTTGCCAGCTTTACAAGAATCAGTATCGCTTTGCCACCTTGTACGACAGGGACAACCGCATTCCAATATACTCTGCCTATGTGTACCAACCTGGTTCTGGTAAGAGACCCGATACATGGATGGTAG
This sequence comes from Emydura macquarii macquarii, assembly GCF_026122565.2. Lineage (NCBI taxonomy): Eukaryota > Metazoa > Chordata > Testudines > Chelidae > Emydura > Emydura macquarii. The sequence continues at coordinate 4,447,592 of NW_027133607.1, read as the reverse complement.
AACCCCAGGTAAGGTGCCCTCCTGACTGCCTCTCCATTACAAAAGGACACAACTTTGGACATTAAAAATTGAAGTATAGAATAAATCCCAATGTACGTTTTCTCCATCTCTCTCTCACACACAAACGGAAGCCACCGTTGGGAACGCCCTATCCCATGCGGTAGTGCGGGATCACATCATTGTGACAAAGATGAGCAGTTACAGCAGGAGACTGGGAGATCTAGAATTGCTGGGTCCTGTTCCTCACACCTACTGACTTGGTGTGCAGCCTAGGGCAAGTCACACCTTGTCTGTGCCCGGCCATCACCAGATGCAGCATGGAGATATTAATGCTTACCTACCTCATAGGGTTGTTGTGAGAGTTAATTGCTCTTTGTAAAGTGCTTTGAGCTCCTCAGGGGAAGGGGTGTGGTCATGCAAAGCATTTTTATTATTTACTCTTATTGCAATTCAAGAAAATAGTGGACAGAAATGTATTCAGATATTGTACTAATGCAGTCTCTGCACTGAAATGGGATTATATACTAAGCCTGGCATTTCTGGTTCATAAGCACAGGGCTGAGTCAACAGGCAAATTAGTGTTGGGGAAGGGCTTTCCCATAGGGGCATTTTAGCAGAGACCCTTGTCAGCTCCCTCTAGATCATCTATTGCTCACCTCAGAATTCCATCCCAAATTCTACATTGTTCTATGAATGAGTTGCCCCAACCTAAATGCAGTCTTCTCTGCTCCCCTGGGTCAGGCTTGCTCTGCGCCATATTACTATGGACAGAATCCAGCCTTCAGAAAGCGAGGCATTTTTCCATGTGTGGGTCCTCTTTCACACTAGTCATGGCAGTGACCGAAGCTGCTAGTTTGCTTCCTTCCAGGTCACACTCTGGCCCCTGGGGCCTGAGAAGTAAGATCACAGCTCCTGAGAGAGAGCTTTTGCCAAGTGCTACCAATTCCTTTAGACCTTCAAAGGCATCTGCTCCGGGGCACCGGCTCTGTTTCCCCTGCACATGTGACTGACCCCTTTCTTTGTTTTTGACTTTCAAGCTGGTAGGTTCAAATTACCAAAAGGAAATGGCAACAGAATGGTTCCTCTTAACTAATACCAATATGGACCAAGGACTGCTTAACGAGAGCCAGGCCGTCCTCCAAGATTACAAGAATCTGACTAATTACAACAGGGGCCACTTGAACCCCAATGGGCACCAACCCGACCCTGAATATAAAGCTGCTACCTTCACCCTGACCAACATTGTGCCGCAGAATATGAAACTCAATGGTGGAAAATGGAACAACTACGAGCAAGAAATAATGACGAGTAGGACTGAAGAGTGTGCTACGACATACGTTGTTGTGGGAGTGGTCCCTGGCAACAATTACATAGCTGGAGGCAGAGTCAATAAGCCCAGCCACATCTGGTCCACCGCCTGCTGTGAGATTGATAACAATCACAGGAAGTCCTGGGCAGTCATTGCTCAGAATGATCAGAACGCAATCGAGCTGCTCACTCTGGGGGAGCTAGAGGAGAGGCTGGCTGAACTGTACAGGAAGGAGGAGATCTCTCTTTTTCACAGTGACTGTCCCCGACAATAAACGCCTGACGCCACGCACACACCTCTCCACATCCCACAGGAGAAAGGGGTTGGGTGCCTTTGCCGGGAGCTGCGCTGCCATGATCATTACACGTGCTGCTTTTTGTAGAATCATAGAAGATTAGGGTTGGAAGGGACTGCAGGAGGTCATCTAGTCCAACCCCTGCTCAAAGCAGGACTAACCTCAGCTATATCATCCCAGCCAGGGCTTTCGTCAAGCCGGGCCTTAAAAACCTCTAAGGATGGAGATTCCATCACCACCCTAGGTAACCCATTCCAGTGCTTCACCACCCTCCTAATGAAATGTTTTTCCTAATATCCAACCTAGACCTCCCCCACTGCAACTTGAAACCATTGCTCCTTGTTCTGCCATCTGAAAACAGTCTATCTCCACCCTCCTTGGAACTCCCCTTCAGGTAATTGAAGGCCGCTATCAAATCCCCCCTCTCTCTTCTCTTCTGCAGACTAAACAAGCCTAGTTCCCTCAGCCTCTCCTCGTAAGTCTTGTGTTCCAGTCCCTAATCATTTTTGTTGCCCTCTGCTGGACTCTTTCCAATTTGTCCACATCTTTTCTGTAGTGGGGGGACCCAAAACTGGACACAATACTCCTCACCTCTGCCTCACCAATGCCGAATCACTTCCCTTGATCTGCTGTCAATGCTTCTCATGCAGCCTAATATGCCGTTAACCTTCTTGGCAATAAGGGTGCATTGTTGACTCATATCTAGCTTCTTGTCCACTGTAACCCCCAGGTTCTTTTCTGCAGAACTGCTTTTAGCCCATCCTGCTTCGTTTATTAAATGCTTTTACAGCTCTGGCTTTCCAAACCAGTGTAAGCATTTGTCTCTAAACTTCTCCTGTTGTGAGAGGAAGGGGTCAATAAAGTCTGGGGCCATTTTGTTCCCGTCCCATATCATAAGCCATGAGTGACAGCTCTTCAGCTGGAAATTTCTGTGAGGGATCCTTCATGGAGATTCCTCTTTGCTGCCATCAGGGAAGTGGGATTTGCACTAGGGCAAAACACGAAGAGTCTGTCTCCGAGCCTGGCACATTCTTGCTGTTCCTGAAGGCAGTGCTATGGGGGGAAATGTAATATAACCTAGGCAGGCTGCATGACACGCAGCCACCCACTCCTCCCCCTATCCAAACCAGGGCTCACTCCTGTTCCTAGCACAGACTTGGACACACACTGGCTAGAGCTGGGTGAAATTTTTTTCAGTGAATAGTCTGTGAATGACAATGAAAAATCATTCAGCCACAGAATCTGAGTGAGAATCATTCCATGGCCTAGTACAGAGGTCCCCAAACTGCAAGGCATGCTGAATGTTCACAGGGGTGCAACAGGACCAGGGCCAACCACCACAGGGGGGTGGAGAGAAAATGCCACCCAGCCTCGCTCTGCCCCTATCTCCACTCTGGCCCTGCCCCCAGCCACAGCCTCGGCCCTGGCCCTGGCTCCTGGACACACCCTTGGCTGTAGCCTGACTCCCGGCCCTGGCCCTGGGCTGCAGCTCCGGCCCCGGCTCTGGCCCCAGCCGCAGCTCTGGCCCCGGCTCCCGAGCGTGGTCCCTAGCTCTGGCCCCCAACCCTAATTGCAGCCCCCAACCACAGTTCTGACCCCACTCCTAGCCTGGGCTCCTGACTGCGGCTCCCAGGGGGGCATGGACCGGGTAAGGGGGGTGCAAATGAAAACGTTTGGGGCCTAGTAATTGGAGCACTCACTTAGTATGTGGGAAGTTCTAGTCCTTGCTTCAAAGACTATTTTAATTATTTATAAAAAGTGGAACAGTGTCAACTGAGAGCAGCCTATCCCAGCATAGCCCTATGGCGAGAGTGCTCTTCTGTACTGTGGGAGACCCAACGTCAGGTAGAAGGGGAGATAGTTCTTTCCTTCTAGCTCATGCCAGGCAGGGGAGTGGTGTCTGGTAAAGAGCCAGCAGGGTCACTGCAAATTCTTAATCACCCTGTGTAAAGGAACAAGGGCGTGAGTCAGAAAACACCCAGGTTCAGTGAAAGCTCCTAGATGGATAAAACGGGGAGAGAAAGGTATGAGGCCCAGATCCTCAAACACATTTAGGCATCTTTCTCCCATTGATTTCAGTGGGAGTTAGGAATGTAAATGCCTTTTAGGATCTGGGCCTGAGTGGTGGCCAAAGTAGTTAAAGGGAATAGGAAGGTCGCTTCTGTAGGGAGAAAAAAAGCACTGATGAGAAAACAGATACATCAGTAAATGGGAAGGGGTTGAAATCTGACATATTTCTTTCCAAAGCACAGTATGAAAAATGTTGTTTATAATGGGTGATAACGTGACATTCAGAAGCCTGACCAGTCCAGCACAAGCCTGAAATAAATAGGGGAAACTGGTGGATGCCCTATGCACCTGAGGGTGCAGCCAGAGAAAGAAAGAAAGACAGAAGGTGGTGAGGAGATAGTCACCATTAATTTCCAAAAAGGATACCATTCAAATCCTACCAGAAGATGTCATGATTCTTACAGAGCATTGCCAACTGATAACAGCTGGTCAAATAAATGGAGAACACAACAGACTATGCAAAACTAGGCTTGCTTTACTGTTAACTTTTCCACCCCATCGTTTTTCTCTTTCACCCACCTGCTGGATCTCGTGATAAATCCAGACTGTAAAATCTCCAGGGAGAGACTGTATTTTTACTTGATGCTTGTCCAGTGCTTAGCACCCTTGGGCCTTGATCCTAGGGTGGCTCCGTGCTGTTGTAATACAAATAATAATATTTTCTTTAATTAGTCCAGCTCCTCACTGAGCAGGAAGGAGTCTCAAGCACACAGGACTGAACTGCTTATTAAAAAGGCATATAACCTGCTTAGAAAACCCCACTGAATGGTAACTGCCCCTGGAGGAAAGCACACTGCAGTACTGAACTGTAGCATCCCCCAAGCCGAGGCCTGTTCCTTGTTGTTCATCAGCACTGATTTAAAAAGTTGTCAGAGGCCAGCTACTCAACCATGGACTAAAAAACATGAAACTCAATGATTCTGTTTCAGGGAAATGGTGACGTCCAAGGGCATCAGCAATAGGAGATGAATGACGTCACCAGTCACCCCTCTGGTTATTCATGGGCCTTCCCCATCACATGCTCTGTTCTTCCACCCACCTTCCAGAGTGCTCAGAAACCTGCCCCCTCACCCTTCAGAGGCTAGAAAGCACAGTCACTCTCACAAATCCCCCGCCTCTCTTTACAATGGAAACACCCTCCCTCTCTTTCCAGTGTCACTTGGAATCCCCCTCCTCTTTGGCTAATAACCTTTCCCACCACCACCTGAAACACTCCTCTAGTCTCTCTCAGAGCCTCTACCCTGGGCAAGCTCAGACGTGCCTCTAGTTATACCTAGAATGCCCTCCTCCCTTTGGTAAAGGCGTGAAATATCTGGGACTCTAAAGGAGCGAATGAACCAGCTGTGACCAGCTCAGGGCTTAGGTCCCAGCAGCTGCAAGGAGGCGTCCCGCTCCACTAGCGCGGGGAGCACAGAAGAGGGATGCCCCAGTCACAGAGTGATCTGTGACTGTGCCAGTCCCAGTACTTAAAGGGATGCAGCCAATAATGTCCAATGCTGTGGTGACCCAAATGCCTCTTCAGGGAGCCGTGTACAAAGTACCCTGCGTTGCTCCACGTGGAGTCTGAAAACTCCTGCAGGGAGATGCTCCTCCTGCCAAGCGTACACTGGGAACTACGTTGGAGAAGGAAGGTAATTCTCAGCGGGGTTTCTAACCCTCCACTGGGTGATTGGTTGGGCCGGGCTATGCCTGGTAGAAGGCTGCTGCTGTTTATTTATACTGATGGACAAAATGTTTTAAAAGACGGCGAGCTATGGAGTTATGCATGTAACTAACTAGACGGGCTTAGTGTGTGTCTACACTGCAAGCAGAGGTGTAGCTGCAGCTCGGGGAGGCTAGCTTTAATCACGCTAGCTTTAATCTAGCTGGCGCAGCTCAAAATGGCAAAGTAGAGGTAGTAGTACTGACTGCAGTACAGGCTATCCAGGTCTGCCCAGAACCCTGGGACGTGCTCGTGTTCCTAGCCCACTCTGCCACCCCTTCGCTGCTCTTTTTAACAGCACGAGTGAGGTTAAAGGTATGCCTACCCAAGTTGCAATCACTCACTGGGGCTATGCTGGTAGAGGCTTCTCTCTGTTGAAGCTGGTCCACTTTTTATAAATAATTAAACAGTCATTGACGCTTAGACATATCCCCATCCTGATACTCTCTCCCAGGCCCCGTTGTTGTTGGTTGCACTCACTTGTTGTGTCTTGTCTTTATCGAGATCATCAGCTCTCTGGGACAGGGACTTTTATGTCTGTAAAACGCTCATCACAATGGGACCCTTGGGTGCTAACACAATACAAACCATAAATAATAATAAAGTTAACCAGCCTGCTCCATCCCTATTCCGACTGGAAGCCACGCTACGTGCCCTTGCTGTTCATGCTCACGATATGAAACAGAGACAACCCCTTCCAGATACAGACCACAAATACATCTTTACCTAATCGACTCTACACACAGTGCTCCTTCACAGACACTCGCCTCCTCTGTGTGTGTGTGTGTGTGGACAAGTAAGAGGTTGTCACTGAGGAGGGTCTTGTAGGGAGGCACTGGACTGGGACTCAGATAGAAATCAGATCTCCTACCTAGATATTTATTTGTCCCGCATATAAAATGCCTCAAAAGTATTTAAAACTATATGTTTCTGTTCTATTCCCGGCTCTGCACAGACTTCCGATGTGAGCTAGGGCAAGCCATTTAGCCTCTCTGTGCCTTGGTTTCCCCATCTCTAAAATAGGGATAAAAATTCTTCCTTACCACATGGGGTTGCCATGACAATCAATCTGTGAATGTCCCTGAGGTGCTCAGATACTGCTGTCATGAGCATCACAGAAAAGCGTATAACTGTAAAGGAAAATATCACTCACTGCTGTGTGTATTTCTCCATTGCCTTCATTGATGGTGACATATGGGTTAGTTGGGATGCCATGAGAAACATGTCTCCAGCCCCAGCAGACCCCAGGTCAAACCAGTGAGCAGGGGAAGCCACCTGAGCCACCCAGAGACTCCACCCAACCTTCAACAAACTGGACAAGAGGATGCCTCCTTCTCCACAGGGCAAGAAGAGATAAATAGACTTCAAGAACAGGGCAAAGGAGGCCTGCCCATGTACCCAGCCCACCCCTTACAGGATCATGAAACCCTCCCAACTCTGCAGGGATGCACCTGTAGCCAGCAAAACTCTCCAGGGAGGAGTAGGAAAGCTGCTAAAGGCTCTGTCCATTGCCCCAGCAGACCCTGCACCTGACCAGATATCCCTTCTCAATCTGCAGTGCAAGGGGTCGGGGCAGTCAAGGGACGCTGAGGGGGTGACAGGAGAGTCCATGAGGATGTGAATCATTTTGTTTGTACATTGTAACCCTTTCAGACAGTGCTTTTCTGGTTCACCCATTGTGATTGTAAGCTCTTGGGTGCAAGAACCTGTCCTAGCCTGTATCTGTGTGGTATCCAGATCACATATGGATGCCATATTATCATGATTGTTCTGTATTAATATCTAATCATATCCCTGAAATGATTCTTCTTCTGGGTATTATATCAAGCAACATCACAGAGCATCTGATATTTAATTTCTGTATTTCAATTCATTCATTCAAAGTAGATTAGAGATGGGAGAAAAGGGTGGTTTCTTCTCAGCTATACCAATGGTGTGTGTAAGGTTAATCTGACTTGCCTATGCTGAGTTGCATTGCATACATGAGGAAAGCCTGAAGAAACTCTGCCACTTTCTACCCTCTCAGGCTTTTGTCTTTTCTCTTCTGAAAATCTTGGTATCTGGGCAATTCTTCATTAGTAATAACTCATAATTTGAGTGCTTTAGTCACTATAAGGATCTCTGCTCCTCTGCCTGTCATTTGCCTTTCTGAATTTCCCCCAACTTGAGTTACAGGCAGACAACATGTTCTGAGTCTGATTTTTCATTTTATTTAATGCTTTGCCCACACCTGAGCTGAAATTACACCTAGCGGGAACTGAGCAAACACTGTATTGTGTCTTCTGCAGATATTACTGATCCCCAATTACATGAGAAGATGTGAGCCAAATGCTCTGAGTACTTTAGAGAGAGACAGTTTTATAAGCAGTTTTGCAAAAGTATTTAATAAATGAGGCAAGATAGATTAAACAAAGCATGTGCAGTAAAAGTGGAGCTAATAGGTGTAGCGAGGGGGCGTGGCCTCCCTCCAAGACTATCAGGGAGGGACTGCCACTCAACCCCTGCGAGGGCGGAGCCAGATAAACCACACCCGCCACACTGGAAGCAGAGGGGCGGAGCCCCGAAAGGAACTGGAAGTATAAGGGGCAGGACCTGGAGAAGGATGTTTCCAGCCCATTGCTACAGAGAGGAGCTGGAGAGGAATGCAGTTACCCTGAGGACTCACCTGACTTGCCTGAGCTGGTGGACAACCCAGACAGTGAGGGCTTGGTGGGGCTACCACTGGCAATGCACCCTGGGGAAGCTGATGATGACCCTTGGCCGCAGGTGCAGGTGCAGGTACAGGTGTGGTGGAGGTAGCCTAGGGGTAGCCATCTCAGGTCTGTCTGGGCTCACACTCGAGCCTTTGTCAGTGAGTTTTGGCTGGAGCCTTGCTGACCCGGTGACCGAATACTCTGCCACTGATAGGGCCCTGGGCTGGGATGCAGTGGAGTCAGGTGGGCCTGCGTCCCCCTCCCCTCTTTCCACACCACCCCTAGCGTGGTTTCCTCATCCTGGCCTGTAAAGCCTTGGAGGCCTATAGACTATTTGCCAGCCCTGTCCTGCTTGAAGGGCCAGGGCAATAGACTGCTTACTTGCCCTGCCTTGCCTGAAAGCCAGGGCTATAAACTGCTTGTTTGCCCTGCCTAGGGCCTCAGACTGCTTTGCCTGCCCTGCCCTGCCTGAGAGCTTGGGCGACAGATGGTGAAGAGCCGATCCCCTGTATAAAGTTTGCCATACATGTGTGGTAGCAAGGTGGCGTGGCCTCCCACCGAGACTACCAGAGAGGGACAGGCCACATCCTCTACACAGGAAAGGTTCCCAACCTTCTCTTGCCCTTGGACTATGGGAAGGTAGCTGCAGGTGCCTAAATTTGGGGGGGGCCATCACTGTAAAACAGAGAGAGATTTTCCATTGTTGTTTGCAGTGTTGCTGTAGTTGTGTTGGGCCCAGCGTCCTAGAGAGACAAGGTGGGTGAGGTAATAAAAGACTTTTAAACAGAGAGATGTCATTCTTACTGTCCAGCACAATGAGCTTCCCTGATTACTGCCCCAGAGTGACATGTTGTGCAGTATTATATCATGTTCAGCAGTGACCACCCCAAAGTTCACAGGCGTATTGTCACTACAGCAAGCTGCAGACCAGATATGACTGGGCCCATTCACTCTGTCGTCAGGTATATTAGTGTTGCCAGGGTGCCCCACAGGGACGTATGTTGTAAAACAGTCTGTAGCATTATTCTTGTATTTTTTTCATTCTCCATTGCTGAGTGGCTGATTCTGTGTCACAACGTCGGTCAGGGTGAAGGCAGCAATCTTGCTGTCCAGGTCGGCTTGGCAGAGACTGAGGTTCAAGTGTTCTGTGTCAAAATTACCAAGATTCTTGCAGGACAGCTTGGCCTTCATTAAGTGACTTTTTCTCTGGACATGCATTTTATTTAAGAATACCTGGTCCATCTGCATTTCATTGCACAGGATTTCAGACCCACAAGTTTGAAAGTTGAAACGAAATAAATGTTTAGTTGAGTTACTTAGAGGGGAGAAATGGAGCATGTCTCGGCATCAGCCTGTTGGGGTCTAATATTAAGATTTTACATGCCATAGGAGAGCAAGTTCCAGGGGTTTCCTATAGGATTTATACTCCCAAATCACACAGGTGCTTTCGAAAATCTGACCCTAAAGGAACTAACAACCCACCTCCCCCATTTTGGACACATTCTGCAGACTTTCAGGCTCAGCAGGAGGTATTGGAAAGATGCTACCAAAACTGGCAGGCTTGAAATGTAAGTTTTCTCTCTCAACTATTCAGCCAAGCATCTGACACACACAATGAAATCTCTTGCTTAACAAATTAAAAAATAATAGTGATTGATGCTATTTAACAGGACCTTTCATCTGAGATTCTTGCAGCACTTGACAGAAATTAAAGAGTTGAATGAAGTACAGTGAGCAAGACACAACGCATTAAGGCTATGTCTACTCTACACACCACTGGCAGCAGTGTGTAGGGTACACGGAACTACACACTGCAGTGAAAAGGTGGCCGGGGCCATACTGGGGGGTCTAGCTACATGTCAGTGAAAGGCTCTGCAAGGGGGAAGGCAGCAAAGAAAAGCGTCAGCTGGAGACTTTCTCTGTGATAAAGAAAGGACTCTTTCCCTGCTGCTTCTCCCCACCAGAGCCTTTCCCCACTGCTGGAGTCTTTTCCTGTGGTGGGGAAAGGGTCTGGCAATAGGGATGCAGCAGGACTTGACAGTGGTAAAAATATCAGTGTAGTTGGGGAGGCATGACTTGGGCAAGTAGAGAGCTATGTATGCAGGTACGTACCCACACTCATCAGGCACATTGTTACTCTGCTCGCCTAAGCTGGATCTCGCCATCTACACTGCTATTCACACCCACGTATGTCCTCTACATGCTGCTAAAAGAAGCATGCAGTGTAGATGTACCCTGAGAGAAGAGATGGGATAAATTAAAGGGCCTTGAAGGTCAGGACTAGATGTTTGATGTGGTGAAGAGGGGAGGTCAATGGAGGGACTGACTGTTCAAAGGGAGTGACATGACCAAAATGATGCGCTAGGACGATGATTTTGGCAGCAGCCTCTTGAATGGACCTGAAGAGAGCTGTAGCCGATACCAGTCAGGAGGCAGTTACAGTAGATTAGACGCAAATTGCTAAGGGCTTGGGCACAAGTTTCAGCAGCATGGGCAGAAGGAAAAGGCCAGATCTTGGAGATGGGTCCTGGATGCGAGTGTCCAAAGAGAGGGAAGAGTAAAAAATCATGCCCAGATTATTCTGGCTCTGTGTTGAGACATAGGGCATGATGGCTCCTGAGTGATTCTGCAGAACCTGGCTTAGGGTATTTATTGGGAAATTCCCCTTCAAGAGCCACAGTGATCCCTACAGGAAAAACAGTTCAGTGAACTTACTTTCTCAGATCCATGGTGACCTGAGAAGTGGCAAAGTAACGAACAAACAATTTTTTGTCTGGTAAGAATTGTTTTGGCATTTGAAAAGAAATTTCTATGTTACAGTGGATTTGTCTTGTCACATTTTTGAGGAATTACAGAAAAAGCAACTCTTTCTGTCACCTCTTTGGCCTGGAGTCCAAACCCTTCCAGAGAAATATGCTAATAGTGTCTGAGTTCAATAAATGATTACTCCTAATTAGCAAATTAATCTAAACAGGTGCTATTTATACACACAATAATCTTGGAGTTTTGAGGCTTGATTCTGATGCAGTATAGCCTAGTGGATAGAGCACTGGACTGGTACTCAGGAAATCTGGGTTCTACTACTGGCTCTGCTACTAGCCTCCTGGGTAACCTTGGTCAAGTCACGTCCCATCTCTGTGCCTCCATTTCCTCATCTGTAAAATGGAGCTAATGATACTACCCTTCTTTGGAAAGTGCTTTGAAATTAATGGATAAAAGTGCTATATATGAGGTAGGTGGTGTTATTCAACTCTTAAACCAATATAAATCAGAAGTAACTTTATTGAAGATAATGGAATTACACTTGGGCAAGAGTGATTTAAATGTGAGGAGAATCAAACCCTGGCTTTTGGCACATGAATAGTCATGTTGAAAGTTGTATTGTTACACAGCACAAGAGTGGGATGTAAATAACGTCCTTTCATTGGGGAAAGGGGAATGACAGCTGCCTGTGTTGAAGGGATGATGAGATGTGGAGTGATGTTGGGATTCTGTGTCAGAGATGGAAGGAGGACTTGGTGGTAGAATCCTTATGGGAAAGCTGTTAAGGGAGATCAGTCAACTGATATGACTTTGGCTTAGGACAAGTGTTATGTTAGATGGCTTTAAAGGGGAACTCTTCAGTCTGGGTGGAAAAAAGTGGTATTGCTTCCCACTTCCTGTACAGAAGGCACAGTACAAGGGATTTAAATACTTTCTGAGCAGGTCTGAATGTTTCAGCTCTTTCTTCTTCTTCTAGCTAGGCAGCACTCCTTCGGTTTTCCTCTCTGCAGAACAGACTAGTGGGGAAAATACTCAGGAAGAAAACTATAGCAAAAGGTCTCTCAGGAAAAGATAGGAATGGTTGCTGTACAACTTTAAAATGTCTATTGTGGCTGTTCCTGCTGGACTCCACTCCTGGTTGCTGTAGTTGTGGTGTCACTACTTTTGAGTGTTGAGGGTTGTCCATTGTCTTCTGAATATTTGAGGCGGGCAGCTATGCCATCACTGTGAGGGATGTTGGTGTGTAGGGAAGAGAGATTTATGATGTCAAGGATAGTATTCTGAGGGTGGCTGTTAATGCTGTGTGGAGTTTGTGGAGGAAGTCAGCTGTGTTCTGGAGTAAGCTGAGCCTTTGTGTGGTGAGTGGTTTGAGGATCATTTCTATGAGTCCTAATATTCCTTTAGTAACAGTGCTGTTGCCACATATTATGGGTCTGCCTGGGTTTCCTTGTTTGTGTATCTTGGGAAGCAATGCAGAAGGTCCCTAGGTTGTTTCATGGGGATGAGTTTGTAGAGATTCTCTTGGAGTTGTTTGGGGAGGGATTTGATGATATCCTTAAATTCCTGGATAAATTGTGCTGTGACGTCTTCTTTGTGTTCTTTATAGTAGGTGATATAGGACAGCTTTCAGCTGGCCTCATTAATGTAGTCCTCATCGTTGAGGACTATGACAGTTTCCCCCTTGATCTGCTGGTTTGATCACTATCTGGTTGGTAGATTTCAGGGAGTGTATCTATATAGCTGTCCTTTTGGTGGTAGAGAGACTGGTGGATGTGATGTTTAAGGATTTCAAAGTCAATTTTTTTTCAATGTAATGATCAAGAGTGTGGTTTTGTCTGCTCTGTGTTGTCCAGTCAGATGATTCTTTTTTCTAATAATTGTTGGTGGAGATGTGGTAATTGTGAGTGGTGTCACCATTTTTGTGAAAGAATTCTTCTATGGAGAACTAGATTCTACCTAAAGGAATTCTTTCATAAAATGATACCACTCCCAGTTATCCACCAAGGAGTCCATGGCTGAGGGGTGAGCTCGGTGGGAGAGTTTTAAAATATGCCCCTGCCATTTAGTGGGTGTGGAGATACTGCTGCTAGTGGACACCGGAGCACAATCTCACTCATAAAATACACTACATACCATAGATATTTTGCCCATTTCACCTTGTGGTCAGGGCAGTCCATGCTGTCCAAATATGGCAATGCAAAAATTACTTTGCTGGGCATGTCTACGTGATGAAAGTTAATTTTAGTAAATGTCATGCACAGGATGTGGGCAATGAACAAAATTTCAGGAGAGCTGTGACTTGTCCGTGACTTTTACTAAAATAACAGAGGGGAGAGGGCTGGAGGGAGAAAGGAATGACCGCTGGAGCCCTGTTGGGGGGGGGTGGGGGAATGAGACCCACAACCCCACTGTCACGGGGCTGGGGGGGGGCACAGCCCCAGCACCGGGCCCTGCCACAGCCATGGGGAGAGGCATATAGACCTATCTCCAGCTCCAGCCAGAGCTGCATGGGGTGTGGAGGTGTGACATTCCCCCCCTGCAATCTGGACTGGTGTGTTGCTATGTCACCCTGATCCCTCACTCCTGGGCCCTGACTTACTCTGCTTTGCTGTGTGAACCACTTACTCCTGGGTACGCCCACGCTTCGCATTCTGTGAGTAATCTGTCCCCAACATAGTGAAGGAGCGCTTCCGGCCAGGTAGGTAAATATTCAAACACACTCGCAGTTCATACAATCCCATAGATAAATGTACATGTCAAATATCAGTGTGTGTATTCCAAAGTCGTACTTAATTCTGCCCCTGTATACCAGGAACCTAAGTACTTTGGAAAAATGAGCTGTCAAGTTCATTTCTTGATACACTCTGCAGATAGGCCAACACCCTTCCTTCCTCTGTGCTAAACAATGAACTAGCCTGCTCTGATGAGTGAGGTAGTCTGGAATATAAGAGTAGAGGGGATGGGTGAAGATGTCTGTGTGTGCAAAGTGAAGCCGTTGGCTCACGGTGGGAGGAGGAAGAGGGTATGATCGGTGATTGTGCTGGGTTTTCCTCCTCAAAGTAGACTAGTGAATGTGTGAGAGGTGTCATTTCGGGGCGATGTATGGAAAATAAAACAAGCTGTGATTTCTTGGCAGCAGCAGTCAGAGATGGGATGGGGAGAGTCAAATATGAGGCTTGTCTGGGAGGAGGAAGTGGCATGATATTGGTGTATCTGTCTAAAAATGGTTCGATTGTCTGCTTGGGCCTGTGGACCATATGTGCTAGCTGGCAGTTTGTGAGAGTTTATAGCCCGTATTGGAAATATGTATAATATAGGACAGAAGGGTGAAGAGCATTTCTGGTAAACAATTTCAGGCTGGAAAGACGGGCAGAGGGAAGGCTATTTCTGGAATATGCAATATAATATTTACAGACATTCCTTTTTAAAAAGAGATTACGTGAACTATGAATGTATTTACTTGCCCTGAACTGGTGGTTTCCATACTTTTAATTGCTTAGGTTTTTAACTCTAATGTTCTTCAAGATAAATACATAGTAACAACTTGAATTGAAGGTGAATGAAATTCTTTGTTAAGGACAATACAGCCTATGTTCCATAGGCTGTATGTCTTTCCCTAGCACTGAGAACTCAGATCTCTGCTCTAGGTGGGAACCAGTCTGTCCCACTGCAATCCAGCTCGAGCATTAAAGTGAAACACCTGTTACTTCCTTCACACATTGGATTTTAGTCTTTGAATTTCCTCCTCACTCTCCATTTCCACTCTTGCTGCTGCTGTTTGAATGGGCTTTGTCTTTTCAATCTTTACTTCGGATGTAGACCTCATCCGTGCCCTATAGCAATACAATAAAATCACAGGCTTCAGTTAGAATGCAGCACGTCCCCGAAAATTCTTTGGTGGAGGAAAAAATGGAGTGGGGCTGGCAGCTATCTGTTAGCAAGCAAAACCGTGGAGTTAAGAGGCATGGTTTATTTAAAATAAGCAGTTAGAATTTTAAACTAGTATTTTAAGCTTGAACTAGAAATTGATCCGTAGTCAGAGACCACACAGCACTGGGGGAAAATGCCTTCTGTGTAAGAGCCTGCTTAGTAAACAGGCCTGACTGCTGTTTTTGAATGGTTTGATTGTGCAGTCCCATGTTAGGCACAAGGCAGCAATCACACCAGCTGGAAAAAGGCATGGCTAACTACTGAGATCCTGCCTCTAAAGGAAGGAGCACAGCCTGCTTGCCAAATGCAGATGATATGATTTTGCCAAATGGCAAATGATTTTATCCTCTTATAGGCATCTCAGCTAACTCTCATCCAGGCCTCGATTTTTCTATAGACAGATGCTGCATCATGCCTTCAAGGGCCAGAACTATGGAGCTAGGGACTGAAGATACCACAATCCATGCTGCCTCACTATCCGCCCCCAACAGCTCTCTGTACATCCTGATTGGGTGGTCTGTGGTAGACCCGTACCATCATATTGCCACTGGTTTTTTCCCTTGTCTCTTCACTCTGAGACTTTCAACTGGTCTGCCTCTCCTCTCCTTCTGGACCTCAGAACAAGTGCATACATTCTTGAAGTACAATGCAGCACCTCCTCTTTTTTTTTTTTTTTTTTTTCTCTCTGCATCTTGATTCACGTTTTTTTAAGTTTTCTATGCAACCCATAACAGCTAGAGACTTTAATTTTTTTAAAATGAGAGCTGAAGTTCTGGAAAGCAATATAGTAGCTTCAGAGAAGTGCTGGTGCAAACAGATAGGCGTGCACCAGCTGTTTCCAGGCCTTGCTTAAGGCTAAATAATTGTTCATTTTCCCCTGTAATCTGATCTTGGTGATAATTTAGGACAGAAAAAACATGAAGGAAAAAGTCCAGAATAAAATTAATGTGAAGCCTAATTTGGCCATAATTTGAGTGATGAATCAGGGATGTGAACGGAGGCAGCGTTAAGTAGTTAGTGTGAGAGGTGAGTAGCCATGCTTCACACTGACTAGCCAGAAGGAAAGCTACTTGTTAAATAAGAACGGCTATACAGGGTCAGACCAATGGTCCATGTAGCCCAGTATCCTGTCTTCCAACAGTGGCCAATGCCAGTTGCTTCAGAGGAAATGAACAGAACAGGGCAATCAAGTGGTCCATCCCCTGTTATCTAGTTCCAGAATCTGGCAGTCAGAGGTTTAGGGATACCCAGAGCATGGGATTGCATCCCTGATCCCTTTGGCTGTTAGCCATTGATGGACCTATCCTCCATGAATTTATCAAATTATTTTTTTAATCCATTTGTAGTTTTGGCCTTCACAGCATCCCCTAGCAAGGTGTTCCAAAGGTTGATTGTGCATTGTATGAAGAAGTACTTCCTTTTATTTGTTTTAAACCTGTTACCTATTAATATCACTGGGTGAGCCCTAGTTCTTGTGTTATGTGAAGAGATAAATAACACTTCCTTATGCATTTTCTCCGGACCATTCATGATTTTATAGATCTCTATCATATCCCCCCTTATTCATCTCTTTTTCAAGCTGAATACTTAAGTTTTTTTTAAACTCCCCTCATATAGAAGCTGTTCCATACCCTTAATCATTTTTGTTGCCCATCTCTGTATCTTTTCTATTTCTAATGCATCTTTTATGAGATGGGGCGACCAGTATGGTGTTCAGTATTCAAGGTGTGGGTGTACCATGGATTTATATAGTGACATTATGATATTTATTTTATTATCTATCTTTTTCCTAATGGTTTCTAACATTTTGTTAGCTTTTTTGACTGCCACTGCACACTGAGTGGATGTTTTTCAGAGAACTATACTCAATGTGTGATAATAGATAATGTAGACCCTATCATTTTGTATGTAGAGTTGGGATTGTTTTCCACTATGCATTACTTTGCATTTACCAACGCTGAAATTCATCTTCCATTTTGTTGCCCAGTCACTCAATTTTATAAGATCCCTTTGTAGCTCTTAGTTCAGGCCAAAGCTGACTGCAATCTTGAGTAATTTTGTATCATCTGCAAACTTTGTCACCTCACTATTTACCCCTTTTTCCAGATCATTTAGGAATATGTATAACAGCACAGGTCCCAGTACAGATCCCTGGGGGACTGTGCTATTTACATCTCTCCATTCTGAAAACTGACCATTTAATCCTGCCCTTTGTTTCCATCTTTTAACCAGTTACTGATCCAGGAGAGGGCCTTCCCTCTTATCCCATGACTGCTTACTTTGCTTCACAGCCTTTGGTGAGGGACCTTGTCAAATGCTTTCTGAAAGTCCAACTACCCTGTATCCACTAGATCATCCTTGTCCGCATGTTTGTTCACATGACCCCCTCAAAGAATTCTAATAGACTGGTAAGACATGATTTAACTTATGTTGACTCTTCCCCAACAAATCCTGTTAATCTGTGTCTAATAATTCTGGTCTTTAGTATAGATTCAACCAATTTGACAACTACTGAAGTTAGACTGACTGGCCTATCATTGCCAGGATCATCTCTGCAGACTTTTTAAAAAATTGATATCACATTAGCTATCCTCTAGTCATCTGGTACAGACACTGATGTAAGTGATAGATTACATAATGAAGTTAGTGGTTCTGTAATTTCATATCTTAGTTCTTTCAGAACTCATGGGTGAATACCATCTGGTCCTGGTGACTTATTACAATTTTATCAGTTGGATCCAAAACCTGCTCTACTGACATTTCAATCTGGGACAGTCCCTCAGATTTGTCCCCTAAAAAGAATGGCTGAGGTGTGGGAATCTCCCTCACATCCTCTGCGGTGAAGACTAATGCAAAATTCATTTAGTTTCTCCACAATAGCATTGTCTTCCCTGAGTGCTCCTTTAGCACCTTGATTATCCAGTGGCCCCACTGATTATTTGGGAAGCTTTCTGCATCTAATGTACTTACAAAAAAAATTGCTGTTATAGTTTTCTTTTGCTAGTTGCTCTTCAAATTCTTTTTTGGCCTGTCTAATTATACTTTTACATTTGACTTGCCAGAGTTTACACTCCTTTCTATTTTCCTCAATGGGATTTGACTTTCAATTTTTAAAGGATGCCTTTTTGCCTCTAACCACTTCTTTTACTCTGTTTAGCCTTGGTGGCATTTTTTGATCCCCTTACTATCTTTTTAATTTGTGGTATACATTTAATTTACCCTCTATTATGGTGTTTTTAGAAGTTTCCATTCAGCTTTCAGGCATTTCATTCTTGTGACTGTTCCTTTTAATTTTCATTTGACTAGCTTCCTTGTTTTTGTGTAGTTCCCATTTCTAAAGTTCAATGCTGCTGTGGTGGACTTCTTTGGTATTACCCCAACCCCCAAGGATGTTTAAATTTCATTTATATTCCGGTTGATATTACCGAGCAGTTCAGCTATATTTACCTCTTGGACCAGTTCCTGTGCTCCATTTAGGACTAACTAAAGAATTTTCTCCCCTTGTGGGTTCCAGGAATAGCTGGTCCAAGAAGCATTAATGGCATCTAGAAACTTTATTTCTGCATCCCATCCTGAGGTGACGTACCCAGTTGATATGTGGATAGTTGAAATCCCCCACTATTATTGTTTCATATTTTATAGCCTCTCTAATCTCCCTGAACATTTCAGTCATCATCACCATCACAGTCAGGGGGTCAGTAATATACTCCTACTGCTATACTCTTATTATTCAAGTGTTCAATTTCTATCCATAGAGAATCTATGGTACAGTTTGATTCATTTAAGATTTTTAGTATATTTGACTCTGTGCTTTCTTTCACATATAGTGTCACTCCTGCACCAGTGTGACTTATTCTGTCATTCCTAGAATCATAGAAGATATGGGTTGGAAGGGACCTCAGGAGGTTTAGTCCAACCCCTGCTCAAAGCAGGATCAACTCCAACTAAATCATCCCAGACAAGGCTTTGTCAAGCCACACCTTAAAAACCTCTAAGGATGGAGATTCCACCACCTCCCTAGGTAACCCATTCCAGTGCTTCACCAGCCTCCTAGTGAAAAAGGTTTTCCTAATATCCAACCTAGACCTCCCTTACTGCAACTTGAGACCATTGCTCCTTGTTCTGTCATCTGCCACCACTGAGAACAGCCTAGTTCCATCCTCCCTGCAACCCCCTTTCAGGTAGTTGATGACCATTATCAAATCCCCCCTCATTCTTCTCTTCTGCAGACTAAATAAGCCTAGTTTCCTCAGCCTCTCCTCATAAGTCATGTGCTCCAGCCCCCTAATCATTTTTGTTGCCCTCCGCTGGACTCTCTCCAATTTGTCCACATCCTTTCTGAAGGGGGAGGGAGGGCAAAACTGGACTCAATACTCCCAATGTGGTCTCACTAGTGCTGAAAAGAGGGGAACAATCACTTCCTGTATATTGTGTACGCTGGTATTACACTGTCCAATTGATTGTCATCATTCCACCAAGTTTCTGTGATGCTTCTTATATCAATGTTGTGGAATTCACCTTAAATTCAGTGCATTTGCACCAATCGAACTTCATTTTCCTCTTAGCAATCTTGTCCACCTTATTCCCTTAGTGACACCTCTGTCTCACAGCCTCATTTCCAAGATTACCCTGAGTAAGCAGTTTTATGTTCCCATTTCAACCTTTAAAAATTTAATCCTGATTTGTTTCATTGTGCCTTTATTTTATATATTTAATCATTCAAATAATACAAAAGAATACATCATGAAGCCAGCCTATGCTGTGTATGGATAGTGGCTAATAATTCCATGCACGTGAGGGATGGTTTAGGTTCAATTAACTCTTTTCTGCCATGCCATGCTACTTACCATCTCTGCTGGAAGAGGAGTCCCCCCAAAATGATAATGATCAGGAGGACAATAGGGATAACAACTGCTGAGAAAAGACACAAAGTTACATCTGTTAGCAGATGGTGGTATTGTCTGTAACATCAGAGTGATTACTATGGCTCTAAAGAAAATAGCAGTTTCCCCAAAGTAAATTTAGAGAAACAGGGGGTCAGGAAAGGGATAGGAACTCGTCTCCCGGCACTATAGAGAGAGAAAGCAAGAGCTAGCTGTACTGTTTAGTCAGCCTTTTAGTGGAGCTCACACAGAAGGGCCAGAGAGATCTTTATTAATAGCACTCACCCCTGCAGTTATGGCATGGCCATTGCAAAATAGCCGTGGGATACCAAGGCCTCTATCATGGGAAATCTTTACATGCTATTTACTCTGTTCATTCAATTTCATTCCATCACTCCTGCTTATGATGATACCCATAATATATAATAGTAGTACCTAGAGGCCCCAACTGAGCCCAGAACCCATTATGTTAGATCCTGTACATACACGTAGTAAAAGACTGTCCCCGTCCCAAACGGCTTACAATCAAGTTGCTCGGCTGGTGCAGCTTGGGTTTGACATATATGGATTTAAGTGTACTGGCTTCTTGGGGTGGGAGCTGCATCTTTCTCTGTGATCCTTTCAGGGCCAAGTTCACAGTCAGTTCTCAGCAAATTGATTTTTTTTTTTTTAATGGGCACTTTTGAAGTTCCGACCCTAAATAGCTTAAATGTTTGTGCTCCCTTTTACCACCCTGAACAATGGATGTCCTTCTCTGGGGTTTACATCCGTCACATGGTAGTAGGTGATTATTGTGTGGTGCAAAACGTTCCTTATTTCTGATTGCTTTATTGCTGATCCTTATGTCTGATTGCTACCTTAAGGGGAGTCACAAATTTAAAGGGGAAAAATGACCGTCCTAAAGCAGGGAGATCTACCACCCATGAACGAGCTGAGCCTGGTTGTACCTGTGACAGCAGGCTTCACTGATGAGACATGGGATGACACTGATGTATCTAAAAAGAGAGAGATTCCTGTTTAATTGTTGATTTACTGCTTCCAATGAGGACTGCTCATTCATAGGATCAGCACCATGCTGAGGTGGGCACTTGCATACATAGGTGGCACGCGTGTCTTCCATTTGGGGAGGCTTACACATGAGTGCCAGAAGCTCCCTAGAAGTGGGGGATCCACCAGCACCTGGGCTGTGGCCCTGCTCCCGAGGCCCCGCCCTCACTCCACCTCTTTCCATCCCCTCTCCACCCCCTCTCTCAAGCCCCCACTCCACCTGCTGCTTGTGCCTCTCTGCCGCTTCCCCCAAGGCCCACCCTGGCCTACCGCTTTCTCCTCTGCACCTCTTCCCCTAAGGCTCACTCGCTTGCTCTTCTCCATGGCGGACAGGAGCGAGCGGCAGGTGGGGGGAGGAAGGGAACGCCTAGGGGGAAGAGGCAGAGCGAAGGTGTGGCCTCAGGGGAAGAGTTCGAGTGAAGGGCGGGGCCTCAGTGTGAAGTGTGGGCAAGGCCACAGTCTAGGCGCCAGTGGGGTGCCCCCCCCCTCCACTTCTAGGGAGCTTCATTTCTGGCTAGGGTGACCAGATACCTATCCTATAAAATCAGGACCTGATATTCGGGGCTTTTTCCAATATAGGTGCCTATTATCCCACACCCCCTGTCCTGATTTTTCACATTTGCAATCAGGTCATCCTACTTCTGGCACTGCCAAGGGAGGCTGGCGGGCCTCCAAAGGGAGGTGATCCAAGCTGCATCTGTGGCATTTGCCTTCCTGCCTGGCCCGCCTTTTTTGGGGTGGCTTATACGTGCCGCCCAAGCTTGTGTATGAGAGCTCACTTTCAACACACACATGTTATAATTAGACTCATAGACTTTAAGGTCAGAAGGGACCATTATGATCATCTAATTTGACCTGCACAACGCAGGCCTCAGAAACTCACCCACCCACTCCTATAATAGACCCTGACCTATGACTGACATATTGAAGTCCTCCAATCATGGTTTAAAGATTTCAAGGTACAGAGAATCCACCAGCACGTGAGCTGTGCTCCATGCTGCAGAGGAAGGTGAAAAAACCCCAGGGCCTCTGCCAATCTTCCCTGAGGAATAAGTCCTTCCTGACCCCAAATATGGTGATCCGCTAAACCTTGAGCATGTGGGCAAAACTCATCAGACAGACACCAGGAAAGAATTCTCTGTATTAACTCAGAACTCACCCCATCTAACATCCCTTCACGGGCCATTGGCATATTTACCGCTGGTAGTCAAAGATCAGTTAATTGCCAGATTAACACGTCAGACCATCCCTTCCATGAATGTATCAAGCTCAGTTTTGAAGCCAGTTAGGTTTTTTACCTCCATGGTTCCCCCTGGAAGGCTATTCCAGAACTTCACTCCTCTGATGATTAGAAACCTACATCTAATTGCTGCGTTTGCTTTTTAAACAACCAATCCACACTTCCAGCTTGAGTGTGTGCCCAGTCTACTGCCTGCTATACAAGCCTGTGACGTAAGCTGTAGCAGCCCGTGAACTGGGATCTCACCAAGAGGCACAGTATTATTCCATGTGAGCTTTGAGAGGAAGGATGGTCCTGCTTTTAGGTCTCTGGCTTAGCAGTTAGGTGACCGAGGTTCAGTTCCCTGTTCTACTGACTACTTCCTGTGTGATTTTTTTAGGCAAGTTACTGAGGTCTAGATTCATAAAGGTACTTAGACGCCTAACTTCCACAGGAATCCATTCTAGAGATGGGCCTTAACATCTTTGCCTCCAATCCCCATTTGTAAAAGATGGATAATAGCACTGCCCTGCCTCACAAGGGTGTCGTGGGGATAAATACATGACAGATTGTGAGGTGCTTAGATACTATGGGGAGAGGAGACATACAAAGACCTTATACAGATATGCCTACAGGCCGCTGATATCCCTAAATCCCCTCTACTATAAGGGGAGCCTAGAGGAGACCTCATTTTCTGAAGCTTTCACATGAGTGATCTAGTTCCAGTATATGTGGGGATGGAGGATATTCTCTGAGAAGCGACAGTTAATGTGCTGGATAGGAAGGCTTTGGAGACCTCATCTATGATCAGGAGACTTTTTTTTCTTTATCTGCCAGTAGCATGTCTGCTGCACAAAGAGGAGAAACTGGGTCTGTACAAGGGTCAGGCATAATCTAGCCCCACACTGATCTTTGTTTTGGTAACCATGTGCCTAGTGACATGACTAATGGGATGCAGGAAACCCCGACACCAGACTGCAGCATGGCATTCTCTCTTCCCTCCCCCATGGGTGCTTTCCACATCCTGTCTGAAGCTCTGAAGATTCCCCGTGACCCCCCCCATTGTTCCCTGAGGCACCGAGTCACCGCCAGTTGGAGATGGTTGGCACCCGCACAAAGGGAGATGAATCGGAGCTGGGGCTAACGTTTCATTCATCGGGGGCTAGTCAATGGCAGGGCACCCCGTCGTACCTGTTACTGGAATCGGTTGTAGCGTCTCTTCTCCACTCTTGCTGTCATTCGTGCATTGCAGATGTAGCTTTGTCCAGGAGACAGTCCCACCATCATCCTTACATATGCTGATATCGGAGGTTGGGGGTCGAGCATCATAACCGCTCAGACACTTGTAATGTAGTTCCTGCCCCACGGCATACCATATCGTCTTAAGTCTGGTATGTTCTATGGACCTGGGCATCCCACAATAACCTGTGAAATCCAAAGGAGGCGGATAGGTAACTAGGGACTATTTTTACCCCACTGCGGCTATTATCACATCAATGAGATTTGCAATGGCACAGAATGTGCCTGGGTGGAGAAAAATCTGTCTCTCCCAAGTCTTTGGGGCAATATAAAAAGTACTGTCATTTGATCAGAGTAACAACTGCTCCGAGCAAGTGGGTTTTGTGACAGCTGTGTCTGAATCAAAGATGACAAAATCTAATTCAAAACATTAAAGGGTTGGATTTTGAAAACAGTCATTGTTGGCCTTTTTCTGCTCCCATGGAAGTCAATAGGAGTAATGTTACTGTAATTAATACTGGGTACCTGCGGTGTCCGATGGCATTATGGTAACTGGATTCCCAGCTGCACTGCTGTGTGTTCTTCTTTTTGACTGCTGTGACGTAGCTCTGGTGTCCACTATGGAGAAAATTTAAGCTTAGTGGGTTTTTTCTGCAATAGAAGTTGATATTCTGTAGAATCATAAATGGAAAAGCCTCATTTGATTGCCTAGACCAACCTGTGCCAGTTCCTTACAGCACATAATCTGCCCCCCATAATTCAGAGTATTCCATATATGCCTGTTGTGGGGTTCTCAGGCCTTCCTCTGAAGCATCTGGGTCTGGCCTCTCTCAGACAGGTGGTTACTGGACTAAATGGACTATTGGTCTGATCCAGTCTGGGAATTCCTATGTTCTGGGGGTGGGGAGCCTAGTTTCAAAAGTCACAAGTGAGAGGGTTTCCACTACCTCCCTAAGGAGACTGTTCCACAGCCCAGTACTTTATATCTCCCTGCCAGGAAACTTTCCTCATCAATATCCCTCATTTTCCCATTCTTAGTTTGAAGATAATTGTTTCCTTACTTGGTGTGTCCACGTATTGGTTAATGGTGCATAATGGCATTGGGTATACCAAAAGAGTATGTGGCACCCAGGTGGCTTTGCTCTACAAGGCTGTGATTTACCTGACCAGAGATGACATCCCTAAATCCATGTCCCATCCAAAGTACATTGTCACAGGACAAATTCAGCCCTGATGTAGCTCAGTTTAAGTCAATAGAGGTGCCCCCGTACTCTCACTAGAGCAGCATGTGGCTGAGCATGTACGATTGGCTCCACTGTCTGTCCACGGATGTCTGAGTGTACGTAACGACAGCCAGAGATCTCAGCGGAGCATCAAGCATTTTGTGAAGCATAGGATCCAAGCAAAGAAGACCGGAATTATGGGTGTGCCCGAGGGGAAAGAGAGACCGAGACGTGTTCCCGCCATCGAATCAGACTGAAATAATTTAAAATCGCTTTTGCAGCTGCATCCAGTCAGAGGGAGTTTCCTCTTTGTTGAAGAAAAATGAGCCGGTGATGAGGGCACGAGGGTGTTGGAGGGAGACGTGACCAAGGAAACCCTTGTCATATCTCCCTCCAACATGTTGCCTCATTGCTAGTGGACCCATGGAACTAGAAAAAATGAACATGCAAACCCTATGCTAAGTAGATCAGGAGGTAAAAAGGCTCTACTGTGGTTGGAAGAGACTAAACCACAGAGACAGCAGTGAGAGCTGTGAGAAGAGCATAAGCAAACAGCAAGTCCTTCCCCCACTGGTCAAACTATGGTAGGCAGCCAGTGAGGTTTGTGTTTGATTTTTACGGTTTTAGTTGTACAAGCTCCTTAGGGCAGGAACTGCCTCTTTCTCTGTGATCCATAAAGGCCTGAGTTTGCTGTCATCCCTCCATTAGGAAATTTTCCCTGCTATCCTGCTTGTTGATTCTAGACCTGGGCTTGAGCAAAAGAGCCACTCCAGTATGAGGAGGGTTAACATCATATAAACACCTAGATAAATAAAGAGCGGTTTGGATTCCGATTCGGATTCAACTTTTTCCAAAGTTCAAAGCTGGAGTTGTGGTCTGGGCCCATCTGTTTTGTTCTTGACAGAAGCTCTGTCCTCTGACGGGTACCATATGTCTTTTATTGCGTGTCTCCACTCTTTCTATTCCCTCAACTTGCAGTGTGGCTCTAAACTGGTCAGTTCTACTTTTGGTTAGAGTCTGTTTTTTACTTTCCTTTTTTTATGCAGTAGCTCAACCCTGTCCTGTTTGGAAATGTTATGAACTAGTAATAACAAATGGAACCCTTTTGTTTTAATATCATTGTTCACACTTCTATTTATATTCGGTTTTGCATTGTCAGTGGGAATCAATACCTGGTGAGGGAGAGGGGGATATTGCCTGGGAGAAGTAAGAACACAAAATATAATTCATTACAACAATATTGTGTTGCCGCTATACCAGCTAAATCAATTGAAAATTGCCTATAGGACATGTGCTTAGACCTAGCAGGAAGGAAGGTAATTACTTACCTTGACATACAGAAGTTTTTGTGGTCCAGTGAATAACCCCAGTATCATTAGTACATTCAATCAAACCCCTCTCTCCAACTTTCCTTGTGTAGCCATCTTCACACTCGTAACGCATCTTGCTGCCCACCAAGATCCTGTCAATGATAATCTCAGCAAACTCAATGTTGTGTGGGGCACAGCACTTACCTGCAAAGAGAAAGAAGGTGCATTAGAGTAACGGTCCATGGCTAGAGAACTTTGAATAACTTTGCTTTTAGACAACTAGAGAACAATGATGGCCATAAAGGGCACTAGAATCATAGAAGATGAGGGCTGGAAGGGACCTCAGGGGGTCATCTAGTCCAACCCCCTGCTCAAAGCAGGACCACCCCCAACTAAATCAGCCCAGCCAGGGCCTTAAGCCTCACCTTAAAAACCCCTAAGGATGAAGATTTCACTGCCTCCATCCTAGGATTCCACCATCCTAGTGAAAGTTTTTCCTAATATCCAACCTAGACCTCCCCCACTGCAACCTGAGACCACTGATCCTAGTTCTGTCATCTACTACCTCTGAGAACGGCCTAGCCCCATCCTCCCTGGAACTGCCTTTCAGGTAGTTAAAGGCTGCTATCAAATCCCTCTTCATTCTTCTCTTCTGCAGACTGAACAAGCCTAGTTCCCTCAGCCTCTCCTCACAAGTCATTTTCTCTAGCCCCCTAATCATTTTTGTTGCCCTCCACTGGACTCTCTCCAACTTCTCCACATCCTTTCTGTAGTGGGGGGGCCCAAAACTGGACACTGTACTCCCAATGAGGCCTCACCAGTGCTGAATAGATTCTATTCTGTGATTTAGTTCCATTACTGCAAATGGGGAGTCAGAGGTTTGTATATCTCCCCCCATTCCTGTGCATTATTCCTAGGTTCTGCCATCTCATAGGTGGTTTGCAAACTGAAAGAATCACTGTTCATAGATCCTGCCCGGAGGTAAATTAACGACCTGGGTCCTCATCCTGCTCTCAGTCACACTGAGATAAATCAGGAGCTCCATAGAAGTGGCTAAGGGAGATGAAATCCCAGTCCGGATAGAAAGCAGCCCTAGGAAAATCCAGTCCAAGCTGCCAATAAGACCATGTTCTCCTTTAGATAACTGTCTCCAGGCTACAGGAAATCATAAGTCCCCAGAACGGATGGAAAATGACACCCAGGATATCTGTTCCAGATCAGCAGGGGCTTCCTTTAATGGTCTCTCCACTTTTAACTGAGTGACTGGTGGAGCTGCCTCTTGGGATGGGGCCTTAATACACCAGGTAGCGCCGCTAGATCAGCTTCTAGCAATTGTGGGTTGCAACCCAAAACTGTCAAAGGGTCCTGTGGCCGACTGGGCTCGGCTCCCCTTGATTCAGGGCACTGTGACCTGGTGCACGGGGTTGCAGCACCGCTCAGGTTTGGCACAGCCCTACACCCATCATGATGATGGAGCAAACTGGGTCAGTTGCATTGTGATCCCATGTGGCAGGTTGCTGGGGCAAACTTAAGCAGAGCACCCTCAGAGTAGGGAGTCAAGCCCAGTCGAGCCCCGGACAGGCGCTGTGAGGGAGCAGTTAGTGCCATGATCTGTGGTAAGTACCAGCTCCCCGATGTACCTTCTGCCTACAGCCAGGTGACTCGCCCTCTGTCATACCAGCTATCCTAACCCCCAAACTCCCAGATCTTTCCCTACTGCACCCTCACTTCCAACTCCTTCCTCCAAGTTCCCCACTTTGCCTCCAGGACCCCAAAACTTCCCGACTCCTTTACCCTGTGCCTCCAATTGGCCATGCGTGGAAGCTGTTTTTTGGGGAGCTATCGGTTCACTGGCCTCCCTCGGACTCCTTTGTCCGCACATCCCTGTGCCCCATCAATTCCTTCCTCAGCCCCCCAGAACTCCCAGTTCCTTCCTCACTATATCCCTCAGGCTACCCAATATCCCCACTTTACCTCCAGGCCCATAAATCCCCACCCACCCCTTACCCTCTGCTCTCCATGAATTGTGGGAGAGACAGGGTGTTTTTCGGGTGTCTCTCAGCTCACTGCTGGTGGGGGGGGGGGGTTCCCCAGCTGTCCCCTGATAAACCACTGGCAGAGTGGGGGGGGCACACAGGTGTGGGGGGCCATCTTGGGAATTTTCTGAGTTGCGACAGGCCATCAAGACTTACAGATGATCCCTGAGCCCCAAAAGGTTGAGAACCACTTGTCTAATTTATTTTAGTGTAGTATCTAAGCTCCAAAACAGCGATTAAAATACTCCACAAATACTTGCTAATAGCTGACAATGAAGCTCTGGGGTGTTTTTGCAAAGTGTTCTCAGAAAGACACTCTGAAAATCCTGCTTTTGAGAAGAGTTCTCAAGTGCCTGAGTGGGTCTTGGCTTACCCTGAGAAGCCAATCATGCCCCCTCGTCCATAAACACAGAGGGACCAATGCCTATGGAATCAGGACTGTTTGGCTGGGTAGAGGGTGCGGGAGAATTTGGCTTGCCACGGAGGAAGTGTGCACTATTTGTGTGCTGCAGAGTTCTGCTCTTGGTTGCACCCTGCACACCAATACACAGGGGTCAGAGGCCCTGATGCTATGCAGTTTCCTCCCACCTCATCACACACGGGTTGTATTAGGGCTGCGATAACTACCGCAGATTAGACGTTCCATTGGCTTCAGTGAAGGATTCTTTCCACAGAGTTACTTAGTGCCCTGCTTTGCGACTTGGTGTTGGACGCTGGGCTAAGGATTTGAGTTCAAACTGTTCATTGTCGTTTTTTTTTAAATATACTGAACCCTGCGCTGAGTTGTGCCTGGGTATTTTTGAAGCCATTGATAAGGAGAGAAGCTTCCAAAGAAATGGCTGTGTTTGAATTAGTCTGGCTTTAGCTTCCAGCCATTGGTTCTCGCTATGCCTGTTGAATCTAGTGGAGAAAGGCTTTTTGCACCCAGTATGTCCTCCCTGTGGAAGTACTTGTACACCATAAGCAAGTCACCAATCTCTCTGACAGAGATCATTTACCAGGATCCAGACAGAGGGTAAGATCCACTTGCAGCTGGAAATCCACCCCAATATTCCCTTCAATTTGGGGGCAGAATTCTTAGAAGGGGCTTCCAGGGCACACCGGTAATCCTTTCCAACACACCGCTGAGCCAGTATGGGATGACTTGTTTGCTGATTTATTTTTTTTCCCCTTCAGAGTCTAGGGCAGTCAAATCAGCACTAAATTAATTTAAAACATCTTTAAACTGCATAATGTACAAACCTCAAAGCCCTATATCAACAAAAAGCCCTTGTCACTGAAAGGACAAAACTTTCTCTATTCTGGATTTTTAATTTCTTCCTCAAGGGTATTCTAATGTTTGGGGTGATGAAAAGCCAATAGCTCACAACAGTTTCTTGTGATGACATAGATTGGAGTCCATGATGCACAGTGAGAAGAGTTTTGTATTCAAATATCACTTCAAAGATAAGTGCAGCCGGAGGAAAGAGAGAGGCAGGTGTGGAGAATTACCCTCGAGTCTCACCTGAGCCCCAGAATAGGTACATAAATGGCGATTGCTGTCCGGCCAAACTTTTGAACATTTTGGCCTTATATTATTTTTACTTTTAAAAAGATCTCCAAGGCTTTTTTTTTTTTTAACCTCCAAGGCTGATAGCTGCTGCCGTTCTCCTCATCAGTGAGATTATTAGCAGCACAGACTTCTGCAAGAGGAGGAGGGGATATCAGGAGAATCCTGATCCTGGGAATTTTGTCATTGACTTCAGTCGATCCAGGATTTCACCCATAGTCTTTAATCCATCAGGAAAGAAATCTTCCTTGCAATCATTGATTCTCAGCCCTGTTTACTCCCCCTCCCCACTAGTAAGGGTAATGCTGCTGGATGAATTTCAGAGCCCAGTTAGAAGGGGTTGGTTCAACTCTCTCTCGTTTACTCAGAGAGAAGCAATGCAGGAGACCCAAGGTTGCATGGTGGCTGGGAATGGCTACTGGGAATAGTTGGGTGGCCTTATGGCTGCCCCCTGCTGGCTGGGCTCAGATAATGCCTCCTGGTTCTGCCTAGTAGCAGCCCAGTGTGAAATGCCAATAACATTACCTCAGTATATGGGAGTATTCATGACCAGTTTCTTTGTGGTGGGTCCCAAATATGAGGGTCAAAAACACTAAAATTAATTTAAAATATTCTGGGTCATTTTTCCACTTCCTGAGATGTTTCTTATATAACCACGATCGATTCCGAAATTATTTTTCAAAGTTCATGTTTTGACACCTGTAAATGCCGATAGTTAAAAGGCAATTATGTATCAGGAACAATTTCTAATATTCTGTTAAGTATTTTATTTTCTTAATGAAATTAAATAAAAATATATTTTAGAGTTTAACTTGATGTCTGCATCAGTCCGTGCCTCCCTAATTGTATGGTGTAACACTGAAAAATCACTGAGCTGTATAATAATTACAAGAGACACTAAACAGAACAATAAAAAACGAAGAGATTCACAGTTAAGTCCCAACACACAGAACAACAACCCATCAGTAACAGCTTAGAGTGAGAAAGTGAAGATTGCAAACCTAAAAATAATTCATTCAGAAAACAATGACTGTTATGACATTAGCAAATGACATCGAAATGTAATTCTCAGTCATCTAGGATTAATTAAGAATGGGTCATTTTAATGGGAGTAGGGAGACAGGATCAGACTCCGCTATTGGCCTAATATTAGATGAATGCCTTCCCAAACGAGGTTCAGGAATTCTTTGCTCCAGGTCCCTGAATCTTGAGAAACTCAAACACGGGATGCAGGAGTTGGAGGGCTAGCTTACTTAGGCTTGGTCTAAAGGCTGGTTCACACTGACCGCGCAATTCAGCGGCAGTCGACGGGAGTTACGCAAACTACGCAGAGTAGTGTGCGTAACTGATGTCGACGGCTGAACTTCCCTTCTGCACGCTGTTCACACTGCGCTGAGCCGACGGGAACAGCGTTCCCGTCGACTCAGCGCTACGCTACTTGAGGGGGTGGACCTACTCAGTCGACTTCCTGATCAATTGAGCGGGTCTCACTGACCGCTCAATCGATCCTGAAAGATCGATCTGGCGGCGGCGATTTTGCCACCGTCAGTGTAAACACAGTCTATGTGATTTGGCGGCAGTCAACGAGAGTTACGCGAACTGCACAGAGAAATTGCGTAACTCCCGTCAACTGCTGTGGTTCCCTTCTGTGTGCCATCTTCACTGCACTGCACCACTTGACGGGAACCATGTTCCCGTCGATGAAGCACTACACCACTTGACGGGGTGGATTAACAGTGTCGACTTCTGGATCGACTGAGTGGGTCTTCACTGACCACTCAGTCAATCCAGATAAGTTGATCTGACGGCAGTGACTTTGCTGCCATCAGTGTAGACGTAGCCTTAGTACGGAGTGCTGTGTTAGGAAGAGCAAGTGATTAATTGATGTATCCATTAGAGAGGTAAACTGCCAAGGAGAGGGGGCAATCTGTAGTCAGAGGGTCTCTGGTAGATGTAAAAAGAGAGAGAAAAGACAAACATTGTGGTCAGTGGCTCTTTATCTCTAATATTCATCGCCGGTTGCTATTATGAGACCTCTACTCACCACCTCCTCTCATTTCCTGTGACAAGACACAATAATGCAACCACCTGCCCCTCAAAGGACAAGGGTTAGAAAAGCCTCAAACTCCAGACAGCCCTTCATCTTTCATTCTCCTTGCCTTCTACCCCTTGCTCCCAAAATGTCACCTCCGTGTAGATAATCATAGTCTTGCTCGCATAATCCCCAGCCATGGAAATCAGTGATTTCTAAACCCAGTGCTACGTCGTTCTCCAAGTTCTTCTTTTCTTTCACTGTCACTTACTGTTGTCTTGCTTTGTTCTTTTTCTCCCCTCTTTACTCTCCTACTTTAGTGAAAGCTGAGGGTGAGTGAATACACAGGAGAAAAGGTAGGAAGAAGGCCAAAAGATCCACTGCGCACAAATGATCTGAGCGGTTTAAACATCTTCAATCCACCTACATCTCTACATTGTCAAAGGATTTGCCCTGTGCAACTGAGCAGCAGACTGTGGCTTCTAGAGGAGATGCTGTACCCGAAATAGTTAACCACATGCTTTACCACAGACTGTCGGTGATTACAATTAAAGGGTTATCAGATTAGAAACATTTCGTGAGCATGTACTCTCACTTTCCCTTAAAGCTAAAAGCACGTTTCCCTCCAGACTTCAAATGCCTCTTTGAAGCAGCTGGCAGATCTGAATCTCACCAAACAGCATTCCAACCTACATCTCTTTAGGTTCTTAAGAAAAACCCACAAGATTTAACCTACTCATTGTAAAGGGCAACTGCTTGTTAGCTGGCAAGCAGATAAGATGCTTTGGGTTCTGCTGAGCTGCTGTGCAAAAATATGACACTTAAGTGATTGTGGACAACACCTCCGCCCGCTCTGCCGCTCAGACCCATAGTGTGGGTGTCATCTTCAATTTGGCTCTCTCTCTCTCTCTGGATTCTCACAGCCAGGCTGTGTCCAGATCTTGCTGGGTCTACTTGTATAACATCTCTAGGATCCAACCTTTCTTCTCCATCCACGCAGCTAAAACTTTCATCCAGACTTTCAGCAGCTCATATCCTCTTTTCTCTGACCTTGACATGCAGTCTTACCCCACTCATATCCATTCAGAATGGTGCTGCAAGGATCATTTTCCTAGCTCATCCCTTTGACTATATCTCCCTTTTCTTTGCTTCCGTCCATCTCACCCATTTCCATTGCATCAGACATAAACTACTTATCTTCACTCTCATAACCCTTCATGATTTATCCCCATGCTATCTATCATCTCCATAAAAACATATAAGACAAGCAATATCAGCTCAGATCAATGGTCCATTTAGCCCAGTATTTTGTCTTCTGACAGTGGCCAGTGCCAGGTGCTGCAGAGAGAATGAACCAAACAGTGCGCATTTGAGTAATCCATCCCCTATTGCCCAGTCCCATTTTCAGACACTTAGAGGTTTATAGAATCATAGAAGATTAGAACTGAAATGGACCTCCCTGGAACCCCCTTTCAGGTAGTTAAAGGCTGCTATCAAATCCCCCCCCCCTCATTCTTCTCTTTTGCAGACTAAACAAGCCTAGTTAGAATCATAGAATCATAGAATATTAGAGTTGGAAGGGACCTCAGGAGGTCATCTAGTCCAACCCCTGCTCAAAGCAGGACTAACCTCTGCTATATCATCCCAACCAGGGCTTTGTCAAGCCGCAGCTTAAAAACCTCTAAGGATGGAGATTCCACCACCTCCCTAGGTAACCCATTCCAGTGCTTCACCACCCTCCTAGTAAAAAACGTTTTCCTAATGTCCAACCTAGACCTCCCCCACTGCAACTTGAGACCGTTGCTCCTTGTTCTGTCATCTGCCACCACCGAGAACAGCCTAGCCCCATCCTCCCTGGAACCGCCTTTCAGGTAGTTAAAGGCCGCTATCAAATCCCCCCTCACTCTTCTCTTTTGCAGACTAAACAAGCCCAGTTCCCTCAGCCTCTCCTCATAAGTCCTGTGCTCCAGCCCCCTAATCATTTTTGTTGCCCTCCGCTGGACTCTCTCCAACTTGTCCACATCCTTTTTGTATTGGGGGGCCCAAAACTGGACACAATATTCTAAATGCGGCCTCACCAATGCCGAATAGAGGGGAATAATCACTTCCCGTGACCTGCTAGCAATGCCCCTCCTAATGCAGCCCAATATGCCATTGGCCTTCTTGCCAACCAGGGCACACTGCTGACTCATATCCAGCTTTTTATCCACTGTTACCCCCAGGTCCTTTTCTGCAGAGCTGCTGCCCAGCTCGTCGGTCCCCAGTCTATAGCTGTGCATGGGATTCTTTCTTCCTAAGTGGAGGACTCTGCACTTTTCTTTGTTGAACCTCATTAGATTTCTTTTGGCCCAATCCTCCAGTTTGTTTAGGTCACTCTGTATCCTATCCCTACCTTGCAGGGTATCTACCACTCCCCCCAGCTTAGTGTCGTCCGCAAACTTGCTGAGGGTGCAATCTACCCCATCCTCCAGATCATTAATAAAGATGTTGAATAAAACCGGCCCCAGGACCGACCCCTGGGGAACTCCGCTTGTGACCGGTTGCCAGCTAGACATGGAGCCATTGATCACTACTCGTTGAGCCCTATGCTCTAGCCAGTTCACTATCCATTTTATAGTCCATTCATCCAACCCATACTTCTTTAACTTGCTGATAAGAATACTGTGAGAAACCGTATCAAAAGCTTTGCTAAAGTCAAGGTATATCACATCCACCGCCTTCCCCACATCCACAGAGCCAGTCACCTCATCATAGAAAGCAATCAGGTTGGTCAGGCATGACTTTCCCTTGGTGAATCCGTGTTGACTGTTCCTGATCACCTTCCTCTCTTCCAAGTGCCTTAAAATGGATTGCTTAAGGACCTGCTCCATGATCTTTCCAGGGATTGAGGTGAGGCTGACCGGTCTGTAGTTCCCCGGATCCTCTTTCCTCCCTTTTTTGAAGATGGGCACTATATTTGCTTTTTTCCAGTCCTCAGGGACCTCCCCCTGTTGCCACGAGCTTTCAAAGATAATAGCCAATGGCTCTGAAATCACCTCAGCCAACTCCCTCAGCACCCTCGGGTGCATTGCATCCGGCCCCATGGACTTGTGAATGTCCAATCCTTCTAAATAGTCTTGAACCTATTCCTTCAGCACTGCGGGATGTTTGCCTCCTTCCCATTCTGTGCCACCCAGTACAGCAGTCTGGGAGCTGATCTTGTCTGTGAAGACAGAGGCAAAAAAGGCATTGAGTACCTCAGCTTTCTCCACATCCTCCGTCACTAGGTCGCCTCCCTCTTTCTTTAAGGGGCCTACACTTTCCCGAATCTTCCTCTTGTTGGCAACATGCCTGTAGAAACCCTTTTTGTTCCCCTTCACGTCCCTTGCTAGCTGCAACTCCAATTGCGCTTTGGCCTTCCTCATTTCATTCCTGCACGTTCGAGCAGTGTTTATATAATCCTCCCTAGTCATCTGACCAAGCTTCCACTTCTTGTAAGCTTCTTTTTTGCGTTTAAGTTCGCCAAAGACTTCTTTGTTAAGCCAAGCTGGACGCCTACCATATTTGCTATTCTTTCTGCACATCGGGATGGTTTGCTCTTGTGCTCTCAATAAGGTCTCCTTAAAATACAGCCAGCTCTCTTGGGTTCCTTTCCCCCTCATATTAGCCTCCCAGGGAATCCTGCCCATCAGTTTCCTGAGGGAATCAAAGTCCGCTTTTCTGAAGTCCATGGTCCGTATCCTGCTGTTCCCCTTTCTTCCTTTCATCAGGATCCTGAACTCGACCATCTCATGGTCACTGCTGCCTAGGTTGCCACCCACTTCTACTTCCCCTACCAAATCTTCCCTGTTTGTGAGCAGCAGGTCAAGAGAAGCACGGCCCCTAGTTCCCTCAGCCTCTCCTCACAAGTCATTTTCTCTAGCCCCCTAATCATTTTTGTTGCCCTCCACTGGACTCTCTCCAACTTGTCCACATCCTTTTGTAGTGGGGGGCCCAAAACTGGACACAATACTCCAAATGCAGCTTCACCGATGCCGAATAGAGGGGAATAATCACTTCCCTCAATCTGCTGGCAATGCTCCTCCTAATGCAGCCCAATATGCAATTAGCCTTCTTGGCAACCAGGGCACACTGCTGACTCATATCCAGCTTCTTATCCACTGTAGTCCCCAGGTCCTTTTCTGCAGAACTGCTGCCTAGCCTGTCAGTCCCCAGTCAGTAGCGGGGCATGGGATTCTTCCGTTCTAAGTGCAGGACTCTGCACTTGTCCTTGTTGAACCTCATCAGATTTCTTTTGGCCCAATCCTCCAATTTGTCTAGGTCACTCTGTATCCTAACCCTACCTTCCAGGGTAACTACCACTCCCCTTAGCTTAGTGTCATCCGCAAACTTGCTGAGGGTGCAATCCACCCAATCCTCCAGATCATTAATGAAGATGTTGAACAAAACCGGCCTCCAGCCCAACCCTGGGAGCACTACGCTTGTTACTGGCTGCCAGCTAGACATCGAGCCATTGATCACTATCTGTTGAGCCTGATGATCTAGCCAGCTCTCTATCCATTTTATAGTCCATTCATTTAACCCATACTTCTTTAACTTGCTGTTAAGAATACTGTGGGAGACTATATCAAAAACTTTGCTAAAGTCAAGATATATCACATCCACAGCTTTCCCCACATCCACAGAGCCAGTCACCTCTTCATAGAAGGAAATCAGGTTGGTCAGGGATGATTTGCCCTTTGGTGAATCTATGTTGACTGTTCCTGATCACCTTCCTCTCTTCCAAGTGCCTTAAAATGGATTCCTTGGGGATCTGCTCCATGATCTTTTCAGAGATTTAGGTGAGTCTGTAGGTCCCTGGATCCTCTTTCTTCCCTTTCTTGAAGATGACCACTATACTTGCATTTTTCCCATCATCAGGGACCTCCCCCAATTGACACGAGCTTTCAAAGATAATAGCCAATGGCTTGAAATCACATCAGCCAACTCCCTCAGCACCCTCGGTTGCATTGCATCTGGTCCCATGGACTTGTTTATGTCCAGTCTTTCTAAATAGTCCTGAACCTGTTCCTTCAGCACTGAGGGATGTTCAACTCCTCCCCCATTCTGTGCCGCCCAGTGCAGTAGTCTGGGAGCTTACCTGGTCTGTGAAGACAGGGGCAAAAAAGGCATTGAGTACCTCAGCTTTCTCCACATCCTCTGTCACTAATTGCCTCCCCCATTCTGTAAGGGGCCAACACTTTCCCTAATCTTCCTCTTATTGGTAACATACCTGTAGAAACCCTTCTTGTTCCCCTTCGCATCCCTTGCTAGGAGCAACTCCAATTTTGCTTTGGCCTTCCCGATTTCATTCCAGCATGTTCAACCAGTATTTTTATAATCCTCCCTAGTCATCTGACCAAGCTTCCACTTCTTGTAAGCTTCTTTTTTGTGTTTAAGCTCACCAAAGACTTCTTTGTTAAGCCAAGCTGGGCGCCTACAATATTTGCTATTCTTTCTGCACGTTGGGATGGTGTGGACACCTGGAGCATGGGGTTGCATCCCTGACCATTCAGGCTAATAGCCATTGATAGACTTATCCTCCATGAACTTATCTAATTCTTTTTTTTAACCCAGTTATACCTTTTGGCCTTCACAGTATCTGATGACAGTGTTCCATAGGTTGACTGTGTGTTTTGTGAAGAAGTACTTTGTTTGGTTTGTTTTAAACCTGCTTCCTACTAATTTCATCGGGTGACCCTTGGTTCTTACGTTATGTGAAGGGGTAAATATAAATTTCCTTATTCACTTTCGCCATACTATTTATGATTTTATAGGCTGCTATCATGTTTCCCTTTTGTCATCTTTTCTAAGATGAACAGTTCGTCTTTTTAATCTCTCCTTATATGAAAGCTGTTCCATACCCCTAATCATTTCTGTACCTTTTCCAAGTCTAATATATCTTCTTTAAGATGAGGCGACCAAAACTGCATGTAGTATTCAAGGTGAGTGTACCATGAATTTATATAGTGGCATTATATTTTCTGTTTTATCTATCCCTTTCCTGATGGTTCCTAACATTCTGTTAGCTTTTTTGACTGCCACTGCACATTGAGCAGGTGTTTTCAGAGAACTATCCACGATGAGCCCAAGATCTCTTTCTTTGGTGATTAAAAGCCAGTTTGGATGCCATCGGTTTGTATATACAGTTGGGATTATGTTTTCCAATGTGCATTACTTTGCATTTATCAACACTGAACTTCATCTGAAATTTTGTTGCCCAGTCATCCAGTTTTGTGAGATCTCTTTGTAACTTTTCATGGTCATCTTTGGACTTAACTATTTTGAGTAATTTTGTATAATCTGCAAATGTTGCCACTTCACTGTTCACTCCCTATTTCAGATCATTTATGAATGTGTTGAACAGCACTGGTCTCATAAATATTCTTAGGGGACCCCACTATTTACCTCTCTCCATTATGACAACTGACCATTTATTCCTACCCTTTTTCCTATCTTTTAACAAGTTACCAATCCATGTGAGGACCTTTCCTCTTATCCCCTGACTGCTTAGGTTGCTTAAAAGCCTTTGATGAGGGGACCTTTCAAAGGTTTTCTGAAAATCCAAATACTCTGTTGACTGGATCTCCTTTTCAACACCCTCAGAGAATTCTAATAGATTGAGGTATATTTTCCCTTGCCAAAGATGTGTTGACTCTTCCCCAACATATTCTGTTTATCTGTGTGTCTGATAATGCTGTTCTTTACTGTAGTTTCAACCAATTTGCATGGTACTAAAGTTAGGCTTACTGGCCTGTAATGTCAGGATTGTCAGTGGAGCCTATTCTAAAAATTGGCATAAAATTAGCTACCTTCCAGTCATCCAGTACAGAGGCTGATTTAACAATAGGTTACATACCACAGCTGGCAATTCTGCAATTTCATATTTGAGTTCCTTCAGAATTCTTGGGTGAATACCATCTGGTCCCTGTAACTTATTACTTTTTAATTTATCAATTTTTTTCCAAAATCTCCTCTATTGACATCTCAGTCTAGGACAGTTCCTCAGATTTGTCACCTACAAAGAATGGCTCAGGTGTTCATCCTCTGCAATGAAGACCGCCACACAGGATTTATTTAGCTTCTCTGCAACAGCCTTGTCTGCTTTGAGTGCTCCTTTCACACCTCAATCATCCATTTACCACAGTGACTGTTTAACAGTTTTTCTGCTTCTAATGTATTTAAAAATATTTTTGCTGTTAGTTTGTGTTTTGAACTAGTTGCTCTTCAAATTCCTTCTTGGCCTGCCTTATTATACTTTTTGAGTTGCCATTGTTTATGCTTCTTCTTAAGTTCCTCCCTAGAATTTGACTTCTAGTTTTCACAGGATGCCTTTTTCCTTCTGACCACCTCTAACTTTTCTGCTTAGCCACATTGACATTTATTTTCGGTCCTCTTATTTTTTTTTTTTAATTTGGGGTATACATTTAGTTTGAGCCTCTGTTAAGGTGTTTTTAAATAGTCTTCATGCAGTTTGCATGCATTTCACCCTTGTGACTATTCTTTTTAATTTCCATTTAAATAGCTCCCTCATTTTTGTGTAGTTCCCCCTTTTTAAGTTTAATGCTACTAATATACTATAGAGGTGTTGACTCCTTTTTCTGCCCTACCAATGATGCCAGTCTTGATCTCCCACTTGTTTAAATTTAACAAGCATCTTTGTGCTTTTCCCCATGCTTTCCATCACATTTTGCACAAGCTTTCCATAAACATCTGCAAAGCTACCTCATTGTCTTCTTTCAAATCCCTCCTTTGATACTCCCCTTTGTATCTGTCTGCCTGTCTGCATCCACATGTTGTCTTGTTTTCTTATACTTAGATTATAAACTTTTGGGGTAAGGAGCATCTTTTTTGTTCTGTGTTGCACAGTGCCTACCATAATGGGGTCCTGCTCCATGACCGGGGCTCTCAGGTGCTAGGGTAGTACAAATAAATAATGATTGCACACAATGGTGCTCATCTGCAAATGGAATTATGATTTGAATATTGGGCCTACAGGGCACCCATTGTTTTGGTATGTGGGTGCATTACAGATTACAGCTAACTGCACTTTACAATTCTAATCAGACAAGTGAGGATAAGAATTCCATTGTGTGTCCTCCTTGATAATCGTCCAAGCCTATTTTGAGTAAGGGAAGTAAAATTCTCCGTTTCTACGTGTTCCCTTGTATTCCTATGCCATGTACGCTACATATGTCTTAGTTTTTAATACCGACATTTTGCTGCTGGTTAGGACGTAATGTGAATTGTTCTGATTTAGTACTTCGTGAAAATGTATATCTTTAAAATGGCCAACATGACCAGATTTACTAAACATACTAAATACAAAATAGTTATTAATGCATTTTTAATTGTATTTCTACAGTCTTTCTAACCTGATATTCAAGACACAGGGTGGGTGAGGTAGTATCATTTATTGGACCAACTTCTGTGGGTGAGAGAGACAAGCTTTTGAATCATACAGAGTTCTTCTTTAGCTCTATGTGGCTTGAAAGTGTCTCTCTCTCTCACCAACAGAAATTGGCCAGTAAAAGATATGACCTCAACCACCTTGTTCTCTAATATATTGGGACCAACACGGCTACAATTATACTGCATGTAACATCATATTCAGTCCACCAGCAGTTCTATTAGTATAGCATCTAGTATAGTTGGAATATTTCTTGAGAAAGACTCTGAATCTCTGATCAGAACTAGGGAATGGAACAATACCCAAAATATTAAACAAAGAAAAGTTTTATTTTATCAAACCTCAATTATTTTAATTCTCGTTTTGTGTGTCAGTTCAGGTCATTTTTGGTTCATAAATTTTAAGGCCAGAAAGCACCATTAAATCATCTAGTCTGATTTCTTGTATAACACAGGCCATAGAATTTAATCTCATTAATCCTGTGTTAAGCCCATTAACTTGTATTTGAATCGCGCTTATCTGCTTAATAATTAATAGACTCATTAATAATGCTCAGTCATCAAGTGTAAAGCATCACATGGAGGTACATGGTATGTTGCTTGGAAGGTTAGCAAGCATCTATGTACATGTCGGGGGATTTATACTGGAAATTATGGTTCCACAATATACAAAAGTTATATTACAGCCCTTTGTAAAAGTCACTGTTTCCCGACATACCATTACTGCCTTGTACAGTTGTCATGTTATGGCTGGGGGTTCCTTGTTTGCTTTTGGCTGCATTGTTCATATGTTTCAGAACATTTCAATATACAAAGAATGCTGGAGAAAGGGGTTTTGCTGTTTGGAAGGATCTCTCAACTTTTTGGATTGAACAAGTTGGTCCACTGGACCTGAGATTCTCTCAAATTAGTAAAGAGCTCTTCGAAAAAATACTTGTCTCCTATACCATCTTATGGCTAATGCTTATATAAGAGAAATAGTAGAGGTGATTGCCTCTTAATGATAATGATCTAGCAGTTTCATGGGCATTTAATCCAAATGAATCCCAACGTGGTTTACTAACTTTACTGATTTGTACAAACTATATGTACATTTCTCCTGTTACATATCTGTCTAGTTCTTGTCTCATTTTCTTGGATGAAATGTGCAAAGTAACACTAACAACAAATTGGGAAAGGAAGTGATTAACTCAAGTTGGATTTAGAAGGGAAATTTAGGTCTGCAGAATGCATTTAGCTATGTTCAAATTTAATTCGGAAATTGAAGCTAACTCCTCTGCTCTTGCATAAGTGCCATGGGATTTTTAATGGTCATGACCAGCATTTTACTCAAAAGATGTTAACTCCAGTTGCTCATTGTCTACTAACACCATGACATTGTCTAAGAGGAAAGAGTGACATCTCAGTGCTAACATGACTTCCGTTAGCACTTGGTTGTTTCCCATCCAAGTATATACTGAGTTGTCCCAGTTGCATGGGTCCTTCACACCAATATTTGAGTTAGAGGACTGGTTTGATACAGGAATTCAGACAGAAAGCCAACTATTTTTTACCAAAATAGATGAGAGGAAATTTGATGTGGGAATTTACAGTATTGTACTAGGTAGACACAACACAGTGAGTCAGATGCCATGGTAATCTGAACTCAGACTTTCCTTTCTTTTGTGGGTTTGTGACATTAGCTTTGACATGGTTTGATGCAGAATATAAAACTGTAACAGAATAGGACATTTTTCCCCCTGAGTACAAGGGTGACATGGAAAGGAACAGTAACAGGCTGGCAGCTCTGAAGACAGACAGAAATTGTCAGAGAAAACAATATAGCAGACTGAGATACTCAAATAGTTCAGAAGTGAAGAAAACCTTTCCCAAGAGAACAACCCTATATCAAAATCCAGAAATTCCCACAAAAAGCTACCTGAAGAGCTCATTCCACCAAGGGGTTTGATTCTGTTTCTGAAACTACAGCATATCATCTCTAGATGGTATCCTACAACTGAAACTGACTTGTGAAGAGGGAGAACTGGTACCATCTGCTGGACTGAAATGGTAACTATCATGCTCCATCTTTGAAAACTTTTCCCAATTATTTTCATCTGAAAGGAAAAAAACGGTGTCTGTTCTGCCTTTGTAACTCTTTTCCCCTGAAGTTGTTCTGTTTTATTAATGTTTGTTATTTATGCATGTAAATTAGAAATGGATTTGAGGTGTGATGTTTGGGTCCAATGCTAAAGTTCCCTGAAGTTTGGGAATGTTTGTATCTGGAGTTTTGGACCCCATGTGTTGGAAACATAACAAAATCTCAAGCAGCTCACTCTTTTTAACGGACACAACTAAAATACAAATGAGAAAATCAGGCATAAGTGTGGAGAGCAGCACCAGAAAGGAAATCAGCATTGAAAGGAGGAACTAGGAGGAACCTAGAATTCCTTGCAGTATAGAAGAGACAGGTCTCAATTGTAATGAATATATAGGTGCTTCTTTATTCAGTTTTGTGGCCCTACGTAGGCCCTGTGGTTCAAACCATGGCTCTCTAGCTCATGGACTAACTAAACATGACAGGCCTGATTCACCGTTGCCTTATAACTTGTCGTCATTTACACTGTACAACGTGAGTGCCATTTGGGCATGAAATGCCGCCATCAGAGTGCATGAGTGAAGGTATGTGACTTGGTAGTCTTTTTTACATGCACTTTACAGAGCTGTAACAGATTCCACAAGGTGCAAGACAGTGGAAAATCATAGTCTCCCTAATTCTTGTCCTGGACTAAGCAGCCATGCCAGGGGCCGCTGACCACAGTATAGATTTTTTTTTAAAAGGGGTGATAAGGAAGAGACGGAGAGTATGCAATACATGGACAAGAGGGAAATTATTCTGAGCACAGAGAGCTGTGTGAAAGAGGCACAAAGCAAAAGCTGGAAGAATTTCTTTTTCTATTGTGTCCTTTTTAGGTTCTTATACCCCTCTTATCATTGTGGTAAAACCAAAGAGCTTCTCCTTCTCCAGGGCAACTATTAAGTACATTGCCGTAGCAGCATACTCATTTAGTATTGAATATATCATGTGAACAGCACATTCTTCTGGTGCATGGCATTTACAGTTTTCAATAGACTCAACCACATTTTTACTCAGATATGGCCTGTGTAACATTGGCCTCATCTGTGTTCATGCCCACAGGTAAAGGTCACTCTACTAAGGAGATTTGGCTATTAAAGTGTTTGCATGCACATAGATTCAAACCCTATTCTTTGGCATTAACCTCCTCAATTTGGGGGTTTTGTGGGGATGTGGGGGGTATACAATATCACCTGTGAGAGGAATTGCTCTGGTTGACAACCATGTGGCCAGAATATATGGGTGGTTGGGGAATACATGCTCCAGCCTTGGATAATACGGAAAACACTTGAGTCGCATTAGTTTGGTTTGAAATGGTATGGAAA
The DNA here is from genome assembly GCF_026122565.2 of Emydura macquarii macquarii. NCBI lineage: Eukaryota > Metazoa > Chordata > Testudines > Chelidae > Emydura > Emydura macquarii. The sequence goes on along the minus strand of NW_027133607.1, from coordinate 4,404,424 downwards.
AAAGTCTAAGAATAGTACCCAACTGAGTGATGTCCACCTTATAACAATAATTAGAGCCGTTCTGTTTTTCACAGGCAGTCCAGGAGGGAGATCAAGGATTGAATAGACCTTATACATTAGTATTAATGTATACCTTGTAATGTCCCTGCCATTTTACAAAATGTAGAGTAAAGCACATTCCTTCCCTAGAGGCTCAAGCTTTAAAAATGAGAAGATTAAAAAAAAAAAGCCATTAGTGCAGATCTGGTTGTTGGGAAAGAAGGAGATCATTGATGAAGAGAATAAAATGGGAAGGAGTTGGTTGTGAGGAAGGATGGGAACCAAGTGAGAGAAAATCTGGTAAACAAGAATGAGAAATGGTTTTAAAGTTCACAGCCAGGACTCGGAGATGGAGGCAAAGGGCAGCAGGCGACAGAAAGCCAGTGAAGGAATTTGAGGAGTGACGGGGCCCTGTCAGTGCAGTGGGACAGGTTTTAGCAGCAGAGTTTTGGACTCTGTCCAAACAAGGACTCCCCAAACAAGGGGAGAAACAAGGAGGCTAGAGAGGAGATCAGTTATCAAGGCGATGGTGACCAAACTCATGGGCATGTGTTTTAGCAGTGGAACTTCGTGAGAGACTGGATATGGGGTTAGAAGGAAAGAGATGATGCCATGATGGTGAGTTTGGGAGATGGGACAGTTGACGGAGTTATTGGTGGTGACATGATAAGGGGAGTGAGTGGTAGAAGGGGATTAGATGGATAATTAGAAACTGGAGTACACTCAGGACCAAATGGGGCAAGTGGAAATTTCTACTTCTACCTTCCCTAGACCATCAAACCTTAGAGTAGGCAGTCTTTTAGTACAGAGCAAGGTGTATTTCTGTATTGTGCATCTACTTGAGAAGGGCTGTTGCAACTAGTAGTCTAAGGGATTGCTATAAAGTAGTTTGCTCTCTGGTCAGCCCTCTGAGGACTTTGTGTACATGCTTGAGGATTTGACATTTTATAGAACATCCAAGATACCATGTTGATGGGCACTATATACAAATACAATTACTGATACATACTTTGTGTGTGAACTTTCTGAGAACTGTACTCTAAATCTTAAATTAAATTCTCACTCTTTTATTTTAGTCCTTTCTGGGCATGTCACACATCCATACACTATATTAAAATTCAAAGGGATCTTGATAAATTGGAGCACCGGACCATAGAGAACAAAATGAAATTCAACAAAGACAAATGTAAGGTGCTACGCTTAGGGAAGAGAAACCAAATGCACAAATACAGAATGGGGGATAACTGGCTTGGCAGCAGCACTGCTGAGAAGGATCTGGGAGTTGTGATGGATCAGCAACCTCAGCATGAGTCAACAATTTGATGCTGTTGCAAAAAAAAGCAAATGCAATTTTGTGTTGCATTAATAGAGGCATAGCATGCAAGTCACAAGAGGTGATAGTACTGCTCTACTTGGCACTGGTTAGGTCTCAGCTGGAGTTCTGTGTCCAATTTTTGTCACTGCTGTATAGAAAGGATGTAGAGAAACTGGAAAGGATCCAGAGGCGAGCGACAAAGATGATCATGGATGGAATGGAATGGAATGCCAGCCATAAGATCAAAGGCTGAAGGAGCTGGGTATGTTTAGTTTGGAAAAGAGGAGATTAAGAGGGGACATGATAGTGGTCTTTAAATACTCGAAAGTCTGTCATAAATGCCAGAGAAACTGTTCTCTCTTGCCCCAGAGGGCAGGACAAGAGGCAGTGGGTTCAAACTACAGCACAGCAGATTTAGATTAAATCTCAGGAAAAACTTCTGAACTGTAAGAACTGTAGGACAATGGAACAAACTACCTAAGGAAATCATGGAAGCTTCTTCACTGGAGGTTTTCAAAAAGAGGCTGCATAGCCATCTGTCTTGAATGATTTAGACACAACAAATCCTGCGTCTTGGCAGAGAGTTAGATTAGATGACCCCTGTGGTCTCTTCTAACCTTATTGTTATATGGTTCTGTGATACTGTATTAATGTAAGATGATTACTTGAATTGCAAGCTCTTTGGGGCAGGAACTATCTTTTTTGTTCTGCGTTTGTACAGCACCTAGCCCAAGGGGATCCTGGTGTGTGTCTGGGGTATTTAAGTGCTATCACAACACCAATAATAAGATGGGAGACACTGTCCAATGAACCAGGAGACATGTGTTCTCTCTCCATCTCTGCCCCTGGTGTGCTGTGTAACTTACTCTGCCTCAGACACTCCATCTAGGAAATGATGCTTGCCCACATTTTGGAAAGCTCTTTGAGAGCCATGGATGAAAAGTGCTATATGAGAACTAAATATTTTTATTTTAATTTCCCTTCAATTTTCATTATTGACAGTGTATTAGCACAGAGTTTCTGTGCTATATGAACTGTGCAACATGATTTATTTTATGACGTTGATTTGCAATACTGGGAGAGCTGGGAAATCGAAGGATCAATGGGGTGGCATAGGCAATGTAGCTGCTGTGATTACAAAGACACATTGTCAAGTTTGGCTCATAATTTGGCCTATATGTGTTTGTGTTTGCAAGACTCCTTGCTGTCCTTTAGATGATCCCCATTAGAAAGAAAACAACACACTAGCACCTGCAGTACTCAGCGGCAACCCTACAATAACTAAACTGGAGGGGGAAAGATTTTAGTAAAGAGTTAGATTTCAGTTTCAAAGGGGATTATTATAAAGACAATAAGAAAATGAAGTTAAAAATTACAAAAGTATCAGGACAGGCATTCAAAGTAAGTACAGGAAGTAAAGGAAAGAGGGGGTGTAATGCTGGAGAGATAACTATATGGAAATATCAACATAAGTTAATCTTTTATGTTTATAAATTCATCACAGAATTCACCTGCAGAATTCAGAGTGAAATGCAAGTGCTAGACACCCCTCAGTTTTTCCATGATTCTAAGAAAGGTTTCTGATAAATGCAGATCTCAGTGTGAGCTCTCACAATTGCGTCCCAGGCCACAGTAATACAGAGAACATGATACGCGGGACTTGACTCATCCCAGAACTGATTCCATTTACATATCTCCTGCTGAACATTTCACAGTGAGACTGTCATATGCATCATTTAAAATCATGCAGGGGACACTGGCATTTCATTTTGCCATTAAAATGTCTCCTTTTAATGAAAAGATGCAGATGTTTCAATGCATTATACTCGGAAGATAAAATTGCCTGTAGATTAAACTTTTTGTTTATGAATAGATTGGGGCAACAACCAGGTCAAGTTGTTCCATTACCCACAATACAATCTCCCCTCAAGATCACAATTTTCCTGGTACAATTTCAGTACCTAGTGCTGGAAGTGAGTAATTAGCAATAAAGTCATTAGTTCATCTGAGTTTCTTTCCCAGGAAAGAATTTCTTACCCAGCTCTTACCTCTGAAGTTGGAAATCCTTGGGATGTTTAGAATAGAAACATCATATGTACTAACCTTACAATTTATAGACATTTTTGCATTCAAACATACCAGTTCGGACTCAAACACTCTATTATATTACCAATCTGTTCCTCAAATTCAGCCAATTTCTTAGTGTATGTGAATACCCCAACAGGGTAATACTAATATAAACCTGTAGTGTGTGGTGAATGATCTAATTCTTCTAGAATGAATAGGTAGCATTTTTAAAGGGGTAAAAACACATAATTGGTATTAATCACATTTGTAGCAAACCTAGATTCTATATCTGCTACTAGCAAGTATGTCAAATTCACTTGTAAGTTATCTGAGGAGGTTATTGACATTTCAAATTCTATTTTTATATTTCCTAAAGTTTCATGCAAAATGGAAAAAAATATTCAAAGCTATTTGCACTAGAAGAGTGCTTAGTATTTCTTTGATCTGCCCACTGTTCCAGTGATGGGTTAGAAGAGTCATACGTTACTCAGACAAAATACGTTATATTCCCACTCTGGATTGTCTACTGTTGATGGTTTGTGGGCGCAAAAGCTATTTCTGTTGCTTCCTTAGAATACAAAGTTCCTTTAAACTATTACCCTGATCGCTTTAAGGTAAAGAAAGAGGTTATCAGTAATCTATGCCAGCAACCAAGCAATAGTAAACCAAGTTTTACTTTCCAGAAAGCAGCAATGATCTCTTACCATTTCCACATCCAGTCACCTCTCTGGATCTTAGCATGCCCCACATCAAAAGAAAAACGAGCTCCATGTAACCTGCTCACGTATTTTCTGCACAATACTGATGAAGAGGAGGTTTTTTAAAGGTTATGGGGCTTTCACTGAGTGGCTCAACGATCTGCCTATTATACTATGACAGAGAAAAGGATAGCCATTTTGAGGGCACAGCTAAGATATTTCTCTCCGGTCAGCATATCATCCTTTTGCTGTTTAGATCTGTGTGAGAGAATGAAACTGATGATGTGTGATATCGTTTAGCTGTGGTGTGTAGGAAGTGGTTTGATATAGTAGGTGGCTCTTATCTGCACCATCAGTTTCATTTCAATTGTGGGTCAGTGAGAAAAAAGTTTTAATCGGTAGGTTAGGACACTTGCCCCCAATGGAAAAATTCTGTCCCTTTGGATTGAGCTACACAGAGGAAAAGGAAACTTTGTTCACTAGGACAGAAGCTGAATGGCACCTGGTTTTCTGCTGTGTAATAATGGAATTCATATATCATGCTGTCAGTTACAATTATTAGGAGAACCCCCTCCCCACCCCACCCCAGGACGTGTCAGGTTGGCTTTGCAGTGGTGTTTCCCTGCTAGCAAGAAGAACCATTGGAAAACTAAAGGGCCCATTTTTATGGGTTTTTTTTTTTTTTTTGGGGGGGGGGATGTAATTTCAACATGTGATAGGTGAACTGCCAAAGTACTGGAGGTTCCATTTGAATAAACATCAGCTGAAATGGCTGGCAGGTTGAGAAGGAGGATGTCCTGTTCCCATTCTTAAAATGTTTTGTGTTCTCTTGGCAAATCACAAATGGAATAAAACTCCTTCCAAAGCAAAGTACCATGTGGGAGTCATTCTCTGACATACGCTTCTGAGAGAAGCTGTAGTTAATAGAGAAATAGGGTGCACTTTATATGAAAGTTCCATTTCTATATGGTTTATAAAGGATTAATGTATCTTTAAATAACTGGTTTGTTGATTGTTAGAGTCCAACAGGTCTCTGGCTTGCTTAGAAACATCTATAACACGTTCTACTAATGCGCTTATAACCAATACTATTCATGTCTGTAACATGCTTATAACATCTAATCATTAACCTTTTCTAAATCATTTACATATTGAACCTTGAGTCTAGTAGTCAGCTGTGGTGGCTACTGAAACAAAAGATTCTGCATTAATATCTTCTGCTATGAAACCTAATTGCCAGAGACCTCTCGTATTCATTCCAAAGGAAAGTGCTGTTGCGGTGACTGCTGCTTCTGGTGAGCTGCAGCTGAGGATAACTCAGAGCTCCCCTCCTGTGGTAGGTGATGCCCCTTTTTATGCCAGCTCTTCCTTCTCTAATGCACAATGCAAGACCTCATGGTGTGTCTTGCTTTAATGGAGCATGGGAATGTGCTTACACTTGGCCAGGAAGTTACAGTCCAAGGCCAAACGACTGCCATAGATAAAACTGTTCTCCTTGTCACATCATATTCAATCAGCACCTTTAAAGTCAAGTGCTGCTGGTAGAAAGGGACTAGCCAGGGACTGCACCATGCTCCAGATTCATCTTCTGACACTGAACTAGCAGTGTGGGGACTTCCACCAACCCTCTACCATTGATGCAATCCTACGTGAATAAGTGCAAGCCAGAGCACTTTGGAAATTCCCTAGGACTGCCCTGCTGGTGCCATGCATGCTTCTTTTTGGCAGGATGATGGAATAATAGTTCCAGTCCCTGGTACAATCACCACAGGGACCAGGCTTCTGTGATTTCATGCACTTTATAACTTCACTAGACATTCTTTTTTTTTTATTCTCAGAACTGACCCCAGCTGTTGAGAATCCCTCATTTTTTGCTTGCTTTACACCTTCCTTCAGGGTTCACATTGCTGCAGCCCTTCTTTTCAGATGAAGTCTGTGTAGGTCTCACTGCAACACTGCTCTATAGAGAGAGCTGATTTTTTTTTATATTAAAAAAACTCTAAAACCCTATTTAAAAAAGATAACACGGTATACACCACAGCACACATTTCACTCCTGGGGGAGAGGATGAGAGGACAAATACCCCAGGACAGACGTTAGTCATATTGCTTAATGCACGACTGGAAGGCAATCAGATACTCGGGTGCTGAGTGCAGCATAAGAACCTATAGAGACCGAATAGAAGTGTCATTCCCTCTCAACCAAAGACTGAGCACATGATACAAACATATGTCAACTTATGAAAATATTTTCTTTGATTTTGAATATTTACCCAAGTGCCAAAGTGTGTGAAATCTGAGCCAAAGAACCCGTAGTGTTTGGTGTTGATGGACAAATTTATTTGACTTCAGGGTACAGTGGAAAATCGCCACTTTGCCTCTCACAGAGATTACGTCTTCAATTAAATAAGTATTTTTAACCCCAAAACTTCTACTCTCATTTCTTGTCTGACCAAACTCTCTTTAATTTCAGTAACTCAGTCATTTACCTCTCCAAGGAAGCAGATGGATCTTTTCTGAAGTCTTTCAGCTCATATTGCATTCCCTGATTGATAGCAGCACTGGAGAGTCTTTTCTTTGCCATCAGCTCTCTCTGGGAGCAGTGGTCAGGGGCCATCTTTTTTTTTTTTCTGCAGAGTCAGACTCTCATTTTAGCTATATTTGTTCTTTTATTTTGCCCAAATCCTTTACTTGTCTGGCCTTGCCAGAAACAGCAGCCCCTCGTGCAGCTTTCCTATTATTTTTGAGAAACTCTCCACCTTTAAACGTGGATGGAGGTGGATTTTGGCAGGGGGGCAAGGAGCTCCCCATTTCAGGCAGCCATCTGCTTTTATCTGCCATTCCAGGAAGCCTCAGTGCACTCATGAGAGTCCCCAACATGCTACAACTGTGGGGATTTTACATCTATATAAAATATACAACCCTACCTCACTAACCCTGATATGGGGAACAATGCACGGAGACCTCAAGTGGCTGCAAGACGCAAGTGGGGTTTGTGTGAGAGTTAGCCTCGTAACTTAGGCCACAGTAGATACTTTGCTGTTACAAAGATCAGGGAGGAAGTTACCACTCTTCCAAAAAAGGCTTTTTTGCTGCTTACAAAGGATGTTAGGTGAAGAGTTTGGATAAAATGTTGAGAGAGAGAAAGAGGGAGACTGACACTGCAAAGCTGGTGAGATAAAGGCTCTGTAACAGGGCAAAGTTGCCCTTTAATTGCCCTGGGAGGGGGAGGGTGGGTGGGGAACAGGGAGCAGCCAACCCTGCTTCAGAAAGAAGTCCGGCAGGCTGGTGCTGGGACTCAGCTGATACAGCTGATCAACATCACATGACTGGCCCATAGTGTCAGCTGGACAATGTAAAGGGGAAAACTAGGAGAAAGGGGCTGGTAACCAGAGCAAGAGGTAGCCTGAGTGTAGCCTCTTGTGACGGCAGAGAGGGCCCTACCTGGGAGCTACTGGAGACCGGAAGACTCGGGTCTGATCCCCTAACCAGAGTGTTGTTTGTGTTACTTTTTGCACACTTTTCTTTCTTGTTTGCGAAGACAATAAAGGGAGCCCTGAGGCAAGATACAGAAACCTAACCTGGGCCTGGCTGATTGTCTGTTCCCAGCTGGTAACTAGGGACATCTGTGTTCCAGCCAGGCCAAGGGTTGGGAGATTTTTTTTTTAAATCCACGACATTTATTACAATACCACAAGACAACACAATGAGCAGAATGTTTTAGGAGCCCCCAAAAGTCAAGTGTCCCAACTCAAAATAGAGAAATGGTTTTCAGCTACGGTATGTAAGCAGGGTAACGGTCCTGTTATTGTGGGGAACTTTCCTGGCTTATGCACTACCCCGGTGGAATCACAAGCAAAAGGCTCCGGGTCCTCGCTCCCACTCCCTTTACCTGGATGCCTGCCTGACCTCGAGGGCTCCCCTTCCACTCCTCCGTGAGGCACAGTCCTCATGATCGAACAAGGCGAGGCCCCGGATTCCTGGGAGGCTTAACCCCCAGCCTTGTCGTGGTCACTTAGGGCAGGCGTCTCCACTCCAGGGTGCTCCCTCCGCACTGGACGTCTCCCTGACCCCACTGATCAATGCATTAAGTTCAAACCAAGTTCAATTTATTAACTGTAAGAAAAAAAAGGAAAAAATGGGAAAGGTTAAAGGAAACATGGAACCCTGCCCCGTGGGCATGTGGAAACGTCTCTGGGACATAAGGAAAGTTCAGAGCCTATTCCTCACACATCCCTGGCCTCCTTTCCAGGCCCTGGCTGTGGTGTGGTGATACCCCGGGTCAGATACTTGCTCTGGTGGCAGGACCCTTCTCCCCAGCATCAGTCCTCCCGTCGGGGTCACATCCCCACTCCGAGTCCGGCCTTGTCTGACGGCATCTCCCTGAGCTGGGCTGTCCCTGCCTTGGGTCCCCCTCGCTCTCTCCAGCTTCTCACCGCACTCGGCTCTGGTGTTACTTATGGCACAGCGAGCGTCCGCTCCTCAGCTCTGGCCCCGCAGCCCCCCAGACTGCACAGATGCAGTGCTGCTAGGGTACACCTGCCCTAAGTCTCAGTCAGGGGCTAACAGGCCCCTTACATGTACAGCAGTTTGTGGGACTCTCAAGCTGCTATCCAAAGGATGAACCCTGCAGGGCCTCTCCTGACTCTCCGTCTGATTCTCCTAGCCCAGGTTGCTGTCAGCCAGTTCTCTTCCTCTTAGCCTTGCTAACGTATTTAACAAATAAGGGGCTGTTTTCTTAGCGCCCCCACTTCACCCTGCCTCCTGGTCAGGGAAGAAAGTGCCTGCCTGCATCTTATTGAACAGACCCAAGTTCCTAAAGATGCCTGTCATGCACTTTCCAGACCACCCCACATTGATGTCGGTGCCACGTCCCCCGTGATCCACAAGGACCTGCAATACCACTGAGAAGTATCCCTTCTGGTGTATGTACTCTGTGGCAAGGTGGTCAGGTGCTAGGATAGGGATGTGCCATCTATTGCCCCCCCATCCACAGTTTGGGAACCCCATTGTGGCAAACCCATCCACTGTGTCCTGCATGTTGCCCAAAGTCACTACTCTTCTTAGCAGAAGCTGATTGATGGCCCTGCACACTTGAATCACAGCAGCTCCCACGATGGATTTACCAACTATGAATTAATTGATTCCCAATGGACCGGTAGCAGTCTGGGATTGCCAGCTTCCACAGAACGATAGCCACTTGATTCATCACTATCAGAGATGGTCTCAAGCGAGTGTTCACGCGCTTCAGGACTGGGGACAGCTCCCCGCAAAGTTCAAAGGAAGTGGCCTTTCGCATAGGAAAGTTCTGCAGCCACTGCTCATCATCCCACACCTTCATAACGATGCGATCCCACCAATCTGTGCTTGTTTCCCGGGACCAGAACCAGCGCTCCATGGACTGAAGATGATGCGTGACAGCCTGCAGCCAACGGGAATTGTTCCGCTCTATGGTTTGTAGCAGGGTGACCTCAGTAACATCGCTATTTTCCATGCTGTGGCTCCTCTCTTACCTTTGAAAATACTGCAGGATAAGCCGTGAGGTATTTGTGATGCTCACAATGATAGTGCAGAGCTGAGTGGGCTCCATGTCTCTCCGGCAATGGCGTGGCATAGAAAAACGGCACAAAAAAGCGTTTGTAGTTTGTTTGGGACAAGAAGGGAGGGGGAGAGAGCACATTGCATCATGGGAGGATGACAAGCTTCCCAAAAGCCTCTGCGGCTAGTTGCACTGTGGGACAGCTAACCAGGGTGCACTGCTTTGAACGTCAACCCAAGCGTGGTGAGTGGGGACGCAAGAGCCCGGCACAAGGAGCGTGGTGTGATCACGCTCCTGCAACTTCTAAAATTCGGTGGGTGAAAGTCGCTTTAAAGTAAATCGACTTCAGTCTGCAGTGTAGACATACCCTGAGTTCCTGAAGTCCTCAAATCATGGTTTAAAGTAAATGATGCCTGCCCAACGCTGTTGCACTTAGAATGCTGGGAGCTCTTAGCTTACCGCTCATGGAGGAACTGGCATGAATGTTCTCAAGGGCACCACGGCAGTGGTTCAGAATTAAACTGGCTTGCCTGTGCCTCAAAGGGCCCACAACCTTGGAGTGCTAACAGCAGCTCCAGCCAGTCTCAGACTCAGGACTGAAATGGGAACCTGTGACTATTCTCTGTCGTTCATCTTGTTACCCCCAGCCTCTAGCATGAGGGAGTCTTGTCTGGTCACTGGGTTTTACCTCCCCAGCACCACCAACCTTTCAGCCACTGAAGCACTTGCCTCTGGGCTGTGGCAGCTCTGTCCTCACCTTGCAGGTTAACAGTAGATGCACCCCAGGACCTGAGTCCCTTTGAATTATTCCCCTGTAATAACCAGCTCCTGGCACGGGCTGCTCACAGGAATCCCTGTTCCTCTGCCATCCAGGGAGCATTTTATTAGTTTTACCTTAAACCACCATTCCTGTAAACCGCACGGCACTTGTGAGCAACTATCACAAAACAAAAGTAGCTTTATTGAAGAAAGAGTGGAGAGTTAACTAGAAATGAGTTGATGGAAACCAATGGTTATAATCATGGGTGGCGGGCATAACAGGCCAGGGTGCTGCCGCCGACCCGTCACCAGACGCCTGAGCTGTGGTAGCCTCGCCTCTTCCCGTCTCTTACATGTTACTCTTTATGGATAAATAACTGGTAAGACGTGTGTTTGGTGTAGTGAGTTTGTCAGGTCGGAGGTCAGAGTTGTTTGCAAAGAACCTGGGACATTTTGCCAAGGGGTTTCTATGTCCCAGAACCATCCAGCATCAAAGCCCGGCATGAAAAGGAGATCTCTGATTCACCATCTCAGAGCAATAACAGAACACAGACTGAGTAAACAAGACACACTGGCCAATAAGCATGGACTTTTTTCACAGATTCCAAGACCAGAAGGGACCACTGTGATCATCTAGTCTGACCTCTTGTGTAACACAGGCCAGAGAGCTTCCCCAAAATAATTCCTACAGCATATTTTTTAGAAAAGCATCCAATCTTGATTTAAAAATTGTCAGTGATGGAGAATGCACGACCCTGGGTAAATTGTTCCAATGGTTAATTACGCTCACTGTTAAAAATGTACAACTTATTTCCACCTTTATTTTCTAAAATTGTCTAGCTCCAAATTCCAGCAATTGGATTGTGTTGTCCCGCTGCTACATTGAAGAGCCCATTCTTAAATATTTTTCCCCACATAGGTACTTGTAGCCTGTAATCCAGTCACCCCTTAACTTTCTCTTTGTTAAAGTGCATAGACAGAGCTTCATTATAAGGAATGTTGTGTAATCCTTTAACCATTCTCGTGGCTCTTCTCTGAACCCGCTCCAATTTATCAACATCCTTCTTGAATTGTGAACACCGGAACTGGACACCGTACTCCAGCAGCATTCACACCAGTGCCAAATACAGAGGTAAAATAAACTCTCTAATCCTACTTGAGATTCTCCTGTTTATATAGCCCATCATCACATCAGCCCTCTTGGCCACAGTGTTGCAGTGGGAGCTCATGTTCAGTTCATTTTCCACCTCCACCCCTAAATCTTTTTCAGAGTCACTGCTTCTCAGGATAGAGTCCCCCATCATGTATGTATGGCCTGAATTCTTTGTTCCTAGATGTCATCATTTACCTTTAGCCATATTAAAACATATATTATTTGCTTGAGGCCATTTATTTGTTTGCCTCAGACGTTTTCCTTCTCTTCAGTAACAGCTACCCCTGCTAGAGAAAGTGAGCGAGAGACACAGAGATGTTCAATATAATTTTATAAATAGCATCCAGTGCTGTTTTGCTGTGTGAATCAAGAAAAGTTAGTGCGTTCTAGGGTTAGCCAAGCCTGGAGAGGTCCTTAAATGAATGTGGATCTATTATTCATTTGAGTTGGGAGGGAGTGAAAGCTCATCAGCTCTGGGTGGGAGCGTGGGGCCTTTCCTAACTTTGATTTCCCTTTCATTTGGAACAATAGAGACTCTGTGGCAGAAACAGGGATAGAATACAATTCTCCAGTGAAGTATTCAACAGCCTTAACCATGAGACTGTCCTTTCTCTTCCTGAATTCACAATCTGAATCATTCACTACACACCTTCCTACTTCTGCAAAAAATGAGGCTGGGGTTCTACAGACAAGTCTGCTTGACTACACAATCACAATTCATCCCAGAGCAGATCCTTCATCTGCTTTGAATGAGGCAGGGGTCTTGTGAACAAAATAATATGCGATCATGTAAAAAGGCTGTATCACAATGCAAGGTAGCATGGGCAGCTTAATTCTGGCATTTCTTAGCTTCTGAGTGCTTGACTTTGCAACCTTAATAATGTCCTGCGAATATAATATATGTGTGTGTGTGTGTGTGTGTGTGTGTGTGTGTGTGTGTGTGTGTGTGTGTGTGTGTGTGTGTGTGTGTGTGTGTGTGTGTGTGTGTGTGTGTGTGTGTGTGTGTGTAATTTCCTAGATTGTTTAAAAAGCAAACTGAAAAAACAGAAATTCTATCGTGTGGCATCATACTGAAAACCATGTGTCATCAGCAGTGTTGTAATCTTCAGTCCACCACACAGACTTCTGCCGCGTGAGCTGATGGGGTAAATGATAGCAGCAGTAGAAGTTTGCAGTGTTGTTGTAGCTGCGTTCGTCCCAGAATATGAGAGAGACAAGGTAGGGGAGGTAATTCTTTTATTGGACAATCACCGTACTAGATTGCCATCTTCTATGTGGGCAAGCAGTTAGAGGAGGATGGGACACTTGGCAACAGGGTTTCACAGATATTTGCTGTCTGCAGAGCAATGGTGAGAATCAGGAATCTTGGGTTCCATTCCCAGTTCTGGAGGGGAGTGTGCGTTAGCTGACACAGACTCTTCCGTCCCTTTCCTTTCAAGTGTGACCCCCTTCCTCTCTGTGCCCTCCAACCTCTTCCTGTCCCTGTCCTGTCTCTTGCCTACCCCTGGCTCATCATCCCAGTCCCATTCTCCTCACATAGCCAGTCCCAGTTTCCGCTGCTCAGGCTTCTCAAACCAGTTCCATTCTTCTTGCCAGCTGGTCCTAATCTCCCATCCAGCCTCCCACTCTCAGGTCACTGTCCTTGTCTGGCCAGTCCCAGGTCACCCCTCAGGGCTTCTCATTAGATCTGTCATTCTTCCCGGGTCTCCCATCACCCCACGCTTGCATTTCTTGTCCCCACTGGCTCCCAGTCATAGTATCTCTCCATGGGCAACTTGTTCAATGTCAGTGTCTCTCCCTCACCCCTGCCACCTGGCTCCTTGTCCCAGTCTCTATGCCCAGCCAGTTCTAGTTCTCTCCCTACATGCTGGCTTCTCATCAGATCTGTCTCTTCCCACCACCTCCTTCTCCATCCCACTCTCCTTGTTCAACCAGTCCCAGGCTCCTTGGTGCTCTTCTACTATCTAGACTCCCTGTCCCAGTCTTTCTCTTCCTCTCAGTTCCAGTCTTTCCCCCGGCTTCCAGTTTCTGTCTTCTTGCTCAGCCAAATCCAGTTCACCCTCCATCCCTTAGCTCCTAACAGCAGGGCCCTGCATTCTCCCCCCTTCCAGGGGTTTTGTGTGTACCCCTATACTCCCCTTCCCACATACCGGTGTGCCCCCCATTCTTCATTTTTGCATGTGCCAGGGGCTTTCTGCATGACCCCATTCCCCCCAACCCCATACCCGAATCCTCCATTCAGCCATATCATCAAACAAAAATCTAGGGTGTCTTATAGTTGGCATTTCAGGCCTTGACTTAATTGCTGGCTAGTCTTAGTTTCTGGTGAGAGAGGAAAACTGCATACAAAGGATATTGGGGTGCAGCCCTGAAAGGAGATACATCTCTTGGTCCTCTGTCCATCAGTCACTGTATCCGTACGGCTGTCTTTAACTCCTATGTTTATAACTTTTCTCTCTCTGAGCTCTGTTTGGCTTAGCTCTCAGGCTATGACTTTTAAGAGGTTGTGACAGGATACCCAGGGTACAACCTGGAATGGTGGGACTACTGTTTTCCATTAACTCTCCAGCCTGGGCTGTTTCTCACAATGCTATGCAAGTGACAAGCAGCGAAACCCCTCCAGCTGCGGTGATCACTTAGCCCACAACATGCAGGGACACACCCAGCTAAGTTGCATGAATTGCTCTCCAAGCCACTCATGAATTATACAGAGAGAGAGACATCATAGAATCTCCCCAGCCTTGCATGAAGAAATGTACTGTCTTACACTGCTCAGGACCATCTCTTGAACAGTGCAAGCTCATTAATTAGTTCACCACTTTGTCAAAGGAAAGTGGACATGCACCAGCCTTTGTAATCGGAGCAGATTTCCCAAGCACTTTAGACAAATTCATTGGTGAGGATAAAACATTAAAACAAGTTTATTAATTACAGAAAGATAGATTTGAAGTGATTATAAGTGTTAGGCACAGAGGTCAAAGATGGGTACATAAGATATAAAAATAGAATTGCAGTCTAAATTCGAACTTTAACGGACTAAGCAAGATATGTATCAAACAGCTTTTCTCACCTCACTGCATGTTCCAGGCAGTTTCCCGTTCTTAATATCAAGGCTGAATTTGCTTCTCAGCCTAAGACCAATTTCCCCAGTTCAAAGTTTTTGTCTTCCACGCGATCTTGCAGGTGCTGAGATGGGGAAGGAGAGAGGCCCCTTCGTGATGTCTCTGTCCCTCTTTTATACTTTATTCCAGGTGCTAGAAAGATCCTTGTTGTGACATGGGGGTTAGGTAGCTCCCCTAATGTATGTGCCTTCTCGCAGGAGTGCCTGGGAGAATGGATTCTTTTTGATGGGCCATGAGCACATGTCTGGCCGGTCCTGATGTAAATCCATATTGTTAGATACTCCTTTGTTGCCACTGAAAGGCTAGCTGTGGGAGTTTCCCACTAACGACATATTTCAGTAACAAGCAAACACCAATACTTCATAACTTCACATACAATGATAGCACATACAATCCAGCAGGGCAGTAATGGTCAATGGACCAAGACTTTTTAAATGATACCCCCTAAGGCACACTTTGTACAAAACACATCATAATCATATCACAGGGGTGAATATGGGGGTTCCAGGATGCAATTTTGAGGGACAGAGTGTCACAGGGGTGTCCCTGCCTGCAAACGCAGGGGCTAGGCTACGAGTTGCAGCCTGTGTATGTTGGAAGCCTGAAGAAGAAGTTGTGAGGATGATCCTGAGAGGAAGCAGAGAAACAGGATTTCTTGGGGACAGAGCTTACTGGTAGTAGCAGAGGTGGCGATTTCTGAGCAAGAAGATGCCTGCGGTTGTTTGGTGCTGCTGTTTCCAGGGAAACTGTGCTTTGTGTACATTTTTAATAAATACAGAGCAATACATCAAGAATATATCTGACTTTCATCACTGATTTAGTTTGCAGAAGGGAAGAGTGAGGGGGGATTTGATAGCAGCCTTAAACTACCTGAAGGGGGTTCCAGGGAGGATGGAGCTAGGCTGTTCAGTGGTGGCAGATGACAGAACAAGGAGCAATGATCTCAAGTTGCAGTGGGGGAGGTCTAGGTTGGATATTAGGGAAAAAAAATTCACTAGGAGGGTGGTGAAGCACTGGAATGGGTTACCTAGGGAGGTGGTGGAATCTCCATCCTTAGAGGTTTTAAAGTCCCATTTAACAAAGCCCTGGCTGGGATGATTTAGTTGGGGTTGATCCTTTTTGGGCAGGGAGTTGGACTAAATGACCTCCTGAGGTCTCTTCCAACCCTAATCTTCCATGATTCTATGATTTCTCATCTTAACAGAAAAAACTCTACAAGACTCCATTTGGCTAACTGCTCAAGTCAGAGAGTAACAATAGCTTCTGAAAAACCTGCTGAGGATGTCTAGAAACTGCCACATCCTCCTTCGAGATGTTTCTGGGCTCTTTTAAGTGAGTTGCCCTGCTGTGCTCTCTGTGTGTGTAAAGCACAGATGAATCCAACAAAAATCCATTCCTGCTCCTCAATGCTTCTCTCCCTTTCTTGGAGAAAACTAAAATTCGGCAGCATAAAGGACCAGGGTTACACATGATCACTGTGAGCTTGCGCTGCATTGCATGAAAGAATCAGGCAGATCCTGAAGGGACTAACTTTCCCTGATCTAGGACTAAGGGCAGGAGTTGGTGGCAGGAGTTTGCATTATTTGTTTACTGATGGAGTTAGAATTCCTTTTGTTAAGCATAGAATTATAAGGTTAGAAGGGACTGCCAGGGTCATCTAGTCTCACTCCCTGCCAAGATGCAGGATTTGTTGTGTCTAAACCATCCAAGACAGATGGCTATCCAGCCTCTTTTTGAAAACCTCAAGTGAAGGAGTTTCCACAGCTTCCTAGGCAGTTTGTTCCATTGTCCTACTGTTCTTAGAGTTAGAAAGATTTTCCTGGGATTTAATCTAAAGCATCTTAGACTGATTTAATTATACTCTTGTTTACCGTTCCTTGTGATGATAATGTGGTTCCATAATGAAGATGTTGGAATATATCTGAGCATTGTAACAATTTTGGTTGAATTCTTGCCTCCTTAAAGGTTGTAGTAGTCTTTTCCACCCCAAGGTACCACTGGAAAGTCGGGCTGGAAGGGACCTCAAGAGGTCATCAGTCCACCCTCAGCACTGAGGCAGGACCAAATATAGCTAGAACGACTTTACATTGAGTGAAGGTTTAATTGGAGAGAGAATCTGTTTGCACACTTGTTTGTGTAGGATCTACAGTATTTTCAGGTCTAAAACTGCCACTGCAGGACTAACCGCAAATAAATATTTGTGCAAGAAGGTGGTTCTGAAGAGGGATGGCTTAGAGTAAAAAAAAGTGGGGGATTGTTCCAAGGACAGGGAGCAACGTAATGGAAGGCATGAAATTAAGAGCAGGGTTGAGAGAATCTTAGGAAGTAAGCAAAGTGGTAGGAGAAAATGAGCTCATTGATATAGATGGGGAGATTAGGAAGGGCCTTGAATGTGTAGAGATCAGACTGGGATGCCCCTCTTCTTCTTTTCCCAGGCACAGTATTGTATAACTTGCTAGACGCCTTATGCGATGAGGATATTTTTGCCTCTCTTGTGTAAAGCACGAAGGATTCTTTCTCCAAGAATCAGGCAGCACA
This sequence comes from Emydura macquarii macquarii, assembly GCF_026122565.2. Taxonomy (NCBI): domain Eukaryota; kingdom Metazoa; phylum Chordata; order Testudines; family Chelidae; genus Emydura; species Emydura macquarii. The sequence goes on along the minus strand of NW_027133607.1, from coordinate 4,387,195 downwards.
GACAATACTGAAGAGGTTTATTCACGATACCGGGAAGTCTGCTAAATCAGCTTCAGCTTCATGGTGTTACAGTGGTCAATCATATACGCTTTCTTATCGATTACATAGTATGTTTAAATTCTTTATCTATTCACTTACAAATACAGACATTGCCCCATCCGGAGAGAACAACAGTGATAATGGTCGTTACATACATGCAGAGACACTTTAATCACCCTACTTACATCAAGGATCCTAGGGCTACACTCGGGAAGGGGGGAAGGGGGAGGAAGAAGGGGGGTCCTTACAGATAGGAGGAAGACGAGACAGAATTTCCAAAAGAAAATGTGCTGTTCTCACTGGAATTAGAATCACTAAGAGGACATCTCGCTTCCTGAACTGTCGGATGTTTACACTAGCCATTGTCCTCGAGGCTCAGGTATGGTTGTTAGCCGTTTAAGTGAGTTTTCGGCCTACAACTCTTTAGCTGAAAACAGCCTCAAGCCTTACACTTGGAAGCATCAGGCAAAGGACAAGGCAGGACAGACTAATGGTATAGTAAATCCTGTGGATGGCTATGAATATCACCAAAACTCCGTAAGTGCCGGTTTTGTAATTTCCATATGAAAAGTATGATTCCACATCATTAAATACTGTATTGGGAGCCTTCTGGTACTTGGAACCTGTGACTCTAGGTGATATGGAACTTACAGTCATATAACTGTAAGCCCTTAGCAGAAGTTTTATTGAGGCTAAGTTTGGTCAGCAGTACTGCCAAGCTCAAGAGATCAAAAATCATGAGTTGGACCCCCTCAAGAGAGCAAAAATCACAAATCTGACCACCAAAAATCATGAGATTAGCCCCCAAAATCATGAGATTTAACAAACCATCAATTCATGTTTTTTAGTCGGTTTTACTTTTTAATTCTGCATTATTCGTGAGTGTGAGTGAGAGAAAATATGAATGAATTAATTTCAGGTTAAAAAGCCAACCTTCGATGCATACAAAAATGCATGCCTCTTCCTGACTGCTGAGATGAAGACTCCAGACCTTCTTCTCAATAAATTAGAGGAACTAACATCAATTTCAGTAATTGTCTGAAGTCTCTCCACTCCTAGTTTACTTCCTTTAATAAAAGAAGGGCTAAGTGGAAAACAGTTGAAAAACCAGTGACTTGATTAATGCATCATGATTCACACATAGAACTCGCACATAGAACTTACATTACATTACATGACTCGCACATAGAACTTACATTACTTTTTTGGATTGACGAATTACAGATATATATATTAAAGAGCATTCCATTAACTCCTGCTTTCTGGATTAGCTGCACTGGGTTCAGAGGAGTGTGCTAGGAGAGGGGAGCTTATACAAAATGAATATTGTACATTGTGTGAAACAGCAGAAGAGAAATATGCACTGTCATTACATATGAGTAAATCCATGTTTGTGTAGTACTGCAATAAAAGAACAGATGATATATTAACAAATAACAGATAACTAATCAGTATTAGATAACGGACAGCTAACCAGTAGCCTGAATCTTTAGGGAGCATAGTGTTATGTAATTTCCTTTCATTAATTTTTTTAAAAAAAAATATGTGTTGAAAGTATTTTTAATATTCCAAAAATGACCCTGAAAAGACAGTCTTTCTATGTAAGAGCGTATATTAGTTGCTCATAAAAAAGATAATGTCACAGTAAAACCAATATGGAGAATGGAGTGCAGAGTATGCTTATAAATTTGCAGAGGGGAAGAGTTGAAAGCACTTTTGAGGACAGGATTAGAATTCAAAACGACCTTGAGCAATCAGGGAATTAGTCTGAAATCAACAAGATGAAATTCAATAAAAATAAGGGCAAAGTACTGCACTCAGGAAGGAAAAGTCAAATGCACAGCTACGCAATGAGGAATAACTGGCTAGGCAATAGAACTGCTGAAAAGGATCCAGAATTATGGTGGATATGAGTGAACAATGTGATTTTGTAGCCAGGTTAGTCCTGAAGAAGAGCTCTTGTAAGCTCGAAAGCTTGTCTCTCTCTCCAACAGAAGTTGGTCCAATAAAAGATATTCCTTTACCCACCTTGTCTCTCAACAATGTGATGCATTTGCAAAAAAAGGCTAAGATCATTCTGGGCTATATTATCAGGAGTGTTTGTATGCGAGACATGGGAGGTAATTGTCCTGCTCTACTCAGCATGTCATATTCTGGTTGCCACACTTTAGAAAAGATGTGGCTAAATTGAAGCGAGTCCAAAGAAAAGCAACAAAACTGATAGGAGGTTTAGAAAACCTGACCGCTGAGGAAAAGTTAAAAAAACTGAGCCTGTTTAGTCTTGAGAATAGAAGACTGAGGGGAAGCTGATCAGAGTCTTCAAATATGTTAAGGGCTGTTATAAAGATGACTGATCAATTGTTCTCCATGTCCACTGAAGGTAGGACAAAACTAATGGACTTAATCTGCAGCAAGGGAGATTTAGGTTAGATATTAGGAAAAACTTTCTAACCGTAAAGGTAGTTAAGATCTGTAATAGGCATACAAAGGAGGCTGTAGAATCCCCATCATTGGAGGTTTTTAAGTACGGGTTGGACAAACACTTGTCAAGGATGGTCTAGGTTTACTTGGTCCTGCCTCAATGTGGGGGGGCTGGACTAGATGATATCTATATTTTGATTGCCTACCACTCTCCATAAAAAATTCTTGCGACCTATTTATGGAGATAAGCAGGAAAGCATCAATGTGGCACTTCCTAACTTGGAGCGGTTGGGTTTGCAATCTAAAAATCTTCCTTGTGAAATAGTGGGGTTTTTAAAATTGCTGTCCCTTTGGCCTGAGCAGCCAAATTTCAGGGTCTTCCAAGGTTGTTTCTGATAACAAAACAGTACACCTCTCCCCCCTTGCTGACCGCTCCCTCAAAAAAAAAAAAAATTAGCAGCAACAAAAAACCTAATCAAAGTAAAGCGCGCCACTGCACACACTTCTCCCCCTGGGGAGATGATGAAAAAAACCAACAACACGTGACAGATGTTAGTCACATTGCTTAATACATGACTGGAAGATGCTTAGATACTACTGTGGTGATAAGAACCTATGGGGAACAGAATTGGAGGAGAAACTGATTATATAAACTTGGTATATTCTTGGTGCCATCTTCATGTATAAAAAAAGTACAAAGTCCTGTTCTCTGAATGCAGTAGAAACAAACATCAGCAGGCAGCTTCCTTACTCAGAAATCCCCAAGTCTGCTCAAGAAGCCCTGTCTCTGTACCCAAGGAACCCTGCCTCTTTTCATCTACTCAAGGTCGTACTCCTTTCTGCCTCCAACACGCACAGGCTGACGTCAGGCCCCTCCATCCACACAGATTCGCTCTGATCTGCCATGTGGCCTAGTGTCTTGGGTGGTTGCTGCCCACCTCCCCCCCATTAGCTGCCCTCTGTTTATACTAGACAAAGGGGCTTGACTGCTCCTGCTGTCAAATCTGAAAGAGAGTGCTTGGCACACCCTTTGGCTTTAGCAAGGACTTTGCTCTAAGACTTTGCTGATGGCACCATTCAACATAACGTAATATTCTATACTGTATATTGCTACAGAAATGAACCAGTCAGAGAGGAGACTGTATCCTGGATATAGCATTCTTTTTTAACCAGTGACTACACAACGAGAGAGTATGGAAAAGTTTAAGAGAGGGAAAATCTGCTTGGTCCCATGTACCGTATGTTAAGTGCAGTATATTATGTTCTATTTCTGTGTCACCTTTGACTATTACAGTGGCATGACATACAAGTATTGGTGAATGTCTCCTGATTGATGATTCTGGATTAAATCCTTCTACCGCTTGCAGACCAGTTCCTGGGACAGTTTATTGAACCTTCTGTCATTCCTAGAAGTCGTCAGATATTTCTGGGTAGAGATCAGTTGAATGAGGACACGATTCATCTCAGCTGTACAAATGTATGTTGATATCAACTTGTTGGCTGATTTAGATGCACTTACTCAGCACTGAATTTTCCACTTCATAAGACTGTTACAAAGGGTTCCAAGAATTAGGCTTAGTCAGCTATCCTGTTTACCAAACTACAGCATTCGATACATTTTAATTTTCAGGTGCTTTTGCTTTACTGCTTTTGCTCTTTAGGCAAAAAGTTTTTGAAGTATACACCCTTCAAGGATTCTTTATGTTAAAACATAGGAAGAATTTGCAAAAGCACCTGTCTGCCTTTAACGGGAAATATTTAGAAAGTTCATTTCCCCACTATTTCAACGAGACTGAGTTTTATGGTTTCTTGCTTATAGTTAGGCTTACACTCTGTAGCTGTGTGAGAAAATTTCTGAGGTCCCCAGAAAGGAAGTAGTTATGGTGAGAAAATTAAAAGCAGAATGTAGAAAGGTCACATCTTATCAATCAGGTTAAAAACCAGAAGAGTCCTTCTTCTGTGCAGATAAATATATATATTTAAAAGAGATTGTTTTATCCATTATAGATTCATAGATTCCAAGGCCAGAAGGGACCATTGTGACCTTCTAGTCTGATCTCCTTTATAACACAGGCCATAGAAGCTGCTCAACAATAATTCCTAGAGCATGTTTTATAAAAACATCCAATCTAGGTATAAAAATTGTCAGTGATGGAGAATCCACCACGACTCTTGTTCCAGTGGTTAATTACTCTTCTAGTTGAACATTGACACGTTATTTCCAGTCTGAAAGTATAGGTCAGGGAAGTCCAATAGCTGGTTAGTTACCTCCACTAAGGGGGAGGGGGGGCGGAGTGGCACTATATGTGAAAGGAAGTATAAAGTCAAATAAAATAAAAATCTTAATTCAATCAAACTGTGCCATAGAATCTCTATGGATAGTAATTCCATGCTTGAATAATAAAAATATAGCAGTAGGGATGTACTACCGACCACCTGACCAGGATAGTGATATGCTCAGGGAGATTAGAGAGGCTATAAAAATTAAAAAACCTCAGTAATAATGGGGGATTTCAACTACCCCTATATTGACTGGGTACATGTCACCTCAGGATGGGATGCAGAGAGAAAGTTTCTTGACACTTCAAATGACTGCTGCTTAGAGCAGCTAGTCCTGGAATCCACAAGAGGCAAGGCAATTCTTGATTTAGTCCAGAGTGGAGCACAGAATCTGGTCCAAGAGCTGAATATAGCTGATCCTCTTGGTAATAGTGACCATAACATAATAAAATGTAATATCCCTGTGCCGGGGGTGGGGAGGACACCAAAGCACCCAGGCATGGTAACATTTAATTTCAGAAAGGGGAACTACACAAAAATGAGGAAGTTAGTTCAACAGAAATTAAAATATACAGTTCCAAAAGTGGGATCCCTGCAAGACACATGGAAACTTTTTAGACACCATAATAGAGGCTTCATTTAAATGTATACCCCGAATTAAAAAGCAAAGTAAGAGGACCAAAAAAGTTCCACCATGGCTAAACAACAAAGTAAAAGAAGCAGTTAGAGGCAAAAAGGCATCCTTTAAAAAGTGGAAGTTAAATCCCATTGAGGAAAATAGAAAAGAGCATAAACTCTGGCAAGTGACATGTAAAAATATAAGTAGGAAGGCCAAAAAAGAATTTTAAGAACAGCTAGTCAAAGACTCAAAGAGTAACAGCAAAAAAAAAAATGTTTTAGGTACATCGGAAGCAAGAAGCCTGATAAACCAGTAGTGGAGCCATTGGATGATCGAGATGCTAAAGAATCACTCAAGGAAGATAAGGCTATTGTGGAGAAACTAAATGAATTATTTGCATTGGTCTTCACTGCTGAGGACGTGAGGGAGATTCCCAAACCTGAGCCATTCTTTTTAGGTGACAAAAACTGAGGAACTGTCCCAGACTGAAGTGGCATTATAGGAAGTTTTGGAACAAATTGATAGATTAGACAGTAATAGGTCACCAAGACCAGATGGTATCCACCCAATAGTTCTGCAGGAACTCAAATGTGAAATTGCAGAACTATTAACTGTGGCATGTAACCTATCATTTAAATCCGCTTCTGTACCAGCTGACTGGAGGATAGCTAATGTGACACCAATTTTTAAAAAAGACTCCAGAGGCGATCATGGCAATTACAGGCTGGCAAACCTAACTTCAGTACCAGGCAAATTGATTGAAACTATAGTAAAGAACAGAATTATCAGACAAATAGATGAATATGATTTGTTGTGGAAGAATCAACATGGTTTTAGAAAGAGAAATCTTCCTCACCAGTCTACTAGAATTCTTTGAGGGGGTCAACAAGCATGTGGACAAGGATGATCCCGTGGATATAGTGTACTTAGATTTTCAGAAAGTCTTTGACAAGGTCTCTCACCAAGGGCTTTTAAGCAAAGTAAGCTGTCATGGGATATGTGAGAAGGTCCTCTCCTGGATCAGTAACTGCTTAAAAGATAGGAAACAAAGGGTAGGAATAAATGATCAGTTTTCAGATTGGAGAGAGGGAAATAGTGTGTTCCCCAGGGGTCTGTAATGGAACCAGTATTGTACAACATATTCATAAATGATCTAAAAAAAGGGGAAAGCAGTGAGGTGGCAAAATTTGCAGATGATACAAAACTACTCTAGATAATTAAGTCCAAACCAGACTGCAAAGACATCTCACAAAACTGGGTGACTGGGCAACAAAATGGCAGATGAAATTCTTGATAAATGCAAAGTAACGCACACTGAAAAACATAATCCCAACTATACATATAAAATGATAGGATCTAAATTAGCTGTTATCACTCAAGAAAGAGATCTGGGAGTCACTGTGGATAATTTTCTGAAAACATCCGCTGAATGTGTAGCACCAGTCAAAAAAGCTAACAGAATGTTGGGAATCATTAGGAAAGGGATAGATAATAAGACAGAAAATATCCTATCTATAAATCCATGGTACACTCAGATCTTAAATACTGCACGCAGATTTGGTTGCCCCATCTCAAAAAAGATTTGGAATTGGAAAAGCTACAGAAAAGGGCAACTAAAATGATTAGAGGTATGGAAAAGTTTCCATATGAGAAGAGATTAATAAGACTGGGACTTTTCATCTTGGAAAAGAGATGACTAAGGCAGGATATGATAACGGTCTATAAAATCATGACTGGTGTGGTGAAAGTAAATAAAGACGTGTTATTTAATCCTTCTTATAACACAAAAATTAGGGGTCACCAAATGAAATTAATAGGCAGCATGTTTAAAACGAACAAAGGGAAGTATTTCTTCACACGACGCAATGTCAACCTGTAGAACTCCTTGCCAGAGGATGTTGTGAAGGCCAAGACTCCAACGGGGTTCAAAAAAGAACTAGATAAGTTCATGGAAGATAGGTCCATCAATGGATTTTAGCCAGGATAGGCAGTGATTGCTCTTTGCCAGCGGCTAGGAATGGCTGACGGGATGGATCACTTGATGATTACCTGTTCTATTCATTGCTTCTGAAGCACCTGGCATTGGCCGCTGTCAGAAGATAAGATACTGAGCTATATGGACCATTGATCTGACCCATTATGGCCGTTTTTATGTTCCTATGTTCTTACATTTTGATGCGCTGCAATGGGCCAAGGACTAAGGATGTTGCACCGAACTGCTTCTCACACTGTGGTGAAGCATCTGTCAAGCTCCAAGCAATGAAACATCCTGCTAGTGGTAGCCAGTCCAGGACTGGTTTAGGGATACCAGACTCATTTTTGACATCTTCATTATAAAAACCCAACCACCTCTCTTCACCTTTTGTCACTGCTTCAGGGATTTCTCTTTCCAGTGTTTCTTTATTACAAATTAATCTGTGATCAAATGTGACAATGACACTGCAATTGAAGGTGTAGCAAACACATTAGAAAGCAGAACTAAGCCAGGGACAATAAAGCCTTTGAGCCGTGATTAGATTGTTGCTAAAAAATGGAATCATAGCTCCAGCGAGAGGAAATTACAGAACAAATAGAAAATGGGTGATGTAACTGGTTGGCAGCATCCTTTGCGTTCAAATGAGCTTTCATTTGCTTGTCTCCTCTCCTTAATGCTGTCCTAATGTTACACTTTTGTGTAACCAAGCACCATAGTTGCCTCAAGGAAAGCGTAGGATTGAGAATGGGAAGGGAGAGGGTCATAAGAGGATCTCTTTAGAAATGTTCACACTGTGAAAACATTTGAGATGTAATGATTTACAGTCACTTGAACACACTGTGCCAGGAGTGCCCCAGGGCTCAGTCCTGGGACCGGTTTTGTTCAACATCATCATTAATGATCCGGAGGATGGAGCGGATTGCACCATCAGCAAGTTCGTGGATGACACTAAGTACAGGGACTGGTAAATACGCTGGAGGGTAGAGATAGGATACAGAGTGACCTAGACAAATTGTGGGATTGGTCCAAAAGAAATCTGGTGAGGTTCAACAAGGACAAGTGCAGAGTCCTAAATTTAGGATGGAAGAATCCCATGCACTGCTACAGACTGGGGACCAACTGGCTAGATAGAAGTTCTACAGAAAAAGAGCTGGGGGTTACATGGGACAAGAAGCTGGATATGAGTCAGCAGAGTGCCCTTATTGCCAAGAAGGCTAATGATATGTTGGGCTGCATTAGTAAGAGCATTGCCAGCAGATTGAGGGAAGTGATTATTCCCCTCTATTCGGCATTAGTGATGCCTCATCTGGAGTATTGTGTCCAGTTTTGGGCCCCCCACTACAGAAAGGATGTGGACAAATTGGAGAGAGTCCAGTGGAGGGCAACAAAAATTATTAGGGGGCTGGAGCACATGACTTATGAGGAGAAACTGAGGGATCTAGGCTTTTTCAGTCTGCCGAAGAGAAGAATGAGGGGGGATTTGTTAGCAGCCTTTAACTACCTGAAAGGGGGTTCCAGGGAGGATGGAGATAGGCTGTTCTCAGTGATGGCAGATGACAGAACAAGGAGCAACGGTCTCAAGTTGCAATGGGGGAGGTCTAGGTTGGACATTAGGAAAAACTTTTTCACTAGGAGGGTGTTGAAACACTGGAATGGGTTACCTAGGGAGGTGGTGAAATCTTCATCCTTAGAGGTTTTCAAGGCCTGTCTTAACAAAGCCCTGGCTGGGATGATTCAGTCGGGGTTGGTCCTGCTTTGAGCAGGAGGTTGAACTAGATGACCTCTGAAGGGCCCTTCCAACCCTAATCGTCTATGATTCTATGATTCAGAGCACTTCAATTCCATGTCCACTCCAGAGCAGAAATATTCCTGGTCTGCACTGCTGTGCCTGGCAGAGAACACATTGTGATTGAAAGCCTCCAGTCAGGTTTTGCTTGCCACAAGCAAACTCCATCTACTGTAACTGTGCACTTGCAATGCACTGACTGAGTGTCTGTGTTCACATCTCCCCATAGTTGCTGGGCCCAGCAAAAATAACACCTGCCTCATGTTGACAGCAGATTCATTTGCTCCCTTAGCTCAAAGTCAGAGAGGCTTTTGCTGAAGGTCCTGGGGTCAGTCCATAATGAGAACCATGATGTCTCTGCTGGGCCATATTTTTGTTATGCATGATGATATGAATCCTGAAACGTAGTGAATTTTGGGGCTGAACAGCCAACCTTAAAAGACAAACTTAATCTTCAGTGTTTGAGCCCTTTTGGGGGAGGGGGAAGTAAGCTGTGCATGTGTGCAGTTGGCTAAGCAAGTGTCCATCATGCTGAAAGGTTGAAAATGTCTAAGCCAGTTCTAATGCTTGGGATGCTCAGAGCTGGAAGCAGTTCCTCACTGGAGTGTGAGAGGAGACGGGAACAAAGAATTTACCCCAGCCAGGACGATGTTGTAGGGGAGATACCCTGAGGAGCTGCAATTGTTATGACAAAGCAGTTCATGATGCGCACCTTTCAGCTGTTCATCCAACATGAACCATTGCAGCTATTTAATTACTGTCCAATCCTACCCCTAAAGGGGTCTTCTTTATCCCTTATGAAGCCTCACTTTAGAGATAGAACCTGTTTACCACCCCGTCTTCCCAGACAAAGTGAACTGGCTGGGGCTACTTTTGGAGGCTGCAAATGCAGCTCTTTAAATGAAGGCTTTGCTTTGGAGTGGCACAGGGCTTCCTATTTGTTCCCTGCCCTGGGACCAAGCACACCACATCTGCAGCCCATTCAGCCTGGAAAATGGTGCTCTCAGCCCTCTTCAACCGATGCAAGGAGTTCCACCGGACTCCTACCTCCTGGAAGAAGGCCATGATGGTGCTTATGTACAAGAAAGGTGAGAGAGACAACCCCAGCAACTGGAGACCCATTTCTCTCTGCTCCACCATCTACAAACTGTATGCCTAGTGGCCAGGATCACAGATTGGTCGGTGAAAAGGGGATCCATCAGTTCTGTTCAGAAGGACTTCATGTCATGTGAAGGCTGCTCTGAACACAACTTCATCCTCCAAACCATCATCCAAATGGCTAGGAGGGGACGAAGGCAGTGCGCTGTGGCTTGGCTAGACCTGGCTAATGCCTTCGGGTCCATACCCCACCAACACATCTTCTCCACGCTTGAGGAATTTGGGATGCCCAGAGTCTTCCTCCAGCTGCTCCAGGAGCTGTACGACGGGAGCACCACCACCATCCACTTGACTGAGGGGGAGACCGCGGAGATCCCGATCCGGAGTGGGGTGAAGCAGGGCTGTCCCCTCAGTCCCATCATCTTCAACCTTGCCATGGAGCCGCTCATCCGATCCATCTCCAACAGCCCAAGAGGGTTCGAGCTCCATGGGGAGAGAGTAAACATCCTGGCCTACACGGATAACCTAGTCCTGATCATGGATGACCCCGAGAGCCTCTGAGGAATGCTCAACACCACCAGCCAGGCTGCCGATTGGATGGGGCTGCATTTCAATGCCAAGAAATGCGTGTCCCTCCACATCAACGGCAGCAGGAGGGATTCAGTCCAGGCAACCTCATTCCACATCCAGGGCGAGCCCATGATCTCCCTCGAGGAAGGTCAGGTTTACCACAACCTGGGCCCGCCGACAGGTTTCCACATCCGGCAGACTCCCAAGGACACCATCAAGGAGATCCTACAGGATAACACCAAGATCGACGCCTCCCTGCTGGAGCCCTGTCAAAAGATCAACGCCCTAAACGCCTTCCTGATCCCCTGCATCTCATTCATCCTGCGGGGTTCAGCCGTGGCGAAGGTGCCCCTCAACAAGGTCGACAGCGTCATCAGGCAGCTGGTGAAGAAGTGGCTGTTCCTCCCCCAGAGGGCCAGCAATGAGCTGACTTACATTGGGCACAGCCAGGGAGGTGCCAACGTCCCCCACATGGGCGACCTCTGCGACATCGCGGTCGTCACCCAGGCCTTCCGCCTGTTGACCTGCCCAGACGCCACCGTGAAGAACATTGCAGCGAACGCCTTGGGAGAGGTCGTCAAAAAGCAGATCAGCAGAACCCCCTCCAGCCAAGACATCGCCACCTACTTCAGCGGCTCCCTGGATGGCGAACTCAGACGGGACGGGGGCGACATCACCTCGCTCTGGACCCACGCTCACAATGCCACGCGGCACTTGGGAAAATGCATCGGCTGCCGCTGGACATAGTGCGAGGAGCGACAGGAGCTGTCAGTCCTGGTGCCGCGGATCACAGCCACCGTCCACAACATCGTCACCCCTAGAGCCCGTGGCATACTGGAGAGGTCCCTGAAGGCTACCATCCATGCACTGTACATGGAAGACCTGAAGAAGAAACCTGACCAGGGAAAGGCCTTTGAACTGACCAGCAAGTGGGATGCCAGCAACCACTTTCTGCCATGGGGCAGTTTCACCCAATTTGCAGACTGGCGGTTCATCGTCCGGGCCCGACTCAACTGCCTCCCGCTGAATGGGGCTGTCTGCCAAGGGAACCAGGACAAACGCTGCAGGAAGTGCAGGTACAACAACGAAACCTTGTCCCATGTCCTCTGCGGCTGCAAGCGCCACTCTAGAGCCGGGCAGCTGCGGCACGACGCGGTCCAGAGCCAGCTCGTGAAAGCCATCCCGCCTCACTTGGGAAAAGTCACCATGAACTCCGCCGTCCCCGGATCCAACAGCCCGCTGAGGCCGGACATTGTCATCACCAATGAGAACCAGAAGAAGATCATCATGGTAGATGTCATGGTCCCATTCGAAAACAGGACCCCGGCCTTTCGCGCAGCCCGAACTCGTAAGGAGAAGTACGCCCCCTGGCCGACATCCTGAGAGCAAAGGGCTATGAGGTTCAGACCCACGATCTGATTGTCGGAGCCCCAGGCACTTAGGATCCCTGCAACAAGTGTGTGCTGTGGGCCTGTGGTGTCGGTTGGTGCTACACCCGGCTGAGGCGGCGCCTCATGATGTCCGACATCATGAGGTGGTCGAGAGATATTTACATGGAACACATCACCGGGCACAGACAGTACCGGGGTGAGTAAGCCGATGCGCCACCATGAATCGGCATCAGGAAGACTCAAAGACCTTCCTCTCCACTGTCAGGAATTTATAGATTAAAGGACTATCTACACTACATCACTGACTCAGTGAGGGACAATCCACTATTATGGACATATCTACTCCCCATTAACAGCATCCTATGTAACCCCTGCAATAAGTGATGTTCCCAAATTACTGATCGCTTTTTTTTTCAAATCAAACCCCTGACCCCTGTATCCAGGTTACTGCAGACTATGTATTCTTTGCACTTGTTAAGACTTCTTACCGAACTCTGCTCTCGTTAATAATCTGTACACTATACCTGGATGTCCAGCAACTCTTTGTGTAAACTCTGTGAATTGTTTGTACTTTTAAACATTACCTTTAATAAAATTTACTAAATTTATTCTCATTAAATGAAAAACTCAATAGAAATTATAGAAACTTATCTAAATAGTTATTTAACTAATATATAAAGGCAGCAGCTTCATTTGTTTTTGCTCCAGGAAGCTCTCCGCTGTAACGGAGAAAATAAAAAGTCCCTTTCTAAAATAACAAGAAAATCATTAGCATTTCTTGTTCGCTCTTTTTAAGGTCACCATTATAGATATTTTGATAACACATCCTTTTACGTGCATGTGGTCTGGTCTGATGATGCGGTAGATGGAGATAATACTGTTTACAAGGCTGTTACCTGTAGAAGGGTTTTTTTTTTCTGAGTTCTTCTGTGTTTTTCAGGAACAAAAGGATGGATGCTGCTCATTCTTGGCAGATATAGACTTGTATTCATCATCTTCTTTCTATAAAAAGTACAGAGAGTATGAGGGGAAAGGAAGAGGGTGTAATGAACACCGACATGTTAAAAACAAGTGAAAACACTTACCTGTCATTTTGTTCCAGCTCATTAATTTGCCTTGCTTTTATACCTTTCAACAAGAAGGACCAGATTTCAAGATGCTTTACAGGCTCTCTCTTTCTCTGTCTATATTGTATTTCCTTAAAGATTCCTTAGGAATTGCCTAGATCAGACAGACAGAGACCCATGGTCAATCTTGTCCAGTATCCTGTTCCCAACAGTGGTCAGCACCAGATGCTTCAGAAGAAGATATGAGAAACCCTGCAGAAGTTAGATGTGGGATAATTTGCCCCTCTGAAAAATCTTATTCTAGATCCTAATAGAGATTGGCTAACCCCTGAAACATAAGATTTTATGACACTTCCTATTTTTTTCTTAGCATTAATAATTGTAACACTGGATATTATTGTTATCCATAGAAATGTCCAATCCCTTTGAATCTTGCTAAGTCTTGGCCTCAGTAATATTGTGCGGCAATGAGTTCCACAGTCTAATTATGCATTGTGTGAAAAAGAATTTCCTTTTAATAGTTTTGGATTTGCCACTTTTTAGTTTCATTCATGAACTGTCCCTTCGTTCTTGTGTTAAGAGACTGGGAGACCAGAAGCTCTCCTTCACCCCCCACTATAATACAGATCATTCTTGGATGACTTGCAATGCTCATTTGCCAGGGACCTATTTAAGAGATTATCATGAGGAATAAATTAGCTAATTAAAACTACTGGGGAAATGTAGCAAGGCAGAATATATTAACCTGAACTGGAAGGGCTGCCAGAATAACATAACTAACATGATACATACAAAAAGCTATGGGGAACCAGGTGTGAGAATGCATGAGTCCTACATCTGCTTGAGGAAGACAGCAACAGCACTGCAAAAATTTGAGATGGTGGGAAATGTCTGCCACACCTCCATCTCTCTGTGGTTACTTTTATGTAGCAGTGCTGTAGAGAGGGATCGGGCTGTTGAGGAATGCTGCTCTTTATCTCCCTGTAGGAACATTGAATGACTATTGAATTTAACCCTGGAGCTGAATGTTTATTTTAAGGGGCTGAATTTGTGGCATTCAGAGGATGGAAATATCTCTCCTTCCTGCTGATACAAGGGGGGAAATGTAAACAGGGTCAGAATTATGAAGGACTTGGAAGGAGCGGAGCCTTGATCTTAATACAGAAGAAGAAGAGAAGTCAGTGTAGAGATTCAAGTAGAAGGGAGACATTGTCTGAGAGATAGGGAAGGAAGATAATCTGAACAGCTGCATTTTGGAAGGATGAGGGGGATACAGATGGAAGGGAAAACACCAGCAAAGAAGAGAATGAAATAATTAAGACAGGAAATCACCAGAGGATGGATTTAACTTCTTGGAAGTAGTGTAAAAAGAAAGGGTGAGTTCTGCTAAAACTGGATAAACACATCACAGCATTTGAGAAACACTTCTGTAGTGATCTGCAGCAGTCCTCACAAAGAACATGGAGAACTCTCAGATCCAGTGCTTCTTTACTGTACATCTAATGCTTCTGTATTCAGAAAAAAGAACATTGAACATGTTCTTAACCAAACAACTGCTATCTTTTCTGCCTCTGCCCACAGTGACTCCTGTAGAGAGGAGGTGGCAATGGAGGATGTGACACACTGCACGCACATGTACACCCTTATCGTGTGATAGTGTATTATTCATGTTCACCCTTACAGTGTAGTTGTGTATTGTTTAATGCAAAGTATGTCATGTAAGATGTTTCTGGAATGCTCGTGGCATACTGAACATTATTGTTATAGTAATATGTTTGTCACAATGTCATTTGTATGGTTACGAGGCTTCGCTATGTAATATTCCCAAATATGTGTCTCATTGTAAAGGACTGGCTCAGACGTCAACAAATAAATCCACAAAGGGCCACAGTGACTCAGGGCATGGAGGGAGCCATACACGGACATTGTTTGTCACCTGACCCCGGAGAGGCGGATGAAGGAACATGTTGAAAAGGGGAGACATTTGGCGGCTCTCTCTCTCTTCCATTCCCGTCTACAAACAACATCAAGCAACTGCAACAGTGATCACTGGGGTAGGGCCTGGTTGGAGGCAGACCAGCCTGTCTGTGATGAGAATCATCTAAGACTGTAAGTTTGCTGAAATGGTTAAACTTAGTTCAGAATGTGATTTGCATTTTATTTACTTTTGTTCAAATCTGATCTGCTTTCCTCTGACTTATAATCGCTTAAAATCTTTCTGTACTTAATACATTTGTTTGTTTATTTTATCTAAAGCAGTGCATGTGGTTTAAGGCGCGTAGAGACTCCATTTGAAGTAACAAGGCAGGTGCTTATCAATTTATTTGATGAATTGACAAACCAATGAGCTTGCAGTGGGCAGTGGGCAGCACTGAACATTGTAAGACGGCAGTTCCTAGGTTTGCATCTGGGACTGGGGATGTTGGCTGGGGTCATACCATTGCATAATCCCATGAGTGGCTGACTAGAGGCACTCATTCACTGAGTTAGGAGCAGATCGCTTTCTGTGGACTGTGTGTGGGCTGACGAAGGAGTCAAGGTTCACACAGCAGAGCAAGTGCAAGACTCCAAGAGTGAGGGATTGGGATGCCACAGCAATACACCAGTCCAGATTGCAGAGGGGAACATCACAGAGGGGTTGAGATGTTGGTACATGTATACCATTCTCCATCGTTAGAGGCTGGAATGAAGCCACCATTTAAAAGATAATGAACATTAACATGACAAAGAAGGCAATTATGGTAATGCTTTGCTGCATATTTTTCCCTCCTCCCAACAACAACTGTGATCAGATAATCTGAGGTCTTCAGAATCAAGGGCTGCTGGAAATGAATGAAGATTCAGTAAAATAAAATTTGAACAGCCTAATTTTCAGGAAGAAAGCAAATTCCACTGCACAACAAATACTGGGGAGCAGAGAGAAGCTACCTTGCCCATCCTCCATACATCTCACAGACCCATTTCTTTAGCACTAGAATATTCCAGTTCATTTGGGTATTTATTGTGGAATATAACATATATTTGTACGGCACCTTTCACTTAAAAGTTCTAGAGATGTTTCACAGCTGATTATAATATATATATGGGCAAATTATCATAAATTACACAGTATAAGATACACAGTAAATAGAATGGCCAAATTTGTGAGAGTGATTGAAAAGTCTTTACCTCCCCTGTTTTTAAAGAATGATGCTTCCTTGACTTACAGCAAAAAAACAATGTTAAACTTTATCCCTGAGCCGTAAAGAGATAAATGGGAAGGTGTAGGCAGGGCCTTGTTAATAGGTTTGGATTTTGTTCCTACTGGGAAATGCAGATTCAATTTGCAGCCTGGATCAGGTTATGATGTTATTCATATAAACGTAATTTTTTATGGAAGTAGCTGATGACCTCTCCTTTACCTTCGCCCTCAATCCCCCTAACACAATGGGGTCCTGTCCACAGGACTCTGAGGGACTACAAATAATAAATAATAATATCCCCTGCAAATTAACTTCAATGGAAGTTGTGGATGCATTGAAAATCAGGCCATGAGTGTATTGCCATGAATCTCAGCACTTGAGTGGAGCCACTTTTCACTGCTCTCTCCTACCCATGGACTTTCTCTGTTACTGGCTGGGAAGGTCTCTGTGCTGTGAATAAAGCACCAGGCCACTGTTATTAATTGCCAATAAAGGATACAAGTGTGATATGATAAAGCTATTCTTGAAGGTCCACCGAATCCCACTGTTAAATTGCAGTGTGTCTGATCTCATTGCTTAGCTACGGGGATCATCTTTTCAAAATAAAAAAACAGGACGCCTTTGTGGCAACATTTGTTAGGCTTGCAAAGTAGTGAAAGAGAAGTACATTTTTTAAAAACAACATGTGCCGGTGTATCTACTGCCAGCTTCTGACCCAACAACCACATTGTATATTTCTCAGAGAAGGGGATATTTTCCAGTTGTAATCAGGGTCTGAATAAGCTCTCCTTTGACACATAGTGATGAGCTGGGGAGAAAGACTTCAAGACCAGACTGTATTTGCATAAACACATCTACTCCGCCTAGGTATTCAGAGGACGGAGTTGCATTGCCAAAGTGATCAATTTTGGCTGGTATTGGGTTACAAATCACTGTGTCCCGCTGAACAGAGCTGCCTGCCACAAGAATTGGGACAAATGATGCAGGAAGTGTGGCTATGCCAATGAGATGCTATCCCATGTCTTGTGTAGTGCAAGCCCCATTCCAGAGCCTGACAGCTGCACCACAATGCCAACCAAGATCATCTAGTCAAAGCCATCCTGTCACCCATAGGGAAGGCTGCTGTGAACGCTGCTATCCCTGGAACGGACAGTCAACTGTGATCGGACATTGTCATCACTAACGAGGAACAGAAGAGGATCCTCATGGTGGACGTCACAATTCCTTTTGAGAACAGGACCCCGGCCTTCCACAATGCCCAAGTTTGAAAAGTGGAGAAATACGCCCGTCTGGCCGATGCCTTGAGAGCTTGGGGTTACGAGGTTCAAATGCATGCTCTGATCGTCAGAGCCCTGAGCACATGGGATCCCAGTAACGAGCGAGTGTTGTGGGAATGCAGAATCAATCAGTACTATGCTCAACTGATGTGATGATTCATGATATCAGAAACCATCAGGTGGTGAAGGGACATCTATTTGGGACATATCACTGGACATCAGCAAAACCAGGAGAAATGAGCCAGAGTGCCATTGAGAAGCAAAGCCAGTAACTGAAATACTTTTCTGATGGATTGTATTTACTGAGGGACATATGGCCATCCAACATCTTGACAGATGAAAGGAAACATGACGAAGTCAGTCAGTCAGTGGTGCTTGACAGTAATGTGGGAGAAGAGCCCAATGTGTGAGTGGCAGACCTTCCCACAGTAGCTACAGGTCCACTCGCCAGAAGGAGCTTGGAGCACAATCTGCTTCCTGGCTTGCCTACAGGCCTCAGCCTGGACTCTCTGATGACTCTCCATGATGACTGCACAAGTCGTGACCCAACTTCTCCAGACTGAGCAGTTGTGGATAGGGCTCTCCCAGTTGTCAGTGGGATGCTGAATTTCTTGAGTTCCTGCTTGACCTTGTCACAATATTGGAGCTTTTGGTCTTACTCTGGATCGCAGGTAGTTCTTGAGTTGACCATAGAGCACAACTTTTGGCAGACAATCTTGAGGCATACGCACCACGTGTCCCAGCCAGAGACGCCTGCTAGCATCTAGCATAGTCTGCATAGACTGTAGAATGGTTCTCTCAAGGATCTCATTATTAGTGATCCATTGGTCCCAAGTCATTTCAAGGATTTTTCTGAGACCATGAAAGTGGAAGTTGTTTGATCTCTGCTCCTGCTTGGAGTATGTGACCCAGCTTTTCACAGCTGTAAAGGAAAGTACTTAGGACACAAGCCTGATAAACAGACACCTTTGTATTCAGAGTTAGCACCTTCTTGTTCCAGACATGTGAGGTAAGTTTGCCAAAGGTGACAGAGGCTTTGCTGATTCTCGCATCAAGTTCTGTATCAAGGCTAAGTGAGCTAGTTAAAGTTGAGCCAAGATAGCAGAAGTGATCCACGTTGTTCAGAGCTTCATTTTAGACAGGATGTTAGAGCCCTGTGACATGACTACTGTGCTCTTAATACTGATTACCACGCTGAACTTGATACATGCATCAGAGAACTTATTCATCATGATCTGCAATTCGTCAGATGAGTTAGAAACGAAAGCAGCGTCATCTGTGAAGAGCAGATCCCGAATAGCGAGCTGGGTGACATGCCTTTTGATATTATTATTATACTTGATATTAAACAAGCGGCCATCCATCCGTGATTTAATTAGTACGCCAGATTGATCATTTCCAAAAGTGTGCTTAAGAAGAATAGCGAAGAAGATGCCAAAGCCGGTAGGTGCTAAGATGCAGCCTTGCTTCATGCCAGTATCAATGCTAAACTCAGACGATGTTTCATTTCCATACTGGATAGTTGCCTTCATTCCCTCATGGAACTCCTTAAATAAGGAAAGCACTTTTTGTGGACAGCCATTTTTCAACGGGATTTTGTATATGCCATTCCTGCTAATCGTGTTGAAGGCCTTTTGTAGGTCAACAAATGCTACATAGTGAGGTGCCTGTTGTTCATGGCTTTTTTCTTGCAACAAACGCAAGTCTAAGTCGTGGAGCATCCAACTGTGAACCCACAGTCAGTGGGTTCAATGCTCTATCAGCAAGGACTTGGAGTGGTTTCAGCAGGTCCCTTGCAAGCATCTTGCCAATCACACTGAATAGAGTTACCCTTCAGTAGTTGTTACAGAGATATCCCTCAGTAATGTCTGCTCTGTCCCCTTTATTTTTGTATGAAGTAATTATGTTTGCATCTTTCCGATCCTGAGGTACATGGCTTTCTTCCCAGCAGGCACAGAGAAGTGTGTGGATGTTGCTCGCAAGCTTTCTCCCTCTTGCCTTTAAGAGCTCTGGAGGTATCTGATCATTGGCTGATGCTTTCCCAGGCACAATCTCTTTGATAGCTTTCTCTACATCTTCTAGAGTGAGAAGCTTCGTTGGAAGCTGGGTAATGGCAGCTAAGGCAGTATCACAGATAATGGCATTCTTGGAGTAGAGGTCTTTGTAATCCTCAGCCCATCGATCAAGTTGTTCTTGCCTGTCAGTCAGGATGGCACCATCTTTCGCTTTCAGGATTGCAGTCTTTTTACAACTGGACCAAGTGCCTCTTTTATTCCATCATAGGTACCACAAAGGTACCCTCTTTCAAAGCAGGTCTGAAGCTTCTTGCACAGGTCTTGCCAGTATTTCTGGGCACATTTTCTAGGGGCTTTCTGGACCGCAGTCTTAGCCTCTTTGAATTTAAGAGTTCTAGACTTAGTTGATTGTTGAAGTAAAGTTAGGTGAGCTTGTTTTTTCTCTTCTATGAGTGGGAGCAGCAGATGTTCAGACACTGCAGACCAATCAGATTGCTTTTTCTTTGTTGTACCAAAGACATCCTTGGCAGAAGCCAGTGCCTTATTCTGAAAATTGTCCCACAAGATGTCAGAATCAGGGGAATCAAGTTGATCATTTTCAGAAACATGCTGAAGCGCACATTGAAACTTTGCACAAATGTCAGAGTCCTTCATGTCGGTGATGTCGAGGTGAAGTTTGCCTTTTGGCTTCGCATGATGGATCTTTTTAAGATGTAATTAGAGCTTGGCCCTGACAACGGCACGGCCAGTGTTGCAAGCAGCACTGTGCATGGATCGAGCAGGCTGTACATCACGAATGTTTCTGTGACAGATCAGGATGAGGTCAAGCCGGTGCCAGTGTCCGCAGCGGGGGTGCTTCCATGTGACCTTGCTGCTGCTGGCAATATAGGTATTCAAAACTATCAGCTCACAAGAGGCACAAAGCTCAAGGACATGCTGGCCATTTTCATTAAGGCTATCTGTGTCGTGTTGACCAATGATGTGTCCCCAATGCTCCCAGTCCTTACCCACACGGGCATTGAAATCACTGAGAACAATGAGTCTGTTCCTTACAGGGACATTCTTGTTGATTTGTTTCAAGTGAGACTAGAACTCATCTTTTTGCTGTTTAGAGTAGTCAAGTGTGGGTCCATAGATGGACAGAAAAGTCAGGATTCCTGAGTTCGTATTCACATCCAGCTGCATGATCCTCTCATTAATAAATACCAGAGGGGTACATACACTAAGGACAGACTTCTTGACAGAAAATTCAACACCATGTATCCTTAGTTCATTTTCAGGTTTCCCAGACCAGCAGAAGTTTACTTCAGTTTCTGAAAGTCTTATTTCACTGAGGGCTGCAATATCAACATACAGTTGATGTAATACTCTATCAATTATGAGTGTTTTCTGAAGTTTATGGTCATTCAGTTCAAGTCTGGTTAACATAGAACAAACATTTCAACAAGCAATGATTAATTTAGAGCCAGGAAAGCAAAAGCTGGAAGAGAACTTTTTTAGCCCACCTTTTCTAGGGCCTTCCCCGAATTGGGGCAAGCAGGCCACCCTAAATAGAGCTGCTTGAACATCTGAGCCGTTGCCAATGCCTGGGTCCTTCCCCACAAGGGTGAGTGACCATTGAGCACAGACCTTCAACGTGCACACCTAGGCAAAACAAAGACGGAAAGGGTTGCCATAGGCCTTCCAGCTTCTCTCTCGGCAGGGACTATAGAACTCCAATGGCAAGACGAAGATCAAGACAATTAGTATAGGCCTGCTGCAGCTTCTAACCAGAACACCACTGCGAGTTGAAGGAAGCACCTGCCTTATCGTGTCTGCAACTGCACCTTTTCTAAATGGGTGTGGTCTCAATAGTGTGGGTACCATTGGCAAACAAGAATCTGGCTCATCTGCTTTTCTGGAAACATTTCCTTCACCCAGGGGGGGTACCACTACCCCATCCTTGGGCACTTCTCAAGGGGAGACAGGTTTATTGACCTGCACCTATCACTCACTGTTATATCGCTGGTTGCACCATCTACGCATCTGGTGATGAATCCTGGAGGGACCAGCCAGACTGGTACTGTGGGACAATCTATCCTAAAATTCTCAATCACTGAAGGACAGCCAACACTCATTCCTATATTTGCTTTCCACAAGCTACTCTTAGTATAATTTTTTATGAGTGATGTATCCAAATATTTGGACGTTAATATTTAACTGTATTGTTACATTTATTAACCTTTATTTGGGATAGTGCAGATTATGCACTGTATGGATTTTATTACTTTTAAACCAAACGCTGTACTTTCGGCTAATTTAAGCATTATACCCAGATGTAAAGAAGCTTTTTCCTTAACCTGTGTATTAAAGTACTTTAACATTAGCTTTAATAAAAAAATTTAAATTTCAATGCAGGGGTATGGAATGTTGTAATTCTTATGGTATGAGTAAAGGGTAGCAGAACTGTGCTTAGCACGCCCTGATTGAAAGGGGTCACCCTAAACTGAACAGCACTCTAACCAGGGGGCAGGGATGCCAAATCCCAGTGAAAAGAGAAAGGGTGGGGACACGTGTTCTTAGGTGTGGGCTTTGCCCGAGAGTCCTAGACACTACTGGACCCTCTCCACTGTTTAAAGATGAGCTGATGAGACTCAAGTGACAGTCTTTGTTTTGTTAAGTGATTGCTAGAGCTGAAATCACTGCTAACCAGCTCTAGCGGCTGAGTCTTAGACCTGAGGTGTGGAACAGTCTTGTGGTGAAAGAGACTGCCCAGCCTTCACTACTAGTGAGGCTCCCCGCTACCCACCAAAATCACTGAGAGCTGGGTTAAGTGGTGGACTCTCAAAATGTGGCATTGCACAGGGTGGCAGCAGGAGCAGGGCCAGAGTGAATGACAGCAGCAGAGTGAACAGTGGCAGCAGCAGGCAGCGATGGCAGAATGAGCGATGCAATGGTGAGTCAGTTGCAGAGGTGTCAGCCCCAGCGGAGACATTGATCAGTGCTTCCCCTCTCCACCCCGGGAGCAGATGTGAACCCACATGAACACACCTCTGAACGCTGGGTCTTTGCTGACCAAGAACAGCCAGCTGTCAGAGGGGTGCCATGGAAGGAGAAGGGAGTGATGTGCTAACCGGACATTCGTTTGTCAGACTTTCCCACTGCAAGGTGGGGAAAGGAGGCAAAGGACACTGCCCAATGCACTGTGGGGTCATGAGCACATGTTTTTTGAATGCTGGGTTCCGTTCCCCTTTTAATAAACATTCTCTTTTGTTATACACAGACTCAGCACTTGTGAGTGGGGAAGTATTGCCTCTTACAGGCACCCAGAGGTGGTAGTAAATTTTCCCAGATTAATGGGTGGGGGCTTGAGCTGGTTCTGTGTTGTAGTATTACGAGTAGTCCTAGATATTGAACCTGGTCCTTCTTACTGCTGACTTCACTGGCAGATGGGTTACACAGCTACTGTATAATGTTGGAGAAACTTTCCTCTGCATGAGCATGAGCCTGCATGAGTAGTAGCAGGCGCTGGATCATTCCAAGCATGTTTGGGATGGGGGTTGGGAGACTGATTTATCTTCCAAATATGGAAATCAAACTCACCAAGGTTTGCTACATGTATGAAACGCTATGTGTGCAGCTCCCTCTGGTTACAATAGAGGCTGTGGAAATTTAATTTCTCGGGAGAACAGGTCTCTAACAGTTAGACCCATTTCCTATACCAGCAGAATTCTAACAATATGTGCATATTCCAAACCGGCTGTTACAAACATGTAGACTCATTGTTTTTTGATAATTTACTCCTTATTGATTTTCTATTTTA
This sequence comes from Emydura macquarii macquarii, assembly GCF_026122565.2. Classification (NCBI taxonomy): domain Eukaryota; kingdom Metazoa; phylum Chordata; order Testudines; family Chelidae; genus Emydura; species Emydura macquarii. The sequence continues at coordinate 4,363,673 of NW_027133607.1, read as the reverse complement.
CAAGTGTGATGAAAGTAGAATGACAGTGACAGACAAATATAACAGGACATTTCAACACATTTATTAAGAGGTGTGAGATCTTTAGGGTACAGTTCTGACACCTTGTGATAATAAACGTGAAAGCAATTTAAGTTGTTGCTTTATGTAAGTCTTTCCTGGGACTCCAAATATTGCTGTTTATATTCCACTCTAAATAATTTCTCTTTTACATTAGTTAGCTAGTTAGCTTGTTACTTATACGGCTCTCATTGCTGTAGATCTGGGGCACCTCACAAACACTAATGTATTTATCCTCACAACAGCCTTGTGAGGTAAGGAATTACAATTATCCCCATTTCACAGATGGGCCCAGAGAGAATAAGTGATTTGCAGGTCACACAGATGAACTCTGATGTCTGGAGTCCTAGAACAGAATCTGGCTGGCAAGACCACCTTTCCTTTATTCCCAGTGCAGAGGGTGAGGGAGTTCTAGTACACCCAGCAAGGAGCATCATTCAGGCCTCCTCCATGGCAGAGGTGAAGTTATCAGAGTTTAGGGGGCAGGAATGGTACAGTGATGCATCAGCCTTCTAATAATTCTCTAGCCCTACCTCTCCAGGATGCTTTCTAGAGACATTGAGCTACATGGGATGTAGGATCCATCCTTGAGGAACTCCTTGGTGGTGACACACAATTGTCAATCACAACCAGTTGAACTCCTACCTGGTAGGTATGGCAGGAATCACTAGAGGTAAATTCCCGATCCAGCAGCATTCCTGGCTCTAAAGCAACAATCTATGGTCACTCAGTCAACATGATGGAAACGTAGCTTATTAATTCATCACTCTGCTCACCATGGTCTCAACTCTAAAAAAGGGCAGGAACCTACCCAAGAAGTTCCTGGTACCCAGCTGGGCACACCTGAAGAACCTGCATCTTCTTCACACAGGAAAGCATAAAGACTAGGTGGCAAGTGACAGTGTTCCAGCACGAAGAGACTGTTTAATTGAGGAATCCAACTTCTGTGTATTTAAGGGTTGTCAGTCCCTTCTGCTTGCTGGGGAGACACTTGGAATGCTGCAGGCTAACCTGTACATTCAAACAACCAGGAAGGAAAATTCCCTTTTCTCCTATAACATCACAATCTGGAGGAGCCTGGATTTTTGCGGGATTAGCATGTAGCAAGGAGACCCCGTAGATGGTCTGAATCATAAGGAATCATTGTGCATCGAGGGGCTGGATCATGTGGTATCAGTCTCCCTATATGGGAGGCCTGAATCATACAGGATCAGTGTACAGTGAGGGGCTGTGTCATGTGGGACCAACATTGTCCTACGGGTGTAGGATGAGGGTCAGGAGTGCAGTGACTTGGTGACAGATTATGTAGGAAACAGCATATATAAAACTGCCCCAAGATGCTCTTCAGGACAGGTACCTCTTCTGGAGTCAGGGCCAGAGGTTCATCTGCATGGGGGGGGAGGAGGGGGATCTGTTTGGATTTCTCCCATTGGGAAGTTGATTCTCTGCTCCTGGGACAGTGGCCTGAACTGAGCCCAGTAGATTAGGGAGCATCAATCTCCACCATTGAGGAGGCTAATTTCCACTCCTCGAACCAGGAACAGCCTATTCCTTTAGTGACAGTGAGGAACTGTTTTTCCTGATCTGTCTTTGACTAATAAACACCAATTGAGCTGAACTATCTGACGTCTCATTCATCAATAATCTAAATCAAACCCTCTTACAATATTGTAGAATCTTCTGCAGAATTGTGAGCCTTGGTCATTGTCAGGGAAACTGAACTGTGGCTTTGTTGGAGATGCATAGAGCAATCGCTGGCCTACACACATTCTAACCGAACAATGGCTTCTCAGATAGTAACTGCATTGGCAGATTACCCAAAACTAAAATTTTCACTTTTCGTTTTTGGACAAAAACCAGAACACGTTTTATTAAAATGGACATTTTGGGGACAATTTCCATTTAGTCAAAAAGCTATCTTCCATCGAATGTTTTGATGGAAAAATTTTGACCAGCTGTATTGGACGGAAGTCTCTAAAATCTGGCTTTTGTTTGGCCACACTTAGTTCCACAGTGGCTGAGATGGGCACATGCTCTGAAATTATAATTGAATGGACTGGTGAAGAATGATGTGCAGAAACTATGCATCCTGAAACCAGATGGTGGTTGGTTCCACTATAGACTCATGGGATTATTTAGCAGTAGTAGCCACATCCAATGGAGTTATGGCTTCTCCAAAAATCTTTTAAATTCATCTTTATTTCATAGATGCCTGTGGCTGTAGAGTGCTATTAAAGAGATGTTTTCTGCCTGGAGGCAGATCTGTTAGAGTAGTAGTCAGTGATTCTGCTCCTATCCCCATCTATCGTCTGTCTTTGAATCAAGAATTTCTTCCATCTTTAGACTCAGCAGCATGCCATCTACTAGGGATATAGATGGAACTATCATGGTAATCAATGTTGGGTTATAGTTTCAACACAGAGAAAATCACTATCTGTTGTCAGCTACTGACATACCTCAGGAAGGACCTCTTTGGCTAAAACCAGCTATGCCTCTATTTTTAGAGTTAGGTGTTTACCTAACTTCCCCACTTCTGCCTGTTTTAGGCTTATGATGGATGCATTTCTTACGGAAATGCCACACGACTATTGAGTGCTTCTATCATGGAGAAAAGTTTTAGACTTTTTAGTATAAAAATACGTTGGTCTCTAAAGTGACCTTGTGTCCTGCTTTTAATCTCAGCCCTAGATTGGACCTTTCTGGCACTAGAGATAGGAGAGATGTCCAGTGACTTGCTTCCCCACTTAGCACTCCAAGTCCATTCCTTTCATCAGCATTACTCCACAGCCCTCATAACATATTACTAAGCTTTAACTCTGTTTAATTTTTTTCAAACAAGGGGCTGACTTTTTAATGCAGGCATGAACAATACTCTAAAGATCTCAGGAATTTCTGCCTCGTTTAATGATAAACGTTCAATCACATCGCTTTTCATAGATTTCTTCCATGGGTGGGGAGATGTGTTTCAAAGCAAAACTAGCGTATTAGGTGGAGTGGAGAAATCATGTAACTAACAGGAGGTAACATTCATGGTACCTTGAGGCTAAGGTGACAGTGCCATCTACAGGAGTAGAAGATCTTGCTTTGCTGGCAGCCAACGTCCAGGTTGCTTTCTTCCATTAATCAGTTTTCAAGCACTGAGGAAAAAGGCATATGTTGAAACCATTTTGCTCCTGGACCTATCCAGCAATTCCCAGGTCAGGCAGGTAGCCAGCCAGTCTCTTTCCTTGTCCCTTTCAACCCCTTTGGGTACTAGGTGGGCCAGCCTCAAATCTCAGTTTCACTAACCCTCGTGGTCCTCTGTAATAGACAACTAGGTAAGTACCTGCTTTAAGTGACTGCTTTAAGTGTTCAAACAGATACTGGCTTGTGCTTTGAATACTTGTTTCTGCAACAGTAACAGAGAATTCTCTTTGCCTCTCGGCACAAAAGTGGGGCTTGCACATGTGCTGTGAGCCACAGCAACATGGCATCTGTGGAGATGGACAGGGAAGGGAGAGAGAAATGAGGCAGAGAGAAAGGTTCCTGTTAGCAGATGCCCAGTTTTTCATAAATGGCAGCTAAAAGTCACACGAGGATTACTGTGGTATTTTTGCAGCCTTCTGGAACTTATCAGCAGGCCAGGAGATTTGCAAAATGTCTGAATGAAGCAAAATCCTCACAAGCCTGATAGACCATGATACTTTGAGAATTTTGACCAAAAATTGCAGATTTTGTGAAAAAAAATTGGGTGTAGTGGGTGTCTCCCAGAGACTGTGGCATGAGATCTTCTTCTTATTATTTATTTGAATTGTGGTAGCACACAGAAGCCTCAGTCATGGACCAGGACTACTAAATGTGGCACTAACACATTAACAAAAAGATGATACATTCCTCAAAGAGCTCACAATCTAAGTAAATATATAACTAGAGACGGCATAGGTATGAAAAGTGTATTCACCCAAAGAAGGAATGAAAAACAGGCATGTCGTCCTATTCTGAAGCAGGAAGTTGGGCACTTTGGGTATGTCTACACTGCAATTAAAAACCCGCAGCTGGCCTGTGCCAGCTGACTCCAGTTTGCGGGGCTGGTTAATTGCAGTGTAGAGTTCTGAGCGTGATCTGGAGCCCAGGCTCTAGGATACTGTGAAGTGGGAAGGTCCCAGAGCTCTGGCTGCAGCCCCAGCTGGAACTTCTACACTGCAATTAAACAGCCTCCCAAGCCCCGGACCACGAGCCTGAGTCAGCTTGCACGAGCCAGCCAAGGGTGTCTAATTGCAGTGTAGACATAATCAAAGCCTTTAAAAGCTATGGGTAAGTTAAACAGGAAAATCAAGTTACCCAGTGAATGAATTAGATGGAAAGCTCTGTAGTAACAGTGTTTCTCCTTTTTGTTGAGGACTATTGAGGGCAAAGGGGCATTTGCTAGAGGGGTGATGCTGCATCAACTCAGGAAGAAAAGAACAAAAACCCAGGACTCTTGTTTAACACTAATGTGTTAATTTCAAACCTTAACACACTGTTTTTTTCACTGCACTATTTGTCTGAGATTGGCCAGAATTCTGGGAAAGCTCAGCTCATTTAACTGTATGTCCAGAAGTACAGTGTATACCTGGATATTATAAACAGAAAGGTGATCAATTCTTCCCATGAGTCAAAGAGGACAGAAGACTCAGTAATGGACTTGAGCTGAAAGAGAGAGGTTACACTGGGCAAGCTGGAACAAGCTACAGAGGCTGTGAAATTGCCATTATTAATTGAATTCCTGGCTGGACTAGACATCCATCTCTTAGGGATATTTTCGGTATGATGAAATTAATCCTGTCCCTATATAGGGAGATAGACTACATGACCTACTTCAGGCCCATATGATGCCATGAACTTAGATACAACTTCAATAGCCTTTAATCTATTCTAATACTATGTTTGTCCATAAGCAAAAGTTAATTCTGGTGGGAACCAAAGTAATAGGGAGCTGGTGTTAAGCTTGTCTGAATGACTAGCTGGGAAACCTCAGACATGGGTGCCTGTTTTGAGTGAGATGAGTAGCACTCCCCTTTCTTTCTTCTGAGTAGCTATTTCTAGAATGTTATTCAGTTCTTCTTTCACCATGACTGTATTGTCAGACTCTTGGAGAAGAGTCCCACATTTTTAGGTAAACTGAATTAATAAAGAGGACTTTAAATTAGCTAATTCTATGGTTTCATTCATGATCAGTAGTGCAGTAAGATAAATAGTTGCTTACGTGAATGTCCGGGATTTTTTACAGTGGGCCCTCCGCCAACTGATAGACTTCAAAAGGTAACACTAATATGCATTGTAATTAGGCTTGGAAGGATTATATTTTTATTGGCAAATGTCACTTTCACTGTGCACACACAAACTGATGAAAAAATATTTCCATAGATAATAAAATTTACAGATAGGCAAAGTAAGAAAAATGCTATTTGAGAACTTATTAGAGTTTTATCTGAGGATATTTACTTTTTATATTTTGACGTGTGAAGTTGACAATTTCGGGGGGGGGGGGGGGGTTTAACCGTTATAAAGCTTTAACTCTTTGAATCTCAAATCTACTCTCATTAAATAATTGTCTGCCCCCTATAGTTTCCTGTCACTGTGAAAATTTGAAATTATAAAAATAGGAAATAAATGCTTAAACCATCGATAGTATGTATCTAAATTATTTTTAAAAATAAAAATTGAATTGTGCCAAGCCTAATTGCAATGGAATATAAATTAATGGCTGGTGTGCATGGATTGTCTTGCCCTCTGCTGGTTGCAATGTCTTTCCGTAAGCCCTAATACTTATGCTCTAATGAAGTGAAAGGACATTCTCAGCCTGGATCAGGCTGTCTGAAGTACTTAATTTGTGCCAGGGCTTGCCAGGGCTGAGCCACAGCACCTCTACGCTTGGCAGTTCATAGCCCCGGCACCTCTGGGCGTGCTGCATGTGTTACGAATAAATAAATTGTTTGAGCCCCGGCACCTCTTTCATTACAAATTAAGCATTGGCTGTCTGTAAAGGCTTTACAAGCCAGTCCTGTCCTGTGCCCACTCTATTCTAAAGTACTCAATGTAAGTCTCACAAATGTTATGAAGAGGACAGCGTGCCACAATAATGCAAATGGTGTTGGCTGCATAGCCGTCTGAAGGTGCACTGCATTGATGTCAGGTTAAGGTTTCATTAGCCAGGGTAGACTAGGTATGCAGGGTCACGGTACAGACCACATCGTTCCTGAGGAATGAAGTCTCTTCCTACCCCTTCAAGTGCAATACTGATTTCCACAGCACCCTGGCATCATGAACCTTCCCTGTGTGTCCGAAGTTAGTGTTCATGAACATGCTTCTGTGATCCGCTAAACCTTGAATAGTAACCCTTTCGAATGATGTACTCACTCCTTTCCATGGGCAAAGTATGGGGATGTGGGTGCCATCGATGGCCCCCATGCAGTTCAGAAACCTCATTCTCTGGAACCTAGCTACAATTTCCAAAACTTTAGAGATGGCAACCATCCATGGGTAGAAGACAGTGCTGATAACTTCACAAACCTGCACCACCTTCATGAACCCGCAGCTGTCATGACTCACCGGTAGCTGTCCAACTTTGCAGACACAGGGGTAGGGGATCCTTCAGGCATCTCAGCAGGCTCTTGGTAACCACTGCTGGATTGGATCTCTCTCTCTCTCTGCCACCTACGGGTCACTGCGGTGTTGGAGCTGTATGCTCCCTTTCGCTAGAATCTCAGAGCAGTGCAAACTCTCTTTGGTGGGAAGGGAATTAGGAGGAATTCCGTGAGCCATGCTATATCTCTCCCAGCTTCAAAACTTAAACTGTCTCCTTCAACAACCTGTTGTCACCCCCTTCCCCAGTTAACTTGAAGGGCTGCTCATCCAGCTGCTCACCCCATGCAGAAGCCTCCCTAATTTGCCCCAGCAGGGGGGTTTCTAGTCTTTTCTGTCCCCAGCCCGGCCTCCAAGCATGCTGGGAATGGAGCCAGAGGGCTTGGGTACTCCTCCTAGCTGTAGTTCTTTTGGTCAGGCCATCTAGAGGCTCAGACCAGAGCTCTAGGACCTGGGAAAACCCAGGGGAGGGGGGACTACATGAATTTCAGAATAGATACTAGAACTGGGGGATCACCGGTGTTAATACCCAGTGTTGATATTACAAATTGATACTGTTTCATATAGCACACACCTAGGGCCTGATCCAGTGCTCGTCTGAGTTAGTGGCAAGATTCCCATTGATTTCAGTGGGGTTTGGATTAGGCCCAAAATAAGGCCATATAGCAAAGTTACACAGGTAGGTCGATATAAGGACAAAACCCACTCAATATAGTGCAACACGTGTTCTCATATGTACTTGGGCTGAAGAACCAGATGCTGTTTAATAGAAGTTTAAACCTGATGATAGCACAATCAAATATGGGTGGTTTCATGTATTCTATATTATAAAGATATTCTGGGCTCAGTTTCTCTCATTCAGTACCCAGAGAATTCTTCTCAAATGAGCTTGAAGAAACTGCATCATTTTGTGTCATTTTTAAAGCATCTCTGAGAGGAGCCGAGGGATGTTTTATTACAATGAAATTACAATATTATTCCAAATTACAATATTATTCCAAAAATAAACGAGAAAACAAGGAACAGAATTTATTTTGAGTGTATTCATAAGAAGGATTTAAAACAACCTGGTTTTGTTCCTATCTCAAAGATAAAAGCTATTTTTCCCCGCACTGTCTGGCTGGAGGAGTCAAAGCTGGAGGCAGACACAGTACAAGACCGCCCTCTCTCTGTCATCTCTTTGAGACATCTTGTTCCTCCCAGGCAGTTAATGGTGTAATATTATGCAAGGTAATATCTGCGATCTCAAAGAGCTGTGCCCTATGCATCTGTTCAAGAAACTGGATGGACGCGTATAACGAACCCCTCTATAGCAGGCACCAACACGCGAGTGCAAGACAAATCACACACACCTGTGGAGCTGGACAAGGCCCAAGGTCCTTCTCCTAAAACACAGGCATCTATACTCATCTGAGTTCAAGGACATCTCCCCTTGCTAGGTGTAATAATAAGTTCCTTGTCCTTCCTGTGGGCCAGCCACTAGAGCAGTGGTTCTTAACCTTTCCAAACTACTGTACCCCTGAAGCCTGAGTCCCACCCCCACGGGGCTGAGGCATGTAACTTAGTTTCATGGCGCCCCTGTGGCTCCAGGCAATTGCCTTTCTTGCCACCCCCAATACCAGCTCTGCACTTGCGACCCCTCTAAAACCCCAGGTTAAGAAACACTGCACTAGAGGGTGACATTACACACATGCTTTACATACACAACGGACTTGATCCCCCGCCCCCCCCCCCACACACACACACACAGCACAAGGTACAGAATGTTGCACAAGGTAAAAAAGGATGAGCAGAATCGGCAGATCAGGGAAACCTGCTCCCACAGCGTTGTGTTGCTGCTGAGGTCATCAAGCGACTCCAGCCTAGCAGAGTTGCAATGTGAAAACCAGGGCATCTGTCATGGGGTGTGAGTGAGGGGTCAGTTTTGGGGAGTTTCAAGGAGATGCGCATCAGATGGTGAAAATGGAGTGACCAGATGTCCCAATTTTATAGGGACAGTCCCGATACCCGGGGCTTTGTCTTATATAGGCGCCTATTACCCCCCCGCTCTGCTGTCCTGATTTTTCACACCTTATACACAGCCCTTCCTTTTCCACCTTGCACACAGACTTTCTTCAGAGCCGGGACACGCTGGCAGAGGAAGCTGCAGCAGCAATAGGTTTCCCCTGCGGGTGCAGTACCCGGTAGCTGGCTCTAGGGGTCAGTAGTGGGTCAGTGCCTTAGGCTGCCGCTCTTTACGGCCAGGCTACGGCATTTGTGCCACACCCCCTCCTCCCCCCATCTATGACGTTGACGCAGTACGGCGTTTTGTGTAACTCCTCCCCCTGCTCCAACGCCGCCAGCCCCCCCACCCACCTTTCCCCTTACGGAGTTTGCGTAACTCTCCCCCCCCCCCCCGCGCTTCCCCTGATGTTTCGCCGTGCGGAATTTACGCAGATCCCTGCGCTGTTGGCGTACAGGCCAGGCGGGCGCGCCGCACTCACAGATTCGGTCCCGTTCCCTGCCTCTGCGGCCCAGCGGCGGCGGCGGCGAGCGATCGGTCCCCGCGGCCCGGCGCTAATCGCGGCCTGGGCGGCCTTCGGCCCCGTTTCCGGGGTAGGGCCTGGACCCGACCGGCGGCGGGAAGGAGGCGGGTGAGCCGCGGAGGCTGGGCCAGCGGGGGGGTGATGGGGGCCCGGGGCCGCCATGGGGCAATTGAGGGGTAGATTGGGGGGCTGGTGGGGGTCCATGGGGGTCACGGAGAGGCCAGGCCAGCGCGGGGGATGTGGGGGGGGGGGGACGGACGGACGGATGGACACTGAGGTTATGGGGCGGGGGGAGGGGCGGTGCGGCTGTGGGGCTACTTAGGGGGCGTGGAAGGGGGCCGGAGCGGTTGTGCCCCGCAGCGGCCAGGGCCGGGCCCCTTCTGGGGACCGAGGGGGCGGCCGGATCCGGGCGGCTGAGCTGGGCGGGGCGGATCCGTGCGCCAGGGCTGCGGCCTGGAGCTGCCTGTCACCGACCCCCCCGGCGCCCCTCGCACCCCTCGGGCGGTGAAGGCCTTTCCCGTCGGAGCGAGGCCACCCAGGTCGGGTCAGCTCTGTGCAGGGGCCGGTGCTTACGGCCCTTCCCATCCCATCAGCGCCGGGCTTTGTGTCACCCTTGCCCGCCCCCTCTCTCCAGCCGTGTCTGTCTCACTGCCTGTGTGTGTGTGTCTGTGTGTGTGTTGTGGCCACCCCTGGTTGTGTGTGTTACCTGGCCTAGCACAGCGGTCCTGATGGTGGCGTGTGCAATACAAAGAATAACAATATCTCCAGCGGGCAAAACTCCCTTCTGTTTGTATGGACTGCCCTCTACCCCCGTTGCCCTCCTTATTCCCATCCCACTGCCAGATGAGATCAGTTTTACATAAACAGTGAACTTCGTTACATCATCTTTGGGCTTGTCTACAGGCACCACCGAGATTCGGCGGCCGTCGACCGGAGTTACGCAAGCTGCGCAAAAAAACTTGCGTAAATCCCATCGACTTCTCTGCGTCTCTTCTGCGCGCCGTCTTCACTGCACTGCGCCGGCGGGAACTGTGTTCCCGTTGACACAGCGCTACGCCACTTGAGAAGGTGGTCTTAAGACGTCGATTTCTGGATCGACTGAGTGAGTCTTCGCTGACCGCTCAGTCGATCCAGAGAAATCGATCTGACGGCGGCAACTTTGCCACCATCAGTGTAGCCGTAGCCTTTGATTTACTGTGTAATCACTGATTTATTTGTTATATGTTTCAAAGTGTTCATGCATAGCATCTAAGTGTGCAGCATTAAACATAAATTATACTGGCTACTTACAGTGAGTTGTATACCAATACCACCGGGGCTCAAGAGTTCCAATGTGTTTGACTGATACGATTGCTAGGAACAGTGCATCAAAATTAACATGAAGCTGAATGATAGTCAGTCCTGACCATAGTTCAATTAAGTTAATAAAGATTTTGCTCACTTGTATCACATCTAGATGCAGTATAGCTGTTTCTTTCTCCATACTGCTCCATGCCCTTGTTCTAGCGTGAATTATCACATGGCATAAATGTCATTTTGGCTCCAATCCTGCAATTGGTTGCATGCAGGAAAATCTTTGCTCCTATGTCATTAGGATTCCACACAAGTAGCATAAGTGTGAGAGGGCCATGGCTAGAAGGTGTTATTGTTGACAGTAAGTTGAGATGTCTTAATGCATGCAAGACTTTTGCCTGAATCCTTTTAAAATTCAGGTGTAACATCCCATGGAGAGTGTTTTTTTCCATGCTGTTGATGTTATAATGCATTTTTATTGTTTATAATTTGTAAAGCATTTGGGGAGCCTTTGTGTGCCATGGAAATGCCAGATGATATATTGGCATACATAATTAGTGTAGAAGGATATTAGCTTTTTACTTAATTAGGATGATACAAAAAGTTCTCAGGTGTAAGAGGAAGAGTTAAATTTAGAAATCTATGTATATGCATAGATTTTAAGATATTATGATAATCTAGTGTGACCTGTGTGATGTCCAGGAAACCTCATCCCCAGTAGTTTCAGTATTTACCCCATAACTTCTGTTTGAGCTGTGGCATGCCTTTTAAAAACATGATGAGTCCTGATTTAAAAGTTTTGAGTGATGGTGAATCCACCGCATCTGACACTACATGCATAATATTAGAAAATATCTAATATTACTTGATACTTGGATGACATTTATGGAAGCACTACGAAGCTTTTTGAATTATAACTTGTTTTAGTGCCCTATGGCTTTCATGACAGAGTAAGAGAGATGGACACAGAAGTACCGCTGTCTGGAAAAAACAATTAGGGACTAATGTGCTGATATTTCCTCAGAATTTGTCCTAAATCTGGAAATGAAATGTAATGTAGGTCTGTTGAGGATCTCTGATATTTTTTTTAAAAAAAACAAAAATAAAAAAAAACCCAACATCATGGAGTCCAAACAGGTATACAAAATAATATTTAGTTAATTTAATAAGTACTAGACCAATGCTTATTTTATTAATTCAGCCTAACTTTTCTTTTGTCTTTTAGCTTTAAACAGGAGGGAAAATGTCACTTTACGATGATCTGGGAGTGGAGACCAGCGATTCAAAAACAGAAGGCTGGTCCAAAAATTTCAAACTATTGCAGTCTCAGTTGCAAGTGAAGAAGGCAGCACTCACTCAAGCAAAGGTACAGACATTGCTGCTTCTAGTGGCTCAAGGCTGCTGGCTGGGGGAATGCAGTCTATTTTAATTTTTCTCCTGAAATGCTGGACTCAATGGGATTTCCTTTGTGCTGACCGCATTGTGGAGTGTCCCGTTTCCCCATCTGTACAGATTTTTTGATGCATTACCAGGATTTGTCCTTTAGTTGGTAGTAGGCCGCATTAGTAGAAGCAGGAACAAAGAGGTATCTCTGAGACCCTTCCTCTAAAGTGGAGTGTAATTAATATATGCATAGCATGGCTGTAGGAGCTGCTCTCATTTCTTAAATAAATAATGGAGTTAAGTAAATGGAGCCCGAATTTAACCCTGAAGATGTTAAATTAGGCACTTAAGAATTTTAAAAATAAGTAAATAGGCAAGACTTATTCAGCCATTGTCAGGAAATTGGAGATGTTCAGTTGTTTGTGCTTCTTGGTATTTGGTAACGGTTGCTGTTGGCCAACTTACATCATTTCTTGCTAATCATTTTAAAAGCCTCCAGAGGCTGTGGTGTGATTCCTGGTGTTGCTAGTCAGGTGAGAAATTGCGGCTGAGAACATTTCCAGTACACTTAAAAGCTTGAAAGGGAGGCAGAGAAGATATAAAGCTAATTCCTTGAGGGAAAACTAAGGAGCAAGTTTGTACTGAGCTGTCTTCTCTCTTATATATTGCAACATGACATCATCGTCCTATTTCTTTTGTTGAGGTTGAATTTATTTTTTTTGCGCTACAATAACGGACTGCTGCTGTCAAAATCGCTGTAGTTTCTGGTGCAAAGAAAGTCAATTAAAAGAGGGAAGATTATAGTTAAACTGTTTTAAACAGAAAAATCCTTTCTTGGGACTAAATCTTGTTTTCAGTTTCCCTTGTGGAAATCAGTGTGATTACTCCGGATTTATGTTGCTATAATTGAGGGCGGAATTTGTCTCCTAATTTACAATGAGTTCTGTATAAATGAAACCTGAAATAAGACTACAACTGATAGATGTGTTCTTTGAAAGCTCCCTTTCTGTGTGATACTGAGACATGATACACCAGTCTCAGTCCGTCTTTCCTTGGAATCCCATCTAAATATATAATAATGTATTAATCCTGTTTTTAAAATGTTCTGTTTTCCACACGGTGAAATATGGAAAGCAGCAGGACTTTAGTATAAGAAAAGACCTATCTTACTGCTCTTATTTAAACAAAACTGTCCACTGAGGCGATCCTCGGAATTTTAAATGTATATTTCCAGTGCTAGACTTAAAACACCAAACACACTTCTCTCGTTGAAATTGAAACTGATTCTGCTCCCATTGACTTCAACAGGGTATGATCAAGTCCTTTAAGAAGTCATGGTTTATGTAGGATCTGTGTTCCTGTATAAAAGCTCTTCAGGAGTAGTCAGTAAATCCTAGCCACAGAGCTGTATTGTTACCCATGGTGCTGGTGCATAAATAACATATGAAATGAACAATCACCACATCAAGCGCTGTTGGAAATGCTGAGGAAGAACTATATGTTGGTGAAATGAAAAAGCAAGTGGCATAGCGAGTTTTGCATGGAGTAGAGAGGCAGGATTGAGGCCTGAGAGGATTTTCATCCATTTTAAAGCTTTCTTGAAATCAGGAAACATCTAGTTTAGAAATATGAAGAAAATCCTCCTTTTAAAAAAAATGCACGTATTGTCTACTCCTGCTATTTTGTATTTTGTGGGTTTCAGAGTCAGAGGACAAAACAAACGACTGTCCTTGCTCCAGTGATTGACCTGAAGCGAGGTAGCTCTTCTGATGAGAGACAGATTGTGGACACGCCACCCCACGTAGCTGCTGGGTTAAAGGTAAGGCCAGAACAACTTGAAAACGTTGCAGTTGACCTCTGATTCTGAACTCTTGTTCTCTTTCTCTCCCCTCTGTAGTAGTCCGCGTTTTACTTGTTTATTTACTTAATGACCTACTGGTCTAAATTGTTCTTGTTTTTGGCCTCTCTGTTTTCACTCATGAAAATTCCAACTGTATGCAAATTTCTCCCGGTGCGACTCTCTGTAAATATATAGGGCACTGAAGCCTTGTCTACAGGGTGGGGTTATGTGCGCTACAGGGGTATGATTTCTAATGTTCACTGACATGTTGCACATCAGTTGGCCCATGTAAACCCTGCTGGTGCGCTTTATCATAGTGCCATTTGAAACAGTACAATGTTAAAGCACACTAGAGAACCTGTAGTGCGCACCAGGAAAATATATGCAGACCAATTAATGTGCAACACATTAGTGTGCTTTAGAAATCATACCACCATAGAGCTCATTTCCCGGCCGTATAGACAAGCCCTTAGTGTTCTGAATTGAACTAAAAAAATATGCATTACCTAGCACCTTTCCTCTGAGGAGCTCAGAGCACTTTGCAAGCAACTCTGTGAGGTAGAAAGGTTTTTTTTAAAAAAACAAAAGTTTTTTTAGTCCTTAGAAGAACAGGAGAAACAAACAGAAGAAATTTAATCTTTGAGCATTAAGTAAGAAAAAATGTTAAGTGCTTGGCAATGGGTCAAGACAAACTTCCTTGATGAAGCTTTTTTGAAAGTTACAAGCTGCAAAGCAGATATTTCTTCCAGGTGATACCAGAATGTTCATTTCTGCCTTGCGGATGTCAGTCCATAATATAGTAGCAGACAGATGGAAGAAGCCTGTGAGCTTGCATCCATGCACTCCTCGCAGTCCTACGCAAGCAGGATATAGTTTCTGATAGAGAACTTACTGTGTATTAATGTGACCTTAGCGATGCTTGTTTGACATCTCTTTGTGTTTGCGAGGGAGGGCGGGGGTGGAATAGTTGTTTTCTGCATACAAAAATTTGGGAGGAAGGGACTTAGGGTAAAGTCTTGGCTCCGTTGAAGTCAATGGCAAAACTCCATTGACTTCAATGGCACTAGGATGTCACCTTCTATCTAAGCAGTCTAAAGATGTTGAACTTTTGTGTTGGTAGTGGTAAAAACAGCAGGCTTATTCCAAGTGGATACCATTTGCTGCTCTCAGATGGCTGATCACATTGATATTTCTGCTTTTTCTCGGTAAGGATCCCGTACCTAGTGGTTTTTCTGCAGGAGATGTGCTGATTCCTTTGGCCGATGAATATGATCCTATGTTTCCCAACGACTATGAGAAAGTAGTAAAACGCCAGAGGGAGGAACGACAAAGACAGCGTGAGCTGGAGAGGCAAAAAGAGATTGAAGAAAGAGAAAAGTAAGACTTTAGTTTGGATTCCTGGTGGGATATTTTTTTAATCAACATTCAGTTAAAATAAGTTAATTGCATGTTGAAAAGTTCCAGAGGGGTAGCTGTGTTAGTCTGCATACAGCAAAAATGAGAGTCTGTAGCACCTTAAAGACTAACAAATTTCTGCAGGCATAAGCTTTCATGGGCTGCAACCCACTTTGTCAGATGCATGAAATGAAAATCACAGATAAGAGCTGTATATATATACATCCAAGGGTAAGAAACATAACAATGGGGAGGGCAAGTGCTAACAAAGTCAGTTCAGTTAGAGTAGATGAGGCCTATTCACAACCGTTGATTAGAAGGTGAGAATGTGTGAACTTCTTCTTGTAATGAGAGAACCATTCCAAGTCCCTATTCAGACCCAGTCTGATTGTGTGAAGTTTGCATATGAGTTCCTAAAAATGGTAACCTCCATAAGCCAGTAGGAGAGAACTTCAGTCTCCCAGAACACTCTATAGTTGACTTGAAAGTTGCCATACTTCAACAAAAAAACTTCAAAAACAGACTTCAGCGAGAAACTGCAGAGCTGGAACTCATATGCAAACATGACACAATCAGGCTGGGTCTGAATAGGGACTTGGAATGGTTCTCTCATTACAAGAAGCAATTGTCACTGTTCACACATTCTCACCTTCTAGTCAACGGTTGTGAATAGGCCTCATCTACTCTAACTGAATTGACTTTGTTAGCACTTGCTCTCCCCATTGTTATGTCTCTTACCCTTGGATGTATATATATACCTCTTATCTGTGATTTCCGCTTCATGCATCTGACGAAGTGGGTTCCAGCCCACGAAAGCTTATGCCCGCAGAAATTTGTTAGTCTTTAAGGTGCTACAGGACTCTTGTTGTTTTTAATTGCATGTTATTCATGGCATGTTATTCTCAAGTTATTGCATGTTGTTTCATGTTCCTAATTCCAGGTAAAAGCATGGTGTCCTTAAAATGGCATGTTATTCTCATGTTATTGCATGTTGTTTCATGTTCCTAATTCCAGGTAAAAGCATTGGTGTCCTTAAAATAAACATTCACTCCACAGCTCTTTGATTCCTGTATTATAGTGTATTTTAAATGAGTAGCTGAGTAATCTTGTTGGATAGCTGGCAGATGTTTCCCCTGCTATTTCAATACAATATTGAAAACATGTCCACCTTTATTGGTGGGATTAATGGGCCAAATTCCTCCATGATGTGTGTTCTCTGAAGTCGATGAAGTTACAAGAGGGATAACCTAAAGTCCTACTTATGCTAATTCCCTCCACCTTTCTGGTCAAGTCGACTGCTTCCTCTTTTGATCATGATCACCATCCTTCCAGTGAAAGCAGATTACCTGGGACTCTCTCTGAGACCCTTCCATGCTGTTCCTTATTTGGCCTGAAGGGTCACTGAAATCTGGATTAACTGGCTTAAGGTGACTCTACACTCAGGCTGGAGGGGTAATTTCCATTTTGGTTATATGTGCAAACGCCAGCTTGGAGTGAGCTAGCACGCTAAAAGCAGGTATGGTAGGGCAGGTTAGCCACCAGAGTAAGTACTGAGGGTCCTAGGCAATTTTGTACTCAGTGTGGTTAACTGCCCCTGCCTGTGCTGTTGTGGCTAGACTGCAATTGTTAGACACTAGTTTGATCAAGGCTGGCCTGTGTTCATCTACCCGTGCTGGAAATTACACCTCCAGCTGCCGTGTAGAAGTATCCTTATTTATAGCTTCACCATTGATTGCCAGGTTTTCTTTTATCTTGTCTCTTTTATGCCTAGAGTTTTGAATGAGGCTCTTTTTTATTTTTATATAAACCTAGCAAAAGAGAGAAAAAAATACATATTGAATACTGATGACTCTAGAATATCAGGAAACAAACTATCTTCAAAAATGATTTTAAGTCGAGATTTGAACATGAAATTACTCTATAACGTGTTTCAATAATCAAAACTGCTTGTATAAGCTTGTATGCATTGTTGCAGCAACACAAATACTTGTTTAGTGCAGTCTCTAGAAAAGATATTTGGGGACATTTGCTTTTTAATACAGTGAGATCATCGTTTGTCAGGTGCCTCGATACCAAACTGTGGGACCTCTATTCTTAACTAACCTCTGTTAGCACAACTTTCGTGGCTAGTGCTGAGAACAGGACTTTTTTCCCCTTTGTGTTTGAGGCTGTTGTGTAATATTTGTAAATGTCTTACAGGTAGATACTTTTTCTTTTAAAAAAGAACACAATCAGAGCTCTCATGATCCCCATTTAAAATTGTATTAAAGTACATACAGATATTACATGACTTAAAACATGACCGTAAGGTCAAAACAAACTTTTTTTAAATTTTATTAATCTACATTTTCACTGATTTGAGGTTTATACTTGGTGAATGTTTTGGCTGATTGAACTGTGGTGATGATCTTAATCTTTGTATCAGAGAACTAGTAATGCTTCAGGCATGCTGTTCAAAGTAAGACAGTCAGCTAGCATCTTCTGTTACCTTCCTAGTAATTTTACACCTTGCATTTCTTCCATTGCAACCATCTAAATCTGGGGCTTGGTCTGCAAACAGAGCCACATGTGCAGATCTTCATTTCCATGCATTCCCACTGACTTGATTTCAGTGTTAAAGTGTGAATGTCTGTTGGATGATTGGACCCATCTAGTGTTTAAAAATGATTTGTTCTATAAAGGATGAAAGCAGAAAATGTGAAAACCTGAAAGAATGAATTAAAACAAATAAAAGGCAGTATGCTTAGAAGAGACATGTTAGCTGATAAAGCGTGATATGAAATGCAGATTAGGAGCTAGTATTGTAATTCACACTGCAAGCATTTCTCTGAAATGTTAGTTCTTTTTTCATTTGATGGCTTCTTACCATAATTCCTATTTTTATTATTAGGAGACGTAAAGACAGGCATGAAGCCAGTGGGTTTTCAAGAAGACCAGATCCGGATTCTGATGAAGATGAAGATTATGAAAGAGAGAGGAGGAAAAGAAGTAAGGGGAGAATTGTCTAACTTTGTCTTTGGGCAAACCAAATACTCTGCAGTCAGGTTCTTCCTATTTTGCTGTGAACTATTCCTCCCTTCTTACCCCAAGAATCCAGTGTCTATTGACCTCCTTTAATACATTTGTCACTTTATTATGGAGTAGCTGCTATTGTAGAGTAGGAAACCACATTCTTTTTAGGGGTAAAAGACACTTTTTTGCCTGTGAAATTCCCTTTTTATATTAGTTTGTGGATACATGCATTAGAGATTTCTAAATGATGTAGGTTCCAGGGAACAGAGATGCATGAGCTCATTCTTGTGGTTTGATTTTTAAAAGATTGAACATTGACTGCTGTTAATGAGTGCAGTCATTGCTTCTCTCCTTATTTGAAAGCCCTTGGAGCCAAATAATAAAACGTGACTCTGAGTGGATGGATAGCTCTCTCAGTTCAGATAAGCAAACTAAACATCTGCTCTGAATTTCAATAGTAGGTTCACAGTTGGTAATACAGACCCACTTCTTTAGTTAGACCTTCATTTCTGAAACAGTCTTGTGTTTAGTAAAGTGGGTATATTCTGTAATGTATATTTAGATCTACTCTGCCATTCACGCTTCCCTGACTGGAAAAGGTCCTCTGTTTCACACTCTTCTGTTAATTTAATTGTTCTTGAGTACAATATAATTTTTTAGTTGGCTGGATGATCAAACAATTAATCATGGAGTTGAAGCGCCATTTGAATGAAGTCTTTACTGGTGTAGTCTTTACTACTACTAGAGTCTTCCAAAATCACTGGTATTTATTGATTTTAAGGCGATCTTATTGCATAATTTGTTTTGTTCACATCCCCATAGCATATAAGCTTGGTATGATATGGTACCATTTGATGTATTAGAAATCTTATGTTTGGAACAATTTATTAACTATCATCACCAAGATTTTCAGTCAGACACTTTTTCCACCCCTTTGATACGTATTATTGGCAGAGAGCTATATAAAAATGTGGGTGCAAAGGCCTTCAGTGAGCCTCGTGATTTCTTGTAGGAGTCCTGGGATGTATGTTTGCGCTTCAGTGCCTGCCTTGCATTAATGTGTCCGGAACGGTTTTGTTATCTCCAATGACAAAACACTTCATCTGCATGAATGTCTTACATTCCAGTCACATGATTTTTAATTTCATTCACAGATATGGGAGGAGCTGCAATTGCACCACCTACGTCTCTTGTTGAGAAGGACAAAGAACGTATGTATACCAAAATCAGTGGATTAACATTTACATTCTTTAAGCTTGGCAAATAAATTTAAGGCCCTACTTGAACTTTCTGTTCAGCGAGGGACAGATCCTGCTATTCCCCCTGCACAAGCACAAAGGTTTGTGCCTTCAGTGGAACCGCTGCAGAGGGTAGGGGGACAGGATGCTAGGAGCTTGGGCAGAGGATTTGCCCCTCCTGCGTGCTTCAGAGCTGCAGTTCACGGGTTCTTTCTCTCTTGCCATGAAGAGTAGTATAACTGGCTGATCCATGATGACATAGATTGTATCAGCCATTCACATGCTACATAAAGGAGGAAGTGCAGCAAATGGACTTCTGTTGCTAGACCAGGCATGCAGTTGCAAAGCTGTTTCACTCCATGTTGATGGGCAGAGGAGGATTTCTTCACCCTTCCCACACCCCAGAGTACTCTTGTACATGTTCTGTTTCAAGGGGCTGTATGCAGGCATGGGAGTTTATCCCTTTGGAGGCGAGGGTGGGGTGGTTCTCAGTGAGGTTAGCTTTAAAGAAAAGATTGTAATGTGTGCATCAGGTTGGAATGATTTAAATCAAGGCAATTTAAACCACCGAGTGGAAAGCTTTAGTTTAAATCCTCAATTTTAATCAACTCTTTCATTTGTACTTCAGTTATCTTCTGAAGAAATGTGCATTTTCATTGGCTGATATAGCCATTAAAACAAGTTGCTTTACAACTAAATAGAGCCTTTATATTATTTTTCGCTACTGAGGAGGGTACATTATAACTATATACATTTATTTAAGCAATTATATAGCTTAATATTTTCCTATTATTATTAATTGTATATTTTATTATGTTAGAAAACAATGAATGATACATTTCTTATTTACTAGATAATTAATTTTTGCTCATGATTTACATCAAGCTGCATTAGAATGGTAACTAGAATTTAATTAAACACACAAAATAGAATATAAAATTTACTTTTATTAAGCAAAACGAGCCCTAAATATGGTACATGACCTTTTGAGCCATATTTATAAAGCTTGACTTCACAGGTTAGAATCAAAGGGAAAACATCTTTCTTTATATAGAAAAGCAACCTTTAAATCAGAGTTTTTGCTAGAAGCTTATGGATTCAGCATATTCATTTTTATTTAGATGTTTTGAGAGATTATAATAAGTTTAGGCCTTAATGTATTTTGTATTAAATTCAGATTTCAACTTATAATTTACCAATTTTTTTTTATTTTGTCAAAAAGAACATCATCGATTTTTATCCACCCTGGTATTCATTCTTCCACTAGGAGGCATAACTCTACTAAAAGAGCAAAAACACTCTAAAACTTTTTTGACATTTGTTTTGTAGTTTTAGCTTTTAATTTAAAACCCTT
Source organism: Emydura macquarii macquarii (assembly GCF_026122565.2). Classification (NCBI taxonomy): domain Eukaryota; kingdom Metazoa; phylum Chordata; order Testudines; family Chelidae; genus Emydura; species Emydura macquarii. Next base: position 4,342,973 of record NW_027133607.1, on the reverse strand, counting down.
AACATCTCATTATGCATAAAAGTGTTTATCTGTGAATATTTCATGCATAAAGACCGCTTTCCCTTGGCAGACCTGAGCTTATTTATCAGAAGAAGCTTGTGATGGAGGGGAGGGAATTGAGATGTGAAGGTTGGCTAAACTAAGACTAAGTGGAGACATAATTGTCTGCAAATATTTTAAGGATGGAAACACCCAATGACAAAGAAGAATTGTGTAGGGGAGTGTAATTAAAAGCAATTGGATGGAGTCCAGGAAAGGTAAATATGGGCTGGAACTCCAGAAAATATAACCTAAGGCTGAGATCTTTTAAAGTGTGAAATGATCTCATAAGGAAATCAGTGTAAGCCTTATTGCCTGAAACACTTAAAACTAAACTGGACAAACCCTAAAAAAAAAATTACTATCGGGAACATTCTTGCATTTGGACAGTAGATGGACTGGGTTACCCGAGTGAGATCTCTTCTGCCTCAGCTTCTGTAATTTCCCCAAACTGTAAGTTGAACTTTTTGTTTGGGTACAATTAGTAATTAACAGAAATAATCACTCTGAAATGAAATCGTACTATTTAAATATGCAAAGAAACTCAAATTCACACTTGCCTGCCATTTTCCTTAGCACCACCAAAGTTTGACTTGACTCGTGAGACTGATGCTGTCCTCCATTAGTCTCTGATATGCTCATCTCACTTGGGAATCTGTTATTCCAAAACTATCAATAGAAAAGGAGCCTTTCCACACACAGTTCTGAAGTTGCATCAGATCTGTCTTAAGGAGTCATTCTTCCTTTGCGTAAGAGTACAGACCACTCCTTTTAAGCCTCTTATTACCAAATTGTGCATATTAACCCAATCTTTCCAGAATTTAATTCCTGATTAAAGAACATTTAGGGCTGGTCTACACTTTACAGTTAGATTGATGTAAGGCAGTTTACATAGACCTAATTATGGCAGTGTCTAGACAGCTTTCCTCCCGCAGATGTAAGAGCCCTATTATACCGACAGAGGAACTCCACCTCCATGAGAGGCATAAAGCTTATGTCGGTGTAGTGAAGGCGACGCAGTGTCTGTGTAGACGCTGTGTTACTTACATAGGCTGTTGGCAAGAAAGCTGGGCAGCCAGAGCCCTGCTGCCCCCTGCTCCCCTGGAGAGCTGGACTGCTTTCCCTCCATCCACCTCCCCAACTCCCAGCTGGGAGCTGGCACAAGAACCCTGGATGGGTGGACCCCCCCCACTCCCGGCTAGGAACGGGAAGGTGAGAAGCCCCAGGTGGCTTCCTCCCCACTCCTGGAAGGGAACAGGGAGACAAGATCTTGGGAGCCTGTGGGGCAGCCAGACTCTTGGCAGGGAACTGCCAGCAGAGCCAAGAGACCAGGCCTTCAGCTCCCCATGCTGCCCCTCTTAGGTCAGTGGAAGGGCTCCTGGTGAGGACACACACCACCGACCCGAGGAGAGTAGTGTCGACATGCACCACCACAGTAATTACTGCAGTGGCTGTAAGTCACCCTAATATAGGTTGACTTATGTTTCTAGTGTAGACATATCCTTAAGTTTGTGTTCCCTCTTTCCACAGAATTTACTGCTGAGGAGACAAATGGCCTTTTAAGATGCATTGGAGAACTGAGACAAAGTAGCAAAGGGCAGATAAATAGAAATTAGAGAGCCATTATTACCTGTAGAAACAACAATTCATTATAATATGCCATACAAATATATCCCCAAACACTTCAGAGTTTAAATCTAGTTACAGAGAGAATTAATAATGGATGGAGAGGAGACATTGTAAGCTGTATGAACAAGGAAAACAAAGGGCCTGATTCTCATTTACACTAAGACCATGTTGTCTTACTCTGGCAGCATAAAAGGACCTTAAACGTAGTGTAAATATAATTTGCCTGTAAAGAGGCCTCAGTGTAAATGATAGAGAGGCCTATGATGCTTTCAGATGAGATTTGAGAATAGCGGGAGGTAATGATATATATAGTTCATCAAATGTATTTTGACTAAACAGTAAATGTCTCATATTCCTTCCAGCTGTACCATCTTTTCCATTTGAAGAGGAGTCAAGACCTCGTGCACCATCTGCCAAAGCAGCTATTCCTCCCCCGGTGTATGATGAGCCAGAAAGACCCCGGTCCCCAACAGGGCCTAGTAATTCTTTCCTTGCCAACATGGGGTAAATATCTTTTCTCATGAAATTTTTACTTGTCAGTGTCTCAGAGGGGCGGGAGAGGATGAAGGTTAAAAATGCTTTGTCAGTATGGAGAAGAACACACAATCCTTGCATGTATATTCTTCACTGTAATAACTTAATCTGAATGCATGCATTCCCACCCAGCAGGAAATGGAGTACACAGTGGTTTGTGAATTGGACCACAGAATTTGAGGAGGAATGGGTAGTTTAAGTGAGTTCTGGAGCCCTCTCCAGTATAAAGGTTTATGGCTTGCACTAGATGACCTTTCGAGGTCCCTTCCAGTCGTAACTTCTACGATACTATGCCAAGCTGGTGTGGTCTAGTGGTAAATACATGTGATTAGTTCAGGATCCCTGGGTGCTTTTCCCTGCTTTTGTCAGAGCCGTGTTGAGTGTAACCTTGAGCAAATCACTGATTTTTTTTCAGAGGCACTGAGGATCTCAACTCTGTTTGAAGTTAGTGGCAGCTGTAGGTGCCACACTCTTAACCTCTCTGTGCCTCAGTTTACTCTTCTGTAAAAATGCTTATAACATCATCTAGAGGGATATAGCGAGGCTTAATTAATGTTTATAAAGTGCTTGGAGATCTCAACTGAAAGGGGTTAATGCAACTAAATTTTACAATGGTTATATTAAATTGTACGCATGTTAGTTTGTATGTAACTGCAGTATAATTACACTACTGGCATCTACAAGAGTCCATAAAAGTGTACAAGTATTTTATAGAATGCTAATAGCCCACTTTTTCTATATTTATATAATTTGTTTTTCATGCAGTTTTCGTGATAAAAATTTTTCATACCATCTGAAAAAGGATTCCCCCAATCTGTTGACTTGAGACCTAGTTATTTTCTCTGGTTAGGATTGTCTGGAGATCTTATCTTGAGTCAGTGAGACACTAACTTTAATGAGTTCCAGAGGGGTAGCCGTGTTAGTCTGTTTTTAGCAAAACAGCGAGAGTCCTGTGGTACCTTAAAGATTAACAAATGGGTAGAAACCCACTTTGTCAGATGCAGGACTCTCGCTGTTTTACTAACCTTAATGTTATCCAACTACACTGTCTCGACTAAACTTTGGCAATTGTTTAATCTTTGACATTGTGCTCACAGGCAATTAAATGACATAGCCTGAGCTTTAGAATGCTTTTAATGTACTACATTTGTATTTGGGAAATAGCCAAATAGTCACTGATTTTTTTTATTCCTGTCGAGTAAAAAAAAAAAAAAGATCTAATCAGAGTGTGGGAATAAACTGTAATCTAGTAAGGCCTTTCACATCTTGACCCATCCTGTCAAGATAGCCAAATGAAATGCTTGAAAGACATAACACAAGTTGTGTTTGAAAAGGCCTGTACTTGTTTGATTGTGTAGCAAACTGCTGACTCTCACAATTTCTTTCATGGAAAATTAAAAGGTGGAAAAATCAAGACCAAATAAAAGGAAATAATTTTTCATACAACATGTAATTAAACAGTGGAACTCACTGCCACAAGGTGTCATTTAAGAACAAGATTCAGAAAGGGGTTGGACATGACTGGGTATTAAGAATATCTTGAGTTGTTATAATTAATTATAACAGTTTTGTGGAAGGAATATTGAGCTTCAGGACCTACGTCTATCTGGGACCTAATGTGGAGGACAGATTTCCCCACATCTGCTACTACAGGGTTCTTACACTTTCCTTTGAAGCATTTCATACTGGGCACTGTTAGAGACAGGATACTGGAGTAGCTGGATCTCGGGTCTGATCCATTCTGACAGTTCCTATGGTCCTGTGCAGTCTGTGACACTAATGTTAGTTGCTAATGAAAATGATGCTATACCTAACAAATGCGAGCAGCTTTATTCAGGCTTGGTCTACACTTACCTTGGCGATTCGGCAGCAGTCGATGGGAGTTATGCAAAATACGCAAAGAACTTGCGTAACTCCTGTCGACTTCTGTGCTTCTCTTCTGCGCACCGTCTTCACTGCACTGTGCCAATGGGAACCGTGTTCCTGTCGACGCAGCGCTACACCACTTGCGAGGGTGGTTTAACTGCGTCGATTTCTGGATCGACTGAGCGGGTCTTCACTGACCGCCCAGTCAATCCAGAGAAGTCGATCTGACGCCGTCAATGTAGACATAGCCTCAGTGACTGAACTGTCTGTGTCCCTACCTGTAATACAAGGATGATAATAGTGCTATAAAATTTTTAGGTGTAGTAAGCTCCTATATGAGCTCTTCTATTTGATCTGCATGTAATAAGATTTTAGGAGTTAGACTATTTTATATATTCTTTTAAACTAAGACATGGGTTGTAAAATCCTTGGTAGAGAAGCTGTAGATACCATCTGCACACAACAGTTGGTATCACAGTGCAGTGTCTGGAACTTGCTATTACTAGGGCCTGTGTTGAGTTCCTTGATCAATGAGAATGAAATGTGTTGACAGTGCTGCTTTAGCCATGAGATGAATGGTTGACAGCCCAGTCCATTTTCTCTCAACAGAGGCACTGTAGCTCATAAAATCATGCAGAAGTATGGTTTCAGAGAAGGCCAAGGGCTGGGGAAGCATGAACAAGGGCTAAGCACAGCGCTGTCAGTAGAGAAAACAAGCAAGAGAGGTGGCAAGATCATTGTTGGTGATGCTGCAGATAAAGGTAACTCGGTTCTATTCTGTGGGAAGTGGGAAGCTGTTCATCTTGACGTTTTCTGAGAAGAGAACAGGAATTGAGTTAGGGAGCTGGCTCCGTGGTGGCTTTTCTTGTTTTATTTACCCTATATCTTTGTACACAATGTCAGCTAGTTGTGGAACATTGATGACTAGTGGCAGTTTTCTTTGTGTACACTGAAGAATTTAAGTTTTAACAATTGCACTGTGCCCTACTGCTTTAAATTTTCGGCTCTTCATTCTCTTCCCCATCACCCTCTCCAGCTCCATCCTCTGCCTTTTCTCGGTACAGTCAGGTCACCCCCCACCTTCCTGCCATCCCATCTCCTTAAAATGTGCTCCCTGCAAATGCAGGTTTCCTTCCCAGCATGCACCTTTGATGCAGCCCTCTTTTCCCCTGCTGCTTTCCAGCCCAAAACTCCTGTCAAGGATTAGTAGAGGTGAGCTCCAGGTCAGCACAGCCCAAGCATGGAAGAGGGATTCCAGGGGCAGAGTGAGTTGGGACACAGTCCAAGTAAAAGTCATCTTTCTCTCTACAGTAGGACGCTCACTTAACAGCCTTTAAAAACAGCCGTCTTCCAGGTTATCACTGCTGGGAAATTCAGAGTTAGATGTAATGAGCAAAAGTTACCACACATATGTAAATGCTGCTTTTTGTTCTGATCTCATTCTCCTTCCTTTGTTTCCTGATAACACTTTATATTCATGTTTTAAATCATGCTTTCCCAACAGAGGCCCATGATCTGAAGTTGGTGAACGTTAGTAGATCTGGTATCTGTTAAAATTGACGGAGGATTATTGGCAAATGTTGCCTTGCCTGTATTTCAGCTTGATAGTCATGCTGTCAGAGTGATTTGAACAGCCTGATAAAACAGAGCCAATTGTTCTGCTAATTACAAGTAGCCATGTAGTGACTTTGTTCAGTGAAAGGCTTTTACATTTAGTGGTGTCTAACTGAATGTGGCTATTGGAACAGTCCAGGGTAGCTCCCCAACCCCCAAGAGAACATGTACTTTAAAAAATGTTAACATGTACCATGACTTACTCTCTTTACAGTAGATGCATCCAAGAAAGCCGATTCCAATCCATTAACAGAGATACTAAAGTGCCCAACTAAAGTGGTCTTACTAAGGGTGAGTCAGGAGGAAATTTAACTTCATATCTTGTAATATGTAGTGTGTGCTTCGATTTTAGTACTCAAACTTTTCTCCTGTTAGAAAAGCTCCGTCTTCACTGTTGTCCTGCTATGTTGTTGAAAAATACCTAGCAGTTGCCATAATACCTGGAGGTATTAGTCTTGTTGTGTCTCGTTGGGGACAGAGCAGAATTTTTTTTTTTCCACTTTCAAAGTACATTAAAAGTACCAAGGTTTTAGTCAATAACTTGTGATAACGCAGCTGGTCTGTGCTGTATTAACTAGTTCACATGACTTTGGGCCCTACAAAGAAAACAATAACTCAAGGATAGTGTGTTAGTGTCAGGGTTAATGTCTAGCACCATTTGATGGTAGAGTGGGCGTCCTGTGACTTGATGAACTGGCACTTATAACTCATTCATAAATTTCAATATAATGTTCCCCATGGTGGCAGTATACACACTTTGTTTAACATCCATCTGTTGAACTGGTTTTCCTCCCTTTACTTGCAGAACATGGTAGGTGCTGGAGAGGTTGATGAAGATCTAGAAGGTGAAACCAAGGAAGAATGTGAAAAATATGGCAAGGTTGGGAAATGTGTCATCTTTGAGGTAGGAGTTAATTTGCCTCTTTCTCCACCACGTCTATAAATGCTTAACCTTTCAGATTAGGTAGTAGGCAAAAACTCTGAGCTGCTGCGATAGCCACTCCGTGCACATCAAGTTACTGTAAAGTGTGGCATACAGCAGTGTGTTTCAGTGAACAGCCTTTCCCCGTAGAGAAGGGAGAGTCCACCTTGGTAGCACTGAGCACCCCACTGGCAGCTTGATGGGAACCACGCCTAGTTGCTCTATGTTTTTAATCCTTCCTGCTTTTCCTATAAAGCCCAACAGTTCACTGCTGTATTTTTCACCATTCTGATCAATTGTCTCTTTCGTCAGATTCCTGGTGCACCTGATGATGAAGCGGTGAGAATATTTTTAGAGTTTGAGAGAGTCGAATCAGCAATCAAAGGTAAGAGATTGCACTGTTACGCCCTGTTAATTTCTAAAAGTTGATTTTAAAAAATAGTTATCTTTGTAGGCAGAACTGTGTTTAGCCTGAGAATAGCTTAGCTTACTCAGTCGGTGCTTAACCACCTGTTTTTGGCTTGGATTCCAGCTGTGGTGGATTTGAATGGAAGATACTTTGGTGGACGAGTGGTGAAGGCTTGTTTCTACAACCTGGATAAGTTCAGAGTACTGGATCTGGCAGAACTAGTCTGATTTAAGGACCTAGCTCAAGTTATCACCGTTCTGGCGATTGCGTTTTCAGATGGCGCCTGGGACTAGAGAAGAGACAGCAGCATTCCTGGCAAACTGGAGACAAGCCCCCTTGAATGGATTTTTCACATTCATTGTGACTGAAGCTTATTTTGTTTTTTTAGTATAAAGTCCTTTGAAAGAGTCCATCTGTGTGTTTTGATTGCACAACTTCTGTTTACTGGTCTGGAAGCCTGTTTTTTTGTAGCTTTCAATTAATTGCACTCTCTTAAAACCCACCGCTGAGCAGCTGTTTTGTCTTTATTTCTGGTTTCCTTGGTCTAGTGCTTTAGTCTGAAGCACATTATGCTGCTTCTGCTGTGAGCAGCAAGCTTTGGGAAAGAACTGTGGGCTGGGATGCTTTTCTTTTCTGGTGATTTGTGGCAGAATCTCCACTCAGCTCAGAAACCCCCAGTTTCCACAATCCAAAGTAATTTGGGGACTCTGGACAGTGAGTCAGCATCTTGTCTGTTCTCTTCTGACTCATTAAGGACTCGTTTTAGGGAAAATCTTCTCTATGCCAGAATGCAGAGAAAAAGTACCAAAAAAAGAATTTGAAATTCTTATTCCTCCCCCTGAACCTAGAAAATATACATAAATTAAACCCATGAGAACTGGCAGAGAGAAATTAATGCAACTAGCTTTTCAGAACTGGAGATCTACGTACACACCTCCAGTTTACATCTAATTTGAAGGTCTCCTACAAGTGGACACTTCATCAACCCACCATGCTATCAGGTGCAGTCTGCTTGAAAGGTCCAAGACCTATATTAGGAGAGCTACAGGTCAGTACTGAAGGGTATATAAATCTGTGGGGACCTGCCTTCTTCATACTTGGCTCTAGCTAGTTATCTGTTTTTTTCACTTCCCCTGAATACCAAATCGGTCCACTAATTGTTTTTTTTTTTAAGTGGCATAGTTATGGCTCTTGCCGCTGTGTTTGTCTCATTATTTGGAGTGAAAAATTTATTGGGAACATTTTTTTAAGGGCCTACCATATGAACTCATCTTGAAATATTGTGTGAGCTGTATCAGTATGTTGAAAAGAATCTATGTGTAAGAATCCAAAAGACTGTGAAGAGTTGGATAAACAGAACACTAAAACTCTGCTTTCTGTTTCACATTGACTTGTATGTAGCAGCTTACTCCATTGTTTTGTGGAAGAGCAAATGCCTTGGGTTCAGGGCACTTCTTCCTTATCAGTGTGTGAGAGAGATGGTCCTTGGATGGTTCTCTCTCTCTCAACCTGGATCACAGAAGTGCCACTGGAATCATACAACGGTTTCAAATGGATACCAGCCTCAAGAGCCTTTTAACTTGCTGGATGATGAGATACTTGGTTGTCTTTTCCCAGTTTATAAATGTATTTTCATGGATGTAGGCCAATATTTGATCAGTGTTGTGAATATCTTAATTCACTGCATTTTTATCAGCTGATCCCTTATAAAACAAACACCTTGACCTTGCTGGATTTTTTGCTTATGATACTTCCGGCTATTTACTTTCCAGCTATCTCTGTATGAACATTGGTGTCCTGTTTTACAAGCTGTTTTTTAAAAAACTTGTATTCTACTTAGTATGTGTCCGCTTCCTCACAGTTTTAAATGCAGCTTTTGTGTCCTTCAGGACCTAACCACCAAATCAGTCACCTACACGTCATGTTGTGTGCTGTTAAACCCAGTGTTCTTGGTGGCCATGGTTGGGACCTACTCTTACAAAACCTTGACTACAGACATTAAGGAATTATTGGCAGCATGGCCTATGGATAAAGCGCAAGATTGGGGGCAGAAGATCTGGGGGTCAATTTTCAGCTCTGCCATTGGATTGCTTTATGACCTTAAACAGCCTCTTTGGGTCTTAGGTTTCCCATCGTTAAAATGAGGAAATGCCTCTAATAAGGATGAGGCTTAATGTGTCTGTAAAAGTCAGATCATTAGAATGAAGGCGCTGTAGAAGTACCCTTCCATTATCCTCCCATTTCATTCTACCCACGCCTGCCTGGAACTGGACTTTAAGCAGTGTAACTTATTAATGGTGCTTGCTTCAGGCAAATACTGGCTTAAGCATTTCCTGAGTGAGTGTGTGTGTGTGGGGGAGGCGTATTTTGATGAGCTGCTCTCCCCCTGCTCCAGTCATTCATTATTTATCCACAGTGGGACAGCTTCAACAGGAGGAACTGAGGAGCTCTACAACAACATATCCCATAGCTCAGTGGTTAGAGCATGCTCCTGAGCGGTGGGTGGTCTCTGTTCAAATCCTTTCTCCCTCTTTAGGGGCAGGCCTACATTGCCAGCAAAATTCATCGACGGGAGTTACGCAAGCTCCGCGGAGTAGCTTGCATAACTCCCGTCGACTTCGTAACTTCCTTTTAGAGCGCCGTTTCCACTGTGCTGCGCTGACGGGAAATGTGTTCCTGTTGACTCAGCGCTGCACTTTTTTCAGAGGTGGTTTTAATAGATTGACTTCTGGATCGATTGAGTGAGTCTTCACTGCTGCTCAATCGATCCGGAGAAATCAATCTGACGGCGGCGAATTTGCTGCTGTGAGTGTGTACAGAGGCTAGGAGAGAGGGTGATTGAACCCGGGTCTCCTACATCCCAGGTGAGTGCTCCAACCACTGAGCCAAAAGTTATAAGGTGGGATCTGGTGGCATCCCCACCTTGTCCTCCTGTCTTGTGTGGAGTGAGCCAGGTGCTTAACTCATTCCTGCAAAAAATGCCTAAGTCTCCAGGCAGCAGGTGCCCATTCACGGACTGTTTGCCAGAGACAGGCACCTCCCTGCAGCCTGGACGTACATGCCTATTTCTGAGAGAGGGGCAGGACTTAGCCATGCCTCCTCTTATCGGCATCTCCCATTGGCTAGCTTAGGCGCTCCGCCTAGTATGCTGGGTTTTGTAGATCCCATTCTTAGGTGCGCTTCTCCCCACTTACTGCATCGGGAGCCTGGACACCTAACTGTGGATTTCAGTGTTCCCAGATTTTCTAGGTGTCTAAAAGTTAGGTGCTGTGACGCTCCGTTATTGCCTTGCCTAAGTTCCTTCATGGATCTCACCCCCCCCGGTAATTTGCGCAGCCTCCTCAATTTAATACTCTGCGGTTTTTTTCCCTATCCGACATGAAAAGCTCTTGTTGCGAAGGCCTCCTTCTATTCCCATTAACTTCTCAAATTACTTTTCACACCTACACCTTAAACACTCTAAACATCTATCATTTCTTATTCTCTCAGCTATTCATCACCTGCTGATGCACATCGCCCACAGGATCCACTGCTCCGTTGCTAATAGCGACAAGTGGATGACACAGTCCATACACACCCATCTCTTTGTGTGTTTTAAGCAAAGAATCTGATTAGCCTGAGGCTGGAAGCAATGTGCTACTTTGTTTCTTTAACACTCGCATGTTGCTTTAAGTGGGCAGCCATTAAAACAGGTAAGTGGCCAGCTACCATTAATTTAAGAAAGAAATGGACATATTTGTATTATGTATCTTCTTACCAAGGAAGAGTCTAGGTTTACAGCATGAAGATGAAGTATCAAGACCAACATTTGCAAACTTGGCTGCCTAAAGTTAGGTATTTAACTCTATATTTAAGTGGCTGGATTTTCAGAGGTGCTGGACAGTTACAGCTCCCATCAGGCAGTGGAAGCCATGACTGTTCTGCACCGCTAGGGATCGGGCTTTGATTCTGAACTTTAGCAAGGCATGTTTGGAGATGCCTTAAAGCCAGGCTAAGATCTGCATGGCTGTGCTATAGCCAGGCAGGAAAAGAAATGTACTCCAGGCTCAATAGCAATCTTGCAAAGCACCATCCAGCCCAAACAGGCAAGTGTTTTGCATTGTTTGTATTGAGAGCAGCTAGAAGCCCAAATTGCTTGGGCCACCCTTGTGCTAGGCATTGTACAAATAAGGAGAGACGGTCCCAGCCTCAAGGACCTGAATCTAAATGGGCATAACAGACAAAGAGTGAGCAGGGGAAGAGAGGTATGGAGACAGGAAGTGACTTGCCCAAGGTCACCAAACAAGTCAGTGGCAGAGCCGGGATTGTAACCCAGTGTCCTGGGGGAAAAATGTCGAAACCCAATAGAAACAAAAGAACCCACTGCTGCTGGCAGCGCTTTTGTTTTTTAATAACTGCCAAAAACGTCAGATTCTCTGCAGCATCTAAAATAAGAAAGAGGTGGGTGTGATTTTTGGGCTGCGCTTTGCATGAACGCTAGCATTGCCTGAGTCACTTGTAATTTGAAATCAAATCCTAGGTTTGCCCTGGGAGCGAGTGCCCAGGCCAATTTACTTGAAGAGGGGTGCAGTAGAGAATAGGCAGTTAAAAGAACATCACTTGATTAGCCTGGTGTTTCCAGAAGGATAGCATGCACCTTTGTGAAGCCTTCCATTTTCTCTTTCTTTTAAAAACTCTGTGGAAATGAAATCAATGCTTTAGTGCTGAATGTGGTTCTGGAATTGAGTGAATTCTCCCGAACAAGAAAACCATAAAGGGATTCTTTCTTTCTGTGTTTATTCAGAAGTTAGCATCTTTGAGGTCTTGGTCCTGCTCGAGGGCTCTGTTGGATGGTAAATTAGGGGCAGTAAAACAAAATGTTGCTGCAACTCTAAAACCCACTGAGAGGGAAATAGAAAAAAATCCTATTTCTAATTCATCCTTCTTTTATTTCCTTAATCATACAGAGTTCATCAAAGTCACACTTTGTACTTCTGGAGCTGAAAGAGCATTTCTCAGGGCGGTATATAGGAGCTGATTTTGCAATGGAGGCAACAGGCGGAGTAGCCAAGTGACATGCCAATAGTGTCTTGGCTCTTAGGATGGGAACCTTTATCTCAGGGCTCCCAGTCCTGTGGTCTAGCCCCTGGCTCCCACGTTGAGACAAAGTTCATGCCATTAATAATGCTCATGCTGCTGCGCCAATGCTCAGAGCTCCTGCTGTTTTGATCATCTGGTTCAGCGATCTGTGGGAACAGATGAGTGGCTCTTTGCACCAAATCATAATTGTCTGAAGTATATATAAAGGGGAAGGGGGAAATGGTTTTACTGCCTCTTTCCCCATTTGTATCTAGTGGACTTAAAGCTACCGTTGCCAACAAAGATCTTCTGCTGATATGCTGGGCTGATGTTTGCAATCCATGTCACTTACAGTTGCCTCACAATTGGTTCCTTTATTGGAAGGCTGAGGGTTGAATGGACCATGGAAGCCAAACTGGCTTCTTAGCCCTAGAGCGTCAGCTTCCTCCAGGGAAGGATTGTGGGGCAGTGCGGGAAAGCATAGACTGCCCATGCTCTTCTTAATAGAGGGCTTCCTTTTACAAGGTTGTCAAACCAGCGCTTTTCTCAGATCCTTAATTCAGATGAACATTAAAAACAAATGAATAAGCGGTTTATTAATATACTGGAAGAAAGTGAGATATAAATACTAATCAATCTCAGTGCAGGTGCTTATTATAGTGTATTAATGGATTAGGTTCTCACAAGAGAGAGTCTAGCTCTCGTGATGTTGTGCCTTTGGCTTTTTCTACATGAGCCATGCAGACTGATCCAAAGAGAATATTTACTCATGACGTTAATTTGACCTTGTCCAAGGCCTGTACGTATGGCCTATTGTGCTATTTTTGCTTTGGAAATTCCTGCCATTTTGTCATGCAATATATTGATTTATAAACCACCTGTCTGCAATGTCACATAAAAATGCAGCCTTCTGCAGGCCCGGCAGTCTGTGCTACCGATTAGCAGAGTGACTGGTTGTCTATTGGTACAGCCAATCTCCTGTTTCCCCCAGACAGCTGTCAGCACCAAAATTAGGGTTTTTCCACTGTGGTAAAGCAAATGCTGGTTATTTTCTAAACACTTTTAAGAACCCAGGTAGGATCTTCTGGAAAGGAGACTTGGTTTTGTCTGGTATTGGCAGGACATTAGAGGAGCCTGTATAAGAGATGGATTTCCCACAGCTGTGTTGGAGAATAGCAAACCCCTCTTCTTGCTGATTCATGTAGCCAAGAGCTTGTGATACATTTACTCCTTGTTTAAATAAACAGCTTCGGTGTTTGTGGCTGTGATAGAAGAATCCTGAAAATAACAATAGCCAGGTGTGGATCAGTGATGCTGAAGACACGATGCCTGTCACCTACACATTAATGGTTCAAACCCAGAGTCAGGGAGGGTACGTTCAGAAGCCTTTATCATTTGATGAGTTTTGTGGCTTATATGAAATGACATTGGTTTCAGTTCAGTTCTTTGGGAGCTGGTGTCTGTGTCACAGAAACTACCATCTCCATTGGCTCCCCTCCCCCCAGCTAGAAATCTCAGCAGAGCGACCGAGGACTGAAAGAATATGGAGAATCCACTTCTTCGTTACCCTTAGAGGGGGTCATTCCAGATCAGTTTGGTGGCAGTTAGGGGGAAGTTTGCACTAAAGCTTCTTGAACCGTATCTGGTCTGTGGAGAGAGGATTTCATCTGCAAGACTGGCACCAGGACTGAATTCATCATGAAAATTCCATAGCTACAGTATTATGGAAAGTTAGTGCGCTAAATCCATGCTCCATTTGACCCATTTCCTGCACAAATCTTGGCTCAGTGCTTTACAGTGCAAATATTTGTTATTTGTATGCAGTAGCATCTCAGCGTCATGGACCCAGGCCCCCATTGCATTAAGCTCTGTACAAACACAACAAAAAGACAGCCCCTGCCCCAAAGAGCTCACACAACAGCAATGCCTTTGGGAACCAATTTACTTTGAAAGAGAATCTGGCCAGTGAGTAACAGAGAATCTAGCGTGAACCCAGTTTGTCAAGTTGAAGTGTCTTATCAGGTTGCACAACATAGTGCTAGATAAAATCCAGCCCTGGGCCACCCTTCAGCACAAGAGTGAATTTCACCCTTAGAACATTGAATGTCCTCAAGGGGTGATGGTATCCATTCCTCTCACTGGCAAAGCAATTTACTGTAGAAATAGGTTGCTTTTCCAGTTTTCTAATGCTGGCTTTGGAAGAGCTGGTGCATGATTTTGCAAGGGATGGCTTGGGGGGAATCTCTTTACATGGGGAGAAAACGTGGAGTTCAGCGCTTAGAGCTATGAGCTGGGAGGCAGGACCCCTGAGTTCTGTGCCTGGCTCTGTTCTGACTTGCTGTGAGCGTCTAATCTCAGGGAAATCTCTGCTTCTCTGAAGCTCTGTTTATGCATCTGTAAAATTAGCTTAATAATAAACCTTAACCTCAAAGGAGTTTTGTGCTTCTTAGATGAACGGTGCTAGAGATGGGCAGATTGTGTGTAATTAGAATAGTTTGTTATAACAATCTACTGCAGTGGTCCTGAAAATTCTAGCCATTTTGGAGGTTTCTGTGTATACACACGCATACAGCCATCCATTTATTTATCTGGTAGTCAGGAAAATATGTGTATCCTAAGGATTAATTTTATCTCCCCCCTCTCCCCTCTCCAAAGTCTCCATGAACTTTGAAATTCTCTCTAATCAAAAACTTATTCTTGTAAGGTCACCTTCCTCTTTCCCCTGTGCTCCCTTCCTGCTGGGCTAGATACAATGGTTTTGCCTTTATTATTATTCATTTTAATTAGATGATTTTATCCACCATTTATCGAGTCTTTGAGTCACTCAAATCACAGCCCAGTGATCAAGATAATGTGGGGGAAATTAATGAAGGTTGGGGCAGGGTTTTTTGCTCTATTAAAAAATGCTGAGTGAATCTGACAACTCTGAGCTCTCCACAGATACATCTGATTACAGGCTCCCCTCTCCATGGACATGGCCTTTATGGATTCTCCCAAAGCACACAGGGGCAAGAGTTTATTGCAAACTTGATCATGCCATTCAGTCAGGGCCATTTTAAGACCTTTGTAGGTCCTAGGCACACTTGCTTTCGTAGGCCGAAAATAACTAATTTGATTTTAAGCTATTAATAAATAGTTTTTTAAATAAAAAAAAAAATTATATATAAAAATTTTTTCGTAGGCCCTGAAAGTTTCGTTGGCCCTAGGCACTGTGCCTAATGGATAATACGGCCCTGTATTCAGTGCTGCAGACAGCTTATTGGAGTGAGTCGTGTGTATTCTCAAACATAAGCTAATCACGACCTTGGTTGCTTACTGACTCCATGTCAGGTGGGAGGATCTTGCGATAGAATGTGGGTGGGGCTTAGAGGAGCTCAACTCTTGTATCTTTTAGCCAGAGCTGAAATGCTAACAAGATTTCAGGTGAATAAGGGGAAAAAATAATGGGTCCAAACTTTGGAAGACTGAAATAGAAACTGAGGTAAGGTGAAAGCCAAAGGAGCCGAAGAGGACAGTTAATTGGAGGGTGTGATACCATGGTAAATTAATGGAGGCTGGGTCTATAAATGGCTGTTAGCCAAGATGGTCAGGATCACAACCCCATGCTCTTGGAGTTCCTAAGCCTCTGATTGCTAGAACCTGGGCCTGAATGATGGGAGGGATCACTTGATAATTGCTCTGCTCTGTTCCTTCTCTCTGAAACAGCTGGCATCAGCCAGTGTCAGAGATAGGATACTGGGCTAGAAGGACCATTGATCTGATCCAGCATGGCCAGGGTTGTGTTCTTCTACTGCAGTGTAGCCTAGTGGCTCATGCACTAGGCTGGGACTTAGGAGATCTGGGTTCTAGTCCTGGCTCTATTACCGCCCTCCTGCATGGGCTTTGGCAAGTCACTTCCCCATACCTCAGTTTCTCTATCTGTAAAATGGGGCTAATGATAATGACCTCCCTTTTAGAGCACTTAGAGATTGACTGATGAAAAGTATTATTTTCTTCAGTATAAACACCTCGGCTTTCTCTGCTTCTCTGTGTTATTGCATTTCCTCTCTCTTCCTTTTAGCAGCCACCAGCAGTGAAATCCAGAATAAAAGCCCAGAGCCCCACACTGGGTCAATAGCACATTCCTTTAGGAACATACAAACCAAAGCATTGTACTCACTTGCAAGCATTCAGCTCTTTAAACACACTGAGCAAATTGGGGATTTAGCTCAACTATGAAAACAAAATGAGTCCTGAAAAATTGGGCAGGAGTAAGAAGCCGCATGTATTATTTTTTCCATTCTCCAGTTTATTTTCCATATAACGGTTTAGAAATGCTACACCCAGTTTTAGTTCAAGTTTGTCCAACAAAGGAGCCTTATCTCAGTGCAAATCCTGAAGTCCTTACTTTGCTTTTACGCATTCCTGTTGCAGGCAAAGCTCTCATTGGTTTCAAGGGAAAGTTTTGCCTGAATAGAGACAGAATAAAGACTTCAGGATTTAGCCCTCTATAAATGACCCGCATCATAATAAAGATGGTTCAAAGCCAAGGCCACATGAAGCAGGATTGGTTTTTAAACACATCTCATCCGAAATGTGCTGTAAGAGAGAGTTCATCGAATCAGGTCTCTTATATTACATGACAGTAGTGGGCATGCTCAGTTCTAAACCATTGGCATCAATAGGATGGTTGCCAGATTCTAAGGGAGAATGAAATGTTCGTAAGAGACGAGGTGGCGCTTATAAATTAGCTCAGGTGCGCAGCTGCAGAAACAGAAGCAAAGCCATGAAAGCGATGGCGGCAGGGGAAGATGGGCCTGAAGAAGCGAGTGTCCCCCAGATCACCCACGGGAAATGCAATTAGGTCCATGATATGGATTTTATGCCGTCCTCTCAAGCATCTGGAATTGCCCTCTGTTAGAAACAGGATACTAGAGTAGTGGGGCCTTTGATTTGTACGAAGGTGTGTGGCTCTTGCATTTTTGACAGCTGCCAATCTAATCTGAAGTCTTGTCTCAGGGTATTTGTAAAAACAGCCAATCTCGCTGATAGGAAGAGGCGAGTTCTGCGAAAACAATCCATCTGGGTTAGGCAGCATAAAATGTTGGTTATTCAAAAAAGCTCAAGGGACACAATCGAGGCTTTACCGTAATCCATAGCTAGTGCCCTGGTTGCATCACAGCCCCCGCTCCCATCACTTTTCACTTCACACACCTGTATTCCCATAGTTTAAAACCAGCTCCCATCTGTTGTGAGTGGGGTGCTTACTGAAATGTTAGAGCAGTTCAATATTATTTTCCTGGCTGGGCAGCCATTGATCTAATCTACTCTGCCACACTGAATACCCTAGGAAAAGCCAGAGGGCTTTCTATGCTTCCCCTAAGGAATAAATGCTGAGCAGTTCATCTTGATCTTACATTTAGCCCCCACACTCTTCGGTTATATAACGTCAGGACATGCTTAATGTCATTATTTGTTCGGTGCGTGGACACAAGATGGGCAGGAGATGAGGGTAATACCACAGAGTCATAGAAAAGCTTGCTCTCTGTAAGGAACCAGAAGGCTTGGTTGTAGTTAATATAAAGGGGAGTCTTTATTGAAGCTGCTGGACAAGAGAAGGCGCTGTAATTCTCCTTTGTTTTCTATTTCCCAGGTTGACTTGATAGCCTGTGTCACCAGCCAGGGAGGAACCAGTCCGATAGCCATGGGAGTTTTGCACTGGATCAGATTGAATCTGTGGAGAGGCCAATAAGCAGCAAAGAGTGGTAAATGAGTAGCACAGAGGGGGGAGATCACCCATTAAATCGTGTACACTGAGAGGTCTGGCATGCTCATTACTTCTGTGGCATCAGCACATTTAACTTCCAGCAGCATGCCCAGGAAGGCAAAATGTTTCAAGTGATTAGCAGCTCTGAGGGGCTGAGGGCTAAATTCTGAAGTCGTGTCTCAGGCAAAATCCTCCTCCGTTTCAGTGAAAGTTATTTATGCCTGTTGAAGCTACCATCACCTGGCTGCCGCTTATCCTGCAACACAGCAGCTGTCTCTGTCCTGACACACCTCATCTGGGATCAGGTGATCTTAATCAATCTTGTGCTTTGAATCTGGGAACCAAAATAACTGAACACATAAGGAGGAAAAAGAGAATTTGCAGCCATTTTCTCAGCTTATCCTAGAACCAGCTGAGTGAACTCTTTTAAGAGAAGTCGTGTGGGATGTGGTTGGGCCTGTTAAAGAAGAGAAACCCAGTGTTGTTTCTGTTCTAGTGTTGCACAGACAGGTAAAAGCAAAAAATCTCTCTAGTTTTTTGCCTCTGAACTGCATTTTGTTTAGTTCAACTGATGTTTTGGTATCTATTGGAATAACTGCCTTTTTTTTTTTTAAACCTGATGCAAACAGGTGCATCCCTACAACAATGTGGGTGAGTTTTTAAAAGTATAATGATCAAGAAATTCAAGACTATGGTTTAGCTCTCCCTAACTCATCAATTTACCTGTTTAAGCTTTGTAGTAACCATTTTATACCCTAGGTATTTCCCATGGATTAAAACAACAGATTTCAGTATAAAATATGAAGTTGTGACTATTCCACAAGTCAGCCCAGTGATCAGAATGTAATGACTCTCTACTCCAGCACATCAGCCTCTTCAATGCCCGAGGAAAAGGTGGGTTTTACAGGCTGCCTGGAAGATTAGCTCTGAAACTCATTTTCCTCCTTAGCCCACCAGAGCACAGATCTGTTAAAATGCTTTTCAGAGACTTCTCTGCCACATTTCGTCTAAGGGGGCTCCTGTTTGAGTGTCTCTGCTGAATGCAACTGCAGTAGTATCTGTCTGAGAGCAAGAGAGAGCTGATCTGTTAGGTCATTGGTTCTTCACCAGGGGTACACGTACTCCTGGGGGTAGGCAGAGGTCTTCCAGGGAGTACATCAACTCATCCAGATATTTGCCCAGTTTTGTAACAGGCTACATAAAAAGCAGTAATGAAGTCAGTACAAACTAACATTTCTTACAGACAATGACTGGTTTATACTGCTCTATATCTTATTCACTGAAATACAAGTAGAATATTTATATTCCAATCAATTTATTTTATAATTATCTGGTAAACATGAGAAAATAAGCAATTTTTCAGTAATCGTCTGCAATGACACTTTTGTATATTTCGGTCTGATTTTTGTAAGCAAGTAGTTTTTAAAGTCAGGTGAAACTTGAGGGTACGCAAGACTGATCAGACTCCTGAAAGGGGTATAGTAGTCTGGGAAGGATTGAAAGCCACTGTATTAGGTAACCAGCTCCCAAACCAGCAGGGTGGATTGATTTAAATCACCAAGAGAAAATCATTGATTTAAATCAAGTTTCCCACTGATACTACTTCACATACTTCTTAAACAATGGTGCAAATCTGAGCAGTAAAACATGCTAATTTACAACGCAGTACAGCATTTTACAACATCTAGGAGGGTATACTTTGCGTAACTTTTTAGATTGGGAAATAGTACATAATACTCACCATTCCTAACATACTGCTGCTGCATCTGCAGCTTGACACAGGTAGTAGGAACTACATCACACACACAAACACAATAGCACTTATATTTTATTGAACTAAATCTTAACTGTTACAGAAATGTTTCACATTTGCAATTACAGCAGTCTCCTGAGTTGCCAGCTGAGGGCTGTCCTTCAACCCTTTTTTTTTCCCCCCAACCTCAAATTTTCAAGTTTTATTAACTCTAACAGACAAGTCATCACAATGCTAACCGTAAGCTGTCCTTAAAACTTCTACAACTAGCTCTCATTTTTCCTGCTCCCACTGTCATTTTTATTCATAGACAGAAACAGAAATACGAGTTTTCCTGCTTTTTTTCAACTCCCAGTCGATTTCTTAGCTTGGAGTGAATAATACCAAACGATGAAAATATTCTCTGTGCCTGCAGAGGAAGCTACTGCTGTGAAAAGTTGGCTTAGCAACTGAAGGAACTCTGTTTCAAGGTGCCTGGCTAATGATTTCTACCAATTCAGGGGAGTGACTTTGTTCAAAACATCATCAGAAAACATGTACTGTTTAAATGGTTCTGCTCCAGCCCTGAAATGTATTATGACTGGCATAATTGAGGAGTGATTTTGAGATGCCCATGCCATGGCAGCATCATCGTCCTCAAAGTTAGGCATCTACCTTTTATATCTGGGATCGAGAATGCTCACAAGAAAATGAGGCGGAGTTAGTGCTTGATCCATTAGCTTCTTTATTGCTTGCAGCTTAACTTTCTGATGAAGTATTTCTTCAAAATATTCCCAGATAAGGTTTGTCTTATGCTGAGAAGCCATGACAGTTTCTCTGTGGCAAAAGTGGGGGGGAATATAGGAAGCGGGGTGTGTACTGAATGTCTTCCCTTTTCTTTCTGCTCCAGTCCACTGTTCCTTTCTACTCTGCCTCCATCCTTTGTCTCTCTGTCTTTAAGACAGTGTCTTAACTAACTCCTCTGCATTGCTTGGCCCAGCTCCACCACCACATAATCACAGAACAACAACAATCCTATCCAGCCTGTGTCTGTCTTTGCACATGTGACTTTAGTCTGCTGAGAAACAGAAACTGAAAGCCCAGAACTTTCAATAAGCAAGAGCTGGTAGGTAGGCTGGACAGACTACAGCCATTAATTCACTTTTATGAGACTGTTAAGTGTAGGTTTAGCATGTGTGTGATGAGATTTAATTGTAACTGGTTTTTAAATGAGAGAAATTTAGTATCTTTTTTTTTTTTAATTTCTTTTTTTAAATCATTGATTTTTATCCACCCTGCAAACCAGTAAGGGCTTGGCAGGCTGAAGCAAACATCCTAGCGGATGTGCATTTTCATGCCTTGACCTATGTGAATGTGGTTGAGTAAGGGTTGCTGGGAGAAATCTGACTTTTATGCATTTGCAGTAAGAACCAGTACGCTGCACTGATATCCCCTTCCCTTCTTTGAAGATGGTATGAGACCTTCCAGCCCTCCTCCTTTCCATGGCTTCTCTTATGACCTCACTGTTAAATGCTGCAGGCCAAGTGTGGTGTAGCCAAGCCCTAGAGTGCACAGACCTGAAGAGTTGTCCCCAGACTTCCTAGGATGCGCTTGTCAAAATGGGGGGGGGGGTTGAGGGATATTTATGGGGATCCGCAGGGCAGGGGTCAGCTCACCAGGGTTCAAGGAACATAAAATTCTCAAGGGCTAACCGGGGTTTGCATCTTCCCTCAGCATGCAGTGTGAAAACTAAGGTACCATGCAGGCAAGTACTGAAGGGAACTGTCAGTTATTGAAGGACACCATCAGTGAGTGCTAGCCCCCAAATTATTAGCTGTAATATGGTAACCCCAAGAGCCCCTTAGGTGGATCTGAGTTCCATTGTAGGAGGTGCTGTAAAAACACCCAGGAAAATAGTCTGTGCCCAAAAGAGCTCAGTCTAATGCGATTTTCATATAAATCCATCTTGGGTATAACTGCTTTGACTGCAAGGGTGAATTTGACGCAGTAACGATAAAGCAATACAAAGCAGCGGGGTGCTATTGCGTGAGGAGCAGAGAACGAAACTGACACGAAACACAAAAGTCTGTGAAGATTCAATCTGTAACTGGCGGAGGCGCCAATTGTAACCAAGCAGCAGGCACGGTGAAAGTAAATTTGGCTTTTAAAAAAAAAAACCATCTTCGTTTACTCAGTTTTGGCATTAGCAGCAAAGCAAATAAGGGATTTTTCTCAGATCTTGAGGGTTCCTGTTTTTGTTTTTTAAAACCTCTTAGAAACAATGACACAGTTTTTTTTTTTTTTTTTCCTGAGAGTGTTGTAGCCCAGTGAGATTTCAGTTCCAATTTTCAACCCCATGCTCCATCAGTTTTGTGATAATTATCTAAGTGTTTTTGTGATGGTTCTCAGGGTACCCAGGACCGTCAGTCACCTTGTTAACCCCCTGCCTCTGGCAGACAGAGACTTGCTTGTGCTTAAGTGGGTATCAGCTCCCTCACATCACCAGCCCGTGAGCTACCCCAGCACTCTCCTCTGGGCTCTGCTAGCCCTTACGTCGCCTTGGAGGTTAACAATAGGGGGCACCCCGGTCCCTGGATCCCTTTGACGTGTGCTCCTGTAGTATCCAGGCCCTTGTCCCCTGAACACTCACAGAAATACCAGGTGTGCTGTCCCCCAGGGAATAGTGCACACACCAGCTTGTCTGGCTAAAGTCAGGATCAGCACCTCGCTTAACATCACAGCGCTGAGATCTAGTTCATAGTGGAAAAGAACAATAAGTTCATTATCAACAATTCAAGAGATAGCGAGTGAGGCTATTGGAAGCAAAAAGTTGCATATAAAACAACAATAGCATGCTTTCTAGAAACTAAACTGAACTTCAGCTTCTGTAGCTTATTATCTCACCCTGAAAATCCTCTGTGGCATTTCAAGCAAGGCTGGTTGAGATCCCATTTTCGTGAATGAAAACACACTGCCTCTTTACTTCCTAGGTGCAGGATGAAGGGGTATCAGCTCTGTTCCCCAAACATAGTCCAGCAAACCTTTGAAGGGTCTCTCCAGATAAGGCTCTGTTCCTCTCCTATGTGCTCTTCCTTCCTGACTTCATATCTCTCCATTGACTTACTATGTAAGTGTGCCACAATTGTATTAGCTTACAATGCCTAATGTACATATTGACATCAAGAGAGGCAGAGACACATCTTTTGTCTGACAGGACGCCTGTTTCTCAAATTGAGGCATACTGAGTGGGGTCCTGCAGAGATCTGTCCTGGGTCAGGTTCTATTCTGTATCTTCAAAAATGATTTGAATAGTGGCAGAGAGAGTGTAACGCTGCCTGCAGTGATTCAAGAGCATGAGTACCAACCTCAGGGCAGACGGTTAAGAACCAGGACACAAAACCCAAATTGGCTGTGAGTTCCATACTTAGATTTCACCAACCAATTATCAGGTATACTGCTCATGCACTGTAACAGCCTAGCCATGGAATCACAGTCCGTGCCCCTGGGTACTCCAATCCGTCTTCCCCCCCTGGGTGATCCTATCTTTGTGATAGATGGTCCCTTACACCAAGAATCACAGCAACATTCAGGTTACTCCCAGTCCCAAAGGGACAATCATTTACCCCAGGTCTATTGCACCTTAGATCTCACACCAAAGACAATACTTATTGCCAATCCTATAATAAATGATCCAAAAGATTTATTAAATAGGAAAAGGCAATGAGAGTTATTTACAAGGTTAAAGCAGCTAAATCTATACACTCAAATGAGTTACAATCTTAGGATTCAAAAGGTAATAGAAACTTCTATAATAAGCAAGCTGTATATACCCTTTTGAACTAACCCAGGCTAAGCAGCTAAGAATCTCATGCTTATGCCTAGTAAACCTTGCCCCTCCTAATCCAAGTAGCATACAGATCCTCCGTTTCTT
Source organism: Emydura macquarii macquarii (assembly GCF_026122565.2). Classification (NCBI taxonomy): domain Eukaryota; kingdom Metazoa; phylum Chordata; order Testudines; family Chelidae; genus Emydura; species Emydura macquarii. The sequence goes on along the minus strand of NW_027133607.1, from coordinate 4,319,493 downwards.
CGGTTTGATGTTTTTATCTCCCTCCTGCCACGTGCGCTAAGCTACAAACTCAGCTGATTGGAAGAATCCAATTTGCATGACTCATCTTTACAGGGGTGGAGAGCAGAAAAACCATCTTTTGTCCTCTTTAACGTCCCACCTGGAGTTGATGGACTTTTCCTATTGGACAGGATATAACACCATCTGTTGGAGATCAGTACTTCACACTAGTTAATGCATCTCTCCTGTCTGGTAATTTATATAGTCACAGAGGCTCAAATACAACCGCTCAGACATTACCTTACAATATGGGCTATAACAGTTGAGTGAGATTCATGCAGGCAGCAACTCACAAGCATTCGATAAAGTCCAAACACATTCTTATCATTTTAATACCTATTTTGAACAATACCAACACACAGGTAAGTGAGACTCATTCCAGCTCTATATTTGTCAGTGTTCAACTGAGACACGGCTTTTGGGATGAGTTGGCACCTGGTCTGCTGGCGTCACAGAGACTTTAAAGTTTGCACATGCTACCAAGCTGGGAGGGGCTACAAGTGTTTTAGAGGACAGGTTTAGAATTCAAAATGATCTTGACAAACTGGAGAAATGGTCTGAAATAAATAGGATGAAATTCAGCATGGACAAATGCAAAGTACTGTACTTAGGAAAGAATAATCAGTTGTACAAATACAAAATGGGAAATGACTGCCTAGAAAGGTGAACTGCAGAAAAGAATCTAGGGGTTATAGTGGATCACAAACTAAATACATCAACAATATAATAATGTTGCCCCCCCCCCAAAAAAAAAAAAAAAGCAAACATCATTCTGGGATATAGTAGCAGGAGCATTGTAAGCAAGATACAGGAAGTAACTGTTCCACTCTGTTCAATGCTGTTAAGGCCTCCACTGGAGTACTGTGTTTGGTTCTGGGCACCATTCTTTGGGAAAGATGTGGACAAATGGGAGAAGGTTCAGAGGACAACAAAAAAAAACGATTAAAGGTCTAGAAAATATGACCTGTGAGGAAAGATGAAAAAACTGGGATTTGTTTAGTTTGGAGAAGATAAGACTGAGGGGAGACACAAGTCTTCAAGTACATCAAAAGTTGTTCAAAAAGAGGAGGGTGACACATTGTTCTCTTTATCCACTGAGGACAGGACAAGAAGTTATGGGTAAATTGCAGGAAAGGAGATTTAGGTAACACATTAGGAAAACTTTCTAACTGTCAAGGTAGTCAAGCACTGGAACAAATTACTTGGGAGGTTGTGGAACTGCCATCATTGGAGGTTTTTAAGAACAGGTTAGACAAACATCTGTTAGATCAATGGTCTAGACCAGGGGTGGGGAACCTTTTTTATGTCAAGGGCCTGATGGTGGCCCTGGCGGCGGGGGAGAATTCGGCGGCGGTGCACTTTCACGGCGGCGGCGGGGTTCCGTGGGGGGCAGTGCCCGCCGCCGAAGTCCCCCCGCTGCCGAAAAGGGGCAAACAGCGGCAGGGTTTCGGCGGCGGGCACGGCCCCCCCCCCCCCACGGAACCCGCCACCGCCGCCGCCGCCGCCAAATTCCCCCCTGCCTCCAGGTCCAAACCAAATGATTTTACGGCCCGCGGGCTGGATGTTCCCCACCCCTGGTCTAGACCAATGATACTCAGACTGAGGCTAAGGAGCTGCAAATGGCTCTTTAATTGTCTCCTGCAGTTCTTTGCAGCACATGATTTAAAACACTGTGATTTAATTATTAACCATTCATGTTATTAACCAATCAGGATGTTTTTTCTATGTTGTTAACCAATTCTAGTTGATAAAATAATACTTGTAAATGAAACAATGAATTCACACCACTGTGGCTTGTTGGGGGGTAATGTGGATCACTAATTTGTCTCCTGAACCACTGAGATCTGAGTATTACTGGTCTAGATAATACTTATTCCCACTTCAGTGCAAGGGACTGGACTAGATGATCTACCTATGTCCTTCCAAATTCCAGTCCTACACTTCTATGATGCTCCACCTCTGCTGTGCTAGAGAACTGAAGAATGAACTAGATGACCTCCTCAGATCCCTTCCAATCCTACTCTGCTATGATTCTGTGATTCTATTAATGTATTTTCAGTATAGATAAATAACTCTCTGTACATCGTATCTGTATATACATAGCACAGGGCTATTAACAACTATGCTGACCCTGGCTTTCATTTAAGACCTCACATGAAGAATGTACATACCAGAATCAGGCTATTCTTATATCCCTCATGCCATTTGGCCTTGAGAGATTCATGGGTAACAGTTTCTCTTTACATGTCCCTATTAAGTTGTGTTGGCCTATGATGAGAATATGCTATGAGAGATTAATTGCTCATATTCACCTTTCCTGGTGCATGCCTCTGTTTCAATAGGGTCACCGACAGCTGGATTTTGATACCTTTCATCCCACTGAGTAACACTTCATTTCATGAGTAGCCTCCCTGATTTAAACTGGGCTAATTATGGAGTAAGGGGCTATTCAGAATCTAACCAGTGTGAATTAACTCTTGAGAAGGTGTTGGGGGGAGAGGAGTGGAGAATGAGAACAACAATAAAACTACTGCTAATCTTTCAGTTGGTGGTGTGTGATGAAAATCCCTGATAAAGGGAATTTAAAATAGAGATGCGGGTCTATACCTATGAATAACATCCTTTTCCCTCTGTGTCTTGTTATGGAGAGAGTGGAGTCAGGCTCCGAGCATAGGGACAACCTTAGCCTAGATCAAATAAATAATCTTCTAAAGCATACTTCATTCCAATGCATCCCCAAATGTTTGGGAGGGGATGGGACTGCTGTCTTCACAGCATGCAGCAATGCTGCAAGGTTTACGGCAGGAAGTTAGGGAGCATGCAACCACTTGAACCTCCAGAGGAAATTTAGGCAGAATGCAAGGACTCAGATGGGGAATTTGGATACTGGGGTGGACCTACGCTCTCCAAAACTGCTGTGACACTTCTAACAACATACTTCTTCCAAGCACCATGCTGAGTTATTGGTTCATTAGTGATTTGGCCCCTGATCCTGCAATAAGCACCACCCAGACAGACCCTGGCATCAGCTGAGCCCCATTCACTTCAGTGCCCCAGAGCAAGGCAGGATTAGAATTTGGCTCTTGTTATTATGCATCGAGCACATCACTGGGCACAGACAGCACCGGGATGAGTAAACCGGAGCGCCACCGTGAGGAATGTATAGATTAAAGGACTATCTACACCACATAATTGACTCAATCCACTATTATGGACATATCTACTCCCATTAACCGCATCCTATATAACCTCTGCAATAAGTGATGTTCCCGAATTACTGACCGCCTGTACTGTTAACCGTCAAACCTATTATCCCCCATCCAGGATACCACAGATTATGCTTTCAGTATACCCCCTGACTCCCAACCAAACTCTGTACCCGCTGATAATCTGTACGTTATGCCTGGATGTCCAGTAACTCTTCCGTTTAAACTCTGTACCTGAGCAGTTTTTAAACATTATCTTTAATAAAAAAATGTTAAATTTGTATGATCGTAGTGCCTAGGAGTCTCCGTTGCAGACAAAGACCCCATTATGCTAGGTGCTGTATAAACACAGACCCAAAAGGTCCCTGCCCCAAAGATCTTACAATTGAAGTAGCGGTTACTGTGATTTTAAACACACAGTAGAAACATTTATGCTCAATGTACTTTTTCCTCTACATTGATCAAGATTACAGTAGGAAGAAAGCAGGGCTACTGAAAACCATGTACCTATGCTCCGGCTGCCCCTTTCCCTTGTAATTATTGTACACAGGCATTTCCATAGCACCCACCAATGTATCTTGGTGCCTTAGCATGGTATTTAATACTGCTCTTTCTGTATTTACCTGTCTAATCCTTACCTGCCTCACAGGAGGAGTTGTGAGGATTCATTAATGGTTTGTATTCTGTGAGGGCCTAGAGGTTCTAGATCAGGGAGCGGGGGGGCCCCCCTGTGATAGGCCTGGTACACACAGGTAACAGACAGCTTATGGGTGGATACAATAAAAGAGACTGGGGAAGCACAGGGTAAAGGTGAGATGATTATGACTATATCATAACCAGCAGCAGTTGCCTGCTTAATTGCCTACAGAATGATTTGAGAGTCTCCCTTGAAAGTCACAATAAAAGTGCTGTGTCTGTAATAAATCTATGACCACGGGCAGGCCATGGGTGTTGCTCTGCAGCTACCATTGCCTTCAGGATTTCACAGCAACAGCTGGGACCGATCTCAGATTCTGCTGCACTACGGAGAATCACTGTTTACCAGTTAGTTTGTGACCCATGACAGAGTCAAGCAGTTCTGATTTCATTCAGTACTACAGAGCAATGGTAATATACAACACCCCAGCCAGCTTCTTATTGTTTAGTTGGAAGAAAATATATTGTATCCAGCTCTGGTTAGTGTAAGAAGTTTCTCTTGAATCAGGGCCAGGCTCAGATCTGTCTAAATGTCTAGCGAGGGCAAGGAGTAACCATGGTGAATTTCCAAGGGTAGATGGCTCCCCTCATGCACTTTCCTAATACCCTATTCCAATTCCCTATCCTGTTTCAATTTAAATGAGAGGTTTCACATTAATCCTGGAGAAAAATATATATCAACTTCATTGCATTTGAAACTAGGGCTGTACACACAAACTTGCACTGAAATAACTCAATTGGTTTTAATTCACACCTTGTGGTAGTCAGTAGATAGGACTAGTCCTATGTCCTTATGAAGATCACCCTCCCATTGCATGTTAACACACTCTACTCAGTTATTATAATCATGTTCCCATATCCATTGCATTTACACCTCTAGTCTATGGCAATGGCATACGAAATATAACTTCTCTCCCCACCCCCCACCCCGGCATATGCAACTCATTGCAAGGGAGTGGAGGGATGATGCATTGAGGTAGGGGCGAGAGTTCGCTATGTTGGCACTACAGCCGTTGCAAATGCAATGAGAGGCGGGGTGGAGCTGGAGGTTGCAACTTGCAAACCCAATGCCAGAGAAATTCTTCATCTTTACAGCTGTCCCCTCCAATGCACCTGCAAGTCATACATTTAGTACCACCGCACTGCATTTGCTTCTGAATCACTTCCCTCTTTTGGGGCAGGGGCCATCTGTGTGCTCTGTGTTTCCACAGCACCTAGCACGATGGCGGGTTGCTAGTTGTGCTTGGACCTGTTCCTGGGGGTTTCATGGTGTAACATGATCTTTAATTCCCGGAGACTCCAGGACAATCCCAAAGGGCTGGAAACTCTAGATCTGGGGCTGGGGGCCTCCTGGGTGCTAAAGAACCATAGAATATAAGAGTTGGAAGGGGCCTCAGGAGGTCCTCTAGTCCAATCCCCCCAAAACATTTTCAGCCAGCCTGGTGCTTGCAAGTCCATAAACACTGAGAACGGGTGCTTTACACAACCACACCTCTCCGTGCACAACGCTCGCACGTGTGCTCACACTGCATTGTCCACGCACGAGGTCAGATGTCTGCCACTCTCACATCCCAGCTGTAGGATTCTGCCTGGGGCCGGGGCCAGATGTCCTCATTTTATAGGGACAGTCCCGAGATTCGGGGCTTTGTCTTCTCTAGACACCTATTATTCCCCTCCTCCCCCCGGCCATCCCCGCACGCGGGCTAGCTGTCACCCTCCTCCACTGGGAGCCCCACATCTGTGATCTGGGGGTCCTCAGAACCCGGGGCTCCCCCCAGAGCCAGGCAGGGAGGGTCTCTGTCTGTCCCGCACCCTTCCCTCCCACTTTGCCCCCCACCTGCCCCATGGTGAAGCAAGACTCTATCATCCCTGTAGCAGGCCAAGCTGCCCCAGCCCGACTGCATGTGCAAGGCCTGCCCCCTCCTCTCCCCTCCTGCCGCTGCCTGGGGACCCGCTTTCCTCGCCAACCCAGACCTCGCTCGCCACCTGCACCAGCGACGCCCCGTCACCGGGGCAGCCTCCGGCCGCCGCGCGCCCCCCAGGCGGCGCTGATCGCCGCGCGCCCCGGGCAGGGCGTTTGCACCCTGCGCCACCCAGCTCGGCGGGCGCCTGCCAGCTGCGGCTCCGGGACGCGCCCCGCTGCTGCCGCGAGCCGGGGGGGGGGGGGGGAGGGCGCGGGGCTCCCGCAAGCGCAGCCGGCGCCTCCGCTTCCTCCTTGCGAGCGACGCCCGCTGTCTGCCGGGGACTGACCAAGTTTGTCAGCCGCTTCCTGCCGAGCCCCGCCAGCCCCGCTCGCCGGAACCCCGGTGTCCGGCCCCATAGCACCAGCAGCACCCGCCGAGGTGCCTAGCCGCCATCCCGAGCTGTGGATCATGCCCTTCCGAAAAGGTAAGGCGGACCTGCACCCACACACCCCCCCGGGGGGGGCTGGCAGGCGAGGCGGGGCTGCTCCTGCCTTCCCTGGGGGGCCCAAGGGCCGGGCTGCCGCCGGAGGGCTGCATTGCACAGCGGTGCCCGGGGGGACCGCCCCGCACGGCCCGGGGCTGGGAGCAGCGGCCCCGCAGCGAAGGGCCGGTGGCAGCGGGGAGCGGCCGCCCTGCCCGGCGGCTCGTTTCCGGAGCGCGCTCGGGGGCGGCTGGTGTCTGGCGGCATCTGAGAAACTCGGGGCTGCCTGTTTGCTGGAGGGGGGGGGGGCAGGATTTGACCCCCCCACCAGTGCCCGTGTTTGCTGTGCTGTGGGTATTTACCATGTGTGTGTGTGTGTGTGTGGGTCACACCCTCCCCTTCCGCTGATAGCAGGCACACAACCCAGCAGGGTTTGCACGGACTCACAACAAGGACCTGGGATATTTCCCCCCGTCTTTGAAGGGCACGTCCTTTTTTACCGCGCTGGTTGCCTTCATGCACATCAGGGCGCGCCACATGGAGGCAGCTGGCCCGTCCATCTGGCAGAACGAGTCGTGTTTGGAGGCGGTACACACTGGACGAAGCAGTGGGAGAACAGCAGGGACCCGTCCTGCGTTGTTGGGGGGCGGACTTTGACCACTTGGGCTGAGAGGGGCTGGCCAGTGTGTGTTGTCATTGCTGTCTGCTGGAGAGACTCCCAGCGGCTCAGCTGTGTGTCATAGGGCCTGTACTGCTAATAGAGATTCTCTTCCAGCTGCAGATGTAGAGGACTGTTCTTTTGGAGCTGGAGGAGCTGAGTTCTATTCCAGGGGCCCACAGTGTCATTGTGATAATCTGGAATTGGTAGCTGGTTGTGGATTTATTACAGGGCCAAATCCACCTCCCATTTCTGTGAGGTTCCACTTCAGTGATTGACTGAGGTCAGTCCCGTCCTCTTGTCGCGAAGCTCTGCAAGCCGGTGTGGGGTGAAAGTGCTACGAGGCAAATGCAGGCAGCTTGCAGGGGCCAGAGACACCTGCTAGCTGTCTTATGAGCCACCCACAGATAAGTGTAGGAGTGCTGAGTGCGGCAGAGGGAGTAGATGCTTATCCTCCTCGGGCTGCTGCGATGCAGTGCCTTTACTGTAAGGGAAGCAGACTGGGACTCTGGAGACCTGGGTTCAGTTTTGGGCTCTGCTACTAGCCCTCCAAGTGACCTTGGGCAAGTCATTTCAACTCTGTGTGCCTCAGTTTCCCCATAAATAAAATGGGAATAATGAATACTGGCCTCCTTTGTAAAGTGCTTTGAGATCTACCAATGAGTAGAGCTGAGCAGACACAGCGTAGGTAGAACTCCACAGTTGCTTTATCTTTCCAGTTGCCTTTTAAAAATAAAGGGCCATATTCTCCTTTCACTTAAGCTGGCGTCCATCAGGAGTAAAGCCACTGAAGTGAGCAGCATAAAACGAGTGGGAGAGGAGAACTGGGCTCACTGTCTCAGGAAAGTAGGATTAACATGTGGCTATAAATAATGCACATGCACATTTAAAGGATTTGTCCATCGAAACACTTGTAGCATAAGCTTCTCTGGGCGAATAGTGTCTGTTCTGTATCCCAGATGGACCAAAATAGCGTGAGGGTTAGATCGGGATGCAGAGTTTGACCCAAATGATTAAGGGGGCTGGAGAGCTTGACTAACAAGGGAAAGTTGCGTTGAATATGTACAGCGTGGCTGAGTGACAGCTAAGGGGGGGAACGGAGCATACTACACATGCTTGAAGGGAATAACATGGCAGTTTTGCTCAGAGAAGGAACTGTCTAAGGTGGTGTAAATAGGCATTAAGGGATGAAATTGAGAGAGGGGAGTTTTAGGGTGGTGGTGGGGGTAGCGGGGAAGTGAGACTTCCTGATGGCGAGACAGATCTGTTAGAATGTGAAATAGCCTCCCACTGAAAGTTGGGGTCATGCTCACTGCTTTGGACATTTAAAATATGGAACAAGCTGTTTGGACGGGAGGATAGACGGGATGATCTTGTAAGTCTTTGCCCCCTCTAGACTCTGCAGTGAACAATATGCCAGCTCTGGTTCCAGACTCTTATAAAAAAAAGTGGAGTTAAGGCCGGCCCCTGCTGAGAAGCTTTCTGTGGTTCTCCTTCTCTTGTCCTGGCATGTGAATCCTGCCGCTGTGCTGGCTAGAGCACGTCCTTTAAATCCAGCAGGTGATCTGTGTGTGCAGAGGCAGCAGGGCTGGGGCATAGGATTTAGAGTTTATGAGCCTCCGTCCTGTCCTGTCCTGTCCTGCTGTGATATCTCTCCTCTCCAGCCCTTTAAGCGGTGCGCCTCTTTCTCGCTCCACCAGATCAGCACAGCTGGGCTGTGTGACAGCAGGCGCATTGTACAGAGATGATGATGATGTAGTGTGGGAAGAGTAAGACGGGGCAGGACAACTGCTGGCAGGAGAGGAGAGGCTTGGAAACCGGTGCAGTTAAAATACTTCCCCAGGCTTGGGAAGACAAGGGGAGGTCTGAGGAAGGTCGGGGGTGATCGAAAAGAAACGGGAAATGTGGGGAGAAGAGAAACTGGTTCTGTTTAACTGTCAGAGGCATCAGGGTGTGTGCGGGCTTGCCTGGAGACATGTTAATATTGAATGGGATTCCAGCCTAGGAATGCACTGCCGTTCCTTTTTGAGACTCGGAACAGCATGTCCTGGTTTATATCTTTGCAGCTGATTTCAGATTTCTATATTTGTTGTCAGGTGAACGATGGAACGATGTATAACAGACCGAGAGACATGCAAGCCTGGGGGAGGAAAGACTAACGGGTCAGCCAGACTTTCAAAAGTGCTCAACACCCAGCGGCTCCCATGGAGAATGATGGGCCTTGAGCACTTGTGTTCATCTGTGCTTTTCATGTAGGTGCCTAAACTGGGGGCTGATCTCTTATGAGAGCTGGTCTGCTGATGGTGGGGCCCTTTGGTCAGAGAGAGGCTGCTGTACCAAGGGACCTTGGCCCACGAATCAGCTAGGCTTGTAATCTCCTGCACTGGAACGGAGGGAGAGTACAAACCTTGATTGCGTTTTATAGAAAACCTACCGCCATGTACACATTGAAACTTGGCAGGCGCAGTCCTCGACAAAGCCAATCCTGCGAGGCAGAAACTGCGGCAGGTTGACTGCATCGCAGCAGAAAAGCAACCCAAACTCCTGCCAGCCGCTCCGTGAAGTTACAGAGCTTTGCTGGAGAAGAGAGGAAAGGAAGCATTGCCACAGCACTGCTGACTTTTTGACTCTAACCTTGACTGGGTTTAATTAGACTTCTGTAAATTGTATGGGCAAGCCAGGCTTGTGTGTCACAGCGGTGGAATATCAACGCTGTCTCCTGGGGGGGCATTTTATGTTCTGTTTTTGCAAGATAATGATGATCAATGGCCGCAGGGCTCTGTGATCATCCCTGCACTGTTTGGGGCCGAGTAGGAGCCTTCCTGCCTTTTTTCTTTTTGTTGCAGAGGGAGATAGGAGGAGAGTCATATCGGCTCTCTTAAGAAGAGGGCAGAGCTTTGTAAGCCCACTCCTGGCAGCTGGAGTAGAGCCCTGTGTGGATACAAATTTTGTATCCGCATCCGATCCACAACCCGCAAACACCGTCTGTGGATATAAAGCAGATATCTGCAGGTTTGCAGGGCTCTAGATATAAAATTTGGCTCCACCTCCATCCGCTATCCGCAAACATGATATAAAGTGGGTAACTGCAGATTTGCTGGGCTCTAGCTGGTGGGCCACGTTGCATCTAAGGTAGATTAACTTTTAAGAGTCAGGACATAACTAACTGCCCAGGGTTAGTAAAATGTTTCCTCTGTGGTCATGTTACTGCATAATCCTCCATTACGAAGGCATAGGTCACTGTGGGACACAGGAAGCCTGTCTGATCCGGTAAGGAAGTTCTGACAAAACAGCGATTCCAGCAAACTCAGAACAGAGCAATAAGCCCTTTCTTCCTTCCAGCTACGGAGCAGGGATACTGGCGCCAATATCCTCCACAGGGAGCAGAGCACTCACCCAGCCTTTTTAGACACGGGTTTTCTGGCAAGATGCCAATGTAGCTTTCGGCCTGAGTGCAGAGAGGACCTTGGCAGGGCTGCCTCCCGGGAAAATTGACCAGCCAGAGGTCTTTCTACACCCCCCCCCCCCCCCCGGTTTCCTTTCGCCATCAGAGAAAAACACTGGCATCCAATAAAATATCTACAAAAATGATGTCATTTTCCCCGCCCCTCACCACACACAAACACACACACCCCTTAAGTAAATCCAGACAGTAGCAAGATTCAAGCTGTCTGCTTTCTGGCAGGCGTGGTCCCTCCCTTCCCCTTTTCACATTTGCAGCATGTTTAATCTGTGTTGGTGTTACCCGTCAATGCCTACGTGCCATAACCATGTGAGATCAGATACACGGACAGCACCCAGCACTAAAAATCTTTTGGGGTGGTCCTAAGAACTTCTGAAATTTCCTCCTCCCACCCCTGTCCGAGGCTTGGGGAATATGAGCTGTAGGTGCATGATGGGGATTATGCCTCCCTTTGAAGTTTCTGGCATCAAGCAGAAGGGGCATTGGATGAACCACCGGGGAGATCCAGTTGGCTGTACTCTTTTTTAAGATCCCTAGCCAATTCCCATTGCGGTTGATGGGAAATATCCTGTTGAATTCAGTGGGAGTTGGATCCGATCCTACAGAAGTCAACTTGTATCAATCACAATTCAGAATGCGAGGTGACGTCTTGTTCAGCACACAGACCTTCTGGCTGCCAGAGGACCAGGCTGGGAATGAACTCCCCTCCTGCATACGTGTTCAGAGTTGGCCCTAAACTTCTCCCAATCTCGGTAATGCTGATGTTAATCCAGATTGACTTCTGCGGAGTTCCTCCAGAGTTCCATGTGGGTGACAGGTCAGAATCTGGCCCTTTAAGCACACTGAATTGGAACGGCTCTGACCCATCCAGGCCAGAGCCCTGTGTGCTTGTTGAGTTAACTGCCCCTGACCTCTGTGAAGTGGAAGCAGCTGAAGTTTTTGAATAGGACATCCCTTTGCCTGGGGCTCCAACCTGGCAGCTGAAGCAGGGTTGGGCCTGAATGTTGTTTGGGTCTACAAGGAAACCCAAGGTACTCCCAAAAATGATGCATTGTATGGACATCTTCTCTGAGTTACATCTGAGCCAACACCCCAGCACAGTGCTGTGGGACAGTGTGTGCCTGGAGCTAATGTGATTTACTTGGGATGTTACCCAAACTACCTAGAGAGGAATCTCCATCCTTAGAGGTTTTTAAGGCCCGGCTTGACAAAGCCCTGGCTGGGATGATTTAGTTAGGGTTGCTCCTGTTTTGAGCAGGGGGTTGGACTAGATGATCTCCTGAGGTCCCTTCCAACCCTCATCTTCTATGATTCTATGCATGGTTTAAAACTAAATACAAACAAAACCACAGAGTAGCGAGTGGGGATAGAATATAGCCAGGATGCTAAGGCTGTTTCTTCCCAGTCTCTCTGGGCACCACCACCATCCTATCTGAGCGATGAATTACTCAAGGTAATTGCATTTTAGCTGAGCTAGGATTTGTCCATCACTTGAAGTCTTTCAAGATTGGCTGCTTTCTAACAGAGACGTCATGGGCTCGATGCAGGAATCCTGAGTGAGATTTTCTGGCCTGTGTTATGCAGAAGGTGATTAGATGCTTGTAAGGATCCCTTCTGGCCTTGAAACCTAGGGTAATTCCCCTGGCGGTTTAAACTGGAGAAGTTATTTTTAACCCTTCTCCTCTGTAATGTGGTGCGTACAAACCAGATGCCACATTTTCTCTGTTGAGATGGCTCCTTTTTAGTGCTGGGCAAAGTGATGCATTTAGCTACAGATCAAGCACGTTGGCGTCTGGCTCATTAGAGGAAAGATTCTACCTACACATACAATGTAATTGTTGCTTGTACATTTTCTGGGATGTCCACAAATCAGTGCCTGCTGCGCTGCCCCAAATGGCCACTGTAGGTCATCGCAGTCCAGCCCAGAGAGCCAAGAGAGCTTTTACCTAGCGGCAAAGCGTGTTTCGCTTGGAAGGCAAATGGAACGGTTTCAATTTCTATGGCGTCTCTTTACAGGAAAGTGAAACTGGCACGGGGGAGGAAGGCGAAATGAACAATGGCAAAATTGAACTGGATTTAGCAACTCTGGATTATTATCATTTTTTTACATGTCGTGAGCTGAGCCTTGCCCTTCGCCATCGCTGTCTCCAGGGAACATTTAAATACAATAGAAGAGGTGGTATTGCCTAGTGGCTAAAGCACAGGACAGGGAATCAGGAGGTCCGGGTTCTGTCCCCAGCCCTGCTAGTCAGTTGATGTGTGTCCTTGGATAAGTCATGTAGCTGGGTATTTTCAAGGGAGCCTAAAGAAGCCAGGTACCCAACTCCCATTGAAAGACAATGGGTTTCTAACTCCTTTAAGATCCTTTGAAAGTCCCAGACTCAGTTTTCCCATGCCGAATGGCAGTGATAATATCTACCTTCTGAGGATGCTGTAAGGATTGATTCATTCGTTTGCAAACCATTCTGAGATCTTTGAATGGAAGCTGTGATTGGTGCTCAAATACCACGGTGATGGGCAGAAGAGGAAATCCTAGAGAGATGCCCACAGAACTATTAGATCTCAACAAAATCAGCTACTTTACAAAACAAAATTTCCCCGACTCCCTCCCTCCGCCTCAGATGCTGCTGCTTTGCTGCCAGAATGTTGCTCTGAGGGAAGCTTCTTCTGCTAAATTGGACCAAACATTTGTGCTTGGGTTCTCCCTCCCTCCTCCTCCCCCACACACAGCTACCCTCCCAACATGTCTATGTAATAGTGAGTCATGCTGCAGTGGTGTTTCCTGGGGAAGGGCAGGACAGTAGATCTGCCTTTGCAACAATGCTGTCCTCGGTGGGAGTGGGGGGTGCGCTATGGATGAGCGTGAAGCAGTGTGGCCAACTTTCACAATGCTTTCACCAGCGATGGGGCTGGAGCCAGTCTCCCAATGACGCCCCATTTGCCCAGCTCCTGGGGCAGAACAACCAAACAGCTGCTGGCAGAGCAGGCTCTCTCTCACCCTCACCCCACAGCGACCCTCACAGGAGGGGATCAGGGAGCTAAGGAGCCCAATAGAGCAGGGCGGCTCCAGCCCCTCTTCCCCCCCTCCTGTGAGCAATGGGGACAGGATGATGCCTTTTCACCTGCACTCCCTCAGCACACATCAGGGAGGGGCAGAGTGGGGTGAACAGCCCCTGGAGCTGCCCCCCAGCCTAGAAGGGGGCAAGGGGACCCTGCTGCAGCTCCCCAGGCCTGGAGAGGGGAGTGAAGAGTCCCAAGAGGAGCAGAGGTGAGGCGGGGGGAGATGAACAGTGGGGGTGGGAGCTGAGAGGGACAAAACCGAGGGAGGTAGGGGCTGAGGGGTTGAACTGGTGGAGGCTGGGTGGGGGCAGAATGAATAGCTGGGGCAGAGAAGGGCAGAGATTGGGGTGAGATTCCTGCGGCGGGGGCCAAAATCCTCTCACCCAAATACATTTGGGAGAGCGGGCGGCACTCGCTGTGGAGATAGGCCCAAATCAGCAGACAGACCAAGGAAACCCGTTATTGGCTTTGTTTAAAAAAGAAAAGAAAAAGAAAAAAGATTGCTGGGGTCTGACTCATGGCTTTTGATTTCTTCCCAGAGGCCCAGGCCAGAAGAGACCATTGTAATCATCTAGCCGGACCTCCTGTGTAACATGGGCCAGAGAACTGCCCTCCCCACTACATTCCTCCAGCAGATATTTGTAGAAAAACATCCTGTCTTGATCCAGTCTGTGGAGGCTGGCAATGCTGATAAAGGGACAGGGCCAAGCCAAGGCAACAATCAGGCTTTATTCCTTCCTCCACCTACACTGTCCTCTCTCATCCAGCAAAGGACTGTCCGAGTTCTTAGACATAATTGTGCTGTAGCACCCCCTCTCGGGGAAACTATTCATTGTTGCAGGGTGAGGAAGTCTGAGAGTAGAATTTGCCGTTCTTTAGCTCTCCACTACGGCAATGGCCAGATCTGTCTTTGGCTATATTCCAGTTTGATGTCTGGTTTGGTCGCAAAGCTCTGCAGGACACAACGCGTGCGCCGTTGTGTCAAATATCCGGATCATCCTGTGCTTTGGATGTCAGGCTTTAATAATACTAATTTTGCCCTGGTGCAGCATTTTCCATCAAGGTTGCTCAGAAGGGTGTACGAACGCTAATGAATTAAGCACCTAACGCCCCCGGGAGGCCAGTGCCTTACAGATGGGGAAATCAAGGCTCAGAGGGGCTAAGGGGGTGACCCTGGGACGTGATGTGTGACATCCTCCCATGAGCTGGACGGGCGGTGAGTGCTCAGCATCACGCAGGATGCGGGAAGCCTGTGGCAAAACCAGACATGGATGGAGTCCAGCTCTCCTGAGTCCCAGGCTAGTGGCTTCACCCCAGGATCATCTTGCCTTCAATAAATACGTATCCTGGAAGGTTATCCAGTGAGGTCAGTGACCCCAGCCTGGAAAATCCCCTTTCCTCCCACCCGCGGAGTGTGCCGGTTACTTCCTTGCAGCTGTTTGCTTGGTGTCAAGTAGTGAGTAACACCCTGCCTACCCCAACCCCTTGCAGGGGAGGGGAGACCTTGTCTTCCCCATTGTGGAAACATGACTAAGTGGGTAGCCCATTCCTTCCCTCTTCCCCCAACGCTTCTTTGTGCAGGTCTCTGCAGCCTCTTTCTGCCGCCGTGGGGATAAACCTCTGTGGGACCAGCTCTGGAGTAGAGGATAGGGCACCAGCTACTCAGGGCCTGACCGTGATGTGCTGAGCGCTGCTCGCTTCCGTAGACTTGCTGTAGTAAGAGGGGACTCAGCCTATGCCGGTTACATTCATCAGTCTCACAAGCCATGAGATGGTAAGGAAACATGGGAAGGGGGCTGGATAACTCAGGGCCTTGGTAGCATGCCACTGATCCTTTAGGTCACGTGGCCAAAGTCAGCACCGGCCAGTGGCCGTTAGGAGGCCCGTGCAGGTTGTCGTGCGGTGGTACTGCGTGATGTTAAGCGGCGACTGCGTTCCAGCACGGACGTGGCTGCATTTCAGTACCTGCTGAAGCTGTGTGTATCTGTGCCCCTACAAGGTTGTGGTGAGACACTATGAGTTAAAGCAGCGGCCCCCAAACTGTGGGAAGAACATTCTCACCTTCTAATCAACGGTTGTGAATAGGCCGCATCTACTCTAACTGAACTGACTTGGTTAGCACTTGCCCTCCCCATTGTTGTTTCTCATCCTTGGATGTATATATATATACCTCCTATCTGTGGTTTCCACTTCATGCATCTGACGAAGTGGGTTGCAGCCCACAAAAGCTTATGCCCGCAGGAATTTGTTAGTCTTTGAGGTGCTACAGGACTCTCGTTGTTTTTGCTTGATTTCAAGGATGGTTATAAAGGGTTAAGAAATGATTAGGAGATGTTTCAATAGACTCTCTGAGATTAATAGGTGGCTTCTACCCATCTGTAGCACCTTCCACGGATGTTCTTATAACCATCTATAACACGTGATATTTCTAACTGTTTATTAACTATTTATGAAGGAACCTTTAACATAAAGTGTGGTCAAAGTAGCCTGCCCTCCCCACCCGCTGCTGATTTTTGTGGACCGACCATTAAACTCTGACGTTTCTTAGTTGTGCCTTGTGCTGTCTTGGAACCGGGTAATCACTGAGGTGGAAAGGTAAGGCGGGTGGTTACAAGACGTGCTTGTTTTTTCCTCACCAGGTCCCTGCGGGGGGAATCCTGTGCAGTTGTGAGTAGCCTGTCTGAAGGAATCCCCTCGTGAACTTGCTTTGCTGCTGACGTGTGTGTTTGGATATGTCTGCCCTGCCATCGGCGGGTGTGATTGCAGGTCAGGTGCGGGGGCAGCGAGGCCCCGGCAGCCTGGGCTAGCCCTGTAAGTAATTATCCTGAGTTCTGGGCGGGTTTGTGCGGCACGTGCTGAAGCGCACGCTGTCATGGCTTCGCTGCTCCAGAACCCGAGCCAGTGAGACGAAAGCGAGCTGAGCTCGGTCTACCTGAGCGGCAATCGCACCCTGTGATTACAGGGCAGACGGACGCTTTGTGACTTGAGTGCTGCATGGTGATCTGCTTGCCTCAGTGCAGTCGGAAGCTGGATCTGTTGAAATACCTTTTTAACTTCTCTCTGGGTCTGCCATGTGGTTTGATAGAAGAGGCTTCTCCCTGAGCCTCCGCAGAGAGGGGGCTGGGAATCTGGCACAAGTCCCTGAATACGGATGGTTGTCAGGTAAACATTTGGGCTCTGATTCATCCATACCGCGTGAGCCCAGATATGCAGCCTGACAAAGGAAAGGCTCCCACGCCTCTTCACCTGAAGCTTGCCTCCAGAGGTGGATTAGCATAAGAGAAAATGAGCACAGGCATTTAGAGGGAGTGCAGGGGAGGATTTCAGAGGCAGCAGCTGTCAGTGCTTGCTTGTGTCACTGGTGTCACACTGCCCATCTGGTGACGCACGCTCCCTTTGCTTTCAGTTCCCCCTTCACACCCTGGACGTTTTCAGATCTGCCACATTCGTTCCTTTCTGCAGTGAGTCTCCCTCATTTGGGGGGTTATTTTTTAAAGTCTCTCATGCTGCGATGGAAGGACTTGGCAGCTGGGCTTCACTGAGATATTTGGGGTAAAACTCTGGCCTGCCTGGCTCAGGTGAGATACAGGAAGCTGCTTATTCCCCATCCCACCAAGGCAGGAAGAGGGCTGGAGAGTCCTGAGGGACCCCTGGTGTGCTAGGACATAGTTTCTCAACCTGTGGTACGCGTACCCTGGGGGTACGTGAGACACAGGCCGGGGGTACCCTGGGAAAAACAGAGTGAAGGGGAGGTGGGCGGCAACCCCTGCCTTCTGGGGGAGACGGGCAGCAGCCCCCGTTTCCCGCCCAGTCACAGCTCCCAGCTGGGAGGTGGGCTGCAACTTGCCCAGGTGACAGCCTCCCTCCCTGGCTCAAAGCCCAGTGCCCAGTGAAATGGACATCTATGACAGCCCCAGATTTCACCAGTTACCCTCTTTTCCTGTCTCTCTCTCACTCCCCTTCCTCCTCTCAAATCTATGGCAAAAAATCTGGCACGGCGCTTTATATTCCCCAGCACTGGCATGCCGCTCAAAGCCGCCTAGCTGTGGCCAACATCACCTCTAGCCCAAGTACATACTCGAGTTGTGCACCCCTGGTGTAAAGGTGGTACCCCACCCACACTAGATCTGACATCTGTCATAGCATGGCCTTATATACTCAGCCCTTCTTCCAACACACGGCTCACATTAGCCTGTAAACATAAGATCCCGTGGAACATTGCGTGTTGGGTACTTATTAAAGTTTTCAGAAGTTAGGGGGCACTTGCTACTTAAAAGGTCGAGACTCACTGTGCTAGGATTTAGGCCTGGCCGCACTCCAGTGTCCCAAAGATCTTGGCTGCGGTCACTAGGGGGCAGCACAGACTGGAGCAGCACTGATGAGGAATATTGTGATTGTATGTTGAGCTAAGGTCTCCCCTGAGCCAGTCTGCTCCCTGGGTCAAGCACCTCTCCTGGGCTGGTCCTGCTGTGCCGGCCTCCCCCTTCCAATCCCAGCATGCCTCCCGCGGGGGAGGTCAGAAAGCCTCCGGTTTAATCTTGCTCATTTCAACAGTGCCTTCTCCAGCGCCCCTGAGCTTGACCCCTCCCACTCCCGCTCCAGCCCTAAAGCGTCTCAGGATGGTTCGCTCCCTTTGTCTAGTCCCATCCTAGCCCCAATGAGTGTGCTGTCTGCAGTGGGACACCTGGGGGTGGCTTATGTAGAAAGGCAGTGCGGTGTAGTGGGCAGAGCACTGGATTGGGGCCCAGGGAACCTGGGGTTCTGTTCATGACTCTTGAGGCCTCACATTCTCCTCCCACCCTTTGTTTGTTTGTCTTGTCTCTTTAGACTGTAAACCAGGCAGGGCAAGGACTGTCACTAACAGTGTGTGTGGACAGCCCCTAGCACAGTGGGGTCCCGGTCGTGGTTGGAGCGTCTCGCTGCCACAGCAATGCTGCTCATAATAAGCACAGGTGACTGTGACTCACTGTTCACTGCCAAATAGGGAACCCTACTGAGGGTGCAGGATCTAGGCGCCCCAGTCCTTTGTGCTACAAACACTGGGAAGGTCTGCAGACCTGTACCTGCTGACTCTTCGTCGCCGTCGCTGGTCTTTCACCCAGGCTGCTGGATCTGGAGTTCAGGACAGGCCAAGAGGAGAGGCTGAGGGAACTGGGCTTGTTTAGTCTGCAAAAGAGAAGAATGAGGGGGGATTTGATAGCAGCCTTTAACTACCTGAAAGGGGGTTCCAGGGAGGATGGGGCTAGGCTGTTCTCGGTGGTGGCAGATGACAGAACAAGGAGCAACGGTCTCAAGTTGCAGGGCGGGAGGTCTAGGTTGGACATTAGGAAAAAGTTTTTCACCAGGAGGGTGGTGAAGCACTGGAATGGGTTACCTAGGGAGGTGGTGGAATCTCCATCTTTAGAGGTTTTTAAGCTGAGGCTTGACAAAGCCCTGGCTGGGATGGTATAGCTGAGGTTAGTCCTGTTTTGAGCAGGGGGTTGGACTAGATGACCTCCTGAGGTCCCTTCCAGCTCTAATATTCTATGATTCTAAGATGAGTGGGGGACATGTTTGCTTCTGAGCGGTGAGTTATTTTACAGGGATGTCAAAACCCCTTCAGCGCCCCGGCGAGGTATGATTTGAATTGCCTGAGACCTCGCCGAGCTGACTCATGTATGCTTTGAGTGTCCTATGGACAGATGGTGACTGCACCAAGGAGTGACTAATCCCCGTAGACAGACAAGGCAGCTCTCTTGTAGCTGTCTGCGGTGTTTCTATCACTATGGTATCTGAGACCTTGTCTACACTGGAGAGTTTTGTCCACACAAGTTACGCCGGCGGACAGCCACCGCTGCAATTAAACCGCGGCTGCATGTCCTCGCGATGCTCCCGGTGTCAGTGGAGTGCGTTCACACCACCAGCTCTTGCCTGGACCCAGGGAGCAGGGCCCTGTGGGGAGCTGTCCCACCGTGCATGTGCAGCTGCAGGCAGGGTGCTTTGGGAAGGGTTGGCAGCGCCCCGGGGGGCAGGCCCAGCGTCACACGATGGAGGTGGTTTTGGGTCCCATCATTCCATGGGCATCCTCCTAGATCGACAGCTGCGGCTCAGCGGCCCTGCCAGCCAAGCTGGCTCTGCTGAACACGCACACAAGAAGCTCACAGACGTGTGTGACTGCGGGGAGAGAGTGTGTGACAGGGAGTGAGTGTGCATGTGTGAGAGAGAGACAAAGAGAGTGTGTGGGGGGACAGTGAGTGTGTCCGCACGCGTCTCTTTCAGTCCAGACAGCAGCCGGAAGCAACCAATCCTGAGGCAGAAGCTGGTGCACAAATAGCTGGGATCCCTCATCCCCCCACCCCAGCTCAGTGGAGACCTGTACATGGGCAGGGGGAGGGATTCCCTCCAAGTTCCCTCCAAGTTCTCCCACAGTCTCCTCTCCCCACAGACCCAGGAGAATGATCCACTCCCCCCCTGCAATCCAGGCAGGAGCCCTTTTGCTGCCGGGAGCTGGTGAGCTCAGCTGGGCAGTAGCTGTGTGAGTGCTCCACGCTGAGCAATGTCAAAAGGTCCTGGGGCTTTGAAAGGGAAGGGGCGCCCACCAGTGTAGCTGGAGTGCCGGGCAGCGCAGCAGAGTTCAAACCAGTGAGCAGAGCGGTCAGGGTGGGCATTGCGGGACAGCTCCAGTGACAGCACACAGCATCCACACTGACGCTTTGCTGCAGAAAGCTCCACGCCTCCCGTGGAGGGGGTTTTATTTTATCACCAAAGCAGGGGAGTTTGGTCGGCGGGGAGGACAATGCAGTGTGTGCACCACCGCTGGTTTGTTGCCAAAAGCTGACTTTGCTCCACAAAACTCTGTCGTGTAGAGCAGCCCTATGTCTGACATGTGACAATGCATCAGATGACCAGACAATGGGTTTATCAGAAACCAGTGGGTAGGTTTTTGTTTCTTTTGTTTTTTTCCTTTTTGCCTTGGGATTGCTAAGCACCGAGTGTAGCTGAGCGGCACTGACGGGTTTCATAGGTGCTACAGCTGGGTTGCTAAGTCCATGGACAGTAATTTAAATATGTAATAGTACGCTGCATTTCTCATCTTCAAAATTCTTTACAAATGTTAGTTCAGTTAGTCTCACACATCACCTGTGAGGAAGGGAAGGATTATTAGCTTGAGTTTACAGATGAGGGGAAACTGAGGCACAGAGCATTTAAGTGACTTACCCAAGGCCACAGAAGTCAGGAACATCCAGGATCAGCACTCTGAAATTCCTGGCTCCCAGCCCTCTATTCTACCCACTAGTCCACAGTTCCTTCATTCTGTTGCCTTTTTGCTCTGTCTATCCTGTTTTGTTCAGTGTGTGCAATCTGATAGGTCTGGTGTCTATATTTCAGAAATTACTGGCACTGAAGAGCTGGATCTTAACTATTGGGCTGGTTTTTTTATTCAGTGTCTAAGATGGATCATGGAGATGTTCTGGCCTTCCCAAACGCTGCTCTCTTGGGAGCTATAAACCGCATCTCCTTTCTGATCCTGAAGGTTTTTAATGATCTTTTCTCACTTAGCTTTGGTTTTTCCCATAAGCATTTAGATGGTCTCTAAAAGCTTTGGAAATTGGGAGGGTGGGTCAGAGCCCAAGTCTTGCTTAGCTCTGGTCCAAGCCCTTTGATTTTTGCAGTGTGGATGCAGGTCATGCTGCAGACTTGCGTCCGAAGGTCTGCCAACTGCAGTATGGACGTTAGCAGAATTGTGAGTCCTGGGTTTATAATGCAGGGTAGATGACTAAGCACGGGCTTGGAAACGCCTGAGACCACAAGCCCAGGTCCCACAGACTCCGTCTTTACAATGCAGTGGAGACAGACCCCAAGAAAACAAGAGTTAAAAATACTTTCTCGTGCGTGTGGGATGGGAAATGTACAGAGGCCACGCACCGCACTGTGCTTCAGCCATGTGGAGAACCCAGAGCCCTGGCTCGCAATCCCCTGTCCAAACTACAACCCCAAATGGCCTGTCCTGTTCCTAAGAACATCACCCGAGCACTGCAACGCAGAGCATCAAAAATCAAACCTCTGCTAGAAACCAGGGCCAGGCATGTCCTGCTCAGACGACCTGCATGAGGCAGGCTTTCTGGGTACAGGGCCCTCTCCAATCTGCAGTATGCCCTGGGGCTGGCACTGAAGGAGTTAAGAGGTTCCTGTATACCACAGGCATGGCCATTCAGCAGCTGAAATGTGAAACCCTTTCGTCAACACTTTCCCCAGTGTCTCCCCAGGCCTGTGCTGCTGGCTAGCTTGTAAACTTGTTTATCAAACTGGACCGGAGTGAGCCTTTCACCAAGGGTTTTTCTTGCAGCCGCAAGACAGGCGAAAGCCTTCCAGGTTGAGGAAAGTTCCCCGGCTTGGCAGGACCCTGCCGCTGCATCCTTCCTGATCCCTGAGAAGTACAATGGTTTTAGTATGTAGGTAAACAGCAGCGGCTGGTGGGGGAGCTCTCCTCCCCCTCAGCCATGTGAGCTCTCCAACCACACCACTGGCTGTGCATGCCCTGTTCACATGTGCAACACAGGAGGAAGTGCTGTTGGGTTCTCATCCTCCTCTCTCCCTCCCCCAGCCTGGCCTTGCCATCAGCCAGCTCCCTTAATAGCTGTTTCTCCTCCCTGGACATGTGAAAGGGGCATGGACAGTTGTTGTTGGGGCTGTTTCCCTGCCTCTTCTGCTGAGAACTGATTTCCAAGAAACCTTGGGAACAGCTGAGCATGGTAAACAAGAGGAGAATTAACTCGCTGGTACGGGGATGTTTTGCTGAGCACTTGAAGGAGAACAACATATTTTTCGTGCTTCCCAGCTTGGCAGCGACTTTCCTCTAAACCGCTGCTGTCCTTTGGTTGTTGCACAGGACGTTGAAAACGGCATTCCCTGGGCTTGGAAATAGCCCCTGTTCAGCAGGGCGGGGGTTTGAACCTCATCAGGGCTTTACCACTGTTTGAAGCAGGGTAAGTCCTGATTAGTTCAGTTGGTGCAAACTCTGGCTTGCCCCTTTTTGTGCTTAGAGGAAGGATTTCCCAGTGGTTAGAGCAGTAGTGTGCAAACAGGAGATGGGACCCGGGTTCAATTCCCTTCTCCATCATAGGTTTTCTGTGTGGCCTTGGGCAAGTCACTTAGCCTCTCTGGGCCCCAAGTTGCCCATCTGGGCAGTAGGGATAACAGCACTGCATTGCCTTCCTGGACAAATTCATTAAAGATGATGAAACACTCAGTTACTGGGGGCCATGTAGGTATCTAAAATAAGCTCTGATTGCTGAATTGGAGCTACTGCTGGGAACAGTCCAAGCCTTGGAGAGTAAATAGTACATCATTCCCACCGGCCCTAATGTTTTCCTGCTCGTCCTTCATGGCTGAGGTTGTTCTGGCTGCCTCAGTTCCTATATCTAGTATAAGCAAAAGTTATAACTAATATTTTTAATCTCTTGGTGGCCGGTTTGAATCCAGCCCTGGCGTTAATAGTGACAGAAAGTTGTTCTGTATCACAGAGGCCTGTGTGTGAAATGAGTTGCCGGTCCGTCCAGTTCCTCAGACAACGCATGACACTAGCTGGCAACCTTGTGGAAAGAGTCAAGGACTGGTTTGGGTCATGGAGGCTAGATTTTCCTCTCCTCTCTGAAAGTCCTGCCACTAGAGCACGGTTCAGACCTGCACTGGGAGGAGACAGCATGCGGGGAAGCTGGATCTCTCGCTGCCAGGATGGTCTAATTCTGGAGATGAGCCAAGGATGTCAGGTCAGCACATTGCACCATCGCAAAATTCACTTAAGAAAAGACTAACATACTATTGGAGGGAGATTGTTCCTTAAAAGTTCCCCTTCTGTTCAGTCTTGGGGTTTGATGCTAGTGGAAATCTTCCATGTCTAGAAGGGGGAAAGCTGCCATACCTGGGCATAGGATCTCAGGGGTAATGTTGCAACAGTGGTGTTGAGTGTTGGGATGACCTCTACATCTACCTCTACGTCTACGGATGCTGAACGCATAAAACATCCACGGTGGCTCAGCTGTCAATCAGAACAACCCCCTCCACTCTGCCATCATGTAAATTGCTGCTCTGCATTGGAAATCTGACTTCAGCCCAAGCCCTAGCTATCCATTAGCTGGAAATGCTCCATTCTTTGCTCAGTAAAATCTCTATGGCATAAAGGGCTGAGATTTTCCAAGGTGCTTAAAAGAGGTAGGCAGCCAACCACCCACTGGCTGTCAGTGAAAGGTGACATGCCCAACTTGCTTAGGTGCCTTGGAAAATCTTTGCCATAAAACTGATCAACACACTGAACAAGTTAAGGAATGTCTCGCCCTGGCTCTGACCCTGGCCGATTTGTTTATTGGGAAATTGCCGGCAGGCACTGAACGGGACACTGTAGAACAGTCTTCAGATCTCCTGTTGACTCAGACTGTTCTGTAACAGTTGTTTTGATTCAGCAAGTGTTCTGGGCAAATCGCAGGTCTCTGAAATGTGAAACAGGAGCTCTGATGTTGCTCTTGCTGTGGCATCCATGGTCCAAGCAACGCCATGAGACCAAAACTAGTAAACTGCAGCTGTGGTCCTCAGCTTACATGGAAATGAAGGTGTAGACTGCGCTGTGTCCTCTGGAATCTGAGATTTTGTTTTGAGGCACAGAAAAGATAAACTTTCAGCCTTCCTGGGTGCAAAGAGCTCAGGCTGTGTATATCAATGTGTGAGATTTACTTGGTCAGTTTTATAGCCAGCAAGACTGGAACCACAGCAATAAAAGTGGTGTGAATTTCCCCTGTCCATCTTAACAGGATGTCAGTAAATATTGTAATGCACTGACTTGCATCTGGCTGCACCAGTGCCATCTATGTTATGGAAGCTGCTCTCCTCAACTGTTTGTTATAGGCCTAATGCTACTAACCTGCTAAAAAGGACATTTCTTTAGCTTAAGTGACAGAGGCCTTTCCATTTGGAGCAAAAGGACTAGAGTTCTAGCCCTGCTATTGTTTTGAAGAGCCAACTAGTATAACGTGCAGCATGCTGACAGCAATTGAAGTTCTGAAGTGCCCAAGATTCTGACTCACTGTTATGTAACAACCCCGGAACATAATAGGTAAAACATCCAAATGAGGTTTTATTTTTTTTCCAATTAACTATTAAGTGTGCCATTGTGAGTTGGCGAATGTAAATGCCTTTGGGAAAATATGTTAACCCTAAGCATTAAATATTGTTCTAGCTTGTTCTGAAATTTCCGAGAAATTTCCTGTGAGCATATATTAGGGTTAGTTGGAAAATGTCTGTGAAAAGTGGAAATGAAACTGTATAAATATTTTTGCACAATTTTCTCCCCATTTTCCAACCAGAACTTCATTTAGTGAATGCTGGAAATTCATTAAATGAAATATACAAATTAAAAACAGCCGGTTCAAGTTGGAGTATAAATTAGATTACTTGAAATCCTTGCCCTGTATTAAGGAAAATTCAAGCAGCCACTGGTGGGGGAAACATTGTTATTCAACTTCTGCATTCCAACAATTAGTCTCATCTGATTTCTACCCCAGACATTGGCTAGGAAAGCTGAGAACAAAATTGAAGTTCTGGAAGATTACACATGTCAGGCTTCAACTGGAAATAGCTATGTTAATATCCAGTGGCATCTAGATTCAATACCATATCCACTTCTAAAAAAAGTTGACTGGGATCTGAATTCCATGAGAGATACTGGCATATGGAGCTTTTCATCTCTAGCTTATTGATCATTTTGGCCCTAGCCAGTAGTATCCAAAAGTCATTGCCACCTGAGATGGAGAGAGGGAGTATGATCAAGCGGTTCTGACAGTCCGCACTCTTGGATTTTATGCCCAACTCTGACACTGACTTGCTATATGGACTTGGGCAAGTCATTCCCTTCTCTGTACCTCATCCATCTGTGCCTCGTACCTGCCCATCTGAAAAATGGGAATAGTAACTCTAAGCTGTTGTGAGGCATACTTAATAAATGTTACCTCCTTGGAGAACATGGCATGACAGGGGCCCTTGGTGAGATGTAGGAAGGTTGAGAGCTCTTTGGAGTCCTTGTAAAACAAGCGCTCTGTCTCAGTCCAGTTCCTGGTGATCACAGCTCACAACCGGCACTAGAAGAGAGGCCAAAAATTGAATGGATGGTGGAAATGGACCTCCTCGTCCCCTCTCACGTCTGGAAGGGGTGCTTCCAGGTCAGGGCTGAGACACGTTGGTGGACCAGGGTGGGGAAAGCCTGCCCTGCTGCTGCCTGGACTGTACCGGTTCTGGGGGTAAATAGCGGAAGTCAGGCTCTGGCATTAGTTAATGTGGCGCCAGTGCTTTCACTCTACAAATACAAGGGGCTGGGAGGTAACCGCTGGCCGGAAGCAGACCAGCGATCTCTTGTGACAGCACTGACTTTGTTTTGAAATGCAAATCGTGAGACATGATTAACTTTGCCTCCTGCTAAATGAGCCAGCATTTTGGAGACTGAAACGGGCCCAAAGTGGTGAGAGCCAATTCAGAGACACGCTATACATACAAGGTGCTAGACGTACAGTCCCAGATCATTTGGACCCCCATTTCCCTCTGACAGTCTGCCCTTAAGAACACTTTGCCATTTTGGAATATTCTGCCATTTCTAGCAGAAGTCACTATCGCGGAGGTAGGGAGTGAGACAGCCAGTTCAGTTTAGATTGAAGACTGAACCAGACTTCAATCAGAAGTGATGGGCTCCATGCAGGAATCACAGAGTGAGGTTTGTGTTATGCAAGTCAGAACAGTTGATCATAACGGTCCCTTCTGGCCTTAAAATCTAGGAATAAAGAGTTTAATCTCTTAGATCCTTCAAAATGATAGGAATTTTCAGTACCACCTGTATGCATTACAGACCGTTCTAAAGTCCCATCAGCATAGCAGCTTTGTAATCATCAGCTCTTACATAGTGCTTTATAATTTCAAAGCTTTGTGCAAACGTTAACTGATTTTAACTCCGTGATCCCATTAGCTAAGTATTACACTCATTTTACGGGGTGGAAACTGAGGCACAGAAGGTCTGATTCTCCACTATGTTGCATCTTGCGCAGTTATTGACCTCTCAGGGTGTAATCTCGCCAATCCAATTCAAAGGAAAATCAGGCCCAGGGAGTGTAAGTAACTTGTCCAAGGGTATGCACGCAGCCAGAGGTGATGCTGGAGTTAGAACTTGGGAGTTCCTAGTTTCTAGACGGGTAATTGGTTTGATGTACTGTGCTGCTGAAAGCCACTGATCACTAATAACAACAATAAACACCACTTTTTCTTCCCCTTTTGTTTGCTTCCTTGCTTAACCTCAGCTGCTCGCAGGCAAACTTCAAACAATTGCTGATTTGGCTAAAAATGTCCATTTTCTTTGCATCTTTGTTGATTTTTGAGGTGGTCTCAGGCTAAAGAGAAGCTCTTGCCTCTGTAACCCTCCTACTTGACTCAGTCAATGAAGTCCCCAAGTCATGTTCATGTCACTGTTAGTTCCCATGGTAGCAGTGGAGCTGTCACCGCCATTGGCTTGTGACATCACCGCCATTGGCTTGTGACATCACTGAATCAGTTAGGCTCAGGAAAGTGGCTGGGTTGAAAAAGTCACAGCCTCCGCTTGCCCACAGGACAGTGACAGGATAACTGGGGCAATGGACCCTGAGCCGAACGAAAGGTAAATGCAAATAGAGAGAGCAGAAAAGGCTTCCTAGCAGTGAAATCCATTGGACAGTGGAATAACTTGCTTTTTAAGGGTGAGATTCTGCCACCCTTACTCATGCTGAGTAGCACAGTTAACGCCATTAAAATGAATGGGTCTGATAACAGAGTAAGGTGCTAGGGCTTGATCTGAAGTCCACTAACTTCAATGGGCTGTAGATCAGGTTCTTAATCTGAATATAAAGATGTAAGAATCTGACCCTAAGAGAGGCCACTGGGGCACTATTATTAAAACTGTCTGACTAATAGTAATACCTTTACTGCTCTTTAAGGGCCAAGTTCTTACCTGATGTAAAGCTGAGTAGTATGGGTGATTTGTCATTTTCACCAGCTGCGAATCTGGACCATCACACCTGCCATCCGAGATCTCAGGTTGCTTTACAAACTCTTAATTAATTAAATCTCCAAATGCACACTGTGAGGTAAAGGATTATGGGTGCCATTTTTCCCATGAAGAGGATACAAGTCTAATAGTGATTAAGTGACCTGGCTAAGGTCACAGTGAGTGAATAGCAGACCTGGGAATAGAACCCGGTTGCAAAAGCCTGACGGCTCAATCCCTGTCAGTACAGCTACAAGTGCCTGGGAACTGCAGGTGGAAGACAGTGTCTATCAGAGAGTGAGCTGAATGCCCTTAAAGATTGATGTTTGGATCCAGACTGGAACTTTGCATCCAGTCCATATTTCTAGAAAGGACTGGGCCAAATTCCCCAGCTGGAAACATGCTTGGGCCCCATCTTTACCTTCTGCCCGTGTGAGACGGAAGAACCACGCTTGCGGGTTAGAGAGCCACAATCAGTTGCATGACGCAGCACTTTGCTAAATGGCCTCATGCTGTGCTTTTGCCCAGTGTTAGATCTGTGAGTGCAGGAACTTTCAGAGTACATTGCGTCAGCCTCTTGCATAGTCTTTCTAGAAGGCCTTTCGCTGTTGAGAAATGTTCCTGTCCTAACGCTTAGTTCTAAATGCTGTCTTTGGATGGATGCACGCGGCAGATGTTGCGTCATTTAAGACCCTTTCTTGCAGAAACTAGAGGAAAGACTCAGCGTGTAGCTTTAAACGACTTGACTGGGGCCAACTCTTCATTTTACCCAGTGAAACACATTTGGCAGAGAGCCAAATGGACCAGTTATGACGACCCCACATTCCACTGATTTCCTTGGCATTATGGCAACACAGTCGGTAGAATGGAGGACCAGCAGTGAATGGGTTAAATCTGTGGTTCATAACTCTGCTATCTGGAAGGCTTCCAGAGCGTAGTGGTTGGCCACCTCCGACTGAGTCATTTCTTTTAAAAGCAACGATCTTTGTATTTTCTCCTCCCAACGATTGACAATCACGTTTCTTAAATGGAAAGATGCCTCTAAATAGTCTAGCGGGCTTAGCGGAGTGTGGAGACCCAGCAGCTCCTGAGTTCTTCTTCTCCTTTGATTTGTGGCCTTGGGCATCTCACTAAACCCTTCGTTTTCAAAGAGAGGTGCCTCAAGCTAAGCACATAAATACATGGCCTGACTTTGAGGCCTGCTGCTCCCATAGACATCTGGCCAGAAGCATATCACTGGGACCTGGGAGCTCTGCAGACTGGGCCCTGTAGTTTGGTGCCTAACATCTGGCTGAAGGTGCTCCATTTTAGGCTCCCAATCCTGAAAATGTTGGCTTCGATTTCTCTCTGTCTCCATATCCTCTATAAAACAGGGATAATAATCACTACCTACCTCCGGGGAGTTTTGAGGTCATAGGGTAAAATCTGGGCTCCAGTGGCGACGGCAGAACTCCCATTGACTTCCACAGGGATTTCAAGGATTTCACCCATTGAGTTAGTTTCTGAAGTGCCCTGAAGATTACAACTTCTGTGCGATTGCTAACTACTATTATTCCTGAATCTTGCACACTGGCTTCTACAGCTGGCCAACAGGAGAGCCTGTATGACTAAGCAAACCTTCATGTTAGGACAAATACTGTGATAAATGTTAAATGATTTTAAATGTTAAATATTTTACCCAGAGGTAGATTCTAATCCTCTGTGTACACGGTAAATTTAGTTTTCTGCAGTTCATATTACTTCTGTTACTATTTGACTGGGTTCTTAAGTAATCAAGTCTCCCATTTTTGTTGATGCCTTACTGATGGTTCTTGCATAGTTCGTGATTGTTTTTCTGTACAGTTCATACATATCTACCTTCCCCCAGGTTTGTGCATTTTTTTCTACTTTCTTTTTCTGATTGGCCTTTAATTATATCTCTTGGTAAAATGGGTTAAGTAGGGCCAAATTACTTTTAATTAAGTAATAGATCGAAAAGGATGCCATTGCTTACTTTAAAAAGCTTTTTTGTACTCTTTGTTTGACTTTCCATTTGTGACGGTCCCTTAGAAGCTCATAAATAATCTTCTCTGCACACTGGATGTTGATCTTCTCTTTGTCCCAGACACCACTATTCCCCCTCCATGCTGTATATTTCTTTTAATGTTGCTGAAGTCAACATGCCTCTTTGTGCTTCCTGCCTGGGTTATTCCTCGGGATCGTTGGTGTCGCAGTATTGCCAGTTCCCATCATTTTCTCTCAAGTGATGGGATTTCAGAGGGTGCTGGAGGTCCGTTTGCGATGACGCGAGAAGCTCTAGCTAGGGTTGCCACCCATCCAGTTTTTACCCAGACAGTCTGCTTTTTGGCTTCTGTGTCTGGGTGTCTTTTAGGGTTTCAGGACCTGCCAACCCTAAATGGCACCTGAAACAAAAGCCTGTTTACTGTGGGGCAGGAGGTGCCGGGTCATTAACCTGCACCAGCCCCTACTCTGCCGGGGCCACCTCCTACCCGCAGGCAGGTTCCTTAAGATGATCCAGTGAATGATGGGGAGAGGAATGAGTGTTGGGGGCGGAGTCTTGGGGAGGAGGCAGAGCAGAAGGAGGGGCCTCAAGGTCTGGTTATCAGCAATTAGAATGGGTGGTAAGTAACCCTAGCTCCAGCCCTCTCATGAAATTCAGGCCTGCCACAAGCCGGTAGTGTCTCTCCCCTGGCAGAAGAATGTAATTTTACTCTGAATACATGGCTGGGCTCTGTCAGGCTAAACTAAATGCTGTTACAGTAGTTATTTTAAAATAGTTTGCATTAGATCTGGGAAAATTCTACCAGATGTGGGGTCAGGGAGGAATTTTCCCCTAAGGTAGATTAACAGAGACCTTGGGTTTTGGTTTTTTTTTTCCTTTCCTCTACCTCGTGGGGAGCAGGGGTTTTGCTAGAATCTGACCTAATAAATTCACTGCCATTGCAGGGACCTCTGGCATTGGCCTTACTGGGTCAGACCAATGGTCCATCTTTCTAGTCCAATATACTGCCTTCCGACAGTGGCCGATGCCGGATGCTTCAGAGGAAATGAACGGAACAGGGCAATCATCAAGATCCATCTCCTGTCATCCAGGCCCAGCTTCTGGCTGTTAGAGGCTTAGGGGCACCCAGACCATGGGGTTGCATCCCTGCCCATCCTGGCTAATAGCTATTGAGGGATCTATCCTCCATGAACTTATCTAGTCTTCTTTGAACCCAGTTATAGCCTTGACCTTCACAGCATCCTCTGACAACGAGTTCAACACAATGACTGTGCACTGTGTGAAGAAGTACTCCCTTATGCTTGTTTTAAACCTATTGCTTATTAATTTCATTGGGTGACTCGTCATTCTTGTATTATGAGAAAAGGTAAATAACACTTCCCGATTCACTTTCTCCACACCATTCATGACTTTATAGACCTCTATCATAACCCCCCTTAGTCATCTCTTTTCTAAGATGAACAATCCCAGTCTTTTTAATCTCGCCTCACATGGAAGCTTTTCCATACCCCTGATCATTTTGGTTACCCTTTCCTGTACTTTCTCCGGTTCTAATATATATTTTTTGAGATGGGGTGACCAGGCTGCACTGGTATTCAAGGTGGGCGTGTACTATGGATTTATATAGTGGCATTATGATTCTTTTGTCTTATTACCTATCCCTTTCCTAATGGTTCCTAACAGTCTGTTAAGATGTTTGACTGCCGCTGCACGTTGAGCAGATGTTTTCAGAGAACTAGCAAGGATAATGCAAACATCTTTCTTAAATGGTAATAGTTAATTTAGAATCATTATTTTGTATATAGAGTTGGGATGATGTTACTTTGCATTTATCAACACGGAATTTCATCTGTCGTCTTGTTGCACACCCACCCAGTTTTGTGAGATCCCGTTCTAACTTTGCATAGTCAGCTTTGGACTTCACTATCTTGAGTAGTTTTATATTGTCTGCAAATTTTGTCACCTCACTGTTCTCTCCCTTTCCTAGATCACTTATGAATATGGTGAACAGCACAGATACCAGTACACATGCTGAGGGGACCCCGCTATTTACCATTTTCATTGTGAAAACTGACCATTTATTCCTACCCTTTGTTTCCTATCTTCTAGCCAGTTACTGACCCAGAAGAGGTCCTTCCCTCTTATCCCATGACTGCTTAGTTTGCTTTTTGAAAGTCCAAGTACACTATATCGACTGGATCACCCTTGCCCACATGCTCCCCCAAAGAATTCTAATGGACTGGTGAGGCATAATTTCCCTTTACAAAAGCCGTGGTGATTTCCCCAACATACCATTTTAATCTGTGTGTCTGATTATTCTGTTCTTTACTGTGGTTTCAACCAACTTGCCTGGCACTGAAGATTGTTAAGATTGAACTCTGGAGTCTTTTAAAAAATTGGCATTAGGTTAGCTATCCTGCAGTCTCCTGAGATAGAGGCTGATTTAAGCGATAGATTACATACCACAGTTAGTAGTTCTGCAATTTCATATTTGAGTTTCTTTAGAACTCAGGGTGGACACCATCTGGTCTTGGTAACTTTGCTGTTTAATTTATCAGTCGATTTCAAAATCTCCTCTATTGACACCTTAGGTTTGTCACCTAAAAAGAATGGCTCAGGTGTGGGAATCTCCCTCACATCCTCTGCAGTGAAGACTGAGGGATACAAAAAATTAATTTAGCTTCTCTTCAATGGCCTTGCCTTCCTTGAGTGCTCCTTTAGCACCTTGATCATCCAGTGGCCCCACTGATTGCCTGGCAGACTTCCTACTCCTGATGTACTTAAAAAAAATGTGCTGTTGGTTTTTGTGTTGTTTGCTGGTTGCTCTTCAAATTCTTTTTTGGCCTGCCTAATTACACTTTTGTCATCCCCTTTAGATAACCGACACCATTGGTCTCTGTGTTCTGTGTGTGTGGCACACAACAATTTGGGCTCCTGAGGGTCAAAATGCTTTTGTCTTCTAACTCCAGTTACTGGGCTCAACACAGGAGTAACTGGGTAAAATGAATGACTTGTGATAGACGGGAGGTCAGACTGGATGGTCTAATAGCTGCTTCTGGTCTTAAACTCCACAAAGTCAATGAGAAATCGTTTTGCCTGATTTTGAACCAACGTAAGCCTGGTGGGCTTGACTGCAGTTCAAAAGTTAATGGGTTCATCATCTGTTTAACAGAGCCTGGGCTAAAACCAGCAACGATTGTGTGGGGAAAGGCGAGGGGTAGGAGAGAGAGAAATGTAATGGAAATACAGGGTTAAAAATGGAGAAGAGGGCAGAATAATTATCTCCACTGTAGGAATCACTGGGAGAAATTCTCTGGCCTGTGTCATGGATGAGGTCAGACTGGATGATCTAATAGTCCCTTCTGGTGTTAAAATCTGTGAAGGTTGGAGAGACCAACAAAACAGAGAAGCTTGAAGATTTGGTAGGGAAAGAGAAGTGATCTAGGAGGACAAGGTTTATATCTCCTATACTCGCATCCCACTGGTACCAGCCTGGCTTGTGGGATGGGATATGATTCGTACTGGTTTCCTTGTGTACTTCAACTGGTTTTGCAAACTCTAATACAAATATTTCTCAACGTCTGCAAAACTTCCCACTTCACAAACTTTCCCCATCTGTGATTTTCACAATTTCTTCCAAAGTCCATGTAGAGAGAACTGTTGGCAGTGAAAATAGCTTAGTAGCTGGGTCCCAACAGAATGAAATGGCCATGTTTCTCTCATTGTGCTTTGAAAGTCCTGGATTCTGCCAGAAAGTATCAGACAAGTCTCTGGGTTTCCCAAGGGTCTGGTTTGTTTTTTTAAGAAACCAAACCAAACCATACATATATGTATGTCCTGGAAACACTGGCTCATTTCTTATACAAATGGAACAGAAGATACATTTATTACTTTTGTAATATAAAACATTTAGCACCTGAATGGCGATTTCTGAGCATTAGCTTATAGGTAATAACAGTTATATCATTTCATAAATAGGGAAACTGAGGCACACGTAACCCCCATCCTGTTCCCATTGAGGTCAGTGGCAAAACCCCCGCTGACCTCAGCAGGCTCAGGCTCTAGAGGATAGGTGACTTTCTAAGGCCACACAGTGAGTCATTATTAAGGCTCAGTTAGGAATTTGGGCCTACATAGTTTTGAGGAGCTGGGTCTTGAACACCAGTTCAGCTAAGCACTTAAGCAGGTGCTTCAGACTTCAGTAGTACATAAGTGTGTGCTTAATTTTAAGCACATGCATAAGTACAGTGTTGCATCTAGGCCTCAGGTCCTGGCTCCTGGGTCTGTGTTCAGGTCATGCTTTTATTAGCTCCTTTAAAAAACTGAAACCCTACCTTCTTCTCCTGCAACCTCATTACGTTGCTTTCACTCATTTCCCGTGCGTCCCTGGGGGAAAATACAGAGGATGTAGGTATTTTGTAACAGCATCTGAAGTAGTTCCCAATGCGCTGAATCTGTAGTTACAGCGGAAGCTACCAGCGAATGACCACTATTTTTCTTCTAACTCTCTTCATTGGCCTGGAATTAGCTCCCTATTGAGTGTAGTATGGGCCATTGGAACCATTAAGCTTTGGACATCCTTTGCATAATACTCTCAATACACACTGACATCATCTGGCATGAATGCTAAGTCCAGAGACATTGTAATGATAAATATGTAAAGTCCCCCTCTGAGTCAGTGAGATTTTGCATATTATCATCACGTTGCTCTGACAGACCCAGCCAGTCTCTTCCTCTGCAATTGCACTTTTTGTGCCAGAACATGGAGAAGTGATACTGGTTTCCTCTCCAGACTTCAGACCATGAAACATGCATGTGACATAAGGTTTCCTCTTAAACTTCCTTTGGGAATAAGAATCGGAGTCATGTCCCTTTGGAGTCAGCAGTCTCAAAAATAAATCATTCTCATTCTTTATTCCTATAGAGTGGATATTAATACAAGGAGAGATTGTACTGAAGATGGGCCCAAGCTGACAAATTCAGGTGCAGGTTCCTCCAAAAGTCTGGAGCATTTAGCTCTGGGATTTTGGTTTGACCCATCACAGAAACATGGCCCAGCTGCTACATTTAGATCTTGATTCATGCTTCCAGAAGGCTTGCATAGATGTGAGCCAGACACTCACAGTTCTAACAGCAGAGAAACAAAAAAGAATTTAACCCATAGGCCAAGACTTTGAAAACAGACGCCTCTGTTTTTAAAGGCGCCCAGGGGACAGAAATTCAGTGAGAGCTGGGCATCTAAATCAAAGGCACCTAAGACCATATGTAGGCACCTAATAAGTGGCTTGATTGTCAAAAGTGCTGAGAAGTCAGCAGCTCTTACTGATTTTGCTGGAATCTTCAGTGTGGCCAAGAGGATATTTGACATGCAGTTCCCATTAATTTTAACGTGAATTGATGTCCAGAGCTGCCATAGGGATTGAAAAATCTCAGAGAGAGTGCATTTTAATCTACAGGACAACAGCATCCTTCAACAACAAGAGAAAGAAGGAGACAGATTATTACTGAGGAGATCAGAACTAAAAGGTTACTGGCCCAGAGCTATTTCGAGGCATTTCCCAATTTACTCTCTCCAGCAGGGCTAAGAGCCCTGACTTATTGAGGGCCTAATTCTGCCACTCTTAATTGTGCTGATTTCATTGGGGCTATTTGAAGGAGAAGATGTTACTCAATGTGAGTAATGTTGGTAGAATCTGGTAGTAACTAAAAAGCATTTGAAATCCACCAAAATATCATGCATAGAATTTCCTCCTCCAAATGAAAATGGACAAAAGTTGCTTCCCTCCTGCCCCAAAAAATAATACCAGAAATGTTCCCATATGGAGATTCTGCAGCCAAAAGCCAATTTCAAATGCTGACTTTTCAATTCCTAGAACCAGCAAAGGGAGATGTGTAATGGAAATGGTAGGGTGCTGTATTTCCAAGTCCTGCTCTCTGTGGTTGACAAGAGATGCTTATTTTTCTCTTAAGTTCCACACATTTTCTTCCTTTTGATTCTTGCCTCTTTTAGGCTCCTTTTAAATGGAAATGTGCTCGTTTAATTTTTAAAAATAGTTACATTTGGTTCTCCTGATAGCAAGGAACTAGAACAGAGGTGAGCGAGTTATGCTATATGGAAATGCTATGCAAACATCCTGTCCACTCCCTAAAGTCTGCCAAGGTACATACATCCTCACCTGCAACACCCACTGCTACTCCAGCCTTGGGATGCCTACCCAGCTCTGCCCATGTACCTCTAGTCCTGATTTTCAAGAGAGGAAGGGTGGTCCAGTGGTTAGGACACTAGTCAGAGACTGAGGTTCAGTTCACTGCTCTGCCACACACACCCGGTGTGCAGTGCTTAATTTGTAATGAAAAAGATGCCGGGGCTCCAGCAATTTTTTTTTTTTTACATTCATAACTGATGCAGCAAGCCCGGAGGTGCTGGGGCTATGAACTACCAAGCCTAGAGGTGCTGGGGCTCAGGCGTGGCACAAATTAAGCACTGCCTGGGCGACCTTGAGCGAGTCACTTAGTGTCTGCGTGCCTCAACTCCCCATCCGTACAATGGGGACAGTAGTACTGCCCTGCCTTGTGGGGCTGTTGGGAGGAAAAATAGTAACGATTGTGAGATACTCAGCTACTATGGTGATGGGGCAATATAAGTATCTAAGACATCTCTGGTACCAGGTGATGTTCCAGTCCTGAACTCTGTCAATGTTCCTAACTTGCAACATCCTCCACTAGTATAGTAACATCTAGCCCTTGTAGAAAGCTTTACGTCATCAAAGTACTGCACTCGGATTAAGAAATTCTTGCAGCATCCCAGGGACGGAGGGAAGTATTCTCATCCCCATTTTACAGATTGGGAAACCAAGCTTCTCCTCCAAGGCCACGCAGCATGTTCAGGGCCAAGTTGCCATTAGAATTCAGCGTTCCTGGCTCCTAGACCAGTGCTTTAACCACTAGACTATACCCGCCTCTCCTGGGCCTCCTTCCAGCTCTAGCCAACGCACCCCAATCCTGAATTCCACCCTGGCTGTCTTCTGAAAAGCAACTGCCTCTGGCGTCAAACCGATGTTGTTGTGACATAGACAGGCATCCTCTAGAGGCTTAGTCGGAGGCCACTACACTTTAACTGGTGGCACTAGGTGGATTTAAACCCAGTCTGCAAAGGGAAAATATTAGTGCATTATTTGGTAATGGAAAGGGAGTCGTGGCCTCTCGGCCTCGTTTCGGCTGAAGCGTTGTGCTCTCCTCTGTGTTTGGAATGCCCTTGGTGGTGGTTTGTGAAGAGGCTCGGAATCTCATTCGGAATCTCGTTGTTTATGGGCTTCCCTCTTATCCAGATGTTACTAGAGGCCTGGTCTATGTTGGGAATGTGCCCCAATCCCAGCGATCAAGAGAGCTGCACCCGTACAAACTACTTCTTCCCGTCTGCACTCTGAGCGCTCTGAGCTTT
This sequence comes from Emydura macquarii macquarii, assembly GCF_026122565.2. Taxonomy (NCBI): domain Eukaryota; kingdom Metazoa; phylum Chordata; order Testudines; family Chelidae; genus Emydura; species Emydura macquarii. The sequence goes on along the minus strand of NW_027133607.1, from coordinate 4,282,514 downwards.
GCACTGGTGCAGTGACATCAGTGGCTGGCTAGGACTGGGGCAGCTTGGAAACACACAGTGCAACAGCAAGGAGGGCGCTATAAACTCCTGGGTGGAACTCCCAAGACGGACTGGGCCTTAGGTGCTGCAGTAGAAAAGGGGCTGTCGTGTGGCATGTGAATTGATGAAGGATAAGAACCCTGTGCAGCTTAATTTTATTTCTGCAGCAGCAGCATGGCAAATCCCAAAGGGACGTAGCCTCCTCGCAGATAAAGCACCATCCAGATCAATCTCTGTCTAAGTCCTTCAGTAGCACCCTTATTTAAATGGGCAGGGTCCTAATCGTAGGATTTTTTCGTTCCTGAATATCCCACAATGACTTTTATTCTTTGTATTCCTCCCTTTGCCTCTTTCTTTACCTCCAGATCCTGTCCATTCCCTGCACGATCCAGAGAGAATGGGCTTTTCCTTTACGTTCGACAGAGGCATTCCTCATCGTAGGTGACACGTGGGGGAACACTGCGTGACTGGCTGCCTGACATGCAGTCCTGAGCAATACGCAGATGGCCACTCCTAAGTGACTTCCAGTCCCGTGCCCTCATAAAAGGGAATTAACTGAACAACTCATGGCCCCTGCGTGGGGAAGCTGTGTGTGAAAGTATACTTACAAGTGTGATAAGCATGCTGGTGTATGTGAAGCTGTGCTTTTCACCACTGGACTCGTGAGAGAAGCTGTTTTAAAGCACTTAGTGGTTTTCCTTGTGTTCTGTTTACTTATATGGCCTCATCATCCTGGCATTGGAGTGCGGCACAAACACCAATGCAGATATCCTCTGTTTGACTCAGCGGGTGTAGTTGGGTGCTCACACACCTTTGAAAATCAGGCCACTTAGGTGTCTAAGTATGAACCTAACTTTAGGCTCTTGTTTTTGGGAATCTTGGTCAAGAATTATTATTCAGCCTAATTGAAAGGGGATCTGATTTTAATTGTCAGGTTTCACTTCCTTGCTACTTGTGATGTCATTACCCTACCAGTTTTCCAGTCATCCACAAGTCTTCCAGGATAAACAGGATATACAAGTGTCCCAGGCTGCTCTGCTCACCGCTGGGGTGCCTGCTTGTGGCTGCATCTGGGGAATAGCTCTGACCCCCCTTTTCCATCTCTCATCCGCGCTGAGGCTCTGCTCATGCTCCAGGACTTGGTGTTGCTTCTTCTACGTGACTCAGCCCTTCAGCCAGGTCACTATGTGGTTTCTCCCTTCCAAAGTCTCTCAGGACTGGCTGACCGGGTATCTTTCCCAGCAGTCCTCCAATTCAAGCTTATGCTACTTCACCAATGGCAGGGAGGGAAACCCAGGGCCACCCACTACTCCAGGTTCCAGCCCAGACACCCTACAATCAGCAGCCACGGTCTGCTCCATCCCAAAATCCTGCTGTCATTTCTGTGGGCTGCTTCCTGTCCACCTCTGTCGGGCTTCTTTCTCCACATCCTTCTGGGTGGGCCCTTCTCTCAGGGCCAGGAGCCCAGGACTTCTACCCCTTCTTTGAGTTTCCGCCTCTCTAGGGACTGATTGGAGGCTTCCACATTGCAGCCTCCTTCTGCCCTCTCTGCCTGGCCTTATTCCAGCCGCACCTGCTCCTGCTCAGCTGGGCTCCATCCTCAGTGGGTGCCTGCCTATTAAGCTTCACTATTCTTCAGGTGTGGACTATCAGGTGGCTTAACACCCCACCCGCCCTTCCACAGCCATTTGAATCCTTTCTGGGGTAGTGTGGGGGTGAATACCCCATCACGAGATCTGCATTTTTCATGCAAAAAAAAAAAAAAAAAAAGCAGAGGTAAAAGCTTATACATCATAGAATAAAGGCATGAAAACATTTCCCTGCCTTCTCAGGTCACCTTTAAATCAAGAGCAAAACTACGGACCTCAGTGGACCTGCCGTGATAACAGCATCAGGTCAGCCCATTGCAATTCAGACACAACCGAACTCTTCCCTGCAACTCATTGTGACTCCTTGGAGAAAGCTGACATAAGAAATTCTTTCACTGATGGAATGGAGAAAACTTAATGCTTTTGCCTCTATGGATCCAAACAGATCAGAGGCTGTACAGCTGTACTGTACCTGTGTCCTATGGATATAACAAGGATGGTTGCTACATTTATGTTGTAGTGGGTTAAGGTAGCATTTAAATGACTGATCCACAGAGTCCTCCACTCCCAGATTTTCTAACAACTCCTGCTCTTGACATACATTTTTTTTGTTTTTCACCAGCCAACCCTTTTGGGTTTGTTTTTTTTCCAACTCCCTTACTAGGTTTTTCCGCCTTCTGTAGGAGAGCGTTTTTTTGGGACTATGCATTTTTTCCCACCTCAGTCCAGACTACAGTCACATGGATAATTGTATATTTATTGCAAACTAAAATTGTGGAAATTATATGTTCGTGCTATATATTTGTAAGAAAAATATAGAGGCTTCCAGAAATCGAGGGTGCACTATATAGCGTAAGAAAGTAGTTAACACTTTAAATGTTGCTGTGCCTATTTGTTGGAATGGTTTAGTTTTCAAGCATGATGGATATGTTAAAAACTATTGAAGCAGACTCATGACGCCCAATTTTGCATAAGGGGCTATAATGTAGCATCTAATACCTATGGCGTCTTTGTCTATCTATATTTACATGGTGCTCATCACCACATCTTGAGTTCCTCTCAGCTTCTAAACTTTCTACATAAATGAAGTATTACCTGTGCGGGCAGATCCTCACCTGGTGTAAATTGTCATCGCTCCACTGTATGACTTTCCTCCAGCTAAGGTTCTGCCCCATGATATCATTGCTAATTGAAGCAGCTCTGGGGATGATAGGGGCATGCCACTTACAAGGTTGGGCTATGTTTTTCTGGCTGTTCCAGAATTTTACCTTTATTTGCGATCCTAATTTATTTCGACCTCCTTGGGATTGCTTTTATTAAGGCAGTTGTGATGCTTCTAGCGGATGCACTGTTTTCAACTGAAAAGGTCACTGGTAGGAATCTGGCCATCGGCTAAAAATCTGTCAATTAAAAAAAAAAATTAAACCTTAACCAGCCTGGTGCACCGCCTTTCCTGTGAAATAATGACCTGGCAGCAGCAAGCTAATGGGCCCTATTGGTCATTCCTGGGAATCTAATCTTAATCGGTCATTAATCTTGCAGGAAATTAACTTTGCCAAGGACAATATTAAGGGTTTATCCTTCCCCTCCATTCTCACCCTCATGATTTATTCTTGTTTTGTGCACAAGATCTCTCCCTTGTCTCAGACATTTGGGGCCTGATCCAAAGCAATCATTGAAGTCAATAGAAAGCCCCCCTTCCATGGGTTTCAGGTTAAGCCCCATGTCCATTTGGAGAGAGAGACCCACAATTTCCACTGACTGCAGTGAGAAGTAACTTCACAGGGCAGAGTTCACCTCACAGCACCTCCCAGCTTCTGTGTCCTTAATACCTGGATATTAGAGGCTAGCGACTTTTTCCCCCCATTGATCTTATTATTGTATTATGTAAATGACTATGCTTGTTCATAAAAACACCAGGGAAGTAGGTTATGCTCTTCCTGACATGGCTGCTGGACCGACAGGCGTACGTGCATCCTACCAGAAACAAGGCACTGCCCCTGCTGTAAGAAGCAAGCCGAACTAAATCTTGGGTGCTGAAGTTGTCAGCCTCAGCCAGCGAGCCCCCATCTGAGCATGGAGATTAGGAGACGGTAGCGATCAGGGGCCAGGGAGGGCTAGAGATCAAACCGGTCCAGCGCCAGCCCCTTCTTAGGGCTGCAGCACCAAGTGCATCCAGCTGCTGGGTGAAAGGAGTGTCTTGTAGCTAGGGGTGAGGCTTCCCCGCAGAGTCATGCGGGACGTGAGGGACGTGCCTGAGCGCACAGCAGCCCACATCTCCCCGGCTGCGTTTTTTTGCCTCTTGTGGTCGCTTCCTAGAGACCGAGGTGTGTTGGCAAAAAGCAGTTCACGCGCTGAAATGCAGCCCATTTTTCAAGGAGGCGGGAAATGATCGATTCTGTATATAAAATACAATTTTACTATACCAAATAAGTTCCTGATCTCCGGTGAAGGCTGCAGGAGCCTGAATGGGGCAGAAAGCAAAAGGAGAGAGCCAGGGATTGGGCGGTGGTGGTTTAAAATCAGAATCCTTGCATGTATATTTCACCCCTTAATGGGGCGGAGATCATCCGTATTTAGTGCATCTATAATACACAGGGAAAGAATCCATCGGTGTTTGTCTGTTTCTCTGTGTGGGATTTAGTGCCTTCACCATCCAGTGCGGGGAAAACACGTCTCCCTACCTGTATTTGCGAGCGATTGTCCACCAAAGTAGATCATTTCTCCCTCTCCTCCACACAGACACGTGCCTAGGAGAACTTTGCCCTTCCTTCTCTAGGGGTGTCAAGATCTTTATATCCGACCCGTGTGTCTGTATGTTAGTGTGTGCATAGAAGAGGCACGCACGGTATTTATTTACCAGGGGGCTTTGCAGAGAGGGGCTGCCTGCAGGGGGGCGATGCAGCGAGCTCTGAACGTTATTCGAGTGCAGTCTGTCGGCCGTGTACTGATTTATTATTATTTTTTTTTTGCAAGCCCGTCTCCCTAAGGGGAAACCCGGCCTTTGTCTAGGGAAAAGTTCACGGTCCGTGCCTGCGGGCGGCGTGCAGCTCGGCTCTCCGCCACGCGGCGGCGGCAGGTTCGGCTTCTCCGCGCCGGGCCCGAGGAGTGGAAGAATTTCCCCCGCCCTTGGCCCGGGCGAGGGGCGGGCAGGAGCCGGGTGACGCAGCGTTCGCCGGCCGGTCTTTCGCTGTAGAAATAGCAGCGGCCAGATTCACTAGCGAGAAGCAGCAGCAGGCGGCAGGATCGCGGGAAGCCTCTGGCCCTGGCATTCCCCCGCCGGCTCCTGCAGAGGGAGGCTCCCGGGGAAATTCCACCCGCAGCGGGGAGGCGAACCCTGCCTCCGGGGGGAACACGTGCAGCCTGCGATCGGTGCCGCTGCTTTTTAGCCTCCGTCGCTGCCGGGATTTCCTTCCCCCCCCCGCCCCTCGGCTGTGCCCAGCTCCCCCCCGGCTTTGCCCTAGCGGCGTTATTCCAAGCAGCCCCTTTCAGAGACGGGCGGAGCAGCACCACGCGTGGCCGGGCCCGCTGGTAAAAGCCGCCCCCTCCCCCGTTGTTCTCTCTTGGCCGGGCGCATCCACCCAGCCGGACCCGGAGCGCGAACGCCGGCGGCAGCCCCCGCGTGTGAAACATGCCCATGGAGCTGACGCAAAGCCGGATCCAGAAGATTTGGCTGCCCCATGATAACCACCCGGCGCTGCCCCGCAGATGTGAGTACGGGGGGTGGTGGTGGTGGGGGGTGCAGATGTGAGCATTGCACAGATGTGGGGGGGGGGAGGACAGATGGGCGTGGGAAAGGAGGGGGCGCAGCACGGTCGGACGGACGGACGGACCGGGCCAGCCCTGCTTCCCCCACCCCGGGTCTGTGTCACTCGCAGCGGTGCTCGATGGGGGGCGGGGGAGTGGTGGGTGCCACACCCCTTCCTACAGGATGCGGGCGGGATCGGGGCCACCCCCCGTTTTCAAACCCAGCGCGGACCCCGTTGGCCGCGGTGTAGGACCTCGGCCGGGCCGGGGGAAAGGGGGTTTCCCTAGCAATGACGTCTCGCCTCTGCCCCCGGGGTTTTTCCCCCTGGGGGTCCATCCAACAAAGCGGGGGGGGGGCGGCATAGCTCCGCGTCTGCACCGGGGCACCTGGCCCCCAGCATCCATCCGTCTGTCCATCCAGCCGGACGGACGGACTGACTGACTGAGCAGGGGCTGGGCGCTGCAGCGGCTGGGTGCTCGATGCACCGTCCCCGCCCCGCGTGTCACTCGTGCTGCCGGCGGGCGGGGGCGGGGCCCTGCCGCTGTGGCTGTGCGTGACCTGAGATGCTCTCCGGCCGCACGCCGGGCTGCTCCCTGCACAGGCTGGGTTTGCCGCATCCGGCAGCGTGCCGCGCCTCGCGCCGGGCCCTGCCCCCGGGACCGGCTGCTGCTGCTGCTGCAGAGCCGGGGGAGGGGTCCGCAGAGAGGAGAGGGGCCTGCTGTGGGCTGGGCTCCCCCCACGTGCAGCGGGGCGGGGCGGGGAGGGGAGAGCGCGGATGCGACGTTTCCCCGGCTGCATTGCGAGCAGGACCCCACGCGTCCCCCATGCGGGAGCTCTGAGCCCCGTGCAGCCGCCCCACCGCCCTGCAGGGGTGAAATCCCTGCACCCTTGGGCAGAGGAGGCAGTGCCATCTGCAGCTCTATGAGCCCAGGGATCTCCCAGCACTTGACAAAGGTTCATGAAGAGTCCCCTGAAGGAGAGCCCGGTGTAAGCTCCAAAGCGCCTCTCGCTCAGCAGCAGAAGTTGGTCCAGTAAAAAGATATTCCCTCACCCACCTTGTCTCTAGTATCCTGGGACCCACCACTTAGTACAGCACCCCTTTCCCCAGGACAGCTGATTAAAGTCTTTCTCCCCTGGTGAAATATTGAAAGTCCCAGTGCCTTGAGCAAGAAGTAAAGCCTGCAGTATTCCTGCTTTTCTTCTCTGCCCTCCCCCGCCCCTTCTCTGCCCACCTTTCTGGCCTTTACATGGGTTCCCCGGCAGATCCTGAGACTCATTTTTAGGTCTGCCAGGATGGCAGGTCACATGTCTATTTGCCTCATCTAGCTTTCGGTGGGTTGGTCCAATACAGGGACATTGGAAGGATAACCCACCCTATCAGGGGATGCTAATGCTGATCTCTAACCCACTTTCAGAGCCCCTGGCAAACCCGACCTAATTTTTTTAAATGACATATAGGATTATAGAGGAGTGATACATAGGATAGGACTCAAGCTGTTAACCCATTCGCTCACGTTTTATTTTGGCTGGGGTTGTCAAAAGCCTGATTCTGCTTGAAGTTTTACCATTGCCTTCAGTGGGAGCAGACTTGTCATTTGAAAGTCCCTCACCCCTTGCTTATTGAGCTGTGTAAGGGACTTGACTCTGTTAATAGACAGGTTGTAATCACTTAAGGGGGGAGGTGAAAGGGATAAGTGGTGTGAATAAAAAAGCTGAAACATTAGCTTTATAATTTGATTTAAAAAAAAAAACTGGCCTAGACAGCCCATGGTCAAATAATGGAACCATTCTACTAAAATAAAAGCACAAACACTTGGATTATGTAGGTGCTATTGCAATACAAATAATCAAATATAAATTTTAAGGGTTCGGGAGTCAGCCAACTTGCCTGGAAGCAAAGCTGTAGAGATGCATAACTTTTTGCCCATGCATAAATAAACATTCTAGAAATCTTTGCAAGAATACTGCTGTTGTGAGGGGAGGATTGCTTGTACTCTGCAATCTGGGAATATACAGAAGGAAGTTGGGGAGTCCGAGATACTAGTCTTGTCTTTTAGCTAAGCTTTATAATTTTAAAGTAGCTTGTACAATTGTGTCCCTCAACCAGAAATACTGCCCCTTTTAATAGATGGGGGAAAAAACCAGCCACTGATTGTGCTAAGCCTCTTGCCTATGAAATATGTAATGAAGTGAGTGTGAGTGTTTGTGTGTGTGCTTGTGTCTTGAATGCCAATACAGTTTTACAACAAATGAGGGAAGCAAATGTGGTCTCTGGTCTTACTGAGAAAACTATAAGAGATTCTCCTTCTGCATTTGCCAGTCAAATTAAATGAGATTTTATTGGCTGGACAAGCGATGCAAGTGTTGCCAAAAGCTTAAGAAAAAGACCGACCCCTTGCGTTTCTGTTAGTGATGGTACAATCCACCCAGAACAGGGCTACCTGTGGGGTTTGATACCCCCTGCCGTCCATCCTTTGTCAGTCAGATGTGCAGAGTAAACTGAGTAGGAAATAGCTTTATGGAGCAGGCTGAATATCTGTGTTGCAACGCAGTGTTGACTTCTGCAGGATAACAGGTCTCCTGTCTGTGGAAATTAGCTGTGTAGTTTAGCAGATGGGACTTTTACAGGGTACTCCACTTAGGTGTTTGGCTTTTTAAAGAAATCCTTATAAAACATATGGCCCTGTATTGGGTACTCCACAGTCATCAGCATAGATTGCTGAGGAAGAGAGAACTTGTGATGTATTTTGGTTTATCAAGACTTCCTTGGAAGTGCTAGTTGATGTGATAATGGAGCCTGTAATTACTCTCCCTTAACATGGGATGGGTCCCCTCAGGGATGATTCCTAATAATCTGTTGGAATATACTTCAATTTTATTCATTTGGGTATGAAGGATTTCTTCTCCGTCGTCCCCCCACTTCCGCCTGTTCCAGAAAAATAAAACCAGGAGCACAAACAAATTACTCCAGATTGCAGGGCAAATTCTGAACTATAATGGAGATTCTTATCTAATGCAAATAGCATGAAATCCCAGGGGAAGGAGGGAGTGATAGGGTCTCTTTTAAACATAATCAAAAAGCTTTCCGGGCCAACAGTTTGAATTTTTCTGCATGTGTGCATGTGAAATAATTAGTCTAATTGTTTGACTTGTTACGAGAGATTGAATGGATGTGAAATGATGCCTTCCTCCAGCCTTTTGATGGTGATCCATTAAATTTCTGTCGAGTTGCACGTCTCTCACGTAGGGTCTGTGAAGCCAAGTTATTGCAGACGGCTTAATGGGCAGAGCGACTCACTTTACAAGGGGAGGGGTGTGCGTGCATGGAATATTTGAGGATGCATTGCTGGTACCTTTCTTCTCCTTTATCCTTGCTGAACGTGCATGTGTACCTGTGTGTGTGTGTGTGTGTGTGTGTGTGTGTGTGTGTGCACACTCATAATGCTGAAGAGCATCATAGAAATGCTTTATACACTAATTTCCCAAAGTGTTTTTATATCTCTCTGTATAAATGTATACGTGTGTGCATGCACATGTGCATATATATTTGTATAAAGCATGTGCATCAGAGAAATGTCTAGAAAGGTATATTACATACATCTTTTTGCAGCCTCTCCTAATCCAGTGTCAGTCTATTGTTTGTTGTGACCTTGCAGCTTGTAGTCCTGCATTCTGCATGGCATATACTAGCAATCTTTCTTTAGACAGTAAAAATAAAGATTGACTGCGGGGGGGGGGGTGTTTCTATTTTAAACTCATTTTGGTAGTAGCAGGAAATCTCTCTCACACACTGGTGAATATTGTGGCACATTGGGAAATGCTTACACTGACTTTTGTGCTTCTAAAGATCCTTTCTGAATCCTCTTTAGAGTCCAAACTTGTCTTGGTTGAATTTAAATCTGTATTATTTTTAGTATAGACTTGAAAGGATTAATCGAATCTTTGACTCATTTTATGTACTCCACGCTTTGCACCTCTCCAGGTTTTTCATTTAGTCCCAGGTCCACCACCTGTTAAGTCAGTTGAAAGACTCCCACTGACTTTGGTGGGCTTTATCAGGTTCTTAACACGGAAGTACACCTGCTACTTCCTTTTAGGGGGTACTTTTATTACAATGATTCTGCCCAGTCCTGAGTTTATGGAACGTCCTCAAAATGCATCTGATGGAGAATTTCCAAATGAAGACGCTCCGCTCCTGCAGGTCCCCTTAAAGTCAGTGGGAGCATTGTGCGTGCTCATCACCTGTGAGGAACAGACCCTAAAATTTGTGTGTGTGTGTGTGTGTGTGTGTGTGTGTGTGTGCGTGCGCGCAGGCACATCCTTACAGTGTCAGATTTAATTAACTGGAGCATAAGAATAATGAAATATTCAGTGGAGAGAACAGTCCAATCCCCTTCCCTATTCAAGTATCTATTTATTTTTAATGTCGAGCACACTTTGGCAAGTCAGCTCTTGGCTCAGGGTTGTGGATCCTTTGTTTGCTGTGGGGGAAGGGAGCAAATTAAGTTTCTTCCTTCACCTCCCGCCCTCCCTGGCCCGTGGTGAGAATTTAGCAGTGCTGGTAGAGATGCAATGCTGCCCTGAGGTCTGGGATTTGGGGATCTCTTGTAATAGGAATGCTGTCACCCAGCTCTGATCTGCTGAGCTCAAATGGGGAAGTTGGGGGAGCTCTCCTTTAATCCTGCACTGTGGAGCTGGACTGCAGAGCCCAGAGGAGAGATAGCAAATCAGGCGAGCAAGGCTGAACGGACCCGCCAATTCATCTTTCTTTTCAGATTTGCTTTGACCTTCTACTGGAGTGTTTCAAGCTCTGCTTCATTTTTTCCCTTTGGTTCAAGAAAAACTTGTGTGTGTTTTTAAGTGAACCATTGTGTTTTGTACAACGAGGGGGAAGAAAGTTGCTCCCTGAACAGCTTTAAGGTTGGCATTTCGCTGTGTAGATTAAGTCTCTTGCAGAATAAGGGCTTGGTCCAAATACAGCTGACGCCATTGGGAGCTGGATTGGACTGAAAGTGAAAGGGTGGAGAAGTGGTGAAAGCTCCCACCGCTTAGCATCCTTAACAAGCTGCTCAGAATCCTAGATGATGGACAATTTTGCATTGTCATGAGATGGGCTCTAGACTGAAAATAGTTCTTTTCCATCGCCAGTTCTATCATTCTTTGATTTTTTTCAATATTGACCCCCTCTTGGCTCAGATCCAGTTCTCTGTTGTGAGCTATATCATGCGCTGGCAAGAGGAATGACTCGAGGATCTAAATCAGTCTTTTTCACTGTTGCTGTAATAATGTACCAGGCTATGCTTTTCCCCATAGCTTTAGTGATTTTTTTTGGATGCAAGGTGATGGCAATCTGTCCTGATCTAGATGCACAGGAATTTACATATGCATTGAAAGGAATCTACACTCCTTAAATTTGACTGCAACTCCCAAATCTAGTTTGAGAAAAGTCTCATCCCCCTTCCCTTTCAGCAATCTGCCTGTTGCTTGCGCTGTCCAAAAATATTGGCAGAGCTCAGCAAATCACATGATCCAGATTGATCTGATGCAGCCAGATGAGATTGGAGTCCAGTTTATTTGGTTCACAGAACTCATCTTCAGTCTATAGATTTAAGTTTATTTTTATTGCTGTAATAACATTAGTCATTCACTCCTTGCATGCCATTCTGATGAGGCTGACAGACTAGACAAAACTATCAGATCTGTCATCCTTTCTTGCATTTTTCTATACTTGGTGTAGTGCCAGTCATTTCCCTTCAGACTTAGGAGCATTTCATATGGTTTCTCTTTCTTTGTAGAGCAGTGGCACTATTTCTAGAGACCTCGTGGGGGTGGAGATGACTAAATCTAAGTGAATTTCGCTCAAAGTTCTTGCTACTTTTTGGTCATGTAATTAGATGTAATGAAGAGGGATCTTTATTTTAACAGTTAATCTGCTGCCGTGTCAGTTAGTGCTTTTTCTAATATCCTCTCTGAACTGAATTCCAGTCCACTGACACAGGGCTCACTTCACATTTTAAAAAGTACCTGCTTCAAAATAGCTTTATACATGTGGTAAGCAGCGGAGGCTGCAATGGATCATTTCAGCCTTAAATGTCAGTTTCTGAACGGTCACAGCTCTGCAACCAGTGTGTATCATTCTATTTCTGTCCCTTTTCAAGCCAAGGATTGGTCAGTTGCATATGTGTGTTCACTTTAAAGCTGTTACTCATTCTAAGAAAGCTCTTTGGAAGGGACTGTCCAGTTTATACCCTTCTCTTTCAGGGCTTTAGAGACCTGGAGTCATGTCTGCAAGTGTAAGCGGAGCAGCCACATCTTAGTCTTGCATAGATTTTTTTTTTTCCACATCACAAATCCAGTACCTAATTTGGATCTCTTCCTGAGCACAGACAGACAGGACTAGAATGGGCAGCAGGGTTTTGCAGGGCCCGAGGAAGGTGTGTTTGCTGAGTGGGGAAAGAAGTCTGAACAAGGCTTAAATTGTGCCTAGCTCTCTGTAGTGTTGTCGTTGTGGCTTGCACTCCGTTACAGCAGTGAAGTAACTAAAGGCCGTTTCAGTGAGAAATCACTTGCAGTGAAGCACGTTTACACTTCCCGTGTCCCTGGGATGTTCAGGACACCATGCTCCCGAGCACCCTCTTGTGAAAGGACTCCAAGAATACTTGAGTCTTGTGGGAGTGGACTAAGAGGAAGCAAAGTGAGAAGTGGGGACAGGGAGTGGTTTAACTTGACCTCATTTGGCTGTCAGCTGATGCTCTAATCCAACTCCATAATGCCCTTAAGTGTGCACTGTGCCATCCTGGTGGCGGCAGCAGCAGCAGAGAGCAATAGCCAGGTGCCAGTTCTGCTCGGGCATGTGTGATCAGCGAACTCCTTGCTGCTAACGCAGGCCTAGAATCGAAGCTGGCACAGTTGGGGACCAGCTTCCGTCAATGCCTTATGAATCACAGCGAACGACTCGCTTGTACAGCAAGATCTAGGTTGCTGGAAAGTCATGTGCAGAGGGCAGCCCATTCAAGTTCCAAAGAGCTCCGATACTGAGTTACTCTGCTGGGAACATCCGAGGGGAGGTATTCTGCATTTAAATATTAAATTTAGCCTGCATTTTCCTAGCTCTTTATTGAAGTAGTCCACCTGTGTCCCTGTGAGGTGAGGGAGGTATTATTATCGCCATTTTACAAATGGGGAAACTGAGACACGGAGGGATGAAGTGACTTGCCCAAGGTCATGCAGGAAGCCTGTGGTGGAGCTGTCTCCCCGTTCTGAGCTTCAGCTGTAAGACTGTCTGCCTTCCCTCCTGGTGTGTCAGTGCTTATGGGAAAGAGGCATGCATTCATAGTTGGCTCATGCTTTCCACCTCACATGCACTGTAGGTCACAGAGGTGATGTGTGGGCAAGCGTTGCTTGGTTTCCTCAGGCTGCTGCATCAGGCTTCGTTCCCCAGCGACCCCAGAGCTGTCTGTTCCCTTTCCCTTGTCAGTCTGACACGTGTTCACTCAGACGATCCCATGGCAAAAATGAATTGGCAGATTTGCCAACTTGAGGCTTCAGTGACTGGCTCCAGTTGTTCGGGCTGGGATTGGGGAGACGGAAGATCGGCGGGGGGAATGAGTTTTCCTCCCGCTGTTGATGGACTGGAGGGGATGTTGGAGCAATAGCAAGCGCCTGACACCTGCTTTGTCAAACCTCGCAGGGATGATGCTGAAGGATTATAATGACGGCTTGTGTGTTTTCTCTCCTCATTGTAGCCTGCGGGCCGCAGCTCACCAATTCCCCCACTGTGATAGTCATGGTTGGCCTACCAGCTCGGGGGAAGACCTACATCTCCAAGAAGCTGACTCGCTACCTCAACTGGATTGGTGTCCCAACAAAAGGTGAGGCCCCAGCCAGCTGCTCCTGCTAGAAGATACGTGTCCTGGTCCTCTGGGACGTGCCTGCGGAGTTAAACTCTCCAGTGGGTTGAGTCTGGCGGGATCTCCCTCTTCCACATCCATCTGGGAGAGAGATCCCTGGGAGGACCCTGACTACGTGGTGGCTTTTGCCCAGTCCCAGCCTGCCTCCTGACCCTGCCATTGATGAGTGACTCTGCAGAGATGTTTCTTTTTCACCGATGGTATTTTTGTAGAGGGGGTTTTGAGAGCAAGAGTTACCCCTTCTCCTGCCAGTCTCTGGATGGGTTCCCTACATACTGTCATGCTCCCAGAACCTGCCGAGCTACATATGGGACATACTAGCTGGCCCCTTCCCAATGCTGTACTCACTGCCTGCCTTCACCTTGCAGTTTTCAACGTGGGGGAGTATCGCCGGGAGATGGTGAAGCATTACAGCTCCTATGACTTCTTCCGCCCCGACAACGAGGAAGCCATGAGAGTCCGGAAGTAAGTTTGCTGTTGCCTTGTTCTCTTAACCCTCCCGCTCTCTTTGATCTGAAATCTGCTGTAATTTGGAGGTAACCCTCCCCCCTCCAACTTCAACAGGATTCCTCTGGAGTCAGAGCAGCATAACTGGAAGCACAGTCTGACCTGCTCTTTTTAGATTTCCCCTGCTGCCTCACCCCCACCCAACTTCTCTCATTCGGTTTCCCATTCAGGGCTTAGGCCCAGATCTCAAAAGGGATTTAGGCTCCTAACTCCCAGGGGAATCAGTGGGAGTTAGGCACCAATTCCCTTTGAGGATCTGGGCCTTACGGCCTGTTTTTTTTTTCCAGAGGCGCTGAGCACGTTCAGCTCCCATTGACTTTAGCTGAACTTTTGTGGGTGCTCAGCATTTCTGCAAATCGAGTCCTGAGAGATTCGTCCTTGGCGCCCAGGGACTCCCTCTCCGGTCGCAGGCCAGGCTGTTGACGTTACTGGTCTGGGGTTGTGTGATGAGAAAGCGGCGTGCTGCTCCCTCTTAGCTTTCAGAGCGATCAGAAGATGCAAGGCCACCTGCTGCCCATGGAGGTGTTGCATCCCAGGTCGCCTGCGCAGCGTTCAGCACGCTGTCATTATTATCGAATCAGTCGCTCACAGGAAGTCGGGATTGTGATCCCCATCTGCAAAATGGGCAAACCGAGGCTCGCGGACGAGAAGCCGCTTGCCCGTGGCCTCGCGGTGAATGGCAGAACAGACTTTGGGCTGCACAGCTCCAGGTCGTCACTCAGTGGATGCCAGGCACACGCCAGGAATCGTGGGTTGTAGGACGGTTAAGAGGAGGTGGAAGTTTGAGGCCCCTTCGTTAGGACCAATCCACTGGCTCTTATAAGCATCTCGGATTATTTAAGAAACAGATCTCTTTCTTCCTCTGCTGCAGGCAATGTGCCTTAGCCGCCTTGAGAGACGTCAAATTGTACCTATCAGAGGAAGGTGGCCAGATTGCGGTAAGTGCAGATTGGGGCCTGCTAGTTGAAACGAGAGGCCGCTTTCCGTCCCCCCGTCAGCGCTTGCTGAGACTGTCCCGCACAGAAACTGCATCCTGCGGCCCACGTTCTACACACTGGAACAGTGCCTGCGGGAAGAGACTGTACCCATCATTACAGGGAGAACATTCTGTTCTCCTTAGATGGTCCCATCACCACAGTATCCAGACCCTCACAAACATCACCAAAGTCTTCCTCACAGCCCCCCATGAGTATTATACCTGCGGCTTGCAGGGATGAAAACGGGCAGAGGAATTAAGTGTCTTGCCCAAGGCTGCATAGAAAGGAAGCTTGTGGGAGAGCCAGGAACTGAACCCACAACTTCAGTGCCTTAAGACCATCCTTCCTTTACCAGTTGCACAATCCATTAAATTCACATGGCCCCTTTTGCTCCCTTACTTTCATTCTGAAGGTTTTTACTGCCATATTTTTGTTCTAAGGATTGTAACTGAATACTGCCTTAAGTGATGGCGGCATTTAATTTCAGAAAAGGGAACTACACAAAAATGAGGACGTTAGTTCAACAGAAACCAAAAGGTGCAGTGCCAAAATTGAAATCCGTGCAAGTTACATGAAAACTTTTAAAGACATCATAATAGAAGCTCAATTTAAATGTCTACCCCAAATTAAAAACCATAGTAAAGAGGACCAAAAAACTGCCACTGTGGCTAACAACAAAGTAAAAGAAGCAGGAAGAAGAAAAAGGCATCCTTTAAAAAGTGGAAGTTAAATCCTATTGAGGAAGATAGAAAGGAGCATAAGTTCTGGCAGGTGAAATATAAAAATATAATTAGGAAGGCCAAAAAAGAATTTGAAAAACAGCTAGTCAGCCTCAGAAAGTAACAGCAAAAAATGTTTTAAGTACATCTGAAGCAGGAAGCCTGCTAAATGACCAGTGAGGCCACTGGACAACTGAGATGCTAAAGGAGCACTCAAGGAAGATAAGGCTATTGCGGAGAAACTAAATGAATTTTTTGCATTAGTCTTCATGGCTGAGGATGTGAGGGAGATTCCCAAACCTGAGCCATTCTTTTTAGGTGACAAATCTGAGGAACTGTCCCAGATTGAAGTGGCATTAGAGGAAGTTTTGGAATAAATTGATAAATTAAACAGTAACAGGTCACCAGGACTAGATGGTAGTTGTGAAGAGTTGTGAAGGAACTCAAATGTGAAATTGCAGAACTACTAACTATGGTATGTAGCCTATCCTTTAGCTATCCTCCAATTACATGGCATGTGATGATTTAATGTGATGCCAATTTTTTAAAAAGGCTTCAGAGGCGATGCCAGTAATTACGGGCCAGTAAGCCTAACTTCAGTACCTGGCAAATTGGTTGAAACTATAGTAAAGAACAGAATTATCAGACACATAGATGAACACGATTTGTTGTGGAAGAGTCAACATGTTTTTTGTGAAGGGAAATCATGCCTCGCCAATCTACTAGAATTCTTTGAGGGGGGTCAACAGTGGACATAGTGTACTTAGATTTTGAGAGAGCCTTTGATAAGGTCCCTCACCAAAGGCTCTTAAGCAAAGTAAGCTGTCATGGGATATGAGGGAAGATCCTCGCCTGGATAAGAAACCAGTTAAAAGATAGGAAACAAAGGATAGGAATAAATGGTCAGTTTTCAGATTGGAGAGAGGTAAATAGTGGTGTTCCCCAGGGGTCTGTACTGGGACCAGTACTATACAACATATTCATAAATGATCTGAAAAAAGGGGTAAGCAGTGAGGTGGCAAAATTTGCAGATGATACAAAACTACTCAAGATAGTTAAGTCCAAAGCAGATTGTGAAGAGTTGCACAGGGATCTCACAAAACTGGGTGACTGGGCAACAAAATGGCAAATGAAATTCAGTGTTGATAAATGCAAAGTAACGCATATTGGAAAATATAATTCCGACTAGACCCCATCATTTTATATGTATAAATTAGGTGGTACCACTCAAGAAAGAGATATTGGAGTCATTGTGGATAGTTCTTTGAAGACATCCACTCAATGTGCAGCGGCAGTCAAAAAAGCTACCAGAATGTTGGGAATCATTAGGAAAGGCATAGCTAATATGACAGAAAATATATTACCGCTTTATAAATCCATGATACACCCACAACTTGAATACCGTGTGCAGATCTGGTCGCCCCATCTCAAAAAAGATATGTCAGAATCAGAAAAGGTACAGGAAAAGGCAACTAAAATGATTGGGGATATGGATCAGCTTCCATGTGAGGAGAGATTAATAAGACTGGGACTTTTCAGCTTGGAAGAGATGGCTAAGGTGGGATATGATAGAGGGCTATAAAATCATAACTGGTGTGGAGAAAGTGAATAAGGAAGTGTTATTTACTCCTTTTTAGAACTCAAGAACTAGGGGTCATCAAAAGAAATTAATAGGCAGCAGGTTTAAAAAGGAAGTATTTCTTCACACAGTGCGCAGTTAACCTCTGGAACTCTTTGCCAGAAGATGATGTGAAGACCAAGACTATAACGGGGTTCATAAAAGAACTAGATAAGTTCATGGAGGATAGGTCCATCAATGGCTATTAGCCAGGATGAGCAGGGATTGCCGTTTGCCAGAAGCTGGGAATGGGCGATGGGATGGATCACTTGATGATTGCCCTGTTCTGTTTGTTCCCTCTGAAGCACCTGGCATTGGCTGCTGTCAAAAGACAGGAAACTGAGCTAGATGGGCCATTGGTCTGACCCAGTATGGCTGTTCTTATGTTTTTATGAACTTATTACTTTCTTTTTCTAATTCTAAACCCCAGCAAGTATATTGTCAGGATGGTATTGCCCCCACCCCCGAGAGCTATTTAAACATCTCCTGAAGGTGACCGTCCTGGCATTTTTGTTTTATAGGTTTTTGATGCTACCAATACAACAAGGGAGAGAAGAGGAATGATCTTAAACTTTGCCAAAGACAGTGGGTTCAAGGTCAGTAGACACCAGACTTCTGTCTGTCTAAGGTACTCTGTTAGCCTGCATTACCACAGTTAAGGTTAAGATTTTGTCACAATTATTTTTAGTAAAAGTCAGAGAGAGGTCACGGGCAATAAACAAACATTCACGGAAGCCGTGACCTCTCCCTGACTTTTACTAAAAATAACTGTCTATGACAAAATGGGGCTGGCTGTGGGATGGGGGGGGAATGGGATGAGAGCAGCAGGGCAGGGTCTCCCCCCCTGCTGCCTGCAGAGGCTGGGAGCTAGGGGCCAGGGGTGGGAGTTCTGGATCTGCGGGTCTCCGCTGCTGGCAGTTGCTCCGAGCTGCTTGGGGGACCCCGCCCCGCTACCAGCAGTGGCGGCATGTAGCTGAAAGGGCCCCCCACGGCGGGTGGGAGCCCCGGCCGTGGCAGGGAGCTTCGGGGGTTCCTCGCTGCTCACTACTGTTCTGAACTCTGGGTAACCCCCTTTCCCCTCTCCATGGGGGCAGGGAGTCACTGGGCCCCCCGCTGGCTGACAACTCATGCCCCTTCCAATCCCTCCCAGCTGAAGCAGATATATCACGGCGGTCGCAGGACGTCACGGGTTCCAGGACCTCCGTGACATAATCTTATCCTTAACCGTAGTATCTGAGTCTCTCACAGGCCTCACAACATCCCATGGGAAAACAGAGGCACAGAGAGTCTAAGGCCCACATCCTCAAAGTATTTAGTTGCCTAATTGGGAGTTAGGTGCTGGTGGGAGGGGAAACTCTCTGCCACATGGTGGGGAAGGAAATCGTTCTTCTCCGAATCACCTGGAGCGATTCCAGCAGACACCAGGCTGGATGGGGTAACCTTCCCATGTTTCACTGCCTATCTTCAACTGGCGCTTGCTTTGTCTTCCAGGTGTTCTTCATTGAATCTGTTTGCAATGACCCATCCGTGGTTGCCACCAATGTTATGGTAAGTATGGAAAGCTATTCTCTATTTCTATATCCCTCTATTTTCACAGATTCTTTCCCACCTTAGCCGGTGATTAGTTTATTGTACTTCAGCGGCACCGGGACAGTTTACACCAGCTGAGGATTTGTAATTGTCACAGATCTGCGGGTTCTGTGCCACATCCCAGCTTGTGAACAGTCTCTCGGAGGAAGCCTTTCAGTGTGCCAGACTTGCCCTTGAGGTCTCACTCTTCCTTCAGGGTTGTCCACACTACTTCACGGCTTCCTACACTGAGCCACTGGGCTCCAGCGCCCCTACTCTGCTCAGCAAATCCAGCTGAGGTAGACCCCTGGTAGAGACGTTGATGCTCTTCAGGGACTAATGCACCCCAGCCAGTACAAGTGGAGCACAGCATTGGAAGTCCTTCAGTTAGCACAGAGAAATGAAGGTTAAAGCGTAGTCCATTCTGGTCAAGCCACAATTCACCAGCCAAGCTGTAGTGAACTCCATTTTCAGCTCTGTCTCTCTCTAACTTCCTTCCTTAGTCTGTTCCAAGGTGAGAGAGCCCCATGCTTCTTCCAGAAGCCATCTCCTGTTTGCTCTTGGTCATGTCTGGCCTTTGTTCTCTAGACAGGGCCATGCTGAGTTCACAACCCCCCTGGTCGGAGCTTCCTGTTGTTACTCGATTTATAAGTCATTGGAGCTTGCCTTGTGTTTATGGGACCCCTTGTTGAACTGGGCTGGTTTCAGACAGTTCCTTAATGAATCTAATCATTCCATCCAGACAGGGAGGTGACACACATCTTTGTTTCGTAGTTTGCCCTGAGAGCAAACTTAATCTTTTTTTCCCCCGCTTGGTAGCAATCCAAAGTATGGGGGAAACTAAGGCACACACACGAGTCATAAAAATATTACAAAATATTCCCACTTCATCACAATAATTTAATAACAAGGGGCAATTTTTTCAAAAGTGCTTAAGTGACCGGACTCTAAATCCCATTTTCAGAAATGACCTTGAAGCCTAAATCTCCGTGAATGTCAATGGGACGTCGGCTCCTAAGTCACTTAGGTGCTTTTTGAAAACTTTACCCAAGCTCTGCTATTAAACAGATGCACAAGAAAAGACAGTAACCAGGTCTCACTATGCACTGTTTTCCTTGCCAGCTGAAATCTTAGCTAGGGAAGAAACATTAATGGTGTGCAACGTCCTTCTTGAGAAGCTGTCTTTTTTTAATGCTCTGCCTGTCTGCTTCTGTGCCATAAGAGGTGATCCCCCACCTTAGGTTGGCCAGAGCAGAGAAGGGCTTTTTTGATTTCTTTCATGAAAATGCGTTGTCCCCGATAACCTGTTATCCGGCACTGTTCCAACCGCCCATCTTATCTCCTGTTATATATCACAGCTTTCCAAGTAATTTTACAGCGCCCCACACTCCATTGGCTTCATGCCCAGAGTTCAAATGGTGTTTGTCCCTAGGACAAGTGTCACAGTGGTGCCAAGGTTTTGTGGCACGGGTTTGTCTTGGATTGGTGTCTGGTGTTGCCACATAGGAAGCTGCTTGTTTTTCTTTTTCCCCCTTTCCATAGAATTGCCTTGCTGGAACTAGCTACGTACCTAGCTTTGAGCTACACTCCGACAGATAAGAGTGCACCTGGGAACTTCCTACACTTAAATGGAGTCCACTTTGTCACCTTCATATAAACTCAGCTCCTGTAGAGTTCAGTGCGGGTTTAGCCTCCAGGATCAGGCCCCCAAAAGAACTGAAAGCAAATCCCTAGGAGCTGACCAGGTTTCTTGCCGTCTATCCTATCTTTTGATTTCCTTATTTCCCTTCTTATATCTACCGATAGCTTGCACCTAATTTTACACAAATCAATAACTTCTTTTCAAGTTAACTAATACATAAATACGTGATTAGAGAGAAAAGCGGCTCCTGAATATGTGTAGGTTTCTGCTTCCCGGGATGTTAGAAATTCACTGTATATTACTGCTCCAGTGCAATATAAGAAAATAAATTATAATAATGACTGCAATGACACAAGGTCCCGATTCTGCAAACTCTTATGCACACGCTTAACTTTACTTGTATGAGTTGTTGCACTGGGCTTCCATGTTACTCCTGATATTACTGAAACATGTAAGCGTTTGTTTGGTCAGCATGTTTCATGGCCTTGCAGATAGTGAACTGTCACCAACACGCTTAGCTGCAGTGTCAAAACTCGGTGCTGCAGCATCAAAACCGTAGATTAAATTTTGGATGATAACTTTGTGCCCTTATAGCATGTGTCATCCAAGGAGCCTAAAGCAATTCACAGACGCTAACTAATGAGGCCAGTGGAAGGAAGTAAAGTACTATTACCCCCATTACACAGATGGGGAAACTCCAGGCACAGAAAATGTACATTATTTATAATGCAGTAACTACTCATGGACCAGGACCCCATGCTGCTACGTGCTGTGCAAATACCCTGCCTTACATCACTTGTTTCCCATTTTCCACTCTAACCACATAGACCTCACTGGTTCCCCTTTCAGCAGTTAGATAATGTATTTTTTTCCCCTTGATGTGGGAGTGCATGGCCAATTCGTTAGGGAGTTGTGACTGTCACTGGATTCGCTTCTCTTTTCTTGGCAACAAAATAGTGAGACTAAAACACTGAGAAACCTTGGATTCTGAGCTGAAATGGTAACCCAAGATACGCGCTGCAGCCACGTGTTTACCTATCTTATACTTATCCTTCGTTTTTACTTGCCTTTTTTAAAAATGATTTCCAAATTCTAACGGTAAATGGCTCAGCCAGTGACTCTTGGAATCTCTTTGATACATGATATTAGAACAACGTGATTGTTCCAAGCCCTGTTGTGTTTCCCTGTCAGTGACTGAGGCACTGGCTTTTGTCTGTACAGAAAGCTTTCTAATGACTCCTTGGTTTGCTTTTTGTGTTTGCTGCAGGAAGTTAAATTGTCCAGCCCGGATTACAGGGACTGCAACTCAACGGATGCCATGGAAGACTTTATGAAGAGAATCAATTGTTACCAGGCCAGCTACCAGCCGCTTGACCCAGATAACTATGACAGGTAAGGAGTTCTGCTGACTTTGAAACAAACAGCTTGGAGGTGGAAGAAAAGAATAAAGATCTCTATTTCACTTTCTGTTTGAATGGGTGAATTTATGAGAATAAATAGGAGCGAGCCCCAAGATCTCATTCTAAATTCAAGCCTCTTTCAGAGGACTGAGAAATTCTGGCTTTTTCACCAGCCTTTATGCCTTGTGGGTTTAGAATACCAAAACATCCTGAGGTAATTTTTACATGTGATTTCTGGGCCAACCAGAAACAGGATGTGCTGATTTCTTGAAGCTTTCAGCTTGGTTTCCAGACCCCAGAGCTTTAGGGGGGCAGCTGAGATTTGGGGTGCTTCTCAAACCTTTAAACATTGTCCCATCAAAGCTCTGCAACTTTGCAAGCCCTGGGAGGGAGCTGTCCCCTACCATAACCAACTCTTCAGCCAGAGCACACACCTAGCAGGCCCATGCCATCTCAAGCGACTCTGGATATAGTCCGTTCTAGTCTGCAGTCTCCTCAATAATTTACTATGAGTAACTCTTGAACACTTGTTTACCATGAGTAACTCCTCCTGCATCCTGTGACTTTCTGCACCTGGCTTGAGTGTAGGGCAGCAGGTAGCTTTCTCTTGGCCTTCAGGGTTTCAGTGTAATCAGTCATTAGATGCGTGCTGTCAATCCCAGCCGTCCCAAGGTGTCAAAGCCATCTGGGGGATGCTGCATCATCCCAGATCTCTGACACAATGGAGGCTTATGCTAACTACCATTCGTGGGCCTGGAGTCAGAAGAATCTTATTTCATTTTTTTTAATGCAACAAGGAAAATGAAGACGCAGCCAGTCTCAGTGTAGCAGTGATTTCAAAGGAAAGCTTACAGCTATCATGAAATACCCCTGTAGTAAATCCTTTTAACCTGGGGATTGTATCCCCTTGATATTTATTCTCGAGAGTCGTCCTGATTCATTTCCCCCTGCTCCTTGCCATGGTTTCTGCAGGGACTTGTCTTTGATCAAAGTGATAGACGTCGGCCGGAGGTTCCTGGTGAACCAGGTCCAGGATCACATCCAGAGCAGGATTGTCTATTACCTAATGAACATCCACGTCCAGCCCCGCACCATTTACCTGTGTCGACACGGCGAGAGTGAATTCAACCTCAAAGGGAAGATTGGAGGCGACTCAGGACTCTCCAATAGGGGCAAGAAGGTAAAGGAACAATATATTTGGGAAGGTGGGAGCAAATCCCTGGTTGTGTAATATGCTGTGTATGGGACAAGATGCATCTCTGATGCCACCTTATATACTTAGTGTTGGCCTGGTTGTGTCTTCCGAATTGGCAACGCTTCAGTGCAATGCTGGCACCGAAATGAGCTCTGAAATTAGGGTAAAGCAGGACCATCCGGAAGCCCAGGGGAGGGGAAGATCAGTAACCCCCCTCTTTGTTTTTTATCTCCTTTAGTTTGCCAGTGCATTGAACAAATTTGTCGAGGATCAGAACCTGAAGGACCTCAAGGTCTGGACCAGCCAACTCAAGAGGACAATCCAAACGGCGGAAGCCCTCAAGCTGCCCTACGAACAGTGGAAGGCGCTCAACGAAATCGATGCTGTAAGCTGGAGTTCTCGTGGCTGAATCTCGCTGTCTGGGTTAGCAGAGCGGTGAGGGCCTCGACCTTCGCCCTCTGCCCAAATGTCACAGCGGAGGCTAGGTTTGCCCACTCCAACACGCTGTGACTTGGCCAAGCTCGGCTGGTTTTGTTCAGGAGATGCCTGGAGCTGTAATAGAGAGCGTGGAGAGAGGGGGGCCGAGACTGAGATGCCGTGGCAGTGCTGAGCTGGGGAAGCTGACTCAGTCCCTAGCTCTGACGGCCAGTGCGGACGTTGAACTTTCACAAGCAGAGAGGTTGAATCTTTCCAGAAATGGAAGGAGGTAGGAAGAGACAATGTTGTTTCCCAGCCTAGTTTTGGTAGCGAGTGTGATGCCGAGTTAGGTGAGCAGAGGTACTTGGGGGTGAGCACAGCACAGCTTCCCCTTCTCTGCATCTGGCTTGGCTCTCGGTTATATGGAAGCTGCCAAGGAGCTCGTTAACTTTTGTCTCGAACCTACTGGATTAAAATTGCGGACACCCAGGGCCTCTGCCTGGCTGAATTCTTAGAGGGTCAAGTGCAGCTTATTCTCTTTGTGCAGGAGAAGGATTTGCCATAAGGCTGCCTGGTACCTACATTGGTTGGCACCTGCAGCTCTGTTGTCTGGAGCCCAGTAAGTAACCTGGGGGATGTCTTATTCCCGCAGGGTGTATGCGAAGAGATGACTTACGAAGAGATCAAGGAGCAGCATCCGGATGAATTTGCTTTACGCGATCAGGACAAGTACTATTACCGCTACCCTTCTGGAGAGGTATGTCTGCAGGGAAACCGTCTGGGATGTGACTGGTCTAAAATGCCAATACTTTCCTGTCATAGCCATGTACCCTTCTGCACTACATGCAGCCTAGAGGGCAGAAGAGGAATGGGTTAATCTAGGATCTCTGAGTACCCTGAGTCAAAGCAGTAATTAGAGATGAGTACTGACCCCTTTGGGGTCTTGTGAAATTATTATGGGCTGGTTCTGATACCTTTAGTCAAGTTGATGGATGGTCCCATTGACTTCACCAACAGCACTGGAAGCATAAGGTGCTGCTTACCCTTGAGTAAAGGTGTCAGAATCTGGCCCTATATTTAATGTCATTCCAAAGAAGTTCTTTTTACTCCCTGGCCCTAAGGTACTCTCCTGCAGCTGGTGGTAGCATCTCTCCAGCGCTCCCCTCTGGTTTCGGGAGTGAGCTGATGGTACAGTTTTGGAGGGTGATGCAGTGATGTGTTCGTTGACTTGGGAGTTCAGTTCAGTGCAATGAGATAAAGACAAAGATGTACGAGGAGTATCCACAAGGTCCTGGAAAAATATAGGCTTGTGGATTTCATAGGTAAGGAATATCTCAAACGGGGTTGGAATAGTGATGTGCCCTAATATTGACTGTAGATGTTAAAATTCCCACCACACACCACGGGTGTTTCAGTGCTCCAGGCCTGCAGCGTTTATGGATCTTGTAGAAAAACAAGTTTCTGAAACATAGATATTCATTAGCCTCAAAAACTCCATGTAGCTTAATAAACTCTCTGCAGCTTTCCAGTGCAAACCGGAAAGCAGAATTGTGTCTCTTGCTGAGGTTCTTTCTCCTCCCAAGACCAGAGCAGCGAAGTGACTTCAGGTTTAGTGTTCTGTCATGAGATGTGGAGTGTTCTTTTTAGAAAATGGCTGAAATCACTTTGAAGGGGTTGATAGTGGGCCATAGGCCTTGTGCCGCAAGATCACCAGTTCAAATCCATGTTACTAGTGACTAAAAGTCAATTCCTAAGTGGGTAGATGGCAAACGCAGTTGGCACCCTTGCTGGCGGTCTCTGCAGAGAAGCCAGGGGCCAGATGTTCCACTGAGGCATGTTCCATCCTGAGAGGGTGGTCCCTGTAGTTCAGAGTTAAGACAGGTTGACAGCGTGGGGGATCTCGCACTGTCTCTGCCTCCTGTACTTGGACTAGGTGGAAAACCTTGGTCTGTAGGGCTGCTTGATCTGGAACCTTTCAGCAACGCTAAACTCATTTGGGAGGGAGAGATGTCCGTGTTTCAGAACAGATCTGCATATGCAGAAGGGCACAAACTCCAGGCAAACTCACTGGCATTGTGGAAAGATTTGGTGGCTCTCAGATGGTGGCAGTGATTCTTCTGTGTAGTCGGAGAGGAGGGTTGTGAATATACATCCAGTTTAAAAGAATCCAGTAGGAGACGGAAACTCCTCTTATTACAGACCCCATGGAAAGCATCATTTCAAGTGTTCCAGCTGCTTTTATCCTATAACTCATGGATACAGCTCCAAACTCAGGGTGCTTTGGGGGTTGCATTTGTTTTAAAACAAAAACTCAGTAGATGAACCAAAACTATGGCTTTGCCTGTGACTCCTTGTAACTCCTCTCTGTGCTCTGTGAATTTATCTCCTGCTCTTTTCATTTTGCAGTCATACCAAGATCTGGTGCAGCGCCTGGAGCCAGTCATCATGGAGCTGGAGAGGCAGGAGAACGTCCTTGTGATCTGTCACCAGGCTGTGATGCGCTGCCTTCTGGCTTATTTCCTAGACAAGAGCGCGGGTATGTGATGACCCACCCTGGCAGTCTGAACAGGAGGCAGTCGGGTCCCACGTTGTTTTCTGGCTGTTCTGTGTTGGAATACAAGGAGAGGGCAGATGAGGATATTTTACAGAAGCTCAGAGAGAAAGGCACTCCCTACACTCACTCATATCCAAGGAGCTCTCGGATGGTCTTGGGATTGTTACGTGGTGCACATAGTTCTGTCTGCAGGGACTGGGCATGACACTCGCATTGCACCAGCCTGAGTCCCTGCTGTATCATGAGGCGGGCTAGTCCCTGGGAGAGTGCAGCTCCATTCACATGCTGCTGGTCCCTGCTCCAGCTTCTGGGCTCCTGCAGTGTTGTTCCTCTTACCGTATACTGGAACTGTGGCACCTCAAAGCGACCTCCAAGGCGGGACTGAGGGGTTCCCCGAATTGCTGAGGAGGGGGCTTTCAGCCTCCCAGTCTGATCCTGTTGCTGAAGTGGGAGATGGGACTTGACCTGTGAATTTTGTAACTGGCCTGGGCTGTTGGGCTGGCGGTAGAGTGGAGCCCTGGGTGGACGCTTGTTTTGCCTGAGCTTCAGGGCGCCGAGGCAGCGTATTCAGTTGTGCGCGGGGAAGGTAGCTCCCACCAGCCTCTCCAGCCGGGGTAGGGTCAGTCTGTACATATGCAAACCCTCGACTCCTTGCAGAACGGATTCTGCCGCCTGTGCTATCACTAACTCTCCCCCCCCCCCCTTTGTTTGCTGTTCCTGCAGCTGAAATGCCCTACCTGAAATGTCCCCTTCACACGGTGCTGAAGCTGACACCTGTGGCCTATGGTAAGTGGGACATTTTTCCTTGACCCGGTGGCTAGGTGGTTTGGGTGCAGTGTTCGCTGATTGGTACATCTTGGTTCAGGATAGATTGTAGGCTCTTTTGGGAGGACAGGAGCTCTCTTCCTGTGTGTTTTGTACACGGTCTGGGCCAGTGGGTCCCTGATCCTGAGGGGGTCTTTGGGCTCTACCAGCATACAAATACTGCACTAGTAATGAGAAACCGTGAATTGCTGACCGTCTCTTTCTCTCTCTGTTGACTCGCTTCTCGCTGCAGGTTGCCGAGTTGAGTCCATCTGTCTGAACGTTGAAGCAGTGAACACCCACAGGGACCAGACAGAGGTGAGTGGTGCTTTGCTTCAGATCGGTCAGTTGATCGCTCGCCTTCCTCCTAGGCAACAAGGACTTCCAGAGGGACGAAGGGGTGGGGGATCGCTGGGCTGGGCACCTGTGCTGGGAAGAGCCATTTGAGAACAGGCTTCAGGAGTTGCAGGCCAATGAAGAGGCTTCAGAAATTAAAGACCCTGACCCCCAACCTAGGCACCTTCCCTAATTCTAGGGACCTGATCCAAATCCAAAACAGAAGTCAATGGACAGACTCTCATTGGGCTTTGGATCAGGCTCTATGAAAGCCAATGAGCCTAGACTGATGAAGAGGAGGCAGGGATGACGTCTGCAATTCCGTCGTCAGGGACAGATTGACCAAGTCACCTGCCTTGTTAAGCAGAAGTGGTGGATGCATTGTACGCTTGTGGGAAGACTACAGGAGAGGGAAGAAAGTCTCCTTTGGGGAGTGAGATTAATGTGCTGTGGTGTCACAGCTGGTGCTGTGGGCTTATAAACTAAGCAGGTTTAAGCCTGGCCAGTACTTGGATGGGAGACCTCCAGGGAGCTTCCACTGTGTTGGCATTGAAGGCATGTGCTAGCATGGCATTGGGGAGTGCTGTGCTGTGCTGTGCTGATGGAGCCAGTTGTCCCCCTTCATATGGCTCTTTCTTCTTCACTTCCTATCCTAAATTGCACGTAGTGTTGCCAGATGTCAGCTTTCCATGCCTAGAGGTGGTGGCATAGTCAGCAATGGGTGAAGCAATTCCTGAATGGGTAGCGTATATGAAGAGTTTTTTCATCCTTTGACAGCTACTGTCTTTTAGCAATGGGCTCTGCAGAAATAACAAGATCTAGGCTGTGGTGATAAAATTAAGCTAGACAAGGGCAAAGTGCTCTGGTTATTCTGCTCCTATATTGCATGGGTAGTGGTCGCTCCCTGTTTCACACTAGAATTGCGGACAGTTCCAGGAAGTGGAGTGTCCCATAGGTAAGCACAAGCCCTTTGCAGTGAAACTTCACAGGCTACTCTCTCTAATTGCTGAATTGCTTTGATTGGCTAGACTCTCTCTCTCCTGTGCTTCTTGCTTTTGTGCTTCCTCTTGTCTACCTGCTTGGGTCAGAGGGTAAGATCTTAAAAAGGAGACAAAAGAACCTTTCTGTTCTAGTCAACCATCACTGCAAGTCATGGCCTTTTCTGTGCAGAAAGGGTTGAATTCAATTCAGCACGTAGGGGTTTTTTTGGAAGGTCTCTCCAGACTTCTGATTGTTATGTTGCAGTTGGCGATCAGGAACATTAATTCATCAAACATGCAGCATGTATGTAGATTTTTGGGGAGGGGGGGAAAGAGAGGAGAATTTAAAATTGCTTTTTGCTTTTTTTTTTCCCCCTCATAACTATCGCCTTCTTCCTTTTTGTCTTTGTCTTGCTCTAATTTAGGAAGCAAAGAAGGGACCTAACCCGCTCATGAGACGTAATAGCGTTACCCCTCTAGCGAGCCCAGAGCCCACCAAAAAACCTCGCATCAACAGTTTTGACGAGCATGTGGCTTCTTCTTCTGCCGCCCTGCCAGTCTGTATGCCCCAAGAGGTGCCCACACAGCTGCCTGGACAAGTTAGTTAAATTCTTCTTCTCTTTATTGTTGGTCTCTTCTTGTCGCTTCTTAACCTAGGGTACAGCCTTTGATTATTTGAATTATGCTGCTGTCTCCGAGCTAAACTTAGATACAGTTTACCGCCAGCGCCCTCCCTTCCATTAACAACACCTACATTAAATAGCTGTTCAATCTCTTGCTTCTTGAGACCCTTAGAAGCCCAGGGAAATCCAAATTCAGACTGGACTTGGCAACCGTGTTGTTGAAATGTAATATTTCTCTCTAGCCCCATTCACGTGTCTTTGAACATCAGCTACTATGCAACCTTCTAAACAGGTGCATGGTGCTGGGTTGCCTACTCCCATTCCAGACGATTCATTGGTATCTCCTCTCCTTCCTCCTCTGGGATCTAGCAGTCCCTTATTAGATTGGAGTTGAGTTCTAGATGCTGCAATACGGGAATAATTCTTGACATTATCTGAATAATGACCTCTTAGGAGCCTATACCCTTGCCGTACCAGCTTCCCTTCCCCTCGCTATACCAAAAAACCCAGCCTAACTAGAGGCAGGGCAATAGAACAGCCTTATCGAACAGCAGCCTTAATGACTAGCTGCCATGGGGCTGATAAACTGGCTTTAGCTATATTGGCCACGACTTGATTCGCAGCCTGGCAGGAGCTGTCTGCTCCGTGTGGCTGCATCAATCCCAGGGGGACTCACGGGCTTTCTTGTTCTGCTCATTATAGAGAGAGTGAGCTCCTCCAGGGACACTGCTCAGTGCTTACTTCTCCCCCAACTTGCTTGTCTGATATTTCATATAGTAGCAAAACTCCTTCCTCCGGGTCAGTTGCCTCCCAGTTAAGGATCTGGGGTGCTGGCTACACAGGCTCTTGTAAAAGTGACCTGGGGGAAGGGGGTCCATTCAGACCTTAGAAGCAACTTTGGTTATAGACACTCCATGCTCCCATTAGGTGCTAATAAGAGCCTGCTGCCTGGCCTGTCTGCTTTCCCTGTGCCCTATGGTCCATGTTACTTTCCTCTTGCCCTCTCCATTGCCTTGTATGCCAGTCCCGAATGGAGCTTTAGGAGACATGGCGTGTTCACACTCTGCCGGGCTGGGATGAATTGCTGCAGGTTCTGGTTGGCGGCTCCTTTGCATTAACATCTAGTTCTCGGTTCGCACTAACGGGGATGTGTAAGATGATTTCAGATGACTCCCTTCCTGCGTGCGCCCTGTTACTGACACTTCTCTTTCCATTCTCTCTCTGTCTCCTTGCAGCCTTTACTAGGGAAGGCGTGTCTGTAAGTATCTTCTTGTGAGTTTTTTTCCTTTCCTTTCTGTAAACGGCTATCTCGTTTGGTGTTGCTGCTGTGAAACTAGACTGACTTCTGGGTTTTAATTCTGCGGCTCCAGAATCTTCCTTCTTGAGTGGGGAATTTGTGCGTCTTTAGGGGAGGGAGATGAGGCCATCAGTGTATTTCAGGCGTCTGAGCCTCCCCAATCCCTCTTCTGTTGGGAAGGGAAGCCATCTGTAGCGTGTCCCCACCCTCTAGTCCCCCTGCCTGCTCCCTTTCCAACCATTTGATCAAGGACGTTAGAATCTGTTACGGTTTCTCATCCCTGCTTGTATCCTCTGATCTGGTTTGTCCTTTCTTCGTGACTGGGTTCTGACTTGGCTTCCTGCTAGCAGTGACACTCCCACTTCAGGAGATGATTTATCCATGGATGGCATAGCATCATCTAACTAGAAGGAGGAGAGGGGCTGCTTTTGGCACAGCGTTCAACCTCCACCCCCAACCCTTGTCTAGTTAGTGCTCCTCCCTCCTGGCCAGCGGTGAGCTTGTATCCCTGGCTCCTGGAGAGGTTTTCAAACGACACTTTTTCCACCTCTTTAGAATGCAACAAGTGGGAGATTGCACCCAAACGAGCTTCCTGGGGAGGGTCCTACTTCACGTTCCCCCTAAAAGGATTTCATCTCCCGTCTTAAGGGAGGCTGTTTAGACTTGGGCTGAGCCTGTCGGGTCATGGTATCCATCTACCTGCAATCCTGTGGGATTGAAGGCTTCTTGGGAACAGTGTATCCACATTGGCCTGGGGATAGTGGACAGTAAAGTAGACACATCCTTGGTGCGATGGCCAAGACTATGATTCTTGCCATTGTCATACATGAGTTCTGAATGAATGCCCCTAACTCCTGCTGCTTTTAAATGCCACACTGTGCTGGATGATTCTCCAGTCTCCTCTTCATGCATCGTGGGCTTCCTACAGATCAGCTGCAGAATAACAGAACGTTAGTTCAAGGGAGCCTACCTGGCCCCTGCTGGTATTCTGGAGTCTGCCAGGGAACAGATACAATGTAATGGTGAGAAGGCATCAGCTCATCATCTTACGCACTGTCCAGATCAGCCTGAGTCAGAGTTAACGTGCGTCTCTGTCCTTGGTTATTTCGAAGATGCTGGGATTTGCTGTTACCTAAAATGAGCTGTAGCAGAGGCAGAATTCAGTTACACTTGAACGCAGCAGCTGGAACGCACTCATTAAGTCTTATCTTCTCCCTCTCATCTTGCGATAGTCTAGCCGCAATATCCAATCTAACAGCCTCTGTGTTATTGGGAAAGGGAATGGGTCAGATTAGCAAGCCTGGGCATGACATTATGCAGTCGCTCGCTAAAGATTCTTGACTGTGGGGAGCTGAGCTCTTCTACGTGAAAGGACAAATGTAGATTGTCTTGATTTGTGGTGTTGATTTGTTTGGCATGGCATGCACGGCTGCTTTTTCCTTTCCTTACTGCTTATTTGGTTGCTTCTTAGTATTGTCCACATTGTAATCAAAAAGTACCGAGCATCTTGATGCTGACTGTGCCACTGAAAACGCTCCCTCGGAAGCCGAGATTCCAAACCTTTTTGGGACTGCAATCTCAGCTTGCCAGACCAGCCGATGCTCCTGACTAGTGCTCTCCAAATTCTAGCTGCAGTTGCAAGACTAAAGCTTAGGGCATTCTGGCTTGGACCCTGCCTAGCTGACTGGCTTAGTTCATTTCAGGTAGGGAAGAGGAACCTAAGACACTAGGGCCAAATTCAGAGATGAGGTGTAACTTGCATATTCTTCCAGTCTCCTGACTGTGTGTGTTATCCCGTCTTAGACAGATGGGTAGCATCGTACACTCTTCTCCACAACCCAAATCTCTGTGGACATGCAAGTGAACTCCTGAGCAGCTAGAAGAGAGGGCAACTTGCACCAACCATAGTCAACCCCGACTTTTACCCCTGTTTGGGGTTATCTGTTATGCTAACATACACTCCCTTACTCATTGGTATGAGTAGGTCTATGGCGGCCTTGAGGGCAGGTCCTCAGCCGGTGTAAATCTGTCGTAACGCTATTGAAGTCACTGGAACTCTGACCATTTACACAAGCTGAGATCTCCGGATAATTAATGTCCCGTCCCTCTGATTCTAGCTTCCAGAACCTGAAGCATCAGTGGCTGGGAAACACCATCCTCATATGGATTGGATTTTTTGTTGTTAATGGGATTGTCTACAATATAGCGGGGAATCTAGAAAGCAGGCAAGAAATAAAGATCAGAGACCAGCAGCCTAGTACCTTT
This sequence comes from Emydura macquarii macquarii, assembly GCF_026122565.2. NCBI lineage: Eukaryota > Metazoa > Chordata > Testudines > Chelidae > Emydura > Emydura macquarii. Next base: position 4,250,325 of record NW_027133607.1, on the reverse strand, counting down.
GCTGGGAAGAGACCATAGCAAGTGCACATCAGTGCTTAGATCCTACACTGGAAAGCAAGCGGGAAGGATAGCTGTTGCCTTTTGACTATAATGGGGTGTGTGTGTGTGTGTGTGTGTGTGGTTTTTTTTATTTGTTTTGATCCTAAATGCACTTTTATTAAATCAAATTTAAAGTCTCTTCCCCTCCTTTCCCCTTCTCTCTTTCCCCTTCACTTTTCATGCTTAAAGACGAACTGTGTATCACTTCCTTAAAGTTTTCTCTTTACTAATATTTCCAAGGTAAATGGTTCAGTGCATGCTCTGGCTCCCCTAACCTGACCCTGTCTCTTTAGGTAGCAGTGAGAGCATCTCAACCCACTTCTGCATCTTGGTCCATACAATAAACTCAGCCAGGACGGAGATTTCTGTTGAGAAACTGGTTTCTTCCCCCCTTTTCCCATCCCTGTGACATTGTGATTTGGAAAACCTGCCAGTCGCAACAAACCTTCAGATCCCACCTCTGCTGGGGCTGCTCAGAATTTGATGCCCTCTGCTGTGGTCTCACCTTGCATTGTGACTAGCGTGTGTTTAGCTGTTAGAGCTGCATCTTTTTCACCTCTTTGGCATGGATTAGAAAGGTCTTTTCTAGTGGACCTTGGCATTTACTGGACGTCTTTGCAGCAGCGGTTCTGCAGAGCTACAGCTGAGGTCCATAGCCTCTAGCCATAGTGTCTAGACTTCAGCAGCAGTGGAAGACTTTAGTGCTTTTTAAAGACCGTATTGGGACAAGTGAAAAGTCTGGAGATCTCAATCTGTAGGCCACAGATAGGCAGGCTATGGGAAGCCGAGCTCCCTTGCTCAGATGGACCAGCCAGTGCGTGCATGTCTCATTCAGCGCAGCACTTAGCATAGGTTTGCTGACATGAGAACTGGAAGTTCAGTTTTACTAGTGCAAATTACTCAGAGCTCAAAAATGTGCTAGGAGGTCTGCAGAAACCAAGGGAGACCCAGGGCCTGAGTCGCCACTCCGTTATGCCTGTGTATTCGCTTATGCCTGTGCAAAGTGGACTGATCTGGTAGCATTTCACCTCCGCGCTGCACGGGTGCGTGGGCATTGTCTGTCTGACCTGCCTCCCTAACTGAGGCTTTCACAGTGTTCCTTATAACGATTCTTGTTAGCCTTCCCCACTCCATGCCCCATCTGCATGGACTGGATGCTGCTTGTCTCTTGCTGTTTGATTTCCGAGTTACGGGGCAAATCCAACTGTTGCTTTGTTTCTTTCTTTGCAAGAACATGAACAACTCCCAGAAGCAATCCTGATTTCTTCGGGGCCGTTGGAAGCCTACAGATGACACCGACTTCATTCCATCGTCATTTCTGAAGCTTGCTTGTATCGTACTCCTCCGTTCGACTCGAGGTCGACCTTTGGCTGCTTCTACCATAGCTGTTCATCTGCAGACTGGCCTGTTTTGAGTGGGGGAGAAGGAGAGAGAGAGAGAGAGAAGAGCTCATCAACCTGGAAAAAATGGATTTAAACAACAAATTCTTAGGCCATCTCTTTTTTGTGTCCTCTTGGCTGTTCGGTATATCATAGCAAGCTGTAAAGTGCTTCTAGTGCACTGAATTTCTGGACTTCATTTTTGTTTGTAAGCGACGTGATCTAGCAAGGATGGCTGGTACTGCCCCATCTTCCAGTTTGTGTGTATATATGTGGAGGATGCAGGGTTAACAGAGACATACAAAAGGGGAGGGGTGCCTTTCGCTCCTCCGTGCACCGGGCTGCACTCCTTATTGGTACCAGCGACGGTCTGTGACACGCACGCATCCAGTCACTTGGTACTTCACCTGACGGAGAAGCAATTGTGTGACATTCTGGGCTGTTGAAGAAGAACTGTACTGCTGGTATTAAGAAAACAACTATTCTGTGTATCTGTGAGTATCCGAGGGAGCTGCAGAGTATGTACATCTGCTTCTGGAAGAAATGTAAACTGCCTTTCGCCTAGACGCTGGCTTAGTGGTTTGAGACACTTGCTGACTTGACGTGTCAGAGGGGCTTGTGTTGGGGGGAAGCCCCCCCTCCCCCACCCCGTTGTTGTTTTGATGGGGGTGGGGAGAAGCACAGGCCTATGTGATCCAAGAGGCACACGCTGTATTTATATTTCCTTTGTAATTAAACTCCCCACCCTCCACTTCCTCAAGGTTGTTGCCCTGCACTTGAACAGGGTTTCTAAAGTAGGTTGAACATGCTAGGGTAGATGCGTTTTGCAGCCGCGCCCTCTTGGCGACACATGGAGGTCTGTCGTGTGTGTGTGTGTGTGTGTGTGTGTGTGTGTGTGTGTGTGTGTGTGTGTGTGTGTGTGTGTGTGTGTGTGTGTGTGTGTGTGTGTGTGTGTGTGTGTGTGTGGAAAAAGCCACAATCAGAGTCATTTAAACAATAGTTTCTTTTTATAAACCGCTTGTTTTGCACTTTACGTGTGGCAGGAGTGTGACTCCCCCCCCAAGTCCTGCCTCTTACAGATGAAGCCTAGAAACGTGGATGCTGAACCGTGTGAGATGAAAGATCAAGACGGCAAAGCAGGGGGTAGTTACAGTATTCGCAGTGGGGAGGGGACGGGGGTGGGTGTGAGGTACTAATTTGTAGGAACTGGCCAACTTCCAGTTGTTCTGTGTGTGAGTCCCTTCTCGACCGTCTGTTCTATGCTCCAAGTTAAGGGGTTGAAACCCAAGAATAACCACTACTGTGTCATTTGTGCAGAAGTCTGTGTGTACGCGTGTGCGCTTGCATTATCCTTGTAGGACATTTTCTCCAGCCCTGCCTCACTCCCGAAGTCGGGAGAGGAGGAGATCACTGAAGTCGTCTCTCACTTTTCCTTCACCTGCCAAGCCCTAAATCTTTGCTAGTCCACGTGCTCTCTTTTGACCCCAGCACACGTCCTCCGGTGCGCAAGCGCTGAGCCAAAAAGCAGAGTGGAGTTCAAGCAATACATTATTGTCTTAATGGTTTAAAGCGCAGCTGAATCATATGCTGAAAGGATGTACTGTACAGTCTGTTAGCAAAGCTGGGAGGAGGGTCCTGAACTGTGCTAGGGAGCCCTCCCCTCTCGTTGGTTTTATTTCTTTTTATTTGTTCTCGCGTCAGGTAACGGTTAGTAGGTGAGATTCCCGCAGATGGGAGCAGAAAGGCTCTGTTGAAACGTGGTTACTTCTTTGCTCTGGAAAGGCGAACCGCAGTGCCTTCTGCTTTAGTCTTGCACAGAGAAAACGCTTTGTACATTCGTATGTTTTAAAGCAGCTCCTTGGGGAGGCGTCTAGCGGCTCCCTCAGCTCATATCTGACCATAGAAGATATTTTTATTGGTGACCTGCCAATGTGAGGTTTGTTTATATGCAGCTATTCTCGTACAGATGAAGTGGAAGAACCCTTTTTTTTTTTTTTTTTTTAAATCATTCTAGCTATGATAAATGCAGAGTTCCTTTTTGCCAGCGTGTTTTATGTCTGCCATTTAGTTTCACTCGTTTTAGAGAGACTTAATTTTTAGAGGGTGAGTGACATATCTTTTAAACCACTTCCCGAGGAGTTTCACTTTCTCCCCCTGCGACGGAAAGATAACAGAGCAAACACAAACATTTGGGCTCTTGAGCCATTTGTGTACACACCCAAACTTCAAAACAAACTTCGTCTGCCGTTCTGAAAATAGCTTAATAGTGGTAGGGCCTACAAAAAATAACGTTAATCTGGCTGAAGAGGAGCATGTTTAGTTGAAAGGGAAATGGGTGGGGCAGGGGGGAGAATATCTGCTTCAAACTAATCACCCTATGCAGAGAGGTGGTGGCTTGGGGCGGAGTTAGGTGAGGAAAGGGACTTGCTGGGATTGGTTCTCTGTCATCGTGTTCCCCTGAAACCTGACACTGATACTCCGATTTCTGTAAACAGTGAATATTGGGCATGGGCGGTGCCCTTATAACGCAGGATGGGTGGGGAGAATGGGGCTAATTGAACCACACCAATGACTTTTTGTTTGTTTGTTTTTTGTGATACTTGAATTTTTTTTTTTTTTAATCCTTTTGATTGCAAAGTGCTGTTTATTTATTTAATGTATACTGCAGAGCTTGGAGAGAAGGGTAGGTTTTTGCGGTTTATTTTATTTTGACTTGTGATATGTTATTCGTATTCTGTATATGTGTCTGGAATAATTGCCTGAGATAAAGCTGTGCCAGCTTAAAGAACAGGGTATGCCTTTCAGAAATTTGTATATTTTGCAGTTGCTGGACCAATAAAATACCTTGTTGAAATAGACACTGGGCGTGATCCTTCATTTAGCAATGGCATTCTTCTCATTCATGGTTTCCCTGCTGTGTCTAACGCACCTACAAGCACCCCTTGAATACAAATAATGTTTGGCTTACTGGACATGGATAGAACAACTCCAGGCCTTACAAAACGTGGCCATGATTCTTCAATGAGCTGCACAGGGGACGACCCACACAGCACTTTATTGAGGTTTGTAGGGTTGTACACAAGCACAGGGGTGTTGCCCAGGCAAGCTATGGTGCTGATTGTCACTCTGGGTGTGTCTAAGGTGACCAGATAGCAAGTGTGAAAAATCGGGACAGGTGGTGGGGAGGTAATAGGCACCTATATAAGAAAAAGCCCCAAATCTTGGGACTGTCCCTATAAAATTGGGACATCTGGTCACCCTAGGTATGTCTACACCAAAGAGAAACCCGTGCCAGCCAACTTGAGGCAGGAGGGTCCCAGAGCTCGGCCTCCATCCCAAACCCAGAAGCCTACACAGAAATGAAACCGCTCTGCAAGCCCAAGTGGGCTGGCCTGGGCCCGGGTTTTTTCTTTGCTGTGTAGACACACCCTGAGTCATCGCCACTTCCAGGTGGGAGAGTGGCAGGCCACCAGCATGCTGCTGAATGGTGGAGAGAGTGAACATATCCAGGGGCAAATTCTGCCCAGCTGGAAAACTACTGCGAAATCCTTAGCACGCGCACTGCTCAGAACTTTCAAAGGTGGGTGTCTAAAGTTAGGCAGGAACTAGACACTGGAGGAGAAGTGGTCTGATTTTTAAGACCTTCTAAACATCCGCAACTTCCAGGGAAGTTGAGGGAAGCTACTGATGCACAGCCCCTTTGTAAAGTGGGCCACTTTTATTTAGGGAACAGTGTAATAGAAGCTCCCCATAAAATGAACGGAAGTGGTATTGCTACTAGGAGAGTGCCAGTAGGGTGCTTAGTGCTCTATGAGATAAAAGAATACACAGATCCTGCCCCTAAAAATATCACAGTCTGGATGGACGTCCCCATGCACTGGGAGAGCAGGAAGAAAGTTCAGTCGTGGAACTTTCGTCGTGGAGTACAGTGCATGCCGACTCTGGGTGCAACAGACTCCGAGACCTACTGGGTTTATTTCTCAGTTGAATAACTAGGGCTCGTGGCTTAATGTCCTCAGCCTCTTTAAAGGGGTTCTCACTAAGACCAGTTGCACCCCATGCACTGTAGGTTTTAATGCGGAATGGATCAATAGTTGCCATCAGGGGGTTGAAAGGTGGCTACGGTTTTTGAAATCAAGCCCTCCTTTCTCTTTAACTGCAGACACGGAGCTGGAAGGCGATTTTCCTTGGAGACTGAAAGTCTCTCTGTGCCTTCAGCCAAAACAAAAGATAGCTGGAACACAGTGAGAGTTGTTGGTTGACTCCTCTGCCAGGGCTTTTTTCTGGCTCAGCAGAACAGCAAGTAACTGAAGAATACTTTGTTTCCCCGAGGAGATACCTGCCCAGCTAGGTTCGGTCCTGCTCCCACTGAAGCAAACCTGTTGATTTGAACGGGAGAGGTCCAAGTCCTTAGCTGCTATTACACATGGGTTGAGCAGCCAAGTTCTGGTACAAGCTTGCCCACGGCGTGGGAGCGTCAGGTTGGGCCTTCAGGCAGACAGGAGCCAGCTGCAAAGCTTGGGTGTGGCCACGAAGGTCTCCATCGTCCAGAGGGGTCTGGACCCAGTTGGCTCAGGCTCATTTCTGTGAATGAACCCTTTGGCTGACAAAGCACGGGCCCCTCCGGGCTGGCACCCCCCAGAAATGGGTCACGAGCTGGGCCGGTTCAGAGCCACTCTAATCTCACTCTGTGAGCTGGGCTCAATGGCAACATGTTGATGCTCGGACTGGTTAGTTTAAAGAGCTGAACTTTTGGCGGGCTCTGGATTTTTATAAACCCCTGCTCCACCCCCCCCCCCCCCACACACACACAGAACCCATTTCCACAGGCCTGGATTCAGGCAATCAAAGCTCCTAGGCTCAGCGCAACACAGACCCCCTGTGGCTTTACTCCCGCACATACCCCCCCCACGTGGAGTGGTGGTAGTGGCAGGGCCAGCAGTGGGGGGCGGGGAAGCATCTCTTCATCCACCCAGCAGTGACATCAAGACCCCCTCCTCCCTAAGGGGTAGTAGCAATTAGGGCCCGCTCAGAAGCAGAGGAAACTGCTGGGCTGGGCTGGGCCCGCGCCACTCTTTCCCTGTTGCCAGCATAGACGGCGGGGTTGCTGAGGTCCCCCAGAGAAGTGGCTCTCAGAAATGACACCCAGCTGCTCCGGGCAGCTGACACTTCTCAGCGCGGTTGGCAGGCTGCCTGCAGACTCAGGAAGGCATTGCTGCATCAGTTACACGCAGGTCGTGCTTTCAGTCTTTTCTTTCTACAGCTTGTTGGGGGGGGGAGGGGTAGAAGGGCTAGAATTTTTGTTCTTAATGAAAACTAATTTTTGGTGTAAGCACCTGACGCTCGCAGCCAGGGCTCTAGCCACAGCCCTATAGTTTTTAATGCTTTAATCTAGCCCTCTCTCCCCGCCTCACTGGCTTCCCCAGCCCCCTGGTTTGTGTCACATTTTCTAAGATCCCTTCTGCCCTAGTCTGTGTCCGAGGTGACTGCTTCTCGCTCAGTTTTCACGGGGCAGGCAGGCTGGCAGGGATTAAATCCCAGAATTCATCTTCAACAGAGGGCTCACAAGTCTGTTCTCCATGAATTTTTGTTTGCTTGTTGAGGCCGCCTGTTGCCAGGCCGACGGCCTACACCAATTCTTCTGGGAGGCAGGTGACGTGTCTGTCCCCTGCTCCCAACCGTACGTCTGTAGCAACAGTGTCCAGAACCTCATTGCAGGAGCCTACTTCTGCAACGCTAAATGATGCAGCTTGCTCTAGGGACAAGCCGGCCCAGCATACACTGCTGCAGAACATAATCTTCCACGGCAGAGCCCCAGAGGGCACTGAGCCATTTAAAGCTCCTCAACCAGGGTAAACTGAAGTCAGTGGAGCTAGGTGGATTCACACAAACAGGCTCTGGGCCCCCATTTCTGCTGCAGAACTCAGGGCCACTAGGCCTCATACCCAGCCCCGCCCCTCCTCCTCCCCCCAAAACCAGTGCAAGGAGCCAGCAGGCCTGTCAGTCATCTGCTGAAGAAGCAGAAGGGTGCGGGTTGGAGGCTAGACAGCAGCTTGTGACACTGGGGAGGGGTGGAGGTGGAGAATCAGCCTAGTGAAAGTCATGAAAAAGCAGTTTACTGGTTACCCCTGAAGAGGAAAGCCCACTGTGTCCTCTGCAGGAGGGTCCACAGCCAGGTAGGGGGTGCCAGGGCAGCTCTGGGGCATGGGAAGTGGTGGGGGGGGGCTCCTCCAACGTTAACCCTGAACCTCGCGCAGTCATTCATGGTCACGTGCCGCGGTGGTCCAGGTGGCGTTTACAAGCCAGACATAGTTTCTATAATCACCACAAGTCTCAGCCAGAGGGTGGATTAGTCCACCGGGAAAACTCTCGTGCATGGGTATAGTACACTGCAAAAGCACGGCCATGTGCTCTGTTCCTTAGAGGAATGCTGTTAAGATCAGCAGCGCTGCCCTGGATTTACCTTGGTGTAATGGAGAGCAAAATCCGCCTCAAGTGATAAACACCTTGGGCCAGATTGTCAGCTGGTGTCAATCAATGTAGAGCCATTGAGGTTAATGAAGCGACACCAGTTTTCACCAGCTGAGGTGCTGGCCTCTTGCATAGAAATCTCAACGGGCCCAAAGACCAAACTCCCCAGTAGACAACAGCCCTGGCAGAGACGGGTTGGCAGGGAATTTGCACCTGTTACCAAACAGGACCGTGGTCTCCAGCCTGGGGCAACAAAGGCTTTCAGTGTCACTGTCCGAAATACGAAATGGTTAAAGGCAGATGTAGACCTAACTGTCGAGCTCCAGTATCTGAGGGGGACCGTCCTGAAAGAAAATCTCGCTCCGCAGCGTTACCCAAAGCTAATAATAACCATTAGCCATAACACGCTGCCTCCCCTGTTTACCAGACAAGCAGGAGCTGTTCAGAAAGTCCCGATAGCACTGGCCTTGCTCCTGTTACCAAGATAAGACGCTTGCTTGCATAAGCATAACTTGGAGCGGGGTATTTTCAAGGCTAGCAGGAAATGTCTGCTGCCCTGAAAGCTCTAGTCCAGTGTCTCTCAACCTTTCCAGAGTATTGTACCCCTTTCAGGAGTCTGCTTTGTCTTGTGTACTCCAAGTTTCACCTCAAACGATTTGCTTACAAAAATCAGACTACAAAAGTGTTACAGCACACTGTTACTGGAAAAGTGCTTACTTCATCGTTTCCCCATATAAATCGATTAGAATATAAATATTGTATTTATGTTTCAGTGTATAACATATGGAGCAGTATAAACAAGTTTTGTCTATGAAATTTTAGTTTGTACTGACTTCACTAGTGTTTTTCATGTAGCCTGTTGTAAAACTAGGCAAATAGCTAGATGAGTTGGTGTAACCCCCCCCACCCAAGACCTTTGTGTACCACAGGGTATGCGTACCCCTGGTTGAGAAACACTGCTCTAGTCCATCAGTATCCGTGTTACACTTGTCACTACCCATCATGCATGTTAAGGGCCGTGAGGCATGTGGAAGCATCTACACTCAATTTCTGACATTGCCAGTGGGATTAGGCCCAGCGCATAAGGAAGTCACCATAGACAAGTCTATGTGTTAACCCCATGGTGGCTGGAGAGTGCAGTACCAGACAGGGATCTAATTCTTCTAGTGGAGGTTACAAACCAGAGGTGATACATTGGGGGTGGAGGGGAGACATGGGATCATGTCCCTCCGCGATTTCCTCCTTGGCTTGAACTGAGCATGCTCAGTAACACCGCCGCAGCTAGCAGCCCCCACTCTGCTCCCCCCCCCCCCCCCCCCCATTGGCAGGCACGGGTCATCTCTGATACAAATCCTGTTGGCAATGGAGCCACTCATATACTGGGGAAGGAGCGTAGAGCCGCGATGGTGTATCTAGTATGCGATGCATCCTATGGGTAAAAAAGACGGATTCTGATATTTGCATGCTACAGTGAGGGGTGCAGGAGATGGTTCTCTAGGCTTGGTTTAAAGGGTCTAGTCCTTGCTCACGGCTATACCAGGCAGGATCCTTACCCGTGATATAAAACAGACTGCACAGAAGCTATTGCAGCCGAGTGTCACTCCCCCTTGGGAGGCTTCTCCGTCTCTTACAGACTCCTCCTGCATCCTTTTTTCTGTTGCATTAGTCCCACCACCTAAAGGTCGAGCATTTCAGCTGCCATAAGTGGGAGGAGAGGCCTCAGTATGAGATTCACAAAGGTAATTAGGCACCTAACTCCCATCGATTTCAATGGGCATTAGGTGCCTCAAAGCCCTCTGTGAATTCCACCCCTGGGACCTGTCATGGCTGCTCTCTCTCTCTCTCTGCAGCTGGGCGGGCTCCAGGATACTCTCTGGTAAGCTCTCCTGCGTGGTCTCCAGTGTCTGCTTGACAAGCGCTCCAGCATTGGCTCTTGTTTCCAGGGCCAGCCCTGCCCATTAGCTCGCTGCCTCCAATGTTGGCAGGAAGTGGAAGGGAGGCGAGCACAAGGTGCTGGAATGAAGAACGTGGCAGTACTGTTGAGGTCCTCGCCCATCTCTACTCAGAACAGCCATCTCAAAAGAGACCTTTTCCGAAGGTGCTTTGGTCTGCCCTCAGCTGCTGCACACAGAGCACAAGTGTGTTTACAGAACATCCAACCCCTGCACCCAGTTTGCGTCTTTGTGTGGTACGTTTTGTACCTTTGCAAAGAGGAAATGTTCCTCCAGGCAGGGCAGCTTTAAAGGTTACTCCTGACAGGAGGCTCATTTCTCTTGCTCTTACTGTCTAATCCTCGCCCTTTCACCAGCCTCTGCTGTCTGTTCCAGCAGTAGCAAAGATACAGAACTTGTGGGGGGGGCCACTAAAAAAGAACTCCCAGCTGACTCCATTCTGAAAGGCGTCAGGGCAATTAGCGTGACATTTGTATAATGCGGGAAAGGATTCAATCAAAGGAGTAAATCTTTATGGTACAACAAGAGACCCCTCCGGCAGCACTGAAGAAAAGACGACTAAGGAGGGACCTGTTAACAGTTTTCAAATACGTTAAGGGCCATTATAAAAAGGATGGTGATCAATTGTTCTCCATGTCCACTGATGCTAGAACAAGAAAACAGAACAAGAGGTAATGGGCTGAATCTGCAGCAAGGGAGATTTAGGTTTTAGGGGAAAAAAATTTAACTACGAGGATACTTGAATAGACTTCCAAGAGAGGTTGTGGAATGAAAGCCCTCACTAGCGATTTTTAAAGAATAGGGGAGACAAGCAGCTGTCAGGGATACCTGGTCCTGTCTCAGTGCAGGGGGCTGGACTAGATGACCTCTTGTGGTCCTGTCCAGCCCAACATTTCTAGCTTCTATGCACCTCTCGGCTAATGGCCTCGGACAAGTTTTTGGGGCTTGGCTTCTGTTACAATGAAAAAAGATCAACTTGGCTAAATATTTTTGGCTAGTAAAGGGGCAAAAAAAAATCAGCCCTCAATGTGGCCATTACCATCAGTGTGGTTTCTGCAGCTCAGTGCATGGATGAGCGAGTCCATCTCTGCTATGCACCTCTGGTGAGATGGTGCTTGGCATATGGCTTTCAGTCCTGGCCACCCAAATGCCAGCAAGATATAGACAAATAGGAGGGTGTGATTTGAGCTTCAGCCAAAAATATTGAGGCGTTGAAGGGATTGATTTGAGGGACGAGCAAAAAGTGCTCCAGAAGATGGATAGCACTTAGCTAAGCATCTCACTAGAATGGGCTGTGATTAAACAAGCAGCAATTTCCAGTCACACCTGGTGTTTTAACCACACAAAGTTCAGGACTGATTTGATCTTAGGTTTTACAGAGATTGAGGCCCAGCCACAAAATCCAGATCCAAGTTTAGATCCCAGATGAGATGCCTCCACCAACTTCAGGGCCAAGGTGTTGAGATCCAGAGTGTGTTTGTGGTGGTGTTTGTGTTATAAACACAAAGGCAGCAAGGTGTTATTTAGGGTGCTCCAAGGGGCCATAACTAGAAATTAAGAAAAGGAAAATTTGTTATTATTTGTATAGTGGCAGCACCGAGCATCCATAGTCATGGACTGGGACCCCATAGTGCTAGGTGCTGAACAAAAAACAGTCCATGCCCCAAGGAGCTTACAATCGAAGCGTAAGGCAAGCAACAACAAATGGATACAGACAGACAGACTGGAGAGCTCTGGGAAAGGCTGAATAGCAAGAAAAAACTCTCCTGGTATGAGATCTCCTATACCAGTGATCCGCGGACCACCTATGGGTCTGCATACTATGTCTAAGGGGTCCGCAAAAGGTTGTCATTACCCTAGAACAATGGTTTTCAACCTGTGGACCCCCTGGGAGTCTGCAGACTATGTGTAAAATTCCCAAAGGGGTCCACACCTCCATTCAAAAAATGGTAGGAGTCTGCAAATGAAAAAAAGTTGAAAACCACCATCTTAGACTGTAAAACAGCCTCCCACAGGAGTGGTTGAAGAGCTATGAGTTTTGGACATTTAAAGCTAGGTTTGACAACGCCATGGAACATTAACTGAAGGCACAATCTTGCATTGGCCCAACGGGATGGAAAATCTAGTAGGTCTTTTCCCAGTCGCTAATTTTTATGATCCTTTGCAAAGGAATGGGCCCTGGAAGAGCCTTGTAAAGATAATCCGCTGGTTCCTGAAATCCTGTGCTGGTGCAGCAAGTTGTCGGTGCCTGAACTTGTGGGCAATAAAGCCTGGCTGCTTTCCCTTTGTGCCTCTGAGATACTGTGCAGCACAGGTGCTGGGCTGCTCGCCACTGAAATCAATTAGTCATGGGGTAGGAGAGGATGGCTGACATCATCTATGGCAGTGTCTCAACGACGGGGCCATGGACCAGCACCGGTCCCTGAGATCTCCCTGACACAGTATAGGAAGCCAGTCCCTGATATCAAAAAGGTTGAGAAACACTGATCTATGGAGACACATTTTGTGGCAAAGCCCTAGCTGTGCTCTGTCTGACTTATACTGCAAGCTCCTTGGGGCAGGGAATCAGTTAATCAGTGAACCCCATAGGCACTGTTGAGAAAAATCACTGCCACTACAACAAAAGGAACTGCTTTGGTGTAGGGATCTTGCTGCTGTTATGATGCTTTCCCAGTGGCATACTGTGGGTCTCCGGCACCTAGGGGCGGAGGGGGGCAATGCTTACATTTGTGCCCTCTCCCCCACTGCTCCCTGCGCAGGGCAGGAGGGTTCCTCAGCTCCCACCAGATGACCCCCCCCCCCCCCAGTTGCCCTGGGGAGGGGATCTTTACCTGCTGGGGGAGGGGACATGCCAGATTCCTCCTCCTGCACCCCAGGGGCTTTTGAGCCGGGATCCACCGCCGTTCCCCCCACCCCCGCCTCTCCCGCTCAGAGCCTCCTGCGCCCCCGTCCCCTATGTGTTGTGGAGGGCCCAGCTGGAGCCCTCACCCCCCGCCCAGGCCAGCACCTGGAGGCTTGGCCCCCCCCGCCCTCCCCGTTGGTATGCCACTGTGCTTTCTTCCTCCATGTGGCCTGGGACAGCTTATACCGAGCATATAGGACCAGATCCTCAGCTGGTGTAAATCTGTATTGCTCCACTGAAAGGAAAGGGCGCTACATCATTTACACAGCTGAGGGTCCGGTCCATATAGTGCAACAATTTGGTGGCCAATGACAGATTCACAATTCTTTCTAAGCTGCACCTTTGGCCATTCATTACTTTGTGGCAACAGGGCCAGCGCTGGTGCCCTTCTGCTCCAGCAGCACAGCCATCTCTCACTTAGCAGTCACTCTAAGGCGCCACACAAACCCAGCACACAGAGAGAGTTAAAGCCGACTGTCCATCGCTGTTAGCACTCGGTGACCCATTACACACAGTTGGGCAGTGCTAATTCTGGCCAGCAGAGGGGACTGCTGCAAATACCCAGTCTTCTTTCTCGGCATCCTTCAGTCTCGCGAGACCATGGGTATGCACCCGAGAGGTAGAAAACTTACTAAATTGGCTTCATGGCTGCCGCGGCTGTGGCAGAAGAGACCCACTCCAGAGAGACAATCTCTACTGCGTTTGTCACATTTAAAGGCAGTGTTTTCACCCTTTGGGCTCTGCCTTCTGCGAGCTCTTCTCTCTTCTGCTAAGCTGGACTGCTTCCTCTCGTAGCTTCGGAGACCTTTATTGAGCTCTTGTTTCCAAAGGCTACGGTCCTGAGGGTGGTCTTCCCAGTGATCCATATCCATGTCCATTTCTTTGAGGTCTTGCTTGCACACATCCTTGAAAGGCACTTTTGGGTGCCCTTTAGATCTGTTCCCAGATGCCAGTTGGCCATAGAGGATGTCCTTTGGGATGCACCAATCATTTATTTGGCACACATGCCCAAGCCAAGGGAGGTGTCTCTATTTAAGGAATGTTTGCATGCTGGGAATACTGACCCGCTTGAGCATCTCAGTGTTGGGGACTCACATGCCGAAAATTCGACGACGACCCCGCACATGAAAGCCGTTGAGCCTTTTTTCCCCCGATGAGAGTAGAAGGTCTGTGTCTCCCTCCCATACAAAAGTGTACTAATAACAGGTGCGTGATACACAGCGATCTTTGTGTGTTCTATCACTTTGTTGCTTTGCCATACCCCCTTGCTCAGTCTAGATTTTGTGGCAACTTTTCCAATGCAGATATTCAGTTCCTTTTCAAGTGAAAGGTTGACTGTGAGGGCAGACCCCAAGCATGTTAACTCATTCACCGCTTCAAGTTCATCATTATTGATGCTGCTGGAGGGTGCTTCTTTAACTCCTTGGCGCATGATGTTAGTTTTGTTTAGGCTCACAGTAAGCCCAAAGTCTTGGCAGGCTTTGGAAAAAATCTGTCAAGGTTTTGGAGATGGGGGGTTTGTCACTGCCGCGTCATCAGCCAAAAGGAGATGTCGGATAAGGGCCTGCCGAGTCTTGGTGTTAGCTCTCAGTCATGCAAGACTGGACAGCTTTCCATCAGATCTTGTGTGCACGTAGATTCCCTCAGCTGAGGAACCAAAAGCTGGTTTCAGTAGCAAGGAGAAAAAGATCCCAACACAGCTGGGGCAAGTACACAGCCTTGCTTGACCCTGGCTACGAACCTGGGAAGCCTCAGAGACTGCACGTAGCAGCCATACATACACAATAGCAAGGATAATATTCCTAAAGCGGGGCCTGATTCTGCGGCCTTGCGCTATGTACCGCTGACTCCCATCGACTCCGTATGCATGAGAAACTCCTGCGCTGGGAGGGGGCCGATTCTATAGCTGGCAGGAGCCAAGCCAGCTTCTAGAATTGTTACATACAGGAGGAAATGCTTCCCTTGGGTGGTTACACCGCTGAGTCTGAATGCCTTTGCCTCGGGGCCCTAAAAAAAACTGGGTGGCTAAGGAGAGACAAGAAAAACACATCAGCGAGTCCTGAACTGTGAGCTCCCTTCCCCGCCCCCCTACTCCTGCACTCCTGTGTTTGCGAGGCATGCGACCGGGTGATATCAGGATCAGCAGCTTTGAAAGTGACCTTTGGTAACCCGTGCTGTGGGGAGGTGGTGGCCAGTGCAGCTGAAATAGGATGAAATCAAACAGAGGCGTGAGAACAGAGCAGCCAGCCAAAATCCATCTGCCATTACTGAGCAGCTTTCGGGGCTCCTCGGTGTTTCCCGTCCTCTCCCGGAAGGCTCCATCGAGCCTGAAGAGATGGAATCGTTCTTGCTGGGTGCCCCCCCTCCATCTTGTTGGCTTCTGATCCTGACTTGGCCACTCCTAAATCACGGCCGCTAATAACCCAGGAATAGTGGTGCCATCTCAACAGCCAGCAAGCACCCTCCCTGCTCACAGGTGTCCTCACGCTCCGCCCAGCCTGGCCATGTGTAGCAGCCTGGAGGAGCATTTCACTGATGGGTCAGAACACTTGCGCCGCTGAGACCTCGCTTGCTGAGACCAAGCAGCCGCCCTGCGAGAGAGAGTTTGACGCGGGTTGTTTTGGGTTTATTTTTTGGCCAGGACTGACAGGTCCTTTGAGAATTCAGATGACCTAATATTCCTAGACGAGTTGTTTCCTTCCCGACCTCCTTCCCCTTAGATTTATCGCCCGCTCTCCTCCTGAGCCATCTGCCCTCCAGTTCATGGAGCCATCGTTGCCTGCAGCAGTAGTACGCCCCGGCCCTGATCGCTAGAAGGATGTAAATGAGATCGCTAACCACTCGGGAACCACATCTGGGGGGAGCTGGCATTGCAGCAACATGTGGCTAGGGATGGGATGGGAAGGAGATAAATTAACAACAGAGAACATCACTACTAATTTGCATTCGCTAGCACCTTCCGTCTGAGAATCAGACTGAGCAGGGGGAGAAACTGAGGCCTTGGGAAATGTTAAGGGCCTGGCCTAGAGGTCTCACAGGAATGGGGCCCAGGATAGCAGACCTGTGCTGTGTAGTCACCTGACAATACTTCTTCCCTAGCAGGAAGAGCTGCCCCCTATCCCCACCCCCAACCTGGGAGGCATCAGAACACAGGGAGAGCCGAAGGCTACCTCTGCCTCATACTCTTCCTCCCATTGCCAGCTGGCTCTGCCAACTGCACGGCCTTCTCTTTACTGCCTTCGGCGTGGCACTGGCCTCTGGGGATGCTAGCAAGGACCCTGTACCCTCCAGTTGTGCCTGTCTGCTATAGCAGCGGTCCCTAAACATTATACATGGTGCCCCCCCCTTACCCTATTCATGCCCCCCTTTCCCCCAGGAGCGGGGGCTGGGTGCGGGGCTGGAAGTGCAGCTGGGGCTGCAGGGCTGGGGGCCAAAGCCAGGGGCCGGTCAGAAGCAGAACTGTGGCCAGGGGCTGAGGCCGTGGCTGTGGCTGGGCCGGGGCCGGGTGCGGGGCTGGAAGCAAAAAGGGGACTGAGGCTGGGGGTGGGGCTGGAGGCTGCAGCTGGGGGTGGGTCTGGGAGTGTGGCTGGAGCCAGACCCTCAGGTGTAGAGCTGGGGCTGGAGCCAGAGCAGAGCTGGATGGTGCTCCCTCCCCGTCCCTATGGGGGCTGCCCAGGCCCTGCCATGTCCCCTGAATGTTCCTCCATGTCCCCCTTAGGGGCATGCCCCACAGTCTGGGGACCTCTGTCCTATAGGCAGGTGGGAGGGAAGGGGAGGGGAAGGGAATGGTGGGGGGCATAAGATGGGAAGGTTCCACAAGTTAGTCCTAAATGAAATGAAAAATGAATACTTAAGAGCCTTGAGCTGGACTGAGATCTGATGTAAACTGGGATCAGGTCAGTGGAGTTACACTGGGACAGAACCGTGCTGTAAATGGAGCTGATCAAAATTTGGGAGTGAATAGGGGAGTGAATAGGGGGTGAATGGGAAAAAGTTCAAAAGAAAATTGACAATTTTCATTTTGTTTGAAAGTTTGCACTTTTCCCCTCCTTCGTTGACAAAAATTTTGGTATTTTTTTTAATGTTCAGGGGTCTCCTCTGTCACATTTTTATTTTCCCATAACCCCCCTAACTTCCAGTGGAAAAAAGGGAAGGGAAGAGAATGCAATAAAGTGGGAATTAAAAATATATATATATATATATAAACATTTTGAAAAATGTTAAGGCTTTTTTCCAAAGATTTTCATTTCCAAAAATCTGTTTTTAGCAAACTAAGTTTCATTTTCCAATTAAAAAAACCCCAAAACTCTAAAAAAAAAAAACCCCAACCCCCTGGTCATAAAAAAAATTTCAACCACCCCTAGTTGTAAGTGAGGCCCATTATTTCTTTAGTGGTTTCCCCACCTCATAACAGAAAGGAGTTCAGAGACAGGCAGTGAAAATGATGAGAACCAGGGAAGATTTCTGCGGGGGAGACTGACAAGATTGGGACCATTTAGCTTAGAGTGACTGAAAGGTGTAGAGGAGGTCATTCAGGCACGCCTAGCTGTGGTTTCTTTCAACTCATTCTCTCTTTCAATGGCCATGCAATGAAACACATTTCAAACTGCTAACTCAGATAGTAACTGAGCTGTGAAACTCATTTTCACAAGATAGCACTCAGGCCTGGAGCTTAGCAGGATTAACAAAAGGTTAGGCTAACGAGCCCATCCACAGTTACATTAGAAAAGGGAAGACGTTTACAAGGGATAGAAACCTTCAGGGCATGAGCCAACTGATAGCAGTCTGAGATAAAGGAAAAGTTTCCTCTGGCCATCTCATCCATTGCAGGGTTTCTTGCACGGTCCTCTGATGCTGGCCCACTGTTGGAAATGGGACAACGGGCTAAGTGGACCGCTGCTCTGGTGTGGCAATGCCTCTATTCTTATTCCTTGAGAAGGGACAGAACCAAAGTCTTGAATTCCACCCCCCCGCCACTTGGAAATCCACATCTGAATTTTGTGATCCAGCTTCCTCTCTGCTTAATACAAAAACTGAATTCCAGAGCTAGTGGCTGGCTATCAAACACACATGGGTGGTATTGCTAAGGAAGGAGGAGGTCCAATGGTCAGGACACTGGGCTAGGATTTAGGAGACCTGCGTTCATGGCCTTGCTCTGCTGGAAACTTCCTATGTGATGTTGGGTGAGTCTGTATCAGGAGGATGCTACCAGTGCCCTATTTCAGGGGGTATTGTGAGAAGAACTACATTGAAGACTGTAAGCTGCCCAGATGCTATGGTACTAGGAGGATCTAAATACCATAGACAGACAGATATGCCTTTAGCCAGTCAATCAGACATACCTCCAGCTAATAATATGTGACGGGCAATGTTTTCCCCACTCTGCCATTGTTACTTGAGGCCTTACCAGACCTATTTCACAATGGATCCCACTGCATTTGAGTGGTGTTTATTAATGCTGCCATCTCTTCCGACTTAAAAAAAAAATGTATTCTTGAGACTACAGAAGGCAATGCGAAGATTGTTCCATTTGCACAGAGATAGTGCGGCTGTGTCTGGGCATCACATCTCACGTGTCTATATCTAATGTGTGCAGAGAGGGAAAGAAAAGGAAAATACTAGGAAATTCTAAATGGGGTGGGGGGGACAGGAAGGGCGTTAGAGAGCCCGTGGGCTTGGCCTGATGAGTTACGAGGGGAAGTGAAGTCCTTGGTGTCTTTCCACCCCCTCAATTGGGCTGGCAGAGACAGAGGTTGGAATGTATAAAGATAACATCAGCGCCGCATCCCCCTCCCCCCGGTGACATGACGTGCAGCAACAAAAGAGTTAATGGATACTGAACCATCCTTAAGGGAGATGGCCCAAAATAGCTGGGCCCAGCTGGGCTTGTTTCTGTGCTCCGTTACCTTGGTGACTGACTGTGGAAGGGCCGAACAAGGGCAAGGAGGACAATTCCTGCCTTTACAGCCGGGGAGTGGGGTGGAAAGGCCTGAATTCTAATTGGATCTTGGGAGAGATCAGGCGATGCGTTGCTGTATGATGCTGAGCGAGGTGGAGAAAAGAAACCACAGACACAGGGGATTTGCATGCAGGAAAGGAACAGGCTGAAGAATGGAGCCGTACAGCTCATGATCTGCCCTAGTTAAATAAGGGGGGGTGTTTTAAATCAACCCACTTTCTCCCTGTTACATGTTCAATGGACTATGGGCAGGGCAGTGTCGGAAGAGAGAGGATAACTCAAGGCAGTGTCGCCGTGCTCACTTTGGAAGTCTTAAAAGACCAGCCTATTCTCAATGAATGAATGGCATTAACTCCTCCCGAGCAATTAGGGGCCTGGTTGTGCACCCTTACAGAACAGGGCTTGTTATCGTTTAAGGAAGTGGTGCTTTCTGGCAACAGGCACTAAAAGAGTTAAAAAAAAAAAATTCCTCTGATCATACAGAGCAGTTTCTTCAAAAAGCTCAGCTTGCTACAAAATATTTCCAATCTGTTCTAGTTCTTTACCTGGCTACAATTAGCACTATTTATAGCCTTTCTAGAAATAAAATTCCCTTCCTAGCAGGAGGTCTCTCTTTCCAGCAGGACTAATTATATAGTGGTTCAGTCCCAGCCGTGCTTCCGTAGAGCAGGGGTTCCCAGGCTTTTTTGTAGGGTAGATTCCGGCTCCACAGTGATGCCACAGTACCCGCCTATTTGCAATGGCTCCGACCTCCTTCCCTCCCATGGGCAGTTGGATAGTGTCCCTGGACAGACACCACCATTGCCTGCATGGAAACGTAACGTTTGGACAGAATGGAATTTGCTGTTACCTTCCTCTTAATACAATTTAGGAGGTGGAATTGGGAACAAAGCAGCGTAGCCCAGGACGGTGGGACAAACCAGTTCTCTACAGACCACCAGCACGTGCTCTGCAGTTCCAGAGTCGGGCACTCTGTCCACAAGGGTAGCATCCCCACTACACTTCTCGCCACCCGCACAAACAAAACACATACCTCCCCTGCAAAGAACTGCCCCCGCCTCCTCTAAAGGCGGAATACAAATACAGAAACCGGGCTTGTCTTTGCTGCAGCAATTAGTACATTCAAGTGACCCCACCCTAGCCCCACTCCGGGGAGACCAACAGCACTTCAGAACAGCAATTGAGTGACCCAGAGTGATTGGATTAGCAGCACAGCCGTGACTGGATTAGCCACTGCCAAATTGGGGCATGACTGCCTCAAGCCTCAGCGTCACTCCGGTCAGCTAGTTCGATCTTAACGCGACCTAGGGATTGTTGTGTTTGCTTGGGAGGTGGGTTGGGGCTAAGCCTCCAGCTGACTGTGCTGTGAAGACATACCCTCCGCGATCACAGGCTAGCAGTGGAAACTGGGAGGCACAAAGCGCAGACTAAACCCAGAGAAGAGCGACTATGCAGCCAGTGGGACAGAAGAGAGATGGAACCAGAGAGACAGTTCCGACTCCACTATCTCCAAGGAAGTGTGACAAAGATCTCCGTAAACGATCAGGAACGATAAAGGAGCTCTCAAAGAGTGCGGACGTAAAACTATGCTGGACTCTAGGAGAAAGGGGAGTGATGGCAGAGACCGCATCGTGCTGTGCCAGAGCAGGAATGTCACAGGGGATCAATTCCCAAACGCAGTGCGTAACCCTCGCCTTGGTGCGTCAGACCCACCTCTGACAGACACTCCACAGGCCTGTCTTTTCCCTACACTTCGGCGACACTTGTCGAGCTAGTCCTGCCAATCAAATGCCTATTGAATTTGAGCTAAAACTAAAATTTATGCAAATTAAACTGTTTTACGTTTCGGCAGATCACCCAAAGGCCTTGATTCATGGCGACTCATGCCATTGATTACTATTGACTTTGGATCAGGCCCTCTGAGACCATTGAGAAACTTGCCCCCTTTCCTTGGGGACAAACAGACCCAAAGCCATTAAAGCCGAGCACACAAACTAGAGCTGGGCTAGCACATTTTTTCTAATTCTAGTTTCTCTGGGTCTGTGGGCAAACTAGTTCATTACTCAGAAAGCGCACAGAAAAGCTAGCTTAGGTCAAACGTGTTGGTGATCTCAGCTCAGTTCCTAGCAAACAAGTATCTACGAGACAGAACCTACCAACACATTTGGGCCCCTAGTTAAAGTGTCTTAGCAGATCATTTGCTGGCAGTCTTAGGAGACTCCCCACAAGCTTCCTTATTGATCATCATTGTCCAAGGTCCAAAAATTGCATGGCTCTTGTTGAATGGTGGTCTGACAGAGCAGAACAGATCGTCATTGGAGAAGCTTGAGTTGTGGCTGCCCATTCTGCTTTTGGATAAATAGAAGATCTCAGTTTAATGGATTTTTAACGCCAGCCCTGTTAGTGCTAAATTCACGTTCAAATCCATGTCAATGGAGCTTTACACAGGCTGAGAATCTGGCCCAGACAAAAGGCTGGGGCCAAAGAGTATCACTGACGTTTAGACATGAACTGAAATGATAATCATGATCTAGTAGAGAAACACCACCCTGAAGGAAAGTCCTAGAGCATGTGCAATTAAAAATCCAGATGTTCCCAGAAGCCGCTTAAATCCCACAAGTAAGGCTGTGAGTTTGGTCAACGTAGGGAAATATTTCCAGATATGGGCCTTGCCTTTTCACTGCTCTAGCTACCAAAATAACTAAGTCAACATTAAGGAGCCTCCCCCTACCCGGCATAAATGTGATCCAGATCAGACTTTATGCACATATGACACCCTGCAAAGTTGGAGGCTGACACATAAGCAAAACCCCCTTACTCAGCGGGGCAGAGCAGGTGGGGGATTTTGTCTAGCATTGAACATGTTTTCTCCAGGAGATTTAAAAATACTTCGTCCTCCCCTGATCAAAAGGTGCTTAGAATAGGGCAACTTGAAATTAACCAAGTGTGGGCTAAGAGTCACCATCCGCATGTTATTGCATCTCACCCCCTCCCAATCATCTGTGCCCTTATGGTGAAGTCCTAGAGGATTTTAATAGTGAATTACACTGCTGCAGTAGAATGGGACGATGGTACAAAAAGACCTATAGAAAGGACGTCATGCGCTATTAAATGCAGTGGGGCAGATCCTCGGCTGATATAACTGGTCATAGCTCCATCAGTGGAGCCATGACAATGTGCACCAGCTGGCAAATCAGCTGCTATAGGACTGACGAGTAATTTCTAAAGAGCCCTGTAGCACGGGGTCCTGTCCGGCCCTGTCGTTGTGGCCCTTCCTCGGGCCTAGGATCGGAGGAAGGCAGCTGCACCTTCCAAAAAGGGGAATGTTAGCCACTCCATATGCGGTTTAGTTCCAGCCCCCCAGGCCGGGCAGACGGCCAAGCAGTCTAGTGCCCCGGCCCTTGGCAGGGCGGGCAAGCAAGCAAGTCGGCTATGGCTCCGGCCCTTGGCAGGGCGGGCGAGCACGCAGCCTAGTGCCCCAGCCCTTAGGCAGGGCGGGAGAGCAAGCAGTGTCTCTGGTCAGTAGAGCAGGGGATGGTAATCACTCCTTGGGTGGCGAGGACAATGGGGGAGAGGAGAGGGACACAGGCCCACCTGACTCCACTGCGTCCCAGCCCAGGGCCCTAGCAGTGGCAAAGGTGGTGCCACTGAGTCAGCAGGTCTCCTGCCGCAACACACAGACAGGGTCTTGCCCCTGTCTCAGCCAAGGCTATGGCTGTCCCTGGGCCACTTCCTCCCCATATCCCCAGGTACCTGTATCATCTGGGTCCTTGGGGTCGCTGGGGTACACAGCCTATGGCAGGCTCACCAGTCCCTCCTCATCCACTGGTGGCAAGTCGGGGAGCTCCTTGGCAGAGGGCAGCTCCTCTAGGTCACAGGGTTCCTGGGGTTCCTCGGAGGAGGGCAGTTCCTCTAGGTCACAGGGCTCCAGGCTTTCAGCGTCAGGAAGCTCCTCCAGGTCAGGACCGGCTTCTGAGGGTATCTCCCAGCCCTCAGGCTCAGGGGGCTCGGTCCAGTTGCTGGGGCCCAGAGGCCCTGACCAGTCCTTGGGGCCTGGAGGCCCTATCCAGTCTTTAGGGCCCGGTCGCTTGGGTCGTTCCCAAGGCCTCCGCTCCAAGAGGTGCTCGCTTGGGGCAGCGGCCCGGCTGGGTTCAGACCTTCACTGCAGCCAGCAGGACGGCACATCCGTCTCCAGCGGCAACCTGGCTCCTACTGACCTGCAGGGCCTGCTTTTTGTACTCCCAGCCCCTGCTGAGGCTCTGCCCCTCTGTGGCCGGATTGGCCCGCCGGCGGGACCTATCGCTAGCCAGCTCCCTGGTTGCCGGGCAGACTGGCCTGCCGGCCCTTCCACTGTCCGCTCTGGTCGTTGCGGCCCTTCCTCGGGCCCAGGCTTGGAGGAAGGCCACTGCACCTTCCTACAAGCCCTGTTAAATGGTTGTACTACCTACCGGTTTCCCATAAGGTGTCATCTATTTAGATCTATTTAGGGCTAGACGCTGCTACTTTTACTCACGTTGAGTAGTACCTTACTCTGAGAGTAAGATACAATGCATGAGAGTAAGGGTTTCTGAATCTAGCCCTTTTAGTGTAAACTCCCCAGATAAGAGCTTTTATGTTCTCATTTGTTTGTCAAGTGTCTAGCATACTTTGGTAACTATATAAATATGTAATAAAATAGTAAGAGAATCATCGTCATCATTAAATTGTAATAATAACAGGGACATCTTTCCAGGCTTACCAAAGCAGCACACAGGTTTACTGCAAGCACCGCTAAGCATGGACATTACAAAGGAGACCCATCTCCGATCTTCCATTAGGCAGCTTTCTTTTCTCCAGGTATGAGCAGTTGTGCAGAGGCCTGGACTGCTGGCCAGGGTAACAAAATCCGGTTCAGCCTGTTACATAAAATGGTCTGTAAAAAAAAAGCAGCTGTAGTTGGCGACAAATGGACTGGGACAAGCTGGATGGTTTAAGTTGAAAGTACTGAAATAAGGGGTCTTCCAGGTTCTGCCTAAACTGTGATGGGTTAGTGAGAAGGAAGTAAGGCAGAAATAATTTACTCAGACTAAAGCTGGGCCCACTTGTCACTGTTTCCTATTGTAACAGTAAACAAGGGTTTAATTAAGATCTTAATCTGTTTTGGGGCCTGAATCCTGCCTTTATCAACACCACAGGCCACATTAACATCTGCCCAAAGATTTTGCTTTGACGGCGGATATTGCAGCATTGTAGCACGCTTGATGCTACACTAACCATCTTGCACTGAAGCTCACAGAAAAATGGAGATAGGTGCTTTCGAAATGCCAGACACAGCCAGATAGGTGGTAATGGGCATGCTATAAAAGCCTGTCCGTCTGCGTAGGGTATTTGTAAGGCACCTATTACTACAGTATCTCGGCACCAGAGATCAATTGATGTGGGTGTTCATGTGTAAGTCTATAAAAAGAATTCATTTCCGCATGTGAAGTTGTGGTGGAGGGCGTGTTAGAGAGGACCAGGGAGAGAGTGTCTGCTGTGTGCATTAAGCATTTTGACAGCTCTTCAAGCTGTAAGGGAAATATGTGTGTTTGTGTGTGTGTGTATGCATGTGTGTGAGAGAGAGTGAGTTCTGGGAGCGGGTGTCAGTGCTGAGTAGCCGTGTCTGGAATTTAGGTCAATGCCATTCATCCTTTGGAATGCGGCACACAATTGCATGTCGGTGCCTGAATATTTGAAGCCCGGGGCCTCCGGGTACTCATGAATGTGCAATGCAGCACTACAGCACGGCTCTGGCAGAATGCTAATTGCTTCTTCCCAACTGCTGGAAAAGACGCCCCATTGTCAGATGCCAGCTTATGCCACCCCTACGATGCACGCATACACCCCTTTGCTGCTTTCCCTGACACAGCCTGCTAATGCAGTTTCTGCCACCTCGTGAGACCCATTCCACGAAGGGCTGTCAGCTACAGGATCACAGCTGGTGGCTGATAGCCAGAAGATTAAAAATTGCAAGGATGCCAGCCAGCCAGACTCAGAAGAATGGCTTTTTGCCACAGCTGACAAGCTGCGCTGACTGTAAAGAGCTGATTTGGTGGCAGTGTGGATACCAGGGAGGGTCTAGTCCAAGCTTATTTGGAATCACCTTTTCTCTGCATGCAAAAGCCACTGGCCTGACAGCTCTAGATTGATGCGTATCTGCAGCACAGCTATTGGCTTCCTCCATGCTGCTGAGCCAATCTGTCTCGATGCTGATTTGGAAGGCAGTTCAGTCTGTCCTAGGCATGGCTGCTGAGACTCTCCGTAAGAAGGCCAATTAGTGCACACCGTGCTGGCACTTTCTGTGATGCGGAGAGCTGTCTGCTATGCAGCAAACAGAGACCAACACATTAATTTTGCACAGGCCACTGAGCTGCCTTGAGATAACAACATGATTCATCATCTATGTGTATCACTTGGGGGTTTTGAACCGAGATAACATCACTAGATCGAGCAGTAAAATAAACAAATAGAATCCCGGAAAAGATGTTGAAAAGTTAATGTGCAAAAGTGAAACTGACTTCCAAGTGAAATGCAATTTACTTGAACTTAAAATTGGGCTCAGTCCACCATCACCATTGTTAAAAATCCAGATGAACCATACATTTGGCAAACATTTTACATACAATCGCTTCTTTGAATGTGTTGTGTCTGGAGACTTCTGGGAGTCACTGCTGCAGGAGTTCAATGCTGTGGCAGGATTTTTAATATGAAAGGATAGTTTTATGATAAATAATAGAGCTGGTCAAAAAAATGTCCATGGAACAATTTTCTGTTGGAAATGCAATTTTGTCAAAATTGAAATGATTCTGGGAATGGGTTGATTTTGATGAGGAAAAAGCAAAAATGTTTCATTTTGACTTTCTTGCTTTTTTTCCAATAATGTTGAAATATTTTGTTTTGATTGATTTTATTTAGACATAAATATATACCAGAATATAATAGTATAAATGTAATGAATCAACATTACCAAAATGAAATGTTTTTTCTGTATCAAAATGAAATGCTTTGACATTATCAAAATGAAGTGATTGGACATTATTTAAATGAAATATTTATAGGGTTCTAAATAAAAAAAATTCAGAGTTTTTGTGCCTTAGGGAATTTCAAAATTTCAGGTTTTTTCATTTTGATTCGGAATTTTTTTTTTTTTTAATTTTGAAATTTCCCGTGAACAGAAATTCTGCTTTCTGACCTGCTCTGCTCTTAGGAAATAATTCATACTAAGATATGAGCAATCAAATTGTTTTAGGAAGGGCATAAACTGATCACTGCAGAGATCAAGACAGAATTTTTACTCTAATACAGTGCTGCATATTGGTAGATCCCTTACTTTGTTTATTTGTGGATAATTATTTCCCTTTCCTCTGAAGCCTCAGGCAGTGATCAGTCCCAGCAACTGGACACTGAACTTTGTGAGCAATTGTATTGCCATTCAAGAATCTGTCATCAAATCTGTTGGCTTGAGTCCTTTAAAAATTTAGGACCAGATCTGTAAAGATATTTAGGTTCCTAACTTCCACTGAAATCAATGGAAGTTAGGTGCCTAAATAACTTTGAGAATCTGGGCCCTAATCCCAGGTGAAGTGCCGTACTACCATGGATAGCTCCTTTGGATAAACTAGGATCGCTCACGGTTGTAAAGACTCAAAGTCCATGTCATGCTTATGGATGCAAAAACGTCTTTGTACTGAGACAAAGTTTGGGATCTGTCAAGCCGGTGTACTACCTGCATTGCTATATGGGTTAGAAAGCTGGACCTTCTCACAGGCAGACTTGGAGTGGCTCCAGAGGGGTTCCATATGTGCTATCAGCACCAAAAATCTGAGCATACAGTGATTTGACTTTGAGTGAAATGTCATAGTCTCGCAGAGATCTGGCCTTCCTCCAATTGCTTATCATATTCCACGGCAGCATTGCATGCTCTTCGGCCATGTTGCCAAGATGAGCAAAGCCACCCGAGCACAACGTGCTCTCCAACTATCCATTGACACGTGAAGAGGTGTATGCCTTGACCTTTCTTGGTGCCGCTCACGGGGCCACCCAGAGATTCGTGGATTTGCAGGATTGAGCCAGATCTGGCAACTTCACTACACAATGCCTGGTGCAATGCCATCAATTGTGGTCCCTCGGACTGGCGCAGGAGACTCAGTAGACTATGAATGTTTTATGACTCAAAGCAGTAAAGACTATGCTAGCAGCATGGTAAGGATTGGACCCTGGACCATCTCCTTTGAGTTAGATTCATTTCACTACTCAGCCCCTGTTAGCTGAAATCTGCCAGAATTTCCTGTAACTGTATGGTTCTAATCTCAATGATCATTACTACTAGCTAAGATGGATGACGATGTTACACCTATACAGACGTTAGGCTGCAAAACAGGCAGACATGCTGGCTCCGGCTAAATCCATTAACTTCTTATATTAAACTAATTCTCAGAGAGGTCAATGAAAAATGTACAAAGGATCCCGTAAAATTAACTTGGATTAGTCACAGTTACAGAATTCTTCCTGGCCCTAAAGCGAATATAGCTTTTATAACTTTTCAGTCTAAAGACAAAGTAGCTAAGCCCAGTGGGAGTGGCACACCAGTCACCGTTGCACAGGTGAAGGGTTCAATCCTGCCCCATAAAAGTAAGTGACAAACTACCTTCTGATTTAGATGGGAAAGGGAGCAAGCCGTGAACTGGCATAGGAGGGTAGGGTCAATAATTTCAGTTTGCTAAAGGTTCGTGCTAATACCTGATTCACTTTCAGTCTGTGAAGATTCATAAGCACACAAACCCTGAGTTTCAACTTCAAACCAATCCCAAAACTCAAAGTGAAACCAGATCGTAACAGTCAAGACTCACCCAGCTTTTCGTGGAAAGTGTGAGGCCCAAGAAACTGCCAATGTCATGTGGTTTTGATGCAAAATCATAAACCAGATTCACTCATAACTAGACTCAGGCTCTGGTTTGCAATGGAAGCAGGCAAACTGCATTGTTTCAGGTTGCATGGTAATCATTTTGCACAGAGCTTCTTGGAAGGCTGTTTTAGAATGGCAGGGAAATAAAAGCTTCCCCCAAAAGAAACCGGTTGTACTGCAAGCAAATACAATGTGAATTGTGCATTCCCAAGGAAAGGAGATGTCCTCCCCTGGGTAAGGATAAAAGGGGTAAAAACCAAGGATGATGTCACGGTAAGGATCTGCTGTTGACCACCTAATCAGGAAGAAGGGGTGGATGAGGGTTTTTTTTAATACAACTAACAAAATCATCCAAAGTACAGGACTTGGTGGTGTGGGGGACTTCAGCTATGCAGATATTTGTCGGGAAAATAATAAAGCAGGACACAGATTATCCAACAAGTTCTTGGAATGAACTAGAGACAATTTTTTATTTCAGAAGGTAAAGAAAGCAGCTAGGAGAGAGGCTGTTTCACATTTGATTTTGATGCTTGTATATATAAACACAAGCATTTAGAGACAAAATTAGAAAGGCAAGGCACAAAATGAGATTACACTAGCTAGAGACATAAAGGGTAACAAGAAAACATTCTACAAATAATTAGAAGCAAGGGGAAAGGCAATTACTAGACCCATTACTCAATGAGGGAGGAAAGACAATAACAGAAAATGTGGAAATAGCAAATATGCTAAATGACCTTTTTTATTTCAGTTTTTATCAAAAAGGCACTGGAATCAGGCATCTAATATAGTGAATGCCAGTGAAAATGAGGGAGGACCTGAGGCTAAAATAGGGAAAGAACAAGTTAAAAGTTACTTAGACAAGTTAGATGTCTTCAAGTCACCATGGCCTGATGAAATACGTCTTGGAATACACAAGGAACTGACTGAGGAGATATCTGACCCGTTGAAAACTCATGGAAATTGGGGGAGATTCCAGATGACTGGAAGAAGGCAAATATAGTGCCAATCCATTAAAAGGGGAATAAGGACAACATGGGGAATTACAGAGCCGTCAGCTTAACTTCAGTACCTGGAAAGATAATGGAGCAAATAATCAAGCAATCAATTTGCAAACACCTAGAAGATAATAAGGTGATAAGTAACAGTCAGCATGGATTTGTCAAGAACAAATCATGTCAAACCAACCTACTAGCTTTCTTTGACAGGGTAACAAGCCTTGTGGATTGGGGGGAACGTGATATGTGTGGTATATCTTGACTTTAGTAAGACTTTTGATACTATCTCACATGATCTTCTCATAAAAAAACTAGTGAAATACAGCCTAGATGGAGCTATTATAAGATGGATGCATAACTGGTTGGAAAACCATTTCCAGAGCGTAGTTATAAGTGGTTCACAATTAAGCTGGAAGGGCATATCAAGCGGGGTCCCGCAGGGATTCGGTCCTGGGTCTGGTTCTGTTCAATATCTTCGTCAATGATTTAGATAATGGCATACATAGTACATTTATAAAGTTTGCAGATGATACAAAACTGGAAGGTGTTGCAAGTGCTTTGGAGGAGAGGATTAAAATTCAAAATGGTCTGGACAAACTGGAGAAATGGTCTGAAGTAAATAGGATGAAATTCAATAAGGACAAATGCAGAATACTTCACTTGGAAAGGAACAATCAGTTGCACACATACAGAGTGGGCAATGACTCCCTAGGAAGGAATACTGCAGACAGGGACCTGGGTGTTATACTGGATCACAAGCTAAATAAAAGTCAACAGTGTAATACTGTTGCAACAAGTGTTGTAAGCAAGACGTGAGAATTAATTCTTCTACTCTACTCCGTGCTGATAAGGTTGAGTTCAGCTGGAGTATTATGTCCAGGAAAGATGTGGACAAATTGGAGAAAGTGCAGAGGAGAGCAACAAAAATGATTCAAGGTCTAGAAAACATGATCTATGAGGAAAGATTGAAAAAAATGGGTTTGTTTCGTGGGGAGAAGAGAAGACTGAGGAGGGAGATGATAACAGTTTTCAAATACATCAAAGATTGTTACAAGGAGGGTGGTGAAAAATTGTTCTCTTTCACCTCTGAGGATAGGACAAGAAGCAATGGGCTTAAAATGCAGCAAAGGAGGTTTAGGCTGAACATTAGGAAAAACTTCGTATCTGTCAGGGTAGTTAAGCACTGGAATAAATTGCCTAGGGAGGTTGTGGAGTCTTTGTCAATGGAAATTTTTAAGAACAGGTTAGGGGACTGGACTAAATGACTTCTAGCAGCATGGCACTGATTGAGTTAGTCCCGCTACAGCTGCTTTAGGTACATCTCTGCTTCGATATTGTTACATGTATCACTCTTCCTTGTAAATCTAGAGGATAAAAATATTCCCTTGTAGTCACGATCACAAATCTAACAACAGCCACACGCCTGATGCAAAGTCAAACGTGGCTCAGCTATGCAGCGCTTTCCGCTGCTTGTTAGTTACAGCACTTGTATGTGCCTTTTATCAATGTTCTTTCAATAAACTGATGAGCACTTACTCATTCCAGGAGCTGGTTGGTACCGTAAGTGGATGAGCAACAGAGAAAGGAAATGAACTGAAAGGTTCCCCCAGGTCAGATTGGCAGAGACCCTGGGGGTTTTCTCCTTCCTCTGAAGCATGAGGCATGGGACACTTGCAGGTTTAAACTAGAGTAAATGTAACGTGAAGTCTTTAAATAATGATTTGGTAACTCAGGCAGAGGTGAGGGGTCTATTATAGGAGTGGTGGGTGAGGTTCTGTGGCCTGCTATGGTCAGGAGGTCAGACCAGATGATCATGATGATCCCGTGGCCGTTGAGTCTATGAATCTCTGTGGCTGCCACACATATGCATATGAGAAAGGGGTGGGTGGGAATCCATATTCTTGTACGTGACCCTTCGGAAAATGGATCCTGTGCAAAATACATTCAAGGAGTGGAATACTCTGCAGACAAGGAAGGAATGTGAGCTGGGTTGGAAGAGCCAGGGAGGGGGAGTCAGAACTCTGTGTTGTATGCCCAGCTCTGCCATGGGTTCTCTGTGTGACCTAAGGTGAATCACTTCACCTCCCTGTGCCTCAGTTTACCTATGGGCAAAATATGTGTAATGCCATTTACTTGCTAAGACTGGCTATTCCTATTTTCTTCAAGGTGATATTGATCTATAAAGCCCATATTATAGGGTCCTAGCTACCTGATACCTACCTATCTGCTAGTGGCCAGGTGTTATGGAAATAGCTCAAATGGGAGCTGGGTCAAATTAAAAGTTGCTAAGTGTGAGAGGAGCCTTCATCCAATTAAAGCTACAACCAGTGGTTCCCCAGGTCCTTGCCTGGGGAAAGGGCGAAGTGACAGCTGCCAAGAGGCATCTAAAATTTATTTTAAGAAAACTTAAGAGCTAGTATGGGGATGTCTGAACGTCGGTGAGGGACAATGACTGTCTGTTGGGCCGTTAGTTATACTCATGAATGTGTCAAGGCCTTCTAACTAACACAGGTGCCATCTGGTACCTTCCAGACATTACCCGAAATGGGGGCTGAGGCAGCTTTCGTGAACTCATCCCCATTGTGCCCCACTTTCTGTATATCGTTGGGGGCCACGTGGTTTGCGGTTGTAATGATGGATGTTGTAGAGGAAGTGCCCATTTAAGGGGGACTTTCCAAATGGACTGAGGGCTAAACTTGCCCACTACAAGGAGTACTGGACTACATGTCAGAGTTTGGGATATTCAGTCCCTTGGTTTGCTCCTGTGAGGTGCCACCAGGTGGAGGATGCTAGATTCGTAACCTTGAAGGCCAAGGAGAATGCAGGAGACAGGGAGTTCTTCTGAGGCTAACACAACACCAGGAAAGGCTGACCCCCTGCACTTTGCAAGGTTGGTCCTATGGAAAGAGGAGACAAAGATGACAGGTGCTCTGCCAGTCTGACCAGTCCAAGTGCCCAAGGTGACCCCACTGGCATGGGGTACTAACCAGCACCGCCATCAGTAATTTGGACTGTAGGTCTGCCTCTTATGCTCTGTCTGGTTCCAGCGATCACACAAGCTGAACGGGGAATCTCTCTTCTGAGCTTCAGTATCTTCTGATCTTTTCTTTCAAAATGTGGAGACGTCTCCTCCGCCCATTATCGTTTCTCGCTCGCATAAGCGCTCACACTGGGAAGGCACCATAATCATTCCTTAAACTCACGTTTGAAGCACGTCCTGCTTGAAAATCCCCCTTGGGCTCAGTGAAAAGTGTCAGTGAAACCACACCGTGCGCTGTAAGAGGGAGCGTGAGCCACTGATTTCTGGGTTTCCAAAGCAGACTGGAGAGGAACAAAGAGTAGACGCACTAAGCACGGACTCCAGAAGGAGTCTACCCCTCAGCCCTCACAGCAAATTTAGGCCTCGTCTATACCAGGAAACCAGGGTGGTACAACTACATCGCTGAGGGGTGTGTGAAAAATCCATACCCCTGAGCAACACAGTTAAACCGACCTAACCCACGGTGTAGACAGTGCTAGGTGGACGGGAGAATTCCCCCATTGACCTAGCTACCACCTCTCAGGGTGGTGGAATACTTGTGCTGACGGGAGAACCTCTCCCATCAGGGTAGGTAATGTCTTCACTGATGTGCCACAGCTGTGCCCCTGCAGCGTTTTATATGTAGACAAGCCCTTAAGCTAGTCTGGTTTTGACTCCAAAATGTTCTACTGGTCCTGCTGATTACCTTGCCATGAGTGAGCGCCTGTAAATGAGACTAAACAACTGCCTCCTTAAATTCCCGGGCTTAGTATTTGTAAGAATTGACAATATGCTTCATTCATTCCATGCTTTTAATTATGGACTGTATTAATTTGATGACTTGACTAATTGGTAATTCAATCAATATCACTGCTAATCTGTTGATTTATTGAGTCAATGCCAATTTGTGAGCTTGGTTTGATAATTGTATATTATCAAATTCTATATTCTAATTCTTAGTTGGTTTTGTAAAAGTTCATAGTAGTTAGACCTGGTGATAAATTCATTTGATTGCCAGTTTGCTAGCTTATTATCTTTTGCTAACAGCCGTACAAAGTATACAGAGCTGATTCTGCTTTCAAACAAGCCAGCTGGGTCAGAAGCCACGAGAGCAAAGGGAATGTAGATAATTCAGAGCAACTTGGCTCAACCACTGAATTAAACCTTTGGTTTCTTATGCAGGGAGGGTAGAGTCAGCAACTGAGCTTCTCATCTCTTTCTGCTCTTGTCAGCAAAAGGCAAAAGCAGTTGCTATTGGAAAGAGCTTGGCTTATGCCTGAGGGACTAGTGAAAGAGGTTGGCAAGAGGGACTAATGGACTGGGGTAGGAGTGGAAGATGGGAGAGAACTGCTGGCTTTGGGAGGTTTAGGTAGCACAATATTTACTCCACATACTTTGTGTGACATGCATGCATCATTTATGGCACGTTCATGTTTAATGTATGCAGCACTCATGCATAACTCACGCAGGTGTGTCTCAGACTTTGTTGTACCAGGGTAGATGGGCCTTTTCCCTTTGTGCTGCCACAACAGAGGCAGTGCTCTTGCAATCCATCCCTCGGTCTGGGGGCTGGTGGCAGGGCATCCTCAGGGAAGTGTCCTCGGCTCTGGAATTCACTTCCCTGTCTGGTCTGATGGACCCCTCTGTTTCTTGGGGCCTGATTCCGCTCCACACTGCTCCCCCGCCCAGTGACCTCACCCTTAACTTAAAGCTGTGGCAGGCAGGGAAATGTAAGGCTCTTCAGCTTGTACCTGATGGGAGTCATTGGCTTGTGAACATGAAACTTACTTCATTAGGTGGGGGACTGATTTGCATAGGTGCAGAACATCTGCAGCTCCTATAGACTTCGCTGGCTGGTGCAGGTGCTCAGCGTCTTTGAAAATCAGGTCCCCAGAGCCACTGAATTGTGTGTTTTGTTGGTAATGTTCCACACGGGTACAGAGCTTAAATCCAGAAGGGACATATAGATCTTATATACAGAAGGCCAGATTAGAACAGGCCATTAAATATCACCCAAGAACCCCTATCTTGAACCCAGCAACCTGGGGCACACGAAAGCATTTCAGGCTTTAGGAGGCTAACCTGTGATGTGCCACAGGCAGAGAACAGGAGGGAGTGAGATGCCACCAAGTCCTGAGGCCCCTGCAATGGCAGGGAATTGATTAGGTGGGACATGCCCGCACGATCCCTGCAGGCAATCCACACTCCATGCTGGAGAGGAAGGAGAAAAACCACAAGGTTCCTGCCCATCTGGCCTGCGGAAAATTCCTTCCCGACAACAGATCTGGTGATCAGTTAGACCCGGAGCATGCGAGCAAAGCTCACCGGCCAAGCATCTAAGGGTAGGTCTACTTTTGTGGCAGCATTTAGAGTACAGACACTGCACACCCAGCTAGAATGGGTATCGATAGCCGTGCGGCTGGTGCAGCATGGCTTAGGCGAGTGGAGCACAGACGTTCCACAGCCCTTAGGGTACTACTCTACATGGCTTTCTGCACACCCAACCTGTGCCGTGCCTACCTGTTTTTAGCATTGTCGTTTCGCGCTGCCTCCCCTCCGCAAAAGCCTTTCCTCACCAAAGTGAAAGACTCGGGCAGTGGGAAAGCAGTGGGGAAAGGCTCCTGCAGCTCCCCATTGCCGGAGCCTTTCCCTGCTGCCTCCTCCACGCCAGAGCCTTTCACGGCCGCATGTAGCTACTTGTACCCTACAGGCCATGGCAAATGTAGATGAGGACTAAGAAAGAGGACACGCTGTACCACCTCAGAGTGCTGGCTCTCCTCATCTGCTATCACATCTTCAGCTGTGGCCAATCTCTGATTTTTCAGAGAAAAGCTAAATAACCCCCAGAATACAGTAGGCCAATTGTGCATTTCAGGAAAAGTTTTCTTCCTGACCCCTGAATATGACCAGCCAAAGCCCTGGAACATGAGATTCGATTACAGTCATTGTGATACTACAAAACTGCAAGCGTTATGAACTTGCTGAGAGCAATGCAGGCAATCCTGTTCTCCCCCTGGCCCAAGAAGGGAGGGAATGAACAGGGGGATTCACAGATTCCAAGGCCAGAAGGGACCACCATCACTTCTCTCCCCCCACCACTCATGTTAACCATGCTTATTACGACAGTGGCTATGGTGCAACCAGAATCAGGCCCCCATTGTGCTAGGCACTGAACAAACATGAAGTAGCAGATTGTCCCTGCCCCAATGAACTTACAGCCTCAATCATTGTGTGCGTTTGCCCATGCATGTTGCAGTGGTGTGTTTTATAAATCAAAGGGAAAGAGATAAATAAAATAAAATGGAATGGGCCAACTCCTCAGTTACTTCCATGGAGCTAGGCCAATTGACAGCAGGTATGCATCTGGGTGAATGCTTGTGAAATACTTTGAGGAAAGTGGCCATTAGATATGCAAACGTACATGATTATGAAAATATAAAACAGACCATCAAGACCTGATAAAAATAGTGTGTGAAGAGTTAAATCAAAGGGGCATGAAGATGACTCCCGGTGTGACCAGAGACAGGGAGACTACAACTTTAGTAATCCAGGGCTCGGCTTCCTGAAGAAGTCAGGCTGTCAGACACCGGACTGTCAGCCATCCAGCCAGACGCTTGTCTCCTTCTCCTGCTCTGGGGCTTTGGCACCAAGCAGTGAGAAAAGGAGTCTGTGACCTAAGGCAGGTTTTGCATCTGCTTATTCCTCTGCAGCCAGGGAGCTGAGAAAATATCAGCTGCTGTGACTGAGAGCACACATGGAGGGTGCCTTGTTCACACCTCTTCTCTATTTCAGGTTGCCTGCCCCACCCCCTCTTCTTCCTCCTGCAGAGGCGAACCTGACTCATTCCAGATTTGTAGAGCGCTCTCTCGCTCTCTCTTCCTTCCTTCCCCCCATCACTCGTTTATCTGTTCTGCTTCATCGCTCCCCAGGCTGCCCTGGGAGGTCTGGAAGAGCCACAGCCTTTGCTATTGCACAGCATGGATTTTGGAGCCTTTCTACAAATCAGTAATGTTCAACCCAGCATAAACCTGCGGGCTGGTAAAGATCCTAAAACCCAGCAACAGCTAAGGCGAATCACTTGATAAGGTGGCAGCCCTGGGTGTGAAATAAATGCAGGGAGTTACTAGTCCACCCAAATTCTACATTTGTGTTTCTCTTTGTCACTGCACAGACACACACGCATTAGCACCTACATTAGCTATGGCCTCTGGGGGCCCTATCTATTTAGATATGGGGTAGGGGTATTTCAGAAAGAGAACATGCTATACTCTGAGGCTTTGTCTACACACAAAAGTTGTACTGCGTTACCTACATAGATTGTATGTTCTTTGGGGCAGGGACTGTCTTTTTGTTCTGTGTCTGAACAGCATCAAACCCAGTGGGGTCCTGGTTGATGACTAAAGCTCCAGTAATAAATAATAATAATTAACAACAATCTATCTGTATAGTTAAAGCTGTACAAACCCTAGTATGGATGCAATTATATCATTCTAGAATTGCCCTATATCAGTATAGCTTATTCCTAAACGGGAAGGGGAATTAACTATACAGGGAAAGGCACCTTTACGCTGGTGTAACTGTGTCTACACTAGTGGTGTGCCAGCATAGCTACTTGGTGAAAAAAAATCACACTCAACCCTACTAGTTATACAGGTACAAAATCTGTGCCAGGCCTAAACACTAATCATCCCATCTAAGTGCAATCACTAAAGAAAGAGGGGAATTCAATGTTGCTCCTGGCTGGCTAACAGTAGAGCCATGGAAATGAAGAATATATCATGGGCTGATAGGCCCTATAAATGCTAATAGACCTTAATCAAAAAGGTGTTGCTTTATGGCTGCAGTAGATACAGGGGCATGAAACAGCACCTGGGAGAAAAACTTTCCTTAATTGGGTACGCACCAGATCCTTTGATACAGCAACAACTGCACTTTGATCGAGGGAACTGGATTGAAAATGTTGACAATGGTGATTAGATAAGCAAGCCTGGTGAGAAGGCTGAGCTCCTGTCTAAACTGGAAATGAGGACCCTTGACATGTTGAATAACAGAAGGTTACCAGCAGGCCAAGAAAAGGCATCAACTAGGCACCGGGAAGGTTCTCTGCAGAACCCTGCAAGACGGAGAGTGGGTTTCTCAGGGGACCTGACTGCCTTATTGTCTTACAAAACCAGCAGCTTAATTAGATGCAACTTGAACTCCACTTTGATTTTTAGGGCTAATCTCCGTGAAAAAGTTGCACTGGTATAACTCGAGGTGTGAATTTAAACCGGTAAGTCAGCCCAGTGCAAAGGGCCACTCATTAAGAGTGTCTTATTTCTGTTTAGTTTCAGTTAATTAGGAACAGTTTTAAACTAACCCAAAATAAGATGCTCTTATAATGAGATCAGAGTACTGACAGAGAGGTTTGCATCTGTTTAACTATCTTGGTCTGAAAGCTGATTCAAGTTACACTGGAGCAACTTTCTCTTGTAGACAAGCGCTTAGTGTTGAAGGGGACAAGTACTGTTGCTCATCCCTAGCGATGAGACTGGCTCTACCTCCGTGGATTAGGGGGTGAAGCGGTAACAGTGGAAGGGAGGTTAACAGGATCACAGGTCATAAAAAAGAGGCATCAAAAGATGTTGTCCCTACCCACGGAAGCGCTGT
Organism: Emydura macquarii macquarii; assembly: GCF_026122565.2. Taxonomy (NCBI): domain Eukaryota; kingdom Metazoa; phylum Chordata; order Testudines; family Chelidae; genus Emydura; species Emydura macquarii. Next base: position 4,213,034 of record NW_027133607.1, on the reverse strand, counting down.
GGATGGGGGGTTTGTGCTGATATCAAATGGGTCCTCAGACCTTTGGGGTGTCAAGCCTCAGTGACCTGCTATTGTTTGGTTACATGATGAGAATATTTATAGATCAACTTTAAACTAGACATCTATAACGTTTATAATGCTAATACCGTGCACGTACAGAGCATCCTTTTCCCCAGCATCTAAGATCACTTTGCAGACACTGAAGAGTCGTCCTCTGTTTGAAGCCAGCTCAATAGAGATGAATGTAGCTCCTTTTATAGTTCCTCAGCCTCAGCCCCGTGGGTCTGAGTCAGCTGATCCGGGCCAGCCATGGCCACGGGGCAGGTCTTTTATTGCAGTGTAGACATACCCTTAGCGATCCAAATTGGGATCTCCATGTTGTAAGCATGTTAGGTAGCCACTAACCCACAGAGCCAGGCTCTACACAGTTCAGTGCTTCTAACCAGCTTACAACCCTGAGTTGTGTCCATCACCTGGCAGATAATACAGGACCCCTTTCTTCCCCAGACCATCAGAAGAACCGTAAGGCAACCTACTGAGGACAGGGTTGTTATTCTCCCAGTGCAGCTGAATCCCGTGACAAGCTAGAGCATGTTCTACCAGATAATCAGCTGACTGACTGCTCAGTCCAAAAACCTCATTGCCACACAGGTAGTTACAAATTACTGCCAATCTGAACCTGCCTCCTACACGGTGTCGTCGGAACTGTGGCACGTAGCTGCCTCTAAGCAGTTATATAAGAACCAGACACACCTATGGCGTTAGAGACAAGCATCCTGAAGGAGTGAAATGATAGTGAGATACAGAACGTGATGCCGGCGGGGGCAGTACATATGGTCTCCACATAGAAAACCGGGACATGGCTGTTCATTGATTGCTTATTATTGATATTACTGTAGTGCCTAGGATCACTAGTCATGGACCAGGACCCCATTGTGCCAGGCGCTGTACAAACAGAGAACAGAAAAGACAGTCCCTGTCCCAAAAATCGAAGTGTAGGACAAGTGAGAACGGATGGCTACAGACAGGTGGGGAAATGCAAGGAGTCAGTCTGATAGGTGGTGATCCCACCACACCAGCAGCTTAACCGTTGTTGCCAATGTCTTTGCAGGAGTCAGGGCAAAGGAGAATTTTGAGGAGGGGATTTGAAGGTGGATAATAAGGTAGCTTTGTAGATGTTCATGGGGAGCGCCCTGCAAGCATGTGGGGCAGCATGGGAGAAAGCATGAAGGTGCCTGTTGGAAAATTTCACCAGTGGGAGATAGATGGAGGCTGGCATCGTGAGCCAATCGGAGGTGAGTGTTGACAGCTCCCCAGGGAATGAGAGATGAGAAGTCGGGTGGGGTCTGACTGAAGGGCCTTGACAGTGAAGACAAGCAGCCAATGGTCTGTGGCCTGTGGTTTGTTGGGCTCAGGCAGGAGCTACGAAGTATCACATTCTGCATCTGCCATAGAGAAAAGAGTGGAGTTTCGACTGGGTGTAGCGAGGCCCAACATAACTCAGCTACTTTTCCCAGTCAAGACAAATCCAGAGAGGCCCAGGATGAAATGGGCCATAGAGAGTGTACTCACCCTCACCTTCTTGGTGGTCCCACCTTTTAAGAGCTCACGTAAAGAGCTGCACAGAGGAAGCCATTTGCAGGGCACGAGTTATTGGTCCTACACAGCTTGGGAACTACGCTATACATCTCTGAGTGCCATCTCCTGGCACTTTATCTATTAACGGACTATTGCCATATACGCAGCCACATACAGCTCTCGCAGCACCTCCAGGGCGAGGAAGCATTGTCAGGAAAATGTGTAGGATAACTTGTACTGACTGATTACTGTGGCTCCGTTGTCCCTGTACTTTGGTTAGAGGACCATAGTCTCTGGGGATGTCAAGCTGGCACCTTTTGCCTTACGAAATTCACAGAAAATGAAAGGAGGGGAAAATGTAATTATCTGAACAATGAAATACTGTTGTCTGGCAACGAATAAAAGCTGGACTGAAGAACTTTGCTAGGCAGCACGTTTCCATTCTTCCTAATCTACTTTTGGCTACAGGCTATACCCTTTAGTCAGCACAACATGATTTCACACAATTTAGTGAAGGTCAGAGTGAAATCGAGCCACAAGATACATGTCCAGAGCAGCGTTAATTTGTTTTGAGTTTATTGGCTAATCTATTAGCGGATCCAAAATGTTTCAAGTGCTAAAAAGTGAAAGGAAAGTTCAAAAAAGCCCAGTAAAGACGTGAGAGGTGTGGTGCAAACGGATTAGCTGGTGCCGGGACAAACTCTACTTTCAGTTACTGTACTGTAAATATGGATTATCTCTACTGAAGTCAGTGGAGTTACCCTGGATTTGCACCCACCTAAGGGAGAGCAGAATTTGGCCCTGTGTGTTCAATTAAACAGAACACTTGTAGGTCTAACTTGGTCCTGCTCAATAGTTCAGAAACCTATCTATGGAAGCGCTAATCTGAGGAAGGGAGACACAAGTGTCTTATATAATTTGACCCATGAAAGGACTTTTCTAATGACCCACAATAAGGGGTGTCTATCCTCTTATTTAGGAGGTGGTGTCCTGCCTGGGTATTTTTCTGGGTTAAGTTCTGCCCCTGGACTCCCAGTTAGCAGTGGTGGCCAGAAATGCTTGTGTCCATTTCTAGCTGTCCAACAAGTTTCACCCACTTCACACTGTGGCCTAGCTGTGGTGATCCTAGCTTAGGCTATTGCATTTCACTGTGTCTGAGGATGATCCTGAAGGCCAGGCAGAAACTGGTTCAGAATACTGGGGCCACATTCTAGGTAGCGCAGATGGGTGAGAACATCACACCAGTGCTTTGCTATTTTCAATGGCTTCCGGTCCAATGCTCGGACAGATTTTTAAGATCCTTAACTTTATGGTCCTGGGTTGACTCAGGTATCTTAGAGATTGCCACCAGTATTAGTGAAAATATTTGTGAATCCTGAAAGTATTGTTCACTATTGTCTTGTTTAAAATGTTCCAGTTCCCTATGTGGGAAGCAGAAAGATTACCATGCAACACAGATGATCAAGCACACACCAGCAAAAGAGATTTGTAGATAGTCAAAGAGAATACGGGTAATTTGCAAAAGACCAATAGGCTGGAATATGTTCATTTAATACTTATGGCGAGCGAATATGATAATAGGAATCATGATCAGTTTGTGAACAAAAAAAAACGGGGGGAAAGAGTGGATCCTGCAAACACACATCTGCTTAGCTTTAAACACCTTCCTCCTGGCTTATGATGAGGCTGGATTGGAGAAGTTCATGCACAAATTGCACATCTGCAAACTCTTTCTCAATGTCCATGCTGGGGAAGGAGGGATGGCCTGCTATGAGCAACCAAAGCGCTGGAGCAGCTCTCAGGCCGGGATGCAGCAGTGCCCCCTGGCTTGAAGTGGTTTCCATCGTATCCAGGATTTATAGTTTTTGTTCAATGGCTCTCAGCACCCCCACTATACAAATTGTTCCAGTGACACTGCAGAGACTTGTCTTCGGATCTTACGGGCCCAACAGACCTGAAAAGGCTGCAGATCACTGCACAGGCGTTTCTAGAGAAAATGCTGAAAGGAAATATAAGGGGAGCAATATGATCCAAGCACTGGTATCTATTGCCTGCACTTGTGTGCAGCTAGGCAAGCCCAGTTTTGCATTGCTGATAAGGAAAGCCGCAGAAATATGAGCAAATGAGAAGTTCCTTTTACCAACAGGCTTATAATATTTTCTGTCATTATAAATCCCCCAAGATTGATGGTGATTGACCACAGCTGGAGCCATTTATCTATCGCCCTCCCCTTTGCACTTTGGGAGGTTGGATAAATCAGGGCTCTGCTCTGAATCACCATGGGGGTATGACTCTGCAAAGAAACTAATGAGGTTTTTTTTGGAAACAAAACTAAAACCCAACCTCTGGGCTTGCCCTGCTGTAGCGTAATCGCATTGCTTGTTGACCTAGAAACAGGCATGTCAGTAGTAAATGCATCTCCCAAACAAACACCTCCAGTGCACGGCTAGCATTGCTAAAGCCATGAAAGAACCTCCACCAGCCAGTGGGATTATGTTGTAATTACAAATGTGTCATACTACTTGAAAAGAACCTACATGTAAACAAACCTGAACACCTGACCGCCACGGCTCAAGGCTCCAGAGGGCAAGTTGGTACCTGGAATGTGTAGATTTATCACCTGGGTAGTATTTCAAGGAAAGTATTTTGCCATCTGAATTTTCTGGGTGGCTGGTAGATTTCGGTAATATCTGTACTCTCCCAGCTCCAGCGTTGCTGTGGTGGCCCTGACACCGGTGGGTATGTGCTTGCCCTGGCTACCCGTGCTGCCACGACGACATTGCTTTTTATACTCACGCTAGCTCAGTGAGCGCTAATGCCAGCTTGTGTACCCGGGCAGGGAAATCGTACCTCTAGCTCGTAGTGTAGACGTGGCCCGTGTTGCAATGCTTAACTTTTAGGTGCCTAGAAAATCACTGGGATTCACAAACCGGGGGCATATGCATATACACATAGGCTCCATATACAATGAATGGGAAGAGAGTGGCTCCTAAGAATGGGATTCACAAAAGCCAGCAAACTGGCCCATGGGAGATGCTAATGAGAGGGTTGTATCCTAAGCACCCCCGAGAGTTCAGCACCTGAGTCTAGGTTGCAGAAACCTTTTTCTCTCTGCTTGTGAGCTGGAGCCCCTCTCCTGGAGTCAGGCGTCCAAGCTGCTTCTTGTAAGCCCCATCACTGTCTACCTGATAGCCCTGTGGTTAGCACACTCACCTACGATTTAAGATGTCTAGGTTCAATTTGCCCCTCTGCTTGATATAGAGAGAAAGTATTGGAACAGAGGTTTCCCACCTTGCTCAGGAGAATGTCCTAACCACTGGACTATGTGATCCGTGGCTGTGGGGTTTTCTCAAACTCTTCTGTTGAAGCCATTCCACTTCGGATAAATAATTAAGAAGCCTTTGGAGCAGGGGGAGTAGAACCTGGGTCTTCCACCTTCTAGCTAAGGGCCCTACCTAGCAGGGTATGGAGCCATTCTCCCTTGCTCCGTGGCCCTATTTTTAATTATTTATCCAAAGTGAAAGAGCTCCAGCAGGAGAAATTGAGGGAGCCCCACATCCTAATATCACACAGCTCAGTGATTAAGGCACTCACCTGAGAGGTAGCAGATCCTTGGTCAAATCCTTTTTCCATCAAGCAGAGAGGGGAATTGAATCTGGGGCTCCTACACCCCAGGTGACTGTGCTAATCACTGAGCTGAAAGTTAAAAGGTGGGCTGCACCTCCTCTGGATTGATTTTGAATGTGACATGAGCTACCAGATTGGGCCCCACAGGTGAGATAATCGGGGGAATGCCTAGATTTCTTTGTTTAGTGGAACCAGCTGGGTTTTTGGAGTCCGGATGCCTAGAGGGAGGCAGCAGCGAGTGTGCCCACAGGCAGAAATTTAGGTGCCGAGGGAACTTTTACTGCAAAAACGTTGGTGCTAAGTAAGGTTAGGTGCCTACCAGGTGGGGTGGCAGCTGAGCAGTGGTTTTGTGAGTGCCCGTGGCACCTAAATGTGGGACTTGTGTACTTAAAGTGGCCATTAGTTGCCTAAGCCGCTTTGTGAATCTGGACCTTAACCTCTCTTCGGTTCAGTCTGCCCCCTGGTAAAATGGGGATAACAGCACTGACCTCACTAGGTGGTGTGACCCGTCCCATGCCTAGGGTAGCCACCTGAAAATGCCAAGGTCAGGGCAGGCTGCAAACGGAGAGCAGATTCTCCCAGCACTGGTGGGTGGCGCTGAAGCCAAACTTCCCAACCAGCCACAAACTGCGCTTCTGAATCCCCACAGAAGCCAGTATACAAATATACACAGCCCCCTTCACTGCATTTCAGAGTCTGGCTCCCAATCAGTCACTGGGTCCAGTGGAGAGACCAGTTATCTAAACTCTATGCTCTTTACTAAAAAGGTTCTCTCTGACCCCAAGGGGTCAGCCACAGTACCAGATCAATATAAGTTTGGATCTTACCCAAAATACCACGCTGCCAGCCAATCCTTTAGTAACTAAAACTAAAGGTTTATTATAAAAGAAAGAAACAAACCATAAGAGAAATGTTAAAGGATCAAAGCAAATCAGATACATACAAATGATTTGAAAGTCCATATACATCCAGTTTCTTGGAGAATTGTGGAGTTGCAGGCTTGTACAGTTCCTCTGGCAAACATCCAGTATCTGGATGGGTCTTAGTCCTTCGGTTCAGCTGCAAGTGAATTGATCCAGAGGCAGGTATATGTCTGTAGCTGAACAGGAACAAAGACAACATGGATTCTGTGGCTTGGCCTCATATACCCTTTGGCCATGGCCATGCTGTCTTGTGGAATATTACAAGAACTAAAATGGAGTCCAGCATCACATGGGCCAATCCTGGTAACTCTTCAGGTTTGCCTTTAGTTTCTTCCTGGGCCCCTTGCATCCGTGAGTGTCTTAATGGGCCATTAAGCAGGCTATTGTTCTGCCGCCTCTCTGTCTGGGGTATTTCCCAGCCAGCCCAAACTGACATACAGAAATATCAAATACATCCATAGCTTCCATTTCACATGTAATACATGAACATAAGCATCATCATCTTACTCAGCACATTACATCCTTTCTAACAGTGCATGACATGGCATATCTTACATGAATCGTTATGATTTTAACATATTGATGTTAAACTATACTAAATCCCCCCCCTGCCAATCTAACCAGCATGACAGGTGGTACTGGGATTTAATTCATTAATGTCTGTAAAATGCTTTGAGATCCGTGGAGGCTAGAGAATTAGAAAAACCATCACTTCCTATCCGTTGCTAGGGGCTAATTGATACTTGGTCCTAGCTTCCTGAGAAACTGCCTCCTCCATCATGCCCTGCCTGGCCAATGCGCCCTCCCTAGAGTCCCAAGGTGGAATGTACGGGCACTGCTGGTGGGTTCTTTCCAACAGAGTTCTCAGCGTTAGAACTGCTTCCCCCGTCAGTCCAACAAAGCCTGAGTTTGGTTAAACTTCAGGGCGCAATATTCAGCTTGACTCTTTGCACAGGCTTTCTAGGGACACTGCCAGATTGAGATTTAGTTAGTTTTTAAAAATCGAGTTAAAAGTAGAGCTGATTGGGAGGTGGGGGGCAGGAAGGAGAGGTAAAAAAGACAAATTTTCACTGAAATTAGACATTTTTCTACCAGTTCTAGTTTAAGGCAGTTTCCGGTCCTACACTGACCCCTGAGTCCGTCTGCTCAAAGTTGTGATTTCACAGCCCTATTTTCCTGTTTTCTTTTTAGATGTTTTTCTGAGCTTCATTCCTGTATGGGAGATCAACACCAATAACAGGAAAGACTGACTATGGTGAAATTGACTATGCCCTTGAGTGAAATTCACCTTCGAGTAGGGGACCAGCTAAAGGCATATATGCTATTTATATCATGTATGCCCAGAGGTTTTAGTCCTGAAAGACTTAGCACATGCTTAATTTTACAGCCTGTAAATAGTCTCATTGAAATAACAGGAAAGTGAATTTAACCCAAAATGCGGTCAAATGCATACAGTAAACAGACTGATAAAAGAGAGACTTTCCCCCACCTCTAATTTCTTGTTCTAATAATTTTAGGTGTCATTTGTAACAAAAGTAGATAAAAACAGAAGTGTGAGGGTTAATTGGGCCATATACCTTTAATATTTGTAAAGCACTATGGGATTTTTGGAAGAAAAGCAGAATATAAATGCAAAAATGCAATTGTAATGATTTTTAAACTGTGCTTTCCACTCACATGAAGTAGCAAAATTCCATCAGCACCACATGCAATAATGGAATTTAATCCGAATAAAGGTGAGCTGTTAATTACAGTGTCACCTTTGTACTGCCTCTGTCAGCATTTCCATTACAAGGGGTTCATATTAGAGGGTTTAAAAGATACTGTCGCTGTAAAGAAGGCTGTTAACTTTTTAGTCCAAGAGTTGAAGTCAAGCGGTTTAACTAGAGCTAGTTAAAATAGAGACAAGCCAAGGCAACACCTGATTCTTGGCAAAAACATCTCTCAGCCTATGAGTTGGTCGGGGAATATGGACGTTTCGGGGCATGATGGAATGTTGGATCCTTTTATTCTCATCTTTGATGCGTTAAAATATTTATTTCTAATTTTTTTCCAGTGTATATTGCTGTCTCTCTGTGGCCCCACCTTCAAATGAAAACCAATTAATATAACAACAACAACAAACAGACTCCACACCTGATTATACAAATCAGAGTATAAACATACCCCACCCGAAGGCCCCAGTTCAATAGAGTTTGGGTGCATGGGCTTAAGTCCATTTCTCTTCAGCAAAGCACTTAAGTGACTGCTAAAGTCCCATTAAGGACCCTGATTCAGCGAGAGCCTTACCCACAAGCCTGACTTTAAGCAGGTGAATAAAATTAAAGGCACATGCTTAAGGACCTCACTAAGGGCTAGTCTACACTTAAAATTGACAGTGGCATAGCTGTATTTGTACAGCTGTGCTGCTGTGAAAACTCTTGTGTAGCTGTGTTATGTCTCCTATAAATAAAATAAATAAACCCCCCTAAACGAGCGGCGGTAGCTCTCCTGTCGACAAAGTGTGGTCCACACAAACGCTTATGCTGGCAAAACTTATGTCACTCAGGGCTTTTTTTTTTTTTTTTTCCCATACCCCTGAGCGACAAAAGTTTTGCCGGCATACGTGCTAGTGTAGAAAAGGCCTAGATCAGAGCCAGAGTCAATGAGACTTAAGCACATGCTTAAGTAATTTGCTGAAAAGAGGTACTAAATTAGGGACCCTGCCCTCTGCCAGTCAGAGGCACGGAGGTAAGAGGGCAGAATGTGCCTGACTGTTGTTAATATCAACAAGGATTCCTTCTCCAGCCGTGCACGGCGTGATCACTAACCTTACCAGTGAGTCACTTCTACACACATTGTTTATAAGGTCTGGAGGCTATAAGCACTGAGTACATTTTAAAGGCTTTAGTTAAGCCCCGGAACAATACGCAGCCTCCACTTTGCATTAACCTGTGGTTCTCTGCCGCAGACTAACTCTGTAAAGGGTGCATAATGGGCTAGTGGGAGCTGTTGGTGCTCATGGTCTCTCAGGATCAGAACCAAAACTCAGCCTCCCCCAGTGGTGAAAGCTGGGAATGGGTGACTGAGGACTGCAGGTCCTCTCATTAAAATAATTGACATACCACACAGGGAGAAGATAAATATGGAGGAAAGGGACTTTCCTTTTAAAACAGGTTCTGTGTGAGTCCTGTATCAGGAGACTGACTGGTTAGCTCACTTTTTGAATCACCAGGCTCCTTATGGCGGAAATGTTCAGTCCTCTCTGAGACTGAAGATTTTAAATGATTGACATTTATAGAGTGCCTTTCATCTGAAGTGCTCTACAGACCGTGCATATGGGAAATCACTTCAGGAGCCCCTTCCCTCCACTGAAATGCAGCCACCTCTAGGGTGGAATGTAACAGCTGCTGAACAGAACCCAGCAACACTGAACAACACTTTATGACAGGGAGGGTAGAAAAATACAGTAAACTGTTTAAACTGCTGACAAATTTTAATTACCAAAGTGGAATTTAGACAGGACACTTATGAAAAGTGCCAAGGCATTTTTAATGATCACAAGTCATTTGATGTTAATCTTCATCTAAAAGGTGGGACATCGTACAGCACATTGCCCTCTAAAATCATCTTGGGCACTGGTTCAATACACAAAGGGAAGAGTGTCCACTGCTGAATTCCCAATGCTATTCCTATAGCACTGATGTACTGTTCTGGCTGGTCTCCCCATCCAAGTTCTGAGCAAGCCCAACGCTGCTTTGTTTGTGAAATCATAGAATCATAGATTTGGAAGGGACCTCAGGAGGTCATCTAGTCCCACCCCCTGCTCAAAGCAGGACTAACCTCAGCTAAATAATCCCAGCGAGGGTTTTGTCAAGCCGCATCTTAAAAACCTCTAAGGATGGAGATTCCACCACCTCTCTAGGTAACCCATTCCAGTGCTTCACCACCCTCCTAGTGAAAAACATTTTCCTAATGTCCAACCTAGATCACAGTTCAAGATAGCATGGCTCCAGGCACAGAGATAAAGATTATCTGAGCATTAAAATAAATAAAACATGAAAGGATGCTGCATTTACCTTTGCACTGCATGTGACCTCTTACAAAGAGAGGATACTGTCTAAAAACTTTCAGAAGCTCCAAAGAGACCGCATCTGACCTCAGGGAATGATCCACCACTAATGATCTGTTCTAATGAGACGAGAGTTTGTAACTTGCTATCTAGCCACGGGTGCGGAGTTTCTGTGGACCAAGCCATTGCTGGAATATCCATCCACCTTGCTCATGCAATTTCAGTTATGCTCAGCCTCTAGACTTGAGTTAATGCCCATTGCTCTCAAGACAAGAAACATCAAGGCCATAGCTTCAAAGCACAATGTCAAGTTTTTCTTAACCTTCGCAGTCACATATTGGTTTACTCATCATTTAAAATAGATCATTTGGGAGCTTGAAACAGAAACTTCTTTCCGTAAGCCTGAAGGACAAAAGTAAGTTTAAAATCACCTAAAGTCTCCAAGTTCTTTAATTGAGAGCACTCTATCATACACCTAGACAAGACGATAACCAGGAAGGTGATCACTAATGAGTTCAGATCTCTGGTTAAATGTCTGATAATTTTATTATTATATTGTCCTTCTTCGTGTTCACCTGTTGTCTGTTTGGTTATCTTGTCCAACTATTGTGTCTTCTCATAACCTAGAGTGTGAGTTCTTTGGGGCAGGGACCGTCTTTTTTCTGTGTGTCTATTCAACGCCTAGAAAAATAAGGCTCTGATCCTTCATTGGTGCCCCTAGGTGCTACTAGAATAGAAATAAATAAATACATGAAAGAAAGGTGTTAGTGTTTTTTTGCGACTCTAGCAAGCGCGCAGCGTAGGTTAGGTGGCTTTGATACTAGCCTTCCTACTTAGTCCAGATCGCTACAGTCATACAAACCAATGGATGCCCCAAAATGCATCTCTAGTCTCTGCTTTTGTATTTGTGCCTCTCAACGTTATAACACACTATAGCTACGCTTCTGCGCAACATTGCAGGTTTACTTCTGCTGCAGAACATCGCCTACCTTTAGGCGCCCAGCTTTGGTGAAAACAAAGCCATCCGAGGGTTTTTCTCCCCGATGATGGTCTGTAGACATGGTTTGAGGTAACAGTGAACCCATTCACAAGCGGGTGCCATGAATGTGGGGCATGAGACTCCGATAACATTTATAAACGCTGGAGATCCTCAGCCACAAGAAGGCATGCAAAAATTGAAATGAGTGTTGTTTGTCACTGAAGTAGGTGAATCTACAACCAACCGGGTCTTTGCGAAATGCAGCCTAAATAATCACATATGTTGGGGAGAAACACACTCCGGAGGCACAGGAGAAGGACAGCACTTTGATGAACGTAATGGTGATTAAAATGGAAGATCAACATCATGAGGAGGGTGATGAAGATCACGTCATTGCTATTCAGCACCAATCTCCCATCTGACACTAGGGCAGGGGTGGTCTGCTGGTTGAATCTGGCTCGTCTAACATTTCTGTCTGCCCGCCATGCAGGAATAAAAGCAGGCCCACCCAATCCATTGCTTCTGCTGCTGACGCTCTGCTTAAGCTAACCTGGAGCATCAGGCAGCTTTCGGCCGGTCGCTGCCCAAACTTCAGGCTTCCGGTCACGTGGCCGAAAGCAGGAAGTTCAGGAAGCGACCGGCCGAGAATCACTAAGCTGCCCTATGCTCCAGTTGCCAAGGTAACTATAAGTGTGACCATATAGGGCACCCCATGTGCCTAGACATGACCTTGCATCTTGGGAATTCAGCTCTGCTGCCTCTCGCTGGGTCTTCCGTGACTGAGCCCTCTGGCCAAGTCACAAGTTCATCCCTTTTCCGGGGTACTACGAAAAAGTCCAAACAAAACTGAATAATTCTTCTGTGCCCCTTGGGCTACTGAAGTGTTCAGTTTCTGCCCTGTCTCAGGGCTCCCTCCACAAGATCTGACTCTGCTCCCTGTGGGTCTTTCCCTGTAGGACAGCCCTGTCTCCTCTGCAGTTTCTACCTGGATCTTACCCCGCTTTCCATGACCTGCCACTGGGATCAGGCCTGTCCTTGCAGCCTTCCCCAGTGTGCCTACACCAGGGAGAGAGAGGGCGGGAACTCCCTACCTCCTCTTTCGTGGGTCTGTTCCCCAAACTGACCTCCTTTAGCTCTTTATAAGGCCTACTGCTGCCTCCTCTGGCCAGGAGACAATTAGTGAATCACACCCCACAGATACAGAACATAATTAACTGGGATTCTTTCCCTGGCCTTATAGGTGATAGGGGTTAAGCTCCATCCCCAATGCAAGAACCTAGCTAGATAGTCAGACCGACATTGATATTTGCAGGAGAATGACTTGGCCATGTTAGTCACACATTTACGTCTCCTCTCCCCATATCTGGATGAATTTTTTTGCTTGTTTATATAAACTCCAAAAAAAGATTTGATTTTCTTCAAAAACTGGAATTTTGCAAGAGATGAATCCTCGATATGGCCTAGCTGCTGCAGTCTGCTGGCATGTTTGCAAACAAAACCAAAAATAACTAGCATATTTAACAGGAAAAACTGGCTTCTGCCCAGGAGCAGTTACTGACCCTAGGAGATTCTACTCCGGAGACGCAAACAGTTGTTTACATAATACATCATCGGTCCTGCTTCTGATCTCTTGCTGGTTTTGCTTTAGTGTGACTCCAAGGGCTCTAATGCAGTTACTCCAGATTTACACAGGTGTAACTGAGATTGGACTCAGGTCCAGTGAGTCTAATCAGCTCCCTAAGTGACACTATGATGATTTGTCAGAGCCATGACATCCCTAAATGCATTAGAAGAGGTTACAGGCCAAATCCAGTGTATCTGACTCATACTAGGGGTCTCATTAATTGTCCATGTGAATGTGGCAAACAGGATTCACCCATAGGAGTGGAGTATTTTAGTCTTTGAGTTTTCCACCTTTTCTCTGTTTATGTCAGACCCTTATTAGTATTATACAAAAAATAACCCCCAAACCCAGACCCACTGCTGTGATGCCGTGAGGGCTGCAATCCTCTTAACTGACTCAGACCCACAAAACAACCAAATGAAAAGTTAAGCCACCCAGCCACCCATAACTTTCTTCATCTATGATGCTATCTTTACTGCATACACCGTACTCCACAGACGAGCCACGGCAGCCTTTGCTGCACTCTCCTCGAGTCTCCTTTTCTAAACATCCCTTCGCCATTCCTCCAAAATCACTCTAGCATTTGGAGTGATGACAGATCGTCAGGGACCAGGTCTCAGTGTCTCGTGCGAAAAGCAGCATCGCCAGCGGCGCACTGTCTCCAGTACCATGCTCAGGCATTGGCTGAGCACTGACGCAGAGGGATAAGCCCGACTTGCTGAATGTCTGATCCTGCAAGAAGTTGAGCAGACACCCTCAGCTTCCACTAGTTGGAACTGAGGCCATTGGTACCATATGGGATCAGCTCCTTAATTCTTGCATCACCCCTTTTTTCTTTGTCGGTCTCCCATCCTAGTTCTGGCCAAGCCCAACCGACCCTGTTGCGGTCCTGATTCAGCAAAGCTTAAATCCCTCCCTGTTCAACATAACACTTAAGCACATGTCTAATTTTATGCTTAAGTCCCACTGGCTTAAAGACTCCTAGGCACCGCAGTAAAACAAACAAATAAATAATCACAGTAACTAATAGTACATAACACAGGCCAGAGACAGTTTTTCGTCAAGTCATTCTTATATGAAGCCCATAATTTCTGGTAGAGTTAGGGTGTATCATGAAGACTGTTCAGCTTGCAGAATGAGGTGGTAGGATTGTACTTTAGGTGTGAGGAGCAGGAAGTTACAGAGACACATTACTGTGAATGGCTTTAGATAAGAAGCTCTTGTGCATACAATGATTCATGGCATGAAAGGGAAGATTACCAAGTATCTTCAGCACACATTTATCAGAAGCCAAGACCTACTTTCCTGGGCTGGGTGTGTATTGTGTACCATTAATGAATGAAATAAAACCGTTCTCTTGGGTCTCCCAATGCATTATTGTGTTCTCTATTTGAATTATTTGAATTCTGTCTTCTTTTGTTTTATACAACGAACCCTCTAATAGTAACATCGTTTCTGGCACTGTCATTAGCATAATGTCTCTGTACAATATAACGGAAAGGGAATTTCACACCAAGGGTCTGAATGGGAAAATGGAAGAAAACCTTTTCTAGGAGTCCCCTAACAGCTTACCCTAAAGGGTTGTTAAGAAATGATGCCAGAACAGTCATCTTAATGCCGGGGTTCCCAAACTTGCCGGCATGACCCCATTTTAATGAACTATTTCCTCCCGGGACCCCAGACAGCATGGAGGACTCCATTTTGAAAAGCAAAATGGTGTCCTTTGCACAGCATGACCTTGCACGCGCCATCCATGTGAGGTCATGCTGGGAGGAGTAAAACGGTGTCCTCAATACACTAGGGATTGCTGTGACTTCATCTGCTGATGCCGCGACCCCAAATCCCACAGTTTGGGAACCTCTGCCTGAATGGCTCGCGCCTGCTGTCCTTGGGAAGCACTGAAACCAGTTTGAGTATGAGGAAACCCAACGGAGGCCACATCTACACTAGCCGCACTTTACTGGTATAGGTATACCAGTATATTATGCCAGCAAAGTGCTCCTAATCAGTATAGCTTATTTTACTCCCTCCATACCTAGGAGAAGAACAAGCTAGAGCAGTAAAAACATGGCTGTGCTGGTATAGCTGCATCTACACTAGGGGCTTTTGTCAGCACAGCTCTTTTGGTCGGAGATCTGGCCTCATCAACCCCCTGACCACCACAGCTGTTGCGGGCAGAAGTCTGTAATGCGGACGTGACCTAAGAGACCGAAAGACACATGCAGGATCTGGGCTCGGCTCGGAGAATGGAGGTTGGTTCTGTTCTGGGCCTGTAGATTAAGAGGAAAGTGGATCTTCCGTAGCTTGTAGTGAAGCATTAGATTAGATGAGACTAAATGCGTGTGTAGCTGTTTGTGGTTTCAAAATCTTTTTCTCCAATGCTTTGTGCCAACTGCTAAATAAACATACCTTGTTTTAAGAAAGTCGTTGGTCAGTGTTGATGGACACGGGCTCCCAAAGAGAAGAAATGAAAGTGCCTGAAAGTCAGTCGGGCCTGCAGGGGTATAAGCTGTTGGCATAGATATGGCAGGGACCTCAGGCCCTGGTCTAAGAGTGGAAGAACTGGGAGATTCCACCTTAAGACCAGCAAGGGCAAAAGACTGTATTTATCCTCATAATACCTGTGGGATTCATCCCTCTTTTATAGAAGGGGAACTGAGGCATAGAGAGGCTAAGTGATTTATCCATAGATGCAGAGGAAGTCTGTGGCAAATCAAGGGACTGAAGCCAAGTCTCCTAAATCCTAGACTAGCCCCCTAACCACTGTGCCATCCTTCCTCTGACTTCTATCACTGCTAATTCACAACCAGCACAGCTCAGTCAGGTTTGCTGCAATTATTCAGTGGCTTACATGATTACCGAGTTGCTGATGGCAATTCACTTTCCAGCGGTCAGGTATCCGTATCCCAAAAATCTATCACCACAAATGGCACCAGTTAGCAGCTGCGTTGGCTGGCTGAGTAGGAAAAGCAAGAACAGAATGGGGCTGGGCAGACTTCATTCTCAGCTTACCAGGATTGAAACGCACTGGCAGATTCTGTATGGGGAAGCTGGCGCTGCTGCTGTGGCTATTACTGCAGGGGTTTCTTTTGTGCTTGCTCTGTTGTGTAGTGAGCAAAGACATAATGGGGTTATACTAGAAGACATCACTTTCAAGGTTGTTGGCTGGGTACCTTTCATATTATTTTTAAAAAATAAGGTGAATCACTTATATAAATAAAATCCTCCGATAATTACCATTATTACTTACATAGTGCTAAAATATACACAGCAATTACTTAATAGAGTGATAGGAATATACATAAGAGCATGCCACAGATCAAGTGCCTGCTCTAAAGTCTACTTAAGTCAGCACACAGATTTCCTAACCCACAAAAGCATTAGTTTGGTGAACTTTTCGACTTAAAAAAGATCAAGAAAAAAATTCGAAATGGTTGAAACATTTCATTCCGACATTTCCAGAACAAAACATTCTGGTTTTTTTCTGGTTTGAAATGAGTTTTCATTTTGAAATTTAGCTAACTAGACTGAAAAAGCATTAAAAAAGTTCAAAACTGAAATGAAATGTTTCAAAATGACCAGAACTAAACACTGCAGTTCTGAAATGAAAAATAATTCGGTTTGTAAATATTTTCAAGATTTTGACTTTTCCTCCGATTTAAGACGGGAAAGCATTTTTGAATCCTTGACAATATTTCCCTCTCAGCTCTAATCCCACCCCTTCCCAGCCTGCTTCAGTTCTCCCTTCCGCCTGTCGAGTGTAGACATATTGCATTTATATTTATAATACATTCCTTTGCATTCAGGCTGTTTAAGTCTAGCTTTTGTGAGTTGGAAGGTGTGTCCCATAGCACAATCACTCTGGGACAGTCATTTAGATAAACCATGAAATCCCAGCTGAGAAAATAAATATCCTGACAAATCCCAGGGGGCATTTCTGATAGTGTCTTATTTCATGTTGCCAAGGCACATTTTTTAATATACAGGCAAGATTCCCAATTATTTTGCCTGTAGATGGGTGGCTCATTGATAATATAGATTATAAATCTCCTGATGCTAGCCTTACATTATAGGAAGAGGCTCTCTGGATCTGTAATTACGTTGGTTCCGCTAACGACAGGAGAGATAGTGGCATTTCTTGCTTGCTTTGTAGGTGGGCTCCTGCGTTATTTTCATGACGACCGCAGGCTGCTTATTGCACCATGTGTACTTTACCTGTGTGAGTCAGCTCATCAGAACGCTGTGGGATAACAGAAAGGCAGCTAGTACAGGGACCTTTGTTCCATGACTCAGAGAGGAAATTCTGCTCATCTTGTGACTCCTAGAAACTGATGAGTCACCTTCTCATGTGCTCCTAACCTAGCAATGAGCAAGCTAATACAGGAGGATCGAGCATTGAATGGTTAAAAGAACTCTGTTTGAATTTGGTCCAACATTTAGATTTCACAATAATGACCTAACTTCAGCAACATCTGAGAGCAACAGAAATACTGTGGTATTTTTAAAAGTAAATTCCAGTGGAAGAAGTTTTCTTTAAACATGTAATTATTCCAGCCTAGTGTTGGCAACACAAACATTACTGTGCTGGGAACCTGAAAGTGAAATTGACTATAAACAGTAGCCAAAGTGACCGCACTGATTGTCAATTGTCCAGGCTGAGAAAAACACTTCTTTTAAAAAGGAAAAAGTGATCGTAAAACCACAAATATTGGCAGAGAAATCAGTGGCAGATTCTTGTAAATTAATTTTTATTACACATTTCTGGGTAGAGCTGTGAGAATAGCCAATTTCAGTTCCGTGGCTGTGCAAACAACTAAAAATAAAATGTAAGTTGACCTGAAATGAAAATTATTTGATTTTTTTAGCAAAACAAAGTAAAATAATTTCATTTTAGGTTGAACAAGACATTCCATTTGACTTGAAATACAACAAAATAAAAATAATATAAAAGTTTATTTTATCTTTAAAATATAGAAAATAGAAGTAAAATTCAAAACAAAAAGTCTTTTCACATAAAAAAATGAAAATTTGTATTTAGAAAATGTTGAAGTGAAACATTTGGACTTTTTCATAGAATCATAGTAATGTAGGGCTGGCGAGGACCTTGAGAGGTCATCCTTTCCATCTCCCATTGCTGAGGCAAGACCAAGTATACCTAGACCATCCCTGACAAGTGTATCTAGCCTGTTCTTAAAAACTTCCAATGACGGGGATTGCAAATCACCCGTGGAAGTCTATTCCAGAGTTTACTATCTTATTAGGAAAACTTTTGAACTTTATCTAACCTAAATCTCCCTTGCTGCAGATTAAGCCCATTACTTCTTGTTCTACCTTCCGGGGACATGGAGAAAACTTGACCACCATCCTCTTTATAACAGCCCTTATCATATTGAAGACTGTTTGCAGGCTCCCCCTTTTGGTTTTCTTTTCTCCAGACTAAACATGCCCATTTTTTCCCCTCATTGGTCAGGTTTTATAAACCTTTTATCATTTTTGTTGCTCTCTTCTGGACTCTCATCAATTTGTTCACAACTTTCTTAAAGATGGTGCCCAAAAGTCACACCACGGCCAAGTAGATTGGGACAATTATCTCCCATGTTTTATATTAATACATCCCAGAATGGCAGTAGCCTTTTTTTGCAACTGCAACATTGTTGGTTCATATTCAATTTGTAATCCACTATAACCCCCAGATCCTTTCCAGCATTACCACCACATATCCAGCCATTCCCCATTTTATGTCTGTGCATTTGATTTTTCCTTCCCAAGTGAAGTAATTTGCACTTGTCTTTATTGAATTTCATCTTGCTGATTTCAGACCAATTCCCCAGTTTGTCATTTTCAATTCTAGTCCTGTCTGCCAGTGTGCTGGCCGCCCCTCCCAGCTTGGCGTCATCCAAAAATGTTACAAGCACATTCTCTACTCCATTATCCAAGTTATTAATGACAATGTTGAATAGCACCAGACCCAAGACTGACGCCTGGGGGGACCGCACCTGTTATATCCTCCCAATGTGACAGCAAATCATTGATAATTACTATTTGAGTACAGTCTTTCAACCCATTGTGCACCCACTTTATATTAATTTCATCTAGACCACATTTCCCTAGTTTGCTTATGAGAATGTCATGGGGGATTTTTGCCTTACTAAAACTAAGATATAATACATTCCCCATTAGCCAAATTGCAGGGAGGACACGGATTTTATTCGGGCAATCAGGGGTTTGGATAATCAAGAGGACAGAAAAGATAGAGCAGCGGAGTAGCCTCCCCCACGCCTGGGTGCTTGTTTTCTTCCTTCTCCTTGCAGTTCTGGTTGGGGGGTGGTCTCTGCTCTGCTCACTCACTCCAGAACTGCAGAGGCTCATTGCGCGGCCACAAGGCTGGTGACACCTGATCCAGGCAGGCGCAGGCTCCAAGAGGGGGCTTGTCTCCTTCCTCCTCTTCGCAGTCCTGGCCAGAGGTCTCTGTTCAATTATCTGAACCGCCGCTTGATCTGAATCCCCTCCTGGTCCCATAGCATGAGCTACCTGGGGGGCAAGGAAGGGGTTTCTGACTACACGGTAGTTCGGATCATAGGGTTTTGGATAAACAGGAGTACACTGTATATCTCAACCACTGCTTCCCCACTATCCAGGAGGCCAGCGCGAGGCTCGGAGCCCTGTCAAAGAAGGAAGTTAGGTTGGTTTGGCATGACTTGTTCCTGACACAATAAACCCGTGCTGGCTGTAACTTATTATCCCTCTGTTTTTAGGTCTGCATGTTTGTTGTGGTGGGAAAACAGCTACAGATAGTGTGATTTTTCTGTTCATCCATGGCTCTTTTCTGTGTCTGTTACTCACCCCTGCATCTTCTGTCCCTCCTGGCTGGGCCTGGCTCCCTGCTTTGGGCACTCAGGTTTGACCCACCCGACCTTCCATCATGACCAGGGAGGGCAAAGCTGAGTGATGCTGCAACCCTGTGTACCAGGTTGCAACGCTTGGAGCAAGGTGGCGGGCCTAGCCCCACAGGACACAGGAGCCACAGGAACCCCTGCTAAGGGGTGACAGTGGGGCAAGCTTGTTCCCTAATCCTCCACCGGGCCACCCCTCTGCACCAGGCTGGGACTATGGCTGTGGTACTCAGTGTAGGGACCACTACAGGTGGTTGGTGCCCCCTTAGCAGTCATGGTAAAATTAGTAACTCATGACTTTACTAAATTTACTGTGACTGCTCCATGATCTTTGATAAATAATGATGCGACAGATCTGTAGCCCTACCTATTCTCCTCTAGGTGCTTACAAATTGAGTGTTAAATAACTTGTTTCAGTATCTTTCCAGGTATCACAGTTAGGCTGACTGGTCTATAATTCTCTGGGCCCCCTTTGTTCCCCTTTTAAAAGATAGATACTCCAGTTCTCTGAGAGCTCACCGCTCCTCCATGAGGTCTTGAAGATAATCACTAATGGTTCCAAGATTGCTTCAACTAGTTCCTTAAACACCCTAGGATGAATTTCCCCAGGCTCTGCCAATTTGAATACATCTGAATTATGTAAATATTCTGTAACCTGATTTCCCTATTCTGGCTTGTGTTCCTTCCACCCTTATTTATAATATTAATTGTGTTAAGTATCTGGTGACAGTTCACCTCTTTAGTGAAAACTAACGCAAAAGAGGCCTTAAACATCTCAGCCTTCTTGATGTCATCCATTATTAGCGTTCCTTCCCTGCTAAGTAGTCGACCTACACTTTCATTTGTCTTTCTCTTGCCCCTAATATATTTATAGAACCTCTTCTTGTCGCCCTTTATGTCCCTTGCTAAGTGTCACTCATTTTGGGCCACTCTGATTTTGTCCCTCCATGCATGCACTCTTATTTTATATTCATCCGTAGCAGTTTGTCCAACTTTCCACTTTCTGTAGAATTCCTTTGAGATTTTCAGGGCATTAAAGAGCTCCTGCTGGAGCCATATCGGCCCCTTACTTGTCTCCTGTTTTTCAGTATTTTTTTTTCGGTCTGAAACTATTTGGTGAAAGAAATGCACTTGCTAAATGTGTCGTTTGATGTGAATATACATTTCTGCCAAAAAAGAGTTATGGCTGAAAAATTTCACCTCCCTCTATTTCTAGCCGCAATCACAGGGTGCTGGCACATTTTAAATACTTTTGTCTCCTTTGTTGAAGCTGCGTATATTTCAAGTGGGTGAAGTCACTTTTAAGAGACCACCCAGGGGCAGATAAAAATTGATTGCCTTTAGAACGAGGCCTTCAACCTCAGGTCAAACAAAACTGTACTGAAATTCTTGGAGTTAATTTAAGGCAGGGTCTTGAGACAAGGAAGACCCTATAACAGGTAGTTCTTAGCACAGTTCTCTTTGTACCTACTTCTTATTTATTCAAAAACCAGAGAAATAATGTAAATCAGAGTCTTAACCTCTTCTATTTTGTCATCATTAGAATCAATCAGATCCTATTTCAGAAATTAATCTTGTAATTCCCTCCATTGACTTGAAATTAAATGGACCAGCTATAATTTTTTTTTTTTACCATTTGATATAGTGACAGAGTGGGTGGATATTATTTATTAATGCTATTGCTCAGTGTCTGTGTGACTGAAGGCACGTTCAGAATGGCTGACCTCACTGCAGAACCAGAGTCCGGGAAATCCTTTGAATCACACGGAGAATCAAGTGCCAGGAAGTATAACAAAAAATACAAAATGTCTTTGGAAACTGACAATAACTTCCTGAATTGAGCCACTTGGTTATAAAGTGACAGATCAACAGCTGGTTTCAACTGACATAGCTCCATTGATTTCATAGAATCATAGAAGATTAGGGTTGGAAGGGACCTCAGGAGGTCATCTAGTCCAATCCCCTGCTCAAAGCAGGACCAACCCCAACTAAATCATCCCAGCCAGGGCTTTGTCAAGCCGGGCCTTCAAAATCTCTAAGGATGGAGATTCCACCACCTCTCCAGGTAACCCATTCCAATGCTTCACCACCCTCCTAGTGAAAAACATTTTCCTAATATCCAACCTAGAACTCTCCCCCACTGCAACTTGAGACCATTGCTCCTTGTTCTGTCATCTACCACCACTGAGAACAGCCTAGCTCCATCCTCCCTGGAACCTCACTTCAGGTAGTTAATGGCTGCTATCAAATCCCCCATTTCAGTGGCATGACTCTGATTTACCCTAGCTGAGGATCTGGCCGCAAATCTCCACAGTGTGTTTAAATACGATAACCATTGTCACTCAAAGGGAAACTCCAGTGCAAGGTACAACATAGTCTTATAACTACATCTGGTTAAAAAGCAGAGTTAGTCCCTCTGAAAGGTACAAGAAGCAAATGCTGCTAAGAGAGTGGATCCATGTCATACTACTGTTCATTTCCATATTTGGCTCAGTCCTACAAGGTACTGAGTGGCTCTTGAGAAATGCTGTCAGCCTTCGACTGCCAATGAAATCAATAGGAACTGCAGACTTCTCAGACCTTGTTCAGAGCCTCCCAGGATCAGGCCCATAGACATGCTATGGCGATGGAGTCTGTACAGACTCACAGATAGACAGATAGACTGACCCCTTCTTTCACCCTTCAGGAAAAGGGAGAGGGTCTTTGGTTGACATGAAGCTGGCATGTTTTCACCAGATCTGCATAAAAAAT
The DNA here is from genome assembly GCF_026122565.2 of Emydura macquarii macquarii. NCBI lineage: Eukaryota > Metazoa > Chordata > Testudines > Chelidae > Emydura > Emydura macquarii. The sequence continues at coordinate 4,190,608 of NW_027133607.1, read as the reverse complement.
GGTGGTTTCACTTCCCAGGAGGTTTATGCAAGCTTTTGCCCTTTGTTTTAGTTTCTTCTTACTTCTAAGCCCCAAAGTTTCGCTTTGAATTTTATATTCAGCAAAGCTCAAAATCCCTAAGTGAATTTCACTCAAAACCATCAGAGATGTCTCATGCTTTTGATACAAAGTCTTAACCCCCAGGTTTTCTTAGCAGTTGCATGAACCTCAGCGAGCCTTAAACCAGATTGATCTCCATTTCATAATTATAATCCATGTTATGGGGAAGTGAAAATCATATGGCATCTGGTTTCATTATGAACTGTTTGCATAACCCTTGTTTTGACGCAGAGATAAAATACCCTGTGATGTCTAACTGAAAGGCAATGTTCTCATTCTCATCTCATTTTCTCTGTACTACACCTTGAAATATAGCTGCAGGGGGAGCTGCAAGGAAGCTGCTATTTTGTGTTTCACTTCAGATGCAGAATGTTATGGAGCGACGCTCTGTATGCTCTCACTCGCATGGAGAGTTTATTCTACTCATTTACATGATCTGAAGTAGAAGTTATCTGGGCTTGGAAACACCTGGTTTGCCCACCGTGTATGTGGGAAACATAACACAGGATGCTGGGAAGTCCGGTTAACAGATGAGAAGTATGTTGAAGTGAAACAGTTCGATTGCTTCCCTGAGAAACTTGATCCTTCTCTGCTATTCGCTGCTCAGTGCTTTAGATGCGGGCATTTCTCGTAATCCTCCTGTGAGACTTCTTGTAAATCCTGAACCAAATGCTGGTAACCCTGTGTACTTGTTGGGTAAACACTGCAGAGCACCAGCTGGTATTTCATCTTGATCTTTCATTTGCACTTCATGTGTCACTTCTGATTCATTTAATCTTGACTGAACTTTCTGGGTGGTGTTAAAAGAATAAGCACATATGAGGATGCTTAGTGTTTGCTTACTATTTTAGAGAGCTAGAAGGTGTGCAAGGCACTATCCAGAGAAACCACTACCAGCCCCCCTACACCACTAAGCCCCACCCCTTGCAGTGTGGGGTTGGGGTTATAGCAGGGTGGGGGCAGGGTTAGAAAACAGAGTAGGGGTGGGGTTAGAGGGCCAGGCTGTCAGGGAGATGCTGCAGTTTAGGATTACACCACTGCCTTAGACATAATACAAGTGAGGGTGACAGTCAGGGGGTTAACAGCAGTGCATGTATTCAACTTAGCCATCTATGCGTCATTAGGGACATCAGATAGCCCGTTACTCTATTGTTATTATTAATTGCAAGCAGAGAGTGAGAGACAGTCCCTGCCCCAAGAGATTACAGTCTAAATAAACAAGACACACAAAAGGAAAAAAAGTCAGAGGCTTGGCAGGTAAATGACAGAACCAGCACAAGAACTCAGGTTTCCTGACGCCAACCCCCGAACCCAACACCTAGACCACACTGGCTCCTGGTTTATGGCTTAGCATTCCCTTGAATCATAGGTGATACATTTTCTTTGTAAAACTTTCGGTAAAACATGTTCTCATGCAAGCTTCGGAGTGAATGACTACAATTGCATTTCACATTTCGTATTTTATTGTCACATTTTTCACTGTTCTGTGTTTTATCTCCCTTTAGATCTTTCTCTTACACTTTTTGGCTCTTTCACTTTCTGTGATCTGCATTTGCTCCAATAGGTGGTCACCTGTCTCGCTTCAGCCCTGTGTATATTCTGGCAAATCTACGCCTCTGTAAAGTCTGATCCTTGATAAGAGAGTCGATGTCAGTGTCTTGGTTTTTAATCATTTGCAAATTTCAAAATGTACTTTTTATAAGACAGCTTTGTACCAACATCTGGCCTGTTCCAAAGCCCATTGGAATCAGTGCAAAGACTCCAATTCATTAGATTCCTCTTGGTATTAATATTTTAAAAAATAATAACATCCCGAAGTTATCAAAGCTCTTTATAGAAGCGATTCCTCTCAAGCGCAGATTAATCTTGTTAACAAAATGGTTAATGATTAATAGGTAAATTGGCCTCAGACTGCACTGAGAGCTCTGCTCCGGGGGAGTGCCAGAATAAACTGTTCCTTTGATTTGTACAATTCCAGTAAAACAAAGATTAATGGAAGGCATTGTAACAGAAAAGTGGCGACCGTGTCTCCCTCATGCAGAAAAGTAGCATTTATGCCTCTTCTCTAGCTCTGGGAGAGTGATCTGAAAACATCTCGCACATAGCTTGCTATTTGAAAGTTAGCAGGATTGATACATATTGGGCAAAGGCCTACCCACGTCTTTACTGAGCATAACTGGCAGCTCCTGATGGGAGTGAAAACCATCCTTTCCAGCAATGGGCTTTAGAGTGGCTTTATTAAGTCCAGAAAGACAAGAATCTGTCTCCTGGGGGCAATTTTTCAAGCACCCTCAGAATCTCGGAATGGATGAAATTCAGTGCTGTGCAGAGGGATGGAGCCAGGCACAGAGGCTTTGCTCCTCGTTAGCCTCCAGTGGTACCTTGGCCGTGTGTTGGCCCTCTGCACATCACTGAATCTCCTCTGAAATGAGAGTGGGTGAAAATGAACCTGGGCTGGTGACTGGACGATCTTCTAAATCTGCGCTAGGAATTAGTTGGGAGAAGTTCTCTGGCCTGTGTTATACGGGAGGTGAGACTAGATGAGCACAGTGGTCCCTGCTGGCCTTAGCATCTATGAATCTGTGATGCTTTCGTTACATCCCACTTGGAAGTGGTGATATTGGCCTGGGTTTGATCCAGGCTTTGACTGTAGAATCTAGACCAGATTTAGGTTGGGGTGGCAGGTGATTTTACAAAAATGTAACATTTGGAAGGACAGGCACGGACAGGAGGACAGATTGGATCACCCAGGATGCTGTTCAGACTCATTCCAAAGTCTGCAGAGACAGCGAAACCCTCCTTGTGATCTCCTTCACGTATTGCACTGTGTCTGCGTTATTCCATCCCTCCTGTCAGGAATCAGGGCCAGCAGCAGAGCTGGTCTCCCAGGTTCCTAACAACCACAGCTGGCTTGTAATAGGCTACCTGAATGGTAGGAAGAGTCAACAGACCAGCTCTTAAACCCAGCAGCAGCGGCAGCCACAGCAGTTCAGCGGCTGCTCAAAGCATTTGCCCATGGCGGTGGTAGCTGCTATGCCTGCTTGTTTCCTGCACCCTGCCCCTACCTTGCCTTACTCCAGGTAACCCAGTTCTGACCCTCAGCTCTGATAGGTAGGGATAGGATACAGAGTGACCTAAACAAACTGGAGGATTGGGCCAAAAGAAATCTAATGAGGTTCAACAAAGAAAAGTGCAGAGTCCTCCACTTAGGAAGGAAGAATCCCATGCACAGCTATAGACTGGGGACCGACGAGCTAGGCAGCAGTTCTGCAGAAAAGGACCTGGGGGTAACAGTGGATAAAAAGCTGGATATGAGTCAGCAGTGTGCCCTCATTGTCAAGAAGGCTAATAGCATATTGGGCTGCATTAGGAAGAGCATTGCCAGCAGATCGCGGGAAGTGATTATTCCCCTCTATTCGGCATTGGTAAGGCCGCATTTAGAGTATTGTGTCCAGTTTTGGGCCCCCCACTACGAAAAGGATGTGGACAAGTTGGAGAGAGTACAGCAGAGGGCAACAAAAATGATTAGGGGGCTGGAGCATAGGATTTATGAGGAGAGGCTGAGGAAACTGAGCTTGTTTAGTCTGCAAAAGAGAAGAATGAGGGGGATTTGATAGCAGCCTTTAACTACCTGAAAGGGGGTTCCAGGGAGGATGGGGCTAGGCTGTTCTCGGTGGTGGCAGATGACAGAACAAGGAGCAACGGTCTCAAGTTGCAGTGGGGGAGGTCTAGGTTGGACATTAGGAAAACGTTTTTCACTAGGAGGGTGATGAAGCACTGGAATGGGTTACCTAGGGAGGTGGTGGAATCTCCATCTTTAGAGGTTTTTAAGCTGAGGCTTGACAAAGCCCTGGCTGGGATGATATAGCTGAGGTTGGTCCTGCTTTGAGCAGGGGGTTGGACTAGATGACCTCCTGAGGTCCCTTCCAACTCTATGATTCTATGATTCTATAATTCCTGACTCCAGCTGTGACCCTTGGCTCTGGCACCTGGCCTCTGACCCTGGGCTCCGATTCTTGGGTACCGACTCCTACTCTGACCACTAGGCTTGTCCACTCAAGTCCAAGTCATATGACACGCTGCCCTTCCAAACCCCTCCCCCCTCCAACTATGTTGAAAGAAAATTTAGTCTGCAAAGTCAAGCACATCAGGAAGTGCTAGAATTAAGGTTAGCCATGCCCACACCCTGTTGTGTGCATGCATTATGATACAATCATTACTTATATCACCACCAATTACTTTTTCTATCTCAATTGCTTCCCACCATCCTTCCTTGTTCCTCCCGCTCAGACTCTGGCTCCTCAGATGCTGTGGGGATAAGTGTAAGCCAGGTATGATTGGCACTCTCCCTGCTCAGCAGCTGAAAGGAGGACAAGTTATCTGCATGGACTTTGTATTTGCATAAGTACAATTAAGTACTCAGCATATTGCATAAGCACACTAGGTGTTGAGCATGATGGGAAATGGTCAATGTGTCTGGTATTGTGTTACAAGTCCCTTTTGCGTTAACTGCAGGGGTAATGAAATGTTGGCCTTCGATTGTCTGAACAAATGGCAGCAGATCTGTGTTTGGCCTGTTCTGATAAAAAATTCACTCTCACCCTAACAGAGCCCCAAAAGGGTGGCGGACGGATGTTTCAGCATTGCAAGAGGAGAGGGAGGGGTGAGAAGTGTCTTGTTGAGATTGCATTAGCCCTGGCAAAGGGCTACCCCCCCAGGCATGGATTGACAATCTCCTCCCACTGTTAAATAAATAGTAGAATTAATGCTTCCTCTCGGAGTCTTTTGTTTGTTAAAAGCAGGGACATTGCAGAAGGTTTTCCCATGAGCTGAAATTCACTAAGAGTTGAATCACTAGAGAGACTGGGAAACCTTGACTGACAGCCACCAGAGAGGTGCCAGCAGTGGGCATCACCTGCAGATGGTGGGATTGATCAGCACCCACAGATATCAGGATCAGTCAGTATCTGTAGACAGAGAGGGGCCAGCAGACGGTGGGAGCGAGGAGTGGGTACTCAGTGAGGCCTGGAGGCAGCAGTGGAGGAGGTCTGGTCAAGCCTGCATCCGGCAGGAGCTTGCAGAGGGGGACTGGGTGAGCCCCAACCGGGAGGTGGACATTGCAACTACAATGGTCAGTACAGAGGAAAGCAAGAGGGGAGAGGCAAAGAACACGCCCCAGTACTCTGGGGTGGGTTTGGCTCATTCAGTTCATGAATTCTGTTTGCACTGTTTCCCAAACCAGTGCTGTGTTATTTCCCTTCTGTTATTAAAGGGTTTACTTTCTACACCCAGACTCTGTGCTCACAAGAGGGGGAGTATTGCCCTTTGGGGCACCCAGGGAACAGTGTGAGATTTCCCAGGTGACTGGATGGGGGCTCGAGCCAGTTTGGTGTGATATCCTTGACAGGGACCCCTAGCTATAGAACCTGGCCCTTGCTGCTGCCGACTCTGTCTGGCAGAAGGGTCACATGAGCATGGGACGAATGGATAGCTGGAAAGAAGAGCTGCTTGGGAAATGGGGTGTATTTTTTTACGTTTGGAAAATTTTGACTCTTCCTGGAGTAGAAGGACTCATTGCTGTTGCACCTCCTTCTGGCTGGCTGGGGCATGGCAGGCTCTCATCCTCTACGGCTCACTCTAGCTGCCGGCTTGCTATGACTCAGCCCTTCAGCCAGCTCCCGTTCAGTCCCACTCCTCCTGGGGTGACAGGAGGTCTCCTCAAACAATAGCTCAGTGACCTTATGCCAGGTCTTCAGCTGAATTCTGGGCTTAATAGTTCTTGCACGCTTTATATCAGGGGATTTTCGTGCAGGGCCCGTTCTAAGGGCGGTTGCTCTGGGCACCAGCTTCCAGGGGGTGTCATACCGCTGCGCTGCTCAGCCTGGCCTTTTTTATTTTTTTGCTCGGGGAGAGGTGGTGGGGAATGTTTTCTGTCCCAGATGGCAAAATACCTATAGTCATTCCTGCTTCCATGTGACTTTCCTCAGTGGCCCGTAGAGGAACTCAGCCCTCCTCTGCCCCCAGCTCTGGGCTCCAATCCAGGATTCCTACAGCAAGTAGTTAAGGTCTGCTTCCTCAGACTCCATGCTGCCCCCATGGACCACTTCCTACCTCAGCCTGCGTCTGGACCCCTTTCCCAGCACTTTCTCCTCTGCAGGCTCTTTGCCCCTTCCCCTGCTCTGCAGAGTTCTTTCCGGTTCTTGTATTGAGTGGTGCTCCCCGAGGGTTTCTCTCTGGAGGCCCGATTCCTTGCCTGCCTCTCCCCAGGCTCTCTGTGTATACATGTCTCTTTCCTCCAGAAACCCAAACCTTGGGCTGCCTGTCTGATTTCTGCCCTCTTGTCCAGGCTCACCACAGGAGTGCATTCCACTCCAGTCCTTTCCTAGTGCCTCTCCTGGCCCTCTGCCATCGCTCCTTTCTCCAGAGAGGATTCCAAAGCCCAGCCTGGCCTGCTGCTCCCATCTACTGTCCTGGAGTCCTTCCTTAATTAGTCAACCTGCTCCTCTCAGTTGGGATTCATCCTTAATTCAGGCACCCAGCTCCTGCCCTGTTGGGCCAAATCCTAAATTGGGCCTGGCCCATGCTCCGGGTGCAACCAGCGGCACTCATTGCTCTCGGGCTCCAGTTAACTCTTTCTGTGCCAGTGTGGGATCTACACTACCTCACACATCGAAAAAACGGAAACGATTTCGGATTGTGACTGAATTTTTTTTTTCAGTTTTCCATTGAAAGATTGAAAAGTTTTGAGGAAAGCGGACACGTTCCATGACAATTTTTGCTGAATTGGAAACCCAATTTTTCCAGCGGAAAAAATTTCAGTGGAATTTTTTTGACCAGCCTGGATAGACAGAGACAGACAGACAGATGCTATAGCACAGAATATCATTTTGGTCAGACTTCTTTGCTCATTTTTTTTTTTTTAAATTAAAGGGTGGTGAGAGCAGGTTTGTTGACATGGTTCAGTGTTTGTGCATCTCTTGGTGGTCTTCCAGCTCACCGAAGACCTCAGAATCACAATAAGTAGCCCCTTACTGACAGAGCCAATGTGCATAGGGTGATGGAATCTGGCGCTAAGGCCCAGACCCTCCAAGGTAGTTAGGCAGCTCAATGCTTGTGAGGCTCTGGGCCTAAACGTCTTCAGTCTGTGATAAATGAGTTTGCTCAGCTATGCAGGCGTGATTGTGCAAGTTAAGGTTCAGGAAGAGCAGTGCAGGGAGATTTGAATTGCACCTGTTCTATGGCTAGAAGATTCCCGTTCTGAAGGCTATTGATCCGGCACCTTTCACAAGCGTTACTTTACTTTACAATTAAGAAAAACCAATGCAATAATAAGTAAAACAAACCCTGATTTCTCTCCCAACTCAATTCTGTTTCTGAGTCATCACATCTTTTAGGTAAAAGAGAGGAGTCGTTTACTTATTGACCTGTTTCTGTCAACAGTACCTTGATTTCAACAAAAGCGCAGTACTTTCCCTTTGTCTCTGTGCACACTTCCAGACAATCAAATCGATCAACTGCATTTATATGGTCACTGCCCTTCAATGGCGTGTGGCTGCTCATAGATTGCTGTGTGAGTATTATACACTTGGGTGTGCTAATTTAAATTTGATGCACAAAGCCACGTCAGTGCAACATTATGGCTAAGAATAAAAATGCACAGGAGTCAGGAGGGTGAAAGATTTGGTTCCCACAGCAACCGTGACTCAGGCTTCCATGCACACATGTGCAGCACAGTGGCCATATAGAAAAACTTGTCTGTTGCCTGAGATACGCAGATAACATTAACCCGGTATTTGCCTATGCCCAGAACAAGGAACGGCAAATACCTAGGGGGATACTGCAAACACAGGGGTGAGTTTACCTAAGGTAAATGTTCACGGCATCAGTTTAACAGTTGTGATGCTTTATTGGCTGTCTTAAATGAGGACAACTTCCACCCAGTGTGGTAAACTTAACTTTGTACTGCAGCAACAGGACCTGATCCAAAGCCCATTGAAGTCAATGGAAAAACTGCCATTGACTTCAATGCATTTTGGATCAGAACCTTAACTTTCAATCCCAGAATTCCATTAAGGTGGTGTTCAAAAATAAATACATTTCTCTTGAAAATAAAATGAAATCAGTGAAGCTATGCTGGGCATAAAATGAGAGTAATGCAGTAGAGCCCTATTAATAGGGAGGCAGTTGGGTCTACAGGTTGCAACACCAGACTGGGACTCAGGAGATCTGGATTCTATTTCTGGATTAGCAACTGGCCTTCTGGGGAAACCTGCGCAAGTCACTTCCCCTTTCTGTGCCTCAGTTTCCCAATCTGTAAAATGGGCATAATGATACTGACCTCCTTTGAGATCGATTGATGAAAAGTGCTATATAAAAGGTAAGTATTATTTTTAATCAAAGGCTTTCTATACAGTAAAGGCAAAGTATTGTATTATTAAGTGTGAGTTCCTTATCCACTCCAAATAAAACAAACATGTATTTTTGTTAGACTGCCACTCATTAAAGTTTGTAAAGTGCTTTACGATGCAGAGTTGAAAGACCCAATAGGTGCATTTATTATAAATTTTATGGTATTCCTCTACACTTTAATGATACTTCCTCATTTTAATGTAAATTCAAAAATCCAACTGGATTAAGAAATATATAAAAATGAATCTGCCTGATAATATTTGCCATGATTCCTGGAAAATCAGTTTGAGGTACTTTTTTCTAAGTCACATAAATCAATCTATGATTAAGGCAATGGACTAGGAATCAGGAGATCAGGGTACAATTATCTGTTCTGTCATAGGCACTTTTTGTGGTGTTGCGTAAGTCACCTGACTTCAATGGGTCCTCGGTCAAAGCTTCACTCTGCTGTGCCTCCGTTTCCCATCTGTAAAATGTTGATAAACAACTCTTCCTTTCTCATAACCTTTAACAGTCTTGTCTATTTAGCTCTTTGGGGTAGGAACTCTCTCTTGCTTTGTGTGTGCACATCACATACCACGGTGGGGTTCAGATCTCAGTCACAGTCTCTAGGCAAGACTATAATAATAAATACACCATATGACATTACGGTAAAGGCCGCTGCCCTTGAATCGTTAGTAATGTGACTGTTATTTTTTAGATGCTTTCAGATCTGAGTCCCTGGAATCTGGCAATCAGAATAGATTCCAACAACTCCTTTTGTCCAGCAGCTCTTATTTCCAGCATATTGCATGGGAAACTGCAATGCTGCCCTTTGTCTCCTCAAGGTAGAGACTGGGCATGTGACTCACTCTACTCATATGACTGAAAGAATAATGCAACACTGGCGCTGGCTTTAGTGAAGCTCATTTTTCCACCACCCCTTTCCCTTCCTATGGAAAAACTCTTTAGCATTTATTTCCCTCATCCCATCACTCTTGGCTGTAGAAAACGTTGAGAGGTCTAATAAAGGTGTATTTTTTTTTCATTTAGTTGCTGAGTTCTTCTCTTCTTAATGGTGCATTTCATCTCAGACCTCTCATTCGCAGGCATCCACGCAGAGGGAGAGGAACTCAGCTGCAGTAAGCTTGGCCATAAGGGAGATCTGTATATATAGTGAAGTACCTGTCTCATTCAGTCCACAGGTTCTAGTTATTCTATCACAACAAGGGTTACAATTAGAGCTGAATCAGAATTCCAATCTTTCAGATTTTGTTTTCATGCCACATGGGGATGAAAAATTGAAATGTGAATTTTAAAATGTAATTCTTTTATTTTTTTTGAGGAACGGAAAGTTCCAAAAAACTTCAGTTTGAAATGCTTCATTCGGACATTTCCAATCAAAATGAAATGTTTCTACATCCCCGAATCAGAATGTTTTGTTTTGGTTTCACTCAGCATTAATCTGTGTTTTCCTGAACTGTCACGGTGCCTCAGGGGAACTGTAGGCCAATTGTTTCACGCTCCCATTCTCTTCTATAGGTTAGATCAGTGGTTATGATTTCCAGACTACTGTACCCCTTGCAGGAGTCTGATTTGTCTTGCGTACCCCAGGTTTCGTTTCACTCAAAACTACTAGCTTACAAAGTCAGGCATAAAATTACAGAAGTGTCACAGCACCCTGTTACTGAAAAATTGCTTACTTTCTCATTTTTACTATATCATTATAAAATAAATCAATTGGAATATCAATATTGTATTTACATTTCAGTGTATAGTCTGTAGAGCAGTATAAACCAGTCATTGTCTGTATGAAATTTTAGTTTGTACTGACTTCGCTTGTGCTTATTATGTAGCCTGTCGTAAAACTAGGCAAATATCTAGATGAGTTGATGTACCCCCCGGAAGACATCTGTGTACCCAAGGGTACGCATACCCCTGGTTGAGAACCACTGGGCTAGACTCCCCAGCTGGACTGCATCTCCCATGATGCACTGCATTTGCCTCACTCATTGAACGGACAGTACATTGTGAGAGTGACTTGACCTTAGTGAATTGTGGGAAATGCAGTCCATTCCAGGAGCCTGGTAAAGACAGGAAAATAGAGGCACGAAGCACTAAACTACAACTCCCATGAGGAGTCGAGGCTGTTTCAGTAGAATCAGATTAATATCAAACTCACCCAAAACAAAATGTTTCAGTTCTGTTCAGCAAAGTGAAATGTTTTGATTCAGGTTGACCCACCTGAAACTAAGTATATAGTTTCTGTTTTTCCTGCTGGAAAGTTGGAAAATGTTAGCAAAATCAAAATTTCCCCATAGGAAACTTCAATTATATGGAAACTGCATTTTCTGGCAAAAAACATTGTGATACAAGATTCCCAACCAGCTTGTTACAGATAAGATCACGGGATTGCTTGCTCATATATGTTCATATCTTCTTTGCAAAGACAAGTTCAAGGAAATGACCCTTGTCCTGAGCAGGGAGAGTTGTTCTAGGGAAGCAAAGTGAATAAGGAAGTCATTGAGAAGATGCACGTCAGCAGACTCAGTCACCAAAGAGACTGAAGAACTCCAGCACGAGAGTGTGGGACCGGGAGAAGAGGTAGAGAATCCAAGTCAAAGAGGAGTGGGAGGAGTTGGGAGAGTGATAACGTGAAGGTCACAACGCTGTTCCTATCTTAGACAGCTCTGCTAGATGATCATTGCTCAGCACTTTAATAAAGTTGGGCAGGACTTAAAAAACACCTGCATGATCCTGCCAAGTCCACCTTTGGACACCTAAAACAGTAGCCCTCATCAACTGGAATGGCTGGCTGCTCAGCCCTGTTGCAAATCCATCGTTTATTTCAGTGCCTTAAGAAGGATTTGGGAGACTAACTGTAGGCACATGGGGCCTGATTCTCATTTAGGCCTGGTCCACATAGTGTTTTTGTACTAGAGTAACTATATTGTTTAGTTCCAGAGAGGTAGCCGTGTTAGTCTCTATACACCTATATACATCTGACATGCATCTGATGAAGTGGGTTGCAGCCCACGAAAGCTTATGCCCGCAGAAATTTGTTAGTCTTTAAGGTGCTACAGGACTCTCATTGTTTTTGCTCTATCGTTTAGGGGTGTGATTTGTTTTACGGAAATAGCGATATCTGTACAACCTCCAGGGTGGATGTAGTTATATCATCATAAAATTGCCTGAGACCAGATCCCCAGTACAAACTTTTGTTGGCATAGTGAGGTTGGTCATGAGTCTGGATTGGGCTGGCAAAAGCTGGTGTGGACACAGCTTAGTTTTGCCAGCGTATTTATTTCCTTGTTGTTCTTGTTGGAGGGGAGGGGCTGGAATAAGCCATCCCATCAAAATCACAGATTTGCCCATATAAGCTATAACCCCACTAGGAGTGCTTTGCTGGTATAACTATATTGCTAGAGTCTCTCACATGTAGTCCTGGCCTCATATCAGTATAATTATCCCCCCTTCCCATATGGGAATAAGTTATACCACTATAAGCAACTTTATACCAGTATAACCACGTCCACACTAGAGAAGTTAAAGCAATACAACTTTTGTATGTAGACAAGGCAGACATTCAGGTACTTTATACCACTCTGGCCTGATTAAAATTAGTATAAATGAGAATCAGGCCCTTTAACGTAAATGGAGCTGGTATGATTTACATCAGCTGACGGTCTACCCTAAAAGTTATTTTTTTTTTTTTTTTTCAAATTACAGCCTAATTCAATAGCTCCTACTGTTCCCCTCCTTATATCCCCTCACTTTAACTCCTGATTTTTGACGTAGGTATTGACCTTAATATGAAATTGCACCTTGAACTTCACTAGGTAACTGCGGTGAAGCAACGGAGTGTCTTATCAGCCGCGTCTGGTATATTTTATATTTGTGACTAGCAGGATTTATTGCCCTTTCCTTTTCCGTAGTTCCACATGATCAGTCTGGGTTTTTCCCAATGGGTAGGTGAGGGCAGGTCATGAGTGTCAATGTTATCACAAGACTGACGTTTCCTACTACTTACAATAAGGAAATGCGAGAATCTTCTTGTTAATTCACTAGGTGAAAGTTAAGACTGCTAGCACTTGGAGCTGGTGTTCTGCAACACTATTTCCTGCAAAGATAGGAAAGCCAAACAATATAGGTAATTGTCCCTTCATTACGTGCTATTCTTGTACAATGATTTGTAGATGTTAAGATCAGAAGGGAGCATTGTGAAAATCTAATCTGGGTCCTTTGCATATTACATCCGGAAAACTCCACCATGTGATTCCTGCATTTAGCTCAATAATGTTAGAAGGTCTTTTGGTCATTACTGACTTGGGGTTGATTTGATTGGAGCCCTAGGGCAGGTCTACACTAGAAGAGCAACAGCTGCACCGCTCTAGCGTGTCTGGCACCGAAGCTGCTGTATGCCAATGAGAGAACACTCTTCTGTCAGCATAATTACTCCATCTCCACGAGAGGCAGAAGCTATGTCAGTCGGACAGAGTCTCCTGCCGACGTAGCACTGGTGTGGACAGCGCTTAGGTCTCTGCAACTTTCATCGCTTGGGGAGGTGTCTTTTTCACACCCTGAGTGACGTAAATTAGATCTACTCAAGCAGTAGTGTAGACCTGCCTCTAGAAGTGAAAGGATCCTCCTTTCCTTTCTTTTACAGTCCCCCTTAGGCATCAAGGGCCCAAAGAAGAGACTTGAATTGATGGTTTACTGGCTTCTAGCCTGCTGTACTTTTCTTGAGGCTACAAAGATTATAGAAGTTACTTTGGAAAAGAAAACAGAATGATGGAACTTTTCCTCCCCTAGTAACATGATGGTATCCAAGCAGCTGATGCACAACGTTGTGTCATTATGCAAGAGGTGGGACAGGACAGGAGCCAAAAGCTGACTAGGCAGCAGCACCATTTGCTACACAAGGTTTGTTAATAATGTTTTCTTATACTCCGAACTGTCGGAGGAGGCCAAGCTATTGCAGGAAAGTGGAACAGAAGGAGGAGGGGATGCAGAGAGTCTGGATTACCAGATCTAACAGTGTGGGGGCTACATTTAGTCAAGCTGTAGACAAACTGGCAGACTATTAAGAGAGGAGTAACATAAACATCTAACGGGCATTGAAGGCACTGACTGAGACGTGAGCTATCACAAGAAGGCGTCTGATTGAGTTCAGGGTTTCTCAGCCTTTTCAGGCTGGTGACCCTTTATTCGTTGTCCAAAAATGTTACAACCCTCAAACATTTGCTATAAAAGGTAAGATTAAAAAACGTATCAATGCTAGCAATGCTAAATGTAGATAATGTATTGGAGGGTGCATTTCCAGAGGTGGGCAGAACTTGACCTTGAAGGGTAAAAGGGTGTCTGGGAGAGTGAGATAGTGGGAGAAGGTCACCCGCATGGATAGGAAAGGGGCAGAACTAGGTCACGCAACTGCAGCTCCTACATTTGGCCTCGAATGGTGAAGGATTTGGCTACCCCAAAGTTATTTTGGAAATTGCATTTTCTTTGCTTTAGGTGATAACAACATTTCCACTGCCTTGCTCCGGCCTCCTCCCCCCCACCATCTCAATTGCCTTTTGTCACCCCCTTTAGGGTTGTGACCCACCAGTTGAGAAACACTGCTCTATAGCTTAGAAGACTTGGCATCAGACTTGACCTCTGGTCCCGGTAAAGATAAGCCTGAATAAACACCCTGGGCCTTAACATCTGCAAACTTTGGAGATGCTTGGAGCTGGATGCAAACGTTGTAGTTCAGGCACATCTCCACCTTCCAGCCCTGCCATCCAGTGACCCTGAGAAAGACATTTAGGCTGAAAGATCCCAACTTGGGTGCCTACTGTCAGGCATATTTTCAGTCCATTTTTAGGCATCTAAATAATTGGACAGGTTTTCAAAGTCACAATGCCCACTGAAGTCAATAGGAGTTTTTCATGAGTAGTCACTGATGACCGGATTCTGAACACTTATTCTCACTGATGAGCAAGCTACTCAGATGAGTATTCTCACTGGAGGCAATAGAACAACTGGTGTGAATACTGACTGGCCTTGAGAAAGGACTTGGCTCCTTCAAGGTATTTCAGTGAAATGTCAATGGGAGTTAGGCATCTAAATCCTTTTGAGGATCTGGGCCTTTGAGATTTCTCCAATACTTTCACTGTTCATTATTAAAAGAACTAAACACGTATATAGACAGTTTCATTAAAAACTCAAGGGCAACAAAAATGATTAGGGGGCTGGGGCACATGACTGAGAGGGGAGGCTGGGGAACTGGGCTTATTTAGTCTGCAGAAGAGAAGAGTGAGGGGGGATTTGATAGCGGCCTTCAACAACCTGAAAGGGGGTTCCAGAGAGGATGGAGCTAGGTTGTTCTCAGTGGTGGCAGATGACAGAACTAGGAGCAATGGTCTGAAGTTGCAGTGGGGAGGTCTAGGTTGGATATTAGGAAAGCTTTTTTCACTAGGAGAGTGGTGAAGCACTGGAATGGGTTACCTAGGGAGGTGGTGGAATCTCCATCCTTAGAGGTTTTTAAGGCCTGACTTGACAAAGCTCTGGCTGGAATGATTTAGTTGGGGTTGGTCCTGCTTTGAGCAGGGGTTGGACTAGATGACCTCCTGAGGTCCCTTCCAACACTAATCTTCTATGATTCAACTTCTACTGCCTCAGGTACTTAGAATAACTGTGTTCTTATAACTTAGAACTGGAGATACTACATGCCCTAGCAGCTAGGTACAAGTTTTAACAGTGAGAATAATTAGCCTTTGGGATTAATGCACTGGATTGGGACTCAGGAGATGCAGGGTCAATTCCTGGCTCTGCCACAGACTGTCTGCGTGATCCTGGGCACGTCAGTTAATCTCCCGGTGTCCCATCTATAAAATGGGGCTAGCCAGACTACCCTACCTCCCAGGAATGTTGCAAGGGTAAGTGTATCAATGTATATGATACCTATCATAGATACAGATCTGGGCCCCATGACCACAGTTTCTATGCACATCATACTCTTTACTGCAGTTGTCCTTACAACACCCTGTCAGATAGGGAGATATCAGCCCTACAGATGGGGACTAAGGCACAGAGAGAGACTACATGACTTGCCCAAGGCCACATGGGAAGTCTATGGTAGAGCAGGAAATTGAACTGATATTTCCCAGGTCTCAGCTGAGTACCTTTCTCCACCAACCATCCTCCTTTCAGATAAGATGCTGGTGGAAGACATGTAGATACGGAGCTCACTGAAAATTTTTCATTGATTTTTCCAGGTTTCCACAGTGTGGTTTGTAATTAATTCACACCTTTTATTTTCCGAGGGGCTGAAGGAGTAAATTCCGAGCTAAAAAACCCAGCAAAATGCTTCTTGAGACAGACTACTCATCTAGGGTTGCCAAATCGTGGTGCAACTTTCTGCAGTGTCCTCATTTAACCTTTACCAGAGCCAAATAATATGCAAATAGCTGACTGTTTCAGGCACTGACCAGTAACCTTGCTACTAACAACAAGTCGAATTAATGCCGGTGGATTTAAAGTATGGCTGATAGCTTTTGCAAGGAAATCCTTACTTTGGTCATTAAAGATAAAGCCATCAATTTACCTAGCTAGTTAAATCTTTGGGTTCAGATTTAAAAGGAATTTGGAAAAGGCAAATACATTAAATCACTCTAAAAATGCAGTGGGATTCAACCATCTCTCTGTTTCTGACTTGTTTTTAGTGGGCATACATCCGCCTTGCCCCACGTCCCCAGGTAGTGTAAAGATCTGGTCCCCTGGGAGCCGAGGTTACAAACTGAGCTAACTTAGTTTTGTGCTCATTGCATAATAAATGCCTGGTATTGCTGAGATTTCAACACCACAGTCCTCGGCCTTACTTATCCGGAGGGGAACACTTTTAGAAGCTTTCCCGCTGAGTTTAATGTTCTGACTCAGCCCTGTATCCTTTCAACTGGGCCCAGCTCGAGTGATGGGGCTGAATGCTGGGGAACTCCGCAGAGGGAGGGAGGTGAGGAGTTCTCCTCTCCTCAACAACACTCAATGGCTGCATGGCCCTCGTGTTGGGCAAGGACCAGAAGATTTGTGTAGTGGTGGAGCCATCGGATTCTCCCCTATCCAGGCCTGCCCATAACCCAACCTCCTCTAGGAAACAGCATGCAGAGAATTTCCTTCCATGCCCTCTCTATAGCCCCCTGTGGTGGCCCTACAACACTTTTACAATAAGAGGGCGGAATACACTCTGGGCCTGATCCAAATCCCACTGAAGTCAATGAGGATCCTTCCACACAGTCGCCTTTGACTCAGCCCCCCTCTCAGGAGGAAGCCAGATTTTCCTGTTTACCATGTGACCATTATTTTTGATTCATCGAGGACCTGTGTCCGTGTTCCTGACTCTGACAAAACTCCTCAGTTGGCATAAGCTGGTCAAAACAATGGAGCTATGACAATTTACACTAGCCAAGCATGTGGTCCCTATTGACTAGAACGGCAACTTGGCCTGAATAAAGAGTGCACCGCTGGATTTCAAATGGGAAAGAAAAATGGTTTGCATTTGTTTTTTTGGAGCTTTTCTTAGAAATCTGTACGACTTTGGGGACCTATTTATTGACCATACAAGTCAGAGATTCTTCTTCTTCCTACTCCTAGAAGGGAAAGGTGGCTTTCCAGACCAGAGCAACACAAATACATACCTGGTCATTTCAGCATGCGTTTTTTGGCAAGTGTTTTGCCTGGATGAAGGCTCCTTTCTGGCAGCATAGCTAATATTGTTGTAAAAACATTTCCCCTATAGCCACGTTACACAGTTAGTGTGACGTTACTTTGATCGTAAATAGTGGAATCCCCTAAACTGAACTGGAAAGTTCATAGTCTTGTGAGAGCTGGTGTGAAATTTAATTTGCACGAATCTACTTGAGAGTGGGAAAGTGGGAAACACGCAGAACTCACTTGCTCTAATTTTGTATATATATCCTTCTGAAAACACACACACCTGTAAAATTAAATACATCTATCTGTTTATAGAGCCAGATTCATGCCTGGCATAATTCCATTGATTCATCCTGTAAGGTCTGAGGCCATATTAGGCAAAAGCTAAGATGTATGTGGTTACATCTTCACATCCTCATCTAAATTACATCAAACAATGTAATATTGGGCTGTTAAGAAGGTGTTGCTGACCTAATAGGACTTACCAGCACCACATAAAGAAACAGATCTCAAGATGTTTAAAGGAAATTTTGTTTGATACCATTCTATCTGGCAAGGAATCCCTTATCAACAGCTGTGGTTGTAAAATCTACACTTCTTGTTGTTTTGTCTTATGGTACCCACTTCTCTATTGTTTATCTGAATGATTTCTGTCTGTTGCATAATTAATTGTGCAATATTTAAATCAACTAAGGTGGTGGGGTCTGGTTGCTTAAAGAACTATTTCGTAATGGGCTAGGATGGGTGTCTTACAGTACTGTAATTTAAATTAATTAGTTAAGGTATGGCTAAGCAGGACTCAAGTTTTAACTATATAAACTGAGGTTCAAAAGAAAGTTTTTTTGGAACCCAACTCCAGGACACAGCTCAAGATTAGAGCTCCCAGACCTTAACACCCAGCCAGCTGTATTTACAGAAGCTGGTGTCCTCACATGATCTAATCCTGATTGGCCACCAGGAGAAGTTTGTCTGCCTTATTAGGAGTAGAGAGCATTGTATGCTTAATGTGTGTTCTGGTTTGGTAATTGTTAATAAATAGAGAATAAGGATATTACTGTGTAAGGTTCCTTCACTGGTAAGAGATCTCGCAAGCCTGCAGAAGATTATGCCCAGAGTCCTACGAATTGGGAAACGGTGGGTACTTCAATTAACCAGGTTACACCCGGAGCCCTATGCCTGGGAATGGGTGATCCTGACCCATAGAGTATGAACTGGGTAAGGATAGGTGCCTTTCCCCCAGAGCCCTCAGATTTGGAAAGGGTGGGGGTGCCTTAACCGGGTTATGCGTTGAGCCCTATGGATTGGAGTAAAGGTGGGGTGCCTAGTGTGCGGGTAACACTCCCAGATATGAATAAATCCCACCCCAGTGCAATATATCCTTGAAGAAAATCATTCCTTGTGTAACTCCACTGACTCAGCCTGTGTGAGTTCATGCCTGATGTAACTTCATGTAACACCAATGGATATAGGTCATAAAGCGTCTCCTCCACGGTAACTGGGGCACTTCACTGAAAATGCAGTGGGTCAAATATCAATTACACATTACACAATATATACTGCAGGGATGAAGGCCATACGGGGGATTGATGTGTGGCTGGAAGGCAGGGTATGTCCTACCCATGCTGTCGGCAGTGGTCATGATAAGAACAACAACACTGCTTCTGAAAGAGAAGTATTTTAGGCCTTTTAAAATGGGAAGGGATAGGCTAAAACACATATTTGTGTGGAGCAATTTCCACACTGTTGCTGCTGCCGTGGCAAAGCCACATCACCCACAGGAGACCTGGCTTGACATCCCCTACAAGGGTCTAGACCGAGTGGCCACCAGACCAGTGGGCATGGCCCTAGAAGATCACGACGGTTGAGGATAGTTGTGCCTTGTTTACCACTTTATATGGTTGTTGTGCTGTGTTTTGGACTCCATCTCCTGAACTCACGTTGGGATTAAACTTCCTGAGTTCCCCCCTTCATGGGCTTTGTCCACTTTGCAGGCTCTCATTCAGTTACAGGCTGCTTTGAGGTCTTCCAGGAGGAGAGATGGCCCTTGTTGTGTAGGGGTGTCTGCCCGTCTAACCAGCATCCCTTAATGCAACCAGCCAGCTGCTGGTCTGGTCTGCCATGGCTGTTAACTGGGGCCCTGCACAGCTCCATTCCTGCCTACATCTCTGGTCTGATTTCACCCCACACACCTTTAAACGCCCTTGGCCTCACTGCACCTCCCTTCCCCTTCTCTCACTGTCAGTTTTGCCCTTTCCTTCACGATGCCCCCGGCACTTGAATAACTTCCCACAAATGCCCCCTCCAACCAATTTTCAAGCCCCTCATGAAAACCTTCTCCAAGCCTGAAAGCCTGGCTCACACCCAGCCCACTGGTCTGAACAGCCCTTACCCTTGCCTAGGAGGAGAGAGTTCTCAACTGGATCTACCATTTGCAACTGGCCCCTACTCTTAATAATGGTCTGAACCAAAACCCTGGATCTGAACAAAATGCGGCTCCAGACCTGAATTTTGTAGCTTGAGCCCATCCCTGATGAAGAACCTGGATCCTGGGAGGTCCATACTGGCTCCTTAGAGGTGCACCTTACTTTCCATCAGAACCCTGAGAGTTGCGGGTGCTCAGCGCCTCGTAGAACAGGCCAACATTTCAAAACGTGGGTCCCTGAAGTCAGGCACTCAAATGACACGGGCCAGATTTTCAGGGGTGCTGAACACCTGCAACTTCTAGTGAAGCCAATGGGAGCTGAGAAAGTTCTTGCGAGGGGTGCTCTGCCCCTGCATGGTCAGCCCCTCGCTATGTTGGGAAAGTGATGCCACATTGTACTGATCATTGTTGCTGTGCGGGGAGCGGTGGGCTTGCATCGAGAAGGGCTTCGTTTATTAAAGGTCTGATCGGATTGAAAAAATGCTCCATGTGCTTTTAATGGAGTGATTTGTCTCTCAGCTGACACAAGCCTTCCCCAGTGCTGCCTGTTCCACTCAACATTGCCAGCCAATGCAGGGTTGGGGGTGGAGGCAATGGTAGATCCTATTCTCCACTCACTCTAGGGTGCTGGGTGTCCTGGGGTTGCGCTAAAAGGAACAGTCCCTGCAAATGAGACACCTTGAGTGCCCCCCCTGCATAGGGACGTGTCACAAACCAGACTACAGATTGTTTCAATCAGGCTACAGACAGGTTTAGTTTGTAAGTGGCATGGCAGGAAGCCCTGCATTTTAAGAATGATGGGTCAAGGCTGTTACATGCATGGGTTAAATACACCCCATGCAGGCTGGGAATTTCTGGGTCCCTTGCCTCCATTCACCAGCCGCTTTCACATGCATTATGTAGCTGCATCCAGTCTGCCCTGTCCTCAGCTGTCTGCAAGAAAGTCAACATTCCCAGCCACTCTGATCTGAGTGTCTGTGCTTAGCTGAGTGAAAAGGATTTCAATTTTCAGCCCCTGTCCTGGCAATCTTTGGCTATTTAGGTACATAAAACCCTCAAGGCCCTGCTTCTTATTTACACTAAGACCCCTTTATACCTCTCTGACAGTGTAAAGAGGGCTTAAAGTGGGTGTATGCCCATTGTCTTCTTGTCAAGCCCTCATAACGCTTCCCACCACATCCATGCACGTGCGGTTGCTTACTCATTGCATTCCTCCAACCAGCTGGCATCGCAGGAGATACTTCTTTACTTTTTTAACGTGAATTAACATCTCCATCTCTATATGATCCTGAATAAACAGGCTGGAAATAACAGCTAAAATAATATTACATGACCACGGCAAAGGGAACCCTTATAGAATCATAGAAGATTAGAGTTGGAAGGGACCACAGGAGATCATCTAGTCCAACCCCCTGCTCAAAGCAGGACCAACCCCAACTAAATCATCCCAGCCAGGGCTTTGTCAAGCCACACCTTAAAAACCTACCCCCTACCTTCTAATAGATGGCTGATGGCAATAATAACTGTAAAGAGTTAACAGTGTCTGACTTATAAACTGGGTTGGCAAGATTTTAAACTGCTTCTCAGATATGAACACCACAGGACTTTGCATTTCCTTCTTTCTTCCCCATTTCTTATTCTGTGTTTTACTATGGTTTGGTGTTTAAATTTGTTTCAGCTCTGGGCTGATTTTTCTTGCTCCGATTAAACCTTAGCTTTGAAACTCACGGAGCTGCTCCTGTTTATCATATTCTGCTAGACGGTCCTGTGGATGAATCAACATTACAATTTAAAACCTAAAGGGCCAGAACCTTGCCAGATGTAACTTGGCACAGCTCCGCTGACTTTAATGGAGTTTGGGATATATCCACAGCTGGTATAAACCCCTGGAGCTGTTTAGATTTATACCATCTGGAACTCTAGCCCGATTTTATTAATCAGATAATGATCAGCCCCACAGTTTTCCATGAGGCACAAGGGACTCTGCCTATGTATACTATAAATCATTTTGTTTGGCTAAATTTACTTTTGCCTACTTTATAATCTGAAGTGCATTCCCTATGGCATTAAATACTATAAATAAGAGATGACAGAGCCACTGTTAGTTCTAATAATTTAATCTGCATGCAGAAATCTGGAAACAGTGTGCAGTCATCTGAGGACAAGGGAAGAACTGGGGGCAAAATGAGTTTGTGGTTGCACAACCAGATGTAGTGCAGAGGGCGGGCTTTACATAATAGAAAGGACAAACAGTGGAGGAAATGCCATGCACCGACAAGACATATTTAACCACCACTGCAAATATAGCTGATAAAAACATATCTGATATTTCACTATCCAGCATGTTAAGGCATTTTCGAAATGGAAAATTTAATTTATGCAGGCTTTTTCCCCTGGATATTTTATTAGCTTTTAAAGTATACATAAAATTCAGCAACTGCAATCTACCATGTAGTAATATGAATAAGGTGGTGTAATTCCTAATGTATTTCACTCAATCTGAAAAAAATTAGAGACTGTACATTTTAAAAAACACATCTGTCTGAATCCTTTTTTGGGGGGCCTATTTATATTGCAAAAAAATGCCCACAATGATTGTAATTGTCAGAGATTAGGGGGAAAACTCTCCCATTTTGTAATTTGTTTCTTTTGTGCATTTGGCAGCACTTTTGTATACAGTCTGTTTCCTTGAATAGCCCATTAGTGAAGCACGTGTGTAATCTTTGCATGATCTGGGCCTTAGCCAGCTTCCACAGGCTTTTTGCAGCTCTATGGTTAATAACACCTGGCTCTTATCTAGCACTTTTCATCGGGAGATCTCAAAGTACATTACAAGGGAGGGCAGCATTATCCTCATTTACATATGGAGAAACTGAGGCACAGAGAGGTGGGTATTAGGAATCAGGTCTCCTGCGTCCTAGCTCTGTGTGCTATCTAGTAGGCATAGCATTGGTTAATGAGGGTGGGATTTTTAAAGGCACCAAGGGAGTTAGGCCCCCAACTCTACAGATTGAGTTGGACTCCTAACACTTTTAGGCTCCTTTCAACATTTCAGCCTAAATATCTGAATTTACTTCAGGGCAGAATAAAATTTGTTTGCCGAGAGCAGAATCTTTAAAATCATCTTGGAGCATGAGTCCCACTGAAAGTCAAAGGGGCTTGTGCTCCGAAGTCACAGAGGGCTCTTTTGAAAAATCTCACCCTGGAACCTGAAATCAGGGAACGTTACAGATATTCTAGAAGTTTTTATGGGAAATATGTGCTAATCTTTCCATTATCTGAGGAATTTCAAGAGTCTATTTAAACAAACAGTGCTATGTATTCCACTATACAGAACGAGCAGCATGTGCCTTTGTCAGTTTATGTGGTTTTTGTTTCAGACTGAGGAAAACAACCAATCTTCATTAGAGAGCACACAGTGGTTCACTCTGAAACATTATACATTGGAGCTGGAACACAAAATGGCAGCAGACAGAGCTACTTCACAACATTTGCAGAGAACAGAACAACAGCATCTCCTTTCAATTACAAACTACAAACCCTGCACATTCTAACTGTGAATGACAACAGAGGGCCAGAAGAGAAACAACTATTAATCCGTCTGTGACCCTTCTGCTAGACAGAGTCGGCAGCAGCAAGGGCCGGGTTCTATAGCTAGGGGTCCCTGTCAAGGATACCACACCAAACTGGCTCGAGCCCCCACCCAGTCACCTGGAAAATCACACACTGTTCCCTGAGTGACCCAGAGGGTAATACTTCCCCTCTCGCAAGCACAGAGTCTGAGTGTAGAAAGTAAACCTTTTAAATAACAGAAGGGAAGTAACACAGCACTGGTTTGGGAAACAGTGCAAACAGAATTTATGAACTGAATGAGCCAAACCCACCCCAGAGTACTGGGGCATGTCCTTCGCCTCTCCCCTCTTGCTTTCCCCTGTACTGACCAATGTAGTTGCTAGGTCCACCTCCCGGTTGGGGCTTAGCCAGTCCCCCTCTGCAGGCTCCTGCCGCATGCAGGCTTGACCAGGCCTCCTCCACTGCTGCCACCTGCCACCTCCAGGCCTCACTGAGTCCCTGCTGCTGGCTCTCACCATCTGCCAGTGCCAACCACTCCTGGCTCCTGCCGTCTGCTGGCCCCCCTATGTCTACAGATGCTAACTGATCCTGGCATCTGCTGGCACCAACCGATCCCACCATCTGCTGGCACCGACCGCTGTTGCTCCTGCCATCTACTGCTGCTGACCGATCCCGCCATCTGTAGGTGCTGCCCACTGCTGGCATCTCTCTGGTGGTTGTCAGTCAAGGTTTCCCAGTCTCTCTAGTGATTCAGCTCTTAGTGAATTTCAGCTCATGGGAAAACCTTCTGCTGACACAGACAAACAAAAGACTCCGAAAGGAATAATTAATTCTATCATTTAAGGGTGGGAGGAAATCATCAATCCATTCCTGAGGGTAGCCCTTTGCCAGGGCCAGTGCAATCTCAATAAGAGACTTCTTACCTCTCCCCTTGCAATGCTGAAACATCCGTCCGCCACCCTTTTTGGGCTCTGTTAGGGTGAGAGTGAATTTTTTATCAGAACAGGCTAAACACAGATCTGCTGCCATTTGTTCATATAATCGAAGGACAACATTTCATTACCCCTGCAGTTAACACAAAAGGGACTTGTAACACAATACTAGACACATTGACCATTTCCCATCATGCTCAACACCTAGTGTGCTTATGCAATATGCTGAGTACTTAATTGTACTCATGCAAATACAAAGTCCATGCAAATAACTTGTCCTCCTTTCAGCTGGTGAGCAGGGCGAGTGCCACTCAGACACTCAGACTTTGCTTACACGTCTATCTCTGCCTATTTATACTGCTCTCATCATCATGGTATCTGAAGATTTTGCTGACCATCGATGATGTTGTCTATTATTTCTATTACAATAGCACCTAGGGGCCCCATTGTAGCAGGTACTGTACATACACACAATAAGGGACAGTCCTTGCCTTGAAAAATGTACCATCTAAATATTGATTCCAGCAGAGACGTTATCCTGGAACAGATGCTCATTTTGACTCTCTATATCCTACTTAAGGGAAGCAGTTGGGTAACAGTACACTCAATGACGTTGCATAATGGGCTACCCTCGCTGCTAGGGGTGCCCCCTTGTGGCTGGGTCTGGGGATTTGCTCTCATCCAGTTTAGCGCCACCTTCCATCACTCACTCACCCCACAGCCCCTCTGACTCTCCATGACTTGGGGTACTCTCTCTTTGCGACTCAGCCCTCTGGCCGGGTCACTATGTAGATTTCCCTTTCCAGGGTATCGATGTCTCATTGGACCGACTGTCTAGATGTTACCTTCACCAGACCTGTTCCACTTCCCAGTGGCTGATAGAGGAACCCAGGCCCACCTGTGACTTCGGGTTCCAGCCCAGGGACTATCATCAGCAGCCAAGATCTACACAGTCTCAACCCTCACTGGTCTTTCTCTCGGCTTTTTCCTACTCTGCCTTCCACAGGCTTTCTTCCATGCACTCCTTTTGGGTGAACTCTTTCTGCAGGGCTAAGATCCCAAACCTTTTGCCCCTCAGGTTTCCTCCTACTCATTTTTCTGTGCCAACAGAGTAACTGCAGGATCTCTCCCTGCAGCCCCCTTCTGCTCTCAACTTCCTGGCTTTATACAAACCCAGTCTGCTCCTGCCCAGATAGACTTCATCTTCAATTAGTGCTTATCAGTCAAGACTGTCTATCCCACAGGTGCAGCCTCTGAAGTTAATTTGTTCCTTCTGAGCCATCTTAACCTCTTCAGAGTTGATGTGGCCTGAACATCTTCACACAATGCACAGTCGGCCTGTGGAACTTGTTGCCAGGGGATCTTGTGAAAGCTAAAACTATAACAGGGTTCAAAGAAGAGCTAGGTATGTTCCTGGAGGATAAGTCCGTCAATGGCTATTAGCCAAGATGGTCAGAGACCCAGCTCCAGGCTCTGAATGTCCCTAACTTCTGACTGCCAGAAGCTGGGAGTGGATGACAGGGATCGAGCACTGCTTGTTCTGTTCATTCCCTCTGAAGCACCTGGCATTAGCCACTGTCGGAAGACAGGATACTGGACTTGTTGAACCATTGGTCTGACCCAGTATGGCCGTTTTTATGTTCTTAACACCTTGACACAAGTTGTCACCTATCTCTGTCTTTACTTAGCTGTGTTACCTTACGGTCAACATTTCTGGAGACAATATTGGGTAAGTTTGAGTTTATTTTTATACCCAGACTAATAATCTCCTTTAGAGATCTGAAACAGGAATCATCTATCAGAGGAAAAATCTAATCTTTATGAAGTATCCACAAAATGTGATTTGCTCCAGCTAACTGGGACACCTGAGTTCAACAAACACATTTATCAGGAGAATAATCAGAAAAGGAGAAACTGAAGAAGGGTTTTTAACTAATCATATATTTAAAAAAAATGCCTACATCTCTTTACATACATGGTGTTATTCTTCCATGTTGATAGTTTGACAGGCACTCCTTTATTGTATGTTGAATCAATATGGTCATAACCTGTGTCTTCCTGGATGCTCACCTTGTTCAACACTGTTGTTTCTGGGTCACTAGTACAGCCCTCTTGCCCTTCTAAGCTTCCTCTCAGGACACGCGTGTAAACATTGGGCAATTTTTGCTACTTTTCCTAACTATTTTGAGGGCCCTGCAGATCTGTTCAAACCCCACGGAATGACTCTGCCTCCAACTTCTAGGTTTGAAAAAACCATAATCTTTTGTTTAACCAGATTAAACAGTTGCATTCAGTAGGCCTAGGGAAAGCCTAATCTAATAGGTGCTTTTCTTCCTGATCACAGTGTAGCTGCCCAAGCCCCCCCGTGAGCTTGGTGGGGGGCCCCCTCGCTCCTCGGGAATCACCTGACGACCCTTCAGAGTCAACTACACAAGATTCTGGATGGAGCATCCATCCAGGAATCCAAGCCTCTATCTCTCAAAGAAACTACTGGCCTCACAAAAGAGCCTATCATTCAATTCCACTTACCAACACTTATCCTATAACAACATCTCATAGCATGCAATTTCAAGTTAGTTGAAGTTCATTGTCCACATTGGGATACAAGGAAGGGATTAAAAAGTCAAGAGACGTCCACATTGGGATACAAGGAAGGGATTAAAAAGTCAAGAGACTGTGATCAGAGAAGTTCATTCAACTCCATCAGAAGCCTTTTCCGCCTCCAAAGACAAGAGTGTGGAATGAACCTCTGACCCCAGCACTCGCTGCATTAGATGGAAAGACTTTCTTGTGTAATCTGAAGCCAATCTGCCCTTCACAAAGTCCATTTGGTCTTAATTAATAGTCCAGCTGTTTGTAAAAGATTTTTTCAAACGGACAGCCAATATCGCAGTAGTAAGTTCTGCATTCTGTATTCAGAGGGGAGATGCAGCCAATCTCCACAGTTTGACCATCTTAATCTTTCCTTAATATTAACATAACAAGAGTGCTTCGCATCTCAAGATATTAGAGAGAAAAATGGGTAAAGAAATGAGCGTTTATATGCAAGCAAATAAAAGAACTCAGAGGCAAAGCACTAGAGATGTCACATTCCTTTTAACTGAGATCTTCCCAGGACAAAATACTTCCAGTATTAGACTCCACCATATTTGTTCATAGAGCACTATAAATGCTAGAAGTACAGGGAACATTGGGATGTTCACATATTTCACATATTTCACATATTTCAGCTGTTCCCAACCTGTGGTACACAGGCCACCTCCTAATGGTACGCGTCCACCGACTAATTAAGGCCTGGTCTATACTTACTGCGAAATTCAGTGGCAGTTGACGGGAGATACACAAGTTACGTAGAGAAGCTTGCGAGCTACGTAGAGTAGCTTGCGTATCTCCCGTCGACTTCCTAAATTCTAATGAGCATGGCGTCCTCATTATGCTGTGCTGATGGGAAATGCTCTCCCAACACTTAGGTTTTAAGACAGTTTTCATACATAGTCTGTTTATAAAAAAAATTGGTGGTGGTACTACAGGTGATGGTGTTTTATGTTGGTGGTGTGCAACGTGGTAGTGTTTGGGAACCGCTGACATATTTGATGCTGTAATTAACTAGCTAGGGTGCTGTGCAATGCACACCATTGCTCTTTACTGGATGAAGACAGAACTGCTCATCTGTGTTCCTTTATACTGCTACCAGTTCGTGGAGATTCTCCTTCTGATCAAATGGCCATGGTGCTGGACGAACATTATTCAGTAGTGATAATAATAATTAGCTCTTTCTATTCTGGTAGCCAAAAGTATCAGTCTCAGAAGGTAGATAAGGATCTCCCTCCAGCTCTGGCCATGTGAGTTTCTTTCCTGAGCTCTCATGAAAAAAGCTGAGTTTTTGGAAAAACATGGCAAGATTTGGGCACACATGAAGGAAAATTATTCTCCAGTCATGAGATTGTGTTTGCCCTGCCAGTACCTAATTCTCAAACAGACACAGTGGACAAATGTATCCCAAGTGTAACTCTATTGGCAGTGTTTTGTCATAGAAGCCTCTCCATATCTAAATTACATAAGCGTTGTACATAATTCAAGGTTTGGTCATTCTGAAAATACTTGCCTTTGTATTGTTCCTGTAATTTGTACTGTCTGATTGCACATCGTTATCTGAATCTGTTTGGGCCTTTTGATGTCCATATGAAATAAAAAACCCTAATATTATACATGCAGAGATGAACGGGTGCAAAAAGGAGGAAAAAAATGCAGAACCTCAGCTAATGGCAATTTAGCATAGAAAATTCAGTTTGTTATTCAGGGCCAGAAGGTATCATTGTGACCATCTCATCTGACCTCCTTTATAGCACAGGCCACAGAATTACCTAGAGCATATCTTTTAGAAAAACATCCAATCGGGATGTAATAATTGTCAGCGATGGAGAATCCACCACAACCCTTGATAAAGAGTTCCAATAGTTAATTTACTCTCACTGTAAAAAATGTACTCCTCATTTCCAGTCTGAATTTGTCTAGCTTCAGCTTCCAGCCATTGTATCACGTTATACCCTTTCACTGCTAGATTGAAGAGCCCATTATTAACTATTTGTTCCCCATGTAGGTACTTACAGACTGTGATCAAGTCACCCCTTAACCTTCTCTTTGTTAAGCTAATTAGATTAATCTCCTGAAGTCTATTGCCATAAGGCATGATTTCTAATCCTTTAATCATTCTCGTGGCTCTTCTTTGAACCCCCTTCAATTCATTACCACCCTTTTTGAATTGTGGACACCAGAACTGGACACAGTATTCCGGCAGCAGTGCCAAATACAGAGCTAAAAACCTCTCTACTCCTACTTGAGATTTCCCTGTTTATGCATCCAAAGATTGCATTTGCCCTTTTAGCTATAGCGTTGCACTGGGAGCTCATGTTTAGCTGATTATCCTCCACGACCCCCAAATCTTTTTCAGTGTCACTGATTCCTAGGATAGAGTCCCCCATCTTGTAAGTATGGCTTACATTCTTTGTTCCTAGATTAATACATTTACATTTACCCATATTTAAAATGCATATTGTTTGCTTGTGCCAGCTTACCAAATGATACAGATTGCTCTGTATCAGTGACTGCCCTTTTCATTATTTATCACTCCCTCAATTTTTGTGTCATCTGCACACTTTATCAGTGATGATGTTAAGTTTTCTTCCAGGTCATTAATAAAAATGTTAAATAGCCTGGAGCCAAGAAGCTGTTGGACCCCACTAGAAACACACCCATTCGATGATGACTCCCCATTTACAATTACATTTTGAGACCTACCAGCTATTCAGCTTTTAAGCCATTTAATATGTGCCAAGTTAATTTTATATCTTTCTAATTTTTTAATCAAAATATCATGTTGTACTAAGTCAAATGCCTTACACAAGTTTAAGTATATTACATTAACACTATTACCTTTATCAGCCAAACTTGTAATCGCATAAAAAATATAGCAAGTTAATTTGACAGAATCTATTTTCCATAAACTTATGTTGATTGGCATTAATTATATTATCTTCTTTTAATTCTTTATTAATCAAGACCCAAATCTGCCACTCCATTATCTTGCCCAGGATCAATGTCAGACTGATAGGCGTATAATTATCCGTGTTGTCCCATTTGCCCTTTTAAAATATTGTCACAACTTTAGCTTTCGTAGAGTCTTCTGGAACTTATCTGATGTTTCAAGACTTGTTAAAAATCAACATTAGTGGTCCAGCAATCTCTGCAGCTCTTTTAAAACTCTTGGAGGCAAGTTATCTGAACCTGCTGATTTTAAAATGGCTAATTTTAGTAGCTGCTGCTTAACATCCTCCTGAGATACTAATGGAATGGAAAGAGTGTTATTATATGACTACATCATCTGTTTTTTCCCAAATAAAAAACAGAAATACTTATTGAACACTTCTGCCTTTCCTCGTTATTTATAATTCTACCATTTCCATCTAGTAATAGACCAATACCATTGTTAAGATTCTTTTTGTTCCCAATGTACTTCAAAAATGCCCTTTTAGTGTCCTTAACACTGCTGGCCATAGCGTTCTCCTTGTGCTCCTTTGCTTCCCTTATCAATTTTCTACAGTTCCTAGCATCTGATTTATATACACTAGTATCAGCTTTCCCTTTCTTCCATTTGTTATATGTATATCTGTTTATATATAAGACAAATATATATAATTTTTTTATATCTGACTTCACTTCTCCCCTAAACCAATCCGTTTTTTAACCAGTATGGCCTTCTGCCTTAATTGTGGGATTGTAGCTTTTTGTGCATCCAGTAAAGTGTCTGTAACCAACTCCCAATTATTATTCATATTTTTATGATTAAATTCTTCCTCCCAGCTCATAGACTCATAGATTTTAAGGTCAGAAGGGACCATACTGATCATCTGGTCTAACCTTCTGCACATTTCATGTCACAGAACCTCACCCACCCACTCCTGTAATAGACCCCTAACCTCTGGCTGAGTTATTAAAATCCTCAAATCATGGTTTAAAGACTTCAAATTACAGTGAATCCACCATTTACACTAGTTTAAACTTGCAAGTGACCCATGCTCCATGCTGTGATGGAAGGTGAATTAGCTGATCTGGCTCATAATCGTTTTCAGCTTTGTGAAATTGGCCCTTTTAAAGCACCAAGTAGATATATCAATAGTCTGGATTTTATCCTGTTTGCACATTACAAATGTGATCAAAGTCATGATCACTTGTACTTAAGGCACTTGTTAAAGTCCAGAGTGTTTTGCACTTGGCAACTCCTTTAACTTGCTAATCCTATGTTTTCAAGTAATGTTAAGTGTACGTGAGTTCTCTCCCATTCCGCTTGTTTGCAGCCTATGGTAAATAATGCTACATTCAGTCCGAATGAAGTTACAGTAGATTGCCTAGAGAGACTGCCTCTGCAGGCAACCTCACTCGCTGTACCCTCATTGGATTGTCTTAAGCAGTGTTGTAACAGAGCACGTCAAATGAAAGGCAGCAGTCATCCATGGATGTCCAAAAATATACCTTTATAATTAGAGCTGAGCAAATACTTAATTTTTTCAGTTTAGTGACCACTGAGAATATTTTAAAAAACTGTTTCAAATTGAAACTGAACTTTTTTCATTTTTTATCGCCATGGCCTACAGTGTGCTGTACACTAGGTCACCCTGCCTCCTTTGTGTGAACACTTTCTGTCAGAGGACATTTGCCAAAGAGGAAAAAGGGTTACATTTGCCTACTAAATTTTATACTGGGAAGTATTTGCCTAGCAGCAGTCAGAACAGACTGAATTCTTTTCACACTTTTTTCTCATGGGGGAAAATTCAACCTTAGACAAAGCTATGTAGCACCACTTTCTCTTAAACCCTCAGAGAGATTTAAGTGGTGCATGGACTGTGGTCTGCACAGGTGAATTTAAAGCTGGCAAAAGTGGCCTGATTGACTGAGCCACCAATGTCCCTCCACCCTGTTTGAGACGGATTGCCTCTACGGGGTAGGGGGTATCTCATGCTCTATGCCTGTTCAGTCCCGAGTCTCTCCAGCAAACATGCACATTGTAAAGGCAGTTTTGTGGTTGGGATGCCTGTCTACTTAGAAACCAGCCTAAGACCATCATAGCATTATCCACAAGATAGCCATCACATAGTAACTATCCATCTGGGCTAACTTTGAACTACCTATCCCAGTAAATATCCCATTTCAAAGCTCCTAATCCAGCCCATCCCTGTCTGATTGATGTCAGTTTTGCAAATTGACTTAGCTTCCCCATAGCATCCCCAAATCTTCTATACTAAACAAGCAGATGAGTTTTGTGCTGCTTCTTGTCTAGTAATTTTCCCAAGGAAATAAAAAACCAGCTTGAAATAAGGAAGCTACTGAGAGGAGCTGGGCCAGAGTATAAAGGGACTTGTTACTTCTCATAAAGGTGCCCATTGACCTTTCTTATGAACAGAGCCAGTTGAGAATTGTTCAGCACACCTGCTGAAAAATCATACAAACAAGAATTGTAGGACTGGAAGGGGCCTGGAGAGGTTATCTAGCCCAGTCCCCTGCACTTATGGCAGGACCAAGCATTATCCTGATGATTAGTCTAAATGCAAACAGTTGACAGGAAAGGGCCTGTTACAATAATTTCTCACCTCAAAAAAGATGTTAAAAATATATTTTTTAAATAGTTGAACTGTCCCATTCCATTCAAAATGAAGAATTCTGGTTTCCCTGTTGGAAATGACTTTTTTGTTTCAAAACTTGAATTAATTATAGTGAAAACATTTTTTTTTAAATGGTTGAAAACAAATTGAAAAGTTTCAAAATTGTTGAAATTTCACCATGATGGAGGAAGGCCTTTGGTGGGGAATGGAAGAGGGTTTACAAGGGAGGGTCCTTCTGAAATTCTTTTCCAATGCACATACTCTAATGTGCCGAGGCTGTGTGTGACTGACTGCCCAATTCAAAATGGCTACAAAGTGATTCTGTAGAATCACGGAACTATGCCACACCTTGAGCACGAAAGGCGCTTTGTAATGGCCAGCTTTGTCCTTCTGCGTGCAGTGCTCATGCTCAGGTGAGAAGCATGCTTCAGAATTTACAAGGAATTGCTCACACCAACAAAAATACCAACGTATTGCTTTAAATTGGCCCAAATGCTACACAACCTGTACCTTTTTCTTATAACCTACTGTGACATACCAGCGTACAATTTAGCCCAGTGGGGGGCTGTGTCACCCCTACCCTGCTGTGATACTGACAGACCAGATGCCAGCGCATGCCAGAGTCTCAGGACAGTTCCCTTGTGTGTGAATATCAAAGAAATGTTAAGTGTACTAATTCACTCCAACGTTAATTTAGTTGAAAGGAAATGTGAATGATATTGTCTTCACTTATCTATAACCTGTTGATTGCTATCCATTACATTATGTATATCCCTGTACTGAATTAACCCTAGAGCAAAAGTGTGTGAGTATTAAGAGAAGAATTTACTTGGCATGTAAACTTCATGAAAACTAATGAAGGATTGTTGTGGATTATCGCATTACAATTTACATAGTTTATAGCCCGGTAATTAAATTTACGCATCAAATGAGATTGGAACCTTGGAAATATAAATGCAGAAAGTTGCTGACTTCAAAGCAAGGGCCACTGAGTTCACAGTGGGAATTCACAGACTCAGTCTGCGTTCCTTAATCACAGCCAGCAAAGGAAGGCCCACGTGGGTACAGAACCTATCAGCTAGCTTTTTGTGTGAAGAAAATATACAAGATGTATTCAAGGAAAGATCCTTCATCTCTGAACTGTTTGGACACTCACAGGGAAGCATTCCAGATACAAGACAGAGATCCCTCCACGTTATTTTGGGTAACTCTGAGATACTTATGGAAAACTAGCAGATTACTACATCTCTGTTAGCATCTTGGATTTACAAACTTAGACTCACCTGCTAATGTATTTTACCGGCTTTCACCTCTCATTAACTCTCATTCCTTTTCTTAGCTAATCAACCTTTAGTTAGCTACCAGCATTGTCTTTCATGTGAGGGTGAGAGTATCCATGACCTGGGGTAAGTGACTGACCCTTCACGGTTGGGAGTAATCTAATGTGATGTGCTATTTGGTATAGCGACAAGTAACACAAAATCTAGTTTGTCTGGGTGGCAAGGTAGGCTGGAGAGCCTTGGGGACTCTTTGTGACTCCATGGTAAGACTAATCTAGTGGTCTGGGAGTGCACATTTGTTATTGGCTTGCTAAAATCTAAGGATAGACTATACCACCAGTTTGGGGTGTGTAGCAAGGAGGTGTGGCCTTCCTTGGAGCCTGGGCCTGAGGAAGGGCTGCGATTCCCCTGCTGGATGGATTCAGGAACTGCAGGGCTCAGATGCCGGAAACAGAGGGGCGGGCCCGAGCCAAGAGGCAGGAGTATAAAAAGGCCGGCCCAGCAGCTCAGTCGGGAGAAAGCGACCGCCGGAGAAGGATGCTCTTTCTCCTGGGTGGTGGCCTCAGCCCAACCCAGGCCCCATGGCAGGGTGGCGCGAGCCCGCCACTGGCCAGAGCCTCGAGGGCCTGCCAGGGCTACTAGGCCCTAGTGACTGGGAAGGGCTGCCAGAGGCTGCTGACTGGGGAAGGCTCCCAGACGCCAGCAATGACCTAGAAGAGCTGCCCATTGCCTGGGACCCCCCGGAGCTGCCTGAGCCCTGGGGGCCGGAGGGACTACCGGGACCCTGTAACCTGGAGGAGCTGCCATCCACTGATGGTCCCGAGGAGTTCCTGGACCTGCCACCAGATAACAGCGAGGGACTGGTGGGACTCCCACTAGCCACATATCCCAAGGAAGCTGAGAGCGACCCCAGGCTCCAAGTACCCAGGGGCAGGGAGGGAGGAAGTAGCCCGGGGCGGCTGACTTAGGTCTAACTGAGCTTGCACTTGGACCAGTGTCAGCACATTGCTGTTGGAGCCCCGCTGACTCAGTGGCAGAACCCTTTGCCACTGGCAGGGCTCTGGGCTGGGACGCAGTGGAGTCGGGTGGGCCTGCGTCCCCCTCCCCCGCCTAGCCACCTTTGGAATGCTTGGCTCCTCCTGGCCCACTGCCGCAGAGAATACAGACCGCTGTTCCAGCCCAGCCCCTCCCCGCCTTGGGGCCTGGGGCTACAGACCCCTTCGCCTGCCCACCCATCGAGGGACCAGGCGCAGGCTTGAGACGTGACCAAACCCGCTAAGTTTCCCCCTGTAGTAAGGAGGTGTGGCCTTCCTGGGAGCCTGGGCCCGAGGAAGGGCCACGACGTCCCTGCTGGACGGATCCACCAGCCTGCACGGTGTCTTCCCTGTTGTCTGACAGTCTGACCTGAAATTGGCCCTCTCAGGTGTGAGCCACTCCAGGCAGCATGACACCTGCAACCGTGGGTGCCTGGCAGAAGGTAGCTCCCTCCTGGGCCATCCACAAACAGCTCTCCAGCATGCAAGCCTGCTAACAGCATCATGCTGCAGGTAAACATTCCTGCGGATCTAGCTGGGGGTGGAACTCCACATGCTGTATTGCTAGGTGATAACAGCCTCTGGAGAGCTTTGCTGCTTGTCATGGCGAGGCATTGTGAGAGACAGCTCGGGTGGGCAGGTAAGGAGGGAACCTGCACCTCAGGGGAACCTGTCACACCTACCCCAAGCAGAGGCTGACCCCAGGAAAGGCTCATTGCAAGATACTCCATGAAGTCCACCTGGGACTTCGCTATTGCTATTGCTTGGAAGGTGCATGGAAGGTGTTCAGATACTATGGTGATGGGCGGCACTATAACACCCTAAGAGAGAGAGAGATTCATAGAGAGGTCCAGAAGGGACCACTGTGAAGGGACCTCCTGCATAACGCAGGCCACAGGACTGCCCTGAACTGATTTCTGTTTGCGCTATTAAAAAAGACATCCAGGCTTAATTTAAAAATAGACAGTAAAGGAGAATCCACCCCACCATTGGGAAGCTCTTCCCAGGGCTAATAACCCTCACTGTTAAAAATGTGTGCCTTAGTTCTAGGCTGACTAGATAAACTGGCACTTCTACAAAAGGTTGTGGGAAGACAGGAATTGATAAGATACCCCAGGCTCATTGATGGCTGGGTAATGTGGTGGCTAGTTCCCACAGCTGTTCTGGACCTAGGTCAGTGCAGGCGGCTAGGGTTGGGCCTTCCTACCCCGTTTTATGTCAGATGCAGCCTCAGGTTTCTTTGATGCTGCAAAGGGTTTCTAGCAATACCATTAGGAGTCTGATTTATTTACCGATTCCCAAGATGTTATCAGGTGAGCTTGAGGCAAATGCGTTGTGGCGCTTAGATAGCACTTTTCATGGGTCGGTCTCTAAGCACTTTAAACAAACAATGTGGGTCAGGATTATTATTTCCATTGAAAAGATTGGGAAACTGAGCGTTTGAGTGACCTGACCAAGGTGGCAGAGTCGTGAATAAAACCCAGATCTCCTCACTCCAAACCCCACACTCGGTCCATTAGACTAGAAGTGTGACGTTAGGCAATGTTCCTAATATTTGAGGCTCTGCTACTAAGCTGCCACGGGACTAAAAAAATAAATAAATGGAATATGATGAGTAGATAATTAATTAATAAATTAATATTTATAATTATTATATTATTATTATATTAACGGATCTTTGATTACTAGCAGTAAATATGCCCAATGGCCTGTGATGGGATGTTATATGGGTGGGTTCTGAGTTACTACAGAGAATTCTTTCCGGGTCTTTGGTTGGTAAATCTTGCCCACATGCTCAGGGTTTAGCTGATCGCCATATTTGGGGTCAAGAAGGAATTTCCCCCCAAGGCAGATTGGCAGAGACCCTGGGAGTTTTTCACCCTTCTTTGCAGCATGGGGCACAGGTCACTTGCTGGTGGATTCTCTGTACCTGGAAGTCTTTAAACCATGATTGGAGGACTTCAATAACTCAGTCGTAGGTTAGGGGTCTATTGCAGGATGGGTGGGTGAGGTTCTGTGGCCTGCATTGTGCAGGAGGTCAGACTAGATGATCATAATGGTCCCTTTTGACCTAAAAGTCCATGAGTTTGTATTATTATATTAATTGAACCCTTGAAATTCCCATCCACCTCCCCGGTGATGAGTGTTTTTCCAAACTGCTACGATTAGCCTTTTCCAAGCAAGTGGGTGGTTTGAAATTACTGTTATGATCCCTGGGACTTGTTCCTAGGAAATTCACTTCTTCCTGTGTGAGAGTTGGCTGCACTCATCAACCAGCTCCCCTGGGCGTGAGTACACTGCAGTAAAAGACCTGCGGCACGGCCGCAGTCAGCTGGCTCAGGCTCCTGGGGCTTGGACTTGGGGCTAAAAATAGCAGTGCAGATATTCAGGCTCAGGTTGGAGCCTGGGCTCAAAAGCCCTACGAGGCGGTTAGGTGTCAGAGCCTGGGCTCCAGCCTGAGCCTGAGCTACCACCCTGCTATTTTGAGCCCCACGAGCCTGAGTCAACTGACCTGGGCTCTGGGACTTGGTGCCACGAGTGTTTTACTGCAGAGTAGCTGCACCCTCTGTGTGAAGGTTGCCGGATGCATAGACTTGGCACCAGGAGGCCTAAGAGAGGATTGGTTGCTAGTGCTTTTGATGAAGTTACTCTGGGCACTCATTTGCGTTACAGATACAGCCCGTCTCTCTTTTCTTTTCTGACCTGGGACCAGAAAGAGGCCGACCCCAGAGAGGGATGGCTCCCTTTTCCAGCTGAAATCACCCTCCATGACAACTGAAATTCTACAGGCCTCCCAGGAACCACAGCCAGAACTATTACCTGCATGCTTGACTCAGGACAGCGCCTGAAAATAGCAGCGTGACCGTGTCAGCCCGGGCAGCAGCTCAGGCTAGCTGTCTGATCCAGCCCTGTGCTAGGTACACAGGCAGGCAGCTGGCCCGAGTGTCACGCTGTTGTTAGACACTAATTGAAGCAGAGCTAGTGCGTGTAGGTCTGCCGGAGCCGGGAATTGCTCC
Source organism: Emydura macquarii macquarii (assembly GCF_026122565.2). NCBI lineage: Eukaryota > Metazoa > Chordata > Testudines > Chelidae > Emydura > Emydura macquarii. Next base: position 4,153,016 of record NW_027133607.1, on the reverse strand, counting down.
TCCCCGCGGCTGCGTAGATATACTGTAAATGAGATCTGCTAGGTGGGCTGGACTCAGCAATGGCCCCGTTAGCAACCGCCTGGCCCGCTCCATCCTCCCTACCCCAGAACCTAGCTCTGTGCTTGGTGGGGAACGGGACAACCCTGAACCCCGACGTTGGTTCTTCCCCTCGATCACAGCTCACTGACAAGCCTGTGCTCCCCAGGCTGGTTTTTGCCTTCATCCATGCTACACCCAATTGGACCGAGGATCTCTCTCGACCTGCAGTCTCTTTCTGGCTGTGGAGAACACTCGATGCTTCAGAAAGCAGCACCAGACATATTTCCCATAATGCATCTAGGCAGTTTTATGATGCTCTGTATGGGCATGGGATGGGGAATGGGGTGGGAAAGCAGAAAACTGCTTTCTGAGCCCTACTATGATCCTTTTCCACTCTACAGGCTCATTAAGAAGAGACCAATATCTGAAGAAAAGATTTTTCTCAGAAAAGTATAAATAGGATATCAAAACAAGTGCCCTTAGCACATGATTCTTTGGAAGCCTGGCTTCTCTTCACTTCTCTGTCGGTTTCCTGTCTGTTTCATCCCAAGAGAGTGTTGCATAGCACTTTCCATTTTCAAAACACTTTACAGATGGTGAGTCAGATTCTGACCATGCTTTGGCTCCAGTCCTGGAAGCAGGTGCACCCGTGGAAAGTTCCACTGGAGTCAATGGGACCCCGGAAAGTGTATATTGGCATGTCTGCTTGCAGAATGAAGTGTGAAAGCAGAGTAACACTTCCAGATTTATGCTGATGTAACTGCCATCAGAATCTGGCCTGAATGCACCCTTAGTATAACTCTACTGACCTGAGATACACCAAGGATGATTTTAGGTTTATTAACTAATTAACCCTCAGAACAATCCCATGTTGTGTATAAGTATTATTAGTGCCATTTTACACGCAGTGAAATCGAGAGCCAAGCAGTCCTAAGATGCATCAGGCTAGGTATTTCCAATAGAGAGAATGAAGTATTAGTACTTTTCCACAAGGCACTTGGTGAGACCTCATCTGGAATACTGTGTGCAATTCTGGTCTCCCATATTTAAGAAAGATGAATTCAGACTGGAACAGGTGCAGAGAAGGGCTACTAGGATGATCTGAGGAATGCAAATTCTACCTTATGAGAGGAGACTCAAAGAGCTTGGCTTGTTTAGCCTAACCAAAAGAAGGTTTAGGGGAGATATGATTGCACTCTATAAATATATCAGAGGGATAAATACCAGGGAGGGTGAGAGTTGTTATTTAAGTTAAATGCCAATGTGGACACAAGAACAAATGTCTATAAACTGGCCATCAACAAGTTAAGGCATGAAATCAGATGAAGGTTTCGAACCATCAGAAGAGTGATATTCTGGAACAGCCGTCCAAGGGGAGCAGTGGGGGACAAAAAACCTAACTGGCTTCAAGACTGAGCTTGATAAATTTATGGAGGGGATGGGATGATGCGACTGCCTGCAATGGCATATAGCTGATCTGTGACTGCTTGTAGCAAATATCTCCAATGGCTGGTGATGGGACAGTAAATGTGGAGGGCTCTGAGTTACTACAGAGAATTCTTTCCCAGGTGTCTGGCTAGTGGGTCTTGCCCACATGCTCAGGGTCTAACCGATCACCACATTTGGGGTCAGGAAGGAATTTTCCCCTGATTCAGATTAGCAGAGACCGTGGGGATTTTTTTGCCTTCCTCTGCAACATGGGGCATGGCCCACTTTAAATGAGTGTAAATGATGGATTCTCTGTAACTTGAATTCTTTAAACCATGATTTGAAGACTTCAGTGACTCAGTCGTAGGCTACGGGTCTATTACAGGAGTGGGTGGGTGAGGTTCTGTGGCCTGTGATGTGCAGGAGGTCGGACTAGATGATCATGATAGTTCCTTCTGACCTTAAAAATCTATGAATCTATGACTTGCCCATCATCGCACAGTGAGTCAATGGCAGAGACAGACCTAGACACCACACCTCCCAATTCCCGTCTACAGGGGCACACTGCCACCCTTCGCTATGAGTGGAGTGACTCTGGATTTACATAAGGGTAATTAGAAGCAGCATTTTACCCATGATCATGTGTCTTTCCAACATCAGACAGCAAATCAGTTAGAAGTTTCTAGTTCCCAGGCCCATGCTCAATCCACCATTCCTTGCTGACAATCTGCATAAATACACCAGATTAACTATAACTGCTTTTACCTAAGGGGACATTTATAATTCAGAAGTTGGCTCCTCTTTCATTCCTGCGCTGTTTTGCCCACAGCCCAGCCATCAACTTGTCTCTAATGACAGCCTTTGACCGAATGCTGGTCCTCTTTATGTACAGGTTGTTTTGTTAAGGAGTTTGTACCACATCCATTGGAGGAGACTGTGATAATAAAATTCAGGCCCCACACTATTGTCTTGATTTGTTGCTTGCTTATTAGACTCAGAAAGGTGCAGTTCCCTGAGCCTTACGCAAGCACTCCTAGAGCAAGGGCTGCATTTTTAGCTGCTGTTCTCACAGCTGCTTTGAGAAATGGTTTGGTGGTAACCCAATCAACCCAATTTCCTCCTTTCCTGTTTGCCTGACTTTGAATAATGGCTGACAACAGTCATACTGAATAGGGACCATGGGGTTTGGAGTCATGAATCAAAAGGGTGTAATCAAAAGTTACTCCATTGAGCCAAACTCAGCCCTAGCGTACATGGCTACAGCTCCAGTAACTTAAGGGAAATTGCACCACTCCCATCGGGACTGAATGTGGTTCGCCGATCTCCTTAGAATTGCTCCAGATTTACACAGGCATAACTGAGACCAGAATATCTTTGAATGCTTTGAAAAAAGTAATATGGGAATAATATGGACAACAGTGTAAAACTCACTGAAATTAACTATATTGTAGACAGAACTCACAGTGGGGCATTCAACTTACTTAATCATGACTCCAACCTCTGCAACAGATAAGGAAGAGGTCCTACAGAGCACAATCTCCTTTACTACACAACCCTGATTCATCTCCAGATCAGATCCATCCTGTGCACTGTATGAGGCAGGGATCCTGTGGAAATGTAGTGTGTGATTATGTAATTAATGACTGCATCTTAATGTATACACACAAGGAGGGCAAATTAAAATGGCATAGGCAACCTTAATTCTGGCATTTCCTGACTTTTCAGAGCTTGACTTTGCAATAGTAAAGTTCATTCAGCACAGTTGGTTTGGATGTAATCATAAAAAGAACACACAAAGACAGAAAGCTTGACATGAATATCTTCATGGGAGTACTGAGTAGCTTTACAGGTAGCAACAAGGACCATCACATAACAAAGAACAATCAACTAATTAAAATTACATACATTAAAAACATCATATATTTGTACAATTATCATAGAATCATAGAAAATTAGAGTTGGAAGGGACCCCAGGAGGTCATCTAGTCCAACCCCCTGCTCAAAGCAGGACCAACCCCACTAAATCATCCCAGCCAGGGCTTTGTCAAGCCGCACCTTAAAAACCTCTAAGGATGGAGATTCCACCATCTCCCTAGGTAACCCATTCCAGTGCTTCACCACCCTCCTAGTGAAAAACCTTTTTCTAATATCCAACCTAGACCTCCCCCACTGCAACTTGAGACCATTGCTCCTTGTTCTGTCATCTGCCACCATGAGAATAGCCTAGCTACATCCTCCCTGGAACCCCCCTTCGGATAGTTGAAGGCCTCATCAAATCTCCCCTCACTCTCCTCTTCCGCCAACTAAATAAACCCAGTTCCCTCAGCGTCAACTCATAAGTCATGTGCCCCAGCCCCCTAATCATTTTCGTTGCCCTCTGCTGGATCTCTTCAATTTGGTCACATCCTTTCTGAACTGGGGGGCCCAAAACTGGACACAATACTTCAAATGTGGCCTCACCAGTGCCAAATAGAGGGAAATAATCACTTCCCTCAATTTGCTGGCAATGCTCCTATTAATGCAGCTCAATATAGCCTTCTTGGCAATAAGGGCACAACACTGACTCATAACCAGCTTCTCGTCTACTGTAATCCCCAGGTCCTTTTCTGCAGAACTGCTGCCTGGCCAGTCGGTCCCCAGTCTGTAGCAGTGCATGGGATTCTTCCATCCTAAGTGCAGGACTCTGCACTTGTCCTTGTTGAAACACATCAGATTTCTTTCGGTCCAATCCTCCAATTTGTCTAGGTCACTCTGTATCCTATCCCTACCCTCCAGCGTATCTACCACTCCCCCCCAGTTTACTGTTGTCTGCAAACTTGCTGAGGATGCAATCTACCACATTCTCCAGATCATTAATGAGGATGTTGAACAAAACTGGCACCAGCACCAACTGCTCGTTACCAGCTACCAACTAGACATGGAGCCACTGTGCATATTCCTTGGATTGAGAGATGAGAACAATAATCAGTGGCAGAGGAGGACAGGACAGCAGAGGGAGATCGCACCTCCATACACATGTGGGCCTTCATCATTGATGAGCTATAGCTGCATCAGCTGTTTCCTTTAGTCTGGATTTGGCTCTGTTACGACCCATTTATTCATGAGTGAATTGTCTAGAGTAATGTACATTTTCCATGTAGTTAGAAGATTCAGATGGAACCTACTGATGAATCCAATTATGATGAACATTTGGTTTCACTATCTCCTGGTGGGAGAAATGCTACAGATGTGGAGTTCGGGTTTGGTTTGTATGAGCACCAAAGGGCTGACTTTTGCCTTGTACATTGACTTGAATGGGGTTGCATGGGAGAATCTGGCCTCCAATGTTTGGATGCTTATCCAAAATTTATCGGAACTGCAGATGGGCCTGAACCAAATCTTTGGATGTGAGCACACAGTTTGGATTTCGATTCAAATTTTAAAGCTGAGGGCCCATCTCTGAGCCCAATTCTTGGTCAGATTCTCCACTGTATGCCAGTGTGACTGAACTGAAGCTAGTATAGGTAGCATAACAATAATGTAATGTAGTGAAGAATCAGGCTCTATATCTGAGCTTCTTAAATCACAAAGTTTGGCTGGAAATCTCTCCAATACAGGGTTAATTGTGATAGTCTAGGAGGTCTATGACTTGCTGCAGTCTGTCAATTGGGAAATAACAGAAGAGTATCTTTTATGCAGTAGTTCAATGCACCTGCTGCCAGTTCCAGCCAGAATCTGGAAACACAGAAGCAAGAGAAAAGGAAAAACGATGAAGATTGAAAAAAGAAACAAGATATGGATCTCACGCTGCAAAATATAAATTTTGACTCAAAAGTTTTAGTTGTTTATGTGATGACCACCATCTGGGTCAAGAACAGGGCTTGAACCAGGGTGCTCCAGCACTAAATATGTGAATCTATGGTTTAGCTAAAGAGCTAACTTCTAGAACTGAAAAAGGTAAAAAAGTTATATCCTTTGTGGACTGGATGCAGAGAGGGATATATACGATCAGTAGGTTATTTCTGTATCTTGGGTTTTGGTCAAGCCCATTTCTTTAAAAAACACGTTAACCAAATATAACAAGCAGAGCTCATCGGAAAGCTTTTCTCCCAGCAGTTTCCCTTGGGAAATGCAGTTTTTGTGAAACAGTATTATTTTGCAAAATAGTCTCAATTTTGACGGAATTTCATTTTGAGAAAAGTTGGAAAAAGAACATTTCAAAAATGTCAAAATCTCACATTTTGACATTTTCAAATAAAAATGTATCCATTTTTCATTTTGAAATTTACTTGATTTTATATTAAAAAATTGAAAATAAAGTGGGTTGAAATCAAAATGAAATGTGTTAATTGACCCCAAACAATTTTTTTTCCTAGAATTTTAATCTCACAAAACAATTTGAATTTTTGGCTTTTTGTCTTGATTTCAAAAGCTTGAAGTTTTTCATGGGACAGAAAATCCATTTGCCAGTCAGCTCTAATAAAGACCCCATTGGCTCAGTAGTGGGATTTGAATCCAGGACCTTTAGTACTAACTTAATCCTGTACCATTGTACCTAAAGTCTAACTCCTCCAGCTGGCAGGTGCAGTTCACTCATATACTCTTATATAGACCGGCTATTAGAGGAAGCACTCATTGAGCATGGAGACTGGAATATGCTTCTTCCATTCTCAGGATGGTTCCCCCAAGTCAATGTCGAATGCCTCCGAGATAACGATTGACATTGACATGGTGATGAAAGTGTTCATGGCTGTCTACAAAAGTGCTTCTGCTGCCACTACTGTGGCTCAAATAATGGTACCAACAAAGGCTAGTCTTAAGAAAAAAGTCTAGTGTGGACAAGGCATCAGTGTGGAAGCTTAAATGGCCACTAGGCACATTTTTAACATAATGGATCAGCTAATAACTAACATGAAAAAGAAAAGAAAGCATGTACTCATTGTGGGAATTACACTGCAAGCCCTATGACTTGTTCAGCAACAAGTGCATTGCCAGTTCTTGATTTCCAGGCAATCTATCACTTGACAGAGAAGTCAGGAGCTTTCTGTTTCGATGTACAGAGCGTTAGTACAAATGTTTATGCAATCTGGGAATGTCCATGCAAATAACCACACATCCAAGAGAGCTGTCTGACTTTCAAGACAGCTAGAAAGTTTCTATGTCTTTGTTTTTCTTGTCAAATGTATGGACCTAAAATTAATAATCTACGTCTCAGATCTTTGAGAACCTTGAATTAGTCTGCTGAAATGAAGTGGAACAATTCTTGAAGTCCTCCAAAATTCCCAGTGACTTCAGGGAAAGTTTAGCCTCAGTAAATAATGCAGGATCAGATGGAATATCAAGGTAAAGATTGTGAGAGGAGAACTTGTTTTGCCAAATTTAAACCCACTTAGAATCTGTGGGCTCTCGATTTAGATTTGGAGTATTTTCCTTTGATAAGTTGTGTTGTTCTGAGCTGCCTCACATTCCCATGATAGTCCCCAAAGTAGGTTACAAAATTGTTTCGAACAAACAATCATTATGGTTTGCATAGCACAGCCTCGCCTTTAGTTAAAAATACAAATCATTTGATTAGTACATGACAGTGGAAAAAAACCCCAATGTTTTAAATTACAGGAAGGAAGGTTTCAGGAAACTCGGACGATCACACAATACATAACTTTTTAAAAAAAGTTCTAAAGGTCTAGAGAGTTCACAGAACCTAACCCACATCTACTCCCTCCCACCTCTGAATGCACGCTGTCATGCTGAATGCCTATGTAGAACTAACTACTGTGAAAACCTCAGTGACCTGTGCCTGCATGCACTGGATCTTTCATAGAACCTTGTGTGCATAAATCACTACATCTCTGTGTTCCCCTCTTTCCCCACGATTTGTCTGCCTCATCTATTTAGACTGTAATCTCTTTGGGGCAGGGACTGTCTCTGCCTATGTGTTGTACCATGTTTAGCACAATGGGCCCCTGTGGGGTCTCGAGACATTACATAATAAATAATAAGCAGTTCCTGGGTGATTTCTACTTCCATTCAAGTCACTACATAATACAACTCAGTCTGCATGAGTTGGTTTAGACATGTTTTGAAAACATAATCAGGGGCCCAATATGACTGTTTTCGGGGGTGTTTCTGGCACAAGTGTCTACAGAACAGGATGGATGACACAGATTTGTAGAGTAACCCCAGCTACTGCAACAGGTACTTGTCAGCTCCATGGGACTCAGCATCATGGTGCCGGTTGTCAAGGCAACAAGTATATGAAATAGTGCTAATAAATTCCCCTTTGCTGGGTGGGAGTTACTCTAAGAACTGGCTCCAAAAGTGTAAACTGACTGATTTTCCATGGTCTGGCTTGATCAGAGTGGTGCATTGTCGGTCTGTCGTTTAGTGTTGGTGGGATTGTGGGCTGCTGGCCTGTCTTCCCAGCCCAGGCAGAACTCACAGCCATGCCCAAGTGTTTTTCAGGGGCACAGTTTTTTTCAACATCAAATTTAGGCAAAACCTCAGAACAAAAAGCAATTCCTCTTCCCAACTGGGACTATCACCAGAGGCTTTCGCTGTTGCCTCCCTCAGTGCTGAAAGGACACACCCTCCCTTCAATACCTGCTTCTGGGCCTACTGTAGGAGCCCAGCTCCAACCTGCAGCTGCCCCCCAACTGAGACACTCCCTGGCTTTGATTATCTCTTGACCCCTTCCCAGCAGAGGCTGTTAAACAAACAGGGCTGGCTGGCCCCAGAACCTCTAGCCCTTAAAGGAACAGACCACCCTGTTACAGAAGTCATCTCTAATTTTAAAGATCATGAGATATGAACTGAATTTCTGTCCAAACCACGCAGGTCCTCACCTTCAGAAAAGCAGAGGATTGCAGTTATGCAAACAAAGGCAATGTAGAGTCAACACAGAGCCATGAATGTGTAGCAGGCAGTGGTTCTTCATAACCAGGGTATATAGTAATGCAGAAGATTTGAAGTCAGTTTCCCCAACTCTTCGTGTTCTGGGGTTCCCAATCCATGAGGACCAAACTTTGCTTCATCTTCCTACTCGTTCTCTGACTAGTCATATGTCTGGATCAAAAACTGCCCTTTCTGGATAAATGAAGATTCCCAGTGGAGTCAGAAATATGTTAACTTCCCAGATGTTGACAGTTTCTGTGTCCAAGGAAGGATGAAAATATTGCAATGTTCAGGAGGTCAGACTAGATGATCACGATGGTCCCTTCTGGCCTTAAAGTCTATGAATCTATGAGTTCAGAGAAAAGAAATGGCAACTGGGTATGGTCTCTGTGGACCTGGAGAAGGTGTATGATAATTTACCAAGAGAACTAGTTTGGTGGTGTTTGCAAGAGTGAGGTGTGCCAGAATGATATGTCCATCTTATCTGGGATATGTATGATGGAGTGAGTACTGTAGCCAAAACTTCATGGGGCTATAGGAGAGGATTTCTATTAAATGACGGCCTACATAGGGGTCAGCACAGAGCCCATTTTTGTATGTGGTTATCATGGACGTGATAAGTGAGAATTTACAAAGGGAGCCGCCTTAGAACCTGCTGTTTGCTGATGACTTAGTGATATGTGCAAAAGATTGTGAGACCCTGCAAGCCAACTTTGAACATTGGCAACATAGTCTGAGTGGGCTGGGCTTAGAGTGAACGTTGGTGGAGACTGAGGCTATGATAACTGAAGGCCAAGGACTCAAAACAAAGGATACCGCAGGTAGAGAGCTTTGAATAGTGAAATAACTTAAATATTAGGATCAGTGGCTGCTGCTGATGGTGCTCTCTTGAGTATTGTGTGGCACCGTACTAAAGCTAAATGGTGGGAGCTGGCCCTAATTCTCCGTGACAAAAAGATGCCAATACAATTAAAAGGTAGATGAATAAAACTGTAATTCGACCCATCCTAATGTACAGAATTGAGAGATGGCCACACACAAGACAGGAAATCAATATGATTTCCACCATGGAACTGAAGCTGTAGAGATGGTCAAATGCTTGGACATTCCATGATAGAAAACTAAACAAGGTTGCAAGGGGCTTAATGTGAGTTGCTCCAGTTGAAGACAGGTTGAGGGAGGCTAGGCGATATTGGTAGAGGTGTATTCAGTGGAGCCTGGAGAGTTATATCGGTGGGATGGCTCTGCAATGATTGTGGATGAGAGACAACCAAGTGGGAGACCAAAGATTAGGTACATAGACTGGATATCAGCGGACCTCAGAGTGATCGATCTGCATGACAGCCTTTTGTACGATCATGAGTTTTGAAAGAAGGCTATAAAAGATGCTGACCCCAAATAGGAAAGTGTCAAGAAAGAAGAAGAGTTCCTGTAATGTCAAAATCCCGTAATGGTGACCTCCCCTCAACAACTTCGGGATCCCTCTGTTTCAAGGACAGTTTAACTTTGTGGTGCTGATTAACACGCTGATGCACACAGAGCAAGCAGTCTCAGGACACCCCCTAGTGCCAGAAATGTGATCGTCCCTGGACCTTGCATTAAATGTGCAAGAACGGGGGGAAGCTCTTTGCATGCTTTCCCTCTCCCTTCTGTGCACCTGTACAAGTATCTGGGACAATCTGGGTCAATTCCACTCTAGGCCCTGCATCTCAGAAAGCCAGTGAAGAACTAACTCTTACAAACACTGCAGTAGTCTGTAGTGGTTCAACACTACACCCTGCCGTAGACACTACAGTCCTGTAATGTTACCTACCTGAGCCAACAATGCAATTTACCTGGGCATGAAACCATCAGCCCTCAGGAAACTAGAACTAGGTAGGAAACAGCAGCTCATCTCTTTAGTGACATAGGCCAGTGCAAGTAGATCAAACCTTCCACCATTCTCTGCATTGCCCTCTCATAGAATATCATGTTCAATTCAAGGGTTTGGTCCTTAACATCAAGATACTGATTGATCTGGGGCCAGAGTACCTAAAAAATCACTATAGCTTCAGGACAAGGCCTATAGTTTACAGATCCACCGCTCAGGGACAGTAGACCTGTCTACAGCAAGGGTAACGCTTGTCTGCGCAGTGGACAGGTGCTTTCTCAGGGTCCAGTTCAAGACTGTGTGAACTCTCCCAGGAATAAAGAACCACCTCAAACCACACTCCCTTCTGCTTCAAGGGCAAGGTACTCTTTCCCCAGCCCTGCCATTGCTGATATAAACACAGAGAACAGTGTACATATAACATTACATTCCTACACAATTCCCCCCGGGGCAGGGAAGAGAGAAAGACCAAAGCACATATGACAGATGCTAGTCACATCATTCAGTGAACATCTGAAAGCTCTTTGGGTCCAGATCTTCAAAGATCTTGATTTCAATGGGAGTTAGGCAGCTAAATGCTTTGAGGATCTGGGCCATGGATGCTGTGGTAATGAGGACAATATAAGAACCTGAACAAAAACGAACAGAACACAGTGTTGTGGGATATTACTGTAGAACACTGTTTTCTATCTATGTCCATCCAAGACTTTGGGTGCCTGTCCCCTAAAATAAAAACACACAACATAATATAAATGATTGCTTATAAATAAATATCCACCAAATTCCTCAACATTTCACCCAAACTTTCCTTCAAAGCCTGGGGGAAAAGGGAGATTTTGCAACACCCCTCAGAAGATTTACAAATGTGGGCTAATTTCAGACCAAGAGGGAAAGGTAGGTTGAAAGGTGAGGGCCCTTCCCAGGGGATGCTTTTGCTTTCAAACAGTTTTGCTAAGCGTCCATTTTAATGCCTTTGTTATGTGAAATGCTTGGAAATATTAAGAGCGTGAGCTCTTCAAAGCAGGGAACTTGAGTTTCATTTGCCTGTAAAAAGCCATGGGCAGCGATGGCCCCATACATACTAATAAAATAATCATTTTGCAAAACTGTGCAATCTACTAACTGGTGTTACCAATAGCATATTTCAAACACTAACTAGTGAATGCTTTCATTATCACTGTGTATTATCTCCATCTTACAGATACAGCGTCTGAGGCAGAGAGTGTTGCTGACTTTCCCAAGGTCAGGTAATAAATCAGTATCAATGCTAGGAATAGGACACGGGAGTTTCTGGCAATTTGCCCTATGATCAGGCCACTAACTCATGCCTCTCTCAGCAGCCAACATCCAGAAGGATTCAGTGGTGAGTGGGGTGTTACCAGCAAAGGGCCGGATCCAAAGTCCATTGAAATCAACGGGAGTCTTTTCATTGGTTTCTCTGGGCTTTGGTTCTGACCCATAGAGCTTAGTGGGGGGGTATCTATCACAAAGAGTAGATGACTGATCTGGAGTGGAGGGAATTTGAAAATGGAAGAGAGAGGCTCTTTGAAATGCAATTTCCTTGGGAATGCCCTGTCCCCCTTTCCATTCTGCCTGGGGCAACCTGTGGATACTTCCCAAGTGGTTGGATTTCTGGTAGCCCAGTTTTGCCGGCCACCCTTAAAACCAACACTAGATGAGCGTTGTAAATTCCAAGAAAAGATGCCATATTTGAGGGCAGACACTTGGCACTCAACCACCCTCCCCTCAATTATTTTTCCTGTGTAAAGCCCCCAAGGACAGGGAAAAAGAGACCCAGCTGCATGAGGGAAGAGCCGGGAGTTTGTTACAGGACATGTTCTCATTCATCACAGTCATTCTTTCCTCCCTGGGCAAGCCAACGCCTTTTCCATTGAACACTTTTCATGCAACAGTGTTGTTAATCCCAATACACATCACACTGTATGAAACTGCTCACTATGCAGTTTCTCCCACAGTCTGCAATGGTTCATTTTTCCCCTCAGCATTACTACCCCTGCTTTAATAACGGGGGAAACTGAGGCGCACACAGAGAGGTGAAAGGACTTGACCAAAGTCATATACCACATCAGCAACTGAGCTGGGAGCAGTATTTAGTTCTCAGCCCTTTGTTCAGTTTAACAACAAGCTGCTCCTGGGTAGACACAGAAACAAGCCGGGTACATTGTGTTCTGCCGCCGAATAGCTACCTCAGCTGTTTCAAAATCATTCGCAGTCGCTAACAATAAGCCAAAACAAGCCAAAACAGCCCCTCCTGGCTAAGCATTGAAGTGTCAGGTGGAGCACACCTGAGACTAATGAGGATCAGCGAGCGTTCCAGTGAGGTTAGTCAATAACCTCTGTTGTGTCCTCCAGTGTTTGATCTTATCTGGTGGGAGAAAGAGAACGGAAAGTTTTTCTTGTTGAGAAAACTTGTGCTGTCATGAAGAGGGCTCAAAATCCTGCTCCACTCCCCAGGGGAGATTTCCACTTTGCCTGGACAGACTTTCAGACTCAAACTTTTCCTCCCTCGGTGGGGTGCCCTAGCTGCACTGTGTTTCAAAAATTCATGGCAGGAAGCATTAGAGTCTATGAGGGACAATGGATATAGATCCTACACACTGGAGACGCCTTCAGAATCATGTATATGGCCATACTCCGGCCCTTGCTGTCTTCCCGTAATGCAAACCTGAAAGGCCCCTTTGGTGGCTTCTCCCACAAATGGTTTTGAAGGTTTCTTCTATACTGCCCTTTACATCTGGACTATCCTCTGTGGGCTACCCCATATACCCTCCTTCAAATCCTTCTGAGATGAAGGATGGTCCAGTGGTTAGATGGGACGTGGGAGACCCAGGTTCTATTCCCTGCTCTGCCACAGACTTCCTGTATGACCTTGGGCAAGTCACTTAGCCTCTCTGTGCCTCAGTTCCCCATCAGTAAAATAATAATACCTAGCTCTTATGCAGCAGTTTCCAGCAGAAGATCTGAAAAGCACTTTACAAAGGACAGCAGTGTCATTATCCCCATTTTTACAGACATGGAAACAGAGGAAGGAAGAGACGTACCCACAGTCAACCAGCAGCACCAGGATGACAGAGCCCAAATATCTTAAGTGCCAGTCCAGGGCTCAATCCAATGGGCCAAACAGGGGATAATATCCTTCCTTTCTTTCACAGGGATGTTGAGAGAAAAATGCATTAATAATTGTGAGGTGCTCGGATGTGACATTAACGGGGACATGTAGGTATCTGTGAACTAGGTAAGTAGGCTGGACCGGGACTTGGTAGACTTGGATTCTATTCCCAGCTCTGCCCCTGGCTTGCTAGGAGACTTTGGGCAAGTCACTTAATCCCTTTTGTGCCCCACTTTCCCCATCTATAAAATCTCAACAATGACACTGATGTCCTTTGATGTCCTTTGATATCTTTGAGAGCGACTGAAGAAAAAAGCTAGGGATTATTATACTACTGTTGTAATCCTTTATGCAGCAGGAGAGACTTCCTGCCATTCTTTTGCTCTGTCTTTCTTTCTCTCCTTCTCTGTCTCCTGCCTCCCTTCCTGTCTGTCTCACCTTCAGTTTCCTCTTTCTCTTTTCCCATCTAGTTTCCCCGTTTCCCTTCTTATTTTATATGAAGCTGCAGAGAGGAGGTGAATGGAATCAGACCACCCTTCTGTTTGCTCTGCAATTGGAGGCTACTAAATAAATCTCTCTCTCCCTCTGGTGTCTGAGATGCAGCTCTGCAGATAGAAAATTACTAGAAGGCAATGAAACTGCACTGGCTTGTCGGTCTGTGCAGCATTACCCTCTGTTGGTTGGAATGTCAGCTCTGCTCAAGAGTCTTCATTGCTTTCCAGCCTCCATAGCTCACAAATTCAAGAAGTTGTATCGAGCACCGACAGGGGTTCATCCAGTGCAAATTTTACAGCTAGTTCATAGTATCACAGAAGTTTAGGGTTGGAAGGGACCTCAGTAGGTCATCTAGTCCAACCACCGGCTCAAAGCAGGACCAGCCCCCAACTAAATGCTTAGAGCGTATCTTCAACCATTCAGGAGTGAAATCCACATATGGGTCTCATCCCACCAAAGCATACACAGAAAGAACATTGAGTAGGAGTAGCAGGTAGTATTACCACTGCATATGGCAGTAGTGAGACCACTGTTGGAATACCATGTCCCGTTCTGGTGTCCACACTTTAAAAAGCATGATGACAAACTGGAAAGAGTTCAGAAAGAGCTACAAGAATGAGTCAAGGTCTGGAAAACCCGCCTTACAGTGAGAGACCAAAGAAACAATCTCTTTTGCTTAAAGAGAAGGTGAAGCAAAAACTCGATTATAGCTGAATGTATCTACATGTGGAGAAGATTTCTGATAGTAGAGGGTTCACTAATAAAGCAGACAAAGATATAACAAGTTTTAGTGGCTACATGCTGAAATCAGACCAATTCAGACTACAAATAAGGCACTTTTTTTTTTTTTTTACACTGAGGATAATTAACCTTTAGAATAACTTATGTAGGGCTGTAGTGGATTCTCCATTACATGACGTCTTTAAATCAAGACTGAATACTTTTCCAAAACATATGCTGTAGCCCACCCAGAAGTTACAGGCTGGATGCAGGAAGAGCTTGGTGAAATTGTCTGGCCTGTGTTGCTCAGTAGGTCAGACTAGATGATCCCAATGGTCCCTTCTGGTCAATCTATGAAGCGATGCGTATATGAACCCACGACAGCATGGAATGCATGGGAAATCTCAATGCTGAAACAAGCCTGAGAGGAAAGAAATGAAGAAATTCCAGGCCCAAACTCAAACCAAACCTCTCTTGAGGCTTGAAAATGGTTGATTATTTTTTTTTAAACAACAGGCTAGAGTCAGAGCTGGTGTAAATCAGCGAAGGATCTGGCCCATTGTTTTCCATTTGTTTTGAATGCCTCCACACTTCTTAGTTGCCTCTGGGAATGGAAGCGGAGTTGGCAAATACCATAAGGCTGTTTTCTCAGTACATTGGCAACCATTCATAATGAATTCATCTACACTGAAATGCCACGTAAACGACAGTGCTGGTAATAGTGAGCCTTTACTGAGAGCGAGGGTTTTCTGGGAGCAGGGGAATGAATGGCACTGTATTTCAGGCCTGGCTGGAAGCGGGCACCACTATAATATTCATGAGAAAAGATGGAAATCTAGGGCCTGATCTTGCACCCACTGAAATCTATGGGAGTTTTATCGTTGACTTTCATGGGAACAGGAGCATGCTTTTAATGAAGATAGGCTAAGGGTTCTAACTTGCTCCTATTGAAGTCAATGGCAAAACTTCCATTGATTTCAATGAAAGCAGAAGCCGGGTCTAATTCTGTAAAATCCAGGGCCCAAACCAATGCCCACTGACGTCAATAACAGTCTTTCCACCGATGTTGCTGGGTGCAGGATCAGGCCCTAAGAGACTTGCACAGTTCAGACAAACACCCAAACTAGAGATAGACCTAAGATCCAACGTTTGGAGGGTTTCGTAAGCTTTGGGATGTCTGATCCTGTGATTTCTCCTAATCCAAATGTGTAGTCTGTTCTTTTCTGTTCTCTTTAGATTCTTATGCCATCCCTGTCACCACTGTGTCTGAGCGTCTTCCAGTCATACATTAAACCATGTGACTTCTGTCACATATGGTTTGTTCTCTCTCTTATCTTCCCCCCAGAGGTAGAATTGTGTGTGCAGAGGAGTGTCCTGTTTTGGAAGGGTTTTCTTTATCGTTTTTTTTGTTCTTTTAGGGTAGTTTTTTAAAGTATGTATGAACACACTGCTCTGTATTTATATCAGAGAAGGCAAGTCCAAGGCTTTGCAGTTGAAGTGGAAGGGATAGAGGTTTGAGGTGGTTCTTAGCTTCTGAGGGAGTTGTGACGGAGTGGGAATTTTCCGTAATATTTTGTATGAAATATTGTGTGTGCCTCAGTTTCTGCTGTGCGCTGCATGGTTAGCTAGATGGGAAAAGGTTGTGTACTCCTGGCAGAGACCCAGAGATCTGGGTGTGACTGACGCCTAGCTGCCCAGGGCCTGGGCCTCCACAAAGGACTAAGGAAGGGCTTACCCTAGTGAGAGTGGGACCTTAAAGCAGATGTTGCACACTGAAGAAGGAGTCCTCCCACGCTCTCAGGGACTGTTCCAGAGCTGTTCAAGAACACCGGACCTGTAGATCCATGGCAGGAGTTCATTCCACAGTCTCAGACTGACCCCAAGAAAGTTGTCTCCTGCCCAGATGAGCTTTACCCTTACAGTAGAAAGTTCCTTTGTGCCTGAGGAGCAGAGCTGTCAGCCACAGTCTTCATCCTGGGGCGTTAGGCCATAGATACCCTGGGCCCAGGTCATTGAGCCCCTTGAAGATAAAGACTCAGGCCTTGAACTTGACGTGCTGTTCGGTGGGGAGTGGAGGACAGGACTGCTGTGCCTGCTGTCGCCCATGTTGCCGAGGAGATGTGTTACAGCGTTCTGTATTAGCTGGGGTTTCCTAAAGGCTGGTGGCTTCACACCCAGGAATAGCATTGCTGTAGTCTGGATGGGAGGTGGTAAAGAAGTGTATAACTGAGGGCAGGCTATCACCCACCAGGGTAGGTATCAGTTTCCTAGCTAACTAGAGATGGTAGAAAGTGTTACTCATGGACACAGCTAGGTGAGAGCTTACAGGTTAGCGTTAGTGAGGAATCCCAAAGCACCCCTAAACAATGGAGTGAGTTGACCAACTTGTGGAAGACAATATGACCTCTTTGAAGTTCATCCACTGATGTGCATTTGCAGTTCGAATTGAAGGTGAAAAGGAAGCAGCTTGTGAAGGAGTGAAATGCCTGCAAGCTGCATGGAAACTATTTAAAAACACCAGGATAGAGGCCCAAATTAAATATACACCCCAAATAAAAAAGACAGTGAGAGGCCCAAAAAAAATGCCACCATGGCTAAACAACAGAGTAAAAGAGGCAACTAGAGGCAAAAAGACATCCTTTAAAAGTTGGAAGTTAAATCCTACTGAGGAAAGGAGCACAAACTCAGGCAAATCAAATGTAAAAGTTTAATAAGGCAGGCCAAAAGAGAATTTGAAGAGCAACTAGCAAAAGACACGAAAACATTTTAAAAAGTGTATCAGAAGCACTGGGGCCATTGGACGAATGAGGTGCTAAAGGAGCACTCAGGGAAGAAAAGGCTATTGCAGAGAAGTTAAATGAATTCTTTGCATCTGTTTTCACTGCAGAGGATGTGAAGGAAATTCCCAGACCTGAGCCATTCTTTTTAGGTGACAAATCTGAGGAACTGTCCCAGAATGAGGTGTCAATAGAGGAGGTATTGGAAGAAATTGATAAATTAAACAATAATAAGTCATCAGGTCCAGATGGTATTCACCCAGAGTTCTGAAGGAACTCAAATATGAAATTTTGGAACTACTAACTGTGGTATGGAACCTGTTGCTTAAATCAGTCTCTGTACCAGATGACTGGAGGATGCCTAGTGTAACACTGATTTTTTTAAGAAGGCTTCAGAGGCGATCCTGGCAATAACAGGCTGGTAAATCTTACTTCAGTGCCAGGCCAACTGGTTGAAACTATAATAAAGAACAGAATTATTAAACACATAGATGAACACAGTATGCTGGGGAAGAGTCAATTTGGCTTTTGTAAAGGGAAATCATGCCTCACCAATCTACTAGAATCTTTTGAGGGGATCAACAAGCATGTGGACAAGAGCGATCCAATGGATATAGTGAAGTTGGACTTTCAGAAAGTCTTTGACAAGGTTCCTCACCAAAGGCTCGTAAGCCATCATGGGATAAGAGGGAAGGTTCTCTCCTGGATCAATAACTGGTTAAAAGATAGGAAATGGTATAGGAATAAATGGTCAGTTTTCACAATAGAGAGGGGTAAATACCAGGGTCCCTTAAGGATCTGTACTTGGACCTGTGCTGTTCACTATATTCATGAATGATCTGGAAAAGAAGGTGAATAGTGAGGTAGCAAAATTTGCTGATGGTACTAAATTACTCAAGATAGTAAAGCCCAAAGCCAACCGCAAAATGTTACAAAGGATCTCACAGAAGTGGGTGACTTGGCAACAAAATGACAGATGAAATTCACTGTTGACAAGTGCAAAGTAGTGCACATTGGAAAAGATAATCCCAACTGTACATACAAAATGATGGGATCTAAATTAGCTGATACCACTTAAGAAAGATATCTTGGAGTCAATGTAGATAGCTCTCAGAAAACATCTCTCAATATGCAGTGCCAGTCAAAGAAGCTAATTGAAGTTTAGGGAACCATAAGTAAAGGGATAGATAATAAGACAGAAAATATCAGAATGCCACTATATAAATCCGTGGTACACTCACACTTTGAATATTGTGTGCAATTCTGGTTGCTCCATCTCAAAAAAGATACGATAGAATTGGAAAAAGTACCGAAAATGGCAACAAAAATGAGGAGGGGTATGGAACAGCTTCCATATGAGGCGAGATTAAAAAGACTCAGACTGTTCAGTTTAGAAAAGAGACAACTAAGAGAGGTTATGATAGAGGCTTCTAAAATCATGACTGGTGTGGAGAAAGTAAATAAGGAAGTGATATTTACCCTTTCACATAACACAAGAGCCAGGGGTCACCCAATCAAATTAATAGGCAGCAGGTTTAAGATACACATAAGGAAGTACTTCTTCACACAATGCACTGTTGACCTGTGGAACTCGATGCCAGAGGATGTCGTGAAGGCCAAAACTATACCTGGGTTCAATTAAAGATAAATGCATAGAGGAAAGGTGAATCAATGGCTATTAGTGAAGTGAATGGTCAAGGATGCAACCCCATGCTCTGGGTGTCCCTTAACCTCCAACTGCCAGAAGCTGGGAGTGGACAACAGGGGATGTATTACTCAATAAATTATCCTGTTCTGTTCATCCCCTCTGCAGCATCTGGCACTGAGCACTGCTGGAAGACAGGATACTGGGCTAGATGGACCATTGTTCTGACCCAGTATGGCCAGTCTTGTATTCTTATGTAAAGAGAACTTAAAAGATTAAAATTCATTAGAATAAATCAGTCATTTTGTAAAAGACAAGAGACCAGCAGGTTGGAGAATTTTCTAAAATTCTTGCTTTACTATTTATGACTTTTGCGATTCTTAGATTGGAACAAATCTGTGAGCGAAAAAAAAAAATCTGCAATTAAAAGCAAGGGTCCCAAAACAGGAAGTGTGGCTTCCTATCATAATCTGTCTAGCTCACAAGACTGGCAATGAAGAATCCAAACTTTCTGATCAAGTCAGAGACACAGATGTAGCAGTATAGGGGTACAATGCAAATAGAACCAGGTCCTGAGAAGCCAAGTTAGCAAAAGGGTATAAAAACTGGTCTTGTGTTTCAGACAGAGAGAAGGCTTAGGGGCTGGATAGCTCAGGGAGTTAATAATGGGGCAGAGAGACTTTTAGTTCTAGGTCACTGCTCCAGACCCTGTGCAAGTTGGTAGTGACTGAAAGCTATTACCACCTGATAACTGTCTGGTGCAGATGAGAATTGAGTTTGGTAGGCCTCAGCTCAGTTCTGCATAGAAGAGTGTTCTCATCATAACAAGCATTACCACATAGTCCCTCGTTTGCACCTTCCTTCATCGATTCATCAGAGAAGCCAAATTGGACCAGGAAGACTGGCTTAGTACGCTCACCTCTAGAGATGGTCCTAGAGGGATGGGTCCCATTGGTAGGCAGTATGAAGAAGCTAAAGCTGCCTCTCCTGTGGATAAGTGGAGGCATTCAGAGCCATATCCTGTGCTGGTGTAAGCTGGCAAAGCTCCATTGATTTCAGTGGAGCTATACCAATTTACACCAGGTGAGGATCTGGTCTGTGGTTTTCATGCTTGGAAGCCTAAGTGACTTGCCCAGAATGACACTGAATCCATGGCAGACCTGGGACTAGAACTCAGGAGTCGACTCCCCCCACTTTAAATAACAGATGCTCCTATTTGCACACAGCTTCCTTCACCAGTAGGTGAAGTAAACGACTTTGAGGGTGCCATTAGCTACCTTTTACCCATCCTCTCTGTGTTGACCTTCTCTGGCCTGACAAATCACTACAGAAATAGCTATTTAGACTTCTGTTTCAGATAAACAGTCTGGTTTTTTAAATAACGTATTTTGGCTATTGCAGGAAAGTCAAAACCAGTGCAGTTTATTTTCACACTAGCTAGAGACATCACACAAGAGACAGGCAAGGTCAAGTGTGATAGGGCCAGCTTCTCCACTGGTGTAAATCAGCATGGCTCCATTGATGTCAATGGAGCTAAACTGTTCTAGCTGTTAGGAATAGATAATGGAGCAGAAACTGCACTGAGTAAGGGTAGCTAAAGGTACATTTTCACAGTGGGCCCGATCCTCAGCTCTGAAGGTATGCTGATTTGCACCATATAAGCTTTCCCAGCTCCATGGTTCAGCTCAGCTCTGAGCAAAGCCATGTAACTCAGGTGTGTTCACCTGATTTAATAGGATCCATCTTTTCAAGGTATGGAATCCTTTTAGCTTCCGCAGATATTCCAACTTTACAATGTTCAACAGACCTGGCACAATTTAACCAGCAGGATGATAACTGAATGTCACTCTGTAGGACTGTGATACACAATTAGATCTACCCGTGGGTGGATTGGAGAATTTTATGACAAGAGATGGGTCATTTGCACAGAAGGTTGACAAAATTAAAACAAACAAACAAAACCCTTCAGCTGCCAGGAAATAAAGACCTTGATTGCAACATAAGCATTAGTGTTTCTATCTAGTTTTTGACAGAGTTTATAAAGCAACGTTATTACCTGTGCTTTGGTTTCCAAATGGGGCAGGGGATGTGGGAGAGCAGTGCTGCCCCCCACAACCACCCCCATCTCAATGCCGGGGGGTGATAATTTGCCACTCTGCCTGATACGTCGCTCACGTACAAAGGGTCTGTGGTGGCTGCCACCTGAACCTGGATCGCTCTGCTCTCGGCCTGAATCGGGGCACCTGCCTGGCTGGCATCACCTGGGGGGAACAGAACTCTAGCCCTTTTGCAATGGGGTCCAGGATCATGCCCAGTTCACCCCTCCTCCCAGTGTGGGTCCCACGTGGAGGGCAGCACCCTCCCACCACGCATGTCTGCTGCTGTGGGTTGCAGAAGCCGGGATTGTGAGCAATAGATTTGAAACATTTTCTTTCATAGTATATTACTGCCTATACGTATCGGGCTGAATTCTGATCTCATGTACATCAGTGTAAATTTGTTGACTTCAGTGGAGTTACTCCTCATTTACACCAGCGTGGGAACAGAATCAAGCCCATTTGCGGTTGATCATTCCCAGCTTTTCGATGGGTAATCTTATGTTAAGTACCTTTTGGAAGGTTAAACAGCACTTTTGGACCACAGCCAGGAATAGAACTCAGGAGTCCTGTTCCACCCCCCAGCCCTAACTACTCAACTTCCTAGATTAAGCTGGAAGTTTGGGCTGGCTTTAGCTACGTTTTATTAAGTTTGTTACTAAAAATGCACTTGGTGATTATTTTAAAATAAATGAAAAAAATGACACTGCCCCACGTTCAGCCCAGAGAGGTGAAAGCTAAAAAATGACAGATCAAAAAACAAACCTGCAAAAGTGACACATCATGGGTAAGTCACTGTCACCATTAACTCAGCAGTGATGTGTAAAGATTGGAGGATACATTGGTCTCAAACACAAGGTTCTGCAATGATGTTTCATTCTGTACACGGGGCTGCTTTCTGGCAGCTAAAGTCTTTTTTCTCCTACTTACCTCTGGTCTTGATTACGGTGACCTTTCGCCATCTGGCCTCACTTCATCTCACGAACTCCCAGTGTGATGCTGTGGTCAAAAGGGCTAATGGGATCTCTGGATGTCTAAATAGGAGAATCTCGAGTAGGTGTAGGAAGGTTATATCTCCTCTGCATTTGGCAATAGTGTGACTCTGCTCGAAGACGGTGTCCAGTTCTGGTGTCCACAATTCAAAAAGGATGTGATCAATTCGACAGGGTTCAGAGAAGAGCCACGAGAATGATTAAAGAATCGGAAAACATGCCCTATAGTGATTGAATAAATTGCACTCCTTGAATCTACTTAACAAGGAGCAAGTTAAGGGGTGACTTGATCTCAGTTTATACAGATCTACACGGGGAACAAAAATTTGATAATGGGTTCTTCATTCTAGCAGACAAAAGGCATAACAAGATCCAATGACAGGAAGTTGAAGCTAAACAAATTCAAACTGGAATCAGGCAAACATTTTTAACTGTGAGGGTCGTTAACCACTGGGGAAAGAGTTGTGGTGGATTCTCCATCACTGGCAATTTTTAAATCAAGACTGGATGGTTTTTAAAAGATATGCAGTACTTCAAAGAGGAATTACTTCAGGGAAGTCCTGTGGCCTATGTGATACAGGAGATCAGATTGCATTACGCAAATGCGGCACACTCCAAAATGTTATCTTCCATGCAGAGTGACCTCACACGCATGGTGTAAAGGACACCATTTTGTGGAGACGCTATTTTGAGAACAAAATGGCATCCTCCATGAGGCAAAAGTGCTGGCACACCATTCCGCCACGATCCGGCCCTGCTGCACCAAAAATGCTCTTACTAGACTATTTGCTTCTGGGCCTACTTTGAGCACTTCACACCTGAAAATGCACCTCTTGGCTCACATGAAAATCATCCTTATCTACAGCTCGCCTGATATGATCTTGGCCCTGCTCTGTCCCTATACAGTCTTTCTCCTTGCTCTCAGTTCCTCCTTCTCCCTGATGTTTGTTCAACGTATCTTATTGAGAATGTAAGCTCTTCCAGGCAGGGGATGGTAGGAAAGAGCCATGTAACTTTACATTGAGATAGGAAATGTTTCCTCCAGGAATCATAGGAGTGGCCATCAGAAATGTCTTATGTTCCACATGATTGTGGTGACCAGAAGACATTGGAAACAGAAAACCATTTCAACACAGTCCAGAGCACTGTACCACAACCTGGCATTGTGACAAATGACAGCACAACCGGGGCTCTGATATCCCGTCGGCCGGTTCGATAGGGAATGCCCTATGAACACCGGCTATTTATGTACCTTGCTGCTTTGTCAGGGGTTTGCTGAAATGAGTAGTGTGCCAACACAATGGCCACTGAATTGCTTAAAGCCCTGCAGCTTGGGTGGCCTCTTTGATGGGAAGAGTTTGCCTAATATGGACCCTCAGGATTTGTGAAGAGGTAAATAGGAGAACAAGGACTTTATTGTTTTGCACAGGAGATAGGCCCTACATACTCACGCTAGGGTTTCAGAGATCACTTCCAGCTGAGCACAAGCTGTGTTAGTAAGAATCAGGGTAACTAACAGCCAAAACGTTTCTCCTGTCTGGTAGATTACCTTAAAAACAGAGCAATAGGGACAGCCAAGGGCAGCTGGTCTACCCCCTGTTAGGGGAGACTAGCCCATGGCTCTGCCCTTCCACCTGAGGCCACGCCCCTCCTGCCCCCGTGGCTCAGCCCCCTACCACAGCTAGTGGGGAGGAGCCCCTTCCAGCCGGCCCGAGCCGCTGGGCCCTAGCTCCAGGCAACCAGGGCCCTAGGCGGGCTTGTGCCCAGACACCCCGAGTCCCAGCCAGCAGGTGGCCCCAGCACCATGTGGCCCCGGCTGCCCTGAGTCCCAGCCAGGCAGTGGGCAGCCCGAGTGCCGGGTGGCCCTGGAGCGACAGCTGGGTGTGGCCCCAGCCGCCCCAGAGCACCGCCTGTCCCGAGTTCTAGCCAGGTGGCCGCAGCGTCGTGTGGCCTGGGCCACATGTAGCCCCGACTGCCCTGGAGCACTGGGCAGCCCCAGCGTGCCGGCCACACACGGCCCAGGTGCCCCAAGTTCCATCCGGGCAGCCCCAGCGTCGCTTGGCCCCAGCTGCCCTGAGACCCAGCCAGGTCGCACATGGCCCCAGCTGCCCCGGAGTGCCGGCCACCCCGAGTTCCAGCCCAGGTGGCCCCAGCGGTGGGTGTCCCCCACCACCCCAAGTCCCATCCCACCTGCTTCAGGGGGGGGGCTGGACTGCGCGCACCAGCCTGGCGGAAGCAGCAGGACGGGGTGGGGCCCCAGGACGGAGAATGGGCTGGGCCACACCTGGCTGTTTGGGAAGACCAAGCCTCCCCACCCCAATTATACCGCCCGCCTATGGGGCAGGCACTAGCCAGACGCTGGGCTCATTGAAGGGACAGGATGTTTGCTGTTTTTCACCTCTTCCTCCCTGGGAAGCGCTGCTTTAAATACCATCCAGGATTCCAGCCCCACCAGCACACACTGGCCAAGAGAACCAGGCAGGAAGAGGAGTAGCGTGGTTAGAGCAGCCAGTAAGGGAAAGATACTGTAACAAACTGAGGCTGCACACATACCTACAGGGACCATGGTCATCTGCAAGGATTGAACCTGGAGTTTCATTTAATAGATTTCACAGAGTTTAAAGGACCATTATATCATTTAGTCCGACCTCTGAGATATATCACAAGCCATTAAATTCTTCCAGTTACCCCTGTGGTAAGCCCAATCGCTTGGGTTAGACTAAATCATTTTGTCCTCGGGAGACAGAACAATTGCATGCCACAGGCAGAGAAGAGGAGAGGCTGAGGTGCTATCCAACTAAGGGTTGTCCTGGTTTGTTCAAGGTGGCAATGGAAGCTGAGCGTGCAGTCCAGAGTTATCTACAGGTACCATGGATTGCAATCCTGCATCAATGGTGACCCCCAGCAATTGATGTTTAATGTATTTTTGGCCTGGGCTGTATTCAAATGGAAAGCTGAGACCTCTGTTTTCGAGGCATTTGGCTGGAACCACCAAGCCTTGAAACAAGTTTCCAGTGTTTTTAGGTCCCGTTCTAGAACCTTTTCTGCGGTTTCAAATGAGGAAGCCTGGGTAGCCAGCATGATGTCGTTCGTGTACAACAACTTGCAGGAGGATGTTGCTGGAATATCACTGATGCATACGTGGAAAAGCGCTGGAGCTAGAACGGACCCTTGCGGAAGTCTGTTGTTCAATCTTCGCTGGCTGCTGACAGTATCACTGAGATACACCATGAATCTGCAGTTGCTCTGTATTACTGTGATGGGCCTAATTGTAGGGCGACGGAGCGTGGCTATTGCAAGTTTCAGTAGAAGTCCTTTCCGCCATACTGTATCGTATGCTGAACTAAGACAGATAAACACTGTTGCTGTTTTAAGGTGGCATTGGTAGCCGGCTTGAGTATAGCTGGGATTTGGTCACAACAGCTTCTGCCTATTCTGAAACCAGCTAGTTTTTGGGGGCAGCTCCTTCAGCAATGGCTTCATTCTGTAAAGTAGAAGCTGCTCCTACAGCTTACTGCAGCCACTGAGAAGCGCTAAAGGTCGATAACTTTTCACATCAATTGCCTCTTTTCCTGGTTTGAGAATAGCTATACTTTTTGCCGCTTTCCATTCTTTCGGTATCCTCCCTGAGGAGCGTATATTGGTAAAGGCAGCTAGCCGTTTTCTCACTCTTGGACTCAAATGCTTTGGGAGTTCGGGGAATAGACCGTCAAGACCTGGGTCAACCGCCGACAGAAGCGTGCAGGAACATTTCAGGGGAAGTGACACCTGCACACTCTGAGTATTGACATGAGCCCTGGTCCATTCCACAGTGGAGTACAGCACCCCAGGTTGGAGCGGAAGCCCACACACCCTTTTAGGGGACACCAAAATTAACACCGCTCTTTGCATAATTAGTGATACCCTCACTTCAATGCCACTTCCACGGCTATCGGTACTGGCTAACATCGCTCCAGCAAACATCTGACGAATGCCGTGACAATTAGGGAGCACATAAAGATCACAGCAAATACCACACTACCGCTCCACTGTGACCTGGAACAAACCCCTCGCCACTGACCAAAATCAAGAAAATCCTTCTGGTCTCGTGTCACAGCCCTCCTGGAGGAAGATAAGGCCGTTCACAGCAGATGGTCTACAGCCTGGGCGACTGCTAACACGCCAAACAAAAATCTAATCGACGATCCAAGTGTGCAAGTGCTGGGCTTCTCCTCACCCCCATATGGACAGCTCTAAATGGTATCCGCACCCAACACGGAAGATGCACATACTAACTCCATAGATGGAAAGTGAGGGAATAGCTGAAATGCGACTGTGGCATGGTGGAAACTGCCGGGAATGTCATGGACGATTGCCTAATTTATGCTCATCCTGGAGGTGTTGCAGCCCGTCACATGGCTGCCCCCTCTGCTTTGGACTGGATAAGAGATCTTAAGATCCAACTATAGTCATGCTGTTGCTCTCACTGGTCTACTAGTGCCATATGAAGGAAGAGGAAGAGGCACTAAGGGTCTGATCCAAAACCCACCGAGGTCAAAGTGAATTTTTACATTGACTTCAGTGGGATTTGGATCAAGCCCCAACCACTCAAGTTAAAATGGCACAACTCCATTGGCTGTCAGCAAACAGCAGGCGCCATCCCCCACTCGGCTCAGCCACTAGGGGCAGACATGATCTAATACACTAAACTAAACGTATTGCAGTAGCACTTTTCATTCCGTTTTTTTATCTCCCATAAGCCAATCACCTGCTTCACCAGTTTCCCCAAGTCTACTGTGTATATTTTTATCATTGTGAGCTATGTGGGTGTGCACACAAGGAAATGGCAATGAAGATTTTATACCACACCCTTACGTAGTCTATATTTATGTTGTAACCATTGTGCACATTATAAATAAAGAAGGTGGAAGGGTGTGGTATAATGTTATAGAAGGATCAGATGAGTACATCACAGTCACTCTGAATTATGCAGATCTCCCCAAACAAGTGGCAGCGATACGAAATTAGCACGTAGGCACAGATCCTCCACTGCTATAAACTGACGTAACTTCGTAGAGAATATGGCCTACTAAATATCTACAGATGGACCAATACCAGAACATCACATGACCACTCCCAATCTTGGGGAAGTTTGGATTCACATGAGTCCGAATTCCTTAGGTCTCGCCAACCTCGTAACATTTTAAATATAATCTTAGATTTATAAATTCTTCAGATCAGAAACTGTATTTAGCTATGTGTGCATACAGTACCTAGCACAAAGGGACCCTAACTGGCATGTGTAAGTCCTACTACAATACAAATAATGAATCATAATAATCTGATCTAGTTGAAAAAAGCCAATAATATTTTGCAGGACATTTTTTCAAAAGCTTTTTTCCCCCCCACATTTCCTATATTTTTAAAAAATATTTTTAATGAAAACTGGAATCAAAACACGATAATATTCACTGAAATTGGCTTTAGTTTTCATTTTCTGTTATATTCTGCTGGAAAATAATGGAAAATTTCAACTGAAATGACAATTTCCCACAAAAAATGTTAATTTTGAGCCCCCAAAATCCCCATTTTTGGATGGAAGAATCCCAGATGGAGGGGCGGCCGGGTCCAATGTCCCTGGTATTGTAACCACACAGCAGGAGTGATGGTCTAGATTGCTCTGGCAGGATCCATACTGATTTCATATGGGACTGCTGCTTAAAAGGCTTGGACTGTGGTCCCCCCCAGCTCCGTGGCCTATGAAATATAAGAACGGCCATACTGGGTCAGACCAATGGTCCGTCTAGCCCAGTATCCTGTCTTCCGATAGCGGCCAATGCCAGGTGCTTCAGAGGGAATGAACAGAACAGACAACTATCAAGTGATCCATCCCCTGCCATCCGCTCCCAGCTTCTGGAGTGGATGACAGGGAACTTCTAGCAAATACTAAAACCTTGGGCGGTTGGGTATTTACTTCCGCACCCCCCCTTAATTAGCACACTAACTCCTTTCCAGAATAACTTGTACGCTTTGTAACATCTCCCATCCAAGCACTAACACACCTTAATACTGACTAGCTTCACGAACTGAGGGCTGGCAGCGAAACTGTTCAGTTCAGTGCCTTTAAAGGCTGTTTTGCTGTCGTCCCAGCTGCTCCTGGGCATCCTTTCACCATGGCCACCCAAAGCGTTTTGTTGGGTTTTTCTGTTTACAATTTAAAAAGCACAAAGCTAAAGAAGTTGCAGCCTCTGAGGTTTTTTTTGCTGATCGGGAGGCTACACTCATGGACAGGCTGGGACACTATTCCCACCAAATGACATTGTCATAAATGGAGTTGCTGCCCCCACTGTTCTTTTAGGGGACCCGGTGTGCCCCCTTTTGCATTAGCTTATGAACCCATACCCTGATTTCAGAGGCCCTGGCAAAAGAAGGTGTAATTACACTCTCAGATGTAGGATGGCTGTTGAATGTGCTTCTGGCAGGCTGCCTGGGAGGTTGTAGAAGCTCCTTCGCTGGAGGTTTTCAAAAGGATGCTGGATAGCCATCTGTCTTGATGGTTTAGAGCCAACAAATCCTGCATCTTGGCAGGAAGTTAGACGAGACGTCCCTTGAGGTCCCTTCCTTCTAACCCTATGGTTCTGAGACTCCAGCAACGCAATGCAAATATGTATTTATATAGTGCCATCTAGTGTCCATGTTTGGAAACACCTTATGAAATAAATGTGTGATCTTTTGCGTCTATTGATTCTCAAATGATAGTGATCCTCTGCTCCCTTTGCACAAGTAGGGGCAATTCCAGCCCATTTTTTAAAAAAGTATAATCCCCTGTATTGCTAGAAAATCATTTTGCAGGTTAATGATCGTTATTATTTCACATTTGTGTATAGTGCCATGGTGCCTCCAGGGTATTTTACAGATAGATATCTAAAGACAAAGACCCTGTCTGGCGGAGCTAGCAATCCAAAGTGAGAGTGACCAAAACAGGATGCTGAGACATTGTTATGTTGTAAAGTGCTAATGGCAGCCATCAGAAGAGTCTTGGAGCCAAAGACAATTTCAATCCTTGTTACAGCCAAGAACAAAGAACACTCCTTCAGGCTCAGCAAAAGGTGCAATCAGGCTCCTTTATGTAGTAAATCCAGCTGCAACCAGTGGAAGCTACTATGCAAGGATGAGACCAGATGGCAGCTCAAAGCTAAGGTGGGTGGACTGAAGGGTTTCCCTAGTTGCAAACACAGCAGCTAAACTACTGGTTGGAAGCCTGTATATGCTGGAAGCAGATAGTGTGGAGAAGGATTTCTGAGCGTGACCTTCAGAGGAAGCAGATAGACAGAGTTTCTTGGGCACAGAACTTGCTGGAGTGGCAGACATGGGGATTTTTGAGTAAGAAAACCGCCTGCTGCTATTTTTTTCTACTGCATTCAGGGATTTTGTATGCAGGTTTTTGCAAATAAAGATTACCCCAGAAATATACCTGACTTGCTGATTTTTCATCCTAATGGAAACAACCTTGTAAAGCTCCAAATACCAGGTAACTGCTCGGGTCAAAGGGATAATAATATCAAGCAAGAGGGATAGGAACCAGGAGAAAGGTGGACTTGGTTGTGGGGTCATTAACGTGGCACAGCATTAGTTCCTCTTCATTTCCCTTATTTGGGCTGCTGTTGAGGGATTATGGGGAAAGGTGAGCTTTGAGGAGGAAAAAGAGGTTGCCAAGGAAGATGGGGGGACAATCCAGGTATAGATACAGCATAAGAGAAGGGACAGAAGCACTTGTACAAGCAATAAATTGAATGGGCAGAGCACTGGCTTCAAAAAGAGTAGCAAATATCATCCTGGTGCAACCAGTGATGCAGGCTCCCACGCTAATCCCATAATGCATGTTACAGACGATCAGAAACAGCGCATGGTGGGACACTGCCAAATAATGTGTCCCGTTAACCTGCGTCTTAATGTTAAGGGGGAAGAGCTCTTTGCCACCTCGGCATCATTTGTACCATGTGTTCATGAGATTCCCTTTGCCCCAGTGTCCTCACCTGCTTTCCTGGGGCTGTGCCAAATGCCTGTGATGAAAGCCAGAGCCCATGTGAAACAAGGCTGGTTGTGGGTTTTGTTATGACCTAGAAGTTTAGCCCATGTTCTTTGCCAGAGTCATGACTAACGGTGACATTTTAAAGTATCCTCCTGCCGTAGCCGCAAGCAAATGGGGCCTGGCGTGTTGCGATAAAATACTATTTTTATACTAATACTATTGATGTGTAAGAGCCCTAGTCGAGGACCAGGACCCCACAGGAAGTTGGAGGGTGGATGAGGAAGATTCTCTGCAGGACTTGCTGACAAAGCGATGAGCGAGGAGAATGAGGAGCAGATAGAGGCACCGAATCCAAGGGAGGACAAGATTTCAAGAAGACAATCACAGCGAACAGCTCAAGGGGGATAAGCCTGGAGCCCTGGCTCTGCACTCTGGCCAGGAAGAGGTCAGAAGTAGGATGGGAAGAGCCCTTTCAGTGGAGGGCTTGGGACGGAAGTCGGATTTGACAGCTTGGCACATGTACACACAGGGCTTTACAAAGCAGAGGGAAGACTCAGTCCCTGCCCGTGAGAATATGCAATCCACTGGCGACCACACAGAACACAAGGCAACAGTCCAGGCAAGGGAAAGTGTGGGGAGCTCGATGGGGAGAAGATTGGTGTGGGAATGAAGGAGGGAGGGAGAGAGCGAGATGGCGCTTGGTGGATAGGAGTAGGTGACTAGGCCAGGTACAGGGGCAGCATGAATGACATTGTGAAGCTGTAAAAGAGAGAGGGGAAGCTGACTGGGTAGCAGAGAATGAGGCCAGAGAGGCAGGGTGGACACAAGATGACGTCAGGCTGAGAGGAATGTCAGTTTAGAGCCCGGAGGCTCCAGACACAGGACGGGCCTTGTTTCCGCTAAAGCCCCAGGGAATAAACATCAGAAGTAACTAATTCTAATAAAACACATGCACTTTAAGCCCCTCCCTGCACCCCTACCGTGACAGAGCCCAACCCAAAGCCAGCTCTCAGCTGCAGGGATGCGGCTCTCCATTGATATAGTGGGCGCTGCACCCGCGTTACAGAGAATTTAGCTGAAGCTGTCCAAGTGAGGGATGGGCCAAAGCTGGAGCCACTTTTCCACTTCCTCGCTGAATGTTGAGGGAATTGGATAAAGGAGACAGCCCCTGCCTTCCCCCATCTCTAGCAGCCATGGAGCAATCCCAGACAAGTCTGCTGCATGGCAGAGTGTTCATCGTTACGGATTCAGTGCTTGGGAGGAGTGGATGAGGCCCGTGGTGAGGCACCCAGAGAGGACAAATCCAGATACCGAGCTGCTCCCCGTTACCACAGGATTCGAGCACAGCTGGGTGGGCTGTGTCACTCCTTCACCCTGACACTGGGTTCTTTGGATGCGGCCCTCTGCGGTGTAGGCACCTACATGTGCAACCAGGAGAGAACCAGCTCCAACCACGTTCTCGAAGGACTCTCAATGCTTGGTGAGTCTTCGGGGACCTGGACGTACATCAGGCTCGGTATGAGGGCCCAGCATATGCAGAGCCCTGCTCTGGACTCTGTTGTTTCACCGCATTCCTCTCCAAGAGGAGGAGGTATACAGAGATGGGGCAGAGCATCCTCCACGTTACAGCAGGCACAACCCCTGGACAGCAGTACAGCTTTCTGACTGGCCCTCAGTGATGACATACTCATGTCTATGATGCTCATTGAGGGCCTGATCCAAAACTCATTGGAGTCAATGGGAGTCTTTCCTCTGACTTCACTGAGCTTTCGATCAGGTCTTAAGCATGCAGGTGTAACCATTTGCATGTCTCTGTTACATGACATCCTAGCAATAAGACCTGCAGAGGCAGTGCATTTCAGCGCCTGGACCTCGCTTACGCAGCGCTTGGCTTTATGCCTCCCTACCTAACGCAAGCTATACTCCCCCAGAATGCATTGTGTGTCGTGTCTGACTCCAGCCAGCGAAGCATGCCACTGTCCTTGCTTGCTATTCTCATGTAACAACCCGGGGGTGGCCCAGAGTTTGGTTTGTGATTTGTAAGAGGAAAAGTAGGGGTGTTTCTCTTTTATTTAAACGTCCAATAGGGAGGGAGGTGGAGGGCCAATCACATTAAAAGTTTTAGTTTTGTTCTTTCTATAACAGCTTTTGGAAAACCTCATCGTTCAGCTTTTGGTTTATGTTATCGAAACCCAGGTTCCATTTTATCCAAACTCCATAAGAACGGCTATACTGGGTTGGACTAAAGGTCTTTCTAGCCAGTATCCTGTGTTCAGCGGCCAATGTCAGGTACTCCAGAGGGAATGAAAAGAACAGGCAATCATCGAATGATCCATCCCCTGTCGTCCACTCTCAGCTTCTGGCAAACAGAAGCTAAGGACCCTCAGATCATGAGATTGCATCCCTGACCATCTTGGCTAATAGCCATTGCTGGACCTATCCTCCGTGAACTTATCTAACTCTCTTTTGAACCCAGTTATGGTTTTTGGCTTTCACAACATCCCCTGGCAATGAGTTCCACAGTTGACTGTACAATGTGTGAAGAAATACTTCCTTTTGTTAGTTTTAAACCTGCTGCCCATTAATTTCATTGGCTGACTCTTAGTTTTTGTCTTACATGAAGGGGTAAATAACACTTCCTTATTCACTAGATCCATACCAGTCATCCTTTTATAGACCTCTATCATATCCACCCTAAGTCATCTCTTATCTAAACTGAACAGTCCCCGTCTTTTTAATCTCTTTTCATATGGAAGCTATTCCATATCCATCATCCTTTTTGTTGCTCTTCTCTATACTTTGTCCAATTCTAATGTATATTTTTTGAGATGGGGTGACCAGTACTGAAAGCAGTACTCAAAGTGTGGGCATACCATGGATTTATATGAGGCATTATGATATTTTTGGACTTATTATCTATCCTTTTTAATGGTTCCTGACATTCTGTTAGCTTTTTTGACTGCTGCTGCACATTGAGCGGATGTTTTCAGAGAACTATCCACAATGACTCCAAGATCTCTTTCTTGAGTGGTAACAGCTAATTTAGACCCCACCTTTTTGTATGTATAGTTGGGACTATGTTTTTCCAATGTGCATTACTTTGCATTTATCGACATTGAATTTCACTAGCATTTTGTTTCTCAGTCACCCAGTTTTGGGAGATTCCTTCATAACATATCACAGTCTGCTTTGGACTTAACTATCTTTGACTAATTTTGTGTCATCTGCAAATTGTGCCAGCTCACTGTTTACCCCTTTTTCCATGTCATTTATTAATATGTTGAACAGCACTGGTTCCAGTACAGACCCCTGGGGGACACCACTATTTACCTCTCTCCAGTCTGAAAACTGACCATGTATTCCTACCCTTTGTTTCCTGTCTTTTAACCTGTTACTGAGCTATGAGCTTATCCCATGACCACTTACTTTGCTTAAGACCCTTCGGTGAGGGACCTTGTCAATGGCTTTGGCGAACTGCCACAGGTTTGGCGTGATTTGGAGGAAAATTTCTGACCACAGCCCACTTCTCTTCATAACTGATTTTGTGCGGTTTGGTAATGCCATACTTTTCGGGCCCAGTCCTCATTTGTGGAACACACAGGTCACAACCATTGTGTTTTAAAATCCATGCAGCACTAGAGGGCGCCAGGACACAAGACTTCCAGCCAGAGAACAGGTGTGTCCCAGCAAGTGACAGTACAATGTATCCATGATGACTAGCTGAGAGAAGTCTTTACCCTGAAAGATTAACCAGGCTGCTCCAGTGATACCAGAGGGGCAAAAGCAGCCAGAGTGCACCAGGTAACATAGCCCACTTAGCTTCCAATTGCTATCCAGTTGATTTAAGCTTTTACCTGGAATATTCCCTTTCAGTTTCATATATCTTGTTGGGTGACTACGGGGTTTTAAATGATACCTCCCGTTCTGGTAGCTGATATTTTTTCTTTGACTTGAACCTTTTCAACCAACCTTGAAAAAACC
Organism: Emydura macquarii macquarii; assembly: GCF_026122565.2. Taxonomy (NCBI): domain Eukaryota; kingdom Metazoa; phylum Chordata; order Testudines; family Chelidae; genus Emydura; species Emydura macquarii. The sequence goes on along the minus strand of NW_027133607.1, from coordinate 4,118,962 downwards.
CTCTAAAAAATCCCTAGCACAGGGACAAAAATCTTCATGGTAGCGTTATCCCAATGCGTCGGGCTATTCTTGGGGAATGTGGTTCTGTTTTAATGCGTGAATGTAGTGCTATTGGAAGGTGCCGCATTGACAGCTCAGAGACTGATGCTCTCTTTATTTAGCTGAGACAATTTCAGCCAGCTGAAATGTCTGAGTTAATAGGCCCCTGGCTTAATTAGGAAGGGGCTGGAGGGAAAGGCCCGCAGCCCCTGGAAGAAGGATGGTCTTGTGGTTAAAAGCCGTGGACTAGGGTTCAGAAGATGTAGGTCCATTTCCTGGTTCTGCTGCAGGTTTCCTGTGTGACCTGGTGGAAATCAATTAAAGTCTTAGTTTGCCATGTGTACTGAGGAGATCTCCCACCTTTTGTCTGACTGGTCTATTTCACTTGTAAACTCTTTGGGGTGTGGGGTCTGTCTCTAGTGATGTGCATGTACAGCGCTTACCACCAGGGGGACTCCTGGCTTTATGGAAATAACAACCCCGGACCAGAGCTCAGGTTTGTTCAGCAACTTTCAGGTCATGCTGAAAAGAGCTGCAGTCTTTTTCTGGACTGTACATCACAGAGGGGTAGTCCTGTTTACTCCCGTCTGTATCCACCTGTTGTCTCTTGTGCTCCCATCTGTATCTACCTGTTGTCTTTTGTCATATACCTACATTGTAAATTCTTAGTGACAGGGACCATCTTTGTGTTCACTGTTTGTACAGCGCCTAGCACAATAGGGTCCTGGTCCAGGACTGAGGCTCCTAGGTGGTATCGTACTATAAAGAATAACATTTAGCCACACCACCAGTCCAACACAGGCAGTAGCTGGTCCAGCTTTCCCTGCATGCTCAAACATGACTTGGACAGATCTGGGCTTCTAGGGGTGAGGGAGAGATTGTTCCCCAGGCCAATTCAGCCCTTGGCCTCTCTGAGGGGAAATTATAACAAGGAAGCTAATCACTGGTGTGAGTTTTTGGCAGTGGAGATGTCTGTCCACTGGGTGATGAACTGAGATTGCCAACTTGTTTTCCTTAGGCCAATGAACAAGTGTCAGGTGGTAATAGCTTTCTGCCATGTCCAACATGGACTAGAAAGGAATGATTTTCCATTCCAGTATCAGATACTTTCAGTGCTCAGATGTCGAGCTGGAAGACACTATAAAGGAAGAGACAGATAAGATCATGGTGACGACTATAAAATACATCATATGGATATTCATTGGAATTTTAAGCAAATTCACGATCTATATTCTTTTGTGTTCATTCTGCATGCTTACTGCAGCAAATGGGTTTAAATTAAATTAAAACAACACCCTAAGAAAGCAGATTTAAAACTCGCAATCACAAATATGCACACTGGAAATGTGAGTTAGGAGTAACAATTGTACTTCATGTAATCAGGGGATAGAAACAATGCTGCGATCAAGATTAATTAGGCTCTTCATCACATAACGAAAACCCAACCAGCAGCACTAACGCATCACATGCAAATAAATAAACTCAGCCAGCCAATCAAAGCAACAAAACAATTCTTTACCCTCGCCGTCCTGCAAAAACCTTGTCAAACAGCTGTTCGGACGGATCATCAAGTTTGAGCTATTTCATCCCGTATAATATCTGCATCCAATCAAGAGAGCTCACGTTTTGAATGTCCAGTGCTCACAATGTGCTGTTTGTGAGCAGAGTAAGAATGATTCACAGGAACAGGTCAGTCCTTTACTCCAAAGAGGGAGGGAAATGTGATGTGTTGTAAGGCGATTGGCAAAGAGAAGGAGAAGTGTATGTTGATGAATAAGATTGTTCATACTTTGCTTTACCTAGGGCCACACCCCATTTTATATTTGTCTATTACAGACCCGTTTTTCAAAAGAATTCAGCATGCAACAGTTGCCATGTAGGTTTCTATGGCATCGAAACAACATCCTCTCCTTGCCTAGCCAAACCCCTGAGTTTCACAGTTTTTTCTGTTCTTGTATCTCATTAGTGCTGCTTGGAAAGGGCAAACGTATCTACTAATAAGTGGCGATTGGGTTCTTTAATTGGCCCGATTTGTAAAAGTGTTCACCTTTTTGTTCTCATGGGTTACTACTGGGTGCAAAACTCTTCTCAAAATCTGGCAGAGTTGTCAGGGTGCTGGACACATTTGTTTATCAGTCCCTTAGGGTCCTGTTTGAGCAAGGCCAGTGAGTAAGAGCCTAATTTTAAGAGTAATGGGCTTACTCATATGCCTAAAGTTAGGCATGTACCTTTCTGAACTGGGGCTTGAGTTCTTATGGCTAATCCTCTGCCTCTGAATGTCTATTGCTGGGCTTAAGTCATGTCTGTGGGCCACAAGGAGTTCTCTTTTTCCCAATACACCAGGGAGGACTGGTGTAGGCTGCATGAACGGAAGGAGATTCAAGCAATGAATTGTTGAGGTTTCATCGCTGGGTTTGTACCAACGAAGAGGGAAAATAAATCACCAAGATAAATTAAAATTAAAAAAAAAAAAACAACCTTTCCTGTGTCAGAAAGCAGCCTCCTTGAGAGGCAACCGAGTGAGTCACTTCCTCGCGGAGGTGTGGCAAGATAAATGAAAGATATCACAGCACAAGGTGACAAATGAACTCTGTGGTGTCCCCCAGCCAGGCTGCTTGTGACAGTAGGAAAACTCTGCTGACCTTGCTCATTCATTCCACACCACTATTAGTATTTGTGTTGTCCAAGGGCTCCAGTCCCGGCCCAGGTGTTAGGCGCTGTACAGACAGTGAAACGACAGTTCTTGTCTCAACAGGTGGGCAGCCCAAACAAAGAGGGTTGTGGCACGGAAGAGTTGAAGGAGTGGGGCTATTGCAGAAGAAGCCTATCTTGGCACAGCAAGCAATGATCATGTCTCACCACCTGTCTTGCCATGGATAGCTGGCTATGTCTTGCAGGCATCCCAGAACAGGAGAGTTTTAAGGAGGGATCTGGCAGTGAACAAGGTGGTAGTTAGGTGGTTTTTGTCAGGAAGCTCTCCCCGCTCATACGGCAGGCAGAGGAGAAAGCACAAAGGGTTGGTGGGAGAACACAGGAAGATAGGACATAGTCCTGGAAGAAGCTTCCTGGGTCATCTCTGAGTTCAGTCCCCTGCTATCTCAGGCAACCTCGTTGTATAATCCTATTAATAAATGTATCAAACTCCATCTTGAAGAGCAAGTTGGTGGGTGGTGAAAGCTAGCAATATTCTGTCATTGCTGCCCAGTCTACCTAGGACCCAGAGCCGCAAATGTATTTAGGCACCTAACTCCCATTGACACTTCTCAAGGAGGTTCCAATGGGACTTAGATGCCTAAATACCTTTGGGGATCTAGGCCCAAGAAACGGTATTGTTGCTGGTAGTGGTTTTCAGTGATGGCTTCCCCTAAACATGTGCTGGAACTGGGTTCTGGCTATGGTCCACTGGGTCTTTTTAAAGAAGAAACATGTCTGGGCTAAAGCAATGATGGCTGAGATCACGTCCGTGTGCGTGAGTGGTGGGTTAGTGCTGAGAACAGGGAACGGTCCACTGTGCAAACAAGAAGCAGTGCTTTACAAAACCTTACCTGTAAGGCCAGGTTCATGAGTCTACTCCGGGGGAACTTGCCCAGGTTTTGGCTTCCGTCTGAAATCATGCAAACCTCAGCATCGTCAGATGAGCTTTGCTTTAAGTTTTTGGGTTCATGCAAGCTGTAGACCCCAGGGGAACGAGAGCCCACATGAAAGATATTTCACAGCTCCCTGAGAAACCAAACGGATGAGTTGTGCACAGCTGGCCTGAAATGTGTTCCCATTGAAGTTTATGGAAATTTTTGCAATTCACATCAAAGGGACTAGGATGTGACCCAGTGGTTTAATTAGGGCTATAAACAAATGCATAAGGTATTAATAGCGACGGTGATTAATATTTACTGGACCAACGTGCAGCCCTACCTGGATTTGCAGTGTTCTTTTTACATTTGAAACCGTTGGTGCAAGCGCCACACTGAAAAAGGGCCGCATAGGGGTTTACAGAGCATACCTCAGTGGGCAGCGTTAGGGTACATGAGACTTATGCTTCCCCCCCCCTCAGAAACCCATCATGAATTGCTAATCCAGGGACGACTGGAATCAGGTCCTTGATAAATCTTGGGCTTACTCTGAGTTACCCTCAAAATTCAAACACATGAAGGAACCTAAATCCACCGTCATTTGTCGTAACAAACCAGACTGGCGCACCAAAGGGCGGGCAAACCAAAAGGAGACTAATGGTCAAACTGGAATTAGCACCTGATCCAGACCTCCTTGAAGCCAATGCAAATCTTTCCACTGACATCAGAGGGAGCAGAGCTAGACAGCAGTGAGCACATGTGACGACCCATGCTCAGAGCACAAGTGCTCAAAAACCTCTCACAGGCTTGCACCATTCACGAGTTTGAGTTAGTGACTTTCCCCCGGTAATTTAAACTCAGGTCAATGCCACATTTGTTTTAAACTAACATTTCACTCGCTAAAGGGAAGACTGTTCTGTATACTTTAGAAGCTACTAAATAGTCAATACTTGCTAACTCTTCCTGCACAGTTTTCCACCAGACCTGGACAAATACTGCCAGAAAGTATTCGGGAATTTTGTTGAACTAACAGCCATGGATTAGGTTCAGCAGCACGAGTGACCCTTTTTAGCTGCAGAAAGGATTGCAAATACTCACTCAAAATTGTGTTCCCATGGAAATACCCATGCAAATCTATAACTGCATGAGTCTTTGTGCCGGAAGTGTTCACATGCCATACAGAAAACGTTGGCGTTTGGGAATCACCCAATGAGGGAGCAGAAACAGCAGCATGTTTTCTAGGGTATGTCTGTATTGCAGTCATGGACTGTGATTGCAGTTTGAGAAGACATACCCAGGCTAGTTTTAATCTAGCTAGGTCAGGTCCTGGAGCAGTGAGGCTGCAGCATGGACTGTACATATTATTAATACCCCACAAACCCCATGTATTAATAATGCTACCGTGGCTTCATTGCTCCGGTATCTCAGCTAGCTAGATTAACGTCTACACAAGCTGCAGTGTAGACATACCCCCAGAAAACCAATCATATGGCAAGAATAAGTGAATTACAAACAGGGCATAACAAAGGGACAGCTGTTGCGAAGAGTTTGCAAGGAAGCTAAGGGAGATTTTTGTATAAACCATTCATCTAATGATGTGCTTCTCCTTTTGTCATTCTGTCACCGCACATGTGTCTGGGTATTATTTAATTTTCTTTGTGTGTTTAGAGTTTATTTGTTTACAGGCGTCGCAATTTAATAAGATTACAAAAACACTGAATACATACATTTAAATGAATCATTGACTGGAGTGACCTTGATGTCAATAACAATCCCCCTTGACTCTATGCAAACATTTTAGCCTTTGCAAATCTGGTAATTCATTGCATCTGCTGAGGTTACAAGTGGGTTTTTGTTTTCTTTTAAATGACTGCCTAATAGCTGGAACCGACATTGTCTCTCTCCTGCTGACTCACTGGTTAGCAAAAGCACTAAAATGAGCGTGACATCTTTAAACACTATTGAACATACTGTTTCCTTTCAACCAGATATAATTTGCAATCATTCAACTCTTATGTAAAAGAAGCATGTGGATAAAGTGTGCAATTTAATATGCCCCTCCCAAACCATTATAGAAAAGGGTGCAGAAAATGCTGAAAATTCAAATATCGTTTACTATGATAATCGTCAGAGAATATATATTTTCTGATAGCCTTTGTTTAGAAAGGCATGTGGGATTTAGTTTAAGCAAAATATTTAACATTCTTTAACAGGAGCAATCTTTACACTCATTTCTATCATTAATAGATCATAGTAATAACAGTAGTTTTATTTATATGCCACCCTTTGCCAAATTATTTGGAGCACTAAAATCCAGACTAAAACCAATATTGACTATTCTAAGAGGATCCCAAAACATGGCCCATTAAAGTACAGTCGAAGCTCAGAGTTATGAACACCAGCATTACGAACTGATCATTCAACCACACACCTTGTTTGGAAATGAAAGTACCCAATCAGGCAGCAGCAGCGACCAAAAGAAAAAAAAAAAAAAGCAAATACAGCATAGTAGTGTGTTAAACATAAACTATGAAACAAAAAATTAAGGGAAAGTTTAAAAAAGAAAGATTTGACAAGGTAAGGAACCTGTTTCTGTGTTTGTTTCATGTAAATTAAGATGGTTAAAAGCAACATTTTTCTTCTGCATGGTAAAGTTTCGAAGCTGTATTAAGTCAATGTTCAGTTGTAAGCTTTTGAAAGAACAACCATAATGTTTTGTGCAGAGTTACGAACAACCTCCATTCCCGAGGTTTTCATAACTCTGAGGTTCTACTGTATATAAGCATTAGTGCTAACTGAAAGCAAAGAGATCTGTGTTGAATTCCTGGCTCTGCCACTGACTTCCTGTGTGGCCTTAGGCAAGTCATTTCATTTCTCTTGAGGTAGGGAACTAGATTAATAGATTCCAAGGCCAGTATAGACCACTGTGATCATCTAGTCTGACCTTCTGTCTAACACAAGCCATAGAACTCCCCCCAAATAATTTCTACTTAATTTCTATTTAAACTAGAGCAGATCTTCTAGAAAAACACCCAACCTTGATTTAAAAATTGCCAGTGATAGAGAATCCACCACAACCCTTGATAACTGTTGTTATCCCTAGTCTATAGATGGGAAGCTGTGGCACAGGGAGATTAAGTGACATGTCTAAAGACACGCAGGAAGTCTATAGCAGAGATGGATATTGAATCCAGATCTACTAAGCCCCACTTCAGTGCCTTACCCACAAAACCACCATCTCTGTCTAGACCACTCTGCACCTAGTTTCTTTCACTCTCCCCAAGCTTCTCACCAATAACTTCTCACTTAACACTTTCTCAAACCCTACTAAACTCAGTGATATCATGTAGCAATGAGCTCCACAGTCTAATTGTGGATTGTGCTGAAAAGTATTCCTGTTCATCAGTTTTAATTTTGCTGCCTTTCCATTTTCTGGAGTGTTCTTTTATTCTTGGTTTAGGAGAGTGGGTGAACAGCAGTGTCCTGTTTACTTTTTCTATACTGTTCATATATTTTTGTCCTGTCCCATTTTCTTCTCTTCTCTAAGGTAAACAGCTAACCCCTCGTGAGGGTTTACAAGCACTAGCCTGTTGTTTTATGCCAATACGAAGCATTCTCTGGGCCAATGTATGGTCTCAGATCCATGCACTACAGCTCCTGTTAAAGCTGAGAGGAAATGTGCTTGAAGGCGAAGGGCTAGATCTTGGTCCATTGCCAGTGCTCAGAGGGTTAATCTGGCTATGAGTCAGCATGCTTGAGAATCTAGACTTTTTTCAAAGCATATGGAATTTGTAACAAACTTCAATGGAAAGCAGCAGTCTCCAGCCAACCCACGGCTCAGTTCCTTTGATATCAGTATTCAAAAGGGCCCCAAAAGTTTTAGGAATAAAGTATGATGTCTCCGTTCCACACCCAAGCCAGAGAGCATACAAGGGAGGCAGTTGCACGGTGGCGCGCACCCACACACAAGAACGGGATGCAAATGAGCATATGAGGCCAAAAGGCAGAGTGGGGCTTAGATACCCTGTAATTAGGGGAACCTTCAGGGAAATGCTGATACCGCACACATTGAATCATTATGTTCAGTCAATTACCGGGGGACACATTGAAGGTCAACAATTCAGAATATTCGGCGGCGCAGAGAGGAATAGTTATGAGAATAAACATTCCTATGGAGGCAACACCTTGTCTGAGAGCCCCAGAGATTTCAGGGTGAGCGTGTGTGTGTATTTTCAGGGACAGGTATGTTTTCAGGGGTATGCGTCTTGCAAATCCAGTGCATGCCTGATGGCCAACACCTTGGCGGCGCGCTTGAATGGGTGTCCAGCGGCAGCGAGCTAAAATAAGTGAACGCTTGATTTCGGCGGCACCAACTTCCGACTCTTGTGATCGGAATAGGAAGGATCTGCAACACATGCACCACTTTCATTTTTATTGATTGAACTACTGCTAAAGTAGCTCAGCATAAAATTTGGAGAAACACTGGCTTAGAGCAAGGTGGGGGAGTTGTCTGTCTGTTTTACAGAGCAGACTGATTTTTCTTTCTGTGTTTTAGGTTCTTGTGTGTTAGAGTGCTGGATTCTAAGAAATAAAGTAGTGTTACGTTGCAACCTTCCAGAAAAAGTATTTGATGATTTTGCAAAATTTCTCTGTTTGTATGCCATGAATATAACACTAATCTGAGCCCGGGAGACTGATGACTGAGTTACACAAGGATCTCCTTCTAAAGATGTCCACAACCTACAAAGGTCAGGGATTTGGATCCAATGTTCCTCAACGTGTGGAGATGTTTGGCTGTGCAGACTTGGTTCAGATCCATCTCTCGCTGCATGACCAAATGTTTTCTTTCCTTTCATTCAGAGTGGAGATTAGAAATGTGTTGACCTCAGTATCTAAGAACAGATGGGAGAATCGTATTGATTAACAGCTGAGGCTGGCAAGGACATAAATAGCTTGTTAAAAGTAAAGAATATTTTAAACTCCATGCACAAATCCTTACCAAACCCAATGAAGCAAATCAAACCATGATCCAGTCAGAAATCTGTGACTTTTTGGAAAGGCAAAGAAACTCAACAGCCTTTTATTAATTACGGTACTGCTGACATAAGGGCTGATAGAATCACCAGTCTGGAACAGCTACAGATAAACCTGTGCTGAAACCTCTCATCCAAATGAAAGGTTTGCAGCTGACGTGTGAAGGGAGATGGAGACTCGATCAGGTGACGAGGTGCAAGATGGCAGGAGCTGCAGAGCGCGCCGCCGAAACCAGACTACACCGCGCTGCCGAAAAGGGGAAGATTTCCTGGACTTGTCGGCGGAGGGTATCGCATGGCTGCGCAAGGGTGCCGCGGCGAAATATAATTGAGAAACATTGCTCTAAGCTGACTGCAGACTGACAGCTGTTATACCCAGATTGCACGCTTCCCCACAGAACCTGTAGCCTGCAAGCAGGACCAGGAAAAACTCTGAAAATTTAGAGTGATCGCTTACTATTTTAACACAGTTTTCAATACACCACAATTAGAAGAATCATCCTTATCAATCTCAGCAGCCATCAAGGCTGTTTAAGTTAGGTTCCTTTAAATATAAGCAGTGTATTGTGACAGCCAGCTGTTCTGTGGAATTGCAGTGAAAGTCTCAGATTCTGTTGATATTATTATTTGTATTGAAGTAGTGCCTAGGGACCCTAATCGTAGACCATGATCCCATTGCACTAGGGGCTGTACAAACACAGAACAAAAAGACAATCCCTGTCCTTAAGAGCTTACAACTTAAGTATATGACAGGAGACAAAAAGTGGATACAGCAAACAGGCAAGGGAACACCAGGAAAACAATGAGATGAAACTGATCAACATGAAAAGCGGAGGTCACAGCAGACGTGCCGCCTAACCACTGTTGTGTCTTTACTGGGCATCACAGCAGAGGATGGAGGAGATGAAGACGGGTGAGATTCTGGTCTCATTGACAGCAGTATAAATCCAGAGTTATGCCAATGAAGTTGTCGGCTGGGCCTTACTCCAGTGCCATGTTGATGGTTCTTTAATCAGTCCCTGCCGGCTACGGAGTGGGGGGCAAGACATTGGAACCAGAACTCAAACTGAGATCTCCCACATGGAGGCCCAGAAGTCACACTGGGCCACCCCTTGAGACAAACCTGTCTGGGGTCAGCATCTGGCTAATAATTGCTTACTTAAAACAATACCCATAGCAGTTGTGAGCGAGAGTCTTGGTCCGCCATCAAGGCTTATAGAGTGTCCCTGGGCTTCTCTGCTAGGCCTTGTAACAAAGGGGGTCAGTAAGGGCTGGCTATGGCTTGTCTCACGTGCATGCATCTCGTCTCTAATCCTTACCATTAAAAGCCATCATCGCTACGCTCATTCTCACCAACATGGTGGCTCTCATAGATGTATTTCAAGCAGGGATGCTGCCTCCTGTCCACACCCGCTATGTGGCCAGAAGGTAATTGGTAGCCCACACAACTATAAACTGTGGTACCTGGCTGCAAGCTCACCTGGCAGGCTAAGGAGGACAAAACTGATCAGTGCTAGGGTTTACTGCTTTACTGCTGGCAGTCTGGGACAACAAGCCGTTTCTATTCATCTACCAAGGAAGAGAGAAGCACGAGGGACTCGCTAAGGTCTATTTATCTATCTCATAGACTCATAGACTTTAAGGCCAGAAGGGACCATCATGATCCATCTAATCTGTCTGTCTGCACGTTGCAGGTCACAGAACCTCACCCACCCACTCCCGTAAAACCATGCTGTATTTTATCCCAGTTACCATTTACCTCTAGGTTCATAACTACTGTCTCTTTCCAAATTTTTTGTAAGATCTTGCATATAATTGAAGTCAAATTAATGGGCCTGTAGGTTCCCAGATCATTTTTTCCCTTTGTTAAATATAGGCACTATATTTGCAATTCTCCAGTAATTGGCTCTGACCCCTGAGTTTACAGATTCATAGAAGATCCTTGCTATCGGGCTTTCTAATTCGTCTGCCAGTTCCTTTAATGTTCTTGGAGGGAGATTATCTGGGACCCCAGTTTGGTCCCACTAAACAGTATGAGTTTGGCTTCCACCTCAGATGTGATAATTTCTACTTCCATATCCTTGTTCCCACTAGCCAGCCTGCCACTGCCCCTAAGCTCCTCATTACCCTTATTAAAAACCGAGGAAAAGTATTTGTTTGGGTATTGGGCCATACCTAGATTATCTTTACCCTCCACCCCATCTTTAATGCTTAGTTATTCAATGTCTTGTTATTTATATGGCTGAAGAACCTTTAACTAACCAACTAACTCACTAACGATCGCAGGGTTTCATGCTGCTGCCCATCACCGTAGCATCAGAGCACCTTCATGTAAGATTTGTGATGGGGCACACTCACCCTTGGAGTGCCCCCTTAGTTTCCAGGCATAATGTCCTCGGATCCAGTGCTTTGAGGAGACTGTCTGCCTCTCAGCGGGACTTCATGGCTTGAGCATCTGGCCAAGTCATCTAAAATTCAACCCACTTCTAGAGTGAAAACGTCCCAGCTCAAAGGAAATAAACCCCTCTTCTATCCCCCCCAGAATCAATCCTCTGCACACTCTTTGCCCCACTCCCGGACCTGCAGAGTTCCTCTTCACTCTGTCACAGAGGGCTGCCTCCTAGGGCCTTCTCCCTGGAATCCTGGGTCTTCCCGAACCACTGACCCTCAGGACTTCTTCTCTGGAGCCTCTCTTCTCCTAGGCCTGCTTTAGGAGTCACCTTCTCCCCAGCTGCCTTCTCCCTTCGGGGCAGTCTCAGGATACAAGCTCCGTCATGCAAGCCCCTCTCTGTTGTTCCTTTCCCCTTGAGTCTGGGTCTCCTTCCATAGCCCAGCTTCCCAAGCTTTTTCAGGGCTTAACTCCTTTTTCCAAAACCCTTGCCCAGACCTGCCCTCTTCTCATACCTGCTGCCCAGGGGCATTCCCTTCCCCTGCAGCCCAGCTTTCCTTCCCAGGCTTCTCCTAGGCTGGCTGGGATCCCAGGGCTGACTCCCCCACCACCACCCGACCTACCTTGCTGCTATTCCCAGACAGGGATTGCAGAGTCTCTCCCTGCAGCCTCTTTCTGCTACAAACTTGCTCTCTTTTACTACCTCACCTGCTCCTGGCTGGCTGGGCTCCAGGATTAATTAACCCTGGCTCCCCCTCTGGATGCAGCCTGGTATGTTAATTGGCCTCTCAGGCCCACATTAGCCCGTTCAGGTGGCTTGGTGTGTTTATTTGATTAAAACCAAGTGTGGATGTCTATTTGCAAGGTACTGCTGGGTGCAGGCTTCAGCCATCTGCACATTCGACATGGTCCTCCATATGCTAAAGCGCAAGGGAGCATCTAAACAAAGCCATGTGGATTCAGTGGCATCAGATGAGGTTTCTTTTCCCCCCTTACAAGCATCCCGGTATCATTTGCAGAACATCAGCAACGAAACAGTCGAGCTGTTCAGAGAACTGATTTGCATCGTTGTCTCGCTGCATTGCCAGGGTCACTCTGGGTACGTCTACCCCCGCCAGCTGACTCGGGCTAGGGCTGGGAGGTTGTTTCATTGCAGTGTAGATGTCCAGGCATGGGCTGCAGCCTGGGATCTTGGACCCTGCGAGGCCGGGAAGGTCCCAGATGTCCAAACTGCAGTTAACCAGCCTGGCAGCCCGAGCCTGACTCAGCTGGCACAGGCCAGCCTGTGGATGTCTAATTGCAGTGTAGACGTACCCTCTGTGCTGGCTGCCTCAGTGAAAGGAGAAGCACGGCATCCATTGGGGGGCTCGTAATTAAGTCGCATCAAAGAAAGAGCAAAATCTTTGGGTCCAACTCTACCTTCAGTTATTCGGGTATAAAGCAGGAGTCCCTCCACAGAAGCCAACGGAGTGACACCAGTAAGAAACTAATCAGAGAGGAGAAGTAGGTCCTTTGAGTGCAGCATCCTTTCTTCTGAAGCCGGTAAGTGGTAGGTGGCTGTAGCTTTGCCACTAGCTCTGCTTGTGGGTCGGTGTTTGGTGCTGCACTGCCCCAGGGCCAGATCCGGGGAAGAAATGCACCTCAAAAAGATACTCCGAGGAGTCGAAATTGGTTGAGGGTCCATGCCAGAATCAAGTGTTTCTTGTGCCTTCTGCAATGGTTCAGCTGGGCCGCCTGGTTCATTGGAGTCTCACCAGCTCCTGCTTGGAGAGCTGGCAAATCTCCTTACCTTGCATGTCTCAGGCCCAAATCTGAGTAGAATTGGGGGAGGAAGGTGTCTTATGCCCCTTTGTGCACCTGGGTAGGTGCACAGCGTGCCTCACAGTCTAGCTTTAAAGGCTTATGTAACCTTTGAGTGGGGTAGAGTTCACTTCATCGCCCTTTCGCAGTGCCTAAAACCCCAACTCCCACAGGAAAGCAGGTGGAGCCCCAGAATTCAGTCTCTAAGGATTTTCAGCCAGGGTTCCACAGAGTCAACTTCCCTATATTCAAGTCCCGAAAAGAACAAAAGGAGTGAACTTAATTAAGTACCAATTTTATAAATCTTATGATAATGAAACATTAATAATAATAATAATAATAACAACTTAATTTTTACAACATAACATGGCTATTTTATAGTCCACAGACATTATCTTCGCAGTTATACAGAAACATAAATAAAAACAAATTAAATCTAAACAGATCAGTCCCCACAGAAACACGGTGAGAAGAAACTTAGAGTTCCCAAAAGCTTAGGTTGAGTTTGGCTGAGTCTCAGAAAGAGTCCTTGATCACCAAATTTATACAGGCTTCTGAGTCAAAAGCAACATCTTCCCTCCACTTGCTTGCAGGAATCTTCAGTTGGAATCTAGGCAGATTCTCCCTCTTCCTCTGCTGAAATCACTGTTAGCCAGAGGTTAGTAATCAGTTAGTTAACTGATTAACCAAGCACTCAGTTAAGTATATCGATTTAAAAAAATCATTACAAGAAAATACAAGAACTGAGAATAGCAAAATATAAATGACTTTTTCCCTATTACCACATTTAAATGAAAGAAAAGTTGGTGAATCATATGAGTTGAGACAGTTTAAATTGAAAGAGTTTGGCTAAAAATGAAACAAAGTTCAAAATATACAATTAAAATAAGAGAAATTAATTTTCCCTCCCAATTTCCCCTTTCTATCATTAACGCTGAGCATGCTTCCCCGGTGGAGGGTGTAACGATATCACTAACCTGCTGCAAAATGCTTCAGAGTTAGAGAAAACAGCCTGCTCTCTGCTCCTGGCTCAGTTTATCCCAGCCCACTCAGTGCCCATGGCCTTTTCCAAAACAGCTGCCCTGACTGCTTGTCTTCATGGAGTCGGGTCCCAGCACCAAGGAACCTATCGGAGCATAGCCAAAACTACAACACCCACATTCCAGAAACTTCTGGATGTGGAGTGCTAAATTTGCCTAGCAATGATCCAGACACTACTCATTCCTACCCAACAGCTCTCTTAAAGAGATATTTCCCTATTAGGCACGTGGGTTACACTTCGCTTCCAGTGGGTTAGATTAGCAATGTCTAATGAATAAGACTTACTCCCGGGGCAATTTTGCCTAACGAGCTTGGAGAGCGCAATGGTACCCTTAGGCCTTTGTGACTCATGAAGTTATATAGGCTCTGGTCCATCACCACAGCCACCCCTTGACTGTGGGATGTAGCTATCTCTTTTCTGTGCACTGCCCCTGTAAAGTTTCCGAGGATTCCACCTGCCTGTCTCCTTTGAAGACGGGGTCCTCTGATGAGCAAAGCGAGTTCAAGATGGCAGCTGCTACTGCGCGAGTTGTGTAACCTACACTGGGAGAGTGCAGGGCTTTGTCTCCCCCTTTTCATTAGTCCATGTAGGCAGTTTGAGTCTGTTATTGCTTCTCACTACAGCAGTGAAGCCTTTAGTTCAACAGATAACAGTTCATTTTCTTAGCTCTGCGGGTTCAAACCCAGATCTTGGCCCAAGCAGCGTCAGTTACCCTCCCGTCCAGGGTGATCTCTTGGGGAGATTTTACATTTGTTCTTTCTTGTTTTGTGTGCCTGAAATAAGTCACTCAAGACTGAAAGTGTATAGAAGCATTTTGTCTGTGACGAAAATAAAGCACAGAGCAGCAGCTCCCTGTCTGAATCCTGGAGCCAGGGAGCTACTACAGAATTAAAATGCGTTATTAAGTTTAAACATCTTCTTTTCAGAAAGGTCATTTCCCAGTGACTGTCAGTTCCTACCTTGCTAACTCAGAAACTCCACCGGGCTGGGATTTATTATCCCGGTGATAATGGCGTGCTTCATTTTCTCCATTCTGTCAATTTTTTACTCTTTTCATTACTCCTAGTATGACTGGAAGTGACTCGATCTGATGGGTTGATTGTTGCGCCTTTTGAATGAATGTCACTACTTTGTCCTTATTTCTCAACTGCCTTCGCCCCACGATATTATTTTGGGGGGAGATGAGATGTTACATCTCAAAGAATTTCACTCTGTAGAAAATACCAGTGATTTTAAATAAATACATTCTCTGAGATATTACATTACCCTGCCGAGCAGTGCACAGCTGAGATAAAATGGCTTTCTAGAAATGATTTTGCTTCCCCGCAAGCCGAATGGAATATCAAAGCCCACATTTAAAAGGAACTATTAGGAAAAAGGTTATACATAATGTTATCAACAGAAAGGTGGTGTAAATTAAATGGAAATTGCCTGAGAAATCATTTCCTTTGCTACCAT
Source organism: Emydura macquarii macquarii (assembly GCF_026122565.2). Lineage (NCBI taxonomy): Eukaryota > Metazoa > Chordata > Testudines > Chelidae > Emydura > Emydura macquarii. The sequence continues at coordinate 4,103,632 of NW_027133607.1, read as the reverse complement.
GAGGCTAACAACAACAATAAATAACAGAGCTGAAAACTGAGATTCCTGCCCTGATGTCAGAATATTTTCTGTTTACATTATTTTAAAATAAAAGATCAAAACATAAATCAAATATAACCTCCCACCCAAGTAACAGGTTTGCTGTTCAGTCAAGCAGTAAAACAGTGGGTCTGCCCTCCGCTGGTTTACATTGGCGTTACTCTCTTCAAGTCAGTGGACCTGCATACACTTACACCGGCTGAGAATCTGGCCCCATACATGTGAAGCTAATACAGGCCAAAGCAAACGTATATAAACATAATAAAAACCTGCAATAATTATCACAGTTGGTTTGTATTATGGTAGCGCCGCGAATCCCCAACCCGGATCAGGACCCCGTTGGGCTGGGTGCTGTACGGACACAGAGACAGCCCCTGCACGAAGCAGCTTATCTCAGCCTTTTGTAAATAGTGCGGCGGCTCAGTGCTGGAGTACACCAAACCCCAAGGTGACAGCAGCATGCCAGGTGTGCCAAGACTTGGAGGCAAGAACTGCAGGTGCTCCAGCAGCGAGGCCTTGTAGATCTCAGTAACCATGCAGACACACGGCTCAGGGAAAGGGCATTTTACTAGGGCGGGCGGGAAAGGCAGCAGATACCCTAGGTGCAGAGACTTAAGTAGTTACAGTTGAAAGTGAGCAATGGCAGTAAATGTTTGGGTCCTGGGAGAGTCCAATCAAGAGTCAGAGTTCTTCAGGGCTAGTGCTTGGGGTGCCCTCTCCAGCCCGGTCACTCTTCGATTGAGGGTTTCCCAGCCGGGCTCAGTTAGTGTCTGTCATTGGGGCCCCTCTGCACCGGCTCCCTGGCTGGCTGTCTCTGCTCCTCCATACGTCCCACGCAGAACTGGTCCCATCTGTAAAATCCAGCAGCCCCAGCCTGTTCCGCACGCAGCTCTGCACACGGTACCTAGGGAATCTTCCTCCATCCAGCCTCCCTGCAGCTCCTGGCCGGTTATGAAGCTGCTTCCCAACAGAGAGTGGCCACTTCCTGGTCCAGGACCTTTCCCCTGGCCTGGGCAGGGAGAGTGGAGGGCAGTGGGGAAGGGACTGATGGGACTGGGGAGTCACAGTCCTCTGCCTAGCTGGATCCATCAAACTTTTCATCTGAGGTTGGCAGATAACGCTATGAATAGACTCGGCAGTATTACATTTTTATCAGCCAATTGACTGATTCACGTCGATTTAACAGTACACTCTGGGGGTGTCCAGAACTATGGATATCCCTGTTACGCCTCTCTTTTAGCCAAAGAGACTGGTTGGTGTTAAACTGAGTGACAGCTCTCCGTCACCCTGCTTGCTAGCCAGGCAGACAAGACTGCACCAGCCCCTTTTGCTTTGTAGGAAACACTAGGTACACCCTGGTCTCCGATCTCCCTGGGAAAGCATTCATCTTCTGCACCCAGCTCCAGTCACTGGACACTCACAGAACTCACTAGATCTGCTGTGCACACACCAGCCTCTTGGGTCCACTGTGGTTTCACATGTTTATTGATCCTATAAAACCCAGGAACTTTGCTGCACACCCTTGGGCACCATCTATTACCTATTTACGGATACACAGCCATAGGGTGTGCTCATAACAGCCGGTTGCACCCAGCTGTGGTTCTGGGCTATGCAGCATAGGCTGTGAACTGGCTGTTTGCTAGCATCTCAGGGGTTCACTGACTGTTGTTCATAGTACCAGGTACCAAAGCGGGGCTGTTACTACCGAAAGGTTAAGTGCTTTGACCAAGGTCACACCGTGATTCCATGACAGAAGCAGGAGCGAGGGTTCACTCACAACCAGCTGACACACTGGGATGTTGTTATTATTTGTCTCATGGTAATACCTAGAGGCGCCAATGGAGATCGTGGCCCAGGTGCACAGGCGCACAGTGAGGGACAGTCCCTGCCCCAAACAGCTTAGAGTCTAAATAGACAAGACGGACCAGGCGGGAGAAGGGGGGAGTGAGAATGGGTGAGCTTCCCTATATTAGAGATGGGAAACTGAGGCACAGAGTAAGTGACTTGCCCAAGGTTACGCAAAGTGGGTTGTAGCAGAGCCAGGAACTGAACCCAGATCTCCAAAGATGAACTAAAACTTTATCCACAAGACCATCCTTCCTCTAAAACAGAGGTTCGCAAGCTTTTTTTTGCTGCACCCCCCTTCTCCATGGGAATTACCTTACTGAGGCCCTCCAACTCCCGCCTGCCAGGGGCAGAAAGTGCCTCACCGAGGGGAGTGGGGAGCTCACGCCTGGGGCAGTGGCAGGACCTGGATGGCTCTATCCCCAGAAGAGCCCATGGCAGCATGGCACAGAGTGGAAGGGGGCTCCTTGCCTGCCCTCCCTCCTCCCTGCCTGGAGCCTCCTGTTCCCACAGTCTCTGGATAGTTTAAAATATGTGAGCCTGTGGCTGGCCCAGTGTCTATCGCAGGGCAGCAGCAGGGAGTCTGCACAGGGAGTTCCCAGCGGTCAAGGACGGGAGGAGAGGGAAAGCTGTAAAATGCTGCCAGGGCGGGGTGGGGTTGGGAGTTGTGCTCCTTTCTTTCCCTACTGCTGGGGATTTTCTGCATTCTCTTCCTGTTGCTGTTCTGAACATCTGGCCAGCCACAGCCCCGTGTCCCATCACACCCAGCCCGTCTGAAAACCAGCCCTCTAAAACATGACTTAACCTTGCCTGCACTGAGGCAAAGTTGTGTTAACGTCCTGATGGTTAACTCCAACTATTCAAGCTCATGTTCCAACATGACACAATGTTCTTTGGAAGCCCTGAGAGATTCGCTACAGTTTGCAAACCTTTTGAAGTTCCTGGGATAACTTAAGAGTTTGCACAGAGTGAGCTTTGGCAAGGTTTGATGCACGTATGGGGTGGAAAACATTTCAGACGGAGTCGTGCTTTGATTTGTTTTGTTCCCTCAAACCCCAAAACTCAAAGTGCAACTCAGTGTCCCTGTGAGGTTCAAAAGCAAAGGCAATGGTCTGAGAGGAAGGAAGCTCTGAGAAGCATGAAGGAAGAGTTTTGGACGGCTCTAGTTAGTGTTATGGGAATACGGGAGGCTGGTGGGTGAGCTGAGACGGGAATGAAATTAAACCGAGTCTCTATAACTCCTTTGAGTATGTGCTAGAAGGATTGGAAGCTGGATTCCGGAAGCTTCTCTGGGCCTGACTCTAGACAACTTCTATGTTGTGTTGCTGTATCTATGTTGGCCCCAGGGTTTTAGAGAGACAAGGTGGGTGAGGTAATATCTTTCACGGGACCAACTTCTGATAGTGACAGAGACAGCTTTCGAGCTACACAGAGCTCTTCTTCAGGTCTGGGAAGCAGATACAGAGTGTCACAGCTAAACTCGAGGTTGAACAGGTGTAGACAGCTTGCTGAGGCATCGCTGGTTTAATATTTTTTGCCGATAGGGACTAGACACAGTGAGATTTCCAAGTTTTAGGTCATGTGGTTTCCAGGAGGTCAGCAACTATCCCACACCCAGAACCCGATACTTCTGGAAATGACTGCCCCAGACATGTAAATCAGTTCAGCCTGTCACTGAAACTATATTCATCATGGGCAGAGATGGATACTGCAGCTTTAGATTTCCTTTAAATAAGTGATTGATAACAAGTCTAAATGTGAGGGCTCTCGTTTCTCGGGCTGCTCAGGAAATGAGTCATCATCACTCTACTGTGCGTTTGCCTCACTTTCAAGGAGTTGGTGTGTTAGCAGTGGATGATATTGATGGAAAATTTACCTGCTGATTTGGGAGAGTACTGCAACCACAGGTCCCTTTTAATCAGCTTTCCCTTGTCATATTCATTTATTGCATATCTGTCCATACTTCGGGGAGAAAATGAAGCTGTTGAAAGCATTCTTAGCAGGTCATGGCTTGAGACAAGTGATGTCAACCCTTCCCTTCCAAAGCTGGGAACATTTTCAGGGCCCCGTTGTGCTAGGGAAACACAGAGACAGCCCGTCTCTAAATGCTTCCCAACTGAACACACAAAGAATGTCACATCCAACACAAGAAAATTCTGTATTGGACTTTGTCTTGACAAATAAAGAGGAACTGATCACAGAACTAAAAATTAATGGTAACTGAAGTGCAACCTGATCACATTTATAATGTGCAAACAGAATGAAGTCCAGACCAGTGATATATATACTTGGTGCTTTCAGAGGGCCAATTTTACAAAGGGAAAGCAGATATGAGGCAGATCAGCTGGGAGGAAGAAATTATTCCGAAATATGTGAATGATAATTTGGAACTGTTTAAGAACAATTTACTAGATGCTCCCAAAGCCACAATCGAGGAAGACGGCCAGGTTGGTTAAAAAAACTCACCTGGTTTAGAGAGGTCATGAAGGAAGCTACGTAACAAATGAAAGAAAGGGGAAATTGATAGTAATGAATATAAATCAGAAGCCAGGAACTGTAGGAACTATAGAAAATTGATAAGGGAAGCAAAGGAACACGAGGCAAAAGCTATGGCTCGTAGTGTTGAGGACAATAAGCAGGAGTTTTTAAAGTATGTTAGGAAAAGAAGAAATCCTAAAATGGTATTACTAGGTGGAAATGGTAGAATTATCAATAATAATGCAAAAAAGGCAGAAGTGTTCAACATGTATTTCTGCTCCGTATTTGGGAAAAAACAAGTGATGTAGTCATATCATATGATAACACTCTTTCCATTGCACTAATATCTCATAAGAACATAAGAATGACCATACTGGGTCAGACCAATGGTCCATCGAGCTCAGTATCCTGTATTCTGACGGTGGCCAATGCCAGGTGCTTCAGAGCGAGTGAACAGAAAAGGTAACCATCAAGTGATCAGTCCCTTGTCGCCCATTCCCAGCTTCTGCCAAACAGAATCTAGGGACACTTCAGAGCATGGTTTTGCATCCCTGCCCATCCTGGCTAATAGCCATTGATGGACCTATCCTTCATGAATTTATCTAGTTCTTTTTTGAACCCTGTTATAATCTTGGCCTTCACAGCATCCTCTGGCAAGGAGTTCCACAGGTTGACTGTAGGTTGTGTGAAGAAATATTTCCTTTTGTTTCTTTTAAACCTGATGCCTATTAATTTCATTTGGTAACCCCTGGTTCCTGTTATGTGAAGGGGTAAATAACACTTTCCTATTCACTTTCTCCACACCAGCCATGATTTTATAGACGTCTATCATATCCCCCCTTAGTTGTCTCTTTTCCAAACTGAAAAGTTCCAGTGTTATTAATTTCTCCTCATATGGAAGTCGTTCCATACCCCTAATAATTTTTAATGCCCTTTTCTGTATCTTTTACAATTCTGATATATCTTTTTTTGAGGTGGGTTGACCAGATCTGCACTCAGTATTCAAGACGTGGGCATTCGATTGATTTATAAAGAGTCAATATATTTACTGTCTTATTATCTCTCCCTTTCCTAATGATTCCTAACATTCTGTTAGCTTTTTTGACTGCTGCTGCATGTTTTCAGAGAACTATCCACAATGACTCCAAGGTCTCTTTCTTGAATGGTAACAGCTAATTTAGACCCCATTATTTTATAGGTATAGCTGGGATTATTTTTCCCAGTGTTACTATATTACTTTGCATTTATCAACAATGAATTTCATCTGCCATTGTTGCACAGTCTCCCAGTTTTGAGGGATCTCTTTGCAACTCTTCACAGTCTGCTTTGGACTTAACTATCTTGAGTAGTTTTTTATCATCCGCAAATTTTGCCACCTCACTGTTTACCCCATTTTCCAGATAATTTATGAATATATTGTACTGTACTGGTCCCAGTACAGACCCCTAGGAACACCACTATTTACCTCTCTCCATTCTGAAAACTGACCATTTATTCTTACCCTTTGTTTCCTATCTTTTAACCAGTTACTGATCCATGAGAGGACCCTTCCCTCTTATCCCATGACAGCTTACTTTGCTTAAGAGTCTTTGATAAGGAACCTTGTCAAAGCTTTTTTGAAAATCTAAGTACACTAAATCCACTGGATTACCCTTGTCCATATGCTTGTTGATACCCTCAAAGAATTCTAGTAAACTGGTGAGGCATGATTTCCCTTTTCAAAAACCATGTTGACTCTTTGCCAACAAATCATGTTTATCTATGTGGATCTCAAGAGAATGTTAAGCAGCAGCTACTAAAGTTAGACATTTTAAAATCAGCAGGTCCAGATAATTTGCATCCAAGAGTCTTAAAAGATCTGGCTGAGGCGCTCGCTGGACCATTTCATGTTGGTTTTCAATGTTTGGGAACACCAGGGAAGTTCCATAAGATCAGAAGAAAGCTAAAGTGTGCCAATATTTAAAAAGGGAAAACTGGGTGACCTGTAATTATAGGCCTGTTGGTCTGACATCAATCCCTGGCAAGATAATGGAGCGGCTGATACAAGATCGATTAATGAAGAATTAAAGGCGGGTAATATAGTTAATGACAATCAGCATGGGGATATGGAAAATAGATCCTGTCAAACTAACTTCATGTCATTTTTTGATGACATTACAATTTGGTTGGTAAAGATAACAGTATTGATGTAATATACTTAGACTTCTCTCAGGCATTTGACTCGGTACTGTAAAGCACGAAGGATTCTTTCTCCAAGAATCAGCCAGCACAGACAATACTGGAGAGGTTTATTCACGATACTGGGAAGTCTGATAAATCAGCTTCAGCTTCATGGTGTTGCAAAGGTCACTTATATACGGTTTTTTATCACTTAACTAATCCATTCACATTTCTTCTATCTATTTACTTACAAATACAGACCCTGTTCCACCCAGAAGGAACAGGGGTGATAAAGACAGATACAGAACATACGTGCAGAGACAGTCTAGTCAAAGGATCTCTGACTACGCTTGGGAGGAAGGGGAAATGGGTGGAATCCTTACAGATAAGAGGGTACACCACAAGGGGGTGGGGGTTGTAAGGAATGTGCTGTTCTCATGGAAAGGCAGAAGCACTAAGTGGGCATCTGGTCTTCGAGTTATCAGGCATTTACACTAGCCATTGTCCTTGGGGTTCTGTTATGCATGCCTGTTAATTACTGTGGGTTTCGGCTGGGCTGAAAACTGCTTCAGGTCTAACAGTACCACATGACAATTTGATTAAAAATACTAGAAAGACATAAAATTAACATTGCACGCATTACATGGATTAAAAGCTGGCTAACTGATGGGTCTCAAAATGTAATTGTGCACGGGGAAATCATCATCAAATGGATGTGTTTCTAGCGGGGTCCCACAGGCATCAGTTTTTGGCCCCACGCTACTTAACATTTTTATTAATGATCTGGAAGAAAACATAAAATCCTCAATGCTAAAATTTGCATATGACACAAAAAGTGGGGGTGTGGTAAATAATGAAGAGACCTGTCCTCTATCCTCTTCATTATTAGATTTATTTTTCCCTAGAAGATACATGCTAGGAGTTCTTTTGAGGAAGCTCTATGGCCTGTGTTATACAGGAGGAGAGACTAGATGATCACAATGGTCCCTTCTGACCTTGGAATCTAAGGATCTATGAAGACGGAGAAAGGAAGAGAGAAAACCAAGGCCCAGAGAGGTTAAATAGCTTTTCCAAGGTCACCCAGAGATTCTGCAGCACAGCTAGGAACTGAACTCCCATGTCGCGTGCCCCAGGCCAGTGCCTTAACTACCAGACCCTCCTTCCTTTCTGAAGATGCTGGTGACTTCGAGAAACGGCAATCAGATCATTGATTTAAAACGTTGTATAAAGAATATGTTGCATAAAAATCATAGCACCATGCATCCCTTTCTTCTTCCTTTCTTTCCTTTTCTCTTGCCATCTGTCCTAGGGTGCAGTTTTTCTTCCGTCTCGCTTTCCTAATACACTGTGCCCTTTATGAATGTTCTATGAAGCCAGCAAACCAGTGTCAGCTCTTGCCTAGGCTTTAGGCCTCAGCTGAGCACTGACAAATTTGTTACTGGGAACCAGTCTGTTTCACCTGTGTGTTAGTCACTGGTTGAGATGGGTATTGAATTATGGCAGTGTCTTTAGTGGTTAGACTTTATGAAATGCTCGTAAATTGCTGCCTGAATTAATCTCACATAATATCTTTATCACATGCTATAAAGGTAATATTTAAGTGTTTGCTCTACGACTGGAAAACCATTTGCTCTGGATCCGTGGACCTGTCTGGAGAGATTAGCTTCTACTCCTCAAGAAGGAAATTAAACGAGCCATGGTGGGACATCACAGTACAAAGACGTCACTAACTGACTCTTCACACCCACGAAGAGGCTATGTGCAAGAAGGCTTGTCCCACCAGTGGAAGAAGGAAATAAAGATCTCTCTCAAGAAAATTTTTCATCTCTTTTGCCGTTTGGACTCTCACAGGGCTGAAGCCACGAAACAGCAGCCAAGATGCCTAGGGTCAACCTGGTTTAGCCCTAAAAGACATGCAGTGCTGACGGATTGCTGCAAGTCTGTAACCATGGATTGTAACTCATTTGTGTACATGTGCTTGCCTGCTTTCTGTAAATAACTCTCATTTCTTTTTCCTAGTTAATAAATCCCTAGTTACTTTACTGTAGGACTGGGTACAAGCATTGTCTTTGGTGTGAGCTCTGACATACAAGTTGACCTAGGTAAATCATTGGTCTCTTGGGACTGAAAGCAACCTGAATTTTGTGGTCTTTGGTGTATCGCAAGCAGCAATCATTAAGTCCAGCTTGCCCAGGTGGGAAGCCCAAGGGGACTGTCTGGGACTCAGTGGTAAGACTGTGATAGTGCTTTAGGAGTTCACATTTGTTACTGGATTGGTGAAATCTAATTATAGACCACACAATCCTCTGGCCTGAGGCTGGCACTCATAGTCGTGACTCACTCGACAGTGTGAGTTTCTATTTATAGTTTCTCTCCGTGTTCTTATTTTGCCTCTATCCCCATCTATATTTTACTATCAGCCTTTCCCTTCTTTCCTCCGAGCAGCCCGATCTCTAGTCACCATTCAGTTTCCTCCTCTATTCCCCCCCTTAGTCCTCTCACCTTTATTCTCTCCTGTCTTTTCAGGCCTGGGACTGGAGGGTGGGTTCTGCTCAGAGTGCAGGTGGGGAGAGACTGTGTGGGTGAGTTGACCCAGCTGGAGTTTCATGACCAAGTCAGCTGTACCTTCCCGTTGTAGTGAGAAAGTTTCCTTGGGTGAAGATTTCTAACTTGCCCACCCCCCAATCCGAACTGTACTTCACTAATGCATAGAAAGATCCATTATAGATCCAGATCTATATCCTGATCCAGGCTATTTAAGCATCATTCAGGATTTAAAATCAGTGAGGACCAACCAAGGAGTTGTTTGAGGAGGGGGGGGGCAGAGTGGGAGAGGAGGGAATGAAACAGCTGGTTTTCTGTCCTACACTAGGTACCATCAGGGGCTCTAATTTGAGTGCAATGTTAGTTCTCCATCCTGCCTGAAGATATAATCCTAATTCCTTCAGTTGGGTGTGGGCTCATTTTTATTGCTTGATCCCCTCCCCATAAAGTGGGCTGCCATCATCAGTGCCTAGATTAGCTAATAGACACTCTACAGCCACCTAAGTTAGACAGAGGCATGCTGCTTTCAGTGGGGTGGATGCAGATCCAGGGGGAAGGCGAATGGTGCTGGAGACCCGCAAGGTTAGGTTGGGTGACCTGGTCTTTTCTCCCTACTGGTGTTATTGCCTGCCTGGGTAGCACTACAGATAAACTAGTAGAGATGTCTGATATTGAACTCCCAGCATCCATTTGCCTGCAGTGATTTTACACCCCTGCTCTCTGATCATGCAAACCCCACATTTGTGTGATAAAAAAAACAGCTCCCTCAGTAGCTGTTTCCAGAGTGAGCCACAACACAGGTTATAACTTCCCTCTAAAACCAGGAAAGAAAAATCAGCAACCTCCTGCATTGCATTGCTTCACCCCACACAGCCCCTCCCTGAATTTCCCTATCAGTTTGAGTGAGGAGGAAATGTCCAGCTTTAAAGGGTCTCTGGCCCCGCCCCTCACAACCTCCACCAATCCCAGTGCTCAGTCTGCTTCCTACAAGCAGCCTTTGGCCCTGGAAAGTAATCAGGACTTTCTCCAGGTGCCTAGGATCAGGGTCCCTGTCTGACACACATAATGAGCAAGCAGAGAGTCTCATTGATACCTTAAAGGGACAGTCCTTAAGTGATTTAAAGGAACGAGCATGAAGATTTCTGCCCAGATTCTGTCTCAGGTATTTTTAAGGTGCCTAATCACCTTGGGACATAAGTGCCTGAGTATCCACCTAGCCATTTCACACCAGTGTGCACTTTGGCATAGCCACAGACTGACCCCTGGCCTCCTTTCTGTGAATATCAGATTCAGAGCAGGATTTACATCTTGCCCATGCAACCAGCTGAAGGGTGAGGGCCAGGTAGTGGCTGCAGTTTCTGTGGCCCAGATCCACCAAGGGATTTATGCACTGTGACACTGAGCATTGCAATACCTAATTTTTAGGTCACCCAGAAAATCACTGGAACAGCCCTGCGATCCATTAGGCCTGAGCAACAACACACTAGGAAGGGAGCCGCTGAAGCTAGCCAAGGGGAGAAGACGACAAGAGGGGTTTGTCCTATGCCCCTCTCTCAGAGATAGGTGCTGAAGTCTGGGCTGCAGAGATGTGCCCATCTCTGTCTGCGACCCATGCACAGGAACCCCTCCTGCAGTCTTAGGTGCCTAAGGCGTTTCCATGAACATGAGTTAGGCACCTGCCTCACGCCCTGCAAAATGGCTGCAGGAGGTCTTTACCCCAGTGGTTGGAGCGGTCTGGAAGGTGAGACTGCGGGGTTTGATTCCTCCTTCTGCCTGAGCGAGGAGAAAGGATTTGGACCTGCGTCTGCCGGTTTTCAGGAGTGTGCTCGAATCACTGGCCTACGGGCTGTTCAGCCGTGGGGGTCCCTCCGTCTCTTCTGTTGAAGCTGTTTCACTATCTTCCTCTGGCCAGATTTTGAGCGGGACTCGATCTGGTAGGTGGCCTCTGAGTACACTTACTGGATCAGACCCTCTGGGTGACGTAGGGGGAGTACCACCTGTCTTCCCCTGGTTCACCAGTCACTCTGGGGCTTAGGCGGGAGATAGGTGCCCAAATGCCTTGAGGGAGGCAGTAGTGTGTATCTGCTGAGGCCTCTTTTCTCCCTATCTATCCCTGTGCTTATTTGACCCCCCCATCCGCATAGTAATTGAGGCCCAGGTCTCCAAGGGATTCAGGTGCATAATTCCCATTGATTTCATTTGAGTTAGTTGCCTAAAGATTTTTGAGCAGCCGTTCTCCAGCTATGGGGCGGGTCACCGCAGGGGGGCACGGGAATGTGCCAAGGGAGGTGCGAGCTGCGTGCTGCTCTTTTCTGTTTGTTTGAAGAGCTCTGGCTGTCAGCTCCCCCGGTGGCTGGGGCTGTTGCAGAAGGGCAGTGCACGACCCGGGGGGTGGGGATAAAGCAGACAGCTGGGGCCCTGCTGCCCTGGGGCTGACAGCCACAGCCCCTCCACCCGGGCTCCAGCTCTCCTCCCCCACCGCTCCGTCATCAGGAGGCAGCCCATGCTCGGGTTCCCCTTCCCCCAGCCCCTGCTAACCCTCACCTGGGGCTCCGGCTGTCGGTCCTGGGGTGGCAGGAGCAGCGCAGAGCTAAGGGTATGAATGGGGCGCGAACTCTGCTGCGAAAAGCGATAGTGGCAAATATCACATCTCCACCCTTCCTGCTGCGCTGCTGCTGGCACGGCGCGGCCTCCAGAGCTGGGCGCCCGGCCAGCGACTGCTGCTCTGCCTTGAGAGCGGGGTGGCGGGATATGTACTTGTGGGGGGAGGGGGCGTGAATGACTACAGACACAAAGAAGGGGGATCCGCTCAAATGAGTTTGTGACCTCCTGCCTTTGCGCAGCTGGGCCTGAGTGCTTGTCATCAGTGACCTGATCCCCGCCTAAGGGTGCTATGAAAGTCACACAGCCTGCAGCAGCTCTGCCTCCAACCCATCTGCGTGGCAGGTCTCTTTCGGATTAGAAATGATATGGAGAAAGGTTCTAACCCCACCGCTGGGGCTGCCTCTCCACGGGCTGATGCTGCTGAGTGAGCCTGGCTCAGGAAAGCGGAAAAGTGACATTTTGTGTGTATCGCCTGTCAGCGCAAGCGGCAGGAAAGAGCAGGGAGAGGAAGAATGAGCACAAGAGAGAGATTTTATAAAAGCCAATACACAGGCACAGCGCGAAGCAAATTTTGGGCTCCATTGTTGACACTAGTCAATGTAGCGCGTTTAGTTTAATGAAAAGTGGCTTTTTGCCAGAATGAATTTTTGTCCACAAAAATTTCTGTTTTTGTCAAAAGAAACCCAAACTCAGATATTTGTTGACTTTTGGTTGCTACAAACAAACAAACAAATGGGCTTTCTATGTTTGTTTGGGGTTTTTTTTGCTGAAAAATGCCATGGAAAACTTAGAACGGTGGTATTCTCTATGCTTATTTATTTTGCAGACTATAATATACATTTTCCAACCAGCACCAGTGATCTTGTAAAATCCCGATGGCAACTACCCCAGTTGCTTCCATGGAATAATAATATTAGTTAGGGGAGTATTTAATGTCTTTCTGACTGTCTTTTGATGTGATGTAGGAGCTGGAAACCAAGAGGTTCAGCCAGCACCATGTGACTAGCGTGTTCTCCACAGAACACCAGCAGAAATGGATGATAGTTTGGGACCAATGGGCCAGCTGTACCACATGATGTACATCACAGACTAATTTAGCCCATTCTGGGTGTGCTAGGAAGGAGGCAGAGCACCCCCTCACCAAAGTACCTGTGTAGGAGCCGTTCATGCTTTGGTTTTAATACACCTGCTATTGATTTTAGTCCTGAGCCTACCACCCTTACGCTCACTGAGCGGTACCTTAACTCAATAAGACAACTGACATAGGGGTCGGTTGTGAACCTCCGTCCTCCCTTTACTCATATTGGTGGGCAAGTACTCTCATGAATAGATCCATTGACAAGAACGGGGCTGCTCATGTGACACCCACCTGAGTAGGGGGCGTGACTGTGATGGGTTCCCTCGAAGTGCAACCTGAAAACTGTGGGAGCGCCGTGCCCTCTTCCCTCTCCAGCCTGGGCTGTCCAACCTTGCTAAGGACAAGTAGCAAGTCCCTCCAGGCACTGTTATCTCGCTAGACGGCATTGCAGAGCACCACACCCAGCTGGATTGCATGAACGTTACCCTGGGTTGCCTCTCATGCTGTGTCGCTGTTAGCAAGCTACACTTAACACAGCCATCGACAGGCAGAGACACACCCAATTTAGCTATAGGAATGCCTTGCCTAGCCACTCACGAACCAACAATAGAGAGGCACCAGCCAGTTCATAGACTCAGACGATTAGGGATAGAAGGGACCTCACAAGGTCATTTAGTCCAACTCCCTGCTCAAAGCAGGACCAATCCCAACTAAATCATCCCACCCAGGGCTTTGTCACACTGGGCCTTAAAAACCCTTAAGGATGGAGATTCCACCACCTCCCTAGGTAATTCCAGTGCTTCACCAACCTCATTTTTCCCCCTTAATATCCAACCTAGAACCTCCCCCACTGCAATTTATCTCCCCACAGTTTGTAAAAACTGCACCAAAAGGAGTCTAGCCCCAAGAGTATATTAATAAGTTCACTCCCCACTCTTTGTGAAGAAGATGTGCAACAGCTTTTGTTACTGAGCTAAGGTTTCTAGGACACTCCAATTCAAGACCACAAAAGTTGAGATAAAACATTAAAGACGTTTATTAACGACAGGAAAATAGATTTTAAGTGATTATAAGTGGCAAATATAAAGAGATTAAAAGTAGTTACCAAATGAAATAAACATAAGATTGCCGCCTAAGTTCTACACTCTGCCAATATTTGAATGAGCAAAGTCTCACCCTTGTTAGCTGGTACAAGCAGTTTCTTAAACACAGGCTGGGCATCCTCCCCTGCCTAGGACTCCCCTCGCACCCTTCAAAGCCCTTTTGTCTTCCAGATGTTCCTCAGCTGTTGAGTTGGGGAGAGGGAGAGAGAGAAGCCCAGTGATGCTGTCACACTCCCTCTTTTATAGTCTGTTCCAGCTTGCTAGACCAATCGGGGCTCATGACTTGTGGGGTGGTCCTCACTGGTCAGTCAAACCCCCATTGTGAACATGCACCTTAATGGTGCACTGTAAACAATTCCTGGCAGCGGAATCTATTCTTGAATGGGTGTGAGACAGTCATTAACGCTGCCTGGACACTCTGTTGTGTCTGAAAGCCTGTTTGTGGGAGTTTACCACCTTGAAACATGTTCTATTAGCATGTTCAACAATGTTGCATAACTTCACATACACTGAGATGTGCTATACAATCTGATATTTTAATATTTAGCAGATCAAGACTTTTAAAATAACGCCACACCAGGCATACTTTGTACAGAACATATAATTATATGACATTGATGAGTATGGGGTTTTGGGGTGTTGTTTTCAGACAGAGGGTGTCACAATCACATTTGGCACCACTCAGCGTGGGTAAGGGTAGTAGAACCGAGCACCAAATCAATTATGGGTGCAACTCTGGTTTCCTGCCTCTCTAACTAAGCTCATAATTGAACTGTGAGTGCAAAAACATGGCTTACATTTACACCTGAAGCCTGGGAGGCCATCGTTGTGGATATACACACCCCACTCCTTTCACCTGGAGGTCAAGGGCAGGAGGCAGCCCTTAATGAAGACCTTGTAAACCCTGTATGAAACCATGTACAATAAAACAGGCCCCTCTCCAAAGCAGATTTTGAAAATGGCTTTGGAGGCGCTAGTTTTAGTTGAAATCTTTAGCAAGAGGCTGAATTTTTGTCAGCTTCCACGCAGACGCTTAACTTACAGCCCATGTCGGCTCCTATCTCACAGCAGATTTCACCACAGGAAAGCGTGTGCCGCTTCCCACGTCACTCTCTGCACACCACAGACACCTCCTGGTAGGGAGAGACCAGCATTTCAGACCATCGCTCGGGCGAGATGTGCAGCGTTCACAGTCTCGCAACATACATGGCCCCAGTGCTTCAGTCTTTTTGTTTTCAAAATGATGACACAGGGGCTGAGAAGCAGACCCCCCCCCTTCTTGTGGTCTGAGTCAGCAGCCCGATGTGCAGTAAGTTAAACGGTGTGTGTGTGTTCTGCCAGTTATTCATACGTGTCTCCCCTGCGCTGCTCTGCATCTTAGCTGTCTGGGATCATGTCTGGGAACAGTTCTGGCCATGGAGGTGTTAACAGTTTGTGCTACTCAGCCACCGAACTACAGAGGGTGATTCAGCAACCAAAATTATCTCACTTCCTCAGGCTGCTCCCTTTGGCTATACTTGCATGCGGGTGACACATGAACCCTCTATCCTTGTATGGAAGATGACCCGACTGTGAACAGACACTTAATTTAGCCTGCATTAATTACAGACAAAAACCTCAGCTCATGCCAAAGCCTGAGTAACGGGGCTGGACTTTTGGAATCTCTCTCGGGAGCCTATCCTCCAGGTGTGGAATGGAACAAAACCATTCCATGGGCATTCCTTCCGCGTCACAGCTGGAGTAACCCCCACTGGCCTTGTGCACCCCGCTAGGTGGCTGGGTTGCACCGTCAGAGATGGACTGGCTGAGCGATCAGAAAACTGGTATCTGCTGCAGGCTTGATTCTAATCTCACCTAGGCCAATGCAAAGCCAGGGGAGTTCCAATGGAATCAAGGCAGTTACACTGGTGTGAGAGAAGGAAGAACCAGGCTCGGTGATTTGTTGAGTCTTTCCCTCAGATTAACGGCCACTGAGCAGTCACCAGATCAGTCAACAGGATGGGGGCAGAGACGTGCACAAGCGGAGCAAACAGGGGCACGGCCCCCCCAATAATCTTTGGGGGCACAGAACTCCTCCCGGACCCAGGGCTGCGGCAGAGGGGGACAGCAAGCTCCTCCTGGCCCCGGGGCCATGGTGGGGGGAAAAGAGGGTGGCCAAATTCTTCAGGCCCTAGGGCTGCAGTGGGAACTGACAGCTCTTCCGGCCCCGGGCCTCAGCAGGGACACAGAAAGTGCCCCTCCAAAAGGGGGTCACATTTCAATTCCTGTGCATGCCCCAGGATGGGGGTAATTCTTTGGCAGTTTGCTCATTTCTCAGGACAAGTGCAAAGATACGTTTTTTGGACTCTGGCACCCTTTACCACTGACCCGATTGCATTAGTATCATTGTCTACTGTGGGCTAACGCTGTAACAAAAGCCTCAAAAGCTTCAGTGGAAGTTAGGAAACTAAATACCTTTGAGGAACTGGGCCAAAGGGCCTGGAGGACCCTACTTTCATCTCATATGTTTTGACACCCTGTATTTTCTTGGTGGACTTCTCGAGGAGGTCACTGAAATGCAACCTACCAGGTTTGCAGAATCCCTGGGTCTTGCCTCCCTTTGTGGTTCAGAAATCAGAGCTGGTGCACAACTCTTACATTTTCAACAACAATTTTTGGACATTTTCTCTTTCGTGAAAAATGTTTGCTGTGTTTTGACCATCTCCTTCAGCGATTCCATTTTGGCATGCAAGGCATGGACGTATGACTTCAGTGCACAAAAATTTGGTCCAATTGTGCATAAAAATTAAGGAAAAGATGGTTAGGCCTTAGCAGGTGTCTATCCCATCCCTACTCTTGGTTATAAGCTCAGACACTACAGAAACTACGTGATTTGTCCAAGGTCATACAGGAAACACATGGTGGAGCAGAGACGTGAATTCAGCTCTCTTAAATGCTAGATGAGTGTCCTAACCACTAGACCGTCCGTCTTCTGCATGTAGTAATTGTTTGTGTTTGACCAGACTTTCTGCACCAAAAGTAAAAGAAACACAGTATTTCCTCCAGCTCTCAGCTGGACCATCTTTGGCCTATCAAGAGATAGTGTTATAAATGGAGTCTGAATGTCTAGTGAGTCAGGATGTTAGAGACACAAGGTGGGTGAGGTAATATCTTTTATTGGTCCAACTTCTGTTGGTGAGAGAGACCAGTGAGTCAGGATGGCTATTTAGGGATGGTTTGTGTGGGTAAGGAGAAGGAGAATGGGAACCATTTAGGCAACAGTTCAGAAGTTTCAGGAACAATACCATTCAAATCAGCCTTTTCAAATCCAGACTGGAATTTCTTCAAAGTCTGGGAGTGTTTGGATCTCAAAGGTTTTGTTCATCCAATTAGAGATAGGGGCTGACCACAAAGTGTAGATCCAAAGTTTCCTACAGTGTTGGGGTGTTTTTAAATAAGGTTTTGGTTTTATTTCTAATTCAGATCACAATGTTAATAATGCAAATTGTCTCAGTTCCTCAATGTGGAACACCAGACAGGATTAGGTAACAGTAGGAAATCACAGAGCCAAAACTCAGAAGAAAATCAAAGCAGGAGACAAGGGGCCAGCTCAGATACTTCAATCTAATGTGCTTTTAAAGGCAATCAGTGATGTTTTTGTTTGTTTGGCAATATGTCCACTTTAAGGGGAGGCAAGGGAAATGGGAGAAATCTCATGTCTGCAATGCAAATCCACAGTACCACGAAGTTGTACCTGAGTCAAAAGACTGCTCGGTTCAGCTGTTATTCTGGTGTAGCCCTGAGTTCGCTGTTGGTGCTAATGCTGAGATCAGGGATCCTAGTGACATTACTGTACACGGAATAGGCATGGCTGGAATTCAACAAGCAAGAAGTGAAGTGATTGCATTTTTATTTAAGTAGCTCTTTTTTAAAATGTGCCCATCCATCACACTAGGTGTATGTACAGATAGACCAACCCCTCCAAAGTCGGATGCCTAAAACTGGGCACCTAACTCCGTATGTAGGAACCGAACAGGAAGTTTCCTTCTCGTCAGCAGTGCTGAGCGCTCACAGCTCCCACTGACTTCAGTGCAAGAAGCAGGTGCTGAGCACCAGTGAGAATCAGGCCCCCCTCTTTTACATGCCCCATTAAGGGGTTAAGTGTGGGATTTTCAAACGCACGCAGCGTTGGCTTAACTCTGTTCCTGCTGAAGTCAACCATGGGAGTTTAACTATTGACTTCAATCGGAGCGAAGTTTAAGCCAATGCTGAGTGCTTCTTAAAATAACACCATGGGTGCCTAACTTTAGGCCCCACTAGGCATATCTGGAACACTGTGGTGGATGTTATGACTCTCTGTTATTCCGATGCAAACCCCTTGTCACTAAGAGGAGAATTTGGCTCTTTTCTTTGAGCCCTTTTTCCTTCTTATCATGCCAAATATTTCTCTTAGACGCTATGGGTCTGATGCTCAGCTGGTATAAACTGGCACAGCTCCGGTGACTTCAACGGCGCAAAATGGACATACCCCTGCTGACGACCTGGCCCCGCAATGCACAAGCCAATCCCAGTATTGAGATAGGTGCATGGTGCGTGCTCAGACGGAACGGTGCCAGGGGTGTAAAATATCGTTTAACGAAACAACTGTTTAGATGATTAAAATGTATATAGTTTAAACAGTTAACCGCTAGGATATTTTACATCCCTAGTGCGGGTTGCAGGGGGTGCCCGGGAGCTGGATGGGGGCAGCTCAACGTTCCTCGGCCCCACCACTGCATGGGGCCCTGACCCCTCTGATTGCCCCAGAGTGGGTCCTCCAGAGCCGGGGCGCTGCCGCCCCCCGGAGCCCGCCACTTCCCAGCCCACAGGAGGGGGTAATAAGGCACCTCCGTGCCCTGTCCACCCCGAACCCATCCGTCCCCCCACCACACGAGCAGGTGTCCCAGCCCCCCCATTGTCCACCCCTGCAACACCATGTCCCCATTCACCCCCCAAGTGCACAGCCGCCCCCCCCAACGCAGCAAACGGTTAGACCAGTGGTTCCCAACCTTTTTGGCTCAAGGGCCACAGTTATCATTTTTACAACCCTGAAAGGCCACCAGTCTCCACCAGGAGGCTGCCTCCTCACTGATCTCCCATTCCCTTGGCTGCAGCAGGGAAACCTCATGCGTCCTGTAGCCCCGTGCGCTCCACCTGGGTCCCTAGGCAGTGGCTCCCTTCCGCAGCCAGGGGGATGGGAGATCAGTGCTCTCCCCCCTCTGGCTCCAGCAGGGACCCCAGCACCTATGGACCCAGGCAGAGCGCTTTGCCATGCTCCCTGCTACAGCCAAGGGGAGGCGAGCACTGATCTCCCATCCCCTGGCTGCAGCAGGGAGCCTGCACTGGTATTGTAGCCCCGCAGCAACGCACTCCGCCTGGGTCCTTCAGCAGCGGCTCCCTTCTGCAGCCAGCAGAAGGGGAGTCGTGGACCACTTTGAAAGCCCCCATGGGCCACTTTTGGCCCCCGGGCCACAGGTTGGGAACCACTGGGCTCAATGGTTAATGCCATTTGTAAATTGTAAGACCAATACTTACTGGTTAGCCGGTTAACCGTTTGATACTTCACATCCCTAAAGGGTAAAATTTAGTTTTTAAGCTGTGCAGAAACAGACTTTACTCCACAGCACAGTTTTTAATATCCAAACGCTTCCTGATCTTGGTTACTTCCTGGCTGAAATTCCCCAGAAGAACACACAGCAGGGTGCACACAACAATTTTAATGGCTTTTCCGAGTGTCTCCTTTCTTTGTTTCCCTTTAATCACATTTACACACATTTTCCGATCACACACAACAGTTTATCAAACTGTACAAACAGCACTGACATTTTAAAAATGCACGCTAACGATTCTAATTAAACATGACGACCAGCTGCAAATAATATGCACAGATTTATCCTACATTTCATACAGCACAAATAACAACTTCTCAAGAGGCATCAGACTTACATTACTGGGATTTTTTTTTTTAATAGCAAGGTGGTTTTCTTTTCTGTCTTAGATTTTCATTCTGCTGCCCATCCCCTTAGTATTGTGAGTGCCTCTTTCCTCACATAGCAAGGACCATGGTTGCTGACATTGATATCCAAAAAGTGGTTGTACAGATAGGAAGCCTAAGACAGTTTTAATTGTCACGAGTCACTAAGATTACATTGCCCTTGAAAATCTCTAAATATTCGTCCAGATCCTCAGCTGGTATAAATCAACATAGCTCCACAGAGCACAGAATCTGGCTCTTTCTTTCTGCTTTGACAAGATAACCAGACTAAATATTTCCATTAGACTATCAGTGAAAAGCAGTAAAATAGAAGCATCAGATCTTTCCATTTCTATCTCTTGAATGGCAACTGAATAAATAGGATGATGGTTCTGCAAATCTCAGAAGACAGCGTACATTTATTGCAAAGGTTTTCCGCTAAAATCTCATTACTGTAAGACACGTTTTTGACCACGTACATTTCTACGAACACTGAAACAGAATATAATGGGTCAGCAACTTGTCATAAACAGTTGGTAGGGAATAACTGCCGTATCGTGCAATGTATTGTCTCGTCTTTAGAGTGTTGTGTACAGTTTTGTACCTTGTTTCAGGTCTCAGCTGAATACCAAAGAGCAGTGGCATCATCATTTATAGCAGTATAAAGTTGTCCAGTCTTTGAAAGGACTGAATACTATCTTTCAAGTAAAAACCTACAATGCAATGACTGGAGGTCCAATCTTGAAATCCCTAAATAATGTTTCTGGGGAGAATCCCTCCATATTTCTGAGCCGGTGTTCAGAAGAAGAGACTTCCCCAGAGAGAATCCAGCCCAGATTTCACACTGAACCTGAGAGATGCTGGGACAGGAATTTAGGGAGTCATGTGTGAATACGCACAGGGAATGTCTATGCTTGGAGCTGGGGGTGGGGTTCCCAGCTCCATGAGACAGACCCATACTAGCTTTGATGATGCTAGCGTGCTAAAAATAGTGTAGATGTAGCACTGCACGAGTGGCTGGCAGGGTTGCCTCCCAGAGCATGCACCTGTCCGAGATGCAAGGCATGTATTTGGGACAGCTCGATCCTCCTGCTGCTTGCTCCGTCACAGCTACACCCTACTGTTAGCACACTCGCTCAGTCCAGGCTAGCCTGGGTATGTCTCCTCAAGCTGGGAATCACACCCCAGCTTGAAGCACAGACACACCCATACAACGCAGACGTGATCAATAAAGCTCATAGTGGAGCCTCAGTGCATTGATCTATTCTAGGGTTTGATTTTCAGTCTGCGGCTTGAAAATCATGTCCCCCTCCTGTGCACGTGTAAATACCTGCATGCACACCTGAGCAAATCTAACATTTATGTGCCTGCAAGTGTCAGAATTTGCACCTGCAAAACCCAGCTGTCTTCAGGTTTCTTGTGTGAGCAAATTCTAACACTTGCACGGATAAAGGTGTTTTTAAAGTGTGCAGGCCAGTGCTGGTCTTTGCAAAGTGCATGTATGTGTGTATGCAGTTTTGCAGTGTACAGGTGGGGATTGCAAGAGACCTAGCTGGAAAGGAAGCCTTCTAGGAGGTCCCAAATCTTGAACACACAACACTTTACTCAATGGAGTTTTTGCCTGAATAAGAATTTCAGGATTGGACACTGAAGTAGCAAATCTGAACAACACACCTAGGGCCTTCTTCACACGAGGATTCCCATTGGCTATGTGTATGAATAAGGTGAACAGGATTTTGCACTACTCATTTCTATTGCCTTCAAATTCAAAAGCATCCAGAAAACAGAGCGAGACCAAGACAGACCAGAAAGAGAATTGGTCATTAATGAAGCATGTTTTGCATCTGTTACAGGATAAAACCAGGCTGAAACCCACAAACATGGTATAAATTTTGATTAGTGAGTGCTTCTGTTCAGGTTCTCATGAAAATGAACCATTCTTCGTTTTCAGTTGATAGAAGTGTTATTCAAATCAATTCACAGAATTCCTTTAGTCAGGAAGGTGCTGGGGAGGGTAGATCTCAGGATAATATCCTCTCCATTTTAGGGTTGACAAATGAAAAGTTGCTGAACATATTCTGGTCCATGCTGTTAATCAGCACTCGGTCTGCGCATGACAGTCTAGGTTTTTCATTCAGAAATTCCTTGTCAAAGTTGCTACAGTCACTTGAGGATTTCTTCAAGAAGGAAGAAGAATGAAAAAAAAAAATCAATTGTTTCATTTCATAGCTTTTACCATTAATCTAATCTAATCTAATCTAATCTAACATTTAAGGCACCCATAACTTTGATATCTAAGGGCATGTCTATACTATAGCCACTACAGCACCATAGTGTAGACACTTCCTACGTCGATAGAAGGGGTTTTTGTGTTGATGTAGTTAATCCACTTCTCCAAGAGGCGGTAGCTAGCTCAACAGAGGAATCCTTCTACTGATCTAGCCACATCTACACCAGTGTTTAGGTTGGGCTAACTATGGTGCTCAGGGTGCAAAACTTTTCAAAACCCTGAGTGATGAAGCTAGATCGATTTAATTTTTAAGTGTAGACAAGGCCTAAGTATCCTTCATCCTGGTATTGGTTACCTTGGTATCAGTGTGGTATCAAAGTATCCAGGACCTTGATGTCAATCACCTACCAATCACCATGGTATCTAAGTAAATGGGCGTACAGATTATATAGCATCTGCATCGGTGACCCCAGTGAATTCTACCATGCAGGGATATCAGAGAATTGGTTTCTCTTTCTGTAAAACAGGGATAATTATGCTTATGTATCAGTGAAGTGAATCTGTGCAGGCTAATTAACTAGCATTTGGAAAGTACTTTGAAGGTAAAAGGCCCTACATAAATGCTGTGTTGTAAATACAATATACATGCTATTGTTATTATTGACAACATCATTGTTCTCCAGATTTCAAAGAGAAGCTGATGGTTTGGTTTGGTTTTGTATCTTAATTCTGTAGACTCCCCAGGGGGCCAGTGCTTAATTTGTAATGAAAGAAGTGCTGGGGCTCAAGGAATTAGGTTCTGGGGCTCAAGCAATTTTTTTACATTCATAACTGATGCCGCAAGCCTAGAGGTGCCAATGCTATGAACTGCCACACCTAGAGGTGCTGGGACTCAGCCCTGGCAGCCCCTGGCACCAATTAAGCACTGCATGGGGCACCAGAAATTGGGTTTGGCATTTTCACCTTTGGATGTCTAAGGTTAGGCACTTCAATCCATCCTTAGGCACTTAACCAAAGGCCAGCACTGTCTACCCTGAGTGTCCAAAGTCAATCCACGTGTAGGCACAAGGACCCGATTTGCAGAAGCGAAGAGTTCCCGCAACGCCACATGAAGTCCACAGGTGCTGCAGGTGGGAAATCAGCACAATTAAAAACAAGGCCCTAAGTGCGTAAATGTGGGTTGAGGTCCCTCGCATTAGACCCTGGAGCTTGCAAATCTTGCCCAGTGTGTCTGACTAGAGGCAACTGCATTTGAAAGCGTTGCTCTGAATCCCACTGGTACCTTCCAGGCAGGCTGCTCCGATTGGCTGTGGGTACCTGCTTCAGTGCTGGTAGGGAGACGGCGCAGTTCAGGAACAAAAGAATGCGGAAAGAAAAGCGTTGGATATGAGGAACCTAAGGTTAGTCCTTACCACTCTGGGTTTAAAGGGTGGCTCCATCGCCCTTTCTTCTAGAACCTCCCAGTTTATCTCTTGGAAAAAGGCATGTTGGCGGATGTTCCCCTTTGCGCCCAGCCTCCTTTCAGGTTCTCTCACAAAAAGCTGGAAGTTAGCAGAGAGAAGAGAATTTTACTGTTCTGCGGGTGACACTACCTGCACTAGCACGCACGTATGCAGGGGAGGTGTCGCCCGCAGTCACTCTTTTACTGGGTGAAAACATGACCTGTAACAGTGACAGCCATGTGCCTTCTTACCTTTACTAGGATGTCTCTTGCATCCTTATTGAGCCAGCGAGGATAGAACGGATTATCCATGCGGATGGACTGGAAAAGTTCCTCTTCATCTTGGCCATGGAAAGGAGATTGGCCAATCAGCATCTCATACAGAAGGACACCAAAGGACCACCAGTCAACCGCAGTGTTGTATTTCTGTCCCAGCAAAATCTATTTCAGAGGGAGATTGGCAGGGAGTGGGAAAGGCAGACACTAATTAATAGGATAGACACTCATCGATGTTAAGAGTCTATCCTCTACATGGTGTCCAGTTAGTGGCCGGACTCTGACCCCTGTACCAGTGTTTTGTGCTGTTCAGGCAAAGCAAAACCGGCATGATGCTGCTTTAACCAGTCACTGGATGATTTCCCTCAGCAACCTCTGGACGGCGTAGACTCACCACAGCACCCTTCCTCACAGTTGCTGTGCGGGGTGTGTGTGATCAGGGAAGTTCTAAATCACAGCAACTCCAGGCTTCCTTAACCGTCCTTTGGGCCATACACAGCTGGATATAAGTTAGGGTTTCCCTGAGGCCTCTTTAACTGGTCCGTGGCCACGAATGGAATCGGGGACATAAAGGTGACATAAAGACACTTTTGCCCCATCCCCTCTTCCACAAGCTGCGGATCTGGGCCAAGGAACTTTGGACTAGAGAAAGCAACTAACTGGCATCATGATCATCCAGTGGATGGGAAACCGGCCTGTGGGTCAGAAGATCTGGGTTTGCCAATGAGCAACTGTGTGACCTTGGGCAAATCACTTAATCTGTCTGTGCCTCAATTTCCTCAGATAAAAAAAACAGGGATACTAACAATATTTACCCACCTTCAAAATCTCTGCATGAAAAGCTGTATCTAAATACAAAGTATAATTTTACTATGCAGCTCATTTTCCTGAAGCAAGAGATGACTAGGGCAATTTACTACAGAAAAATATTCCCACGGCAAGCAGTTAAAAGTGTACGACAGTTACATTATAACCCCTGCTGTTTACTGCTTATAAACCCGGAGCTGAACTATTAAACTGCAATGTGGGAAGTAGTATCAGAGCCAAATTCTTTTGCAAAATTCATCAGGAAAAGAAAAATCAACTCAGGCTTGGCAGTTCCATCATTTAAAGAAAAACCCAGTTTGTAAAGTGCATTGTGTGGCTTATTTAACTCATCAAAGCTGCATTTTAAAGAATTGAATTTGGACCTGATTAGTAGTCTATACCAGTGTTCCTCAAACTGCAGTCTGTGAATCACTTGCTGGTAATCTACAGAAAGCAGGTCATATGATGTTAGTCCCACCTAGTTACTAGTTTCTTCTACAGGCATCCATGCTCTTCCTTATAAATAAAAGCCTGGAGAAGCAACTGAAGTTAAGAAGGAAGGAGCTGCATGTGATTTAATTGCTGTAATTCCCTCAGGGGTGTTGTGCAGTAGTGAATAGGATCTTTATTGGGAGGGGTGGCAGTCTGCTAATCACACATTGGCTGCAGGAGAGAGGTAACCAATAGATTATGGCCTTACTTCTCTGCTACATCCAGTTAATAGTGGGTGAAACAAAGTGTACCTGTAGTTGGCAGGGGACAGAGCTATCAGGGAACCTGTTATTTTACTCCAATAGCCTGAGTTTTGCCCTGGCATTGGAGCAGTTTAGAGCAGTCTGGGGGCTGCTCTAAAATGCACCAGTTTGTTATTCCATGTGGACTATATATTCCGTGGGGACTACTTTGTGTCCTGCCAGTCCTCTTGCCCATCCTGATGCATCCCCAGCATTAGGGTCTGCAGGGAAGGAGTAATAGGAAGCAATTCTATGCTAGCTGGGAATTCTCCCATTCTAGAAAATATCAATGCAAATGTAGTGGAATAGATCAGAGCAACTAGTCTGATCTCTCTGCTAGGATGTGGTTCACTTGGTGAACAGGTTTAAACCTCTGGTCTGCAACATAGTCCAAGAGCATCTGATGTTTTGAGAAATCAAAATCAAAACAGCCAGAATAAAGTCTAAAAATAAAATAATGTTCTCAAGTGTCCACGATCATCCGGTCTTTTTTATGGAGTTTTGTTAGGTTTATTGTGATTATTATTTTATCTTTTATCACTGACGGTGCTTTTTCTAATTATGTTAACATGCAGCTTGCCAGAAGTTGCCTATCCTTGCACTATATATACGTCAGCCCCACATGAATGCATTATGCATAAAGCCTCTGTCAGCTGCTCCATAATGAACAAGGCATTTCATTTCAATCCATTCTTTTATGGCTGTATTGGATATATTCTTGCTTCACAGAAGACAATGCCTCTGATAGCTTGTTTGCAGTGATGAATCAGAAACTTCTTGGTTCCCAATTCCCTATTCAAAGACGGTTCACCTTCCACAGCAGGAGATGCAAAAATCATCACATAATAGTCGAATGTGATGTCTTGTAAGGTGTGTTGTAAGGAGCTACATGGGATCTAATCTTGTGTGCTCAATAGACCCCAGTTGTAATTTTTACAAGCTAGCCTCTGGTGTGCTGGAATCACTCTTAGTTATCCACGAAAGGAATGGGACAGAACAGAGAGAATTTCACTCAGCTATAAATAGTGCATAATCTAAGCTTCACTTTACTGGAAATCACATGGCCATATTGAAGGCAATGAGTTTACAATTGGCCTGGCAAACCTACTGTGATGTTATTGGTCCAGTTCTTCTCTCCTTTACATCTGGAGTAACTTGTCTTGCCAGAATCTGGGTGATTGTACGTGAGCCCAGAAATGACCCTTTTCTTGAGACAAGCCAGAGCAATCAGAATAACCCTGAGCTCAGCACCACAGATGTTGTGAGTGAGCCAGGTCAAGTCAGAATGCCCCTGAGTGGGAACCATCTGGCAGGTGGCAAAGACACGTGTGTGGGCTTGCCAGCATTCATTGTTTGAATTGTGCGGGCTCTATCTCGTAGACTTTATGAAGGTAAATCTCCCGTTGAGGCCAATGAGATGGGGCGACATGACAGAATTCAGATGCCAGAAGTGGTATAGAGGGGTGAGATGTCAATGGCAGTTTTGTCAGAGTCAGATTTCTGAGTTGGGCCCCTAAATACAATTGTAGCTACATAGCGTGGGCTACATTCAATGTACAGCTTGACCATCTTGGAGCTGCCCTCCAGGAACTCTGGGAGAGTCAGCCAGAATTCTTGGGGGTTCTGAGAAAACTACATCACCTTTCAGTGGGTTCCCTCTAGGGGCCCATCCAGCCATGGCCCAGCCCTCACCCCTCCCTTTTCCACCCGTTTTCAGATGGCTACTGCCCACTGGGGTTCAAGAAACAGAGGGGAAGTTCATTGCGGCTCTTCCCCTGCTCTCATCAGCACAGGGGCTGGTTACAATTGGGCCCTGTATGCTAGGTTACTGCAGTTATAAATGGCTAACTGGGGGAGATGGTTCATACCACTGAAGACAACTATCCTTAGGTGTGTAGACACAGCTGCTGACGGCTGAGGCAGTGTGAGCTGGAGCACAGGGCTCTCGTGTGAGAGTCAGGACACCTGGGTTCTATTCCTGGCTCTGCTCCTGACCTGCTGTATGACCTCGGGCAAGTCACTTCACCTCTGTCTCTGTTTCCTTTCCCACCCTCAGTCTGCTCTATCTACTTAGCCTGTAAGCTTCTTAGGACTCTGTAAGTACAGCAGGTAGCACAATGTGGCCTCAGTCTCAGATAGGGACTCGAGGCACAACTGCAACACAAATAATACTAACTGGAATAGGCAGCTGTGCTGAAATGCTGGCAAAAGTGTGCTGCTTGGCTTGAAAGATGATTAATAAACTCTCACAGTTCTTTCAGTTTGTAGATAAAAGGTTTTCTGTGCACTGGTGAAATTCTAAAATAAACAATGGTGCCCAGATGAAACTCCCCAGCTCGCATTAAGTGAAACCGCAGATAATAGATTATCTCTTGGAGACTGCGGCTCTGTTTTAGGATAGGAAAAAGGGTTTCTTTAAAAGACTGCTGATGCTGAATAAATGACACGGGGGACTTGACTGTGACCTCACGTCCGCCAGCGTCAAGCCGGTGTCATGCCGATGACTTCCACAAAGCTGCTCCCAAATTACACTGCTACAGTGGGAATCAGAATCTGATCCCAAGAGTGCGGTAGAAGGTGGACGAAATACAGTGTGGGGGGAAGCAAAGGCTTTAAAAGCCACCTGGCAAGCACCGATATCTATCACGAAAACACTAAACTCAGGGAACGGGATCTTGAAAGGCAAAGAAATGGATTTCAGGGTGATGTCAGGCGTGGTGATTGAGGGCTCCTGGGTTCTCTTCCTTCCTGCGAAACATTTGGCTTGCTGCTTAAATAGTCAAAGTCTCTCCATAGTACGATCTCTGTGTGCTTTCAATTGCACCCAACCAGATCAACAACCAGGCTACCCCAGTCAGCCACAAGGAGCAGATTCTGGTCTCTGTATACAGCACATCAGCTGATGCAACCGGGTGAAGGAGAAGAGGACAAGGAGGAGTGCAGGAATGGAGGGGCTTTAAGCCACCTTTGCATGTCCCTTTATCCCAGCCTGATACAAACTAGGGCAGCCTCAGGGCTAAATAAATGTTCCGCTGTCAACAATCCCCTCTAGGGACCCAAGGGCAACTGAGAACAGCCAAAGCACAATGACCAGTCCCCTGATAGCCCCTTGCTGCCCACGTCATGTGTCATACATAGCACAAGGTAACTCCTTATACTGGGGTATTTCCCAGGGACCATTTCTGCCCCCTTGATGGTAATATAAGGGAGAACAGGGCCCACTGACTTCAATGATTTACCCTGATATAAGTGAAACTCCCTATATATTTATATGAAGACACAGCTGTGATTCGCATATGTTTGAACTGTGTCTTATTTAGGGCTAGTCATGTCAACACCAACTAGTCAGCAAAGGCCCTGATTCAGGAAGCATGACAGCTAGTCCATCCCGATTTTGGAATGCCTGTAACCACACGCTTAAAGAGAGAATTCAATCAGTTATTCGGGATTTTCTACTGAGTTTCGTGAACTCGTAATCGTGGTATTTCT
This sequence comes from Emydura macquarii macquarii, assembly GCF_026122565.2. Taxonomy (NCBI): domain Eukaryota; kingdom Metazoa; phylum Chordata; order Testudines; family Chelidae; genus Emydura; species Emydura macquarii. Next base: position 4,074,812 of record NW_027133607.1, on the reverse strand, counting down.
GTCGCCTGATTGGATGACTCACCGTAATAAGCTGCTTCTGCCTGAAATGAATTTCATTTAATCACATATCAAATTTCATTCCTTGATTCAGCCCTCTGTGATGCAAAGTCTGCGTTCCACAAAGATTTGCCCGATCAACATTTCATCCGTATGAACCTTCACAGACAGCAATAAAGGGTACCAACAAGCCAAACTGAAATCCAGTTTCTAATTAGGGGAACCATTTGCAAAGAGCTTTATATACTTTTCACCCAGCCCTACGAGTGATTAATCATTGTCTGTTTCCTCAAAGAAAATGATGCGACTACTGGGCTAAATTATGCTTTCAATAACAACCGTGCAAGCTCATTGACATCAGTGGGCTTGTGCAGGTAGGACTCGGAACAGCTTTGACCTACGTTCAGGGCAGGCCTACCTCAGGAGCAATGTAATCAGGGGTTCCACAGAAAGTGCTTGTCTTCGCATCTTCAAACATGTTCTCCTTACACATCCCAAAATCAGCGATTTTGATATGCCCGTCTTTGTCTAACAGGACGTTATCCAGCTTCAGATCTCTGCAAAAGAAGAGCAAAGTAAACATCGCCTTTGGAAATGTTAACCAGCAGCATAAGCTCATACGGGATATTACACAATGTATGCATGTATGTTCTTGCAACGGGAGAGTGTGAGGTTTGGGGGTTTGAGAACACAACAGGGGGGGACAAGGTCTCCATCCTGATCCCAGCAACATCTGTGACCAACTCAGGAAGTTAACACTGCCTGCTCCCATTTCCTCACCTGTCTCACGGGGCTATTAATAATTCCTGTACCTACCATGCCCTGGCAGGGTGTTGTGAAGATTAACGGGAGCAGCATGGAGCTGTACTTGCCTTCTGCGGAACTCCAAGAAGAACATGCCCCCCCCTCAGCCTCCTTTGGGCTGCTTCGAACCCCAGGGGATGTGAGCAAGATGCATACCTTGCACTCAGGAAAGCACAGGGGCTGTAGTTTTTACCTGGCTGCTAAGGCAAGGCAAAAGAAGGGGAAGGTTTTTTGCACCTTCTTTCTCATTTGACAGCCCTGCAGCACCCATGCTAAACAGTGGTACAAGCAGCTCTGCTCCTGTGGGCATGGGGGATGTTAGGAATTCAGGGAGATTGAGACAAAGGCCCAAACATACTTCCCTACAATCCCTGCCCGCAAAATTTAATTCTGGCGCTAGCCACAAGAGATATGTCTACACTGCAGTTGGGGGGGTGCATGTGTGCTGCAGCACATGGAGACACACCCGAGCTAGCTTTGATGTAGTGTGCTCAAAAAAAACCCCAACAGCAGTTGGGATGGCTTGGCAATGACTGGGGGCACCCCAGAACATAAGTAGAACATCCATCACCGTTTCCCTTCCAGGGCTGCACTATCTGAAGCTGAAGGATTTACATGAGTCCTTCACACGTCACTGCAAAACTCTCCTCTGAGGCTTCAGCCTCTGAAGGCTGCTGTGGGAATCAGGGAGCTGGGAGAGAAAAATGTGTCTGGGGGATATAAAAAGCAAGCAAGCCAATGAATCACGCCCATCAACACAGAACAAAGGGGAGCCCACACTGGAAGTACCCCTAAAAGGAGAAATGGAGTGATGGCTTTTTCTGGGTTAGTCTCCAGAGCTCCATGACCTAAACTCCATGTTACTACTGATAAAATAGCAATTAAGTCACAGGGGCCAATTTTCAACTGCAGTTTTCTGAAGAGCACGTTCATCTGCGCTCTCATGCTCAAACAGGCCCTTAAACATGCGAGTGCCCAGCTGGGCTACATTTTCGAAAGCGACTAAGCCACTTTACCTTGAAATATGTGTTAACTACTTATGCTAAACAATCTTTGCTCCACCTTGTATTTAGCTGTGACCCTCTGAGTACCTTTCCCAGAGCTGAAGAAGAGCTCTGTGTATGGAAAGCATGTCTCTCTCTCTCACCAACAGACACTGGTCCAATAAAAGACATTCCCTCACCCACCTCGTCTGTAATATCCTGGCACCAACACAGCTACAGCAACACTGCCTGCAATAGTGACTTGTGATTTTGGGTGCCCCATCTGCGGCACCTTCTAAGGAGCCTGACTTCCAAAGGGTGGGTGCTCAGCACCTTCTGAAAATCAGGCCCATATAATGTGTCTCAAATTGACCATCGCAAAAATTAAGGCAACCAAAACCACTGAGTTGCTTTTGAAAATGTAGACCACTTTATCTAGGGTGACCAGACGTCCCGATAAAGTTGGGACTGTCGCGATATTTAACCCATTGTCCCACGATCAGAATGCCATTTCTCCCGATATTCAGGTAAAAATTCAGTTCCTAGCTGTGGCGGGGGGACCCAGACATCCCAGCTGCTGCGGGAGACCCCACAGCTCTGAGCCCCCATGGCAGCTGGGAGCTCCGGGTCCCCCCGCTGCCCATGGAGGCAGGGAGCTGCAGATTACACCTCATGACAGCTGGAAGATCTGGGTCCCCCCTACGCTAGCAGTGGCTGGGAGCTCTGGGTGCCCCCGCCGTCCATGGAGACAGGGCGTGCCAGACCCTCCCCTTCCCCCTAGCAGCAGTGTGTGATCCGGATCCCATCCATGGAGACAGGGAGCTCCATGCCTTTGATGTTAGATGGGGTGTGTTCTGAGTTACTACAGAGAATTCTTTTCTGGTGTCTGGCTGGTGAGTCTTGCCCACATGCTCAGGGTTTAGCTGATCACCATATTTGGGGCTGTGAAGGAATTCCCCCCCAGGGCAGATTGGCAGAGGCTCTGGGGGTTTTTCACCTTCCTCTGTAGCATGGGGCACGGGGTCACTTGCTGATGGATTCTCTGTACCTTGAAGTCTTTATACCATGATTTGAGGACTTCAGTAACTCAGTCATAGATTAGGGGTCTCTTGCAGGAGTGGATGGATGGGTGAGGTTCTGTGACCTGCATTGTGCAGGAGGTCAGACTAGATGATCATAATGGTCCCTTCTGACCTTAAAGTCTATTATATAGGCACAAAAAGGATGTGGACAAGTTGGAGAGAGTCCAGCGGAGGGCAACAAAAATGATTAAGGAGCTGGAGCACAAGACTCATGAGGAGAGGCTGAAGGAACTAGGTTTGTTTAGTCTGCAAAAGAGAAGAATGAGGGGGGATTTGATAGCAGCCTTTAACTACCTGAAAGGGGGTTCCAGGGAGGATGGGGCTAGGCTGTTCTCAGTGGTGGCAGATGACAGAACAAGGAGCAACGGTCTCAAGTTGCAGTGGGGGAGGTCTAGGTTGGACATTAGGAAAAAGTTTTTCACTAAGAGGGTGGTGAAGCACTGGAATGGGTTACTTAGGGAGGTGGTGGAATCTCCATCTTTAGAGGTTTTTAAGCTGTGGCTTGACAAAACCCTCACTGGGATTATTTAGCTGAGGTTAGTCCTGCTTTGAGCAGGGGGTTGGACTAGATGACCTCCTGAGGTCCCTTCCAACTTTATGATTCTATGATTCTAAGAGGCATTCAGATGCCAGATAGCATCTTCTTAGCTTAATGTTAGCAATATTGATCTCATATTGAAGTAATCACTGTCATTGGTCAATAGAAATTATAAAAACTGCTCCCACACAAATACTAATAATGAATAAGAAGAGTTATGTGAGTCAAAGCTTTTATTTTAATGGGTAAGTTGTTTATAAACAAGTCATTCAATTCTAACTTCTGTTATCATGTTTACACTTCATGACTAATCTTGAAGTAAACTGATTTCGGTTTCAGTGAACATTGTTGCTTTTGAGAATTTTCTAATTTGCTTTCCATGAACTGCTTGCTTTCTCATTTTATAAGGCAATACTTTAACAACTCATTTTTAGCATAACACTGGAAGGTAAATTGTCCTATAAAGAACTAGGGCTTCACATACGTGCAGTCATTACTCTGAATGTCAGGTGTTGTCTCATTGGGAATGTGAGCCACAAGGCTAATTTTAATAGCTCTTTTCACTCCCCATCATTCCTGGGCCCTTTTATTTAGGAATTAAATGTAATCCCTATCTGAAGTGTGATTGTTATATAGGCACAAAAGTGGCAGCCTATCCCCATACCTTATCTAGTCATTTATACCTGTGCCAAGAGAAGACAAATCAGGATTTTACATTCATTTGATTACACAAGATGCAAAGAGCGGGGAATCAGGCCCTGGATATCCACTAGAGCTGGGCAAGAAGATTTCATTGAAACACTTCTCCATCCGAAAACACTGTTTACACAAAACTGATTTTTTTGTGAAATTGTATTGATTTTGATTCAATTTTGTTTAGGAAAAAAATGGGAAAAACGTTTAGAAAAAGTTGAAACCTCTCCTCTTGATAGTTTCTGAATGAAAAGTTTTGATTTTTCATTTTTCATTTGTCTTTATTTTATGTTAAAATGAATAAATGCAAATGGTCAAAAACAAAACAAAATGTTTCAAATTTATTGAAACAAAATGAAACAATGAAAAATGTCAAAAGTTTGGCTTTTTGTCCCAGTTTTGGACAATTCCCCCTAACCCCCCCAAAGCTCAAAATTTTTCACGAGACAGAAAATGTATTTTCCAACCAGCTCAAGTATTTACTGATTGTTGGCAGAGCTTAATTTGTATTAATGAAGCCCTTGTGTTGGGTCTGATCCTCATTTACCTGAAGGTCACTTTATGCTTCTCTAGTTATGTAAAGGGACCTTAAAATGGGTGTAAATATAAAGTCACTGTAAAGTGACCTTAGTGTAAATGAGAATCAGACCCATTAAATCTGTCAGTAAACAGGCTGGGCCTGCAGCACTTTGCACTGCTCTCAGAATGTGAAGTGGCCTTAAAAGAAGTGAAATTTGCATTTACATTCATTTTAAGGCCCTTTTACACTGCTAGAGTAGTGTAAAGTAGCCTTTGTGTAGTTGAGAATTACTCTCATAGTTTGTGCATTATTGCAAAACTGTCCATTGTGAATCCAGTTCTGTGTCCTTCTTGGCGTTTCCATCCCAGTATTTCCTCAAATTTGTCAGATCTTGGAAATTAAGAGGGATCCAAACATTCATAATAAAAATGCCATAAATTCAGATTAAAAATGAATAAATAACTTATTAATTCAACTACTTTTGAAAAATAATTCAGAAAACACCCAACTGCACCCTCAAAATTCTTATACATCTCCTAAGTAGAACTGCTGAAAACAAGAATTCCATTTTGCGGTTCCAGTGTGGAACAAAACCATGAGCTGTAGCAGGTTTTTTTTGTGTGTGTGAAAGCAAAACAAAAAACAAAACAGAGAGATCTCAATTGACCCCAATTAGCTAATACCCAAGTGATTAGGGCTCTCACCTAGGGTTGTAAGAGACCCAGGTTCAAGTCATTAGTCCCTGCCAGGAAGAGAAGGAGTTTCAAACTTGGTCTCCCACATCTCAGTCAGGTTACTGGCTATTTTGGGGTGGTTCTCTCTCATTTTGACCAGCAATTTCATCCTAGATCTCAGGAACTTTCCTGATAAAAGTTTTGTCAACATTTTGGTCTTGACAAATTGCATTTTCCAACAAAAACAAAGTTTTGTCAAAACGTCCTCAGTCACCCTAATCATGAGTACCCTTGACATGGCAGGCTGGGCTCTTTACTTGTTGACTTACTGTTGGTCGTGCTTCTTCAAGTGACATCTAAGATTATAATGTCACTACCATTGTGGAGGCAGAAATGTACAGAAAATGTAACATCATCAACAAAAATGATAGGGCTTCAAAATCTCTACATTAGCTAATGACAGTTGTACAGCCCTTTCCCCAGAAGTCAATGGCCTATATGAAGAGCTGATTGAAAGTTTGAAGACTTTCAAATTTTCAGTGTAAATTTTGTGCAGAAATTTTAAATGTTTTTCTCATGAACATCTTCTGTCTGGTTTTTGCTGGTCTCTCAACCAGCCTAAAGGATGGGAAAACTTTTTAAAAATTTGCATTTTGAGGAAACATTTCTGACCAGATCTATTCATTTCCTCATTTCTTCTGAATGAGTTTTCAGAATGGAGGGGTAACTCCCATTTTGCTCCCCAGAGGCAGGAGTGGATTATATGATAGCTCCAACACATCCCTATATTGAGGAAAACTGAGCTCAGTCCATAGTGAGCATTGTAGCATGCTTCTGAAAAACTTTTCAATATACCCTGCACTGTGCATATTATCCATGAAGGATGTGAAAACCCTACTGACACAGTAAAAAGAAAGCCAAATGGTATTTTTTCTTTTGATGCAAGTATGTAATTCCACTTAGCTATACTGGGAGTTATGGATGCAAATTAACGGGACACAATACCCCTTAATTTAAAAGGTGTGGCACTGGTGAACCAATAGGGTTAGGAAACTTTGCTTTAGTGAAGTTGCCATCTTTTGAGCTACTTTGGGTTATTAAAAGTCCCCTGCCATTTTCCCATCAGCTATGATCATTGTTAACATTGGTGACCTGATAAATTTCTATTGGGTAAGAATATTTTGCTTATCCTTTGCATTTCCTACTGGAACTGTTCTCTAGTACTGGAATGTTTTTTTTTCTTCTAATATAAGCTGCTGTCTTTCAGTCCAGAACTGGCTCCATTGTAGTGGCAGTGCAAAGTGATCCTTCCATATATAAACTCTTTGCATGCATTCCTAGCATACTCAACACTTCTGATGAAGTCAGTGGGAGTTCTGAGTGAACAAGCACTGGAGGGACTAGGTCCATGTTTTCTAATCATCTCGTTGGGATCTTTGTGTAAGGCACTATGTAAATGTCAATAACATCTCAAACTGGCTTTGGATACACAATGGACATTGACTTCAATGGGATAGGATGGGACCCTAAAAAGAGTGTGTAAGACTGACTCTTTTCTACACTCTCTCTCCCAGAATAAAATAGGTGAATGTGATGAAAAAGGAAGCAGTGTGTAAATTCAATATTAGTAAGAAAAACCAGGTACAACCTAGCAGGTACAATCAGTATGTGGAATAAAAAGGCTAACAGTGCTGCGTATTAGATACCAAAGTGTAAAACTACCTGTATATTATTCCCTTAGAATGAAGAAATTGTAGACCACAAATGATTTCAGCAGCATAGAACCTGAAAAATAAAGAACACGCATCAAAACTGATGTCTCCCAATGATAATGCTCCGTTTGGGGCCAGACCCATAGCTGATATAAATTGGCATCACTCCACTGAAGTGAAAGACAGATAGTATCTTCAAAAAGCAGCTAAGTGATTTTAGAACCCCAAGTCTCATTTTCAAACATGATCTGTGCACTTAAGAGCCCAACTGCCATTGACTTTCAATGAGGCTTAGGTGTCTGCGGGTCAGATTATTTAGACATCTAAAGATGCCGACAGGTTCCAAGTGGGATATTCAAAAGGGCCTAAGCAGGTTTGGTTCTAACTGCCATTGAAATCAATGAAAGTTGGCACTTAACCTGCGTAAGCACTTTTGAAAATCCCGTTAGGTGCCTAGTGTGCACCTTTGAAAATCTGCCTCTCAGGGCCTCGGTCACTTTTGAAAATGGGACTTAGGCTCCCAAACCACTTAGGCTCCACTGCTTTTGTACGCCACATCAATTTACACCAGCTGATGATCTGGCTCCGTGTATCTTTATGTAGCGTCCTTTTTATCAAGGTTCTTTAGACCCTTGTTTGCAGCACGTCTACATTAGGGTGAAACTTCACATCAGTACACTGAGCCAGTGAAAGGCCCATGCACCACTTAAATTCCATGTCAGCCCTCAGAATAGCACCCCTCTACCCAGAGGTGAATGTAACTCTAGGACCATATTTCCACTGGATTCTAGTGCATCCTCTCATCAGATTTTCAATGTCCTTGCCTTGGGGCACAGTCCTTAACATTCAATTTAAAAGAAAAAACCCAACAAATTACATTTTTATTTAAATTAGGCTCTGTTAAGCAGAAATGAATTTCTAAGGTGTTTCAATATTGACTTTTAAAATATCTTTTGTTGGCGTAAGGATTAAGAAAAAACTTTTATATTTTCAATTCCTCTGTTTTCATCATGGTTGAATACATTTTTAATCCCCCCTCCGCGTATTTACTTTTTATATAAAATTTACCTTTCTAAGGTTCGATTTCACCTCGCCACCCTGCTTTTTTGCAGCTCGGGGATGAAAACAAGAGACTCCCTTTTCTTTTCATAAAACACTGTTTTTGTCCAAAGTAGGTAGTTCCAGGATCTCTGCATAAAGGGGCATGTTGCTTACATAGCCATCCTAAAGCTAAAGAGCTTCAACTTCTGAGAATGGCCAAGGCTTCCTCTATGCAATTCTTTTGTACTCCTTTCTAAGGGTACATCTACGCTGCAGCTAGAGGTGTAATTCTCAGCACAGGGAGACACACACATGCTAACTTTGATGGAACTACAGCCTAAAAGTAGCAATGTAACTGCACCAGTTGGGGTGGGAAAGTCCCACCCAAGATATGTAATCAGGAGGTTAGCCTATGATGCTGCCTGCATGGTCATGGTGACACTGCTTTTTTAAGCTAGTGCATCTATATCCACCTGAGCTGGAAATCCCACCTCCAACTGTAGTGTAGACATATCCTAAGAGTTTGGAGAGAGTCTTCCCTGGCCTGCACAGCTGTCCAGGAGTCAAACTGGGGAATCCTGACTGTTATATTGCCCCTGCAGTGGGAGTTTACTCATTGACATCAGGGCGGAGCATGGCTCAGTGTCAGCTGCACACATGGACACAAGGCCAGATGATGTCCCCAGACATTTGGCCTTGAGTATCAGGGGCCTGATTGGCCGCTCATTTACTCCAGTTTTACACTGCGGTAACTCCACTATCTTCAGGGGTTTCACCCTTGATTTCCATCAGTGGCAGTGAGATCAGAACCAGGGCCCAGATCTGAAAAGCAAGGGGGAGCACAATCTGGGGTTGGGAGAAGGGAGGGAAGCTTTACCCCACTTTTGTACTCTCAACATTCTGACTGGGGCTAGCCAGCTCCCAGTGCAACTTAGGGCAGCCCAGAGGCTGCTCTAAATTTCAGCAGCCACCTATGGGCTGCTCCACAGCCCAGAGTGCTCCACCAATGGCACTGGCCTCCCCCAATTCTCCTCCTGCCCCACCATATGCCTTGCCAGAGACAGGGAAGGAAGGTGGCTTGTGGTAGCTTATGCCACCTGCACAGAGCCAAGGGAACCCCTTCTTTCTGGAGAAATCCCCCGTGGCTGTTCTGTGCCCTCCTGTGGCTGGAGGCACACAGAGCAAGGGGACAGAATCAGGGCCCTCCTGTGTTGTGAAAAGCACTCTATTGCCTTATAGTCTTCTTCTCTGTAGATTACCTGGCAATGTGGATCAGTGTAACCCTACCATCTTAGTCCTTTATTGAGTGATTCAGGCTTCGTACAAAAAGGCCCAGGTACCTACTTTGGCAGCCTGATTGGACTGGAGAAATCAGCTGAATGAAAGGCTAGGCATCACTGGAAGATCTTGAAATGGAAAGTACACTTTGTGCGATTGTTATGGTTGCACCTCAACTGCGGTTGGGGCCCCATGGTGCTAGGTGCTGTACATACACAGTGTAAGAGAAAGTCCCTGCCTTGAAGAGGTTACAAGTTACATAGACAAGGCAGACAAAGGGTGGGAGGGGAAACAGAGGCACAGCCTGAAATCAGTGGCTGAAGCCAGATGATGATAATAATATAAAGCCCTAATATAGTGATGTAGGCTCAGGATCATTTATCCCTATTTTACAGATGAGGAAACTGAGGCACAGAGAGGTGAAGTGGCTTGCCCAAGGTCACACGGAAGGCCTTTGGCAGAGCCAGAAATAAAACCCAGGTCTCCTGAGTCCCACTAGGTCACATTCCCCCCATAACACTAAGTGTGCGAGCTCTAAAGTAGAAAGCATTTTAAGCATCTTACGTTGCTCTGGCGATGTCAAACTTGTGACAGCTTTGGATATGAAACATTAGGTCTCCTCCATTGAGATATTCCATTACGAAAAAGAGGTTTTCCTAGAAAACGATAAAAGAGTAGACGTAAGTACTGCAAGGAAAACTACCATGAAGAAGGAGGGGAACAAAAAGAGGAAGGAACGAAGGGTACAATACAAAGTTGGATTTTTATTTCCCGGTATTTCATTTCCACTCTTTGTTCTTTGAGCCCCTACTTAGCTCCCATTGCCCTGATCTGTATAATTACTGTCCAAAAACCTAACAATAAACAATTCCTAACTCACACATAGCATTTTTCATCAGCAGATCTCAAAGTGCATTACAGAGGAGGTCAGGATCATTATCCCCCTTTCAGCCAAGGGGAAATTGAGGCAAGGGGTGTTGACATGACTTGCCCAAGGCCAGCCAGAAGAATGATTCAGCTCGAATAGAACCCAGGGCTCCCAAGTCTCAGTCTGCCTGCCATGGAGCCCAATCCTGTAGACACTTGCCCATATGAGCAACTTTATGTATGGGAGTAGTCCAATAGAGGGCTTGGTCCTGCAAGGTGCTGAGCACGCAGGCCCAGATACAGCAAAGCACTTAAGCATGTGCTTCATTTTAAGCAAGTGAATAGTTCTATTGATGGGGAAATACTTCAGCCATTATTGTGAAGGTTTACATTCATTATCATTAATAATAATAATTTTAGAACGCCCCAAATATGCGAACACTTCACCGAAATTTGAGAAAGACACGATTCCTACGTCCAAATCAGCTACAAACAAGTGTCCTCATACTGCAATTGGATCCACACAGAAAGACCCTTTTGCTAGTACAGAGCCCTATTCTATAAATGGGGCCTGCCTGGGTGCCAGGGTCTGCCTGCATCAATAGCAGGACTGGACGCCAACGTTTCAATTTCAGTTCTTTGTATATAGTCATTTCCACCACTCTTTTGACAATGCAATTACATTAGAGCCTCCTGAAAAATTAAATATCTGAGCAGGACTGACATGTCTACCACAACAGCAATTGATGCAATATTTAATTCAAACAATGTTATGTCTCCACCACTTCAAGGCATGCTAATAAAATTGAGAGTTTGACATTTATTGGGAGGGGCAAGATAGTCAAAAATAGGCACCCCTAAAGTTAGACTCCTAAGAACAGGGTCCCAACTAAAATCAGACTCCTAAAAGCAGAGTCCTGTATTAGGCACTGATCAAACACAGAGTAAGAGACACTCCTGACTGGAAGAACTTTCCACCTAGAAACAAATGCAGGAGGGGAAACACAGGCAAACTGACTTACCCAGCTCACTGACATGGTCAAGACTAGAACACAAGTTCCCTGTGTCCTAGCCCTGTGCCCAACCCTGCAGCCTTTTGATTAGGAGCTATTGAGTATTAAGAACTTCTGAAAATTAGGCAGGTGCCTATGTGTGAACCCCCCAGGGTGAGAGTTTTAAAAGCACCTAAGTGACATAGGAGCACAGGTCCTATTGAAAGTCAGTGGCGTTTGTGCTTCTAAGTTCCATAGATGCTTTTAAAAACAACCCCCAAAGAGTTTAGGTTTAATCTTCAATTTTTGATAAGCTCAGCTGTGTACAGAACTATGTGACCAGAGCTGTGTGGGAAGCAGAATTTACCTCCCACAGAAAATTGTCACACTTCCCAAAGAAAAATTGTTTCAAATCAGAATGAAAAGTTGGCTATGTGAAATTTTCTGCGGGAGGACGGTTTTTGGAAAAAAAACAAGTCCACCTCTCCAGTAGTCCACCTGGGAGCCCTGGTTCTGCAACACCCCAGCAGCCAAGATGCTGAGCGGCTGGGGAAGCAGATGAGCTGGCAGGAGATCCGCCTGGTTTCCATCAAAAGTTTTATCAAGATTGATAGGAAATATTCCAAAGGAATGTTTTTTCCAATCAGAAAATGCTGCTATGTCCACAGGAACCTATCTACATGAATGAACTAAAGAGTACACAGGGCTCTTCTGCTCTCAGTGGAAATATCACTTAATTCCTTTTCATATGTTCATCTCCCCACTAGAGTTTAGGAATATTTTCTCTCTCTCAGTTATTGCCCATAACAGTTTTGTTGGGGAAAATGCTCCTTTACTTTGGGTTTTGTTTTTTATATTTTTTAAAGGATGGAGATTTTTATTCAGGCGCTCAAATACATGCAACTATGGCAGCAATCCAAGAGCTGGTGAGGAAAAAAAAGGTGTTTATTCTTTTCAAATAACAGCTGTTCTGTGCTAATTTGTGTAATTTCTATAGCCAGATCCTTTCAATTACAGTCCTCTTATTTAACTGAAAATCTGGCTGGAAACCACACCTGTCATCTTTACAAGTGTGGGGCCAGATCCTGCACCTATGGAGTTGGTGAAACTTTTGCTGTTGATATGAATGGATGAAGCACTGGGCCCTATAATCTCAATCCTAAAGAGATGTATGTCAATGCTTAACTTCAGGCACATGAACAGTCATGATAGAATCAATGGGACTGCACAGGTGCTTAAAGGTAAGCATACGAATAAATGTTTGAAGGGTTGGGAGCATAGGCCTTGACTCAGCATCAAAAACATGCTCAATTATGAGCACACCCCTATTCAGACTTTCAAAAATGTGCTTTGTTTTAAACATGTTCATGGGGCTGAAGTGCTTTGCTGAGTCGAGGCCTTTGATAGCATTCTCTCTTCACCGGGACTAACCAAACCACCACCACCTAAGATCCTTAGGCATCGTCAGACCATCATGAGAACTGTACTTCTGAACTGAATCACTAAAGAGAAGGAGCCACATGTCACAGTCCTTCCTCAGGCAAAATTCCTACTGAAGTTCATGGGAGTTCTGCTAGAGGGAGGTCTGTCAAACCCCAAGAAGGGATATGACAACTGAATTTGGAGAGTCAAAACATCACAGATAGCATCATATTGAGCTCTCCATTCCCAGACTAGGATCCCCATTGCTTTCTCTGAGAAGTAACTGCTTTAGAATCAATGGCATATCATGGCCCATGGAGAGGAATTGTTTAGGATGGCCCAGGAGAATGTAGCTATGAGCAACAAGATGGGATCAAGCACATGAAAATATAGGCTGCTTATCAGAGAGAACTTCCTAAGCATGAGGGCTATTGATCTGTAGAACAGTTGATAAGGGAAGTGATGACAGCCCTATCATAGAATATTAGAGTTGGAAGGGACCTCAGGAGGTCATCTAGTCCAACCCCCTGCTCAAAGCAGGACTAACCTCAGCTAGATCATCCTATCACTCGAGCCTGTACAAATCCGAGTGGATGCCATGGTCTAGTGGTGTCAGAATACCACAGAGAATTATGCCAGGCTGGGTTTTTACCCTGGCTCTGACACAAACTTCCTCCGGACTCTTGGAAAAATCATTTGACCTCAACATCTGATTCTACAAGGCTCTGATAGACAGCCAGTGACATCAATTTCCACTGTGGTCATCAAGAGTTTAGGGTGCTGAGTATCTTTCAGGAGGCGAGTGGGATTGTAGCTTTTACGTACGCAGAACTGGAATGTTAATTACTGAGCTAGAACCCTGTTATGATGTTAGGCACAGTCTAAACAAGCGTGGTGCATAAACTGCACTGTGCCAGGAAGCACTGGGAGTCAGAATTTCTCCCCTGGTTCTTTCTTGGTCCTGAGGGGTAATGATTTTCTGCTGGCCTTTATCAGCAGTAAATTGCTCCTCCAACCCTGCCAGCTGAGCTTCTCTGGCCAGCCAGCATTGGGAAGTGGAGCCGTTTCCTTCCTCTCCTTGTTGACATGCTCCCGGGAGGGAGTCAGTTGATGAATAATTCTCCTGGCTCCTGTGTTCCTGGATCTGGATAGGATTGCAAGAGGGATTCTTCCTCCCTTTCTTGGGTACATATTTTGGGTCGGCATATAGGCCAATGTTTGGAGTGTCCTGTGACATGAAAAGTGCTATATACAGAGAGTAACTTTCAAAGTTGGACATTCCAAGGCTGTTCTCAGTGGCGGCAGATGATAGAACAAGGGTCAATGGCTTCGAGTTGCAGTGGGGGAGGTCTAGGTTGGGTAGTAGGGAAAAAAAATTCACTAGGAGGGTGGTGAAGCACTGGAATGGGTTACCTAGGGAGGTGGTGCAATCTCCATCCTTAGAGGTTTTTAAGGCCCATCTTGACAAAGCCCTGGCTGGGATGATTTAATTGAGGTTGGTCCTGTTTTGAGCAGGGGGCTGGACTAGATGACCTCCTGAGATCCCTTCCAACTCTAATATTCTAGGATTCTAGGATTCCCCTCCTGCTGGAGTCAATCTTACAATGGCCTTTCCCATTCTATGTACAGGGTAGATATAAATAGCCCAGTGCTGTAAGCACCCATTTTTAATGGTGCCTACTGAGTGTGCCATGTGTTACTAACATGGCACAGAGAATCATGCTGCATGGTGCTGTACAATACACAATTAAATACATGCTCTACCTTGAGGGACTGGTAACTGAAAAGACAAATACACATAAGGCAGTATGCCATGGGAAACAATCTTAAAATCACGTCACCCTTCCGAGGTGTGGAACACGCTGCTAAGGGCTTGACTGATTTCAGTGGGAGTTGAGTTACATGCTCAAACCCTTCAGGCTTTGAGAAACAGAATGTACACTCTGCCAAAGTGCATAGTATCATTTGGCATATTCTCCACCTTCTCAGGGTGTGCATGGAGTTAAATCAACATGCTCCTGCTTTTCATGCAACTGCTGTGAAAATGAATAGTTCCTATCAGTGGTGATAAAGGAGCCTTTATAAACAGCAAGTATGAAACAGGGCAGCATTTAAATTAATCTTTTGAAGGTATGTTCTAACTAATCCTGTGATCAGCTGGAATCACTCCAGAGCACTTTCCATGGAGTAGTGCACTGCAAACATATAAATATACAATGTCCGACCAGTTACTGAAAAGGAAAAAATATCTTCCCATGGCTTTAACGGTTACAAATATTTGATCCATTCATGTGGTAGGTTTGCATATCCCATAGACCTGCTGTTTGTTTCCATTGTTATCCTAGCAAATGCATTCTATTCTAGGGCCAAATCCTCTGCTGATGTAAATTAACATCACTCCACTGATGTCAATGCAACTAGGTGAATTTACACCAGTGGAGGATCTGGCTCTCCAAGCCCACCTATATCCGTATGTATAGGCCTGATACAAAAGATCTTGGGGTCTGAGCCTGCACATCCTTAGTCTCACTGACTTTAGTGGGTCTCCTTATGTGATGAATGACCTGTGCAGGATCCTGCCTCTGTCAATGTGTGGTTTTAGGAAGTGTAGAAGATACTATTTGCATTGGAAGCTTTTAGGGACAATCAAAGCCTAGCTGCTAAAGACAAAGTGACTGAGGATTTAATTTTGTTCTTCAGTGCTGAAGAATGTTTTCCCCTGTGTAATATCGACCTGTTCTCTAGAGATGGCAGCATTGCCTACAGCTGCCAGCCAATTCAATTCAGTGCTAATATCACATAATTGGCTTTCTATTTCTATTCTGATTCTCGCACTTGCAGGATCTTTTACTGTCTGTTAAAGAACCTGATTCGGGATGCTCTGCTTTGCAAGTCCATCTGCTTGATTTAAATCTGTAAATACATCTGGAAAGGTATACAAAGATGCAGGCGTAGATTACTATATTTCTACATACTAAAGGCTTCCTGGCATACTGAAACTTAACAAAGGTCAACAAAAGGTTTATTGCACCACTTAAGTCTTATTTAAGACTTCAAAACAGGGTTCTGTGTGTTGCTTAGGTGGACTAGTTAACCTACTCCTTCCTGTAAGGTGATAGAGCTGCGTCAGTTGTTGGTTTCAGGGCTGGGGTTTTTAAAAGAGACAAGATACCCCTGTTGTTGGTTTCAGGCCTCGATGAAAATTTTCAAAAATTCTTTTTGGATGAAAAATTGGGTTTTCGACTAAGCAAAAATGGCCTTTCGCTCAAAAATTGTCAAATTTTTTGTTGGTTGGAAAACCTGAAAATGGTCTAGTTTTCAGCCAAATGCTGAAAACAGAAAAGTTTTGGACCAAAAACATTATAGTTTTAGATTTTTGACAAAGTCAAAATTTTCTAGAGTGGAAACATTTTTTTTGACCAACTCTTAAAAAATTCCAATCTACAGATGAGATTTTTAGCTGGTATAAAAGGAGTTGATTTTCAGTAGAGCTAGGCAATAGATAGTTAATAGAGCTATGCAGAGTTTTCTACTCTGTCACTTTAATTACCCCTGACATCTGCTTTTCTCGCCTACCTGCTGTGCAGAAGGCAGAACTTTGCCCCCATCATGTACTAATACCATCTAAGTAATGTCTTTTCAATATAGACTTTATATTTTTGGTGTTACAATGATCTATTGTGAACTTGAACGTGGGGGACTATTGTGCTTTACAATGTCTTTGAAAGCTAGTCACTTGAATGGCCCCAGCCTAAATTTGTATGATGCTGATATAATAGCACAGTGACAAGCACAGAAAACCGAGCCACTGCTAGTAGTAGGGCTGAGTGAGAACAGGAATTTCCAACTCAAAGAAAATGCTGATAATTCAATATTTATTGTCCTGAATCGGGATGAAAAGTTATTACTGAAATTTTTCATGTACCAAAGTATTCTGAAAAATGTTGATTCAGAAATGACTAAGCATTTCTTTTCAACATTGAAAAAAACAATGAAATATTTCAGTGTGCCCAAATTGAAATTATTTATTTTGGTTTGTTGAACTGACCCAAAATGTTTCGTTTAGAATAAATTCAAAATTAAATTCCATTTCCTTATGGTGCCACATTGCCTCATGGGAGTTTTAGATTGGGAGCCTGAACCTTCCATTTGAGCCAGGGTCCCTGGCTGAACTACATCTCCCATAATGCATCTGCAATCATTGTGTCTCTTTTGATGCACCACACAGCTTGGTCATAGGGGAGTCCATATTGTCCATAGCAGAGAATGGGGGTTCAAAGTACAACGATTAGGCAACGCAGCATAACAGGAAAAAAGAAGTTTAATGTTGAACTGACTCAAAATATTCGACAAACTGAAATTTTCTGATTTGGATGGATGGAAAATAAAAAAAAAAAAAATCAGCAAAATGGAAATGTTCCCATGGAAAATTCAGTTTTGCAGAAACTACATTCTTTATCCATGTCATTTTGATAGAAAAATCTGACCAGCTCTAATCAAGAGGTAGTTTTGATATGTTGATAAGATGGTTATGGGAGTGTTTGTACATATTAATGGCTTAATGCTGCAAGGTACTGAGTGTTTGCTATTCTCTGTACACTCCACACCCACTGAAACTGCTTGAAAATTCTCAGCTCACCACAGAATTGACTCCTAAAATTATTTTTTTAAATGAAAGATACAGGGTGTGACTCTCATTTACCCGAAGAGCCCTTTACACCACTCTATCACTGCACAGGAGTCTTAAAGTGAGCATCCCATATATTAAAATGACATGTCACATCAAATCTGGCTCAGCCTTTAGGTTTTGTACAAATGAATTTTTATAAAAGATAAGGCTATACAAACGTTTCAAGAACATTTGTTTTTAAACATCAATAAATATGGTTTCTATGTTACGGTTAGAGGGACCCAAGTGTAAAGAAGAATCTGGTGTATGAAGTGAAACCAGCTATAACAAAAATGAAACTAACTTTCAAAAATAGAGAGTCTATTTTTATTGTCCAAGATCACTGAAATGCAAAAAATAAGCAGCATGAATGGCGAAGAGTTAATTCAGTGATTAACATTTTATCAGATTAAATAATTTCAGGATTGGTAGCATGGGAATTACAGAACAGTTTTTACAGTGTCCCTTTAAACCATATAAAATAAAAGTTTTTTAATACAGCATATAATTAGCCTGTTGAACTCACTGCTGAAGATCATTGTGGCAAAAAAAGAAAAAGAAATATCAAAAAGAGATCTGAAAAAAGTGCCTCTTCATTCATTCTAAGGAGGCTAAAAATGACAAGTGGCCTGATTTCTATGAGTGTTGAACAACTGCATCTTCCACAAAAATCAGTGAGAGCTCAGCCTCTTTGAAATTCAGGCCAAAGGACTATCAGTCCTCATGCTTCAGAGCACACATTGATCATCACTGGCTGGGATCAGGCAGAAGCTGTAATGTATAATACTGTCCTGGTAGGTACATTAGGGAGATATTTTATTCCTCTAAAGACATGTGGCTGATATTGATGTTGATGAAGAACACTGGACTGGATGGACTACTGTTCTGGCTCAGTATGGAGAGACCTATGTTCCTGTTTCTACTCTTCTTTGTAGATGCATTCAGTACATAAAGGACCTCAGAAACTTTGCATTGACAACAAATCAATATTTCAGAAAGGTTTCTGATGCATGCTTTTCTGTTTGAAGCCACTTATCAAAAGGCAGTCCAGTGAAGCCTTCAAAAAGAGATTCCAATAATAACTCCTAGGCATGGTTTCCACACCCCAGTGCATCTGCTATGAAATGCTTACTCTGCGGATATTATGATTAAAACCTGCTTCCATCGAGTGGTGAAAGCATGTCTGTGGCTTGTTACAGCTCTCTCATTCAGAATGACTTCCATCAGCTGAATGATCACTGCTTGACTTGGAAAGGTCAGAGGAGAAAAACATAAATCAGAAATCAATCCCAGTCTATGGGCAATTTGGATTAGAAAGACATGCGCTAAACTCCTACAGCATGAAGCTATAGTGTGAAATGAAGAGGCCAAACTGCTTTATAATGTTGAAAAGTTGACTTGGATAAGACCAAAGAAGATGCTTAATGTATGTCAAGAGGGCAATACAACACCATGCAGTAGAGAGGGGGACTAGAAACGATCACTCATCTGACCTTGCATTTTTCAGGACTATTCACTATACAGAACCTTGTGCTTCAGGGCACATGCCAACCTCTGACTCTAGGAGCCTAGGACAAGCTTGTCTTGAAGGAAGATTACTTCATAACTGCCTTCTGTAGCGTTTCTTGTACTTCCTCTGAAGAAGCTGGTGTTGGCCATTGTTGATGACAGGATCTTGGACTAGATGAACCAACTCTCTATTCCAGCAATGTCTTTCTTCCTATACATCATTCCCACTGGTGTCTCACCCAACCTACCATTGACTATCTGCAGTTATGGTGCCACAATCACCGCCACTGGGAGTATATTCCACTTCCCAGTTGTTATTATTGTTAAGAATATTTTTCCTATTATCTAATCGCAGATTTCCTTCCTTCGTTTCAGGTCATTTATTTTTTCCTCACCATCTGCTGACACTATAAATAATTTCTTTCCATTATGTTACAGGTATCCCTTTGTTGGATGGATATCTTACCTACTGTGGCGAGGGCGACTTGTTCAGCCCTTTCGTGGGTACTGTGCCCTCTTCGGCTACAACTATGATGTGCCTGGGTGGGAGCAGGGGGGGGCCCGGTCCCACCCCCTGCCCTGGGCCCCGACCCAGGGACCCTGTGTGGAGTAGTCTTCAAACTGCCCAGTCCGTGACTTACTCCCTTCCCTGGGTCGCCTGTCCTTGGCCCCACTGCTCATAGTCTGCTTCCTGGAACTGCATGGGGAAGGGTTCTCCCTCAGGCCTGTGCTCTGGGTCCCTGGCCGTAGCCAGACAGGTACCCCATCTTATCTCTGGTACCTTGGGGGTTGTAGTATGTGGCAGTGATTGCTCCAAGTCCTGTAGCAGCTCTCCTCCCCTCCGCTCTGCTTCCTCTCCTAACTCCCTTCCAGCTGCCCCCGTCTGCCTGACAGGGAGGCTTTTAACTGCTGGGGCAAGCTCCTTGATTGGCCTCAGCTGGCCTAATTGGCCTAATTGCCCCGGAGTAGCCCCAGCTGGATCACCCAGGGAACAGGGATTTGTTAATTCTGGGGCTAATATAGATCCCCTCTACTACTCTCCTGTAGCCATCAGGTCTGGCCCTGTCACACTACTCATAGTCCTGAAGGGATTCAAATAGATGCCAGGATTCAGAATTTCATGATCCAGTGACACAAGATTTCACAAACTTTTCTACAGTAAATTTCATCCACAGTCCTTAAACATGTGTTGTTTGGAAAGCTAACTGTATATACAGCAGAGGTACTATTTATTTTCTGTGACACTGGCCGCTCTCTCTTGCTGAACAGTTGTTAACCTAGTACTAAGCAACATCTAGCATCACTAAATCATAGTAATTGAATGAGCATAGAAACTGCCTGAGATGAATCCAGATCTTCCCGAGTTGTCTGAGTGAATAGAGCAGTAATGGGGATGTCATTCCAGGTTTTATCCCCCGTTAAATCTGTCTTAATGCCAGTTTAAAACTTGACTGTATAGAGGGAAAGAAGCAAACTGGTTATTTTATTTGCCTGTTATGATGCTCGAAAGGCTGGTCATGGACACAGAAAAAAAACAGTGGAAGCTACTCCATAATCCTTTTTACATTAGGGTGCACGAGGCTTATGCACTATTTAAGTCCACATAAGCCTTGTTTTGAGGGCTTAAGTAGTGATATGTCTTGGTCTGCATGGGACTGAATTTCACTCTTAGTACATACTGCAAACCTCTGTGCACTACAGTAGTTTTTCTGCACTGCCAGTCTTTCAGGGGAGGAAGAAGCATAAATCTACAGGGGGCCAAAGCCCGGGCATGCTTCCTGGAACGGATCAGCTGGCCACATGTCCTACCCACACCTACACCCAGCACTCGCTGGACGAAAGCAAGGGATGGGGTTGCAGTTTCTGAGGCACATGCTGAGCCCTACTTTGCTTCAGAGAACTTTCCTCAAAGTAAATTGGCTCAGGCTTTAACCCAGTAACAGTATTAAAGCAGAATATCCTCAGCAGGTAGAGGGGTAAACAGAAAGCATGTATTTACCTTGGTTTGGAATGTACAATATACATGGGTTAGAAACGGGTGTTCCCAAGCTAAGGAGAGGACTCGCCTTTCCACCATGGTACATTCCACATCATCGTCCATCAAAACCACATCCTTCTTCAGAGCCTTGACAGCGAAAAATTGATCTGTGTTCTTTAACTCGGCAAGGAAGACCTAGAATGGGAAAGGCCACCTCATATAAGACATGTATTCTCTCAAATCATGTTCAGAACTATTTAAAGAAGCGAGTTGAGAATAAGTGGCTCAACACCAGGGTTGATCAGACAACATAGTGTGGAAGGATGATCTAGTGGTTATGTCATTTGGCTTGGACTCATCCAGCCTGAGTTGAGGTTCTCACTCTGCCACAAACCTATGTGGCTTTGGGAAAGTCACCCAACCTACTCTACCCCAGTTTTCATTTGCAAAATGGGGATAACACTTTCCTACCTCATAGGGTGTTGTGGGGATAAATGACTGGGAGGTGCTAAGTTACTATGGTGATGGGGGCCATGTTCGTAGATGGAACGCTTCTGAAATGTGAAAACTTTGATGACAGAAACCAGTTTTATGCACATTTTCAGACATGATTTCCATTTTATGACCAACTCTGCTAACCATTATACTACTTTAAAAGACATATGGTGGAGTATTATTTTGTCAGCAATATATAAAATTGGAATGTTTGGGGCCAGATCCTCAGCTGGTATAAATCCGTGTACAAATGAGCTTTTACAAAAGATAAGGCTAACAGCATAGAAACATCTCAATAACATTTGTTTTAAACTACAGTAAATATGGTTTGTATCTTACTTAGTGTAAATAAGAATCTGGTGTATAAACAGCTGATGTCAGTGGAGCTTGACTGATTTGCACTAGCTAAGGATCTGGCTCTAATTGCAACGTTAGAATGCAGTATGCATAGATAGTTGCACTTCTACAGCATCTCTCGCCTGAGTATCTCAAAGCCTTAACAAATACTAATGAACTGAGTCTCAGAGAAATAGGCAAGCTTTATTATCCCTCTTTTACAGATGGGGAAATTGAGGCACTCAGAGGCAAAATGACTCGCCAGAATGAGGCCACCGAATGAGCCAGTAGCAGTGTTGGAAGTAGACTGACTGCTAAGCCCAGAGCTAATTACTAGACAACCATATGGCTTAGTGGACAGAGCACTTTACTGTGACTCAGAGGACTTGGCCTCACTTCCTGACTCTGTCATAAGTTTTCCAGGTGACCTCAGGAAAGTCACTTCCTTTCCCATGCCTCAGTTTCTCCACATGTAACATGGGGACACTGACATCCTTTATAAAGTGCTTGGAGATCTATGGATAAAATGCACTATATAAGAATTAGGTCTTACTATTAACACTCTTTCCTCTTAGTTAGATTTATGTCCCAGAATAATCAATGAGGCCCCCTCAATACTGTTTATTGAACCATAGATATGGAAAAGCACAGGGGATCTGCAACCCCCTTGCAAGTTTATTTCTTCTTTTGGTTTTTTCTTGTACATTTAACTTATCAGTGTGCCGTGTACATCCTCTCCCAAGTCATATGGGGAATAATCAGAAACATTAATGCTGAAGCTGTAATAACTCTTTCACAGTGCCCCTCCATGCTATGGAATATTCTTTAAGCAAGGGGCTCAAGGGATAGTAACCAGAGTGGAACTGCACTGCCTGAGAAGCAGGAAAGGGTAGGAGACAGTAGGATCGATGGAGAGGCAATGGGCTTCTACACAGATGGTCCTGTACCATCAAAATCCATACAGATCTCTGGAGATCAGCAGCATCTTCTCCAAAGGGAGACAAACCCCACCCCAACCAATGGAAGAATGTGGCGAGGAATGCTTTTGCAGAGGAAACTTTTCATATTTTCTGCTCTCCCAAGATTTTCTGTAGCAGGGCATGATTTGGCCCATCTGTACTAAGCTTGTTCAACTACGGAAAGCAAAATGGAAAAAATAAATCAGATGGTTCATTAATGACATAAGAAGTGGCCACAGCTTCAGTCCATAAAATCTATAAGAATGAGCCATAAACCAAGAGGCAGTTTCCATCTCTGATGTCTTTGGGCAAAACGCTATCTAATAAGTGCCCCCTCATTAGTTGCTCAATTGCAATGAAAAGTGGCGTCAGAATTGCCTCTCGAAGCTGCATTTACACCAGATGAGTTCATCCTGGCGACCATTATTACAGAGGATGTGTCTAGGAATGAATAATGATTAGCCACCCAATGTAAAGTGAGACAAATGAATCCACTGAAGGTAGAAGATTCATGTTTCAGATCTGAGGCACAGATTCCGTCACTGGTTTACATGGGTGGAGCGCCACTGACTTCAGATCTGGCCCCAGACTTCTCAGGGATGGACTATAGTTGAATGCAGCCTGAGCAAGGGACAGAGCATAGCTGCAATGGCCCAAGAACAGAGGGGTTCACAATCTGGTCCCTGTTTCCTCTTTGCCCTGGAGGAGGAAGTGATTTACTGCAGTTCTTTTTCTGGTGCAGCTTACTTCCTTCTCTGAGCTAACTCAGCTGTGCTGGCTGATAGCAGAACCACGACTTCACCCAGTCCATTCTCCTGCCCACCTGCTCCCCACCCACCTGTGTAAAAGGGGAAGTACATAAGAACAGCCATACTGGGTCAGATCTATGGTCCATCTAGTCCAGTATCCTGTCTTCTGACAGTTTCCAATGACAGATGCTTCAGAGGGAATGGACAAAACAGGTAAGCACCAAGTGATCCAACCTGTCAGCCATTCCCAGCCTCTGGCAAACAGCGATTCTTGCCGTTCTAGCTAATAGCCATTGATGGATCTAACCTGCTTGAACTTATATAGTTCCTTTTTTAACACTTTTATAGTTTTGGTCTTCACAATATCCTCTGGCAAGGAGTTCCTCAGGTTGCCTCTGTGCTGTGTGAAGAAATACTTCCTTTTGTTTGTTTTAAACCAGCTGCCTATTAATTTCATTTGGTGACTCCTAGTTCTTGTGTTATGAGAAGCAGTAAATAACACTTCCTTATTTACTTTCTCCACATCAGTCATGATTTTGTAGACCTCTATCATATCCCCCCTTAGTCTTCTCTTTTCCAACCTGAAAAGTCCCAGTCTTATTAATCTTTCCCCATATGGAAGCTTTTCCATACCCCTAGTCATTTTTAATGCCCTTTTCTGTACCTTTTACAATTCTGATATATCTTTTTTGAGTGGGTTCATCAGATCTGCACGCAGTATTCAAGACGTGGGTATTCGATTGATTTAAAAAGAGTCAATATGATATTTACTGTCTTATTATCTATCCCTTTCCTAATGATTCCTAACATTCTGCTAGCTTTTTTGACTGTCGCTGCACGTTGAGTGGATGTTTTCAGAAACCTATCCACAATGACTCCAAAGTCTCTTTCTTGAATGGTAACAGCTAATTTAGACCCCATCATTTTATAGGTATAGCTGGGATTATTTTTTCCAATGTGTATTACTTTGCATTTATCAACATTGAATTTCATCTGCCATTGTTGCCCAGTCTCCCAGTTCTGTGAGATCCCTTTGCAACTGTTTGCAGTCTGCTTTGGACTTAACTATCTTGAGTAGTTTTTTATCATCTGCAAATTTTGCCAACTCACTGTTTACCCCATTTTCTAGATAATTTATGAATATGTTGTACAGTACTGGTCCTAGTACAGACCCCTAGGAACACCACTATTTACCTCTCTCCATTCTGAAGACTGACCACTTATTCCTACCCTTTGTTTCCGATCTTTTAACCAATTACTGATCCAGGAGAGGACCTTCCTTCTTATCCCAATGCAGCTTACTTTGCTTAAGAGCCTTTGGTAATGGACCTTGCCAAAGGCTTTCTTAAAATCTAAGTACACTATATCCACTGGATCACTCTTGTCCACATGCTTGTTGACCCCCTCAAAGAATTCTAGTAAATTGGCGTGGCATGATTTTCCCTTACAAAAACAATGTTGACTCTTCTACAACAAATTGTGTGTGTTTATGTGTCTGATAATTCTGTTCTTTATTATAATTTCAACCAATCTGCCTGTTACTGAAGTTAAGCTTACCAGCCTGTAATTACCAGGATCACCTCTGGAGCTTTTTTTTGAAAATTGGCATCACATTTGTTATCCTCTAGTCACCTGGAATATAAGCTGATTTAAATGATATGTTACATACCACAATTAGTAGTTCTGCAGTTTCACATTTGAGTTCCTTCAGAACTCTTGGGGGAATACCATCTGGTCTTGGTGACTTATTATTGTTTAATTAATCAGTTTGTTCCAAAACCTCCATTAATGCCACCTCAATTTGGGACAGTTCCTCAGATTTATCACCTTTAAAGAATGGCTCCGGTTTTGGAATCTCCCTCACATCCGCAGCTATGCAGAGCAATGCAAAGAATTCATTTAGTTTCTCCGCAATAGCCTTATCTTCTTTGAGTGCTCCTCTAGTATCTCGATCGTCCAGTGCCCCCACTGATTGTTTAGCAGGCTTCCTGCTTCTGACGTACATAATATTATTTTTGCTTTACTTTTTGAGTCGTCATCTAGCTGTTCTTCAAATTCCTTTTTAGCCTTCCTAATTATATTTGTCCAGTTCACTTGCCAGAGTTTATGCTCCTTTCTAGTTTCTTCAATAGGATTTAACTTTTACTTTTTAAAGGACGCCTTTTTGCTTCTAACTACTTCTTTTACGTTGTTGCCTGGCAGCTACTTTTCCCCCCTGCACAGGCTATGGTGATGTGGTTAGCCGGTGCAGGGGAGTAAGAGGAATCTTGTGTCATATTTATTCTCCTGTGCAGAGGTGGAGCTGGGTTCATAACTGAGCCTTAGGAGAATTAGGTTTCTATTAAATGCAACAATTGGTAACCCTTGGCGATGATTAAATCTTGTTTATTATTAAGCAAGTTCAGGTCAGTGTTTTTGCTGAGGTTTGAAAACACAGAGTCGTGCCTTCTGATCCTGGCAATGCAACATCCACTTTGGTATTGGAAAGCTGTTTATATTCTCCAGCAGTGCACTGCATGGATTTGCTTAGCACAGGGAACCCCTTCTCACTTACCTTGCCAAAGCTTCCCTTTCCCAACATTTTGTGTAAGACAAAATCATCAATTGTTAATTTCAGCTCGTCGGGCTGCTCGTCTTTCCCTGGTTCTGATTCTATTAGAGACTCTGGGCTTGTCACATCTTCCACTGGTGTCTCCCAGGAGATTCCCTGTGGCTCTGAAATGAACACCAAAGCACTAAAATAAACACCGAAAAACAAAACAAAAAAAGTCTCCATCCTAGTTTTACATTTTTCAAAGGCACCCAGTTCTGATTAAAATTAATGGAAATCAGGAGTCCACATTCACTAGATGGATTTAAAAATTTCAGGCATTGTATCTTAATCTCCTTCCACTTATATCAGTTTTTACACTGCTGTAACTCCACTGACTTCAGTGGAATGACTCCCAATTTACAGGCATATAAATGAGAGGAAAATGACACCCTTTAACTGTAATATTGCTTTCAAAGACGAAGAACATCTCCCAAAACCTTAGATTATGTGCAGCTTTTACTTGACAATCCTTCTTGCTGGCTGTCCCACCGTGCCTTGACATTTTACCCTTGGGCCTCTTCAAATCAATTGCCAAAGCTGCTGTGTGAAACGGATGAGACACTGTTTATACTTCATGCTCCTATCCCAGCAGTTTAGATCAGGTTGGCTGCCTTTGCTGTCAGTTCCTGGAGTAGAACTTTCAAGAGTTTTCTTGGTATTCTATTTATTTAGATTTATAAAAACCTGAATAGGAATCTATTCCTTACTGAATCTATCCCATAAACTCAAATACACAGTACAATATAAAGGATTGCTCATCCCACCTTGATGGATAAAATAAATATCCACCGGGGAAGAGATGGTCCCATAGGTAACCAGGTTCCAAACTATTTAAAGCTTTATAAAACCAAAACTAGGAATTCCACCTAGAAACTTACTGCAAGACACTGCAAATGTAATCGACTGGTCAAGATATGTTAGACGTCCTCCTCTTTGGCCAATTCACAAAGGATGCAAATCTGGCACTTTAAAGTCACAGAATCACAGAAATGTCAGGCTGGAAGGGACCTTGAGAGGTCACCCAGTCCAGCCCCGTGCGCTGAGGCAGGACCAAATATACCTAGACCATCCCTGATAGGTATTTGTCCTACACGTTCTTAAAAACCTGCCATGATGGGGATTCCACAACCTCCATTGGTAACTTATTCCAGCACTTAACTATCCTTAAAGTTAGAAAGTGTTTCCTAATATCAAACCTAAATTTCCCTTGCTGCAAACTAAGCCAATTACTTCTTGTTCTACTCTGAGTAGACATGGAGAAGAATTGATTACTGCTCTCTTCCTTTCACTTATTACTCAAGATGTAGAGATTCATGCTTCTGGTGCGAGAGGCCTCTGGTGTTGACCAAGGTGGTAATCATAACAAAGACTCCAGAGCATTGGTATGATGTGCTTCTGATGGGCAACTCTGCTTTAATAAGTGGGCTGCAGTATTCTGCATGAGTGGTCATCATGTGTAGCCCTCATGAGGAGCAATGGGATCTTGAGGTGACAAGGGTATGGATAATTATGGCAAGGTGTAGTCTATAGGACTAGCCTGCTTGCTTGCATATATATATATATCTTTCCTTATAGATTTAAGTATTGTTGTCTTATTATAATAAAATCATAGATTCATATTAAAGTATTATAGATGTAATGCAGGGTACCTTACAGGCCATACCCTGTATGAAAGCTAAAGCAGTTAGCATACATATGTTTGTGAGCTTTGGCCCAGGTAAATAATGATGAGTTAAACTTTAACTGTTAAAGGATAAGACATATACAGTTATAACCCTTACCCTAGATAAATCAGGAGGCATCAAAACGGGGGGGAGGGGGGGGGGGAGGAGACTGTCACAGGTTATGCCCCGAGTAAACTTCACAGATACACCACAGAACCCACAAAAGGGCCAGAAATAACAAAGGTGAGATAAACAAACTGTCTGGAACCATCTGGAAAGGATGTGGATATGTCTTTAATACACATGAACCTGCCAGCCTATAGAATAAGTGTACACTAATAATTTGGGGGTGAAGAATCCAAATTTGGATTTAGAAGGAGGACGGATCCCTATTGCTCTGGGTATGAGAAGGGGCAAATCATGTTAATTTGGGTTAATCATCATCTACTCCATCTTGAAGCTTCTTTTAGTTAGTGTTAAGATTTTGTTCTTCATTTATACATATAGTATTGTTTGTAGTGTTAGTCTTAGCCTTATAGCTCTTAGCCCTCGAACACTGCCTAGCTCTCCACCCCTCTACCCAAGAGTTGAGGAACCAGACATCTCTCTCAACCAGGTCATCAGGGAAGGGTGTGAGTATATGAATCCAAAACATACCATAGATATATATATATCACACGAGTCTCTAAAATAAGACTGTATTATCCATTATCCATTTGATTATTCATTTTCTTCTAATCAGTCATTTGTCTATCATTTTACGTTATCTTAATAAAAGCTTATAAAATTAGACAGATTTGGCTATCACTGTGAACCTTCCTGTTGTGCACCCCGGGGTCCCT
Organism: Emydura macquarii macquarii; assembly: GCF_026122565.2. Classification (NCBI taxonomy): domain Eukaryota; kingdom Metazoa; phylum Chordata; order Testudines; family Chelidae; genus Emydura; species Emydura macquarii. The sequence continues at coordinate 4,046,415 of NW_027133607.1, read as the reverse complement.
ATAAAACTCTTCTGGAGCCTGATTCTGGGACAAGAACCTCATTATCGTCCGATCAGATGAATTGGCGAGCCTATAACCCCATTCAAATTACTAAAACACCCAAAATCAGGCTGCCAAGGTTGGAAAGGAAAGGCTTCTCATTGTTCCACTTGAATCCGAGCTGGGAGCCCCGCCAAGACTTTATTTAAGCTTTGATTTCATTTTGCTTTTGCTTCTAACAAATGTATTTTAAAGCTTGCAGGAGCGGTGGTTTCTGTGCTACCCATTGCATGAGCTGTATTTCATATGCTGTGTTACAGCCCTTGGACACCACGGTAATAATAGGCACTATGGTTCAAAGGTGGGATTTTCCAACTGGTCAATGTGCAATGAAAGTTATTGAGATTTATGCACTGAATTCGCATTGGGCAAATTCCCAGCTCAAAGGCTAGCAAATGATGTGCAAGAGTGGTCAACTGGGGAGGGGAACAGAATCCTCCTTCCAGGTCACTGCACTCCAGCATTAGCCCAGATCCACAAGCCCACACTCTTACCCTCCTCTGGTACCCTGCCTTGCCCACCTAAACCTTCTCCACGGTGACATAGAGCATGTGGTCATGGAACGGTGCTTCACACTAGGAAAGACAAGGATAGCCTCCTTGTATGGCTTCCTGTTGGTCATTTCCACATGCAGTTCTTTCACATCCAGGTGCACATTAGTACTCCTAATTAGCATGTATGCACCCTGATTTCAATTACCCAATAACAATGATACTTGAATTTGCTATACATAGCATATGCTGCAGTACTTAAATCTACTGGGTAACTCAACCATTTTATTATTGGATTCTCAGCTGGTGTAAATCAGAGTCACTCCGTTCACTTCAATGGAGCTACAGTGATTTACACCAGCTAAGAAGCTGGGTCAACGTATTCTGACTTCTTTTGAATTTTAAATCTTCATTGCTAATAATGAAAGGAATATTGTGGTTCACAGGGGGAGGTAATTTCCAAAAAAAGGGAGATGAAAGATCCCATTTAAACCCACATTTTGGTGTTTAGGTCAGCTCTTGGGTGGATAAGGTGGAGATTTTCCATTGATTCTCAATGGGAATGATGGCATGTCTACATGGGGACATCCAGGAAAATTAATTCGAATTAACTAAAGGTGTGAATTGGAAGTGCACTTTGGAAGTGAATTAAGCCAAACCAAATTAAGACCATTTTAGTTCTAAATAATACCATCCATGCAAGCATTTAATGTGGTTTAACCACTTTAAAATTAATTTGGAGTCATCTTCCTGAGTGTCCCTGTGTAGACAAGCTCTACAGCACCTAATTACCATTTGTGTCTTTGAAATATTTCCCTTCAAAATGGTCATTTTTTGTACAAGTGCAGATTTTATTAAATGTGTGATTTGGCCATCCTATCAAGGTGGGCCACATTAACAAAAGAAGCTCACAGCATCAATGGTCATTACTTGCGGGGATGTTCACAAAACTATGTACAAATAAAATTCAAGAGAGGAGAGAAAAGAGTAAAGTGAAACAAGCCTTGAAAACACAATTAATTAAGCCAATTCTTTGAATAAGTCCACATGTCACCAGCAGAGTGTAGCTTGCCAACAGCACGGCAGTATGCACAGGTAAGATGAACACAACACATAAACACTTGCATGAGATTAACCTTTCTCTGATCAGCATAATTAGTGCAGCACAGAGAAAATAATAAAATCAGGATACGATTTTCAGTGGTGACCAGCGAGTACAAATTAAACAGCAGGCTACGTTTCTCCTTGAGGTTCTGATGAATATGGTTGTGGGTGGGGAAAGTGATGTGTTGGGGTACCTGACTTAGAGGAGGATTTGGAGAAGATTTTATCAGCTGTGCGGGTGGTGCTTTGTGGCTCATGTCACTGGAGGACAGAATTGGATGGGTTAGAGGCACTTGTCTATGGAGAGGTAGAAGGGAACTGCACTGCACTGGGTGGCGTGACTGGGAATAGTTTTGGGGTAGATATGACAGAGTGTGGATGAGAGGGGTATGTTTTGATAGAGGCGTGACTCCAGAAGCAACAGCGGTTGCTTTGTACTGACTAACGAACCCATCACCTTGAGTGAGTTATTTTGTGAAAACTACACTATTTGGAGCATCCACTGGAATTGTTGCTGACTAGATGGAAGCCATAAATCACATCTGTGTTATGATGTCAGAATCATGACATCATGTAGGGCTTGGAAGGAACATCTTGTAAGTGTAAGCCACAGCCACTTGGTGTGGCTCTCTGTCCTCCTCTGGTGGTGGCTAGACCTTGGCTAAGAGAGTTGGGTCTTTCAGCTCAGGTAATAGAGGCTCATATATGGAGTTCACAGGTGTGATCCCTGTTGTTAACAACCCATCCAGAGGCATAGCATTACAGGTGGTGGCCCATACATGGAATCACCTCTGAGGCTTAGGAAGTCCTTCCTTGGCCAGGGCAAGATGTAAGCCACCACCAGAGGGAGATACAGGGCAACCCACAGAGAGGGCATGGCTTGCATAAGTAACAGATAGAGCATCTATTCCCCTGTACTATGAATTGACTAAGTTAATTATGATCATTGTCTCCAGCTAACAGTTTAAATAACTGGCACCATCCATACGCAAAATTGGAGAGCTACCTCTTTTCCCAGTAGCAGGTGCTGGCACAGACTGAAGCAGAGTTACTTCTTTCATAGGAACCGGAAGGCCGATTTCAACAGGTCCTTCTCGGAAGATCTGTTCGGTGTCACGCACACAGCGAGCCTGGGTCACAAGCAAAAAGGAGCGATGTTTTGGCTGAAAATGCCTATGAGCACAGGTATTTTATTACACCCGCCATAACCCCACAAGTATAATTACTGAAAAAGAAGGAGGTTGCTACTAACTAAAGTCATCGATGGAATGCATTGGGAGTCTTTGTTTCTTTAAAGCAAGACATTGTGGAAGAGCCTGATTCTATGTGGTGTTATGTACAGGAATGCCTAGAGGCCCCAATCAAGATTTAGGTCCCATTGTGCCAGATACTGTACACGCACACTGCAAGAGATAGCCCCTGCCCTGACGAGTTTACAATCTACATAGACAAGACAGAGTGGTAGGGGAAACAGAGGGTGAAATGATTAGCCCCAGCTCACACAGCGGGTCAGTAGACTAGCACCCAGGTGTCTTGAATGCCACACCAGTGCCCTGTCCGCTAAACCACGCTGTGTCAGAACACGAGTTGTTGTACCTGTTGGGTGCTCTCTATCATTGCCAGTGCTTCGGCCATTAGTTTCTGGTTAACTCCACAAAGGTTTGCCACTTTTGTTTGGCACCTGTGATGGACGTTCATGCCACATGCTGAAAGGAAGACGTTTGTGAGGTGATCAGAGCACGGGGAGGTTTGCATTATAAACTGCATTTGCTCAACACGGGGCAGAGCACTTCCATTGGCCTGAGCCAAAGGCTGAGGGTGAAATTCACCCCCTGTGCAGCTCAATGTAGTTCAAGGCCTAGGCACCAGTTAAATGCTATTGGTCTTAAATGGTGCATAGTCACTGTGCTGGCCCAACCTGAAGAAGCCACAAGCTGGGGAGATGCATGGGGCCATTTTCCTCTTCAAGCCTTTAGAGCAGCTGTGGATCTACTCTTCAACCCCATGGATCATGCATACTTGTGCATCCCCCAAAATGGTCCGGCTGTAGGGAGGGGACGGTCGGGCTCTGCCCTCAGCACGTCCCCACACCCCCAACTCCTAAGGGACTCTTTGGATGAGTATCATAAACAGGATTTGGCCCTTAGACTGCAGCTGCTCAGGAGAGCGGCCCTGTAAAGACAGACCACATCTACCATGTGCAGAGCAGTGATAATATCAGTGAGCTGCGGGACTCACCGTCACACTTTAATCCTTGCCTCGCCAGGCCCCAAAGAAGCGTGCCGCAGTGCTCGCAGAACGTCGGGCTCTTGTAGTTGTAGACCTTAAACCGGTGAGGCATATCTATCTTAAACCTCTCCTTGTGGAACTGCAGGAAAAAGAAAAAAAAAACAGCAGTGAAAATACTGCCCACTCCACATCAGCGCTGAATTAAAAAAAATATTACTCATCATCCATATTATTCTATCTATCTTAGGGTATTATACCGCTGCCCATCTCTGTGGTCTTTGAGAGCCTAATTATTAGTTGGCAGGTTTTTTCCTAGGACTGGGCAAAAAAACTCTTGGGAATAAGCAAGATATTGTACATAGAAAACAGGGTAGGAAAAAAAGTGACATCCATGCCAGTGCTGCATCTTTGTTATTGGGTTTGACCAAAACCAGGAAATTGTCTATAGATTTTCAAAGCCGACTAAGGGATTTTGTCATAAAGCTCCCAACTTTGTCAATGGAAATCATGTGGCTAAACCCATTAGTAAGCTTTGAGAATAACAACCTAAAGTGTCTGAAGGGTGTAAACGCCATGGAGGGACCAGAACTGATTAGGGCAGTGGTTCTCAACCTTTCCAGACCACTGTACCCATTTCAGAAGTCTGATTTGTCCGGCGTGCCCCAAGTTTCACCTCCTTTAAAAACTCAGGCTTTGGCTTCATCTGGTTGGGCGCAGACTTCAGCTTTCTGCTTTGAGCCCCAGCGAGTCTAACACTGGCTCTGGTGACTCCATTAAAATGAACTCGCCACAGTTTAAAAGCCACTGATATAATATATAGAAGAGTATAAACAAGTCTTTGTCAGTATGAAATTTTTGTTTGTACTGATTTCGCTAGTGCTCTCCATGTAGCCTGTTGTAAAACTAGGCAAAGATCTAGATGAGTTCATGTACCTCCAGGAAGAATTCTGCGTACCCCCAGGGATACACGTACCCCTGGTTGAGAACCACTGGATTAGGGAATAGGGAATTGTGGGTATAAATAGGAGCTGTGGGATGAAATTAACTAAGAAAAATGTAGTCTTAATAGTAAGGGGGAATTGGCAGCTTACTTTTATTTCTGCACAGGGAAATGGGGAACGTTACCTGGGACAATGATGTGAAAAAGCAAGATACAAATATAATAAAGGGGAACTTGTCAAAATGCACATCTCCCATTAACAGTCTGCAACGTTTAGATAATAGATACACTCTTGAAATGGTAAAGTCATCGATTTTAAGGTCAGAAGGGACCAATATGATCATGGAGTCAGCAGGGTCAGATTAACCTTTAGTTGGCCTGGCGCCAAACATATTTGTGGGCCTCCATGGGTGAGGGACCAGCTGGGGGAAATGGGGCATGAGGGGTCGTGAGGGAGTTTGTATAGGAGTGGGGACTGAGGGGAGGACTTTTGTGTGGGGCTGGCGGCGGTGGGCCTCTATGGGACTGGGCTGGAAAGTCCCATGGAGCTGTGTGCGGGGTGTATACCGAGGGGGGCCAGTCTCTGTCTCTCTCTCTATGGGGCTAAGCTGAGATGGGGAGGCTTGCGGGGGCCGGGCTGGGTGGTCCCAGGGAGCCGTGTGTGAGGAGGCAGTTTTGCGGGAGCCAGACTGGGGGAGTGGGTCTCTGTGAGGGGGGTGGACTCTCTCTCCACAGAGCCAGGCTGGGGGCAGTGGATCTCGGGGTGGCTGGACTAGGGGGATTCCGGGGGAGCCGAGCTGGGGGGTCCCGGGAAACTGTGTATGGGGATCCCAGGGGGCTGATCTTTCTCTCTCTCTCTCTCCACAGGGCTGGCCAAGGCCCTGTCTATGCTGGAAGCAGTCAGGCTGAGCCTGGCCCTGCCTCCCGCCCGGCCTGGAGGAGACACCCACCACCAAGGTGCTGGGGCTGAAGCTGTGTCGTTATGGGCCCCTTCCGAGTGTGGGGGCCTGGTGCCATAGTAAACCCAGGCCTGCGAGTCTGATGTCCTGCATTATAAAGGCCAACGAACCTCACACAATAATATCTCCATTGTGCCCAGAACTTCTAGTTGAGATCTAGCATCTCTTCTAGGAAGACATCCACTCTGGAGTTAAATACTACAAATTGAGTTATTAAATTTGTGTGCATCACAAATAAGATATTGAGTGACTGATTAGGAATCTGCAAGCAAAGGACACAAATTCTGATCCATTACACCCACCCCACACCAGTAACTTCACTGGAGTTACTCCTGATTCACACCAGCATGAGAAAAGTCAGAATGAAATCCCTATGCTGAAATGTAGCACATACCATTGTTTCCCTGCTATTGACGGCTGATCCTGTACACTTAGCTATCACTTTATCGATACACTTCTTATGGATGGCAGCATTGCATTCTGAAAGAACAGATAAGTCACAGTATTAGGAAAAAAATGCCGTTTAAAAAACCGACTGAATAAATAATGATAGTAATATAAATAAAGCTTCTTACGCCTGCACTGATAGCCTTGTTTGTTAAGACCCCTGGAATAAACACAAAGCTGGTTAATTTTGAATTTTCAGAGAGCACCCAGAGAGCTAATGTCAGCAGCATTCATGCAATGAAAATTGAATAAAACAACATTGATTTTTATTAGTGCTTGTAGAGCTTTTCTAACCTAAGTATCTTTAGTCAGTTCAGCTATTAGTTAGCCTGTGGCCCTCACAGCATTTTTTGTGTGCAATTTACAACGGTTAATTTTGCATCAGTTAACGGCAAACTGGTTTTTTTTAGAAACATATGGGCATTTAGTCACTGAAGAAAAAAAGAAAAGATAGGTGTGAATTTTCACACTGGTGCACACGCAAATAGAATCACAACCACTGTGTGTCATATCCCTGAAATGAAACAGTAACGCTTACGTGAAGCAGACAAAGGGCCTGCTACCGTGACACTTACTGACACGAGTAGTCTTTATTCATTCAAACCGTTTCAATGGGCCAAATCCTGAGGACTTTTCTCAGTCTGCAGTCCTAAGGATCCGATCAGACTCCCATTAAAGTCAACAGAAAGATTCTCAGGCCCAGACCTTAAAGGTATTTCGGCACCTAACTCCCATTGATTTCAAAGAAGTTGAGAGGCTAAATACCTTTTAGGATTTGTGCCTGGCTGACTTATAGAGGAGCTAGATTGGGCCCCTGCTCCGGCAAACCCTCACTGAAAAGACTCATTGGAATCAAGTGTGCGAGTGAGGGTTCAGGGTTATAATGATGAGCAAACTCAGTGCTACAATAATGTTTCTTTGCTTATGTTTGGAGGAAAAGGCCCTCCTGAGATGATGATTAGTGACTACAGCAGACCTCTCTGTTGAATCCTACAGTGTGTAATAGAAGGGCCTGTGCTCTGATCCTCCAAGGAAGACTTGAAAGCAACCTAATTTGCACCAATTCTCATTCATTAGTAGCAACAGAGTGCTTATGGAAGGGCCGCTAGTTAATAGGACATGCAATGAGTTTTAGAATGGAGGGGGAAGCACTGAATTATTGTACGTACCAGACAAACTCATGACAGACAGAGCAGAATGTGGGTTGTGGGAAAAAGGTAGCAGTGAACTCGTGACATTTGACGTTGTGAATTTTGGCTTGCTTGATAGCTCCCCGGCGCTGATGTAGGGAGAAAAACCCCTCTGTCTCACAGTCAATCAACTCTTTAGCATCTGGGGAGAAAGGAGACATAAGATTTAATTCTGAAACTCAGTTATCATGTCTGTGTTTGTGTATATGCAGTCCTGACTCCCAGCCCTAAACTTTAGCCTCCTTTCTGTAACTATGCTGATAGAAGCAACTATGTGAGACCAAACTAGTCTAACATATATATTTACTATAAAACTTATAGGAGAATACACCTGAATCCTCAGGTTAGAAATGAAGCAGGCAGAGTGACCTTATCTGTTCCATTTAAGGCTTTCATTCCACCACATGAAAGCAGAAAAGGAAAGTCCTCCAATTAAGCAACTGATCTGTTTAAATACCAATTTGCTTCTTCGAAACTGCTGGTAGGGGATCCTTTCAGCATGACCTAGGAGAGGAAAATGCGGAGAGGGAAGGGGGGACAGCTGGTAAAATTCACAATGCTAATCAGAGCTGGGCAGAAAAACGTCATTCCGTTTCATGGCGGATTTTGATATTTCATTTCAGTTGGGAATGAAACCCAATTCTCATTGAAAAAGAAAAAGATCCCCAGCTCTGGGGCAGCCTGCTGGTGGGTCGTCCGGGAGCCATGGACCCTGTAAGCCCTGAGGTCCACAGCAGCTCATCAGACAGGCTGCCAAGAAGCCAGGTGGGTGAGCTGGCAGGAAATGCTGCCTAGGTTCCACTGGAACTTTGGTGAAATCAAACCACCTCTATAAAAATGTTTGATTTTGATGAACTGGCAAATTCGGATGACATACCATTGTGCTGGAATTTTCCCGACCAGCCCTGATGATAAAAGGGATCGAACTGCTTGCTACAGAGACAGTGTAGGCTTCCCTTATGTCGCATCACCAGCGTAAATCAGCCCTGACCTGGACAGCTGGTAGAGTACATCAAGGAGCAAGAGAACAGTTAAGTTTCCATGTCTGTGCAATCAATGTTCAGTCTTGCTAGGTATTGTTGACAGTTGAAGTCAATTGTGCTGGTGGAATCTGTCCACTAGGAAATGGACTGAGACCACTTACTTATTTTACCTGGGACCCCCGAGGTTTGGTTTCTACTGACTTGAACTAATACTGACCTGATGACTGAAGGCTGAGAATTCTAGTTTCTGAAGCCGATGCCCTGAGCCCTCCTAACTCACTTCCCTCCCATCTCTACCCATATTTTAAATACAGTGTGTCTGTTTTTCATATATGTTTACATTTAAATTGTAGCATCTTGTGTGATGCTATTTATTATTGGAAAAAGGCTATTTAATTCTGTGGCAAGCTACTTTACATGGAAATCACACAAAACTATGGCCCCATGCTTCTAAATACATGTTTCCAAAGGCGGGAATTGGCTTAAGATGTTGAATTACAAGACAATGGGAGCCAATGAATTGTTGCTAATGCTAATTCATAATATGCAGAGCATAGGAATTATTTAATGTATTGTTTCCAGCAAATAATTCCTTAAAAAAAAAAAAAGACATTGAACTTTTTCTGATCTCTACAGTCCTCAGCAGCAGCTTGTGTTAATACAGACAAGGTCTTGTCTTCTCCTCTTGTTGGCTTTTACAAACTAAGCAGGGTCTGGTTAGTATTTGGGTGGGAGATTTCCACAGAAACCTTAGGTTTTAAAGGAAGCAGTTTGTGTGGTTTGTGTGGTTCAGTCAGGCGCACACGTGCCTCAGAACTGAAGTAATGGCCCAGTATTAGGTTACAGTGCAGTATAGAGGTGCTGGCACTGGATTAGATGTAAAGGAGAGAATGTGACCAGAAAACACTGTCACTAATATCTCTTTGGGATGCTGTTCACTGATGGTACCTTGATCTAAAGTTTAAACCAAGATCTTAAGAGAAACAAAGAGTTAAAATACTAAGTGATGAAAGGTGTTGCATAAACAAGAGGAAGTATTTTAAGGCATGCTTTTAAAAACCCACCTGCTGCTCTTTCAGATGCAGTTTCTCTGCAGTTCAAAGTATAATCTGCAATACTGCTAAGATTTAGGGCTTCATCCAACTATGGGAGTTAGATCAGGGCCCTGGTGAATATTCATGAAGCTATTTAAAAAAATATAGATCTTTAAACTCTTGACATGAAATAACTTGTGCATAGGTGTAAGATTTTCAATGTACATAGAATTTGTGCCCTGAAAACTGTGGTTGGAATTATACAGAATTTGCCAGAAGATTATTTTTGCATATATCTTGTCATTCTACCATGCCAGTATTGATTTACTATATGCTGTGGACATGAAAAGATTCACAGTTAGCATGATTCTGCAAGTTTTGCAGAGGAACAAAGGCCAACCCTTGTAAATTATATAATCTGTCTAGATTCCATAGTGGACTGTACACCAATTCACCTAAGTATTCTACGGGAAGTAACCTGCACTGAAGTATTAATTCTGACATAGCTATGTGCAATAGTGAGATGCACTATACCACTAACTTCCCTAAAAGTTAGCCTCCGTGTGTGTTAAGACTTCTGTTTCAATGCTGACTTGATACAGTGTGATAGCAGCAGCTTTACTATCCTTTAAAGGAGTTGATGAGGAAAAGTAACAATGTGGACATGCTTCCTCATGAATTATTTTCAGTGTTTTATTGAGAGAGCTTTCTAAGTTCAGGTTACTACCTCCCCATCTAGACCTCCATCCTCTACCCACAAAGTCAATGGGAGTTTTGTCCTCAAGGTGACAATGTGTTTTACGTGGACATTAATGCACCTCGCCATCGCTTTATGTTGAGATTGTTCCAAACTAACATATTCTTAATATATACATTTTCCAGATAGGAGCTCTATATGGGGCCAATCCAAACTTTTGAAATCAATGGGCGTCTTTCCACTGACCTGGATGGTAGCTGGATCTGGAATTAGGTCCTTTTTTCCCCTGGTTCTACCCTAGTCTGCTTAAAGGAATGTATACGTAGGGCTGGCAATTAGAGAATCCACTTTTTTACTGGTAAAGCTAGCAAATTTGAATGCAAATAATTGAGAGATAGCAAACATGGACCCCCCCCCAATGCTATATAAATTGCTTTTTATAGTGGCGCCACATTGCAGTAATCTCCATACACGTCTATAGGTGAATCATCGATCCTGAAGTGAGCATTATTTTAACTGCTAGGTGTTTATCTGAAGATGACTCGTCTGCCCCACATAACCAGAAATTAAATCAATTAATCAATAAATAGTGTCACTTGCCACTCATTTCCAGGAAGTATCTTGCATTCATTAGCATTCTCCCTTGAGGTTTCAGTTCTAGCTGGTTGAGATAAGGTGAAAGAAACAAAAGTGCAGACGTTAGACAGCAAGACTACTCAACGGCAAGCACGTCAGAAGGCTTGAGCGAACTCAAAGGAAAAGTCTAGCAACAATATCAGTTGGCAAGACAAAAAATAATTTCCAACGTGGAGTTCAATAAATGACAATAAATGCTTGGTTTTGGTTTGTTCATTATTACACACGGTAACCACTGGAGAACAAAGTACACTGGAGAACAAAGTGTAGTTGAGTGCTGTAGGAGGAACGACAGACAGTTATGGTTATAAGATTATGCGGTTTCTCACCAGAGGCTTGGGAACAGCATGCTAGAACATAGATAAGTATGTACAAAATAATAAATAAGGCTCAAATTTTCCAAAGGAGCTTCGTATCCAGCAGCTTTCATCAAGAGAACGTATCATGCCCAGTGGCAGCTGCAGAGTGCAGAGCACTTTTGCAAAACTGGCCGTAAGTGACTAACTCCCATAGTCTTCCATGGGAGTTAGGTGCCTAACCGTCGATATTTTTGGTTTGCTGACTGAACCAAAAAAAAATGTTTTAAAACAATTGATTCAGGTTGACCCAAAATGAAAATTTCTGGCAATTCAAAAAAGTAAAAAATCCTCATAAATAAAGTTTTATTCGACCAACATGAAACGTTTCATTTTGGTTTTGAAGGAGTTGTACTTAAAAAAATAAAATAAAATTGAGACAAAATTTGAAACAAAAAAAGTCTTTTTGAATGAAAAATTGAAATATTTATTTTAGGAAAAATCAAAACAAAGTGTTTAGATGTTTTTCTGAATTTTTAGATTTTTTTCAAACAAAACAATTTGGCGAACTCAACACAAGTTCACGAAACATTTCGGTCGACTCACATCTGCAATTTTTGGCTGAAAATTTTTGCCCTGCTGTACTTCTTAGGCACTTTTGCAAATTCCACTGGGTGCCTATCTGCATCTTTAGGCCCTTAAATCCCTTTGTAAATCTGACCCTAGAAAGCTAGTGGGACTTTGGGATGTCTACATAGCAATGAGACACCGTGGCTGGCTCCGGGGCTGTTTCATTGCGTGTAGATGTCTAGGACCCTGCATGGTGGGAGGGTCCCAGAGTTTGGGCTCAAGCCAGAGCCCAGTAGTCTACACAGCAGTGAAACAGCCCCGCAATTTGAGCACAGGCCAGCAGCAGGTTTTCTTTTCTGTGTAGAGATACCCGTAGGCTCTTACAGGACTCTGCTTTTTAAAATAGGAGTTAGGTGCTTTTGAAAATTCTATCCTATGGTTAAATCTTATAATTTAGCCTGAAAACTGACAGAAAAAACTGCCTGAAGTTCAAGTAACTTAACATTTATCCAAATGTCATGCCACCATTAAGATCATGGCTATCACAAAAATACGATGGGCTAAACAAGTATTACCTACAACCTGCCTGCTGGGATTATCATGACGTGTCATTAATACTTAAAGCTTGTTTCATCATTGCTTGCTTTCAGATTTACACCCCTGATTTTTAATGGGGTTACATTGGTATAACCCTGAAGTAATGTGGGGTGAATCGGTCCACAGCTATTAGAGAGATTAAATTTTAAAGCATTTCTCTAGGGCACATAAAATAATTCACATGTAGTCACTCATTACTGTCTGCCCCCAAAAGATTCTCTAAGCAAAGCTATTATGTCTGCATGACTCATCTGAACCAGAATCTTTTTTAATATAAGGTATGCGTTTTAATAGAGTAGCGATAGTTAATATAAAAGCATTATGTTGCTCTTTTTGATGTTCATGGATTCTTTCCATCAAGTAATACCCAAGATGACTCAAGCTTTGCTCCTTGGACTGGAGACAATTTTTCTTGTCCTATCAGTTACATCTGTAATCTGGTGAGCACACGGTGCCTTCCTTTATTCCACAACAGTGATCTCTAACAAGCTGTAAGTGGGGATAAGAACCCAAAGCACTTACCCATATTTCTGTCTTCCCATTGCTTTTCTTGCACCTCTCGGCCAGGACGTTGAGTTCTACGGTGGTTTCTGAAACCATTTCTGCGCTTTTGTCCTTCACGACAATGTGCATGACCCTCCCCTTGTTGATATGGGCATCAAAGGTGCTGTTCCAAGGTGGGTACATGGTGGGCTTCTTTTGGACGTACACCTGGCCATTCTCTGTTAACAGAAAGATATTCAGACTTATTGGGATGTCCATCTGAGAGGATGGGACACAGTGGGCCTGATTCTCATTTATGTCAAGGCTACTATGCAACACTCTGGCAGTGAGAAGGGGCCTTGGAAATATTTGTAAATGTAATTGGTGCCCCCTTTATTCTGCCACACTGTTGTGAAGTGATTTAGTCTAAATAAGAATCAGGTGCATTAAAAATCAGTAGAATTATGCTGCTGTAAAACAGAAGCAAAGCAGTTATGAATTAGGCCTCAATTTTGTCTAGGTCAAGATTATTTTTCCACCAGTCCTGCCTCTAAAATTCTTTGTCTTCCATAAGGAAACCAAAACAAGTAAAGCAATTCCATAGCTATTCAGTCTGACCCCAAACACACAAACTGGTGGCTGGATCATTTCTGTGGAGGAAATGAGACTAGAGTTAGAGAACCTAAGCGGCTTCTGTGGGATAATAATGACTCTTTTCCCTCACAACTACTCCACCCAAGCCAGAAACACTGAAGAAAAGCAGCATAATGTGACATAGGAGACACATCTTAATAGGATGTGAGGTATCTTTGAGGTCTACCACAAGACTGTCCAGCCAATTCTAGTCATATTCCCCCCAGTCTCGCCAGACTGTTTGTCCCAATCCATTCCTTCCCCCACATCTGGCTTTCGTCCTCTCTGCATTTGAATCAGACAGTTTCCTCCACCATGGTGCCAGGAGAAGGGTACTTGAGCACGCAGGAGAGAGGCTCTCTGATTTCAGTTCATGTGCCCAAACCCATAAGGACCTGGAGCAGCTGGGAGAAGTCATCATGAGGAAAAAATGATCTCTTTACCCCCATTGTAACCATACAAATGAAAAGAACCTTACCCATCTTTCTTAGTATTATACTGTCAGTTTACACACCATGTACAGAACTTGGACTCTTTACTCAACGTGAGCTCTGTTTAAAAAATAACCAACCTTAACTTTTCAACTTATAAAAAGTTAATTTAATGGAATATGGAAATTAAACCATAGAGCATGTTTAAGTGCACTGTGGGATAATAATAACATTGCCCCTCTGCTGAGCATTAGGAGATGTCAGGACTCTCCAATTGGTTTCCCATTGAAGGAGAAATCAGTGGCGCAGAGCCTGGTTGTATGCTTAATGTAGCTAGCTTCTTTACATTATATACACGAATCCTTGAACAGAGGTGGGCACAAACGGCATGCAAAGAAAACCCCATTTTCTGAAATTTTCACCCAAAAAGCAATGCCTGGTTCCCAGGAAGCAACTCTGCACCAAGAATTGATTTGAGTTGGAGAAATAAAGGCAGAGAACAAACTCTCTTGCTGCTTGCAACAGCATCCGTTAAAAGCTACATCACAAAACTAACAATACAGCATTTCTTTAAAGACAGTCCACTGCTCACATGATATGTATAATGGTGCCATCTGGTAACTCCCACCATAACAACAATAATACATTCTATTTCTATAGCATCTTACTTCAGACAATCTTCAGATGCTTTACAAATATTAATAAAAATACTCTCAGGACTTCTTTATACGTCCCACAGGAGTAATAGAAATTACAGCACTGGACTAAGATTGAGGAGAACTGGGTTATGTTCCCAGGTTAACCATAGGCCTAATGAGTGATCTTGGGTAAGTCACGTCAGCTCTCTGTGCCTCAGTTTCCCCATCTGTGAAATGGGGATAATGATACTGACCTCCTTTGTAAAGTGTTTGAGATCTACTGTTGAAAAACACTATATAAGAGCTAGGTATGAATTATTATTATTACTATTATTATCTTCCTCCGTCTCCATCATCTTTAAATACTTGTGTGCATGTACACAAACTTGAACTAGTTCAGCTAAAGATATTTTGATAAACCAGTTTAGTGACATTGGTATGAGTTTCTGTTTAGACACGCTTCTTTTGGTTTAAGAGTAGTTCATTTTGATTTCTCTTAGTGCAGTTTTAAAAAATGGGTTGATCTGAAGTGAACCACTTTTAAACTGAATTATGTGAGTCTTCACACAAACTAGCACTCATTTAACTAAGTCGGTTTGCAAACTGATTTAAGGTAAACCACTGCAAGTTCTGTGTTCAGACCAGGCCTTGGAGAAGCAGCATTTTAAAGAAGCCTATGCTGTATTATACCAGATAAAAGAAGTCTCTTCTGCCTGCTTTTTCTCTAAGGGTCCAGAGTTGGTAGAGGCAAAGGAAAGAGACAGAGACTTACTGTTGATTGGTGATTGGGGGAAAACCAGCTGTCTGCCACCCGCTGCTGCTGGGAGGGAGGAGCAAGGATCAGAGGAGAGGGAAGAGAGAATGGCATGTATATGGATAGGTTTTTGTCTCCATTCTCTGTCTGGCTCACCCAGTGACAAGAGAAAGCTGCCTTTACTGCTCCTTTCCACCTCCCCCACCCAGAAGTAATGGCAAAGTCCCTCCCTCACCCCTAGAAGTCCACACCCTCCCTTCCCTTCCAGCAGCTGGACCATTAGAGGAAAAGGCAGAGTAGAGATGTCTTTTTCTGTACCTGGTGCTGCGTCCCAATGTGACCTCTGCTAGGATGCTGCCCCTCAGGTTCTTTGGTCTGTCCTGCTTGCATAGCACCACAGCAGTGACCCTCACCCCTGCCTTCAATAAGGAAGCTGAGACAAGGGCTGGGAAAAGAAATATACAATCTTGAAGGAAGGATCAGGGATCCAGTCCCAGCTCCCTATATATCAGAGTTTTATATGGTAAAGGACCAGATTGTGAACCCTTTACTCACACTGGCTTATTTACACTAGATACACTAGTCCTTGAACAGAGGTGGTCACAAATGGCATGTTGGCAAACCCCGCTTTCTGAAATCTCAGCCCAAACTATGATGTGTTGTTCCCTGGAGAAATTTTGCACCAAGTTGTTAGAGAAATAAAGGCAGAGAACAAATGCTCTTGCTGTATGCCACAGCTTCTGCAAAAAGACTCTGCACCACCAGACTAACAACACAGCATTTCCTCAACTGAATTGGGATGTCTTATATAAGTGTCTCCCAATATGAGTAGAAGTTGCACCATTGAGCCCAAAGTTCAGCTCTCTATGTGGACTTTCCCAAAGATCAAGGGAATTTGCATCTAGATTGGGCCTATCTCTACTAATAATGAGCCTCAAATATTCAGTAAGTGTGTGGTTGCTCACATTTTACTCGCACTTGAACACTGCATGTATGTAGATTTTTTGCAATTAATATACTTAGATAATTGTCTGTGGGCCTAATTCATCCCTGGTATAATTCCACTGGCTTCAATGAAGTTTCACGAGAGATGACTATGGTCCTGTAAGTCAAACAGCAGAGGCTTGCTTTAAGGCACAAAGCTCATAAATATGCATTCAATATCTTTTGATAAAAAGTTGCACAAAAAGAAAAGCAGCCGAGCGCAACATATGTCCAGATGTCACTGAGAACAAAAATATTGACAGGAAGAGCCATCACTTCCTCACTGTACCAGCTATGTAGCCACCAGACATAGATAAATCAATTTATCCAAGAGACACCATCATTTGTAAAATAAATATCGCAGTTTTTAGTGCCCTGGAAAATATATGGCTAAAATAAACAAACACTGGGATGAAAATGAATTGGCCAATGCATAAGGTAAAATTCTTTCTGATGTAACTTCACTCAAGTCAATAGAGTTATATCAGGGATTAATTTAGCCCCATGCTCCTGGAAGATGAAACAGCATCTGTCTTTCCTGCAGTGCAAAGCTTTCGCCTTGGCTGACAGTGTCTCTTGATCAGTAGGCCTGCATACTGAGTTCAAACACAGTGCAGAATCTCTCATGAGGCAAATGTCATCAAGACAGGTGTTAAAAGGACATGGATCCAGGTGGTCCATTCGGTCCAGAGCAGGTGTTAAAGGGCAGATTTTTTTATACACCAAAGGCACCTAGGATAGCTGAAAAGGTTTCTCTTCTGTAAAGAGCTGCAATAGCACTTCCAACCACTTGACTTTGATATTTAAGAATCGCCACATAGGCATGACCTTTGATTAAATACCGTGATTCCTTTGTTTAAAGCAAACAGTCCCAAAGCCTTGCCTAAAATTACGAAGTGCAGAAAAATCAGCTTTTGACAGACATGGCAGTGAAAGATGACACCCACACACATTGCAAAGTATTGAGCAGAATCTCCTACCAAATGGCTCCAACACAGAGGACCTGATCCAAAGTCCATGAAAATCAATGGGAGTTTTAATGGGCTTTGGATCAGACAGATGCATATCTGGGATGATGCTCTGTGACATACCGGGGTGAAATTCAGACCTGTGGGGGGCTGGGTCACCCCTGCCCTATAACATGGGGTGCCTTGCAATGCCTTGCTGCTGTAGCCTCCAATCTGTATGGCTCACAAACAGCCACCAGCATGTGGGTCACTCCCAGATGTGTTTGTGTAATGGCAACCTGGCAGACATATCCTGGCCATCACCAGCCTTAGTTATACTGCAGGGTGACCTCAACACACACCCAGTCCCGGATTTTCTCCCAGAACTGTATGTCTCGAACTGCCCAGCCCTCTCCTGGACAGTCCAAATATATTAAATCCAATATTCCTTTACCACAACAGCTTATTACTTTCCATAGAGTTACCCAGACACTTAAACACACTTGATTAGATAAAACATTAAAACAGGTTTATTAACTACAAAGAGATAGATTTTAAGCAAGCACAGGTAATGAGGCATGAGAGTGAGAAATGGCTACAAGCAAAATAAAGATAAAACACTTTTTAATGCCTAAGTTAACAAACCATATTAGATTCAAGCAAAGTTTCTCACCACATGCTTCTAGCAGTCTTCCTGAGCAAACTGTTCAGGTCAGGACTGCTTCCTCAAAGTCCACTGGCTGTTTTCCTTTGTCTTAGATGCGATGCCAGGGAGAGACAAGGGTGTCTTGGGGCATTTGCTCCTCCTTTTTATAGTTTTTTAGTCCCTCTTTTAAAAGCATTTCCAGCTGAGAACCAGGAGACAGGCTTTTCAAAGAGGGATCTTTTTTGTTTCCTATCCCAACATGTACATGCTTGAAGGGCCTGCACAAATTCACTCCTGCCTACATCTCTGATCTTGTCTCATCATGTCTTCTCTGGCCTCCTTTGCTCTGCCAGTGATGCTATCTATCCTGGATGCCCCTTTATTTCCTTCTCCCATTCTGCTAGGTCATAGGGCACCAGACCCCCACTGTCTTCTCCTTCTTCATTTCTCTCCTAAAGACCCATATCTTCTGCAAGGTTCAGAGGCACTAGTCAAATAGGAGATGCCCTAGAATTTTGGAAGAGAGGTTGTATAGGAAATATATAGATTGACATTTTTAAAAGGGCCTAAGGGAGTAACATGCCCAAATCCCACTGAAATGCAATGGGAATTGGAGCCCAGCTCCTCAAAGATATTTAAGAGCCTAACTCCCATTGAAATCAGTCGGAGTTAGTTGCCTAAATACCTTTAGGGATCTGGGCCTAACTCCATTAAATAAACACCTTCCATTATGTTGCCCAGTGCATTTTGCCTTATCTATGCCTATTTTTAGATTGCAAGCTCTTCTGGGCGGGGTGTCTGTAGCACTTCCCTGGTTACCCATGGCTGTGAGGCACCTGCTACCACCTGCTCTTAGCATGAGGAAGTCTTGTCTGTGCCTGCCAGGGTCAGCTCCCTAACCGCACTGGCCACAGGCAACACAAACATGCCCCTCTAGGCCGTTAGTGAAAGGCCCACTCAGGGCCAGACCAAATGGCGTCCCAGGTGAGGAGCATCTTCAGCACCTCCCCGCCCCTCTTCAAGTCTTAAAACACATGGACCCTTTCACAATTACACAATATAACAAGGCTCATAATATCACAGCTGGGATTTCTCATTTCACTTCACTTTGTTCTTATATCTCACTGACTGACTTCTCCTTCTCTACCCATGAAGGCCTAGCTGGCCACAGTCTAGATGTTTGAGGAAAATGTCATTCTCAGATAATTCTGGAAGGTTCTACAAGATTCTACAAAGGTCCAGAATGTTCTAGGAGGTTAGTGAAAAATGAATCCACATACGGGATACCTGAAACATTTTACTTCAAACATTCTATTTTCCCTTTTGCCGCTAACAACAAAAACAGCACCCCGAAGCCCATCGCCCCACAAGCCCAGCACCCCAGGCAGTCGCCTGAGTCATAAATACGGCCCTGGGTTCACTCCAGTCCTTGAGCTCTCTGAACACCCCCCTGCAGTACCCAGCCCCTGTTCCACTGGACACGCTCAGTGCTCACAGATCCGCTGCATCCAAAGGAACATTCAGATCATTGCGCCGTTTAATACACAGCACTTAGATATGTTTATAGTGAAATTAAGTGTAAGTTTATTTACCAGAGCGCAGAGATTCAAGTAACAGCAGTATTGGAAACAAATGGTTACATAAAAGTCAAATCACAACCTGCATTCTAGAACCTAGACTTAGTTAACAAGATACACTCATGCCTTGCAGAGCAATGTCCAAGTCCTGCCATCGTTTGTCAGCCAGGCAATCTTGGACCCCACTTTCAAATAACAAACATGTTGTCAGCTTGTCTCCTCCATGTGTGCTTCCTTGTATCCCTAAATATACCCTAGCAGCCCTTTGTCTTTAGTCAGAAACAGGATACACCCTGCTGTTGTTTTTTTCCTGTAGATTTTTCTTCCTTGTGGATTTCACAATCTTTCCACTGGTGTCTGGCTTGTGTGCAAATAAGCATCCATTTTAAGACATACAACACACATATGGCCAGATCCAGAGATGGGTGTCTGTTACTGCCTGCCTGACCGGAACATGCCCAAGGTTTGTCATCCCCTGGTGACCTGCCTTAACTCGCAGATCTTCAGAACATAATTTTCAGTATAGATCCATATCTTCTTCAGTATTATCTGTGTATGCATTTTGCAATGATTATGACGACCAGAAGGGTGCCGGCTCTTACTCAAGACTTCACATGCCACCCTTTGGTGAACAATTATGCACATATCTG
This sequence comes from Emydura macquarii macquarii, assembly GCF_026122565.2. Lineage (NCBI taxonomy): Eukaryota > Metazoa > Chordata > Testudines > Chelidae > Emydura > Emydura macquarii. The sequence goes on along the minus strand of NW_027133607.1, from coordinate 4,026,460 downwards.
ACCCAGGGGTTCCATGCAAAGCCCTGTGCACCCCCTCTGCCAGTTGGCACCAAGTGGTACCTATGTCACAGTCTGTCATTTATGTCCAGCACAGAGCTGAGAAAATTGTTGGTACTTAATGAACAATAATCTGTTAAATGAGGGACGTAACTTTTCTTACATTCAGAGTCTTCTCTAATGAAATAAGCCAAGTTTCCCCAAACTTATTTTATTCCCTTCTGAATTCTCAGAGGCTCCAGCCGGAGTAGTGGCTCCTTTAAAGGAGTCACTAAAGCAGACACCCTGGCTATGAATAAAGCTGAAATTGAAAGTATTGCTTTCAATCAATACTGTAAGTTTCAAGATCCTAAGGATTTGGTGGCATTCAGTATTTTCCCCCTAAATTGATTGATAGCTCTCCATTTTCCAAAATCATTTAAAATAGATTTTGAAAGGGGCAATTTTAATATTATGTAAACAAACAAAGTCCACATTTTCTTAAAAGAAACAAACAGTCAACTGTTGAATTAATTGTTTTAAAAGTATAAAAATCTTCTTTTACTAACTGTTGTGACACTCTGCAGGGATTGGGATATACAAAGACTACTCAGATAGGTTGATTTCTAAGACAGTCATCTGAATTATTATTAATGATTTGTATTACTGTAACATCTTGAAGCCCGTGTCATGGATCAGGACCCAAATTGTGCTAGGTGCTGTACAAATGCAACACAAAAAAGATGGTCCGTACCCCAAAGAAGTAGCAATCTAAGTATAAGGCAAGAGACATCAAATGGATACAGGCAGAGGGGGGAGTACAAGGAAACAATGAGTCAATATTGGTCTGCATGGTAGACAGTGGTCAGTAATTGGTCTAATGATTAAAATAAATAATGGTCAAACACAACAGTAAATACAAGCAATTCAGCCATAATTATGACCTGATTCTGCAAATACTTACGGACATGAATAACTTTACAAATGTGAGTACTCTCATTGGGACTGTTCTCATGCTTAAAGACACGTGTGAAAATGTTTTCAGTTCTGTGGCCTATATAAGTCATTCCAGTATCAAAACCGTAGCAATGAATACATTTGGAGCTTGAAAACAAGCTACTCTAGTGTTTTCTCTTCATGCCTAAGTGTAAAACCACCTCAAAAATGCATCCTATACAGGGCAGTGGTTACGCTCAAATGTTAATTCAGTTTTGAACGATTCTGCCTGTTTGAGAGAGATTTCTCAGGATGCTTCAAACAGAGAAATGGCTGTGCCTAGCTGTATCTCTAAAAATAGAATGAATGTTTTCAGTCATATCAGTGTATATCAGAGACAACCAGAGGGCCTTACTGACAATTTGCACATAATTTGAATAAAATGAGACAATGTCGCTCGGCTCAGCTTATTCTGGAGCAATGCATGCTGGGATTTGTAGTGTCAGCACCCATTAGCCCACACTAAAGATGAGGGCTTTTCTAGGCTGCATTTTAAATCTCTATGGTTTTGGTGGTCCCAGTGAGCCCAGCAAAGCAGTGTCTCATGGAGGAATTATTCTATAGAATACTATCTTTTTAAAAATTTGTTATTAAAAGATGCTACCAACGCTTATAAGGATTTCAGCACATGCTTTACACACAAGTAGCAATACAGAAAGGCACACATCTGCAACAGCCACATAACACGTATGTCTTAGCATGTATAGGCTCACCTGATTCCTCTGCTTCTTTGACCATCACAGCACAGTAAGGATTAATCACCTCCCCTTGTGATGGCAGGTAGGGGCCACTGTCATAGTTTGATAAGCCAATCCGAAGAAAGGGCGACATGACAAGTCCTGTGTTGAGGAAAAGAGAAATGACATTTGGCAGAGTCTAAAAATTCCCTTTCTTTTAACTAGTGTCTTGTCACTGGTAGCTGAGAGGGAAACTAGCAGCTAGTTTTCCATCCAAACAGGGACTCTATGTTTTCCTCTTCTGCCTAGCAAGATGCTGGTCCTATCACAAGACTGCCAGGAGGTTATGCCCGTAATGAAACTTGATTTGTTAATTTCAGTGTGTGACTTAACCGGTCATAAGGCATTCACTGGAAATACCCTGAGCTGCTTTCAGAGTAACCACTGACTCAGCACCGGCCAACACATAATCAGTCTAATCAGACACTGGAACTACAGGAACAGTGAGACCAAGGCATATTCACAGGACAACCTCTCCTGTAGTTTATGTGCAGTCATAATCTCATGAAATAGAACGCTGGGGGAAAACACTGAATTCTGGGAATACCAGTCTGTTGGAAGCCTGCAAGTTAAACATGACACCGTGAAAAATGTAAGCACTATTTATACACAATGTGGAAATAATGCCAGGCATCCAGATCACTGGGACCCTTATTTATTGGCAAACCTTTTGAGTGAAAATTCTGTTCATTGGATCCAGCTCTTTTGGGAAGGCAAGGGAGGAGAATGATAGATTTATAGAAATTATATCTATAGAATTATAGATTTCTAGAAAGGTAGGGCTGGAAGGAACCTTGAGAGGTCATCTGATCCGTCCCCTGCACTGAGGCAGGACCAAGCAAACCTAGACCATTTCTGACAGGTGTTTGTCTAACTTGTTTTTAAAATTCCTCCAGTGATGGGATTCCACAACCTGCCTTGGAAACCTATTCCGGTGCTTAATTATCCTCATAGCTAGAAAGATTTTCCTAATATCTAACCTAAATCTCCCTTGCTGCAGATTAAGCCCATTACTAACTTCAGCGGACATGGAGAACAATTGGTCACCGTCCTCTTTATAACAGCCCTTAACATATTTGAAGACTGTTCTCAAGTCCCCCTCTTGCTCTTCTTTTCTACAGACTAAACATGCACAGTTCTTTTAACCTCTCCTTAGAGCTCTGGTTTTCTAAACCTTTTATAATTTTTGTTGCTCTTCTCTGGATTCTCTCCAATTTGTCCACATCTTTCATAACGTGTGCTGCCCAGAACTGGACACACTATTACAGTTGAGGCCTCACGAGCGCTGAGTAGAGAAGGACAATTTCTTCCCACGTCTTACATTTAACACTCCTGTTAATACATCTGAGAATGATATTAGCCTTTTCTGCAACGGCATCATCCTGTTGACTCATACTGAATTTGTGATCCACTACAGCCCCTGGATCCTTTTCAGCAATACTACTGCCCAGCCAATTATTCCCCTTTTGTAGCTGTGCGTTTGAATTTTCCTCCCTTAGTGTAGTACTTTGCACTTGTCTTTACTGAATTCTGTGTTGTTGATTTCAGACCAATTCTCCAATTTGTCAAGGTCTTTTCGAATTCTAATCATGCCCTTCAAAGTGCTAGCAATCCCTCCCAGCGTGGTGCCATCCACACATTTTATAAGCACACTCTCTATTCAGTTATCCAAGTAATTAATGAAAATGTTAAAAATTACCAAACCCAACACAGACCCCTGTGGAATTCCACTCGATAACATTCTCTTGGTTTGACAGCAATGACCATGGATACCTATTCTTTGAATATGGTCTTTCAACAGTTGTGCGACCACCTTACAGTAATTTCATTGAGACCAGATTTTCCTACTTTGCTTCTGAGAATGTCATGTGGGAATATGTCCTCTTTGTTCTCCTTTTTTAAGATAGGTACTATGTTTGCCTTTCTCCAGTCCTCTGGGACCTCACCCGTCCTTCAGGAGTTATCAAAGGTAATCATTAACGGTTCTGAGATTGCTTCAGATAGTTCCTTAAGTACCCTAGGATAAATGTCATCAGGCCCTACCTACTTTTTACACATCTAGTTTATCTGAATATTCTTTTACCTATTCTTTTCTTATTTCGGCTTGCATTCCCTCCTTGTTGTTAATATTGATTGTGTTAAGTGTCTGGTCACAATTAATCTTTTTAGTGAAGACTGAAGCAAAATAGGCTTTAAAAACCACAGCCTTCTTAAAGTCATATGTTATTAGTTCTCCTTCCCCACTAAGGAGAGGATCTACACTTTTTTTGTCTTTCTCTTGCTTCTAATGTATTTATATAACCTTTTCTTATTGCCTTATATGTCCCTTGCTGGGTGTAACACATTTCATGCCTGAACCTTTTTGATTTTGTCCCTACATGCTTGTGTCATTCTTTTGTACTCCTCCTTAGCAATTCATTCATATTTTCACTTTTTGTAGGATTTCTGTTTGATTTTCATGTCATTAAAGAGCTTCTGAAGGAGCCTTATTGACCTCTTACTATTCTTCCTATCTTTCCTGCACATTGGGATAATTGGTTTTTGCACCTTTAATACTGTCTCCTTGAAATACTGACAACTCTCCTGAACAACGTTTTCTCTTAAATTGTCTCCCCCTGGGACCTTGTCTACCGGTTCTCTGAGTTTGTTAAAGTCTGCTCTTCTGAAATTCATTGGCCTTTTCTGCTACTCTCACTCCTTCCTTTCCTTAGAAATCTATCATTTCATGATCACTGTCACCCAAAGTGCCTTCAACCTTCAGATTTACCAACCAATTTCTCCTTGTTAGTCAGACTCAAATCTAAAATGGTTGCCCCCTAGGTTACTTCCTCCACCTTTCTGAAATGAAAAGTTGTCCCCAATACATCCCAAGAACTTACTGGACATTTTGTGTTCTGCTGTATGACTTTTCCAACAGATACCTGCGACGTTAAATCCCTCATTACTACCATGGCTTCTGTTGTTTATTCTAGAAAAGCCTCATCCACCTCCTCTTCCTGAAGTGGTGGTCCGGAGTAGATCCAACCATCACATCACCCCTGTTTTTCCCCTTTTTATATTCACCCTGAGACTTTCACTGGTCTGCCTCTTTCACCTCCTTCTGGACCGCAGAACAAATGAATACATTCTTGATGTGTAATACAACCCCACCTCCCTTTTCCCATGCCTGTCCTTCCTGAACAAGCTACATAGCCTCTATAGCAATATTCCAGTCATGAGATTCATCCCACTAATTACTGGATGCCCATCATGGTAATATCTAGGTCCCGTACAAAGTTTAAAAGCTCAAGACTCTGGTCGGGAACCTCCAATGTCTCTGAGTCCACTTCAGCTGCCAGTTCAAGATCTTACTTCTAGTAATCAGAGCCGTTAATGGCTCAGGTCCCAACAACGTAAGAGAGTGCATTTCCGTCTCTGAACCGCCTAAATCATTGTGCTTCTCTGGTACAATGAAGATCACAAAGCCCAGAACCAAGTGTGTGAGAGCTGAAGGCAAAGCATTCACAGTCAAGGGGTATCTGTCTGTGGAATGGACTTTCAGAAGAGATTAGCTGAATTCAGGGTCTGACCAATTCAAGAAAACACTAAAAAACCTTCCGACGTTATAAAGGTTTTCCACCCTAACCAGAACAACGTTCACAATAACAACCACCACATCTCACTTATACACACAAACACCCTTTCCAAGCAGAGCTTTTTATATGATGAGCGAAGAGCCAGAGCCTATATAAGGTTCACTAGAGACGTTGGTATTGCTAATCTATTTTGCATAGAAAATGCAGATAGTCTGGTGGCGGGCAGCAGTACAAAGCTCTAAAATAAATAGAATTAGCACATACACCTTGTCGACAAACGGCAAACCCTGCCAGTAACCTCTTGCTGCCTTTTGAACTGCTTGGTTGCAGCATCAATCATCAGGCTGGTTAAAAGGACACACCTTCCACTGTGCTCTGAAGGTCAAACCTGGGCTTTCATGGACTGTGAGTGGAAATAAATCCTACAGTCCAGAATTTACAGCTGAGACCATCCAGTGCCCCTATGAACCCACAGGGGGGAGAGGGTAAATAGAGACATTTTTCTTACCTGTAAATGGAATTTTACTGATAGACAAGGTCAGTCTCTAACTAGATGCGTTTTCCTTTCCACTGCATCTGTGGAAAACATGGAGCAATGTCATTGTTGTCTCTCGTCTGAAAGAACCACTGTCAGTGCTGGTGTGGTGGGCTGCATTTAAAACTCTGACTCTCTGTTTTAGGAGATGGGAGAAAGGAGACTGAATGATATAGGGTAACGTGGGAAGTTGGGGCAAAACTGGGTCGCAGCCACTTGCCAGAATGTCTTACCAGGCAGTCTGGAGAGATGAGATTCCATCCCCCCACGCTGTGCAGAAGTATTGGGTGACTGTAATAGTCGGAAGGATTCTCTGGGAATGCATGACTGTGCCCCACAACCCTAGCTTCTGACAGATCCTCTTGCCTTCTACGTACAGTAAGACCCTCTTCTTCCTGGTTTGGAAAATGAAGACAAACATCTAAAATTAGGATTGGGATTGAAACAAGATTTGGGGCAAGCACTTCTGATCTGATTTTTCAAAGGTTCTGAAGACTCAGAGCTCAGCACCTTTGAAGAGTGGGACGTCTGCTCTTCTCTTGCACAGACAGCGGGGCATGTTTATTCTCTACTAGATCTTAAAGGTTTGTCAAAGGATTTCCCAAACATGTGTCACGAACATTGAGACGATCTACCAGCTTGGCATTATCATAATAATTCTGCTCTCACATATAGCTAGTGTACCCTGTGATCTACAACTTGTGTAGCTGATCTGGCTGAGACTTGAGCCCTGAGATTGAACAATATGAGGAATCATGCAGGCACTTACACACTATGTCTAATAAAGTGGAAAGCTTTTGGATATCTTGAGAGGGGCTTTATGTCTAGAAGAAAGAAAGCTCCATGAGCCTCTCATCAGACCCCAGACAGTGCACAGATGATGACCAGACTGTGCTAGGGGAAAATATTAAAGCTTCTAGAGTCTCTTCAAAAGACTATCCACGTGCTTCTCTAAAAAATCTCAGAGTGTGATGTTGCACTCAAGTGGGAGAAAGTATTTTCTGAAGCATCTGTGATTTGTAGATTCCACAGGAATTGCTGGGGAGGGTAAATCACAGGCTGGAGTATTTGAAATATCATCATTTAGCTTCTGTACCGCAGGATACAGGGAATTAGCATCATTCATCTCTCCTCAGGGCTTAAGTGATAAATCTCTGGAGTTAGCTTCCGCGGGTTGAGGATACTTCAGCATTAGAAAGACAGGTCATTGAGGGAAGCTGGTGAAGCCATCCCCATTATCAGCTCAGGCTTGGATAGGTTTGCATGGCAACAAACAGGATGGGAACAGATATGGAGCGGCACCAAGATCCCGGTGAGTAACAAACACCTCCAGAGTTACTTATTAGGAAAGAGAGCCATGATATTAAAGAAGATGGGCTATCAGGAAGAGGAGTGACTTAGCCTTGATTGGCAGAGAAACCAATCTAAATAGATTGTAGTCTTACCACAAGAAACAAATACATTGTTCTTCTTTCTTTGTCTTCAACTATTCAGACATTTCCTACATTCCTGAAATAAGAGGCCTAGCAAAACTGAGAGGGGAAAAAGCTAACCCAGGGAATTCTGGCAGCAAGATTTAAATATGAATGCTTGTGCATGAAAGCAAGCTAACAGGAGCCTCAAGACAGCCTGGGGCTGGCACTCAAAACATCTGCAATCTTCTGCTCATGCCTATTCAAATATGAAGTAAGTAGAAACCCATCTCCTTAGAGTTTGACCCTGCCCACTTGGAAAGAGGAGATGAGTCTGATGTATAAACAACACAGTAGGAGTTCATTTCCACTTTGCATTTGTTTATACCAGCAGTTTTCCAATTTTTCCATTCTGCTGATCACCAGGCAAGAGAAAGATCCCTTAATGGACACACGTTCCAACACCCTACTTCACAACTACTTGGTTCTCAAAACAATCCACTCTGTGGACCATCAGGGAGGGCTGTGATCACCATTAGTGGTCCATTGACCACGTGCTGAGCAGCACTGGAATACAGTCACTGAACAACTAAAAAGTATAATTCAGCACTTTGGGAATCCTTGACCATGAAAATCATCAAGGCAATCTAAATACTGTTCTATAGCTTCTTGACACAGAAATACCCCAAATGTAACTAAATCATGTTCTCAAGTATTTAGAAAAACTTCACTTAGATTAAAAATATTGGGCTAAATTCATCACTAACGTAATTCCACTAAAGTGATGCAGTGACTTTATCAATGAACATGGCCCATCATGTTGAAAGCAAAGGTCAATGTTTTAAAAAAAATCAATTTCGAAGAATGATAAAATCTGAAATCACCACCAGGGTTAGGGCCCACCCCTGATACGCCATCAGAGCTTGGAATGATGTCTGCATTCCACTGGAGAGTCAGAAACCCTCTGTTCCAATGGGAAACTGCATTTGTTGTAGCCCTGGTTGTCTGTGCAGTAACTAACCTCAACATCATGTCACTATATTCTATAGAAAATCAGCGAGAGTCCTGTAGCACTTTAAAGACTAACAAATTTCTGCCGGCATAAGCTTTCATCTGATGAAGGGGGTTACAATTTATTAGTTATAAAGGACTGGAGCTCTGGACTGGGGATAAGGGAACTTCATATAAGCCAATCTGTCACCCAGAGGTTTAAGAAATTGAAATGTCAGGGCAATCACACAGTCATCAGCAAATGAGAGAGGATATTTCTCATGGCCGTGTGGGCCCATTGAAGCTGAAGGAAATAGATTGTATCTGGTGGAGGTTTCACTGGGGATCTGCATAAGTCTTTTGTGTTGTCTGCACTAACCTTCAATTCCATTTCTTTACAAGGAACAAAAACTAGAGGCTCACTCTTTCTCCCCAGTAAGTCTTATAGAAATATGTGAAGTTCCTGTAGGAGCATCTGGGAGAGCAGGCATCTGATTACTTGATGAAAGCAGAGGGCATATAGTACCATACCCAGTCCTGGCACAGGGGAGGGCTGGATGATCTAATCCTTTTTTCCATATCCAACTTCTAACATCCTCCTATTTTCTGTAGCTAAATGCCTACATAAAAACACTTCTTTATTAACTACTCAGAAAACTTGAAGCCGGATGGGAATGGACCTCTGGCAGATTTGTGGCCTGGAGCAGGACAGCAGTAGTGATGGTAGATGGCAGGTGCCCCTAATGGCATCAGTCACGATATTAAGATGCAATCCCCACCCCTGAAGAGCTTACACGCTGAACAAACAAGGAAGACAGAGGCGGGAAGCCCTATAGTCTCCATTTCACAGATGGGGACTAAGCACAGAGAAATTCAGTGACTTCCCCGACATTACACAGGAAGTCTGTGGTGGATGTGGGAATTCAACTCAGGTCTCCTCGTAAACACTGTGTCTCTAAGATGCTTCTCTGGCTCCAACCAACATACTATCTGAGCACCTCACAGTCTTTAACACATTTATCCTCCCTGCACCCCGGTGAACTAGGGCAGTGTTATTATCCCCATTTTACAGAAGGGGATTGAAGCACAGAGAAACTAAGGGCCAGATCCACAAAGGGACTTGGGCATCTAAGCCTCAGGTTTAGGCAGCAATGTGATCCACAAAACCCCGCTCGGTTGCCACCTAGCTCTGGGGGTGCCTAAACTCACTCGGCACCTACATTTTTGCTGTAACAGTTGCCTTAGTGACTAAGCTTCTGTCTCTGAGCATATGCACTGCCGCTCAAGGTAGGTGCGTGGGCACCTATCTCCTACCTCTGCCTCAGTACAGTCCTCACACAGGGGAAGACAGGAGGGACAACTTTCTTGGACTATCTTAGGACAACTATCTTAGGAAGCAATACACTTAATGGTCTGAAGCAAATGAACCTGAACAGAGTGGAACGTACAAACTAAGGTCCATATTCAGCAAAGCATGTAACCACATGCTTAGCATGGTTGACTTCAATGGGGCTTAAGCATGTGCTGAAGTGTTTTGCTGAGTCAAGGTCTAACCGAGGGGAGAATTTAAATATCTGAGAAGCAGCTCTTTTTTTTCAGGAGCTAAACTCACACCTTACAGAGAGAATGGGATATCTTTCCAGTCATATTATTATGGCAGAAATTATCTCCCTTTTGCTGGCAAAACTATAGCTGCAAAATTAGTGGTGGCCACAAATGGGAGTATTTGTGCCTTTAGGTTTCTGATCTGTGCCCACAAACAGAGAGAGGAACTGGTATTTTGATCGGTGCCTGGAGCCGAATTGTAGATGCAAATGTAGCCCCCAAAGAGAGATGCTTCCCAGCTGAAAGTACAGGCCCCGATCTTGCAGACACTTGCACACATGCATAGCTTTATACACCGTGAGCAGTCCCATGACATCTGGACTCCCAAACTGAATTCAACAGGATTACTTCCAATGAATAAAGATGAACACATGCATAAGCCCTTGCAGGATCTAGGCCAAATTTTCTCTCTCTCTCTGTCCTGAAATTCAGTACAGAACGTGTTAAGAATTATTGGCAGACATATGTAAATAATTCCCTCATGTCATTTTCAGTTTGGGTGTATACCATGACTGGTGTCGCAAAAGAGTTAAAGACAATATTTTTAAAAAGCGGAAATTTGAAAGCATTTTGGGTTTGACATTCCCTTTTTCAGACTGCTGTGGGCAGTCGGAGGAGGGATGGGAAGGGAATTGGAATAGCTATTTAATTTCCCTTTTCTCCACAGCCAGCCATAGAATTGGCAGCGCATGGCTTACAGGGGGTGGAGATGGAGTGAAAGGGAGTGGAGAGGAGTCAGCTGTCACGGATGGAAATGTTACAGAATGAAACTCTACACAGTGCAGACCTCCAAGAAGTTTACAATCAAATTTGATTTCCAAACTTAGGGGATTCCTAACCCAACAGCAGGCAAACACCCCCCTGCTTTGCATACAGTTGAGAGCCAGAAACTGCACCTAATGTTTCTGCCATGTGGCAAAGACGGTACAGAGCAGCCTATTGCAGAATACAGGAGTTGGGTAATTTCCCTTTGAATAGTCTATGGAGCATCTAGTGACGTTCTATGTCTAGATATCTGTCAGAGAAGTAGTGTGTGAACGTAGGTAAGCCTTGCTTGCTGTATAAAGCTAGCACACAGGGTTATTTGGACACCACCGAGCTCATGTGATGTCATAGAGTTAAAGGCCAGAAAGATACATTAGATCACCTAGTGTGACTGCCAGTATATTACATTCATATTATATTTGTTGTGCGAGGAGAAAAGACACAGTACCTATACTGGGCCAAATCCCCAGCTGGTGTAAATTAGGTCCAGTGATGTTACTGTAACAAAGCAGCTGTACTACAGCTGAAGATCTGACCTGTAGCTTCAGCCCACTCATGTCCACGCTACAGGTGAAGGAGAGCTGGATCTCAGGAGTTGAACAATGGACATCTAGAAACATGTCTAACCATGTTTGGGAGCCTTAAAGGGACACCGACATGTTAAGGAAAGGCATAATACTCTTCATCCGCAAGAGATGGACTTCCAGCAAGATACAGATTATTCCATCAAAAAGGGAATCTTTCCAGATGCTGGGTATTTGCCTTGTTCCCTAATAGGCAATGGGAACTTCTCTAGCTGTTAATCCATCTTTGGAGACCAGTAATTTTTATGGGCTGGTTTAAATCCTCTGCTACTTCTGCAGATGATAGAGAGAGGCGAACCAGAAATGCCAATAGGGGAATGATAAAGATATTCAGCAATTAAAATCTTGCAGAATTCCCTGTCTATTAAGCAAGTGTATAACTGTTTCTCTTTCCATCCTTCCATGCACTCCTACCTCTGATGCACTAAAAACAAACAAAAATACATCCTTATCTATTCAAACAGAAAGATGTATAAACACCACCTTTACTTTCCTCTGTTTCTGCTGCTTGCTTGTTTTTTGCCTTTTTTTCAGCTGTGCATAATTAAAATTGACTTGTCAGTTTTGCTTTTGTTTCTAGTTAATTTCACTTCCTGGATTAGCCCAGTGCTGCAACATTTGTTTAGTTGTTTAAAAACAACTATTTCCACTGGATTCTTTTTGTTTTATTTCATGGAAATATTTCTCATGGTCTTAGTTTTCTTCTAACGAAATTTGACCCAAGAGTGTTTCTTTTCATAAGGTACACGGAAAGCTTTTTACATAGAAAGTGTATTCCATATAGTGATGAGGGAAATATCTTACACTGAGATACAACTATAGTACCTTTCACTCCTTTGCTGTCTTGTTCATGAGCCTGGTGGTTCCTGTATTTCTACATGGTTTTGGTATTGGTTAACAGACTTCCTGCTCTGTTTACTTTTAAAAAAAATTACACAGCTGGAGTTGTGCCTGAACCAATATCTAACCACCTTAAGTCAGAGTGGCATCAATTTCATAGCACTTCCTGCCCACATCGGCTTCTGTATTTTTTTTCACTCTCAGTCAAAAGATGCAAGAGGGGAAAAAATAAGATGGGCTTGGTGTTTAAAACGTCCTTCATTTTGCACACACAGTTCTGAAACAACACTTCATTCTGGGCAGAAATATGAACCTCTAACTACTTGATCTCCCTTGCAAATCAGCCAAAGTAGTTAGACATGGACATGCTTAGCGTGACCGTGTATTCCTGAAAAGTGGGACCAAGATTATCACACAGAGTAGCTGAAATCCATATTTTAGGACTAAAATATCCTTATTTAGGAGCCTAAACTAGGATTCGGGAGCATATTTTAGGTCCTGTTTTAGTCTGGGAATGTTCCTGTTTTCAGGGCCTGCCCCTGTCATTTCTTTGAAAAACAGTGTTTTGTCCCAATGTATGTAATGCCCCTGCAAAGTGGACACTTCAAGGTGTTGCTGGCCAACTAGCTGGTCAAATTGAAGGCAGACTGGCAGAACACAGGTGCACCTCAAGAATATCCTCTGGGACTGGATTGTCGTGTTCCACTCTGTCCTCTCATCCCAGATCTTCCAGGAAACCTGCATCCTCTGTACAGGCATCCTTGAATGAGCTGAGCAATTGGTCCAGTATTACTGAACACTTTTGAATTGATGATACTCAATTGTACTATAATTTGATACCTTTAATAATTCATCCTTGTCTGCTTTCACTGTAACCAGGTACCTTGTGGTTTCATCTCTACTATCTTCAGCTAATTATCTGAAAGGCAGATGCATTTCTCATGGGCAAAAGGAGCATTTTTTCACACAAGTCCATTTCTGTTATCTCCATCCTAAGCTAAGGTCTCCCATTGGGTCTCTATTGCCCATAGCCTTGACTTTGAGCTCTCCTCCTATATCTCCAAATCACCTCCACAAATTTTCCTGGCTGCATCGCTGCCATGACATTCTGTACAGTCTCCCAGTAGCTTGCCAGCTTTCCGGCTAATTTCAAATCTCAGCTGAAGAGATATCTCTTCTCCTTTACCCATACCTATGAAAGTTTATCTCCTTCTACCATTATTTACCTCTCTGACCTGAACTGCTTAGTTCCACAAAGTATGGTGGGATACAGAGTGGATGAGAGGATCCAATGTAAAATTAAATTCTAGGGTATTTAATTCAGGCCAGGGTGGTGCGAATTAGGCAGGTTGGCACATTCCCTCCTAAAAGTGTGAGCTTTCAGCAGGTGAATTTTCTCTTGTGTGAAGAACTAAGCAAAGATTGAGCAGCTACGAGCTACAGTTAACTCGCATGGAGGTCACTGCACTGTTATTTCAGTCCATGGACTCCAGCATCCACTGCTGCCCTTCTATGTCCCTTGGAGACACCGGATCTATGCCTTAACATGTGCAGTGGCTTCTCTTCTGGCCTTCCTCCTATACTCCCCTCTATTTTGGCCTATGTAGGGCACATCCACCCACCCCTATACAGAAGATCTCACGACTTTTGTGGCATGAAGGGCCTTGCTCAGGATCTTCAGGATTCACCAGGGGGTGAATTTCACCTGAGCAGCACAAGCACACTTCATGAACCACCCCATTCTTACAGTACAATGAATTGTCCAAATAGCATGGGTGTTTCACTAGAACCTCTGATGGTAATTGCACAGGTGATCACGGTGCACTCGTGCAATCCAGAAGGCGTGACTAGCTTCAGAGTTGCATTGCCTCCTCTTCTGGCTCTATACTTTGCATGGGCTTTAAGGTTGGTTGTTGGTCATGGCAAAAAAAAATATACCAGTTACACGTTTATAGTGAAGCAATGACGCCTCATTATTGTGAGCAGAATATATTGAGCCAAACATGTAAAAAATCCCAGAAGAGTTTGGCTCTGTAGATTACAGAGGTCATATATCGTTATGAAAAAATCCTCCTAAAATCATCATTTTGAGATAAAAGTCATGGCAAACATACAGCTGTAGGGCCAGATCTTGCAATGCACCCAGATAGAGCTCCAGTGATTTCAATAGGATTAAGGATGCGCTTCAGGGCTTTGCTTAGTGGGGATAACTTAAACACATGCTTGAGTGCTTTTCTGCATCGGGGCCTAAATGAATTAACTTGCCAAGGTGGTGAATAAGATGAGGGCATGATAACCGTCTACAAATTTGTAGAAGCGAACGAGCTGATCCAAAACCCACTGAAGGCAGTGGAAAGGCGCCTGTTTATTTCAGAGGGTTTTGGATCAGATTCATGAACACCAAGGCAAGATAAGAACTATATGGGAGGTTATAACTGGGAAAAAGAAAATTTAGGCTGAGTCCAAGAATGAATTTCCTGACACTCACATCTATTAGAATGATGGAGGCACTAACGCATTTAAATCCAGATGGGACAATATATTAGAAAATAAATTGTAGGGAACAATTCTGCTTAGGTGGGAGGATGGGGTGAAAAACCGAACAAGTCTTTTTCACCTCTGACTTTGACAATTCTAAGCGTATTGGCTTAGGTGGTGTCATTACTAATTGCTACAGTTTTCACTCCTGTGGCAAGCACTTTTTTTTTTTTTCTTTCTCCTTTATCTATTTTTAAATACAGGGGAAAAAACGAGGGAGGTGGGTGGGCGGAAGTGGCTGAAAAAGGAAGCTGGAAGGTGGATGTTCGCTAGTTTACTGATGTTATAGATCTAAATAGAAATAGTGCTCATTGCTGCGTTAGGGCAGAAGGGGAAGAAAGAGAAAACCTAGGCCTGGCTAAATTCCAGCTCTGACTATGTTTTTAACCCTTCTGGGAAAATCATGGTGTCTCCCATATCAGTGCATTGGGCCTTTATCTGATTTTGACAGGCAGCTAGGGTATCACCTTGCCTAAATTCCATTCACACACCAGTACAAATCTGCATAAGCCTCAATCTGTTCTTTTTGCATTAAAAATATTGTGCCTGACTCTCCTCTGACTGGCCCTGATTCTCCCCCACCATTGCCTTCAACAGAGGTATTCCTGATTTACACCAGTGTAAAAGGCCTGATTCACCTCTGATTTACACCGTGCATGGAAGATCCAAAGCAACATCATGCAACATGTTAAAAAACAAACAACCCCAAACACACAGAATCTGTATCTTAAAATCTTGGAGTGAAATCCTGGCCCCCCTGAAGTCAATAGGAATTTTGCCATTGACTTTAACCAGCTCAGATTTCACTCTTGATTGTTATTCGTTGGTTCACATAATCACATGGCTCTCTTTAAAGAGAGAGGCCAGCTTCTGAGTTCAGTCCCAGCTGTATAAATGCAGAGCCAGCCCATTGATTTCAATGGAGTTACTATAGATTTACACCAGGGAAACTGTGAGTGTTATTGGCCTGATACCCTGTATATTTTGAATAGGTTAAAAATTAAAACATCTTGCTGGGCAGGCTATTTAGAATCCAGTCTAAGGGTCAAATTTGGCTTCTCAGCTGTGGACACACAACTGCTGCTGAGGTTGATGGTAGCTGCATGCGTGATTACGACAGCAGAATTTGACCCTAAATTTGGACTAGGACAAAAATCATGCTGTGTACTGGGCTTGACTGTGGTCTTTTTAACGTCTGTGTAAAAGAGGAACGACTCCACCCAAGCCAATGAGACATTCGGAGAACACTATCAGGCCCACGAGGCCTTAAATCTACATGCACAACTATCACTGATGACAGTGCAAGCTTTGCCTGAGTAAACCCACCCACATGTGCAGTTCCCAATGAGCCAGAGCCTGGTCCTATTGAATCAGTGGGAGTTTTAACCTTCTATTCTGTTCTACATAGGTTCTTATACTGTGCTCATCTCTGTAGCATCTGAGCATAGAATCTGGGAGACTTCCGTGGGACCATGATTTGGCCCATGGACTTTAGAAAGTGCTGCACATATATCTAGTGATAGATGGCTATAATTAATAGGGGGCTAAATCCTGTGGTCATTATTCAGGAAGGAAACCACTGGAAGTTTGCTGGAATAAGGGGTGAGTAAATATTGAGTAAAATCTGAGGAAGAGTCTTAAGATCTGGCCTAACCTTTGGGTAAGTTTCTTAGCTGGTTTATATTTCCCCATCAATCATCAGAATACTTTATTACCTAACCCTTAAAAAACCCAGGTCTACTTATCAGGTATCACCAATTCTGCGATTTGTATACGCACACATTAAACTGCCCTGGCTTGCCATGGTGGAGAAGCACAACATTACATACGTGCTCTGAGCTAATGTGCTTGCTGACAGTGATGAAGAAATTATCAAAATAATCAAATGACACATAGGTCTTGAACTTACTGGCTGAGACACTTATGCCGACTGGACTTGGTTTATTTATTTTTTTTTACAGAAAGTGCATGGTGCTATAGCACAAACATGGAAAGAACTGAATTTCATGGCCTGAAAAAGCACTTTCCACTACACCTCATTGTTTTTTTACTCTGGAATGGAATATCTAGGTTCTGAGTGGTGTTTTACTTTTCAGCGCAAGGAAGGTAGACCATCTATGCAGGTACTTAGATGGTTCCCAGTACAGTAGTACCCACTGACAATATACTTATCCAGTCTCTAATCTCACTGCATTGTGACCAGCTGTGACCCAAGCATTTCTTAATGCCAACTGGTAAGGGAGTGCAAAGGATCTCTTGGGTCTGATATGTACCAAAGAACATCATGCGAAGTCTCAAATAAAAGCCAATGTCACATCGGTCATCAATATGACTGTGAAATGTACGTACAGATATACAGATTTATATACACTGAAAATATGTTTTAATCTCTGTCTCAAAGTACTGGTCACCAGCAAAGGTAACACACAGGTTTCCTGTCAGACAAGAGATATAGCTCTACCTACCTGTTTACATGTGAATTGAGTATTGTCTCGTTCACAGTGGGTTTCCCATCACCAGTGTGAACTGAATGCAAAAAAAAGAATGTGGAAAAAATCTAACGCAGGAAGAGTCAAACAGCAGTGGGGAGGGAACCCCATCTGGAGGTGTACATCACAGGTTTGCTTGACTATATTTGGGGGGGGGGGAGGGCAGAGAAGACACGTGGGCACCCTTCACTGGTGGACTAAAAAGACAGCAGTTTTACTTCATGAAAAAGTGGTCTCAATCAGGCTTGGTTAAACACGCTGAAGAGAACTTTGGATGAGATATACTTCTTTAGACAGAAAGTTAACCTTTTAGTTAAGTGCAGTCTCTATAAAGCGTATTATGATTTTGTTTTATACATAACCATTTGTTTCTAATATTTTTATTCACTTTCACTTGAATCTCTGTTCTCTGATAATAAACTTATTATTGTTTTCACTATAAATGTATCTTAGTGCTGTGGTGTTAAGCAAGTGCTGGCCCTGAGTTGAATCTTACCAGCTAGTGTATACAGTTCCTTTAGGAACAGCGGGCCTGGTAATTCTGCGAGTATTCAGTGGAAAGGGGGCTGAATGCTGCAGGCAGCGCTTTGAGGACTTGGGGGCTAGTGTGTGCCTCTTACTACCTTCCCAGAGACAGCGAGGCCTGCGGAGGCCGTGAAGGCCGTGCTTGTGCTGCCAGAGGCTGTTGGTTTCAGAGAGTGGATCCACAGTAGGCGCAGACAAGACCTCTTTATGCTAAGGACAGCGGGTGGTGAGATACCTCAAAACCCTGGGAATCCTGGGGGAGCATCACAACAGTTCCTCTCCTTTCTCTCATGTGTGTTCTCTGTCATGGTTTTGTACTGCCACCCACCATCATTGTAATGACCTGGGGGTGGCAGCTTCTTTCGTTTCTCCCATAAGCATTCTCATAACTTCTCCAATGCTGTCCCATATGCCTGGAACACCTTGCCATGGCCATTACCCTGTCCTTTAAATCCCTTCTTGAGACCACACGCTACACATTTTCTTCCAGAAAAGTACCTTTCTTCTGTGGAAAATTTAGATTTTTCATTGAAAAGACAAATGCCCGGAAATCAAAATATTTCAAGATATCCTGTCATGGTGCCGCATGGGAGTTGTAGTTCGGTTTCTTCATTTCCCCATTTTTCTTTTTGGGCTGGGCTCCCCAACTGGATTACATCTCCCATGATGCATGACAGCCTGGGACTTCCATGATGCAACCGTCTCCCCTGGAGCCTGTCTTATGGATAGGGAGCCTGTCTTATGGATGAGAATGGAGCATGAGACACTCAACTACTACTCCCGTGAGGCACTGAGGCAACACTTCAGAATCACAATACTTCAGGGTTTGGCCAAAATATTTCAGGTTTTGATTTTTTTGCCAAAAAGTCAACATTTTCCATGCAGAAAAGCCCACTTTCCACCTCGCTCTGTTATTTAGTGTCTCTTATCCACTCATCTTATTAAAAACAAAGAACATCATCTTGCATGAGAGCAGACAGTTATGCCCATGCGGAGTTGCAGCCTGCCCAGGCACAAGGAGTTGCAGGGTCCGGATCTCAGCTAAACATATATGCAGCCTTGCGTTCCTGCTGCTGTCACCCGCTTCCTTCTTCTTTTCCCTTACTCCCTCCCTGTTACGTTTTTCATCCCTCTGAGCCACCTTGCACCGCTTTACATTTAAGCTTTTTGGGTCAGTACAACAATTGTATAGCTTGTATATATTGTAGAGTTATATATTGTATAGTTGTACAACACCGGATTTTCCTCTAATCCTGATTGGGGCACATAGGTGCTCCTGGAATAATAATAATTAATAGTTCATGTCATTGTCACAGTCTCTGAAGTTTACAACGGGTTAATGAGGAAGGGTTGTTCTTATCATCATTCGGGTGGAATGAACATTAAGGACCACTAAGTTACTGGTAAATTGATGTATTTTTCATTAATCATTAGAAAGCGGACACATTTTATCATTGTTCATTTTAGAATAAAACTATCCTGATGTTGGTCTTTTACAAGCAGGGTCTTAAACAATACTAGGGATGTGACCTAGCAACAGACAATTGTGTTAACAGTTATACAAACTAGTTTCTTCATTAAGTGTCTCTTTTCTCCTTTGCTCTCCAGCTCTCCTGACGTAAGGGCTCAATCATGCAAGGATCATTCTGGCCCTGATACAGCAAAACACTTAACACCCACACTTAACTTTAAGTTCCTTACCAGTCCCACCGAGACTCCTTCGTAAAAGGGATGGGCTGAATTTTCAGATTTCCTAAGGCTGTTTTAAACCAGAAAGCATTCCTTCACTCATCATAGTATCCAAGTACCTTACAAACACTGATAGTTTTTGTCAGCTAAGGAAATACCATCCCCTTTTTACAGATAGAGGATAACTAAATGACTTGTTTAAGACCACACGGGAAGTCTGTAGCTGAGGGGGAAATTGCATCCAATGATCCTCATCCTAGGGCCAATGTGCTATCCACTAAATCACCCTTCCTCCCTGCTTTGGCAGTCTTAAGGTGCTTTAAAGAGGTAGAAACGTTAAGGCTCCTTCTTCCTCCCTTTACTACTGCTTGAGTGGGGTAAAGGTCCCTTATTAGTCCTGAATTCTCAGCCTATGTGCTAACTCTAGAGGGATCAGCAGACCAGGGCTCCACCATAATTTTTTTGGGCCCAGTACAAACTTGTAACACGGGCCCCCTCCCACACACATACCACAATCCCTCGTCCCATGCATACAACCTCACGAGCCATGAAAAAAGTTTGAATTCTGAAATTAGTTATATATTCTACATTTCTGAAAAATGCCCCCCCGCCTTTTGCTATTTTTGTTTAACGTAACACCCAGCCTGAGAGTCCTACAAGTTTGCTGACTATTTTGTAACTTTTTGGTCACTATAAAGGTATTCTATCCTGTCAATGTCTTAATTTTTTTATTCTAATGGACCAATGTGACTGCAAACATTTTATAATTAGGCCAATTAACTTTAAAGCTTTATTTTACTGGCCTTTTTTATTGCAAAATCATTAATTAGCTTCCCAAAGCTATCATCTCAAGAGTTCCAAGAAAATTACCATTGTGTGGGTCACCTATCAGATTATTATCTCCTTGGAATGCTAAACCTCGTGACGCAAGAAATAAGGTAACATCCAACAATCTTTCTAATATTTCTTTCCATCTTGTAGCTTCTGTTAATATTTGTTTTTGAATCTCACTGTCCACTCCATGTCCACCTGACAGTGTCTACTGTAATTGCTTCCACTGGCAGTAGCAAGTTTTATGTTCTATGCTCTTTTCATGTTCAGGAAGTTTAGTATATAGTTTATGCCATTTTTTTACAATTGGTGAATACCCATCATTTTTTGCCAGCATACTGCGTTGTTTAAACCTCCCTTCAGGAAACAGACAACATGGAAAACAGTAGAGTGCTTGGTTGGTAGCACTCCAAAGAAGCCAGTCTCTTGGTATCTTTTCTCTCTTGTTGGAAGTCTTACATTTGAGAAGAAATTCAGGAAAATTATGCCCATCAACATCTTTTGGCATTAACTTTGCAAGCTTCAAAAGTCAGGACACCAGACAGAACAATTTTTTGATGGATAGAATCTGGTATATTTTCAGTTCACAAGCCTGGATCTTTGAAAAGACAAGAATCAGACAGTGCAGCACTACTCCCTCCTGATTCTGGTAAACCTTCTGCATGTGGTGCTGCTAGTGGTGATACTACCTGACTATCTTCAAGCATTAGATTGGAGTCACATGATGCACGTTCTGGGAACTTTTCTTTGTCATCAATTGCCAGTGCCACAGACACAGCCTCTATATTGAAATCATTTTCATCTTGATTTTGTTCATCTGCTTCCCTAGTTAGTATGTTGCCTGACTGCAGAAAGGCCTTGTCTGATTTGAAAAACTGGAGGATAGATTGGTGTCCTTTAGCTTCTTTTAGTCCCCTTTCTTTTACCTCCTTACGTTTCTGGCTGCCTGGTTTGTATTTATAGCCACCGCCAGACATGGCAGTATGGGGTGTGTGTGTCACTGTCAGTGAATTAGACACTTACTCACATATATTTTGGGCCTACAAATCCTACCAGAAGAAGCAGCAGCACTGGCTCCCACTGTCTTATGGTGCTTTGCTTTGCCCCTCCCACCAGTTGTCCCTCCCTCCTGCTTATGCACAAGGAACTCTGGGACTCGTAGTTCTTGATCTTGATATGTTAGACCATGTCACAGAGAGGAGCACAAATCTCTCTGTCTCAGTCTCAGACTACAAATCCTAGTTTAACAGCACAAGCACGCACGCTCTATTCTAGAGAAGGACCTAGGCTGGACCAGCACGCCCAGCAACTCGCTGTTCAGAATGTTTCTTGAGACTGCGCTAACTCTGTTTCTGATTGGCTTCAGCAAATCTCACAAGATCTGGACAATAGATATATAGATACAGGGAAATAAGTTTCTATACATATTCTCAGGCATGATCTACAATTTAGCCTCAATTTTTTCCTCATGGTAATGGGGTTGCAGCCTAGGCTGGACCCCCCACAGGGCCTCTGGGCCCTGGTAAAGTGTACCCTTCCCCCCCCACCCCTATGTGGGGGCCCTGCAGCAGATTGCAATGATTAAGGATTCATAATGATTTCCACTCTTATCCCCTCATCATTTGCTCTTAAGTTTTGGAAACTTTCATTGTTTTGGGCCGAAATTTTCCATGCCTGGGCTCTCTCCAGTGTTAGCTTTGTTTTTAATGCTTGAAGATAAAGGGGGTAAGTTGTTTGCAATTATAAGGAGAGTGGGGAAAAAATACACTTTCCCCGTTGCAAAATAAAGTAAAATAAAAATTCATGCATCCATTTATTTGAACACCTGTACGGTTAAAAAGGAGTTGCAATGTGACTTGAAAATCGCCCTTCCTGAAAATAATAAAAATACTACCTAGCTCTTTCCAGATGTAGACTCAAAGCACTTTACAATGAAGGTATCAGTAATTTCAATTTACAGACAAGGATACTGAGAACAGAAGCCATTTGTCTAAGGTAATCCAGCATGTTAGTAGTGTAGTTGGAACTAGAAGGTAGATCTCCTGAGTTCTTGTCCAGCGCGTTACCCACTGGACCACAATGAATAAGTACCGTGGAGAAAAGTGGCAGCTTCATGGCATACAGAGGTATTCCATTCATCCCTGCACAGGTTCTCCATACCCTTAACACTTCCTGTATGAAGCCTTTCAGGCCACATGTGCTCTGATGAGCAAACAGCAGGATACAGGCCACAATGCATGACAGTATTTTAATATATATGACACCACAATCCTGTACTAACCAGCTGTTTGAAAACAATAGCTCTACTATCTGACAACACAAAAATGGGAGCGGTTATCCACTGGTAGGACAGCTGTGTGTCATTTCAAGAGCAACCTGGTCTTATTCCAAATGTACCCAGAAAATTAATAAACTTTTTCTCTGCTGCTGGGTGCAACATGGCCTGTGTCGATTAAAAATCTCCAGTAGGACAGGCAAATTACAACAGTTAACCTAAACTGACAATAATATTGATAAAGACTTGAAATCTGCTACTAATAAGAACCTGCAGTTATTTTGCTAGTGTTTTCTTTCCAAAAAGCCCTGTGACCAGAAGTCAGACATTCTAGTTGGGATGTGAGAACATCCTGGAGAACAATCCACTAGAATTAAAACACACTGGCATGATTTCTGCTTAGCTCAGGCCACTTCCTGATTTGAACCAAGGACCCAATCCTGCAAACATTTACGCACATGAGGAACTGTAAGGCATATGAGAAGTCTCTCATGTTCAATGGTACTAATGACAGGCAGAAAGTTACTCCTCTATGATTGCAGGATCCAGGTCTTAGTACTAGGCAGTACATTCACACGTGTAGTTTTTAGATGTTCATACAAATGTGTTTATTTCTTTTTATTTTATATTTTCAAAATCAATCTCCAAAGCCCACACAAAGAAATACAGTCCCCCTTCACAAATTCTTGCTTTGACAGGTTTGTAGAAACTTAACAGCAGCAGAATCTGGAGCAGAGCTTTTACACTGATACAAACTTAAATCCATTAAAATTAACACAAAAAGCCAGTGCCAAAACAACTACAACAAAAATCTAATAAAATGATGGAGGATGGTTAATACAACATCATATAACGCTCTGCCAGCAATATAGCTTTTTATGATCAAAATCCAACCAACAAGAGAAGAAATTAAAAAGTACTCATCAAACATTAAAACCTACTTTCGTCACAATGGGAAATGTGGAAAACATCTCAACCTGCCAAGGTCCAAATGTAGGATGTAATATGTGACAAAGACCCAAATGAGGAAAACTAAACATGTATCATGGTAGGAAGTGAAAATATTGTGAAATTCCCTCTTTAGTGTTAATGACTTTTTTCATAACTACAGTTTCCTGGTTCTTTATTTCTGCTTTAAATATTTGTGTGGAACATAAAAACTTTGGGAATGGGTGACTTTTTTTGAGAGGAAGTACACTTGAGGGTGGGAAATAGAGTTAACCCCATAAAAGAAATTATTGGGGCATTCTTTCTGTTTTAAGAGACCATTCAAAGTGCCACCATATGTAATGACTACTAGTCTGCTCCACATTTATTGGATTAGATGGTGAGCTCCAATGAGCAATCGATTTTTGTTCATCGCTTGATTGGTATCTTAGGCCACATTCCACCGCTGAAGGGAATGTGCAGAAAACACACCATTGTCTTGGTGGAGACTTAGAGGATTTTTCTGAAATAAGGAATGTGATTAAACTAATACAGAAACCCAAGTTTGGCAATTCAACAATATGAAAGTTAAACTACAATCCCCCTGAACTACAAACATCTCTATTTCTTCTATAAAAATAGCAGTTCAATGAAACTTTATCTCTTCCTGCCCCAGTAAACTTACCAAATAATCTTTTATTAGCATGACTCATTTGAGTGACTGTCAGCTGGTCAAGTTATTTTCACTGCAATGAGCATTTCAACTGACGGAAAAAGAATGTAACTCTCTCCCTGCAAAGTTGGATAATGAAGAAAAGTAGCCTTGAAAAGTTGGCCGTATTTTATACCCCAATCAAAAGCAATGACAAAAAGGACCTGACTATGCCCAGGAGTCTAACTGTATTTCATTAGCATTCAACATGTCAAGGTTACAATATAACCAAGGTCTCAGGATTGAGTGGACAGAGGGTGATCTTTCAAATCCCCTCCTGAGAAAGAAAATGCAGCTCACTACACTACGCATGCAGGTGGGAGTTGGTTAGTTTCTCTGGGCCTTTCAAATATACTTTCAAATATATCACAATATTATTTTGTAGAGCCAAAATGGTTTACAGAGTTAAAGAGATACACCATCAACTTCAAAACCTCACTTCTGCTGAAAATCTGTTGCCTGCCATTGTCACAAAGAGACTACTCAAATGACTATATATGAAAGAAGTTAGAAGGGGGAAAGTGTTTTCTCTATTTTTTCCAGTTTGTTTACTTTGGACATTTCATAGCACTCTGTTTATAGCCATTTTCTTTGTTCCCTGTGCACAGTCAGTCAGTTCCCCCTATTCTATGTATTGCATACAGCAACAGGAGAGAGAAAAACAATTTTTAAAGACAGGAAAATATGATTGTGAAACCACAGAAACTTGTGGGGAGCCTCAGATATAGGACCTGAAACTAATTTAAACTCTTAAAAAAGACTAGTTTTCAGCATGAGGAGGATGCTTAAAAATAAGAACAAAATGAGAGAGTAATTAAGGTAGAAACAGTGTGTTTAATGTCACCCAGGTTTAATAAATTGACAACAGAAATACCCAGACATTCACAAAACTTTCTTTCTTTCAGTTCCTGCTCATTCAAACACAAAAATTTCCTGGAACTTCAGAATTACATTTCTTGGAACCTCAGACTTCCTTTTCTCATGCACATTTTACAGGCACAGACACACTCTCTCTCTCTCTCTGACACACACACTTTCCCACATATATGCACCCTGGCACTTATACACATACCCACACATTTGCACATACTAACACGTCCCGTCACGTACGTACACCATCACCCTTCACATGGATGCCCGTTCTCATGTGTTGCACGAACACATATATGCTCCCTCGGGCACAAACGTGTTCTCCGACACACTCTCCTTGCAACAGAACATTGCTTGTAGAATACTCACACTTGCTCGCACTGTTACACATCCGCGTCTCTCTGTCATACGCTTGCACTCTCCCCGTGCATTCACATACTTACATCTTCAGCCATCTTTCACTATGACACACACGCTCTCTTTTTCCCACACCTCTATATGCCTCTTTCACAATAACACACTGAGACTCCCCCCACCTCTCACACAATTACATTCAGTCTCACCTACACAAACTTTCTCACTTTGTCCGTGTGTGTCTCTCACCCTTACACACACACACACCCCGTGTGTGTTTCTCTCTTGCGCCCCCCTCCCCCTGTGTATCTCACGGTTACAGCCCTGTGTGGATGTCTCTTACAACACACTTCCCGGTGTGTAACTCTCACCATTACACACGTCCCGTGTATAACTCACAATTACACGCACACCTGTGTGTATCTCTCTCTCTTACACACACACACCCTATGTGTATCTCTTCACAATGATACACACTCACGTTTGTAACTCACAATTACACACCCCGTGTGTCTCTCTCGCAATCACCCACCCACCCGTGTGTAACTCACAATCACACACACACACACACGCAGCCGCCAGCGTCCCCGCTCAGCTCCAGCCCCTGTGCGCAACTTGCTCCGCTCCGCTCTCCTCCGGACCCGAGCTGAGCCCGGGAGCCCCCCGCCCCGCAGCGCGCCGCCCCCCCTACCTGCTCTCGGCCGCCGGTAGCCGCGCCGGCCGCCCGGCTCAGCGATCCCAGCAGCTGCCCGGTCCCAGCTCCGCTCCGCGCCCCAGCTCCGAGCGGCTGCTGCATCCACTCACCGCCTCCGCTGCAGAGGGGAAGTGAGTGGGGAGCTCAGCCGGGCTGGCTGGCTTCCACCCTGGGGCTCCCCTCACCTCTCCCCGCCTCGACCCCTGCTCCTCCCCCTTGGCAAGAAATCCCCGACCCCCTCCGGAGGCTCAAGTAACCTCCCAGCCCGGGCACAGAGTCCCCACTCCTCCCCCTGTAGGTCTCCTGCGCTTGGCAGCATCCAGCTCTAAGTGTGGGACGATCTAGATCCACAGATCCCACGGCTAGAAAGAGGGACCCTCTGGTGTGATCTCCTGTAGAGCACCCGCCAGACAACTTCCCCAGAGGAATTCCTACAGCAGATCTTTTAGAAAAACAGCCCATCTTGATTTAAAAATGATCAGTGATGGAGAGACTCCAGCCGGGCCCTTGGTAAATTGTTCAGTGATTAATTACCTGCACTCTTTAAAATGTAGGCTTCAATTCCCGTGTGAATTTGTCTAGCTTCAACTTCCAGCCACTGGAGCACATTCTCCCTTTCCCTGTGAGAATGAAGACCCAATTATTAAATATTTGTTCCACATGCAGATATTTATAGACTGTGATCAAGTCACCCCTTAACCATCTCTCCGTTAAGCTAAATAGATCCAATTTCTTGTGTCTATCACTATAAGGCATGTTTCAGAATCCTATAATCATTCTCATGACTCTTCTCTGAATCCTCTCCAATTTATCAACCTCATCCTTGAATTGGGGACATCAGCACTGCATCCAGTATTCCAGCAGCAGTCGCACCAATACCAGTGCCAAATACACTTGTAAAATAACCTCTCTACTCCAATTTGAGATTCCCATTTATGCATCCAATTACATTAGCCCTTTTGGCCACAGCACTGTACTTGGAAACTCACGTTCAGCTGATTATCCACCAGGACCCCCAAATCTTTTTTCAGAGTCACTGCTTCCCAGGATAAAGTCCCCTGTCTTGGAAGTATGATCTTTTTTCTCTGTGCCTAGACGCATACATTTACAGTCAGCTGTATGGAAATGTATGTTGTTTGCTTGCACTCAGTTTATCAAGTGATCCAGATCACTCTATATCAGTGAGCAGTCCTCCTCATTAATTATCACGCCCCCAATTTTTGTGTCATCTGCAAACTTTATCAGTGATGATTTTATGTTTCCTTCCAGGTCATTAATAAAAATATTAAATAACACAGGGCCAAGAATCAATCCCTGAAGGGTCCCACTGGAAGCACAGTCATTTGATGATGATTCTCTGTTTACAATTACAGTTTGAGGCCAATCAGTTATCCCACTGTTAATCCATTTAATGTGTGCCATGTTAATTTTATATCTTTCTTGTTTTTTCCTCAAAATGTCATGCAGTACCAAGTCAAATGCCTTACAAAAGTCTATTACATCAACACTATTTCTTTATCAACCAAATTTATAAACTTATCAAACTATCATATTAGTTTGACAAGATCTATTTTTCATAAATCTATGTTGATTGGCATTAATTATATTACCTTCCTGTAATTCTTTATTCATCAAGTCTCTTATCATCAAGTTCCATTGTCTTGCCTATCATCGATGTCAGACTCACAGGCCTATAATTACCCAGGTCATCCTGTTTACCCTTTTAAAAATATTGGCACAATATTAGCTTTCTTCCCATCTTCTGGAACTTTCCTGGTGTTCCAAGACTTATTGAAAACATGCATTAATGGTCCATTAAGCTTCTCAGCCAACTCTTTTAAAACTCTTTGGTGCAAGATAGGAGGAGCTAGTGAATAGGAACAGCAAACAGAGGAGTGTTCTGAGGGAGTTGATAGATGGAGTGTGAGACCAGGTACACCTAACATTCTCTAAATGTAGGCCAATAACAATTCCCGCAAAAACAAATTACCATAACAAAACAAAGAACAAACAAACAAACACCCCCTCCCCAGGAAGAATGAAAATAATGCAGGCAGAAGTCCAGCATCAGAGTGGGGTCTACCCAGTTTATTGCACTGAATGCAGCATGTATGATTATCTACGTTGTGGGCAGGTGATGTATGTGTGCATTTGGTGCAAGCAACTCATGGCCCTCAGAGACTGAGTACAGGCTCTTGAGACCAGAGTGGTTGAACTGGAGGAGCTAAGGGAAACAGAGAGGCACACAAATGAGACTGGTCCTACCCCTAGTCTGACAGCCTTTCTGCTGTTGAGGAGGGTGAATGTCTCGGGGAAGGAGAATATCAAGCTGGAGTGGAGGGAAACGATTTCCTTCCAGATAATACCATGGTATCCTCTCACACTGAGGATACTCCTCTGGGGGAGGGGACCTCTGATGTTAAGAAGAGACAGGTAATAATAATGGGGAATTTGATTATTAGAAATATACATAGTTGGGTTTGTGATGACCAGGAGAACTGCATGGTGAATTGCCTGACAGGCAATATCTTGAGATCTATAGATAGACCTATGTGCAGTGCTGGGGAGGAACTGGTGGTCATGGTTTGTGTAGGTACCAGTGACACAGGGAAAGATAGGAGAGAGGTCCTGGAGGCCAAATTTAGGCTGTTAGGTAAGAGATTAAAGTCCAGGACCTTCCTGGTAGCATTCTCCAAAATAGGAAGAGGACAGAAAAAATGCCACTGTGGCTAAACAACAGAGTAAAAAATGAAAAAGGCATCCTTTAAAAATTGGAAGTCAAATTCTATTTAGGAAAATAAAAGGGAGCATAAACTCTGGCAAGTCAAGTGTTAAAGTGTAATTAGGCAGGCCAAAAAAGAATTTGAAGAGCAACTATCAAAAGACACAAAAACTCACAGCAAATTATTTTTAAATACATCAGTAGCAAGAAAAAGCTTCTCAAACAATCAGTGTGGCCACTGGAGGATTGGGGTGCTAAAGAAACATTCAAGGAAGGCAAGGTCTTTGCGGAGAAGCTAATTGAATTCTTTGCATCTGTCTTCATTGAAGAAGATGGAAGGGAGATTCCCATATCGGAGCCGTTCTTTTTAGGTGACAGATCTGAGGAATTGTCCCAAATTGAAGTGTCAATAAAAGAAGTTTTTAACAAACTGACAAATTAAACAGTAATAAGTCATCAGGACAAGATGGTATTCTCCCATGAGTTCTGAAGAAACTCCGATATGAAATTGCAGTACTATTAACTGTGGTATGTAACAGTTAAATCACCCTCTGTACCAGATGACGGGAGGATAGATAATGTAGTGACTATTTTTAAAAAGGCTCCAGAGGCGATCCTGGCAATTACAGGACAGTAAGCCTAACTTCAGTACCAGGCAAATTGGTTGAAACTATAATAAGGAATAGAATTATCAAACACACAGGTGAACACAATATGTTGGGGAAGAGTCAACACGGTTTTTGTAAAGGGAAATCATGCCTCACCAATCTATTAGAATTTTTTGAGGATGTCACCAACCATGAGGACAAGGGTAATCCAGTTGATCTAGTGTACTTGGACTTTCAGAAAGTCTTTGACAAGGTCCCTCACCAATGGTTCTTAAGCAAAGTAAGCAGTTGTGGGATAAGAGGGAAAGTCCTCTTATGGATCAGTAACTGGTTAAAAGAGAGGAAAGAAAGGGTAGGAATAAAATGATCATTTTTCACAATGGAGAGAGGTAAATAGCAGGGTCTCCTTAAGTTTTGAAATGGGACCAGTGCTGTTCAATGTACTTATAAATTATCAAGTAAAAGGGGGCAAATGGTGAGGTGGTAAAAAATTGCAGATGATAGAAAATTACTCAAGATAGTTAAGTCAAAGAGTTACAAAGGGACCTCACAAAACTGGATGACTGGGCAACAGTCATGAAATTCAATCCAGATAAATGCAAAGCAATGCACATTGGAAAACATAATCCCAGCTATACGTATAAAATGATGGGGTCTAAATTAGCTGTTACCACTCAAGAAAGAGATTTTGGAGTCATTGAGGATAGTTTTCTGAAATGATCTGCTCAATGCGCAGTGGCATTCAAAAAAAGCTAACAGCCACAGGAGGAACCATTAGGAATAGATGATAAGACAGTAAATATCATAATGTCACCATATAAATCCATGGCATGCCCACAACTTGAATACTGCATGCAGTTCTTGTTGCGCCATCTCAAAAAAGATATATTAGAACCGGAAAAGGCACAGAGAAGGGCAACAAAAATAATTAGGTTTATGGAACTGCTTCCATTTGAGAACAGTTTAAACAGATGAGGACTGTTCTGCTTTGAAAAGAGATGACTAAGGGGGTATATGATAGAGGTCTATAAAATCATGAGTGGTGTGGGGAAAGTGAATAGAGAAGTGTTATTTACTACTATACATAACAGGAACCAGGGGTCAGCCAATGAAATTAATAGGCAGCAGGTTTAAAATAAACAAAAGGAACTACTTCTTCACACAATCTGTGGAACTCATTGCCAAGGGATGTTGAGAAGACCAAAAGTATAACTGGGATAAAAAAGGATAGGTCCATCAATGGCTATTAGCCAAGATGGTCAGGGAGGCAACCCCATTCTCTGTGTGTCCTTAAATCTCTGACTGCCTAAAGCTGGGACTGGACAACAGGAGAAGGATCACTTGATAATTACCCTTTCTTTTCATTCCTTCTGAAACGTCTGGCACCGTCCATTGTTGTAAGACAGCATATTGGGGCAGATGGACTATTAGTCTGACCCGGTATGGCTATCCTTATATTATGTCCTTAAGATATCTAGACCTGCTGCTTTAAAAAATGTCTAACTCTATTAGCTTCTGTATCCTCCTGAGATATTTGTGGAATGGAAAGATTGTTATCGTACGATATGACAACATCCTCTGTAATGACATTTAACCCCATTGCCACCCTCCAGACCTGGCCTCTAGATTCCTCCCTCTCTCCCTGAAACCCCCAAATTTAGGGCCTTACATATGGGGCTGCAACGTACCACAGTATCTCTTCAGGGGATAGGGAGAGGGGCCCACCTCAAAACCAGAAAGGGGCATTGGCCCCGAAACCTATCGACCTCAGAGGATCTAGAGCCCAGTTCTCTGCATGCACCTGGGGCTTCAATTTCCTGGCAGTACAGGTCCTGCATAGTGTTTACCCAGAGGTGCTACCCCTGGGACACCTTCCCATCCTCCTTAGAGGTGTTTCAAATTGTACGGGAGGGACTCCAAGTAAACACTCAGAATATCCCTGCAGGGAGTGAAAATCCTTCCTGATCCCAGATGCCCTTTCCAAAGTGTAGAGCCTGATGTCCTGGGAGTATTTGCAGAGGGATTGGGGGAAGCAGCATCCCCTGCCATTGCCCAGATCACTGGGATTTTGTCTTCTCTTGTACAATAACACTTAGCTCTTATCTAGCACTTTATATTTCAAAATTGCAGAAACGTTAGTCAATAAACACATCTCCCCTGCGATGTGGTGCTGTTAGCCCCATGTGGGAAACTAAGGCTTGGAGAGAGGATATGTGAGTCAGTACACAGCAAAGATCGGAACCAGAGAATTCCTCAGCCCAATACTTAATCCATTAGACCACATTGTCTCCCAGACTGGACATTGTATATAGATCTATAGATCTACATATGTACAAACATTTTGTGACCATTAATATTCTTTAAACGCTGGCCAAAAAAAAGAAAACGTTTGCAAGGAAATGATAATCAAGAAGACCTGTGTGTGCTCTTCAGGTGTAGATTTTGTCCTCATGACAAGCACTGTATCTACACTTTTGAACTACCTGGTGCTCAGAAGGACGCTGTCTGTCATTTTCAGATGGAGCCCTGTTGATATCGGATCCAACCCACAAGTGCCATAGCCGGCCATTTGAAATGTGCATCCACTGAATGAAATGTGCATCCACTGAAGCCATTGCCCTCAGCCACCAAATCACCATAATCTCTCCTGGTGAATACGTCACTACATACAATGGGTCAGATTCATTTGTTATTATTATTTGTATCATGGTACTTTTTAGAAGCCCCACTGGAGATCAGGGCCCCATTGTGCCAGACACTGGATGTACCCACAGAGAAGGTCTACACTGGAGCGGGAGGTATAATTTCCAGCTCGAAGTGACATACCTGTGCTAGTGATTGAACTAGTATGCTAAAAAAAAATAGAAGTGTAGCCATGGTAACGGGAGTGGTGGGAGGGGCTAGCTGCCCCAGTACAATCCCTTCTGAAACACCCTAGGCACATACTCAGGCGCTAGCCCCCTCTGCTACTCCTGCTACCTCGGCTACACTTCTGCTTTTCGGGCACTAGTTTAATCAGAGCTAGCACGGGTATGTCTGCCCAACCTGGAAATTACACCTCTAGCTCAAATGCAGACACGCCCATTGGAAGAGACAATCCTTGCCCCGCAGTATTTACAGTCTAAATAGATGAGACCGACGGAGGGGGAAGGGAAATGCCTGACCAAAGTCGCTGGCACAGCCAAGAACAGATTAGAGGTCTCCTGAGTTGCACGCCAGTGCCCTCGCCACTGTACCATGCTGCCTTACATATGAAGTCAATGGAGTTGCATCCCTTTACATTAGCTGATGATCTGGTCTGAAATCGTCACTCAGGCCATATCTACATCACAGCCGCTACAGTGGCACAGCTGCAGCACTGTAGTGTGGATGCTTCCTGCGTCGACGGAAGGGGTTTTCCCATCAATGTAGTTAATCCACCTCTCCAAGAGGAGTTAGCTAGGTTGACAGCAGAATTCTTCTGGCTGCATCTGCGGTTAGGTCAACCTAACTACGATGCTCAGGACACGAAATGTTTCAGAGCCCTGAGCAATGTAGCTAGGCCAATCTAGTTTTTAAGTATAGACTAGGTCTTTAAGAGCCACATTTTGGCACTCTTACTCCCAGTGTATAGCACCTTACTCTGCAGATGGCCCTGTTGATTTCAGTGGGTCAGCTTGTGGAAAGAGTACCGTTCAACACAAGGGTGGCAGAATCTGTCCCTAACCCAGCAGGCACTATTAGAGACAGAGGCTTTGCAGTGTATTAATAAAA
The DNA here is from genome assembly GCF_026122565.2 of Emydura macquarii macquarii. Classification (NCBI taxonomy): domain Eukaryota; kingdom Metazoa; phylum Chordata; order Testudines; family Chelidae; genus Emydura; species Emydura macquarii. The sequence goes on along the minus strand of NW_027133607.1, from coordinate 3,993,458 downwards.
GTTCTGATGAAGAATTGTGAAATCCCGCCAGTCACCATAAGAACCCTAATAACTTCAATAAAAAATTGTGCATATTGGAGCTCTGCAGGGTGATAAACCGCTTCGTAAATGCAGAATGCCTATGATCTGATTCAGAGCCGAGCCCCAAGCTCTTTAAAGAGCTAGCATCCCACTTCGCTGAAAAGACCGCACACATTTGGGAAGCCTATCGAACAGCACGGATCTGCTCTGCCTTCACCCATCAACCAACAGCCTACCTGCATTCTCTCAGGACATTCACTCCTCAAGAAGTTCTGGACACCCTAAAGGAGTCCTGACACCAGGCTTGTGACTCTGACCCACACCCTTCCTGGCGTGTGAGAGTCATGAACAACTGGTGCCACTCCTGAGCTGAAACAGTCAATAGCTCTTTCAGGGAAGGAATTTTCCCTTCCTCCTTCAACATGCAATAATCTGACCAACTCTGAAGAAACCTACCTTGGATATTTCAGTCCTGGCCAAATACTGCCCGGTGTCAAACCTCCATTCCTGAGCAAGCTCATAGAGAAGCTGGCAAAAGGTCAAATGAAGCTAATGTGCCAGACCTAATATAATCTGGATTCAGGCCAGGACATGGAACTGAAACCGTTTAATGGCGCTGACAGATGGTTTCCTCCTGTCAATGAATAGAGGACAGACGTCCATCCTCATCCTCCTGGACCTTTGCAGTATTCAACATGGTTGACCATGAGATTCTGTTGTCTTGCATGAGAGAGATGTTGGGGTCCAGGGAAAAGCACTAAAATAGTTTGAGTCCTTCCTGGAGGGATGCATTCCCTGAGCAGTGATGGGAAACCGTACCCCCACCACTAGACTCTTCACCTGCAGAGTTCCGCAAAGATCTATTCCCTCTCCAGTACTTTTTAACATCTTTATGCAACCACGCGGTGAACTGGTCAGATGACATGGACTCTGGCATCAGCAATATGCAGCTGACACACTGTTCTGCCTATACTTCACCATCTATGACCTCATCGCTCCCACCAGTGCTTGGATGAAGAACAGCGGGTTGAAGCTGAGCCTGAGCAAAGCCGAGGTGATGCTGGTGGGCAGAGGGAAGCGTTTTGAGGATTTGGCAGCCATGGTGCAGTCTCCCTTGGTGGAAGGGTCACATCCACAATTGGTCAATTCAGTTTGTAGCCTAGAAATACTCTTGGATCCTTTTCTGATGCTGAACCTTCACATTGCAATGGTCATGAGTGATGCTTTCTATCATCTCTGGCTGGCTAGGAGATTCTGTCCCCTCCTGGTGAACGAAGATCTGTCCTCAATTATTCATGCCTTCCTCACCTCTTGGCTAACGACAGCACCACAATATGCCTTAACATGAGGGCCTTCAGTGCTTAGGAAACTCCAGCTAGTACACAACATGGTAGCACATCTCCTCAGCAACACAGGCTACTGAGAATGAATCAAACCTGTCCTCCGTCCCCTACGCTGCCTTCCCATAGAATTTCAAGTCAGGTTCAAGGTCTCTCAGTCCTTTTTTCTTCAAAGCACTCCATGATATGGGCTCAGGAGATCTAAAAGCCCATCTAATGCTTTGGGATGAAGACCATGGCCGACAGCTCTGCTCCTCCGGCACCATGGAACTCTCGACAATAAGAGTAAAGCTCGCGTGTGTGGGAGACAGAAGCTTCTCCGAGGCTGGTCTGAGCCCATGTAAGGAGCTCCCCCAGGGCTATCACAAATCTCGTCCCTTTCCATTCCAAGCCCCAGGCACTTTTCTTTGACCTTGTCTTCTCCAATATAAAGACAGAGCCACAGGTATATTTAGTAAAACGTAAACAAAACAAATCAAAAACAACACCCCACCAAAACAAGACACTCCATTGCACATGGCCCTCCCTCTCGGGGGAAGACGAGAGAAGAAAGGACGCAGGATAGATGTGTAGTCACATTGTGCCCAGTTTGCACAAGAATCACTGAGTGATGGTGGGAAGGTGGGATCCGGACTGGGAGACTTTTCTTGATGCCTAAATTGCTTTTTGGATATTAACAAAAATTAAAAAAGACAAGGCATGTTGTAGGGAGCTAATGGATTTAAGAGCCAACGAGAAGGATCAGCTGGTAATTCAAGCTCAACAGTTATGGAAGAGACTCCACAGGACCCTGGAGAGCTTTGAGGAAGCTGCGCAGGATGCTAAGAACACTACTCCCAGTGACCTACTCCGCCCGCTCAGAGAGTAATTCTGAGAAATGGCTGCCTCAAGAGACAAGCGTGAAACTAATGAGCCTTCTGTCGGAGCCGTAAATCAGAATTCGGTGGCAGAGAGCAGGATTCAGTGCCTGGAACACCTGGAGCTGCTAAGTGGAGGGGGATCAGGATAATGTCAGTGAAAAAGAACCTTTTTGACTGATTTGTAAGCTTTCTCTTTGGCTTTCTGGGTTTTTTTGGTTTGTTTATTTGTGAGAAAGGTTTGGGTTTCAGCTCCTAGGGCACAGGCTGCCGGGGTGGTTGACGTGGTTTAGGTGCCTAACTCCCCGAGAGGGTTCACAGCTGATAATCCCAAACAAAGGGCTGTGCACCCCTCTGGCTCATCCATCAGATGCTTGGAGCCCCAGATGAATAGGAGTTGGGTGCCTAAATATCTTTGAGGGGTGGGGTTAAGGCCCTGCCCCTTTTCTCTGCATTTCACTCCTGGGTAGCTTAGGCAAGTCTTCACTCAGTTTCCTGGCTTCTGAAAACACCTTCCTTACACGGGTACCGGGGTCATATCATTTTTGGTGGTGCCCTGGCCAGGGTGCTGGGCCCATGTTACGTCGGAGAGGGGCAGGGGAAGGGGCGGGGCTGGGAGGGGGGGAAACCGCCGCTGCCATGCAGCTTGGGGCTTGGGCCGGCACCAGAGCGGCTCCTGGCCAGTCGCTTTGTGTGTCAGGGGGGCGGGAGGGAGGCAGAACGGCCGGGCCGCCCTGGGTGCTGGGGGCTGCTGCGCTCTGCACCTCCACAGCCGGCCCCCCAGCACCACAGAAATATTGGTGGAGCCGGGCCCACCATCCTCAATCTTGGTGGAGCACGGGCACCACGGGCCCATATAACTCGCCGCCTATGCTTCCTTGGGGATCTTTCTCTCCTGATGCACAGGGAGCCTGAGCACCTAGCTTGGGTCTGAGGATTGCCCTAGCGCCAGGGTGTCTAAGGGTGAGGTGTTGCAAGGCCTAAATCCCTTTGTGGATTTTGCACGTTTGCTGGGGAGAATCATTGCCATTTGAAGTCAGGAGCACTTCGTCTGTTAGATCTCCCAAATCGGGCCTTAGGAGGGGCAATCTGCTCTTCCGCCTTTTCAAAGCGAATCCGTCAGCGGCTTTAGTGCCAATTTTAAAGCACTCTGGGATGGTTGTTTGAACACTGCTGGAAAAAAGCAAGTCGCTATTGTACTGCCCTAACTGAGGTTTCCTAAAATATCATCCCTGCAAGCACAAGAGGGATCTCAAGGAAAAGAACAGACTGTTTGGCTTGTGGAAGTCAGGGGAGTAAATATACGGCCTTCAAGCTGCACTCCTCAACTGACATACACTAGACTGGTTTCAACCCAGTACAATACATTGGCTCGTTACTGGAACAAAGATCAGTTCAGGGAAAGCAAAAGGCATTTCACGAGGCAGACAATCTTACATTTTAGCTGCGCTCATTCTACTAAGTTACATACCCACCCTTCTCGGCCATCATCAGGGTGATGTTATATTTGCATTTAGTATCATAAGGAATCAGGACATAAAGATTTTCTTGACATCCAAAACCAAAGGAGAGCTCCAGAAAACTGAATCGTGAGTTTTATATAGCACTGGACATGTGCCTGGTTTTTTACACAACACAGTCCCTGCCCTGAAGAGTTTGAGGCCTAATGAGCTGTTGTTATTGTTATCAGCATTTTATTATTTTTTTCAATAGCACCCGCACTGTCATTGATCTGTCCTGGAGCCCAGCATAGAACAAGGCAACGGGTTTAACCTTCTAAATCTGCCTATCGTCCCTGATCTGGAAATGAAACGGATTATGGAGCCTTCTATTTAGCTGAAAGGAAAGACCCTAAATCGACCTTAAACCAGCAGGTGCTGTGGTAGAGATGAGGGATGGCAGCAGAGTTGTTGAGGCCTGAAGCTACATTTTATATCAGGGCAAAACTCAATGGGAGATTTCAATACGCAAATCTAATTCACTCCTCAGTGTGTGTTGTTGGTCCCTCTCTGTGCCCTACCCACTGAGGCTGGAAGGCTGTTATTGCTGTCAGCCTCACAGTGTAGTTCTCCAGCTCAATCTGTCGGAGCGCCTGTCTTTAGCGCTAGAGATCCCTGGTCATGATCAAGCGGGTGGGTGTCACAGAAGGAGAGGACCCCTGGTCTGTGAATCGGAGGCAGAGGAGAAATGCAGCTTGCGCTGTTTCCCACAAGACCCGGATCACATTTGGCTGCCTGATGTTGAAGCTTTGTTGGCAGCTGCCAGTGTAATCACCAGGCTGACGCAGAGCTTCCATTGCAACACATGTAACTGGTGTGTCTTATTATTCTCACTGCGTTCTATGCGCAGAACTAATTGGGCATTACCTTTTACAGCACACGAGGCCCCTTTGAAGTGGGTGTAGGCATTTGGAAACCAAAAGCCCTTAAAGCTGCATCTTTCTGGTGGAAAATATCACCACAAGCCGTTGTGTTTTCTTTCCTGTATTTGAAAACCACCCACATTTTTTAGTAAAAAACGCAACTGATCAAGCATTTTTACCTAGGCAAAGGGCCTCTTTGGAATATTTCACCTCAAAATATTTGTCAGTGTTATTTTTTTCTTTTAATGACTGGTTATTTACAGCTATTTATTAGTCTTACGGGGATATAAGGCTAGGAAACCCAAATCCAGTGTATGCCATGGAAGAAGGTTAAAAAATGCTCTCCCTTTCTGCTTTAAGTTAGTTGGATTTAAGCAGTAATTAGCCAGCGCACTTGCCATAAAAAGGAATACGAATCATTACTGTGGGTACTTTTCAATGCTATTGCTTTTCTTATAATATGAACATCGGAGATGCAATACTAGCTCATACCATAGTCTGCTACAAGTAAATTGGGAAAAACCCCATGGTGGCCAATTATGGAATAACCAGCCCACAGGGAAAGTTCCTTTCTAGCTTCCATGAGTTACAGGTTGGATTATACCCTGAAGCCTGTGAATTTATATCCCTTCCAAACTTTAAAAAGAAATTCTATCAGTATAGCTATGGCTATTATTGTTATTAATTACATTAGGAGCTAAGAGCCCCAGTCTGGGACCAGTAGCCCATTGTGCGAGGTGCTGTACCAACACAAAACAAAAAACAATGGTCCCTGCCCCCAGAGAGCACAAATCATTTTCATTATAAGTGTCCAGTACCATTTCTAAATCCTGCTAAGCTCTTGGCCTAAGTGGTGTGTTGTGGCAATGAGTTCCACAGGCCAATTGTGCTTAAAACACTTGATCCATTTAAATAAGTAAATGAGAAATTTGGACCATGCCTGACCTAACTGGGTAGGTGTGTTTTTAATATATTTTTTAAAATGATAAGAAAATGAATGTGGTGCTGGTGGAAGATCCTGGAGAGTGAGGTCTATTGGTGATACATAAAGCAGTATACTTATGCTACTCTGGTAATGTGCCTTAGCCCCTTTTAAATACTATATGTGATGTATACCCCAAGTGAAGTATGCAACAAAAAACAATAGAGGGTGACTTTTGAAATAATGTTGGGGTCTTTTGTTTAACATGTGTTATGACCATATCTTACACCTACCCAATTCAATGAGGTTTAGTCTAAGTTTCTTATGGACCACACAATGAGTCTGTGGAACTCATTGCCACTGGAAATCATTAAGGCCAAGAACGTAGTAGGATTTTTAATGTTGATGAGGTTTCTTTTTTGTAAATAATATATTATTATTTATTATAATGTTATTTATTGTATTATAATATTATAATATTTTTTGCTCGTCTAACATGGTTCTCTGTCCCCGCCTAGTGACTGGACCTGCATAGAGGTTTTTGAGTTGGCTACTGCAGTTGAGCTAACAGCACTAGCTTTTTAGCTGAGTGGGTAAAGGTTCATAGATTGGAGATTCAGAAGGTCTGGGTTTGAGCCCCACTGCTGACAGCCCACCTACGAGTGGTGGGTTACAGGTTACAAGTGGTGGCCTGTACCAGGATTTGAGCTGCAGGGGAACTCGGAAGCTTGGGATGACCTTCCGGTGCAAGGGGAGTGTGCAACTCAGGCATATACAGTGTAGCTCTCTGTCCCTCTCTAGTGGCTGGCTTACATGAGTCTTTTAGCTCAGGCAGAAGAAGAAACTCATGGCTTTTGATTCAGAGATCTCAGATTCCTTCTGGGTTCAATCCCTGCTCCCAGCACCCTCTCCAGAAGTGTTGCGTTACATTTGCACTTCCTATAGCCTCATATATAAGATTTAATATTTCTGATGTAAAACAACTGACAGGAAAAAGCAGTAAGATAACACCAGGGAGAAGGCAAATTTCTGTCTCAAACAAATGATGTCTCATGTGCTAAAGAAGAGTTGAGAGGCTCCTCCTGAAGGGACTGCCTCTAGGTGTGAGAGACTAACTTATCCTTTCTGGCCCAACCACCTTTGGCCTGCTTACTGAGCCTGCCAATAAAGACGCTGATTAGGGCCAAATGTGATGGTGGCTTTGTGTTACGGACAGAGGACAGCTGTCTCCTGGAATCTGGGCATTGATCATAGACTCACTGCACTGGCCATCACTCAGTGGAAGACGTTCAAGGGCTGGGTTCCAACCTCATGTTGGTTTTACACCAAAGTAACTCACATGGCTTTGTTACTTGTATTACGGCAGTGCTGAGGGTCCCCATTGTGCAAGGTGCTGTATGTACCCATGGCAAGAGATGGTCCCTGTCCCAATGAGTTTGGAGTCTCACTGGACCAGACAGACAAAGGGTGAGAGAGGAAGAGAGGCACAATGATTTTTCTAAGGTCCCACGCAGACTCTGTCTCTTGACTCCCAATCCCATGGCTAGCCTGAAGCAGCAGAACAGCTACTCCTGATTTACACTGGTGTGAGACTAGAGTCCAGCCCCCCTGTGACAGGGCACCCACTGCTCCTGTCCTCTTTGCTTCACACACACCATGCAGAGACCTTCTCTTGTGTAGCTACCAGGGTGCAGTTTATTTACGGTGCTTCACTCCCCCACCTTCTCTATAATAGTGCAGCCCCAGCTTTTACAACGTCCTCCAGTTTTACTACTCCTTCTCCAAAGGTGGGGGAAGAAAAGGGCTCTTCCCAGAAAGTCAGACCCTACCAACTAACTATCTCTCTCTTCCGCTTCATCCTTTTGCACCTCCTTCCTGTGTTCTTTTCTCCAGTCCCCCTGCGAATGGGCCAATTAGCTCATTAGCTAGCCAGCCCCAACCTGATTGGGTCCTTAGGGACTCTTCTTCTTCCTCAGTCCCTCCCAGGGACTCAATTGGTGACCAGAGAGCTGGTTCAGTTGCTGATTCCCAGCACTTTGTTACACCCTCACTCTCTGTTGACCTAGAACTGAGTCAGCCTCTCTCACAAAGGCCATTAGTACAGCAGCAGAGCACACCACACTCAGTAACAAAACCTCACAGCACCCCTGTGCGCTGGCACAGTGCTGTTCTCCCCACTGGGGAACTGAGACCCAGACATCCAGATCCACAAAGGTACTTTAGGCTCCTCAATCCCAGACGTGGACATCTAAGGGCACATCGACGCTGCAGATAAACCCCTGTGGCAGCGAGTCGCAGAACCCCGGTCAAGTGACTTCGGCTTGCCGGCCTTGCTCTGTGGTGATAAAAATAGCAGGGTGGCTGTTCCATCTCGGGCTCTGACACCCAGCGAGGGGGGGGGGCGGATCTCAGAGCCTGGGCTCCAGCCTGGGTGGGAACATCTACACTACTATTTTTAGCCCCATAGCATGAGCCCCCACGAACCCAAGTCAGGTGACCCGGGCTCTGAGATTCCCTGCCTCAGGGTTGGTTTTTCAGTGTAGAAACTCCTCTGAGATCCACAAAACTGCTGCCAAGCCCAGGAGGCATCTAAACTCACTCAGTGCCGAAGTTTTTAGGGTGTCAGCTTTCTAGATGCCTACGTGTCAGGCTCTGAGCGTGTGCACTGCTGCTTCCCTTTGGGTGTCTGGATGCCTATCACCATCTTCTGGCCCAGAGTGATGCTGGGGAAGACAGGCGTTTGGCCACCTAACTCACATGCGGGGCCCAATCCAGTTGGCGGCCCCTGAGCATGCTTGCTGGAGTGGGTCCCACTTCAAAATCCAGCTGGAGGTGGCCGTGGTGTCCATCTTATCTCTGTTATCCCAGGGGTTAGAGCCCTCAGCTGGCATGCAGGAGACCCAGGTTCATTTTTCCCTTCTCTGCCAGAGGAGGAGAAAGGATTTGAACGGGAATCTCCCGCCTCTCAGAAAAGTGAGCTATGGGTTTAGGCACTAGAGCCAGGTGGTATTGACCCATCCCCAAGCTGGACTTGCAGCAGAAGCACAGCTCAGCCCATCTGGGCCAACAGGACAGTGGTAAATACTTAGTAAAATTTCTCTTCTTATATTTTTAGCTTTTGGCATTAACACTGTAACATCTCCGTAAGCATGGATGAGCCTGGGATGATGATAGACTGTGAAGGTCTATTGGTGGCCTAGATCCTTTCAATGCCTCCTGAAAATTTCCCGTCCACTGGCAGCTTGTTTTAAGAGAACTCGGGGTAGCAGTAGGGGGTATTCTGTTTCCAGATGAAAATTGTCATGAGATCTCCAGAGTAAAATCGGGTAACCATGAGTGCTGTGGCAGATACCACATTCCAGAGTTCACAGACTTTGTCATCTCAGCTTTGTTGTTGAATTACAATGCACGGCCGCCCACTGTAAAATAACCGAGTCCCTGGGTGTTGCTGTTTCAGTCCTAGCCATCTTGGTTTATGTGGTGGCAATGGACATGCTTGCTGGCTTCATTTCTTTTGGAGGATAGGGTGGACGGTCACAGGAGTTTTTGGATGCTCTGTCGTTGTTTGTGCAAAGTGCATTTCTCTATGTATTTATCATCATTTCTAGCCAATGGAAACATGTCAACCCTTGATAAAGAGAACAGATGTCACGTCCTTTCCACAACAACCACAAGAGTCTCAAGATGATGACTCTCCAGTTGTGTCTTTTCTCATATCCATGGTATGAGGATAAGTCTCAAGGTCAACATTTTGACACACAAAATCAGAAACCACTTGTGAAAATTGCTGTCCTAGTTACTAGGAAGGGAGTGAATAAGTTAATGAGATGATATGATGGCATTGTGGCAGAAACTATACTGGTAAGACTCAGTGATTGTTTAGTGTGACCTAAATGTTTCCAGAAGGCTGAGCAGACTCAGTCTGAGCTGAATGCTTGTAAGGTTAATAACAATACTGGGTGAGAATTTTACCCCTACTCTGGGCCCTTTACACTGAGCAGGAGCTGTGTAAAGGGGATCTAGATTCAGCTGGGGATAAGGAATTGGGGAGGACAACCACAGGCTGCCTTCTGAACACACCCTCCAAAGAGCCGATGTGTGGGGTAAGGGTGGGAATGGCCTGCTGGAGGTAAGGCTACTGCCTGCAGAGATTCTTGGCCGTGCTGCGGTCCATAGGACAGATTGGGGAGAGTGCCATAATTTAAATACAGAGGATTTAAGGATTGGGAGAGTGTAAAAGTGGCTTCTGCACAGTATGGACCCTTACCCGCTGTGCCTTCACCCCACCCACGCTGACGCCTGAGTGCTCGCTAAATATTAAAACAAGGTCACTGAAATCAAGGCTGATGATCTCTTGACTCTGGTGTTTGTAGTTTGAGCATTCTGCTTCCCAGATGGTGTTAAACAGTAGGAGAAATAGACACATCGTTTCTACCCTCCGGTTCAGTCGATTCTTGTAAAGATCCAGATTGTTTGAAGCCTGTTCGGTATTGCCTCCTAGGACAAAACTGGAATCAGTTCCCTGCTGTCTGATTCAAACTGGGCGTTTCTCTATGGTATACAAGGAAAAGCCTGACCACACTCTGAAAATAAATAAATAAATACATTGTAATAGATCCCCGTGCAGAAGTGAACTCACCATTTTACTCCTACTTAAACACTCTTTTGAAGGCTTAGGTAATGACAAGACCTTGTGTTTCATCTTTCAATAAGATTTTGCAGGATTGATTCTTTTTCTTCTAGGCCATCAAGACATGGTAACAGTAAGCCTGTTTCCAAAATTAAAACTGAGACCAGACTCTCCATTAGTCCGTGCACAAAGCATATACGCGGACCGTTTTCCCTTTATAATTGTTGAACAGTCTTCCACGCACTGTAGCATTAGTCACAGTCCCTTTCCAGGAGAAGAGAGAACCCGGGGCGCCCCTTCTCAACGGCAAAATGATCTGAATGAGAAGTCTGACGGTCCCAGGAAGTCTCAGAGTGAGTGTAGCTAAAATAACACAGGAAGCCAGGAGTGCCAATAGCGACTTCAAAAGGTCACTGCCCATAGCCAAGAAGGGAATGCCGGGTTCTATGCGACAGCCATGGGAACTTGAGGGGCATGGGTGATATTCAGTGTGTATTTTCCTTAAAACGCAGTGCATATGTTCAGAAACGTCACTTCAGAAATTCTCGTTCTCTGTTATTCCTTAGGCCACTGCGTGTGTAGTGACAGGGAAGCAGCTCCACACTGCAATTGGCAGCTCGTACAACGTACAGTGTGCTGATTTTTGGTGATGTCAATCCACTTATTATTGAAGAAGAGGACTAGCTGATTCTGAAATATCCTTATATAACTGTCCCTCCCCCCCATTCTTGATGCTATAGATCAGACACTCTTTGGGGCCGTGGCTGTCATTTTCTATATGTTTACGCAGCATGCATGACAATGGGGCTCCAGCCAGGCTGGCGTCAGGGTGCGACTGCTATATAACTGTTAAAGAATCATAAGAGTTAATAAATAATACTATATGGTATGCCACTGTGAGTGATTATGGACAAAAATGCTGGCAGCATCCATCTCCTCTCACTGCTGATGTCATCCAAAAATGATTATCTGCCTCCACGGGCATGGCACCAACTGTTTTGCTTTTGGAGTTTTCCTTTTCCAAGGTGGCTGCCTGCCAACGCTGATGGGCCCCGCCTGCCCTGGGCAGTCTGGTGTCTTTTCAAGACGCCAGACACTAGACCCCTGCGTGGGACTATGTTTTTTTAATCCCTTGCCTGTCCTGCCCCGCAATGCCCACTCCCACTCGCTTCCGCATTGTTTCTTGCATTTTTATCCCACTCCCATCCACAAAAGTCTTAGATCCCGCAAGAGAGACAGATTCCCCCATGCTACTAAAACAAAAACAGAAAATAGGTCGGTTGATATATTATAGATATAAATGGAATTTAGACAGAATTTTTGCCACTAAAAGAATAAAGCAAATCTTGCTTTAACCATGGAAAAATACTTTAACTCCTATTATATTAGACATCAAATTTCTTTCTGCCCTTTGTGTAAATTTAAGTATTAAAACTTTCTTTTTTAAAGCGAAAGGCTTGCTTGACATCGCTGAAATTCGATTTATGACAACCTGACGAGAGATTTAGCTTTTTTCCGCCAGTTACCGCAGTCGGTTTTTTTTTTTTTTGCCCACCCAATCCCACCCGCAACAAAGCACCGGGGCTTGTAGGACCCATGGGATCACAGTCCCACTACATTGCTCTATTTGACGCTTGCCTTTCACAACCCCACTTTTGGTAGAAATACCCCTGCTGCATAAAGGCAGGGGAAGGGGAGCATGGCTGTCAGAGGCGCTTGGTTTTGGTGGCCATTTTATAGGAGCTGGGAGCTCGTCCCCAGTCCCATCCTGACCATAACAGCCCTGAGAGGTCTGGAATTGGATTTACGACTGATGCCTTATCAACGCTCAGCCACATTTGGAGGTATTACTATGAAGTGTTAAATGAAATTGCTGCAATCTCTTGTCTTCAGCCTCTTGCTATATGCATGTGAGACGTGGACGTTGAGGAAATACGACATTAAGAGGATCTCCACCTTTGAACTGGAATGCTACGGGTTATTAACTATACCTTACACATGACTAACGAAGCGGTCACCACTTGAATTTATAGCATGACCTGAGTGGTACCTGATATCACCACCACGATCAGCTGCAGGAAACTTGGGTTTACAGGACATATGGGCCGGATGAGCGGAGGAAGATTGCTGAAGCAAATTTTGCAGGGATTGGTACCAGACGCCAGGTGCCCGGAGCAGGGAGCACCCACAGCAAGTGTGGTCTGACAATGTGGCTGACTGGATGGGATGCAGCATGGCGCAGGCCTGAAGGCTGGGTAAAGCCTGTGGAACGTGAAGGAAGATTGCTGACCAATGAATGCCAGGAGTTTTGTGTCCTGTGCATTGTAATGTGACTTGCTGGTGCTTTGCGCTATGAGAATAATTATAACTACATTGTAACCCTTCCCCTTGGGGATGATCTCCTTATATTGGTCTGAAGAGCAAGTAGCATTTTATTTTAAAGAATAACTGTCAGTTCAATTCAGACTCAAAATGTAAGTGTTGTAAAATCAATCCCCCGCTGGTGTAAATCAGCAGAATTTCATTGACTTCAGCTTTTAAAAAATCTAAGAGCAATAGAAACGTTTACGTGATTTTTTGTTCAATGTCCAGGATCTATCGGTAGGAAGTAGGCCAAGGAAGCAATTTAGGCTCACTGCAAGGAGGACCCTGCTGGTGTCGTTTCCCACAGGGCCCTGGGCTGGTACCTGGTATAGAGGGAGTGCCTAGCTCTCACAACCACATGCCCTTCAGGGCCTAGACTCAGATGTGGGTGGAAAACTTTGAAGATCCCCAGTTTAAGGAACAGGTACCTCTGCCACCATGACTGACAAGCAAGGGGCCCAGGAGTTGGGCTCTCTAACCACTAGACATCATGACCCTCCGAGCTCCCTGTCACTGTGATATTGACTAGAAATCGACTAGACACAGAAGTTAAAGTGATGAGTGTATTTTCACTGCCCAAGAAGGGGGGGAAAGCAAACTGTCAGCAAACAGCTTAAATGGTGAAAAGTGAATTACATTTTGAAAGGCAAAGACATTCATTTAAATATCTACCTCCATGATTTCTCATACCAGACAATATCTATAAGCCAGAAATAAGGACATTTGGGGAAAATAATAGGGACACACCATTTAATACTAGTGGCATGATTAGGGTAGGGGAAAGAGAGGGTGAGTGGCCACACTTACCCTTTCATACCTGAACTCAAAGCCTATGTAGGGGTGAAAAGTAAGTTCTTACTCTTTCTTGCTTCATTGCATGGATGCATAGTCTGAGTCACAACCTAGCCCTGACTCAGTAAGATTTGCCAATACCAGTGAAACGGAGAAATAGCACAAAGGGACAACCCAGAAGATGGGCAGAAAATAAGAAAATGAGGTGTGCCTTGGAAAAACGCAAGTGTACGCATTTAAAGGGAAGTGAACATGAAAACTACACACAATGGGAGGAAGAGACCTGTGACTCAGTAGTGCTGAAACAGACCTCGAGGCGATGTTGCATGCACGCATTAGAAGTGTGCAATGATTGTAAAGAAAGGCCACTGCAGTTTTGGCTTTGCTCTACGTGTAAAGGCATCGTGTGAGGTTTAATCTAAGTTTCTTATGGACCCACAATTAGTCTGTGGAACTCATTGCCACTGGAAATCATTAAGGCCAAGAACTTAGTAGGATTTTTAATGCTGATGAGGTTTCTTTTTTGTAACCCATGCTTGTCTACATGGTTCTCTGTCCCTTCCTAGTGATTGGATCCACACAGAGGTTTATGACTTTGCTACTGCCTTTAAGCTACGGAGGTGACAGTCTCTTTATACCACTCAGGGCAAAATATACCTGGAATATTGTGTTGTTTTCAAAAAAATATTGATGGAGATTCAGGCTTCCCGCATGATGCTCAGTCAATATGCTGCAACCCTGACTTTGAGGGATCACCTTCAGGTTGTGAAGGGAACTTGGTCGCTATAGCTCTTCATTCCTTGACTTCTCTGCTGAGCCTGCTGACAAGAGTTTATTCACGGTGCATTTGTGTAATATATCTTTCGCCCACCCTTTGTCTGTCTTGTCTATTGAGAATATAAACTCTCTGGGGCTGAGGCTGTCTCTTACTCTGTGTTTGTATAGTGCCCTGCTCATGGGGCCCTGATCTTGGTCCGCACTTAGGCACTATGATGATAATAATTAATAAAAGGCTGCCAATTGTGGTGGAGTACGGATTATTTTAATTCATGTGACACATGACAGATGGCTGTCACATACCTGAAGTCACTATTGCAAGGTGGTCAGATACCACAAAGATGGGCCCGGGATAAGCACTTCAGTAGAACAGGGTGGAATAATTAGAGAGCATATATCCAACCCGTTCAATTGCAACCATGCAACAGTCAACTTTCCATAAGAATTCCATGAGCAAGAAGTTGTAAAAGACCATGAAGCCGCTGAGTTAATTTGCATGATCACATTGGTTTCAGTTTGAATCCTTCATTACTTAATTTTACACTAAATGAATATTCCCATTAAAACGCTACTAAATGAGCAGTTCAAAGTACCGAAGGTAAATACAGAAATGAAAGTTATTTCATTTGCAAATGAAAATTCATTTAGTTTTGCATTATTAAGCCATCTAATATGAAGACTGATGATGGACAGTTAATAGGTCAGCTATTTTCCCTGCGTAGTTTTTGAATACCAAGAGACAACATAACAACATAATTTTTGCATATGCAAATGACTATAAATTGTGCATTTTAATCATTGCCCTTTATATTGGTAATGATTAGACAGCATGGATAGAATTTCAGAAATATGACCTGTCTTACAGCTCTTTATAAATCCTGAAACAGTTTTTGCGCATGTGAATGAGTCTGATAACGTTACGTCTACACAGCAAAAACAAGACCTGCAGAAGTGACTCTCAGAGCCTTGGTCAAAGGGATTTGCACTGCGGGGCTAAACATAGCTGTTTAGACAAGACACTCCCTCCTCTCTGGGCTTCACAGCCCCAGCTCCAGCCCAAACTCAAACGTTGACTGATATTTTTAGCCCTGAATCTTGAGCCCAAGTCAATTGACCTGGAGTTTGAGACTCACTGATGGGTTTTTTTTCTGCTGTGTAGATGTACCTTATGGGATAGATCTTCAGCTGGTGTAGATCAACTTAGCTACATTGGCATCAATGGAGCTACTCTGATTTGCCTTACAAGTTGTGATTAGTCTTAGAATAGTGCTTAGATGCCCCATTAGGTGCTGGGACTCTATTGTGCTAGGTGCTGTACAAACGCATAGTGAGACAATCCCAGCCCTGAAGAGCTTCCAGTCAAACTAGGCAAGACAGACAAAGTCCAAGAGGGGAAACAGGGTTCAAGTGAGCCAAGAACAGAACCCCGGTCTCCTGACTCCCAGCCCAGTGTCCTATCCCTAAGAAGATTCTAAGGGTATGTCTACACTACAACCTTGACAGCTACAATGCTGCAGTCACAGGGCTGTAGAATAGACACTACAGCAACAGAAGGGGTTTTTCCGTCACTGTAGTAAATCCACTATTCCGAGAGGCAGCAGCTAAGTCAACCTACCTGTGTTTACAGTGTGAGGTTAGGTCAACCTACCTCCATTGCACAGGGTGTTCAATTTTTCACAGCCTTGAGCAATGTAGCTAGGTTGACCTATATTTCAGGTGTAAACCAGGCCTTGGAAAACATGGATTCTGGAGCACAGTTTTGCAGCAGGGAGTGGAATTTATGGTGAATTCCATGGCAAGGGAGTAATCCATGGCATGGGGCTAAAACCATATGGGTGGACTGTGATCCAGGGATTCAAACCCAACCTTTTCTCCCTAGAAGTTCATGGGAGTTCATATTTGGTATTCCAACCCTTGTCCAGCTGTAGTTTATATCAGGTCCTCATTTCTCAGGTTAGCTAATTATGTCGTTTGGGGCCTGAGGCCCCCCCGAAGGTCATTTTTTTCTAACACAAGAAAAACTCGCAAGATTTTGAGACCTTCCAATCCGACCCCCAAACTTTAGCCCTGTTTCTGCCTGAAAACTCAACCCCAAACACTAATTTGAGGCTCACCCAGATTTGGATCTGAATAATGGCCTCCTATTATATAATCTGGCTTTTTTTGGGGCTGTGTGCTGTTTTATAATCCCCAGATTACAAAACTATACCTAAATGCACAGTATGGACACCCAAGAGCAAGCAGGATGCAGTGCATGCCAGCACCACTGCAACTTGCATGTGGAATATGACTGTATAGCCAACCGCAGCAGAAAACCCACTGGATTTTAGTGAAATATAAATGTATAGGATTCCCTGAGGGTACCTCCCTTTGTCTTTCACATGCCTCATGATTCTTGACCCTATCTGGCTTTATGAATGGGAATGAGGCACATTGTGTTGCGAAGGTCTTGCTCGGGCCCCTAGTCATTGGCTGTAAAGCATTAACCGCCAGTGGGTGAAATAAAGGGGATGTTATTAGAGGTGAGGATGTTCTCTCCCCTTCAGGGCAGCCTGCACATGGGACGATCCAGCCGTGCTCATGGCCGCTCCCACAGCAGAGTTCCTTCTCATGCAGCAAAATCCACATGGCGAGCAGCCTCGGCGTGGGGCTGTCCTGGGGAAGTGGTGGGGCATGCCAGAAATGACCTTCATGGCTTGCAGAGGTGCTGTTCACAGCAGCAGTCTCTGCAGGATGGGGGGCAGGAGAGTGTAAAGGGGGTGAGGAGGAGGCGGAGTCAGAGCCTGTGGGGTGGGGACTGTTCTATGGCAGCCTAAAGGCTGGGACAAAACGTGCACCTCCCCAGAGCTGGAGGAGATTGTGCTTCAGGCAGGCTCAATCTGCCCCATTGTATCTCCTGGGGTACATTACTCCACATCATCCCCTACTCAGGGCTTATGACTGAGTGCCACAGTCTAACCGATAGAGATGAGCCTGAGCCGTAAATCATGTGACTTGGATAGAGTTTGCCCCATGTGTCTTTAATAAATCATTCAGTTGCTGACAGTTTGGGCATTTCATTTTGATCAAGAAAATTATGCTGGATGATATGAGGATTTGGGGGGATCTGGGGGCTCCTGGCTAGTGGCAGATGCAGCCCTGGGTGTTTCAGAGTTTGGGTGTTCATTGTCTGCATGCTCTGATTGCTGCTCTGCTCTGTATACAGGGAGAAGTTCAGCAGGGATTCCTGGACACCTGTTGCTTGTAATATGAGTAAACTGCAGTAAGCGTCAGGCTTGGATATCAGCTTCCAGTTAATGAGCTAAAATTAGGCAATGGTGTGTTGGGGAAGTTTTAGTGCTTGCGACTAGCCAGAAGGATTCTTGTTCGGCCTGGTGCAAATTAATACTTAAAGCACCTCTGTTTCTGAGTCCCGCAAGATTTGTAATAATTCTCGATGCCATTTAAAAAGTACAGTGGAAACACAGACATCCATCTATGGGCAAACTGTTTCTTCAAGAGCCATCCAGGTTAGAATCCCAGGTTGTTGCTGATTGTCCGGTAGCTCTTTCCACAGCAATAGATACAAGGTGTCTGACCAGGCTCGGCAGAATTTGATTTGTATTTTGTTTGTTAGTTTGACGGTTAAATTCAAGTTTTATTTTCCAGGGTTATTTTTCCAGGGTTTTTTTTTTCCCCCTGTTTGTTTTAATGTTTTAATGTTCACGGTTGTGTGAAATTAGGTTTTCGTTTTGTTTTATCTATATAAATGTTCACAGTTTCAGGAAATAAAGGGGAGGGGGTCAGCCAAGAATCACGTAGTGACACCGGATCTCTGCAGGATCAACGGGCAGGGAAGGCTGTGGTCCTAGCGAGCAAGAACAGAGAACCTCGGCCAGGACTACAAGGAGGAGGATGAGTCCCTGGATGTGGAGGAGGGCACCTGGATGCTGAACAGCTCTTGCTCTGGGACGGCCTCATGACCAATGAGTGAGTGAGCAGGGCCATGACAGTGGTGGCCAGGGGGCCAGTGCAGGGGAGACTGCACTGGCTGACTGCTCTTGCTGGATATTTTTTCCATCAAAGTCTGTGTGTCAAGTGAAAATGACCCATGACCACTTATTTAAAGCAAATCCTGCCAGGACTATGTAGGACACCGTACGGGAGGCTACGGGGCTTGGCTGCATATAAGTAGGTATTTATCCTCCAAATCTTTGTCCTCATGCCCCATTGAACCAGGGATCACGAGCTCTCTTCTCACAATCCTGCAGGACTTAAAGCCTGATCCTGGAAAAACCAAAGCTGGGTCTCCGCAGCTGATTAATGACCTTTGAGACTAGCTCCTGGAGTAACTGAACTCACAAGTTTCATAGAAATACATTTATTGTGGCATTGCCCGTTTAGTCGAAAGGAAAAACCTTACTAAATTAGAACTCTGTTAATGGAAATACATCACAGGCACGTTAAGTATCAGGCTTAACTATTGACACGAATGAACCAGAGTCCAAACCTTTTTCTACTGGAGTTAACGGGAAACCACGGGTTTCACCATAAGTGGGATGGAGCCCTGTGATTGTACGGTTATGCTGTGCCCTGATCCACAGTGTGTTGTTATTAATATTACTCTAGCTCCTAGGAGCCCTTGTAGATGACAGAGCTCTATTCTGCTAGATGTGTACAAACACAGAACAAAAAGACTCCCCCATGCCCTACAGGGCTTACAGTCTAAGCATAAGACAAGAGACAATGGATGGGTACAGACAAAAGAGGGAGTACAGATGAACAACGAGATCGCATCGGTCAGCGTGATAGGCATTGGTCGCAGTGTAGATATCCTAGTTGTTATGCAGATGATGCTGAATGCTTAAGAGCTGATTCAAGTATTTAATTCTGGTTCTTTGATCCATGCCAGTGTCCAGGCCTTGTTGCAAATCACAGCAGAAAGTCATCGCCCTCCCCCCCACACACCCCCGTGTTTCGGGTATACAAGCTGTCTTACATACTGGGAAAAGCACTGCATTTCCAATAACAATTAGTCATCCATCCACTGTACTCCCCTTCCACTCCATGATGGACAAAATAAAAGAAAGATATTGACTGATTGAGTAATCCTTTGTGTCAATAAAGGATGAACAGGCTCTGACTTAAAACAGTTTATAGATTCGTATACTTCCGTTCAACTGCCGTGTGACGGTTTTGACTCCAGGCTTCAGGTTGTTTAATTAGTGACATTAATCCAGTAAATGATGGCAAAATGCTTAGTAATGATGTCCGGCTGAGGCCGTTTGCAGAAGCCTTGTTGTTTAATTAGGAGATAATTGATGATAGTGCACGGAGAACAAGGTTATAAAAGGCTCTTGCATGCCAATTAGTCTTGCTCTGAGCTCGACACAATAG
The DNA here is from genome assembly GCF_026122565.2 of Emydura macquarii macquarii. Classification (NCBI taxonomy): domain Eukaryota; kingdom Metazoa; phylum Chordata; order Testudines; family Chelidae; genus Emydura; species Emydura macquarii. The sequence continues at coordinate 3,974,017 of NW_027133607.1, read as the reverse complement.
CTTTTGAAACGGGTTGTTCAAGTCAATTGCCATTATTATGGTACATGGATTTACGAGGGAGTCATTATTCACCATGGTTTTTATTTTAGCAGCAGCCAACTAGAGGTGGCCATAAGGAAAGGAAGGAAAAGAGAGATTGTGAGTCAACTGGATGACGACTGGCATGGGAGGACGGTCAGTGACTGTAAATGGAGGCAGCTTCCATTTACTAACATCCTTGGGGTTGGGAACTATTGTGCTTTCTTTGCCGGTGAAGCCACCCAAAGCTAAAATCCTCAGTCAAAGCGCCCATTGAAGCCATTTCAACATGTCACCGAAGTCAATGGGAGTAAGAAATGTGAATGACAACGCCAAGCCTGGTAGGGGGATAAATCATAAAGGACAAACCCAGATAGTTATAGCAGAGGGAGAAATTTATCTTGTGAGGCCCGTCAGTACCAGTGACTGTTTTCCCTTCATTTCACTGGTGATGAGGCATCGGTATAATGGAGTGATGACTATTCTCTCTCTGCAGTATTATTGGAAAAACGATATTCTCATTGGCTTAATAATGACTGAACATCCTGTTGTGTGCTCTGGCTAATCAGAATCTGGGCCTATTCTTAAAAGCGTGATTGAATGGATATGTATAAACTAGTTTCTGCTTCGCTGAAATAGTTAGTCCTAAAACTTAACTAGTGAAACGTCAACTTTCCCATGGTTTGTTCTGAATTGCCTTTAGCAGAAAGCTGTTGTCTTTCAACATTATGATCATCTTTTTTTAAACCAGTTCTCACCACTGGTTGAAACTTAAAATTGTAATAATAGAGTAATTTGACCTCAGATTAGGATTATTTCTTTTAGTAGAAAAATTGTGACTGTTGTCTTTCACATCTTTGTAACAAAAACTGGACTGTAACAGGATCAATGGGTGGAAAAAAATGTGTAATGGTCAGGTTTAAGAAAACTGGGGGAGAGGAAAGAGCCACTTGTTGACCTGCGAATGACTGATTCGTATAACACCGTTGTTGTCCAGATTAGCAGTGAACACTTTTGTGTAATGCTTTGGATAATATCAAGCCATATTCATTTTCTATGTGGAAAAATTGAGCAGTTAATTTAGGCATAATAAACTGGAATAGGGTTTACTTTATTATTAATGCAGTGTGTAAACACTGACTGGAATCTTTGAATTAATTCACTCTGTATTAATGCATTTTGACCCCTTTCAAGTTCCCTTCCAGTCCCATGATTCTATGGTACATTTGGGTGTGGGGAGCCCAAATGTTTTAAAGTAAATCCTAATCCGCCTCTCCCCTCACACAATGTAGTCTAGTGGACAAACCATCTTCAAATGAGTCGTTCTTTCTTAGCCTTTTTTGAGGAATAAATTTAAAGCATATTGTTCTAGCTACATAAAAGGAACCTTTAAAATACAAAAATAGAATGCCTGAGACAAAGAGATCCTTTATGAATTCACTGTGGCAATTTCAGTCTGCATTTATGTCAAATAGATACCCAGTACAGCAAGAGGAAATTAGCTGTTTAAGAAAGTTGGCAAAGCTTAAAAAAGTTTAGCTAATGCTACCTGAAACTGCAGCATTCTGAATTTACTAGGGTTGCTCCTGACATGTGCATTTAATGGGTTGTGTTCATGTTTGCTTTTTTCTTGCAATCTGAATTAAATAAATTGCTATGCAAGCACAAAAATATGTTTTCATTGGCTTGTTTATCTATAGCACCAGAAAACTGGAAATAAAACTTTATTAAGCTGTGAATTTCAGCTTGCTTGGGCATACAAGATGTCATCCACTCAGTACTAGCTTTGCTGACTCACACAAACATCTACACTTGGAAACATTAATTTTCTTAGAGGGGTTGGGGGCAAGAGCACAGTGGGGTGGAGCGGCGGGGTCAGTCCCCAAGCAAGGCAGAGGCAAGCACACCAGGAGCGAGGAGGTGGGCAGGATTCCCCTCCCCAGGGTGGTGCAGAGCCAGTATTTACTTCACCAGAAACCCCCTTTCTGTGCCCGGCCTGGAGCTGCTTTGCTCTCCCTGCCCCACCAGAGATCCCTGTGGGGGGGCGGGGGGACTCTGTCCTTCTCCTGCTGTGCCTCCCTCCTGGTACATTTCTGGGTTGCTGGACAGGGAGCCGAGGGGGCTGGATGGAGCCACTTTTCATGCCGGCTGAAGGGGTTGTTGCTCTGTGTAGTGCAGTGGCTGCCTGTGAGTGCCTGGCTGGTGAAGTGGCGGGCCGTCCACCCCCCACCCGGCCTGGCTGCCTGGGACAGGGGCTGAGTGAGCCAGAAACATGCCATGCGGGAGAGGGGGCTCCAGTTTGGAAAAATGTCAGCCACCCGCTCGATAAAGTGGTAGAAAAATAGTAAAAGGTTTTCATAGAATCATAGGGTTAGAAGGGACCACAAGGGACATCTAGTCTAACCCCCCGCCAAGATGGATGGTTTAGGCACAAGAAATCCTGCAAGACAGATAGCTGTCTACCCACCTTTTGAAAACCTCCAGTGAAGAACCTTCCACATCCTCCCAAGGCAGTCTGTTCCATTGTCCGACCATTCTTGCAGTTAGGAAGCATTTTCCTGACATTCAGCACGTCTACACTACAAACTTAAGTTGATCTATGTTAGGTCGACTTCCTGTAATTACTGCGATGGTTCAGGTCGACACTGGCCTCCTTCTGTCGGTGGCATGCATCCTCACCAGGAGCACTTCCATCGACGTAGGAGGGGCAGTGTGTGTGTGGGGAGGGGGCTGAGAGCCCAGGTTCTCAGCTCTGCATGCAGCTCCACCGGGCTCTTGGCTCCCCGTTCCTTGTAGAGAGCACAAGTTCCCAGCAGGGACCCTCTATGAAGCCAGGCTCCCAGCAGTAAGCCAGGACCCCGGGGGACAGCCAGACTTTTACTGGAGCCCTCCCTCCCCCCAATCTTCCCCAGCTTTCTTGTCAACTTCACAGCTCCAGCAGCTATGAAATTGGCAAGAATGATAGCCAACAGCTGATGTAATTAACCGGCGATGTCTACACTGACACTGCATGTTCCTAACTACACCAACATAAGCCCTGAGGCTTGTGGAGGTGGAGTTATTATGTCGGTGTGGTAGGGCATTCACATGGGTGAGAAGAAGGCTGTAGTAATATACACTAACAATAATTAGGTCAATGTAAGCTGCCTTATGTCGATCTAACTCTGTAGTGTAGACCAAGCCCTAATCTAAATCCGCTATGCTGTAGTTTGAACCCACTGCCTCTTGTCCTGTCCTCCATGGACAAGAGAACAACTTTCCTCCATCTATATTGTGGTGGACTTTCAAGTATCTGAAGACTGCTATCATATCCCCCCTTAATCTCCTCTTTTCCAACCTAAACACACCCAGTTCCTTCAGTGTTTGCTCGTATGGCTGGCATTCCATCCCTTGGATCATCTTTGTTGCTTGCCTCTGGATCCTTTCCAGTTTCTCTACATCCTTTCTATACATTGGTGACCAAAACTGGACACAGTACTCCAGCTGAGGCCTAACTAGCGTTGGGTAGAGCGGTACTGTTGCCTCCCATGACTTTAATGCTTTGCTTCTGTTAATGCGTCTTAAAATTGCATTTGCCTTTTGTGCAACAGCATCACATTGTTGACTCATGTTGAGGCTGTGATCCACCACATCTCCCAGATCCTTTTCAGCAGTGCTGCTGCCAAGCCAGTTTCCCCCCATTCTGTATTTGTGCATTTGGTTTTTCTTCTCTAAGTGTCGCACCTTACATTTATCTTTGCTGAATTTCATTTTATTGTCTATAGCCCTGTTCTCCAATTCATCAAGATCCCTCTGAATTTTAGCTTTATCCTCCAAAGTATTAGGAACCCTCCCCCAGCTTTGGGTCATCTGCAAATTTGATCAGTGTGCTCTCTATTCCTACATCCAAGTCATTCATAAAGATATTAAACAAAACTGGATCCAGAACAGATTCCTGTGGAACCCCGCTTGAGATCTCCCTCCAATCCAACATGATTCCATTAATAGTTACTCTTTGTTTGCAGTTGTTTGACCAATTATGTACTGGTAGTTCTGTCGAGCCCCCATTTCTCCAGCTGACTTGTCAGATTGTGTTTTCACAAAACAGTGTGAAATATTTTTGCAAAAAGATAGCATTGAAATTTCAGTAATGCAACTAGCTCCTGTGGTAGAGAGGTGGGAAGTCAAGAATGAGAATCCCTTGCTCTTATACGGTATTTTTTATCAGTAGATCTCAACTTGCTTTACAAAGGAGATCAGTATCATTACACCCATTTTTACAGATGGGGAAACTAAGACACAGAATAGAGAAGTAGCTTGTCCATGGTCAGTAGGCCAGGAATGGAACCCAGCTCTCCAGAGTCTCAGGCCAATAGTCTATCCATTAGGTCATGCCACTTGCTTCAAGAAGGACCCCTTTTTCTGTAATGATGCAAAGCTGGGGAAATTGCTTGTTGTGGGGGTAGGGGGAAGGGTGCAGTGATATTTATCTATGGTCTCTGGACCTATTAAAATGTAGTTCTGGGGTCAGAATTTCAGCAATGTAAATCAGCATTGGTCCACCAAAGTCAGAGTGACACCAATTTATACCATCTGAGAATCTGGCTTAGTTTTTTTTTTTTTTTTTTTTTTTTTTTTTTAATACAGCAGCCAGAGCAGCAGATGGATGTTGTATAAGTAAAGAACAATTAACATAAATTAAATACACAGTACATCTCAGTGGGCTGTGTGGGGTTTTAACCCACATTAATGTCAATGAAAATTATGCATATGAGTCACTAGGTGACCACGGTGTAGAAAATCCAGTGTAGAAAGCGAGTTAAACAAGACAAGATATACAATACAATAAAGTGTTAAATAAAAGCTGGCATTTGAAAGAGCATGAATACTAATTTTACAATTAGAAGAACTTTTAAGGTGGTATTTTCAATAGGAGCACAGTTAAACAAGTGCTGAAAATCTCTCTGTTTCAGTACTGGACGCTAACATTCTTCCCCTGATGGTATAAGAGAATCTCTTTTTTTGATCTAAAGATCACGGGCGTTTGTCAGTTTCATAAAGATGGGCAACGGAGAGGAAACAGCAAAATTAAACAGACATTATCGCCATCATTGAGGTCATATTGAAGTTATTTGCATAAATGTGACATTGAAATGTCAAGGCAACATTCAGCTGAACTCAAACCAGTCGATGTTGAATATGCCTGAACAAATTGTTATTAGTATTCTGAGAATCGCAAAGTTCAAAACCTGGAAAAAACCAGCAGAGTGGAAAGAAACCTGAGTAATAGGCCCTGATTGCCAAAAGTGACTAGCGATTTGGGGTTGCCTCCATTTGTTCAGTGCCCAGCTGGAGACACCTTAAAGGGGACAAAATTTGTACAAAAGGCTGAACCCTCACTTTCTGAAAATCAGGCTCCTTTAAAGTGCTCCATTTCGGCACTCAAAAATGAGGCCCCAACTTTGAAATTCTTGGCCGTAGGGCTTATCTGTATGGGGAGATTGACCAGCAGAGCTACTCCAGAATAGCTACCCATATGGACAAACTTATTCTGGAATCAGAGTGCCCACACATGGAGTTTTTCTGGAGTAGCAATAGTGCTTTAAATTCACAACCTCCCTTAGACTTTCTCATGTAGACAAGACTCTAAGTATTAGATCTGAATCCGTTTTAAGGAGGCAGTGTTGGAGCAGTGGACTGTGACTCAGAGCTATAGTTCTAGTTCCAGTTTAGCCACTGGCCTCCTGGAGGACCTTAAGTCAGTCATTTCCTCTCTCTGTGCCTCAGTTTCCCATATGTGAAATGGGGCTGACCGCCTTTTCAGAATGCTTTGAGATCTACTGATGAAAAATGCTATCTAAAAGTGAGGTATTATTATCTGTAGGGAACTGAGTAAGGTGCAAGGCTGACACCACTGGCCGTGTGATCTTTCCTTACACACTGTCTTTCAACGTCCCCCTGGAGAGGCCGTGCATAGAGCTGAGAGTCGAATCCAGTATCCATGCCCCATTCAGTTCTAAGCCTCCCAGCTGACATTGGTAACAGGGCTGGCCCTTGGCACAAATCATAGAATCATAGAATCATAGAATATTAGAGTTGGAAGGGACCTCAGGAGGTCATCTAGTCCAACCCCCTGCTCAAAGCAGGACTAACCTCAGCTATATCATCCCGGCCAGGGCTTTGTCAAGCCTCAGCTTAAAAAGCTCCAAGGATGGAGATTCCACCACCTCCCTAGGTAACCCATTCCAGTGCTTCACCACCCTCCTAGTGAAAAACTTTTTCCTAATGTCCAACCTAGACCTCCCCCACTGCAACTTGAGACCGTTGCTCCTTGTTCTGTCATCTGCCACCACCGAGAACAGCCTAGCCCCATCCTCCCTGGAACCCCCTTTCAGGTAGTTAAAGGCTGCTATCAAATCCCCCCTCACTCTTCTCTTTTGCAGACTAAACAAGCCCAGTTTCCTCAGCCTCTCCTCATAAGTCCTGTGCTCCAGCCCCCTAATCATTTTTGTTGCCCTCCGCTGTACCCTCTCCAACTTCTCCACATCCTTTTTGTAGTGGGGGGCCCAAAACTGGACACAATACTCTAAATGCGGCCTCACCAATGCCGAATAGAGGGGAATAATCACTTCCCGTGACCTGCTGGCAATGCCCCTCCTGATGCAGCCCAATATGCTATTAGCCTTCTTGACAACCAGGGCACACTGCTGACTCATATCCAGCTTTTTATCCACTGTTACCCCCAGGTCCTTTTCTGCAGAGCTGCTGCCCAGCTCGTCGGTCCCCAGTCTATAGCTGTGCATGGGATTCTTCCTTCCTAAGTGGAGGACTCTGCACTTTTCTTTGTTGAACCTCATTAGATTTCTTTTGGCCCAATCCTCCAGTTTGTTTAGGTCACTCTGTATCCTATCCCTACCTTGCAGGGTATCTACCATTCCCCCCAGCTAAGTGTCGTCCGTAAACTTGCTGAGGGTGCAATATACCCCATCTTCTAGATCATTAATGAAGATGTTGAACAAAACCGGCCCCAGGACCAACCCCTGGGGAACTCTGCTTGTGACCGGTTGCCAGCTAGACATGGAGCCATTGATCACTACTCGTTGAGCCCTATGCTCTAGCCGGTTCTCTATCCATTTTATAGTCCATTCATCCAACTCATACTTCTTTAACTTGCTGATAAGAATACTGTGAGAGACAGTATCAAAAGCTTTGCTAAAGTCAAGGTATATCACATCCACCGCCTTCCCTACATCCACAGAGCCAGTCACCTCATCATAGAAAGCAATCAGGTTGGTCAGGCATGACTTTCCCTTGGTGAATCCGTGTTGACTGTTCCTGATCACCTTCCTCTCTTCCAAGAGCCTTAAAATGGATTCCTTAAGGACCTGCTCCATGATTTTTCCAGGGATTGAGGTGAGGCTGACCGGTCTGTAGTTCCCTGGATCCTCTTTCCTCCCTTTTTTTGAAGATGGGCACTATATTTGCTTTGTTCCAGTCCTCAGGGACCTCCCCCTGTTCCCACGAGCTTTCAAAGATAATAGCCAATGGCTCTGAAATCACCTCAGCCAACTCCCTCAGCACCCTCGGTGCATTGCATCCGGCCCCATGGACTTGTGTATGTCTAAGCCTTCTAAATAGTCTTGGACCCGTTCCTTCAGCACTGCGGGATGTTCGCCTCCTTCCCATTCTGTGCCACCCAGTACAGTAGTCTGGGAGCTGATCTTGTCTGTGAAGACAGAGGCAAAAAAAGCATTGAGTACTTCAGCTTTCTCCACATCCTCCGTCACTAGGTCGCCTCCCTCATTCTCTAAGGGGCCCACACTTTCCCGAATCTTCCTCTTGTTGGCAACATGCCTGTAGAAACCCTTCTTGTTCCCCTTCACGTCCCTTGCTAGCTGCAACTCCAATTGTGCTTTGGCCTTTCTGATTTCTCCTGGTGGTGAATTTTTTCTGTGGACACAGATGCTGTAGGAACTGAAGTCTGATCACGCAGCTAATTTCACAGAAGATACCAAACAGTTTGCAAATGACAGTGGCTCATTATTTTGCCAGAACTGAGCCAGTAACCTGGAGGCAACTTGTTTTTAATCCTACTACAACCCCCTTGAAACATCCTATCTGAGATCCCTCTCCCATCTCCATGGACACTTTGGACTAAATCCTTATTTTTGCAAAACTACCCAATTTGCAAAGTCATCACTTTGCCTTTGCCAAACCGTTATTGGTTAGCTCCTTAATTCTCTGCAGCAGCTAGGAAATCACATAGCAACTAATGACATTACACAGCGGAAGGGTGTATGATTCTGTACTGTATCAAATCAAACCAGCCAAAGAGAAGCCAGGCTTTTTGCTCACATACAGCAGAGAAAACACAAAGATGGTGAGCGTGAGGTGAAACTCGGCGTCTCAGCTTTGATCTGCCCATGCACCGTCTTTCTTCAAACTATCTAAGCAGGATATGAAGCCATTTGCAGTGAGTTACAACAAAGGTGCCTGCAGGCCTTGATTTATTCCCCCCACCTGCGCTTGCTGAGGGCGACATGTTGCATTCACTGTTGAAAAGGCTAGAGTAATGACTGCAGTTTTTCTAGAGACAGGGGAAGGAGTTGATCTAAAATTCAGTGTCAGATCCCATGTGAGTCTATCTATATATCTACATGGCCCTCATCACTATAGCATCTGAATGCCACACAATCACTAATGGCCTTATCCTCTTTAATGCCCCTCCCTGTGAGGAAGGGAAGTATTATGCCCATTTTACATAGGGGTCACTAAGATGCAGGAGAAGTTAAGCAACTTGTCCAAGGTCACACAGTAGGTCAGTGGCAAAGCCAGAAAAAAAAACGCAAACACACAGGTCTCTCAAGTCACAGGCCTGTGCCTTACCCACTGGACCATCCTTCCTACTAAATGGGCTTCAAAGGCTTTTAAAAAAGAGAGCCCAAAGGTGGCTGGAGAGGGGAAGGAGGTCTAGAAAGTGGGAAGCCTGGAGCAGAGCGCTTGATTGCACCTTGTAGATGAAGCCCAACGTTAGGGGCTGTGGAACTACCTGCCCATTGATACAACCTTTACACAGTTCAGCTTATTCTGCCCATGGGGCCAGCCCTGTTTAGCAGGCTGCTGCTGACACTGGAGGCCTGACCCTGCCTCTTGTTGTCTGCAGAATCATGTGCCCTCAGGGAAGTAACAATGAGGCAGCCCCTACGCTCCTTCAAGTGCAACGACTGCAAATCCGCTGGGCCCTTGTTTAGGCCACTCAAGCGAAATCTCCTGCTGCCTTGCCCATGCACTGTGCACCTGCACCACAGCTCACCAGAATCTAGCAATGAGTCAGCACGAGCCTGATTGCAAACTGCGAAGCTGGTAACACAGAGAGCGAGGCAAGCAGAAGGGGGAAGAAGGATTATCGAGGTAGAAGGCAGAGACAGAACTCTGGAAACAGAGATAGAAAGAGCTGAAGATCTGGGGTCAGAACAAAGGTGCCTTCAAAAGAGAGCCAGGTATTGAGGGCCCAATGTTGCTCTCATGTTCATTAGAGACAATCACCGCCATCCATGGAGTGACACCAGTGTAAAACCAGAGTGAGCGCAGAATCCGGCTCCGAGGTAGAAGACCCCGGTGTGTTCTGGGTAATCTCCCTGGGCAAAAACAATGTCCGAAGAAAAACTTGGAATCTTTCTAAGCATCAAATATTTTGACTATGGTCAATCTTGTTGGGGGAGATCAAGCTATTTTGGAGGGGGAGAGGACAGGGGGAATCTGGGGACATTGTCCTTCAGGGATCTATTAGAGAAGCTACTTGCCGTTCAGAGCGGCCTTGAATGTGGCACAAAGGCAAACGGTTTGTCCTCAGGCACGTGCATCAGCTGTGGCAGGGACAATGTATTAGCTTCCGGGGAAGTGAATGAATTCCACTGCACGGGCAAGAGAAGATTTTGCTGGCATTGCTTGTAGTGCCAGGGCATGGGACGACTGTTCCCCCAATCTCCCTTTCTGCCCGACGCTAATAAGCAAGGCTTATTAATTAATTATTAATTAATTGGCTAGGAAACTGATGAGCCCGGCATTTGACAATTGGGAAGGCCCAGGGAATTGCGGTTGCGTGGATGGGGAATTGGCTGAGGGAGGGGCGCCAGGTTACCTTAAACGGCTGTCCTGGTGATGGATTTTTCAGTTACATCCAGAGCTCCTAGAGCACGAGGACGGGGCTGCCTTTTGAGCATTTTTAACCATCTAAATAAACTAAGTACGTTCATTGCGTCTTTTCCTTCTAGGAACAACAAAGATCATGAAGCACAAAGGACAGCTGATACACGGGCTGCACGGTTTTCACTCTGCAGTCACCGTGGGTGCCGCAAAGCAGCCTTTGATGCTTGTTTCCTGTGTCGAGTGAAAAAAAAATATACTGTACCTGTACTTTTTTTTTTTTCCCCCTTTTAAACTGCGTTTGATGTTCCGCTTGCACTTGAGGCAGAAGGCGGGCCCCTTTGCTCCTCCCTGCCCCGTTCTACCCTGAACAATGGGGGAGGCCCCGAAAGGAGGCCACTGAGCTGAGCTAATTTAGGTCCCGAGGCTTCAAGAAATGACATGCAGGTGCCTGCGCATGCACATGAACCCCAAACTGGAGACTCCAGGGGGCTCTGCACACAGCTCTTTGCAGGATCAGGGCCCACGGCAAAACCCGACTGGCTACAAGATCTCAGCATGGATCGGAGGGAGACCTTTGCTCTGGTTTATTTACTCATGGCTTTGTGCGTGCATTTTGGGGAATGGGGTGCGGGGGAGAGAGAAAGAAGCCCCCTCCCCTACTGGTAACCAGCGGAAGAAGATGTTGTCTCTTGTGGTTAGAAAACCAATCACGTGCCAAACGTTCGTACTCGAGTCCTTAGGAAAAATATCACGTGAGCTTCAGTACAGCTTGTGGCTAGGTACAGTCTGCTGGGCCTGCCTGCGTGTTGTTTAGAGAGGAAAGAAATGGAATCAAATGCAGCTACGTAGCTTACAAATGGCAGCGGAGGGGATGGTGCGATAATTCTCAGTCGTTTTGCATTGTGGGACTCTCTTCCCGGCCTGCAATATGGGATGGACGTCGTATTTGTGCCCTCTACTCCCAACTCAGGACCTCCTGGCATAGAACAGCAAGTTGTGGGCCATGTGCAGAGTCACCCCCTGAAAAATGCGTTTTTGTGAATTTTCTGCCATAAACTGTTGCTGTTTCTTGTTGAAAGTACATCAGGTATTATTTCTCTGCTCACTCCACGGGGCTGAGTTCACCTCCACTGAGAACCAAGAAAGGGTAGATGGGCTTTGGGCAGATAACTACACCCGGTCTGGAATTAAATTGTTCTGAAACACATGTGAGACAACCCCTCGGCAGACATTAGTCCAGCCTATGGGCTCGAAGAGCAACCGGAGCCTTTTCCTGGCTCACCCCACCTGCATCTATGTAAGTGCACAGCTAGGGCCGTGCCCCTGGTTTGCCTTTGCCACATCAACTTAATCCAAACCAGGACACAGCCCTCACCTTGACAGCAGACTGGGGATGCCGGCACCTCCTTGCGTGGCCGCTCAGCCCACATCCTACCGACGTAGGGCTAGCACATGCCTTAAATGGCAAAGAGGTTCTTATCTGTGTTGCAGCAGGACCAACAAGCTCCATCATCGGGGCCCCGTTGTGTTAGGCACACATATGGCACATCTACCCTGCACACTAAGCCCACGTCTGGGGGACCTGGGATTGTGGAGTCGGTGTTTTCAAGCCCATGCCCGAGTGTCCACACTGCATGGTTTTACCTGGCTTTACACTTGCTGGACCCGGCTCTGCTAATGTGTCCATACTGCACTACGCAGGCCTTCTGACTTGGATCTGTGGCTCGAGCTGCGTCTACACAACAAAATGGCAGGGCTTGGACCCAAATCACGCCAGGACTCAGGCTCTAACCTGAGTCAGACTGATTGGTGTGTAGGTGGAACGTGGCTCATACCCGAGTCAAAGCCTGGGCTTAGTGTGCTAGACACACCTTTAGTGAGAGACAGTCCTTGCCCAAAAGAGTTCATACTCTAACTAGATGAAATAGACGAGAGGCGGGAGGGTGAAAAGGAAGACAAAGAGGTGAAGTGATTTGCCCAGAGTCACTTAACAAGTAAACAGTAGACTTGGGACCAGAACCGGGATCTATGGAATCCCAAGCGAGTGGGTTAGCCACTAGAACATCACACTGCCTACCTCTTGTTACACAGGGATGAATTTCACCGCATGTATATTTGATCATATTTCTCACAGCTGCTCAAAGGTTTCACTACTTTTCTCTGTCTTGCCTCCGTGTTTTGAACAGCTATGGTACTGCTTGAAATGTCTAATTCACAGACATTTTAACAAAGCTTTCCATAAAGATTTCAATAGACATTTTAAAAAAACCTGACATTTTTTCACTTACCTTTACTAGTACCATTTAGGCAAGAATGTGAAAACACCGTACGCTCTGTTTAAATGGGCTCCAGCGATAACTTTTTATTCTCAGAAAGAAATACAGAGTATAAAAAGCCTCAGTATATTTTTATAACACAGCACTATTTGTGAAAACACTCCCGATCCTTAGTAACTTGTTTTAGTGGAAGGTTACCTTTCTATTGGATTTTTTCCCCCCCCAACATGCCTTGCTGGCGCTGACCCTTTAAACAGGGTGGAGCCAAACCACTGTAGCCCTAGAGTAACCCTAGTATTATAGCAGTTGTAGATCTTCCTTTCTGAGCTGGTAAATACTGGTTATGTTTTCCGTCCCTTAGTAAGACAATTGCAAATCAGGTTCTATTAAGAATATTTCCTAAGTCTGAGGATGCTTCTTTCTGCTGCGCGTGTATTAAGTGGCACATATTTTAAGACCATCATTGACTGAAATGTTGACCTTTTTGTGTTTGGACAGTCATGGACTCTTCAAAAATCACTGGTTGACTCACTCTGCAAACTCCCCTCCCCTTCGCTCCTCAGTGGAAACAATGTAAAGAATGAATTAGGCTTTGAAGCTGTCTCACTAGCTCTGCATCATCTTCGTTCTGAGCTGTGCTTGTTAGCAGGATGGCGTGACGCAAGACTTTTCTGTGAAATAGGTTGGGAAGCTTGAGGAGGTGGAATAGGAGGCTTCTACGTTTACCATTCTGGGGATCGGATGGTGTGTTTTTCTGAAGTGTAGCCCGTTCCCAGTGCTCCTTGGTATAGCTTCTCAGTTGTAAAATGTCATATAAAACTGCATGCCCTCTGGATCACAAAGGTCAGAGAATTTCACCCACACTAAGCTCAATAACTTATGGGTGAACCAGAGCATTTCCAGTTAAGGAAGCTTGAACCTCCTATTACTATTATTCCTCTGGAATCTTTGATTCATTCTAGGTTTGCTTAGGTTTTTTTCTTTTTTTTGGTGCTTATCATAAGCTAGTAAATGAAGTACAGATAGGGCCCAAGCCTTTCCTACATCAGCTAGGAAGAATTTTTAGTAACAGTGGAAGGCAGAAGTGTAGGTAAGATATTCGTCTTAACTAAACTAATGAGATCAGGCAGAGACAAAGAGAGGTTGTGGCATCTTGAAGGGTCTAGCACTGAGGTTAGGAGGAGTAGATCAAATATCAGTTTAAAGCAAGTGAAATCTGCACCTCCCAGATATTTAAAGCCTTTAGAAATCAGTTAATTTGACTTTGCTTTCCTAATTGGCTGCCAAAGGCGTTTCTTCAGCTGTGGCCATGTTTACCTAGAAACACCGAATTCCTCTAATACAGCGCTTAATTTGTAATGAAAGAGAGGCCAGGGCTCAAGCAATTAGGCAGAACCATAGAATCATAAAATCATAGACAATGAGGATTAGAAGGAACCTCAGGAGGTCATCAGGTCCAACCCCCTGCACAAAGCAGGACCAACCTCAACTAAACCATCCCAGCCAGGGCTTTGTCAAGCTGGGCTTTAAAAACCTCTAAGGATGGAGATTCCATCACCTCCCTAGGTAACCTGTTCCAGTGCTTCACCACCTTCCTAGTGAAAAAGCTTTTCCTAATATCTAACCTAGACTCCCCTCCACTGCAAATTCAGACCATTGTTCCTTGTTCTATCATCTGCCACCACTGAGAACAGCCTAGCTCCATCCTCTCTCCAATTCCCCTTCAGGTACTTGAAGGCTGCTACCAAATCCCCCCTCATTCTTCTCTTCTGCAAACTAAACAAGCTTAGTTCCCATAGCCTCTGCTCATAAACCATGTGCCCCAGCCCCCTAATCATTTTTGTTTCCCTCTCCTGGACTCTTTCCAATTTGTCCACATCCTTTCTGTAATGGGGGGCCCAAAATGGACACAATACTTCAGATGTGGCCTCACCAATGCCGAATAGAGGAGAATAATCACTTCCCTCGATCTGCTGGCAATGCTCCTACTAATGCAGAATATGCCATTAGCCTTCTTGGCAATTAGGGCACACTGTTGACTCATATCCAGCTTCTTGTTCACTGTAACCCACAGGTTCTTTTCTACAGAACTGCTGTCTAGCCTGTCGCTCCCCAGTCTGTAGCAGTGTATGGGATTCTTACATCCTGAGTGCAAGACTCTGCACTTGTCCTTGTTGAACTTCATCAGATTTCTTTTGGCCCAATTCTCCAATTTGCCTTGGTCACTATGTATACTATCCCTGCCCTCCAGCATATCTACAACTCCCTTCAGCTTAGTGTCACCCACGAACTTGCTGAGGGTGCAATCCACCCCATCCTCCAGATCATTAAAGAAGATATTGAACAAAACCGGCCCTGGGTCCTGGGACTCAAACATTTTTTTTACATTCATCACTGATGCAGCAAGCCCAGAGGTTCCAGGGCTATGAACTGCCAGGCTTAGAGGTGCCAGAGCTCAGCCCTGGCAGGATCTGGCACAAATTAAGCACTGCCCAAATACCATCTAGCACTGTCACTTTCACTCAGACATAACAGATTATCATCTGCAAAAAGTGGGATCTTGTGTTCGTTCCCATTTGCCACAATGCCATGTACATCTTCTGTAAGGAGAACAACTGCTAGCATTCCTACAGATTAGGCCAACTGAAAGGGGACAAAGGTTATCACTGTATGCCATTCAAGCTGTCACAGGTGAATTCTTAGCCTATTATTTATTTGTGTGATCATAGAGTATTGGAGCCCAGGTCAGGATCCCATAGTGCTAAGTGCTGTTCAAACACAGAACATGATTGTGAGTTCTTTGGGGCCAGAAGTCTTTGTGGTTGTTATTTAACACTGTTAATACAATGGGGCACTTACACCTGTCTGGGATTTGTAGAAACCACCTCAATCAGGAAGAATAAATAACGAAAGAAGAGTTTGATGGATGTTAGTCAAAGTGAAATTTCCCAACTGTTGCACAAAAGCTATTCCTTGACATGCAGTCAGAATTCTTTTCTGCACTTCCTTTTCTTGCTCTGTGGCTGCATTGTCTCTTGTGAAATGGGTCGCTTAGTTTGATTGCAGTGGTTTGGGTTATGAAAAAACTTCTTCAGCTTCCTAGAATCTCCAAAATTGCCCGAGAAATGCCCATACAAATATGGTAAACAAGCCAAATACTACTAGTCCCTGCATAGAAAAGATGGCTGCAAGTGGCTTTGGAGTAATTTTGGACAAGAAAACTTGGAGCCTTAGTCATTCCGAGGATTCTTCTACTAACAGCCACCTATAAATGCTGTAGCTTTTGCTTGTTTGCTTACGGAGGGTATAAACAATTCCATGAACCCGCTAGCTGACCACACCTAAGCCGGTGATGAGCAATGACTACTACTTACTGCATGACATCTCTACTTTTTTCACTATGGCCTGTACATCCTACTCCTGCCGAGAGTCTGATTTCACAGTTTGGTGTTGCCACAAAATTGTAAACTCTCTGGAGAAGGGACTGTGTCTAGGTGCTAGGTGCTGTACAGACATTTAAGAAATATGGGGCCTTGCTCTCTGATGGGGGCCTCTAACCACTGCTAAGAGCCACACAATAAATCATCATGACGACCTTGCTTTAATGGCCTCCGTCTCTTCCACACATGGCAGGATGAACCATTGTTATCAAGAGGAAGCAGTGCTTAAATCCAAACACACAGGCCCCTACTAAGCTAAAGAAAAACCTCTGATAGCTGTGGCAATATTAGGGTTATTTCTCGCTTTAAACATCTATGAACACAGAGGGGTAAACTGAGGCACGGAGCTGGAAGTGACTTCCACGAGGTCTCGCAGTGTGCTAATGACAGAGCTGGGAATAGATCCCAGCAGCCTGAAAGAATCGATTACTTCTTGTGGTAAAGTCAGGCCAGATGGCCACAGAAGGGCATACCAGGGCCGGTATGTGAGCCCAAGCATACTAAAAGCCCTTTTCCCTGCAGGGCAGTTAGAGACACCTGGACCCAATGAAGGGCTACTCCAGGTGTACTTAAACCCTGCCTTCCCTAAAGGGATGGGGGGAGCACAGGAGGAGGAAGCTGCTAGAAGGCTTGTGTCAGCTGGAGGAGAAACTTCCCTTGAGCTAGGAGGCAGTGCTTCTCTGCAGCCAGAGAAGGGGAAAACCCTTAGCCCCAGCCAGCAGGAGGAAGCCAGAGTAAGGTACCTCCCTGGGGAGATGGGGTAACCGATGACTCCCTGGCCCACTACAAGGGGCGGAAGCACGAGACCCACTAGGGTGAAGCTGGCTTTTTGTTTTGTTAAAATGACTCGGAACCCCTACTGGGTCAGCGCCAGGACTCAAAGGAGTCAGACATTTACAGAAGATAATATTTAAAACTTAACAAGAAGCCCTACAGGCCACTGTGGCTGTTTAGAGGTGATCAAGAAGAAACTTGAATTAAAAAACCCCCAAAACCAGGAAAATCATTAACCAAGAGAAATCCAGCCGTAGTCTCTGCTCATCTCTCAAGGCCCTAAGCTCTGATTCTGTCTTGCATGTTAAATATTTGGATTGTAATACAGATGTCTCAAAAAAAAAAATTAGGACTGGGAACTGATGGGTCTTCATCAGTCAATTGGCAGGCAGTGAGTTAATGTGATCTGAGAAGAGGCATCCCTGGGATTAACAAAATAGAATATGTTTGCGGGAAAGTGCATCCATTCCTTAAGAGATACAGTGAGTGATGAAACACTGTATGTAGACAGTATGGGCTAGTGGATAACACCCAAGAGTGGGACTCAGGAGACCTGGCTTCTATTCCCAGCTCTGTCACTGGCCTCTTGGGCAAATCAATTCCTCACTCTGTGCCTCGATTTCCCCATATGTAAAATGGGGATAATGATGCCGATCTTCTTTGCACTGTACTTTTGCTCTACTGATGAAAAGTGCTATATAAGAATGAGGTTTTATTATTAAAATGGGTCCAGAACCATAGTGCTAATTATGCAACACACAAATGATTGTGATAGTGATTGATATTGGAGGCGAAAGATGAATACATCATATAACAAGGAAATGGTTTAACTCTGAATAGTCCTAAGACTGGACAATGGAGCTGAACTCCTGCGGGAAGAAGAATAAGATACAGTGACCCTAACAATTTACCTTGCACATGGTCACAGAGGTTGTGCTGGTTCAGCTCCTATGAAGCATTAACCGAATTTGAGAATTGATTACTTGGTGCCATCTTGCGAACTTGGACTCCACCTCTAGCTAGTGTGTCTCAAGAATTAGCACGTGACAGGGAAGCACCTGCAGTCTTTAGGTCAAGACTGGATGTCTTTCTAAGATATATGCTGTTGTTCAAACAGAAGTTATGGGCTTGATGCAGAAATGACTGAGTGAGGTTCTCTGGCTGGGTTGTGCAGGACATCAGACTGGATGATCAAAATGATCCTTTCTAGCCTTAAAACCTATACTTCCATGAGCTACCAGCCCATACAGTGAATGCAAGGTGATCCACACAGATTAAGGGCTGAGGAAACCATACCTTTGAATCTCCAGTGTTTATTGGTAACAGTCTCTTATAAAATCATTTAGCAACATCTAACATCACACCTTACACTGAGATGTTTAGAGGCCCCCTCCCTTTCTACAGATGAGGCTCCTGTGGTGCTCTTTAATGATGACAAATGTGGAGATGAAGTTCGTTGCTATTCCTTGACATTGGCTCTGGCGAGCTATACATTTTCGTATCGGTCTGTGGCTTTCTGCGTTACTGCAGCAAAACAGTCTTGAAGAGCCAAGTGGAATCATTCTTAGACCACTGAAGGTGGGAACGGGATCACAACCACAGATCCAACCACTAATGGGAATAATGCTGAGGCAAAGATCAAGCACCGGTTAACTTCTTCGGCAGGATGGACGAGGATGAGTTCCTCAGTGGCCACCAGTGATATGGGGCTGGATCCTCATCTGGCTGTTATGCCCATTAATGCCAGCTGATGATCTGGCCCATGGGGTCTGATTTATTGGTGAGTCTGATTCTAAGCAGGCCAAACTCTGTTATGGCATTATTCCAGATTTATGCTGTTGCAAATAAAAGTGTCATGACCTGCAGGTCTTAAACTTGGGTCCATCATGTTTCTGGGGGTGATTATAATCATGTTCCAACCCTCCACCTGTTGGCTTAATGCTATCTACTAGAAGAGGGAGTCCTTGAACCCAGCTCAGATAGGAGGCGCCACCACTGGGCCCCGATTGGTGGAACACTGGAGCGCCTGATTGGCTCACTCCCCGACTTTAAGGAGGAACGGGAAGTTGCAAACAGCTGTACAAGTGAGCGCTATCTGGCTTTGGGCTGCTCCTCCAGCATGGCCTGCTCTTTTGTGCTGATTTCCTGACTCCTCTTAATCCCAGTATTTGACTTGTGGTTCCTTATTCTGGCTCCCAACCTTCTTGTTCTGACCCTTGGCTAGTGTGGGAACCTGGCGCCTTACCGTAGGCTAACCGCTGCCTATGTACCAGCCCTGACAGAAAGCAGAATTTGATAGAGGTAATTTGTTGGTGTTTTTTTCCAGCCCCTTCAGGGAAGCCTGAATTCTAATTTACATTAAGATGCATTTACATCACTCTAGAAGTGTAAAATGGCCTTAAAGTGAATATTCTCTCACCTGCTCACCAATGTATCACTTGCACTTAAATGCTATTACTTCTGAATATGGTCCATCCATCATGGCTTGTTTGTGAATTCATTTTTAAATCCTCATTCACATGGGTTGTCTACACGGTACATCCAACAATCTTGATGTTTGACAGTCTGAAAAATGAGGAAGAGACTCAGTGACCTAGCAAATCTCACTCTAGATTGTCAATGTTTATTTTGAATGCTTCCATGAAGCTTAATTTCCAGCTATCGCATTTGAGAAGTACTTACTACCACTAAGTAATAAATGTTCTCCCCTTTTTGGCCATGTTATGTAGTCGTTAATGGATTAGCCCCATTAACAATGTTCTGTACAGATGCATCTTTGCTGGTTGACATATGGTTTGATTTATCCTTATTGATAAAAGAACCGCAAAAGGCAGAACTAACTTCACCTCCTAGTCCTGTAGTTCTCATTCGTGTGTAAATAGTAAGAGGCAAGAATTTTACTGCTTGACAAAGAACAAATATTGGCTGAGTTGTGGCAGTGGGATGTGGTTGTGCTGGGGAGTGGATGGGGAAAATAAGCAGTGGGCGGGGTGGAGGAGAGAAGAATTAGTTTTCCAAGCAGAAAATTTGACCCCCAAAAATGATCATACTGTTTGGGCTTGGAAAACAAACAAGTACAATAAAGCAAAGAGTAGCCACTCAACAAAGGCAAGTGTTTGTTTAGAACGCAGGGAGATAAATAACAATGTGAGTTGTACAAAGGTACTAATGTGCCTTCCATCCATAGGTTGGCTGGAGAGGTGCTCTG
The DNA here is from genome assembly GCF_026122565.2 of Emydura macquarii macquarii. Taxonomy (NCBI): domain Eukaryota; kingdom Metazoa; phylum Chordata; order Testudines; family Chelidae; genus Emydura; species Emydura macquarii. The sequence goes on along the minus strand of NW_027133607.1, from coordinate 3,954,173 downwards.
CGATTGTGGGACCTATTTCTGCTCCCCTGTCCGATCACACATCCGGGCAGAGTTCCTCTGGTCCATGTCCGTGGGCTCCTTAGACACCTTTGAGGAACAGTGGGTGCTGTCTGGGGTTCTCTGCTCGGTGACCCCCTCAGGTTTCCTCCATTTAACCCTTTGACTTTCATGCTTGTTCCTATTTTCTCATTTGTTGTCCCTCGAATTTAGTTGAGTTCCGGTCTCAGTAGCTCCTCCCCTTCGGCTGGGGGGAGGGGCTTTTAGTCGTGGGTGGGCTTGCACCCGCCCACATCCCGGTACCCAAATAAGATCCACAAGTCATAGTAGCAAGTAGGCATTCAAAACTGTTATCACTAAGCCTAATTTAAAGCTGCCTACAATGTGTCTGGAAACAGCAATGCTGAATGGACTAAATTAACCCCTAATGTGACTCCCCCAGGGATGGCCTTTTCCCATTAAGAACTGTATAGAGAATCCTATAAGTATTTAGCTGTGTGAAACTTGTAGACTTTGGTTCAAAGCAGTACATAAGAACTCCCTTTTTTCCTGTTTCAGTTCATATGACTTTATGCTCTTGAAAGTTGAGGTTTGAACAGCCCCCTCAAACGTAATGTGTTATATTTCACATGTTCTGGGTTTGAATCCACCCTCCTCCTCCAACCAGATTTTAAAAGAGACCCAATCTAGTTGGAAGTGGCTAAGCACACCTACTATACCGGGCCCCGTGCGCAATGTAAGCACCCGAATGCCTGTTTTCCCCGGTTTATGAATTGCTCTGGGGCTGCGGGAGGAGATAGGCATCTGGACTCAGAGTGAGACTGCAATGTGCTCAGAGGCAGAAACATAGCTCCTAGGGAACTTTCACCCTGAAAACTCGGTGCCAAGGGAGTTTTGGCACCTCACGGTTTGGCAGGAATTTTGTGCATTGCCAAAGCTGAGACTTAGGTGCCTACATCTGGGGTCTCTTTGTGGATTCCTAAACTCAGTGGTTCTGAAAATCAGGCCATATTACAAGTGGGACACGTGCTCAGCTTATAGCCCAACTAAAAAGAATCCTGGAATTAAAATAAATCTATGAAAAATGCCAGGCCATTGCAATTTCAAGAGTCAGGGATTTGCAGTGTTACTAAACCACCTGCACACATAGGTTCTCCATAGAAATGTACTGTATATTTTCGTAATACAGGTGACAGAACATGCAAAAGTTGCACATATAATACATGTGCAGAGGGTCAGAGCCACGTATTTAAGCATGAATTCCAACATAGGGCCCTTCAAATTTGTGTCCCTGTCACACAGAAAAACACCCTGGTTTACCCGTCGGAATGTTTTGTGTGCGCGCAAATGCTCATTTCTCTGCACAACAGGTATGCACCTAAAAGGCCACATTGTGATAACTCGTGGTGCAAGCGTCCTCTACTAAGGAGGCAGGCTGTGATCACTGAGACTGTTGGGCTGAGAATTGTGCACATCCTATTAGATTTGTTATCCTGTTATTCTTTCCCCCTCCATCTCAGCCTACCTATTCGTCTTGTCCAAGTGTTCTGCCTGGTCTCTTAGACCGCAAGCCTTTTGGGACAGGGACTGTCATTTATGGTGTTTGTGGCACATCAGACTGGCCATAGTGGGTCAGACCAATGGTCCACTGTGACACTGAGCCAGCAAGGGTTAAGCAATCAGCAGGCTAAGTGACCTAAAGATCAACCTTTACAAACGTATTAAGGAAATACTGAAATGGTAATCAGGGCCATTCCTTGTAGATAGTTATCTAAGCCATGTTAAATGGATGAGCATTCTGTATTATTAGAGAGTCAGAGGTAAACACTAATTGTATTTGTCTGTGTTTACCTTTAGTGAGTTAAATGTTAGCAATGTAACCAGATTAGCTTGTGGACGCTAATTCCCTTTCATGTCTTAATTACATTATATTATGCCTGCAGGTAGTTTAGTTAACCTTAAAATCAAAGGTGTAATGTATTGCAGGAAATAATATTACTTACATTGTGTTCAGCTTAAATTGTCTGTGCCATAATGGAATGCCTTGATAGTTTGAATGGATAATTGCCTCATGTGAATTAATACTACTAGTTTACCTGTGTATACATAGGAAATAGGAGGTTTACTTCAAAGCAACAATGTATATGACCTGTTCTTCATCCAAGGAATGCCTGCTGTGTTATCTGCTGTCAGGAGGCTATCCTAGCCTGCTCGAGAACTATAAAAGAACTTTACGGCCTGATCCTGTCATGTCAGATCTGCTTGAACTTTGTCAGGGGAAGTTTAAATCCCAAGACGGAGGTCTCCAGAGCCATTCTGGATTAATCCTGCAATTTCTCATGGAAGAATTTAAACAAACTCCACACATGGAGTGCCTATTGGATTATAACCTATTGAACTGATTCTGGAAATACTTTTTACAAAATCAGCTGCTCCCCATCTCTGCTATGAAACTGACCTAAGAACTTTATTCATATCAGTATGTATAATGATCTTGTAACCACAGTAACTCTTTCTTTTCTTTTAAAATAAATCTTAGATTAGATCATAAGAATTGGATGTAAGCATGTATTTGGTAACATCTGGAATATTCATTGACCTGGTGGGTAATGGGTCTGATCTCTTGGGATTGGTAAAACTTTATATATGGTGAATAAGATTTTATGTAATCCTCACCATATTTGACTTGGCTCTCTGGGTGGGAGCCCAGGGATGGCTTGCTTAAGGAAAGCTGTATTTTTGGGTATTGTAGAAGCTGTTTTGTTACTGGCTGGGTAAATCTAAAATACAGACAGGACCACCAGTTTAGCAGATCATCTGCCCCATTCTTTGTAGTTTGCCCTGGTTGAGCATTCTCAGTGTGACCCCTCTCAAGCAACCACAGTCACATCCACCTAGCCCAGTATCCTGTCTTCTGACAGTGCCAAGTGCCAGACTCATTAACTTCTTTATTATAGTTTCAGTGTGTCTGGTACAGAACAGAATCGTCAGACACTTAGATGAACACAATATCCTGGGGAAGAGTCAACGTGGCTTTTATAAAGAGGAACCATCTCTCACTACTCTGTTAGAACTCCTCAAAGGTGTCAATGAGCATGTGGACAAGGGTGATCCATTGGATATAGTATACTTGGACTTTCAGAAAGCTTATTTCAAGGTCCCTCTCCAAAGACTCTTAAGCACATTTAGCAGTCATAGGATAAGAGGGAAGGTCCTCTCATGGATCAGTAACCGGTTAAATGATAAGAATCAAAGGGTAGGAATAAATGGTCAGGTTTCATAATGGAGGTAGGTGAATAATGGGTCCCCAAAGCATCTGTACTGGGACCAATGCTGTTCAACATATTCATAAATGTTCTAGAAAAGGGAGTAAACCATGAGGTGGCAAAACTACTCAAGATAGTTAAGTCGAAAGCTGACTGAGAAGAGTTACAAAGAGATCTCAAAAAACTGTGTGATGGGGCAACAAAATGTCAGATGAAATTCAGTGTTGATGAACACAAAATCATGCACATTGGAAAACACAATCCCAACTGTACATACAAAATGATTGGCTCTAAAGTAGCTGTTACTACTCAAGAAAGATCTTGGAGTCATTGTGGATAGTTCTCTGAAAACATCTGCTCAGTGGTAGTCAAAAAAGCTAATCATGTTAGGAACCATTAGGAAAAGGATAGATAATTGGACAGTAAATATCAAAACCCCACCGTATAAATCCATGATATGCCCACACCGCGAATATTAAATGAAATTCTGGTCACCCCATCTCAGAAGAGATACCTTAGAATTGGAAAAGGTAGAGAAGGACAACAAAAATGATTAGTGGTATGGAACAGCTTCCATATGAGAAGCGATTAAAGAGACTGGGATTGTTGAACTTGGAAAAGAGATGACTAAGGGAGGAGATGATAGAGGTTTATAAAATCATGAATGGTTGGAGAAAGTGAATTAGGAAATGTAATTTATCCTTTCACATAACACAAAAATTAGGGGTCACCCCAATTAAATTAATAGGCCTCAGGTTTAAAACAGACAAAAGGAAGTACTTTTTCATACAAAGTACAGTCAATCTGTGGAACTCATTGCCAGGGGATGTTGTGAAGGCCAAAGGTATAACTGGGTTCAAAAAAGAATTAGAAGAGTTCCTGGAGGATTGGTCCATCAATGGCTATTTGCCGAGATGGATAGGGATGCAACCCCATCCTCTGGGTGTCTGACTGCCTCTGACTGCCAAAAGCTGGCCTGGCTGGCAGGGGATGGATCACTCAATCATTGCCCTGTTCTGTTCATTCCCTCTAAAGCAGTGGTTCCCAACCTGTTTGGCTCGAGGGCCACAGATACCATTTTTACAACCATGAAGGACCACCAGTCTCCACCAGCAGGACACCCCCCCCCACTGCAGCCAGATGGAAGGACTTCAGTGAAGAGGCTGCCTCCTTGCTGATCTCCCATCTCCCTGGCTGCAGCAGGGAAACCACATGCATCCTGTAGGCCCGTGCGCTCCACCTGGGTCCCTAGGCAGTAGCTCCCTGCTGCAGCCAGGGGGACGGAAGATCAGTGCTCCCCTTCCTCTGGCATCAGCAGGGACCCCAGCACCTAGGGACCCCGGCAGAGCGCTTTGCTCTCTGCTGGAGGCGCGGAAGGGGAACTCTGATTTCCCATCCCTCTGGCTCCAGCAGGGACCCCAGTGCCTATGGACCTAGGCAGAATGCTTTGCCGTGCTCCCTGCTACAGCCAGAGGGAGGGTAGCACTGATCTCCCGTCCCCTTGTCTACAGCAAGGAGCCTGAACCGGTCTTTTAGCCCCATGGAAATGCGCTCCGCCTGGGTCCTCAGGCAGTGGCTCCCTTCTGCAGCCAGCAGGAGGGGAGCCACAGGCCACTTTGAAAGCCCCCACGGGCCACTTTAGAAGACAGGACACTGGGCTAGATGGACCATTGGTCTGACCCAGTATGGCCGTTTTTATGCTCTTATGTAGGTTACTGCATGTCTGTTTCACTTTCTTGGATTTGTTTATCTCCCTCGGATAGGAAAATGATTTTGTGACTTGACCAAAGGGCTAAATCATTAAGAAACATTTGTCTACCAGAATGGGGAAACTGAGGGCAGAGGCAGGGTTTGACACTGCATAAGGTAAGACCATGTTACAGGAAGATTCTGTGACAAAAACGTAGTTTGTTCTCAGGAATTTCCTAACCCAGGTTCAGTTAAACTTTGGATAATAACCAAACTCAGCCTCCAAATCTCTTACGGCTCATCCAGCACCTGTATATTTATAGAGATGGCTGAATACTTTTTGCTGAAAAGTTTGTTGTTTTTAATTGGGTTTTCATCGACCAGCTGAAAATGTTTCAGGTTTCCACCCCTCCAAATTCTTCATGCAACTTTTATGGAAACGAAGCTTTAACTTTCTTAATTTTTTTCCTGGAAAATAAAATACATTTCCTGATCAGCTCTAGTGTTTAGCATTTAAATATATTCCTGTTGCAGCTGGAGCAAGGAAGCTGAAATCTGATTTTTTTTTTTCTTTCAAAACTGAGCATTGGGGTAGTTTAGGTTCAGGTTTAGTTAGATTTGGATGAAACACATGGAGCTTTGGGAGATCGTGATTCATACGTACAGAGAACTGGAAGAAGCTTTTATACCTTTAATGCTGTCAGTGTTCATGCTATATCCCATATGTGCAGCAGATGTTTGTGCAATGAACAGTCTGTATACACAGTGCCTATATGTAGACATGCTTGAGCTAAAACATTGGAATGGCCTTTAAGAAATATGGGGTTAATGCCTGGTTCTACAATGGCTTCCTTGGATGGCCATGGGCAAGTAACTGAGGCTTTGATTTAGCAACACACTTACCCATGCAATAAACTCTAGGTGCATCCAAGCCCATTGACTGTCATGGGACTTAATCATGCCTTTAAAGTTAAGCATGTGCTTAAGTGCTTTACTGAACAAGGATGAGATTACTCATGTGTTTAAGGTTAAGTATATGCGTGGGTGTCTTTTTGAATTGTGGCAATGATCTCTCTAACTTAGTTCCCTAGCTGTAAAACTGGGATAACACTTCCTCTCTTCACAGGGCATTGAGGATAAATCCACTAATGTGTGCAAGGTGTTCATATCCTCCAGCGGAGGGGGTCATACAGATCTCTATGTGAATAAGGAAGAAGCCTCATTGACTCAGAACTTTTTATCTTGCCACGCTGTCTTAGTTCAGTTGAATCAGCTTTCTGGCATGGGAATATTCCACACAATGAAACTACTGCCACCTAGTGTTCTTCTCATCTAACAAAACGGAATGGTCTGGGCCTTCCCGACAAATGTAGAAGGCAGCCGTTTCTGTCTTTACGAAGAAAGAGCGTGTTTCCTCAGGACACCTGCCTGTGTCAGCGTGGGGGTAACCGCTGCTGTAGTATCATGCTGGTATCATTTTTCTGTCTGTTCTAAACGCCTTCAAGGTCGGCTGCTTTTGCCGGAGAGTCTCCCTGCCCGGCTCTCAGGGCCATGGGATGCTGTTGAGCTTGCAAACACAGAAATGAGAGCCGACCCTCAGGGCCAGTTTTCTTTTCAAAATGAAAAACGGTTGGGGAAAGATTTAGAAGATTTTTGGTTCGCACTCTTATCTTCCCCGTCCCCTCTCCCCAATCTGATGATCTGGCAAAAGGCTTCTCATGCACAAAGAATGTATCTACCGGAGAAACTATTCTGATTATGCAGCTTGCATCTGTGTCTCCGGTTTTTGAGAACAAAACATGACCCAGGAATAGATCGGTTAAAGATGTTCACTGTGAATAAATAGTTAGAGGAATTTTTAGCTCCTTTTCGCTGTTCTGGAACCATCCACAATCCTGATGTCAAATTCATTAATGATAAGTATTCACCCAATAGGCAGTGAAGAAATATCAGTCTATGGGGTGCTCCTTATGTGTTTTCTTCAGCCATTTACAGTTTATCTGCAGTGTGTATTTGGTCAGATGGATGTTGGCAACTAACCGGAGAGGGACAGAAATGCTTTAACTTACACAGCCATGCAAAAGAATGAATGGATGTGAACACTGGTTCGCACCATTAGGTTATATTTCTAGCCCGGAGGATGAACTGAGGCCGAGTTCTCTGGCTTTGCCTGCACTCATGTCCACATGCAGCGCAAACTCAGCCAAAGAGGAGTGGGTGGGCCCAGAGAGGGGAAGTATTCCGGTATTGTTGGAGGAGTGGGGCAGGGTATTCTGGAAGGGAAGGGGACGCACACTGTGTGGAAGATGGTTGCGGGGGTGGGGATCTGGTATACTGTGGCGGGTGAAGGAAAGTGCGTGGACTTTTGGGCCGGAGGGGAACTGGTGGAATGTTAGAGAGGTAGGGGCATTCTGCCCTGGGCATCTTGGCCCAGATCCATAAAGGTATTTAGATCCCTACTTTCCACTGAATTCTCTGGAAGTTAGGAGCCTAAATACCCTTTGTGGATAAAGGGGCCCTTGAGAGGAACCTAGTCATGAATTCAAGGATGGTCTCATGGTTACGGCATTGGAATAGCACATGGGAGTTCTGCATTCTATGCCCAACTCTGCCACCGACTGGGTGGGTAGCCGGAGGCAAGTTACTTAATTACTTTACCCCCCTCCATGCGTAAAATTGTGTATAATAGTAGCTCCCTATACTACAAATATTGAGGTGCTCAAATGTGTGCCACAGACAAACCAATAAATAAACTTAAGCCTGTAAGTAAATAGGGGCAGTAAAGCTGACGGGTACCCCTCATAAAGCTCCTCTTGAGCTGGAGAGAAGACTGTGCTAGGTGCTGTACAGACACATAGTAGAAAGTCTCTGCCCTAAAGAGCTTCTAATCTAGACAAGACAGGCAGCGGGTGGGAGGTGAAACAGAGCTAAAGCAACTTGAAGTCACACAGCAGACCAGTGGGAGAGCAAAGCTTAGAAGTCAGGTCAACTGAGCCCCAGCCTAGCAACCTCTCTGCCGGTCCATGCTGACTTCCTATGGAGGTGGGATTTACTCTCATTTACACCAGGGCCTGTAACTAGACAAACAGCAAATTCTGCCCTCATCTACACCCATGGAAAGCCGTGAACGTAAATGGGCCTGTGCACTTGGAAAGCAGAAAGTGGCTGATTTGTTTTAATCCATAACATGCTTCCATCCCTGTGATGGCTGGATCTGTTCCAATACATAGGGTTAGTATAGGGACACATCCTTAGGTAGAAATGCACCCAGAGGTGCTGACCCTGCCAAGGAACTCTACGCTGCTTCAGCCTCTCTGTGTGGGAAAGGGGGTGTTTGGTGGAGGCGGGATGCCCGTAGAGTGACAGGCAGAGGCAGACGGGGCAGCACATCTGTTCTGTACTATAGAGCGCTGGTTCCAAACAGGCTGGCATGGAGGGGAGCATTAAAAACAGGATGAGGATGATTTGAGAGGGAGAATGGGATCCATGTTTACAGAGCTCGAGCAGAAGAAGGGTGGAGGGGCTGCAGACTTCACTGCTGTCTGCCCACAAGTTCCTGACACAAACTCAAATCACTTAGGCTTTGGGTGAATTTCATCCTGAGAAAGTCATTTTTAGACACCCAAATGCAGTGCATTTCCCCCCGCTAGCGTTGTTATCTCAGGGCTATTTGTTGGGGCCAGGATATCAAACCATGCTTGAAATGATGGGAAACAACAGTGCAGGATCTGAAATTGAAAAACGGGAGAGTACTTTATTTATAAGCACTGTGTCTTCAGCAGTCCATTTTGCTGCCGATGCAGAGAGATCCAGAATGACTGGGGCTGGCGTGTTCATCTGAGCCTGGCTTTTGCTCCACTGTACACTTCAGCTAATATAATTTAGCACTGGTTAACAGACAATTCCAATGAAGGGCTGCTGGGATGATGCACGGCTGAATTTAGAAAGGGTAGGTCTGGAGTTTGATACCAGTTTCCTAGTGACTGGTGAAGAAACCTGACTTACAGAGATAGTTAATCTTGTCTGAATGCAGGATGGAAAAGGAAATGGAATTCTCCACTAAACACAAGACAATCAATAGCCTATATATTAGGTTCCATAAGGATTTGTGTGCAAGAGTCTCTTATTATTTACTGCTGACGCTGATCCTTGGTTCAGGAGTGTGTATTTCAAGCTCTCTTTGCATTTAAAGGGCATCCAGTGTAATTCCTATCCGATTTCACCACTATTTCTCTGGTAACACAAACACAGATGTGTTCAAGACTGATGGACTGAAATTCACCAAAACCCGAGCACTCTTGCAATCTCTTATTTGCACTATTGCTCTAGATTCCACCTTCATTAAAATGACTGCTCTCCGTGCGCGTTGTGCATCGGATTAATTGAAATGAGTGGGAAAACTCCCCTTCACGTCAAAGGGCCAGAAGCAGAATAAGTGTCTTATGATTCAATCTCTGTTCAGCTCAGAGGTTTCGCTAGCTACGAGCCTATTAGCCAGCTGCCTACGGCAGCGCTTTTCTGCGAACTCGCCCCAATTCCTTCTATGGGTAATGGCCAGCCAGGGCTCCAGGAAGTGGATCCAGCTGGGCCACTGGGGAAGTGCTTCCACCCGCTCCCCAGCTGCTTTTGGCCTTTGGCCTGGGGTAGATCATGGCGGGGCCGCTGGTCAGGGCTGCTCCTGACGGTCCCCTAAGTGTTACTGGGTCTTCGACCACAAACGCCGTGACCCGCTCGACTGCTTGCCAGCCCCCAGCCTTCACCTGCCTCTCTGCACCCAACCCCTTCCGGCCCTCCTGCCCTGGCAACCCCCGGCCACTGGCCTGGACTCCCTATGCGACCACTACTTCAACTCCACCGTAGCCGGACTCTGGAGGCCCTGCCACTGCCGCTGGCGAAAGGCGCAGGCGGGAGATGTGGAGGTCCAGGTGGGAGGGATGGGGAGGGGAGCTGCTGGGGGTGCAGGCTGGGGGTGTGACGTGGGGGGAAGCAATGGGGTGCAGGCTGGGAGGGATGAGGAGTGCAGAGACTGGGTGGGGGACTGTCTAGGGGGAAGCAGCCTGCTGCGCCCCTGCGTGTGTGTGGGGAGATCAGCACCCCCCATGTAGGGTGGTTTTGTGAGGGACAGAGTGTCCACACAGCCCATTGAAAGGGTCCAATGGGCTGGGAGCTGCCCCCTGCTAGTGCTCAGGCCCTGTTGAGGTTGAGCTGAGTGACTCTAGGGGAAAGAGCCGCTGCTGTGTGAGGTTCATGCCCCTTTCCAGCTCCAGGCAGCTGGCGCCGACCTGTCTGGGCAGGGTGGCCCCAGCGTGGAGTATAGCAGCTGGTCTTGGCTACTTGCAGGTCCCAGGACAGAAGCCAGAGGGACTTTTGGCCTAGCCTGACTCAGCCTGCCCGGGCGTCAGCCTGGTCCCATCCTGGGCGAGCTGTTCCTGAGGCCCAGCAGCCTTGACAGCCCCAGGCTGAGGTCCACGCTATCAGCCGCTGCACTGCTGCACCAGGTTTGTGGGTGGGGGAGGCACCGGGGGTATGCCGTCAACTTGTAGGGGGGCAGGAGGCAGGGCGGCACATTGAAGTTTTGCCGCAAGCAGCGGATTGTCTCGAGCCGCCTCAGATTCCCACAGGAACAAATGAGGGGCTATTGACTAGAGCGCCTTCTCGCTGCGAGACGCAGGGTTGTCTAGTGTGAGACTGGGGGCATGCGAGTGTCAGAGCTCCTGGGTTCTGGTCTGCCTAGGTCCCTGCTTCACTTTGTTACTTCGGGAAGTCGTCCAACCGGTCGGCGCTGATACAATCAGACGTCCCTCCGCTGGGTATTGAGAGAATTAGTCTTTGTAAAAAAGCTTTCACATCCTTGGATGAGAGCTGCTATAAACGTGCAAAATATTGTTTAAGGGGAAACTATTCATTAGATGTTTGGTTACTTCTCCTGACTCTTGAAACACGCCCGTCTCCTTTTCGCTCCCGCCCCTCCGGTGCCGGTGGACAGCTCCAAAGCCCACCCACCTCACCGCTGGGTAGCCAGTATTAACAAGAGTCAGCTCAAGCTGATTTGAATAACCATCTCATATGTATGCTGCGTTAAGCCAAAAGGAAAACCTCTTTAAGTACTGAATATATTACCAAGAACAGTAGGAAAGAACTTTAATAATTCATTCCTACTCTCAGACTCCAGCATGCGCTGGATCTTTCAATTTACAAGAGGAATCATCTCACACATTATGATGTCCCATATTTAACAAAGAAAAAGAGGTGGGGGGGGGGAGGGGAGAAGAGGAAAACGTCTAATGTGGAAAGTCTGAAGTTTGATGAAGAATTCAAGCCTTCTAAATGTCTACTTTGTCTGGGCAGTAAAACCTATTTGCGTCAGTGTGTAGGATGTGTAATAGCATTGTGTTTATATAGTACCCATGGGATCTTGCATTCCTTTTTCACTTACAGGGAGTATTCCACTCCCTAACATTCATCCTCTTGCTGTGCTCGGATTAGGACAGGAAGTGAAGAAAGTGAAATCCAGGGAATTCAGGTGGGTAGAGTTATTAGATTATAGTATCAGCTCCAGACCAAGATCAGTCTGTTTAAAGGTTTTATACTGCCCCCCATCACCCCCAGTAGCTGAGCATCTTCCAAGAAATATCACTGGTTATGTTTCTAGTAGACTTCGTGACGTCTCTGGAACTTTCCCTTTTTGGGGGTTAAAGCTCTGCTTGGGGTAAGTGTGCGTATAAATATTTTGGCAGAGGGTAGAGGTTGGAGGGGGTGTCAGTGTTGAAGGTCAATGTTGACTTATGAGGGAAAGGCTTTTTTTTTTTTCTTTAAGAGGAAGAAGGGGATCCCATTGTGCTAGGTGCTGTACAAACACATAGCGAGAGACAGGCCCCTCCAACAAAGAGATGATAATCTAAATCAGTGGTCCCCAAACTTTGGGGCATGCCTCCTCAGGGGGACACGGAGGAAAATTCTGGAGGTGGGGGGGACCTTGGCCAGCCCCCACATGAGGAGGGAAGGGAGCACCACCCAGCCTCGCTCTTCCCCCCCACTTCCACTTACCCCTGGCTGCTGATCTATCCCTGACCCTGCTCCTGGCTGTGGCTCCCAGCCCCGACTGCGGTCCTGCTTCTGGCCCTGTTTCTGGCTGTGGCTCCCGGCCCCTATCACAGCTCTGCCCCCCCAGCACTGGCCCCGGCCATGGCTCCATTCCCCAGCTCCCGGAGGGGTGGGGCGGATGGGGTAAGTGGAAGCGCAGGCTAAAAAAGGCTGAGAACCACTGATCTAAATAGAGAGAATCAAGGGCGGGAGGGGAGACAAAGGTGAAGTGTATTACCCATGACATTGGTAGAGCAAACTCAGTCTCCTGCCTTCCAGCCTGCTGCCTTATTCACTGGCCCATGCTGCTATGTTAAGTTCATATAACAAATGACTGTTGGACTGCCCTGATTCCCATGCAGAGGTTATCCCCCAATCCGACAGGGTTTGGATTAGGGGTGCACGGTTTGGGCCCCTCACTAATTTTCACATCTTGATGAAAAACCAAATTTTCCCTGGTGGTACATTAGTTACAATGCTTACATAGCTGGAGTTAATTTGCTCCTAACATCCTCCCAGGAGTTACCATAAATATGTTGCTGTACAGGAAAGAAGGTAGCGGGCTGAATTCATCCCTGATGCAGCTCCATGGATCAGGTATAGAACAAGTTTCTCTGTCAGCGGAATTACAATTTGAACACTGCAGTGCGTTCAAACAAATTGGGGTTTTCAACCCTGCTTAACGAATATTTCACTCAGAGTTCAGTCTGAGCAGGTTCCATCATGAAGATGCCAGACTCCGAAGAACTGTAACAGAAGAGAAAACACTGGTACCTTGTAGAGAACGCCCAAGGGAAATTAGCCCACAAGACTGGGAGCAGCTCTGGTAGCTAATGTGTTATGTAACTAGTTTACAAAGCAGAGAGAAACGTTCAGCAAAATCATGTTGACAGAAGTTTTGCACAAATAAGCAGAACATCCATCTGGAGGACTTGCAGCTTTGAGGCTTGCCATTTGAGTTTCTCATGCAGGGGGGATACAGCTAAGAAGAATATTCCACTTCTGCAGAGGTGGTTCTTTGTTCTGTATTCTTATTGATTGATATTATGGTAGTGCCTAGAGGTCCTCAACAAGACAAGATATCAGCGCAGTTGAGCAGCGCACAGTAAGACAGTCCCTGCCCCAACAACCTTATGATCTAAGTAGAGAACAGGCAGGGGAAATGGCAGCACAGTGATGTGACTTGCTCAAGGTCACAAAGTAAGTCAGTGGCAGAACTCGGACTAGAACTCAGACCGTTCACCTCCCACTCCAGTTGCCTAGCCACTCCATCATGCTGCCTTGCCTGTAGATGTACCACAGTGGCTATGCTATCTCCTTAAATGAGTATCCAGCTGCCGTTTAAACACCAGGCTCACCCATCCTCCTCCATTCTGCCTGCTGACGGCTGCTGTACTCTTAAAAGAGTGTGTTTGCAATATTTGAATGTATAGGTAATTCCAAACAGGAAAACAACCAACCTGACTCAAATATGGGGTTAGATGCTCAGCTGGTATAAATGGGCACAGCACCATTGACATCCCTTGGAATATGCTGTTTTACGCCAGCGGAGGGTCTGGGCGGTCATTTTCAGTCTATGCTTCAAACAAAGGATCCCTGAAAATGATACAACTTGTGTTTTATGTATTGTAGCTAGAAAAAAGTCCCTGGGACTGGCTTTACACTTATTCAGAGTCAGTGTAATAGAGAAGGCAATAGGCAGGCTACATTTAAATAGCGTATAAATCCTACTTACGTACATAATGGGTCTAATGTTTTGCCCAGGCTTGATGGGGACTTTATTTGTGTTGGCACAAAATTACAGGTGACAGTGCAGTTTTGGACAATAAATTAGGTCAGTCTAAGACCATGGCTGTACCCACAATGCATTGCATCCCAAAAATCTTGTTGAGGATTTAAAGTTGCATAGTTAAGCACATTGCGGACAGGAAACGTCACTGCTGAGGGAGCACCCACAGTCACAGCTGGTTGAAATTCACCACGTATGTTCCACAGGAAATTGCAACGTTTTGGAATTTGTTTTCATTCCATTTTTAAGTTTCGTATCAAGTGAAATGTTCAGAAAAATTGGGATCAACAGATACATTCTGGTTCGATAAACCTGAAATGTTTCACTCTTACGTTGACTAGTCTCTCTTTATTGTAATGTTTCAAAACAGCAAATCAAAGTGCCTGTTCCAAAATGAAATTATATATGACAAGTTTAGATGCTGATGAAATGGCCTCTGCTGAGAGGCAAAATGAGCCATTGGAAAATTTTTGACCTCTTCTTCCTGCAACTTTAGCTCTTCCCTGTTGTACCTTTCATTACATGATTACATACTAGATCCCAATTAATACAGTACCATGTAATCTACGACCTTAGGTACACATATAGTGTCGTGTGATAATACTGTGGCATATGAAAGCTATGCATGTAGGTTAAAAATCAGTATGTTGGTGCCTAAATGCCTGGTTCCCTGATCAACAGTTTCTCCAAGAAAATCTCTTGACCTCCGAAGTGTGCAGGAGAACAGCCTCCTAAATTAGTGCAGACTCCAGGCCGCATTCTGAGCAGAGTTTAACCTGGTATAAGTGAGCTCAGAATCTGCCCCTTTGTCTGCAATACCTTATGCTGCCGTTGTCTGCGGTCTTGAGAGCGATGTAGAAACCAGGGACATTAGCAGGTCTCCCCAGGTATGATGCCCACTGTATGGCTCAAGGGAAGAAGTGAGGCTTGTACTCCCATCTTCCCATGCGGCCACAAAGATTCACCCATTCCCTCCATGCTCACTTCTCCAGGGCTCAGCTGGCATCTGCTTAGCAGTAAGGTAGACACCCTGGATTAGGGTTGCCTGGGAATCCCTGAATGCAGACTCCGGCTCAGTGTTCCTTACTTGACCTCTGGATTTCCAAATCCTTTGGCATCAACATGCAGCCAAACACACGATAACTGCTTGATGCTCCACCAGGCCAGTACTTCAAAGCACAATGTGCAAACAGGATGAGGAGCACATGTCATGGGATTTGAAACTTTTTGTCGATTAGTTTTTACCCAGAAATCCATAAAAACTGTTTTATAAAACAGTTCAGAGCACTACGGCCTGATTCCATAAAGGAGCTGCGTTTAACTCTCTCACTGCTTCAGCTAATGCTGCAAAAGCACTTGGGATGAAATGTGCCCTATAGCATCACGTTGTATTCTCCTGATCTAATTCCACAGTACACTGAAATCTGCTTTTCAATCGGCAGTTTTGTTTATGAAAATTCACAGGCCAAGCTGCCAATCCTATCTAGTTTACTGCGAGTGCCACAATATTGCTATTTTTGTAATGTCCCAGCTCCTGGAGTCATGTGAGCATATGAGACTGTCTGCTTTCATTTTTATAAAAAAAAAGTTTCTCACACTTGTGGCCGCAGAGAAAAGTTCGTAAATGTTGAACCGCAAAGGCTCAATGATCAAAAGAAATTAAAAAATACCTCAAATTTTAACTTTGTGATTTTAAAGAAAAAAGGGGCTGATTAATGATTTTTGAACAATTAAGTTTCTTCTGCCCTGGGTACAACCCTTTTCTCCATTGAAGTCAATGAACTGAAGCCAAGAATTTGGTCCATTCTTTTGCCTGCTAATTAAATTCTGATTAAAAACGTCTCAAAGCTGAAACACCCCTTTGCCATGGAAGAGAGATGGTTAAGGAGTAAATAAACCCCCTCACTCATTCTATGAGAAGTTCAGTTCTCTATAATTCATGGGCTCAAGCTATTTACTCATTGTATTTACAGACTACCATGGTGTAGTGGTGAAAATGTTTGCAGAACCCAACGTTTCCATTACTTTTAGCATATGTGATTTGTACCCCAAAAGTATTTTCTTATTATCCTCGCTGTAGAAACGGTCATTCTTCTAACCAAGGAGCAGAAAGGCCATTTTACTTAGCTGACCAATCATACATAAGGACTAGTTAAAATGAATAATTCAGACAACTCAAAGGCTGACAAGTATTACTCAAAAACCGATTTGTATTGCAGTAGCCTTTAGAGAATGCAATCAAGGATCATGGTCCCATTATTCCAGGCACTGCACACACATGTAATGAAAAGAAAGCTCCTGCCTCAAAGAGATTAAATTCTAAGTTACACTCTGCTTACCTTCCCCAGACCTAAAGAAGTGCTCTATGAAGCTCAAAAGCATGTACTTTCCACCAATAGAAGTTGGGCCAATAAGAGATATTACCTCATCTCTTACTATATAAGTATAAGAAAAGAGAGGAATACAACAGATGATGGGAGAACAAGATAACTGAAAAGATCCATTAGTAGAAATCAGGATCAGCACAAAAAACGAAGAGCTAAATACATAACCAATAGTCAATACCAGCCTGTCCACGAAGTTGTGTGACCAATGCATTGATTATCTGCTATTATGTAGTCTGACACAAGGGGGCAGCAAAAATTAATTCAGTTTTTGCTTCTCATCTCTTTCCAACCTCTGGCATAAATAGAACCTGTTTGGATAACAAACTGCCAATCATCCCAGGTGGATGCCTGTTAAGTAGCCCCATAAAAAAAGTAACTATAATTATATGGAGTGCCCAATTTCAGCAGTTATGACGAAGACAATTGACTGAGATTTCTGCTCAAGCGCTTTCAACACCAGGCAAAATTCTCCCCTCCCCCGCCCCGCAGTTATCTCTGGATATTGCATTGTTAGTTCGGTTTTTAATGGGCATTGCTACCACTTGCGCAAGTTCTTGTAGCATTTCTAGTCTCAAGGGAAATTACTCTTTTATGCTTCTCATCAAGGTGCTGATGCAGGGTTCTCAAACGTCTCTTCCCCCTTATTTCTGTGAGTGTGTGCACATCAGAGAAAACAACTGAGAGGCCCGCGCACATCATTTCTTCCAAGGCAGGTTTTCAGTGAAGACTCAAATCATGATTCAGGTTTGTGAACAAAGAGCTTGGACTGAGAGACCCCCAGCCACAATATGGAGGTGACATTGTAGGAGATAATTAAAAAAAAATCTTTAACCTGAACCCACTTTCCCTCTTCCACAAATAAAAATAAATATAAAAAATCCCCCAAACCTGGGACATTATCCATCAGTAAATACAACCCACTGTGCACCTCTGTCTCAATATATATGTAGACAGCAGCCCCTTTCCATCCATCCGTGGGCCTTATTCCCATCTGATGCCAGTTTTATCACTAGGATAACCCTTAGTTCCTTCTTATAGGAGAGATCAGAATTAGCTCCGGGGTGAGGAAGGTTTGCAGGAATGGGCCCTCAAGAACTAACTAAGTTACAAAAAATCATCATTTTGCAGCAGAGGGCTCTAAAAGGTGCCATTTGCTTAACACTGGTTGTCTTACCAGGGCTCATAAAAGTAAAGTAACTAATTGCACCATATTTATTTCTTCTCTGTCCTTAAATTCTGCCACAATGCAAAGTACGTTAAAATGGGGTGGGGGGGAAAAGAAGATTCCCTAGGATATCACAGCGGATAAGAGCTAGAAATGACCTTTAGACTACAGGGCCCATCCTTCTGTTAGTACAGGATATGGTTCCCTGATATGGGAATGTGTCGATATAACGCTGATCCTATGGTACAAACTCAAAAGGAACCCGAACTTACCAAGTACTGAACAGCCTCAGCTCTATCAACAGGAATTGAAGGAGGTCAAGCCCTTCCCAGAGGCACTCAGCATCTCAAACCCAAAGCCAACAAGCAGCAAAGGACTTTGGACCAGACTCTTAGAGCCCAACCCGCAGGCCATTATTAACAGGAGTGATTCTTACTCATTTCAGTACTCCCCTGGGGTGCTCAATGACACTGCTCCACAGGGTAAGGACTGAGGTCTTGTAGGATCCTGTCATTCCTGTGTCTTAACACCTAAAGCACTACTGTGAAACTACTGAGTCAACATGGTTATCGGCCATTATGGTATCACGGGGAAGCCTCATCTCCTCAGGACAGTGCTCCTGGATGCACTGGGAAGGCTTGTGTGTCCCCGTGGCCCAGAGAACTAGGCAGGTGGCAGTTTTTACTCCTAGTAGAGCCACCAGAGCTGGACATACGCATGGACAGGGCCTTGCTGAGACAGGTCCTGCAGGTTGGGGGACAAGTGAGGGAGGCCAGTAACCTATCCTTGTAGAGAAGAAGTTTTAGAAACACAAGCAGGTGGCCAGTCCAGCAAACAGCATGACAGACCAAGGTGACGGTGACAGTTCATGGTCTAAGTGACCCTGGGTGGGACAGGAAGGATTCAGACCCAGAGGCCCCTGCCACTGGGATCCTATTGCGCTGGGCACCACACAAACACAAAGTGGCAGTCCTTGCCATGAGGTACTTACAGCATTGATGGATGAGACAGAAAAAGGGCAGTGTGAGAAACTGAGGCAAGGAGGGTCAGGCCTAGTAGCCAGAGCTGGTATTAGGAGCCAAGAGCAGGGTTGGAGCAGGCTGAGGCCTGAGGCATCTCTCACACCAATCAAGCAGAGGAGAGCACCACACCACCACACGACATTCAGCAGAGTAAGCTGCCACTGTGCCTATGAGGCTTATATACCTGCCCTGAGAGTCACCAGACCAGCTCTTGGCTTGTGGGTTGGCTGGAGTCTAGCCCAGGAATGACTCATCCCCCTGTGGCTCAATCAGGCTCCGGTTCAAGTATGACTCATCACCTCACAGGTGGGAGCAAGGAAGTATCATCCTGGGTTTTACAGATGGAAAACAGCTTCAGAGAGGTGATGGGATTTGCCCAAGGTCACCCAGGCCGTCTGTGGCAGAGAAAAGAACTGAAAACCCTCATCTCCTCAATCCTAGTCCTTGACACTACTTTGCCTCTGTGTGGGATTAAACATGAAATGCTCAGTTTGCACGTGCTTTACATTACAAACGAAAGGAGGCAGACACGGGGTAAATTGACTGAAAATGCTCACAGTCAGACCTGTTGCCTCCTGTGTTATAATCTTTGATACCGCCATGCATTTGGGGTGCATATGATAAGCGATGCTGCGTGAAATGTGGCTGTATCGTCCCAGAATTCCGATAAAACAAACCTCACAACAAGACGAAAGTCTGACCAAGCAGACCTAGAGAGCGTCTCACTGAGAGTTTATGGCAACAGATATTACTGGGGATTTTGCTTGTCTGCTGGGCTTAATACTTTCCTTTGGTCATAGCATAATGGTCCCAAAGTTGCATCCCTGATGTACAGTGAACTCATGCTGGAATAGAGGGGACGTTGGGGTGTGCGTGGAATGCAAGCGCGGACGCAGTATGGTAAAATCAAATCCAGGGCATTGTTGACTGTACCATTGAAAATTAATATTAAATTGAAGTTGTTGGTCTTACAGTATGGCCTGTGCAGCTGTTAGAGGCCGAGGCAGCTACTGGCATCAGATAGGCTCTGATACCCCTTCTCACGTTAATTGCACCTGAATCCCCAGGTAGCCTCAGGAGAGTGAATGGGGCTACTGGTGAAGTGAGATACTACGTAACAGGAGTAAGGGCATAAGAACCCCTTACCCTTAGCAAGGGGACCAATATTTGAGTTCGTTATACAAACTGCTTAATTATAATCACTCCCCTCCCACGTTAGACCTAGTCACATTTTACCGTTCCTTATGCCATGGCATGTGTCAACAGTCACACTGAGTGAAATCAGTCTCTGGTGTAAATCCTTTGAAGTTGCTGGTGTTGCACAGGGATTTATCTAATGTATTTCCCCTCTCCCCTGTGTTTTCAGAGATTGGGCCTGATCCTGATTGCACCAGATTTACCCAGTCTAGCTCCAATGATCTCCTGAGTGGATGTCAGGGAGAGGTGGCCCTTTTTTGGCAGTAGGGTTAACGCTTTCCTTGCCAGTCCGGGGATCCCTGTGCAGCCCATCTCACATGTACTTAATTCCTATGCTTTCCTGAATAGGGATGGAATTAAGCACATGCTTAAGTGCGTCCTTAAATCAGGAGATTGCATCCTCTACATCATGTATCTCAGCTAAAATAGTCAGTGACAATCGTTGCCGGGGACGCGGAATGTATTGTATCTATAGTGTGGAGAAGGAAGGGAAACTTGCACTTATGAGATTAAAAGATCCTTGTATTTCCTGGTATTCGTATTATTCCTCACAATCATGAGACAATGACTGGCCTCTCATTCAACTTTCAAGCTTCCATGTTGACAGCAAAACTGAAACTTATACAAGATTTCAAAAAGACATCACTTTTTAACGGTGTCAATGCCACTTAGGCTAAAAGCAAGCTTATTTACATAGAGATGGTTAGGTGAGTCTGGAGAAAGATGCTTTGCATAATTCTTCATCAGAATATGGCTAGCTGACATATTTGGTGGTAAATTGATTACTTGTTTGTCTGTTGTTTATACGACAAAACACATTGTGACCTTATGTTCCTGACTTTGAACTGCTAAAGATTTCCTCTCTCCTTTTGTCCCTGTATAGTGATTTAGGACTCATTACTTCAAGGCAGTCAGTGAGACTCATCCTATGCTTATAGTTACGCAACTGCTTAGGGGCCAGATTGGAATCTAAATTGTGAGCAGTTGGACATAAATATCCCTTAGATTGTGACACACTAAACATTTGGATGCTAGAGGACTGATTCTAATTTCACTATAGGACTCTATACGGGTGCATCCATTTGCAGGATCTAGGCCCATAACTGATTTTATACCAATGTACTCCACAGACTTCAGCAGAGTTACTTTTACATTGATGCAGATATCATCCGTTTCCTAGATATTAAGGTATTAAGATATTATACGATGACCTAATCTGACCGCGTATTTATTACAGGCCATAGAATTTAACCCAGGTATTCCTGAATCTAGAGCTTGAACCTAGAGCATATCTTTAAAAAAGATTGTGGAAATGAGATCAGATGGGGCTCAATTCGTACGCTTATTGTTCTACTTTTAAAAATAAAACTTTGGGGGAAAAGACTAGAATTAAAAATAAAGTATACACATTTCTCCCTCAACAATATAAACAATGCTGTTCAACTCAAGCACATTTTAGCTACAGATTTTCAGCTCTGACCTTGTAATCAGAAAAGATTGTTAGCCCTGCACTTGTCTTTGAAGACTGCTAATAATTAAATTCCATTGTTTCATTCAAATAGAACACGACTCTCTCAATTTGTAAGAGAAGCATTTAGCTGCAAAGAACAATGTTGGATAAACATGCCCTTCAAAGACCAAAAGATGAAGAGGTTTGTCAATAAAAAAAAAAGCCTAGCTAAGCTGCTGCTTTTCAGCAACTATTGTAGGTTTAGATCTGAAGTGGTATAGATTGTTTTGCTTTCATTTCATGGTCTCAAGGGCATCGTTATTCACCAGATGCGCATGGGAAAGCTGACACACCCTGATGTTTGTCATGAGGTGGAGGGAGAAAAATAAAAAACCTCAGAACTAATTAAAAGTTCAAAAGATTGAACATTGCCTCTGTGTGAGCAGTGCATCCTGTGACATCTACTACTCAGTTAAAGGATAAAAAACAGGAGGGGCGGGACATGAGCATAGCACAGAGTTGGCTTTGTACTTGCACCGTTTGCTTTCCCCTTGGGGCATGAAAGAACGTGGCCTCCACTGGGGCTTTTGCACTCATGCCAGCCATCAATTGCCAGCCATTGCTGTAGCTGCTCAAGTGCAAAGGGCAAGAGTAGATAAGAAAAACTGCAATTCACACTGGGGATCTCACCTCAGCAGTGGTGCATCATCCATGCAAAATACGGCTTAGAGTGATTTTGTCTGTCTACCCCCGTGGCTGGTCTTTGATAGAAATCTCCATTATACACTGGGCCTAAATCTGCATGGAAGAGTTTGCACCGATGTCTATAATTGGCATGAATCAAACATCTAAAAGGTAACCTTCATTATGATTCAGGAAAGCATCCCTATTCAAGAACTCACTTAAGTATGTTCTTAAGTCCCCTTGAGAGTCAAGCGTTTGCTTAAAGTTAAGCATGTGCTCAAGGGTTGGTCTGAATCTTGGCCTCCTACTCTGATCGTTTTGCCAATAGAAAGCAAAATTACATTTAGATTGCATTCAAATGAAATATTGATTGCTGTTATAAAGTGGGAAGAAAATAAATATTGGGCCAGACCCACAGCTGGTGTCAATCAGCATAGCTCCATGGAAACCAATGGGTTGATGTGAATTTCCACCAGCCAAGGATCTGGCCCATTTTTTAAAAGACTATTTCCATGGGAAGCTGTTTTAAAGCCATGTTATGCTGGCACTAATCCTGTCAGAAGAAGCAGTTCCCCCACCCAAGATCTTCGTGATATGCCCAGCACTGATGGCAAATGAGGCCTGAGGTACACGTTGAGTTTGGCTTTGATTGAGACCCTTAAATGGGCTTCCCAGCATTTTCATTTATGCATACAGATTGTCAAACAAGGCGAACTGTTCAGCGGACTAACCCGTTCCCTGGAAACTCCCTCCTGCCCATGCATATACAGCAGACCACACATTTATACCTCCACCCAGAGAAGAAAACACAATTATAATATTAAGCCCTATGGGGCAACCCTTGCTCATGTTAGTAAGCATTTACTCATGGAAGTAGCCCCATTGCCTTAAAAGGTGGAAGGAGCTGTGTTATCTTGAATGGATCCAATGAGGTCTTCTCTGAGCAGGAGTTGCAGGATTAGGTCCTTCTTTATAATACATACCACCGTTTGATGCCTGGTTCTGTCAGATTTGTTCTAGCAGTGTTGTTGTGGCCATGTCAGGCGCAGGATATTAGAGAGACAAGGTGGGTGAGGGAATATCTCTTATTGGAACAGCTTCTGTGGTGAGAGAGGTAAGACTGAAAGCTTGTCTCTCTCACCAACAGAAGTGGGTCCAAAAAAAGATAATATCTCACCCACCTTGTCTCTCTAGACATGCTCTAGCTCATAGGTCCCCATTCTGCAAGATTCTGAGCATCTCTTGAAAGGTGCTCAGCACCCCTCTTCTCCTACCACTTAAATGGGAGTTGAGGGCAATCAGAAGGTGCTCAACCTCTTGCAGGATGTGGCCTACAGTTTCTGTGCTTGTACACAGTGCGATATTTTACACCCTGTCTTTCACACAAAGCGTTAGCCGAATTTTCAACCCTTGGCATCTTAACTGGCTCAGACCAGCAAAAGCTCTGCAGGGTTTCCTGTAGCGAGTCACATGAAGGATGATGGTTACTTGATGCTGTCAACTGGCTCTGAGGGCATCTGTACAGATTGGTGCTGCCTTTTCATAGTCATCTGCTACTGAATAACAAGAATAGCTTCACGTCTTCCTAGAAATCAGACTACTGCTCAGTCAGTCCTCATGACACTCCTGGCAGGCCTGGTCTTCACTGATTCAAAAAAAACCTGTTTTTACCTCAGGTTAAGTAACAAGCATGGGCTATGCCGAGGTAAAAAACACAGTGAAGACCAGGCACTTGCGTTTTATTGCGAGGTGACCAGTCCCATCCCACTTCCAGGGGTTGACCTTGGCAAGCTTACCTCAGAGTAAAATTAAAGTGCCTGGTCTTCAGCTTTGTTTTTACCTCTAGATAGTTCATATGTGCTAATTACCAAAATCTGTGTCATCTAGAAAGCCTGTCTCTCTCACTAACAGCTAACTAACATCGACCACAGACTTACTCCATTCAGGGACCTAGTTTAATCGAATCGTCTGGAGAGCACTTCCGGGATTGATTTGAGTAGGTCTCCACAACCCGCTCAATCAATCCTGCTGCAGTGATCCCCAAGTCACCAGCAGGGTAGACATGCCCTAATTCTCTCTCTATCGCCCTTATGACTCAGTTATTTAATGGAGTCAGCATATAATGTCTTTGCCCCACAGTTTTCTGTTACTTGTGCTATACAGAGTCCTGCCATGCAGGATACCACCAGCCATGCAAGGGGCAGGTAAACGCGGCAGCTGCTATACATAGAAAGGAAGGGTGGCCTTTAGGTTACGACGCTGGTCTGGGAGTCAGAGGGCCTAGGTTCAATTTTCACTTCTGCCACAAACTCACAATGGGTACATCTACCCAGGAAATAAAGAAGATACACGTGGCAGCAAGTCTCAAAGCCTGGGTCAACTGGCTCAGGCTGTGGGGCTAGAAATAGCATTGTAGACATTTGGGATTGCAGTGGAGTCTGGGCTCTGAGACTCACCCACCTTGCTGAGTTTCAGAGCTTGGGCTCCAGCCCGAATGGGAACGTCCACACTGCTATTTCTAACCCCGTCGCGGAAGCGCCAGGAGCCTGAGTCAGTTGACGCAGAGACTTGCTGCTGTGGTTTTATTGTTTTGGGCGTTTATTTTCTATATGACTTTTGGCAAGTCATTTTAATCTCTGTATGCCTAAATCCCCATCTGTAAAATGGAGATAATGATCCTTCTTTTCTTGTCTACTTAGATGCTAATCACACAAACACACATGCTTAACTTTATACCTTGAGTAGACCCAGTCAAATCAATGTGAGCTCTCAGTATGTTAAATTAAGCATACGTATAAGTGTTTGCAGGATGGCATCTTACACTGTAAAATCCATAGGCTGGGGACTATTGCTGACTGTTTGTACAGCGCCTGCACAATAGGACCCCAGTCTCAGTTGGGGTTTCAAGGTGCAAATAATACACATACATAATACAAATAATAAACTTTCAATGGAGCTGAAAAATTCGTATTTTATAGGAATTCTGATCTCAGTTAAACTGAGAAAAGAATGCGGCCCATAAAAGTTTTATAAATTACTATATTTTTAAATAAAACCTACATGCTGTGTCTCAGCTTATTTGACAACACCCCTTAGCTGTCCGAAAGCTCATCTAGCTGGGAAGTTTTCACTTGGAAAACACTTTCTTAAATTATTTGCACTTCTTGTATTTTTTTGTTCCAAATTATGTCATTCCCCTTTTCATTTCCTCTTCAAGCTTGCTGCTTGCTACAGTTAATTTGGTTGTCCTTGCTGTGACTACCATAAATATACTTTCCCAGTAGCACTTTGTAAGCTGAATTAGTCAAGTGATCTTGGCTATAACATTCAAGAAAACAGAGTCGACAAGATTAAAGGCTGGGAGAATTTTATGGATGGAGACACTGTTTTAAAATCAGCCATAAAGGTGCACGAGCAAAAAAGTGCTGATAGGGCTGAGACATTTCATGGATGCTAAAATTTTGACCTTAGATGTTATATTAGAAGAAATAATGGTTTGCTTATTTCCCCTCTCCCTCTGCATCATGTTCAAGCAAAACACTACGCTCAGAATTCCTGAACAAAATGGAGCCACTGAAATCTCAGATTAAAAAACAAGGAGATAAAATCTGACCTTCAACTGGAAAGGCATAGCTTCCAAAGCCTGCGTCTATCTTCAGGCATATAGGGCCCAGTCTACGCTATAAGATTCTGTGGGATACAGGCCAAGCTCTCCACCTGCGATCGATGGCACCAAGGTGATCCACAATGTAAAAGAAGCCATACTCTCAACTCTGTATCTGCTGTGTATGACGTTCCCCTCTGCTATCCGGACTGTTGTATCACTGTGTCACCCCAGTCCCTCACTTCTGGAGCCCATCTTGCACTTGATCTGCTATGTGAATCCCCACTCCTGGGTCAACCCACACACAGTTTCCTGCAAGCAAGCGAACCTCAACTCAGTGAGTGAGCGCTTCTGGCCAGCCATTCATGGGATTATGCAATAGAATGACCCCAGCCAACTCTCCCAGTCCCAGATGTCATCCTAGGAACTTCCGTCTTGCAATCTTCAGTGCTGCCCGCTGAACAAAGCAAGCTAATTGTTTCATCAATTTATCAAAGAAATTGATACGCACCAGCGTTGTCACTTCAAATGGAGTCTCTGACACACCTTAAACCACAGGCATTGCTTTAGATAAAACAAACAAATAAGTTTATTAAGTACAGAAAGATTTTAAGTGATTATAAATCAGAGGAATGTAAATTAGATTTGATCAGGATGAAATAAAAGTGAGTTGCATTCTAAACTAAGCTAAACACTTTCAGTAACCTTACAAAGGTAGATAATTCTCACCACAGGCTGGCTGACTTTCTTCAGCCAGGCCCTTCCCCTGTGGACAGTCCTTCAGTTGCTTGATGTCGTTTTGTAGATGGAAGTGGAAGAGAGAGAGAGAGCAACATGTCCCTTTTCAACATGTTCCTTCACCCCCTTCTGGGTCTTCACCCCCCACCTTCCTTTCAGGGTCAGGTAATAAACGTGTATGGATCCCTCCGTGTCCTGAGTCACATGAGCATCCCCTTCTCAATGCTTAGGCTAGTCTATTGTTCCTGAAAAGGCTGGATTGTTTTATGCATGCCTTAGTGAGGTGTGACCTACCTGTCTGCTTTTGGAGGGTTTTACTTAGATCTGCCTCAAGCCATGAGACACATATTTGGGAATATTACATAGCAGAGCTTCGTAACCATACATATGATACTGTAACAAACATGCTACTATAACAATAATGGTCAGGATGTCATGAGCATTCCAGAAACACCTTATGTGACATACTTTGCATTAAACAATAGGCAATTGTCCTATAAGGGTGAACATGAATGACACAGTCACAACATAAGGGTGTACATGGGGTGCACAGTGGAAGCCCTCCTTTCCCCTTGGCAGTTCTAGTCAGCACCTCTGAAGGTCAGGATGTACTTCCTAGCCACGAGGAGGGTATAAGCCCTGTGAATGTTGTGGTTCTGGGTACTCCACCCCAATTTGCTATGCCACTAATAGAGGTTGGATCTGTCTCCTAGTTAATAGCCCTGCTCCTTTAGCTCAAGCGGTACAAGTTCATGCTTCTAGATCTAGAATTTGTGGCTGTGATTCCTGTAGATGATCCCCCCAGGGCTTTTGTTGCAATAGCGGTTCATGAAATGTGTCCACTGAGCCATTCAGGTGGTGCTTTGGCAACACAATGGGCAACTTTTAGAATCCAATCCAAGCTGACCCTCGTCACACATCAGCCAGATAGAAGGAAGCCTCAAGACTTGAAGTCCTCACTAAAACCACTGTGCTTGTTCCGACTACATTTTAAATAGTAACTAGTGATTATGGGCACCTGAATTCACCTGAATTTGAGCACCCAAATAGCATGCCAAAAAGCAGCCATGCTATCAGGTGAATCCTCTCCATCCAAGTCAGTAGGAGCATAAGGAGTCATTGGAGACCCTTATATTAGGGTTATCTATTACATTATCTATTAAAACTATAGGACTTTCCATAAGGGTCATCCTGATTGAGAGGTGGTGCCTTTCTCACGTTGCGGGGAAGGGGGAATTTTTTTTGATTTACACCTTGGCCTTTGATTAGTAATGATTAAACTGTGATGCCTTTGCTCATTTTTACTGTGCTAAGAACTCTTCCAGTGTGCTGACACATCAGTCTTTTTATTCTCAGATGCTGCAGCCTGTTACAGATGAGACATATACACACTGTGATCCCTCATAAAGACTTTACTTTTGTTCTTTCTTGTTTTCATAAATCTAAAGTAAGTCAGTGACACTGGAACGATGCACTCTCCCATCTGAAATGAGAAACTAATGATTAGGAAAGGCTTTCCATGTCATGAGGGAAAGAACTTGAGTTGGACCTATTCGTTTATCATCAAAGAAAGAGTGTCATCAGGCAGAAATTTTAAACCTGGCTCTGAACTTTTCTGAATTTAATTGTTCAGAGTTGGGTTTCTGGTTATATGGTGAACAGCACACATTGCAATTGGTATAAATTAAAACACCACAGAGAGGCAGGAGAGCTTTATGGCTGAAGCTCTGGACTGGCACTCAAGAGAGCTGAGTTCAAATCCTACTTATGCATGAGACTTTTTCTATAAGATTGGCCAAGGCATTTAGTCTCTTTGTCCATTTAAACAGCAAGCTCTTCTAAACAGAGATGCTCTTACTATGTGTATGTAGAGTGCAGCTCGGTGGGAATGTGCCATCAATGATTTTTTTGACAGAAAAATTACAAAATCAAAATTTTCTGCATAAAATTTCACTTTACACAGTTTTCTGATTTTCCCTTGGGAAAATCTAAATGAAACAGTTCCTTTTGGGTTGCTTTGATCCAAATCAAAGCATTTTGCTTTGTTGAGCTGAAAAAAACTTTTGAGTCAGTTGAACTTAATACCTTAAGCAGTTACAATTTAGTGTTTAACTGACTCAGTTCAACATCAAACTGCATCTGCTTAAGGTATTGTGGAGTCTTATAGATGTTGTAGTTCAGGTGCTTCTTGACCCCATTCTTTCCTATGGGCCAGGATCCTTGGCAAGACTGCATCTTCCATCATACAGTGTGGACGCCATCTGACCGAGCCTCTTGGTGCATCATGGGAATTGCATGACTGAAGTGCACCATGGGAAATGTAGTTCGGCCAGGGAGCTCATATATAGGGAAGAATAAGGACATAAGGCACCATGGCACTGTAAGCAAATGCAGTTTAATGTTGAATTGACTTGAAATGAGGAGTTTTGCCATTTCCAACTGGAATTTTTTGAACTTTTCATTCTGCAAAAAATAAAATATTGATACTTTAACTTTTTGCAGGATGAAAACACATGTCCAAATATCAGAATTTCTTGTGACACAGAATTTCCCCTTTTTGCTTGGTTCTCGTGTACAGGACCTAACACAATGTGGCTCTGATTACGACTGGAGTCTCCTGTTGCTACAAATACATTTATTTTCTTATAGCACTGGAAAATTCTGGAACTAAGGTATACAGATGGTCTGAGATATTTCAAGTACATTCTGGAATTCTACTTTCCTCACAATGCATCACATTGTCCAGGGTTTCAACAAGAGGCACCTGTTGCCTATTTTGTGACATACCATATGACTTGCTCTTTAGCTGTTCTCACGTAAAAGCCTTGCTTTATAGAGCTTATAAAGCCAGCTTTTCTATGTCAGGTTGTCACAGACATTTTTCCTATTCATTTTGAGACCAACGGCTGGAAAAGGTTGTAACAAAGACGTAACTTGCTCCTTTCACTTTTTTCCGGTCCATCTGACTTAAACCTACATTTTAGTGTTTTATTACTTCTCTTTCCGTTTTTTTTTTTCTCTATGGGAATCAGACCATTTTATTCAGACCATTTCCTCACTATCATGTTAACACATTAAAACATCAAATAATTTATTGTATATTCACCAAAGTCTCCCATCCTTTCCCCTAAAAGAGCGGATGTTTCTGTAAACTCTCAAGTCTCTTGTTCGTTTCCAAGGGCTCTCTTGCCCCATGGGAACCCTCTCATTCTTGTTAAATTTCACATCCCAACAGTTGCCCTGGAAACAAAGGGTCTTATCCAGCCCTGGGGCTGAGCTCCTCAACTCACGTTGGTTTTGCTAGTAGCTAACGTCGTCCAGAACTTTTCAAGGGAGGCTCAGCCTTTTGCAGAATAGTGGCCTTATGTATTAAATGTTACTGAGCACTAGTCCTAGGAGGACAGGAAGTGATGCTGTGCATAAGCCCTTCCACTCCTCCTCCTGAATAACAAGGGATGTGAAAAAGTTATGACTGCTTGATATACTTCTCCGGCATCTGTGATGTCATTTATATTCTTAGGGCACTGGAAAATGTTAATGCACGCCAATGTTTAGTTGAAAAGTCTCTGGGAAACTCTTTAAGTTGAAGTAACTTACTTTCCGTGATGTTTAGAATAGGCCAGTTGATTTGTTATTGAACTATCTTGGTTAATGGAGAATTGGGTTACAGTGAGAAAAACCAGCTTGGAAAAAAAAAAAAAACCCAACCCTGGACATTCATTAAGATAAGTGCCGAAATTCTTCCAAACAAACTCCCGGCCAAAGCAAGAGCCTTCATTTTAGCATTGTCCCAAACCACTCGCTTTTTGAATTTTCACGTGTGAAAATGGAGTTTTGGATCCGAGTATTAATTGGAGCTAAGGTGACCTTTCATAGACAGAGAAAGAGGCTGGGCTGGTGGTTAGGACACTGGACTGAGACTCTGGAGAGCTGCATTCAATTTTTGGTTCTGCCAGATATTCTCTGTGTCTCACATCTCTAGAGTGAGCAGACAGCAAGTGTGAAAAATCAGGATGCTTTTTTTTCCCGGGGCTAGGGTATAATTGCCTTTATAAGACAAAGATCCTATATCAGCAGTCCTGATAATATCGGAACATCTGGTCACCCTATGTGTGACCGGGGCAAATAAGTAATAATGTTACCAATCCAAAGCAGGGCATGAAATCATCAGTCCTGAGGAAATGCAAACTAGTACAGAACACTGCAGCCAACAACACCTGATTTTTAGTAGAGCACTACACCCATTTTGGTCCCTAAATAAGAGGCTAGCTCATTGAGAGCTCAGCATAGAGGTGCACATCGGATGCTGAGCATCTTTGAAAATTCTGCTATTATTACTGAACCAATAGGAGATGCCAGGTGCTGAGAACTTCTGAAAGATTGGCCTCAATTGTGTACACTTAAAAATCAGGACTTACTAAGGTCTCCAAATGGAAGTGTGCTCTTCTGAAAATCTTACACGATCCTTTTCAAAAATTACTTCTTCCCAGAATGAACTTATGGCACTGCCCTACTCATTACTAATTCCTCTTTGTTGCCCGGACTGCTCATTGAAAAGAAATAAAAATCACTTCCCTGAAAATGGTGATATAACCAAAATGATAAATAGTATCAGATTTACAAGGGACTGGTGTGTCACACTGTGAGTCTGGCGTAGATACTCGACTTATTATACACAGGGAGAATTTTTTTTTAATGTTATAAATATTATATGCAAGTATAATACAAAAAAGTTTCTTTGTACAACTGTAATGCATTCTGGATCAAACGGCCAGAAAAATTACAAAAGAATAAAAGCTGCTAGGTCTCAGTCCAAAGTTTTCCCTCTACTACTAAATTCCACAAGATACAGATTCTACACGTGTTTACAGATTTCAACTCAGCAGACAATACATTAGGGTTTGTAGACGTGTGTGAGTGTGGTTTTAAACTTGGCAAGAGTTTACCATTATGCGGATGGCAAAGCTGAAGCAGCTCAATCCCCTTCTGCTCCTCAGATAGAGATCTGAATATCTATGCCTCACTGCAACATTCTCCATTGTGGAGAGCGGGAAACACAGTCAGGTGTTTTATGCCACTTCTAGGAAGAAACACTTTGGGGAGGGGTCCAGAAGCCACACTGAGGTTAAGGCATTGGACTAGGACTTGAGAAATCTGAGTTCAGTTCCTGGCTCTGCAACAGATTTACTGTATGACGGCAAGTCATTAGTTGGTATCTCAGTTCCCAGCTGTAAAATGGGATTAATGCCGCCTTTGTCTATTTCAGATCCAAACTCTTTGGACCAAAGGCCACCTCTCACTAAGTGTAGTGCCCCAGATTAGGGGGCTCTGATCTCAACTAGGAAATCTAGAAGCTACTAGAATACAAATAACATGCGTCTGCGTAGAGGTGTTCCTGTCAATTCCATAATCTGTCAGCACACCACACAGGAAGCAAGGGACGTCGGTTCGTATGAATTTATAAATATTAAGGTTGATTCTGGATGCAAAACTCTCCCCTGCTCTGTTTAATAATGTCGATGGTGCAAGATCGTCTCTATAGCAGTAATGTCAGGTGGCAAATGTTTCTCAGCAAGAGCACGTGCTCCATGGAGGACTGTGTGAACATTAGATCTAATTTTTCCTGGCAAAACATCCATCATGAACGTTTCATAGAAGACAGTGAAATCAAGTCTGTGAGTGAAACAAGACTGGGTGTTCACACAAACATGTGCACGTCCACAAATACTAGCTGTGGTTTAAACCTAGGTTTTATGAAATGGGCAACAATTGTAGCTACAAGGTGCTACACCTACCTCTGCAATATAATGTAGAAAGCAACTTCTGCATGTCTTTCTAGGTACTTACGTCGCTTCTTTCTGTAGCCCCTGGATGCCTCTCAATCATCAATGGATTTTTATCCTCTCAGCACACCTTTGAGGCAGGGAGGATATTATCCCTGTGTTACAGATGGGGGCCGGAGGCACAGAGTGGACTAAAGGGTACATCTACATTGCAAAAAAAATGCCCTGTGGCTACAGGGCTAAATATAGCAGTGTAAATATTCCCGCTCAGGCTGGAGCCCACTCTCTGAGATCCTACCGGCTTGCCAGGTTTCAGAGCCCGGGCTCCAGTCCAAGCGGGAATGTCTACGCTGCTATTCTTAATCCCATAGCATGAGCCCTGTGAGCCCAAACCAGTTGACCCAGGCTCTGCAACTTGCTGCTGTGGGTTGTTTGGTTTGGCTTGGTTTCATTTTGCAGTATAGCTGTACCCTAAATGACTTGCCCAGAATCACACAGGAAGTTTGTGGTGGGGCCAAGAATTGCACCCTGGCTTCCTGAGTTCCACGGCAATACAGTTGCCCGAGGTGCCTATACCCTACAATGGCTGGCATTACAGAGGTACTACAGATGGTTATTTTCCCATAGCCAGTGTTCAGAAACATGTCAGGCATGATACTACAAAAAGCCACCCACAGTCAACTGAGGAGGTCACGCATCTCCATTCTTTCTCCAGTTTTCTGTTAAGGTGGATTGCTCAGCCGCCTGCAGACACGTCGTCCTGAGATGCCAGCTTCCCATAAGGGCCTGTGTTATTCCTTGCGCATTGGCACAGTTTCTTCCCTGATTCCCCATATTGTTCCCATAGGAAAATAATCTGCACCCTCTTTTTATCAGGCACAGATTGCTTCTCCCCTCATGAAGGCTCAGCATTCGGTCTGGAAGAATAAAGGATTTTTTTGGTTCAGGAGACAGAACCAAAAAAGCCAAAAAAATTCTGATTTGATTGAAACCAAAATCCTTTTTCCCCCGAAAGTTTTCATTGAAACAAGTCCTCCGCTCCAAAAAATGTTGCTTCATGTTGACTCAAATCCAAACGTTTGGGGGTTTTTAAAATTCATTTCGAGTTGACTTAGAACCAATTTTTTCCCCTTTTGAATTGGCTGTTTTGGGGGTGAAAACCCTTTTTTGGCGAATTATTTTTTTTTTGATGTTATATTGGCCAAATGTCAATTTCAAATGCTGTTTGGAATCAAAGTTGGAACAAAAGATTTTGACTCTTGATTTTTTTTTTTTCCAACCAAAATCTTTTGCCAAATTTAACCCACTTTTGACAAATAGGCTTTGGGAACCAAATCATGTTTTATCTGACCAAGAAAACCTCTATTAGTTGAAAAATGTTGCCCAGATCCACTGGCCTCTTCTAAGTCTCCGCCCATTCCCTTCCCACAAGCATGGGCGGGGGGAATACCAGCCCCACATAACCTGCATGTTTTGCTTACGCCGTTGCATGACGAGATCCTTCAAGGGCAGGTGCTACAGCTACAAGGTAGAAGCAGTTGGGAGGCTAGGTGCCAGCTCTGGCCAAAGCCAAGGCATCAGTTGAGAACTGACAAACTCAAAGATGGAAGCCAGGCCAATTCACTTATGTATTAGCATAGATCAAAGTGATTGTTAAATGTATAAGAATGTAGTTGGTGTTTAAACTTCATGACAACTAATGGGATGCTGCCTGCATTGTTTTCACTTATCTGTATCCTGCTATAATGCAATAGCAAGCATTTACCTTGCACCTACCCCTGTAGTTAATAGCCCATCAAACAAGAAAGAAGCTTTATGTAATGCAAATGAAGAACTTTAACATGAAAGTGCTAACTCTTGCACATTTGAAGGCAAGTGGGCATTGTGAAGAGCAGAGATCACAGTTCAAAAACTCTATATGTGCTCCTCTCTCTTTACTATCAAAAGAAGAGCCGACATGGGTAGGGACCTGTAAACTTGTTTTATTGTGAGAAGAAGCTCTAAGTATGGACACAATGAAAAATTCTTCATCTCTGGACTGTTTGAATTCTAGCCCTTTGCTTCTCACTATCCATTCTTAGCCATTCTAACAGGGCAGAATGACCAAATGAGAAGATGGAAATCCCTAGAGTTACTCTGGGTAGCCCTAAAAGACTTTTTTGGGAAACTGGCAGATTACTAAATCTCTTCTACCTTTTGATGTACATATATTCTACCTGCATTGACCTCTCAATAACTCTCTTTTCTTTTTCCTAGCTAATAAACCTTTAGTTAGTTTACTACAGAATTGGGTACCAGCATTGTCTTTGGTGTGAGATCTGGGATACAAATCAACCTGGGTGGGTGACTGGTCTCTTGGGACTGTATATAACCTGTGATTTTTGGTGTAAGTGACCATTTATCACACAATCTATCTTACCGGAGTGGCAAGATAGACTGGAGTATCTAGGGGGACTGTTTGTGCCTCCATTATAAGATTATTGTAGAACTTTGTGAGTTCACATTTGGTACTGGGTTGGTGAAATCTAATTATAGAACAAACCACCAGTTTAGGGCGTCTGCCCTGCTTCTGACAGTCTGAAGGTCATGAGCCATTCCAGACAGCATGGTAGTAGTGTTCTTATTTTAAGTGTTTGAGCAGATCTAATTATTCATGGTGAATAACTTACTCACTGAGTTTACCAGGGATTTTCAAGAGCCCAAAGGAATTGGCACCCTATCACTGTTCAGCTCCTTCAGTCTCCTTTGAGCGTTCCAGACTTCGCCATTTGACATGAGTCGCTCACAGGCCAGTCTGGACTGCAGGAAACTTGGGTGGTCACAGATATTCGCCAGATGTGGACCATATGTGCCACTTTGCAGCCTGCTCGTTTCAACCCTTTGCTTCTTGCTATCCAATCTTAGCCATTGGCCGGCTGCGTCACAGGGTGTATTTCCTGCTTGCTTACTGGATGAATGACAGGGGAATAAGGAATAAAAAATGATAAAGAGTGAGCCATGAACATCAAATCCCCTTTTCAAGTTCAAATACCCTAGTTAATGTGTGAGTAGGGGTCATGGCAAGAAGACGTTCATGTGAACAATAGCCCATTTCTATGAATGTGTGTATAACAGCCACCATCTCGGTGGACACACTGGGGTTTGAACCTAGGACCTCTAGAGCTAAAAGTCTGAGTCTCTACAGCCTGAGCTGAAAAAGAAATCCCTCACAACATGCCAGCTAAACTGACCTACATCACGTATGGATGAGTTGCAGAAGGGATTTTGTAACACACCGACCCAATGGCTTACATGTGGAAATAAGGTTTTAAACATGGTCAGTATCTGTTTGGCTTTAGAATGAATGTGCATGAGTTTCTGTAGGGCTCGCCCAGCCCTAATCAGTGAATATATCAAGTGCAGGAGTTTGAAGCAACTCTGATAGCTGAAAAACCCCATGCAGAGGGCTAGCATGAGGAATAAGCACTACATAACTCCTCAAAATAGGCCTTAAGGAGGGCGTAGGTTCTATGTTGGCCCTCTGCGCATGGGTGAATATTTCACCCGCAGAGGGAATGGGTGTGTTAAATCTTTGCATGTTGTTTTGTCATGCCTCTATGCTCTTTTAAGGCCAACACACCAGATGAGCTGCACAGAGGCACTAACATGAAAAGAATATCCTGTAACTTGCAATACCTCGAAGCACCACGGAGTGCTTCTCTGTCACTCGTTCCAATCCCTTAATTATATTCTTCCTTTGGCCTGACCCAAAGCCCACAGAAGTTCATGAAAAGCCTCTCCTTGGCTTCAGCCGGCTTTGCTCCCTTACTCCCCTGCAACCGTTATTTCTTCTTGCACAGCTGACAACAGTTCCTCTCCTTGAAACACAGATGTGCTGCCCAAGTTTGTGTCATACGCTCAGCCCATAGAAACAGGCGCCTCATTCGCTGCTGAGCTCCAAGCCCCGGGCTGTGAACTGCGTGCTGGTTTTACCAGGAACGAGAGAGGAAGTCTGAGTAACCACAGTTTTTAAAGCGATTAAAAATAATCTCGCCTTGAGCGTGCACAAAGCTGCAGCCGACGACTCAAGGCAACGCTGCTGGCTGTCTGCTTAAAGGAGCTTGGGCAGCTGGTTTAAAGAATTGGTTTTTGCGCTGGCACAGCTGCCGTTGCAAAGGGTGGAATGAACGTGGAGAGTGATACAGGATGAGAGCGGTGCAGGGAGAAGGGAATTAATCAGTGCAAATCAGATTAAAATCTTTCCCGCTGTAACTCCGTTGGGTCTCTGGGCACCTTTTCCCTGACGTGCTCTGCTGTGGGAACAGAGAGAACAGACACTGTGGTTTGTTTACACTGCCGCTGGGAGGTGCAATTCCCAGTGCGGGTAGCTGCTTGCTCTGCTGGAACTAGCATGCTAGAAATAGCAGTATGGACATTGTGGCACGAGCACTGGCTCAGGCTAGCAACCCCCATTCAGACCCAAGGGGCTGGGCAGGCTTGAACATGGCCCTACCCACCACAATGTCCACACTGCTGTTTTAGCTCGATCTAGTGCAAGTCTGTCTACATGATCTGGGAATCACACCTCCAGCTGCAATGTAAACACACCCTTTGTGCTTCAGCAGAGGCCTAGGCTAATGACCTGGCTCGAGTTAGGACCAATAACAGTGCCAAAGCAGAGACAAATTCTTGTCTTCAACAGCCAGCCCTGCTCCTTCCAACAGAAGGTTCCTTCTGGGAACGTGGAAGATGAAGAGCTCCATCAATAAATGATCTCCACTCAATCTTCTGGAGAGACCTAAGGGTCTCTGAAGGTGAGGGGAGTGGAAGGACGGCAGACCAGCCATACGCTGGAGGTTAGACTGCAGCCTTCACCCATGGGAGAAGATGGCACCAGGTCAAGAGAGTTCTTGTAGAAGGAAAGGAGGGTGGGACAGACCCTTGTGTTGTGGGGAATTCCCAGACAAACTAAACCTTCAACTCACCAAGACACAGCTTCAACCCTGGAAGGACCTGCAGCTATAGGAGTGGAAGGATGGTTTAGTCTCCATCGATACCGTTCAATCTGCTGATGCTGCAAAAAGAAGTTGCTAATTGAACTTCTGTTGGTGAGGGAGACATGCTTTCCAGCTTACACAGAGCCCTTCTTCATGAGTGTCACAGCTAAACACAGATGGTTTAGCATAAGAAGTTAGCACATATTTCACCCCAATACCCTGAGAGAACTTGATTCAATATGGAAATAAAAGGAGGGAGGAGTATCTCAGCCCCCTCTCGCTGATACATCAGACTAGACTTCCCTGGGACACTTCCTCCTTCCCCTCTTCAATCTGGGATGTGGTCACAGCACCCTGTTTCCCTCCCAGCAGAGGGTGTCTCCCACAGTGTCATCCATTCAGGTGGTCATTTGGGCCTCCCCAGCTCAGTTTTCAGTGTCCAGTTAATTCCCCTTGTCATCGAGAAAGGGGGTGGGGAGAGAGATAAACAGCCAGGCCCCCAGCCTTCCACTCAGGTCTTACCCACAGCCCAGATCCTTCTCCTGCTTCCTTCCTGCTGACAGCCTCTCCTTCACTCTCCTCTTTTAAGCAGGTCCTCCATTTGTAGCTTGCTCTGCAGCTTCAGAGGGGCTTGGCTTTCTTGTCCAGTCCTGCTCCATCACTCCCTTAGCCATAACGTGGGGTCTGTAAATCCCATCAAACGTGGTCACACCTGTATTTTTAGCATGTTAGCTTAAGTGCGTCTAATGCAAGCTGGGAATCACATCCTTAGCTCCTAGTGCAGACATCCCCTTAATGGTGCCATTTCTGGGCGTGGGGGTGCTTCCCTGACCTGTGCAACCAGAGGCCTTAATCTTGCAAACACACATGTGCTTAACCTGATTCTCATGAGTGCAAATGTTTTCAGGATTTGGGGCCTTTTATGTAGTTCTTCGATATGGAATTTCCCAGTTTGATTACAAAGGGAAAAAAAAAAGAATAAAGAGAACACAAAAAAGGAATTACACTCTTCTCTTCATGATTTAAATATCTGCTGGCTTGTCAAAATTTCTGGAACTACTTGGTCAGACACCAGCCCTGACAACCCTGAGCATTCAAAAATCATGAGTGAAGCTGCACTAAATCCTGAGGCTGACTTAAAAAATACACTGTGGGTTCTTTTCATTTGCCGTTTGGTTTCGGAGCCTTCAGCATTCATTTGCTTCCTGTTCTCACAATGGCCCAGGTTTTGGAAAATCTTCAGCTTACAGCACTCAAGGGTAAAAATATTTAAGGTGAATGTCTGTGCCCAGGGGAGCATGTTTGGCACATCTGCACCCCGGTCCTGTAACTGGATTCTTATGCTCACGCAGAGCCTCTACTGACTTCTGCTGGCTTCCATATGGCACTGGGGTCTGTCCAGGTGGATCCCAGTGGCAGGAATAGGGATAAGGGCTATAACAAGCATCTGAGGCACATCGTTTGTGTGTTTCATATCTCCTTCAGAGTAACACGCTGCTCAAGTGCTAAGATCTGGCCAGGTGCCTCCAATGTCATACAGACCTGGCTCAAAAGCATCACACGCTGGGTGGGAAACGCATGCACTAATAAAAGTTCTTTAAAAGTTTATTGAGCTCTGCAAATATTGACATAGAACACGAGATCCCTGTTGCTGCCCATCTCTCTAACACGGACGAGGTATCTGATGGCATTGTCGCTAACAAAGATAGTTCAAAGAAATGGCGGGCTGCTGTTCTCCCAGAAACTGCAGTCACCAGGAACACAAGGCTCAGTCTGTGACATCTGGCGTTTATATCTGGGGACTCAATCTTCCCTTGGGTTGGGACAGCAGTAAAAGCAACGAATGAAAGGGAGCCTGCTCTTGTGATTGAAAGCACTCGTCATAGGGCCAGGCTGTAACCCTCCTTGGATATGACTGCTCTACAGTAACAAGGTGTGACTGCAGGTTGAGTAGATCTACCCAACCTAGCTTTAATCTACATCGGTTGGGGATTCGAGCCACAAAACTTCAGCAGTGTGGGCTATACAAGCCTGCTCAGAACCCTGGGCAATTACTCTGCCATGGCTTCACTGCTCACAAAAAGATGAATTTTTCATTAAAAAATGTCTGATTTTTTTTGTGCGGTTGCCTCTCTGAAGTGTGCATTATTGTGGCCATTTTACAGATCGGGAAATTGAGACTCCGTGCGTAAGTGACTTGCCCAAAGTTACACGGTGCCTGTTTAAAAGCTCGTAGAAGTCAGTGGGAATCTTTCCATTAACTTCAATGGGTCTTGGATTAGATCAAAAGTAAGTCACTGGCATAGCGGCAATTAGAAGCTAGGACCTCTGACTCCAGAACCCAGCCTTTAACACAGCGAACAGAAATGGTCAAAGCCCAAGTTTTTTAACTTTCTGTAATTAACCTTGTTTCTGCTCTTCTGCAGAATGCATGCATGTTTTTCTTCTGTTAGCAAGAACTTTCTTTAGGAAAAAGAAGATCCTCGAGTCACATTGATCGTCCATGTGAGTGCAGCTGGGCTTTGTTAACTTGCTCTGTCACATGTAAAATTCATGTGGCTTTATTTGTTTGCCAGGAGTTTATACCCAGTACGCTCAGGGTTTGCACAGCACAATCTTCTTAAAGTGCAGCTCCTTCTCCTTCATTGTTAGCAAAGGCTTCCTTCGTTCTGCAATCAGATAAGACAAACTAAATTCCCAGGCCCAAAATACATGTCAAAATGAAGATATTTGCTTCTCGGAGCCACGAATTCTGAACTCCTTTACCTTTCACTTGGATCGTTTCCATGGAAACCATAACGTTAAGCTATGCAGTTGCTTACCGCAACATTACATAATCCACCCAATGCTCAGTTCCTTCTGAACAAATGTGTTTGCTCTGTAGCTTTTTGTCAGTGTAATCAGCCAGATCTGTGTTGATTTGATTAAACAAGGAGCGGCAGTGTAAAATCAGCTATGAAAATGTGACGTCTGTCAGCTCGCTACCCAGAAAATGGCGTACTCCCTGTTTGTGTGGTATGTTAAAAGATGCAGTGGGGGTATTGCTGCTGGCCTGGCAATTTAAATGGTGCCGAGATGGCAGCTGTATTAGATCTAGGCTTCGGCGAATTGCCTGATGTACCACATTGACATCATTTTAAACACTAGGGTCTGAACCTGAGTCTTATAACAGTGGAAGTGCCTTGGAACTGATTCTCCAGTGCCGTGTGTTGTCATTTACTCCTGTGCAAACTGGAATTCAGCAGTCCCTTACACTGGTGGTGTTATTTTACACTCTCTTTGAACTGGGGCAAATAACTGCACAAGGGGTAAGGCAGTGAAGAATGACCAATTGATTTCCGCGGAGTTGCTCCTGATTTAGACTAGTGAAAGAGAGATCAGAATCAGCCCTGTAACATTCTGGACCAATACTGTCAATATTTTTATTATGAAAAAACCCAGGCAATTCAGAGAAGCATTTCCTCGGTGACGCTAAGCACCCTTCACTCTTCTTCTCTTCCATGCTCTTGCCCCTGCTACCACCCATAGAGCTGAACCAATGGTAGCAGCAGTGAGAAGTCTGGGGTGGGGAATGGCTGGTGTAGACACAGCCTTTAAATTACGTTGTTAGTCCCAATGACTTAAATGGGGTTTCTTGAACGAATTGTTAGATTAGGGCCCTTATGATAGTTGAATTGTTTTTCTTGTCTTACACTCTGAGGCTGATCCACTGAAGTTAATGATAAGTTCCATTGACTTTAATGGAAACAAGATTAGCTTCTATATCTGCATAGGGCAAAAGAGCGATTTCCTCTAGACCTGAGGCTGGCACACAGTAAGCAAGGGAAAGAGGACGTGAGTGCATTTGTTGATTTGCCACACCAATATTTTCATAAAAGAGAGTGAAAAAGATTGCGAACAATGGCTCCCGTCCTGTTTATCCTGCTCACACAGAACCCCTTTAAAGTGGCAAGCAAGATCGAGCCCCAAACATATATTATGAATTAAAGCTGACACAGATACAAAAGATGCTTTTGGAGCATTTTCACAACCTCAGTGCTTCTCTTTCAATGTGTTGCGGTAATTATGCTAGAGCAAAAATTATGCCTTCCCGAAGCATCGCTGTGCTTTTCTACAGCACCTTTTCTTGCCAGTGCTATTCATATTTAAAGAATTGTTCAAGCATGCCAAGGAAAATCTGACTGGGATTCTACTGACTATAAAGAGTTCAGTTACCGTCAGATGACATGCCAAGCTGCCATGTACTCCTTTGGAAAGGCCAACACCGATCTCAGTACTCTTTGGTTGCTTACGCTTCACTGTAACAATGACACTTACTTTGCAATACACCACGGGGCTCTCTTCATATGTTCATTGACACTGCAATTTTGACATGATGCAAGGATGTACAATGCTAAATCAGTTGCCGGTAGATCATCTAATACAGTTTTCGTATCAAGTATCTAATAAAACAGGTATTTAACTTGTCTATGGATAATCTGAAACAGCAGATAATGAATTGTTTGATTGCCAACAAATCAAAAGCATTTGCAGTCTACATAAAGCAAACAAATACTGTCTACTGGAGACTGGGATTTATTAGCTATAGCAACTATGTCTAAGGGAGGTGAAAAGGAAACTCGTGATATTCAGATGTTTTCTGGATCTGCCAAAAAATGTGTAGTCAATTTTCCTCACCTCTAGGTCAGATGTCGGCACCTTTTCTGATGTGAAATAATACCACATTCCAACAGCAGTCCTATTGTAGTCTGTGGGCTAAATCCTCAGCTAATGTAAATTGGCATTGCTCCATTGAAGCTACATGAAGTTAGATCAGCTGATGATCTGATCCAGTGGGACCACTTGTGGAGCGAAGTGCTAGGCCTGATCCTGCAAAGCCCTTGTGTATTTGTTTAAATGTACATACTTGGATTACTGCCATTGACCTTAATGGGAATGTTCATACGCAGGTGCATAGCTCTTTGCAGAATGAAGGTCCTACTTCGCATCTGCTAAGGTATCAGAGTTTGGCCTTCTGATTTTCCCAGTTTGCCATCTCTTCCGTGTCTCTGCTTTCTAGATAGTGCCTGACCTGCACAGAATTCTGATTTTATTTCTGTGTTTTGTACAGCTCCGAGCACACTCAGTGCTAAACTAATAATAAATAGCATAATAAAATGATAATCATCGGAAGGGTGCTGTGCCCCTGCACCATGACATTTTTA
This sequence comes from Emydura macquarii macquarii, assembly GCF_026122565.2. NCBI lineage: Eukaryota > Metazoa > Chordata > Testudines > Chelidae > Emydura > Emydura macquarii. The sequence goes on along the minus strand of NW_027133607.1, from coordinate 3,912,139 downwards.
TTTGCCCCTGTCCACTGCAAACAGATCAGAAAGGCTGGTCTTGTGGTTATGGGATGGGACTGGACTGAGACTCAAGAGATCTGGGTTTGTCTCCAGGTCTGCCACAGATTTCTGATGTAAATGTGGGCAAGCCCTCCACAGTGGCCAGTGTAAGAACAGAGGGAGACGCAGCTGATGTCTCCCTGGTGCGGCTGTGACCATTGACACAGGCTGGGCTGCACCTTCCTTCAAGGGCGATTATTGGGCTTTGCAAGACCCTAGAGTTGTACACAGAGAGCTTGCTGGACATGAGTCAAATTTGAATGCAAAGTTAAACTGCAAACGAGGGTGGGACAGGCAGTTTAGAATCATAGAGTTGGAAGGGACCTCAGGACGTCATCTAGTACAATCCCCTGCTCAAAGCAGTACTAACCTCAGCTAAATAATCCCAGCCAGGGCTTTGTCAAGCCGCAGCTTAAAAACCTAAGATTGATTGGAGTGACACTGTAAACAAAAGTAGCACAGGGTATGTGCTGGAGACAGTGTTTCCAGGGCTAACTGAGATAAAGGGGTATGACCTGAACCGATAAACTTGAAATGTAGAAAAGGCGAGGACATCATTGATTGGTCTTTACATGATCTGTACGAAGTCCAAACCAATTAGATTCAAGAAGTATAGATGTTAATAGCTAGGAAAAATATATATAATCTATGCAGTGTGTGACATGGTTTGGAATTGTGGTATCACCCTCTACCTAATCCCCCTGTGTCTGGGCCAGGCCAATGTGGGCATAGAGCTATTACATGCCTGATGTAAGTAGGGTGTGAATGAGCTCTCCCCTGACATCTAGTGAGCAGTTGGGGGAAAAGACGCCAGGAATCCACAACCTTGTTGGTTTAGACATGCCTACTCTGCCTAGGTGCGCAGCATGATGGAGCTGCTTTGTTCAGATGATGAGTTGGAGTTGGCTTGCAAATCACTTTGGTATTGTGCACAGGGGTAATAAAGTGTTTTTACCCTTGTCTGTGCAAAGGTCAGCAGAACTGCGCTGCGCATGCTCTGACTAAGGGCAGCCACCCTCAACTGAGCTGCACTCTCCAAGCAAGGGGTAAGGATGCCTAAAACCAATGGGGAAGGGAGTGGTTGAGGGGTGATGCTTGTATGTGGTGGTGTGGGCTCTGTCCAAAGAATCCTGCGAGGCACCATCTGACTCTTACCCTCTCTACTGTCTAATGACAGAGCTGATTAGACTCAGTGGGGGAATCTTTCGTTTTGTTACAGATCACAAAAGCTGAAATTGTAGGTAACCTGCTTCAGGTGCTAAGCCTAAGACCTGCTGCAGGGTAGCATCTCCAGTGAAAGAGCAGAGAGGCTCCGCCTCTTACTGCTGAAATCCCTGAGAGCGGGGTTGAGTGGTGGGACCTCAAGACATCGCAAAGGTTGCAGTAGAACAATGCAGCACGTGATGGCGCAGTGGCAGAGTGAGCGATGATGCGATGGCCAGCGGTGGAGTGAATGATGGAGCAGTGGTGGCAGCAGGCAGCAACACAATGAACGGTGCAGCAGCAGCCACTGAGGCATCACTCGACACTTTGCTCCCTCCACCCATCCCCCTGGTGGGAGGTGAACTCACACAAATGCATCTCTGAATCAGAGAATTGTAGAAGACTAGAGTTGGGAGGGACCTCAGGAGGTCATCTAGTCCAACCCCCTGCTCAAAGCAGGGCCAACCCCAACTAAATCATCCCAGCCAGGGCTTTGTTGAGCTGGGCCTTAAAAACCTCTAAGGATGGAGATTTCACCACCTCCTTAGGTAACCCATTCCAGTGCTTCACCACCCTTCTCGTGAAAAAGCTTTTCCTAATATCCAGACTCCCCCACTGCAACTTGAGACCCTTGCTCCTTGTCTCCGAACTCTGGATCTTTGCTGATCAAGGACAACCACCATGAGTTGGGATGCAGTGGAGGGAGAGGGGAGTGGCACGTTAAAGGGACATTTGTCTGTTGTACATGCAAGATGAGAACCTGACGCAAAGGACACTGCCCAACATACTCTGGTTGGCATTTTGCCCATTGTTATATGCTTGAGAATAATACTTCTGGCATTTTCCCAGATTAATACTGGGTTCCTTTCCTTTCCTTTCCTTTTTTTTTTTAATGAAAAGTTTTCTTTGCTATACACCAACTCAATCCAGTGTTGTCTCTTGGAGGTGCCCAGGGGTGGTGTTTATTTTTCCCAGATTATTGGGTGGGGGCTTGAACCGGTTCTGAATTGTGGTATAAGAGGAACCCCTAGCTATTGAACTCAGCCATTGTGGCTGCCAACTCCACCTAGCAAAAGGGTTACACTAGTTACCTGAGTGATGAGCTGGAGTCAACCAGAGGTTTCTGGAATCTCAGAGAACTGAAAAACCTGTTCTCTCTGAACTAGACAAGGAATTCTGGCCAAGCTGAGTGGACAAGGTCTTGTAAGGAATTCCAACAAAAATCACCAGGGTGCAAGTCATCTCTAGAATGCACCCTATGTCTGAGGTTATTGTGGAGGTGGTGAGAGGTCTCCATCCTGGGGAAGCCTCTTTCCTGACCTAGGCCAACAAAAAATCAGGCCTTAATCGCTAAGGTCCTCATCTATCAGTAAAATGGGGCTAATAATACTTCATTTGTCTGTTGACTTAGATCTTCAGGGCAGGAATTGTCCCAGGCACTAACACAGTATAAATAGTAAATCCTCTAGCCATTGGTATGTTGTCCCGCTACACATCACTACCATAGCAGAAGCCACAGCATGGCCAACATGTCACAAATGAGACAGATGAATTATAAATAAATCATCCAATACGGCAGTAGTCTTTCAAAATTATCTCTCTCTCAAAAAAAATCTCTCTCTCTCATTCTCCTTTTTAAACTTCTACCCATTTCTATGCATACAACAAACAGTGTAATCTAGGGCTTCTAATTTTTAGTTCTTGAAATCATGATGACTTTTTCATAGGCACCTGAGCGTCACCTCAGATAAAAACCACCCCATTACCATTGTAACAATGTTATTCAGCTGTTTTTAAGGGTAGTCCTGATTAATAAAATTGGGAGGGGGAACAGTAGATTGCTTTTTATGAATCCTTAGCAGTTGTGTGCTATAGCTACCCGGCATTCTGATGTTTGCTTTTATAAATGCTGAGTCCTCAGATCAGTGCTGAACACACAACTGGGTGAAAGGGGATCCATGAAATGCAATTATAAAAAGCATATAATATGCTCTGCTTCATGCAGTTGCCTTTCACCCTAGCCACTAACTCAGTTAAACATGATCAAATTCAGTGGGGCTCTTTCCATTAACGTCAATGAGCTTTGGATCAGGCCCTTAGTGCTTTCTCAGGCGGTACATGATGGTGCCTGGCTTTTTCTTCCTTGCAAGTGAATGTGTATTTGATATTATTATTTGATGAATGCTTGGTGCTATAGAAAACTTGGGGAGAAAAGAGTCGCAACACCTACGAGTTTAAAGATGAACCGTACAGACAATAGTTCTGATACATTAAGCACTGGCTATCCAGGGAGTGGATGAAATGCAGAATACTGCAGGTGTTTCCTGTGAGGTTTTAAACATGTTTTATTCAAATAATTAGCACTTCCTCAGTGTTATACCTTACACACTCCATTTGCAAACTGTATATTTCTCAGCACTTTTCTGCATGTCTACACAAAGAAATTGATCAGCTGAACTATAGTGGCAGATCTATAATTATACCTACAGAGGAGCTCTAGTGGTATAATTATACCACTGTAATTCTATCTGCTAGTTTCCCTGTGTAGACAAACCCTCAGTCTAGTTGCCTTTAATTCATACAAAGGAAAGGAATAAAGAAAGAACAAACATAAAGTCTCCATAAGAGAGCATGCACAATGCGTGTTACTCCGACAGCCATTTTGAATCAACTTCACATATCTAACTAGATAGATAACACAAGAACTAAGTGTTACCCCATGAAATTAATAGGCAGCAAGTCATGTGCTCTAGGAGTTCATAGAATCATAGAGTTGGAAGGGACCTCAGGAGGTCATCTAGTCCAATCCCCTGCTCCGAGCAGGACTAACCTCAGCTAAACAATCCCAGTGAGGGTTTTGTCAAGTTGCTCAACCTCTGACTGCCAGAAGCTGGGACTCGATGACAGGGGATGGATCTTGACAATTCCCTGTTCTGTTTGTAGCCAATTAGTTAATTTATCATTCATTTATTGTGTATTGTGTGTTGTGATAATTAACTTACATGCTACCTCATATATAATCATTGTATGCTAAATACATGTAAATTGTAGGATTATAGAAGTATGAGATTGATAAGTAGACAGAAGTGAAAAGTATTTATCCAAGTAAGTAGGGCTGAAATGCAAGGCCTACTGGCTGAGGCCTGAAAATGTCAGCTTAGGCACACTAGGCCTTAGGCTTAAGAAATATTGACATAAGTAAGTGACCAAAGAATGACTCGATGCCATAAGATTACGGGAAAAGATTTGCCACTGTACTGCAATGAGCAGTACTGCAAAAAATTAACGGTAAGAGAAATTTTTTGCTTACAAAATACCCAATGGTCACATTTTTCTAACACATGCCCTAACCACAGCGTGCCCTATGTGTGTAAATGCTAATGAGGTATAGTCAGAATCACATTATAAATAGAGGGTGCACAGATTGGGAAAAATGAATTCCCAGTGAGAAAACTCCAGCAGGAACCATCCTCCTACTGATAATCAATTGACAAGGCATCCATCAGACCCTAAGAATATCATTAAGGAGTGAGTATGACTATATTTGTAACTTGTGCATAGAGTCATAAGACTGGACAGGACCTCGAGAGGTCATTTAGTCCAGTCCCTTGCACTTGTGGCAGGACTAAGTATTAGTGAGACCATCCCTGACAGGGGTTTGTCTAACCTGCTCTTAAAAATTTCCAGTGATGGAGATTCCACAACCTCCCTAGGCAATTTATTCTAGTGTTTAACTACCTTGACAGTTAGGAAGTTTTTCCTAATGTCCAAACTAAACGTCCTTGCTGTAATTTATGCCCATTGCTTCTTGTGCTATCCTCAGAGGTTAACAAGAATAATTTTTCTCCCTCCTTCTTGTAACAATCATTTATGAACTTGAAAACTTTTATCATGTCCCCTCTCAGTCTTCTCTTCTCAGACTAAAAAAAACCAATATTTTCAAGCTTCCTTTATAGACCATGTTTTCTAGAACTTTAATAATTTTTTTTGCTCTTCTCTGGACTCCAATTTGTCCACATCTTTCCTGTGGCTTACAGAACTGGGCACAGTACTTCAGCTGAATTTTAATCCTATCCTTCAAAGCACTTGCAACCTCTGCCTGCTTAGTATCATCTGCAAACTTTATGAGTGTACTCTCTATGCCATTATCTAAATCATTAATGTAGATATTGAACAGAACTGAATCCAGAACAGATCCCTATGGGACCCCCTCGATATGCCTTTCCAACTTGACTGTGAACCACTGATAACTACTCTCTGGGAATGATTTTCCAATCAGTTATGCACCCACCTTATAGTATCTCCATCTAGGTTATATTTCCCTAGTTTGTTTAGCAGAAGATCAAGTGAGACAGTATCAAAAGCCTTACTAAAGCCAAGATATACCACATCTACCACTTCCCCACTATTCACAAGGCTTGTTACCCTGTCAAAGAAAGCTATCAGGCTCGTCTGACATTATTTGTTCTTGACAAATCCATGCTGACTGTTACTTATCATCTTATTATCTTCTAGATGTCTGCAAAATGATTGCTTAATTATTTGCTCCATTATCTTTCCGGGTACGGAAATTAAGCTGACTGCTCTGTAATTCCCTGGGTTGTCCTGATTTCTCTTTTAATTGGCACTATATTTGAGTTTTTCCAGTCCTCTGGAATCTCTCCTGTCTTCTATGACTTTTCGAAGATAATCGTTAATGGCTCAGATATCTCCTCAGCCAGCTCCTTGAGTATTCTAGGATGTATTTCATCAGGCCCTGGTGACTTGAAGACATCTAATGTGTCTAAGTAATTTTTTATTTGTTCTTTCCCTCTTTTAGCCCCTGATCCTACCTCATTTTTACTGGCATTCATTAAGTTAGATGTCCAATCGCTATTTAAATTGTTTGGCGAAAACCTAAACAAAAAGTCATTTAGCACTTCTACCATTTCCACATTTTCTGTTACTGTTCCCCCCCCCCCCCCCCTCGCTGAGTAATGGACCTACCTGTCTTTGGTCTTCCTCTTGCCTCTAATGTATTTGTAGAATGTTTTCTTGTCACCCTTTATGTCTCTGGCTAGTTAATAGGCCTGTATAGAATTTCTATGTTGTTATGTAATCAGAACTTTAATTGTAACTTAATAAATAAACTTTAATGAAAGCTTGCACTTGTAAATGTATGTGTGGTCACTGTCCTTGGTCTTTATGTGTTCCTAGAGACTCTAAATCTGAAGCAAGTAACAGAGGTGACTTTCACTCTGTTGAGCTTGAATCTGTAGCCACCAGAGCTGAACTCACATGTAATACCACATTACTATATTCACTTTAAATAAAATAAAAGGCTACATGCTTATTCCCTCTGAAGTATCTGACACCAGCCACTGTAGGAAGACAAGATACTGGGCTAGATGCACCATTGGTCTGACCCACTATGGCCATTCTTATGTTGTTCACATCTCGACTGACTACAGCGATGTGATATACCTGGGTATGAGGCCTTCAGCACCTAGGAAAAACCAGCTAGTGCACAACGCTGCAGCACGTCTCCTCAGCAACACAGGCTACTGTGAGCACATCACACCTGTGCTCTACTCTCTCTACTAGCTTTCCGTAGATTTTCAAATCAAGTTTAAGGGTTCTTATCTTCAAAGCACTCGATGACCTTGTCCCAGGAAACCTAAAAGACCATTTAATGGTCCGGGACAAAGACCATTTTTTGACAACTTTGTTCCTCTGACACAATGGAACTCTCCTCAAAAAGAGTAATGCTCATCTGTGTGGGAGACAGAAGCTACTCCGGGGATGGTCTGAGTTCATGTAATGAACATCCCCAGGAACCAAGGACCATCACAAACCTCATCTCTTCCAGCTTCAAGTGCATGGCACATTTCTTTAACCTGCCTTCTCTACTATAAACACACAGCAACAGCTATTTATCAGCAAATTAAAAACAAAAAACAAACAAACAAAAACTCTACCATAACAAGACCATTCACTCCACATGCTTCTCCCTTCGGGGAGAGGATGGGGGAACAAATATGTGACAACTTGCTTAATGCACTACTGGAAGGTGCTCAGTTACTATGGTGATAAGCATGGTATAAAAAACTATACAGAATAGAATGGAAAGTTGTGTTAGCAAGTCATGGCCAAGTCATCCATGAAACAAATAGAGGACACTGGAGGCAGAATAACTACAAAAGCAACGTAAGGACTGATCTAATGTTAATGGGAGTCCTTTAAAGATCATGGGATCAAGCCTATCCAGAAAATATGGGCAGTGTTGAAGAATCACTAAAAGAAAGAGGGGGGGAAAGGATTTTAGTGAAAACTACTTGGACTCTATTTGAACCAGGCTCCCAGAAGATTAGTTTCTAGTCCACGCTAATTAATACAGGATAGAGTATTCTCTTCAGTGGGCAAAAATCACTAATAAGATGCACACCATGCCTGAGCAGAACAGATTCTGCAGCTTCACAGAACACAGGGTAACTGATGGATTTTACTACAGAAACAAATGTGTGTCTAGAGCTGGTTATAGATTCATAAATTCCCTGTCAAAGAAAGCTATCAGGTTGGTCTGACATTATTTGTTCTTGACAAACCCATGCTGACTGTTACTTATCATCTTATTATCTTCTAGACGTCTGCAAATTGATTGCTTAATTATTTGCTCCATTATCTTTCCGAGGACCACTTTGATCATCTGGTCTGTCCGTCTGTATAACACAGGCCAGAGAACTCCCCCCATATAATTCCTCATGCAGGTCTTTTAGAAAACACAGCCAATCTTGATATAAAAATTGTTAGTGATGGAAAATCCACCATGACCCTTGGTAAATTTTTCCAACGGTTAATTACCCTCCTGGTTAAAAAATGTACACCTTATTTCCAGTCTGAATTTGTCTAGCTTCAGCTTCCAGTCATTGGCTCATATTATACCTTTGTCTGCTAGAATGAAGAGCCTATTAAATGTTTGTTCCCCCATGTACGTACTTATAGACTGCAATCAAGTAACCCTTTAACCTTCCCTTTGTTAAGATAAATAGATTGAGCTCCTTAAGTCTATCACTATAAGGCAGGCTTTCTAAGCCATTCTCGTGGCTCTTCTCCGACCCGTCTCCAATTTATCAACATCCTTCTTGGATTGTGGGCACCCGAAAGGGACACAGTGTTCCAGCAGGGGTTGCACCAGTGCCAAATACTGAGGTAAAATAACCTCTTCTCTCCTACCATGAGCCCTCTGTTTATGCATCCCAGGATTGTTCTTGCTGTTTGGGCCACAGCTTAACGTGGCCCATTCAGGTTCAGCTCTGTATCCACTATGGCACATGTGCCTGGGCAGCAATGTACAGCATTTGGGATTTCGTGCTTGTACTGTGCAGTTCTTTACTGTGTTCCTGATAGTACTGGAAGATCTGGTAACTAAACCCTTGTGACTCAATTTTCTCATGTGTGAAATGGGGCCTTCAATACTGACTTACTTCCTGGGGGCTATGAATGGCCAGAAAGTGGACTGAGAATCTCACATGAAAGCCGCTCTGCAGAGTGCACAGCCCGGTGCTATCTTTATTACTATTATTCTTGTTGTTACTGTTCTCTGGTGTTGTTACTGGGCATGTCTACTAAGAAAAGAAAAATGCGGGGCTGGCCTGCGCCAGCCGACTCAGGCTGAGGGGCTCGGGATGCGGGGCTGTTTCATTGCTGTCTAGATTTCTGGGCTGGGGCTGGAGCTTCAGCTCTGGGGCCCTCCCACCCCACAAGGTCCTAAAGCCCAGGATCCGGCCTTAACCCAGATGCCTACCCAGCAGCCGGAGCCCCACAAGCCTGAGTCGGCTGGCCCAGGCTAGCCCCAGTGTCTAGTTGCTGTGTAGACACACTCACCCTTTGCTCATGCATCATCCATCTAAGTGGCACCTTACCTCAGAACCCTACACTTTATGAGGCCAGAGATCTGTGACTGGGGAACTGACAGGGTTGAGTGGGCGGGCATGGGTGTATCATTCCCTGTGAGCAAACCCTGCTGAGCACCTGCAAGGAAGTTAAAGTAGACTGAGTCCTCTGCTCAGTATGCCTCACGAAGTACAACCCCACCCTCCTTGCAGGCTCCAAGGAGGCAGTTGTACCTGACTTGACTGCCCAGGAGACACAAGGGGCCTGAGGGCAGGATTTATAGTTGGGAGGAAGGAAGTATCTTCTTCCCCACAACGCCCTTCCCCCCAAACTTTCATGGGTGCAGAGAGGTCAATGGAAAGGCTCCCATTAAGCTTTTAAACAGGCCCTCAATGGCAACTTTTGCTTCATATATCTACTCAGGATGCACCTTTCTTGAGTTAATTAGAGGAAAGGAAATAGGCCACTGCGCACCATCACGCTCCTAATCTGTGCCCTACTGCCGTATAAACGATGCTAGAAGAGCCGTCGGCATTTACAAAGCCTATAAAACTGTCAGCAAATCGTACCTGACACTTGGAGTCCAGGACTTAAACGTTTTACAGTGTTTTCTCAATCTTTATTCAGCCTCACCTCCAGGACATGTTTGTGCCAGACTTGTGGCCAATATGTCATCAATAGTATTATTTAGCACTATACTTTGAAACTTTTTCAGTGGAAAACACCTTTTCAACCAAACAATTTTCTGTAAAAATTTTTGATTTGGTCAAAATTGTTGATATTTTTGAGGAAAAATTCAGAAACATTTTTTTTTGTGGGGGATAGAAGGGGAAACTCCATTTTATCTCTCTGTTTTACCTTTTTTCCCCACTGGAAAAAGTGGGAGTGGAAGGGGAAAGTTTTAGAAAAAAGTAAAAAAGGTGTTAGTGTGTGTTGGGTATTTTCCTTCCAAAATGAAGTGCATTTTAAAAAAATTGTTAGAAACTTCATATAACTTCCCCCCAAAATGTCAGCTTTTTGAACAAAATTAAAATTGTTTTTTTTCAACATTTTTTACAAATTATATTTGTCATTTTTTTAACCAGTTCTATTAGCACTTATTCTAAGGTTTAACAAAGGCTCTGAGCTTTACAAAGTAGGCTAAGTTATCATCATTCTGTATTACAAATGAAGACATAGTGAGTTTAGCCTATGGTGGTTGCACACTGAATTGGTGTCAGAGCCAAGAAGGGACAAGAAGTCTTCCGAGGCCAATCCACTGGATCATACTTGGTTCTCCTAGAGGTGCTGTGATGTGATGGGGAACCTGAAGTGATTGCTGGCAATTCCATTGGAATGGATTGTTTGCATGCGAAGATGTTAAAAAGGATGTGCTTCAATCAGTTGGGCCAAAGCAAGTTTCCATGGGTTGACTGTCCACCAGTCTGCATAGGTGCTGGAACTGGGGAACTGGCTGGAAGTGGTCTCCATTATATAAAGGGTTTACTGTTTGGTTCAATAGCTCTCAGCACCCCTACTATAAAAATTGTTCCAGCACCCCTGCCAGTTGGTGCATTGTCAGGATTCTAAGGGTCTTGGAGACATCTAGGAAATACTCTCTGGGGCTTGGTCTACACTACATACTTACTTCATTAAAACTACATTGCTGAGGGGTGCGGATTTTTCACATCTCTGAGCGACGTAGTTATATAGACTGTAACCCCCGTGCTCCCATATAGACAGCACTATGTCGGCAGAAGAGCTTCTCCTGATGACATAGCTACCGTCTCTCGCGGACGCGGAGTTATTCAGCCAATGGGAAAGCTCTCTCCTATTGGCTTAGAGCGTCTTCACCAAACATGCTACAGCGGCTCAGCTGCATCGGTGCAGCTGCGTCGATGTGAATTTGAAGTGTAAATATACCCTTGGTGTTATTCTGCGTAAGACAAGTTTGTTGAAGGGAACTTCTCTTGATCACCTTTCCTGTGCTCCAACCACTAGACCAGTCTGTCTTCCTGTGATGGTGCTATTTAGATGATGGCATTGGATCATGATAGTTATAAATGTTGAACTAATTATTTAAAGACTTCTCTCCCCAGACTTTTAATGAATGGGAAAATACTAAGATTAATTTTGTTAATTGGATTTCTAACTGTGCTAACTCATAACTGAGGGCCCAATCCAATGCCAGTGATGTCAACAGCAGTCTTTCCATGGTCTTCAATGCCCACTGGATCTTGATCCAAATCCCCAGAGTTGCTGAGCACCTAACGCTCCTGATGGGGAGTCAACTAGAGTGTCAAGTGCTTAGTATTGCTCTGGATCTGTCCCTAAATATGTTGGCAGCTGTGGACCCGGGGCTCAATTCTCCCCTCATTTTCACCCATGTAAATAAGAAGTAACGCCAAGAAAGCCAACGGTGTGACAGAATCAGAGCTCCAGTTTCTACATTATAAATAGTGTGTTCTAAAGCCTGGGTTATTCTGTACTAATAAGTGATTTCATTAATGTGGCTGTGCATGTATTTCTTTTTTTTAAATTAAGGGTACAGAAACCTTTAGCCATTGATTTCTCTTGAACTAACAGGATTTGTGTTTGGGGTGCATTTATCTCAGCAGGGAGCTTTAACACTGATGAAAGCCTTCCATGCATGACCGTTTCACCCCCTGCTGCAGTGTACGTTAATTCAGGGGTAGTGGCGACCAGCAACATCTCATACGTGACAGGGAGTCCTTCTGCTTAAGTACTGCTACAATATGGCTCAATCAGTCCTCTGACAGTACATGTTGAAAATGATTGCTCACACTAGAAATTGGCATCTGGCAGAATACATTAAAGCCCTCAGTAAACTGGAAAAAATGTTATTCTAGAACACAGGATTTGAAAAATGGATCAAACCATAGGTCCATCAAGTTTACTATTTTACCTCCGATTGTGTCTACTATCTATATTAGGTCGGATCCTACATGTGCTGAGTCTCTGCGAGTCTCTCATTGAGTTTGACACTGGCCCTTAATGATCATGTTGGACTTTAGCCTCCAGTTTATACTCAGGCAAAGCTGGCATTGGATTTAATGGGATTTAATTTAATGGGACGTAGTGTGAATCAGGAGTAATTCCGCAGAATTCAGTGGTTTTACACCAGTCTAGATGAGTGGGAGAGAAATCAGACTCTGTTTTCCACTCAAAGTGGTGTTTAAACTATTTGATTAAATATAGAAAACTTTGCGGAATTTCAGTTCTTCATTCAAGTTTGCTCTGTCTTGACCTGGATCCAGAGGAACTTTGGGAAATGTTTAGATCCATCTCTATTTATATATATGTAAGTTTTATGAAAGTCTGTAAGATCCGAGAGTATACATTCTGGGCTGTGATCTTTTATCAAGAGCACTGAGATGTACCTTAAACAGTCTCCAGGGTCCCATGTTTGTTCCCATACTTATCCCTTGACTTTAGCTCCACTGTAGGTCTTCAGCGGAGAGCAAATGGCTTCTTGAGGACTGTTAAAATTATTTATGAAGAGGATCACAGTAATTTCTCCCCACTCCATATTCTTCTCCTCAAACCATTGGATATGAAACAGCCCCACTGGCTAATATTTATTTACCTGCCAAGAAATGACAATGTAGTGTGAAACAGCACTAAAGATCTCGCCAAAAATCCACAAGAACCAGGAAATTCAGAAATAACACAGTGTATGCGGTCAAGGGCCAAAATGTAAGTAGCCAACGTTTGTACAGTACTTACAAAATACGAAGTGTTAGGTTTTAGATTAGCATCGCCTCCACGCCCACTGAATCTGCCCTCTCTGCTGAGGCAAATATTTTCAGCACCAAATGCACAAGTTCCCACCACTTTAACCAAAAATGCAACTTCTTTAAGGGCGAATAAGTAGCAGACTATTACAAACACTGAGGCTGACCGCTACAGAGAGACAGTATTGCACACACCCAGCCACCCGGCATCTTGGAAACTTGGATTTAAGAGTTCAGCAAGTCAGCAGGATGGATCCAGACTGTGGCCAATGAAGGGAAGGTGCAATAATCTGACCTTCTCCGTCTTCCCCTGTCTCATAGAACCATAATTTTAAGACTAGAGGGGATCTTTATGATCATCTAATCTAACCTCCTCAGGGGTAATCAATTATTTTTTGTCAAGGGCCAAATTTCTTGGTCAAGGTAGTCAAGGTCCAGACTCCAGAGCAAATAATACAAAAACAATAACAATAATGATAATAATAGGTAAATAGAAAGATTTTGCGGTCTGTTCACAAGCATCTGGAGGTCCAGATTTGGCCCCAGGTCCACTTATAGACTACTCCTTAGCCTCCTGCATAACACAGAGCAAAAGAAGCTTGCCCAATAATTTCTGCATCAAACACATAAGCTAGATCATCTTTTTTTGCGTCTGTCCGCACGGCAGTCGGGAGGTGGGATTGCAGCGCTATCCCCAAACTGGCTAGATCAAAGCTAGCTTGAGTAAAAATAGCAGCGAACCCATGATGGCACGGGTCAGCCCCATCCACAAACCAGGGTACATACTCAAGCAGTCAGGCTGTACAGCCACGCATGCTGCCATGGCTTCACTGCCATATTACCTGAGCTAGCTTTGATCTAGCTGGATCAAAGTTAGCTCAGGCACGTCTACACGCGCTGAAATCTCATGTCCCAAGGGCCATGTGGATGTACCATTAGCAAGACATCAAGTCTTGCCTTAAAGACGTCAAGTGATGGAGGGTCTGCCGCGGATCTCCTTTGCTTCTGCACCAAATGGCAACAAAACAATTACTTTCTGAAGGAGCTGTGCTCCTGGCAGAGTTCTCCTCCCTCTCTGTTAGTACTAACCCCAGAGCTGGAGGTACTAGCAATAATCCCTTTGCACCACTGGGCCCATCCCAATGATTACTGATTATTATTACTTTAGTGACTAAAAGCCCAGATCAGGGTCTCTTTGTGCTGGGTGATGTCTAGATTTCCCGTCTTTCTGTTGAGGAAAGGACTTGATCCCGTTGACGGCAAGTAAAATGTATGTCTTTCCATTGACTTCAGTGGGTTTTGGAGCAGGCTCAAAATGAAGTGTAGTCCTATACAGTTACTTAGATTGTAAACTCTTCTGAAGTGGGACCATCTCTGTTACATATGTACTGTGCACTCTGACCCATGGCTGGGATCTCTAGCCACCTCCATAGTATGAATAATAACAATAATTCCACTGTACTTGGGGGTAATTTTTTAAAAAAATACTCACCTATGTAAAAAACATGCCTCAAATAACAGGCAGGGGGGCAGATCCTTAGCTGGTATACACCAGCACAACTCCACTGGTTTCAAAGGAGTGACATCAATTTACACCAGCTGAGGATTTGGCCCCGAGTCTTTCAAACACAGGCAGAATCAAAGCGATTTCTTATATCAGATACACACCTGAGGCCAACGTTGTCTTCAGACTGTCCCAGGGAATGAATGGGAAATGAGTAAGTATTTCGAGTTTTCCTGGCAATTAGAAATTCCATGAAATTTGTGTCTCAGATGGAGAGAGATGAAGAGTATAATCATTTCTATACTGTTAGATCAATTGTGACTCACACTCAAAAAGAAAATCCACACAGTCCCATAATCAAATGGAAATAAATGCCTCATTAGCAATAAAAGCTTCAGGTTATGCCACTCCATAACCTTTTGTTCAAACCCAATGTTTGGCATTTGCATAAGTACTCAGATGTGTCTATCTCAGGGCTATTGAAATGCGGTGACTCACCAATCCAAAGAGCTCTTATAAACAGTAGTTTTATCCCCCCCTTCTTGCAATTTGTTTTCACAGAAACACAGCTGCACGCCATTGACAAAAGTCAAAGAGAGCAGAAACCGATGGCATTCCTGCTTTTAGCTGGTGCTGATTCTACAGCACGACACTTGGCTGCAGCTCTGCACCCTGCCTCTGTTTGATGTGAGGCTGTGTGGTCTAAGAGTTAGAGCGCCAGACGCTGGGGGAATGTCTACACTGCAGCTGGGAATAAGCCTCTCAGCCCGGCTAGACAGACTCATGTTGGCGGGGCTGGAGCTCAGGCCTGCCGACAGGGGCAGACAAAGGGGGCAATGGCCCAGGGGCCTTGGAATTTAAAAGGGCCTGGGCCATGGGCAGCGGGTGAAGCCTCCCCTTAGGGAGGTTAACTCCCCGTCTAACTCTTCCACCCGCAGCCCCACCCATGCTCCACCCCAGGTCCCGCCCAGCCCCGCTGCTCGCCGCATCCCTCCTTCTCCCCACCCCCCACTCAGCCTCCCTGCTGTTGCTCACCACGTGCATCTCTCTTCTTCCCCGCTCACCCCTGCTGCCGTTCACCACGTCCCCTCTCCTCATTCAAGCCCCCCCCCCAATCGCTCGTCACCTGGGAGATGGGGGTGTGTGGAAGAGAGCGTTCGGAGCAAGTGACGGGTGGAGTGGGGGTGAAGCATGGGCAGAGCCACAGACAGAAGGGACGGGACAAGGAGCTAGTCTGTCTCCCTGAGGGGAAGCTTCACTCACCACCCAGGCTCGTAAACCTCAGCCATCCCTTTCCAGTGGGGCCGTTGACTGTTCTGCCCTGGGGCCCCGGTTTGCTGTTGGCAGGTGTGACATTCCCTCCCTGCAATCTGGACTGGTGTGTAGCTGTGTCACCCCAATTCCTTACTCCTGGGCCCCGACTTACTCTGCTTTGCTGTGTGAACCACCCACTCCCGGGTTGGCTCACGCCCAGCCTCCTGTGAGTAACCGGTCCCTAGCCCAGTGAAGGAGCGCTTCTGGCCAGCCGCTCCTGGGATTGACCCCCAGCAAACACCCCCAGTCCCAGATGCAACCCCGGAACAGCCGTCTCGCAGGGTGCAGTACTGCACTCTGCACCCTGCAAGCTCACTTACATTTGTCCATTAATTTATCAAAGAAATGGATATGCCCCAGCTCTCGCACTCTAAGGGAAGTCTCTGCACACACTCAGTCCACACGCACTGTTTCAGATCAAACAAACAAACAAGTTTATTGACTACAGCAAGATTTTAAGTGATTATAAAACAGATTAATATGAATGAAGGATTGGACCACAATGAACTAAAAGGTAACGTGCATCCTAAACTAAATTTAATATTTCAGTAGCTTTTCAGTCCTTGATGTTTCGCTTACCCACGGCTGGCTGCAATGCCCCTAGCAGCCTGCCCCTCCCCATGGGAAGTTGGCAGTGTCCTTCACGTTGCTATGTAGATGGATTCCAAGGGACAGCAGCTCCCGAGAGAAAGATGCCTCTCTCTTTTAACAAGTTTCCTCAACACCCCCTGGGCTCAGGTGATCGGCCCTGTCCAGCAGTGGGCATGATTTCTTCCACTGAGCCAAAGTGCTCACAGGTGCTTAGGCCAGTCCATTGTTCCCGTATGCATGCCTCTGCTGGGCGTGGAAACACAGCTTTGTGTTAGTCTGCATCTATTCAAGCCATGTGAGACACGCATTTGGGGATATGACACGGCAGGGTTTCATATCTGTACGTATGTATGATATTGCAGGAAACATGCTACCATAACAATAATGTTCAGTATGCCAGGAGCATTCCAAGAACACCTTCCATGGCATACTTTGCATCAGACAATACACAGTTACACTGTAAGGGTGAACATGAATGATACACAAATCACACTATAAGGGTGTTCATGGGGTACAGTGTGTCACAGCGAGCCTATTCGAGCTAGAGTGCTAAAAATAGCAGTGTGGATCCCTGACACTTGTTCTTGACCCCTGGGGGACAATCCCAGCCCTCCAGTATATTCTCAAATTCTTGGCTATACAAAGCCAACCCCAGGCTGGCAGGTGTCTTCAGCAATGCTCCATTTTCCTTCTGCTAAGCAATGCGTATGGGCTGTTCTGTGCATTCCCAGTTTGTTAAAGGCTGGACAGACATCTTTCACGAAAGTCGATCTGCTGCCGGCAAGATTAAAACTCCTATCTGAGTCTGCCTTTGTCTCAGCGTGAGCCATGGGCGGTTTCATTTAAACACCTCCCAAGAGATGTCAAATAATCAATACTGTGTTATCCAAAAGCCCATCTGAGAAGCCTGGGTTTGGACCAGAAATGTCTTGTCACGACCTTTCACGAGGCCACAAATAAATAAATAAATAAAACATTCATCACGGAGCAAAATAAATAAAAATTCAAGTTGCAGAGATGACTGCTCGGGAACTGCAACTTCCTGCAAATGACATTCCAGGTGTGTGTTTGGGGACAAAAGACAAGGCTTTTTACTGTCCCCGATGCAGTGTTGTAAATTACACCACGTAAGTTTCTTTACGGCTCAGCTTCTGAGCATGATCTCTTCTTTCACTTTCCTTAGGACATCCAATGCACTTAACCAATTTTCAGCATACACACAAGGAACGTTAATCCCTGATGCAGTACTCAGCACCCTTAAGTTAAGAAGTATCCTAAGTGGCCACCCTTAAAAACTTTCCAGTGATGCCTTGGTAAGTAAATAACATTAGCTCAGTGCTCCCAGCGCTTTCTGGGATGTAACACAGGGAACGCTACACATGCTGAGTTAGATTTGTCTGGTTATCCAAGGCACAGCTGGAAAGTTTTAAGGGTGACTGTTGTGTAAATATATGAAAAGACAGTTTGGTTCCTGCTTGGGACTCAGCATAAAGGGGGATACAGAGTAAAACATAATCTATGTTCAGTTATAAAAATGCAATATCGTAGGCCAGATCCTGAGTGGGTGTAAATCGACATAGTTCAATTGACTTCAATGGCACATGCTCGGTGCTTAATACGTAATGAAAGAGGTGTCGAGGCTCAAGCAATTTTTTTTTTACATTTATAACTGATGCAGCAAGCCCAGGGGTGCCAGGACTATGAACTGCCAAGCCTAGAGATTCCAGGGCACAGGCCTGGCAAGCCATGGCACAAAATAAGCACTGCCCTTTCTGATATGTACCAGTGGATGAGCTGGCCAATCTATTAACAGGATATCCATTTAGGGCACTGTCCTGCAGTGAGTGCTGCTGGAGCAGACCCTAGATATGAGGATGGCAGGTGGAGACATGACAGGATCAGGACGTGAGCTCTCTTGTTAGGAACCATGTAAGCTTTTCAGTTAGGGATGTGTATGTAGACAGCAACTTGTCTGAAGGGGACCTTACCCTGATTGGGGCACCCTTAAAGTGCTACCTTACTATCAATATTAAATAGCAATTATCTTTACGAAGGACGCAGATGTATATTTTACTGTTGCCAGTCATCAGGGATTCCAGTAAGTTAGTGAAAGGAAAAATAGGCAGCTTTCTGTAGAGGTATCATCTTAAAATTCTGGCAGCTCGGAGCTCTTTAACACTTCCACTTCAGAGATCAATAAATGTTCAGCATTTGTCTTTTGGAGGGTTGTCATTTTAGACTAAAGATGTCTTGGCGTCATGCTAAAATAATTAATTCAATCAAAAGTAACCTCTAATGCCACTGCTTGAGTACCTGCATGTAGAAATGTGGAGGTTTTCAGGTGCAAATTCTGATCCGTGCTACACGAATGTCACTCTGCTGCGGGGTGAACGTGGGCAGGTCACAGTGCCCCTCTGTGCCTCAGTTTCCCCATTTGTAGAAGGGTGATAATGATATTGACTCCCTTTGTAAAGCGCTTGGAGATCTATTGATGAAAGTGCTGTATAAGATCTTGGTATTATTTTACTATTAACTGGTAGCACATCAGGATAAGTAAAATCTGAGTAAAATAAATTTGCTTCATATTCACATTCTGTTGCTACAAACTGTATTGCTTAGAGGAGTACTTTCCACTAGGGGGCAATAGAGTTTAGGCCTTCATTGAACAGCCCAGCAGCCATGGCTGAAACAAGGGGAAACTCTACGTTTGCCTTTCTACACTAGGGGTAGGAACAGTGTTGCTGCATGGATGGTTGCAATCAGAACAAATCTTCAAGGTAAACAAAGGGTAAGTTTGAAAGAGTTACTTTCAAAAGAGCTTGGATCTTGCGCCATTGGCTCTGGTGCAGGATCAGGCCCCTAACAAGCACAGCTGAAAGTAAGGAGAGTACAGTGCCCCTCTGAAAAATTTGCCCTAAAGCACTGGTGTGGGGTCTCAAAGCAAAACCCTGGTGAAATTGTTGAGTTCCATCTTTTTTTTAGTGCAAAATCATCAGTTGTCCCAGAGTAGCTTGACACAGGGCCCAGATTTGCAAGCCTGGGTTGGTATTGGGGTTTGCAACAAAACCTGAACCCAGGTGAGTTTAATGCTTGCAAGACTCCCCCAAGCCACATAAAACACACAATTCTAAACACCATTCCTTTAAAACAAGCTGTGATAAATGTAATAAATCCATGCTTCATACACCCTTCACACCCAATACTGACATGTTTACTTGCAATACATTATTCCACCACTAGACGACCTCAGTGCTGTATAGAGGTCCAGACAGGGTGTGTTCCCTGGTACACAAGGGAGACAAAACTGAAACTCAAGCTATGAGGAGTTCATTGTTTTAAAAAAGGAATAACCAACTAACAGCTCCTGTTTAAAATATATGGGATCCGTACATTATGACAATATCTGGTCTCACAACCTTTACTCACATAAATAGACCCCATGTACCAGGGACCAATTTGTCTCAACCTTTTTTAAGGATGAATCTGACTCCTAGGACCTCACACCCTGCCATAGGGGTACACGTACACAAGCAGTTTGTTCCTGAAGAGTGGAAAGTGAATATTCCCTGCTTTCTTCTTCGATTGGCGATTCAGCCCAAAAAGAGGAAAGAAACCTGCTTTTAAATTTAGGAAGTTGCTTCTCTCCTATTTTTAATGGTATTTGGATTCTGCCCTGGAGCACAAGGAAGCATAAATTATAACAGAAATAAGTCTGTAGGAGAAAAAGTAGGAAAATGCTGTATTTAAAAAAAAAAATCTGAGAGGGAGAAACATTTGGGGAATGAAAAGTAGGGCAGATTTTGAAATATTCTCAAAACTGTCTCCCACCATCTGTCAGGGGTCTGTGTTGCTTGAGATTTATCATCTATCTGTAAAATCCTCTGGCTAGTGAAGACAAATTTGGGGAAAGATGATTAAACTACTTTCCCCTCACCCACTCTCACCTTAATGAAAAAAGGAATCAGTCGGGGATTGTGTCAATCTGTGAAGTGCCCAGGAAATCTAATCAAAGACTGTAATATCCTCCCTCTAACATGCCACAAAGTGGCCTCAATTTGTCCATTTTTATATTAACAAGCCATGAAATGCGATTGCAGCTTCTTAACCCAAGGATCTGTGCAGATTACTCCACCATTAAGAAATTAGATTAAGCTACAGAGGGGAAAAATAGTATAGTTCAGCGAAGAAGCCCACTAATCCCATTGAGCATTGTGCTTCAGAATCTCGCATCTACAGCAAGTGGCTCACAAAGGCTTGTACCAAGATGAATTATGCACAGTTCAGATCCTGGAATCCCATGGACTGAAGACTAAAGTGCACTGTTTTTTAATCATACCACTTTGTATTAAAGTTCCAGTTATAAATGGGTTGTAAAGGGTTAATAAATAATAGAGGTTATAAGTATGTTACAGACAAATAGTATGTATTATAGATGGTTAAAAGCACATCTGTAGAACAGGTTAGTAGTGGTTATAACCATGGTTATAGACATCCTATTGCCTAGAGCCGGTCAGAAAATGATTTTTTTCCCCATGGAAAACTTTGATTTTTCAATGAAAATTCAAATATGAAAATTTTTTGACTAAAAATGAAAACATTTCAATTCCGACATGCCACAGAAGTGCCTCATGGGAGTTGTAGTTCAGGTGCCTCCTGTTCCCATTCTCCTCTATAATCTGTGCTGCCTGAATGGACTACATCTCCCATTCTGCACCACAGTCTCCTTTCTTGGTGAGGGGAGGTGGTGCATCATTGGAGTCTCTGGCCATGGTGCGTCATGGGAGATGCACTCCACCTGGGGAGCTCAGCCCATAGGAGAGAACAGAGACATGAGGCAACCAAACTGCAGTTCCCATGGGACACTGTGGCAGCACACTCAAATCAAAACGTTTTGGGTTTGGGGCATTCAGCTTTTAAATGAAAAATTGAAACTTTCCACAGGAAGCAGACACTTCTTGTAAAAAAAATAAAATTAAAAATCGATTTTTTGAAAAGCTATATTTTGGTCAAAAATCAGTTTTGATGGATAATATTTGACCAGCCCTACTATTGACCAGTTGGACCCTAATTGATTAACCATTTATTAGAGCCCTTTATTAACCCTTTATAAACAGTTTTTAAATGTACCCTTAATATGAGGAATCTTTATATTTTTATATCTTTGGTTCTTTCTGAAAGCAAGACATGGCACGGATTCCCCAGTGTAAGTAAGGTGGTTGGTGAAGGTGGTGTTAAGACAATGGCATATTTATTCATGTGATTAAAATTTAAGTATGTCATAATCATGGGCCCAGTAATGACAACAGTAAATTGTATAGGGTAATGCAATGCTCTGTTGGCATTAAATTATATTCCTGGTGTGTAGGTCACTGATTCTCAGGTGGTGTACATAGATGTCATTCTTTTGAATCAATGGATTTACATCAGCTGAGGATCTGACCTTAGAGCGTTTCTTTAAGAGGTATCTCAAGTAGTTTTAGACCTCACATTTAGATTTAATTAAATAAAATCCCTCAGATCCTCCTCAGTGAAACTCCCCCAAAACCCCAAACCCTCAACCACATCGACTGCCTTTTAAATAGATGGGCTTTGCAGCATGCTCTGAACTGAAACACCGTATTGCGGATCAAGAGCAGATGTGATTTCCTAAGTCAAAATTTCCCTGTGCAGAAAGCCCTGCTACCTCTTCTTTCTTGCCTGTCGAGCGAGGTCCAATATGGGTCCCTCCACTGATTGCAACTGAAGCAGCTGGCTTGAGAAGGGAAAATGACTTCTTGGAGGAAGATCCCAAATCATTTACAATGGGTCAAAGCCAACACCTTCAAAAATCCAGCTGGAAACTGAAAAGTAATAATACACATTGAATTAGCTTTTGCGGGCAGGGGCGTGGCTTTGTAATTCAAAGCAAGTTAGGTCAAGGAGTTTGAGAAGTCTGTGAACTTTGATGAAAACAAAGCTCATTGGGCTCGTGGATCTTTGAATGCCAATGCCCTCATCCAATCCAGAAAGGGAAACTAACCTTTCTAGTGGGACTGCCCAAGTCGAGCAAAGGGCAAAGGAGGAAATAGACAGCATCGAGGAGGAAAAGTTAGATTTCAGGCCCAAACTCTCATATGTGCCCTGGAAGGACCCGATCCTCCAATTGACTCCAGGTAGGTGGGGAGCCCTGTGCCTACACAGTACCCTACTGAGAGTGTCCTGTCTGCCCATATGTGTGGAACCAGGGCCTAATTTGAGTGAGTGACTTGAAACACTAAGGCCAAGATCCTCCAAGGTATTTAGGCACTTAACTCCCATTGATTTCAATGGAAGTCAGGAGCCTAAAATACTTCCGAGGATCTGGGCCTAAAAGCCTGATTTTCAGCATTGCTGAGCACCAGAGCCCCCTTTTGAGCTCAATGGGAGTTGCGGGTGCTCACTCCTTGTGAAAATTAGGGCCTAGAGGCCTGTCCGTTAGAGGCACTGAGAACCCACAGCTCCAATTGAACCCCGAAGAGGGATGTCTGTCTAGATATGAAACCTAGTTATCTCCACTTGAGCTCCTACAATTAGTAGGAACTTTGAAAAATATGGGCTTCAAACTGCGGTTGTAATAATCTCAGGGTTAGGGACCTGAACGGGCTGAGCACTAAAACGCATGCTTATGTTGAAGTCAAGCAGGAGCTGAAGCGTTGTGTTCCAGTGGGCCATCGCAGCAGAGTTGAAGAAATAATTCTGCTTTTAAATCCATGGCATTAAATTCTGCCCTGATTGGTACCCAGTGCAAACTCCCCGAAGTCAGTGGGACCACACAGGATATAAGCCATTGCAGAATTTAGCCCATGAGGTCTCCTTTAGACAGACCAGTTGTCACATCTCTGCTTATTGTCTGCCAGAGTTTCAGGTCAGGAATTTAATATTTGAATCGATACTCACAAAGGACCTGATCCTGGTGTGGCACTCTGTCCTCCTCTAGTGGCAGCTAGATGAGCTACAGCTTGATACAGCCTTGGCTAAAAGACATCTTTTAGCTCAGGCAGTAGAGGCTCATACATTAAGCTCTAGTGGTCCTCAGTTTGATCCTGGCTGCGGTCTGTCGGCATTACACTGAGCACCAACAGTTCCCACTGAAACCCGTGGAGTTTGAAGGCACATAGGATCTGCCATGGGGGCACTCAGCGTCTCCCAGAATTTGGTGAAAGATGCAAGGTGGTGGCAGACAGAAGGGCAAAAATTGCTAGAGACAGACGGATTCCCTAGCTTTTCACAACAGAAACAGCCATTAATGCTCTGGTCCTGCTCCTAGTGAAGTCAGTGGCAGTAGGGTTTGATCTTACAGAATGAAATTTACGCTTGTGCAGATGGTCAGCACAAGGCCTACATGCTATTTAAGTCCCACTTAATGGACCTCTACAGAGCTGAAGTAAGATTGAGAGGAAGGCTTGTCCAATGGTTAGGACAGATACATGTCCTGGGTTCAATTCCTGCCATGGACTTCCCCGATGACCTAAGGCAAGCTGATCAGTCTTTCTGTGCCTCAGTTTCATCTAACCACTTTGGATAGGGTGAATTTAACCCTTGGTGACTACATCTACCCTTCCCAATTATACTACCTCATAACTGTCCTCTTGCATACGTGAGTAGATTTGAATATGGCGACGCCTCTCAGCTACTACATTGCTGTATATTGCAGAGAAAAACCCAGCTCACACACTGATATACAAATACATAGGTGAAGTGCAGCTTGGCTGAATTGTTAACACTGTTGCCCAGTAGGTTTTTATTGGCAGATTTATGTTTGTATTCATGTTGGACTTTAAAGAACAAAAGGTCAGAGCCTAAATACTTCCGAGGCCTGAAAGAACAAAGAGCCACGGTCCTCTTCAAAAGAACTTTGAATTCAGGCGGAAGTGGCCCAAATGCCACGCTGCCCAAGGCAATTTTTGCCTAGTACAATCCAACACCTGCAGAATTCTACAGCTTTTAAATAAAGTTGAATTGCAGGTTTTTACTGTTTCAATCGAGTGTGTGTGTGTGAGAGAGAGACACACACACACACACACACAGAGACAGAGAGAGATAAAATCCCACCCCTTGTGGAATCCTGCCATTTGGAATATGAAAGTATCACTATTGTATCAACGGAGGTGTAATTTAGACACTGATCCAAAGAATTCTGTGCTGTGCACATCAGCTTCCAAAAAGCCATAAATCTAGAAGGCTCCTCTCTATTACTCCTTTTCCAATGGAAGAATGAATGTGTAACTGCCAGATCTGCCTTCTGCCGCCTTGGATATTCAGAACAAATGATAGCATCAGTGCAGAGGAAAACAGATTGGTCTCAGTTCATAAACAGATACACAGGCATGACACACGTTTTGCTATTTCTGTTATTTTCCAGGTGCCCTTGATTGAAAAAGAAAAAGGGCTTGAACACATCATTGACCCATGCACAAGCTTTAGGTGCATGCAGAGCGCATGTGAATATGAAACATGGATGTGACAGACCATCACTGTTTTGGTCCAGATCAGGAATAATCAGATGCAGGCAGATTGGATGCAATGGAGGGCCCGATCCAAAGTTATGTGAAGTCAATGGACGTCTTCCCATGGATTTCAGTACGTTTTAGGTGGGGTCCTTGTTCTTTATTCTTTAACCTCATGACAGCAGCTGTAGCCAAAACTTTTACCGTCTTTCTAGAGAATCAGAGTCCATGTCAGAGGTCAGATGTCTGTATTCGGCATTTACCTCCGTCATCCCAAGTCATTTCCCCGCTTTGGTCTACAAAATGATCTGAAATAACTGGCAAAGGAAGGCCATATGTGATCCGAGTTAAACTGGACTGTTTTGGGTATGCACGAATGGCTCCACTGAAGACAATGGAAATTGCCATGCATATTCCAAGGCCAAAATTTGCCCTCCAAGCTAAATGGAAATGCTAAAGGGAAGAGGTTTTAAATTCCACTGTTTTCAGCTTGGAATCATCATGGCTAGAATCAATGCATTCTCATACCAATGAATAAACCCTGCACAACTGGGGGATGTCGTGGTGTGGAGGAAAAATCACTAGGAATGAATCTTGTTCCTACTGTAATCAAGAGCAAAACTTTCCTTGACTTCAGTGTAATTAGGATTTCCTGCTTGATTCAGAGGAGATCTCAGTGGAGTCTTCTGAAAAAAAGTGTCTGTGGACTTTTGCTCCATTACAAGATGCATCGGAAATGTTTCTGTGGACATTCATTTGAGTGACTCTTTGTTCATGGATATTGATGGAAATATGTCTTTGTCCAAAGGTTTGTGCTGAAACTGTTCACACAGCCCTCTTGAAACTTCTTTGAGCGCCTTCCTTTTGTCTGTAAAGCTTTCATCCAACCAGGAGAAGAGGGCACTGGACTATGTCTCAGAAGACCTGCACTCTGTTCCCACCTCTGCCACTGATCTAAGTGACCTCGGGTAAGCCACTTGCCTCTCTATGCCTCAGTATCCACATATGAAAAATGGGGATAATGATACTGCCCTCCTTTGTAATGCACTATGAGATCACTCATGAAGGGCACTCTATAAGAACTAGACAATATTATTATTTACTATGTACCTATCTCATAGGGTGCTATGAGGATTAATTGATGCTTGTATGTGTGAAGTGCTAAGTGTTGTTATTACTAAAACATTTTATAATGAAATGTTTACTAGATATGAGAGTTGAATTTCCCTATAATTCCCAGGTGTTTGAGCCTGTCTCTAATATTTACATAAAGTGTGTGTGTGTATATAACTATTTATTTGTATTATAATTAGAGACTGGCAATGTTTTTGGACAAATAGTTTCTTTGACCAAAAAAAATGCCATTTTGGCCAACCTGAAACTATTCACAAATTTGATGCAAATAATTTCAGTCATTCGTGAAATGGCCAGAAGAGGAGATGATGGTACTGCTGCTACTACCTTCACTCTGTTATAACCTCCTCCTTGTTGCCATTAACCACCTGGTAGAGGGCTTACATCTGTAAATCTTCATCCTTCACTGATGCCAAATTTATCCCCATCATTGCCTTCAAAGAGAGTTTGGGGTGTGCTAGGAATGCAGATTCTGTTCCCAGTGGTCAAATGATATGGAGAAAGGGGTCCATGATGTGCATGACTTAAATGAAAGCAAGCACCATCTTCCAGTAAAAACTAGGTCTAGAAATGAAGAAATCTCCTTCCAGGCTCTACCACTGACCTGCTATGCAAACTTAGGCAAGTCACTTAATCTTTGGGTCACTGTTTCCCTGGCTGTAAAAAGGTTGGTTGTACTTCCCTTCTTCACAGGGACAATGTGAGCTTAATTCATGGAAAGCGTGTTGAGATCCTTAGATAGAAGGCACCATTTTTATTACATTTATGTTACTATGCACTGGAAAAAACCTTGTTATAGGTTTGGTTAAAACCTCATTGAGATTGGTAGGTGTGAACTCATCCTTCAATTAACAGAACTGTAAACATAAGCCCAACCTAAGACAAAAGGTGTGTATGAACCTGCCCAGGAGCTTTTGTTTGAGCATTGTTTTGTGTGTGTGTGTGTAGCGAGATCTCACAGAAACTGACTGCGTTCAGACAAGAACAGTTTGAGTGAGAAAGACAGCTCAAAGGAGGAGCTGAAAACACGTGGCTGACCCTGGAAGAAACCTGGGAAGAGATATTTCGGTCAGGGGTGCAAGATGAAAAGAGGGCTCTTGGTGCTGTGAGCAAAAGAAGCCATTTCCTGCTATTAGATTCCCTCTGTGTTCAGAGACACAGGTCTTTCTACATTCTTTGTAAATAAACAAAACTGCATCAAAGAAATACCTGACCATCACCGATTTGGAACACGCATCAGGCCCCAAACTTTTATTCAGATCAAAAAGGAGCACCATATACCCACTGGCCCCCAAACTTTGACTAGCCACTTTGTTACCTCAGAATTTAGGGCAGTGTTACCCCAGAATTTGATTAAGCTAATTGTAGGCACATTGTATGCATTCAGCCAACATTAATTAATAAAATAGAATCCCACATAGTTAAGAGTTAATTTGGACAAGCAAGGCTTTTGGAGGCAATGTCAAACACTAGCTGCAGGCTTGCAGTTTATGCTAATCAAAATAGGAGGAGGGGAGAAAGAATCAAAAAATTATGAGAATGAAAGAAAATAAGTGGATGGAGACCTTGAATTTGTGTGCCTTTAATACAGAAGCTTATAATGGCTAAGATTGTTAGGAATGTTTTTTTTGGTAAGTAGTTTATTGAAGTTAGAAGAAGCAATGACCCAGTAGGGATCACTATGAGCTATGTGTTTTGGAAAAGCTAGTTATAAAAATAACAAAGTGTACTTTGGATCAATTCTGTGATGCTATCCCGAGAGACTTTCCTGACACCTTACTCCCCTGTGGGGAAATGACCGGCCATCACTGACCTCCTGCTAATTATTCGATACCGTCCCAGATTTTAGGTAATTATTTGATTTGTTCTAAACCTATTGCTTAAGTCTGTGTGTGCTTAAATCTAATAAATAGTAGTTTTAGATAAGAGCATGATTATTTGTATCAATCTTTCATCAGCTGGAAGCACAGTGTCCCCATTGATTTATTCCTGATACCATCTGGAGTGAAATAGTTAAGTTACCACCTTATTCTGAAAACCCTAGGTAATAACTTGGGTTGAAAAGGAGCAACATATACCCACCAGGCCCCCAACTTTGACTAGCCACTTGGGTCACAAAAGAAGCAGTAATATAATTAATTTACAATAGTCTGTTTTCCATTTCTTCCCCTTCTAGGTTATTTTTCAGTTTGCAATATGATTTTTGTTTGTCTGTTTTCACCTATAAACAAGGCCTTTCAGCTTCCTGAATCCCCTACTAGATACTGTATCTTAGCATGGTGTCTGTGTCTTATCACACTATATAACTGTGGTAGGTATTATGATGTTGACTCTCCCAAAATTGCTTTCTTTTAGCAACAGCAGGAGGTTACACATAGGAGCCATACTGCTGAGTAGCTTCCTTTAATAATAACATGCTGATGTGGGGTAGCATGGGAAAAAGCATGGGAAAAATATTTCAAGAGAGATGGCAGTTTTTCAAAGAGACATTATTAAGGGCACAAGAGCAAACTATCCCACTGCATAGGAAAGGTAGGAAGTATGGCAAGAGACCACCCTAGATTAACCAGGAGATCTTCAATGATCTGAAACTCAAAAAAAGAGTCCTACAAAAACTGGAAAGGAGGTCAAATTACAAAGAATGAATATAAATATATAACACAAGTATGTAGGGACAAAATTAGAAAGGCCAAGGTGCATGAGATTAAACTAGCTAGAGACATAAAGGGTAATAAGACAATATTCTACAAATACATTACAAGCAAGAGGAAGACCAAGGACAGGATAGAATCATAGAAGACTTGGATTGGAAGGGACCTCAGGAGTCCATCCTCTGCTCAAAGCAGTACCAACCCCAACTAAATCATCCCAGCCAGGGCTTTTTCAAGCAGGATCATAAAAACCTTTAAGGATGGAGATTGCACCATCTGCCTAGGTAACCATTCCAGTACTTCACCACCCTCCTAGTGGAAAGGTTTTTCCTAATATCCATCCTAGACCTCCCCCACTGCAACTTGAGACTATTTCTCCTTGTTCTGTCACCTGCCCATTTCTCAATGAGGGGGGGAAAACAAGAACAGAAAATGTAGAAATGGCAGAAGTGCTAAATGACTTTTATGTTTCAGTTGTTGCCAAAAAGTTTAGTAGTGATTGGGCATCAAACTTAATGAATGCCAGTGAAAATGAGGTAGGATCAGAGGCTAAAATAGGGAAAGAACAAGTTAAAAATTACTTAGACAAGTTAGATGTCTTCAAGTCACCAGGGACTGATGAAATATATACTAGAGTACTCAAGGAGCTGACTCAGGAGATATCTGAACCATTAGTGATTATCTTCAAAAAGGCATGGAAGACTGGTAGGATTCCAGAGAACCGGACAATGGCAAATATATTTCCATTGTATAACAAGAGGAATTAGGACAACGCTGGGAATTACAGACCAGTCAGTTTAATTTCAGTACCCAGAGAGATAAAGGAGCAAATAAATAAATAATCAATTTGCAGACACCTAGAAGATAATAAGGTGATAAGTAAGAATCAACATGGCTTTGTCAAGAACAAATCATGTCAAGCCAACCTAGTAGCTTCCTTTGACAGGGAATGTGTCTTGTGGATTGGGGGGAAGCAGTAGATGTGGCATATCTTGACTTTAGTAAGGCTTTTAATACTGTCTTGCATGACCTTCTCCTAAACAAACAAAGGAGATACAACCTAGATGGAGCTACTATAAGGTGAGTTCATAACTGGTTGGAAAATCATTCCCAGTGTGTAGTTATCAGGGGTTCACAGTCAGACTGGAAGGGCAGATCGAGTGGAGTACCACAGGGATCATTTCTGGGTACGATTATGTTCAATATCTTCATCAATGATTTAGATAATGACAGAGAATACTCATAAAATTTGCAGATGATACCAACCTGGGAGGGGTTGCAAGTGCTTTGGATAATAGGCTTAAAATTCAAAATGATCTGGACAAACTGGAGAAATAGTCTGAAGTAAATAGGATGAAATTCAATGAGGACAAACGCAAAGTACTCCACTAAGGAAGGAACAATCATTTGCACACATACAAAGTGGGAAATGACTCCCTAGGAAAGAGTACTGCAGAAAAGAATCTGGGGGTCAGAGTGAATCACAAGCTAAATGTGGAGCAACAGTGTCAGACTGTTGCACAAAAAGCAAACATCCTTCTGGGATGTATTAGCAGGAGTGTTATAAACAAGACATGAGAAGTAATTCTTCTGCTCTACTCTGCGCTGAATAGATCTGTACTGGAGTATTGTGTCCAGTTCTGGGCACCTCATTTCAGGAAAGACATGGAAAATTGGAGAAAGTCCAGAGAAAAGGAACAAAAATGATTAAAGATCTAGATCTAGAAGACATGATCTATGAGGGAAGATTGAAAAAAAATCAGGCTTCTTTAGTCTGGAGAAGAGAAGACTGAGAACAGTTTTCAAGTATTGTGGCAGATGGCCAGCTTCCCTCTAGTGGGTCTCAGGCTTCACCTCTCATAGTGGGCCAGGGAGTCGCCCGTCACCCCGGGGAGGGGGATAGGGACCCAGGCCCACCCGCTCCTCCAGGTACCAGTCCAGGGTCCCTATGAGTTGCTGGCACTGTATTCGCAGCTGCAGTCTTTTTCCCCTGGGCTACTTTTCCCCCCCTCAGTCCTTCTAGCCTCTCAGCCCTGTTTCCTTGCTGCCCAAACTGGGCCTCCAGACCCAGGCCCCTGTGCCTGGGGCAGTGTTTCAGTCCAGCCAGGGGCAGGTTTCCCCCTTCCTGGGCTCAGTACCTCTCTTGGGACTCCCCCACTATTCCACACTTTCACTGTACTCCTATCTGCTCCCAGCACCAGCTCATGCTCTGTTTCTTTGGGGGGTGGGGGGGCGTGGCAGTGGGCTTTTATCAGGCACCTGGCTGGGCCTTAATTGGCCTCAGCTGCTCCTAATTGCCCTCTACAGACATTGACTAGGCTGCAGGGAATAAAGCCCTGATCATTCTGGGGCTTACTACTCCCTTCGTGGACCCTCCTACTGCTCTCGTGATATCACAGTATATAAAAGGTTGTTACAAGGAGGAGGGAGAAAAATTGTTCTCTTTAACCTTTGAGGATGGGGCTAGAGGCAATGGACTTAAACCGCATCAAGGGCAGTTTAGGTTGAATATTAGGAAAAATTTCCTAACTGTCAGGGTAGTTAAACACTGGAATAAATTGCCTAGGGAGGTTGTGGAATCTCTGTCATTGGAGATTTTTAAGAGCAGGTTAGACAAACACCTGCCAAGGCTGGGCTAGATAATACTTAGTTCTGCCTTGAGTGCAGGGGAGTGAACTAAAAGTTCTCTCAAGGTCCTTTCTGGTCCTATGGTTCTATGACAGATCATAGTAATCTGTTACAGTTATATGTATGGCAGGTTCTCATTCATGACCCAAGGCAGATCAGAAGTTGGTTCCTGTATCAAGATCTTTTCCTGAATGGTGCCCAGCAGAGTGTACTCAAAGCTCATCGACAGTCATGGCTTGGGAGGCATTCAGTGCCTTGGAGGAGATGAGCAATGATTTGTAGGATCAGTCCACCGGGACCCGGCTTCCATGGTCAGTAGCATTGGGTAGTTTGAAGCAGTGGATCAAAGACAGAGTAGTGGTTGGCAGTGTGATGTGCAGATGGTGGCTGAAGGAGTGATACCACAGAATGGGTGTGGCATAAAAATGTCAATTAGAGGGAGGACTAATTTCTAATGGAATTAATTTCTAACAAGGAGTGGACATCTAAATTCCCTCAATGGTTTTGAAAATCCCGCCCTAGATGGTAGCCTATTGGCCTGGGCTGCCTTAACTAGGAGGAGGACCAAGGACTCAGAAGTGGAAGGAAGATGGGGTGTATGCTGTGGGCAAAGGAGGGGCAGGTTGCTTTGATGTTTGTTTAGAAGGTTTTTTTTTATTTGCCTGAAATTTTGTTATAATCTAATCCTATTTTAGCTTTAACTGACTGCTTGGGCAGGGGTGACTGACTCATCCACACTTGGTATCTGCCTCATCGCAATCCACTTAACTGGGAGGAAGTGGCAGCATCTGACTTCACTCTCATTGTCCCAGTTATGGAGAAGGCCATCAGCATAGCCTTTGCAGGATTCTTTTACCCCAAACACAGAGCTCTGTCATCCTAGTAGCTCCTTCCAGTGAGAAGAGCAAGCCAAGGACTTGGCATACAGCTGCATTTTAGTAGCACTGAATCATCCTTACCCCCAAAAAATCCTTAACTCCCTGAGACATTATTATTTATCTATATCACAGTAGCAGCCTTCATCAGGGATATCATCATATGAGATTCTGTACAAATGCACAAGTAGCGCTTACAGTCTAAAGTCAGGCAAGACGCTATCAGCAGTGCTTGTGCTTTCCAGCTCCATCAATGTCCATTCACATCTCGGCATCCATATACCCTGGTTCTCAATAGAAATTTCATATCATTTTGTCAGGGGAAAAAGAAATCAGGCTGATTCAACTGATTCAGAGGTGGCAAGTGACAGCTGTTGCCAAGCAGTGGAGAGAAAAGGATAAATAAATGGTTCGTTGTGGGATCGGATGTAGAATCCAGCAGAATCATTGATCCTTCCATCACTTTCCTTCTCCCACCTTGGGACACTTGGCTTTGTCCTTGCACCTGCTTACCCCTCCTAGCTGAGTGCTGCATTTTACAAGGTCACCAATAAGGGATCTTTCTCTCCAGTTCCCTTGCTATTGTCACCGATTTGCATCCCACTGCATGGCTGAGTGTCTAGTTCAGGGGCACCAGCCACTGGTTTTAATTTATGGGGAGGAAGGAAAAAGAAAAAGAAAACGGAGCTATTAGAGTTGAAATTAACAGTTTGCAGAACAAAGCCTCATTTAATCATACACGAGGCCCAATCCTGGTGCCATTGAAGTCGATGCAAATTAAACAGGAGCAGGAGCAGATCCGTTCTGAGGTTATTATACTAGACTCGGTGTAACCCAGGGTTTATTGTATGTTACGTGTCCTACTCTGTGCCTGACCCATGTGGTGTAGTGAAAACTGTGTCAAAATTGTAAGCTGTAACTTCAAATTCCAGGGGGTTTCCCTGCTTGCAGGCTAGTGGGGCTCTGTAGGGAAGCGGGTAATCTAGACCTAGCCACAGTCAGTCAGCAGACACCAGCATACACTGAAGTAGGGTGAATTGTGCCTCTCTGTTTCAGGGACAAGCCTGTTTTGTCCCTCCCTGAGTGTGGGGTTCTTGTGTGTTCTCATTCTGAATTCTAAGAACTAAAGTAGTACCAGGTTGCAATCTTCCAGCAAGAGTATTTTATGGTTTTGTCTAATTTCTCTGTATGCCATGAAACAAAACAATCCAGACTGTATATTGGGCTGCTACAACTGCCAGCTAGGGGAGTTAGTCCTTTTCATCAAGCTATAGAGCATCATGCATTGGCTTTAGCGGTGCTCCGAGGTTCAACCACCAATGACCAATGGCAGTTGTTAGAGATGTAACAACATAAAATCCCCCGGTGATCAAGATTACTCCTCCAGGGCCTTGATTTATGAAACAAAGGTTTTCTATCTAAAGCTGAATATAATTTGCTAGGTGAGTATCTTTGTAAACCTTTCAAATGCTACTTTGTGTCTGCAAATCTGGGTCTGGTTCACAATCCTTCCCTCCCGCCTGCCTCATAATTGCATCGGGAACACGCTGTCTGAATGACTCCAGGCAGACCCATATCATTGGTCCTGAGCCCTGACTACATCAGAAGAAAGGAGACTTTATTCTACGTGGTCCCTTTATCCTTGGTCTCTCTTCTGAGACTCCTGGTGAGCAAATCAACAGGGATATTAATCATACTGACACCAGTGTGCAGGAAACTGGATTAAGGCCCCAAACTTCTGTCTCATTGACTACTAAACAGGCCTCTAATGGTAATTGCTTTCAGTCATGACCAGCCTGCAATGTGCTTCCACTGGTCACCTCTATATTGCGTTATTAAGTCCTCAGCCCCCTATAATTCCATCTTTCTGTGTGTTCCTTAGGTGTGTGCTCCAGCTTCGGACAGAGTTAAAAATAAGGTCAGAGATCTGAAAATATTTCTGAGGAAGAGGGAACTTTTGGAATTTCGTTGTTGTATGAAACTGCTCTTTTCCTCTCCCTTTTGAGGGATATAATACGTAACAATGTCAAACCAATAACTTCCCATAGGCAGATATACTATAAAACACACAGCTGTAACTTCCCCTCTCTTAGGTTTTCATGAGCACTGTCTATGTAGGGTACTTAAATGACCTCTATTATGATAGTATCTGAGAGCCTCGCACTCTTTAATGCATTTATCCTCAGAACCCCCTGGGAGATAGGGCAGTGCTATTAGCACCGTTTTCTGGATGGGAAAGTGAGGCACAGAGCTGGGGAGTAACTTGCCCAAGGTCCCACAGGAAGGCTGTGGCAGAGCAGGTAATTGAACCTCAGTCTCCTGATCCCAGGCTAGTGCCCTGACCACTGGACTGTACTCCCTCCCCATTGTGCACAGCCTGCGTTGTCCAAATGGTAAATTGCTGATAAGTCACAGGCAGTAGGGGAGATTAGCCTGTTTACCAGGGCTCCCTACCAAGACAGCTGGCTTTGAACATTGCCCCTTGGTCTTCCAGTCTCCTGAGGCTATGCTGTCTGTAGGTAACGCTGAGTGCACGTCTACACTACAGGAGCTACAGCGGCACAACTGCAGCTATGCTGCTGCAGCAATGTAGTCTAGACACTCCTTACTTCAGCAGAAGGGGATTTTCTGCTGATGTAGGTAATCCATCTCCCTGAGCAGCAGCAGCCAGGTCGACGCAAGAATTCCTCTGTGGACCTAGCCGCGTCTACACTGGAGGTTAGGTCCACTTAACTATGGCGCTCATGGGAGTGCATTTTTCACACCCCTGCGGGACATACGAGTTGACCTAGAATGCTAAGTGTAGACCAGGGATGCATTCCCAATCCTGCAGCAGTCAGGCCTAGCCCAGGCGACTCCTCTTGAAACATTAGCATTTGAGTCACTTTTCACCCCCTCTCAAACTTGCACCCTGCACACTGCAGTCTGGGAAAAGCCTTGCTTGTCAGTGTGAAGTGGGATGGCTTCAAGCTGAAAGAGGGCAACAGCAGTTTCTTTTAGTGCCAAAGAGCTAAACTGCCCACAGAAATGTTCCTTATAGTAAGAACACCAACCCAATGGCTTTGTATACAGAAACTCACTAGGGAAAATTGGGGACAGGAGAGCAGAAATCTCACAAACCTATACAGATATTTCCTTTAAGTTACCATCCTCTCAGTAGAACCCTATTTCCTGCAAGCATCATTAGGCCCTGATTCTGCACACACTCACTCACCTAAGTAACTTTGTCCATGCGAATCATCACAATGGGTTCAATTCCCAGCTCCACCACTGACCTGCTGTGGGCGTTTGGGCAAGTCACTTCACCGCTCAGTTTCCCCCGTGACTGTCTTGTCTGTGTAGATTGCAATCTGCAATACTGAAATGAGCTCAGTGAGATTACGTGCATGCATAAGCGTCTGCAGGATCAGGACCTGACGATGTACCCAAGAAATACTGTTCTACCGAGTGGGTGGTAACTTAAAGGACATATAATTTGCAGGTTTCATCTACCCTCCACCTTATTGTCTCTTATGAGTTCTGTATCCAAGCCCTCTTTGGTTGCTGTTGTGAGTCAGCATTTTGTCTGAGAGAGACGATAAATAATGCTACAGTCACCCATGCTTAATATTTGTTATCTGGTTTAGAGTCAGGCTTAACTAAAGATATATTCATAAAAACTGGTCTGCTCAAAGGGTAATATCAACCACGTTTTCCAAGTGCATTAATGAACTACCGGATACTGGCGGGCCTATTCAACTTGCACTGCCTGGAAGCAGTGTCTTTAACTAATCCATTTGGTGTGCATGCTGGCTAGGATGGGTCTATATTAAAGCAGATGGAGCTTCCGCATTATCCCTTAAAAGGTTAAGATGATCCATCTTCTAGTAAATTAGTGTTGGGTGCATAAGCCTGAAGACAAAATGAAGGAAAATCTCCAGCACTGATTTTTTTTGCATACAATTTCAGTGTAGACCCATACAGGGGTTCCTTAGGACAGAATTCTCCTCTCTGATACAAAGTTACCTGCCTTATAGACCCTGGAAATGTTCCCATTGCCTTCAATAAGGCCAGGATTTGTCTCTAAGACATTAGGCATCATTCTCTACTGCTTTACATCGGTGTAAAGTGAGTGAGTGTAAAAATGCTTTCAGATCAGAATTCTCCAGTGCTGGGGATATAGAGTCACTTTGCACAGGTGTAAATAACAATACAGGCTACAAGACAATGAAGAATCAGATCCATTTTTTCCAGGTAAGTCAGCATTCTATGTAGAACTCAATTTACACTTGCAGCTACCATGCTGCAGCTTTTATGTGCAGTGTTCACCAGGCTCCATAGTATAACAGGGAGAAGAACCACTTTCATTAACTCAGCCCTGCTCTAGCAAAAGCAATTTTATTGATCATGTCAGTTAAGGAACAGTTATAAAGTTCCATTACATGTGATCCACCTCGGACAGACAAGAAGCAGCAAATGGAGAAATCATATCTCACAGCACTGGGAGTTTCCTAAATTCTTAGCACAGTGCATAATGTAATGTTCTGCTACCAAAGTATGAGCAGGAGGTGCAGTGTGATGGACTTCTCTGAGTGGGATTTCTATTTCAGTGCGTTACATTAAATAGAAGAGACACAGTCTCAAAGCGAACTAGCAGAGGTTATTTTAGTTGAACATGGTTAACGTACAGATAGCAGGAGGAAACGTGCCTCTCTTCTAGGTAGCTACTTAGTTTTACTTTATATCTATCTATCTAGGCTTTTATTTTAGGATTTTATAGAGCCAACCCTGACTGTGGTATCTGAGCACCTAATAGTAATAACATCTCACACCCTGAAGGATCCCAGAATGCTCCCCAAGCTGTATACGCAGAACGCAATAGTCTGAAATGCACCCACCGACCTTTCACGTTCATAAAGGCAACACAGAGCTTCGATTTTTGAGGCCTCCCAAATATCCATGAAAGAGAAGAAATTCATGGCAACCTAGACAGGTTAGAAGCATGACCAGAAACTAAAAAAAGAGATTACGCTTGGGAAAATGCTGCTAATAGAGACAGGGGTGGCGGGAATAATCCACACACAGACGTTCAATGAGAGGGAGAATTCTGGGAAGCAGTAATGCAGAAGGAGATTTAGAGCATGTAGACCAGTAAACTAGTGCAACATTGGCCTGGTCCAAAGACTTCAGCTGATGCCAATGGCAAGATTCCCACTGACTTCAGGGGGTTTTGGATCAGGCCCTGTGGCAGTAAAAAAGGTCAATGAAATTTTGGGCTGAGTACACAGAAACATCACATCCCAGAGCAAGGATTTAAGAGTTCCTTCCCTGAGGCTCTGGGGTGAATACACCTGAAATAATGCAATGGGCACCTCACTACCAGAAAGATCTTGACAAATGGGAATCAGCTCAGTGAGAAGCAACAGAAAGGATCACGGGGGTGGAGGGTTGGATTTCTGAGGAGGACTGATTGCAACAAGCAGGATCTGGCTGTATATGTATAACTTGTGTAAGAGGCGGGGGACATAAGTGTGCAAATATGGTGAGGGTATAAACACCAAGGAAGCAGAGTGGTTATTAATGGGGGGTATATTTATGGGGGGCATAACTAGGACTAATGGGGTGCCATACATAATGTATGTTCTATTAGGCTGCAAAATAGTGTCCTAAGGGAAGCAGAGGAAAATCCATGCGACAGGGTCTTCAGGCCCCACATTGAAGCAGGGTGGGGAGTAGAGCAACACTGGGCTAGAGAGGCCCCGTCCTTCAACAGGTGCAAAGCACGTTCCCAGTGGCGAACAGTTTAAAAGGACACTGGTAGCCCAGGAGAGGCGGGAAATGAGCTGTAAATGGCACCAGGAAGCAGAGCTGACGCTGAGAGCTGTGCGGGGAGTGGCATCAGCTTTGTGAAGGCTGCTCTAGCCTCAGGGACTTGGATCCCTGCCTCTTTGGGAGTTGAAAGCTCTGAGAGGAATTGACAGCACTGGGCAGAGTCTGCTAAGCCAGTGACCAAGCCGCAAACTGTGGTGCTCCAGACTGGCAGGAATGACCCAAGGGGTAACATAATTTGGGGTAGCTCACTAACTGGGCTAGGCACTCTGATAAATCTGTCGGGACCTGGGTTGGGACCTGGTGCAGAGGATGGAACCCTTATTTTGTTTCCCCTCAACCCACCCCACCCCTGCCTGCTGTAGGGACAGATCCTCTGGAGAAGCAATGAAAGCACACGGGGGGTGATTGAGATCGCATCTGGGCTCCCCTCCGGGATGAGTAGGCCGGCAGAAACTGTAAGGCCACAATCTGATCACTAGGCCCGCTGGCCATCAGACTTTCCTGCAACGCTCCATCACATGGGAATTTAAAACAAAAATTGGATCAAAGCTTATGGCTGAAAGTCTCAAAGTTGCCTAAGGAATTTGGATGCCCAATTCCCATTTGGAAATTGGTCTTCCAAATTCCTTAGTCCTCTATGAGACTGAGACCTGGTCTACACTAGAAGTTTACACTGGGATAGCTGCATCTCTCAAGGGTGAATCCACACGCCTGAGAGATGTAGCTATCCTGACCTAACCCCCTTGTAGACAGCGCTAGGTCAACAAAAGAATTCTTTCTCCTCTCAGGGTGGTGGATTACCTACGCCCAGGGGAGAATCCCTCCCATTGATGTAGTTAGTGTCTACGCTGAAGCACTATAGCAGTGCAGCTGTGCCACTATAGGATTTTAAGTGTAGACAAGCTCTGAGCCTAAAGGGACAGTAAGAAATAAACCTCCACTGGTAGATTGACTATAAAAAAGAACAGGTCATTTGTGCCTCTTCCATGATTCAAGGGCTTATGCAGCTGCGCAGAGCTTGCTGACAGGTGCAATCACAGCTATTAGAAGAGCAGGGCTTCATTCCAACAAAAACCTTGGCAATAATGAAAACATGGTCCAATAGGAATGGCCTTAGAGTTGTGCAGGAACAGGAATTTTTGTTTTGCAGGCAATTCTGAAATTTGTTTTCATCCTGAATTTGAGCAAAACTAAAAAAAAAAAAATTCTCACAAAACCAGAGTTTTGAAAAAAACATTGTTCTGGGTCAGATGAAGTGTTCTGTTCTGATTTGGACTCTTTTTGTTTTATACTATAACATTTTGAAATGAAAAGTTGTTTCAGAACAAAAACCCAAAATGTTCCATTCCAATCAGGACCTTATTGAAATGCTTCATTTTGATTTTTTTCCCCCTAAATGAAACCTTTGTCAAAGTGACACATTCCTGTGGAAAGTTTTTATTTCAATGAAATGACATTTTCTGACCAAAAAGTTCTACTGGAAAATTTCTAACCCCTCTGTGTTAAATATCACATGGAGATGATCTCCCACAATTTAGGGGAAAACAGTCATGTACCTCTATGCAGATGTATCGCACCAACTCTTTCTACAAAGCTATTTCACTTTCATCACACATTTCATTTTGGTGCTTTGCTAATCTCTCTAGCATTGCAGGGGTGATTAAAATGGAACAGGGGTGTGTTCCTTGGCCTATATTTAATCTAATACAGTACGTGCTCACTAAAGTTTCTCATTATCAGCTCTATAATTGCAGTGCTTGAGGAAATTATTTTTGTGAGTGATCATATTAAATTATTTTGTGAGTGATCATATTAAAGTTGAGGCAATTTTTGCGCCAACATGAGCAGAAGAAATGCAATTCACTTTCAAAAGGGGAAGCCAAATAAAGAGATGCAGGAGAGAAGGGGGAAAAAAACACCTTACCAGTAGCAAATAGATCGACCAATTTAGAAAAGTCATCTTCTATATCCAAGAGTCCACTACCCAATTCAGCAGAGGTGAGCGGACATTCTGATGTGCCCTTCACAACATGTGTGTTGATAGGAACAGGATGTGATATGGGATAGACACAGCTGCTCATTCTTCAGGCGATGGTTGTACCACAATTAGATTTCCCAGTAGATCCTCCCTACTCTTTATTTAGCTTAGATTGTAAGGTCTTTGAGGCAGGAATGTCTATATGTTCGGCTAGATCCTCTGAGGATGCAAATCAGCACCACTACAAGTTGATGGAGCCGTGCTGATTCATAGCAGCTGAAGATCTGGTCCTTTGTGTTTGGTACAGTTGCAAACGTGCCATTAGCTCTTCATAAAGTCCTAATAATAATGAGTAACAGTCCTCATGCCCATTGTGATGCTCTGCTATTTAAAAACAATCCCCGTCTTCCCAGGAAGGTGTAGCTATTAAAGTCGGATGCAGCTGATATTAAAATCACTAGGAGTCTTTCCACTGACTTCTGTGGCAGTTGGATGGGGTCCTGGGAGAGGAAATCCAAAATCTAATGCTGCAGGAAACCAACCATATGAACAGCGACCTCTGGACAGGAGCTGCCAGAACTCAAATATGCTCTTCTGAGTATGCTTCCCAAAGACATTGGGAACAAAAATATTAAACACACAAAGCCTCTGTTGCCAAAGACGATGGCATTTTAGTATATAACCTGAGGCTCAGCCCAAACCAAAACCTTAAGTCGGAACCACCCCACAGGTTGGCGGAAGTACAAATCCCAAACTTAGATCCCAATTTCACAGCCAGTCCACATCTCTAATAGAGCATCCCCCATGTAGAACCACCTCAAACTTGAGGACTTATGCAAAGCAGGGTGAATAATGGATTTTTTGGTTCTCTGGTAATTCTGAACAATAAAAATAAAACATAGTTTCCAGTAGAACCAAAAGCACTTTTTTAAAAAGTGAAAAGATTAAAAACCAATCATTCTGGGTCAAATGAAATGTTTCATTTTCATTTTGATATTTAATATTTTAACTAAAAAAAAAAAGCCATTTTGAAACAAAAAGTTATTTGGAATAAAAAAAGTGTCCACAAAATTTCAAGTTCTAGAAATATGTTTTGCAACATGGAATGTCCAAATCAATAATAGGCCAGATCATCAGCTGGCAGTACATCTGCAAAATGGGTGACTCCTGGAGTTATGCAAAACACATAGCTGAGCACATAGATCAGGCGCATTGTGTCTGAATAGCAGTGAGTCTAAGGGGAGTATAGAGAGAAAGGATGGCCACTGGCTAGAGGGTGACCCTCGCTTGATGGAAGCCCAGGTTCAATTCTCGATTCTGTGACAAATGTCCTGCATGAGGCTGGGAAAGGTTTCTCTGTGTCTCAGTTCTCCATCTTGAAAATGGCGGTGATAGCAAAGGCTATGATTCTGGCATGGTGTTCACAGTAATTGTGAATTTGGTGCATCCACCTCTCCGTAGATAGGGGCAGATGCGCCATACCTCAGTGGTTCTGCGGCTACATGGGCCAGGTCACAACACTGGGAGTGAGGATCTGGGCCCAGCCCCATGAGACAAGATCCACCACTGTGAGATGAGTGAAGCGTGGGCTTGCTCTCCAATTCCTTCCCCTGTTCTGCACCATCCTTGTTCTCTTGCATGTCGTAGTTCAGGGAGATTCCAAATCCTGGCCTCATCCAATTCTGCTTCCAACCCTCCAAAGTGATACATTTTTGGATATTTACGTATCACTTTGGAGGGTTGGAATGGAAATTTGGAACAGGTCTGAGATGCAAATTTGCATCCGAAGTTTAGAGGGAATCAGATCTGGGTTTACTGATGGTGTGGATTGATAACCGTGGCTGATTGGCTAGGAGTTATGTACACATAACAATAATCAGTGCTGCAACATTCTCTTTCTTCTGTTCCCTTGACATCCTTTCCACCTCCCCACCCCTTTGTCTCACCCACTTGTTATGCCTCATCTTTTAGGTTATAAACTCTTTGTGTGGTGACTATCTTTTACTACATGTTTGTCAGCAGACAGAACAATGAGGCTGAGAGCTTGTAGAGGTCTGTAGGAATTATCAAAATATAAAAGATAAAAAACTAATGATGGTATCCAAGTTGCAAATTTCAGGTTCTGATCCGAAATGCCTCAACGTCTGGTGATGTTCCAATCTGGGAATATTGTATGGTCCAATTTCTCAGAGAAATAACAGGCTGATCTAAAAGGCAAGCAATTGTTGTGCTGAATACACAACGTTAAGATCTTATCTCACATTACAAGCAGACTAAATTTAGAGTGCATCAATTATGAGATTAGAATTAATCCAATAATTTTCTGTTCCTTTGTGTCTGGAATCAGAGAGTACGTCCGTAAAGATACTGTTAGTTACAGCAAATGAGATCACAATTTGCCCCATTTTATTAAAAGCCTTTCTCAAACGTTAACAACTTAGATGAAAGGTTCCGCTGAAATTAAATTGAAATCTCATCTCTTTGACTGATTGCTATATCACATCATATTCTCAGCTCCAGTGGCACAGATCAGTTGCCCAACCCATAAGATGCCCTGTGACTATGGCAACACACATCTTAGATGTACCATGCACTGATTTTCTTCACGTCATTTGTCTGTCAATGTATCTGAGGATATGGGTGGGAGGTGATCATTCTGGGAAAAGGGTAAATTAGACCTTCCCCTGGTGCTCC
Source organism: Emydura macquarii macquarii (assembly GCF_026122565.2). Lineage (NCBI taxonomy): Eukaryota > Metazoa > Chordata > Testudines > Chelidae > Emydura > Emydura macquarii. The sequence continues at coordinate 3,869,643 of NW_027133607.1, read as the reverse complement.
AAAGACAACCCACGCAACTGCTCTGTCCTTCTTCTACCAAGTTAAATTGCTGTCTGCTAATATCTAGGCAGATGGTCAGTGGAGATGGAGGTTATAAATATATTTTATTTGTTTTATTCAACATACCAATTGTGACCATGTCTTCCTATCACTCCTCCTTTCTCCTACAATCCATCTGTCTTTCTCTTAAACTTTCTTGTTGTGTCTTGTCTTAAAAACGACACTCTTTGTATCATGATGCATATGCATAAGAGGGCAGAAATAAAGTTACATGGATGATCATAATCCTGGCGTTTTCTAACATTTACTGTTTGACTTTGACATCATAACAATGTTCTTTCAACATATTTTTTGTGCTTTGTGTTTTCTAGTTTGTTTGGTTTTTAAAAATAAAACTGAAAAAAACAAAGAAATTCTGTTATCTGTCACTGTAATAGCTACCCACATTAGTCATCAGTGTTTGAATCCAGGACATTCAGATCCATACCACATACCTCAACCACTTGAGCTAAAAAGAGCAGCTCCTTTAAGTGGTACCAGTATTAGATGGTTATTCACAATGTACACTTGCCACCAGAGGGGACATACTCTACATTTTGCTAGCCAGGTATTTTCTAGACATCATGAGAAGCTGGAAATTAGAATTCCTGGGTTCTCTTTTGGTTCTAAAATGGGAGTTTTTTCTAGAGTTTAGAGCAGAGGAGTGCGTTAGAACTCTTGAGTGCTATTCATTTGCTAAAGATGCTTTGTATTTATATAGTGCTCATTCATCTGTAGGTCCTGAAAAGGTGTAGCCCCATTTTGACAGACATCGTAGCTAAGCAGTTAGGGTTGACATATTGATTCTGAAAGGCAATGTGACTAGGAGGATAAGACTTAAATCTAACATATTCTGAACTTAGGTTCTATTCAAAGTTCTTCCAGAAATGGCCACATGCGACCTTTCAGATCTTCAGTTACCTCATCTGCATCATGGAGAAACAGTAGGAGTGGAAGATCTTGATCAATAATAAGAATTGTGAAGTGCACAGAATTATTAACACTAATAAGTGGAGTGGGTGTGGTTAGAATGCACGGTCTTCGAGCTCTTTGCACCCAGGTCAAAGGGTGTCTTGATGGAAGAAAGCAACAGCAGGAGGAATAGATTAATCTGTTTTGCCATTGTCCCGTCTGGAGTGCTAGCTCTGTGTATTTTGTATGTACACACTTCAGGAGGTGCCATGGGGCCCAGAGGCATGCTCAGTGTACTTGGAATGTTCAGAAAATTATGGGACAAGTAGAACAAATTCTAGTGTGCACATGTCAATGGTGATATTCTTTGGTTTTTAACTCAACCAAATGAGGTTCAACAAGGATAAGTGCAGAGTCCTGCACTTAGGACGGAAGAATCCCATGCACTGCTACAGACCGGGGACCAACTGGCTAGGCAGCAGTTCTGCAGAAAAGGACCTGGAGGTTACAGTGGTCAAGAAGCTGGATATGAATCAACAGTGGGCCCTTATTGCCAAGAAGACTAGAGGCATATTGGGCTGCCTTAGAAGGAGCATTGCCAGCAGACCGAGGGAAGTGATTATTCTCCGTCTATTCGGCACTGGTGAGGCCACATTTGGAGTATTGTGTCCAGTTTTGGGACCCCCACTACAGAAAGGATGTGGGCAAGTTGGAGAGAGTACAGTGGAGGGCAATGAAAATGATTAGGGGGCTGGAGCACATTATGAGGAGAGGCTGAAGAAACTGGGCTTGTTTAGTCTGCAGAAAAGAAGAGAGAGGGATTTGATAGCAGACTTCAACTACCTGAAGAAGGGTTCCAGGGAGGATGGAGCAAGGTTATTCTCAGTGGTGGCAGATGACAGAACAAGAAGCAATGGTCTCAAGTTGCAGTGGGGGAGGTCTAGGTTGGATATTAGGAAAAAACTTTTTCCCTGGGAGGGTGGAGAAGCACTGGAATGGGTTATTTAGGGAGGTGGTGGAATCACCATCCTTAGAAGTTTTTAAGGTGTGGCTTGACAAAGCCCTGGCTGGGATGATTTAGGTGGGGTTGGTCCTGCTCTGAGCAGGGAGTTGGACTAGATGATCTCCTGAGGTCTCTTCTAACCCTAATATTCTATGATTCTATGACCATCCCAAAGGGTGGCAGGAGTACGAAGTCCAAACCTAGATCCAAATTTCACAACCAGCCCATATCTCTAATGGAGCATACCCATGTAGAAGCACCTCACCTCAAACTTGGGGACCTATGTAGAACTGGGTGAATAATGGCTTTTTTGGTTCTTTGTTAATTTCGAAAAATAAAAATAAAAAATAGTTTCAGGCAGAGCGAAAAACATTTTTTTTAAACTGAAAAGCTTATAAAAATCATTTTGGGTCAAATAAAATGTTTCATTTTCATTTTGACATTTAATATTTTAATTTTTTTTTTTTAAAAAAAGGACATTTTGAAATGTATTGAAATTTCCTATTAAAAAATCACAGCCTGAATGACAGCGCTTCCCAGCCACACTGGGGTGCTATGGAAATGACTGCATTAAAAAGATTATGAACTGCTCAGATTCTAGAGTGATGAGGGCTGTATATGACTACCTGTGCTTTATCAGACCCAATATAGTTAGGCTTGGAAGGATTAGAATCTTATCGGTAAATGTCGGCAAAGGTTGATTTCAACATACACATCCAAACCAGTGAAAAAATATTTCCATCGATAATCAAAGTTTACAAAAAGGCAAAGTAAGAAAAATGCTGCATGAGAAATTAATAGCGTTTGACTGAAGGATATTTACTTTGTATATTTTGACTTGTTGACAATTTGTGTTTTAATGATTATAAACCTTTAACTTTTTGAATCTGAGTGGTTTTTGTCATTAAATAATTAGTGTCTGACGTCTCCATTGTCTGACGCTTCTATAGCTTTCCACAACTCTGAATATTTAACTAGCTAAAAGTAGGAAAAAAATGCTTAAAGCCTATTGTTTTGCACAATTGTGAAAATTAAAATAAATATTTTAAAAATGCTTGAAAATAAACATTGATATTACGTGTCAAAATTGTAATAAAAATAAAAAATCGAATTCTGCTCAGCCTAAGTAGAGTGGGCTGTTTATTCTAAACAACTGTTGGGGAAAAAATAGCATTATGTCTCCTCTTCCTACTGTGATTATTACTACAAGGATGGAGCTACATCTTGCAGTTAACGCTGCCGCAAGGTAACATTACTGATAAAACATAATCATAGTGGTAAAAACTGTTTCTCCTCTGTGTTTCAATTCATGCCATAGCAACGAGTACAATTTAGGGATGTAAAAGCCTAACCGTTTAAACGGTAATTAAATATTTTAAACAGCTGATTAAGTTTAAACTGGGACGGGAACGTGCTGGACTCCCCCCCCCCCCCACCCCGAGCCAGAGCAGCTGGGTAGCTCTGGCTTGCGGGAGGCACGGAGCCCGGGGAGGTGGGGTAGAGGAGGTGCGGAGCCCAGCGGGGATAGCCGCAGCTGGGCTGGAGCCAGAGCAGCTGGATGACCTCCTGAGGTCCCTTCCAACCCTACTATACTATGATTCTATGAGTCTATGAAATCTGGATAGCTTTTCATGGGAACAATGAAAGGCGACTCTCTGACCCCAAGACTATTCCTCCGCCAAATTTCAAGTTCCCATTCCAAACCCCTCAGGGAGTAAAGCTGTTCAAAAATGTCTGGAAAAATGTTTTAACAGTTTTGTCAATCTATTTTTCACTTTCTTGAAAAAAGCTAAACCAATTTTGTCCAAACTTCCCAAAATAACTGTAATCTGAAGCAGAGACCAAGCGAGAAAAATTTCAACTCAAGTGGCTAAAGTCTGTCAAAGTTATAAGCAACTACAAATGGCGGGCTATAATGGAACATTTTAGGCAACCTTAATTCTTTCTCAGTACTGTTCAGTCTATATAATAACTTTGAGAAACAAAGGAATTGACGTAACTGTGCACATAAATAAAAAAGAGAGGCAAAACTACAGTTTCAGAGGCTAAGTTTGGGTTGGATGCTTATTTTAACTGTCTGAACTCTTGATTCTGTAGCACTGAGCTGGTTATTTGAAGAGATTTGGCTTCCTTTCCTGATTTTAAGTTTTGTCTGCTTCCAGACTGGCTCGTAACAGGATACTCTCTTAGTTCTAGGTTCAGAGGTTCCAGAAATGAAAGCACTGGGGGGAAAGGTAACTGAGCATTCTCTTCTGAACTACTAAATTGAGTTTGGAATGTAGATTTAGAGGTTCTTGTTTTATCCCAGCTCTAGGAGTAGCACTGTGTTTTCAATTCTCTCAATGACTCTGACATATTGGGTCCAAAGCAAAATCCTCAGTCGTTGCATGGAGATTAGAAGCTCTAATTTGGAACAATGAATCCTCTGTTGCCAGATGTCTCTGTTAATGAACTAAAAAAGAAATCTGCTGACCTGATTAAAGCAAATACTCTGATATTTGCAAAGACAGAAAAGTTTCGATGAGCTGAAGCTCCCCTCCAAAAGTTTTGCATGGTCTTTATGATCCCACACTTCATAGTTTCCTATCACTCTGCTATGAACAATAAATTCTCAATCTTTCAGGCACTGTCCTCGTCCCATCACAGGCTCTGTAATGGGGGCCTCTTACAGACACTGCATCATATTCAGTATAATAATAACAGAGTGCTTGATCTTATGACAATGCATACGCTGGAGATGGACAGGCAGGTCAAGATGATCATAGAAAATGTTGCACTTATCAGTGAAAGGACAAATTGTTGTTATCTAAATAAAAAGGCAGTTGCCTTACTAAAGCAGTGATACAGCTAATGGAAACTTTTACTATGTGATTCATGTTTGAGGCTGATAGAATAAACTTTATGAAAAGATTAAGGAATGGGCAGGTAAATGAGAAATAGGCAGGGAATAGTACACTGTCATTAAGCATAGTGCCTTAGTTAATTTTTCAGACCTTTCAGAACCTAAATTTCAGGGTTTCTCAAATCACCTGGGCCAAGATTTTCAAAACGGGGTGCCTAAATTCATATTCTTAAATCTTTATTTATGCCCCTATTTAGCAAAGCACTTAAATACATTCTTATGTTTACTTCTATTCAGCAAAGCTCGTATGCTTTGCTAAATCAGGGCCATAGATACCTACAGAAATGTCCCAATGTTCAGAAGTGCTGAATACTCATGTATCTCCCATTGACTTCCAACAGTCACACAATTGACTTTGAAATTCACCTGCTGTGAACATTTGTTGTCCATGACACCTCTTAGTTTAAATATTCCAAGGAAAGTGAATGCAAATGGAGTATGAACTAAGCTGGAGCAACTTCATGTGAAAACTTCCATGAATTAATCTGGAGATTTTCTTTTGCAGTCTTCATCGAACTCTAGTTGATATGTCAACTATGTACAGGGATCTATTCTTCTTCTGCTGAAGTGCAGCCACCTCTGGGGTGGGAAGATGGCAGCTACTGAACAGCACTCCACAGCAACTACCTAGCAGATTAAGACTGGAAATAGGAGTAATTGATCCTCAGTTGGTGTAAATTGGCATAGCTCCATTGACTGCACTGCTTTGAAGTTAATGGAACTACACTGATTTCCATCAACGGAGGAATTGGCCCACCATCTAAAATTGAAACTGCAGGGTGGAATTCGGTGCACAGAAAGTAATTATCCAGGCTGGAATTTTGCCAAAACACTGAGGTAAGGGGTACCTAAGTAATAACTGGAGAAGCAAATTGCAATACTCAATAGCAATGCATTAGCAACCTAGCTGTGAATACGTAAAAGCCACTCATATCATGTTCTAAACTGCAGAGTCAATAACTGCCATGCCACCGTTAACTTACTTAGTCAGCCTTAAAAACAGGAGTCTTTAATTACAGTCGTTTATATTTCCAAAGATAGACTATAACATATTTATAAACAATCTGTGCACTTGGTAGGAAACTGACACACTGCATGAATCCTTCGCTAACTGTTCTTATATAATATTCAAAACGGTCATGAATGTTTCATGAAGGTGCTTCCATTGCTGAACCATGACAGGAAATGTAGCTTTCTTTATAGCACCTCCCACCCCTGTTTCTCATTTGGAAGCCTTACAAGATTCAAAGGCCTCAATAAAAACACTTTCGAATTTGATAGACTGGCTACATTTGGACCCACTTCTTGTTGTTATTCCAGTAGTAACTAGAGGCTCCAGCTGAGAGCAGAACTCCATCATGCTAAGTGCTGTGCGGACACATAGTGAGAGACAGTCTTTGCCCCAAACAGGTAACAACCTAAATAGGCAAGGCAAAGTGTGGGAGAGAGGACATATTGTCATCTTGATGATACTACAGACTGAACTACAAAGATTAAGGCTTCCTCCTCGCGGTAAAAATAGGTATATATTTATAACACGTTTGCTGTCTCAGTGTAAAATACTAGTAAGAGACCAGGCTCGTGTAACTTTTACCTCGAGGCAGCTAGTCGAGGTCAAGTCTATACCCCCGACCTTGGGTTTACCAGCTATCTCAAGTTTATCTCAATGTACAAACATACCTCTCTTTGCAATGAAGCCATAGCTTAACTGGCTTACCCAAGTTCACACAGGGTGTCTGTGGCAAACAGGTTTGGTTGGTATGCAAGTGTGGGAGATGGCTATTCTTCGTATTTGTGTAAGAAGCCATGGCACCATTGGCGTACGGATGCAACTGTCGGCAAGCATCAAACCTTCCGCACCATTAGCACAGACCTCTACTACTTGAGCTAAAAGGTCATTTCTCTAGCTGTGCTATTTAGCAGGCTGTATAGGGACTGAGGTGAGACCCAAGTGAAGATCATCATCACCTGTGATTGTGTTACATTCAGATGCAACATTGTGCTCATGTGTGCACAAGAACACTTAGTCTTCATTGGTCATTATTTGTCATTGTTTATTTCCGGTTTGTGATAGGTTCTTTGGATGACTGAAGATTTGTAAATGAATCATGCATGATTTGGAACTGTCCTGTTTCAAACTTCGCCACCGATCTGTTGTGTGACCTTGGACAAGTCACTTCCTCTCTCTGTATCCTGGTTTCTTTTCCCACCCTTTGTCTTGTCTCTTTGGACAGTAAGCTTTTTAGAGTAGATGCTATCTCTTACTACGTGTTTGTACACCAGCATCCAGCCCAGTGGGACCAAGATCCTGGTTGGAGTCTCCAGGTACTCCTGTTACACAACTGATAAATAATGATAATGAAGACATTTGCAAATGTTTTCATATCTCATTGCTGTTCCATTCACAAACAGAAAGAGAGAGAGAAGAAATTAAACAAGTTGTTTGGTATGTTCACCCAATTCTAGCGCTGACTAGGCCCCTGGGATGTAAGTCAATACAAAATATGGCCCTTCTGGGGTTTCTAGTGGTGGGGGGCGAGTGTATATGTGTGATTCCTTTCTGTACATCTCTTTGGCTAAGGCATATAATTGTGCTGCAATTGTTCTAGGTAAGCACATGATAGGATAGAGGGAGAATGGAGGTCATTCACTCTGGGAGAGAGAAGACAGTAACATTTCTTTTTGTCACAAGCACTTTGCTCTCTACGCCCGTCTTCAGGACATTTATCAGCATTTCAAATCGTCGCACTGACTGTTTCATGAGGGGCTGAAATCCTGGAGTTCACACGTCTCTGAGAGTATTTCACATTTTAATGTTATTTTATTGTTCACGAGCAGTGCCTATGTGAAGTGATTTGGTAACTGGCAGTAATGTGAAGATGACATTTTTATCATTACTTCTTAGATCAGTGCAATTTGTAATGCAATTTATTGGACAGTGCTTTGATGAGGTGCTACCACGATCTAGGTTATATTCACATGCTCCATTCAAATCCATTCTTTTTGTGAAATCAGTTACTGAAATTCACCTCAGCGTCAATTTTCTTGGCATGAGTGGGGGGTTTTAAACATTATGTTCTTTCTTTGTGTAGGTAATCTAGAGCACAAATGGGGATGCGTTGGTAATGGGACACTAAGCTTTCCCCCCTCTTGGTAAATTTGTAGCAATCATCCCAAGGCAGCAGTGTCTTTATTTTCAACATTTGATAGTTGGTTGGTGGCTTATATGAAACGAGTTGGATGGTCTCAGTTCAGTGCCAAGGGCATGTTCCCATGATGCCAGCCTCCATCACCCACTCATTACATTTTCAAACAAGCATCTTGGTGCTTTCTCCCATGCTGTCTGCCATGCCTTGGAGGAGCTCCCTGTCAACATCTACCAAGCTACTGCATTATCCTCCTTCAAAACCCTGCTTAAAATTCTCCTTTACCATGATACCTATAAACTACTTGACAATAGTTAGGCTGCTGGTGTGCTGAGACTACAGACGATGGTGCTGGCCAATAGTGTCTCATTCTTTCCTTGTACTCCCCATCTGTACCCATCTATTGTCTTATACTTAGATCAGCGGTTCCCAACCTGTGGTCCAGGGGCCAAAAAGTGGCCCTCAGGGGCTTTTAAAGTGGTCCGCGACTCTCCTCCCACTAGCTGCAGAAGGGAGCCTCTGCCTCAGGAACCAGGCGGAGTGCGTTGCTGCGGGGCTAAAAGACCGGTGCAGGCTCTTGCTGCAGCCAAAGGGATGGGAGATCAGCATTCCCCTCCCCCAGCTCCAGCAGAGAGCAAAGCGCTCTACCTGGGTCCCTAGGTGCGCACGTCCCTGCTGGAGCCAGAGAGAAGGGAGCACTGATCTTCTGTCCCCCTGGCTGCAGAAAGGAGCCACTACCTAGGGACCCAGGTGGAGTGCACAGGGCTACAGGACTCATACAGTTTCCCTGCTGCAGCTAAGGAGAACAGCGAGGAGGCTGCCTCCTCGCTGAATTCCTTCTGTCTGGCTGCAGGAGGGGGAGAGGGGAACCTGCTGGTGGAGATTGGTGGCCCTTCAGAGTTATAAAAATAATATTTGTGGCCCTCGAGCCAAAAAGGTTGGGAACTGCCGACTTAGCTTATAAGCTGTTTGGGGAAGGGGGCTGTCTTTTTGTTCTGTGTTTGTACAGTGCCTAGCACAATGGGGGCCTGGTCCATGACAGGGGCTCCTAGATTCTGTGGTAATATGAACAGAACATAATAACAATAATGTCACCACCACAAAAGCCACACGCGTAATTGTCATCAGCCTAAGAAGTGATGTCATGAACCGAATAGACATGGAAACTATAACCATCACTTGCTCTGAAAGGGCATGTCTCAAAAAAAAAAAGGTAAAAGATTTTGTGAAAATGCAGACATTTTGAAGTTCTGTGCATCTTGAAATGGACCCATTTTCCATCAGTTGGTGATGTTTTGCAATATTTTTAATCAAATGAGCTTTTTGAAATGTTTTTTTCTTGTTTACCAATCCCTCCTCCCCCTATTCTCTTACTGAAAATCCAGGTTTTTGGCTTAAAATATTTAAAAATGTATTATGATAAACATTTTGATAACACTTCTATTAAAATATTGATAAAAATGTGAAAAATTTCACACAAAAATGGAACATTTCAATCCCATTCACGATGTTAAACAAAAAAAGTTTTTTTTTTTTTTTAAAAAGGACCCTTCTTGATGAACAAAGTTTTCATGTGAAAAATGTCAAGTATCTGTAGGTGGGAGCCCATTGGAAGCACATGTAAGGAAGCTCACTGTGCCATGCCTGTCCACTATCCATTCTTAAGTGGTATTTAAGTGGTGTGTGTGTGATGGGCAGCCAAGAGAAATGTTCGGTGAACAATGGAGAAAGAAGCCACATTCATGAACATGACTCTCAGAAGCCTGAACAGACCAACACAGGAGGATAAAGAAAGATATGTGATGGTCACCCTTTAGATCAGCACACCAGGGACCCCCAGAGCTAAAAGCATGAGCTGCTACAGTTTGAGTTGAAGAGCCAAGGTCTTGTAGCTGGGCATGATAACCCATATCCTCTATGGGCTAAGCACACAGAGGGGATCTCTTTTACACCCTCATCAGTGGGTTACACTTACGTGTTTGTTGAATTTCAGCACGGATGAATAAAAGGTTCCATTTCCTAGTGCTGTCAGTTCAGTGCTTGTCACACCTACATTGAAATGGAAAGAAATAAGGCGGGATCCGCACAGAGAACTCGATTCCCTCTCTAGTCCACTAGAACTTGAATTTGCTGACATCCAGGACAGATTTCAAGGATCATCTCTGTTCAGACAGGGTGGGATGAGGGTTGTAGTGGAGCCAACAGCGAGGGTTTATATTAACAAGCCTTTATAATTAGGCATGTGGATATTTTGATATGGGAGTGGCTTGGGCAGCCATGGTAACTGGCTTGATCTCTTTTTTGTGGCTGCCATTTTAACTTTACGAAGAGTCCCTAGGGCCAAGTGAAAGCATTAATAAATAAATGAGAGGCTATATGTGGCAACATGCCCAATGTTGCCCGGGACACTGCTTAGCTTCTTTTTCTCTGTGCTGCTATCCTCAAAGCCCCAACTGTTTATTTCAAAATATGTTGAAAGCTTTGCCAGGTGCAGATCAAACACTACAAGCCAACTGAATCGGCTCTTTCCTTTAACAACTTCAGTTAAAATTTGTGGTTTGGAACTTTATAGCCAAAATAAAACATAGTGTTTGAAATGTAAAGGCTTCTATTTTGTTTAGGAGGTTTTATTCTTGTTGTTGTTGTAATAATAAAAGATATTGAGAAATCTGAATAAAAATCAGGACTCCTACAGGGAATTCTGCCTCTTGCAGATGAAGTTATAGCTCTGAGCAACTAGCTGGGAAGATGCAATTAATTTCCCCCTTGTGAGTAAAAGCCATTATATAAAATACCACAATTGCCTCAGGGGCCAAATTGGAGGCGCTGAATTATGTATTATCAAAACTGATTTCACAATGATGTCTTCATGGGCACTTCTGCTACTCGTGTATGAAAAGAAAACAGCAATCACAAGGAAAGCTCTGAGTCTCCTCTCACTTATAAATGCTGCTAAAGTGAAGACCTTAAAGAGATACTGTTTTTCCCCCCATGGGATTGATGTACAGAAAGCAGAGGAAGCTTGTGAACACTATCCAACTAAATAAGATGAGTCCCTTGCAACCCCATTGATCTCCACTCTGGTCCCATTGATATAAAAGTGCTCAGACAAAGGTTGCTTTTTGGAGACTCTTCATCTTCTCCTATAACTCTTTCCTATCTGGGTAAAATGTTTTCTGTCTGACTGGGGTGCAGGCACTGACATCACACTATGTCCTGGATGCCCACTCTGGGTACATGCTGCCACCGGAGGGAAGAATTTCATGGACAGGAGTTCCAGCACAGCTTTACTCCTGACCCTAATGAAAGGGTTTCTGTGGGGTCTCAAGGAGGGGGAAGCTTATCCTGGAGCTAGCATTCCCCTTTGACAGCCTCTGCACTAGACGCTTAAGATTTGTTCTTCTTCGTGTATAGCAGTGGAGGGGATGACCAGATCAAAAGCTAGGTACATAAGTCAGGAAAGAATCTATGGTGTGGGCCAGCCCTGAGACAGAAAAATCCCATTTCTAATTTTTATGGAAGGCATTTTCTGTGTGTCAGGGATTCAAGGGACATGTTTCCTCACATGAAACTCTTTTAAAATTCACTACAAATAGACTAACAATTAGCCTGGGTGTCCATTAGCCATTAGCTAGCAAGGTTAAGTAATGCAAAACCGGTGTTTGAAGTCTAATTCTGATGGCTGCTCGGTGGTCTCTGTGAAATGAGTTATTTTGTGTTAATGATTTCATTGCCCAAATTCTGACTGAATGTGGCTTCTGATCTCCATTGCAATGGAGGGGTAAGAGGAAGCCATTTGCAGAGCACAACAACAACTTTATTGAATTTATGAGTTTACGAGCAATACAGCAGATGCTATTCTTATATGCCACCGAACTTTAGATACACTAATTCCATTCAGACATACACATAAATGTGGAGTAATTCCACTGATTTCTAACTAATGGCTCTTGGAACCTGGCCCCATGTTATACAGACTGTCACAGCCGTGCATTGTCAGCAGCATCAACAGAGATGCCAAGACTGTACACATGACCCCAGGAGGTTGAGCTCTTCTCTCTTACATGGGATGGTGTGAACACAATGAAGATTCTGAATCTTAAACTCTCCCTGAGGGTTTCTGGCTCTGTTTCCTGGTTTGAACCATCTGTACCACTAGCTGACTTGAGCTTAGCCTGGCAATGCAAACTTTGACCAGACTGGCCCTTTCTCTGGTCTTTAGGAGTTCTTCCTTCCCTGAGTGTATTGACAGTGAGATACAAAGGGGGCATACTTGATGGTCAGCAGGCTATTATATGCTCTCGCTTGCCACTCTGTAGACTCCTCTGCAGACTGCCTTTCAGTCAGCTGCCACCACTTAAGCAATCACTCTGAGATCAGGAGGATTCTGAGAGGGATTTTTTTCCTAATCACTTTTATGTGCAGAGATTAGGTTATCCATGTCCCTCCAGATCTCCTGTCCTTCCACGATTGCCATGTACTTTGATGTTTGTTCTATCCATCCAGAGAGTAGGGACAGTTTTATGGTTAAAGCATGGAGACAGCCTAGGAACTATGTTCTATTGAGGTGGTGACATCTTCTGAGACCTGGTTTAGAGGGGAAGTGAAGGCAACTGTAAAAATAATATATTTAATATAAAAAGTATAAAAATTAATAAAGGAAGCCAAGTGATACAAGAAGATATTTATAGCAGCAAAGTTAAGGATAATAAGAAGGAGTTTCCTAAATATATTAGGAACAAAAAGAATCCTGATAATGGTATTAGTCCATTACTTGATGTGAATGATAGAAATATCAATAATGATGCAGAAAAGGCAAAAGTGTTCAAATACCTATTTCTGTTCCGTATTAGGAGGAAAAAAACAAATGATATCAACACCACATGATGAGACTACAACACTCTTTCCATTCCATGAGTATGTTTGGAGGATGTTAAACAGATACTACTAAAATTAGACATCTTAAAATCAGCTGGTCCAGATAACTTGCATCCAAGACTTTTAAAAGAGCTGGCTGAGGAAGTTGCTGGACTGATAATGTTGATTTTTCAACAAGTCTTGGAGCACTGGAGAACAGCCAGAAGACTGGAACAAAGCTAATGTTGTGCCAACTTTTTAAAAGGGTAAATAGGATGACCTGGGTAATTATTGGTCTGTCAGCCTGACATTGATCCTGGGCAAGATAATGGAGAAGCCGATACAGTATTCAATTAATAAAGAATTAAAGGAGAATAATGTAAGTAATGCAAATCAACATTGGTTTATGGAAAACATATCCTGTCATACTAACTTGATGGTTTTTTATAAGATTACAAGTCTGGTTGATTAAGGTAATAGTGTTGATGTAATATGCTTAGATTTCTGTAAGGCATTTGAATTGGTATCCAATGACATTTTGATTAAAAAACTAGACTGATATAACATTAACATGGCATACATTAAATGGATTAAAAACTGCCTAAGTGATAGGTTTCAAAATGTAACTGTAAATCAGTTAAGTCATTGGGTGGGTCTGTTTCCAGTGAGGTCCCACAGGGATTGGTTCTTGACCCTAGGCTATTTAACATTTTTATCGATGACCTAAATGAAAACAGTTTGCAGATGACACAAAAATTGGGGGAGTGGTAAATAATCGAGAGGACAGGTCACTGATTCAGAGCAATCTGGATTGCTCGGTAAACTGGATGCAAGCAAACAATATGCCTTTTAATATGGCTAAATGTAAATGTACACATCTAGGAACAAAGAATGTAGGCCGTACCTACATCAGAGAGAATTCTATCCCAGGAAGCAGTGACAAAAATATTTGGATGTCATGGTGGATTATCAACTGAACTTGAGCTCCCAGTGTAACATTGTGAACAAAAGAGCTAATGCAATCCTGGGATGCATAAACAGGGGAATCATGAGTGGGAATACAGAGGTTATTTTACCTCTGCATTTGACATTGGTGTGAACGCTGCTGGAATACTGTGTCCAGTTCTGGTGCCTACAATTCAAGAAAGATATTGATAAAATTGAAGAGGGTTCAGAGAATAGCCACGAGAATGATTAAGGGATTAGAAAACATGCCTTATACTAATAGACTTAAGGAGCTCAGTCTATTTTGCTTATCAAAGAAGTTAAGGGATGACTTGATTACAGGCTATAAGTAACTGCATGAGGAAAACGAAGTTAATAATGGACTCTTCAATCTAGCAGAGAAAGGTAGAACATGATCCGTTGGCTGGAATTTGATATTAGACAAATTCAGCCTGGAAATAAAGTGTACATTTTTAACAGTGAGCATAATTAATCCTTGGAACGATTTACCCAAGGTCGTGGCGGATTCTCCATCACTGACAATTTTTCAATCAAGATTGGATGTTTTGCTAGAAGATCTGCTCCAGGAGCTCTGTTGGGGGAAGCTGTCTGGCCTGTGTTAAACAGGAAGTAAGCCTACATGAGGTCATAATGGTCCCTTGGCTTTGGAATGGATGGACATATGATCCTTGGGCAAGTCACCTAAGGTGCTGGTTTTCAGAGGTGTTGAGCAAATCACAACTTCTAAAGACTTTGGTTGAGGGCATTCTGCAGTTGGGTGGAAGCTCCCAGTGATTGAGTGGGGCGGTATAGGGAGAGGAATGAGAGGAGATACTGAGACTCAAGTAGCAGGGTGGGGGGATCCTCCCAGCTCCACGCTGGGAAGGAAGGTCTTGGGGGTTCCTACCTGCTCCCCGGCCCATTCCAGCTCCTCTAGTTCCCACTTCCTGCTCCCTGGCCCCTCAATGGCTACTCCAGTCCCTCTGGATCCCACCCTTGCCAATGCCCCTCCCTTAGACATGCATGAGTTTACATGGAGGTCGAACCTCCAGAATATTTCCTCTAGCCACTCCTGCCCCACAGTTCTGCCACCTCCTGGCATTCAGTACCTCATCTGAATATCAGGCATTTAAGAAATCTGTGCCTCCATTTCCCACCCGTAAAATGGGGAAAATCACAATTTCTGACCGTATCAAAGCATTGTTAGTATAATTCCATTAATGTCTGCAATGTGCTCAGTCAATAGAGAGATGGAGCCAATCTTATTGTGTAATGTAAGTACTAATGTAATACACATGCTAAATAATAATAGTAAATGCATGGCATAGACAAACTCTAAATAATACATTATATTGCTGGCACTTTTTAGCCTGGAAGAAATACATTTGAAAAGCTGTTAATATTAGGATTTTTTTAAAAAATTGTATGGTAGGTAAACAAAAAAAAATCAACATTTAATAAATGTATTTTTTTATGCTTTTCCAACTCAGATTTGGTTTTTAAATATTTTGATTTGGAAGAAAAGCTCCTTTTATTACCCAGGCTACAAAACCTCCCAGGCCTTCTGAATTAAACAGCAAAAAGGGTGGAAAAAGCTCGTTCTAATGTAAAATAGAACTGTACTTGGAATTTTCCATTCAAAGAACCCAGACCAGTTGATAAAGTTAACTAGAACCCTGCAAATCCGCTGATATCCATTTTATATCCATGGGCCATTTTTTGAGGATCGTGGATTGGATGAGGATCTCAAAGGCTGGGAAGCAGCTATTTATAGTTCATAGCCTTTGAGGCTGCTTCCCTGCCTTCAGGATCGGGCTGGGAGCTGGCCACCAATCCGTTATTCAGCAGGGGACCAGGGGCTGGCCATGCAACAACTGATCAGTGGCCGAACAGCTGATCAGCAGCTGTGGAGGGCAGGGGGCTGGTTTCCAAACAGCTGATTGGCCAGCCTGTGACTGCAGATGCAGTTCAGATATGAATAGATATAAAATAGGGAGTGCGGATTGCGGGTGGGATAGAAGTTGATACTTGCAGAGGTAGATCCACATTTTAGTACCTGTGCAGGGCTCGAAAAGTAAAGAGGTTAGTAGTCCTCAATGTTAGATATTATAGCCTGATCAATTATTGCAAGCGTGTATATTTTTATTATTATTTTAGCACAGGTTCTTCCCCTTCTGGCAGCGACACAGAAGATACTTGTTCGTTCTGAGGCTGATGTGACAAATGACAGAGATGATCAATATAGATACAGCTTTTACTTAACATCCAAATAAGTCCAATCATTAATATGACCAAACAACATAAAGCTGCAAACAGAGAGATAGCTCTTAGGACTACAGACATACTCAAGTACTGCTAAGAGTTAGGGAAAACAAAGAGAGAGGAAATATGTCAGTGGAGCACATAAGAATCACAAATCAACTGATATCATTTCAGGAGCTTGATGCACCCAAAGTTTAGGGGAATAAAGTCAGATCCTTTATACCCATCTTTTATGGGATATACGGCCATATTTCACTCTTTCTATGAGCATAATAAAATTTTATTCCTGCCCACTATCCATACTTGACTTTCCAGGTGACCACAACCATACTTCCAATCACTGACCGAAGCAGTTTGCGTCAATCAATTTCTTAATAAATCATATACATTACTGAGGTCTAACTGTCTAATCACTATATTGCAAAAGTCCCCCACTCAAGTGCCCCTATTTCAGGATTACTTTTGCAAGCTTGCAGTGTACCTGTTCTTCTGTGGTCAACTTGTTTGTTACACAAAATAGGAAGGCATAATTTATGACCTAGGGTTGAATTTGCAGGCCTACTTTGGCTACCTAAAAATGGAGGCTAGCACACAAGGCCTCACATTACTTAAAATAGCACTGATACCGCCCGGTATTTGTGTTTTCTGCTTCCCCTGACATATTTCAATCAACTAAGCATTATAACTAATTGGTAGTACACCCCTATAGTGTCATTACAAAGGCATTGGTAGGATCATAGGTCAGCAATGCCTTCACGTGAGAAATCCTGTTTAGGTTGGGACTAGAAATACCATGGGAGCCATCTTTCTTCATGGCACTTCCCCTTCTGGAAGTTAACCTGGAGGTGAAGAATGAAGGAAAATGAACAATACTGAGGGGCAGGAGGAGGGGAAGTTAATCAAACACTTGGTTGCATTTTGGTTCATTCCGATCCTAGGGTCTCTGGGAAGCAGAGAACAGCCATAATGTTGGCCACACCCCTGATCTGGCCCCCTGAACCCAGGCACGGGGAGACGGGCCAGCCCTTTACACCATCTCTTCACCAGTTGGGGATGCTGTCTGCAGTGAAGCGGTCATTCAGGGGCCAACTGGGCTACTCAGAGTATTATGAATTCATTCCTCCGGTACTTCCTGTGTAGTGAGTGGGTGTCCCACCCATTGGTTGTTTGGCACCTGGATAAAGCAGCACGTTCCCAGCATGCTGTAATTTAAAAAGTAGAGTGTGTCTCTTACGCCTTGAGTGATCCCTTTACACTCTTTGCACAGAGGACTACTTCCACCCACTTTAAAACTCCTTTGTGCTGCCAGAGTGGTGTAAAGGGGCCTCAGTGTAACTGAGAATCTGCCCCTATGAATCTCATGGCAATCCCACTCCACTGCACTTCAGGATCCATTCCAAAGGCAATTCAAACCCTCTTTTGTTAGAAAGGAGGATAAAAATAACCCAGCGACCCCTATTTGTGTTGGATGAGGAAATGCAAATATGTTTAATCCACGCTTGGTTGAAGTGGCTGTCTGTTTGCTGCCGCTAAGGATTTAAAGGGTAACCAGCCTCATGAATTCAGAGAGCATCTTTTAATCCAAATGGAGAGAGGACTTTGCAAAATTGCTTGAGTCTCAAGCAGATCTGATTGCACTGGATGTGCACAGCTGTCTGGCTGCTGCCATCATGCCCCTTCTAATAATAATAATAATCCACTTGAGTGATTTTCATCTGAGGATCTCAAAGTGTTCTGACACCCCAGTGAGGTAGGTAGCTGTTATTATCCCCCCTTTACAGATAGGCACTAGAACTACAGCAAAGTAAAGTGATTTGCGCAAGGTCACACAGTGGATAGTTGCAAAAGAACTCAGATCTCCTTTCTCCATGACTTTCACTTTAGCCACTAGACCTTGCTCTCCCCAGCGAAAACATGCACCCTCTTTGCTCTCCAGTGAACACCCTCCCTTCTCAATTTCCAGACTTGCAAGTCGGGGCCCGCTGATGTAAAGCACATAGCCCTGATGTCGTCAGTAGAACTATTCCAGTTTACACCAGCTGAAGAGCAGGTCTGTAGTAACAAGCTTAGCTGACTGTGTGCTTGGTGGTGGTTCTGAGTAAACAGTGTTCTGCCTAAGACATTCCCCCTGTGCAAGAAGTAACATTAGGCCCACTTCTGTTTGAATTAGATTGTGTGAATGAATGAGAGTCTCCTGTTTGTGTTTAAATAAAATCATTCTGATAATATCTTCCATTTATTTAATGCATTTCATTCTAAAGAATCCTAACCTGACTTATGTTATGTACAACTGAGGCATAATATGATCACGCCATGTGTTATTCAACAGCTGCCATGGTCCAGAGGTGGGTGAAGTGATTCCTATATAAGATACACTGTGAAAAAATCATTTCACCCACCACTGGATTGTAGCAGCTGTTGCACAACAGATGCCGGTTCTGCACAACTTTTTATGACAGGACATGAAGAAAAACGTTGCATCCAATTGAAACTGCTGGGGCAGTTTAAGGAGGCACAACATAATTACCCACATAGGAATTTGGCCACGGCACTGGTATTAATAAATCTTTTGTCAAAAGTGCCCTTGTGCTTTTAATGACTGTGAGTGATCAGGACCTTGGTTTTAGGACTCATCTAGAATAGAGTACTGTTCCCCCACGGCACTGCTTCAGTACAGCCAAATGCAGCATTGTCAGCAATTTATTCTGCCATCATGTCACTAACATCTTCTTCCTGCAAGAAACACACATCTCCGCCACAGAAGCCAGGTGCTTCAAGATAGTACGTCAAAACTGGCTATGCCACACCCCATATGCCAAACACGGCTGGTCCACCTACATTCGGTCAGACATCTCCGCTGCAGCCCCACTTACATCTACTAGTGTCTGTGATGTAAATCAAGCGGAAGGTTTCCAGATCGCAAATGTTTACAAGCCACTGAACATTAACTAGGCCCAGCAAGTTCTGCTAAAACTAGCTCACCCTTGTGTCTATGTAGGTGACTTCAGCAGCCACCATCCTGACTGGGGATAACTCGACATCGGACATTGATGGAAACCAACTGGTGGAGTGGGCATTTAACAATGATCTTGCCCTCATCTATGATGTAAAGCAAAGAGGCACATTCCACTCATCCAGATGGTCTTGTGAATACGCTTCTCATTTGCGCTGGGTGTCATCTGTGGATGGTCACGCACAGCCGACATCTTGTCTGGTCTTGGAAGACTTTCCACGCAGCCAACGCAGACCTTCTATTACCCACATTAGCTTACAACGTCCAGTTATTATAGCCTTTAACAATCCAACATGAAATTTCAGGAAGGCAGACGGAAAGAAATACAAAGATGGTTTAGAAAAAAATGTGTCATCCCCTTACCATCACATATCATCTCAGTCAATGAAGCTTTCAGTCAATTCCAAAAAATCATCTTCAGAGATACCTGCCCTTTCATATCACACAGCCACCATCCAGTCTACATGCTATGCCTTGGTGCTGAATGTGCTAAACTGCTCAGTCAATATGAATCCTTTGGTGATCCAGATATTGCTGATCACCGAATCGAGTCACTGGATGCTGCTAGATGGGCATAGTGGGAAGAGATGACTCAGAATCTAGATGTCACTCACTCAAGCCGGAAATGGTGGAATTTGATTCGTCATCTTGAAACAGCTCAGAAACCACCCGCCCTAAGCTGACCACCTGTCACACCAAACCAATTTGCCAGCCGTCTGTTGAATGTGTCAAAGGCCTCAAGTGAGAAGCATGTCGGTGGACAAGTCCATGACAGATGGTGCCACTTCCATCAGAGAATGCGACTTAGCGGCTCCTAGAACCGTTTACGGCCACAGAGTTGGACAAAATTCTGAGCTATATTAGTAGTGGCATTGCTGCTGGCTATGACAACGTATTGCTACTGTTCTTGAAGTTCCTCAGGTCTTGTGCTCATCAGTGGTTGGCAGAGCTCTTCATGTGAGTGGTCAATGAAGAGTGACTTCCCATTGAATCAGGCCTTATGTTCCCCTTGTAGGAATTTGTCATTGCAATCCTGGAACCATCGCATTTGCCTCAGTATATTCAAAATCCTTTTCTTCTGTTCTACCATAAATCCACAGAAAGGCATCTGCTGGTGTTGTCTGAGGGCCAGATGGTTTAGATTGATGTCGCTCAGTTGACTTCAGTGAAGCTTCGCCAGTTTACAGTAGCTGAAGACTTGGCCCTAAGGATTTATGAGATCTCCCTCGGTCTCTTTTGAGGATCTTGGGGTATGTCTACATGTAAAACGCTACAGTGACACAGCTTTTAGCACTGCAGCTGTGCCTCTGTAGCACTTCAGTGTAGAAACACACTACTGCATTGGGAGAGAGAGACGGTAGCTAGGTCAATGGAAGGATTCTTCCGTCGACCAAGCACGGGCTACAACAGGGTTAGGTTGGCATAGCTTGGTCTTTCTGGGGTGTGAATTTTTCATACCCCTGAGAGATCTAACTATGCCGTTGTAATTTTTCAGTGTAAACCAGCCCTCAGATACCATAGCCATGGGTGTAGTATAAAAACCTAAATAGATAGATCTGAGATGATAGAAAGCCATGTTTACTCTTGGGGTTTGCGGATTGTTCTTGTATTTCCAGATGAGGTTAAATTCTTTTCTCTCTGTAGTTTGCTTTAAGATGACTAGAGTTTCATTAATGTTCTCTATTTCTCTCTGACGGCTTTTCAGCTCATTCTTCTAAAACTTTCCTTAGTTCTTCTTTAGCACTAAATTCAGTTTGTAGTCAATCACTCTTCAGAACAATGCACCAGATTCGGATCCCCCTATTCATTTTGGATAGCACCTTACTCTTTGAGTAATCCCATTCACATCAATAGGATCATCTGTTGAGTAATGAATGATATGGGTGAAGCTATCCATCTAGCCCTTACTCATTAATTTGGGAGTTTAGTTCCTTTACAGAAGCTTCATTTTCATCTTTTCGGTTTATTCTATTATTCATCTTTTATTTTGCAGATATTCCAGTGAGTGCATTGTAGGTAATGTCACAGCATTATATCCTTTGAACTCAGTGAAGTCCTTTTCTAGGGATGCTAAAGCGAACTTTAGAGCTTTGCTGTTCTTTGGTGATTTGTTGACTGCTGAGCACGGCCTTTGTTTGTTCTTCTTTTGTCCCTGTTTGTGATCAGTTAATACATGCACCATTTCTAAACGTTTGTTCCTGATCTACAGATCTCACTCTCTACTGCTGTGCCACCTTTGCGTCTTCAGAAGCTGCTGTTTCTGTATGGATTGAATGTCCCTTTCATTTTGTTAGGAACGGTCATAATAACTATTCAGATTTGCTGACTTTACAAGGTCTGTTGAATCGGTTAATATTACTGCCACCACGTTATTTGCTAACCACCAGATTTTCAGAGGTGCTGAGGGTCTGCAGCTCCCGTTGACTTTAGCAGGAGCTGTGGGTGCTCAGCTCTTCTGAAAATCTGAGGCTATATGCCTTAAAATGTCCTCTTTGAAAATGAGAAAAAGTATCTGTACTCAATCCAACTCATTCCATTCAATCTGTCATAAATTCCGATCCAAACTGTCCCAGCATTGGAGAGTGTTTAGATCTGGGCATCTTGATGAGGCCTAAGTCTGAAAAAACCTTAAAACCCCATGGAATAAGGATTTTCATGCATGTTCAGCACTGGCATAACTCCTGCTCTCAGTTAAGTCACTGCCAAGACTCCCATTGCGATCAATTTAAGCCAGTGCTCAGCGCACTTGAAAATCTCATCCCTAACGCATGAGACATGGTATCTCTCAATAAAACTCATTCATCCCCTCACTAACATGGACAGTGGGGGGAAGGAGGGGGAAGAGAAAATGAGACTCTGTGACTAATGAGAAATGAAAGACGACTCCATCCAGGAGGATTGTGTGATGCTCAAGTTCAGTTTCAATTTGCAGCAAATTATATCTCTTCTGAAAGTGACCAAAGCTAATTCAACAGAGGGTGTGTGAACCATTCTTTTGGCCTTAGCTTAATTCTCCTCAGTTCTATCCATACAACACAGCAGCGCAACCACATTAGAGTCTGATTCCTTTTACCCCAGATGCACTCACTTGTATTTGTCCCACTGGCATCCCATTTCCTTACTTCCTGCCCATTTTAGAAAATGAGATTTCATCCTGGCCAAATGCAAGGTAGTGAGGCTGGATGGGAAATAATCTCAAGCTCAGTTACTCCACGGGACGGAGGAATTTGGAAAGTGGCATTGTCGAAAGAGCTGTGTGGATTATCGGTAGACAGCAAATCAAATCTGATCCTGCCGTGCTGCAAATCAGCAAATCGAAGTTTTGGGCTGCACACAGAGGAATCATGGGAAGAAGATGATGTTGGTTCCTCTGACTGGCAGTTTTGAAAATCAGGCCAAGTGTAGAGTGCATGTGCCTAATTTTAGACATCCAGGTTTGAAAAATGTACCCTTAATGAACTAAATGGGATAGATTCTCAACTGGGGTAAATTAGATTAGTTCCATTGACTTCAGAGGAACTACACCAATCAGTTGAGGATCTGGCCCAATATGTATTGAGAAAAAATCACTAAGAGGCTGTCATGCTGGCTGGATTTGGGGGAGGGGGACATTTAGTATATTGTTTGACATTAGTATGTCAAAATCATAATAATTCATGCAGGATATGCCATGTCAGGTACTGTTAGAAAGGCTATAATGTGCTAAGTAAGATGATGATGTTTATGTTCCTGTGGTATATCTGTAATGGAAGTTATGGCTATGTTTGATATATCTGTATTTCAAATTGTGCTGTGTCTAGGTCACACCCCAGACAGGATGGCTGCAGAACAATAGCCTGCTTAATGGCCCATTAAGACATTCACAGGTACAAGGGGCCCAGGGCGAGAAGCCAGGGATATACCTGATGAGTCACCAGGACTTGCTCATGTGACTCTGGACTCCATTTTGTTCCTGTAAAATTCCACAAGCAGCATGGCAAGGGCCAGAGGACATAAAAAGGCAGGGGCACGGAATCCATTTTGTCTTCAGTCAGGTTCAAATTTCAGCCACCTATCTACCTCTGGATCAATTCATCTGCAACTGAAGCTGTGAAACAAAGAACTGAGACCCATCCAGGTACTGGATGTGTACCAGAGGGACTATACAAGCCTCCTAACTCCACAATTCTTCTAGAAACCTGATGGATATGGACTTTCAAATCATTTGTATGTATCTGATTTGCTTTAATCCTTTAACATTTCTCTATTGTTTGTTTCTTTCTTTTTATAATAAACCTTTAGTTTTATTTACTAGAGGATTGGCTGGCAGCGTGGTATTTTGGGTAAGATCTAAACTTACATTGATCTGGTACTGTGGCTGACCCTTTGGGGTCAGGAGAAACCTTTTGGGTAAAGAGCACAGAGTTTAAATAATTGGTCTCTTTACTGGATCTAGTGGCTGACTGGGACCCAGAGACTGAAATGCAGTAAAGGGGGCTGTGTGTATTTGTATACAGGCTTCTTGATAACCAGTGTGGGGAATCAGAAGCACAGTTTGTGGCTGGTTGGGAAGTCCGGCTTCAGTGCCACCCACCAGTGCTGGGAGAATCTGCTCTCCTTTTGCTGCCTGCCCTGACCTTGGCATTTTCACGTGGCTACCCTAGGCACGGAAGGGTCACAGAGGCAGAAAAGGACCTGGGGGTAACGGTGGATAAAAAGCTGGATATGAGTCAGCAGTGTGCCCTGGTTGTCAAGAAGGCTAATAGCATATTGGGCTGCATCAGGAGGGACATTGCCAGCAGGTCACGGGAAGTGATTATTCCCCTCTATTTGGTGTTGGTGAGGCCGCATTTAGAATATTGTGTCCAGTTTTGGGCCCCCCACTACAAAAAGGATGTGGACAAGTTGGAGAGAGTGCAGCGGAGGGCAACAAAAATGATTAGAGGGCTGGAGCACAGGACTTATGAGGAGAGGCTGAGGGAACTGGGCTTGTTTAGTCTGCAAAAGAAAAGAATGAGGGGGGATTTGATAGCAGCCTTTAACTACCTGAAAGGGGGTTCCAGGGAGGATGGGGCTAGGTTGTTCTCGGTGGTGGCAGATGACAGAACAAGGACCAATGGTCTCAAGTTGAAGGGCGGTTGGTCTAGGTTGGACATTAGGAAAAAGTTCTTCACTAGGAGGGTGGTGAAGCACTGGAATGGGTTACCTAGGGAGGTGGTGGAATCTCCATCCTTAGAGGTTTTTAAGCCGAGGCTTGACAAAGCCCTGGCCGGGATGATATAGCTGAGGTTAATCCTGCTTTGAGCAGGGGGTTGGACTAGATGACCTCCTGAGGTCCCTTCCAACTCTAATATTCTATGATTCTATGATTTTAACAGTGTACGTATACATGGATTGTCACATTCAAAGATGCATAGTCAATATAGGCATAAAACGGTCTATGAAAGGATATATCAATGTTACAATGTTACATGTACTGTAACAGTACATGTGCTTGGGTTAGCACTTCATCTGGCATAAATCAGCGGGACTGCATTGGAGTCAATGAGGCTATGTTAATTTACACCAGACAGGGATCTGGCCCATGTCATTAATGTAGCATACTTAGCTGCTTATATAGGATGGTCCTATAATGATACTTCTATGCACTGGAAATAGTGGCACTCTCATGAGGGGTGGAGGATTTTATTTTAATTAAACTGCAAAGAAAGTGGAACAAGAGGTCCCATCAAGGCTGGCAGTCAGTCTGCCACCAGTAGCACATTGCTCCTACTACTACTTTTTTCTACAGCAGCAAGTGGTGCCATATTGTCACTGCTGCCTTGGGAGTGGTTCATAGTTATCTCAGAGCTTGGCTGCAGGGGAGATATGTTTGCCTGAGCCAGTACTTTGGGAATGGAACTTCCTACCTAAAACAGAGACGGCGGTGGTGCCTGGAGAAGGCAGGGAGGAGGAGAACAGTAAAAGGAGAGAGTGGATGGTCTGGGCTTGAAAACAGCCATCATTTGCTTTACAGAATCAGCCCGTCTTTCCTTCACCTCCACCTCCCATGACCGGTTTATTGCGGGTATCGGTTGCAGTCGGAACACCTGTGGAGCAGAGAGCCTATAAAGTGCTGTCTTCTCTGTGGAAGCAGACACTCGGTACAGGTGCTGACTTGGTGTGCACAGGCCTATTAACATCCACAGGGAGGTTTGGAAAAAGTCTTCTTTGTGAATGGCAGAGGCCTGTACTTTCTAGTCCTACACAGGCCTATGAAGAATCTGCGAGAGGTTACATTTTATTCACACTTTCAGACTTGATACAAACATGTTTAAAAAACAAATCTCTTTCCAGGAACAACTCCCTCTCCCCCCTCGGGAACAGTTAAGAACATGCCTAACTTTAGAGTTTAAATAGATTTCAATGGGACATAAGCAAATGCCAGGCATGTGTTTAAGGGTTTTGCCGAGCAGGGATGGGGTTTGGACACGTGCTTCAGTGATTTTCTGGCATGGATACTACTCCAGGCATTAAAAAAGGCACAAAATAGTACTGTATTTTTGATTAGCAGTAAGCTATAACTTCTCCTTTTTTTCCTTAGAGACTAGAAATAGAACTGGTAGAAACATTTCCGATGGAATCATTTCTCTGTCAGAAAATGCTGGTTCATTGACACCAAAATGTTTTGTGGGATGGTATCGATTTAGTCAAATTTTTCAATGGCAAGTATCAAAATATTACATTTTGATTCTTGTTAATTATCATTTGTAGTATTTAGTATAAATGCTCACTTTAATATTGTAAATTATAATCTGATATAGCATAAAAGTCAAAATGATAATAATGTCAAAATGAAACATTGCAACCTTATTGAAATGAAATGCTTCGAGGAGGTTGAAACAAAATATTTTGGAATATTCCTGAGATTTTGACATTTGATTCCAATCTGGGACTAAACCAGATTTTGATAGCTTGGAATTTCCCATGGGATGGCCAGTCCATTTTGTGACTAGCTCTACTGATGAGACTGAAGATCATAAAGCATAACTGAATATGGCAACAGCAACTTACCTGACAGCTCCTGTAACTGACATTTCATCATGGGCTATTTTCTATGTTTCAGGCAAGGAAATGCTTTCTCAGATATTTCCTATCAAGAGGGCAGGCTTAGCTAAAATGTTTATCCAGACCACTGACTGAGCCCTGAGCCAAGCACTTACCACATGCTTAACTTAAAATACCATTGATCTCAACTGACTTCAGTGGGACCAGTTGTTTGCTAAGCTAAACATGTGCTAAAGTGCCTTGCAGGATTGAAGCCTTAATAAATAATAATGAAGAGAATTAAAGGGAGACAAGAGAATATGTCAATGAAAAAACATATGTCATTCAGGAAAAGGAAAACAGACTTAAAATCTAGCAGTGACAGATTTAACCTGGATCTTATGAAGCTAAATCTTTCTTCATTTTGTTGATCACATGAAAGACACACTGCCTGCCCTGGTTCAGCAGTTTTGACCCCACCAGACTTGGTTACAACCAGCAAAGTGACCTGAACACACTCCCAGTCCTGAATTTTTCCAAAACCATGTTCCATGAAGTGTCCAGCACTCTCCTGGACAACTCAGGGAAATAATAAGGTTTGTTGCTCCTTGAAAGAGACAGAAGCACATCACAGCTTATTAACTTACCTGGGATAAATACCCCCTTCACTGCAAAGACAGCGCTGAGTGGTTTGTTTATACTAAAAATAAAACAAATTTATTAACAGGACATAGGTTAAGTGATAAGTTAGAAATGATTACAAGCAAACAAAGTGAAAAAATGCATCTAAAAGTCTAAAACTTAATCTAGCAAGGTACAGGCTTTGTTCAAGATGATTTCTCTCACCAGGCTTCTTCCCAGCCCTGACTGACTTCCCCTTAGTCAGAACCTTCCATCAAAGTACAAGATATTTGATTCCCTTGTTTTCCTAGGTGAAAGATCTTTGCCTAAGCAGGTTTCTCACTTATATTCAGTTTCCAGAGATTGCAATCCCCCTTGATTGAAGGACCCATCTTTCTCAGCTTGCAAGAGCTCTGTTTCCTTTTGTCTATCTAGAGATGGATACTATAGATGGCTTCTGTCTTTGCTTATATCTGCCAAAGTTCAGTTACCTTGTTTCAAGAGGTAGAATGATGTCATGCTGTTCTTCCCTTCCTGGGGTGTCCCATCCCCCTGTATGTAAATAGAACTTCCATTGCTTTGATTCCACCATGCGTAATTTACATAGGAGACAGTTAAACAGCCACCTTCTCTCCTATCTGGGAGGGAAACTGTTTATCCCTGTTGGTCACAGGCGTTAAAGCATAGTATCATTAAGTATCCATATTTCCTCATATAGCATTAAAACATACATTTCACAATGGCATGAATCACCAGCTGTCATTAGCTTTTAGAAAAGACATCAGTTTATACACTTGTAATACAGTAATATTGTATACAATCATTTGATTCAATTGCTTATCACTTGAGAGTCAGCCCCCCCCCCATCAGTAAACCTTTGAAATGGATTGTTCTGAAGGTTACCCCTTAAAATAAAGTTTAGTCAAGCAGCAAAGTAGGTGACATAGAACATGTAACTTCCTTCATCACCAGACACCACCTTCCCCGGCTAGTGTTTGCTAAAATGCAAATTGTTCTGTTTCTCGCACCTGTTAGTTTGATGGCCCCGTTTACTGCTTATATGTTAATTGAGGTAAATTCGCATTTCTTTGTCTAAGACACACTGTACATATGCACTGCTTGCCAAACACGTTTTAAGAATGTAATTCCAGCCCCTACTCATAACTGTTTGTACACACACTGAGCATATATCATATAAGAATATGAATGATTGGAGAGTTATTAGATTTCCAATGATATCTTACTTGCCACATTTAAGATACAGATGATGAAAAGTGTGTTAGATGTAGTGAGTATGTCAGTCTGACGAGAGCTCCGGACACAGAGTAGCAAACCACAAATAGGTCTCTGTGTCACACCAGGTTCACTTTAACTTAATGTATGATAACAGCCCAATTCTTTCCTGAGCTCTATAGCTAAATTAAAGACACCTCTCAGGTCTCTGAGAAACATCAAACATGAATGATGTTCTCACCACAATTACCTCCTTCCATCACAACGTCTCTGAAATTTGGCATGTTTCCTTTTCTCTCCTGTAGCCATGTATGACACACCTTGGACAGATAACTGAAAAAGCTGGATGTTTTTGATTTAGCTGGAGGACAGAGTACTAGTAACAGCTTCTGTTTACTTTACAGATCCTTAAGCACCTGCTTGCATTGTACTGTCTGTGTGTAATCGCTTGAACAGGTGATATTTCCTACCCTGTATTTACGGAAACTTTCTCCTCCTGAGACCTCGTAATTTCTACATGTGCAGTTTCAGCATCTATGACTCATCAGCTAATTATGCCTCTCTGAAATTAACTGTTTCGATGCTGCAGGTGCTTCAGGTAAATTTACCCTGGATGTTGCTGAATGTAGCAGATATAGTATGAGGTTCCACCGAGATAGTGGGATCTTCAAAAGAATGCAGCTAAATGACACTACAAGCAAAGCTGCTGGCCAAGCATCATAGGGCTTTTAACCATGATGCTGCCAGTCATGGCACTGACCGTTGGGACCTCCATGGGAGCAAAATAACCCATAAAAAAGAGCAAGCAGAGTTTCCTATGTGTGAGATGGAGAAGAGCGGAAGATTCCATGAAGTCCATTCAGGATCACACTGCTGCCTTATATAATTAATGTGGGAGGTGCTCAAATACTCTAGTAATGAGCATGAGTACAACACCCATAGTTAATTTAGACGTGATGAGATCCATCTACCAATCCAGCAGCACAGAGAATTGGTAGACTCATCTACCAATCCTTTCCTGTTGAAAAGGGAAATCTAGTTTATAAAACAAACTAATATACTTAGCTCTATAGCTGACCTGTATAACATCACAGAGAAGGTGAATGCAATCTCTGGGGAATCTGAGCTGGCTGTGTCCCTTTGCCAACCATAAGATATGCAAAGAACAGCTTCCACAAGAGGCGCTGCTTGCTTAGGCATTGAAAGGCTTCCTTTTAGCTCCCCTGGCAGAGGCTCTGTCCTTACACCAAGTGGATACAAGTTTGATTCTTGGCTGTGGTAATGTACAGAATGTAAGTGTGTACAGAATGTACAGAAACATACAGAAAGAGTGACTTGACTAGGAGAGGCTATTAACTGCATAAATCCAATCGAATGTCTGGTCACTAGCTAATGGACACAACTTCAGTTTCCCTATAGAATTCAGAAGCAGGGGTAAAGGGGTGTGTGTGAGAGAGAGACAGAGAGAGTTTTGCTACTCGCCTGTTCATCCAGTAAGGAAGAGTTTAGCAGTCAGTTAAAAAGTAAGTGAAGGCTGTAATGATTCCGTGATCAAATGGACTTCATAGCCACCAGCGAGTCCACACACCATGGCCACATTTCACTGGTGGGAATAGAGAGCACAGGCCCTTCAGTTCTATAACCACAGAGGTCTAGTGGTTCAGCTAAAGGAAAATCTCCATTAGTTGTAACAACATTAGGGCGTAGTTGCTCCGTCTTATGAGAGGGAGACCTCATGTATACTTCTGAGTAGTGGGTGACATTCCTTCAAGTAGAACTCAAGTCTAACCATATCCACCACATCACATGCCCATGAGCATTTCATCCTGGTGCATATAGTGCACTTCCATATTAGAACGTTTCAAGGGCCATTAAAAAAAACTCACCCCATTGTGTTTCTACAGTTCAGCTACTTTGTTATAAATTGCTAAGAGATACTGGAAAATTGTTTGGTCTATGAGAAAGGTTCAGGTGATGCAAAGGAAAGGTCACTGGTCCCTTTTGTTGGCCAACAACTTTATTATCGAACTCCAAATATAATCTAAAACTCTTCCACGTTAATATAATTCTGCTATTTCAAGTCTGACAAGATCAGTCTATTCAAAACTATCTGTTTATGATTAAATTGCATTGGTTAACAGTGCTGTATTAGCTGGTTAGGAAGATGATTTATGGCATTAGCAGAGCAAAGAGTTCCAGAGCTGGAAAAAATTATTTCTGCTTTTTGTGAGAAACAAGAGACACGGCTGGAAGTATTTATTTAAAATGCAATAAAACACAACTCTAGTGCTTTCTCACATAAGTTAAGTGTTTGCGGGATCTGGGCACATAAGCATACTATAGGCCTTGTCCTGGGCTCTCTGTATATGGGCAAAATACAGCTACTAGCTAGCATGAGCAACCTAACTATGTTTCCCTGGTATCAATGCTGTAAGGGGAGATTTTCAAAAGCAGCTAAGGGGTTTGTATGTAGAAGGCCCATAGATTTGTACATCTAAACCCCATAGACACTTTGAAAAATCTCCCCCATAATTAACCACCCCTTTAGTGAAAATCCATGTTTGAGGCTGGCATTTTGGGAGGCGCTCAGCACTAGGGCTATGTGAATAACATTTTTCAATTTGCTGGCAGCTCCGAAAAAAATTGAAAAAATATTTAGTTTTGGGTCAATCTGAAACTGATTTTTTTCAGGCTTTTTGGTGAATCAAAAAGTTGGGAAAAAAATGGTTTCGGGTCAGACAAAACGTTCCATGTCATTTCTGTGTGCTTTTAACCATTTTTTAAAAACAAAGCCGACGAAGCTGGGAAACAAAGATTCATAAGAAGATTTAGGTGCAGAACTGAGAGAATGGCTCTCTTTTACCCCACAGATCAGCGATTAGGACATTCATAGAATATTAGGGTTGGAAGGGACCTTCGGAGGCCATCTAGTCCAACCCCCTGCTCAAAGCAGGACCAACCCCAACTAAACCAATCCAGCCAGGGCTTTGTCAAGCCAGGCCTTAAAAACCTCTAAGGATGGAGATTCCACCACCTCACCATAGAGACAGAAGTTGGAACCCTTCCTCCGCAGCAGCTCCTTGAACGTGTGTCCTTTTTATTTTAAGGCAAAGGCCCCTAACCACCAGCCCATTGGGTCTTCTAGGCTAAGACAGGCTCAGTCTCCTGCTGAAGCTGTTCCAGTTTGTATAAGTAATTGAAACATCATTAGAGCATGGACTGGAACCCAGGTGCCCCCTCCCCACCCAGTCTCACATGAGTGACCTACTCTCCAGGTTATGGAATCATTCTCGCTCTCTCCACTGGCCCAATGACCATCTGTGACTGTCTTTTCTTTCTCTCTCTCTCTCTCTCTCTTGCTCACTGTTCCTCAGCATCACACTGAAGCATCACAACATAACGCATGAGCACTCAGTTCCCTAGAGACTTAAACAAAGGAGGAGTCCCATGGAATGCTCAGCCCCAAACA
This sequence comes from Emydura macquarii macquarii, assembly GCF_026122565.2. Classification (NCBI taxonomy): domain Eukaryota; kingdom Metazoa; phylum Chordata; order Testudines; family Chelidae; genus Emydura; species Emydura macquarii. Next base: position 3,838,236 of record NW_027133607.1, on the reverse strand, counting down.
TGAAACTCCAGGATGGGGCTTCACTGGCACAAAGTAACTTGATTAATTAAGTGTTTGAAGGATCCAGGCCTTAAGGTCTCCATCCTGCAAGGTACTGAAACACCCTCTAAACCCAGCTTTGACGCCTTACACAGAAAAAAGGCATGTGGCAGTCATGCTTATTTTACAACAGCAAATTGTTGCAGCAGAACATTGTGGGCCCAATCCTAACTTCAGAGGGTGTGGAGGGTGCAGGATCGGACCTTATCTCTGCATCTAAAATCCCACAACACTCTTAAATTATTAGCCAAAAAAAAAAAACCCCAAACATAAAATGACACGGTAGTATATTTATGATGAGGATACTGAAAAACAGCAGGGGGGGCCGAGTCCCAGGCCACCACACACTTAACATTAGATAGTGAATAATTATTAATTAATCTGCCAACAGACTAATAATGGGCCTTCAGTTCTGGCAAAGAACTCCACTACCAAATTGTTCCCTCATTACCGGTAACAGCCAATTTAGAGGTTGTGTTATTGCATCAGTTTTATTAATGTCACATTCTGAAGAAGACCGCTGCAATAAACCGTCAGAAGGCTATAAAAAAGGGTTGCTGTACTTATTAATAATGTATTTTATAGTGCAATTTGATATTCTGAGTCTAAGCTAATGTGCTTTACAATCAGAAGGGAGGGGGGGAACGAGAGCTAATCCATCATTTTTACGTATTCTCACAGTGGCTAGCTAAATAGCATCACAGTGATGCATATGGATGTAATATGTTGTTGCTTAATAACAAGATTTTTGTAACACTATTAGTTCTAATTTGTTATATTGCCTTATAATAAGATTTATAGGTTCCTTAAGCAGGAGGCTACATCCCAGTTCCTTCTGCGATTTTCTTTCTTCACTTTAATAAACGTGCTGCATTGGTTTCGAGACAGACGATAGGGGAAAGAAAGTTGTAGGAGTCAGACAAGGATATCAGTCCAACGGTGCATGCTCAGTGTCTGGTTGAGCATCAGCCGCTCTTCAAGCCCTCTCATTAACCGCCCTCCTGCTGAAGAAATAAACAGAGTCGAGGTTTTAAAATTATGATCTAAGAAGAAAGGCTGGTTCAGTGGCTAAGGTGCTCCTCTGTACCTTGGGAGACCTAGGCTCCTGACCCTCCTTGGCTATAGACTCCTTGGTGACTTTGGGCAAATGATTTAGGCTTAGTTCCTCCAAAGTATTGAAATACCTCAATCCCCTTGAGAATTTTGGCCCTTGTGTCTCAGTGAGGATAATAGCTCTACCCTGCCCCCAGGATAAGTATATAGACGATCATGAGGCACTCAGTCACTATGGTCCATATGAGTACTGAAGAGAGACTTTTTGCTCCAGTGCCTTATTCTGTAATATCAGGCAGCCACCTGACAAGCATCCCTTGGTGGTAGAGTTGCCGAGTGTCTGGTTTTCGACCGGAAAAGGGAACCTGGCAGCGTCCAGTCAGTTGATGCTAGAAGTCTGGTTGTGGGCAGTGACCGGCCTTGCCACCGGGGGATGGGAAAAGCAGCAGCCGCGGCTGGAACCTGGAGGAGCAGCTCCGCTTAGCAGCAGCAGCTGCTCTTCTGCCTCCCACCCCAGCCTGATGGAGAGAACCGGCTGGATTCCCTCCCAACCCCAAATAGGGTTTAGCTGATCGCCGTATTTGAGGTCGGGAAGGAATTTTTCCCCAGGGAAGATGGGCAAAGGCTCTGGGGGTTTTCACCTTCCAGTGTAGCATGAGACACGGCTCACTTGCTGGTGGATTCTCTGTACCTTAGAGTCTTTAAACCATGATTTGAGGATCTTAATAACTCAGTCATAGGTCAGGGGTCTATTACAGGACTGGGTGGGTGAGGTTCTGTGGCCTGCGTCGTGCAGGAGGTTAGACTTCGATGATCATATTGGTCCCTTCTGACCTTAGAGTCTCTGTATCTATATGGTACCGCCATCATCGGGGGTGGGGAGGAATCCTGTCTGCCGCCCTGCCCTACTGTGACCCAATTTCCCCACCCCAGCCCCTTGCTCCAGGGACCAAACACTTCTATCCCTCTGTGCCCTGATTTCCCCACCCTAGCCCCTTGCTCTGGTGAGTTACCCCTGCCGTGCCCGACTGTGCCCCGATTGGGTAGGCAGGGAGCTTCGCATCAGCTCCTCCCAGCCCAGTTCAGTAAACAGCAGGTGAGTCCCGGGGGATGGGGCTGTGAGGGACGGGGGGAGGTGAAGAGTGAGCGATGGGAGGGTACAGGTGGGGCAGGGGGCAGAGCTTCGGGGGAAGAGGCGGGGCAGGAGGTGGGGCCTCAGGAAAGGGGCGGGGCTAGTGTGTTTGGTTTTCAGTGATTAGAAAGTTGGTAGCCTTACGTGGTGGGCAAAGGTTACTCTGCAACACCCTGCTCTTGTTTTCCCCTCTTCGGGACCCTTTAAAGGCTCACAGTTCAAAGGGGTTCAAACAATCCCCATCAGGGATCCAATTTGTTTTGTCCTCTGATGCATACGAGCCCCTCGGTCCAAAGCAAGTCAGTAGCTCTCTCCTGATTAACGCAAACACACACAGTCTTCACACTGCTTGGTCAGTGTCTTTCGCAGGCCTCCCTGCCTGGAAAGTTTTCTCCCACTCTCTCCTGCTTCTTCAGCTTTTCCCTGCTGATTTAGGACCTTACAGGCCCCTGCTTGCTGTCTGCAGTGTCTACAGACCTAGCTGAAATTCTCCAGGCTCCCTCCGTTAGCGCAGCCACCGTCTGCACTTTATGGGGAATTGCCTAATTCCCCTCAGGATGGGACTCATTCAGGATGGGGCTCATTCTGGAATCAGGTTGTCTCAGCCCCAGGCTCTGCAGCCCATGGGGCAAGATACCCTGTCAGATGAAATTCACCCCTGTGCAGAAAGCCAGCACAGGCCTCTGTGCCGCGAAGGGCCTGCAGGGTTGCCTCATGCCTCGAGACCTTGAATAGAACGTAGGCCTTGTTTTGTCTGCTGCACAGGGGCTAATTCAATCCTGTGCGGTTCAGACCTGCCTCAGAACCTTGTTTCCTTTTAGGCTCTGACTACACTAAAAACTGATTACAACACCTCTGTGGATACGACACAGTTAACAGTCGTAATGTGGATGATACCTGAACTGCCTCAGAGGAAGGCGGGTTCTTGCGGTTAAGGCACTGGGCTGGGACTCAGCTCTGGATTAAATCCCTGACTTTGCCACAAAATTCCTGGGTGACCTTGAAAGAGTCATGTCATCTCTTTGGGCGTGATCCATAGCCCACTGATGGCAAAGGGAATCTGTCCAGTTAGTTCAGAATGCTTTGGATCAGGCCCCTGTACTTCAGTAGTGTCCAAAGGTTGCTAATGTCTATGGCTGTCTGGTGGCCTATGTTAAATGAGCTAGGTGGTCTTGGTCCAGTTCCTATGGCAGAGGTATCCACATAATAAAAAATCACCATCACATCAGGCATTTTGTCAGCTGAGACCCAGAATCGAATGGTCCATCTGCCATTCAACTGCCATCGGATCCTCAAAGATGTTCCTTTCAGCTCTGCCCATTCTTCTTCTTATTTATTTTGTATTACACCATTACCTAGGGAACTTGACCAAGTTCTGGGTCCCATTGTGCCAGACACTGTACATATAAAGAGTAATATACAGTCCCTGCCCCAACGAGCTCACAGTCTAAACAGGGAAGACAGACATGGGATGGCAGATAGGATATATTGTTACCATCCCCATTGTACAGACAGGAAAGTTAGGCACAGTGAGATTGTTCCTTACTCAAGCTCACAGAGTCAGACTGTGGTAGCTATGAGAACTGAATGTTCTGAGCCCCAATACAGTGCTTTAGCCACAAGGTCATCCTTCCTGTCTGCTTGCTCGCTCTCTTATCTGTCATATTTTTTGAGCTCCCACTAATGTAGGACCTGGGCACTCAGCACAATCATTACGATTTGCATGGACTTATCCATAGTGGACTCCGCTCTTTACCTCTGCTCTCCCTGTTCCATGGAGAAGGGGACATTTGTTTCCAGCACCGTCAACCTAGCCTCTTTGCCCAGCCCTAAAATCCATTTCAACACCAGTGAAGCAAAGATCTGTGTGACATCTCAAAGGATGATAGCTCGTGGAGGACTGCCACCCTGGCCATGAGCTAGGCGTGGAGAAAGTGACTGGATGGTGAGTTAGTGTGTATGTAACTGCCTCTTTCATGCTAAAATTTTGCAACGGATTGGGAGGGGTGAAGCGGCGACAAGAAGGGGTCACGCTTTAAAGCCCATTGAGTGGATAAGAGTGGATTAGTGGTTAAATTGTTGACACCAGCCAAAGGTTCCATTTTCCCATCACTGCCTCACACGGCAATTGCTCCTGTGTGCCATGCAAATGGCAGGCTTTTACCTCTAGCTGCAGCCATTAATTTAAAACAAAGGACAGCTCTTCGGTTCCTATGTAGTGTAACATATTGTTTGTGTCTAATAGCTCTGATTATGGTCATTTCTCTGTGGTGATGGACAGCTCTTTCCCCGTTCCAGCTAGCCTGTGGCCCTGGAAGACGTCCTAGTTTCAGCACAAAGGTTTATAGCTGTGGTTTATGGCTATTGTTAATGGTTTATAAGCTGCACTGGTTTCCTAGAGATATGTTTAAATACATTGAATTCTAATAGGAGACAGCTGGAACATCACCCCACAATAAGAGACGCTTGGTATTTAAGCCAGGGGCCAGGTTCTCAGCTGGTGTAAACTGATGTAGTTCTGTTGACTTCAAAGATCTTACCCCAGGAATTTTTCTCTAGTGCTAATGAACATTCCCGTTACGGGTGTGTCCGTGGTGGAATGACCAGAACAGGGAATACGAGTGGACAGTACCTGTAGGAATCCCCCTGTCTTTGCAGCATGTAATTTGCCAGCATCCTTCAATCCCACTCACATCCTTGCAATTTGTTTCATCTCCATTCCCAGAAGGGCGTTTGGGGCTCTGCTTTATTCTCTGGCTACAGTTCTGTTTAGCTTCACTCTAGCCTTAGCTCAGAATGACCTGGTTTTAGTCTCATGAATCTTTTGTTCACTAACTCCGCACCATAACGATGAAGGAGTCCATCAGGAGCTTTCCTGTTAAAGAAACAAGAGCCCAATCCTGTTCCTCTTGAAGGGCCAGACTCCCTCTCAATAAGATCCACTTGGTCCAGGAGACCAGTGGAGACGTTAGGGAGGTGCCTACTTGCATCTGTTCCAGCTCTGATCACAACCTTAATGCATCTTAGAGCAGCCTCAAGGCTGATTTATGTTATGTTAGCTGGCAAGGATCCCTAACTTGCTACCTGACAATTGGTGACATGCAACTGCATTCTCCCCTACCCCTGGCATGTCCTGACCCTCCCCGGAGAAATCTCTTTCCCCTGGCATGCCTCTTATCCTGAGTTTGGTGGGGAATACAGTTGGCACAGATGCCAGTTTTACACTAGCTGAGAGCACACTTAGGGGAATTTTCAGTTTGGCAGTGAGGGCCAGATCCTGATCCATGCCACTGAATAGCACAAAGGGGCTGGAATAAGGAGAGACAGAAATGGCTCAGAATCTTGATTTAAGAGGGAACAGGATCAAAGCCAAGATTTCAGTGAATCGGGCCCAGTGTTAGTTGTTAGAGGCAAATCCCTCCACTTCTCAAGAATATAGCTGTTGTCTAACAGAAACAGCTAATAAACATAAAAAGCCACGCAAAGGGAAACATTCCATTATTCATATGACAGGTAAACTGCATAAAGACTTGTTAGCAAGTTATCGTTCTGGGCTAGACACTTGCTCTTGTAATCTTCAAAAAGTCTAATAAATTATCAGACAGCGATTTTTCAATATTTCTATTAGCTGGCACCTGCCAGTTTCCCCAGTGTTGCACTCTGCATAATTTACACTGCATCTGAATTGTTTGGCAATGTACCTTCTCAGAGAGGCCAGTGACAATAAATTAGTGCACTACAGTGATTTAGATTTTTATTTGTCTATAATCTTCCTCCCTGCCCAGCCGGTTGTCAACAAATTCAATTTTTGTCAAGGCTCTGATGTCTATTTTCTTGTAAATTCTGTGTCTTACTAAAGTGCTCTGTTGTTCCATTCTATGGTGTGATGTAATAATAATACCTTCCACTGAATATATCATCTCTCATCTGAGACGCGCAAAGCACTTGGCAAACTTTAGTTAAACCTTGCAGTTCTCTTGTGAGATAATCTGCTGCTATTATAATTTAGAGGCAGATTTTTATGTCACTTTGGCCTTTTTCCTGCAAAGACATATGCACATGTTTAGCTCTGTGTATTTGAGAACTCAGTGGTGCTACTTAGTATTGAATGTGTATTTAAGGCTTCACTGTATCAGGACCTTAGAGAGGAAGGATGCGTTTGTGGGAGAGGTATGGCACTGGCACACAAGAAATCTAGGTCAGTTGCTAGCTCTGCCACAGACTTCCTGTGTCACCAAGGGCATATCACTTAATCTCTCTGTGCCTCGGTTTTCCATTTCTAAACGGGGGATAATGACACCCCTTGTCTCTTTAGAATGTAAGCCCTCTGTTTGTACAGCACCTAACATAATAGGTTCCTGATCAGCTGTGACCACTAGGCACTATTGTAATATAAATAATACTATCTTATTCTGAACAATTCCACTGGCTCCGACTTTCTCCTGTGTAAAGGAGATAAGAATCTGCTCCGAGATTGTGAACTCTTCAGGAAGGGCCTATTTCCACGAGTAATGCTCATTTAACTCAGCAGGGCCTGGACCTCCTGAACCAAGATGTGCTGAGTGCCCTCCGTGTCCATTACAGTCAGTGTGAGTTGAGGGCGCTCGGCACTCCTGGGAAGCATTCAGGCCGACATTCACAAAGGGGCTCAGGTGGGGCAAAGCCTAACTTTCAGGTGCCTAGCCACTCAGTGGAATCCTCAAACCTCGGGTCAGGCAATGAATGGGAAGAGATAGGGACCTAAGAAAGGGATCCATAAAGGCCAGCACGCTAGGCCGGGAGCTGCCTATGCTAGCCAGTAGCCGATGCTGAGGAGAGGGGTGTATGCTAAGCCAGCCCTCTCAGGGAATTAGGCACCTAAATCTGGGCTGCAGGGAGGCACCTATCTTTGCTGAGGATCCACAGCCAGGATCCCCTTTCCTGGAGTCAGGCGCCTAAGCCCTTTCTTGCAAGACTGATGGCTGTGAATGCCTAATCCCACACAGATGGCTGGGTGGGAAAGGCTTCCCTTATAACCTTTAGCCTCGTGATTAGGGTGCTCACCTGGTTCAATTCCCCCCTCAGCCTGAAGGGGAGTGAGCTTGGGTTTCCCACTTCTCAGGTGAGTGCCCTAGATAGAGTCATTCTGTCTGTGGCCCAGTGCATATTTAATTATTTAACCAGAGTGGAACAGCTTCCACAGGAGAGACTGAGAGAGCCCTACATCAGCGTGGCTCATAGTCCAGTGGTTGAGGCACTAGCCATCAACCCGGATTCTTGCCTCCCGGTAGGCGCAACCGGTCCACTGTCCTCCCCAGCCAGCCTCAACTGCTGGGCTTTCCCACTCTTAAAGCTCAGCACCCAGTGCTGGTGTAGTGGAGAGCAGCTGCTTGAACAGGGCTCACTGACCCCAGGCCTCCTGGCCCTTAAAGAGGCAGGCTGCCCTATTACACACTTCCTCTGCATTGTCTCCCCCACCCTGACCTCCAGTCGCCCACCACTTCTTATCATCCCCTCTTAATCTCCTTCCCCAGGCTCCTCAGCCAACGTCAGGGTCCCCGCTCCCTGGCTCCTCGCCTCAGCTTCTGCTCAGCCCAGCCCTTCAGCTTCTTGTCGCATCTGTCTCCTCTCCCCACCTCCTTCCCTTGCCTCTTGGTTCTCAGTCCAGGAATGCCCCAGCTCCTCATCCAGTCTCAGTTCCTCCCTCTATCGACTGGCTCCCAATTCCCCTCACCTCTGTTTCCCTCTCCGGATCCCAATCGCAGGCCCTTTGCCCATCCAGTTCCAGTTTCCTACCCAAACACTTGGTCCTAGTCTCCTTACCCAGACACTCCCAATTTCACAGAGGGTCCCATTCTCTGCCTTAGCCCCCAGGCCCAGTTGCAGTTTCCCTCCCTACCACCAGTCCCAGTTTCTGCCCCTCCAGCAGGCTTCTTGTCCCAACCTAATACCTCTGCCACCCCACCACGTCCCTCTTTTTCTCCCTCTGAATTCAAATCAAGCAGCATCTTTCTCCACAGTGCCTGGGCCCAGCAGGGGCTCTCCGAGGGCAAAGGAGAGACAGTTTCCCTGTTCAAATGCCCAGCCCTGGATCTGGCACAAACCACAGCAACCCAGAGCTGCAAATGCATGTAAGGTCCTGCTTAACCTTGGGTTGGAGCATGCTCAGTGCAGATGGAATCTTTGGGGAATTTATCTGTTAAAATCTAAAAAATCTCTACTGAGCATGTGGGCACTGAGATTTTTCAAAGGCTGATAACTTGGTCAAGTTTGGGCAGATTTCCATGGAGCTGGTGAAAGACACATCCCTGACACAAAGGCCACTCCTTTGCCAAATTTCAAGTTCTTAATCCAAAGCATGGGGGCACTAGAACTTTTCAAAGAAAATGGTACCAGAATTTTTTAACATGAATAAAACAATATATTTTTTCTCTAGCCTCATTCTTAGAAATGCTGAACTATTGCAGCTGAAATTTTCCATAACAATTTAGCCTGAGGCAGTTTTTTGGCATGAAACATTTCAGCCTGAATGATTGAAGTTTGCCAAAATTATGAGCAACTAAAAACAGGGTCTTATAATGGGAAATGTTGGGCAACCTTAAAAAATTGATGCTACTAGCACTGCCCATAATAATGATGATAATTGATTATGAGGCACAGTCCATTAAGTGAATAAATATATCCAATTTTAGAGTGAAGTAAACTTACCACAACAGGTTGCACTTTAGATTTATTGATATATCTTTGAATGAATTAAGCCAAATCTCAGTCCCACTGAATAAATATCCTTTCAACTGAGTCCTCAATGGATAAGCAAATTATCTGGATGTTTCAGCTAATTAATCAACAGTGATAGCACTATCAATATTGATATGTTAAACTGCCATCATTAGGTTTCAGAGTTATTAGATTTTGTGACTAATTTTATATATTCATTGATATGAGAAGACTCTTTCAGAGGATTTGGAACCATCTTGCTGTGCAATAGCTACCTGATGCAGTCATGTGGTCTTTATTTCATTACTCTTGTCTTCCTTCCCCATTCCCTCCTTGTGCTTGTTGTGTCTTGTTTCACATTTGATTCACTCTTGTAATAGGTATCAGTGCAGGAGGGACAGGAAAAGGCAAAATGAGGGGAAAATAGCTCCATGGAAAAAGGTCTTTGTCTCTGTATGTATTTGTTCAGTGATCCGTACAATGGGACCCAAGTTCTGACTGTGGCCTTTGTACAATAACACAGTTCAAATAATAACAACATAAGAACAGCCATACTGGCTTAGACTAATGGTTCATCTAGCCCAGTATCCTGCCTCTGACAATGGCCAGGGTCAGAGGGAATGAATAGAATAGGGTAATTTCATCCAGTCCCAGTTTTTGGCAGTTGGAGGTTAAGGGACACCCAGAGCGTGGGATTGCATTCCTGGCCATCTTGGCTAATAGCCATTGATGGACCTATCCTCTGTGAACTTATCTTATTCTTTTTTTAACTCAGTTATAATTTTGGCCTTCACAACAACCCATGACAACATTTTCTACACATTGACCATGCATTGGGAAGAAGTACTTCCTTATGTTTGTTTTAAACCTGCTGCCTATTCATTTCATTGGTGACCCCTATGCTACGGGAAGGGGTAAATAACATTTTCTTATTCACTTTCAACACATCATTCATGATTTTATACACCTTTATCATCTCTTCCCTTAGTCATCTCTTTTCTAAACTGAACAGTCCCAGTCTTTTTAATCTTTCCTCATACGGAAGATGTTCCATACCCCTAATCTTTTTCTGCACCTTCTCTGCACATTTTCCAATTCTAATATATCTTTTTTTAGATTAGGCAACCAGAATTGCAGTATTCAAGGAGTGGGCATACCATGGATTTATATAGTAGCATTATTGTATTTTCTGTTTTATTATCTGTCCCTTTCCTAATGGTTCCTAACATTCTTCTTTAACTGCCACTGGACTGTGAGCAGGGGAACTATCTATGGTGACTCCAAGATCTCTATCTTGAGTGGTAACATCTAATTTAGACCCCATCATTTTATATGTATAAATAGGATTATGTTTTCCAATGTGCATTGCTTTGCATTTATCAACTTTGAATTTCATCTGCCATTTTGTGAACCAGTCACCCAGTTTAATGAGATTCCTTTGTAAATCATCATGGTCAGTTTTGAACTTAACTATCTTGAGTAATTTTGTATTGTCTGCAGATATTGACATCTCACTTGTTACCCCCTTTTCTAGATCATTTATGAATATGTTGAACAGCACAGGTATCAGTACAGATCCTTGGTGATCCCACTATTTACCTCTTTCCATTGTGAAAACTGACCATTTATTCCTACTCTTTAGTTCCTATCTTTTTAACCAGTTAATGATCAATGAGATGACCTTCTCTCTTATCTGAAGACTGCTTAGTTTGCTTAAGAGTCTTTGTCATAAGAACATAAGAATATAAGAGTAGCCATACTGCGTCAAACCAATGGTCCATATAGCCCAGTATTCTGTCTTCCAACAGTGGCCAGTGCCAGCTGCTTCAAAGGGAATGACTAAAACAAGCAATCATCAAGTGATCCATCCCGTTGGCCATTCCCAGCCTCTGGCAAACAGCAATCCCTGCCTGTCCTGGTTAATAGCCGTTGATGGACCTGTCCTCCATGAATTTATCTAGCTCTTTTTTTAATCCCATTATAGTCTTGGCCTTTACAACGTAAGCTTTATGTCAAAGGCTTTTTGAAAGTCCAAGCACACTGTATTGACTCAATAACCCTTGCCCACATGCTTGTTGACGGACTCAGAGAATTCTAATACATTGGTGAGGTAAGTTTTCCCTTTACAAAAGCCATATTGATTCTTCCCCAACATATTGTGTTTATCTATGTGTCTGATAATTTTGTTTTTTAGTAATAATTCATAATGATTAAGTGTTTGGATCCTGATTTCCAGGTTAAACTAACCTATAGCAATGCTTGTAGATCACAAATTTCATCCATAGATCTTAAAGCACTTTACACAGGATGGTTTGTATCGTTGTTCCCACATTACAGATGGGGAAACTGAGACACAGAGTGATGAAGTGACTTGCACAAGGTCACAGAGCAAGTCATTGGCAGACACAGAAATCAGATCTCCTGACTTCCAGGCCCATACCCTATCCTTTGGACCATGCATTTTCTGAAATTTCACATAGAACTAGCAAAAGAATTATATGTTCATTTCAGTGTGTAACAAACCCTTGGGTATTGGTTTAATGTCTGATGTGCTTTCTGTTGGGGGACTGCATCCTGTCTTTGCAGGGTGATGAACTAGATAATCTAATAGCTCTTTTCCATCTCTGACTGCTAAACCTCCTTGAGTCTATAATCTTCTCCTCCAAGGTTATCTCCCTACACTCAAATATTCCAGATGTTTCCTGCATATCTATCTGATCTAAAACATCTTGGGACAAACCCATCTCCTGAATTCAAGTGATTAGGTGAGCATCTCAGTGTTTTTATTCCGTGCTTTACACATTACAGAGTCTTAAAAAATGTAACCATAGAGGACCAAATCCTCAGATGGTGTAATTCAATGCAGCTCCATTGGTGTCAATGGTAGAGCTTTGTCATGTGACTTCAGTGGGCCCAAGATTTCACACAATATAAATTCAAGCATCTCAACGCTCTAGCTAATGGGTCTCAAATTTAATGATACATTACTTTCCTGATCAATTTTACTTTTTCTCAATAGCCAGAATAAGTACAGGATATTGGACATGATCCATTATTTCATGTGCACACCTGCATATGGACTGAAGATCAGGCCTGTTAGGGGTAGGTGTTTAAAGCAGCAACATCAAACCAATGGCTCTCATCACATGTAGCTCTTTGGGGCCCTGCATGACATTTCTAGAAGTTTGATTAGAGCTCTTTGTGCTCTGCTAGATACAAACAAAGCAGCACATTGAGCAAATGGACTGGAGAAGGGCCCCACTCATGAGATAGGAGATGGGGTGGTAGGATGAACGTAGGAGAGTCAGGGTTAAATTGATTCAGAGCAAGCCACGGTGTACCCAAACGGCATCTGGAATTGCCCTTTGGTTTTCGTGGCAGATTATTGCATCAGTATGTGACCAGGATAAGTTGTGACAATGCAACATTGCGAGGCAAATGTTGCAGTGCATTGTCAGGACATCCCCCCAGGAATCTTTTATGGCTCTGTGCAATTCGAGGGTTTCCAGCTCTCAAGATTATATCACAAGTCTCATGATATTTGTGATGAAGTCCTGGCCCCACTGAAGTCAATGGCAAGATTTCCATTGACTTAGCAAATCCAGGATTTCACTTTTGGTGTTTTTCTTAAAATTCCATCTCCTGAATTTAGGTGATTAGGTGAACAGCTCTGCTTTCATTTAAAAAAAGAATAAGTTTCTAGCCCTCAGGGTTGCAGAGAAAAGCATGAAAACACAAACCCCAAGGGCTCATAAAGAATAAATAAAAAGAACCCAACATTTACTATTTTTAAGAAATCTCACGAGTTTGTAGCCAGTCACATGATTTTTGGGGCATAACCCAGGATTTCTGAATGCTTGCAGTCGGCAATGCTAAATTTCCTTCTTTGCTTATAGAACGGCTCTCTCACAGGCAAATATTTCTGGTCTAAAGGGAAGATTTCATTGTAGGTAAGGCTCCAAATTGCCCTGTGTGAAATTTAGTGTGATTTAGTGATTGGGTGGAACAGGTCATCTTTTAATTTTTGTATTGGAAAAAGGCCGATTTTGGTGGTAAAATGAAATCCTCAATCAGGGCCAAGTGTCATTTTGTCTGAAACACTAAAACCAAGGGAAGCGGCTGGATAAAAGGTTCAGATTCGGGTCTGTTGCTAATTTAATTCTCTATATTTGGTTAAAAGGCACCAAATGTTTCATTACTTTTATTAAAAACAAACACAAAACCTCCCACCCTCCTCCAGCTGATTCATTGCCAATAGTCCAGTACTCATGAACAGCATGACAGTAACAAACCAGTGTATTCCACTCAATACATTCTACCAAACACTGTGGACAGCAAAATATGCTTAGGCAATTGTACAACAAAGGCTCAGAACTTTGGCTGATGTAAATCAGCAAAGCTCCATTGATGTCAATAGAGCTACACCAATTTACACCAAATGAGGATCTTTCCCAATGAGTGTGCAGTCCAACTTCCATAAGCAACCCTACAAAAACAAACCATTATCCACACCACAACATTTGTAAGTAACTCTACAAGCCTAAACCAATGTGCCTGATGAAGAAGAACAACGTTCAGTAAAGAAAGTTTTCATTCCCACGTTTCTAAGAATTAAGCAGCCATAAGAAAAAAATATCCAAAAATGATTAAATCTACTATCCCAATTTAATCCTTTGGCTTGATTCTGATTTTACTTATTCTTGTTTAAACTGGTGTGACTCCATTGACTTCAGCAGAGTTACTTCTGATTTACACTGGTGTAAGCAAGAGCTGAATTGGGCCCTATTTAATTATATCTACTATCTAATGCTATTTATTATTTTTCGTATCCAACAGAGCTAATTTTGCATGTACTGCAACTGTTCTATCATGATGATAGAGTGAGGATAAGAAAAATATAGACATAAATTAAATAATTACAAATAAAAAATAAAATGTAAATGAATATACATCCAAATTTCATTATGCAAAAATATCTATCGGATTAAACCATATGGAGAGAACATGATAAATATGGTAAAATAATAACAACACTAAACAAAGATAATCCTGTATAATTAGGAACAGAGGAATAGAGTAATTGCCACACTAGATCAAATCAGTCATCCATCTACTCAAGTATCCTATCCTCCTGACTAGCATCAGCTGTTTCAGATACGGTACAAAAATCCCGCAGTGGGCAGTTGTGGGATAACTTGCTACCAGGGAAAGTTTCTTCTGGACCTCTAATAGTTAGAGGTTGTGTAGCAAGGCACTGTGGCCTTCCTCGGAGCCTGGGCCCAAGGAAGGGCTGTGACACCCCTGCTGGGCAGATCAGGGCACTGCAGGCCAAATACCCCGGGAGCAGAGGGGCGGGGTCAGGACAGGAAGGGGAAGGATAAAAGGCCAGCCTAGCAGCTCAGTCACGGGGAAGGTGGTGCCGGAGAAGGACGTGCCTTCCCTGAGGCGGCGATCTGGGCCTGACCCAGGCCCTGCGGCTGTGTGGAGCAGACACCCCACTGACCGGAGCACCCAGGGCCTGCCAGGGCTGCCAGGCCCTAGTGACTGGGAAGGGCCACCAGGCCCTAGTAGCTGGGAAGAGCTAACAGAAGCTGCTGACTGGGAGAAACCCCCCCGAGGCCAACGCCAGGGACCTGCTGGAGCTGCCTGAGCCCTGTGGACTGGAGAATCCACTGGGACCCTGTGACTGGGCCTTGGGCTGGGATGCAGTGGAGTCGGGCGGGCCTGCATCCTCCTCCCCCCTTCCCTAGCCACCCCAGGAGTGCCTGTCTCCTCTGAACCTGCTGCCACAGCAGATACTGAGCTGAGGACTATAGACTACTTCGCCTGCTCCGCTCGCTTGAGGGCCGGGGCCTACAGACTGCGTTAATAGCTCCGCCCCGCCTGGGGGCCGGGGCTCAAGACTCGTAACCAGCTAGCTTTTTCCCTTAGAGCAAGGTGCTGTGGCTTTCCTTGGAGCCTGGGGCCGAGGAAGGACTGTGAAGGCCCTGCTGGGCCATGCTGCCAGCCTATAGGTTAGCTTAAGTCCTGAAACATGCTTGGTTATTTTTTTCCTTCACTGTTACAGCCTTGGATATTCTCGCTATCTATATAAGCATCTAATTTCTTTTTGTAAAGTACAAATGTTCAGGACAAGGGCTGCAATTGAGTTTCAAAAGTGCCAAAGCAATCGAGGGCCACAAATCTTGGTGACTTTCAATGGGTTTTGCGCTTCTAAGTCTTTGGTGCTTCTGAAAAATCCTGCTCAAGATTTTCAAAACTGGGTGCCTAAAATGGGCTCCTGAATCCTTATTAACTAAGCCCCTAAATAAGTGGCCTGATTATCAAAAGTGCTGAGTATTCAGCAACCACTTGCAGTCAGGCCTCATATTTAGGTGCCCTTAGCATGGATTTTGGAACCAACCTGTAGGCACCCAGATTTGAAAATCTTGGGCTCATTAAGATGTGTGGGACTCATCCTGCTTCCACGTTAATCAATGGGAGTTTTGCATCTGGCTTCAGTAGGAGTAGGATTGGGACCTAAATAAAATTGAGTTATTGAGTCAAATTCAGATCTGGTGCAAGTCTGAATTCAATGGCATTGAACCTGTTTACACCATGGTTTAATTTGGACCAGAGTGTTTAAGTCTCATAAATAACTAAACAGAAAATTATAAGGTCGTCCTGAGAGAAATTCTCTATATATAAAGTTATTAAAGGATCAATGAAAACTTAAAAGAAAATACAAAAGTAACTTGCAAAATATTGATTGTTCATATAAAATAGTTTCTATCATTAGGAAATGTTACCTAATTACATTAAACTGTCCATGTATTCAGACTCCAACAAATATCATCTTTAAATAAAGCTAAAATTCTCACACAATTCCTGGATAAAGATGAATTATTTTGTGTTAAAAAATGGTTTGCCTCTTCAGCCTAGCCAGTTTAGTGATACCATTTTATTTTGGATTTTATTTTCCCTGGGACTTAGATGTTACACAAAATAGGCCAAATTGCTGAGTCTGTATTAACATAATTTTGCCCTAATTTAACCAGCACAATGTTGTGCTTTACAGAAGCAAAAATCTTTTCTTTAATTATGTAACGTATGCAAAAATGGAATAGCAGTTCTAGGACACACAGCATGATCCAAAGGAAATGATAAGTCATACAATGCATTATAGAGAGCTAAATTTAGCACATCTGCTTTAACCCTAGAATCATGGGATAGTGGTTGGGGTATAGGTAAATCTACAGGTCTGCTATTGACCTACATTCAAGTAGAAGTAAGTAAAACTAACATTTCATAGAACCATAGGGCCAAATTCAGCAGCTATGTACAGTAGTAAAAGTTACAGATCAGTAGTCTGATCCTAAATTGGGGTAAATTAGTGTAGCTCCATTGGCTTTAATAAGGCTATGCCAATTTATATCACCTAAGGATTTGGCCCCACATATAAATTGGTTAGTAAAGCTGATGGAAAATAGGAATTTTCTTTCCGTGCATTCCCCAGCTAGACTTCATCTCCCATGAGGCACTGTGTCAGCTCAGCCAGAGAACAAACTGCAGGGTATCATGGGAGAGGTTGTTCAGTTAGGAACCTGGCCCATAAGGGACAATGGGGGCACCCGACAAAAAAACTCCTACACATCACTGAGGTAGCTCACGTGGGTGTAGATGTCAGCCTAACCTGAAATGAAATGTTTCATTTGGATTTTCCTGGATGTAAATTGAGAATTTTGGGCAAAATCGACATTTTCCCACAGAAAGTTTCAATTTTGCAAAAAACACATTTTTCATGAAAAAAAATTATAGAAAATTCTTGACCAACTCTATTGGTTAGGATGTAAGTGGGAAAGCAATATAACTTCCACTAATTCAGCATTCAGTAAGTGTGCAAAACAGCTGTAATTTATATGGCAGTGAAAAAGGAGCAGCATAGCAAACAAAACAGCTAACATCAGAGCATATGGAAAATATGGGAAGGGGATCTGCTTTATCCTACACTACTAGCTGCTTTTCTTATTTTGCACACCCATTGAATGACAAATCAGTGCAAGCTACACTATATTATCACTTATAGCCACTTATATCTGTTTTTGACTGCATTACGCCTGAAGAGTGACTTATACCATAGCTGATTTTAGCCCAAAGAGTTCTGAGTTCCACTTATTTACTCCATCTCTGAACTGGATCCAGATTTGAATCTAACGATTGAAAAGATAGTCCAGAATTGTTCCAGACTGTATGTTAACTAGAGTTTTGTCCAGTCTAGTTTTAATATTACCGAATGACGAGTCTTGGTCAGATAACCTTAATTCTGATCTTTCATAACTTTGAGATAATGTTTTGTATGTCATAAATAATAAGCGTGTGTGAGAATTCTGTGTTTGTGCTTGCCACGTGGACAGTCATAGAGAATGAATCCCTCTGTCCACAGATCAGCTACAGCGCATGCTGCGGCAGTGTAAACTTCCTTCATTCTGTGTCACCTGAACTGGGGGGGGACAGTTCAGGTTCTATGTCTTCACATCTCAGAAGCTACCAAGACGACTAATAGATTTTCAGGCTAGAAGTGAGTGATACTGATCTCCCGCATAATATCATAGGCCATAGAACTTCACCCAGTAAGTTCTTTATCAAGCCCACCACTTCTGTTTAAGATATAGCTTCTCTTTTAGAAAGACATCCACTTCCCAAGTATGCCAGTTAATGCCACTGTTGTCTGTGATTTTCACTGGGAACTGGACTGAGATGACCAAAGATATTTCACAAGCAGACACCAAGAAAAGTCCGTTGTTGAAAGTCAACATTGTTAGGTTACTAAAACATTTAGATGCTTTTTAATATTTTACCTATAGAAATTTAAAACTCTTCAGGCAGGGAATGACTGTCTCTCATCGCAGGTATGCACAGCACCTAGCACATTATGGTCACTATCTTGGGTTGGGCCTTTAGGTGCTATTTTACTACAATTAAATTAATAATAATGTCTGTTACAGTGTCAGGGTAACAGTGCTATATTCGACCCTCCAGAATCCACTCCGGAAGTGCCCAGTCAAGTCTCAGGTCTCCAGCCATTACTTGTCTCTGGGTAAGGACCCGTGTCCCATTCTTTTCTGACCAAGAGTTTTTAAAGCTGCCTAGCCCTTTACTCTGTCTGAAACCTCAGCAAAGAACTGAGATGAAGATCTGAATGGCCTAGTCTGATCCAGATAAAAAGCCAAAGCTCTTTTAACCTCTAAACATATCCACGGGAGGGTAGAAAGCTGAGATGGCCGCCAGATGGACTCTGACGGAACTGAGAGCTAACCTTTATTGTTTCAGAAACAAGAGATAGTCCAAGATATGGCAAACCAGAGCTTGAGCTTGGGGGGAGAGGGACGCCTCTTTGTGTGGACTAAATAGAGAATATTTTTTATTTAGCAAGTGTGAAATGCAAGTGAAACTATGTTAAATGCATACCACTACGTGTCTTAAAAGTTTGACCGTAGTGATAGGGGTGCACCTTTAGAGCTAGAGCAATAATGTGCAGTGTTTGGAACCTCAACTGCAGCAGGAAACCCCTGGTCTTTGTACTGTCCAGGCCTGCCCCAATAAATTCTGTTCTTTGAACAGGAGTCAGGATAGATTTCTCTATATTTATTAGGAGCCCAGCAAGTCAAAAGTGGACTGTATAGTGGCTACGCTGGAGAGTACCCGAGACTTGGACTGGTCTCTCAGTAGCCAATCATCTAAGTAAGGGAATACATGGCCTCCCAACCTTTGCAGGAATGCTGCTACCACAGCCATGCATTTCGTGAATACACGAAGGGTAGCTGACAGGTCAAAAGGCAGTACTGTGAATTGGTAGTGGGGTCCATTGACCATGAATCTGAGAATTTTTTAGTGGTTCTGGTGAAAATAAGTGTCTTTTAAGTTGACAGCAGCATTACCAGTCCTTGGGATCTAAGGAAGGGATAATAGATGCTAGAGTAACCAACTGGAATTTTGTTTTCTTTAGGAATTTGTTTAGCTTCCTTAGATCTAAAGTAGGCCTGAGTCCCCTCTTTGCCTTTGAAATTAGAAAGTATCGGGAATAAATCCCTTCCCTCTGTACAACATAGGAACTTCCTGTGTGGCCCCCAAGAGGAGCAGAGACTGGACCTCCTGAAGTAGCACGTTCTCATGAGAATGGTCCCTGAAGTGGGACAGGAAAGAGGGGTGAGAAAGAAGCAGAGACATAAACTGAAGGGTATATCCCAGTTGCACCGGGCTTAGGACCCCCAATCCATGGTGATGTGGGACCAAGCATCAGGAGGTGGGACAGACAACTGTCAAAAACTGGAGCAAGGAAAGATGGTACTGTGGGGAGTGGTAGATTGTTCTCGACCAACAGCTCAAAATGATTGTTTAGAGGACCCTGTCTGGATAGATGAACTGGCAGCTGTAGAAGAGGCGGGAGGAGGACGCCTCTTGTAACTTCTGGCCCTCTTTCTGGACAGATCCTAGGTCTGAGGCACAAAGGGCTGAAACTGTTGGGAATACAATGGTGTATAAAGCCCCAGAGACTTAACGGTCCCCCTTGAATCCTTACGACTATGAAGTCTCTCGTCCATCTTATCAGAAGAAAGCACGGGGCCTTCAAATGGGAGGTCTTGAATGGTTTGTTTCACCTGCAGGGAAGACTTGACATTTGCAGCCAAGATGAATGCCACATAGTAATGGCGGAAGCCATCACTCGAGCCGCAGAGTCTGCCACGTTTAGGCTCGCTTGCAGTGCTATTTTGGCAACTAATTTGCCTTCCTCCCCCATAGCAGTGAACTCCTGATTTGCCTCATCCAGAAGCTTATCTGCAAAATTCAGGATATTATCCCACAGGCTAAAATCATATTGACCCAGCAGAGCCTGCTGATTTGCGATCCTAAGCTGTAAAGCTCTCGTGGAATAAAGCTTCCTGCTCAACAGGTCTAGTTATTTTACTTCTTTTCCCTTCAGAGGTTAGATTTGGTGTCCCTGTCTCTCTTTTTCATTAGCAGCAGTAACTACCAGGGATCCTGGAGGAGGGTGGTTATAGAAGTGCTCAAATCCTTGTGAAGGGATATAATATCTTCTCTCCATCCCTTTTGTGGCAGGAGTCAGGGGAGATGGGGTCTGCCATAAAACCTTGACAGGTTCCAGGATAGCCTCATTAATAGAGAGAACTACCCTAGAGGGCCCCGCATTGGCTAAAATGTCCATGATCCTGCATGACCTTTCCTGCACTTCTTCTAGTTGGACATCCAGAGCTGCAACCACTATCCTCATGCCAGAGGGGTACCGCAGAGGGAAAAATCTCTGACAACTGTGCACGAGGAGTGCGCACACCCATAGTGGAATGGATATGTGCAATCACTCAAAGAAGAGCCCAGTTTGAACCAGTAGATGCAAGCCTCCCCAGTGGGTGGTACCTCTCTTGAGATGTTTACAACCTCAGTGATTCATTTTAGTCACCCCCCACTGTTTTTAGTTCCTGGAGGAACCGAAAGCAACCTTAACTCTGGAGTTGCATGCAATCCCGGGCACACAGTGATGCATAATCCTTCATAAACTTCATACATTGTCTCCCCCCTAAAGAGATTCCATGCAGTTGCAACAGCTGTCACAATGTCACCCATCTTACTTAAACATCTACAGTCATGTCAGCTGTCTTGAGTAACAAAGATAATTGATGTTAATGAGAGAGGCTCTTTTGAATTAGAGGGAAGAGGAAAAACAAGAACAGTCCCAGTCCCATAATTAGCCGTTAGGGTTTTTTTTTTTTTTAGCAAAACAAGAGCTTTGGAAGGAAAATAAGCCCTTCTGCTTCAGTGTATAAACCAACTTCTAATTAACCAGTGTCAGGACGAAACTTCCAACTGCAGGATTTCTCACACCCTCACCTGATATAAGGCACTGATGGAAATAGGATGGTGAATTCAGTGTGACAATTGTTCAGTCAGACACTAGCATCTCTCTTCTCCCTCTCCCTGCTCTTAGCTCTTTCTCATTCATCCCTTCCCCCTTTATTATCTCTCGATTGCTCCTGTAGCTCTCCATGTGTGCATGCAAATGCTAATTGTCATCTATAGAGGGCAGCAATTTTCTGAATCAATTGCAGATGACGGTTTAAATGCCTGGTCTCTTCGACATTCTGATGGGCAGCAGCACTTTATTGCAACAAATAGGTGGCAAGCTGTACATCCTTGTTATTGGCATGTACAAAAAGTCCACTCACATTTGGGGACAGAGGCTTTTGATGCTTTTCCATCAGCTTTTGGATTGACAACAGAGTCGCAGCTCGGCGTGGCAGTGATGGTTGGGGAGAGGTGTTTGGATTCCTTTATTCTGGCATTATCTGCTGGCTCAGAAATACTAAAAAAAACCTAAGTTGTACTCCCTGCCTGTAGTTGTTGCTTGCTCTTAACATATGTTCGGCTCTTATCATTTCATAGCAGCTGGCAAGTACAGCAGAACCACCAGGCGGCCCACTGTGGTCGGTAATCAGTTAAGTACAGATGCCCAAATAGATGTATCTTCCATTACACCTTAAATAAAGATATTTTATGCTGAGTTAACAGAGGAGTGAGCACATTTGCCCAAATACAGATGGCACTGCCTGATAGCAGTGCATTATAGGGGTCATTAAACAGGAAAGTTCAATAACATAGCACCGAAAGATGGTCTTCCACGGAAAAAGAGCTGAGATCAGTGGTATAAAGTCTGTCTTTGCATTTAATTTTTTTGCTTCCCTCTGAATAGCTCTGCAGGCTATGAGTTCTAATGGAGCATACGGGGAAACACAGCTTCTCCTGTAAGGACCTTCTTACACCTGTCAGGGAAAATGTAGACAAGGAAGATCTATTGACTTGAGCAACTTAGAATGCGGAACAAGTGTTTTCATGCAAAGGCAGGCAGGAGAGGATGGCTGGGGACTAACAGCCTGATTCAAAGCCCCTTCAAATCGGTGGAAAGACTCCTGTTGACTTCAAGGGACTTTGGATCAGGTTCAAGAGTTTCCTATAGCTTCACCTTATGCTCTCAGAAGGAGGAAGGAGCTGAGCATTAAGTAAGTGCTGATGCTAAAATGAGACTTTGGGGTATGTCTACACTGCCAAAAAAAGACCCACGGCAGCAAGTCGCTCCTGGGGCTCATGCTATGGGGTTAAAAATAGCCATGGAGATATTCCCACTTGGGCTGGAGCCCCGGCTCTGACACCCAGTGAGGGGGGTAGGTCTCAGAGCCCAGAACCCAGCCCAAGTCTAAAGCTCCCTAAAGCATAGGCCCCCATGAGCCTAAGTCTGTTGATCTGAGGTCTGAGACTTGCTGTCTTTGGTCTTGGTTTTGTAGCATGGGCATCAATGGCAGATTTAACAGTCATCAACTGATCCGGGCCTCCTCATCTTCTCTCATCAGTCCATGTCAGAGGACCAAAAAGATGGGTCCCGGTGCAGGTGTGTGTTGTGGGTCCCCACATGCCATCCCCTGCCCCACATTTGTTGTGCATTTTGTGTCCTGCCTAGTTGCCTAGGTTGCCGTAGCAACAGAGCCTAGCATGTTGCCATAGCAACAGAGTTAGACTATTAGGGGATAGTTCAGCCAGTTCTGACTGGTTTCACTTGTAGTTCAATAAAGACTTCCCATGGGTTTATATCTCTCTGGGTTCTGTGCTGATTTCTCTCTGGATTTAACATAACAACATTCAAATAAACCCTCACTTCCCTCAGCTCCTCCACCCTCATCCCTGCTTCTGCACCCCCTCTCTGCTCTCCTATCCCCCTTTCCCCACCATCTGCAGGCCGGGCACCCTGCCCCAGTGCTGCTGTGAGAACCATCACCACTGCTCCCGCCAAAGCTAGGACTGCTGTGGTGGGAGCCAGGGCCATGGCCCCACTCTTGCTGCTGCTCCCAGAGATAGAGTCAGGGCTTCTAGGAGAGCAGAACGCCGGTTCCTGCTGCCCGCATTTAAATTTGCCCAGGCAACAGGAGGGAAGAAGGGCCCTTTGATCAAAATGGAGGCTCCACCATTGCCCATCCCACTCATCAGAATTCATGGCAAAGCCACTGTTTTGGAGGACCCCAGCTTGGGCAAATTCAAATGTGGGTTGTGAGGACCAGCACATTGCTCTTTCTAGAGGTTCCAGCAGGCTGTAAAGAATAGCAGCAGCCTGCACTGGGCATATATCGTGCAACCAAGTGGCCGTGAATCTGCAGGGGCCCTCCAAGTCCATGGGCCCCTGAGCAGCTGCATCAGATATTCCCCTACTGACGCCATCTGCCCAACCCACTCGGTTCTGGGTCCCCCCCCCCACCCAAGTAACTGAGTCAGTCACCATGGCATGGGACCCCCTCGCTGCCTCAGGGCTGATGCAATTACATGGGTTGCATGTGTCTAACACGGCCCTTGGCCATCAGTCCATGGCCATCAGCCTCCATTTTAAGAGAGATCCCAGGGGACCCACATCCACCTGTCCTTCAATGCCTTTGCCAAATCCCACAGCATTTGAGCATGCCCAGCAGCAGCTGGTAGTAATAGAAGTTTCTCACCCCATCCTGCAGGGGTCACAGCCACTGGGCATGCTCCTTTGCTGAAGAGGCTGCTGTTGGAAAATGTAGCTTGTTTCCACAGCCTCCATAGCCTCCTCTTGCTGTGGAACATTGAGAGGTATGTGTTTGCCTCCTCTGGCCTCTTCCCAGACCCACAGCATTCTCCCCCCACCAGCCCCTCTCTAGCTCTGCCAATCTCTGCTAGATTCTGCACAGAAAAATCAATGTATTTTTAGGATTACCCACACAACTGAAGGACAAATGAAACATCACAAAATATACTTTATTTATGCCTCTACTTCCAACTTAGTTATTCTCATACTGGAAGATATCTGAAAATGAAAACCATAAATACAGATACACAAGTCTGGTTTTAGAAAACAAAAGAGAAAAGAGGTTTTGTTATTCTAGACTGCCTCCAAAGATCCTAAGCAGCAGAAGCTATCGTTTTGTAAACTTCCTGATCAATTCTTGCAGCCTGAGGTAGAAAGCCAAGAACTGTCTCTCAATTCAGCGAGCACGAATCTGTCATTGTGTCAGGGTTTGAGTCGGGAAAACAATTGGTACAGTGCCACTGAAGTTGCACCTGTTGTATATGATATTTCCACCGAAATTTTACTTGAAACCAGTACAGCTAAAGACCTTGTAGATGAGCTACAAATCGACAAAGCCAAAGATACCACAGATGATCTTAAAAACCAAAAAAACCCCAAAGACTATAGACAAACTTGAAAGGAGCAAAACCCCATGGGCCCTATAGATGAGCAGGTCAACATGAAACAGGTCAAAGCAGTCTTCCTGCTGACATAGGTTTGATGGTCCCATCTCATAAAAATAACGTTCAAGATCTAGTTTAAACTTTGATTACCTGAGCAATTACGTATGTTTGTACAGACTGGTCTTTGCTAGGCCACTGAAAGTGACATGCCAAATGGACAGGTTCTTTTTTTCCTACAAACTGCCATGTTTCATCTTCATTTTATAGAATGAAAAACGCATGACGCTTTGCATGTCAAGTGGTTAGCATGCTTATATCTTTCAGATTGTGCATGCTGTCTCTTTTGCTGGCTGTTCGGGGAAGCAGAAACTTGAAAAGCAGCATCGTTAACAGTCATTGGAAGAATGTGCTAAAGTCAATGTCTGTTTATGGAAGGAGCAAACAACATAGTTCGCCAAGGGTCAGAGTATCAATGCAGGTTTTGATAAACAAGCATCTGAAAATATTAGGAAATGGCAAGATGTACTAAAAATATTACTTGACAGTCAAAACTTAAGCGAGTTGACATTTCCTCTTCCATGGTCACCGTAAAGTGCTGGAAAGCAACAATTGTGGTACATACTTGAGCATCAGTAAGCTACTTGCCAGACATAATACAACTTTTACCCAACATATCAGTGTCACCAAGAGAATCAAATACTTGAGCTAGACAATTACTGAGGCATTTATAAGTCTTTTAGCATCACAAATCAGGAGGTGCATACTTAATGCAAGTAAAAATGAGAGAATAACTTTCAAGCAAGGGAGACAAAGTGCATAAGCCATACATCCATGGCCCAGCATCTCAAAATAACCTGCTAATGAAAAATCCAGTGAAGATCTGAAGATTTTCTTCGCAACTTTGCAGGAGATATATAAATATTTTGCAGACTCTGTCAATGGGAAAAACCAGGACTTAAATTCTCATTGAGTATTTTCTGGAGCCTCAGGACTTGGAGCTTCAGCCTCATGGGAGGAGCCAATGGGAGATTCCACAGGTTTGAAAATATTTACCAGAGTTCTACTCTGCACAGCTCCAGCTGAATTTAAGCTCTGAGAAAAACTAATGATTAGGTCTAAAAATAATCTTTAGCTCCAAACTCTTGCTCGAGAGAGTACAGTTTTGCAAAGGGAAGAGGAACCTGATGATGCATTTCAGGCCCCTGAAGAACTTGACAGGAAGATGCAGCAGATGAAATTGAACAGGCTTCTGAAGAATGAAGGAGACCTTTCCATCTAAAGGCAGTCTGCAAGACTAGACGGGCAGCTCGAATGAAAGCCACTAAGGCAATGATAGTAAATTTTCAGAGTATAATTGAATGTCTAGAAGATGAAACTGTCACTGAACACAGGAATAGTGAGGACATACGTCAAGCAAAAAGCAACCTGTCTGTGATGGCTTGGATGTTCTTCGTCAGTCTATTATGGTGGCATAGGATCATAGTTTTCATGGCTACGGCTTCTGGAATCCTTCAGTCAAAGAAAATTGACCTGTTCCAAGTCCTCTGGGCATTTGAGAACACAGTGAATGAGCTCAACAAACTCAGATCTGAAGAAAAGTATGAGGACGTTATAAAAGAATCTCAGAACAGGTGAGAAGTAAGGGGTTTTGAAAATGCAAACTCTCCAAGCCATGGGAAGAGAAATCCATGCTGCATGGATGATAAATTTGCACCCAATTCCATATTAGAAGCAAAGGGTAAGTATCAAAGGAAATATTTTGAGGTCTTAGACAATATGATCAGGGAACTAAAATCTCAGTATGAGGGATTTCAAGAAGTAGCTTCTCTATTTCTTCCATCTCAGGTGACTTCAAAATATAACTTCAGAAGAGTCAAAGGAGAATGTTCTGTTACTTATGGGAAAATTCTCTTATTTTTTCTTAAGACTTCATTCATGAGATTATCTCTGTCAAGATGTATTCTTTTACAAAGGACACAGATGTGTTCATTTTGTCACTTGGACTCCAGAGTTATTTGAATTTCAGAGTGCTAAATTCTCATGATAACGTTTTACCAGAAATGGAAACTTTCTCACTTTTCTAATTGGAGTGGCTAGTGCTGAACATGCAATGAACACATTAAGATGTGTGAAAAACTCCATGCATTCAACTCTATCACAGACAGCTGAATGACCTTGCTCTCCTTGAAACTGAGGAAAACAAGACAGCAAGGTGGGAGCTAGACAGCATCACAAAACAACTGTTCAATGAAAAGTGTCGCTGTGGTGCAAGGTTCCAATAACTGAAAATAAACAAGCCACCACAATTTGGGTGAGAGTCCACTTTGGTTTAGGCCTATGATTTTTTAAAAGTTTTTCTATCTTTAAGAAAGCTTTGGTTCTTCAAAGCGGGTTGGAATCCAATCTCTAGAAGTTCATTTTTCTTTGGCCTCCATCGACGTCACCCTTATTTAGAGTCGAGTGCCCCTCCACTTCCAAAGAAGTCAATGAACGCTGCATGATTGGGTGTCTTACCAACAGGGTCAAATCTGTCACCACCCTATCAGTGCTAGCATCCTTGCAGGACATGTGGTACAATAGTACTCTGTGCTTTAGTATTCTATGCGAGGAGCCATACCAACGGGCCATGCGATCTCATCCTAACTTTTTTCTCCTCTGCTTGTATTCTGTTGCTACAGTTGTCGCTCCTTAGTGTTCTTTGGCTATTTAAATTGCCTCCCCCCCCCCCCCCCACTGTTAAACATTGTTAGAGACGACAGCTCCATTTACTCCAGGGCCCCTTTCAAAGGCGTGTGATCTGTTTCAATCCCATTCATAATGTACTTGCATATGATACTTTTCTCATCCTGGAATCCTTTTTTCCCTACCACCGGCATGTACAAGTCAGAACTTGTCAGCATTAAATTTAATTTGCCATGTGTCAGCTCAGTTACCATAAATAGTAGAACTAAATGTTTTTGTTCTCTTGTGAGCAGATGTATTCACATTGCTTCCTGCAATGCTGAATCCCTGGCAACCTGAATCATATTTGCACTAGACAGACACTCTCCTGGCAATATGAAAGAAGATTAGTAATAACTTGGGTCGGACATTGACCAATAGGATTGTGCAGCATACCTAACATTTCCAGTACTACATTATATACAGTATATTTCCTCCTGCTATTTAATTTTTGCCTGGTGCCCAGGTCCTACACCAATCCCTGTAGCTGTCAGATCAAATAATATTTTATCATGTGAAACACTGTTGAGTTATAGAACAACTTCTTTGGCCATTTAACATCTTTATCCATACTTTACCTGTACCAAGGATTACTGAAACACCATTCTCCTTTCCTTATCATTATGGAGAATCCTATAGCATGTAACGGGGAACTTTCTATACATTTCTTTTCAATCATTTTATAGACTGTAATAGGGAATTATATCCCTATTATAGAATTCTATAAGAGAGTTCAAAGAGTTCATTCTCTATTAAATGCTATAGATGTTTTAGAATAATTTCTATAGAACCCTATTAAATGTCTACAGATTCTTACTGATTTTACCCCTATTCAGTACAACTGGGTGTGAGATCATTCATTGGTCTAAAATGATTTACACCAGCAGAGGGTCAGGCCCTTGACGTTTAACCAACAGTTGTAAGCAGGCACAGGAGTCAGAGTATCAGATATCAGAATTCTTCTGTCCTCTTCTCTCCTCTGCCAAGGACTTGTAGGACGTCATTTAACATCTCTGCCTTAGTTTCTCCAAATTGGGTTAATTATGCTTACCTATCTCACAAGGGTGTTATGAGACTTAATTAATGCTTGAAAACTTGGGATGATGAGGGCCTGATCCCCAAAGCTCGCTGAAGTCAAAGGAGAGACTCCCAGTGATTCATGTGGGCTTTGGATCAGGGCCTCAGTGCTATTGTTATTTTGAGGGCTTCCACCTTCAAAAGTGTTGAATTAGCCTTTTTGGCCACTAAGCCAGTTCTTAGTTTTAAAAAAAAAAATACCCTGAGATTCATGCTTCTTTTTTCTCCCCCTTTAATCAATGAAGATGTTACATTTCCTCTTAAAACTCAATCCCACACCCTTGTTTTAATGACTGAACATACTGTAGATGTCAGGCTGCATACCTACCCTACTCAAAGTTGGACTTAAATTCCTTTCTGAGTTTTGATAATGGGGTTCACTTGCTTGTGATCCTATGAAAACTCACTTAAACTTAATGAGCTCTTTGATATAATTAATTCTGGCTGGAGATGTCTGCCTCTTTCTTCTTAATATACTAAGCTAAGTCTCATCTGCACCTGAAGAGTTTTTTTTAACTTTGTTCTAATTTACTTAATACTTTTGCCCCACTGATCCAGAATTCTTCCAGGGGAGTGGCCCTCGCGTGCCACATGCTTTCTAGCACTCTTTCTCATTCGGTGCAGTGATGTGGAATTCTCTGAACCCTTGTCAATATCTTTAAATGGTCACTTGATGCTGTACTTCAGCGTTAACATCTTCCACTGCAGCGTTGTAGTTCAGTGGCCTTTGTGAGCGATTCCCTTCATTTGTAAATCTGAAATGTCGATGTTGTAGGGCTGTAATTGCAGTCCCTCTACAAGGCAAGATGGGACATGCTCTGTGGGAGACTGGCTGGCTCAGGGTATCAATAACGGTGCACTAATGTGATGCTAGATTAGTGGTTCAAATCTAGCCCCAGTCAGTGATTAATAGTTTTTAAGGCCAGGAGGCACCATTATCATTATTTAGTCTGACCATCAGAATAACCGGCCGAAGACCAGCCCCCAATATTGGAATGAGATGTGCCTCAGCTACAAAGTTTGGGCTGGATCAGAACTCCTCCCCACATTTGAGGGTTTTCAGATTCTGGGGACAGATCCTCAAAGGCATTTAGTTGTCTAACTCCCACTGATCTTAGTTTGAGCCTTTTTTATTTATTTTCAAGCCTGGAAGTGAGGTTTCATTCTGGATCTGCACTTGCCCCAAGTTTGGGAATTGTTTTCTCTAGTTATTATTGTTGTTGTGTTTATTAGTTATTATTCATAACTTCTAACATGGTATCTCCTTTAGGTTGCATTGTACAACATGTTGTACAGAATCAGATCTACAGTAAAAAATAGTCCCTGACTCAAAAATCTTATAATTGAATGACTCCTTGTTGACCGATGTGAAATGAGTTCATGGTCTTAGCCAGTTCTCTCTGCCACAAACATCACCACCTCAAATGGCACCGGAGCTGGGCAAAACTATTTGCAGCAAACAATTTATCTGTCAAATTTAGCCCCTTTTTTTGTTTGCAAATTGCCTTTGAACAGATGATTTACACAAAAAATTTTCATTGTTAGAAACGTATTAAGTGAATATTTAATGCAGAAGTATTTCAGCACATAAGGTTGCTTCAAATATTCAGTAGTCATAGTTCAAACTCAAGCTGTTTTGATTGGTGCATTTCTGTCCTTTGATTGGATACACATAATACTGGTTATGAATCAGGTTTCCTGTGCAAATACTCATGGTTTTGAATTTTAAATATGCTTTCTATAAATATTCTCAGATATATGGCTAACAATTCTCTCTTTCTGCGTCTATTTCTGCCACTAACATTATTTTCTAGGGGTTCGTCTACATGAGAAAGTTGTACCAGTTTAGTTTCTGGTATTTTGGCAGGTGTCTGGTGTTTTCTTTGATGCATTTTTCTTTAGTTACAAGGAATACACAAATTCCCACTTCTCCGAATGAAGGCAGAACGAAAAAACAGGAATAGCTTCTTTGCCTACAGTCCCAAGCCAGCGCCAGACCCAGAAGCCCTCTGTCTATGGTCCCAGGGTCATACACCATATTTGGCCAGGCTGTCCCTCTGTCTCTCCCAGTCTGTCCTGTTCCCAGGATGTCCAATCTGTCTCTGGCACAAAAACAATTCTACTGATCAAAGCCCCAATCCCTAAACTTTAAAACCCTTAGGTTACAAAATTCAGCTTCTACCCAACTATTTCCACGTGCCTGTGTTTTGAGGGGCTACTGCTATAGTTTCTGCCACCTGGCTACATTTACATTTATTCTGAATGGATTGCAGCAGCCATACCTTTACCCGGAACAACGTGAGCCCAATCCGTAATACCATGTTAGAGAAGAGTGGATGTTTTAGGACCAATGGCTGTTGAAATCAGAGGCAGCCTTTCCATTGACTGCACTACCTATGAGCATTTATGGCCCTACAGAAGGAGATTGGGGGCATAGGCTGGTCTGACCACAAATGCACCCGTAGCTGTGCACATGCACCAGAAGTTTATTCAGCTCCTGCCTTCATAAAATAATTGCAACGTGAAACATTAGTGAAGCAGCATGAATGTTTCATGAGTTTGAATTTATAAAACATTTCTGCTTTTTCCCGTACACATGCCTTTCAAAGATAACTTTCAAGTGCTTGTTGTATTATGCATCTCCCTTTTCAAGGGAACAGCACGATTTCCTTGAAGACATATCCATTTAGAGGTTGCCATGGCAATTTTTTCCCACCCCCCAAAATGCTTAAAAACAGATTCTACTGTTGCCTTTTGATTTCTGCAGATTGCAACATGCTTCGCTTTCCTCCCTGCCCCAGAGTGACTTGAGATTTGTGTACTGAAAAAAAAAAATCTTTCCATTTAAATTCTTCTACAATAGATGCAGAAAGCTCCTTCTTCCAATGTTTAGTGACTTGCAAAGCCAAATTTTCTTACTGTTTAGAATGATCATTTATCAGCGTGCTTTTTTCCCTCCAAAACACTAACCACAATATTTGCCTGTACATGCATAAAATTTGTCTTTGCACAAATTAAATGGGTAATTATGGATCCAATTAACCCTTTGCACACTGAGGCACATGATCTAGGCACAGAAAGGCCCATTTATTGGTTCAGTTTAGGCCGCCAGCTTGTATAGTTTATAAAGTTGGTCAAATTTCCATTGAAACTTTTTTTGATGATGACAAAAGTTCTCAGGGGACCATTTTTGATTTCACCACTTTTTTTGGCTTATTGACAAAAAACTAAAATAAATTTTAAAAAACCATGGGATTGTTTATGTTTGGTCTTCAAAAACTAGCAAAAAATGTTGGATATACACAGAAAACTCCGAACATTCAGTGAAAAATGTTGACAAAAATGATTTTTTTTTTAAAATTTTCGTGGAAAATAAAATATGCGTTTGATCCTCTGTAATAGTTTGGCTCCAACGCATCATTAGATGGAACATCTGGAACGGAACACAGAGAGAATTAAATGTAAACTCTCCCACCCTCCTTGTTTTTATTGATAAAATAAAAGTGTAACAGAAAAGTAAGGAGTGCTTGCCAACTCCTGGCACAGAATCTGCTATTTTATAACTGGGATTCTGTTGTTGCATTTTTCAAATAAAGTTGCTGTTTCACTATTGACTTTTTATAAGTTAATTCTTGGGGAGGTCTTTCTATTGTATACTTTATGATGTTTCGCCTCCATTTCAACATCTAAATGCTCTTGAAGATATTCATGACTCAAGCCACTAAGGGGCCTAATCCAGACCAGCTCCTTTGAAGTAGAGAGCTTTCCACTGGCTTTTGTGGGTGCCGGATCAAGCCCCTACATGCCTGTGAGGCAAAGAGTTAGAAACTGTATCAGAGTGAGGGTCAGACCTAAATTTTCAAAGCTTCCCAATAGTTGTGGGTGTCACCCTCTTGGGGTTCTTGGTTATATCCCAAACGGGTGGACACTTCTGGAAAATGTTGGCCTAAATGACTTGCCCATGGTCACAGGGGAAGCCCAGGGAAAAGGAGAGAATAAGACACAGGCCTCCTATATTGTTCTTCAGCCACAAGATGCCCACAAACTGTGCATGCATTCCTCTCAGATAGCAATGGGAGCTCCACACATGCACAGATAAGGGGTAGTGCATGGCCCAAACAGGACCTGAAAATACTTCCATGGAAGTCAATGGTAGTGTCGACATAGAATCCAGTGGGAGCGTAATCCACAGATACTTTTGCATTTGGGACTCTTGCCAAATGCTGCATTTGGAGGAGGCAAGTGATGGCTTCCTCTCTCTGAGTCCCCAGTGGAATGCCACAGATGTTATATATTCAGCAAACTAGGGCCTCACAAAACACAAGCATGGAAATGCCTAGCTTCCTGCAGCCTGTATGTTATTAAAATTATTTGCTTTGTTTTTCCTGTGGACAACTAGAACTATTATTACTGCAGTAAAACAGTTCCTGCTTGCCTTTGCTTTTATGTGTTCTGGAACAATGAGCTCCATTTCCAGTTTCAGAATAGGATCTCTGCTGTATGTTTATAAATGTATTTCAAAGAAGAAAGAAAAATAATAGATATCAATTTTTTTTATATAATATCCTGTCTGGTGTTCTACAACTCTCTGGGATGAGCTACAGTGGGGTGAGAAAGAGTGGGTAAGATTTGATCCTTGGTGTCCCAGACATACTTTTTATCATTGAATAATCTCCCTAGAATTCTTATCCCACTGAAACAGAGGCAAGTGTTAAGTTAATTTCAGCGACCAAATGATAAAGAAAATGCAGTGAGAGGTGGAAAAGGGAGAGGGATTGTTTTGGGTGTTTTTTGTTTTGTTTTTTAATGCCCTTTTCCCACCCATCTAGAAGACGGGGGGAAGCAAAATGATCTCCCCAGAAGCAGGGATCACCATGTGCCTTGTAATAAAAGGACATCAGTGAATTTGGATTAAAAAATAAAAAACATCTGTAAAGTCACATCAGCATTCAAAAGTGCTTACGAGGGCCACAGACATTTAAGTCCTGTATTTAGTCCAGCTCTGCCACTGACCTGATATGTGACATCTCTATGTTGATATTCCCCCCCTATTCTTTGTCTTATCTCTTTAGCTTGTAGGTGCTTTGAGGTGGAGGCTGCCTCTCAACACCTGGCATTCTTGACTAGGACTAGTGCAATATAAACATAGGTGTTGTAATGAGGAGTGCTGCAGAACACGCTGCTTTGAAGTGGTTTCCATCATATACAGCAGTGGTTCCCAGCCTGTGGTCCGGGGGCCAAAAGTGGTTCGTGGAGGCTTTTAAAGTGGCCTGCAGCTCCCCTCCTGCTGGCTGCCGAAGGGAGCTGCTGCTGCCTAAGGACCCAGGCAGAGCGCGTTTCCGTGAGTCTAAAAGACCTGTGCAGGCTCCTTGTTGCAGGAAAGAGGATGGGAGATCAGCGCTCCCCTTCCCCTGGCTGTAGCAGGGAGCACGACAAAGCGCTTTGCCTGGATGCATAGGTGCTGGGGTCCCTGCTAGAGCCAGAGGGAGGGGAGCACTGATCTTCCATCCCCCTGGCTGCAGAAGGGAGCTATTGCCTAGGGTCCCAGGTGGAGCACACAGGGCTACAGGACGTGTGCGGTTTCCCTGAGGCAGCCAGGAACCTCCTCGCTGAACTCCTTCCATCTGGCTGCAGTGGCCTGCTGGCGGAGACTGGTGGCCCTTCAGGGTTGTAAAACTGGTATCTGTGGCCCTCAAACCACAAAGGCTGGGAACCACTGATATACAGGGTTTACCGTTTGGTTCAATGGTTCTCAGCACCCCAACTATACAAATTGCTCCAGCATCCCTGATTATTAATAATAAGAATATCAAACTTTGTATGCAGACAAGATACAGCACTGAAAGGCACCACCACAGAGACACAACACTGCAGGCTCGTGAAGACAGATTCCACTGACTGCCTATTCATAGATTCCAAAGCCAAAAGGGAGCTCTGTGATCATCTAGTCTGACCTCCTGTATAATCCAGGCCAGAGAACGTCCCCAAAATAATTCCGGGGGCAGATCTTTAAAAAAAAAAATCCAGTCTTGATTTTAAAATTGCCATTGATGGAGACTCCACCACCACCCTCGGTAAATTCTTCTAATGGTTAATTACTCTTACTGTTAAAAAATTATGCTTTATTTCCAGGCTGAATTTGTCTATCTTCAGCTCCAGCCACTGGATTGCGTTAGACCTTTCTCTGCTAGATCGAAGAGCTCATTATTAAATATTTGTTCCCCATGTAGGTTCTTACTGTAATCACATCACCTCTTAAATTTCTCTTTGTTTGGTTAAATAGACTGAGCTCCTTGAGTCTATCACTATAAGGCATGCATTCTAATCCTTTAATCATTCTTCTGGCACTGCAATATTCACAAATGTTTACAAACGTCATCTAATCCGGAGACAGATGCGGAGAATCCCAGCTGATGTCAATCAGTGTTAGATTGGCAGCAGACACCTGATAAACTGTGAACCACCTGCATCACTAATAGATGACGTTGCCAGTCACGAGCTGCCCCACCTCTTTTCCACAGGTTACTTAGCATTGGATAAGAGTGGACAAGAGCATAGGCAGAGCTTGCATTCACCTTCTCATCAGGCCAAAAAGGTGTCTCAATCCCTCCCCCACACCTCACACACAAACCTGCAATAGGTAGTTATGGGATAACCTGTCCCAAAGGAAAGTTTCCTCCTCACCCCAATATTTAGAAGGTGGCTCCTGCCCTGGTACATGAGGGTTTATATCCCTTCCAAAGCTCTTGATTATTCTTAAAAATATTTATTATAACTTTCTGGCTATTTGTGTTATCCATATAAATGTCTAATCCTTTTTGATTCCTGCTAAGTACCAGTAGGTAAGTTGTTCCAATGGTTAATTACCTTCCCTGTTAAATACTTGCATCTTATTTCTAGTCTGAATTTGCCTAGTTTCAGCTTCCAGCACTTGAGTGGAGTTACTTTGGATTTACAGGGGGGTAAGCCACTCTATTGTTTTAATAACTAGGTGCAATATTGAGTCCAGGGCTTTTAAGGCTGTCATGTGCTGATCTTCAATTCTTTGATTCCTACAGCATTTGGCTTTTAGTGATATTCCACCACCCAAGCTGTCAAGCTAGCATAAAACTAATAACCAGCCTGCATTACATCTTGATGATGTGACAATGGTACTGATGATGCTTACGCTTAGAGACTGCAAGGTAACATTTGTTTGATTGCTTATGGGAACACTTTACAGCTGAAGTATAATTTCATTTATTAGAGGCAGACAGCTTATAAAAATGTGTGAAACACAACAGGTACCAAAAGAAAAGCTTGGGAGACTAATGAGGCACAGGGCTCATACCTTTAAAAAAAACAACCAAAGGCTTCGCCAGACACACGGCTGATGTAGCTTGCTTTTTATAGACGTAAATCAATCAGAACATTCAAACCGTGTTATCCTGGAGTGCTGTAGCAAATACATTTCATCTAATATTATTGATGACTTTGCTTTTAACTAGAGGATAGAGGCAAAAAAAAGAAAGAAAGAAAGAAAGAAGCCTTCAACTACAAAGATATAGCTGGAGTGAAACAGGGGAAGACATCCAATCCAGTGGAGAAAAATATATATTAGCAAAATAATAATAATAATAGCACTGTTTATGAAGCACCTTCTTTTCCATAAGGTCCACCCCACCTTGGCACTGTGGGGTGCACGACATAATTAAAACACAGTTCTATGCTGATGCTTTCAATGCACAATAAAAACCAAACAGCCACAGTGTTAAAAGAGAAAGGAGAAACGTAAGAAGCAATAGAATTGCAAGAAGGGAAGCTGAAGAGTCTAGTGCACAGATGACCAAATCCTGGTTGAGTTTAAGTCAATGGTAAAACTTCCACTTTGGACCACGATTCAGAGCTACAAACTCCTGAGTTGTAATCGGAGCTGGGTAAAAAATGACTTTTTTGGTTTGGTGGCCAAAAAAAAAATTAGGAAAATAGGTTAATTTTGCACCATTTTTTTTCAGTTTTCCTAGATGCAAGGAAAACCAGATGCTGAGGCAGTTCAATTTGACAGTTTCCAGAACAAACCATTTTGACATTTCCAAAATTTGTGTTTTCAGATTTCTTGACTAAAACTATTTGCTGAATTTGACCGGAATTTGCAAGTGGTTTCAAGACACCCCAGAATGCATTTTTGGGGTGAATTCAGGTCAAACTACTACACAGGGCTGCTGTGAAGATACATGTTTAGGACCATATTCTATATTCATTTGCCTGAACAGAAAGTGCTTAAATACTGTAATGGCGGAACATAGCATATAGGGACCATTTTTTATACAGTGGTAGCACCTAGAGGCATTGTCTAGTTTGGAGCTTGATGAATAGATTGATAGATTAATCCTCATTGAAGTCAATGGGATTTTGCAGTACAGAATCGTGGCCTTAATGTTTGGAAAACGTTTTGAGGATGTAAGGTTCTACTGGAGAATCGCTCATTGGGTGGCCTATTTATTTAGTGTAAACTCTGTCTTTGAATTGGGGTTACCACTGGAGGTGGGGGGAATAATGAGCTCCTTGCTCATAATAATAATAATGAGGCACTGCACCCCGCTGGCCCAGTTGCTGGGGCCGTGGACTCCGCCCCCGATCCTGGCCCTGCCCCCTCCACCGCTCCTAGTCCTGACCCTTCTCCTGCCCCAGTTCCCGCCCCCCTCCCTGCTCCCAATCCCCCTCTGGCTCCCAATCCCACCCATGACCCTTCCCCTCTTCCCCTTGCTACCTGTGCCTCTGGCACCCCTGGAGTCATCTCCTTCCCCCTTGCGTGCTGCCAGGGAGCAACCTTTGCCTTCACTTCTCCCAGCCCACTCAGGGCTGCAGTCTTTCCTCTGCTGCCACCCCTATTGCCTGTCCCAACTGGCCGCGGGGTCGCCACAGGGGCCAAGCCGGAGGATGACCCCCCCGAGGTGCTGCA
The DNA here is from genome assembly GCF_026122565.2 of Emydura macquarii macquarii. NCBI lineage: Eukaryota > Metazoa > Chordata > Testudines > Chelidae > Emydura > Emydura macquarii. The sequence continues at coordinate 3,801,331 of NW_027133607.1, read as the reverse complement.
CGATGACCTGCAGGCCTTCCTCCTGGACACGCGGGGAACCCGGAACTGGGTGCAGCTCGCCCTGCAGAGCTGGGGGGACTTCCACCGCATCCTCCAGGCCATGAGGGACATGATGAAGGAGGGGAAAGGGACCAGCCGGCAGGATTCTACGGTCTACCAGCGGGTCCGCGGCTTCCGTGATGCCCTGATGGCCTTTGGGACTGGCCATGGGTTGCTGCGGAGCCCAACGGCGACTGCTAGCGCTCCTGCCTACGAGGATCCCCCCAGCCCTCCTCATAATGCCTGTCACCTTTGCAACCTTAAACACCAGGGGCTGTAGGACTGGTCTCCGCAGGAGCTAGGTGCTCTCCTTCCTTCCGGAGTGGGGTACTCTGTGGAGTTCCTGCAGGAGACCCGTACAGATCCAGCTGCCGAGGCTAGCTGGTGGCTGGAGTGGGGGGACGGGGTGTTCCTTAGTCACCTCTCCACTCACACGGGCAGAGTGGTCACCCTGTTCTCCCCTGACCTGCAGCCCAAGGTGCTGAGGGTCACTGAGGACGTGCCGGGCCACCTTCTGCACCTCCGGGACCGCAGGGAGGGGCTGGTGTTGAATCTTGTCAACGTCTATGCCCTGAATGCGGGCCCGGAGCAGGTGCGGTTTCTCCAGCAGGCATCTGCCTTCCTCGGCACCCTGGATCCTCATGAATGCCTGGTCCTGGGCGGGGATTTTAACACCACCCTCGAGGAACGAAACTGCACTGGGACCGAGCAGTGCCCGGCTGCCATGGACGTCCTCCAGGAGATTATAGACCATCACTCCCTGGTGGATGTTTGGCACAACCACCGCCCGGACAATGTCGTCACCTTCACCTATATCCGGGTGGGGGCCGATAGGTCGTGCCACTCCTGGTTGGACTGCATCTATTTCTCCCATTACCATCTTTCACCGGCCCACTCCTCCAGCGTCTGGCCTGCCCCATTCTCGGATCACCACCTGGTGACCGTGACGGCCTCTCTCACTGTGGAGAAGCCAGGGACAGCTTACTGGCACTTTAACAACAGCGCGCTGGAGGACGTGGGCTTCGTGGCGTCCTTACGGGAGTTCTTGCTGGCCTGCCGGGGGTGGAGGCGTGCCTTTCCCTCGGCGCAGCACTGGTGGAACATGGGGAAGGTGCGCGCCCGGCTCTTCTGCCGCGACTACACTCAGGGGGCCAGCTGGCGAAGGGATGCAGGGATAGGGCAGCTGGAGCAGGAGGTCTTAGAGCTGGAGAGGCATCTGTCCACCAGCCCTGAGGATCCATCCCTCTGCGGAGCATGCCAGGAGAAGCGGGAGGAGCTCTGGGCCCTCGAAGCCCTTCGGGCTGGGGGCGCCCTCGTTTGATCCCGCATCCGTCTCCTTCAGGAGATGAATTGCGGCTCCCACTTCTTCTACACCCTGGATAAACAGAAGGGGGCCCAGAAGCACATCACCTGCCTTCTGGCGGAGGACAGCGCCCCCCTCATGGATCCGGCGGAGATGCGCGGAAGGGCCAGGGCCTTCTACACTACCCTCTTCTCCCCGGATCTGACCAAAGCTGCTGCCCTCAGGGTGCTCTGGAACGAACTTCACACAGTCAGCATGGGCAACCGGGACCGGCTGGAGCTGTCTCTCACTCTAGCCGAGTTCTTGGAAGCCCTCCGCCTCATGCCCACAAACAAGTCCCCAGGCATGGACGGGCTGACTGTGCAGTTCTACCACATGTTCTGGGACGTCCTTGGCCTGTACCTAGCTGCCGTCTGGGCCAAGTCCGAGGCCAATAGAGAGCTCCCCCTTTCATGCAGGCGGGCCGTGATTGCCCTGCTGCCCAAGAAGGGGGACCTCCGCGACCTTCGGAACTGACGTCCCATCTCACTCCTCGGCACAGACTATAAAATCGTGGCCAATGCCATCTCGCTGAGGCTGGGGTCCGTGCTGCAGGACGTGGTCCACCCCAACCAGACCTACATCATCCCAGGCCATACCACCTTCGATAATCTCTAGCTGGTCCGGGATCTCCTGGGGCTCGGGTGTAGGGATGGTCTGTTGTTCGCCCTTCTGTCCTTGGACCAGGGGAAGGCATTTGACAGGATGGACCATGGGTATCTCTCGGGCACCCTGTGGGCATTTGGCTTCGGGCCCCTCTTTGTGGGTTTTCTCCAGGTGCTGTACGCCTCCACAGAGTGTCTGGTCAAGCTCAACTGGACCCTGACCAAACCAGTCAGCTTCGGGCGAGGAGTGTGTCAAGACTGTCCACTGTCGGGCCAACTGTACGCTTTGGCCATCGAGCCCTTCCTCTGTCTCCTCTTCCGGAGGCTGACGGGGTTGGTGCTCCATGAACCAGAGCTGAGGCTAGTCCTGTCCGCGTATGCCGATGACGTCCAGTCCAGGACCTGGGCAACCTGGTACGGTTGGAAGCCTGCCTGGCCATCTACTCGGCAGCCTCCTCCGCCCGGGTCAACTGGGTCAAGAGCTCTGGCCTGATGGTAGGGGCCGGGTGCCAGGTGAGCTCCCTCCCATCTGCGCTTCAAGCCATCCTGTGGAGCACGGGTCCGCTGCTCTATCTGGACGTTTACCTCTCCGCCACCCATCCCTCCCCAGCGGAGAACAGGGCAGGGAGGGCAGGGTGTCTGAGCAGCTGCGGAGATGAACGGGACTGAGGAGATGGACGGGACCCTTCAGGGGAGGGCACTGGTGCTGAACCAGCTAGTCCTGTCCATGCTCTGGCACCGGCTCAACATCCTGGTCCCTCCCTTGAGACTCCTGGTCCACCTCCAGCGGTCTATACTTGAGTTCTTTTGGCCAGGACTGCACTGGGTCTCTGCATGGATCCTGAGTTTCCCCCTGGAGGAAGGAGGGTGGGGCCTGTGTTGTCTCCACAGCCAGGTCCACACCTTCTGCCTCCAGGCCCTGCAGAGTGCAGGTAGTCCGGCATGGAACCACTTGGCGCATGCCTTCCTCCGCCGCCTCCGAGGGCTCCGATACGACTGGCAGCTCCTTTATCTCCGTCCGAGGGGTCTTCCGTGAGACCTCTCCAAGCTGCCGGTCTTCTACCAGGACCTTCTCTGGGCCTGGAGGCTGGTCCTGGCCTCCAGGCCCCTTGCGGCCACCAAGGGGGGGATCTCCTCATGGACCCCCTGCTACACAACCCCCAACTCTGTGTTCAGGTGGCGTGGGCACCCTCAGTGTGATGGAGGTTGGTCCTAGTGGGAGTCACCAGGATCAGAGATCTCCTGGACTACGACCGGAGGGATTGGGTGGATCCTCATGCACTGACTCGGTGCATGGGGCTCTCCACCCTTCGAACCCCCCGGTGTGTACTCTAGGAGGTGAAGGCAGCCTTGCCCCTTGTTGCTTGGGCCTACCTCGAGCAGGTCTTGCGAGTGGGCTCCCCCCCCCCCCCCCCCACAACCCCCTCAGTCCCAGCCCTCCGGTGCTTTCCATCAGGCCCCAGTTCTGCGAGCCCCGCCCTCGGCCTCCCTCTCCCCACTCACCGAGCCGGCTGCATGACCTGCAGCTGGTCCTCTTTCGTACCGCGCCGAGGGACCATCTCTACACGCTCGTGTTCCACACCCTTCACTTCCTCACTTTCGTGTCCCACCCTGACACCAAATGGTGGGACCTGTTGCCTCCTGTGGAGGGTGAGGACCCCCGGTGGGCCAGTCTGTACTCTACCCTGACCCCACGGCCCGCCGGGGACATCAGCTGGTGCTCCTTCATGGAGCCATGAGCATGGGCGTGTACTTGGTGTGGTTCACCCCTCACCCTGACACCTGCTGCTAATACAGCGTGCGGGAGACCCTGACGCATGTTTATCTCTAGTGCGCCAGGTTGCAACCCCTCTTCCGGCTCCTCCAGAGCTTCCTGCTGAGGTTCTGGCTGCAGTTCTCACCGCACCTGTTTATCTACACACACCCCATCTGTGGCCCCACGAAGTCGCGGGACCTCCTCGTCAACCTCCTCCTGGGCCTGGCCAAAATGGCCATCTATAACACCAGGGAGAGGAGGTTGGCTGGGGGGGGCGCTCTGCGACAGTGGGGCCTACGTCTGTTCCCTTGTGCACTCACGCATCCGGGCAGAGTTCCTCTGGGCGGCGTCTGATGGCTCCTTTGACACCTTCTGGGAGCAGTGGGCACTGTCCGGGGCTCTCTGCTCGGTGTCCCATTCTGGTTCCCTCCGTTTAAACTTGTGACCCCCACACCCCTTCCTGGTTTTTTTCATTAGTTGTCCCCCATAATCAGTTGTATCCCGGGCTCAGTGTCTCCTCCCCTTAGGCTGGTTACAAATAGTACAGGGGCCCAGACTTTCCCTCACTTTCTTCTTGTTGCTAACATACCTGTGAAATTCTTCTTTTTCCCCTTCACGTCCCTTGCTAGCTGCAACTCCAGTTGTGCTTTGGCTTTCCTGATTTCACCCTTGCATGTTCGAGCAATATTTTTATACTCCTTCCTGGTCATCTGTCCAAGCTTCCCCTTCTTCTAAGCTTCTTTTTAGTGTTTCAGTTCACTGAAGATTTCTCTGTTAAGCCAAACTGGTCCCCTGCCATATTAGCTATTCTTTCTGCACATTGGGATAGTTTGTTCCAGTACCCTCACTAAGGTTTCTTTAAAATACAGCCAGCTCTCCTGGACTCTTTCCCCCTCATGTTAGCCTCCCAAGGACTCCTCCTCATCAGTTCCTTGAGGGAATCAAAGTCGGCTTTTCTGAAGTCCAGGGTCCATATTCTGCTTCTCTACTTTCTTCCTTTTGTCAGGATCCTGAACTCGACCATCTCATGGTCACTGCTGCCTAAGTTGCCACCCCCTCCTACTTCCCCTACCAATTCTTCCCTGTTTGTGAGCAGCAGGTCAAGAGGAGCATGGCCCATAATTGGTTCCTCCAGCACCTGCATCAGGAAGTTGTCCCCAACACTCTCCAAAAACTTCCTGGATTGTCTGTGCTCTGCTGTATTGCTCTCCCAGCTGATGTCAGGGTGATTGAAGTTCCCCGTGAGAACCAGGGTCCATGATCTGGAAACTTCAGTTAGTTGTCTCAAGAAAGCCTTGTCTACTTCATCCTCCTGGTCTGGTGGTCTATAGCAGATGCCCACCACAACATCACCCTTGGTGCTTTCGCCTCTAAACTTCACCCAGAGACTCTCAACAAGCTTTTCTCCAGTTTCATACTGGAGCTCTAAGCAGTCACACTGCTCTCTTACATGCAGTGCAACTCCTCCACCTTTTCTCCCCTGCCTGTCCTTCCTGAACAGTTTATACCCATCCATGACAGTGCTCCAGTCATGTGAGTTACCCCACCAAGTCTCAGTTATTCCAATCACATCATAGTTCCTTGACTGTCCCAGGACTTTCAGTTCTTCCTGCTCTTTTCCCAGGTTTTCTGCATTTGTGTACAGGCCGAATTGATAATTAGTCAATTGTCCTACTTTCTTTGAATGAATCAGGAGGCCTCCCCTGTTGCACCCTCCTCCTCCTTGTGCTTCCTCCTGGTATCCCACTTCCCCACTTACCTCCGGGCTTAGGTCTCCATCCCCCAGCGAGCCTAGTTTAAACCCTCCTCACTAGGTTAGCAGCCTGTCTGCGAAGATGCTCTTCCCCCTTTTCATTAGGTGGATCCCGTCTCTTCCTCGCAATCTCTCTTGAAACAACAAACCATTGTCGAAGAATCCAAACCCTCTATCTGACACCACTTGCATAACCATGGAATACTTCTGCAATTCGATGGTCCCTACCTGGGCCTGTTCTTTCAGCAAGGAAGTTGGACGAGAACATCGCTTGTGCCTCAAACTCCTTTATCCTTCTTCCCAGAGCCACATAGTCTGCAGTGATCCGCTCTAGGTCATTCCTGGCAGTATCCTTGGTACCCACATAGAGAAGTAGGAAGGGGTAGCAGTCTGAGGGTTTGATAAGTCTCGGCAGACTCTCCGTCACATCCTGAATTCTAGCTCCAGGCAAGCAGCACACTTCTCAAGTTTCCCGGGCTGGATGGCAGACGGATGACTCTGTCCCCTTTAGGAGGGAGTCCCTGACCACCACCACCCAACTCCTCTTGGGAGTGGACCCCCATCTCTTGGACAACACATCTCATGCCTTCCGATTGATGGGATCTCCTTCTGATTACTTCGCTTGGTTGACTCTTCCAACCATTCTCCATAGTCATACCTGTGCAGAAAGACTGAAAACACTTGCTTACCTCTATCTGCATTAGGGATATATGGGTTCTCCTCCTTCTTCTTCTGGAGGTCATATGCTGCCAGTTTTCTTCCCCATTCTTCAGTCCCACCATGCACTGTCCTCTCTGATTCTTCAACATGCTGTGCCTACAGTACCAAATCCTGACTTCTATCCAGAAAATCTTCATTTTCTCAGATGCAACACAGAAACTAGCTAGGAACACTGCCCCGTGTTCCCCTTTGATACTATGGCATTTCGTGTGAGTTTGCGGCATCATCTCTTTTGTTATTACAATATTCACACTGCATTTGTACCCATGGCCTCAGAATATTTTTCGCCTCAGCTGCTTTATAAGGCTTATTAACAATTTCAGGCTTCATTAGTAGCACCATTGTAGAATTTAGAGACTCCAGCCAAGATCGAGGCCCCATTGTTCTGGGTGCTGTAGAAACATTTAGGACTGGTCTACACTACAAAGCTAGCTTGGCTTAACTATGTTACTCAGAGCTGTGAAAAATGTCACACCCTGAACAGTGCAGTTAAGCCAACCTAAGTCCTGTGTAGATCCCACTAGTCAAATTCTTCCATCAACCTAGCTACCGCCTGTCGGAGAGATGGAATTACTAGAAACTCTTCCATTGCTGTTATGGCATAGCAACAGTGTGGCAGATGTGCTGCAATAGCATTTCTAATGTCGGCATACCCATCATAAGATGCTCTATCTTCCCCAAGTGAAATAGACAAGACAGACAAAGCACGCAAGACAGGAAGGATTATTATCCTCATTTCACAAACCAAGAAAGGAGAGATGAAGCAATTTGCCCAAGGTCACACAGAAAGTCAGTGATAGAGCCAGGTATTGAACCTGGATCTCTTTCCTCTCAGAGGTTTCAGTTATTAACTTTATATAGTCTGTTATTGTTTGTTTCCCCTGCACAAATGTTTTCCAGCAGCTGGAAGAGGACACATTGTGAGTCCTTGTGTGACCCTGTGTGCCTTTATGTTTTTAATTTAACACCGCCCACTACAAAATGGGTCAGCTGGGAATAAAGAGAGGAAGGTATTTTGTAGAAGCACCTCAGAATACTAATATGATCAGCAATGTGGTCGTATGAAATATGACCAGCAGTGAAATAGTTAACATTGAGATCATTTAGGCTAAAGAGTTAATATCCCAGTGAGGTGCACTGGGGGAGCAGGGGGAGACTCACACCTCATAGAGGTGGAAAGTCAGGTTCTGATCCGAGTTTCACCAGTGTAAATTGATTTCATTGGCGTTATGCTGGAATTACACCAGCATAAAGGAAAAAATGATCAGACCCAATGTGTATTTGAGTAGTTTAGCGGTGAAGGGTTATCTTCCCCCTGCCATGCACAAATGAGCAGTTCATATGGGTTGCCTCTGCTAATGACATAGGTCAGCAAAGAAGTACCCAGGGCCATGAAGGTCGCTCTGCTCATGCTGCCTGCTGGTGATGTGCCTCTTCTCCCTGTGGTCAGTCTGCATTCTCTCAGCGCCTCCCCAGACACACTCGGCCCCTCATACAATTATCAGCAAGGCTGGCAACAGCAGCACCCCAGCACATTGTTCCGGTCCACTGCACACGGCCAGATAACGTGCCACCAATTCAACCAGTGTCACACCGAGTGTGTGGACCTAAACTGATGAAATGCTAGCAGCCCCTTTGTCATGCGTGGGCGTGGGGGTGCGTCGGTTCGAAGGTCTAAGGCAGTGCAGTATGACACATTTTTGATATAGTGCACTTCATTCAGAATGTCCCTTGCACTGCTTTGCAGAGACAAAGAGTCAGTTGTAATCTACAGAGCTGAAGAAGGTTTTAAGATTCCTAGAAAGAAAGCTCTAAATCACAGGAAGGGATCTAGATAGATCAATATGTGTAGATCATAAGCATTTCAGGCCAGGGTGAAATGCTCACTGTGTGTTTGTACAGCACCTAGCACATGGGATCTTGATCTCATCTGAGGCCTCGAGGCCCTACTGTAATATAAATAATAATAGATGGGCAGCCCAAATGTAAGAGTGGACCCCCAACTGCAAGGGTGTGACAGGGAGGACAAGAATGTAGGAGCAAAGGGGTGGGGAACTAAGTGGATGCAATGTCACTGCGAAGGATAGGTTGCGGGCAAATCCACAGAGATGGCAATTTAGAATTGGATTCAGAGACAGAGACAAAGCAGCAAATGACTAATACATTTGTAGGTTTTAAGGCCAGATGGGGCCATTGTGATCACCGAGTCTGACACACTGAATAACACAGAACAGATAATTTCACCAAGTGCAGAATGATAGAATCATAAAAGATTAGGGTTGGAAGAGACCTCAGGAGATTATCTAGGTCAACCCCCTGCTCAAAGCAGGACCAACCCCAACTAAATTACCGCAGCCAGGGCTTTGTCAAGCTGGGCCTTAAAAACCTCTAAGGATGGAAATTCCACCACCTCCCTAGGTAACCCATTCCAGTGCTTCACCACCCTCCTAGGGAAAAGGTTTTTCCTAATATTTCCTAGACCTCCCCGACCGCAACTTGAGACCATTGCTACTTGTCCTGTCATCAGCCGCCACTGAGAACAGCCTAGCTCCATCCTCTCTGGAACCCCCCTTCAGATAGTTGAAGGCTGCTATCAAATGGAGTTCCTTCATCAAGACCAATACCTTATGGATGGGCTAGAATGGATCTTTTAGAAATATATCTAATTTTCATTTAAAAATGTTAAGTGACTGAGAATCTACTACCTTCCCCAGGTAAGTTGTTCAAGTGGTAACTTACCCTCACTTTTTAAAGTTTGTGCTTTCATTTTAATGTGAATTTGTGTAGTTTCAGCTTCTGGCCATTGGATCTTTGTCTACTCAATTAAGGATCCCTGTATTATAAGATATCTTTCCCCTATCTGATCAAGTCACTTCTTAACCATCTTTTTGTTAAGCTAAATAGACTGAGTTTCTTTAGTCTCTCCCTTTAAGACATGTTTTCCAGACCTGGAATCATTCTTGTGGCACTTTTCTGAACCCTTTCCAATTTCTCGACCTCTTTTTCAAAGTGTGGACACCAGAACTGGACACAGTGTTCCAGTAATGCTCTCAGCAGCGCCATCACAAATGTCATGGAGATTGGGTGTGAAAGGGTCCCATTTCTTTGTATGAGAACAGACATTATTCAATTAGCACCTCAGAGAGACTCTTGGATACCTGCAGCCTTGAAAAGTGGTCAACGATAAAAACAAACAAAACAAAACCCACACCTATATCTGAGCTACCCCAGGATTTCCATTCGCTTGGAATAGAAAATATCCATGGTGTTTCCAATAGCTCGGTGTGGTAGCAGCTGGTAAATGCACTGCCCAACAGTAAGTCTTCTATTGGACCAGCTTGTGCTGGTGGAAAGGACACATCTTCAAGATTCACAGAGCTCTTCTTCAGGTCTGGAGAAGGTAAAGTGACACTCTGATTACCTTTGCCAGACCTGAAATAGAGGTAGGTCTGTGAAGCCTGAAAGATTTCCCTGCCACCAACAGATGTCCAATAAAAGATATTATCTCACCTCCCTTGCCTCTCTCATAATAAGAGCACAGCATCCTGCTTCTTTCTAAATACGGAACAGAGGTATTTATTGAACACTTCTGGCTTTTTTGCATCCTTATTAACAATTTAATAATAATAATTATTATTATTTGTACTATTCTAGTGCATAGGAGCCCTAGTTTTAGCATCTTTATCTAATAATGGGCCTATACCATGGCTAGGATTTCTTTTGTTCCAAATAAACAAGGTAGGCCATGTTGCCTAGCAGATAGAAAACTATCTTGGGACTCAGAAGACCCAAGGTCCATTCTTGGCTCTGCCACTGGCCTGCTTGCTGACCTGGGGCATGTCAAATCCCTTCTCTGTGCCTCCATTTTCCCATCTATAAAATGGGAATAAGGATACTGATGAGTTTTATGTAGGTGGGATGGGGCTGACAAGGGCCTGAGAGGCCAATTACGTTACCTGGTGTCACCAGTGAGAGGGAAGGCAATGGTTAACGAAGAATGAAACCCAGCTGGGGCAAGCAGTATAAAGCCAAGAAGCTGAAAGCAGAAGGGGGCAGAAGGGGGCTGAGTAATAATGCTAGTGTTAAACTGGATCTGGGATTTGTGCCCAGTAGGGGCAGTCAAATTTTCGGACTCAATATCAGGCTGTATGGCAACAAAATAGGGTGTCTCCCTATGTAGAAGTGATTTAAGCAATGAAATTATGTATCTAATAACAGAATGAGTACATATGGAAATATATGTAGCATTAGCCTGGATCCCAGCACATAGCCAGATAATGGGAATGAAATGGCAGACGAAGCAGTTAAAAGTGTTATAGGAAATGGAAGGCTTGACAGAAATACCCTGAGTAAACAGGAATTCGGGATCCCAGTGCAGAAAAAAAAATTAAAAGAGGAATCAAGAAAAAAGAGGAAGAAGATTTTTTGAATTGTGCCCTAGGGTTGAAGACAATGACCTACTTCGAGGCCCAGACAGGAAAACTGAAGTGAGTTTGTTTAGAGAACTAACTGGCCGTTGTGGTTTAAATAACCTTTTTCGAATAACTAAACACCAAGGTAGAGTACGTGCACACGTGTACACCGCAGTTAAATAGCCCCGTAGCCCAAGCCCCACAAGCCTGATTCAGCTGGCACGGGCCAGCCGCAGATATCGAATTGCGGTGTAGACAGACCCAGAGAGGCTGGGTAGGAAGGAGCTCAGGGAAACAGCAACCAAGAGAGGGGCTGAGGACTTGGCTTAGCTGATTATAGGGTCTCTGGGCTGGAAGCTGGTGTGGCAGGCAGGCCCGACTTCCCCTGCCAGCCATTGATATAGTGGCACAGAGCCCCGAGACAGGGCTGAACTCCGTCTGGAGTCAGCATTTGGACAGTGGTCCTGTTGGACTTGGTCACCCTGGAAGAGGTGGACTAAATGGTGGCCTGGAGAGAGGCCAAGTTACCAGAAGAGACTATTGCAGAGCTTGCAATGAGCAGCAAGGGGGCACCAGATGCAGTGGGAGCCTAGACACAAGAACACGCTAGTGGGGTGTGGCAAGCCCATTACAAAAGAGCTTTGAGATCCACAGATGAAAGCTACTCTACTGTATAAGACTATGTGTACGTATTAACTTGGACACCTTCCTATTGCCTTTAGGCATGGATTCTTCCCTGACGTCTTTAACTTCCCGTATCAATTTTCTGCACTTCACAATTTCTCCTTTACACTGATTACTGATATATTACTGATATATTGTTTTTTATTCCTGATTGCTGCCTCTTTGCCACTGAACTAGGATGGACTTTAGCCAAAGTCCGTCCTCTTTCTTGATTGTGGAACTGTGACTTTTTGGTCATCTAACGAAATCTTCTTAAAGACCTCCCAATTTCTATTGCATTTTTCTCTTAACATTTTTCTTCCCAGTCAATTTGTCTCCTAATTTCCCTCAACTTTGGAAAATTAGCCCTTCTGAAGCACCAAGTATATATATTAGTGTTTGAGACTGTCATCTCTTTGCCCGTATTGAATGGGGTCATGATCAGTGATTTCTAGGCAACCACCAACTTCCAGTCCTGCGATTAATTCATCTTTATCTATCATAATGAGATCCAAAATAGAACTCCCTCATGTTGAGTTCAATACCTTTTGTGGTAGAAAATTACCATCGATAATTTTTAGAAACTCTAATAATGTTTTGCTCCTGGCTGCATGAGATGCTCAGCCTACATCTCCCAGTTAAGTCCCCCATAACAACACAGTCCTTTCCACACATGACAGACAGATGCTTAGGGGAGTAACTGTTACTATTTTTTAGTTTGATTCAGTGGTCTCTAACAGATCGCCACCAGTACCCTGCCCTGGGGTAGTTGGAACATTGAAATGAAAGTTGAAAATACAAATCTCACTTCAATCCACGTTGAAATAGGATTCCATTCCTGGATCTTCATCTTCATTCTGGACGGGGTCAGCGTTGTTAAGGGTGCCTTGAGAAAATACAGACATCACACACAGTAAAGACCTCATCTCTCAGCAGTGTAGGCTGTACCAGGATCAGCGACTAGGTAACTCCCTACACAATGTATTATTATTAATTATTAGTCATTTATATGGCAGTGGTGCCTAGCGGCCCCAGCAGGTCAGATTAGAACTGGTTGGGAATTTTCTATCACAATACTTTTCTGAGGGGAAATGTCATTTCTGCAAAAATCAAACTTTTCTGTGGACTAGAGCTGGGCACCTTTTTTGGATGAATAGTTTATTTGATTAAAAATGCAGTGTTGGTTGACCGAGAACTATTGGCGAATTTGATACAAATAGTTTCGGCCATTCACAAAATGACTCGGAGTGGGGGAAGGAAACAGCAGTGGTACCATTCCCTTCTCTCTCCCCACACCCGATTACCTTCAGCCCAGTGGCTAGGCCACTCCCTGGGGTGGGGGAAACCCTGGCTCAAATCCCCCCTCTGAAACAGTCCCCAAACACATTTTCTTTGTCACCAAAAATTCCAAAATCTTCAGATTCAGTTTGACCTGAACCAATTGTTTTTTCTTGGTTTTTAGAACTGCCACTGCACAGGAAAATCACTTATTTGATAAGCTGTAGTCAGGAGCCAGAGTGGTCGGCACTGCTTACACTAGGAAAGCCAAAATTCAACAGGTGGAACAAATGAATGCTGAGGACAGGCGGGGTGGGGAGAAGGGGGGAACAACAATTTATAGCAGAGGTTTTAGCAGAGGTTAAGCATGTTCCACGGCACCAATGGTGGCCCTTGGGCCTATACAACTAGGAGCTGGAGGACACATGCTTGCTCCTCCATGTTCGAGTTACATGCTTCCTTAGGCGAAGGAGCAGAGAGGGAGATCCAAGCACATGGATGAAGGGCTCTTTGCTCATGTCAGGTGAAAGGGCCAAGAGAGAGACAACTGCTGGGAGCAGGAGGTAGATGGGGGGGGGGAAATATTTGCTGGGGAGGGCTGCGAATCACCGGAAGGAGGACTATGAAGCCCAACAGGTAAGACAGGATCCGAGGGCAGCGAAATTACTTCAGGTGGCGGTGCTTGGTTCCAGATCTTTGTTTCAGAGATTTTAAGGGGAAACCTCAACCCAAAGGACAAGAACTGAGCAATAATTAGATGAGACCTTCACCAGCCGGTCGACTGGCCCACCAGCTCACACCTCCTTAAATGCACGACCCCAGCCAATTGATAGCAGCTGTCACATCTAGCCACCTGCCAAGCGGTAAGGAGTCGGCAGTTTTCTGTAGGCACCAGAGCACAAGAGCAACAGGAAGGAAGAGAAGGTGGTGGCTTCATGGATGCGAAGTAAGCTGCTCTAATAGACACAAGGGCCCACGCCAGCCCAGAATTGGGGATCTGTAACTGAGTCACTGACTGCACCCTTTCCCCTTTCCCGGACCAAGTGGAGATCATAATCCTTCGAGAACAGATGCCTGAATGTTTAACAGAATTCCACTGGGGGGCATGATGTTTGCAATGTAAAAGATTCTAATAAAAGGCAAGATGCACAAAATACAGGTCAGCCATACACTCCTTTATTAGGCTATTTTTCTAGAGAGTGACAAGACTTGAGATGACTGTTGCCATCCCGTAATTTTTAAGGTAGACCAGTCATAAAGGCTATTGAGTGCAAAGTGACCCAGAATACCGATGCATAACACTCTCAATCAGTAGGCTGGACAAACATACCTCTGCCCTTCCTTGTATTGTGAAACAAGGAGATGGCCCTACATGGGATGTCAAGCAAGTATGCAAGGAAACTTACCGCACCTTTGTATTTGTATCAGCTCACCAACCAGCGGCAGGTGTCATGGAGTAAAATACAGTTACATAACAGCCTCTGGTTTTATTTGTAAGTTACTCTGTGATGAAATGGGCCCTCACGGTTTCTCCCTTCTGCCTACAGAGTTACTGCACGCACAGCATCTAACCCAAGGAATAGCTGAAGTTGAAAAGCAAAATATACCTTATGGCTAAGGGTCCGGTCTTGCTCTTATTAAAGTCAATGGCACAATTCCTACGGCCTTCAATAGGGGGCAGGACTGAACTCTAAAAATGGAGCTGAAATGTATCAGCTACACTGGAGAGAAGCATTTGATTTTCCATTAGCCCCCATCATGTTTCCAATAAAGGCCTTAATGGGATGACCAATAATTCAGTGTGATCGGTTTGTTAGTCAGTCCCAAAGACTTTTACTTTAATAGGGGGGTTCCAGAGATCTCATGAACCCTCATTCAGAGGTGGTCTTTTGGAGAGCCCCGTATCACATGATATCTGAGCATGTGCTGTGCCTTCCAGAGAATGCTCAAAATTTGAACCGTTGCCCTACCTCCATAGTCCTTTATTTAATGAATTGCTCCAGGTACCCCAAGTTCTTGGCCCCCTTTCATTCCTGAAAGTCTCGACAGCTTGGGGTTCACATTTGTCCTTTAGAAAGCCTATTGATACTACAGGGATGAGCACAGAAGTATTTCACTGAGGGCTAACTAGATCTCTCAGCTCAGCTACATCTCCTTCAGCCCCCTGTCTCTTTGCTGTTACACTCACATGGGTCCTTTCACTGCCTTTGATCACCTTGGACCGCATGCGCTCCTTGTTCACAGTGCCCCCAGAAAACTGTTAAACACCTAGCAGATTCTACACCGGGGTGCTGCGTACTATAACTGCAAATCCAGATGTCGCTCAGATGCATGTGCACAAAAGAGGGTCCAATCCTGCCAGGTACTGAGCACCCTCAGCTCCCATTGAGGGTGCTCAATGGCCCTTGGCACCTTACAGATTCAGGCCCAACAAAGAAACTGCTAGAGGAGGCTAATTGCAAAATCCAATGCTCAAGCAGATGACACAGCTGAATGCAAAGCAGCAGAAAAGTGCCTGCATGCCGCTTTGTCAGTAAGAAAGATGGACGCCTCCTTTCTGCTTTGCTGAGTGAAATTTAGTTTTTCATATTTTTTCATTTTCCCTTTATTAGCTGGGCTGCAGTTTTTTAAAGATCATTGAGTTCTGGGTTTTCATTTTCAAATTAAATGCACTGCAGGGAAAAATAGTCCCCATAACAGGAAACGTTATCTCGGGAACCTTAGATGAGATTCCATGGCTGACAGTTGCTCAAATGAAAGCTATGCATAGAAGTATAATGGCAATGCTATTCTTCATTCTCTTTGCCTTCTCTTCACTGTGCAGGGGGGGGCAAGGAAAGGGGCTAAACAAAGTTTTCCTAATGTGGCAGTTTTCAGCTGTGATGACTTTATTGTGCCTGGTTAACAAACCATTAAATCTCAGCACAGTGTCTCATCAGTGAGATTACACCTTCTGTTGAAGGTATCAACCTGAGGTGTAAAGTGAAAAGCATCTTTGCAGACAGGCTTGCTAACCTAGTGAGGAGGGCTTTAAATTAGGTTCGCTGGGGGATGGAAAACTAAGCCTGGAGGTAAGTGGGGAAGTGGGATACTGGAAGGAAGCACAAGGAAAGGGTGTAATAGAGGAGGCCTCCTCATTCATACTGAGAAAGTAGGGCAATCGGCTGGGTATTTTAGGTACCTCTACAATTCAGGAAGCCTGAAAAAGAAGCAGGAAGAACTGGAAGTCCTGGGACAGTGAAGTAACTATGATGTGATTGGAATAACCGAGACTTGGTGGGGTAACTCACATGACTGGAGCACTGTCATGGATGGGTATAAACTGTTCAAGAAGGACAGGCAGGGAAGAAAAGATGGAGGAGTTGCACTGTATGTAAGAGAGCAGTGTGACTGCTTAGAGCTCCAGTATGAAACTGGAGAAAAGCTTGTTGAGAGTCTCTGGGTGAAGTTTAGAGGCGAGAGCACCAAGGGTGATGTCGTGGTGGGCGTCCGCTATAGACCACCAGACCAGGAGGATGAGGTAGATGAGGCTTTCTTCAAACAACTAATGGATGTTTCCAGATCACGGACCCTGGTTCTCATGGGGGACATCCATCACCCTGGCTGTATGTTAAGGACAATCGGCTGTATTTTAAATAAACCTTATTGAGGGTGCAGGAAAAAACCCATCCTGATGTGCAGAAAGAATAGCAAATATGCCAGGTGACCACCTTTGGCTTAACAGAGAAATCTTCAGTGAGATTAAACTTACAAGAAGTAGAAATTTGGACAGATGACTAGGGAGGAATATAAAAATATTGCTCGAGCATGGAGGGGTGAAATCAGGAAGGCCAAAGTGCAACTGGAGTTGCAACTAGCAAGTGATGTGAAGGGTAATAAGAATGGTTTCTACAGTTATGTGAACAACAAGAAGAAGGTCAGGGAAAGCGTGGGCCCCTTAATGAATGAGGGAGACAACCTAGTGACAGATGATGTGGAAAAAGCTGAAGTACTCGATGCTTTTTTTGCCTCTGTCTTCACAGACAAAGTCAGGTCCCAAACGAATGCACTGGGCAACACAGTATGGGGAGGAGCTGTGCAGCCCTCAGTGGTGAAACAACAGATTCAGAACATTTTAGAAATACTGGACATGCACAAGTCCATGGGGCCAGATGCAATGCATCCTAGGGTGCTGAGGGAGTTGGCTGATGTGATTGCAGAGCCATTGGCCATTGTCTTTGAAAACACATGGCAATCAGGGAGGTTCTGGATGCTTCGAAAAAGGCATATATAGTGCCCATCTTTTAAAAAAGGGGAGGAGGATCTGAGGAACTACAGACCAGTCAGCCTCACTTCAGTCCCTGGGAAAATCATGGAGCACGTCCTCAAGGAACCCATTTTGAAACACTTGGAGGACAGGAAGGTGATCAGGAACAGTCAGCATGGCTTCACCAAGGGCAAGTCATGCTTGACCAACGTGATTGCCTTCTCTGATGAGATGACTGGCTCTATGGATATGGGAAAAGTGGTGGACAGGATATACCTTGAATTTAGCAAAGCTTTTGATATAGTCTTTCACAGTATTCTTGCCAGGAAGTTAAAGACGTATGAGTTGGATGAATGGACTATAAGGTGGATAGAAAGCTGACTAGATCATCAGGCTCAACGACTAATGATCAATGGCTCGATGTCTAGTTGGCAGCCAGTAATGAGCAGAGTGCCCCAGTGATCAGTCCTGGGGCCGGTTTTGTTCAATATCTTCATTAATGATCTGGAGGATGGGGTAGATTGCACCCTCAGCAGGTTCAAGGATGACAGTAAGCTGGGGGAAGTGGTAGATATGTTGGAGGGTAATGATAGGTTACAGAGTGACCTAGACAAATTGGAGGATTGGGCCAAAAGAAATCTGATGAAGTTCAACAAGGACAAGTGCAGAGTCTTGCACTCAGGACAGAAGAATCCCATGCACAGCTACAGACTGGGGACCGACTGGCTAGGCCGCAGTTCTGCAGAAAAGGACCTGGGGGTTACAGTGGATAAAAAGCTGGATATGAGTCAGCAGTGTGCCCTGGTTGTCAAGAAGACTATCTGGCTGAATTGATAGGAGAACTGCCAGCAAATTGAAGGAAGTGCTTATTCCCCTCTTTTTGGCACATTTGGAGTATTGTGTCCAGTTTTGTGCCCCCACTACAGAAAGGATGTGGACAAATTGGAGATAGTCTAGTGGAGGGCAACGAAAATGATTAAAGGGTTGGGGCACATGATTTATGAGGAAAGGCTGAGGGAACTGGGCTTATTTAGTCTGCAGAAAAGAAGAGTGAGGGGAGATTTGCTTGCAGCCTTCAACTACCTGAAGGAGGTTTCCAAAAAGGATGGAGCTAGGCTGTTCTCAGTGGTGGCAGGTGACAGAACAAGGAACAATGGTCTCAAGTTGCAGTGGAGGAAGTCTAGGTTGGATAATAGGAAATATTTTTTCACAAGGAAGGTGGTGAAGCACTGGAATGGGTTACCTAGGGAGGTGGTGGAATCTCCACCCTTAGAGATTTGAGGCTTATCTTGACAAAAGCCCTGGCTGGGGTGATTTAGTTGGGGTTGGTCCAGCTTTGAGCAGGGGATTGGACTAGATGACCCCCTGAAGTTCCTTCCAACCCTAATCTTCTGTGATTCTATCATTCTGTGATTCTATGATTTCTCTGTCTCAACAAGGAAAAGAGGCTTTGGCACTGTAAGGCCTTGGAATCTCTCCCTTAAGGTCATTAAAGACAAATTGTGTTACATGTTATTAGTTTAGAATTTCAATTAGTGCCTAAAATTTGCCATCTGCTTAGCCTGAACCATCTTGCCAAACCAAGGCTGTCCTTTGTTTTGAATACTGCAAAGACAGAAGCAATTTATTAACATAATCCTATTTAATAAGACGACTAATCATTCTCACTAGAAAGAGTGGATTGGATTTGTCAGAGTGATTATATTCAAATCATGACAAGCAGAGGGCTTAATAGACACAGTCTAATGTAGATTCAATGGGCCAAATTCAACTCTCAGAAACGCCATGGTAAATCTGGGGTCAGTCCACTGAGTCTGGGAAGTGTAAGCACAGTGCGATGCGCGATTTGAATTGGGCCCTGCACCAGAATTAATTAGTTAGGGTTTGACTGCAGCGTTGTTATCACCAAATATTCAGAAATAATGAATTAGGAACCAAACATCATGAGATTATCTTAAAAATGATGAGATTTAAAAAAAAATAATTAAATGTTGGGATTCTTTTCATTTCTTTTCTGGTGGCGAAGGCTTTATAAGTCACATCTTCCAGCTTTTCTCTGCCAGTGTGAGGACTTGAAACTTTCTTTTTTTTTTTTCTTAATGACAGCTGAGAATCACATGACTCCAGGAGCTGGTACTTTAAGAAAAACTGCAAATACTGTGATATTCAACATCACAAGCATGGGAGATTTTGAGTTTGTGGCTGACCTGCCTGCACAGGACAGCATGAGGGAGACCAAGTGTAAATAGGGATGGCATGCCCTCTACTTCCCCAGGGAGGGGCAAGGAATGGGGGGATCCCCGTGTCCACCCTACCCTGCTCAATTCAGCAACGCTAATGCAGGCTAGAAGCAAATTACTGTCCCTGCTCAACCAAGGGGATAATGATACACTATCCAGCCTGATCCAGGGGTGCTGGAGTTGACGTGCACCACCCCTTGCTCAGGCCTGTGCCTAAAATCACTATAGCTTTTCATGTTTGAAAAGCAAACAGTGGGTGAAAAGACACTGCAGAGTGCAAATGTTATTGAACTGATTTTATTTTCCTTGTTGTGCATCCCAAATGACCAGGGAAAGTGATTTCTTTTATTTATATAACCCTAGGTATACACTGGCTTGTTTTGCCTGTCACTTTGAGGTAAAAGGATCTCTCTTATTATTAATTAGCTGTAACACAGCAGAATCTGGATGTATCAGCCAAGATTGAGACTCCATTGTGCTAGGTGCTGTACAAACAGAGAATAAGAGACAGTCCTTGTCCTAAGGAGTCTGCAAGGAAGACAGAGGTGACCACTACTTACCCCCAATAATGTGTCATTGTTTCCTTGCACTCCCCATCTGTGTGTCTGTATCTATCTGTTGCCATTTGTCTCAGGCTTAGATTTTTAAGTTTTTTGGGGCAAGGACTGTCTTTTTCCTCTGTGTCTGTACAGCACCTAGTGCATTTGGGTCCTGGTCTGTGACTGGGGCTCCTACATGCCATAGTTAATGCAAATTAATGTTAGTAATGAAGGGGAAGGGAAAGAATGGGACAGAGATTTGCCCGCAGTCAGATAGCAATAAAAGAGCTGGAGGCATAATCCGGGTTTCCTGAATCACAATCCAGCACCCCTCTGGCCTAACTGCCTAAAATCACGAATCAGTGGGCTGGCAGCTACTGTCTTCCCCACCGGTGTAAGTCCATTGGTTGTATTTGTCAAAGCTCCATCTGATTAAGTGTCCCTATATTAATGCCATTGGTGATATGGATTTTGTACCTACCTGGTCAGCTGTATCTCTGCCTTCTGCCACAGCTGCGGCCCAAAGACATGAATAGATCAAGCAAGTATTTTTCCGGCTTTCCAGACTCGCTGCATCACAGCCTTTCTGTAACTAGCTCTAGTGTAATGCGTGGTAGTTGTTGCCCCTACATTGTGTTGTACAAAAGAACACTCTTGTGCAGCACGGAGGTCAGGCCAGTGAATATCCCCTTTCTGCCCTGCTCCCAGCTGAAAGGATGTTTCACTATGCGACATATGTAAATATTAGCATTTGCGTCTTCAGGGTTTCACTCACCATTGAAAAGTCGTCTCGAATAGAGTTCTTTCTTCATTCTTCTGCACTTTTTTTGTCTGTTATTTCTTTTTTTTATCTGAACAGAAAGTTCCATTCACAAAGGCTTTCTGCTGGAAATGTTAACACGTGGCACAGATATTCTGGGAAATTTTCAAGGCTCTTTCTCGGCCTGTCACACAATACAGAAGAAACAAAAGACAGACTCATTATCTCACCAAGGTAGCGAGCCATTGTACTTGCGTCTCAGAGTGATTCTTATTTTCTTTGACTCACTGGCTGTTTTATTCTGGTGGGGGAAGATTCTGATGCCCACTATAGGGATCTAAGTCCAAAATGCAGATCCCCAAAACCACTGCTTCAGCTGCCCTCTGGCCCTGCAGATGACTAAATTCTCTAGAGGTCTAAGTTTCCAAAAATAAAGTCCCCATGGTGCCTGCCAATGGCCATGCGCACACCCACTTAAGTCCTGATGCCCGGCCCCTGTTTCATGGCATGATTCACAAATCAGGCGTTTTTCTGCCTTTCTCACCTTGTCTATGTAGATTGTAAACTCTCTGGGACAAGGACTGCCGCTTACTCTGGGTTTCTACAGCATGTAACACAATGAGACCTTGATCTTGGCAGGTTTGGCTGCACCTTCCTCCATTAACTTCAATGGCATTACTCATGGAATACGCCTCTACTCACCATGAGTAAAGCTATCAGCATCTGGCCCATTAATAATGACCTGTTATGAAATAATAATTAATCAAGCACCAAGTTTAGGAATAACAATACTTAGTTTTCATATAGCACTTTTCATCCTAAACCGCAAAGTACTTTACAAAGGAAGTCAGTTTCACCATTCCTATTTTACAGGTGGGAAAACTGAGGCACTGAGCGGGAACATGACTTGCCCAAGGCCAGACAGCAGGCCATTGGAAGAGCTGGGAATAGAATTGAGATCTCCTGTGCCCAGTCCAGTGCTCGGTCCACTGTGCTTTTAGTGCATATCTTTTTCTGAGACTTGTGATTAAGACATGTTGCAGATGTTTTTTTTGCCCATTTAAATACATTTTATTACATTGAGGGAGGCCACTTTGATTTGTATTACCACAGAACAGCTGTTTCATTACTGTGGTTTATTATTTATGCAGCATGAAAGATGTAAATGGCAATTCTTTGCACCAAAGAACTGAAAGTCTAGGTAAGAGATAACAGAGCAATGGATAACAGGAAACAGGGGTATGTGGTTGGTATAATACTGTGGCACAGAATGTAAACATTGGCAGAGATCCCTATTCAAGGAATAGATATGAGCAGTGTAAATTAGGTGGGGCCCAATTCACCATTACATTACTTCAGTATTAAGTTGGCCAGTTGCCATTGTGATCAGTGGCGTAGTATTGGAATTGGGCAGTGGTGATTCAAGTGATCAAGTCCGGGGTGGATTTAAGCTAAACAGAACGCAGGTCACTCAAGCTTTAGAGGCCTCAGAAATACCTTAACCAGATACTGTATCCTCCCTCAGATCCTTACCCCTACAGTCCTTTCCCACCAACAGACATTTAAGTTGCCCCTCCTCCCTCCATCCCTTAGTTTCTCATGGATGCGCTTCAGTAGGAGTATTTTCCTAATACAGTCTGTAGGATCTGCACTCAGGTCTGTCTGACCTTTTTAATCTGAGCTGTTAGCTTTTAAGAATACAATAAAACCAACTGGGGACAAAACAGGTCGTGAAGAGATGATTTCAGTTACAGAGTGCGAGCAGTTTCTGAGTAACAGGCGTATTTAAGAGAAACAAAAATTAATGTACATCTTAACAAATCTGGATTTTTCATGGCATAATACATTTTGTAATTCATTCAGATGTACTCTTCAGAGCTTCTTGCTAAGAAGCCCTTGACTCATCTAGAAACATTCATTTCGTTCTTCTTTTGAAAAGTATTTAAAGCTCAAAATGAAAGAGAGAGAGAGAATAGACTGGAAAACTGTAATTGGCTAGGGCTAGAATATGGATTTACCCCTCTCTGGAACAGCATAACTCTGATGAATTCATGTGAAATAATCCTGGCCCCTTAAGGATACAACCCTTGGCTTGGATCATACCAAATAAAAATTCCAGCCTCAAATTTTTTCCTCCCACTCCACTTTGTCAACCCCATTGCAGAGACGTCCATTATGTTATCCACCTGGTAGCTACAGTATTTACGTGAAGCTACCCACTTGACTGATAAATCCCGCCAGAATTAGTCCCTCCACGGATGGTCTGTTTTAAAACACAGTTAATCAAACATAAATGTTTCACTACCGAGCATGGCACATAGCACATATGTTGACAAAACAGAAAAGAAAATTGGCAGTAGGAGAGTCTGGCATCACCAAGAGTGCCACAGGCAGAGAAAGGAAACCACAGATCTGAGAAGAAGATGAAAAAATCAAATGGGTCCATCCCCTTGCTTACTCTAGCTAAAGAACTTCTATGGCCCCCATTCCATAGCACCTCACAACATGCCTGAGTAGTAGCAAAGTACCATTATACCCATTTCACAGATGTAGGTCTAAGATCACATAGGAAGTCTGCAATAGAGCAGGACTTCAGCCCAGGTCTCCCAAGTCCTTGGCTAGTGCCCTAAAAGCTGGACCATTCTTCCTCTGACTGGCTTAGTCCCTTTGCGTGAACAGTATAAGCGGAGTGCAATTGCCATGTTCAAAGCTCAGTTGCCTCTTAAATACTGGTGAACAAGATGTTCACAATAAAACATGAAGCTATCTTAAACTGACCTAATTACACCTGAGTAATCTAACTACTTTTTGTTCGGATAAACTGCAAAGCATGTACTTTCAGCCTAGGTGCCTTTTATGTTAAGCCTGAGAGCCGACCAAAATGTCTGAAAGCCAGAACTGTGCCACATGCCATCATGCCAAAGGTTGAAGTGGACCTGGAGCGCCTGATCAAAAATGGAGTCCTAGTACCAGTTACCCACAGCCAATGGGCAACGCCAATTGTTCCAGTTTTGAAGGAAGATGGATCCATTCGGAGTTGTGGGGATTTTAAGGTCACTGTTAACCCGGTGTTGTGTGCAGAGTAATACCCTCTTCCTCTTCGCTGGCTTGGCTGGTGGACAAAAGTTCAGCAAGATTGATCTGAATCAGGTGTATTTACAGATGCACGTCGATGAGAAGTCCCAAGAGCTGTTGGCTATCATGACACATACAGGGCTGTACTGATACTGTCGCTTGCCCTCCAGAATAACGTCTGCTCCAGCCTTGTTCCAGAGGGCTATAGACCAGATCTTGAGTGGCTTGCCTGGAGTCCAGTGCTATCTTGACGACATCCTGGTCACTGGCAAGAAGGAGGAGGATCACCGTAAGAATTGGAGGCTGCCCTACAAAGACTGGAAGAGTATGGCCTACGATTCCGCAAAGACAAACGTGAATTCTTCCAGCCCTATGCTGAATATTTGAGATATATCATAGATACTACTGGCCTTTGTAAGGCTCCTGCAAAAGGCAAGGCCATTGTGGAAGCTCCACCTTCTCAAAACGTAAGACAACTTCACTCCTTTTTTAGGGCTATTGAACTATTATGGAAAATTTATTCCACAGTTGGCAACACTATTAAAATATGAACTCGTTGGCCACAACAAGGTCTGGAAGTGGACTGAAGCCTGTGATGTTGCATTTAACAAGACTAAACGTGCATTGCTAAATTCAGAGGTTCTGATGCATTTTGATCCATCCTGACCTCTACAGTTGGCCTGCGATGCCGTCCCTTATAGAGTGGGAGCGGTTGTGTTACACATTATGCCTTCAGGAGAGGAGAGGCCCATTGCTTTTGCCTCACACACCTTAAGCAATGCAGAAACTAACTATGCCCAAATCGAACGTGCATTGGGAATCGTTTTCGGAATTTGGAAATTTCACCAGGACCTGTTTGGATGGAAGTTCACATTTCTCACCGACCTCTAACATCAATTTTTGGACCACAAACAGGCATTTAAACATTGGCTGCTAGTCGTATGCAACAATGGGCATTGTTGCTTTCCGCACACGCATGAGATCAAATATTGGAAATCCACTCTGCACTGCAACGCAGATGGTCTCTTCAGGCTGCCTTTACCTGTTAAACATCAAGACATTGGCCATAAAAAAATCTTCTATTTTGAACAGGTAGAGAACACACCCATCACTGCTACTCAAGTAAACAAGGTAACTCCCGTTGAGCAGTACTGTCCCAAGTTATGGATCTAGTGATGCATGGAACATCTCTACGGGACTCTCAGGTCTCACCTAACCTTCTTCCCTACATGTTCAGGAGGATGGAGTTATCAACCCATTCTGGTTGCTTGTTATGGGAGATGTGTCTCATTATTCCACCACTACTGATCAGAGATATTAGAACAGCTACTTTCAGGTCACTGTGGAATAGTGCACATGAAAGAAATTGCACAAAGTTACTTTTGATGGCCTGGCCTGGACAGTGCCATTGAAGAGAAGTCAAGAGCTTCTACTTCATGTCCGAGTGTGAGGAACGCGCCTCAGTTGGAACCCCCACACCCATGGGACTGGCCTGAAAACCCATGGAGGCATATTCATGTTGATTTTCCTGGCCCATTTGAAGGAAGCATGTTCCAGGTAGTTGTAGACGCCCACTCTAAATGCCCAGAAGTCTCTGTAATGCCATCCACTACTGCTGAAACTACTATCCAGAAACTGTGTGACATTTTTAGTCATTTTGGTCTTCCAAACAACTTGTGAGCAACAACAGACCGCAGTTCGTCTCTCAGGAGTTTGAAAATTTTATGAAAGCAAATGGGATACATCACATCACTTCAGCACTATATCATCCATCCACCAATGGATTAGATGAAAGGTTTGTGCAGACCATGAAACAAGCTGTAAGAGCTGCAAGGGGACATTTGTCCATTCCAAAGCATCTGAACACCTTCTTACTATCCTATAGAAACACACCTCATGCTATGACCAAAGCGTCCCCGGCCTTTCTAATGATGGGACGGCAGCTGCACACTTGCTTTGATCTGCTGCAACCCACCAAAGCACGACAAGTTGTGCAAAGTCAACAGCAAAACCAAGTCATCAGACATGCACCCAGAGCAAAAGACCAAACATTTAGTTCTGGACAGCCTGTCCTAGCTCAGAACTATGCTTCTGGAGCTAAATGGGTCCCTGCTACTGTCATGGTCCAAACAGGACCTGTTTCCTGCACTGTCCAGACTGCAGATGATCTCACCTGGCGGCGGCATGTAGATCAGTTGTTGCCAGGGCATACATGTCCCAAGGACACATCTCCAGTTGAACTGTCTGACCTCACCATTACAGGTGAGATATCATCGAGTCAAGAGTCAGCTGTTCCTGACTCCCCTTCTCCATCCAGCTCTGCAGCAGATACAGCCCCCTCCTCTGTTTGAGCTACGAGTCCTGAGCCCATTGTTAGACCCGCACCAACATCTTCCAGTGCAAGAACACCGAAGTCTGCTGTAATCCACCTAGAGAGAGAAGGCCTTTTCAATGGCTGGATCTTTAGCTAGGGCAAACCCACAATACAGGGCAGAATAATCCCCGGGGTTTAGCCAGGAAATGAGGCAGTCTACCCTCATTCCCTAGTTTAGTGATTGTTCTGTTAAATGGGCGTTTTCATTAAGGGGGGAGGAATATGTTGTGTATTTTGTGTCTTGCCTAATCTTCTAGACTAGTCTGGTAGGTGTTAAACTAACCACAAAAGAGGAGGGTGAAAAGGGGGAACAAATGAGCAATTTATAAGCACAAAATCAAGATGTCAAAACCAAAATTAATCAAGGAACCAAGGGACGTAAAGAGAGGAAGTTCTTTAATTGCCTACACACCAATGCTAGGAGCCTGAGTAATAAACACGAGGAAGTGGAATTGCTCATTTATGAGCATAAATTTGACCTAGTTTGTATTTGAGAAACCCGAAGGGAAGATTTGCATGATTGGAATGCTAAAATCTAGAATCATAGAAATGTGGGGCTAGAAGGGACCTCAAGAGGTCATTTCATCCCCCATGCTGAGGTAAAACCATGCTGAAGGGGGACGAATGACACCTAGACCGTTCCTGACAGAGGTTTGTCTAGCCTGCTTTTGAAAACCTCTAGTGACGGGGATTCCACAACCTCCCTTGGAAGCCTAATCCTGTACTTAACTACCCTTATAGTTAGAATTTTTTTTTCCTAATAGCTAACCTAAATTTCTTTTGCGCCAGATTAAGCCAATTATTTCATGTCCTACCTTCAGTGGCCATGGAGAACAATTGATCACCATCCTTTTTATAGCAGCCTTTAACGTATTTGAAGACTATTATCAGGTCTCCCCTCACTTTTCTTTTCTCAAGATTAAATAAAGCCAGTTTTTTTTTAACCTTTCCTCATAGGTCAGGTTTTCTAAACCTTTTATCACTGTTTATAACCTATTTAGGAAGGAGTGAGTGAGCAAACGCAGAGGGAGAGTGATATTCTATGGCAAAAACTAATGTCACTGGGAGTCAGGTGCCTAGATGCTTTTCAAATTCCATTCAAGTGTCTATCTGCATTTTTAGGCACCAAAATACCTTTAAAAATCTGGTCCTCAGTAGCCTGCATGGCAGGACCCTAAACCCTTAAGGATCTGCTTTTCAGAGATGTGAAGCAGCTGCAGTTTCCATTGACTTCCCTGGCAAGTCTAAGCTCTCAGCACTTCTGGAACTCAGGCCCTAGCTCTGTTTGACATGCCATAATGAACACTCTGTGCAACTCTTTGGCTTGTAAAGTGCCCATACACATTGATGCTATTTGATTTTTATTGGAGCACCTTATTGAAATACGTTGTAAATAAAGGGCGACATAAAGGGCCTGATCAATGGGAGTTGTGTCCGAGTAAGGAAAATTGGATTGGCCCCAAGGTAATCTTGCCATTCAGAAAAATGTGGGGGCCCAATGAATCTCTGGAACTGTCTGATTTTGATGGAGTTACAGCAGGGAGAAATCTGGTCCTTTATATTTTGCAATAATCTATGTTAAGTTGACTCTCTTTCAAAATACATATGAAAAATAACAATGATCTCAAGCCTAATTTATTCTTCTACTGATTCCTATTTCCAGTGATTTCCACACCAACTTAGAATCCAGCCTTAAATCTGTTTTTTTTTTTTTTAATTCTGGAGCCAATCTCTATGCTCCTCCCTCATCCTTTACATGTCAGTGAGCTGCCCCCAAAGCATGGAACACCTTCCCAGTTTCTGCCTTCCAAGCCGCTAATAGAATGTCTACACAGCAAAGAAAAGCCTGCTGCTGGCCCGTGCCAGCCAACTCGGTCTCACAGGATGCAGGCTGCAAGGCTGTTTCATTGCTGTGTGGACTTCCAGGCTCAGGGGGGAGTCTGGGTTCAAGGACCCTGCTAGGTGGGAGGGTCCCAGAGCTGAGGCTCCAGCCTAATTCAGAAACCGACACAGCAATGAAACAGCCTCTCCTCATTCACGTCTCCTCATTCACCTCTCTCCTCAAACTCACTTCTCTCCTGGCACTGGCAGGAAGTGAGTTAATTCACCCTGTTTAAAATACCTATGCATTTAACAGAACCATCAAGGTGCATGCAGGCCAACCTGACGCGCTGTCGACCCTTATTACTCTAACCCTTCTTCTTCTTCTTCACATCATAGAATCCCCTCCCCTACGTTGTTTATCAGCACAGCTGGTCAAATGTTCTTTTCAGCAAAAAATGCCCTTTTGTTTTCATGGTTTGTTATGTTTAAAATGTCCCAGCGTTTTTTGGAATGAAATGCAAAAACCTTGAAAAAGCCCAAAGCATTCCGTTTTTGAAAACCAAGAAAATGTTGGCTATTTGGAAAGTGAAAGCTGAAAAAAAGATGGAAATCCTTTGTGAATATTTTTAAACTGAAAATTGCTCATTTCTTTCAAGTTTTGTAAAAAGTTACCATTCCAAGAAGCTCTACTTCTTATCTTCGCTCATTTAATTATATAAAAAATGAGATTGTCCAGCATGGTGTTTGGGGAAGACACCAGGACTTTTTGTTATTTGTTGTTTGAAGTACCCAGTACTTTTGAGCACCATGAAAATAAAAATTAATAATCAGAATTAAATAATCCAGGGTATGTCTACACTACAGTGGCTACAGCGGCACAGCTACAATGCTGTTGTAACATTGTAATGTAGACACTTTCTACATCGACAGAAGGGATGTTTCCACCACTGTAGGTAATCCATCTCTCCAAGAGGTGTTAGTTAGGTCAACAGAAGAATTCTTCCGTGGATCTAGTTGCATCTACAGTGGGGGTTAGATCAACCTAACTATGTCACGCAAGGTGTGAAATTTTTCACAACTCTGAGCAATGTAACTAAGTTGATCTAATTTTTAGGTGTAGACCAGCAGGCTTGACACCATTAATAACATGAGCAGAGCTATGCAAAAATATTTGCAGCGTGTCATAATCTATTGAATTACCATCCATCAGGAGGTGTTTATTAAAGAAAATAGTTACAAAATGAAAACCAGATTCCCACATAGCTTGAGTTCCGTTTTTGTTTCTTTGTTAACCAGCGACTGCACTTGATCTCTACACAGTACTAATAAACCTTTAGTGGCAATCATTACACACTGAACCTTAGTCTCACTTAAACTGAGTGTCTGATGTACTTGCCAACCCCATTCAGAGGTCTGCAAACTAAGATGTGCTGAATAATCTACATAGCATATTGTTACAAGAAGAGGGTGTGTAACAGCTTGGTGTAGTGGGGTGCTTGCCTTCAGGCGAACGTGGGAGGTTGGGTCAGCTGAGAATGGGTTCAAAATACTTGTACCTGGGGAATGTTGGGCCTCTCAAGTTCACCTTTCACGTTACTGGGGGACTGGTCATAGCAGCTTGTTGATATGTGTAGAGAGGTGGTGCTCACTCAGCAGGGTGCCTATAAATGTGGGGCCCTGTGTGTGCACACACTTGACGAATGCCTGAGGTTGGCCTTACTCCCAGCCCTGCTTGCAATAGTTTGTTGAACTGGACTGAAGTTGTTCTGGGAAACCCGTGATGCTTACTTCCCCAGGGGCTTGTAGGTAGGAGGGGAACAGAAAGGAGGGGGCCCCTTTTGGGGTCCTGCAGCAAAGGTTTGTTTTCTTCCAACCCTTGCAAATCAAATCACAAGGTTCTGTTTGCAAGACTCTTTGTTACCCAAATCCTTCATAGTTTGTCCAGCACTGCATTTAAGTTCATTGCAGCAACAGTGTGAAAAAAGCAATCAGGGAAGAGTAAAAGCAATTGGGCAGAGAAACCAGGCTCCCTAGGAAAGCAGATGAATTACCTTTATTAGGGAGACATTCAGCAACAGTAAGGTGTGTGATGAAGGTTGTGGTCCTTCTGCTTAAAACAGTGGCATGGGACACAGGAGACCTACGTTTCAGTGTTGCCACAATACTTAGTGGTGCCACAAATTTCCCGTGCAATTGTAGGTATGCCATCTTCTTTCTCTGTACAGCTATCTGTTCCTTGTATGTAAAATCATAACACTGCCTTTGTTTGTCTGCATGGATGTCTCTAACTCTTTTTCATTGCTTCACTGTTTAAATGATCAATAAGGTGAAGAAGGATCTGAGTCTGATTTTTCTCACACTGATTTTATGCGAGCACAACTAATAGTGGAGTTACTCCTGATTTACACCAGTATAAATGAGATCAGAATCATTCCAAAGAGGCTAGCAATATTTAAAAGACTGTTTTGTTTTGAAATTGATTTGCAAAACCCCTTTTCACATGCACGGTGGTCAAACTATGCGCTACCACAGGCCAATATAATGCAGGAGCCTTCAGCCAATTAACTAATTAGTGCACTGTTTTCCAAAATCCAGCTGAGCCCCAGCTCCTTCTGTCACAACAGGCATGCTTCCTCCCCTGAGACGAGCGAGCAGTACAGAAATACCCATGCTAGAGACAGCACAGTTTGTGTCTGGATGAACAGGCATCTATTTGTACAGACACAATTATGAAAACATTTGGTATTGTCTCTTGTGAAATCTGACTTGAAAAACTCATTCAAATTATCTAGGAGAGAGGCATTGTCATGTGGACTGAAAACTGCCGACAAGGCAGTAAACAAAGGGCAGAGCGCACAGGCAAACAATTGAGTTGAGGTGTTCTGTGGGGTACGGTAGATCTAATCTTCTCTACATTAATGATCAAGAAAAGAAAAAGTACAAATAAGACTAAATTGAGAGGAGTTGTGAAGAGGGCAGAGATGTAACACAAAAGGAACTGGGGAAATTAGATACCTAGGCAGGAAATAATTAAATGTGATTTGACCAGAGAAAAAGAATCTGAACCAGGGGTGGAGAAAACCTGAGACAGCAGAACATTTTCAGTGTTGCTGAAAGTGAATTATTGGCAAGAGTAAACAGAGAAGCCAACATCAGTTTGCAATGGGCACCATAGCTACATGCTAACTCCAGAGGGTTCCCATGTTACATACTAACTGCAATTAACATTAGGTAGGATAAAGAAAATAGAAGGAATATAACTTTTCATGCTTTGGGACCTATGCCAACCTGTGACTGATTGTGGACTGGAAGCAACCTCCCCTATGTGTTGATCATGTTATAGCTGCCTACTGCAGGGTTTCTTGTGCTTTCCTCTCAGGCAGGTGATATTGACTAGGGTGAGAGATAGGATATTGGACTAGATGGAGCATTGGTCTAATCCAGTCTAATGATTTTTATGTTCCTATGTGACTCGGGAGTCACTGAATCTGACAGATGATGTTGAGTTTGAGTGATGTGTTATTAGAAACTGCCTATTCCAAATCTAAGTAAGTATATTATTACAGAACTGTGCAGAAAGGATTGTGGAAGGCTGGGGTGAGGAGGAAAAATCAGATCTCTTTGTGGAGAAGGTAAAATTTGAGGAAGGCAGTGCTGGAAGAATGACATCCCTCCTGGGGCAGAGTTAAGGTTGTGGTGTGTTCACTGAGCTGAATGGTGGTTGTTCTACTGGTGAAGTGGGAGTATGTGGGGGTAGAGGGTACATACTCACGACAGACTTAATATTTCATTTAATTGGTTTTTAGGTTTTGTGACGAACTGGGTGGAAAACACATTCCCATCATGTGAGAACTTTTGTGATTTCAAAAAATGTTCTGTCCCAAATCAAGATAAAAAGTGAAATTTCTTGAATTTTTTTGTGAACTAACACCCCCAAAATTTTCAGATCAATCAAAACATTTCATTTCAATAATTTCAAAATGTTTGATTTCAATCTTGACCTCTTTAATTTTTAATCTTCTTTTTTAATATAAATTAACTAAAATGTTGAGACAGAAAATCATTTCAACTAAAAACCAAAATGTTTTGTTTAAAAAAATGAAGAAATAGGACATTTGACAACTTTGAAGCTTTTTCCAAAAATTTTTCAGTTCAGGAGATTTTCCCATGAACAATTTTGATTTCGACGAATCAGCATTTGCTGACAAAAAACCATTTCATTGGAAAATTCCTGACCCGCTCCAGTTTCGTGTTAGATGGGTTCCATGCAAAGCAACATTAACTGACACACAATGCTGTGATTTTTGTATTAATTAACAAAGTGGTAGCAGTTCGGAAACAAGGAGCAAAAATGAACTGACAGCTGGATGGATTGAGGTATAAGGAAAAGCTAAAAGCACTAAATATATATAACTTGGCTTAGCTGTGACAAAGTACTGGTGGGACATGGAGAAGTATTAGGCTGTGCACAGTGCAGAGTGTGGGGATTTCCAAACTAAACTGAACTAGGAGATGTAGAGTAGGGAACAATCCTGCACTGGCAAGGAGATGCATTGGGTGATCTAATAGGTCATTTCATCTCTAGCTTCTCTGTGACCATGTCACCTATATTTACATCTGCATTTATCATCGCAGCAATACTTATTCTCTGATAGCATATGGTCCTGATTAACGGTAGAGTACAATTCAATTTATTTTACTCAAGGCCAACAGTCACATTTGTTTCAGACTTGAGTTCCTATTCAAGCCAGTAATTTTTAATATACAGATTTTTAACAAATGAGTGCACTGCTCATTGCAGATGCAAAGTATGTCATATGAAATATACTGTAATATATGTGTGTGTGTGTGTGTGTGTGTGCATGCATACTCTTTAGCTAGCGACATGAATATAGACAATATATTTTATATATAGAAAAAGAGGGAGGCAGCTAGTTCAACAGATGAGGCACAGGCCTGGGATGCGTGGGTTCTATTCCTGACTCTGCCACTGATCTACTTTGTGGCCTTCCAACAGTCAACTCACTGCTCAGCGCCTTTTTCTATACTGTCTGTAAGCTCTGCAGGGAAGGGAGGACTGTCTCTGATTGTGCGTACATAGCACAATGGGACCTCACGCTTGTGATCTAGGCACTGCCTTAGTATAAATAATTAATCATAATAACGTACATTCTTTATATCTATAGCTACGCACATTTCATCCAAACATATACATATCCAATCATACACACATTTCATCCAAAAATATGTTAAGACAAAGGTAAAGGTGCACAACTCAGCACTTAGAAGCCAGGAAATAATATAACTCACATCCACTCAGTGTGATGCTCTGTTCCCCATAGTGGTGGCCAGGCTACACAAAAGTTGATGAGTTTGCTGGGAAGTGAGTCCTTTAATTCAGGCAGTAGCAGCTCATTTTATAACAACTAGAGATCCCAGGTTCAATCTACAGCTTGGAGTGTTGTGTTACACAGGCTTCCATGCACAAGGTTTAAAGTGGCTCAGACTATGTAAAACCTTTAAGCGTTGTTGTGAAATCTCCACGCATCTCTTGCATGTTACAGTGGTTAGCTAATTAATTCTTACCACATCCCTGTGAAGTAGGTGTATTAGCTCCATTGTACAGATGGGTGACTGCGGGATAAGTTTCAAATATCCGGGTCAGGATCGGCACACTGAGTTCTAAGATCATAGCTGGGACTTTCAGTGGGGGAGGATTTGGAGATCAAAGTCCCATTGACAGTCATTAACTCCCTTAAACCTCACTGAAAATCCAAACCTCTATAGCTATTAGTTAAACTTCCAGGAGGCTTTTCCCTCCAAAAAAAATAGAGGAACTTGACATTTAAATACGGCTCCTATTTTTGCTGAGTGACAACATTTCTACTGAATTCCCACTAGGCTTCTGTGTGAGAGTTCTTGGCATTCGCTTAGCGGAGAAAAGCATACATCACCACATTGATTCTACATTAATACACCATTTACTCATCAGGCAGACTACTGTGTATCCATTAGTTTTACCAGGTGTTTGAAAAAGTGAGTGCTAAAATTAGAAGCATAATGATGTCATGCTAACACATAGCAAGATCACAAAAAGAACCCTTTTATATCCTCACAGGTAATAGTCCTGCCTTCATTTCCTTCTTCTCTTGTACTGCTGCTGCTGGCTCCTCTGCTTCAGAGCTCAGGTTAAAATTCTTAATTTGGATGCATCTGTGATGGTAGCCCCATATCTGCCAGGGTGGGAAATGTTGGGCATCTTGGTGTTCCTTAACCACGAGAGCGGAGAGCATGCATTTGCAATGAACTGCTTTGCAGTTGAGTTCACACAGTCACTGTATGACACAGAAGGCAATCACACCTTTACAAGTCAGGCCGCTTTCTTTTCATGAAAGCTTAGATTCAGGAGCAAAATTATTTAAAAGAAGGGCAGTTATCCAGCAATGTATGTGGCCGCATAGTCGAATTATATATGGGGCTCTGACTTCTCTATTTGGAGCAATAGCCATTAAAAGCAAAAGCCAGTGATGAGTTAGGATTATAATAATTGAATTTAGGAAAAACTCAACACAGCAGAGTGAAACATCTGTTCTACCCCCTTAAATCTATCTAGGTCTTTCCATGGCTCCGTCATGATGGTGTCTGCACATCTCATAATTCTTTATGCTTTTATCTACACAACACCCCTGGGAGGCTGGAAAGTAGCAGGCCCATTGTTACAGAGGGGGAACCGAGGCACCGAGAGATTCAATTACTCACCCAAGCTCACTCAAGAAGTCAGTGGTTGTGTCAGGATATGGAACGCAGAGCTCCTGAATTCCAGTCCAGTCAAGTGCTCCTGGTTTAGACCTCACTCCTGGCTTTAACTTTATGTCTTGTGTAGGCCCATTGAAGAAATTGTTCTCTCCAGATGGGCCTGATCCAAAGTCCATTGAAGTGGAAAGGCTCCCACGGACTTCAGTGGGCTTTGGTTCAATCCCTATGTTCATGTAGCACTTAGCACTATTGTAATGCACTATTGTAATTGTGCCACTCTACATATGCAAGAGATAATAACACTACCTCGCTCTTACGCAGCCTTTGTCATCAGTACATCCCGAAGCACTTTACAAAAGAGGTCAGTTTCATCATCCTCATTTTACAGAGGGGGAAACTGAGGCACGGGGATGGAGATAGTGACTTGCCCAAGGTCACCCAGCAGGCCAGAGAGAGGGTTAGGAATAGAAGCCAGCAATGGCCATGAGTAATGCTTCCTGCCATCTCCAGTTGGCTCAGAGACTCCATCCCATTCTCAGGCCTGGCCTCAGTTATTCATGCCTTTGTCACCTTTTGGCTGGACTGCAGCATGGTGATACACCTGAGTATGAGGCCATCAGCACTTAAGAAACTCCAGCTAGTACAAAACACTGCCGCGCATCCCCTCAGCAGCACATCACACCCCTGCGTCACTTTTTATGCACAGCTTCATTCCCCTGACACAGTGGGATTCTCAACAATAAGAGGAAAGTTTGTCTGCGTGGGAGACAGAAGCTTCCCCGGGAATGTTCCAAGCCTGTGGAATGAACTCCCCCAGGAACGAAGCACCATCACCAACCTTGCCACTTTCCGCTCCAAGTACAAGCATGACCCACATGTCTAATAGGGAGATATCTCTTTAAGAGATCTATGCAGGGCAGGGGGGCTAGGAATGAGTTGGATCTGGTTCATTGTTGCTAGGCAGATACACAATTAGCTCTACACACTCAGAAGTTTCTGGAATCGGTGCGGTGGTTTGGGCTATGCTCAGTAGGTTCCCTGTTGCTGCACTGACTCCATGAGGGCAAGTTGTCAGGGCAGCTGCTTTGCAAAAAGCCACCTGCACTGTGGAGAAGCTGAGCCCAGGAACAGAGAGCAGGCTGCCTCCCCTAACTCTGAAGTGTTTTGCAGCAGTTTAGTGATATTATTAACCCGCCAACAGGGAAGCCTGGGCAGTGTTAATTATAGAAAGTAGAAATTGGGAGGGAAATAAATGTCTTTCATTTTATAGTGTACTGGGAATATTTCTTGATTTTAGACAAACTGTTTTAGTGCAATTGCCTCAACCAGTATGATTCACCAGTTCTTTTATTTCAAGGTGATGATGGAGAACAAGCCATTTATATTTTGCTGTTCTCAGTTTTGTATTTTTCTTGTAACAGGTTTTTTATTAATCCATATACTTAACTGGGTGGTTGGTTAATGAGTTAGCTGACTAGCTAACTGAGTGATTTCAGCAGAGGAGGAGGAATAGGCTGCATGGATTCCAGCTGACGATGTCTACAAGCAAGTGGAGGCAAGATGTTATTGCAGTGCTTTTGACTCAGCAGATAATATAGAATTTGGTGATTAAAGACTGTAACTGAGACTCAGGTAAACACAACCTAAGCTTTTGGGAGCTTTGACTTTCTTCTCACTGTGTTTTTATGGGGACTGATCTGTTTAGATTTAATTTTTTTTCTTTATTTATGTTTATGTATAGCTCTGAAGATAATGAATGTGGCTTATAAAGCAGCCATGTCATGTTGTAAAAATCATTATTTATTTTTCTTTATCATAAGATTTTATAAAGTTGGCACTCAAGAATTAACTTAATTCCTTTTGTTCTTTTTGGATTTGATAGTGGGGAGGCTGACCCTCTGAAATCCTTGCTGGAAATCCTCAATGAGTGAATTCTGGGTCTCCAGGCGCTTTTCTATGGGAATTGTTTTTAGGCGTCAGGAGAAGGGCAATGAAGTAAACTCTAGCCATCCCAAAGTTTACCCAAGGCACATTTCTTTGACCTGCCTTCTCAAATACAAACACAGAGCAACAGGTATATTTAACAGAATAAATACATTAATTTAAAAAAAAATAAAAAACCCTACCAAAACAAGACACTGCACTGCAGATGCTTCTTCCTCTGGGGAGCAGATGGGAAACCAAACTACATGTGACAGCTGTATAGTTACGTTGCTTAATGAACTATTGGAAGGTGCTCAGATACTACAGTGAACTATAAAAACCTCAATAGAATAGAAGCAAACCCAGCTCCCCTGAGTTCTGGTCCAGTGCTCAACCCGTTAAGCCACACAGCCTGAGCTCAGAGCACTCTAAAGGTCATGAGCAAGGCCCTGTGGAAAATCACAGCTTTTTTTTGTGGGGGGGATAATTCATGACCATGGCACCAAATACCAGATTTCACAGGATATGCAGGGCTGCTGATTCCCCCCAAACGGTTATGATTTTTCCAACGGTGGGGAGGTGCACGTGGGCGTATACATATGCTGGTCTCATGCTCGAGGCAGTTCATAGCCTGCAGCTGGCGTCCTGTTGGAGCAGCAGTTCAGCAGGGTGGGACTCGGTGGCTAGTTTTATTCAAGGCATAGCGGCCAGTGCAGCCATTGCTTGGCACATGGACTATGAGCCACGCCAAGGAGACCAACACACACAGATAGCCACTTCCATCTGCCTACTGAGGCCGCGGGTGCTCACATTCTAAGAGGTGGGGGCACTGGCTACTGAGCCTCACATAAAGCTGGCCACCTACTTCCCCCACAAAAGCTGCTCCAAAAGGATACCTGCCGTGTGCTACACGCCATGCCAAGCATATGACTATGCATGCAGATGCCCATCTCCACCTCCCTGCTGTGGGACAAATCTCAGTATTGAGCTAATTTCATGATTCCCGCACAGTCCGTGAACTCGTGATTTTCACGGGGCCCTACTGTTGCAAAGAAAAAAAAAAGCGAACCTCTGTGACATTCTCCATACTATGTATGAAGGCATCCTGAATTGGCATTTCATTAAATACCTTTCGACCTTTGTCGGGCAATTTTGCAATCAGGGTGGGGACTCTCTTCTCCTCAGGAATTTTGTGGACTTCACACAGTTTTTCAAAAGTAGGGAAGTCCTCCTTGGTACAAGCAGTGTCTTCATAAGCAGGGCATAGCTGGTCCCAGCTGTGGATACTTGGAGTGAAGGGGAGATGTTGTTGGCCCAGGGATCTGTTTCCGTTTTTCTATTCATTCCAGTTGGGGTTTCCACTCTTTCTCCTTCTGCTCAGCCTCTTTGCCTTTCTGCTCCATGGTTTTCTCATGCAGCTCCACGGCTGACCTATGCCACGGCTTCTTCTCAGGCAGCAGTTGCTTCTTCAGCTTCTTTGGCTCGCTTTCAGGCTTCACCCTACAGCTTAGCAGCCATCTTTCTCTTTCCGCTCCAGCTCTCATTTTCATCTTCCTCTCGGCTTCTTTAAACGGATGTTGATCTTTCTCTTTTTCCTCTTCCTGTAACCTGAACATGTCTAACTTTGCAATTGTTTCGCTCTCGCTCATTTTTTTTTTTTTTCGCTTTTCTGTTCCTATTTCCCTTTCCCAGCGTGAAGAAACGGAAAACAACAAACTGCAACCTTTCCTTGACTCTCTTCAGCCACCCGCTTGCATTTCATTTAAAATCCCTACACCAGTGTTCAAAGTGCAAACCTCACTCAGATCAGCAAGTTGTGCATAAAACCCTGCTCCCTGCACCACGGACATTTCCCAGTGTGCAATCTGAACTGCTGGACTACAGTGTCCCCTCAGCTCTCCAGCGTGGGATGCCTTTTTCACTGCTTTGCTGGTGAACAGCAGCCTCTCAAGGCTCTGCTCACCCACAGCCACTAGCATGTGTAACATCACTTCTAGCTGAATACATGAATGCTATTTCCAGCTATCCAGGAATTACATACAGGGCAACACCTGCCTCTCCCCAGTCACAGCCTTGCTGCCCCAGAAATGTGCATCATTTCCCCTTCTGGACAGTGTAAGGTCATAGATCTCTGCCCTTCCAACAACGGGTAGTGAATATGCACCAGGCTTGTTGAGCTAAGAAGAGATTCCTGAACACACGGGTTTAGCTAAAACAAGTTTATTAACTAGAGAGAGAGATTTTAAGTGATTACAAGCGATAAGGCATAAAAGTCAAAATTGGTTATAAAAGGATAAACATGCAAGCTAATTCCTAAACTTTACCAAGGCTAATAGGTTTAAAAGCAAGAAAGGAGTTTTTCTCACCAAAAGCCTACTGCAGTCTGTGCTGGCTGGAAAATCTCCAGGCCAGGACCACTTCCCAGTTCAATAACGATTCTTTTGTCTTTCAAGCAATCTCGCTGCTGTGAGTAGAGATGGAGGGGGAGATGTGAGATGGAGATCACTGACTCCCATTCTTAAAACCCTTTCCCCTCCTTGAGGATTACTCCCCACCGGGTACAGACAAAGTCTCCCATGAATGTCAGGTTTGAAGCGTTTCTGGGAGGAAATGTAAATTCTTTGTTGGGTGAATAGCTTATTAAGCAGGTAATGACCCTTTAGTACTTGCTGGCGTGGCAGAATGTCTTTGTCTCTGAGAAATTGGTTTGTGGGTGTTACCCAAAATTGCAACATATTCCAGTAACAATCAGAAAGTAAAATCTCATAGCTTTACACACAGTGTTGTTAAACTTATCTTAACAGGACAATGATATTAAGCAGATAATGAGTTTTCAAATTATACCTCATAAGGCATATTTTGTACAAAATATATCATCACCCCAGAAAAGTGATAAACATGGGATACAGGGTGTCACAATATCATTCAGGGATGTATTAGCAGGAATGTTGCAAACAAGACACAAGAAGCGATTACTCCACTGTACTCAGAGCTGACAAGGCTCGAAGTGGAATATTGTGTCCAGTTCTGGGCACCACACATCAGGAAAATGTGACCAAATTGGAGAAAGTCCAGAGCAGAGCAACAAAAATGATTAAAGGCCTAGAAAACACGACCTATGAGGAACGATTGAAAAAAATGCATTTGTTTAGTCTGGAGAAGAGAAGACTGAGCGGGCACATAAGTCTTCAAGTACGTAAAAGATTGTTATAAAGAGGAGGATGATAAATTGTTCCTCTTAACCATTGTGCACAGGACAAGAAGTAATGGGCTTAAATTGCTGTAAGGGAGATTTAGGTTAGACATTAGGAAAAGCTTCCTAACTGTCAGGGTAGTTAAGCACTGGAACAAATTACCTAGGGAGGTTGTGGAGTCTCCATCATTGGACATTTTTAAGAGCAGGTTAGTCAAAATCTATCATGGATGGTCTAGATAATACTTAGTCCTGCTTCAGGGCCCGGGGCTGGAGTAGATGACCTACCGAGGTTCCTTCCAGTCCTACGTTTCTATAGTTCGATGATTCTGTTCATGAGGGGATCAAGATTCAGTCACAAATGTTTGGCTTTACCTGCAAAAAGCAAAGGGATTTGGAATTCGGAATTCAGGCTGAGCATGAGGAATAACCCAAAGAAAACAACAGAATGGCGTCCCTGACACTTTTAAACCTTATCACTGATTTCTTGAGTTCTGGGGGTTTAGCTCAAATGCTACTTCCAAACATGTTTTTCCTGTGGCTGAATTTCCTGTCAGTGTTGAAAGAAGAAAACAAGGTTACTTACTAGTAACTGATGTTCTTCGAGATGTGTTGCTCATGTCCATTCCACTATAGGTGTGTGCACGCCTCCGTGCACAGTTCCCAGAACTTTTTTCCCCTTAGCAGACCCCGTAGGGCCAGCTGTGGTGCCCCTTGGAGTCCCGTGCACATGCTGCGGTATATGAGGCACTGCCGGCCCGACGCCCCCTCAGTCCCTTCTTTCTGCCAACTCCGGCAGCGGGGACGTGGGGTGGGTTGTGGAATGGACATGAGCAACACATCTCGAAGAACATCAGTTACAGGTAAGTAACCTTGTTTTCTTCTTCGAGTGATTGCTCATGTCCATTCCACTATAGGTGACTAACAAGCAATACCTTTGGAGGTGGGTTGGAGTTACCGGTGAGCTGCCTTCAACATGGCTCTGCCAAATCATGCATCCTCTCTTGCCTGCTGGACGATGGCGTAGTGGGACGTGAAGATATGCACTGACGACAAGGTGGTGGCCTTGCAGATGTCCTGCAGGGGCATTCTCTCCAGGAAGGCTGTAGACAAGGCTTGAGCCCATCCGCTCTAAGTCTCCGCGGGGACTTCTTATCTAGCAACACTTAACAACTACTTAAAACTAACTAAACTACCTAGAATAACAACAGTTCAAAGAAGGGGAATAGAACTTGCAGAGAACAAGGCTAGTTCCAGCAACCGTCCCGGGCGGAAGGAAGGAACTGAGGGGGTGTAGGGCCGGCAGTGCCTCATATACCACAGCATGAAATTAGACAGGGCTCGGGTTATGGAGACCGTCCCACAAACGGACCCTTTCGCAAAGTGTCCTGGGATCTTTCAATGACCACCAGTTGCAAGGTCCCTGGTTTTAGATCTCATCAGAGCAGAGCACCTCAGAATCCCCTTGTATCATGCTGACGCAATGCGTCCACAATCACGGTATCAGGGAACAGTGTCCCCTCATGAATCATCCACCCTGCTTTCTGCAGCACCCTGTTTTTTTTTTCTTGGCGGTCCCTTTTCCAAGACCTGGCCCAGCAAACCTGGTCTGGCTGATGGGAGCTGAGGAGCTCAGAACCCAGAAGGGTATCAAAGATTATGTCTACACAGCAGCTGGGAGCGTGCCTCCCAGCACGGGTAGACAGACACATGCTGACTCTGCTCAACCTAGCGTATTAAAAATAGCAGTGTAGACAGGAGTAGCATGGGTGATGGCTTGGGCTAATTGCCTGAGTACATGCCCGAGGAGTCTGTATCAGGCAGCTAGCTTGAGCTACTGCCCATAGTACTGTCTGACTACGCTGCATGGGTGATGGCTTGGGCTAATTGCCTGAGTACATGCCCGAGGAGTCTGTATCAGGCGGCTAGCTTGAGCTACTGCCCATAGTACTGTCTGACTACGCTGCTATTTGTAGGGTGCTAGCTGGAGGAGAGCTAGTGATGTCCGTCTAGCGTGCAGTGCTCCCAGCTGCAGGGTAGAGACCCCCAAAGTATGTTGTTGTAGCTGAGCGAGTAAGTATATATGATGGATTTTTGCTTCTTTTCCTGTTTTCGTATGATCCACAAACTGCTCTTGGAAGAACCCTCCCTGGGCTAATTATTTCTCCATTGACCATGCACGAGCAGTTTGTTGCGTCTGTGACCTGCGTTCGCTAGTTTGCTTGGCTGTGTAGGTCACGTGCTAGCTTGCTCCGTTCTCCGATTGGATGGATGCAATCCCGGCGTTGCTGCTCGCTAGGGCCTCTTTTGAAATGTGTTTCCTATGAATATTCCCTCAGGCTCCCCAACACCAGGCTCTGCTTTGGGCCGTGTTCTGGCTTGTAAACTCGTTTGCGAGGCCATGCCTGGAAAGCAAATACAAAGGAGCGTCAGCGGAGAAAGAAGGGTGCTCAAGTGGAGCTGGCACTGCTCTGGAATCCCAAAGACTTTGATTAAATTCCTGGCTAAGCTACCGACTTTCTGAGTTGCACTGGGCAAGTCATTTGATTTATCCTGTGCCTCAAGTCCCCCCTATGTCCATGGGGGATAATCAGGGCTTGATTTGTGCCAGGGCTGAGCCCCAGCATCTCTAGGCTTGGCAGTTCGTAGCCCTGGCATCTCTGGGCTCCCAGACAGCAGCTGCCAGCTGCTTAATTTGTGCCAGGATTTACCCCTGGCACCTTTTTCATTACAAATTAGGCACTTGGGGTAATATTTCCTTCCCTCACAGCGGTGTTCTGATACCCCAGAGCTGATAGCCACAGAAGTACCGAGACAGAACACAGCTGTCAGTGAAATCAACCTCTTAATTCAGCCAGTAGTTACAGAAAAAAGCATAATCTGCTTAGGGTTTGTTTACTTGTTTGTTTCTTTCATACCTCTAAGCTAGTTTAAGGTAAGAGGGAAAGAACGGTCCTGTGATAGTAGCCCAGGATTTAGGAGACCTGGTTTTCAGATCTGGATCGCTTGGTAAACTAGATGCAAGCAAATAATATGGATTTGAACATGGCTACATGTAAATGTATACCTCTAGGGGCAAAAAAGGCAGGCCATACTTACAGGATGTGGGACTCTATCCTGAGAAGCAGTGACTCTGAAAATGATTTGGGTGATTTGGTAGATAATCAGCTGAACATGGGCTCCCAGTGAGACACTGTGGCTAAAAGGGCTAATGTGATCCTGGGATGCATCAACAGGGGAATCACAAGTAGAAGTAGAGAGATTATTTTACCTGTTTTTGGCACTGGAGCGACTGCTACTGGAATACTGGGAGACAAGGTGGGATTTGTCTCTCTAATATCCTGGGACAAACTACTCTGCATACTGGAGTACTGTGTCCTGTTTTGGTGTCCTCAGTTCAAGAAGGATGTTGGTAAATTGGAGACGGTTCAGAGAAGAACCACAAGAATAAAAAATGCCTTATAATGATAGATTCATGGAGCTCAATTTATTCATCTTAACAAAAAGAAGATTAAGAGGTGACTTGATCACAGTCTATAAATACCACGTGGGATCAAATAGTTAATAATGGGTTCTTTAATCTAGCAGACAAAGATATAACATGATCCAATTTCTGGAAGTTGATGCTAGTTAAATTCAGACTGGAAATAAGGCATGTATTTTTAACGGTGAGGGTAATTAAGTATTGGAGCAATTTACGCAGCATTATGTGAATTCTCCATTACTGGCAATAT
Organism: Emydura macquarii macquarii; assembly: GCF_026122565.2. Lineage (NCBI taxonomy): Eukaryota > Metazoa > Chordata > Testudines > Chelidae > Emydura > Emydura macquarii. The sequence continues at coordinate 3,758,099 of NW_027133607.1, read as the reverse complement.
TTAAATCAAGAGCGGATGTTTTTCTAAAAATCTGTTCTCTGAATTCTTTTGGAGACGTTCTATGGCCTGTGTTATCCAAGAGGTCAAACTGGATAATCACAATGGCTCGTTCTGACCTTGGAATCTATGAATTCCCTACACTGCCATGGACTTCCTGTGTAATCTAGGGCAAATCATTTAGTCTCTCTGTGCCTCAGTTCTCCACCTGTACATTGTGAGGATAAAAACATTAAAGATTGTGAGGCACTATGGTGACGGGTGCTATAAACACCTTAGATAGATTGTTCTTACGGTGGGCTAGATCTTTAGCTAGTGCAAATTGGCATAGCTCCATTGTCTTTAATTTAGTTTTAGCCCATTATATTTGTTTGGCTGATTGATTGATTTTCATTTTTAATGTTTGTTTTCCTTTCCCAGGGAAATTGGCCGTTTGGAGAAAGAAAGATTGATGTATCTAATATTTACAATCTGCAGACACTTCCGGGCAGCCTGTTCTCTAGTAACACCCAGACTTGTTAGTAGATGCATCTTTTTTATATTCAGCAATTTTAAGGATATAGATATATAATTAGTATTAACCAGCTTTGAGAAATGAATGCGCCTATTTAGAATTTAATAAATTGGAGCCTTAGTTATAAGACCATCCAGTAGAAATGACCAATCTATAATTTTTGTGTCATTCACACACATACCTGAGAAATTGTTCCTAGCAAAATCTGTCTCTTTTCAATAAGAGAATTTGATCATCCTCTCTTATGATTATCTATTGTCAGTTCTGTACTCCTCTGTGTCTTACTGTTGTCTTGACTCATCATTTGATCTGATTCATTTTGTCTTCTTTGAACCCTTTCTTCAAAACTAGCTTTAAACGCAAGGGGGACCACATGAAAAAAAATCCCTTTTTATATGCACTGAAGTCTTAAGGAATTTTTTTAAAAAGACACCTTCCACTCTGTTGAATCGCTGCTCTCCTAGGGAGAAATGGGCCTGATTTTGATCTATCAAGGTACTTATATGACTCTATAACAGGATGTGCTGGATTTTAAGGCCAGCCCCCTGATCCAACCTTACCTTGTACCTAGTTGTGTCAGCACCAAGGGCTGCTGGGATTTGTAGTCCAGAGGGTCAACTGGGAAGTAGAGTCTGTAGCTGCTGGGCATACTGGAAAAGAGAGAGGATGCATAGAAAGAGAACTTTTATATATGAGAGTGAGTGTGTGTTGGAGAAGGATTAAGAAACTATTCATTTTGATGCCCAATGTTCTAGTTGAGTGAATACAGAGCTTGGAGCCAGGAACTTGGGAGTTCCAAACAGGCTTCTGTCTTTGATTTATTGAGTGACCTTGGATTTCTTCCTTCACTTCTCTGTGTCTTAGTTTCCCCATCTATGAAATGAGGCTAAGGTTATCTGTCAGGTATGAGATGTTCTGAGGGCACATGTGTCAATGTTTGTCCAGCCCTGTGAAAATGTGAACCACTCTACGAGTGCCAAGTAATACTGGTACCTTGAGAGAACAAAGGAGGGGTTCATCTTTTTGGAACCCCCCCGCAACATTCAAGGGCTACTTGAGACTTCCAGCCGAGACGCCATCTCATCTCAATGTGTCATCAGTGCCTTTGTTCCTGGTGTGCTTTCTTGATCACAGCGCTGCAGAGTGTGTCTGCATATTTCGTGACAGGTGATCCCATTACAATAAAGGATTAAGATAAAAACAAAAGTCTAGCTTGAAGCGACAGTCCCTTTCCCCTGGCATCTCAACTTTGTGTTCATTATCACCTCTTTAATTGGGTAATTAGAATAGAGCTGACAATCACTACATGTCATCCAAAAGTGTGTTTGATCTCACCATTTTTAAAAACAAGCAGCAACATAATTAAACTTCTCCTCTGTCACACCCCTTCTCTGTAACCCAGGGAGCACAGAGCGGTGAGGGATAATTGTAAATCGAGGGAACTCTGGTGTATTGAAAACTCTGCTAAAATTGTGAATTAACACTTGAAATTCTCAGGGATTTTCCTACTCCTGCTTGAGGGTGAAGGGGCATTGTGGGGAAGCACGTGATCAGAGTCAGTCCATACGGAGACAGCCAAGAAGAGTATGGTGGGGTGACTTGTACCTCATTGTTTCGGGGAGCAGTCTGCTTTGTCTCTCTGTTTTAGGGTTAGGATTCTAAATTCTAAGAAAAGTATTTTATGCATGCTGTGACCGTAACAGGAAAAGCCTAGTACTATGTGCTAGCAAAGGTTGCAGGCTGTCATAGCACCTGACGCACATATCTTAGAAGCTAAAGAGGTGCAGCCCCGTAGCATGGGAGATCACAGAGAAGTGGCCATTATCCCAGCAAGACAAGCCCCTAAACCAGCATGTTTAACACACCTGTTGCTCAGGAAGTGGTTGGGCTGACGGCAGCATATTACTGTCTTCTAGGCAGAGCCTGCAAAGGGGAGAGAACTCAACACTACTGTCCCTAGGCTTCATGGTGGAGTGAGGAGGAAGATTAACAGGAAAGGGAATGTGCTTCAAAGATCATCACTGTATGCATGCTTCAGTGTCCTGAGATGCATGCTATTAAAGGAAATCTATTAGGAGAGGAAATGAAATGATATCTTCATGTGAAAGAAATGCAGGTTTTTTAATAACATGCAAAGAAAAATAGTGTCTGCCCTTTTGCAACAATGAAAAGAAAAGACGAGTGAATCCCCACAGCTGGGGAGGGGAGCGGAATTAGACGATTGAAATGGCAGAACAGACATCACAGCAAAGACACACTGTTTTCTGCTGCGCAGAACTGTGATAAATGGCATTCCGTTTCCTGTCAATGCATTTTTAATTGTGCATCATCTCTGCTAGAGCCTCCTAGTGATAATATTGACAGAGGACCTCCGCTGGACCCTGATCCTGCTTCCACAGACAAAATTCTTATCAGTATATGATCAGGCCCCTGGTTCTCAAGGACAAAATTGTCTCTTGCCCAGTGCAGGGGAGGAAGGGTCTGTGAGATGTCCCTTCTTTCCCCTGCACAGGTTACTCCCATCACAGGTCACATCATCGGGCAGAGAACATCTTCTACCTTGCTGCTACTCACCCTCCTGTGTATGGCAGGGTGGGGGAATGGGTAGAGCCTCAACTCCCACCCTTCCTGTAATCACCAGCCAGCAGAGCAGAACTGGCACAGAGGAGGAAGTAATTTCCTCTAGGTGAAGGGTGGGAGCAATTTATTTCCCCCCTGGAGAAAGGTGGGGACCATGGGCTGAATCAGGGCTTGTCTACATGGGACATTAGGGCGCAGCAAGTCATGGTGTGAATCCACAGCGTACCAGCGCACCATGGAGTAACATCTCCTCTGGACACCGCTACAACACGGGGTAGCAGTGTCCACACGGGGCATTACTGCATGGCAAGCTAGTGCGCTGTGGATTCACACCCTGGCTTGCTGCACAGTGAGGTCCCATGTAGACGCACGCTCAGAGAGTCTCACATCCATCTCTAGTGTGCTCACGGACTAATGCAGCTACGTGCTGCCCCTTACTCAGGGCAGATTGTATTCTTACAATCTAACCCTAAATCTGTGACTCCCTCTGTCCAGAACTCTCTAAGCTTCTTCAACGCTAATAAAAGTTAATGAAGGCTTTGGAATATGTTACTGTGCATGATCCAATCCTTTCTCCTTATGGCTTTTTTATGTGTGTTAATGCATCGGAGGAGACGTCAGATAGATTTGGCAGGACAGCTGAATCCGCCTGAGCATTTAATCACAAACACCCCATGACATTATGCACAGTGCAGGTAATAAACTCCTTTAATGTCATATAGTTTGCCAGAGTGGGGGGGGGGAAATGAAATTGAAGTTTTTTCATGTGATTAATGGAGCACAGTGACCATGCTTAAAAGGCAGAGTGCATTGAACAATGAGCCTGTGATAGGTTCATGGTAGCCAGTAAATCACGGTGGGCTCCAGGGCCTGCCTACTCAGCTCACCTTATACTAACACGTGATACTAAAGGGGAAATTGCTTGTCCTGTTATGCAATATGAGATCATGTGTTAAACGCTGCCAATGACTTTTCGTGACACCGCAGGTCTATGGGGAGTGAGGAAGGGGACGCAGAGAGAGAATGAATTTTAACGCAGCCTCCTCTTCACTCCAGTAGCTTGGAAGTAGCATCGTGAAGCCCAGTCCTGAAAACTCTCACTCACACGTGTAGTACTTCAGTGGGACTATCCACGAGAGTAAGGAGCACTCGTGTAATGACCGCCCTCTTCGCTGACAAACCAGGGATGGACCTGGGCACCACCAGAGCTAAAAGCATGCTCTGCGACAGATTCTTTCTCTGCGCATTGACCGACAGAGGGACCTGTAACACACACTCACCAGTTACACTGACACAGAGCAACAGAGGGCCTGCAGGCCAGTGGTGCTAGTCCAATGTTCTGTCTCTGACAGTGGCTGGTGCTGGCTGCTTCAAAGAAAGATGTAGGAAACTCTGCACGAGGCAGTGATGGCATAACTTGCCTCTAGGAAACATTTCCTCCTAGGTCCCCAATAGCTAGAAGTTGACTTGTACCTTGAAGATGCAGGTTTATGTCCTTTAGAGCTCTTGGTTTAGATATTTGCTGTCAGAACGCTGGACATTCTTGTTACCCATATAAACGTCCAGCCCTTTTTTAAAAATCCACCTACATTCATGCTGCCATTGATATCTTGTGGCAGTGAGTTCCACAGGCCAGCTGCGTGGGGAAAGTATTTCCTTACATCAGTTTCACAAGTAGTAGTTTGTAGAGTTGGGCCCTAGGTAAAGATCTGCTGTAAGAATTGGCCTCTGATTTATCCATAGTGTAACATCTAGTACAGCTCTTCTATGAAAGAATCACTTATTTCTTTTGCTGCTGTGAGAATGGTGACTCAAAGCTAACAAGAAGGATCTTCTGTGTACAGGGGGTTTGATTCCAAGATGTACTTTAAATGTACAGGATAGCAGGCTAGTATGGAGTAGCAAGTTGGTGAAAGCAACCCAGAAGTCTTCTCTAGGTGGCCCCACAGTGAATATGATAGGGGTGCAAGTTGTTGCACATACTTAAGTGTTGCACCATAACTGCCCTGTGTAGACCCTGCTAAAAGATACCTAGTTCACATGAAAATAGTCCCATTTCGAACAGGACTATGTTGACGCAAACTAGGTACCTTTTAGTTCATGCTAACAGGGTCTACATGGGGCAGCGACAGTGCAACGTTTTAGGGTACCCTGCAATTCACACCCACATGGTCCTCGTGGTGGGGATGTGCAGACAAGCCCAGGGTAGACAGTAGAGGATCTAGAATAGACTGAAATACCTGGGGGTGAAATCATGGCTCTGGCAAAGGCAATGGCAAAGCTCGCTTTGATGGCATTGGAGCCAGAATTCCACCCAGGCCCTGTAACCTCCTTCCTCCTCACGATCTGATGAAGTAGATGGTATTTTACATCGGTCCAACAATGGAGTCTCTTCTAACTGCCAGGCTGTGCTACCTTTACCCATACTGAATCCTATGAATGATTTACAGCGTGAACATTTCCCAGTGAGGTGCTGCTTAACAGAAGCGAGTGTTTCACAGTCTGGCCCTACCTGATCCTGTCCTAAGCAGTCTCCGAATTGTGATCAGAAGAGGAACTCTTTGCTGTTAAATAGCACCCTTAATGCTGGCATCTCAATCCCCTTTACAGACATTAGCCTCTTACCAACTCTGGGAGTTAGGGAAGGATTTTATCCAAGCTTATCAAGTGGGGGGGCCTATGTCAGAATGAACAAAAAGGAGGGAGGGGGAGTATTTTGCCTGGTCCAAGGGGACACGATAGGATGGAATTAGGAAAATAAACGATTAGGATGAATTCATGTTTAGGAAGAACTTCCTGACAGGGAGATGTCAGACTGGAATTGTCTCACAGGAGAAATGGTAGATGTCCCAGAGCTATAAACCTTTAGGACTGGAATGGGTAAAGTGAGAAGTAACAATGAACCCTGTATAATGCCCTCCAGATAAATAAATTAAATGGTCATGAGCTGGTGGTTGTGTTCACAGAATCCCAGTCAGTCTTAAACAGGGAGCTTCTTATTATAGAAAACTACACACACACACAGCTTGAGTCCCAGCTTCGTCTGTCTTATTTACCAGGGGCCACACCTGCCAGGAACACTATACAGCACACACAGACATCTCAGGACTGAATAATATAACTGAAAATAAATGTATTATTATAGGTCCTATCCCAAACTGCTCTAAACAAAGTCTATACACTGCACAAAGTCAAACACACCCCTTCTCTGTGGTATGGCCTTATTTGAGAAGCAAATTAAGAACTATGCTAAATGTTCAGCTCAGGCCTTTCCCCTAGGGTTGGCTACTTCTAGGTTTCCTCACTCATTACTGCCCAGCCCGCTCATTAGATTCTCTCTCCCCATAGTGTCACTCCCTCCTCCCTTATATCTGGCTGGGGTCATGAGTCATCTGCCTCGTTGAGGCAACAGAACCCAGTTAATCCTTTCCCAGCAGAATCAAAACCTGTTAACTAGACAGGTGCTTCAGGGAAACAATGCTAGCCTGATAAAATGATGCAATAGGTCTTTTGCCTCCCTATTGACTTCGATTCTAGAATATAAAAACGCTGTTGACTGTAGCCGTCTTGTTTATCTTCATTGCTATTGTAAAGAAGGTTAGACTCCAGACCTACATCACAGAAATGAAAAATATACAGAGGGCTGGAACTTGTGATGAATGAATGACCAGATAGAGAGAGGGCAAGACGGGTGTGAACTGAAATGTTTCATCCACAGATGTCTCTATTAAAAACAAAATGACACCATTCACAGTGCAGTCATTAATTTAGGACAACACTGAGTGATTGAACTATGCAATATGGTAAGTTAATGACTTGTAAGTGAAAGGAAATTGCTTAGAGTACTGTGAACTGAGCCAGAGCTTGAATGGGCTGGTTATGACACATATTATAATGTAAAATAGGGAAGATGACCTGTCATGACTGAAATAACTCAGCTACATTTACTCTAGTGTTTGTTAGATACACAAAAGAAGCTACTGGAGAATGCATTACAAGGAATAATAAGAGCATGAAAAATAATAAACTACTGCAATGAAGTGGCTAATATGTATGAATACCACTGCCATTTACTGGATAGAAGCAGAACTATTCCGGTATGTGTCAGAGGCTCCGCTAATAGCTAAAGGGGATTTTCCTTTTGTTAGAAATAACTAAACAGGTTGTCCCTGGGGCAGACTGGGGAGACGGAACCCTTTATTGTCTGCTCCTTCCACCTCGACACCGTGAGTGAGCAACGAGGGGGTTACTTTACAATTCTTTTATCCATAACAGTATGTAACTATACATTTCCAGCAACTCCCCATAGACCCTTATTTGGTTACATTGACACCTATAAAATGAATATTAACAACGACATGATGAATACAATTATACCCACCCTGTTTGTTGTTTACAGGATTACCATATGGAGGTCAGGCCCATCACCTTAAAACCTATTAATTTTACACTAACATTCTTTGAAGTAAAGGCATGCCGGGGGGAAGGAAGATAATGCTTTCTTCCCACCAAAGGCCTTGTGCAGGAGTGGCGATAGTTAGCCTCATCCCCTGCACAGATGGCCAGGAAGGGAGGAAAAGAAGAGAGAGAACAGACTTTAACTAGAATTCACACCAATTAACAGAAACAAGGTTTGCCCTTGCCATGACCCCGTTCCCTGTAACTTGGGCCTGACCATTTGTTCAGCTTTTAACCCCCTACTCTCCTACACCTTTAACTGATCATATAGACACCTATGGTTTTGGAGCCAGAGGACCTGAGTTCTAGTCCTGAGTGGGCATGGTGACAGCCAGGAAGATTGAGATGTAAAGGGCTTTTATTTTATGTTAGCAGATAGCACAGAGTGAACTTCTTAATTAAATGGTTAAAACCAGAGCTGAGCAGAATTTGGAATTTCCATCCCATGGGATATTCTGATATTTCAATGTTTGCTTTCATCCCAATTCAGGACAAAAAGTTGAAATTTCGAAATTGTCTGTAGAACTGAAAGTCTGAAAAAAATTGATTCAGAAATGTCAGTGTGTTTGGCCTTCACCATTTTCGATCGATGGTCCCAAAATTGAAATGTTTTGGTTTGGTTTGTTGAAATGACCCAAAACACTTTTCTCATAAAAAAAATGTAGGTTTTTGTGGGAAATGTATTTTCTGTCAGAAAATCATTCAGAAAATTGCCAACCAGCTCTAGTTAAAAACCAATGAGCACCTATTGCTGGGCACCCTAAACTCACATTGACTTGCAGAATAGTGGCCTGCATGTAGTGAGAAAACTTTACAGTGTGGAGAAAACTTCCACCCTACATCCCTCCTAGAAAAGTATCACAAGACCCTTCTCAGCTGAGAGCAGCCCTGTGCAACAATAACAACAACGTAAATGTATATGGTATCTTTCATCCTGAAAAATTCCCAAGTGCTTCTAGGCTGTACATGCAGAGATCACTCAGTAGTTATTGGGGTGGCACGCAACAAACATTCTGCATCAGTGACAATGCTCACCAGGTTTTGTTTGGGGATAGATTCTCCAATCGAAAGAACAGAGGGGAGTTTTATTTGCAACTACAACTACAGTAGCAGTTATAAATGAGAAGCAGTCTGGTGCTATGGAGGGACTACTAGAGTAGCCATCAGGAGACCCTCTGTGCTACTCTTAGCTGTGTTGTGTAATCTCATGCAAGTTACTTAACTTTCACCTTTTTCTCTATTTTCTCTATTTAGATTATAAGACCTTCAAGGCAGGGACTGTCCCTTCCTATGTGTTTGTACTGTGCCTAGTACAATGGGCCAGCAACCTCAAATGGTGCCTTGAGATGCTGCTGCGATATAATTAAAGGAAGGCTAAAAATAAATCAAGTATGGGGGGAAATAATGGAAGACAGTGAGCAAAAGGTTTTGGGAGTGAGATTTATTACAGAGAAGACCAGGGGCTAGGTAGACACAATAGATTTTGAGATGGTAGACAAGGTGATTAGTGAATAGGATTTAAATAATCTGGGTTCTAATTCCACCACTGCCCCCAGGTAGCCCTAGGCAAATCAAATAGCCTCTTTGTGCCTCAATTAACCCCTCTGAATATGGAGATAAACTTCTTGGACAAATCCATGGCCGTCTTTGTTCATTACTCTGCCATAGCAGGAACAGAATTAAATGTTTCCAGGATGGGACCCTACCACTTGAGTTGCAGGAGAATCACTATGAGCAGTTCTGGTTCTGTTCAGAAGATGTCAATGGACCATATATCCACCCACCCAACTCATGATAATACTTGCTTACCTTCTTAAGTGTCCATTGTGATCATCTAGTCTGACCTCCTGTATAACACAGGCTGTAGAACTTCCCCCAAAGAATCCCTAGAACATCTCTTTTAAAAGAACAAGCAATCTTGATTTAAAAATTGCCAGTGATGGAGAATCCACCACAACCCTTTGTAAATTGTTCCAATGGTTAGTTAGTTAGTCTCACTGTTAAAAATGTACACCTTATTTCCAGTCTGAATTTGTCTCGCTTCAACTTCCAGCCATTGGATCATGTTATGCCTTTGTTGGCTAGACTGAAAAGCTTATTATCGAATATTTGTTCCCCATGCAGGTGATCAGCTTACCCCTTAACTTTCTGTTTGTTAAGCAACATGAACTGAGTTCCTGGAGTCTATCATTGTACGGCATGTTTTCCAGTTCTTTAATCATTCTTGACGCTTTTCTCTGAACCCTCTCCAATTTAGCGATTATGTAGGAAAAAGTTAAAGAGTCAAGGAGTCAGTTAAGCCTGGGGCAGGGCTTCTACTCCAGAAAGTGAAGGCAATATGGGAGAAAGTTTATATCAAGGAGTGGGAGGGGGGTTATCATAGGGTGAGCTAGCCCTTGGGAGAATTCATATCAAAGTTCTGACCTGTGTCTGAGTTATGCACCCTGATCATGGGACTAAGGAAGCAGTTGATTGAGAGCTGGGCATGCTGGGAAATATAAGAAGCAGTCTGTTCTTGGGAGAGAAGAGAGCCAACAGAAGGAATACTGTGTGTGGGTCCTGGGAGTAGCAGCTCCTAGCTGAGGAAGGAAAGGGCCACCAAGGCAGCCTTGAAACATGCTAGAAGGACCCTGGGGAAGGGGTTCGTGTGCTGGAGAGCCAGAGGAGAGGGCCTGGCTAACCACAAGTGCTGGAGGAAATGGCCCTGGCAAACAGTGAGACATGGCAGAAGAATGGTGAAGAACTCATTTTTTGGTTCGCTGGCAGTTCTGAAAAATAAAAAACGTCATTTTGGGTACATGTGAAATGAATTGTTTTGTAATTTTTCAGTTAACCGAAAAGTCGGAAAAAAATTCATTTTCGGTTGAATGAAAAATTTTGATCTTAAGAGGGGATTTTTTAATAAAAAAAAAACTGCAGGAAATTTCTAAAAGAAGCTCCATTTGGAATCGAAATTGTCAAAAAAAAAAAAAATGCTTTGGCTTTTTTGAAAAATGGTTTTGCTTTTTTTCTTACCATGACCATTTCAGCCCAAGCAACACAAAGTCATGAAACATTTCGATGTCACCCAATCTGCGTTTTTCACCCCCAAAAAAGTTTTGACCGAAAAAATTCTTCCAGCTTTACATGGCAGGCATGGCTTTAGGGCAGAATACTTCTCACAGTCTAGAGTCCCAGGGTAGGTAACTGTAGCAGACAGCTGATATGGGGACCTGCCTGTACAGTGCCATCTACAGAGGTGGATTGGAAACTCCTGCACTAAGGATGAAAGCCTGATGAAGGATCACTTCTGTTTGTGTAAACACTTCTGCTTTGCTCTGAGAGGTGAGGAGTCATGTTTGGCCAGAGAGCCGAATCATCCGCAGACTCCACATCACCTTACCTACCTGGGAAAGAGTCCCTCCAGTGGGGAAAGTGAGACACAGTGGTGCATCCAGCCATCAAACAGGTAAGGCAAGCCCTCACAGGGACTATATGCTAGGACTCAACATAGGTCATTATTCAGAAAGCTTAGAGAAACTAAGGACTGCATTGTCTCCATGAGCGCCCACATGTATGATTCAATGCAGTGGACAAAGCATGAGGGAAATATAAAAGGCCTTATTTCCAACTGCCTGGCACCCATAGTCCTTTATGCTTGTGTGGGGGTGGGGGGTGTAAGTTTAAGCCCACTTTCCACACGTGTGAATGACTATCTAACAGGCAAAGCTGTTGGAAATCCAGCCCAAAAAGTTCTGTGGGAGCTATAGCAACTGAAATTAAGAAAGGTACAGGACTGATGAGCATTTTATTTAAGGGGCTTGAGTCATTTATACAGTGCATGGGAATAAACCGCCATGAACAAAACAGTAACATGTGGACGTAGTAAAAAGGGACAGAGTACCGTGTGTGCGTGTGTGTGTGTAAGTACATTTACACTGACGTTCAACTATTAAGTCATAAAGAGAACTTCCTGGCTGCTTTGTATCCGGTAATTGGCTGGGATCCAGTCAATTACTCTTCTTGGGAAGAAAGTGGTTTGGCAAGAAACAGACATGGATGACAACTTCTGAAATGACAACTACAAATATGTGCCCTTCACTGCCCATGGAAGTGGCTTTTAGTTCACTCGAACGGCACCTTTGATCCTCTGCCACCAAAGGGGGAGGGAGGAATGGGACGCTAGAAAACTGTGCTGCAGTTAAATGGCTGTGCTGATGCCATCGCCCATGAGTGAACAAGGTGGCCAGTTTGATTGCTAGTCCCACGCCCTTGTTTTGCAGAACTCACCAGAAATCTGTTGAGATAACCAAGGAAGCTAGTGCTGAGATTTTATACGGTTACCAATTTTGGTTGGCTGTATTCTTGGAGGTTTCATCACATGACATAATTGTTAATTAACGATTACGCTTTAATTGTTGGCAACTCTGGGACAATCGTGGAGGGTTGGCAACCTTAGCCTGAGAATCAATTCATTGCTAAGTAAGAGCCAGATCTGGACTGATGTGGAGTCCTGTTCAAAGTACCTTGTGGTCTCAAATACCATCCACTTCAAAAACACTTGAAAGGGCTTAGCCCGGTGTAGTATCAGGTGCTAACAAAGAGTCCCCCGCTCCCTTTTTCCAGTCAATGGACAATCCAGTCCAACCAGCATGGACAATACTGTACATTAACCCCTGCCACAGCTTTTTCGCAGGTTACAATCAGGCTTCGACTTCCCTAAAACTTCCAGAGGCACTACACATTGGGCCTGATTCTCTACTGCCTTGCACCCTGTATAGTCACCCATACCTGTGCACAGTAAGGGTAAGTCTTTGGTGCATAAAACTTGGGACCCCGGGCTTATGGATTTGGTGTTTCCAAGTCCACGCTCGCATATCCACTTTACAATGGCTGGATCTGGGTCTCCCAGCTGTGCTAGCATGAACCATACTGCACTGCACACACCACCTGACTTGGGTCTGTGGTTTGACTTGTATCCATGCTGCAAAATGACAGGGCTGGGACCAGAGTCATAGCAGGACTCGGGCTCTGACCCCCCCACCCTCAGGAGGTTCCTAGCATCCAAGTCCTGAGGGCTTGCTGACTCGAGACAGACTGATTCATGTGCGGACAGAAGTGAGGCTTGGCCTCACACCCAGGTTTAGTGTGCAGTGTAGACATTTCCACAATGTAAAATAGTATGCATTCTGAACCAATAGGGTTCTTGAACCCACAGGTGTAAATGGCTATACAAAGTACAAGGTAGTGAAGAATCAGTCCCAGTGCTTATTATTAATAAATAACACTACTAATAAATAAATGATAGCCTCTCCTCACCCCCGTTGCTCCTACAATGTGTAACTTAAAGTCATATTCTTGCCTGCCACGACTAGTGAGATACAGAAAGTGAAACGTTTTTTTACTCTTCCTTCTTTTGTTGTTTAGTTTTCATACCCAAAGATAGGGGTTTTTTTAAATATAGGAGACTGTCTCTGTAGTTATGCTAAATTAATTTTAAAACATCATAGACAAGTATTCTCAACGTAAAACTATCAATCCTTGCTAAAGACACTCAGTGCTTTCATGTTTACGCACTTCTGTGAGTCAGCATTCATATGAACAGGAGCTGGAAAAATTCTCCAAATTTTAATCTGTTGACAACTGTTTCTGTTAATGTCAAATGTTGACCCAAAAAAAGCAATAAAACATGACGTGTTTGCAGAACGTTGTCCCCATTTTTGATGAGCACTATTAACAAATAATTAATTAAACCAGTAAAAATGTTCGCTGTTCCCTTCTTTCATCTCTGTGGTGCATCGTGTCCGTTGCATTCATTTCACTGAGCTTTGAATCAAGCCTGTGTTTCTTGTTTCCATTGCAAACTCTGTGTCTCGTACAGCACTGAGTACACTGTCTGCACTAAACAAATGAAGATGCCTACATACCCTGGGGATGGGAGCAGTAGAAATGATAGAGAGACAGAGAACAACACGTTCATTGCTATCATGGCAGCTGGGTCCTCACTTATAGAGCTAACGGGGGCATGGGAATCCTGTTGGAATGAACTGATTAAAACAAAATCCTTTGAATATTTTCCAAAAATGGAATAGTCCAATTGTCCATTTTCAGACTGACACCAGAGCATGTGTGTGTGTGTGTGTGTGTGTGTGTGGTCTGACGGCTAGGGCATTGTCCTGGCAAGTGAGAGACCCAGCTCTGAGTTCCCGCACTGCCAAATTTGGAGCAGAGTTTTCCATCCCAAATCACTCTGGATTTGTCTAAACTGCTGCATCTGTGCCATTGTCCTGTAGCCTCTTCCTACATCAGGGGCAAGGTTTTCCCATCAGTGTAAGTAATCCACTTCTCCAAGAGATGGTAGCTAGGTCAACAGAAGAATTCTTCTATTGTTGTAGCTCTACCTATAGTGGGATTAGGTTGATCTAACTATGTCTCACAGATCATGAAATTTTTCACAGCTCTGATCATTGTAGCTAGGTTGACCTAATTTTTAGGTGTAGACCAGGCCTCTGAATCAGGCAGAGCAGGAGCTGGAAGCTGTGAGTCTGTCTCTGAAGAAAACTTGATTGAAACTGAATGTCTCCATGACACATTTCGGTTTAGATGAAACAGCGTATTATAGCGAAATTTCATTTAGCTGAAAATGATTTGACCAGCTCTACTCAGTTATTTAGCTGTAAACCATCTCTGAAGTGCCAGCTATATTGTCTTACAGCAAAAAGACAAGGAGTGAAAAAAATAATTGCATGGCTCTGCAAAGCCCAATAACTGACAGCTTCTCCCTGCTACAAGCAAACACAAAACGTGTCAGCAGGCTGGCGGCAGTATCAGATTAGCAGGCAGATGCGTGCATTACCAACCCTGATTGTAGGAACTGCCCTTCCCAAGTACCAAGTGAACTAGGTGAACTTGATCTAGAACAAAACATACTTACAATTACGGTGTCTGAAGGTGTTTTTCTAAGAGATTTGCTCAAGCAATATCTCAGAGGAAGCTCAGAGATCTGTGGAGCTATGCTGATTGACACCAGCTGAAGATCTGGCCTGTAAAGTTCAAATGCTCCAGTTATCCACTGTGCAGTTTACATTGGATGGATCAATCAAGAAGCATTTTTTGGATCCCTTTGCATTAGGTGCATGTAATCATGGCTTCAGAAACCCATTTTCACACAGCTGTGATAAATGATAGCACTTATTTTGTTTGAACTTGGAATAAAAGAAGTCAAATGCCAACATTTAATATAGCCAAATAACACTTTTTCTCCTTCTAATTTTCTTTGTGTAGTGCCTTTTACGGAAACGCCTCAGAGAGTGACAGTTTAACAACAGCAATTGCAAGAATTAAGCTAGTACTAAGACCAGCTAGTGGTGGAAACTACATGAATCAAAATTGCCAGTTCTAATCATACCAAGTTAGTCGAGATTTAAAGTTACCATCTAAGCCCGCTTTGGTTTGCGAATCCCTAAAATTGCAGATGGAAAAGACCTATTAGTTTATCTAGGTTTCCTCTCTCCCAATGCAGGATTGATTCCCAGTAGTGTGTTTCCTAGTGTCTTGATTAATTTTTAAAATTTCAGTAGTAGACAACCATCCAACTGATCTTCCTACTGATGTCTCTCCAGTATATTGCCGCATCATCATAGTGCCTGGTAGATCTTGATGTCAGGAAGTTTTCCCTGATATTTTCCTCCATTCATGGTGTTTCCACCTTTCAGATATTTGTAGACTGTTCTAATTATTAATCCTATCCTCGAGTTTTAGGTGCCTGATTTAAGTGCCTCAAGCTGGGCATCTGACAATCGAGGCATGCAAAATCATTGGCCATTTTTCAAAGCTTGGTCTTTAACCTGTTGAGCTTCATCTGTCACACTAAGACTATTTAGCGAATACTTTTATAAAGGTGTCTATACCTTTGGGGTGATATTCAAGTCCCATTGAAGTCAATGGCAAAACTCCCATTCACATCAATGGTACCCAGGGTTTATCCTTCACATCTGAGAATTGAAGGATTGGATTCCAGTGAAGTCAATAGGAACTTTTCCATTTAGTTCAGTGGGTTTTGGAGTATGCTCTGATACTAGAATCATTGGTGCTGGACGTTCTTTGGGGCAGGGACTTTGCCCCCATATGGATTCTCGCACCCTCTTGTCTCTACAAATAACAGAGAATAATGAGAGCCGGTGAAAAACTTAAACTATTGTGAAAAATGTCAATATTGTCCTTCCCATGTGCTCCTTCCAGTTATTGCATTGGCATGGCCAATGCCATCCATGAGGTGACCGAACGCCAACTGGTGGCCTGACGCTCCAAAAAGCAACTCAAGTGATGACCTCAGGCGAAGACACAGGGTGGGTGACAAACTTGGATGTCAACCTTTAATGTTGCTTTCCAAGTTGTGCTATGAAGGGAGAAGTTTCAAAAGGTTTGAAACTGAGCCATGTATGTCTTTTAATTTTTTGCATTTTTGTCCTGAAAGGATTATTGAAGAAATCATAATGTTTTTAATTGGAAAAGGCAGAATTTTTCATAAAAAAAGGAAAACATTTTGATGGAAAAATGTTTGTTTTGGGGCAAAAGGGGGAAAGGGTTTTTTTGGGTTTTTTTTTTTTTTTTTTTGATTAGGGTGGACTTGACCAGCTCTAAGGAATAATTATTTGCAACACTCACACAAGTACACCTTTGGCTAGAGAATGTCCAGGATGTATCTAGATCTTCAGTGGAGAAGATACTGCATAGTCAAGGCATATCTTGCTGAACCCAAAGACAGAAGCTTAAAAATGTGTCCTTAACATGAGATGTCCCTGCAGGCAGATAACCCCATGTTTAAAAGGATAATTGTGACCTAAAGAAGCTTTGGTGATGACTGACAGAGAGCCCCTAGGTTGCTTTTTATTTTCTGTAAAGAAGTTCATCGCCCAGTTCCATTTGATGCTTGTTTGGTTTCCCACTGGTGTTCAGAAGGAACCCCTCGGAGGAAAAAGAATCTCTTGGGGACTTCTCTCCGTCATTCTGAAAAGACCGACCCAAATGAAACGTTTTGACACACCAGTGACTAGTCCAGGGGAAGAGGAGAGAGGGGCGAAGAGAACAGTCCCTGGTCAATCGAATACCGGTGATACCTACTGCTCTTTGGGAGGTGGTGGTGTATGCTGGTTAGTGCAGAGGATGAGGAGTCAGGATTCAAGGGCATGTACTTGACTCCTGTTACTGAAGTCAGAGTCGCGTTAATGCCAACAGCTGGACCAGGTTACCGCCCTGCTTTGGATGCAGGCCTCGCCACCAGTTGGAACAGAGGCTGCCGCCAGATGTCAAGAGTGTGGCAAGCTGAGAGTGCTTTACTGAGATGGCTGGCTGAGAACACATCTGCACAGGGGCCGGGGAAGGACAGATTTGTTCTCCCCCAACGCACTGCAAGAGTGGCACAACTCATACAGCGCTAAGAACTATGGGATACGCCCCCAGAAGTCCTATCACATCATCAGGCATGGCATGCGTGGCTTTGAAGTGCGGATACTCACATCAGGGCTAGGCTAGTCCATGGATCCAGGTCCAGATGAACTCTGAAGTGAAGACCTATCCTTTGTGTGGAGCCTGGAGGGTAATAATACTTAACTCTCTGAGAGTGAGGGTTGCGTGAGCCTTAATCAATGTTGCAAAGTGCTGTGAGATGTTCAGATGAAGGGGGGCGGTAGAAATATGAACCATTAGCCGAAGTGGAGACACACCGTCGGCAGCAAACGTTCTGGTGCCATTATTATCTCATATCATGAAATGTTGTAACCAAAGCTGATGATAATAAGGTGCACATAAGCCTAGGCAAGAATTCTGCGACTAAATTATTGCGGTTACCGAACAACCCTGTTCTCCAGAGAAATTATTTTTAGAAATATGCACAAAGTTTAAAAAAAAATCAAGCTCATGAAATTATATGTTTAAAAGATAATTTATCCTGCAGAAAATACTCCATGAAGGTGAACTGTCAGGAAGAGCACTTAACACGTACATAGCATTTTCACCTTCCCAGTGCTCTGCATTGTTCAGTAATCAAGCTTGAGGAGCTTGCAAGAGCTCTGCTTTACTCTGTGTTCAGTTCCAGCTGGCTATGCTTCACATTGCCTTGCCCAGCCTCTCTGTCTGGGAAGCTCAGCCCTTAAAGGCACAGGCACAGGCCTCAATACCACATGCTCTGTGAATCTAACACTTTGTCTTCACTGTCAAATAAAGGTGTTTTTACTGCAGGTAAGTAAGGTATGTTAGTTATCCTGCTGTAAAATCCTAGTAGAGATAAAACAACCAGATGAGGTCAATCACGGGCAAGAGGTATAGCGGTTGACCTCATCTAGCTACTCCACTAGGATTTTACAGTTGGATTGCTAACACACTTTAGTGATCCTGTGGATAAAAATGCACCATCTTTTTTGCAGTGAAGACATAGCCTAATTCCTACAGGCCCCCTTTGAGGAAGTTAAGAGCTACGTCTATTTTACAGCAGGGGAAAATTGAGGGAGAGGGTTAAATCACCATTTCCCAAACTTCTGAAAGATGAGCTTCCATTTACGAAAACCAGACCAACTGCACCCCTTCTCCCATCCCACAACTCTGCCATATGGTAAAGGTCTACCCAGCTTCTTTTATACATCTTCCTTCTGTCCCCAGCTAGTCTGTTCTGCCATTCTTGGGGGCAAACCACATATGTTGGAAAGACTAGGGTAGAGCTCCACAATATGATACTTTAAAGGTCTGAACAGTGAAATAGCTAACAATGTTGATACTTAAAATATCATCGCTGATATCTGAGTTTGTACCTGTAACAATGAACGAGGCAGTTCCTCAGAGATCTTATTTCAGGCTCTCTGCAAACTCAGGCAGTTTCATTCATATATATATATATATCATTTATATTTAGGTCATGTTTTGGAGGTTCTCTCTGCAACCATAACATCTAGAAACTAATTCTTTTTTTCAATGAAAGCTTAGACTCTGGAGAACAACTAAATGGTCTGTCTGCACCCCATCTCCAGGCTCCTCCCTCCTGTCAAGCCAAGGGAGGTGCTTCCCATCCTTTGGGAAATACTGAGTTAAATGACACACCTAAGTCTATCAGGAGTCTGTGTCAGAGTCTGGATTAGGAATGCAAGTGTATCCTGCCCTCAGTCCTATATTCCGATGTTTACCTCTTATTGCCTCTTATTTCAACCAGTTCCCCTCCTTCTCGCACAACCTGCCTATGTGATTATAGACAAATAATTGTTTGGGTATTTTTAATAAAAAAGCGCTTTAATGGAAAGCAGTAAAATGACCAAAGGAAAAAAAACATTATCACAGTTTAGAGGAAGGCTGGGCCACCAGTCAGAGAACTAGCCTAAGACTTGGGAGACCTAGAATCAAGTCCCTTTCTAATGTGACATTGGGCAAATTACTTAGTCTTTCTGTGCCTCTGTGTCCCCATCTGTACAATGGGCATAATAGCGCTTCCATAACTCACAGGGGTCTTGCAAGGATCAGTAGGTTACAGACTGTGAGGTGTTTAGCTACTAAAAGGCTAGGGAGCCTATTAATGCCTTGGATGGATGATAGCCAGGGCTAGAGTTTATAATCAGAAAATAAAATCACATAGGTCCTGATGCAAAGCCCCTTGGAGTCGATGGGAAAAACACTCATCAGCTTCGATGGGCTTTCGATCAAGTGCAAAATAAACAGAATAGCTGTCCTAGCTTGGGGTTCAACTCAGTTTTATGACCAAGGGAGTAACCTGCCCAAAGCCCCCCCTCTCCTACCATCCCCCTGTCACCTATCCTCGTGAGCTCTGAGCACCCGCACAAGGAAAGGGGAAAGCCGGGCTGGCTTAACCCTTTGTTCACCAGGGATCCTGCAGTGCACCCGCAAATTGTCAGAACAAAATATCCAGCAGAACAAACTTATATTGTGTCCTGATTGTGCCCACCCTTCTGCTCACAGCAGTCCACTTAGTATGCTAGACTCGACAATGGCTGGCGCTGATAACGGCAGCCATATCTTTTTGTCACAAGAGCAATCACTTGTGGAAGCAGGACAGGAAGCCCCAGGATATTAGAGAGCAGAAGGTGAAGGAATTATTTGGGCAGCGTTTGCTTTATTGACAACTCTGCTTCTGACGGGAAACTGAGACCTCTGTGCAGCAGGTACTGCAGTGTGACCCAGAGCTCACGTCATTAGGGCTAACTCCAGAGGTGGGTTGCTTTTCACGTGCTGCTATATTCTGTTCTGGGCTCGGACCAGTCATTCAGGGAGATATATTTATTGTTAAGGCCCAGCGACAATGCAACAGTGTCATCTTCTACCGGGAAGAACACGATGCGTGCTATGGAAATGATAATAGATGGGGGCGGTGTATGTGTTCAAACAGTAAACGCTACAGAAATCAGTCATCGCTAATTGCTTCATATTTCTTCTCTGGGGCTGTGTTCCACTTTGTAAGAAGCAAAGAATCCTGACAGTGCAGCTGATTTTTGCTTCTGCTATTCCACAAGAGTTAACCTCACTTTTCCAGCGGGAGCTTTGCCAAAAGTCCTTATTGTCTCCATCCCCAGTTTTTTTGCTCATCAGGATTGTCTCCATAAATTTACAGTATGATGGGAGAGGGTGGGAAGGGAGACCCCATAACACAATGGAGAACAGGACAATGCCACGTTTTTTTCATAGCCTATGGTGTATTTCAGCAGTTGCTGTCTAGTCTGGCATGTCACATCACAGGTGTGGACACCATTTTTCTTCATTGGCTTGGTATATATTACCTTCCTCGACAGAGTATGTTACTCCTTTTGGTGCCACTGTTTCTGGTTAACATGAATGGGAATTCAATGGAAAAATATTGCTACAATTTCCTGAAGTTATAGCACTTTGCACAAATGTGCATGCTTTAAGATCCTTCAAGCATTGTGTAACCATTATTTTAGACTGCCACCACTTCTGCCAGATAGGTAGGAATTCTTATAACTAGAGAGAGAAAAACTTTCAAAACCACCTTCAGGATTTAGGCCTGCTCTCCATGAGAAAATTGCTGTGGTGGGAATTTAGTTAAATTGTTGTCAAAGGCTATGTGGATCCATATATCGATTCAAACCAGGTTTATCCATGGGAGTTGCTGGGTAGAGCTGGTTGAAAAATGCAGCAAAAATTTCGCTGATGTTTTCTATCAATGGTTTTTCTCAAAAATTGATTTGTATCGAAACTGAATTTTGAGAAACTTCCACAACTTCTACTGCTGCTCAGTACTCCTGAAAAATCAGTTTACGTACTTTAGTGCTAAAATATGAATTTAGGAGTTTAATTTCAGGCACCCATTTACATGCGTGGAATGAAATATTATGTGGCATACGTATTAAACTAAAACCATTGGTTGGATTTTCATTTATACTGTCTCAGGTTCTTTCTAACACTGAACACTGCCTTATGTTTCAAACTCTGACGTGATTCAGTATAACACAGACTCTAACATGTATTATAGGTCTAACAAGGCTCTTCTGTGCCCAGTTTCTGTGATTCTCTACTGGTTGTTTGCATCCAGAATTAGGGATCTTTGGATGAAAGCTGACAGAGAAAGAAACATACAACACACGCTGCTGACTAAATCATTTAAACTTCATGATTCAGAAGCTCTGTGCCATTTCACCGCCTTTTCCTAGCTTAGCAGGTGATGCCATGTCAAGTAGGAACCAGTTTTAACTTGCCACTTCTCAGTTTCTCAAAGGTGAGACTTGGTCTAAATCAAACAAAACCAAAATTTTCTTTTGTCTTTGGAGCTGAGGCGAGATGGATTGATACGCTGGACTAGCATTTCGGAACTGCTTCACTTAGAGCGGAGGCTACAGCCTAGAGCATTCTTCAGGATGGAAGAAGAATGGGAATGGGAAATCTCAAGGTGGGATCTATGAAGGTACTTACATATCTAAACCCCCAGATTTGGGCACCTAAATCTCAGGTTTAGGCACCTAAGTCCCAGTTTTGGCTCCACTGCATTCCACAAAACTCCCGCTGAATCCTGTAGGAGCCTAAACTCACTTGGTACTCATGTTTTTCAAAGTAAAACTTCCCAACATACCAGTGTTTCTGCCTCGAGGCACTCAGGGTGTATCTTCACTTATGGCGGCAAATTCGGCACTGCCAGATCAATTCTCCAGGATCGGTTGAGTGGAAGTGGAGACCCGCTCAATCGATCCAGAAGTCGACCGAATAAATCCAACCCCAGAAAAAGAATAACGCTGCGTCGACAGGGGGGGCATTTTCCATTGGCGCAACGTAGTAGGGATGCCGCGTTATTTACAATTTAGGAAGTCGATGGGAGATACTCAAGCTACTCTATGTAGCTTGCGTATCTTCCGTCGACTGCCACCGAATTTCACGGTAAGTGTAGACCAGGCCTCACATTGTTGCCTCTCTCTAGATGTCTATCTCCTGCCTGAGCCCCAGAGCAATTCACAAACCAGGGGAAGACTGACGTCCACCTGCCTGACTTGTGCAGGGCCCTATCCGGTAGGAGTGCTTAGAAGCCTCCTGCCAGATTGTATTCTATTCAAAATCCCACCAAGGGGGGGTGGTGCCCATCTTATAACTTTTCGCCCGGTGATTAGAGCACTCACCTAGGATGTGGGAGACCCAGGTTCCACCCCCCGCTTCACCAGAGCAGGGGAACGAATTTTGATTCAAGAGATAGCGACCAAGGCTAATGGAAACAAAAGGCTACATAGAAAACAAAACCGTAACTGGCTTTCTAGACACTACACTTAGCAAGCTAACCTCTTGTCTAAAGAAGTTTATTTCACCCCAAGAGTCTTTTGCAGTGTTTCAGCCAAGGCTGGTTGTGATCCCATTTTCATTCATATAAATGCGCTGCCCATTTACTCCCTAGGGGTGCAGAATAAAAGGGTGGCTTCTTTCCCTTCTCCTTATATCCCCAAAGGTCATTGTCCGTGCTCAAAAGCAGTAGCCCCTCTTCCCCCTCCCCTGCCCCGTTGCTTGTTTTTCCTGTGTCCTCGTCCGTACCGACCTCACATCTCTCTGTCGACTTCGTGTGTAAACGAGCATCCACTGTGTTGGCTTAGGATGCTTAATTCACAAGCAGACAAAGAGACAGGGGAACAACCATCTTTGGTCTGACGGAAAACCTGTTTGTCAACTCTGCCTCCAAGCAGACTTGAAGCCACATTTTCAGCACACATCCAAACCACCATACATGCTATCTGTCCATACATTTCACAACACTATTCATGACCAGTGTGACCCCGGCGTCCATTTAGCACCTCACGTGACATTCTTTGGTGACCCAGAATGTCCGTACCAAAATCATGCTATTCAGGTAACCCCCTGGCCTGTTGGCATTGAAAGGCTCTTGGGTCACACTGCCCCCCATTTATCAAGACCCAACCACTGTAACAATAATCAACAGGGCATTTCCTAGCTGCTGGGCTGGCCAGGGGGGTTGGGCTCCAGTAGCTGACCTGTGGGCTGGCCAGACATGCCGGTGAGAGAATCCTATTAGTTGAAGTAGCATCCATGGGCGAGATCGTGGCTTTATTGACATTAATGGGAGCTTTGCCACTGATTTCAGTAGAGCCAGGATTTCACCCTGGGACTTTTATAAGCTCTTGCCCTAGGACGAAGGCAAAAGGATTCGTGCAGTCACTAAACCTCTGCTCACCTCCCCAAATCACTGTTGCCCTCCCTCACGTGCACTGGCATATAAGAAGCCCTGCACGACAGACCTCTGCTCTATATCAGGGGGTTGCAGTTCCGGGGCAGCCCCCTAAATCCTGGACCCACTTTCCGTTTCCAGGGGACCCTCCGTGACCACAGAGGAGTAGTTAGGTAATCAAGGCTTTTCCCTGACCAAAGAGGCAGTGTGGTTAGAGCACACGAATATAAGCCAACGGACCTCGGTGCTGTTCCTGGACCTGCCATTGACCTGCTGTGTGACTTTGGGAGAGTGTCACTTCCCATCTCTGCACCTTCTTTTCCACTCCAGCCCCCTAGCTATTTCAATTGTAAGCTTTTAGGGGCAGGGACTGTCTCGCATTACGTGTAAATACAGTGGCTAAAGCAGTGGGGCCCCTACCTCAGTTGAAGGCTCTAGGTGGGACTCTGAGACTGCTAATAACGAAGGGTTAAGGCTTGTGAAACTTCCATTGCAAAATATAAAAAACGATGAGAAACTTACCTCTTTGTTTTATTGAGGACTGGAAGCTCAGTCATGGTTTGCCGAGGTTCAGGAACCTGGGTCCATTTTATGGATTCCAAAGCAAACAAGTGCTGTGGAAACTCAGTGGTTCTTGGGGAGTTGTGCTTTGAGTTCTAGGGGCGAGGCAGTACAAATCAGACCAAAACCACGGTAGCTCTGCTGAGTGTCTACAATAAAGTTGAAGGTCCTTGATGCAGCTCGTCTTTAACAATAAAGAAAAACCATTTTCGTTGCCTATTATTGTTAATACTAACCATAAAAATGTAATGGGAAAACAGCCTATTACAAAGGCACCCGTTAGGTACTCATATTCTAAAGAGGTTTTTTTTGGCAATTCCAACAGGTAACCTTTCTATGCCTCCATTTACCCATCTGCAAAATGGGTATCACAATATTTATCTGAAGAACAGAGATGTTATTGCAACAGATCCCCTCGCTCCATAAGTACTGCCCAGGAGAATCTCCTTTAGCTGTGAGCAGTAGTGAACCTCTGACATACAGGCTAGCAGGATTGGCTCCGTTCAGTAGATTCGAAGATATTACGGCTGGAAGGAACCACTGTGGTGATCTAGTTTGACCTCCTGCTTAAACAATTTGTAAGCACTTAGAGGAGAATAGGGTGAGAAGGCATAGCCAACATGTATTTGTCAAGAACAAATCATGCCAAACCAGTCTAATTTCCTTCTTTGACAAGGTTACTAACCTAGTGAACAAGAGGGAACCAGCAGAGATGAAATATTTTGATTTTAATAAGGTTTTTGACACAGTCCCACATGATCTTCTCATAATCAAACTAGTGAAATGTGGTCTAGATGGCATTACTATATGGTATGTGACAACTCATTGAAAAAACACATTCAAAGACTAGTTATCAATAGTTATCAAACTGGGAGAATGCAGCTAATGGGTCACACAGGTCTGTGCTGGGTCCAGTACCATTCAATATTTTCATTAATGACTTTGGATTATGGAGCAGAGAGTCCTCTTATAAAATTAATGGATGACACCAAACTGGGAGGGGTTGCTAGCACTTTGGAGGACAGGATTAGAATTCAAAATGACCTTGACAAACTGGAGAATTGGTCTGAAATCAACAAGATACAATTCAATAAAGACAAGTACAAAGTACTTCATTTTAGGAAAGTAAAATCAAATGTTCAAATACAAAATGGGGAATAGCTGGCTAGTCAGTAGTACTCCTGAGTGGATCTTGGGGTTATAGTGGATCACAAATTGCATATGCGTCAACAATGTGATACAGTTGCTAACAAGGCAAATATCATTCTGGGGTGTATTAACAGGAGTGTTATGTGTAAGACATGGGAAATAATTGCTCTGCAAAACTTGGCACTGGTGAGGCCTCAGCTGGAGTATTTTGCTCAGTTTTCAGGGCCACACTTTAGGAAAGATGTGGACAAATTGGAGAGAGTCCAGAGGAGAGCAACAGAAATAAAAAAGCTTTAGAAAAACTTAACTGTGTGGAAAGGATAAAAAAAAAAGGGTATGTTTAGTTTTGAGAAAAAAAGACTGAGGGAGGACCTGCTAGCAGTCTTCACATTTGTTATGGTCTGCTATAAAGAGGACGGTGATCGTTTGTTCTCCATGTCCACTGAAGATAGGACAAGAAGTAATGAGCTGAATTTGCAGCAAGGAAAATTTAGATAAGCTATTAGGAAAATCTTTTTCAGGATAAGGATAGTTCAATATTGGAACACGTTACCAAGGGAGGGTGTGGAATCCCTGTCACTGGAGGTCTTTTAAGAAGAAATTGGACACACACCTGTCAGGGATGGTCTAGGTTTACTGGGTCCTGCCTCAGCACAGGGGGGAAGAACTAGATGGTGTCTCCAGGTCCTTTGCAGCTCTATATTTCACTGATTCTATGCTAACACGAGCCATAGGACATCCCTGTATTGATTCCTGCTTCAGATCCAATAACTGTGGTTGAAATAGAGCAGGTCTTTTAGAAAAATACCCAATCTTGATTTTAGAATTGCCAGTGATGGAGAATCCACAATAACCCTTGAAAAGTTGTTCCAATGGTTAATTACCCTCACGGTTAAAAATGTCCGCCTTATTTCTAACCTGAATTTATCTAGCTTCAAATTCCAGCTGTTGGATCTTGCTGTACCTTTGTCTGTTTAGATTGAAGACCCCTCTACTATCAAATCTCTTTCTCCCATGTAGGTACTTATGAATCGAATTGTGATCAAGGACACCCTTAACCATCTCTTCGATAAACTATGTAGATTGAGTTCCTTGAACCTATCGCTATAAGGCATGTTTTCCAATCTCTTAATCTGTTTGTGGCTCTACTCTGAACCCTCTCCAATTTATCAGCATCCTTCTTGATAAGTGGACACCAGAACTGGACACAATATTTCGGCAGCAGTCGCACCAGTGCCAAATACAGAGTTAATATCAACTCCCTCCTCCTACTCAAATTTCCCTTTTTATACATCCAAGGATTGCAGTAATCCTTGGAGCCATAGCATTGCCCTGTGAGATCAAGTTCAGCAAGTATTTTTCGGAGTCATTGCTTCCCAGCATAGAATCCCCCAA
The DNA here is from genome assembly GCF_026122565.2 of Emydura macquarii macquarii. Lineage (NCBI taxonomy): Eukaryota > Metazoa > Chordata > Testudines > Chelidae > Emydura > Emydura macquarii. The sequence goes on along the minus strand of NW_027133607.1, from coordinate 3,731,796 downwards.
TCTGTAATTACGGCCCACTGCATTATTTGTTTGTAGATCCATGAACTTATAAATGGCCATATTATTTACTTGTGCCCCGCTTACCAAGCAAACCGGATTGCTCTGTATCAATGACCTGTTCTCTTCACTACTTACCACTCCCCCAATATTTGTCTTCAAACTTCCTCAGTAATTATGTTATGTTTTCTTCCAGGTCATTGATAAAAATATCAAACAGCATAAGGCCAAGAACTGTTGCTGCGGGACCCTACTGGAAATAAACCAGCTCAGTGTTGCTATCCCATTTTGAGTTCCCATTTTGAGACCTGCCAGATAGCCGGTTTTGAATCCATTTCATGTGTGCCATGCTGATTTTGTATCAGTCTCGTTTATTGATCAAAATGTTATGCAGTACCAAATCAAATGCCTTATGGAAGTCTAACTGTATTACATCAACACTATTGCCTTTGTCACCCAAACTTGTCATCTTTTTTTTAAAAGGTGGTATCAAATTAGTCTGACTAGATTGAATAGCAGAGGGCAGCAATACACATACACACTAGCCAGTTAATTACAAAATGCATATCGAAGAGCTACAATTCATTGTTTTCTCTCCATCCACACTAAGAAAACTAAAAAAACCAGAATCCTGTAGCACTTTAAAGACTAACAAATTTCTGCAGGCATAAGCTTTCGTGGACTACAACCCACTTCGCATGATGCCTCTGATGAAGTGGGTTGCAGCCCATGAAAGCGTATGCATGCAGAAATGTGTTAGTCTTTAAGGGGCTACAGGATTCTCGTTGTTTTTGCTGTATACAGACTAAGGCGGCTACCCCTCTGAAATTAACAAATCTGTATTGCCAACTAGAAGAAGGCTATCACATAAATAAATAAATAGAGCATACCCTTGCAACATTATGTGCTGGAAAAAAGTAGAAGAATACTTAGATAGTCAGGGCCTAGATACTAGGGTGATTTGTGTTACAGAAATCCTTAGATAAATAGATAATGAGAAACATTATCATTAAGATCTGCTTGGATGCTTTTCAAGGGCTGATAAGGCTGAAGCTGTGGACTAGCTAAGGGTCAAATATTGCAGCGAAGACACTAAAATTGGCCAGTACTTAATTTGCCAGCTACTTTCTGTTTTAAATAAAGTCACACACATGAAGCGGGAGCTGCCTTATTAAGAATCTTATATTTTTATAGAGATGCTAATGCAGATAGAATAGACAATTGGTCTAGTCACAATGAAAGATGAATACAAATTAGCTTGCGGGCCGTAAAAATTGGTGTAGGTTTCTGAACAATCACTGATTGTTTTGGAAACTCAGACAGAGTCACAGCTATGTTTCTCCCAGCCTTATTAAGCATCATAGTTGTCATATTAAGCCAATGATGTATGAGTGTTTGCTTTTTGTTATGAATTCTAAATACAGCAGCCGGAGCAGTGACAAAAAAAGAAAGGCAAAAGTCCTCTGGACTTCTTTTTTTCCCCTGGCTCAATGGGGAAAATATTTCAGCCTTTTATCTTACCAGTCTAAGAGCATGAACCTGTCTCCTTATTAAGGTAAAATTACTCTTGAAGTCAACTCCTTGGAACCTAAGGGCTACAGCCTTGTACCACCAGAGCATATGGATGATTGTTATTGATATTGATGATCTGTTGATGACATTCTTGTACTCTAAGTTCTCCAGCAGCAATGCAAAATTACTATTTCTTTGCACTTTTACAGGGACTTTCACCTGAGGATCTCAAACCCCTTTACATGCTTGAATTAATTAACTAAAGCACACAACTTCTCTGTGAGGTGCGTTTGAGAATAACGATCTGTCCCGTTTTCTAAGGATGAGATTCCTGTCTCAGGGTTGGAGCTGTGGAAGGCCTCCAAGCAGTTCAGCAGCTGTAGAGGCAGGGGGCACAGGACACAGTAAAGACAAATTTGGGATGAGTGTGGGGGCATAGACAGTAGATCTATGATTATGTAACATTTGTAAAGCATATGTCATGGTTCCTTCTAGTGGCTAGTCCACACAGAGAATAACAGCCTACTACTGCTGCTAGCTAACGGAATTACTTCTTTAGCTTCATCAGTAGAGATCTGTGCTTTGGAGTTTCAAGATCCTAGGTTCAAACTCTGTTGGTGACTTGTGATGGTGGGTTCTGTTATGAAACAGATCCAGTAACCACAAACTCCTGTGTATGGGTTTCGGAGTTTGCGTCTTCTGTTCCAATGGTCAGGAATGGTGGTCACCATGGGGTGTCCCATAACTTGACTGTGGTTTGGAGAGTGGATTGCATCACCCAGCCCCTGTGTTATCCAAAGCACCTTTGTTCTGACACTGGGGATCCTTTAGCAAACACAGCATGTGATCATGTCATTAAGAGCTGTACCATAATGCATGCACACAAGGGAGCTGAAATAAGGTTGAACAGGCAGCCATTCATCTGTCACTTCCTAACTTTCTAGTGCTTGACTTTCCAACCCAAATAGCATTTTAACTTAGCTTTGATATGTAATTACAAAAAGCGTTACTGCTTGGAGTTGAACCTCACATTAAGGCCACGTTGATGGAATCCTGGGAGCTTCAGGGTCATGAATATAGGCTGTATGGTTTAATTGGTAATATGAAATTGAACAACAGCAGGAATGCGGTGACATTCACATAAAGTGAACAATGAGAATGAGCCTAGCTTTGAGGGGTGATGTGTCTCTCTCTTCGCAAATGTTTCCAAAACTACAGGTATTTTACAGGCTTTCAGGGAAGGGGAAGTTGTCACAGGATAATAGGTCTTGCTGCTAGATAAATGCCAACGGTGGGCATGGCCAGGTTGTCAGGGAGATATTAATGGAAGTTTCTAGGCTGCTTTCTGAAGTCATTCTGATGGAACTTGCCTTGACAATCTTTGTATAGCTAAGTGCAGGTAGAGAAAAATGGACTCTGTTTTGTTTATCATTAATTTTTATTTTGCTTAGCTTGCACTTTTCAGGTAACATAATCAACTTCTTAAACTGGTGCTGTTAGAGCAAGAATAGAGAGCCAAAATAGAAATGTTTTGCATTTACACGGCACTTTTCATCTGTAGATCTCAAAGCACTTTGCAAAATTGGTATGTTTATTTATTAGTGCATTATCACAGCACTTAGGAAACCCACTCCTGGCCCAGGACCCCACTATGTGCTAGGTGTTGTACTGAATCAGAACAAAAGATTGTCCCTGCCCCAAAGAGCTTACAGTCATTCTCCCATCCATTTGACAGGTGAGACAATTGTTTGAAGTGTGACTAAGGGACTTGCCCAACGTCACACAGGAGATCAGCTGCAGAGCTGGGGATGGAATCCAGGTCTCCTGTTTCTAGCCACATGAGCAATTTATCAGACTACAGCTGATCCCATAGATAAGGCTTCCAGCTCATAATGTTAAATGAACTATCATACATGCCTTAAAAGGGTATCACCAAAAAAAGGTGCCTGTGCCTTTAAAAGTTTGCCTGAGTTTGTGGTGGAGTTTTAGAACTCATTCCCACAAGATGCTAAGTAGCCTCAATCCTGTCGGTGTCAATGGCCGCTGAGAGTGATCATCCTCACAGAGGAGGGTTTCATCAGTCCCAGTCTTGTCAAATCCAAGCACTTAAATATCATGTGACAAGCCTTGAAAAATCATGAGCGGGGCTTAGAAATGATGAGGTTATAATAAACCATGGATTCTTCTTATTTTTTTTCTGGTGCTAGAGCCTTTGGCATTTACATTTTCAAGCTTTTCTCCATAGCCCCGATGATTAGAAACTTTTATTTAAAAAAAATTGAAATCTGAGATTCTCAGAAGATAACATGATTCCAGCAGCTGGAGATTTAAGAAAAACACCAAATATCACCACACTGGTGATAAAATCATGAACAGTGCCTCAGCACCTCACAAGATTGGTTCCTGGAAATGCTACAGCATCCTCCAGTGACGCTTTCACCCTAGGGTGAAATTCACCCACCTGCAGAGGGCCAGAACACAGCTCTACAAAACACTTAAAAGAACAATAAATGAGCCTTATTTGGGGCATAGCCCTTCAGCAGGTAATACACAGGGTGAATTTCATCCCCTAAAGTGTTACCTGATGGGAGGCGAAAGGGTGTGGAAGCAGACTGGCCAAGTGCTCTGCTCCCATTTATTATATGCACTATGATTTGTTTTACCATAGTGCTTCAGAGATCCAGTCACGGACCAAAATCCCATTGTGCTGGGCACTGTACAAACACAGAACAAAGAGAGAATCCCTTCGCCCAACAAGTTTACAATCTAAGTATGCGTGTTTGCCTGAAGAAAACCATGCCGTCTTGTGAAATGGCATACACAGAACTCTCCTAATGTGACATCCTTTCTATCCCGAAGTCCAATAATTTATGTATTGTTTGTCCCACAATATGGGAATAGGGGGAAAGAGGTGGGGAATCCACGATTGTTTATTTATTTTTTATTTGTTTGTTTGTTTGTTTTTTTGTTTATTTAAAAGTTCCACAGCATTTATAATGCAATTTTCCTTGGAAAAAAATACTGTTTTTAAAAAATGTTTATAATCCTTGGGGGACATTTAGATACATCCATGCTAGGAGCTTTAGAGAGGATGTTGGACTGGATAAATAGATGGATAGATGATTTTGGCCATTAGTTTTCTCTCTAATCTCCATCCTGCCATAGTTTTCTCTCCCCTTCAGACAATTATTTCCTTTTCGATTCCCCAATTTGGCAAAGCACTTAAACACACACTTAAGTCCCAGTGAAAAAGTCAATGGGGCTTAAGTACGTGCCTTAAATTAAGTGCTTTGTTGAATAGAGATGGCCTGCTGAATCAGGACTCCAATGGGTGAATGCGTGCAGTTTATTTTTTGCAGTAATTATTTTTTTCTAGTCTATCCCGGTGGTTTTTTATCAAAAAATGCTAGATGTTGTACTGCTAATGATCCATGTGTGTAAGGATTTGTGTACTTGACGTTGCTTGTCACAAAGTGAGCTGGCCCTTTAAGTGGGTGGGGCTCAGCTTTACCAGTGTCAAGGCTTTGCCCATCTCCCTAGGTAAAGAGAATGAGTTCATAGGTTCATGTGAAACAAGCAGGTGACTAGAACGCAATATAAAGGCAGCCTGAGCTCACTCTGAGGCAGCAATCCAGGTGACTAGAACGCAATATAAAGGCAGCCTGAGCTCACTCTTAGGCAGCAATCACAATTTATGGGTGTCACACCATTGTGCTGGGTCTGGATTGGAGCACACACTATGAATTGCATTTGGTGCATGTCTTACAACACCGCTGTGTGTAACGCCAGGAGCTACAGCAGAAATCCCCGTCAATTTAAGAATGAAAATGTTAGATCTGGCATTCTGGGCTATAGTCAAGGGAGATCGCACAGATAAGAATGCTGGGCAAATATATGAGGAATGTTTGGGAATTAAGCCGACAAAATGTAGCCCATCACAATAAACTCCCTCACACTGCTACGGCTAAAATATGGGCAAAAGAGTTAAGTTAAAAGGATGGATTAAAAGAAATTAAAATCTATAATTATGGGGCCATAAATTATACCAGGAAATTTGTCTTTCCGGATATGGATTTAGAATTAGATAATAAAACAAAGGGAGAGAAAGAGTCAGCCTGCATGACAGATAAAGCTTATGAGATTATACGTGGTAAATGGAGTCACCATTGCCAAATGAACACTGACAGATCTAAAGATGAAAAAACAGGTAGAGAGTGAGCAGCCTTTTGCATACCTGAGGTTGGAGTGAAAAAATCTAACAGAATGGCTAATTTTGTAGCCATTAGGACATTTGAATTGGTGGGAATAATGTTAGCATTAAACTGGAGAAGGGATGTACGGCCTACCACAGCTGTTATCTTTTCGGATTCATTGTCAGGTATACTGGCAACTAAAAGGGATACCTCAGAAAGCAGGAGTGATCTAATAAATGAAATATTGCCTTTGACAACAGTATGCTCAGGTCTGAACATAATACTAGCACGGATTCCAGCGCATGCTGGGACACCTGGCAATGAAATGGCAGCTAATAAAGTGAAAAATGCTCTACAGAATGGAGAAAATGATTTAAAAAAAAAAAGTTTCCTTTGAGTAAGCAGGAATTTAAAACTTCAGTTAAAAAATGATTAAAAAAGGAATGGCAAGAATTGTGGACAAGGAGAAAGAAGAAGAAGAAGAAGGTTCTGTGAAGCATGCTCCAAAATACAGGATAATGTTCGACTTCAAAGTTCTGAAAGGATCAGTGAAGTACTCGTATTTAAACTCTTAACTGGTCGCTGTGGTCTGAATAATCATTTATATTTATTGACTAGATTACAAAGATGGTTTACGTAACACCTGTAAGGTTAAAGAATTAGTTGATGACCTGATATGGGCATAAGAGTGTTACCAGGAAAGAAAGGCTTTTGAAGAAGAATTTAGATGATTTAAGGTGACGGACTACACTAGGAGTGGTTTTAGTCACAGTATTGCGAAAGTGAGGTAACATTATGAAAGCGCTGCTCTTACTTTTTTTTAAGGATATAGAGCTGGGAAAGAGAGTGTAGTGGTACAAATGAATGAGAAATATAGTAGACGATGGTTATAGACTCAGTAGATGAGTCTGCTTTGCCATAAAACATAAGAAGAAGTCTGAGAGTTTGGGGAGTGGTCGTGCTGGGAAATAGGGAGGTAATAATAACCATGGGCTCCCAAGAAGAAGGCCTCGGAGAGAGACCTGATGAGGGAGAAGCCTAGTTGGAGTGACCTGTATGGAGCAGAAGCCAACTGAGTGAGAAGCCCAAGATGGGAGGGCTGGGTCTAAGGAAGGAGGAGCCTGATAAAAGACTGGAAAGACTTCTGTGCCTAGAGGGAAGTCTATATGGAATCTGAAGCCCATGATGAACTGAAAGGGCTAACTGAGCCTGAGGAAAGGGGCTGGTTGACTGAACGTTGTCTTGTAGTAAACAATTTGCAGAAGGAGAGCATCATGGTGACAGTAGACCACGTGTTGGCTTTGTTTGATCCAGGATGGAAAAGAAAGTGAGGGAGCAGATGGGACCCAGAACCAGATCGGATAAGTCCCTGCTATGCTCCTGGAGCATACCTTTCTGTATTGGAATGTTCTCATTGCTTAGAAAACCAGGGATTGAAACTAAGCGAGGTCTGCAGGCCCAAGCCTCATTTTCCACTGCTGGGCTTCAGCCTAGCTCCAGTGGAGACACACGGACTGACACCAGCTAAGGAGCTGGCTGTAGGAGTTGTAGTGCTGAGTCCCTCACAAAACAGTGTCAAGAAAGCACTGCTAGACCAATGACCAGAAACAGGTCAAAGGTCTAAGACCTCCCAGCTCATCAGAGCTAGAAACCAGACTCATGCAGCAGGTGAAAAAATGCTTTTATAAAGGCAAATCTTTCATAGGCAATCCTTGTAAAAAGTTTTACCAAATGTACCCACATCTGATGGCTTATTTGCAACTGGCAAAGTGAACCAAGCACACAAGCCAATATTCATTGACTTCACTGGGAAGATTCTCCCTGATTCTTCAATGGGCTTTGGATCAGGCCCTAAATATCCTTTTCATTGTGTGTGAAATATAAACACCAGCAATGAGTCCATCACTGGGTTTAGTGTCTCTCACTTACACCCAAGCAGGTAAATGATTCATGCTGCTTTTTAAACCTATTAAAGATATACTTTAAAACGTATTCCATATGCCCATTGTATATTACTTTTGTCACATTAATACTCATCAGTTTGAAACAAAAGCAGAAATGAAAAATTCCTGGCACAGAGGAACTAGCCAACAGCGGATTGAAAAGAGCCGGATTCTTGCAAGTCAATACTGAAATATTTTGGTCATCCTAGATTGTTAAGAGTCACTTGGTCTGTGAAATATCAGCTGTTCAGAGATGGCAATATCCACTCTCAGAGGTGATTAAAACAGAAAAGACCAAGATCGGGGGAAGGAGAATTATTCCATTTTGATAAGGTCTAAAAGTTTCCTTCTGTTATGTTTTTATTTGGGCAACATTCAGCTATCTCTTTAAAATCACTTCTGCGATTCGGCTACTCCGCTAATTTAATATTCATCATGTGTAGCCATGTCTGTGACTTCCTGAAGTCCATTAGAGACTTCACTATTGCTAATGACTTTACAGAAAAGATGCTCAGATACGACAGTGATGGACTGCCATATAAAACCCCTAAGATAGACAGAAGAGTGTGTATATACATGTGCCAGTAGTGTGAGTATGTATATTTTATACAGAACCATCAGGACATGCACAATTCTAAATGGAATGAGCTTATTTGCACTCTTCCCCACACCTGTCTGTTAATTACCCCTCACCCCCATTGTTTCAAATCTAAAGTTTGCTTGTGAACTGTAGTGAATGGTGATGTTGCCCTGTAAAGCTCTTAGGACACTGAAAAATAACACTAATGAGGGCAGAAAAATAACATAAAGAGGCAAGGTTAGATATTTGGGCAGCAAGAACAAAACTGTGATGTGATGTGGTTTCTTGATGTCCACGTTTATCTGTACTGCCTGGTTCCAAGAGTGACGTGAAGTTGAACTGGCCTAATTTTAGTGAGACTCCATGGAATCAGATCCTCAGCTGCTGTAAAATGGTGGAGCTCCATGCATTACCCCAGCTGAGAATCTGATCCCATGATGCCCTGCAGCCAGGGACTGCCATGATGCACTGAGGTGGCTCACCAAGAGGAAACACTATGGTGCATCATGGGAGATGTAGTCTGACCAGGATGCCTGGCTCATAGCAGAGGCACCCAAACTATACCTCCTGTGATGCACTTCAGCAGCATTTCTGAATTGACACTTCTGGTTTTCAGCCGCCCAAAATGGTCAGTTTAGAGGGGGAGGGAGAGAGAAGAGAGCTACTAGTTTGAAATTTTCTATTGGAGAGGGAAACCCCATTTCCTGACGAGCTCTAATACAGAGCCATTTCCCGGATGATCCTGGATGTGTTTTATTCTCTACACTGAAGAGCCAAAAAAGGCTGATTTGCTCACTACTTTTCTTTTTTGTGTCTTCCATTCAATACATATTTTCAATTGCTTCTGAGATGCAATGGCTTAGTCAGCCATTATGGCCAATGCCTTCACAGAAATAAATACATTTTGCAGTGGCAAAAAGACCTTACTCTCAGACATAAATAGGCCCCATTGTGCAGACTTTCAGTGAGCAATAAAGTGCTTGATTTGTATGTTTATATTAACAGCCAGCTTTAGCCTTTCCCCCTACACGGAGATGTAGATTAAGCGATGGCTCTAGCCCAAAGCTTGTTGCATCACATCTGGCCTTGTCACATAACTTTTAATAGCACCATGGCTTTGAAACCAAATGCACACAAAGGTCATCTATAACAAACATGCTACACTAAATTTCACAGTGTTTGCTTTTGAGCTGCATGCTACATAACTTACGTCTGGCCCCCATACATGGGTTAAACATCCTGCAGCAAGATAATAAAGCCTGTGTGACAACTTCTTACCACAGCAATTCTTTTTATTAAAAACCCACTTTTGCATAGCACCATTCACCCAACAGGATCCCAAAGTACATCATCGAAGTGTGCTGTAAATCAGATTTGTTTTCTGCAAGTGCTGGAAAGTAATTAAGAAACTTTATGAAGTCTGCATCCACTATTTTCTACAAGTCCTTATTCACATACATACAGTGGGAACACTAGATCCTGCCTCCTGGAAAGAGTGCTTCTAAGCCATACTACACAGAGCGGTGGTGGCCATGGTTGATCAGGAACGTGGGAGGGGAGAGGGGGGTCTTAGAGGTTTTGACTTACAAACTCTCACCCATATTGCTTTTGATTTAATAGTTTAATAATTAATCAGGGAGGGAAAAGAGACTGAATTTATAAGAAGCAGATCGAAAGCCAGTGGCTGTTGCTGCTGTTTGGGGGAAAATAAATGCTGCAGCAGACTGAGTTAAGAAAATTAATCTCATGGACACTTGGCAAGGATGAATGTATGCAGGTTCATCTACAAAAAGACGTCATCCTTTCACCTTTACATAGCTTGGAGCAGCTGAAAATATGGCAGGCATCACAGGGTGGCTATATATTGACTAGCAGGGGGCTGATTCTTCAGTTCTCCTAGACTCCTTAGCATGCACTATGCTCGCCCAAAGACATTGCAAAGCAGCTGGTGTAACAACGCCCCAACCCCACCGCCACCCAGTGCTGGGAGCTGGCAGGTATAACGTCAGTGCTGCTGGCTCGAGGCTCTGGCACTACAGGAATTTCTGGAGCAGGAGAGACCTAGGGGAGGAAAGAAGTGTGGCCAGGGCATTCCTTTCCTATGGCTCTTCCCCCACCACCTCCCCGCCCAGAGGTGCTGGGACGTGAGCAATTGTGGTCCTCAACCAGTGGGAATCTTCCCATTCCTTCCTTGGCTTCTGCTCAGACTCCAAAGCTATTGTGGGTAAGACCAGTGTGGGAGGGGAACCGGGCACAACATGTGCATCAGGAACAACTCCAAAGCCCCGATCCACAAAGGTGCTAAGGAGCCTGAAACCCCCTCGGCTTGGGTGGCAAAGATTTCGGTTTAGATTTCTATGTCCCAGTTTTAGGCTGCACTGCGATCCACAAAGATCCCACCACACCCCACAGGCACCTAAACTCCCTCAGTGCCTAAGTTTTTAGGGGAAAAGCTCCCTGCACGCCTATGTCTCTGCCCCGGCCATGTGCACTGCTGCCTCCCTCTAGGTGTGGGACACCTACCTCCCTCCTAAACCCCAGAGGAAGCCTCCACCTGGGGGAAGGTAAGTGGGGCAATGCCTACCTGGCTGATGGGGCCTGATCTGCTCAGCATGCCTAGAGGCTGCCTACCCAGTTGGGTCCCCTTCAAACTCTGGCTAGAGGACAAGCTGCTGCCCCCATTATAACTTTTAGCCCAGTGGTTAGAGCACTCAACTAGGATGTGAGGGACCCAGCTTCAATTTCCTCCCCTTGCTGAGCGGGAGAAATAATTTCAAGAGGGGTCTAGGCACTGTGCTAAGGGATAGCCTGGTGGTGGGCAGCTCCCGCAGTCTCTCATCTTGAAGCTGTTCCCTTGGGGATAAGTAATGAAAAAATGACTTGGGGGAAGGAGACTGGGCTCTGGGTCTCCCACCACCCAGCTGGGTGCTCTGTGGGTAAGTACTTAAATAGTCATCGCGCCAGAGAATGAGAATGACTCTGGTCTGGTGATTTGAGCACCCCACTGCAAGGTAGGAGACCCCCCTGCTGAAATCCTTTCTCCCCCTCTAGCAGAGGGGGCAGTTGAACCTGGCTCCCCCACTTCCCAGGTGAGCGCTGTAAGCACTGGGCTAAAAGTTGTATGGGGGGCAGCAGCTGCAACAGCAACATCGCCCTCCCCGCTGGCTGTCATGTGTGGAGTGAGGCACATGCCTGACTTATTCCTGCAAGAAACTACTTAGGTGCCTGAGCTACCTGACTCCAGGCAGCACGTGCCCATTTGGGGATCGCTAAACAGAGAAAGGCACCTCTCTGCAGCTTGGACTTCACGCCTATATCCAAGAGAGGGGCAGGGCTTAGCAAACCTCCCTCTCGTCAGCATAGCCCATTGACTGGCTTAGGCAGCTCCCCACCTCCCCATGCTGGCTTTTTGTGGCTCACATTCGGAGGCACCTCGCGCTCCCCGTTCTTTGCACAGGGATCTTAGGCGCTTAATTTAGGCCTTGTGGGTGACAGTGTGTTCCTGTGATTTTCTAGGCTCCTAAAAGTAGGCACTTACTATTTCAGTGCTTAAGTCCTTTTGTGGATCCAGGCCTAATGCCCCTTTTTTGGTGCAAGGAATCACAAACCAACCTCCTGAGTGCCTCTCATGACACACCCCCAATTCAGGGGAGAGGCTATTATTGAACAGTATGAAAATAAAAGCTAAAGTACCAAGAAATAGGAAGGAAATAGTCTGAACTCTGCTCTGGCTTCCTCTCCAACCTAAGAAAATTTCTGACTCATCTCCACATCTTCACCACGCTCTCAGGATGATAAACAACCGAGCAACCTGATTTCTTGTAAGTTATTTTTGGTTGCTTGTTTTGGCTAAAACAGTGGGTAACTAACGAGACGCATCTTATAGAATCTGTTCTCATCTGAATAAAGCACCCAGCGTTCTGTGGACTGAAAGGCACCAGACTGTTAATTGATTTTTAAAGGAGAATTATTAAGCTTTTAACAAGCCATTTAGCTTAGCATTGTTAGGGTAGTAGCGTGCATTCCACCGAAATGTGCTGTTTCCTGAGGAGAGCTCCTAATTGCTTATAAACCACACTGTTTACTGGGTATTAGCTCTGGCATAGTTGTTTAATATGAGACCAAACTGCTTAATGCTTGTAAAAAGCCATATAACTTAAATACTCTCTGCCTTGTCTCTCTCCTCTGATCCTGTTGCACTTTAGAGGCGCTCCATCATTAAGTTTATCAGTTGCAATGTTATGCAGAGATACAGCTAAGGAGCAGGTTGCCTGGTAACCTCAAAGAAGGGGCTTTGTTGACTCAACAGTACCTTGACTATATATCGTCTTCTCTGCATTGGCTACAATTAATAGGTCAGTGACTCAATGAAGCATTGCGTTAAGTCAAACTATAAACACGTTTGTCCAGTTAAAAGTACCCTTGTACATGGGCTCCATATGACTACTACACATTATGTTCTGGCAAGGCAAGCATGAATCATTAATACACTCAGCTGAGCCCACTGCTCTCTGCAACGAAGCACCATAAGTCAGTCCTGAGTAATGCACTCTCTTATGTTTATAAGACATGGAGCCTTCAGTTCGCATGATCTATGGGGTTTTTTAGTTTGTAGCAGGGATGCATTCCCTTTTCTTTCTCGTGACGTTCATCATTCCTGCTAGGGCGATAGATGATCTTTACGGTTGTGCAAAAAAACCCAAGACATGTGGACCGGTAGGCTGATCCCTGTTTAAATCACAGCGTTGGGCTCTAGACTCCCATCTTCTCAAGATGACAGATCTTGTCTCTCTGCTGTTGCACCCCTGGGGGTGTTCCGATAGTCCCCCTGCTTCGACCACTCTTTCATTATTTAGCCACTGTGGAACAGCCTCGACAGGAGAGATGTGGGGAGCCCCACCTCAGAATAGCCCATAGCTCAGTGGTCAGAGCTGGGATAAAATAACGTGAGGTGGGAACGCTGCACAGCACATGACCATGTCACAACATAATGACGTCTAGGAATCATAACACACACAGCCTTTCCCAGTTCAAATCCTTTCTTCGCCTCTGCCAGAGAGGGCGGGGAATTGAATCTGGGGCTCCCACATCCCAGGCAAGTGCTCTAACCACAGGGCTAAAAGTCAAGGTTATAGATCATGAATGCCTCCCTGCAGCCCAGAGTTCGGCCCCTATTTCTGAGAGCATCGCACACACCCCTGTTTCTCCCATTGGCTCTCCCATCAGCCTCTCCCATTGGCTAGCTTAGGCGGCGCCCCACCTGGTGTGCTGGATCACACTTGGGTGCCTGTCTCTCCCCATTCTCCCAGGAGCCTAGGCACCTATCTCAGCTTTGCGGACCACAGTGCCATTCTTGGGGTGATTTTTAGGCACTTTGATGCTTGGCATTGCAACACCTACATCCTTTCATGGATCCCACCTCATGTCTTGCCCAGCCTCTCATGGGGAGTCTGGAGTAGAGGCAGGAACTGAACCCAGCTCTGCTGAGTAGCCGTCTAGCTCCTAAACCACAAGAACATTCTTCCTTTTTTATAACGAGGTGGACGCTCCACTGCTCCCACCAGAACAGATGTGTGGCCATTCACTATGACATTGGGCAGAGACTATCACCGGATTCTTCAGAGGAAGGTGCAATCCCTCTGCAGTTACCTGACCTGTACATAACACCCATCATCTCTGTAAACAGAGATTCCACCACCTCCCTAGGTAACCCATTCCAGTGCTTCACCCCCCTCCTAGTGAAAAAGTTTTTCCAAATATCCAACCTAGACCGCCCCCATTGCAACTTGAGACCATTGCTCCTTGTTCTGTCATCAGCCACCACCGAGAACAGCCTAGTTCTATTCTCCCTGGAACCCCCCCTTCAAGTAGTTGAAGGCCGCTATCAAATGCCCCCTCACTTGTCTCTTCTTTGGACTAAATAAGCCCAGTTCCCTTAGCCTCTCCTCATAAGTCATGTGCACCAGCTCCTTCATCATTTTTGTTGCCCTCCGCTAGAATCTCTTCAATTTATTCACATCCTTCCTGTAGTGGGGGGCAAAACTGGACAAGATACTCCAGCTGTGGCCTCACTAGTGCCGAATAGAGGGGAATAATCACTTTCCTCCATCTGCTGGCAATGCTTCTACTAATGCAGCCTAATATGCCGTTAGTCTTCTTGGCGATAAGGGCACACTGTGGACTCATATCCAGCTTCTTTTCCACTGTAACCCCCAAATCCTTTTCTGTAGAATTTCTGCCTAGCCAGTCAGTCCCCAGTCTGTAGCAGTGCATGGGATTCTTCCGTCCTATGTGCTGGACTCTGCATTTGTCCTTGTTGAACCTCATGTCTTCTGCCTACACGTCCAGTGCCTTAATCACAAAAACATATTTTCCACAGAGGTTGCAGGAGAAGCTGCCACTGGGAACAAAAATCCAACAACTCTGCCATCCAGTGATGTTCCTATCTTTCATTAAGCAAGATGAGTATAATATGAAGTCTCTTTGGTGTATATGGAATATGGGAAGACTTTTGAAATATAGGAAGCAAGGCGCTGCAGTTGTTTTATATACAGTCATAATTGCTGATAAGTTTGGAAAATTCCTACTAGATGCTCAAGCACATGTGCCTTGTGCAGGATTCTTCTTTACACTAAACCCTTTACGTGTTTTATCAAGATGGAGAGAGAAACTAATGAATATCTGGGCCTTTCCCAGTAGCCTCAAGGGCTTTGTAAATCCTCCAAAAGACCTTTTTAAAATTAAAAACTACCAACAAATTTTGTACCATCAAAGATCTGTAGTAGCGAATTTCCCAACAGTGTGAAATTAAACATCACTGGCCCATTGAAAACTGTGAGTTGGTTTCTAGGGGAGGTGGGAAGCTAGAGCAACGCATTTCTAAGTTGCTGTAGTTTTGATAGATACCGCTTGGGATTCCAAATTACCTTACATGGAAAAATCCAAATGCACAGTAAAATTGAACATGAAAGTGTCTGGTTCCATTATATTTCAATGAGTTTTATTAAATAAGTTTATTAGAAAAGTGCCAGCAAATAGAAGATTAAAATTTTGACACAGACAAAAATACACTGTGGATTTTCAAAGTCCAATGTACAGTAAGAACACTAAGAACATAAGAATGGCCATACTGGATCAAGACCAGTGGTCCATCTAGCCCCCTGGTCCCCAGAATTTTTACCCCCCGCCCACCCTTATCCCTGTCTGCGCCCCACCCCTCCCAGCCTCTCCAGCCAGACAGGGTTGGGAGTGGGGCCACAGTCAGAGCCGGGGGCTGTGTCTGGGAGCAGGGCCATGGTCAGGGCTGGGGGCCAAGGCCGGGTGCTGAGACTGCGGCTGGGTGCCGCAACCAGGTATCAAGGTGGGGGCTGGGTGCTGCAACCTCGGCCGGGTGCCGGGGGCTGAGGCCAAGCTCAGGGCTGGGCGCTGAAAGCAGAAGCCAGAAGCCAGGGGTTGGTTACTGAGGCCAGCTAGGGGCTGTGGCTGGGTGGCGGGGGCAGAGCAGAGTTTGAGGCAGTGTGGGCTGGGCGGGGGAGGGGGCGCACCCTCCCCGCTACCCATGAGGGCTGTCTCAGGCCTGCCCACACCCCCTCGAACATTCCTCTGCAATCCCATGAGGGTGCACGGCACACAGTTTGGGGACATCTGATCTAGCCCCATGTCCTGTCCTCCAACAGTGGCTGGTGCCAGAAGCATCAAAGGGAAGGAACAGAATGAGGCAGTTATCGAGTGATCCATTCCTGTCATCCAGTCCCAGCATCTGACAGTCAGAGGCTTATGGACAACCAAAGCATGGAATTGTGTCCCTGACCATCTTGGCTAATAGCCATTGATAGACCTGTCCTCCATGAATTTATCTAATTCGTCTTTGAACCCTGTTACATTTTTGGCCTTCACAACATCCCCAGCAAAGAGTTCCTGTGCATTGTGTGATGAAGTACTTCCTTTTGTTTGTTTGAAACCAGCTGCCTATGAATTTCATTGGCTGACCCCAGTTCTTGTGTTATGTGAAAGGTAAATAAGACTTTCTTATTCACTTTCTCTGCACCATTCATGATTTTATAGACCTCTATCACATCCCCCCTTAGTGACCTCTTTTCCAAGCTGAACAGTCTCAGTCTTTTTAATCTCTCATCATTTGGAAGCTGGTCCATACCTTTTATAATTTTTGTTCCTCTTCTTTTTCCAATTCTAATACATCTTTTTTGCAATAGGGCAACCAGAATTGTATGCGATATTCAAGATGTGGGCATACCATGGATTTATATAGTGTCATTATGATATTTGCTGTTTTATCTATCCATTTCCTAATGGTTTCTAATATTTTCCTTAGCTTTTTTGACTGCCACTGCACATTGAGTGGATGTTTCCAGAGAACAATCCACCGTGATTTCAAGATCTCTTACTTAAGTGAAAACAGCTAATTTAGACCCCCATCATTTTGTATGTATATTTGGGATTATGCTTTTCAATTTGCATTACTTTGCATTCAACAACATTGAATTTCATCCGCCATTTTGTCACCCAATCACCCAGTTTTGTGGGAGCCCTTTATAACGCTTCACAGTCTGCTTTGGCAGTCACACTCCTGCATATTTAACAACTCCTGGCTAATCAACAAGTTCCACATGGTTCAATTGCCTACCTGGGAAGAGCAATAAACTCCACTGTAGGAATTATTGGGTGAAAAATCTATGGCTTGTATGTATTCATGCCTTTTAAGGTCATAAGGGACCATTTGCTCATCACATCTAATCTCCTGTATAACACAGGTCATACAGTTTCACCCAGTGACTCCTGTATTGATTCAAATAACTCGTGTTTGACTAAAGCATATTGTCTGGAAAGGCAGCCACTCCTGATCTGAAGCCTTCAAGAGTTATATATGTATACACACTGCGGTGCTTTTCAGGTTCATACAGTGACTGGTCATTGACCTGAGAAGGTTTACAATGTAAGGCCCTGAATCTGCACTGAGATCTAAGGAAGTAGACTGAACTTCACTGACATCCATGGAGCTCTGCATGGACAAAGAGGTCTCTGTGCCAATGCATTTTCAGGGGCCAGGCTTTGGGACCCAGTTTTGCAAGCTGCAGAGCACACTCAGCTATTAGGAGTTGGAAGGTGTCCCACACCTCACAACTGAACCCCTTTCCACAATCTACTTCCTGGTGGACTAATGCCTGGCCACTGGGACCACCTGTTTATCGGCAGCATCACTAGAGAGGCCAAGAACTGAATGGCCTTCAGAGACTGAACTACTCTATCGCTTTTGAGAAATGCCACTAAGTCAAGGCTGAGATTCAACTGTACAGAGAATCCTTTGAGAAACTTGCATCTGTCCTGTGGATGGAGGATCCAAGAGATGTCCCTCTAGTCCCATGCACCACCATTAATTTATAATAAAAGGGGAGAAATACTTTTGTGAAACAACAGTAAGGTGTTTATTGTGATGCTACCACAGAGAACAAAGAGCTTCTATCTTGGCTGGCCCTGAGGCCATCTAGAGTTAAATGAGCTAAAGAACCCGGCTGTATAGCTGGGTGCTGTATTATTTTTCAAACAGATGTCTGGATAGTTGAAGTCCTCCATCACCACCAATTCCTGTGTTTTGGATGATTTTGTTAGCTGTTTTAAAAAGTCTCATCCATCTCTTCTTCCTGACTAAGTGGTCTATGGTAGACCCCTATAATGACATCACGCTTGTTTTTTATCTCTTTTATCCATACCCAGAGGATTTCAATAAGTCTGTCTTCTATCTCTAGCTCAACCTCAGTGCAAGTGTATACATCTTTGATATATATGGCAACACCTCCTCCCTTTTTTGCCTGCTTGTCCTGCCTGAACAAGCAGTAGGTAACTTTCTATATCAGTATTCCAGTCATTTGTACTATCCCACCAAGTTTCTGTGATGCCATCTATGTCATAATTGTATTTTTTCACTGGTATGCCTAGTAATTCCTGTTTATTGCCCATAGTTCTGGTGAAGCTCAACAAGGGAAGATGTCTGTATGTGGGGAAGAGATCAGATTTCTATACAGTCTGACTCTGCTCTCCTGCTAGTGTTACTCTTCTGTAACTCCTTTGACTTTGATGGAGATTCTCCTGACTCTCACCAGCATAAGGTGCATGCTGAATTGGGTTAGTTCTCCATTGGATAGTCTTGAGCGACCGATGTATTCCGTCACCGTCCCCCCAAAGTCTGCCAGGAAGGACCATTGAAAGAGGCTGTGCTTCCACATGGGAAAGACTCCCTTTTGTGATGAAATCGGCACTTACGTGCTTCAGTCAAGAATAGTTTCAAGGTGGGGACAGATGGCGAAAGCATATCTCTTTTGGTCTGTTTATTTGTTATTAGTAAGAATTTTCTTTAGTGAGATCAATTCCCCAGCAGGATAGATATAAATAGGTGATGATATACCTGACTTTGCAAAGGATTAGTTACATTCCCTGACAATATCACAGACCCTCATATGCAGCCAGTGTTATATTACACAAGCAGTGCACATGGATAAAACCCCATTACCACTAGTAAGACTTACACAGGTGTGTCATTGTGATGTCATTCTTCACATGCTCAGAGCTTTAATGCTTAGCACACTAGCCAGTTCCCTCATGGCTTGTAACATGTGCATTGGTTATTCCCCAGGATGGTCTGAGGCCAGCAGGGGGAGGTATGCTGAAGAAGAGAGGGCATTTCAGGACTGCTGCAGAGAGTCCTGGTCTACCCTGCCTCCCCTGTGTGAGAACCAACTGCTTGATTCTTTGGCCATGGAAGTCAGTGGCAGAGGGTATGTCTACATTGCACTCAGAAGTGTGATTGCAGAATGACACCAAACTGGGAGGGGTTGCAAGCACTTTGGAGGACAGGATTAGAATTCAAAGGGATCTTGACAAATTATAGAATTGGTCTGAAATCAACAAGATGAATTCAATAAAGACAAGTGCAAACTACTTCACTTAGGAAAGAAAAAAAATGCACACTACAAAATGGGGAATACCTGACTAGGTGTTAGTAAGGCTGAAAAGGATCAGGGGGTTATAGTGTTTCACAAATTGAATGTCAGGTGAAGGCACATTCCTTTAGAAAATCCATGGGCATGCTGCTCAGTCTGAGTCTGCTCAGGCTTCTAGGAACACCTACTTCATTCTGGGCTTGCTCAGAAGCTCAGGCTGGCCAGCGGCAAAGTCACGCCCATGCAAACATTACTTCCAAGTAGCCAGACGATCCTGCCATGCTAGGAATAGCCTCAAATTCAGATACGTGCTCCTTCCTGAGCTGAAAGAGGGGTCTGGACAAGGAGCAGGAGGTGGCAGCTCTCCCTGGTGCTTAGAGACTTAAATGCAGTATGTAGAGACATATCCAACCTGGCTCTGGTCTGACTAGCTCAAATAAAAATACCATCGCAGCACGGGCGAGCTACCTGAGTACACATCCAGGGTCCAAGTACACTTGTACAGCTCCTGCTGCCGCTGCTTCACTGCTATCATTACCTAAATCAAAGCTAGCTCAGGTATATCTACTCCTAGAATCAGCAAATGCAGGGCTGGAAGGGACCCGGGAAGTCATCAAGTCCAGCCCCCTGCACTGAGGCCGGACCCAGGAAACCTAGGCCATCGCTGACAGGTGTTTGTCCAACTTGTGCTTAACCTCCAATGCTCACCAGCACCCAAAAGTCACTGCAGATTGGTGTGTCAGTTAAGTTCAGGAGTATGAGTGCAGACACTGGAGTAGGAGCAGACGGCTAGTAGCTGGAAGGTTAAGGCAGTAGAGAGTGAAGTTGCTTGGTGCTTTGGCAGAAGCATGGAATGAGATGCAGAATCGTGACTGGGCGAAGACAGAATACATGCAAAGGCCAAGGGAGATGGCAGAGCATTGGGGGGGTGCAATGAATTATTGCTGGATGTGTAATTTCCAGCTCAGCAAACTAGCTGTGACTGATCACGCGCACTAAAAAAAGCAGCGTAGCCACAGAACCATGGGCTAGCTTCCAAGTATGTACTCTGGGTATGTCGACTGCAAAAAAACCCTGCGTTCGTGTGTCTCAGAGCCCGGGTCTACACACTCTGGCTTGAGCTACGGACCTCAAAAGAGCTGTGTAGACGTTCCTGCTCAGGTTCTGTAGCCCGGCAAAAGGGCTGGGTGTCAGATCCCAAGCGGGAATGCCTACCGGGCTATTTTTAGCACCGTAGCACAAGCCTGCAGTGGCTTTGTTTTGGCACAGTGGCGATCTGCCCCTTGAATCGCGGGCAGTGGTGTACACAGGCGGAGAGACACCACAGCTACGCTTATCGCTAGCTCGCTCAGAGAGAGCCCATGTTCGGCCACGCGTGCCGGAAATTACATCTCCGCCTGCCGTGCGGGTGTGCCTCAGACAGCAGACTGCTGGCACTGTGCTCACATACTGGAGAGGTGAAGTTGGATAGAGGTACTTTGATGCTCGAGGGCCAAGATTTCAGCAAGATGGGGAAGAGAGTAGGTTAATAGGGGCCTCTGGGCCACACCTTCAGCTGGTATAAATGACTGCAGCTGCACTGAAGCTGATTTACACCCATTGAAGATCTGGCCCTGTTCGTCCATTTAGATGTAAAGCCCAGAGAAAAGTTCCTATTTGGGAATAATAGTTTTTGTCACCACACGTTTCTAGTGATGGGTCATTCGTTGTCTGACTGATGCAGTGCAGGGAACACGTGTAAGTTTCCTGCAGGCGACAGTTTTATTTTGCAGCCCTGATGACACAATAAAATTGCATAAGCAGAAAGGACACAAATAAGATGCCAAAGCGACAGAAATAATCAACTCGGGGAAGGAAGTGGTGGGGACCCACATTCCACTCTAAGAAACAATAGCAAAGACTCGTATGTTTCCATTACAAAAATAGATGCCATTCTTAATGGAAAGGCCTCTCTGCTATACATCCCCATGTTATATTGTCCTGTACAGAGACATTCCGTTAGGAGATTCTGTTATAAACATGAGCTTGCTAGTACTTTGCTCATTATACCCCGATAAATGCCTGGATTCTATTTGCAATTCAGTACATCTTTAATCGTCCTTTGTGCTTTATAACACTTCTCCACCAGTGCTTTCCTTAGTTCATTCTCCACCACATCCTGGTGGGGCAGGCAGTTAACTACCAATGCCCCCATTTTACAGGAAGAAGGGGAACTGAGGCAGAAATAGTCAATGATTTGCCAAAGACCCCAGAGGTTGTCAGTTCCAGAACCCAAGTTAGACAAGGGGAGTATTGCTAGTTGTCTGCCCTGTGCACAGATCACTGCCTTTCTTACCATGGGAGCATTGTATCATAGCTCTAATGCCTACCTCTTCCCCTCTGTAGGCTCAAAAGCGGTGAAACTTGCCCCTGATCACCCATCAGGCCAGAGGGAGAGCCAGAAATGGAACTGAGATCTCCTGCAGACCAGTCCCGTGCTCGCTGCACTTGACTACTATAGCATCTGCTGCCCTGGTTGAGGGCGAATGGTCCCCATTGTGCGGGGGCTGGGTTCTACCGCTGGCTATGTTTTTCAGGGCTTTGGCTTTTCAGAGGTTTATAGTTCAGCTGTAGGCACTTGCTCATGTTTAAACTGTCTAGGCCTGGTTTTTTTCTGACCGGAAGTGTTGCAGTTCTGCCTCGTCTCAGGCTTCGTGGCTCAGTTCATGCGGCTTCCTTTCTGCTGGTTCATTCCCTCAGACAGTGAGCGCTTACAAACCAGAAGGGGAAAGAGATGGGGGTGTTGCCAGGATGGGAAGGCAAAACCAACTGAGATTCACTGTAGGCGGAGTCTGCCAGGGACCAGCAATTCTGCCTGTCCCGACCAGAGAGCCTCCCCTCCACTAACATCCTTCTCCTACCCCCACCCCCCAAAAATATATTGGAGTGGGTTTGTCCCAAGGTTTAGCCAGTCTGCAAAGGGTTAAAATTGGCTAAGCTCTGTGGGTGGGATTTTTCAGCACATTGGGAGCTGAGGGTTAAGAGCTCCATACAAAGCATGGGTTCACCTCCCATCCTGATGTGGTAAGAGCAGCTCATCATTAGAATGCTGCGCGGATACAAAATCTGCATCTGCATCCGAGCCGCAAAAATCATCTGCGGCTCCTTGCGGATATAAGGCGGATATCCGCGAAGTTGCAGGACTGTACTAATCATAACTTTATTGAACCTTTTCATGTATAGACAATGTACATATTCCTATGTGCCAGGTGATGGAGCTTTTTTTATTAAGTAACCATCCAACTGTACCCATATATCCCTCTTATAGAGCCTGACTGCATTGGGAGTTTCTGGGTGCTTAAAAACCTGTCTCCATAAGGAACAACTGTCATCGCTGGCACCTGCACCAGGGATCTCCATAATCAAGAGCATGAGCTGCCTTCTGCAGTTTCAGCTAAAAGGCTAAGACCCATGTATTTAGGTCCTAAATCCTATTGGCTGATGGGAGTTAGGCACCTAAATACCTTTGAGGATCTGGGCACAACTTCCCTAGCTGGCACCAGTAGGCTCCTATCCCCTAGGCTCAAACCCAGAGATGGAGGTGTACCAGTGAGCTACGCATACCAACCTATTGCAAAAGTGACTGAGCGCATTCCACTCAGTAAAACAATAGCGAAGTTTCAGGTGGGAAATTAAATATTGAAATTAATTTTCCACCCAGGAAATCTTCTCATCGTAACTAATCTAGCTGGGAAATAAGAGAAAAAGAAGCCCCATTTCTCACCTCTCGCCAAAACCTGCCGCCAATCTCAGCTCCTCTCATTGGCCTGATATCAGCGTGACAAGAAGAGATTTTGACAGCGAGAGAGCTGCCCTGATGTCTCACATTCTAAAGCAAGTCAAATCAAATATAGATCAGAAGGAGAATTGTGCAAATAATAACAAGGTATTATGGCCCCTTGGAAGTGCTTTTGCAGAAGAAACAAGCAGTCATCATGAGGTTTTTCCCTCAGCGCTACAAGTAATTGCATCAGATATTATGGAACAAGGGGTTACTCCGGCATTCAGGCAATGGATTAAAAATCCCTAATGCCAAAGGCAAAGCCGGTACATTGCTGGTGGTTTTGTCACTTTTGAGGTTACACTAAGGGCTGGCTGTACCATTTAGGGGAGAAAAGGCAGCAAAATATTAGCAGCCACAACAGCTATAGAGGCTGTGGCAGTATAGTCTGGAAGTTAAAGTGAGAGAATAAGAGGCTCGATGTCTGCGGAGGTAGTACTTCCTAGTGGTTAGAACGCTGCACTAGGCATTAGGAACCCTGGCTTCTGTTCCTGGCTCTGCTGGGTGACATTGGGCTTGTCACTTTTTTCTGTGCCTTGGTTTCCATACGTACAAAATGGGGATGGTACTGTCCTCTTTTGCTATGTGCTTTGAGGTCTCCTGATGAAACATGCTATATAAGAGCTAGTTATTATGATTCCTGCCTTTCACTTTGACACCAGCGTCCCTGAGGTGCAGGATCGATCCCTAACACTGGTAATTGTGTTAACAGGCTGGAGCATGCAACGGGCTCAGAGCCTAGTTACGTGGAGCAGGAAGTGCGGACCTCCTACCAGCCATCCTCACGAAGTTACACCATGCCGTCCTGCAAGCAGCAGGCATCACAGCTGTTTCTTCGGGTTCAAATAGCATTCGCTGGTCAATAGTGAGATCACGCTGTTCATGTCTACATCTCCTACCTGGCCCCCGCTCTCTTCCTCTCACTCCTGGCTTCCCACCTTTTGTTTCTTGCCACTCTTCTACATGTAGATCATGCCCTTCCTTAAAACCTGCGTGTTCCAGCTGCCCCAAATGGCATGCATGGAGTTTCCACAGCCAGACAGGAAAGCATGTCCTTCCAGTCTAAGAGGCTTTATTTATAGATTCAGGGAAACAGCAACAAGAAGGAACAAAGTAAAGTCTCCAGCAGAGAGAGAGCAAGCCAGCGTGGGATATGTGTGTGTGGGTGTATGACCGGGGCCCCCACATGGCGGGGGGAAAAGAGTACACTTTACCAAGGCCCGGAGGCCCTGGGGGGGCCCGGCCCAGGCTGCAACCCCCATTACCATGAGGAAACATTTTTCATGGCTCATGAGGTTGTATGTATGGGACAAGGGTTTGTGGGATGTGTGTGGGAGGGGAGCCGTGTTACAAGTTTGTACTGGGCCTGAAAAAATGCTGCTTGGGCCCTGTGTGTGATCCTGCAATAACAGGCTACTGCAGCAGCGCTGAGAACAAAATGGCAGCTGTCTCTACAGAGTTCTTAGCACCTAACAAAGTGCAATACACAGAAAAGTCATCACTGTTTCAGCTACACACCCTGTGTGTGTCCCCTCCACTTCTACTGCTTGATCTGTTTAGTGTATCCATGTCTTAGTCTTTAAGATCCTCAGGGTAAGGACCCTTGAGATGGATTTTTAAAGGTATTTAGTTACCTAATTCCCATGGGAATTAGACCACTAAATACCTTTTAAATTCTGGTCCCTTGTCGCTTTAGCACCTCACATGCTTCCGGCAATATATTAATGATGCATTTTAATAAATAACAGTTAAGATGCCATGGTGGAGGGCTTACAGCCCAGAAAATGAATTGCCCATCTCACTTTACAGCTCCATCATTGGCACCTTGAAGAAGTAGCTCATTAACGAGGATGGGGGGGGGGAGGGCAGAGGGAGGAATCCAATTTCCAGCTTGCAGTGTTTTGCCAGAAACGTTGATCGCAATTTCTGCCATCAGTCTCCTTTCACGAGCGCTAGCGTCATTACGGAGATGGCACGGCCAGAGGGCAGCCTGCATCTGAGAACAATAAGGATTCTGAAAACTGTTGAATAACTGTGACTAAAGCATGACAAGACTGTCTGCATTCTGGAGTTACGGCATAATTACAGCAGAAAAAAACAAGCAGCCAACATGAGGTTTTTTCCCTCATCGCTACAAGTAATTGCATCAGATATTATGGAACAAGGGGTCACTCTGGCATTCAGTCAATGGATTAAAAATCCCTAATGCCAAAGGCAAAACTGGTACATTGCTGGTGGTTTTGTCACTTTTGAGGTTACACTGAGGGCTGGCTCTCCCTTAAGCCGTTACCATAGATGGGTTAAATAAATTAGTAGGCAATTGACAAGGGGCAGACACTCCCCCCTCCATTTGCTCACAGGAAAGCTGTTTAGTAAACAACATTGTTATTAGGAACCCAGGGCTATCGTAAAGGATAAATGAACTGGGCATGTCCTGATGAATGGTACCACTACCAGCTATTCAAAGGACAATTTTCTTGTTACTGGAGTATTATATTTGTTCTAGTACCAGAAATGTTTTTTGGTCCTCCTATTCCCTCTGCCACATAGTTAATAATAGTAAACTAAGCTCACTCCAAAAAGGATTAAATATATAAGCCCAGGCCATGCAAGAGGAAGGGGGGGGGGCTTTTCAGTGAAGGTGGAATATCACTGATCAAGGTTTTATTTCGGGATCTTACAGCTAGAATTATTTGGACAGTGGGGAAAAAAATTAGTCTGAATTGTTCAGTGGCAGACTCTTACATTTTCCCCTGAGACTTGGTTCTGATGAAAAATTTCTGCCCAGCTTTAGCAAGAGGTTACTCTCCTTGTGCAGTAACGATGATTCTTCGAGATACGTCCCCCTATGTCTGTGTCCCTGTGCTGCTGATCGGAGACCATTCATAGCAGCATCCTGCACAGGCACTGTCTCTCCTCGCGCTTCACCACAAGACTAGCCAGCGCATGGGCTAACCACCCTTTGTTCCTTCTCTACCGCAGAGTCATAAACGAGGACTCCGAAGTAGGGGGGAGGAGGGCGGGTTGTGGAGCATCCTTAGAGACATGCTCTTGGAGGGCTGGGACTTCGGTATCAGACCAGTTACAGAAGACTGTACTGTGGAGCTGAAGATGGCATTGGAGGAGGAGTCCCCATTGATCGCATAGTGTTCTGCGAAAGTGTGGGCTGATGCCCATGTCGCCGCTCTGCAGCTCTGTAAGACAGGGACATTCTTGAAGAAGGCAATGGATGAGGAGATCGATCTTGTGGATTGTGTATGGATTGAATCGGGGAGGGGGGATCACGTTACGAATTTGGTAGCACTGTCTGATGCAATTTGAGACCCACTTAGAGAGTCTTTGGGCTGATATTGCTGAGCCTTTCGATCTTTCTGCCACAGAGAGGAAAAGTCCAGGGGACTTCCTGAAGGCCTTTGTCCTGTCAAGATAGAAGGCCAGGGCTCTCCTAACTATCTAGAATGGCTTCCCTATCGTCTTGGTGAGGCTTGTGGTAGAAGATTGGAAGGTGAATTGATTGGTTCATGTGAAATTGGGGGGTTATCTTAGGGGATGAATTTTGGATGCAGCCTAAGTGTAACCTTGTCTGGAAAGAATACTGTGTACGGGGGATGTGCCATCAGAGCTGCTCTCTCTTATTCTCCTGGCCAAAGTAATCACTATCAGGAAGGCCATTTTCACTGATAAGTGCGTCAACGAACAGGTGGCCATGAGTTCGAAGGGGGGTCTAGTCAGCCCTTTCAGTACCAGGTTTGGGTCCCACATAAGGGTAGGGAGTCGAGGTTGAGAGAAGAGGTTTATTATACCCTTAAGGAACCTCTTTAGTGGTTGGGTGAGGCAGCACTGAGTATCCCTCCACGGGTTGGTAAAAGGCTATAAGAGCTACTAGATGGAACCAAAGAGAGCTTAGAGATAATCCTGACTTTGAAAGGGTCAAAGCATATTCTAAAATATGTGGAAGAGGTGCTGACATTGGAAGCATTTATTGGGACGTGCACCAAATCTGAAACCTGGACCAGTTCTGGAGGACTTTCTACTGTGTAATAGAACCTCTTGTACTTCCTTTGAGCATGAACTTTCAAAGCGCTGGAAACCAGCAGGAGCCATGCTTTGAGGTGGAGAATTCCCAAGTTGGGATGTAGAGGCCCTTTGGCCTGTGAGAAGGGGTGTGGAAAGGTCAGGAGAGAGATGGGTAGGCATGTTACAAGCTATGTCAGGTAAAGGTATCGGGTCTGTCTCAGCCAAGTAGGAGCAATCAGGATGACATGACTGCTGTCCCTTTTTATTTTTAGCAAGACCTTCAGCAGAAGAGGAAACGGAGGAAAGGCGTAAAGAAGATCCTTGTCCCATGGAAGAAGAAGAGCATTGCCCAGAGAGTGCTGTCCCATCCCTGCCTTGGAGCAGTACCATGGACACTTCTTGTTCTGGTGAATAGGTCTGTGGACGGTGTTCCCCAGTGTGTGAACAGGTTGTGGACTACTGATGGATGCATCTCCCACTTGTGATTGTGCGGGAATTTGCAACTGAGGTTGTCCGCTATCAAGTTCTGCATGCCGGGGAAGTAAGCAGTGGACAAAGAGACATCGTGAGAGATGCAACAGTTCCATAGCCTCATTCCCTCCACACACAGGGAGGAGGCCTGCCTCCCCCCTCCCCCCCCCATGGTTGATGTAGTACATGCAGGCTATGTTGTCTGTTAGGATCTTTGTATGTGATCCTGCGATCAGTGGGAGGAAATGGGCACAGGCATTCTGACCGCTGTCAGTTCGAGGAGATTGCTGTGGAGAGACATCTCCATAGGTGGCCATTTGCCTTGCATCATGAGGTCGTTTAAGTGTGTGCCCCACCCTATGAGTGATGTGTCTGTGATAAGGAGCAACAATGGCGATATGTGCAAGAAGGGGATCCCTTTGCACACATTGGTCAGGTCCTTCCACCAGTTTAAGGAGTGTTTGATACTGGTGGGTACTGACAGGGGTTTGTCCAGTCTGTAAACCGAACTGAACCATAGTTGGAAGCAGTGCACGTGGAATCTGGTGTGTGGTATCACCGCCAGGCCTGCTGTCATGTGTCCCAAGAATTGGAGGCACAGTCTGGCCAGTATCTGTGGACTATATTGAGCAGCGTCTGAGTGAAATCAGGGATAGGAACTTGTGCTGAGGCAGGAGGGCTTTGGTCCGTAGGGCATCGATGTTGGCTCCTATGAATTCCAGCATTGCCCTGGGGTGATGGTTGACTTCTGCATATTGATCTGCAAACCATTTATGTGAACAAGTGTACCATAGTGTTGATGGCTTTGTGGGTCTTCTGGAGAGATCAGGCTCTGAGGAGACAGTCATCCAGGGATGGGTAAATCATTATCCCATGTGAGCATGAGTGACTGGCTACCATTGAAAGAACTTTTGAAAATACTCTTGGGGCCAATGACAGGGAGGAGGAGTCTGTATTGACAATGGTCGTGTCCTGAAGTGAACTTGAGAAATCATCTGAGAGCCAGTAGGAGGATCTCATGAGATGTGAAAGTAGGAGTTCAGAGGTTGAGGGCCAAAAATCAGTCTCCCTGTTCCAGTATTGGAATGATTGTCGATAAGGTGACCATCTTGAACTTCTGAGCCTTGAGAAACCTGTTGCGAGCTCTGAGGTCCAGGATGGGTCTCCAACCTCCCTTTCTTTTGGGTATTAGGAAGTAACAAGATTAGAAACCCTTGCTTTGCAGATGCTGAGCAACTGGGTCTATGGCTCCTAGCTGGAGGAGGCAATCTATCTCCTGTCGTAGTAAACTCTCGTGAGAATGGTCCTTGAAGAAGGTTGGGGAAGGGTGTTGTGGAGGGGGTATGGAAGTGAAGTGGATGGAATATCTGGATCAGATGATCTCTAAAGCCCATCAGTCTGACGTTATGTGTTCCCAGGTACTGTGGAATGCAGCCAATTGGTGGCTAAGTGAGTATACAACTATGGTTGGTTGGGTCAGTTGTGGGGAGTGGTTTCACAGCGCCTTGACCTCCCGTCAAAAGTGGTGTTTAGATGCAAGAGGTTGGGATGAGGTTTGTGGACCAGACGGTTTGTGCTACAAGAACTTTCCTTTCTTCCTCTGCAATTTGTAACATCGCTGAGGTTGACATTGAGCCACGTATGGTCTGTGTTGAGACTGGGGACTAAAACGCCTCTTTTGCCTGGCATATATATTCCCAACAACCTGAGGGTAGCCCTGGAATCCTTCAGGATGTGAAGGGAGGTGTTGGTCTTCTCAGCGAAGAGCTTCGTGCCCTCAAAAGGCAGATCTTCCACCGAAAGAAGACTGCACCTCTTTTAGGAATCCTGACAAGTGAAGCCATGATATTCATCTCATCACCACCGCCGTGGAGAGGGACCTAGCTTCTGTGTCGGCAGCAACAAGAACTGATTGTTGCAACGTTTTTGCTACTAATTCTCCCTTTTTGTATGATGGCTTTAAAGGATTCCTGAAGCGCCTCTGGCAGTTAATCAATGAAGTCATTGAGTTTGTTATAATATGTATAGTCATATTTGGCTGTAAGTGCCTGGTAGTTGGCAATACGGAAATGCAAGATAGCCAAGGAATGCACCTCCCTGACAAAGATCAAGGCATTTCCAGTCCCTGTCATATGGTGTAGCCCTGGATCAAGTAGACCCGAGGCATAAGCAGATGCAGCTGCTGTTCAATTGATGCAGCTCCCATCCACTTAAATTCAGCCCTGGCATAAACCCTGTGTGTTAAGGCAAGAACTGAGAAAGGCCAGAGGATTTCTAGAGCGCTCGTCAAGTTTGGTATTTGACAGAGTAGCTTTATGCAGCAATCGAACTGTGTGGAGGAATTTTTGTAATTCCATGTAAACTTAATTTTATGCATTTGTTATGAACCAAGAAATAAGCAACTATGATAAAATATCTTGCTAATTGTGGTTACCGAGGAATTACACAGATTCTATTGTATTATGCAGTTGTTCTTTTGCATATTTCATTTACTCAGGGGGGAAATATTACAATTTTAAATTTCCATATTGCTGGATTATCATAGACTCTCCAGTGATTTACTCTTTGTTTAGAATCTGTCAATTTCTGCACAATATAATAAGACAATTTGACTACCCAAACTCCAAAAGGATCTCTTAGAGATTTTTTTTTGTGATCAGCGATTGAAGAGACTATTTTTCCATGAATAGAAGCCCATCATTACCATTCATTTGACTCACCTTCTTCCCCCTATGCACATAAACAACAAGCTAATAGTTTTCAGTTTGTTAAAACTAAAACTTCACAATTAATCCCTGAAAGTCTTTAGTAAATATCATATCACCACCAGAATGTCACTTTCGTACAGAAGTGTGGTATCTATTACACATCTACATCATGCATAATAACATTTAGTTCTTCTCAATCATACAACTCAAAACACTTTATAATCACAAGTAATTATTATTACGCCCTTTTTATAGTTGGGGAAACTGAGGCACAGAACAGTGATGTGACCAGCCTAAGGTCACAAAGTCAGTCAGTAACACTACCTGAAACAGAGGCCAGGTCTTCTCTTTCTCAGGCCTGTGTTTTATCCATTGAAGCATGCTGCCTCCCAGGTTTGGATGAATTAATTAGGCTTGTTAAGACATAAAACTGGATCTCAGGAGACTAAGGCTAGATCCACAAAAGTACTTAGACGCCCAAGTCCAACATTTAGATGTGACTGAGATCCTCAAAACCCCCACTCAGCTGCCAACAATCCCCATCAGTGCGTAGATTTCCATCTCTAAAGTCCATTAGGCACCTAAGTTTCTATCAGTGGGCGGGCGCACAGCTGCCTCCGACTAGAAGCCCAGGCAGAAAACTCATTCCTAGGTGTTCCCCTGCCTATCTTGTCTCTGTGTCCTGATCCAGCAGGAGTTCTCAGAACACACCTGAACTGCTGGAGGAAAGGGTGGTGAATGGGAGCAGGGGTACTGGAACCTGGATTTCCCCAGTGAGTGCCTTAACATTGAACTAACTATGGAGTATTCGCACTCGCTTTCTTTGGCCCAGTGCATATTTAGTTATTTATACACAGTGGAACAGCTCCAACAGGAAGGACTGAGAGAAGTCGCTTACAGTCTAAATAGACAAAGGAAGTTTTGCTATCTCTATTTTACAGATGGGTAACAAAGGCATGGAGAGATGAAGGGACGTCATTGTATAGGAAGATGGTAGCGGAGTTGGGAATTAAACCAGGTCGGTTGAGTGCTGGTCTAATGCAGTAAGCACAAAGCCAGCCTTCCTCTCAAGAGAAATTACAAATATTACTATGAAAGCAGAAAAGTGCTCTCTATTATTCTCATCAACAACAACAGCAGGTAACAGCAAAATCTCTCAGCATTTCTGGAGCCCTCAGGAATTCCCAAGAAGTATCTTTTCGCTCAGCTGCAATTATATATTCCTATGACATGCTAGGAAATATCACATCCAGGCTTGGGAGCAACAATTTGTTGTTTATGAATAAATGTCTCACCCTCTGAGACCCTCCCCCCCAAACACCCCAATCAGAAAGAAAACAAGGAGTTGCTGCCTGACAACATTTCCCTTCAGAAACTCCCAAACGTTTGTAGGGTCCTAGTAAAAGGTTTGCCGAGAGAGCAAAGAAGACAGCCATTAGCAATTATTTCTTCCTCCTGCTGCAAAAAGGGAGGCCATTTAAGTGCCTTGGCCTGTTACTTCTTGAATTCACTTGAGTACTCCATTAGTACAGAAAAATTTCATTTAACAAAATATATGCTTTTGCCTGCAGTGAACACAAAGGCTCTGGGCCCTGCGATCTTAGGGTCAGATTTTAAAGACATTAGGCTCCTAAAGATGCAGATAGATGCCTGGTGGGATTTTCAAAATTGCTTAAGCAGGTTGGGGGCCGGTAGGAACAGATTCCAGGCTCCTCAAAGTCCCAGCAAATGTTCACAAAAGCTCCTTTGTCCATCCTGGGCGTCTTTCAGTTTTCCTTCCTCGTCGGGTTTTTCCCTCCCTGGAATCCAAATACCACATAAACTGGACTTCCCCCCCTAGGCTTCTCTGATAGTCCCTTATCCTTGTAGGCCCCAGATCAGGGGTCCCCCCACAGAACCCTACACTACTCTCCATAGAAACCTCAGCCTGATTTCCTCAGGCTCTTCCCAGAGAAGAATGACCCTTATCCCTCTCTCTACTGAGTTCCCAGCTGTTTAAGTACTTCTCTCCCTGCTCCACCACCTCCGCTGGAGTCAGTCTTTCTCCTTAAGCCCCATTACACCCAGCTGGGGGTCACTAATTAGCTCTTATGTCACCAGGCTGAGGGATAGTTGCAAAGTTATGGGCAAGGCTGAGGCCAGCCTGTCTCCAAGGGCCGGCCAGCCTGTGACAGTGTCTAATTCCAATTGATTTCAAGGAGCATTAGGTGCCCAGGCCCCAGATCCTCAAAGGTATTTAGGCACCTAACCGCTACTGAAATCAATAGGAGTTAGACAAATAACTTTGAGGATCTGTTTCTATGTGCTTTAAAAACTCCCACGAGGCCCCAATCTGCCTCTTCAGGCACCTAAATACCTTTAAAAATCTGGCCCTTAGAAAACAAACTTAAAAAAGAAACTCACACCTGAGGGATAAAAAGAAATAATATGAAGCAAACAGGGGAGCAAGAACTACAAATTGGCATTGGGGAATTATTGTGCAGGGTCCATTTCTGGGGTCTGATTCCTTACTCCCTTATTCTAGTTTCATAGTGATTGTAACTTCAGTGATTTGCCGTACAAACATTAGCTCATTTCAGTGGGAGAGGAGCTGCCGCTGTGGGGTGATTCACTCTCCAGTCCTTTCCCAGGCTTCCTGTCCTCACCCAGGCTGGGATTAGTGTTGTGGTGCCAGGCGGAGGGTGCCGCTATGGATGGTCAGTTCCCCCTTGGCACCAATTGAATCGGGGGGGGGGGTTCAAATCCACCATGTATTTGTACTGCAGTAGTGTCCAAGAGCTCCAGTCATGGACCACGAACCCATGTGCTAGGTGCTGTACAAACACACAACAAAAAAGATGATGTCCGTGCCAAAGAGCTTGCACTCTAAGTACCACATCGATGGGCCTAGAATGGTAACCCGGTCCCTAATACGGCAAAGCGTAAAACGCATGCTTCACTTTACGCATCTGAGACTTCCCATTGAAGGCAATTTGAAGTAAGATTATGAAAATGGAAAAGGGCTGTTATTCTCACCATAGAGACAATAATAATAGGTAATACACCAGCAAAACTCACAGCATATCTGAAGCCATCAAGGACAGCCAAAGAAGCATCGCTCAGTTCAGCTGCAAGTACTTCCAAATTACAATTGACTTCTTTGAAATCAGTGAGACTACTCAGGTGCTTAGAGATAAGCATGTGGTTAAATGCTTTCCTGGAGAGGGACTTTGCTGGTAAAACAGTGGTGAAAAAAAAATTGGGGAGTGTGGACCTTGAGATTTTTCAGGAAAATTTTCAATTTTTTGCAAACCAATTCATCAATATGTCATCACTTTGAAAAATCTAGAGCAGCTGTAATAAAAACCAAGCTCCAGTAATAGGTGAGGTAAATCAGATCTAGGAGGTTGCATTAAGACAATCTATTTAGAGGATTTCAAGCCACAGTGGCAGGGGACAGATTCTGATCTCAGTTCCAGCAATGTAAATCTAGAATGGAGATGGTCTGGATTTACTCTTTTATCACTTATCTTAGAAGCCCCACTGTTCATACCAATTGAGATTAGTAGGATTCTCTACAAGAGATAATACTCAATAACATACTGTGTGTTTCATTAATATCAGGTCTGTGTATGTAAAATACTATATAATTAATCTTTTAGAACCAGGCAACTAATGCTACAAAGACTATAATTTACACATTTTCTGTCACCTTTATAATCCATAACATGGGTTAAAATATAGGGGACGCAGAAATGTGAAAGAAAACTGCATATACATATGCAGATGAACACAGCATCAAGCAAATAAATGCTGATCATTTTGCTCAGTACCTGGCTGAATTGTAATCTTCATCACCCAGACATGTTCCTATGGTAATGCATGATGTTTGGGGCTCTTGTTCTACGGGTCTGATCCAGTGCCCTTAAAGCCAGTGGAAAGTTTCCCATTGACTTCAAAGGGTTTAGGATCAGGCCCTTAAATTTGGCAATCCCCCTCTAGCAGTGTTAGAAAACAGGATGCGAATGGCTTCAGCTCGGCCTCATTTGCCCTTGTTGATATTATTATCAGCCTTGTGTTTTTAGTCTCAAGAAAGTGAGTTGTTTTCCTTTAAGGAGAGAGATTACAGGATTAATAAATTATCTGCAGCCACCTTGACTTCCAGTTACATAAAATAATATGCGCTGTTGTGAAAATAGCAAGTGGATAAGCAAAGACTAGAAAAAAAGCTAAGGGATAAATAAAAGCGTGTTACTGGAGCTGTTCTCCTTTTTCCGTTTTCTGTCTCTACAGGGGTCCAATCTTGGAAACTCATACTCCTCCTGTGTATTTGTGGAGGAGGAATCGTGTCCTCTTCCTGGTTTGTAAAGTGCCCGCTACACCTAGAATTCTGTACAAATAATAATATCTTCTAGTGAGACGAGCAGAAGGAAGAATGGAATAAGCAGTCCACACCCCATACCCATGTGAATAGCGCCACTGACCCATAGAATCTTAGGGTCAGAAGGGACCACCAGAGTCATCTAGTCTAACCCCTGCCAAAATGCAGGATTTGTTGAGTCTAAACCATCCAAGACAGATGACTATCCAGCTTCCTTTTGAAAACCTCCAGTGAATGAGCTTCCATAACCTCCCTAGGCAGTCGGTTCCATTGTCCTACTGTTCTTACAATAAGGAAGTTTTTCTGAGATTTAATCTAAATCTCCTATGCTGTAGTTTGAACCCACTGCCTCTTGTCCTGCCCTCTGGGGCACAAGAAAACAACTTTTCTCTATCTTTTTATGGCTGTCATTCAAGCATTTGAAGACCACTGTCATATCCCCCCTTAATCTCCTCTTTTCCAAACTAAACATACAGTAGAACCTCAGAGTTATGAACACCTTGGGAATGGAGGTTGTTCATAACTCTAAAATGTTTGTAACTGTGAACAAAACACTATGGTTGTTGTTTGAAAAGTTTACAACTGAACCTTGACTCAATACAGCTTTGAAACTGTACTATGCAGAAGAAAAATGCTGATTTCCCTTCATTTGTTAGTAGTTTCTGTTTAATACAGTATGGTACTTGCTTTTTTCCCCTGTGCTGCTCCGATTGCATACTTCCAGTTCCGAATGAGGTGTGTGATTGATTGGTCAGTTTGTAACTCTGTTACACTCTGTCTAAGGGTGCTCCCTCCTTGGGGGTTGTGATGGGAGTGTGGCCTAGTGACCGTGCTGTAGTCTGTGGCCGGTAGGGGGGTTGTGGGGAAGGGATTCTTAATGTCCAGGACTCACTGGCGGGGGAAGGGGGAGGGAAGATATCCGCCTTCTTCTGGTTGTCCAGGGTTTGGGGACTCTTTTCCATCAGAGAAGGCCCTTCTTTGGGGGCAGTGGTGCTGGACTCAGAGCCTACTTCGACTCTGCTGGAGCTGTGGGCCGCAGGTCAGAATTCTTCCAGCTCTGCCACCCAAAGGAGCCGATCCACTCTCTTTTAAGTGCTCCACCTGATGGAGCATTGGTGTCAGGGCAGTGTTGGCTGGGCCCAGAATGAGCCCTTAACTCCTGGTTTCCCAGGGTTTGTATACCCCATCACATACCTTCCCCCCTCAGGATGGAGCCAGGAGAGCCAAAGACATCTGATTGCTCCCCCCCACTCCCTGGATTAGAAGCCCGCATTCTGGTGGGCTTTGCCGGCTCAATGATGGACCTGGAACACGTAGGGCTGGAGGGACAGGTATCAGTGCATTGGGCAGGGGTTAGTGTCCTTCCTGGTGTTGAGCCATCGTAATGGGGCATGGTCAGTGACGAGCTTCAATGGGTTCCCCAGAAGGTATAGCGGAGTGAATCCACAGTCCATTTTACTGCCAGGCCTTCTTTCTCTATGACCGAGTAGGCCCGTTCCCACGGGAACAGTTTGTGGCTCAGGTAGAGAATGGGGTGATTCTACCCTTTACTTCCTGGGATAAAATGGTGCCCAACCCCACGTCCAAAGCATTGGTCTGCAGAATAAACTCCTTGGAGAAGTCCGGACTGAATTGGACTGGCTCCATTCACAGCAGTTCTTTCAGTTTTTGGAAGGCCGTTTCACAGGCCTTGAACCCATGGGCTTTCTGGGAGCTATCTTTTGCGACAAGGTCTGTGAGGGGGGTTGCGACCATTGAGAGCCCCGGGACAAACCGGAGGCAGTAGCCAGCAAGTCCCAGAAAACTCCTGACCTCTCTCTTGATGATGGGGCTGGAGTTCTCTTGAGGGTCTGGACTTTGTCTATAAGGGGCTAGACCTGGCCCCTTCCCAGGCAGTATCCCAGGTACATGGTCTCTTTTTTTCCTATCTTGCATTTTGCTGGGTTAGCCGTTAGCTCAGCCTGTCGTAGAGTCTGGATCACGGCCTCAACTTGTGTCAGGTGTTCCTCCCAGGTCTGGCTGTAGATGACTATGTCATCCAAATAGGCTGCCACATACAAGGTATGGGGTTGTAGAACCTGGTCCATGAGATGCTGGAATGTTGCAGGTGCCCCTCGGAGACCAAAGGGCATGGTTCAAAAATGGTAGAGGCCAAAGGGAGTGGTGAAGGTGTTTTTTTCTTGTGAGTCTGATGTGAGTAGGATCTGCCAATACCCTTTCGTCAGATCTAACGTGGTGATGTACTGTGCCTCACCGAGTTGGTCTAAGAGCTTATCCACCTGGGGCATGGGATAGGTGAGGTGGACCATCGAACCTGGACAG
The DNA here is from genome assembly GCF_026122565.2 of Emydura macquarii macquarii. Lineage (NCBI taxonomy): Eukaryota > Metazoa > Chordata > Testudines > Chelidae > Emydura > Emydura macquarii. Next base: position 3,694,918 of record NW_027133607.1, on the reverse strand, counting down.
AGCCCCATTGAAGTCAATGAGGCTCTGCATGGGTGCAGAAGTTCCATTACAGAATCGAAGCCAGAGACTGCACAGTCTCCAGGACAGGGGACCTTGTCTCCTTGAAGAGTACAGCAGTCTTTCAAGGAATGGCATAAATAATAATGAGTTATGTAAACTGGAATGAAGCTATGCCAATTTACAACAGCAGAGGATCTGCTCCAACATCTTTTAGTATTACCTCCCCCAGAAAGAACAATCTCTATGAAGGTACAACCCCGATGCACAGAGAAAAGAACACACAGCCAAACAAGATATCATTTATTATTACTTTATTAACAATGTGGCTTACAATTCTTCAAGTAAAAAGGGGATTTCTTTCATTTCGAATAAAAATTAAAATATAACTCTGAATATAGATTTTCATTTATTTACATGAAAACATATATACAGAATACAATCTTACAGCAAACTAACCACATGCCCTTTGCCCTGTTGAATTTTAAAAAGTAAAAACACCAGCAGGTTTGGGGGTTTTTTGTAACACACCAAAGGGGCTATATACATATCATGTGAATCAAATCTGCGATACAAACTGGAATGCAAAACAGTCAAAAGACTTTCAATGTACACCACTACGAATGGGTTATGCAGCTGGTCGTCATGCTATCTTCCTTCATTATTTTTTTAAGAGATGATCGGGTGTAATTGCTAATCATTTTCTGTTCTTAGTTTAATTCTGAATTTACTAACGTAAGTGGTAATTATATCCAAGGTTGGATGGAAATTTCTTGCCTCCATTGAACTGTTTCACCAGTGACACAGTCCAGTGCCTGGAAGGACTACTAACCCGGCTCCTAGTCTCAATGATGGCAGTTCTTAAATATCCACACAAGCATTTTTCCAGCAATCAGATCTACACAAAGGCGAGAACTGGTTTATATCCATTAATAATTACCATTAAGAGCCAAGGCCCTGATCCAGCAAAACACTGAAGCACATGCTTATCATTAAGCAGGGGAGCAGTCACTTTGGTTTCCATGGAACTGCTCATATGTTTAAAGTTTAAACACGTGCTTGAGGACCTGATTAAATGCCTATTTAAGTCCTCTGAGTCTTTCTATTGACTTCAATGAAAATTAGACCAGGCCCTAAAGGTGAGATCCACAAAGGTATTTAGGCACCTAACTCCCATTGAAATCACCTAAGGGTTTTGCTGTTGTGGTCCCACATCCAGAAATCCTCACCTGGAACCAGATCAACCTATCCCAAAGTTGTAGGTTTGAAAATGCCATAAGCTTCATCTTATGGGGTTCCCTCATTCTCCACAGATGGAATGAGTTTGACGGGGGGGGCCTCCTGAACCCACAAGTCAAGGGGGTTCACAGGAAATGGAACCCCAGAAGCCCCAGAGGAAAGAACAGTCTCAGCCACTGCTCCGCCCTGCCCCACAAGTACCCAAAGCTGTGCTGCTATTGGCCAAGTCCCTCTGCACTCATGGAGAAAACTAAACTCATACCTGCCAACATCCAAAAGCTATAGACAGAGGACCTAGCATTGCCAGGGAGGGAATGATTTGTGGAGGGATAAGCGGAAACATGATTGGTGCTTTACTATATTAGGCATTTTGGCACGTCTGGCCATGCAGCAGGAGCAGCAGTATATTTCTACTTGATTCCCATGCAGAAAACCCTAGGCTGCTCTGTGGACCTTTCCACCCTCAGTTCCATCCCCTTGTAAACCCCATGTAGCACCTTGTACACCAAGTGCATGTGGAAATGCTTCCACAAGGCCCCAGGGGATGGAATCACAGAGGCAGGTCCCCTCCACCAAATAAGTGGAAGGGATGAGATGGGTTGGGTTCTCCAAGCAAAATTCCCACCGACTTCAGTGGGAATTCTGCCTCAGTAAGGACTGGAAACAAACTGAAAAGAGTACACTCTTTTCCTGCAGGATAGGTGAAAATTTTAAGCACCCTTACCCAATACCAATGGGAGTCCTTCCAACGCCCATTGAAGTCAAGAGCTGCCGCTAGAACAACTTTCATTTGTTGTTGAATTACTGCACCAAAGAGAAAAATTGGACTATTAAAATCCTCAGGCTCCCTCCTTGGAACCCAGGGGTCACTTAGGGCTCAACCTGCAGTCTCTGAAAGTCCTATAGACTTCACTTGGATTTTTGCTTGCACAGAGAACTGGATCTTTGGTGCTTGTGTTAATTAACTCCAGACTTTTAAGTGACCAAGGAAATTAATTGAAGACCTGCCTCAAAAGCCCACTGAAGTCAATGGGAGCCTTTCCACTGAGTTCATTCAGCTATGGATCAATCTCTGGCTCAATAGCAATAGGAAAAAAGCTGCCCTAATGTCACATAGAAATGACGACACTTTCAAAACTTGGTTTTTCATTTCTCCAGGGCACATAAATAAAAAAAAATCCCTTGCTCTAAAATAGAGACAATAATGGAAAAACCCTCGTGCTGGTACACATTTTGCTGAGTGGAGCCTGTATAATATTTTTTGGAGAGAGGAATTAGGTATCTGTAAAACACAACAGTGCCCAACCTCTGGGAAATAGAGGGTGACACGTCTCAGCACCAAAATGGAGGCCTTGAAACTATTTTTATCCCACACATAAGAAAGCTGGCTCAAACGGTGCTCAGTACTGGCGTGTTTCTCTGTTTTGGCACTGAAGTTTTTAGCTGCAAGGAACAACGCCATCCACGTCGATTTCAGAACACGTCGCGCCAGAAAAAGAAAGAACATTTGGAATGGCCTGGCATTTTCTGAACTCCAAGAAACTATAATGGGAATCGGCTCGTTTCGCAGAGATGCTGAATACCTTCAGCTTCCACGGAAGTCAGTGAAAAGGCTCTGAAAACCATTGGGCATGGCTTTTTTTTATTAAAGTGGATACATATTGATTTAGGGGCCTGGCTTTGGCCTGCTGGGTTTGAAAGAGCTGGTGACTGGGTTTGCTGAGGAACACCCGACTTTTCAACCAAGAGGGGTTTCAGATTACATTCAAGCCGCAACAGGACAGATCTATGGTGGTTTAGACACTTAGCTCCAGTTCATTTTCAACGGGAGTTAAGCACCTAACTTGCTGCGGAGCATTTGCAAACCCCCACTAGGCACCTCTCTGCATCTCTAGAAACCTAAAGACCTGCGTACATGGACATCCAGGTAGACAGGACTGTCATGTCTCACTCACCTTCTCAATAAGGGCCCAGTCCTGCCAGGTGCCTCAGTGGAAGTGCTGAGTGCCATCAATTTCCATTGATTTCCATTGGGTGCTGAGTGCACTCAGCAACCCCAGGAGGTGCTCCACACCTGTTAGGATTAGTCTCTAGTGCTCCAGCATCCATCTAACAAGGCAGAGCCGGGATAGGGTGGAACATCAGCACCTGGAGGCCATGTGTCAGAGGAAGGCTTTCTTTAAAACCAAACATCTTGCCTGGAGGGCATTGTGCCTCTGGCAGATGGCCTGCAGAGGTGACCATGGCCAGGGGCAATGACTTCCTGGCGCAGAGCTTGCACGCTGAGAATCGAGCACGCTGGGGATGTGTGCTAGGTGGGAGCAGGGAGCCCTGCACCTGCTCACAGTGCCAGGCTGAGATAATGGCAGGGAGAGAAACAGGAGCTGAGACGCTGCCCCCTGTGGATTCGAAGGATGAGTACATTTCTCCTTCAGGTTCTAAGGGGTGATCCAAGAGGTCGGTGAGGAGAGGGGCTTATGAGCATGGGACTACGGATATCACATTTTAAATGGTTTAATAAGATGCCAGAGAGAAGAGCTTTGGGGCCTATAGTCCAGGAGCTGGATTCATCCCAGGGTCTAGGCCAAGGGGACACTGGAATATGGTGCAAAGCTCCTGCCCTCTTCCCTGCTCTAAGGGGCTCCGAATCGGCCAAGCCCAGACTCAAAATGGACAGTGCTGGCTTGGACACACCCAATTCACCACGTTCTCCCTCTGCCAGTGGGACTTCTGCAGACCCTTGACAGTCATTTAGAGATGCCCGGCCTTTGCTGTAAACCCAAGGAAGGTCAATGACAGGACCACTGCAGGTTTCCTCCTTGGAGCATATCCACTTTCAGGCCCAGCGGACTAGGCTAGCCCAGAGAGGTTTAACATCTATCTTTCTCAGTGAACTTGGCAATGGAACCACAGAAGTGCTTCTTGGCCTTAAGGAATGATCGGCCAGCGGACAATAACGTTCCCAGCCTTTGGCCATAACAACAACGTTCGTGCCCTGTCACGCTTCAATCTACAGAGACAAAACATGCCATGATAAACCTCAGTCTCCAGTCTAAGAGCCAAATTCAGAACTGGCGTAACAAGACACAGCTTCATCAATGCTAACAGAGGCTGCACCTGATTACACCCGTTCTGAATTTGACTCAATATTCATAATATTCACCCATATTAGGTGAAAATTCTTCAGTTTATTAATTTTTGACCTAGCAAAATTTATCCACATTTCACCCTAATGCAATCTTCATTCCAAATATGGCCTTAGCAACACATTACTCTAAAACCTGGAGCTCGAATTACGTGCAGGAAAGAGTCATCTGTCAATTCTGCTGTCTGCTTGAATCTTTATGTGACATTCCGAGCGCCTTGTACAATTAAACCATGTTCAGAATGGGTTTTCTTTTACTCACAAAAATTGGTTAGGAGATTCAGCTCCACTTCTCTGCAAGGCAATTATAACAACAGACTACATCTGTTTGATGCCTTCGCACTCACTATTCTAGGTGTCAGTAAAACAAAGCACTTGCCCCACACGCCAAGTCAAGGTAATTTCAGAATGAATAAGGACTGGAGGCCATAGCTATCAGCTGCCTCCAAAAGGAATAGAGTGAATAAATAAAGAAGGTTAAGAAAAACAAGCTGAAGGGGGGAGGGGGTTAGAAACATACAGCCTATATGGGCTAAAATTAAACTCTGCTTTTTTGATAGATGTGATTTAAATCTCACTGATTCTTGTTAACACAAAGGAACAACAGTCAGTAAAGTCTCCCCTTGTTACTTTAATGAGACTGTCAGTATCCAAAATACCGCCACCCCACAACTGTACAAACCAAGGGATCTCAAAACTGGATGTTATCCTGTGTGCAAAATACGCAGCAGTCCACATTTCCATTCATTCTTCTATGAGTATTTCCCTGCCCCAGAAACAGATACAGTCAGATGAATTTCACTTGATTGGCATTGTGAAAGATCCTAAGTTCTTGCAGTAGGTAACAAGGAGCTCTGATGCATTAAACTCCTCTGTGGGGCCAGGTTCTCTGGAGAGCTTCAGAGTGAGGAAAAGTGACTGAAAATTCCACCCGTATCAGGCAGATCTTAGCTAGGACAGCTCAGACATGCTCAGCTCCTATGCCACACCCCCCACCCAGTTCAACAGTGTGTGCATGCTCTAGCTTTTCTTTGATAGGATGCAGGACTGTTGTCAGCTGACAGAGGTTAGAGCAGCCCTAAGGGTCTTCTAACCTATGCTAGGGTGGGGGTTGGCCTGAGCTGGGCAAGAAGCTGTAATAGACTTCCTGATGTCCCTTTTGGTTGTTCCCTATGCAAATGAGGCACAGAAGAGAATCTGGGCCCTTTTTTATATGAGGTTCATCATAGGAAATTTTAAAAGAGATGGTGGGTATTTTAAAAAAACGAGAGAGTTATAAAGGGATCAAAAGCAATCATCAAAATAATTAGATTGACAGGGATGGAATGCTGCTATATGTCCCGTAGAATTTCCATTATCAAACCCACTCTCTAATGTCTTGTAGGAGAAATTAAGGGTTAATAATTCATTTTATGATCAAACAAAAAAACCTCAGCACAGCCGCTTTCTCCTCTTCCTTTAAATATAGATAATTTAAACTGTAATACTAGGATCTGCAGGACAAAGCAACTGAGCCTGGTTCTGATTCTGCCAGTCCCCTATGTACGAAACTTCTCTCAAAATCAATAGGAGTCTGGCAGGATCGAGCCCCATTTGCAACAATTTTCTGTATCCAAATTCCAAAAGAATGAAATTAATCAAGAGCAGAATCAATTGCACCAAAAGGGAAACTATAAAGATTCCTTTAGAATCTATATGGCCTACTGAGTCAATAATCTTTGCATAAAACATGCTCCTTAGCAGATTTTGATACAGTTCATAATGGACATTTCAGAGTCATTACATGGCACCAATAATCCATGGAATTTAAGGAGTCCTTAAGAAGGAATTTGTATGGTAGAACCCAATCGTTGTAATGATCAGTGGCTTATCGGAGCACACTTAATCTTCAGGATAATCAGATCCAAGTCAGTTGCAATGAGACAGTGTAAACAAGAAAACAGCTTTAAAATAAAATCCAAAAAAATCTATCTTAAAGTAACAACATTCAAGATCTGGGTCAAAAGGACAAAAGCTCTGACATTCAGAATGAAGACAAAGATTACATTTCTGTCATAGGGCGTCTCTGCAAGAGGATGATTTGACATCACAATATCCTAACAGCACTGCGCAAAATTTTCATAACAAACCTAAGACTCAGGCTGAGCTCCCAGAGGCTTGAGAACAGTGGCTTGTTTGTGGCTTCAGCAAAAACCATGTAAAAGTCTGTGGTTTCCCCTGAAGCCAGGATAAACTTGATGGTTTGGGCTGAGTTTTGCCTTTTTGGAGAGATTCATTCAAACCTTAAACTCAAAGAAAACAAAACCTCAGTCTTGGTCCTGATTCTGATCCTGCTTATGGCAATTTTACACAGGTATTGATCTCAATTGATCTGGAGTTAATCCTGATTCACATAAGGTCCAGCGGGGGGCAGGAGCACATGAGAAATGGAAAAAAAGTTTACATGAACCCGGATGAATCAAATCCTATGTGTTTCACACAACTCTTTATCCTCATCACAAGAACACACTGGGCCAGGTTCTCTGATAGACTCCAGTTACTTTGCACCGCTCCAGTGACAGAAAGCAGTTCTACATCCAGTGGAACTGGCCAGAGTGGCAAAGAACAGCGGGTGCATACTGGTGAGTCTGGCCCTTTATAGATATAGGCACAAAAGGATGGGTTGGGCCAGATCTTCAGCTGGTGTAAATTGACACCCTTCCCTCCCCCCATAACTGAGGTTTTGGGCCAAAATTCTGATCTCATTATTACCAGCAGAAATCCGGGTGACTCAACTGACCTCAATAGATTTACACAGGTGAAAGTTAGATCAAAATGTGCTCCAAAGCCTCATTCTTAAATCTCAATTTCCTTATTTTCTGGGGATTCAAAGTCAGAACTTGAATATTAAGTGACCATAACTTAATGGGAGTTAGTATAAAATACTTCATGCATGCTCCATGGCAAAAATGAAGGAAGAACTGTACAGATCCAACCACAGAGACATCAGCTTACTGTACATAGCTCTGTTGAGCTTGGGAAGAGTTCCTGGGTACTATGCTTTGATACATCTCTTTTAGATCATTGTATTTGTGTCTGCTACAACAGAGAGCATGGTTTGGATTTCCCTTTTTAAAATCACTTGATAATATGTTACTTCACGTATCACTGTTATATCTCTTTCTTTGTAAGACTGAAAAGAAAAAAAGCACATTGATCATTAAGATCAAAGTTGCAGGAAGCCATGGGTCACTTTAACAATGATCACTCACATTTCAATATGAAAGAAGTGTGTTGGAATCACGGAAGGGATCATTTATGTCCAGAAATTGACCTCAAGACACCACAATCAGCTATAAATGCTTGAACATGGAATGTGTTTGCCGTTCGTAGGAAAGCTTGTTCATTTTTTTAAAAAAAGATAAACCTTCTGCTATATTATAGCCTTGCTCCCTCACAATATAACACTCTTGGATATGTTCACATGAAGAGACGGCAGAAATACTTCAATGTGCTTTACAAATATGGAAATATACATTCCACTTGGATTTTTTTTTGTTTGTTTGTTTTTGTACAGGAGGTGCCTCGGAGCTTCCAATTCCACGCGTTCTGGAAAAATACCCAAATGAGTTGTAATGTTAAAAATAAAAAAAGAGAGGGATTGGAAGGAAATGCAAGGAGCAGTAGAGTCAGTTGGCGTATTGTGCATAGAAAGCAACCTTCACTCGCTCGATCTGGTGACACAACTTGATGGCGGGGCCAAGTTTCAACTCCATGCACTCTTGCACTGTTGGGAGCGTCAGCAGCAGAAGTGCTTGGCCATCTATGTCCTAAGGAAAGAAGAGACAACGAGACGTTGCTGTTTGTAGACGACTACAGGACTTGAAAACGTGGAACAGGAGGTTTTGCTTTAGGGCTTGTACAGCTGACTGACAACCTGGGAGAGGAAGGCATCTAGCTACACAGCAGCTACATATTAGTATGTCTAATTTGTCTTATACTTAAAGGTTCCAAATGAGATCAGAGCCCCAGTGAAACAGATGCTGTAGAGACAGTTCCTGGCCCGAACAGCTTACACTCTGAATAGACATGGCTGAGAAAGAGGAAGTACCACTATTCCCATTTTACAGGTGGGGAACTAAGGCCCAGAGAGAGGCCTTGCCTCAGACAGGTAATCTGGGGCAGAGCAGGGAACTCACTGCAGAATTCCTCAGTCCTATTTGAGTGCCTTAACCACAAGGCCACACTTCCTCTGTATGCTGTGTTGGCCCCTGACCTGGAAAGAAAATCTCTAGGGATTGGAGAGCAGTTCAAAGCATGCCCCATTCAGTCTTTGGCTTCCCCTACTGCTAACAACAATGCTAATTCTGGTGTGGCCACCTGGCCACTGGGAACTGATTTAGGCCATTGGTGCGCTGATACCACTGTTTATCATTGCTGATCACTACCGTCTCATTGTTTCCTTGTACTCCCCCCCTCGGTCTGTCTTATCCACGTGTTGTCTCTAGCCTTACACTGAGATTGTAAACTCCTCGGGGCAGGGACTGTCTTTTTGGTCTGTGCCTGTACAGTGCCTAGCAAATCTGGTCCTGATCCATGAGTAGGACTCCCAGGCTCTATGATAATACAAATAAATAAATAAATAAATAACTCATTTCACACAGGACACTGAGCAGCCATCAGATAGCGATCGTTTTCAGACACAACCAATGGGATTTGGATTTGAACTGCAAATGAAAGATTCTTATAGTTCTTCACCAGCTCCCTTAGCTGCCCAATGCTGCAGATGAAAGATTTTACAACCATTCTCTCCTGATTTCCTCCTTGGTTCCACTGGTTAATTAAGAGCTCAAGTCTTTGAGAAAAACAAAAACCCACCAGATTTAAAAGGCAACAAGTAGAATCTGAACGTATGATCACAGGGGGAAAAACAGAGGTGTCGAAGTCAGTCAAAGAGATTCACAGGGTTGACAACCTGCAAAGGTCAGAAAAAACACCAACTCATTGTGTCCACAGTCATCTTATTTAGCATCTTCTAGACTCCTGAACACAGACGATACCTGTATACGGTAAGTACTCTTCTGATCACAAACACCTACTCGGTAGAGTTTTCTTGTATGTTTCAACTCAATAAATTAGCATGTTGCTAGGAGCCTCCAGGTGCTGTCTTGCAGATAAGCAGAGCCAAAACATTGATCACTCGTGGTTAGTTAAAGATCGATCCCATAGCATTCTAGGCAAGAGAAGGGGTGTCAGCTTTGGTGTCCTGGCAACATTCCAGTCTGGTTAAGATCTGATTTCATAGATTCATAGATTCTAAGGGCAGAAGGGACCATTATGATCATCTAGTCTGACCTGTACAGCACAGGCCATAGAACTTCCTTGAAATAATTCCTAGAGCAGGTCTTGAGGTATCATTTACTAGAGATCCCCTCTTTAGCATGAATTTGATAGCAGTGGATGTCATTCATTAGTGGAGGAGTGACTCATTCTATCCATCCATCATACATGACCATGGTTCTTTGAGATGAAAGGCACTATTAGCTTGATGACAGAAGTACTGAGCTCCTGCAGATTTAATTGCCTTTAATTGGAAGCGTTCAGCACCTCCTAAAATCAGGACACCTTTTTATGAGCATGCCTATGGATTTTGGTGCCTAATTTCAGTCAGACAATTTTGACCAAACCAACTTGCCCGAAGCCATACACTGGCTCAATGGCAGAGCCAAGATGAGAACCTGGGTTTTCTGCGACCTGGTCCACTGCTTAATCTAATTAGCTAGGGTGACGTTCACACTTGTGGTGAGGGCCATCAGACATCCTAGGTATCATTTACCTAGGTACCAAACCAGCCTAGTTTGAGGATGTAGGTGGTGCATCTGCCTCATACCGACCCTGACAAGGGTGGATTTCACCTTTAATGAACAAGAAAGATCTAGTCTTCATCCTTTTCAGAAAGGCTCAGTTCCACTTTCCTGTGCTGTGAATAAACACCATTACTACAGTGTCTGCACTGAGAGAGAGGTAAGATGAGGTAGCATACCTGTTCCTGAAATATTTTGGCCAGGGGAGCGCAGTCTGTCAATTTAATAAACCTCACAACGTCAGTCACAGTCCACTCCAATGGATTGCTATCGAGGATGAGTTTCTCTTCCTCTTCTTGCTTTATTTCCTGCAAGATCCAAACCACTTGTAAAGAAAATGTCACAGTGCCCAGAAATGCTCATTTGTAGAGCATGTGGTGCTCTCTGCAGATTGTTAACATCTGATACATAATGGAAAAAATATTACCATTAATTGGGAGCTGAGTAGTTCACCAATCTACCCACCTCCTTGACTTGAGTGCACTTCTCTCCTTCAGTGTAAGAGAGAGACTGTGTTTTGCGGCCCCTTCTAGCTCTCTCGATGGGAGGAGGTCTATCTGACTCTGTGCTGCTTCGTAATGTCACTGCTCTTCTTGGTCGGGCTGAAGGTACCTCGGCAGAGGAGGTGTCAGTCTGGTCATCGCGTAGCTCTGAGCTGGTTTCTTCACTCCCTGTCTCATCTTCCATAGCGTCTGGCTCCTCCTCTTCGCTTTCCTATAACGAGATCATCAGGGACATGGGGTTTAAACGTCATGACATGGGGTTTAACATAGTGGTATGTTTTCTTTTTCAGACAAAAGAGCTATGAGGTCAAATCCTACTCACATTTACACCAATGTCAATCCATTGACTTCAGCTGAATTATCCTCCTATATATGCCATAGCATCATACCATTTAGGCCCCCAAATTTAGTTTGGTCACAAAACCTAATATTAAAATGAATTTGTTTTCCTGTTTTTCAAAAAATAGTCAACAAAAAGTTTTTCATTTCAGTGTGAATGTTCCTCTGCAGTGCTTGCAACTCTAATGATGCAGTCTTGTCCTAAGGCATGAGAACTGGGAGGTGAAACTGACTAGAAAAAAATGAAACCAATGAGTCTTTTTTCATTGTCCAAGCTGAGAGGAGGGAAAAAGTAAATTAGATTTTAAAACTTTCTCCTTTTCAGGCCTCAAAGCGATGGCAAATTTTCCACATCCTTTGATAATCTACTCTAGTGGTTAATTACCCTGATGGTTAAAAAGATGCATTCGAGCTGGTCAAAAAAACTTTTGTTGGAAGTTTTTTGCTGGGAAATACCATTTTCATCTAAATTGACACATTTCAAAAAATGTGTCAATTTTGATTGAATTTTATTTAGTCAATAAAAACTGACACAAAATATTTTGACAATGCTGAAACATCCATTCCCGCTTTAATACTTTCAGAATGGAAAATTTCGATTTTTCATTTCAAAACGACTTTTCCAAATTCAAGTAATTGTTTTTAGGTAAAAAAGTGCTTAAAAGTTTTAAAAAGTGAAAAAATGGCATGAAATGTTTTGATTTTATCCGAAGGAAACATTTCGATCGACCGGACACAATTTTTTTTCAGAATTTCATTTAGTGGGAAACTTTGAAATTTTCCATTTTTCATTCCATTTTGGAATGGAAAAAATTTCCAATTTGCAGAATTTCCTGCAAAATAGAAACTACAGCTCCTCATCAGCTCTAATAAGCATGGTATTTCCAAATTTGTAACTTTATAATGTCCCTCAGAAACAAAACCTGCTGGACACATATATATGAAACGCACACAACAGATGAAATGCTGCTCAGAATCTGAGCTTCAGTAAATGTCAGTGCATAATTTTGCCCACATTTAGGTTTTCTTAAGGAGAAATCAGAATTTGGCCAAGGCTGACTACACTTCGTGGGCTTAGACCTGCCATCGTTTTCACGAGTCGGTATTAATGCAGCCCAGTTTGTCTCGTCTTACAGTTTATAGTTTTATCTGCTACAAGAAAACATATCGCATGCGTGAAGTGAGTTAATGATTATTCACTGCACCATTCAGGTGTGCCCAAATCTGACCACTCTAAGGGTGAATTTACACAGCAAAATCTGTGCATGGGCTTGCCAACCTGAGCTAGACTGAATCCCGCAATCGTGGGTAGCAATCTAAGCAAAGACAGAACAGCTTGGGTTTCAGTGCATGTCATACAAAAATGGCCTGGACCCTGAGTATGTACTTGGCTCACTAGCTCACTCAGAAGCCTGCACTTTGCTGTCTTCAGTACTATTGTTACTCCTGCTGGCTGGATTTAAGATGGCTCGGGCAGGTTAGCCTGTGTACAGCTTTTGCTGTGTAGACATAAACATCACCCAGCTTCACCACTTTGCTTCACTTCCATTTATCTCACTTGCTTTGGGTATGATCCAGAGGTTCTTGGAGATGGTGCAAAGGCTCTCATTGACTTCAGTGTCTTTTGGATCAACACCTGATTTTGATCTGTCTACGATTTGGGCCCACGTCCCACAAACACATGCTCCCTGTCTACACTCAAAGGATTTTCAGCTATAACTATACTGGTATAGTTATGCTGGCAAACCCTCTTAATGGAGACTCATCTTAGATGGCAAGAGTGCTTTTGTAGATATAGCTTATATCTGTTACTTGAATAAACTAAGCAAAAGGACTTTTTTGCTAATATAACTATGTCTGCACTAAGGGTTTTGCCAGCAAAAGTATGCCGGTTACAAGCGGGATTTTTTTCACATTCCTAACTGACATAGCTATGTCAGCTAAGATTTAAATTTAGATGAGGCTTTAATAGGCGCTTAATTTTACAAACAGGTTTGGATGTACAGTTCTACCCAGATGTGGAAAGTTAAGCATGTGGATAAGGGCATGTCTACATGCATTGTTGCACTGGTTTAACTTCAGGTGTTATTTCAAACCAGCTTAGTTAAATCAATTGCAAAGGCTGGGTGGACACTTATTTCTGTTTAAGCATACTTTATTTGGATTTAACTTAAGTTGATTAGATACAGGTTTAAGGAAAACCAAAATAAGCCATTTTTAAATGGAAATGAGTGTCCATATGGGACCAGTTTAACTACACCAGTTCAAGCTGGTGTGTAGACAAGGCCTAAATCTTTGTAGGATTGAGGTCTTACATTGTATAGTCTTCGGGACAATCCTGTCTTTCACTTGTTCTATAAAGCACCTAGAACAATTTTAAGTGCCGTGAACTTAACATATTAAGCAATAACTAATTAATAGAGTACTGGAACCCACGCTGACTCAAGTGCAACGTATAAATGTCCTTTCCGCATTTATTATTTGTATTGCAATAGTGTCTTGGAGCCCAAGTCATGGACCAGGATCCCCACTGTGCTAGTTGCTGTACAAATGCAAACAAAAAGACAGCCCTCTCCAAAGAGCTTCCAATCTAAGTAGAAGACAAGAGACAACAAATGGATACAGACAGACAGACTGGGGAGCACAACAATGAGACAGTGAGCATGCCAACTGCCTAACTATTGTCAAACTTTTCTTGGCACCGCAGCAAAGCAGAGCTTTCAGGTGAAGAGCTTTCAGTATATTTAAGGGACCCTCATCTCAAAGGTGAAGAACAGCACTAGGGTTCTTGTTGAATATTTATATTTCTGAAAAGCAATGTAATGTGCTGAGCACTGTTCCATAACACGGTGAATGAGCATAATCCAGCATGTACCTCTGCAGAGCCCGTAGCGTTAAAATCGACAGCAGACGATCTCCTTTTCTTCTGCACAAAAATGGATTTCCGCCTCTTTCTGCGCCTTGTTGGTTTGATATGTCCACTTTTCATGTTGTTATTTTCCCCAATTGGAGGCTTAATGATTTTTTTCCTCTTCCCATAATAATAGGCTGGAGCAAAACATACAGTAAAAACATAACCACAAAGAAAATTAAGCTTTTGCTTGCTTCATGCTATTGATTCAATGTAATACACCACTCCTTCACAGCGGCTGTCACTGGGAACTTTAAAGAAACCTTGGTTGTCAGACAATGTGCCAAGGAAGAATGAAATACCTCATACCGTCTTGGCCTATTGTCACAAAATGGTCAAAACTATTATAATTTAGACATCTATTCCTACATATTTATTCGCGATAGGTTAAATTCTGAAGTCCTTACTCAGCACTTAATACTTACTTAGGCAAAACTTTTGTTGCACAGGCTGGGAATTTTGCCTAAGAACTGAATGAGGACTTCAGGATTTGACTGAATGCACGTTGAGTTCATAGCATGAAAATGACCGGCCTAACTTTCAAAGGTGAGGAGAGTCTGCAGCTGCCATCGGTTTCAATGGGAGCTGCCAGCGTTCTGAATATCACGGCCAAAGTATTTGTTGAGTCAATGCAGCAAAGATCTGACTTCTGCTGACTTCAGTGGGCTTTGGATCAGGTCCTAAAAGAATAAATATTTCTCTGTATAACAACAACTAATCCCAAACTGCATATTAGCATATAGAGACATAGGGCCTGATTCTCCTCTCACTGTGCTGTTAATAGAAGTGACTCACTTGAAATCAATAAAGTTATACTAATGTAAAATTTGTCTTATGGAGCATGGAACCCAATTCTACCTTCAGGACTTGGATCAGCAGTCCATCCCTTTTCAGCAAAATTGACTTCACGGAAGCATAAGCACACACTTAATTTGAAGTGAGACAATGCCACAGACTTTGGCAGGCACGCTCCAGATTTATACTGGTGCAACAGATCAGAATTGGACTTATTAGCAATGAATAATGTGGTCCAAAGAACTCACTCTTTTAAAAATTAAGCAAAATCCATCCTACCACATAAGATCACCACCGACTGGATGTTGGTGCATATGAGTGAAAGTCAACACCTGATACCGCAAAGGTTAAAAGAACACAGAACGGCAAATAATGTGGTAACCAGCCCAAACCATCATCTAAGGGTGCAGACTGCAGGATTTTTCTGACAGCATGTAGGGTAAACAGGTTTAAATAGCAGTGTAGATGGTGAGGCATGGATTAAGCTAGTAAAGACACGCCTGAAGGGTGTGGGTATGTACCTGGACCTGCACCATCTGTGCAAGGTCGTGCCAGCAGGGGCAGGGTGGCATGCTCTTCCAAATGGCATCCTCTGTGTGGTGTGACCGCATGCGAGGTCATGCTGGTGGGGAAGGGGCCACACAGGCGGGGGCAGGCCCACGCCTTTCCCGGAAGTACCAGACCAACCAATATTCAGGGAACGGTGGGAGTGGCCACCCTACTCTTTTGGCTGGAGCCCTTCCCTGCCTCAGGAAAGGATTCCAGCAGTGGGGAAAGGCTGCCAGCTCCCCACTGCCGGAGCCCTTCTTCTCCACAGGGAAAGGCAGCTTCTCCGGCAGAGCCTTTGGCTGATGTGTATCTACACACAGCAGCGTGGAGCTGCACATACCCTCCACCCTGCCGAAAGTGGTGTGTAGTTTAGATGTAGCCTTAATGCAACAGGTGGCCTGAGATGGGGAATATTAGATACTCCAATTGGCACCTCCTGTAGGCAGAGAAAACATAACGAGTCCTTGGAAATAACGGAACAGAATGGCAGAAAAAGCAAAGATCCTTGGGGCATGAAGTTGGAGGGAGACGCTGAAACGGAGACCATGGAGATTGGGTTTGTGACCTCCCGTGCACATCTCACACTATGGGTCTGGCTGGCTGGTGCGGAGTGACCTGGTCAGTTCCCTATGCTACAGAGAGCAGGCCTAAGGTTATGCGCACCAATCAGTGAGCTCAGCCAAAAGGATGTGCAACATTTTGATGCATTAGTGCTACTATTTGCAATTCATTATGCTATAGGTCAGAAAGAAAGAAAGAAACATGTACTAAATTAAGTATTTTTTTATGACTATATCATGAACATCCTCCCAACGCACTGATTCCTTTATAGCAACAGAGCAATATTTCAGCGGATACTCACTGTATTTTGTTTTGGTATGAATGGAGCAGTTCTCAGGGCAGACTTCAGCGACCAGCACAGGGCTAAACAAATTTGGACAGCACTCCAGTTTTGCACAGACTCTTCTGCAGAAATCTGCCACTTGATCAGACGTTCGCACAATCTTGACTGTTGCCCTGTACGTTTTCCCTCTGTATCTAGAAAAGAGTATTGCAAGATCACACGTAACTAATGAAGTGAGAACTTTGGATGTTATAAACCCAATCCTGCCTTCCGTTACATAGATGCTCCTCTCATTGACTTCAAGGGGACCAATGTATTGAAGGGCAGAATTAAGGCATATCGGTTGTAACAACTGTAATTCAGATAGCCTAAAATGGGGGAAAGCAGGATGCAATAAAGCTGGCAGGGGACTCAAGGTCAGAGAGACCAAAGGGTGGGCAAGGTTTGGAGCTGTGGGTTTAGTGAGGAAATGGCATCTGGAGACTGGTGATTTGGGGAGAAGGCAAGAGAGAAGAGAGTCAAAGATGACGGCAAGGTCACAACGGTGGGAGCGGTCAATGGGGATATTGTATTGCATTGCATCTTATTCTATGGTTCTGCACACACCCAGATTGTTAGTCTGCAGACCCTTGGCCTGGGGCCTGGGATTACGATCTTTGTCTTGCATGCTGACTGGCTATAAAGAACTGTGAGCAGCACAAACGTCTTACGGTGTTAGTTACAAGCACTGGATGGCTTGCTGAAGAAATGTCAATTCCTGGACCTAACTGAGACCTGCTTCACAAGCCTCCTCTGAGTGGGTAGGTGGTCTCTGGTGTCACCTGTCTTTTAGGGGGGGCCAGCACTGAACAAGATTCTATAGTCGTAGCCACAGGGCACAGAGATCCCTCCTGCTGGACCTCTGTTTCATGATCATCCATGTCTGCTTTAACCTGGAAGCTCTATCTTCCAAGAAGTTTTCACTCTGAGTCATTATTTGCCCATGTGTTAGGTCCCCCATTTAGTGACACGGCATCATTTGACTTTTTATTCTGTTATAGCTGGGTTTGACCTTGTGATTTGGCAATGAACTGATCTTTGACTACTAGCAGTAAATACGCCCAGTGGCCTGTGATGGGATGTTAGATGGGGTGGGCTCTGAGTTACTACAGAGAATTCTTTCCCAGGTGTCTGGCTGGTGAGTCTTGTTCACATGCTCAGGGTTTAGCTGATTGCCATATTTGGGGTCAGGAAGGAATTTTCCCCCAGGGCCTACTGGCAGAGGCCCTGGGGGTTTTTCGCCTTCCTCTACAGCATGGGGCACACGGCACTTGCTGGTGGAATCTCTTTACTTTGAAGTCTTTAAACCATGATTTGAGGACTTCAGTAACTCAGTCATAGGTTAGGGGTCTATTACAGGACTGGGTGGGTGAGGTTCTGTGGCCTGCGTCGTGCAGGTCAGACTAGATGATCATAATGGTCCCTTCTGACCTTAAAGTCTATGAGTCTATGATACTCTTAATTGTGCTCTAATTTGAAATGCTTGTTTAGCGCTCAAGGGGCCTGTCCCAAAACATACTGAAGTCAATGGGAGTCTAAGACCCAAATCCTCAAAGATATTTAGGCGCCTAACTCCCATTGGAATCATGGGAGTTAGGCACCTAAATACCTTTGAAAATCTGGGCCTAGGTGCTTTGCCATGAGAGGAGAAGAGTAAATGTTAGAGGAAGAATTCAGCTCTCAGATCTGTGCAGTGGACGTTGCTGCCGGTATTCTGCTCTTCTTCTCTAGGGTCTGACCCAAAGCACACTGAAGTCAATGGGAGCCGTTCCATTGATTTCTTTGAGCTTTGGATCAGGCCTCAGTGTCTGGAACTCCTAGGGCAATATTCAGCACTCGGATTCACAAGGCAGAGGTTAGCCCTAAATCATGTGCCACTAAAACTATTGTTACGGTGCTTTCTAGAAAGCATATTTGAGAGAGAAACGGCTGACGTTAGGTACAGCTTCCCACCTTGCATAATATACTGGAGCTGTGAACTCCACTTATCTACATAATTTATTAAACAGCAGTGTAAAGCTATTGTAAACAGTGAGATAATGGTTTTTAAAGCATGTCTTACACGTTCTGCATAACGGCAGCATGAGAGACAATCGAGCAAATGCATCGTAGAGCAGCGCCTTGGTAGTATAAACAGGCGCAGAGGAGAGAAAAGTAAAAAGAACTCACTGGACTGGAACTGATGAAGAGCAAAGACACTGTAGCTGAGAAAAATGGGAGAAGGGACGCAGGCAGCATGCGTAAGAGCACTGAGGCTAGGAGCTCTTGAAGAGGACAGATGATAAACTAGGCAGTCTTAGAACAGGGGGAAGAAAGGATAGTGGGACATGGAACAAAAGAGGGAGGACCAGACTGATGTGATGAGAGACATACTTTAATGACACATCACTATAAGACTGAAAGTTATGCCATAACTCAGAGGGTAACTGATAAAGCATAACTTCCTGCTTTAGTCCAACCATTAAAATCCTGTTCTGGAAATGTGGAGGTGCAGGAAGTGACTGTAGGGATTTGAAGATAGCTGTTTGAGCACCAGGAACATTGCAAGTTATCAGTCTTCGTGATGCTCAGAGGCCTTTATTCAATGGCAATTTAGGGGGCAAAACTAAATATTATCTGAACTTTGTTTTTACAAAACCATAAGTGATCAAGGGTCAGTCAGGTGCATATGATACTGCCATTACTACGCTGACTGCAAACAGAGCGAGGGCATAATGAGCTGTGATACAATGCTTTGCAGTCACGAAAAGTCCAAATTTTTAACACACTTTAGGTGCCTAAATCCCACTGAATTCAATGGGAGTTAGCACCGAAATACCTTTAAAAACCTGGCCCTAACTCATTAGTCCTCTTGCATGCTTTCAAACGATCTGATTGTTTGTGAGTCTCGAGAGACTCCAATAGGCATGCTGTACAAAATGCTCCCTATTCCCTCGCAAGAGGTAAGAGAACATTTCTGTCCCCTGGCACAGATGGCATGACTGCCAGGATAGCAGAGGAAGTTATGTTTAAAATGGGTTGTACAAAACCTAATGTGAACAGAAATGATTCTATGGGAAATAACAAGAAAACCAGGCCTTCCCAGGGGACAAATTCTCCCCCCTTTATTTCATAGATGCATAGACTGTAAGGCCAGAAGGGATGATCAGATCATCTAGTCTGACTCCCTATTAACACAGGCCAGAGAATTTCATCCAGTTACATCTGCACTGAGCCACAATAATTAGTTCTTAGCTAAAGCATATTTTCCAGAAAGGCATCCAGTCGTGATCTGAAGACATCAAGAGATAAAGAATCTACCACTTTCCTTGACAGTTTGTTCCAATGCTTAATAACCCTGTTGGAAAGTTGTACCTTATTTTTAATTGGAATATATCTGGATTTAACTTGCAGCCATTGGTTCTTGTTATACCTTTCTCCGCTGGGTTAAATAGCCCTTTAGCATCTGGTACTTTTTCCTTGTGAAGGTACATCTATTCCTTACATCAAGTCACTTCTGGAGCAGTAGTGTAGTCCAGAGTTAACTTCAGATAAACTGAGCTAACCCACTTTTCATTCGGTGAATATGGAGTTTAGGTTGCTTTACCCACTTCTTTTTTCTATTGCTACACCACTAATCTCCATCTTCTTTTTCACAAACTAAACTGTTTGACGTCTAAGTCTACAGGCACCACTTAACATGAGAAGCATGACAGGATCTCATCCTAAATGTGCACTACGCCCCACGGTGCAGTGATCCCAAAGAGGACAGCATTGCACGACAGGGCCTGCAAAAGCAAAAAGGTGGAACTAATGAGAAAGAAAAAAGAAGCAGACCAGTCACATTTCATTGCCCAGGTGAGATACAAAGAGTGAAGAAACAGCATGGATGGGGAAATACAAAGGTGATTTTTATCATTAAATCTGCGGCGACAGGTATGGAATATAATTCTAAACATGATTTTGGTCTTGGCAGTGTCTCTGTAAGCTGTACAACAAGATTTACTAATATTTTCCATATGTACCGCTCCGTAAGCCTTTTAACATTAAAGACGTTAACGTAATCCGAACTACCCTCTGACAGCCTCATGAAAAGACCTACGCTGGCTACAGTTAGAAAACCATTTTTCCATTAGTGTCATTAAAAATATTATTGTTATGGATATGGTATTTCCCATCATGATAAGACTCTCATTTTGCCAGCTACTTTTAAGTAATAAGCATGATGCACTAATAACCTGAGAGCGCTGTAAGACTTTAAAGTTCAGCAGAATCAACTGTAGCATTAAGCTTAGCTGAACAATCTTGTTTTTCTAATTACATGTTTTACATCTAAAGGCAAAGAACAAGAATCTTCAAAGCTCCCTACAGTAACGATCAGGAGACTTTTCAAGGAAAAACAAGCTTAGGCATCCTCCGAGACATGAAAAGCCTTGTCCTAAATAGATTTTTCAAACAGCAGGAGCTCTCAACAGGACTCAAAGCACTTAACCATTTCAGAATTCAGCCAGTCGTCTCTCTGGTCATTGGGGCTATTCTGAATAGCCAACTGACTAGCAAACTTGAATTTCCTTCAACAGTTTTTGGATCCAACCCCTTTCCTTAGCAAGGAACTCCCTGCTCACCTCACTGGGAAAAAAATATCAGCCGGATGTCAGGGAGTGTCTTGCAGACACAAAGTACCAACCACAGACACCCAAAGCCAGGCCCCACCATTCCTAACAGAAACTATAGCTACCTCACATGTCAAGCACTAGACTTCTGAAGAACATCTGAGTCACTAACTATAAGCTGGACCCTGCCCTTCATGGCCGGTGAAATCCAGTGAAGACTGGGACTGCTACAGATATAAATCCTGAATGTTTTTATCCGAGATCCTGACTCCTTGAAGCATGCTTTTTTTTCCTAGCAAATTCTCCAAAAATAAATAATCCTGGATGCCAATGATCTCACAAATTCCTGCCACCCTTTCTAGGCAAAATCAATGAAAATGGGGCAATGACTTTCCTCTAGTTGTATCTAATCTTCCACCAACATCTTAGACTCCTCATAATCAGGATTCAGACTGGCCCTTGGGATTCACTTGGGTAGCACTCCTGAGATGGCTCGTCATGGTTGTGGAGAGACGTTAGACTTCTGCGCCAGTCCTACTTGATGTATCTGCAGTCTCAGGCGCAGAAGACCAAACAATGTTACTGGACCACATATGGGACCTCACAGAGGTGGATGGTGTAGCTTGAAACTGGCTCTAATAATTTGGAAATTATCTAAGAACCAAGGCAATTTCCAAATATGCACTTCGCACACCCTGGATGATTTAAAAATGGCCACATGAAATGTTATCAAAAACTCCCCTGAAAAATCTTCACCATTGGGCTAAGAATGAGCACGAGACAGTTTAGCCAAAAGTAGCTGGTAACTATGTGGGTGAAATGAGACAATTGTTACATTCCCGAATGAACTCACAGAAAAAATGATAAAAGACAAAGACACCCTATCACCCGTAAGCGAACACTTTTCACAAAGCCATCACTCTATATCTGACCTATCAGTCCTCATCCTCAAAGGAAACCTGCACAATGCTTTCCAAAGATGCGCCTGGGAGCTTAAATTCATAACTTTGCTAAACACTAAAAATCATGGACTGAGCAGGGACACTAGATTTATGGCTTATTACAACCATCCATAACCGACTAACCCTCCTTTGTCCTACGACAGAGATATTAACTGCCCACTTCACCTTGAATGGTATCTTACAATATGTGTTAACTTCTTGTGCTAAACAATCTGTCCCACTTTGTATTTAGCTGTGGCGCACAGAGACCAGAAGGAGACCTCTGTGTATGCTTGAAAGCTTGCCTCCTTCAACAACAGAAGTTGGTCCAATAAAAGTCACCCACTTTATCTCTCTAATATCTTAGAACCAACACAGCTACAACACTGGAAACATCTTGAACCATGACATTATTATGGCTGACCTACTCCCATGAAATATTAAATATTAAATCTCCTGATTGTAGAACCCTTACGTACACTGGTGATCACTTATTTGAGCTGGTAACTCTGTGAGCACCAATGGGACTTTTCTTATAAGTAAGTGTTCAACCAGGTAAATGTTCCATAATTGGGCCCTAAATTATTATTATGTTATGACAAAACTATATATTATTTAAACAGAAGCAAATTATTTTGGGAACTGCTCATCTAAAAACCCATTTTAATTGAATATTAGAATACAATATTTTATTGATTCAGACATGCATGGAACCTAGAGATAGATAAGTTCTACTAGATCTGTCTAGTGCATCCTCCTGCCAGGGCAGAGTTGTTGCTCATGGTAAGTTTACGAGTATTTTGTCCACTCTGGCTTTAAATCTACCGGACTATGGGGCTTCCACTACATTCTTTAGAGGATAATTCCACAGGTGAAATGTTTATTGTTATTCTGAATTACAGCCATACCTAGATGTCCAAATGCACACAAGACCCATCCATTATGCTAGTCACTCCACCTACAGTTCCTGATATTCACGCAGATACTACAATGTTCCAAAGCCACTGGGCTGACCTACCCTCGGGTTCAAGGACATTAGTAAGAGGGACTTAAACACTTTCAACAGTGACACCCCAAGCTGGGAAGATGGGGGCTAGCAACAGGCTCCACTGCCGAAGGGAATCAGAGGCTGAAGAGAAGTGGTTGAGAGTGAGGAAAGCAAAGTGCAGCAGCTCTCAAATGCCAGACGTGCACGAGCTTCATCTTCTGGCCCTGCTCTTTATGCCTACACATGATCTGTGGCAAGGACAGTTGCTTGAGAATTGGACTTAGGAGCCACTTGCGATGCTGTAGCACGACACGCAGTAACTAAATGACTTTGGTGCCTACACCGTTGTCTCTCAAGACGGATCGTTGCCCTTCTAACTTCAGTGATGTGCATAAGATAAGAACCTGTACAGCGCAGAAAATATTTCCCTTTTCCTAGTGTCATCCCATGACTCCATGTTAGAGCTCTTTGTACCAAAGGAAGGGAAGTACTTGTGAAGCGTACACGGCCGATTGTTAACATAGTCTTCTCTTTGAAGCTCAATGCACCCTAGTTGTGTGGTATCATTGAGCAAAGGATTCAGATTAGGATAAGATTAACAGAATCCTCCGGCTGCAATTGGCTACTAGAGCTGGGCAAAGCTCAGACGTTCTAGTCACAGGGGTTCAGGAACATCTTTTCTCTGGTGTTGATTCGCCACGGTTCATACTCTTGAGCATTTTTCATCCATAGATCTCAAAGCACAGTATGAAGGCAGAAAAGCATGAATAGCCTTATTTTACAGTTGTAGAAACTAGAGCACGGGGAAGGTTCAAAGGCCCAAACTTTCAAATCTTGGTGCCTAAAGTCAAGCACATAAATCCATATTTAGGCACTAAATTAAGTGTCCTGATTGTCCGGGTGATTGAGTACTTGCAGTTCCCGTTGACCCCAGCAGAGATTCTGAGCATGGAGGACACAGGCAATCGGGCATGACATTTCTAGCTCATCACAGCAAAACAAATAAGGTTTGACTACTGTCAGGGAAAGCAGGGACTACTGATGAGGCAGAGTAACCGTGATCTCACTGTGTGCATGCCTCCTTTTGGACACTCCAAATTCTCTGTCTTCTTCGCAAGGCAAGTGTAATTGACTCTGTGGTGGTCACTGCTGACAGCAGAGTAAACTGAATGTAGGTTGCTCTGCTGCTGAGCTAATTTATTCCTGGCAGCCGGCGATACAGCTTTCAGGCTGGTGTAAAGGCACATCCCTTCCTGTATCTCCCCCTCCACCAAAACAAACAGCAATATCATCAAGATCTAAGGAGTTGTCACTTAACATCAGAAGGAAGATGGTGACATGACACGTGGTGACTGCAGCATAAACATTCCAGCTGGCCTCAGAGCTGTCATCATTAGCAGCCTGTTGCGGTCCAGTGTTCTTGAAACTTGATTTGAACACACATTTTCTCGCTATGAGCAGCAATTTAAGATTCAGAAGTGGCACTGGCTGTCATATCTGATGCAACATGTCATGCATCGCCTTCAGACTTCTGCGGTGTTTGATTTCATGAGTCTGGTTTTGATTCTATTCAGCCAGATTCAATAGAAACAATGCCAGATTTCTAATGGAAGAAGCCCAAGCAAACTCAAAATGAATAAACCAAAATCAAATCAATCTGTTTTCAGGTTCTTCAGGCTTTAATCTGACAGTGTTTTACGGGAGCTGGACCAAAGTTCTGTACACGCAGTGTAATAGACTGGTTGGATGTGTGTATTAGTCACCACTGCACTCTAGTGAAAGGAATGTCAGTCTCAGGTCAAATGTTTGATTATGTCACCCTCTCCTGGCTGACTTTCAATGGACCTATAAATCCTATTACTCCTATTTTAAAGATCTGATTATGCAAATATTTGAGTAATTTTGCTCAAATGAGTAATCTCACTGAATTCCAAATGGGACCAGTCAGCAGTAAAGTCTTATACAGGCTTAAATGTTTACAGGATTGGACTCTACATCTGGACAATTATACCCTGATTTTCAGAGGTGCTGAACACCTGCAGCTCACACTGATGTCATGAGGAACTGCAGGCACCAGACACCAAGGAACATCAAACTGCTTATATTTTCCTTTTTACAGAGTTTTGAAAAAAAAAAAAAAAATTCATCTGCCAAATTTTTTGCATCAGTTGATGCAAAATTTCAAGAAGATAGGAATATTTTCCAGTTGAAAATATACAAAAAAATGTGAATTTCCACGTTTTCAATGTGATGCAATCCTCACTTGAAACAGATTTCACTTTTGCTCCAAAGAGTCCTGTTACCTTAGCAAAATTGTATGAGAAAACATCTTTCTTGACTTCACAGTGAAATATAAAAAGTCGAAACTTTCAAGTAGTTTTGCCTTTCTGACCAAGATTCTTCCAAATGATACACAGTCAGAAATTTTAGAATAGAAAGTCCTAAATTCTACACCCCAAAATCTGAGTATAGAATAACTAATAACTGTGAAATCTGTATGGCCAAGGATTCAATACAATGGCAAACAATAACATTGTATTTCAGAACCAAATACTTCAATACATATAATGATAGTGTTTAATTATAATGGGGGAGAAACAGAAATGATTACAAACAACTGTCCGCTATTACATAAAGCAGGCATAAATGCATAGATTTTAAGATCAAAAGACACCATTACATCATCTAGTCTGACCTCCTGTGTAACACAGGCCTTAGAATTTCCCCAATTATTACTGAGCCCAGTAACATATGTTTGGTTACAGATCATCTTCCAGAAAGGCATCTAGTCCTGATGTGAAGATTTCAAGAAATGGAGAATCCACCCGTCCCTTTGTAGTTTGCTCCAATGGTTTATCCCACTCACTGTTAAAACATTGTGCTTAATTTCTAATTAGAATTTGTCTGGCTTAGCTTCCAACCTTTGGTTCTTGTTATGCATTTCTTCACTATAGGGCCCTTAAAATTAGAGATTAAAAATCAATGTATTTTTATTTTATAAGTTTATAAATTGGATTAATACCATTTAATAATAGATAAACTTTATATCAAAACAGCATTTCATAAAACTCAGTACTTTCTGAATCCACACTTATATTTCGTTTTCCCATTGCAAGTTATTTCTGAAAAGAGCTGGTGGAAAAGTATCAAATTGGAAATTTTGATTAATTTTTTTATCAAAATCTGCCCCATTCCCATAAAAAAACAACCAAACAATGTTTAAACTGCTACAGAACTGATTTAAAAAACCACTGAAATAAAAAATCAAAATTTTTTGGGGGGGGAAAAAAAACCCCAAATGAAAAATTTCATGAAAATGTTCCTTGGTTTTTCAACCAACTCCATTTCTTCAAAATAAAAAAGTAAATTAGTTGAGTAGATAACACATGTAAATACTGACTTTGCCTTGAGTGTTTCCTCCTGAAAATTCCACTGCGGGTCTTCTACAAGCTGCAGTTCTCGTAGAACACTCCCTGGTTTGTAAGCTGCGTTGATTACCATGCTAAGAACCTAATGAAAGAGAAAAGTAAACACTGAATGCTTTTATGGAGGCTCCTGATCACATAGTGACTATCATCTTTGTGCACTGGAATAGCAGCTGGAGATACCAACTGATTCAGGGCCCCACTGTGCTAGGCACTGTGTATATCCATACAATGAAAGTGGTCCCTGCCCCATAGGGTGTACAATCTAAGCCATGCTTTAAGTATAATGCAGCTGCTGCCAATGCCTGGGAATGCCACTGCTTTAAATAAATGCTGTTACCAAGCCAAAAGAGATCTCCTTTGAAAGTAAAATCCTTTGAGACTTCCGCTGTGTTCCAATTTGAGACCGTCCATTTCCACAAATGTTCCTCAGACAAGAGATCATGTTCCCTTCTCCAGGAATGTAGGTCTGATCCCTATTAACTATGATGGAAGAGGCTACTGGGACTCAATTCTGCAAGGTGCTGAGAACTCTGGCCCCCATCTAGCAAAGCACTTGAGCTTGTGTCACTTTAAGCACTAAAGCCCATGCGACAACTCATGTGCTTAATGTTAAGCACATGCTTAAGGGCTTTGCTAGGTGAGGGCCTGAGCAATCAGCACTTTGCTTGCTGGAGCCCTTGATGTTGTACCATCCAACTCTCTGTGTAACACAATGCAGCGCATTTGAAGTAAACTACCCAAAAGCATTTGCGTGAGGTGTGCATAACACCCAACGTGCGTTCATTTTGAATGACAAAATGTATGTGCCAATCCACTTATTCCAGGACCTTCTGTGATAAAAAGGATCCCCACCCCATTGTTTCAGATTGCACAAGTCCTTCTGAACAGCGAGTAGCTGAAGCAGTTGCTTATGGATCTAAAATAAAATATGTTTTTTAAAAAAAGACCAGTTAACGTCATAACAAACCATATGCATGTTAACATTCTATGGTATTTACATGTAGGATTGTATAATGGGTGTAAGCTGGTTTTAATATCTTTTAACACCTTATACCTAACATCCATTCTTGATCCTTCAGAGATTTGCAACTGACTGTAAGCATATTCATCTCCCCCACCTCTCACCCCCCCCCCCCATCCGCCTCCATACATTATTACAAGAGATAAACTGATTATATCATAACAGCATACAGTAAAGTTTATCTCACTTTTGACTTCTGCAGCATTTCCAGTCATGGGAGTTTGCTGACACTTTGAGAAACCAAGTTGGATAATTTTCAGTCATGAATTTCACCTAATGCTGCAGATTACAATGTAAAGCAGGCATAATTTGAATAGCCTGGCTGGCTTATTTGCTAGTGGAAGAAAGATATTAATTCATTATTAGGCCTTTGTAGATTTCACAAGACTGCTTATTAAAATAAATAAACTTAGAGATACTCAAAATAGTGTCTAAAAATAATATCACCAAGTTCTTAAACCAGGCTTTTCACCTACAGATAGCAAAGCACTTTACAAAGGAAGATAAGGATCATTAATCCCATTTTACAGAAGGGGAAATTGAGGCACATTTTCCCCCACAGTCACTCAGTAGGCTAGTGGCAAAGCAAAGACTAGAGCTCCAGTCTCCTGAGTCCTATTATAATGTCCTACCCGCTGGCCCACACTGCCTTCCAAAAGGACAAAATGTTCTCAGCCAATCAACACCAGTAGCTCTTCCCCTCCCACCACCCACTGCAGCACTGACAGTGCATTGGCCAGTGCGATTCACAGTCATAGGAGCCAGATGGCTTTGTAATGTCTCCCACCCTGGCTGACCTGCATCGCTATGTCTACTACACAAGCCTCTTTTGTGAAAGCTCCCTCGTTTCACTTCCAGCAGGTACAGAAAACACAACGGTGTGAATGCCGGTGCTGTTGCCACCACCAACGCGACTGCACGGGTGGTCCTCAAACAATAACAGCTTTTCCCAAAAGATTTAATGTAGGCAAGGCCAGTGGCAGAGAAAAGCCACTTGGGATGGCTGCAGCAATCCCCAAGACAGTTCAATGATGCTCCCTCTAGATATGGTACCCTGGGCGTCTAGGCTCCAATCCATCAAGTACTTAAGCACATACATAGATGCTTTGTTGAACTGGGGCCTTACCCAGGCTGTGTCTAAGATGCCCCATCTCCACTTCTCATTAATATGTCTTTTAAATCCTGCACTGGCTGGGAATAAACAACTGGCTGTTAGCGGGACCTTGATCAACTGGAGCCTCTCCTCCCTTACCTCCCTGTTAAACAGCAGAACAGGACGTAGTGGTAGCAGCCAAACTGCACTGGACACAGTATCAGAAAATGTAACATGGGGAAGTGAACAATCCGGCATCAATAGGGAGATGGACAAGAGGAACGAATAGCCTTTTCCACCTCTAATTCCTACAACAGCGTACAGGGAACGAGGCACTCACAGGTAACAATTGCTTCTCTTGTATTTCCATCTGCAGGCCACCCACAAATTACAGAGTGGTTGCCACAGTTTTCTGAAGTCCATTGTCCTTTCCTTTGCGTGCACTTTGCTCTCATTTGCTTCATGAGGTTCTGCCCACTCCTCAGGTCTCATCTACTGTCTGGTTGTGCCCCTGGGAGCTCTCTTGCTGCTGCCGATTTCAATTTGGGCCTTGAGCCTGTTTCTGTTGGCACAGCTAGACATTGCTCCTGTGATGCTGTCTGATTAAAGGTGACCATTTATATCACTGTCGTTGCCGCTGCTGCACCGTCTCCATAAATCTTGTACAAAGTGTGTCATGTAAGGTGTCGATGGAAACGTTTACGATTCGCTAAGTATGATTATCCTGTTTATATGGATAGATCATCTTTGTAGCTGACATTCTGAATATTGGCTATGTACTTAGACATGTGTTGTATTCCTGGGTGACACCCCCACGCCCAGACAGAATTTACATTAGGGCTAGACAGCTCTCTACTGATGGCCCATCAAGAACACTCCACTCTCACAGCATGCCACTGAAGAAACTCATCCTGTCCAGATAGCTCTTCCTGCAGATGCTCCAGACAACAAGGTACCAGTGGCTGCCGCTGTGATTTAGCAAACCACTTAAGGACATGTGATAAGGGCACGTCACCCTGGACTCCATCTTGGGCCAGTAACTTTCCAGACACCTGGGCTTTGTGGGCTTTGTTTGGGATGTAAATTTCCAGGCACATGGCAGAGGAGATAAAAGACCCCCTGACACACCTTCACTTTGCCTCTTTCCTGCTCTAATTCTCTCGACTGTGGATTTACAAAAGGAACATCTTGAGCTGAGGACCTTCCAATCTTTTGGAAGTTACCAGAGAGACTTTACAAGCCAGCAGTCTATTCCATGAGTGCTACAAACCTGATATACGGACTTTGCAATAATTTGTATGTATTGAATCTATTACCCATTTATTACTCTCTTCTCTTCTTTTCTTTTATTAATAAATCTTTAGTTAGTTTACTAAGGATTGGCTAACAGCCCGATATTTGGGTGTAATCTGAGCTTCATACTGACCTGGGGATATTGTGTCTGATCCTTTGGAATTAGAAAGAACCTCACATATGGTGGAAAGGGTTTTCAATAACCTCTCACTAGATTAGATCGGGTTGACTGGATGGGAGCCAAGGACTGGAATGCCTAAAGGGGACTGAGTTTGGCTTCTGGTTAACCAGTGTGGTACTGCAGAGGCTCTTTTGTTACTGGTTTGGTGAATCTAATTATAGTTTGAGGGGATCATCCGCTCTCTTTCTTGCAGTCTGCCCTGAGTGTGGCATTCTCAGTGTGGACCATCCCAGGCACCTGGTCACAACTCCATCCATGACTTTCATGTATCAAAGAATTCGATTTAGATCAAGAACAGCGCAGTCATAACGCTCCCATTCTTGAACCGTTTCCTCTCCATGGGTTCACAAAGACCACAGAGCGGGTGAAGAACACATCACTGTTGTTCAGCAGTTGTGAGGGGATGTAGAGCTAATTATTTAAATACAGCATGTTTCCTATTTTGCTGTATCATTTCTACCAACTGCATCTGAGGAAGTGAGCTGAGGCTCACGAAAGCTTATGCCTGCTGAAATTAAAATTGCTAGTCTTTAAAGTGCTACAGAACTCAAGTTGTTTTTGCTGTATACAGACTAACACGGCTACCTCTCTGGAACGATTAAATAGAGAAGTCTGATGATTACTTTATGGCATAATGCTTCTCTAAACAAAAGCTCACTGTTGTAATGATTATTGTTTTGTCTCTGATGTTTACATGGCAATGATCTGTAAACCTGTTAAAAGCTTCCTACATAAGAAAGAAAGAAAGAAAAAGAAAATCAGGCATTTGTGTCCTGACTGACTCACTTACACACCATTGCCCTGGTCATCTATTAAAGTGATATTTGTTGTAAGTGCAGTCAGAGGGATTAGGTAATATGCACAACTTCTCCCCGCAAACAGACCAGAGTTCCACTGCTCAGTATTGTCTGGGTTTTACCCAAGACACCCAATCAATTTCAGACCTGTACAGATGTTAACAATACCAGCCTTTTTCTCTAAGTTGGCTTGTCTCCACCATGACTCTATTAGTAATCTAAACTCACGCGGGAAAATAATGTTTGACAGAATAATCATTTCCTTTTGGGGAGGAGGGAAGCTTTAGCTTTTCCTCTGTGTTTATTTCCTATAAATCCCTCGGCTTGGCGTTTACCTTGCAGCAGATGTCCATTACCATGTTAACAGTGTTCTCTTCCAATGACATTATCTCTTCATCTCACACAGTTAAACACTGTGGAAAATCATGATACTTAACTTCTTGGGGGAAAGGCAACCAGGCTTAAAAAAAATAATGTGAATTTCATCTGCGGTGAAAAGTCACTCAAAGTATAAGGGATCCTCAAAGGAATTTAGATACCTAACTCCCATTAAAATCATGGGAGTTAGATGCCTAAATACTGTTTTTTACTGGGCCCAAATCCTGATTTTATTCAATTAAACTTCCAGTGGTTGCAGCATAGCCAGATATGACCCAAGTAAATTATTTTGGGCAACTTTCTTGAATCTACATGTATTTTTCTCTTTCACTCTGCTTTCCAATTCAGTTCTTGCCCCAGGATGTCATAAATACATAGTCTGTGAAAACATAAAGCACTGATGTAAACCGGGATAGCTCAGTTGAAGTCAGAGCTACACTGATTTACACCAGTGAGCCCACACCTGCTCCCGTTGAAGTCAACAGCAAAAACTAGCCAATACAAACAATGTATCAGATAGCTCATGATAATTCCAGCAGCCTTGCTCAATCAAATGCTTAAAATTCAGTATAGGATGCTTAATTCTCTGAGCACCAAGATTGAGACATCTGATTTAATTATGCAATTTTCTCCTAACAAATCTTTCCATGCTCCTGAATGTTAAATTAAAAAATGAATGCAATAGTTTAACATTTTTTTCTCCTGTTTTTCAAATGCTGGTTTATTCCCTCTTTTTTTTTTTTTTGCATCAGATGAAGAGAGTCGTCTTACGTCCAAGTCCAAAACCAACTAAAAACATTTTTTTTAAATTTTTTTAAAGAGTGAGGGTAATTAATCTCTGGAACACGGTCAATTATCCATCACTTTGAGTCAATAAAAGGAAATTGGATATCTTTTGGAAAGAGATGCTATAGTGCAAGCACAAGTTGTTGGACTAGATGTAAGAATCCATGGGTGGAATTTTATGGTCTGTGTTATACTAGGTCAGACTAGGTGATCATAATGATCCTTTCAGGCCTTAAAATCTATTAAATCTATGAATTATTAGGCAGAGTTAATGTTACAACAGCTGCTGTGTTCCACTGCAGAGGTGGCTGCATTGCTGCGATGGCTGAAGTCTTTGCTATCTGTCTCAGTCCTGAACTTCTTTTTGCAGACAACACTTTCATAAAGGAGTTCAGGACTGATTCTGAAGAAAAGACTTTAAGCCATTGCTGCAATGGAACCACCTCTGGGATGGAACAATAACATGTAAAGCCCCTGATTCTGTAATCTGATCCACATGGGTGGACACCTAAGGCTTTGCATTGATGCAAGGGTCCCTCTCAGGATTGGGGTGAAAGTTTCTAAAGCACTGCAGGATTATTTATTATTGATCTTAGAGTGGCGCCTAGGAACTCGGACCAAGAATAAGGGCCCCATTATGATAGGCACTGCACCAATGACTAACAGTTAGTAGTCCCTGCTCCAAAGGACTTACAAATGTCAGACCATACAAGATGTGATACCTGGATAATACAATCAAATGGGCTGAACGGAGGGTGGGAGGTAACAAAGCAGAGCTTAGCAGAAGTCACTGCTCACCACTTACCAAACCAATGGGATGAACGGTGCTATATGAATGTTACCATCTCTCCTTGCACTCCCAGGTTTGGGCTGGTCCCTCTGGAGTTCCAGTCCATTCTACTCTGGTAAGTTTCAGTGTGCTGGCAGCCAACTTACATCTACGGAAACCCTGATCTCTGAATTGTTGCATGCCAGAGCTCCCGAGGTCATGATTTTAGTTGATTTCACCTGGCTGCCAGCATACCGGATTCGATGAGGGGGCGGAGGTGGGGAAGAGAGAGAAGGCATGTCTATATTGACAGTGGCACCATCGGCCCCACTGGATCCATGCTGCGGGATTGAATGAGCAGGCTGTGGAGACCCGCTCAATCGATCCCGGAAGTGCCCCCTGGTCGACACTGTAAATCCACCCCCACAAGAAAAGTAACACTGCATTGACTGGAGGGCATTTCCCATGAGCACAGCGCAGTGGAGACGCCGAAAAAGTAGAAGTTAGTAAGTCGACGGGAGATACGCAATCTACATTACGTAACTTGCGCATCTCCCGTCGACTGCTACCTGCAGTGTAGACCAGGCCAGAGTTTAGAGAGCAGAAAAACAAGACAGCCAGACCTGAAAAGTCATTACCCAAAGGGGAAGCGTTCCATTAGCATCCTTTATTCAATAGCCAAAGTAACTATGCAAGGAGATTTCGTATTTCTTTTTCTCTCTGATAAGGAATTTAAAATCCTCTAGATGGAAGGTAACAATTAATTTCTGAAAACTACAGCTTTTCAACATGAGATGTTTTATAGTTTAATCGCATGCCATGCTTCACTGTACGACGACTACCTGAATTGGTTTTATTTAGCTAACAGTATTGGCTAGTTGGCTTCCACTCGCAATGAAAAGATAAATATTTAAATGCTTTAGCAACCCGTAGAGTGGATGATCTAACAATTCATGACACATATGGATCTGTCACCGTAGTGGTAAGGGATCCTTCAACTTCTGAATTGCCTACATCCACTACAACACCAGAGAAGATTGTTACTTTCCCTACTCTTTTAAGATGTGCCAGGCATCAGAGGGAAACAATAAACCTACAAGTCAGAGGCTGGTTACCTATATTTCAGCCACATGGACAGTTAAATATACAGTCACCCATAAAGATATAGCAATGTCCCAAGGTGAAAACTGGGCCAACAAGTGGTTTCACTGCTCCCTCAATACCTGGGACAATGATGTATAATTTATACATACCGGTTGATTTAAATCTCTCATTGAAATATGGGTAAATTTGGTCAAGGTGTCAAAGTAAATTTATCAAGGTGTATAATTTCCTGTTAATAGATGTAATAAGAAACAGCTACTTAATGTAACTGTTGTTCTTCAAGATGTGATGAGGACCACTGTATTCTCCTTGGGTTTGTGTACACCCAGAGCACCGGAGCCAGAGACTTTTACCTAGCAGTACCCGTGAGAGGCGGTGTTTGTCCCTCTTGGCCTTAGCCCCTTCCCTGGTTACATGATGCAGTGCCACCTTGATCCTCCTTCATTTCCTTCGCACCAAACACTCAAAGACTTGGCTCTGATGTATAGGGCACGGAAGGTGGGTCGTGGAATACATGTCTTCATCACATCTCAAAGAACCACAGTTACAGTAAGTAGCCGTCTCTTCTTCTTCTTTGAGTTGATGCAGCCGCATAATCCACTAAGGTGACTCACAATCAGTACCCCAGGGCATGGTGCTCGGATTCTACTTAACCAGGGACTTCAGAACCACCTTCACAAAGTCTGCATCCGCTCTGGATGCCGCAGTAATGGCATAATGGTTGGTAAACGTACGTGCTGACAACCACATGGCAGAACTGTAAATGCCCAATAGTGAGACGTCACTTAAGAACACCATTGACGCAGCGTGCACTCTCGTAGAACGTGCTTGCACTCACTGAGGACGTGTAATTGAAGCTATTTCATTTGCAGTCTTGATGCAGGAAGTCATCCACTTAGAGATCATCGGTGTGGAGGTTGCTTGTCTCTTCATTCGGTCTGCATATGACACAGATGAGGTGAAGCATGAAATAGTTTAGTCCTGTCTAGATAAAGGGCCAGACATCATCTGATGTCCAATGTGTGATGACCCTGCTCCGCCGGGGATGAGTGTGGCTTAGGAAAGAACACAGGTAAATATACTGCCTGATTCAAATGAAACTTAGAGACCATTTTAGACACATATTTTGGGTGTGGCTGCAATGTCCCTTTATCCTTGGAGAATTGCATGTAGAGAGGCTCTGCCATCAGAGCCTGCAACTCACAGACTTTCCATGCGGATGTTATCACCATCAGGAATGCAGTTTTTTGACATGAGAGAGGAAAGGGACAAGATGCCAGAGACTTGAACGGAGGTCCCATCAGAGCTGCTAGGAACCCACAAAGGAAACAGACCCTGTACCGGCAGATGGAGACGAAGAATTCCTTTAAGAATCTTGCTACCATGGCACTGGAAAACACCGATTTTCCATGAATAGGCAGATGAAATGCTGAGATCACTGCCAGATGCACCTTCAATGAGCTAAATATAAGGCCCAATGACTGAAGATGCAGTAAGTACTTCAAGATGTCCTAGATACAAGCCAGTGTTGGCTGAACACTGCAGGCCAACGACTACATCGAAAATCGCTTCTATTTTGGCAAATAGGCCATTCTGGTAGAGGGCTTTCTACTACTGAGTAGGACTTGTTGAACAGCCACTGAACATTGCTCTTCTTCCTCACTCAACCACAGAGTAGCCACACAATGAGATGCAGAGCGCAGGATGCAAAGTGATTCTGTGTGAGCAGGTCGGGATGGAAAGGAAGGGATATGGGAGGCTGAATCGACAACGTGAGAAGATCAGAAAACCAACACTACCTCGGCTATGCCAGGGTACCGAGGTTGAGCTTGGCCCGATTCACTTTCCGCTTGAGGATGACCTGTGGAATGATCAGGATCAGAGGAAAAGTGTATAGAACAGCCAATGGCCAGCTGAGGTGGAGCGTATTGTTCAGAGAGCCTGGAGTGAGGCCCCCTTGAAACTAAAACAGGTGGGATTTCCTTTTATCCCTTGTAGTGAACGGGTTGGTCACCGAGATGCCCAAGCCGTGAATACGACTCGCAGTACACTGCGCTTCAGAGACTACTCCTGACTTGGGGAAACAATCCTGCTGAGATGGTCCATGAGATGATTCTGGACCCTGGGCAAGTGATTGGCTATCAGAGTGATGATCTCCTCAATGCGGTTCTGCCATAGCCTGATTGACTCTTGGCAGAGCACCCTGGAGTGTGCTCCCCTTTGCCTGTTCATATAATACAGTGCAGTGGTATTGTCAGTAAGCATGTGAACCACTGAGCCCCGGACAAAGTCTAGAAAAGTGTTAGAGGCATGATGGCCCAAAGATCCAGCACGTTGATATGCAGTGAAGCTTCCTGTTCTGACCGCAAATCATGAACTTTCAGTGGCCTCAGATGCACTACACAACCCATCAAGGAGGCATCAGTGACAACAGTCCTGGCTGGTAGGGGTCAGATGAAGGGAATGCCCTGTTACATTCCTCTGAACCATCCACCACTGTAAGGCGTCCAGGGTCAATGGAGGGAGAAGGACCAGCCTGGGATAGTAAACTATCCTGATCCACATTTGAAAAGGGCGAAGACGCAGCCTGGCAAATTGTACCACCTGCATGCATGTGGACATGTGGCGCAAGAGCCTCAGGCATATCCGAACTCTCGTGGACGGTTGAGACTGTAGACCGAGATAAAGGGGTGAATCGTCTGAAAATGGTCAGTCGGCAAAAACGCTCTCAGACTCAAAGAGGCCCCCAGTGAATTTGATTTTCTGAGCGGGGACCAACGTTGACTTCCCAGTGTTGAGGAGGATACCCAGATGGCCAAGTAATCACAGTGTAATGTGTACACATCAGAAAGAACTTCTTCTCTGGACCTGTCCCCATAGTAACCAGTTGTCCAGATATGGTAAGACATGGACATGAAGGTAATTCCCTTCTTCCTGAGGTATGCCATCACCACGACTGTACATTTGGTAAAAACCCAGGGGGCAGAAGACAGACTGCAAGGAAGGACTGTGTACTGAAAATGATGGGTCACCACGATGAGCTGGAGAAATCTTCTGTGGCTTGGAAGGATCAACACATTAAAATAGGCACCGGCCCCTCTTCCACAATCTGTAGCAAGGGGACATCAGGAGGCGGTGCCCATGGTCCTGGAGGTTCAGCCACTTGTCCAGAGAGAGAGGCCGTGGATGCCATAACCCTGGTGAAGTCCTGAACCAAGGGAGATCTTGGGATAGAAGGCAGAGGAGGTCCGCCACCACCTGACATGCCACCGGCATGGAAACAGTTAGTGCCAGCTTTGCACTTGTCAATACGGGACTCAACAGGTGCCCCAGGGCTGGAACCGGCATTGACAGGACGGGGTCTCTCATACCCCTACATGGTACTGGGGAGCAGTTGGAAGGACCTGCTCCACCTTGCATGCCAGCTATTGCCATACTTTTCCTGGAGGAGGAAGAAGAGTTTCCCCAAGACCGGGAGTGGTCTTGACTGGTTTTACGAGAACTTTTCCTCAGTGCACTCGATGGAGAGTGGCTTCTTCACCTCTTCAGAGAGGCGCCAATCCCCGAGCATGAGCCGGTACCACTCAAGAGGTTGAGGGCGACCTCCCATCTGACATAGGCCTTGGTGCTAAAACAGGCCTTGTGGCCTGCTTGAGAAGGTGCCGCTCTAGGTAAAAGTCTCTAGCCACCTGAGGTTTTTTCATTAAAGGTTTACAGACCAAACACTGCTCTTTGATGTGAGTCTCGCCTAAGCAGAGAAAGCTCCTTGTGTGAGGGTTGTGTGGTGGACTGCCTTCCCCTCTCAATGACAGATAGTGTTTGAACCCTACTGAAGCCATCACCAGACAAAACACTAAACTAAGCTAACTAACATACATTATAGGTACAAAGTAACTATATACAACTAGAACAACTAAATCAAAGGCTGAGGAATTATGAGATTAAGAACCACACCGAGCTCCAGTCATGGGTAGTAAGAAAGAACTGAAGAGAGGGGTTGAGGGAACACAGCCTCATATAGCCAGGAGAGGACGTGTGGCCATGAAGAGCAAGTGCCGCCTCCTATGGGTATAGTTAGGGAAAATCCCCCGACTCCAGTGTGCTGGGCACACATGCACCTAAGTGGAATACCTGGATGCATCTACTTGAAGAAGAACATCTTATTAGGAACAAACTCAAGATGCTATCACAAGGCAAGAAATGGTATCAAAATTAGGAGTTTTAGAAGTAGAAAGGTACAAAGTCTAGGTGGGATTGTCAGCTCTATTTTGGGTTTATTTGGTCTAGGAATGTCAGTGTGCAGCAGGGCTGATCTGGAACATATAAAAAAGCATATTGGGTATTTTAAGCATGAAAAAAATGGAGAAAAGGTTTTACGACCCATAATAAAACAGGCGTGAAAAGGTTAGCTCTATGAGAAAAATAGACTATTGATAATTTGCACAATATTGTGATATTGTTTAACTAAATACAAATACAATTAATAAATTAATTAATATAAATAAAAGGGTGAGTTAAAGAGATTATTTGTTCTGCCTATGAGAGCTATGTGTTATAAGTAGCATCCTAAGCAATATTAAATAACGTAAAAATACCCCAATGTTAAGGATAAACACCTCCTTAACTGATATTGTCCACAATGCAATTCTAAATCTGGTAAGGAAAGGAACTGTTGTGTCAAATCGTGTAAGAAAGCACCTTTTTGCACTATTAGAAACTTGGGGTCAGTGACACCACATCCAAATCCAGGCTCATGTTATTTTAAAAGGTTGTGCACAATATTGGCCTCCCTTACATATCCTTTACTATGTGTTTGTCCATATGAAACCTCGACACTGCAGTATTCAATACATTGGCAGCTTTTTGTTCCATAGCTTACCTCTAAGGCCTGGTCTATACACTGCCATGCTGGGTCAACAGGAGATTCGCTAGTTACATAATGTAACTAGCATGTCTCACGACGACGTACTTACGTCTACTCAGCGCGGCATCTTCACGACACTACGTCGACGGGAGAGCATCTCCCATCGGCACTTTCGGGGAGGTGGACTAATTCAGTTGACGGGCGAGCGCTCTCCCATCAACTTAGTGGGTCTACACAGACCCACTCAATTGATGCCTCTGCATCGACGCCTACCACCGCGGCAACATAGACATGTCCTTTGACACCACTTATAGGAACACCTGTTCTGCCACAGTTACTGGTATATCATACCAGCACACCATCATGGAGGCCACTGCACATGGTTTGTTCTGTTAAGGGATATTGATACACGTCTCAGTGTGATATCTTTGATATTGCCACTCCAGCGTGTAGTCGGACCGACCTAAACCAATTGAATGAGACTGGGAAGCTATTTGCTACAGTCTCGTGTTGGTGAAGTGGAGAGGGTGACCTCTAAACATGGATGGACAACACCGTGTGGTTACTAATCATGAACGTATCTATGGGAGCCAAACGTGATGACACTATTCCACATTTTGTTGTATCCTACAAAAACACACTGGGACTGGAAAAACTGTTATAACCCCACTCCAGTTTTTAATGATGTGTCTACAATTGACAGTAAGCCTGACTGCCAGGATGAAATTGAGGCGATAGTGCCCATTTTTGATGTATATATTACCTCACTAACCTTGAATATGAAGATTTTGTTGAATCAGAAAGATATCCATGTTATGCAAATTAGCAACAGCAAGGAAAATGCAAAGAAATCTCAATCAGTTATTTCATGATGGGGATCTCAATGTTTTATTGTCACATACTTAAATAGAAGTAACCTTCAAGAGTTTGATTGTGCTACAAATAATTATAATTGTCATTATGTTAATTTTATTTTGCCACTTACGATGCATGGTTGAAGAGCAAAAATTTTAAACCAACGTTTACTTGCTAATCCTTTCGTATCTCCGAGGAAGTAAGTTAGTGTTATTGAATATCTTACTTGCAATTTTTTGCTTAACTGTCACCATAAAAAAATGTACAGTGACTAGGCAGGGCCTGTCGACCTATGACCCAGACTTTTGTAAGGCCTTTAGCTCACGCATAAACCAGACTCCCATAATCCTCTTTGGTCATGCTAAGAAAGGAAAATAAAAGCTTGCTGAACTTGTTAAGAAAAATGAAGTGACCTTTTCCTGCCCCTCTGGCTGAGCAAGCAGTGTCTTGAACAGCAACAGACAGGAATATATATAAATATAATGTACCTCCAAAAAAATAATGAGTGAGCAAGCAGATGCCCAATTATGTGCATGAAAATTTATAAAAAATACCAGACATATGTAGCTTTATCTACGATATGGAAAGAGGAAATAATGGAATTGTAAACAACCTCACCATAAGGATTAGCAAGGGATAAGCAATTATCAGAACCAAGACAAGACTGGGATCAGCTTGTTGTCACTGCAGGGTCAGTGCTACAGTTTGTGGGAACTATGATTGACACCTATTTCTGTCATGCGCTGTTTTGATAGCTAACCTTTTAACACATTCAATCACTCTGACTTATCCCAAGTCTTTTAAATCCCTTAATAAATTCAAACCGTATTAACTATCAGCTATTGAGTAATTATTGACTGTTGGTTATTGGAAACTCTCATCGTCAATATATCACGTGTATATATCTGGGCTAGATCTGCAGCTGGAGTAAGTTCACCAGAGCATCGTTGACATCACAGGAGCTACTGTGATTCACACTAGCTGAGGAGCTGGCCACATCTTCTATTTCACTCAAAACATCATGGGTTATGTGACCTTGACAAACTGCGGAGTTTTCTGTGATAACAATTAGACTCCTGCATGGGAATGAAGTAGGACTAGAAGGCTGCAGA
Organism: Emydura macquarii macquarii; assembly: GCF_026122565.2. NCBI lineage: Eukaryota > Metazoa > Chordata > Testudines > Chelidae > Emydura > Emydura macquarii. Next base: position 3,654,512 of record NW_027133607.1, on the reverse strand, counting down.
AGACTTTTCTGACCCGAATCTCTCTGCTGCATGGATTTGGGCTGTGAGGACCACGACGTGTCACATCACATCAACTGATATCTCCCTTCCTGATCATTTCCCTGCCAAATCCACAAAAGACCATTTCTTTAAGGGAACAAAGCTCTTTGCACGGCTGCGAATGGACGTTTCAAACCCAAGTGCTTACACAGAAATCACGAAGCCATGGATCTTCCCCTTAGACACTCAGGGCCTGACTCACCACTACGCTGCCCCTTCTGAGGTCATTCACCCCTGCGAGTGTAACACATTACTGTTCTAATCTGGTGCTTCCACTCTGCCCTTGTGTAAACGACTACCCAAAGTGCAGAGCAATGGTATATTAGGGACTTGATCATAATTGTCTCCTTCTATGGGGCCAGATCCTCAGCTGGTGTAAATAACTTTAAAACTGGTGTATTGAAGTCCATGCAGCTATGCCATTTCAGACCAGCTGATGACCTGGCTTCTTTCAACTACCCACTATGTGTTGAAAAACAAAACTGTTCCACTGATGGAGGAGGAAGAAGCACTAGCGTAAGTGTAGGCTTGGTGCAACTCACATTTCTCTCCCACTTACAAAAACTGAAGGGGTTGCACTTTTCCTTTTGTCCTGTGCTCTCTTTCAGAAGATCAGCGGAAAGCTAGATCCGCCATTAGCAAAATGCTCAGGCCTCGCTTTCAAATTTGGCAACCATCAGCCTTTTGCTTTGCCAAGACCTTATCCTGCTTCGTGTTAGGACACGTTTCAGTTCCCATGTTTCAAATCAAACTATCTCATGAGGAAAGGCCGCTTGATCTTGATGCATTTTGTAGCGTTGTCTCCTGTACTGGGAGGCAACAGGCTGTAGCATTTCAAACAGCTAGAGATATTTTTTAAAGACAGGGCAAAGAGTCCCTTGTAGATACCAAAGCCGAAATTTTCAGCACTGGTCTGTGATTTTCGGTGTCTCCGATTTTAGTGCCCAACTTGAGACACCTTGGAACTGATTTTCCTAATTATCCTAATTAATTATCCTAATTATCCTAATTAGGATTTTCCTAATTATCCAATTAAGCTGAAGTATTGTCTCAATGTTTCCTTGTGGTCCTCTCTCTGTCTGTAATCTACCTGTTGTCTCTTGTTTCATATCTAGATTGTGAGCTCTTTGGGAAAGGGATCATTTTTGTTCTGTTTGTACAGCACCTAGCACAATGGGTCCTGGCCCGTGCTGCTCATGGTTCTGTATCATGGACACTGTTACTTGTGTCTGTCCCATGCTTGAATTCAACTGAGGTGCCGGTTTTGAAATTCTGGTCCTTATTCCCCACCATCCCTGTTTTCACATCATGACATGACATCCAGTCTCACGTTAACTGTACCTCTTTAAGAACTAGCACGCACTTGCCAGGCCCAACAGACTGAGGTAGCTCTGCTATTCTCCCTTTGTTTAAATATGGACCTGAGAAGCAGCGATGATTGATGAAGAGCTGGGGGCAGCAGTAACGCCCATTGATGGTACCTGCAAGAAGAAAACAACATTGCCAAGTCTGCAATTCTTTCATGCAGCAAACCCAAGAGTCCCTCTTCTTCCTGCAAGATGCTTGCAAAAACATCCAGAGATCTTCCCTGAGAGGGAAGGAGTAGAAGCTCCTGGCAGTAGGATGGGGTCCCTGGTGAGCACAGCTCAGTGTCTAGAAAGACCTCATTCATGACATCATTGATATTGGCTCGCAACACCAGAATGTCTCATAACTCTTAACCCTCCTCTGAGGTAGGCAGTATTATTATTCCCATTTTACAGATGGGAAACTGAGGCAAAGAGTGGATAAGTGACTTGTCCAAGGTCAAACAGGAAGTCTCTGCCTGAGCAAGGAATTGAACTCAGGTCCTGAGACTCCTGAGCTGGCACTCTAACCACTGGGCATGCCTTCCTCTGCTAGCCTTTAGGAAGGCTTGCCTACCAGACCACAAAACAGAACACGCGCTTGTGCCTCCACCCCAGCTTCTACACACAAAGTGGTATAGGCACCTGGATTCAAGGCCTGGATGATGCTGGCCAACAACCACGTGGGTGAACTGTGGGCCTGAACAAGAACAGAGTACTGGAGAGTTTAAGTGTCTCATAGCTTTTTGGCTGGGAAGGAATAGCTGCTCAGCTCTGTGGGGCATGGGGCAGCCCTCATCATGTTAATTTGAGTCATAGCCCATCTCTTCAGTAAATCAAATCCCAGATTTCCATATCGCTTTCCTGGTCTTTTTTTTACCATTCTTGGTGTCTTCCCCTAGCCCTCACTCAAGGAATGGGGCCTACTGTGGTCTGACTACAAGGCTAGGAGGGAAGACTTTGAGCTGTAAGTGAGTCTCTGACAACTGCCTGTGGTCTATGGAATTTGCCTCTGTTTCCCCACCTGTAAAGGGGGAATAGGAGTATTTCATTCCCTACTGTACCACTGGCACAGGGATGGAGTGAGGGCTAGTTAGTTCATGATTCTAAGTATTATTATTACTATGATCTTCTCAAGCACCAGTCACAGAAAGAAAAGTGATGAACTCACTGACATCTAGACTTGAAAGAAACCAAGACAAAAAGTGAATTTAAAAACATGGCTTTCAGACAAAGGGATCATCCCAATTTAGATTCCTATGTAAAGAACTATCTAAATATTATGCACTAAAATACCCTACCTGCATTAAAGGGGAAAACAGAAATCACTTTGGGTTGGAATAATGGTTGGTTGATGTGCCGTACAGATAGGCATGCAGAGAGATACAAAGGCAAATTTAGCTCTGGTGTAAACAAGCGCAGTACCACTGATGCCAATAGAAAACAGCTGTGTCTATTTACACTGGGGCTTTATTTGACCCAACACCATGACACTGTCTGGAGCGGAGCAATTCAAGGATCAACTCTCAAACTTCTGAAACCCACAGGCAAACCCAGGTCACTTGAGACAGAGAGAGAGAGAGTGAAAGAGACAGACAGACGGACACACACGTGCACACAGATCCTCAGCTGATGTAAATCAGTATAATTCTATTGACTTCAGCAGCGCTATGTGGGCATACACTAGCTGAGGATCTGGCCCTGGGAATGTCTGTAGCACTCTGTACAACACACTCACGCCTCACCTGTGAAGTCTGAAATAATAAAGGACCTTTGAGTAGACTCACCTGTTGTGTCTGGCTGAGGAACTGGGCAAAGTTCATGAGGTATTTTCGCAACAGGCACTGTGGATGGCAACCTGTTGAACGACAATACGACGCACTTAATACCAAGAGCCTGGGTGACAGATCGGAACCTGAGCAACTTAGGTTTTGCACCTGACTCACCAAAGTCTGGTCATCACTTAGTGCCCTTATATCTGCATGGAGACTATAATCCTGTCATTTTGAAACCAACTGAAATCAATGGGAGTTAGATATCTAAACACCTTTGAGGATCTGGGCCTTTAAACACAACACTATTCCAACTAGAATGACGTCATGCTATTTCTTATGGTTACAGAGCCATGCACTGAAATTCATCCCCGGCTGCAAAATTGTGCTCCAGAATCTGAACTTTAATTAAAAAAAAAAAAGTTTCTAGCTTATGCATGAAAAGATAACCGTAAAAACATGAACCAAGTGTAAACTGATACAACATTGCCTGCCCGAATCTGCAGGCAGCCTGAAACAGCTTGTAGAGGTATGAGCTGCACTGATCCCAGTCAAGGCTCTGTGGACAGCATGATTTTGTGGATTCTGGAACTTTTTCCAAGTTGCTCTGGAATTCAGTCTTTCTGCCATGGAATTCACAGAGTCAAATTATAGTGCCGACCCTACAGAGAGGTAACATTCTGACAGATCCTGTTTAGGATAATGACTATTTTCTTTTTGAAAGGAACCCCTGCAAAATGATTACATTGCAGGATTGACACTAGTTAGAATTGTGATGTAGCTGTTATGCACCATTCCCCATAGAGAAACGTATTCATCTACATATTGAAACTGCTTTTTAAACAGAAACCTACTGCTTTTCTGGTTGCACAACTGCAATCTTCCTCTTCTTTCGTACTGCAAAATGAGAGAGGAAGAGAGAGAGATATTGTCTGTTGTAAAAATAGCTGGAATATAAAATAACATTTAACGCAATGAAAGGCTATTCCACGCTCAGTCCCACGTTTTGAATTTTTTTTAAATGAGCTACCACGCCATTAAAACACTTGCGTTTTAAAGAGGCTGTCGTACATTTAATCTCGCTACTGCACTGCTGATATTGATTTTACGGGATCTGTACTTAACAAGTATTAAAATAAAATAATGCCAATATTTTCCATGCAGAAACACATGGGTAAGATTGCATTTTGCAAACATGCCTGCTCCGATATCATCACACCCCATCCGTAAATTGTAACAAGGCTGCTCAATGTTGCCATAGAGGTGTTCTTCCAAATTAGGTCTGGCTGCCTGATTTTTAACTCAGATATATTTAACTCTTCAAAAGGGCTGACGCTTTTTTTTTTTTAATTTGCCTTTCAAATGTTAATGAATACAAACAGACCGATGATCATTATTTCAGCTGGAGATGGGAGATTTGTGTTCGTTGCCCTCCACAAGCGGCTTGATGACACCAGCTCTTGGGATCTCAGTCTGGGGTCCTGACCAGGCTCCAGGGGAGAGCAGGATCATGACCACCTTCCCTTTCTGTATTGCAAACTGTTCTTAACTCCTCCCCCCTCCTCCCCCATGGGATGCCTGTTTTCACTTTCCCTTTTTTCTCCCCTACCCCCAGGATTGCCACATTCCACCACTGATCATGTCTGTATTCACCATGTCATCAGGAAGAGCAGGTAAGGGCGATCCGAATAGCTGCCCTCACCTCCTCCACTCGCAGGGCAGTGGTGGGACTGCTCCTAAAAGAAGTGGTGAAAGCTTCCCCTGCCCTAGCTGCTCCTCTGCCCAGGCCTTGCATGATCCCCACCTTCTCCCCAACCCCTTCCACTCTCCAGGTCACCCACAAGGAAAGGGCGCAGCTTGGAGTCTCATTTGGGGGTCTGCTTTTATGGCTCTGGCTGGGTCCCCATTCACCTGAAGGGCTGCAGGGGAGGCGTATGCAGCCCTGGATGGAATCTACCTTGGCTCTGGGGAAGCTCAGATCCAGATCTTAGCTTTGTGCCTGGTCTCTCTCTTTTGAAAGGGCTGGGCCCAAATCCCGGAATCAAACTCCTCCCGACTTTCGGAAGGCTCCCAGCCCATGGGTCCATCCTTGTGGTTCCGGTCCATTTCTTAATGAGACTCAGGAATTTTGGACCTCTTCCTGCACAAGGATCTGTGCAACAGGAAAGCTTGCAGGATCAGGGCCTTTGGACATAAATGGCATCTCCCCTCTCCAGTGTAAGGAAATAGCTGGTCCTAGAACGTCTCCAGGACAAATAAGTTTTTTAAATACACGGATACTTTAGATCAACAATACAGAGGGATGGCTTAGGGCCTGATCCTGCCTCCATTTACAGGCCAGATTTGGATACCCTCTGCTCATTTGAAGGTAGCTTCCTTTGCTTTGATAACAATGGGATTATTCATGGAGTGAGGCATTACCCAGTGTGAGTAAGGCTATCAGAATCGGGCCCAAATCAGTTCTAATTTGAATGTATCCGGGGCAAACGGACAGTAATTCTGCTGACATCAATGGAATGACACTAGCCTCTAAGCGTAGTCTTTAGGTGGGTCTACACTGCAGCCAGAGGTGTCAATGGCAGCTCGTGTAACCCCCCCCCCCTGCTGTCTAGACCCTAGCTAGCCTGAGAAAAACAGAAGTGAGGCAGGCACGGTGCGGGCTTTAACGTTCAGCAGCTAGCACGGGGACAGCTACAGCTGCCATCCACACCTGCGGCGGCCGTGTGAACAGACCCTCAGTGTGGGAAAAAGGTGTGAGACCGACAGCTCGGGTGAGTGACACCCTGTTTTATTTACCACCTGGGTGCAGCACGGACGGTGGCAGAACTGGCTTCCCAGGATGCCCCACACACATTCCTCAGGCCTGCCCTAGAAAGAAAAAAGCTCTGCGGTGCATGTTCCTAAGTGTCTAAGCGAGTTCGGAGCACAAATTCCATCAAAAGTCAACAGGTCTTGTGCTTCTAACTTACTTAGGTGCTTTGGAAAAAGCCTAGCTACATACCATTACCCATTCCTTGTGCTGTCCAATTCCTGTCCCCTCTGCTATTATGTCTCTCACTTACGGTATGTCTAGACTGCAGCTTGTGTTGACATGCTCTGGCCAGAGCAGTGAAGCCACGGCAGCGTGGGGTTCAATGCAGGCTATATAAACCTGACCAGAATCCAGAACAATTACTCACACACGTCCTCATGGCTTCACTGCTCCCGGACCTGAGCCAGCTGGATCAAAGCTAGCTCCGGTACGTCTACACGGGCTGCAATAGTGACCTATGACTGCGATGCAGACATACCCTTAAAGTCTTTGTCACCTATATTCTCCTTTGGGTCTTGGTAGGCTGAGAAATTAATTTCAGTATGATAAAACACAGATATCATTGTTACAGCCACGTTAGAAACACCCAGGGCCACATTCTCACACTCATACAAACGGTGCCATTCTTAAAGGAATTCCTTGGGTGAACAGGTACTAACGACTGAGTCCAAGGGTCCTGCCACTTAGGCGGGTTGGCAGACAGGAGGAGCTGACCAGATACATCAGGCACACTAAGAAATCTGTGTGTATGCAGTCTATTCAGCTTGTGGTTTTGTGTACTTACAAACTGCTTTGTGTGGTGGTGTGAGGTTGTAAGCATTTGCTTCACACCAGCCGACTGGGAAAATCTCCATCGACTCTACATCAACTATATACTCCGGAGCAGGCATCTGTAAACCTATAAACACAAATTTATAATGCAATTTAAACACCGGATGACTGAGCTCGGAGCAGTTCCAGCATTCATCACAAGGAAAGAAAAGGATGGAGCACGTAAAAATAAATCTGCTTCCCTGCATCGAGATCAGGCATCATTTCATCGTCAAATTCATACAGGTAGCAATGACAAGGCTGTTGCATTTAAAGCGCAGTGTGATTCCACAGAAAAACAGCATGAAGGGAACATTAAAGAGGTATCTTTAAGCAACTGAAAGTCAGCAAAAAGTCAAGGTTAAGGCTGTGTGAGCCCTTCCCCATCCTGACACTACAGGGCGCCATGAAGTAAGCAAGTGACTGATTTTGAGGACACAAGGACTCATTATGATTATCAAGAGACCCCATGAAATCCACTTCGCTATTGCTGTCAGTTTTACGTAGAAGGTGCTCAGATAGTACGATGATGGGAAGCAGCATAAGACTCGTAGACAGATTGATCTCGTCCAACCTCCTGCAGAGCACAGACCGCAGAACCTCCACCCTACAATTTCGGCATCAAGTCCGTAACTTCTATTTCAGCTGCAGCACCTCTCATGGAAAGACATTCAGTCTTGATTTAAAGCTTCCCATTCTGGGTCTGAGCCAAAGCCCATGGAAAGATCCCCATTGACTTTAAGATCTTCTGGAGCAAACCCAGTGTCATCAGCCAGGAGCCTGTTTTAATTACTCCAACCTCGTTCCATCTGTGCTGGTGCAGTTTGAGCAGGAAGTTCATCTGCTAAGGCCTATGTGTCCAGCATGAGACATCTCTCCTAATGAAGATCAGTAGACAAGGAGCTTGGTCTCCTGTATCCTTGCCTCCTGCTTCCTGCAGCACTATTTGAATGTAGGGAACTTTCCACCAATGTTCACACCAAGAGCCAGGGGCATAATCGAAACAGTAACTGAACTTTGTGAGGGCAACCCAGGTTAGATTGAGCGACGGTCCTTCAGTGAGTAGGTGTCTCCAACAATGCACTCTCTAGCTATACCTGAGAGCGTGAGGTCTAGCGAATGCAGAGACGCAAAATATGCCCGGGCGCTCAGAATGCTGGAAGAAATGGCAAAGAAAATGACACTGCGTGTCTATATGGCCCTCAACAGAGTAGTATCTGAGAATCTTGAAATCATTAATGCATCTTATCTTCACCACACACTTTGAGGTATCACCCTCGTTTTACAGGTGGGGAGCTGAGCCACAGGGCAGATTGCGAGACTGGCCCCCGGATACAAAGGAGGTCTGTGGCTGAGGCAAGAATCGAACACAAGTCCCCCGAGTTCTCCAAGATCATCCTTCCTCTGACTTGCTTTGGAGGAACCTCACCAAACAGGCCGCCAATGAGGAACTGCCTGTTTTAAAGCAGGTAGAATTTTAACTCCTTACATTGCAAAACATCTCATCCCAATTTCCATGTTAGACTCCAACTAAAGAACTGGTCCAATGCCCATTAAGTCAATGGAGAGATTCCCATTGAAATCAAGAGGCGTTGGATGAGGCCAGATGCAGGAAAGCAACTGGACTCCAGCACCAGTGTGATGGCCAGGACGTGGGCAGTCAGACCGATCAGAGCAGGTATCGAGCTGAGTCAGGTACCTGGAGGTCAGTGTCTGAAGCAGGCCCATTGGCAGACTGAGATTCGGGCACCAGGATGCAGGCAGGGTCAGGTTACCAGAAGATCATAGAATCATAGATCTAGGATTCTGTGATTCCGAGATCAGGGTCAGGAGCCAGGTTACACACAGCAATTAAATAGCAAAGCTGAGGACAAATCAGGGTCAGAAGCCAGAGACTAGGTCTGTCACGAGCAGGGTCTGGAGCAGAGACAGAGAGGCAGTCTCTATTGCTGCTCAGCTTCCCTTCATGGTGTCCTGTTTAAGTGCTGATACTGGCCAATCAGTGGGCTGCAGGAGGCCGCCACTCAGGCTCTGCTGGGCGGTACTTCCTGTCAAGCCCAGCTTCACAGGGTCCTCCCATGGGAGCCTACCATAAGCCTCCTGTGATGATGCAAAGATGTCTACAACCAGACTCTCCTTCCCCTCCCTCCCCCCATGAGCCCATTTCAGCACTGCAGGTTCTAACACAGTGACTGTTGTGACCCAGGACATCCTTTGTTTTCATTACGGCGACAGGTCTATGTTGTTGTTCTGATCCAATGTTCTTTTCTTTTTTTCTGCTTACAATAACTGGTGCAACATTAAAGTTTGATCTTAAAAAGTTTACAACTGTAGCCACTCCGAGTGGCAAGGATGCATCATGTTTATTCTCTCAACCTGCAACTCGGAGGCAACAAAGATATATACATCCAACCATGCTTCTCTGGCACTGCTTTTGACATAAGCCTTTGATAACCCCACCTGTCACTTGCTGCATCTTATTGCTGCACTTAGCTTCAGCCGTATAAAAAACTGGAAACAGCTTGTTTGTAATTTCTGTTTGCTTGATTTATGCGTTTTATATCCCTGTCTTCACGGCCCAAGAAATGGCCACAAGAATCGAGAGATTAGGAATAAAAGCAGAAGGCAAGAAGAACAAAAATTTCCATCTCCCATTAAATATATTACATTATTGTGCAACTTCACCAGCAACTCTTGAAAACATGAATAGAAATCATCCCTGAAAAATTACTAGTGTAGGATTTTTACTTTGCCAAATTCCCAGTGTAGCCTTACATATTATGCAGAGAGTATACATTATTACTTATATAAATGCAAACCAGAAAGCTTCAGCTTTAAAACCTAAAATGAACTAGTAAAAATTTACAATGCAGATCCTGAGTAATAAAGGAGCAGAAAGCGATGGAGTCTCCTATCAGCCCTATGAATCTTTCCTGCTTTGGGTGAGCTACGCTGCCACTCATTAAATGCTCCCCGTGCAGTTTACAGAGTTTTGCTACTGCCTGAAACATGATTTATTCAGCAATGGTCCCTCGTGTCTAGCTCGACGTGGTTTAACTACTGCAGCCTGATGTCAAACTGCAAAACTAGAACAGCACTTATGACGGTTTGAGATAGTGGCCATGATGAATGCAGGGATCACAGTGCTTAGCAAAACGGAGCTACCAGAAAACAAAGAATAACTTCAGAATAATAGAGAGTTCCTGGAGTCCTGTGATGGGGTGTACATGAGAACTCCACTCTATGGCAGCTACAGAGGGGTTAACGGACAGAACTGGCTAGCAAACAGCTGGGATTAAAGGGAAGCTGCCAGAGAGGCTGGGGTCTTGCTCCAGCAGGTTCTTTCCCTCTTACCCTATCAAGGTGTGGAGGAGAAGGCCAGACTCCTGGAGGCCCATGTTGTCAGACCTTTGAGAGGTTGCTGTAGAGGGTCAGTGAGTAGCCAGCAGACACCCAGAGAGCTGGTAGACGGGGCTCTTAAAGGGCCACAGTATAACAATAACCCCTTAAGATAAGGTGTGAAGGAATGGATCCCTAAACCAGTCCACACTGCAAATCACATTTTCTTTATAACAGCTCTACAGGTGGGCTTCCCACAAGCACTCGGACGTGGCCTAACTCTGCTCTTATTTGAAGTCCATGGACGTTTTACCATTGACAACAATGGGAGCACAGTTACCTGGATTTTTTTTTATTATTATTCATTAACATTTTTCAATGTTTCTTAAACCAAACCAAACAAATTCTAGGTGTCGACATATAAAACAAGCCCAACAATACTATGCATCTGAAAAGTCCAGTGTGCACAATGTTTGGATTGAGCTGCAATATTCCCAGCACATGGAATCTTTTTTTAATGGCACACATCAAAACGAAAAAGTAAGGAAATCAAAGTCAAGAGGGAAAAGGGTGAGGGTAAGGGCGTGAAGTATGGAGAAAGTAGTTAAGAACATCGAGGTTAACGGTAATTGGGATAAAATACAACATGGCTTTACAAAAGGTAGATCGTGCCAGACCAACCCCATCTCCTTCTTTGAGAAGACAACAGACTTTTTAGACAAAGGGAATGCAGTGGATCTAATTTACCTAGATTTCAGTAAGGCATTTGATACGGTTCCACATGGGGAATTATTAGTTACATTGGAAAAGACGGGGATTAATACGAAAATTGAAAGGTGGATAAGGAATTGGTTAAAGAGGAGACTACAACGGGTCATACTGAAAGGTGAACTGTCAGGCTGGAGGGAGGTGACTAGTGGAGTTCCTCAGGGACTGGTCTTGGGACCAATCTCATTTAATCTTTTTATTACTGACCTTGGCACAGAAAGTGGGAATGTGCTAATAAAGTTTGCAGATGACACAAAGTTGGGAGGTATTGCTAATACAGAGAAGGATCGGGATATCATACAGCAAGATCTGGATGACCTTGTAAACTGGAGTAAGAGAAATAGGATGAAATTTAATAGTGGAACGTGCAAGATCATGCATTTAGGGACTAATAACAAGAATTTCTGCTATAAACTGGGGATGCATCAGTTGGAAGTGACAGAGGAGAAGAAGGACCTGGGCGTATTGGTTGATTACAGGATGATTATGAGCCACCAGTGTAATGTGGCCGTGAAAAAAGCTAATGTGGTCCTTGGATGCATCAGACAAGGTATTTCCAGTAAAGACAGGGAGGTGTTAGTACCTTTATACAAGGCGCTGGTGAACCTCATCTGTGCAGTTCTGGTCCCCTATGTTTAAGAAAGATGAATTCAAACTGGAACAGGTGCAGAGAAGGGCTACTAGGATGATCTGAGGAATGGAAAACCTGCCTTATGAGAGGCTCAAAGAACTTGGCTTGTTTAGCCTAACCAAAAGAAGGCTGAGGAGAGATACGATTGCTCTCTACAAATACACCAGAGGGATAAATACTAGGGAGGGAGCGGAATTATTTAAGTGTGGACACAAGTACTAATGGATAGAGGAATTATTTAAATGTGGACACAAGTACTAATGGATATAAATTGGCCATCAAGAAGTTTAGCCTTGAAATTAGATGCAGGTTTCTAACCATCAGAGGAGCAGCATAGGGCACGACTCATTTGCTGGTGGATTCTCTGTACCTTAAAGTCTTTAAACCACGATTTGAGGACTTTAATAACTTAGTTATAGGTCAGATATCTATTACAGGAGTGGATGGGTGAGGTTCTGTGGCCTGCATTGTGCAGGAGGTCAGAATAGATTATCACATTGGTCCCTTCTGACTTAGAGTCTATGAGTCTATTTATCTCCTGCCTTTGCTGCAAGCCTCCTGCAGGGATCTGTAGTCAACCAGTTGTACGAACTGTTATTTATTGACTACAATGGCAGCAGAGTCAGACCAACACTGAGCAATTCTGAAAATCCTATGCTACAACTTCAAAAAAATCCCAAACCCTATAAAATCTGGAGATGAGGGGATGCGGTCGTTTACTAACATAGAAATGGCCAGACTGGATGATATCAATGGTCCATCCCAATATCCAGTCTCTGACAGTGCTCAGTAACAGATGATTCAGAAGAAGGTGCAAGGAACCCTACTGTATGCAGATATGGGATAGTCCGCCCTTGTCATGACCCGGCAGGTCTCCCACCTGGGTATGCGGGGTTCCCAGTCAGCTGACATCCCCCCATTGCTCTCGCCCAGCATCTCACTACCAGCTGACCCACCAGGGGGACAGACGATGGACCCTGAAGCTACAGCAGGGAGCCCTCCCTTGGGAACTGATTGGAGGAACCCTGGCACCTCTGATTGGTCAGGGCATCCTACTGAAACCCAAAAAGAGGCACGAGCCTGCACAATGGAGCACTACTTCACTGATGATTGGACTCCTTGCCCAGCACTACAGACCCTGACCTGCCTGATCCCCGATACCCTGACCTTGGCCTGGCTTCTGAGAACCCAAATAGTGCCTGACCCCCGCCGGGTTAATTTGACTGGTTCTTCCCCTGACTCCTGGTCCCCTGAACACTGCTCTCCTGAACCAGGTCGCTAACCACTAGACCTGGCCGCCCACCTCCCGCCCTGACAACCCCCACCAAAGCCTTAGCCCAATTCCTAAACCTTACAGATTTAGCTGAAGCCCTGAAGTGTGAAGTGTTTCATCCCTTCCAAAACTTTCTTTACATTAGCTATTCTAATGACATGTAAATTACTGTAAAGTAATTGTCACCGGACCAGACTGTGATACCTCTGTTTGCAACAAGTAGTACTTCAACAGGACACTCCAGGGTGAAAGGAGCTTTTTGTGGGGCTTATCACAATCTTGCTCATAATTAGAGCTGGTTGGGAATTTTTGATTAAACCTTTCTTTTTTTTAACCCAAAAAATGAGGAGTTATAGAAACCGAAACTGTTCGCAAAACAGGATTGACAAAACGCCTGACTCAAAAACTCTTTGTGTAACTAAAGTTTTGAGGTTGTTGAACTGAAAAACTGCAGGTCTTTGAACTGAGATGACTCCCTGTTTCAAAATTCTAGTAAATTTACACTAAAAAGTTAAAAAAAAGAAAAAGAAAAGAAAAAAGTTTAAAATATAAATTAAACGTTTTTAAACGATCAAAACAAAATGTTTTGATTGACCCAAACTGAAATTTTGGGGGAATTTTTTGGGTGAATGTTTTGGAGATTTGAACTTTTCAACCCAATGTGGGTTGGGAAAACTTTTGAAATGTCAAAAATTCTCAGGGGACAGGAAACTGGGTCTCACCCTCCCCCACTCACAAAGACTCCCCCGCTGCAATTTCACTCTCTACTGCCCTTTACCACCTCACCTGACTTCACAGACAACCCAACCTTACTGCTTCCCTCCAGTTCCAGAATAGAATTATACTAATGGAGGGATACTATGGAGGGATTTTATACATCATCTATTAGGGCCTGATTCACCACTGCACTACTTCAGTTTTACACCTCTGGGTCAGAGCTCAATGAGTTTTTTCATAGAGTATGTCTACACTAGAGCTGGAGGTGTAATTCCCAGCTTGAGGAGACGTACCTGTGCTAGCCCAGATCAGGCCAGTGTGCTAGAAAGAGAGTGTAGCCGTGGTGATGGGAAGGCCTAGCCACCCCCGAGTGCACTGGAGATGCTAGGCACGCATTCAGGGTGGCTTGCCTCTCCCAACATTTGCACTGCTGAGGTTATGCTGCTATTTTTAGCGCGCTAGTTCAGTTAGAGCTAGAATGGGTATGTCTCCTCCGGCTGACCTCTACACCTCCAGCTCTAGTGTAGACATGTCCACAGTGGGCAGGGCTGGTGGAGAATATTTTAATGAATACAACTAGAACATCTGATATGTTGGGTGTTACGAAATACTTTGATTATGTGCTTTTGTCATCTTATATGTTTAGGTTTTAAGCCAAGTCTTAACTATTAAAGGCCAGGATGAAACCACGTGTAGGGCAGATGATCCCATATCTGCCTTCTGCAGGGTTCTCCTACCTTCTTCTGAAGTATCTGGTACTGACCACCGTTGGAGACAGGATAGTGGACCAGTTTTAGATCAGGCCCTAGTGTGCAGACAATTTTCAGATAACAAAGGAGGATGCAAGGAAAACTGATTTCCGATTTGGAGAAGCAGCTACAAATTCAGTCCAAAACGTTGCACCTCGAGTTGTATAACTTGAAACAAAGCATATGTTAGACTTTTTCACTGTACTTTGGCTTTAATATGAATCTATGCTATTTTTATTGATATTACTGCAGCCCCTCAAGGCCCCAGCTGAGACTAGAACCCTGCTGTGCTAGGCGCTGCACATAAACATAGGTTATAGCTATGCCAAGTTTTTAACCACAAAGTCGGAACAAAGGCTTGTGTAGTGTCCAGATTAGCACATATAATCTCTTAGCTAACTTGAGTTCAAAGGTAAATCAATTAGACTTAAAAAATTCCAACACGACAAAGCCACCGTGAGAGACAATCCCTGCACCAGAGCTTATAGGGGAAAAGGAAGGAAGCACAGGTGAAGCGACTTGCACAAGATGACACAGCAAGCCAGTGGCACATCTGGGTCCAAAACCTAGATCTCCCGAGTCCCCATCTAGTGCCCTATCCACTGCATCCCCTTGCCTCTCAGCACTGTTATACAGCTTCTCAGCGTGCCAGCTTGAGCTATGACTTCAACTCTGAGAAGCTAAGCAGCATTTGGCATGAAGCAGGAATGTAGCAAGGAGGACAGGGTACGCTCTGCCTATTTTACTGCCAGCTAAAACCTCCCTGCTAAGGTTCTGGGCAATGGGAATTTCTATTCAGATAGCAACTGAGTTATAAAATGTTGAAAAGGGGATCGCTACGGGAGACATTGATCTAGCCTTGACGAGAGCGTGACATTATGATGCTAGTTTCTCAGGCTAAACTCCACACAGCATCTGCTTTCGGTGTCTTCTTTACAGCAAGCTGTCAGGGCAACAATAGAGGCACTTTGGGATACATGTCAGTGTTTTCATCAGCTTTCAGGGACCTCACTGAGAGATGTTTCCATTAGTGCACTTCTCACCACACATCACGAGATGTTATGACACTTTATCAGTTTAGTATGAGCGATACCATATGAAACTAAGAGGCAGGTAATCTGCAGTGACAGAGACAAACAGCCGGGAAAGGGTTATGGGCCACCAGTGGGTCACGTCACCCAGGAGGGCATCTAAAAGAAGGATGTACCCTCTGTCTGGAGGCTGCAAACTCCACAGGCTTTTCCCTTGCTTCCAGAAAGAAAACACACCCTTCCCTTAAATCCCCTGCTGGGTCATGTGACAGGCAGCTAGCCCTTCACCCTTTTCTGGTTGTTTTATCCTGTCACACCCACACAAACCAAATGGTTAGTATGAATCCATGGGATCCAGAAAGAGCCCAGTTTCATAGAGCTCTAGCACAAACACAAACTCGGCCTTTACTGTACTGGTGCCTGTGTGATACTGTAATCCATCTTTGAGAAATAACCCACTAACCAGGACATTGATCCACCAGTGCATGTAAGGCTTTGAGGGTGATGGGCAGATCCTTTCATCCTTCTCTCTTCCTACTTCCCCACCAGCTGAGCTCCTAGGCTCTGCAACAGAGAAGCAGCTGTGGGTGTTCCTGATCTCTGCAAGAGAAAGCTTCATCCACTGCTCCTGATCTCTTCAAGATAGACACTCCCCACCCCTCT
Source organism: Emydura macquarii macquarii (assembly GCF_026122565.2). Lineage (NCBI taxonomy): Eukaryota > Metazoa > Chordata > Testudines > Chelidae > Emydura > Emydura macquarii. The sequence goes on along the minus strand of NW_027133607.1, from coordinate 3,638,562 downwards.
GCCTGAACCCAGCCAGAGATTGACTCCATTTCTCCCCATCCCTAGCTTTTACTTGGAGGGGAGGCGCTCAGGACGCCATGACACTGAGCTCCAGTGATGCACCATTCACCATCCTTGGTTTTCAACTTGCAGAGTCCAAGTAAGCCTGTGGAGTTCCTGAGAGTCACTGTAATAAACCTCCGGTTGCCTGTGTCAAGCATCCATAGTTTTCAGTATCAGATGCTGTACAACAGTTACATCATAGAGTCCTTCTGGGATTTACTTATTGCCTGGACACGCTAAGTGGCATCTGATCACAACCATACAAAGGCACAGCTACGCTATAACTGGGTGGTATCAGCACAATCACAAGCCCAAGGAGTCTATCCTGAAAGTGCTTGGAACAAAGAGTTCCCAGTGATATCAAGTAGATCAACCTACAGGATCAGAGCCGGAGCCAGAATGCTAATGCCGTTGCTATTTCATACTACATTTGCTGTCGCATTGCACAGTGCCTTTCAAATGCTATTTTATAATACATTTGCCGGGTATTGTTCAGCATCTTTCAAATTGAAAATGGGACCTTCGGAATCTGAACCCTGGAGAAATCGGTTCTAGAAAATCACGGCACCCTGACAGTCAGTTTGTATTTACGGTTATATGCAGCCCTTTTCATTGTTTCAATTCGGGCAGCGTAACTAACTGGCAACACCTCTGCCTGCTGTAATGTGCCAATGCTCAGCTGCAGAAACATAAATCTAACAGGAGCTGGTGAAGGCAGGACAATGGACCATGAAAAGTGCCTTAAATGTTTTCAGAAAACAAACAAAGAGACAGATTCCACCCTTAGACACTCACCCAATTCTCACTGACTTCAGTGGGGGCTGCACATGTCTGAGGGCAAAGCCTGTCCATGAAATTAGTTCTTAATGAGCCTTTTCCCTTACCTTTGCAATGAAATACCACTAGGCACAGCTGATCTTATCTGGGTTCTACCGTGACATTAACTCCCAAGGAAGCCAATACCTGTAAGTACAGCAGTTTCAGACTTTTCTTACACTAGGCTTGGCTTAAGTGGTGTCTGGATGAGATACCTCCAAGGAAGGCGTGGTTTTAATTCAGTAAGTGGCAAGCTGGCTATAGTGAACAGACACCCCAGCACAAGGGCATGGGGGCACATTACTGCACGAGGTGGCATCTGTCAGCTATGACACAAAACCAGGGTCCCGGCTTTCTGTGGTCAGTAATGATCCTCTTGAGCTGCAATGTCCCGGCCAAATTCCAAGCTAGGGACTTGATCCGTGGTAAGATTCAAGGAGGAATTGGACACTCGTATGGACAAGACGACAAACCAGAGTTATGATGATAAACAGTTTGGAAGGGATATTAAACCTCATGTGTCAGAGCTTAAACCAATCTCTATTAGAGATCAAGATGAGACCCATGGGGGGGGATTATCCCTCATCTGCCTACTGTGGGGTTCTTCCACCTTCCTCTGCAGCATCTGGCGCCGGCCACCGTCAGAGACAGGATTCTGGACTAGATGATCCAGCCTGGCAGTTGCTATGTTCCTGTAGAGGAGGGCGCAGTGTGTGTAACAGTGCAGTGGGGAGATGCTGCCCCTGTTGAGCAGTGCACACACCCCCCAGAAGGCAAATGCAGATGGTGATGAAAAGCGCAACACACTGAGCACAGCTCACTTTGCCCGCTCCCTTTCTGTGGGTGTACAGCCCAGAAAGGAGGATGGGTGGGGAATGGAGACAGAGGGTGCTGGGCCCTAATCCAAAACAAGAAAATGAACTGCTGAGTCAGCAGCCATTGGCTGGAGTACTGAGCTGCTTCTCTACCCTTCTACCTGGATGGAGAAGCAACACACAAGGTGAGTGGCTCATACGCTCCCATCCTGTTTTTCCCAGCACCTTCTGCTCCGCTTCCATGCCGGATCAGTAGAGCCCTGCCCAGATACAAACATGTGGATCCGCATCCGATCCGCTGGAATAAACTTTTACCCAACCCACAATCCACCCTCCCTCTTTTAGATTTAACCGCATCCGCATCTGCACATCAGCTGGTTTGGAGCCAGCAGCTCCTCCTTGAGCTCTGGCCACTCCAAACAGCTGATGAGCCCCAGCCTAACAGCTGATGAGCCCCGCCCTCCTGCCTAGCACCTGATCAGCCCCACCCTCCTGCCTAACAGCTGATCAGCCCCGCCCTCCTGCCTAGCAGCTGATCAGCCCCGCCCTCCTGCCTAGCAGCTGATGAGCTGGTGATCCCTGCCAGCAGCCTAGCAGCTGGTCAGTTGTTTGCTGCACCCCTAGCTGGCAGTTGCTCCAGCCCTGCCACAGAAATCCTGAGGTCCGGACCTCCGTGACTATCGGACCCACGATCCACGAGAAACCTGCATCTGCCATGGATATAAAGAGGATATCTGTGGATTTGCAGGGCTCTAAGGATCAGGACCCAAGTGATTACATGGTGCCAACAACCTCCATTCCTCCTGCACTCGTAAACGGACACTGCATCTTTCTTTACCTGTTCTACACCATTGTATAGGCCTGCTGTGCACTCAAACACTTGCCATGTTCCACCACGTCCAGACCATCCAGACCACTGAAAGGCACATTTTCAAGCACTCTATATCTGAACGTAAAGGTGCCACCAGAGTACAAAGCACTATGCATTCTCCAGAGGAAAAGCACTAAAGAATTAGGCCCAAAGTACAGTAATTACCTAAACATTTCTCTTTCTTTCTCATGTGGCTTTAATAGACTTCATTGATTGGTGCCCAAACTCTGATTAACATCCCACTCTGAAAAAACAGAGCTACTGCCTTATTTTGTAGTTCAGGTCCGTAGCTTAGAATCATAGAATATTAGGGTTGGAAGGGACCTCAGGAGGTCATCTAGTCCAACCCCCTGCTCAAAGCAGGACTAACCTCAGTTAAATCATCCCAGCCAGGGCTTTGTCAAGCAGGGCCTTGCCAATCTCTAAAGATGGAGATTCCACCACCTCCCTAGGTAACCCATTCCAGTGCTTCACCACCCTCCTAGTGAAAAAGTTTTTCCTAATATCCAACCTAGACCTTCCCCCTGCAACTTGAGACCATTGCTCCTTGTTCTGTCATCTGCCACCACCGAGAACAGCCTAACCCCATCCTCCCTGGAGTCCCCCTTCATGTAGTTGAAGGCCACTATCAAATCCCCCCTCACTCTTCTCTTCTGTAGACTAAATAAGCCTAGTTCCCTCAGCCTATCCTCGTAAGTCTTGTGCTCCAGCCCCCTAATAATTTTCATTGCCCTCTGCTGGACTCTCTCCAGTTTGTCCACATCCTTTCTGTAGTGGGGACCCCAAAACTGGACACAATACTCCAAATATGGCCTCACCAGTGCCGAATAGAGGGGAATAATCACTTCCCTCAATCTGCTGGCAATGCTCCTACTAATGCAGCACATTATGCTGTTAGCCTTCTTGGCAATAAGAGCACGCTGCTGACTCATATCCAGCTTCTTGTCCACTGTAACATCCAGGTCCTTTTCTGCAGAACTGCTGCCTAGCCAGTCAGTCCCCAGTCTGTAGCAGTGCATGGGATTCTTCCGTCCGAAGTGCAGGACTTTGCAGTTGTCCTTGTTGAACCTCATCAAATTTATTTTGGCCCAATCTTCCACTATGTCTAGGTCATTCTGTATCCTATCCCTACCCTCTAGCATATCTACCACTCCCCCAGCTTAGTGTCATCCGCAAACTTGCTGAGGGTGCAATCCACCCCATCCTCCAGATCATTAATGAAGATGTTGAACAAAACCGGCCCCAGCACCAACTCCTGGGACACTATGCTTGTTACCGGCTGCTAACTAGACATTGAGCCATTGATCACTACCCGTTGAGCCCAATGATCTAGCCAGCTCTCTATCCATTTTATAGTCCATTCATCCAACCCATACTTTAATTTGCTGGCAAGAATACCGTGGGAGACCATATCAAAAGCTTTGCTAAAGTCAAGATATATCACGTCTGTAGGACAGTAAAGAGTTAAAAGCTGGACAAGTCAGGCCTAAGTTACAGGGAATGGGGTCAAGGCACTGGCAAACCTTGTTTCTCTTAATTGGTATGAATTCTAGTTAGAGTCTGTTATCTCTCTTCTTTTCCCCCCTTCCTGGCTATCTGCGCAGGGGATGAGACTATCACCACTCCTGCACAAGGCCAGGGTAGGAAGAAAGCATTATCTTCCTTCCCCCCGCCGGCATGCCTTTACTTCAAAAAATGTTAGTGTAAAATTACTAGGTTTTGAGGTGATGTGCCTGCCCTCTGTATGGTAATCCTGTAAACAACAAACAGGGGCGGGTATAATTGTATTCATCATGTCGTTGTTAACATTCATTTTATAGGTGTCAATGTAACCAAATAAGGGTCTATGGGGAATTGCTGGAAATGTATATAGTTACATACTGTTATGGATAAAAGAATTGTAAAGTAACCCCCTCGTTGCTCACTCGCGGGGTCGAGGTGGAAGGAGCAGGCAATAAAGGGTTCCATTTCCCGAATCCGCCCAGGGACAACCTGTTTGGTTATTTCTAACATCATCCTCCACTTTCCCCACATTCACAGAGCCAGTCATCCCATCTCAGAAGGCGATCAGATTGGTTGGGCATGGCTTGCCCTTGGTGGATCCATGTTGAGTGTTCCTGATCACCTTCCTCTTCCAAGTGCCTCAAAATGGATTCCTTGAGGTTCTGCTCCATGATTTTTCTATTCTTCTATTTATAGCCTGCAAGTTTCTGTATATAGATGACAACTGAGCCAACACCTTGTGCAGATGGTACAAAATGCTACAAGTGCATACGGTAAACCTCAGATTTTCTCAACACCAATCAAGGCACCTTTAATATCTCCTCTTCCTAGTTTCAGGGACTCATTAGTAAATATTTTAATAGCATAAGGAAGAAATTCTGAACAGCAATCCTGTACTTATTCCAGAAGTCCTTACTCACCCAAGCACTGCCCTGGCTAACGAACTACTCAGGTAAGTGTTTGTGTAATGCCGATGGACCCTGGTCGGCAGCAGCTGGGATCAAACCTGGGACCTCTAGAGCTTAATGCCTGACCTTCCATTGCCTGTGATACAAAGACATCTCTTTTAGCTAAGGCTGTAGCAGGCTCATCAATCTTTAGCTGGTCTAGCTGCCACTAGAGGGGGACAGAGTGCCATACTGAGCAGGCACGGTTTCCATATGCTCACTCAGGTCCATGATTATCTCATCAGCATGTCATTTCAGGAGAGGATTGGTGGAAAAGGAAGTCTTGAAATGAATGTAAGGCCCATTAGTTAGCCCTACTGCAGAGCCATTATTACTTGTATGGTGATAGTGCTCACAATAGGCTGAATGCTTTCCAAACACTACAGACAGCCCCTGCACAGAGGAGCATGCAGCTTAAAACAAGACGGGACAGGCAAAGAGTGGGGGAAAGGGATACAATGTGCATGCAGGTGGCCAGGCGGGCACAAGTCGAGTTAGTTCCCTGGCATTAGGTGGGGTGGGTGCAGGAACGAAATGGAGCGAAAGGGAAGGGCGAGAAGGAATGAGATTGACCAAGTCCAGCAGAGAGGCTAGGGCGGTGGAAAGATGGGGACTGTGAGAGCGTGTGGGGGGACGGGAGCCGAGTTCCAAGGCCAGTACAAATGTCCATTATGTCGTCGGCAGGCCAAGGATCTGAAGACAGCTTATGCAATTGTGGGGAGACCTCTCATAGACCGCCTTGGAAGCTTCCCACCTATCTCATTTGTTGGTACTGGCCATGTGGGTGGAGAGGACCTGGAGACCCAGTGTTCTGCAGCCCTGTGGTCTGGTCCACGGGGGAACAGGAGGAAGGACTACATTGGATAATTTAGTCCTTATTGAGTGTATTGAGGTGTGTCAGGGGGAGCCACATGTGTGCAGGGTGGGGGACAGGAATTGAGAGGGCCTGAATAGACGTACCCAATAACATAAAGGCAATAGGCCTGTACGGCACTGCAGTTATTTCCACGTACCTTCCAGGTGAAGCCACATTAGCCTTCCTTTAACTGAGGTGACAGAAGCAACACATATTTCGGCAGGGTTCCTGGGGTTCACAGCCTCCAGCTTCATGTTCTTAGTAAAGCCCCGGCTGAAGGATGTCTGAAAGAGGTCAAGCGTCGACACTGAAACGCTGCACGCACCACAGCACAGAATGGCTTTAAACAGACTCTCCCTTGGTTTTTATGGAGAACTCAGGAGTCGTCTAGGACCAGCTAGGCCAAGAACGCACCAAGATTTGAAAAGGGAGTGGATGTTTGTTTATCAGGGTATCAAGAATAACCAGAGTTATCATGACAAATTCCGGAAGAGGGCTTGTGCTTCAAGGTTAATAAGCCAATCTTTGATTATCAGAGACTAGCATGAGACCTAGGTGCGGGAGGAAGATTATCCCACATCTGCCTACTACGGGTCTCTGCACCTTCCCCTGAAGCATTTAGTGCTGGCCACTGTCAGAGACAGGATACTGGATTAGAGAGACCGTGGGTCTGATCCAATCTGGCAACTCCTGTGTTCCCAGAACCAAATTGCCAGAGCAAACCCTCCATCAGCAAGTACAAATTGGATAATTGTGCACCCATTGACAACAGAGTTCCCAACTGTGGCTGTGAGCTTGTCTGCAAGAACAATTAGTACGTGGCAAACTGGGCTGTGAATCTACAGTTCATTACTGCACTTTGATCTAGTCCTCTTTGAAACAGGACAATATCAAAGCCCATTAACCATCTGTTAATGGGCATCAGCTGGATCCACCTGGACAGTTAGTCCACAGCGGGCTACTGTGGGGTAGATTCACATCCCGCTTGCCACACAAACTAAAACATTCCTGTAGACAAGCCCAGCGTAAGGACAGAGGGCCACGTCCTCGTCCTCAGCTGGTGGAAATGGACGTAGCTCCATTAACTTAAACACAGGCTGACTTCATGTCAAGGTGTTGAATTCTGCTGATGTACATCAGATAAGGATCTGGCCAAGAGTTGTAGCAGACAGCTCTGAGATTATGGCCCTTACCAATTTTTCAGCCTTTTGAGAACACGCATGCATTTGTCAATGCTAATTACCACCTAGATCTATCCTATTGTATTCTCATGGTTTGATTTTTCCTGGGTGATAGAATACGTTTGACAATTTTATTTTATGTGTACTTTATTATAGGGGTGGCTGGCAGTTATTATTAGGGGTGCCCAACACTTCCATTAGAAGACTTTGTTTTAAGTTGTGTATCACTTTGCCAGACTTCAACCGTTTGGGTTGAAATTTTCTATTCTGGGTGTTTGCATCATGCTGAATATTTTGGAAAATTTCAGCCAAAATGATTCGCTTGTTTCCGAGAACAAGACTAGGGGAAAATGCTGTTTTGTCCATGTTAAAAAATTCAGGTGGCCTTATCTTTGAAAAGTTCTAGCTTCTCAATGATTTGCAGCAGGGAGATGAAACTTAGTAGGTGGTTGGCCTTTGTGTCAGGGATGTGTGTTTCGCCATCCCTGTAAAAATCTACCCAAATTTAGCTAATAAGCCTTTGAAAAGTCACAGTGAGCACACACTCTGAAGACTTGTTAGTGACTGGCAGATTAATTCCCCAAATATTCCATCTGTACTGGGCATGCTCCAGCTGGGGTTGCAGGGAGTCAAGCAGGGAGCCAATTGCAGTTCCCAGCTGCTCTGGGCCAGGCCAGGTCTGTGTCTCTGATGAGGAACCAGAATTGAAAGCAGGGCAAATGTCTCTATTGTTCTGTCAATGACATTCCTCCTTCCTCCATCCCGCCCCTCTTGTCCCAGGCACCAGGAAGGCACATAAACTGAATGCAGAGGGGACAAGAGCCAGATCTGGGAGGGGAATAGCTTGGGAAAAGGAGCTGGAGGGGGGGAGATTGGGACTGGGGGAGAAGAGGAAAACTGGGGCTGGAAGCTGAGAGGAGGAGATTGCAACTGGCGGGGCAAGGAGCCTAGGAGCCAGGGAGGGAAACTGGGAAGGACTAGAAGCCAGTGAGTAAGGGAGATACGGAGATCAAACAAAGAACTGGGGGGGGTGGAGGGAGAAAGAATAGGACTGGCTAGTCAAGGATACTGGGACTGGGAACCAGTAGGGAGGGGAAAGCAGGTGGAGCAGTCAGGAAAGAGATCTGGTGAGGACCTGAGAGGAGAACTGGGACTGCCTGGGCAAAGAGACTGGGATGGGACGAGGAGCTGGACGGGGGTGCTGAGTTTGGACAAGAAACCCAAAGAGGGAGACAGGCACTGGGAGCCCGTGGGGATGGGAAACGTGAGTGACTGGAAGCAGGGGGAGAAGGTGAGGGAGAGAGATTGAATGAGGAGTGGACAAGAGAGAACTGGGGTTGGTTAGGCAAGGAAATTGGGACTGAGATGAGAACCCTGTGTAGTGGAGACTGACATTGACGAGGTGAGGAGAATGGGACTGGGACAAGAAGCCAAGGGCGGGGAAGGGACAGGACAGGGACAGGTTGGAGGACACAGGGCAGATGGGGTCTAGCTTGGAAGGAAACAGGCAGAAAAAGTCTGGGCCCAGTTGGGCACACTCACCGCCACAGGTTGACAGACTATTACTGCTATCAGTTTCTCTGTTATCTCAAGTGGCAGAGGTCTGGGGGACGTATCTAAAGATTCCAGCCCCGCTGATGACTCATGCAGGTGCTAATACGATGCCATATGATAGAATTTCTGTTTGCTTTTTTAAAAATTTAGGAAATTACACACACAAAAAAAAATGTTAAAAGAACATTATTAAGGTTGCAAAGTCAAGCACTCCAAATTTAAGAAATGCCAGAAAATTAAGGTTGCCCGTGCAACCTAAATTTGGCCCCGTTGTGTATATACATTATGATACAGTCTTTAATTACATGATTACACACTAGTTTGTCTGCAGGACTGCTGACTCAGTCAGTGCACAGGCTGGGCCTACTCTGAGATGAATTGGGTTTGCGTAGTTGAAGGCGACTGTTGAGGGACCTCTGCTTCAAGTCGTCAGTGCCTCAAATCGGGTAACCAAAATTAGTGGAATTTTGACCTTTGTCTCTTGGTGTCTATGTTTCCCCATCTGTAAAATGGGGATAATACCCACTCACTTCACAGGGGCTTTATGAAAATAAATCCATGAATGAAGCATTCAGATAATACAGTGATGAGCACCATAGAAACCCCATGAGAAAATTAATAATTCTGCCTTCAGATCAGGGCTTGAAGAGTGTGCAGTCAGTAAGAGATGGTGTCCCCACTTTGACCAACAAGTAGAATAGCTGCTCACTAAGTGCATTAAGCCAGGCAGAGGTCTCCTGGAAAATATAGTATGTGATCATGTTATTAGAATGTATCATAATCCATAGGCACCAGGGAGCCGAATTAAAGTTGCATGGGCAACCTTAATTCTGGCATATCCTAAATTTTGAGTGCTTAATTTTGACAACCGAATAAGGTTTTTTCACATAGGTTTTTGTGTGTAATTGTGATTTCAACAGATAAAAGACACTGACCCCAAAAGTTCAGACCCCTATTTCTAAGTGTGCCCATTGGACCAGATCCTCAGCTGGTGTAAATAAGTTCAGCTGTCTTCACATCAACGGCTGTATCTGCGTTCGCTTCAGTGGAGATACGCCCCTTTACACTCGCTGAGGGTCTGGTCCTTCCTGATTTTGTGAGACACTCATACATCATAGTGATGGGGATCCATGTAAGACCTTAGGCTAGGTAGACAGGCATGTGGGCAGATAATTAAAATCACAATCGGTAACACCACACACAACAATGGCTGGCCATTCGCCGATCCCCCACAGGGCCCCAAACAACAAAAGAGCCACTCAACTAACAGAACAAAGAAGGATTCCCACCTTCAGTTCCCACAGAAGCCCCAGGACCTTACAAAAACTCCTCAGATCCCCAAACCCTCACGTGTCAGCCCTTCTCAAATGCCCATCCCACGAGTCTTCTGATGATGAACATACATTCTCCTCTGCCCTGTCCCCAATATTCCCTTCCTCTTCACTTATTTTCCATTTAGCTGACCCCCCGCCCCTCCTAACTAGCCCCCAATCCCTCCAAACGAATTATGGAATTAACATGATGTTTGCCTCCATCCCACTGTTAACTCTACTTATGCACTATTCTCCTTTCCTCTACAAGGTGCCTGTTTTGTCTATGGAGACGGTAAACTCTTTGGGGCAGGGGTTGCCTGTTACTCTGTGTTTGTACAGCACCTAGCACAATGGAGCCGTGATCTTGGTTAGTCCCAATTCATCACCGTAATAAACAAGATTCTCAATCACTGTCATTAACCCAAGATAATCTTGGGCTCTATCCTGCATCCCTTACACACAAGCAATGGGACAATGGCTTCCACCTTGACTGGGAAAAATGGACACGTTTCATTCAGGCATAATCTATACATGCTAGCTAAGCCCAACCAAAATCGACCCCTTTTCCTCATCAAGACAAAGCCAAGGAGCGTAGTCATTATCTTTCCTGAGGCTACTTAGATGATCAAAGGCTTCGGGATGAGGCCTTTATTTCTTTAAGATTTTTTGCAATGATGAAAAAATGTATTGCACATTGGAGCAATTTCCATGCTTTCCTTATTGCTTGGTCTATTCAAAACCACACCCAACATTCAGAGAAGCTTCCCGCTTCTAAAAGCAGCTAATGGGCCAGGTTCACAAGACGTCAGAGTGAGTTTGTTTAAATGCTTTTTATGCAGCTAACAAGGAAACACTATCTATCATCACTCCAGTTCCTTTTGCTGTGATGCAGCGCTGGGGGCTAATTTATAAAGAATCAATGGCAAAACAGTTAGCTGGGAGTTTACTTTACTAAGCATTTGGTCACATCAATCCATTTCATAACTGCTAAATAGCCCCAAGGGAAATAGTTACAATGTATCCAATTCCCTGCGACCTCTCCTTGTGCTAGATGGAAGATACCTGATCAAAAAAACCAAGTTTGTAATAAGCATTCCATCAAAGAGCCGCTTTTAGCATGGTAACAAATGGACCAACCTGATAGGGATGTCAGACACATGACAATGGAGAGACCGCAGCTTTCAGTAGAGAACTGGTTTATCAAGAGTCAAATAATAACAGACACACGTTTGTACAATGAACATTAAAAAAAAATGTTATTAGAACTGATTTAATCTTTGGAGGCCAATCTCGGAGCTGCTGGCAGCATGACCAAAGCTCCAGTGCCGAATGAAAAGAAAAAAAGAACGGGAGATCAAAAGAAGGAAAGAAAGAAACAGGCGGAAAGGAAATGTGACAAGCATCACCAGGATCATTTATTTGAACGTTATCATATCCCTGTCCCCCACTCTCCATCAGTTCCTGTGTTTTCGATTGTAAATTCTTCAAGGCAGGGCTTTCCTTTCACACAGGGGAGTACAATGCAGGACACAGTGAGGACCCCCTAATCCTGATATGAGACCTGATCTCAAGCCCACTGATATCAGTGGGCATCTTTCCATTACTTTTGATGGGGTTTGGATCTGGCTTTGGGACCTCTGAGCTTTACCGTAATAAGAAAGAAGGATCGTAAATATGAATTCTCATACGAACATCAGAGGACCTTTAAATACAGGCACGCTGCAGGCATATAAGCAAAGGCATGCTGAACCAAGGCTGAATGAAGGTTACAGACCCTGATCATCCCATCAGCAGCGCAATGCAGCTGTGCAACAGCAGTTTAACAAGAAGGAAGTTGCATTGCAAAATTAGGAAAAGCACACAATGTACATGAAACAGTAGCAGAGTCATGCCGCTCTTAGGTGCATTGTGCTACAGCCAGCAGTGTTCATTGCCAGTACACATCATGCCCGTAGCAGGGGAGAAGTGGAGCAGAGAACACAAGAAAGTAGGTTTGGCCAAAAGGACCCTGCCCACACTGTACGCTCCTCACTGAAACATTTGTGCTGTGACCCAGTTCCTTGCATCACAGCACTTCCACGGTGGGTGTGACTGCAGAGAGGCTGCACAAGGGAACCCATGTCCACCATGCACTTTGCTCTATAGTGATTCTCTCCAGAATAGCATAGCAGGAGAGTGACAGGTGAGGGACTAGCCTGAGTGTTGTCTGCTGCCACGCAGATCTACAGCCCTAAGCACCCCACACAGGCGCCAGAGTTCCAAATGCTATGAAGAGCCTTCATGCCATAGCGAAGCTGCTGCCCAAAGAAGATTTTTACCCCTTCATCTCCTCTCAGATCCCAAGCACAAAGCCCATCTACTCAGGCTCTGCATGGCAGCAGGCAGCAATTTATCCTGGGTGGGTAGAAAATGAGGCGTTAGCATGGCAAAACTGCACAGACATCGAGCATTCCAGTCCGATGAAAGACATCTAGTAAGTTACCATGAGGAATCAGCTGCCCACCGAATTAAAACAATGTATTTTATTTTTACAGTTTCAAAGGCATTTGAGGCCCGAATTGCTGATGGGCTCCATGCTCAGATCGAGACGGAAATCATTTTCTCAGACGGACGCCATGCAAGAAAAGCACTGAACTTTGAAAAGACAGAAGGTTAATGCTTTGCTTAATGAGTGGTGGACTCCTACACCATTAAGCCTCATGGATGCACAGCTCCATTCCACTGCCTAAGAACAGCCCAGCTAAGCATCGTTCCCAAAGCGTGAAAGCTTTGATGAGCCTGCAGCGTAATGATGTCTAGCATATTTGCACGCTACTGTCGCTGTATTTGGGAAATTCATAAACACTCCCAAATGGTGGAGATTCCACTTGGCTCAATCAGTGTCCTATTTACTTATATCTGGAAGACTTCACGTATTCTTTCGGTGCACGGGTTTAGTGAAAAACACAACCCAGAAACAAGAGAAACACTCCAATGAGCAAATCAGCCCTGCAAAGTCAATGGGAGTCTTTCCATGGACCTCAGTGGGCTTGTACAGTGTCATTAATTTCTGAATCACAGTAGCACCTACGGTGTTCAGCCAAGATCAGGACATGCTGGGTGCTGTACAAACATAGTAAGAGACCTCAAGAACATGCAGTCTAAATAAACAAGGCAGACAAAGAGAAAGAAAGCATTATTGCGCCCATTTTACAGATGGGGAAACTGAGGCACAGCCCAATTAAGTATGTTACCAAAGCTCACACAAGAAGCCTGTGGCAGAGCTAAGGATAAACCCAGAGCTCCTGTCTCCCAGCCTAGAGGTTTAACCATAAGAACATGCTTCCTCCCAGAAGACTTTGGATCAGACCCATGGATCAGAGCAATTCATGTGTTTGTTCTGCTTAGATCAACAACACCGCCACAAAAGGAGAATAGATCTTACATTTCTAAAGCAAAAGTGAGGAGCTGCCTCCGCTCCACATTGCTTCTGATAATCTGCCCAGTCAAAGTCCTGGCCAGAGTAACCTGTAGGAAAAGAAAACAGGGAAACACAGTAAGTCATTATTCCATACTGAGGAGAGAAAGAAATGAATGTGTCAATGCAACAATAATGTGCACTTCCATACCGCCTCCTCCCATCTAAGGATCTCAGTGCACTTTACAAACACTAATGAGTTAAGCACCATATGCCCTTGGGAGGCAGGTAATTATTATTATCCCAGTGGGGAAATTGAGGCCCACAGCGTTTAAGAGATTACCAAGTGAGCGAATGGCAGTGCTGGGAACAGAGTCCAGACCTCCCAGCTCTAAGTCATACACTTAACCCGCAGAATCATACGTCTTGCTTCCCTGTAAATACGTAGGGACCGAAATATTGTATATATGGTCACAGGTCCAGCATTCAAAGGAGAATAAATGTTGTTACGCTGCTCTGTTTAATACTAATTTTATTTGCTATTTTCCATGTGTCATCCAAAATTACTTATTATTATTATTATGATTATTATTATTCTTTGTTGTGGGAGTGCTCAGAGGCCCTCCTCTGGGATTGTGGCCCCATCGTGCACCCACATATAACAAAAAGATGGCGCCTGTCTCAACGAACTTACAATGTGTTTGGCTTACAACTATCTATACATGCATGGTGTTGCTGGAACACAGCTGCCTCTGGGGTGCAGGGCAGCTGGTCAGTGGCACACGGCAGTCTAGTGGGGGAGAGGAAATTCTTGCCATGTACATCAGGGCAAACCCTCCTGATCTTAATGAAAAGCGCTGTGGGATCTTTAATTCTACTCTATTCTGGTTCTAGATATCTCATGTGGCCCCCATCACCATAATATCTGAGCATCTCACACTCTTCAGTACACTGATCCCCCCAACACCCCTGTGAAGCGTTATTCCTGTTGTACAGATGGGAAACTGAGGCACAGAGAAGTGATGTGACTTGCCCAAGGACGCTCAGGAAGTGCAAGGCGGAGCAGAGACATGAACCCAGGGTTCTCAAGTCCTAGGTAGTGCCTCAACTTCTGGACCATCCTTCCTGTCTCTAAGGACCTATTCAGAATGGAGGTCAGCTTCATTTACAGGGCCTTGTCTGAAATAGCCCTCACCTTAAGACTGTATAGAACTCCATGTATCTATCTGGCATGGATGTTTTGTACAACTTGGCTCGTTAGACTGTAAGCTCCTTAAAGACAGAGCCTGGCTCTGTGTTTCTACTGTGACTAAGACAATAGGGCATCTAGGTGTTATTGTGATAATAATTGTAGAATCACCATCCCTGGAAAGTTTCAAGGGTGGTTTAAAGCCCAATTTCTCAGTCAGGTCTTCCTTTATGTGGACACGATTTGGGCCCTATCTTACAAGGTTCCAAACCCTCTAACTTCCATCATCATATATGGGAAATGAGGGTGCTCAAGAACGTACAGGACCAAATGCTTTGTACCAGTGAAAGTTATTTCTGAATTTTCTTTCCTTCTGCAAATGAACTGCAGGTGCAAAAATTGTGGATGCAAATTACATCTGTGAAAAAGGAAGGCAAGGTTTTGCACACATATCCCTAAGAATCCTATAGAGAGGCAAGGATTTAGATGAGATGAGATGATCCAGAGGAGGTGTATACAACAAATAAATTAGTACAGCACCTAGTGCAGAGGTTCACAACAGGGCTGGCCTCCATACGCTACCACAATCAAAATGTTAAAGTCCTATAAATAATCATATAACAATGATCTAATACCAATGTCTGACCAAAAAGCAAGAAATTGACATTCACGGGGAAACAATCAGAGTTTAGTCAAAAATAGAAATTGTTTTTCATGGAAAATTTTAATTTTTTCCTGAAATTTTATGCGAAAAACAGTTTTGTTTTTTTGACACAAAACTGATGCCAAAAAGCACTCCGAGTTCAGAAATGGAAACATTTTTGTTTTCCCTTCCTTTTAATGAAACAAAAGATTTTCTGGGGAGAAAAAGAAATTCATTTAGAAAGAAAGGCTGTTTTTCATTAAAAAAAAACAAAACATTTTGCAATGAAAAATCTCAACCAGCTCCAAGAAAAAAATCTTTATAACCGAGTATATCTTCTGTGTGACACAATGGAATGGAAAACAAGACAAAGAGCATTGTTAACTTCAGGTGTTTGTCTTAGTGATAACATCCTAAAGACCTACGACTTCTATCATTGTTACTAAGACTCCCCTACAATGTGCTGCAGCTGTTACATTTTAGCCCTTAATCTACCATTCCACTAAGGCTGAAGAACAGTAACAAATATGTGAAGAGTTCTTTTGGACACCAGCTGTCAGAACACTTTGTGGTCACAAGAAATAAAAGGCTGGATACATTCTTTAGATTCCCCAATCTCCCATTAAAACTCAGCAGACAGTTTTGGGATCTTTTTTGGTGAGCTACATTGACGCTTTGGGCAGTGGATTCATTCATATGGTGTAAAAGACTATCCAATTGTCATTCCACAATCACTTTATAGCCTCATCCTGCAACATTGAAATCAGTGGAAATTTTACTACTGACTTCAACAGCAGCAGGATTGAGCCCTTAGAGAAGAGCTACAAATGAGTATGCCACAACTCACTAATATTAAGATTTAGTAGCAAAAGGATGATCGCTCCCAGAGCTGGCACTTAGTAATTCTGCCTGCAAAACATATTTGAACCAAGGACATTCTGGTCCACACTGCAGACCTCACCTGCCTGAGCAAAATGAGTAGCTCCATTAGCAGGTTGCGTTAGTAAACCGTTATCCTCTAGTGGCTCGAAGTACATTGGCTCACTTTGCTAATGTGTTTGACATGCTGCCCACAAAACAGGGAAAAAAGAATGTGCTACTATCTTGTCTGTACAACTCTGGAAGAGCCTAGTGTCTTAATGAGAAGTGAATATAACAATATAGTGACCTGTTCTCTATCTCAGTTTCCCTTTGGTCTGCCTTATCTAATTAGACTGTAGGCTCCTTTGGAGAGGGTCTAAGTGTTTGTACAGTGCTTATAATGTTGGGGCCTGTAATACAAATGGTAAACTGAAGCTCTCCGGAGACAATGGCTTTGGCTCAGGCCCTATATGAACAAGGATTAGCTAAACCATTCTTTGAGGAAATAGTTTTATAAAAAACATTTGTAAGCACTTAAGCAAGCATCTTGGTTTCAAGCAGTATTGAGATCAGTCAAGATGACACATTCATTTTCCTAGAACTAGCAGAATAATAGGGGATAAATTCTGTCTGCAGATGTGAGCACACAGCTGCCACTGACTCTGGTGTGGGCATCAGATTAAGCATATACTTAAGGGCTTTGGTGGATATGTGCCCGGGTGCTCAGTATCTTGTATGGGTGAACTCACTAGTAGCAGAGTTTTAACCCACTAACAGTATTAATGTGACAATGGAAAAACAGCTCACAGACTAGCTTGTCGCAGCATTTTATTTCCATTTAAATAAACTCATACCCACAAAATACTATGGGAAAAAATTACAATTTTGTTTCAAGTCATTTTGCCACCACCAGAATATCAGTTTTAGCAAAACTGTAGTATTGATCTTGCACTGAAGTATTGGAATTGGAAGTTCTCAGATTTTATTGCAAATGTTTCTTTGGTTTCCAATCTTAATTCTACCACCAATTTACGGTGTGTTCTTGGGCAGATAACTTTTGTGCCTCAGCACACACTTTGTACAATGGTCTCTTTGAAATCCATGGACCACTCATTATCAGTCTTCCTTAGGTACAATGTTAAATGTATCTTCACAACATCCCTGTAAGGCAGGGCAGTGCTATTATCCCCATTTTACAGATGGGGAATTAACGCACAGAGATGCTAAATTAACTGCCCAAGACCAAACAGGAAATATGTGGGGGAGGCAAGATTTGAGCTCATATTTCCCATATCCTAGGTTACTGCTCTAATCACTGGATTATCCTTTCCCTCTGGATACAGTAATGAGGGGGGCAGAATATTGCCTTCAATGTTCATACAGTGCCTTGAAGATGTTGGGTATTATAAAGATCAATATTACAAGAATTCAATATATGCTGTGTTGTTTTAGCCATGTCAGTCCCAGGATATTAGACTTTTTAATCAACTTCAGGACAGCGCATAACATACGTCAATAAATAAAACCATTTATAGGGCCAGCTCATCAGTTCTGAGCAGCTCCAGTGCAATCAGAAGAACTACTCCACTTTACTCCAGCTGTGGATTTGGCCCATATCATTTAGTGTAACTTTTTCAGACAATTAGCACTCTATCTTCCGATGTAAATTAGAACACGGTTTTTAAAGGCATCAAGAGAGCCGGCTTGTCTTTTGGTAGGGAAAAACAACAATAAAATGCAAAATACAGACCCTTGGGAGGTGTGAGATTGACTCCGTTTTTAAGGCACCATTGTATTGGCAAGATCCCTAAGGAATCAGCATGGCAGAGCATTGTGATTTTGCTGGGTTCAGGTCTCAGGTCATCAATGGTCACTTGTAAATAATGATTGTTAAAAACCTGACGGGAAGAAAAGAGTCAAATGTTAATTTACTGTAAGGTGCACAACACTGGAGTAAAATAGCGTATCTATGTCTGGTTATCAGCACAGTTCTCCATAGCTTGCTGTGTGGGAATCAGCCAGGAGGGCTCATTTATCCACATAAACAGTCAAAATAGATGAAATTCTCATTGGCTCCTGAAACGCCATAGCAAGGGATGGAACTAGGAGCTTTATTGATCATGGCTGCAGTGTGGGTGAAACTCATCTGTATGCAGAAAACTAGCAAAGAAGAGGCACCACTTACCTCCCAGTCAAAATAGGGTGAAAGCAGGATTTAAAGGGCCTTTGGGCATCATGCCGTCCTTCAGCACAGGGGTGAATGCTGTGTCAAGTCATATTTACAAAGGGACACACTCAGCTGGAGCTGACATGCCTGGGACCTCAGTGAGAGTCACATGTGGGCAACCAAGGAAGAATCCTGGCCTGAAGTGTGCTATCTGACGCATTTTGGCAATGACTTTTACCAGACCAGTTAAGAGGGACAATAATGTACTTGCTAATGTTTGTGATGATGAATATTGATTTGATGCCACATAAGCATGCGAGGCACCATCTCAGATTCTGAGGCTGCTCATAAATTTAATTTGCTAAAAAAAAATCATGGCATATCCTGGGCTGGAGGTTGGAAGGGGCAAGAAGCCTCTTTCCTCTTCATGCGTGCCTGGGGGGGCATGCACGTGTGCCTCGATCCTGCATCCATGGAAATCAATGGTCCTGACTTCAAAGGTGCAGGATCAGGGCCCTGCAGCGCATTGCCACTAGCTCTGCCTTCGCAAAGGGAATGAACCAGGGAAAGCAGCTGGAAGGGGGTGTGTCCAGCTTGGCTGTGGGCGGGGCCTTTATACCCATAGGAGAGAGAGGGTAGAATACACGCAAAGAAAGTGTCGTGAGTTCCCAAGTCAGTTCCTCTCAGCTGCTTCCACCGCACACACCACCTCTCGCACAGCTCACGTGCAGACAGGCAAGGTTTATCCCTTCTTTAACTATCAGGCAAAGGTGGCCTTCTTGCTGGCCATGAGGGCCGTCGGCTAGAAAGTGCAGGCAGCTGCTCAGCGGGAAAGGCAGGTGCTGGCAGCGATGCACCGGTAGCAAGGAGAACCTCAGTGGTGACATAACCTAACCAGAAAAGGCAACGTGGGCATGAGGTGCCATTTTTACAGACCGGCCCCCGGTCAATGAGCAGAGCCCCTTTTCATTGCTGAGATACAAAGGACTGCAGAACGAACGGGCAGCCCGCTGTTCCGGAACTCTATGCAAACATGAGGATGTGCTGCCTTTTCAGGGCGAGAGGCGCGTGGATAAAGAAAGAGGTTTTCACATGTTTTAGGGGTGGAAGCTCCTACACCTCCCACTCCCTTTCCCTGCAGAACATGTGTGTTGGCACCAACGCTGTACCAGCTGCATTGGGCAGGAGGGGAAAACACGCATAACCCCCGTCTCCTCCACCCTATCGTGTCCCCTTGTCCTATGTGGTTCCCCTTATATGCACAATACCTTCTGTTCAGTCAAGGAGGGGCAAGCTGAGATGGTGCTGTGGGGGCAGCCCTGCACCCTCTCCCTTGCACTAGGGGGGGAGATCTGCACACACAAGGTCCCCTCCACATGTAGGTCAAAGGGGGATATTATCACCCCATAGCAACTAGTGCAATAAAAATGTATATATGATCCATGAAGAAGGAGAGCAAGATGAAGTGCAAGGATTTTTTAATGTACGTTTATTGTTCTGACCTCCCGCTAATGAAATTCCACTGGACAGTCACTTAAACGTGGAGGTTATTAATCTGTAGCTCGGAGCCAGCGTGGTATTTTCAATCCCACTTGCAAGAGCTCACCTTAGTCACTGATGCAGGACAGATATTAAAGGGTTCCCTCATGTCCACCGCCTCCAGCTTCATCCCCACTGTGAAGAAGTGACTCCTCAAATCAGCGTGATCCTATGCATATATACAGGAAAGAAGGAAACCTGTGTATCAGTTATTCAGGCCACAAACTCTGCGTTTATGAGAAGGAAGTGCCCCAGCATTTTATTTTACAAGAGGTACATTTGCCTGTGGTAATGAATCTGTCTGCACTGCCTAATTAACATGTTGCTCTGTGGCTTTGATTGCTTTCTCCGAGTGGATAGTTTTCCTAACAAAAATAAGAATCCAAGTATCAACTTTTTAGGCAGGCTAGGATAGGAAAGAAAATGAAAGGATTGCATACTAATGCCTGGATCTTATAGGATGGATGTTCTGGGCCAAATCTTTCATTCCTTAAACAGCCACAATTTCCACTGACTTCCACCTGAAATTTTTCAGTGGATGTTAGCGGCTCCCTTGAGCAGCTTGATTCTCATTTTCACCTAGGCACCACTGTGATGGCCTGGCATCATAAAGAGGTCTTAAACAGGACAGAAATGGATAACTTAAAATATTGCCTGTGCAGGGGGTCCCCTCATTTGGGGCAAGGGATCTATGCTAGCTCTGTTCCCAGCCCCTCAGCATGGGGGGCAGAAGGGGAATTGGATCAGGGGGAATTTCAGGGGAGTAGCCAGAGTGCACTGCCCTATAGCTCTTCTCCATTTCCCAAGGCCCATGGAAGAGATGTGAAGCAGAGCAGAGATAGAGCAGCCCAAAGGTTGCTCTAACTTTATACAGGGAGCTAGGCAGGTTCCTACATGACATCAGAACATGGAAAGAACAAATGCAGCTTAAAGAGACCTTAATCCATCATCCCCACTCTGACCCTGCCCAAGCATAGGTAACTCAATCAAAATCAGGTCCTCTAGCAGTTGAGACAAAGGATAGCACTAGATGACAGCCATTTATTGTAAAAGCCATGTGATGAGACTCCATGTTACTGCCTTAGGGCTATGTTAAGCCACACTCCATTCTAGGTGGGCACGAGGGATCACACAGCTGTCGGGACATTCTGGCTGACTCAGCGAAACTGCCTGTGGTCATCAGTGCCCACTCAGCGCCGCTGACTGGTACAGGAGAGGGTCGGGGCCATGTCCCTGCCCCTTTGGTGAAGGCTTTCAAGGGATACAAGCCCCAGGAGTGTAGCCGACTCCCATGCAGCATCACAAGAGGTGGAGGGATGGAAGGATCCTTGGTCCATCCCTCAGACCCGCACGGGAGTGGCAACAAGCCTGGCCTTGCAGCTACAAACAATTTCAACAAGGTTTCCCAAAAGTCACCACTCCAGCTGGCCCCTCCCTCAGCAGGGAAGCGGAGGATGGAACAGGGCCCCAGAGACAGGATGAGTCCTCAGGACACTGGATGCAGGCAGCAAGGTTGTATGTTTACCAGTCAGCCAAGCCAACGCCCAAGGCAGCCCCAGGGCAGCACCTTTCACAAACCCTAAATCCACGTATATAAGGAAGGGCCAGAGTCTACCAGTCTAAGAGAAAGATTGGGCCAGTGGTTATGGGATTAGGCTGGGATTCGGGAGATCCCGACTTTCAATCCCCTGATCTGCCAAAGGCTTGTTGTGTGATCTTTGGGGAGTCAGCGAATGTCTCTGGGATTCAGGCCCCCATCTGTAAAACGAAGAGATTAGTACGTCCCTACTCCAAAGGGGTGCGGCGAGGTTTTACACGTGTGAGAAGTGATCAGATAACGTGATCTGACTCATGCTGAGCAGCCCCTTACGCTGCAAGGAGAAGATTTCAGTGGAATACGTCACCACTTCAACGTGGGCGGCAGACTCTGGACCTAATGAGACACCCTGATTTGCTGGCCTGGGCATGCAAGATTCAGGGATAGGTTTGCCAATCTAAGTGGGGAATTAATTTGGGTGTGCAAATGCCTTTTTGGTTTTTAAATTCTCAACCTCAGACGCCCAACTGGGACGGTACTAAAAATGTTATCCTTTGCAAGAAGCAGGCAAGTCGTGTTAGAACATAAAAACAGCCACACTGGGTCTGACCAATGATCCATCTTTCCATTATTTATACACCTCAACAAAGGACATCACAGGTAGAATCCCTAGGACCAGATTGAATTAAGGATCACATTTAAGTTTTATTAGCTCAAGAGTGATCTCTCTGTAGTAAAACAGTATTTCCAAACCATCAATCCATTAGCCAGTACATTTCCTGCCATAGGAGGTATTGCTTCACTTTAAAAAAAAATGCACTGGACTCCAGATTGCATGGAGAAAACCTCCTTTTATCTAATAGTACTTGGCAATGACATTCCCTTCTACATTCAACACTAAATGTTATCTTCTTGTCCTAAAGTGGTTTTATATTGATTCAAAGTTGTATGTCATTTTTCCCCTAGAACTGTCTTCACTTACAGATTTAACAGTTTCTAATTTGGGGAATTTATGTTTCTAGTGACATTGAAGAAAGGGTTTTGCAAGCTTTGGTAGAGATAGAGGAATCATTGTTTTAATCTTGCTTTGAACTTCTATAGAACCTTTCATCGGTGGATCTCAAAGCACTGTAAAGTGTTAATGGGTTTAGTCTCACTGTGGAGTAGGTATTATTTTCTCCATTTTGCAGCTAGAGAAACTGCAGAAGGTTAAGTTAATTGCCCAAAGTTACACAGTAAATTCATGGCAGAGAAAGAAACAGGACTCAGGAGTACTAGTCCCTGTCTGCATATGCTAACCATTAATAATAAAACCTAGCGCTTATATAGCACTTTTCACCTGTAGATCTCAAAATGCTATACAAAGGAGCGCAGGATCATTATCCCCATTTTACAAATGGGGAAACTGAGGCACAGAGAGGCACTTGAGACACTTACTCATGTTTGTTAGAAGTTATCCTCTCTGGCAAGAGCCCAGTCCTGCTCAGTCCTTATGCACAATCTAGCTCACAAAAAGGCTGATGTCCCATTTCTACCAGCCTTACAGTGAGTAGTACTTTATTCTAGGAACAGTCCCCTTGCTTAAACGGGATTACTCATGGAGTAAGGCACTACTCAACTAGAGGAAGGGGAGCAGAATCTGGCCCTCTGTAAATAGTACCTAGTGAGTATGACGGATGCTTCAGTTCAGAAATGCAGAATATAATCACCACCACCAAAATCATCACCTTTGCCATTGAGAGTTTCAATCAGAGATGGGCTGGAGCTGCAAAATTCAGACCCGAGGCCAGATCTAAATTTCAAACCCGCAAAGTTCAAAAGCATTTGGACTGAGGATTTTGGTTTGACCTGTTACAGGCTCAGGGTTCAGCCGTGAAGGTTGGCTCCATGTTTTGAATGCCCCAACCATTTGCTTCACGGTATACAGAAAGGGTCACCTGCAAAATATGCGTTTGGGAACAAGGCTTGGACTGCAACACCTGCCCCCAGATCTGGAATCTGATCAGCTCTCAAGCTTCAATACATTTTAAAGGCCCAGACCGGCAAAGCCCTTAAGCAACTGCTTAACTTTAAGTATGTGAGTAGTTCCATTGACCTCCAAAGGGGCTGCTCAGATGTTTATAGCTAAGCTTATGTTTAAGTATTTTGCTGATTGGGACCTAAATAGCTAGAACATATTGTCGGTCGTTTTTATCTGCACCCATTACTTTGGTTGAGTTTTCTTTAGCTACTTTCTGTTGTTGCTTTTTTAAAGAAAAAATTAATTCAACAGGAAGAATAACTCTTCAAAGATTTAACATGTGGTATAATTGTGTGTCAAAAGCATATCCCCTTCCCTCCATGTCTACCTTAGGATCTTATTTTGCAGCCCATCACCATAATGTCTGGGCACCTTACATGTAAAATCAATAGCAATAATAAAGTCCCTAATGGATTTTATGGAGTCTCTGATACTTCTTTCTTTTTTGGGGTCAAAACTCTACATAGGGTACAGAGTTTTTTGCAGGGGGGGGGGGGGGAGCTGGGAGGTGTGAAAGGGCTGATTTATTTTTTTTTCAACGGTTGCATAGGGATTTAGGAGTAAAAGAGGGAGTCACCGTGGAATGTCATTTGATAGAAACGCTTTGCATCACCCCTAAAGACAGTTAGACTCCGGATTCGCCTGATCTCCCCTGGAAGTTTGTTATACAATAACAACATTTGAAAAAAAAAATGTCTTAAATTGCACTTTCAGCACAACAGGGGGGAGAAAAAAGGATTCAAAGCAGCATCCTCCAGTTCCAGTGCTCTGATTGCTTTGGTCTACCGGGAACTGGTTAGTATGTGGCATATGCTTTTCTTCAAAACTCCAATTATCTGACATAATTTCTAAGAATAGGTTTCACTGAAGTGAAAGGAAAGCTTTTAATTAGTATTAGTCTCAAACTCATACACTGTATAATGAAGTGCTCTCTAGTTCCTCTGTTCACACTGGTACATGATATGCCATGTTAAACAGAAACAAAAAGAAATTTCCTAGTTCTCCACACACTGTCTTCTCTCCCGGTTTATTTCCTTCCATCCTTCCTAGCGTTTTTAGACACCTGTCTTATATTTAAATCCTCATTAGGAGATCCTTGTTCACCAAAAACTTATAACCTCTGCAATGGGAGTTTTGGATGTACAAACGAAGGGCTAGCTTCCTGGAAAGCAGGTGGGGCTAGAACAAGGGTAGTCAATTATTTTTTGTCAAGGTCCAAATTTCTTGGTCAAGGTCCAGACTCCAGATAAAATAATAAAAACAAAATTAATAATAGTGAAGTCATAAATAAATAAAAAGATTTTGGGGGTCTGGCAGTCCAGATTCAGCCCGCTGTCCGCCTATTGACTAGCCCTGGGCTAGCAGACCGGGCCCTACGCTACATCTCAGGATACTGCGTTTTAATTCCTGACTCTGCTGGGTGACCTTGGGCAAGTCACTTCATGTCCCCGTTTCCATCATCTGGCTTGTCTACTTCATCTTCTGAGTCTGCCCTGAGTGAGGGGTGGCCCAGAGCTGTGCTGTCCCCAGGCGCAAACCAGAAACTGTGCGTCAGGGTCATAATTCTTTCCCTGCTCCCCCATTTCTTAAGTAAGTTACTTCATCGTTTTTTGCGGAGCAGCTTAACCCTGTGGGCCCAGCCAGCGACTCTGGCTGGTGAGCAGGGTGTGGGTGAAGTGAGAGCTCCTTGCTCACAGCAGCGCACATTAGGCAAGTAGCTCCAGCAGCGACAGTTTAGCTTGGAGTGATTAAGGGCCCTTTGTTATTATTTTGCAGCTAAAAATCCAAAGAGGCAGGTGCATGAGGGGAAGCGTGAGGGAAACCCGCCAGCAATTAGGAGGTGCAGCCACGCCTCTACTCATGGCGAGTACGGCTATCGGAACCTGGGCCAAGAAGACGTTTGGGGGTGGGGAGGTGTCTTTGGCAGTTTCAGACATTTTATTCCCCATGTCTGAGCCTGACTGCGAACCTTTACTCCCACTGCTGTGCAACTCCTCGCCCAACCGCCCATTGTGGAGCTAGATAGATGAGGATTCAGCCCACCAAGTTACATGGCCTGTAGATAGGGCTTAGAATGGAAATTTCCCCTCAGCCTTAACCACAGAAGAACTATGCAGTGGGGCTGGCACTGCCAACCCACGAAGAGGCAGGAAGGTTCCTTCCCACAAAGCGCGACTTATCAGAAACAGCCGGAGTCCGGAGCATTAACATGGCACAAGCACGGCGGTAGCTCATTCAAACGTGAGCAATTAAGTGTGTTCAGGAATTCTGAATGGCAAATTAAACACCCTCTGCTGAACGAAAGCCTGTCAGTTACAGTCTGACCCAAGTCGGGAGAAGCCAGAGTCAGAACTAATCTCACTAAGAATCCCAAGAAGCAATTAAACTGAACCACGTTCACGCTGGCTGCTGGGATGAACACGGCAGGTGCATCTGCATCTACGCACCTGGCCCGTGGGGCTGTTGGAAAGAGGGCAGTCCACAGCTACATGTTGGTAATCATTGTAGCGGCGTGTTCTCCCTCCCTAGGAAACACGCTGCCATAGCACCTCGCAGCTGAGGACCTCAGATTGCTTTGCAATCAATCACTAACCAAGCCTCCCCACATCCATGTGCAGGATAACCCCTGGTTTACATGACCGCAAAGGTGCAGGATTCAATGCTGTGAGAAGTCACCAGCCCCCACACCCACACCAAGTCAGTGACAGAGGTGGGAACAGAACCCAGGAGTCCTAATAACCGGTCCCCTTCCTGAGGCATTTAAGACAATTAAGTAATTTGCTCGTTGGTGTCCAATTGTTCAGTGAGGAGGTTATCTGGATCCAGTCACCCGCTCACTTTGAAAGTGTTCAATATCCACACCAGTGCAAATTCTGCAAGGGGCCATTACCTTTATAACAGACCCTGAATCAAAGCCCAGAGTTTGTAAGTGTTTGAAATCAGGATCTGAATTCTGAGCTCATCTGTAGTTTGACACATCAGCTGCTGCATCCCTTATGCCCTACACTGGGCCCAATTGTGAAGTCCCTAGAACTGTGTCCACAGCATCAGCAGAAGGGACTGTGAATGTGGGTTGGCGGGTGCATGCTCCAACATTTGTGGGAGCAGCTAGAGCAGCCCGCTCAAAATATAGCTTTAGGGTAATATTTTTTAAATGCCTAAGTGGTGCAGGAGTTTACATCCCATTTTCAAAAGTGATTTCGGCGCTTAAGTCCCATTGTCTACACCAAGGTTAGTTTGGCTTAACTACATCACTCAGAGGTGTGATTTTTTCACATCTCTGAGCAACGTTGCCGGGTTGACCCAACTTTTTAGGCCTTCAATAAAACCTCGCCTTGTTTATCCTGCTTGAAAGGAGGACAGAATAAGGTCCCTATTTTATTTAATCACAGTTGGGTTTTTTTGGTTCTTAATTTTCAATAATATGTCCCTCCCCATGTTTTCTTCAGTGCTCCTGGGAATTGCTTCCAATAGTCTAATTTTAATCAGACAGTTTATGTGTGATGTTCAGTTCAGGACAGAAGGAGTAGTGATAAAGAGGATTTCTAAGAGGCCTCCCCGGGAATCACATCTCTCTTTTTAACTGACAAAAAAGAGCCCTCCCAAGTGCAGTCCCCTGCATTATTTCCACATGAATGAGGCTTGTTTGCAATTCAACTTCCTTTTCTAAAGGTGGAGCGATTTCCATGCAGACACACACTCTGCAGGGGGCCAGAACTCCCAGGGGAAAAGAGACAGCAAAAGCTCGGGTTTGCTGATTTGACAGGCAGTGTTGGGAAGAAACGAAAATTGAGTGTGTGTAATCATTCGCGGTATTATGGCTCTCCCCCATCACTTCCCCCCTGTAGCAGAAGTAACTGTTAAGCTGTCTGAACCCAATTCTGCCCTCTGATGTGTGATTCGAAATCCGTGGAAGTCCTATGCCTACATCTGAGGGCCTAATTTAGCTGTAGGTATTTAGGCCTCTCCTGTTCAATAAAAAATAGTTACCATAGAAACAGCCACATTGCAGAGTAGCCATTCTAATTTTGAAATACAGAGCATCTTCACTTTATCCCTCTGCCTGCTGCAGATGGCATAAAGTGCATCTGAGCAAATATTCCCTCCCACCCAGATTCTGAGAGACTTCTGGATAATGGAAACGTAGGCAGCGGAGCAAGAGTTAAGAAGACACACACCCCCGTGCATGTTACTGCCTTCAAGCAGAAGTACAGGGTTGGGTATCTCCAGGCAACCCAATCACTTTTCAACCCTTCACTAATGAATCCTCACTGTGGAATGAGTATTATCCCCATTTTACAGATGGGAACATTGAGGTGCACAGCAAATTCCTGCCAAAATTTTCTAACTAGAGTGCCTAAAACGAGGGCCCAAATCCATATTTAGGTACCTGGTTAAGTAGCTGGACATTTAAGACATATTGTGCAGTCACAGCTAATCATTTAGGCCAATTTCTCCCTCATCTATAAAGATGTAAATCAGGAGTAACTCTGCAGAAGTTAACGGGATACAGTAGAGTAAATGAGGTCAGACTAGGCCCACTAACTTCAATGGAAGCTGCAGGTGTTCATCATCACTGGGAGTCGAGCCCCTTATTTAGATGACCACATATATAGTTAAGGGCCAAATTCTGCTCTCATTTACACTGGTGTAAATAAGAGTAAATCCTCTGAAGTCAATGGATTTATTCCAAATTTGTACCACTCTAACTGGGAGAAGAATCCGGTTCTAGGTACATACTTTTAGGCATCCCCGTCAGAAAATGTGCACACTAGTGACATGGCCAAGGAGATACAGCAAGTCAGTGTCAGAGACCAAACTCTGGAATTCCCCGAGCCCAGTTCTATCGGCTGTACATTGGGCCATGCCACCTCACTAACCTCTGGCCGGCTGAGCAGCCACAGATGCTCATTAGTAAAAGAAAAGGGTGCGTGTTAAAAAGCAAAGGGGCGGAACTACATGTGTAGTCATCAAGCAGTATCTCACTACAAGTCAGGAAGTTACATTCTGCTGTACCTGAATTCCCTTGAGAGTTTCACTTGGATACTGTATTTTTCTTCACTATTTACCCTGGATTGTTGTGTGGTGCTGCTGTACAAAGCCACAGGCCACCTCAGAGGTGGCTGCATTTTATCTATCTACACGGCCATCTATTTATATGGCTCCCATCCCCACAGCAACTGGGTGCCTCATAAATATTAAGGAATTTAGCTAGGGATGTGTTGTTATCCCCATCTATAAGAACTGAGTCACAGAGAGGTTAAGAGATTGTCCAGAGTTCCACAAGAAGCCTATGGCAGATGCAAAAATTGAAACACACCTCTGCAGAGTCACAGTCCAGTGCCTTAGCTACAAAGCCATCCTTGCTCCTGGAAGGGGTGAAGGGATGCACCTTTGTAAGACACTTTATTACATGCAAAGGCAAAGAGATTTAGGGAGCTGAGACAGAAGCGGATCAAATGTATGAGATTAGCAGAATGAGTCTGACTATGTACAGCATATAGCAGCCAGAAAGTTAAGGATCCCACCAGAAGGCTGATAAGAGCTATGGATGTAGAGGAACAGATGGAGTATAACGAAACATGGCAGGCTGCAGCAAAATGACAACTAGCAGGTTATGAAAGTACAGCACGCACTGCAAACACCAGTCAAGCAGTCAGCACTCGGGGGGCTGGGAAATGCTTACATTCAAGTTTGGCTACTAAGTTCAGCCAAAGTATGTCCACTTTAACTAGCAGCATCAACACATGCCCATCTATTAGGGGAGTTCGAGATGGAAAAAACCTATTAAGTTATCTAGTCCATCCCCTTCATCCGTGTAGGATTGTCTTGTTTACTTTTCAATATCTCCAGAAGAGCTGGTCAAAAAATCAAACTGAAATGTTCATGAAAAGTTTTGTGATAATTCCGTACCGTTTTTGGTCGAAATCGGAAAGAAAAATTCCATCAACTTTGAAAATGGGGAAAGAACATTTTTATTAATTTTTGTGCCCTTTTTAAAAATTTTAAATTCTAATTAAAAAAGGCACCGAAATTCCAGATTTTGAATTTTTTTCCAACCAGCTCTCATCTCAGGGGGTGACACTTCCACTCCTTGCCTTAGGAGAGTCTGTATCCTAAATAATACTTTGTTAAAAGTTCATCCCATTACCCGTGGTATTAATTATTACCACTGCCGGTACAGTGGTAGTATCTGAAGGCCAAGCAGAATCGGGGGCCCATTGTGCTAGGTACTACACAAACACATAGGATGAGATGATACCTGCCCCAGAGAACTGACAATCTAATATGCAACAAGTGACCACCACCAACAATTGGAAGGAATTGGGCAGAAGCCCAAGGGAAGCAGGAATAAGATCATCCAGTTACTTTGGTCTAGCTATGAGCATAATTCGATGAATCCAAATCATTTAAAAGTTTTAAATAAATAAATTCAGCAACCTGCACCAACCTAAACAATGTCTCTCTCCTCGATGTTTAAACACTTCTAGTACTTTGCATTTGGTGCTCACCCATCTTTTTATCCGAACTGTAAATACTGGGTGTAACTTTTAAAGGAGTTCGTTTTTAGCACTCAAAAACTCATAGATTTTAAGGCCAGGAATGGACCTTTATGATCAACAAGTTTGACCTCCTGCATAACACCAGCGGTAGAATTTCACCCAGTAATTCCTGCATTAAAACCAGTAACTTCTAGTTGAGCTCAAGCAGCTCCTTTAAAAAGATATCCAGTCTTGATAAAAAAGCGGCACGTCCTAAACTGGTATAAATTGTAGTTCTATGACAAGGTACAATAGCAGGGGCTGTGCCCCAAGACTTCAAGTGGCGGAGAACCCAGCATACCCCTGGGTAAAATATTTCCGTGGTCAGTTAGTCTCACTGTTAATCATGTGTGCCTCGTTTCTTCTCTGAATTTGTCTAACTCCAGCTTCCATCTATTGGATCTTGTTGTGCCTTTCTCCTGCTAGATTCAAGAGCCAGCTACCAGCAGGAATCTTCTCCCCACGTAGGTACTCGTGTTTTCAGGCTCAGCTGTCAGCACACACAAATGAGGGTTCCAAAGGAAAGCGCAATATTGGTGCTACTGTCCCGGGTTAGATATAAACACAAAGGGGTTAGATTATTATTATTTGTATTACAGCAGTGTCTAGGACCTCTAGTCATGGAACGGGCCCCATTGTGCTAGGTGCTGTACACACAAAGTACAAAAGGACAATGCCTGCCCCATACTTGTCTCTAAGTATGAGACAAGAGATAACAGCTGGCTACAGAGAGTAAATGGGGGAGTATGAGGAAACAATGAGACAATACTGGTCAGCATGATAGGCGCCTGTCTCGGCAGCCTCACTGTAGATGACAAACTAAAGACAACAGTGCAAGCTAAAGGCAAAGTGGCCAACTTCCAGTTCCACGCTTCAACTAACTAAAGACGCTGCCTGTAAAAACTGTAGGGTGGGTTTTTAAAAATGCCCAAGAGAGCTAGGCACACAAGCCTTTCACTCAGCCAGTTTTGTCTAAATCGCTCGGGCAGTTTGGAAAATCCCACCATGGTTTGGGGGTTGTCGGTTTTTTTAAGGATCAATGTATTTTCCTATAATAAAAAGAAGAACAAAGCGTAGTGAAAATGTCAATAAAGCTTTTGCAAAATAAACTTTTTTTATAAAGCCTATTCCAGGAGTTGTGGCTTGCAAAGCACTACGTTTAGTAATAAAAGAATAATGATATTCACTTGCAACTATATTCACTTCCTCCCAAAGGATCCCACAGCATTTTACAAACCACATACAACATCTATGCCAAATGACAGTACAAGATGCATGTAAAACCTCACCAGATAGAAAGGGATAATGTGTTGCCCCCTTTTTGCAGTACAGAGGCAGTGTTTCCTGGATAGGAACTACTAAGTTCTTGTACTGGCTCTGCCCCTGGCCTGCTCGGTGACCTGGGCAAGTCATGTCCCCTTTCTGTGCCTCAGTTTCCCCGACTGTAAAATGGAGATAATGACACTGCCCTCCTTTGTAAAGCAATCTGAGACTGATTAAGAACTAGCTGTTATTAATATCATTGCACTTGTGTGCAGTGATGACACAAGGGACAAGTCAATGGAGTCCGAGGCCCCCGTTAGAGCCTGATCCTGCCCCATTGAAAACAGAGGAAGTTTTCACTCTGGTATTAGGTTGCAAAGTCAACAATGGCTCTATTCTTCCTCTCTATACTGTGTGTAATTGAAACTGCAAAGGTAATTTAGACCTCGATCCTGCAAAACACTTAAGCTTGTCCTTAACTTTAAGCATTGACTTAAATTGGATTAGTTGTGTGCTTAAAGTTAAGGACACGCTTAAGTGCTTTGCTGGATCAGAGTGGACGGAATCTAATTACCTAAACTGGAATTTATCAAGTACACCAGAGTAAACACTTCAACTTTTGCAATGCCACTGCATCTTTAACAGTTGCAAGATCTCTGTTTTACAGCTCCCTTACCAAAAGACATATATATAGTTCTGAAGGATTGAGAGAAGGTAGATTGGGCACTTCTGTTCTCCCTATCTTGTTACACAAGAGCAAGGGGATCTTCAATTAAAGTAAAAGTACCATGTAATTAGATTGTGGAACTCATTGCCACAAGAAGTAACTGAGGCCAAGAATTTAAGAGATTGGATATTTATGCAATCAAGAATATCCAGAATTATTAAAATCAGCGACAACTAAATTTTTGGAAGGGATATTAAAGCTTGTGTTTGGGCCTGAAGCCAATCTCTAACTATTAGAGGCCAGGATGAGACCGGGGGAGGAAGGGAGTGGGGCAGATTGCCCCACATCTGTTTATTGCAGGGTTCTTCCACCTTCCTCTGAAGCATCTGATGCTGGCAACTGTCAGAGACAGGAGACTGGACTAGATGGAGCTTGGGTCTGATCCAGTCTGGCAATTCCTATGTTCCTAAGTCCCACTTAAACCCTATTTTGAGGACATAAGTGAGACATAAGTAGTGTCTTTTGCACAGGCTTTGTATAGTAATGTGCTTTAAAAAATGACGTGGGAGAAATCAACCTCGAGCCCCCCCTTACTCCCATAATTATCTTTGACTGTGAGGAGCCAGTTTTCAAAAAGGGAAAGTCTGTAGAACAGCAAAACCCTTTTATTCCAGTTTATGCAAAAATCTCACTTGTGACTTTTTGCAACATGAGGTCCTAAAAAAGTTAAAAACACGGTACTGTTCACTCCCTGATGTATTTATTCATTGGTGGCTCTCCAATTAAATAAATAAATGGGTCTTTTTTACCTTGAATACTTCCATTGGAAGAGGAAACTTTGCTGCATCATTAAGGGATTTTTCCAGAGCGCATTTCCACTCAGACATATTCTTCAGAGAATAGATTTCTAAAACAACAACAACAAAAATCACATAATAGTTTAAGGATCAAACACTCCTGTAGCATGTTAATCTGACATGCCATGTAATGGTACAGTCCCAGTAAAACCAGTAATGCACTGTATACCCCATACTACACACTTCTGGTAAAACCAGCAAAGAAGAATGATTCCACTAACATACAGAACCAGGTGACCAATGTACTTTATTTCCGACAGACAAACAAAAACAAAACAGGAAAATGAATATTCTTCAGGTTTTTTGAAAAAAGGCCAAAACTTGAAAACCAAAATCTGAACTTTTTTTTACGTTTGACTGCCAAAAACTGGTATTTTTGCCGTTTGCGGTTTTTCAACAAAAAGCCGAAACATGTAGACCAAAAAGCGGAAATGTTCTCATAAAGGTTTGTTAGTTGAAAAGGCTCCTTTTGTTAAAAAAAAATCAATAAAAATGTGTGTCCAGCTCTCTGCGCAGACATACTTGTCAATATAACACTCAGAGCACGATAGCAATCCAACAAATAGTATTTACAATTGAAGTATAGTTATACTACAGAGCTTCTTTAATAAATTCCATATAATTAGTCTTATTACCAAATCCTTTACTGATTTATTCCAGTAAAATGCCTATGAATCATCTATTGAAGGGACAATACAATGATGAAGAATTTTATATTGGCTGTACTTCTGTTCTAGGAAACATATTGTTACCCAGCACATCACAAGTTATTGCAGAACATTCATCTCCAGGCCTTAAAGTTATGAGATAGTGAGATAGAGTGCAACAATTATTAAAATGGAAATGAACATAATAGACCCGAATCTAGATAGGGAATAAAAGAAGTGCAACTCCACTGGTGTCAGTGGCCCTTTACACCAGCGTTGAATTTGGCTCAGTTTTCATTTGAAATTCCACGCTTACAACAGCCGCAAAGATTTACGGCTGCATCTCACAATTCTGAAGGAGAAAATGAAATAAAGAAGGAATTGGCAAGCACAGTTTTCACCTAGCATTGAAGCTACAAGGGGATTTTATGTTCTGATCTCAGCAGATTTAAGACCTTATCAAAACAGGATTTGCAGAATCACTCACTGGAAGTGGATGTATTTATACATCCACTATATCAAACAATCCAACTTCAGACAGACATCAAGGGTATGCATATGAATTTAAGCACACTTAACATGTTAACGTTTAGGGCTATATTTTTAATTCTTTGCCTGTCTGGATTTTAGTGTGAACGCACGTTGTGATCCTCTGTTTAGAGTACAGATTGCGGCCGGAGTCCTCTGTACCAAGCGCACCTTTTAAGTGGTTGTTACTCTTTGGACCTGTTACAGCAAGCGTCCCTTTCCTTTTGGAAGCATTGCTCACCCTCGGGCGCATTAATAAAACGATCCAGTCCTACCAGCCTTCCTCGTCTGGACAGCCCCATTGCTGAGGGGAACGGACCCAGAGGTCAGATGTACTCAGGGATCAGTCATTCCTTCGTCACATGTCACCAGCAAGGGGCAAGGGGCTGTTGCATTGCTCCAGAAGCAGACCGGGAAGCACGCTGTATCTCAGACAGTCACAATCTGCCTCCAGGTCTCACCCTATATCTGGTGCAGTGTACTTCCCTGGCATAGCTGTGCTAGCCGGTGCATTGATGGCTCTGCCCACTCCCTGCCCCATCACATCCACTCAGGTGCAAGTGTGGCTGGGGTGCGTGGGGAGGGAAGTACACAGCAGCCCCACACAGGCTGCTTCCTTGTCTGCTGGTAGCATCGTGCAGGGCCTGCAATTCTGGTCGGCCCTTGGGCGTGCTGTGCAGAGTCTCCTTAAGTCTCTCCCCTGCACTCAGTACCCAGCGCGCGGGAGACATCTGGCACCTCGCAGGGACAGCCCCTGGATGACTCAAGGCTGGATCGTGGTCAGCCCCATGCAGCTGCACTGCGTGCAGGGGAGAGACTTAGGACCCTTCCCCACCCCTCGCACAGCACGTCTAAGGGCCGGCCAGAATCGCAGTCCATGCAGGATGCCACCACGTTGCTCCCTCCTCAGAGTGACTCGTGGGAAGAGGGGCCGGGGACTAGCGGAAGCGAAGCATGCCTTCAGACAAGCCTCTTGCCTCCAGCTGTGCCACCTTGTGACTTTCAGCCCTTCCCCACCTCCCTTTTGATGCAAAGCCAGTGGGAACGCCTGCATCTGGGAAATGGAGTAACTGATTGTAGCTGGGAAAGTGCAAGGAGGCAAAGGGGCCTGGGCTCTGGTCTGGGGTTGGTTTGTTAAAAAAAAAGAAAAATACTGCTATAAACTCCAGACACAGATCTACTGGACCAGATCCTCTGCGGATGTAGCTGTACATTACACCAGCTGAGGAGCTGACCCAGGGTGTTTCCTTAGCTTCTTATTGTGTTTTATATTTACTAATGCCCTGCAATATTTTGTTTCCTACAACGACTTCAGCGGAGCTACAGAAGAGAGTAGGCAAGTGGCATGTATTATTCTTGCACTTCGATAGGTGAAAATCAGTTGCAATTTTTTGTTCACATTCAATGAGCCTCATCAAAAGATAAAGAGACATCTAGCAGTTTCAATAACCAGAGAGCGATAGTATGGACGCATTTCATTAGGCAGAGGCCATTAAGTTATGTTGGCAAGTTTATGGACACTAAATCGCACTGTTAAAAGAGCATAAAGCATTTTCTTTAAGTGATGGTGTTGCAGGCAATTGAACAAAAGTCTGCCGTGTCCATTTGTGTTTAGGATAACAAGAAATAAGTAATTAAAACGTTGGCCGGTTCATCGTTCACTCGAAGTTCGCATGAAATGAGGCAATCTCTCTTTGTATCAGAATTTGGGGTCAGATCCCCACTTGGTGTAATTTCAATGGAGCTGCGCCAATTTACTTTAGCTGGGATCTGATTCCAGGAATCCAGACTCATCAGGGACCAGCACCTCACCCCACTCCAGCCCCTTTGTGCCACCTAAAAGGACTTAAGCAGAATAAAGAGGCCATCAAAAGCCCTGATTCCAGCTGGGGAAGAACCCCACCCTAGTGCAGGCACTGTGGCAGACAGCCATAAGGGCTGCCTTCTGAGGACACAAGCCCGGGCAGGAGGCATACCAGGGAAAGGGGCAGGGGGGGATGTACTGGGGGCAGGTCGGCCTCGATTCTGGGCAGCACTATGCTCCACAGGGCAGCCATAACTTAAACAGCTCCCCAGGGCTATCCAAAGTGAGGCTGGGGCCTTCTCTAGAACCAGGGCAGCCCGGGATTGGGAAGGCAGAAAGGTGGCTTAAAGCGATGCCATTTGCGATGTGAGTTGTGCGTGCTGTGTCTAAGAGGCACGAGGCAGATTCTCACCCCTGAAACGCACGGAACAAAAAGCCCAGCCACCTCTGAAATAGACACCCCAGGAAAAACCCAAACCTGCAGTCTCTGGATTGATATTCAGCTTGGAAAACACGTGGCATATTCACACAGAGAAACAAAGCTCACAGTCCGGAGGGACTGACTGCAACGGCCCGACAGTGATTTACCCCAGGTGAGGACCTGGCCCTGAGGGCCTCGTCCTGTGAGGTGTCAGGCACCCCCCTGCTCTCACTGGGAGATAAAGGTGGTTGGCACCTCACAGGATCAGGCCCAGAAAGGGATAAATACACATAGGTTGGCTAAGGTAGTTGGGGGTGCATACGTCCAACACACCCAAAGAGACAGATGGAAGGACAGATCGAATCCCTTTGGAAGGAACCAGGGAATAAAACTAGGTGTCACGTGACAGAATGACTATAAAGGGAACATTAGGATGAACATGAAGGAAAACACCCTGGCAGTGATTTGGCTATGGTACAATCTCTCAATAAGATCCTCGCCTCAGCTCATCCGCACCTTCAGGGCATTCTTCAGATTAGTTAGCTGCCCCCGTTGGCTTTCCGCTTGCTTTGCTGAACCACCGAAGGGGTGCAATAGAGGAGACGCTCTCTTGTGGGCCTCCGGACAATCAGGAGAGGAATCCCTTAGAATATCCTGGGGAGAGACGCTGTGATACCATACGCCATAGAAGGCGTGCAGGAGGGGAGCAATGCTATGCTAACTCCGCGGAACCTGGCACCTTATGTGCCCTGCACACCATGGGCGATATTCATCCCTGCTCTAATTGGGATTTAAGTGATGGTCACCATCTTGACCACTGCAAAGGGCATTGAACTGGGGACCTCCAAAGCTAAAAGCATCAATTCCTACAGCATGAGTCAAGGCAGGAGCTGCCGAAAACGCCTCTCCTCTGTGGATCAACACAGATGAAGACCAGTAGCACACAGTCACTAGTCGGTGACACCCAGACTTTGTGCTGGCCCTCTTCACTTCATGGAACTTCATCCTGCACGTTTAAAGTTTTTCCTGTGGCCCAAAGTCTCCACGAGTTGAGTTGCAGATCGCTGCCCCTGTCGCCATTTCTTGGCAGGGATCCATAGGAAATACTTGCCCGCGTAGAACTTTCTTCTCAGCTCAGTGCTGCTACTCAGCAAGTCCGAGATCAAACTTTGTGTGCTATTTGCAGGAATTTATCTCCAGTTTAGGAAATAATTTAACACACATAATTTTGTTTCTCCATTTCTCGCGTGTCCTTGCCAAAAAGGAAATTATGCTGCCACTGGATGGATTAATAAAGAATTACTTACTGGAAATTAAATTCAATTCGCTGCTGCATCCATTTTTCTCTCCCAGGTTAATGGCGTCTATTTAGTAACAATACAATATCTCTAATGAGTCTTGTAATGCTTCGTTTCTCAGCTGGACATCGAGTGGCCAACAAAGTGTATTGGGGATGAAGTGGGATGACTGGCACCTTTGTCTCTGCTCTGCTCCAGAAGCAAAGCAAACAGGATAAGTTTAGGGACCTCTACAGGGCTTGTCCCCAATTCTAAGATTAGAAATCTTGTCGATTTCACATTGCCATTTGGCTTGTCCACAGAGGGGAGAGCATGACAGCTGGTAAAAAACTAGGGAATAATATGGATTAGAAGGGAACTAATCAGGAAAGAGAAAGACAGTGAGATGGGGGCAGAAGTAAGGGCTTTGATTCTCCTTTCGCACCACTGTTACACTGGTGTAACTCCACTGGAACAGATCCTTAGCTGGTGTGAAGCAACGTATCTCCATTGAAGCCAATGGAAGCTATGATGAAGAGCTGGCTAGCTGATTTCAATAGTTGCTTCAGATTTACACTAGTGTGTAACTGGCCCAAGTAATGGGGGGAAAGGTAGAGAAGGAATCATGGGGAGAAAGCAAAGAGCAAGACGAGGCGGAAAGAGAGCAGGAAAATGAAGAGGAGAGAGAGAAAAAGAACAGTGGAAAAAAGCCAAATAACCGAGTTAGAGAAAAGGAAAAAAAAAAAAAAAAGAGAGAGAGACTAAAAAGGAGCCAGAACAAAGACAAGGAAAGAGAAAAACCCAGAAACAGATATGAGAATGGAAGAAAAAATCAGAAAGAACCAAGGTAACCAGATTAGTCCCTATGTTATGTTTATTGAGAATTATATGGACCAGAAAGGGTGTCAGAGACAAGCAATAAAATGGTAGGTTTTTTTGTAACCCACGGACTACTACACAACACAGAGCTAGTCTACACTACACCAGCTCTGTGTATACAGCTATACCGGCAGAGCTGCACCAGCAGAGCTCCCTAGTATAGATGCAGCATACGCTGACAGAAGGAGTTTTCCTGGTGGTATAGTAATATGCCAAATATGCTGACTTTGCATGTTTTCTGCACAATGCCAAGCAAAATGTGCCATTGGCCAACTTTCATTCTGAGATGTTGGAATCAACTGAATCTGTAACTCAGGGCAGATCTTGGGTGCAAATGAAAGCAACTCTTAACCCAAGAGAAAAGAAAAGCATCAAAAAAACAATTCCTTCAAAATTAAACTAAGATTTGCCCAGTTTGGTTCAACCTTATAGGGAAAATTCATCCCTCAGGCACATCTCCTGAAGTTAAATTTGGTCCCACTGGAATAGAGCAACAATAGACACAATTGGTATAAAAACCACACACACTTTAGGGGAACTGGAGAGTATAACCCTGGACTTTCAACTCTAAAAAGTCAGGCTTCTACCATTTGCACTAAAAGAGAGCTCCGTTAGCCAGCAGCAGTAGTAGGTCCCTTATCCTCTCTGAAAATCCAGCAACAAGAGGGCACCACTCAGTTACTCATCTATACATAACCACTATGTTGTGGGTCTGATTTTCCGCCTTTTCACTCCAATTTTACACTGCAATAGTGCCATTAACTTCACTAGAATTATTTCTGGTTTACACCAGAATGAGACATTATGCGCCAAAATACATTTCTCAGGAGACTTTCATTATTAATTATTATTATTTTTATTAGTATTATTACAATACCACATAGAAACTCCAGTCAGGGATCATGGCCCTATTGTTGTAGGGACTGTACAAAGATAGTAAAAGATGGTCACTGCTCTGAAGAACTTACAACTATCATAGCCAACTTAGACAAAGGGCTTGTCTACACAAGTTACGGCGCTGCAAGCAAGAGCTGAATCTACACAGTGCACCAGCTTGCCATCAAGCCTAAAGGAAGCCACTTAATCCCCATTATATAGACGAGGAGCAGAGCAATTAAGGATTTTGCCCTAATATTATATAGAAAATCTATGGTAGAGCAGGGAATTGAACCTAGGTTATCTAAGTCAGAGTCTGAGCCACAAGACCATTCTCACGCCCTTAGCCCTTAACCAATTCCACCAGCATAATGGGTTTACACTGAGTAGCTACTTGTCAAAAAACATGACTGATAAACTAGACGAAACGAACAGCAGATCCACAGCATTTTCAGTAAATAAACAAGTTTCAAATGCAAATATATATTTTAATGAGCCTTTTTACCTGCAGGTGGGTCCATTCTGTATTTATTCTCTTGACACCAACCGACTGGTCGAAGTCTGCAATCCAAGTAAAACAACCACTGGTCATAGGATTCAGTCTCCTCCAATCCCACAAAGCGAAGGCGTAATCTTCCTCCAACATTTTCAACCACACTAACTATCCAGTACTGAAAAGGGTTCTGGGAATCCTGCAGCTCTATTAAGGAATCAACTGTAATGAGGTCTACAGGGTTTTTTCCTCGCAGAGGCTGTTTGAATAGAAGCAAAACTCCTTATTTTAAATTTTATTTGAAGACTTCTCAAGGAAACAGATGACAGCAGAAGATTATTTTTGTTTTTCACACCATCATCCAAGCTATCAGCAAACAGTCTGTTCTCCTTCTATTTTACCCAACGGCTTCCAAGTGCAAATTCAGAAGTAAACAGAAAACAACAGTTGTGCTAATTTCTCAACCAACAAAAAGATAAAATTGCTGTTGGACCTTTTAGGATTCTTAGGAATCCACCCATTAGGAATCTTCCTAAAGACTCAGGGCCCAGTCCTGCCAGGGGATTTATTCCCACTGACTTTAACTGGAGTGTGGGGTGTATATCCCATCATAGGATTGGGCCCTGAAATTAATCTAGAAGGCACACTGCTCAGAGCATGATCCTGAAAGCCCCTTGTGCACTGAGTTCTCATTCACCATGGACTTGCTCCTGCTCCCACTGCCATCAACAGTGATTTCAGTGGGTGCAAGATTGGGCCATTCAGTAGGAATTTGAAGACCTGATCCAAAACCCACCGAAATCAACGGAAGACCCCCATTGACTTCAGAGTGCATGAGATCAGACACTAAAGCATGGAGGTTTTCTGGATCAGGCCCTCATATCTGATTCCGTAAAGTGAACCAAGAAATCCCAATGACCGTGCATATTTCCTTACACACACAATACTTTCTAAGGCCCCGATCGTGCAAACACTTATGAACATGCTCAGCTTTACCATGGCAGTACTGCTAGCTTCAAGCATTCAAAAACAAGGAGTCAGGCTCCAAAAAAATCCTGTGATTGGGATAATAAACATGAGGGTTGTTTTTATTTTTGAAATAATACATTATGGATTCTTTTTATTTTCCTTCTAGTTTCTGAGCCTTTTGAGTGTACTAGTTTCACATTTTCAAGCTTTTCTCTGAAATTCATGAGGGCTAGAAACATACTTTTTTTTTTAATGAAAGCTGAGATTCTCATGCACAAATTTCTTGATTACAGGAGTTGGGGCTTTAAGAAAAACATTAAAAAATCATTGGATTCACAATAAAATCACTTGAGTTGGCAACCCTGTTTTCTGCAAGCGGTCCCAACTTCCCACAGAAATTAAATGAAGCACATGCGTAAATGTCTGAAGGATCAGGGCCTAAATTGTTAGCTGTTTGCGTATTGAGCCTGTTGAAGGAAACAGACAGTAAAAACCAATAGCCTTTAGAGGCCTTTTAAAAAGATTCTATAAATCAGAGAGAGTTAGGGCTGGTTGGAAAAGGAAACCAGTATTTCAAAAAAAAAATTGTCCCTTTTTTCTTTTTTTTTTTCCATTTAAAAAATTTGCAAAAATTTGAAATTCAAACAACTTCAGCCAGCATTAGAGTTGATTGAATAAATGGAGAAGAGGGTTGGAATCACAATTTTTTTTTAATTTGTTCCCTTTTATTTTTAATATTTAAAAAAATAAGCTTGAAATTTTGTAACATGAAAAATTTCAACCAGCTCTGTGAATAGTTGATGTATCTCAGCATAATACAGTTGCTTACAGGATTAGCCACTTTTATTGTATTTATTAAATGCATCCATACAGTCTCTTAAAGCATCACGTCATGGCAAAATGCTGTTTCTAAATAACAACATCACAGAAGTCTGATGTAATGTGATTTTTCTTCCATATAACAATTGCTTCAGTGCAATAAACCATTCTTTAACATCAAAGGATATAGTAACACTGTAATGACTTAATTTATTATAACAGATCTCTGGCTATTATAAAGGTAATATTACTTCTCTGTGCACCAGAAGCTAAGCCAAACAATCAGTTGTCACTTATCCATGAGAGCAGAATGCTAAAATTAATATTTGGATTGTATGGAGTATTAATTTTGAAAGTACAGCAAGAACCCTTTTATGAACAGCTACAGTACAGAAAATTACATTGTTCAATGAATACACAATGATTACAATGATCTGCAGTGCTGATTAACAGTCATGCTGTTTATTAGTGGGTTACAAACACGGCATGATGTACTGTATTACCCACATACCTGGCACATAACAGAGCATAACAACATTAAACACAAGATTTCAAACTG
The DNA here is from genome assembly GCF_026122565.2 of Emydura macquarii macquarii. Lineage (NCBI taxonomy): Eukaryota > Metazoa > Chordata > Testudines > Chelidae > Emydura > Emydura macquarii. Next base: position 3,596,710 of record NW_027133607.1, on the reverse strand, counting down.
TGTCTATCCAAGCTACTGTTTCCTCCCTCCAAACTTCTGCCCCGGTTGCAAGCCTGTTTCCTCTGCCAATATAAAGGGAGGGAAGGGTAGAGCTTACGAGTGACACAGGGGCTTATTCTGATTGTATTCACATTGGTTTGGAGTTGCACCAGTAGGAGATAAGAGCCAAGCCCTTAGGCTCTTGGAATATTCTGGTTGGGAGCATGAAGGTGAACATGGATCCATCCGTCATGAGCATGTATGTTTCCTTGTATGTATAGGGTTTTTAGCCTTGCTGAATGAAAAACCCTGACTATATTCTACTAAGTCTACCCTGTAGCTACGTAGTCAAGTACATACACTTGTTAAAAATGAGTGCATGTATTTGTGACTTGCATGAGTGGATAGGAACAAAGCAATCAAAGAGAGGAGTATCCTGAAATGCATCTGTACTCTAAAAAGTAAACAAGCATTTACATAGATATAAACCACTAATTTACTTTAACTCATGGTCCAACCAGGGCTGGGCAGAAAACCAATCTCCTCCAGGGAATATCGCAACACCACAGATCCTGCAAGCCTGTTTTCTACTTGCCTGAGCCTTCAGGCAGCGTGGAAGAATGCATTGCAAGCATCTCTATCACCCCTAATTGCTACTGTAAGTGATTGCTCCTGCAGAAAAAATCGCATTCTCCAAACCCCCCATACAGCATTCATTCAAGAGCACTGAGAGACCTGGCAGAGAAGCTGCCAATTGCACACAGTTTCAGGATGAAACCATAAATGGGCCCAAGATTTACTGGACGGGGCCTGTGAACCTCAGCAAATCTTCCCACGAACCTGGTCTGGGATTGGTGCTTTTAAGGGAGCCTGACACCAGGTGAGTTTGGCATGGAGGTCGTTCATCCTGCAAAGATGCTTGATGCCTAGAGATCTAAGCCATTCGGCTGTGTTTTTACATGTCCCCATCATCTCACCTGATCAAACCAGAGAAAGATTTCTTGTTGCCAAAAGAGCTTTCGTGCATTAATCACCAAATCCTGTCCCCAATGAGTAACTAGACTTTGCACCAGGGAGATCCAGGGGGTCAGAGGGAAAATGAATTCTCTCAGCCAGGGCAGAGCCATCCCACAGCTTTGTCTATGTTGGGGCTGCTATCAACCCAGGGACTGACCGGTAGAGCCACTGGATCCCCACCCTCACTTGTTGGCTGGCCCACCACCGCATCACCCTGTTTGCTGGAGAGACCTGTAGCGCTGTAGTCCATGGTGCAGACCCCCTCTGGACTCTCCCTCAAACTCCACAGTGGAGAGATGTAGATTCTTCTGCCTCTCAGGTCCCTTGCTTGGGCCTCAAGATGATATGAACTCCCTCCTATCCGGTTCCAACAGGAAGACTCCTTTGAGTTCAGGGGGCACTGGATCAGCCCCATAAGGTTATGTCTACACTGCAGCTGAGAGGTGTGATTCCCAACGAGGGTAGACAGACTCACGCTAGCTCCACTCAAGTGAGCATGCTAAAAATAGCAGTGTGGACGTTGCGGCGGGGCAGCACCTCAGTAGAAGCCCAAGTCCATGCCAGCCTGACCCCCTGAATCCCAGCTGAGGCGGTTAGCCCAAGCCACTGCAACTGTTGCAACAGCCACACGGCTATTTTTAGCACGCTAACGTAAGCAGAGCTAGCGCGCGTATGTCTATGCACGCTAGGATCACACCTCCCAGGTGCATCCTAAGGGGATAACCAGACCTTGCAAGCACATGGCCCTGTATTCATGGTTGAACACGGCTATAATATAAACACCATGTCACATTATTAAATAGAAACTGCAATCTAATACATACGCCTTCCAGTAAATTTGCAGGTGCCGTTCGGGAGCCCGTCAAATCATGTATAAGAAACGCCGTCCAGTCCGTGTACTTCTCTTTGATTGCTGGGGGGAGAAAAATAAAAGAAATATTTAGCACAGCAGATGACTGCCACATCGATTAGAGAGCCACTTGCCATGGTCAGGACCAGCAGCTCTGCGCTTTTAGTGTATCCAACAAAAATAGAGCCAAGAGTTTATAGTTTCAGATGCAAATACAGTTTGCACTCTGAAGGAACAGGCTCTGGAGAGTCCACACACACACACACGGAGAGTCAGATCCTCAGTGCAAGGAGGTGTCGCTCCATTGAAGCCAAGGACATTGATTTACACCAGATGACCATCTGCATCTACCCAACCACATGCTTCGTGCTCACCCCATAGGCTCACACTTGTCATAAAAGTTATCTTGGAATGTTTTATAAATCCCCCCAGAGGACAAAAGCCATGATCACATCCAACCCCTTGACAGGGCGGGAACATGGAAACTCCATGGCATTCTTCCCCTATAACAGAGAAAGCAGCCCTTAGGACATCATTAGTTAGGTAGTGAATAAATATGCTGATGAAAAGCTAAGGAAGGGTTGAACCAAATGTCTAAGCACTTCTATTCTGCTTCACAATATCTGATCGACTTATTGGTGTCATTTGTTTCGATCAAGGACTGGACCCCCACTATCTGAGGATTATTGGGCCCAGACTTTGATCACCAGTAAAGGCAGCACAATCCCCAGTAGCCACCAAGATGAAGATTCTTTCGCAGGTTTGCCACTTCCTGCTCCCTTCCCTACCCAAGAGGATACTTCCAGGAGTTTATATTGAGTCAACTGCATTCTGGGCCTTCCTCAACTAAAAGGTAAAGAAGCAGGATTTGCTTCTTTGTGATTAGGCAACAGGGTTCCTGAACCAAAACCTTCAGCCAGCCCCATCATTTTACCCTACTCTGTAGGCAAGGGAATATCATTTGTTAATTCACGGATCACAGTGATAATGCTGCTAACGCTACCGCCAGACTGATGGGAATCCAAAATCTTCTGAACACTTGCAAATCAGATCCATTCATTTGTCGTGGGGCTCGTTTCTCCGGAAGTTATGGGGCTTTAGAAAGCAGTGAAATAACTCCATAATCTGAAATTTTATAGCTATCATCAGACTTAAATGTAGGAATAAATTCTGATATCTGGTGGAAATTGAAACTGTCTGTCTGTTTATCTTGGGTGTTTCTGAGGCACCTAACAATGATGTTGCGTTAGCTAAAAGGGAAGAGGACTGGACCTGAAAGGTGTAAAACGCTGAAATATTTCCACCAGAGATCCAAAAACTGAGGGCTAGTCTGTGCCCTTGGTCACAACTCTGTAAGCCACCGCACCCTCGGACTCATTTCCCCCTCATTTCCCCCTCCCCACGGGCCCAGCCAACTATCGGCCAGAGCATTGGGGAAGGCGTGGCAAAGAGCCGTGGCTCCACCCGGTCTCCATCCCTTTGCTCGCTGAAGGGAGCAGGTGAAATCCAGCCTCTCTACTCCACACAGGACGTGAACCCAAGATCTGGGTAAGTCTAGCATGGTGGATGAGAAAGGGGGCTTATTGCACAGTCTGCTAGAGCTTGAGACAATCTGGCCCTGTTTTCAAGGGCATCAGGGTCAGTGGAATCTCCACCATTAGTAAGATACCTATCGATATTTCGTAGCCACGGGAGTACCCCCAGATGCTGTACGGTTCTAATGGTGGATCGCGTTCATACTGCGCAGCATTTCACATGTCCAAGGCACCAGGGATGTAAACATTCGTTTTAAAAAAAAAATCCGTTTAAACCAGGGCTCGACAAATTTTCTTTGGAGCTGGGAGCCAGCCCAAAAATGAAGGAGCCAGACAACGTGGGTCCAGCGGCAGGGCGCCCTGGCAGCCGCTTTCCCCTCCCAGCCCTGCCTCATCCCACAATGTGGGCCCAGCGATGGGGCGCCCTGACCGGAACGCAGCAGCCGCTCTCCCCTCCCGGCCCTGCCGCTTCCCCCCCACCCCTCTCCCACAACGTGGGCCCAGCGGCGGGGCGCTCTGGCCGGAAAGCGGCAGCTGCAGCGCTCCCCGCTCTCAGCCCTGCACGTGGAGGCAGTGGCGCCCTGGCCGGAGCGCGGCGGCCACTCCCTCAGGAGAAATATTAGGCGCCAGAATTAAATTTCCAGGCGCCATGGCAACCTGGCGCCTGGGATTTGTCGAGCCCTGGTTTAAACTGGCTAAAAATAAAACGGTTAAACGTGGGGTGGGCGGAGCTGCACTGGGCTTTGCTCCTCGCTGCCAAAGATTCTCCCCCGTTACACATCAGGAAAGAGAGGCGCAGAGAGATCCAGCGCCAAATTGCCAACCGTGTGCATTAATTTCGAGTGCCCCGCTTGAGCCTAGAATCCAGAGGCGCTCAACACCCACAACTAGTAGTGAAGTCAATGAGCACGGTGGGTGCTCAGCTCCTCTGAAAAAAAATCAGGGTGTCTCAGGTAGGACAGCCAAAACCAGGGGCTGCTTTTGTCCAAAGGGTCTGACCCAAATCCCTTTGAAGCCCAGGGGAGTCTATTAACTCATGAGTTTTGGGTTAGCGGTGTAGAAGTATTGCCAGGGGAGTCTGGACTGTTTCTAGATCTGTGCCCTATTTCTCAAGGCTTTGGGCATTTCTGTGGGGGTCACACTTCGATCTTAAGCCCCAAGGCGCTGATGAGCAGGAAAGCAGGATGACAGCAGCTAAGCAGACCATTCGAGCCTCCATAGTAGTCTCAGGCACCTCTCTGCCTCTTTAGGCTCTGAAGGAGCTTTGAAAATCCAGCCCCTTCCCAAGGCCAGTGACAGCGACAGGATCAGAACTCAGGACTCCCATCACTGGGCTCTTTCCTCTCTGATGCTCCGACTTCAAAAGCCCATTCTCTAATGTATCTGAACGATGCAGTTAGTTTTATAGAGCCAAAGATCTTCCAAATGTACTTAAATTAGCAAAATTAAAAGTACTGTATTTTAGCTGGTATAAAATAATGATTAAGCTAGTCTAACTTCCCCACATCTTATGTAGCACCATTTTTGCATAAATTTCTCAGGCAGAACCAGCAGATTTATGGCCTTTAAAATATTTAAAGCGCAGCAATAGCCAGAGAAGGCACTGTGTACAAATGTCTTCTTTTTCACCATTCCTGGCCTCTGTGTCTGTTCTACTCCTGTCGGCTTGCTTTAGTGTCAGAAACTCCCATTAAATCAGCATCACCGGGGGGAACATAGGAATTGCCGTATAGAATCAAATCAGAACAGTGGTCCAGGTAATCTAGTACCCAGTCTCTATTATCGACTAGTGTCGGATTCATCACAGGAAGCTAACAGAGCCATAGGAGAGCCAGCTGGATTGTAGTCTTGCTCACACGTCAATCAAGTTGTCGGCCAAGTTCTGACTGCTGAAGCTTTGTAATTAGTGATGACGTGGGATGCAGAGGGAGCCTGTTTGAATTTTCAGGACTGACAGGCAGAAAAAATAACCCAGCCAGAATTTTCCAAACCGCCTAGTGATTTTGGCTGCATCAGTTTTCAGGTGCCCAATTTTGGGACGCCTTAAAGATGCCCAATTTTCAGAAAATGCTGACCACCCGACCCCTTGTAAATCAAGCCCCTTTTCAAGGGTCTCAACCTGGCAACCCACTTTTTTAAAATTGTGGCCTTTGGATTTTTTTGCACTGATTTCTATCGACCTAATAGCAGTTGCCAATCTTCCTCCCTGTCCTCCCTTTTGGGCCTTTATCCTCACTAGTCTCATTTTCTTTTTCTAGTGATCCATGGGGCCGAGCTAACTTTGTCCCTTCCTTTTACAGGGACGTGTTTATTGCAGACTCTTGTTAGGATTCCCCCCACCCAGGACCTGTCAAGCTGAATCTATCTATGGGATCTAAACCAACTTCTGCCATTTCACTGGAGTCAGATCAGACAAAGAAAGCCTGCTCATCAAATTTGTTTCAACAGCTTTATGTCATCCATCACGGTAGTTCTCTACTCATAACTCACTACAGAAGCAATGCATTACCATTAGTGATTGTTGAAACCTTTAGACAGAGCCCCACACAGTTTTTTTTTTTTTTTTTTTTTTTTTTGGGGGGGGGGCGGAGGGATAAGGGGGAGGAGAATTTAGCCAACTGATTCAAAGCCACATGTTCACATTGGTGGGGTTTTTTAATTAACTGCCCTCATCCAAATTCTGATCACAATGCATTTATATTCTCCTCTCCTCTTTGAAAGCCAATCAGCATTACTTCTGTCTGGACTGTGTGTGACTTGGACAGACAACGTGGGTGAGGTGATATCTTTTATTGGACCAACAACACTATGTGTGACTTATACAGACAGGAAACAGCCTTTTCTTTTTAAATGCAATAAATTTCCAGTTCAGGCACTTTAAGACGGTTTGAAGGGAGAAGGGGGACTCTGATCCTATGCTTAATGTGTGAATTCACTCTGGTTAGGGTGGAGCACCCCAGGCCGTCTGCATCATATAATCCTCTACAGTGGAACTGTGCACGGGATCCCTTGCAAAGGGATCTATGCACAAAAATAGGAGGTGGCTTTAAATAGGCCAGCAGACAAGGTAGCATTCAAGGTGGGCCAGGAGTGCTGCCATAGGGCTACAATGGAACTATTTATGGTACTATGTGATAGGGCCTGACCCTGAGACAGAGGGTGTGTACACCACTGCCTTCTACTGGATGGAATGTCAGACCTCTTCAAGCACATGTGATTTTGTTGCCCTTTCATGAAACTGAGGTCTACAGAAGACAGGAACTGCTACAGCTAACAGAGTCTCCTGTAGCTCAAGTCGTGAAAGCCTGTGTTTTTTGGAGAGGTTTAGCAGGTGACCAGGAGTCATAATTTGGAGGCACAGATTGGTTGCACATATGTAGGCTTGGAAGAATTAGATTTTTCTCAGTAAACGTCAGTAAATGTCAATTTCGCCATAAACACACATACAACTGTCTACTGTCATTAAATAATGAGCGTCTGGCCCTCCTGTTGTCTGACATCCCCCCCAGTTTTCTGCAACTGTGAAAATTCAAATTCATAAAAACAAAACGAAAAATGCTTAAAACCCACAGTTTTGCACAACTGAAAATTTAAGTCAATAAAAATTGGAAAAAATGCTTTAAAATAAACGAATATTATCCATTGAAGTTATAAAAAATAAAAATCTAATTCTGCCAAGCCTATACATAGGTGTATGTGCACATGCTTCTTTGGGGCCTTGTTCACTGAATTCAGAAATCAGTGCAGATGTTCATCCTCTCTCTTCTGGGGCTACAAGGCCAGGCATATTTTCATCTGCACTGAATCCTACAGGAAAGCATTTTTCTCCAATAAAAATGCAGCTGAAATGCAGAAAAATAAACTGATTAGAAACAGAGAGGCAAGTGCTGCTGTTTTTTATTTCCAGAGTTGGTGGACTAAGGCCAATGGAACCACTCCAGATTTACACTGGTGTAGCAGAGAGCAAAGTCTGACCCAAAAGCTGCATCTGCACAATGCACTTCTTTACTGCTTCACTCTTCTGCCTATATCTTCCATGTGCAAATCAAAAAGCTCTGCTACCTCCTTAAACCAGGAAAAAAGTAGCTCCCAATTTAGGAAAAAAAAAAAAAGGAAAAGTGAGCAAATGTGATTTTTAAAGCAGAGTACAAATCAGCCAACCACTTTAATACAAAGGCTGCATTTCTTCTTTGGGAATTACCGGGAGTCTTAGGAGGGATTTAAGGCTTAAATGGGGCTCAGAGCCACCAAAAATGTGTGCCACGCAACAAAATAATTTCAGGGCTTCTTTGAACTCTTCCCCCTACATAACCTCACCTCGCATTCATCTCTGGTCTTATTTCTGTCCTAATCCCCCTCTTGCTCCATGCTCCTCTTGTTGTACTTATTCATTCATCTCCTTTTCCTGGGCAAAGGATTCTGGGATATACTGGGGAATTAAAGGCCACAGACAACTGCACACAAATAGGGTGTGAGGGCAGGTTGCTGGGCTAAATGGTGCAGGAAGATGTAAACGGTACCCCTAGAGCCCATTACCACAGTAGAGTTTCTCCAGTTTTCACTTTTTCAGTGCTGATAAGGCCTCAACTGTGTCCAATTCTGGACACCACATTTCAGGAAAGAGGTGGACAAACTGGAGACAGTCCAGAGTGGAGCAACAAAAATGTTTTAAGGTCTAGAAAACATGACCCGTGAAGAAAGATTGAAAAAAAAAAAATGGGTTGATTTAGTCTGGAGAAGAGAAGACATAAGTACAAGTTTCAAATACATAAAAGGTTGTCACAAAGAGGAGGGAGAAAAATTGCTCGTTAACTTCTGAGGATAGGACAGGAACCAATGGGCTAAAATTGCAGCAAGGGGGGTTTAGGTTGGACATTAGGAAAAACTTCCTGATTGTCAGGGTAGCTAAGCACCAGAACAAATTGCCTAGGAAGACTGTGGAATCTCCATCATGGGAGATTTTTAAGAACAGGTTACACAAACACATGTCATGGATGGTCTAATTATTACTTAGTCCTGCCTTGAGTGCAGGGGTTGGACTAGATGACCTACTGAAAACCTTTCCAGTCCTACACTTCTATTATTCTATATACATGTTGCTTTAGAAACACTAGAAAGCTGGCAGCTGATTGGAAACTGTCATTGCAGTGGTGCTGCTAAAATGATAACACTAGAGGGGGGAAAAGGCAAGACTGCTCCCATTAAAGGAACTGGCTGTAATGCTAGAGCTGAAGATCAGCGAACCATCTCATTTTGCTGTGGTCGAGTGGCTAGACAATGGGCCTCTGAGCCAAGAATCTACCATTCTATTCGTGCCAGTGACTCACTCTGTGATACAGCATCAGCCTAATAACCTCTCTGTGCCTTAGTTTGGCCATTTGTATGATGGGGAGAATATTTATCTACCTCACAAGGGAGTTAAGAGACTACGTTTGCAATCCCATGAAATCCTTGGGTCGAAAGAGCTATATTCAGGAAGACCAGGTATCACTACAATATTACCAACTCTTGGTAATATTACCATCACCATTGGTGCTTTTCTTAAAGCCACAGCTCCTGGATTACATGAGGATCCTGATTTTTTCTCTCTCTTAAAACTAATTTTCTAGCTCTAGAGAAAACCCTGAAACCTACTAGCTCAAAAACCAACAGGCAAATAAAAAGAACCCAAATGTTTATTTCCAATCTCATGATTTTTAAGCCAATCTCATGATTGGGAGGAGGAGGAGCGGGCTGTCCCATTCTTTTTGAATGCTTGGGATTGGCAAGCTAAGTGATTAACTTTCTCCTCCAACAACAATCATACTGTACGGTTGGTTTCCAGTGTCAACATGTGGCTCAGGAACAGCTTCCTTTATCATCAGCAGTACTGTCCAGTATGGAAATTCTTATCTGCCTCGATTCCATTCTGATGCTTTGTCCTTGAAAGAACAAAAACAATGAGCAGTGAGGCGATGATTATCAAAGCTCACGCTAGACGGATGGGTCGTGTCATCAGAACAGGTGATGACAGACTCCTGAAAAAGTCCCCTATGGTGAGCTGAAACTCAGAAAGCACAGAAAGAATGGTCAACGTAAACACTTCGAAGACACGCAGAAGCAGAATCTCAGCTCATGTGGTACATTGATAACTTTGAAGACACAGCCAAAGACAGATCTGAATGGAGAGCAACTACCAATAAAAGTTATAAACACTTTGAGGAAGACAGATGCGAAAGACTGATTGAAAAAAGGATCAAGCATCATGCCAAGTGTTCAGTGGGATCCTAAACATTCTTACGTAACATGTGTTTGCAGCCTAGCTCTGCACAGATCAGACTATATAGCCACAAGAGAAGACACAAGATGCTGTGACATCATTGCTGGATACAATGGACAGTCGTAGAGATGCTATTCTCCATTGCTTCACTCCTTGATTCTCAGAAATATTTTCTGTGCCATAATAAATGGGGGAAGCATTTCCATAAATATCACACGGGGTCATTTTATTAAAAGGATGTGCAATTTACCATCACGACAATCGTTCATTCTGAGCGTAATGCAAATCTCACTCTCTCTATTACACACACAGTTCATCTGCATCCCTGCATAAGGACGTTTCTTTCACAGTAAAGAGGTTACTCTACTTCCACTAGAGAGGTGAAGCAGAGCTCTGAAAGCTGCAAACTTCATTCACAAAGAAAAAGTACACCGATATTTACATGGACAGAAATTGTTGAGGGAGCACAGAAATGTGTTTTTTTTTTTTTTGCTTCAGCTGATAATCCCTATAGTGTAACTATGGCAGTAGCAAATCAGAGGCTCCCCTCATGGAGGTATTATGAGACCCAAGCTGGGTGGAAATGGGAAGGGAACCATGAAGAGGAAGACAGCCATAGCTACGCGACATGCACAGTGGATATAGCGCTCCCTGAGCCTGCACAAGGCTCTTAGCGTGAACTTCATGGATTGGGGGGCTCCAGGGGACCAGAACATGGGCTACAAGTTGGAAGGAAGGCAAATCCAGGAAACATCAGCTCTATACAGCACATCATGCTCAGCTACAAAGAGATTTCCTGGCAGGAGATAACTGAATCAGCATCAGCTCCCCTCCTTGCCTTTGTCATCACTCAAAGTGAGGGTTTTAGGGTTCAGGCTCGGGAAGGACAGGGTTCCCATGTGAGCAGCCCAAGATCCAAGAGAGCATGGCTTCCCCATAGAGCCTCAAGCTCATAAGATTTCCAGGATTCATCTCCTGTGTGAATCCAACGGTCCCATTTAAGATCTCCCCATAGGAGAGGTTTCGCCCCAAGAGCAGACCATTTCTCCAAGATCTTTAAATATCTTAATAAAATAGAATCTTAAAGCCTATAAATGTCTATTCCAATGAAGAAATGCTGTGGTCTAGTGAGTAGAGCACACTCTGTGGAATGAAGCTACCTAGAATCTAAGCCTGGGTATGGGCAAGTCACTACAGATGATCCAAATGCCAGTGAAGACAATGGATAGGCTAGATTAAGCTCTAAGCTTCCTTGTGTCTCAATCTCCAGCTCTGTAAAATGGTGATAGATACCAATATTAAAACACCTTTATAAAGCAGTTTGAGATCTTTGGATGAACGGTTTGAGTTACGACGCACTCATTCCTCCAGCTGTTTCTGTTTAAAACTGTCCACCACCCCTGGGATTTTAATAACCAAAAGGGACAACAAAATAATTCAAGCCAGTCGGAAAGTGGAAAATTCTGTTCTGAAGGAAAATTGTGACTTTTTTTTGAGGGGAGGGGGAATTACTCCCAAATCAAAATGAAAAGATGATAGTTTGAAGTTTCCTGCAAAACAAAAATAGTCTGAAAAAATTGGATTCAAGATTCTTGAAATATTTCATTTTGATGTTGGAAACGTGTTACGTCAGTAAGGTAAAATCTTTGTAGTTCACCTTTGTCATTTTGAGTCATTTTTTTTCCCACTTTTAAATTATATTTATACATATAAAATAATGGATTTAAAGGTTAATTTTATTATAAAATCTAAAGGATAAAATCAAAATGAAATGTTCTAAGGTTATCCAAACAAAACGACTTGTGTCCACTTTTTTCCAATCACAAGGGTTCATTTCCACTCTTTCCTCTTGATAATTTTGTCAAATGCAACACCTTCCCACAAAACAGTTACATTTTGATGAAACTGCATTTTTCAACAGAAAAACTGTTGTGTCGAAAGAATTGCAACCAGTTCTAGAAATAATGCCCTTGTGAGTTAAATCCCAGCTGGGGCATAGAACTTTTTTATTTTAATTTATTTATAAACTATCCCCCAGTAACTGTGATCTCAGCTGATGGCTTGATTTGGAGAAAGGGTGATTTTGTGGTTAAGAGATTGTACTGAGTCTTGAATGATGCAAATTCAGTTCTCAGCTCTACCACAGACTTCCTTTAGTCTCACTCCCCATCTGAAAAACAGGGATAATATGTCCAGTTTGTCTCTTTAGATTGTAAATTCTTCAGGGCGGGGAATATGTCTTATGTTATTTTTGTACAATGCCTAATACAATGAGGCCTGGATCTTGGCTGATGCCTGTAGGTGCTACTGAAAACACAAATAAATAAAAATTTTAAAAATTAAGTTTAAAAGATTGGCGGCCACCTTAAACAAACAAAATTCAAAGAGTAAAATTATACATAAGAGGGCTTAATAACATTTTACAAATGAAAATGATTGTTCACTGTGGGTTCTTCAGTGGGAATCCGGGAAAAAAGCCAAAAGTGCATTACTAAAATAAACATCTTAAAAACAGCCAAAATGGCTCTGTTATTCCACAAATTAAGTTTTGAATTGAATGTTTTTGTATTTTTCAAATGGGTCACAAAATTCCAAAAGCGTGCTGTAAAAAAACCAGCATGATTGCTCGTTGAACTGACTTCTTAATGATCTGGGCCATAAACAAAGAGGTGTGTGAATCAACTTCAGATCACACAATCAGCTCTTTCTGCAGAACTCTCCTGAAGAATGCAAAGCACTCAAAGAAAATATTAAATGCTGTACTTTCACTGAAACCAAAGATTTTAAATAAACTTACATCAACGACTACATGTGCATTCAAAAGGATACATCTGAGTTGGCCATAGTTTATATTAAGGTTCCATCAATATAGAATTTATAAAGGGTTATAATAGATGTCCGAAGCACAGTATACATGTGAGTAGTATGTGCTCTAGTTATAAACGCACCAGTGGAAGATGTTATAGGTGTTCAGAGAACATGGCTCTATTTAAGTGTTGGACTCTGTAATAATCTAGAATAATTGACTACCCATTTATTAAAACACCTATTAATTATTAACCCTTTATAAATGGAACCTTAATATACAATGTAAACCACAAGTTAATCTTCTTTCGTTTAGACCATCAAAATGAATCAGATGTCATATAATAAGTATGTTGTATGATTTTTATCTTGTCTTCAAAATTTACAGCTGTTTCTCTACCTTTTAGGCTACCACAGACACACAGACAAGGGTTTGGGGAAAGAAGTGTTCACGCTGTCATTTTACCGTGATTAAGACAGAGCTGGTTGGCAGTTTTCCAAGAGAATGTTTTTCCACTGCAAAATGCCTCGGAATTGACACATTTGGCGAGACCTGCCTGATTTCCTACCAGCTCGCAAGCAGTTGCAGAGCCAGGACTGCCGGGGAGGGGAGGTATGTCTACACTGCATTGTAAATACGGGTTTGTGGGAACCAGGCATGTGGACTCGGTGTTTCCAAGCCCAGGCCTGAGCATCCACACTGCACTGTAAACCTGGATTTACAATTGCTAGACCTGGGTCTTGCAACTGTGCTAATACGTCCATACTGCACTTTACAGATCTTCTGATTCAGGTCTGCGGCTTGAGCCAAGTCCACACTGCAAAATGGCAGGGCTTGGACCAGAGGCACAGTGGGATTTGGGCTTGGCCCTCCCCGCCCCCAGGTTGGTTGTTGGACCCAGGTCCTGAGTGCTTGTTGACCTGAATCAGAAAGATTTGTCTATAGACAGTAGGGGGAGTTGGGCTCAAACCTGAGACTAAACCCAGGTTCACAATGCAGTGTAGACATATTCTGAAGGACCTGGGAGCCCTGGCTTGAATAGGGGTTCTCAGGGTTCGTCTACACCGCGAACAAAATAAACCCTACGGCAGCAAGTCTCAGAGTCTGGGTTAACTGCCTCAGGCTCGTGATGTGGGGATAAAAATAGCCATGCAGACAGTCCTGCTTTGGGTCTGAAACCTGGCAACAGGGGTGGGTCTCAAAGCCCGAGAAGAAATGTCTACACTGCCATTCTTAGCACTGTAGAGTGAGCATGGGTCAGCTGGCCTGGGCTCTGAAACACTCTGCAATGCATTTGTTTTGGGGCTTTTCTTGCAGCTTCTTGGTAGCATTCCAGGCAGGCAGGCAGCTGAGGGAATCTTGTCAATTTTGTTTAGGGGGGAAAGAAAAAAAAAAAGTCATTTCAAATTTTTTTTTAAAAAGAACACGTTCAGACTCCTCCCATCCCGTGGGAAATTTCAAACCTTTGCGAGTGGATTTTGGTTCTGATTTCCGAATTTCCCTCAGAATGGGTGTTCTGGGTTCCATATGAAGGCTCCAATTCAGGAAAACACTGAGGCACACACTTACGTCCATTCCTATTCAGAACAACACTCGAGCATGTGCTGAAGTAGGTTGACTTCCAGCACTTCTGTAAGTGCTGTCCTGAATTGAGATGCTTCCTGAATCGGGGCCTATAATTCTTACCCTGACCAAGTCAGGACTAAGGCTTTGTTTGTAAAGCTTTATGTTTCCATCTCCATGTATCTATGACACTACAGATCTAGGACATCTATGGCTCTATGTAAATTAATAATAGATACCCTTTGGGCAGTTAGATGAGTTTCTGTCCTCTTTGTAATTGTGACAATATTCAATATTGAGTCTCTCTGCAGTGTAAATGCTTCTATCTGTGGCACATGTAAGAATCATTAACTCCATGCTCTACCGCTGTGGCCTGCAAAAAGAGAGTGTCACACTTCATCTAACAAGGAACATCTTGTTCAAAGGTCACTGTCAAATACCACGGTAGTGTTTGCTCTTACAAGCTCAGCTGTTAGCTGAAGAACTATCAATGAAGCAAACAGACTCCTATGGAGCAGTCACTGCTACGGATTTCTATTTACGTCCAGGTTTGGAATGGAAATTCCGTTCATAAATCCATGGTATTGTTGTAATGCATGTGCCACTAACCCATATCAGTCTGTCTTGATTGACTGAGTCGGGACCATCCCAGTCATCCCAGCAATTCCTGAAGTACAAGCATCAATAAACGGTCTGCCTTCCAACTACCGACCTTAATTACTTCCCCAAGTTAAAGTCCATACCTTTCTTACATCGTGTTTAACAATGAACAAACAAACTACAGAGGAGAGGCATTCAGCAATGGGAAATAGCTTTGCTTTGAATAAACTGCATTATATATACACAATCCGCAATCCTGCATTATATATACACAATCCGCAATCCGATTGTGTAGAGAAAATACATGAGCACATTTATCTGCTCTGTTTACACTTGGCACAAGTCCTTTCCCTGAGCCTGGAAAAATTCACACAGTAGCGAGTGCAACACCTGGAAACGGTGAAATCAGGAGACTTAAACAGCTCTGAGCTACGGCTCTAGTTCACAAGCGAACTGGAGATAAATGTACTGGCTAGCTTGGACTGTCACAATAGGGCGAATGTACCGAGGCCCACAGAGGACAAGTTTAGGCAGAATGCCTCTGGGGTTGCTGTGACTTAGCAGAGGGCATGGCGTGCATAAGGTTACAGGGATCCCCTGTGTCTGGTATCCACATACTAGTTTGCCAGAGAATGTCAGATAAGGTCTCTAGTGAAATCTAATGTCATTGGTCCCCATAATCATTGGGACTGAGTGGATGGAGAGTGTGCAAGGACGTCTGTATATATGCTGACAGGTCTGTGGCTTGCGGCAGGTCACCAAAAGGTGCAAAACAGGTCTCCTGCAGGCAAGAGACATTTAATGGGTCCCTCTACCTGTATGATGAGTATTGTATACTTCACAATTAACCTCTATTTACAGTCTAAGCAAAATGCAAATGGAGTGATTGCAAAGTCTCCAGGGGAGATCGCAGACAGGACAACACAAGCAGCGGGGGTTCTCTTGTTTGCAAGCGAAAACATTGGGTTTTGGAGACTATAACTGTAGGTACAGAACCTCAGTTTGCATCTTTCACCTAGGAGTAAGCTGACAGAGGGCTTGCTTCATAAATGGAAGATCACAGCCAAGCCTGGCTGTAATACACATAAATAGGACTTTTAAAATCAGCTGGGGCAAAGCCTTAGTAAAATATACTGTAGAGAACAATATTGCAATTGCAGGGAGATGGCCAGGGTCATCTGATGGGCCTTTCCCAATTCTAATTTCTATAAACCCATCCAACCAACTTAAAATAGGAGGAAGGAGAAAAGCCCCTGCTGAAAACAACAGGCCTGTCCCTACATGTAAGCTGAGAGTTCTCAGCACCTCACAGTGGCTGTGAAAGAAGGCATCTCACACACGGAGAGTGTGAGAAACTTTCATAGCATTTGTTGTCCCTGTGTCCCTGTCCCCGATGCATCAATGTTAATTTCATTATTTGGCAAACAATTTATATTCATCATTGTCACACAGATCAGGTAATATTAAATAACAGTAACAGCTCCATTATAGTGACCTTGCGTACTCAGCCATAAACGCAGGAGGCAGCCTCTAGGCAATTTACTCAGTGACACAAAAGATCTTCCATGGGCATGAACATGCTGTCATATTCCAGTTGATTACCTGTTCTTTTATATTTGCAGACATAAGCTTGCTCCGTGAAAAATGCAGGCTGATTCTTCTGTTTGTGGTGTACGTGAGCATAATGTGGTGCACACAATAAAAGAGAAAGAAACCTGTAGCACTAAAACAAAATCCCAAGTGCCAGATTCTGCTCTTGGTTACAACCTATGTGAACCTGGAGTAGATCCAGTGAAGTAAATGGAGTTACACCCGTACAAAACCTAGATTCACTGTGTGAAATCATGGCTTCAGTGCAACGAAAGAGTTTTGCTATTGACTTCACAGAGTATAGATTCACAATTATAAAACCAGAAGGGACCACTGTGATCAATTAAACTGAGCTCCTGCAGGACACAGGCCATAGGACTTCCCTGCATTAATTCCTGTGTGATCTAGAGCAGATCTTTTAGAAAGGCATCCAATTTCTAAAAATTGCCAGAGATAGAGAATCCAGCACCACCCTTGACTTCAATGGGGCCAGGATAAAAATAAATGATTTTTTATTTTATTTTTTTTGTAATTTTAAAAAATCGGAATTTTTTTTATTTAAATCAGATTTTTTTTTTTTTTAAATCATCAATAAAATACTAAATTTATCCCTCATTTAAAAAATAACAGTTACCATTAAATCTCATCACAAACATGCTAAACCTACACTTACAGTCTCCTAAAAATGAATTAATGGCTCTAGTCTGTCCAGCCTAGCTACCAGCTCCTGTTTCGTGAAAGTTCTGGGCTTTCAGTTTCTGTTTCTCAGCAGACTAAAGTCACATGTGCAAAGAAAGACACAGGCTGAATAGGATTGTTGTTGTTCTGTGATCATGTGGTGGTGGAGCTGGGCCAAACAAGGCAGAGAGTTAGTTAAGACACTATCTTAAAAGCAGAGAGACATTGGAGGAAGGTTGCTAGATACAGTGTCTGAGAAGGAACTTGAACAGTGTGCAAGAAGTACTGAGGGGAAATTTGCCCGTTTAAGCTTGATGGGTGGAACAGTGTACAAAATAATCCAGTAATATGTGCCACTGTGACAACAGAAGATGGGGTTGCATATCTTTCAGAAACAATAGATACATCGGGAAATGCCCACACAACAGAATCTTTAAAAGAAGTGGCAGTGAAAGCTGTAATAAACTGTGAACAAAAATTCAACTGTCACGTGCGCAGTTTTGTCACGGGGCAAACGGGGCAAAGATGAGAAGATACTTAGAAGAAGAAACGGAAGGATGCTCCTTAACAACATATGGCTGCCGTGCCCATTTAATGCATCTTTTAGCCAAAGACTTAAGTACGTCTTCTCCAGGAATAAAAGAAAATGTTATTGAAGTCGCAAAATACTTCTGTAACAACCATATTACTTCAGCTTCACTGAAGAGAGAAGAAGGATCCAAACTAATTCGCCCTCAAGATGTTTGATAGAATTCTGTGGTTGATTGTTTTGAACAATTTATTAAGAACTGGCTTATTCTCATAAAACTTTGTGAAGAAAACCGTGATAAAATAAATGGAAGTATCTCATCCGAAGTATCTAACATTGGATTAAAGAGGAATGTAGAGGATGTGCTCAGTATACTGAAGCCTATATCCATAGCCTTAAACAAACTTCAGAGAAATGGTTGCTGCATTGCTGATGCTGTTGAAATTTGGAAGGCACTTCAAGAGACATTGAAGAAAGAAATACTTCATCAGAAAGTTAAACTGCAGGCAATAAAGAAGCGAATGGATCAAGCATTAACTCCACCTCATTTTCTTGCAAACATTCTCGACCCCAGATATAAAGATAAATGACTAACTTCTGAAGAAGATGTTGCTGCCGTGGCATGAGCATCTCAAAATCACTCCTCAGTTATGCCAGTCATAATACATTTTAGGACTGGAGCGGAACCATTTAAACAGTACATGTTTACTGATGATGTTTTGAACAAAGTCAATCCCCTGAATTGATGGAAATCATTAGCCAGGCACCTTGAAACAGAGTTCCTTCAGTTGCTAAGCCAACATTTCACTGCAGTAGCTTCCTATGCAGGCACAGAGAATATTCTCATCATTTGGTATTATTCACTCCAAGCTAAGAAATCGACTGGGAGTTGAAAAAGTAGGAAAACTCGTATTTCTGTTTCTGTCTATAAATAAAAATGACAGTGGGAGTGGGGAAGATGAGAGCTAGTTGTAGAAGTTTTAAGGACAGCGTACGTTTAGTGTTGTGATGACTTGTCTGTTAGAGTTAATAAAACTTGAAAATTAAAAAAAAAAAGGGGGGGGGGAGAGGGGTTGAACGACAGCTGTCAGCCGGCAACTCAGGAGACTGCTGCAATTGCAAACGTGAAACATTTCTGTAACAGTTAAGATTTAGTTTAATAAAATATAATTGCTGTTGTGTTTGCGTGTGTGATTTAGTTCTTACCATTCCTAATGTACTGATGCTGCATCTGCAGCTTGACACAGGTAATGAGTATTATGTACTATTTCTTAAATTAATAAAAATCAAGTTATCTAAAAAATTACACAAAGTATACCCTCCTAGATGTCGTAAAATGCTGTACTGAGTTGTAAATTAACATGTTTTAGTGATCAGATTTGCACCATTGTTTAAGACATGTGTGAAGAAGTATCAGTGGGAAACTTGATTTAAATCAATTTTCTCTTGGTGATTTAATCAATGATTTAAATCAATGATTTAAATTGCCTTGATTTAAATCAATCCACCCTGGCCATGATTTCAACCATAGATTTTTAAGGCCAAAAGGGACCATTATGATCAGCTACTCTGACCTTCTGCATAACACAGGCCAGAGAATTTCACCCAGTAATTGTTGCTTTGAGCCCAGTGACTTGTGATCTCACTACAGAACGTTTAGAAAGACGTTCAATCTTCATTTAAAGACTCCACGGGACAGAGAATTTACTACTTCCCTTGGAAGCTGTTCCATTGATTAATTACCTTAGTATCCAACATGAGTGAAACCAAGATCAGACTCAGAGTGCTGATATCAAGAGCTAGGAAAATAGTTCCACTGAATTGCACTTATTTAAAAGACACAAGAACGGATGGTCACCTCCTGGATTGGATAAGATAAAAGATAGAAGATAAAAGATAAGATGTCTGATGTCCTGTAGCAGGCTCCTGTTTTGGAGCCAGATACTGATCTGTGTAAATCCAGAGTATCTCCACTGATGCACAATTGAGTTAATCCAGATTTACACCAGTGTAACGAAGATCAGAATTTGGCACTTGATTTGTTCAGGACCCTTTTTATAATGTATAACTTGGATTTTTAGCCCAGCTTTCCCAGAGAAGGAAAATTAATTCAGCATGTTAAAAAAAACTCAGGCATTCGGGAAACAAAATTCATATCTGGAGTCATTCCAGTGAAGTTTGCTGGCTCTTTGCGACCCGCGTCCCACTGAAGATTTTCCTCTGCCTTCAACACAAGTTGGATCAGGCCCTAAATTCTATTCCCAAGTCAGAAGTGAGAGGTTGGTGGATTTTGTTTTTACCATGGCTGGACATATGGACTCAGGTTCCATAGGGTGTAACATCCTTCCCGTGTGCAAATGGTAAGAAACGTTCTTGGTGATCTTTGCTGCCTGAGAGATAGAGGAATCCAAAAATATGGTCCCAATCAACAGCTGTAAACTCTCAAACACCCCCAAAGTCGTTTCTTTGTAAGACATGTGGCATATGCAAAATGCCCAGTGGTGTAGGATCATATGAACACTCACGTGGGGCAGATTCTGATAATCTTACCTTGCTTATTACCTAGGTAGCTGGACTAAACTCAAGTTGAGAAAAAGGGTAGTAGGAGCTAACCCTTGAGGATGCCATGCAAAAGCCATTTGTGACTGTCCCACTCATGAGTAATGTGACCATTCAATTGCAATAAAAGTTTACATCACAACAAATAATTCCACATATATTTTATCCAGGAGTCTGGCATAAGAGAATGAGTCACTGTAGAAAGAAAGAGCTTAGCCAGAACCTAACCCAGATCTAGACGTGAAGGCTGCCTGATCCTGACCCAAACGCAAAAGCCTTCTCCTGGACTTCTCTTCTTGTGAAGAAGAGCAGCAAATTTATGTCCTACTTGTTCTGTCAAACCAGTCCCTTGTTGGTTCTGCACCAGAACAATGTCCGAAAGTTACAGAACATTTAGTAAAGGAATGCCATTAAAGTACAAATATCAGGCCCAGAAAACTGACTTCACCTCAGCAAACTCCATCCAATCATCTCTAACACTAAGTGCCTTTTCTCACTTCTAAATTCCATTGCCACATTCTGAAAGCCATTCTTTGGCGACAGCGCCATAGAATGTAACAAATTTTCAGCATCGGAATGATCTTATGCAAAGAACAAACTCTCTTGCTGCACAATTACCATTTTTCCTGGCACTGTCCAGTGTCTACAACGGAGAGCCACAAATAACATATTTATAATTCTGGAGAGACAAGGTGGGTGAGGTAATAGCTTTTACTGGACCGACTTCTGTTGGGGAGAGAGACAAGCTTTTGAGCTACCCAGAGCACTTCCTCAGGTCTGGAAAACGTACTCAGAGTGTCACGGGCGAAATGCAAGCTTGCACAGATAGTTTAGCATAATTAGTTAGGACATATTCATCTTGAAGGCTCCCTTGCAATATGTGCTAACTATTTATGCTAAACTATCTGTCTGACCTTGAATTTGGCTGTGGCATTCTGAATACCTTTCCAAGCCCTGAGGAAGAGCCCTATGTAGCTCGAAATCTTGTCTCTCTCACCCACAGAAGTTGGTCCAATAAAAGATATTACCTCACCCACCTTGTCTCTCTAATATCCTGGGACTGACACGGCTACAACAACATCACTGCAGACATATACATAGAAATTTTGACCTTGAAAAACTGTTCCATTCACATTCATATTCCAGTTCCTACAGAAAAACAAAATCAAAAATCACAAGAATGACTGAAGAGAGGAAGCATGTAGTATGTTATATGGGAACGTATCATTTAAAAGAACATAGAAGAACAAATATGAAAACCAGAACAGGGATCAAAAGAAAACCCTCATGTCCGAGAATAGACTCCAAGACTCTGTGTGGAACTCATAGGGGAAAGGACAGCCTGGTCTAGCTGTTGAAGCACAGTACTTTGAAGTAGAATGCTCAGGTTCCTGCCTCTGCTACCAACTTGTTATGTCAAGTACTTCAGCCTAAAGCACACATGATTTTTAGGTCCCTAGTCTGAGATCCCTAGCACCTAACTTTCAGCGGTGCAGATCTCCTGGCTGACACACCAGTCACTGAAGCAGGAATCTCGAAAGCTAAAGCCACAAGTTGCTAGAATATATCAGCACAGAGAGGAACCTGTAACACACACTCACAAGTGGGTTACACAAGCATCTGCATCTCCCATGGGAGTTGTGGGTGCCTGGCATCTCTGAAAATTTGGCCCAAGTTGACTCAGACTGAGCAACCAAACTGAGGAGCCCATAATTAGTGGAGACCTTTTTTGGGGAAATTTAAGCTTTAACCTCTGTATGACTCATTTCTCCCACCTGTAAAAGGGAGATGATAAAAACTAGCTACGTCATAGGGTTCCCGCACTAAATCACTAGCACAGCCGGGAGCTGCATTTTTACTTCCATGATCTAACCCTACCCCACGGCTCCTCCAAATCATCATTAAGCAAATAACTAATAAGCCTTGTTTCATTTGGCGTCTTCTCTCAACCCCCTGTAAAAATCAGAAAGACAAGGAAAAATCTCATTGCATGAAGTTCCCTCATTTTGCAGTGCATTCTGTAATTAATTTGAATTCTATTGCTGGTGTCTAATGATCAAAGCCCATTTAAATTGCTTTAGTGCTTCATGGATGTGTGATGTAAGCAACACACATCAGCACATGGAGGGCTTTATGAACATTCATCATGCGTCCTTCCTGAAACTAATAGCACAGCCAGGCCCCAGGAGATGCCCTGAATCTTACGTGTGAGGTGTAAATTCACAATCATCATCATCATCATCTCACCAAAGAAATAGTCTATCAAGGCATTTTTTGCGCTAACTAAATGTTTATTTTCCTCTCTTGATACTAGAAATGGGCTTGAACTATAAATCCCATGATCAAAAATCCCTCCAAACTGTGGAAGAGTTCACGTCTGCCTATGGACCCAGGCTTTGCAGCCCAGCTACATCCCAACAGAATACCTTTTCTGCACATAACCTAAGACCTAGCGTTTATTCCCAGCCCTGCCACCAAATTGCTGGGTGACCTTGGGCAAGTCCCCTCTCCGTGCCTCAGTTTCCCCATCTGTAAAAGAAGGATAATGATACTGACCTCCTTTGTAAAGCACTTTGAGATCTCCTGATGAAAAGTGCTATATAAGGGATAATTACCATAATTAACTGTTATTTATTTTGCAGAAATACTCAGACACCAACCCAGATCAAGGCTGTATTGTACTATGTGCTGTACTGATATGCAGTATAAAGATAGCCCCTGCCCCATCTAGGTTATGGCAAGTTACAACAGGTGGGTGAAGCAAACAAATGTGGAAGGAAGGGGAAAGGGAAGCACCAGACAATACTCAGACTAGTAAAGAAAACAAGTCACTATACAGTAGTCATCAAACAAGCAGTAGATCTCAGAGCACTGAAGGCCAGATTTTCCAGAGGAACTCGGTTTTCATTTAGGCACTGAAAGGAATGACCCGATTTTCAAAAGAGGGTGTTTGGGTGCTAAACTCTGGGCCTTCTTTAGGTGCCTAAATAGGAGCTGAGCTCTTCGGAAAGTCTGGCACCAAGTGCGGAGGCTAAAATCTCACCCTAATCTCGTCCAGCCATTGTCGACTGGAAATGCACTTCCCGCTAGTTGCACTGCCCCACCGATCCAGGACGGCGGGAATTGTATCGATCCTTGCCGGAAGCAAAAGGGGAGTCTAGTGAGGAGAGCAGGGGACTAGTAAGCAGAACTCTGAGCTCAGCCACAGGGATACGATGAGAAGTAATACTGCCTATTACACCAAACACAATCCCTACCAGAAACAGGGAGAGGAGAGAAAAGAGACGGTAAAGCTGGCCAGCCTTCCAGGATAAGGGAGAGCCTCGTTCACCCCTCCCCATTTCCTATTCAGTCCCCATTTGATCATAGTTTCTTTTTAAGTAAGGGTGAGTCTACACTACACTGCCTTTGCACTACAGCTGTACAGGTATAGCTACACCAGCAGAGCCCCCTAGTGGAGAGGCTGCATATGCCAACAGAAGGAGGAGTTCACCTGTCATAGTAACACCCTCTCCCCACTGACTTGCAGAGAGGTACTGATTTACACCAGCTAAGGACCTTGTCAACTCTTTTATATCTCAGCAGGCAATATATTTAAGGGTCTGTCACTGTCTTATCATTGCATTAACTCCTGTAGTCTATACGTAAGGCTGGGATGGCATTTCTAATTCAAAACTCCCAAGTTCTGTAGCTTGTCATTGTCCCCTAAATAACAATTTGGAATTTCTCAGATTTTTTTTTTTTAAACAGAGTGTTTTATAAAAGTCCATCCGGCTGCGTGTTGAGTAAACTGCCCCTGTAACAGGAAAGCTGTTTGCACCAGTTAAAATATCATCAGGTGCAAGTTTTCTTTTTATCTAGTTTAGGGTTTTAGGCAGCCACTCGCCATCATTGTCTCTTAGATACTCCATGTCAGATGCAGGTCATTAGTATAACAACTCAAAACGGGCTTTGTTTTAGAACTTCATGCCTGGCATATCCAAAGTCCTGAATGAGGAAAACCTGTTTTACCCTCTTTGAAATAAGATGTTACTGCCCCATCCGTCTGTACCCATTTGTTGCCTCTTGTACTTAAGACTGTAAGCTTCTTGGGACAGAGACTGTCTTTTTGGTCAGTGTTTGTACAGCTCCTAACACAATGGTCCATGACAAGCGCTACCGCAATCAAAATAATATCTTTTTTAAAACTACTCCCTGAGCATCCTCAAGCACACACACACTGGGCTGCTCTAAATTTTTACATGTGGTTTTGCTCTGAATACATGGAGAATATCAAAGGGCAACTTAAACATACAGACCTAAAACCAAGGTGTTGAAAAAACAGCTGCCTAAATCTAGGCTCCCATGTCCATATATAAGCACCTAAATAAGTGACCTGATTTTCAAAATTGCGGATCATCCATTGGATGAATTGGATATCTGGGCTCTGAAGATTTTTCTGTGTCTCACGGTGACTGGAAAGGCTTTTGAACAAGATTTTCAAAAGTGGGCTTTGAGTGCTTAGTTTGAGAGGTTTCAAAAATGCCTGATTTTCAGAGAGCTGGTGCTCAGCATGTTCTGAAAATCAGGCAACTCTAAGGTGTCTCAAGTTGGGCACCTAATAATTGAGGCTCTCAAAAATCCCTAGCCAGTTTTGAACAGTTCAACAATTTTTCCTAGGCTACAACCATCCTTGACCATTCAACTCCTCACTCAGAACTTCTGCCTTGTATTGTACAGTATTCTTTCTTACATATTTTGTTCCTATAATACAACGTTTTCTATCATTCATGTATGGAACAAGCTGTCTAGTCACACTAATGCCAGTGCCATTACCCCCTTTACTGTGACTAACATGGTCAGAAACAGAAGTTGCAGCTGCAGGGTCTCAACAGCTATTTTTAAATCCCGTTACTCAAGATACCATCCTGGAAAAGTAGTCAGAATCTTGTCCAGGAATCTCCATTGAGTAACGTTCTTTTAGTTGATGGGAGTTGGGAATTTCAGCAGAGTCTATTTCTAGCCACATTTAGTGACTGTGCTATTCACAGATATTAACATATTCAATACTGTTGCAAGGGACTTTCCTCTTGTCAAAAAACATCTAACAAACCAAACATATGGATTTTTTTTTAAAGAGAAGCTTTAGTTTTGATGAACTACAGAGAAATCTCTCACTACAATCCATAGTTCCCCAACAACTCTTAGGAGGCAACGTACCAAAAATATCAGCCCAACAGATGAACAGAGGAAAGAGGATCTGCTGGTTAAATGGTTGACCTGGCCCAACGTGTGGTCGACTCCGTGAGTTATATGGCAAGAGCGAATCTGTCCCTTGTTATCTGTCTCGACAACAGTGACTCAGATCATACCGACAGCATTAAATTAATAATTTTACTGAAACCTTCCAAACAAGAAAAAGAGTACCTGAAGAAAATCAACAGATCAGAATATGGTGCTGTGTTTAGAAATGAACTAATAACAAGCTTGACTGAAAAAGTTGATTAAATTAGTTTAATTTAAGAGCCTAAATAAACCCTGAAGGAGGTTCTTTGTTTATTGTTTTTTACCTAAACCATGCTCTGCTGAAGAAGCACCATGTGGGTATGAAATATTTATTCATTAAATCTTTCATAAAGGTACATGCTATTGGTTTCAACCATTATATATTTATAACTTGGCATATACGAGGAATTCTTTTTTTTTTTTTCTTTTTGTCCTCCTCCAGGCTGTTTATATGAGGCTTGATTCTTGTCAGGTTATCATGGTGGGTCAGATTCTCATTTACACCATGGTCTTCTCTACATACAGAAGTCAGACTTTTAACTACACAGGTATAACTGCGTCCATACTAGAGGTTGTATCGATCAGTTTAATAAAAAAATTACAGTTCTATCCTAAATAGTTATACTCGTACCAAATCCATGTTAAACCAGGCTCTCTTTTATGGCTCTGGCAATATCAAGGTGCCACAGAATGGATGTAAACTGGGTATCTCCCAGTGTAAAAGGTCCTTCTGGTGTGACTCCTGCACATGTTGGGAGAAAGAAGGGGCAAGCAGGGAGAGTAGCTGGAGTGTGATGTGCTCCAGCAATCCCCAGCTGCCGTATGGTCCATAGGGGCCGTAGACAACAGACAGTTCACACTATAGTGAATTTCAGCCCTACCACACTGTGTTTTTCAGCAACGTGTTTTTTTTCCCTTCCGTTGAAATACCCCAGATTTAGGGGAGAAGTGCTACGTTTTAAAAGCTCGTTAAAAGTAATATCCTAATTGTTCTGTGCCAATACATAAAGCTCCCTCCTATGCTAATAGAATATTTAATTGATGTTTATTTGCTGACTAGTTATTTATGTTAACGTAATTCCTGCATAATTAATACTCAGCTGAAGTCGATTCTAAGACCACACATAAATACATTTTACTAAGAGAGCCATTTATGGTGTTTTAAAAAAGAAATCCTACAATCTATTAACATTAAGGGAATCTAAAATCAGCTTTAATAGGATAAGCCAACAAGGATTTGGCAGGGAAGATAAAAGAATATGTAAATTTTTAGCACTATCCCTAATACTTCGTGCTGTGATTTGCCAAAGTAGGTGTCTGAGTTTCATCTTACATACAGTTCAAAGGCCCACTTAGCAGCTGATGTAAATTGGCATAGCTCCCTGGATCTCTGCTGATTTACACCAGCAAAGGATCTGGCCCCACATCCTCAGCAAGTAATTTCAGCTTTGCACAAGAGTTAAAGTACAAAATTGAGGCTAAATCCTGCTCTCAGTTACGCCAGCATAAATCCAAAGTCACCTCAGTTAAATTATTCCATTCCAGCATGACCAAGAGCAGAATTCCACACTAGGCATCTGATTCCATGGAACATTATCATTATCAACTTGCAAAAGTAGTTACAGTTTAACTTCCTTTGGGGATGTCTTACAAGTTAGTGGGCGAGCTTGTTTTTGGTTTAAAACACCAACTTTCAGGAGAGATGAACTTAGAGGACTGTGGTGGCTCAGAACCACCGCAATCTATGATGGAAACGATTCGTTTCAGACTATCTCCTAGCATGTGGAACAGAGGGGAGCTAATGCTTGCTAATTTCACTGCCGTGCAAGGAGGCAGCTACATGGCAGACTTCCCCCAACCCCTGGCCAACAATGAGATCTCTGCCTCTCCATACCAGCTAGACAGAATATGGTGGTGCGAAGAAGAAACCACTCTATGCAACATAATGCTTCTTTCAATGACCCTTCCCACATTCATCAATATAAATTAATATTGCCCACTGAAGCGTTATCTCTTCTCATATACTTGTATGAGGCCCTAATTACCACTCCTTGCACAACCACATCACCCACTGAAATCAATAGATTACCACTTTGGCTATTAATGTGCACCTTAATATATGATGGGCCCAATTCTGACCTTGGACATGAAGAGACAAACATCGCCAGTGGGAGCATCCTAGTTCTAAATTGGTTATGATGATGTTACCATGAGACTAATGGGCCAAACTGTCACCAGCTACACCAGTTGACACCACTGAAGTCAGTGGGGTTTCATGGATGTAACAGAGGCCAAAATATGGGCCCTGCATTTTGACAAAACACAGAAGTATCTGCATGTCAGTCTCTTTGAAGGCCCGGATGACAATCTCTCTGGCCATGAATAACTCCTTGGAATGGAGTTTGAAGACAAACAGCACAATCAGCTCATTGTTAACCTCTTTTGCCGGATCTTGGTCCCACTGAATTCACGGAGTGTTTTCGCCATTGATTTCAATGGGGCCGGGATTAGGCTCCAGAGACCAAATTCTTCCCTGACTTGCACCTCCAATGCTCTCAAAAGGCAAAACAGGGTCCTAGGAATATATTCTCTCGGGGATAAATCTTGAAGGCTTTATTCAGTCAAAAAATTCTCATCAAAACCCAAAGCAATTTTTTTTCCTGAGCAAGGATGGAGTAAAACTTTCTGTCTGTAACTTAGGGTACGTCTATACTGCAGACGCTGCGTCGGGCTCCACGGATCGATGCACTAGGATCGATTGAGCGAGCTGTGGAGACCCGCACAATCAATCCTGGAAGTGCTCTCCAGCTGATGTAATAAATCCACTCCCCGAAAAGACTAAGGATGCGTTGACCGGAGGGCGTTTCCTGTCAATGCAGCGCAGTGGAGACACAGTAAGGGAACGTTAGTAAGTCTACGGGAGACACGCAAGTTTCAGTACCTAGCTTGCCTATCTCCCATCGATGCCGCCGGCAGTGTAGACCAGGCCTTAGCATTTAAAAAAGGCCTTAGCACTCGTCCACTAGTAGATAAGAGATAAAATGTGAATGAACTTCAACTGCAATGGCAATATAGCTTTGAATAATTACAAGGCATTCTATTTTGCTGCTGCATGAGTCAGAGCCTCTTCTGCATGGATAAAGCGCTGGGGGTCGCGCTGTAAGTGAATTGTGCCCTCCATCCCCATGGAGCAAAAGCCAAAAAAATTAATTTAATGTGAGTAAAGTGGGAAAACACCCACAAACAATCACTACTTTAATTATAGCCCTAGCAGGGTGTTTGCCTTGCAACCCTGATCCTGCAGGATGCTGAGCATCCACAAGTCCCACTGATGTCTTTGGGGTGTGGTGGGGCTCAGCACCACCCAGGATCAGGCCTTTGAGTGTTAGCTGTACTCACACAAGTAAATCTTACAAGACAAGGCTGCTTGCTGGACCTAATCAGAAGAGCAGGCTTATGTGTTAACATGATCACATTGATCCTACTCGAATGCTATGGAGGGGAGGGATTGTTTCTCAGGTTTTGCATCCCTATATCAACATATCCGAATATCAGAATACAGGCCTGGTTCTCTCCTTCATTTACTCCTATGTAAGTCCCCTGATTTCACTGGTGCTACTTCCAGTTTACACTATTGTAACCAAGAACAAAATCAAGCTCATCACGTGGATTACTACAGGGAAGGATAATCCGGCCCTACTTGAATTACTATCTGTCAATAATGTTAAGGCAAAACTACCCCAGCAATTACAAGTGTACACAATGATCTTGTCTTCCAGTACCTTCAGTGCATCCCAGAACGCATTAAGATAATGCCAGAGGAGATGCTGCTCTGTTGGCTCAGCTGTAAATCTGCAATCTGTACAAAAAAACTAGATGTCAATCAAAAGACATTGCTGCTCTCTGCGCATTTTGCAATGCATAATTTAGCCACTACATTTGTCAAAGTCTATGCACGGCTCTCCTGCCTGGCAGTAAATGTGTTCATGAACCCAACCGTCATCAACAGAGGAAAACAGAACACAGAGAAATGGCTAAGAAAGGGATGAGGCCTATTCCCCTTTCACAATAAAAGATATTATTAGTAACAAAAGTTCAGGAAGCCACGAATTATTTTTTACATCTTCAGAAAACAGTCCAGGATATAGAATCATAGAATAATAGAACCTTAGGGTTGGAAGGGACCTCAGGAGGTCATCTAGTCCAAGCCCCTGCTCAAAGGAGGACCAACCCCAACTAAATCATCCCAGCCAGGGCCTTAAAAATCTCTAAGGATGGAGATTCCACCACCTCCGTAGGTAACCCATTCCAGTGCTTCACCACTCTCCTAGTGAAAAAGATTTTCCTAATACCCAACCTAGACCTCCCCCACCGCAACTTGGGGCCATTGCTCCTTGTTCTGTCATCTGCCACCACTGAGAACAGCCTTGCTCCATCTTCCCTGGAATCCCACTTCAGGTAGCTGAAAGCTACTATCAAATCCCCCCCTCACTCTTCTCTACTGCAGATTAAATAAACTCAGTTTCCTCAGCCTCTCCTCATAAGTCTGGTGCTCCAGCCCCCTAATAATTTTTGTTGCCTTCTGCTGGACTCTCGCCAATTTGTCCACATCCTTTCTGTAGTCAGGGGGCCCAAAACTGGACACAATACTCCAGATGTGGCCTCACTAGTGCCAAATGAAGGGAAGTAATCACTTCCCTCGATCTGCTGGCAATGCTCCTACTAATGCAGCCCAATATCCCATTAGCCTTCTTGGCAACAAGGGCACACTGTTGACTCATGTCCAGCTTCTCATCCACTATAACCCCCAGGTCCTTTTCTGCAGAACTGCTGCCTAGCTCATCGGTCCCCAGTCTGTAGCAGGGCATGGGATTCTTCTGTCCTAAGTGCAGGACTTTGCACTTGTCCTTGTTGAACCTCATTAAATTTCTTTTGGCCCAATATTCCAGTTTGTTTAGGTCACTCTGTATCCTATCCCTACCTTCCAGCATATCTACCACTCTTCCCTGCCAGTTTAATGTCATCTGTGAACTTGCTGAGGGTGCAGTCCACACCATCATCCAGATCATTAATGAAGATGTTGAACAAAACCAATCCCAGGACTGACCCCTGAGGTAGTCCACTTGATACCGGCTGCCAACTAGACATCGAGCTGTTGATCACTACCCATTGAGCCTGATGATCCATCCAGCTTTCTATCCATCTTATAGTCCATTCATCCAACCCATACTTCTTTAACTTGCTGGCAAGAATACTTCGGGAGACCAAATCAAAAGTCTTGCTAAAGTCAGTCAGGTCCGTCAGGCATGATTTGCCCTTGGTGAATCCATGCTGACCATTCCTGATCACCTTCCTATCTTCCAAGTGCCACAAAATGGATTCTTTGAGGACCTGCTCCATTATTTTTCTGGGGACTGAGGTGAAGCTGACTGATCCATAGTTCCCCGGATCCTCCCCCCTTCCCTTTTTTAAAGATGGGCGCTATATTTGCCTTTTTCCAAGGATATGCTTGCAGAGATTACATTGCAGGAGATAAAATTCATCTAGGGAGTCTAAGCCTGTTGGAAAACCCATGTCAGTTCTACAGCAGAAAGGAGGGTGGCCCAGGAGAAATCCACGAAGAAAAGCTGAGTTCTGCACTAGTTAGTTCCACACCAGTCAAAGTAATGGGGACATTTGGAGTACGTCTACACTGCAAAGTAAGCCCAGGCTCCAACTCAGGCGTTCTCTCTACACACAAATCTCTCAGACGTGGGCTCAGACCCAGTGACTGCCCAGTATCATGGTCAAGGAGCTGTGATCATCCAGATCCGCGAACCCACTCCTAGTGAGTGGACAGGGGTTGTGGCCCCATCTCAGTCCAGAGACTGGAACAGCAACTGTAGAACACCCCTACTGTATGTCCTGCCCATGACTTGACGATTAGGTTCTGTGCCAGCCAATTATGGTCTCAACCCGCTAAAGTAAACAGTCAAAATCCCATTGTTTTCTATGAGCATTCAGTTGGGCCCTTAGTTCTCCATTCAAAGCATATTTGCACAGGCTTTGTGCAGAGGGGTAAAAACACAAGGGGTGACATTGACCAGCATTAGGCAGCAACCTCCATCGGTTTATGCCAACGGTTAAAATGCAATTAAAAAAAAAATCTGTCCCAGGATGGGACTTTAGAGCCAATCAGCAAGGAAGCCACAGACCATAAGGACGTCTTCATGCTTTCTTCTGCAAGTTTATGAATAAACATCGGTTCATTCAAATGAGTTGTATATTAATTCATTTAAATAATTTTCATTTTGCTTTGAATAGTAAACAGATTTATTCTGCCAGGATCGTTGAGTTTGCAATTCAAATTACACACCAATTTGTAATGAGAAAAATATAATTAATGGCAAGATTTGAAGTAACTCTAATTTTACTCCTTTGATTTTCTACAGTAAGGAGTGGGAGGAGGGGGGTGGGGAACAGTGAGACACCCAGGTTATGTCTACACTGCAGCTGGAAGTGTGCCTCCCAGGCCAGACAGACAGAAATGCTCTCGCTCTGCTGGAGCTAGTGCACCAAATGTAGCACTGTGGATGTGGCAGCGTGGGCTAGCTGCCAGACGACAAACCTGCTACAACTCCTGGGTCCGGATTTGGGTGGCTAGCCCGGGTCACCACATGTGCTGCAACGTCCACATTGCTCTTTTTAGCACGCTGCTAAACTGGAGCGGTCAGCGCACATCAGTCTGTCTGGGCTGGAAGACACGTGCACAGCTGCATTGTAGACACATGCACAAACCTTTCTTTCATAAGTCAACACTTTTTATTGAAAACTGGGGCATTCTGCCACACATTCTGTTCCAGGGCATCACATCATAATGTCACTGCAGGACATAACCTGACTTGACATTATGCTCCCAGACACTATGCTGCAAAGTTAACACACAAAATAATTTAACAGTCAGTAAATTAAACTACTGCCTTATATTGGGATCATAAACAATTATTATTTGGCAGCTGCCCCTTGAAAGCAGTGTATGTGCCGAAGACTAAATCAAGTCCTATTGATTTGCTAAACTGAAAAAACCCGTTCTCTCCCCTCTAATGAAATTCATAATCCCCTCTTTCATTTTGTGGTGCTGTAATGCGGCATTACTGTTACATGTAAGACTAGCACTGCTCAGATCTATCTGGTAAGCAGAACGCAACACAGTCCCTGTGCAGTTGTTCTGCCAATTTAACAAGTGTATCTTGGCAGATTTGCTTATTAAACAGAGCCCATCGACTACCGAATGAAATCAAATCTTAATGGCAGATAGCTGGGCCCCGGCCACGCTGCTTGCATTTCTCATAACAGTGACAGCCCAATCCCGCATTTCTTACGCCGCGAGAATCCCGATTCAGATCAAGGAGTGCATGATGGGCCCTTAAAATAACGGCTGGTCTCATTAAATATGGAGATCACATGAATTTTTAAAAGGCATGCTGGTGAAACGGGGTGTGACGCTAAGAACACAAAACACTTTTAGGAACATCATATAAAATAGCAATTTCTCTTGTACCAACCACAGGGACTTTTCTGTCAGCCTTTTACCCAGCCAAAACTCCCACAGACTTCAATGGAAATTTGACAAAGAAAGGACAGATGCACTCACTGATCCAGCAACGCGTTGAACCACAAGCATGACTTTAAGCCGGGGAGTACACGTGTAAAGTTATGCATGCACTACTGGCCAGATCTTCAAAAGTGCTCCGTGCCCAGCAGCTCCCAGTTTTCTCAAGGGGCTGCATATTTTTTTAAATCCCAGCCACTTCATTAAGGTGCCTAAATGGGAACTGAGTTCTTCTGAAAACCTGGCTTTTAAGTTCTTTCCTGGAGCTAGGCTGGAGTAAAATAAAATGAGTAATGACCCCAAGACTTCACCCAACAGACAATGGGTAACATTTCAAAACAACTAAAGTGATTTAGGAACCTGAGTCCCAAATGAATTGGGCACCTATGAGCCTAAGGTCCATTAATTTTTAATGAGATTTAGGCTCCTAAAGGCCAGCTCCACAAAGGGACTTTGCCTCGTTAGGTGCCTGAGTCTAACAATTAGGTGCTCCCAACCTTGCAGGCACCGAAATTCCCTAGATGCCTAAGTTTCCACCGATAAAGTCTCTATGGTGCCTACCAAGAGAGCATTTGCAAAACTGCCCAAGTGCTGATGCTGCTTCTCAGCCCTGGTACCATTCACAAGCGAGGCATTTTCCACCCATCTCCCCTGTAGGGCCCAATCTGAGCTGTGCGCTCTGAGCACGCCTAACCTGCACACGACAGCTGGGGCAGCGTAGATCTGGACTGGGGGGGTGGAGGGAGGTTGGTTGGATGGTTGTTATGCGTGTGATTATACCCAATACACAAGCAGTGAGGAGAATAACATGGGAAACCCAGGTTTGTATCCTCACTCTGCTTGGTTTGAAGCAGGGACGTGACTCCACGTCTTGCACCTCCCCGCTGAGTTCTCAGACCACCAGGATAGTGGGTATTCTGCGACGGTCTCTCCATCTCTTCCGTTGAAGCTGTTCCACTTTGCATCATTACCATTCGTGTGGCCAGAGAAAGAGGATAACGCTACAGCCCTGCAGTTAAAGCACTCAGCTGTGAGACCCGCACTCAAGACCCTGCCTCAAAGCAAGCAGGGCAGGTATTTGAACCCAGAGCTCCCACAGCCCAGGTAAGGGCTATTGGGTGTCTCTCAGTTTTCATAAGGGTTGACCTGGCTTAGGCACATGGTTCACAGCTGTGAATCCCAAGGAGAAGCAGGTGCCTTCTCTGACCTGTTAGGCACCTAAATACCTTTGAGGATATGGGCCTAATCCCACCCCTCTCCTTAGCATTACCTACTGGCTAAGTTAAGCAGTTCCCTGCTCAGCTTGCTGGCTTCTCAGAATCCTATTCTTATGTTCCTAATTCCCTATGCATTATATAGGGACCCTGGGCACCTAGCTCAGGGCAGTGAATTCCCCTGGGCTGCAGGGCACCTGAGAATTAGGTGTCACAACACTTGGCATTGCAAAATGCCTATGTCCCTTTATGGACATACCCGAAGTGACTGATGCCCAGATCCTCTAAGGTATTTAGGCTCCTCTGTTCCATTAGGAGTTAGGAGCCTAATTACCTTTGAGGATGTGGGCCTACGTTGCTTTTGGAAAAGAGACTTTAGGCACCTGTGAAAACTGTACCCCTCACGTGTGCATAAAAGTTTGATCATTCAATGAGGGGGGAAAAAAGGTCTCCACTGCACTTTTTCAAGCAAGTGGCCCGAATTCAGCACATAGCCTGACCTACACAACCCCAGTGAGGCTTCAGTGTACAGGGCACAGAGGGGACACACATCCTGGCAGCACAAAGGCTGGACACTGAACTGTCCATCAAGACAGAATTTGGCCAGCCAAGCTGAACAGCGCACCTGAAAGTAGCCAGGACCGAAAAAGATTCCAAGACTTCTCTGAAGAGCAAGTCCCTCCAGTTATAAAAACAATCATTACTTTCTATTATAGCAGTCGATAAATTCTCTTAGCCCTTGACCCTGGCATTTCATGATTTAGTTTACTGCACTGCATATTTTCTTACAACATTGATTATAAGCCATTTAATAAAAAGGAGCTTTAAAAAAAAAGAAGCTACATAAAAAATTAGGAAGCTACATAAAAATCTAACCTCTCTCAAATTAGCCTAATTTATTATTGCTTGGCTAACAAACCTTTCAATCACATTTCCGTTCAGGTACCAAGCTCTATTTTTGATTTTATAAATCAATCCTTTTTTTAATTCCAGGGACAAGGTCAGGGCAAATCGGGTCCAAAGACATCTACAAATCGGATCCGCTTTGTGCATACGCTAGGAAAGAATGGGCCGAATTCATCCTTGGTTCAAGTGAGCATAGCTCCCACTGAAGACACGCCACAGGTCAATCGGATGCAATCTCTCTGCCATGATAACGTACAACACGCAAATGAAGTGTCAGCGTTCTGCACAGGCATTATAAATAGGAAATCCCGCCCCAAAATCAATTCATACTTCAGAAGCATCCTTTAAATGTTCCTTAAACCGATTCCCAAATCGCTCAAGTTTGGGGTTAATTTTTCACCCCACAAAGACTAAGTGAACTGGAACTGTAGAGCAAACGTAAATGAGAATAGGATCCAATTGCCCAACTAGAGTAGATGTGTAGCTGTTCCATGGAAGCAACTACAGTGTATGCGCTATAGCAGCTCACTGTATGTCCTCTGTGGAAGAGCGTGGCCAGCCTACATCACGGACCCATCAGCCATGCTAGCTTCTTTCCCCACAGGATGACGACAATACGCCGTTCCTCTGCAAGCAGGGAATGCGGAGTTCCCCTGAGCCGACTGTCTCGCCTGCACCGCCAAACCACAGCCATCACCCGTCACGCATGCGCATCTCCACGGCTGGGGAGCTGTAGCTGCCTCTCAGTGAACGAGGCCCAAATTCTGCAGTCCTTGCTCAGGCAAGGCTCCCATTGTCTTTAAAGGGCTGAGTGAGGATTGCAGGATTTGGCCCTGAAAAAATTTCTGACCTTTCCAAAGCAAAGTCTGTCAGGATTGTAGCATAGGGACAAAGGGGAAAGGTTTCTGTAGGATTGTAACGTAGGGCCAAATTTGGACCTGAGTTACTCCAGCCCACCCTCACAGAGGCTGAGTGTAAATAAGATCAGAATTTGGTCTTTTCTTGCTAGAAGTACAAGGACATTTTTTCCCGACACAGAACAGTGCATTTGCAATATAGGGACAAGTTCCCTTCACAACAGTTTCACATACAAAACTTTTATATTATTATTATTATTATTGACTTTTTGAACAGTTCCCTTCCTAGGGTCAGATCCCACAAGTTCTTGACAAGCAGGATCCATCCGTGAAGTCTAAGGGCCAACTTCTCAGCGGTGTAAAGTAACTTCAGTGGAGCTACATAGGTTTACACCAGCTACGGACCTGGTGCGGGTTGTTTGTAGGCTTGGAGTCCAACCATCAGACTTTATACTAGACCGTGACCGCAACAGAAAGCGCAGAACTCACCATCTGGGGGCATCAGCACCTTGTTGTTCTGCGTACACCAGCCCACTGGATGAAGATCAGCTGTCATCACATCGCACCAGAAATCCGCCCTGCGATCATCTCCGTAGCCACAGTAGCGTAGCAATAAGAGCTGCCCACACGTTGTAATGATCGTAGCTACCCAGTAGGTGTCCGGA
The DNA here is from genome assembly GCF_026122565.2 of Emydura macquarii macquarii. Classification (NCBI taxonomy): domain Eukaryota; kingdom Metazoa; phylum Chordata; order Testudines; family Chelidae; genus Emydura; species Emydura macquarii. Next base: position 3,560,247 of record NW_027133607.1, on the reverse strand, counting down.
TTGTTCTTGTTGGCCACTTCTAACTTCATCCCTGGTTGGAAACTGCTCTGAAGGCTGATTTCAACCTTACAGAATTAGAAATAGGTATTATTCTTCCAAATAATGGGAAGAAAATAAGGCGTGATTTCTAGCTGAGCACCGCTAGCAAGCAACAGTTTTGGGTGCATAGCAGCATGGTCCAGCGGACCAGATACCAGATGACAGCACAGGGGATCAGAGTTCTATCCCAAGCTCTGCCACTGACTTGCTGAGTGAGCTTTGGCAAATCACTTGTCCTCTGACCCTCATCTATTTAGAACATAAGCTCTTGGGGGTAGAAAGGGTCTATTATGATATGTCTGTACACAGTGGCACCCTGATCTCAGCTGGGCCTCTAGGTGAGGCTGTCGTGCCAATAATAATTTTCAGCATGGTCGCTGGGTGAAACTCATCCCCTTGCGGATGGCCTGCACAAGCCCCATCTGCCACGAAAGACTCGCTTGAGCTTGACACAAAACCAAGGTCTGGTCCAAAGAACTTGTCACCACGCTGCTCCACCAGGTAAATAACAGGCCTGATTCTGGGCACCTCAGGGGCAGAATTACAGGTGTGGCGCACCTCTGAGGACCGGGCCTCAATTATAATAATTTGTATGAAGCACCTCACATGCAAGCATCTGTGAGCCCTTTACAAGCACCCAGGGCCTAATCCTTCCCCTCACTGAAGTCCAGGATAACGCTTCCACTGACTTCACTGGGTGGGGATCCAGGCCCTAGCTGATGAAGGCTCTTAACACCCTGGTGAAGAAGGCGGGGGCAGCATCACCAGCCACTATCACAGACGGCTAAAGAGAAGACGCTCCCCCCGAAGTTTACAGCAAAACTCCCATTGATGTCAACAGGAACAGGTCAGAGTCCCACATAACTTGCCCAAGGAAAACTAGAGAATACAATGCAGGAAGTTCCTAACCAATGGAGTTAAAACTGAGGATATGCCTTATGCACTGACTTTCTGTGTCACCTATGAGTTGTTACGATGTCACCAGCTTTCCCTCCCAAGCTTGGAAGAAGGATGGTCCACTGGTTAGGGCGCCGGCCTAGAATTTAGAGACGCCAGTTCAATTCCCGGTGCCACTTCAGACTTCCTCTCTGACAGTGAGCAAATTAGTCTCTTTGTGGCTTAGTTCCCATCTCTAAAATGGGGATAATAGCACTCCCAGGGGTGTTGTGAGGATATACATGTTAAAAATTGCTATGCTAATGGGTGACACATAAGTACCTAATATGGATACGGATGGAGGAGAACAAGTCTGTCTAAATCCACCTGTTGTCTCATCTTAAACTTGGACTGAGCCCCTGGGGGCAGGGACGCCTTTTTGTTCTGTGTTTGTACAGCACCTGACACAGTGGGGTCCTGGTCCATGACTAGAGCTCCTAGATTCTATAGGAATACAAATAATAAAGGACTGCCTGGAAGCTGCAACCAAATGATCTAGGGGTCAATGATAACAGTGTTTTGCTAGTCTAGAGAAATGTATCTCCCCTGGGGCAAAGAATACTCCTTTACCCGCCTCACACATGACTACTGCAGTCTAGGCACCGACAAGTTGCATCATTTAATTATTTTCAGGCCTCAAGTGTCCTGTATCTATGTATTCAACATGAACTGCCCATGTGGCTCAAGGCTGGTCTATGGCCCTTCTAGCTAGGTTCTTATATAATGACCATCTCCAGAGTATCTGAGCACCTCACAAAATGATCAATACACATATTAAGCTGTAATTCTGTCTCACTTCACCTCTCATTAATGACCAGACTGTGGTATTTTGGGGAGTGAGGATTTGTGTGGGTCAAAGGGTGGGTCAAACACATGGATTGTGTCTTTCTCTCTGCAGGCTCCAGGGACCCAATCTCTTCCAAAAGCAAAGTTCCAGATTCCCAGAGGCGGTCGCCAAGGAGAGGCACGTGCCCCTGCACACACGAGTCTCTCGCCCCTGTGGTGGACAGCTCCGTCATCCCCGTGGAAAGTAGCCATTGTGGGAAGTTACAGTCACGACGGCTGCGGTGGGGCCCCGCGGTAACCCACGCCAATCCCATGGAGGGATTGGAAGATGGGGTGTGAAAGCTTCAACGGGACCCAGTATTTAGCAAGGAGCCAATGCACAGAGCAGAGCGCTGGAATGAGCCAGGTGCTCTCACCAGACAGCTGTTGTGCGCTGAACCTCTTGTACATTTAAGGTCGGCAGTTTCACACCTACAACAAAGCATTAGGATGATCCGGCCTGGTGGTCAGTGGCGTGTGGATCCCTGCCTTTGCTGGAATTTGATAGGCGGGGGCCACAATCTTCTTGCCTCACGTAGGCGGAGCGGGGAGTGTTTTGCAGCCGTAGCTCTTTCAGTATCCAGCGGAAGAGACCAGAAGGACACGGCTGCTCAGGACTCCCCAGAGAGCTCGCCTCTCCCCTCCCGGGTCGCAGCCAATCTCAGCCAGGTGAGAGCTCTGGAGATAGACGACCAGGTGTCCATCACGACGCTGGGTGTCATCTGAGAGGGGCAGCTGAACTCACCTCAGAGCCATCCCACTAATCCCACCGTGACTCTGAGGTGGCATTGCACCATTTGATAGTTGACTGCGTCAGATGCTATGGAAAGGTCTAGCAATGACAGCATGAGCATATGGCCCTGTCCATAGCCGAGAAGAGATCACCCCGCAGTGCCAGCTCTCTTCCGTGTCCTGGCCTGCAACCAGCTTGGGAGGAGTCCAGGATATCAGCTGTATCAAGGAGGAGTTGAGCTTCCCAGTCAGTTTGTTTAGGAACAGGGCCCCCACATGGGGGGGGGGGAAAGGGTAACACTTTACCGGGGCCCTGAGGGGCCCGGCCCAGGCTGCAACCCCCATGGGTATGTGTGTGGGAGGGGGCCCATGTTACATGTTTGTACTGGGCCTGAAAAAATTATGCTTGGGCCCTGCTTAGAAACTAGAGGTTTTAGAAAATGAGTAGCAGCTGGAGAGGTCGGTGCAATGATTTCTTAAGTACTGGCTGCATTATGATGTGTTCTGGGACGACAATAGATTTCCCTTCTCAAAGAAAGTGCCAGCAGTCCCAGTCAGTAGGACGCCAGGCGCTCTCAACACTCTTCCAAAGAGGGCATGGCGTCCGAGCTGCAGACCTTGGCTCTTTCACCACAGTGCTTCCGGAATTCCGTTGTGTGAACAAACCAACTTCTCACGAGGGGAGGTATCACACGCTCAGGCCTATGTCCGTTGTCTGGCTTCAGGTGTCCCAAGAGGCCATCTCTGCTACCAGAGAGTTTCTCCGAGATGTAGGCAGATAGCTTATCACTGTGAGAGACGCGGGTTTCTGGAGCTGGAGAGGAGGCATTCCACGTTAACCAGGCGATTTAGCATTGGCAGGTTTCTCACAAGAGGTCTGCTTTAAGGAGGGCTTTGAAGGAACAATGCGAGCGCAATTTCTGTGTGGCGGGTTGGCGTGGAAGAAATGAAAGGAAGAGAGGAGGTGGGAAAAGCAAGGGAAGCAGGCTGGGGAAAGGGAGCTCAACGTAGGCAAGACAAAAGCAGTACAGGGCCTGGAGAAGGGGTAAGGATGAGAGCTTGAATCCGAAGTAGAGGGTGAGAAGTCAGTGGAACCAAAGAAGGGATGAGAACAGGAGTTCAGCAGGAGAAGGAAGAGGATTTTAGAAGGAGAGGAAAAGCATTTTGGATCGTGAGGAAGAAATCTGAGAAGCAAAGAGCAAAGTTTGGTGATGTTTCCTCAAGAGCCATCAGCCACATCTTTAATTTTCCAGGATGACCCTCTCCAACCAAAATGAAAAGAGGGAGGACAAAGAACGTTCCAGGCCCAGGCGAAGTACGTACGTGTCTGAATGAGGTGTGAGGAGCAGCACTTGCTCCCGTCTCTTCCAAGTATTCATCCCAGTTAAAGTCGGTCTCCTCAATGCTGGAACCGTCATCTGTTGAAAAGGGGGGAGAAAAAAAAAAAAAGCAACATAAAATTAGAACATGGTAAATGCAGGCAATAAACTAGACAATGGTATCAGCCAAGACTGGGAAATTGGCAGATGGTAAAACCTCCACACAAGATAAAAAATGCTCTTTTAATACTTGTGCTTACTTGGATTCCCTGGGTTTTACTGCATTTCCGATACATCGTTCGGTTTGCTGGTTTTAGCAGTTACGCCTCCAGAGATCAAAAGACTGACTCTGCCTTTGTGGTCCAGTTGGATGAATGAACTAGCGTACATTGCCGTGCGAGAGAGCCTGCACATTTTCACAACTCGTTTTATAATGTTCTTGTTAAACTTTCACTTATCATCCATCAGTCATCCTGAGTGTACATTGTGCTGCACAGTGGCTAAATGTGCCAAACAAATAATAAAGTCTCTGCCCCAAAGAATTTATGATCTAAGGACCCTGGGCCAGAGCCTCAGCTGCTGTAATTTACGGTACTGTCACTGAAGCCACCACCACTGCGGGATGGAGATTTACACCACTTTAGGACTTGCCCCCACCACTGGGTACACATAGGCTAGGATCTATGTGCAACAGTGCCTTCTGCTGGATGGAATCAGAACTACTCAGCTGTGTATCATAGGCCCTCTGATGAAAACAGCTAGGGGAAATTACCCCTTTATTTAATTAGTAGGAATCTGAGCTTTGAAAGCAGGAGCCCTGCTATGGCTGTGAAGAACCAGATGATGGAAACCAGGAGTCTCTCCCAGTTTCCCATTACAACCTACTTATATTTTTTGCTTTTCTATAACAACTTCTATAACAACTATAACAAATGAAGACCGCAAAGCACTGTACAAACAATTAATTGATCCTCACAACATCCTGTGAGATATGTAATGCTACCTCCATGTTCCAGATGGGGAAACTGAGCCACCTTTAATGTCATTTTTAGTGTCCAGCCTGAGATCACACAGGAAATCAGCTGCAGATCTAAGAACAAAATTCTAGATCTTCCGACTCTCGGGCCTCTGTATAAACCCCTAGACTATACTCCCTCCCACAGCTAAAGATGCAAATTATTCACAGTTTTTGCTACATGTCTGTACGGTGCCCAGCACAATGGGACTAAGGTCTCCAAAGGCTGTTGAAATACAAATTACAAACAAATCTTCTTCCACTTACAGAAAGCCAGCCAAATCCAATTGCTTTTATTTTACTTTAAAAAAAAAAAAGCATGTTTCCAGGCAATCTTGGAAGAACGGTTTCAACCCAGAACAAATATTTTACAGTCTAATAGAGAGGCCCCGTAATAAGCATTTATTAGGTAAACTCTTAGAGACCCTTTCCTACCAAAGCATTCATCAGGATGGTCATGATGTAATTAAAGTGACTCATGACAAACGGAATTAAGAAACCTCCCCAGACAGTTTTATGAAGAAAAAGATAGGGTTAATTTATTGCAGTCCTTGCTACAGGTCCCCCATTTTTAAGACCCAAAAGTTATATCATGTAACAGGAATCTCTCATTATTAAAAGGGAAAGGAATAGGTTATATTTGCTGCCAATTTGCCAGACATATGTCTCAGAAAAAAAAAACAGATTACAGCAGAGTGGGGTTTTCTGAATGTAGCCAGCATGGGAAAGGGATTCAGAGAAGAAATACAGCCCTGTTTACTGTTAAATAGACTCAAGCTTCTTTTGAATGTTGGTTCATGAAGACAATGAGTCTGATTCTCCCTCACCTGCACTGCTTTCACCTGGTGTAACTACATAGGTGTAAATCAGGAAAAACTCAGCTGAAGAGGTTTCTGATAGTAGGTGGCTCTTCAATCTAGCAGGAAAAGGCAAAACAAGACCCAATGGTCGGAAGCAGAAGCTAGACAAATTCAGACTAAAGTAAGAGGCACATTATTTTTTTTGAACAGTGGAGGGTAATTAACCATTGGAACAACTTACCTAAGAACATGGGGGAATCTCCAGCACTTGGAGTCTTTAAATCAAGACTGGATGTCTTTCTAAAGGAGATGCTATACCCCAAACAAAAGTGATAGGCTTGAGGCAGAAATTAATGGGTGAGGTTCCATGACGTGTGTTATGCAGGAAATCAGACTGATGATGATAGCGGTCTCTTCTAACCTTAAAATCATAGAATTGTAGGACTGGAAGGGACCTCGAGAGATCATCTAATCCAGTCCCCTCCACTTATAGCAGGACCAAGCATTATCTAGACCATCCCTGCCAGGTGTTCATCCAACCTGCTCCTAAAAATCTCCAGTGATGGAGATTCCACAACCTACCTCAGCAATTTATTCCAGTGCTTAACTACCATGACAGTTCAGAAGTTTTTCCTAACGTCGAATCTAAACCTCCCTTGCTGCAATTTCAGCCCGTTGCTTCTTGTCCTGTCCTCAGTGGTTAAGGAGAACAATTTTTCTCCCTCCTCCTTGTAGCACCCTTTTATGTACCTGAAAACTGTTATCATGTCCCCCCTCAGTCTTCTCATCTCCAGACTAAATAAACCCAATTTTTTCAATCTTTCCTCACAGGTCATGTTTTCTAGACCTTTAAATCAATGAATCTATGGTCATGTCTACACAAAACACTTACTTCCCGACAAGCTGGGATATTAATCTACGGTGCTCAAGGTCACACGTCGGTGACAGAGCTAGGACTTGAACCCAGATCTCCAGTCCCCGAGGCATCACTACCCTGAGCTAAGAAATCAGGCTCAGATGGGACAAAACACAAAAAACACTTGTTTTAAAAATCAAAATGAAAAAAGGGTGAGATTGAGTCTGAGAGTGCTCAGAAGACCAGGCAGCCTAGCAGTTAGTGCACTAGAATTCCGACCCCTTGCTTCAATCAGGGCAGTAGAGGAGCCTGGCTCCTGCCCCTAAGCCAGGAATTTTCTGGCCTCCACCCGCATCTGGGCAACAGCCCTTAAGGAGGTATGGTAGGGAGACACAGGCCCTCCTTCTCCAACGGGTCCTGTCTCAGGGCCCTGGGGGGAAGCAATACCAGCAAGGCCCTCCCTGCCGAGAGTCTAAGTCCACTGCTCTAGGCTATTTCCTATTTACAGATCTCTTCATTTTGGGACATCGCCCCTCTAGTCCAAACAACAATCACGTAAAAAACAGGGACCTGCCGGTTCTCAAAGGGGTGGTGGCCGGAGAAGGCTCTACCAGTGAGCCTGACCTACTCTATGGTCTCCTCTCAGACTCAACCTTCCGCCTGGCATCCCAGAGAAGGATTCTTCCCTTCTGCAGCCTGTACACCACTCCTTGACTGGGCTCCTCCAGCTGGAGCAAGCCTGGCAGGCCCAGAGATTGGGGGTTAACTCTGCTAACCATGCAGAGTCCTGCACTTAGGACAGAGGAGCCCCATGCACAGCTGCAGGCTGGGGACCGACGGGCTAGGCAGCAGTTCTGCAGAAAAGGATCTGGGGGTTACAGTGGACAAGAAGCTGGATATGAGTCAGCAGTGTGCCCTGGTTGCCAAGAAGGCTAATAGCATATTGGGCTGCATTAGTAGGAGCATTGCCAGCAGATCAAAGGAAGCGATTATTCCCCTCTATTTGGCACTGGTGAGTCTTTTTTGGAGTATTGTGTCCAGTTTTGGGCCCCCCGCTACAGGAAGGATGTGGACAAATTGGAAAGAGTCCAGCAGAGGGCAACAAAAATGATTAGGGGGCTGGGGCACATGACTTCTGAGGAGAGGCTGAGGGAACTAGATTTGTTTAGTCTGCAGAAGAGAAGAGTGAGGGGGGATTTGATAGCAGCCTTTAACTACCTGAAAGGGGGTTCCAGGGAGGATGGGGCTAGGCTGTTCTCAGTGGTGGCAGATGACAGAACTAGGAGCAATGGTCTCAAGTTGCAGTGGGGGAGGTCTAGTTTGGATATTAGGAAAATCTTTTTCACTTGGAGGGTGGTGAAGCACTGGAATGGGTTACCTGGGGAGGTGATGGACTCTCCTTCCTTAGAGGTTTTTAACACCCAGCTGGACAAAGCCCCGGCTGGGATGATTTAGTTGGGGTTGGTCCTCCTTTGAGCAGGGGGTTGGACTATATGAACTCCTGAGGTCCTTCCAACACCAATCTTCTATGATTCTATGGGCTCCATATTGCCTTTTATCCCCTTCGGGTCCAAATTGGTTTTGTGGACCCCTCACATTGAGATGGAAGGGCCTCCAGGAGCTGAGCACATCTCCTGATGTAGAGACCTCAGGCCTTTACTCACAGTCATTCCATTTCATTCTGACACAGCAGAAGTCTGATTTCTCTGCAGACTTTATCAGGAAATTACTTTGACTGTTTCTGCACAAATAACTTCAGGGAATCCATTTTTCATGGCCTCAGTGTCTTGATTTGCTCAGTTTTATTACTGAGAAATGGAAGGGACTGAAAATTCCTCAAAACCTATTGTATTGTTTGTTTCCTGCCTGAAGTTCTGCAATAGCATAGGACGCGACTACAGCAGTGTTGCCTAGGGGTTAGGCCAGGAACAGGGCGTCAGGACACCTGGGTTCTATTCCTGACTCTTTCAATGATTTACTGTGTGGCCAAGGGCAGTCACGTCACCTTTCTGTGCCTGGGTTTCGAAATCAGTAGGAAGGAGAGGAGAATTTTTGCTGATCTCTGTAAAGTGCTCTAAAGCCCTCAGATTCAAAGGAGCTATAGAAATGAAAAGTATGTAATACTATTATAATTACTCTGCCTGCTAAAAGAGCCATTTTCACAAAGCCATCCCATCTACCACTACTCAAGTCATGCATTCCAAGGGCAAAATCCTGTCTCCTGCAATCAACGGCAAAATTCCCATTCATCCCCAGGCAGAGATCAAGATTTCAGCCCAGGTGTTCACTGGGTGATGGCTGTCATCAGGTGCTGGCTGTGAGCGTGTGTTCTTGTTGCACCACTGAGATGGCTTGTTACAACCCTCTGATATGGGTAGTTACCACCCTTTACCTTGTACATGTTGGTTCAATCAAAACTTCTCCATCCATCCTACTGCCATCCTGACCTTATCTGAAAGAGGGGTCAGGATCTTACTGTTATCTTTGGGGAGTGTGTTTGTACCATTCTTGGTATCGGGGCGGTCTGGTACCACTTTCTACCAGTAGAAATGCTGCCTCCTCCAGCATAGCAGGGCAGACATCAGCATGGAAAGACTGGCCTGCTGAGGAGCCTGAAGCTAATAAGGAAAAGGGACCAGCTGAAGGAGAAGCTGGCAAAGGCCTTACAACTGGCTAATCCACAACCCAGCTCCAAAAAGGAGAGCACGGGGCTCCTATTTAAAGAAAGACCATTTTGAAGGGCAAGCTCCAGCTTCAGGAAGGGAGCTGGGGAAGTCTCTTGAACCAGGACAAGAAGTTCAAGCCCAGAGAGGGGAAGAAGTTACTTCAAGTGCTTGATTTTGTTTGTACTCTATTGAATGGCCAGGGGGAAGCCCTGGGACCTGCTACTCTGGAGAGAAGAGTGAGATTTTTTTTTTCATTCACTCCAGGGGTGAGTTGGAAGGACTTTGCTGCTGAACCAAGGGAAGCCGGGCAAAGGGACTTTGAAGAGGCCAGCTTGGGGTCAGACCATTTACAGCTAGATTTGAACACCCCAGAATTGGAGTGAATTTTTAAGTGACCTGGCCGGAGGACTAGGCCGCAGAAGGCGCCGACAGAGACGAACAACAGGAAGAGATGACCCATGGGAAGGCATGACAACCCCTCACCTATCCACAAGGGGGCGTGCTGGAGTGACCACTGCCATCACAAGGCGCCCGTCTCCACTACAGATCTGGCACAATTCAGAGTGATCGGGGAATTCAGAGTGATCCCCCTCAGAATGAGGATGGGATACATTGACCAAGGGCTGAACCAGGAACCCGTAGAGCTGAAAGGCTAAGTCTCTACAGCTTGAGCTAAGACCCATATCCTCTGTGGAGTCAACCCAGGATGGGGGGAGACATAGAACACGTACTGAATAGTGGGTTACATACCTCTTCTGAACAGAAACATGTCCCAGATATTCGTGGTCCATAACAGTTCACACAGAATCATAGAAGACTAGGGTTGGAAGGGACCTCAGGAGGACATCTAATCCAACCCCCTGCTCAAAGCAGGACCAACCCCAACTAAACCATCCCAGCCAGGGCTTTGTCAAGCCAGGCCTTAAAAACCTCTAAGGATGGAGATTCCACCACCTCCCTAGGTAACTCATTCCAGCGCTTCACCACCCTCCTAGGGGAAAAAAGTTTTTCCACTTCCCAAACAAGCTCCCACATACACAACCACCACCATCTTAGCCAAAACTGGAGACCACCAGAGCTATAAACGTGAGCTTGAGCTAAAGCACCAGGCTCTGTAAGTGGGGACTAGATTCACATTCTCTAAGGACTGGGCATACTGCCCAATGGGTTACACTTGTGCGGTTGCTGCCTGTGTTCTGTCAATAAACAGAGAACTTCAGTCTCCGGGGCTGTTGACCCTGGTGCCTTTCATGATGAACCTTTAATTCACTTCCTTTTACAAAGTATTGGATGAGATTTTCTTGCTCATGGACAGAGTGACGGGAAGCAGAAAGACTCCAAGGCAACAAATCTATTCAGTTCAGATATCACTGCACATTGACAGTGGCCTTGGAGTCTTACCATGAAAATTCAGGAGGTGAAATATCAAAAAACAAACAAGAGCTTTCTAAAGAACAGAATGAAATCCCTGTTGTCCAAGGAAGTAGAGAAATGACTGAAGTAAGTGAATGGTGATGGTCAGGAGGGAGAAACCTTGAGTGATTGAATTCCGAGGGCGCTGTGTATGGGACACGGGACAGCCTGAGAAGAGGCAAAGGGAGAACCAAATAAAGCATCTGAGAAGAGGAGAGAATTTGAAACTCAAGGAAGAACAGTTTGAAACTATTAAACAGCATCTAAAGAGCTCAGCGACCCTATCCTGCCAGTTGCACACTGCTTCTGCAAGGTGTTTTGCCATATTAGAACCTCACAGCATCACGCCCTTAGAATCTTATTCTCCAGGGTGCTGTACACCCTCTACAAGAGGGAGTGGAGGGGGGTGGCTCCTAACAGAATGAAGCCCTCAGAGAGCTTATCTGTGATGCAAGCATTGTAGCAGAAGCCAGATGCTTTGGAGACAATACGCAAAGAAGACGCGTGAGCTAGATGAATTCAAAACCTCGTGAAATAACCCATCCACTGCAGCATCAAAGAGAACAGTGAGGCTTTCACTTTTAAACACAGGTTGGATGTATAGAGAAAAGGCTTCCAAGGTTTTTCAGATGCGATTAAAAATATAAATTTACGATCGGCAATTCTGTTTGAGGTCCTTTCAAATATAATGCACAGCCACCAATGCTTTTCTTCAAGAGGTTTATTGGGAAGGTGAACCACAGATAACTAACAGCACAGTCTGAAAGAAGAGATCAGATAAGTTCTGAAAAAGCATCGAAGGGGATTTTAAAAGCATTCACCACTGGCCTAACTCTGCTTTTCTTGACGCCACTGGGATGTTAATCATTGACTTCAAAGGCAGCAATGGTTAAAGGTCCAGTGGCTTCAACAGGAGAAGAGTCGGGCCAACACTGAGCACTTCTGAAATTCATCCCTGTAATTCTTACAGCCTCGGAGAATCGTCACTTCATTCAACAACAGCGCAAGGCGAGTCCGGAGTCTTTAAGGCCGGATCTGCAGAATTCTCAGCACCCAACAGCCTGCACTGAGAACACTCGGCTTCTCAGTGGAAGCTACTGGGGCGCCCCGGAGCTCATTTGAAAACCTGAGCCTCAGCCTGACATTTACAACTCAGTCTCATTTTATCATCAGTCAGCCTCATGGAAATGTCGAATGGTTGGGGGGAAAAGATTTAACTCTATCAGCCCCAGGACAAATATTATAATGCCAGACACAGCTATCCGTCTGTTTACAGAAGATGAGCTGTACAATACTGATTCTTATTTACTGTGTGGATTACAGAAGTCCCTACCATCAGCACAGCCCCGATGTGTTAGGCATTGTATAAGCACATAGTTTTATTATGGGCATGTCTACATTACAGCCAGAGATGTGACTGCAATATGCGTAGACATACCTGAGCCAGCTTTGATCTAGCTAGCTCGAGTAACAAGAGCATGGAAAGATTTTGATAGACCAGTAAAAGGGCCAGGGACCACTTGATAGCAACAAATATGATGATCAATATTATACTAACAGCAGCCAAAATCGGTAGGCCTCTCTGACAGGCCTGTGTAGCCTTGGCGTGACTAAGCCAGGAGGGGAGAGGAAGGGAGCCTCTTGCTCAATCTTTGCCTGACCCTGCACCCCTCCCTGATGCTCTGGTGGATGTGCTGGGATCGGTGTCTCAGGAAAAGACCAGTAAGCTTATTTATGCATGCCCTCTGGGAGGTGTTTGTCCAGGCCTCAAGATATGCAAATTCTGTAGGAACACCTCTAGTTAATTAAGTACTCTGGCGACCTTAGGTCTAGCTTTTGAAATTTTTTTCCTCTTTCTTGATGTGTTATTGTCTACTAACAAGGATAAATAGGGGGGAGAGCCTTGAACTCTTTGGGATCTCCTCTTGGACAGAGCTTCTGGATCCTCCAACGACAGCTGGAAGATCAGGCCAATCGGAAAGCCGTCACTGTTTCTACTCGAAAGCTTCCCCAGACTTCAGTAATTATCAAGGGTTGGGGTGTTTCACTAACCTGCTGCAGACATGTGTATGTGCTTGAGCCTAAGTAAAGTATGTCTTTGAAGTAAGACCACTCTTTTATTACACTGTTTCTACCAGTCCATCTATCGGCTGGCCAGCCGTGTCTCCATTTGGCTTATTTCCTGACACCACCTCACACAAAGTAAAGTTACCACAAACTTTGGGTTGGCAGAACCCTGGGTAACACTGCCACTTCACTGCTTTTTTTATTTGAGCTATGTCTACACATGCTGAAGTGTAGACGTGTCCACAGTCCCTGCCCTGCAGAGCTTACGGCCTAAACGGGGTGGGAGAAAGGGATACAGCCCAGGGAACTGTGACACCAGCTGGTTAGTGACTTGCCAATGTGACGGAGAAGAACCACTGGCAGAGCTGGAAAATGAACCCAGGAGTCCCGAATCCCTGTCGAGTCCCTTAACAGCAAGACCATCATCGCTTCTAAGAAAGAATCTTCATCTTCCCGAGTTTGGGCAAATAAAGAGATCTAAACAGCTGTACTAATAGTTCTCTGGTCGTGTATGACATCATTCAGGATAATTCACCCCTGTGCAGAGAGCCAGAACAAAGTCTATGTGCCACTTAAACCTTATTTTGAGCAGTTAAGTGGGACTAAAGTGGTGCACAGATCTTGTGCCAATGCTCTGCACACTGGTGAATTTTATCCCAAATGAGGCTGTATTCACAGATTCCGAGCTCAGTCTGCCAGGCTTTACGAAAGATACAGATTCAATTCGATTCTCTAGAAGTCCTTATGCCACACTCATCATCACAGTATCTGAGCACCTTCCAGCAGTGCATTACGCAATGTGACTACCTATCGGTCACAAGTTTGTTCTCTCATCTTCTCCCCAGGCAGAGAAGCATGTGCAGTGGAGATATACCCATTAGCAGCATATATGAAATGTATTGCACACGCTGGGAAATGGGATATTATTTTGTGAAAAACATTCTCAATTAAAACACACAGGACAAAAACTTTTTCTTAAAAAAAGGCAATCAGGCTGATCAAAATAAAGGAAAAACTTCAAAACGTATTTTAAAAATTTCGCTTTTCTTCCCCCAAAATTTACAAAAGGTTGAACAACAAAGGAAAATGTTGTCAAAAGTTTTCCTGACTTTTTTCCCCCAGATTTTGAAATGATGTTGAATTTTGAAAAATTTCAACTTGCACGAGAAAAAGCTGTGTTATTTACTTAAACTGAATAGTGACACTGGTGTGGAGAACAAGAACTCACCTGAATCAAACTGTTCTCTGTTCCCATTGGCTGGACTCTGACCCTTCTCCTGGGACAGATGTGGAGTCTCTTGCATGGTGGTAATCAAAGACATCCTAGTTTCCATTGCTCACAGTAACACTTCTTCCTTTCCTAATTCATCATGTAACAAAAATTTCCTGCAGGACAATAAAATAATATAAATGAGCAGCCTATTTTTCCCAAGGAAACACATTTCCCTAGCTCTTCTTCAAGATACTCTTTGAGTCAGCCTGCATTTTGATTGTTATAGTTGATCTATCTTGAATTTATCCTTCAAGATGAAGATGATAATACTTCCCTCTTTACAGATGAACAGAGATTAGGGTCCCCATCTAAAATCCACTGAAATCAGTGTGATTCTTCCATTGATTTCAATGGGGTTTACGTCAGGTGACTTATTCAAGGTTATATAGAGAGCCTGTGGCAGAACTAGGAATTGGACTCAGTAAAGTGCCTTAACCACAAGATCCCATCGTTCCTCTGCTACGTATCTAATCAGTTCCTGAAGTCCTTCTGCATATTTGATCTTAGCAGGTCCAGGTGCTGAAAAGCAACATGGTCTAGTGCTTGGAGTAATGGGCTGCAAATCAGGAAACATTTGTTCTTTGAAACCAAACTGCCACTCTGGTGCTGAGCCACGGCTCTGTCTCCTCACAATTCACCCTCTGGAGCAGTTGAGCTAACCAACTGGTCTAAGTCAGTGGTAAATTCCGAGAGCCAGGAGAATGCAGGGCAGGATTTTGTGACACAGAGGGGCTTCTCTGAGTCACCGTAATGGTGCATCTTACACATCACTTTCTGTTCAGCACTTAAACTAAAAGAGCAGGGATTTCAGCCTGACAGGAACCTCTGGGCATCACCAGAAGACAAACAGTAAATAATAATAGATTGTACACCCTTTAGGGAAATGTCCTTGCTGCCTTCTTTATCTCTAACACACCTAGTGCTATGTGCTATGTATTATTTGGGCACTGTGTAAATAATGATCATTTCTCCACTTCATCTTCATTTCTCCTGACACGCAACTTGTTAATGAATTAGCGGCATTATATACCATGACTATTTCAAACTCACCTAACCTCAGAACATGTATATCTCTCATCCCCAGTCTACATTATCTTTCATTTAACTATGAAACTAGAAGTAATCAGTCTACTGGAAGGCTAAAAACACTAATCCTTCAGTAGAGAAGTGCTGAAATATTTCCGTAAATATCATTAATAATAAATTGGTTAAGTATCAGCTTTTTCCATGAAGCTTATTTCGAGGGGAGGAGGAAAGCTTTTATTTTTCCCTTGGTAGGTTCAGATATTTTTACATTCACCTCTAACCAGACAGTAAGGGAAGGTAATCTGGGATCGTAAAAGAGATCAATTTAAATGTGCCAAATCAGTCATTTTTAAATAGAACTCAAGGGTAACAGTATAAATACGAAGCAGAAAGATAAGTTACTCAGTAGTACAGTTAAATCTTGAGAAGCTCCCATTATTTTGACAGGACAAAGATATGAGCTAATGCAAAGTTTCAGGTGTCAGCTCAGACAGCTGGACTATTCATACTGGTACATAGCACATAACAGTTCCTTTTAAAAGGGTTGTTGTTAAGGCAGTTTAGGCTCTAATCCACTAGAAGGGCCCATCAGCTGCCCCACCAAGGCAACAGGGTTCTGTATCAGAGGATAGGATTACAGAATCGGGTCTTAAGCCTTTATAAATAAAAGATGTTGAACAAAGCAGCAGAGGAAGAGAAATATTTTTTAAACAAAATGTCAGTGAAAACAGTCGATCTGGATTTAAGCAGTATTTGCAACCTAAACACTGCAGCAGTGGGCATAAGAAATCTGATCCAAAGCCCACTGAAATCAATGGGAGACTTTCTATTTAATGCAGTTTGGAGCAGGCTCCTGAAACAGGAAGTGAAACTTCCATGAAACCGACCAGTGCATTTTCATTGCCCAACAGGAGTGAAATTAACAGAGGCAAAGTAAGGGCACCAGCTGCAAAGTTTTGATCTAGATCTGAACTTCTATAAACTCTGGGGAGGGTGGACACAGCATTTTTATTTCGGGCTCATCAGGTCAACACATATAAATGGTCAAAAGAAATTAAAAGGTGTTTTGTTTCTGTTTGGTTTAAACACATTCTTTACATATTTTTAAAATACTAAGGAACGCTATTTTAAAAAAAAAAGATTATACTGTGCATGTACCGCCAAGATAATTCTTTTAAAGTGACTGGGCAATGGTCTATGGCCAATCTTCTCATGTTAGGAATGGTTACAAGATTATAATTTATTATAAAAGAACATTTAAGCATCTTTCCAATATGATCTGAAAATAAGCCCAAACTCAGTCAAACTTTCTCTTCAGCAGACGATGCTGAGGTATTGCTCTCAGCATTCGTGTTTGCGTAACTGGCTTCCAGTGACAGCTGACTTAGGCGGTTTATTAATAAATAATAAAGAGAGAAAAATGATTTGTATTACAATAGCACCTGGAGGCTCTACCAGGATCAGGGGCCTATTGCACTAGGCACAATGGTATAAAAAAACCAAACACAGTATCTTCCCTACGATTTGACAAGCTAGACAGACAAGATAGGCCTACGCAGCAGCTAGACACCTGTGGCTGGCCCATGCCAGCGGAGCTGGGCTCGGACTGTGGGGCTGTTTCGCTGCGGTGCAGGCTCTGGGCTCTAGGACCTTGTGAGGTGGGAGGGTCCCAGAGTTCAGGGTGCGGCTCGGAAGTCTACATAGAAATGAAAGCCAGAGCCCTAGGAGCTCAAATCAGCTGGCAAGGGCCAGCCGCGGGTTTCTCTTTGCTGTGTAGACAAACCCTCAAAAGCTTAGATGGGAAGAAGAGTCATACCGTAGAGCCCATATCCCCCATATCCACTGCCTATCTACTGACCGCTCTGCTTCACTGTGATTGCTGTTGTTATTCTTAGATTAAGATTTTTTTTTTCCAGCGCACAAAAATACTAGATCCTTGACAGAAGAGATAGAAACACACACGGCCTGCCCCGAAGGAGTTTACAGTCTAAAGCAGTTGCCAATACTGATTTCTTCTATGGTTCAAAGTCAATGAGATGCTTCCCCTCGCAGCTAACACCCGCTCGTGCTTAATTTGGAATCTAATCCCCTTCACAGGCAGTAAAAGAAATCTAATAAAAATAATCTATTTCCTTTGGTTGTTTCTTCCTACTTCCAACTGCACTTTTGTCTCTAACCTCCTGCATTGTCTCCTCTATAAATATTGGCTCCTTGCATAAAACAAGACAACGTCTAGTATTTAACCATTTTAAATTCCTCATCTTTTGTCAGTTCCACGTAGGGCAGGGTTCTCTTCTCAGGTACAGAAGCGCAGCTCCCTACACACCTGTCCCTCATTCCCTCACATACCTTTGGTGACCCTCTCTCCTTGATCCTTGGAAATTATTTACATCAGAAAGGCAGGACCATGAAACCAAGTCACAGAAAGAGTCCTTCACAATGGAGGAAAGACTCCGACCGCCTAGCACGCTTCCTGCAGGAGTCATTTCTGTGGATCATTGTCACACCAGTGTGCCCCTCAATTGGGCCTTGGGAAGTACCACTCCCACAAACTTCACAAGAAACTGGTTACTCTGGCAACAACAAGGGACCTTAGAGGGGGTGGAACCAGCCCCCCACCCCAATAATTTCCCTGTTCAGGAGGTTTCCCCAGCTGCTGTAAAGACTGTATGCCAGCCTTGCTCCCAAACCCCGGTGTAGGGGGCTGATCAGGGGCATGCCAGGAGGGATTGGGTGTGGGTCAGGGATGGATCGTGGCATGGTCAGAGCACACTGCACAAGGGCTGTTCTCTCCGCAGAGGGGTATGGGAAACGGAGCATAAATTACAGGGAGCATAAAGACAATGTAACCCCACCTTTTCCTTTCTCCCCACTACACCCATTTTTGCCTCAAGTGCATGAACAGATTTGAATCCTTGGGTTTCTAATCCCATGACGTTTGGGAGGTGGGGGAGGCCTGAACCTGGGAAAATGGTACCCCCTCTCATATGGGAAACAAAACTGGATCCATCAGACTTCACCAGGGCATAGAGCTGTAGTTTTGGTCCAACCAAACCCATCTCTAATGCTGTGATTTATAATCAGTAACTTTTAGCTGTAACCTCTACAGTCTTTAAACCTTTGGATGTCCCAGTGCTAAAGCTCCATGTCAAAGCAGCAGAGGAAACTGCTTTGGGCTAGTTGGCTGAACAATTAAGTCACTGTGAAATTAGGCGTGGCAGCCATCAAGGAACAAAAAGGCAGAGCAGGGTATCCAACGCAGGACTACATGCGAACATACCTTTTTAAATACCACTGCAGAGCGGGCAGGGTCACACACCAGCGAACTCCTGCTCTGCTGCCCTTCCAGAATACATCCTTCTGTGACATCACAGATACCACCGAGCTCACTGCTCCGATCTAGTCTAGAGGGCCTCCCTAGACACCTGGCAGGGCTGTTCAGATTTAGGCATGATGGCAGCAGCTGTTGGCTGAGTAGCATAAGCACACAGCTGGAAGTGGGTTTGAGTCCTGACTTGACAGAAGACTTTGTGCAACTCATTAATCACCCTGTGCTTCAGTTTCCCCCGCTCCATAACATGGGGATAATGATGCTCTCTTGTCTTTATAAAGCCATTTAGTATCAACAAGTAGAAAGGGATGCAAATGCAAAGTCATTACCTTGAAAGATTTTATATCCCAAAGGGTATCAAATGTCTAAAAAGCCTCCCTGGTGGCTGCAATGAGATGGAGAATTCTAGGGGAGGGCAGGAGGGGCTCTGAATTTTCTTGGCTGGGGTCGCAGGGTGAACTGGCCTTTTAACAGCCAGTACCCAGTTTGACTTCCAAAGATCACATGACAGGGGCAGCATGTGACTAAGAACAACCCTGCTGGGAGCCACATGGTGGGAGGGAATTTTCAGAAGAGCTTCAGACAGGAGCTAGGCTGTGTGCCCCCGGAAAGGATCAATGCCACACCACAGACTGTTTCAGGCACTTGCCTCAGGGAATAACGGGATGCAACCAAAACCTTCGGCAAGATACCATAATAATACCTCACTCTTAAGGGCTTTGAATCACTAGATCTCACAGGTGTTTGACCACAGACTATCACGACCCTCCTTTTCTATAGAGGGAAACTGCGGCACATGGAGGTGAAGAGGTTTACCCAAGGTCATCTCGAAAAGACTCGCAGAAGAGCAAAGACCAAACCCTGGTCTCCTGAGCCTTCGTTCAGTGCTCTCACCACTAGGCCACACTCCTTCCCATCACAAATAAAGCCGCTCCTCTGCCTAGCATGGGCGACAATTCCCACAGGCTCTTTCCATCCCTTTTCTCACCCCCTGTGGGACCTTGTCCTGCCCCTCCCTGCCATGCTCCTGCTGGTATTTATAAGGACCAGGTGCTCCTCAGGCAATCACCTAGGCAATCACCACAGCCTTCACTGGGAGACAGCTGATTAGTCACAGGTGGAGCTGGGCCCCATCTCTCCTTAAAGGAGCCAGTCGCCCTGTGGTACACTGTTGTTACGTGACTTTATGGAGCCCTTGGACATGGTGGTTTTTGTGGCTAAGTGCAGCTACACAATGGGTCTGTGGAGCACGCACAGACATACTATGTTCTGCTCGGCATGCCACAGCACAATCTGGACTAGACGTGCTACAACAACCAAGTGCAATCCGCACAGCCGCTGGCCTCAATGAGGATGAGCGGAGGCTGTGCGGGGTGGGAGCTCCAACTGTGCAAGAGGAGACAGCCGGTCCCAGGATGCAATGCTCCATGCTGACCCCAAAGATAGTAAACTCCATCGTGATCCAAACAGCCTAGCCCATGGTAATGGGAAGGTCCTAAATCGGAACATGCTGACCTATGGAGAGGGCAGCTCCCAACATGCAATGCTCTGCTGTGACCCACACAGCCTAGCTGGGAGAAAGGGTGGCTCCCAGGAGTCAATGCTCCTTGGTGATCCAAGCAGTTTGCCCCCCAGAGAGAGCAGGTGCCACCAGAGGATTCTTGATCATGACACAAGCATCCTAGCCCAGGCAGATGACAGCTCTCCGAACGCATCATTGCCTTGTGAACGGAGTGCAGCATGCAATGGACTGTCGGGGTCTAACAACCTCCCCCACAGAACTGGCAGATCAGACACAGCTCCACAGCGATCCCTGTAGACAGCCCATTGCAGACCCCAAGCCCTCCCCATCTTGAGTAGAGCAGCCTGACTCAGAGACAAACAGGCTAATTCTAGCACAAAATCCACAAGACCCTTTCCAAGCGCCCTGGCTCCATGGGACGCTGAAACCAGACGCGTGTGAGCACCCAGCTGCTCCGCTCAAGATGGCGCACCGCATGCTTGGACTTGTCTTCTCTGCCAGCTGCACCGCTGTAACGCACATCACGACAGTGCAATCTGCTGTATTTTGTGATCAGGTGTTTTCCCCGCTCCACTGGCTTGGGTCAAGGGAGCCGTGTTCCCTTCGCAGTCTCAAAGGGCATGTCTACACTGCACACTAAGCCCCAGCTCTGACTCAGGTTTGAGCCCAAGCCCCATTTCTGTGCACACACAAATCGGTCTGACTCCGGTCAGCAAGCGCCCAGGGCCCTGCTCCTAGGACTTGCTAGGAGGGTAGGTCAGAGCCTGAGTCCTGCTGTGGATGCAGCTCAAGCCACAGACCTCAGCCAGAAGGTCTGCGTAGCGCAATACGCATGCGTAAGGCTGCAAGGGTCCAGGGCCAGCAATTGTAAACCCAGGTTTACACAGCACCGGCTTGGAAACACCAAGTCCCCAAGCCCAGATCCCGCAGACTCAGAGTGCAGTGCTGATATCCCCTAAATCTGGGTACGATCTTTGTTTTAACTATTCAGATTACCCCAATCTAGTTAACCTGTTTATAAAGGGAAGTCCCAACAAAGGGTCACATTCTTCCCACCTGAGTGTTAATGAGATGAGGGGCATGAATAAGGCAAGCTGTCTGCAGCTCAGAGTGAAATCTGACAATCTAGGCAGAGGCAGCTTCTAAATAAGGGCACGCTTTTAAAGGCTGGCTCAGAGCAGCATGGGCCAGTACTTACCCCTCTGCAAGCCTCTGCACTATGCAAATAGAGCATCAGTCAGAAGCGCCATTGCACACATTAAAACCAGCTTTCCACCTTCCGAGACAAGGAACCGGTCTCTCTTTTTAGACAAAGTGCCAATTGCAAACCTTTTAAGGCTCATTTCCTCAACATTTCTGTCCTTTTCTAAATTAAGGACTCTAAGCAGAGCCCTTCAACAACTGTTCTCATTAATATCAAGTGATAGTTTCCCTGTTGCGTTGAACGCGCTGCCAGATTTTATTAAGGGCAAATAACTACTTTGAAAGTGCTGGGGTGGTTCAAAAATATTCCAAGAAAAGATCCATTTTGCTCTGGAGAACTAGACGTGCTCCCCAAATTACAGGGCTGATCCTGCCCCCTTTGATGGCATTGAGTATACAATGTACAAACAACTCTATCTGGGGTCTGATGGCACCCAATGCCTTGACTCCAATGGAAACAGACATATCCCACCAGATACTTACACTATGCGTACAGTATTGAATACATGGAGTAGGTGTACATCAGTGACACTCAGACTGAGGCTTGGAAGCCGCAAGCGGCTCTTTAATTTGTCTCCTGCTTGCAGCACATGATATTAATACACTGGGTGATTTAATTATTAACCAATCTAAGTTATTAACCAGTCAGGCTCTTTTGGGTAATGTTGATCCCTCATTTGGCTCCTGAAGCACTGAGGGCTGAGTCTCACTGGATGAGATAATATTTAGACAGATAAAATTAGATACAATAATAAATCTAATTAGTTCAACTAACTTGTTTATAAAGAGAAAGCACCACAACATTAGAAAAAGTTAGATAGCTTGGATAATCTCATTGGATCCAGTCTATGTATTTATGCTGTACTGTTCCCCTCGTGGGAAGCATGACATAAGTACCTAGAATGATAGGTCCTGCCCAGCCTCACCGCCCCCCCCCCCTCCACCTCCATGAAGCCAGGGGCAAAGCCATAAAGATTCAGTTGCAAATTATGGACTTAATGCCAAATACTGCCATTGAGGGCAGGATCAGGTCTAGCATGTATCTTATAGTTCCCCCAAGAGAACTGGATGTTTTAGATCAGTGAGATTCAGTACGATCACAATTGCTCCCTGGCTGTTTGCAAGTGTTTTCTAAGGCAATGGTTCCCAACCTGGGGGGTGGGATTCCCCTGGGGGGTGCCAAAGATTCCAGGGGGTCCATGAGGCTTCAGTAATATTGAGGTCATTTAGGCCCCCCAAGCTCCACACCAGGCATAACAGCCTTGAGCTCCGTGCCAGCCAGAATGAAGGAGCAGCCCCCCCCAAAGGGAGCAGCAGCCCCAAACTCTGCTCTGGCAAGAGCAGAAGAGCCGCGTCCCCCAGCCACGCACTGGCTGGGCACCCGAGCAGAGAGGAGCAGCCCCGCGCCTGCACACGGCAGGACGTAAACTTTTGTCTATTGCTCAGTTGGGCTAAAAGTAGTAAAAACTTCTTTGCCCAGATCAGGTCTGCTCAGCTTCCCTGACACAGACAAGGAGCTAATGAAAGTGTCAGTTTTGTAGTTACTTTCTGACCACAGCTGCCACGCTATCATATTATTGATTTGGTACAACATTCAGCTATTATCCCTGTTATAGACTGTGAATGAGGAGCGAGGATCTGCTAATTATGAAGAAACCCCCCAACCTCCCCACACCTCCCGTTCCCCTTTTTAAAGGTAAAACCAAGACAATAATCAAAAGGATGGTGTGTTGGGGGTTTTTTAGGGGTTTTTTTGTTTGTTTGTTTGTTTTTTAAAAAGGGAAATGGAAGTTCTGATATTTATAAACACCTTTTTCCCACATCTTTTTTCCTTTTACCTGTAAAAAGAGTCTAAAACAAATGTAGGAATTTGGTAAAACTCCAGGTTGCTTTACTTGTGTAAATATATATATATATATTTTAATCAGATGTATGAAGAACAACAAATATGATGTGCAATACACCGACCCTCTTCCAGTTCCAACTTCCATGCCTCCTTCCTTTCTAACGAGTTTTCATTTGTATATCATTAATGGATTTGCTGTTGTCTTTGCGGGTTTTTTTTCCCCTTTTTTTGTGAGGTTAGACTTGCTTTTCAAACAACAACCAAAAAAACTCTTACCGCAAAAGCGTTTTGTATCTGGAATATACTGTAAGTAAATATTTGTGTAATGGAGATATACTACTGCAGGTTTTGTACTGTACTGGCTGAAGGTCTGTTATAAATAAACATGAGTAATTTAAAAAAAAGATCTCTATTCCCATTCCTTGTACGGGGAGCCTACATGCCTAACTCAGGCTGTGAGGGTCGCAGCGCTCTTCCAGTGATTTCTGAGGCACCCAAGTCCCTTTCGTGGACCTGGGCCAAACTGACTTCAGGGGGTGTTCGTAGTGTAGTGTGCAAGGAGAGCTTGATTCTGCCCTCCATGCCCACTGACGGGTGCCTTTCAGAATGCAGGACTGGGCCCTACCATAGCAAAGGATGATCTCTTATTAACTGACAGTGGAATAGGCTGCGATTCTCCACTGCCTTGCTCCTGAATTACCGACACAGGGCGGGTAATATCTTTGATTGGACCCACTTCTTTTGGTGAGAGACACAAGCTTTCCAGCCACACCCGGCTCTTTTTCAGGTCTGGCCTCCCAGCTCCATGGCAAAATGCGAGGTGGAACAGTTTGTTTAGCATAAGTAGTTAGCAGGTTCCCTTTGAGGATGAGGACTGATAGGTCAGATAAAGAGGGATCGCTTTGTGAAAAGCGTTCACCCACAGGTCAGAGGGTGTTTTTGTCTTCTATCATTTTCCTGTGAGTTCCTGGTCTACACCAGAGACTTTTGTCGACCCAAGTCAGCTTTGGTCGACAAAACCGTGCTGGTGTGCGCACTGCAATGACCCGCCTGCCGACAAAACTGCCCTGTTGTTTGTACAAAATAAAACCGCCTCGATGATAGGCGTAGGGCTTTTCTCAGCATAGTTAGGGCAGCGCAGTGTCAATGCAGGCACTGCGCCCCCTTACATCAGCAGTGGGCCTGTCATTCTTGTCAGTTTCACCTCAAAGCCCAGGAGCCAGGCCAGAAGCAAGGGTGGCTGGTTCCAGCTGGAAGGGGCAGACATGTCACTTTCACAGCTCAGCCGTGTAACTGACAAGGCTGCCCCAACTGGGAGCAGGTGGAGAAGCACCCGGACTTCTTGCCCTGGCTCCTAGCTGGGAGCAGGAACCAGTCGCCTGGGCTGCATCTCCACCTGCTTACCTCCTTCCCCACCCCTGAGCAGCCTTGTCGAAATTGACATGGCTGCCCCTTCTGGAGAGCAAGGATCAGAGAAGCCCTGCACAGCTTCCCCCAGCTACCGGCAGGGAAAAGGAAGGGGAGAAGTCCCCGGTGGCTTTCCCTGGCTCCCGACTGGCACCGGAGAGTAGGGGGGCAGCCCACAGGGAGCCCCGGCAGGAAGCTGAGAGACAGGGCTTTCACTCCCCACGCTGCCACTTGGGTGGGTCGAAGCACTCCTGTTGAGTGGCTGTAAGTCGACCTATATTAGACCAACTTAAAAAATAAGTGTAGACAAGGAGCCTAGTGATTGCCTGGTTTCACCCACATCGTTGTTCCTGGGACATTTAGTGCACGGGATGAGGTATAGAACATGTTGTGATAGGCCTGAATAGGATCTATGGATCTTGAAAGGTGTGTTGTGGGTGGCGGTGCTCATTGCAGCCGTGGAGGTATGGCTGCAGGTTTTGCATCTGTTGTTCTGGCAGGGTCTGGTGCCGCTTTGAGTTGGTGTGTGCTGGTCTGTGGGGAGTTTGCTTCTGATGGTGACCTTAGGAGTTGGGGGTTGTTTGAAGGCCAGAAGAGAGGGGACAGAAAAGATTTCTTACCGGCTGGGATCCCCACCGATTATGGGTTGCAGTTATTTGATGATACCCCATGTGGGTTCCAGTGGGCACAGGAAAACGATAAAAGACAAAACCAAACCTCTGACCTGTGGGTGAACACTTTTCACAAAGCGATCACTCTCTATCTGACCTATCGGTCCTCATCCTCAAAGGAAACCTGCACAACATTTTCAAAAGACAAGGCTGGGATATTAAATTCATAACTGCTAGACACTAAAACTCATCAGCTGCACAGAGGCACTGGATTTATGGTTTATTACAACAATCTGTAACCCACTAACCCTTTCTTTTTGTCCTAGGATTGCAGAGGTGTTAATGGGCCACTCTGCCTTCAATGGTCCCTTACAATGTGTGCTAACTACTTATGCTAAACAATGTGTTCCACCTTGTATTTAGCTGGGAGTATCTTTCCCAGACCTGGAGAAGAGCTCTGTGTGGCTGGAAAGTTTGTCTCTCACCAACAGAAGTTGGTCCAATAAAGCTGAGGTTCTCAAACTGGGGTGTGTGCCCCCCGGGGGGTGCAGTATTTTGGAGAGGGAGGGGGGGGGGAAATCTTACTACACACATTGTACCCACAGCAATGATTAGTCCATGCCACCCTTACTTCTGCACTGCAGCTGGCGGCCGCAATCTGACCTAGGCTCCCGGCCAGCAGCTGCCCCACTCTGAAGGCACACAGAAGTAAGGGTGGCAATACCGTGACCCCCCTACAATAGTTAGCGACCCCATTTTGGGTCAGAACCCCCAGTTTGAGAAACGCTGCCCTGTATCTCACTTAAAATTGACATGACTATATACTTAAATGGCTCTGTTTGAATCAACGCCTTACTATTGTTAATATTTAGTGAGAGTTGTATGTTGATTTTTTTAATCAGTATGGGGGGCCGTAAATGGCTAAGAAGGTGGGAGCATGATCAAATAAGTTGGAGAACCACAGCATTAAAAGATATTACCTCACCCGCCCTGTCACTCTAATATCCCGGGACCGACATGGCTACAACCACACTGCTTACCCCTGTATCATCATGTACACCTGTACGTAGTACTTGTACAATGCTACTATATCATAGTGTTAAATGTTCTACACCTACTTTCTCGGGCATAAGGGACAACCAAAGCCACAAAAAGCAGAGCAGCATTATCACTAGCTAGCAAACATCCTTGTTTCCCATCAATTTTTGTACAAATGTGGTTGTCGTTGCTTTAACTACAGCATGTGCTAGGCAATTTACAGAACTTGGGTGTTTAGGTGCTCTGCTGCCTAATGGAATCCATGTGAGTTAGGCACCCAGGCTTCCTAGACAATGCATGGGCAGAGTTCAGCACCTAAGAATGAGAGTCACGGATAAGGGGGGCTACCTCATCTAGCCAGTCAGAAATGCTGAGAGGGGTGTGGTCGACTTAGGCTCCTCCCGCCAGCCCAAAGTTCAGTGCCTACCTCTGCTCAGGAGTCGAACTCAAAGCCATGAAGCCTCTCCTGGAGTTAGATGCCCGAGCTGGGTCAGGCCTTTCTCACAAACAACAGCCAGGAGGAAGAGAGAGTGGCGTTTAGCGCACTCACGTGGGATACGAGAGATCCAGGTTCAAATCCCCACTTTGCCTAAATTAGAGCAGAGCGTTAACTCCAAGTTTCCTACCTCCCCAGAGAATGCCCAAACTACTGGGCTCCAGGATATTCACGGGGGGGTCTCTCAATTGCTTTCTATGAAATAGTTCAATATTCATTGGACCAGAGAGATAATGGCTCTATAGCCTGGTGATGAGCACACCTACGGTGGGGGGACCTGGGTTCTACCTGCTCCCACTAATATTAAATGATTCATACAAAGTAGAACAGATTCAACAGGAGAGATCAAGCCAGCTGAAGTGGAAATGTGAGTACCAAGGAAAGTTAGGCCCTTACAGGGTTAGGCAGCAGCTGAGCAGGGTTTTTGAGGATCTAAATTTTAGATTTAGGCACCTACGGGTATGTCTACACAGCAAGCAGGATCCCACAGCAGTGAGTCGCAGAGCATGGGTCTACAGATTTGGGCTCATGGGGCTTAACCCTCCAGTGCTAAAAACAGCTGGGTAGACATTTGGGCTTAGGCTGAAGCCCATTCCCTTCCCTAGGTCCAAGCCCTCAAGTCTACACAATTATTTTTATTGTCACAGCATGAGCCCTGTAGACCTGGGCTCAGACACACCGCTATGGGAGCTTACTTGCTGCGTAGACCTACGTCTCCCTTGTGAATCTAAATGTCCTGTTGAATAGGGACAGAATTGCTCTGTGCTTAAAGTTAAGTATGTACTGTAGTGTTTGGCATCCTCAGGGCACTGATTTAGCATATCTGTACCCCAAAGACCTTGCAATTTAAACAAAACAGGAAGCAAACAGATACAGGAAAAACTCAAGACATGCTTGGTAAGGAAAAGGAGCACAAGAGTTAAAGCAACAGTATCCTGTGGATGCTTCAAATCCACCCCCGTATTTTGAATAGAGTTGAAAATGATCAGTGAAAAAGAGTTGTTAATTTCACACACCCAGCTGTTTATCAGGCCAAAACATCTTATTTGGCACCAGCCACATTGACTGAAGTCAACCATGTCCTATGGACAGGGCTGATTAGTGAAATGCTTGGAGTCACCAAAGGGAACACAAAACACTGGTTTTTGTGACTCTACTACAGGTCTGCAATCCAGAACTGCTTAATCAGCCAAAGCTCCCATTGATCAGGACAATAAATTCTGGCTTTGATGTTGTTGGATTTTTCAGTAATAAGAGAAGCTTTCCAAAAATGAAGCAAATTAGAATCCAGGAAACATCTGCCATCAGATTGTAATACTTTTTAGGAAGATCATTTTCTGGGTCTTGGCAGGGCCCGTTCAATTTAATTTACTCTTTCCAGCTGATCAGCATTTAGGGCCTGATCCCACAACACTCAGACACTTCCCGTAACTTTATATCCATGAATAGTCCCATTGTCTGCAAGGCACTATACCCGGGTGTAAGTGTGCGCAGGATCAAGACCTTGTCCTGTGTCACAATCACAATTATTCACCGCCATTCCTCAAAATGATATAAATGCAAGTAAAATAGGACTTCTTCAATTCTTTAATGACTAGCAAGTGTGGTCTGTGGTGCATCTGCTGGCTCAGCCTATTCAGAATCAATTTTTTTACCATGCATTTTAGTTCAGAGAATCCTACAATTCCCCTCTTTTCTCTCAAAGAAAATAAATTGGATTCCATTTCACTCTGCAAATGGCCTCTAAAGACATAATGGTGACCATCCAAACTACTCTAGATCATGCAGTATTAATTTGTCATCATACTCACATATTGTGGACTCAAGGCTAACAGCTGCCTGACCTACATTCAGGAAGCAGCATTCCCAAATGCCTTACCCTTGGTTTAAGAATTAAATTGTTAACTCATCAAAACACTCTCTTGGATGAAAAAATTAAATATTAATCTTGTCTACACTTTTTTTCTGTGCTATTTCAACGTTTCTGGGGAAATTATTGATAGTCTTCTCCCACTAAAATGAGCTGGAGCTGAACTCACAGACTAGAAGGGTCGTGATTATCTTGTCTGACCTCCTGCATTACACAGGCCACAGAATTTTACCCAGTGATTGCTACTGGAGGGAATTATTCTTCCCGACTAAATAAATATACACTAACAAGCCCAATAACTTGCGGTTGAACTAGATCTTATAAATTTTATTCCTTTCAGTAGTCCTTCCTTATGCCAGTCACTCCATTGATATCAGTGAGACTAATCAAGTGACCAAGGATTACTTGTCTGGGTAAGGACTGCAAGGTTTGGGCGCTTGGCTCATTTCTTAGTGGCTTCAAATTCAGCCTATGACATTTCTGTAAGTTGTCAATGTAATGTCTTTTATTTTTGTTAGTTTAATTGTATTGGTTTCATTTTTTTATTAAGAAAATTATGGAATGGGTATAAATACACTCTTCAATATAGTCATTGAAGGAGTATTTTGCTTACACCCCAAATTTAGGTTTTATAAAAGCCCAGTGCTAATAGGAAAAACTCTGTTTTTTTACATAACAGTGAAACAATCTTTTGTTTGCATTTCCACACTCCCCTGCAGGGTATGCCGCCCAAACACCTGAGCCAGTAATGCAGACCCAGAAAATGAAATTGACTCGAAACCTTCCCTAGGACAAAGCAAAACTGACTAGTCTATTTGCATTGCCCAAGATGAATAAAGTGCAAAAAGTAAATATGCGGTCCTAAGTGCGGAAAGGTGAGGGAGATTTTTAAATTATTTATGTAATAACATACAGAATGTTATTTAACGCTAATAAATGCCACAGTGTTTCATAGCAATGGACCATACACTACAGTAATCTAATTACTACAAGGCTTGTAAATAGTATTACTATTGTAAGCTGCAGTGTTTAGGCCCTTGCTGTATCACTGTAGGCTTTTTGCTTTTCTTTAAAAAACAAAAAAACAACTCAGGTAATGAAAATTTTATTTTAAAAATGGCCTGATACCCATATCACCATCTCTTCACTTCATCTAGAACACAGCTGTTAAGATCACCTTCCATGCCTCTCTTTTTTGATACTCCCCATTCTTTGAATTTCTCCACTGGCTCCTCCTCCTCCACTACATCAAGTTTCAGCTTCTTGTCCTCATCTTCAAACCCTGCCCGGTCACTTCTCCTGTCCTCCCCAGTGCCCTGCTCCACCAACAATGCCAGCGTCTATATCTCATTCGTCTCCCTCTCTCGCTGATATCTTCAAACACCAGCCTGCATTCCCTTACTCGACAAGGCCCTCTCTTAATTCAGTTCTTGGTTAAGACTCACGTCTGCTGTGACACCTACCAGAAATTAAGTAAAATGATCACTGACAAAAATACCGTCTCTAGTATATCATTCCATTCACTCATCCTCACTGACTAACCACACCATCCTATTTATGTTACCCATCTTCCCGCCTCACCCCTCCCTGCTGTAGTTTCCTTCTCAGTACAGCGTGTCTGATATTAGTTTGTAAGTTCCTTAGGGCAAAGGTCATGATTGCTTTCCGCTTTAGAAGGCACTCAACACAGTTTTGGCCTGACCAATGAATAGAAATAATACTAATGAGAGTTTTGAATCTCTAAGATACTTGTGTGACCCGTTACCATTGTATCCAAGTGCCCAATGACATTCATGAGACTGGGAGCCAGACTGGGATTGTGATGTTTAAAACATTATTTTAAGTGCCCACAGCGCGCTCGGCACTACACAAGCCATGGAATACAAACTGCCCAGGGTCTGAAGAACTTACAGTCTCACAGGAGGAGAGAAGATGGAAGGCCCGGAGTAAGGAATAGCTTAGCTTTAGATTGACGCTATCCTTTCGGTTGCACTGGACTTAGCGTTTACTACAGGTGCAGCATCGGTATAACAAGATTACTGCTTCGTCCTTAATGCCTCCTCTTTGTGTCAAGCATTAAAGAAGAAATATATTATTATATGATGCCTTTGGAGATAGGTATGTCAACAAAAGAATCCTCCTAGTTTGCATTTTCCCTTAGAGGAATGGACTGAAGGTTAAAGATACAGCTCAGTCCCACATGCTCTTTAACTCTTCAAATGCTTGAAAGCGCTGTCCTTTCAGTAGCTAGCAACATTGATCTATTACAACACAGAACTCTTCTGAGACTCAATTAGATCTGATTCGATAACAATGAGGTGACATTACTTTCTTTTCCCCATCTCCACAGACATTTTATTTTCATACAAAATACACAGATGTCACCATTCTCTATCCTTTTGCAGATACTAAGAGAATATACAGCCAACAACGGCTTGTAAAGTGACAAGAAATAATATTGTCCTAATATTACATTACTATTTCTAGTACAGCTGTCCTACATACTATTTGTACTATTTTAAGTAAGGGATCTTTAAAGGTTTAATAAATCATATTGTAATAAAAAGTCAGCTGTTAGTCCAACAGATCAATAGTTTCTTACAACTATGGCCTGAGTATACAACTATTTACAGTGCCTTCGACAGATGTTCTTGCATCCATCTATAACATACACTACTCATGCACACAACATGCTTATAACATCTATCAATCATTTCCAAATATATTCTTAATATTAAGTATGACCATCATTGGTTTATTTACTCTAGCATCAAATGTACCCTCTACAAACCAGCAATGAATATTGTCTTGTTTACAACACATTCATCTCTAGATATCATTTTTTCAAATCTATTTGAATGCATTTTCTAATTTCATTTATTAAGGGTTCACACTGAGAATCCATCTTATCCTAACAGTTATTAGGCCTAGTCTCTTATTAGCGTAAAAGAGATTAGATTTGTTAAAACATTCACTCCACCTTCTTCAATTCTGGGTACGTGATCAATAGAAAAGTATCTTCAGACATGTCAAATCTCACTCATTGGGCATGAGTCTCAGTCTCACACACATTCCTAAGCTTCTCTCACTCATTGTGAGTAAATATAGAAAGATGTAAAATATTTTTACTCGGGCGCTGAAAGAGACAAACAGCATTTGTAGGCTGTACAGAAGTTGGAAGAGTGAGGGGCTATCAATCATCTTACAAAACGGAAGCTCTTTTGTGTAGCCAGAGCATTCTATACGAGCGTCGCCAGCTATGCATGTGAGAAGCTGCCTTTGCATGATGAAATGTTAAAGACATTTGTGAACTTTGATATTAGGGAAAACGGCACTTTTGAACACGTTGAGCTCTTTGTTGGCAGATACCAGCACATGTTCAGTCTCTCTCCACCAGAGAGAGAGAAGCTGCAAGAGGAGTTTGGTGATTGCCCATTGAAGCAGAAATCAGCTATCCTTCCATGTGTGGGGGATAAGGCCGCACTGCAAACCGACACAGATAACACTACTGTGCCATACAGGACGGACACGGTGTGAGCACAGCCTAGCAATGTCAAAAGCCCTAGCGGTCTCCTCAAATTCCCATTACTGTCCAGGCTTGTCTTAGTTTTACCCCACGCAAATGCAGGAGAAGAGAGTGTTCAGTCTTGTCTGAAAGAATAAGAGATCATTCAGACCAAACCTTGGACTTCGAGTGACCAGATGTCTCAATTTTACAGGGACAGTCCCAATATTCGGGGCTTTTTCTTATATAGGTGCCCATTACCTCCCACCTCCGCCCCCATTTTTCACACTTGCTATCTGGTCACCCTGCTTAGACTAGACAGGATACGCTTCTGTTATCCAAGTGAAGCTGGCAAAGCCTGAGACATGTTTCATTTTTGAGCCACCAAAGGAAGTTATAAAAACAGCAAAGGGGGTCACATGGCAATATAACAAAGCACAGGAATAAAATGTGAAACCAAATTAGATATTATGAGAAATGTGGAATCTGAATCCTTTATCTATGGCGTGTTAGCGTCAAATTTAATTTAATTACTTTATTTATTTTTACATTCATTGAATGTATTGTTTGGTTGTGTTTTATTTTAATTAATTTATTTTGCATGTATTTATTTTGGAATCTGATTATTTTAGTCTGCTGTAAATATAATATGAGCAATAATATACAAACCAAACAATATTTGTACTGTAAAGTGTTTTTCAAATGGATAATCACTATGACTAGGTAATGTGCAAAATAA
Source organism: Emydura macquarii macquarii (assembly GCF_026122565.2). Classification (NCBI taxonomy): domain Eukaryota; kingdom Metazoa; phylum Chordata; order Testudines; family Chelidae; genus Emydura; species Emydura macquarii. The sequence goes on along the minus strand of NW_027133607.1, from coordinate 3,527,712 downwards.
ACATACAGTTGTATTGATAAAACAGTTTTATTTTGTGTTAGGTTTATTCAAAAATAAACTTTTTATATATTCCTCTTGTCCTGTCCACTGACTGTGTGCCTAAACCAGGGGCTATTAATCCTGGTCCTCAGGGATCTCCAACCATCCAGGTTTTTGTTCCAACCAGTAAATAATTGTTTTTATTAAAATCCTCTAGTTTGCACTGCATATGGAATTCTCACATGCCCAAGACTTTAGTATGAATTAGGACATTTAAGTGTTTCATATGCAATATTAAGCAGCTGTACATTTTAAAACAAACTATTAAGTGCTGGTTGGATTAAAATCCTGGACTACTGGATTTCGCCAAGGACCAAAGATGAGAATCCCTGTCTTAAGCAATGACCTAACCCACCACCTGGAAAGTCTCACTCTTTGGCCTTGAATCTCACTCTTTGGGGCTGCAAATCTCACCCTTAAGGATAGGCAACCCTTGGCATCTCTGATCTTATAACTCAAAAACTAACTCCATTGCTGTTCGTCTGAGCAGCACCCCAATTCATTCACCTACAGAAGGCACACCACCGTGAAACGATCCAACGGTAACAAAAACATTCCCTGAACTGAAACAGGGAAGCCTTCACTAGCCCTATTATATTCAAGCTCTCCTTGCCTAATGCAGATGTGACAATTGCCAAGATAGGATAAAAATACTACTTGATTCTGTTTGCTCACTGATTCTTAGCTTCTGTTCCATAAAGATGGGCTAGTTAATAGCCATCACATTACACAGATGTCCAGTTTCTTTAAAAAAAGTCACCCTATAATCTATTCCTCTTTGCTGCTGAAGGCAGTTGGACTCTGCGCTCTGCCTCTTTTAGGCGAGGAGAGATCAGCTTTATAATAATGTTTGACAAAGCCACCTGATCACTACATCGCTAGTGCCTTGGCTCTATATTTCACTTTACTCCTGTTTGCAGCGAACTTCCCAAGAAGCCCCTGCAGCCTGACAACCTCCAGACAGACATTTGTGGTGTTGTGCTCCAAGACACTGACTGATCTTTTGACAAGGGGGGGCAGGATAGAAACCCGGCCCTCTGTCACCCTAGGGGGTGATGGACACAGACCTAATAAACTTCACCTCCAAGGCAAGAAAACTGAAAGGCTACGTATGGAACAAACCCACAATAAGGGTTTGAATGGGGGGGTATGTGTGTGTTTGTCTTCCCTTTTGGTTTGAGATAGGAAAGGCTCACAGATCGTATCACTCCACGATGGCACAGTGCACTCTCTTGTCTGAGTAAGGACCGCAGAAAACACCCAGACAAGTCAATGGGAGTTTTACCTTAGCAAGTGGTACTTGTGTCTCTGTATCTATCCACCCAGCAGGATGCCTGGCAGGAAGTAACTCATGAGGCTGTGTCAAACAATATTTTGACCTAGACGAAGAAAACATTACGCTGACAACATGCTTCACGGCTACCATCTACTGCCCTAAACCAAGAGAACATTGACCTCCATATGTCCCCCCCCCTCGGGGACTGTCTTAGGAAAACAGAACCTAAAGCCGCATGCAGGCCAAATGCAAAGCCCTGGTTAGGGAGAGGATTTGCGTGAGAGGGTGTTTGCTCCCCAAAGGGAATATGGGGAGAGCTCAGATAAAGGGCAGGGACATTTTAGGAGACATTCAATCTCCTCAGAGGAGACTCCTGCACATTTTCTTCCAGTCCAATTACCAGTGAAGACAATTCTCTCCCGCTCAGCATCCCAGTTCAGAGCTCATCAGTGAAAGGTTTGAGGCTCTTACAATCCCAAGAAAAACTTCAGAGATCTTCCCCCGCCCCTTCTCTCCTGGGAACCCATTAGCGGAGGGAACTGGAAAAGTAGCCGAGCAAAGCTCATCCTCCATCCAAAACATCAAGCCACCCGCTGCGCGCTGGGGGGAAGCGGTCCCTTTAAACGGAGAACCGTCTTGATGGGTTTCTTTCTCGCCTCCCAGCAGCAGCAGGAGCCGGGTTGTGCTCCGCTCGCATGGCAGGTCGGCGGAGGCAGGGTTTGGAGCGGGCTCGGTCCTTTCTCTTCTTGCACGCGGACACACACGCGCGGGGGGGAGGGGGGCGCACTCAGCTGTGATCACTGGCTCTTCTTGCACGCCCCACAGCTGCACCCACGCCCCACACATAAACAAACCTCCCCGGCTCGGGGCTTTAGAGTTAATTTCTGCCGTTTGTCACCAGCCACGTCATGCCCGGGCAGGGCCATTTTAGGCTGGATTTGGGTGGGGTTTTTTTTTTTTTTTTTTTTTTTGCTTTTTAAATGCGATTCTCTGGAGCAAAAGGGGCCCCCCGTGCGAGCTGGGCTGGAGGGGCTGGGACGCTGCCTGCGATCTTTCGCCCTCCCCCGGCTTTCCCGGGGCTCCTTCAGCAGAGGCGGGCGGGCGAGGCGGGTTTGAAGTGGTGTTTCTGCCGCGCTGTCAGCGCTCGCTCGCTCGCTCGCCGGAGCGCCCGGCCCGGCTGCCGCTGCAGCGCCGAGCGGAAACCCGTCTCCCAAGCCGGGCTGGGCCGGGCGGGTTTGCAATGCACCGAGCTCCTTTGGATTTGATTTTTTTTCCCCACGCCGTGCAAATCGCCGGCGATTCACGCCGCGCCTCCCGTTGCTGCACGGATGGACCCCGGCTGGAAGTGGGCGAGGGATCGCCCGTGGGTCACGCTGGGGCCTCCCCCCTTCGCCCCCCAGCTGGGCGTGTTGCATGGTGCGGCTGGCAGAGCAGCAAAACTTGTGTGTGTGTGTGGACCCGGAGGGGGGCGAGGAGCGACCTCTGTCGACGTCGCCACCCCGAAGACACCGTCTCCAGCCGGGCGCGGGGCTCGCCCGCTGCCTGCCTGGCTTTGGACATCGCCTCTCCAAAGCGTGCAGCAGAATTAGACCCCAGATCTCTGCCCGTCCCCACCCCAGCGCCCCTTAGAAAGAGGATCTCCCCCCCCCACGCCGCTCAGCCTCCGGCTGGGTATTGCAAATCCGCGAGACTGAACTCTTTGCGGTTCCGCTTTCCATTCCCCTTGCGGCCTCCACCCGCCGCAGATGGTTGGCTGGAAAGTTAACAGCTCGCCGCCGGCGCAAGACAACTCAGGCAGCCCCGCCGACCACCGCACCACGTCCCCCCGGCCCCGAAAGGAGGCACTTCCTCGGGCATTTCAAGCCAGCCTTTCCCCCCCTGCTCTCCTGCCAATGCATTTCACATCCGCGACCGGGGAAAGCGGGCGACCGACCCCTCTCCTCCAAACCAGGTCTGCCTCCTGCCCCGGCTCCGATTTGCATTCCCTCCAGGCGACAGGTTCACGTGGGGATCCTGGGGTTTTTAAAGGCGAATCCCAAAGCCCCTGTGCTGAGGCCCAGATCTCCTCTCGGGTAGATTTTGAGAGCCTGCTTCCCTCTTTCCTAACCCAAAACAACAGGAAAATACATCAGAGGCTCACTGCACCTCGCCGGCCAGGGATGACCAGGAGCGCCAAGAGAATGTCTCATCCTAGCACTTGCCTCATTTGTCTGTATAATAAAGGTGTGGTGGTGTCTCTCTGCATTTCTTTTCTCAGACTAGGGCTGCAGTTTTAGCATTTAAAGCCACGGCGTTTGCGCCCACTGTCCAGAGATCCCTTCTTGATGGTTTCTCCCGAGCGGCTTCTCTCTCTCACACACACACACACACTTTGGTTGCTCTGCCTTGTGTAATGCACTTTTCACACCAGTAAGTCTGCCAGTGGGGAAAAACTGGGGCATGATCCCACCTCTGTCATGTCCCATGCAATTCGCGAAAGCACCTCCCCGGGCAACAAAACAGAGCGGAACCAAAGATGGAGCACGCCAAGTTTTATTTTTTCTAACCCCCCATCTCCAAATGTTTGTTTTCAGTTTTTAAAGGCACCACAACCCGCCATGTTGAAATTGACAAGCTTTATACATATTCATTCACCGCAGTTCTGTAGCTATATAGGGGGGGAATTATGCATGGATCCAGGCTGGCAATTTTGGCACATCATCCTCTTTCAAGCTTTTTTTTTAAAAAAATCAGTTTATATTTTCTGTAGATTTAAAACACGCACACACACACACACACACACACAAAACACCGCACACAAAATAACTCTCTCAAGAGATACAGCCGTCGAGTCATTTCGAAAGGAGATCACATGAGCTGAGATCAGGAAAGCACCAAAATGACAGGATACACTACTTTTAAAAAAGAGAGAGTGTGTGTGCATGTCTCTCAAATGTGACACGCTCAAAAAGAAAAGAAAAAAATACACCAGCAACCCCCCTCCGCCCCCCCCCCAAAAAAAAACACCTCCCGGCGATTAACGGCACATGCATGGCAAACCCTGCCCATCACAACTCTCAAATGCACTGCACAAGAAAGGCGACCTCACTATTTTTTTTTGTAAAGCCACCCTAAGTGCAGGCATCCAGTCCACAGCTGTCTGTGCAACCGACACACACCGCCGAGCACTTTGCCACAACTTGCTCGCTTACGTTTGGAAGGAAAACACACCAGCTATTTTTCCTCTGCGTCCCAGCTTTTTTCTTCTTCTTCTTCTTTCCGCCTTTTAATAAACCTGGGGGGGGAAAAAAGAGCTCCCCTGTCCACCCAAGCGGCGAGCAGAGATCGCCCAGGCTTTGCCCACTCCAGGAGATGTTGCCTGGCGCGCTGTCTTACCTGGGTGAAGTTTTTTTTTTTTTTTTTTCCCTTTCCCCTCTCTCTCTCTCTCCCTTCCCCCGGTGTCTACAATGGCAAAGACCCTTCCGCTCAGTTCAGAGGAGGCGATCCGTCTCCCTCCCCCTGTCTCACTTACTACAGACTCATTCCAATATGGCATCCGCGCACTGCGCATGCCTGCCACTCTTTTTTAGAGGATATTTTTTTTGCAGCCAACTCCTCCATTCAATGACCTTTCCCGGCAGTTGCAAAATGTTCGGGGCCGAGTCCAGTTTGTTGCAATCCCCTCCCTCCCCCCTTTTTTTTTCCCCAGCACCCCTTCTCCCCCAAAGGATTGCAATCATGGCATGCAAGAAGTTTAATCAGCAGGGGAGGCGAAGACGAACTGTGCGGGGGGGGGCAATTGACAAGGGAGGCAATTAACGAGCTTCTCCTGCCCCCACTCTCCTCCCCTCCCTGGGCCCAGTTCGGATTATTGCACGCTTGTCTGCTGCGACTGTGTGTGCGCGGTGCTGCATAGGATGAATTCTCGGCAGGCCACCCGAGAGCAAATTAACCAGATCCCTATCGCCCGCCCGCTTCTTTCCCACCCTCGCCCCTTTATCTGAGGATCGCTCCGTTATTCCTTGCCAAGGAAACTTGCGTCAAGGACGGTGAGCTACGCGCGCCCCGCTGCACCAGGGATAAAGGAGGGTGGAACCCGATCGCCGCGGGTCCACGTGTCTGCCTGGCTTTGACACGACCCTCTGCGCGTGTATTACCTGTGGCAAAAAAACAGAGCACCCTCTGTGCACGGAGAGCTTGATCGGTGAAGGCGCCAGGCACCGGCCAGCCTCCTGTCCGCGCCCACAACTTTCTGTCCTTTGCAACAAAATGTTCCCCAATGCAAGGAAGGAGTGACCCCGGGGGACGTTTCCCTGGCGGTGACATAGGTGCAGGAACCACCCCGTGCGCTGATTAGACCTGTCCTGAAAAGGGGGGAGAGGGGCTCCCCCGGCAGGATGTAGGGAGAGAGCTTGGAGGGGAGTCATTGCCAATTCTGCATCGCGGGGCTGGGAAGAAAAGCCGCACACCGCTTCTGGACTGATCCGGCCCCGCGGGCCCCGGGTGGCATTTGATTCGGTTGGTTCTTCCACTAGATGTGTCAGGAAAACCGAGCCGCGGATGATTCTGGAGCGACAGCAACGCTTTGGGTTTAGACAGGATCCTGCCCCTTCCCTTAGGAATCCGACCAGAAGTGGCGTTGTCCCGCGGGCTGGACTTTCCCCAGCCTGGCACCCAGGAGGTCTGGTCCAAAGGAGGACGGTGGGGAGTGGCTGAGACTGGGGCGCCTCACTTAGCCCCTTAAGGAAGCGAGCGCAGGTGTGAACCTGCGATGTACCTTGCTCCGGGTACTTGGACCTGAACCGGATCGGCGTTTTCATTCATTTTGCCAGAGGCGGTGGGCATCAAAGGGGGAGCGAGCGATAATCTCCTGGCTGGGGTTAGACCACTCAGGGGACCGTGTCCAGGACAAGGCGATTAGAAAAGCCAGCGGGAAGAAGCTGGTTTAACAGACAATAAATTAGCTGCCCGGCGGCGAGCTAGGAAAAGGGAGACAGAAAGTAGCGGAGCCCGGCGCACGCCGGCGTTGGGATGCGAACCAGCGGAGCGGCGGGTTTTGACCCTCCCATCCAGTGGCCGAGCGGTGGGGGACTCCCCCAGGCAGGCTCCTTTCACAGCAGCCGCGTGGGATGTTCGTTCTCGGGAAGCCGCGCCTTCAACCAGCGAGCAGAAGCGAGCCCTGCTTCTCGCTCCCAGGCTCTGCCCACGCAGGGGGAAAGCAGCCGGTTCAGCCGCCACATTGGCCATCGGCGCAAGAATTGTTGTACACGGTTCCCTGGGCGGGGAAGGGGGGATAACGCGCACAGCAGGTCACCGCAGCCGAAAGTTATAAGTGTGACTTGCTCCTGCGTGTTTGTCATTGAGCGTGAACCACCCGAGGGGCAGAAATCAATCGGGCTGGAGGGGGAAAAGCTACTGACAGGGGCAGGAGAGTTCACAGAAATCAAAAGGAGGAGATTTATGAGCTGGTCCAGTCCCATCTCCCACAGCCAGTTGCTCTCTGCAGCAGTGTTTTACAAGGTGCAGACACTCCACCCCTATTTTAATCACACACACTTTTGGGAGCGCTTTTTTCTGGTCCTCTTCCGGGCCCCCGGAGTCTGTGGTGGGTTCACTGGACTTACTCTGGATTTATGCCAGCAGCACTGAGCCCTTGGTTTGTAAATGACCTTGTTTCGACCACATCAGTCCTGATTCTCCACGTGTGTAGTCAGTTCCACCTGTGCAACGTGGGAGTGAAATGCAACTCAAATCAGAACAGATTGCACCAGTGTCAATGACTGAATAAGGAGAACAGCAGGGGAGAATCAGCCCCCCACTTACTGCCAAAGCTGTGCAGGTTAAAAGTACATAACCATTCACACCTGCTTTCTAATCATTTACACCCCCATGGAATTACATCACCAGCATGTATCTATAGGGCCAGTTCTACCGCTGGTGCAAATCACTGATTTACCCTACTGAAGAGCCAGGCACTGATTTTTAAATGACACCCTATTCATCTTATCTTTATTAACCTAAAGTAACCATAATGATGGTGAGAAGTTAGGTGCCCTGCCAGTTAACATCAGGCTGTTTAAAGGCTAGTTTCACAGCACCATCTATTGGAGAGAAATATCATAGTCACACACCATTTTCAGCTGACTCAGCTGGATTTTGTGCAGCATCCGGGTTTCTTTGAAGACAGGTGCTTAAGGCATAATCTAAAGAAGTTACAAAAATAAGTAACAATATACATTTTTTAAAAATTCCATAACATTCACAATAAGAGTCCAATACACAAGCACTGTTGCCTAGTGGGTAGAGCACTGGACTGGCACTCAGGAGACCAGATTTCTATTCTCAGCTCTGCCACTGGCCTGCTGGGTGACCTTTGGCAAGTTACTTCACCGAGCCTCATTTCCTCCCATTTTCCCTATCTATAATATGGGGATGGCACTGATCTTCTTTGCACAACACTGAGATCTATGGATGAAGAGGGCTATAGAAAAGCTAGGGATTACTATTAATGATGATAATGAAGATTTTCTTCCCTAGGAGGCTAAATCCTTACTTGGGAACCTAACGTGTTTCTGAAATCCACGTGCAGAGGGTTCTCTCTGTGCTCCATCCATGTGGAAAAAAGACTCAGCTATCCTAACAGTTTCCTCCCTCCTTCTAGATCTGCCTGGGAGCTTGCCACAGGACTGGGGATCCACATGGAGGAAGGATGTGGGTGGGTCAAGAAGGACATACATTCTCCTCCCCCGGCATGCAAAGATTCCTTCCTCCCAAAGGTAACAGGCTGTACTACATTTCTTTGCATTCTTGCACTTCCTTCCAGCACGGGCTCCAGGTCAAGTGGCCAGAGAGGATTCTGCCAGTGCTATGCAGTTTTGACTTGGGCTCATCACTGTCTGACAGGGCCAGGCCAGAGGCAGCAGTCAGTCATCAAGTTGCAGTCAGGAGACATACAGCAGAGTCGAGCTGGGTCAGGATATCAAGAAACCAGGGTCAGGCACCAGGTTACAGACAGGAGGCAAGTGGCAGAGTCAGTGATGAAGTAGGGTCAGGAGCCATAGCCTAAGGTTCACACTAAGGCAAGTTCTGAGGAAGGAAGCACATGGCATCATTGTTCAGACAGCTCCCTGGAATGGCTTCCTGGTTCATATACTGACCTGGGCCAATCAGTGGGCTGCAGATGGCCGCCACTCAGGCCCTATTGGGCAATACTTCCTGCATTGTCTAACTTCACAGGGTCTGCCAGCAGAAACCCAGCCTGAGCTCCTGGTGGCACTGTGGAAGCATTTAGTCCTGGAGGTGCTGTAGCACTGTCACTCTCTAGAAGCCTACAGAAGTTTCCTGATACATGGAATCAGGCCTTCTTAAACAGGAGGTGTTTGTTCAACAATCCAACTCCAGCAATCAGGCAGGCTTATGCACAGCTCAACTTCCAACTTTGTCTGCTTTGTATATCAAGGAGTGTGACCTGTCTGAGATGCCACACAGAGCCAACTAGTGGTAGAATAATATAACAGCAAGTAAACATATCTACAAGGCAGGGCAGATATTCCTCACCTCCGAAAATCAGGACGCGAAGGACTTATCTACACATGGAGTTATTTCAGAATAATTATTCTTGAAAATCTCCATACGTGGCCATTTTTATTCCCAAATAAGAGTGCCCTGTTCTAAAATGGATTACGCTAAAGAGGAACAAGGCATTTTTTATCTGAAATGTGAGTGTCCACGCCTGGGAGTTATTCAGAAATAGCTACTGTGCTTTAATTTCACACCCTGTCTTAATTTGAATTAACTTTCAAGTGTAGACAAGCCCTTTTTTATATGTGGCTAAATATGGGTTTAGGAGTAGAACCGAGCAATAACTGACTTTTCAGTTCACTGGCAATTCCAAAAAGATTTTTAAAAATTGTCTCAAGTTAACCCGAAAATGTAGTTTTCCAAACATTTTGGTATTTTGAAAAGGAGGGGGGAAAATAAAGGGTTTCGGCCAAAAAAATTCTCCCAGCTATACTCAGTAGCCTACCTTTGGGATCCCTGGTTTGAAATATCACACATGCAGCCAAATAATCCCTGTAAGGTATAGTCCAGGATCCAAACAGCTCCTCTCCATCAGCACTAAATGAAAGAGGAGTATGTATTATTTAATATAAATCGTGGCACTGAGATTCAATACTGAGGTTCATATTTATTACTTTTATTCATCATGTCTGCACTATGGAAAAAATTCATACTGGTACAAAAGGCCTGATAAACCCATTCACACAACTTATTAACTGGCTTTTTATTTATTTTTATTATTTATAGGCTTCGCTATGGCACTTATCATTGTCATGTCTAAAGCGCTTCTCAGATACTGATAAATTTATCCTCGCAATGCCCCTGCTAGGAAGGGAAGGCTTATACCTGTTTTACAGATGGGGAGACTGAGGCACAGAGAGATTAGCATGCCTTGCTTGAGGTCACACAGGAAGTCTGCAGAAAAGCAAAGAATTGAACCCAGCTCTCTGCCCAGCCCCTCAATACTAAGACCACAAAGCCCCTTTAAACACAGGACTTCAGTCATAGACTCCAAGGCCAGAAGGGACCACTGTGATCATCTAGTCTGTCCTCTATAACACAGGCCATAGAACATCCCCAAAATAACTCCTAGAGCAGATCAGTTAGAAAAACAGCCACTCTTCATTTAAAAATTGCCAGTGATGGAGAATCCACCATGACCCTTGGCAAATTGTTCTGATGGTCAATCGCCCTCCCTGTTAAACATTTTTGCCTCATTTCCAGTCTGAATTTGTCTAGCTTCAACTTCCAACCATCTATTATACTGAAGAGCTCATTGTCAAATATTTGTTCCCCATGTCGGTACTTTTAGACTGATCAAATCACCCCTTAGCCTCCCCCTTTGTTAAGATACATACATTAAGATCCTGGAGTCTGTCACTAGAAGGCATGTTTTTAAGCTTTTAATCATTCGTGTGGCTCTTCACAGAACCCTCGCAAATTTATCACGTCTTTCTTGAATTGTGGACACGAAAACTGGACACACTATTCCAGCAGCAGTCACACCCGTGCCAAACACAGAGGTAAAATAACCTCTCTACTCCTACTCGAGATTCCCCTGTTGATGCACCCCAGGATCGCACGAGCTTTTTTGGACACAGTGTCACACTGGGAGCTCCTATTCAGCTGATTATTCACCACAACCCCCAAATCTTTTTCTGAGTCACTGTTTCCCAGGATAGAGTCCCCCGTCCAGTACGTAGGGCCTACATTCTTTGTTCCTAGATGGATACATGTACATTCAGCAGTATTAAAACACATATCATTTGCATTTGCCTAGTTTGCTAAATGATCTAGATAACTCTGAATCAATGACCTGTCATCTTCATTATTTACCATGGCCCCAATTTTGGTGTCACCTGCAAACTTTGTCAGTGATGATGTTATGTTTTCTTCCAGGTCCCTGATGAAAAGAAGGCAGTGTCATCTAGCGACTCAAGCATTAGCCCAAAGTCCAGGAAACCAGTCCAGTCTAGTCCCTGCTCTTCTAGATGCCCTGCTATGTGAAATTTGGCAAGTCACTTCACCTCTCTTTTTTCCCCTTCATCTGTCTTGTCTATTTGGATTATACGATATTCAAGAAGGGACAGTCTCTTATTATATATTGTACAGCACGTAGCACAATAAGGCCCTGACGTCAGCATCTGGGCACTTGTGTAATACCAATGAGAAGCGCTGTGTGGGATATCTACACAGCGGGGCATATCATTGTGAGTATTCCCGCAGCACTGACTAAATTCCAAAAGCACTGTCCCTGCCTGCATCGGACCAAGTGTAAAAAACCTGGGTCAGGTTCTCTGGGGTAGTCTCTTCTTTGTTATTTCCAATGATCTGGTCAAAAAACTGGAGAGGAAAGTATAATCCCCAACACAAATTTAATGAGACCCTTGAAAAGTAATTCTTCTTTTGCTTTTCTCTCCTTAACCTTAGCTTGCTGCAAAGTATAACTCTTCCAACAGTACTGGCCCTTCTTTCCCCTCCCACCATCCCCAAATAATAATAATAGTCTGGGTGCATATAATTAATTCTTTTGATCTGCCAAAAGATCAAATAAAACAGTTGAAGGAATCTATCTAAAGGAGACTGTGAAACAGGCATGTGGATTTACTTTTCATTGTTTTAATGGCTCCTGCTGTATTAAGGAGGGCGATTAAGAATGAAATGCCACTAACTGCACATAAAGGCTTTGGTTTCCACAATACTGTAAATGCACATTGTATGCCGCTTAATCTCTGTCTGCCCTTAAAAGCATAATTGATTTTTATTTTCATTTGAGGAGACTGACATTTGTGTTGCTTTCGTGCCAGGTTGCTAAGCACTTTTAATAAGAATGCTTATGAGTTACTAGTGGATGAGCCCACAATATGCCATTAAATGTAATAGGTAACATATTTAAGGCCGTAATGAGCTCAGAACTGATAAACTATCCCAGTCCAAGGGATCAAAAGGGAGGATATATAAATAGTTTCTTTATTAGGATTCTGTCCAGATAGAAAAGCTGTTGGGTTAATAAATAAAGAAGGAATTTCTTGGGAAAGCTTTTGAAAGTGAAGCTCATTTCTCGGTATTTTTGGATTGGTTTGACCTGACAAGTAGATGTGTTGTGTGCAGTGTTTTAAGACGCTGCACCTTCCTGGTCAAGTAAAAAAAAAGTCCTTTTGTAGCAAAACTCCTTTTCACTATTAAGAGATAGTATATATTATGAGTGGCAGTCTTGCCTGGTGGGTAGAGCGTGGGATTGGGACTCAGGAGACAAGGATTTTATTCCTGGTTTAGCAAGTGGCCCGTAACATGACCTTCGGCAAGTCGCTGTGCCTCAGTTTTCCCATCTGTAAAATAGGGATAATGATACCAACCTCCTTTGTAAAGCACTTTGGCCCAGATCCTCCAAGATGTGTAAGTGCCTAACTCTGATTGATTTCAATGGAAGTTAGGTACCTAAATACCTTTGAGGATCTGGGCCTTTGAGATATAGTGATAAAAGCATGATATTACCTAGATATGCTAATGGAATTTAGGATCCAGTCCTGCTCCTGTTGAAGTCAATTGCAAAACTCCCATTGAATTCAGTGGGGGCAAGATAAGATACGTTATTCTCTCAGAGCACACAAATATTACCAATTCAGCAAGCCTTACTACTTGACTGTAATGCTTGTTAGTACTTAACTCTTCTACATTTGTGTCATGGACATTACCCAAGTGACCAGCCTGAGTTGTTAAAGGGACTTCTCCCCAGATTTTCGAATGATCCAGCTCATCAGTTTAGACATACCGCCATCAGTTTAGACATAGCCATAGTGTCTATGTGGGGAGTTATTGCCAATTTCCAACGGTAGACAGACCCTGACACCAGAGAATTATTCCCCTTCTCTGACAGGAAAAGCTATATCAGTAGAAAGCACCTTGGTACTGGTAACTACATCTACACTTGGGGGCTCGTACCGCTTTAACTATACTGGCATTGTTAAACTGGTACAACTTTCTAGTGTAGACAAGAGCTTAAACTGGTTTAAGCTTTGCTTAAATGGGTTTCGTTTAATTTGGTAATTGCCTGTCTTTAAGTGCATCTCTATTAGGATTCACACCCAGGTAATTAGATCAATAGTCAAAAGATTTAGTTACACTGGTGCAGCTTTTTAATAGAGACCAGGTCTGTTTTCCAAGTGCCAGATTCTCCTCTTGCAAGGTTTTTACAGGGAAGCAGGTCACAATGTTAAAAGTTTTGGGCGACCCTAGAAAACAAGAAGCGTGTCTGATTCCGGTGGGAAGCAGGAGTTAAGAAGCAAAGCCCTGTGTTCCAACTGCTGACAGTAATTGCCCTTGCAACCCGTTGCTCCTCCACTTCTCCCAAGCAAAGCATCTGTGAGAGGGAGACAGACCAAACACAAGAAAGAACACGGCAGAAGAGTTCGTGAGGGAGATGGAGCATGACAACCGCGGCAGAGCGCACACCTTTGCTTGATCCTGCCGGAGACAGAAGGCAAAGGCTGTGAAAGGTTTGGCTGCCCAAATAGCCGTCTGCACCTAGATTCTGACTTCCCGTTCTTGTCCAGAGGAGCTCTGCCTGGCCTGCTAAGAGAGATGGATTCACTGTCCAGCCAAGGAACACTCATTTCCAGTGGGGAGCTCTCTGCCTAGAACAATCAATGGGCTGCAGCTCCTGAGATGCCCTGCAGACCCTCATCTGCGCTGCGACCCGTTTTGGATCTCTCAGGGGATGCCTTCAGAAACCTTCTCTATTTAGTTAGGTTGAGCGAAATCTCCAAGCAGGACTACCTGGGCAATGGACTCTGCTTCAGAGTCGTTGCGGGCATGGCAACACGGCAGCTGGGAGGTGTGATCCCACAGCCCAGGCTGACAGACTCCCGCTAGCTCTGCTCGAGAGAGTGCGCTAAACTTACCAGCGTAGCCATTGCCACCTTAGCCTCCCAGATCCATGCCTGTCTGACCCCCTGGATTTGAGTTTGGGTGGCGGGCCGAAGCTGCGGTCTCCACACTTCTATTTTTATTGCGTTAGTTCGAGTGACGCTAGCAGGAGTCTGTCAGCCCAGGCTGGGAATCACACCTCCCAGCTGTGGTGGAATGACTCTGAGTCTTGCATAAAGCATCAGCAGAAGAACACTGTAGGTCTGATTTTCATTTACACTAAGGCCTCTCTCCATGGCTTTGGCAGTGCAAAAGGGCCGTAAAGTGGGAGTTAACTCCAGGTATATCCACTGCCAGGCCCCTTTGCAGTGCCTGAGTGATGTCGTGTTGCCTGAGTAGAAAGGAGAGTTGGACTCTATGTGTTTACAAGAAGCTCCTACTCCCTGCCTCCATTTTGTATGGATTCCTGTGATTGCTTCAGACATCACGGCTGCCAGGCCTTCAAATAGCACTTTCCACACCCATTGGCAAATATGGTGCCTGACGAAAACCTCGCACACCAGAACTGCCAGCTGTGCATGTGTATGTCCCCTCGCGATCTCTCGAGATCCAGGGACCTGGGGAAAAGTGGGACATGTTGATGAGTAAACTGTTTTCTGTGTTACTTAGACAGTATTTGTTTTTCTCTTTTTCTCCCTTTCCTCCTTACGCTCAGCATCCTTCCCCACCCAGAATACCTTGCACTAGGTGTTATACCCTGACTGGGTCCATGACTCCTTCGACAGCTGGGCAAGCTAGGCTGTACTTCGAAATTGTTCCCAGAAGCAGGGTGCGGTGACCCCATGAGGCTGGTTCCAATGGGCAGAGAATGAGCATCTGTTATAGTCTTGCTAGTGTGTGCTTTTAGCTGTGCCGGTTCCCCGGTTCAGTCCCTGGTATGGTGGCCATCATTAGAACTGGACACACCGCCTACTGAAGCAAATAATGGCTTGTCTTTGTTCCAATTGCCTGGGAACAGGGGACAGCACCAGGGCCGGATTTAGGGACAGGCGACTGCCTGGGGAGCCAGGTTTGGGGGGGGGGGCGCTGGGCTCGGGGTGCTTTTTTTTTTCTTCTTAGCGACAAAAGGGAAAATAGAATGTTTGAAGTAAAATGTTTCAGGTGTTCTGTATGTGGATTCATTTTTCACCAAATCATGCATACAAATCGTGCATCGAAGTCATGGAAGGGGCTACAAATGCACTAAAAATAAGGTATTCAAAGGTTTAACAAACGGAGAGGGGGCGGCGCTGAAGACATTCCTCACCTGGCCTGCCATTTGGCCTACAGCTGGCCTGGTCACCACAAGCCAGGTCAATATCACTGTGACCTAAGAATCCAGGCCTCTCATGGCTACCGCTCTCTAGTGCCACCTTGTGGAGCAGAGGTCAGGTAAGAACATAAGAACGGCCATGCTAGCTCAGACCAATGGTCCATCTAGTCCCGTATCCTGTCTTCCGACAGTGGCCAGTGCTGCACAGTAAATAAAATTGTAGGACAGAACTACTGTTTGTAAGAGCTCCTATTCCGTTAGATTATTCCCCACCCCACCCCACCCGGCTTAATACATTTGGACACAAACAGTTTTAAAATGTGCAAACCCAAACTGCATTCTTACAATGCTCGATGCACGTGTACAAGACAGTTTCATGCCCACAAATCTCCAGTTTGCATATGGAATGCCATGCCTTTGTGCAGATTGTTAGCAGTGGGGAATCACACTAGGGATCTTTGGGTCTTAAAGCAGAAGCCTCTACTACAGAAACCAAAAACAATGGCTGTAGGGGGCTCAACCACCTCTATATTATCATCCAGCCACGAGTCAAGGGGAACAAATACTGGACATTGCATGTATGCAAAAGGACATACGGCCATAACCCACACTTACACAGTAAGACTCTGTCGCCCCCTAGTGACTGGAATACATAAAGGTTTGTGAGTCCGCTACCAGCTTTGAGCTAAGAGAGCAATAGAGGCTCATGATGTTAGATGAGGGGTTATGGGTTCAATATCCCCCCCTCAACAACCCTTCAAGAGGCATCACACCACACGTGGATAACGGGCAGCAGCATCTCCTTAATTTCTCCAAGGACACTAACAGCCCAACCCTTGTCCACTTGATGGCAACAGCAAAATTGGTGTTGATTTCTATATGAGCAGGCTCAAGCCTTATTTTTGTGTGGGAGAGGGGGAGTAGATGATGCAGGTGGGTCCTCCCAGCCTTAAAGCAGCTTATAAAATGTGCTTTATTAACCCCAGCGATAATGTTATGCATAAAGAAATCACGTTCCCAATTCTTACCTCCCCACAGCTGTTACTGCATCCGCTTCAGACAGTCTTGCCTGAGATAATGAAAAAAATCACCGTTATGTAAGAAATAATCCATTCCTAAAAATATATCCCGTTAAACGCACCCTCAGAGTTACTGATTATCACTCAGTTTAATTTTCCACTTGATTTCCCAACAGAATTCAGATCAGCAAAGTATCTCTTAAAAGCTTTTAGTTCTGAGGTTACAGGGATCTTTTTGAGGCTGGGCTTTTGATAGGAAAATTCACTGGGAGTTGAGTGCCTAACTCCCTTAGGCTCTTTTGAAAATCCCAGCACAAAACACTGAGTCTACACTTTCTCCCCATATTCTATTCAGACTCTTTGAGAGTAAAACCCAGTCTATATTATATTACAATAGCACCCTGAAGCCCCAAATGGGATCAGGGCCCACTATACCAGGCACTATACAGGCACAGAGAAAGGGGAAGTCATTGGCCTCAAACAGTTTATCTGCCTTGTCTATTTAGATTATATAGGGTGAGAAAAGGAAGTATGGGCATCCTCGTTTTACATATGGGGAACTGAGGGCCCAGAGGAATTAAATTATTTGTCTAAGATTACAGAGGAAATTTGTAATAGGACCTGGAAATTGACCCCAGATCTTTTGTGCTCCAGCCAAATGCCTTCACCACAAGACCATCCTTCTTCTTTAAAAGTCTCTACGTTTAACATTACATGCACATCTTTTGTTTAATTTACTGACTCCGAATAAACATGTCAAAGACATGTCTGGGTAAGTCTGAGGCTTACGGAGCAGCAATAAGTTTCTGGTCAGGGAAGAGGCATCTAGCATATTTTAAATTAATATTGGCTCATAAATCATGCACACAACTGCAGCTACTCCATCTGTCCCAAAGTCACAGTAGAAAAATAAAAATTAAAGCAAAAAAAAAAAAAAATCCACACATAGCTGCAGGATGGGAAAGGGAGTCACCCAAAAAGGTGAAAATGCAGTTCTGACTGCCCTGAAATAATGTCCAGAAGCTGATCCAAGGATGAAATTCTTCCCCATGCAGAGGGCCTATGCACCACGCCAGTTCTCACATAAATCCCCTAATATCACTTAAGAGCTGCCTGTGTTCCATGTTGGTCCCCAGCACAGGAGTAAATTTCACCCTACAGGCCACAGTAGGTCTTCTGAACATAGAATCACAGAAGATTAGGGTTGGAAGGGATCTCAGGAGGTCATCTAGTCCAACCCCCTGCTCAAAGCAGGACCAACTCCCAACTAAATCATTCCAGCCAGGACTTTGTGAAGCCAGGCCTTAAAAACCTCTAAGGATGGAGATTCCATGCCCCCACTCCCCTAAGTAACCCATTCCATGACACCTCCTCTCCTTTCTGACCTGATTGGGTGAACACGGGAATAGTTAACAATGTTGACATTTAAAGCATGAGTGTTACTCTAGGAGATATCACCATTTGGAATGACTAGGGCAGTTCTTGCCTCAGAGCTATTGTTTCAGGCTCTCTGCAAATTCAGGCTGACGTTGTACCGGTTATACTTGTGCTACATCCAACTGTCTTGCCGATTCTTTCTGCATAACCTCTCTAAAATATGGCCTTTTTTATCATCCATACAGCTAAGACTTTCAATATGGCTCTCGTTATCTCGCATCTCAATTACTGCAACAACAGTCTCTCTGGTTGTGACAAATTCAGTCTTGCCCAGCTCATTTCCTTTCGGAATGCTGCTGCTACGGTCATTTTCCTAGCCCATTGCTTTGATCATGTCACCCCTCTCTTTGCATCCTTCCAATGGCTCCCTCTTCTCTATTGCATCAATCATAAGCTGCTTGTCTTCACCTTCAAGGCCTTTCACGGCCTATCCCCACCCTCCCTATCAGCTCTCATTCGCTCTCGAGCTGTCAGTGCTCATCTCTGGTTGGCCCAGGATGCCAGCCGCCATCATCCACTTATTACGTTTTCAAGCAAGCATCTTCAAACTTCCCCCTATGCTGCCCTATACACCTGGGAGAAGCTCCCTGTAAAACTAGCTCTGCTAAACTAACTCATTATGCTCTTTCAGAACCCTGCTCAAATCTCTCCTTTGCCATGGTGACTACAAACATCTCGACAACAGATAGAATGTTGGTGCACTGCAACCACGGCCTATCTGCTACCAATATTGTCTCATTGTTTCCTTGTACTCCCCCATCTGTTTGCATCTACCTGTAGGCTCCTGTTTTAAACTTTGATCGTAAGCTGTAAGCTCCTTGGAGCAGACCATCCATTTATTGTTGTTCTGTGTTTGTACAGTGCCTAGCACGCTGTGGTCCTGGTCCATGATTAGGGCTCCTAGGTGCTAGGATAGTACGAATAATAATTGAACGTTTTCTTAACCACCATAGCAGCTAGCTAATAATTAAATGAAGAAGGGAACTCTGAGATTCTGTAGAACAGTTGAGAGGTCTGTCTCTGCACACCACACAGACAGAGCATAGTGCTCCCCATAGGGGATGCAGCCCACTTTTAGGGAAAACACTGACCCAATGTGACAAAGAGGTGTGGTGGGGCATGGTCACAATATTTATTGTTGCTCTTTCCCTTGATGTTTGCTCAAAGACCCTAAACAGATTATCCCTTCTGTTAGGAAAGTCAGATTGCATGATGGGAAGTGGTCGGAACTGGAATCCAGGCCTCCCCAGTAAATGCACTGTTGTGGGACAGGCGGGGCATTTTTTGTGATAAAAAAATCCCCCCTCACACACTTTTTGACCAGCTCTGATTACGAGTATAAAGTGTCACTAGTCCTATAAAATCTTCAATAACTGGCACAATATTTCAAATCAAGACCGGTTTTTAAATCAAGACTTGGCTGCCTGATGAATGCACGTGGGTTCCTGTTGGTGGAGTGAGCCTTCTCTTTGCTTAGCACAACAGCTTCAGTTTTCACTCCCAGGTTGTTGTGTGGTTTCATATTGTAAAACATGAGATGATTTTACACTGTAAAGATTGAAGTGTCCTGACAGATCTTCTTAGCTGACGTCTTAATGTGCATCTGTTCCACGTAATGTGTCTCTCAGGAACATTTGTAGATACTGTCAAAAATAAGTGCTCTGTGGAAAGCGCTGCACTTCAAATAGCATTTCAGTAAATAAATCCTACCTGATGGTATAATATTAATTGATTGTGTTACTATTAAATATTCTGCTTAGCCAGGACTCCCAGGAGACAGCTTGCTACATTAGCATAAACAAAGAGAAAGCAAAGCAGGCGGTACAGCAAGTGGTACTTTGGAAATGAAGCAACAAGACCATGGCAGGGCAAACATTTGTTGTTTGCAAGGTGAGAACTTCCAGGTGTCTAGGATGAAAGCTAATGTAATTGTTTCTTGTTAAGTTGACACGTGTAATGTCACTATCACACATTAATGACAGTGCAACTTTGCCATTTGCTGGGAATTAAAGGTTCACATGGGATATCTATTTCGCATGGAGAATCAGCCACCAAACAATGGGCAAACATATGCTGCAGTACATAAGGATTCTGCAAGGTTCTTGATGCCAGTTGGTTGTGTTAGCAGCCATCCTCTGAAGTATCAGGGTTGGCCAGGGCTGGAAATGGGACTTTGGATGGGGAGGACCGGGGCTTTGAGCTCGTAACCAGCGTTCTCTCTCTCAGGTGCTTGGCTGGCAGGTTCTTGCTCACATGCTCAGGGTCTAACTGATCACCATATGTGGGGTCAGAAAGGAATTTCCCCCCCAGTCAGATTGGCAGTGACCATGGGAGTTTTTCACATTCCCTGGCGGCATGTGAGTACACAGGTCACTTGCCAGGATTATTTGGGTATAGGTCACGTAATCATTTCCCGGTCATTGCGGGGGCCTTGGGCACTGGTGTAGCTCGGTCCCTCCTTTTCACTGCCTGTGGCACCTACCACTCTAATCTCCTGAGGGCTGTAACACTTTGGTTGTTGGGTTTAGTGTGTGGGGGCCGGATGGCGGTGGCGGCCTGTGATATACAGGAGGTCAGACTAGAGGATCGGGTGTCCTTTCTGGCCTTAAACTCTATGACCTACTGTAGCAACATTAATAATAATAATGGCACAAAGCACTTACACAGGGCCCTTTATCAGGGGATCTCAAAGCACTTTAATCTAACCTCCCAGCAACCCCGTCAGGTAGGTCAGTGCTGCTGAGATGAGCAGACAACAGAGGGATATATCCGTGGCTCCAGACAAGGGGATATACCCGTGGCTCCTTGATGCAAAGAGATGGGGAGTGGCCTGAAAAGTTATATCGGCATAGCTACAAAAGACACAGGGGTGAAAAAAACCACATCCCTAACTGACACAGCTACGCTGACATAGCCTCCAATGCTGGTGTTCCTACACTGACAGAAAACCCCCTTCGGCTGGCAGAGGCTGCGTCTCCACTGCAGGCCTATCTCTGCATAGCTGTGCCGATATAGTCTCCGTAGTGCAGCCATGCCCTAAAACAGCTTCAAACTATATTTGTGTTCTCCTGATCCCGGGGGCAGAAGATGGAGCAGCCTCAGGGATTCTCCAGGCCATCGGTGAGGTCTCCAGGGGGAACATACTGCCAGCCCAGGAGTACACAGCATTCCTAGCCATTGCTCTGAACATGGTCCCTACACTGCAGGAGGGAGAGTGGGCTAGGACAGGGGGACACAAAGCCATCTGGATACCGTTGGGGTTTTCCCAGGCAAGGCAGTTTTCTGTCTGCTGTGTGCAGCTGGCGTGACACAAAGGAGATGGGGGGGCTCTGGTGCAGAGTGACTTGTTTAAGCCACAGAGAAGGTCAGCGGCAGAGGGCGAGCAGGACTAGCGCTGGTCCGTAGATTTTTGTTTAATAGATCTTAAGGTCAGAATGGACAATTAGATCATCTAGTCTGACGTTCTGTACAACATAGGCCAGAGAATTCCAGCCCCCTCCGCCTGTACTGGGTGAAATGGGGGAGCGTAGTCAGCCAACCCTCAGACTCGGCTCAGCTGTCGTCTTGTTGAGTCTCTTGCCTCTGGGTCCCCTATGGGAGCCATCCCTCCTGGGCAATCTCATTGTTTCCAGTGGGCGTTCAACTCCCTCCCAGGGTCCTTTTGGAATCCAACTATAGTTCACTTGTGTGTAGTCCCTGGCAACGCACCCCAGCTCCCACTCCAGGAGGCTGCCCTCCAGGGCCTCTTGCCCCTACCAGGTTCATAGCGTTAGTCTGCCCCACACCAGGTGAGGGAAGGAAAGGCTAGCCACGGCTGTGTGCTGGGTTCTCTCCTGGGAAAGCATCCCCCTTTTCTGGGACCCATTTCACCTTTTTAAGCTCTCCTCCTCCAGGTGGGGCACGTTCTGCAGAGGCGCCTAATTGGCACGGCCTGACTGCAGGAATGCTCATTAGCCTTTCTACCAGTGGGATTGGGACGTGTCCCATCACAGGAAGGAATCTGCATAAAATGTCAAAGTTGTTTCCTTCGGGCCAGGTTTGAAATGGACCCTTTCTTGAAAAATCAAAACTGCCGTGGACATTTTTGGTTTGCTGGGGGAAAAAAAAAACTATTTTCAGCACAGGAAAAATGTCTATGATGGTTTTGAATAAAATTATCACAAAAAAAAAAAATGAGGGGGAAATAAGTTTTTTGGAATACTTATATCAATAAATAGTGAAAACTTTGTTCAATAAATTTCAACCTACTCGGGACAGAATCTGTTTCCTGACTCCCAGTTCTGTCCTGGGATCTCTAGTGATCAGCATTCTGTGTAGCTGAGCAAAATGCATGGGACTGATTAATCCCCACTATGCATTATTTAACTGTGTGTCCCGAATGAAATCCCCCTGGATGGTTTTGAGGTTTGGAGCAATGGCCCAGAGAAGGCATTGGCAGCCTGGTGGAAGCAGCTAGCTAATGCAGATCCAGATTAACCAATGTGCACTCAGTACGCTTGCACGGGGCCCCCATATCAGGGGGTCATTGCTAACTCTTGGATCTGGGTGGGTGGTGTTGTGACCTGATACACGGGGTCACAGCACCACTCAGCTTTGGCCTGGCCAGCCCTCTCTCATGATGGAGAAGCAGCTGGACCAAATGTGAGGGAAGGGGGTGCAATTTCCATAGTGTACAGGGCCCAAAATTCTTTAATCCAGAACTAAAATAGGTAGCTCTGAGAGCCAGGAAGGAACACAAAGGCCCTGGTCCTTGCTACAGATGACCTTTATTTGTATTATTGTAGCACCCAGAAGCCCCAGTCATGGACCAGAACCCCATTGTGCTATGTGCTATACAAACAAAAACAAAACAAAAAAGACAGGCTGTGCCCCAGCCCTTGGCTGCCGTCGAGCTGACAAGCCATGAAGATGTCTTTGAATTTATGATGAGCCATCTATGCCCTACTGATGTAAATCCAAGTCTTGTCACCAATGAGACAACTTGAAGGAAACTCTAGCTGAAATTAGTGAAGTTCTCCCAACTCCTGTTTTGGTTGCTCTCCCCGCTCCCTCCCCCGCTTCTCCCCCCCATGTATGAAAATGCATATAGTCCACAGAGATACCTCTTTTCAATGGATACCTCTGGATACCATGGATACACCAAGTGTTGATGTACCAGGCAACACACGTTTGGTAAGGGAGACGTACGGGCCAGTTCAGCTCTCAGAAATTTGTAAATAAAGGTTGGATGTTTTTCTAATCCATCTGCTCTAGTTCAAACAGGAATTAATGCTGGGAAGTTCCATGCTATGCAGGAAGTCAGACTAGATGATAACAATGGTCGCCTGCCTTGGAATCTATGAACATGTGCATGTGTTCCCATTGACTTCATATTGCCATCGCATTCATGTAAAGGACAGAATTTAGGCCATAAAGCTCAGATACTTTGGGATATGGGAGGGGGACTAAAATTATTCATTATATTAGCCTTGTTGGCGCAATTCTGGTCCCAGGGAAGCTTTGCTAATAACTTTAACTGGAATAAAATCAGGTTCCTAATGGTTTATCCTTCCTCTCCTCATTAGGAAAAAAAAAAAGACTACAGCTGTGTGGAGGGCAGGAGTTCCATTTTGCAAACGACTTCCAGATTTCAAAACTTGGCTTCATTTCAAATAGGTTGGCAAAATTCTCTGCAAAGGAAAATGGAGAAAAAAAGTTAACGTGGGGTCATTTGAAGTGCTTCCCTTAGACAGCCATCAAAATAGTTTTGTCAGTTTCAATTTTTTTTTGTTTAGATACCATATAATACAAAATTTAAAAAGAAAACAAACACCCAAAAAAGCATTTCAAAATGAAATATCAAAATGTGTCATTTCTAAAATATTGAAAGGGAACATTTCAATGTGGCTGGAACTTTTTTCCTCAGGTATACGTCCAAAACATAATTCTAGCCAAATCAGTCCCATTTCACAAAACATTTCAATTTTGACGGACATGCATGTTCTGACAGAATATGGTTCCGTCAAAAATGTCTCAGACCAGCTTTAAACAATACAATATGGAAGAAGGTGAAAAGCCATCCAATGTAGATAGGGCAGAAAGAAAAGGAACCAGCTACATTGAGGTAAAGTCATTTGCACATGCAGAGCAGGATTTTCAAAGGAGATAAAGGGAGTTTGGGTCCCATAGTCGCTACTGTTGTCTTCTTTCAGAACAGCCATGACTGGGATTTTTAAAAGGTGATCTCTGTGCCTATACTTAATCTCCTATAGCAATTTTCGTCAGTAGATCTCTGAGATCTTTATGAGAGAAGCCAGTAACATCATCCCCATTTTACTGATGGGAAAAGAGAGGTGAAGGGAGTTGCCCAAGGTGACCTAGCTGGGCCAGTAGCAAAGCCGGGAATAAAGGCCAGGTCTCCTGAAACACTAATCCAGTGCTTTAGCCATTAGGCCACACTGCCTCCGCTATAGCATCCCCATTTTTGATTTGTAGTCACTGAGTAGTTTTCATGCTAACCTGCTTAATACATCTTTACAGTTGGCGGCTGGAGGCTAGTTGAATCGAAGAAACTCTAAGGCTTGGTCTACACAGCTGGCGAAATCCAGCGGCAGTCGACAGGAGATACACAGAGCTACACAAGCTTGCATATCTCCCGGTGACTTCCTAACTTCTACCTACTGCAGCGTCCCTACTATGCTGTGCCGACTGGAAATGCCCTCCCGTTAACGCAGCGTCACTCTTTTTTAGGGGGTGGATTAATGGCATTGACTTCTGGATCGATTGAGGGGGGTCTCCACTGCTGCTCCATTGATCTGCAGAGACCATCTGGCGGTGCTGACAGTACTGCATCAATGTAGACATACCCTGAGTCTTATTTTTAAGACAATAACATATATATTATGTATGAAGCTTTAGAACAACCAACCAAACCTGAACTGATGGAAAACACCTGAGAACAATAAAAACAAAACTACTTGAGCTATTCATCCTTTATAGGATGACAATAAATAACGGATCCAAAATCCTGAACACAGCGGTAGTAAGATATTCCTTTTCTGTGCCATAGTCAGCTACATCCTTTGTGACAACTGTGACACCTCTTAAAGATTTTAGAGTGTAAATATGCCTACCCATGTGACTATGAAACAGCAATCACTTCCTAATCAATAGGGCCCCAATCCAGTGACCCATACAGGCAAGTGCTTAAGTCCCATTGTAGTAAACAGGTGAATGGGAGTTTTGCCATTGACTTCAGCAGGTCTGGGTTTTCACCCAATGGGACTAATCAGATGAGTAAAGTTAAGCATGTGCTTAAGTGCCGTGCTGGACTGGCGTACTCAAAACCTTCCAGGCCTGAGCCCTGAGTGAGTGGAAAACCAGATTTATTACATTTTGAATAAATCATCATCAATATCTGGAGGGTTTTTTCCCCTAATGTCCTCCTGGATGATGAATTTATGTGAATAGCCTGAAAAACTAGCTGAAATTCAGCATTGGCATTATCCATCCAAATGCATGAGACATTTTTAAAAAAACAAAGAAACATGAAACTTTCCAATACTGATTGTAAACAAACTGTTCTCACTCAGCTGGAATTCAGGACAGTTTCGCTTTCTTGCCACATGGGGACAACAATCTGAGTTTTCTTCTTGGTGGTTTCTGTCTTTTCTCATTACAGAAACAGAGCCAGAACCTCAGGTGTAGCAACGTGAAGACACCCCGTTTAAGGCTGGTCTACATGGCACAGAAAAGCACACCAGAGAGATGGGATTTGTAAAGCTCTCTAATGCGTTGTGTTCCAGCTGCCCTGTATGGACCCTGCTGGCACAAATCTAAAAGGTATGTAGTTCTCATTAACGTAGGCCAGGTCTACACTACAAACCCATGTGGGTGTAACTACATTGCTCAGGGGTGTGAAAAATTCACACCCTGAATGACATAATTATACCAACCTTAACCCTCCCGTGTAGACAGTGCAATGTTGACTGAAGAGTTTCTCCTGTCGACACAGCTACTGCCTCGCGGGGAGGTGGATTAACTAAGCCAATGGGAGAGAGCTCGCCTGTTGGCATAGGCGCATCTTCACCTAAGTGCTACCGTGGTGCAGATGCAGCATTTTAAATGTAGACCTGCCCATAGTCCTGTTGGAAACTAGCTCAGTAGCCTAGCCTGAGTTTCCAAAGAAGTTACCTACTGATGAGTGGGTTTTGTGTTTTTTTGCTCTGTTTTGTTTTTATACTGTTTGGGTACAAAGGTCTCTGGACATAGCCCATGGATATAGTGAACTCACACGAAAGCATTGTGATCTTTGAGAGGCTGCATAGTGCAATGAAATTAGAGAAGAGATGTGATGAAAGCATCAAGGGATTCGAGAGGAAAAGTGGTCTCTCAACTAAACGTTATCATGAATTGTGCTAGGGTAACGTATTGGTTACTGAAGGCTAATGTCCACTTTAAGCAGTATCAGGAGCTATAGCAAATGAAAGATAATAAGAGGAAAATAAGTAATGAATCAAATGTATTGTGTGCTGTAAAAGAGCCGTCACTGAAAGAGATTGTATTTAGGCTGCACGGTAAAAGTGACGGATGGGGGCCTGAGAGTGAATATGGGAATTGGACCAAGCAGAGAATAGATTTTCTGATGTAAATTAATGAATGTGTGTTTGTAAAAAAAAAAATAACCTCTGCAAATAATTCCTATCAAAGGAATTCCTTCCCAAGAAATGGGAGTTTTCATAAAACTCAGTTTGGACGCAACAGTCAAATGTTGTGAGATTTATTTAATGAGAGAGCCATATGAGAGATGAACCAAGCCACGACCATCTTGCATGTGTCCGCCCTGACTTCCACATAAAGTTTACACTCTTGCTTTTCAGAGCTCTCCATAGCATGACTCTTGGCTCCAACACGCATCCTGCTCCTTGCGCTCTGCTTCCCTCAGTTAAACCTCCTTTCACATCACCCTTTCTTCTTGGCATCGCCTCCCAATGCATGTTTGTGTGACCGCCGCCCTCTTGGTGGACAGACCCACTGGGGACTCAACTGGGACCCTCTAGAGCTGAAAACATAAGCCTCTGCAGCTTGAGCAAAAGAGCCAGGATCTCAAACAGACAGTTATAACAGGCCCATAGCCTCTGGATCAGGCACAGAAAGGGGCATGAAAGTGGGTCACATCTGCACAGCTTTCTCCTTCAAAGACCGTCTGAAACCCCACCTGTTCGGTGAAATATTCCAGCTCTCATGGCAGTGTGTGTCAGTTCTGTATGGCACCATCGCATGTCTGTAGAAGGTAAGCTCTCCGGGCAGAGACTTTCTTACTAGCCTGGAACATTTTACACACAAAGGCTTGATCCAGAACTGGATCAAAGTTCACAGGTCCCGCCCTTCCCTATTGGCTGAATCCAAACACCAAATCCAGACACCTCGAATTCAAGGGAAGTTTGCCTTTGGGTCCACAGGTTAAAACCCCCAATTTCAGGAAGGATCAGATCCCAGGTTCATTTTGTCCTGCTATGGGGTTATAAAGTTTAAATCTGAGCTTCTCTCTACTGTCACGTATAGTACGGCCCCATAGACCCTTACAGCACTAAGGGGGCAGGGGAGGTGGTGCCCCACGATTCGCACAGAGTCCACTCCACGCACATGTCCTGCACTGAGTGGAGGAAAGTCAGCTGCCTTCATGATACCATCCCTCCCTCTTTCCATAAAAGGGAACTCTGTGAGGCCAAGGCTCACAAGTGGGAAGGATATGGGCAGTGGCAAGGGTGACAAGGTGATATGCATGTGTGACCCACTAGTGAGTGCATGTTGCAGGTCCTTCTCTGTGCCCAGCCCAAAGGAGAGGAGTCTGTTAAAGCCCCAGCTAAAATGCTCTAGCGGCTCATGCTCCGAGGTCTGCAATTCAGTCTCTGGTGTGTTGGCCGAGATTGTGGCCATCATACATACACCATCATCTCTTCAAGCACTGCAGAAAATCCTCTGACTAGCTAAGGCAGTAGAGGAAACTTCATGGAAATTGTGGGTGGACTTTGTACGCTCCAGGGATAGAAATTGACCAAGTTCCCAGCAATCTCTGCCCCTTACAACTTGGAGACATTGTTCTCCTCTATTTCCTCTACATCTTTTTAATGTGAGCACTA
The DNA here is from genome assembly GCF_026122565.2 of Emydura macquarii macquarii. Taxonomy (NCBI): domain Eukaryota; kingdom Metazoa; phylum Chordata; order Testudines; family Chelidae; genus Emydura; species Emydura macquarii. The sequence goes on along the minus strand of NW_027133607.1, from coordinate 3,500,103 downwards.
GAGATGATGGGAAAATGCCAGCCGGTTTTCCCAGTGAAAATTTAAAACAAACAAAAAAGGTTTCCTCAATTTCCTAGGATTTTTTTTTTCTTTTTTGAAAATAACCCAGTAACCCTCCAAATCCCCAAATAACCAAAAATGGATTTTCCCCTAAATTTTTTGATTCCCCAATCTTTATTCTTTTTTTTTTTTTTTTTTAAGTTTCCCTTTTTTCCAGCAGCAAAATAGAAAAGAAAAAAGAGAGAGAGAGAGAGAGGGGGAGGGAAGGATTTCTTCTGGGTTTGGGTTTGTTTCTTAAAGAAAAAGGTTTTTGAAAGACATGAACATTTGTGGAAAAATTTTGCTGTGCAGGGAGGGAAAAAAAGACTTTTCCCACTGAAAAAAGTGTTTGGAAGAGAAGATTTTCACCTAGTTCTACTGAACGCCTAAATTCTATTCCCCCTCTGAGGTTTTATCCACAAAGTGCTTTTGATGGTGGTGCTTATTTCTGTTTGGTGAGTGAAACAACCTCTACTGGCAAAAGCACTTTTTTGCCAGCATAACACTAACTACCCTAGGGATTTTGCTGGTATAACTACGTTGTAAAAAAAATAGAATAAAATCACTCCCCTAACCGATATAGCTATGCTGGTAAAACTTTTAAGTATACAGCTAGCTTCAGACACACGTATCTGCTGAAGACTTGTAAATCGGGCTGATGAGTGCCAATGCTGTATAACTTCTTGCTGGTAAGAAGCACATTATGTTTTCTTTCTGGGTAAGTGACAGGAAAATCTCGGTCAATACTGCTTTTGTGGTTTATGAAAAAAGCACCAAGTGCATGTGTCTGTTCACTTAATTGTGCTTCTTTATGAGTCGTTCTGGCAAAGAGCCTTGTTTTTACCTGCACTTGAGTCGCTCTGTAGCCTTCAGCTCCACAAGGCCAAGGCAGCCCCTAAATAGAATGACTGTTTATCTCAGTTCAGCTCCCCACGGACTGGATAGCACATCAGAAAAATCGATGTGTGTTTGCGACAAATTGGCAAAGCGCAGGAACATTTACTGGGACCTCGTGAACATGGACACAGACTTGCTTACCTACTACGTGGTTGTCTTCAAACAAGGTTCCCTAGGGGCCCTGCTGGAGCATCAATGAGCCCAATGTATATTACAAATTACAACTTGCTTTGCCGCACTGAAAAAAGAAATCCCTGTCAGTGTTCAGTGCAGCCCTCTCAGGTTGCAAAAATAAATACTCCCCTTTGCTTTAGGGAGAAATTTGTCTTCTTCTCTTACATTAAAAAAAGATAAAGATGCCCTCCATTGCAGGATTTTATCCTGCCCATGTCGCCTTGATGATGTAGCTAGTCTAGGAAGTCGTATACATCTCTATAACTTATTCAGAGATGCAGCATTCACTCCCTGCAGGAGTGGGCTACCCTCCTTAATCTCTCTAGCCAGAGCAACTTCTTGGTGTGGAGTTGCTTCCCGGGAACTGTTGTTGCGGTTGGACTGAGATCCCTGATTTGTGACCAGCTTTGTGAAAGGATTGGTGTAAATAAACAAATTACACTAAGAAAATACCCAGCTCTGCATCGTTGAGTTCTGCTCCAAAAAGAAGTTGACTTGCAAGGGCCTGAAATCTGCTACTGCTTGTCAGAAGGAGGACAGGGTAATGTCTCTAACATTCTGCAGAGCAGCCGTTTTGCTACTATTTATTTAGACATTATTAAATCCAATGTTTTTCAGAGGCTTCCAACACACAGATGAGATTGCCCAGATCAGGCCTGGTCCAATGCCTGTAGAAGTCAGAGGGAGCCTTTCCACTGACTTCAGTGAGCTTTGGATCAGGCCTACTGAGCTGAAAAATAACCAGACTGGGGTGAGTCACTCACTCCCTTCCAGCTGTGGTGTAGCACATGGTTAGTGGATACATGCCATGATGGCGCTCAGTCAAACTAGAGTTTCTCTTACAAAGTGAAAGGGAGAATTTTTGTATCTGCAGGGTCAAGGCTTTTGAAACCCTTCTGCCAGGTGGTTAATGGAGGCAAAAAGGTCTGGGTCCTGCATATCGCAGGTTCCTCATGACAACTAACTAAACTGGCTCAACCCCAACCCAGAAACCTGGAAAAACCAAAACGCACCTTCCCTGGGTGCCCTTAACATGCAACTTTCCCACTCGCAAGCATGCCAGGAGCACGTACAAATAAGGAAATCTTATTAGGGGAAAGAAACACAGTCATAATCCTAGGAAAACACAGCAAAGAATATATAAAGAATATAAAAGAAATCTGATGAGGCTCAGCAAGGAAAAGCGCAGAGTCCTGCACTTCTGACAGAAGAATCCCAGGCACTGCTACAGACCGGGCACCAACTGGCCAGACAGCAGTTCTGCAGAAAAGGACCTGTGAGTTACAAGGGACAAGAAGCTGGACATAGGTCAGCAGTGTGCGATTTCTAATCCTGTTCTCCAAAGTTCTTGTAAGCCCTTCCAGCTTGGTGTTATCTGCAAATTGTATAGGTGTACTCTCCACTCCAATAGTCAACTCATTAATGAAAATATCGAATAGTACCGGACCCAGGACTGACTCCTGCTGGACCCTATTAGATATGTCCTCCCAGCTGGACAATGAACTACTGATAACTGCTCTTTGAGTACAGTCTTTAAACAGTTGTGAACCCACCTTTAATCATTTAATCTAGTCTACATTTCCCTAGCTTTCTTATCAGAATGTCATGCATGGATTAAACACCCAAATGACAAACGATACAGCACCCATCCATTTGTGCCTTTGTATCCCTTATTTATTTTAGGTATTTCAGGGAACAAGTCTGTACTAGGCAGTGCTTCTCAACCTTTTTGGGATCAGGATCTATTTATAACTGTTGATGGCCTGTCACAACCCAGGAAAATAGGCTGGAAGGGGGGTTCGGTCCTGCTCCTGGGAGGGGTCAGGTTCTGCCCTCAAGAGGAGTGGAAGGCCATAGATAAGTGTGAACCCCCCATTCAGGGAGGCTAGCCCCCAGCCCAGCCCCTTCTGTCCAAGGCTCCACCTCTTCATTCCCCTCCCCTTCCAGATCCCCGCGCTCCCTACCGCGGCCGGAGGAGCCCTACCCAGCGGGCCCAAGTCCCAGCCTGCCAGCTGGCCCAGGACACCGGCCCCAGCCCCGGACGGCCCCAGCACTGGACTGGCCAGGCAGTCTCAGCCCCAGACTGTCTGGACATATCTAATAGGGTCCAGAGTGCTGGGCAGCTCGAGGGCCAGCCCGAGCCAGCACGAATCCCAGGCCACCAGCCGTCCCCAGCCCACCCTAGCCTCAGCCCCAGCCCACACCTGCTTTGCAGGAGAGGCTGAGTAAGGGTGGGAAGAGGAGCACTGCCTGGGCTGGGACCACGGGGTAAGAGCAGGATGCAGCAGGAGGGGCCAGGGGCCTTGGGGAAGAGCATGGGTGGGGCCACACTTGGCTGCTTTGAGAGGCTTAGCCTCCCCAGGCCAATGATACCTGCTGCCCATGTGCCCGTCCTCTGGAGTTGCAATGCTACCCAGATTTGGCCACACCCTGCTGATGGTGGGGACAGCTGAGCCAAATCTGTGTGTGTGGGTCTGAGACCTGACATATGGGGACACAGCGCCACTCACTCAATATGGCCCAGCCAGTCCCCGGTCATCATGCTGGAAGGGCAGCAGAGTGAAAGCTGAGCAGCGCTGCGACCCCATGCACCAAGTCACGGGGCCTGGAGCAGGGAGCCAAGCCCAGCCAGACCCATGGGATAGGAGCTGCAAAAGCTGCCACGCAACCCTGTAAAACATTTTGGTGACCCAATTTTGGGTGATGACCCATGAGCTGAGAAACCCTGGTGTAGGTCCTGCCTCAGCGTGTGGGGTGGGGCAGAAGGGGTGGACTAGATGTCCTCTCAGTGCCTTCCAGCTCCTACATTTGTATGGTTCTGTGAGCCATAACGAAGCACATGGGGCCTCATAAATTGTGAGTTGGGCGTAGGGTCTCTTCTGGCTACACACGGAAATTCAAGCTGGCATTCCCTCGTTTAGAGCCACATGATGGGGGTTCAGTGCGTGCAAGCCCTCATTCGTCCGTATACGCTTCCAGTCGGTCTGGTTTCCCATTGGGAAAACACTTATCCCTCAGAAGGTCAGGATGTGCCACGTACAATTTGAAAGTTCGGGATCTGTGGGTGTCAAAGAAGCTTTGGGTTTTTTTGCAAATCAGTCAGCTGACAAGCAGCTGGCCTGCTGGTAGAGCAGATTGTTTATTTCATGCAACGAGCCTCAGCAAAGCTGTGGTGAGTAAGGCCTCGAGCCTCAAATGTCTTTAGGTGCCTAGCTCCCATTGAAATGAAGGCGAGGTAGGTACCGAAAGTATCTTTGAGAAGCTAGGCTTCAGTGTATTTTCCTGTTGTTTCCCTCATTCTAGTTCCTTCTTTTGGCCAAGAGATAGGTTTTGATTTTCTCACAAGTACTAGAAGGTGAGATTATTTAAAGTCAATCAGATCGCCAAATCTGGCCAAGCAGTGCTTGTCACAAAAATGGGGGAGATGGGGACCAAAAGTGGTTCTAAGCCACTTTTCCACAGCTTGTCCCCTAGTGTAGAATGCAGGAGTTTTCCCTCTACCTCTAGCAGTGATGTACCAAGGGTGGGGGCAGAGGGGATGGCCATGCCCCTGGGTGCCGCCCTGGAGGGGGCACGGGCTGGGACCTCCTCGGAGGAGTCACCACCCACTGTCGCAGGCGGCCCCAGCACAGGCGGCCACGCCGACCCCAGTGCAGGTCTGCCAGCGGCCAAGGGCTCCTGCTGCAGGAGGAGCAAGCATCCTCCTGGCCCTTCCACTCCCATGCTGGGCACAAAGAGGGAGTAGCAGGGACCCTGACCACACAGGGGCCAGGCATCCAAAGATGAGGATGCGGGGTAGAGCCTGTCATGCCATCCATGCAGCAGGGCAGCCCGGGGGCATCTGCTCCTGTTACTCCCATTCCCTGACACCCCCGCCGTCCCCGCGGCGGGGTGAGAGTGGGAAACAGGCCCACAGACATCCCTCCACCCCTGCAGGGTGCTGCCGCGGGGGGCACAAATGTAAGTATTGGGCCCTCCCAGGCACCGGAGACCATGGTACGCCACTGACTTCCAGTTAGAGTTCCATTGTTTTTGCTTTTAAACAGGACATCTCCCGCTGCTTGCTCTTTCCTGCACAGAATCTTCCCTGTAGCTTTTGCAATCTCTTGATTAGCATTTTCCTCAGTTGATTAGCATTTTGCTCAGTCTGTAAATAAGCAGACATTGTGAAGCACACAATTCTCCATTTACCTATCACCACAGATAGATAAGCATCTTCTCCCTGAACGCAACTCATAGGCCTCAAGAATGTCACTGTCAGTATGTTATTACATATTATCCCTCCACACATTTCACCATGACTGTGATGAGGATGAGCAGTGTGACACAGGCTTTCAGCACAGACCTTACATTCCACCCTTTGGCGAACTATTATGTGGATACCCAGATCCAGGAGATCCCTGTAACCTTATGCACCCTTATGCCCCTTGCCAGCTGGCACTGGGAAATCCCTGGGTCACGGGCTCTGCAGCATGTGATCTGAGCCTAGCAGCAGGCAGTCTGCAGAGACCCAGCCTAGAGTAAGGTGGGGTAAGCTGTGTCTCTCTGTTGCAGGGAGCAGCCTGCTTTGTCTCTGTGTTTTTTGGTTCTTGAGTGTTTTTGTTCTGGATTCAAAGAAATAAAGTAGTGTTATGCTGCAACCTTCCAGCGAGAGTATTTTTGTTTTTATCTAACTTCTCTGTGTGTGCTGTGAACATAACACAATGGACCCATGTTGATTTATACCAGTCGAGGATCTGGCCCTTGATGTATAACCACTTCTGCATAACCAGCAGTCAGATGTCTAAACTGATAGATTTCTGCCCACAATTCATTGTAGGTATAAAACTGAGGCCAGACATGTTATATTTGGACCCAGCAGAGAAGGAGATACACACAGACACAGAAGGAGTTGATGGAAACAGCCGTCTGCTGTGCTCGCTTTATTGTTACCTAAAAACTGAAACCAACCCAAGAGTGAGGCTTTGCACTGCGGAGCGGGGAGCGCTCAAACATTTAAAAGGACAGGGCATTCCTCCACCCCACTTTAAAAAAATTCCCAAATATATATACGTCTAACATAAAAACATATATGGCTAACATAAAACACTATATAACCTAACTAAAAGTTGAGAGTGCACTACCACAGACCCTCAGATTGCAAGGGATTATTTCTTCCCTGGAATTACCACTCACTAACTAAACAAATGATAAATTCAGGTGCACAACTAGTTTTCAGAGTGTCTTGGGATAATGCGGTGATGGTGGTGCAGCAGTGTCCTGAACAACAGGAACAATTAGTGGTCAGGAATTAACTGGCTCTGGTATGGAATCAATTGGATCTGGTATCAAAGTTTCTCCCAACACGTTATTGAAATTAGGAGTGGTAACAGAAGGAGGTTCAATCGGAGGAACAGAAAATCCAACTGGAACATCCCTGGGCTCCAGTATTTGTTGAGGCTGCATCTGGTCCATATGTCATTACCATAAAATATTGTTGGATAGTTTAACCCCAAAGGAATCAGGTCCTGTGGATTTACAGGTTCTCCAGGTACCCTCTTCACTCCATAACCATAGCTATGAGTCCACACAAAGTCTCCTACTTGAAAAGAATGATGACAAATATCACATCATCAAACAATTTGCATAGGTTGTGATCTGGCCACACATGAGGCAATGTAAGGATGCAGCAGGTCCTCACAGGTGAAGTTCTTGGTTCATACTAAATTCAGAGACTCCTCTGTGGTCTCCACTGCAACTGCTACTTCAACGGCCTTTTTGAATGTAAGCACTGACACAGTCAGTAAGTTCTTCTGGACCTAGTCATTATTTCTCCAGAGACTAATTGGTCCTGCAGGGTATCACTTAATGTTTATCCAAACTGACAGTGCTCTGACAACTTCCTTAAAGCAGCAACTCTCCACTCTCTCTCTGCTAGTGATTCTCCGCTCCCCTGATGTCGCTGACTGAACTGATATTGTTCCACTATCATCAATGGGAGGAGAGAAAAATATTCCTGCATTGCTATAGTATTTGCGGAAAATGTGGCAGTTCCTAGCACAGTAGGTCATGCAGCCATCTGTGTACCTTTGCATACATCACTGTCAGCAAGGTGAAACTCTTTGTCCATCTGGAATGGCACTGCAGTTTACAAACGGCTCAAAATGTTCAAGGCACACACTCATGATCCGTGGTTTTCATCAAGCTCACCAACGTTGCCCACAAAAGATGCCATTTCACTGCTCTCCTGTAGAACCTCCTGGATGTCTCTCCCACAGGGAAATTTTCTTTTCTTTTTTTTCTTAACTGTGCACTGTCTGCACTGGATCCCCCTCTGCTGGCTGTGTGCTTACATTGCAAAATGCAGAATTCTTCCTTTGGCGGCACTTGGCCTATCTCTGCCGGCAATAGACCCTCAGTGCAGGTTACAGGCTGTTTCCCTGGCTGCCTCCCTGCAGGTGGTCTGTTAATATGGCTACTTGCTAGCACTCACTGCTCTGTTTGAACAGCTCTGGTAGTTATAGCAGTACTCTTATCCTGTGTTCTGTCTTTATTTGTCTACTTCCCCCCCTCCCCCCAATCCCAGCAGCACAAAAGCAGCAGTCTGTCACCCTGTGCTCCCAGATGAACATTGTCCACTTTTTCATACTATTATTTGCTTACTTCTCCTCCTTCTTGTTCAGGCAATGAGAGCACTGGACACAAGTGGGGCAGAAATCTTGCATCGCCAATGTTACATTTGGACCCAGCAGAGCAGGAGACAGAGCCAGAGGGATCAGACAGAAACAGCCATCTGCTGTGTTGGCTTTATTGTTCTTGCAGCAAAACAAAAACCAACACAAAAGTGGGGTTTTGTATCAGGGAGGGGGGGTTGTGCTCAACCATTTAAAGGGACAGGATGTCATAATAAATATGAAGGTTAGTTTGAGGCCTCCTTGGAAGCTGAATTCTTAGGGCTAGATTTTCAAAAGTGGTCAGCTGTCACTGTGACACATGTGGCCACATTTTCAAGATCTTAGCGCCCAACAGAATAATCTCTTTTGAAAATCTGGCTGCTCATTTTGGCACCTAAATGGAAGCTGAGCTCTTTCAAAAATCTGGTCTCTAAAGTCCTCCCACAGCAGACAGACCTGGAACTACTTTAGATGAACGGCTGTTGAAGGGCCTGTTTAACTGGGGGACAAATTCAGTGCTGGATTAAACTTTGAATTAATTGTACATCATTCTTATCCTGTGTCAGAATTGATTTGTTAAACTCTTGGTGAAACAAAATGATCATTTAACAGTTTTACACCGATAGCTTTGGAGTTCGGATGAACCAGATAACCCCAGAGCTCAGTTGACTGACCAGTTCCTAATCTCAAATTGTATTTCTCTGTTCAGTTACCAAGCACTGGAATGTGTTAATGAAAATCTGATGGGAATGTTCATCAGCTGTTCATGGAATATGACTCCCTAATACACCAGGCTTCCTTCAGGGCTCACAAATTTGGGATTTTCTCATCCTAAAATAGTAGAAGAGAAACCATTTGAATGAACAGGAATGGCAGCAGCTGCAATGATTAAGGCTGACAAACTCTTCCCATTCTAAAGCCCTGTTTTCATTTGCCCCACACTGGCTGAAATCTTCCAGATACGGTGTCTGACCAAAAGTGTTTTTAAAGTCTGAACAAAAGTAGCTCATTCATTTGTCAGCTGGAGGAGGATGGTGGGAAAAAATCCCCTTTTTCTATTATAAAATCCTTCTCCAGTTGGTTATGTGTTTTCAACAGCTCAGGAGGTGGCTTTTTTCCTGAAGTCAGCTGGACTGGAGCTCTCTTATAGAACTCATAAGGTTGGTGAGACAGGATGTACTGCTTGTGTCTAGCCAGATATTTCCTCAGTATAGCATTACTTGTGTTCTCTTATCTCTTTTGCTTAAAAAAAAAACACACTAGGAAATTCTATTAAAAATGCTACTTTCAGAGAATGTAATTAATATGTACCAGATGTTAGGGTTATGGTTGCATGGCTTTTGACTGGTTAAAGCTGTGGCACCTTAATGTTCTCTTTTTTGATGGAATGGGTAGGGAAAAGGATGATTTTGCAGATAAGGCATTGGACTGGTACTCAGGAGATCTGGGTTTGATTCACAGACTTGTTTCATGATCACACTGTGCCTCAGTTTTCCATCAATGACTTAGAGATAATAATATTGCTTTACAGGATAGAAGTGTTGTGATGATAAATTTAGTGATGTTTGCTAGGTGCTCAAATGTTTTGGTGATGGGGCTGTCCTAAAAATACATAGCTATTTCAGTAGTTCATTGACTTCCAGTGATATGGGGAAGCTGACTCTGTACCATCCATCTTTTCCCTGAAATCTGCATGTAAAACAAAATTGTCAGTGTCAGTCTGAGAGAATTACCTCAGACCATCAGATGAGTGAGGAAAATTTAAAGAGAGTTGGAAAGCTGTAGTGAGAGATGTATGCTTCCAATCTCTGTATCACAGCAAGTGAAAAAACTGGCAAACTGGCATTCCAAAGTAGTATATGTGCAAGCAGTATATAATCCACCTATGAAGGAAGCCATGATAACGTGAATATCCATTAGTTAAGGACCGAGCACAATCAACAGAGATTGGATGAGTCAAAAGATTGGTAATGGCGGGGGAGAGAGTAATTCACCTGTAGGTTATAGGTTCAGTGCCATAAACGCTAATCCTGAAAATGTTTATGAACGTGGTTAATTTTACCACAGCGAGTAGTCCTGGTGACTTCAGTGGGACTCCTCGTGGTAATAAAGTGAAGCATGTGTGTAAGAGTTTGCAGGATCAAGGTCATGGGTAGCTACTGAAAGTCACGACCATCAGAAGGCTCTTTGGTGGCCTTTGTGAAATGTATTTAGTTCTTAAATCAGTGCCCACATCACTAAAGCCATCGTCACATTTGGCACTGCTTGTCCTGCCTCGGAGCTGTCTCGCAGAGAGGCTCTTTGGAGGTTTGATCCTACACCATCGGAGTAAATAGGAGCTCTGCCATTAACTTCAATGGGACTGAGACCAAGCCCTGACGGAGGACCCATGTCTCTCTTTGGCTTCTGTAAAGCACCTACAACACTTCTGAGCACAACAAAATAATAAGAGGCCAAGGGCTGACTGGATATGGAATGTGAATCTCAATGACAATTCTTCCATTAAATACAAAAATTGATGATCCTGCAATGTTAAGCTTTCCCAGTTAACCACTGAAAAATCAGGAAATGCCAAATTGCCCAGGCTCCCTTAACTATACCGCTTAGGGAGGCTGAGATGTGTATTTTATTATTATTTATGGTAACTGCTGTGATACCTGGAGGCCCCAGTTGAGATCAAGATCCCATTGTGCTAGGTGCTGTACAGACTCATAGTAAGAGACAGTTGCTGTGGCACAGAGATTACAATCTGCATAGCCAATGCGTGAGAGGGGAAACAGACACACGGAGATGTAGAGCGATTCACCTAGAGTCACACAGCAGGCTGGTGGTAGAGTTGGGACTTGACCCCAGTTTTCCTGAGCTCTCCACCGGTGATCTGTCAACTGGGCCATCCTCTATCCCACACTTTGCATTGATGTCATGAACCTTGTGGTGGGCAGACTTTAGCACAATGTTCAAAAAAAGACCTCAATGTTTTTTGTCATGGGCGAGTCTCTCTTTCACTCTTTTCTTATTCAAAACGCAGTAAACTGTTGTGTTCCATCTTTCTATTAAGAAAGTCCCAAATCTATCACCTTTTGGCAGATGCCAAGCAGGAAAACTTCTAGGCGCTGAAGGAAATGTTTTGCAAAGTTTAGCTCCCTTGAAAATAGGGATTCAGAATGGAACCATTTTGCAACCTCAACTGTAGCTGCCATTGCTGCTCCTGGTGAAATATCTGTGCATGTCAGCTACTCCCTTATCGATAAGCTGCTCTTAGTTCTGTGTCTGTTACAGGGAGATGGGTGATATTCGAGTTCAAATCCAATTGCAGCACTTAAAAAATAAGGGTAGCCCACTCCTGCAGACCTTTATGAAGGGAGCAAATGCTGCATCTCTGTGTCATAGGAGTCGGCAACCTTTTGGAAGGGGGGTGCCAACTCTTTCCCCCCACCCCCCAAGTGCTGTGGGTCCAGTGCCCTGGCCAGAATGTTGCAGTGGCGGCAGGGGAAAGAGGGCCTGGGGCCAGTTTCCTGCTCTCCCCCTCACCCCCCGCTGCGGCAGTGGTGTACTGGGGGGGGACATTGGCCAGGCCCTCCTCTGAGAAGCCAGCCCCCACTGACATCCTCAGTGGCCGTCCCTTTCCCATGTGGGCACAGGGTGCCCTGGGCCGGGGGTGGGGGCAGAGAGGAGCAGCTGCCGTGCGGTTCCTGGCCAGGCCCAGTGGCTCACCGACCCGGCCCTTCAGCCTCTGCTCCCAGCCCTCGCCTGCCACGTGGGATAGGGGCAGGGCCAGAAAGGGGGAGTGGCCACCACACAGCTCCTGGCCTGGCCGGCACACCAACCTGGCCCCTTCGCCTCCCATCCTCCCAGACCCTGTCTGCCACATGGGAAAGGGGTGGAGCCAGAAGGGGGGAGTGGCTGCTGCACGGACCAGCTTTGGGGCTAAGAGCGATGCGGCGTGCCACTCAAAATGGTCACGTGTGCCCTAGGTTGTCGACCCCTGCTGTATAAGATCATAGAAGATGAGGGTTGAAAGGGACCTCAGGAGGTCATCTAGTTCAACCCTCTGCTCAAAGCAGGACCAACCCCAACTAAATCATCCCAGCCAGGGCTTTGTCAAGCCAGGCCTTAAAGATTTCTAAGGATGGAGATTCCACCACCTCCCTAGGTAACCCATTCCAGTGCTTCACCACCCTCCTAGTAAAATTTTTCCTAATATTCAACCTAGACCTCCCCCACTGCAACTTGAGACCACTGCTCCTAGTTCTGTCATCTGCTACCATTGAGAACAGCCTAGCTCCATCCTCCCTGGAACCCCTTTTCAGGTAGTTGAAGGCCACTATCAAATCCCCCCTCATTCTTCTCTTCTGCAGACTAAACAAGCCTAGTTCCCTCAGCCACTCCTCATAAGTCATGTGCTCCAGCCCCCTAATCATTTTTGTTGCCCTCCGCTGGACTCTCTCCAATTTGTCCACATCCTTCCTGTAGTGGGGGGCCCAAAACTGGACACAATACTCCTAATGTGGCCTCAGCAGTGCCGAATAGAGGGGAATGAACACTTCCCTCGATCTGCTGGCAATGCTCCTACTAATGCAGCCCAATATGCTGTTAGCCTTCTTGGCTATAAGGGCACACTGCTGACCTGTGTCCAGCTTCTTGTCCACTGTAACCTCCAGGTCCTTTTCTGCAGAACTGCTGCCTAGCCAGTTGGTGCCCAGTCTGTAGCAGTGCATGGGATTCTTCTGTCAGAAGTGCAGGACTCTGCGCTTTTCCTTGTTGAACCTCATCAGATTTCTTTTATATTCTTTATATATTCTTTGCTGTGTTTTCCTAAGATTATGACTGTGTTTCTTTCCCCTAATAAGATTTCCTTGTTTGTGCACACTCCTGGCATGCTTGCGAGTGGGGAAGTTGCCTGTTAAGGGCACCCAGGGAAGGTGCACTTTGGTTTTTCCAGGTTTCTGGGTAGGAGTTGAGCCGGTTTAGTTAGTTGTCATGAGGAACCTGCGATATGCTGGACCCAGATATTTTTGCTTCCATTAACCACCTGGCAGAAGGTTTCAAAAACCTTGACCCTGCAGATACAAAAATTCTCCCTTTCACTTTGTAAGAGAAACTCTAGTTTGATTGAGCACCATCATGGTATGTATCCACTAACCATGTGCTACACCACATCTGGAAGGGAGTGAGTGACTCACTCCAGTCTGGTTATTTTTCAGCTCAATGGGCCTCGATCCAAAGCTCACTGAAACCAGTGGAAAGGCTCCCTCTGCCTTCTACAGGCATCGGTGCATTGGAAGCCTCTTAAATACATTGGATTTAAGAGTGTGTAAATAAATAGTAGCAAAACGGCTGCTCTGGAAGAATGTTAGAGACATTACCATGTCCTCCTTCTGGCAAGCAGTAGCAGATTTCAGGCTCTTACAAGTCAACTTCTTCCTGGAGCAGAACTCAGCGATGCAGAGTTAGGGTATTTTCTTAGTGTAATTTGTTTATTTACACCAATCTTTTAACAGAAGTGGTCACAAATCAGGGATCTCAGTCCAGCCACGACTGCCCAGTTCCTAGGAAGCAACTCCACATGAAGAATTTGCTCTGGCTAGAGAGATTAAGGAAGAGATCAAACTCTCTTTGCAACAGCTTCTCCGAAAGTGCCTACATCACAAAACAAACACAATCTTATTGTTAATGCACCGGACTGGGACTCAGGAGATCTGGGTATCATTCTTGGTCCATTCTTGGAATTCTAAAAAGTCCAGCACAAGTCAGACCTGCTTCATTCCATCTAGTGTGGCACTGAACGTAATTCAGTGCTCCCATCTCTCCTTACTATGTTACTGAAGGGCAATACTCAGAATTTTATATAGCTAGGCAACCCTCAGCCTGTGTCTGTGTGCTGCCTGCAGAATCAGTGCTTATTAATTAATTGTAGCTCTTAAATCTTGCTTCAGTCTCATTGAAGCATTTCTTGGTAGAGAAGCTTTAAACGTGTTTCCGCTAGGAAGTGGGCACAGCCAGTGGATACTTCTTGTATTAAGCCCTAGCCATCATTAACTGTGCAATCATGTGCTAACCTGATACTGAATGAAAAGCAAATATGTGCTGGGGGAGGGGAGAACTTTTTAAAATAAAATCAGGGTAGAAACTCAGTAAAAACAAGAAAGTAAGTTTTATAAATTCAAAACAGTAACAAGTGCATTTCCAGTAGCCCATTGCTGAAAAAATGAATCCAAGTCACTTAAGAGTGAAATATCTAAACTCCAGATGAAGGCATAAAACCACTGCAAATCTAAAAAAGACAAAACATTGGCAAACCCAGCGCCAAATAATTTACATTGTCTACGTTTTAAAGTGGCCATCTTTGCTTGACCCAAGATAAAGTTTGCAGGGCATACTATAGATCTATTTATGAACCTCTACTTAACAGTAAAAATAAATGCAGTAAGAGAAAAATCAAGGGACAATCACCGAAAAATACCTGGAAGTACAACAAATAATGGCTGTAACCTGGAACAAGTAAGAAACATACGAAAAAGAGGTTTCTCTGTGGCACAAAGAGGACATGACACGGACCCCTCTGGAGTCAAACGATGCACAAACACATTGGTGGCAATAGTCCTCTGAAGAATTCTCCATAGGAGATCACCCAATAGGAGGCTTGCATACAGTTTGCCAGGTTGCCATCACCAGAAGCTGTCTTCCCCATACTGTATCGGAATTAGCAACAAGTGTTCGAAAATGATGAATCTTTACCACAAGTGTATACAATGACTTATGGCCTAAGCTGTTAGAAGGAAATTCACTGAAACAAATTGCCGGACTTGTCACCATCCCATTCACAAGCAGCAGTAACAATCTAGAAAATAGAAACATGAGTATAATCAGGAATGGCTCGCTCTAGATGTCAACTGTCTAGCTTGGCAATGGGCTGATTCCACCTCTGATTAAAAAAAAAAAAAAAACTTAGTGAACCGAATGAAAACCCAGCTTGACAGCCAGCTATCTGCTGAGACCCATGTAAGATTAGTAAAATCAATTAAATGAATCAGTTTTGTTACACCAGTTGCAATCCAGAAAGAGACAAGGCTCTTAAAAACAAGAGTAGGAATCCTTATGGCAGGATGATAAACAAGGAGTTCAACAAGCAGCCCTGGGAACTCCAGCTACCTGTCCTGAGGCCTCACCTTAAAAAATCTCCAAGCTTTAAAAAGGCTTTGATTAAAAATAGGGTAACTCCACAAAACCGAGGCATCCAAAGTCCAACCAAAAAATGTTCCCGATCAAAACCCAAACCCCCCACCTACCGATGAAAGAACCGGCTCTTAAGGAATAGGCTCATTCACAAACAACAGCTGCTGCAGGGACTTTAACCAAAAAGTAGCAACTCTGCTGAAAAGATCAATGAGACCTTGACCCCCTTCCACAATGGGCAGGTACAAAACACTCTGCCTCAGCCCATGATGGCTATCCCAGGAAAAGACCAAAAGAACCTTCTGAACTTTTCCTAAAAAAGAGTGGAGGAGGATCCAGAAAAATACACTTTTATGCCACAACATAGAGGCAATTAAATTATTCGTGACTAACACCCACCCTTCGAAGGAGAGTTGAATCAAACTCCTTTGCAATCTCCCCTCCAGATTTTCCATAACTCCCTCCAAATTCTGACCCAAACTATCATCTGGTCCCAGCATGACTTTTTATATATATATAATTATACAGTAACTGAATGCAGGAGACAAACCTGGGCCCAAAACCAAAATCACAAACAAAAGCGAAACAAATATCCAAGATCCAATATCCAAGATCTCCAAAATATCCAAGATCCAATCAAAAGCCTTCTCTTGATCAAGGAAAATAAACCCAACATGCATATCAGACATTTTTGAGGCTGAAATTACATCCCGTAATAGGAAAAGGTTATCATACAATGGACCTGTTGGGGAAGCAATAGGGAAGATCAGGCTGCACGTCCGAACCAATCACTGTTTTCAGTCTATTTGCCAAGGCCTTTGAAGAAAGTTTATAGTTGGAGGAAAGCAGGGATGCAGGTTTCTTTTCTTCACCTCCACAAGGTTCCTCTTCTTAGGCTAGAGGGTGAGAACTACTCAATGACAACTGAGTGGCCATATCTTCTCTCTGCTGCTCTCCTGAAAAACCTGGAGCCAGTCAGGCCCAAAAAGGGTCCAAAAGACTTTATAAAACTCCACAGGTGCCTTCCTTGGAGCAAAACCAGTTAGGGAGAAGTCAGTTCTGAGAGTGTCAGATTCTGTTCAAGTCTGTACACATCCAATGCTGAGATTCTAGGAAGATCCTCAAGGAGCTGCTGAGTCTCAGATGAACACACACAGGCTCTGTGGCATACAGGTGTGAGAGAAAAACCACAGCAAAGTTCCTAATCCCCACAGGATCTGAAAGCCCTCGGCCCAACAACTTCTTGAAATGGCCAATCATCTTCCATTCTGCATGTTTCTTTTCCAGGCCGAAGAAAAATTGGGTGGGCGCATCCATTTGAGAAAAGTCCTTGAAATCGGAACCTAACCCGTGCACCCTGACCTTTGCTATCCAACAGGTCCCGCAAGAGCTGTTTTTCATATTTCAAGTTCTTATGCAACCCACTGTCATTATTACCGGGAAAGGCTTTTTCAAGTTTCTCAATCCGCAATTTTTACTCCTCCATGCTCTGAAGGCCCAGGGTTGTCTGCTATGTGTACTGCTGACAAAAACATTTAATATTAACTTCACCCACGTCCATCCTTATCTCAAGGAGGGGAGAACATCTTTGGAGGCAACCCAGGCTCCCCAAAAATAATTGAAAGAGGCCTGAAAGTGAGCATCTCGTAAAAGGTGACTGTTAAAATGCCAGTATAGCTGACAGTCTTGAAAAGAAGGAAGAGACAACACAAATAAGACCAAACCATAATCTGAAATCCCAGTAGGGACAATACAAATAGAAAGCAAATGAGGAGTAAATATAAAAGAACAGGCCACAGAGGAAGAGCTGGCTCTAGCAATCAACCAGGTGTATTGTTGAGCATAAGGGTGAAAAATGTCACCACACATCAGTCGGATCAGAAGCCTGTAAAAAAAGTTGCAGGTCGCTGAACAGCCAGTAGATGTGGTTCCAAATGATTCCTATTCAAGCTCTCATTAAGGGTGCAATTCAAATCGCACCCCCAAAGTTAAAATATCACTTGTCAAACAATTTTTCTAAAGCGCATCCGAGCTCTTAAAAAACCACACACCCTGTCTTTCCCTACAGTGGGAGACCGCTAACGAGCTCCTCTGGGCTCAAGCCCTGCCAAACAGACACACCGGCGGAATTTGCGCCAGCTGGAAGAAGTAAGTTTAAAAAGGAGAGCTGGTCACAGGAAGGGGTAGCAACAAGGAGGAAAGTGGCTGAGCCTTGTTACAGAACAACTGAGACGGGAAACAGCTGACACGCTCCCCCAACCCTCAGAATGCTCAGAGACCTTTGAAAAGGGAAAAGGGCTCTGAAACTGCCTGAGAGTGAGTCCTGGAATGGCCTTGCCTATCCCATCTAGGTAATATTGCTGCTTGAAAGTATCCTGAGAGAGATATCTGAGGTCTTGTTGCCTACTGATAGGCTGCAGGCTGAATCTAAATGACTTGTCTGCTGTAGCAGTAAAAAAAAAAAAAAAAAATCCATTAAAGGAACTAAAAGAGATCATAGCCATAACATTTATAAATCATCAAGGACTGATTGCGAAGCAATGTGTGGTTTCCAAACTCCAAGGAAGAGAGGGTTAGAAGCAGTGGGAATTCTTCAGGTCACAGCAATCTAACATTTTATTTCAAGTTTCCCAACAAGAGACCAAGAGACAGCATGTAGGAAAAAAATCAAGCTCCTCTCTGGTTCAGATTACATGAACTCTGACCATATTTATCATTTTCCAGCTGTATCGTAGCCATCTTCTAACTGATCTTTTTCATAAATATTTACAGTGGTATCAACATCTCGTGTTTAGCTGGGGTGCAATAAGACTCATCCAAGAGCACAGAACAGAGAGAGATTCCCAGGTAGGCAAGGAACCTGGGATTAACTAGAGGTTCAGAAATACTGCAAGAAGGAAAGCACTGTTTGGATTTTCCTTTATCCTTTGTGCATGAGTGTGAGTCTGAGCCTCATGAAAATCGAAGGATGAGGGGTGCTGTTGACAGTTAAGTGCCGAGCAAGCTCCTCCCAGCACAATTTAGTCCTCATCTGGAATTATTCTCCTTTTAGTCTTTTCCTCAACAGAGAATGATAATAGAGTGGTTTTATAATCTGCACCAATGTCCAATTGGAGTGGAGATGTTAAAAGAGCCACCAGTGTCTTAAATAGGATTTGAACCCAGAGCTCAAAAGGTAAAAGATTAGAGCACCAACTACATAAAATCCATCATGCCAGATCACCAATGTTATTCTTCCTGCCGTGGCAAAGGTGTTCTCCTCCAATAGCTGACAGCTATAAGGCTGAGGTGTGAAGTTCAGATCCATCTCCAAACTCCCCTCAAGCCTGAAAGAATTTTGATACACTTCTGGTTCCTGCGGAGATGGGTCCAAGCCATGAATCTGAACATGGAACCCAACTTCCCCAAAGTTTGGATGCAGTGCTCCCGCTCAGGCTGTTCAAAAAATGGGATGAAACTTTTGAGAAAATTCTCGTTGACTAGGAAATTTCAAGGAAGAAACGAACCAAAATTGCAAACTTTTTGGAAACTTGCAACCAGCTCTATTATTCTCTAAATAGCCACAACTTCAGTGCTCTTCAGACATCCACAAACACAATGAGAAATCTCTACTTACGGCTTGTGTACTTAAGGGATCTTAACCAGCATAGCTATTCCCAAATAACTACTCTGGGATACCTGTGACAGAATAGCTCCCCAGGTGAATGCTCTATACTTAAATAAAAGTGTCATAAAACCACTGTTATTCTGGATCAGTGTGTCCACTCAGGGAGTTATCCAGAATATTTAAATTACAGTGGGATAGTTATTCCAGAATTAGCTCTGCTGGTCAATTTTCCTCATATAGAGGAGGCCTTAGTCAATGCCATTCTCAGCCAGCAGGCAAGACACACTAAGCAAACTATCCCATACACGCATCGCATTGTAAAAATGTAGCTGAGTTCAACAGGCCCAAGTGGCAGAAGACCACGGACAGCACCTTAATTTAGATAACTGCTCAGCACTGCCCCTTTGGTGCCCAGATATATGACGCAGAATGGATGGTGTTATGATGTATGCTTGGCAATTAACAGCAGGCAATGTGGTCTAGTAGACGGGGTGTTGGGCTGGGAGTCAAGCACTGAGTTTTATTTTTGGCTCAGCCACTGACTTGCTTTGTGACCTTGGGCAAGCCACTTCACACTTCTCTGTACCTTCCCCCACCCCTAGCCTCGGCGACTGATCTAAAGCCGGTTGAGAACTTAAAATCTGTCTGGTTTATTTCAGCTGTAAACTCTTTGAGGGCAGTGCTTGACTATTCTAGTGTGTTTGCATCACTGATCTCAGTTAGGGCTTCAACACGTAACTACGACTGCTAGTTAATTACTAATTAACTAATTCTGTCTGATCAGAATTGAGCCAGGCCAGAGCTCTATATCTTTTTGTTTTGTGCAAACAAAATAGCATTGAGCAAGTACAGAAAGAACAAGGGCATGAAACTGATTGGGACCAGAGAATGAAACTGATCAGTGTGTTTTCACCACCTCATACTTATGGCACCCATCACCATTGTACTTGAGTGCCTCCCAAGTATTTATGGCTATTTCCCTGTGATTAAGGGAAGAATTTTGATCATCCCCAGTTTACAGACTGGGAAAGCGAGGCACAGAGAGACTAAATGGCCTAGGGGCACAAGGCAGAGAGCCAACATTTGAACCCACATCTCCTGTGTTCCAGTCCAGTGCTTTATTGAGACCACCATCCTTCCTCAAAACCAAATGAAGTGTGCAAAGCCTACTCTTTGTACCCTAACTTTTCACCCTAACTGGTGAAAAGTGAACAAAATGGTTCAAATTCTTTCCCTTTTAATCATCTAAAGTGTTGCAGGAATCCAGGGAAGACATTTATTGGAAATATATGAGCTTTATTCTGTCATCATCCCTTTATGAACATTAAACAATAAAGTCTTGAATGAAAGAAAACTGTATGGGCCGCTTGCATATTAATATAAACCAGAAATGAATGTTACATACGTCATCCTTTGTAAAAACACATAATTAACAAGAATAATGATCATTTTACTCATTTAATCAGCCAGCTTTATTGCTAGGCAAACAGAATGGAATCCATTTCAAGTATCAGTTGCGAGAAGTTTGGTCAAAGGGGAGCTTATTTCCATAGGCAATTTCTCCTTGAGAAAAATGATTACAATAATGTCATATAAAAAAAGCAAATATTCTGTTTCCCTCTGCCATAATGTAATCATTGCAGACTGCAGATGTACTGCAATTGTTTCCTTAGTGCTGCTGCATAACACAGTGGAGGTCTGGGATCAATTTGTCGTCAAATTTGTTGCTTGTGTAGGAAGTGTTGTTGGAATAGCCGGAGGTGTGTTATTTAAAAAACCAACGCTTGAATTACTGTTGCCGTTCCATGGCACCAGGGGCTAACATTGTTCCATTTGCACAACCCGAGGACTAGCTTTACAGGGTCAAAGTGACAATCCTGACAACTGAAATCCTCTGTTTATCAACAGAAGAGGCATAAAACAGACAACAGCAGCGCACATTTCCCTGGCAATGTACGTGCAGTGTGATCTAAAGAAACCACTTCTTGGGAGGGGAAGGAGAATTCATTCTCAATGACACATTCAGTCCTGGGCCTCTCCACTTCAATCCCCTGGTCTCCTGGATGCACATGTGACACCAAGTAGATTCCCTGAGACTTAGATTCACACTCCCTTCCCCAGGTGTAACAGACACACCGTCCTCTTGTGCCTTCGCCTCTACATGAGGCCTGCTGAACCTAGCTGAGTGTGAGCGAGGCTGTGTGGCTGAAACTCCCGCAAGAAAAACTGGGGATTGGGATTTTGCAGTGGAAACTGTGACTTTTTACAGTTGCCACAAACTTGAGTGGCATTGCGACTCCATGCACCAGGTTGCAATGCCGCTCACTCAGGTTTGGTCTGGACTCCCCTCTGTCATGAGCCCATGGGTGGGGTGCAGAAGAGGAGGAGGAGAGAGTCAGGGACCCAGGTGTGTCAGGCCTGAGTCCTCCAGGATGCTCACCCCACTCACCACCTGCCAGGGGCAGTTCTGCTCCCACCAGGTGGCACAGAACCAGGCCCACCCAGAAGCAGCAGCTCCTGCAAATTCCTTGAGGACTTCACGCAGCTGCCCAGTTGCATTGGAGACCCCGGTGAGTGTGGCCAGGGGAATGGGGGCTTATGCCTCCCTCAGGGCACAGAGCTGGGACGGGGGGGTCTCAAGGTCTGAGCTGTGGCCAACTCTAGTTCACAGGGACTCAGATCTCCCCCCCCCCCCCTACTCTGTTGAAGGGTAAAGACTGAATAGATGCTAGAACTGGGGGGGGGGGGGGCGGTTCTGCTACACCCCCTGGCTTGAAGTGGATTCCATTATATGCAGGGTTTCTAGTTTGGTTTGATGGCTCTCAGCACCCACGCTATAAAAATTGTTCCAGCACCACTGACCCTGCTCAAACTTGACATCTAGTCAGTTACAAAGAAAGAATTTAGGTCCTGTGCTTCCCTAACCCCAACCAGCCCGGGACTCCCCCCCACTTCTGCCCTTAGGGGCCCCCACACCTCAGTCCTGAAGGCTCCTCTGCCCTGCACCCCCATCGCAGCTCTGCCTGGAGGGCACATCTAATCTACACACAGGTGCACCGGCTCATCAAGATGGAGGGGCAGCCAGACCAAGTCTGAGCAGGACGGGGACCCTGTGCATCACATCACCCGGATCACACCAAATCTATAGTTTATCAAGCTGTGGCCCTCAATTTTGAACCAAAAGAATCACAACTTTGGTACAGCTTTATTGATCACTTCTAGTGACTGTAATCACAATATGAATGAGAAATAATACAAGTGTTACATGAATGGAAGCTTTATTTTCGCACCTATGTAATGATTTGATTTTACTGTTGTCTCTCTACTGGAATAGGAATAGGTGGATTTCCTTGACAGAATTTTGCAGAATTTCTGGGTTTTTTAGGGTTGGATTTTGCAATATTCACAAGTAAGGCTATGCAGGATCAGGCCCATAAAAGCCATGGGAAGAACTGTTACACGGTTTAGAATAATCATAGAATCATAGAAGATTAGAGTTGGGAGGGACCTCAGGAGGTCATCTAGTCCACCCCGCTGCTCAAAGCAGGACTAACCTCAGCTAAATCATCCCAGCCAGGGCTTTGTCAAGCCGCAGCTTAAAAACCTCTAAAGATGGAGATTCCACCACCTCTCTTGGTAACCCATTCCAGTGCTTCATCAGCCTCCTAGTGAAAAACTTTTTCCTAATATCCAACCTCGACCTCCCCTATTGCAACTTGAGATCATTGCTCCTTGTTCTGTCATCTACTACCATTGAGAACAGCCTAGCTCCATCCTCCCTGGAACTCCCTTTCCAGTTCTCATTCTTCTCTTTTGCAAACTAAACAAGCCTAGTTCCCTCAGTCTCTCCTCAGAAGTCATGTGCTCCAGCCCTTAATCATTTTTGTTGCCCTGTGCTGGACTCTCTTCAACTTGTCCACATCCTTTTTGTAGTGGGGGGGCCCAAAACTATTATTATTAAAAGGTAGCAGACTGGATCCTTAGCCATTTGACTGATGTTGTCTAGGCAGGGCACGTAGACTGGCTACTTGGGTTGGGTGACTTGATCCTGTCTGTGTCCAGGGTGCAATCTGTTCATGGCACTAGCGTGCTCGTTCACAATGGAACAATTTTCCCTCCTCAAATTCTCTTAGTGTGCTGCTGGCACAGCAATCGCCCTAGCAAGCAGAAGAGCTGCATGTCACCAGCCCCCATGAAATGGTCCTGTCTGCAGGAAAGTGTATGCTGTGTAATGCTGCCCCGGCTCCATGCAAAGGAATCAGCTCACTGACTGCCTTCCTCAAACAAAAAGGATTTACTGTGTCTGTAATACTGGACCTAATTCCTGGTTAGCCTTTTCATTCCTGCTACTGACAATGGCTCTTCAGAAAACCTCCAAGCAGTCACTATCTAATGTAGCTATCTATGAAGCTAACGGTCTAGCTAGCCAGGTGGCAGTCATACCCTGCGTTTGCATCATATGATAACTCAGGCCAGGTCTACACTACAGACTTATATTGGTATAAGTACGTGGCTCAGGGGTGTGAAAAATCCACACCCCCTAGCTATACGGACCTCGCCCCGCGTGTAGACAACGCTGTGTGGACGGGAGAGCTCTCAGGGAGGTGGAGAAGCTTTCCCGTTGGTGTAGCAGCATCGCCACTAAAGCACTACCGTGGCGCAGCTCCCTAGCGCCATAAATGGAAATGAGCCCTCAGAGCGTCACAGCTAAATACAAGGTTTGAGCAGGCTGTTTAGCACAAGTAGTTAACACATATTTAAGGTGAAGTGGCTTGTTAACACTCCTCCAGCCACAGGGAGGAAAGAAAGTGTGGGCGGGAAAGCAGGTGGAGGGATTGCTGTAACTCACTAATAACCCCTTCAGCTGCTTTCCCCCTTCTTGTGACTGTGTGAGAAGAGTCAAGTTAGCTAATGCAATGAGGAGCGGTGGAACCAGGATAAAGTCATGTTCAACATCAAGGCCGGTAGCCACGCTCGAACCCCACAAGCCGGGTTTAACCATGCCTAGCTGAAACACAGCGGACCATGGCTTGCTGCAAAGTGGAGGTCAGCATCATATTAGTTAGCTCGACTCTCCACGGTCGTGTTCCAGCATAATGCCATTTTGTAGTGAAGATGAGGGCAAAGGGACCGAGCGTTATTTTGCACCAGATTCAAGCTGCAACATTCAGATTTGATTTTTCTATCGCCTGGTCTAGATCCAAATTCCGCAAATTGGGGCCTACCTCATCTAGTGGTATCAGCTCTGGCCGTTCAGAAACTCAGACCTCAGGGAGTAAAATAGCCATTGAGCTCCCCATTCATTTTTGGCGGTAGACTTTGGGCCAGATCCTAAGCCGAATAGAGGGGAATAATCACTTCCCGTGAGTGTAAATCAGAATCACTTCATTGAAGTCTGTAGAGTTATGCCAATTTACACCTTCTGAGAATCTGGCCCTTTTTAAAAGAATCACATAATAATTCATTGCACCAGGAAAACATATTATTTTCTTATTTACAGAAACCTCTGACTGCCACTACCTAGTACAACGGGTTGTTAGACACTAAGGCATTTGCTTCATTGGAAGTTAGGAGCCAAAATATCTTTGTGAAGCTGGGCCTAAGATCCTCAGGGCAAGGTTTGTCTTTTTGTTCTGTGTTTGTACAGCACCTGGCACAATGGTGTCCTGGTCCATGACTGGGGTCCCTAGGCACTATGTAATACTACTAATAGCGATTGGTCCTTACCTGATCCGTACAATGCCCAAGCTGATTAGATCCAAGAAGAGTAGATGTCAGGGGCTAGGGAAAGTGTATATAATCTGTGCAATGTATGACATGGTTTCGAATTGTGGTATCACCCAGTACCTAACCCCCCTGTGTCTGGGCCAGGACAGTGTGGGCATAGAGCTATTACATGCCTGATGTAAGTACTGGGGTCATTTAAATTGATGAAAATGGGAGGATATTAGTCAGTTACACAAAACCATTTGCTTCACTAAGGGTGCTCTCTTGGTGTCTGTCCGTGCTAGGGTTGGTGAATGTAAACACTTTAAAACCCCTGCCGAAGCTACAACTATCCTGTCTGACACAGAGCTGTAAGATTCTCAGAATTATGTGCTG
This sequence comes from Emydura macquarii macquarii, assembly GCF_026122565.2. NCBI lineage: Eukaryota > Metazoa > Chordata > Testudines > Chelidae > Emydura > Emydura macquarii. Next base: position 3,475,455 of record NW_027133607.1, on the reverse strand, counting down.
TGAACTGAGGAAATCCTGTAAAACATGGTCTCCAATGCGATTGTTTTGAAACCTGAGATAGCAAGAGGGTAGCCCAGACGGCTGGTCTGAACGGAGGCGTGAGATGTCGGTAGGAAGAAGACGCCGTGTCAGATGCGAGTGCAGTCTGCTGTGTCAAAAAAAGCACCATACAGAGAGTTGTCATGTAGCACCCTTCGCCCCCGCACTCTAGTAACGATTTACAAAGAAGGTTGATTTTGAAACTGCTCATTATGGGAAACAAGGAGAAAAAGCTTATTATCTTCAGAAAACATGGGAAGCCCTTTGTAATGAGAGATAAGTACAGAAGCTTTGGAAGAAAACTAACATGGGACCTGAACTGGTAAATATATCCTAGGACAGGATCACTGAAAACACAATGCTCTAATCTATCACAATGTCACGCCTTTATTTTGCATACACACCTCCCACGTCCACTGCTGTTGTTTAAGATCAGATCTGGGCAACCCTAAACTTTTGACCCAATCCTACTGCTACGTATTATTCTTTTTACTGTTGCAACTCAGACAAAATTCTTGCTGGGTGTGCGAGTGAGAATGCAGAATCGGGTCCACTGTGTAAGTTCAGTGTAGGTTGGATGAGCAGACATACAATCCATTGCATGGAACATGAAGTTACTGCATATAGGCAAGTGGGGGATGTCATTCCTCAGTTTACACCTGCACTTTGGAGGTGTAAACATTTCCAAACCATGGTTATAGGACCCAATCCTGCTCCAATGGAAGTAAATGGGAAAAAACTTATTGGGCCCCAAATGAACAATTGGTTTTCTCACTCACTGCTTTCTTCTCCACACAGGTGTGTAAACAATGCCAGGTCCACTTGGGTGCTCTGCCTTTTGGAAAAACCAAGCAGAAGACTAGCTATGGATTTAGGAATCTACCTTTAGGCTTCTATCCTTTGACAATCTTGAACCTTTTGCCCATGAAGGTGATCTTACGTCCCCAAACACTTCACACACTTTGCCAGGGGAATTGATAAACACTGGCCATAATGCTCCTGTGCTGTTTCCAGAGGAGATCTCAAAATTTTTTTATCAAAAGTGGGTATCATTAGCCCCATTTTCCAGATGGGGAAACTGAGGCACATAAAATTACTTTCAAAGATAGGTGCTTTGCTGCGGGGGCCGCTTGAGACAAACGATTTCTCTCTCTCTCTTTGGGTTTTTTTAAAGAGCTTCCTTGGTTTATCGATGAGGCCGTTCGGCCCCAGCCGGGCTCTAGGTGACAAAACCGAGCAAGGCACAGGGGCATGGCCGGAGTTGGGAGGGTCTTTCGCCTCCCTGTGCACCAGCCTGGTACAGACACCCTGCCGCACCACCCGCTCCCTTGCCCCCCACAATGACCTTCCCTGTCCAGCTTGCCCAGCCTGGCCCTCCCCCTTCGCCAGCCCCCCTGCTCCAGAGTGACTCCCCTTCCTCAGCCTGGCTCTCCCTCCCCTCCCCAGATGACCCCCCACCCTTCCCCCCTCCCAGCTCCAGAATGACCCAGCCTGCCCCTCCCCCCCCAGCCCCCTGCCCTGCTCCAGAACAGCCCCTCCCTCCTCCTCCTCTCCCCCACCCCCGGCGGGTTAACCCCTCCCCCCCCGCCCAGCTGCAGCCCGGCCGGGCCAGGGAGGGAGAGCGGCACGCCCGCCCACTGAGCCGCCCCGGCGCCGAGCCCTCCCCGGCGAAGCTACATCAGGCCCCGGGCAGGGGGCGCCGCAGCCCCGCAGGATTCCAGCCGCAGCAGTAGCGGCGCCCGGGGCTGCGATCGCCCCAGCCCCGCCAGCTGCCCGCCGGCTTCGATCGCTTCCCTTCGCCCGGCCGGAGCCGGCGCGCCTCTGCCGCCCGCCGCCGCGATGACCCAGCCGCTTCTCGGGGCCAACCTGAGCCAGGTGGAGATGCAGCCCCGCGGCTGCGACAGCGGGGCGCTGCTGGGCAGGCTGGGGGTGCTGGTCCAAGCCCTGCTGGCCGCGGTGGCCTTCAGCACCCTGATGTGTGAGTACCGCGAACCGGGGGTGCCAGCTGGGGGGGGGGGACAGGGGAGGCGCCTTCCACACCTGCCTGTCGTTTTACGTCGTGGTAAAACCTGCTCCCAAGTGGTGTCTGTGCGGAGCAGCCACGCCCTTGATCCCAGAGTCGCTCTGGCTAGCGGGGCTGGGCTGGGCCCCAGCAGCTGGGTGTCTGTGTCATTCCTGCAGACACCCCCACGTCTGTCTTTAAGCATTTGCTTTTACCCACTACCATTTGTAGGCTTGCAGGAAAGTCGTGGGAGGGCATCAGACGCGTGTGTTAAGAGGCAGCCGTGGTGGAGAGTCGGAAAGTTAAAAGCTCCCTGACTGTAAAAAGGCCAGTTGTCACCTGTCCAAATATACAAAGTAAATATCCTTATATCAAGCGGCAGGAAGTTCCAAGCAGCATTTTTCTTACTTTCTGCCTCTCTGTGAATTTTGATGATCAGCCAGGGGCGGAATATTTTTTGTTGGTTTGTGTATGTGTCCAGTGAAATCAACACGTACTGCAAAAGATCAAAACCTTCCAAGCTTGCTTTCAATGAAGTGTCTTAAAACTTTAGCAAAGGTCGTGAATTAACATGTCTTTGTTGTATGAGCTATGCCCCCCACGTTCTCCCCATGTTTTTGATGCTGGGAGAGTGTATTGTGTCCAACTCTTTTTGATGTTGGGAGAGTGTATTGTGTCCAACTATTGTGTTCTCATGTGTTGGTAGAAGTAAAAGATTAAAGTGGAAGTGGATGATTTTAAAAAGTAGATTGAAAAAGTAAAAGATTTTTAAAAAACTACTTTAAATATCTGGTCTGATGACCTTTTATTTTTTGGGAAGGTTTCTGTGGTGTTAGGTTGTTGAGATGCCATGCTGTACTTAGCTGAGACCAGCCATCCTTTTGAAAGGGAGACTGTAGACTTTGTGTTAGTGCATATTTAGATTTCCTTCCGTGGGTTGTGGCTTGCAAATGTCTTAGATCACTAGCACAATGGGAACAAAGGTAAAAATCCAATCCTGTTTTCACCGAACGCCTCTTGTGTTTCCGGCTGGACAATGAGAATCACTTTCACATTTGTGTATGTTCTTCAGTCAAAGCGCCTCCTGAGCGTCAGTGCTGTGATTTCTGGGGTTGCCAACATTCAAAGAGAAAAAGCGTCTTTAAAAGATGTTTCCATTTAACTTTTTGCAGCAATGTATTTCTGTTGTTTCTATGTATTGTAAAAGATGGGGCAGGGGTTAATAAAATTTAAATGAAGGTAAAATCCTAACACACACACTTTCAAAGATCAGTAATTGATTATATTATACAATGTGGTTTCTAGTGAGCTGAAAACATATCATAATTAACGGAAATGATTAGATTGCTACTATTCGGAATAGCTGTTATTGTAGACAAGATCCTGTTAACACGCTTAAAACTTGAGTGTTCAAAGAAGTGGACAGTCTAGAGTAGATCTTGGAATGTCACAGGGTGATGGTGGTGTAAATTTGTCACTTCTGCATCTGTCTTCTAATGGTCTTGGGTTGGGTTTAGCAGTGCTGTTGGGAATGCTGATAAGCTGTGCGCCTTCCAAATAAAAATAACTTTAACACATGTTAATGGCAAGTGCAAAAAGCCTGTGGAAGTCTGGGTTTTGGCTGTCTTCATCAGGATGTTTTAGAGACCAGAGGCCTTTCTGCGCTGCTCTAATCACTTACCTCTGATATGGTAGTGTCTTGCACCCACTTTCCACAGGGGTAAATCATTACATAATGCATGATAATGGAGAGTAGATCCAGTAGAATGTGTACTTGGAGCTGTCTCCAGAAATCGGACGTTTAAAGTCACAGGAGTCCCTGTGAAGCCGTAGTATAAACACAGATCTCTTTGAGTTAAAGACAAAACCCAAACAAAAACCCCAACTCCCTCCCTGCTTAAGGGGGTGCATGTGACACAAGCTAATAGCCACAGCTTAGACTTGAGTTATTAACTCTACACAATAGGTTTGACTTGTGAGCCTGAACATGGAATTTCCTATCTTGCTTGCACCATTTTTTCCTCCATATTGAATAAAAAAAAAAACCCTCCACACACAAACTCAAAATAAGCTTTGCTGGGGAGGCTAGAATAGTTCCTGGGTAAATACATATTAAATCTATAGCATAGTGAGTTAAGATACCTGAGACTTGTTCTCAAGGTTGTTCTCAGATCCTAATTTGATTGTAATTAAATACAAAGCCATGGATATAATCTATTAAGATTGGCTGTGCTACAATGAACAATTACTCCAGTTCTTTATAAAACTCTAATGATGAGGAAAAGGTAATTCATTGTTGGTTTATATTAGTGAGAGGATAAAACATCTAACATAACCAAATGGACTGGTAGTAAATACAATGTTGCTTAATTGTAATTGTATGTTTTCCATGTATTGCTCTAATACCAAAGATGCAAAGTCACTGGGGATTTAAAGTACCGGAATAGAGTTTATCAGATAATAGTCAGTTCATAGGAAGAGAGGTGGAAATTATTGCTAACAATGGAGGAACAAAAGCTGAGCATTAGTGGAGGGTGGAGAGAGAATTCAGTGGATAGTGTATGCTATTTAACTTGAAGAAGTGAGCTAGTTTTAATTTGTCACATGACTAATGTAAATACTACTGTGCTGTTGTAAGGAGCTAATGAATAAGAGTGAGGCTGGGGGCCTGGCCTGGATAAGGGGATTGGAGCAGGAGTCAGGGGGCCTAGACCAATAACTTGCTGATCTTGAGTAAGGGCACTGCTGCGTCTCTGGTGAAGATGATCTATGCTGATGGGAGAGAACTTTGCTGTCGGCATAATAGAACCACCTCTGTGGGCAGCAGAAGCTAGGTCGGTGGGAGAAGCTCTTCCACTGACATAGAGCTGTCCACACCACTGCTTGGGTCAGTGTAACTTACGTGACTCGGGGGTGGCTTATTCACACACATGAGTGACATAAGTTCTGCCGACATAAGCTATAGTGTAGAGATCGCCTTAGTCACTGCACCAATCTGTTCTTAAGGTTCCCTTCTGTCTTGGCTCAATGAATGGTTATAAAGCACTACTTCTTTAGATAGAAGTGAAGTATTATTAACCAAATTTACTACGTCCTCATGAGGTAGGTATGCATTGCCGTCAGTGACTTATGGTGGGTAAACGGAGGGACAGAACAGTCAAATGGCTTGCCCAAAGTTGTACAACCAGCCAGAAATAGAGCCGAGGACTCTTAAGTCTGTTGTTGCTGGGGCAGTTGTAGAGGGGGGGAAGCTAAGACTTCAAAAGATCTTGGATAAGCATCTAAACTTTGTTAGTCTTTAAAGTGCTACAGGACTCTCCTTGTTTTTGCTGTATACAGACTAACACGGCTACCCCTCTGAGGCTTATTTGTATCTCTGAACCTTTTAGAGAGAATAGTTTCAAAGCCAGGACACAGTGGTTGCAACTGTAAGGGGAAGCTTCCAGATAAAAATGACTTTAATAAAACCTCTGAAATTTCTTACCTGGGTTACTAAACTAATTGGATTATTCAAAATGGAAAAGCTGTCTTTTTACTATCTGTATTTTTCTGATCTTGGACAAAGAAAATAGACTAACAAAATTCACTGTGTTAGTCTGTTTTTGCCCAGTTCAGCTGGGGCTGACACATGGTGCAGTATCTGGTTTGAAAACTGTGCAGGGAGTTGCTCATCTGGGTTTAAATCTGTTGCCATTAGGGCTTTAATTGAAACACTTTAGTGGTTGTGTTTTATAAACACCTTTCACAAATCCTGCACTTTAGACCAACTGTTTGCATCGCTCTGGCCCCCTGGCATCTAAGAACAACTAGCGTGAAATTTCTATGAACTTGCCAATTTGCTAATGGCAACAGCATGGAAAGGATTCCCAGTGATGAGGGGCAAGTCACTTTGCATAAATAGAGAAGCATATGGATAAACTAGAAGCAGTGAAACACTGTATGTCTACTCTGATCGAGGAAGAAGCTGAACTCTTCATTTCGGGGATTGTTTCCCCACAATCTGTTGCTGCAACAGGGCATTTAGCTGCATTGCCAGGAAGGTAGATTCAAGTAAAGAACAAGGACAATATATTGGGCACCGGCAGCTCAGACTAACCTGGCCATGGAAGGGACCAGAAACTAATGATGAAGATGCAGCATAGCGGCAACTAAAATATATTCTGAAAGCTTGTTCTGAGGATAGCATCCAGCAGCAGTGTTGACACTCCCAGAGCAGTCGTGTTCAAGGTGCCTTTGAAAAGAAGTTTTCATAACAGAAGTGGCTTTGGATAAAGTAGAGCAAGATGAGCAGGACTCCAGAGGGGAGGAGTCTGTTCTACTCAGGTTCGTACCACACCCATCACCCTGGCATCTAAAGTTATAGAACAAGCTGAAACAGCACCACCATCTCTCAGAGGCAGCTTCTGCTGCAGCAGGCCAAAGAAACACGGCCTCTATAAAAACCATCAGCTGTTGGTCCTGGTGGTTAGGATAAGCAGGATCCATCTCTTATAGGACCAGGAGATAGAGCTCCAGGTTGTGTTGAGCTGGGAAATTAATTTCCCAGGCCAAGGCCATTTCCACCCACCATCGCAGAGGGGACTGGCAATTTGTCCCACGATGCCCTCAGAAAGCAAACACGAAAGAGCAGCACAGTGAGTTGTGGTGTTGGGAAGCATGGATTCTGCACCTAGAAATCTTTGTGTGTCACGACGGGACACATTCCAGTGATGTCCTGTAACCCAGGCTAACTTGGGAAATATTTGTTCAAACCCTGCAGTTATTGCTAGGATGAGGTTCCCAAACTGTGCATGTGCTATTGATGGCACACATATACCCATCTAATGCCTGCCATTGGGAGGAGCGAGCAGATTTACAGGAAAGGCTATTACTGCATTGTTACGCAGACCCGTGTGAACCAATGTGGCAGATTCATGAACACCTACGTGGGATGCAGTGGCAGAGTGCATAATGCCAGTGTGTTCCAGTCAGGCCTGTTTCCGTTGGCAAGATGGCGTATTGTTCGCTTCTAATGACAATCAATGGAGTAACTGTGTCCACTGTTATCTTCAGCCAGCCTGCCTTATGTGCTGCTGCCCTGGGTGAAGAAAGCTTAGCTTGATTTCTACCAGCTTATCAGGAGGCAGTACAACTACCCATGGAGCAGGTTCAAGATGGGAGTGCAACGTGCTTCTGACTGACAGCTAAAGGCAAGATGGCACTGCTTTATGGACTCCCTTGGACAGTAGCATGTATAACACCATAAACATGACTGGGCCATGCCGAGAGCTGCACGGCACATGTGCACTTAAGAGGACTGTCCTGGGGAAATGGATCGAAGATGCAGAGTGCTTGGGGTCTGCTTACAAAAACCATCCACTTCCCCTCTTAATGCTAGTGCATGGTCCATTACAGCGAAAGTGGTCTAGAGGCCTGGTGGGCCCACATTCTTGAGCTGCGTGGGGAATACGTGGAGGGTGATGAATGGGAAAGACTGGGGCTGATGCCACACCTTGGGCTGGTGTGTGTGAAATGTGGCTGGCTTTTGTATGAAATACGGAGTGGACTTACCGTTTCTGTCTGTGTTGGTTATTCATTGTATCTGCAGACCTCAGTCTTTGACCAAATAAACTGGATGGAAGGTAAACGTTTGGTCAATTTTCCAGCAGTAGTATGCTGTGACGCTTTTGTAACTTTTTGAGGGGGTTTGGTCTGATTTTGTAAGCAATTAGTCTTTAAGTGAGGTGAAACTTGAGGGGCACGCAAAATAAATCAAACTCTTGAAAGAGGTACAGTAGTCCGGAAAGGTTGAGAGCTACTGGTCTACACTGCAATAAAAGATGGGCGACTGACCTGAGTCAGCTGACCCAGGCCAGCCGCGGCGATGCTGCAGATCTTTTATCACAGTGTAGATGTATCCTGCTTGTACTGTCCATGGAGACTGAGCTAGACATTAAGGTTTGACGTGAGATGCTTTGAATTACTACACTTGCGTCTTTCACTCTTCAAATCCTTCTGGTGTGTCTTGATTGGGCTTTTAATGTCTGTTACTTTGTCAAACATCACATGCTGAGCACAGCAACTGGATCAACCTACTACAAGAAGAAAAGTTGTTCAAGTCCACAATTTCCATTCTGTTGATGGAGCTGTTGCAACAAAGGGACTTTTGTAAAGGTTTGAGATAGAAACTTTCTCTTCCTCTTGTGAAGTACATCTGAAAACGGATCTTTCGTTCATACAATAAAACACTGCAGTGTACAGAGCATATCATATAAGTTTCATGCACAAAAGTCAGGGAAGGATGTGGTTAGCTAGGTCCAATTTAAAACAACCGATTGCTTTGAGTCAAGATTTTGATTTTTAATTTTGTGATGACATCTTTTGAAGGCTGGCTTAATTCTATATTGTAAACTTAGATGCAAAACAAGCCGATGCCTCAATTCTAGCGTGACGTTTCTGGCTTGTGATGAGCATAAATCTGATGGTTCTCCAGATCTAACTTGAACCAAAACTACATAAATCTCCTAGTGTCTTTAATACAAGTATTGCAAAGCATCATATGTCAACTATCATCACGTGATAATGGTAAAAGAATGACATCGTTGCTTTCTTCTAGCTGAACAAGGAACTTCATTAGAACAATAAAAACAATATTATCCTTAAAGCTACTCTTACTCTCTTCTGAACTGTGAAGCGTCTGCTTAGCCCTTTCTCCAAACGCCTCCTGTGGGGCTTCCTGCCTTAGACTGTGAAGAAACATTACACATCACAGCTTATCCCTGCATTTGTTCCTGACTGGCAAGTTTAACCAGAATTTAAAATTAAACAAATTTGAAGACCCAGGTCAATTACTGACTCCTCCCCTCCTCCAGTTCTGTTCATCTTTTGGGTTTGAGGAGGGTTGTGTCCAGTTGACTGACTCCAATTTAGCAAATACTTAAGATGTAAGCCCCTGTTCACTTCAAACCGTTTCTAAAGCCTCAGTGGCTGGACTGCAGAATAAAATGTTTTGAGGGGTTGGGGGTAGAGACAGTCCAGGAAAGGATTTTTCTTATGCAGTGGTCCAAAGAATGATGGATGGAGAAACACTGAATAACAAGCTGCTCCATTTGCACAGCTGTCATATGGAACATCTGGAGGTGTTGCCTGGCTTTACAGTTGTCCAGCTGAAGGGGGCAGAAGGGGGGTCTAGCAGTTTTCACGCAGGGCAGCATAGCTGAGGTGTAATTCTCAGCTCGAGTAGACGTACACATGCTAGTTTCACGTCGGCTAGCGAGCCATAAATAGCAGTGTGACCGCAGTGGCTGGTGCTAGCTGCCAAAGTACAACGCCATCTACTATCTTAGGTGCGCACTTGGGCAGCTCGCCTCATACTCCTGCCTCCGTAGCCTGCTCTTTTTAGCGAGCTGACTCGAGCCGAGCTAATGCATCTATAGCTGCCAAACTGGAATTACACCTCCCCAGCTGAAGTGTAGAACAGTGTTGCCAAACCCTGTAACATTATGTGACACTTAGTGTGAGGTCTTGAAGCCCCAGCTTCTGGAGTCCTATGATTATAGAAAAATCTCAGCTTTCATTTAAAAAAAAAAAAAAAATTTTCTAGCCCTCATGGTTGCAGAGGAAAGTTTAAAAATGTGATCAGAGGGTACCCTAAAGTCACAAAACCAAAAGGCAAATAAAACCCCAAATCTTTTAAATCTCATGGTTTGGGTTTTTTGGGTGAGAGGGCGGGTTGTTTGTTTTTTTGGTGCCAGACTTGTGATTTTTGTACTTCTGATGTTTGTAGTACTGAGTTGCTGGACTGGGACTTGGACTTAGGTTTAGTTCTGGGGTCTGCTAGCCTTTCTTTGTGACTGGGCAACTCACATAACCTACCTGTGCCTCAGGTCCTTGTCTGTCAACTGCAGATAATGCTTTGCTACCTCACAGAGGTCTTTTGGTGATAAAGTCCATTCATGATTGTGGGGTGGCCCCATAAATACCAAAATGGGCCTAGATCGTGGTGGTCCAGAAGCTCACAGCCCTGGACCTGTCTCTGAAGCATGGCTTAAAACTGAGACCAGGTCAAAAATTCCATATCTGGGAAAAAACCTCATCTGGGAGTTATAACTTGGTTTGTTCATACCCTTGCATGTATTAGACTAAAAGACTGAGACTTGGTGGAAAAACAAAGGGACTGGTGGTTGAACAGAGCTTTGTTGTATGAACCCCTTAGAATTCAAGAGCTGGAGTAATATTTTCAGAAATATAGAGAAGAAAATAAAAATGGGATTAATAAAAGTGTTCTCTGGGATCCTAGAAAGGTGGTAATGGGGATGGAGGGGGAATCCTTATAAAATAAAACAGCATACCTCAAAAAGATGAGAGCTCTTGAAGAAGAAAGTTTGGTTAAAGAACTGTTTTGGAAGGTAGACCTAAATCTATAAGAGGAATTTGAAGTTGTAATTAAGAATTTAAAATCCAATAAAGCTCCAGATCCCAACAGGTTTGCTGGCTAGTATTACAGAGCTCTAAAGCAAGTGTTGGTTCCCTGTTTTAACTGAATTGCTTAATGGTATATTGCAGGGGAACAAGATTCTAGATTCATGGAAGAGGCAAAAATTGTGGTCATTGCCAAAGAAGGAAAGAATCTTCCCAATTGTGCACCATACAGACCTATTTCTTTAAAGTGCATGCTGAAATTTATGCTGAGGTGCTAGCAAATGGATTGAATGTCATTTTGCCCAAATGTGTTTCACCCTGACCAATCTGGGTTCGTTGCTGGCGAGCATCTATTTGATAATAGCAGAAGAACTCTGAATTTCATCTATAACGTTAATTCTAGCCATTTTTTTCTTGTCCGCTGTTTTCTTTGCACACCGTGGGCTAACCTACCCTTAAAACTTACAGCAGCACAGCTATATCGAGAGCGCTTGTGTAGCCGTGTTATGTTGATGGGAGAGAGCTCGCCTGCCAACAATAAAACCACCTAAACCAGCAGCGCTAGCTATGGCGGCAGGAGAGTGTCTCTCGCCTACATAGCACTGTCCACAGGAGTGTTTATGCTGACAAAACTTATGCCGCTCGGCGGGGGTAGGTTTTTTTCATACAAGAGTTTTGCCGGCATAAGTACTAGTGTAGACAAGGCCTGAGAAAATCATCAACCATCTGGAGTGGGAGCACCTCAGAAGATTTTGATAAGGTTTGGTTTTGGAAATTAAGTCAATGGGGCATGTTGGCCCTTTCTACTCACCTTTGAGTGTCTGCTTTGGTTAATGGCACTCAATCACCTCCTTTTAATGGTTTAAGGCTATGAGATAGGGTTGTCTGTCATTCCCTCCCGCTCCCCCATTTCTTTTGGCAGTTCATTTGCAGTAAATGTGAGAAACAGCCACTTGGTAAAGAACATCAAGATGCCTTCTGGATTAGAACACAGAATAGCTTTGTATGCTGACGATGTCTCATTATAGTTGTAGGATCCAGAAGCCTTTTTCAAAGTTATAGAACAAATGACTTTGGAATTTGGACAGGTATCAGTCTTCAAAATAAACTACAATTAAGCTGAAATTTGAGCAATTAACATTCCTGAAAGAGTCCAAGCAAACTGTCAGCTACATACATTTAAATGGGTAAAGGAATCTTTAAAATATTTGGGAATAAATATTGTGGAGAAAGATAAAAATCTTAGGGAAAATTACCCTCCAATGTAGAATAACATAGTAAAAGAGTTGGAGGAATGGAACAAATATGAAATTTCTTAGCTAGGGAGGGTAGCCTCAGTAAAGACAAATATTCTCCCAACAATGTTTTTGTTTCTGTGCATGCCTGTTGGTATTTAAAAACATGACAGAATGAGCTGTTAAAATTCATATGGAAACATAAAAGACAAGGTGAGTTCATAGAATCACAGAAGATTAGGGTTGGAAGGGACCTCAGGAGATCATCTAGTCCAACCCCCTGCTCAAAGCAAGACCAGCCAGGGCTTTGTCAAGATGGGCTTTAAAAACCTCCAAGGAGAGAGATTCCACCACCTTCCTAGGTAACCCCTTAGAGTGCTTCACCACCCTCCCAGTGAAAAAGTTTGTCCTAATATCCAACCTAGACCTTAAAAGCCTGCAAAGTGGGGTGGACTAGCTTTCCCTAATTTGGCTGCTTCTTCTTATGCCTCCCCATTAAAAGTTGTGATCCGTTGAGTTACACTGGGTAAAACGCCAAGACTGGAGCCCAAATATAACTATTAATTGTAATTGTTGAGTTAAAAATAAATTAGTTTACCAAAAATAAAATTAAAAAATCACCCTTTCATTCATGGCTTAGTAGTTTGGGACAATTTTTTTTAAATGTCTGTTGCCAAGGCCCTCCCCGTAAGCTACTTTAATTAATAATCAGGAATTTATCCCTAGGAAATGTAAGAGCTAAGATTGCTGAGTTAGGACAACTGTTTCAAGTGTCAGCTTGAGATCCTACCAAGAGATATGTAGTAATGTAAACAATAAAGATCACGTATTTTCAGAATTGACAACTTAAATATTTTATTTTGAAATTTGGCTAGAGGTCAGCTCTATCTAGACCTTTAAAAGCATCTGAGGAGTTGACCCAGGAGCAAGCTAGAATGAAAGGTTTAGTTTCGAAGATATGTACTCTTTGATTGAAAAAGATGTTAAAACAACCCAGATGAAAAGATGGGGAAAGAGATTTGCACAAAGAAATTGATCTGGATGAGTGGATCTCTATACGGAAAATGAAATATATATCTTCAATTTGTGTAGTTCATAAAGACATCTTTTATAAATGGCATTTGACTCCATCGTATTTTTGCTAGTAGGAAGCATTCTGTTGGAGGAGTTGTGGGAAAAGGGAAACATATTTGCACATGTGGTGGTTGTGTCCAGAATTAAGCAGTCTGGGGAGGAAATTATTAAAGAGATTCATCTTATGGCAGAGTGCTGGCTTTCTAGCAGGTCAAGGGATCTCTTACTTAATACTCCAGTAAAGGATTTTTATGTTTTAAATAGAATGACATGTTAATTTCTTTTTTTGTTAGCAGCTAGATTTTGTATTGCATATTATTGGAAAAATGTGACTCCTCCTATGGGAATGCTGTATAGTAAAATATGGACTGTGCTTGTCCTGGAAAAGCTTTCACATCAAGTACGTATGTAAGAGAAGAGCCAAAAAACACAGATGCCGCAGATTCTTGTGGACCTACAGGTTCAACGATCACATGCTTGCCTCCCTTTGCAGTCCATTACAGCACATCCTCAGGGGCCCTCCCAACATTCAAGGGAGCAGGGCATAAATTCAGCCAGAGCCATCTAGAGAGGGGTGTCGGAAAATATTTTCAAACCCACGGGAGCCCTGGGACACCTCCCATGGGGCAGAAGCTGGGAGCCCCAAATGGGGGGAGAGGAGGAGAGGGCTCTGGGAAACAATCTCTGAGCATTTAAGCTCTGCCACATGGCATCAGGGATCGCATCCGTACCCAACCATTCCACCCTAGGGGACGTTAAGGACAACCACAGCTTCACACACCCTGATCTGTGAAAGCCACGGTTACAGTATGTACTGGTAAAGTGGGCATGAATGTTCTTCCCCCTTGTTAAATTCTCTTCCATTAGTTTATTATGTTTTTAATGTGTTTGCTTTTAAATTGCAGAGATTTTTCTTTACACTGGTTTTATTACTGAATAATGTTCTATTATTTGGAAAATAATTCATCTTGATTAGTTCACACTATACGCTGCAGAGTGCCTCGCTGTTCCGAAAGCTCCCGCTTACTTCTTACTGCGCCATGTGACCCAACCCACAGGATCGGAGACAAACGCAGTGTAATAATTATAAATGTGCAGCAAGCGCCGTAAAATGAATAGGTGCCTTGACAGTGTTTATAGTCATAGATGTACACCAAGCACCACACAGTTTCTAATGGGCCCCAGAACTGCAGGGCCCCATAGGGCACAGTGACCCACGGTGCATTTACCGTGGCTCCTTTTAAAAGTGCTCTTTCAAAGCCTTCCAGAACTATATAGCGCCGTGCTGAGCTCTTCGAATAGCCTTTGTGTCTGGCTGTTCATACTTAGCTCCATCTCCACCATGGCAGCAACTTTTCCCCTTTTGTTGCTGTGATGCTGCATGATGAAAGATGACCATTGACAGTATTTACCACGGTTACCCAATTACCATCAATCTTGTACAAAGTGTAGCATGCAGTGTCAATGGAAAAGTTGCAATCTATCATGTATGATTATCCTGGTTCAATCTTAAGTTAGGAATATTGCCTATGTACTTGTATCTTAGGTCATGACAGTGGCACAGCTGTACTGATGCAGCTGCGCCACTGTAATATGGCTCATGTAGCTACTCTGTGCTGATGGGAGAAGCTCTCCCGCGAACATAGCGCTGTGCATGCTACCACTTATGCCAATGAAATTGTCGATCAGAGGTGTGTGTTTTTTTCACAACCCCGGGCAACATAAGTGGTAGTGTAGACAGGGCTTTAAATCTGTGTTGTATTCCTGGATGACACCTACATCAGGGCTAGACAGCTATGTGTTGATGGCCCATCAAGGAGACACAGCTTTCACAATGGGCCGTTGTGGGTCTTTCTGCAGATGCCTCAGATAACAAGGTGCCAGTGCCCACCCCCTGTGATTCAGCAAATCATGTAAGGCCTTGTGATAAGCTCCTGTGACCCTGGACTCCATCTTGGGCCACTAATTTTCCACAAACAGGGGCTGTGGGCTTTGTTTGGGCCAGTGAATTTCTGTGCACATGGCAAAGGCTATAAAAGACCCCCTGCAATCTCCATTTTCCCTCTTTCCTTCCCTAATTCTCTGTACTGTGGATTTGCAACTAAAAGGAGCATCTTGAGCTATGGACTGAGGATCTTCCAATCCTTTGGAAGTTACCAGAGAGACTTTACAAGCCAGCAGTCTATTCCATGACTGCTACAAACCTGATATACGGACTTTGCGATCATCTGTATGTATAGGATCTATTAACCATTTATTACTCTCTTCGTTTCTTTTATTAATAAATCTGTAGTTAGTTTAGCTGACAGCGTGATATTTGGGTAGAAGCTGAGCTTCATGCTGACCTGGGGATATGTGTCTGATCCTTTGGGATTAGAAAGAACCTCACATATGGTGAAATGGGTTTTCAGTAACCTCTCACTAGGTTAGATTAGGTTACCTGGATGGGAGCCAAGAGCTGGAATGCCTAAAAGAGACTGTTTGGTTTCTGGTTAACCAATACGGTACTGCCGAAGCCCTTTTGCTACTGATTTGGTGAATCTACTTACAGAGTAAACCACCAGTTCTGGGGGATTGGCTGTCCTATTTCTTTCCATCTTCCCTGAGTGTGGCATCCCAGGACACTGAAGTGACAATGACATCCCAGGACAGTGAAGCGTCCCTGGTGATCCTCCATCAGTTGCATAACCATATAAAATAGCCCTTTTTGTTGATGTACTCTGGGACAAGGTTGCCTGGGGGCAAAAATAGGGATTTGCATGCCATCTATTGCTCCACCATAGTTCGGGAACCCCATGGCTGCAGAACCCTCCACTATGTTCTGCACGTTGCCCAAAGTCACAGTCCTGCATAGCAGGAGACTATTAATGGCCCTGAACACTTGCATGATAACAGCACCCACAGTGGATTTTCCATCTCCAAAATGATTTTTCCACTGACCAATAGCAATCCAGCATGGCACGTTTCCACAGTGCCATGCCACTCGCTTCTCTGCTATCAGCGCAGCTTTCATTTTGGTGTCCCCGCCCTGGAGGCTGGGATGAGCTCAGTGCACGGATCTGGGAATGTGGCCTTGCACATTCAAAAGTGCTGCAGACACTGCTCAGCCTGCATTATGATGTGATTTCACCAGTCAGTGCTCATTTCTCAGGCCCAGAAGCTGCACTCCATTTGAAGCAGCTCGGGGAATGCCACCAACAACCTTGAATTGGTTCTCGCTATGGCCCACAGCAGCCTGTCCTCCAAGAAATCGTCATGTTCTCCACTGATTCAGTTCTTGCAGTTCTGCAAATACCCCAGCTCTGTGTTTGCAACACTTACCTTAATAGTGCAGAGCTGTGCAGGCTCCAGGCTTCTAGGACAAGTGCAGAGTCCTACACTTAGGACGGAAGAATCCCATGCACTGCTACAGACTGGGCACTGACTGGCCAGACAGCAGTTCTGCAGAAAGAACCTGGGGGTTACAGTGGACAAGAAGCTGGATATGAGTCAGCAGTGTGCCCTTATAGCCAAGAAGGCTAATGGCATATTTGGGCTGCATTAGTAGGAGCATTGCCAGCAGATCGAGGGAAGTGATTATTCCTCTCTATTCGACACTGGTGAGGCCACATTTGGAGTATTGTGTTCAGTTTTGGGCCACTCACTACAAAAAGGATGTGGACAAGTTGGAGAGAATCCAATGGAAGGCAACAAAAATGATTAGGGGGCTGGAGCACAGGACTTATGAGGAGAGACTGAGGGAACTAGGCTTGTTTAGTCTGCAGAGGAGAAGAGTGAGGGGGGATTTGATAGCAGCCTTTAACTACCTGAAAGGGGGTTCCAGGGAGGATGGAGCTAGGCTGTTCTCAGTGGTGGCAGATGACAGAACAAGGAGCAATGGTCTCAAGTTGCAGTGGGGGAGGTCTAGGTTGGATATTAAGAAAAACTTTTCCCTAGGAGGGTGGTGAAGCACTGGAATGGGTTACCTAGGGAGGTGGTGGAATCTCCATCCTTAAAGGTTTTTAAGGCCCAGCTTGACAAAGCCCTGACTGGGATGATTTAGTTGGGGTCGGTCCTGCTTTGAGTAGGGGGTTGGCCTAGATGATCTCCTGAGGTCCATTCCAACCCTAATCTTCTATGATTCAGTCAGAGATGGAGGACAGCAAGAAGGGCTACATATGTTTGTGGGAATTTTTTTTAAAAGGCATGAAAGTTATGGGACATACATGACATTATGGGATGGAGACAGTTCCATGCTGAGATGTTGACCTCCTGCTGCCATTAACTCCTGCATGACTTTGTTTCTGCCCCATCATGCATAAGCAGAACTTCCCAAAAGATAGTGAGCTGGACAGGGGCGGGTTGCGCCCTGGGATACCTACCCATGGTTCACTGCACTGTGCAGTGACACAAGCATTCCTCGTGAGTACGTGTGGCACTGATTCAAGTAGCCAAGTGTGAGCACACAAGCGATCTGCTCACTGCTTCGGCTTTATGCTGACGTGACTTACGTCGACCAAGGTTTGTAGTGTAGACATGGCCTGAGTGGGGAACTGGTGCTGCTGTGGGGGCGAGAGGGACTTGTGGTGCAAATTCTCCTCCCTTCCCAGCTCAACTCTGGGGCAGTGCTGCTTGAAGAGGTGTTGAGCCTGGCTCCACAGCCCTTGAAGTACTGCTTTTCGTGCATTGGACCTGAAAGCGGTGGCGATGGAGGATCAGTTCCAGATCTGGGTAGGGGAGCAGAGGCAGCAACCATAGATGGAAGGGCAAGGGAGCGGGTTGCTACTTCCCTCCTCTGCCTGGTCTCTTGCTAAGTACTAGCCACCCACGGAGCTTGCTGCTTTTCAAACCAACAGGATGCAAGCCACCAAGTGCCCCTGTGAACCGCCGACTGAAATCCTGATCCAGTGCATAATGCAGGATTGCCCCTATGCCAAACCCTTGCAATGCTTCACCTGGGCTTTTTTTTAAACACCTGAATCTGATGCTTCCATAAGGTCCTCTTGCCAGCTATACCGCTGTCCTGCCGACCTCTCTGCTTCAGCTTAATGGAAGTAAATCTTTGGCTTGCAAAAGATGTTCCTTGAGTTGCTGCAAAGTCTCAAGCAGATACAGTCTAGCCAAACTAATGTTTGCTTCTGTCTCCTGCCTGGGGCTTGGTGACCTAGCGGAAGCATATCTAGCGGTAAGAGGGTAGTTTAGCCTCGCTGGCCAGATGAACCCCAATGGCCCAGTGGATCTCTGGCCTCTTCGTGAAAAGGTTAGCGAGGGTGTCGGGTGTAATGACAGTTCTGCTATGTGAATACCTTGAATGCGAACTGCCAAACTCACTTCACTTTATACAGACCATGGACAATCTGTCATACTGTAATGACTCTTCCCCGAGGAGATGGGCAGGACTTGAACTGATAAACCGGAAGGGGAAAAGACCCATATTCTGTGACTTACTTTTCCAACTTTGGCTGTTCACTAATTATTTTACCTGCATTATAATAAAAAACATGAGAATAGCCATATTGGATCAGACCAATGGTCCATGTAGCCCAGTATCCTGTCTTCTGATGCTGGCCAGTACCAGATGCTTCGGAGGAAGGAACATATAATAGAATACCTAGCTCTTGTACAGTGCTTTTCCTCCATAGATCTCACAATGTCCTACAAAAGAGTAACACTATCCCCATTTTATAGATGGGGGAACTGAGGCACAGAGGGGAAGTGGCTTGCCCAATGTCACCTCGCAGGTCAGGGGTAGAGCTACCCCTAGAACCCAGGTCTCTTGGGTCCAGTCCTGTGTTCTTGTCACTGGGCCACACTGCCTGCTTGAAAGAAGCTAGAGATACAGTTCTAAGTGTGCCAGACTTTGGCTCAGGGCTGGCCTACACCGCAAAGTTAGGTCAATTTCACTATGTCACTCAGGGCTGTTAAAAGTTTCATGCCCTGTGCGACATCGTTAAGGTGACTTAACCCCTGAAGTAGGCATGGCTAGGCTGATGGAAGAATTCTTCCGTCAACCTAGCTACTGCGTCTCAGAGAGGTGGATTTACTACAGTGATGGAAGAGCCCCTTCTGTCACAGTAGGCACCGTCTACAATACGGCGGCACAGCTGCAGCATTTCTAGTGTACATGTAGCCCCAGTTTCTTCTCTGCAGATAAACGTCCCCCCTACCCTTTGTTACAGTACTCTGTTCTGTATAACTGGAGTTAGCTTGATCTTAGAGGTATGTCCGGAACGTCTCCAGCTCAGAACCGTTGATCTTGAGAGCATATCACTCATTAATTGCTTCATACAGCTGTTCTCTCTCCCCTTCCATTGTTTCTCAGACCCAGCCAACTGGGAAGCCGTGTGTTTAGACTAATAATGGCACCCCAGGGTTTTGGCCTGTGTATCCTGCCTGTTGACTTGCTTCATCCTGTCTGGGGCCTGGATGGTGAATCCTGTGTCTAGAAAAAAACCCATTTCAGTGTAAATTGATATAGAAACATTTAAACATAAGCCTATAATATGCATAAAAAGGAAAATATCCTTTGTTTCCTCTCAGCTCAGTAGGGTTCCTGTTATTTTTCTTGGATGTTAGGGGAAGAATGTGCTCGCTTAGCCTACGATATTCCTGCCTTCTAACAGTAGTGATAACTTCCTAGCATTGGCATGTGAGTGTCAGAAGGTCAGGCTGGGAAACTGGCTAGTGACTTTCTTTTCAAACCAGATCAGATTTTTAAAATCTCAGACCTTGGCTATGCCCCAGTTTTGGCCACCACTGACCAGCTGATTTCAAGAAGTGGGGAGTTACAAAGGGATACCAATAGCAGAATAATTATCTGTTATAGCTATGCCAGTCAGCTTCCCCATGTAGACAAACTTTTAAGCTGGGTAAAAATGTAGTATTATCTAAACATGAATCATTCTCTAACCATTAATGTAGTTAGTGTATCCAGTTCTGTCTCTGGTAGCAAGAACTGGCTATTCTGCAATTTAAACGGTTGGCTCTTTTTTCACATGAAGATGGCTCGGTTTTTAGATTTGAGAGACGTTGAGCTGTTTATCATTCAGCTGGGAACCAACTCAATAACATAAAAGCAGAGTGTACATAATAAGTAATGTGGCTTTAGTAGTGTTGTCTTCTTTCTGTGGTTTATTTGACATTGTTTAATCTTGCTTTAGGTAAACATATACTTCCCTCTGTAGCTGTGCAGGAATGATGGCTACACACTGAACACACATTAACCATCCTAAATAAACAGCAATGCAGGCAAAGGTCGCTTGCAGCCTTCTGAAGGGGGAAAAGCAATCTCAGCTGGACTGCTACAGAATAGCGGAACTTCTCAAGAACTTGTGTGCTATTTTATGGTCACATACAAACAGCAACTTGCCTCTTGATCTCTGAGCACGCTTCAAACTCAGATGGTTTAAGCCTACAACACTCCCATTGGACAAGTTGTTTTAGTTTTTATCAGTGGGCAAAATAAGGCACAGAAGTCACGGTGACTTTCCCCAGTTGGAAGCAAGTAACCTACTGAAATACGCTTGTGTGCACTGCTGGATTTTCCGAATTGCAGAGGGATGATTTGTCTACTCTGCTTTTCAGGGAGTCGGTTGGGGAAAAGTAGATTAAGAGTCTCTTCCCCAGAGAGTTAGTGCTCTGTTCATACAGTGCTTGTCAACAACAGGGACTCTTGAAACTACTCGAACACAAGTAATTCTAGATACCAATTAAGTCTTAGTCTTATTTAGCTGAGGTTAGTCCTGCTTTGAGCAGGGGGTTGGACTAGATGACCTCCTGAGGTCCCTTCCAACTCTATGATTCTAAGTGTCTTGCTTGAGTTCCTTGTACCCCAAGAGTTGAGGCTGTCATGACCTGCACGGAGCTTTGAGGGAAGAGCACAGATTGCTGGAGGGAAGGGGTCAGACTGAGACACCAGGAAGCCAGCCTGCATGCACATGGCAGAGTGCTAGCTGCCACTGCAACATCTCTGTCAATAGTTACCTTAATGTAGTGCCTGTTTCCTTTTAGAAACATGGAGTCCTCATGTTAATCAACATATGGTGCATGAAACTGAGGCAAGAGCCAAGAATTTTGGGAAAGGAGGTGAATATGGCTTTTCAGGTTCTTTCTGTGGACAAAAATTAACAGACTAGTTGATCCACTTCATACCTCTGCTGAATGGGATCAGGACTGCTCAGTTAAGTCATAAGCCTTATATAGCATACAGTTCAAGAGGCAGGAACCTATAGAGTTTGTTTTTTGAAATGGCAAATGCTGATTTCTATCCCTTCGGTCACTGATGTTTCCAGTGACCATCAAGTGCAACATAGCAAGTCCCATGGGTCCTGTTGGGCCAATGTGGCTTGGTGGACTGAGTGCTGGAATGGGAGTCAAGGGAAACCTAGGTTCTACTGCCAGCAGAGCTGTGCCACTGACCTGCGTGTGACCTTGAGGTAGTCACCTCGCTTCTGAATTTACCCATTTGGTACAGGGAAGAATCCTTGGCCACCTTCTTTATAAAGCATTGTAGTATCTACAGATAATAAAAATCTTATTGTGTGATTAGGAGGCTTTGTCTTTTATTGATATTGTTCTTGTAACAATAGACTTCTATACTTTGAAATCTACCTGCAGAGGTTAATTTATAGGAAAGAACCAAACAGACTACTATCAGCCAGAACAAGCAACCTACTTTTATAGAACTAGCTCATTCTTTCTTCAATGTACAAATCAATGCCTTTTTAAGAAAAGTATTAAAGTGAAGTTATGCATCACCCATAGCAGAAATGTGAATCCAGAGACCCATTTCAGCTATAGGCCATTATTAAGAAAAATCACTTTAATAATTGGAAAGATTAGAAATGGCCTCTCTTCCTCCAACCCTGAATGGTGAATTACAGTATTTGTACAAGACAAATCATGTAGAGCCACTTCAGTGATGAAATGAGGTTTGAAAAGGATCAGTCTTTTCAAAATCTGTTTTATTACTGGCACTTGTCCTCCTGTCCTATTAAGCATCCATTTTAAAGCGAAGTGTTAAAGAGAAGGTGGTTTTCTCTTTAGAACTCTCTGAAACTTTATTCTTAATTGGAGTGGTTGAAAATTGATCTATAAAGCTGAAGCTTTTCACTAATTGCACATGGTGCTTTAAATTTGATGCATTTGTTTTGTAAAACTGAGATGGGAAAAACACAACTTAATCATAAGCATGCAAGATGTGTTTCAAAACTGGCCTGACTTAGGGTATGTCGGTGCTGCCGGATCGATTCTGCGGGATTGATTGAGCAGCAGTGAAGACCCACTCAATCAATTTGGAAGTCAGCGCCATTGATCTAGCACCACAAAAGAGTAACACTGCATCGACGGGAGGGCATTTCCTGTAAGCGCAGCATAGTGGGGATGCCGTGATAGGTAGAAGTTAGGAAGTTGATGGGAGATATGCAAGCTACTAACTTAATAAAGGAGTCTTCAAACTTGGCTTGACTTTTAAGTCTTTAAGATCTACAAACCAAGACAAGTTTGAAGAAAATGATTCAGTAGCTCTGAAAGTCCAAATGTTTCATGCTGGATGGCCCTGAATCTGAGATGTCCCAGCAGGCTAAGTTACTGTAATATCTTATGACTGTCATAATGGAAGAAAAATTCTAACTCACTAGCTTTCAGGATGCAAAACTCTGATGCCATTAGAAACAAGTGTAAGAGCTACTCTACACTACCAGTCAGCTTTTGTCGACAAAACAGTGGAGGTACACACACTGAAATACTCCTCCCACAATGTAACTCCCCTGCTATGCCAGCATAATAAAGCCACCTGAACGAGAGGTGTAGGGCTTACATAGGTTGATGTAGTGTCAGTGTAGATACTCTGTTCCTTACATCAGCTGTTGGCTGTCATTCTTGTCAATTTCAGGTCTCTGCTGGAGCCAGGAAATTGACAAGAAAGCCAGGCAGCTAGAGCCCAGCTGCCCCCTGCTCCTCTGGAGAGCTGAGCGGGCGGGTGGGAGAGGGCGAGAAGCCGGGGCAACTGGACCCTGCTCCCAGGGGCAAGAAGTCTCGGGCAGCTGCTCCCAGCAGGGAAGGGGGAAGGGAGAAGCCATGGGCAGCTTCCCCCCAGCTCCTGGTAGGAAACAAGAAGTATGGACAGAGGGCAGCCTGCCAGGAGCCTAGGACCCTGTGGGGCAGCCGAGCTACTGGCAGGGAGCTCCAGACAGGGCTCTCAGCTCCCCAGGCTGCCCCTCTTAGATTGGTGGAAGGGCTCCAGGTGAGGACGCAAGCAAGGCAGTGTGAACATCAGTCACCATTGTCATGAATGCAGTGGCTGTAAGTCGACCTAACATAGGTTGACTTATCTTAATAGTGTAGACAAGGCCTGGGCAGCCATCAAGATGTAACGTAATGATCCTGGGCGGGCCATCAAGTATTGAATTAGGGACTTCTGGATTGAAAAGTAGGAGCATCTCTTACATCAGCTAAAGAACCAAACTTCCTTTGCTCAAAGGCTGTGGCAGTTTCATAAATCTCTCTGCTTGGGTTAGCAATTGGTGGGGCTTGACAAATGCCTCTCCACTGGCTAAGCTTGTGATCTGATTGGTTTACTGCGTTCCCCTCCTACTGGTACCTTTGCTAGTCACATGTTCAAAATTAGATTGTGAATGCTATGGGACAGCTACCACCTCTTTCTGTTTGTTGTGGAAAGTTTCTGGCACACTTTCCAGCATGGTGTACAACTGAACTGCGGAATAGTGCTCTGCTCACTTAACCTCTCACACAGATCCCTACTGTAACTGAAAGGACGAGCCCAGATTCAATAAGTTTGGGTCAGAGCTTGAGTTGTGTCCAGTTTTCTCTGATGGGGTTCAAGTCAGCATGTGTATGTACTTATATTTTCAGAACTCTAAACTGCTGACCCAATTTTTGATGGATCTTTCTAAACAACATGTCTCTGGGCTGACACCAAGCATGACAAATGTGGGCTCCAGGCCCACTCTGTGCCCAAGTTATGAGCAAATCAAAGTGGGCTTATAAATGAAGTTGCACCTTAACTTTAGTGCATGCCAAAACACGCTACAAAAATCCTGACACCTGTGCACCCATGTGAAGGAAATTAGGACTGTGAGTTGGGTCTGGTTCTTACTTATTTTCTACCACCAAATGAGAGCACCATTATATTTAGGCTTGGAAGGATTAGATTTTTATCAGTAAATGTTGATTTCACTGTACACCACAAACTGAGAAAAATATATTTCCATCAATAATCGTTGACATTTACAGACAGGTAAAGAAAAATGCTGCCTGAGGACTTATTAGAGTCAAATTCTGTGACTTAGACTTGAGTTAGGCTGTTACAAATAAATGAGCGAATAGTAAAAACAGGTATGATTTGCTGATTTTAAGGATATTTACTTTGTATATTTTAACATGTGATGTTGACAATTTGTGCATTAACAGTTAACAAAGATTTAGCTTCTTGAGATTGTCTCCACTGTCATGAATTGTCTGCCCCCCTTCTGAAATTCTCACAATTGTGAAAATTTAAATCAATAATGAAAAATGCTTAAAAATAAACACTATCTGTTGAAATTATTTTTTTAAATGAATTCTGCCAGCCCTAATTGTACTCCCAACTGGTCCTGCACCACTCTAACTGGACAAGGACGGGAAGAGAGGAGTCAGAGGTGAAAGGACTGGCTCAGAGTCCTGAAACCGGCAACAGGCACAACTGGGAAGAGCATCCATCTCTCCAGAGTCCCAGTCCAGTGTCCTATAGCTTAGAGTCCACTAGTCAATTCTGTACTGACCCCAGTGGATGGGCATGTGTTATGGCTCTATTTAGTTTGCAGAAGGCCCATTTATTCTTCCCAGAACATCCAATTACTGTTTGATCTATATGTACTAGAACTATATTGTGGAAACTGCATTCTGGATGAAAAAGCTCATCTCTTCACGTGGAGTTTTTCAGCTTTCAAAGAACCCAGGCTCATCTTTTTGTGGATTTAACATCACCAATGACCTTTTAGGTCAGAGCCACTGAACTACTTCACTGCCTACTTAAGCCCCAGTAATCTTGGCTGGCTTTCTAGTTTTTAATTCAGAGACAGCCTGCCACAGCTCTACACAGTAAATGCCCTATTAAGCAGTTAATTATTTCTCTATAATACTAGCTTTTATCTCTAATATAACAGTTTTACTGTCTCTGATAATTACAGTCTTGGGTAACTCTCTTAAATCTAATGAGGCATGACAAGCCCTGCTCAACAAGGCGCTACACCATTAACTTCTTACCTTTTATTTGTCATCTTATCACACAGAATTACTGTCTTTCTAGCCTGAGCAGTTCTGGATACATAACATGTCATTTTCCATTAGGACAGCCATGAGAATAATCACGGAGGCTCCTGCTGTCAGGTTAATGGTCAGCTGGCTAGTTTGCTCAGTGGTCTGCAGGCTTTCTGCTTGATACATTTCTCTGCACTGTAACGCTCACAGATCTTAGGTTTGTGGTTGAATATCTTTCTCCAGCTGAACAGCCTTGAACTGGCCTATAATCCTTTTTCCCAGGCACAGGACAAGAGACACACGTAGCCTCTTGAAATTAATTTTATTGCAAAAACGGCTCAGTCACCATCCATGGATAGCAAGCACTGCAAGCGTTCTGTTCCAATACTGTGTCAGTCCTGTATAACCTCCCAAGAGAAGTGGTGGCATCTTGGGATGTTTCTAAACTACACAGGAAAAAGCACTTAGAAAGTGTCTTGGTGGGTAACAAGGTTACCATGCTAGAAAGCTGGACTGGATAAACTGGTAGGTCATTTCCCATCTCTGGCATCTAGAATCATGAGTCCTAGCATTTACAAATGGGTCGGAATGATGCGGCATATGTTATAGTTTTTGTCCTTCACAACATCCCCTGGTAACGAGTTTCACAGGTTGATTGTGCGTTGTGTGAAGAAATACGTCCTTTAAACCTGTTGCCTATTCATTTCATTTGGTTACCCCTAATTCTTATGAAGGAGTAAATAATATTTTCTTATTCGTTTTCTCCACACCAGTCAAGATATTATAGACCTCTATCATTTCCCCCTTTAGTCATCTCTTTTTCAAGCTGAAAACTCCCAGTCTTTTTAATCTCTCCTGTTACAAAATCTATTTCACACTCCTAATCATTTTTCCAATATATCTTTTTTTTTTTTTTTTTTTTTTTTTTTTGAGATGGAGTGAGCAGATCTGCACAAGATGTGGGCATATCATGGATTTATATAGAAGCTTTATGATATTTTCTGTCTTGTTATCTAGTCCTTTCCTAATGGTACATAACATGCTGTTAGATTTTCTGACAGCCGCTGCTCATTGAGTGGAGGTTTTCAGAGACCTATCCACAATGACTCCAAGATCTCTTTCTTGAGTGGGAACAGCTAATTTAGACCCACCATCTAAAGCCTGGGATCGCTTACCCTCAACTTCAGAGGACTTTGGCAGTAAAGCTTTATGCGGAAGGGACCCCTCTTCTTTGGAATCTATTCTCATTCTTGGAGCAAACTAGGCCAGGCTTGTTGATCTTCAGGGCACGCTGAAAGGCCGGTGTCTCCACTCATGGTTCTGATCAGGGCTGATGCTTGCTGCAGAAAGTCTTGTATAGGCTGAGCTTTACTGGAGTATGTTGTGTATTTAGTTGTGTCGCTCTTCTAAACTGGTCAAGGCTTTAGAGGAATAGGTTTTTGTTTACAAATCAGAATGAAATAGGTCACGCGCGGTATTGCCACTCCACTTAAGACTGACTTAAATCATGAGATCTTAAATACCTCGGAATCTTTACTTGTCTCCTGGTGTTTTGAGCCTTCAGGGGTTACATTTTCAGTCTTTTTTTCCCTAGCTGAAGTCTAGGGACTATTAAAGCAGTCTGTCTGTTAATTACAAGACTCTGAAAACACCAAATTGCAAGACTTGCAATAAAATCACGAGCTGGTAACACTAGGATAGAGGAAAAATGCGTTACGCTCACTCACTGTGTGTGTGGCAGGGGGGTTAGGAAGAAACTTCCCATATGAACAGATTTTGATTGTTGATTACAGGGATTCTTTGTACCTTCCTCTGGAGCATTTGGTACTGCTACTGTTGATGTATTAGTCTGATCCAGTGTGGCAATTCATCTGTTCCTATCAACAGAAGCTCTTACTTTATGGAAAAATGCAGAGGGTGAAGCTCAACTAGTAGTTAGAATACAAGGCTAGGAGTCCAGAGATCGAGTAGCCAATCATTCCCATTGCTAGTACTTAGCATGACTTATCTATATTGCCCTGGCATGCTAAAAGCCCAAGCAAGATGGCTTTGCCTACAGACTTCCTCTCTGACTTTGGATAAATCGCTGAATTTCCCTGTGTCCCAGTCTCTAGAACAAAGAGGCTCTTTACAGACATCAAAGAACTTATCCTTGCACCTTCACTGTGAGAGTGAGTAAAGCATTTCTGAGAGCTTCAGCTGAAAGTTGAGGACTGCATTGCCCAGCGTTACGTGCTTCGCTGTTCCACAATTGCACACTTACAGATCTCTGCATGTTCGCGGTAGGATTCCTAGTGATGAACCATTCTGCAGGTACTGCTCGAACACACAATAAAAAAGATAATGCTTACCCCAAAAGTTTGCAACCAAAGTATAAGACAAGAGACAACAGGTGGATACAGACAGATGAGGAAGTACCAGGAAACGAGACAGTGTTTGGTGGCATGATAGAAATGGTTTCAGCACATATCTATTTTGGATCGTCTAATATTTTTAGAAGCAAGTTGATTGCAGAGCCTGAGTACAATGGCTGAAAGTGGTGATAATACAGGTTACCTGAATGCCTGTTCTGACTGCTGCTGTCATCAGCTTAGTAACTACTTGAGCATTGCTAGTATGATAAATAATCACGCCTCACTACTTCAGTCGGCATGTCTAGATTTATAAGGGTTTGGCTATTAGAGTTCGCAGTCTATACCCTAGGGATCTCTTCTCTAATGGGATTATAGATCATCACAGAGAGGCTCGTGTGTTTTGATATCCTGTCTACTTGGTGACACAGCATTGCATCGCCTCCCACTAGATGGCACTATCAATCAATCTATGGCTGAACTCCCAGGCCTAGTTGGAGCGCAGTAATAGCAAATGTGATGACAGGGGGCAGTGCTTCTTTTTTTTTTTTTTTTTCTAAAGCACTATCTAAATGTTTTCCTTCCAGTTTACAAAATATTGCCGCTGACTCTAAATCACTGCCTTGGAGTCCTGCTCCAGCTGGCAAAGCTTTTCCAAACCAAAGGCACGCTCTGATCAATCTTCTGGGACCTTATTAGCTCTAATTACTGACTTTCTCATTCAAATGCGCTCCCGGATTCCTACGACTTAGTAGGAAGCCCATAGTTTTGGGGTGTGATGCTCTGCTCCCTGCTTTCAGGTTGTCAGATAGTTACTATTTGTGTTAGGATCTAGGGGCCACGATCCATAATGCGAAACGCTGCACAAACACGGACTAGGACAGTTCCTGTAAGCTCTTTGGGACATCGACTGTGCCCTTTCTGAGACCATCTTACCATGCTCAGATCCCTGTGTACAGTACAAGAAAAACAGCCTTTACAAACCAGTTTTCCAGTTGAAACCTGCCTGCACCCCATTACTACTTTGGAATGTATTTGCACAGAGCCCCCTTCTCTCCTCCCCCATGATAACAAACATGGAAGCAGTTACAAGCGGCTGGGCTCGAAATGAATTGCTGCAGTTGTTTGGTAATTGCAGGGAGTTTTCAGTCTTCACTGATAGGGAAATCACTTACAATAGCATCTTTCTCTGGGAGTTGGGGTGGGAAGAAGCACTCGAGCGGTGTGTGCTAGCCTGCCTGAATACAGCCTGAGTACACTTCTGATGTACAGTTGAAGTAAATGGCTCAAAACTCAGTTGTTGGGGGGGGGGGGAGGCACGCTGATTGTGAGCCACTTCTGGAGACACTTGCAGTGGAAACACCTCATGGACAGCAAGCACCTCAGATGAGGTAAGACTTGCATTTGAAACCAGCTTAGCACAGCTGCAGACATTAACGTCTCAACTGCAGCAGCCGTCTATATCTGAGGAAATCTTTCTCCGTCTCTGCCTGATCCTGCTGCTTTCCCAGGTTTTCCTCATGCTGATGTGATTCCCTCTCCCGCATAGGCCGGCAAGAGAAGTGCAATGATCTAGTCTGTGTGCATGCGCACACTTTGAAATGAGCTAGAACCTGGGGGTTCCCGTTCTTTGTGCCCAGGATAGTGCTGACTGCAGTACGATTGCACCTTGCATCCACTCCACCCTTAACGTGGTTTCCCTTTCCAGGTGAGTCTCAAGTGAGAATCTGCGTATAGCTGCGGCCTTTGTTTACACATGAGAGAAGGAGTGTTGCCAGTGGTTACAATACCAGACTGGGAGTCTGGAGAAATTCAGTATATTCCTAGCTCTGCCACTGACTTCTGATGTGACCTTGGTCCAGTCACTTAAGCTTTTTGATTTAATTTTCTCCCTTTAAAACAAGATGTGGATCCCCATCTCACAAGTGGATCGACGGGTTTAATTAATGTTTAACGTGCTCGTAGGCCTGGTCTGCACTACGCTGTTAGGCTGATGTAAGCTGCCTTACGTAGAGTCACAGTCGATGTAATTAGGTGTCGACACTGCATTGCTTACGTTGACTGTTACTGGCCTTCCGGAGCTGTTCCCCACTGACAATACAATCGATAGACGTGCCCCCGGTGAGGACGTGCACCACCGACACAAGGAGCCAGGCGTACGCACGCACAAGTGATTTAATAACTGCGGGGGCCGTATGCCTACATTAGTTAGGTTAATATAATTCTGTAGTGTAGACATGGCCATGTGTGGAGGTGCTATATGGTGTCAAGTTGATTAGGTAGGAACTTGCACAGACTCAGTCAAACGTGTCCATTCTTGTATTTAGTAGGTATCGTGCTGGTTCATAACCTTCCTGCTTTTTAACTGTCTTTCAGCCCCCTCCTTTAAGTCACATCTGTCTTTCTGATGAGCTTATCTTACCTGCTGCTGAAGAGGGTGTCAGTCCATGAACCGTTGCCAACTTTGGGAACTTTGGTTAAGCCTTAACGTCGAGATTAGATAACTGTGTATGTCTTTTGGGTGGGTGGTTTAAACTATTAAATGCTGTTTGTACCACCCTATGGCTGTGTCATCTAACCTAGTGCTCCTTGTGTTAGTCTATGCGTTAGTAGCCGATAAGGTCTATAGTTCCTATACAGAGAAAGGAACTTAAGTTTTGGTCCAGGAAATCACCTCCATAGCGTGGCAGTTACGTGTTGAAATACAAACCCACCTTTTTTAAACTTGGGAGACATAAAAACCAAACCGTTCTGATGAAGATAAGCCCACACAGTACTTGCTGCGCATTCAGTCATTTGTTACTTCATATTATGCATTGTTTGGATAACATTTTGCTAATGCCACCAATGACTTAAATCAAACTTATTGCTTTAAAATGTTACGTTACTTTCCATTTTTGTTTGTTTGTTTGTTTGTTTAGAGGTCCTAGTACTAAAATTCTCTTCATTTTGTTAGTGGGCCAAGTCTCGGTCTCTTCTGAATCATTTTTCTCACTGTCTTCCCCCAATTAGAAACCACTTTTAGCTGACAATTAGAAATTTAATAGGGTAATAGAGTGATAATCTCTAGGGTTGAAGAGACTACCAGGAGTGTTGGAATGGGCATCAGACATGTATAGCTCAGATCAGACTGATAAAATCCTGGAAGTCAGAGGTAACTCAGTGCAGCCAGCTGCCACTGTAGGGTTATCCCGTAAAATCTTGTTTTTTTTTTGTGGCAAGAAATACTGCTCTCACATCCTTCATATCTTTGAAATTCCAGTGCTGCGTTTAAAAATGGGCACGCCAATAGTAGCACACGCCTGGTGCCAGCTGAATGCCGGGCTCCAAGAGTGGTGGAGCCTGAGCCAAACTAGAAAGGATATTTCTGGTGTGAACTGTCTGGTGGTTTTAGAAGTGTATCATCAGATCTTGTGTCTCTCTGCTCATGTTCCAGCTTGCAAAACTCAACCAGATCTCTTGGCTTGGCCATGAGTCTCCCAGCTTGGCCAAGTCTAACTATAGATTCTAGGCTTTCCCCTAGACTTTATTGTGAAACTTGTCAAAGTCTACACTAGCTTGCTTAAATGTATTGGCAACACTTTTATCTTAGCCTAAAGAAGGGCTTGATGTGTCTTGAGCTGAATATAAAAGAGGCAAAACAATCTCTAGAGAAATGTCACGGTTTTTCTTAATCATCCTACCTTCTAATCTCGCTGTTTAGTACAGTTTTACAGCAGGGTCTCATTTCCTGGTAATTCTGACCTTTAATTGTCTGTCATTACAGTAAAACGATTTCAGGAACCAAAAGAAGAGAGGCGTCCCTGGAGGATATGGTGAGAAATAGCTCTTTAAATGCTCTGATCTCAGGTGTTGAGCTTTTTATGTTTACTATGATGATTAATGGGCTTCTAGGTCCTGTGTTCCTAAATATTCAACATGAAAAACAGTGAATAGAATGAAATTCTTAGTGGTGTTTCTTCCTATAAAGTTCCCATCATATTATGGATGAAATTGACTAAAATATTGAAATTCTAGATGCTACAGTGTACCGGCCCTTTTAGTATCTCTTACTATTAGTTGAGAAGTCTCCAAGCATTACCAGTTCAGTAACAAGTGAGCCACTTAGTCCTTAACTCCAGAGAGCTATATGCAGCTCCCAGGATGACACTTGTGATGCTGCAGTGAGAGCCAAGTTGAGAAACCTGCTGCACCTGTGCATTTTGCAGTTAAGAGATGTGCAGGCAGGTCTAATATCAAGTACTGGATGACTTCAAGACTCCATAGGAGAACCTCTCAGCATTAAGCTTCCAGTAGAAATCCAGCCCAGATCAGTAGCAGCCAAAAGCTTTCACAAATGTCCTCTTACATGGGCTCTGAATAAAGTTGGTGATTCATTCCAGTTCCCAGCAGACAAATGGGAAAAGCACGGCCCCAGTTGGTGCTGACTACCCTCTTGCTAGCAATTTCAGCAGGCTGAATTCTCCTTCTTGCCACTCATTCATTTCCTTTTCATAGCTAACAGGGCTCCCACCAGTGCTGTGTTAAATGTGCTGGTGAACATCCGGTGAACTCTCCGCAGTGAATGTCTGATATGGTGTAAATCCATGAGTTGCGCTCGCTGCTTCTTTCAGGGCTGGGTTTTTCAAAAGCACTCGGCATTGGCCTACCTCTGCTCCCATTTACTCCCATGAGCGCTTCTGGCAATCCCACCGAAAGCTCCTTGTGCTGGGCTTGATCTCGTGGACTCAGAGAGGCCTGGAAGGCCTTAGCTTTAGAAGTGTGGGTCTCTGGAAGCAGAGGAATTGCCTCAACCGAGGGGCGGGGGTAACCAAACAAGAATTTAAACAGGGCTTTAGCTGAAGCAATATAACTCATTTATTTCTAGTCAGTAATATTAGATAAAGTGCATAAATGTAGATAATACAAACATGAAACCAAAGAAAGATACAGAGGCTTAGTATTTTCCTATGCATGCATTCATTCATTACAGTGCGCAATTCTACTTCTGGCCATTTTATGTTTCCAGACAGATGGTCGCTTGTAAACTTCCAATCATTCCAGAGTTTACAGACAGATGGTCGCTTGTAAACTCTCTAGCTATCTTAAAGCAAGTGTCCTCTCAGACGTTACCAAATAAGTGCTTCTATTCCTAAGCCCCTTGGGCCGAGTCGACTCTAAGAAGTATAGCCGTCCCTTGGACGCTGCTGGTTCATAGAAGGGCTCAGTCCAGCTACCGAGGATCCCAGCGGGCTACAGTCCAAAGTGCAACTGATTTTGGGGGGTTTAAATAACCTCAAGCTGACCAAGGTGACAACTTCACTTGTTACTTGTAGCAATCTATTAATTAAGCTGACGAGTGTACCTATTACTTTAAACGGACCAAACTGACCACTTTAGTTGTCACTTGCCCCATCATGTGACATAATTCAGTAACATTTCTGATCAATTTGTTCTTGCTCATGTTGTCACCCCATGTGACATAATTTAGCAACATTACATTTTTAGTTGTCACTTCCGCCAGGTGTGGTCAGCATTCGTTCCCATGTCTGCCCTCTATCTGTGCTGTGCTAGCATCCTGACAGCCCTTATTAGGTCCTTTAGGCCCTTTTTCCAAACCCTAAACTTTTCTATTCTATCTTAAAGCATAAACCCTTTAACTCTTCTTTTCATATTCTACGGATCTGAGGTCTCCATCTTCACAAGTGTGATTCTTTTCCGGGCTAACACTCCAATGCTGCTATTGAAAAAGTTGTTGTATCTCATCTTTCCAGGTTTTATGATACCTCCAAGCAAGCAGTAGGTGCCCTCTTCATTCATTTTGCCAATATTTTCCTGTCCGACCTCACTGAAGAAGATCCCTGTTCTCTGTGAGTATAGCGTTGTGCTTGCATTAATGTCCTATAGTTGTGACTGGAGGAATCTAAATTCACTTGCATCTATTGTCTGTATGATAGAAACTGACACTGACTTAGATCCTCTTAACACTATTAATTCCCATCTAATATTCGAAGTTTCTCTTCTGGGTGGAGGCATGTGGGGGGCTGGGTTTTCAAAGTATATGGCACTCCATAGGAAGTGCAAAAATGAACGTGCAGTTGTGTTCCTGATCTGCCTGTGCAGTTGTTTGGGAGTCGGTGCTGTCCAGTGGCTGAGATTCTGGAGATCTGGGCTCTGGAGATGCTGACTTGCTATGTGACCTGTTTGGGGCAGAAGAGGGAAGGTTTTCCCAGCCCTGGTCTACACTGACCTGGCGATTCGGCAGCAGTTGACTGGAGTTACGCAAACTACGCAGAGTAGCTTGTGTAACTCCCGTCGACCGCTGTGCTTTCCTTCTGCATGGTGTCTTCACTGCACTGCACTTGAGGAGGTGGTTTAACTAGGCTGACTTCTGGATTGATAGAGCGGGTCCTCACTGACCACTCAATTGATCCAGAAAAGTCGATCTGCCGCCACCATCAGTGTAGACATACCCCCCAGTCTCTGTAAAGCACTCCGAGATCTATGGAGAAAGTGCCATATATATATTGATGGATAATGTATTTGAACATTATAATTGCATTTCGTACCTATGCAAGCTAACTGTATAACTGTCTCTTGCTTGTCTGATTTTCAGAAATCAGGCCTTTTAGAGGATAATCATATTTTAAAATGTCTGTCGTTGCCTGTGCTATTAATACTTCATGCTATTAAAGCTGTAAAGGTGTTTGGAAATCTGTTACTCCTGTTTTAGCATGTAATTTGCATGCAGTTTCACTTTCTGGCTCTCCTGCGCTAGCATTTGCATCGACAGCACTGTAGAAGGCGGGGGGTGGTTAATCGAAATAAAGATTTTGCCTTTTTTTTTTTTTTTTTTTTTTTTTTTTTTAATAACAAATCATTTATTCATACTAGGCTTAACTCCTCAGGTTTTTTTTTGGTTGTTTTTTGAGTAACACCATTAGAATTCTTGCAAACGTCTGTGGCCTTTGCTATACAGGATGTCAGACAAGATCATCAGAATGGTCCCTTCTGGCCTTAGAATCTATGAAAGCCCAGCTATAGCTTTAAAAAGATAATTGGTCCAGAAAAAAATTGATAGAATCTCTTTAAAAGGTGTTGGCCCAAAATTGAACCTACTCTTGTAATAGAGTATCTGTTTGCAAAGCCCCATGATTCTTCATAGTTTAAACAAAAAATGAAGCAGAGCTCTGTGTTTCCCCACTTCCTTAACATATATGTTAATGTTAGGCAATATAGAAATACATATTTCTGTGTAATCTGAGCCCCGAACAAGGTAAATTAGAATCTCAGCGCTTTGTCCATGGACTCTGTGGCAGAAGTAAAGAGATACAAAGCCCAGGCCCCAATCCTTCAAAACTTTTAGCTCGTGTGTAACTTTATGAGGCTACTGAAATCCCAGGGAATTACTCTCGCACTGCAATAAGTGTACAGGAGATGGAAGATTTGCTGAAGCGTTCCCAAGGTGGTTATGGATTTGAGGATGGAAAGATTGGATATTGAAGTATTCATTAATTGGGCTTTATCTCAGGGCACTCTGAGTTTTTTAAAAGAAAATCTCATGCTGTTCATGAGCATACAGTAAATAAAAACTGGATACTGATTTCCTCCTAAATGCCATAAAAGATATTCTCAGGCTAATTTAATTCTGTAATATATTGTGAACACAATCTTCTTAGAACTTCACAGATGAGTTGGGGGCAGGGGAGGCCTTGGGCTCTATTCTCCTTATATAGATTCGATACCAACAGCACTATTGACTTTAATGGAGTTATTCCTTAGTCTCACCAATATGCGACGAAGGCAAATTGGGACTGCTGCGTAAAATGGAGTTTGTCTTATCTGAATAGGGACTTTCAAAGCATCTCTCGGAATCTATTCTGATTCACTGGGAATTAAGAACCCAACTGAGCCTGAATTTTCAAGTGTTACTCAGAGTGTTTTCTCCCTCTCTCTTAGTTACCTAATGAATTTCATCCTTGATGCCACACTGGGGATGCTGCTGATCTGGTTTGGTGTGAAGGTTGTCTCCTGGGTTGTGGAGCATCGGAAGTACACACATCTAATCTTTGGAGAGTATGGTAGGTGTAGGACAACCCCACCCTGTTCCCACCCCCATGCCCATATTTCTTTATCATCTTTGCACAAAAGACACAGCCTGTTCACACTTCCAGTGTTTACTGGAAGACTCAGGTTACTGGAATGTACACTGGGAGCCGTCAAAGAAGATACTGTAGTAGTCAGATGAGCAGTTAATTCTCAGAGGTATCTGTCAGTCATGCTAAAGATACACTATTATATTAAAAATGTCATGAAATCACTAGGTAACTAATAAATCAGTCTCCACAAATTCTTCCTACTCTGCAAAAGTTAAAATTTCCCTCTCCAACCCATCGATGCCCACCCATTCTGCCTGCCTCTCTAGGAGAATATATAAATCTTATAGCACACTCCTGACTGCTTTCTACTTGGACAGAGGAAGTGTTTAAATCAAGGATCCTTGGCTGAAAATGCTCATCCCTCAGTCTCATCCTTTTGGGGTTGCATAGGTCCTAAAGAACAGAAGATCCCAATTTCGAGATTGTGGGATCAGAAACACTTGGGGACTTTATCTGTATTTCTGACATTCAGGCTCAAGTGCTAAGTTTCTGCCGTCATCCGCCCTTGATTTCATCCTCTGCTTTGGGAGCTGTGAGCCTGTTTTTCTTAGGAAGCTCCACGAGAGGGCACGACTTGTCTTTCTAAATAGAAAATGAAGTTAAACAAGTACTGTACAGTACTGCTGACATTCACAGGGGAAGACAAATAAACAATTCTTCCCTACCACTCTGCAAAGTTGGTTTCCTTTTTTTTGTGAGCTTAAAGATCTACTGAAACTTCAGCATGTCTTACAGAATTCCTGTCTGTTCCTAGACCATCCCACCAGTAAAAGCTGATTCTCAATCTCACTTTCCCACCCCTAAAGGTTAAATTTTGGGGATTCTTTAATAAAACTGGATTGACTCCTTCTCTCCCCCTCCACCTCCCCACCCCGCCGTAGCTTTTCATCTGGTAATCTAAGCCAGTGTTTCTCAACCTTTTTGATACCAGGGACCGGCTTCCTATACGTTGTCAGGGAGATCTCCATGGACCGGTCACTGAGAAGCACTGATCTAAGTAATCCAAGTCTGGGAAATCATTGTAAAGACTCCCATTGACTTGGGCTCTGGATGAAGCCCTCACTTACCCTTTAACATCTTGAAGTGTTGTACAAATAAACTAATCCTCCAGTAATCTTGCAAGGTTAGGTTCCTTGTGCTAGAAACAGAGGGACAGCTGGTTGAGAAGGACTTATTTAGACATGATTCTTCCCAATACATTTGTAAGCTTTCCAAAGTGTCTGATGTCGGTTATCGGAATTGGCATAGGTGGGCGTCAAGACAATTTGTATATGTCTCAATGCAACCTTTATTATGGCGGCATTGGTAGAGATCCCATAGTTATGTAAACGCAATTCCAGGTTATCCTGCAATTGTGCCTCTTGTAGCTAGTTAGGATATCTAAGATCCATCCTTCATCCCTATAGCAAAAAAAAATCTTTCAGCCAGGGACACATCTCCCAGCTGGATGACTGCAACCTCCTCCTTTTTTGGCCTTCTTCTGCATCGCTCCAGTTGACACGCAAACACAGCAGCCAAGCTGCATTCTTGTCTAGATGGGTGATCGGTCTTCCTTGAAGAGGGATTTGAATGGAGAGAATGTAACGGTGCTGTGAAATTGCTAAGGCAGGGTGTTCCTTCCGTAGGCAGTGGCGTAAGAGGTCTGAAGATAGCTGCTGGAGAAGCAAAGGACAAGATGGCTGAAGAATTATGCACAGCCTTGAAGATGAAGGCAAGAAGCCTGATCTTGATTTGGCTTGCTCCGAGATCTTGGCACAACATTAATTGGGCAGAAGCTTTACCACATTTGGTTTGGAAATTAATAAAAAGAACCAAGGTTTTCACAGCAAAAGAGCGACTCATTTGGTAGTTGCAGCCAGCCTTCTGGGGAGAGAGGTTAAAACTTTTATAAGGAAACTCCATTAATCCTCTGCAAGATGAATTGAAGCTTTGTCAGTCTGAGTGAAAACTTCCCTGGGTTTTCTGTTCAGCTGCAGGTGTGGAGGTGGAAGCAGAAGCTGCTTTTTAAAATTAAGCCCAGCTAGCGCAAAGTCCTCCTTGCTTCAGAGGAAGCATGCCAGTTGGCTAACTAACAGCATAGCTCTGATGCCATCTGTTGTCTGGCATGATTGATTTTCCTTGTATTGTGTGCTTAGCTGTTCCTGGCTCCGCTACTCTTTTTGGAAAGTAATAACTGGTAATGGACTAGCAGCTTCTAACAGGGACCCTATAAATTGGGGACCAAATTTTGGTCAGGTGGGGGCCTTATCGGGAAATTGCTGGATCCCGAAGAGCTGCCATTGCTTTGTGTAAAGTGGAACGAATTGCTGCAGCCGCCCTTGTCTTGAATACAAAGGTGACATCATGCAGGGTTCTCTCGTGTTTTAAATGTCCTTCAGTTACTGTCCTCCCTGTCTCTACTTGAAGTCTCATCTAACCTTCTCTCCCAGTTCTCTTTGCGGTTTCCCCCTGGAATATTGTTAAGACATCCTGTTCTCTCCATACCTAGTGCTAAAAACCTCAGCTTTCTTCAGACCTGGGGAAAGGTAACCAGAGTGTCCAAGGCCATGTTTTCAATAGAAGTGGTGCTGCAGGAGCATTTCAGTGTAGACAGTCACTCCAGGGACAGGAGGAGTTGATGTAGTTAATCCATCTCCCCAAGATGTGGCAAGCTAGGTCGATGGAACAATTCTTCCATCAACCTAGCGCTGTCTACACCTGGCGTTAGGTCGGCTTAACGACATTGCTCAAGGGTGAGGATTGTTCACACATAGTTGGGTCGACCTACCTTTTTAGTGTAAAGCCGGCCTAAGCTAAATACACGTTGGGACAGATTATTAAGCATAAATTGTTCACACATGATGTAGGAGACTGCTTAAAATGAAGTGGGCACGTAAGAGTTTGCAGACAATAGAGTGTGTTACAAATTGTCGTAATGAGCCTTAAA
This sequence comes from Emydura macquarii macquarii, assembly GCF_026122565.2. Taxonomy (NCBI): domain Eukaryota; kingdom Metazoa; phylum Chordata; order Testudines; family Chelidae; genus Emydura; species Emydura macquarii. The sequence continues at coordinate 3,437,053 of NW_027133607.1, read as the reverse complement.
ACCAGTGTGTCAGAGTCCAGGGTTTTTAGTGTCCAACAGAGTTATGCATTTAAATTAGCTCATATTTAGAAAATGTTGTTGTGCAGGTAGCCTTTGAGAGGAGGACTGAGAGCTCAGATCTGGAACGATGATCGTGTTCACCCCCGGTTGATACGGTGTCTTTGTCTTTATCGTGTTTTCTGAGCAAGTTAATTCACGAGCATAATACTTGTCTGCTTTCACTCACATAGCTGCTGATGGTGTAAATACCTTGGTCATTGCATGCCGACTGCTATAATCACCTCCTTTTCATCTTGCAGCTTTGCCCTCTTGCTCCACTACAGTCTACCCAAAATAAAGCTCCTAAATCAATCTTCCTCTTCCTTGATCTGGCCATTTGACTATCCCCTTTTTTTCAAATCTCTTCTCTCCTCTCCCTCTGCGATAGCTTCTCGCCCTTTCCTTCAAGGTTTTCCATTAATTTGTCTGCCTGCCTGTCTGCTTTCTTCTGACCTAATCACGTTCTTAACAGCACCCTCCTGCTTCACTTTTAGCTCTGGTCCGTCTTGGATGCAGTCTCCTACACCTGGAGTAGCTTCATGCTTTTCCCACTTCTGAAGACCCAGTCCTTTTATGAACCCTTCCACTGTTGCTCTCCATATGGCAGTCCCCTTGCCATCTTCTGTCTTGGCTTCCACAGGTTGAACCAGTTGGAATTAGACATTAAGCTTTGCAGGATGGGCAGGGCTTTCTGTGTGTTCACACGGCACCGTGCACACTCACAGCACTTCAGAACTACAACTAAGACCTGTAACCTCAGCATCACTGCTGCATATGGGTAGCAGCAGCCCACATTTTCGAACTCTTTGGGCTACCCTTAGGCCACCCTTAGAGCAAACGTTGGCAGCCAGGCTGTGCTGTGCACCTCAGACATGCATGAAATCATGGCTCCTACCCAAAGAGCATAGCCTCGAATAGACAATGTGCTGACAAAGTACTGGGGAGAGGAACAACAAGGAAGTGCAGTGATCAAGGTGTGAGTTAGTACGTTGCATGTCAATTTCACTTGAAAACATTTTTTACATCCCTTCTCGCCTATTCATCCCCCTACCTACATCCTCATTCCCTTCCTATAGATGCCCCTCAGTTTTCTCAGGAAGGAGGGCAGGAGTGGGTATTTCTGGGATATGAACCTGTAGTTCCAGTGACTCTGGATATTCCAAGCATGATGATTCAGTCAAATTGCTGGCTGGAGATATAAAGGCATGCTGGTCGGAACCCTTTAAACACTGCCTAGTGACCTATTGAACTTGGCTGGTCAAATGTACTTGTGGGAGCGCATGCTCCATGCCAGCTGTTGAGTTGAACTGAGGACCTGTGTGGGTTGCTTTTGAGCACGTTGTCATGGTATTTATACAATATTTCCATAAACAAGTGTTCCCAGGTTCGGGGGCAGCCAAGGAAGCTGTCTGTTAGTGCTTAAATCTTACCAGAAATATCCAAATGACGTGGGGAAAATGAGTGACTTTGCATCCTAGCTCTCCACTTCTGTATCCAGGGGAAAGTGAGTAGAGAAAGAACCCCCTAATGGTCCATTACCACCACAGGCCTGATCCCTCACTGCCTGGCCCCTCATGGAGGTATTTACACCTGGGCAAAGTGGATGTGAAACTGGAATTCTGAACTTGCACTTACCCCACTGTGCCCAAGTGTAAATGGCTCCCCAAGGTGCAGGGCACTTGAGAATCACTGTAATAGGCGTGAGCTGAACGAACTGATATTAACTCCTGCGCTTGTAGAAGACGAAAACTGAAGCAAGGTCACTGTGACAGGGCGCTGGGCAAAAGAAAGCGGAGCCAGCCCTCTGTCACGGGAGCCCTAATCAAGGGAGGATTGGAGCTGGAGCCTGCACTTAGTGGGCCAATAGGTAGCAGCTGCCGGGCTCCTTAGCCAGGGGCTATAAAAGGCTCACAGGAAGGAAGTGCAGGGGGGAAAAGCCAGAAAGGGAGAAGCCACAGAGGACGGAGGAGGGTGAGCTCCCCTCGGTTGGTGGCTGAGACTGTGAGGCCCCGGAGGCTGTTAAGCTGGATTGTTTGTACATAGAAGGTGATGGGCACGCAACCTGTGAATAAACCACTCTGGTGGGAGCACGAAGCCGAGACATCTGAGTGATTTGTGGGTGCAGAAGACCCATACAACAGAAGGGCCTATTGCAAATCTGCTCCTGTCACATTCAGTTCAGTTACCAATGGCTCTGGAGCGGGGTCTGAACTGGAACAACACATCCAGGGCTTTGCCCAATCTCTAGGCGTGACCCGATGCCCATTGCAGTCAGGCCTCCGATTCTGTGCCTGTTGGCTTGGTCTTGTCTGGCACCCTGCTACGGGCAATGAAAATCTGCTCTGACAGGTGATACCTGCACCTTGGGTCTGAGTTGCATGAGGCAGCCTGTACGAGAGGCTGGGGCATTGCTGCCCTTGAACCTGTTCTGTGGTTCAATAAGACTCTCTTCCCCAGAGCTGACAAGCTGGTGCTCTCCGTCAGTGTCGCTTTCAATTAAATGTTTCCTTTAAATGCAAACGTGCGTCTAGCAGAATTATTACTGTCCCTCTTTGTACACTATTGTAGGGTATTCAAACCATCACACTCTCAATTTCCATTTGCCTTCCAGCTTCTGTACAGCTCTTGGGTTTGCAGTTAAACCTTTCTTGTGCGTTCAGTGCACATATGGCTTCATAAAGGCAGCGAATAAAGCCATCAGACGGTGATGTATGGGGTATGCTGACAACTCAGTGCAGTAGAAGCCACGTGGATTAAAAGTAATCCTGTTGTATGGTAACGGCTTGGAGTGAGAGAAAGCAGTGCTGCTGGTGAGTCATTCAAACTCTGCAAGCTACCAGGAGGCTCCCATCCCCAGCCCAACTGGAATACATGAGCCGTGAGTGGTAAATTGTGAGGAGGACATTCCTGTACCGTTGAGAGATGCGAGTGCAGGTTCATATGGCTACAGCAGAGAAGACGGCGATACACTTTCTTCTGACACCTGCTAGCTACAGTGCAAGAATTTGTCTTTGACGCCTACGAACACGGGCCTGGAATTTAATACGTTTGCCCAGGTCAAATCAGCACCTCTTTCAGAATTTATCCTCGACCATGTCCAGGAGGTGTCTGTCCTTACGGTACTTGCAAGAAGGCTATCTGGGCCTGTCTCGAAGTGAACAGAGCATGGGTCTGAGGATACCCGCTGGCTCACTCCTCCTGTTGATGGTCACAGATATGGACTGTCTGTGCTGATTTCATTGCACTGATCTGTGTTGATCTTCACGAGGAGGTGACCAGCCTGCAGGCTCTTGTGTGAAAGTGGGTGAGAAGGCTCACGTGGGGGATTTCTTCCCTCACTAACAAGTCTCAGAAGGGGGCAGTGCGTATTCTTCCTCCCCAAGCCCTTCACTGAGTGGATTTACTGTACACTCTTGGCGTTCTTCTGGGAAACCATATTTATTCACTCATCAGGTTTGACACACAAGTGTTAACCATTTGCTATTGGCACCATGAAGACTTTTTTGCATCTGTCAGTGGCCAGTAGGGGTGAGATTCTGCATCGTTCCATCCTTGCTATTGAATTTCTACATGCAGTCATTAGGGGAGAGGATGGCGGCTTTCCCAGCAGTATGCACGCTGTGTGCGTGACGTGCTGTGATCTAGATTTCCCTTTAGTCTAACACGAATGCTGTGGCCTGCACTCTCCGAGCCCGAAAAAGGTAAGGAACTGGAATGCAGGCTCAGATAATATAAGCCTGACTTAACTGTGACTGAGGAGAGTGTCGAGGTAAATGAGCGGGGATGGGTGTGCTTTGTGTGTGCGCGCCCTGTGTTTTCCACCATCCCTTGCAAACTTAAGGGTTGCAATGGATCCATTACTTCTCCTAGATTCTCAAGTACCAACTGTGGCACGTAATGCTTTTCCCCTTCCCTCCTGCCCTGCCCCATCTATAGTTCAGCTTGGAGACTGCACTTGTGCCATGGCGGTGGAATCTCAAGGTTTGATTATAACGTATTCTAGGTGAGAAGCATCTGGAGCCTTCAGCTAGAGCAGAATGCAGCATCTTGCCCACTGATTAGGGCAGTCTGCTCTCAGTCAATGACCCAGAGCTCTGAACTAGCTGCCTAGTGTCTCCTGTGTTCCTAGGAAGGTGTTGGGTGCCAATCTGTAAAACCCTGAGTAGTTTGGGAGTGCGATGGGGTGTGCCTACCCCACGCTAGAGGCAAGGGAATTATGGGTGGAGGAAGACCCGCCCCTTAGACTGTGCTGGGCACACTCCAACGCCTGCCTCAGTACAAAAGGGAGCAGCCCAGCTCATTTGGGCTGACCGCCAAAGAGGCTCCCACCACGGAACCAGCAGAACCAGTGACCGGGAGAATCGGAGACCCAGTGAACCCGGGAGCTGTCCCAGAACCAGTGGCTGCCCACCCGAAGGCTGAACCCACTGAAGGACCTGGGGACCCAGCCAAATGATGAACCACCATCGGGGGGAGTCAGGCTAGGAAGGAGGGGAGAGTCAGCGTGTTGTGGGAGGATCCCCGCTGACCCGGTAGCAAGTAATTCCCGTCACCATTAGGACCCTGGGCAGGGACTCAGAAAACCAGGGAGGGCCTGAGTCCCCTTATCCCGGGCACCACATGCCTCTAGATGGCACCGCATTCCCCCAATGGGCCAAGAGGTCTCACTGTCCCCCAAAATCGCGTGACCTGGTTGATTCAGGCCAATAAGCCATGTAACCCCAACCCAGAAGGGCTGCCTGTGGACTCTGGCCATTGGACCATACTGTCTTCCCCCATACCCCCCCCCCCCCGAGTGATCAGACCCCCAAGAGAAGAGACCCCCAAGGGTCGCCGCCGACAGGGACCCAGTTATCTGAGAGGCGAAATCCGTCGTGTGTGTGTTTGTGGGAGATTTACATGCTAGTAGGCTGCCAATTCTGGTGGTAGTAGGGTGTTTTTAAATGGAGGAAACGTGCCTCTAGATCAGTGGTTCTCAATCTATTTACCATTGTGGGCTGTGTGTGCAGCTCACGGTGTTGTGTGTGCCACATCCACACAATATATACACGCACACTCTACCTGTAGGGCCCTGAGGATGTCACATGGGCCGCAGCTGTGTCCTGATTGGGCCGCAAGCGGCCCATGGCTTGAGAACCGCTGCTTCCTTTGCTGGCTGGCCAAACCCAGAGTGGACTGCTCCAGGGCACCGTATAGGATTGAGTTGTTCAAGCCTCTGGCTGACCGGTAGATCACGGAAAAAGAAATTTCTGTTGGTGAGCAAGGGGTTCTGCCGTGCCAGTTAATGATTCTTGTCATCTTGGCACTCTTCCTTGCCGAATAGAACTTGGACGACCAAGTCACTCTACACAGCAGTCCAAGGGCCACCCAGTCACTTCAGCTGATTGCTTCCCTGGGCTAGATTTCAGCTCATGGCTGAAAGTGAGAAGATCTAAATCCCATTGACGGAGCCAGTCAGCCGTGCTGCCACTTAAGAAAAACCGTAAAACAGTGAGAAGTTGATCCCAGGGCAGAGATGATATTTTGACACCAAACAGCCTCTTTCTTGTTCCTTGGGGGCCAAATTCCTGCAAAGTACAACTGCAAAACCCACAGACCCTCTGGCCAGAGGATAAAAGCAAACACATGTTTCACCCTGAAACTAGTTTATGCTTAAGAACCGATTCTTCCTCCTGTTGCATTAAAACATTTTTTCTCAGTGTTTCAAAACTAAATTAAGGAGAGCATTGAAGAGAAGGGACAACATGGCTAAAACTCTGCTCTGAAACCGTGAGCCACTCCTGTTGCTTGGATCGCCTCTGTAATGGGATCTGTGCATCCCTGACAGCTCTTCTGCTGACTTGTGCAGTCGGTACGTGATGGGGCATAACCACTCATAGGTTAGCCAGACTAGCAGCGCTGCATCACCACGCTACCAACTCTAGTAGAGACTCGAAGTGTTCACAGTGAAACTCTAAGCCATGCACAACTTGCCTGATTTGGGGTTTTGTTACCAACTTGAAACTCTGGCTTGGCTTGTTGGCCTAAACTCCTGAAACTTTCAGGGTCAGGTATTGCAACACAACCAAAAGGTGCAGTTCTGTCTATTTCCAATATGACGGTCGGGTTTTGCTTTGAGGGTTTTTTTGGATCTATTCTCGCTGAAATGCTAATGTGAATATCAGGTTTGCAAGGCCCCGTGGCTCAAACTAGCTGAGTTTTGCACAGCTCTAGTTAAAGCATTTAGACAGCCTAGCAGTAAACACAAGGTTTACTCTGCTATCCTCCTTATTCCCTTCCTCTTCTACATGCAGAAAAATTGCTTCCCTAGTTCCTGTGTGGCTCTGTAGTCTGTCCATACAAGCACCATACCAAACTGTCTGTCCTGCAGTGTGATAGCGGGAAGCTTTAGAGGGGGAATAAAACTAGCATCCATTCTCCAGGACCATACGTTTCCCTGCTGTGACTTGAATCTGTAGCTAAGTTTCCTTATCTCTGCCTTTTAAGAACTTTCACAAGAGATGAAGGATGGAGAGGTAGCATGGCCTAGTAGGCAGGGCACTCAGCTGGCATTTTGGGAGAGCTGGATTCTGTTTCTGACTCTGCCATGGACTGTGGGCAAGTTCTTTTACCCCCTCAATCATTTGTTCTTTGGGTGTAAGCGCTTTGAGGCAGAGAATAGGCAGTGTAGCATCCAGCACAGTGGGGTCCTGACTACGGCCGAGGCCCTGTTCAATGCACTGTTTATCATAGAATCATAGAAGATTAGGGTTGGAAGAGACCTCAAGAGGTCATCTAATCCAACCTCCTGCTCAAAGCAGGGCCAACCCCAGCTAAATCATCCCAGCCAGGGCTTTGTCAAGCCAGGCCTTAAATATGTCTAAGGACTTATATTAGGACTTTGACATACTAGATCAGGGTTCAATTCCTGGGTATGCCACCAATTTCCTGTGGGACTTTGGGCAAGTTACCAAGTCTATCCTGTGCTTCAGTTCATCCATAAAATACAGATACTGCCCTATCGCCGGGTGTGTTAAATGATGAAAGACTGATGTCTTTGAGATGATCATGTACTACGGTGATAGCAAGCTAACTAGACAGCAAGGCTTAAAAACAAACCTATACAAACCCCATCCTGGCCAGTATGGTTTTGCCTCTGCTTCTACTGAAGATATTTGGGTTTAAGTTTCCTTCTTTTCAACCCAGCTTTGTAAAATGCATCTAGAAGGTACTACGCCAGGAGTTCCTAACACTGACTTCGTATTTTGATCTCTCTCCCTCAGGGAGATAACGCGCTCTTAGAGTGAGCAGGTCTTCCTTGTAAATAGGCCTGGCAAACCAGAAAACCATGAAGAGCAGCTGGCTGAATTTCTCACAAATGGAACATGAGGGAGGAAAAAACTGCCCAGACTTCAAAACCAGGAAAAGGCTGGTCTTTGGTTTGAGTTTTGGGCAAAGTTTTAGGTTGGCCGTTTCTCCAACCTGCCTTGCCTGTCCTTGGCAGTAAAGAAGAAATCATATACATTGTGAAGCTGTTTGGCACATGCCATGTTTTAAAACAAAAAAAGACCGTCACTGATAACAATCAGAGGTATTGTGCTGACCCTGTCAGTCTCCTGCTGGACACTGCAGAGAGGGAGCAGATTGTCACGCTGTCTGGAGTAGTTCACAGCTGTGAGTGCCAGTCTAAGGGCAGGCCCCTCAAACGGGTTTTATGATCTATAATTAGATTTCACCAACCCAGTAAGAGAGAGCGGGAACCTTGATCAGACATTTCAATATTTCTCTTACTGCGCCTGCAAGGTGTTGGATGGACAAAGGCCTTTGTTCATACAGCACTGGCAGCAGCAGGGTGCATCCCTTTGTACTGTCTGACCTGCCTCACGTTTACAGAAGCACCCTCCATAATAGGAATAAGATCTGGCCCTGGCTCTTTAATAATACGGTTGTATGTGCTGTTGCTGGCTGGCTGGTCATGGGTTTTGCTACTTGTCTACCAGAGGAAGAGATCTAGATGGCTCCCCTTGTGCCTCTTTGAATTGAAGCGTACTCAAGAAGAGTTCTCTGCTGTAACAGAGCTGTCCAGAATGTGAACACGTCTCCAGTAGGTAAGGGTGAAGTGACGCTGGGATTCCCTAAAGGGCTGGGAACTGTGAGGGAAGGAAGAGAGCCCTCCTGACCCATGTGCCTCCACCCATAAATCACCTTCCAGCTTCAGAGAAGCTTTGCTCTGACTCTCCTGCCCAGCTGCGGTTCTGGGCTCTGGTCTGCACTGGAAACAGAGATGCCACCAGAGGCTATCTTTGTATTGTTGTGTCAGGAGGAAATGTGACATGTCTCAAGAGAGCCAGATGTTGGCAGCCCCAATTTTGCAGACCTGATGGATTGTAATGAGCCTGGGAAGATAATGAGCAGCTGGCAGGATGCTTATTGAGGCCTGAAGCTCCTGTATGTAATAGATATGGTTCCATTATAGTTGCTAACAATAATAAATATGCTTTTCATTATCACTTTAAGTACCTATCATCCATATTTAACTAGAATTGATTTCCAGATTGGATTACTTGAAAACCTGGGATGATGGAGGCCTTGTCTGTGTCTCAGACCTTAAGTATTACATCCCCAGCCACCCGCTGTCATCAGCAACTGACAGATATCTGATAAGTCCACAGCATGTCAGACGAATGCATGGATGCAGTGATCATTTTGAAAATTATGCCTTTTGGGTGAAACTGACATCTGAGGCCGTGACCATTTCGTTCACCATACGCCGCCGGCATTTTCAGATTCGATGTTGGGGCAAATCCTAGCTGTTGCCTGAAATTCTTCTTGAATTGACAATTGGATGCTCTGTTCTGATCTTTCTGCCCTGGGCTGCTGCCTGGTGTAGTGTTAGCAAATATTTGACAACTCTTCACCGGAAGGGGCTGCGTTTCTGAGGTGGATGGAGTTAGTTATCCCAGCACAGAATAAATTACCTGTTATCAACTTGCCAATGTATTGTATCAAAGATCAGTATTAGGACCAGTGCTTAAAAGATTTTAAGGTCAGAAGGGACCATTGGCTCTAGTATGACCTCCTGAAAAACACAATCCATGGAATGTATCCAGTTTTTCTGCTATTGAGCCTATATATTGTTTGTTCCTAATAGCCTGGAAAAGACTATGAAGAGGTGGCAAAACCTGCCAATGACACAATTACTTAAATTCTGTTAGATTAAAGAAGAGAGAGGAGCTAATAAGGACCTAGCTAAGATTGATGGGGCAAGACAGATTCAATTTGATGATCCACAAAGCAACGCGTGTTCAAAGGAATTGTTTGAACTAAATATGAGAATTACTGAGATTTAAATCGAAAACATTCTGAAAAGAAACCAGAGTCATTTTTTAAATTTCCTGTCTGAAGAAAGCACAAATTTTCTGCTCCAAAACCATAAGCTCCTACAACTTGAGATGAGCTCCATTAGCTGTCAGAAAAATTATATCCCCTCTAGTCCTCCATCTGCTTGTTGCTGAGATCATTGTAACACTCAAGCAGATTAGCATCCTTTCTAGGAGGGGACAGAAATCTGTGTACAAACTGCTATATTGGGGCACTGTACACACATTTCCCCCACACCCTCCTGTACTAGTCTTAACTCCTGTTCTCAGTCCATATTATTTTACCCCAGGGTGCTCTGGTATTTCTCTGTGTGGTTTTCTACTTCTGTTCTATATGCTAGGTTTAACTTAACTTTTCCAGGTGACCCTCCACAAGCCGCTGCCTGGATTGGCCAGTGCATCCTCTACTTGCTGATAATGATCTTTGAGAAGACTGTGGTGAGCCTTGCTCTGTTCATCCCTGGCTGGACAAAGGTAAATTACTGGTCACGTTTCCCACTGTGTGGAGGATGCCACGGCATTATGTGGGCTAATTCTTTATTAGGCCATAACTCACGAGGAGTGCTCAAATAATCCATTAGTGGTTGTTGCATCTGGGGAGCTGCCTATTGGCTAGTGGCAAGGAAATGTGTCACAGGCTGACCAAAGGAGCAATTAATGGAATAGATGGTTCTGTCCTTGGATAGATAAGCTTGTAGAGGGAGATTCTTCCCAGCCTTGCCACAGACTTACTCTGTGACCTTGGGCAAGTCACTTAATCTCTCTTGTTTCCATAACCCATCTGTAAATTGGGGATGATACTTCCTTTCATCTCTTCTCTGTTTTAGACTGTTACTACTTCAGGGCAGAAGCTGTCTTATTACTTTTTGTACAGCACCTAGCACACTAGGGTTCTGCTCTGTTGTGATTGCTAGCTGCTACCATGATATAAAGTCTTTGCCCACTGAATGAGGGAGTGTGGTAGATGGCAGCTGTGTGTGTCCAGACAGATGGAACAAGAGGGAGGCGTTAGGTTGGGACACATCAGTGTTTCCTTTCCATTGGAACCAGTATTCTCAACCCAAGCAGTGAAGGACACTACAGCTTGAAATGTTGATGTAGATTTCTCCCCTCTTGGTATGTGAACATGGAATCTGGGGGCAGGCAGGATACTTCTGGATGTCTTTCAGCCCATCTCATGCAAGGTGGGTGGTCCCATAAGCTCATCTTGCAACCAGGCTGAGAGAATCCAAGGAAAATCTGCTCGTTATTTTAATGCACCGTTAAAGTGCGGAAGCCCAGCACTTTCATAAATGAATAAACATCTGCTTGGCCCTCAGGCTGCCAGAAGTGTCTGGGGTGGGGTGGGATTGCTTGTGTTCCTCTATCTTCTGCGGCGGGGTTAAAAAAGGCAGCAGCAGCCTCCGCCACGAAGCTGCCAGTGTGGGAAGGTTGCTGCAATTCATAGTTAATATCATGCAACCGAGATGTATTTTAATAACCACTTTTAATTTTGTTTCCTTCACAGCTTCAGGAGACTTTACTGGACTATATCCCAGACCCTCAGCTGGAGCTTGTCTTGGTCATGCTCATTGTGCCTTTTATAGTCAACGTAAGTGAAGCCAGACTCCTCTGAAAACGCTATGGGTTTGCTGGGCCTATGCATCCCAATGGAGATCAGTGCTGCACCAGCAATCCTTACCCCAAAGAGAGATTGAAATAGATAGGACAAAGGATGGAAGAAGCAGAGAAGTGACCCAACAGGTCATTGGCTGAGCTGGAACTGGGACTAGGACCCTGGTCTCTGGATTCCCAAGCCATTGCCCTACCCACTAGACCACTCTGCCTCTCTGATCAGTCCACACACAAACCATTTCTTGCTGGGATACTAGTGTCTCCTAGCTAGTAACTTCTGTCAGCACTGTTATATGGAGGAGTCTGAGTTGAAGATTGATGTAATTAAGCCGCCCAGACATCACAAAACTCTATGGGATCTCTACCACAGTTAATGAGTCATTCTGGCTGTCTTTGCATATTTTTGGTAGTTTTTGGTACATTTGCAACACATCCAATACACAGGTGTGGTTTTAGGGTTTCCAAGATGAAAGCTGGTGACTGCTTTTTTTTTTTTTTTTTTTTTTTTTAAAGTACTTATTGCAATGTGCACGGCACTTTCTGAAACACAGATTCACTGCCTATTTAAATTGTAAGATGCAAATGACAGAGGTGGGGCTGGGAGAGGTGTAGGGTGAAGGTGAGGACAATAAGGTGACTGGACTTCTATGGGTGAATCAAAGAGCAAAATTTGTCCTCCGGAATATCGTCCTGATTCATTAAGACTGACAAAAATCTGTTGCTTAAATGGTCACTTGGGACAGACTGTCCTGCTGTACTTGAAAATCACATCCCCCTCTGTTGGAACTGCCAAGATACGAGTGAAGGATATGGGCTTCCTTTGAAATTATTCATGACATCCCAGGCGTCCAAAACATGGCTGTTAGTCGCATCCTGTGATGAAAAGCACTGAATTCTGGCCTTGTCAGCCAAAAGGCTTTCTATTCATCTCTTTAGTGATGCTCTTCAAGAATAACTTAACTGGCTTATGTATGGAATTCGATCCAAAAAGGCAGAGATAACAGCTGAGTGGTAGTCTGCTCTGGGTGTTTTCTAGTGATGTCATTGACGTTCAATAGCAATTATAACTCCAGACAGGCCCAGTCCTGCGTGATGAATGCTCTCTACTCTGTGGTCAATGGGCCAGAGTCACACAGGTCAGTGCATTGTGAGTATAATTGCTACCAAATCAGATAAGAATCAGGCTGGTGACATGGGAGAGGCTGGTGCTAACAGGATCAGGCCCTTTGTCTGCAAACCTCTTTGGCCAAATCTATTTCCCTGCAGTGTACAATCTCACTCTGACTTCAAAGCTGGTAAGAATCAACAAAAAAGCCCATTTGAGTTTTTGGCTGAAACCTCCACTCAGTCCGATGTAAAATTCTTAGGGAGGAAGTGGTCATCCAGCTACTTAGAAATAAATATAGAGTAACTTTGTTCTGATGACCTTGTATAAAATTAGCTCTCCGGCTACAGAAGGTTCTTTAAAATAGTACTTACTTGAAGTCCAGCCAAATGTTCTTTTGCCCCCAAAACTGGTGATATTCTCTAAACTATCACTCAGGAAATCCTTTCCGTATCTGCCACCAAAGGCTTTGAACCTTTGATTAGGCTATTTTTGAAGGGACCAGGAAAGTTTTGAACTGTGAAATGGAATGTCACGCTGCAGTACATGGCATGCCATGCAGTGGCAGACGGCACCCCACTTGATTCAGAATGTCTTTCCACCCACCACAATTTAGGATTCAAGAAGTTTAAGGTAGACTATGCTTCTGTCCTGTCCAGCTATGCCACTTTTTCACCTTCCGTTCCTTTTTCTCTAGAAACTGCCTTCTAAGGGATTTGAAAAATCCCAGGAACAACTCCATTTATCACCGGAGAGTTCCCTTTCTAGTCAAAGAATCATAAAAGATTAGGGTTGGAAGGGACCTCAGGAGGTCATCTAGTCCAACCTCCTGCTCAAAGCAGGACCAACCCCAACTAAATCATCCCAGCCAGGGCTTTGTCAAGTCGGTGACATGTTTCAAGTTTGCTAAATGGTTAAAATGGGTGCTGTTCATATCCTGCCGCCTCCAACAGATAGGTGCTTTCTCTGGTGACAGCACCCAAAGAGATGGAGAATCCCAAACATAAGGGATGCAATGGAAGATGGCGTTAAGACAGAAGTAGGAAGTGGATACAAAAGGGGTACTTAGGTGGATGGCTTGGTACAAGTGCAGCCAGCCAGTGTTAGAAGCTGTCAATAATACCTAGCTCTTATTAAGCAATCTCTTCAACAGCAGATTTCATTACCTCCACTTTTTAGTAATGGGGAAGCTTGCACAGGAGGGGAGTGACTTGCCCAAGGTCACCCCGCAGTCTGCCCAGTGGCAGAGCAGGGTTTAGAAACCAGCTCTTTGGAGTGCCAGGCAGCGATCTATCCACTAGGCCATGCTGCCTCCCAGTAGAGAATGAGGCCACAGAAGAGCCATATGGCCCCCTTATAGGGAAAGACGAGCTGTTTGAACTTGATGTGGCAGGCAGAGAGGCCATTCAGAGCGGAGAGCAGCGTGGTCTGAATGAGACCGGCAAAAGAGGAGGTTGCATTCCATGAGGCAGAACATCACAGCTCTTGCCTGAAGCGGATTGCAAAATGAAATAGCCAGTACTCGAGCTCGTGCCTTTCTACAGCTCGTCTACAGAATCAACAGGGTTTTTTAATCTCCTACATGTCACCACAGAGCACCTGGGCCTGCACGTTGACATGGTAAAGTAACTGAGAGCCAAGTACGTCCTTGCTGCTCTGAGTCAAATAACATGCCAGTTCCTGTAGCCAGCCACAGGATGAGCTCAGAAACTTGGCTTTCATTTTTGGAGGAGCTGTGTTTGGTCTCCTGGGCGGCGGGGAAAGCGTGAAAACACAGCGTGCGCCTTTGAGTCTGCCGATGCATGAGGCAGTACCTCCGGGGGGAAAGGTGCGGTGCTCCATTCATCTGAAACCTGCTGCCACCTGAGGACCATGGGAGCCCGCTGCAGGATTTGCCGTGGGCCTCGAATGGCCATAATTTGTCCCTGCCGCCACTTCTGCTCGGCTGAAGGGCAAACTTTCCCAGCACGTGGGACACCAGTGCGAGCGCTAATGATGGTCTGGGGAAGCTGAATGGGTGAACCTGGGTTCTGGATGCTTCATCCTTCAGCCACTTACAGCTGCAGAGCTGACGCAGTACAGCCCTGTCCTCCTCTTAGTGTCTTTCCCGGTGGGTCCTTCTGCAAGTGTCTGCTCTGACGCACGGGACCAGGCTTCAACGCAGAGGAGGAGGGAAAAAAACCTCACAAAACACAAACTGGTAGACATGGGAGCTAATTGTGTGAACTGCAGAGTGTGCGCTACTCCGTTCGTGTGCGTGGGGGTAGGGGGCACAATTGCTCAGTCAGATCACGTCTGACGTGAGTTGGTGGTGGTTATTGTAAGGGTTTAAAGCTGCGACCTCCTGGTGGTTTAGGCTGCACTGAAGATTGGCCATCTAAAAGTCTGGACCATTCAAACAACTTTTTTTTTTCCCCTTTTCCCCTCCAAGGCTGTTATGTTCTGGGCTGTGGACAGTTTGCTCATGAGGAAACACAAGCAGAAGGACAGCCTTGAAAGCAGCAGGTCCATAGAAAACCCTGTGAGGAATGAAGAATCCCAGGTAAGCGCAAAGAACGGGCTGTGGGCAGAGGTGCACAGCCGGCCAATCCTAAGTCAAATGAAGAGCACTGATTCTGGCTGCCGCGTACAAGGCAGGTGATCTGAATTTAGAGTCTTGCTCCAGTTGTCCCACAGAGCAGCATTTGCCTTCCCCTTCGGGAGGGGGGTTGTCTTACCGTGACTCTCGTTGTGTGCTGCCTTGTTAATGCTGCAGAGACGTGAGCACTGACCGAATCTTGGGCAGCTTCACTCGCATGCAAGCTGCTGTCCAAACTCTCAGCTAACATGGACAGGTCTTGAGATGCTGGGTGTGTCTGACTCTTCTCCCTGCTCTGAGGAACAGTGGGGCTCCCTCAGGTCTGCTCTCTGACATCAGGGAGTAGGTGAGTGAATAAAGGCTTCTAAGTAGGAAATGCCAGGAG
This sequence comes from Emydura macquarii macquarii, assembly GCF_026122565.2. Taxonomy (NCBI): domain Eukaryota; kingdom Metazoa; phylum Chordata; order Testudines; family Chelidae; genus Emydura; species Emydura macquarii. Next base: position 3,421,973 of record NW_027133607.1, on the reverse strand, counting down.
GAATAGGCTTTAGCCGCTCTAGAAGGACAGGCCTTTATTTCTAGAGCCTAGGGAAGTTCGAACGCATGGTCGGAAAAGACTTAAAATGGTATCGCCTCTCTCAGTATTGTGAGAGGCAACGTGGGCTGGTGGACAAGGAGTTGGAGACCTGGGTTCTGTTCCCAGCTCTGCCATTGCCCAGCTGTAAGTTGGAAAGTTATTTTGCTTCCCCAGCTCCCCTCCCGCTCTGTCTTCTCTGTTTACAAAGGGACTCCTCTGTGGCATCTAGCACCATGGGGCCATGATTGCAATTGGGGCCTCTAGATGCTACAGTGTTGAAAGCAATAAATATTCAGTATCTGATCAGAAGGTGTCATAGAATCATAGAAGATTAGAGTTGGAAGGGACCTCAGGAGGTCATCTAGTCCAACCCCCTGCTCAAAGCAGAACCAACCCCAACTAAATCATTCCAGCCAGGGTTTTGTCAAGCCGCAGCTTAAAAATCTCTAAAGATGGAGATTCCACCACCTCCCTAGGTAACCCATTCCAGTGCTTCACCACCCTCCTAGTGAAAAACTTTTTCCTAATGTCCAACCTAGACCTCCCCAGCTGCAACTTGAGACCGTTGCTCCTTGTTCTGTCATCTGCCACCACTGAGAACAGCCTAGCCCCATCCTCCCTGGAACCCCCTTTCAGGTAGTTAAAGGCTGCTATCAAATCCCCCTCATTCTTCTCTTTTGCAGACTAAACAAGCCCAGTTCCCTCAGCCTCTCCTCATAAGTCACGTGCTCCAGCCCCCTAATCATTTTTGTTGCCCTCTGCTGGACTCTCCCCAGTTTGTCCACATCCTTCCTGTCCTTGGGCATTAACAGTGTTCTCCACTGACACAATGAATGTACTCCACTCAGCCTCCCCCATCAACCCAGCTATAGAAAACCAAGCTGGATTCTAATCGGTTTCATGCACCATCAACAGACTAGCCCAATCAGTAGTGAGAGCTGACTGCGGTGAAAGGGCGTGGCTTGATATTTTTTTTCAGATTTCAGGTTGAATTAATGGCATGAAAAATCATTCTTGATCTGTAAATCGAGCTAATGTCGTATGAAGTCCATTGCGAATCAGCAGAACTCTGGCTAGTGTCACTTTCAAAGCCTTTGGATCCCTCATGTCTAGTTAACATATTTAAAGTTGTAGAAGAAGGAATTTTTTTCTTGTTAATATCTCCTCTTTTGTTGCATTTTGGAGGAAAAAGCGCTTGGCGGAGAATCAAAGTTTGCCAGGAGTCTTAGGTCTGGTCTACACTGGTGGCGCTGGTCGTTGACTTACGTTGACATGCCATGGTGTCTTCACGACACTGCGTCGACAGGAGACGCCCTCCCTACTCCTTTCAGGGAGGTGGACTAATGGCATCGACCAGAGAGCCCATCTCCCATCGATTGAGTGGGTCTTCACAACCCGTTCAATCGATCCCACTGCATTGATCGCTGCAGAGCCCACGGTGTGGACAAGCCCTTAGTTTCTTGGCAAGCAAACGGCCAGTTAGGTCTGGTGTGAGTCACCCTCAGGATATATTTGGGTTAGCTGGAAGCTTGCACTTTAAGTCCAAAAGGAAAAAACAGTTATGTTCTGGGTAGATTTTGTTCTCATTGTTTGCTAACATAACAGAGTTCACCAGACACATGTCACATCCATGTCCGTGCTTGGGTTTTCAGCAAAAGCCACCATAATCTAACTAACTGGATCTAATTCTGTTCCCCCTGTCCTGCTTTCAAAATGCTATTTGTACGACTTCTGATTTCCTGCTGTTCAGTGACAAGATCTACTAAACTGAAAAAGAATTCAGCAGTTACAGACTAGCTTCTGAAATAGCTGCTGCTTGGTGGATTTAAATACTCCTACAGAAGTGGAGAGTAAGAAACAGAACAGAAATAATACAAGGTATTTCAAATCCTCATTGCACAATAACTTTTTTATTTTCTGTACCTGTTAAGTTTATATCCCTCGGAGCTTCAGCTGCATCACATCTTCTATGAAGTGTAACTAGGTTCTACATCATAAAGGTGGGACTGCTAAACCATGGCAGTTACTACCCGGCGTGGCTTCTGCACTGAAATATACACTGGGAAATGACAAGGAAGAATGTTTGTAATCTAGTGTGGATCCAGTTTATGTAACTTCAAACCAGAATTCTTGCAGAGCGTGTGCATCTGATAAGCGCCCACTTCTAAAGAGCGAGGTGGCGCTAGAGGATTCCTTCTGCTTACAGGACAGACAAAGCAGAGACAGATGTTAACAGCTGGTCAGCCAAGAAATGAGTCATGCACATCCTGGTAGAGCAGAGCTAGCCTCGTCCTGTGAGTGAGAGCTATCTGAGTTATGTTGTGTTCCAAAACATCTGAACCTTGCATTCTGGGGATTTCCAAAAGTGAGGAGCTCGTTCCTGAGAGCAGTTACCTTTTATATTTCATATGAGTTGAAAGGCAAGATCAGCCAAATGAGTCCTGATCTGAACCGGTTTTGCACCAGTTTAACTATCTTGGTTCGGGGGTGGGAGGGAGTGGTTTTTTTTTGGTTTTTTTTTGTTTAACCAATATAGATAAAACGGTACCAACAACTATAGACAAGCCTGTAGAGATCCCACATCTAGCCATGCACAAAACTGCTAATTACTCAAAATCCTAACCATCAAGAACCAATTAACACTTCTCTGGTTACGGCATGATCATGGCCTCTTAGTAGTTGATACTCAGGAGTGCCCTCTCCTCCAATCCCATTTAGGAGAGATGGCTTTGGAGGCTCCTACAAAATCTGTAACCCATAATGTGTTTCCTAATGGATGGACACAGAAGCTACTTGTCTTGGTTTTGCAAGTTTGAGGCTGCATCTAAACACAGAAATTGCACCAGTTTAAAGGCGTGTTTAACTGTAACTTCTGTGGGTAGTTGAGGCCTGATCTCTTGCCGGTTGGGATCTGATCTAACTCTCCAACAAATAATGGCACAACTAATCTCTTATTTTACAGCAAAACATCTGAGATCCCCTTACACCTTCCTGGAGCATCAACCACAGCAATACACTTAAGGCAGCAGAGATCTGTAGCACCAAGTGTCCATGTAGCATGGCTATTTTAAAATATGCAGACACAACTATTCAGTGGCTGTTGCATCTGGGACAGAACAGAGCAGGACTCAACACCCTGCCGGTGCTGCATGTTGCATATAGAAATATACCATGCCATCTGTGTTGCTGTGCTGAGGAATGAATAGAGCACTATAAAACTCTTCACAGCAACCTGTTCCCGTTCAGAATAGTCCATAAAGAAGACAGCTATTCCCATCTCTACAAGTCGAGAAAGATCTACTATTCTTCTAGTCCATCTTCCTGCCAATGCAGCATTTCGGCCTACCGCACAGTTTTCTAATGTTCTGACTAGTCTAGCTTTAAATGTTCCAAGCGAGGGGGCTTCCACTATTTCATTTAGACTTTGACAGCCTAACAGACCTCCCTGTTGGGAAGGCTTTTCCTCATAATTAGCCTCAGCTTTCCCTTAACGTCTCCCATCTTATTATTTACATCTTTCAAATATTGGACTCGCCGTCTCCCTCTCCTCTCACGTAATTGTTACTTAGCAACATTTTCCTCTCATGAGGAAAGAGTCAGTTAGCCCCTCTCTCAAATATTTTTGTTGCTCGACTTGCAGCCTCCTCTCTGGTGTGAAGTGGAATTAGGCCAGGGATTGGTTCATCCCTGTATTTACAGTGTCCTCTTACTGGAACGATATACGGGGGCTGTTGCCTTGCTGCTCTATGACCCGCTGCCTCACCAATTTCAACCCAGAATTGCACTGGCCATATCACAGTGCAAACTCACAGCTCCGGTTTTCCAACCCACATGAATGAATAGTACAGAAAAGCAGGCATCTTCACAGAAAATCTGGGACTTCCGTCTCTTATTTCTTCGTGGTCTCCATGAAACTTCCGGACAGCTACTTCCGTGTGACCTCCATTCGGTCCAATATCACAAGTCACCTTTTAAACAGTAAATAAAATCGTGACCCTATTAAATTAAATCGTGACCCTATTTAAACAGTAAATAAAATCGTGATCCCTATTAACAAAGTCACTTGCTTTCCTAGTTGTTCAATAAGGAGAAATTCCCTCCCTCCTCTGCTTTATTAATCTCCCCCCTGTCAGGTGCTAAGTGTTTCTATGCTTGGCAGGAATTGCTCATGGTAAAGTGCCTGCGAGTTTATCCGAGTTCATCAGGCCTGTCTAAGAGCAGGCGCCAACAGCTCCCCATCCCATGGCTGGCTTGAATTTCAACCTCTCTTCATAACAAAAGGGTTCATTCTTTTCACCTGAGCTCAGAAGCGGCTCGCGTTGGGAAATGAGTCCCTGTTTTAAAACCTGCGCTATCAGTGGCTGCACCAGCTCTGTTTTTTGCAGGGCATCTTTATTGCTTGTGAGGCCCCAAGCTGTGAGAAGGTACCTAACTGAGATGCCACTTTATACAGTTCCACTGCTTGATGGGACACCTTGAGTAGCCGGCCAGCCTGGAGCCTGATCTTCCGTCCTCTTGTGTGTGTGTGCTTTTAAGGCCGGGCCTGCTTTCTCACTATTGAGCTTTCAGTGTGAAGTGTGGCAACAGTGCCGCATTGGGTAAGGTGGAGTGAGGGGGCTGTGTTTTAGGCTGAAACTAGCACTTGTGGGGGGGAGAAGGGAATTTTCATCCTCTTGATTGAGATCTATTAAAATTTCCTTCTGGGCTAGTCTTAGTTTCATTTTGTCTTTAACCCCAGGGACTGAGGGAAAAAACCTGTCCTGGACGGTCTCTCCCTTCCCATCAAACTGCCAGTCTCATCTGCCCTAATGTGTGCTTGAATCGTGGCTGTTTGCATGTTGTGTTGCAAAAAACCTGAGTAAATGCAGGCTGAAATGAAGGGTGCCGGTGCCTCAGCTGGAGTCTGCTGTCTCTTTCCCTGGGAGTGAGGGTAAACCACAGACCCTGTCAATAGCATCATTGTCTTCTCCACTCAGGGAAAACAAGTCACATTTTAAAAGCCCTTAATATTTCCTTTGATCTCTCTGGGTCTGTGGCTTTTACCCAGGGGCCGAAAGCAGATTAAGAAACAGGAATACATGCTCCTCTGACCTTGTTTTCATATTATCAGGCTGTCTGTGTGAATACTATTTGCAAGGACCCTTATCATCCCGATAGCACGTTCTCTGGTTAATTTGGGGTTGGAGAGGGGGAGGCTGTGTCGTTAGGCTAATGGACCAGCCTTTCTTAAAGGGTACAGCTAACCTTTTGGGTCATAAGTCAGGACAAGTCTGATTGCCCCTCCTAGCTCCCATAACTATGCAACTGGACATAAATCAGCACAATTGGCAGACTGTTAAATGAGACTCTGATTAATGTAGGCTGGGTATTTCAGACCAGAACTGAGGCACATGGTTGAGGTGAGGCGTGGGGAATGAACTGTCAATCTTTCATAAGCACTAAAGTCACTCAGACTTCTTAAAATAAAAATTGGGACTAATTTTGTACTGTCTACAGCATGGTAACATTCGAGACGAACAGGTTCTAAAGTGGCTCTGATTCCACCTACACAGCGGTGGAAATAGATTTATCAGCTTTCTTCTTATTACTGGGTATGATTCCATATCACACTCTCTTTTTTTTTTCCCCTCCACGCTCTATTCTTATGACCAATCAAGCAACTGATCTATATGAAGACTCTGGGTTCAGGTTTCTTGTACCACCCTGCTGTCTAAAACAAAGTGGACTGGCAGAGTACAGGGACAGTGTAATGTGCCTGCATAGGCAGAGTTTGACTTCTGTATTTGGGGGGGGAGGGCTCAGGCCAGCTCTGTGAAGCAGGGCATGGGGAGGGAGCGCCACCTCCACCTCCTGACTCACTTCTGGGTGGGGGTGCGAGGTGCACAACCACAAACTGTAACCCAAAGGGAGGGGCTCAGCTCAGAAACTTTGAAAACCACTCAGGGTGCAGGCAGGGGATAGCTAGGGGCTGTGTGCCTGCTGGGAGGGCTCTGCCAGCCCTAGAGCCGGGTCATTCCCCCCCCACCACCGCCTGGGCAGCTCTTACCAGCTTCATGAGTAATCAAAGGGGGCTGGGAACAGAAGCAGCCGCAGCCCCGGGCACCGCCAGCAGACAGGGGAGCCCTGCAGCCATCCACACCACAGCAGCAGCGCCCCACACTGGCCAACTTCCGGCCTGCAATGGGGCCAGGGAGCAGGGCCTCAAGAAGGGAGGTGGTCGAGCTTCTCCCGGGGCTGTCCTGCTCTGGTTATGGTGCTGCAGTTAGGGGGGCGGGGGGCAACACCTCCCCGTGCCCCCCCCCAAAGCCTGCCCATGCATGCCTGCAGCTGTGACCCGGTGCTCTTGTGGTCGTACGAGGTGAAGCAGCAGAGTGTTGAACAAGTACAAATCAGTGTTCCCTTGCTTTTGACTCGAGGCCTGTATCGGACGTTGTAAATTACCATGGGCATGTCTCGTGTGTAAACATTGCACTCCCAAGGAACGCTGGAGCAACAGATCCAGCTGATGGGACGTGCGCTCTGTACAGGATGTAGCTCAGATGTGTTTTTAAACAACAATGCAAAAACGTATTTAATTGTGTTGGGCGGCAAGGGAAAGCAGTGTGAATGAAGACTTACGGAGGTGGCGGGGCGTTCATTTCCTCCTCAACCCTCTGGCGCTTGAGTGTAGGGAGGCACGCACCAAGCAAGCCCAGAGTGTCAGAATAGAAATGAGAATATTGCTGAATCATTGGGGAACAAGACCAGGATGGCACAGTCCCCTGAGAGCTGGGAAACTGGGAATCTATTCCCAGTTCTGCCGCTGACTTGGTGCAGCTCGGTGCGTCTCCTGTCTAGACTGTCAGCTCTTAAACGGTAAGAATGCCTGCCCCAGTTTGCCTTACCAGCCCTTAGCACAATGGGCCCCTGATCTTGGCCGGGGACTCTCACCACTGCTGTAACACAACAAATCTGGCAGTAACAAGGCAAATTCGTGTTGAAGAATCACCCTTCTTTAAGGGTGTGTCTTCAGTAGCCTGGGTGAGCTATCTTGAATCCAGTTAGCAGGGAAGACCGAGCAGAGTGGGCCGCAGCCTGGGTACATACCCAGCTCACTGGTCCACTCCAAGCCCACCCTCTGCTGTTGCCACCATTATTTTACTCACTATCGAGCTAGGGCCCGTGAACAGCTTTTGCTGCGTGCCATCCCCAAGAGGGTTCAACTTCTTGGTTACAAATAGCACCTGAACAGTGAGCCATTTCCCTTGCAGGTTCTCAGCTGCTAGCAGTGCTCCACATGTGTACTGCAAACACCGCAGGGGAAATATTCCTTTTGCGTGGGTGGAAACTTGATTCTGTTGGAATGTTAAAAGAAGAGAGAACCGTTTCCTACTGGTCTTAGGCTGACAGCATCTCCTAAATGCTGTTGGTTTTTCCCTGTATTGCTGGAGACATCATCAAATCTGCAAATCAGGATGGGCCGCGTGGGGAGCTGTCCCTGAAGCCCCTCTGATCCCTTTGAAGATGTAGATACATTGCAGCAGTTTGTTTTTCCTGTTTAGTCCTCCTGTAGCTGTGGTTACTGGCCCCCTGGTGCCTCCTAAATGGTAACAAATGATAGGTGTGTTCCTGTGTTATGACTGCACTGAGATCATGCAATTTATGTCCCCCATGATGTTGGGATCCAGGACCAGAAAAGAGGCCTTGTTAATCATCTCTTATCAGCCAGTTTTTGGTCTGTTGCATTTAAAACACTCAGCCAAACAAATCATGAGCAAATTCTCCCTTGTCCTGGGCATTTCATAAAGCCAGCACATTTTATACTGCATTAGGGATGCACTAAATCAGAAAACAGTCCAGAGATCCCAATTACACACTTAATAACCAGCATAAAAATGCAGGCTGTGATTGTGTTAGATCTTTCAAACTGAGTAGGGTCAGGCCTGATCCACACTTGGATGGGATAAGGTGATGCAGAAAGCTGTGTTTCAGCAGCTGGCTACTCATCTCGCTGAGCCAACTCTGAACTAGTGCAGCATGGTCTGGACTGTGCTCCTGGAGGTGCTGTCTTTTAAAGAAGTAAAACTGAAGCTGTCAGAACCTCAGTCATACACTCTACATGCAAGAATGGACAGGGCCCTGGTCAGATTCCCAGATGGGTTAACTGCATCATCCGCTTAAATTCCCCTGCAGTTTCAGCTGGTGGAAATATTTGCCTTCTCTTTATCCTTAACTGTTGCTGGGTGCTGTTAAAAAGTTGTAGCCTACCCCAGAGGTGGCTGCACTTTAGTGGTTAATGAAGTAATTCTAACATGTACAACTTTGGCCAGTGCTGAAGATAACAAAGGGAGGCTGCTGAGATTTAGTATCTGCTAATCAGAAGAAAACATCTGTAATTTTTCTGTACTTCATTGAATTAGTGATGTTGAAGTCCAACATTTTTCTTGTACTAAACTGAATAAACACGGGTTAACTTTGATTTTCTATTTGAAGAGTGATGTATATTTATATTGCAATAGCACCTAGAGGCCTGAACCCCATTGGGCTAGGCACTGTACAAACACAAGGGAGAACATTTTCTTTGCTTCAAGGAGCTTACAGTCTAAAGACCAGGTCTTTCCAGTGAGTTGGGAAAATGACCAAAGGAGAGAGGACAGGATACAATAAAAATATATATTTTAACATAGGGCATAACTGTCATAGTAGAAACCACTTATCCAGTCAGCTGGGGAGCTGACAGATCCGACTTCTGCTGTTCTGGTTTGAACACACATCTATTCACGCTGCAAACAGCATTGGACGCCCTGCACGCACCTACCCCTTGGAGTAACTAAAAGCCTAGCTCTGTAATGAGAGAGTTTGGCTGAGGAGGGTTTGAGTTTAGATTTTGCGAAGTTTGTTGTATCATTTGATTGAGGAGGAATAAGCATCTTCACCATGTCCTATATCAAAATTAGGGTATCTTTGTTGGTTGTTGTTTATCCTTCAGAGAAGTGCTGTTCTGGGAGATGTTACCTATGGTATGTCCAGTTAAAAGGCATGAAGAGGTATGAAATCTCCAGCCACACAGAATATCTAGACACCGAGCAAGGAGTCTCTGTCAAGAGTTTAATTGTTGTTCTTCCTTTAGGTGTTGCTTTGTCCTGACTTGGATTTTGATCAGTCTGAAAGTGACCAAGACATCTCAGGACTTCAAGGAGCCAGCCAGAAAACGAGGCAGCCGGGCTGTCAGGTGGTAGTTTAACAGCGACTTCAAACTGAGTGAAATGGAGAGAGTGCCAACCAAGAAAACAGCCATAAAAATACTTTTTTAGAAAACTGGACTTTGATCAGATGCCGGAGGTTGGGATAGAAATGCTAGTTTATTGCACGGTTAAATGGAGATCAGATGGTGGGACTAACCAGATCTACCCTTTGCTGTTATTTTCCTGATGGCATTTTTGTACCTTCTGCATTCTTGCGGCCCAGTGTGGGGCTGGTTCTACATACACACTTAACTCCCGCTGTACCTGTATTTTTCTCTAAACCAGACACTCCTAATCATATCACGGTTAGGACCGTGAAGTTGTATTTCTCTGGCTTTAGTTTGTGTCAGGATGGTAGCATAAATCAAAATACTAATCTTTTTATAAGATTTAAGATTTATCTTGTACTAACTGTACTGTGACACTTTCTATATGCACAGCTTGCTTGTAAATAACTCGGTTGTAAAAATATTTGAATATGTCTTTGGGATTGGCATAATCATCACAGTGCATCTGACTTTTTACTGTTTTATAAGAATTGTAATAAAAGTTTGACTTACAGTTGCTTCATACTTGGAATGTATTCTTGTGCTTTGTGTTTTGCAAAGAGATGTTACAAATGAAACGGTTCCATTCTCAACTCCCTATTTCAGGGACTTACCACTTGCTCTGCATTGCCATATCGGAACGGGAACTATTCTGTCTTGGCCCAGAAGTTAATCTTGTTAAAAATCTGTGGAGTCGCTGAGATTAACGGTGTGAGGGGAAAGCTGTTTCTAAAGCCAAACTTTTCAAAAATTGAGGTCTAAAAGGATCTGTAAAGCCTTATTTAAACAGGAACGTTCATCTGTGTAAGAGACAGCTTTCTCAGGGGTCAGTCCAACACTGTAGAACAAACTCCCTCAGGAAGGACTTATGGACCAACCCAACCCTTGCCACCTTATCCGAGTGCAAGGCACCCTTCTCCAACCTGCCATAAACACAGATCGGCACGTAGATCCTACCAAAACATTCCACTGCATACACAATTCTCCCCCAGCACGGAGAGGAGAGAGAATCATAGAATATTAGAGTTGGAAGGGACCTCAGGAGGTCATCTAGTCCAACCCCCTGCTCAAAGCAGGACTAACCTCAGCTATATCATCCCAGCCAGGGCTTTGTCAAGCCTCAGCTTAAAAACCTCTAAAGATGGAGATTCCACCACCTCCCTAGGTAACCCATTCCAGTGCTTCATCACCCTCCTAGTGAAAAACTTTTTCCTAATGTCCAACCTAGACCTCCCCAACTGCAACTTGAGACCATTGCAACTTGTTCTGTCATCTGCCACCACCAGAACAGCCTAGCCCCATCCTCCCTGGAACCCCCTTTCAGGTAGTTAAAGGCTGCTATCAAATCCCCCCTCATTCTTCTCTTTTGTATACTAAACAAGCTGAGTTTCCCCAGTCTCTCCTCATAAGTCCTGTGCTCCAGCCCTTAATTATTTTTGTTGCCCTCCCTGTACTCTCTCCAACTTGTCCACATCCTTTTTGTAGTGGGGGGCCCAAAACTGGACACAATACTTAAATGCAGCCTTACCAATGCCGAATAGAGGGGAATAATCACTTCCCGCGACCTGCTGGCAATGCTCCTACTAATGCAGCCCAATATGCTATTAGCCTTCTTGACAACCAGGGCACACTGCTGACTCATATCCAGCTTTTTATCCACTGTTACCCCAGGTCCTTGTCTGCAGAACTGCTGCCTAGCTCATCAGTCCCCAGTCTATAGCTGTGCATGGGATTCTTCCTTCCTAAGTGGAGGACTCTGCACTTTTCTTTGTTGAACCTCATTAGATTTCTTTTAGCCCAATCCTCCAGTCTGTTTAGGTCCTTCTGTATCCTATCCCTACCTTCCAGGGTATCTACCACTCCCCCCCAGCTTAGTGTCATCCGCAAACTTGCTGCGGGTGCAATCTACCCCATCCTCCAGATCATTAATGAAGATGTTGAAAAAAACCGGCCCCAGGACCGACCCCTGGGGCACTCCGCTTGTGACCAGCTGCCAGCTAGACATGGAGCCATTGATCACTACTCGTTGAGCCCTATGAACCGCATGTGACAGATATTAGTCACATTGCTTAACGCATAACTGGAAGGCACTCCGATTCTAAGTAATCATAGAAATATAGGACTAGAAGGGACCTCGAGAGGTCATCTAGTCGTGTCTCATGCACTCAAGGCAGGACTATGTAATAACGTGTGGTACAAAGAGCCTGAATAGAATTATTTATGCTGCTGAAAAGAATTTAGGATCCAAAGCCCATTGACTTCAAGGGAGAGACGGCATCAAAGCGCATCTGTGATGACACGTTTCTCAAAATGCACCCACCCAAACCCAGAGACTTCACTGGAGCCATCTAGCTCTCAGCCCTTTGTTTATAGGTCAATTAGCGCTTGTCTCAATAAGCACATGGTTTGTGGCAAGCTGTGTGGCGCCTGTGGCCATATACTAACAATTCCCTGGTGCAGTGTTAATCTACCCCATCGGAAAGCAGCGCCGATTAACGTGCACTCGGGAACTTTTATGCAGCAGCAGGGGCCAGATGGGCACTTTGTGCCTGGCAGGTTAGCGGGCGGTAGATTTCCACCCCAGCTTGCCACAAACTAAGCATTCATTTATGCAAACCCTTATGTCGGAGCATAAATAAAGATTTTTGGAGCCTTTCTTAAAAAACGTTTTGCCCCCCAGGAGCATGTGAAGCATTTTTAAGCTCTAACGCGTGAAAAGCACGTTGAAGATGCAAATTCCTAAGGCTCACACAGCCCTCCCAGAAGAAGCTATGCTTAGCTAAATTCAAGACGAGGGATTAAGAATGAAGCCGTGCGGAGTGTTCCAAATGTCTTGAAAGGGAGGAGGCTCTTTGAATTTCACGTTAACGTGAGTCAAATGACACATTGCTTTTCCTGCTGGACTGGACTGCTCTTGGAACAAACCATCGGACGGTTTAAACGGCTTGGCCAGACCTGTATTTGTCAAACTGCCACACCCCCTCGCGGGGGGGGGACTTGCAATGGGGTGGCAAAGTTGGCTGAAAAGGGCAAATGTTTGGCTGCCGGGGCCTGGACCAAGACTTTACAAACCTTTCATGACTCTCATTAAATAAGAACGGGTGAAAATAGCAGTGGAGAAAAAACTAGCCCCCCCCCACACACACACACACACACACACTACAGGTGGGTAAGATACCTGCCTCCATCTTCAGCCCCAGAGCTTCCCCGGATGTGCAGTGTCACAGGTGGAAGTCCGCCTGCAGTTGATGGGTGTGTATGCCACTCTGGGGTGGGGGGGGGGGAGGTGAGGGAGGGGCACTAGGCTATAGGTGCTGCCTGCTGTGTGGCCTTGTGGAAGGACTTCGGAAGGGGACAAAGAGCGACTGGGACTGGAGATGAGAGACCATCACCCCAGCTAGTGCTTCCTCTAGTTCTGAGCCACAGGGGCGGAGCCTGGCAACACTTCTTGCCCTGTGCTAAGTCTGCAAGGGAAGGATTCGTTCTCCAGGGAAGGCATCCAGTTTAAGGCCCAAAGGGCCCACCAGCCCATCCAGTCGGCCCGCCTGCATATCACAGGCCATCACCACCACCTAGAACCCGCACACCAAACCCAGTGACCACACTTAGAGCAAAGTATGACAGCCCGCAGGAGACCAGGCTGTGCTGTGCCACAGGCAGAGAATAGGAGGGACGGACGTGCACCAATGCCTGAGGTGTCCGGAGGGGCAGGGAAATGATTAAGTGAGAGAGACCCAGATAATGTGGTGCCTTTCAATCGCTCTAGATTCAGAGGAGACCAGCACATTTCTCTCACATTGAACTGTGTTTGCAGTTCCTGCTGTTGTCGCAGTCCTGCTCTGCTGGAATCCCTGCTACTTCGCTTACTCTCTTCTCTGAGCACCTCAATCTTTGTATAGAAAACAATTCCACACAAAATAAACCAACCCCACTTCACTGCACACACTCCTCTCCCTGGGGAGAGGATGAGGCCATGATCGCTGTTAGTCACATCGCCTACACCGCTATTACAAGGTGCTGAGATAGTGGGGTGATGTGTGGTAGAAGGACTTGTATAGCCTGAACACACCTCAGAGGTAGAGAAGTACTGTTATCCTCATCTTGCAGAAAGCATCTCTGTGTCTCAGTTTCCCAAGTGACTTGCCTGAGGTCACGGAGGCAGTCTGGTGGAACTGGGACTTGAAGAGGGGTCCCATGTCTTTGACTAGCTCCCTACCCACTGGACCAACCTTCCATCAGTCAGTGGCACAATGCTGACATACACTGTTTGTATAGCTCTCTGGGCCAGAAGCTGCTACTGATTTTTAAGCATCTCCACTGAGGTCACTTTGTTTTTCAAAGGCCATTATAATCAACCACCTGATATTTGGTGCAGCTGGTTCTTCCAGGTGAATGACACTTGCGAATATTCTTTCCCTGCCCAGCAACATGAAACACGTGCATACACTTAGTCTCATAACAGGTTCAACCGAATGCCTGCTGCTTTGCATCAAATAAAAACTCCACCTCCACGTTCACCATAAAATATATTTATTGTGAAAAGTGATAACTAGACCCACAGTGACCAGATCTCGGCTGTGCTGTTGCAGGTGCTCCCTATAGCTACGGGGGTAGATTTCATCCTTGTTGGGTCAACTGAAATAGCATTTCCATAATGGGGTGGGGGGAGACCTGTGATGCACTCAAAGCTTTAGAAATACATATTTATGTATAGAAAGGGGCTACCCTAACAAAGCGGCCCTCCAAGGGAAAATGTGTTTGAATAGGTTCACACCACATAGAAAACACAAACCCTGCCTCTAAAGAACTGGGGGGGGAGGAGGTGGAAAGTGCAAACCCAGGGAAATCCCTTGGCAATAACCACAGTGCAAAGGTGTCTAATGAGCTCAGGAACATTTCTTACTTCACCAGCAGCCGGGTCGCTTGCTGTAATTAAAACAGTCACGTAAGTACAGGAGTCAGTCGACTGTGGGGGCGACACCAGGGGATGCAGCCAGTTTGACTGACACAATTTCCCACCCCTGCAAGATTCCCATTCCCCAAAGCACTCGCTGCTGAACAATGCGCTGCTTAAGAGAAAGGCGGCACCCAACACCGTTGAATTGCTGAGGATAACCTGCCATTGCTAAGAATGCTGTGCCCAGCGCAGTAGCCTCAGACCCTGTCTACACGAGGACTGCTTTACAGGCATCCTAGGACGCTGCACTGGCAAAGCATTCTAGTGTGGATGCAACTACACTGACACTGGCAACGTAAAGCCACCCAGAATGAGTGTAACAAACTACCCTGGTAAACGCCCAGTTTTGCTGGTATTGCTATGTCTATGTTATGACCAGTTCAGCCATGGTCACACCTCTTCACATCGCTCACTGACCAATCTATGCTGGCGGCGGTCTGTCGTGTAGACATAGCCTCAGCTTCAAATTTCACTGCAAAGCACTCGCAGAATTTTGGCATCAATGCTGCGTTTGAAGTACCTTAGCTGGGCTTTCCATGAGCCGCTCTGATAGTATCTTTCCCTACAAGAAGCAAGAACATTCATTAAAAGAGGAGGTTGAAATGAGCAATGCTGCTCGCTCAGTGGTTCTCTACAGCAGCATTAGGGCGTGGTGGTTTCTCGCTGGACACGGCTGCTGTTGGCATCAGATGTCCTAGACTCCAGCTGTGATTACAGATTTTTAAATGACATAAATCTCAGCAATGAGTTGGTCTCTTTCTCCTGTGCTAAAGCAGTTCGAACACATGGATGTCATCTGACTGCGTAAGGTGCTTTCACCTCCTGGGGAGAGCCAGTAAACACTGGTTCAGTTCTGGCCTCCCATGTTTGCTGACGTCTTCTCTGGCAGAGTTTGCTAATAAAAGAGCTCCCTGGCGGCATTAGTAAACGAGGCCTGGTTTTAAAAATAGCTCAGTTTCTAAATTTCGGTTTGGCCAAGGCCTCTTGAGTGGCTTACTCAGCTTTCAATCACCTGCAGTGGGAGTTCAGTGGCCCATGTCCCACCCTCGTGTTGCCAAATAGCTTCATTGCTTAGAAGCAGCGGTGAGGCGTGTCAGAGGAGACGCGTTCTGGGGTCAGGAATGACTAAAGATCACGTTCTGCCATGCAATTCATCCCCTTCTATCCGGGCCCTGACTAGCACAGTTATATCGGCTTCCCATTTCAGGACAAGCGTGAGGACAAATGTTGTGGTTTGCGGCCTGGCTGACTGTTACTGTCCAGAGAATTGAACTCGGCTTCCATTCAATAGAATTGGTGCATAGTGCTATGATGAAGCAGATGTGCTATGCGTTGGCTCCGCTTTCCTGTCCGAGAACGGCAAGAACCTGGACTGAAATACTAAACCTGAAGGAATATTTCATCAAGACGCTACACAGGGTGGAAGTTACACCCCCACCGTCACTCTTCCAGGCTGTAAATGCTTTTTTTAGGACGCGCCTGCAGTCTTAACAGCAAGGCGCCTCATGCGAGCGTATATTAGTGGGCTACTAGTGAGCTGCTCTGGTGGCCGGAGGTCCACATGGTCACACTTAACGCCACCTTCAACGTGTATGGCTAGCCAAGAAACCAACTCCCTGTTGTGGCTCACAGCGTGCGTGTTCAATTTGTTCATTAACCCTCTGGTGACGGCGAGGTTTCCCCTGAGGCATGCTCTCTCTACAAGCACAATGTCAGCCCCAGGTAATTTTCACAGCAGGTACATCATGCCATGCTCTCCCACCAGAGTAAGTGGTGCATGACTTGTCTCTTACCTTCTGGGCGTAGCCAGACACTGGTGGGCATGGCGCAGATCCGCTTGGGGGGTTATTTTTACACCTGCATCTTTCTCTACTGCGAAATTTTCCATACTGCCCCCTCTCCTTCCCTTCCCACCAGGAGAGCACTTTAACATAAACCTCACACACAACACACACACACCCGCACGCTCAACGCCACAACCTGCCAGCACAGAAGCGGGGAAGCTGATTTCCAAAGGGAAAAGCTTTGTTTCTTTGGCACTAAAAAAAGAAAAGAGCCACCCAGAGCCAGGGGCACCCGCCGGGTGATTGTTGTGCCTGCTGATACAACCGGTGTTTGTCCTTAAAGACCGTTAGTCATCCCGAAACTGGTTCCTGTGTCGAAGGGATGCGCAGCAAGATAATCCTTGTAGTCCCCGTCAATCAGCTGGTCTGCATTGTTCTTGGCAAACCAGCAATCGACTTCCTGCTCGCCGTTGTAGATCTTCCTCTGCTTCCACACGACAGGAACCAGCCGACCTTTGACCCTTAGCATGTTCTCTGACCTCGGGTTTGGCTCTTCGGCCGGGCTCTGACTGGCCAGTTGGGGACTTTCACTCAGAGACTGCTCAGTAAGTTTAACTTCATGGTGCAAGAACTGACCTGCAAGGAAAGATTAAACTTACTACTAACACAGCAGCTTTGTTTCATGACAGAGTCTTTTAAATGGGTCAACAAAGCAGCAGCCAAATGAGCTGCTTTTAAAGGCTCTAGAGTGTGGGGAGCCTGACGGGTTTCCCAGCGGTGGGGGGAAGATGCTACAGTCTGCTATTCTTTTGTGCACCTCTCACCCATACACGGGGAACCTAGGACTAGAACTCTGCTCCTTCTTTGCCTCCAGAAACACAGGGCTCTGCCGATTCAGCTCGAAAACTTCTCCTTGAGCTGCTATTGGTAGAGAGCCTCCTGTTCCCCTCTGCGGGCTAAGCCCAGTGGAGGGCAACATCACTTATTTTATACATCGCACAGCTCAAACAAAGGGAGGAAGGCGAGTTCAGTGATCAGGAAACTAGCCTGGAATTCAGGAGACTGTTTTATGCTCTGCCACAGGCTTTCTGTACGACCTTGGGCAAGTCCTTTGGTGTCTGGGCCTCAGTTCCCCAGTGGGCATAATAGCACTTCCCTACCTCCCAGGGGTGTTGTGAGGCTATATATGTTACAATTGGGGAGGTGCTCGGATACTATAGTAATGGGGCCATATAAATACAATCAGTAGATACACTAGTGGGAGGTGGGTCATGTGGAGAACAAAGGTGTGACAACCTTGAGGGTTTCTGCTGGCAGAAATGTTGGTTGTGACTGGATTGAGGCAAGAGTCCCACTTCTCACAACTCCAGGCTGCCGATTCCTGCCTCTGTCCCTCAAAACCCTTTGAAACAATTGCTTCTCCCCCATCACCTGTCTACGTCATAAACAGTTTGCTACAGGTTACAACGGAACGAGCCTGATACCTACCTAGCAGTCCATGGGAATGTGGGGAGAGCCCTGTACTGTTGGCAATGTAGAATCCAAGGTGATTCCGCTGATAGGGGGCTGGGTTCTTGTACTGATGAATCAGAACCACAAAGCTGATGGTGCCTTGTATTGCCACAGTGACATTGGAACTGGCAAAGATGGACACCTCCAAGCCACTGCTCCCCACCGTGGCACTCCGGTCACACGGCAAAATGAGTCTTTCCCCATCGTCCAGGATGACCTTGGCGGGTGTGATCTCAATGTAGGATCTCTTGGGCTTATTGCTGAGGATCGTGATGGTGCTGAAGTAGGTCCGTTGTTTCTTGTGGCCGTTGGGAGGAGCCGGGGCGCCAACCAACTGCCCGTTCACAGTTACGCCTTTTAGAGAAAAGAACCGGTGGTTTAAAATTTGAGCGAATGAGTAGCTCAGAGCAGCTGCAGTGGATCATGCATAATGCAAACCACATTTTGAGCAGCCGCCGAATCACTGCCTGTGCTGGGATCCTAATTCTCCCAGCGGCCGTTGTGTTTAAAACAGGAGGGGTCAACATTTTTCAAACTTGACCGCCTCCAGGTAAGCTCCCTAACTCCGTATTTGGACACCTACGTTTGAAAACAGGGCCTTGTCTATTAGCAGAGTTCTGCCACCCTTGCCCTGGTCAGTGTGAGCGAGGATCTTTTCCTTGAGCACTGGGTGAGCACTTTTCCTTGAGCACTGGGTTTTTGAAAACTCCATTATCATCTACCTAGGGCAGGCAGGCAGGCAGGCGACGGCTTTGACAAACGCTGCTCTCGGGAACCGTCCTAGAACCTTGCTCAGTCACCCAGAGTGTTAACCAGCCTGGGGCTAATCCAGGGACCGCTGAAGCAGGGGACAGAATTATTTCTGGAAAGCGTGGAATTGGAGCTGGCCTACTGCCACTGGCTTGTGGGTCATCCTCTGTAGGCTGCAGTACACCTCCTGTGGCGAGGGTGAGAGGTTCTGGTCTGCCATCCCTTCTGCCGAAGGCCGGAAAAGCTCCAACACAGGCAGCAGCAGCAAAATCTATTTGACCAACATCCTGGGGCTTGAACCAGGACTTCCAGAACTAAAATACACACATTTCTACAGCTCGAGCTAAAGACCCCTCTCTGGGACACTGCCAGACTCATAGTCTCTGTGCATTGGCTCAGAGAGGCACCGGTAACACACTCACCAGTGGGTTACCCACGCTGCCCTTCCACCGTGCCTCAATGCTGCACCAGAGAAGCCACACGTAGGGGTGGGAGACAGCGCTTAAAGTGCACCTGGTCCAAAGGGGTGGCAGACCCAGCAAATAACATGGCTACAACTTGAGCCTGGTTGCTGAGGGACACGTTTCACTGCTGCCTGGGGGAACCTTCCCTCCTGGGGTGTAAGCAGCCCATCGGGGCCACTGGAGGAGGCGAGCAGAGTTTTCCGCCCCACCCCTCAGGAGCTGACGCTGTTCTCATGGGGATGGGGGGACAGAGAAAGCCCAGCAGCTCAGGGCCTCTGCACTCCCTCTTCTGCCTTCCCCACCTGTGAGCAACGGGACGGCTCCCTCCCTTCCGCACCCAGCCGGGGAATGGGGGTGAAGAGACGCAAGAGGAGCAGAGCTGAGATGGGGCGGGGCAGACGTGATGGAGGGCTGGGGGAACAGACAGCTGTGATGTTGCTTTCCTTTCTTTGCAAAATGACAGGCACCGCCCTCAGAGGGTCAGGAGGGTCAGGAGGAATGGAGGGTCAGGACCGGCCAGCACCATCAGCGCAGAGGTGAAAAGCTCCCTATCCCATCATGGTCACAGGGGAAACTCTCATTCCTTTCTCCTTATGCTTAGCTGCCATTTATTTTAACAGGGGTGACACTGTTCTCCTTCAAGTGTAATCTCCAGTCAAGCCACAAAAAAGTCAGCCAACACAGCCTGGGAGGGAAGCTGGTGGGCTGTCTGCCAGGGGCTGGGTTTATTCTGAAGAAAGCAGGGGGTGGCCACAAACGGGACAAGGAAGCTGGGCCAATGCTACAAAAGTGCTACACAAAATAGATTTCCAGTGACTTTTTTTTCCCCTTCTGAGACAGACTTTTGTATTGTCTGCAGTTTTCACACCCCTACCCGCTTTCCTGCTTAGCAAATAATCCGCTTACTAACCATGTGCTTGGGAATTCCAGCTCAGATCTGAATGCTAGGCAGTTGGTGTTTTAGCTTTCTCAGGGCTGATTCAGAGGCAAAAACTGTTTTAGTGCAATTACTATCAACCAGGGGTAATCAATTATTTTTTGTCAAGGTCCAAATTTCTTAGTCCAGATATAGGCAAGGTCTAGTGTCCAGAGTAGATAATACAAAAGTAATAACAATAATGACAATAATGAAATAAAAAGAGTTTGAGGTCTGTTCAAAAGCACCTGGCGGTCCAGATTTGGCCCGCGGTCCGTCTATTGACTCTGCCTGCTCTATACCCTCCATTAAAACAAGCAGTCATTAACAGCCTCCGTGCTCAGGTACCCTTTTGCTGCAGTTTGACAGGAACTTAACATGGAGGGCCGCCAGCCCGCTGAGTAAACTGTGTGCAGTTAAACGCTAAATAACTAGGTCAGCTACAAAATCTGCCCACCCCAGTGCCGGAGAAGACTCTAAAATCCTATGGTTGCATTCAGCAACACTGCAACCAGTGGGCTGCAGAAGCTGAATCAGTGAAACCTGCAGGTGGAGCAAAGGGGGGGGTAAGATCGCTAGCTGAATCTCTAACAGTGGGAGGCCGTTGGCTCACGTAAGCGCCACCTGTTTAGCATCTGAAACTCAGATGGCCATTTATTTAGCTGTGCCTGCTCCAGCTGTAGTCTAGTGCAGCATGCAGACCCCATGTGTCCCACCTAACAAGTGCTGTTCGCTCAGCTCAAGCTGGAGCATTGCATGCTGGGTCTTTGTATTTCCACGGTCCTGAGCTTCGTATTAAATATAGGGGGTGGTGGCCATTCGATGCATTTGACATGCAGTCGTTGCAGCACCTGGCCTCCTGCCAAAGAAGCCCTCAGCTAGGCAAAGATTGGGCACCCCTCAGCAGGTTCTGCATGGGATTGGTGCTAAACCATAGACAGCCACTGAGATCACACGTTCCTTCATCTCCCCATCTGGAAAATGGTGGCAATGCCTAACTCCCTCTCTGACTTGTTGTGAGTTTAATGAGTTAAAAGCGCCCTGTTGCTAAGTATTCTCTCCATGAGACTAATACCTGCAGCTCAACTTTCCCCAGTGCAACAGGATTCCCTGTTATCTTACCAGACTCCTTATGATCAGAGACCAGTCTGAGAATGTCCCCGGGTTGCCCATCAATATTGAAGCAGACAGCTAGCTTGCTGGAGGGGAAATCAATGACAAAGTGAGGGTCTCCATCCGCTGAGAAGACATGAAAAGGAGACCTAAGGTAAGAGACATTCACGGAATACCAGTGTCCAATTGCAGAATCTCACAAAATAAGTCTCAAAGATCCTCATCTCTGTTTTCTCCAAGATTTACTGGTACATTTTTAAAAGTTTAGGGATAGCTGGTTGGAACATTGAGGGGGGTTTTCCCCCACAGAAAATTCTGGGTTTTAGATGAAAAACCAAAACCCAAAATATTTCATTTCTGAACTGCTGCCATGGTACTTCATGGGAGTTGTAGTTCAGATCCCTCATGCCCCCATTCTCCTCTATAGGCCAGGCTCCCTGGCTGGACTACATTTCCCATGATGCACCACAATGTCCCCTCTTGGCAAAGGGCTGCCATGCAACACGGCAGCTGTGTAGTCATGGTGCAGCATGGGAGATGTGATCCTAGCCCACAGAGAATAACGGGTGTGTGAGGCACCCAGACATCAACTCCCATCAGACACCGTGGCAGCTCTTCAGAATTGAAACATTTCATTTTTCAGCTGAAAATGTGTTAGGTTTTGAGTGTTCAGCTTTTCAAAGAAAAATCAAAATTTTCCATGGGAAGTAGCCGCTCTTTGTTTAGTCAAAAACCCAATTTTCTATTGATAAACAGTTTAGATGGATAATTTTTGACAAAACCTAAGGTTAGCATCAACCTTAGGCACTATAAATGGTAACAGTTCAGTGTGGGCAAGTCCTCCTGCCCATCAATATCAATTTGGTTCAGTAGCAGGTAAATTTCCCACTCAGCAAGTGACCCACCCTTGCAGCACCAACTGGTTGACCACAGCCATATAGAGATTGGCCTGAGCTGTGAACTTCAGAGCGAGATGTGATCTTCGGTGTCTGGTGACATCCAGATCTAGGTTCCTGATTTAGGCCTATTCCATGTTTAAAAGGATGGTCGAAAAAACAATTACAAATATTGTGAAAAACTTTTTGAAATTTTTTTACAGGCTTTTAAAATTTCAGCCACATTATTTTGAAAATCAAGTTATGGTGACCAGCTATAATATTGAAATAAAGCCCTTATGACCCCTAAAATGAACTGGCTGTTTTAAATAATGCACTATGTCTTCCTAATATGCCACATCACTGTGCTTCCTTATTAGCCCTCTCTCTAGCTTTCAGTAATTCCTGATCATCTCTTTTTATTTCCAAATTACTGTGTTTTAATCAGATGAAGAGGATCTTTGCTCCAGAAAGGTATACGCCACAGGCACTAAAAGTTGTGGCTTTCGTAAACCAATCGTAGTTTGTCTTCACTTACGAAGTATATAGAACTGGGAAACAGACACTGACCTGAAGTTTTGGATATTTTAATTCTTTGTTTGGCTGGTTGCCTGGGTACACCTAGAAGTGGGGAAGAGAAAGCAGCCAGAGTTATGGGTAAAATAGCAGAATAAACAATGTCACCCCAATGGTCCCAAAACTCTGTTCAGCAAAATTATGGGGTTTGCCCAAGGACATGCATTGAGTCATTAGGATTATAATCCCAGCCTCCTGCTTCCCAGTCCTGTGCTTTAACCACTAGACAATCTTTTCTAATGAAATCAATTTTGAGTGGATGCCCGTTTTGAAGGAATGTGACCAATTATTATAGTTATTTTGTTTGTACCTGGTGGTGCTTTGTGTCCTTGCAGACTCTGCATTCTTTCCCCAATGCCCTCAGTAGAAGGGCTGGCACGAACCTCCTCAGGCTGGGCTGCCTGTAACTCCTTCATCTTCAGGGAGGTGAAGGGGGTGATGAAGTTGTAGGTCAGGGCCAAGGATTTGGCTTTATCCATCAAGTATTCCCTCTCCTCGGTGTCATCGCTCTTCAGCCAGGAGGTCAGCAGCTCCTTGATGGTGAGATAGCTCCAGGCCCTTTCAATATAATTCTGAGCCTCCATGCCATCCTCCATGCCAGGGGAGCCCCTGATGTCATTCTTGCTTGGGACGTCTATGGCTACGTCGGTTTTCAGGAGGATGTATTTGTTGGCGTTGCTGGCCGTCACCTCCACATGGAGGCTGTCCGAGTCGTGCTTGATGAGCTTCCCGGCAATGACAATTTCAGACCCATTGAAGTAGTTGGGGAAAATGTTCTGAGTGACGTGCTCCACGCTGTCTTTGGGGTAGTCGACTCGGATGTCGGAGAGAAGAGGCGTCCCTATCTCGTCGTAGAACCTGAAACCAGTCGTATTTCCCACAGGTCAGTGTTTTCAGCCAGATACTCACACACCCGCAGGGGTACACACACGCACGGAGCGCTGAATTTGCATTTGGGGTGGGATAGTCCCCCAAGATAATATCAGCAGGCATGATGGGAGATTGTCTTTCTCTGGTTTTTAAGCTGAGGCTTGACAAAGCCCTGGCTGGGATGATATAGCTGAGGTTAGTCCTGCTTTGAGCAGGGGGTTGGACTAGATGACCTCTGAGGTCCCTTCCAACTCTAATATTCTATGATTCTATGGTTAATTGAGCACGGATCCTGGCCTAGCATCTAGTGGCTGTGTCCCATGTGATCTCCTTGGATACAGGAGGCCTGGAAAGGGGGGACCTCAGCACTAAATTTTTGATGATTCTTTGAAAGTCAAAATAGCTTTCATTAGATCTGGTGATTATACATCCATAATACATCAGCTCTCTTTCAGGACCTACCACATCCCTGGGCATGTCCCCTCTGGGTTGGATTGGATTTTATAAAGGATCCAGACCTGAGTTTATGGCTGCATGATTGCCCTGCAACAACCGATGGCCTGCCTGAGACCGAAAGCTGCCGGGAGAGCACGGCATTCCTTCCCAGGTTTGAGCTTTCTAGTATCAGCCTCCCCTTCTCTTGCAAGGCAGGGCTCACAGAGCCCTGAAGTCAGGTCTTGAAAGATAAATGCACAAAGAACTGGCTTCAACTCTATTTTTGTTGTCAAGCGGCGCTGATTTTTCATGTCTGCACACACGGTCTGTTAAAGAACTGGGACTCCGGACATTTTTATTTTTTTTCTTTATAAAAAGCTTTTCAATTCGCTGTTTTAGAACAGTATTGAACCGACTCTAGTGCCCTCAGTCTAAGAACCTCAAAGCCCTTTCGAAGCATCGATGAATTAGCCCAAAGAGTGCTTTTATTCAACCCATTTCACAGATTACTAAAACAAAGCACAGTGAGACTGCGACTTGCCTGAAGCCACACAGAGGGTTGGTGGTTTTGCTGAGAGTACAACCCAGCAATCCTGACTCCGTTTCACCTGCTCTAACCACTGGACAACATGCCACTATCTTTACAAGCAAGTGTTTTCTATGCTGAGTTGTTGCAGCCCTATAGAGCTCCCGCGGCTTTCAGTGGTTCAGGATCAGACACTGACGCTGCCAGTAAGTGCTGCTGTTCTGCAAAGTTCACCTGCTAAGGCGCAATTTCCATGGGAAAGGTGGTGGATGGGTTTTCACCACGTGTTAAAGTACAGAGGGCAGGCATGTTAAACCTAGCGTAACAGAGCAATCCAACTATGACTAGCGGTGTGCAAGCTCACTCCTACAGATATCTAGACACTAGCAAGTCAAAAAGTAGGAGGCTTTTCCCCCCACGGAAAATTTCATTTATTTGGGGGACATTCAAAGGCCAACAAATTTTGGCCAGAACTGAATGATTTCCATGTGGAAATACTGCTACAATGCCTCATGGGCATTGTAGTTTGGGAATCTCGTGCTCCCATTCTCCTCTACAGGCTTGGCTCACTGGTTGTGCTACATCTCCCACGATGCATCATGGTTTCCTTCTTGAAGAGGGGAAGCAGTGCTATATGAAAACCCATATGTGTATCATGGGAAATGCAATCCGGTCAGGTAGCCCAGCCCATCAAGGAGAACAGGAACAGGAGGCAACCAAAGTATAACTCCCATGAGGCTATGATGCAGCATTTCTAAATACAAATATTTTAGGTTTGAGGTGAAATATTTTTCAATAAAAAACCCAACTCAAAATTTTTCACAGAAAGCAGACCTTTCTTGTGCCTAAGCACTTTCACAGAGTCTAGCATCTATTTAAAAAGACAATGAGTCCTTGTTTCTCCCCTTGCACCCTGGGGCGAAAGGATGTAAGTGTCTCTTATCTCTCCAGCCATCCAGATTTACACACTCACGCAATCTCTCTCTCAGAAGAATTTAAACCAAAGCCTTGCTCTGAAGGGAACCAAAGCTACCATATGATACCCTGTATGATGGGTGGGAGAGTAGAGCTCCCACGTAGCCATCCATTCATGGAAAGAGCTCGACGGCAAGACTTATAAGGGACTAACTGACTTGCGCCGCTCAACCACAGTCAAACCTGTACCAGCCCCAAGCTTTAGAGAGGAGAGATGGGAGTTGAACTCATATCAGCACCCACATTTTGCTAATGGCCCGTATCTTTATAAACAAACTTCCCCCGGAGTTCTGAAATGCAGATCCAACATCTGCAGCTAAAGCCCGTCTCTACTGTGCATTTATTTCAGCTCCCTCCTCCCCAAGCCCATGCCCACAGGGAAGTCCTAGACTCGCCCAGGGCCCCGGCGCACCAAAGGTGAACCTCCACAAACCCTTTCAGTTGTGCAGCTGCGTCCTCCTCCTCCTGGATCCGCCGCATCATGCCGCAGTTCTCCAGCGACATCCTCTCCAGCAGCTTGTAGTCCACGTCGTTGCCAATGCCGAGGGTGAAGAGGCAGAACTTCTCACGGATGGCCTCTTTGGTGTTGCTGAGGATTTTGGAGGACTGCGTCTCCCCGACCGTGGGCCGCCCGTCGGTCAGGAAGACGATCAGGGAGACGCTTCTGGCGTCAACGTCGTTCTGAGCGATGTAATTGTTGAGTAGCTTTGCGCTCGTCAGGACAGCCTCGTTAATGTCAGTGCCTGGGAAGACAGCAAAGTCATGAGCTTATTTGCCCTCCTAAATGCAGTGCTCATGGCTGCTAAGAAAATCTCAACAACCTGAAAACATCTGATACGTTCTACTCATTGTGAGGTCCTTTTCCCTCAAAAACGGTACTTTAAGCAGGCTCTGGTACTCCTTTTATTGGCAGGTTGGTGTCTCTGTCAGTAGGCACCTCTACAAATGCAACATTTGCCCCTCCAGTGACTGCAGTAGAGGGGTGGAAAATGAGGCTAAAGATATTAGAGACAGTCCTGAATCAAAAGCCTGGCTCCATTCCTGAATGTTAGAACTGGGGAATCTAAACCCAGAACCCAAAATGGATTTTTGCCAATGGTCTTGACAATGGGTCCAAAGCAAAGCCCCAGAGACCAACACTCTGAATCTCCTGTATTCAAAATGCGAATCCAAATGTTTATCTTGACATGGTGTTCTGAAACAAAGCAGAAAAAAAAATCCCACACGCTTGCCAGGATCCTTTTAAACCCTAACTCAGCAAAATAGCATCGAATGCTGAAAGCAATGATTTTTTCCCAAAAAATATTTTGCAATAAAGGGCTCATTTGGGGGTAGGTAGGCGGGAGCATGAATACTGATGTGACGACACCCAGCCAAGCTCCGTTTGCTAAACAAGGCATGCTAAAGAAGCAAAACAAACTTGTACACTCGCTGAGCTGGCCAATCAATGCATTTCTCTTTCTCCAACTCCAAACTTTGGCTGGCAGTTAATTATTTCCCTTTGTTTTGGGCAGTAATTAGAGATATTCACTCAATACAGGCTCAGTTTACATGGTTCTCCTACAACACCTCTAGGATAGCATGCTTTGGTTATAGTCCCATCTTTGGTTATGGTTTAGCAGGACAAGTCTCCCAGTCTCTTCCTAAACTCTTTAGCTAGTAGCACAGGCAGTAGTGTGCAGCAGACCACCCTGTTTGCTCACTTTTCCTTTGGAGGGCTTCACTTAGAATGAATGCTCATCGTTTAAGGCAATGAGGAAAAGCAGGGAAGCCCTTGCAGATCTTTGGCCAGCTGGAGTCTCTTGCCTTCCTAAGAATTTGCAGAGATCATTTTACAGGGCTTTGTGCAGGTAATTTGGTGCTTAGATGTTAAACTGATGGGTTCCCCAAGAAGTACGTTAGGTTACTGGAGTTCCCAAACATATTTATACTGTGGACCACAACTTAACACAGAGATCATTGCACCAAATATCTCCCCTTCTATCACAATTAGATCATTATTATTATTCTTTGTTTATTGTGTTACCGTAGTACTAGGATCCCCCTAGTCATGGATCAGGACCCCACTGTGCTAGGCGCTGTACAAACACAGAAGTCACACAGCAAGTCAAACACAGACCAAACAGCCACTTTCCCTCCCATTTGCAATCCCTGCGGCAGCTCCTGCAACTGCTTGCATGCTAAAGTAATTAGGAAAGTCTTGAATGTATCTCCAGCTGTCTCTGAATGTTGCTTAGCAGCTGGAAACAAGGTGAAGGAGCCAGCACCGTGTCCAGCCAACTCTATGTAGGCCATAGTTTGAAAACTGCTAGCTTAAATAGTTGGGAAGCTTGTGTGATGAGAAAAGTCAGAGGGTGAGATTTTCACATATGTTCAGCACTGGGCTAAATCTGCAACCACTGAAATGAGCAGCAAAGTTCCCATTAACTCCAGCGGCATCAAAGCAAGGACAATGCTGGCAACGCTTTTGATAATTCCACCGGGTGTTCCCTGGAGAGATCTGAACGGTCTCAGGAGGGTCTCCATATCCTACCTCCAGTAGGTGACATGTTATGGATGTACTTCTTGGCATCTCTTATATTGTTTGGAGTCACAGGCACCAGCTGGTCCTGTTGCCAGACCTTGATTCGGTTATTAAAACCAATAATATTGAAGTGGTCCTCTGGCCTTAGGTCCCCGAGAATGGTGAAGAGAGCATCTTTGGTCTGAAAGAAAGAAAGAAAGAAAAAAAGAAAGAAAGAAAGTCAAAATCTCACTGCTTTAATGACAAGGGCCTAGATCCTCAATGATTCCAATGGGAGTTAGGCACCTAAATACCTTTGAGGATCTGGACCAGTGAGCTTAACTCCCCAGATGATTGTTATTTGTATTACGGTAGCAGCTAGAGGCCAGGGTCCCATTGTGCTAGGTGCTAGACAAATATATAATGAAAATACAGTCCCTGCCCAAAAAGGCTTGCAATCTAAGTCTAAGATGAGAGACAATATTTGGATACAGCAGGCAGACAGGGGAGCACGAGGGAACGGTTACGAGCAGTGGGACAGGGGCTATAGCAGACCAGGTGCCTAACCATTGTCAAGTCTTTTTTAGGCATACGTGGGATTTAAGGAAGATTTAGGGGAGGAGAGTGGTTTTGCATATGGGGCAGCCTAGCAGAATGCATGAAGGTGCCTGTCCAGAAGAATGACAAATGGGGTAATTCAGGGCGATAGGAATCAAATATATTTCCAGACCTGGGGGCTTCATACAGAGAAAACTTGGAGAAGGGCACAAACACTCCATCAAGCTGTGTGTCCAATATTCCTATTCTGCACTGACGCGGATGACTTAATTGCAAACAAATTACCCTCTGCAATGAAATCTCTAGTCATCCCTCCAGATGGTGATTTGTGGTCTGATCCAAGGCCCATTTGAAATCAGTGGGACTCTTTCCATCAACTTCAATATGCTTTGGATCAGACTATGGGTGCCCCGAGCACCTCCCTAACGATCTGCATCCAATTGGTAAACCCTTTCCAAATTTTATTTTGATGATTTCTCTCTCTATTTCCCCTCTGTACAATCTGGCAACAGCTGAGATTTAATCCCATGTTATGTTTCTGCAGAAAGCATTCCATGCCTGTTTCAGATCCAACAGAACTAATATAGCCACAGACAGCAATCAGATGGTGCCCTTGTATTTGAGCGGTGATGGGAAGTTCAGATTTAGGGTTTGGTCCGCATAAGCACCCAAGAATTTGATAGTTTTCCTAGGCCTTTGAGACCATCTCTCCCTGGCAGCGTGTGCTAGACATATCCTACTTCCTGGAGTGTCTTGCTGGAGTGAGAGCAATAAGGGAAGCCTAATGGTGGTTGTTAGAAGAATAAAGGCAGGGCAGAAGCTCGTATCACTGGGGACGCTGCAGTCCCACATTTTGCTCTAGGGTTTAATCTCTTCTTTTATACAGGCCTTTTCATCCTCAAAGCACTTTGAGAATGTTAGCTAACGCTAACACCCCTGAGGGGGTAAGTTAGTGTTACCATCCCCTTTTTACAGATGGGGAAACTGAGGCTCAGAGAGATTACTTGATTTGGCCTATAGCCTACAGCAAGTCACCATCAGGACTGGGAACAGTACTCAAGAGTTCCCAGCTGTCAGTCGAGTAGGCAACACCGCCTCTCATTTATACACGGAAGAGGTAGGGCAGTGAGACCCAGTGGAGGTGTGACCGGGTCCTACTGCATCATAATGACAGAGTAGTTGGCCATTTGCTCCTAAACAATGGTATATAAGTGGATGGAGAAGATAGAGGAGAGTGTGGGTAGGTTGCCATGCCAACTTCTAGAGAGGAAACTTGTGCTGGAGGGGTGGGGGGACAAGGCAGACAGGTTAGGAGGCTATAGACCTTCGCACCTGTACATTGCCGATATAGATGGGAGAAAGACAGGAACCACCAGACTTTGGAGCTGGGACTTGAAGTTGGGCAGGGGGGGTGACTTTTGTGTCAGGATGTGCCTTTCCCCATCCTTGTGGAAACCTGCCCAAATCTGGCTTAAGTATAAACCTTTGAAAACTCACAGCTTGCACTTGCTCAGTAGAGACTCCTTAGAGCTTCGCAGAAAAATCTCTCTGAAGATTATTTCTGCAATGAGTGTGTTCCAGCCCAGGGCTGCAGGGGGCTGAGCAGAACTTTCCCTGCAATGGCAGCTCTGGGTTGTTATGGGCTGGGTGGGGATTGGGCACCAGGATTGAGAGGAGGGCACCTTTCTCTCCTGTTCTCTTACTGCCCCCCATTTATGCCCAGGCAGTGAGGAGGTGGTTGATTTCAATGCAGAGGAGCAAGAGCGTTACATCTAAGGGAGCGCGGGGAGTCCACTGGGATAAGGAGCTTGGGATTGGAGGCTGGGGGGACCAAGGAGACTGTGCCTGGGAACCAGTAGGATGGGGGGAAAGAAGTGAGTGGAGAAAGGAAGATAGATCTGACAAGGAGCCAGGTTTGCGATGGAAAACTGGGACTAACGGCACACAAAAAAATCATGTGACAATGTAATTAAAGAGTGTATCATCATGTACACACACACAAGGCATAACAGAGCATAATTAAAGACTGTATCATAATGAATACACACAAAGGGGGCCGAATGACACCTTTGGCCGAATGACACCGAATGGCACCTGTAATTCTGGCATTTCCCAACTTTTGAATGCTTCTCTTTGCAATCTTAATAATGTTTTTTAAGGTAGTTGTGTGTGTAACATACATTGGTTTGTTTTGATTCCAGAAATGAGCAAAGGGTTAAGGGGGGGAGTCTTATTTAGTGGTTTCCTCCCCTCTTCCCCCTCAAGGTTCTACTTATCACCAGCACAAACTAAGGACTCAGTCCTGCCCTTATTGGGTACCCTCAACTCACACTGAAGCTGACGGGAATGGAAGATGTTCCACATCTTGGAGGAAAAGGCTGTGCACATGACAGGGCCGGGCTGGAATGAATTGCCCTGATTGTGCTACGCTATGTATTTGCACGGTTCTTTTTATCTTTGAAACCAGACTGCTTTGTCACGGCCGCTGAGGAGGAAATTCCCCTCATGGAAATGAAACTCTATCCTGATGAAATAGCGACATGTGCATTGCAATCCATGTTCCTCTCCCCTATCTGGACCTCGGGAAAGACACTTCCGTGGGAGCATTAAGTCTTTCCCTACACAAGGGTGTATACAAGCCAGGAGCCATCAAGGGGCTACAGATTTTATAAAGGGAAACTGGTCAGTAAGTTTCTACTGCTGGCATCCGTCAGAGACTTTAAATATACTGCACCAAACGGAGAAGCTCTCTCTCTAGGAAGCACCTGATCCTTCTGTTCAGTCATTCCCTGCACTGACTGATGGCTGGAGTGAGAAGGGAGGGCAGGCACGTGTAGCGCTTCTGTGGAAGAGTGTCAGGCAGCCTCCGTGTTTAGGGCACAGTGGCAGGTTTCTGTATTCGGGCCTTGTAAGTCCACAGTCGGAATTTATCTTGAAATGCTCCAGGGAGTCACAGGCATTGCAGTGAGATGCCAGCCCTTCTCTGCACCGAACAGGATCTCTGCACTTCAGATGCTGCCAGGGCCCAGAATGAGTCACTCCACTGCAAGTCACGCCAAAAGGTTCTCAGACGTCTTAGCAAGGCTAACCCTTTGGTTGCCGGGATTTTCCAGCCTGCTAGCCAAACAGATGTTTAGCATGACAATGAGTCACCCGGCATTTCGCCTGGTGTTAATATTTCTAACATGGGAGCACCGAGGAAGCCAGATCAAGAAGCAGGGTCCCATTGTGCTGGGCACTGTACAGCTAAGTAACAAAGAAGGGCTGCCTCTGCCCCAGCAGAGCCACTTGCATGCAACAGGTGGAGAAGACAAGGAGTGACTGGGAAGGGGAAGTCACAATAAAATAGAGTTTAGCAAAAGTCTTGTTTTCCCGCTTGCCAAGCAGGAGTGATTTGCAGAAATGCAAACTTCCAGCACAGATAAGTTTTTAGGAGGAAGTTAGACGAGGAGAAGGTTGCAGCTTCCTAAATCCTGGTTTTCCCATTCAAGAGAATCAGCATGGGAAAAAGCGAACATGCAGGCGACTGAGGCTGTGTAGCAGGTTAGAATCTGTGCTAGTCTCTTTGCAGCCTCTACGGAGTGAAAAGAAGTGTGTTTGTGACAGCTGCTGACACACCAGGGAACCTCCACAACTAGACACTACATCTTGAGCTGAGGAATTCAGGCTCTGCAGCTGGCATGCTAAAATAGAGAGCCACTGTGTATTGTGGGGAGGATGCATAACGCACCGAGCAGTAGTGATGCTTGCATTAACATTTCTGCAAGGAAGTGCAGAAGCCAGTGTGAGCCACTGGTATGCAGGCGTTCCAAGCTGGGAGGGGAAGTGAGTAGAATTTCCCCTAGGGCCAGGGGAAGCAGGAATCCACTTGCCCGTGTTGAGCTCTATGGCTGAGTTGGTGCTGATCACTGGAGCCTCCCCATGGTTCGGTTATGGAAATCTCAGAGCGCCTTGGTCTGGCATGAATATTAAGAAAACCCCATTTGCAATGGTGCTCACCAAAATATAACTGCTAATAATGATTGTTTTTACAGCGTGCCTTTGTCTCGTGGATCTCAAAGCACTTTAAAAGCGTCGATCAGTCACAGCACTCCTGCGAGGTAGGGATTTCACAGAGGAGGAAACTGAGGCACAGTGAGATTAACTAACTACCTAACTGGGCACAAAGTGAGTCATTGGCAGCGCTGGGAAAAGAACCCAGGAATCCTGACTATCTAATCTCACATTTTGCTAGAGGACCAACCACGCCAGCCCCACATTTTAACCACCAGCCAACACCACATCCTCCCATGTGCTTCACAGGCAGCCGTTGCCCTCAGAGAGCGGGTGTGCATCCAGGGTCCCTTCCTCTTCTATTTACAAGAGCATGCTGGAGTGACGCAGGCCTTAGGAACACCCAGCAGGGTCCGTCGGAAAAGCCCGGTAACTTGAGCGCGAAATGCTTCGTGCCTCAATGCTGACACAGACATTCCCAGGGTCTGACGGGACGGCATCAGAGCAGCTGGGGAACCTTTTCCAAGTGGAACGGCGCCCCCGGTGACATTTATGCCACAATCCCTCGGTTGTTGTGCAGGGCAGGCCCAAGGGAAAGCGTGGACGTCACGCACATGAAATGAAAGTCAAGCTGCTCAGAGGGAGACAATGCTTGGTTGTTAGTTTTCCCTAGCCGGGCTGCACGCTGAAGCGCCTATTAATTACCTCATTAAAATGCCCGTTCTCAGAGCCTTTTCCTTAGCATGCTCACAGATTTTACCTCCTGGGCAGATATTTTAACCACTCCCACGCACCAAGCCTGAGTCACTAAAGTCAAGGGAAGTCTTTCCATCGACTTCAATAGACATTGGATCAGGCCCGGGAGTGAAAACTGACTCACCTCAGCTTCCCTGAAATGAGACACTTAGGCTAGGTCCATACTGCAGTGGCTGGCCCGTGCCAGCCGACTTGGGCTCGCAGGGCTTGGACTGTGGGGCTGTTTCAGTGCTGCGTAGACTGCCAGGTTTGGACTGGAGCCCAAGCTCTGGGACCCTTAAGTGCTAGAGTTCAGGGTCCAGCCCGAGGCCGGAAGTCTGCAGTGCAATGAAACTAAGGTGACCCGATGTCCTGATTTTATCGGGACCGTCCCGATTATTAGGGGCTTTGTCTTATATAAGACCTTACAACCCCCTCATGATTCCCCCCATCCTGATTTTTCACACCTGCTATCTGCCCCCAGCCATGTTCAGCAAGCAAACAGCAGCTTCAGAAGCTCGGCCAGCGGAGAGACCTGCTCACCCAAGAGTGATGCAATAGCCATTGACCAACAGAGACGTACACTGATCAACGGAATGAACTAACTACGCACAGCTCAGCTGAAGGAGGATTAAAGAGCTGGGAGAATCTAGTAACAGCCCACAGATATCTACCAAGGAAGGAGAGAAGTTACACAGTGTGATTCACAGGGATACAACTAGAAGCTGGGGGAGAACACTAAGAAAGGGAGAGTTTTGACTGCAAATCAGGAAAATCTTCCTGACTGTGACTTTAGACTGCAGAATAATCTCCTAAGGCCAAGGTCCCCGAACTGTGGGGTGCAGAAGAACATTCAGGGAGGCATAGCCGGGCCTGGGCCAGCTTCCATGGAGGACGGGGAGGGAGCATCACCCAGCCCTGAGCCTCCAGCTCTGGCTCTCAGCCCCCGGCCCTGACTACAGCCCCCAACTGTGGCTCTGCTCCCAACCTCGGCTAGGAGGGGTGGGGGGTTCGGACAGGGGCAAAGCAGGGCACGGGATAAAAAGTATGGGGACCACTGCCCTAAGAGAAGGGATCACTTCTACTTCGTCTCTAGCGCTTAGGTACTTATATTGCTGCCGTTGCTATAGTAACTGAACAACTCACCATCTTCATGGCATTTATCCTCATAGCACCCCGTGAGGTAGGGCAGTGCTTTTATCCCCATTTGCCGCTGGGAACCAAGGCCCAGAGACCCTGTTCCTCAAAGATACTGCTCAGCTTTGCGATAAGAACATAAGAACGGCCACACTGGCTCAGCCCAGCCATCTAGCCCAGCTTCCCGTCTTCCGACGGTGGCCAATGCCAGGTGCTTCAGAGGGAATGAGCAGGCCCGGCAATCATTGCATGACCCATCCCCCTTCGCCCATCCCCAGCGTCTGGCAAACAGCAGCTAAGGACACTTCAGAGCATGCCTCACTCTAGACAGACCACTGCCTAGGAGAGTCCACAGCCCCGCGTGAGGCCCCCAGGCATTATGCACCTAAGAAAGGGCGCCTCAGAAACCAGCCGGCTGAGCAGGGAGCTGTCTCGAAGATAACAAGCAGGGATCCAACATACCCCCAAAGAACCAGGGTTTCAGCAATAGCATCTATCGTGTGAATCCCAGTGTTATGGCCAAGGTTTCAGCAATAGCATCTATCGCGTGAATCCCAACGTTATGGCCAAGTGCTCGGAGCTCAGGAAATGTCCAAGTTAAGGCTGCATGTGTCATGATTATTCCTTATTTTTATTGCATTCGCAAAAGGCCGCAACCCAGGGCAGGATTTACATATGCTGCCGTCCTAGGCAAAATGAAAACGGGCGCCTCTCCCCCCGGCGGAAAAGTTTGAACAGGGGATGTCTTTCTTGTCCATTTCACTGCTCTGCTACAGCAAGAAAGCCAGGGGCAGCTGGAGGGAGCCTGGCTCTGGGAGGGGATGGGGCCAGCGCCAGGCACCAGGACCTGGTGGGAGTTGGGAGGCTGCAGCCCACCTCCTGGCTGGGAGTGGGGACCCGGCGGGAGGTGGGCGGCTGCCCCAGGGTCCCGGCTGTGTGCTGTGACCCTGCGGGAGGCGGGCAGCTGCAGCCCAGCAGCCACCTTTTACTTTTTACCGCCCTAGGCAATTGCCTATTTTGCCTAGTGGTGAGGCTGGGCCTGTCAGGGCCCCAGTGCGCAAGGCACTGTACAAGCAAGAGAGAATCGCTGCTTCAGAGAGCTTGCAATCTAAACAGAGAAGAGGAAGGAAGTATTATCATCATCCTGTTTTACAGCGGGGGAACTGAAGTACGTGGGTATGCCTGCACTGCTTTGTATGCCAAGGTCTGTGAGACCTGGGTTTGTGTTTCCCAGCACACACCTAAGCGTCCACACTGCTGGACCCAGGTCTCACAGCCATGCTAATGCATCCATACTGCACTACACAGACCTTCTGACTCAGGGCTGTGGTTTGATCTGCATCCACGCCGCAGAATGACAGGGCTTGGACCCAAGTCATAGCAGGACCTGGGCTTCGACCCCTACCAGGGTCTTAGGACTGAGTACTTGCTGATCCTAGTCAGACTGATTTGTTGGTGGACAGAAGGGGGCTCAGGCGCAAACCTGAGGAAGAGGCAGGGCTCAGCATACCGTGTAGACATACCCAGAGAGACCAAAGGCCTTGAAGAAGGTCATGCAAAGCTGAGAGTTGAACTCATATAGAGTGAGTCCTACTCTAGGGCTTATCTCACAAGAGTTTCACACCACTCTAGCTCCAGCCCCACCCCCACCTCTCTGACAGACATCACAAGCTAATTCTGAACTCAGACGGCATTTGGCCCAGAACCTTTTAAACCAGGGCTCCTTCTCAGCTTTTGTTGTGTTATTTCCTCATCTACTCCATGTCCCCTCTTAGGAGCAGACAATTTACTCTTTAAAGGAGTCTAAAAGATAGTGGCCTTGATGCCCTGCAGGTCCTGCTAATGAACTGGGCCTCACAGATTCACTATGTAGCCTGGAAGAAGTTACTTTTCTGCCTCAATTTCCCTACCTGCAAAGGCAACTAAGGAAAAGGATGGTCCACTTATTAGAGCACCCACTTGCTACCTAACAGACCTAGGTTCAATTCTCTCCTCTTTTACAGACTTCCTGTATGACGCTGCATAAATTACATAGTCGCTCTGTGCCTCGGTTTCTCCTTTTGTAAAGTGGAAATAATAGCACTTCCCTACATCAGAGGGGCAGTGTGAGGATAAGTGCATTAAAGATTGTGAGGCATTTGGGTACTACAGGAAATGGTGGCCATAGATCCACAAAAGTTAGACTGAGAATGGAGCCGTATCCACCTTACAGAGTTGTTGTGAGGATTACTTCATGTGCCTAAAATGTTTTGAACATGCAAAATACCGTATAAATGCTAAGGATTATTATAGTAACTAGTTCTCAACTCTGCAGCCCTGATTAAATTTGAATCTTAAATGTTTTTGTAAATAGACTTGACGTGAAAAAGTCTTAGGCGAGTTAAAGTCTCTCTCAGGTTTAAAGGTGTCACTCCTGGAGAAGCTGCACTGCAAACAAGGGCGTTCCATAGTTATAAGCCAGAGTAATACAGTGATGAATGAAACCCTAGGTTCTCGTTCTCACTTGATTTGTTTTAAAGGGACTCACTTATTTTTAAAATCCACATCTTAGACTAAAACCCAAGCCCACTTCATGACAGTTTCCATGGAGCTAATAACTAAAAGGTCAATGCCAAGGGAGGAGACGTTTACCCTCTGCCCTCGAAGCATTGCCTAATGTTTCTCTCGCAGACTCAGTCACTCCCCCTGCTTGAAAAATATTCCAAGCCCTCAATCCCTTCCCCCCACGCTCCACAAGACAGCTGTCACAGTGTCGAAAGGAGGTCAGCACTTTAGCAGATGCAGTCAAGTGGATTTCAACATCAATTACTTGTTACTCCACTTAGCGAAAATCAGATGGAGGCCAGGGTGCTTATGCTTTTTATTTCAATTATCCTACAGTCCTTTTCACATGCTGCATGGAGGAAACAATATTTTCTCACGACGTCTGGCTGAATGCTCGTCAGCCTTGCAGTCACTACAATTTTGGCAAGTTTTGAGAACATTATATTTTTGTGCAGTGCCCTGGGGAATGTGATACAGGTCCCACTCTGTGCCCAATCCACAGAAGGCTTGAGTCTGTTGTAGAACAAATAACGCAAGCTGTAGTAACCCATGCTTTTAGCTCTGGAATTCCCTGGTTCAAGATCTAGTGCTTTGGCCAAGATAGCAGCTATTGCACTCGTTTTGAGCAAATTCACAGTCTTGTGCTCTAACCACCAGATAACACTGCCTCAGAGATTTTAAGGCCAGAAGGGATCATCATGATAAACTAGTCTGAGGTGAGTATGTACTGCAGAATGTGTTGTATGTGGCTGTACCCATATATGGTAGCAACCGTTATCTGTACTAAAGTGATGTCTTAGGCCCATACAGATATTAAGTCTCCATTGTGTTAAGCGTTGTACATACATCAGAGAGAATTCCTGCCCCGAAGAGTTTATGATCTACAGAGATTAAGTCTCCATTGTGTTAAACATTGTACATACATCAGAGAGAATCCCTGCACCAAAGAGCTCATGAGCTAGACAGACAGGACAAAAAGTGTGCGAGGAAACAGAAGCGCAGAAAAGGAAAATGACTTGCCCAGGGTCAGACAGCAGATCAGTGTCTGATCTACCAGATCTAGCTCCCATTCCTGTATCCTAACCACTAGATAACACTGTCCCAACTAAGTCAGGACTGCAGAATGGGCCCCAAACTGGTGGACCTGCAGATGGTAGTGGTCAGTGGAGTCTTTGATCTGTCTCCCCACCCTACCAATCACCTGCAGTTTCACTAAAAAGTCTGTCAATGCATTAACTAGCAGCTATGTATTATGGAGCTATGGAACCCAGCCGGCTTTTAGGAGTGCATTGACTGGATGGCATATGGTACATTACTGCCAGCCACAGGGAGAGAAACATTTTGAACAGACATGCAAGGACAGAAAAAGCAAGGACAACACCAGGAGAGATTATGTTTACTTCTTCAGTACTTTTCAAGTCATTCTAGCATGCAAATCCCACTGAGCCAGATCTGGGAACTTCGCTACGTGACGCCGGGTGCGATGCCATCACCCGTGGTCACTCTGCCTGGCGCAACGGTCCTTAGTAGACTATGTGTGGGTGTGTCTGTGCAGTAACACATATTTCCACACCCACTTGGAAGGACAAGCTCAAACTGCAGCACGTCATGGCTTATTCCAGAGTCAAAAACATTCCCCGACTAAAAACGTTAAAACATCTTCCAGTTGCTTGTTTCCTTACACAGGTTCCATGTCTGTCCTGTTTTAAGCCCCAGGGATGCACCTGAAAACATGCTGAGTGTTTCTAAACTGATTCCAGAATAGATGATCATAGCCTGCCTACATTCAGCCAATCTACAAGGAAGATATTCTTCACTGCCTACTTTAAACTGTTATGAAGTGCTGCTGTTTGCTGTCAAACAGCTGCCACTTTCCACCCACCCCAGAGGTGGCTGCATGTGGCTGGTGGGTGAAGCAATTCCTTTATGGCTATAGTTCATAAGGCATTAGACATGACCAGTGTTGAGAGGACCTGAAGACGTCTTGCGTAAATGCACTGGTTGGCAAAACTTTGCACAATAAAAGCCTCATTTTTCAGAGAGAGAGGTCAATAGCCCTTCACTAGTACGTGTGTTCTTCCCTCCTCATGATGTACTAACTAAAGGCTTGATCCAAAGTCCACTGAAGTCTATGAAAAGACTTTCACGTTGACTTCACTGGGTTTTGGGTCAGGCCCCAAAAGCATTTCAGTTTCAAAACCTGCACCACCCTTGCTTCCTATGTACTCTGAGCCCAATTCAAAGAGTTAACATTGACATACAAAGCCCTCTGTGGTCTGGATTCTACATGAAAGGCAGTGTCTCCCCTTCATCAACATAGCTGAGATTAGCTTCTGATAGTTGACCTGCCAGAGGTATCCAGAGCTTGCATTCACTTCCCTGCCTGGTCTGATTTAGCCTCAATTTTATTGGGTTCAGGATGTTGTGGAAGACATCTGCCTAATGAGCTTCTTGCACCTTCCTCTGAAGCCTCTTGTGCTGGTCACAGTCAGAGACAGGAGACTGGACTACATCAGTTTGACTGGTGTTATGTTTCCTATGACTCACCCATCTTTTCATCTAATGGGAGTGATGGAGGTGACTCTATTGTACTCTGTTCCAGGGTGGGAGGCCTCTGCATTGACAAACAACGCTGGGCATATTGTATAAAATTTCTCTACGTTTATCCAGATGGTTGGGCAGACACATTTTGTAAACCTCCAGATAAAACCCAAAAAAGCTGGCGGCTGTTCACACAGTAGCTTTGGAAATCACTGAAGGCTGCAGTTAGGATTAGTATTTTGCTCAGTGCTTCCTTGGCAGTTTAAGGTAGTTTTTCTGGAGAGCAACCACCATTCGGATTAGCACTCAAAAAGCCTACAGCCAGTTCTTCAGCAGCACAGGGAGTTGCTTTTGGGAGGGCAGGGGAGAGGGAGCTGTCAAACATCCTGGTGGTTGCTGGCATTCGGAATCCCTGCAATCAACAGAGCCGTGTATCACCACCCTGAAACTACTCACAAAAGGGCTGGGTGTCAAGGCATAGACAGGCAGAGAAATGTGTATACAAGGTGCTCAGACCTCTCTGAGAATGTGAACAGTGACAAAAGCAAATACACCCTAGCAATACTCAGCAAACCCAGTGAGATCTGAGTCCCTGGGAACCAGGATCTCATTCTCAGATCATTCTAAAAGTTTGGTCAGAGAGCTGAACTGAAGCTTAAAAACTAAAGCCGCCCTAAATGGCTTAGTCTGATCCTTCAGAGCCTTTCCCCTCCTCCCCCCAAATTGCTGTCTATGACGTTGAGTGAGATTGGGGATTCCAGCGTCTCCCATTACATGCAAGAGCATACAGCATTCACACAGGAGCAAAGTGGCGTGAGTACTTCCAGTTAATACCTGTACAGTGCTTGGAGTAAGTGTCTTTACTGGGCCAAAGCCAGAGGTACTCACTCAGGTAAGTGTTAAAGTCAGAGAAAGTTTTGCCTGATGTTTTTAGTCAGTGATTTGACCCTGAATTATAAATTAGGAATGAAATGTCCAGACCAGAGAAATTTCTAGGGTCCTATTGCTGAAGAATGGGAGAATGAGTGGCTGCATAGTACCTCTAAATGTGACCTTGCCAACACCCTCTTATCTTGAAATCAGAGCCCCAGAGGGTATCCTAGTGTGAATGTGGGCTCTCCAAGGGCTGGCGTGGGGTGAGAAATCTTTTTCATCAATCAAAATAAAATCTTGCAAGCCGGATAAACATGCTTTGCCAAAGAAACAGTTCCAGAAATACTGTGTGACTTGCCCTATTTTAAAAAAGACCAGTGTGGAGCTACTCACATTTCAGCCTGACCTATGCTACAATTGTAACTGAGTCAGGGGATCCAGCTCTGTTGTCTCCTGGCCTGGTTACAACACACTTAGAAGCTGTAGTGTAGATGGGAACTCACCATGTTCTCAGAACTAAGCTAAAATCTTGGACAATCTAGGGATTTGATCCAGTTATGGGGATAGGGTCAGACCCCCATCTACACTCCAACTTCTAACTGTATTGTACCCAGCTGAAGGGACAAGAGTGTTGTAATTGGATCCCTTGATTCAGTTTTAGCAAGTGTAGATGTGGCTTTCAATTCAGTCTTCACTAACACAAGACCCATAGGCAGTTGAGGTAGAGTAATTGGATCATGACAACTACACAGAGGTTAGAAAGGAATTGCACCCAGTATACCTCATTGTACCCGTCCCAGCCTTGAAAAAACACCATTGTGCAGCTGACTAGGTACTTTGGGGGAAGGTCTCTGCCTTCCTTTGAATCATTAAGGCCTGGTCTACACTACAGAGATAGGTCGATACAAGGCCGCTTACGTCAATTTAACTATGGAAGCATCCACACTAAAATTTCACTCCTGCTGACGTAACTGCCCCGCTTCATGGACTTAATAACTCCACCTCCACGAGAGGCGTCAAGTCAGTGTCGATATAGTTAGGTCAATGCAGTGTCAGTATAGACACTGAGTGGCTTACGTTGACTGTTGCTGGCTTTCAGGAGCCGTCCCACAATGCCCCACACTGCCAGTCAAATTGATACAAGATTTCCTGGTGAGGGAGCACACCTCCGACACCAGAGGCACAGTGTAGACACGCACAAGCGACGTCATTACTGCTTAAGTTAGGTCAACTTAAATTTGTAGGGCAGCCCTACGTTTTGGCCACTGCAAGAAGCAGCACATTGATCTTGACAGACTGCCTCTGATCCCGTGTGCTAAACTCATGCTTCCCAATTCTTTGCCGGAATTGCATGGTCCCCGTTTCCTTCGGGCTCATACTTCACGCAGCTCTTCCATTCAGTATGTTCTATCATTTTGCCTTGCAAATGAAGGAACAAAGCTCTTTAGGAAGTAAGCAGCACTTTCCTTGCCAGCATAACAACAATAGCAACCTGTGAGATCTCTAGTGCATGAAGTATTTTACAATCATGTATTCTACTCTGGAATTTCTTTCCTCTCACAAATACCCTGTCTGCCAAGTGCTGCAGGGTGAGTGACGCACACAGGACCAGATCCTCATCTGGTGTAAATCTTCACAGCACCGCTAAAGCTGATTTACGCTATATGAGGATCTGAGCCGAGTTCAGATGCTGTTAGAACCACAGGAGAAAGAAGCAATTGAGGCCTAGCTTCCTGCTGGACTGACACAGTTGAGTAGTGTGAGAAAAATATTTCTTTCACAGAAAGGGGGCCTCCCCTGTTGAGAAGCTGGCTGGTGGCATTAAATGGATTTGGATCCAAATGTCCGGTCTCTTCAAGGACTGTGATACTTGAGAAACAAAAAGGGACAAGAGGAGCTGACTAGTTGGCACTTAGTAAAAAGAAAAGCAGGTGAGCAGAAAAAGAACTCACACACAACTGGACCATACGCATGAGGTCACCTGTAAGAGCTGCACACCACGGGTGAAATCCTGGCCCCATTGAAGTCAATGGGAATTTTGCCAGGGATTTCAATGGGACCAGGATTTCACTCCATCTAGCACAGAGGGTTTCAAAAACCTCCTACATTATTATTACTCGCTATCCTCTTGTTCAGGGTGTTATAAATCACCCCTGTTACAGGGCTTGAGATCAATTGTTCTCCATGTCCACCAAGGCTAGGACAAGAAGTAATCGGATTAATCTGCAACATGGGAGAGTTAGTTTCAATTTTAGGAAATTTTTTCTGACAAAAAGCATCACTAAGTACTGGAATAAGTTACCAAGGGAAGTTGTGGAATCCCCATCATGGGAGGTTTTCTATGAACAAGTTAGATGGACACCTGTCAGAGATTGTCTAGGTCAGTGATATGCAGACCTAAATGGCCCAGGAGGAAAATTAGTGATCAACATTACCCCCAAAGAGCAACAGTGGTGTGAATTCATTGTTTCATTTACTATAGTACTATTTAAACAGTATGATGGGAAAATATTTAGTTTATATATATATTATTCTCACAGCAAAGAAGTTAATAACTTAGTGCAAGTTGATAACTTGATAGGTTAATAACACAGTAAAAGCATCCTGACTGGTTAATAACTTAGACTGGTCAATAATTAAATCACACAGTGTTTTAATATCATGCGCTGCAACGAGCCACAAGAGACACATTGAAGAGCTGCAGTTTGAGCATTACTGGTCTAGGTATACCTGGTCCTGCCTCAGCACAAGGGGCTGGACTAGACGACCACTCGAATTCCTTTCTAGCCCTACGTTTCTCTGATGCTGTCATACACTTTGTCCCACAGATACCTCTCATTCTCATTTGTGATCATCCTCTTCCCCATTCAACAATGACTTGCACCACCACCTTTCCTCGTGGCAACTACGGCTGTTGCTCACATGGAAAAGCCATCTCGGAAGAGTCCTGAGTGTATTTTTAGCTAGCTCTGGATTCCATAGCCGGAAATGAGAAAAGCCAGCACCACGTGACCTACCAGTTCTCTGTTCATTGCCAAATGTACCATGGACCACAGTTTGAGAACTCGGATACAGAAGAGCAAGAGGAGGCATTTCTCCTACTCCGATGTGCATTAGCACATACTTCTCTTGATAAATGGACCTGATTATAATTGAATAGATATATTTGTAAATATCAGCCTTGATCAATAATAGATTGTTGCAAAGGCTACTGCCTGCTGACTCTGGTTGCTGATCAGCTCAATTCTGTTTACATGGTTTTTACCAACCCATGAAGGCAGCAGCCACAATAAAACGATTAAGACCTTTTATTTAGAATTATTCTCTTTCTCTCTCTGTTGTGCATCATTCCTGTCAGGTCTATTCGCTGTGTGACAGAGCCGTTAGTCAATAGCCATGAGTGACATTGTGTTTCCTCCTCTCTGTGGCTTTTGATGCTGCCCCTACAAAATAGTCTATTGTGTTGAACTAAAGACAGCGTTATCAAGGTGGAGAACACAAAGCCAGAGGTGGTTTAAAAATGTGTGTTAGGGTAGAACAGTTCAGACAGAGGGATTTCCTTACCATCCTGTCACAGACATTGCAAAAACTGTCCATTGCCCCCATTTTCTGAGTGCAGCCCAGAATAGTCATTGTGGAGTAATTTATTTGGCTACTCACACTGGCACTAACTTACTTAGCAAACATAAACCTAGCTCACCCAGTTATCCATAGGCAATTTGCCTCTGTCCATGTGGGCCTGGGAAGTCCCTGCCTCTCTAGTGGATATTGCACAACACACTTGTTTTTAAATATACAGAATTATCTTATACCTTCACTTAGAAGCCACAGCTTCAATTAAATCTAACCATTCCCCTGTGCACTAAAATCAAGTGTGACTTTTAGTACTGAGACAGGGCCAGACCTGATGGCTACAGGAGAGTAGTGGAGGGGATCTATATTAGCCCCAGGATTAACAAATCCCTGTTCCCTGGGTGATCCAGCTGGAGCTACTCAACGGCAGTTAGGCCAATCAG
Source organism: Emydura macquarii macquarii (assembly GCF_026122565.2). Taxonomy (NCBI): domain Eukaryota; kingdom Metazoa; phylum Chordata; order Testudines; family Chelidae; genus Emydura; species Emydura macquarii. The sequence continues at coordinate 3,378,010 of NW_027133607.1, read as the reverse complement.
GCCAGCTGAGGCCAATCAAGGAGTTTGCCCCAGCAGTTAAAAGCCTACCTGTCAGGCAGCGGGGGGAGTGGTTAGGTTAGGTTAGGTTAGAGGACTTGGAGCAACCACTGCCACATACCACAACCCCAAAAGGTACCAGAGACAAAAGGGGGTACCTGTCTGGCCATGGCCAGGGATCCAAGGCACAGGTCTGAGGGAGAACCCCTCCCCACCCAGTTCCAGGAAGTGGACTGTGAGCAGTGGGGCCAAAGACAGGTGACCCAGGGAAGGGAGTAAGTCACGGACTGGGCAGTTTGGAGACTACTCTACCCTGGGTTGGGGCCTAGGGCAGAGGGCAGGACTGGGCCCCCCCGCTGCTCCCACCCAGACATATCATAGTCGTAGCCGAAGAGGGCACAGTACCCACAAAAGGGCTGAACAAGCCGCCCTCGCCACAGTACATTGAATTACCTCCCCTGGGGTTTGTGTGGCAAACATACAGCTAACTAAATGAATACATGAGGGCAGGTTCAAAATAAAGATCTACGGGCTATTGAATCAATCCTGGCCCAACTACATGTGCAGGGGAAAGCAGTTTTGCCAGTGAACCCCTGAAATTCTGCTACTGCGCCGTTTGGTTGAAAAATGCCTGTGTCATCTCATAAGATGAATGGATACAACCAAAACACATCTACCAGCCCCGCTTGCTGGAAAGGGGGATACAGTGTTCAGCTAGCAGGGTAATACTGAGCCAGGGTATTAAGGCTTTGAATGGCCAGTCTTGCCAGGAGCTGGTGTGAACTGCCTGAGTATTGTCTTGGATTGAAGGATTAAACTTTTTACCACTAAAGGATTTTATTTTCCTCCTCATGGGGTCTAAGATTATGGGGCATTAGTGTTTCTGGGATTAACCCTGGGAGACCTACTCCTAAACACAGCCAGCTCCTTGCATTAAATACACACAAACCCCAGCACCCTAATTAACTGGAATTTAAAACACAAATAGGCAGAGATACACAGACTGGGGAGAGGAAGCTACTCCGAGTCTGCCCAGAGCGCAGGGTCCATGGCATCCAGCTGGAGTTCTCTCTGAATCTCCATGGAAGCAGCAGGCAAGACGTGTTTCACTGTTGAGCAGCTCACTAGTAATCGGGGTTCAGCAAGGCAGGGAGAAGGAGCAGTTGCAGCTAAACACTTATTCACTGTGATGTGAGAGTCTGTGGATGTTGTGGAACAGGGGTGTTCAATCTTTCTCGGGTGAGGGGCCACACTGCAATTTTTTTCTCCCTCAAGGGGCTGGTGAGCAAATTTCGGCTGGGGAGGGGTGCTGTTGCTGTACCCGGCCGGACACGGGGCTGGAAGGGAGGGGCTGCACTGCTTCAGGGGTAGGGGGCTACTGCTGTGCTGGGCCAGCATGGGGCTGGAGTGGAGAAGCTGCACCACCATTCTGGCTGGTTGGGGGGGAGGGGAGCTGCCAGCACAGAGCTCAGGGGCTGGGGGCCAGGTTGTGTTGGCCCAGCAGGCCGGATAGTGGCCTTTGGCGGGCCAGACTCTGGCCCGAGGGCCGTGGGTTGGACAGCCCAGTTGTGTAGCCATCAAGGTCCCTGCAGCGGGTGCTAGTACACATCTGCCTCTTTTCAAGTGCTGCGTGCAGTTAAGGCTTTGATTAAAAGTCCTAGTTAAAACTATCAAGACTAGGTTTATGTCTGCCAGGGCCAGTGTTGAGAGCCAAATAAATTACCCCCAGAAGACAGCTCTGAGCTGGACCCTGAAATCTCATCAGCATCTGATGGAGCAAGCAAGGGAACCTGAGAAGGAGAAGAGTTGGGCTGGTTATACCTCACTCGCTGCTCATAATAACGCCCCAAACCCAAGCCACATTGGACATGTGCCTCCTCCTCAGTGGGAATCCAATCCCAGCACTTCCCCTCCAGACCCTTACCAGCGTCCACCCCTGAGTAGATCCCCCACATCTTAGCCTGTCTGGAAATGACGGGTATCGTTGCCCGATGGGGCATGGTTAAATGTGCTAGGTAAAGAAGCAGCCTGTCCATTTACCAGACAGGCCGGGGAGCTTTCAGCATCCCGGCCATTTTGGGCTAATCCTCATCTAGAAGGGGAGGAGACAAGATAAGGGAGTCATTTGGGGCTGGGCTCCTACAAATCAAGCTGTCTCCGAGGTTCTAGGCTTCCCCAGACTTTGCCTGATTCACTCTCTCTTTCTGGCTGTTGCAGCTCTCAGAGACCGGGGTGAAATCCTGGCCCTACCGAAGTCAATAGGAGTTTTGTCATTGACTCCAGTGAGGCCAGGATTTTGCTCAGGGTTTGCATGAGCCCAGCTCTGGTAAACCTCTCCCTCCTCTTCCTTCCAAATGCTGAGATGCCTTAAGGGCCTCCTAGTGCAGGGGGGTTCCCACATAATCTCCCATCACACTCGCGGCCAGTCGACTAGCCCTAAGTGGTCGTTATTATAACCTCACAGCAAACCACTCTCCGTTGCACATGATTGCATGGCTCACCTGCCTGAGTTTTGCTCCCACCATGGAGGCGCTGCTGTCAAGCACAAACACGACGTTCTTCGGCAGCGGAGGGAGATCTTTGGGGGCGAAGTAATGCACGAAGTAGCCATTCAGAATCTGCGGGAGGGGAAGAAAGTCAAGGACAAGTGGCAGGTCACAGTAGCGTCAGCCACACTCATCACCATGACAACTGTGCGGCTTGCAACTGGCGGGCCCGGTTCTGCCCCCAGCGACGTCAACAGGAGTTTAGCCAGACACCAGAAGGGGAGCCGGACTGGTCTTGAATTCTGACGAGCGTCTTTCCTACCAATGCCACGCATGCTGATAAGTTCCAGAGGGGCAGCCGGGTTAGTCTGTTTTTAGCAAAACCGCGAGAGTCCTGGGGCACTTTAAAGACTAACAAAGGCTTTTGGGCGTAAGCTTTCGTGGGCAGGAACCCACTTTGTTCATTCATCTGACGAAGTGGGTTTCTGCCCACGAAAGCTTACGCCCAAATACATTTGTTAGTTGTTAAGCCCCAGCCCTCAGGCGCCTCTTCCCAGGATTCGCCCTGCTCAGTGAACTGCTTGCCGCACTCCAGAGGCAGCACGTGGCAGGGGGTTGGTGCCTCCCTCCCCTGTCCCTTGCACTCCCAGAGGTTCTGGCAGGATCAAAGAACCATAGAAGATGAGGATTGGGAGGGACCCCAGGAGGTCATCTAGTCCAGCCCACTGCTCAAAGCAGGGCCAACCTCAGCTATATCATCCCAGCCAGGGCTTTGTCAAACCGCACCTTAAAAACCTCTAAGGATGGAGATTCCACCACCTCCCCAGGTAACCCATTCCAGTACTTCACCACCCTCCTAGGGAAAAAGCTTTTCCTAATATCCAACCTACACCTCCCCCACTGCAACTTGAGACCATTGCTCCTAGTTCTGTCATCTGCCACCACTGAGAACAGCCTAGCTCCATCCCCCCTGGAACCCCTTTCAGGTAGTTAAAGGCTGCTATCAAATCCCCCCTCACTCTTCTCTTCTGTAGACTAAACAAGCCCAGTTCCCTCAGCCTCTCCTCACAAGTCATGTGCCCCAGTCCCCTAATCATTTTTGTTGCCCTCCGCTGGACTCTCTTCAACTTGTCCACATCCTTTTTGTAGTGGGGGGCCCAAAACTGGACACAATACTTCAAATGTGGCCTCACCAATGCTGAATAGAGGGGAATAATCACTTCCCGCGACCTGCTGGCAATGCTCCTACTAATGCAGCCCAATATGCTATTAGCCTTCTTGGCAACCAGGGCACACTGTTGACTCATATCCAGCTTCTTGTCCACTGTAATCCCCAGGTCCTTTTCTGCAGAACTGCTGCCTAGCTCATCGGTCCCCAGTCTGTAGCTGTGCATGGGATTCTTCCCTTCTAAGTGCAGGACTCTGCACTTGTCCTTGCTGAACCTCATCAGATTTCTTTTGGCCCAGTACTCTAATTTGCCTAGGTCACTCTGTATCCTATCTCTTCCCTCCAGTGTATCTACTACTCCCCCCAGCTTAGTGTCATCTGCAAACTTGCTGAGGGTGCAATCTACCCCATCCTCCAGATCATTAATGAAGATGTTGAACAAAACTGGCCCCAGCACCAACTCCTGGAGCACTCCGCTCATTACCAGCTGCCAGCTAGGCATCGAGCTGTTGCCCAGGAGTGCAGCCACGGGCAAAGCTTGGGCTGCATCGGTGCACAGGCTGTGGCCCTTTAAAACTCCTCCAGAGCTCTGACTCCCACTCCAGCTTCAGGCCAGGCTTTGGCTGCAACCTTCAGTTCCTTGCAGCTCCCTGCAGCAGCTTTTTTCCCAGGCTGGGGAGGGAGGGGGAAGTGAAAACAGCTTCCCCCTCCCATTGGGGTGCGGTGAAACAGCACCCTTGGCTTACAGGAAACAGCACAGACCCCTGGCTGTTTCTGTTCTGCATGCTGACTTTTAAGATGCAATACAGGAACAGTATAGTATTTTCTTTTTTTTCCCCTCTGCTGCTGCCTGATTGCTTACTTCCAGTTTCACACGGTGTTCAGTTGACTGGTCAGTTTGTAACTCTGGTATTCATATCTTTGAGGTTCTACTGTACCAACATGAGGAACAAATAGTTAATAATGGGCTCTTCAGTCTAGCAGAGAAAGGTTTAAACACAATCCAATGGTTGGAAGTTGAAGCTAGACAAATCAGATTGGAAATGAGGCATACATTTTTGACAGTGAGGGTGATTAACCATTGGAACAATTTACCAGGGTCACGGTGGATTCTCCATCACTGCAAGTTTTAAATCAAATTGGATGTTTTTCTAAAAGATCTGCTCTAGGAATTATTTGGGAAAAGTTATCTGGCCTGTGTTATGCAGGAGGTCAGATTTGATGATCACAACCGTCCCTTCTGACCTCAGAATCTGTCAATCTTTTTAGAAATACACATACACACTTTGTCTGAAGTTCACCCGTGTGCGGAGAAATTGTGCAGAGGCTTTGTGGCTGGCCATGTCCCATTTAAGCCAACAAAATAGGGCTTAAATAGGTCTTCACACGGGGGTGATCTTTCAGCCTCTATGAATAACTGGTGCAGCTAAAAGGGATACGGTTCTTTGTGTCTCTGTTTACAGCCATGAACCGTAGCTATCTGTGCTCTGTTCACTATATCTGTCATTTCCTAATAGCTGCAGTTTGACGTATGTGAAAAATTGCTAGGTGTGTGCACAGAGCTGCTGGTTGACTTTAATTCGACTGTTTTCTTACATCAAATTTCTCCACTGTCCCCTTTCATGTGCATCTTTAATATTAAAAGATAAAGTACACGCTTGGACTCTGAGTTCTGGTTATTTATCATGTAGGATTTAGCTAGCTCCTTGCAGGGACAGATGTTTTTATGTAGCAGTGAGAGTTCCCTTGTGTCGCCATTGCATATGACTGGTGACAACAGAAGCCAATGTGTGGTCCAAAAAGAGCTGTATAATGACTGCTAACGTGACCAGATGGCAAGTGTGAAAAATCGGGACCAGGTGTGGGGGTAATAGGCACCTATATAAGACAAAGCCCTGAAAATCGGGACTGTCCCTATAAAATCAGGACATCTGGTCACCCTAACGACTACCCTAATCTTGACTATACAGGTGTGGCTCAGATAAACTACAAATTCCAGCATGCAATGATATGGAAGGAAGCTACTCAGCTAAAGACGGAGTATCACATGCAGGAACTAGTTGTCTTCTTGAGTCACATTCAAGATAAGGGGTGACAAGTGTTGCCGGCTCTGAGGATTTGATCACAAGTCTAACAACAATTGTTGTTTCGTAAAGGCTCAGCTGCCAGAATCTCAGACTGCATTAGAATCTCAGCTTTCATGTCCGTTGAAAAAGTAAGAGTCTAGCCCGGGCGCCAGGGCACACTAAAGGCTGAGAAACCAAAAAGCAACTAAAAAGAACCCAACATTTGTTATTTAAAAAATAAGATCTCCTGATTTTAAGCCACTCTTGTGATTTTGGGGGGAAGGGGTAATTAATCATCGGTGGGGTTGGCAGTAGTAGGGTGCCTGCAATCAGGGCAATCTTTCACCACTTAGGTGTGGCCTTAAGGCTTCCACGAGCTGCAAAAATGACCCTCATTTGGGGAAAATTTGTTAATGAACATGGGCATCCAACACCGTTCAGCTACCTCTGGGGTAGTCAACAATTCCAGGAAGGTCAGGCATGTGTACCGTACCTGTACATCCCCGACGCTCAGCTCCCTGTTGACATCATATCGAATGATAAAATCCCCCAAAACACCATTGCGGGCAATCTGAGCTTGTTGTACAACACTGGGACTGAAGGTCACTTTGGCTAATGTTTTCGTCTGGCCGATAACAGTAGAAGGAGGCAGGGAGGTGTCATCTGGTGGGGAAAACACAACCAGCAATATTACAGCTTCTCTATTCATGTCGTACAGCTTCACCATGACTCAACACAACACATGGGGAATTACCATGCATTGACGTGAAATGAGCATTAATGACTGTTCTGTTCTGAAACCAGGAATGGGCAAACTAGCTGTAATAAAATAAGAACTACCCTTTCCCCTGGCAACCTAACTGCACTCAGCCCTGAAATTTTATGGGGGGGGGTGGAAGTGTTTGGTTAACTTCCTGCCCTCGTTATTTTTGGAGATGACCTTAAACCTGAAGGTCAGGTCTTCTGTGAGTGGCTGTTAAAGTACTCTTACCCCTTTTTGTAAAAGAAGACGTTTCTTCCCAAGTCCTGAGCTAAAGCCCTGCTATATGAATTGGAGATTGGCCAGAGTTCAGATCTGGTCTTGCATTTCCCCAAAATCTGGGCGTGCCCACCTCCATCTTTAATACATGTTGAAAACTCAGTCAGATTCTCAGCTGATGTCAATTGGCGTAGGTCCACTGATGTCAATCACAAGTACTTCTACAGCCACCATTACAATAGTATCTGATCACTTGCAATGTTTATTCTAACCCCACCTCCCAGGCAGGGAAATGTCATTATACCCGTTTTACAGATAGGAAACTGAGGCACAGAGAGGCCAAATGTCTTGCCCGGGCTCACATAGGAAGTTTGTGGTGGAACAGAGAACTGAACCTAATCTCCCAAGCCCCAGGCTAGCACCATAACCACAGGATTGCCCTTACTTTCTTATTGGCTGCTTCTGGAAGTGGGAGCACTGGGAAATAGCGTCATGCAAGGAAAGCAGTGACCTCATCCCATAGAAGAGGAAAGGCTCCCTTAGAACACTGAGGAAGTCCCCCCATTGATCTCCATCTAATTCAGGAGAAACACTGACAACTCTTCAGTCGACAGGGCCTGCCACGGGATTGAGGGAGGGAGCAGTAAAAGGGAGAGCGACTTCCTCCCCACCTGTCCTGCTGAACTGGAGCTGTGACACTAAGGGGACATCTACACTGGAATAAAAGACCTGCGGCATGGCGGGGCTGGCCTGGGTGGAGTCCCCGAGCTCAGGCTCCAGCCCACACCCAAACGTCTATGTAGCAATTTTACAGCGTCACAGCCTGAGTCCCACAAACCAGAGTCAGCGGATGTGGGCCAGCCGCGGGTGTTTAAATGCAGTGTAGACATACCCTGAGAGGGCACGGGGTGCCAGGGCCGAAGCTTTCAAACCATTTAACAATTGGTCTGAATGAATGTATAAGAGAAGTACACAGAGACGTGCCTTTGACTGTTTGGTCCTATGTACACTCTAGATTTCTCCAGCCACCGAAAAATGCAAGAGGAGTCAAAAATCAATCTCTCGTCTATTGGATTTTCTCTTAATGTTGATTCCATTTTACTTATAAGGCTGCCTTCTGATGTGATGAATGAACTAGAGTAACATACACTCCTAATATACAGTGAATCAGATTTGCTGGTTTTGACACTTTTTTTCTCCATCCATCTTTTCTCTCTTCAAAGATCTCATTTAACTGACAATGTGCAGGAATGGCCCAGAATTCGTAACGCTGGGTTAAAAGAATATTTGCATTTTCTGAAATGCTTGGAGAGTTCCACCTTCGCCTCCCTGGGTTTCACCGCAGTTTGAAGGGCAGCCATAGCGAGTCGTGAAATTGCGCTACTGGCTAGGCTGATGTATTTCATAGATTCCAAGGCCAGAAGGGGACCATTGTGCTCATCTACGCTGACCACCTGTACAACACAAGCCGTACAACTTCCCTAAAATAATTCCCAGAGCAGATCTTTTAGAAAAACATCCAATCTTGATTTTAAAATGGTCAGTGATGGTAACTCTACCATGACACTTGGTAAATTGTTCCACTGGGTAATTGCTCTCACCGTTATAAATGTACACCTAATTTCCAGTCTGAATTTGTCTAGCTTCAACTTCCAGCCATCAGAGCATGTTTTATTTTTTTCTGCTAGACTGTTCCCCTTGTAATACTTCATGGACTGTCATCAAGTCATCTTCTCTGTTAAGCTAAAGAAATGGAGCTGTTTGAGTCGATCACTATAAGGTATGCCTTCTAATCCTTTAATCATTCTTGTGGCTTCTCTCTGACCCTGCTCCAATTTATCTGGTGCCAGTTGTGGGCACCAGAACCGGACACAGTATTCCAGCAGTGGTTATATCAGTGCCAAACACAGAGGTGAAATAACCTCTTCACTCCAACTGTAATATTAGTAAAATGCTCCAGATCACACTGGAAATGGAAGCCCCCTCCTTGTCCACATCATATATCACAGGCAGTGGATGGGCAAGTTTTCCCTACACACTTCCCTCAAACAGGAATTTCAGGGGGCTCTTACCTAGATGCAGGTAATACCACACGGAGAATCTAGGGATATGGTTTCTAGTTCAAACCTTGCCATGAACTTCCTGTATGACATTGGGCAAGTCAGATAACCTCTCCGAGCCTCAGTTTCCCCACCTGTTAAATGAGATAATGGTACCTAATCCCTTTTGTAAAGTACTTTGAGATCAAGAAGTGCTAGGTATGACTTTGCAATTATCTAGCACCTTTCATCATCTCAAAGCACTTTGCAAAAATGGATAAGTATTATTCTCATTATACAGATCATGACCTAGAGGCCCAGAGAGAGGAGTTAGGTGACTCTGCCAAGGCCACATAGTGAGCCATCAGCAGGGGCAGGAATGGTCGAGAAAGTGGCTCGGACTCTGCCCAGTCAATCCTTGTCCTTTTCACTGAAGCTCCCAACAAACTAGTTAACGCGTCGTGATGTGGCGACTTGTAGAATAAAATGGACATACAACGAATTTCACCAAACGGCCGGAGAAAAGTTACTGTCGGCTCCTTACTGCTGCGGCCTCCATTTGAACTACCAAGAGGGAAAGTCTGTGATAGTAGTTAGGGGGAAACATCCACAAAGGCTTGGACCTCCCTTTTTACAGGTCTAACTTGATCTGCAGAATGAATAGCTTGCCTGATCCAAGGGCTTGAGCCTCTACCTGCCTGATTCAGGCCCACCATGAGCGAGATGCGAAGGCAAATTGTTAGATTTACTCCCAGAATTCAGCTGCAGGTGCAACTTGGGAGGGGAAAAGCAAAACCGTCTCTGTTAACATTGACCCCTTGACCTCTGTCTTCTTTTGATTTTACAGAGGGAAGTGTCCAAGCAATGAAGTGTACAGCTGAAGCCAAATTCAAACTTTATCAGTGTTTGGGAGAGTCCAGATCCAGGGCTCCGACCCAGAGCTCATCCCGGGCTTTAAAATGCGAGCTTCTAGGGAGGAGGAATGAGAGGGGGGAAAGCAAAATCTCCTGCAGCTCGGGGTTTTGAGCACCCGCTGTAAAACGGAAAGGAAATGCCGGGGACTACCACAGGATACGGTTTTACCTGGGAATGTGGAGTTACTGTACATGACCAGCCAAACATTCTCACCAAACTGCTTCCTAGGGAGAGAAGGCTGCCAGATAGTGAGTAGACAGGGCCCCAGTGCAGAAGGAACAGGGAATTCTGGAGTTAGACGTCATATGGAAAGTGGCTATGTTTTCAGGTCATCTGAAAGAGGAGGAATTCCTGGCCTCAGCTTCCTCTTTGATGTTTTATCCCTGTTACAGTGGAAGAAAGGGAGCAGACACCTGCCCCGCTCAGGAAATCATTTTCCAGAACTCATGTGCCTTGTGGCTTCCTTTTGGGAAAAACATAAACCCAGCTGGCTTGCATGTCTGTGACCCTGCTTACAAAGGAAACCTGCTAGAGAGTCCTGGCTTAGCTTTGTCAGTCAGAGAGGAAACCTAATCAGAACCTGCAAATTGCCTCTATCTTTATAACAAACCAAACCTAGATCCTGTATCAAACTGAAGAGCAGTTTGGAGCTGAATGCGATCTTCTTGACTCAGATCCTTAGCCAGAAATACAACGGTCCCTGGTTCCACAAAGACTGTTGTGCTGTTTCACAAACACAAAGAGCATCTCCTCTGTGTCTTTAAGTCCCGTCGGCTATGTGTCTTTTAAGTCCCATCAGCTTCCCACTTCAAATGCTTTAAGGACGGCACCAGGATCTTGTTACAGCTGGAATTACAAAGCCAGTGCACATCCAGCCTGGAGAAAGAAATGTGACTCTTCCAAATGCATCCCGAAGATGCATTCGGCACGTTAGAGATATGACTGAAGACTAATCCCTGTCCTGATGGTAGCCAGATACATTCTGATCGCTAGATCTGTCTGAATAATTTTCATTGATTTTATTCATGGTCATGGTGCCCATCACGACAACAGGTAGGCATTTCACTCACAAACTTTAAACCCTCATACATTGCTGGTGACCCAATCATCTGCCCACCAGGCCAAGACACTTTTGGTCCTCTCTGAACCGGTTTTGAATAGGACAGGGCAACTATGCGACCAATCTCTTTAAATGGGGTTTTTCTAATGACCCACGATGCAGCTGCGGTCAACTTCAGACTATGTCGCATATTCTTGTTGAGTGCCCACTGACTTATTTCAGCGGTGGGTTACCGGCTCTCCACCTTGCTGATGGTGTTGCCATTAAATGGCTGCACACATTGCACTTAAGCGGATGATGGTTGCCGGTAGGGTTCAAATATTTCTGGTGGTGGCTTCAGAGACAGAAAGAACCCAGCTTGATTTTCAGATCCCAGGTAAAATCTTCAGGATCAGCATTTAGGCAGGGAAAAGCATCTATCTGGTTTATAAACTAAGACAGTTTGTTTGACTCACTTAGAATAAAACGGGAACCTCCGTGTCTCAAGGCAAAATTTTCAGAAAGCCCCTAAATGATTTGGAAGCCTAAGTCACTTTTCAAAATGCCTCATTCTCATTTATACTGCTAATTTGACCTGACAAAGTGTCTTTCTGTCAAGGATTTCAAAGCTCTTTCTTATCATTAATTAAAAACTCAGAACACCTGTGGGAAAAAATATTGTAGGCATCATTGGAGCCATTTTACAGATGGGAAAACCCACGCAGAGACCTACATGACTTGCTCCAGGCCAGAGAGGGCCCATCTTTACACTGAGCAGCCCCTCATCTCAGAGTTAATTTTATCAGTGTCAGTATTACACTGGAGGAGAGAAGTACCACTCAGCATGAATAAGGGTGACAATCAAGACCACGCAAGCGAGTGAGTAGCAGATGTATGAATAAAATCCAAGAATCCTGAGGTCCAGCCCCCCCAACTTCCGGCCATGACATCCAAAGTGATATCTCATTTACACTGGCTTTAATGGCCAGAGAAGACTTTTATAACAATAGAATGGGATGGGCCCAGCTGTTATATTGAATGGTTTAAACCCCTCCTTATGTTGCACAGAACGTTCGGTGCTCGCAGATTCACATTTGGATAGATGGCGACAATACTGAGGTTTTCCATGTATCTGTTAAACACAGGAACATCCGTGCTGGAACAGACAAAGGGTGGGTCTGTTCAGTTATCCTGTCTCTGGCCTCGATCAAAGCCAGATGCTTTGGAGGAAAGCGTAACACCAGAAATGCACCTCACTGTGATATATTACCCGACGGGGAAACATCCTTCTTAATCTCAGCTTAACTAAATCCAGGGGACCGATAACTCTGACAAATTTACCCTCCCTCTAGTGACTGCAGAGGCTATGCTTAGTCAAATGAAGCCTGATCCAGGCTCTCTGACACCACTGGGCACCAGAGGCATTCAGGCCCGATCCTCAGATAGCGTAAATCATTGCCGTGCCACTGAATTCACTGGGGCCATATTGATTTACCCCAGCTGAGGAGTGACCCTACCGTCATAGGCAGAGGACGTAGGTGGTCAGACCCAGTGGTCAGAGCAGGATTCAGGAACCAGAGGCCAGCAACAGAGACAGAGTCAGGAGTTGAGCCCAGGGTCAGAGCCAGAGCCAGGAATCAAGCCAAGAGTCAGAACCAGCGTCAGGAGCCGGGGGTGGGGCGTAGGAGCAGGGATCTGGCCTAAGGCAGGAAAGCAGGAACAGGACAGGAAGATAGGAATCAGGAACAAGGCAGGGTTCAGGTGTCAGGCTAAAAGAAAGGGCCCAATGGAGCAGCCAGCCAGGGATTCACCTAGCTGTTCAGATGATTTCCTGTGCTTCCTCCTGGCTGAAGCATGGAGTCTGAGCCAATCAGAGAGGCCGGACATCTCCTCCGATGGGGAGTTTTGTGACCAGAGCCTCAGGTGAACTGAGACCCACCAGCCCACGCTCCCTGCTAGTACCAGTGAGATGCCAGGTGGTGGCTGTGGTCTGGGAACCCGCAGACCTGGGTGTGAGATGAGTGAGCCTTCAGGATCGGACCCTAGAGCAAGACCAGTTCCCACCTGACATTAGCCTGGATTCTTTGCTAATATGCACTGGCTTCCAGGCAAAATCACCTATGGCCCAGGCTGCCCATTTGCAAAGAAACAACAGCGTCTGAGCAGCGAAAGCAGCCTATGGGGCAACGTTAGACCCCCGCCCCCAGCCTTGTACCTGCTCTCAACTGCCTTGACAAAAGATAGACTTTCACCTTGGCATTTCCCTTGTTCTGAACGGCAGGATATCCTGTCTGCTTTGGCACGCCTGGACGGAAAAACAATTTACTTAAGCAGTTCCCAGGAGATCCGGAGCCAGGGAGAAGGCTCTTCAGATGCTGAAGGGAAGCAGGAAAGGCTCGGTTCAAAGCCCCTCCAAGACATTTGAAAGCCTCCCACTGACTTCAATGGGCTTCGGCTGACGCCCTAATTTCAATAGCATTCCAAGTTCTCTTTATCTATTTGTGCATGCACGTATGTATACGCCAGCTTAAAGTGGCAGACGGCAGGGATCGCTGAAGGAAGGCTGAATTCCCACCGCTCTAGCGCCAATAGACCCAGTTCCCGAAAATCCTTAATGGTCATAACTACATCCCCGCCCTGCTGAGTCTGGAGACTGTCCTGTCAGTGGCAAATAGTTCTGGAGCTGGAAGGCAGACTGTATACAGTAACAAGGGGCTCACCTAGCACCGAATGGCAGCCACCTCTGGGGTGGAATGGGCCAGCCACACTCCAGCACAGTGGCTCAGAGAGGAAGTAAGGAAGGATGTGGCTAAGTGAAATGGCTCCGAAATTTGAAACCCACCCGGGAATATGGCCAGGCTACCAGGGTTCACACCAGGCCCTACTTTGTGAGAAGCAGCCCATGGTCTTTAATGGCTTCGTAAAGTCCAGGCCTCAGTTTTATGACTCCACCGAAGGGTGGCTCCCTCCGTGGCTCTGCGCCACTTAACGCAACACTGGGGCACCAATTTATGATTGTTGGGGGGGAGAGTGTAGCCTCTTGAACAATCAACAGCACCAGCAGCCTGGGATTTCCCTGGAGATCTTCCATCCCATCCATGGGTAACCATGCCTGCTTGGGGTGTCTTTCTATCACCCTCTAGTGGCGGCTCGACCAGCTAAAGATATATGAGCCTGCTACAGGCTTGACAAAGCGACAAGTGTCTCTTAGCTCAGCTGGTAGAGCTTCATGCATTACACGGCAAAGGGCCCAGGTTTGAAATCACTGCCACAGATAGCACAACTGTAGGCCACAAACTCTATTCACCTATGATGTTCCTGTTGCCTCTCTGCTTGCTGTTTTGGAGTGGCGGCACCTCCAGAGAAATGATGCCCGAGTTCTCTAGGATGTTCACCTCCACTCGTAACCTTCCCACCAGCTGATGGGGCCGGACACTGACAGTGTACTCATACTTTCCCAAGCGCCTTTGCAAAAGCTCTTCGTAGTGCAGCATGAAGATGGCGTGGGTCTTGGGTGGAATAGTGCCAGAGGCTTTGAAAGTCTCAGCTGTGTTCTCCCTGCAAGGAAAATTCAAAGAGACCTTCACAGGCTGTTTTTACATCATGATCCACACCCTGGTTTCCTGAGGCTGGGTCTCTTGTGCCAGCAGCTGGTATTCCCCTCAAATGAGTATGCAAAAACCATCAGCAGAAATACTCAGCGGTGTGTAAGCAGCGGGCTTCCATAGGAGGCGAGATTTTAAAAGGCTCTTATTGCTAAGTTTGGCTAGGAGTATGACAGATGCACAGAAAAGGAATGAAGTAGAGCACAGAACGAGGGAGAGGAAGGATGGTCCAGTGGTTAGGAAACTAGGCTGGGAGTCATAAGACCCAATGTCAATTCCCTGTTCTGCTACTGACATCCTATGTGACCTAGGGCGAGTCACTTAGCCTCACTGTGTCTCAGTTCCCCATCTATAAAATGGGAATAACAGGACGGTCCTCCCTCCAAGGGGTGTTGTGAAGTGTTCAGTTCCTATGGTAGTGCGGATCTGCTAAGTGCTTAATTTAGACTAGATAGACCTCAGGCCCTATCCCAGAGAAATAAAAAGGCCACATGGTAGGAAGAAAAAAAAAAAACCTTTTAATGGTATAAAGAATAAACATCAGAACTCTGCCCAGAATGGCAGCCAGATGAAATGATACTCACCCACCATCTGTGGAGCTAGAACGTGTATTGTTCCGCTCTTTGCCCACGTTGCTGGTTTTCTTTTCTTTTGCAGTGACTTCCCCGTGGTAAATCCTGTCTCCGATGATCCTGTAGGGTTAAGAGATGTCACCCTTACAGATCCACAGTCATGGACACAATTCTGGACATGGGGCTGTCCTAGCGCAGTGACAACGCTTGGGCTTGTTTCTGTGCTTGGCATAGGCCAAAGGGCCAAATGCTTTGTGGGTGTAACTCCACAAAGCCAAGCAAGTTATGGCAGCAGAGAATCCCACCCATAAACTGTCAGCCCCAGGGGCCGGGCTCTGGCTGTCAAAGGCAGCAACAGGCACTGTAAGCTACGCAGCGTCTACACAGACACTGCATCCACCTAAGCGCTACGCCTCCCTTGGAGGAGAAGCTATTAGATCGGCCTAGCGGGTGAGTGTAGGAACATTGTAGTGTAGACGCTGACACAGTGAGATCGACATAAGCTGCCTCACGGCTACCTCGCTCTGTACCCTAGACCAGGCCTTACGGTTTCATCTTCAAATCTATGATTTTTCTACGCAATAGACGTTTTGTTTATTTTTGCCCCAAGCAGGTCTCTGTTGTGCAACTGGTGTGTGCCAAAGTGAACTGAAAACAGGGGGCAGATTTCACTCCTTTGGGGGTGACGAACCGGAGGGGGAATGCCTGAGTGTCTGGTAGTTAAGAACTCAGGGATGGATTTGGCGGGGACTCAGGACAGGAAAGGTCACCCTGCAAGGAGTAACTAGGCAGGTGGAAACCAGGGTTGAGACCTTTATGTTTGTAGGCTGCCCACCGGTGTCAGACCAGTGGCAGTGACAGGCAGGCAGTGACAGAAACCTTTACTGCTCTGGGTAATTCACAGTTAGCATCCCCTGCAGCTCAGCAATAATTCCAAGTGAATAAAGCACTGCAGTATGGAAAGCAGGGGATAAAACTATTTACAAGGGACACCCACCTCCTGGCAAAAAATCCTGCGCTTGTCTCAGTGTGTGTGAATCTCTGCATTGCTATTGCTTGCAAACTGATTCCCATCTCACAGACTCATAAGACTTTAAAGCCAGAAGGGACCTTAATGATCATCTAGTCTGACTTCCTGCCCATTGCAGGCCACAAAGCCTTGCCCACCCACTCCTGTAATAGACCCCGCACCTCTGACTGAGTTACCGAAGCCCTCAAATCACGATTTAAAGACTACAAGTGACAGATCTAATGAAACGCTTCTTACCTGGAATGGGTCTGGGGACATGGGATACCAGGGAAGAACTATTCCTTAAAACACCCCCGGGGAGGTAACCCAGCTGTGGACCAACAGTCTCTCCCCTACTTAGACAGGGTCTGTCCCAGGCCCCCCCTGCCTGGACAGCTTCCTCCCACTCTCTTCTTCAGCTTTCTCTTTACCCTGCTGACTCAGGGCACTGCAGGCGCCTCTTGCACCCTGCAGGACCTGCAAACCTCAAGGCAATTTCCTGGGCTTCCCCTTCCCCCTCACCTGCAGCTCCCTGCTCTTTTATTTTTATCCTGGGAGCACCTGATTCAACCCAGACGTGGGTCCTCCTGCCGTTAGGGCTGGCTTAGCCGCAGACTCTCCAGTCCATGGGGCCAACCCCCCTGTTACACTCCCCGAGAAAGCCTGTTCTCCTGAGACTTACACCCTCTCTGGTGGGCTCCAGAGATGTGGTTCCAATGCGGGGGTCCTGGTCAGAACCAGACCTACGAGCAGACGTGCAGCATGAGGGAATCAGATACATACTTGGGGCTCTGCTCTTCTGGGGTATCAGCGTCCCCCTGAAGCTCTGACTCAGCCTGAGCCCAACAGGGCCAGAGGCGGGGGACAAGTCACCCCACACCCCCTCATCCAGCAGCGAGACAAGAAGGGACAGAAACTCCTGGTGAAGCAAAAGCACTACCTACATGGTGAAGTTGGAGATAAAGGCTGCAGCTGGGATCTGCATCTCAAAGGTGCCTTCCTTGGCCTTGGACCCGCTGTTCACCATGGTACAGGAAACGGTGGTGAAGGCATAGCGGGAAATGATTGTGGATTTCACTGTAAACTCAGCCATCCGTGGCCTGGTCTCCTGTAGGAATTGAACGGTTACCCGTTAGCACTAAAAGCCAAACCACCCCTCCCTGTGGCATTGCTTTGCCGCATGCAAGGATTTAATACGAGGGGCGAAAAAAGAGCCTCATAAAAGCCTGTGGGATGGAGAGTGTTAGAGGCCCCCTTTGTGGCACTAGGCAGAGTGGGGCTGATCCGTGGGGGAAGGTCACACAACAGGCAGGGTTCCTCCCTATCTACTTTCCAGGGCATAGTCCACATTCATTCTGCCCACTGCCAGTGGGAGGCCTCGACGTAGACCGAGCCGAGCCGTATGCCATGAAAAGTACTTGTAAAATCTGGGCACACCCTCGATCAGGGGTTCTCAATGTGAGGGCCATGCCTGGGTTTCAGAGGGCTACAACCACCTTGTCTTTCTTTAGGGCTAGATAGGAGGAGAGTCCCAAAACTTTCTCCACTTGTGACATGGGGGTCACAGTCTGGAAAAGACTGAGAACCACGATCCTAGAGAAATCTCCTTGTTACAATGTGGAAATTTTACATAAGGCCTCGTCAGCTGCCATTACGCTAAGCTGCCAACCGGAGAAAAATGATGGATGCATGCAGCAAAGTCTTTAAACTTATAGGGCCAGGTGCTCAGTGGATGTGAATCAGCATAGCTAAACTGAATTCAGTGGATCTAAGCCGATTTACTCCCGCTAAGGATCTCTTCCACGGCTCTCAGATGACGGATGGAACAGGCTTAATAGAAAACATGCCCGCGGCTGAGGCTCCTAGAGCAAAATGTCCTTTTTAGAACACTCTGGCCTCCATCCAGCTTGGAAGAAGTAAGGACTGGAGCGATGGAGAGCTGATTGCCAATTTATGCATCTTGGGAATGTACTCGTATGCGCAAGTCCTGGGATGAAGTGCTTCTCAGAACTAATATGAACTTAGACAGCAGTATCCCCATAAATCCGAGACGTTTTGTACATGGAAGACCTAAGCTTAATGTAGCTACTATAAGTAACCAACGAGAAAAATTTCTGTGGAATGTTGGCTTGATCAGTAAAAGACCCTTCGAAACTGGAAGCCTGCTACAGAGATAAATATATCACATAAATAAACTAACAGATGAACCTCAGTGGACTAGCTAATGTAGGTCCCAATTCTGCCATTCTTTCTGTAAGCAATCCCTTTCTGTACTCATGGACTCACTGAAATCAAAAGGACTATTCTCCGAGTAAGAGACCAGTCCATATGAGACAGGGGGAAGTGAAGGTGTTAGAATCCAGCATTCTATTTTGGGCTGACTTTTGAATCCTCCATAGTTGATTATAAATATAAGGCGCACCTGCAAAAATCCAGATCTGGCAAGTTTCTGACATTCTGCCTCAGTGTAACCCCTTGCTTAGCAGCGGCTCAAGGCATCTACATTAGGAGTCTGAACTGGTGTAAATGCATGGAAGTAGTTACATCTGTGTGAATGTCCCTAGTATAGACAAGGCCTTAGAATTTCATTCCCCTAAAGTGCAAGGCCAGGGAAATTCTGATCTGGAGTTTTGGTTCAGGCCCGTTTCTAAATTCAACTAATTCTCTCTGGGTCCTTTCATTCAGTGTTCTGTATATTTAACTGGCTATTACTGGGATTGCAAGTGAAACCAACAAGGAACTGGATGGCCAATCAGAGGCAGAAGTAAAGAGCAGAGGGGCGAACTGTTATAATTAGAGCCACACAAGGTGCAACATCTGCATTAGTGTCGAACCTCCTGGATTTGCACCCCACCGTCCTGACTTTCACTTTGAATGTCAGCTTCAAAACCTTCCCGAAACTCAGCAGCAAAACTGAGTCACGATCACTGAGTTCCACCTGGATTCATCTGAAGCCTCCAATGCCTTCGAATTCTATCGCGGGCATGCGGGTTGCCACTGGGAACTTGGAACAGCTGCAGGTCTCACGACCGTCACTCCAGGTTTCCCCCTTTCTGATTGTAAAGGGCCTTGGTAGGGTTGCCAATAACTCCCGGATTGTCCTGGAGTCACCAGGAATTAAAGATTAATATTTAATTAAAGATTATATCATGGGATGAAACCTCCAGGAATACATCCAACCAAAACTGGCAACTCTAAACTGCACGGAATACATCCCTCCAAATCCACCCACACTTACACTTCTCCAGACAGAGGGGAACTGCTGACTCATGCAACCAGCCCTGAAAGCAGCATATTGCTTTTTGTGTGAACAGCAGCAGATAGGTGCTGAAGTAGTTTCAAACCAGGTGGCTAGGTTCTGGGCTGGCATTTAGCCCAAGTTCCAGTCTGCAGTCCCCAGAGCTCTTGCACAATGTCTTACTGCATGAAGTTCTGACCTGCAGCTGTGCGCATTCCCTGTTTGTTTTCTCTGCTCATTGTTATTAAAGCCCCTTAGGAAGATGAGAAGAGACATTAAGAAAAACATTCCTTTTGAAAAACAAATGCGGGTGCACTCAGAGATAGCAAACGAGAGCGGTGCTATTTAGCAGGTTAAGGAGATGTTTTTTCAAGGTGTTTCACTGTGGTGAGATAATAGATTGTCTTGCCAAATGGAGGATTTTATTCCTGTTTACCCCAAGTGCTGGGAAGTATAAAGAGAGCAGAAAATAAAGTCCTGTATTTGGTTGCTTTGATCAAAACGATTTGACCTGGTGTCTAATTCTTATTAAAAATAACAAACAAGGCTGGGTCATTCCAAAGATCGGTAAAGGGATGCAGAGCCATTCACCTCTATGCTTCTGGTTCAAATTTGGCTGAGGATAATAGTGACTTACAGCTGTTACCCTCTGATGGCTGCTCAGTGGTCTACAGTATATGAGATGTGTTATTCCCGTTCTCAGTGCACAAGTGGTCGCGTCACAAACACCGGTTACCAGTGATTGACAGCCTCGCTGGATGTCGCAACAGAGAGACTGGAGCCCAGATGGACCTAGACTAAGCAACATTCATCCTTACAAGTCAGCAGTGTGGCCAGCTCTTGTGAGTTCATTGTGCGTCTCACAACCGTTGGTGCAAAACCCCAGGAGAATCTCGGCTTTCAATGTTTTTAAAGCAAGTTCCAGTCCTCAAGACTGCAGAAAAAAGCTCGAAAATGTGAAGCAAGTGACTCCAATGGCTCAGAAAGTAGGAGGCAAAGAAGAACCACTGATGTTTTTTTTAAGTCATTATTTTAAGCCAGTCTCAAGATTTTTGTACCCTGGAGGCTGGCAACACTGTGATATGGGTTGCAGAAGATTAAAGGGGCAGTGTTGGGACATGCTTCAATTGCCACTACTCATGCTGATACTTGCTTTGTGGATAAATACAGGAATTCACCCCCTAGAGCTCTCAGCCTCAGATAGGCTGTCACCACTAAGTTTATTCACGCCCACGTGCATGCATCTAAATACATATACACTGGGCGTTCACTTTTATGCAATGAAATAAATGTACAGCAGGATACATACCAGCCTCTGCAGAAATTTGCCCTGTCTTGGGACTCTGCGCGCAACCTGAAAAGGATTAAGTAAATATTGTAACTTGTGCTGTTCTGTTTTCAAGTTCATGAAAGGAAGATTTGCTGTTTGTTTAAAAATGCAGTGGAGTCGATCCAGACATTAGTTAGTGCAAGTATTTTCACACAGCCAGGGGTAAGCGATCCCTTTGTTGAGATTACACTTTTAAAAAAAATCTGAGCAGACCCACAGATCAAAGCTGTGGAATGGAATTTGGTTTTCCCAGGCAACGTGTTGTGGAGTGCTTTTCAAAACAGCACATTACATACAGGCGGGGCGGCAGGGAGCTGCGTACTGACACGCAAGGGCCGTCAGCACTTGGCCACGATCCTGAATAAAAACATTGCCTTCTGTCACTTTTCAACTCAGGATCTCAAAGTCCTTCACAATCAATAATTATATATTTATTATTGTACCCAGATCACAGCAGGAGAAACTGAGGCGAGGTTAGTTGACTAGCCTGTAGCCACACAGAGAGCCAGGTTTTCAGCTGGCATAGCACCATCAGTATTAATGGAGCTATGCTGATTTACGCCACCTGAAAACCACAATAGGGCTAAGCGTCTCAACATTAACACCAGTCACTGGGAAGCTATGGTTGCCTATTAAATGGTAGAGTGAGGCTTTTAAAAACAGCCATCAAGCTGATTAGGGAACCGAGTGCCAGCCATAGCTACAGCACAATCACATCCATTTTAGCAGCCTCCACCAGCTGCAACAGCACCTCTGACTTGTTTGTATGCTGTGTAAGTCCCAAATTAGAATCTACAGGGGGAAAAAAACCATAAAAATACATCCTGCAGTAGCAAAGTGACAGGCCCTCTCCTTGGTTTAAGGATAACAGTTAAGATATTGTCTCTCAATGTTTTCAAATCCAGTCCCAAAATCACTTAGTACCTGGATAGCCTTAATGTAAAGAAATCAACCTGGTAACAGATTTTCTTGCCAATGAGAAAATTTTAAGCCTGTTTACATCAAGTGTTGGAAAGTTAAAAAGAGCACTGGGGAGAAGTTAAACAGTCTCCAGTGTTCGAACTTTTACTCTTTTCTCATCCAGTGCTTTGAGCAACATATTGTTAAATGGTAATATGGGGAAAGTGGGGCACTCAGGAGACTTACCGTTCAAAAAGAGAGATTTGGAAAGGATATAAACCCTCATGCTTCAGGGCATAATACAACTGCTATATGATGGTGGTCAGGAAGAAACTTTCCATGTATGCAAGTTATCCTATAACTTCCTACTGCAGGATGTCTAGCCTGACCTCTGAGGCATCTGGTATTAATCACATTCAAAGACAGGATATTGGACTAGGTGAACCATTAGTCTCAGCCAGCAGAGCAATCCCTATGATAATCAGATAAATCCCCTTGATAATCAGATAAAGTCTTCCATCTCTGAAGAGCTGGTTCAAATCCAACACATCCTAGTAGTGACCCAAAGTCGCTATCATTGAAGAGCCTTTGAGATGCACACATAGAATGAGTCTGAAGGTATTATTCCAATGCCCAGTGAACAGCTGGCTCACACCATAAAAACCACCATTGATGCAATAGATACTAATTGGCAGCCTTGTTGGCCATCTTAGTAGAAGGACCAAGCATTGAATGGGCTGGGGAGACTAAACTATCACCAAGAGATCTATCAAGAGATTGTCCCCCCAGGTCAATCCAGCGGGGTAGTGTGGGGAAGCATGCTTTGCTGCTGTATCTATCCTGTGGATAAAGAGAGTAATTCAGCCTCAGCCAAAACTCCCATGATTTCATGGAAGTGGCGAGATGCTATTTTGGGGTGAAATTCCGCTCAGTGCGGCAGGCTAACACACGGCCAATACATCCCACTGCAAGGCACAAGAACCTAAGTCGTGCTGCGCTTAGGTGAATTTCTGCCCATTTACCTGCTGTGAAAGTAAATCAGAGCTACCCAGAACAGCACGGAGACAACGTGAGGGGGAAAAGCAGCTGGTTACTTCGAAGCAGGTCTGCCTATTTGATCTAGTGCTGTAGCTATAGAGTCACTTCCTGCTTTCTTAGAGCATCCTGTGTTTATGCCATGGCCACCTCCACTGTGTCTTTCCCTTCATCTTCATGTGCTGGGGGACGAGAGGTAGTTTCAAACCAGACAAAAACGTTTTTCAATGCAAGAATCAGACCTCGAAAATGTCAGCTTTGTCCTACCAGCTCAGACCAGCTGCTCCAGTAGTCTGCCTTTAAGCAGGGGTCACTTCAGAGAGGGAAGGGCACAGAGACTGTTGTGCTAGGAATGGGGGTTGGGTTGGGATATCTTCCAGCCCCCCACCGACCCTCCTGTAGCAATTAGTTTACTCCCTGAAACATGAGGTTTGATTACCCATTTCTTAAGTGACGTAATTACACAGGGCCATAAAATTCTATTTCTCCCCAGGATTGAAAATAGCCTTGAAGTGGGGAAATGATTAACTTTACCCACCAGGACTATGTCCCTATTTGCTTCATTTCAGAGAGACAGGAATTTTTAAAATTCATCTGCCAAACAGAAGAGCATGCTTTTGCATCCCTGCCCAGTCATTCCAATCAGCATTTGTGGATAAAATCCACATGAGTTATGAAGGCCCTGATCCAGCCAAGATCCATGCATGTGCTTCACTTTATCCAGGAGAGCAACCCAGTGGGGTTACTCATGAGTGCACCATTAAGCACTGTTTAAAATTTTGCCAGATTAGGGTTTTAGGGATTTATTTATGGAGGAGGGGGACTGTGAGAGGGCAAAGGGAAGGAGCGTGGACCAAGAGGAACATCTGCGCCCTTAAAGTGCCTCTAAAATTCAGTAACTCCCTAGCAGGGAATTCACCTTTCCCCTTCTCAGTGTTTTCAAAGCATGCTACAATATTCAGCCTGACCCATCACTTTGAGACCTTTGCCTGACTTCTCATCTCTCCTTTGGGGCATTTCACAAACAAATCAATGTTGCTAATGGGACCTTTCAGAGGTAAGTCCGTCCATCCACCCAAGGTCCTTTTCTAGCCCCCGTTTCCGGCGCACCTCACAGCCTTCAATGTATCGATCCTCACACCACCCCTGAGAGGTAGGGAAGTGCTATTATCCCCATTTTACAGATGCTAAGTGACTTGCCCAGGGTCACATAGAAAGTCTGTAAGGGAGCAAGGGATTAGGTCACTAGGCTAGTGACCTAATCCCTGGACCATCCTTCCTCCCGTTTGCAACCGTCCTGCACAAGTCATGACAAAAATTCCACCCCAAATGAAAAAGTAACTATACGTCATCTCATTTCCCAGCAAAATAATCCTCTCTTACACATCCATCGCATCTTTCATCTCAAAGGATCACAAAGCACTTTGCGAGCTGAAACACTAACTGTGCATGGATGGAGATCCCTTCGTCTAGCACCTGTTAGAAAAGCAACTCATTTAGCGTCAAGCAGCAACACTGCCTCAGAGTTTAGGAAGAAAGAGGCTGCATCCAACTTTTAAACTGTCAGAATGACTCAACTTGGAATTTGGCCAAGCCACTGGGTTTAACTCTCTTATTCTTGCAAACTGCACCATCGGCTCTGTAATGAACACAGCCAGTCAGGACCTTAGCTTTATCTCTCTCAGCCAAGGGCAGATGACACCCAGCAGCCCAGAGTCCCCTACCACCAAGCTGGGGCATTGTTCATTACTGCCTCAGAGTGTCAGCTACTGAATCTCTAATAGCCACTTCCCACAGCTCCTGCTTGCCCCTTAAACTCTCCCACTCACTAACTAACCCTGGCCAGTGCTTTCTGTCTGGGAGATCTGATAGTGCAAGCTGGCGTGGGGATGGATCCGATAAAAGTGCATGACATACTCCTGTTGCTTTAAGAAACACTTGTGGCTTTAAGAAACAAGCATTTGAGATAATGAGACTTTTTAAAGGTGACTTGTATTGGGATTTCATGCAACAGGGAGCAAAGGCACTAGCACAGCTCCTGCAGCTTTGTGTGAACTGATATCACATCACGTCTAACGTACAAGGAAGGGGAAATTGCAGAAACATTTTTTGCTCTTGGTGTCTGTCTTTCTTGCTGTTTTATACAGTGCTCTGTACACATGCAGCACTAAGATGAACAGTTGGTTTTGGGATGGGAAAGTTAATGAACACAGCTAGGCTAATCTACTACACTCTTGTTTGCCTGTGAAACAAGATGATGCTCGTGAAGCTGGACAAGAGAACCACATCCTAGCCCCACAGTCCTTATAATCCATGTTTAGATCACGAACAAAACAGAAATGACAAACTAGAGACAGCAGGGCAGGAAGGTTGGGAAACACCCAGTAAACTCCAAGTGGAGCAGAATTTCGACACAGAAATTATTTGTTATAACGAATGAGAAAGAAATTAAGAAAATCTTTCTGACTGTCAGCATCTGCCTAGGACCCTGGGTCATCTGGGAAAGGTGCTGGGAGCTGCTCTGATCTGATTGCTCATGGTGGGCAAAGGACTAGCAGTCAGATTACTTTAAATTAACCCCCAGGCAACTCATTTGGTATACCCCAGACACACGACACTGGAGGTCACAAAATAATCATTGCTTTAAAACTCACCTGGTCACCGAAGTTAGAATCCACCATCAACATCTCCTCCAGATACCTAGCCAGGAGCTCCGAGTCCTGCTCCCCAGAGGCCAGTGAGAATCCCCAGCAGAGCCACAGCCAAAAAATCATGGTTAGCGGGGCAACCAGGGGATCCCCCCCCCCAACCCCAAGATGAAGAAAAGCCCTCTCAGTGTTGTGGCTGCTTCTTGCAGCTGGCTGGGATGGAGAATCTGCAGGAGAAGCTGACAGGAGTCTCTCTCCCTCCACTTCTCCTCCTCCTCTCCATCGCTGGACCAGCCCCTTTTCCAGGCTCACAGCCAGGGCTGGGAATGTCTTGCTATTGAGAGCAAAGGAAGCTCCTGAAGCCCTGGGGCTGACTCCTGGGGCCATGCACTGGGGAGGCCGTGCCCTGGCAGCTCCAGACTCTTCTCCAGCACCGATGCCCAGGATATGCCCTGAGCAGTCAGAAGTGCTGCACCTCGCCCTCCTGAAGTCCCAGGACTCATGAGAGGTACTTTGTAGCTCCTGTTCTTCCACCACCTCCCAGGGCAGCTGGACACATGCCACAGGAGGCTTTCCAGGGGGTCTGGGCACCGGCCAGAATCTACACTTGTCTGTCCGCCTCAGGACAGGCCCTGAGCCCCTGGAGCTGCCGCATTCCCTGTCAGCGCCTGCACTGAGCCGTTCAACGCTTATCTCCCCCAGCCCTTGGCCACGACAACAGCCCGGCTCTTGCCTTCCAGCTAGGCTGAATCGTCCCCCGGGGGATAAGATCCCTGCTCCCCCTCCCATCTTCCAACCCACAGCTCGTCTTCTGAACCAGTGGCAAAGATAGGGTGAGCAGACGTCCCGATATTAGGGGCTTTGTCTTATATACACAACTATATCCTCCTCCCTCTCCTCCCCCCCGGAAAAAAAGTATCCCGATTTTTTCCCATTTGTTATCTGGTCACCCCAGACAAAGAGCCCTTTCCCGTCCCACCCAGCCCCATCTTTCCCCAAATCGTATCATGTCACTTTAAAAACCTAGCTGATCTCAGCCACCGCAGAGCCAGAGCCCTGCGGGAGCGAGTGCTGTGAGCTGACACACCTCACAGCTGTTTGAAACACACCCTGCAAACTCGATTATGCCAGCTGGCTGGGACGGGGCATTACTCCCTTAAACCACATTTTAAACCCTTCAGCCATAGCACTGATTTAGCCCAAGATAGGAGTGATTACCTCGGGGGAAGATTTATTTACATTCCAGTAGCACTTACAGATCCCCGCTGAGCTCTGGGTCCCATTGTGTTACATGCACGCACACATACATATATAGTCAGAGACAGTTCATGCCCCAGAGACCTTACAATCTAAATAGACAAGCGGTGGGAGAAAGGAAGCGTTATTGTCCCCATTTTACAGATGGGGAATTGAGGCACAGAGCGATTAAGTGACTTGCCCACGGTCACACAGGAAGCTTGTGGCAGAGGTGGGAATTAAACCCAGCTATTCAGAGGCCCACTCCTGCGCTTTAATGACAAGGCCATCCTTCCTGTTAAAGGACGGCCCTCCAGCGTTTCTAGTCATCGCATAACTGCAGCTTAATAGCACCCCGTTGCAGCCACAAGGGGAGAGAGATTGATTTACTTACGTTACGTATCAGAGGAAGTGGCCTGGTTTTCTGGGCATGTGGCACAACTGCCATGGACTTCTGTGGGAACTGCAGTCCCTCAACACCTCCAGCAAATCAGGTCCCAACTACTCAAGTGACCTAAAAAAACTCTTCAGGGTGCAGAGCAGGGCTGTGCAGCCATTGGTACGGAAGCCTGTGGAATTGCTATTGCATCTTCAGGAAAAACCTACAAGAAGTCTGCATTTGCACCTCCGTTTCCAGCTACGGACATAGACAGCCCTTGTCACTATAGGACCTGAGCATCTCAGCCATTATAGATTTTATCCTCACCCCTCCCCTGTGACATAGGGCAGCGTTATCCTCATTTTAGAGAGGGGGAATGGAGGCGCAGGGTAAACTACAGGCCATCACTAAATAACCCACAGCTCCGGAGTCCCAGCCCGACGGCCTAGCTACTAGACCTCCCTTCTGACGGGTGCATTGTTCATCTAAAATTGGGGTTGTGCTGTCCATCTCCCTCCATCCCTGCACGTGGATCTGCAGTACCGGCCTAAGCTCAGCCCTAACTGAGTCTACACTGCTGTAGCTGACACACTGGGGAGGCCAAAAGAAGGTGGAAGTTGCTTCTGACAGGGTGGAGTCTATACTCGCTTACATTAGTGTAAATGAGGAGTCATTCCTCAGACGTCCAGTGAGTTCCACTGGTGTAAGACCTGTGTGTGTGAGATTCAAATCAGGCCCTGTTACACCCCCCCCCCCCGCCCCCAACCCCACATATAGTGCCCAGTTATACTGGTTTCACTCATCTGTGTCTTTATTGAGTTCATTGTTATTATTTATGGGTCCCGGACCAGGACCCATTGTGCTAGGCGCTGTACAACACGAAACACAAAGAGCTTGCAATTTAAGTCGAAGACAGGAGACAGCCAGTGGGGGAGTACGAGGAAACAATGGGACACTAGTGGTCGGCATGGCAGGCCGCTGCGGAACCACGGTCGAGTCATTTGTGGGCATCACAGCAAAGGAGAGTTTGAAGGTGGACAACTTCGAGGACGCTTGTGGCGAGCTCCTCGCAAGCATGAGGGGCAGCCTGGGAGAAAGCCCGATGGTGCGTCACTGGAATTATTCTTGATTTACAGCGGGGGTAAAGAAGCAGAGCACCAGGCCCAGATGGTGGATGGCTGTGGGGATAACCGACAGGCTGAAGGCAATAAGCCAGAAAGAATATCTCTAATTCTAATGTAATTAGGCCTCTATTCACATCCTTAGCGAAGGCACTCCAGGCCATCACTAAATAACACCAATACCCGCTCCTCAAGTTCAAAGTGGGCCTGATATTTGAATGTGAGGCATGGTGCATGTCCCTCCCGCACCTCTCTCCTTTAACATGCTGTAATCTCTCACTAGGGGCCCAACGTGCCTGGCATTCATCTCGGGATGTCATTACGGGTGGAGATAAGCAATTATTCAGGCGCGCTTACTCACATTAGACACGTTGGGTGCTGTCTGAAGCTGTGGACCCGTGGCAAAATCAGCAGGTGTTCTCTGGGTGGGGGCTTGCATGGCTGTTTGTGGGCAGGAGGAACAGAAATGTTCTGTAAAGGCATGACCTGGCAATTAAGTCTCGGCTCACTCTGACCCAGGACTGATCACGTTGTTTCGGTGAAACTGTCTCTGTTTACATACAGACACGTATCCTCGGCGATCCTCTGCCTTCTGTTACACGTGCATGCAAACCCACAGGCAGAACTGGGGCCCCCAGTTTTCACTCTGCTGGTTAAATAAATGCGTGTGCAAAGGGGGTGGTCTAGGTTACGTAATGTCTTGGGTTTATACAGCACCTTTCATCCGCAAGAACCACAAAGTGCATTGCAGCCTGTGAATCACAGACAGTCTCTGATGCTGTTAATGGAAGCTGTGTATGCAGATGAAGGACAGCGTGTTACTCCTCTGGCAGATGCACACATACAGAGAGAGAGGAAGAATGGTAGTGGTTAAGTGCTCACCTGGAACTCCGGCAATCTGGGTTCAACCCCTGGTTTGCTACCCACTTCCTCTGTGAGTAAGGGTATGCCTACACTGCAGGTGCAAAGCGTGATTGCAGCTCATGTAGACATGCCACCACCGGCTTTAATCCAGCTAGTTCAGGTACTGGAACAGTGAAGCAACTGCAGCACCAGGGTCGCCCAGGGCTAGCTGCAGGGGTAATTTTCCCAGGTGGGCTTGTATGGCCTGTGCTGCTGCAGGGTCACTGCTCCAGTACCCAAACTGACTAGATCAAAGCTAGCTCAGGTGTATTGACATTGACCTACGTCAATGTGATGGGCAATCACACTCCATGATTGCAGGGCAGACATGCCTGTCGGATGAGTCACTTCATCAACATTTTGCCACAGTTCTCTACTTGTAAACTGGGGACAGTAAAAATATATAACACGTGGGGGTTATAAGTTTAAATTCATTCATGACTATGAAGTGCTCAGATGCTGCAGTGCAGGGGAGCATATTAAGTACCTAGCTGTACAGACAGTGGTCAGAATTAATAGGGGAAATCCGATTAGAGCTGGCTGAAAAATGGAAATCCCTTCATGTGAAAAATGTCACATTTTAGGGAAAAAAATCATTCCAAATTGGGACAAAAGTCAAAACCATCCATTTTTTCATGGGAAGGAATTTCCAGAATTCAAATGCAAAATGGAGAAAAGGAAATATTTTTTTCCACACAACGCATAATTAGACTGTGGAACTCATTGGCACATGAAGTCCTTGAGGCCTGGAAAATAGCAAGGTTCATAGAGGGACTCGACAGTTGTGTGTGTGTATATATATATATAGAACATCCAGAGTTATCATGATTAAATCAGATAAAAAAAATTGGAAGGGCTATTAAACCTCCTGCGTCTGGAATTAAGCCAATCTTCTATGAACCGTTGGGTACGGCCATGGTTGGACACAAGATATTGGAATGTATGGACCTCACATCTGATGCATTCTGGCAATGCTCATGTTCCTAAAACTGATCCTATGAAATGTAACTTGTTGTTTGTTACTATTATTGTAGCTGGGAGGAGAAAGGTAATTCTGTTTTCCGGAGGATTTCAATATTTCAAAATTTGCCTTCATTCCGATTCAGAATGAAAAGGGAAATGGACCCCCTGGCATCATGACAGACTCCCTGGAGGGCTGTCATGGATCTGGGAAGCCCTGGGCTTCCCTGCTCTGAGGTAGTCTGGCAGGTGGGCTGCTAAGGAACCAGGTGGGTTTGTTGGCTGTAAGCCAGTTAGCTTCTGAAACCTGCATGGGAAGCCAGGTCTGTTGGATCTACTTTGAAATTGAGCAGTCTCCACGAAACCCCTCAATTTCAACCAATCAGGAAATTCCAATGAAAAACATTTTATCTGAATTCTTCTGACCAGCTCCTATTATTATTATTATTATTTATAATTAATAATTTCTGATGGAGCTTGATGCCCTGAATTTCTTGCTTTTTGTGCCTTAAAACCCAAAATTGTGGGCCACTTTGCCTACTGTAAACATTCAGTTCTTTGTTTTATTTGGGTTGCAGCCTACACCCTCCTTCATAGAATCATAGAATCATAGAGTTGGAAGGGACCTCAGGAGGTCATCTAGTCCAACCCCCTGCTCAAAGCAGGACCAACCCATACTAGGTCCCAGTGCTGTAAATCAAGCCATGGCAGGCTGAAAACACATCCCATGCTATTCACCCAGCCTCTGCACATCCGATTGCATTTCACTTAATGGTGGCTGTGCAAAAGATGAGAATTTTGAAGCAACTGCAATGCTTGGTATATTTGTTTGCACATCAGGATGCTCTGAAGTTGATCACCATTTTGCAACAGCGGTAATGTCCGTGCTCTAGAAAGCTAATGTGACTGGGTTGTGTGGGCATATGGATGCATTCCATTCTTTCCTGTCTCCTTTCAAATCCTCATGAGATAAATACTCATTACAATGGGAAATCCAAACATTTCATGTCCTGCCTTACCTTGGTAGTGAGCAAAAGAATTCCTAATAATAATTCCTGGTAATAATAATTACCACATGCACCCATTTAAGAAAAGAGATTTTGAACATCTCAAGCCAGCTACAAGCCAAGATAACACAATTGTAGCCAGTTGTGTAATGGAGTGTGTCTTGCAATTTTACCATGGAGCATGAGCATGGTTAATATTTAGCAGTGACACGTACAATCTAATTAACACCACGTATATTGTAAGATTTTTCTCACCCGAGGAAAGTTTCCCTAGCTCTGTTCCCTAGCACCCTGGGCTATCTTTGCTGGAGCATCCATAGTAGTGTCCCTATTCTATTTGTCTGAGCTTCCTTTGAAAGATTTTCATTTTCTAGACTCTTTTGGGAGCTATCTTTGAGCCATTCCTGCCATCTAGTGGTCACACTCATTGCACAGATTCAGTATTGCCGAGTAACAATTCAACCCCGATGGTTTGGGGAGAGAGCCTCAAACGGGCCAAAAAGTAAAACACAGAAAAGTAGGAAGTTAATTTTTAAAGGGAAATCTTTTAGGCCCCAATCCTGCACACTGTCAAATCGTGAGCTATGCAGACTTCCTGAGTTTGCAACGAATCCCACTGAACCAGGACTTTGTCTGCACATAAGTGTTGTATCACTTTAACCACCCCAGTATAGTTCAAGTAGTACAGTGCCCAAGGGGTGGATGCAGTTTTACCAGTGACTATGCTGGTATCGTTTATTTTCATATAGGAAGGGAAATAAGCTACACTTTTGCACCAGTATGACTGTGTCAATTCTAGAGGTTGTGGAGGTATAACTATACTGACAAGAAATCACACCCCTAGCTGAAATAGTTATATTGATACAAATGCTGTGCATAGCCCAGGTGTTAGTTTATAGTTGATTATATTAATCTTTGGGGAAAAAATAAGGGAAAGAGTGTTTTCTAGTTAGTGTTATGTTCATGGCATACAAACAGAGAAAGTAGATAAAAACATCAAATACTCTTGCTGGTAGGTTATAATGTAACACCACTTTATTTCTTAGAATTCAGAATAATACATAAGAATCATAAAACAGAGAGAGACAAAGCAGACTGCTCCCTAAAGCTCTCTTCACTTTGTTCTAGGCTGTCTGGCTGCAGACTGACTGCTGCTGCTGCTGCTTGGCCCAGATCTCATGATAACCTACAGAGCCGCCTAGACAGCAAGCAGGATTGGGAAATCCTTTACAAATTAAAGTGACCATACAATTCCAAACCAATTTTCAAATACGCCGCAGTTAGGGGTTAGAGTTCTGATCTGGCATCTCTAACTGCCTCTCTGTGCAATCTGAAACTGGTCACTTAGGTTCATCATTGACCTGATTTTCTTAGATTCTGAGCGTCTATAACTCCAGTCCAAACTGTGGGTGACATGGTAGTCAAAATGCAGGAAGCCAACAGAGCCTTGTCTACACTAGAGCTGCCTGAATAACAGCTTGTTCTGTTCACTGGCAATTTTGACAAGTGAAAGAAAAAAAACTGTTCCAGGTTGAATGAAACATTTTGACAAAATCAAAATCATTTTAATTTTGACCATTTTTATGCATTTTTTGCCTTTTAAAAAAATAAAATTAAAGAACTATTTGAATCAAAACTTTGTTTCAAACTGAAAAAAAAACCCAGTTTGTTCTGCAACTGTTGAAATGAAACATTTTGATTTTTTCTGCTTTTTTTTTTTCCTAAATGAACAATTAGGTGAAAGTGACATGAATTCACATGAAATTTGTGTTGCCAGATCTGCATTTTTCTCTGGAAGAACATTTAGACCAGAAATTTTCCCCCAACTCTTGCCTACACTACGGCTCCTATTCCCCACTATACAAGAAGCCTGCAACCATGCAGATCCACATCAATTCACCTTACTGTTTTTCACTTCTCTTTGTCTTGCAGGGCCAACTCAACAAAGGCCCTGTTTACAGTAGAGAATTAGGACTACTGCAGCATGGAGAGGTATGATTGCAACTGTGCCTAGTGTGTGTGTAACACACACACACACATAACTGCAGCTTCTGATTTTATTTTATTTTTTTTCAAGTCCAAAGGAAAGGGGAGGAGCACTGGGATGGAGACATGGATTTTAGTCAAATCCTCTGTGTCTCTGCACAATGCAGACAGCAAGGCAGGGCAACTTAGTTAGGAGACCCCTGACATCTAGAGGAGGTATATGGGAGTTATTGGACATGTTCAGAACCGTAGCTGTCTCTGAAGCTGTACAGAAAGTTTCCATTAAGGGCAAAGAGTCTTGTGAGTTTCACACATTCACCATCTGAGACCTGAGCCAATCAGAACTCAGGGAGGAAAGGTTCCAAATATGGGAGCTGAAGTGGCTGTGTACTTAGTGGCTGAACGAAGCAGAAGCAGTAGATGTGTCTTGTGTCCCAATACTTCTACCACTTTGGATACAGGGCCACAAATTCCTAATTTTGCTAGACACCCAGAAGACAGTCGTTTCTTAGCCCAGGGATTGGAAATGCTGCTGTCTGCAGCGATCTTTGGACTGTTGTTTGTGGAAGTGTTTGGAGGGAAGTTGAGAGGCTGCTATGCTCCACAGGCTCTGGAGGATCCAGAGGACACACGTGCTTATTTTGGGGCCACACTACAGAGACTGAGGAATCATCTTCGAGAAGAGCAGAGTGGAATGCGTCTGTATGTGCGTCCTAAAGTATAAAAGTGTTGAAACGCTGCATTCAAATATATGTAACAGCAACAAAGTGGGGAAGTCGGTAAAAAGAACACCAATCGGTTTAATGTCCAAGAGTTTTCTTTAAGGAGTTATATTAAGGAGAAATATTCCGAATGCTGGCTGTAAATGTTTGTGTATGTAGTAAATGTTTGTTCAGTAAGAAACCCAGATGGGATTCTCTTTCTCCAGCTGGCAGATGCTTTTAATACCTTCATTCAGGGATTTGCAGCCCATAGTTCTGAGGTTTAACTGTGCAATAAATACTTTTTTGGGGGGAAAAAGGGTCTGAAAAGGAAAGAACATCTGGCTTGTGCTTCAGCAGAGAGTTGAGCAGAGGTGCAGGTGTGATGGCTATTATTTCTCAAAGCCCAGGGGCTGAACTGGGGAATCTCTAGAGCAGAAAGCATGGGTTGTTAACGCTTGAGCTAAACAGTCAAGTAAAGTTATAATGGCTCATCTCCACTGTGGATTGGCATGAGGGGGGGATCTGCAACAGACCCTCACCATGGGTTGCACAAGGAAAAGGGCTGTGTAGTCGTTATACATAATGTCACCACAACCCCGCCTTTGCTCATTACATCTGCATGGAGCAGTCGCACAGTACGCTATGGCAGCACGGCAGGCTCTGTGGGAGGGCCACACTGATATCCCACAATGCCTAGCACAGGTCCCAATGCCTAGCACAGCATGCGGTGTCCGTAACACATGATGCCCGTGGGCCCTGTTCACAGGTTGGGTTTGTTCCACCTCTGACCCCAGCTGGATGTGTCCTGCACAAGGAGCAGTGGTTGCATTTTGAAGGGCGGGGGCTATCCACCCTGCTACTTCTTCACATTCGTTTCAGAGGCCCTGCTCCTAGGCCAAGTCTGGCCCTGGAAGAAAGGACCTCAGGGACTGATTTTTAAAGGCATTTAGATGCAGATAGAAACCTAAGGAATTTTTTTTTAAAGCACCTAGGTGCCTAACTCCCATCGATTTTAGGTGCTTTTGAAAATCCCACGAGCTGTCTAGCTGCATCTGTAGGTGCCTAAATACCCTTAACAATGTGGCCGTAACCTGGCCCCTTTCCATTGCCATCGTGGAGGAAAGGGGCATTAGTGTAATGCAGAATTGATCCCGGTGATACCTGCCCATTGCCGTAAAGTGGTTTTGGAGAAGCGCTGAGTGTTAAATCTTTGAGAACTGGTTTTTGCCTTGTTTATCGTAAATAAATTTATTCCGAGCGAGCTTTCACTTTAATCGTCCCCATTTTTAATTCTTTAAAGCCTGCACCTAACAGCAAATTAGTTAAACCCTCTGGGATTTACAAAGGCAAGAATGGAGCCTATCTCTTGCTGAGCCGTTATCAGGGCCATGGCAGAGTGATGATACCATATTTGCACAACCCTCGCCCATGCCCCTGCAGCTCTGGCTTGCATGACAGGGCAAATATTTACCTGCGGCCTGAACAAAGTTAGCATTTCAAAATGTTGTTCAAAAGACTGCATAACTTCCAGTCTTTTCCTTGAACTTGGCTCAGAGAGGAAGAGACCCGCCGCCCAGCACCTATGCTGACTGCTCCTGGGAGGCAAGCAAGGAGACAATGAAGCAGCTGATTGGCTTCCTGCTTTTATTCTTTGTTTCTGAAATACGAAGCTTTGATCTCATCATCGATGAAATCACAGATGTAAGTAATTCCACAGAGGGCCTGATCCTGTTATACTCACTAAAGTCAATATCAAGACTCCAACTGATGAGCGCAGGATTGGGTCCATTGCTTCTCTTAATAGTTTTGCCTCTACCTCTAATTTCTTTTTCCTTCTGCTATCATCATATATTAAATTAGGGGTGGCTATTGGCCTGACCCAGCATGCCTTACTCAGGCAGATTTCCCATGCTGTCTGAGCCTTGCCTATCTTGTAGGCCCTGATCCTTGCAATTGACTCTGTGCAGGTGATCCCATGTAGCTGTGTAGATCCCCTCCAAGTTAGGAGACTTTGCATCGGCTAAGTTCTTTGCCTGCACTGGTCTGACTGCAGAGCTGGGGCCTTGGAAGGCATGCTCCTGGGGAGAGGGACTGTGTGTTTTATATACAGCCGCGCACAGAGTCAGTGCGTAATAATTGACATATTAGCGACTTCAGAATCAGGCCTGTTTTCGATCCGCCTCCTTCTAACAGACTCCCATTGATGTTAATGGATCTGCAGCTCCTTAATAAGTTTCTAAATCAAGGCATAATTCTAGACCTAAGCTGAACTAAATCTCTGGACCCAAACGCGCTCAGATTCTGGGGGCGTTCGGATCCAGGTCTGATTGCTGACCCGAACTCTATTATTGATTGGGCATGTTTGAAATATTACAGTGCAGCAGGCAGGGGTGAGCTGAAGCTCTCTGACGTTTAATGTCCTTCTCCAGTGTTAATAATAATGATTAGTTAGACGGAGATATTTTCTCCTTCATGGTACAAAGTCTGTAATAGCACAATGAGATTGTTATCTTGATTGTTCTCTAACTGGTACAATATACTGGGTCTGTTTCTCTCCCACTTGTGCAAATCTGGAGTGACTCCTTCTAATGTCAATGAGCCAAATTCTGCTCTCAGTGACCCTAGTGTAAAACCAGAGTAACTCCACTGAATTCAATGGCGTTACTCTGGACTCTGGTATAAGTGAGAACAGAATCTGTCTCAGTCCACCCTGGAGATCAGGATTGGGCCCAGTGTGTTGTAAATCTGCCTATTGTTCTTTATGGCTATTTCAGGCCCCCAGAGATTTGTCCTTGCTTTAGAAGTAATGGACAAATGCAGAGGCCAGCAGTGATCATATTAAATAGGGGGATAGATGGAGCCTGGCGGTTCGGTCCTGTGCAAGGGGAGTAACTGTGGATCAGCTGCCCTGGGAAGGAATTGTGACTCTTAGAAGCATAATTCCTCTCCAGCTCCCCGTTTTCACTTGGGGGAAGTAAATTCACACTAGCACAAAACTGGAGTGAATCAAGCCTAAATATTACAAACTAAAATCTATCCCCAATGGAGGCTGAAGCTCTGGGCAAATGATACGGCTTTGTTTACTGCATCTGTTCTGCTATCTTCAGCGTGTGGCCACTTCTGAAACAGAAAGCTCTGACAGTGAAATCTGCCATGAGGTGAGCACTTTCCTGTTTCCCCGTGTCTCCTTTAGGATCTGGAAAACTTGTTTGACCTGGAGGTCGATGGATTTCTTTCAAGCCCTATGACTAGAAATGGCAGGTACCAGGTACAGTAACCCTAAAATCTGGAAAGGGGGAGGAGAAAAGGTGAAAAGAGAGAGAGAGAAATGAGGGGGGGGGGAATTGTTTTGCAGCAAATGACTTGTTTTATTCCATTACAAAGGCCATCGTTCTGCAAACAGATGTGCTTAGGTGGATCCATGCATGCATGAGCCCGTTGGGTGCTGTTTGGGGCAAGGACGATTTGTCTAGCACAATGAGGCCATGATCTGTTTGGAGTCCCCAGGGGCTACTGCAGTACAAATAATGAATAAGAAAACTGCAGGCATTTAATTTCATGCATATGAAGAGTCCCATTGACTTCAAAGGGGCTCCAAGCAAAGGAGGGGTCTGCCCATGTGAATCTGATTGCAGGATCAGGGCCAAAATGCCCAGGAGAAGGTAGGGCTCAGGAGACTGGTAATGTGCTATGGTCTCTTCCAGCCTCACTGATTGGCTAATGGTTCCTGGTTAGGTCAATGGGAAACGAATGACAGGTGATCGCTGCTCAGTGCTGTATGTGAAAGGCAGTTGGTAGGTCAGCAGAGCTGATCCAAAAAAAAATTTCTTTTCTCTTCTTTTTTTGTTGGTCAATATATTGCCCATCATTTCATTCTGTCAGTTCAGAATGATAGTGTTGATAGACTGATGTGTTGACATTTTTCTGTGGAATTATTTTTAAATCAAAAGCTTGTTTTGTTTCCAAAAATAGTAATAAAAAGACTTTTTCATATTTAAAAACTTAAAGTTTTCAAAAATTATTTTATTGGGGGAGTGGGAATGGGAAATCTACCCTGGCCCCAGTCCTCCAAACACTTATGAACGTGCTTAACTTCACCACTGTGGGCAATCCCATGCACTTCAGTAAGATTGCTTCTAGGCATAGAATTAAGTCTGTGGATAAGTTTGCAGGATTGGGGCCATGTTTAATGTTACGCACGTGAAAAGTCCCATTGAGATAAACGGGCGTCCTCATGGAGTATAAAGCTGAAGTGCATCTGGATCTGATTCGCATTGACACTAAAGTCTCGTCTCTACGGTGCCGTAGTGCGGACTACAGGGGTGTGATCTGGAGAGCACAGCACCGTGGTGCTCTAACGGCTCCATGCAGACCCTGCTGGTGTGAACTACAAGGTACTTCATGTGCGCTGACAGTCCCGGTTCAATCAGGACTATGTGAGGGTGTACTGGGGAGGGTACTTTTAGTTTGTGCCAGCAGGGTCTACATGGGGCAGTTAGAGCGCTCTGCAATTCACACCTCTGTAGTCCACACATGTAGGCCAGCCCTAGGGCTATTTTACACTGCTCCGGCAGGGTAAAAGGGTCTTGAATTGAGTGTAAACTCCCATCTTAAGACCCCTTTACACTGCCAGAGTGATATAGAGGGGTCAATGAGAATCAGGCCTATGCATCCGTTCAGGATCAGGACCTAAGTGACTTGGGGATGGGTCTGGTCTACACGCAGGTTTTTACTGGTATAACTATGTCAATCAGGTGTGATTTTTTTAACTGATACAGCTATACCTGTACAACCCCGAATATGGATGTTGTTATAACAGTATAAAGGAGTCTGATACCAGTATAGCTTATTCCCCTTCCCATAAAGAGACAAGCTATACCAATCTGAACACCTTTATACTAGCATAACAGCGTCCACACTGTCCACAACCATACCGGTATAGTTAAAGCGGGACATCGCCGACGTGTAGACTAGAGCTAAGATGAGAAGTGGAAATTTGCATTGGAAATAAACCCCTCAAAAGCACAAATAAAATGCTCCTCAAAAAAACACAAGTTGCATTAAAAAAAATTGAGACATGGAAAAATCAAAATGGTTTGTGTGGAAATTTCCATTTGATTAAAAAAAAAAGTCATATTTTGTTTTAAAAAAACCCAACCTTGAATGAAAAATTTCAGCCCATTCTAGGGGCTGGTCCGTTTCCTCATGGATGAATTTCCACCTTCCGCTGCTTGCCCTTGTCACGACAGGCCCCTGACTGGCCGTCTCAGCAGGGAAGGCAAAGACTATGTGAGTCATAGAGTCCCTTTTCTCCATCGGAGATGGCTACCCCAGGTCAGGGCTTGTAACACTGCAGAGAGGCAGGATGAGGAAGTCCATGCTGCACCTCTTCTGTGTTCCAGCTTTTTGGTTCCCCAGCTGCATCTTTCACCAGCAGAAAATTCACTTCAGTAATCAAATTCAATTCCCTTAGACATCACGGTCTGATTTATTTTGAGGAAACAGAATTGTGGACGTCAGACCAAAGATCTCTAGGTCCAAAATAGATGGTCTAATAAAGTATCTGTTTCCTGAGGTCAGCTGGAAGAGGCTTTCATATATTCATATATTCCCATATTCTATTTATTTTAGGTACTTCTCTGGCCCCCATTACAGGGGTATCTGAGCACATCCCTATCTGTAATGTTTTTATCTTCACAAAACCCCTGTGAGATACGGCAGTGCTGTTAACCTTAGTTTTCAGATGGGGACCTGAGACACAAAAGGCAAGGTGGCTTGTATAGGCTCAGACAGGAAGTCTGTGGTACGGGGGGTGGGGAGATGTGAACCCAGGTCTTTAGCTAGTGGCCTACCCATTAATACCCCACTTGAGACATTATAAAGTTGCCTCCTTTTCAGAGAGTAGGAGCTCAGAACTGACTGAAAAATCTAGGTTCTTTACCATGTCTCAAAGGGGGGAACCAAAAATTCCTGCCCTCCCAATCTCTAGTCACTTTGGCAAATCTTGGCTATGAGCTTTTTGCCTGAGCTGGGACTAGGGAGCCTTCTTGCTGGCCAGATCCTTCTAACTACAGAGGGGCTGAGTGCAATGGATTTTGTTTGAGCAAGACTCTGTTAGCCAGATTTTGCTTTGCACAACCAAAACCAGGGGTGGTTTAGATCTAGGGTCCATTTGCTCCCATCTACCAATGCTTGGAGGCTTAGATACAAAGTTCTGGTGTCGACCCATTGCTACGAGAAACTTGAACAAACCAAAAGCTGGATGCAGTGAGCAGCTGAATGCCACGTGGCTCCAGATGCTATGAAACCTTGGAGGTGTTCCAGACACAACCCAGCTCTAAATTTTGCACATGGTCCCTTTCTTTAAATGGGATAAATCTAATACTCCAAATCTCACCAAACTTTGGGAGATTTGAAATCTGGATCTGAATGGTTCAGCGTGGGCCCATCTGGACCTACTCCTAGAATAACAGAAATGTAGGGCTGAAAGATACCCTCAAAAATCATCTAGTTCAGCCTCCCCGCACCGAGGCAAGATTAAGTGTACCTAAACCATCTTCATAGCATTTTCAAATACAAACTTGGGCCATCTTTGTTCACCCAATCTATAACTCTTCACCTGATCTCTTCATGAGATCCAGATTTACCTACATCACACATAATCCTGCACTTACCCATGCATAAATTAACTCACTTCAAATTTACTTACCTAAATTGATACCAAACTTTAGGAGAAGGACCATCCATCATTATAGCCTTCTTCTATGGTTTTTGCTGTCTACCTCAGCTTGGGTCTTTGTCACATTTAAGGAGCCTGTGTCACTCCTATGGATTTAATTTTTTAGAAGGTCAAGAACTATGACCAAACTGGCCAAAAGATGTCGCCACCGCTTGACATAAATTCCAAAGAGGAATGTTCATATGGCGGTAAAAAAGTAGCTCATTAATTACTATTTTTAAACCCTTGTAAGGCTTAAGTAATAGTGCTGGTCAGAACTATTTTTATGCAGAATTCTTTTGATGAAAACAAATCCATGAAAATAGCAACGACATAATTTTGATTTAAATTTTCCAAGGAAAATGTCAGCTTTTCATAGAAAAAAGAAACTGAAAAATATTGGAGGAAAACCTTAAGTTTTCTTCTTTTTTTTTTTTTTTTCCTGGAAAAGTTTTGGTTTGGGGCAAAAGATTTGGTTTTTGGATGGAAAGTTTTGTACAAAAACGCAACATTTTCCACAGAAGGCAGACCCTTTTCACAAAATGAAAAAAAAACAACAAACAAACAAAAACCCCGTTTTGTCAAAAGCCCAAATTTCTGTCAAAAAACAGTTTCAACTGGAATTTTTTCAACCAGTCCTACTTTTGTTTTCAAATGTATCTAGGTTTCAGAGCCAGATTTTCAGTGATGGCAAATGGGACTTATGTTCCTAAATCACTTAAGCCCACAATTCCCAAATGCACCATTGGGAGTTAGGCACCTAATTGCCGTTGATGATCTGAGCCTCAGGGACTTTTGAAAATCCTCCCCTTAAATGCAAGAAATAAAGCAAAGGGAAGGACACAACCCAGTGACTCAAACTGATTCTGATCATCTTGTGAAACAGTACATAACCAGGGATGGCCAACGGTGGCTTGTGAGGTACATGGGGCTAAAATTAAAGTGTAGCTCGCAGAGCCTGCTATGCCCCCCCCCCCCCCTTCTCCACCTACCAGACTGGGGTGGGGAGCATGAAGCTTCTGCCCTGTGGCAGTGTGGTTGGGACTAGAGGATTCTGTCCAGCAGGGAGAAGGGTCTCAGAGGGGGTCAGTAAGTTTGGCCACCCCTCCTATAGACAATGTGCTGATTGATCCCTTAAATAGCTCATTCATGACCGACAGTCTCCGAATTTGCAGGCTTGCTGAAGTCTCCCTCTCTGTTTCTTTCCTTCCCAGAGAAGCACATTAAACGATGAGGACTCTGGAGAGTCGGTGAGTTTTCTTCTGGAAAAAACAATGATGACAAAGTGATTTTCCAGTTAACCGTTATCTGGAAATCAATCCCGCTGTTTGCTCGGTATCTTGTTTGTATCACTGACCGGGTATTAACCTGTTTTCTTCAAACAGCTGACGGCTTGCACAATGCTGTTCGGGGGGATTTGTACAAGATCTCATGGTGGTGTAAACGTACTGATGTAGGAATAAGCACAAAAATGAACAGAAAACATGCTCCCCCTTCCATCCAAAGGCAATCTTTTTTATAAACCTTATGACAAATCATGCTGTTCTCCCGTCTTTCAGCGAACTGCCACGGTGAATCTTACATCTGACCTGGTCTGCCGTGCCTCCTCTCTCTCATATTTAAGTCTTTCTCTGAAACACACTTCTTCCACCAGGCCTATAAATCTTAACCATCCCTACATACAGTAGCGGTGAAATACATACAGGGCTTGTCCTCACACCCAGCTGAATTGTTTTACATTAACCGAGTGATTCTAAATCACTTCAGTTAAATCAGAGCAAAAGGCTGCATGCACACTCTTATTCCTGTTTAAATCAGGCTTATTTTGGTTTGATTAGGAACAGGCTAAAACTAAGGTGAACTGAAGTACGAATCTCCATGCAGGATTTGCACCAATTTAACTAACCAGTGTTGTAGACAAAGCCATGGACGCAACAATCACTAGCTGGGATTGAACGGGGGGCCTTCTGCACCAGAAATTCAGCTGTCTCCCTCTTAAGACAAGAACCTTAGATACTAGACAGTAGCAAACTGTAGGTTACATAGAAACAACCACTGTCATGCAATATGAGCATATGTACTAGGCCAGTGTATTACAGGACTCTTGTTAGATGAGCTTGTCTCAAATGTCTGAGATCTACAAGAGTTGAAGTTCCATCAAGGGTGCCGTTTTGTAATGAACTGCAGCGAAATACACACACTGTGACTATCAGCAGGGTTTGAACCATCCCGCCATGCAAAACGTACTCTGTGTGTCTATATCCCAAATGTTCAAAGTTCTCTTCCTAAATGCAGGTCGAGGGTGCTGACAAGATAAGTATTCAGAACTACAAAGTTCAGTCCACCATAACGTCCCGTTTGGTCAACACCATGATCCAAAGCAAAGTGGTCAATAAAGCTAAGCATGCCCAAAATTTGGTGTTTGATGTGCAGATTCCCAAAGGAGCCTTCATTCACAACTTTACAATGTAAGTAATGGGCAGCCATAGCCACTGTCCTGTGACAATTTCAATAATCAAATAAGAAGGTGGTGGGAGGATAAGCGGGAAAGTGTCCATAGTTTTTATTTTATGTAATATAGTTTTCCAAGATTTAATTTGGCTATCTTTTTTTAATGCAAAAGATTCCACTGGATTAGGAACAGGTTTGATTCAACTTGATTTTTTATTCAAACAAAGAAGCCCCACAATAGTCTCTGTGATGACCTGCCCGTGTTTCTCTCTTTTAGGAACGTAAATGGCATAACGTTTACTAGTTCAATTAGAGAAAAATCTGCAGCCAGACAACAATATGCTCAAGCAAGGGCGAGAGGCAAAGCCGCTGGCATAGTAAGGTACAAAGATTTCTCCTCTTTATTACGCTATTATACTTCTTTTGCCCTTTGTTAGAATCTTTAGCTCCCAGATTTGTGGGACTGTTCTGTGTCCTGACACCAAACTAGGAAATCTGGTGGAAATCCCATGGGCATGAGCACAGTGTCTTTATTTAGCCCCTGATCCAGCAAAACACTTAACTTTAAGCCCAGGAATAGTCTCACTGAAGTCAGAACTTAA
Source organism: Emydura macquarii macquarii (assembly GCF_026122565.2). NCBI lineage: Eukaryota > Metazoa > Chordata > Testudines > Chelidae > Emydura > Emydura macquarii. Next base: position 3,334,917 of record NW_027133607.1, on the reverse strand, counting down.
GTGCTTTGCCAGATCAGGGCCTACATATCAAATCATTATTTTATGAAGTGCTTGCCACAAGCAGCTAAGACACTGAAAATATAGGGCCAGCATGGTACCTGTGCACCACGTAAATCCCACTTATGCTCTATTTTGAGGAGTTACATGGGACTTAATTGGAACACAGAACTTGTACTGGCTGTCTGCACCAGGGTGAACTTCACCATCATGTGACAAACCCAAGCTGAGTAGCAGAATTAGAAATGGGACCCAGGAATCCTGAGGCAGACTTCTACTCCAACCACTAGACCATGCTACTTTTATTTATTTATTAATCTGCAAATATTAGAGATGGACTCAAAGTGCAAAATTCAAACCTTGCTCCTGGTCCGGATTCAGAACTTCTCAGAATTCCAGATGGGAGTTCAGATCAGGGTTTTGATTTTGACTGTGGTATAGAGAGAAGCCATTTGCAAACTTGGGGTGCAGATATAGGCCCTGGATTCCAAACTTTCCAAAGGGGAGCTCGATGAAAACTTTCGGATGTTTTTCCATCCCCAAAAAAATGCCATTTTGTCAAAATCGATACTTTCTGCGGGAGTGCGTCAAACTTCCGACAGATTTTGTTTTGAAAAAAAAATTGAAACAAAGCTTTCCGATAAAGTCGAAATGCTCCCTCTTGAAATGGAACAATTTGATTTTTTGTTTTGAAACGACTTTTTCATTTTGAAATGTATATTATAATTTACGGTAATATGAAATCAAAAAGTTGAAATCAGAATGAAATATTGTAATTGACTTGAAATTAAATTATTTGGGAAGTTTGGAATTTGCTGCAGAACAGAAATTCTGATTGTTGATCCAGCTCTGTTCCATTGCTTTGGATCTCCAGTTTGATTTATCATAGAAATGTAGGGCTGGAAAGGATTTGGAGTGATCATCTAGTAGTCCATGCTCCCATGGTTAGGCAGGATCATATATACCTAGACCATCCCTGACAGGTGTTTATGTTAATTAATAGCAAGAACAATTGTCCAGGGCTCTACCCTGAAATGGACAAAGCCTCAATGAGTTGATATGTACGTGTGGTTATCTTTTATAGGCGAAATTTAAGTCCAGTGCAGCTATTAGGTTCCCTGTATTTTACTTAGTTGAGCTGTTAATGAAAAGCAGGTATTATTCTTGAAGTGGGTACTGAGCGAGTTTTCATATTCAGGTGCTTGTAGCACAGAGATACATCTTTGTGCTTCGATAATACCTTCAGGAGCAGTGCCCTTGACATGCAAAACTTCAAAGCTGAACTGAACGTGCCCGGCGGAACGAAGGTCCAGTTTGAAATCCATTACCAAGAAGTGATTCAGAGGAAACTGGGAGCTTATGAGCATGTTATCTCTCTGCAGCCTGGAAGAATAGCAAAGCACCTAGAGGTAAAGGAGAGTCAGTGACAAAAGCATTCTGTGTTGCTTCTCACCCAGATCATTGCAAGTAGCAAGTCGTTGCTTGCATTCTCTCAGAAAATACTAGCGTGTGCAGCAGTTTGTGCAACGCGCTGTACTGTACACTTGTATACAACATCAGGGCTAAACCCCGCTCTTCTTACACACCATAGGGGTGACTCCTGTGAGTAAACTAGGCAGTGTTTGCCCCTAATTTGTATAGCACCTTTCAAAATATCCCCATCCCGAATTCCAGAGCGAAGTATTGGGATTTTTGCATAAGAAATCTTTCTGTTGACTTCCCTGGGCTTTGGCTCAGATCCTAAATGATTGGCCAGCCTTTTGTTCTGCTCAGAGGTGTGGGCGGGGTGTGGGGGAGAGGTACAGAAAATATCTACTGCTCTGGCCAGCAAGACAACTGGGGACCAAAGAGTGAAGCTACTCACCCTCCAATCTCCCCTACTGGCAGCTTGGATCCAGAGATTAAAGTGAGGAGTGAATGGGAGCTGCCCCCTCTCTCCTCTGCTAACAGCAAGCAAAGAGCTCCCACTCCATTCCTGGGCAGGGGGGAACAATATTTCCTCCCAGTTCCCCCTGATCCTTTGTGGTGTCAGAGCTCCCTCTGCTGTTTTGATCTCCTCTAACCATTGCTTGGCTCACTGGCAATAGTAAAACTGGCTCCGTTCCTGTGGCCGCACTCTGAGACCTGGTGTTTGCATGCTATGGGGAGCGCAGAAGTGCTCATGAGATACCGGGTCGTCTCTGATGAAGGCTCCATGCTCACTGTCCTCCCCTCTTGCCTGCAGGTGGACGTTCGCATTATTGAGCCTCAGGGACTTCGTTTTGTGCGTGTTCCTAACTCGCTGGGAGATCACTTTGCAGGAATCACCACCATCTCGCAGGGAGAGAAAAAGGTAACGGTGAAAGCAGTAGCTGATACCAAGAAACTGTAGTTGTACAACATTTTCTCTCACTGGGTAGAAGATTCTCCCAGTGCCTGCAGGGATCAAGCAAAGTAATACATGCTCACCATAAGGAAAGCACGAGGAAAGAGGAGATCTGTCATTCAGAATGCAGACAACTGATCACAGCACCCTACACCCAGCCTGAAAAGAGAAAAATGCCAGTTACTCCATGAAGCTCACTCGTAACTTGGCTGTTGCTATTGATTTTATATGAAAGGTGCTCAGATATTATGGTGACGGCAGCCATATAAAACAGATAGTTTATGAACTACATATAACCCCGATCTGATCAGGACATCCCATTAGGAACTCAGAAATAATAATATGCTACATTAGGGCTTGATTATGCATGCTGTTTTTCTGCAATGACTATTCGTGAGTAACTCCATATTCCAGATAAGAGGGCCCTTTTCCAAATTAGTGAATTAAACTAAATCCAGAAAAAGGCACTCTTATTCTGGAATAAGAGTTATTCCAGAGCAGCTGTTTTGCTTTAAATTCACACCATACTTTATTCCAGAATAACCTTCATGTATAGATAAGCCACATTCTTCAGGGCTAGTTGGGACAGTGATTTGATGCCCTTACACTTTCACCTCTTGAGAATCAGTAGACATCTTTGGACATATTTTATGTTCTCATCACCAAACACCAGACAATTTGGTATGAATGGCTTTATCTTCTGAAGGGGGCTCAAATTCTGTGGTGTTCTTGCAGGTCTGTGCCTTGGGTAGGGGGAACCTGATGAGCGGTTCCTCTCACTATGTTTGCAGACCTTCTGCTGATATCTGGTTGGCCTTTAGATACCAAGGTGCTGGGTACCTTCTAAATAACTAAAACAGACAGTACTATTACAGTCCCTCACATTCATGAGGGCCAAATACTCACACAAATACAGTCCATAATTGAGGTTATACCAGGTTAATTGCAGGGCAGCCCCCTGATATCAATGCACAGCTTCAGATCTTGTTTATCCACAAACCCATTTAGTCAAAGGTTTTGGCTGGGGCATACAGGGTTGTAGTTGGAGCAAACTGAATCGCATGAAAATGTATTTGCAAACATGTTGGCGAAATCTAGTCCACAATTCGATATAGCCATGTTCATGCCCTCATCTGTTCTTGTCAACGATTGCTTTCTGTGGATATTTTGAGGTGTTACTTGTGCTATTAATAATAATAATAGATAACACATGGTAATCTCAAGGGGTCCCAGCCATGGACCAGGGCACAGAACAAAGAGATGGTCCCTGCCCCGAAGAGCTTACCATCTAAATATAGTCATGGGCAAACATGGATATTTATGAGTAAACAAGATGTTTACTATTGACTATATGCTGTTCCTTATTTTCCACTTTAAAAAAATTGAATTAATCCAGTCAGGAAAGAGAAACAATACCATGTGACCTAGGCAACAAATCACAGGTAACTAATTACTAATAATCATAGCCCTCAATTTACAGGGAATTTATAGGTTGTCATTTGTTCAGATAAACAATTACAATTAGCAAAGTCATGGAAATCATTATCATAGCCATGGTGAAAATCGTGGATGACATGCAAATATATTTTTCCTTGCAAACAGGAAAAAAGAGCTAAATTCATTCAACGAATTGCTCATTACAAACAGCTAACCCAGCTCTGTTTGTAATACATGGATATGATGCTGTGTGCTTGCACGCAGAGCTGCTATCTATGAAGAAACTCAGCCAAAAAAACCCAAAAGGCAATGTTTGCTTTGAAGCGACAAAAAATCCTCTCCATTTTACTCTGGAAATTACAAAAGTGTTCAATGAAATTTTGTGTCTCCTGGATACCAAAGTCTAGTCCATTGCTTCTTGCAGGACTCATTCCTAATCTCTCTAAATGACGTCACTGTTGACACAGGATGTGTGTTTTACTTTGTAATCGAGTCCCCTTGTTCACGTCTCATGTCTAGGCCCATGTGTCCTTCAAACCAACAGTGGCTCAGCAACGAAAATGCCCCACCTGTTCTGCCACGGCAGTAGATGGGAATTTTGTGGTGACGTACGATGTGCGCAGAGAAGCCAAAGCCGGGGAACTGGAAGTAAGTTTATCTTGTTACCATGTGTTGCTGTTTTACACCGTGCTGGAAGTCTGAGGGGAAAGTAGGTGGGCCCTGTTTGTCAAGTGCTTTAATTTAAACAGGAGTGAGAAGTAAGGGGGCCATAAGACAGAAGTGGGGTAGCCCCTAAAAGCAGGAAGGGGGCCCAGCTCCACCCACAAGCCTCCCTGTAATTCAAGTATTGGTCTTACCTGAAATGGAACATAAGAACACAAGAGTTGCCAGAGCAGAGCACACCACCTCGGGTGCTCTTTTTGCATTCCATTAGGGTGGAACAAAGCACAGCACGTCTGAATAACAGAAGTGATCAAGAATGCTGCATCCAGTTTCAGTAGCAGGGGGATCTGAGGTAGGCAGAATACAGTTACCTAAATAACCAGTGGACAGGACCAGTTCCTCATCTTGTCCAAAAGCCAGCATCTCTCTCACCGCAGCGCTCCCCGAGACCGTAGTGGGGCACTGATTTAAAATTGACTCACAAGGAAGAGGGTCAGATGTGGTATCGACACACCAGAAGAAGGCAAGTGGACACTTCATTAACATCATGTTGGCATGAAGTAGGGTTGCAGGATTGAGTCACGATAGATGAAATAGCTCTTTTAAACCATCCCATCCACCTCCATGCCACTGCAGGGGTGTTCCCAAAACAGCTGAGTCCTTAGAGCCCATTTCTGCTCTCTCTTACAGAGATTAAAGCCCGTAGAACTCAGATACTGCATTGTGAGTGCAATGTCAATGCAGAGTTACCAACTGATGTAGCCTTGTATCCCAGAAGGCAGAACGTGGCCCGTAAAGAGGGATAAAACCTTTCACTCCATTTATTTTTGTGTGCCATATGGACTCTTTACAGGAACTCAGGTTACTGCCATTTGTATTTTGCAGATTTTTAATGGCTATTTTATTCATTACTTTGCTCCTGACAATCTGGATCCGTTGCCCAAAAATATTTTGTTCGTTATTGATGTCAGTGGCTCAATGTGGGGATTGAAAATGAAGCAAGTAAGTTTCTGATCTGTGCAGACATAAGCTGCTGCTCTCATGTTCTCCCATATGTGTAGCTTTTGCTTGTTTGATTGCCTTAATCTTGCCAGGACTGAAAATCACTAGGTCACATCTTTCGGTCCTTAGTCAAATGTACCACTGAAGTTACTGGGTATTTGCCTGAGTAGAAGACTTCAGGATTTGATCCACCATATTTACTGTCCTTAAAACGTTTTAAGAAAGAAACATCATCATTTGAATCATACTAAGTTCTTAAATAGCACTTTCCAACCATAGATCTCAAAGCACTTTGCAAAGAACAGTGAGTATCATCATCCCCATTTTTATAGATATGTAGAGAGGGGATGTGACTTACCCCAGGTCACACAGCAGGTCACGACACAGCTGGAAGTCAGACTCTGCGCTCCTGAGTGTTGTGCAGACCAACACAACACAACTTCCAGAGCAAGGTCCTCTCCGCTCATTGCCCCTCCCTCTCACGATTAGAATTCAGTGAGGATGAGTTTAGGAGGACAAGTCTGAGTTTTGTAAACTCCTTATCTGGATTCTTTAGAGCCAGGTTCCATTTTATTTGGATTTCCAAAGTGCAAAGGACGCAGGCTGAGAGACCGGCTCATAAAAGCTTCCAATTTGGGCCCTTTATTCACATCGTTTTTCATTTAGTTTCTTACTCATTAGCTAGAGTTCGTAGGAGGCTTTGAATGATGGAAATAACTAAACATGCCTATTCTTATGACCCCTTCATTTCACAGACCGTTGAGGCGATGAAGACCATACTGGGTGACCTCCGTCCTGAAGACCTCTTTTCTATTATTGACTTCAACCACAACGTTCGTAGCTGGCGTGATGATTTAGTTACAGCCACTCCATCGCAGACTGAGGATGCTAAGAAGTACATCCAGGGGATCCAGCCCAATGGAGGTATGTGGGTTTGATATCAAGGTAGTCTCAGCACTTAGATACCATGGGGATAAATGCCTCAAACAATAAGACAGGGTAGTGTTCACAAAAGACCAGATTTCCCACTTGCATGGCAAGACTCATGAGGAGAAGGGTCTTAGCGTGGAGAGGCAAAATGAGGATATCCTTGCAGAGTCCCCTGGTCATTCTGTTGGGAACAGCAGGCACCACAGATCCAGGTATCAGTAAGAGACTAGGGCAATGGTGCCACCACATATCTCTCTATGACCCCAGCACCTCTGGATCTGGGCCCAGATCCTTAAATGCACCTATCTCCGATTACCTCTGAGGATCTGGTCCCTGGCGTGGCTCCAGGGCCTCCACTGGCTATAGCTACCTTGGAGGCTATCATACCATTACACAGAGATCATACTTCCTGACCTTTGTGCCTGACTCTCTCTGCATTGACAATGATGTAAATCAAGAGTAACACCACTTAACAGAGTTACACTGGTGTAGACAGCGTCTGAGCGGTGCTTAATATCATATCTTCAGAGCACTGTGTACAGGCTTACTGAGCATAGGATGGATGCTTTTGTGGCTGAAGTTCAAGGGCGGGGATGTGATTTTGCCTATGTAGGTGGCATTGTTGAGACGGAGACTGGAATGCTGCATCCAGTTCTGGTGTCTACATTTTTTAAAGGAGGTTAAAAATTGGAGAGAGTGCAGAAAAGAACCACTAAAATGATCTGAGGGCTGGAGAAAATGCCTTACAATGAGAGACTTAAAGAGCTCAGGCTGTTTGGCTTATCAAAAATAAGTTAGAGAGGTGACTCTATTACAATGTATAAGTACCTTCACAGGGAGAAAATGCCAGACACTACAGGGGTCTCTAATCTAATCCCAAAGAAAGACCTAACAAGAACCAATGGCTGGTAGCTGAAGCCAGACAAATTCAAATGAGAAATAAGGCACAAATTTTTATCAGAGAGAGGGATTGAAACATTGAAACAAACTACCAAGGAAAGTGGTGGATTCTCCATCTCTTGATGTCTTCAGATCAAGACTGGCTGCCTTTCTAGAACATACACTAGAGCCAAACACCAGTTATTGGGCAGAGTACCGGGGTAACTGGGTGAAATTCCATCATTTGTGTTATACACGGGGTCAAACTAGATGATCTCATTGTCTCTTTCTGGCCTCAAAACCAATGACAGAGAGTCAAGAGGACGGGGGTCTCTTCTCAGATTTTGTGACCCTAAGCAAATCATTTTACCTCTCTGTGCCTTCATCCCCCACCTCTTAAATGGGGGATAATAGTACTTCCCAAGCTCACAGGGATGTTGTGGGGTTTCATTCATTCATATTTGAGCTTCTTATAGAGACAGAGCTATAGGAGTGCAAAGCAAACTTTATTTTAACCAGTTCTCACAAGTACCCTGGGAAGTGGGGTTTTTAAAATATATTGGTGTGACAGCCATGTCTCCAGGTCCCAACCCGTTGTGCTAGGTGGTCTGCAAACACAGAATAAGAGACAGTTCTTGCCCTGAGAGCTACTAAATACTCAAGGATACAGGGGCACAGAGAGATAAAATTATGTGGTCAAGGCCACACAGCAGGTCACTGGAAAAGCCAGGAACAGAACATTGGTCTCTAAATTTAGAAACCTGGTCCCAGACCACCAGATCACATTATATCTAGCTAGCCAATTGCACATTATTAGGTAGTGCACCGGTCTACCTAGCCAGTGAGTGACAAAGCCAAGATTAGAACTCAGAACTTAGAATCACAGAAGATTAGGGTTGGAAGGAAGCTCAGGAGGTCATCTAGTCCAACCCCCTGCTCAAAGCAGGGCCAACCTCCACTAAATTATCCCAGCCAGGGCTTTGTCAAGCCGCAGCTTCATAGCTTATGGCCCCAAACCGAAGCCACCAATAGATTCAAAGATTCCAGGGACATTGTGATCATCTAGTGTGACCTCCTGTCTAACAGTCCAGAGAACTGCCCCAAAATACTTCCTAGAGCAGATCCGTTAGAAAAACATCCAAACTTGATTTAACAATCGTCAGCAATAGAGAATCCACCATGACCTTGGGTAAATTGTTCCAAAGGTTAATTACTCTCACCATTAAAAAATTACCTTTTATTTCCAGTCGTAATTTGTCTAGCTTCAACTTCCAGCCATTGGATTGTGTTCTACCTTTCTCTGATAGGCTGAAGAGCCCATTATTAATTATTTATTCCCCATGCAGGTGCTTATAGACTATAATCAAGTCACCCCTTATCCTTCTCTTTGTTAAGCTAAATACCTAGCCCTTAACAGAGGCGGTCAGTATCATTATCCCCATTTTACAGATGGGGAAACTGAGGCACAAGGTGACGGGGGGGAGGGGCTTGCCCAAAGTCACCGGTAGAACCCAGGTCTCCTAAGCCCCAGTCTAGCAGTTGCTCTATTAAGCTACCTGCTTTGCATACAGTTGCTGTTTTCTTTCTCATTATTTCTGAGATTTGTTTCCAAACAAGATCTCTCATCTCCCTATCCAGCTTCCTTTGCCCCTCACCCAATTCCTTCCATGCTATCACAGTCCAGTGCTTGAGATGTGACAATTCACCATTAGTAGCAGTGTAATTGCAAGGTGTCTGGAGGAATCAGGAGGCAGGAACCTTGGTCTGGTTAGAAAGGAGAGCTGCTTTGTAGCCTCCATGACACTCTGCAATTATGGGAAGGCATGGTACCTTTCCTCATACTGAATAGCACCCTGCTCCCTATGGAGTTACAGTGGAATTAATGGGACTGCTTGCATAGTAAGGTGCCATTCAATGTGAGTAAAAGTATCCGAATCTGGCCCTTTAATGGGAATTTGTGCAAAAGTTTGGGGTTTTTTGGTTAAATTCTCCTGAGTATGGTGGGGATTTTTAAATCCTAGGCAAACCCCAGCTTAAAAGCAAAGTAGTACAGTAGTGAATCAGGTCCAATGAATGAACCAGTCTTCTTTCACATACGCTGGTGTAAATCTGGGACAACTCCATTGATTTCAGTGAGTAACTCCACTATAAACAAGCCAAAATCTGATCTAATATACTTAAAGCAATGAACGCCTGCAGGATTTAATTAAAAGGACATGCAAAACACTCCTCAGCATCTATTTTTGGGGCGGCCTTTAGCTTTCCCAGAGGCCTTTATCCATGAGGGATAATACAAGTGCAATCCTGAAAGGTATCAGGTGATGTATTTCCACCAGAGCTATGGATGTATAAATGTGTACAATTCTGGTCACCTGTGTTCGAGAAAGGTTCGTTCAAACTGGAACAGGTGCACAGAAGAGCTACTAGGATCAGGGGAATGGAGGACCTGTCTGACGGTAAGAGATTCACAGAGCTTGGATTGGTTAGCCTAGAAAAATGAAGGAGCGGAGGGGATCAGACTGCTTTAAATAGATGAGGATGATAAACACCAGGGGGGAATCAGAGCTATTTAAGCTAAAAGACAATGTTGACACAAGAACAAATGGGGATAAACTGGCAATGAATAAATTCAGGCTGGACATTAGAAGAGGGTTTCTAATATCAGAGGAGTGAAGTTCAGGAACAACCTCCCAATAGGAGCAGTGGAGGCAAGCGACCCAACTAGTTTGAAGATGGAGCTTGAGAACTTAATTAATGGGATTCTATTGCCATAGGGTTGCTGGCATTAGCACAGGATTAGACTCAGTTATTCAGCAGGTCCCTTCCAGTCCTAGGTTCCTATGTATTATTTTCTCAGCATTGAGCTTTTTTATTTCAAGAAGGAACACTGCGTAGCAAACATGCTCATTTTACCACTTCTTTACCAGGCACGAACATCAACGAAGCTCTTCTTCGAGCAATATTCATTCTGAAGGAAGCCAGCAACTTAGGAATGTTGGACCCTAACTCCATTTCCATGATCATATTGGTGTCAGATGGCGACCCTACGGTAGGTAAGGATCTCGCATTAGGTGAGATGAAAGGGCCAGTTGAATTGGCCTAAGAAACACAATCAGCATATGGACACTCTACAAGTAAGTGAAGCAAATACCATTGTCACTTCTTCCAGTGTGTCCTGCTTCAGATGTAACATTGCCCTTCTCTGCCAAGTGGTAGCAGAATTCTGGGGCTTTTCAGGCTGGCTAACTAGTGGATGAGAAATCAGTGGCATGGAGTCTGGGCATATTCTAAGTGAAATGTGCTTTCTTTACATACAGACACCAGTCCTGGAACACGGGTAGTCACAGTCGTCACACAGGTTGACTACAATCCACTCTTTTAGAGCTCTCAGCCCACACAGTGATGGCTGGTCCTCAGGAAGCTACTCAGCCCCAAATATGGAGAATAGAGCAGAAAGCAAATTAAATTCAGTGGGGTTTGGGCCAGGCCCCAACTGTGAAAATTGCCTCGAAAGCCACTCCTTACTGCTGAATGCTGTTCTACAACTGAGGCTTTCATTTAAAAAAAAATGTACGTTCCTACCCCTTCTGGTTGCAAAGAGCATCTTAAAATCATGAACTGAAGTAGAAATCATTAGTGTTGTCTTCCAGAGTCTGCAGAGAGCCTGAAACAATAGTTCTGTGAGATGAGAACAGCCCCATTCATTTCCATATGTTACAATACCAACCAACATTCCCACTACAGACAATGAGAGTTTGGGATATTCAAGGAATATGGGATTAGATCCTAGTTGAGGATTCTTATGAATAATTTTTAATTGGATTGAAGGGTGTGTTCTCCATCTCGGAGGTAACTGAACATTGCTCTGTCCCCTGAAGGTGAGCTGAAGTTGACTACAATCCAGAGGAATGTGAAGCAGAACATACCGGATGATGTCTCTTTGTTCTCTCTCGGGATTGGATTTGATGTAGACTATGATTTCCTGGAGAGGCTTGCTCATGAAAACCATGGAATGGCACAGAGGATTTTTGGAAATCAAGAGACTTCTTCCCAAATGAAGGTGCTTTTCCTTCCCTCCCGCCTCTTAAACTGCGAGGGTCAGAATCTGCTCCCAGCTGTGAATCTGGAATAACTCAGTCGAAGACAGTGGAGTTACTCCTGCTTCATGTTGGTCCCACTGGGAGCAGAGACAAGCCCTGAGGGTTCAACAAGTAATGATCATTCTGTGAACCCAAGACCTTCTGTAACATAGAGATAAATCCTGAACTGCAAAGTAGGGTTTCTGGAGCTGAGTTCAGGACTGTCCAAGATCCAGAATTTTACATCAGCCCACTGTATAGAGAAAGGGTCTAGTCATGAAGGCTAAATTCTGATCCAAACTTCGTAGAGTTAGAAAGGGATTGAAGCTGCAGGTCTAGGCTCACATCTATAAGCAATTAATAATAATAGGCCAAATCCTCAAATCCTTATTCATTGACTTCAACACCTGTGTTACGATTTGGGCTCATATGTACCAGTGTTCAGGCTTCCTTCTGCCTCTGGGTCCTGGAAGAAACTAGATGTTTGCCGTCATACGCTGTGGGCCTGAATCTTTCCATTGACTTTTCTGGGACCTGTCCCAGAGACATTTCGAGGCCTAATCAAAAGGGGAATTGCATTTCCTGGAAAATAAAACCTGCAGTCTTGCCCCGTGGGGTTCCAGATTCTGGTGCCCATCCATTGTGCAGTTGCGGCAGCCTGTCTGTGAGAGTTGCATCAAATGATAGACTTATCCCTATGCCCTTTCCAACTGCAGCAATTCTACAACAAGGTCTCCACTCCACTCCTCAAGAACGTGGAGTTCAACTATCCTCGGGAATCGGTTTCAGGCGTCACCCAGGGCAGCTTCCACAGCTACTTCGGAGGCGGCGAGATTGTGGTGGCAGGGAAGGTGGACACCGACAACGTGCAGCACCTGCAGAGTGTTATCACAGCCACGGCCGTGAGTCACGCTCTCGGGAGAGCTGCCCGTTCTTGCGGCTCGGACCGGTTCCTTCACTTGCAGGGGTGTGGTCTTTTCCCCACGAGGGGCGGGGGAATGGGTCGTACTATCTGCAGGGTGTTCTGCCTGCTCAGACACCGTGCGGATTCGGGAGCCCCGGGCGCTGCATGGGTTTATGCCACGAGCTGTGGGGATTCACTCTATCTGTATTCCTCCCAGTAGTGGGATCTCCCGATAGTAACACATTGTACCAGGACAATACTTCACTGTCGGCCCCATCCTTGCTTTCAGCCCTTTCACTGTGCCATCCTCCTCTGCACTGTGGAGACTCAGTGGATTCGTTCCATGGCAGCAGCTGCTCCCCCTCTGTCGGAGGCAATGGCTGGCGGATGCATTAGCCCTGCTTTGCAAACGCGCAAAAAGAACCTCCCCGAGGTTCCCACCAGAGATGGGATCCGCCATGGGCAGGGGATGGTCTCACACTTCCCAGGCACCCCAAATCCTGGCCTGCTCGCACAGCAGAACTCCCCTGGCTCCGGTGCAGGCAGGACCTTTGGAGAGCCGGAGGAGAGATCAGGAGAGGTTTACTGCTCAGCATGGGTACAGGAGTGTGGGGGAGCAGAGCACAGCTCCCTCTCCTCTGCTGAGAGCATAGGGAGAGCTCCCTAGCCTCTTCCTAGCCTAGCAGAATAGGACTGCCCCACAGCTCTCCTTCCTCTTCGAGAGCTCCCCCCTGCTTTTTCAATCTGCTTTGGCACTGCCGCTGAGGGTCTGTGCACAAAAGACCCCTTCCCCCAGCCCTACTCACGCTGGCCAACATGGCCATGTCAGCAGAATCAGTTTCTAAATGTGGGGGTGGGGATCAACTTCCTAACGTGGTGGCCCTGGTTTTTAAAAGTCTGTCTGGGTCCTGAGCGGGGGGTGGTGGGCAGACATGACTGCTTCATTTCACTGGCGCACACTGTGAGATTCGTGTCTTCCGTTCGTCGCGTAGGCCAACGCCGACCTAGTCCTGGAAACCCTGGCAGATGTTGAGGGACTGGATGATTTCCTGAAGAAAGAGGAACACGCCGACCCCAAATTCACTGAGAGGCTGTGGGCCTATCTGACCATCAACCAGCTCCTAGCTGAGAGGTGGGGAGAAAAGCCAGTAGATGGGGACTCTTCCTAGGGTCCTCGCTGACCGGGAAAGGACCAATGGAGGTCATTGGGAAATGAGGGTTATCTACACCTCCCAGGATCAGGCCTTTTATTATACAAATGAGGAATACAAATCTAAACAAAAGTACGTGCAACCTTTGCACTCTTGGCCCATTCCCTCCCCCCTCCTTTGTAATTGCAGGCATTGAGACGTAGGGTTGTGGGTCAGCCTGTTCTAGCGACAGGATCGCCTGTGTCTATGGGGTCTGAATGTGGGTTGGGGTTGAATGAATGAAGTTAATGAACAAAGACGGAGTAAAAGGGTTATGGCCCATTGTTCTTACAGGTCTCGATCCATCTCCCATTGCAGTCAACAGGAAAAGCCCCATTAAAATCAGTGGGAATTGGATCAGGCTCTTTGAGTCCAATCCAATGTCTGCTGAAGTCAATAGGAGTCTCGCTGTTGACTTCACTGGGCTTTGGATCAGGACTTCTGTCTTTGCCATTCGCATTCCCTAGGTCCTGGCTGGTTCCTTCCTTTCTGATTCCACTGTTTAGGAACAACAGAGGATGACAGCTTGGATTTAAGCAGCAGCTTGCCCCGCACAGCTGGTAACAAGGGGTTCTATTTATTTTTCAACACAGAAACCTGGCCCCCACTGCTGCTCTGAAAAGGAATATCTCAAAATCGATCTTACAGATGTCGCTCGACCACCACATCGTGACTCCTTTCACAGCCATGTTGATAGAGAATCCTGATGGGGATGAGAGAATGCTGGCAGATTCTCCTAAAGACCCCAAAAGAGGCTGCTGCCCAGGTCGGGATCTCCACTTGTCAAACTCTTTTTGGCATTTAGAAAACCAGCGTGCGATAGAAACAGTCGGCTCGTTGTCCCTTATTCAGATGAACCAGGTGCACTTTTGTGCTCCCGCAGTGATCTGTGTTTTAAAGGAAAGGCCCTGAGCTACAAAACCATCAGCGTTAAACCATGAGAGTTAAATTTTGCACAAGCACTTCTCGTGGGTGTTACCCTGGGTGGGGACCGACGGCACCACCTATGCCATTGTGCGCATTTCCGTAAACCAACAATGACACAGCTTTACGTCTTGTAGGAACAGCTACATCTATTTCCTGGGCTCTCGTGGTACAGAGGAGTTGATTGAGTCATGGCTTGGCCAGGGCTGGATTTACACCTTACACGCCCTTAGGCACAGCATTTTCAGTGCCCCACCTCATGTTTTCTGCGTGGGCAGGGTGGCTACAGGGGGGAGAGGGGATGGCTGGGCCAGCTCCACGTAGGGGTGGTAAGGGGGAGAAGGGCTGAATGGGCCAGCTTCAGGCGGGGGGCATATGCTCACCCCTGGGCGCCAGCTTCCAGCCTGGCCAGGGGGCAGGGCTTCAGGGGGAAGAGGAGGAGCAGGGCAGCGGGGCTGCAAGAAAGAGGAGGAGGATAAGGGGGACGGGGCCAGAGTTCCGGGGCCTGTGAGCCCCTCGTTGGCCCGTGTGGTTATCCACCACTGTTGAGGTGTCCCTAGAACGCCAGAGCCCCTAGGCCTGGTCTTGCCTGTTTGTGATCTCTGAAGGCCCTCTGAGAGGGCTATGGATAAGTCACAAGACCATGTGGAACTAGAGTTCTCTTAAAGCTAGAGTGTCCTCATTCATCAGTCCTCCAGAGTCCTCCCTTTCCCCCGTCATGCTAATGCCCCCCGCCCCCTCCCCATTTTACAGCAGCCTTCCATTGGGCCAAAGCGGGGGGGCTTGTTTGTCCTGAGACACCAAGACAAATTCGAGCCTGACCTAATGCCCACTGATGTCAGTGGGTGCCTTTCCACTGACTTCAGTGGGCGCCGGTCAGGCTCCTAATTAGTCAAAGTCATCACTGCAAAGCTAAATGGTGACAAATCCAGTACTGTCCATAATAGCAACTATCAGCATAAGGCACTGGACTGGGATTCAGGAGTTTAATTCAGGAGTTTAATTCCTGTCTTTGCCAAGGGTTGTTGAGTAACCTTAGGCAAGTCACTTCCTCTCCCTGGGCCTCAGTTTCCCCATCTGTAAAATGGGTATAATGACACTGCCCTCCCCCATTTGTAAAGCACCATGAGATATAAAGAGGAAAAGAGCTAGATATTTTTATTATTATGTTGGGCTCTTGCTGTTCCATGGTTTGTAACAGCAGTATGTTTTTGTTGGAGGAAAATGTCTGAAAACAAAAATTATTCCGGCGGGTTATAGTGAATGGTGATTTATCATTTGTTAATAAACAGGAGCTATTCTGCTAGATTGAGATGAACATTAATACAGGGCAAAATTCTGAAGTCATTGTAGAGTTTTTAACTTATTCTGAATCTCAAGCAAAACTCCCATCAGGCTGTACTAGTTGGAGTTTTGCCTGAATAAACTGATTGGGGTTTCATGGGAGAGTCTGTACAGAAAAACATCAGCACTTATTTCTTGCATGCCTGAAAGCTAAGGAAAACACTTAACCACAGCAAGCGCTGAAGTGCTTTGCTGAACCAGGGCCTATTCATGTGAGTAAGGGTTAAAGGATCAGGCCCTAAATTTCAAAAATAGACTCACAATAGGAACATTAAGGGTTTGTCTTCATGAACATTTAATCCACGGCAAAGCGGGGTGTGAATCTACCCCTCACCAGCCTGCACTTAGGCTACATCTATGCTAGGAACAAGGGGTGTGATTCCCCGGCTCACGTACACATCATTGTGTTCGCACTCATTGAGCTAACACAAGTATAAACAGCAGTGCAGCCGCGGTACCAAGGGTGACCAGCTGTCCTGATTTATTAGGGACAGTCCCGATATTCGGGGCTTTGGCTTATATCGGCGCCTATTACCCCCCCAAACCCTGTCCCGATTTTTCACACTTGCTATCTGGTCACTCTCGCAGTACCAAGGGTAGCGGCAGCGTGGCACGACTATGCCAGGTACGTACGCAGCGGTTCCAGGTGGATTTGTACTTGACACAGCTAAGCCATGCCTCTGCAGCTGCACACTACCATGCCTGTACTGCAATTCATGCTTACGCTAGCTAGCTCGAGGAGCGCTAGAGCATGCGTACACGAGCAGGGGAAATTGCACCCTAGCTCACAGTGTAGATGTACCCTAAGTGTCTTTGCAGACCCCCTAACAGTTCCTTGGAGCACTTTGATCTACCCCGCTTTGAAATGGGACTGCTCGATCAAAGCACATTAAGGAACTATTAATGCGCGTCAGCAGGGTTCACACGGACACCCCATGCGGTAGCCTAATGTGGGATAGATTCACACCCCTGCTTGCCATGGATTAAATGTTCACGTAGCCAAGCCCTTAACTGTAAGTGGGCCAGATTCTGATTTCAGTTACATCAGTGTAAATCTGGGATAATTCTACTGCAGGAAATTGGATCCGAATCCAGACCACTGTATGTTACAGTGAAATTTACTATGGGCTTTTATTAGTGCAGACATTTTTACTAATTACCAACTTCATGTAACCTCTTCACAAACAGGTACTTTAGGGGTAGCCCCCAATAGCCTTGATAATTCCACCCCACCCTGGGTGAAACCCACAGCCAAGACACTGTTCTCAAGTGCTCTGAAGGCTCCAACTTTATCTACTATTCCTTCCTTTACCTCAGGTAAAAGTCTGTTTTACTACCTCTTTCTTTGCTTAGTACAGCTCTTGTATACAAAGGTGTGTGTGTATGGAGAGGGGAAACAGAGCAATGTAAGGAGAATCCAAATGGATGGAGCTAACACTGCTCTCCATTCAAGTAGGGACAGTTGCTGCATTGCATTGGTTTTGAGGGCCTTTTGCCATGCCATTTCCTCTACCCACTTTCAGATGTCACTGGTCTCCATTGCGAGAAGCACGTCACAATTTGAGAGCAGTGCAAAATCTCTCCATATGCTACATTTAAAGTCAAGATGGCTCCTTTCGTGGTCAAGTTTGGGTACAGACTTGGCCTTGAATCTGAACTTGTCCAAAGTAAAGAGCAGTAAAGTTCTATGGTCTGTGTTCTGCAGCTCAGTTTAGATGTTCACAGTGGTCCCTTCCGGCCTTGGAATCTATTAATTTAAAGCTGATGCATGAAGGTGTTTTGCCCTAACTCCATGCATATGCTGGCAGAGAGCTCTCTCAACCGCCCTGAGGTTTTTTGGTTTTTTTTGAATGTGGAGTATTGTGTACATTTTGCACTGGTAAAAGAAATGTCACACGCTCATCTAGTGGCTACTCCACTGGAGAATAATAGTCAGCTATGGCTACCAGCTAATGGAGCTATTCCTGTAGCCAAAGTGGTAGGGGTTAGTGCTCTCAGATTCAAACCCTATTCAAAACTCATCTAGGGGCCATTACACCCCCCCCCCCCCCAAAGTTACCCCTAAAATATCCATGCCAATATTGTATTGCACCCAGGTAAGTATAGTTCTTTAGAAGCATTGTGTGTCACTTAAATGATTTAAAACTTGAATGGACAAAAGCCCTAGAAAGTATACTCTAGGAGACAATGATCTATTAGGTTTGCTTTGCCATCTCCTACTGTGCGTCACAGTCTGTCCAACCGGCTCTCTTTTTTGCTCATCTGTAGTAGCAAAGCTAATGCAACATTATTTCCAGAGTTAATTCCCATTGCACACGACAGCATGAATGTTGTGTGTGGAAGATAAGAATCTCTGGATTCTCTGAAGGCTGCTTGGTCTCGTTAACACTTGAGCCTCTGCCATGATTTAATGTCGAACTTACACACACTATCTGGGCGAGCCATCATCTGTAACAGCTTAATAACAATGCATACCTGTGCAACAATAACCATCAACCTCCCTTTGAAGGCGTGTTTAGCAGCGAGGCCCAGGGTTAACCTTCAACTCTGAAATAGTTAAACCTCTTGCGCTGGAAAGGAAAAAATGAGCAAGAGAGTTCAACCCCCAGCCCAGGGGAATTCTCTGCATTGGCAATTCTTTGCATTAGGCTGTAGTTAGGGGCTTGATCCTGCCCCTGTTGAAGTCATTGGCAAACCTCAAATTGGCTTCAACGGTGGGGTGAGAGGGATCAAGTCATTAGCCAGAATAAGGCCATAGGATTTAGAGATGAGTCCCAGCTCTGAAGTTTTATAGAGCTAGTCCCCGTAGTCAGGGCTTTTTCTTATATAGGTGCCTATTACCCCCTCCACTCCCAACCCAGTTTTTCACACTTGCTATCTGGTCACCCTAGTTCAGCTCTGGGCTTCTGGGTCAGGCCCATCTCTACTATTACCTGCTGGATTTCCACGCTACAAGCTTATTAAAAGAACGTAGCTCAGACTCGCACATTCAAGACGTCACACGAGGTGCTTTCCCCACAGGCACCCTGTGACTCAGTGCCGTCAGTTACATACTGAGGCCAGGAAGGCAGCATCCGTCCCTTAAAAGGATGAGACCTTGTCACAGCTCTTGGGCTTCTGGCAGGCCCCTCCGACTGCACAGACCCTGAAAAATCCCTAAGTAGGATCTCGATGACACCCACTGAGTTAAGCTGTCCACTTGTGTTTGAAGGGGATGGGGCCTTCGGCTCCTTCTCCCGTAGTCCCTTTGGCATGGTCAGAACAGTGGTTCCCAACCTGCGGCCTGGGGACCAAAAGTGGCCCGTGGGGTCTTTCAAAGTGGCCCGCCGCTCCTCTCCCGCTGGCTGCAGAAGGGAGACGCCGCCTAAGCACCCAGGCGGAGCGCGGTGCCACAAGACCGGCGCAGGCTGCTTGCTACAGCCAAGGGGACGGGAGATCAGCACTCCCCTCCCCCTGGCTGTTGCAGGGAGCACAACAAAGCGCTCTGCCTGGGTCCATAGGTGCTGGGGTCCCTGCTGGAGCCAGAGGGAGGGAAGCACTGATTTCCCATCTAGCTGCAGAAGGGAGCCACTGCCTAGGGACTCAGGTGGAGCGCACAGGGCTACAGGACGCATGCAGCTTCCCTGCTGCAGCCCAGGGGGATGAGAGACCAGCAAGGAGGTAGCCCCCAGCTGCTCTTTAACCCCTTCATCACCAGTGCAGAGTTTATACACCCCATCTCAGAACTATGGGGATTTTTGTTTCATTTAAAGAAAAAAAATCTAATTGGCCTGTGTAAGCATTGCTTGGGAATTTCCCCAGCTACCAAAAGGGGATAATACCACTTACTCCTGTCCCAGGGGTGCTGAGGGATAATTGGTTAACACTGTAAAGGTGGAAGCGCTTCGAAATCGGCAAACAGACGCGGCTGTGCCTATCTAGGTGCATAGGTAGTGAACTAAATCTCTGGAGCAGTCAGGAAACACTTTTCATATCTCATACAAATAATCATACCACTCCTTTAGTTTTATTTTTTATTTCCCACTTATTTGTGTATCTAGTTGACAATGACCCCCATTTCATCATCCATCTGCTAAAGCGGCAGGAGAACATCTGCTTCAATATTGACTCAGAGCCAGGAAAGATCCTGAACTTGGTTTCAGATCCGGATTCAGGTAAGAGAACATGAACATCTTACATTTACATAGCACTGTTCATCCCAAAGGGTCTGGAAGGCCTGGCTTTGGGGAAAGGAACATGCACTGGGTTCATTGTGATGGTTCTTGCTTTACTGACTGCTGTCAGTTCTAATCAAGCCAATTTTCCTTTGACCTGAGATAGACTTCCATGCCGCTACCCCTGATTTACACTGACGTAAATGAGATCAGCATTAGAGCACACACAAGTTGCAGAACACGCTTGCTGGGCTTAATCTCAACAAGGAGAACGCTGAGTGAGAGTGTGAGATATCTGTTCCCTGGAAACTGGCATGATGCTTGTAATGTTCTCCACATAACATCGACATTAAGCCATCTACAGAGAATCTTAATTTTTTCATATGTACCTGGCTTCCCAGTATTGTTCTTTCCCTGTCAAAGCTGGTAGTCCTGGCTGCTATCTATGTGGATTGAGATGCTTGTGGTTTTGAACAGGTAACCTCTTAGTAACTTTCCATCAGCAACTCAGGACAGCCCCGAGACTGTCAGCTGGTGTTGGTCTGAGCTGTGTGAGAGTCTGGGCAGTTGGATGAAATGTGCTTAGATGCAAAACAGAAAAAGCGCACACCTTTTTGCAACCCAGGCTGCTCCCTTCTTAGGAGATTCAAAGGAACATCATAACATACCTACAAGCTCATAATCAGCATGTACATTGCCGCAATTACACAAGCACACACTTTGGATCACTGGCAGACAAAATGAATGGTATCAAATGCGTTCCATTAACAGTGATCTGTAGGATACATGATAGACTTCTGCAGATTCACAGAGAGTATCTTATCCATTCCACGTGAACCTACAGCTGTGGAGCTTCAGTTTTTTCATTTGCACTTTCAGTGGAGCACAAAGAAGAACGCAGCAGGAAAGGGAGAAAGAAAAGAAAAGTCTTTATGGGCAAGCAGGAAATTAAATTATTAATTAAGTTAAAAAACTCTGCATTGGAAAGTGGCCTCCTCAAAGCACTTTAGGTCTTATGATTTGTCTGTCTTCTATGACTTGAGCAAGCCTCTTAATTACGTCTAACTCACGTAAACACCACATACTCTACTTTTCATAGGGGTCGTGATCAACGGGCAGCTCACTGGGGCCAAGACACATGTGAATAAAAAAATGAGTACCTATTTTGGCAAAATTGGATTCTATTTCAAAAACAAAGGCTTGAAAGTAGAGATCAGCACAGAGACGATCACCCTGAAGGATGGATCTTATAGCACCATGCTGTCCTGGTCCGACACAGGAAGCATCATTCGGAAAAGGTAAGAGAAGGTGCATTTCCAGTGTACTTTGTGGAAACGATTTGGAATGTGTCGATCCATGTGGATCTGAGGGCAAGAATTACCCCAGGCATCCCCGAGCAAAGGAGCCTTGGGTTGGCTTTCTAATCCTTCCTTAAAATGAAGGGAGCGATGGCCTTCTGGCAAACAAAACTTCACCCATTCAGCAGCCGCGTGTATCTGAGGAGGCATTTCCAACTCAGTCACCAGGGATCCTAGTTTTCAAAGATAAAAAGAAAATCTCTGCTAAATAAAGAATAAAAGTGTGTGTTTTTCCACAATTGAAATGCAATGTTGAACTTTAGTTTCAGTAGCCACAATATACAAAAGTATCAGCTGAACACAATGTTTTATTGATATACAGTGGAACCCCATTTATTCAATCCAGTTGGGACCGGGCCAGATCAGATAATCAAAAATTCAGATAATCAGGAGGGGCTCAGGCTGTCAGCCCCGCCGCCTGGGGCTGAAGAACCAATTTCCCATATTCCGGTGTGCACTGGTCATTCGGTTAATCTGGAGAGCCAGATAATGGAGGCTCGGCTAGATGGGGTTCTACTCTATATGTTTGTATTTTTTCACAAAATGTAAAAACTAGATTCTCTGCAAAAAACACAAATTCTGTGAAAAGTTCCAGAGGGGTAGCCGTGTTAGTCTGTATACAGCAAAAACAACAAGAGTCCTAGAGCACTTTAAAGACTAACAAATGTAATTTCTGCAGGCATAAGCTTTCGTGGGCTGTAACCCACTTCATCAGATGAAAGCTTATGCCTGCAGAAATTACATTTGTTAGTCTTTAAAGTGCTACAGGACTCTCGTTGTTCTCACAAATTCTGTGTTATTCCACATTTTTCCGCGGCAAACAGATTTCTAGGATCCCTGGTCATCACTGTGGATATAGATGCTCATATTTCTTATTTGTTTTGTAGCAGAATTCAGGGATCCAATCAGGGATCAAGCCCCCATTGTGCTAGGTGCTGTACAACCATAAAACAAACAAAAAAACCAGCCCCTCCTCCAAACAACTTACAGTCTGAGTATAACATAGGAGACAGCAGCTGGATACAACAAACTAATGGGGACAGCGCCAAAAAAAATAGCAATCAGCATGATCAGCAGTGGTCTCAGCAATGACACCATTATGAACAGTTTATGATTACGAATAATAAAGGCACCTTGATCTTTTTTGTATTGTTCCTATATTACCATAGTGAATGAGCCTGGCGTTAGGCATTGGGAACTTGTGAGTTCTTCTCTTAACTCTGCCACTGACTTTGCTATGTAGGGCACGTTAGTTAACTTCTCTGCCTCGGTTTACCAATGTTAAAATGGAGATGACTATCATTGCTCACCCTTGCATGGATTTGTTGTCTGGTAACAAAAGCTCTGTAAATTCCCATTAAAGAAATCAGGACTGATTGGGTTGTGCATTCTTCACACGTCATTGTGCACAACAAGTGAAGCGTCTCCGCAAAACCAGGGACACTGCTCTCATTTCTGTTTTATGCTTCTGCTAGGCTGCTTGTGTCTGTGAAGAAAAATAGCAAAGTCACTATCACGGTGGACGCGGAAATGTCCTTCCTGGTTTTGCTTCACCGCGTGTGGAAGAATCACCCAGTCAACGTTGATTTCTTGGGGATCTACATTCCCCCGACAAACCAGTTCTCATCCAGCGCTCATGGGCTGATAGGTAAGGCCCTGCGCTTGAATGACAGGAGGAGGGATATGAGTCTATTGGTTTTGGCTAGAACTCTGTGTAAGTGTGCACGTGTGTGTGCTGGGGAAAAAGGAAATCATCAACATGAGGAGAAAAAAAAAATCCCATTTCGAGAATAGTGTTGTTTAACTTTCCATCGAAATAATGAATTGGCTTTCCTATGGGAAACCTTCCGTTAGGACCTGAATGGCTCTTAAACTAACTACATTCAGACTCTGGGCCAAATCCACCACTGGTGTAAGTCAATGGAGATATGCTTTGATTTACAGAAGCAGAGGATTGGCCCCCTGTATTTTAAGGCCAAAATTTGCCCTCATTTGCCTAGACCGCTAGTGTATTCAGGAAGTGGCCTTTCATATCTACTTCACTTCCAGAGCTTGAAGCCCAGTTTTATTATAGTGCACCAATAGCAGAGTGACCAAATAGCAAGTGTTAAAAATCAGGACGGGGATGGGTAATAGGCACCTATATAGGATAAAGCCCCAAATATCAGGACTGTCCTTATAAAATCAGAACATCTGGTCACCCTAACCACTAGACCCAGAGCATTATAATAAAATAAGGGCCCTTCCCCAAAGGCGTTATGATCTGTAGAGAGAGAGGACAGACAAAAGGAAAGTAATAGAGCATGTATGTATGTTAGTTCCAAGGTGATTTAATTATTTACTTGCTGCCACTGATCTGAGAGATAGAAGGGGTGACCAAGTTGGTGGACAGACTTAGCCATCAAGACAGACCTTTCTTTGTACATCAGTAGAAGGTCACAACCCCAGCTCGGTGCTTCTGTGGTACTATGCAACCCAGCATGAAGCCTGTGAAAACCAGAGGGAAATCATTGCCGGTGCCAGGGATTCAGCTGTGGAATGAATGTCCAGAATAGATCAGGCTGATCTGGAGTCTGACCGCTTGCAAAGGGCATCTGCTCTGTGACCAAGCTTCTCCGCCACACTCAATTTGTTAGGAGAGAGGAGTGGAAGAATTAAACTCCCCCCCCCCCCACACACTCACCTATGTTTTCCCCAGCAGTCCCCTCTCTCTCAGCAAAGGGGGAAGAACGTCTTGCCCTGCAAATCTAATTTACCTGACAACCACTTCCATACCCCAGTAATGGGGGAGACCCCAAGATGGATGGTGCAGGTCACCTTAAAAAAACAAAAACAAAAGCACCCTCCCCCTTTTTAAAATTCAGGAATCCCTAAGAAAGTTCCACAGCAGAACAGAACGAGTCAGCCCGAGCTTGCCTTACTCACTGATCTCCTTAGCCCCCCTCTACTTAAACAGAATCAGTTAGCTGCTCTGAAGAAGAGCGCCTGCTTCCACAACGGGCAAAGTCCCAAAGCATTACTGAGACATGGAGCCCTTTGATCCACGCAAGGTCAATTTGCATGCTTGGGATTGTTGATTTTTAAAACCTGCCACAGGACAGCTTAAAATGTGACGGCTAAAGAGGCCGTGACATGCAAGCCGTTTGAACCTTCTCTTTGACCAGGTCAATTCATGCTTGAACCAGAAGTGCGTATCTACAATGAAAGACCCGGTCAAGATCCAGAGAAACCTGAAGCAACCATGGAAGTGAAAGGACACAAACTTACTGTCACCAGGTAGGAATTCTGAGCAAACTCAACCACGAAATATATCAGGTCCTTAAATGGTTGGTAACCTCCCTTCTGACTCTAGTCAATGGAAATATATGTAATTACCTGGTCATTCTCTAACAATGACTCCAGACTTCTTATCTCTGTGATTCCTCTCCCCCAGATTTCCTCTGTTTACAAGTAAAGCATGTTTTTTTCTAAATGTCAGCACAGCAGACCCAACACAGCACTGAAAGTCAAGCTGGCTTCTTTCCTGTTTGTGGATCGCCGCTAGTAACAAAAAACCCACAGGCTAAATTCTGCCCTTCGTTACAACTATGGAATCCCCATTGACTACATCTCCCAAAGCGTTGGATGGGCAGTCAGCTACAGGGAGTACCCTCTGCATGGAAACCCCTCTGCAATGCTGCAAATATCTGGCTTGGCTGGGTGGCAGCCAAGGAGTAGCTAGTCTATGCAGTGGATTTCACCCCTAAAATTAGTTCAGAAAGTGATGCTGATGTCTGGAGGAGGTTAGCGCAATTGGGGAGCTAAAGGCAGCATGACTCCACAGTGGATTGTGTTGCAAGTTGGGAGGCCAGGGACTTAACATTAAAAATAGAGCAGGATTTCCTTATGAAGCACTGGCCTGCATGCAGAACTAAGGGCCAGATCCTAGGAAACCCAATACCACATGGAAATCCACTGGCGACACCCATACCATTACCATGCTAGGCAGTGGGATGCAGAGATCTCCACTTCATCCAGGCGACAGCAGAATCCCCCTGTGCAGATGACACACAACTCTTGGTCCTAACATTCATTTAGGGCCCAGGGGTGCCAAGCTTATTTGTTGTAATCAGTGGGATGGGGGGGGGGGAGCAATAATGTGCACAAAGGTGGCACAACTGGGCCCTTACTCCAGTGCCAAAGATAAGAACTTCTCCCAGTGGCAGAATACACCTGGCCAGATGGTTTCTTACATTCTGCTCTCTTCCCTCTACAGTTCTGAAGCTTTCTTGTTAGCCGTACCCACATTACACTGGGGTTCAAAGCTTATTTTTCAGAGAGAATGAAGCATAAAAAGACAGCAAGGATTCTCTCCATGTAGTATGTAACAGAGGGGAGACAAACATGTAAATATGGAAATCTTGCTCTGTATGATCCTTCAGGTTGAGCATCCTCCATCAAGCCTAGACAGAAGCTCCTCCGCACAGGTGGTTATTTCATCAGGGCCTGATTCTGACA
Organism: Emydura macquarii macquarii; assembly: GCF_026122565.2. Classification (NCBI taxonomy): domain Eukaryota; kingdom Metazoa; phylum Chordata; order Testudines; family Chelidae; genus Emydura; species Emydura macquarii. The sequence continues at coordinate 3,309,194 of NW_027133607.1, read as the reverse complement.
CTTATGTGTAGTTAGTATCATACTCTGTAAATAGCCCCACTGGAGTCAGTGGAGCTACTCATGGAGAGAGGTAGTGGGTGTAACGGTGTCAGACTGGCTCTCTGGGAACAGCATGGCTTACTGCAGCTTCACTTCCAAAAGCCAGTTAATTTGATTCTTCTCACTATTCTTTCAAGGGTGAGGTTGCACGAAACATCTGCTGCCTCCACACTCAGCCCCAGTTGGCATGTGGGATGCATCCCCCAAGGAGGCAGATACAGTCCCCCAGCTTTGATTATTACATCTCACTGTTTAGTTTCTGTTAGCCTTTTATAAAGGTAGGAAACTTTTATCACTCAACTGGAGAGGCCAGATGATCAACCCAAGTGCACACAGGCAACTCCTGCTAAAGTCAGACTATGGATGTTCAGGCCTCATGGTTGCATTACCTTTTCTTCTTCTAACTTCATTGCTCATCATCGATGTTGCTCTCTTTGTTGCAGTGGGTTGCAGAAGGACTACAGGACAGACCAAGTGTTCGGAACCAAAGTGCACTGCTGGTTTGTACACAACAGTGGGAAAGGCTTCATAGATGGCCACTATAAAGATTATTTTGTTCCCAACTTGTACAGCTTTCTGAAAAATCCCTGAAAGGTTTAATGCTAAACCAATTTGTAAAGAAAAAAACATCTTTTTTCCCGTCTACACCCAGACAAATATTTGGACTCCTAGGTATTCTCAGTGTAACAAAGCAAGCCAATGTAATGCAAGGTGGCCAGTAGGTATCTAACTAACGTGATTATTGCTCAATGAAACATCAGCGTATCAAAGTGAAGAAAGAAAGGGTGGTAAAATGAAGCAGGTAGCTTTCCTTTATATAATAAATGTAACATGTTTAAAAGCTATAATAAAGCTACTTATTGGAATATAGTATTGTCTCCTCCTGCAATGCCTGATTCGGATTGATATCACTCAACTGAATATTTCACCTAAAAGATTTTTCAGAAGACTCGTAAAAGCGTCAGATGTATTATCTTTCTCGTACTTTACTGCAAATCAAATACAGAACAATATTTAGCGCTTCCATACCACTTCACGTCATCTTAGCATTGTGCAAACTAACTAATCTAGCCACCATTAAGAATTAAATGTCAACATCAATTTTCATATCACTCACACCAGAATATAAATCAGGTAACTGGGAGGAAGAAGGTTGTGGTCCAAGGATAGAAAATCACCAGGACAGAAAGCTGCACTTCTATCAATGGGACTTCTATCCTTTCCATCTAGCTGAAGCCCAGCAATTTCTAAACATGCTTCCTGACTAAAGAAATAAGCGGTTCGTGGGCAATGGCATTGGGTCACGGGCACATGAAGTGCACTGGCTGTGCTGTGCTTTCCTTTTAACATGGAAACAGATGCATTGTACCAGTCAGCATAGGCAATACTTCCTACTTCGAGCAAGGGATCTGCTTTGAGCAAAGGGGTTGGACTAGATGACCTCCTGAGGTCCCTTCCAACCCTAATTTTCTATGATTCTATACCAATTTTATTTAGTGCATACAAAAATATAAAGACTACAAAAACAAACCTAAAGTCACTCATACTCTGCAACATTAACCAATTAAAATGCATAGTGAAGATAACTGTCAATCACGCTGCACAGAAATATAAACTGGACTTTCTTCTAGAAGGTATCAAGGGGGAATGCCCACCACAAAGGAAAAATGGCACAATTCAGTAAATGAAAATACTGTAACAACATCAAGTATTTCAAAAGCCAGCTTTGAAAATCCTCTTAAACATATATATATATTTTATTACTCAGTAAATGTGCAAGTTCAATATCAAAATGGATGAATGAACCATTTGGGCTCGAGGAATGAGGGTAGGAAACCCAAGATTTTTAAATTGAGTACCTAAAGTTCGGTTCCTGAATCTGTATTTAAGCACCTGAATAGATGACCTGATCTGCAAAAGTGCGGAGTCTCCAACAGCTTCCATTGAGATTAATGGGAAAGCTCAGTGTTTTGAAATCAATTCACATAATTATGTGCCTGAAGCCTAATTTTGGGTACTCTTCTCTTCCTCCTCGTCCCCTCCCCCGCCCAATCTAGGCCAGGGTATCTTGAAATTATGCCTTGCTTTCCTCCATTCTAGCATGTGGTCTTGAGCAAGTCATTCTTCTTTCTCTACTTTAGCTTTCTCCCTCTATAAAACAGAGATACTACCACCTGCCTGGCTCTCAGCCATGCTGTGAGGAATAGAGTTTTGAACAAGTGTGAAGTATCATTTTACATAAAACTTTCTTAAAACAAACTCAGCTGCAACAGGTCTTTTTTAAAGCCACTCTGTTACTGCTCTGCAGGGCATTACATCTATACCACAAAAGGAGCCATTTTATCTTAAATGAAATGCTATTTCAGAAATAATGTATCACAGTGGACATATGAAAAATCCTGCAATCTACGATTTCACCTGCAGGGGTTCCCTTGAGACCACAAATTCACAGTTGCTGTAGGGAAGAGCACCAGAGGCAAGACAAAGAGCCGGCAAGACAGTGAGAGCGCCTCTCTTGCTAACATCATGACATGAACCCTCAGGTCAAGGCATAGCTAATGCACATATCCACCATAGCATCCTGCACTATCCAGCAAGCAGACTACAAAGGAAGGATTTCTGTTAATCACGAACACCAAAGTCACGTCTTTTTAAAGGAATTTGCTTAGCCGAAAACTATGGAGGCAAGAAAGTGCAGAAGATTAAAGATTTTTTTTCTATCAAGACTGGGCATTCCAGCCACCCAATCCCTTCCCCTCACCCCAAACACTGTCCTCTGTGTTCTCCACTAAAAACCAAGACTTTCCCAGAGGGGAACCCTTGCAGCCTCTGACCCTCCTAGAGTATGCTACCAGCAACAGCTCCCGCACAAGCCAAAAAGCATTCAGTACAACAGCCCCGTCCCTCTCCAAACCAGTGAGATATGCTCTGGGGCACCATCCCCCTTCATTTTCCTGTCTGTAACATCATTAGGAAACATATTGCTGCTCTACTTCCATTAACCCCCCACTGCATCCCCATCTTTCGGCCCAGCCACTCTCACACCTGTACCTCTTTCTCCGCCTCCACCCTCTCACCCAATTACACAGCCTCTTACCACCACCCCAAAACTCCCCTCCAGCCAGAGCCAAACTCATGTAAATGCCTCCCTCCCTCCCATCATCAGCCTGCTACCACTTCTCACACCTCTCCCTCCGGTATTCAGAGTCACTTCAGTGATTCACTCCATCGAGTTATGACAACACACAGCCATGTAACTACTACCAGTTATTATCAACCACCCTTCCCATTCACCCATTCATTGCTTGTCTCCCTCCCTTCTTGTCTTCAGTCAATTTCAAGCTCTTCCAGTTAGGGGCTGTGTCTTCCTCTGTCTTTATACAGTGCCTGACACAATGGAGCCTCCGTCTTGATAAGGTGCTACAAAGAAACTACTACTAAGAGAAGACCAGCACTGACCCAAGCGTATCTAAAAACCCAATTGTATCCAATAGCGGGCTTTGTGCTTCATGGTTATTTTAGTTGGATCAAGATAATTCTATATCATGTTCCATAAACACGTGAAATTTAGTCAGAGGCATATCAGCCCATAATGTAATGTTGCATCCTCTACCCATGGTAGGTTATGCAGTTTAGTTATTTGAACAAATAAGGCAAGACATGCAGCTGGACTCTTGGCTTGTTTCCACTATAGCTCACCAGTTAACAGTAATCCTGATTATCCGGAGGCTTTTAAGGGATACATTATGCTGAGAAAGATGCATTTTTATTCCATAAATTGCTTTAAAAGTGTTGTACAAAATGTTACACATTTTAAAAACTATTCAAAGTAAGGTGACTGATTCAGGATCCACAAAAGAGCAGGAAAGCATTGTTAAGGTGAACAAAGGATTAAGCCCTGGGGAATCTATGCCAGCAACCACCAGTTCATCTCTATTAATTGAGCAGACATGCAGACAACTAGGTGTGCCATTTATTTAATGTTTGGATTCACAGACGTGCACTGCTCCATCAGTCATGCCAATTAAGGGTTAAGTCTTGGAGTTGCTACAGAGGCAAGTCAAGCTGTGATCATTAATGGGAACACAGAGGCTGCCAGGATCACGTCCTGACTGGGTGTGTGGTTTAGCAGAGTACTGATTAAGCAGATTCTGATGTAATTTATTGCACTCGCTTTAAAACTTATAAACCGAAACATTCTTATGTACATCATCAAAACCCAGAAAAATAATCCCCTACAGCACTGCTGCCTTCCTGCTTTTCTTTTCATCTCTTTGCTTGTTCTCAACGCCAGAATTCTGTTTTGGCAGCAGATCCAGAAGCGTGTTATGCAATCTATAGACCACATTACATACAGTACCTGTCTCAAGTGGCCCTTTCTAGCTGGTGATATTTTATAAAACGTTTTTCATAGTTCACTAAGTAAAATATTTCAACCTACAGGCATCTGGTAAATCTTACAAAAAGGAAAACAAATTAAAATATTACAACATAATACAACTTTGATACAGAATCAGTTTAGACAAGATTTCCACAAATGTTAACAGATTTATAGTGGTCTTTACATAAATCTAGGTTGCTTTTTCTATATACACAGATTGAAAACCCTGACATAGTAGAGTCTTGTTGTGTCTGCAATGAGGACGCCAATTCGATGTTTCCAGGAGTCAGCTTTGACCCATTGCCTCAAGTCCTCAAAGGAGTTTGGAAATGTCTTCGTACTGAATACTTTCAACTCTCCGTCCTTTTAAAGGCCCCTGAAGATGAATAAATTGCAAGAAACATAGAAAAAAAAAAAACCCAACCCTACTTGTTGAATCTCACAATAAATAGTTAAAAATTACAATATAACTAAACTGAACCAAATCAAACTGGTTCATATTTAGTCCTGTTTAAGAAAATGACAGCTAGTAAGTGAATAGCAAACAGGAAATGAAATAACTGCATGTCAACCAACTTTGGCATTTTTTCATATTGTTGTGTTCATTTGCTAATTGATTTTTAACTAATATACAATTTTACTCCTTCAGAGACTGTGGACAGGTCAGATTCTGAGAAGACTGCACATTATTATAATTATGGAATTATTTACTAATTAGCAAGATTTAAAGAGAGATTGGACATTTATATGGACAGAAATATTTGAGTTTTAGAAGTCAATGGTACATTTTGGAAGGGATATAAAATTTCATGCTTCACCCTCTAACTATTAGGAATTAGAATGAGATCTTCTTGTGGAGAGAAGATTATCCCACATCTGGCTATTGCAAGCATCTTGAACCTTCCTCTGATGCATATGGCGCTGGCCACTGCCGGAGACAGGATAATGGACTAGATGGGTCTGATCTAGTGTGGCCATTCCTGTGTTACAAGTCAAAGTAACCAAATGCATGGGCAATTACTCTGGTTGTCTGTTTAAGAGCAGTAACTGCACACACAAGTTATGTGTGAGTAGATGTCTCAAAAATATGATTCGCAGTGTACTCTTGGAAGTTTGGAAATAGTGTTCTAAGGGGAAAACATGGGCATAAAAATCCTTAAAAATCACCACCACCACTAAAGGTTTGTTCCCAACTGTGTTTTCTCTATTGCTTCTTACCGTTTGTAAGTTTTCTGTGCTATTCGGTTTATTCTATTTCATGACAACTTTAAGCAGTTCTTTTTAATTGTCTGTGGAACAATCACTAGAAACTGTTGAATTCACCACTTGAAATGAGAAGCAATGTAACACCACTAAAACAAAGGCATTTAGAGAAACCACCATCCTCAAACATCAAAACAGAGTCACTGAGGGCTGGTCTACACTACTGTTATAAACGGCCTTATGTTGACCTAATTATGTCCATGTCTACACTACAGCCTTCAATCCCGCCGATGTAAGTGCCCTACTACACCTACATAATAATAACTCCACGTCCACAAAAGGCACAAGGCTTATGTCAGTGTAGTTAGGGCAACACAACATCTGTGTAGACACTGCATCCCTTATATCGGCTGTTGGCTGCCACTCCCCTGGGGAGCTGGGTGGCCGGACCCCGCTCTGGGCTGGGATCCGGGATGAGAAGCCTGAGTAGCTTAGGAAACCCCCTCACAACCCACGCCAGCTGGGAACCGGAACAAGAAGCCTCGGGGGCTTCGGACACCCCCCCAATACCCCTCCAGCTGGGAGTCGGGACTAGAAGCCTGGGCAGCTTCGGAAACCCCGCCACATCCCCCAGCTAGGAACTGGGATGGCTTTAGATCCCACCTCCCCAGCGAGGAGCCGGGACGAGAAGCCCAGTTGGCTTCAGATCCTGCTCCCAGAGAAACCCTGGCACCACTCCCCGCCTGCCTGCTCCCTACTGGGAGGGGAAGCCTGGTCAATTTCACAGCTCAGTGAGCCGTGAAATTGAGAGGGCAGATAGACCCTGCTCCCCCGGGGTGATAAGCTCCAGGCGGCTTCCTCAGCTCCCAGCGGGGAACGGGAAGTGGAGGCAGAGGGCAGCCCACCAAGAGCCTGTGGGGCAGCTCCCAACACTGCCCCGTTAGGTCAGTGGAAGCGCTCCTGGAGAGGACATGCACCATTGACCCAAAGAGGGTAGTGTGGACATGGACCACCACAATAATTGCTGAGGTAGCTGTAAGTCAACCTAATACAGGTCAACTTACATTTCCAGTGTAGACATACCCTGAGAGAAATTCTGGCCCCAATGAAATCAACAGCAACTCTCACTGACTTCAATGGGGTCGGAATTTCACCCTAACACTAAAGATTTATAGGAATCGTATAAAAGAAAAAAGGCCTTTTACACTAAAGCTCAGCCCAAAGAATATTTTCCATTGAGAAACGTGGTTTGTAACAGAAATGCAAATAATCTTAACTATAAACAGCATGAACAAGGATTCAACATCTATTAAGCAGCAAACTACACACCCAGCTTGGTAAAATACAGTAAGAGAATTCTCTTATCTCATACATTTTAAGCGTACTACTTTCCCAGCTGAAAAGTTATTGTATCATTAACAGAGCACCTTTAAATGAAACCTACTAAATATTTTACAAATCTATTTCCCAAATTCAGTTTGTATATGTCTTTTAATGGATGGAGCGGCTGATTGGAACTTGAAAGACTTGTGTTCTATTCCTATTGGCTAGCTGGGTGCCCTGAGCACCAATCTGTGCCCCAGATTCCCCATCTGCAAATGGGCAATAATGATATTCACCCTTTGTAAAGAGCTTTGAGATCCACTGATGAAAAGTACTATGCATGAAAGAGATTAAATATATTTTAAATGTACTTACAGATTCAATTATAATTGTTGCTGAGAAGTTCTTCTCATTTATAGATTCCAAGATGCCTTCGTTTCCTCTGTAACCTCCATTTAAAACCAGAACTTTCTTTCCTGAAACAGTAAACAGGGAGAACTTTATCCAAAGGAATGTTCAGTGTCTTTTGATCAAGCCCCTCTCTACTGAAAACGTAGGACAGAGTCACTTTGGGAAGTCTCTCTCCTACAGCTCTTGGAGATATAGTGTTCCCTTGAAGGCAATGCTCAGCTTTTCTTCAGGACCTGCTTGATCCTAAAATGGATGAGTGTTATAGTCGAAGGTTGTTTTGTTTTTAGGAAGCTGCTGATGCCTGTTTAACTAGGCTGAAGAGCAGAGAAGAGACAGGGGAGGTGTGCAGCAATGGGAGTTCTTATATCCTCTGATACAGCATTCACCCTCCTTCTCCAGCTAAGCCTGCTGCAGGGGCAGGAATCACCTTCCTTCTAGAATCACTCCCCTTTGGGGGCACCTCGCTGTCGGTGACACTTTCCTGGTCCTTGAATATCAGGAGCCCAGGACCAACTGGGGCCAACTGTTTGCACCGGTACACAAGAGGAGGAGAGAGTTTCCTTGTATCAACTCTGCCCTGAAGAGCCTGTGAAGGAATCACCACAATCCAGCACTTTATGTCTATTAGGGACCTACAGGGGCCCGGTCATGAGTCAGTGACCTTAAGATACTCCATTTTCCATCTTTTTTTTTTCAAAATCCTTGTAATTTCTCCCTCATCGAGCACAAAAATATTCCTAAATAAATAAATAAATAAAACCAATGCTAAAAACCCAATATCTAGAGGTAATCTTAGAGTAAAACTCCAGACAATGGAGGAATCTTTAAGGTGAAAAATACCTCAACGATGCTCTTACATTGTATTATATGTATTATATAGAGGGGAAATGCATGTTAATAATGACTAAGGACAATCAGTAAAGCTCTTTGACAAGCTCATACTGATACTTCCTGGCATCTGAAGACAGATGCTTTCATCCAGTCAACTCAAATGATTTCATCCAAAAAAAATGCTTATCCTTCTAAGAAGAAGGATAATTCCTATTGGAAAGAGCTGTGAAATCACCAAAAAGAATAAATGCAATATTTGTACCAATAGCAACCAGAGGATACCTGGTACATTACAGGAATATCTTACTCCATTGTGGAGAAAATCAAAAGTAGCAAAATGACACTGGTCACCATAACCTTCAGGTGACCATTGACGAATTACAGCTCAGAAGAAAGAAAGTCAGCCATCAGATGCAGCTTTGATAGCTGGTTTGCAAATGAATGTACCTGGTGCTGGTATTACTGTCTCTAGATGCGTCTGGTCAAGTTTCAGTTTGTCTCCAGAATCAATCATCTTTACGACTGCTGTGTATTTATCAATTACCTCCTGTCATGGAAAATTAAATATATTTTAAAAAGGGAAAGACACCTATAACTTGATTATTCTCTTATTAAACTATACAGATAAGAGGATTAAAAGCAAATGGCCATGTAAAATTAATTATACAAATACACTGGCATAATTACAAGACACAATCATTCTTTAACTTTCTGCTAATTTGTAAAATAGTCTTAATAGCAAAGAGATTCAGGAACATAGAAAAAATTTCAAAAGTGGCAAGTATTTTCAGGTGCCCAACTTGAGAAGTCTGAAAGGGACCTGGACCTTTAGAAAGTGCGGCGCAATCACCATCTGAAAATAAGATCACTTTTAAATGTCTCAGGTTGGGCATCCAAAATGACTAGTCACTTTTGAAAATTCAGGCCATTGGTTTTTGTCATGCTAGATCACAGATCAATGGTTTATCTAGTGTAGTATCCTGTTTGCAACAGTGTCCAGTACTAGCTATTACAGAAGATCATCTGATGTTTCAGACCATTAGGTCAGGCCCACCAGACTGAAGAACTTGTGAATGCATGGGACCCTTCTTTGGAGATAATCTGGGATTTTTACACATCAGTGCCTGACAGATTACTGATCCAGTCTCAGGAATTGAAATACCATGCACTGCTTTTGGTCACACCCCAGCAACCCAGCTTTAAGATGTATGTATGGTCTAAGAAGACTCATTGACAAAATCAGAGTCTGAAGAAAACAGTAACAAGAATAAATTTAATACAGAAAAATGGTAATCAAGAATGAAGCAGTTAGTGGATGCCCCCAAGCCACTATTCTGATTGGCAATAAATCCTAAATCACTCACTGCCCAGAAGAAACTGAGAATCTGTTAACATAAACCCTAAGAAAGTTAAGGGGAAGCCCTGATAGTTGGGGTTTAGCCACTACCACCATAAGCAACCAAATAAACAGATGTTTTCTAGTCGCTGTAGAAACAGAACTGCGTCAAATCACTTTTATTCACAAACTTTTGCCAGATAAAATTCTGTAGGTTCACCTTAACAACTGCTTTCTTCTTATGATACTTCTCACCAAGCTTTTTTGTTACAATTTTTACAACAATTTCCTGGAGGAGGGAAAAAAGGAAAGAGAAAAATCTAAATAAACAAATAAAAACAACTTACTCTCAACTCAGCGTTTACACCACAAGTAGCTTTTAAAACCAGTTGTCCCCACAAGCAGACACTGATGCTGTGCTCTGTAGTGTCAGTAGACAATGACACTTCTAAGACATGACATTATAGAACTTGCCTTTATGGTGCGGTTCCTGCAACTATGAAATCTCCTGCCCCCACTGACTCAAAACATACTTACATTTGAATTCAGTGTGTTATATGATAGCCCTAAATGGGTCACTCATAGCAGGGACTGACCCAGGAACTTTGGATTTAACAGCATGAGCCTCAACTCCCTAAGCTGGAAGACACAGCTATGTTTGTTCAAAGGCTGCAGCTTACTCTAAATCTCTATATGGTCTGACCACTAGAGTGGGAAAAAGACACCCCGTTAAAAGGGCATGTAGATAAACTCTACAAGCACCTGTCCTTTAACTACAAAGTAAGCCATCACTATACAAAAGAGCTCAAATATTTGAAGTATAATGCTTCAGAACAGTAAATATTGTATAGCAGCCAGGAACACAGAGATATTTGCAAAATCTGTGAGCTATTCACTTACAATAATTAGTCTGTTTGGAAAATAAAAAATGTACTTTCATTCATATTCTGCTTTCGGATCTATACGTGTTGCAAACCAGCAAGAGCTATCTGTGCCTTCCCAAGGGCAAAATTTGGCCTGATAACTATGTAGTTATTTAGATACTTACAGGCTGCAACCAGTAGTCTGTTCGGGCTGTTTTTTTCTTTTCTTCTTCAAACTATAGAAGGAAAAAAAAAGGCAAATTTTTTGTCCTTTCATATCAATGCAAGGTTCCCACCTCTCAAAAAACTTGAACAAGTTCTATGCACTTAGGCATCAAACCAAACAAACCAAAACAGAAGAATGCAGGTGTTTGCTACATTGAAGTCAATGTGAAGAAATCTAGAAATACACATAAGAACGGCCATATTGGCTCAGACCAATGGTCCATCTAGCCCAGTACCCTGTCTTCAGACAGTGGCCAATTCCACGTGCTTCATAGGGAATGAACAGAACAGGCAACCAATGAGTGATCGATTCCTGCTGTCCACTCCCAGCTTCTGACAAACAGAGGCTATGGACACTCAGAGCAGGTAGGTGCATCCCTGACCATCCTGGCCCATACCCTTCGATGGACCTATCCTCCAAGAAGTTATCTAATTCTTTTTTTAATCCTGTTATACTTTGGCCTTCACAACATCCCCTGGTAACAAGTTCCATAGGTTGACTGTGTGTTTTGGGAAGAAATACTTCCTTTTGTTTGTTTTCAATCTGCTACCTTTAATTTCATTGAGTAACGCCTAGTTCTTGTTATGAGGAGTAAATAATACTTACTTATTCACTTTCTCCACACCAGTCAAGATTTTATACGCCTCTAACATATCCCCTTTTAGACATCTCTTTTCCAAGCTGAAAAGTCCCAGTTTTTTTAAGCTCTCTTCATATAGGAACTGTTCCATGCCCCTAATAATTTTTATTGCCCTTCTCTGTACCTTTTTCAATTCCGATATATCTTTTGTGAGATGGGGCAACCAGATCTGCACGCAGTATTCAAGATGTGGGCGTACCATGGTTTATATGCAGGCATTATGATATTTTCTATCTTATTATCTATCCCTTTCCTAACAGCTCCTAACAGTGTTAGCTTTTTTGACTGCCACTTCATACTGAGCAGATGTTTTCAAAGAACTATCCACAATGACTCCAAGATCTCTTTCTTAAGTGGTAACAGCTAATTTAGACCCCATCATTTTGAATGTACAGCTGGGATTCTGTTTCCCAATGTGCATTTGTCAACATTGAATTTCATCTGCCATTTTGTTGCCCAGTCACCCAGTTTTGTGAGACCTCTTTGTAATTCTTCGCAGTCTGATTTGGACTTAACTATCTTGAGTAGTTTTGTGTCATCTGCAAATTTTGCCACCTGACTGTTTACCCTTTTTTCCGTATCATTTCTGAATATGTTGGACAGCTCTGGTTCCTGTACAAACCCATCGGGGACACCACTATATACCTTTCTCCTGTTTGAAAGCTGACCATTTATTCCTATCCTTTGTTTTCTGTCTTTTAACCACTTACGAATCCATGAGAGGACCTTCCCTCTTATCCCGACTGCTTACTTTGTTTAAGAGCGTTTGGGGAGGAACATTGTCAAAAAGACTTTCTGAAAGTCTAAATACACTATATTCACTGGATCAGATCACCCTTGTCCACGTTTGTTGACCGTCCCTCAAGAATTCTAATAGATTGGTGAGGCATGATTTCCCTTTACAAAAGCCATATTGACTCTTCCCCAACAAATCATGTATTTGATAATTCTGTTCTTTACTATAGTTTCAATCAATTTGCCTGGTACTTAAGTTAGGTTTATCTGTCTGTAATTGCCAGGATCGTCTTTGGAGTCTTTTTAAAAAATAGGCGTCACATTAGCTATCCTCCAGTCATCTGATACAGAAGTTGATTTAAGTGATAGGTTACATAATGCAGTAACTAGTTCTGCAATTTCATATTTTAATTCCTTCAGAACTCTTGGGTAAATACTATCTGGTCTTGGTGACTTATTACTGTTTAATTTATCAGTTTGTCCCAAAACATCCTCTAATGACTCCTCAATCTGGGAGAGTTCCTCAGAAAAAAAGAAAGGCTCAAGTGTGGAAATCTTCCACATATCCTTCCTCTGTAGTGACATTGATGCAAATAATTCATTTAGTTTCATCGCAATGGCCTGATCTTCCTTGAGTGCTCCTTTAGCACCTTGAGCATCCAGTGGCCACATTGATTGTTTCGCAGGCTTCCTGCTTCTGATATACTTAATTTGTTTTCTATAAGCTTTGGGTCTTTGGCTAGTTGCTCTTCAAATTCTTTTTTGGCCTGCCTAATTATACCTTTACACTTGACTTGCCAGAGTTTATGGTCCTTTCTATTTTGCTCAGTAAGACTTAACTTGATGTCTTATTGCCTTTAACTACTTCTTTTACTTTGTTGTTTAACCATGGCGGCACTCTTTTGATCCTCTTACTATGTTTTTTAATTTGGGGTATACATTTAATTTGAGTCTATATTATGGTGTAATTTTAAAAGTTACTATGCAACTTGCAGGCATTTCACTTTTGGGCCTGTACTTTTTAATTTCCATTTAACCAGATTCCTCATTTTTGTGTAGTTTCCCTTTCTGAAGTTAAATGCTACTGTGGTGGGCTTCTTTGGCATTTTCCCACCCACAGGGATGTTAAATGTAATTGTATTATGGTCGTTATCACCAAGTGGTTCAGCTACATTCACCTCATGGACCAATCCCTATGCTCCATTTAGGATTAAATCAAGAATTGCCTCTCCTCTTGTGGGCTGCAGGACTAGCTGCTCCAAGCAGCAGTCATTAATGGTGTCTAGAAATTTTATCTCCGTATCCCATCCTGCTAATATAGGGGTAGTTGAAATCCCCCATTATTAACAAGTTTTCTATTTTTATACCCTCTCTAATCTCCCTGAGCATTTCACTGTCACCATCACCATCCTGGTCAGGTGGTCAGTAGTATACCCCTACGGTTATATTCTTATTATTCAAGCATGGCATTTCTATCCATAGGGATTCTATGGTACAGTTTGGTTCATTTAAGATTTGTACTATATTTGACTCTATTCTTCCTTTCATATATAGTACCACGCCCCTACCTAGCACAATCTATGCTGTCATTCCTAAATATTTTGTACCCTTGTATTAACCATGTCCCATTGATCATCCTCATTCCACTAAGTTTCTGAGATCCTTTTATATCAATATTTTCATTTAATTCCAGGCACTCAAGTTCACCCATCTTAGTTTTTAGACTTCTAGCATTTGCAGATAAACACTTATAAAATGTGTTACTTTTTAGGTTTCATTATGTGATGTAATTGAATGGGACTTTTTCATTAAGAAGAAAAGCAGTTCTCTTTAAACTTTTATAAACTTTTGACTAGAATAAAAATACTTTTCTTGTAAAATGTGTAATAAGCAAGGGCACTTGAAAAATCCACACCCCTTGACTTGTATCAAGTCAAACAGGGCATGTGTAGAATATGAAGCACTGGTATTACATGGGGCAAGCCACTATGGTCTTATAACTGATGAGCTGTTGAATTCCACTGAAACATGGAGCTTCAAGTCCTTTTCAAAGGTAGCCCCAAGTAGGATGCCGTAGTGATTTAGCCTTAGGGTTACAAAAGCATGGATCTCTGGGTAACATTCTCACTGTACCTCCATGATCTCATCCAGTGCAGATTTCTTCTTTTTCTCTTTTGATTGACCTGAGCTGTGCGCAGGTTCTTTCCGTTTAACTGATCCTGCTCCTCCCACCATCTTCAGCGCACTTGGTCCAAGGACATTGCTGGAAGAGGGTTCAGATTAATAATACAATATGTTTTCATTCTCAGTCCTAAACTGACACCTTTACAAAGATGCCCCTGGTGAACAGGCTGTGCAGAGGTGCTGCTGATCTTTTACACCTCAATCCTGCCACATAATCCTACATGGATCCTGCACCAAATTTCAATGAGCATCTGTATGGACACAGGAGCAGATCAGTTTGCAGAATCGATGCATGGGATTATAAACTCTTTGGGACAGGAATTGAACCTTCTTTTGTGTTTGGATTGCAGGCACTCCACGAAGCAAATGACAATCTGATGGTCAAACAAACTTACTGGTCCAAGACTTAGATGGATGCTTCAACTATTTTAGTACAAAAATGTTACTTCCAGCACACATTACAGGGAGATTTATCTGTAGATATACAAAAGGTGAACAAAAGCCTGTACATGAACAAAACCTCTCAGATTGAATAGGGCCATATGTTCTTGCTTCTCTGTAGGAAGCTGCTGCTTTTATAGTCAGTGAGCAGAGTGATCAAGATCCTATAACTGGATATGGATTCGCTGGCATTTATTCTGAACCTGGAATTTTTCAATTTATTTCACTGTTTTTAGAAAAGATGATTTCTGATTTTGCAAGAAGTCAGTCCTTTTGTCTGCTTTGGTAACAATGATTACTGTCTCATATTCAAACAATGCTTCATAGATGTAAAGTGCTATATAAGTGCTAAGGATAATTAAAAATAAAATAGTGTAGGTTATCTTGATCTAGATAGTCTCTCTATGAGAGTGTTTTACTTCTGCATTAATGTTACAGAAGTCTTGTGCTTGGGGGCACCTCTGACTCTGCATAAGAAATTTAGGTCACTTGGCCGTTCCACAGAGGTCTAGCCAGACTAATTCCAGTGAATAGATGGCGAATGCTCAGAACAGTACTTCTTACTTTTATGAGTTCTGTTCAGGGAAGTTTATATTTTAAATTCTGTAATCACCATGCACACTACCGAGAGTGGAATGCTTAGATGTAATTTATAATTATGCTCAAAGCTTAAAATCCCTGTCTGTTATTATACCGAACCAGTTTATTGTCTCATTTTCTGCCTAGCACATCTCCCATCAGATATCTTATCTAAAAGCTTCCTCTGTGATGAGAGGAAAGCTTTCATTTTACCTGTAATATGTTTAATTACAATATCGTCCTATGAGAAAGGATTGTTTATTGCTAGCCAAGTGCTTTCACAGACTGCTGTAACTTCTTATCATTGCTTGCATTACTGATCCCTTTGTCTTGCACAGTTTACGGTTACACAATTATGATGAAACTCAATGAAGTTTACAAAGATTTATTTGGATTTACCCACCCGAATGCTGATCAGGAAAATATACTGCAGGATTTGGTCGCAGTAGTCAAACATGGGTTTACAAAATTAAGTTAGCCAACGAGCAGTGGATAAGAAAGGCAGCTGGGATAGCGGATGCTCATTTAAATATTTGTAATTGTATATTTTATCCCTTTGTCCAACTTTTCTTATGTTGCTTGTCTTCTTAGGAACCAATCCAGCAACTGGCTCCCAGTGAATGGATGCATGGACCCCCACTGATTTCTGTGGGGCTCCACACAGGAGTCCACCCAGCAGGCCCATAGATTCAGAGTTTAAAGCCAGAAAGGATCATTAGATAATCTAGTCTAACCTCCTGTATAACACAGCAGGACCACGCAATAGACCACATGTGTTTTAGAGGCAAGAAATGTCCTTCTGTACATGTGGACAACACTTAGCACATTGTGGGTGCTGCCATTATACAAATAATAAGATAGGACACAAATAGAATGGGATGCCTTGGTATCTTTTCCTCACCTTGTTTTAGAAGATGCAGCTACTGAAGTACTTGCTCCTTTGTTTAAATTAAACGCAACTAAAAAAAATAAAGAGATGTTACTCTATTTCTATCCTTTAAATATAATTGCATTTAAGGGTGTTAAAGTGAAGAACTGCAAATTAGATGTATCACAAATGTGGAAAGATTTACTATTCAAATGTTTTGTCTCATCCTTTAAAATACACTGCTTTATGCAGTATAAGAAATTTTGCTTTTCTATAGTGCTTTTCATCCATGATCTCAAAGCACTTTATCTACACTAAGCCGCAGTGCTCAGTCCCCTGCTTTAACACTAGACCATAAATATCCTCAATAAATTCTAAACATACATAATAAAATTCCAGTTACCTTTCTCTTCATCGTTTTCTCTATTTAGTTCTGTATAGACAGGGCTTTCCTGCTAAAGAAAAATAAAATAAATGTCAAGGGTTGTATAAACAACTGACATGTGATATCACTGCTGGGGATCTTTAATTAGCTCAATGTTTACAACTATTGTAAGTTTACCAAACAGGCCTGCTATACCACTCTGGCCTGATCAGTTACGAGGATTAGGGCTATAAGACATCTTGTTATAGACCCCTTTGCAGAATTCTTCAATTAACATTCTTTATATAGATATCAAACAGATGGGCTATTAATAAAAGGCAACTTTTCTTTCCTATTGGAGCCATATTTCTTCCTGAGCCAACACAGCTATACAGATTTAGTGACAGAGTGACAGCCATTCCAAATGATGCAGAAATAATGAGACTCTTCCCTATTTTCAGGCACTGCAGGTTCATAGATTAATAGCAATGTAGGGACGGAAGGGACCTCCAGAAGTCATCTAATCCATCCCCCTGCGCTGAGGCAGAAACATGGAAACCTAGATCATCCCTGACCATGTTCTTTAAAACCTCCAGCGATGGACATTCCACAACCTCCTTTGATTACCTACTTCAGTAGATAACTATTCTTATTAGAAAGATGTTTCTAATATCTAACCTAAATCTACCCAAAACTGGACACAATATTCCAGCCAAGGCCTCACCAGTGCCAAATCAAGTGGAAGATTACTTTCAGTGTCTTACATATAACACTCCTGGTAATACACCCCAGAATTATATTTACCTTTTTCACAAGTGCATCATGTTGTTGGCTCCTATTCAATTTGTGATCCATTATCACCACCAGATCTCTTTTTGCAATACTACCATTTAGCCAGTTTATTCCCCATTTTGTAGTTGTACACTTGATTTTTCCTGCCTATGTGCAGTTCTTTGCACTTGTCTTCATTGCATTTCATCTTGCTGATTTCAGACCAATTCTCTGATTTTTCATGGTCATTTTGAATTCTAATCCTGTCCTACAAAGTGCTTGCAACCCCTCTCATCTTGGTGTCAACTGTACATTTTATAAGAACACTCTACACTCCATTCTCCAAGTCATTAGTGAAAATATTGACTAGTACCAGACTCAAGACTGACCCCTATGGGAGCCCACTAGATACGATTCCCCAGTTTCACAGCAAACTATGCTTTACTATGCTTAACTATGCTTTGAATAGAGTCTTTCAATCAACTGTGCACCCACCTTATAGTAATTTCATCTGGACCATATTTCCCTAGTTTTCTTATGAGAATGTCACATGGGACTGCATCAAAAGCCTCACTAAAAATCACGATATATCATGTCTACTGCTACCTCCTTAACCCCTCCACAGTAGGCTAGTATATTTGAATATTAAACTAGGAAAAATACTTATTTTAATGCTGTTTAAACCATGGATACCTGGAATTAAAACAGCAAGTTTCAATCTCATGCATCAATAGGTTAATGAGTCCTGGAACCACACCAAAGCAAAAGCACTCTAGAATGCAGCACCAGTACTAAATAAAATTACTTTTCACCCCTGGAACTTGGTTTCCCAACCTTCTGATGATCTAAAACATTTGTTATTTTTGGGATTAGAAAGTCATGTAAATATCAGACCCTAAAAGTCATGTCACTTTGATTACTATCTTGCTTTTCCCTCCCATTTAAATTCAAAGAAGATTTTAGTAGCTAATATCTTGAGAATGAGACATTTTTACATAGTTTTCCTTCAGTTAGCAACTTCCCTCCAGTACTCATGGGCTAATGTTTCCCACCAGTGGAATTCAGAGGTTGTTGCTGGAGGCTCCTTCAACTTAGGCTGCCAGAAGTGTTCTTCCACAGCTGTAGGAAAAACTGCAGCAATCAATTATGAGCATTAAAACAACTTGATATAATGTATTTGATTGATCTTAATACAATATATGTCTAAGTGTTCCTTTAGAGAAAATATTCAATTTATAATCTTGTTATTTACAAGACTATCAGGGTGGGTTGAATTCAGGAAGAAGGTGATAACAGAAAAAAAAAAAAGGAGCAGGTCAGAAATTTCTCATTCTGTTGAACAGCTTCTCTTCTCATTCATTATTCATGGGAAGTAGTGAGCACTGAATTCCAGAAGTAGGTAGGGAAAAAGGATACACAGAGTTTAATTATTACAGTAGAAAAAGAGGCAGGAATGGAAAAATCCCTCCAAAAGAAATCAAGCAATTTATAAACTAAGGAGTTACATGGGAACCAACCCAGTGACACCTTCCAATCAAAGGAAGGAATGGAAACTTACTGTGCCAGTCTTCCTCAGATGAGACTTAGACATTCCCCCCCCCCTCCCCCAATGCCTTTAGGGACTTCTATGAATAGTTTCCCTTAAGCCCAGCAGGCTAACTGGTGCAGGATTTTTACATCTTGTCTACAGCAACCTTGAAACCCTAAGGCCTTGGCATTTTGGATAGAAAGAGATGAACAGAGTACAATTGCATATGTTTGAGATGTCTCTTTAGAGCTCTAGTAATGACCATTTATGCCACAACCTTCCAAGGTTAGAACTAAATGAAGGGAAAAAAGATTTTCCAGGAATTGTGGAAAGAGGAACTTACCTTGAATAGAAAGGTTTCTGGAGCTATAAGAATAACCTTTTCCGCATTACAAAGGCAGAGTGTTCCTCATATGGACATGGGAACTAATTCCAAAACTTGCCTTTCAAAGGTAATGGAGACTAGAAAGGCCAGTCATACACTTATTTAATTTGCCAGTGTGATTGAACAAAGCACCTGATACTTAAAATGGAGGATCCAATGTGGCAGGCTACAAAATGCTGTTATGCCTGGTACACACATTTCTACAGTGCTTCGTTGTAGGACTCCAACCGAAACTTCTGAAGAAACTCTAGTGTAGCTGAGATTGTCAGAATTTTGGGATTATTATAATATTTGTATCAGAGCAGCATCTAGAGGTCAGGGGCCCACTATACTGGGCACTGCACAAACAAAGTGGCATTCCCTGCTCCCAAGAGCTCTGTTTCCTTTGGCACCAGAAATGTAAATTTGACCAATGAATAAAATATCCTGGTTGAGTTCTGTCTGGATACCACACTATATCAGAAAACAACAGTAAATCCATGCTGAACTAGACTTCTCTTCTGATGCCCAGGCCGTTAACTGTAGGTGTTCCCAGTCTATATGAATGAGTCCCTGCTCCAAGAGGTTTAGTAGGTATGACGTGGGGTCCTTTGCTATCTAGCAATTCCAAAGTGTCGTCTGGGCTGGTGGAGGCCTAGGGAAAGGATTTCACCTTTTCCTCTTTTCTCTGAGCTATCTTGAAAAGCAGCAGATTCTTCTCTACCCAAGACATTATTTTCATTGCTATGTAGAAGCTTTGACCTCTGGTTAATTCCCTGGTTTCAGAAGTTCTCATGCCTTAATCATAAACCAGCCACTGTCAGGAAGTAGCAGACTTCCTCTGCAAGTACCATAATTGCCCACTACACGGTTTCCTGCACCTCCTACCGATGCACCTCTTGATATTGAAGAATGGGTAACTATAAGCCAGGGCTTGACAAACCCTGGGCTCCAGGTTGCCATGGCGCCTAGGAATTTAATACTGGCGTCTAGTATTTCTCCCAGTGAACGACTGGGTCCTGGGGGGAGCAGCTGCCATGCTCCAGCCAGGGCGCCACAGTGTCCATGTGGCAGGGCCAGGAGGGGGAGGAGCGCTGCAGCTTCTGCACTCCAGCCAGGGCGCCCCGCCACTGGGCCCACATTGTAGGAGACGGGCAGGGGGAAGGGGCGGGGCCGGGAGGGGAGAACAGTGGCCACCGCACTCCAGCCAGGGCGCCACTGCGTCCATGTGACGGGGCCAGGAGGGAAGAGCGGCTGCTGCACTCCGGCCAGGGTGCCAAGCCACTGGGCCCACATTGTCTGGCTCCTTAATTTCTGGGCTGGCTCCTAGCTACAAAGCAAATTTGTTGAGCCCTGCTATAAGCCTTTTCCAATAATCCTGTAATCCCATAATGGTACAGCTTCACAGGGAGTGGACTCCTCATGTGCATCTGTTCTGGTCACAGACTACCTGAAGTACCCCTAAGGCTTTAATGTGGAACCAGCCTGTGGCAAGAGACTCTTTCCTGCCTTTCGGAGTCAGATCCCCTTCCCTGGCAGAACAAGGGTTTAGGATCACAAGGCACAATTCCCATTCCACTGCTTCCTAAAACCTGAGCCCTCTTGTCCAGCAGAGAAAGCCAGATAGGCTCAGCATATTGGAAATTGAGCCAAAGGCAGGACTTGACAGGAGGCACATGCTTTACTGCACGCCCAAACTTGCTGGGGAGGGGGAAGGAACAGTAAACATGATACATAGCACTGCGAGAAAGACTCTGGAGGAGAAGAGCCCAACAAACACTCCCTCACTGAGAGAAGGCAAAGGAGGAGGGGTTTAACCCGATTTTTACCCCACTTGTGCATTAACAATATTAATTGCTGCTTTGCAAAGGATGCACTTGCTTTTGCCTTTTTGGAGTCTCTTGGATTTGCAGGACTAAGCGAGTAACATATGAATTCCTCAATTCAGAGTGGGAGGAAGGGGACCTATGTAGGAGTCCTGATTCTTTCCACAGGGAGCTGAGGACCCACTTCAGTATCTGGGAGGGTGGGGGTGGAATGCTGGATCCTTCCAGGGTTGTTCTCCCCCTCCAGGTGGGATTTATACCCTAAGCTGTCCACATAGTAAGGAAGAGAAGGAAGGTCTTTCCTCAGAAGCTCCTGATCATGATTTTATGTGCTGGAGTCATGGCTCATCAGGGCAGGGAAGGGACTTGACATACCGATCTAACGCTGAGTGCAGGCCCTAGCAGTTCATGGGTTGGCTGGATGGCAACAGGCAGAGCATAATTCTCCTCCTGCACACCCCCTTGTAAGTGCTACCTCATGTAGGAAACACCACTTAGATTTACACCAGGTGTTTGCAGGACAGCTCTGCCATGCCTGAGTGGGGGGTCGAGGAGTCTGGGAGGAAGGTGGCTGCAGTGGCAGATCCAAGTAGTTAAAACCACCACACTAGTATTTATCCAATCCAGGGGAGAAGAAGGAAGATTATAAATCACAATTGCACATCAAAAAGTAAAAGTTTTTTAAAAAAATGCTCAGGAGAAACTGAACCACCACGTTCCACCACCAGACAGAGGCAGAAAATCTGGTAACTGATGGGTGGAGCTTAGCCCTGGAGTTACCAGCAATAGCATGGGATCGCCTCCAAATTGCACAGGCAGGTGGCATTAGCCCACGAGTGATGAATTTGGAGAGTAGCTGTGCAATAGAAACACTAGTTATTTATCTAGCGAAAGACTGATCTAGTGCCAGAGGCATGCATAGCACTTTCCAGGTACAAAGTAATATAAGGTTTCTGTCCTGAAAAGTTATAAACAACACAGTGGCTCGAGGGCCACAAATATCATTTTTACAACCCTGAAAGGCCACCAGTCTATCAACTCAAAAAATATACCATTAAGGACAACAAATCACTACCTAAACATCTTGATGCTACTGTGCTCATTTTTACATTCACTATTTTACACCTACAAATTATTCACAGTATGTCACACACTCACAGTCAAAGCACTAGTGTAGACGAGTGACTGTCACTACACACTGAAGCACATTGCCAGGCAGCTAAGTTCACAAACCGGAAGGCCCTGATTTTTAGAGTCCTGCTCCTCCTCAAGCATGACGAAAGGAGCTCAGTGAGGAGGCTGCCTCCTTGCTGATCCCCCATCCCCCTGGCTGCAGCAGGGAAACCGCATGCCCTGTGCACTCCATTTGGGTCCCTAGGCAGTGGCTCCCTTCTGCAGCCAGGGGCACGGGAGATCAGTGCTCCCCTCCCTCTGGCTCCAGCAGAGACCTCAGCACCTAGGGATCCAGGCAGAGTGCTTTGCTCTCTGCTGGAGCCAAGGGAGAAGAATGCTGACTCTGCCCGGGTCCTTAGGCAGCGGCTCCCTTCTGCAGCCAGCAGGACGGGAGCAGCAGTCCACTCAGAAAGACCTCACGGGCCACTTTTTGCCCCTGGGCCACAGGTTGGGAACCACTGATCGAACATATACATTTAACAGAATATCAACATAAGCAGATTAGTGTTATGACTAAACAAAGGAAAAAGAGGAGCATGGTATAAATCAACTTTCCCTAACTGATCAGGCCAGGTTGGCATAGCATGCACATTTGGTAAAATTTCATTAAGTTTTACCATTTAGATCATCTGAAAGCCACTTGGAATCACAGTTTTCCAACTGTCTGAGGTTGTTCCAGGAAATTTAATGAAGAAAACTGAATTTAGCAGGCAAACAATTTAGTGAATGTTACAATTAAATATAAGTTAGAAATAGCTGGCAGGATTGCCATATCAGAAAAGACCAGTGCTCCAGCTGGTCTGGTATAATGCCTCTGGTAGTAGCCCTAATCCTCATGGTTCAGAGGTGACAAAAAAATATGAAAGCAAAGCAATCCACGATGCATGTTACCAATCCAGCAACAGTTACCTGAGGAAAATTCCGCCCTAACCTCAGCCAGAGACCAACTTGTAACCTGGAGCGTGAAGACTAATCATTTGCACCCTTGCTAAGTAACTGCAAATGGGATTCCATTGGAAAATTCTGACAGAGTAGTCCCTTAGTATTAAATGAAATATTTACTTAATAAGAACACCTTTGAGCCTGAAGATTGGTAAATATAATATCTTCTCACCTGTTCTTTCCCCTCCAAGCCTCTCCTAACTTGCTCTTCAATGAATTTAGCAGTTTTTTCTTCATCATCAAGGTCCTGTTTCTTCTTCTTCTCTTGTTCTTGCTGTCTACGGATAGTTTCCGGGTCCCGATCAATATACTGGATATACCAGCCTTTAGGAGTCTCATCCACCTTGCAGAAGCCTTAAAAAACACCCATCCACCATGTTTCAACGGTTACTCTCAAAACAAAACTAAAGAAAGATAATACTTACATTTAAGAAATTATGTTTATGGAATAAGTAAATGCCAAGACATTTATCATAGATTGCTATTAGTGTGTCAATGTATCAATTAACTGTAGCACAGAATTTCTTCATGCACTGTTCTTGAATAGCTGCTTTTAAACTATCTTAAAGCATAAGCTTTTCCATCAGCTAATCAGATTTATTTTGAAATAGGTCAGTGTAGCTAACAGTGGAATAAGTATATTAGCTTCCTTTGTTTAATGAAGAAAGCACTTCTATTCCCTTATTTTAACAAGGGCAAAAGTAAATACATACATATATAACTACACATACAGAATGGTGTGCTACAACATAAATTTTACTAGAATGAGTTCTAATTACTCTCACTTGTAATTTTATTAGAGTAAGTTTGCCATTGGCCACATCATTCATGAGTGACTCATGCACGTCATTACAATGAGTGCCACTAAAACCTTCATAGCAGACCATCTATTCTCTATGATATGCATTTATCTATTATTGCAGATATAAAGCCTTAAACTTTTCACTAGTTCAGGAATCCATATTGACTACCCAGGGCCTCAAGCCATCTTCATTTGTGGAGCAATTCTATATTTGGAGGCAATATTTCTCTAATGGTTTTTGTTGTTTTAAGTGGCAGTTGTTGAAAATTGATCAGAGTTTAGCAGTAGTTCCAGTGGACATAGATCAGTGGATAGAATGCAGATGAAGCAGGAAAAGGCTCTCAAGTTAGCATAAGGTGTGAAATTTATCATATGCATATCAGCATTTATGTGACACTGATGTGAGTACAGCAAATGTATATGCATACTATTTTTATGGATTTTCACTAATTTATGGATTTGGACTAATCAGCAAATTTTATTGATTAGCTATTGGCAATAGAGTCACTCAATAACCATTTCTTAAAAGAAATAAAAATACCTTCTCTCCCTAACCATTTAGTAAAGTCAGTTAGGGTTTCCCACTGCGTGGCGTTCATGTGGATGTGTTCTCGATGACTGATGTATTCATTGTATACAATATTATTGTGGACTCTTTTCGTTCCTAAAACAAAAATATATTACTGTTAAATACAGTTCCATCACTGGGGAGATGATGATGTGCATGTTACTGAATTATAAAGGGTCATCAAAAAAATACTCAAAATATTTACCAAATCGTCTCCTGAGCAGTTCTAAGAAATCATTTCGGAATTCCCTGATGGCATAAAAAAGGAACTATTTAAATAATGTTTTTATAGTCACGTAGCATTTCCATTTATAAATGACAGTGGAAAAATATTTACAAAATAAACAGTGTTCAGTTCAAAGAAATATCACCAGATTCAGGTAGTCCATTCCCTTTTTCAATGGAACATTTTAAAATACTGTATCATATGCAGAACACTATATACACCTACACGAATCTACATGCACAGTGTATGTGCCTATATTTATACAATTGTGCAAGCACATCAACGTACCCTCACACACACACTTTGGCTATGTCTACTCTGTACACCACTAGTGGTGGTGTGCAAGGTATATGGAGCTACACACTGCAGTGAAAAGAAAGTGCATCCACACTCTGGTGGGTAGCTACATGTGTCAGTGGAAGGCTCCGGCAGAGCAAAAAGGCACCAGCACTGTGGACCTGCCAGATCCTTTCCCAGCTGCCTCCCCCTGCCAGTGACTTTCCCCACTGCTGCAGCCTTTCCCCATGGGACGGAAAGACTCCAGCAGTAGGACACTGCACTACTAAAAATAGCAGTGTAAATGGGAGATGTGCTACTTGGGGGTGTAGAGAGCCATGTAGGGTACATACCCAGAGAGTTCAGGCATGTCTTTACTCACCTAATCAGTGCCTCATTGTCTACTATGCTATTTATATCTGTGCTGGGGGAAGAAGGGGGAGAGGTGGGATGTGCAATGTGTGTATTCTACACGCCTCCAAAAAGCGTGTGCAGTGTAGACATACCCTTTATTGTCCTTGACCTGTCAGCTGCCTTTGACACCATCAACTATGCTCTTCTTTTTGAAATCTTGTCCTTCCTTGGTTTCCGTGACTGTCCTTGCATGGTTCTCCTCCAACCTTACTTATTGCTCCTTCAGAGGATCCTTCTCATCCTTCCTCCAACTTTCTGTGTGGGTTCCACAGTGCTGTGTCGCTGGTCCCCTTCTCTATCTTATGTCGGGGCAATCACATCAGCAAACACAAATTCAGCTACCATCTTTATGCTGACAACTCACAGATCTACTTCTCTGCTTCAGATCTGCCTCCTTCTATCTCAACTAAAATCTCAGCTTCTCTCTCTGACAATTCCTTTGTCTGTCTAGCTGTCAGCTCAATCACAACATGGCTAAAACAGAGTCATTTCTTGATCACTG
Organism: Emydura macquarii macquarii; assembly: GCF_026122565.2. NCBI lineage: Eukaryota > Metazoa > Chordata > Testudines > Chelidae > Emydura > Emydura macquarii. Next base: position 3,283,378 of record NW_027133607.1, on the reverse strand, counting down.
TGGACAACACCACCATCTTGCCAGTGACTCAGGCCTGGGACCTGAGTGTCATCCTGGATTTGGCACTCACTGTGGGTACTCACATCCAGCCTATGTGCTTATCTGGCTGATTCTTTCGACATACCATCTCTAAGATATGGCTTTTCCTATCCATCCACACAACCAAAATTCATTCAAACTGTCATCATCTCACATCTCATTACTGCTCCATCCTTTTCACCAGTCTTGACAAAGGCACTGTTCCCCCCATTTATATACATTTAGAGTATTGTTGCTAAGATCGTTTTCCTAACCCGTCACTTTGTTCATGACACCCCTCTGTTTGCAACCACCACTAGCTCCCCCTTCTCTATTGCATCAAACATAAGCGACTTGTTTTCACTTTCAAGGCCCTTCAAAGTCAATCCCCATCTTACCTATCGTTTCTCATTCCCTGTCGAGCTGTTGACACTCACCTCCAATCATCCTATGATGCCAGCCTCCATCACACACGTAAGTTTTCAAATAAGTACCTTTGTGCTTTCTCCCATGCTGCTCCTGACATTTGGGAGGCACTCCCCACAAACATCTGCAAAGCTGCCTTATTATCCATCTCCAAATCACTCCTCAAAACTGTCTTTTGCTATGATGTCTAAAAAAACTTGATGACGATTACAAAGCTGGTGTTCTGAGACCACTGCCTATCATGCTAACAAATACTGTCCCCTTGTTTCCTTGCACTTCCCTGTCTGTCTTCACCTGTTGTCTCTTATCTTAGATTATAAGCTCTTCAGGACAGGGACTGTCTTTTTGTTTTGTGTTTCCACAGAACCTAGCACAATGGGGTTCTGATGTATGACTAGGGCTCCCAGGCACTACGATAATACAAATAAACAATAATAGTAACTTCTACCAGTTGACATTTTCTTACTGCACAACTTCAGAGGGATACTAATAATAACAAAGTTCTGCATTCTGACTGGCTAATAAATTAAAATAAGATATTCAGAAACTGGATACATTTTTCAAAAATGATTAAGCCCCATTGAGTTGCAATGAGATTTAGTTCTCTAGTCATTTAGGTGCTTTTGAAACTTTTACCCCTTAATTTTTCATACAGCTGTTTTAAAATATCTATCAAGTAACACTACAGTAAAATTTTAAAATTCATCAAAATTCAGCTTCTTCAATGGGGACTCAAAGAGGGCACATGGACGCAACCACTCAGATTCAACTGCAGGATTAAGGCCTATGTGGGGAAGTTTGAGAAACTAACTCTGAAAAATAATCCATGAATTGCTGAGGATCTTCAGAAGCAAGTAGCAGCTGTCTCTGGTGGGATTCGGACATACAATGACATTTGAAGCCATTCTGTAAAATAAAAGATAAACATTATCTTGACTTACAGTAGTCACGAAACTGAAATTTTAAACATCAACAAAACCTAAATGAGAGTTGAACTGGTAATACCATCACTGCATAGTGCTGTTAATGTGGGAGAACAGAGATTAGGCAGTAGTTGCATGACTCCTGCTTTTGGATTGCTGAAATGTTTGTTATAAACCCTATTACTGTTACAAGGAAAAGAGATTCCCTTCACTTCACCAAAACAGCTCCACACCCCAGCCACTCCCTTTGTACCCTTCACTCACACGTCTTTTCCCTTTTTCCAAATGATCCTTTATGCCCAGAATGCCCTCTCCACCCCAGCATAGCAAGCATCTATGCTCTTCTTTCAAATCCCTCAAAACACACTTCTTCTGTGAAGACCACTTAGCTTTAGCTCTCCTCTTGCATAAGAAATTTTATTTTTAATAATGCTGCACTGCTATATAATTATTTTATTTCTCAGACAGATGGTGCTCAATATCCCAATGTGTTTTTAATAGTCTGGCCCTGAGCGGTATTGAGTGCCTGCATTTCCCCTTGATTTCAATGTAAGTTATGGGCATTCAGCACTTTAGAATCAAGTCTTTAGGTCCCAATCCTACAGACACAATAGCAAAGTAGTTATCTTACTCACCTGATTAATCCTTCTGAGTACATGCATAAGGGTTTGTCATATTGGGACCCAAGGGCTTGATTGTAAGTACCGAGTGTCCATAGCAGCCTGAAAGGACATATGGGCAGAGGATATCATCCTCTGTTCTGTACAGTGCTAAACATATGGTCTATGTTCAATAAATAAAGTGATATGGGACTTGTATTTTCTGGGGCAGAAGAACATGTATCAAGCAGAATATCAGTGTCATGAGTGAAGACAGAACTCATTACAAGTTCTTCATTTTTGCTAGAGATCAGTGCTACACCTGTGAGAGTGGAAAGGCTAATGCTCCAATTTGTCCAAGTATTTGTGATAGTGATGCCCTTCCACCAACGGGGACAGAAAATCTAGTCTATTAGTATATTGTTCATTGTGACAGTCAAAATTATTACTGGAAGAAGTTAATAAAAGCATCTCATCAGAGGACAGAGGTACTTGCAAAAGCTGTAGCGGAACTCAACCTTTCACTCTGTTTATTAATACGCTTACAGTTGTTTTTCAAACAAATGTCAAGCAAAAAAATTAAATCTTATCCAGTATATTTTATTAATGTGTTTTGGATGGATTATTATAATGCAGAGTATCGACTTCAAGCAGGTCATGTTTAATTCACTGAATTGTAACTGAATTTGTAGCCTCCGCTGATATGCATTAGCACTGATTTATGCAAAATTAAAAGATTAGTTATGTAAAAGGCTCCTCCTCTGCTGTTGACACATGTAAGACTTTATCACTAGGCTTCCAACAGGCTTGTGTTTCAACTAGGTTTATGCTGTTGCTGTGAGTGAGGCGCCACTTGCCCTGCTCGATGGCCCTGAGCTCCCCTTAGCGCTTCGCTGAGGACAGTGAAGAGCCGAGTCCTGCCCACCTGGGAGAGCCGAGATACAGGCCGCTCTCGCTTACCAGGTGGGGAAGAGACTCAGAGATAAGGTCCTTGTCCTACTCCAGGCTCCCACCCAAACGGACCTCGTAGCCCCCCTAATGCCGACACAGACCCTACCCCAGCTGGGAGCCGCCCTCCTAGTTAGGGCCCAGGCCTAGCCCCTGTTCTATCCTCCCGACCTCCCCCCGTCCCCAGGCCCCCGTCATGCCCTCGCCCAGTCCTGCTCCAGCTCAGCCCCGTCCTGTCCCCGCAGTCCCGGGCCGGGCCCAGACCAGCCTAGCGCCTGTCCTGTCCTGTCCTGTCCCCCCGCCCCGGCCCGCCTCACCTCACCTCGTCGCGGCACTGCTTCTGGCACATCTGGCAGTACCAGCGCAGCTTCTGCAGCCCCTTGGACTTGATGCGGTTGGCGATGGCCTTGGGGCTCAGGAAATCCGACTTCCCCATGGCGATGGTGGCAGCGGCGTCTTCCTCCCCTCTCAACCGCCGCACCTCAGCGCTCACCGGAAGCGGAAGGACACACACGGCCCCGGCACGTCAACGTCACGACGTCTTCCGCCGGCCGTCCACGAGAACGCCATTCGCCCCGCCTCTTGCGGGCGCGGCGCATGCGCTGTAGGGAAGTTCTGACCTTCAGCCGGGCGGCGGCAGCGGGGAGACGGTGGCGCCATGTTCTCCCGAGGAGCCGCGGTCCTGATCTACCAGCCGCAATGGTAACGTGCGGGAAGGGGGCGCGAGCCGGGTCTACGGGTGCCGAGAGGGGGCCGGGTCTGGGGGGAGGCGCGGCGGCGGCCTAGGAATCCTGGGGCCTGGGGACGAGGCGCAGAGGGCGAGCGGCGGGGGGAGGGGAGAGGCCCGGGTGCGGTGGGGTTATGGGTGTGGGAGCTGGGCTGGGAGCTCGGTGCCGGGGGACCCGAACACCCCAGGACCTGGCTCCTGCTGGGTCAGTGGACAGGGCCGGGGGGCTGCCCTGCGGTTGGCCCGGCCCCTGGCAGCTCCCCCGAGCACCCGGACATCCCGCGGAGCAGCTGGAATACGTGTCAAGGCCATGCACTGAGCCTCTGTCAGGCTCCAGACCCTGATCAATGGTCAGACCCCACGGAGGGGGACAGGAGCTATGTGCAGAGTTAGGGGGGTAGGGGCATCACAGGGCTGTGGAGTAAAGTTTGGGGAGGGGGGCTGCTCAGATCAGGAGGATTTTGCTGTAATGTGGTGGCTTGAATGAAAGAGACCTCCTGGGTAGGTGAAATACAGATTAAGGAAGGCAGGGAGATGGGATGCAAAATCAAATCCAATGTGTCTGATGTTTTTATTTTAAAGTTTTTTTTTTTTTAAGCTGTAATGTCAAATTATCTGAATTAAATTACAGGTCTATCAGGTGAAGCATGTGAGCAGGTGGACAGTTAGTGGTGGGAGGCCAGCTGAAATAAGTGAGTTTATAGGACAGGGGATTGATTATGAGTTTTAAGTTAGATGAGCAATGCAGGGCAACAAAGAAAAGCTAACCTGCCTGGATGGTGACAGAATAGCACCTCAATAACAGTTTCTTCAGGACAGTGAGTCCTGGACATGCTGTATGATAAATGTAATCAACATTACATAGCAATAATGTATAAAACAAATAGAGATGTGCTCTGCATGGGAGGAAAGAAAAAAGAGAAGACATGAATAATATGCAGAATAAGAATCGACATATAATGAAGAGTGTTTTCTGTAGTAGCTTCCTTAAGAAGCAGCAACTCATATTTTCATTGGCAAGTATAATTCTCTAATCTCTGGAAAATAGGAGACTTTGATGACTTGTTGGAGTAGCACTTAACACACATGAGGTGTCTTTAAATGTTTCTGTTAATTTTCAGGAACCAAGTCAGGAATATGGCCACTTTAAAGGACAGTAAGTACTTCTGATTTGTTTAAACTATGGTAGCAGGTGGGAGGAATGGGATGTGTTGCAGAGGAGCAATCTTAATGCAATATCAACTCAAACTATAAATGTCTTGGTTCACTAAATTGATTATGAAAGAACATGTCTGTCTATATTTTAAATTTTAAAATGTGGACTTGAAGTTTTTCAGGAGACCATCTCTGCCAGTTTGGCAAGTTGCTGATAAACTATCTAAAATAACAGTCGTAAAAGGGTCTTCACAGCCCTGTGTTTGCAGAAGTTATTTAAACAGAAAAGGTCTATTAATGGTATCCAGCTGGTGGTGTGGGTAGACCTGAATAAGTCTATGTAACTGAAATTAAAAAAAAGGCAACTGCATGAGTAGTTTTAAACTACAGTAGAACCTCAGAGTTATGAACACCTCAGGAATGGAGGTTGTTTGTAAGTCTGAACAAAACATCATGGCTTTCTTTCAAAGTTTACCACTGAACATTGACTTAAGACAGATTTGAAACGTTACTATGCAGAAGAAAAATGCTGCTTATAACCATCTGAATTTAAATGAAAAGTTCAGAAACAGTTTCTTTACCTTGTCAAAAACAAATTAATTAAACTTCCCCTTTATTTTTAGTAGGTTACGTTTAGCATAGTACAGTACAGTACAGTATTTGCCCCTTTTTTTTTTTTTGGTCTCTGCTGCTGCCTGATTGTGTACTTAAGGTTCCAAATTAGGTGTGTGGTTGACCTGTCAGTTCATAACTCTGGTGTTCGTAACACTGAGGTTCTACTGTAAATATAAGAAACAAGTTATTTTTTATATATATATTTACAAAAGCCACGGACTTTGAGTGGAGGTTGCTGTGACTACCTTAACTTTACTCTATTTTCCAACCTAAATATTATAGTCAGACATTTACTTGCTAAACTTCTTTTTGAAAATGGCAAAAATAGTATCATAATATTGGATCTAAGTGGTACAATGATTAATCAGTTCATACTCCAACCCTCCAAATACATAGGGTTTAAATCTAGACTTGATTAACAAGGGTAAAATGACTTTGGTTTCAGCCACAACCAGATTCTGGAGAATCAGCAGTCCTAATTTGTAATCACAAAATCACTTGCTGGCTGATCTGTGTTTAGGAGAATAACCTGGCAGTTGTAGATTAAATTGTAAAGAGAAGCTGCTTACCCAGTTCTAGTCAATGCTGTGAGCTTTTTATTTTCATGAGCATGAATTTACCCATAGTTAGTCAGTCTTCCTTCAAAAAAGGCATAATTCAATATGTGTTAATACAAAAGGTAAATGTTTTTTAAGGAAACTGATTTGTTTTAAAGACACTGTTTAGTTAAAAGCATAACTTTAAAAATTCTTGCTGACATCTTTGGTTATTAAAACAAATTTAAATATCTAACTTTTCACTGTTTATTTTTGTAGATTTTGTCCAAAGTGAGAGAAATATGCAATAAAAACAAACCTGTCAGTTTTACTTGTGTCTAGTAGGTCAAATCACTCTTTTGGGTTTTCATGCATTAGTATAGAGCTCCAATATCTGTTGCAAATACTGCAGGGGAATTTAGTTAGTCTTTGTATTTTTAAAATCATTTTCCATTTCTTTCCGTTTGTTTTTCAATTCATAGTATCTTTTCTAAAAGTCCTAGCTTGTTTAAAAGCTTGCTTGCTTTGCCAAAATCTAAACTTGAGACCAAACTTGAACTGTGTGTGTTTTTAAAATACTGAGCTGCATTTACTTCAGGGAATAGGCATGGTGACTTGACAGGTGTATTAATGAAAAAGATAGAGAAATAAGGGGAAAAGTAAGGGCTACACGAATATGGAGCTTCAGCTTAAGCCCCAACTGCGTCAGTCTGTTTTTGGGCATATGAAAAATTTCTCATCTGTAGAAAGAGTCTGTAAATGTACTGCAGGGTTAGTGCCTTACACCTGTATTCAGGAACACAAGAATGGCCATACTGGGTCAGATCTATGGTCCATTTAGCTCAGTATCCTGTCTTCCAATGGTCACCAATGCCAGATGCTTCAAAGGGAATGAAAGAAAAGGGTGATCATCAGGTGATCCACACACTGTCATTGAGTCCCAGCTTCTGGCAGTCAGAGGCTTAGGGACACCCGGTGCATGAGATTGCATCCTTTACCATCTTGGCTAATAGCCATTATGGACCTATTCTCCATGAGCTTGTGTAATTCATTTTTGAATCCTGTTATAGTTTTGGCCTTCACAACTTCCTTTGACAATGAATTCCACAGGTTGACTCTGCATTTGTGTGAAGAAGTACTACTTTTTGTTTGTTTTAAATCTGCTGCCTATTAATTTCATTGAGTGACCCCTGGTTCTTGTGTTATGTGATGGGATATATAACACTGCCCTCTTCGTTTTCTCCGCACCATGGATGATTTTATAGACCTTAGAAGCCTCTTTTCCAAGCTTTGTAGTCCCAATCTTTTTAATCTCTTCTCATATAGAAACTGTTCCATACACTTAAACATTTTTGTCGCATTTCTCTGTACCTTTTCCATTTCTAGTGTATCTTTTTTTGAGATGGGGCGATTAGATCTGCACACACCATGGATTTATATAGTGTTATGATATTTTTTGTTTTATAACCTATCTCTTTCTTAATAGTTCCTTACATTCTGTTAGCTTTTTTGACTGCCACTGCACATTGAGTGGATGTTTTCAGAGAACTGTCCACAATGACTCCAAGATCTTTTGAGTGGTAACAGCTAATTTAGACCCCATCGTTTGGTATGTGTAGTTGGGATTACATTTTCCAGTATGCATTTCTTTGCATTTATGAACATTGAATTTCATCTGCTATTTGTTGCCTGGCCACCTATTTTTGAGAAGAGATCTTTTTAACTTTTCATATTCTTCTTAGGACTTAACTATCTTGAGTAATCTTAAATCATCTACAAACTCTGCCATCTCATTGTTTACCCCTTTTTTTTCATTCATTTTTCAGTAGAACAACACTGGACCTAGTACAGATCCCTGAGGGACACCACAATTTAGCTCCCTCCATTCTGAAAACTGACCATGTATTCCATTTATAGTAAAAAGTGGAGCTCACGTTCTGTTTAAATTACTCTTCTTATTATTTTGCTAGTTTAAATGTAATCTGTAATCTCAATTTTTTTTGTATATTGTCATCACTCTCTTATAGAAACTGATTAATTTGTGACTGCTAGAAACTGTAGCCCAATTTTAATCCTGTAATGCTTATAGTTACCAGGCGTTTAAAGTCGATCAAGAACATCCAGAAAATTACTAAGTCCATGAAGATGGTTGCTGCAGCGAAGTATGCCAGAGCCGAAAGGGAGCTGAAGCCTGCTAGAGTGTATGGAATAGGATCCCTGGGTAAGATAAATTAAGTGTCTGTGGTATCTGACATCAGAATTGTGAAGGGGGGTGAGCAGTGAATTTCAATTAGACTTGTTCTCCTAAATTCTCTATGTGCATATTAAACTTTCTGGGGGAGACTTTCAAAAGGAGAATTCCTATCTTAGAGACAATGTGAACTTTTATTTTTTTTAACTGACTAATTTAAAAAAAATCATTTTGTTAATAATTAAGGGAAAATCATATCCTAACTTTTAAAATCTTCTTAGAAAACATAGGAGGGGAGCAGAAATTCCCTTATGTTTATAATAGTCTTTTGGATTAGCTCAGAAACAACACCACCTAATAATTTGGGGTCCATCTCTTCTCTTCTTGTCCTCTTTCTCCCTTCGTGTATGTTTGGTACATCTTCAGTTTGAACTCTGCTGCTGTAACTGGTAAACACGCTATTGCAAAGCTTGGGGAAGAGCTTGCACACAAAAAAACAGACACAACTGTGAATGGGATCCCTTTAGAAATGGTTCTAGTCAGAGACATTTTGACATTAACTAAACAATATCAGCACCAATTCTAAGAGATTGTGAGGTATGAATGCACTTGAATGCAACTTTTCCTGCTCTTTTTTTCCCCCCAGCTCTCTATGAGAAAGCAGAAATTAAGGTCCCCGAAGACAAGAAGAAACACCTCATTATTGGTGTGTCCTCTGATCGTGGTCTCTGTGGTGCTATCCACACCTCTGTTGCTAAAGCCATGAAAACTGAAATTAGCACCCTCTCAGATGCAGGGAAAGATGTCATGATGGTTGGAGTGGGTGAAAAGTTAAGAGGCCTGCTTCAAAGGTAATCTTTGAATAGTAATGCTTTAAATTTTCTATAGTAGAAGCTTCGGTGATATCCTTCAATAAACAGCAAGTTTCTGTAAACTAAATTCATGCAGATTTGCTAAAATTGTTTTTGCTAATTTCAGTGTTCTATATTAATTGTTTCACTGTATTGAAATATGTTGGAATGAGAGTGTGATTGCTGACTTGACTCGCACTATTATAAAAGTGAGAGGTACATCTCATGATGTTCTTCCAGCAAGCAAAATTTTAAATAACTAAAATTCCTTTCACCTAGGTCCCAATCCAGGAAAGCACTCAAGCATGTGCTTAAAGTCAGTGGGTCTACTTATGTGCTTAAAGTTAAGCATTGGCTTATGTGTTTAGATCAAGGCCTACAGTTGGGTTCTACAGTAGCACATTGGCTGAGTTTTTACACCAGCTTGGTTTTATTTTAGGACACACGGTAAGCATTTTCTCGTGACATTCAAAGAAGTGGGAAGAAAACCCCCCAGCTTTGGAGATGCTTCAATAATTGCCTCAGAGCTCCTAAATTCTGGATATGAATTTGATGAAGGATCTGTCATCTACAATCGATTCAGGCAAGATAAACTGAAATGGGTCTTAAAATATGTTGAATTTGTTTTAAAAGTGCACAGAAAGGAGTGGGATAGAAGGTTTTATGTAGACTCATAGAGAATATGGAAGTGGTATTATGTTTGTCCAGTGAAATCATCTGAAAACTGATGGTGATCTGACATGCTTTTTGTTTATTTGTTTTTTGGTTTGTTAGTTTGAAATCTTGACCTTTTTAAACAATCACAATACATTTGTAAGGTTAGATGTGCTTTAACAATTACTGTAAAGCACATACCTGCCAAGAGCTATGATCAGGATTCTGTTCTTTATTCCTGTTATAGTTGAGGGTGTCACTCACACCAAAAGAAGTATAAGAAGTGCACTGGTAGGTGTTTGAAATATCAGCTGTTCACAATGATACCATGGAACTCTGATCTTGGATTTTGGAAGGCAGAAGTGTTTTCCATGAATTTTTAAATTAGAATTACAGTAGAGACTTTTTTTCAGTAGTAAATATCTTTACAAATATTTGTCTCATGTAGGTCTGTCATCTCCTACAAGACAGATGAAAAACCTTTCTATTCTCTTGATACTGTTGCTGGTGCTGGTAAGTTGTAAAATCAACTATGCAGTCCAATTCATTGACACAAACTCTTTTAAAAGACCATATATTTCATGGTCTGTCAGTTTGTTGTCATAACAAAACCAGGCACATGCTAAGCAAAACTGGGTTAAGCACTTAAATGTCTGACAATCCAAGGATGTCATTTGTGAGGGTTGGATAGCGTTCAGGATATGATTTTTAAGTTAAGTTTTTTACTATCACATTAACATTAATTTAGGATTTGGCCTCTGTTGAGGGGGACTTGATTTTGCTTGTTTTATGTCAAACAAGAAGTTATTAAAAGTAAAATAAAATTTGATTTCAGTGTGAACACTGTTATGCTAGGAAGCAAAAGCATGTTAATAACTTAATCCTACAGTATGTTGAGTAGGATGTGACTATTTTTTGTTTGTTTGTTTTATCTCCACTCTTACAGAAAGCATTAGTATTTATGATGATATTGATGCTGATGTGCTGCGAAACTACCAGGAGTTTACATTAGCAAACATCATCTTCTATTCTCTGAAGGAATCCACCACCAGCGAGCAGAGTGCCAGAATGACTGCTATGGACAACGCTAGCAAAAATGCTTGTAAGGATACTCTGTAGAGTTTACAGGATTTAAGCAGTCTAGCATGATTAAGAAAAAGTTCACCATCTCCCTTGTATGTTTCCAAAGTGTTTGCTAACAAAGAAAGATGGTCCAATTTCCACCCCATCTCCATATTCTTCAAGTCCCACAATTGTAGTTGCTCTCTCTTCAACCAATATAGCTAGAACTCCTGGACACATCAGCCTTCCTCAATCCCTAGGAAGAGGGGCTGCTGTTCAATCATGCTATATTCCTGATAACCAATTCTCATGGTATGGAAAGCAAGAGGTGCTTGCTAGAAGTGGAATGCAGGATTCCTGTGTAACTGTGTAAAGCACTGGGCTGACCCTGTAACTTCCACGAGTACTTTACACTTCTTCACTGTCAATCTGATATTTCAGAAAGCTCCATGAACTTTTAATTAAGCCTCTCAAACCCATTGTAATTGCTATTGCATCAGTTTTATAGATGAGTAAACTGAAGCAAATTTTTAAATACCTTACCCAAGATCACGCAGCTGGTTGGTGGACAAGCAAAAAACTTGGTTATTCTTAATCAGTTTTTTCCTATTCTGGCCACAACAACAAAGTTTTTGAGTTAAGGTACTGCAGTATGACAAAGTGGGGGGCGGGGAGGTGATTTACTGCCAGTGGTACTTTTTGAACAACTTAGGTAAATGTTATTTGATCAGATCTAATTTAGATCCAAAATGTAAGGGTTTTTGTGTGTGAGGGAAAACAAAATGGATTTACACAGTCTAAGATCAAGAACTTCTCTGCTTTTTTTTTTTTTTTTTTTTATAATTACTGTTTGGATTTAAACATCTCCCTTTCAGTGTTTGCAGCCCAAACACTTGATCATTATGCTGGTGCATCAATCAGAAATGAGACACGTGTATCTATTTTTATTGTCTAGCCTGAGTGCAAAGCAAAAATTGAGCAATTGCCACTAATGATGGAAAGCAAATTGCTTTCAGTTTTAGTACTTGGAGGCAAGGATGCTTTTAAATATGCAGTCACATTGTGTAGAGAAGAGCACAGCAAACTCTGAAAGCCTCTATTATGTGAATGAGAGGGGAATGGAAGGAGTTGGGGTACATTTCCTTGCTGGCCTCCTTCCCATAACAGGTGAGGGAGGTCCCTCTTCAGCTCCAAGAAGAAATTAATGGGGGACCAGGCAGATTCCCAATTAGACATTTCTGCTGGTCAGAACAATGGTAACTTGCTTATACAACTGCAGCTTTCCTTCTGAGAGGATGTTTTAGTATAGATACTCATGGGAGAGCACATTGTAGCAGGAGATCTATTAGCAGATACTGATTATAAATACTTGATTGCTTTAGCAAATTACACTACATTACATTCACTAGTTTGAGGTATTATAATTAAAGGTGACCTTCAGCTGACAAAATAAATGACCAAAATGCATCTTGGGATGCAGTAACCTTTATTTTTCCCTTCCTTGGTAGTTTATAGTATTTAGTAAATTGCTGTGGGTCGCCCAGTTGTTGGTGTGAATTAACAAGGTTGTACTGTGTTCTGCTCAAATAGATCAGAGAGAAATGTACCTAATTTTTTCCACTTCCAGATTCTGCCATCTATAATTCAACTTTTTTAAACCTTTTTATTTGTAGCTGAAATTATTGACAAACTGACTTTGACATTCAATCGTACCCGTCAAGCTGTCATCACCAAGGAGCTTATTGAGATCATTTCTGGTGCTGCTGCTCTGTAAGTATCTGTGAAAAATGTGCAACAAGGAGTTTTATTCAGATCATTTTAATGTTCAAAGGTCCTGCTGTTTACGTTGTATTAACAGAGAGGGTAGAGGAACAACTGTTCTAAAACTAAAGGGAAAAATGATACATTGATACTTGAAGAGTTCTTTATTATGCTGTAATAAATTCCAGTGATTGGTGTGATGCTTAAATCCTGAATTCAGTTCAGATTTTTCCTCAACTGTTGGCTGATGGAGAAGCTTCTGTAGCCATGAAGCTGCATCTTGTTCTTGGGGAGTGGCTCTTTTCCAAGCCCCTCCCCACCTTTCATTGGACACCCAAGTCTTCTCCATTCTATGGGTGTAATTACCCGGGCTTTTTTTCATCCACCCTTGGCTCAAACAACCCAGATCTCTCTGGTGAAGTGTGGATTCTTGTTTTTGGAGGCCTATGTAGCAGATTGGCCTTTCTTCTGACTAGATCAGCCTGCTGAGTTGAGGGATAACTCCTTTGGCTGGAACTTCAGCTGCTTGAATGTAAATGTGCATTTTAATGAAATATAACCAGTTCAGCTCTTGTGTGTTTCGCTGACAAATAACAAACTTTGCCACTCTGCTACAAACTGCAGAACACTGTGCTATGGGCTATAAGAGATGGCTGTGCTCAAACCCATATAATTGGTTTACTTGCATAGAATTAATTTATATGGCAACTAATCAGCAGATTAGACTTAGCTGTGTTCTAATTAAAAATATAGATCAGTGCTGTCATAACGAATGTGTGTACAGAAAGGGCCGCAAAACATAGTGTCACAACTGCATGTGTGTGCATTGTTAATGAGCTTTTTATTTTGTATTTAATTTGACTGCTCAGTGACACATCCTTGGTTAAATCACAAGAATAACTTTGCCTTAGTTTGCATGAGATGCTTCTTAACCTGCTTGTTTTGTTTCTTTCCATAATATTACCAGGGGATAATCGGAAAGCAAATTTCAGCCAAAGTCAAGAGGTAAAGTGAAACATAAACAGATTCTTCCAAAAAGTGATTAAGCAGTGATGATCCTGAAGCAGTTAAATCAGAAATGTATCTGAATTGCAACATTGAAATCTGGATTTTTAAGCTCCCTCTTCTAAACTTTTGGAGCAATAATTTGGGGAGTGACTGGCATAGGCCCATCTGGAATAGAGTGTAGCTAGCAACTCATCAATAGTAGTACCGTAAAAAGTTGTTTTTCAACATCAGTATTACTTTACACTGCCACATAGGTAACAGGCTTATAATAATTGTGTCTTATGGTGTTAGAGAGCTTTAATGCACATGTGGGGGGGGGGGGGAGGAATTGAAACTGATCCATACTTCGCACAATGTATACAAGTCCACAAATACTCAGACCCTATTTATGGTTTCATTCAATGCCCTTGAGTCACTGAACTTTTAAATAATCATTAGTTGTAAACATTATAGCACCATATGCATACACAACATTTTACAAACACACAGACAAGACATTCTCACACTCCCTGAAGAAATTACAGTAATTACAGGAAAGCAGAGAGATTGATATTAAAAGGATTATGACAGAAGTGGATTTAAAGAGGCATTAGGAGGACAGGGAGGGCATTTGAAGTGAGAAAACTGTTCAAAGCCTATGGGACAGCATGAAATGACAGTGGAGATAATTTAATATAAACACATAAAGATACTTTTGATATTTGTATAAACTTTAAATTTTTTTGTATTTTTATAGGTAAAGAAGAGAGGAGCTATTCTAGAGAGTTGGTTTAACCCGCTTCTATCCATATTGACAAAACTGTTGGTCCACCATTCTGTGAAGAATTTGTGGGGAAAACCCCAAAATGTTTGTAAATTATCTTACAATAAACCACCTACATGAAACAAATGTTTTTGGTGTGTGAATATGTGGATCAAAGAGAATCAGTAAGGTTTTGAAACCAGCTGTTTACTGCTTTTAATCTGTTTATGATGTACATAGTGTTAGGTGGAGAGTAGAAGTTAGGTGGAACTGTAGAAGAGTTCAGGAAATGTTATTCAGCGAACAAATTGTCTATATAATCTGGTATCCTCAGAAAATATCCAATACCTCATGTTTCAAAATAAAGTGTAAAACCTGTGTAATGCATCTGTTCAATAGCCTAGTGCCATAAAGAAACATGCAAAAATTCACTTTGTAGGATAATATAATGCAAAGTTTTGGGTTTTGTTCTTTTTCCAATGTGGTGCAAAAACGATACCATTCCTAGGAATTTATATTCTAAAACAAAAACAGTTACAAGTAGCAGATGAATTCTCAGTGGTGTTTTTTAAAATTACTTTAAAATACTATCAAGATTTGTGTATTTGTACATTTTATTAGTAGTCACTCTAAAAGAAGAATCTTGTAAGGAGGCATTTGAAAGGATTGTAGCTTGATGCACTGAGGAAAAGGAAGTCTGTATGTGGGGTGGCATGGAAGAAGGCACAAAGAAAAGAAAGAGAAGGAAAGAGCATTGATGCAGTGCAAGAAGAGCAGAAAGAAATTACAGCAGAACTGTTGACAGGAGCAGAGGCAGGAGAGGAAGCCAAAGAGACTTGAAGAGAGAGATGCTACTATCAGAAGAAAATCTTAACTGGATAGACAGGAGGGGGACAATGTGGGAAATGGGAAAGCCAGAGATGAACAGGTTTCAGTGATTAATGCAGTTGATTAATTTGGAGCAGATTTCATGTGTGTGATTTTTAAATGACCACTGTAACTTGTTAAAACTGCTTAAGCTGGTAGCCATGTTTAATGTGCTACCAGCAGCAATTTTGACTAATGATGCTAATAATTGACAACTTTTACAAGTATCAGTATGCTGTGTGTGTTTATATAGCAGGCAAAATATGCTAGGGAAGAGGAGTCCCTGACCTGAAGGATTTACAGTTTAAGGCCTTGATCCATTTACACTATGTGTAACTTTACTCATGAGTGGTTATTTTTTACCTCCCCAAAGCCTTTGGCTAATTGCCTGTTCCTGTCCCCAATCATTAGTTAGCTGATGCATAACTGCATTCAAACTGCAATCCTAAAAGTAGAAAGTGTCTAGAAATCATCACATGCTACAATTGCTTTAGTTACCTTGGGAGGAAAAATGTGCAGCTGCTTATATGGTTGGCAAATACATTTCAGGAGTATTTGGATAGTTGGTGCTCTAATTTTATCTTTAACTTCTGTCTCCTGCATTTCCAAATAGTAGGTAAATACAGCGGGACGTAGAGTTGGGTTGGTAGGAAAAGATTTAGGCACCAAAAATCCCAATATGAAAATTCTTCCAGCACACGGTTTGCTGGAGGAACTTGGAAGGAATGAGTTTTTTAAAAACTAAAACATTTCACTTGTTTTTAATGTTTCTGTTGCATTATGTTTATTATAAAAAGATACAAGAATTAAGGTACTGCATATTCAGAATCTTAATTATTCTGCAAGATTGTGGCATTATCAGATAGCTTGTGCTGTTCTGAAGATTTCTTACTCAGAAACCTCGTGGTCAATAATTTCCACTCACTTTTCTCTAGAAAGTGCCTAAAAAATGAAGCTTTAGTGAGATTAAAAGTGGAAGTAGTTGCTGTTCTGGTACTTGCACAGCTAGGACCAACCTCTGACAGCTAATGCCTTCACTTGGATTCCTTTTGGACTATGAAATTGCCCACTAGATTTCCCCTAACCACGCATCCTGCTACATCAAAAGTTTGGTAAGCAAATAGGCCTGGTAGCATGACCGAAAAGTTAATAAACGCAGTCTCTGGTGAACAAATGAGGGAAATGAAGGAGTCCTTGATTAACTATAGATGCTCTGCCTCCACCACCACTACGCATCTAAACTTGATGATTGTACATTTCTGTGCAGGTAGCAGATGAGGTGAGCACAGAAGGATAAAAAGCAGCCCTGTACCCAACCACTGCAGCAGTTCTGTGAAGAACATTATGCACTTAACCAAGAGGAACAGGAATGTCAGGCTTCTAACCAGCCAGAGTCTAACCATTTCAGGCACCTTTTAAGTTGCGTAAGAGTGGGGGGGTTTGTCCCTCACGTCTCCTACTGTGTAAGTTAGATCTGTTGTCATATAGGACATGGTGTGTTGCTTACAGGAACAGTGAACATTTAACGGTAACTTTTCCTATTATAGTGTCACAGCACCCTGAACACACTACTAACTGAACAGTGCAAAGATACTAAAGAGCACTGTAATAAGCATATATCGCACTAGGTTGGTGTATATCTTCCACTCATTCTGAATTTTTCTGTAATTCCCCATGCTGCCTTCTTAGCTGCAGTTATATCTTCACCTGATCTTAAATCACACAAGTGAAAGTCAGTGCTCAAAATAGAAGACTTCCAAGGAAAAACCGAGCATGGTCCAAGAATTGGTGTTACAGAATGGCAGCGGTACTACAGCAATAACAAAGAGCTGGTTAAGGTTGCTGTGTTAGGCTTGGTCTACAGAGTTAGGTTGATATAAAGCAGCTGTGTAAGCATCTACACTAAAATGTGGCTCCCACGGATGTAATTCACTCACTACACTGACTTATCTCCACCTCTGTGAGAGGCACAGCACTTAAGTTAATGTAGTTAGGCCTTGTGTATACTAGAAAAGTTTGTCGATGGTAGTTATATCAATGATCAAAAAGCACTATAATTACAGCGTTCGCACCCATGCACACAGCAGTCGTGCTGCTAAAGCACGTCCACACTTGACGCGCTAGTATTGACTAGTGCACTGTGGGCAGCTATCCCACTGTGCAACTCACCACCACCTGCTGCTAGGAATTGTGGGAAGGGAGAGAGGAGCGCAGAGCAGCATGGGTACTGGCTCAACATCCCATGATGCACTGATTTCCTTCCTGTCATTCATTGTGTTCCCGGCTGTGTTTTTGCCATTTTTCAACAGCCCCCGTTTCCTGCATGTCTGCCGTCTCTGTCTGAAAGGATGGATCCTGCACTGCTATTCACTGTTGCTGTCAGCGTTCTGAACACATCACGGCTGGTTGTGCAGTACATCGTGAGCTCTGAATTGGAACAGGAATCCAAGGCGCCTGACCTGCGGTGTGCCATGCAAATGAACAGCACTGCCTTACTGTTTTCATTCATGGAGCATCTGCACATGGTGAACTGCCACTTTTGGGCATGTGAGACAAGCACTGAGTGGTGAGATCATATCGTTATGCAGGTCTGGGATGACAAGCAGTGGCTGCAGAATTTTCGAATGTACAAAGCCACTTTCATGGAACTCTAAGGAGTTCAGCCCTGCCCTGCAGAATATCTTCTCAATGGAGTAGCATGTGGTGATCGCCGTGTGGAAACTGGCAACTCCAGACTGCTTCCAGTCAGTAGCTGATCAGTTTGGAGTCAGCAAGTCCACCGTTGGAACTGTATTATCACATGTGTGCAGGGCCATTAATTGCATTCTGCTGTGAAGACTGACACTATCAGCAATATGTGTGTCTTCGCAGCAGTGAGATTCCCTAATGTGGCAGGGCAATAGATGGCATGCATATCCCAATTTTGGCCCCTGACCATCTTGTGAAGGAGTACATCAATAGAAAGGGGTACTTCTCTATGGTACTGCAGGTGCTTGTGGATCACCATGGGCATTTCACTGACAACGCAGGTTGGTCAAGAAAGGTACATGATGCTCGTATCTTCAGGAACACTGGCCTATACAGAAAGCTACAAGCAGGGACTTTCTTTCCAAACCAAAAGATTCCAATGGGGGATGCTGAGATGCCCACAGTGATGCTGGGAGACCCAACCTACCCACTAATGCCATGGCTCATGCAGCCTTACATGGGTAACATGATAGCAGCAAGGAGCACTTCAATAACAGGTTGAGCAGGTGTCGAATGACTGTTGAATGTTCGTTTGGCAGATTAAAAGCATGCTGGAGGTGCCTTTAAGGCTGGCTGGACCTAAATGAGGACAATATTCCTGTGGTTATAGCTGCCTGCTATGTGCTCCATAAATTGTGACGCTAAGGGCATAAAGTTTGCCCATGGGTGGACCACAGAAGCGGATTGCCTTGCATCTGCATATGAGCAGCTAGATGCTTGGGGTATTAGAGGGGCACAGTGGGAGGCCATACGGATCAGGGAGGCATGAATGGTGAATAATGGAGAATAACCCCTTCCGAAATTAAATAAACCCTGAAAAAAACAGAAGCCTTAATTATGTTTGTTACTCTTGTCTGAACTCTCTCCAGTTTGTCAATACAATCATGGCGATGTGATGCCTGGAACTGAATGTACTATCTCAGTTGCATCAAAACTGGCAGTCCTTCAGCATCGGCACCTTTCATGATTATCACAAGTCCAGTGATACTTGGGGTTTTTCTTAACCCACCGGCTCCTGATGTCAACTGATTACCTGCGAAGCTGCTTTCATTTCAGAAAAATAAAATTTTCTAGCTCTCACAGTTGCAGAAAAAAGCTGGAAAACCTGAACCAAGTGCATCCTCCAGGCCTCTGATCCGTGAGGCAAATATGAACAAATCCCAAATGCCTTCTTCTTCAAAAGGTCACGATTTGGGGGACCTGGCTGATAATTATTTTTTAACACTTGGGGTTGGTGCCACAGCTCCTCGCACCATGGTCACGTTGCACGGACGTCCTCCAGTTGCACTAGCCCTTTCTGCAGCCTTCCCTCATTGCAAACTCATGCAAAATTTGCTAGCCAATGCTTCCACTAAGGCTTCCACCATGACTGCAGCTCCCCATGTTTCTAGCCCTGCCACCCCACTGTTTGATCATTCCCAAATAAAGGGCATTTGCCCAGTTTAATCTCAGGCTGTTGATTCCCCTTCCCCCATGTTCCTAACCCGTTCACTCGACCCCACTGCTGACCTCCCTAGTCTCCCTCTCTAAAGCTCTGTCTCTTCCCAGTGACCACCTCTAGCCTCCCCTACTCTGCTCCCCCTGAGACTAAGAGCCAGGCCCATTCATCCCCGCGGAGCCCAGAGCAATCGATAGGCCGCCCGCCGCCGCCGCCATCGATGCGCTCGGCGGTGGAGCGGCGCGCTCTGTGCCTGGTCCCGGCCGGCGGCGCGACCCCAAGATGGCGGCGTTGGCGGCTGCGGCGGCGGGCCCTAGGGCCTGTGCGTGAGCCTAGCCTCCCCCTCCCCCACCCCTCCCCCATCCCCCGGGCCATGGCGGGCTCCGGGCCCGGGCCGCGCTGAGCCGAGCCGGCCGGGCTGTGCGAGAGCTATTCGCGGTGTCTGCTGCGGGTGTCGGTGGCTCAGGTCTGCCAGGCGCTGGGCTGGGACTCGGTGCAGATCTCGGCCTGCGACCTCCTCACCGACGTGCTGCAGCGCTACCTGCAGGGGCTGGGCCGGGGCTGCCACCGCTACTGCGAGCTCTGTGAGTGCGGGGGGCCGGGTCGGGGGTCTGGGGGGGGGACGGCCACTGCCCGCTGTGTGAGTGGGGGGAGCCATGGGGGAGGGGATCCACTGCCTGCTGTGAGTGTGGGGGGAGGGGAGGGGAGCCCTGGGGAGCCCTGGGGATGGGGGGGGGGGCCTGGCCGCCACTGCCTGCTGTGAGTGTGGGGGGAGGGGAGTCCTGGGGATGGGGGGCCTGGCCGCCACTGCCTGCTGTGAGTGTGGGGGGAGGGGAGATGTGGGAAGGAGGGGGAGGCTGCTACTGCCTGTTCTGTGAGGACAGGGGAAGAAGGGGTGCTGTGGGGCAGCTACTGCCCACTCTGTGGGGGGAGGGGCGCCCTGGGGTTGCCACTGCCCGCTATGTGCTGGGAGAACTGTGAGGTTGAGGTTTGAGGAGGAGTCATCCCCTGGCGAGTTTGTGAGTCTGGGGCCAGTGGGAGGCTAGGGCCGCCTCTGTCTGCTCTGTGAGTCCAGGAGGCTGGGGAGTCATCAGCTGGGGGAGGGGGGCGGCAGAGGAGAGGTAGGGTTGCCCTTGCTACTGCAAGCCCTGTAAATGCAGGGAGGTTGGGAGCCATGGGAAGTGTGCGGCTGAGGTGTCACCACAGTGTATGCTCAGCGGATATGGGGGGAGTTAGGGCCAGATGCCACTCAGAGCTCTGAGAGCCTGGGAGGCACAGCTGTTGGGGAGTCTGGAGAGGCTGGGTGAAGATCCATGGATACTTGGGGGCTGACATTGATAATGCAAATGGGAGTTCAGGGGAGGGGATACCACTGTTTCTTTGAGTCCAGGATTCACTGGGATCAGGGGGCTGAGGGGCCCGGGATACAAACCTCACTATAAGCTGTAAGTCCAGGAGGATGTTGGGAGTGTGGCTATTGTCACTGCTCTGAGTTTTTTGAATCTGAGGACTTTGGTGGCAGGGGAGCCTGAGATCCATGTGTTTTTTGGCTACTTACTATACTCATGAAAGGAAGTGAGAGTCTAGATTTTTTTGGGGGGGTGGAGAGTGTACTAGTGTAGCCCATATGTACCACCAATGCAGGGACTTTCCCAGTGCAGCTGTCATACCTGTAAGTTCCACATCTAAATGCTAAGATGAATGGTGCTCTATAGATATCTGTGATAGGGTAGAATTTAGGAGATTAGGGAGCACCAGATTGTGGAATAAAAGAGAGGGTTGGGTTATCTGTCCACAGAAATTGGGTCAGAACTGTCATCATTAGTATGATCCATGTAAATTTGGAGTGGGGAGATGTATTATGGGGGGAAATGATATCTTCTCAGCTGGGCCAGACATGCCACTGATTGTACAGCTCTGAGAGTTTGGAAACAGAATTAGCTTCCAGAGTTTAGCCTGTATTTCCACAGCTACTGTGAGATTTGTGAGGCCAAAGGGAGGAATACATATGTATGTGGTTAGGAGTTGAGGGGGATGGTAATATCCTTTCTTATTTAGGATGCTTGAGGAGTGTGAAGCATTTACTGCGATTTGGGAAAGAGGCATATTTTCTTGGTGAATGGGTGGAGGGTAAGGGAGCATAGTCTCTTTGTTATGGAGGTGTATGCTGTTGTTGCATGAGAGGTGATACAAATATATAGGTAGCATAATGTATCTTATATTTTCTACCTCACTGTATTTTCTGTTTCTCAAAAGTGTCTGTAAAAAGCACATCCTATTACTCAACAGATCTCTTCTCTAAGCGTATTTAGACTTGGGTTTGCTTTTTACTGCCTAAAAACTTTTACTGTAGAAAACCAATGCCAGTTTGGAAGAATGAGCTAGATTCTAATGTGGTTCTTGCATAATCAACACAACTGTTAACTAAGTTCCAATTGTAGAGTCTCTATTGTTGATGTTTTAGCCAGAAACTAACCAGTCTGACCCTCGGATCAGTTTGACTTAGCAGGGTGGTAGCCGAGGGGTGTATTTGGTGATGTGTGTGCGCGGGGGAATCTTTTTGCACTTGTAAACTGAACAGATTTGATCTGGAGTAACGGAGACACGATGAACTGTATGCTGTAGTTCTACTCTGAAAAATGGTTGTAAAAACTGCATCATAGGATCCACATGTTTTCTTAGTTAATGGTCAAAATGATGGCTTTTCTAACTTTTCTAGATTGTCGTCCTTGCTTCCATTTGCTATATCACATTAAAAGACATCTATAAATACACTAAATGCTTTCCTAATGTTACTTTTCTGAGTATGCAAAAGCTGTAGTTGTCAGAAATACTATGATTACAAATGGAAGGAGAGATGTATCATGAACCGGGGCATGGGTGGTCATGTCTAGTGGTCAGAGCAGTAGTCAGGGGCTCGGAATAAGACCAAGAGTCAGAGCCAGACTTAGGAACGAGGTAAGGAAGGAGCAGGGCTGGAGCGGACTGGTGCAGGACAGGAACAAGGTGTGATTGCAGCTGTAGGTGTAAGCACTGAGCAGCCACTGGCCTAGTGCTGCTGCTGAGCTTAAGTGAAAACCTTGTGATGCTTCTCAGCAAATCAGGAGTCTGATTGATCAGGATGTTCGGCCACAGGTCAGCTAGCAGGTCCCAGCTCAGCTGCAGGCTTTGCTTTCTGACAAGATGATTCACAAGGCAATCTCTGTGGCAATTTTATTATGATTATGATTGTGTCTTATTGTAGTGCCTAGGCGATCTTGTCATGAATCAGGACCTCATTGTGCTAGGTCCTGTACAAACACAGAACCAAGAGGTGGTCCCTGCCCCAAGGAGCTTACAATCTAAGTATAAGACAAGAGACAACAGATGGATGTAGACAGATGGTGGAATACATGGAAACATTGAGACAATAGTAGTGATAGGCAGTGGTCACAGCACACCAGTAGCCTGTTATCAGGTCTTTTGTAGGTATCACAGCTAAGGAGAGTTTTGAGGAGGGATTTGAAGGTAGCTTTGCAGTTGTTCATGGGGAGTGCCGCGCAAGCATGAGGGACAACATGAGAGAAAGCATGAAGGTACTTGTTTGAAAATTTAGTATATGGATGATGGAGACTGGCATCATGCGCCAATTGGAGGCAAGCTTCAACAGCTTGATAGTGAATCGCATGATAGAGTCGGGATTGACTATGAAAGGTTTTGAAAGCAAAGACAAGCTGCTTATGTTTGATGTGATAATAGAGAGATGATAGAAAAGGGGGAGCCAGTGGAGAGCTGCAAAGAGAGGGGTGATATGGACAGAGCAATGAGTTAGGAAACTGATCTTTGCAGAAGCATTCTGAATGGATACAAATGGGGGAAAGATTGTATTTGTCAAGGCTAGAGAGTGGTGTTGCAATAATTGAGACACAAGATGAGACTTTGTAAGTGTAGGCAAGCCCTTACTAAATAAATACCTTTGTAAGTCCTTATACCTTCCAGATTTTGTCACTTTCAGGGCATCTAATTTCTTTCTGGCTGCCAGCAAGAGAGACCATTCTTTTTTCTATTTGATGCTTATCAGTCACCATGAAATGGAGCAGGCTACTAGTAGCAATGATAATGTAGAGGAGATTGTATGTATGCAAAGCCCCAGTCTGTAGTATTGTGATTGTTTTTTCATTGGTGTAGCTACACTGATATAACCCCCCAGTGTAGATATACTGAATGGGTTTGACTTTCCCCAGTAAATTACTAGTATGAATTGCAGCAGCAAAAGCCCCATTTGCACTGTTGCACTGTCTGCTGTATCAATGTAGTTATACTGTGCAAATTTCTTCACTCTAGACAAGACCTTTGATATTTCTAATACACCTATTTCTGTAGTATGTAGGTGTCAGTGCAGAAGATGTAGTACATGTGAGAATGGAGAAGTAAATTTCCAAGTTCTTTCACCAGTAGGAACAATAATGACCTGTGAGGAAACTGATGCACAGCAACATTAAGTGACTTGCCCAGACACACTCGGTATGGTAGAACGAGGAAAAGAAAAAGCTCTGATTCCTAATTCATGTTTTAACTACAGCACTAGAAAAGTTTACCTCCACGATTGGAATATTTATCATAACAGATCTGTGTAGAAGTAGAAAAGGATAGCAACCTGGGCAGCAGTGACCATGGCCTGGTCTACACTGGCAATGTAGGTTGACGTAATGTGGCTTATGTTGACCACATAAAGTATGCGTCTCCACTGGCATGTCAGTTCTGCCAACCTAAATCACGGTAAAATTCGACTTAATAAAACCACCTCCGCAAGTGGCATAGCACTGAAGTTGAATTCTATGGGTTGAATGAACGTCAGTGTAGGCAGAGCGCAATGTAAATCGACGTCATTGGCCTCCGGGAGTATCCCACAATACTCTGTTGTGACCGCTCTGGACATTCGCACTCTGCTGCACCACGGCCAAGTGCACAGGAAACAGCCCCTCCCCTGAAGCCCTGGGAAATTTTGAATTCCCACTTCCTGTTTGGTCAGCGCAGAGAGAGCTTTGTAGCTGAACTGCTCATGGCGACTGCACGCCCCAAATGCGCTTCAGCATGGAGTCGAACTGAGGTCTTGATTCTCATCAGCTTGTGGGGTGAAGAGTCTGTTCTGGATTTGCTCTGAGCCAGCAAAAGAAATTTAGATATCTACAAGAAGATAATGCGTGGTATGGTGGAGAAGGGCCACAACAGGGATGTACAGCAGTGCCACATTAAAATCAAAGAGCTGAGGCAGGCATATCAGAAAACTAGGGAGGCGAACAGTCATTCTGGCATGTCACCGAAGACATGCTGCTTTTATGAGGAGCTGCCTGTGATTCTTGGTCGTGACCCACCACTGTGCCACCATGCGGTATTAATACCTCTGTAGAATCTCAGTCCAGGATGAATGAGGAGGACTCTGTAGATGAGGAGGAGGAGGATAAGGAGAACAGGGGGCAGGAGAGCGAGGTATCCATTCTCCCTGAGAGCTGGGACCTGTTCGTTACCCCAGTGCAACCCAGCCAGACACAGGACAGCGTTACTGACTGAGATGCCGGGGAAGGCACATCTGGTGAGTGTGTATAGCAAATTGCATTTCTGTGGGTATATCCCCAGTCCAATTTCTTATTTGTGGGGAAAAAAGGGGTTTGTGTTTTTGTGGGGATGGGCTTCCTGGGTGTGGGTACACTTCAGCAGAGGGTTACCCCTGGAACAGACTATGTGCACAGGGATGCTCCGAGAATCCTCCGTGTATATCTCCAGGAAACTTTCATGTAGGTACTCTGCAATCCTTTGCAGAAGGTTTCTGGGTAGGGCAGCCTTATTTCTTCTGCCATGGTAGGACACTTTTCCCTGCCAGTCTGCTATTAAATGATCAGGCATCATTGCGGAACACAGCATAGCAGGATAAGGACCAGGCCTGTACCCCGATGCTTGCAGCAAATCCTCCCTTTCTGCCTGCATTACCTTCAGTAGACTGATATCATACAGGGATAGATGGCACAAGTTTACAGTACCCGACCAATATAGTCACTGCTTGTTATTCCCCTGCCATGGACGGTGTCCTGGGTCCCAACACAGACAATCCTTAGCCATAATATTGTTGGCATGGATATTAGGGGTCTGGGAACGGTGCCCCTATGTTTTCTCCAGCAGCACTTCACCACACCCTCCTCCAATCCCTTTTGACCACTCCTTCCAAACTGGTCTTTGGGATGGTAAAGTGGAGTCCAATGATCCTTTTCCTTGGTTTAAATGTGGATTGGGGAATTTAGTGCTACAGAGATTCCCTATAGTGGATGGAAGGGCCCCTTATTTACCATGGCTGGAACGCCACTCCGACCTGTGCAATAGGTACTGATTGGAATGCGGGTCTGGCTTTGGCTTGTGAATATGAAAGGGAGTTCTTTTTACATTGTAACATTTCTTTTTGTCCCCGGGGCCAGTTAACAATGGCAACTTTGTGCTTTGCTTTACAGTGGACATCTTGGTCTTCATCCCAGCTTCTACTCCTGCAAAGAGCATTTCCCAGATTAGAAAACAGAAAAAAAAACCTTGGGATGACATGTTCAACGAACAAATGAACACTTCCATGGCTGCTGACACAGAGCTCGGGGCCTGGAGGATGTCATTGTCAGAGAAACTAAACACGGACATGAAAAACCGAAAATCAGCACAGCAATGGCCCCTCTAAGAACTGGGAATGTGTGTGCTTTGCGGTTTGCACAGTCACACTTTGCTCTGGATGGCCAAGCAGCCTTATGAGAATGTTAAATTATCTTCCTTTCCCCCCCACTGTAATGACTCACCAATAAAACTGTAATGCTTCAAAAAACATTACTCTTTATTCATTGAGAGTTCAGGGATTGTTGGTGGGGAAAGAAGGGGAGGGCGCTGATGTGCGAGGGTGTGGGATTGGAAGGGAAGGCACAGCACTGACAGAGATGTACATAACTACTGTTCATTGTAAAAACGGTTTTTCAATGCTTCCCTGAGGCGCAGCACTCCATGGTTGGCTCTCAGCGTAGCACTGGTATCTGGCTGCTCAAAATTAGCGGCCAGCCTATCAGTCTCCATGACCCAACCCTGCAGGAACTTTTCCCCCTTTGTTTCACACACATTATGGAGCACCCAGCAGGCAGAGTTAACAGTGATGATGTTGCATTCACTGAGGTCTAACCTAGTGAGCAAACTGTGCCATCTTGCCTTTAAGCGGCCAAATGCACATTCCACCACCATTCTGCACTTGCTGAGTCTATTATTGAAACACTCCTTCTTGCTGTCCAGATGCCTAGTGTAGGGCTTCATTAACCAGGGGAACAAGGAGTAGGCAGGATCCCCCAGGATCACTATTGGCATTTCAACATTGCCAATATTTATTTTTTGGTCAGGGAAGAAAGTGCCCGCCTGCATCTTATTGAACAAACCCGAGTTCCTAAAGATGCACATGTCATGCACCTTTCCAGACCATCCCAGACTGATGTTGGTGAAACGTCTTTTGTGATCCACAAGAGCCTGCAACACCATTGAGAAGGATCCCTTTTGTTTTATGTACTCTGTGGCACGTGGTCAGGTGCTAGGCTAGGGATATGCGTGCCATCTATCGCCCCTCCACAGTTTGGGAACCCCATTGTGGCAAACGTGTCCAAATCTCCAGCCCATTTCCCAAAGTCACTACCCTTCTTAGCAGAAGTCTATTAATGGCTCAGCACACTTGCATCACAGCAGCTCCCACGGTGGATTTACCATCTCCGAATTGATTCCCAACTGACCGGTAGCAGTCTGGGGTTGCTAGTTTTCACGGAGTAATGGCCACTCGCTTCTCCACTGTCAGAGCAGGTCTTAGGTGAGTATTCACGTGCTTCAGGGCTGAGGACAGCTCTGCGCAAAGTTCAGTGAAAGTGGCCTTTCACATACGAAAGTTCTGTAGCCACTGATCATCATCCTACACCTTCATAATGATGCTATCCTACCAGTCTGTGCTTGTTTCCTGGGACCAGAACTGGTGCTCCACCGACTGAAGATGCTACATGACAGCCTGCAGCAAATGGGAATTGTTTCACTCTGTGGCTTATAGCAGGGCGGCTTCAGTAATCTCATAATTTTCTGTGCTGTGGCTCCTGTCTTGGCCATGAAAATGCAGGATAAGTCGTGAGGTATTTGCGATGCTCACAATTATAGTCCACAGCTGAGCAGGATCCATGCCTCTCCGGCAATGGCATGTGCGCGGCGGAGACGGGTTTGGAAAAATGGTGCAAAAAATGGTGTTAGTCTGTTTGTTCTGGACAAGGGGGGGGGAGGAAGGGAGCACATTGCATCATGGGAGGATGACAACCTTCTCAAAAGGCACTGTGGGCAGTTGCACTGTGAGATAGAGACCCACGGTGCACTGCTTTGATTATCAGTGCAAGCACGGCTGGTAGGGACGCAAACCACTAAAGCAGTCTGTGTGTTGTGATCACGTTCCTCCGATTTCTGCAGCTCAGTGGATGAAGGTCTATTTAAAATAAATCAACTTCACTCTGCAGTGTAGACATACGCCATGAGATGGTCGAGTTCAGGATCCTGTCAAAAGGAAGAACAGAGAGCAGCAGAATACAGACCTTGGGCTTCAGAAAAGCAGACTTTTACTCCCAAAGGGAACTGATGGGCAGGATTGCCTGAGAGGCTAATATGACAGGGGAAAGGAGTCCAGGAGTGTTGGCTGTATTTAAAGAAAACTTACTGAGGGCGCAGGAACAAACCATCCCGACGTGCAGAAAGAATAGCAAATATAGCAGGCGATCAGCTTGGCTTAACAGAGAAATCTTCAGTGATCTTAAACACAAAAAGGAAGCTTACAAGAAGTGGAAGCTTGGACAGATAACTAGGGAGGAGTATGAAAATATTGTTCAAGCATGCAGGAGAGAAATCAGGAAGGCCAAAGCACAACTGGAATTGCAGCTAGCAAGGAACATGAAGGGTAACAAGAAGGGTTTCTTCAGGTATGTTAGCAACAAGAAGAAGGTCAGGGAAAATGTGGGCCTGTTACTGAATGGGGGAGGCAACCTAATGACAGATGAAGTGGAAAAAGCTGAAGTACTCAGTGGTTTTTTTTTTGCTTATGTCTCCATGGACAAGTCTTCAGCTCCTAGACTACTGCACTGGGCAGCACAGTATGTGAAACAGGTGAGCAGCCCTCAGTGGTGAAAGAATAGGTTCAGGACTATTTAGAAAAACTGGACATGCACAAGTCCATGGAGCCGGATGCAATGCATCTGAGGGTGCTGAAGGAGTTGGCCTATGTGATTGCAGAGCAGTTGGCCATTATCTTTGAAAACTCGTGGCAATCAAGGGAGGTCCTGGACGATTGGAAAAAGGCAAATATGGGGCCCCTCTTTGAAAAGGGAAGGAGGAGGATCTGGGGAACTACAGACCAGTCAGTCTCACCTCAGTCCCTGGAAAAATGATTGAGCAGGTCCTTAAGGAATCCATTCTGAATCACTTGGAGGAGAGAAAGATGATCAGGAACAGTCAACATGGATTCAGCAAGTGCCAGTCATGCCTGACCAGCCTGATTGCCTTCTATGATGAGATGACCGGATTTGGGGAAAGCGGTGGGCATACCTTTACTTTAGCAAAGCTTTTGATACGGTCTCCCAGAGTATTCTTGCCAGCAAGTTAAAGAGGCATGGGTTGGATGAATGGACTATAACAGCGGTTCTCAACTTTTTTTTCCCGAGTACCACTCAGGTCAGGTACAGTCAGGTCAAGTATCACTTGACCTGACTGTACCTGACCCGAGTACCACTCGGGGAAAAAAAGGGAGGGGGACTTGCAGCGGGGTTTTGCGGTGGGGGGGGACTTTCAGCGGCGGCGGGTTACATGGGGGGAACAATGCCCTCCACCGAAACCCTTCCACTGTTTGCCCGTTTTCGGCGGCAAGGAATGGGTACCTAGGGAGGTGGTGAAATCTCCATTCTTCGAGGTTTTTAGGCCTAGTTTGACAAATCCCTGGCTGGGATGTTTTAGTTGGGGTTGGTCCTGCTTTGAGCAGGGGGTTGGACTAGATGACCTCCTGAGGTCCATTCCAACCCTAATTTTCTATTATTCTATGCATACTGTACATCAACAGGATAGCGCATCACCAGAAAGCTGCAGTCTACCTTGCAGAATTTATGTAGGCATATTACACGAAGTAGCTCCAGCTGGATGGAGAGCTGTAAGCGAATCATGTATATTGTGTGTTATTGATATATGGTATGTATCATGTATTATTTATTGTGATTTGCCCAGTAGCATATGTAGCCACTCATTAATTTTCCTGTATGTCTTTTTTGCTACAAATTATTGAATAGGTACTGCTGATTGCAATAAATCTTGATTAAATCTAAAAACTTTCTCCCACTAACAGTTATTTAAAACTTTGCTAAACTTTAACTGTTTCAGGTTAACATTTTCTATACTTGATCACTGCCCCGACTGAATTTTTGGGGATGTTTCAGCAGAAACAGTACACAATACTGAGAATGAGGTTAGGGAAATACAGGTCATTTTTCCAGTGTTGCAATTTTTTCCTATCTGTTTTTTGGAGATCTCTAAAACTTCCAAGGTTTCAAGCAAGAACTTAAAATTTGGCAGAGAATTTGGTCCTGGCATCAGAGAAATTCTTTTTGCTGGTCCCAAAGAAATCAGCTGAGTTTTATAAGCCTCTGAAAATTGCCTTTCTTCTTCTCAGGCAAAGAACCTGTTGGTTGCTTTGAAGGGAGGATAGCATCTATTACTTCACGTCTCTTCCCCTCCCTCTCCAAACTCTGTTTGGATTCTCCTTCCTTGTGAATTTAGGGCTTGTCTGCATTGGGGAAATTGACCATCAGAACTACAGTTTGATAATTAGACCACTATAGGTAGGCCGGTATAATTCTCTGTGGGGACACACTGTTCTGGAATAAAAGTGACTTTTTTCTGGTATAGTTACTCCACTTCCATATAATTATGCCACTATAGTTCTCCTGGTCAATTTCCCCACATAGACAAGCCCTTAAATGCTTTCCACCTCTACTTCCCAAACACCAACAGACTGAAACGGATATAATTCTTGTAGTTTTGCTGTTCCTCCACAGGTCAGCCAAGGTACTTAAGCATATGCCTAAGTTTAAGCATGTGATAGTCTCATTGACTACAAAGGTACCTTACTAAATCAGGGGTAGAGTGCTGGGAAGAAGCACCCTCTCTGACCTATGTGAGAGCTGTCTTTTTACATTTTTGATATAACTGATGCTGGTCGAGAATGACAACAAGAAGCATAGTTTGTACTAATGGGTCTTTGTGTGACTCTCTAGACCAATTTGGGAAGAACATTTCCCACAGTGGCCACAGAGCCATTTGTGTGCTTGTTTTGATTGCATGTTGTTTCCATGCTTGGTGCTGTGCTTTCAGCTGCTCCACACGATGCTTCTCAAAGTTGTGGTCACCCAGCCATAGATGCAATATGGTCAATCGTCAGTTGCTTAAAGATTCAGTCAGAAATGTTCATTTTGCTCAGATTTTCTTTCAGAGTGTCTTTGAAGCGTTTAATCTGCCCTCCACACTTACAATTGCTGAAGCTTAATTCAGAACATAAACCTTGTTTTGATAGACGCATCTCAGGCATTCAAATTACATGGCCTGCCCATCTCAGTTGGGTGCAGATCAAATGAACATCGATGCTGACTGAACCAGCTTTCATCAGGACTTCAGGGTTGGAAACCCAGTCCTGCTGTTTGATGCCCAGCAATTTATGTAGGTGGTGCAAATGGAAGCTGTGAAGTTTTGTAATGTATCTTTGAGAACAGGTCCATGTTTTGCAGTTGTTAAGCAATGCTGTGAGGAAAACATCATTATAGATTTTGATTTTTGTCTCTTGACAGGTTCCCTGTTGCTTCCAGAATTGGTGATAGAGGTGACCATATGTGGTGCTTGCTTTCTTAGTTTGCCCATCCATTTTCTAGGTGATTTTTGCTTTATTGTTCAACATGCTGCTGAGATAAGTAAACTATTTGACAGCTTGGAGTGTGATACCTCCCAGGCTTATTGACGGGTCTTAGTAAGGTTGTTGAGGAGCTGGCTGGTCTTGCCATCAGCCAATTGAAAACTGATGGTATAAACCAAAGTTAGGAGCTGCTGCAGCAAAGTGATTTGTAAGATCTCGTAGTGCTGTTTCAGTGTGTGTCATCAAGGCACAATCATCAGCATATAGCAGTTCCTGAATCAATGCTTCTACAATCTTGATGTTGTAAACGGGAAAGAAAGAAGAGCTTACCACTGCAGAAGTGTATAACAATACCATTTGAAGCACCATGAAGAGCTTCCTCTAGCACCACAGCAAAGAATAGACTAAATAGTCTAGGAGTAAGGACACATGTCTGCTTCATCCCATTTGTGGTTGGAAATGGATCTGTTAGATCACTATCAGCGCTAACTTTTCCAGCCATGCCTTCATGGAATTGCCGAATGATGCTAATAAATTTGTTGGGAGCTCCAAATTTAGTGAGCAATTTCTAGAGGGCAGTGTGGTTGAATGTATTGAATACCTTAGTTAGACCAAGAAACGATGTATAAAGTAGGGATGTAAAACTACTAAAAGGTTAAACGGTAAATTGATAAGTATTAGTCTTACTGTTCAGACTAATATTTATTGGTTAACTGGTGGCTTGGGGGTTAACCGGTGGTGCGGGCTCTTTGTCTCCATAGTGACTGTGTGACGGGCCATGGTGGAGGTGGCTGCCCTGCTGCTGTTGCCCAGAAAGGCTCAGGCCTTGGTGCAGGCACTTCGGAATGCACTGCTGCGGAACACTGGGGACCACAGGTCCTAGAAAGGGGATCTCCTGCGGAGCTGGGCTGGGAGCGCTACCTGGGGACTGAGGGAAGGAGCTGGGTATGGGGGGGACAACACAAAATTATACTGGTTAAACGGTTAACCGATATAATTTTAATAGTTTAAATGGTTACCTTTTGTAACCAATATTTACATCCCTAGTACAAAAGTTGATGCTGTGTGCGACATTTTTCCTGTAATTGTTTAATGATGAAGATTACGTCAACAATGCTCCGCTGAGCACAAAAACTGCACTGTGACTCAGATAGAACATTCGCAATGATTTGGGCCAGGAGTTGGTTCAAGAGGTTCCATGCACAAATCCTGCCGGCCGCAGATAGCAAAGAGATACCGCTGTAGTTACTACAGTCGTACTTTGAGACTTTACGCTTATAAATGGTGACTTTGTTGGCATCTTTCAGTTGTTGTGGTATAATTTCTTGGAGCCACACATGTAAAAATTATTCGAAGAGCTTGTCAATGAGAAGATTTCCTCCTTGTTTGAAAGCGTCAGCTGGAATGGCATCAGGACCAGGGGATTAATTTTTTTTCATTACATGAATGGTCTTCAACACCTCAGCAGTGTTGATATTATCTAGCAATTCATCAGGAACAGCAGGTGAATTATTAAGTTGTTCACATATTTTGCACTTGGTGGAGTTTTATGTTGGTGTGTACTGCAACCTACCCTATATCTGACCTTTTTTTGACCCAGAGAGTGGATCAGCTAACAGTGTGGCATGTGTTTATTGATTCACATTGAGGAGAGTCAATATTTCAGGATCATTATTGTCACACTAGTCTGCATGACAGCATTTTATATACCCAGCACCCATTTGGCAGAGAAGTCATCACTGATTGTTGGAAAAGTTTCTAAAACAGTATATAGTTGTGTTGATCATTCACCTGGGCAATATTAACTGGTGGGTATTTACTCATTTTCAGCCAAATGGAGAGGCAAAGCTTTGCTCGAACAAGATGGTGGTCAGTCCAACAATCAGCTCCGGTAATATCTGAGTTATGTGCACATCTCGTAGGTCCCACTGTCAGACCAACACATAATCAATTAGATGCCAGTGACATGAGTGAAGGTGGTATCTAGGTCATTTTATATTTGTTGGGAAGTGTAAGTGTTTGTAATAACTAGATGGTGCATGGCACATGCCATCAGCAGAA
This sequence comes from Emydura macquarii macquarii, assembly GCF_026122565.2. Taxonomy (NCBI): domain Eukaryota; kingdom Metazoa; phylum Chordata; order Testudines; family Chelidae; genus Emydura; species Emydura macquarii. Next base: position 3,250,098 of record NW_027133607.1, on the reverse strand, counting down.
GTAGACCATTGCTGTTCATCTTGTCGATGCCATGTTTGCCAAGTATGCCACACCACATAGAATCATCATGGCCAATATGAGCATTAAAGTAATCTAAAATAATTAACTTGTCTTCATGGGCAGTCTGTCAGATCAGGTCATTTAATTCAGAATAAAATTCCTCCTTATCCTCATCAGAGTTAGTCATTGTCCGTGCATAAGCAATGATTGGTGAAGCGTAACATCCACCTCTCAGGGATAGTTGGAGCTTCATCAATCTGTCATTTATATCAAGGGGTAGGCTGTCCAAATGAGAAATGAGATTCTGATAGCAAAGCCGACTCCTGTGTCATGGGCTTGTTTTGTGGGTGTCCTTTCCAGAAGAAGGTGTACTCAACACTCTGCTCAGTCAGTTGACCCTCTTCAGTAAGTTGCATCCCGCTCAGTGCCATAATGTCAATAAGATATCTTTCAAGCTCTTGAGCTACCAGAACCATCCACCTGATGGGACAATCAATTTGGTTTGGATGGTCAAAGAGTATATGGACATTCCATGTTGCAACATGGAGACAAAAAACATCTTTTTTGAGATTTGTTTGAATTTTGATCCCATGATGTGATACCCTCCAGCTGTGGTAACTGGTCAGGGCTGTTTGGGATAAGTAATTTTTAGGGCACCTTGTCTAGCCCCCTTCTTGGGTTGAGTTTGGCTGGTGCTGTTCCTGAATAGAGCAGCGGAGTCTATCAAGATGTTGCTCGACTACGGTGTCACTCTAGGTCAATGCAGAATGCCCAGAGTTCTGACCCGCCCACGAGCAGGTTCATGACTGAGTCTCAGCAATGTCCATCATCTGTCACTTTAGCCGTGACAACCTTTCTTCCACTTTATCCATTAGATTTTGACACTTTGAGCTCAGTAAAACATTTGGTAAAGTTACATCTATCTTTCCCTACTTGACATTAACATGTTTCTTGTCTGAAGAGTGAATAAAAAATGGCATTGCAAGATTTCATGTTTATTATTCAATAATTTGCTAGGTCAGATTTGCTCAGGAAACAAGTAAAAAGGTGTTTTTTCTTACTATCAGGCTCAGTAAACTGTGCCTGGGAACTTAAGCTGAGCAAATGGAGGGTGTAGTTGATGTCTACTTGTATTATAGTGGCACTTAAAGGCTCCAGCAGAGATTAGCATCCTATTGTGCTAGACATTGTGCAAACACATAATAAGGGACAGCCCTTGTCCTAAAGAGCTTTCATTCTGAATAAACAAGACAAAAGATGAGAGGAAAAAACCCTGGTACATCCCTTTTCGAGATGGGGAGAGTTGGAATACCGAGATTGTTGTTTGAAACAGGAGTAAAAAGTTATTAAAAAACAACAAAAAAGAACAAACAAACCAAAAAAACCCATACCAATATTTACATTACTACCAGTAGCCGCTATGATTCTGAATATACCTGATAAACATATTTCTTCAGTGGTAGAGTGCCAATTTTATGTAATAACGCTGAAGAGAATTGCACTTTAAGATCGTTTATGAACATTTATGTAGATAGCATTATTATAATTATGGATATGCTTGTTAACAAAGTTTTTGAAAGGGTTATTAAACCTCATGCTTTAATGTTTGACAGTTAACTGTTAGAGATTAGCATGAGACCTAAAGAGAGAGACAGACTATCCCACATCTGCCTACTGTGAAGTTCTTACTCATTTTTTTTGAAGCATCTGGTGCTGGCCACTGTTGGATACCAGATACTGGATGAGATGGACCTTGGGTCTGATCCAGTATAGCAATTCCTATGTTCCTATCAGTATGTGGAGCAGTCAGTGTTACTGAGATGTTAATGAAAGAGATTAGTGTATGTTCCTGCATTTTGAAGGATACTGTCCTTTGTGTTTTAATCACATGAGTGAAGTGGGGGCACTCCAGGCTAATACTTGTGGGAGAACTGTAGAGGAAAAACACAATAGATGGTGGAAGTGGTGTTGGGGAGTCAATAGGTAGTAGGTCCTGGCATAGTGATAGGAAACACTGTGTTGCTTGTCTTTGGATGTGGTATTATTAAACCAAGGTCCTGACCACGTGGCCAGTAAAACTCTCAGAATGCTTTTCACAAGAAAGAAGTTTTAGCCATGGTGTCCTACAGAAATTGCAACTTAGGGAATTACATTCTCCTAACCGAAATTCCACCCCGCAGTCTGAGTGGGATACAGTATCCTTCTTTTCTGACCTAAACTGTTGTGTAGCATTGTATGCTTTGAGCTGTGTTTTCCCCCCCAAAGGTGCTTTAGCCTAGTGAATGAAGTGAATACTATAGATCTAATTTATAAAACATTATAGGTTCCATTTGAAGAAAAGGCACCACATAAAAGTAAGATCTTTACTGTGAATAAGTAATATATTTGGTTTTAGCCAAATACGTTGCATTTAGCCATTTTTTAGCTGCTGTTAGGTTAATAAAAGTTTAAATGATCAATTTTTTACTTCTGACAAAGGGAAATTTCCTGTGTACTGAACATAGTTATATTGTTCATTACAAAACGAAGTCAAAGTACTTTAGAATAGATTTTTACTAAAATTCCTTTTTGTTTACAGATGGCCGCACAGATCCAATTTTGGATGATGTAGGTGAAGCCTTCAAACTTATGGGGGTTAACCTGCATGAGCTGGAAGATTACATACACAATATTGAACCTGTCACTTTCCCACATCAAATCCCTTCATTTCCTGTCAGCAAGAACAATGTCCTACAATTTCCCCAGCCTGGAAGCAAAGATGCCGAAGAGAGGAAGGAGTACATTCCTGATTACATGCCACCTATTGTCTCATCTCAAGAAGGTGCGAAATTAACAATTTTTTTCCTTTTTGGTCTTTATTTGTTTTTCAGTATTTACATATTTGTTTACGTTTCCTTTAAGCTGCCCAAATTGCACCACCAATAACAGTGGTTTTATAAAGCACCCATTCGGGAACTGCACAAATAGTGAAGTACAATCAGGATGATATTAAATCATCATGCAAAAATAAAAAGAGCAGTAATGTGGTTAAAGTTATATTTCTATTTTCCACTTTTACTGCACTTTGCATCAGAGGAAATCAGTGTTAAAATACTTTGCATTTCTGTAATACTCTTTATCTAAGGATCTCAGGTCATTATATAAGTTAATGAATTAAACCTCACAACACCTCTCTCAGGTGACAGAACCATTCTTTCTCTCTTCAACCTACTGTTTAAAAATCTGTTGCCAACATGAAATGAAGTTAATTTAAGAAACTGAAGTAAAAGTTGTTTCAGGTACTACACTTGCCTCTGAGTCCCTCTGCCAGTTTTTATGGTTTTACAGTCACACTTTTCTATTTTCAAATCATCTCCTCTCTCCTGTTGTATGAAAGAGACATACAAATGGGGAAAGAAAGTGAAAATCCCTATACAGAAAATGCTGAGAAATAGAGAAACATTTTTTCTCTGTCAGCTGCAGTAATCTTGTGTTAATTATAACAGTAATTGAAAGGGGAAAAAGGGAAGGAAATGTTTTTGTAATCTTCTGTACAAGAATCTTGGGTCTTAACCAACAATAGAAGGTAAAAAAAAAATCATAGGTGTCACATAAATTGACTGTTCTTTAATGACAATTACAAATAATAATATTTTCTAAGTGTGTATAAACTGTGGGTTAGGAAGAAATATACCAAATAGAACAAAATGCTTGCTGTGAATACAGTTAGACAGAATTCTAATGAGACATTTACTCCTTCTGAAGTAAATAATGTGGAATAGAATGTGTATCATACATAAGGCCTCACTGAAGAACTTAGTCCATAAGCCCTGAGACACTAAATGTTGAAATGTAGGCAGAAAACCCCAGTAACATAAGAAAATTATTTCCCTTTATTGACAACGTGACGTAAATCCTGTTGTTGTTCTGCCACAAAAGATGTGCACCGTTGTTGTTGTTCTGTTTCTGATATTTATACTGCCTAGCACAACAGAGTCCTGGTCCATATACTGGGGCTCCTAAGTGCTACAAAAATACAAATAATAAATACAATAATTTTATTATTTGGGTAGAAGGTTAGGAACAGTTTTCTGAAATCAGAAGAATGCCCTAATAAATATTTTTCAGGTCTGCAGCCTTCAGATTTACTTTCATTGCCTAAAAGGCAAAGGTTTTTAGCAATTATTGACACGAGAAATATTTTGATATTTATTGACTTAACATAACCAAAAGTAAAATTTTAGTGGTGAAAATATTGCTCAAAGCTGAAAGGGATTAAATTCTCTTCATTGGGAGGCTTGATAAAAGGTTTGCTTTTTAAAACTTTTTTTTTAAATGAACTCTTCAAAGAAAGCAGAAAAATATAAAGCAAGATGTAACCATAGCATAGCTGAAAAATAATTGTAAGGAAACCCTATAGAATTATGTCAAGATCTTCAACAGCAAGTAGTGATTTTGTGTATCTCAATTTGTGATTTAACTTGAGACACCTTAAAGAGGCCTGATTTTTCAGATGGTTCTGCAGATCTACCCTGTTAAAATTAGGCTACTTTAAAGTGACTTAAATCAGGCATCCAGAATCCTAGCCACTTTTATAAATGTTGGCTTTGAAGTGTAGTAGAGAGATCAAGTCCAAGAAGGACTCAATGTAGCTGTAGCAGAATATCAATATATAGGAGAGACATAATGAATATTACAAACTCAATATGGCATTACAGCTGAATACAAAATGAGACCAAATATGATGGCAAATTGTGCTTTTCTTTGTAAGTAATTTCTACATTTTTTCTCTTGCAAGTTAGATCCAGGAGTTAGATTAGAGCAGTCCTTATAAATATTGTAGGAATCCTTTTAACACCTGAAGCAAGAAGATATTATTTCCCAAGTTGGACGGGAACCAGGAAAACTTCTAATGCCCAAGGCTAGTGTACCAGAGGGACTACGAGCACAGTTTTTTAAATGAATAAAGGACTTGATATACATTTAAACAAGTTTTACATTGAACATAACTGTTATAGTTGCTGTACCATACTTAAGTATGGTTTAGGGCATTTTCCTAATATGGAACATTTGGAATTTAGTGGAATTATATGTTTTTTTAAAAAGAGTTCATAACTATTTTCAGCCCATTATTTTTGGGGTATGTGAAATGGATCAGGAGGAGAGGTCCTCTACATCCGGCACTACTTTATTAGCAAATAAAGTTTGGACGTAATTTCTTTTCTGAAATGATATGGAACTATCCCTCGAAAACACTGTCTTAAGAATCACATGATGCAGAAATCGACTGCATTGTCAGCTGATTTTATAGAAGTAGAAAACTTCTGTATGTGTCTACAGTTAAATTTAATAGTTTAATGTGTTGAATGACTTCATGTGGGCGACAGAGATATAGCTACACAGAATGATGAAGTGAGGCGAGGTGAATATTGTGGGTCATATGAAACTTGAATTTTACTCATTTTAAGGCAGTATTTGAAAACTGTAAGGTTACATTCAATTTGATATTAAGGACTAGGGCTGAGCTCATTCAGGTTTTGATTAAATTATTTTTTATGGATATTCAGATATCAGTACCAATAAGTATTATGTAATTGTAATTAGTCACTTCTGTAATAATACAAAAGTTTAGATTTTTCACATTCATTTTTTAGAGAATATTTGCATCAAAAACTGTTTAATATGTAGCATGACCAGTAGGTGTTGCTAGCCCACTTCTTAAAACTGAAGTTGTTTCCTGTGCCTGCAAATAACATATTGCCACTTCAGAATCAGTGGTGTAGCATATAAGGTATACAGTCTGTTCAGTTACTTTGCCTGCTTACTTAATTATTTTGTCAATCTTATTACCAAAAGTCATTAAAACAAAATTTTATTCTGCTCTGTTCACGTATGCTCACCCGTTAGAAATGCTGGAATTGGAACACTCACTCTTATAGCTGTACTTGATAGTAATGTGCTATGCAGTGAAAAGGCAGCTAGATTTTCATGACCTGTCTCTGCCATTTAGCATTAGATGTGAGGTTAGTACTTCGGGCCAAATTCTCCTCTAAGTATTGTAACTGAAAGCAGAATGTGGCTCCTTGTATTAAACCTAGAGTACCATATTTCATTAGCTTTAGCTAGAAGACTTGGCATATATGTCAAGTGTATAAATTATATGGATGTGTGTGTAAATACACATTTCTATAATACAATCTTATTCATCATTACCATGTTTGATGTTGGGGTTTTAGTAGTGTTTTTACAACTAAAACTTCGGGTAAAATTTTATGCCAGTGTATCATGATCTTCACTGTCTGCCTATTTTTAGTTATTCCCTCTTTTGTTTTTACTGAGATGTTTTAGTGCTGTTGTCACTGTAATGTTCATGGTGAACTTGTAAAATAGATTAATTTTTTTTGAGAAAAAATAAATTGGTTGCAAAACATGATGGTCATGCTTTATTTATCATGCTTTAATGCAGAAGAACATAAACTTTTCCAATAATATCAACCAATTTCTATGACGCTGGTGTTTCAGTTGAAGTAATAGAGTATGAAGAAAAATTAGGCCACTTAAAAATGTCTAGATACTCATCTCCAGAGAATAATAATAATAAATTAGTATTTGTATTGTTGTAGCACCTACAGGCCAGACCCCCACTGTACTAGATACTGTACAGCATAGTTCCTCCAAATTTAAAAAAAAATTCACCTGTCTCAAAGTCTGATTCTACATATGCCGTAGTAACCCTGACTCATAGACTTTAAGGGCAGAAAGGACCATCTTGATCATCTTGTCTGACCTCTTGCACATTGCAGGCCACAGAACCTGTCTCTTAGCAATGTAGAACCCAATTCTAAATTGATATGATTGTATTTTTTTTTAAACTATGACTGTACAATGTGTTGTGTCCCCACAGCCCTCTCCTCATTTTGGTTTGTTTTTTGGGTTTTTTTTTAAAGGTACATTTTGTCTAGTTCTTGCACTGGGATGAGGGGGAGGAAAATATGTATCTAATATACTCTTGAGTGTGCAGCATTTTTTAATGTTTTTCTGTATTTGCATCAGTCCAAGTTTTTCAGGGCATCTCGTTAGTTCTTTAATGACCACTTAGCCTTAATGGTGCCTAGTGCATTTGTTGCTTTCTGGAGCTGATTGTGCATGGTTGCTCCAGAGGGGCATGAAGGGAAAATGCAAGAAGTTCTGCCTACTGAGTACAATTGTAGTCTCTGTTCTTCTTCCTAGTTCCCCGGGAGCAAAAGACAGCTTTAGCTCTTGTTTTGGAATGTTTCTGAATCCTCTGCCTCTTGTTCCTTAGCCCCTGCCATTGGAGGTTATTTTAAAACAAATGTAATTTGTAGTGGGGGTTAAGTTTTGGGGCCTTTAATCCTTGATAGTACATATTCAAGAGCTAGCTTCATGTTTCAAATAACTGATTCGGGACCAGTTCTGGGCATAATTTACTTATCCTGATTTATTTGTAATTTTGTCTGGCATGTCTTCCCAAGGCAGGCCAGAGCTTAAAAATGTCACTCTGATTATAGTCTAGCTTGTCTCCTGCTTTAGTGCTGATGTGATATTAGACCCTAATAACCACCAGAAACTAGTGCTCATTGCACCTGAAAGCATGGAAACCCAGCTGTCAAATTATATAACTTATTAAACTATCTTTAGTTGTTTGTAAGATATTAGCTGCTAAAAATCACATTGGAATTGAAGAGAGGTATGGAAAAGCAAGATGGTAATCAAAATAACATGATTTTCAGGTCTGATGATATCATGGGCCTACTAGTGCTAGAAATGTAATTGTATAAAGCATTAAGCCTCACAGTGGTATAAAGCATTAGTGTGTAGCTCCAGTGGTTTGATATATCAGATTTTGAAACTGTCACTGGCCTCTCAGTCTAGCAGTGCTTTTTTTGGCTCTGGTCCAGAACTGGATATAGCAAGTCTTGGATCTCAAACCAATGTAATTTCAATCCCTGGTTTCCTCAAGGGTTAAACAAAGCCAGTAACTTTTTAAACAGCATGTGGTGAAATTTCTAGATGCCTAAAAAGGAATATCTGGGTATTGACTTTGCCATTTGATAAACTAGGTTTCTCTGTCATTGTTCTTTCTTTGTTTGCAGCTTTCTACTCTCTTCCTTTCCCTCCCATTTAATCCTGTGGCATATAACTTCATTAAACTGCAGTGATGGTTTAAAAGCAGCAATGCTATTTTCAGCAGAGCTATTCCAGTATACTAGGTTATGCAAAACACCACCACATATCAACAGACAGGTACTGACTGTGTAGTCAACCAATTTGAAGTGTGCACCCCTGGTAGAGGATCAACTTGGAACACTTTGCTCCTGGCTGTTAGCCATGCCTGGTTGCTGAGTATTGCAAGCTCTGTGTCAAGTTCCTTTAGCAGTCCATGCACTCTGCTAAGTGTCAGACACTGATTGCTTTTGTGCGAATGAGTCTCCATGTGTGCATGAATCTAGCAAGGAAGGAGCAACAGGAGAAACAGACAAAATGAGAAAGGCAGCCAAGCTTGAGAAGCAGACAGAGGAAAGCCATTGGGAAAGAGCCAATAGGAGAGGCAGGTTTCAAAGAAAAGGAGAATATGAGATGGCAACAAAAAAAGTACAGAAAATGTGTGGTTTAATTCTTACCATTAGACAACCATAAAAATAACTCCTCTCATGAATAATAAAGTTGTTTTCATAATTACAACTATATATCTTTATTTTTCCTCAAGAAACAGTGTCATAATCCAAAACATGGTTCCAGTAGAAATACTGCAGGGAAAAACAGGAAGATTTAAAAGAACAGAAATGTAAAGTAAGAGGCCAAATAGATTTTCATCTAAGGATCTTCATTTTGTATGCATCATACACAAAAATTCAGCTCAGTGGGCACTGTATAAAGTTTTTACCCATAGCACAAACCCAACCACATAGTTGGGCTGTGTAGACTTGGGAATTGGGGGATTTTCAAAGGCACAACTAGAATTTAGGTAAGCAATACCCACTGAAAGTCAATGGGAGTGAGGTGCCTAACTGCATTTTGTGCCTTTGAAAATCTCCCTCTGCCTCTGAAGGGAGGTTTGTAATGAGGATTATGGGAGTCAAACTTGAAGTACATTTGGAAGGGCCAGTAGCTCTTTGGGTGGCATAGATAGATTCCAAAAAGTCTTCATCTGTACCTGTGATTTTTCAGAAATTTTGCTCATGTTCTTTTCCTCAACAAAAAAATCTAGATAAAACTGAAGTACAATATCAGAAAATACTTAGGATGATAGACACACCAACTTCAAATCAGTTTTAAAAACTGAATTAAAACTAATTTCAGGTTCTTTACTGCCTCTGACTTTTTCTATCGACTTGTGTGTTATAAAAATGGGTTTAATAATTTAAAAAATATTTTGTCTCTGTTGTGAAAGACCCATGCAAACAGAAGTGAACACTAGTTCTACAGAATAAATCATGAAACAGTATATAAAAATTGCTGTCGTATCCAAAGTGAAATGAAAAATAGAAAAAATACTTTTAATTTTTTAATTTTTAGTAGTCTTACGTGTTACTTGTAATAATAGTAAGTAAACAGTTCTCAGACAAATGTTTTTTAAGTTGACTATGCCCCTTTAAAGCTTCCGTGTGTAGATGAAAATTTTTTCCAGACCTATTTAAATAACTTAAAACTTGTTAACGTTTCTTGAGGATTCAAAATTAAAATTATGTACTGTAAAAGTAATGATTCACATGTCATGCCACATTCTTACAGTGAATTAATTGACATTGAATTGGAATGGAAGTCTAAATTGTTTCAATACATTGTAATGTGCAAATCGCAATTTTGGCTATAATGAAATTATTCTTTGGGGAGAAAACAAGGCTTTACGATGAAAGGCTTCCATTGTCTTGGATACTTTAAACATAGAACACTGTCATTTTAATTTCCTAGTGGTTCTTTTTCAGTAAAACTTTTGTCACTTTCCTTGACTTGTCATGTTGTATCAGTTTTTCTTTTTGCTGACAATGTATGACTTTTTTAGAGCCCCCATTGCGTTCTACACCGTGTACTGCTGCTATACTTGAGGATTTTATTTCATCTGGAGCATCCGACACCTTTGTGGCTTAGAAAGCATGTTTCAAATTAGGTTATTGTCTGGTATTTGTATGTTCCTATTCTCAAGCTTCTCTGGCTTTTTTTCCCCTACTGCACTGAATATTTTTGGTGACCCGGAGGGGGAATGGAAAATCTAGCCGCAGTTTAAAACAGGATAAATGAAAGGTGCAGTTGACCTATTTTAAGGGCTGACCTTGTAACTTCATTATATTTGAGTTGTTGCAGCATGTTGGACCTTTTCCTTTTTCTTTTCACTCCTAATGCTCTCAATTTTCTCTCCCCTTTTCTCCCTGGGGACCTCCCAAAATATTTAATTCTCTGAAAATATAGTTGGTGCTTCAGCCAGTGGGTAAAAGGTCAGGAATTGCTGCTAAACTACAGATTTATATCCACTGTGAGAAAAATATCCCTGCTTTATTAAATAATTACTCCATGCACCTATGTGGAGCCTGGTTGTTTCTGAACAGAAAACGGCAGATTTTACTCTTTTTCAGAACTTGTGTGCTAATGTAATGCTAACAGACTTCAGCATTATCATGGAGATCTTTTAAAAAACTGCCTACATGAACACAATTCTGGATCTACCAATGAGAGAATTGTTTTCCATACTTTCGCCTATCCACAAATGTAATCTCTTTTACATGCTGAAGGATTACCCTCTTTTTGTGGGGTGGAGATTGGTACCACATAAATGTACCTACTTTTGAGAAGTGGGGCTAGGATTCCCTTTTTACATGAAGCATCCTCATGTTGCCACAGCAATGGCTGTGCTATTTGCATGGGAACACTAAGAAATAGCTAGAGTGTGGACAGACTTCTGGTAGGCTTGATCTATATTTAAACCACAGCTTCCACTGTTACTAGTATCAGTGGTGAATTATAGGCCCAATTTTTTTCCAGTGTAGACAAGGCTAAAACTGTTAAATGACTTGTCACGTGCCTCTACAAGCAAATCAGTGGCAGAGTTAGGAATACAGCCCAGTAATCCTGACTCCCAATATTTTAAGTTTGACCTAAAGATGACATTTGAGCTATTTGCCTATTACCACACACAGATAAAATGTGTATAATAGCGTTTTAATTTGCTAATTTGGCTATAACTTCAGTGTCCTCTGCATGTCTTCACTTTGAGTAACCTCAACCTTCCAGTTTTCATCTTTGTGCAAATAAAGAGAATCTTAGTGTTTTGGATATATCAAAATGGATTAAACTACATTTAATGCATAGACAGTTCCTCCTTAATTATCTCAATGCAGTATAAGGAAGGTGTTGTCAAATAAATTTGGTTAATAGGGAATTTTCAGATTAATAGGCAGTGGGAGACATGACCCTGATTCAGATAACAGGAGGTTTTGGATAACTGAAGTTCATGTCAAAGTTTATAATTCAGTATTCTTTCTGAATGGTTCATTTTTGCAGTTTCTGCTATTAGGCATGCTTATATGTTTCTGTTATCTGAGACTATAATATCTGGATTGCTTGATTTCTTCTGAATGAGATTAGATGTTTTATAACTGAGACTGTTGAATGATTTAAAAGGTGTACACATTTATATCTATTTTGATTAAAGGCTCAGATAATTTGAACTTTCCATAACTATAGCATATCTGCAGACATACCACTTTGCGGTGTGATATCAGACCTGAATGGGTTGAGCATGATTGGGACTTAGAGCAAGACTGAGAAACACAGGACCTACAGTTGGTGAGGCAGTAAGTTACATACCTTTCTCTTAGAATCAAACTAGTATCTTACGTGGTTTTAGGTGAAGACACCATGAACATTTTGTATGAGAAGGTAAGCCAAGGTTTGACCACTTTGTTTTTAATGGTCCTATGGCAGCTAATGGGAGAGTCATTGTAGCTCCACTGTCCTGGACAAATTTCAACTTGCTACATACCTCCATTTTCCTTGGCAAACTTTTTTGCTCTTTCCTTCTTAAATACACTGGTAGTAAATGGCTGCTGCTTTTCCATTCCAGAGGGGACTGCATTTCAATAGTGGATGGAGCAATATCTATATATTCATAACACCGGGATGAAAGGTGCTGTTCTTCATATATTATAAAAGTATTTGTACTGGGATGGCACTGCTTTTTTGGTGACTGAGAAGTGTTATTTAATGGAAGTGCCACATAATCCATTTATACTGTTCAGAATAATGAATAATTGTAGTTCCTCTTATCAGCTTTTATGGGTTTTGTGGACATTCACAGTGGCAAATGAACCCTTTTGCAATTTTAAATATATAAAGCATTGCACATCAGTATAGTAGCTATTTTATCCTAAAATGTGTACCCTTTTTCCAACTTTTTTTTACATATTAATATGCTCCTGGCATATTTAAACATTAACACTTTACTTATGTGTGTGCAACACTGATTATGTCTGACAGACACAATTGGGAATAGCATAGAGGAAATAATAGTTCTTGACCAATCAGCAAAACTCAGGAAGTCCCGGTGCCGTAGGAAGGGAGAGAAACTTACTTTTCATTTCCTCTTGAGTCCAGTGTGTTCAGATTAACTTTAAAGGAGAGTGAGATGCTGCTCTGAGGATTTGGTCTCCAGTAGAATGTTACCTATGTATGGAGCCCATCTCAGCAGGCGTCTAGTCACTAGCCAAAAAAGCTCTCATAGCTAAGTTGCTGGAGTATCCTATTGCAAATTAAATATGAAACAAGGATACACTTGGTTTTGCATGAGAAACTTTAAAGCATTCATTAAAGAGGCTTTATTTCTGTTTCAAATATTTTAAAGCCACAGACCTATTGAAGGTGATTTTGACTAGAGCAATCTAGTTTTGATTTGTTTCTTGTATTTTGAGAGAATTTACAGATTTGAGAACCAGTAAAAATCCATGGGCAGTAATTTTAATACTACTACTTAGTGCTTAACATGTTCAAAGCAGTATAGTACACAATCACAATGCTTTTTAAAATTGCTTTGCTTGCCTTTTTCTCTCTTGTGTGTGTGTGTGTGTGTGTATATATGTATTTATAGTAGTATATAACAGGTTAAAAGTGCACATAGTTTTATAAGAAGATTTAAATATGAATCTATATGGGAGCACCTGCTATCATTTTGTTTAATACACTTGTACTGAGAATTTCAAAGGAACCTAAGGGAGTAAGTAAGGCACCTAACTCCCACTGAAATTCAGTAGGATTAGGGCATCTGACTCCTGCAGGCTTCTTTGAAAATTGCAGCCTTAATATTTTTAAGAGCCTTCCACAGTTCTGTTAAATTTCATTGAGGCTATGGCTAGCTGACAGGTGAAGGCATTTCAAATTTAAAGTAGAAATTCTGTTGCTGTCTTGCTACCGTGTAATTCTTAACTTGCTTAGCTGTACCTAGAAATTGCTGCCTGTGTGTAGATATAGTAGATAACATGGCTCATGCTGACCCTAAACATAGGCAGTACCTAAGCACAATGGATTGAGCCTCTTGCCCATTGATTGAAACGTAGATGATTCTGGGAAAAACTAAACTACAAGTGAGTGTGAACTAAAGATTTGAAGAGACACGCTTAATGTTTTACCTTGCAGTTCAGAACCTTCTCCTTAGTAGGAGCGAAGAAATCTTATCAAATTACATTATTTTATTGATTAACATCTGCAAAATATTTAAGACTTACTATGATTCAGGATGAATCCTTGTATTTCTCTAAAAACTCAGAGGACTCCTACTTTTTCTCCTATTTAAAGAGAGAACCCTCCACACACATCCAAATCAAACCCCCCTAAAAAGCATTAGATGAGCCCTAAGCAAGTAACTTCTCTGAAAGGGACATTAAAATCACAGATAGATGAACTAATGCCCTCCCTGGCTATGTGCATTAATCACTATTTTTATTTATTGTCGGGATGGGGAGAGGGAAGGAAATGACCAAGAATTCCTGACATAGAACAGTCTTTACTTAATAAAACTTGAGTTTGTCTGAGGAAGAGCTAAGGGATTTGACTATATGGTAACTGAGCAAGGAATACTTTGCTATCTAACAAATCTGTCACCTAAAAACTGGCACCACTCTGTTAAGAAAACAAAACAAAACAATTAAAATACCTCCTGGATTGTGTAGTGTAAAAAGAATGTAAATAAAAATTTGGCATAAACTTTCCTACTCTACTAAATTTAAACTGAACTTCTGATCAGTGCAAATAAACTTTAACTTTGCAGTGTTTTATCAATTTAGCCTTTATTTTGCAGGCCTTATCTATCTGCTGCTATGCTCTGTAGCTGTGTCATGCTGGGCCAAGATCTTGTCAGGTCATGAGCTAAGCAGGATCAGACAGGGCATGCAAGGAAGACATGCAAGGAAGAATTCCAGTGCTGCAGGAAGTAGTGTTGATTAGTGGTTAGTACTCTTCTCTGTGAGAAGCAAGGTATGCTCTTGACTGACATCTTTTGAATGAAATTAGAACCCAGAGTTCTTACCTATTGTGGTAACTAAAGGCTCCATGGTGCATTTTTCAGGAGTATTGTGTTAACCTTCCTGGCTAAATTTCAGTTTAGGTAAAGAAGTTCTACCTGCCAAAATATCCTTATCAGTTTCAAATTCATAAATGTATTTTTTTTTAAACTATCCAGTATTATTGTGTGCTGTTAAAGAGCTGCTGCAACCTCCCAGTGAGGAGGTTGCATTTCAGTAGTGACTGAAGTAATTATTAGGAAGGCCATGTTCTGCCCGTCGAATGTGTGCAACAGGCCCTTTTGACTTCAAAGCAAATAGTACATGTGCCTCTCAGGATAACATTTGCCCCATATTTATAAAGCATTTGGGATAAAAAGTGCTATATAAATGTAAGATTCTATTGTATATTCTCCTGAGTGGGGAAACAGGTCAGGCAGAGGAATCCAACCTAGAAGCAAGTCACATATTTGAGAACAAGAGAACTCTACCTGATATACAGATGCTGCTAATGCACTGAAAAGAGAGCTGCAAATAAATAACATAAATGTTGATTATTACCTAAACACTCCTTTCACTAATATACATCCAAAAGTGGTTTTCTGGCATTGTGCAGATACCAGTTCCCATACAGTATTTTTATCAATGTATTCATATAAGGTGCTCAAATATCCCAATGATAAGTGCTGTACAAATTCCAAGGTAGATGCATACATATTTATAAAGTCGTCTAGCATGTGAGAAGGAGGCGTGGTGTGGGAAGACCTGGAAGGTGATGCCAGGAGAGGATTATGTGTGATCAAAGGGATACACATTGAGGTTGAATAATTTACAGTATCAACTTGTAAAATTGAATAATTTACATCTATAGTCCCCAGTAAAATGGTTAGCATTTGAACTACTTTTGCAATGCAATGATACCCATGTGCTTTTATACTGAAAAGTCATAGTATGTGGTAGCTACTGGGCTTATCTAAATGGAAAACCCCTTCCAGCTTGATGACAATTTAGCAACTTTATTATATCAAAAAAAGCACATTATACATGACACGTGTACAAAAACTCAAAGTACTATGTATGCTGCCTAAAACTTTTGGAGTTTCCCAGCATGTACACTAATCTCCTGAGTGTTCATTGCTCCAAGCTTTCATTCTAAACAAAGGAAGTCAAGACTGGAAGACTTCTGTATTCTGCCATCCCACCTGAAATAACTGGTTTCTTTTTCCTGCTTTTAAAGCAATCTGCCTAAAAGAACTTGTGCATCATTCTAATCTATGCATTTTATTTGGCCTCCCAGAATCTCTGGTTTCCTGACTACATGGAAAATAAATAGATGCTTTTTCATTTCTCATTGTTAAAGAACTGAACAGGTTTCTGCTGTAAGCTAATTTATTATCAGACTTGTTTCTGAATGTGATGCATCTTTGCACCAAGCTACCTTTAAGCTTGTTTAAAGAAGTAAAATACATTGGACACATTAAAATGATGAGGACACGTTAACCATCAGAAATACTTATAGTATAGTAATGCTGTGATGCCCTAAATGACTTTCTCCTTCCTCTTCTATGTTTGACATTCCGGTATCTAGCAAAGGAAATTTGGATTAGTTTTGATCACCAAACATTGTGGCTCACATAACAGTGACATTTATACAGTTTGCTGCTCATACCTTTCAGACATTAGATCCCAAATGTAATATATTTACATCCTAATGGATGGAAAGTTATAAATGCACTATTATTCATAGAGATTTAATCTAGATTTTTTTTCAGTGTTCTCCTATTCCAGAGCATGTTAGGATAATTTCATGGTTATCCTTTACTTGTCAAGGATTTAAATTTCTTTAATCTTCCAGATCTACTTTGACTCAAACTGCTATACAGCCCAGTACCTTTGCTGTGTTTATACCTCATCAAGGTTGACATTTTAATTCCATAAAACTTAAGAAATTTTAGGGTTGTTTCTCATAAATTTTTACTCTGTTTCTTGTGGGTGTGCATTATTTATAGTAGGGTCTCTTTTCTTGTGTTGTAAGATTATACAACTAAGTAATGTGATACTATTTGGTAAACAGTATATTAGAAAAGAACTGCACTTTCTCTGTAATCTTAGATGCGTGTAGCATTTTGCATTGCTTCATGTCAGGTGACTATGAAATGCATATGCAAGAATGGGAAGAATTAAGATTAAAGTGAGAATCTTACCTAAATGTTTTAATTTTTTGCTACTCAGTCTCAATGCTGCATTCATATGGTGGTTTACTTTTTAAAATAAAAATGTGTTTATTAAAATGTACTTATTTATTTCAATGTTTGTGTTATATAGCTGAACAGGTTTTCTTCATTCCACAAAACTTCACCTTTGGTTTGAAGACAACCATATTGTTTTGTCAAAGGTAATGTCTTATTATTTCTCTTGGAGGTATTAGTAGTTGACAAAGGCTGGCAGCAATTTCTGATAAGAAGTAGGAAACTTCTGTTTTCCTTTTATGAGGAATGAGAACAGAGTTTGAAGATGTGTGTGAAACTGCTGTCACAAATACGACCATGGACACCAGCCATTTTTCTCACTGTGGTCCATGTCATGAGACATTAAAGAAAGGATGCTCTGTTACTAGTTGCTGTTTCTATTTAGGGGAGTAAAAAAACCCAATCAAGGCAAATATTATCCTTGTTAGTGATGAATCTATTCTGTAATTAAATTGAAATAGAACATCTCTTGCCAAAAGCAGCAGGACTGCCTGTGTTAAAGGCAGTTTCTGTTAGTATTGAGGCCTGTGAACGACAATTTTTCCCACAGAAAATAGGTGTTCCACAGGTTCCTTTTTTGTGTCCTATAGATGCTCCAACTAAGTAGGCATCTGGCTCTGCCAAACTTAGCTTTTGAGATCAGATGAGATTGAGTATATTCATACTAACACAGCCATGGTCTTCAAGCATTGAGATATTTCTTCAGTTGCAACTTTTTGAGAATCAAATAACAATCATTTCAAGTTGCACATTTACACCTCCTATATCACTGGTTTTGCACTGTTGATTTTTTACCTAGTTTACAAACCACTGCAATAAAGGACAAGATGAAAAACAGGATGGTCATTGCTGAGCAGTGAGAGAGAGAGATTCAAGCTCTTGAAAGTGTGTAAAGTGTTCTATATATTAGCTTAGAAAAAAAAAAAAAAACCCAGTCTGAAAGATTCAGGTCCAAACCATTTCGCTTTCCTCAAATACCGCATATGTAAAGATTCACAGCATCACACTTCAATGCAAGCCTTAAGTTAAGCAAAGTTATGCTTATGAATGTTGAGCATGCAGTTTCAAGCAGCTACAACTTTCTTTGTTTTTAAAAAGGATTCTTTCAAACACCACAAAGGCACCAGTTCACATTCACAACTATATGCAAAACAGTTCTGATGTTTTAAACAGCTTTGGTTTAGCAAAATGCAATTAAAAGCATCAGAGAAATGTGGGAGAAAATATTATGCCCATTTAATTTGAATGACTGGATTTTTATACCAGTTCTTTCATGCACAAATTGCACATCTGGACAGAGGCAAATCAGAAGAAATTTTAGCTCCAAAAGGTAAGCCTTATTTTTTTTCCCTGAGAAAGTTATAAACATCTAAATATGGAGGTCTAAAATAGAAATAGCATCTCAGCCTTAACTGTAGTGTCAGTACCATATTGCTAACAGTTTGGAGAGACAAAGCAGATTAAATAGTAGGTGATCAAATGGTATCGTCTCCATCTTTTCTTAAAACATTGCTTCACTTTTAATGCAAAAGCAAATATATATATATGTTTACCTTCCTAATAGAGAAACACTGAACCAAGTTAATCTTGACAGTTTCTATGATGGAAAATTCCATTTACCTTTAAATTATAAAATCTCAGAGATTGGATACAATAGAACAATTGGGTCATCTAGTCTTTTGCCCTGTCTGTGTAGAATTGTTTCTTACAGTATATTTGTGATAGCTGTGCCAATCTAGTTTTAAATAGCCTACGCAATGGGGTTTCTACTGCTACCCTTGGGGAAACTTTTTAACAATCTAGTACAGCTTTGTTGGGAAGCTCTTTGTAAAAACCCAGATTTTTCATCCCGTTATCCCTAGTTACATTCCTTTGAACCACACTAAATAATTTAAATCTCTGCTTGGTGTTTACACTGTTCAGATTTTGTAAATTTATAGGAAATTTTTCAAAAATGTGTAAGTGATATAGTAATTTAAGCGCCACTTTCAAAAGTGACTTGTAGGCCTTGTCTGTACTAGAAATGTTTTCCTGTCATAGCTATACTGGCAAACCCTCATAATGTAAACACAGCTTATACCAGCATAAAAGTTCTTCTGCCGGTATAGCTTACATCAGTTCCTCAAGAGACTAAGTTATAGTGACAAGAGCACTTCTATGCAGGTATAAGTGTGTCTACACTACTGCTTATACCAGCATAGCTATGTCAGTAAAACAAAAAACCCCCTTCATCCCTAACCAATACAGCTGTGCTGGTATATGTCTTAAGTGTAGACCAGGCTTTAGGAACCTAAATCCAGTTGTCTTTCAGGAAGATGGTCTACACTACAAAGTTTTGCCATCATAGCTACATTGGCCAGGAATGTGAAAAAACACCCCCTAGTCAACGTAGCCATGCCGGCAAAGTCCTGGTCTAGGTGCAACATTGCCAGTGGAAGAGTGCTTCTGTCATCTTGGCTAATGTTGCTTGGGGACATGGTGTAGTTAATTCACTGGGGATTAGTTTGCATTTTTCTAAATTTAATCTTTTTTTTTTT
This sequence comes from Emydura macquarii macquarii, assembly GCF_026122565.2. Classification (NCBI taxonomy): domain Eukaryota; kingdom Metazoa; phylum Chordata; order Testudines; family Chelidae; genus Emydura; species Emydura macquarii. The sequence continues at coordinate 3,230,826 of NW_027133607.1, read as the reverse complement.
TTTCTTAACCATATTTATAATATCTGTAGGTCCTCTGTTCTCACTAGAATTTACACCATCACTCAGGTTGATGTCCTCACCAGGTTTTTTTTAATGTGATCAACTTTCCTTCCAGGACATTAATCATGTTAAGAACAGGCCTAACACCAACCCCTGTGGCGCCTTACTAGACACCTTCTCTCCCCTTGTTCACTGATGTTTCTTGTTACCTTTTTCACCATGTTATTCTTCACCAAGTTCATTATCTTTTATCCAAAGAAATTTGAATTACATTTGCAAATAAGATTTTGTGAAACTATCAAATGCTGATCTATCTGTTGATGTTTTTTCCCTATTCCTATTTGGGAATCTATGAGGATTACAGGAATACCCTTAGAGCTTGTCTACACTTAAAATGCTGCGTCACTGTAGCGTGTCAGTGAAGACTCTACCTATGCCGAAGAAAGGGCTTCTCTTGTCGACATAGGTAATCCAGCTCCCAGAGAGGTGGTAGCTAGGTTAATGTGAGAATTTTCTGGTAATGGTAAACTATGATTTTCTTTTGTAGCAGTTAAAGATCCCTCAAGGAATGGGAGCTAGTGATTGTCCCCTATTGGACAATGAGATCAGTGCTTACACATCTCTGACCAGAGTTTTCACAGTGGTCATAGTCAATTTCCCACAAAAGAGCAGAGCAGGAGTGAGAGCTTGGGTGTGCCTGGAACAGGAGTGATAGAGGAGAATGTCTTAAAAATATTTAAGATCACATTTATTTAACAACAAAACAAACAAAAACTTGATATTTTTTCAGTAAGTGTTGAAGAAAGGAGATTGAGTCACAATCATTTAAGGAATCAAATAGACTGGGTTTTTTATATCAACTGACTTGGTTTACCCTTCTCAGGACACACTTTAGTCCAGATATCTAAAAGATAACCTAATGGTAAAAGCAGTTTTACAGTGGAACTGTCTGCTGCAGAGAGATCATCGAGGCACCATCAACAGAAATGTTCAAAAAGGAGATTAGATAACCCTGGGGAAATGGTGCGGGAGATTGTATATGACCTTCTGAGGTCTCTTTTATTTCTAATGTGTATGCTTCTATGAACATCCTGCAGAAACTTCCCAGGCTTAGAGAAACTTCTTATCGTTCCTGTTTATGCACTTTTCTGGAGTAGCAGCATTATGAATAGATCTGTGTAATGGGTAAATTTGTGTTCACATGTTTAGCTTGTCTTTGTGGAAATAATTCAGATCTTTTGTATTGTCTGCAATTGTATGGATAATCTTCACTACGTACCATGCTAACACTCCAGAAACATAAATCCACCTCCTTAGTTGTATACATAAAGTTAGGTATATCTACGAAACAAAGCTAACAAACTGGAACAACTTTTTCCTCCCAGTCTGAAATAGCCTTGTTGACCTTCAAGGCATTCTATAAATCACATTTATTTATCTGACGTGGAGGGGAATTTTGTGTTCTGTTGCTGTTTAATTTTATTTCTGTTTTTTAATTCATAGCAGGAATCTGTATAGTATTGGATAGGCAGCCCTTTTTATTTTTGTATACAAATCTGAAGGAAGGAAAGAATGAATAAATAAATAAAAGGATAAACAAGAGAAATCAAAAAGCAGGATTATTCACCATGGAGAAACCTGTCTGTAATCAAGTCTGGTGTGAACACATCCTATTTTTCCCCTTAAAATACTTTGATCACCACGTTTCTGATTCTATCTTGTTTTCTCTGCTCGCAAAAATCAAGCTGAAAAGGGACTGTGCCCTTGATATAGTCATGCCAACTTGAGTGTGGTGCCCTAACAACCTATGCTGAGGAAGTTGAGTTCTGAAATGGGAACTTTTCTGGGGTGTAGGAGAGTCCAATTCACTTGGGAGGAGTGGAAGTGTACAGTCTCTCCTAGTTTAAGGAATACTCAGGTGGCATATTAAGATGCAAAAATCTAAGTTCCTCTTATAGCTGAAGAGTTTGTTCCTTTTCATTGTTCATCTCTTGGGTTTTGTGATCTGTGAGGTTCAATATAATCCAATAAGTTTAAATGTCTCAATTAATGCATCTTTGTGGACTAATATGTATCTTTAAAGAATGGATTGTTGTTCTCTCTCCCCTCAGTTGAAATGCATTCCTTCCATTAACTTTTATAGGAGTGACCCAGGCTAAATAAATGTTAAGTTTTCCTTAATTAGTGCTCTGTTGACAATGCCTTTAAAATAATATCGATATTTTGAAAATACTTTTACAGTCAGCAAACAAATCTATCAGATCTAGCATCCTATATACTGATTTTTCATTGATATGTATGTATACACAGCTAAACAACAGACAAATGAACTGTACAAAAATATCTGTGTTAATTACTTTAGTTTAAATTCACTGCTGAAATGAACACAAAAATCTTTTAAACAAAATTCTGCATCTGGGGCATTGCCAGCCCCAGTCATTCATAAACTGAGGTGGGCCCCCCAAAATCATGATATTTAAAAAAATAATTTGGGGTTTTTCTTTGCTCTCTCTTTTTTGAACCTTTAAGTTACTCTCAGGTCATGTGTTCCAGCTTTTATCCACAGTGAGTGCTAGAAACTTTACATAAAAAGATAAGTTGAAATTCTCATGACTCAGGAGGTGGGGGCTTTAAGAAATATTGCAAGACTTGCAGTGAAATCATGAGTTGGCAACACTGAATAGTACTGCTGTGCATGAAGAAGACTGTCACAGACTTGTCCTGTACATCTTTGTTGTTTGAGCAATATTGGTAAAGTTATTATGTATTTGATCCTTTGTTACCCTTCAAATAAATTGGGGTGGACTGCTTGAGAGTGAATTAGTGCCTTCAGCTAAGTTTTTCCTTTGCTTCTTATGTAATCTTGAAAATTTAGGTCCAGACTTTTTTTAAATAGCGTCAAATAACATCCACAACTTTTTGTAAATATGCCAATCTAAATTTCTGCCCTATATGATGATAAATTTTCCCAGTTTGCACAGGTGGTGTGTGGTAGCAGTTGCTTGTGAAAAATGGCAGGTTACTTCCTCCATTTCACTACCGTGTTTCTTTAGTTTTCTCTTTTCTCCTGGTTCTCTAGTTCCACTCCTCCTTCCTCCTGGCTATTTTGAGTGGCAGAAGGACCCGGGACTGGGAGAGGAGAGCAGCAGTGGTGTGTAAAGGGAGACCACTCATCTGCAGAAGTGGAGGAAACACTGCAGTCTCTGGGTTCAATACAGAGCTTCCTCCTTTCCCAAAAACAGTGCTGATGCAATTATGATTGTCACGACCAGGACCTGGGTGGTCAGACTTAGTGGTCAGAGTTGGCACAGGTTGGGTACCAGAAGGCCAGAGTTCAAGACATGCCAGAGAGAGAACCAAGAATCAGGAGAGGGGAAGAGTTGGAAGTCAGAGTCTGGAGTCTCTTACACATGGAGCCTGAATCAGAGGCAGGCAGGCAGTCTGCGTTGTTGCTCAGACAGCTCTCCCTATTGGGGCTTCTTGGCATACGTATTGGTGCCAGCCAATCAGTGGGCTGTGAGGAGCTGCCACTCAGGTCCTGCTGGGTGGCACTTCTTGCTGAGCTCAGCCTCACCGGGTACTCCTGCAGGAGCCCAATCTAAGCCTCCTATGGTGATGTGGAGGCAGCAGCAGCCCAGAACCCCTATGGTCGCAGATTCAGACAGTGGTACAGTCAGCAGGACCAAAGCTAAGTGGTAAATAGTCTGGTGGCTGATATGCCTTTCATAGGAGATACGACTTTCTAGGTCAGTTGAACGGAGAAGCAGCCAGCATCACCATCTTGCCCTGGTTGGAGTATCCTCCATAAACACTTCAAAATGTGTGGATAAAACTCTTCTGGGATTGGTGAGACAGTAAATTTCCACAACGGTAGATAAGCGATAGGCCTGTAGTAAGTTAAGAACATATGTAACATTCTCTATATTCTTTATTCAAGATTGCTGTGTGCATTTTAACACCTACTTTCTTTCAGTTTTTGGTGGAGAAAAAATAATTTGGCTGAAACTTAATTAATATCTCTCTGAAGTCTGAGTGAAATTGATTCAGCAGTTTTTGAGTGGGGAGGAAAATGTTTTTCAGACGTGGGGGGGGGGGGGGGAAGCTTAAAAGCATCTGACCTTCAGAACTTCCCAGTCTTCCCTGGTGGCTAGTCCTCAATGAAGGATAGTCCCTGTGGCCCCTACTCAGGAAACCAGGAAGCATAGGCTTAAGTTCCATTCAAGTCAAGTTAAACACATGCTAAAGTGCTCTTCTGAATCAGGGATGGAATAAATTATGAAGTTATAAATGGCTTTAAACAGTTGCTTTCAGAAGTAAAGTTGCCTACCTAAGCAGTACAATAACCTGTGGTATTACAGAGTTGTGCAAAACACAGTTGGGCAACTGCAGCTAGGGTAATATATGTGTGGATAGTGGTGTCACTTATAAAAATAGAGTTGCACAACACCATAGTATAGAGATAATGTGTCTCTTCTCTCTCTCTCTTTCTCTCTCTCTCAAAGAGCCAAAAAGGTAATATATATCTCCCTACATTAGGTTAAGTCTTCAGATTTAAACAGTCAGGAAATAGAAAACGTATGAGTCAATAGCAACATTAACTTGTCCACTGTTCATGTGGACTATTTTCAATTGCCAATTTGTTAAATGTATGCCATATGTGCAAGCTAATGTTACACATCCTTGACATTTATTGGTGGTGAGGTTTTTGCTATGCCACCATGGCTGCTTAAATGAAGTTTAACACCTGGACACAACAATGATTGGGTGCTTTTTTTAAATACCTGGTTAGGTGAAAGTTACACAGCAACTCATTTGGACAGCCTCACTGTATGAGAGAAATTACATTGCAGTTAAAAAAAAAAAAAAAAAAAATTGTTGGAATCCCTAACGTACAACCTACAACATGGGATATCTGTCAAAATAGATAGGGCTGGCCTTTGTCAGACCTGCTAAATATTATGCCCCTTCAAAAGATTTACTTTTGTCCACCATAATCCCACCCCTCCTTTTGATAACATCTTTGTTTTCAGGGCACATAAGGCTGAAGTTTTATCCTAAGGATATAGATAAGGAAAGTGTGGCACAACGAAGTTAAGGCTAAAATTTTGAAACATGAGTGCATAGTCAGGTGCTGATAACCATATTTAGACACCTAAATAAGATGGCCTCATGTTTAGCATAGTCATTTAGACCAGTGTCTCTGAAAAGGGGTGGCTCACCACACCCTGGGGAGTCGCGAGACCATGACTATTTACTTACAATCTAAGGCAAAGAAAATGTTGCTCCCCCACTCTCTGCACATCCTTACCCTTCAGTGTCAAGGGACATTTTCTGTCATCCTCTCAAAAGACCACAAAAGTAAATTATTTTACTCCTTTATAGAAAACATAAGAAGGGATCATGAAAACGCTTGACTTTGAATAAGTGGTCTCTAATCTGAAAAGGCTGAGAAACTCTCAGTAGTAGCTTTCACGTTGCTGCTGCCTACAGCTGTGTAAGAATCTGAGGTATTCTCAAAATCTGGGGGACTATGGCTATAGATTTTCTGGATCCTAAAGCCCAGCCTTAGGACTGTTGAATAACTTGTGACTTTTAGGAGCAATCCGTGCTAAGCATTTAATCCCAGTGGCCAGTTTGCATCAGTTTGTTTTCAAGCCTCTTCTCAAAGTAAAAAATATGAAAGCTGAGATTCCTCTTTACTTCTCTTGGTCCCCCAAATTAAAGGGGCAGAGTTGGCACATACTTTGTCCACAAAGATCAGCTCTAAAAAGAGGATCAGCTTTTTCCTACAAAATAATGTTCCCTATAAGAGAACTCTTTTCAGTATTAGTTCTATAATTTGTAAACATGAACTTTACATATACTATCTTGGGCAAGGTTTACTTGAATTTGATCTTGGGGGCGGGGGGGCAGAGGGAAATAAACTCGTAATATAAACTCTCAAAAAACTGGTAAAAATGTATAGGGAAGTTGTCAAAGAAGTTTTAAAAATTTCTATACCTAATTTTTCTTAAAGTTTTTGATGTTGAATAATTTGTCAAAAATTTAGAAAATTTCAACCAGCAGTATTCTGATTATTAAAAGTGCATCTTGTAGGCAATTTTACTATTTGGAATAATTTACTAGATGGCAATTTGTATTTGGATGCATACAGCATGAATTAGGGATTACATTTGTTTAGTTCATTTAATAGCCTGTAGATTCTGAAAGCTTTATTTTTGACACGATCGCATCTAGTTGTTTCTATAATAATGCAGTTAGTCTTAGTTAGATCTTAACTAAAGCATTGATTTATATAAGTACAGAAGAACAGCCATACTGGTTCAGACCAATGGTCCATCTAGCCCAGTATCCTGTCTTCTGACAGTGACCAATGTCAGGTGCTTCAGAGGGAATGAACAGAACAGGTAATCATCAAGTGATCCATCCCTTGTCGTCCATTCCCAGCTTCTGGCAAACAGAGGCTAGGGACACTTCAGAGCATGGTTTTGCATGCCTGCCCTTCCTGGCTAATAGCCAGTGATGGACCTATCCTTCATGAACATGTCTAGTTCTTTTTTTTTAACCATCTTACAGTCTTGGTCTTCACAACATCCTCTGTCAGAGTTTCACAGGTTGACTGTACTTTGTCTGAAGAAATATATCCTTGGTTCATTTTAAACCTGCTGCCTATTAACTTCATTTGGTGACCCCTAGTTTGTGCGTTATGAGAAAGTGTAAATAACACTTCCTTATTTACTTTCTCCACACCAGTCATGATTTTATAGCCCTCTCTCATATCCCCCTTTAGTTGTCTCTTTTCCAAACTGAAAAGTCCCAGTCTTACTTATTTCTCCTCGTATGGAAACTGTTCCATACCCCTAATCATTTTAGTTGCCCTTTTCCGTACCTTTTCCAATTCCAATATATCTTTTTTGAGATGGGGCGACCAGATCTGCACGCAGTATTCAAGGTGTAGGGCAGAAGAGGCAATATGGTATTTTCTGTCTGTCTATCCCTTTCCTAATGATTCCCAACATTCTGTTAGGTTTTTTGACTGCCGCTGCACACTGAGTGGATGTTTTCAGAGAACTATCCACAATGACTCCAAGATCTCTTTCTTGAGTGATAACAGCTAATTTAGACTCCACCATTTTATATGTATAGTTGGGATTATGTTTTCCAGTGTGCATTGCTTTGCATTTATAAACAAGTATCCTAAAAGATTGTTTTTTAGGAGTATCCTAACTGATGGATTCTGTGGGAGCAAACTAAAAATAAATGTCTGAAGTTCTGAGTTGTTTACATTTCTTTGAACTGCAAAAATATTTTCAAAACTTTTAACTAATTTCTTGCAAAAATACGTGCATTTAATAATAGAGTGCTTGCCTGTTCATCCTTGGGAAAGTCATCTTAATTAGGGATTGTGAAGGTGCCCAATTTTAAGCAGCAAGGATCCCAAAATATAGACGGTTGGTTTTATGTCCCATTTGCTTTTTCTGTAGAAGCTCGGCATGTTTTAGTGCATCAGTAGAGGGCACTGTTGTAGCACTAAAGATGCTTGAAGGCCTTTTCTCCAGTTTTCTTCATCTTTATTTTGGAAAGTGTTTAATGTTCTCCATGTAATTGAATTCAGTTCCCTGCATAATTAGCAATGGAGCCTTATTCTTTGTGCCATTTCTGTGGATAGTATTATTTTTGTCTCTATTTGCCTTCAGTCAATCCAAAATATTGTTGCCTGTCAAAATGTAGAACGTTTTATTGCTATCTATCAAAGGTAAACAATATTTAAAGGTGTAGTGGGTTTCATTCTGAGCAAATAGGAAACCTTTAAAATTCCTGCTCGTAGTTCAAGAAATAGCAGTGTTAATGCGCCATAGTAATTTTATCTTTGTATTCTAATGCATGGGATAATATTGGTGGATGATCAGTACTTGCAGGTAGTTAAAAATACACATGTAAACCCATAATATTTAATTGTGTGAGAAACCTATTGATTTTACTTGGCTGATTTTTTTTCTCTAATTTGTTTCTGCTGCATTTTTGAGAGAGAAGTTATACAACGTTGGTGCTGTTTAGCATATTGAAATATTAATTACACAACAATCAAGCATAAATATAAAGTAATTATGACCTAGAAATAGTTCATATGTAACATCCAAGAACCTGTAAACTTTTCTGATATATTAGGGCCACACACAAAACACCATCAGTGTAAGAAAATGTTTTCCCAAGGTAACAGTGGTCTCAAATTTTAAAAATACTTTTATTACCTTCATGAGGTTCTTACTGGTTGCAAAGTAAAGATCTTTGGAAGTCTGAGATCTGTTAATTGTGTTTCTGCTACAGCTAACTTTAACTGGTAACTGCATATAGGATTAATCATGAGAGTGGACTTTAATTTTGCTTCAAGTATCTCTTAGTTTTTTGCCTATAAAATAGTTGAATTCTATGAATGCCCAGAGAAGTTCACATTAGCAATTGATCCTACACAGCCTTCAGCTAGCAGGGTTATCCTTCATACAAATACCAAGATTTTAAAAAACAAAGGCTTGGAAGAAGCTGTCGAATGGTCTCAGCGTGTAGTTAGAAAAAGGTGGTTTCAATATTTTTAATAGTTAAAAATGTTAAATTTGTTGTCATGGACTAAATGGAATGGGGGGAGAGGGGGCAGGCTTTCAAGGAAAGGAATGACATAGGGGGGTTGAAAACAAAAGCGTGTAGTGTGGCTGTCACCTTTCAGAGCTTCTAGGGAAAATCCTGAAATAGGGCCTGATCCTGCAAGTTCCTGAGTGCCCTCAACTATAGGCACTGTGGGAGTTGAGGACACTCAGAAGTTTTGCAGGATCTGCCCATAGATTGCCTGTCTGCGTACAGCAGCATCAGTGTCCTTAATACCAATACGATCTGTTAGAAGTTTTCATCAGCGCTGCAGATGAAAACTAAAAAATTTAAATAGAGAAAAAAGTTGAAGAGAAGCTTCGTTTTTGAGTTATCTTGTACCAGTACAGTTCAATGTAATTTGGTTTTCCCTGTATGGAAAGGGAAAACTGCCTCCAAAATAAACTTACACACTCAGCATAACTGTGCAGCAGGTTACAAAGATCTGGTCTTGTAGGTTTTCTATAGGGGACTAAGTAAATTCTCATTTCATCGGAGACATTAGTACTGATGTACTGTTCCTGTATCATCTCTGTAGCTATTATCTCTGTGCATTTTTCCCCAGTAGAGGCTATCACAGGTTTTTAGTCCAGACTGTTTGTATTTGACAAGGTCGAGATAAGTTTTATCTCTATAGATAATAAAGTGCATTAGGATTGATACAGTTACAGTAAAATATATTGACTATTTATTACAAGAACCTAATGAATTTTTAAAGCTTGTGAGATTCTGTCATATTAAAGTGCATGTGTACTCTAAATATTTGTTTATAATGGTACCTCTGGTGTTATAATTACAGACCTATCATTTTTATTTTTAAACATTATATACATTTATTTTTTAAATTGGATTAGATCCTTCTTATATTAAACAAAACATAAAATCCCAACAAATTCCTAAGACAGACTTTCAGATATAAGCATTATTTTTTGATAGTTTATGTAGTTTTCATAGGTACTCATAGTATGATTGTCCCATACGTCTGCAAAAGTACTTAGTTTTTTTTACATGCTGACAATTTTTAGAATTTTAACTTTATTTTCCTTGACAGGTTTGCTTTTGCTTTTGTAGAGTTGTTAATGCCAGTTTCATTTTTGTTATGAATTCCCCTAGATACATATTTATGCAATCAAATCAATAAGTGTTTCATAATCCATCTAATACTTATGAAATTTACTAGTTCCATGTGTTAGGACGTTTCTATTTAAATATGTTTGTTACATATGGGCATTTTAAAATGCAATTTATAGGGGTTATTTTCCTGCAGGCTTTGTATTCTTTTATTGTGACAGATAAAGAGCAATGAAATTAACCCATACAAAACTATTAAAGCAATTTTGAATATCTGTTTTATATCAAGTAAAGATAATTTATAGATAAGACTGCAGAGCCCTATGTAACTCATCCTGCTTTCTCTCTTTTAAAAAGTTGATTTTTCAAACCATATAGCATGTGCCAAAGTGCTCTGTTTAGAGACTAAATTAAGGACAAAGTTTCAGCCTTTACACAGAGCTTGCTTGCTTGTGCATCTGTAAGTCAGACCCTATGGTTTTTATCTATAGATGTGTCTTCTCCCCTGTGATTTTTATTAATGCACAAAGATGTATGTTTTTTTAATTATTAGAAACTCAAAATCAGGATTGTTAATACTATGTTAGGAGGCTTCTGTTCATCCACTGAGGTTTGATACCTGACATTTTTAATTTAATTTAATTAGGGACAGAACCCCATCTTGGTGGTTCATTAAGGGGATTATTCATCAAAGTTATTGCTTCCTTGATGGAGAATAACAATATCACTCGCAATAACGGATGTTGCTCTCATAATTATATTACTTTCTACTATTTTTCTCTCCAGGGCTTTGTACTTAGTCTCTTTAGTTAAAATTTTAAATTGATGGAAACTTAAACTTCTAATACAGCAGATTCGTGATGACCATGTTCATTTTAGTCTAGTAGCTTTCTACCATGTAAATGTTTCATTTAAAAAAATCGCCTATTTTAATAGGTTCTCTATTTTTAAGTATTTGTATTTATTTCCAGTTTAGTTGCACCTCAACTTGGGGCCCTCCCTGGGTTGCTGGCTGCCTATTTGCTGATGTAGCTGAACTCTGCTGTGACAAAACCCTGCAGAGATTGCTACAGTAAGGAAGCCTCTGTAGGGCAAGGAGTCATGATGGGGCTTGCTAATGTGAAATTAAAAAGGAAAAAAACCCACACCAGACTGTATGCAAAAGTTATCTTTCGTAAGGCAGCCATAATCCAATATTTAGAAAACGAGACCATTAAAAATAGTCGTCCTTTTAAAATGTTACTAGTTTGGTTAATTTACCCCAAAGTATCTGGTGTCTGTGACTCAGAAAAACCCTTATCTACTAAGGGAAAAAAAGAGCATTGCAGAAAAGGTGACAAGTTTTCACCTCTTTCCTTGGAGAACATTTTAATTCCGCTTTAATCAGCCTGCCAATAAAAGAGTACTTGGCTTTCAAGGGGAAACAAATCAAAATATGCATTTATCAGTCATAAGACAGAATTCAATCGCTCACAACTGATGAACTCCAAAAGGAATGAAACTAGTACTATCATACTGCCTTGGTTGTTTGCTTTGTACTATCAAAGAACCTGTACTATCTTTTTCTGCCACATCCACTGTTTGTCTATCATCCCTAATTATGGCCTTTCAAAGGAGATGACTCATAATAGCTACTAATAGTTAAAATTAATTTTTTTTTTTGCATCTAGATAACTAGCCTAATGTTCTGGTGTTTGTAGATTTCTGTGTTCTACTGCTGCCTGAATGACTGTGGACAAATACTAGCCAAGATGAGGCAGAGAAAGGAAGAAGGGGTTGCTAAGTAACACTGTCATTGTTAAGTACTGATCTCCTAAAAGGGCATGTCATGGGCCTATCTTATTAAAATAAACTTTATTTTCCACCAGAAAGAGAGACTTTAGGTTCATGTTGCACTGTGCAGGTGGGGCTGTCATTTCAGACGTCTCTCTGCTGCCTTTGGCTCAGAAAGAGAGTCTCAGGCGGACAAAAGTTTTGGGTTTTTTTTGTTTGTTTGTTTGTTTTTGATTCAAGTTGGATACTACTTTTTAATACATGGCTGTTTCTAAATTATAGGAAGGTGTGGGACCGTGTTTTATGCATATTTGGCAGGAGCCAAATACATTGCCCACTTGATTTTTATGCAGTGTTGTCCTGATGTTTATAGTAGTTAAACTGCATTATTGTACACAAAGCTAAATATATTTGCTGATGGCAACTACATTCTTTGGGTTTATCTTGCTCACTGCATTTGCATTTACATGCATAACTGCCAGTGCATCAATATGAGATTACTCCTTTCTGCAGTTTGCATCTTAATGAGGATACAAATTTACTTAGACTGTTCAGACTTCATTCTTTGTATGCCAGAACCTGGTCAAAATTCACCCTGTCCTTATTTGTTCAGTACTCCCTTCCTATGTCTGCTCTTGCAATGATGACTTTGGGGGTTCAGAATGAAATGGTCAGGCTGTTCTTCTGTTTCACCTTCCCATCCTCTGTCACCTTCACTGGCTTCTTTTCATATCATAATCTAATTTAAAATTGCCATCTTTCTCTTCCACTCTACCTGTCTAACCTTATAGCCACTTACTCTCTGATCCTGCAGCTGTTAGTTGCACGCGCACACAAACCCCACTGACTTCAGTGTAAGTTTCATGTGCAGAAGGACTCGAGGATCGGACCTCTAGCCTCCTGTCTTTCCCCTTCCTGTGATTCCACAATATGCCACTTATGCTGCCTCAGCTAGCTGGAACCCTCTCTCCATCCCACTGAGCTTCATCCTCTCTCTGAATCTCACCTTTCAACCTCCTTTTCCCCTTGAGCTTATGATTATACAGTGGAAGCATTTTCTGATGCTCTGCATGAAAGAGTATATAAAAAAATAAATTGCATTGTATTCTTTTCCTTTATGGTTGATTTTATCTTGTGATGCTAAAGTGTGCTAGTGTTCTTACAGGTTTCAGTAAAAGAGATATAAAATGGGTTTATTAAAGTGCCTGTATCCTGACTGGTCAGAAGTTGTTCCAAGTAATATAATGAATGAGTTGCTGCCACTCAAATGGCTAGAACAACTCATGATAATTTAACCTTGTAAAATTTAAAACAACAACTCCAAAATCCATAAACCAGCCATGAGGAAAATTTCCTGTACTCTTACATTTGAAAGACCTTTTCACATTCATACAGGAGTTCATATGTTAAACCTGACAATTCCAAGACAACTTTTGTCCAAGTGACATCAGAGTAGATGTGTTTTGACTTAAAAAGTGCACAGTATGGCAAAATACAGTGGCCCACCAACCTGAACTGTTTCAACTCTTAATGGATTTTAAAATACTCTGGTTGTTCCAGAAAATTGATTTAAAATTGCTGTTTCTTAAATAATCAATTGCCTGAACAAATAAAAGGTATTGCTAAATCAAGACGTTTACAAATGCATATTAGTTAAAAGTATTTTCTCCCAAAAGAAGGATCATTCAAGCTTAATGAAACCGTCCCATGAAACTTATGTATATTTAATATGTGTATGTATGTTAATGCTCTTCTGTCAGGCAGATCCTCTTGAACATCTACTTCCGATGCATGTTGCTTGAAGCCTTACTATCTCTCTGTCACCCAATTTCCAATGAAAATATTTCTCAAGTACAGAATGAGGCCACTGTCACCTCTAAAAATGACTTTATTGCTTTGAGATTTTGCTCTAAAAGTAATCTCTGGGGAAAATATGAACCATCCACCTTTTAAATAATTTTAGAATGCTGTGAGAATATGGTTGTTTATCCTGTATGTAGTACTCTGTACAAACACAGATGGTCCCTGGCCCAAAGAGCTTACAATTTAGACAAGTACAATACATAGAAATGCAAGAGAAGTAGGCATGGTAAATCAATTTTGGAGGGCTGCAAAAAGGTTTTAAGAATGGATTTGAGGGGAGAAGGATGTTGCTTCACAAATGGTGGATCATAAGATCACAGATAGCTCTTTAGAATTCATTCTCTTACAATCATATTTACAGCAAAAGTGAGTTACAAAGTTGGCAGGATGCCAGATTAAAAAGATATCTAACTTCTTTTAAGAACACAGGAATACAGACATTGACATACCAGCTCAGTATCCTGTTAAAGGCTCTAGTACAGTATCCTGTGTCGGACAATAGTCAGTTCCAGGTGCTTTGAAGGAAGGTGAAAGAGTTCCCTCCACGAACAACTATGGAGTAGTCTGCCCACACGGAAAGTTTCTTCCTAGTCCCACCTGTTAGGTTTATGCCCTGAAGCATGAAGATTTATGTCCCTCTCTAAAAAAAAAAAAAAAAAAAAAAAAAAAAAAAAAAAAATCATAACTAATATAATTAAGGATGGTCTCATTAGCCATGAAAATATCAAATTCTTTTTTGAATTCTACTAAGCACTTTACCTTAATGATATCTTGTGGCAGTGAGTTTCACAGATGAATTATGCATTGTGGAAGAACGTTTCTTTATCAATTTTAAAATGGGTACAGTAGAATTTCATTGACTACCCCTTTGTATTCGGGAACTCCTGTTTACTCTCTCCTATGTATCCTTTCTGTACCATTCATTATCCGGGTACCTCCATCAAATCCCTACTTATTTCTCTCCTCTCAAAATTAAACATTAATATGGCCAGATATTGTGACAGCTTCCAGTGAGTTGTGCTCTGGCAGCTAAATATCTACTGTTTTAGGTTGTTCAGTGTGTAACTGTGATGTTTTCTCAAATGCAAAAGTTAATTTTCTAGAGTGTTTTAAATAGAAAACCATAGGGATTACTGGACAGCCTTTGTTGGGCTTTTTCATTGGATACTTATTTTGGTTGGGTTTCTCCACTGTTCTTAAATAATTCCTGAGGGTTTTCTAATGGTCAAATCTCGGACGCATTTAGATTAGTGGCAAAACTACCATTGATTTCTTTGGGACCAGAATTTGCCTTTCAGTGCACTAACTACTTCAAAGCCCATATTAAATAGTCCGTCACTGCCACAAAAATGATATGTACTTTAATACAAGGTCAGAAAAAAGTTTCATTAGTTAACATCAAGAAATGTGTCTTTTGTTGAGTATAAGAATCAATTTTAAAATTACTGCTTTAGTTAAAAAATTATAAGGGATAATTCATGGAGCTATTTAAAAATATAATATGTTCCCTTTGGGAATGAATAGTAAAACTAAAAAGGTATTTCTTTTTGAAGTCCTGGCTCTTCATTGCATGGAGTCTAAAGGAGAAATTAATTCAAGCCATTGTCTTGGTAGTATTTGGTCTATTGCAGTTATTGTATATCCACAGCCCTATAAATAAATGAAGCTGGAACTAGAGGTATCCTGTTTTATCTTTGATTCATTGGGTTTAAAAAAAAAAAAACACCACAGCAGCAGCCTGCAGTGTGGTAGTAACCTAAGGGTCAAATGAATGTGAACTATAGCGTTAGGTCTGTCACTATGTCTATCAAGATTTTCCTGTGAACTGGATCTGTCTGTGCTACTGACTGTGGCTTGCACACTGCTTGTTTTAAGTGAAACTTTACGTTCCAACTGGGCCGCCATGCTTTCATAACAGCTGCTTCCTAGTATATTCCATTTGAAATAGTTATTCTTGTACATAGACTTGAGTTTTCAAGTCCTACCGTCAGAAGGGGCTGTACTTGTTTCACTATAATGTTAAGAGCCTTGCCTGAACTATTGTAATGAGAAGTAATGTGATTTAAAAGAAAATGTATTTTAGGCATGACATGTTTGCCTTATGATGCCAGTTAAATATATTTGTATATTTACTTTTATGGTAGCTGTATTACTGTTAATTAATGAAACTTACAAGCTTTCAGTGTTTGCTTGTTTAACTGATCAAGATGACATTGAAATATTTTGCTTGTCTTGACACTTGCATTTATGGTGATAGCCATTGTTTCAAAGAAATAAAGGCTAAGGTCTATATTTCCAAAATTGACTAGTCACTTTGGGTGCCCACCTTGTGATAACTTAAAGGAACCTGATTTTTTAGATAGCAGTGCTCAGTGCTTTTTGAAAACAAGGTCCCAAGAAGTTGTCTGATATTGGGCATCCAGAATAGTTGTTCACTCTTGGTAAATTTAGGCAGAACTATACATGTATAGAACTTAGATATAGATCTGTCTATAACAATACACACACACATATATGAAGCGACACAGCTTATTTTTAAGAAACTGCCACCCTCATGTCAATGTTTGAGTCACAATACAAAATCTTGTATCATTGCATTATTATCTTAGTAGATATAGATTGCCGGTCATTAAGGACCAAATAAAGAGCATCCTTTTTGTCTGTAAGGGAGGTCACCGTATTTTTAAAGTGTAGTGTTTTGAAAGGGAGTCCTCTAATTTAATGTAAAAGAAGCTGAAATAAGACATTGTTCTTTTTTTTTGTAAGACTCTGTGCCACTGACATTGCTTTTAGGTGTGCTCAAAAGGTAGTGTAAATACATATACAATACTTATTTAATCAAAGACAAGTCCATGGCCCTTATTGACAAGAAAGTTAATGGCTTTTGAATTCTAAGGCTTGGGAAACTCCCAGCAATTCCATGCTGATAGTGTGGCCCCAGTAGAGAATATCTGTTATCTGAAGCCTGGTCTACACGGCCTGGGATTTCGGCGGCATTCCACAGGAGATACGCAAGCTACGTACAGTAACTTGTGTATCTCCTGTTGACTTCCTAACGTCTACTACTGCGGTGTCTCCACTGCGCTGCTACGACGGGAAATGCCCTCCCGTCGACACAGCACTACCCTTCTTGCCAGAGTGGATTTACAGAGTCAACTTCCAGGTTCAATTGAGCGAATCTTCACTGCCGCACAGTCGAACCCACAAAATCTATCCTGCACTGCCGGCGGTGCCGCCAGAAGTGTAGACATAGCCTGAGAGTGGGAATTAGGGATACCTTTTAGTTAGTGAGGAAAAGTTAATGAGTATTGTATTTGAACTGAGAAGGAAGAGGGCACAATAACCTATCTAAAAACCAGCCAAACAAATAAGTTTTCCTCTTCCTCTTCCCCCCCCCAAAAAGCTGTAGATTGCATATTTAAACTTGCTTGGTACTTCATAGATTACAAAAGTGAATGAAACAAATGGGCAGGAATAAAAGCATCACAAAAACAGAGGAACTTTAATTCTTGCACAATATTCGTTCTCTACCAGTCAGCTATTTAAAATGGATTTTATGGCTACTGTGTACAAAATTTTAAGCTAGACTGAACCCTAAAATGATTTAATATTCATAGATACATAGTGTTTAAGACCAAAAGGGACCAAGAGATCATCTAATCTGACCTCTCGTAAAACACAGGCCAGAGAATTTCATCCAGTTATTCCTGTATTGAACCTAGCAACTGGAGCCCAATTTATTTGTAATTTTAAAGGCCTTTGTGACACTTTTTGTGCAGTTCCTCATTGTATGTAGCAGTTACAAGCTTGCTTTGACTTCTGTTGTGGAGATCTGCAGGGGCCAACAGACTGAAAGAACATCCACTGGCTAGTTAAAATGATAGTCAACTTAAAAAGAAACAAAAATACAAAAGAGGACTTTTTTTTCTGCTTTTCAGTTTTCCTATTTTGCCTTTGATACAGTTCTTCAGTTTGTATACAGCACAGCTGCCAAGGGATGCTTGGTTGCATGTGTGACATTTGTCACAAATGAGATTGCCAACCCTGAGCGTTCAAAAATCATGTCAGGTCTGCAAAAATCATGATTGGATTAAATCATGAAATTTAAAAAATAATAATGCCCCCCACCACCATACACACTTTTTTTTTTTTTGCCTTTTGAGCCATTTGTACACACTCACATAGTCAAACTATTTTCCACAACCACAAGGGCTAGAAACTTTTAAAAATTAAAGTGGAGATTCTCATGCAGTCTCTTGAACCAGCAACTGTGCTTTAGGAAAACGACCAAATACCACGAGACAAGTAATAAAATTGCAAGAGTTGGCAGCACTGTGACGCAGTTTCTGATTCCTCCTCAGCTTCTTGACCAATGGGAGTAAGTTTGGTATTTTGTGTCCCCTTCTATAATACTCCCCAGAAGCAGATGGAGAGCCCCTCCACACAAATGTCAAGGGATCTCTAGGGAGGGATGGGAGAGGTAGCTGGTGCTTAGCCTGGGGCAGCTGGATGAGCAGTTGGGTTGGGTAGAGTGTCTGGAATTATTGGAGAATGTGTTTTCCCCACGTTGTCTAGCTCCTGTGGGCTCCTCACTCTTGCTGGCTGTTCATCTGGCTGAAATTCAGCAGAGGGTTGCCACCTGGCAGTCTGCAAGGCAGGTACCACAACTCCCTATGGCAGAGTTTGGTGGAAGTGATTTTGTATAAGAATCCTATCTAAGATGCAAAAATAGTATTTGAAGTTACATTTTTCTACACTTAAAAAAAAAAGTTGCTAGATTTTAAATTGACAGTGTCCCCTTAAATCTTTATCAGATAAAGAGCTTAATGAAATGCAAGATGTTTATGTTTGTAGGCGTGTATATATTCTCTGTATTGTTTGTTGGGTGTTTCTCTACCTAATAGTATGTTAGCTGCCATAGAGTGTTGAAAGAAGTATGAAAAGCATTCTGTCTAAAAATATCAAGAAGCTTCCCCATCCCCCCTGTATTGTTTGTTGGAAACTTTTTTCCCCCTCTTCAGATATTTGCTTATGGTGTAATGCAGCTAATTTAAGCATCTGTTTATCACTGCCTGGCTAGACTGAATGTGAAATTTCAATTGAATTACCTCCCAAGAGAGCTTTGAGTTCTGAGGGTAAAACAAATCATTTTCTCTCCATTCCCCTGGGATTGTCAATAAAAAGAATTCATCTAAATAGTTTATATGCATTTTGAAAATGTTGCATCTACTGGACTTGACTTTGTTGTTAGTGGAAAATTGCCTGTATAAATGGAGTATTAGCTTTAATTCGACTACAGCAGTGTTACATGGTAGTACAGTATATGTATAGAATACAGCTACGAAAACCTCTTGTGGCTACATAAATTCATATTTGATCAATAAATGTGTGTTTTATTTTAGAAAAGAAGGTAACATTCAGTGTTGAACTGAAGGCAACATCAGGACATTAGCTTTTGCCTGGTCAGTTGCTCCTCCTTCTCACCCAGTTGACAGGCACTAGAGCATGTCATGATGGAGCACTTCGGTACAATATCCTTAGCCCCTATCACAGATACTCTCCACTACTTGCTCTCTTTCCCCCTCCCCTCCCCCCCAAACATGCACACTATCTTTCTGCCTGTACAAGAGACAGTTGCAGTTTCCTCTTTATTGTTCTTAATCTTACTGTCAATAAAGACAAATTCAGGAAAGGGCAAAGGACGAGGGTTCCTATTGCTGGGCTGGGCTGCATGCATTGTGAAGAAGAAACAAGATTCTCAGGCAAGAGTCAGGATTGCCATCGTGGGCTAGCTTGCTGCCTCCTGCTTCTTCCCCTCCCTACAACTCTTGTTGAGGGTGAGGACTGCAGAGTTAACCCGGCCTCTGACTCAAGCATTACCCCTAGCCACTTTCCAGTTCCCCCTGCTCCTCCCCAATCCTCTAACCTGAGTTTAGTGGTACTTGTAGTCCAGGTTGGCTGGTTTGTCAAGGACTGTAGGCTAAAGCATGAGCAAGGCTTTTATTTGGTCTTGTAACCCATTCACTTTGCAGTGAGGATGCAGGCTAAACCACTATAGTTCTGACAGTCCTCATTGGGCCATCCCACAATTCCTCCTCAGTGCTCAGAAGGACAGATAAGTTCTCTCACAATTAATTGGGAAAGAATCATACTGGCTCAACTTACTGCTGCACAAAGAACCGGGGGATGTGCTCCCAGAAATCTTAGCGACAAACACGGTGAATGCAGCACCCAGTGAGAACAGTAATTCTGGTAGGGCTTTGCAATTTGGCTGCTCACACTTGAGCTAAGCTAACCTGAATGGTCAGACCCAAGTGCCTGTCACCCAAGTGAACTCTGCAGTGAAAACATACTCCTAGGCAGAAAGCATCCAGTCAGAGATGGATGACAGCATACATTTTTCTAGCAGCTCACCTCACCATTACCACCACTCAGACGTAGACCCAGATGGTGAATTAGAAGAGGGGTCTGATAGTGGTTCCTGAGATGAGCCAAACCTAAGAGGTAAAAAAATAAATTTGTGGCCACCAAAGATTTCCCTCTTGACACTGTGCTGCACACTATGGCCATTGGCAACCATACAGTAAAAATATTAAATGAATTAAACTGTACTATAGAATCACTATGAACAGAAATTACATGCTTGAATAATAAGAGCATAGCAGTAAGAATAGACAACCAGCCACCTGACTAGAGATTGTGAAATGCTCAGAAATTAGAGACACTACAAAAAACAGAAAACCCAATACTGGGAATTTCAGCTATCCCCATATTGACTGGGTACATATCACCTCAGGACAGGATGCAGGGATAAAGTTTCTAGACACCATTAGTGACTGCTTTTTGGATCAGCTAGTGCTGGAACCCACAAGAGGAGGGACAATTTTTGATTTAGTCGTAAGTGGAGCACAGGATGTGGTCCAAAAGTTGAATATAGCTGAACCAGTAATAGCAACCATAATGTAATTAAAAGTAACATCCTTGTAGGAAGGAAAATACCAAAGAAACCCACCACAGTAGCATTTAACTTCAAAAAGTGGAACTACACAAAATGAGGAAGCTAGTTAAACTGGAGTTAAAAGGAATGGTCACAAGAGTGAAATGCCTGCAAGCTGCATGGAAACTACTTAGCAACATGATAATAGAGGCTCAAACTAAATGCATACCCCAAATTTTAAAAAACCCAACAAAACAGTAAGAGGACCAAAACAGTGTCACCATGGCTAACAGCAGAGTAAAAGAGGTGGTTAGAGGCAAAAAGGCATCCTTAAAAAATTGGAAGTCAGTTCCTGTTAAGGAAAATAGAAAGGAGCATAAACTCTGGCAAGTCAAGGGTAAAAGTATAATTAGGCAAACCAAAAAAAGAGTTTGAAGAGCAACTAGCAAAATGCACAAAAATTAACAGCAACAATTATTTTTAGTACATCAGAAGCAGGAAGGCTGCCAAAAAACAGTGGGGCCACTGAATGATCCAGCTGCTTTCAAGGAAGAAAAGACTGTTAAAGAGAAGCTAAATGAATTATTTGCATCAGTCTTCACTGCACAGGATGTGAGGGAGATTCCCACACCTGAGCCATTCTTTTTAGGTGACAAATCTGAGGAACTGTCCCAGATTGAGGTGTTGGTAGAGGAGCTTTTGGAACTAATTGATAAATTAAACATCAGTAAGTCACCAGGACCAGATTGTATTCATCCAAGAGTTCTGAAGGAACTCAGATATGAAATTGCAGAACTACTAACCGGGGTATGTGACCTATCATTTAAATAAAACTCTGTACCAGATGGTTGGAAGATAGTTAATGTAATGCTGATTTTTAAAAAAAGGCTCCAGAGGCAATCCTGGCAATTATAGGCCCGTAAACCTAAATTCAGTACCAGGCACATTGGTTGAAAGTACAGGAAAGAACAGAATTATCAGACACACAGAAGAACGCATTATGTTGGGGAAGAGTAAACATGACTTTTGTAAAAGGAAACCATGCCTCACCCCTCTATTAGAGATCTTTGAGTGAGCCAACAAGCATGCAGACATGGATGATCCAGTCATCATAATATACTTGGATTTTCGGGAAGCCTTTGATAAGGTCCCATACCAAAGGTTGTTAAGCAAAGTAAGGAGTCATGGGAAAAGAGAGACGGTCCTCTCATGGATCAGAAACTTGTTAAAAGAAAGGAAACAAGGGATAGGAATAAATGGTCAGTTTTCACAATGGAGAGAGGTAAATACCTGGATCCCCCAAAGTGCTGTACTGGGACCAATGCTGTTGAACATATACATGAATTATTTGGAAAAAGGGGTAAACAGTGAAGTGGCAAAGTTTGCAAATGATAGAAAATTATTCAAGATAATTAAATCCAAAGAGACTGCGAAGAGTTACAAAGGGATTTCACAAAACTGGGCGAGTGGGCAACAAAATGGCAGATTAAATTCAGGGTTAATAAATGGGAAGTAATGCAATTTGGAAAACATAATCTCAGCTATACATACAAAATGATGGGGTCTAAATTAGCTGTTACTACTCAAGAAAGAGATCTTAGAGTCATTGCAGATAGTTCTCTGAAAACATCTGCTCAATGTGATGGCAGTCAAAAAACCAACCGATTGTTAGGAACTGTTAGGAAAAGGATAGATAAGAAGACTGAAAATACCGTGATGCCTCTATATAAATCCATGGTATGCCCACACCTTGAATACTGTGTACAGTTCTGGTTGCCTCATCTCAAAAAAGATATGTTAGAATTGGGAAAGGTGCAGAGAACGGCAACAAAAATGATTAGGGGTATGGAACAGCTTCTATATGAGAAGAAATTAAAAAGACTGGAACTGTTCATCTTAGGAAAGAGACAAGGGCGGATATGGTAGAGGTCTATAAAATCATGAATGGTATGGAGAAAGTGAATACAGAAGTGTTAATTACCCCTTCACATAACACAAGAACCAGGGATCACCCAATTAAATTAATGGGCAACAGGTTTAAAACAAACATAAAAAAATACTTCTTCACACAATGCACAGTCAACCTGTGGAACTCATTGCCATGGGATGTTGTGAAGGCCAAAAATATAGGTCCCACCACTTGAACTAAGCAGAATATCCTGTCAGCTATTAGTATATGGGGTCAGTGGAGCAAGCAATTCTAATGCTATTCAGTAGAGGGTCATGGTGCACATCTATGTTAATGTGTTCATTACAGTATTTTAAAGAAATGTTTACATTAAATATTTTGTTGTATTGTGGTTGAGGTTTGTTTACACAGTATGTAAGTGCTTTATATAGCAAGACATATTTTTTCACTGAGAGCTGGTTTCAAAATCAAGGAGTTAGTACCAATCTAAAGATTAGTGTGATGGCAGTTGCCATATCTTTGGACATATAACCAGGAATATGGTTTGCGTACTTCGTTTGACTGTCCCAGGCAATAGCACATTTTCCCCCTCAGTACTGAATGCTTGACTTTATAATGGTCAGATTAAGGTACTGTAGATGGCTTTTGCTCTTCCTTTCAACCTCTTTAAACATTATATAACTTTGTTGTTGTAGCTGTTCACAGATATTTAGACTGCCTTTGTGTTTCATTGTGTCCAGATGTGTGATGCATCTTGAATAATTTTGCATATTGTGATTTGATTAGTATTTTGTATGTTGTGATTTTAAAAGTAGTCCACCGCTGTAGGTATACAGGCAGTTAAGAAATGCTTCTTTAAAAATGTTCATGCATCCGACGAAGTGGGTGTCTGCCCACAAAAGCTTATGCCCAGATAAATGTGTTAGTCTTTAAAGTGCCACAGAACTCCTGCTCTTTTGCTAAAAACAGACTAACACAGCTACCCCTCTGGAACTCATTCTTTAAAAATGTTCTAGTCATAGTGCAGTGGCCACAAGAACTTCCTTTGGGCCTGCTCATGCACTAGTGGCGCTGTGTTAGGTTTGCAGGAACCAGTGTTAAAGGAGGCTATGGGTAAAACAAGATTTGTGCTCTTGCCTTAACCCTTGTATTCCCCAGATTTGGCATTTACTAGTTCTTATTGGTAAAGTAAGCTTTCTTTTTAAGGTTTCAAGACCCTTTACGTATGCTGATTAGAGTCATTTTATATTCTCAGTTTGTACAGCAGATTTGATAGTTCTAATTTTAAAAATGTTTAAATCTTAATCTGTTTTACTTAAGAGCTCAGGTGTAAGGATTCAGCATTCCATTGGTGGATGCTAGTGTTGTTTAATGGCTAAGATTATGGAGTCTATAACTGATATATTTTTGTCTGTTTTAAAAAGAAAAGTTCTCTTTATTGTTTATAACATTATCTAAGGGAGTGTTTGAAGAAAGTGATTTTTTTTTTGTACCAGAAAGGCTCAGTGTTGATGATTTACTATAAATGTTTTCTCTTGCGTGTTAGACATTTATTGCAGTTTAATAAAATATCTTTTGAAACAATAAAAATTGTTCAAAGACCTTACTGATCTGCAGATATTTACATATTAATAAGTTAATTTTTTTAATTACTACTGAGTTTAGTATTCTGTTTAGTACAATTAGCAACAAAAACATAATGATAGTACATATTTCAAGATTTTTGTTTTGAAATAGTAGAATTGCAAGCCATAAAACAGAAGTGTACACATACTTTAGTTCCTTGGCAGCTGTTCTGAGATGCTAATAGTTCATATCTCTTTTCAGATTCAGAGCATGGAGTTGGTGTTTTTGACAGTTTAAGTATATTTCAAACTGTTAATCTTGACAGGGGTTGATAGCAACCTGAGAAAATGTAAAAAGAAAAAAAGGTAGTGCAGTTTATCTTAATGAGTGGCTGATGTTGTCAACAGCAAGCTGCATTATTATAGGTAATTGGATTTGAAGACTATCACAATGGGGAAGGACAGGTCTTGAGATTTAAGTACTGAACTGGAAGTGAGGAGACAGGACTACTTGGTCTGACACAGACTTCCTGTGTGACCCTGTCCAAGTCACTTAATCTCATTGTGCAAAACAGAGGTATTTACCTGTACGACAGGTGTGGAGGTGGAATTCATTCTTAAACATGTTGTGATCCTTAGGCTGAAAGATCTATTTATTCCTACATAAGTGCAAAGGATTATTATTAAGGTATTAGTGATATAAGTTGAAGCGAGGTAAAATAGATATAGCAATAAATAAAATGCTGAAAACATGTACCTGTGTGAATATATTCTTGGAGTATTTCCAAATAGGAGCAAGGCCTGTGTCACAAGAAGTCAGGAGTCTCCCTTGAATGAAGCTAATTACCCTCAGGGTGCATGTTGGTCACTCTTTAAAATTCTTATAAAAACAAAGAAATTAATTATCCAGTATAAAAATGGATCGTACGTCTCCTGGCAAACATTCAATTAACTTTTTAGTGCTTGCTATTTAATGTTGTGTTTGACCAGCCATCCATTGAGAACGACTTTCCTTTGAAACGGGTCTTGAGTGGAACACAGTATTGCATTGCGACTTTGTTTAGATGGTCAGTTATTGCTGGTCATCAACATTTTTCCCATGATCTTTGAGTGTGGAACTAGTTATATTTTACTCATGTATGAGAGATGTAGTTTGCTTTGGGAAGGCTCTTTATCGGCTGATTGCAAAACTAGCTAAATTATAGTCTAAATAAAACGGTCAGACTGGATTGGTTTTGATAGTTCCTGCTAAAACACTGAAAGAATATAATACTTTTAATTAATTCCCATGTCAATTGGGCTGAAAATATGAAGAGCAGTTTGAGCTGATTTGAATCCAATTTGAAGATAAACTTATGTCTTCACTACTTAATTTGTTGTGTTGAATATATACAGGTGACATTTTTCCCAATCTCTCATATTATTTTATGGAATAAAGGGGTAAACTCCAGACTTTACTTTTAGAAATAATGACCACATGTGGCCACCAACCTCACAAAATGATTTGGTAGTAATATGTTGCTGTCTATAAAAGAATTATGTGGCACAGACTTTCTTAAAAGCATGCTCTTTGTAGAATTCAGTAGGTTTCATTATAGAAATGTAGTTTAGTTACAGAAACACAGTTTATAATCTCCTTAGCCATGAATCCAATGGTTCTTTGTTAGCAAGTGATCATCCATTACAAAACAATTGAAAGAGGAAAAACTTGATTGTGTGGTTTACTTTTTTGTTGACTAATGTGTCATTCAAGATGATGCTCTAACATTGCACCACAACAAAATATGCTGGTTCTTCATTGCATGTAGTATTTATTCTTAGATTGATCTCCACGTGATTGTTTTGTTCAAATGACAGTATATGTTTTTTTTCTCTTAAGGTTCTATAAAATTAATTGTTTGAGTATAAAGTTAGTATCTAGTTACCCGAGTATCTAGAATTCTGACTGATTCTGTAACAAAAAGAAAACTGTTACTGCACATCAAGGATCTTTCAGGCTCAAATTTAAGACTGGCTTGACTCAGTTATAAAAAATCTCTATAAATATGCAAGTGATCCAAGCTTATGTGAAGGAAAGTGCTCTGTTCAGTTGAGGGGGTGATTACGTTGCAAGGCAAAAGGAGTTCTCTTGGAAACAGGGAAAATTATCAGAGTAACAGTACAGAATGCAAAGGTTGATCTGCTGAATACAAATAAAGTATTGAGCTCAATGTTCTGCCTCATGGAGCTGGCGCTTTTGGAAATGCTGTGATAAATGCACTGATAAATTCAAGGGAATGAGTGCTATTGCAATAGCTTGATGAAGGCTAGAAAGTGTCCAGTTAGTAAGAATTGCATTGCTTCATCAGGCACAATGAAATTAAATAGAATTTCCTTTAGTGAAATTGCATCAAGGATGATTAAAAGTGCTCCTGGAAAAAAGTGGTGATCACTTTTCTCTGATGCCACTTCAGTAAGTGCATCACCCATTCAGTATGCCTGTTTTTGTTTTTCTCCTTCACTCATTTCCTCTAACTTCTTGTTCTGCCCCCATCCCTGTTCCCTTTTCTCATTGTGTTATGCTCCTGATCCCAGTCTCTTAGATAACTTTTTCTAGAGTTAATTCCAGTGCTGCTTCAAATAAAGAGAGCTCAGCAGAACTCTGGTGTCAACACCCTACCTTAAAAAAGTCAGAATGAGTTGGTCCAAGTACAGTGGGCGGTACTGCTTTCCCACTTAACTGATAGAGTGCTAGTAGTTTTGAAGTTCTTCAGTAATTTGATTTTTGCATTTAGGACTGAAGGTGTACTGCAGTCATAAGCTTTCTAGCCTTGCAATATGATAAACAATTTGAAAAGGCTGAACTTTGTAACCCCAGTTCTGTTTCCTTTTAAATAGATGGACCTGTGCCAAAAAGTTTGGGATTGGATCTAAAGTCTCCCCAAAGCTTACGTGTTTGGATCCATGGTTTTGGTCTTTAGTCTTAAAATAAAACTACTGACTAATCCTTATACCTTAATTGCTAAGGATCTTTAAAGATGCACTAGTGGTAACCTACTGGTATGGCTGGAGTGCTATCTTAATGATTTCTCTATGCAGAGTTACACTTTAAAGGTTAGGCAAAACATATTCACAAATGTGCTTTTCTAGTAGGGGAAAAACTGGGCCCCTGCATGTGCGCACAGCACTTACACACAAACCATGTGTGCTTAGAGCTTCCCTAGGGAGACTTTTTATGCCTTTGTTAATTAAAACAAACACTTTATCTGCAACAAATTATTTTTCTAGCCTGTTGGAGTAAATTACAGTAAAATAGAAGTGATAACAAGTAGCTCAAGAGACATCACCCTTTCGGTCCAAATCGAAATATTGTTGGTATTGACTTAATGTTCCTAGCATTAGGTTAGGGGCCTTTGGCCTCATGAGTGTTGAACAAACTGGAAGATAATTGAATTATTTCCAGTTATTTTACTTCCCTTTCTGAAGATTATTTTATTATAGTAGTACCTAAAGTCTGCTGTCAGGATCAGGGCCTCACTCTGCTAGCCAATGAACATGTAGACTTGGATTCTACCCCCCAAAAGTTTACAATCTAATAAATCTATTTAAAAAAAAAAACTATCAAGACAATCTGTAGCCTATGAATTTCTGGCTCTAGTTGTTTTGCTTCAGTTTGCTTATGTGACAGATATTTAAATGACCTGTGATGAAAGGGTTTTTTTTAATCTAACAAAAATAAGTTGGTCATGGAAGAACATGACAACATAAATAGTTGCATGGAACTTATTTCCTCCTTACACTTAAAAACGTTCCCAGCAGGCACATAATTTTGCCTTTTCTGCTACTGAAATGATGCTAGATTAAGGACTATAAATAGTGCATTTTCCCTGATTAAATTTATTTGAGCAGCATGTACTGCATAGATATATTTGGCGAGTTATTGGCTCATGATTCTGTGTAACAGTCCTAGCACGAACTAATTACTTTCACAGCTTGCAACGTATTAGAGCTGTGTTTGATAACTGTTTATTTTGTGGACGCTCTTTGAAGTGGTGACCTAAACTTAGATTCAGGCTTCTCTGCTCCCTCCACTCAGGGGCAAAGAGGGGAACAAATAAAAGTAAAATGGGGTTGAAAAGCAGCAGAAAGTGGAGGGAAGCAGAGCCAAACAGCATCTTTCCCAAGCTCCCACAGTCTTCTTCATGGCAACTCCATGCTGTAGGGGGCGGTTTTTGTTTCTAGGGGAAGAAAGGATTGGGCCGGGAGCAGTCATTCTTCTTAATATGTCACTTTCTTACAAGTGTGAATATCCAGTGGAAGTTAAAACTTCTCTCAACAGGATTATCTTCCTCTCTGTGCCTGCACATCCCTTGTGTTGCTCAGACACAGTGGGAACAGCCAAATGGAGTCATGCAGCAGGGTGAAGGGGAGCCCAGGTGGTAGGAGCCAGCACTCTGCTGGAAAGGGGCTGCTTGTCCCAGGAATCTGTGGGCCATAGATACATCCATTGAAATGCTGCCTTCCTTGCAAAGCTTGGGCCACTAGCTCCTGCCCGTAGGTTTTACTACTGAATGGTCTAATGTGGCCCTACATATATTTGTGAAACTGAATCTTCAGTATCAATCTGAAGATTTCAGCAAGATGATGACAAATAAGTTCCTTAAGAGTTCTGGTTTCCTAGACTTTTTAAATTGGCCAAGAAAACCTGGCAAAAAAGAGTTTGGGCTCTGAGATGTTCTTGAACGTGAGTTCATGAGTTCGTGAATGTGATCACAAATTACATCCTGTGAGACTTTTCATGGTGGGGCAGTAAAACAAAAGTAAATTAACTGTGTTTGTTTGTAGATAGTAAAAGAAAGGCATTTCTTCATAGAATATTAAATATTCAAAGAGAATTAAGTGTCACTGGTGTAAAAATGTTACTGTTTCATACATTTCCGCACTCAGGTAGATCCCCTCTTTTTTACTGTAGACAAATATAAATAGGATTAAGTATTTTTGTTTGTATATAATATACAATTCTAATGTAATTTGTGTGAATGATGGAAAAGTCAAATGGCAATTTTTAGAATACAGAATCCCAATATTTTCTCAGCCTTCATAATTATTATTTGTCTTATGGTAATAACTAAAGACCCAACAGAAATCTGAGTCCCATTGGGCTAGGCATTGTACAAGCACATAGTAAGAGACAGTCAGGCTCTGACCTGAAGAAATTCATCTAAAACACAAGATTGAGTATGGGATAATATCATAATTGTAGGTAATGATCAGGGTGGGGTATGTGTATATGTATTTATGTACGTTAGGGCTGGTTGAAAATTTTTAATTGAAACTGTTTTTCAACAGAAAATGGAGTTTTCAAAAAATGAATATTTTCATGAAAGTGTCTGGTTTCATTGAAAAACTTCAATATTTTCTTTAAAAAAAAATCGCAAAACTTTTCAGTTTTTCAAGGAAAAGTTGAAATTTTCTATAGGAAAAAAATCCATTTTCTGCTCTAATAAATATATATATATCATTATAATTTTCTAGTTGTTTTCAAGGCAATTCAAACCTAAATTTTTGTCATTTAGTGAGATTTACTTTAAATCAGAAGGATGCTTCTTTTTACCCTCTCCCTATTTTTCCCATACAGGGAAGAGGAGAATTTCATTTTGCCAAACACACAGTTTTCTGTCATTGGTAATGAGATTGAGACAGTTTAGTTTGGTGGCAGAGCCATATAAATCTTTGATTTGTGTTCATTTGTGAGCATCAGGAACGTACTTCTTAAAAATTTAAACTATAGTAATCACGTCCCAGACTCAAGGCCTCTAGTCAAAAGTCTTATGTTCTCAATAATATTTAATGTGTAACTTTCATTTGCTAGATTGTGCACTAATCCATTAGACTTCCCCAGTATACTGCGTGGTGTTAAATGTACTTGGGGTAATGCAAAGCATTGTCAAGCAGATAATACTTCACTTACATAGTGCTTTACTGCTTAGTCAGGATATTTTAATGTGTATAAATATTTACTGGCAATTTTCAAAACCACCTATGGCATTATAGTCATAAAGGTAGATGATGGAAATTTTGGTGAAGAATATATTTTGTTATTGCCCTATTACCATAATGAATGGTGCAATAAAAATACCTACATAGGTATGTCACATCATCGTCAAAATTAAGTCCTTATTTGGCTATGGAGCTTTTCATGATATCTGGACAACAGAAAAGCTGTACTGATGCCAGTTTTATTTCCTGTAATGATATCAAACATATGACATGAAGTTAAAAAACCCCAAAATCTTTGCAACAAGATTGATTTATTAGTGAGGGGATTCTTTTAGTGATGCCACTGCATCCTTGCTCCCAGTCCCATTATTCCTAAGCAATGCAGCCTTAGAGTTATATTTGAGAAAACCCTTTCATTGTTAGCTGATTTCAGGAGCTTATAACTTCCTGAATAGCCCAAAATAAAGTGTTTTGGGTTTCATTTCCTTATTCTCAACTCAGAAGTAACTCCCTCTTGGAAAGCTTGATAAATTAATTGGTCATTTGTTGTTGTCTGGCCCTGAAAAGTTGCATTTTTTCACATTGAGAAGTTTCTCAAGAACTCCAGATGATGTGTTTACAAAGCACATACTACACATATTTCCTTTTGCCCCAAGCAATAGTTGTTCGTGTATCAAGGTGTGGAACTCCAGATCTTTGCCCATAGGCATGGTGGCGCGTATATATAGAGAGTTCAACAAACTGAAATTAAACCCAGCTGTGTTTGTTTCAGTGTGGGATCTTGTATACATGTGAGAACATTCAGACACATTCAGTGCCTTTATTTGAATCTCACATTGCACATTCAAATAAACGGTGTGTGTTTTGAATGGATCATCAGTTTTAGTTCGTTGCCTTTCTTAAACCCAAAGAAATCCAATGCACAAATCGATATTAATATAATGTTTTTGGTTGAAAATTTAAACACAAAAGACTATTGTAAATTGGCTACTGAGCACATGAAGTGCCTCACAAGAAAATTCTGTGCTGTAATCAGAGGTTGGATCCTGATTCTGTTCTCTTTATTTGTACAGAAGGTCCATCAATGTCAGTACATATGGTGAAAGCAGCATATTGGAATAGATCAGATAGGGAAATGTTGCCCATATAACAAGTTACATACAGTGACATACTACAGATGAACAATGGGACGTAAGCGCTCTTTTTTTCTCTGAAAACCATATATTTTCTGACTTTTTTGTGTAATTGCTTGACCATAGTGTTTTATCACTTTCACTTTTTAGATTGAATATTTGAGATGAACTCAAACCCCCAAATTTGGATCTAGATTTCAAACACCTCAAAGTTCAAAAGTTTTCCAATCTGGGGGCTTGATTCAGACTCATGTTTAAATATATATTTCGTTTCTCCTTCCCTATCTTCCAACCATGGTTTATATTAATAAAACCACTAGCAAAATTCAATTGATTTTATTATGGCTTTGGGCAGTAATGTTATCTACAAAACAAAATTATTTAATGTTTTCTGTTTAGTGTGTTATATTTACCATCTGTAAATAAAGGACCTATGTCTAAAGAAGGCCGTGATATGAATTAAATTGTGATAGTAGACAGTGAATGTTTGCATTACAGCAATAGCATTGCAGGTTCATTTCCTTTGTATATCTTACATGAGTTATGCAAACTTGTATAGGGTTCTCTAGGTTTTTGTGTATACTTTTCCAAAGGCTTTTGTTTCTAAAGATGTGAATTGAAAGGGATGACATTTCCACACAAAGGGAAGAAATGTTTATTTTAAGAACACACAAGTACCCAGTTACAATATAGCTTGTTGATTCCAAATTGCCAGAACTTCTTCACTTGGAAGATGAATGTGAATTTTAAAAGGATACTGTCAAGATAATCAGGCCTAAAAATGGACCTACCTTAAAAGTTGTTACTTATATCTAGATCTTTGCTTCAGGTTCCTCCATGGTTTCATCTTTAATTTGCACTAACAGGACATTTTATTTAAAAAAATCCAGTTTTCTGTGCCCATGTGCATATTGCATGTGATAAATTACCTTAATTATTTATGCACATTTTTCCAAAGGCCAGGCGTTCTTCCCCAAACTCAATATACATGGAGAACAAAATAAGCAGAAGCACAAATGGGTTTTGATGTGTAAGTGTTAGGCTCCATTCTGTCCCCTTCATTTCTGGGATGAGTTATGGGCAGGAGATATGGTAGGGCTGTCAATTAATCGCAGTTAGCTCAAACAATTAACTCAAAAATTAACTTGATTAAAAAAAATTAATCTTGGTTAATCACAGTTTTAATTGCACTGTTAAACAATAATAGAATACCCATTTAAATGTATTATAAATACTTTTGGAATATTTTTCTACATTTTCAAATATATTGATTTGAATTACAACACAGAATACATAGTGTACCTGCTCACTTTTCAATTTGCTTCATACAACTACTGTACTGTAAAGTGCAATCTCTCTATCATGAAAAGGCAACTTACAAATGTAGAATCTTTATGCTACATAACTGCACTCAAAAACAAAACAATGTAAAACTTCAGAGCCTACAAGTCTACTCAATCCTACTTCTTGTTCAGCCAACTGCTAAGACAAACAAGTTTGTTTACATTTACAGGAGATAAAGCTGCCCACTTCTTATTTACAATGTCATCTCAAAGTGAGAACAGGCATTCTCATGGCACTTTTATATCTAGCATTGCAAGTTATTTACATGCCAGATATCCTAAATATTCGTATGTCCCTTCATGCTTTGACCACCATTCCAGAGGACATGCTTCAATGCTGATGATGCTTGATTAAAAAATGTGTTAATTAAATTTGTGACTGAGCTCCTTGGGGGAGAATTGTCTGTCTCCTGCTCCATGGTTTTACCTGCATTCTGCCATGTATTTAATTTTATGGCAGTCTCAGATGATGATCCAGCATAGGTGGTTCAATTTAAGAATACTTTCACTGTAGATTTGACAAACCCAAAGAAGGTACCAATATCAGAATAGCTACAGCACTTGACCAAAGATTTAAGAATCTGAATTGCCTTCCAAAATCTGAGGGGAACAAGGTGTGGAACATGCTGTCAGAAATCTCAAAAGATCAACACTCCGACGTGGAAACTACAGAACCCGAACCACCAAAAAAGAAAATAAAACTTTTGTTGGTGGCATCTGACTCAGATTATGAAAACGAACATGTGTCAGTCTGCACTGCTTTGGATCGTCATCGAGTAGAACCCATCATTAGCATGGAAGCATATTTGAAAATGTAGAAAATATCCAAAATTATTTAAATAAATGGTATTCTATTATTGTTTAACAGTGTGGTTAAAACTGCAATTAATCGCAACTATTTTTTTAATTTCATGATTAATCGCGATTAATTTTTTAAAAAATTTGACAGCCCTATATACAATAAACCCTGCAACGTCATAGGCAGATGGGCAAAGGTTCCTTCCAGGTCCCCTATTCAGCAATGTTAGCACAACAGGTCTATGATTATGCTGTTACAGTATGAACACCTCAGGAATGGAGATTGTTAGTAACACTGAAATGTTCATAACTCTGAACAAAATGTTATGGTTATTCTTTCAAAAGTTTACAATTGAACATTAACTTAATACAGCTTTGAAACACTACTATACAGAAGTAAAATGCTGCTTTCCCTTTATTTTTTTAGTAGTTTACGTTTAACACAGTACTGTACTGTATTTGCTTTTTATTTCTCTCTCTCTGTGGTTGCCTGATTGTGTACTTCTGGTTCCAAATGAGGTGTGTGGTTGACTGGTCAGTTCGTAACACTGGTGTTCGTAACTCTGAGGTTCTACTGTACTGGTTTTGGACCTACACTTGCACTCTGAGTCCCCAGAGGGCAAAGGTCTTTGACTTGATAATTATTTTAGTTTGCATAGAAGAGAACATGCTGCTTTTAAAATAGCTATTCCTTGGCTTCTTCATTCCAGGCATGTACCCTTTCTCCATGCAGCTAGAAGTGGTTTTATGGGACTAGTGAGAGAAAACATCCCATTGATGTGATGTATTTCCAGTGCTGTATTTTTGCACTTGCACTTCATTGTAAATCTGAGTAGCAGGTAAATGGAACACAGGAAAAAAGGAAGTGAGGAATTGGCTGAAACATTTAGTGTTTTAGTGTCATCAGTATGGTGACACAAATCTGCAAAACTTAGTCCATGCTGATGTTTTGCCCTGAGACATCCTACTTTGTCTAATTATTGCAGAAGTCTCTGATGCTGCAGATAAATGTGCTTCAGTGTAATATTAGGAAAAATTAACACTGTGTTAAACAGAAGTTTTTGCTACATAGCCCCAGCATTATTGGCTTAGTTGATGACTAAGAGTTTTTTCATTGACCTTTACCGAGATGTCCTTTTGTTCACTGCATAGATAAGTAAAAATTTTCAGTCTTATTTCAGATTCTCTCCGCTCCAGAATGCAGATCATTCTGCTAGTACACTGTGGTATAAAAGTAAGTTTATTTCCTCCATTCTTTTTATGCAAGGTTTCCACATTTTGGAAAGTAAAAAACATATTCCCTTTCATAGTTTCAATTTTACAGTAGATGCACTGTATTCTTCCCTGTTTATCACTGGCACCATTAATATAGACAGAAATAGAAACTTTTTCAACTAAATTCAGACTGGAAATCATTGGTCAAGAGACATTGTAACCCATAGAATATGTCATAGATGGTAATTGTAGCTGATATACAAGTAAAATGATACTCTTTTAGCTGTTTTTAAGGATATTTCCTAGGGGCTGTTTGCCCAGTGTTTTCCCCTACAAATATAAGCGTCTCAAAACTAAAGATGAAGAGGATATTTGGGCTGCTTAAACAGGGGTTACAAAGGAAATAATTTTATTTATTTATTTTTTCAGAGCATATGTAAAAGTATCAGAGCTTTCTGTAAGGGGAAATCTGGCTCTGAGGAATTTTCAGATCAGTAGTATCTTTTTGCTTTATGTGTTAAACTTAACATTGTTAGTTTTTTATCTTTTTTAAGGGAATCGGACTTCATAGTTCAAAATAAAATCATTGCCATCCCAAAACACTGGATTTACATTTTACAAAGAAAACACATTGCCAAGTCCCTGCCATTAACAATACAAAAATAAGTATTTGATGATGAGTTTCAAAGGAAATGCATTAAGTGGTTACCAAGTACTGTGGCATTTGGCACACAGAAGATTCAAACAATGTCAGAAATACCCAAATAAAATACATTGTCAGATAATTGGCTTTGTTGTACCTGTTTTGATGGCAAAGATCTAATTTTGAATTGTTCTGTCAAATTAAATATGCGGTGTGCATCCAGAAGCTTTGTTCTTTTTTGCATGCCAGGCGGACAGAACTAATTACCTGAGTGTCTTTTTAAAATATATATTACTGTATATCAGTTGTTCCAAAATTGTGGTCTGTGGTTTGCTTTCTGCTGCAAAATTCATTTTTTTTAAGGAAAAATGTGTTAAATACTTCTATCTTATCAATCACTGTAGTTGCCACAAGGCTGCTCAATTGCTAATGAGAGGGGAGATGGTCTGTGCAATCACAAATCAGACAGTAGGTGGTCCTCTAGACACTCCCTCTTATAATGGTTTTGCTGTGAAAATGTTTTGAGGACCCTGCTATATATAACTCTGCTGATGAATTCCAAGAATGAAATACTTTTTACAAATCAAGAAAACTTATTAGAGCTTTAAATCTGTGATCATTCATGGCCATGCCCCCCTCCACAGTAGAGTGGATTGCCATTATTGGATCTGACCAAAGGTCAACCTAAATGTAGCTCTGAAAATCTTACACCATTTTATATTTGAATCATAATTGCTCCCACTCAGATTGCCTTGCACCCCAAATACTTCTTCCCAGTATATGACCATGGTCACTGTACTCATGTGGTTAACAACTCTGATATCAATATGAATAACAATAGATAAGTGTGTGTGTGTTGGGGGGAGGTATTCACAACATATATGTGTTGGTATATCCATATAAGTTATGTTTATCAGGCACATTGGACCATTTTGTCTGCTTCCTAATTCATCTCCACCAGCACTTTTCTAACACTCCAAACCACTGAACAGCTTCAAACAGATGCTTTTTTAAAAAATCTACCAGTCAGATAAATGTTTGCTTCTTTCCCACATGCTCTATTTGTGTAATTCCTTCTCCCATCCTCCCTCCCTCCCTCCCCCGCCCCCCGGAAAAAGACTTTGACTTGGGGCCCAAGATGGGCAATAATGTCTTTACTAGTGATGAGTTAAAGGTCCAATATCTCATGACCCTTCAGCACTGGAAAAAAGAGTCTTTATATCATTAGTTAGGGGAGATTCCAGGCTTCTAATAGGATACATTGCATGATCTTTGAGCTCTTGTAGTTACTAAAATATCAGACTTAAATTTTGATGTGCAAACAACTATTTTGGGTAACTTCTAGAGGCTTTAAAAATTTATTAGAGTTTTCCTCTCCCTCAGAGGCTAGGCATGTGGGAATTTATATATGACTTCCATAATACACTCCTCGCTTCACCACGCAAAGGATGTGGTTGTCCCAAACTCATGCCAGGAAAGCCTTATACCACACCATCATGTATGTGTGCTCTCTGTCTCATGTATAAAACATGTACACAATTTCCTGTGCCTTTGTTCCTGACGGAATCCCAGATCACAAGCTTTGTACGCATGTACCACTTAAGCGTAAAGTGCAGTCACCTCTGTGGTGGAATGGAACAGGTGGACGGTGCATAACACTCTAAATGTTCTCTCCCCACAACTTTAGCAAATGCCGTAACTTTGTGAAAATCACGATAGGATCTCTGATAGCCAGGCAGAACAAGGAAGACCATATTTTTTATGTTTTGTCAAATTCCCCCTTCCTCTGCCACAGTAAACCACATGGAACTCAATATATCTATCTTAAAAGGAAAAAGAGCTGTGTCATCCCTGGTGGAATTTGAACCTATTAGTCCAAGATGTATGAGTATTCCATACCTGAAGCTTAGACCTTCCAAGCCTTCCTCTGTGGTTTTGGAGGTCAATAACACTCCTTGCAGAAAAAAGGTGCTTGTGCAGTGAGTAGCTGTCATTCCCTCCCATCCTGGTTTCAGAATAATAGACTCTTTGGCCACAGTATACACAGAGCTACCAGGCCGGATAACGTGTATTTTTTAAATATCAGCAGGATCATGTGAAATTGTATTCTGTTTCCTTGTCATGCAGGAAAGTTGTTTATTTAAACAAATTTCTTGACTATGGCAGTTAGAGTAAACACACTAGTGTTTCAAAAAGCATAATAAGTTCTTGTATTTGAGGAAATGAAGCTTCCAAGGAAATGGTGGTTTAGTTACATGCATATTTTGTGTAATAAACATTTTCAGCTTTCCCTTTTTTTGAGCACTTTATATTTGTTGCTTGGTTTAATGCAGCATAACCTCTAAATTTAGAGGGAAATGTAAATGTACATAATGCTTTTTCTGTGGTTAGAAAATACATGTAGCATTAAGTTATTAAAGCTAGACTTTAACTATATCTTGAGCTAATGATTTTACAGTATAATTGCTTGAGCTCATTTGAAGGCAGGTATACATACAGCTTATTCCATTTTGGCACTATAAAGTTTGCCATTGGTATTATACCTCATTTTTATATGATTTACATAATTTGTGAAACAGATTTAATATTTTGTATGTGAGCTAATTACTTTCTGGTTTAGAGCCTTCATTGTATGTTCAATGGTTTTTGAACACCTTTTAAAGTAACACAGAAAGGTTCATTGTTGGATCTAAATTCTTTGTAGAGCAATCAATTCAGTTTTAATAAAATAAGTTACATCATTTTTAATGTAATTAAATTGGGTTACATGGAATTGTTTTCAGCTGTAAATTTGCTGAATTGGAAAAATATAGTAGTGATGTGTTAATTACTATGCCATGCTCTTTCCCTTATAATGGTCATGGTATAGATCACAGGATTTTAGATTACTGCCATTTTGTATGCATCTATAAGGGGCAATTTGGAGGTGTCCTACTTTTCCTGTTAAAATGGAAAAATATATAAAATTACTGATAGAATTAAAGCTCAACTCCTATCTCAATTCCAAATTTAAAAAATCTTTTTATGTAACTTTTTCAGGATAAAAGTGGGCATTAAAATGGCAGGTGGCAGTCAGTTTGGGCTGCTGAAATAAATGTCAGTCTTGGAGTTACAAACGAATCACAGAAGCATAGATAAACTCAGCTTTTTAATGCACAATAAGCATCTTACAGTCACCTCACACACAACTCAAAAAAAGTTCTTTTCCTCTGGTATGCGATTCCTACATGAGGGCACATGCTGGTTATTTTCCTCTCAAAGGAATTGTTTTCTTGACTGCCGCCATCCACAGTTTAATAGTGCTGCGTAGCTTTAAAGGCTCCTGTCTTATTAGGAGTCTAAACAGTCTCCTGTATCCTTTGTGTCAAAATGAGTGAAAGCTTTGGAAATCATTTCATTGCAGTACATTCACTTAACAGGAAAACACAGTTCTTAAAAGATTATTTAGACCATTTGTAATTGGTACTTTTCATGTTAAAATTTGCACACCTTCAGCATTAAATGCACCTGGTAAGCTTGATGCCATTTGTTGTTGTTTGTTGGGAATGAGATCTTAACTTTTTCTCACTAATGCAGTACACAGGTTAATTCTAAATTTACTGAGCTGGAGTTTAATCCTAATTTTACATGTGGAGTTTAAACATATATACACACACACACACTTTTTCTGGTAAAGTACAGATATGTCCAGTAAAAGTATAAATTTAAGAAAAAAATCTACAAGAACATGATGCAGATATTACTCTACCCTCATAACAATGTCTTACTAGTAAGTCTATTTTAAACTAATTTACGTTAAAGTTGATCCAATTTTTTTAACTTCTCTTGAGCAGATGTTTTAAGGTACATTGTCATTACAGTTTTTATACAGTGGGCTCTATGCATAATGTACTTCTTAGTTGCTAAAAATATTTTATTTATAGAAGAAATATGGCAGATGTTGTATTTGATCTTCCCTATTCAGTTGCCTTACTTGTTGCTCTCTAGCAGTGTCCATTTAACCTAATTTAAAAGCGAATGGGAGTTATTCTCCTATTCGTTGCAAACATGCAAAGCTATTTTAAAGGTATTTTTAAAG
The DNA here is from genome assembly GCF_026122565.2 of Emydura macquarii macquarii. Classification (NCBI taxonomy): domain Eukaryota; kingdom Metazoa; phylum Chordata; order Testudines; family Chelidae; genus Emydura; species Emydura macquarii. The sequence continues at coordinate 3,191,879 of NW_027133607.1, read as the reverse complement.
AATAGAGCAATAGTAGCTGTTTTTTAAATAAGGTCTTTGGTTTTTTATGGTTTTTTTAATGTTGTTTTTTTTTTAACCATAAATGTAGTGTTGTTATCAATTTTAGTTGCCTCTGGTATATTTCAGATATATCACAGTCATCTGAAAAAGCAACTTGATTTTGTTTGATACCCCTTTTTGCTGAACTTAATTTTTTTGCATCTTTTCCATGCAGTTATATTAGCTAAATCCTTTAAAATATTTATTTCAGACTGGAAAATATTGTTTCTTCCCCAGATGACTTTAGCTACTTTAAACAATTAGATGTGCTGCACTCTCACTTTCTTCCTGTAGAATACCACACTTTTATTGCAGTCATTTATCAGTTGCAAGATGTAAATGATAAGATGTAGTCTTAGCAGTCTGACCCAAATAAAACCAGATTGTATTGATTCTTGTGTGATACATAATGAAATAGAAAATAATCTCCTGCCATCTACTTGGTGTTCACTGAAGCAATTTTTGAAGAATAAAGTCTGGATATGTACAATATAAATTCCTTATCTTGTTTACTTCATATACATGTGCAGTTTCAAAGCCAGAAATCTGATAAAAATCGCAGCTAATTGTGTGAGATAGTACTTATTATTTTTCATTATAGATTTAAAACTTGAGATGATGATGTGGCTGAGCCTGAAAGGAGCTTTTGAAATACAGATGAAAATTTTGGGATGTAAAGCTGATGATTTTACTGAAGGGGGTTAAAAAATAAACCCCACCTTTGGTAACAATTGAAACAGTGAAATTAGGTTTCACTGATGTAGCAAGTTAATGATTTTCTTCTTTAATTTTTCCTCCATCCCCCACCCCCTTTGGGGAGACGAGACTGCTGCTGATTTCTAAAGCCTTAAAGTTAGCTGACCTTCTAGCTGAACCTAACTTTAATGTAAACATTTTCTCGAGATGGTTCGAAGCCGGGCCAGCAAATCTGGAGAATATTAGTGGCGCTGTGTTTGAGGGAAGTTGGAATCCCTGGATAATTCTCAGGAGCTCTTTTCCAGGCCAGAGTGGCCTTAGACATAGCTTTGTTTTCAGTTTTGTAGGGTTCGTTGGTAATGCCTTGTGTATCTTTTTAAATGTAATTAGTAAAATACATAATTAGTTTTACTTTGAAGCAGGGATTTTTTTTTACTTGGTATAGCTCCATTATAAATTCTTTATCCTCCCCCATCATAGATAAGCAATATGGTAGTGTAATATTCATGTTGCTTTCCTTGAGGTTTTCTCAGCATAGGTGTAAGAACATAAACAGAACAGAAAATATAAATAATGCTTCCTTTAGAACACCTCTCTTTTCAAGAATATGTAACTTTCCCTTAATGATCCAAGCTGAAATAAACTAAGTTGCCAATTTGGGACTAGTATTTTAAAGTGGATTTTTTTAATCTTTTAGGTGCTTAGAATAAATAGTATGTCCATTCAAGATGCTCTGCTGTGCATATTCTGTGTTACATTATTTGCTCTTAAAAGCTGAAATTTGTCGAACAGTTCATTTATGTTGCATGATCCTTTCAGGTATTCTGGGGCTAAAATCTCCACAGATGTTTGAATGTTGTTTGCCTACACAATGTCGGAGGTTTTTTAAAAGGAAAAAAAGAAGCAGGTTTCATGTGTGTTTGTCACATACTCAGTACACATGAGCAGCAGTTGAAATGATGAGATAAAACAGGACATAATACTTAGCACTTGCTTAGCACTTTTCAGCTTCAAAGCACTTTAATTGATCCTTGCAACACCCTTGCATGTAAAGCATTTGTTACAATACAATAACATGCTTACAGTAGGTGCACTGTTAGGCAGGAGGTCCTGAAGTCAGATGGACATCAATCACTCAGGCATATGTTTATTACATGGTAACACATGCGCTGGGTTGTATTACAGTGACTATAAATGTTAATTTTGTTCACACAAAAAGGTATGTTTATAAGTGAAAAGCCCTTGCCAGTTTCCAACTGTAACAGGCTCTATTGTAACAGTTTTGCAGGAACTAATGTAGGTTATTTGCTACTCACACATTTTGCATATTAACATGTGTACCAAAAATTTGTTTATATTAGATCAGTTAATCTGTTGGGTAAATAAATGCCAGAGAATACGTATAATTTATATTCCTAGATGTGTATTTAGCCAATTTAAAAAAGTGTGAAAATCTGATAACATAAACTATTCGGTCAACAAGACATCTTAAAAAAAAATTACATAAAAGACTTTCTATTCTTTACTTCTCAGAACAACACCTCATATATGGAAAAACTCCATCTAGACCTCCATGACATTTATGACACAAACTCACAAAAACAGACATTTTGTTTGAAAACTGACACTTGCTATCCTTGAACTATTAATTTGTATTTCATTAGCACCTATAGGCCTCAGTCAGTATTGACTCCCTGTGTTGCTTTGTGTTGTACATACACATAGCAAGAGACAGCCCCTGCTCTGAGGAAAAATCACATTGCTGTGAACAAAAATAAAAGACCAACAAGATTAGAACAGAACATTACCAGTGACTGTGAATTGATTGGCTTCATTTTGCTGAGACTCCTAATTTATGTAATTTATCATATTTTCCATAGTTTGTCTCACCCCCAATTGGCAGTTTATCATCTGTTGCATTTTTATCATAATCCTAGATTGTAAATTCTCTGAGATAGGGGACTCTTTTTGATTTAGTTTGTATAGTCCTGGAACAATGGGACCCTAGTTAGGGCACCTGTGTGGTACTGCAATATAAATAATTTTGTGGGTTTGTTTCAAAATTTAGTAATGTAACTGTAGTTTCTCAGTGCACGTATACTCTTTCCCTTTGCTGGTATTTTTAAAATGGTGTTAAAATTGGCTGATATGTACTTTCTTTGTAACGGCTCATTTAATATCTTGTGTTGACATTGTCCCAGTTTTACCAGCTTGAAAGATGGTTTCTATTTAGTTCCCTTAGTATTTGCCGCAGTTTGTTTAAAACCCACAAATTTAGCTGAAGTGTTTGTTTTCTTACTTAAGAATGTTAACTTTAGAAATAAAATATTTCCTGTTTATCAGCAAAGTGTACACCCCTTTCCCCCATGGCATGATTTTGAGGGTGGATTTTTTTTCTTCTGTTGTGCTGTTCTTTCTTGTGCTAAACATAATAGACTATGAGTGATGGTAAAACTATTATTTAACCCAAATATACCTGACTTCACCTCAAATACACATGAAATAACTTGGGCAAAAGAAAAAAGATAATATTTTTGAATCAATATACAAACATTGCTGTCTGTAAGATATTCATTGTATTGGAATAAATGGGGAAAATATTGAATTTATGCACACATGATTGACTTTTCATACAGTGAACCCAGGTTAAACATCTTGAATATGGAATATGAATAGAGCTAACATTTTCATATGAATCAATAATGAAAATGAACAGAATTCCATTTCGCCTGATAGTGAAGAACATTTGATACTCCACGGCATAAAATGTGTTTAGTACTTGGTTTTGTTAGAATTGACAGAAGCCAGGAGGTGGGACAGCACAACCACTCCATAAAGGCTTCTTCTATAGCTGATGATGGACTTGAGGATGTAACTTGGTAAAAACAATAATGCCACTCGACCACTCTTCATTCTGTACAGTAAAAGGAGACGGCATTCATAGCTGCATGTCATCAATGGGTACGTGTCTCAAAATATCGGTCGTTAGGACATGTGTTTTGTTTACGGTTCTGAGCCTGGCGCCAGGCTGAAGTGAGGGGTGGGAGCAGGAGAAAAGAGAAGATAAAAATATTGGGGCAGAGGGGAGACAGGTTGGAGGATGTACGAATCGTGTGATTTTTGTAATAGCCCTGGTCAAAAGGACTTTTAGTGCAAATGACATTGGAAGGGCAGCATGGTATTTCCATATTTTAGATGCATATTTTTGCAAACAGTTTGCAGTGAAGTGTAAGCTTTGCATGCTCTTTGAGTCCTGGCCACCACAGCCCTTTTTTCCTACTGCATAGCAGTGTCTTCTAGTGGAGCCTCTCTGACCCAGAGTAACTGGGCATGTATTTCATGAGGTTTTTCAGCAGTTATTTGAATCCCTCTGAGCTTTGCTTGTTGAGTCTGATTTTCTGCCTATCAAACAATAACAAACACAAGTGTCAAGTATGCAGGTCATTTAGAAGTTTGATATGAAAACTGTCCGCAACTTTCTCACTGTTCCCCTCATCACCTCACTCCCTTTCGTTATTGATGGTGGAAGTTCAAGTCGTTATCTTTGTTGTGACCCCTATAAATGGCCAAATGCTCTTGATGAACATGGCATCTGTTTCTAAAGAACTGACTTCTTAATTGTTTTTAATATGCTAAATTAAAAGTTGAAAGGTACGTGGAAACCATCTTAAATAAAATCTTGGCTCGGCAATTAAGGTATGATGCGTGAGTCTATCCAGATCCTGTGTATATACACTGAAACTTTCCTAGATAAACACCCACTAAAAGAATTCATCTGATCAGTGAATACACATCCCATATAGCTCTGAAGGAAAGCTTTATTTTAATTGAATTGAGGCCCATTCTTAGCAATAATCTTGTGCCAGCCCAAATTGGTAGCTTCACGTTTCCCTTTCTGTAAAGGGAGATGAGAAAAAAACAACAGGGATGAGATCACTGACCCAAATCTTGAAGTTTGTTGGCTGCTAGGCTCCATCTGCTAGAAGGAAGGTATAAACTTTCTGACAGAGGAATAGTCCAAATAACCAAATTAAACTGTGAGCATTTACTCTCTAGTAGCTTCCACAGTGTGGAAGACACTGATGTGCCATGTCAGTTGGCTCGGCATTTGTCCCTCACAACTAGCCAGAAATACCTTGCTGGTCCATGGAAGGGCAGTATTTAAAATGTAAATACTTTATCAGTACCAAGCTTCAGAGAGTTGAAACAGTCCATTGGGATGTGGTGACTTCGGTGGTGGTCCATAAATGATCCATTTCACTGAATTCATAATCTCGTTTGAGTCTGCCCATTGCATTATATCAACCTAAGCCAGTGTAACCACAGACTGGAGAAAGGACTCAGCTCACACACATCTTTCCAGTGTTGATATTTTCTTCATGGTGAGTCTTTACTGAAAAATGTGGTAAGGTTCCTGAGGGCATTCTCTCTGGGTCCCCTGGTCTTGTTGTTGTAATAGGAAATTAAGTCAACACTCCTTGGAGCTCTTGCCAGGTCTGCAGTTGATCCACTGAATGAGTTTGGAGAAGTCATTTAACCTCTGTACTTCAGTTTAAAATGAGTATAATATCTAACACATAGGTCTATTGGGTTTAACTGATGCAGGATGGTAAAATGCTTTGAGATCCTTGTAAAACATGTTAAGGACAAAGAATCTTTATTTCTCTGTGCTAGGGAGAACTGTATATACTGGAATTTTGGTTTCCAGGCACTCAGAAGTAGGGGAGATATAGTATAGTCATGTGTCTTGCATGTCTGATTTTTTTCTGGTTGTTCAGGGACAAAATTCTCAGTCCACCATGGAAGTGCCCATACCACAATGGGAATCCCTTTGAGAGCCACCCAGTTTCCCTATGGAATAAGAGGAGTTGGGGCCACAGTTGTCAGATGTAGACCACATAGTATGGCAGTGGAAAGGAGAGGGTAAAGTGAGCCTTTTTCCCCAAGAGTCTGGACAATCATAATTAATGTCTATAGCCATAAATATGGATATATTTATTACTTTAATGTTAACCATGAATGATCAACAGAACTGTTAATGTAGCATTAGAATTGCTCTGTCAATTTCTGCTTTGTATGCAAGATGCAGAATAGTTTTGTGACAAAAGAACTGAATGGATTCAGAAGGTCTGGGTCAAACTTCCTCAGGCAGGTCACTTACTCTGTGTCTCAATTCTCCATCTGTAATGAGGATAATAATCCTTCCCTTCTCCTACCCTTTGTATGTCTTGTCTACTTGGATTGTAAGCGCTTCTGGGTAGGGACTGTCTCTTACTAAATTTATGTGCACGATGAAGCACCCATTTCATTTGGGGCCTCTAGACGATACCCAATACAAATTATGATAAATTCCGTCTTCTAAATAAATATGACATTACAATATTAAAAATTCTATGTTAAGATATCGTTGAGGATGTACCTTTTAAGTACTCAAAAGTCAGGAAATTTCACAGTTAAAGTTGGACATAAAATCTTATGCTGATGCTTCTTGTCCATGTGTTTTATGATGCCTTTTAATTACATGATCACAGTTTGCTTCTCAAATACAATATATTCCTAAGACTATGTCTACACTACAGTCTAGGTCAGCAAAACTTATGTTGCTCAAGGCAGTAAATATTCCAACCCCCCCCCCCCCCCCCCCCCCCCCCCCCCCCAGCGACATAAGTTACACCAACATAAGCGCTTGTGTGCATAGCTTCTGCTGCTCACGGAGGTGATTTTTTTATGTCAGTGGCTGAGCTCTCGCCCATTGGCATACAGCATCTTCACCAGATGCACTGCAGTGGTGCAGCTGTACCGATACAGCTGCGCCTCTGCGGTGCTGTACATATAGACAAAGGCCAGTATTTGGTTTTCAGTGCTCTACAAAGGCAGGGAAAAATGGCACAGCGTACAAATAAAGTAGTCAGAGTAGTGATTAGCTGCATCTCGATAATAGTATTTCAGTTTTGCTAGATATCTGGTCTGTCCTTGCCATTTTTGGTCAGCTAGTTTTGTCTATATCACAGCAGAAGTAGGCGTACAGGATGGATTTGAATGGGTAGGAAGCTATGACATCGGATATATCAGACTTCTTATTCCTTAACCTAAATTCACTTGTAACATCCTGTACTACAGTTGTGTGTGCCAGACAGAATTCATGGAAGTAATATAGATACAAGGTGCACAGTAAATTAGGCAAGAGTGCTCTTTCTTCATTCACTGCACACCTTTCAAGGTTGTAGACAAAAACTGTATATTATGTGTGAAAGATACCATGAGATTATGTAAATAAGACTGTAACATATACAAGGGGAAGACACATGCCACCTTAACTCTGGCATTTCCTAGCTCTCAAGTGTTTAACCATGCACTTCTAACATTCTCTTAATGTAATTTTTGATGGAATGTCCTAGGTTATTTTAAAAGAGAAAGTCATTCCATAATCTGGCTACACACCGGCAGAGTGCTCTCTCTTTTACCTTACTGAGCATGTACTTTGCATCCCTGAAAGCTCTATCCACTAATCAGAAGTTTTCAGAAACTTTGTCTGGCAACACAGTTTAGCTGTATAAACTAATGTGCCCTGAATGAACACTTCGGTGGAGTTCTGCTTCATTCATTGTGTGCTTTTCTGGACAATGAATGAGGTAAGGACCTGTGGAACTACTTGTTTGTACATCTGGGTATGCACTTAAATTAGTTACGCATACACTCAATGCAACATAGCTTCTTTATGGATGTTATTTCCCTATCCAATCCTTTCTTTGGCTATCAGTAAGATACCCCTTTAATTTTTTAAAAAAATATTACAACACCTACACAAATTCAGCTAAACCAATACCCAATTTTTGCCAGACCATTCAAAGATGCTTCTCAGGACTATTGCTCAGATTTCATCTTTCTACTTCCACCCATTGGGGCAATATAGTTGTAATATGTTCAAAAATAGCATGGGTTATGTTTTACTTTCCCCTCATTTGAAAAAGGACTAAACTATGATGCACAAACTTAAAAAAAAAAATCATCCTCTGACAGACCAGACTTGATAAATTTCAGCCTTATAGAGGAAAGCTATAAGCTACTGAAAATGGGGGTTATGATTAAAATACATAGGCAACCTAAATTATAGCTGTCGTAAGTGCTCCTGCTGTAGTAATAATTGAAGACTTTTTAATATTTGTATATGTTCTTTTCCAACTTCGCCTTGAGCTTAGGCAGGACTTTCAGTTTCAAGATAATTTTCTTGTCCTCAAAAGTTAAATTGCTTTCTTTAATATAAAGCATAAAATAAAATAAGGAGTGCAATTGAAAAGCTGCATGCCGACTGAGCCTGCTCTTTCAGCATGAAACTTCACTTGTTAGAAGCAGCTCCAGAGGAACAAACACTCTTTTATTATTAGATGATAAATCCCTGATGCTATATCACTTGTTTTGGCTTTCAACCTTATTGAACTTTCAAGAGAAATGCCTTTGTTTATAACACACACTTCCCAGCAGCATCCAGATATCTGTCATTGAACTACAGGCTTGAAGTTTTTTTACTTGGTAAACTGTACAGTCTACTAGGTTGATAATAACATATACAGTATATACACAGGGTGCCTTTTATATTCCAATTAAAAGCAACAAAAATAACATTGTTTTTGACCATTTTGATTATATAATTTGCATCACAGTTAAGACTTCTAATAGTTTTAAATTTAAGAGGTTGATCAGGGTAGGGTGGGGTTTTCACAAGCATTTGAGTGATTTGGCAATAGTTTTCCTTTGAAAGTTAATGGGATATTTGCTCCGAAATTACCTAAATACTTCTGAAAATCTCACCCTTAATTCAATTAACCTGTACATGAGTATATAACCATTTAGATAAAGGCCTAATCTAAAACAATACTTTGAATAACAAATGTTAATTCTAAATTGTTTGAAATTAAACATGACAAATTTTCTCATAATTAATATTTAAATTAGAATAAATATATATCGATAACACAATATGGCCATGTAATTATAAAATAATCTGTACTTCCATCAGAGGATTTCAAAGCACTTACCAAATTAATGTGACTAGACGTGTCTGTAAACCCCTATGAGGAAAGTGTTAGCCCAGTTGTACAGTTAGGGAAACTGAGGCAGAACTGTAAACTAACTTGTCCAAGGTCAAAAGGCATTTGTGACAGAGGAGAGATTAAAATACAGGAATACTGGCTGTCAGACCTGTGTCCACAAGACCACTCAGAGAAGTTAGTTCCATAATATTTTTTCTGGGGTCCTTGCATTAAAACAGTTGTAGCAAGATTCATGTTTTGGCATTTTATTAGGTGTGTGAAATGGCTTTCCTGGCCACAGTGCTCACAAATGGTTTTACAACATTACATTATTAGACACTAGCCCATAGGAGGGGCGTTTTGTAAAATGTTTTATAACATCCCTGTATACACAGATCAGAGAAATCAAGTTATTAGCCAGTTAGCAGGAGTTCTGTTTAGACAGGAGCTTTTTAACTGGCTTTTGGTACAATGCAGACAGGACCTTATAGTCTATAACTAACACACACACACGTTAATGCGAAAAAAAAGTAATTAAAAAGCTCTGTAAGCTATCTAGTTGTATTTACATAGTGTTTTCTGGAGGAGAGTAACAAATTGGTAGACTACCATAATTTGGTTTTTAAGTTTGTCTGTTGAATGAGTACCAATTTGTATAGATAATATATCGTGTGTTAAACTGAATGCTCAGCTTTTGTACATTCCATTCCATTAAGAAGATGAGACTTCGGATAACTACCTAGTTTCAGATAATGTGGAATCAAATACTTTAGCAAGTCGTACTGTAACAAATGAGCACAATGACTATTTTATGTTTTAAGTGGAGATCATGTTTTGAGTGCCTGTAAATGCCTTGTTAGAAAAATCAATTCCGAGCATCCTCTTTCTCCCACTTTTTATTCATTTTGTTTCACATGTATTTTGACGCTTAGAGTCGAAATCTGCTCTCACAGGTTTTACTTCCACTGACTTTAAAGAAGCTACTCCATACTTACATCAGTGAGAACAGAATCAGGGCCTAGTAGCTTTTGATGAAAGAAAATGTTAACAACCAATGTTCAATGATCATTTTTAAACCTAGAAAGTAGTATAACCAAACCAAAAATACAGGAAATCTGAACAAGAAATTAAGTTGAAACAAGTGGTTGTCATTTTGAATTGTTTCCCCAGTGCATCCTCTTAGACCTCTGCCCTTCAGAATATATTGACATCGCTGCTGATCTTTTCAGAAATTTGTGGCATATGGTACAGTAAAGTTATAATATCCTAGACAAGAGTATTAATTAATAATGCACACTTCATTTTGCATAGCTTCTTTTGGACATGGGATTAAGTGCAATAATTAATAATGCCCAGTGCTTTTCACGCTGAATTCTCAAGGCACTTAAAAAGAATGGTATGAATCATTATCCCCATTTGACATGGGGAAATTGAAGTTAAGTGACTTGTCAGAGGCCACAGAGCAGGTCAGTGGCAGAGCTAGGCATTAGTATCTAGTTCAGAGCTGAAATAAGATCACAGAGGGAGATAGGAGGACTATTCCAAACTGCAGAATCTGAGAAAGAGAAGGCTGTATAGGTGTAATGTGTTCTCAGCTTTTTTTCCTCCAGCTAAGGAGATTGCTATAATCTGGATTAGCAGTTATTTCTGTATTGCCCCAGGTACAATAAACTGCATGGGTAGGAGCATATTAGGGATGTTGTGAAAACATAACTGTGTGTCTTTTTTAAACTGGTTAACGGGGGTGCAAATCTCTGCACTAGGAAAAAGTATCACTTTTCAGTGGGACAGAAAATCACGCTTCTTCTGTAACAGAACACAGGAGTTCATTGAACACCAAAGTGGACTGGCTAAGCTGTTAGTCATTACACCAGAGGGAATGCAGTATCCATTTAAATATTCAATCAGATAGCAGAAATCCTGGAAGTCTTAAGAAAAGAATTCTTTGCCTCACCACATGACCAAAAAGTTCTTCTCTTTTTCCAGAGAGATGGCAGCAGTAGATTCTTCCTTCAGGAACTGCAAGTCATTTTTGTTATATATTCCTTCTGTTAGTTGCCAAGGTAACTCTGAAAATGAAAAGGAAGGTGTTATTCATACAAATAACCCCACAATGGCAAGAAGATGCTTTTCAGAGGTTGATACACATTTCAATGAGTCTGTCATATAAACAAGACCTTATAAACCACCGACTGTGTTCCACCCCAGATGGATGGTTTGAGCTTAACATTTGGCTGTTGAAAAGAGCTACTCTGAATAAGTAGTAGTAACCAGTGGGCTGCCTTCAAGAAATCCTTCACATGCTGGATTTTTTTCACGATTTGGATAAGTTTAAACAATTAATGTTTTAACAAAAATGTTAACATCTAAGATTGTACATGCTTCAGGTGTTTTGCAAGATGGCATTTCATCGGGTTTGTGCGAGTACATTGATGTATAAATGGCATTGATTAAATTCCATAATGAAGCATAGGAATAATTGGTCTTATCTTTATGGTAATTTGTCACAGCAACAAACCTGTTGAATCCACCTGTGTAGGATAATCATATGACCCGTTTTTAACAGGACAGTCCTGTATTTAAACCCTCTTGCATGTGTCTTGACTTTTTCTTTAAAATTGGCAGATCGCCCTTATTTTCTGCCTCCTAATCAGTACCAGGTTTATAATGGCGCCAAAGTGTGTGGCCCACACTCAGAAGAGGTCCATAAGGGGATGGCCCCGGCGCTGTGGCAGGTTCTGCTGGGTGAATCCCTGCTCACCACCCACTCACTCTCCAGCAGTGAGCAGGGGGTCCAGTGGCTGATAGGGGTGGGTGTACATAAGAATGGCCATACTGGGTCAGACCAATAGTCCATCTAGCCCAGTGTCCTGTCTATAAAGTGGCCAAAGCCACTTCAGAAGGAATAAATAAAACAGGTAATCATCAAGTGATCCATCCCGTCAGCCAGTCCCAGCCTCTGGGAAACATCAATCCCTGCCTATCCTGGCTAATAGCCATTGATGGACCTGTCCTTCATGAACTTATCTAGTTCTTTTTTGAACCCCGTTATAGTCTTGGCCTTCACCACATCCTCTGGCAAGGAGTTCCACAGGTTGACTGTGTGTTGTATGAAGAAATACTTCCTTTTGTTTGTTTTAAACCTGCAGCCTATTAATTTCATTTGGTGACTCCTAGTTTTTGTGTTATGAGAAGGACTAAATAACACTTCCTTTTTTATTTTCTCCACAACAGTCATGATTTTATAGACCTCTATGACATCCCCCCATAGTTGTCTCTTTTCCAAGTTGAAAAGTCCCAGTCTCATTAATCTCTCCTCATATGGAAGCTTTTCCACACCGCTAATCATTTTAGTTGCCTTTTTCTCTACCTTTTCCAATTTCAATATATCTTTTTTGAGATGGATCGATCAGATCTACACACAGTATTCAAGATGTGGGTGTACCATGGCTTTATAAAGAGGCAATACAATATTTTCTGTCTTATTATCTATCCCTTTCCTAATGATTCCCTAAACATTCCGTTAGCTTTTTTGACTGCTGCTGCACATTGAGTGGATGTTTTGAGAGAACTGTCCACAATGACTCCAAGATCTCTTGAATGGTAACAGCTAATTTAGACCCCATCATTTTATATATATAGTTGGGATTATGTTTTCCAATGTGCATTATTTTGCAGTTAACAATATTGAAATTCATCGTTGCCTAGTCACCCATTTTTGTAAGATCCCTTTGTAACTCTTCGCAGTCTGCTTTGGACTTAAATATCTTGAGTAGTTTAGTATCATCTGCAAATTTTGCCACCTCACTGTTTATGCCTTTTTTCAGATCATTTATGAATATGTTAAACAGTCCTGATCCCAGTACAGACCCCTATTTATCCCTATTTACCTCTCTCCATTCTGAAAACTGACCATTTCTTCCTAGCCTTTGTTTCCTATCTTTTAACCAGTTACTGATGCAGGAGAGGGCCTTTCCTCTTATCACATGACCGCTTACTTTGCTTAAGAGTCTTTGGTGAGGAACCTTGTCAAAAGCTTTCTGAAAATCTAAGTATACTATATCCACTGGATCACCCTTATTCATATGTTTGTTGACCCCCCTCAAAGAATTCTAAAATATTGGTGAGGCATGATTTCGCTGTACAAAAAAATCACATTAGCTATTCTCTAATCATCTGGTACAGAAGCTGATTTAAATGATAGGTTACATAATGCAGTTAGTAATTCTGCAATTTCACATTTGAGTTCCTTCAGAACTCTTGGGTGGATACCGTCTGGTCCTGGTGACTTATTACTTTTTAATTTATCAATTTGTTCCAAAACCTCCTCTAATGACACCTCAGTCTCAGACATTTCCTCAGATTTGTTATCTCAAAAGAATGGCTCAGGTTTAGGAATCTCCCTCACATCCTCAGCTGATGCAAAGAATTCATTTATTTTCTCCGCAATATCCTTATCTCCTTGAGTGATCCTTTAGATTCTCAATCATCCAGTGGCCCCCAGTGGTTGTTGAACAGGCTTCCTGCTTCTGATGTACTTAAACATTTTTTGGTGTTACTTTTTGAGTCTTTGGCTAGCTATTCTTCAAATTCTTTCTTGGCCTTCCTACTTATATTTTTTCACTTGCCAGTGTTTATGCTCCTTTCTATTTTCCTCATAAGAATTTAACTTCCGCTTTTTAAAGAATGCCCTTTTGCCCCTAACTGCTTCTTTTACTTTGTTGTTTAGCCATGGTGGCACTTTTTTGGTCCTCTTACTATGTTTTTTTAATTTGGGGTATACATTTAAATTGAGCCTCTATTATAGTGTCTTTAAGTTTCCATGCTTTCACTTTTGGCACTGTACCTTTTAATTTCTTTTTAACTTTCTTTCTTATTTTTGCGTAGTTCCCCTTTCTAAAATTAAATGCTAACTGTGGTGGGCTGCTTTGGTGTCCTCCTGCCCCCCCTCCACAGGGATGTTAAATTGTATTAGGTTATTGTCACTATTACCAAGCAGTTCAGCTATATTAACCTCTTGGACCAGATCCTGTGTTCTACTTAGGACTAAATGAAGAATTGCATCCCCTCTTGTGGGTTTCAGGACTAGCTGCTCCAATAAGCAGTCATTTAAGGTGTCAAAAAACTTTATCTCTGCATCCCGTCCTGAGGTGATATGTACCCAGTCAATATGGGAATTAAATTTACCATTGTTATTAGCTTCTCTAATCTCCCTGAGCATTTTACAGTCACTATCACCATCCTGATCAGGTGATCAGTAGTATATCCCTACTGCTATATTCTTATTATTCAAGCACTGAATTACTAACCATTGAGATTTTATGACAAAGTTTGTTTCATTTAAGATTTTTATTTCATTTGTCTCTATGCATTCTTTCATTATAATGCCACTCCCCCTCTAGTACAACCTATTCTATCCTTCTGATATATTTTGTACCCTGGTATTACTGTATCCCATTGATTATCCTCATTCCACCAAGTTTCTGTGATGCCTATTATATCAGTATACTCATTTAATATGAGACACTCAGATTCACCCATCTTAGTATTTAGACTTCTAGCATTTGTATATAAACACTTAAAATAAATGTGCAACGTTGGCGGTGGGGTGAGGCCACAGCGCACGGGGCCAGGCCGCTCCCTCTGCCAGTCCGTCAGCACAGCCCCCACCCATCCGCTGCGTGCCAGCTCCGGGGCCAATTCCAGCTTGGCCAGGAGGGCCCCGCACCCAGGCCCATCTTCAGCCAGTGTTGGCTGCACTTTGCAAGCTGTGGTGGCCAGTGAGTGCAGGCAGGCAGCGGCATCAGGCCACGTAAGGAGGCTGAGAAGATGCGGTGCCAAGTACTGGGAGAATTAGGCCCATCCCCAGGGCCCAGCCACGCATGGAGGGTCAATCAGTTGGTCACCCTCCATGTGTGAGAGAGGGATAGGGGTATGTGTGTGTGTATATGTCATCTCTCCTTGTGTGTCCTCCGCCAGCTCTGCACATACCCTCCCCCTCTCGTGCACACAGATGAGTAATTTTACCAGGTGTCCCGTATTCAACATAGGGAAATATGGTCACCCTACACCTATGTTATGGAAATACCCAGTGTGGAACCTAAACTCTATGTTACAAGGTTTTGACACAACTCCATTTAAACCAATGAGGAACATATATTATTTTCCATCCCTCAAAGCTACTTTTCTGGTAGAGATAACATTGGTGAGGATAGTTTCTGAGATAGGCTTTCACTCAGTGGAGGAACAGTTCTGTACCATTCACAAAGATAAGGTGGTATTAAGAACTTCCACAGAGTTCTTACCAAAAATCAATTCTATCTTTTATAGTTCTCCAGGGATAATTCTTCCCTCTCTACTTCCTAATCCTCAGCAGGAAAAAAAAATGATATGGCACAAAAATTGGATGTTACAGCTATTAAAATTTACAGCAAAAGAATTGAAAAATTCAGGAAAACACCTTTCTAAGTGGTACTTCACCCAAATTGTACTAGTAAGAGTGCTGGTCATTTCCAAATCACTCATAATCCAGTGGCTAAGAAATTGTTCAAGAAGCTTATAAATCAAAAGGACTTAAAGTGCACTCTCCACAAACAAACAAAAACCACCCTACTCTTCCTTGTGGGCAGGAAAAACATATACATATAATTAAGAGAGATGCAAAACAACAATGTGGGTAAGCATTCATACACTCAAAGCTAGATTTTTTTCAGACCTCCCTACAAAACACAGATGGGAAAGACTTGTTATATCTACTTTTCTCCCTGCCGGTGCAAGATGTAGTCCCTATATATAGTATATTTGCTTGTAAACTAACTACGCCTTATTTTAGCCAAAAGGTGAATAGATGAGTGTGTAATCCAATGGGTAGGGTATAGAGCTGGGAGTCAGGAAATCTGGATTTTATTTCTAGCTCTGCTACTGAATTGCTGTGTGTCCCTGGGCAAATCATTTACCTTTTCTGAGCCTAACTTTTACCGCCTATAAACTGGGGATAATATTTATCCACCTTTGCAAATTACTTTGAAATCTCTGGATTAAAGGACTATACAAATGCATTGTGATGGTGAGAGTTTTGTCAGGAAGATTCTCTATGCTGTGCTGATACATCTGCTTCTGGTACTTGTTGGTAATGGAACTTAGGCAAAATGATGGCTTGGTGAGGATATTATTTCAGGGCAAGAATGAATTTCCATTTTTAGCCTAATGAAGGTATCTTGATCCTCTTCATTTGCAAAATGTGTGTAATTCTTCTACATACGTACTGCATTTTAATGACCATCTTACCCATAGTAATTGAGGAAGTTGAAGAACATTAGTGATTTATATTTTTTGCTACTCTGATGTGAACTAGCATGAGAGATACAGGTCAAGAGTTTTGAAATTCTCTGAATAGTATGGAATTTTACTGCTACGTATTAAAAATGGCAGTACTTTGTTTGCATAGTTTCTCAAATACTCTACTAAAATATATTTCCCCCGTCTTCCCTCTTTCCAGTTCCCTTTTGCATTTCTCCATAACTAAAACTGTATAAAAATTGCAGCAGTCGCAGATGACATGTCCTGACAGCACTTTTCATACTTTTTGTTTCTATATCCCAGAAACCAGTAGTGGGTGAACCAGTTCAGAAAAAGGAGGGGAATCTGTTGCCTCCTGAAAACTTATCAGGCACTTAAACGCAACTTAAACCTGCGTGGATCTGAACTTATTGGTTAAGGAACCTTTATCACTTCCTTTGAGAAAGGTGGTGGAGGTCTCTTTCACACATCTTAGTGGCATCTTAGTAGTCCTCTTTGAGGGGAGCTGGGACATTGTACTAAGTAAGTTCTGCTCCATGCTGTTATCTTTCTTCCCCTGAGCTTCCAACTCAGGAAACTCCCTCTCTTCCCACCTTCTGGTTATGGAGCAATATGGTGGAAGATGGAAGGAAGCTGAGGAGTTAGAAGATAAATTGAAGAGTGAGCTCTATTGGATCAGGTTCAGGGTACAGAGATGATCAGCTGGTGCCATTGAGGGAAAAAGACAGCTCCAATCAGAGCTATTTGTTGTAAGAACCAACATGGGGGGAGCTCTTCTCTCTCCTGTAGAGTAGGGGACTGATGGCCTTCTTCACCAGAAAGAGGATTGCATCAGTGCGTACACAGACATGTGTAAATGAGAACAGGAGGGAAGTCTACCATGCAGTGGAAAGGGAGAGTAAGCATATACATTTAAGATAAAGCTTTCTAGATTTACAAAAGGAATAGAAAACAAAGTTCTGTGTGGAGCTCTTAGTGGCTGGCAGTGGAACTTATTCCTCCAGATTGTGATATACTCACTCGCATTTAATAGCACCCTTCCATGATAAGCAGGCCTATTGAAGTTGAGGTCTACTTGTGCAATAAGGTGCTACTCAGTGTAAGCAATTCCCAACTCAAGCATTACGTTAGAAGGCAAAGAAATACAGAAGTTGAGTCAATTGACATGCTTTGCAGTAACACGTAAGCCAGTGGATATCCAGAAAGAAATAATATAAGAAATTGCAGGCAACAGCTGCTTTCACCAGCTTAAGCAAAATTTGGTCATCAAATATCTACAACATAAAAACCAAACTACAGATCTCCAAGTAAGATGTTATTTCCACCTTAACATATGGATGTGAAAGCTAGAAATCCACAGATGGATGACTAAATGCCTTCCAAAGCAAATGACTCGGGAAGATACCAGGTACAAAATGGAATGAATTTATAACAAATGCCAAGATTTGTCAGAGATTTCAACAACTCCTTATCTCCAAAGTTATTCAGAAAAGATGGAAATATCTGGGACATGTGTTAAGAATGAAGGCATAGTGTCCACTGTGGCAGGTGTGCCATTGGACAGCTGAAGGATGATGTAAAAGGGCTGACTGAACCAATCCCTCCGTCACACAGTACTAGAAAGGGAAAACATAGCACTTAACGTAGAGGACATACAAAGAGCAGCTCGTCATATATAGGGATGGCAGAGTGTAGTTCATGCCCTAAGCAGTATTTGACAGCCTAGGAATGATTCAGATTCAATATAAGCAGGAGTATCCCATTCTGACCCACTGTCTGACTCTAGATGCTACCTCAGAGGTAAGGGCTCCTGCCTCATTGAGCTCACCCTTTGTGCACTGAATGTGGCAGAGCTCTGATCTGTCTCTTTTGCTTTCCATGTTTTTTCTTTTTTCCTCTGATCTGTCTCTCCCAGCTTCTGTACACCCTTTTAATGTTTACTTACCATTCCTCCTCTGTGTTTCCTCTTCTTTCCCTTATTCTTTTTTTACCATCCAGTGCATCATGACCTTCTTGTTTGATATATCCCATCCCTTACTCTACATTCTGTTATCTTCTCTGCCTGTCCACTCTTCTCCTCATTCAGTAGCTCATAAAATATCCTTAGAAGCAGCCTGAATAAGAAAAATTGTTCTTGTCTCTTAAATGTTTTAATTTCCTGCTAAATGCTAACAGGGGAGAAACCTAAGAAGGAAGTACAGGGAAAGGGACGAGAACCTGGCACCAGTTTGTAAACCTTTTAGAAGAGACGCACAAAGAGGGGAATAAACAAAAGAAATAAGTAAATATAAAGTAAATATAAAAATGTCAGGAACAAGAGGAAGAAACAAAGAAATGTAAATGTCTATGATTTTCTTTTCCATTTGTGGTTTATTAATCACATGGCTCTCTCTGGGCAGCAGACAGCTCTTTAACAAACACCACTCACGTCCTGCCCCAGGAATTTACAATCTGAATTGTGGAAGAGATTTTGAATACATTTTACCTCCTGCATTGTAATTTATTTCTCTGTGAAACATCCCAGAATATGGTTCATTTTGGGGTAGAAGAGGTTATGGCAGATTGTTGTTGCTAATAGGATTTTGGTCAAACTGCTGTATAATGTTTGGCATGTAACTAGATAAATAAGGTGGGTGTTCTTAAAAATTACGTGCCACAGCAGGAGGATAATCCCCTCCCCAATGAATTTCAAGTCCTGTTCATCAATAAATTGTAAGGCAGCAAAGGAGTTTGGCTGAGCATTCTCTGTGACAGTTGATCCATTAAAACACAAGCTTCCCTACCAATGGCTTTAATCCCAACTTGGAAGGCTCTCCCCTTGCTACGCCTGAGAAGATTCACTCTTCATCCTAACCGAATCCTGAGAATACCAATAGTTCATGCGCACTCCCATAGATAAATCCCCCATTCATGCAGTATACAAACAAACAAAAACTGGGTTTCTAGAAGCCGGAGTGAAATCTGCATTAGCAAAAATTCCAGTTAGTTTAGAAAACAGTTTAACGTGGTTTAAATTGCAAAATTATGTTAACTTGTTCTCAGAACTGTTGGAATATCCATGCCACCCATTGGGGTACCAGAAAAGCCCTTGGTTGTTTCTATCTACAACAACGGCACTGATTATTATGAGAAAACAATGCCTTAAACGGCTGATTCAAGGCATCATATGCATTATAGTGAAGCAGTCAGAGTTATGGGGAGGTTGAAAATATAGTACTGTTATTTATGTGCACAACACACCTATGAGTTAAGAAAATTCTTAATTCCATCAAGATGGAAATAAACTCAGGCTACAAACAAGAACCAGTACTCCTTCCATTCACGTCTTTGGCCCAAAGCTCCCATTGACTTCAATCAGGGCAGAATTTTTCTCACACACATTCTGTATGCAGTCAGTAGGTGGTACTCAGCACCAAGACAATGGAAGATTATGTAAAGATCTGAAATCTCCCGACGGTGGAGGAGGATTTAAAAAAAAGGTTGGACCATAAATCAGATTTATTTAAAATTACTCAGTAAAGGTAAATTATTTATTAACCAACTTATTGTTTTCCTATTTTTCTGGATTTTCCCCTGTGTTCAAGAAAAGAAAGCTTTTTAACTAGACGATAATGTAGCATTAATTTGGGGCATTCAACAGTCTAACTTCTGTGTTTTATAAATGTGTACATGTTTCTTGTTTAGGTAAACTGCTGGTTGTTAGTATTTTTTTGCTTGTTTGTTTGTTCTCCTCTCCCTGCCCCTCCTTCCACTGCATACTGGATGTGTATCCTGGTTTGCTGCCAAAAATCCTGGTGGCTGAATACCAATTTTATATAATTTAGATGGCAAAGGCCACATTCTGCCAATTTTCTGTCTAAATTATGCATACAATCTGATTGGTTTTGGTAGAAACCTGGTCAAACAGAATTCAATGCAAACAGCTTCTCATCTTTCTTTTGCAACCTGAGCATTGTTTTGTTGTTAAAGGACATAACTAACTTCACTTAGTTTGAGATACAGCTTGAGCGAGCCTTAGAAAACAATTAGTGCATCTTTCACATGGACTAAACTGATTGAATAATTACTCAAATAATGGTCAGTAATGGAATACATAGGGTTATCTCTTGGCTAATCCTCAAGTAATGGAATTGGTGTATCTCTGATTTTTCTCTTAGCAGTTCGCAATGTACAGAAGAATGAGACAAAAGTGATTATGGGAAGTAGGGGGAGCCACTGGAGGCCAGCAAGGGAAAGGAGACCTTATCTGAAGCAATTAATCAAGAAACTCATATTGTGGGACAATTATTCAAAGCTAATTCTAAAATAGCTTTAGAGCCCCAGGTCCTGAGATTTTTTTCAGAATTTTGTCAAGGTCATTCAGCACACTGGGGGCAGACACTGCATCAAAATGAAGACTGCTGGCTAAAAGTGAATACGGAGTGCTACATGTGTAAGAGTGAGTTGAGTAGAAAGTGCAACCTCACACATTGTTTGAGAGGCTTGTAGCAGTTGCAATTATTCATCTGTGCAGATTTTCATGGTTCTGGAATGAGAGGATAGGTGGAAACTTGTGCATATGAGACTTTCACAGAGATAATTAATTTCTGTGGATCCATGTTCCCAGGTGCATGACCATAAGACTGTATATTAAAAGTTAGTTTTTACTTCATTACCCAACTTTTATGCAGTAGCCTTATGTTGTGTGTGCTCATGCCACCCTGCTTCGGGACAGCTGTCATCCCTTCTCTCTCATGGCATTGGTAGGATTCCCACATCTTTGAATCTGTTTTCTCCAGTTACTCCACTGTTTGATGATTAGCTTAATTGTGATGTAAAAATGTTTTACAGTAGCTGCAGCAGTATAAGAATTTTTTATTTGCATAGTTTTGTGAATATAGCTATTAAAACAGTGGGTTTGCAAAGGCCGTTCACCTTTTTGCACTTGGTAACAGCTCTACAGCTCCAAGTGTGTCTAACAGACTGCAGTGATTACTCCATTTTCAGCCTTTGAGCTCACTTGGAAGTGAGATTTATTTGAGGGTGTTGCTGTGATCCATGAGGTACTGGAAATAGAAGCAGTAGATTCTAGTAGACATCTCTGAAAAATTGTAAGGTCAACATAAGAAGCAGAGGTTTTAAATTGGATGTGGTTTAAATTTTCCCAGGCCCTCCTGTATTTTTCTACTCACTCAAACGAGAAACTGCCCGCAGAATTATTACTCAGCATGATCACCCCATGCTCTTGTAGCACTTTGCCAGTGGTGCTGACAGCAGCATTTTGAAACTGATTTAGAGTAGGGCTATCCTATCCAGTTTCAAATGACTGTTGAGTGCTGCCTGGGAAGTGCTACTGTGTATATGTATAGGTGATTGCTGCCTGATTGTTTTCCTACAGACACTTTGCAGGGAAAGATTAGAGAGAGACACATGGTGGAGGGAAGAAGGCAAAGGGCAGACTGAAAGACGGGGAGAGAAGTGCTAATAGGATTTGTAGTTTTAAAAACCCCTTCTCAAATATACCCTTTTCTTTATTGAAGTCTTTCTCCTGCTTAGTCAGCCAAGACCCATTTGAAAGTGCTGGGAGAGGGACTCTCACCTTAAAATAGACACTTTTAATTTAAAGGCCTGTCAAGCTTTATTAAAGCCTTATCACCAGTTATTTCCTTCTATGCCAGATCAAGATTGCTTTTGTTCATGGGCACATATTGCAGCTTAGGATACATCCCAATGAATGAAAGAGTTTTCATATTCATAGCAGGAACACATCACTTCCGGTGCAGAATACTGACTTCTATGGTGTGTATCATCTACATATATACACAAAGGGTCTGGTAGTTATTGAATCAGAGTCACAAACTGGAGTTGCATGTATAGTTCTATGTTGACAATTGGCTGATTAAGGATAGTGCTTTGGATGGCACATAAAAAGTTCCTAATTGGTGTTGATGGGCTGCTGATGTCTTTAAAGAAATTATTCAGTGTAACCATTGCCAACAACTAGAGTACACAATAAACCCTGCTGGATATGGTTTAGATAAAAGGCTGTTCTCCCTCTGGGGAAAATAGTGACTTGTTTGCTTGCTTTATAAGGGAGAATGAAATGAGAATTTCTGATCAATGGCAACAGTTTTTTGAAATTTCCATGACTTATCTCTGTCTGTGGCAATCTGAAAACGCACTGAAGCTTCACTTGTCTCAGTCCATACAGTCAATGGAGCTTTGCCAGTTTACGCTAGGTGAGGATCAGGTCCTTGATTTTTGTCTCTTTCAATTTTATATTAAAAATAGGCTCCCCTTTCTGATGTTCTAGGCTTTATGAAATGTACTTGAGAGCTGTTTGGACAATACTGTACCACCTTATTCATTGTTTCATTTGCTTGCCTGGTGGAGACTAGCAGGTTTATGGGATTGTCTCTAGGCTTCTGGACTTGCTTGTTTTTTCCACTGCCCAAAAGTGAGCTAAGTGCTTTAAAGAACAAATAAAGGCATTGTCCTTGCCCCAAACAACTTCCTTCTAGTTTTAAATGTGACACAGCAAGTGAGGGTAACAGACAATAGGGAGAAGGACATATAAATGATTAACTTTAGATTGAGAGTTGTTGAACCCATATTAAAATTCTTTGAAGGTGATGAGGAAACTTCTTTCCATCTCACTTAGGAGTTGATATGCTCTATTTTTTACATTACATCGTCTGTGTCGAAAAGAAACTGTTCAGTGCATTGCAATGTTGTATTTATAATCCCTCAAGGTAAGTGCTGGCAGGTCTAACTGTTGCATTAAGCCAAAGTTTTATTTAACTGAGGTTTTAATACCTTCTGCTGATTCAGTGTGCAGAAGCTGCACTATCTAAGCATATGTTTCGATAGATTAATATTAAAGTACCGTCAGTTTACTCTAGTGAAAGGAAGCCTTCAGCAAGTGTAAATAGCTTGTTCTTCATTACCAGTTTCCAAGAGCATCTGGTAGAGGTGTGCTTCCTTATTTCTAGATCTAGGTTCTCATGTCACACCGATCACTGTGGTTTCTAAGCATGGTTGAAGTTCGCTATTAATAACAGTTTAGAAATAGGTCAGTGGTTTCAGATTCTGATGTCTTCCATGCTCCCCCTTAAAATGTGGAACACCTTTCTTGAACTGAGCAGTGCAGTTCATAAAAGATCTGGGAAAAAGAGTGAACTGTGGGGTGACAAAATTTGCAGACAATACAAAATTAATCAAGATAGTTAAGTCCAAAGCTGACTACGAAGAGTCACAAAGGGATCTCATTAAACTGGGTGACTGGTGACAAAATGGCAGATGAAATTCAATGTTGATCAGTGCAAAATAATGCACATTGAAAAACATCACAACTATATGTGCATCTAAATGAGCTGTTACTACTCATGGAAGAAATCTTGGAGTCATCATGGATAGTTCTCTGAAAACATCCACTCAGTGTGCAGGGGCAATCAAAAAAGCTAACAGTTAGGAACCATTAAGAAAGGGATAGATAATGAAACAGAAAATATCATAATTCCACTATATAAATCCATGGTTTGCCCACACCTTGAATACTGTGTTCAGTTTTGGTTGCCTTGTCTAAAAAAAAAAAAGTATTAGAATTGGAAAAGGTGTAGAGATGGGCAACAAAAATGATTAGGGATATGGAACAACTTCCATCTGAGGACAGATTAGAAATAATGGGACTGTTCATCTTAGATAAGAGATGACTACAGGTCTAAATCATGAATGGTATAGAGAACTTGAATAAGGAAGTATTACTTACCCCTTCACATAACACAAGAACTGAAATTAATAGGCATCAGATTTAAAACAAACAAAAGGAAATACTTCTTCACACAACACACAGTCAACCTGTGGAACTCATTGCCATGGGATGTTGTGAAGGCCCAAAAGCATAATTGGTTGAAAAAACAATTAGATGAATACATGGATGAATAGGTTCATCAATGGCTATTAGCCATGCTCTGGGTGTCCGTAAACCTCCAACTGCCAGAATCTGGGACTGGACAACAGGGGATGGATTACTCAGTAAATTACCCTGTTTTGTTCATTTCTTCTGAAGCATCTGGCACTGGTAACTGTTAGAGACAGGATACTGGGCTAGATGGCCCACTGGTCTGACCCAGTATGGCTGTTCTTATGATCGATAATGCTGCTACCATCTCCTCCTTCAGATCTGTCCTTAAGACCCACCTGTGCCACAGCACCTATAGGACATCAGTTAATTAATGATGGCTAGGTTGAAGGACAGATTGGGCATAACTGACTCTTACTTCAAATGTTTGTAATAGCAAAATAAAGAAAACACACACAGATATGTTCATTAATATAATAAATGCATGCCTCAGATTGTATCTTCTTTCCTACCTTCTGTTTGTCTTATCAGATTGTAAACTCTTCAGGATAGACTTTGCATTCATTTGTATAGTGTCTAACACAATCGAGCCCTGATCCTGATTGGGGCTTCTATTGTAATATACAATGATAGCTTGTCTCTTCAATATTCAGAGTACCTGAATGCCTACAGGTAGCTTAGGAACTCATTTGTGAATGAAACCTAGGAAATTCAGCAATGACAGATAAGAATTTTTGGCTGGCTTAGCTCCTGCTAGATTACTGTAGTAAATAGCCAGTTGTTTGATTCTGGGCTAGCAAGAATAAGTAGTTTGTATATCAAATATTATAAATCTACATGTATCCTTAATACTAGATAGTAATAAGAGTCTGACACAAAATATTGCATTTTCAGCTATAATGGCATGGATCTATGTAAGGTAATCTATGTATAAAGCTCTTTAAAAATAGATATCTGAATTCAGTATATTTGTTTTTAGTAAGATCTCTGATACTTGTTCCTCATTTTAAAAGTTTAGCCAATAAGATTAGAAATGTAGGTGAAAAGGTTGACCATCTGCTTCACTTTGTCAAAAAAAATACATGTAAAACCCTGGTATTACTTTTGAGAATTGTAAGATATAAATACTGTTCGGTGGGTTTCAAGTCCTTAGATCATAAATTTGATCGTTACAAGAGGAATAGTACAGAATCTTAGATGTAATAGAATTCTTTTCCAGAGGTACTTACAGGAAAATGATTAAAATACTCCAGATATTGACATTGTCTAAAGAGATCTACTTGTGCATATTTCTTTAAAGAAAAAAAAAAACACCTTAACACACAGTATTACCATAGCTAGGCCCTATTATACTATTGTAATCATAGCTTAACCAAGAGTGGTGATTAACGATGGCAATTTATTGTATCTGACGAGGGGAGAAAATAGGAGATGTTGTCGTTATCATAAATCATATCATAAATAACCAAAGAGAAGCACTCAGAAAGCTTGTGTGGTGTCAGCAGCAAGGCCTTTCAGGCACGTTAGCCCAGGATGTAGCCATAGAAACCCCAAAGTCATATTGTTATCTTAGTCTTGCTGCAGTTATGTGATACAACAGTATTAACATATAGATTAGGCCATTTATAATACTAGGTGTCATTTCAGGTTGGCTTGCTTATATAGCATTTTAGTTTTTTATTGTGCAGAATGTTAAGGAAACACTGCATTTCTACAGGTCAGTATATAGCCATTTATAACCCATCAGCTTCACACCTCTGTCAGTCCTGCTAATGTACTCTGTTATTGATTGGTTGTACTGTCTGAATTGTCATTGCCTAATTACCTTGTCTTTGCTAATAATATCATTTTTAAAAAGTCAAGTATGTTCTTTTAAAGAAAAAAATGTACACCTATGTACATACACTATACTGAGTTGTGTACAGAGTGTCTTTCTGTTGGAGTATAGGTAGGACGATGTAATGGGGGAATTAAGCCATTATAAAAAGCATGCAAAAATCTGTTCTTATTTGTAATTTGTCACTGAGGCCTTTGGCTCCAGTGCTGTATATTTTAGTAATTCCCTCCAAACAAGGAGACTTTCAGAGTACACTGTAGCTTGGATATTGCAGGGAAGAAACGTTATCGAAAATGATTTGGAATGACACCAAACAGACAAAAAATAAAGAACCTAGTACAATATAGTTTTGTCTGTGGAGAGACAGTTCTCAAGCTTTTTCATTCTGTGGATCACTTCTTAAGATACACATCTTTTTATGGCTCGTTCCCCTTCCAATCCATAGCCACTATGGGCCTGTTAGTATGATATATATGATATGTGTATATAAGGCCTATATTAAGGGGGCAAAATAAAAGTAAATTCTTTCCTCTTTGGGAGCTTTTTATTTTTTAGTACAGAATCTCATATTTTGGCCTGCAAGTATATTGCACAAATGTAGGATGTTTATTTTGTAAGGTTAGATAGAGATTGTGAACTTCACTGATAACAATCTGCCATACTTTGTTTTTCACTCCTTAGCAGGAAATTGGGTGTGTCATTTAAGAAGTCTGGGTAATGTAGTCTGACATACATTTCCTGTTGTGTGAAATATTATAATTAGAACCACCACTACTGGGCATTCAAAAAAAACTACGTGTGCATATTATACTTACAGCTGATAACTCCCAGTGCTCTAAGCTCTTAGTTATTACAGTTTATGTCTGGCTTACTATGTATTTGCTGCAACTCCTGCTTTGTTGTCCACAAATTTGATTGTGGTTGACTTTATACTTAGGCCTGGCAGAATTCGATTTTTTAAAATCATTTTGACAGATATCAATGTTTGTTTTAAGCATTTGTTTTCAATTTTTGTTAATTTAAATTTTCACAGTAATGAGAAATTATGGGGGTGATCAGTTAATAATTATTTAATGACAGTAAATGTTGACATTCAAAAAGTTAAAGCTTTTTAACTGTTAAAACACAAATTGTCAACTTCACACATCAAAATATATAAACTAAATATCCTTAAATGGAATTCCAGTAAGTTCTCAAGCAGCATTTTTCTTACTTTGTCTATCTGTAAATTTCAGATATTATTGATGGAAATATTTTTTCGTTGGTTTATGTCTGTACGGTGAAATTGATGTTTAAACCAACATTTACCGACAAAAATCTAATCTTTCCATTTATACCAAAGAAACTTAGAGAACTGACAGAGAACACAAAGCACCCATGCAAGGTGATAAGTGATGCTGTTTTTTAGCTTGATTGGTCTGGAAATTCATAAGTCATGGAGTGGGCTACAGTTAGCATCAATATTTGAAGACTGATGGATGTTTCACCATTGTAATAGAGGAGGCTCCTTAGACCACCTGGAAGAGCTTTGACAGCTTGAGAACTACTGGTAGAGGATTGACAAAGGAATGTGAAGCCTGTCACCTCTATTGAACAGCTTCCAATCCAGCCCAGATTAATACTAGTGACAAAATGTTAGCATCTAAACATTTGGGGCAAAATTTTCAAATGTGACTATTGATTTTTGGATGCCACCATTTTTGGTTACTTAATTGAGACACCTTAAAAAAGGGCTGATTTACAGAAAGTGCTGAGCACCTGCTCTCTGAAAATCAGGTCCCTTTATGGTGTTTGTTAGGTGCCCAGAATCTCTAGCCACTCTTGAAAATCTCAATTTCTGTATATACATGTGTGATTTCAGTCCAGTGGACATATGTCTACATTATAATAACTGTTATCACAGATGGAATTAACTTATTGGCAGGCTCAGCACAAAGCTCAAAGTCTCAGGGAAAACAGACTTCCCTTCCCTCCCTGCCCCCTCCCCCCCGCTGCCCCGCCAACGGTGGTCCTGGGAGTGAGAAATTGAGGAACACTATTGGTGTGGTGAGAGAGAAATCTGTCAATATTCTATCTGTTTTGTAAATAAATTGATGGCTTCAATCTCTAGTTCTGGTCACTTAGTACTTTGAAAAGTACTGAAATGTACAAAATTCACAGGAGAAAATCTGGCATCATTTTAAGTTCATCTTGCATAGTAAGAATCTTGGTTGAGGGAGGTTTAGATGTCATATGCCTTTAGGATGTCCGGGTTGTATTTTGCTAGTCTTCTATCAATTTCCCTTAGCAAGTACAAGCACATTTTCTAGTTACTTTGGGAAAGTGCCATAGTTACTAGAAGTTAGAGAGAGAAAAGCTATTGTGCCATAAGAAAACAACTTTCCACTTTCAACAAAAATCCAGTGCTTTGATTTAGATAATCTAGTGGTTGGGATGTCACAGCTATGATTCATTCTAAATCCTTATCTTCAATGGCTTCAAACTTTTCCCCAAAATTATCTTTTGGCTTACTCTCATGCTTTATCTTGGGCAATAGGTGAGGGTGTGTGTTTGTTTTTATTTGTGCGCGTGTGTTTGTTTTTGAGTTTGAAGAAAATTGTTCAGCCATTGTTGAGTCAAGGCATGAAAAAACATTTTTTATATGTTAGGGAAAATTGCCAGTTTCTTTCTTGCTCTTGGCTAGCTTGAAATTGGTTCAGATATAAAACTTAAATCTTGACATGTATCTGGTCCTCATTGAGGAATGTATGCTCTGTCAGGTTAGAGGAAAATGATTAGGAAATAGAAAGAGTGAGTATTTCTGTTTCAGGGCTGCTAAATTATCTTCTTTCATGAATACTAAATTCACTTAAAAATTAAGAAATTTGCAAGTGAAAATAGCATACCAGACATGTATGATCTGCTGTCTACCTTACTAATAAAAGTGCAGCTCGAGATAGAGCTGCATGCTTCTTCAACCTTGGCACTCTCCCTGCACACAACCAGCTGATCCTCCTATGCAGCCCCTTGAAGGAAGCAACAAAAAAAGCTCAACAAGTCTTTCAAGCCCTATTGCCAAACCCCGACATTTGTAATCTCAACACGTAGGTGCTCCACTGAGTGCACTACACAGTGGGAAATACCCCCAGTGAACAATCCTGTATGTAAAATAAATTTGCCTTTATTTAGCACCTTTGCACTCCCTTAGAAAAGAAAAGAGTACAAACTCTGCTAAAGCACTGTGGGTAAGTTTTTAAATATAAAAAAGAAAAGCGGTTTCAGATCTCATAGAAACTAACAGCTTCCTTTTACATATTTTAATACTTTATCTTACTGGGTCTGGTTGATATGGTATATCTGGGAGCTTAAAGCGAACACCAAATACAATAAGACAAAATATTACATTCATGCAAATAAGCAGTGTTAGTTTATGTGGGAACTAACTGCCTGACCTTTTTTCATTTCATATCGTAACAGCAACATTGCATTAGTGTGGTTTTTTTTGCTCTTAATAGTAAAAGCATTTTTGGTATGTTCTCTCCAGTGTGTATTGTCTGTCCACTTCTGTGCCAAGTTTAGAGGATATGACTCTGCTACAGCTCTCAGATGGGGGACTTGTGTGTTCTAGATAGGCACTTATTTGGCTTTTGTCAGCACAGCATATGAGCATCTCACAATCATTTAATGATGTTTTATTCTCGTAACCACCAACCATAAATGGGGAAGTATTAATCCCATTTTATAAAAGGGAACTGAGACACAGGATAGGTTAAGGTTACAGTCCCACAGTATGTGGATGAGCCAGGAGCTGAATAGAGTCTGGTTCCAGTGATATGTCCACTAGACATAGTCCACTTAGGGTCTCAGTCCACTGGTATGTCCACTAGATTATCTTTCCTTCAGATTGAGGCGGCTTGTGCTCTTAGCTCTGGAGATCTTAAGTACAAGAGCTGGTTATGTCCAACATGATGGTAATTGCATTATTTTCCCTACTTGAAGTATGAATGTAGGCTGATGCAAACCTCTTAATTCCAGAGCTCAGTGCATTCTCCCCTCAGTCTTCTGCCTCCCCCTTTGATAGCCACCTACCATCCTTTTGTCCTACCTTCACCTGGAAGAATAAAACTCAGCCTTCTCTGTATTAGGCAGCCAAGGTTGTTGAAAGAGGAGTGCAACTAGCCCTACCTCTGAAATCAAGTCAGAGTTTCTGTGCTAACGTGCCTTTGTGTCAATTTTAAGGACAAATAGTCCCGACATCACCATGAACTTGGAAACTCATCACAGAAGTACTGATAGCTGTTGTCCTACTACTGAACAACAGCCAAATTAACAAGTTATGTTCAGTAACCATTTGACCTTTAAAAGTATGTCTACACAGCACTGGGAAGGAGACACACACATGTAGTTCTGCTCAAACAAGTGTGCTAAAAATAACAGTGTGGCCGTGGCAGCACAAGTGGCGGTGCAGGTGAGCTGCCAGGAGAGTTTGTATGCATGGCAGCTGCACTAACACAGGCCTGTCTACCCATGCCGGGAAGCACTCCCCCAGCTGCTCTGTAGACCTACCCTGACAACCCTGTACAGCAACATGATGTACAAAGGGAAATACTTTGTGCCTCTGTAACTGCTTGTGTTAAATAAGGTTCAGCAGCTTGAATCTTCTGTGGATTTAAAACTGTTCAGCTTAAACAGAAATTTCCAACATTCAGCAAATGAGATCATCATTTAAAAATGTTGACAAACTCTTACAGCTCGTATTTGAAGGTTCTGTAGTGCCTTCTATCCAAGGATCTCAAACACTTTACATTTAAGCTAAGCCTTACAACATCACTGGGAGTCAGGTGAAATTATCCCCATCTTACAGATGGGGAAACTGAGGTACATAGAGATGGTGACTTGCCCGAGGTCACAGAGCAGCAGAGCCAAAATAGAGCTCAGATCTCCTGCCTCCCATGCCTGTGCCTTAACCTCTAGATCATCCTTTCTTTCATGAATATGAGAGACTGACCACTTTAGGTAAGGTCAGGCAATGTACAAGCTTCCCACATCTCTTCTAATACACTACGTTCAAAATTGCTGTCCTAATAGCGGACTTCTCCAGATTAATAAGCTGACTGCTGTCTGCTTGTTTGAGTTGGGAGGTGGAGAAATTCACATTCCCAGAGTACTAAACTCATCCCACTTGTGACGTAAGCCACATTGCAACGCAGGTACTATAGAGGCGAAAAGCTAGTGTAATAAACAATTTCTCAATAGAACCTTAGTAATGTGTGCTTAGTAAAGGATTTAGCACTGTCTTCACTTACAAAAATCTCTCTCATCTTGAAAACCTCCCAAATCGCTCTAGTCTCCTTTCAGTGCAGGAGAGAGTTATTAGGGCAGATGGCTGAGTTGATATCCATGTGACCAGTAGATGCTGACTCAGGAATAGAACTGTTCAGAAGGTGTCCGGAGGTAGGGAGAAATCACAGTGAAGAGAGTTAAAAGCAGGCCAGTTTACAAAGGATTGCACACTGAATGGTGTCTGGTAGCGGCTGATACAGCTAAGGGTGAAAAACACTTGCATTATAATCCGTTTCCCCACATTTTCAAATATTCATAATATTGTCAAGCAAATTACCTTTTGAGAGATGACATTTTTCCATATTTGGTCTTTGCCCCAATGTGAATTTTTTTTGATGGAAAATGGTCCAGTAGTTTTTGAGTGAGAGGATTGATAGTTGAGAGATCAGGCTTTCTCTGGTAAAAAATTGCCTTTTTTCCCAACAAGGCCACCGCTAAAATGGCTCAGGTTTGAAAGCTGCCAACTGGCAGGAAAATAACCCTCACTGAGGATCTTGGCCTTGTTCCAAGTGAAATTTGGGTTTCATTTGACTAAGAGATAGGTGTTTCCAAATTGCCACCTGAGCATGTCCAAAGGTCACTGTGTGTGTATCAGCAGTAGGGCTGGCTAACCTGCAGTTCCATTTTTACACACTCTCTCTCTCTCTCTCTCTCTCTCTCTCAACAGTTTTTATTCTGTTGTGGAACAAAAATGAGACTTTTTGAAAATTTTCACAAAAATATAGAGAGACTGACCTGTCCCAGAATAGCCAAAACTCAGTAGTTAGAGCACTCATCTGGGATGTGGGAGACCCAGGTTCAAATGTGTACTCCAAATCAGTTAGAACAGGGACTTGAACCTGGATCTCTCACATCCCAGGGGAAGGTCTTGACTATTGGCTGTTTGGCTGGCTGGCACTCCCTCCTCCTCCCCACCCCTGTTCTACCAGAAATTCCACACTGGACCTGAGAAACCTTCCTGACAAAAGTTTTGTTGAAACTGGTCAATTTCACAAAAAGTTTATTTCAACAAACCAGTATTTTCCAATGAAAAACATTTTGTCAGAAAAATTCCCAATCAGCTCTAGTCATTAGTTAAATGTTTATGTAAAATGCTTATGAATCGCCATAGTCCCCTGAATTGTTCTGCATTGCCCCCATACGATTTTCCAGGGGATTACAGTTCTTATAAATGAGATTCTGATGCTATTACACTCTTCCCAAGTTGCCTTCATGGTTTACAGGAATGTTCATGAGGCTGGGAGCCAAGAGACTCTCAGTTCTTGTCTTGCTTCTACAAACTGAGCTTTAATATTCTCTGCTCTTCCCAAACCTCCTTTATTGAGACCACACACAAACCCCAGTGAAGATAAGATATCATCACCCTATTTTACAGATAAGGCAATTAAAGTGCCAAGTGGCTAAGTAATTCACCTAAGGTCACCTAGAAAGTATGTGGCGGAGCTGGAACTAGACTCCCGATATCTGATGTGGTGGACTAACGCCTGGTCTACATTTACCTTCAAATTCAGCAGCAGTCAATGGGAGTTACACAAGCTACATAGAGTAGCTTGCGTAACTCCTGTCGACTTCGTAACTCCTCTTCTACGCGGCATCTTCACTGCGCTTTGCCACTTGGGGGGGTGGTTTGAATGCGTCGACTTCCAGATCGATTAAGCGGGTCTTCATAGACCACTCAATCAATCCAGATAGATCGATCTGATGGCAGCAAATTTGCCGCTGTCAATGAAGACATACTCTAGAGGACTCAGATTCAAATATAGGCAGGTTGGAAATGTTTAGGTACTACTCTGATGGGTGATAAAGAAGATCCTAAGATAGGTTGTTGAAGACCTTCATCTCCAACTGAGTTCCATTTATTAGCTTTTCAGACAGGACTTCAGAAATGGAAACTTCTTTGGCTGTATGTAGATGTAATGTGTCTTATAAGGGTAGGGGTTTGCTCTTTGTCATTCATTGTACAAAATTCCTGCCTCCTTTCCCTAAACTGTTATGTAAAGCTCTGTGCAGCGCTGGCTATTCCCATTAACTCCAGAAGCTGCTGAAGTTCCATGGTGCTGTATGGATGTAATGTGAGAAGTGCATGGGATGAAAGAAGTTCTGTAAATGTAAAATATTACACTATTCTCTATTCGGGCATACTATATCAGCTGTTTCATTGGGACACCGAGTGGAAATCTTTGGCAAGGCAATGTTTGATTTTCCTAGTAAATATCTTTCAGAATTCTTTTCAATCTATCAGCAATGTTGATTGCTGCAGCTTTTTTCTTGTTTTTAATTAATGCAAAATTTACCTCCACATACCTGTATGTTATCCATATAAAACATTTTTTATTAACCCTAGAAGCAGAATGATAACATTCTTTGCCTCTCATATCATTTTGGATTTCACTCTGTTGTTTTCACTTTTGTAACCTTGATAAGTAGATAGTTCTGACTTTAAAATGCAATGTTGCTATTGAACTTCATTTTGTTTTCTTTTTATTTAGGGTATTTAAATAAAAAATAAACTGATGGGGACCCATGCCAAATGGGGTTAGGAGTAAATAGACGTAGTACCCCACATTGCTTGGTTGCCATCAATGCTGTATAACTATCTAATAATATTTATTCCTCCTTCATCTCATGCTATTTCGGAGCATAAGGGCAGAGTTTATTTATACAGCCGGGCAGACAGAGATTGAGACTGATTTGATGATCCTGAAACATAAACCATCAGTTAGATCTATTTCTAGCTGGTGCAGACTCAGTCAACAGTGATTTGTCAGTTTTCCCCTCTAATATTTAAAAAATAGGAAGTGAATGCCCAGCCAAGCAAACCTAACTCCGTAACACTCTGTTTTTCATGGAAGGCTTTATCCTCAGGCAAAGTTTCCATTCTGGGCTGGCTGCTGTAAATCCTCTGGGCCCTGGCAAAAGCCAGAATTGCTAGCTTATTTTACTTAATTTGTGATGCTGGCAAGATTCAGGCTTCAGCCCAGGACTCTTGACTCAACTCTCCTAAAGCAGTGTATTGACACATTACAGTAAAGAAACATCAGCTCGGAAGACCTGAAAATAAACTCTTCCAAAAGAGTTTTTTTTAAAGCATCTTATTAAATGGTTTTAAACAGTTTCAGCATTTTATTTCAGTTTTTAAATATTTATTAAAAAGATAACCTGCTACTTAAAAAGGCATAATAAAACATTTATTCACCATAATAAGACATTTGTACAGTATCCTTCATCCAAGAGTCTTAAAACTCTTTGCACATATAATGTAAGCTTCACAATACCCCTGTGAGAAAAAGTAAATGTTGTACCATTTTGCAGGTGGGTAAACTGATGCATGGAAGTTAAGTGACTTAGTGACTATACAGTCATGATTCTACTGCTACAATTATACCAGTATAACTCGCCATGTGGACACTCTTGAGTGTAATTGTATAATTGGTATAATTGTAGCAGTAATTATACCAGTATAGTCTGCTGGTAAATTTTCCCCTCGTACACAAGCCATCATTGGCAGAACTACAAATAGCATGGGGAGAACTGAGTCCTTTGTTTTAACCATTAGGCTATGCTGTTGCAAGAAAAATATGGAGAAAGTATATTTAAGTGGACAAAAGGTCTCACGTTGGAAGCTGTTTTCATGATGAACAAGAAGTGTACAAATAGTTTACCTAAAAGTATGAAAGAAAATCCTATATTAGTCTTATAAATTAACTGACAATCAAAAATCTGTGGGCATACAAATAAGGCATACATTTAAAATGTACTATATTTTATTTTTGATTTGTTTTATTATAATAGAAAACCATGTTACTATTTCCCTTTTTTAAAATGAATCAGCGGTGTGCGTGTGTCTGTCCTCAATGTGCCTCAAACCTATTCTGGAGGGTTTTTCTCTATGGGTGAGACATACCTTCAAGCCCATTTGTTCCTTGGTTTGAGACTTCCAACAAGGATTCCAGTTAGTGTCAGTTGTGAAGATGGATTGTATATTACAGACAGATGTCTACCAGTCACTAAACTGGTAAAGGTCACTAAAGGTCAGTGAACAGCTAGCAGATGATGATGATAACGTTGGCTTTACTTGGCCAAATTCAGTTTGAATGCTATCTTGATGCTTATTCATTTTCAATAATTTATTTGTTCCTGTATAACATACATAAAAAATATCCCAATAACGTATTTTTTTATTTCTTCTTTATTTCTTATACAGAAGAAGAAGAGGAACAAGTACCCACTGATGGAGGTACGTCAGCAGAAGCTATGCAGGTTCCTTTGGAAGAGGAAGGAGAGATGGAAGAGGATGAGGCAGTCAATGATGAAAACTTCTTGAGCAAGAGACCGTTAGAAAGTCCTGAAGCTGAGGAAATGCCTGCTATGAAACGACCAAAACTAGCTATCAATAAGGGGGACACCCTTGATGGAGCATTGGAACCACGTGAACCTCTCAGTTCAATAAACACTCAAAAGGTGCCACCAATGCTTTCTCCGGTTCATGTTCAAGATAGTACAGACTTAGTCCCTCCTTCACCAGAACCACCGATGTTGGCTCCCATTGCAAAATCACAAATGCCAGCTCCCAAAACATTAGAATCAAAACCATTTGCACCTAAAACAAAGGCCAAAACTGGTTCTCCAGGACAGAAGACTAAATTGCCTAAAGCTACTCTATCACCAGTAGTTATTGGAAGTCCCATACGCTCACCAAAAACTGGATCCAAAGAGAAAAAATCACCGGGTCGTGCCAAGAGTCCAAAAAGTCCTAAAAGTCCAAAGGTTCCCGCTCACATAGCCCAAGTGGCAGTCAAGCCTGAAACACCAAGTAGAACTCCTTTGGCTGCATTAAGTGAAAAGATGGGAAAAGAGAACATCCAAGTAAAACAAGGGCAAACTCCACCTGAGCCTGGGAAACCAAATAGTGAAAATCCGTCTAAGAAAGTGGCAGTGATGGACAAGACCATTGATGATTCAATTGATGCTGTGATCGCCCGGGCATGTGCAGAACGAGAACCTGATCCATTTGAGTTTTCCTCTGGTTCAGAATCAGAAGGGGAAATTTTTACCAGTCCTAAAAGACTTTCTGTTTCAGAGACCCCAACCCCTAAAGCTTCTGTTTCTGCTAACAGTTTAAATAAGGTAGGACCCACCCCAATGCCTCCCTCAGGTGGGACTTCAAGCTCAGACATTTCATGGACAATGGATGACTCAATTGATGAGGTCATTCGAAAAGCAAAGATGGGTACACCTTCTAATCCCCCTACCAACTTTCCTTATTTCTCCTCTCCTTCTGCTTCACCGCCAACACCAGAACCTCTTCTCAAAGTCTATGAGGAGAAAACCAAGCTGACTTCATCAGTAGAAGTGAAAAAGAAGCTGAAAAAAGAGCTGAAGACAAAAATGAAAAAGAAGGAAAAGCAAAAAGACAGAGAGAAAAATAAAGAGAAAAGCAAGGACAAGGATAAAAACAAGGAGAAGGATAAAGACAAGGAAGGAACCAAGGAAGCAAAGTTTCAATGGAAGGACTTACTCATAGATGATGACCTTGATCCTTATAAATTCAAAATGAAGGACTTTGATGATGTTGACACAAAAATGAAGTTGAAAGATGGCAATACCAAAAAAGAGAAAGAGAAACATAAAGAGAAGAAGAAAGATAAAGAAAAAGGCAAGAAAGACAAAGATAAGAAAGACAAAGAGAAACTTAAAGATAAAGGTAAGGAAGATAAGATAAAGGGTCCCTCAGCACCTCTTGTGTTGCCTCCCAAAGAAATGCCTTTACCTTTGTTTAGCACCCCTACAACCATGAGACTTCCTACTATGTTGACTTCCTTGTCCTCAATGCTTCCTGAAAAACTGTTTGAGGAAAAAGAGAAGCCGAAGGAGAAGAAGAAAGACAAAAAAGAGAAGAAGAAAAAGAAAGAAAGGGAGAAGGACAAAGAAAGGGAAAAGAAGGAGAAGGAAAAGGAGAGAAAGGAGAAAGA
Organism: Emydura macquarii macquarii; assembly: GCF_026122565.2. Classification (NCBI taxonomy): domain Eukaryota; kingdom Metazoa; phylum Chordata; order Testudines; family Chelidae; genus Emydura; species Emydura macquarii. The sequence goes on along the minus strand of NW_027133607.1, from coordinate 3,154,844 downwards.
AAAGAAAGACCGAGAAAAAGAGAAACACAAACATGAAAAAGTAAGCTGTTTAGATGTCATTAAGATGTTAAAATTAAGATGTATGATGTTACAAGTTAGAAAAATTATTTGCATTCATTCCTACCGTTTCTCATTGCAAAATTTTGTTTTCTAGGAAAATTCAATGGAAAATTGCTAATAGATAACCTGTCTCTATTTTATGACAAGCCACCAAAGTTAAAAGAGGGTATGATGGAAGTTTCTGAGTTTGTCCCACAACTGTAATGGACAGAGCACTGTAGTTTTAGATTTGCCAAATGTTTGTTGAATTCAGTTTTGCAAATCTGAAATTTGGGATTGTCTGAGGTCAGTTTACATCTGACCTGAGCTACCAGGGTTCCAACATTGACCAACTGGCCTTTCACTGAGAAAGGTGAATCCTTTAGGTCAGAATTTAGACACATTTATGGCACCATATAAAGAGACTTGTATAGTCCTTGCTGCACACTTTTTCTGTAGATTAATAGACTTCTGATTGTAGAGCCATCAATCCAACAGCTTTCTCATGAACTCTAAGTTCAATTTTTAAAATTTAACTTTTTTTTTTAATTGGTAGGATTCCACAACCTACTGGAAAAATTGGTAGATAATGAACTATAATGATACGCCGAGTTAGCTTGAATTATGGGTTTAGTCATTACTTACCTATGCAAACTCTAGTTGTTTCTCTGAAGGCAAAAATATTTCTAAATAAGCCTCAGGTTCCTTCCTACTGATCATCCCTATTGTGCAGTATGGCCACAAGTTTCTCTATTAGCAAGACATCAAACTTGTTTCCCTCATTGATCAAGCACAGTAAAAAAATTTTCAAAACACAGTCATTATGGCCTAGATGTTCAAAAGTGGCCTCATTTTGAGTGTTTTACTTTAGACACTCAGGCCTGATTTTCACAATGGCTCAGCACACACTCAGCCATGTTGATTTAGGAAAGGATATACAGTAGAATCATAGAAATGTTGGGCTGGAAGGGACCTTGAGAGGTCATACATTCCTCCATTAAAGCCACTTTCTACCTACTACAGCTTTGCTATCTGGTATAGATCAGATTATAGCCTAATCTTGAGAATATATATATGTATTTTAAATACTGAAAAAATTGTGCTCTTCTCCTTTTCTACACTGACTAGTGCCAAGCTTTGAGTCAAGTATACACGGTTAGTATAAATGCCTGATTTTGGGACTCCACCCCTGCCATTGCAAGCGATTACACTCTGTTGTCTTCTTGCTAGTGTTTGAGTAATAAATCTTGCAAAAGTTGGCAAACATAGCTTCCCAGTTTAGAGTGCACGCATTCTTGAGAATTAACTTCCCTCAAGTGTCATGAATGAATTGATGTTGGTCAAAGTTTTGTTCTATCTGTCCATATTTATTTCTCTGACTATTGGGCCATTGCAACACACACAGAATATGTTTCATGGATTCTTCATTCTGTTTACACCTCTTCTGTAAATCTAGGACATTTTGGCACTGTTGCCCAAAGGATTTTAACAAAGATGACATTTTTTTTAAATTATATAAAATGCAGACGACCATTCTTCACACATTACATGGCCTAATACATAACTACTTTTATGTTTTCTGTTTATTTCTGTTCCTAATTTACTTTAGAGCAACATAATGTATATACAAAGGAGTCTGAACTATTATAGATTATTATAGTCTCACAATATAATATATATTTTAAGGAAAGGAGTTCAACAGTCATAAAAACTTGGTCAGATTAAATTGACAAAGCTGCCCATTACCTTGGCAAAAAGTCCCTGTCAAAAGATAAACTTTAAAGCTAGAATGCATGAAAGACTCCCCAGATAGAATTAAAATTTAAACTGATTCTTGATAGATAAGCTTTTTTTAAATCCACCTCTTTGCTGCAAGTCAGGATTTTAAAAATAAATTTCCCCTTTAAATCTCTTGAGTGATTTTCATTTTTTGCAAGGCCGCACTGCTGGTGTCCTGGAAAAATGGAGAGTTAGAGCTTTATCAGTTGGTGCCCTGAGGTATGTGGCAAAGAAGCTAAATCCTTGAAGATTAGCAAAAAAAATGCAGCACATGGCAATAAGGGGCTTATATGACTACTAGTATTAGTTCAGGTGAAAGAAGTATTGCTTATACATAAAACTGGACAAATCCACTGACAATGTATTTTTAGTTAGCTACAAAGGAGTCTTATATTGCTGGACTTTACCTCTTTGGTGATTTGGGAAGCTTAGTAATCCACTGTAAATGCTCTTCTGCTGGCCCCAATTCCCTGTATTACTCCAGAATGCTGCTCTTTCATTTTAACCCCTAAAAGTACATGTTTCCTTAATTTAGCTTTTAGATCACACAAGGGCTTATTTAACCAGAAGTTGTGCTGTAAGTGAAAATGATCAGGTTACTGCCTGGACACTTAACATTCCATGACGCATCAATTTAAGAGAAATAAGAGTGACCTGAAAGATGAGTGGTGTTCATAGGAAGTCTCTCCACATTTTAAACTCGATTATTTTTTAAAATATCAAATTTTTTAAATAATGTAGTGCATGTTTGCGTGTTTAGAAAAATAGCGTTAGCACTAGACAATATATGATAGTAAGTAACGTATCTAATTTAGATTATTATGTTTTGTGGTAACTACTTTTTGTTAAATAAGTGTAGATTTCATACCTCAGTTTTCATTTATTTTTTAAATATCTTTTGTTAGTGTATTTCTTGCCAATTGTTGGCAGATAAATGCAGGACAGTACAGAATATTGCATCAAGGACAAAAAAAAAAAAGTAACATAAAGACTTTGCATGCTTAATGAATTAAGACGTTCATTCACAAGTCCTCAAGGGGGTGGCAGGGAGGGCGGAATGATGATTATTTAGGGCTAGATTGTGACCATATGATCTGCCTTGAACATTGTTATGCTGCCCCTGGAGCAACCCAGAAGGGAGATTGTGATTTAGTTTCTTCACTGCTCCACAGGGAGTAACTGCATTGGGTATAGATCCTGGGTATAGAGCTATGTGGTGTGGAGACCGAGATCAGTGGAGCCTGCTTCCCCTCCCCCACAGCTACCTGTGATGCTGGTAGCTGGCACAAAGAAATAAGGTGGCCCTGTATACCCCATCGTACTGCCACACAAGCCAGGGCATGATTTGGCCTTCATTTCTTTGTTACAGTAGCACCCAGAGACCTCAATCAAGATTGGGACCCTCTTGTGCTGGGTGCTGTACACACACAGAGACAGCCCCTGCCCCTAAAGAGAGACAGTCTAAATGGTCAAGAAAGACAAATGATAGGATGGAAAACAGTCACGGGGAAATGAAATGATTTACGCAAGATCACACAGCAGATCTGTGGCTGATCCAGGAACAGTATCCAGTCTCCTGAGTCCAGTCCAGTTCCCTGTCCACTGGACCAAATTGTATTTAACGGAGACAGATAGAGAGCAATTAAGAGAGAGAAGTGAGAGAGAGAGCAAGCAAGGTCGTTCCACACAGCTGGAACTGCAGAGAAGAAAATGCCTTGCACCAACTTGTGCGGAATGGCAGAAAGGAGACTTACGGTATATAAACAAAGGAGTGGAGAGAAGTCTGAGGTAGGGACTAGAGAAGCTAGTCCCTGTAGAGCTGTATTGTACAGCCTGGCTACCAGTGTAAAAAAAAGAAAATAATGTTTATAGTCAGATTTTAGTTTTTCTTTTTATGGAAGTTTCAGCTTTTTATATACAGTCCAACTTTCTCAGTCATCATCTCTGCATGGGGCTATATAATTATTACACTTAATTGCCCTTCCAAGTCCTCCCACTGGGGCCTTTTTCCATTCTACCATCTCATCATGTTAACTGTCCACTCTTTCCTCCTTAAAACACCTCCTTTATAACATGCTTCTTCCATCAAGAATTTGTTGCTTTTTCTTGAAATCAGCCCATCTGGCTGTGTAGTCAATTGAGGTGTTTAAGTACTTTGTTGAACAGGAATGGATATAAGCATGCGTTTAAAGTGAGAACTCTTCAAGAAAAGTCACAAGAATATTTTATTATGGGAAGTGTTGGGCAACCTAAATATAGGGGTTGCTACAACTCCCCCTCTAAAATCTGAGTTGAAAAGCTGATCCTCTGGGGTGCTGAGTACCATCAGCTGCTATTGTTTTGGAGTTTAGGATGCACAATAGACACTAGTCCTTGGTAACTCAGCCCCATTCTTCACAATATTGTAGAGCATCCTGACTGTGGTCCCAAGGCTGTGAACACTTTTATGCATGTGCTTAACTTTCCGCCTGTCAATAGTCATGTTCAAACCATATAATTAGCACTTGAATAAGTGTTTGGAGGTTAGGGGCTTAGGTTTTTTTCCTTCTTTGTGTTTGAAGTTTTGATTCTGCAAGTGGTCACAGTAAATTTGCTTGCTGTTTTGGGGAAATACTTGCTTTAATCTAAACAATGTGATGTGCACCCAGATACAGAGATTATTCCTCTCTATTCAGCACTGGTGAGGCCACATTTGGAGTATTGTGTCCAGTTTTGGGCCCCCCACTATAGGAAAGATGTGGACAAATTGGAGAGAATCCAGCGGAGGGCAACAAAAATGATTAGGGGGCTGGAACACATGATTTATGAGGAAAAGCTGAGGGAGCTAGGCTTGTTTAGTCTGCAGAAGAGAAGAACGAGGGGCGATTTGATAGCAGCCTTTAACTACCTGAAAGGGGGTCCCATGGAGGATAGAGCTAGGCTGTTCTCAGTGGTAGCAGATGACAGAACTAGGAGCAATGGTCTCAAGTTGCAGTGGGGAAGTCTAGGTTGGATATTAGGAAAAAGTTTTTCACTAGGAGGGTGGTGAAGCACTGGAATGGGTTACCTAGGGAGGTGGTGGAATCTCCATCCTTAGTGATTTTTAAGGCCTGGCTTGACAAAATCCTCAGCTGGGATGATTTAGTTGGGGTTGGCCCTGCTTTGAGCAGAGGGTTGGCTAGGTGACCTCCTGAGTTCCCTTCCAACCCTAATTGTCTATGATTCTATGAATTCTTGATAAATGGGTGTGGTGATGCTTCTCTTGAGTGCGCTTTGAGAATAATGAGAAGATTTGTACAACTGAGATGTTAGTCTCAGGGCTTGTCTACAGTGTGTCGCAGTGCAGACTATGGGGTATGAATTGCAGTACTCATCAAAGTGTTGCAGTAACTACTGGTGCAAACTGAAAGGTACCCAGTTGGTATTAACATAGTACCAGGGGCATGCTCAGGGATTTAAATGTGACTACTTTTGGAGGGGTACTTTAAACACTTGCTGTCCAGCACCCCTGGGCCTCTTTGCCCCACCTCCCCTTCCCTCTCCTTGTCCCGAGCTCCCTTCTACACACCTCACGCAGGCTCCAAACACTCACTGGAGGCTGCAGGTGACGAAGGAATGGGACTCAGCAGGCTTCCCCACAACCCCCTAGGGCAGAGCTGTGCTGCCAGCCTGGCTTCCCTGCTCTGGGCATCATCTAGAGGGGCTCAGTAGGAGCGCTAGCTGCAGTGCCTTTCCCAGGCACGTCCCTTCAGCCGTGCTCAGCCCTATTCCCACCCTGGGAGAAAGAGGGGAGGATGGGCTCGGGAGAGGGAATCCTGGGGCTGGGGGCCAGAGCAGAAGCTGGGGGCAATGGCAGAGATGATCCTTGGGGGGCCGGTGCCTCTGCTTATCCCCCCTTGTGCACGACCCTGCATAGTACAGTTTGAAAGCATTAATGCAAACAAAGTACCTTTCGCTTCACACCAGCAACATCCACACGGGGTCAGTTAGATTGCAACACTTGGTTGTACATACCCCTGTAGTCCGTACTGCAGCACAGTGCAGACATGACCTCATTGTGTTGAGGCCAGCTTAACCTTTTCATAACTCTAAAAGTATATTAAAGCAGTAATTAACATACTGCACCTACATTTACAAACACAATGAACTTCAAAGTTGACTTTTCAGTCCATAACTGATTTGTGATGAGACATTGCAGAGATTTCTCAACAAACAGTGTCCTTACATGCTGCAGCATGTAGTATCGTATGGGGGAGAGTGATAATCTAAGCTTCCTTTTGTCAATTTAACTCACCTCTATCTTATTAAATGAACACACTCTTTGGCTAATGTTATATATGTTCACGTAGCTAATAAAGAAGTGTTAAATCTCTATTTAGAGAAGCAGTGTATTTAATTGTTGAATGTGTTCCCTTGAACAGATAAAAGTGGAACCAGTTGTTCCAGCTCCATCACCAGTTATTCCCAGGCTAACGCTGAGAGTGGGTGCTGGCCAAGACAAGATGTAAGTACAAAATATCCAGTTGAAAGGGGTGCATGCTTATCAGAGATTCATTGCTTACTACTTTTGATAAATCGTATTTTCAAAAAGAAAACTTTTAAAAAAATTATTGGTTGATAAAAGTGTGCATCTGTGAAACCTTCTCACGATATTACAGAATATAAATCAAAACATTTGCCATTAAAGAAATCTTACACAACTTATTTCTTAACGTTTGCATGGGACACCTCAACAGTTCCAAGTAAAACCATCTGAATTTCTCCATTATCTGTCATGCTGCATTCCCCACTAATGTTCTTCTAGGAACATAGTCTTAAATCACTGGTCAATTTAGAGTAGTGTCCAATCTCCAACAGTAGCCAGTGAAAACCTCCATAATCCATACCATACCGCAGGGAGAAGTTTCAGAGCCCCAGGGAGTTAGCTGCTTTGTGCATTGAAACATGATGGTTGACATCCCTTTATACATTTTTATCTTAGCTAGTATAGCTGTTGTTAGTGGTTATTCATGTAGGTGCCTAATCCTTTTTAAATCCTGGTTTTGTTCATTAGCTCACTAATTATTATTACTTGGATAGTAATACAAAAGGACCCAATAGTCTTTTTGTGCTGGGTGTTGTACAAACATAAATAAATCAGACAATCCTTGCCCCAAAAAGCATATGATCTAAATGAGGACAAGATACAACAGGTGAATGCAGAAGACAACCAGAGGCGGGAGGGGCGGAGAAGACAAGTGACATCAAGTTCCATAGATTGGCTATGCATTGGGAGAAAGTATTTCCTTTAATTAGTTTTCAGAATGTGTTGCCTTTTAGAAGAGTTCCAGAGGAGTAACCGTGTTAGTCTGTATACAGCAAAAACGACGAGAGTTCTGTAGCACTTTAAAGACTAACACATTTAATTTCAGCAGGCATAAGCTTTCGTGAGCTTCAGCTCACTTCCTCAGATGCAGTTGATAGAAATGATACAGCAAATAGGAAACATATATTGCTGTATCATTTCTACCAACTGCATCTGAGGAAGTGAGCTGAAGCTCACGAAAGCTTATGCCTGCTGAAATTAAATGTGTTAGTCTTTAAAGTGCTACAGAACTCTTGTTGTTTTTGTTGCCTTTTAATTACACAGGTTTCTTACATTAAGATACGGTAAATATTGGCACCCAACAGATCATCTTCCTACCATTCATTATTTTATGTACCTCTGACATGTTGCTTCTTCTTTGTATCGTTGCTAAACTAAATAAGCTAAATCTTTTTTCTCTCTTTTGATGTATGAGCTAAGTTGTATTATTGTCAATTATTATTATTACTATTGTATGGCACTCTTTCCATGCCTCTTGTCATTTTCTTTGTCCTGTACTTGACCTTTGCTGACGAGTCCCATTTGGGATGGGGTATCTAAAGCTGAACACAGTATTCAAGGTGTCATCTTACCTGCAATCCATTTATAAAATGGCATTGTGATGGAGTGGTCTGTCACTGAAATGATTGCTGACTCTGTGGGGTGGGGAAAAGGAGTTAGAAAGATTTGCCCTAGTTAGAAAGAATCACTTTATCCTGGAAGCTTGGATTAGTCAGAGACCTGCTCTGGCTTTGGAAGATATAGGCAGCCGTGACAGAGATAGTCTGGATGCCTTGTTTAAGTAGGGGTCTACCCAACTTGAAAGATTTGTCCAGTCCTGAAAGACTCATTTTAACTTGGGAGCTTACCTGTTGCTGCCTTGAAAGACTGAGGCCTTGTCTACACTGGCACTTACGTTGGCAAAACATTTGTCACTCGGGTACAAAAAAACCACACCCCGAGCGACATAAGTTTTGCCGGCATAAGTGCTCATGTAGCTGCATTATGCTAATGGAAGAGAGTTATCCTGTTGACATAATAAAACCAGCGCAATAAGCGGCAGTAGCTATGTCAGTAGGAGAGCGTCTCCTGTCAACATAGCGCTTTTCACATGAGCGCTTATGCCAGCAAAACACATGTCGTTTGGGGTTTGTTTTTTTCACACTCCTGAGCAACAAAAGTTTTGCAGACGTAAGTGCTAGTGTAGACAAGGCCTGAGTTAAGTCTGACAGTGTTGCCTCAACCAGAAAAGATTGTTGTTCAGCATAGAAAAAACTTGTTCTCATTCTAGAACGGGAAGGTGTTAGTTGGGAGCTGTATTGTTATTAAGTTGCTATGGGAATTTTTATTAATTAAATAATTTCAGTTCCTATAAGACCTAAAAATTAAAGATGATATATTTTCCACTATTCTTTTAATGCTCCTGAATTTTTTCTGCCTTTTTGCCCTTCATAATGTTAGAGTCTGACCCACAGATCGCGTGTCATATCATTTTATGACAGGTATTATATTTTCTATATTATTCTCTGTCCCCTTAAGTATGACTTGACTGTGGACAGCTGGACAGAATGTCCCTTTTAAGTCAACCAATGCACTTTCCTTATAGATGCAAGGAGGATATTTTTAAACAACACTTTTTGTGGCATTTTAAGCGTTTTATAAGCAAAACATACCAGCCGTGATTTGAGTCAGAACCTAAAATTAAGCATTTAAATCCATATTTAGGCACCTAAATAATTGACACTACCCTCCCATCTCTGTCTAGCTTCAACCTCTGATATCCACCCCACCCCACCCCACATACATTTTGAATATGTACTTCAAACTTTCACAAACCATTATCCATTATGAGTCAGACACCCCAACATCTCGCTGTTTGGTCTCCATATGCAAACCAAAGACTCAACTCCCTTCCATCCCATGTTCCTATGATAGTTAAGACACCAAAGTACAAGGCATCTTATTCTCCATATACAGCCCAGAAACAATATGGTTCTTTCAGTCCTCTTTAAGTCAACCCAAACTAACCCATTCACTCACTAACTATACCTTCTCTGTTCATCATCTAATGAAGATTACATAGGCCCTGTGCCTGCCACAGCCTCCTCTCCATCAGTGTCCCCATTTTCATGCCATGATGTATGATAGTGAATGGGATATGTGAGGGGAAAATGTGTTGTGAAGCAGTTGGAACCTCCGAGAGAAGTATGAAACAATTGCAGGTTAGGGGAAACAGGTCTCAATGGGAAGGAATATAGGTCTGTGGAGGGCTCTAGGGAAACAGACTGTGAGAAGATCCTAATACATTGGGGCTGTACGGAGTGCAGCATATTAGCATTGATAGCTAACTTTGTGAGTAACTATCATTGCTGATGCACATATATTTAAAAACCTGGGAAATTTCCACATACGTGAACTAAGTTTAATCAGTCAAGGTTGCTATAGACTGCATGTCCCACCAATGTAAACCACACTAGAGTTTAAGTTAAAAATATTAACGTTCCATCTACATTCCACTCACCAATACCCTTTTCAATGGGAACAATCTCCTTTCCACAGCACAGATGTAAACACTTTAGGGCACAGCACTGTCTTTTGTTATCTATTCATCCACATCTTAACACAGTCCATGACTGGGGTTTCTAGGAGCTTCCCCAGTACAAATAAAATTGCTACCCTCCTCCTGAACAACCAACATTCAGCCTTAACTCAGACAATGTTTATTAGTTATATGTTCAATCCTCTAGTAGCAGGGATTGAACATGGGACCTCTGGATCCAAAACCTGCCTGAGCTAAAACACCCAGCTCAGTTAGCTCAAGGCTGTAGCAGGCATATCAATCTCTATGTAGTCCAGCCCCTGGAAGGGGACACTGTGGAAGTGTGGGGTACATTTAGGAAAAGTTGTGTGAATGAGTCACCTTTCTTGTTAAACTTGTTAAACTTGGTAGTAATGTGTAATATAGTAATGACAGAATTAAGATCTGCTTTTATTTGTGCATTGGTGTATTTACTCACTCATTCGTAGTTAAGACTTACGTGACTTCCCAAGAATCCCATGCACAGCTATAGACTGGGGACCGACGAGCTGGGCAGCAGTTCTGCAGAAAAGGACCTGGGGGTAACAGTGGATAAAAAGCTGGATATGAGTCAGCAGTGTGCCCTGGTTGTCAAGAAGGCTAATGGCATATTGGGCTGCATTAGGAGGGGCATTGCCAGCAGGTCACGGGAAGTGATTATTCCCCTCTATTCGGCATTGGTGAGGCCGCATTTAGAATATTGTGTCCAGTTTTGGGCCCCCCACTACAAAAAGGATGTGGACAAGTTAGAGAGAGTGCAGCGGAGGGCAACCAAAATGATTAGGGGGCTGGAGCACAGGACTTATGAGGAGAGGCTGAGGGAACTGGGCTTGTTCAGTCTGCAAAAGAGAAGAGTGAGGGGGGATTTGATAGCGGCCTTTAACTACCTGAAAGGGGGTTCCAGGGAGGATGGGGCTAGGCTGTTCTCGGTGGTGGCAGATGACAGAACAAGGAGCAACGGTCTCAAGTTGCAGGGCGGGAGGTCTAGGTTGGACATTAGGAAAAAGTTTTTTACTAGGAGGGTGGTGAAGCACTGGAATGGGTTACCTGGGGAGGTGGTGGAATCTCCATCCTTAGAGGTTTTTAAGCTGAGGCTTGACAAAGCCCTGGTTGGGATGATATAGCTGAGGTTAGTCCTGCTTTGAGCAGGGGATTGGACTAGATGACCTCCTGAGGTCCCTTCCAACTCTAATATTCTATGATTCTATGACTTGCTTGAAGCTGAAGCCAAGAGAGCTGTGGGTGATGGAAGGGAGTTATTTCAGGTTGAGAAGGGGAACTAGTGAGTGAGATCTTGAATTATTTTAACAGCTCACTGTTTTGGTTTTTACTGTCTATATTGCTGAGATATATATGCAGATTAGCACTGTAAATTAAAGTTAACAGTTGGTGTGTGTTTGAGGGAGTTTCATTATAAAATACTGTGATGATGAATGGGTGTAATTTTCAGAAAGATGTAGGGCCATAAAGAAATAAGGCTTATGAAAGATGCCACTGGACATTTTATTTTTTGTATTTAGATATTTTAAAAATAATGATGCCTATTCAAGGGTCTATGCACCTTAACATAGTTAATCATACAGTAAATATAACTAATTGAAACCTTAGCAGCATTGAAATACATTTCATAAGTACTTGGCTGGCTAACCAACTATCCCTTTGATCATCTTAGCAGCATACTCTCTACTTTCTCCAAAGATCCCACCCATCAAGTAGTCTCTTTTGCAGCATGCCTGGAAAGTCTCCAAATCTGGGCTATTGTGGAACAAGGGGTAACATGTTCAGTGGTCTTGGAGCCCTCACAGAGAACACCCTGCCAGCCATCCCCTCTCTTTTGTAAGGGGGGGTGTCGCTTGAGCACCCCTGCTGACCGCAACTTTAGCAGTATGGCACAGGGAGAGATCTTCCCTCAGGTGAGCAGTCCTACGCCTTAACCAACACCTTAAACTCCACCCAGAGACCAGTGGGCAGCCAGTGCGGGTCCTGGAGCACTGGTATTGTTTGTTCCCAGCAAGAAGCAGTGAGGAGCTGTGTTCGTTTGGAGACTGAAGGTGAGGAAGCTGTACTCCCATGGAGAGCGGTACACTCAGACCAGTCCCATCTTAATCCCATCCCGGGGCTCACATACTGAGAGCATGGCTACCTGAACACTTACTGCAAAACAAGCTGGGGTGTAAATCTACAGCATTCCAGCGAGCTGCTAGCTAACTGGCCCTGTGGACCCTGCTGATGCACACGTGCACTAGGGAACACATCCTGCACACCAGCAGGGTGCACACAAGTAGTTAGCACGCAGCATGCTGCAGCACTGTAGATTTACACCCCAGCTTGCCACACAGTAAGTTTTCATGCAGACTGCCCTGAGTAGAGGCACCCCAAGAGCAGAGAGCTGAGGGAGTGAGGCCAGGCTGTGCTGTAGAGACAGCTTCAGATTCGGCTGCTGACTCAACTGCTGAAATCTGGAAACTGTGTACAGAACAAGTACAGCAAGATAGTAGCAGTGCAAGCGTCCTTTAATGTGCCTCAGTCCTGACTTAGAGACACCACCTATATGGGTGAGATGGTAGCTCATTCTCTCTGCCTAATCAGTCCTTGGTCTATGCTGAGACTGACAGCCAAGGTGCAAATCAGAGTTAATTGTGACAATGAATTTTAATTCTTTATATTTCTGTGAATGCTAGCATTGGCTGGTCCTAGACATAAAAGCGATCTCTGCGTTTCATGTTTGCCCTACGTAAGCATATGTTGTCAATCCCAAGAATATGGGTCTTCCTAGTGTCCTGAATACGTACTGGGTACAATGTCAGGGTAGTAGAAATTAAAATGTAGCAGTTGCTGAAGGATAACTAGAACAATGTAGAAAAGACTGTTGTTACACTTTAGGTTTTTGCAAGTGCTTTAACTGCCTAGTAAAACAAGTGGAAAGTAGATTGTAATCAAAACACTTCCATCTTAGTAGTAAACAATTACAGCAATACTTGCATAGATGCCACATTAGAAGAAATTTATTGGATTCCATTCTAATGCAATTAGAGCTAATTTTGTTCTTTAAATGAATAAAAGGTCAGCTTGTAAATCTAGTTTATCTTGAGTACAGGCTTCAATAAATTGTTTTATTTAATTTGCTGTAAAAGATCTTATCCTTAATGGGCCTAGGTCTTATTAGTTTGCTTAGGTTTTAAAATATTTATGACCTCCTTTTTAGAGATGATTTGAATGATAAGTTAGAAAGTTGTTGTTGTTGTTGTTTTCCTGCAGTGTTATCAAGGCACAAGATCGCTAATTGAGTCAGTATAGGAAGGCACTTAAGATCTGTCATGTAGAGAGAGCTGGTGTGGACCCTTCCTGAATTTAAATCTCATGTAATTAGCTGTTTTGTTGAATCATCATGTGTTGGCTTGTTTGTCTGTTGTCCAGTTATTTTTTCCCAAACATAATCATATTTCACACCTATGGTGTTTAAGAATGCTAATCTACTGATAATGCATTGGCATGCCATTTATGCAGCTGACATGAACTTCAAATTAACTATGTGCTGTAATTCCTGATATTTGTGATAAATTCATTTTATATTTACAGCCAAGTAAAAAACAAAAACACCAACAGCTTCAGTTCAGGGCCATAGAAACAATGTACAATTGATTTTTTTCAGTGCTTCTGTGGCTTAGAAGGAAGGCATATATTTTTGTGAAATCAGGTCTTTAATCTGTATCTTAAAATGTCAGGCTTCTTACTCCAGGCTAAGGTTAGCTGTTTTAGCACTGATTTGACTTGTAATTTGATGTGCCAATCTAATTAAATTGCCATTTCTCTTGAATTTTTTGAAATGGGTAGATGTGACTTTTTTTTAAGAATATAAATATGTATCTATATCATCTAAGGGTATTATTTATTAAACTAAAATCTTAAAAGAATTGATAGATGGGAAGAGGAAATATTTGCTCCTGGTATTTCATTGACTTTACTGAAGTTTTGTGCCAAATAGTGTGAGAGTTGTTCAGTGACCAAACTGAAATGTGTCGGTCGGCTCATTCCATTGCTTGGTGTAGTGGATAAATGTCCATATCACTAAAACCACCAATTACTGCAGTGACTGTTGTCCATACTACCCTCCTTCCGTCAATGGCACGCATCCTCACCAGTAGCGCTTCCACCAGCTGAAGAGGGGCAGAGTGGGGGGTCGATAGCCCTCTGTGCAGCCCAACTGCTCCTCCCCCTGGGAGCGGGGACCAGCCACCCATGCTTCTCGGAGCAACCGTCTGGGCTTCTTGGCTCCCTGAGCATGGAGCCTTCAGGCTGCAGCCTGGGTAGGAGTGGCTCTAGCTGCCCCGCTTTCTTGTCAGTTTCATGGCTCCAGAGACAGCCAACAGCAGATGTAAGTAACACAGTGTCTACACAGACATGGTGTTGCCCTAACTACACTGATATACATGGAGGTGGAATTATGATGTCAGTGTGCTAGGGCGCCTACATCGGTGGGACAAGGCTGCAGTGCGTACACTGAAATAATTAGGTTGAAGTAAGCTGCCTTATGTCGACCTAATGCTATAGTGTAGACCAGGCTCCACTCACCCCTAGATGTAATCTCTCTATGTAGCATTGGTGACCTGAAAGCACACTGGTGGAACAAAGATGTACTGCTGTTTTCTAGTCCGTTACTGTTCAGTTTCTGTGGCTGTCAGTCCTATCTGTGGCTGTCAGTCCAACTCCTTCCACAATAAACTCATATAACACAAGCACATTTATAAAAACTGGCACAACTGGCATCTGTCTGAAATGGCATAGGAATGAGATAGCATGGATGGAAAGACGTTTTGGTGGGGATATACAAGGATCAACAAGTGGAAATCTACCCTGGCTACCCGCAGCATATCTAGATTATCGCAGAAAATCATTTTTAAGTAAAGGCGGGAAGAGTTGCTAACGATATGTATACCTATTCACTTGTAAATTTATTTTAATTACATATGTAATAGCATATTAATAGCCCGCTAGAATGCCTTTGTATTATATATTTATGGTAGCTTTTGTATTTTCGTATGGCTTCCTTTTCCTCTTTTATCATGCAGCATACGGACAAGTACCAAAAGTAACATAGGCCACCATTTCCAAAAATGGTATATAATTAGACTTCTAAATGTAAGCCTGATTTACAAAAGAACTGAGCTCAAGGAACTCCAGGTGAAGCCAAAATCTCTAGAAAAAGTTGCACAAAAAGTAGCAGAATTGAGAGAAATCAGAGAACCAAAAGAGAAACATAGAAATAAGGCTACAGATTTTTTCCTTTCCTGTCTGCATTGGAAGCTCTTGAGAACAGGGGACTGTCTCAATGTTGGTATAATGCCTAGCTCATTGGGGCCCTGATCTCGGTTGGGGCCTCTAGTTGACTGTAAAATAAACTTTTTTTTTTAAATGTCAGGTGCTCGAACACTCTGGCAATGGGAGTCGGAAAAGTACCTTTATATATAGAACAGGAGTTTGCCACGGACTTCAGTGAGACTATCATTTTAAACAATACTTACAATATTTACATGGTATCTTCTTTAATGGAAATTTGTAGGCTTTTTAAGAATGATTGTTTTCCTTTTAATGATAAATAAGTAAGCCATTGTGGAGGAACTTTTGAACTTTGTGTGCCATTTAGTGGCAAGTTATTCAGACTTTGATAATTTAGATTACTGGCTTCATAGTGTTTGCCTACAATAGCTGAATAATGGGGATCATTAAACTCTCTGTGTAGGTATATCCAAATTGTGTTTGCCTTTAACCTTGGCTCTCTGTGCGGCTGGGGAGGGAAGGATTGGCTCTTTATAGACTTGTCAAGCCATAGGTTTGCATTACAGGCCAAGCAGCTCATGACCCATTCCATTTATTTCACTGTTTTGTGGTGGGGAAACAGGTAAAGGAATACTGCTGAAAGCCCCTCCTTCTGCACGTTTTTATGAATAAGACCAGTGTTTGTAGCAGTTAAGGCACCGTGACCAAATCCTCCAAAAGATGTAATGCAAGCAGCATGGGGCTATTGTGGGACACAGCTGTGGGCGGTGTTGGTTACCCTGCGAGACATTGCTTATTCAACAGAAAGCTTTGGAGGAGAACTTACTGTGGAATTAAATAGGAGGGAAAAAGTGATACTTCAGGGAGAAAAACGTAAAAGGGTAAACCACTGTTTGGAAAATTTAACAAAAGAGTCCTGGCAGTGAATGTCTATGTTTATTACAGTACTAATGGGTATCCCAATTATTTTACAGTGTAGCACTTAGCAGTGAAAGGCTAAATGTTAACCGTGTGATACTAAAATTAACACTTTGTGTTCCTCCATCAACTTTTTCTGTAAAGCCAAAAAGAACATATACCATTAAATCAACTCCTGATAAAATGACTGGACCACTTGAGAGAAGTGAAAAATTATCTAATTTCTAGCCAAGTATATGGTAATAAGTGTAATGCAGGATTTAGGAACTGCAGTGAACTTTGCAGGTTTGCTAAGGGTATGTCTACACTATGGAGAGTATACCCACATAGCTATGTCCTCATAGTGTAGACCAGCCTACATTAACCGAAGGGGGTTTTCCAACAGTGTAGGAATGCCACTTCCCTGAATGACAGTAACTACATTGACAGAAACTTTCTTCACACCCCTGACTGACCTCACTTCTAAGTGTAGACCAAGACTCTTTATATGTTCTCTTCCCTGGAATCGCTACATTTAAATTATAATAAAGAGCTGGAGGACTTCTCCAGTTAGTTAATGCCTTTTTAAATGCAGAATGAGTGTGCTCTTTACTGAAGACATTGTCTAGGGTGTGGTTCATATACTCAAAATCACATTTGGCAAAGGGATAATATATTTGGCCCTAGTCCTGCACTCAAACCCACATGGGCATACCCTTACATACATACAGAGAGTCCTGTTGATTATATTCGGGCTCCACCAGGCTCTACCCAGTTGTAGGACTGGGGCCTTTGTGTGCAAATATCTCTGCGTATGAAGGTAATTATACTCTATTGCCAGAATGGATAAAATGTTTTTCCAGTGTGCTTTTAAAGCTGACCCAGAATTTTTTACCCTTGAGCGTGAGAATTAGTTCAAACGTCAGGTTTAGTCCTAGTCTCTCCTTTAATTACAGAAGCCATCCCACCAGTTATTCACCGTGGTTTTGGTAGGTGGAAGGTTGAGGCAAAATTATTTTCATTTTGCATTTGGATCATGCTCAATGATGACGCCAAATGTGAATCCAGAAAAAGGTTTGAGTAATTAGAAAACAAAACAACTTACTGAATGTGGGATTCTTTGACTTTGCTGTTTGTTGCACAAGAGTAAAGATATGTGTATTGTGTACCTCAATTAAAAAGGGGAAAAAAAACTTCAGGCAGGTTTAAACACATATCTGGTTTGGTAGGAAATATCTGATTGCATGTGGAAGTGGGCGTGAGCATTCTCCCTTTATGGCAAAACAGAACTGAAGGCAGATGATTATTCATTGTTTAAAATAAAAGGCTTCAAAATTTGCTACAAAATTGGTGTGAAAGAAAAAAGCACTGACTTCTCAATTTTTCTAAAACTTTTTGTTACCAAAGTCTCACTTGCTTCAAAATGAAATTAAAACAAAAATAAGTAGCTTGCATAGAGCCAAAGATATGGGGTGGTATTATTATTATTATTTATTTAGTGACTAGAAGTCCAGACATGGTCCAGGGCCCCATTGTGTTGGGTACTGTACAAACACAGAACAAAAAGCCACAAAATGCTTGTAGTCTAAATAAAGGTCTTAGCCAAGTGGTTCATCTGGTAGCTCACCATATCATCGTGCAAAAGATCAGATCACTCAGTTTTTGCATGGGTGGGAACCAGTGACAAAGTGGAAATAATATTCATTATTCAAGAGAAGGCCTTTCTGCACCCCGGTCTACACTGCAAACTAATGTCAGTATAACTTTTGTCATTCAGGGGTGCAGAAATCCACACACTGAGCAACACAGTTATACTGACCTAACCCCCAGTGGTTCTCCCGTCGACACAGCTACCGCCTCTCGGGAAGGTGGACAACCTAGGCCAATGGGAGAAGCTCTCCCGTCGACATAGGTAGCATCTTCACTGAGCACTGTAGAAGCACAGCTGCACTGCGCTACAATAGGATCACTTTCTGATAGCTATAGGTTACTCAAGGCCCTATCCTGATTCCCCTTATATATGATGGAGCAGAACTGTTCCCGTCCACAAACTTATAAGATGTTCATCAGCATAGTATCTGAGCATAGTTGCTGGAACAAGGGGGAACGCACTAGGGATTGGAGTCAGCTGGCACAGGCTCACAGGACTCAGGCTTCGGGGCTGTTTAATTGCAGTGTAGAGGATCAGGCCGGAGCCCGGGCTCTGGGACTCTCCTGCCTTGCGGGGACCCGGAGCCTGGACTCCAGCCCGAGCCCAGACATCTGCATCGCAATGAGACAGCCCTGTAGTCTGAGCCCCGCGAGCCTGAGTCAGCTGGCACTGGCCAGCCACAAGTGTTGAATTGCAGTGTAGACATACCCAGAGAGAACAGACGTGGAAATATTGGTTTGTCAGAAAACAATTTTATTCTACAGTGTTTTGTGTCCAAGATCTCAGAATATATTTAGAAGTGCATTTCTCTAAGGGACTCTATTAGATGTATCCTATATATAGGATATCATACCAGTGTTGTTAAAGTGGCACAACTTTCCCATAGAGACAAGACCTTGTTTTCCTAAATCACTTTTTAAAATGGGACTTAAGTTCCTAAGTCACTTAGGCTTTTTGAAAATGGTGACCAAAGTTTAGCTAGGGCTTCTGAGGAGACTGCATGTTTGGAACCTGACCCTCTAGAAAAACAAAGATCATCAGACTGTGATTACTGACTAGACTATTATAACTATCAGTTCAGTGACATTTTTTGTGATCGAAACTTGGAGCAATCATTCAGGTTCTATGGTTCAAATCATACCTTTAAAAGCCATTTCCTTTCGGTTTTCCCTGTGTTTATACTAATCAGTCAATGGGGCTTTTAGATGTAAGAAACAGATTGAAATCAAATCAATTACTTCCTGAGATAGGAAATTATTTCACACCTTTGAGTCTCACACTGCTCTAGATGCAGCATGTTACAGCTTGTGCCAGTTACAGCCAATTATAACCTGACCAACCTGCCTTGGCATTAAAAAGCCTGGTAGAACTTGCTCTGTGCTTGCAAGATCAACACTTTGCGTCTGTGCACGTGCCTGGTTTGGGAAGTTTAGTTTTGTTGATCTGAATATAGTGATCAGTCCAAAGCAATGATCAAAGTGGGGATTGACCAAATCTACCTTTATAAAAGGATTCTACTGTATATTTTAAGCACATTATAGTATTAGAGTTATAAATACATGTATTCCAGTCCATTATAAATACATTATTACATTTTGTAAGAAATATACTTCCTGTTAGCATAAAAGAGAGTTCAAAGGATATTTAAACGGGATAAAACCAGCTGTAGTACAAACTCTCTACTGTAATTCTACTTTCTTTGGGGGAAGGGAGTGGTAGTAGTTTATACTTTGTTTATGTGGTTGATGTAAACTCCCCATTACCACATCTAGTCAAAGGGTTTTCTCACACTTCTTAATTCTGGGGCAGCCATTTTCATAAGATCTTTAACAATTTATTTTTATCTTTTAGTATAGAAAATAATTGTGATGACATCTTGCCAGGAGAGCAGCCCCCAGAGAAAAATAACTCTGATTTCAAGGCTCTGGGTGTTTTTTGTTCACTTGGCTGATGTTAGTTTTTGTCTGAGTCCTGCTAAGAATCTTTTAAATGTAAATAATTGAATCTAGCCCCAGTTTTCTGGAAGTAAGTGAAACGAAGGATACATTCTAGTTGACTATGTTCAGCTTTATTTGGAAATGTGTGGTAAACATGTTGAAGTGAAATATTACCTTCTTCCAAATTATGATAGCCTAATGTGTGATCTAGTGTCTCAGAGGAAAAACTGACTACCAGGAAGACTGGCTTCGATTCTGGCCTGTACCACTAACTTGCTGTGTGACCCTAAGCAAGCCTCTTCCTCCTCTTTAAAATGGAGCTGATAATTCTTGCCCTCATTTGTAAAGTGTTTTGAGATCCTTGTGTTTAAGGTTCCATATAAGTCTGAAGTAATATTAATTATTAGGTTGTGGGACTGCCATTTTACCGTGGGTTCTCTCTACGGACATATTGCCATTTGTGCAGCCCATCTTCATATAGAAGGACAAGGATCACCACCTTCTCTGAAATTACCTCATGATCTCTCAATTGGCATAAGCCCACGATTCATTTCTCTGCTGCCTCTGAACTTTATTACCCCAAGGGAATGTGCTCCAGAATGCAGATCTCCTGTGTAATACCTGGGCACTTGTGCCAAGACAAATAGGCCAGCCTTGTACTGTGTACATGTTCTAATGACACACTTCTAATAAATAAGTAAATTGATTAATATTTGGCGCTCATCAGTGAGTTGTTTGTTTTGTAGGTTTATTCCTGACATACCCATAGACTGAGTTTCTGCAGTATTATTACTTAGTTTTATTATAGTAGCTCCTAAGACCCCATTCAGGGTCATGGCCTGGCTTTGTGTACTTGAGGGAAATAGATTGTTTGAAAACATGTGAGCTAACACAATTTTAAGTAAGGCTGACTATGGCCACCTAATACATTTCTTAAAAGTTGTTAAATTCTGTCTGTGCTGTGTGCAAAGTTGTTTAAAATCATGTTAGCTCACATATTTTCAAATGCAACCTATTTTCCTGTCTAGACAAGGCAATAGACTAAGGCCAAAGACAGAACTTTCTCCAGGGATGGTATGAGACTGGATGAACTCCCCCAAGACCTCAGGACCATCACAACACCCTCACTACTTTCCACTCCCAAGTGTAAGGTGCTTTTCTTTGACCTTGCCTTCTCTAATATAAACACATAGCAATAGATCTATTCATAATAATAATAATAAAAACCTTACCAAAACAAGACACTCCACTGCATGTGCTTCTCCCACTGGGGAGAGAGGAGAGAACAAACAACACAGGACAGATGTGTAGTCACGCTGTCTAATGCACTACTGGAAGAGTGTTAGATACTAGGGTGATGAGCCTCTTATAAAAACTCTATAGAACAGATTAGAGCAAAGGTGATGCCCTCAGGAGCTTGTAATATGACTGTTAAAAAAGACATAGAAAAGGAGGGATAAAGTTGTTCCTTTGGACTACCCACAGGACTTTTGCTGTGCCAAATAATTTGTCCTCTGCGTTGATTTGCCCTCTGTCTCTCATCTCATTTTTATTATTGTCAGGTTTTTTCCATCAGAAATGCAGTCATGAGGCTGAAACTGTAAACAGTGTTACTGATGCAGGAGAAATTAATCCCACATCATTTTAATCTTACCCCATTGCTAGTTTTCTAAAGTTTCTCCTCCTTGGTTGTCCTCTCTTTATTGCCTCTCAGGTTGAAGCCTTGGCAGGCAGAAATGGTAGTATAGTTGGCATGGTGACTGACTATATCAAAACTAGTTTTGTGAGGTATATATTTTTTACTTGATTCTTGTCATGGTTCTAATTTAGTAGTGCAAATAGGCTATCTCAAAAGAAGAACAATACATCTTTTTTATTTTCATACCTCAGCATAGCATTAAATATTTTTCAGTTTCAAATTTTTCTTGCAATTTAACTTAGATTATGCACTGAATGCAGACCTGGTCCCTGTTCTAGCCACACTGCCTTTTGGATATCGCAGAAGAATAGCTGCAGTGTACTCTTAGGGCATTCTTGTCAACAGAAATCAGTTGTGACATTAAAGAATGCTTTATCCCCTTTTAATTAAAATGTTTAAGTGTCTGATGGTAAGAATTGTTAACAACTTCCTTAGTAGAAAGAGATTTTTTCATTGTCGTTACTTTTGTCTCTGTTTGTGCTGGTGATCACCTGGTGATCTATCATAATTTCCTATCACTAGTATCATGGAAATTAGTGTTTCTTCCCCGGTAAATTGAAAGTTCTATTCAGCTCTCACCTTGTCTACATTTTTGTTGACATTGTAGGCCCATTGAAGTCAATGGCAAAGCTCCCCTGGACTTTAATGGGGCCAGAATTTCCCGTTCGTCTCTTGTCTCCAGCCAATGCCCTGTTCTGATTCCACTTCCCTTTATGTGACCCTCTTGTATTCTCTCACAGGCATCTCTATTCCATTTTTCCTTTGCTTCCCCCTATACCTGGAATGCTTACCTTGATCCTATATGCCATGTGACCTCCTTTATTCAAAACCTGCTTCTTTGCACAGTCTCTCCAGCAGGGACTCACATTCCCATACTAACCTTAATTAAAGAAATGATCTAACAAGATGTGCCCTTGTGAAAACAAGCAGCCTTGTAAGCTTATTTTGTGTGAACCATTCCCTCTCCTTTTCTGTTTCAACTTTACTTTGTTTCTAACCTAGGTTGGAAGATTCTTACAACAGCAATCATATCTTTATTCTTTCTGTAAAATGCCGTGCACTTCTATAGCATTATAAGCAAGTATTACTCAATAATAATCGTATTATCTAGTCCATCCCCCTGCCTCTGCCTGATTGTTCCTTAGTGTATATTTATTGGAGTCACAGCCTGTCTACTACTTCAACTACTAAAGAAGGTAGCAGTTAATGCTAACTGCTAAGGATATCATGTGTGTGTGTGTCACTTATTTCTCTGGATTAAAACCACCACTCATTCCATAAACATTTGAAGAAGGAAGTACCAAATTATCAAATATTAGTAGAACCTCTAGTGTAGACTCCTGGAGAGTGGGATTGCCCCCCAGCCTGAAGGTTAAAATCAGTGAGTCCCACAGCTGATTAACTTACCTTTCTAATATGTCCCACTGATTGGGAAACTCAGTTTCTGTAACGACCTCAGTTTCAGTAAAGCCTTATAGAACATTTATATGCAGTGAGCTATCGAGCAGTTGTGGCTGTGTTATGCACTGGAGTTCAGTTTGTAATGGCTGTCTGTTTCAACCTGTTGAGATGGAGGGATGTGCAATGATGACTGTCCTAAGGCTGTGCTGAAACAACTGGTTGGTTTTTTGAAAGGCAAAGTGAATTGGCTGTTTTGTATGTTCTTATTTAGTCAATAATATTTTACTGTTTTACATCAACGCTTCTGTGTCTGTCTTTTTTTTTTTTTTGCCTGGCAGAGTCATCAGCAAAGTGGTGCCGGTCCCAGAGGCTAAACCATCTACTCCTGTGAATCGGCCCAAAACACCACCACCTGTGCCATCCCCAGTAGCAGCTCCTGTCCATGTGACCCCTCCTCCTGCTCCAGCCCCTCCTCCTCCACAAGCTACCATTTCACCTGCTCTAATTCCACCACCTTCTCCTGCGGTCTCTGCGGCAGGAGGCTCCAAAGCGCCGGTCAGAAGTGTGGTGACGGAGACTGTCAGTACTTATGTGGTATGTAACATATACTTTGGTGTGTGTCTTAATGCTAATGAGATAAATCTTTTGAGAATTCTTCTTCATGGTGACTTTTCATTTTCAAAGTAAAGGTGCCTCATACTTATGTCACGTATTAGCAACCCTATATAAAGTCCCTTCTTTATATGCATCTATTTTCAGGGGTTGGTAACCTATTCAAAAAATTGCTTCAAAAAGCATTTCTTATGCTTGTTCTCAGCCCAAAGGTTACGTTTCTTCTAGAAAGTCTAGTACAGTTCCATTCGAGCATTTTCTAGTTGTCAGAGCATGAACATTTTTCTCGCTGAGATCTTTTAGATCCTTTTTTAAATGCTTGCCATAGAACTAGCCTTCAATGAGAAAAAGAACCCCTCACTAAGAAGAATTTAGGGTTAGCAGTAATTTCCAGTTTGCACAGTACGTTATTATATACTACATTTTTTATTAATGTACCAAGGTTGCAGATACTTGTGCATCTCTGAAGCTCTGCTCACTGCCAGCATATAGCGTGTAGCCATTCCACCATGTGCTGTGATCTTGCCATATCTCAGATGCGGTTGAAATTTGGATGTTCCTTGGAACGCTCCCATTATAATCAGAAAAATTTGAATTATAATTGGGAACTGCTTAAGAACATTTTACTAGATGCTCAAAAGCCACAATCAAGAAAGAATGTTAAAAAACCCACCTGGCTTAGAGGGAAGTGAAATCAGATATAAAAATTTTAAAATATATATATAACAAATGGAAGAAATGAGAAGTTGATAGTAATGAATATAAATCAGAAGTTAGGAATTGTAGAAAAAATATAAGGGAAGCAAAAGGACACAAGGAAAAAGCTATGGCCAGCATTGTTAAAGACACTAAGAAGCTGTTCAAGTATACTAGGAACAAAAGAAGTCCTAACAACGTTATTGGTCCACTATAAGATGGAAGTGGTAGAATTGTAAATAATAATGCAGAAAAGGTAGAAGTGTTCAGCAAATATTTCTATTCTCTGTTTGAGAAAACTAGATAATACTTTCCATTTCCAACAGTGACTAAGGAGGATGTTAAACAGAGCTACTGATGCTGGATATTTTTAAATCGGCAGGTTCAGATAATTTGTATTCAAGAATTTTAAAAGAGCTGGCAAAGGAACTCTCTAAACTGTTGATTTTCAGTAAGTCTTGGAACACTGGGGAAATTCCAGAAGACTGGAAGAAAGCTAATATTGCATTAGTATTAAGCAGGATGACCCAGGATGTTGTAGGCCAGTCAGCCTGACACTGATCCTAGGCAAAATAATGGAATAGCTGATACGTGACTCCGTTTAATAAAGAAGTAAAGGAGGGTAATATGATTAATGCCAGTTAGCATAGACTTGTGGGAAATAGATCTTGTCAAACTAATTTGTTATCTTTTTTTTTTTATGAGATTACAAACTTGTTTGATAAAGGTAACAGTTCTGATGTAACATACTTAGACTTCTGTATGGCATTTCACTTGGTACTGCATGACATTTTGATTAAGAAACTAAATGGATGCAAAATCAATATGACACACATTAAATGGATTTTAAAAACTGGCTAACTGATAGATCTCAAAATGTAACTGTAAACAGAGAATTATTGAATGGGCATGGTTCTAGTGGGGTCCTGCAGGGAATAGTTCTTAACTATACACTACTGAACATTTTTATCAATGACCTGGAAGAAAACATAAAATCATTCCTAACAAAGTTTGCAGATGAAATAGAATGGGGAAGTGATAAATAATGAAGAGGACTGCTTACTGATACTGAGTGATCAGGATCACTTGGTAAAAAGGGCACAAGCAAGCAATATGTGTTTTAAAACATGTCTAGGAACAAAGCATGTAGGTCACACTTACAGGATGGAGGAAGCAGTGACTCTGAAAAGGACGTGGGGTCATGGTGAATAATCAGCTGAACATGAACACTCAGTTCAATCCTGTGGCCAAAAGAGCTAAAGTGATCCTGGGATGTATAAACAGGGGAATATCAGATAGGAGTGGGGAGATGATATTATCTCTGTGTTAGGCTACTGGAATACTGTGTCCAGTTCTGGTGTCCATAATTCAAGAAAGATGTCAATAATTAGAGAGGGTTCAGAGAAGAGCCACAAGAATGATTAAAGGACTAGAAAATATGTTTTATAATGAAAGACTCAGAGAGGTCAATCTGTTTAGTTTAACAAAGAGGAGGTGAGGGCTGACTTGATCACAGTCTATAAGTGCCTGCATAGGCATGATAATAGAGGACTCTTCAATGTAGCAAACAAAAGTATAACAAGACCCAGTGGATGGAAGTTGACAATAGACAAATTCAGACTAGAAATAGGGTACAAATTATTAACAGTGGAGTATTTAACCATTGGATTATTTTATAAAAGGTTGTGGTGCTTACTCCCTCACTGGCAAATTTTAAATCAAGTTTGGATGTTTTCCTAAAAGATGTTCCCTAGTTCAACCAGAAATTAATTTAGGGAAATCCTATGGCCTATGTTATACAGAAGGTCAGATTAGGTGATCACAATGGTGATTCATATATAAAACCAGTGAACTTCCCAGATTAGACACCTACAGAAAATTAGTGCCTATCTTGGAAGGGCAGTGCTCATTTTGCTAGGCATTTTATTGCCAAAGCCGGTCAAACTAGATTATAATTGGTTGTAATCTGCACTCCTGTAGGCTGTAGCATTGTTTGTTTGCAGCCGAGTGACAGTGTGCCATTCTTTCTTAGCTTTGATTACTTCAGAGAAATTTTGTGACCCTAGCCTCCAAAAGTCCAAACAGTCAGTTTACAAGAGGCGAACATTTTTGCACCAGCAGGAAATGATTTTGCAAAGTAAGATTTGATACACAGGTACAATCAAAGATCATTAAAACCAAATTCCATTGTGTTACATTGCCTAGTCAATCTACCTGTCAGTGTAGAATAGTGCCCTGTATCATATTTTCCTGTGCTTTCTGCAGTCTAGTTTTGAATGACAAAAACTGACCGAGCTTTATAAAGAAGCTAAGAGATGTCAGTCATGAATTATAAACTGATTGCAGCCCTTGTGCATTTTCACTGATTTCCTTGGAAGATGATCTAAGATTTACAGACCAAAATGTACTTAGTTTTTCTTTTTAGTACCATTTGTTGTCTTTCACTTACTCACTGTTAATGTCATTCTTATAAGCCTCTCACAGGTAATAATAAGAAAGTTATTCTCTGTACTGCACAGGATATATGACCATGTGTTCTAAAAAATACTGAAAGCGAAATACATGCAATCCTGTTCTAAATACTTTCAAGTCATAGAAGCGATTAAATCAGTGTAGCTCCTTTAAGACAGTTATATATGTACTTATTATTATAAAATTGCATTTAATTAAATTGATTTTGTGAATGTTTAGATTTTACCAAGCAATGCAAAAGGCCCATTAAATGAAACAATCGTGAAATTTAAAAATTGTAATGTGGTTCAAACTGGAAATAATACAAAAAAATCCATTGAATATGCTTAATTTAGTAAACAATTGCTTAATATTGTAAATGATCTGCCTCTCTCATTGCATTTACCCTTTAGTAAATTGTACTGTGACATCAATGTCATAAAGCGAATGGAAAGTTACTCAGTAACAACTTTTTTATATCCTTGATCTTATCAGCTAGTTGAGTTTGGCTAATAAGTAATAAGGCAATACATGCACATTGCACTGTATCTATTACATGCATGTAAGACTATTATCGTATGCAAGGGGCTACCATTGTTCTATCCATAAGCAGTGCAGAATTAAAAAAGAAATCAGTCTTCAGATCACTGGGAGGGTATCAGCAGCTATGGATCTGTACTGTTAAGCCATGGTGATTGCTAGAAGTGAATGAATATTCTCTTGGGTCAAGTGGTTTAACTGGCTTTGCTGGTTTACAGAGTATAACAGTGTTTGTTTTTACCATCTGAATCCAGTATAACAAAATCAATTAGAATGATAATGTCAAGCACTTGTGGTTAGAGTATTCTTAGGTATACTTTCCAGGAGTAGAGGGAACATTAGATACCTTTGACTGATAAACAGAAAATGTAACTTTAAGAAAATCTGCTATGTTTGCTTACTTGACATTAAAACAAATCAACTTTTTTCCTCCCTTTTTATTCCAGATCCGGGATGAATGGGGTAACCAGATCTGGATCTGTCCTGGCTGCAACAAACCAGATGATGGCAGTCCAATGATAGGCTGTGATGACTGTGATGACTGGTATCACTGGTAAGTTGTTGTAACCTCTCCTTTTGTGCCATTCTTCCACGTGTTGCTGCTGTCTTAGAAACCTCCTTGTTATTCACAAAAAGCTAGAGTAGTATTTGAATCGTTCCTTTTAATTTAAATTAGTAATTTGGAAGATTATTCTCCGTTACTTTGGAAGTTTGCAAAATTAAATTTTAAGTTGTAAGTGTGCATGAGTTTCTTCTTTTTCCCATTCATAGGAAAATGTTCTGCTAAAACCAATAATAAAAGTTTTTAAACGGTTATTATAATAATCAGATACTGGTAGGTACTCTAAGGAGAACAGGACGGCTAACATCATGAACATAGCTACAGTATTTCAGGTTATGGGC
The DNA here is from genome assembly GCF_026122565.2 of Emydura macquarii macquarii. Taxonomy (NCBI): domain Eukaryota; kingdom Metazoa; phylum Chordata; order Testudines; family Chelidae; genus Emydura; species Emydura macquarii. The sequence goes on along the minus strand of NW_027133607.1, from coordinate 3,127,061 downwards.
TCATTATGTGAAAAACAACACGTTGAAGTACATTCTCTTGAAAAAAAAGGAATCACTTTGTAGGTGTTTTTTTCAGACAGCTAAATAAAATCAAAAGGCTTTTCCACAAATTATTTAAATGATGATGTGGCATTATTTTAAATCTAGCCTGTTACTCCCAAAAACTGTAGACTTCTCATATTATTTTACTAAAATAACGCTTCTTATCTAAGTAGCATTCTAAGAAAATCACTGTTTCAAAACAAGAAGGTTTAAATTTCCAAGCTATTGGGTTTGGGCCTAAAAAAATGTAGTCAGATTCTGTTTCCCATCTGAAAAAATCATCCTGTTTGGATAAGAAACAAAAGTAACATTTGGTTTACTGAGACCTTGTGGTTTTTTTGTCAAATTCATAGGCCTTGTGTTGGAATTACAACTGCACCCCCTGAAGAAATGCAATGGTTCTGTTCTAAGTGTGCCAGCAAAAAGAAAGATAATAAAAAACACAAGAAGCGGAAGCACAGAGCACACTGAAGTCTTCACGGTGAATTTAAGTCGTACTGTCACTTCAGCACTTCTGCCCTGACTCCTTGGTAGACGGATTCATTGTGCTTCTGCATCATCATCCGTCATCAGGTTTTATAGATTATGACTCTTGAATGAATCAGGAACAAAAATACACAGTCTGTTCTGGACTGTTGTTTTTTTTCAAACTGTATGGGCCCCAGAGGGTTAGATTTTAGTATGTTCTGTCACTGGTTTTCACTTACTGAAGGAAACTCACGTAGAGTGATACGAGGGTTAAATAGTTAACAATACAGCTACTGCTCTGTCAGATCGGCAACAACAATGAAAAATGTTGTAAATACAGATATCTCCTCTGTCCTTTTTGATTTGTTTTTATTCTCTTCTGAGCCTTTGCATTAAGGCATTAAAAGAGAGGACAAACATGTAAATTGCAGTAACTATAATCTAAGGAGACCTACTAGAATGATTTCTGTAGTCTGAATACAGTTTTCAACTTCTATCCCTGCATAGCCAGATAATCATAACATGAAAATTAAAAAGTGGCTGGTAAATATTTTTGTGATAAGAATATATGAAGCTTTTTTCCTTGATTTTTAGTACTAACATAAAATAAACATGTTCAAGCTTTTGTGAAATATCTTCTATTTTTTAAAATAAAGTTTCTATTGTGTCATTTTTTTTCCATGTGAATTGTTTTCAGTGGACCTGTAATATATTTTATACTTTTTGGTTTTAGTCATTGTCAGTGTACCTTTTCATTGCTTGTACATTTCATCAGCGTGTAAAAACACTCATCATTAAAAGACTTTCTCTTATGTAAATATCTGCTATTTATAAAGTTATTTTTGATTTGATTTGATTTTTTTAGGTTTATGGATTTGGTTTTTTTGTTTGAGTGTCTAATCCTAGCAGTTATGAAAATTCTGTGTGATTTATGTCCGTTCCTGTGACTTTAAAGGATTGTGATAGATCCATCAGATGAAGCCACCAAGTGGTCCACAAATGAAACCAACAACCAGCGTTCCATCTAAGGCCCTAATTCAATAAGGTACTTAAGAATGCGTGTAACTCTGAAAAGTGAGTAATCCTATAGTGTGGAATTGGGACTATTCCTATGCATAGTTAGACACGTGCTTAAGTGCCTTTCTGAATCGTGGCTGAAGGCAATGAGCTCTAGCAGTTTTAATGGTAGCAATTGAGTTTTAATTTGTAGCTGTAGATGCTCCTTTTATTTGCAAGTGGTTGTGTGTTTGTCAAAATGATTGCACTTGCATTTAGAAAAAGGAAGTGTCGTATTCCATAAAGACTAAAAAACATGCTATGCCATTTTGTGTTTGTTGTGATGTTTTCTTTTAGTGTATCTTATAACCAATATTACCTTGCAAAGTCAAATAAAGTATGTTATGGAAATGTATGTTTTCTTCCCCATTTTAAACAAAGGAAAAATTCTCTAGAATGCCACAAAACTGTGACAGTATTAGATATTTTAGTGCAATGTGTCTGAGAGGTAAATCAAGTATAATATAGCATTAAATTTAAAGTATCATGTCTTATGTTTCAAAACTTATAGGATAAATTTAGCCTTCATTATTTAATTTTGGGATGTTCCTACTTTGGACTGTACAGTGATAAGCATCTTGAGTTTTAGAATGCAAACGTTTAACCTGTTGCACAGATATTAAGAATTACTTTTTTTAAATGCCATCTAAATTGATATTAATGAGAATGTCATGTTTTTTAAAACATCTTGTCTAGTTAAAGAAATTGGGTTTTCCTGATATGACTGTTAAATTGCAAATCAGTGGAGATATGGATGAAATTGGTTTATTAAAAGTGCACTGTTACCTTCTTTGTTCAATGCCACCTCATTTATATTCTAGCCCTACTAATTACCAGTCCACACATTAGCTGAGAATGCTCTTGGATTTTATTCCTAATTTTGGATCATCCAATGGTTTAAAGCTTATTCTTGTTTTTCCTGTGTAATAGGCACACACAAAATATACAGGCTTTGATCTTCTTTGCTTTGGTTGCACAATAAAGACCTTGCTTTTGGTAACTTGTTTATCAGTTCCCCCCTATGTTCAGTGAATCAGAACTTCCCACGTTTAAACGATTAAATTATGCAACTGAGATACAAATGGAAATGTCTAACTTTTGCCATTTCTACTTTATTTCAGGAATTTGTGGGTTTGTCCACTGCTGTTTCAGAATTGTTTTCCTAAACGCAGTTCATTATTTTATAAATTATCTTTACAATAACAACACCAAAGAATTATTATCAGAAGGGTTGAATGGCTCATGCAGTTAGGAATGGGAGATGAAGATTTCACCTTGAGATCACCAGTTTGAGTCCAGCCCTGGACAGTAGACGTGATAGCCTGGTTCTCCTTTCACTTGCTCTGATATAAATCAGAAGTTAAGGGCATTAGTACTGGTTGTAAGAGAAGAATCAGGGCCCAAAAATGACTGACTGCTGTTGAATGGCCATTTTAAAATTACCTATATTAGCATTTTGTAGTGCCACCCATCACTGGATTATTTAAGTAGTGGTACTGGCAATAGCAAGGTGTCAAGTGGACATCATAGAATTTCTGGCTATTATCCCTTTTCAGGGGATAGAAACTTTGATGGGGTGGTTATTTATTTATTTTAGTTGAGTGGATGATCTGTATGTTTGTTCAGAGTCTTTTTTTGTAGTGTTATGAGGTTTGGTTGGATTTTTTTTTTCTTAGAGGATGGGAGCTACGATTTTATTTCTTTTGATGGAGCAGTGTTTGTGTGGTGAATGTCATTCCAGTTATGTTGGAAAGCCTTTATCGAAGAGGAAAATTTGCTGGTCTTTGTCTCTAGAAGACAAGTTTCTGTCTTGTGAATTAGACTGTTCAGAGTACAATAATAGAAATAGATAAAGGTTTGGAAAGTGAAGACTTATGAGGAAAGAAATAGAAGACAGAGACAGCTCTAATACATGTGTGTGTGTGTATGTATGTATGTTTATATATAAAAAAGGGGTATTATTTTTTCCATTAACTAGTTAAATTGAACAAGTAATGGATTTAAGCCACTGCAGAGAATATTAAGAGTAAAATTAAGGAAAACGTTATAAAAGGTAGATAGTGAGAAAAACCTATTAAATTCTCACTGTCAGTACTGGGTCAGACCCCAGTGTGGTGTAAATCTGTGTCTCTATTGAAGTCAAGGAGCCTATTTCATTTTATATCAGCCGAGAACCTGCCCTTTTGTGCTTCTCAAAACCCACATTTTGGTTCTCTAACTGAATGAAGTCACACACAAATGTTTCAGGTGTGTAGTTTGTTCGTCAGTAATGTACGATGTGCCTGAAAGCTAGTGGAGAATCCTGGAAAACGAGCTTCTAGTCACCCAGTATGTTAGTAATTAACCAAAATCATTAGCTGTTTAATCACATTTTCCACCCAGAAAAATCTGTGAGCTAGTAGCAAGATCTTATGGAGAAGCCTGTATGAAGAAAATGTCTTGCCTAGCAATTTTATTGAGGAGGATTTATGGAGATGTTCTTTTACCCTGATAATCTAACTTCAGAAGTGTATGTAGCACGCGAAGCATAATTTCTGTGGTTGACAAGGTGTTTCTCTTCTGAAGGCGTCTGCAGTTAAGTACAGTGAGGATCTTTATGCTCCTCAGCTGATCTGCAATTCCAAATGTCCTGGAAGAAAAAAAAATCAGAGGGTATCAGCGCTTGTGACTTTGTCCTGGGCTTTCCAGAGATAAAATATAGTGCATTACTTCAATGTATCACCTAAACCTTCTTTGTTCTCCTTTCAATAGGACGATTAAACAAAGACCTACTAACCAAATTAAAGTATAAAATGAACACTGAGATATGGAAACCTTGCCAGAAAGAATGTTAATGAATGAGTTCACTAAAGGCATGCTGGCTAAGTTTTCAATACAAATAGTTTTATGGCCAATCTCTTTAGATCATAGCAGTTTTCTTTAGAAGTTTGTCTCAAAGTAGATGAGTTTCCTTGACTGTAGAATGAATTAGATAATGTCCTGAATGAAGTCTCTCTTCACAGTCGTGTCAGTCACTCTCTTTCTTCTTTGGGAATCTTGGATCAGCTGTAACCTAAAAAGTATAAAGCAACTATTAATCCATGTGGGCAGTCCAGCAGAGGATGCTGTAATGGGAGATTTGAGACAGCCAAACAGCTTGTACCTGGTTGATATAAGCAGAGGCATTTCATTTCAATATGAAATATACAAATGGCTATTTAGCTCTTTCGCTTGGGACAAGCCAAGTTGCAGCTGTGATTCTTCACAGAACTGTCCTTGTGATGCAGCCGTTTGCAACTGGTGTAAATTGACGTTGCTCCATTGGAGTGCATGGAGCTACATTTGTTTTCACCGGGGCGGGCTGGGCTTTTTGTACATGAAGGTGATTACTTTTACAATTACTTTAAATCCCCCAGGATTCATTTTACTTTTCCTGGAAGGTTGATTTTTAAGCCTGGTAAGATGGAGTTCTGATATGTTCCTGGAAATGTGTGTCAAATATTATTTCATTTTTGTCAGTGGCTGATGAATAAACACTCACAGCTGATGCACAAACACAAGACTACAGAGATATTGTGGACTTGTGCCTGTGTTTGTACCGTATACAAATAATGATTGTGTTCAAGGATGTTAGCAGTGAACTATTGCTTTAGATTTAATGGGATGCCATCAGTTCAAATGTTGCCCAACATACAGGCTTTATCAAAATAAACTATTGGCAAAATATAAGCAGAACATTTTCCAGTTTACTTTTAAAAATTCAAATTGAACGTTGTTTCTAACGAGAAGATTTTTCTCTCCTGTGCTTTCAGCTGAAGCATTTTTCAGCATTGTGCTATTACGTGGAAACCTGAAAGCAAAATCAGCAGAAATGAACTAGAAAAAATAAAATAAAATTAACAAGCCAATTTTACTGCCTAAACTAAGGGGGGTGGGGGATGGCAAAAAATAACCAGTGTGAAGAGGGAAAAAGTGAATTTGATTTTTAAACTTAGGTTTTAATAATCTGAAACGTGTAGGGTTTTGTTTTATAAAATAATAATTCTAGCCTGACAATGCCCCTTTAAAAAATGTCGTTTTGACAACATTAGATCACAAGAGCAGTTAAGCCTCAGTCGTTTGTTTGCTGTTCTTGTAATGAAATGTGTGATGGCATGTCATTGGACCCCCATACTGTTGTAATCTGAGCGCTCCCGCAATGCTGGTAGTGGATTGTGTGCAAGAGGTCCTTGATATATAACTGCTGTAGCTTGCTAATAAGAAAATTAAACTTTATTCCTGTGAGCGGGTGTGTTGCCAGGATTATCCCTCCGCATGTACAGGGCCCATCACTATTTGTATTATTAAACTTTTAGATTTTTCAAGTTCCAGATCTGCATTATCTGTGGCAGCCAAATAATGCAACGTCACGGCCACAGCATTTCCTGACATGAGAGCTGGTAAGAAATTAGGAGTGGGTAGGGGATTGCATAAAATGATTTCCATTTTTTAATCCACGTTTATTTTTCAGTAACTTACCGACAAGCCCTATCTTAATACTAAATGTGGTAACCGCTGGTAAGTGTTCTCTTTTAGTAGTGGCTACTGTACGGGTACGGAGGAGGAAGGATAGCACTGAGCAAATCTGAGTTCAATCCTTGCTTCTGCTACAGATTTACAGGTGACCAGGGCACTTAATCTCTTTGTGCCCCAGTTTCCTCGGAGCCCACTCAGCGCTAGGGTGCCCCCTCCTAGCACTCTGGAGATCAGCTCCTTCCAGGTGCTGGGCCCTCTTCTGGCAGTCTCTCCACCTGTCTTTGCAATTCCAGGAGCTCCTTCTTTGCAACTTGGCCCTCCAGCCAGGTCACTATGAGTCCTCGTCTGGGGTAGCAAAGTTTTTGGGGCAAACTGTCCCAGGCAGGCCACTCTCCTCTGCCTGGTCTGTGCCACTTCCCCAGTGGGCTGGTAGGGGAACCAGGGCCCCGCACTGTTTTTCAGGTTCCAGCTCAGGGGCCCTCCCATTAGCAGCCAAGGTCTGCCCTTTTCTACCCCTTGCTTCTTTTCCCCTGAGCCTTTCCTACCTTTCTGGCTTTACCTTCTCTCTGGGTTTGCCAGCCTGGACTCCCTCTTCCTAGGGTGTAATTGTAAACTACCCTCTCTAGTCCCAAACACACCTGCCTTCTCCGAGGGAATGACTGCAGAATCCCCTGTGGTCCCTAGCTGCTCTCAGCTTCTGGGCTATGTCCTGGCCCCTCCTGTTCCCATCCAGTCGAACCTTGTCTAAATAATCGCTGCTCCCTGGGCTCTTCCTCCAGGTACAACCTGGGCACTTAATTGGCCCCGTGGCTGCCTTAACCCCTTCTTCAGCCTTGTGTGGGGTGGATACCCTGTCACAAAGGATAATACTTCCTTTTCCCCACTCTTTGATTTGTCTGTTAAGATTGTCAACTCTTCAGGCTTTGGGTAGGCGCTTACTGTGTGTTTGTACAGTGCCTAGCACATTTGAGCCCCAATCTAAGTTGTGATGGATGTTCAAAACCTCCTGTGGGTATAATATTCAGTTACCCATGCCCATTCCTCATGGCCTCTGTATTGTGTGACTGTTGGGAACCCTCTTAGCTTTAGATCTCTGTCTCTGAATTGGCTCATCAATCGTTGTGCCTACCTTTATTTGATCCATTTTCACTGATGATGGTAGTGGAAACCATTTACACTGCTGGTGAGCCACAGTGAATCCTTTGGCTTTTCAGATTCCATCTTGACATCTTTCAACCTGTTTCCTCAGGATTTGTATCCATCAGTCTTACTGCTTCAAATCTGTTTATTCAGTTTGAAATAAGGGAGGTTGGGCTAAGCTCCACCTGGAGACCTTATTTTTGTTGGTAATTCTTTTATCTTCCACTGCAGTTTTTTTGCGGCATGTCTGAGAAGCAGCTCATTGCCTTCATTTGTTTCTGTGAGGTCAGTCAAAATATATCCCTCACAGATGGGCCGCTGCCTTCTGTGGCTCTGTTGGCTGTGGAATCTACAAGATAGCACTTTGAGCTGCTGGGAACTTAGGTGAGAGCATTGTAAAATAACACTATGCTCCCCTGAAGCTTCTACTAAGCCCAATGCCAAGTCAACCCAGAAGATCTCAAAAGACAAGTCTTTGCTTCAGCATCCAGCCACCCAGCTGGGCATTGACTATATAGCATCTCCTGCTCCGTTGCAGGCCTGCGCCTGCTGCGTTTGAATTGTGGCATGTCAAGGCTTGGACACACGTACACTGCTTGCATCCATCCTCTTAGGTACTGTTGTCTCAAATCCAGCTTTCCTTCTTTCCAGGATGATCATGGGCTTACTAAAAAGAATTTGCCAGAGTCCACATGTTTCATTCGTCACTAAATGTTGGGCTCTTTATAGTTCAGTATCCATAACACTCCTCCTTCTGAGGCCTGGTCTAAACTGCCACGGCAGTCGACAGGAGATATGCAAACTACATAATGTAGCTTGTGGATCTTCCATTGACTTACTTATGTTGCCATACCACAGCGTCTCCACTGTGCTGTGTTGACAGGAGATGCCCTCTGGTTGATGCAGCCTTACTCTTTTCAGGAAAGTGGATTTATGGCATTGACCGGAGAGCATTTCTGGGATTGATTGAGCCCAAAGCCTGCTCAGTCGATCCCGTTGCATTGATCTGTGCAGACCCGGCAGTGTAGACATACCGAGACAATGTTTGAGGAGCCCGACCACAGTCCACTCAGACTCATGAGTTATAATCTGTTGATGGACTCCCATAGAGATGCTCTGGCTCAGTGGACAATTTACGATGCAGAAAGGTCTTCCAAGTTAATCTGAACTACATTCTAGTTACCAGAGCCGCCTCCTGCCTAGGATGGGGAAGCCCCGCAGGACTCTCACTTTCAGTGTGACCATGGTATGAACTAATAATTGTAGTCTCCGCTGTCCATTTGTCCTTCTCAGGTACTTCCACGCTGCTTGATTTGCCAGGAAGCACCCTCCTCATATCCATTTGCAAAGTCATGGCTGTCCTTTAAATCATTTCTGATGACTCAAGTCCGCCATGATGCCCACGGTGAACTACCCAATGATGACTATGCACCAGGCCTGTTACAGATACATCAAAAACTCTTCATTGGTTGGTTGTGGGGGAGGGCGGGAGAGGGAGGGATTGTTCACCTGTGTTTCTACACCCTCCTCTTGAGTCTTGTCCTTATCTTATACTGAAAACTCTTTGGCGCATGTGCTATTTTTTATATATTTAACTTCAAAATGGAGCTCAGCCTTAACAATGTGTGTAGACGGCCCAGCACAAAGGGGCCCTGATTTGAGGGCTTTAGGCACTTCTGTAATCGGAAACATTAATGTAGTCAGAGTACTTGTTTCCATGAAAGAACCTACAACATGACAAATATTCTCGAGAGGAACATACACATTCAGGGATGACATATTATACATTCAGGGACTGTGGATCCCAAATGGTGGCTCCAATTCAGATGGGCCTCAGATCATTGTTATTCAACAACAAGCAGTGGGGAGCTGGTATTTCTCTTCATTTCAAGCAGTGGTCAGCAAAGATTTTCCTGGTCACTATTTACTTGGCAAGGGAAGAGTGAATATGATCTCAGAGGGACCAACTGCTAACAGACCCTGAGGATCAGAGGTGGTGGAAGCAAATAATTCTCAAGTGGAGTTCACCTTAGACGGATGCGTTAGCTCCTACACAGAACACGAAACTACCATTTCTGCACAAGTAACTGTGCTCAGATGCTGTAGGACCTTTTCTTCCCATTCACTGTGGCAGCAAGAGGCCTGATCTCTAAACTCGATCCTGAAGAACACAACTAACATTATCTTATTAGCCCCATTCTGACAGAGGCAACCGTTACCACTCATTTTTCCTGGACGTGGTAGTGGTCAGTTCCAGCAGCCTGAGTGTTTGTTCCATCTCCCATCACACACAGCTGCACCTCTGTGCAATAGACCTTGGATCTACTTTTTCCCCCAGTATACTACTCCTGAGAACATAGAAACTGATGCTCGTTGCCGCTAAGCCTGGCAACTTGTGACTTCCTCACTTAGAAGGTGTCTGTCCAGAGGCTGGGGGAGGTAAAGGGTTGTGGTCTACTGGGACAGGGTACAACTGGATTTTCTTACTTGTTCCCCACAAAAACTACTTCATTGTCACCTTCACCTATCTTAGTCTAGGTTGCAGACAAAGGACCTGATTCTCTTCAGAAGGGCTGAGTACCCACAACTCCAGCTGAAGTGGATGGGAGCTGCCGGTGCCCAGCACCTCTGAAAATGTGGCTCTTAATTCATCAGAATTAGTATGGGTACTATTTTTTATTTTTATTTTTTTTTGGTGAACATGTTCCGGGGCAGATCAGGTTCTTAACACAGTGGTCAGGTTCTTGAAGGGCATTTTGTGTTTCAAATCCCCCTTTCAAGTTCAGAAGTTCCTTGTGCTATAGAGTATCATTGTGGTCTGCCTATGCTACTGAAGCCTTTTTCAGAGCCATTTGATTCCTGTCAGCTCCGGTTTCTTGCATGGAAAGTTTTTCTTTCCAGTGGCAGTGGCTTCTGTTTGTAGAGCAAGGGAACTTAAGGGTCTAGTGACTGATCCATCCTACACTAAATTTTGCAAGGATAACATGATGCTAGGGACCCAGCCAAGATTCCTTCCCAAGGTGGTGACAGAGCTCCACCTTAATGACGACTTCATCCTGCCAACATTTTTCCCATACCCAAATGCAAACCAAGGTCTTGCAAGGTCCCCAGGTGCCCTTTTATCCGCAGCTGACTGCAGATCTTGATGTCCATCCAGCTTCTCATTTCATTTGACATTGGTACAACAGGTCTGTCTTTACCAGAGCCGTGGTTAAATGGCCGGCTGGTTGCATTATTTCTCTTTGCTCTTTCCACAGCTTTTAGATTGCGTATATTGGTCATGAGTTCACACATACAAAACACTGTTGCTTGGACTTCTGGCATGAATCCAGGTTTGGCTTCATGTGTTGCACAAGCTGTTTATGAGTTGAGTGTGCTCATAACTTTTCCTCCTCCTAGCTATTTTAATTTTCTGGGATGGCTGTATAATTTAGCTGTTTATCTCTGCTATGAGCTGTCAAAACTTTATTTCTTTGCTGCTGCCGTGAAAGATTATCAGTAACACACATTTACTAGTCCGAGACCTGCAGACTTCCTTTGTGTGACACGCAACTGGCTACTACTAGTCAGTCATCTTCTGGAGAGATGCCTTTGAAGCTTTTGGTGGCCTGAAGAGGGCTCTATTACTACGATTCAAACCTTTTTGAAGAAAATAACATTATCTGCTGTCGTAATACAGTCCACACCCAGTTATCACCACAGAACTGGGATACATTGATTAATTCTTTATGCTTGCTACCAACTTACTCCGACTAAGTAACTGATGATTAGGGGTAGTTGGAGCTGTTATATCCTCCCCAGCAAGGGCAAGGAACTGTTACCACCCATTGTGTTAGTTTAATGGCTTAAGAACGGTAAAGCTATGGTAGTTCCCATCAGTCATACCTGCAGAGCGCATGGGAATCTGTCAGACTTGCTTCCTTTGTATGACCAAGGATTGATTTGTTTAATGCTTGAATTACAGACGGAGAAAATGAGGCAGACATGCTAAAGTGATTTGTCCCAGGTCATAGGGAGAGTCAGTAGCAAAGCTGAGACTACAATTCAGAGCTTCTGACTCCCAGACTCTTCTCTAAACCAACCAGATTGTTCTACTCCTGGAAAAGCCTTAAGTCAAAATAATGGCCTTGTGTTTGCAGTTCAACCACATCCAAAACCAGAATAAATCTCTGAAATGTTAATGATCAAAAAAGTTGGTTCTGCTTTTTTTTCCCCCCTTCATATCGCTATTTGCAGCTAACCACTGCTTTAATTGTGATGTTGGTTATTGATTTCACATATACTTTCATGCTTGATAAATCTTTGTTACCTCTGTAGGGATCTTAATATTAACTATATTAATATGAACATCAAGGATTCCTTCTTGCACATATAGTGTGCTGAGCTCAAATGTGCAGTCGTAGCTTTACCATGCAACCCTCAGCAGTCCCTTCATGGATCCAGCCAAACCGCTGTGACACAGAGAGATGTCATCACTACAACTTCCCCAGATTCTGTTCAGGACTTGCCTACATACAGAGTTGTACTGGCTTACTTTAAGGTGTGATTCAAACTGATTCAGTGTTATCAGTGCAAAAGGCTGTGCGGACATACTTACTTTGGTTTAAAAGAATGCTTATTTCAGTTTAGTTTAAGTTGATTGGAACAGATTTAAAATAAGATGAAATAAACCACTCAAACCAAAATAAGAGTCCGCACAGGGGTTTGCGTCAGTTTAAACCATTGCAAGTTTGTGGGTAGGCAAAGCCTCAATCTAATGATTTCACATGAAGGGGTAAGCTTCCTGATTAGCTGCTACCAACCTCTGCTGGAAGTGATGCCACTCAGCAACCATACAATTAAGAAGGCATTTTAGTGTTTATGGTCCCAGATCACACTATGCAGATTTTTAAAAGCATATTTGATTTTTCCTCAATTTTTTTCCACCAGGGGCGACATTTCCACTCTTCATGTCCGTACCTTACATGTTTGGATTTCTTTTTTAGGTCTCACCTTATCTCTAAATTTTCTTAGGTTTAAAATACTTGTTTATGGGAAAATTGCAACAATCTTGATTTTTTTTTTTTTTTACCCTTAAATTACTTATATCTACACTCCACCTTAATTCCAGTTTAACATATGCCCGGACCAAAAATATGTGAAATTAATATAATTATATTTAATAGCTTTTGGAGGTAAAAGTATAGTTTTAATTTGAGTTCTGGCCACCGTTATGGTACACTGACACACAAACAGCCGTTTTTAGATTTGCTGTTTAATCTCTGAGTTTTTAAGCAGCATCAAAATTCCTTTAATAGTTTTTGCATCACAACCTTGGGGGAAAAAAATTTCCCTGCAGTCAGAATCATTGTGCTTGTGTGAACAATAGCTGAATTGATTGCGAGACATGATTTGTCTTGTTGACCTCAATGAGATCTAATGAACAAGCCCAGTTAGAACAGGACCAAGTTACTTGTTTTGGTATATGTGTAAAGTTTTCTCCTACAGGCCCCATGGTTATGGTTACATTTACATTTCACTGTCAGCCTTAGTCTGACTCTGACTTTGGGGCTGATTGTTCAACAGTAAAATGGTCAGGCTTTGGAGCATTGAAGGTCAACCCACTAGCAGAAACTGCCAAGACAGCCAAAACTTATATTGAGTGATAAGACCATCGTCCTGTTTGGGGGGGCTGCAGCTTCCTGTTCCCTCTTTCACAATGGTCCCATGCCCAAGCTCTGGTCCCATGCTCTTTCCCAAGGTAAGAGTTTTTAAAAATATAACGTAACCATGATGTCTGAGAATGACTAAGCAGCCTCCCCATCTCCCCCAGGGTTGACCATGGCCAACCAACATGTTTTAGTGGTGTTAATTCTATTAGGTGCTAGTGGATCATCTGGGGTTATAGTGGATCACAAACTGAATATGGGTCTGCGATCTGATGCAGTTGTGAAAAAGGCTAATGCCATTCAGGGATGCATTAACAGGAGTGTTGTATGCAACTGTCCCGCTTGGCTCAGCACTGGTGAGACCTCAGCTGGAGTACCATGTCCCGTTCTTGGCACCACACGGGCAAATTGGAGAGAGTCCAGAGGAGAGGAACAAGAATGATAAAAGATTAGAAACCTGACCTATGAGGAAAGGTTAAAAAAAACTAGGCATGCTTTAATATTGAGAAAAGATGACTGAGGGGGGAACATAAGTCTTCAAATATGTTAAGGCCTCTTATAAAGAGGACACTGATCAATTGCTCTCCATGTCCACTGAAGACAGGGCAAGAAATACTGGGCTTAATCTGCAGCAAGGGAGATTGAGGTTAGATATTAAGCAAAATGGTCTAACTATAAGGGTAGTTAAACTCTGGACTAGGCTTCTAAGGGAGATTGTGGAATCCCCATCATTGGAGGTTTTTAAGAACAGGTTAGACACCTGTCAGGGATGGTCTAAGTTTACTGGGTCTGCCTCAGTGCACTGAAGGACCTCGCAAGGTCCCTTCCAGCCCTACATTTCTATGATTCGATGTTAAATTGCATTAAATAACTAATGAGGTTTTTTTTTAAAAATCAACACGGCTCCTTAGTCTAGACAAGGCCAGGTAGAAGTAATGGGAGGAGGAAGCCTTTGTTGAATGACAATAGCAGCAAAGACAAGGCTCTTGAACCTGCCTAGACCTTTCAGAAGTGGGGTGAGATCTTCTGCTGACCTTTGAGAGGTTGGGCCAGAATGAGAGTAGGCACGGAACAGCTCCTAAACTGTTCCCCTCCAACAGGTCTTAGAGGAGTGGGGAGGGGGTCAGTCAGTGGCCAAAAAGCAGCAGTACCAGTGGGTCAGGAACTGCTTGCAGCAGTCAGTGAATGACTTGCAGATATTCTAAGCCCCCACTGGGTGAAAATACCATCAAGCCAAGTAGTTCCAGGTCACAGAACTTAGAATTTTCATGACTCACCCCCCATTTCCTGATTTTATTTTGAAAGTAAATTCCACGAGAGATGGTGAGGGAGGAGGGAGGAAGAATCAAGCACTCAGAAATCAGGAAATGCAGAGTTGAAAGGTCAACCATAACTTTTTCCTTGTGCTTTAGCATATGAAATCTTTTTCCTTATTTTGTTTTGTCAGATAGAATATAAATTGGATGTTCTAGGCCTTAAAATATAGTAGGGCACATATAGTTCTCAAGTTTGGTTTGGTTTCTAAGTCTCCAGGAGATCTATAAAACAAGCCAAGATTTGAAAGGCGGGAGGGGACACACCAGTTCAGTGGTTTTCAAATTTTGAGTTTAAATTTCCCAGAGTCCTGATTAGCGTTGATCTCCTCTCTTAATCTCTCCAGTGTGAGAGAGCCCAGAGATTGAAATGAGCCTAAATTTAAGACCGTGTCTACAGTATGGAGATTGTGGTGGCATAGCTATGATGTTTAAACTCTACTGGCATAACCCCATAGTCTTTCCATCATTGCAGGAACTCCACCTCCCCAAGTGATGGTAGCGAGGTCAATGGAAGCATTCTTCTATCCACCTAGCTGTGTCCAAACTGGGGGTTAGTTCATCATCGCTCAGCACCCACGGGGTGTGGATTTTTCACATCCTGAGAGCCATAGCAACAGCCCTCGGACAGCCCATAGACTTAAGGCATAAATACAAAGGGCAGGTTCGTTCTCAGCCCTACCCTACCGTTGCACATCCTGACTTCTAAGCAGAGCTGGTCAGAAGATGAGAGATTCTTCCACCATTATGTTCTGAGCAGCTGCTCAGCAAACATTCCATTTAAAAAAAAAAAAAGGGGGGGGGGGGGCAACATTTGCCATTCGAAATTTCCTCGCTTCCTTTGCCCCAAATTTTCCAACCAACCCCACTTTTGAGAACTTGATTTCTCAACTCCAGCATTCGCATTAATCCTATTTTACTGCATGGAAGCATGTGTATAAAAAATATACACACACACTCAGTGTGTAAAATGTTCCGATACAGCACTTTTCATCCAGATGGATCGCAGTGTGAGATCTTTATCGTTATTACACATTGGATGAGCTTTGCCCAACTGGCTGGAGGCGTTGGCAGGGGGCTTTCTGTTAAATGCTACAGCAATATATGAAGAGGAATGCGTCAATAGTGAGGTGAGAACTGACAGGGTGCATCTTCCCTTCAGCATCTCCTTGGGGAGAGTGGTGAGGGGAGCAGTGATAACCCATGTGCTTAAAACAAATAATTCCAAACATGGGGGCTTGGATGTTTTCGCTGTCATCTTCTGCTCTTTTCGCTCACACTGAGAGACCTGGCTCTTCACTCCTCCATAAGAAGAAAAAAAAATAGACGAACAACAGGAATAAAAACCCAAAGGACCCAGCTCATCTTAGGATGAAGCCTCGTTGACATGAAATGTGGAAATCCTAACTGCACCTGCTCTCAGTAATTCAACAGCTGGAATTAAAATCAGCTCAGCTGCCAGTTCTCTTGCAAACAGAGCAATGGGACACATTTGATGTAGCCACTTACTTTTGTCATCCAAAAAAAAAAAAAGAAACCAAAACCAGAGTCCCACAATTAAAGTGGATTTCCTAATAATAGAGCCTGTTGGTGGGTCAAACACGGGCCAGGCCAACCAGGTGGTACTTAAGTGGTTCCTCTCCAACTTTCTCATGGTGCAACCCGGGTACCCGAATAGGGGAGGGCTGGCAGTGTAAGGTATTTACTTAAGCCAAGAAACTGACAAAATGAAGCTACTCCTAACCTCCAACCTCGGTGCTGGCAAAGGAAGATGATGATGATGATGATGAAAGCACCTTGGAACCTGTAATATTTGTCACTACGTAGCTATTTCCCCCCTTTTTAGGGTGTATTCCATTTGCTGCTGGGTAAATCTCCTGTCATTCTCTGCCTGGGCATTTGCCAGCCCCTGGCTCACTATGGCCTGTAACATCCTGCCTGAGGGCAGCTGGTGTGGAGGGTAAGTGTGAGTGCCCCAGCTGGAGCCAGCTTTCCCCTTCAGCAGATCAGTAATAAATAAATAACAGCAGTCTCAGAAGGTTTGTCTCAGAAGGTTACGTTATCTTGAATGCCATAACTACGCTCCCCTGCAACAAATGAAGAGTTTCCTTACTTCATAGCCTGACTTCAGAAGCTTTGTTTGCAATCTCTGGGGCTCAGGGCAGGTCTTTTCTGGGCATGACTCCCCCTGCTGGTCGTTGGAATCAGTGATTCCCCGCCTCCGTTTAGTCCCATCAGGGGAGCTGACCATTTACCCTGTGGAAAGATGGTGAAAGTGTTTGAAGGTAAAACAGACAGAGCCAAAACTCAGACGAACCCTGCAACTCCCCCACGTTGCACTGGATATGAGTCAGGGAACAGTCTGACCCTTTCAATAATACTACTCATTTTGTAACAGGTCTGAGACAACAGACCTGGCAATTAGCAAATTATGGTTTGAGAAATAATAAGCACCCTAGCTAAAGAAAATCAGAGAAGGGAGTTTCAGCTATTCATTGACTCAGCTTTCTCCCTTTAGGGAGAAACATTACTGTTTAGACTTGTTTGCCTTCAAGGAGGTAAACTCTCTCTTTCCTTGCTTCTGTGCGTTTGGTGTGACGCTTTCTCTGGTTTAAAGCTGTACGTTGCTTCTCCTGGTGTATTCGTAGAGAATCATTTAGAAAAGGCAGACACATATGTGTGACTTTTTTTTTTCTGATCTGATCCTAGCAAATAAGATCAACAGATCCTCCCCTCCCTCCCACCCACACACACACACCAGTAACAAATGGATTTTAAATTCTTAGGCTATCAGTGGATAAATGTACCATCTGCATACTATATATTTGACATGCAGTGTGTATATTATATATAAAATATGTATGTATGTAAAATCTTTGTAAGATCAGTATGGCTGTAGAAGCCTTGGGTTATATAAAATCATTAGCCTTCAATACAAGGAATCAAAAACTCACACATACACACACCCCACACACCCCCAATCCCAGGCACTAAAAGGTCAGTTTTCTGACTCCACACCGTTATTTATTATTTGTATTACAGTCGCACCCAATCAGGATCTGGGGTATTATTTATCGCATTTAGTGCTTGCCATCACTCATGAAAACTTAACAAAGACGCTATTGGGTTTATCTATAGGCAGCTAAACAAACGTATCTTGCTCCTCTGTTATCTTCTTGTTAACAAAACACTATCAGGATGTTCTAAACATCAGCATTTACTGCACAAGGGCCCTTTATCTAGGATGATATATAGAGAGCCCATCAATTAGTGGAAGGGGTTTGTAGATACCTGCCATATATTCTTTCCAAACCCCCCGGTAGCCTCCCTGGCTTATTTCACGAATGAGACCATTGCATTTTGTGGGCCTCAGCCCCTTGTGTTTGGCGCTATCAGATCCTGTTTTAATCATCATAAATAATATAAGGAATGATGAATACCTGTTAATAAAATCCCAAGCTCAGAAAATGCTCTCAGCTTTGAACTAGTAGGCCTGGTAAGCGTGTGCTGGGTGGCAGGCTTGTTTTAGGTACTGGGACGAAGGAGCACCTGGATGTTACAATGTGAGGGCCAAATTCGCACATCAGACCATTTACTAAGGAGTAGCGGGGACCCTCACCCCTAGAAATCTCAAGCCATCAGCATGCACCAGTGGAACAGCAGAGTGGACACCCACAGTGAAATGCCAGCCCCAGTGAGGTTTCATAGGGCCTGGATTTTACCTCTCCCTCCGTCTTCCCTCTGGTGGGCCCTATAGCTACTAGATACCTGCTGCCTTGGTTTCCTCCCGATGCTCAGTCGCCTCCCCTAGATTTCGAAGGGGTAATTTTAATTCTTTGTTCTTCCCCCTCCTCCCCACCTTCCTGCTCATACTATCTTTATTCCCAGCTCTCTCCGGGTCTCCAGGGCGACCTTGCTCTAGGCTATCCAATGACAGTGCACCACAGCCAGGAAACTTTCTCTTTTGAATGACGCAAGATCTTAGTAGGAACTCCTCCTCCTCCTCCTCCATGCCCCTTGGAGCTTAGGTCACTGCGAGCCTGACGTGAACCTACTGGGCAATCGAGACAGAGGGAGTCGGGCACGGGATTTTGTTTTCAAGCCCTGAGACGTTGCTTTGGGGCTACAGTTAGAATCTCCAGTGAACAGCTGCATTTTTCCTGCTGTTACGTGTGCTGCAGACTGTTTTGACTAGTCAGGGAAGACAGCACAATTTCCCCAGGATTGCCCCCACAGTTTGAAAATAACAGCCTTTCCCCCCTTCCCCAGTGGATGCACGTTATCAGCAGCGATTCTTACTCTTTCATTGGTTGCAGGGCTGGATTTAGTTGGGGTTGGTCCTGCTTTGAGCAGGGGATTGGACTAGATGACCTCCTGAGGTCCCTTCCAACCCTCATCTTCTATGATTCTAAGGCCTACCATGCTAAGCCTTCAAGATTGGCATCTAAATTCCTGGGAAGTTGCTTTTTCAGACAACTGGATAAATCAAAGTGCAGGAACCATTCAATCCCAAGCAGTAAACTGGGATGCAAGGTCCCATATATAAAATGGGTCAACCCCCTTCCCCTCTCCAGCGTAAATTAGCTTTAGTGGGATAGTAATTCTTCAGGTACGTGGCAAATCTTAAGGTTTAACCCAAGCTCCTGTTTGTCTCAGGTGATTTATTTACCCCCCGGGGAAAAGGGATAGATCCGGATCTTGCAAAACATACTTTATTTTGCAAATAAGTATTCTGCCTGCTTTAAAACTCTTTCACTTCACTCTTTAAGTGGCTTTCCTCTGAAAGGGCCGGGAAAGTACTTTAAGCACATACTTAACTTGAAGTGAATGGGGCATAAGCACATGCTTAAAGTTAAGCACTTTGTTTTAGTGCTTTGCTGAGCCAGTGGCAGCAGAAAAGGCAGAAGTTGCTGTTACCAGGCTGTAGATTTTCTGGAATAAAAATTCAAAAGGGAAATAAAAGCAAAGAGAGGAAAAATAAATGGGGTTGTGTTTCATGGTCAGAAAGTAAGTGAAATGCACAAGGAATAGAATTTTTTTATTATTATTTCATTGTATTTACAAACCAAAACTGTTGAAAGCAGACCATCCCAGATGATCATGTTCCTGAAGTCATTTGGGTGTAGGAGTTGGATTCAAGGTAGGTGCTGGGTAAGTTAGAAACTGCTTCCAAACCACACGGGTGTCTTCCTGGTAGATGCTCCCAGCAACATGTAATGTTACAGGCCAGATACGGCTCTCACTGAAGACTCCGAAAGCCTCTCTGATCGTACGCAGGCCCTGAATCAACAAGCTATAATACCTATACTTCACGTTAAGCATGTAAGTGGTCCCACATGCTTAAGTATCAGTGTCTAAGAGACCTAGTGATATATGACGAGTGAGGGGAGATGGATACAACCAAATATATACACGTCTAAAAATGTACCTACACATCTTGGCTTTTTCATAGAATCAGACAATATTAGGGTTGGAAGGGATCTCAGGAGGTCATCTAGTCGAATGGTTCCCAACCTGGGGGGCAGGACCTCCTTGGGGGGGCACCAAAGATTATAGGGGGGTCCATGAGGCTTCAGTAATATTGAGGTTATTTAGCCCCTTGAGCTCTGTGTTGGCCAGAACAGAGGAGCAGCTCCCCAGTCCCGCACTGGCCAAGCGCCTGGCTGGAGAGGAGCAGCCCCAGCCGGTGGGGGCCTGTAGCCAGGGCCTGCCTCCATTACCCTCAGTCCATGCGGTGGCGGTGGTGGCTGCACCAGGGAAGGCTTCGCTTCTTACTCAGGTAATTTATTATGATTATTTATGTAATTTAGTGTTGTTGTTATTATCATTATATGTGTTTATAGAGGTTATATGTGTTTATGGCCAGGGAGGGGGTGGGGTGGTGGGGGGCACATATTTTACCCAGTGTTAACCAGTTTTCACTCAAAAAGGTTGGAAACCACTGCCAGTCCGACCCTCTGCTCAAAGCAGGACCAACCCCAACTAAACCATCCCAGCCAGGGCTTTGTCAGGCTGGGCCTTAAAAACCTCTAAGGATGGAGATTCCACCACCGCCCTAGGTAACCCATTCCAGTGCTTCACCAGCCTCAATTTGTAATCATTATAAATAGGCAAAGCCGACCCCTCAAGCGACCATTAATTGGCTGCTTTCTCAAGGAAGCCTAGGGGCAGTGGGTGCTGAGGAGAGATTGGGGGAGAGGGTTGTGACCATTCACATCGGTCCCTGGGGAAAGCGGTCTGTCCACACGGCACCGTAGAAGAACGCACAGGGGAGTTTGTATGAGAAGTTGCCGAACAGGCCCATGGAGAGCGTCCTCGTTGCTGGACAGTAGGTGGGACAAGGAGGGTGGGGCCAAAACATGCAGAGCTTTGAAGGGGAGGGGAGGGGACAAAAATCTTGCTCTGGATGTGGTGAAACCTTGTGACCTGGGCGGGGGTGGGGGGTTCGCCTTCCTCTGTAGCATGGGGTGCAGGCCGCTTGTTGGAATCATCTGGGTATATCTTAGGTAACCAATTCCCTGCCATTCTGGTGGCCTCAGGCCATGGGCGCCGGGTAGGCTAGGCCGGGGAAGGCTTAGCCTCCCCAAACAGCCAGGCGTGGCCTCGCCCCCCTCCTGCTATGTCGCCAGCGCTGCAGCAGCTTCCCGCCCTCAGACTCTCCCGAACGCAGTGGGGCTGGAGGGGGGCGAGCCAGCCATTGGTCTGGGCCACCCCCTTGGACCGCCCAGCTGGTGCTCCAGGGTAGCTGGGGCCGCCCGGTGGGGAATCAGGACAGCTGGAGTCGCCGGATGCTGGGGCCACCCGGCAAGGACTCTGCCCGGCAGTGCTCTGGGGAAGCTGGGGCTGCCGGCAGGCACGGCCGGGGCTGTCCGGATTGTGCTCCGGGGAAGCCGGGGCCACGTGCGGCTGGGGCTGCTGGCCAGGATTTGGGGCAGCTGGGGCCATCTGGCACTGGGACCGCCCTGTCGGGACTTGGGATAGCCCGGGCCCGGTTCTGGAGTGGGGCAGGGCTCCTCCAGCTGCAGCAAGGGGCTGCTCCGGGCAGCGGCGAGGGAGAGGGCAAGAGGGGCGTGGCCTCAGGTGGAAGAGGAGGAGCCATAGGCTAGTCTCCCCTAACGGGCAGGTCATCCGACGCCCATGCCTCAGGCACTGATGCACCTTGGTCCTGCCTATTCTCTGCCTGTGGCAGACAATAGCTGAGTCTGTAATTCTTTGGTCTCGTTTCAGTGACTGGGTTTAGTGTGCGGGTGTGTGTGTGGGGGGGGGGGGGGGGGATGTGTGGCCTGTGCTCTCCTTAGGCCAGATTAGATTATCTGATTATTCCTTCAGGCCTTAATGAGTCTGTGAAAGAAGGGCAGTCAGTGGGGGGGATTCAGATGAAGCATGGTGTGGTCAGAATGATGGGCCAGGCAGATGACCTTTGCAGCTGTATTGTGCATGAAGCTGAATGGGTGTGGGGCCAGAGAGGTGCAGTAATCAAAATGAGAGAGGAGAAGGTCCTGGGACTCCTGGACCAGTATTGTGGCCACCTGGACAGAAAGAAGAAGTTATCTTAGGAATTCAGTGAGAGTCCATATAGGGTGCGTGTTCTTCCTATTCAATGCCATCAGTGGGTGATGTGTAAAGACTGTCTACATTTGTACATCCTCACACTTACTTGCTGCCTTTGAACTGGTGACCCATTTCAAGTTAGCCATGCTGTTTTACTAAAGCCAGGAAACGTTGTAGTGGATTATTTCAAGGATGGCACTATATAGAAAACTACTGAAGCCAGTAAAGAGCTCTTTGTTCTGGGAGGAAAAAAAAGTCTTGAGATTGATAAAATCTTTGCAGGTTTAAGTTTATAATAATCTTAAAACAGAACCAGAAAGAGGTGGTGTGTGCCTGCAGCCGGAGGACTTATGATCACTGAGATGTAACAGAGCATTGGTTATAGAATTCAGCCTGACATTTTTCGATGTCGGTCTCTGTTGATAAACTCTGATGAAAGTTTTTCGATAGCATCCATTAACGTTGGCAGCAAGGCAAGTGGCTAGGATGGCTCGCTTGAGACTGAGAAGTTGTAGGGTCTTTTCCTGGCCCTATCATTTGCCTTTGGTAACTCTTCCTCCCTCTGTTTCCCCATCGGGCTAGTAATGCTAAAACTTGCCTTTTTAAAGTGCTGTGAGGTCTACGGAGCGAAAGATATAAGAACTATCTATGTAAGAACTAAGTAGTGTCTCTCTCTAAGTTGAATTGAAAAGATGCAATGAAAGGGTGCAACGACCTAGCCAGCAATAGAAGCGAATAGTTTGACATCGTATGTAAAATGGAATTACCTGAATGCATTGCTGGACAAAAGTGAAGTGCATCAGCTCCCAGTGGACCTCTTTCTGGTACTGTATTAATACACTCTTCTGTTATAACCAGGGCTGACTTTAAACGCTGTTATGCAATCGTAATAGGAGAGAAGAATCATCCCTGGCTATTTATATCCAGATCTAGGGAGCACAGGTATGGATCCAAGGTGGAATGTGTATTTAATTAAAAGAAATATATATATTTTATAACAAACAAATCAACAGAGGTTTGAATCTCCATGTGGTTTTTACATTAAACATTCATATCCTAGTGCTTCCAGGTGTGTGTGTGTTTGTTTTCTTCAACAGCTATAAAAGTTGCTATTTGATAGGAGAACAAAAGGCAAATAGAAATCATTGATGCAAAACCTACCCATCTCAACATGATCTTTCTGGAGAAGGAACTCTAAGCCCCTGATTTGTATGATACTGCAGTGCCCGTAGAATAATATCTGCTCCAGTTATTATTAGCTATATTACAATGATTTCCTCCCCCCCTCCCAAAAATGTACACGTGCCGACCAGTTTCTCTGTTAGGGGGAGGGGGGGAAAAAAGAATAAAAGTTTAATAAACGTGTGCTGGGTTGTGGATGACTTTGTGGCGACCTTTGTTGCAAATGGCCCATGCATGCGGAATAATGGTCTCCTTGCAGAGAGGGAAATGGCTTAGTGCTATCATCGTTGCCTCGGTAACCATCAGAGTCTCCATCTAGCAGAGAGAAATGAGTTATGAAAAGGCTTGAGTGAAGAAGGGATTAACACATGATCCCAGGGACAGCATGTCAATCAAAAGCAGTGGAGAAATTACACTGCTCTATTTGAGAATTTCTCCGGAAACACAACCTTAGTAGCTATATATATATACACACGCACAAATAGACCCATGTAATATACATAGATATGAACTGATACATGTAAATGCACATACACACCTGTATGTTCACACACACATATATCCATATAGAGAGATCTCTCTACGTAGATAGCTGTACACCCATATCAATGTATTCATTCACACACACCCGACACACCTACCTCACAACTTCACCCTATGCCCACACATCTCCTACACACAAACCTCACACCTTACTCTCACCCCATATATATAAATGCACACCCACATATGCACAGGTATATAAACACACAATACACATACTAGAGAGAGAAAGAGAAACGTTGTGATCATTGTTTATTGTTATTGTGCAAATGAAAAGAATCAGAAACGATTCAAAGCGTGTTTATTCCTTAAATCCCCTAACCAACGCATACTCCCACACACCCCTTTTCCTCTCTGTGCACTTTCTCACTTTCTGGTGCATCTAATGTGCAAACTTGCCTGATTGTGATTTAGTTGGGGAGTCACGTTCCCATTGCTGCACAAACATTAATTCCCTTTTGTAAGTAAAGTAGCATGTGTGACATGAAGTAATTTATGTGTAGCACCCATAGAAGGCCAATATAAGGAATTTATCCCCTATAGCAACTGGTACATGCAGAATCAGGGGCAATTTCAATGGCATGGCATCTCTTTGGTAAACTTGGTGACTTCTGAAAAATCTTGGCTCACTTTTCAAATCCTAACTCATGAAACACAAAAGTTTGGGGCATGGAGATTAAAATCCTTCTAACACCATTTGGATTTAGATATTGGAAAATTAACCAGAAATTACTTAAAAGCGTCCTTTCTTGTGTACCTACTGCACAGCTTTCTTGTGGTGATTCCTTTCCTAAGGTTTCCATTACCTGGGATCTGTGTCAGGATTTTTCTCCTAATGTTGGAAGAAGAAGGTGAGTGGTATAAAGTATTTCTTTGAAATGAGGGGTGAGGAATCTGAGCAGATAAGTGCTTTGAGTTTTCTTCGTTGACCAACTCAATAGTAGGAAACTTTCTCTTAAAGTAAATACATTTTAAAATCCAGTGATCCTTGTGATAAAAATAAAAAGCAGCCTGGCCTCTCCATATGGAGAGTGTGGTACAAGCCTGCTTCCAGTTTGGGGGATTAGATACTCGGCACGTGGGGGAACAGAAAGTTCATATCTCCAAAGTACCAATTCAAAACATAAACACAGAGAGCTCACAGCCTACACTCAACCCCTATACACACATTCCCACCACACAACTCACACTGTGTACATACATCTCCTATACACACACAGCTTCCAGGCGACAGGCATCCCTTCCACACACCATCTCGCTCCCCACAACCTACATGCACACCCATCTACCAGCACCCCAAGAGTTTCCATATGCTCACACCATCACTTGAGCCCCTCACACCCATCTCTGTACACATGCACACCTCTCTCTCACACATCCATGTAGGCAGCAGACACACCTCTCTGACACACCTAGCCCCTACATTTACCCATACACCTCTCGCTCACACACACATTCACAATATAGCCCTTGACAGCTCTTCCTATCCCTTTTACCCATGTGAAAGCCACACAACACACCCTCCCTACACATTCACACACTATAAAGCTGTATAAACCCCTCTGCCACATACACACAAACATCCTACTGCCACACATTACACCTATACAAACATAGCTCTCCCACAAACATGCTCCCGACAGACGCTCACACATCCTCAGTTGATACGTATACCTCTTTCACACACATTATCCATATTCCTTTATACCACACACCCTTATATAACACATACAAATACTCCTGTATAGCACACCCACCCACCTATATAATGCACAGTCTTTATAGCACACACACGACATATGCACACTTATATAACACACAGACACATGCACATTTATAACACACACCACATATACACACACCTAAATAACACATTTCACATACTACACACATATACACCCCTATATAACACATACAACCACACATATGCACGCCTATATAACACATAAACCACCTCATATCACACACCCCATGCATATGCACACCGATATAACACACATGAACCTTTATAACACATACATACACTACACACATACACAAAGCTATACAACACACCACACAAACCATTATGCACATCCCTATGTAACACACACAGACCACACATATGCACACGCTATATAACATACCATGCACGCACACCCTACATACCACATGCACAACTATATAACACATACACTACACACACCACCCCATATAACACACACTACACACATATGCACACCTCTATAATACACATGCCCCTTTATAACACACTATATAACACACACACCACACCTACACACACCTACATTAACTCACACACACAATCTACACCCATCCCTACACAAGACTCACACACACACCCTGCTACCTAACCCACTCACACCTTCTCCCTCTCCACACCCACCCGTCCCAGCCCTGGGGCAGCCCTGAGCTGGGTGCAGGGGCCCCAGAGCGGCCTCCCCGGCCCTTGCAACCACTGCAGAGGCGAAGTGGGACGGAGCCAGGCCCGGGTTCAGCTGCCCCCCTCTGGCCTTGTCTGTCCCTTTTTCTGGGTTGTCTCTTTCTTTCCCTTCCTACTTTTCTTTCTCCCCGGTTTAGTTCCCCTCCATTCAGCCCTTTGTCCGTCCCCCCTCCCCAGCCCCCGGCTCAGTCCCACCCAGGTTTAAAGCCACCCGCCCCGCGAACGGTTAACCAAATCGCATTGACCCCGCCGCAACCGGATCCGTGCCTCTTTGACACTCATTTAGGAGCGCGCAGCGGCAGAGCGGACCCTGGACAAGTCCAGCCTGAAACCGAAGCCCTCGGCGAGGGGGAGCGAGATCGGGAGAACCTGATAGCTGGAAACTTGGTCTCTGCAAAGGCTCCCCGGACATTTTAGCCCGGATCAGGCGTCCGTGGAGCGCCAGCTCGTCGCCAGGCGGGGTGTAAACGTTAAATGTTAGCTATTTGTTCCCGAGATTGGCATGAAAACCGAGTCTTCCCCCCCCCCCCCCCAGCCAGGCGGCCGGCCCCTTCCAGCGCCCCACAGTCGCTCATTCATGGGGCGGTTTAATAACCCGTCCAGCTAATCGCATCCCCGGCACCCCCTGGGCGGCGCCCCCCCCGGCCCAAGGCGTCTGCCCGGGGAGGGTAGCGCCAGGCTTCATGAGGGGGGGGTGGGGGGGGGACTCTCCGCTGAGCCTGGCCGGGAAGGCGAGGGGCGAAACATCAGCCCCCGGTTCTTCGGGCGATTCGGGGCACTGAGGCAGCTGGATCGGGGGGCGGGGGGGGGGGGGTTGCCCACCGGTAACCAGTCCCCTGACCCCAAACTTTCAGCCGCTGCTGGAGACACCGGCTCACCCCCTCTCAGCCAGATCGAGCTGGGGGGTCAGCACTCAGTAAAGGGCCAAATCGATTGGAGGAGTTTATTTTATGTTCCCTTTCCCCCAACTAACACCCCCTCCCCGCCCATCCTCTGATTGTAGGGGACGATTCGGCCAGCATCAGCCTCTCTCCAGCGCTGCGTGTCGCAGGGAAGTGAGGATCCAGAGGAGATTGTATCCCTCTCTGGCTGCCAGGATCCCACCCTTCTGCTGCAGAGAGGCAGATCTTTGTTTTCAGGCCCAATGTGAGAGGAAATGGGTCGGATTCAACGTGCATCTCCTTGGCTCCGTAGTTTATAGATTCCGAAGCAACCTTTTGAAACTGGGATTAGTTAAACTGCGTTCTTGTTTCGCCCCCTCTTATTCAGTCCCCCCTCCCGGTCCCCCCCCCCCCGTCTTTGTGAGACTTTCCTGCGCTGCAGCTAAGATATACAATGCTCCATCGGAATACGGTGATAGTCAAGATCAAAAGTGGCATCGATTGAAGACCAAATGCGCAGAAAACAAAGGGGGGGGGGAGGCTGGAAGATGTTCATCAGCTAATTACAGCTGCAAATATTATGCAAATTATTCTTGGCAGAGCGACGGGGAAAGCGAGTTTAAGTGCGGAGATAATGCTGGAAAATTGAATGTTCATCTGGCTATGGGACGCGGTCCAATAAACTCCAGTAGTCTGTTTCATCTAGGGCAGAACCGGTTTTCGTGTGCATGTGTGTATAGACAAAAAAAAAAAAAAAAAAAAACCCTATCAGATCATCTGCACTGCACATGGGGGGGCTGAGAAATGACTGATATAACTGAGACTTGAAACCCCTGCACAAATAGTGCCCGGGATACACTATATAGAAATCGGAGCATTTGGACGCAGCCAGAAAACCCCAGATATAAAAAGCTGATCAGATGTTCCGCCGCTGTGTAGAGAGAGATCCTGGTCCCTAGACCTCCACCAGAGCAATTCGACCATTTCCTTTAAGGGACAGGATCGGAAGGGGGGAGGGAGGTTCATTCAACCCCACGTTGGGACCCTTTCCCTGGATAAAGGACTTCTACCTGGTTAATGGTTAGACACCGCTCCCTGTGCCTGGAGACACATGAATGGGTCCGAGCAACTCCGGTGAACGTAAACCACGCAGCAAAACGCTGAGCGCCAGCATGTGTTTTCTAAATCCTCGATCTAATAGAGATGTAAACTACCCCGGGTATAAAAAAGAATACACAGAGAAACACACCCCTCGTAT
Organism: Emydura macquarii macquarii; assembly: GCF_026122565.2. Lineage (NCBI taxonomy): Eukaryota > Metazoa > Chordata > Testudines > Chelidae > Emydura > Emydura macquarii. The sequence goes on along the minus strand of NW_027133607.1, from coordinate 3,099,042 downwards.
GAAATTGACTATGGACGAGGGTAGATTTTTAGACCCCATTTTCTCTTATCCGATCCACCCAATTAAGAACAAATCATCCTCTGACATCCAGTCTAGTTTATCAACGTTATCCATTGAGAGAGGGCTGAACAAGTCCGAATGGTCCTTTAGTTAGAACAAAGCCAAATTAAATCGAGATTCACTTTTCTGATGCGTTCTTATTGCAACGTGATTCCCAGCCCCTACCACGAGAAGGTGAGTCGTGGCTGACGGCAGAAAATAATATTTGAAACCCAGCACGTCGATATGGAGGGGCAGATATTTGAACGGCCAGTTCTTTAAAGGAGTAAAACGAACGCATGAAACTGTAGCAAAATAGCATCAGATCCTACCCTCGCCTGAAACACACACACATCATTTCAGGTGAACACGCCCTTTAATTTCTGCAATGGGAAACAAACACAACTCAGGGTTCATTTGCATACAAAGCAACCAGAGCTGTGTCTCCACTTTGTGATAGAGGGGTTGGGTTGGTTTTTTTTTGCTTACAAGTCAGGCGATTGATAACAGAAATGTCTAATCGATTTTTTTTCTTATGTGTGTGTTTGTTTGGATACGGGGCGGAGAGAGAATTTAACGTTATTAGCGGCTCCCTCCTGAAAAAAAAAAAGAGATGCAAATGACTTTTTATCTTAACTCGGCTCCATGCTTTAGTCAATGTCTATGATTAATTATCTCCCTTTTTCATAAAAAATAAATCATGTAAAATTAGGATCTCGCTGCTTATGAGAAAATAAGCAAGCCCTAGTTTGAGGTCGATTTTGTTAATTTCAGCCTGAAATTGACACACTAATTAAAGCGCCGCATATACCCTTCTCCTTCTTCTTCTCCTCTATCAGATCTACCTTCTATTTTCCCAATTAAAAACTGTTAAAAAAAGGGCAGTTGCTCTGCCCCCAGGATAAAAAAAAGCGCCCCTTTTTCACAACATTGCCCATCGCTTCCTGCCATCAGATTCATTGTGATGTATTAGATGCAATAAATTATCCCATGTAACAAAACATTGGGAGCTGAAAGGCTGATAATCTGGAAAGCAGAGATAAGGATTCATTATTCCGAATCATTATGAATCCAACATTGCCTCTGACTTCTTTCTTAATCAGCTCCTCTGATCCTGGATATGTGAGCAGCACAGATAAGGAAAGAGTCATTTATAATTCTGCACCTCGTCTAATATTTTAAAATAAAGTCAGAGGCAAGAAAATGCTATAAAACACAAGCGCCGAATGAAAAATCACTTCTGTGTTGTTACAGCCGCAGTAAGATTTAATTAAAATTCTCCACTTCCACGTGCTTTATATATTTTATATCTTTTTTTTTTTTTTTTTTTGCATCACGTCTATAATTGATAGGAATTTGCAATCGGGGTTATTTGCTGGACTCCGGCTCTGACTTTATTTCCAAAGTCCTTGATTTGGGGGGAGGGGGGGCCAATAACTTGAATTTTCATTTCCAAGCTTTCCCCCACTGCCTGTCCCGCCCCACCTTTTTTACACCATGTCATTAGGCCGATCTCCTGAATGTCCAACGCTCCGTCTCCTGGAAATCGTTTTAAAGGGAATATAGTGTGCACACACAAAGCACAAAAATCAATGACGAAGCGGCTGGCTCGGAAATATCAGATGAAGCTGTTTAGCTTGGGACAGAGAGATTCTAGAGATGAATTTACACGATCAGCTGCGGATATTTCTTTCGGGGGGGGGGGGAGTTATTGATTTCTGGGCGGGAGGGAGGGCAGAGAAGATCAGTTTTTAAAAAAGAGAAGTGGTGGGTTGAATGATAGAGAATAAAACATTCCTGGGCTTTGCTGAGCACCCCTTCCTCGGAGCGCAGTGGCTATCAGTAACAATGACACCGCTTATATTTATGGAGGAGCCGACTGCAAATCTTTGGGTAGCTGGATCCTAAAGACATTTTGTTGATGTGGGTGCTTATTTCGATGTATACAAACAGAAAACGTCTGTGCGTGTGTGTGTGTGCACCTCTGTGTAATGTGTGGTGTTGTGTGATTTTCACACCCACTGCCACTTTAGAATCATTGACTTATTCTGAAAACGCGATGAATATTTTTTTTTTAAAAAAACCCCCACCCGGGTATCTAAATATTGCTCTGATGTATTTTCGGAGGTAAACTGCAGACAGCGAGGGCTGAGATATTTCTGATAAACCCTGCGTGCCATTTAAAACCTCATTAGCGCTGTTTAACCTCTGCATCGCCAGCCATCATATCTGGAAAGGAACTTAACGGTGTGGGTAACTGCGGAGACGCGCGTGTGTGTGTGTGTGGGGGGGGGGGGGAGATCTGCAGAAAAGCCTTAATACGGGCTGAATATTGAAACAAAAGAGACGGTGTCTGGATTGTTTTTCGCCATTTCGCAGGCTAGTGACTTGCTCAGGAGCCAGGTAAATCTAAGGAAGTTCAATATTTCCCTCCCTTCCCTCTCTGCGGTCCTGGGTAGACCCAGCACACTGCAGTGACATGTTTATTGTGACTACATATTTCCAGCCAGACAACTTCTTGGGGGGGGGTCGGGGGGGGATGAGCTTCTGCAGAAACCGGCTTTAATTGTTACAACCATTTAACCAGCAACACGATGACTTAAATCCACCGCAGCAAATAATTCTGTGGGTTAATGATGGGAGGAAACAATCCCGTCATTAATTCTTGCCATGTTTGTATTCCCAATTCTTTCTTTCTTTCTTCTTCTTCAAGAACTGAGCAGGGGATAGTCTTTTCGGCTTACTACTCCGTGGTTTTCACCCGATTTGGACTAACCAGCCCATATGTGTCTGTGTGAAATCTACCTGCTGGGTTCCAGCAGTGTGGTTTGTCTGTTTTTATTTGGATGTCATCGAGAAAAGGCTCGCCTCGGCCGCCCTAATTATCTTGAATTGATTGCCTTAATTGAATTTGCTTTCTAAAGATAGAATTGGGGAAGCGATCGCGTTACTCTTCACCTTACAAAGAGTCACTTTAGAAAGGCAGATAGCACATTCCCAGCGTCAGCAGAAAAAAGAATCCGCGCGGAGTGGATTTTTTTTTTTGTAATGATCGATTTACTCCCTGATTTATGGAGCACAGTTTCAACTGGAAAACAAACCACGACCAAAAAAAACCCTCCCACCCAAAACGAAAACCCACTCCGCGGTGTGTCGGTTCAGCTGACCCGACAGGAGAAGAGGAAAGGTGCATTTCCTGTCAGGCTTGTTCCGAAGCCCGTGGAAATGGATGGAAACCTGGTTTTCAACAGGGCCTTTCGCAAGGCGGGATCGCGGTGCCGTGTAAACGAGCCCACACCTCGCTTGGAAGTAGGCACCGGCTCATTTCCTGAAGCCTAGGAACAAACACGACATCTAAACCCAGGCGGAGGAGGAGGAGGAGGAGGGTCTCCCCCCCCCCCCCCCCAACCTGCTGGTAGTCTCTGATACTAAAGTGAAATATAAATCGTGGCAAAAAAAAATAATCTAGTAGATTTCAGGGGCTTCTTTTTAGTGGCCCGACTCTGGTCTATTTCCAAGAGGTTACTCGGTAAACAGGACTGTCCGGCATCTGTCTGTCTGCCAGTCCCGCATCTCCAGACACGAACAGAGATCCTTACACCCAGACAAGACAGTCACACCGCGGAGGTTTAACTCTCTTCTGCACAAAGAATTGGACGCGAGGGGAACGTTTTCTCCCCTCCTGGGCCGCCCTGCCAGGGGGAAAGGTTATAACGCTGCGAAGTTTTACAGCGAGCAGAAAAGGGCGGTTTGATTTTGTTTGATTTGTATTTCCCCCCCCCCTCACCCGGCCCCCCAAACGGGAGGTTGGGAAGGGAGCCGCACACAAGGCGCCCCCAGAAAACCGCAGGCGTGTCTGCAGGTCCCGTGTGGAGCCTGACTTCACTCCTGATTTCACTGCACCCCAGCTGGACGGCCGCACCTCCGGGCCAGTGATGGAAGGGGCGACATCTGGATCTCCCGGGCAGCCCCGCCTTTGGTCTTTCTAGCACCAACGCGACCCAGGTGTAAATGATACCTCCCCCCCCCCCAGGTTGGGCGAAATAGAAACGATTCTAGCAACGATCTCGGGGGGGGGGGGGGGAAGCGCAGGATTGCAACAGACACGTGCTTGTTTCCTGTCCTGTCCCGTAGGTAGCAGGACTAAAAGAAACAGGAGGCCATGGAAGTGCGCGGGTGTTACTGTCGCAGAGGGGTGCTGCTGCGTTTTCACGTGTCGAAGCACTGAATCAGGGCCCGAAGATCTCCGAGCCACGTTGCCTCCTGCATTAGCGGCGAAGAGCTCGCGGCTGCCGCTGAAAATGCAGAGCTCAGGAGTGGGATGTTCTCCTAGGAATGATTCATGCACAAGGGGCTTCCCCCTGGCAGAGCAGAATAAGATGAAGAGGCTTCCCCCCCCTTCCCCCCCCCCAGGTACAAACTAACTGGCACAGGACCAGAGATCTATGTAACCACACACACGCACGGGGTTTAAAAATAATCAGCGCCGGCGTTTTACTGTTCTGGGGAGGGAGAAACTTGGGGATTCTTGTCTATTTCAGTGCCTCCAAAATGTAACCTCCTCGGAGCAGAGACAGCTTCTCAAACTGGCGGCGCTTCTCTGCCGTGGGCGGGGGTTTTGAATCTTGCTCATTTCAGTCCCCGTTGCTTTTTAGGAAGTTCGCCAGCGGATTTTTGACAACGGCTGACGTGTGTCACCTCCCCGGAGGAAGAACTTCGGACAGGATTAGGTCGCCCTTGGAATGGCTTGAATGATAAGATGCCGATCTCCAGGTGTAATTCAAAATCCGCCATTACATTGGGAGTGTGTGTGTGTGTGTTTTCTCTGCAGAGCTGCGTGTTTGTGACTTTGTATCAATTTTCTCGTGTGTTTGGGTGGGAGTTGTGAGCTCTGAGTGTCTTGTCTGTGGATCTCCATGTACGAGTGTGTAAGACTATTTGTTTTCTCTCTGGTTCTGCGTGTGACAGAAGAATTTGCTCTCCAGATCTGTGTGTGTGTGTGTGTATTTTCTCTCCAGATCTGTGTGTGTGTGTGTGTGTGTGTGTGTGTGTGTGTGTATTTGTTCTCCAGATCTCTGTGTGTGTGTGTGTGTATTTGCTCTCCAGATCTCTGTGTGTGTGTGTGTGTATTTTCTCTCCAGATCTGTGTGTGTGTGTGTGTATTTTCTCTCCAGATGTTTGAGTCACGCTGTAAAGTGCCTTACAAAAACCAACCAAACCCCTGAACACAATACGAATCAAAGCCGTCAGTGGAGCCGCTTTTCCTCGAAAGCTTTTGACCTAAACTGAGCGAACTCCGGTGGTATTTGTACCCTTAAAACAAAACCCCTTTGCCGGCGTTACAGGCTTCTGACAGCGGCAGCTTCGCCTGGCCCATGTTACATCACGTTCTAATCGATTTCCAGCCCCAATACCTGCCTCTTTACCCCCCCCCCCCTCCTTCCCCCAGCCCATGTGATTCGCAGGATGGGTGTGTAATGGCATGCCCATCATATTTCTCTCACTCTTTCTCTGCCCTTTTCCAACCCGGAAGAGCTCTGCTCTTCTCTACAGCCAGGAGGAGGAGGAGGAGGTCAGAGATTCGGGTGGGTTTTCAGAGGATGCGGATCACCCCCTTTTACTTCGGATTGGAAGGGATGCCGGCAGCAGCAGCAGCAGAGGCGACAGGAGCAGCTCGATCTGCCTGGCATTTCGGCCTTTAGATCTTCTGCAGCTCAGGACAAAACAAGAAGCAGCTGCCCAGGTCAGTGCGCATTGAGATTCTCCCCCCTGCACCCCCCACTCTGGCTCGTTCCCGTCTGCACGTGGAGGGCATTAGGAGTGATCCCGGCTCACGCTGGCTGAAATGTAACCCGGCCCCACTCCTATTTGTCTCCAGTCACTCGGGCTCTGTGGATTTTTCCAGTGACCTTGTGGGGAGACACAACTTGCCCGAGAGCTTGTTACCTCCGCAGCTAGGGATGGGAACAAAGCCCTGGAAGAGGTCGGCAGCAAGGTGGCTTTGCCCGTCGGTGCCAGGGCCCCCAGCTGGACAGCCAGGGCCAGCGGCTGCTTTTGCATTTTGCACCGCGTTGGGCTGTGTAAATACTTGTGTCTGGAGGGAAATGCGAGGAGAAGTGTGTACGCGGGCGTGTGTACCTACTGTGGGGTGTTTGACAGATGTGCAAGTCATTCGAATCGGGAGCTACAAGCGAAGTGTGTGGAAGGCAGTGAATTCACCCGTGTGTACACACTCTCCCCAGACACACATTCTTCTGTTTAGATCGAATTTGTCGCGCTCTCACACACACATTTGCCATCACATCACACCTACATACGTGTGTACCAGGAACAGTGTACCCACTGATCTCCGTCACACACCTGCATGTGCCTGTACGTAAAACCCCACACTCCACATTCTACCAGAACACACACAATCACACACACAGAATCTCTCAGCAAACTCCCTGGCTGTATTGTGGACGCCAAGCGGAGTGTGGTACATGTCGGTCCTGCTGTCCGTGTGATCTGCTCTCTAAAGTAAGGTAGCTAGTCTGGCTGGAGGTGTCAAGGTGGTTTAGACAGGTGCCTTGAAGGGAATGGGACCTGTCTGATGGATAAAGATGATTTCCCTGCATCCCAAGGCGTTTCTGGTGCTTCCTCCTGCGGGGTATTCAAACCAGTAATTGGGTGCCGAGCAAATGTATCGGAGTGGTAAGAAATGAACATTAGCTGTAATTGGGCTCGTTCAAAAAATGTCAGCTCCTCTTAGCTTCATTTGTCCAGGGACAGACGCGGGAGCATTAGGGGATGGATTCGAATGTAACCGGCTAATTAATAACCATTGGATTGACTTGTGTTCTTCATTATTCATGGACCTCGCTTGTAAAGCTGGGTAGACCGGGTCTTGTGTGTAAGACTAGTGTCATTGTGTTGAGTATTTCCAGTTGTATACTTGTATCTATGTGTGTCTCTGTGAAGTTTGTGTGTTCCGCTGTTTATGTCGCTGTGTGTGTGGTTAATTAGGATTTGTGTTAATGTGTTTCCCCTCCTCACTTGATCTAGTAAGTTTGTTTCCATTCTTGTGTTGTTCGAGCCGGTATATTAGTAATGTACGTTTCCATTTCTCTGTTGTGTGCGTTTGTGGCTAGCGGCTGTTGTCGTCTCGGTCGTGTGTGAACTGGTGTGTCTTTCGGTTCCCATGGGGCTTTCGGTTCCCGGGCTGTTAGTGTGTAGTTCACTCGGTGTATTGTGTTAACGTGTGTTCAGCTTTGTGTTGTGTTCGCTCGTGCATTAGTGCGTGCTGCAGCGTGTGTGGGTCTGTTGTGGAGGTGTGTGTGCGGTATGTAGGGGACAGACTCGATCGAACTAAAACCAAATGATCCAAAGTTCCCTTGAAATGCCTTAAAAATTGCTTAGGAGAGTGAAAAATCGTCGCTGTTTAGACACGACCCAGCGATCACTTCTTAGCAATGACCCGGCTTGAAAACAAGGAAAACGCCCGGTTCTGTCTGGGAGATGTTAGGGGGGAAAAGCCCCCCCCGGGAGAGCATTTACTTGGGGCAGATAATGTGTCTTCAGGCTGAAAATCACTTTCAGATTCAGCTTCCCACCGAGCAGGGAAAGCGCTGGAATATGACGGGGTGAAACAGATGGGGGGGAAATGTCTCGTTTTTCTAAACTTCCTCTCCCTAGATCTACGGTTGTGATATCGGAGAAATTATCGTTACCCGACCCACACATCGTCAGCGAAGGCTACATTTGCCAAAGCACAAATTAAACCAGATCCAGCTTCTGTTTTCGTGGGGAAAAAAAAAGGAACATATTCGATGCGTGTGTACACATTTGAGTGCGTCTATATGTAGCTAGCTGGAGAAGTGTGTCATCTATATGTATCGTGCACAGCACGTGTGTACGTGTGTCCTGGGGTGGCTGCCGGTTTTTGTGTGTGTCACACCAAAACACACACACGTGAATACATGTGCAGAAAGGAGCACAGGGATTTATTTTAGGATACACAGAATTTAGTTTAGGAGATGGAGGCACTCTGGATTCCGGTGGAGAGAATTACCATCCCCGAGGAGAAGGTCGCTTCCATTTTTTTTTTGTATTTAAAACATTCTGCTAAGCAGAGAAAAAAGATCAGGTTTTTCCTCCAAAAAAGAACTAGTGTCTCCTTCAGTCCTGCTTTCCCACCTCTGTCTTTTTAATTGTCTTATGCGCCCCTGGCCAGATGCGAGGCTGATATGGCAGGAGGATTTCTTTTTTAAATGATTTGTAAAGCCGATTATAGTTTCATTTGTAGCCAGTTTGTGGGACTCCGAGGAAAGTGTCCTTCGGAACTAAAAAACCCGCCGCTGGACTAGCTGCCCTCCAGTTTCGTTTACATGATTTCAATTCACCTTCGAATGTACAGATCAAACTGGCCCTAAACGGCTAGTGATGGAAAGGCGATAAATCCAGGGTCACACGCTTACAATTCATTAGGGGCAGAGATTATTTGGCTGTCTTCAAAGAAGACGCTTCCTTCCAGGAGAACCCAGGCTGACAGCGGCTCCGGCACAGGGTGAAACCGGACTCGCTTTTTAATTCACTTCGTCAGCTCTCAGCGTTTAGATCGAGCGGATGAGTTGGGGGTTTTTTAGATGGATTTTTTTTATTAGGTCTGAGTGCTGATTCGAAGAGCTAAAATAGCTCGATTTGCTGTTAGACAGTCGCAAGCATTTCCCTCGGTGGCAGTGAATTATCTTGCTATATAGCCGGGTTTTTTTCTCTCCAGAAATCTTTCCAAAATACTGTTAAATCCCTAAGCCCCTGCGTCTGAAAGAAGGGTGGGGAGGGTTGTTATATAATAATTATTCTCATATTTTATATCCCCGGGTAGCTTTGCTTGCCTAATACGGTCCCGATGAGCGGCACCGTCTGTGTGTTAAAGATGTATTTCAGTCGGAGGGGGAGTGTGTGTGTGTGTGTGTGTGTGTCTGTGGGCCGTGTGTGTGTGTGTGTGTCTGTGGGCCGTGTGTGTGTGTGTGTGTGTGTGTGTGTGTGTCTGTGGGCCGAATGTGTGTGTGTGTGTGTGTGTGTTGACCCCAGTCCGGTTCTTTCAAGCCGGTGCAAACACCACAGCACTGGCCAGATCCCTCTGGCTGGGAGATGCTGAAGAAAAACCGAAGCGCAATTGACCAGGTCTGAGCTTGAAACTGACCCGCCTGGGCCCCAAACGCTGCTCTCGGGCGGGTGTCATCACCCGTCCTGGAGCAGAGCTGGGAGGGGAAGGTGGGCCAATGAAGCCGGCCGGCCGGGCACCCCGGCTTTCCCCCGGCTCCTCGCTCAGTCTCTGCCGTGCCGTTTGGGAATGTACAAGAGGGAGACAAGGCGCCTCTGGGACTCGCGGAGCCGGTTTTGATCCTTTCTCAGACTTCGTGTCCCGGGGCAGTAGCCCTTCTTCTCAGCTTCAAAGGGGGGAAGGGGGGGGGGTCCGCAGGAAAAGGACCAACCCCTCCCCCAATTTTCATTCTTGGAATTTGTTTTCTTAAGACAGACGAGGGGTTTCCCCCTCTCTCTACCCACCCACCCACCCACCCACAATTCATTGGGGGTTTTTTTGCGGGGAGGGGGGTGCAGAGAGGGGAAGGGGCAAGATAATGGGAAACGGTGTAATCGCTTGTTGATCTTTTCTCTCTTTCAGTCGGCACGGCTCGGTTGCCTCTGTTTCTTGTGCGTGTCTGCATGTTTTGTGCTTCCTCCTGGTTTGCAAAGGAGGGAGCGAGATGAATTATTAGAAAAACCCTGGGGCTGGTTTCGGAGCAGAGAGGAAAGCAGAAGCGCGGAGCTGGGGGTGGGGGGCGGCGAGGGGGGGGGGCAGCACCTCCTGGTCCATTCTGGGCAGGCTTTACTTTAAAAATCAAATGCAATGAAAGGAAAATCCTTAGATCTGGCAGCGCTTCCTGCTTGTGGTTCCTTTTCACAGAGAAGTGTGTGTGTGTGTGTGTGTGTGTGTGGGGGGGGGGGGGGCAGATAATTTCTGGCGGATTCATTCCGCCGGCGCGGGGGGGGGGGGGGGGGTGTTCCCCTCTTCAGTTCTTTGTTCAAACTGAGACCAGCTCAGCAGCACACAGCCCCATCCCAGCCGCTTCGTTCTCGCCCGCAGGAATTTAGGGGGTCGATTTCTCTGGGTTTAAGTGGTGGCATCTTCTGTTGTCTTCCTCCTAGGGGGTAACAACGCAGATCTTCGTAGGCTGCTTTATGACAAGGAGCTCCCCCCTCTTCCCCCCCCCCCCACCGTGGAGACTGTAGTATTGGGCCCCTCGCAGCCCCTTTCCTACCCCACTCCCCTCCCCGGCCGAGCACAAGTTGTTTTACACAGCAAAAAGTCTTCGGAGCTGTGCCCTGGGCCGTGTCCTTTGCATAACCCTCCGATCCGTAGCCCAGGGCTGTTTATACAGCTTTACCTGTGCTATTCTCGTACCCTGTAAAAATCCCAACCCAGCACACGTAATTTAATCCGCTTTCAGTCAATTGTAGTCTAAACGGCTGCGGGGAGGGGGGGGGGCTTTTTCTTCCTTTGCCCACCCCAAGGAGACACAGAAATTCGGACCAGGTGCTGGTAACAGGGATGGGCACAGAACCAGCCTAGGAAGCAGCTTCGAGGGGGAGAGAGACTTTTAGGGAAAGTGGTTTCCCAGCTGCTAACTACTGGTTCCTACTCTCCCCCCCCCCCCAGCTGTTCACACGGGCACAGCTATTGATACGTTCCTTGCTCAGCAAACTCAGGTCCTGTAGTTTTGGGGGTAAGGGGGGCGAGCATCCCGGGTTGGGTGGGAAGCGTCTGGGTGCTATAGAAATCTTCGCAGTGAAAGTGGAGGAGAGATCGCGCCTTTCTTGAACCCGTAAGAGGACAGGCTTGTCCGCCTGTTGTGTGTGTGTGTGTGTGTGTGACGGACCTTTGACAACCACAGCGCCCTGCTTCTCCCGAAAACTGCCCCCTGCCCCTCCGCTCCAGCGCCTGCCTGGAAAGATCTACAGTCCGCCGTGTTGCGTGATCTCAGTGCCACGTCCCTCACTTTCAAATCGAATTAAACGCCTCCCCTCCACCCCTATTGTTTTGTTGCTAATTGCTCCAACAACGGGCCCCTGTTAGAGCCGAGCTGTCAATTAAGGCCCCTGCTGGGGTGGGAGGAATGATCTCCACTGCTCCGCACTCAATTGGACAAAAGGAACAGGCCGGGCTCAACTGAGTCTGTCCCGTGTAAACCTGTAGCCACTGCGATCAGTACTGCGGGTGTGATCAAGGGTTGAATCCGAACTCTCTGAGCTCCCCATAAGAAGTGTGATATTCATATTCAGGGAACCACAGTCAGTGAATATATTGTCCTTCCATGATCATGGCTGTTCTTTTATTATTGATGCTGTTATTAAACTATATCCCCTGCCTAGGAAGTTCTGGAGTATTTGGGACTAATGAATACACACTTCCCTATCCTTTTCTACATCATAATTACTAATACGTGTTTTAAGTACAACGCTTTAATCAGAGGCGTTCGCTTTAAATCAGCCAATCCCAAATCCCCATCACATTTTGTTTTCACCCCCCCCCCCCTCTCTCTAGTCTCAAGAGAGGCGCAGATTATTTCAAATGAAAGCTGTGACTGATGTGTGACAGACAGGTTGGGCTGCAGGTGGAATCAATCCAGGGTCCTTTACAAAGCAGAACTCAGTCGTCTAGCTAGAGAAGTTAGATTTTAGGCCATTCTCGTCCATGCATTACGCCGTGTAAAACTGCTCCAGAAAGTGCATATTTCTAATCCTACCCCCTGGCCGTATATGATCAATGTTCGCTCTCATGCACATATGTATGTTGGTGCACTGCATTGAAACGTTCCTGCTCCACTTCTCCTCTCAGTCCCTTATGGAAACGCGTTTCCGAGGCTGCCAGAAACACAAGTTTGCTTTACTGGGATTAGCAACTTTACGCTCTCTACACGGATATTCCTTTTTTACTAGCTCGCTGTACGTCTGCAAGTGTATGTGTGCTTGGCTATACAACGCTTTCCAAACACGGTTTGATCTCACCTACCCTGGCGTTTGCGCTTTGAAGACACTGATTGTACTGCCATGCATAACCACAAAGAATTTTCATTCTCATCTTCATTCTTTTTTGGGGGGTGTGTGTGTGTGTGTTAATTTCCAACGCAAACGGCTCTAGACACTTCCTCTTCCCCTCAGGGGCTTCCCATCCGTACAAGGGGGTCCTCAGAAAATGCTCATTGTCTCATCACGAGACGCACTGCCATCTTGTACAGTCAGAGAGGGGAGAAGGGGCTGGCTTTTAAATGACCCTCCCCAGCCCGAAAGAGAATGAAATTGAGGGGGAACGGCAGGATCCCCCCCCCTCCTGGGATCCCTTTAAGCAATAAATAATGACATAAAATTAAAAACAAGGAAGATCCAAGTAGAACCCCTCTTACCTACAGGAGCCAGCCTGGGCCGTGGGAGAGAGCCCACGCTTTCTGCATCCACGCTCAGCTGGTGAAATTGACTCAGGAGCCGCCTGCAGAGAACAGGCTAAGGAAGTTCAGATACAGACAAGGAAGCCCGAGATGCCAGCAAATGTTACGGGGGGAAAAGAAGGGAGGGATCTTGCCCCTGTCTCCCCTCATCTCCAGTCCAGAACCTGGGGGGAGGGGGATAGAGAGAGGGCAGCAGCAGGGAAAGGGCATCGTCTGGACACATTGGCACCGTTACTTGGCATGCTGAAAAGGATTTACTAGAGTGGGGCCAAACCTCGTGCGCCTCAGATGAATGAATGCGCAGGTTCTCGTGTGTGTGTGTGTCTGAGCCCCCCTCCCGCCCCGAGAAGCGCCCCTCTCTCTAGCCCCTGGCCTGCCCGCCTCTTGCCCTGCTAATGGGCTCCCTGGCACGCCGAGTGGCTGGCTTCCCCTCGGCAGCAGGGCTCGGCCCCTGACGTCAGTGCCCGGTGGCGTCGGCCAGGCTGGCCAGCGAAGGGCGATGCAGAGAGCATCAAAAGAGCAGCCTCCCCTTTCCCAATTACACCCTGTCAATCTAGGAGTAGAAGGGAGGCGGGGGGAGAAGCCGGGGAGCAGACACTGAAGACCGCTCCTTGCAGCCCAGGCTCCGTTGACACAGAGCATCCATCGCCTTAGACTCGGCCCGTGCCTACCTGACTGCAGACAGGGAACGCGCCCTGCATGCAAGCAACAAACAACGCGCGAACCCCCCAGCACAGCCAGAAATCCAACTCTGCCACGGTGCTCGGCGACGTACGTGCGTTTAAACTAAGCCGATCCAAAGGAGAGCGCGTGAGACTAACTATTGGGTGATTCGATCATCTGGTTTTATGGTATTAGTTAAAAGCACTTGGACTTGTTTATATTCTTGGTCCTCTCTCTTTCTCTTTTTTTTTTTTGTAAACGTCTTGCGTCCACAGATTTCATGTTCTCACCGGCATGGATAAAGGGATAGCTAACCGCTTACTCTTGTGAGCACAACAGTTTGCCTCCTGTTTTGCCTCCCTGTAGCTAAACCTCAGAACTGCTCAACTCAGAAAAGTAAATGAATGTAGGTAGCAGTTTATCCGCTACGAAATAGATATACAAATTAGAAAATATAATCCTTGTAATAAAAACAAATACACAATAATTGATTTTAATTATTATTATTTTATAAAAATTCTCTCTCTGTCGTTTGTGCACGGAGCAATTTCCAGTTTGTACATTAAACATGGACTGAATAATTTAAGGTGTGGAGGACTGACATATGCGGAATGGTTTTATACCTCTTTTGGTGCTGTGGACCAAATCGATAAGGGGTTGGCCCGAGAAAATTAAACAGAGGCAATGAACGGAGCTGTGTGGAAAAAAATCTATCTATCGTTGCCTACTACAATATATATTATATATAATATATAAAATATACTATAATTATATGGTATACTCTATAGTGTATATAATATTATATATATTATATACCATGTTATTATAGCATATATTATATATAGTTGCCTACTAGTTTCTTTTGCTTTCGTCTTTGAATTTCGCCCCCTCTCCCCGCTCCGTGCACAGTTCTATTTAGTTCATTTATTTAATGGACACTCCGCTATTTTGCAGTCTCCCAAGGGGGAGCCATGTAACTTGTTGCCCGTTTACACGGCCGGAGCCCGCTCCTGCCTCTGAGCCACTAGGGGATGCAATGGCTCAATAGACAGAATTGCCAGAGTCGGTTCGAAAGCGCCCAGCCAATCAGGAAGGACTTTCGCAAGCGGCCACTTCCTGCTCCTTCCTGATTGGTGCACCCCTCTTGGCAGGAGCCAGTCCCGGCCCGGCTGGTCCAGAGAGCTCGCTCTCACCCACGGCGCTGGGTCTGGGCGCTTCAGTGGCGCACTCAGAGCAGGCATGGGTTCTCATGGGCCATTCATGTTTTAATGATGCTTTTTGCCCGCTTGTGGCGATGAAAGGGGAGGAAGGGGAGCGAGGACTTTCTCTCCCTCGCCCGTGGAGTTGGAGACCCGGGTCGGAGGCTTGCTCTCAGCTGTGCAGCGTTGCCACTGGCTTCCACCAGCAGCAAAGCAAACCCACAGCACAAGGCAACAACCCCCGAAACAAACTCGTCCCTGTCCCCTCCCCCCCCCCGGTCACTCTTGATTTGGTGCTGAACTCCGCTTTGTTTCCTGGAGCTCTTTGGATTTGGGAATCTGATGTAATAAAGGAACAACGCGGAAAGAAATGTCTCTTCACGTTGTTCCAGCATGTTGATATAGTTAAGGAGTTCCCTCTCTCTCTCTCACAGACACACGCTCAAATATTTATATTTTGGAGAGGGGGAGGGGAAGAACAACTAACTCCTGGTTAGTTCCACTTGCAATGAACTATTTGACCCGAAAGGGGTTATTTAACCAATTATATCGATATTTCGAGTTGCACAAATATCCTTCACCTGCCCTCCAAAACTCTTCCGAGAGCGACTCCAGTCCCCACAGGATAACTTCCTCGTGTCAGGGTCGTGTCTTCAGACCTCAGGTTCTGTGCAGCGTGTGGACGAAAGAAGTGCATACGCGTGTGCCCGGGAAGGTGCACAGACCCTCGGCTGCACAGAAACTAAAGATCAGAATAGTAACAAGACGCCTGGGGGATGCCCTGCTTAGCACGTCTATTTCAAGTGCACTATTCTCCCCCTGAAAAAGGCTCGTTAACTCTTGCTCAGTGTTTCCAGCCCTGACGAGGGTTTTCTTTCAAATACTTTCCGGTCACGGAGGTGAGGGAATTTTTTTTTTTGGGGGGGGGGGGTGGGGGGGGGAAGGGAAGTAAAGTAGAAAGGAGTCAATCTAGGTTGCAGTTTCCTTGTGTTTAGGACCTTGTCCCCTCCTCAGCCAATGACAGGCTCCTCCCACTCCGTGCTGATGACAGTGGAACCTCCTTAAGTTGCGTCTCGCCACAGCTGTCTGTGAGCATTGAGCCGGCTGGCGCCATCGTGCTCCTTTCAGAAAGAATGCCTTCCCTGTAAAAAAAAAAAAAAAAAAAAAAAAGAAGGAGGAGGAGGAGGGGGGAGAGCGAGCGAGCACAATCTGATCTGATCAAGCAGTTTCAACTTCATCTCTCCTGGGTCACTTACTACTTCTCCACCAAGGTTTGTGCTGAATTTCTTTAACAACTTTTTTGTTTGTTTTTTGCACAGGACTTTCCCCCCCCCCCCCCTCTTGCTTTCTTCCTCCCTTCGATTGCACAACAGGGAACAAGCCCTGGAAATGCTCTGGGCCCCACGGCAGCGAACTGGCCCCACTTCTAGGCAGACGCATCTCTGGTGAAACTGACCAACCAGCTTAAAAAAAAAAAAAAAACCCAGTAAAAGGGCAGCAACCGCCCGCAGCGACGCCTGCGTCTGTAACTCTGATCTGTTTCATTCCCCGGCTGCACAGAGAGAGATCGAAAGAGAAAGAGAGCGTGTGTCTCGGAGTAGAATAGGTGGGTCCGATGCTTAGGACGGGAGGTGGACTTCCACAGATCGCTGTTTATGGAGGGGCTTGTTTTCGCTTGCCTAAAAGTCAGGTGATAACGTACCTAAGTATTCAACCACGTTTCTCTCTCTCTTTCTCTCTCTCTGGCTCTTTCCCTTTCCTCTCTCTCACTACAGGTGATCAAAGAAGAGAAACATCTGCAAAGAGCGGACGATATTGCTGGGATCTCGCTTCTTATATATATATATATATTTGTTTGTTTTCTATTTTTTTCATCTGTTTGGAATCGATTATTTTTTATCATTTTAATTAAAAAAAAAAGAGAGAGAGAAACTCTTATCTCCGTCCGTAAACTCACCGCCGCCACCACCTGCCCGCTGAAAGCCTCCCGAGCTTCGCCCGAGGAGGAAGAGAGACAGCGCCGAGCAGCGAGAGAGAACGATGGAGGTGACAGCCGATCAGCCCCGGTGGGTGAGCCACCATCACCCAGCGGTGCTGAACGGGCAGCATCCAGACTCCCACCACCCCGGGCTCGGCCATTCCTACATGGACCCGACTCAGTACCCTCTGACGGAGGAGGTGGATGTACTTTTTAACATCGACGGACAAGGGAACCACGTCCCTTCCTACTACGGCAACTCGGTCCGAGCCACGGTGCAGAGGTACCCGCCGGCCCACCACGGTGAGTACCTTTGCCCCCGGTGGGGGGTGGCCAGCGGGCAGGGCAGGCCGGCTTTTGAGAGCCGTTTGCAGGCGTTTGCTCCGGCCCCAGGACTGCGTTTTGTGTGTGTGATCTCACAAACTGCCCGTGGAAAGCGGGAAGGCAATATGGGGCGGGCAGCGATCAAGGGCGCCTTTAACTTATCCCAGGAAGACCGTGCTCTGCAAAACTCCCTCTTCGTGCCTAAAATGCCAGTTTGGCCTTTCCGCGGGGGCCTGTGACTAGATCTATATTATATATAAATCCTGCCAGGAGCAGCGAGATCCGAGTTTTTCTCCTCCAGTCCATCCGCACCATAAAAACAGCAACCGCGTTCTTATCAGTGCCAAAACCGTCTCACTCCGGAATTCGTTGGGTTGGGTTGTCCCAGATCAGGAACGAAAAAGTAGCCGGTGCCAGTCTCCCTCTCCCAGCAGTTCAACGCCATTTGGATTGGTTTCGGATTGTGTTTTGTACTGACATGTAGATGTCTTTGTATTGTTTTGCCGCTTTGTCAGTTAATATTGGGGGCAAGGGGGGGTAGATATGAAATAGTAATTGTGCGTTGCGGGCTGGGATGTTAAATCCGCACTTCCTGGGAAGATGCGAGCCTTTATATTAAATCTTCTGTCACGTTATGGTGTGCATTGTAGCTGGATTTACACCTCCGGTGTTGCATTCGGATGCAGCACGTCCATGTCATTGTGTAGGTAGCTCCGCGTAATGTGGATTGAATGCGAATTTACTGGCGCTAGCATAATTCACACGCCCAGCCTCGCGCACGAATGCACCGGGGGAGAGGCGTCTGCTGGTTTTACAGGGCCTAAATAGATTTCAAGATGAATCTTCTGCCTCCTGTTTCAAAAGAATAACTGACACGGTTCATCTCGAAGCACCGGAGGTCTGTCAGTGATTTGAAAAGCAGGGCATAACCTCCCGAGCGTGTAGCGAACTCTGGGGGAGCCCTAGATTAGAAATAAATTAGGGGGGCGAAAAACCCGCCCTAAAATCAAACACAATTGCAGAGAGAGAACATAGCAGCTAGTCCGGATTCACTGAACGGCGTGCAGGACTTCACCCACTTGTTGAGTATTAGTCTCCGTTCAGTAAATGCATTGTTCTGCTGCTCGAGTCTTGCAAATAATTATTGCCAAGGATCAGCAGCTTTTATCCTCCCCTCCCAATTTATCAGCAGAAAGTGGAAATGCGGTCGCTCTGATGTAGCCTGTGTATTATTTACTATGCTACTTCCTGCGTACGATAATGAATTTTGACCCTTCATGTTCAAATAACCCACCTCCCCTTCCTCTAGAAAATTGACTTTCAGTATTGTTCACAAATGGCTAAAATGATAAGAACCTGGGGCACAATGTAAGGTCATATATCTCTATGTCTATCTATCCCTATATCTCTATATCTGTATCTACATATCTATCTCTGTCTCTGTATCTATATATCTATCCCTATACATATCTCTATCTCTGTATATATCTATCTATCTCTGTATCTCTATCATCTATATCTATATATCTATCCCTATATCTCTATATCTATCTCTGTCTCTGTATCTATATATCTATCCCTATATATCTATCTCTAGCTCTAGCTCTATCTATATATATCTGTCTCTATATCTCTATATGTATTACTCTGTCTGGCTATCCCTGTCTCTAAATATCTGTATCTATTTCGATATCTATAGCTTTCCAACGTATGTAGACATAACACAATAGCTATAGATTTGAATGCCTCTGTGTAGATCAATGTATCTTTAGAAAGATCACAAGAAGCACAGGATGGGTGCTCTCCTCGGGAAAAAAATATGGTTTATTTACATATTTAAAAGACGAAAAAATAAATCATGTAAAATTCATTAATTTTTTTTTTACAATCACGTACAAGAATAAAATGGGCGAAGTGGACTGCAGAAACCCAGTGCAGTATTAGGGAGCAGAGGTGTCTATTTTAGGATACAGTCGGAACATTTCTAATGTAAAGATCTTTTGAGGCCGTTGACACGCTGTGCGTGTGTGACATTGTCCTTTTTCTGGCTCTCTTCTTGTGGCTAAAATATCTCCCTGGCTCGTAGTTCAGAGTTACTTCAGTGCAGGGAATGAAGAACTGAATAACAGCTAAAAAGTAGCCGGAGTGGATTCTCCTCCGCGGGTTTGTAGGTTTATGTGGGATCTTCACTGAAGAGGCCCTGGCACGATTGATTGGAGAGGAAAACGGAATAAGGGCTTGACAAATTCATAAGCAAATAGCCCAAGACTTGACTCCCTTTTGCCCTCCAGCCAACCACACGCGGGCATCGCTCTGGGCCTCGGTCCGGCCACAGATTCACACACCCGCTTGCTTTTACGCGTAAGGGTGATGCCCGGGGTGTGTGTGTGTGGGGGGGGAGGGCTACTCCTGCTCGTACAGTTAAGCACGTGGGTAAGTCTTTGCAGGATCGGGGCCTTTAAGCCAGCCCATCGAGTTCATAGATCTTGGTTCCCTCCCTGCCGCCGTCTTCTCTCCCGGTCTGAGCCCCGGGAGCCAGGGAGCTGTGTGTGGACTAAGTTTTCAGTTTGCCCAGGTCACTAAAAGGGCTGAGGTTGGTTGCAAGGAGACCGGGGGGGGGGGGGGTCCTGCGTGTGCTGGCTCGTCCCTGCGGGAGTGTAACCTTGCCTGCTTCTCTTCTTGCCTACCAGGGAGTCAGGTGTGTCGCCCACCGCTTCTGCACGGGTCTCTCCCTTGGCTGGACGGGAGCAAAGCCCTGGGGAGCCACCCCAGCGCATCACCTTGGAACCTGAGCCCCTTCTCCAAGACCTCGATCCATCACGGCTCCCCGGGACCCCTCTCCGTCTACCCGCCCGCTTCCTCCTCCGCTTTATCCACCGGCCACTCGAGTCCGCACCTGTTCACCTTCCCTCCGACCCCTCCCAAAGATGTCTCCCCGGATCCCTCCATCTCCACCCCGGGATCCACCGGCTCCAACCGGCAGGACGAGAAGGAATGCATCAAGTACCAGGTGTCCCTGGCTGACACCATGAAGCTGGAGTCCTCTCACTCCCGCAGCAGCATGGCATCTCTAGGCGGGGCCTCCTCTTCTGCTCACCACCCCATCACCAGCTACCCGGCCTATGTCCCAGAATATGGCTCCGGACTCTTCCCCCCGAGCAGCCTTCTAGGGGGCTCGCCCACTGGGTTTGGTTGCAAATCAAGGCCGAAAGCACGTTCAAGCACAGGTAAGGTTCTTGGATTATTCACCCCGGGACAGGGAGGGGGAAAACTAGGGGCAGGCCCTGACCCCACACGAGCAAGGCTCAGCCGGGGGAAGGTGGTACCCGAAGGATGGTTTCTATCTCCTCCAGAACATACTAGGTTAGCCTCCCGATGGGCCAGATCAGGACCCCCCTCCCCAACCAGCCCAGAGCCAGGAGAGGGGGTGGGAAGCCATGTGCAACGGGACCTAGTCAGAAAACAAAGGTGTGTGTGACGAGGGGAGGGGAGAGGACATCAGTACAGCTGCCCGCACACTCAGGGGGGGGAAAGGCTGGAAAAGTCCCAGCCGGAGTTTACACCCCGAGCTGAATTCGATGGACGCTAATCCGCCCACCGAGAAATACATCGACGTCAATCTGGTTCAGGCCGTAGGCCTGCCTGCTTCCAGGAACAGGATGAATGGTGACAGCTCGGTTTGTAGCCCCGGCCGTCCCCCTCCAATCCACCCCGAAGCTGCCGTGGCCATGGCCTCTGCCACTCTCGTGTTTGAAGTGACTTGGCGGAGCAGGACAGGGTTAGGGTCCCCCCCCCCCCAGGGGAGTTGTCACAGAACCCAGGACTCCTCGAAAATCGCCCTGCATTTACTGGCGCAGTGGCTTCGCTGGGCAAAGAGGAGAACAGACCAGCTGGGAAATATTCATCCTGCCTCCTCACCCCTCAATCCAGTTTGTGGTAGCGCTGGGAAGCATTTTGCAAAGGGGCGTTTCTTCAGGCTGCGCCGCTGGGGTCTCGCTCCCAAATATCTCCTGATCTGGATTGAAACCAAATACAGACATTCCCTGATCTCTCTGTGTGGAGGAAGGCACCATTAGTCAAAACTCTTTTTCTCCCCCCTTCTTCCGTGGAGGCTGCTCGCCGGGTTGCCTGGCATGAATGCGATCAGTTTTCAGGGTTTTTCCAGGGTGACATTTACTCTGACTGTCTGGGCAGGGACTGGCTCTATTTAGCTGAGATGTTTTAGCTAATCCAATTATTTTCAGACTGCTGCACGCGACAGTTGCATTGTTTATCCAGCGCCAGGAACTTTAATAGAGTCCGGATGCGGTTAGAGTGACAAAAAAACCCCAGACCTGCATGTTCTGTACATGAAAGCAGACGGGTGTGTGTGTGTGTGTGTGTGTGTGTGTGAGAGAGAGAGAGAGAGATGGAGTGAAACAAAAGAGAGGGAAAAAGAGTAGAACAGTGAGAGGGGCTGGTGCTGGCCGATTCAGTGAAGAGAACAAACCGATCAGGGTATCAAGGGGGGAGGAAAAAAAATCGGCTGTTGGGGGAAGCAAGCCCCGGTTTTCTTGTCTGGGTGGTAGACAGGCGGCAGATCAGATCCCTCCTACCTTGTCTGGGAGACGAGCCCCCCAGCCCGAAGAGCCGGGCGGGCGGCTCAGCGAAGAGATGCCCGAAGCAGGGCGGCCAGGTGGCGTTCGCAGCCGCCGCCGTGTCACAAAGGCCCGAGCAGCGTTTCCAAAAAGCTCCGGGCGTGCGTCGTGGGTTGGCGTTCGCCCCTGGCTGCGACGGCTCCTTCGAGCAAGGTGCCTGCGGTTTGCATCACCCAAAGCCAGGAGCAGCGCCTGGTTTGTGCCGGGGTGGGGGGGTGCCGCTGTGCATCCCCCCCCCCGACCCCCGGCTCGGGGCTTTAGCTGGATGGGAGCGGTGGGTGGGCGAAGGGGAGCGGAGGTGTCGCAGGTGAAGCAGGAGGGAGGAACGGCTGCTCCCTTGGCGAGGCTGGGCTGTTTGCAAAGTCTCGGGCTGCAGCGTTTTGGAAAAACGGTTGCAGTTTGTGGTTAGGGCGCGGATGCTTTTTTCCCCTCCTCTCTCTCTCTCTCTCTCTCTCTCTGTCTCTCTCTTGAATGCAAGGATTGCAATGGGCCCAGAGTGTGAACCCAACACGCCGCTGCCCCCAGCCCTGCCCGGGGCCTCAGATGGGCCGGGAGTGAGTGTCCTGAGAGCAGCGTGTTAGAGACCATGGGGGGGGGGGGGAGCCCTTTGCGAGGGGTTGTCTGTGGACACGTCTGTCTGTCCCACTGGGGTTCGTGCACCCACGGGCCGGAGCCCGGCTCAGGAAGAGCCAGCGCCTTGCACACAGCGACGCTCTCCGGCTGGGGCTGGATCCCCCCGGCTCTCTGCCCCGCAGCGAAGGGCCACGCTCCGCCGGGGCTAGGCGAGGGCACGGGCCAGGGCTTAGCACGAGAGAAGCGGGGGAAGAGCCCGGCCGCGGATGAGACGCTTGGGGCGCGATAGGTCCCAAGAGGGGCGCCCCGCGATGGGATTGCCCGCGCTGGACTCTCTGCGAGCCCCCCCGGGTTCCCCGTCCCGGGCACATGCCTCGGGAAAAGCCCTGGATGTGTCAGCTCAGCGCTTTCCCAGGAGCCGAGCCCCCTTCACACACACACACATGGGGGGAAAGGAGGAGCGAGCTCCTGCCCCTCTCTGGTTTCGGTGTCGGGACGGCAGGATCGGGCCCCTCGTTTATGATTAGCACCATGAGTTGGGGTTTTTTTTTTTGGTGTGGTGGTTGTTTAAACCGGGCCCAGTGGAAGGATTTTTAAAGCGGTTTTTGATCTCAGCTTGCAAGAAAATCTGAGGTTGACAAACGACCTCTTCTTTTCTTTCAAAGAAGGAATCGAAATAAATTGTTTGCGGGCAGGAGGATGGGTCCCTTCCAGCCCCTTGCTGAACCTATCTGTGCTGGTTCAGCAAAGCCCTTGGCACCCGGCTCTCTTAAACACTCCAGTGACCGGAGCGAGAAGGCATAGCTTTCCTGTTCCCAAAAGCCTAACAGAAAGATTTGAGCCTCAACAGTTACATCTGCCCCCTCACCTTTGATCATCCTCGTTTTTGCTCTCTGAGCACATTTGTTCGTTTGCAGAGGATCATCTTTAACGGAACCAATAAGCACAGTCATCAGTACATTTCAGTATTGAAATCAGAGCTCTGGGGGTGTGTGGTTAGAGTTTAAAAAAAAAAATGGTTTGCCTGAACCAAAGCCAGGATTTTTGGTTGTTGTTGCAATTTCAACCTGACTTTAGCTAGGCAGAGGAAAAAGGAGGCAATGGAGACTTTACTTAGGTTAAACAAGTGGCAGTAGTAGAGGATCTAACTTAAAACGGTAGACAGCTTACAACGTCTTTCCCTAGGCACTTGAGAAAGAAAGGAATGGGGAAGCAGACTGATAAGAAGGAGAGAAAACAAACTATTTTATATGGACAGCATGGCCCGATCTACCCACGGCAGGCTCCCTAAGTATCTCTGGTGGAAGGCTTAATTAAAAGCCTCATCAGTGGCAGAGACTGTCAGAGCACCTGCAGGGGTGATGCTCAGAACCTGAGTTTGTGGTTGTTTGCTTCTACGCCTGGCAAGGGAAACACTGTCCTTGTTAATTGGATGCTCCAGGAATCTACCAAATCCACTGAACCGGTTGCTAATGCTTTGCTTTGCTAGCTGACTTAAAAGAAAACACAGCCCTCTAGGAACGCGTCATAGGCCACGTCAGGGCTGGGGAAAGAGCTTTCATTCAGGTTTTGAAGATCAGTTGGTGTTGCCAAGCCAAATGCAGGCGAATTGGCTGGTGCCCGAAGTCACTGGACTGTGCCAATAACTTCCGATGGGCCCATCTGGGCAAGGAAGAGAGGGACTCACGCATTCGGTGGTGCCTTTATTCAAGGGAGTCAGTAGCGCTTTACTTGCAGGAGTAGCTCCATTGGCTTCAATGGAACCACTCCCTAAGTAAGGGGCTACTGACGTGAGTAAGGGTGACAGGCTGGGCCCTCCATGGGTCGACGGCTTGTGGACAGGACAGTGTGTGTCCTACTCATACCAAGATCCCTGGCCTGCTGGCTAATAGTCCTTCCTGGTAGGAGAAGCGGGCCCAGGTAACTCACTGGGACTGCCGCTAGCCAGCTCTGCGGGCTCAGAGCCCTCTGTGTTTTGCTAGCTGTCATGATCTCTGCGCAGGCTAGGGTGCAATTTTCAGCAGCACAAGCGAAGTGAGCAAGCCTCTGATCCTGCCTCCACTGGTGGGGGAAGGGGCGGGGAGGGGGGGGGGGGAAGGATCGGGCCCCTAAAGCCCCCAGGCTGCAGCCCAGATGGTTTGTTGGGCTACCAGAACAAGGAAGAGGGGATGGGAGGGGGGGGGGCAGGGCCACTGGTGAGCTAGATCAGAGGCCTTCCAGATTTGTCCACCTCCCCCCGCCCCCGCTGCCCGCCCCCCCTGTGCTTTCCATAAGTGAACTATGTGCCCTCTTGTTTCCAGAAGGCAGGGAGTGTGTAAACTGTGGCGCTACCTCAACCCCCCTGTGGAGGAGAGATGGCACCGGGCATTATCTGTGTAACGCCTGTGGACTCTATCACAAAATGAACGGGCAGAACCGGCCCCTGATTAAGCCCAAGAGAAGGCTGGTAAGTCCCTTTCTGGCGCTCCGAGTCAGACGGCACTAACTCTCTGTCGTTGTTGTGTTTAATTTCTTCAGCCCAGGATGGCGAGCTTTCTGCAGGGCAAGGGCAGGACAGCCGGCAGACATGTCAGTCTGTACTGAAGAGGGGTTTTAAAGTACGAGCTATAGAGAGACTCTCAGCCCATCCCCTACATTACACTGTGCCTGCCAAGTTACGTACCATTTTTTTTTTTATATTTGTGCCTTTAAAAATATCTATCTATCTCTAGGAGTTACTTTAAGGGACGCTGATTTTCTCACCAGGATCTTGGGCGGGGAATTGGGGCTGGAGGAGAAGCGTGGCAGAGCACAAGGTCTGAGAGGCCTCACCTTGAAAGAGTGAGATTTTGAAACCTATTTTTAAAAAAAGAAAAAAAAAAAAAAAGGAAACCTTCATGGGAAAAAATGAGCGTTTCTTTCTCCTCCACCCAAGAGGGATTACAGGGACAGCTGGATTTTAAAGGAACACAGAGACATATCTTTCCTTTCTCTCGCTTTGTGAACTCAGAAGAGTTTCCCAGTTTATTTATTGCAGTATTTACGCTGGCGCCTGTCACCCGCCATGGTCATCTTCTGCTGATTGGATGACTGATCACCTTGGTAATTAGCACGGATAGATCATAGGTTAATAGAATCCAAGGCCAGAAGGGACCATTGTGATCATCTTGTCTGACCTCTTGGATAAGACAGGCCAGTGAAATTCCCCCAAAAGAATTCCTAGAGCAGATCTTTTAGAAAAACATCCACTCTTGATTTAAAAATTGTCAGTGATGGGGAGTCCACCGGGTAAATGAATGCTGGGTAAATGAGGCCCCAATCCTCAAAGAATTACACCCAGACTTAAATTTGGGCCCCATTCTCCATTGTCCTTGTATAGTCATTTGCATCAGTGAAATGTGGGTGTAAAATGCTACCGTTCCGGTCTGGTAGGAGTTTTACACCCACTGGTGTAAACGAGGATGCTGGGTACAGGGCAGTAGCATAGCAGAACCGGTGAGTAATCCCACTGAAGTGAATGGTGTATGTAAAGTTAAGCATGTTCATCAGATCCCTGACGGAGGGGCACCTAAATAAATGCCTCATTACACTAAATAATGGTTGCAGGTCTTGTAACTGTAACACACATCATATGCCTAGCATCCCCAGTGATCTATTTGTGGATTGCCCTGGAAGCCACAAAAAGGTCTGGAAGGCACGGCTAGTGTACTTAGCAAATAATCATGCCAGCAACAAGGGGGTGGGGGCGAAAGTATATCAAGTGGGACAAAAATATGTTCCCTGCCTGGGAAGTTATTGCGCGTTTAGAATCGAGGCACATTTAGTCTCATTATTATTATTAAAAAGGCTGACGATATGCTGACTGCTGTTCAAAACACAGAGGAAAGTGGGATTCCTTCCCCATGGTGCTTAATAGCAGAATGAACAGGCAGAAAAAAACAACTCCTCTTAAAGCCCAGATCCGGCAAACACTGGAGGCCTCAGTCCTGCAAATCATGCTTAACTTTATGCACAGCAAGTAATCCAGTGGGTTTTTGCAGGGCACGCGGGTAATTTTGCTCAAGTGAATAGTGCGTGGGATTGACGTCAATGGGATTGCTCACATGAGTAGAGGTATGCATGCACCTTGGGCCCCAGTCTTGCAAACAAGGAGGCACTTGCTTAACTTCATGCCTCTGACTCGTCGCATTGCAGTGAACAGAGCTATTCACGTATGCACATGCTATGTGTTTGTGGGATTAAGTTCTAGATGACCAGAGGAAAGCTAACACTGCAAGGGAGCAATGCTGTTGTCTTCGACTGGGCATGTGGGTTTGGAGACGGAGGTATGAGTTCCCCGGTACATCCTCCTCTCCTTTTCAAACACTACACAATACAGGCAATACTGCTCCACTGCTTACAATGAACTTTTCCCTTTAAAGAAGATGTTGGTCCTACTTAACGGTGTCTCATCTTTCCTACCCTTATTGGAAAAAGGAAAAACTTTCTAGGGAGGGAAGTGCTTGTAGGATTTTAATTTTGGGAAGCTCTGTCCCTCCCTCCCCCCTTCCATTCCCTTGCTTAAACACACACACATTTTTCTTTCTTTTTTTTTTTCTTTCTTCAATTCTGCATGTGTAAAGCTAACTTCCTAGAAAAAGCTGCCAGATATCTGAGCACTGGAGATAACCCATAAACAACAGCTCTGCTTCCCCAACCCAAACACTAAGGAGTTTGAATGTATTAAAAGTAGAAGGGGGTTGAAAAAAACAAAACCAATCCAAAACCCCAGATAGCTGCAAGGTGTTCTCTCAAAGCAGGTGTGATCAAAGAATGTTCTGAGTCACCCCAGGCCTGCACTTACACAACCACACACACAAATCCTGTGTTGTGCCCTTAAAATGAAGCACCCTCCTCCCACCCCCCGGATAAAAAAAAAAAGTCCCTGCAGTTTGAACACAGTCTGTTTCTGGTGACATATAAATGCTACCTTTCTAGATTTTTGCCTTTCCCTTTTCTAGTTAAACTGAAAAAAGTAAATGCTCTGCCTCTATTTGATATCATGTTGCTTTTGCCAAACTTCCCCAAGAAGGCAGATGTCAACAGAGCTGTGACTTATGTTTGCATTTCATTATGTGGAAAAAAAAAAGGGTCTGTGGCTCAAATTGATCAGTTCTAACTTTCAAAAGGAGAGTGAGAGAGACAGGCTGGGCGTGTGCTTAAAGCACAGGATCTAGGATGTATCTCTCGCTCTCTCCCACAAACTTCCTGTACGACCTTGGGTTAGTGTCAGAGGGTCTGATCCACAGCTCTGTGAAGCCAACAAAAGGGCATGGATAGCCTTTGATCCAGCCCTTCGGCCCCCACCCAACTCTCACAAAAATCAATGCCGTCTTCATTTATGTGCGTTGGATCAGGTTCAGAACCTTTGTGGGCCATAACGCCTAAGAGCAGATCTACTTAGTTTCACAGGACAGTTGTGACGCTTGATTCATTAGTGAATGGAAAAGCGCTTTGAGATCCTCACCCAGGAGATGCTCTAAAAGTGCAAAATATTATTGTGCATTCTGCCAGGGAGGATTTGTATCTGCAGGGTATGACATGGTAATCTCAGACTCCAGCTGTAAAACATACATCTCATTCTGGGCTTGCTCTTGTTTCTAAGACCCTTAGGTTGGTTTTTTTTTAGTGTTTCTTTTCAGAAAGTGATAATTGTAATAATTTTCTTGCCTTTAAATTACATTTATCGTTCAAATTTTTTGTCATGTGGAATTACTGATTGTGAACATCAGTGGCGTATGCACAAAACCGCCAAATGTCTCCAAAGGAGACATTTCCCCTTGTGTGGGCTGAGTCAAATATCACTGGTTTTAGAAATCCCCTGGGGCCCAATCCCTCAGGTTTGACGAGGGCAAAACTCCCACTACAAGTCTTGAGCTTGGTGCTGCTGCCCCACTCGTAGAACGGCGACTGGCATGAATGGGAAATGAGCTAACGCAGAAACTGAAGAAGCTGTCTCCAAGTCAATTTTAGATGCTGATCCTACAAACACTGACACCCACACTTCACTTTCATTGATTTCACTGGGATTACTCAGATGCTTGAAGTTAAGCATGTGCCTAAATATCTGCAGGATTGAGGCTTTAGATTTGTCTGAGCAAGGACAGCAGGATGATAAGCGGCATGCACTCACACACACACGCTTTTCCCTTTTTCTGGCGAGTATGCGTCTGCCCTTCATATTTTTAATTCTGAATATACTGGGTTCAGAGCATGCAGAAATCTGCCATAATTTTAAAAACAAGTTGGAGTGTTAACATACAACTTCTTTGCAATTTTTGCATTGGAAAATGGGTTAAAAAGAATTGCCAAATTTAGAAAATAATCCTAAACTGCAATTTATTGTTTACTTTACATACTACTTTACATGTAACATACTACTCCCCCGTTTAACAGTGTGACAGTCAGATCTCTTAATTAATCCTAGTTTTCCTTAATGAGATCATAACAAAACTGCCCTTTTCTTTATCACGGTCACTAGCTGTTTTTGCATCCCACCTTGTCTTCACTCGTTTTTTTTGGTGGCCTTGGAGAGGCAGAAAATATAATATTTGCATGTTAGTTTTAGCACATTTAGGGCCCAATCCACAGTGCACTGAAGCCAACTGGAAATCTTTTGGTGCTTGGGATCAGGTCCTTAGAGCTCGATTCTGTAGTCTGTGGGAGTTTCCATTGAGCAAAGTGTAGGTTCAGGAACTCAAGAGTCATTGAAATCAATGGAACAAAGATTTCACCCATAGTATTTTTCCAGTTATAACCCCTCCTATGCAGACTAACAGTTCCAGCTAAATTCACTGGCTTGATCTACAGACCAATTGCTGCACACCTTGCCTACTTTGTTTACGCAACTAGGACCTGATCCCTGCACTCTTTATATACCCGAAATTCCCGTTGACCCAGATGGTGGCAACTACTTTGTATTAGATCACGGTGCGAGTTCTAAGCAGGGTTATTGTTTGTGTATATATTTACTTTATATTTCACGCTCCTTTTGTCTAAATAATGAAAATCCCAACCTGCCAATAAACAAAGGCTGTCTAATGCACAATAAAACATTCCCCCCACCCTCCCAACTCCCCACGCTACATTTAATTATTATTTAAGTTGTAACATGACCTAACAAAAGCCAGGAAAATCAAAGTTAAAGTGAATGCTACCCCAAAACGTCCACAAAGTATTACAAACATGTTTGTGTTTTAGATTTGTTGTACAGTGTCCAAAGACTTAGTAGTGTTTGAACGTCGTATGTGCTGCAATCTGAAGCTGCAATGGGTAATGGAGTAAATGGTTAGATTACTAGCACAAAGAAGAAAATTAAAATTCAGCTCTTCAAGGTACGGAGTGGTGCCTAGATACAGCAAAGCACTGAAGCACATGCTTAACTTTCAGTTCATGAGGAGTCCCATTGAAGCCAATGCATAGGTGTGGAATCAGAGCCCAATAACTATTTAATGTTCATGATGGGTAGCCAGGACTTTGGCTTTCAAGGTCTTATTTTAAAGGCTAACACATGATAAAGCGTAAGGAGCTCAGTTTATCCATCTCAGAAGCCTGGAGTGGAGTAAAAGTGTAAAAGTTGTGATTGTTTACTATAGCATATGAATAAAAGAGGAAGCACATTCCCAAATGTCCCGCTAAATTCTTATTTTACGAGTAATGAAAATGGTTCTTGTTTTTTTCTTTTCTCATATGGCTTCTATAAAACTGTAAATTCTTATTTCAGATCTATAAATACTCAAATAAACTGAAAGGTTTGGTTTAAAATGATGGGATCAATAAGTCAGCTGCTGCCACCCTTAGCTGAAATATTAGTTACAAGATGGATCCTGTACAGTAGTTCTACTCGCTTCAGTGTGAGTAAAGTCCACAGGACTGAGCCTTCCCTGGGGCCTGATCCTGCATTCTTTGTACATCCAAAATGCCCAGTGAAATCCGAGTTTTGAGTGTGCTTTAGGACCTGATCCAATGCCTACTGAAGTCTGTGCAAGGCTTTTTGTTGACTTCAGTGGTTGTTAATTTGGGCCTAAATGCAGAATCAGACCTCTGGGCAGCTGAGAGTTTTAAAATGGAAAGGCATGATGGCAAAGTGATATTTTCCCCTTTGAAACGTGATCTGCCAGATCCGCTATTTTTTTCTAATGATTTCTTCCGGAGGGTTGGTGCTCACCTTTGGATGCCCTTTGGCACCCAGTTCAATTCATATATAATTTGGGATGTATGCATTTTGGGGATTTTCAGAATTACTATTTTTTTCTCACGAGTCATTTAGCGACGCGCGCTAGTTTTGTCCATTTGCTGGTTTCTGGCTCAGCAGTTTTGCTGATTGAATCTTTTTAATATGGGTGCTTTTTCTTCTCCCACCCTACCTCAGTCTGCAGCAAGACGGGCGGGCACGTCCTGTGCAAACTGCCAGACCACCACTACCACGCTGTGGAGGAGAAACGCCAATGGTGATCCCGTCTGTAATGCCTGTGGGCTCTATTACAAGCTGCACAATGTAAGTGTAACCGTAACTCTCATAAGGAAGCTTCTGTTTCAGCCAAGTACATTAAAAATTCTCCTGGACTTAAAGGATCCCAACCCTGAGAGGTTCTGAACACCCGCTTATCCCTGTCAGGATCAGACCATTAGCTGGGATAAGGAATCACTCCCTGTCCCCGCCTTAGTAATTTTTATTCAAATAGAATTGATGTAACAGGACCTGGTTTGAAGTGCTATAAGGCAGAACGGTATATCAGTAATGATACAGCTTTACCATGCGCGATCCAAGAAAGGAGTTTATCAACAGAGAGCAATATTATCTACTTCATGTTGGACTCCGCACACTGGAAAAGACAACAGACCATGTTGCAAACTGATACTCAGTCCAGTTCCTTGAGAAAATACGAACTCTGGAAAAAAAACAAAACACACTGATCATTATTTAGATCTTTCTTACACCCTCCTGCTTCATTCTTCCCTGCCCTCCGCTGCCCCTCAAAAAGGTGGCTGTAGTTGCCAGGGATGATATACGCAATTCCTAAAATGAAGAGGATTTGATTTAGTTAGTGGGATGAAGAGTTTGCGAAACCTGTGCGGTGAATTTTAAAGCGCTGCTCATGGAAGGGAAGGGGAAATGAAATGAAATGTCTGGTAGATTTAATCTAATACCTCCATGCAGAGTCAGCTCAGCTAAACCAGGGATGCACGCCCTAAGGAAAGAGCTAAAGGGATCTGGAAAGAGTTATACCAAATAAAAATGATAATGAAAAAGGAGTCTTCAGGGTCACACTGTTACCCTCATTCCGTATGTGGCATTAGAATGATAATAATAACAACGTAAGAAGAAGGCAAAGACTTTCAATTGCTTTGCTTTGCCGTCACATTTTTTTTTAGTGGTTGTTTGCTTTCTGTTTCATTTCGAAATATTGGGCTATGTTCTGCCCTCCGCAACACCCACAGAAACCCATCAAAACCAGCTGGGGTTACAGGACTGTAGCTGAGGCCATTAGTGGGACCACCATTTCCATGTAATATTCCATCTGCTTTGTTTCTAGGGGCGAGAGAACCCGTTTGGGTAAAATAAAAAACAACCTAAATCTTTGCCCAAACCTTGCCATGAACCCCTTATTGAGTATGGAACAAAGTTTGGCTACCTTGCCCCATTAGTTTTCATGTTCTCTTCTCTCTGCCCTCCTGGGGTCCTACGCACTGAACCAAAGGCATCACCTCGCCCATGTCAGTGCAAAAGCAAGCAGTGCCTCGAATGGCGTCTGGCACGAAAGCACTGAGCTGTCCCATAAAAAGTCCTTCTTTTGGGGCATTCCCAGTCCAAGAGGGACTAGAAAGTAGCAGAGATCTCAGGAGACAACTTGTTCTTGCAAAGTTTCCAGTTCATTCATGCGTATCAACGCTTGGGCTCCTATCCAGACCAGTCTGGCTTTTGGAGGTTCACGCACCATTAATTATTTTCATGACTCTGTGTTCTGGGGATTGTGAACAGCTATGGACCTGATCTAAACCTCCAGATCCAATTGTTGGGGAAGTTTGGATTCAGCTGTGAAATATTTGGGACACGGGGCACCTTGCCCATGCTGAGCAGATTAGAACCACTGTCACATGCGTTAAAAACGCCGTCAGCTGGTGACAACAGCAGCACAGGGAGTGACTATAGCATAAGGGCCTTACTCAAATCGAGTAGGAGTGGATCCATTGACTCATATGGGATTGCTAGTGAAGTAAGACACTAATCAGCAAGAGTTTCAAAATCTGGCCCTTAATGAATAAGACTCTTGTTCCCGGTGGAGAATGTCCAGTTGCGGCTCTGTCTTTGCCCTGATGGGAAAAGGAAGGGTTCAAGCCCTAACACTGCTTTTCCTTTGAAAACACTACCTCCAGATCTAAAGATCTTTGACTGCGAGGTGGAAGATCCAGGATTTATTTATTAACATCTCTCTCCTGCCCAGATAACGTAAGAGCCTCTGACAGCAAAGGCCGTAGTGTGCTGCAGAGCTTAGGGAGATTAGAGAATACCAGCAAATAAACCAGACCAGAGGGAATGTAGATGGGAGAAGACGGGCTGTGAAAACAGACACCCGTCCGGGTGGTGGAGGAGAAGGCAGGAAGCCTGCATCCCACATGGAGGCCGGTTTCCATGATGTGCTGTAAAGTTTTGTTGAGTCGCCTTCAAGCTGAGGCCTCCTCCTTTGCTCTCTTTCTGGGAGGCCGGATCGATAAGATTGTGTTAACTGTCTTGTGAATAGCACCAGGCTAATCCTTTAGTCAATGAATTGCTATGGAGAAGGCTTAGTCATGGCAGGTGGACAGGCTTCCTTTAGAGGGTAATATATTGACAGGAAAGTGTAGAGATCCTCAGGTGCTGTAAATGGGCATCCCTGAGATCATGGAGGAAAGCCAGCTTACCCAGGCCAAGGATCTGGCCATGTTGGTTTTCAAACCAGCACTAGTTCTAGTGAGCAGTGGTACAGAAGTATGTATGTCTCAGGGTCTCATCAGATAAGTCCGTTCTTAACAGGTGCCAAGTGTCTCTAGTAAGGTGTTGTGGTCAATGTGAATTTAAGGCCTCCAGTCCCTCCAGAGAAGTTTTCAGCATCCTTTGGAATGGTGCTCGTGAGGAACAGTCACTGAATATAATAGATCAAATGTATGGAAGACACTTTTTTATGGTTCTTACACTTGCGTGTTTTTATTCAGTCCTTTAAGCTGTTATGTTTTTTTAGGGACCAGTCCTGCAACTGATCTGTAGGGAAAACTCCCAATAAGATCCGTTCCATGGCTGGAATGACAGCGGGGCTGGGTCCTGGTTAATATAGCAAGGGAATAATATTGATGCTATTCCCTTACCGTCCCAGTTATGCTAATTTATTTTGAATGTTCCACTAGATTCCTGCCGGGAAAGCAAACCCAACTGCCTGGAGGAGATTAGTAATAATAGTCTCGGGTCTCATTCCTGCTTTTATTGAATCACTGGCAAATGTCCGATTGACTTTAATAGGTCCCATTAACGATCATATTAATAATGACTAGTATTTCACATTTATGGGGTGACTTCTAGGATCCATAAGTGCTTTCGCAGATACAGGGTCTCCTGGAGAGTAATTGAACATTATAATGACTAAATCTGCTGCAGTCACAGAGCACCATGGAGGTCAATGGCAAAAAAATCTCAGCGTCTTCAGTCGGAGCAAGATCAGACCTGTAATATATAAGACTATCCCTTCTATTTGACATGTTGAATCTGGGGCTTTCAGGCCTGATCTTGCCACACTGAACTCACGTGCAATATTCCCTAGACGTAGGATCAGGCCCGATTCAGACTTCAAAGGGCGTAGAGGGCGCTCAGCACTTTGTGGAGGAAGGCACTGAGCCTCTCCCAGGATCAGGTTCACAGAGCTCAGGCACGCACCCGTTTAAATGTGCGCGCTGCCACTGTCTTCAATAAGTGCATGTTCTGACCCTTCTTTTGCAACAGCCGGAAGCTGCAGGGCAGCAAAGCTGTGTGCGCCAAGAATATATTTCCTTGCTAAACTGCCTATAATTAATTGAATCCATCTGAAATGAATGATTTTCATATCCAAGTGTTTGGCTCAGTTCTATTATTATTCTATTCTAAATAATCTCTTATTTAGCATGTGTTTAGCATTTTTATTGCATAGGTGTTTTTGTTGAAACGGGTGCCCTGTCCTACCCTCTGGATCTCATGTTTATGTGCAGTGGAAACAGAGAAAGATCCAGGGGTTTAGTTCGTATGGTGACATTTTAATTACACGGCACCTGTACTTTAAAGACAGCGGAAAACAAAAAGCTCTTTCCATCCTACCATTGTGATCGCAACAAAATTCAGCCTCAGGTCTCTCCTGCTGGGTCACCGAGGGCAGCTTTGCTATACACGGTGCATATTGCAAGTGATCTTGTCGCACTGAACTCACGAGCACTCACTCTGCTGGGAGAAATGGGGCTACGTGTCCTGGTATCTCCCCCAGAGTTGGTGGGAGGTGCAGATTTGACCACCTTGACTGCAGTCGTCTGGGCATCTAAAATCACATATGGAGCGGTCACTAATGGTGCAAACTGTCTCCAATACCTTTCAAACCCGAGTGTCTTTAGGACTAAATGAATAGCACATGTTCTGTGCTCGTTTGTCCCAGGCTTCTCCGTTTACAGTTGGCAACCTCATTAACAATCCAATGGGAATACTTCTCCGCTAGGAACTGGGCTGACACCACTGAATCATTTAAAATAGGCCATCAAACAGACTCGGGTGATACCAACTTTTGACTACTACAGACCTGGGCTGAATTGGAGCCAGTATTCAAGAGGTGAAAAGCTTCATCTCTCCTAGGTTCCTATCCTCTGAGTTACAAAATGAAATTGAGAAACAGGCTGGTCTTTGGAGTTAAAGGTGCTAGACTGAGACCCATGGAAGCGGGGTTTTTTTTCCTGGCTTTGCCATAGGCTTCCTGTCCTGGGCCTCTATCTGTGCCTCAGTTCCCCATCGCTAGACTCAAGATAATACTTGCTCTACCTGAACAGGATATTGCATAAATTAATTAATGACTCATATGCTATGGTGAAGAGCACCATGCAGTAACTACAAATAAGAAGGTAAGTTTTCCTATAATCATGATTAATGGTCACAATGGTGCAGGAACAATATTTTTACAGCTTTATTTATCATCATATACTAGAGCTGAGAAAATAATTTGCAGTGGATAATTTATCAGATGTATTTAGCTTCTTTACCGGCTTGCACGATATCCACCAGCTGATTGTGATTTCCTCAAATATATTATTAATAGTAATATTCAAAATTCTCTGGTTAATATTTTGGGGATTTTGTTGCACTCTCTGGATGGAGCATAGTTTGCTGTGGGTGAAATTCATCCTTGTGCAGAGAAGTCAGCAGAAAGCCTTTGCATCACGTAAGCCCTTAAACCTTACGTGGGACATGTGTCTGATGCTGGCCCTTTGACTAGGAATGAATTTCATCCTGTGAGAATTAGATATGCATTTCCTATTTGAACTTAGTTGTGGTTGGTTAGATAAGTCACATGGCATTGTTTCTCTTTCCTGATTGGATGTGTGAATAATAATGTCTGGTGCAACTATTCATGCATGAGAATTTAATGTTTGGTTTTCTGCAAATGTTTGTGTGTGTGAATTTGAAATTTGTGTCCTGCCAGTAAAACTTGGATCAAGCAAATGTCTGCAGAAAATGAACATAAAAAAGGAGTAAGCATGTCCAAAGCAAATTTATTTTATAAAGAAATTGCCTGTATTACTTTTTGCTCAAGTTTTGCAGTATTTTCCCAGGTATACAATGGTGACAAGAGTATTTTAGGCCCTTTGTAAAGAAGCTTGAGATTTAACTATTTCATTGGATATTAGCTTCAATGATTTTAAATTTGCCTTAACAAGAGGCCTTTAGGGTTGAGATAATGCCTTTAAGGAATATACTGAGCTGATACTCACCAGCTTGTTTTGCAAATGCACTCCGGTTACCTAGTATCCTGGAACATGGTAACCTAAACCTTTTGATCACTGGAAGTTACATAAATTAGTCTTTGCAACCAGGAAACCGTACCAGCTTTTTTCACATGCCTCCCAAATTCGGCTCTGGAGTTTTGGTGGTCATTTCCAAGGTTTGATGATATGTCGGTGATGAGTCCCGCGGTGATTTGGGGTGGAGGGATGACAGCAAAAAAAAAATAAAAAAATAATTGATTTTTGTTTAGATTAACAGACCCTTGACTATGAAGAAAGAAGGAATTCAGACCAGAAACCGAAAAATGTCTAGCAAATCCAAAAAGTGCAAAAAGGTCCACGACAGCCTGGAAGATTTCCCCAAGAGCAGCTCCTTTAATCCCGCCGCCCTCTCGAGACACATGTCCTCCATCAGCCATATTTCACCTTTTAGTCACTCTAGTCACATGCTGACTACACCAACACCGATGCACCCACCATCCAGCCTCTCTTTTGGACCTCATCATCCTTCCAGCATGGTCACTGCCATGGGTTAGAGACAGACTCCCCCTGCTGAATGCTTACAGTCTCAAAATGAGATTTACTTTATATACTTGCATTTTTGCAGGCGTGCGGTTATCAATTTGAAACCCAAAACAAATGGATCAAAATTTAAAAAAAAAAAAAAAAGTTATTTGAAGGCATAAAAGAAAAAAGGAAAAAAAAAAAAAAGGAAAAAAAGTGATGTTGGCCACTTTTAAAGGAGCTCACTATGGTGTCTGTATTCTCAGCCTCTGAATCTGGACTCCATCTGTGAATAAGCCATTCAGACTCACATTCCCTATTTAACAGGGTCTCTAGTGCTGTGAAAAAAAAAAAGCTGAACATTGCATATAACTTATATTGTAAGAAATACTGTACATTGGAGGAAGACTTTATTGCATCTGGGTACGCTGTAAAGACAGGCATGAAGGACTCCGAGGAAAACTTTTTAAAGGCGGATGGGGAGGAGAATAAAAATTTCGACCAAGAAGAATTAGGTCCAATGAACGAATGGACAAAACGCCAGTCGTGTCTTCTCTCGCTCTCTGGCTGGCTCAAATTGTTTGATGCATTAACTAACGAACTAAAAGCTGTAGGCAGATCATTCATTCAAGGCACCAGGCCTTTTACATAGGATGTAACAATGGTTTTGGGGCAATCAGTGTTAACATACGGATATTGCCACTGAGGGTTTTCAGATAGCCATTCTTCAGGCCTATATGCATTGTGAACAAGTTCCTGTAATTGTTGTTTGTATGTATAATTCAAAGCACCAAATTAAGAAAGATGTAGATTTATTTCATCCTATTATACAGACTGAATGGTTGTACAAATTTATTTACTGCTAGCGTTAAGACCTGCTTTTTTTTTGGTTTCGTTTTGTTTTCATATTTTTTTTCCCACTTTTTTTTTTTTTTTTTTTTTTTGGAGAATAAACTAGATTCAATTCTGTTGACTTACAGGTGTTTTGTGCTCGGCAATGTGTGGAGGGGGATTCTTTTCAGTTTTGTTTTGATGATATTTATTAAATAGCTTTCATGGGATTGGGCGACGTGTATCTTTTTCAACTCCTTTCTCCGGCCAGTGCAATGTTTGCGGTGGTTTAAAAATAAAATAAAATAAATGAAGTGCATGTTCGAGTGACCCACTGTTCAGTGTCTGTTACACAGCCCCTGATTTTCCAAATGTATGAATCGGCTGTAGCTCCCAGTTAGGAGAGTCATTCCTTTCACTCATGCTGGAGAAATTTACGCTGTCGAGGTTCAGGCCCCTGTGGTAACCAGGATAACAAATGTACTATTAGGAATTTAATGGCGAGGTTTTTTCAAAGGTGCAGAGAGGCATCGGACTCTGCTTTAGGCCTTTAAAAAAAAAGGCCCAGAGACCTTTGGAGAGAATCCTGTATAAGCTTTCCTTATGTTCTGTGCTAGTAATTGCTGCCTCGAACCACCTCTTTATATAGTGATACATTTTTTACAGTCTAAAGCCCTGATCCTAAAATGAGCTGTATATGGACAGAGCCTGACTTCATGCTGAATCCAAGAGAAGTAGATGGAGCTTACTGCAGAATCAAGAAACTTAACAGCTTACAAAGCTGATGATCTATATTGCCAAACCCTAGCCATCAAAAATCATGAGTCAGACCCCCAAAATTCAGGAGATTAATTTTAAAATAATGAGACTTAAAATAAATCAATCAACCTGGGGTTCTTTTAATTTGCTTTTTGGTGTTGAGTCTTTAGGGTTCACGTTTTTTCTCCACAGCCATGAGGGCTGGAAACGTATTTTAAAAAGAAAATCAAAATTCTTACATAATCACATGACTCCAGGAGCTCGGGCTTTCAGAGATATCATGAGACGTGTGATAAAATCACAAGGCTGGGCAACACCCTGGCTTGAAGACCTCATAGTTGTATTATTATTAAACAAAAATAATATTAAACTTTCAATAAAAGTGACATTAATTATATATTAATTATGTATATTAATTATATGTGCTGGGAGTGGCAACATAGGAGGCCAATACAACAGCTGAGCTCCTTTTACCTCCAAAGTGGGGAGGCCCCAGCTTGCAACCAACTAGATGAAAAATGATTACTCATTCAAGTAGTCCCATTGGACCAAAGTGGTCTCTCAGTGGTCAGACAGTGGTCTGAACTCAGAATAAGATTTGCACCAATTTAAATGAGATCAAAAGTAAATCCACTGGGCTTGATTCACTTTTGCTCTGAATTGTGCATAAGCATTCACTCCAATGCAAAGCGGCTATAAAATACTACCATTTTATGCATGCGTTGTACTGGGTACATGACTCTACAAAGCGCTGGGCAACAGATGCAGGTTTATTGACTTCAATAGGCTTGCTCACTGACTATGGATTTTTCACGTGAGCAAAGGGTTGCAGGACTGGGCTCATGGTTTCTGTTGGTAACTAGCGAGATGAAAATAAACTGGGCCAGAGAACAGTTTGATTTATTGTTCCGTCTTTGTTTTAGCTTCTCCTTCCCCCTGCTTCCAGATAAACAGAGCCAAAATAAGTCTACATGGCAACTGAGGAATTAATGGGATGTATATGGCACATGCAGTAACCATTTTGTAACACTGTCTATTTCCCTTTTACGCTGTTGACAAAGATGTGTAAACATAAAATCAAGACGATACAAATTGATGTTAATCACCTTTCCGCTTTCTCAATTAATATTTTAAACATGAAGACTAAATATTGAAATAAAAT
The DNA here is from genome assembly GCF_026122565.2 of Emydura macquarii macquarii. Lineage (NCBI taxonomy): Eukaryota > Metazoa > Chordata > Testudines > Chelidae > Emydura > Emydura macquarii. Next base: position 3,059,884 of record NW_027133607.1, on the reverse strand, counting down.
GGAATGGAGGATTACTGCGATGCAAATAGAGATCTCATTGGCTCCTTATTAATCATCAGCTAACTATAAAGCTAGTCTCAATTAGTCTGACGAATCAAAGGAAGTAATCATCTTTGGTGATATTAAGCTTGAGATATTTTTGCCTTTTAAAAAATTCATAACACTTCAACCTTTCTCTCCTTTGCCTCATCAATGGATTGGAGTTAAAGATTAAGATGTTGATTCTGATCTGACTGATGCTGGTGTAAATGAGATCAGACCATGGCTTTAAGAATCTTTCACTGATGCCTACTCATTTGGTGTCATTCCATTGTCTGTAATGGAAGCTGGAGCAGGCCTTATGACCAAAAGTCTTTCATGAAGAACAGGGAGAAAAATGCTGCTTCTATCTATCTATCTATCTACCTAATGTAATTGTAATTAAACATTGGATGCAATTCTTTCTTGAACATCTTGTCATTTGAGATCTGAGCTCACAAGCGCTCTTTGCTTCGAACTCCAACTGAAGTTAAGGTTTGAAAGATCAGATACTTTAGCATTACATGTACCATGTTAAACACATTGGGTACAGGTATAGAGAGTGGATATAATCCTGATCTCATTGACGTCAATGGGAGTTTTGCCGCTGACGTCCCTAGGGCCAGGATTTCACCCATTTTCTTTATTCTGCATGGCGATGAGACATTCTGTTCTCTATAATACATATTCTAGAGTTTAGCCATCTTAGATTTTCTTCTCTATAACACAGGTAAGAAAGCAATACCAAAGCTAGATTGATACATGAAAACAGGCCAAGATCTGTCGACCAATCTATTGCTACAATAGTTCTAAGTAAAACTGATCCCTTCTGTGCTTTGAATCTGCCTTGCTTCATTTTTGAAATAACACAGCAGATCTACCAGGTACATGAGAAATCACTTGTGTGCATCAGACAGGAAAGGTCCTTTTTGGCCAGTTTATTCTATTTGTAAAAACATGTTGCATAAGAAACATCATGGACGGTATCATTGAGGCTCACATTCCTCGTCTTTACTCAGGCAAAACGAACATTAAAGTCAATAAAAACAACGCAAGTCCTGTAGTGCATTAAAGACTAACAAATTTAATTTCTACAGCCCACGAAAGCTTATGCCTGCAGAAATGAAACTTGTTAGTCTTTAAAGTGCGACAGGACTCGCGTTGTTTTTGCTGCATACAGACTAACATGGCTACCCCGCTGGAACTTTTCATTAAAGTCAATGGGAGCTTTGTGTGAATAATGATTCCTGGGTTTGATCCTACATTAACAGCTTCGCTTTACTGAGGGCCTGGCCCAAAGCCCATTGGTGGCTTTGACTAACGGTAAATGGTGCTAATATCAGCTCCAACTGTCCATGCTTTACTGACCCATTGCTATTCATATTCAAATCAGTGGCAGAACTCATGTTGGCTGTAGGGGTGCTGGATCAGTCGATATATATGTGTGTGTGTGTGTGTAAACACTACAACCACAAAAGCTATCATAAAAGAATAATTTTAAAGTTGCAAAGCCAAGCACTCAAAAGTTGGGAAACACCAGAATTTGCTCTCTTTTACTGTATGCGTGTGATATAGTCTTTAATTACACGATGAGCACCTATTTTCTCCCCACAATAGCCCACTCATTCAGTGTACAGGATGGACCTGTTCTGGGGATGAATCAGGGTGGTGTAGGGAAAGACCCCATTGTCTGTAGGACCCCCTGCCTTTGTTGCAAATGTTGAAAGGTGTGCACTGTTTGTAGTACTGGGGACAGGCAGGTCTAGGCCTGCCCAAAACTAAGGTCTGGTCTACACTGCTGGCCAAATTTGGTGGCAGTCGATGGGAGATACACAAGCTACATAGAGTAGCTTGCGTATCTTCCGTCAATTTCCTAACTTCTACCTACCGCAGCGTCCCCACTGCCCTGTCCCGATGGGAAATGCCCTCCCGTTGATGCAGCGTTACTCTTTTTGCATGGGTGGATTAATGGCGTCGACTTCTGGCTCAGTTGAGTGGGTCTCCACTTCTGCTCAATCGATCCCGCTGAATTGATCCAACAGCACCAACAGTGCTGCCATCAATACAGACATACCCCCTCAGTTAAAGGGAGGAACCGCTAGACCCAGGCTACAACTGATTTCTGGGGACAACAAATGAAACGACAGGATTGGGGGTGAGGTCAAAGGTTAAAAAAGAGGGAGGCAGAGGGAGCATGGAGCAGAGAATCCTGAACAGTGCCCACTGCTCCTCAAAGGTGACCAGAGTCAGTAGACACTGCCCAGAGGAACTGTGCCTAGAGACACAAGCAGACAAGGGACTGGAAATAGGCTCCACAGTGGCATAGTGATCCTCTCCCCACCCAATCCAGCTTCCTCCCCATGGAGTGATGGATGGCCGTCTTGGCGAGAGTCAGGAGGAGGCTGACGAGGCGGTCCTTTCCTGTCTGACGCATACGAATGATTTACAAATCTGTAAATTTGGGTAGCACAATTTGTCAGTCTCAATCTGTGATTTGTCGATTTGTGATTTGTCAATGTCACTATAGCACCATTCACAAAATGTCAACGGCGCTTGTGATTTCCACCAGCTGACGATTTGGCGCTTAGCGGAAGAACAAGTTATGGGTTCAACTAGTGTGAGAAGATGGTAACACTGCTAATGTAGAAACAGTTATGCAAGTAGTTCAATTATAAGATTAATGGTAAACAGATCATGTACCTATAGATCTATAGATCTACAAATTATTTCTACCATGTACCTGGTAGATCTATCAGGATAGCAACTAGACATGGTCAAATGGCTTCCATAACATAAGAATCTTTTACATGCTTTGGCCTAATGCTAAAGTCAATTATTTTCTGAGGTGCACAAACATCTGGGCAACTGTTATTTATCCCATTATTTTACCTTTTCTCTCCGCCTCTTGTTCTTCTGGGTTGCAGCTAACTTCGGAGGTGCTAAAATACTGCATGAATGCCTGTTCTCCAGCCAAATGGAAGACGGAAGCAATCAAAATCTTGTTCTCAGGAGATTTATAGGCCAATTTTGATGTTAGTTGGGATAAGTAGCTGAAGGCATAGCTTATTTAAGCTAAATCCTAGAACCATTTTAGGTTCAGCCATCCCTAATGTTTACCATTAATCTTATAATTGAACTACTTGCTTAACTGTTTCTACATTAGCAGTGTTACCATCTTCTCACTCTACTTGGACCCATAACTTGTTCTTTCACTAAGCGCCAAATCGTCAGCCGATGGAAATCACTATAGTGCCATTGAGTTCATAGATCACCAAAGACAATGGACTGATTCCAATTCACCTCTACTGAGGCTCAGACCTTCTGGTTCAAATTCTGCACTCAGTTACACCTTGCTCCAACGTCAGTCCATCAAGTGAGAGCTTAGTTTAAGAGCTAAGTGTTGCTTACAAATAGTTAAGATGCCAGGTGAAATAGATATTAACTTCTGTAAATGCTGTGTTATCTCAGCTATTTTTAGTTCTTCTTTGAGAATGTTTTTTCCTTAGTACAAGGACTGACCACCACCACATGGCCCCAGACCAGCATCAACCCATTTTAAGGAGCAAAGGTGTCAGTATCTTTCAAAAGTGCAAATGCATTGCTAAAAATGTTAATCCCTTCCTGAGTACAGCAACGATCAAGAATGAATTTATTTCCAGAGAAGTCACTCTGGGGTAGATTTATAGATTTCTTGATATATTATAATATATATTTAGCTACTTTGCAGAAACAATAGTGATTAGGCATGGGTCTGAACCGTGACATTAGATCTGAACAACCACTGAATTTTGTAAACTGCAGTATAAATCCAGATCTGAACTTCACGGCTTGGGCCCATCTATAATATTACCAAAGAAGAATCCCACATCCCATTACTGCTGGACTTTGGTTGAGTTTGCCTTTGGATCTGGATTCTTATCTGAACTCTGCAGCTTGGGTTCATCTGTAAGAAAAACAATACTTTGTAGTTTTGTCTTAAGATCTCAGAGCACTTTACAAACATGAACGAAGTGTCACAACACAATATATATCACATCACTTCACCTATCCTTAAGGCAGAATGCAGCATCTGTTTAGTAATGGTTTTGTATAATAGTTTGGGACAAGATGTGAAAAAGGATATTGTATCCTACTGAAACTGCAGAAGGGGTTGATTAAGATAGACAGGATCATAATCAGAAATTTGGTCATGGCTCTGGGTCAGTGGTTTTCAACCTATTTTCATTTGCAGACCCCTTAAAATATTCTGAATGGAAGTGCGGGCCCCTTTGAAAATCTTAGACATAGTCCATGGACCTCCAGGTTGAAAACCACTGTTCTATGATAATGACAATCTTTTGCAGACCACAGGTTGAAAACCACTGATTTAGGTGGAACCCGAAATGAGGAGGAAAGGTCTTACAAATGATGGATTTCTGAAATGTGCCATGGGACGTTTCATGAAGAGAGGTAGCTGGGATGTCTTTCTGTATGGAAAATCCTGTAGAATTTAATAGAAAATAGTAACCTTTCTGTAAGCATTTTTATACCAAATCTATCTATCTATCTATCTATCTATCTATCTATTCTTTCATGGGGATATAATTCTCTACAGGATGGTTACTCTGTAAAACTCTATAGATGTTCAGAGTAGTTTCAAAAGAAACCATTTTAATTTCTATAGAACCCTGTTGATTCTAGCCTTATTTAGGGACTTTTCCAGATGGGTCATCAGAAAGGAGTGGAAGTTTTGTTCTCCTGGGAAATTTGAATAAGTATATTTCTCTATATTTATTTGAGGGATCTGGCTCTGCTCTGCATACTTAGATCTTTCATTTGTTGTCACAGAGTGAATTGCTGTTATCTTTGCAAGGCAGGCCAGCCCTTTTGCATTGGGCCATGTAGAGTCCATTGAGGACACTTGTCTTTATTGTTACTTCTTAAAGTACAAAACTGACTTGAATTGTATCTTTATAACTCAAGACTTGAGTTCTGTCTCTCTGACCTGAGTCACTCTTTGCAAAATTTCCAACTCCCACCCCTTAAGCTGAAAACGCGTAGTACTTACTTGTCTTGCTGACTTTTGCAGCAAGTTTCATATTTCAGTCCTCCACTGTGTAGAGAAATTCTGCTTGAATGGCTTATTGACTCTTCTAGGAGATGTAGCAATTGTCTAGGGTTTTTTGGGTTGGGAGGAGGTGAAGGCAGGGAAGGGGGCAATAGGTCTTTAAAACCCTCCTTTGGGATTTCTCGGTGACTGTGCCTTTGCTAATAGAGCACTTGATCTACTAAAGAACTTAAGCACATGCTTTATTTTAAGCACGTGAATAGTTCCAGAGACTTCATTGGGACTACGCACATGCTTACAGTTAAGCATGTACTTAAGTGCTTTTCTGGATCAGGTCCACAGTGTGCATCCACATCAGACTGGAAGAAAATGGTTCCCTTAAAGTCTGGGGCTCTTTTGGAATGAGGAGGAAAAACTGAGTGGGGGTTTTGACCATTCTCTCATCATGGATTTTTCTCAACATCCCTCGGGTGCTAGACATGACCTTCCTCTTCTACTTTAAGTCCTCTTTAAGACTATTTGTAATGACGACACCTTTGTAATGATAGGTCTCTGAACACCTGTTAGGCGTTAGATCCAATTTTTGCATTTCAGGCCTATGTCCCATTGTTTTTGAAACACATTGCTTTGCCTCATACATTTCCTTTCCAGAGCTACTATGCTGATTCCTTTGGCTCTGTTTTGATCTCTGGCTGTTAGACATACATATGTTCCCCCTCTTCCCCACCATCCATCCACCACATCAACGGCTCTCAACCTTTCCAGATCACTGTATCCCTTTCAGGAGTCTGATTTGTCTTGTGTATCCCAAGTTTTCCCTCATTTTAAAACTACTTGCTTACAAAATCAGACATAAAAATGCAGAAGTGTCACAGCACACTATTACAGAAAAATTGCTTACTTTCTTGTTTTTATCATATAATTATAAAATAAATCAATTAGAATATAAATATTGTACTTCCATTTCAGGGTATAATATATAGAATAGTATAAACCAGTCATTGTCTGTATGACATTTTAGTTTGTACTGACTTCGCTAGTGTTTTTTATGTAGCCTGTTGTAAACCTAGGCAAATAGCTCGATGAGCTGATGGACCCCCTGGAAGACCTCTGTATACCCCCTGGGGTATGTATACCCCTGGTTGAGAACCACTGCTCTACAGAGCTCTTCTGCTGGGGGGAATGGTACATTAGGAACCTGAACTAGTGGTCCATTAAAGTAAATGGAAAGACGCCATCCGCTCAGACCCTGGCTGCATTGAATTTAGAACATCTGCATGCTGCTGAGTTTGGCCAACTCTGTATCTGAATATGGATTAGGAATATGGGCCTGTTTGCTTAGCTAAATAAGGGTCATATACTGCGATCAGTCTGTGTGTGCAGCTACCAATACAAGTTGCCAATATCAATTCCACCAGTGGATCCAGAGCGCTACACATCCCTAGGGCAATGATACTGGCCGTAGAATCGTAAGGCTGGATTTTGCCATCAGAAACATGAGCACAGTTCCCACTGAGATCATACTTCAGGGTGGAATTAGACCAACAGCAATGGCACAGACCCATAAGGTCATAGAATCATAGAATCATAGAGTTGGAAGGGACCTCAGGAGGTCATCTAGTCCAACTCCCTGATCAGAGCAGGACTAACCAGGACTAACCTCAGCTAAATAATCCCAGCCAGGGCTTTGTCAAGCTGCAGCTTAAAAACCTCCAAAGATGGAGATTCCACCACCTCCCTAGGTAACCCATTCCAGTGCTTCACCACCCTCCTAGGGAAAAACTTTTTCCTAATATCCAACCTAGACCTCCCCCACTGCAACTTGAGACCATTGCTCCTAATTCTGTCATCTGCCACCACTGAGAACATCCTCCCTGGAACCCCCTTTCAGGTAGTTAAAGGCTGCTATCAAATCCCCCCTCACTCTTCTCTTCTGCAGACTAAACAAGCCCAGTTCCCTCAGTCTCTCCTCATAAGTCTTGTGCTCCAGCCCCCTAATCATTTTTGTTGCCCTCCGCTGGACTCTCTCCAACTTCTCCACATCCTTTTTGTAGTGGGGGGGGGGGGGGGGGGGGGGCCCAAAACTGGACACAAAACGCCAAATGAGGCCTCACCAATGCCAAATAGAGGGGAATAATCACTTCCCGCGATCTGCTGGCAATGCTCCTATTAATGCAGCCCAGTATGCTATTAGCCTTCTTGGCAACCAGGGCACACTGCTGACTCATATCCAGCTTCTTATCCACTGTAACCCCCAGGTCCTTTTCTGCAGAACTGCTGCCTAGGTCATTTCATCTCACTCCCCTTAGGAGAGCTCAATGCCAGATTCTTTCCTACAGTGTAAACGACAGCGCTTTGTCCAGCCCTGTTTTAAATGTCCTCCAAATGGGGCTTCCACTGCCTATCTCTGGAGCCTATTCCCCAGTTGAATGTGTCTCACTGTTAAGACTTTTTTTTGTGGTCTCCAGCCTACATTTTCCTTTGCTCAAATGCTGACTTGCTGACACTGCTCTTTGCATTCAGCTCGACAGGCAGCTTCTGTCAGTGTGTTTAGCAGCAGGAATGGACTGTTTTCAGAAAAGCTGACTCAATTCAACTGAGTCCGCTTGTGCTGATTCTCCCGAAGCGGCTGCTTCTAAACAATTTGCTGTCTCCTCAACCTCTGTTGTTAGGGCCGGATCCAAAGCCCATTGAAGTCAGTGGAAAGACTCCCATTCAATTCAAGGGGCTTTAGATCAGACCCTGAGTGAGGGACAGACCTTGACTTTCCTGTGCTGACAGCCCTTCTTGGTCCTCGGAGGAATGGATCTACTTGTCGTAGATGATCAATAAATGTCATCACTTGCCCTATGGCACTAGACTTTTCTAAAAAGAATCTCACAGAAGGAGACTTAAGCCTGTAACATGATTTTGTCCTGACTCCTTCAGTACTCAGGGATTTGGTGCTAGTGGTGGATTGTTTCCCTGAGGTGCTGAGAGGAAAACACGTGCTGCAATAAAAAAAGAAGTGAAAAGAGAAGGGGCCCGATCCTCCTCTCATGCCGTTTTTGTGCCGATGTAACTTCTCTGACGTCAGTGGAGTTACTCCTGAGTTAGACTGGTCTGAGAGCAGAATCTGAACCAAATTTTTAACGTTTTAGATAGACAAAATTGGCCTCATTCTGCCTTCCATGACTGACTACTGAATGGAGTTACATGTGTGAGACAGAGGTTGGAACTGAGTCCAAAGAGCCAAGTTCTGTCCTGATTTACACCCAAACAAAGTCAACGAGACTGGGTGGAGTCTGAAGGCAGAGTTTGGGTCAAACTCTGTTTGGGCCTTGTCCAAGAGCGAGGCACTTATGTTTCTGAAAATCTGTGTTCTTGTAGATTCATCTGATTGCCTCAACCTGCTTGCATAACTCCCATAATGTCAAAGGCACTTAGCTACAAAGACTGATTACCCATCTCCACTAGCTTTCCATATGCGTGTACCTTGCTGGCTGGCTCATTTGGTACTTCCCCTTCCCCGTTAGGTACTGGGTCTGTATCCCTATGCAATGCTAAACACCCAGCTGATTGGATGCCCACTGCATATAAATCCGGTCCGAACAGCACATTCCACCAGGTGTCGATCTGAGTGATGCAGGGATCCCCAGTATGTGGGATATATCTGGTCCCAGCATAAGCTTGGACTCCTTCATTCTATGTTGTACAGGCTGAGTCTATATTGTCGATCCCTAAGCCTCATGTTAATGGCTATTATATTGAAGGCAGCGGCTAGGTCCTTGTCTCAGCAGAGATGAGGCTTTTCTATATGTCCCCTTTTATGCATGGGATGGAGTGAAAGTCCCATTGTTTCCCCCAACGTTTAGATGCAACTGGGAGATGAAAGGGGGAACATTTTTAAAGAGGCCTTAACCTGGACTCCATTTGTGACTCAATGTGTCTGGTGTGGATAAGGTCTACCACCTGGGCTGGAAAGTGCACACACAGCTGGTTGTGTCAACACATTGCTGCCTGAAGGCAGGCCACCGTTTGAAAACTGGTCACTTCTCAAGTGCAGGTGTTCTTCTTCTCCTCAGTTCATGTCAGGTTCATAGGGCCTGACTCAGCATCTATTAAAGCCAATGGACAGACTCCCATTGGTCACAGGGAAGTTAGATCAAGGACCTAGTCTACTGATGATTTTTTTGCCATCCAGCTTATTGACAGGTTTATCTTATACCGTAGATCTTCAGGTGAGTCTGTTGGGTAAATCGGCACATCTCAGGGAACTCCTCTTTCTCTGGGATTAAGTACTGATGGCAAAAGGGGAGAGCGGAGTCACACAAGCTTTGCTCTCTTAAAGGACTATTCCTTACAATTCAATTACAGCAAACTCCCAGAGCCTGACTCTTTAGGTCTGAGCGTCTCCATTTTTACTGACACCTGCTAATAGTTCAAGCCATTTTGACATGCTTCTCGGTTAGCTCTTTCCCTTTACAATGAATGAATTTACATGATTAAACTTTTGTGTTGGATGTGGTTTCAAAAGCCTTTCAGAAAGCGACAGCAACTGTGCCCACAAATTCTTTTAATATTTATCTAATCTAGTATTGGTGTGTCTAATTAAAGGCCACTCAGATCCTGTGATGGCGTTAAATGCCTTAGAAATGCCAATACATAATTCAATTATTTGCCTCTCAATAGTACCACAAGAAGGAATGTTATTTTGTGGTTTGAGCAAGTGACTGGACGTCAGGAGTCCTGAGTTCTGTCCCCTCCTCTGCCATGACTCACTGTGCAATTGTAGTCATTTAGGCTCAGATTTTCTGCTTCTAGGCATCTCCATGTTTTCGTTGCCCCTTTTGGTCTTAGATACCTTATTTGGGGATGGCTGAAAATAGATGTCGGGACTTAATGTCAGGCACCCGGGTTTTTTAAAAGTGTTAGCTTAATGTTTTTGTGCATCAGTTGCCCTATTTGAAAAATGAGGAACAATAATAGTATGCACCTCTGCAAAGTCCTTGAGAGCTACAGATGGAAAACGTTATAGATGTGCCAATATAATTATTAACACCAACCCGTCAGGGTGGCAAGCTATAATGCATTGAAGCCTCGAAACTACTAGCCTAGGCATATAACAATTGCCACAATAGTATAGACCAGTAGTCCATCTACTTTGGTATCTGTCCTATTCTAGTGGAATATAGCTACTTCACAGTCAGGCTAAAGCATGGCGCCTAGCCAATATTACAGTACTGCACCATGGTGGGGGAAAAATGTGTGTCTCGAACCTAGCTGGGATCTCAGTTTATGGGAGGGTGATTTCTGAGGACAAAGGGTTGAAAGTACTTCTAAATCATGTCAGCATGGTCGCTTGCATACAAACACAGCTCCAGCAAAAGCAGTGAGTCACTTCACTTGCTGATATTGTGAAGATGGAAATGAATAATGTGAAAGATAACATGGGGGCAAGAAAGATGGTGTTGCGATTACGGTGGCGGGTTGGGCGTCAACTGATGTGAGTTTTTTTCTGGGCTTGGAAATGGATTTCTTCTGTGCTTAGAGTGAGAGGGTAAGCTTTTCAAAATTGCTCAGCTTTAGCCGAACGCTGCTCATCTTGAAATCAACAGTGTAGACCAATAATGAGCACCTACGAAAATTCCTTCATCTCGCCATGACTCAGTTTACTTCAGCTCTTAAACAGGGATGATGACAGAGGTGTCAGGAGGTTAAATTCATAGATAGCTGTAAAGGAAAGGCCCTAGGAACATGCCCAGTATAAGGTAAGCTGTATTTTATCTTGTGAAAGGAACAGTGACATTTTGACCGGCACCCAGGAGAGAGTCTTCACATTCATGATCAGTGATAAACGATAACAATAACATAGTGAAAAACAGCATAGACACCCTAAATAAAGAGCTGGTCTTCTCAGCTGGTCACATAAATCAAAAAGGGCTCCAGCTATATAGCTATCAATTAAGTTGTCAAGTAATAATTACGCCACTTTCCACTCGATTTCTGGCATGTAAACCTTCTAGGCTATTTTGCCAAATTAGCACTAGCGGAGAGTTAAACTGGCTGTCAACTTGTTAAGGCTAATAGAAGATTTATCCAATCGGTATTCTATTCTATTCTGTTCTAGCTCTCACCCAGCTGTATGGTATCTGTGTGTATTCTCTGGAGCCATGGGGAATATTTATGACCATGATATATTTAGTTTGAAAAGATTTATGATCATCAGTAACCTTGGCCAGCTATGCTATGCGAAATGAAGACGATGCCACAAGGTACCCAAGCCTCACGCTTCAGAGTTTTAGCTACCTGTTGGTGCCAGGAAGTGATATTCATATTCAATCAGTACTGGGTGTCTTTCTAAGCGAGATGATCTAATTAAGCCACAAGTTACTGGGCTCCAGGAGGAATCACTGGCTGAAAATTATGCTCCCATGTGGTGCAGGAGCTCAGAGTAGGTGATCAAAATGGTTCCTTTTGGCCTGGTCTATGGATGTGGCACTGGTGAGACTTGGAAATAGGATGCCAACGAGATGGCATCTAGATGGACCAAAGGTTTGACCTATCGTGACAAGTAATTTTATGGTTCCTGTGTGGTCTAGGTATGGAGCTGTTGGTTTTTTTTAGTGTAAAACCCTTATTGCAGTACTATGTTTGCATCTAAGCCACTTCTAAGAACAGCATCACCAGACTGCTGTTGAGTCCTACCTCATTAATGTTTGTAAAGCCGCCTCATATCCTTGGCTTTAAATTACCATCAGAATGGAAATACATAAATAAATAATGACTCCATGACTAATTCCAATGGTACAACTCATTCATAGATTCCAAGGCCAGAGGAACTATTAGGATCATCTAGTCCGTGCTTCTGTATAACACACGCCAGAGAACGTCCCCAAAATAATTCCAAGGACAGATCTTTTAGAAAAAACATTGCCTGTGATGGAGAATCTACCATGAGCTTTATCAAATGATTTCACTGCTAATAACTGCAGTACGGTCTCATGGGTAGGGCAGTGGCTGGAAAGTCGGGAGACGTGAATTCTGGTCCTGGCTGAGCCAGTGATCTCCACCTATTCACTTTGGCTCCCTTGTCTATTGAGACTGTGAGCGGTCTATGGCTGAGAGTGTCTCTTAGTAGGTATTCGTGTTGCACCTAGCGCAAGGGGAAACCTGATCTTCTGGGGATCCTCTAATCATTAAAGATAATCTTCACCATTAATTAACGCCTTTTAAATTGTACTTTAATTTCCGCACAAAGACCATGAAAAAAACTCACTACTCCCCCAAATCATTTCACACCTGGAGCAGGCCGGGCGCACTCCAAAAACTTGCTGAAGGCTGAAAGCTCCCCCTCCTTCGATGTCTGTGACTGGTTCTGCAGAAACATCCAGTTACCTCTGCATGACCTTCCTTTCAAACATGGACGGGAGGTGCTCGGCAGTGGAGCAGATATTGGATGACTCTACACGAGCTGTTGAAAGACAGGCGTGATAAATGGCGTTAGAACTGGGTTTCTCTTCTCCTTCAGGCAGAATTTGAGACTCTCAGGTACACAGCCCTGGAGGGTGATTCACAGGGCCCACCATGGCATGCGTACACATTCTCCTAGGTAGAAAGCTGACACTGTCAGCACATTGACCTCAAGACTGTGAGTGTTTAAAATGGTTCAGCACACACAGAAAAACCACAATTAGAATTTACTTCCCTGTGTTTAACACCCGAATCACTTAGAGCACGTCTGCAAAATAAGTGAGGGTTTTAGAAAGATAGGTTGCAGGGAAAAAATCCGCCCAGTCAAATTCTGGCCCATGTGGAAATAGCCACAATGCCCCCCCCGCTATATGGGGGCACTAATACGCTTCCAAAGCAGGCCTGTTATACAGATGTAGCTGTCTGAGATCAACTCGACGTTCCTTGGGCAGTCTCTTCCTGCTCAGAGTATGAGGAAGGCCTGGGTAATGTAACTATACCAGTAAACCCTCCTAGTGGAGGTGTGGCTTATACCGGCAAAAGAGTACAGTTTATGCTCCTGAAAAAAGGAATTTGTTGGTGGTGTAACAGCACGTACACAAGGGCTTTTGTTGGTTGGAGGTGTGATTTTTTTTTTTCATACTCCTAACTGACATCACTATGCTGGCAAAATTTTTGTGTAGACCAGGCCTTATCTACATGGGAAGCTCAGCGTAGGCAGGAGCTCAGATATCAGTCTAATATAAATAACCAAATAGATAGGCTATATATATAAATTATATAGACAAATCAACTGATAGATATATTGATAAGGCAGTCAGGACGGCTGCATATGTGTACACGCATAAATATGTGTCCTGGCCAGTTGACCATGCCCCATTATGCCGCTCCCATAGGAAATATACTCTAGTAGTCTATCAAAATAGGCCCAAACTCTATGATAATAATACATAGCCCTTTCCATCTATAGAGCACAATACACTTTACAAAGGCGGTCAATATCAGTATGTCCATTTACAGATGGGGCAGACTGAGGTACAGGGAAGTGAAGTAACTTGCCCAAGGTCACCCAGCAAACCAGTGGCAGAGCTGGGAATAAAACTCAGGTCTCTCCCATGCCCCTGTCCAGTGCTCTGTTCACTATTGTGACATGTAGTGTTTTGGACCATTATTGTGAACTTCCGTAGTGCTTCGTTTGGCAAGTGGCGTGCAAGGAATGTTTGTGGAAAGGCCCCTCCAGGAGTGATAGGAGGTGGTCTCCAGGCATCCAGCATCCTCTGTGCCTGGCCCTGTTATTTCTGGTAGATGGCCATTGGCAACAGCCGGTAGAATTTGACCCCAAGGCTCCACAGAGAAGTTTAAAATAAAGTTACACATACATTGTTTTTCCCTTTTCTGAGGGACAAAGTCAAAATGCCAAGTTCAGTGATGTCCCACCTGGTGGAATATCCAAGTAATCCCTGGGGGAGAGCGGGGGTGGATGGCTTTGATAACCGGTCAGAGGCTATAAAGTCTCTTACCCAGTGGTTCCTCCTTTGGGCTCACTTCTGTTAACATGACCCTACCGATGCCTAGTATGCGGGTTGGTGCTGCACAAATGAACACTCCATCCTACCAGTTGACTTTGAAAGCTATGGGTGGGGATCTGGGCCTAGATTAACCTATGTGCACTCAGTGCATTTGCACATGGCCCTTATCTTGGGAGGGGGGGCCCAGTCACCGGACCAAAAGAGTCCTCCATCACTGGCTCCCCAGAATCTACATCCAGCCTGCCAGATCATTTGATCTGCCCTGCCACGCTGCATGTTGGGGAGGGGTGAGATCCCCCCACTTCCTGATCTCATGCCATTGCTCCTGTGTCCTCGGCGGGGGATTTTGTGACCTGTTGCTGGCTACTGAAGGCGTGCTGCTGCTGCTGCTGTGAGAGCTGTCTGGGAGCCACTTCTGAGGTTCCCCTGATTTAAATCCAGCCTGTGGTGACAAGCAACCAAATATTTCTTCTTCTCTGGTTGCTGTTTTGTGGCCTATGTGAAATGGGTGGGCTCTCTCTGGAGGACTCATCATAAAAACTATATACACAGATATAGTGATGCATTGCAAATTGATAGCCGCTTTCTTGTGGCGGTTGCAAAGCACGTTAATGAATGAAGGTGCTAATATTAGTGAAGCAGGACAAGACCACTTTGAGGTAGATAGATGTTATCCTCAAACGGGTAAATTTAGACAGAGGGAGATTACGGCCCAGGTTCTTAAAGGTATTTAAGTGCCTAACACCTATTGAAGTCAATGGATGTTTGGAGCCTAAATGCCTTTGAGGATTTGGGCCTAAGCGACTTACCCAAGGTTACACTGTAGCGGTGGTGGGGATAAGACCCAGGTCTCCTAGGCAACACTGCTTCCTGGACACTAATATTTGACAAGCTCAGACAAAGGTCAAAGATGGATTGGGCATGGAGACCTGATGCTATCTCACCCCTGCAGGTGATCAGGATTGAAACATAGTGGCGGGACAGTATGGGGAAACTTGCACCGATGCTGCCTTTTCTGTGACTAAGTAGAATAATAGAATCATAGGACTGGAAGGGGCCTCGAGAGGTGATCCAGTCCAGTCACCTGCACTCAAGGCAGGACCATGTATTATATAGATCATCCCTGACAGGTGTTTGTCTAACCTGCTCTTTAAAACCTCCAGTGATGGAGATTCCACAATCTCCCTAGGCAATTTATTCCAGTGCTTCACTCCCCTGACAGTTAGGCAGTTTTCCCTAATGTCCAACCTAAACCTCCCTTGTTGCAATTTAAGCCCATTGCTTCTCGTCCTATCCTCAGAGGTTAGGGAGAACAATTTTTCTCCCCCCTCCTTGTAACAACCTTTTATGTACTTGAAAACTGTTACCATGTCCCCCCTCCGTCTTCTCTTCTGCAGACTAAGCAAACCCAGTATTTTCAGTCTTTCCTCAGAGCTCATGTTTTCTAAGCCTTTAATCATTTTTGTTGCTCTCCTCTGGACTTTCTCCAATTCGTCCACATTTTTTCCTGAAAGGTGGCTCCCAGAACTGGACACAATACTCCACTTGAGTATCAGCATGGAGTGGAGCGGCAGAACTACTTCTTGTGACTTGCTTACAACACTCCTGCTAATACAGTTCAGAATAATGTTTGCTTTTTTTGCAACAGTGTAACTCTGTTGACACATTTAGCTTGTGGTCCTCTATGACCCCCAGATCCCGTTCCGCAGTACTCCTTCCAAGACTGTCATTTTCCATTTTGTATGTGTGCAATTCCTTCCTAAGTGGAGTACTTTGCATTTGTCCTTATTGAATTTCAGCCAAGCTGGCTGCAGGCTCCAAGATTGTCAGACTAGGCTATTTTCATAAGGGATATGCAAATCCAAAGACAAAAGAGCTGCCAAGAGGGAAGAATGATCATGTATGTGCAACAAGAAGCAAACCAAAGTTTTGCTTCCCCCTCCCTTGAACCAAAACTACTTTGAGGTTTTGTAAAGTATATTAACATTTTCATTTTCACTCCTCCCACACATGCATTTCCTGCTTCCAGCTAGGACAGGCAGCCGGCCGTGCAGAGATACCGCAAGGACAGCCTGATCTAGTAAGGTTTCCCATACAAAACTTTTGCAGACTCCAAAATATTTGGTGCTTGAAATAAGGTCTTGATCCATGGCCGTTGATCCGAACACCCCTGAGCTGTAAGGGTGTTTGAAATCTGAACCTAGGTCTGGATCCAAATTTTGCAAATGACCCGTCTCTTTATAAGGAGGCCAAATAAAATCTTTGCTCCTAACCCACCCAAAATGAAATCTGGAGCTGCATCTGAATTTTGACGCTTGAGCTCTCTGTAACTTGAATGTTCAGGTACTTCTCTGAACCTAAGTGAGCTGGCAAACACTCTACTCTCATTGAAATGAATGAGACTTTAATTAGAGCAGGATCACACCCATAGACTGGGACTGGAGGAGAAAGAGAATAAAGCAATATATTTCACCGGCGCATGACAGCCACGTATTTGCGCTGTTTCTCCTCCGAAGCTCCATGCTTCGTATAAAGCTGTCTTTGTTAAAAACGAGGTTGGCGTATGGTGTTGGATTTACAAAAAGGCATTTTGACTAGGATTTAACGCAGCAGAGAAGCAAGGTATAGTTGCTTTAAATAAAAATCAAGGGTAGAGAAATCTCCCAAGAGTCTCAAGGTTTAAACAAATGACAAGAAGTATTTCTCAGGTTAAGTTGGAACGGGTGTTCTTTGACCCAGGAGAGTGACTATTAGTTAGCTGTGTTCACACTACCTTGGGTATTGTAAGAAACTTTCTTGTGAAGCTGTTCGCCAAAACTGAAGTCCTAAATTGAAATGTGTTGACAGAAGGAATCTTCCTGCTTATTTATTATTTAAATACATCTTGAGTATGATATGATGAGGTACGTCACAATTCGCTCACTTTCCTTCCTCTAGGGATACTTGCATTGATTCCCAGCCGGACCTTCCAGATGCAGCTCGAGGACTCTCAGCTTCTATTGGCTTGAGTTGAGGTACTCAGCATCTTGCAGGATTGGGCCCTTACTCACTTAAAAACCTGTTATCATTAGGGAGCCCATAAAGATGTTCAGCAATGCCATCAAGCTACTTCACGGTATTTAAAGACAGGCTGTTTTCAATTTTAGGTTTAAAATGGAGTTTGATACATTTATAAATGGGATTATATGCTGGGGTTGCCTGCGATGGCTGGACTGGATGAGCCCCCTTTCAGTCATATGTCCTGTGTTCCTCCTTGAATGTCTGATGTGGCCAACCTGGCATGCACTCTGCCAAATGCACCTTGATTTAAATCCTTCATTCCAGGATCTATCTATCTATGCGGCTATCACCACATTAGTGTCACATACTATGTTGTGCTATCCTGGTGGGGGTACATGGATAATCCTTAGACAGATAGATACTTGCGAATAAGTCAACCCCTAATTTAACAAATGAACTGAATACAACAGAGTCACCTGTAAGTTGATCTCCCTGTAATATCCGGGGGACATCCCCTCCATATTCCTTACTGGGATTTTGGAACAAACATAAGAAACTGCCTCAGCCAATCTGCTCTAGGTTTTGCGCTGAACTCAGTGCCTACGGAGACTTTAGTGAGCACTGTCTGAATACTGAATCTGAATCAAGATGGCTCCTAATTCTGTATATTTCTACCTGGTCTCAGTGGCTTGATTTCAGGAACTCGCGGTAACTGTCCACAGTGGCCCTCTTCCTCCCACTCTGCTCTCATTTCCTTGCTGCCTTGAGTCATCACAGTTTCTTTGCATCCTCACGAGGTTTTCCTCCTCCCTACTGCTCACCATTGTACCACCAGCTCTTCTCTTAGTGCAGTAAATAAGTTACTATAATTGGTATACTACGCTGACCCACAAAAAAGCTGACCTCTGTGGCATATGCAGCTGTCACTGAAAGGAAACACTGATGTTCTGTTTTCTGCACGCTGCATCTTTACACTTTAGAGACATCTTGTTTCTTTTTAGAGGAAACGGTGAGGCATCTGCCATTTTGTGTTTCCATTCAGATGCAGATTGTTAAGGACTGTGTGCTCTCTCTTCTCCGTCACACAGACTTTATATAAGTTCTTTCTTTCTTTCTTTCTTTCTTTCTTTCTTTCTCCTGTCATCTGAAAGAGCCATGCTTTGATCTCTGGACATAGTAAAGCACATATCTGGCATATATGTCTTTGGTTTACTGGCCAGAATATACATATAGTAACTTCAAAAACCAAACAAAGAAAACCCAGTCCAATAGGAAAAGAACAGCTAGTGAAGACAGAGGAAGAGTTTCAATATACAGAAGGAAATTGGATCTCTTATTTACATAAGATTATACTGTGCTAATTTGCTATGTAAATTGAAATAGGAAAAACAAAAACACATCTTAAAGTGTGCAACTGCTTTCTGCCTTGGACCAGTACTGGAGAAATCAGTAATCAGCATGGGTCCAATCCAGAAGTCATCTCCATTCAAACCTTGCTTGGGCAAAATACCCATTGGCTTCAGTTGGAATTTGTCTTGATGAAGTGAGGGCATAGCATCCTTCATGGTCTGTGTCTGGCTTGCTCTGCTAGTGGGTGGGGAAAGTGGGGTCATAGCCACATCTCCTCCCCTCTCCCTTTGAGGTGTCTAGTGCCCTAGGCGGAAGGCAAGGGGAAAGGTTTAAGTCAAAAAGTAAAAGGGAGTGGGGTGGGAAAGCATGGCTGCTTTGCGTCTCCGTGGCTTTGGTGAGCAGTGTTGCATCACAGCTACGCCTCCTGTTCCAGTCCACTTTAACTATTGAGTTGGCCACTTGCTCTTGGGCAGAAGTTTAAGGGGGTGAAGGGATCCTGGAAGAGGGAACCCTGACTCCCCTATGCAAGAGACAGCCACACTTCAGGCTTGCTGCTGAGAAGCAGGGCCACCCTCAGTGGCAAACATGGATTTGGGTTTGGCCATTACTTTATACATATAGTGCCAGAGGGAACTTTCACACGGGCAGAGAAAGAAACAAAACAGACAAAACCCAAGCAGCTGTCTCCAACTAACCGTCCCTCTCAGAGGTGTGCTGGGAGTGGGAGGGGCCTGTGGTCTACATAGGCCACACCCACCTCTTTCCAGAGAGAAAGGTGGTGAGGCAAAACCCAAGAATATTGAGAGGGTGAAGGAATGCCCAGGGGAAAACCAGCATCAGATGGGCTGGAAGAGGAGGAGAGGCAAACACCTTGTGGAAAAATGGTACTGAGTTTGGGGAGAGCTGGACACAGGCTGGCGCTTGCTTGCCTGCCTGTCTGAAAACTTTGGACTTGCCTGAAAGGTAAGAGAACCTATGGGAAAACAGGACTAAAGACTTTGGGAGTAGATGATGATAAACTACACTCCTTTTATAAGTACTCCTACATTCTCTCTAGCATCCTTCCCTCCCTTGCACTTGCACGCCCCTCTTTCTGTGGTGCTCAGGTCATCCTGGCCCACCAGGCAATGGCTTGGTGACATGTGGAGTTGTAGGATATGGACCATAGCTGGAAGGCCAAGCCACCTGAGTGACTGTTTGTCAAACTCCCTGCGGCTGGTGAGAATCCACCACTATGCACATCCTTCCATCTATCTAGCTCGTTAATCAGCAGGGTGGATTTTCTAGGTAAAGTATGGAATACCCAGGATTAGATGTTGGATGAAATGTGCTTTTTGCTAAGCATTTGCTTCCCCCACCTGTGAAGAACTGGCTATTTTCTCCACAAAAATGATTTATTTAACTAGCAATATGGAGTGATCCTACAGCAAGAACAAAAATAATCATTTCTTCATATGCAAAAGCTCTTCATATTGCATTTCTTCATATGCAGAAATAATAAATGCCAAGAGCACTGCAAGATAAAAGGCTAGAAGCGGTTGCTCTGAAGGAAGGGAAGCTGCTTGATGGAGAAGAGCAATAATATCTGCCTTGCCTTAAAACTCTGAAGGCTGTTCTGTTAAAGCATCCCCCCCATCGCTTTACCAGGATAAGGCCATGATATTAAACCTTCGCTAGCCCACAGCCACATAGCAGTTGTGTGACGGATTGCAACAGTAGAACTTCACATTTGTTTTCCCTAATAGACTTGATCACATTTTAACAGTCAAGTTAGATGAGAATGATGCTGAGCACAACAGATTGAACGTTGTAAGCAAGGACACACCAATCTTACAGTGGGAGAGGCAAGGGGTATGGCTCGGGAGCCACAAAGCCTTCTAAGTGTCTACCTGCAAACCAACCATAAATGGAGACTTTGTGAACAGAGCGAATACCCGGCTGTGTAACTGTGAAGTACACCACCATTGCTTCTTTTCTTTGGCTTGTTGGCTTCAGAGCTCTGGCTGAGTGATGTCACCATAGATGATGGATATTAGTCGTGAGAGAGACAGGATGGGTAAGGTAATATCTTTTATTAGACCAACTTCTGTTGGTGGAAGTTGCAAGCTTTCAAACTACAAGGAGTTATTCAGGTCTTTAGTCGGGTAGCTTAAGGCACAACAGGAAGCATTCAAATACTTTGGTGATCGATGCAGGAGAAGAACCTAGACAGAGTAGAGTAGAAGTGAATGAGAGCTGTGATCAGGTGTCTTGCTACAAAAACAATGGAAGCTCATAGTAAGCTCAAAATCACCAACTAAGTTACATGGAAAACACAAATGATCCCATGTCCCCTCTGGAGCAAACATCCGTCATCTGAGCAAGACCCTTCCCTGTTGGACTGCACACACTGGCCCTGCTAACAATCCACGTGGTGAAAAGATACAGCCATTGAGGGGCCTGATGATCCCCAAACAATCTGCTGATATATTTCACCTGCTGGCCAGGGTGCTTAGCCATTGGCTATTGCTAGACTGCCCAATCACCATTTGGGATACACAGTGAGGACTAATTTGATCTGGGCTCCCTTTACAAGTATGGGGTGAGCTGATACCTGAATGCTCTGCAGATAGGGACTATACAAATTCGTCTTGTATACATTGCTGTGTGGGTCCACTCCCAAATCTCTCATCTTCTTCTTATGTGGCATCTCCAGAGGGAGGTTTGCAACTATGGTAGCCCATTCTATATGGTCCTCTGCTCATCTCTTTGTGGCTGAATAATCATTTTGATCCACTCCAGAATACCACATGATCCATCAAAGATCTTCTCTTCCTGCCTCGTGTTCTTTTTCCATCAATGTTCCCTTCCAATGCTAGTAAACATACACTATCCACTGAACCTCTTAAAAAGTACCCTGCAAATCAAATCTTTCTTTCCATAAGTGTTTGCTTCATTCCAATCATTTCTAATACTTTTTAGTTGTTACACGACCTATCCATAATATTTTCAGAAATCTTCTATAATACCATGATTCAAAGGACTGTAGTTTCTTTATTATTGATTGTTTAAATGTTCATATTTCCAGCCCTAAGTTAACACAGACCAAATGTAAATTTTTTCAGAGTCAAATTTAATCTTCTGATTTACGTCCCTTCTCATCAGATGTTTATTCTCCTGGAAAGTGTCTCTCACTCTTGCTTTTCTGGTGCTGATTTAAATATTCTATCTTCTAGCTTCCATCTGTAATGATGCTTACTAAGTAGTAATAATATCTTGCTTGTTGCATGGCTGTGTCATTCATTTGAATCTTGCATGTTTTCCCAGCATCCTTGCATACTATCTGTCTTGTTTGTTCTGTCTTGTCCACATTCAACTCTAGATCACATTCTTCATCATATTCATATATAATCCCCACTGACGTCATCAGAGCTTCTGAATCAGCCAACAGCACTGTGTGATCTGCCCAGCAAATGTTATTCACCCATTTTCGATTCATCTTAATACCTTCTTTTGTTTCTTTGATTAATTTAATCAAACAATAGCTATAAAAGTTAAGTAAAATTGGTGACGTTATACAACCTTGTCTCATTCCTCTCTTGATTTCTATTAGGTTTTCATTTTAAACTCCCATTATAAATCTCTGATAAGCATATGTAAATAGTTCATTAGCATATTCAGATGACTTCACAACCATCTTATAGTCTCTTACAAAGACATGTTCATAGAGCATATGTGTCTTCCATTTCCATTTCCATAGGCAATATTTTCCACTTCAGGATTATGTGTGTCCCATCTGCTATGTCTACCACTGAGGGAAAATGGCCTACCCAAATGTTTATTTCTTTTCATACATGAGATGACACTGCATTGCTCTAATCATCTTGATGATGAGATAAGCCTTGAAGAAGTGAGAAAAAGGAGACTGATTAAGGCCAGTGTATTACACCTATAGTATCCCTTGTGTTTTTTGAAAAGACTAGTAGTGACTAGTTACCCAGTGCTCTGATGACCCTGACAGGGACCCAGAAGGTCTGACTTTTGTATGTTATCTCCTCCAGCCCCCCCCTCAGCTCACCAAAGAAGTCCTTGATGACTTCTGAATGGACTATAAGATGGACAGAAAGCTGGCTAGATTCAACGGGTTCAATGGGTAGTGATCAATGGCTCGATGTCTAGTTGGTAGCTGGTAATAAGCGGAGTGCCCCAGGGGTCAGAGCTGGGACCAGTTTTGTTCAACATCTTCATTAATGATCTGGAGGATGGGGTAGATTGCACCCTCAGCAAGTTTGCAGAGGGGAGTGGTAGATACCCTGGAAGGTAGGGATAGGAGACAGAGTGACCTAGACAAATTGGAGGATTGGGCTAAAAAAATCTGATGAGGTTCAACAAGGATAATTTCAGAGTCCTGCATTTAGGATGAAAGAATCCCATGGATTGCTACAGACTGGGGACCAACTGGCTAGGCAGCAGTTTGGCAGAAAAGGACCTGTGGGTTACAGTGGACAAGAAGCTGGATATGAGTCAGCAGTGTGCCCTTATTGCCAAGAAGGCTAATAGCATATTGGGCTGCATTAGTAGGAGCATTGCCAGCAGATCGAGGGAAGTGATTATTCCCCTCTATTCGGCATTGATGAGGCCTCATTTGGAATATTGTGTTCAGTTTTGCCCCCCCCCCCCCCCCACTACAGGAAGGATGTGAACAAATTGGAGAAAGTCCAGAGGAGGAGAACAAAAATGACTAGGGGACTGGAGCACATGACTTATGAGGAGAGGCTGAGGGAACTGGGCTTGTTTAGTCTGAAAAAGAGAAGAATGAGGGGGATTTGATAGCAGCCTTTAACTACCTGAAAGGGGGTTCCAGGGAGGATGGAGCTAGGCTGTTCTCAGTGGTGGCAGATGACAGAACAAAGAGCAACGGTCTCAAGTTGCAGTGGGGGAGGTCTAGGTTGGATATTAGGAAAATCTTTTTCACTAGGAGGGTGGTGAAGCACTGGAATGGGTTACCTAGGGAGGTGGTGGAATCTCCATCCTTAGAGGTTTTTAAGGCCCCGATTGACAAAGTCCTGGCTGGGATGATTTAGTTGGGGTTGGTCCTGCTTTGAGCAGGGGGTTGGACTCGATGACCTCCTGTGGTCCCTTCCAACCCTAAGATTCTATGATTCTGGGGTGAGCCTATACCTCAGGATAACCTATGCCTCATGGAATGTCCTTGGTGCATGGGCCCTGTTTGATGTGGTCTGGATGATTCCTTAATCTTGATCCAGGACCAGGCTTGCTCTCTTCCGATTCCTCATCTACCATTTATCCCTCACATGGCTGCTGTGCAGCAGTGCCCTGAATTGCTATCCACTAGCTCAGGGGTTCTCAAACCTTTTTTTGCTGGAACCACCTTTGAAAATAGTTCTGGCTGTGAGGACCGCCCCCATGCCATGCCATGCCACGCTACGTACTTCCCCATGCCATGCCACCCTTACTTCTGCACAGCTTCTGGGGCCAGCCCTGCCTTCAGAGCACCCGGCTAGTAGCCGCTGTTCTCTGGCCACTGAGCTCTGAAGGGCTGAGGCTGACAGCTCACGACCACGCCATAACAGACTCGTGACCCCTTGAGGGGTCCCGAACCCCAGTTTCGGAACCCCTGTTCTAGTTGCACCCTCCTCAGATATCCTCTGTCTGTCCCTATCCCGTTCTCTGCAACTCTCCTGCCCTCTGTTTTAAACCCCAAGCCTTGTAGTCATATGCTTTCTTGTGTGTTTAGGTGTGTTGTGTGGCCGGCTCAAACCAATATGTGGCCAGTTCAGGCGTTTCCTTGTTTAGTTTGACCTCTGACATGGCCATGGCAGAACATCTGTCTGACTCGGCTGGGGTCAGCTCATTGACCATACAGCCTCTGAACCACTTCCTGTCTGTGCCAATCTGGAGAGCTCAGCACCCAGAATGCACAGGGGCCTCGGACGTGACTACCCACCTGTTCTGAAAATTCCATGGAAACCCAAACCTGCACCGAGGCCTTGTTACTGCAGTCAAGAAAAGATCTCCAATATGGCAGAGGCCTGGAAGCCATTTCATAGATCTAGTGACGACATAGATCAAATTCGGAAGCCTTAATTCGAAATGTTTGCTTCAGGTATGGCAGTAACCGAGGGTGCTGTCCAGGCTTTTCTGACTTGGCACCCACTGATTTGTAGGGATTTCTGAGCTCCCAGTTTTGCAGAATAGCCTCCACCAACCTTGGAATATTTTCTTCTACTCATGCCTATCTCCTCTCCTCCCACAGTTCTCTGGCACTCACCTGGAGCCAGCTCAGACAAGAGCAGTTATGACAACCACCATTTTTGCTGATACACGGGGAACTGCATCAGGGACCTTCAGCAAGAAAAGCATCTGCTGCTACACCTCGAGCTAAAGCTTTCTAAACAGCACTGTCACATACTCATAGCGTCTGCAGACTGGACAGAGGGGGTGCCTCACACACTCCCCAGTGGATTACAACACTAAGTGGAGGGTTGGAGGGAATGACTTATCAGGAAAGATGAAAAGCGTTAAATACATCTAGCTTGGCCAAGATACACCTGAATGTAGGGAGAAACATGATAACAATCTACAGATACTTGAATGTGTAGATAGCAAGGAGAAGGGATTATGTAGGGTGGTTCAAAGAATAAACCAAGGAATAATGGGATACCACATGCCTGTGCCATGGTGATGGGTACAGTATAAAAACTGGAGTAGGACTGAACAGGCAAAATTAAGGCCAAGATTAAATTGTGCATCAGGAAAATCTTCCTACCAATGAGATCTACTGAGCTGAGGAACAATCTTTGCAGGGAAGTTTTGGAAACTCAACCACTTGATGTATTTAAAACTGGAGTGGACAGTACACTAGGAAGTGTGCAGCAGTGAATGACCTAAATGGTCTTTTTCCATTTCTAAGATTCTTTGATTCATCTGATCATGTTCCTGTTCTCATGACCAATAGATCTATGAGGTCATCTAATCCAGCCCCCAACCAAACTGGTACTCTGTAGGATTCTCTGACTGCACCACTAACAACAAAAGCGAGAACGGAGAATGTTGTTTCATGATCGTTTCCCCATTTCTAAATTGGAAGTAAACCCTCTCTACATCCATAGAGCCGAAATTATAGCATGCAGAGTCAGGGCTGGGTCCTGGCGTCTGTCACATTGGGATGAATGGGAATCCCTCTGCAGGCTGAGCGGAATAGGTAACCTTTAGAATATAGGGCTCATTGTTGCCTATTCAACATCTGTAATGTGTGAGGTCCAATTCGAAACATCCTGGGTCTGATTTGTAGGCACAGGATTGTTTCGCTGATTTGCATGATGGCTTTCCTACCTCTTTTTTGAACATGAAGATGGGAGTGCAGATTTTGCAGGTAAATTATAAAATGATAGGAGCGTGTGTCAGCTTGTAGAGGGTTCATGTGTAGAAAGCAAGTAGGGGCTGGAAAGCAGAGTTGGTTGCCCAGGGAAGGTGTAATTAACACATGGTAAAAATTTAGAGGTTTTACTAAGTCCTGATTCAGTGAAACGCAAGAAATCGCTGCTCTAATGTGTTGCTTAGCAGTACACAGACACTCCACCATGTCACACCCAGGGAAACTCTCCCTTCCATGCAGCCCACCTCATTACGTGGTGAGAAAAGAACAGTAAGTGCAAAGCTTTGTTCTCATAGCACTCCTCTACTATAGGTACAGAAGTGTTCAGCTACTACAGTGATAAGTGTGGTGTAACTATCTGGATAGTTAGACTCATCTGCAAATGCCCGGGCTTCAATTTCCATTCTGTAAGCACCCTTCACCCCTTAAAAAGAGTCTGTAAACCCATGTTGTTCTGTGTCTGCACAGCCCACAGCACAGTGGGGTCCTGGTCTCTGACTGGGGCTTTGAGGCGCTGCTGCAATAACAGAATTATTATTATTTATAATACTCGCTTACTGCAACTGGCAATAGGTGGATTTGTCCTTACGATGTTCTCCAGAGCCGGAGATGACAGACAATGCAACCCTACATTGAAGTTGAAGTCAGTGGGGCTACTCCTGTGGGGAAGGCTACTCACATGAGCACAGTTTTGCAGGATTAGATTCCTACTTTGTATCAATTGTATGCTTTTATGAAGATGATCCTTCTCAGTATTTTAGAGATTCCTATTGATTTCAACAAGATCAGTTCTACTATTTTTATCATACTAGCACCTAGAGACTCCAGTCAAGGGTCAGGCCCAGTGTAAGAAAGAAGTACTTGGCCTAAAAAGTTTGCAATTTAAGGGTTGTGCAGTCTGACCCACATAAGAGCATAAGAATGGCCATATTAGGTCAGACCAATGGTCCATCTAGTGCAGTATCCTGTCTTCCGACAGCGGCCTATGCCAGGTGCTTCAGAGGGAATGAATAGAACAGGTAATCATCAAGTGATCCATCCTGTCGGCCATACCTAGCCTCTGGCAAACAGCAATCCCTGCCTATCCTGGCTAATAGACATTGATGGACTTATCCACCATGAATTTATCTAGTTCTTTTTTGAACCCTGTTATAGTCTTGACTGTCACAACATCCTCTGGCAAGGAGTTCCACAGGTTGACTGTGTGTTGTGTGAAGAAATACTTCCTTTCGTTCATTTTAAACCTGCTGCCTATTAATTTCATTTGATGACCCCTAGGTCTTGTGTTATGTGAAGGAGTAAATAACACTTCCTTATTTACTTTCTCCACCCCAGTCATGATTTTATAGACCTCTATCATATCCCCCTTTAGTCGTCTCTTTTCCAAGCTGAAAAGTCCCAGTCTCATTAATCTCTCCTCATATGGAAGCTTTTTCATAACCCTAATAATTTTAGTTGTCCTTTTCTGTACCTTTCTCAATTCCAAAATATCTTTTTTGTGATGGTGTGGCATCCCCCCAAGTTGAATGACACTCCACATGAGACAGCGGGTCCACCTGCATGCGTGGATTACAGGATCGAGGCCTGAATGAACAACAAGGCACAAGAAGTAGATGAAACACACTGACAAGGAAGGGGTGGGGAGAGGAGGTGACAGCAATGTGTTGTGAAGTTGTGGTTAGCATGCCTTTCCCCACTGAATAACAGCATGTGAAACCTGCCCAGCTAGATAACACACGAGTCTTTACATGGCCTCAGAACGGCAGTGTCATTCGCAGATGTACTTGAAAAAACCTTACCAAGTTTTGTTAGAATTTGCTCTCAATCCACATGAATTTTGTGGACTATTTTAACGTTATTAATGTTATTATTTTTACATCGACTTCCGTTTTATTTTCAGCAGATCTTTTCTTTTTTTTATGACTATCTATTTGTCTCTTTAAGGGACTTCCTCTTCCATAGACTGGAAGTTGTCTGAAGAATCATACAGTGTGATGGGGCTTTTTAGGTTGTTTGCTTGAGCGTGCTTTCCAGGAAAAAATGATTTCATGCCCCTTGTGTTAGGCAAAAAGGCTTGGCAATTTGGTTCCACGACCTGGCCTATTTAGGAGAGTGTCAGTGGGGTGAGGGAAATTGTTCTGGTCCTATTTTTATTGCATTTGTTTCCTTTAGAGAAATGGAAAGGTAAAGAAAAGTGGACTATTAATCCTGATTTTAGCAGGCCCCGCGAATAATCCTTGCGCGGTGGCAGAGGTTATTGGCAAGACAAGCCAGACAGGTTAAATATATGGGGGGATTTGATAGCAGCCTTTAACTACCTGAAAGGGGGTTCCAGGGAGGATGGAGCTAGGCTGTTCTCAGTGGTGGCAGATGACAGAACAAGGAGCAACGGTATCAAGTTGCAGGAGGGGAGGTCTAGGTTGGATATTAGGAAAAAGTTTTTCACTAGGAGGGTGGTGAAGCACTGGAATGGGTTACCTAGAGAGGTGGTGGAATCTGCGGCTTGACAAAACTCTTGCTAGCATTATTTAGCTGAGGTTAGTCCTACTTTGAGCAGGGGGTTGGACTAGATAACCTCCTGAGGTCCCTTCAACTCTATGATTCTATGATTCTATATGGCACCTGATTCTCCACTGCCTTTCCTCCTCTGCGGTCATTTTTACTTGTGCAAGACTAGTGCAAATCAGGATGGCAGTGTTTTACACATACTTTACACTTGTGTAAATGACTATGCCAGGTGTGAGGTGGCAGAAAATCAGCTATGTACTTTCTAGTTCTTTTTGACTCCATCCAGTTCCTTGGCAAGGGAGTTACAGAGACTGGCGACAAAAGGCGGGGAAAAAATCGAAACGAGAGAGGAATTACATTGACACTTCCCTAGAACAAACAGGCATGTAGCCTCAGGAGAAGGCCTGGGACATACACTGATAGGTCTCCCACCTAAGACAAACACGTCTGAAATCTCCTGAGTCCATGCATGAATTCTCATTGCGTTCTTATGCAAATGCCTGCCTAACACATCTCTCATGGTGGGTCAAATCTGCTTGTAGGTTGCTTAATATTGTTGCTCATTATTAATATAGCTTGGTAGGCGTGCCAGGTCTTTTAAAAGCAAATTACATGACAGATCCCTGCCCCGAGGAGTTTGGAGTTTAAATGAGAAAAACTCAGCAAGGGATGAGGATACACAATGGGAGGAAGAGGGTTACACAAGTGAAAGATCTTGAGATGTTATGAGACGTTATGAAGGCATGTTGGACCAAATCCTGAAATCCTTCCCTAAAGACCAATTTTGCTACAGTTGCTCACGTTGAGTTGCCTCACCTTCTGCAAACCAGTAATTCCATTTATTTCATTTCAATTGTTTACATGGGCCACAGAGCTGTATTGATAAATCATCATCACCATCATCATCCTATAAGAAGATGTAACCCAAATCAGTGGGACTACTCATGGGGAAAGGCATTACTCAACTGATTAAGAGTCTCAGAATCGGCCTTTCAGTCTTTATCTAGGCAAAATTCCCACTGAAGTCAGCATAAAAACGGCCATACGGCATAAGAACCATCAGACCAATGGTCCATGTAGCCCAGTATCCTGTCTTCTGACAGTGGCTGGTGTCAGATGTTTCAAGAGGGAATGAACATAACTGAGCAATTAATGAGTGATCCATCTCCTGTCATCCAGTCCCAACCTCTGGCTGTCAGAGGTTTAGGGACACCCAGAGCATGGGCTTGCATCCCTGGCCATCTTGGCTAATAGCCATGGATGGACCGATCCTCCATGAACATCAAATTCTTTTTTGAACCCAGTTATACTTTTGGTCTTCACAATATCCCCTGGCTACAAATTCCACAGGTTGACTGTGCGTTGTGTGAAGAAGTACTTCCTTGTGTTTGTTTCAGACCTGCTGCCTATTAATATTACTGGGTGACCCCAGGTTCATGTGTTAGGTGAAGGGTAAGTAACACTTCCCTATTCACTTTCTCCACATCATTCATGATTTTATAGACCTATATCATGTCCTCCCCCAGTTGTTCCTTTTCTAAGATGAACAGTCCTAGTCTTTTTAATCTCTACTCATAGGGAAGCTGGTCCATACCCCTTATCATTTTTATTGCCGTTCTCTGTCCCTTTTCCAATTCTAAGGTATCTTTTTTGAGATGGGGTGACCATAACTGCACTGGTATTCAAGGTGTGGGTGCATCATGCATTTATACAGCAGCATTATATTTTCTGCCTTATTATCGATCCCTTTCCGTATGGTTCCTAACATTCTGTTATCTTTCTTGACTGCCACTGCACATTGAGTGGATGTTAAATAGGAACTTTGCTTCATTAGGGATTGAGTGAAAACTGAGTAAAGAATTCAGGCCTTGACTCCTTGCTAGTTCCTCTTTGGGACCCCAGCTATTCCGTCACCATGTACCTCAAATGGGCAGCCTCATTAATATTTCAAGTGCTGTTTCACACTCATGGTGTCCCTTTCTGAGAAATGCCCACCATGTTGCAGCTACACTGGATCACTCAGGCTGCTGATATTCCAGTGCCAAAACAAGAAAGCCTCAACATCTACCTCAATGATTACATGGAGCCCCTGGGCTCTTATAGATGGCAAAATGACAGGTGATGGTATGTATTATTCTGGGTTCCTGGCAGAAATGGGCCAACACTGTGAAGTTCAAGTCCAGATTCAGATCTGAACTCCCCCAACATTCAAAGTCTTTGAATACAGGGTTAACCCCCCTTCTCTTGCTCTGGGGAAAGCCAGTCATTTGAGACATGAGACTCACATGTGTAGAAAATTCAACATACGTGCACTGTGAGAATACCACCTTGTGACAAAAATGGCCTCGGAGACAATATCCATCACATGGTCAGCTGAAGTGGATGGAGTCTATACGTAACTGTTGTACGTGCGTCCAGAGGTGGGTGTATAGCTGCAGAGCGATGATACATCTCAGTTATGTGCATGGTATTTGATGTTGCTCATGTGGGTGAAAGACAAAGAGCAGGCTTTGCATATGTTGGCTGTTCATGGGGCAAAAAACAAACCCTGAGTGTGTGGGAAAGAGGGTGGCAGAGAGAATAGCTGAGAAGGTAAATCAGCTAGTTCTTACCCTGAGGTAAGGTTCAGCTTCTTAGCCCATGGAGGGGTACGTACTGAAAAAGCTGGTTGCAACCATCATGATCTAAAGCCTGGAAATGCCCGCTTGCAGAGTGTTGGCACAGACATAAGCAAGATCACATGAGCGTACGAAGTGTGCTGGTGGCCCCCGGCATGCTGCTCGCTCACTTGTGCTGGAGATCTCCTTCAGTGTGTTTTGATCATCAACTGCATGCTCTGAGCACACTCAGAGCCACCAGGAGTGTGCTGTGACGGTGGGCCAGCTGCCACAGGTGGCAGTGGGGTGGGGGGTGTGATGTTGTACTCTGCTCTCGGAAGCTCTTGACCAATTTCAGCCCATCAGTATGTGGGAGCAGTGTCCTTAGGCTCTTAAAAACTAATCTGGGGGGAGTGTTTGTCTAATGGGAAACAAGGTAGCCTGGTGGCAAAAGCAGGAGACTTGAACTCAAGGTTCCTGGGTGCTAGTCTCAGCTGCATTCCTGATTTATGTGACCGTGGGCAAGTGCTCTTTTATGCCTCAGTTTGCCAGTCAGTAGACACTAGAGAAGAAAACGAGCATGTTGGGGTGGATCAATGATTCTCAACTTTTTTCCAAACCGTGACCCCACCTGAAGAGAACAAATTCAGGACTCCCTTCCTATAGTTCTGCGAGCCCACTCCCATTTAATCAGAAGAAAGGGAAAGTGGTTGTGACCCAACTGGACCTGATCATGAACCCTCTGGGAGTTGAAACTCCCCGGCTGAGAACCTGGAGTCTACATCTTCAGCAGGTATAAGTTAGCACAGCCCCACTGTAATTAATGGAGTTAGGTGAGTTTACACCAGTTGAAGATCAGGCCTTTATTGTATTCAATATCACTGTTAGGTTATTTTAAGCCAAAGCTTTTTAGCCACTGTGATAAAGTCAGGCCAGAGGGTCTCAAAAGGGCATACCAGGGCCAGAGTGTGAGCTCTAGAAGGCCAAATCCCCTTTTTCCTGCAAGCAGGGGAGAGATGATTGCAGGGCAATTAGAGACACCTGGACCCAGTGAAGGGCTAGTCCAGGTGTACTTAAACCCTGCCTTCCCTAAACAGGGGAAGGGTGGGAGGAAGCATGGGAGAAGGAAGTTGCCAGAAGGTTTGTGGCAGCTGGAGGAGAGGCTCCCCCCCGGCTAGGAGATGGTGCTTCTCTGCAGCCAGAGAAGGAGAAAACTCTTGGCTCCAGCTGGCAGAAGGAAGCTGGAGCAAGCTACCTCCAAGGGGAGACAGGGTTACGTGGGACTGCCTGGCCCACCACAAGGGGTTGAAGTGTGGGACCCACTAGGGGGAAGCTAGGGACCCACTAGTAGGGATGCCACACCACTCATGCTAGGCTAAAATTTAAAATCTAGTACATAAGGAAAATGCTACAGATTTAGTAACTTGGTTAAAACAACATGAACACATTAAACTGAGTCTGGGGATGCACTTTTGAGCATTACAAGAAATCCACTCCATGCAAAGAGCGTATGTTTCTTTCCTCCTCTCTGAACAGCTCTTGTTTCAGGGAAAGGTGTTATTTGCCTTCTAAATCCCCTTTCACGTGTCTGCGTCTTCAACCCAATTGTCTGGCAGTTTTGAGCACACTGGCTATAAGCATGGTTGTTTGCTTTTGAAACCAGTTTGGAAGTTCCTTTTAAAAAAACCCAACCAACTATTGGTTGTTGTTACAGGCTTAGACATATACAAATACAACAAAGGATTCAAAAGCTAGGGAGCCAGGGCATGCAAATCTGTCAACGTGCTATTGAATTCACTTATTGTTACAAGTGAAACACCAGCACAGTGTGTCTAGGGAGAGGTGCTAAAATGACAGCATTTAAGTTTTTGGCAAAGCAGGACATACAGGCTGTTCTGTTTTGGAAATGTTGACTTTCTCTTTTCTTCTTCTTTTAATTCTTCAGAAAGGGAGCTGCAGAAACTGGTAACAAGAGACCTGCACATTGCTGGCCTGAACTTCGGATGGTGCAGATCAGTGGAACCACACTGACTTTATGCCGATTCACACCAGCTGAGGAGCTGACGGTACAGCTTTGCGGCGTGAAGAAGTTTAATTGAGAACTTGCTTTTCTACGAGCGTCGGACACAAATGAGTTCATTGCTATGATGAAAAGCCCCCAACTCACTCACCGTACCCAACCCATAGCAGAAGGCTGTATTTTTTGCTTCTCTTTCCATTTGGGCAGAGGTGATAATTTCTTAATTCTGCCCTTGAGGGGTGCACGCAAAAACGGTGTGGAATTGATTGGAGGAGAGATGCATCTTGTTCAAACTAGAAGCTTAAATATACCCCAAAGAAGAAATCATTAGCATTTTCATTAAATGTCAGAGTGCGACTTACATTTACCCCAGGCAACCTTGGCTTGTAGGATGGTAAGCTACTGGGAATTTTCCAGCAATTCTTAATTGATTTAGATTTAGTAATTCCATTTGTTTCTTTGCAACCTCCATCGCATGCGAGAGAATCCCAAACCGAACCAAACTAAAACAAACAACACCCGTAGCATATGCCCTGGAAGGAAAGCTGCGGCATAATATAAAATGTATCCTGATCAACTTGTTACAAAGCACAGTGACTCACTAGTTTTCCCAAAAGGCAATAGCTAAAATAAAAGAAGAAAAATTAAGCATGCGGCAGAATGACGCCAGTTGGGCAATCAGATGGTACG
Source organism: Emydura macquarii macquarii (assembly GCF_026122565.2). NCBI lineage: Eukaryota > Metazoa > Chordata > Testudines > Chelidae > Emydura > Emydura macquarii. The sequence continues at coordinate 3,026,295 of NW_027133607.1, read as the reverse complement.
AGACCTTGATTCCAGCACCGTCGTCATGCCTGGAAATTCCCAGTGGAAGGTCTGTGCAGGGCGGGTGGAACAGGTTGTCACTGTAGCCTGGTGTTTGCATACTGCAGTTGTTTGAATACAGGGGTGCCTAAATCCCTCTTGAAAATGAGAGTTAGGCTCCTACATCCTTAGGCATTGTGACACGGAGCACAGCAGCACGTCAATGCCTTTAAAACTCAGTGCATCACGTGGCATGGGTTACCCTGTTTTGAATCTGGCGTGCTGTGTTTGAGTTTGCAGATTTTATCAACTTCAAAAATGAGCGGACTGGATCAAAAACAGACGCTAATGAAAACAAGCATGGGGGTGAGCTGGGCTGGGGAAGATATTGACAAAGAAGGGGCCTCATCCAGCGGTCCTTATTGAAGCAAAATTCCATTCCTGGGACCCTGTCTTCAGTCAGGAGTGCAAGTTCAGGCACAATCGCCTCTAATGAGGTTTTAATTTCTTTGATCATTTGCCAAACGCTATTGAAAGTGTTACATAAGGAACATTTGCTCTCGTGATGAAGCATGGATGACAAGCTGACTCAGCTGTGCAGTGACACATTGATAGATGTGTTAGAGATCTAGATGTGGGTGTTTGCTATCCCAGCTGGTGGAGATGAGATAGGCAGGTAGGCTTCCAGTGTTTTCCTATGCCTACCAATAGCATGAATTATAATAGATAACCTAGTGCTGCTTCCTGAAGTGATAGGCCAGGGGACCTGAAAAGTAGCTGTATTAGCAGACTCCACTTCTCCAACCAGAGTTGCCTCTCATCTCCATCAGCCTGGTCCTGAACTCCCAAATCCAGGTCTCTAGTATGACAATGCTTTGTCTACCACTTCACTCTCATGAATAATCAATTACTAATGAAATGGTTTTCATGCAAGTCCTTTTAATTGCATTTGCATACATGCAAAATAGTTACAACTTCATCATAGGCTAAAAATAATATTGCACCATATACAATTATCCAGAAGGATTCCAAAACTTTTATGAATTCCTAACAGATAGGTGCTTCTGAAATGGACCAGAGAGAGGACTCTGAAATGCAGACACTTTTGGAGTGGGTCATGGAGGTCATTTTGTATCATCAGACATGACAGACCCTAGGAAGTGAAGAGTGCAATGATTTCTCTAGCTGAAACTACAAGGAGAATGTAGGTAGGTCAGAGTGTAAAATACCGAAGCTGGAATTTGGCCAGGAAATACTGCTACTCTTGGAGCAAAGTGCTCCAAGATGGTTCAGTGGGCAAGAATGATCAGGAGCATGGTGTATACTAGAAAGTGTTAATCCTAGGTAACTATTTGGAATTACTGTTACTGTTATTTCAACACAGAGCAAGAAACAACAAATCACTCATGACATGAAATTCACAGATTACTATCAGTACAGTGTATGCCACATGATCCTGTGTAGAACTGTTAGCTACTGAAAGTGGAAATGGTAATAGTCTTCCTCCATCCACTGATGTCAATATCTGAACCAAATATTCATCTGTACATATTGTGACTGGAGTATGTTATATCCAGAGAGATATATAAAAACAATATGATCACCCTGGGCCTGGCCGAGTGAAGTTTCCATTGGTGTCAGGGAGCACTGGATCAGTCCCTAGATTGATTGGCAGCAGCAGCTTTCATAGTCAACCATTCTATATATTATTACAATCTTTAGAAAACCAAGTTTCCAACTAAGAGCCCCGTCCCGTGTCTCTCAGCATATGGAGTTCCCACTGGAGTAAAAAATGATTTTATACGTGGGGCATTTACAGCACTGTCCTAAGACTCGATTCCTGGACTCACAAGAACATAAGAATGTCTGTGCTGGGTCAGACCAATGGTCCATCTAACCCAGTATCCTGTCTTCTGACAGTGGCCATGCCAGGTACTTCAGAGGGAATGAACGGAACAGGGCAATTATCGAGTGATCCATCCCGTCATCCAATCCCAGCTTCTGGCAGTCAGAGGGTTAGAGATTCTCAGAGCAGGGTTTTGCATCCCTGACCATCTTAGCTAATAGCCATTGATGGGCCTATCCTCCGTGAACATATCAAATTCTTTGTTGAACCCAGTTACACCTTTGGTCTTCACAACATCCCCTGGCAATGAGTTCCACAAGTTGACTGCACCTTATGTGTAGAAGTACTTCCTTATGTTTGTTTTAAACCTGCTGCCTATTAATTTCATTGGGTGACCCCTGGCTCTTGTGTTACACGAAGGGGTAAATAACACTTTATACACACCATTCATAATTCTATAGATTCCTATCATATCCCCTCTTAGTCCTCTCTTGTTTAAACTGAACAGTCCCAGGCTTTTTAGTCTCTCCTCATATGGAAGCTGTTCCAGACCCCTAATCATTTTTGTTGCCCTTCTCTGTACTTTTTCCAACTCTAATACATCTCAGAAACACTTGCGGAGAGTATGTTAAAAATATTTAGCTAGCTAGATCCCTCTGCTTCTATTTTCCTGGAGGTCCATCAGAGCAGACTCAGCCTCCTTTCAAAACATGCCTTTGCTTGTATTTCTGATGTGCTAAGTCTGTCCCTTGCCATATTTCCATGTCCCTCGCTGTATTAGTCTAGGTTTTTTCTGAATTACAAAATAATAATAATAGTAATAATAAACAACAGCAATGACAACAACAACAATCAAGCACACAGCCTCAGACAGTTACACGAGGAGGCCATTGCATCAAATGCTGCTGCTAGGTTAATAAAGAGACTGAATGATATGCTCATTAATGGTACCTGTAGCTAGTGAATTCAAATATCATGGTTTAGGGTCTAATCAGGGATGGGATGGAATTTCTCCCGAGGAACAACACTGCACAAGTGGCTAGGTGTGTGTGTTATAGGAATGAGGAGTGTTGGCTTCCCAAGACTGAGGATAGGAGGAAATGAACAGGACTAGCATGGTAGAGGTAGAAGCCGGGAATCAGGTCAGGAATGGGCAGGGAAAGAGGGCAGAGGAGGTCCAAGTTGAGGGGAAAAAAGTGGGTAGAGGATGAGGTAGGCAGGCAGGTGAGGAGGATGACTAGTGCTGAGGGAGCACTGGGAGCGGTTTGGGGCAGCAGGGAAAATTGCTGAGGGCTTTGGCGGAAGAGTGAGGAATGTAGATGGAGAAGCAATGGGAGCTAAGCAGACGTGGAGGACCAGAGGGAACAAAGTGGATCTGAGAAGCAGCCATGCTGGCCCATAATGAGAAGGCACAGCAACTGACAGTCTGCATGGTGAGAAGCTGCATCGCTCTGCAACCCTTCTTCCGAATCAGGGGGCTAGCTGGAGGCGGGGGCAGGCAGAGCAGCTGTTGGGCCCCCCAGCTGGTTGAGGAGGAGCTGTTGCAGCATCCTTAGAACATCAAAGGATTTGGAGCGTTTCAGTAGCTTGAAGTTGGAGCAGACCTGTCATGCCTCTCGCGGGGTGTACTAGGAATACATGGGGGTGGGAGATCCAGTCATAGCAGTCAGATAGAAAAGACCAAGTAGGTCACCTGGGCCATCTCCAGGCTCCAACTTCTAACATTTTTTATCCAGTCCAGTTTCAAAGCCCCAAGGCACGGGGCTTTCACCTTTAAGATGGATGTTCCTTGCTTCCCTGGAGTTGCAAGTATCACCTGCATGATGCTCTTAACCTTGAGCAGCCAGGGAACGTGGGGTTTTAGACTTAAAATCTGATCATTTATGTACAGATTTATGGCTCTGCCACCAGGCTAACGCTAACTCTGTCCTTACCATCTCAAGCATCTGGCTTCTCAGTTTTGCATACGGTGCCTAAATCCAAAGAAGTTAGTTGCAATCCCTTTAATTTAAATTAAAAAAACAAACCAAAAAACAACAAATCCGAGCCTAATCAGTGCTAACAGACTTGGGTAAACCAGGCTGAATGACAAGAGTTTTCCAGAGGAATTTGTTCTGTGTCTAAGTTAACTTTAAATGCTTTTTTTGGTTGCCAGATGATTTAATACTGGATGAGCCAATGAAAGACAAAGCACTTCAGAGGTGCTAAAATTACTTTCAAAGTTCTTCCTAGAATATGTTTTACTGAGACAACACCAGTTTAGAGGCTTTAGTGGGATTAGTAGTAAGCAAACTTTTATTTTATATATATTATATGTATTTAGATTCACAGCCAATCTTTATTTCCTTTGATTTTCCCCTCCCAATTTTAGGATTCTTTAATAATAATTAAAAAAACCCACCAATAATCCAATGCCCTCCTCCCCCTCCAGCTTCTCTCAAACTCTCTATTTCTGCTTTTTTTCCTTTTATGAATGCAGATCACACTCCTCCAATCTTTCTTTCTTGTATTTCACTGTCTTGCAGGAGGATTCTTCAATGCGACGTCTTTGGTTCTAACCACTGCATGTTACTAAATTTTATTGCTCTCTCCCTTCCTCTTTGATATTAATTTCACGACCCTCATTTTGGACCATAATATGTGACTGGACACAGGGGCAAAACTCTGCCAGCCAAATGTGTGACTTGCATTGATTTCCAGGGTCACATGCACATCTGCTGAGAGAATTTGGCCTGGGTTTTTTTTTGGCAAGATCTGGAAAGTCGTCTTAGTTTTTGAGGTGTGTTGTCCCTTTCTTTTCCATGTATTGCTGACATGGATGTACTAGGGGAATGCTCCATCCATTTTATTTGTGATACTGGAAATCCTTTCATCTGTTTCCCACCCAAAGGAGCAATATTTGCTAGTTATCCTAGGGACATTGGACTTGATCCTCCATTGTCCTGCATCTTGTGCTGTCAGTTACATTATGCAATGTGAATGCAATGTAGGTGTAAAATGCTACCATTCTGATTTAGCAGCAGTTTACTCCCAACTGCTCTCTGATGAGTTTAAATGACTCTGCAAAGTGAAGAATACACTAGGTCCATGGAAGTGCACATTCAGGCATTGAGTGTCGGTCCAGTGGTTATGATACTATGGTAGAACTTAGGTTCAAGTCTTGGCTGTGTCAATTACTTCTCGAGTGACCATAGGCAAGTCACGTAGACCCAGATTCTTAAAGGTATTTAGGCACCTCACTCCCATTGAGATCAACTTGAGCTAAAGATCTAGACTTTTTAGCTGGGACTCACGTCCTCTGTGGACTGGGCGCCCAGCAGGAAACGTAACACATGCTGACAAGTGGTTTACATTAGCACATCCCTATACACCTTCGAATTACATCTGCTTGTCGTTTGTGCTCTTCGTAATGTTGCGGAGTCAAAATAGTGTGGGAGTGTGAGCTGGATTCCAGTCTGCCTGACGCATTGTCAGCAAAACTGTCAGCCAGCCTTCAACAGCAGAATCCTTGTTACCGGTAAGGAAGATGGGGGGTGAGGAGGTCAGAAAGAGCATAGCTCTGATTTCATGTGACCGGGTTGGCTGTTAAACTAACCAATGCACATGGAATTTGATGTGTAACTTATGGAGAGAATGAATATAGTGTTATTGCCACAGACCGGAAGCCACTGATGTTATTTTTAACAATAGCACATGAGGCGAAAATCTCAGATGCTGATCACCTCTGAAAAGCAGGCCTCTTCGTTAGGTGCCTAATGCTGGCAAACCAAATTTGGAAATTTTGCCCAGAGCGTCTCCATGCCTCAGTTTCCCCAGCTGTGGAACAGCAATGACAACAATTGCAGAGGGTTTTGCAACACTGTAGGTGCTCTAGAAATGAAAGGTGTCATTAGCATTATTTATAGACGACCCATTAAAAAATAGCAGCCTAATCCATATGGAGACAACTAACTCAGCGGTCTGATGTTCCAGTTGGTCTGAAGTCAGTGGTAAGAGTTGGGTGCTCAGCAGTTTTGGAAATCAGTGTGTGTGTTCTGGGTTTGGCATAGATTTCCCTCTCTATCCCTAGCTCCTCTTCCCCGCCCTGGAGCTCCACCCCACCCACTAGCAGCCTGACCTGCTTGGGCCATGAGTCCCTATACCCACCCCCTCCAAATCTGAGTGGGTGACAGTGAGACTCACACACAGGGGCACAGAGACACTCTGTTTTGGCCTGGGCACAAAATAACCCAGGTGGCTTTCCCTGAGCTCTGTGATCTATGCGTTTCAGTACAGATTTAGGACCCAGATCCTCAATAATATTTAGTCGCCTAACTCCCATGGGGATTTGGTGCCTAAATATCTTTGACGATCTGGACCTAGATGCCCAGGTTTAGGATATGGATTTAGGAGCCTATTTCTGAAAGATTCAGGGGTTTAAACTCATTTATTTATTTATTTTTTTGTTTAAAAAACCCCCCAATTTATTTAATTATTTTAAACCTTCCACAAGTTCGCTTTGCTCATCTTCATTTCTGGATCCCTGTGTAGGTTTTCCCCCTTTCCATCGTGCCAATCCTCCCCTGTAGCTCTGCTCTTTTGTGGTCACTCACTCAGATCCTTCAATGGTGAAATAGGTTTCAAGAGGGGAAAGCTCTGTTAAGCAGCTAGTGCAAGTTATTAAATGCTAGCGCGGAGTAAATGTTTTTAATGAAAACAATGTGTTTTGATGGCCTATCTTGAGGTTGCTTTGAGATGCGCTTGATGGCTCCATCCTGACCTTGCGGAAAATAGCTTCCATTCCTCTCTGGCGTTCTCCACTGCAGGATTCAAAGACAGGTGCCCATCATATGTCAGCAACTAAGAGCTGATTGTGGTTTTGGAAATAAGAATTTGCATATGATTCTGGCATGTTCTTTTAACATAAAATGGCAGCATCAGAGACTGACATATTGGGAACCCTCAGTACTTCGAAATATATCAGCATTTAGCTGGATGAATCAAATAATGGATTGTGTTTTAGTTCTGTGTTTGTACAGAGCCTAACACAATAGGGCCCAGTTCCCTGGCCAGGGCTCCTGGCGGCTAGGGTAATAATAATGTTGTCCCTTTTTTTGACATGATTAGCTAGTCAAAGTTTGGGGCCCGGTGAGTGTTCCAGTTGGGAGTAGAAATCGATGATGGTCAGGTATTTCTTTCATTCAATTTTGTTTATTTACGAAGACTGCATAAAATCCTGGGTCTCTGAACACAGAAGGAATCAAATAGCAGGAAACACCTTCCTTTGCTCACAGCACCAAAAGCACTCTATTCAGCTTGCACCCCAACCCAAAAACCTCTCCCGAAGCTTCTTCTAGGGTCATTAGCCATATTCTTTTAGCTGCTTTATCAGGCTGCCTCTCTTACTCCATCTGTTCTTATTTGACCTCAGTTTCTGAGAGATCTCTCTCCCCTCCACCCCACACCTACTCAAAACAATACTAAGCCAAAAGCACCTGGGCAGGTACACACATCTTTTGTCTTAGCTAGGGCTTTTGCTTCCAGTTATGTTAATTGAAGGCTGAGTTCACACCCACTAATCTCAATGGGGTTTTAACCCAATTCATAACAAGATTTCGCCCAGGTCATAACAATAATAATACTTCTTTTCAGACAACGGGAGCCCCATTTTGATGACATTCTCCACAGCACCAAGGCGCTTAAAATTTAGAGCCCTGAACAATTTTTCTTTTGCAAAATGTTTGCTTTTTGCATTGTGGGCCGTTTCATGGCCCTCAGAGGTAGATAAATGGCAAAATGTTACAACAGAGCTACTGAAAATGAGCCAAAGTTCAACTTTCAGCTTTTGAATGTTGACTTTGAAAAACATCTTTGGCTTAGTAAAGGTCAATTTCCCCTCGGATGTAAGTTAATTTTCACTGATGATGTATGCATGTTTCTTGTTAGTAGTAATATCCCCATAGCATCTGGAGGGTCTAGTCAAAATCAGGGTCCCACTTAGGGTATGCCTTCCCTGCAGAGTTAGCCTGGAGGATCAGCACCCAGGTCTGAGTGAGCACCCAGGTAAGCTAACCCTGGGTGTGAGCAGCCACACTGCAAAGCCATACTGGAGTCACTGTGTCCTCACTGGTGTTCCACTCACTTTGTGTGTCACTCGCTAGGGACTTCTGGGAGCACATCCCGCAGTTCTTTGTCCTGCGGTAAGCTGAGCCACTCTATGATTCCTTCCTTGTGAATCGTGGGAGAACTTGTCTGTCCTTCCGGGCACATAGCAGGTATAGCGAGAAGGTGCTGGAGGACTATCAGCACTTGAGTGATTTAGCCCATGTCCTCACTACAAGTGGATGAGTTACCAGCCTGAGTGAAAGTAGAAATGGGGCTCTAACCCATTCCCCCCAGCTGGGTCACAAGCTGAAAGTACTACCAAACTCAGGTGAGAGGTTTGTGTGCGTGGACAAGAGGGTGTTAGGGGCAACCCCTGAGTAAGCGTAAGCTAATTCTGCAGTGAAGACACACCCTTCGGGTTTACCACTGCCATAGTGAGAGATAGACCTTGTCCTATAGAACTTACAGTCTAAACAGACTAAAGTGTGGTCTACACCTAAATATCAGACCACCTGGCTACATTGCTCAGGGCTGTGAAAAAATTCATGCCCTGTGCAATGTAGTTAGGTCGATCCTAACTCCCACTGTAGATGCCACTAGGCCAATGGAAGAATTCTTCTGTCAACCTAGCTACCACCTCTCTGAGGTAGATTACCTACATGTATTGAAAAACTTCCACAGATGAAGAACATGTCTACGCTACACCGCACGGCAGCAGTACTGTAGCTGCTGTATTGCGGACCAAATATGTGTGTGAGGGGAGAAGAAAATATGATCCCCATTTTACAGACCAGGCCAGCTCTTAACCAAGAGCTCTTAAGTAGGCCATATAATTGCAGCATGACTTCATCATATACATTCTGATGTAATATATACCAACTCAACTTAATTATATACAAATGAACAACAATATAAATCACAAGCAGAGTCCCATTAAAAGTAATCAAAGTTTGGGTGGGGGAGAAAATGGAAGGTGGTGGTTGAATTCCAAAGGAAAAGACACTCTTATTTGGACATAATTTTCTTGACACAGCCCGACGGTGTTCTCTCTTTCTCATTTCTCAACCCTTCTCCGATAAGCGAAACTAGTTTAGACCCATCTTAAGAGCAAATGTTCTCTAAGCTATGTTCATTCCTTATATCTTTGTACGTTAATCATTAAATATAATTAATTAGAGCTTCTTGTAATTAACTTGGAAAGAATAATTATACAAGGGAATGAGTTTGTAACCACATCACATTTAAAATTAAAATAAAACTCTGAATAAAAGGAATAACTGCTGTAAGGAATTAGATGAGTAACAATGCTCGATTTGCTCCCCTGGAGCTGTATTACACACTCACACTAGCTCATGTGGGTGCATGCACACACACACCTTGAGCTGTGCCAGACCCCTTCATGGCTCTGCTGAGGCAGTTGAGAGGCACGGATGCTTTAAAGCAACTTTTGTACTCCCCTGATCAATGGAGATGCTGGGGACCAATGTGAGCCCCTCCCAGCGTAAATTAGAGCAGCCTCAGGGCTGTTCTAACACACACGGATTTGTAATGGCCCTTGAGAGGCTGTTATGCTGGATGGAGATTGTTGGAGTGCAGGGTGGGAAGGAGCTGGGAATGGGTGGCAGAAACTGGTTACACTAGCTTCCCATCAGATGGGGGTTCCTTCACGTCACAGAAATCCTCTGGGAGGGCAGCCTTCCCTGAACAGCTCTTTGAGTCACCAGTCATGGAAAGAGACTTTTTTTGGAAGAAAAAAAAAAAAAAAGCCACAGTCTGCCCACTTAGTTCAGCTTTGTGTAGCAGTGGTTAAGAGTAAAAAAGACTGTAAATAAAACCTTACATGCCAGTTCAGGCAGTTACTTCTTCAGTTTACATAAAGTAAGGAGAGTGGGGCCTAGCTAATTTTTGAATGGGAGAATTTTAAAGAAAACCCAGGTTGAGGCTGGGCAAATAATGGATTTTTTCAAGTTCTTTCATCAAATCAAAAGGCACAAATTTTGTTTACGTTAATTCAAGCAAAATGTTTTGGCCACTTGAAAAGAATTTTTTTCGGCTGAGTTTTTTGTTTTGATGTTGGCTGTGTGTGGGGCAGGAGGTTAGCCTTATTATCTGTGTGAACAGAACGTTTCAGCTTTTTCTAAATGAAACGTTTTGATTCTTTCACAATTTATTTCCCTCAACTGAAATGATTCATCAAACATGACCAGAATTCAGGAAATAGTTTTGGGCCTGAAAAAATGCATTTTTCAGTGAAAAAACAATATTTAAAAAAAAATTATTATTTTTTTTTGCCCAGATCTAAAACCCGGATATGATGAGGGTCTTTCTAGAGGCAGCACTCATCTCTTTGGGTCAGTTCTGGTCATATATCCCTAGACTGGTTCTTGTTTTATTAGGCCAAGTAGAGGAGTAAGGTAAATTACCTTTTCATACCAGGCAATCACTCCCACCAAAAGTTAAACAATACGATCCCTCAGATTTACCAAAGATTCTGCCACCTTTACTCCTGCTGACTAGTACCTTACCCAGGGGGATGGGTCTTGCCTGGCATTCACCCCACAGGGGAGGATCCTGCTGCTTCTGTGCTGTGGGGCTGGCTGGGCTTGGCTTTCTGCAATGGGTGTTATCATCTCTGGGATTGCAGCTCCGATCAGCTTTGGCCCTGCCCTGCCCTCCTGACTGGGCTAAATCTGTGTGAGTGGCGTAGTGGTCTGGCTCATGGGGTTGCAGGGCCACTTACCCAAATTTGGGACAGGAGTCACAGGAGCTGCCACGCCACCCTTTGAAACATTCTGGTGACTCAGGTTTGGGTCCTTACTCAGTGGTTGAGAAACCCTGGTCTATTGGTAGGGCAATGGGTTGGGATGCAAAAGACCTTGAGCTCATAGCTGCATCACAGACCTGCTATGAGAGCGTGGGTAAGCCACTTCACTTTCATTTCTCCGTCTGTCATGTCTATTTCAATTGTAAACTCCTTGGGTGGCAACCACCGTACAATGTGTTTGTACAGCACCTAGCCTAGCCAGGCACTTAGAGCCTTAAGGCACTAGTACAACATAAGTAAATAACAAGCCAAGTGAGCAGTGGCTGGTTTTACCCGAGTCTCTTTTTTCGGTGAGAGCTGCACTTCAAACATTAGCGGGAGGCTGTTCTAAGCAGCCAAGGTGAATTAATCACTCGGAGTTTATTCAATTCTATTTTTCATTTCATTCATTTTGCAGAAGGAATGTCCAAGTCTTTCTTTTTTTCCCTCTCCAAATTCAATTTCCCCCCCTTCGCAGACAGACAATACTTTTGCTTTGTTCTTCTTCTTCACCTAGGCACAGACTTTTAAACATTTCCTCTTCACATTTTTGTGGGCAGTTGTCAAGTGGACAGAGGGGGGAGGAAAGGATGCAACAGAAGCTGGTGCAATGAAAGATGGGATTGTTTGGTAGCCAAGCCACCTGGTTACTATGATTCCAGTGAGTGGAGACAGATAATAGGACACCTCAATGAGATGTGCTCCTTTTCTTTCCTGGGGGTCATGAGCTGGGAGACTAAAGGACATTGAAATGTGACCTTAGTTATATTTCTCTATTCATCGGGAAATATCCACATTGTCCCATGCACGCCTTGCTTAGGGCCCAACTAAGCACTAATACTCCTGATTGACTCTGTACTCAGGTAAATTTGCCTTATTCTGTAGCACTAGGTGCAGAGTCAATAGAAATTTCTGTGCATGAAGTAGCTTCAAGATCTTTTGTCCCTCAGGTCCAAAAATACTAATCCCTGGGCAAATGGACAAATACCAATTCTGCAAGGTTGCTTTTTCTGAAGCCTATGGCAAATCTCCTGGTGACTCCACTGCGAGCGGGCTGAGGCACCATGGCCCTGATCTCATGATGTGATGCATGTGGCTAGGCTTCTTTCATCCACGCAGAGCTGCTTTCCTAAAGGGAGTGGGGCCTCTGGGTGGATTCAGGAGACTGTGCACACACATCACGTCGCAGGACTGAGGCCTACATTTGAACAGCACTTTGGGATCCTTCGGAGTAAAGGATGCTATACAAATATTCTCAAACAAAAATCATTAAAAGCCTGTTTGAATTGAGTCAGCTACTTTTCACAAAACAATATTCCACCCTCTTTACAATATCCCAGACCTTTAAAACATGAATTCTTATAAGTACTTAACATTTGCATTGCAGGAGCACCTAAGGGCCAACCAGGTCAGCTCCCTACAGTGCTAGGGGCTGTACCAACATAGAAGAAATGATACAGTTAAGATCTCCAACTAGTGTCTTAGTTTAATCCTTCATCATTCACTATGGGCTTGAGCCTGTCTCATTCCAGCCAATGGGAGATCACACTGGATCAGACCCTACTACCCTATCAGATTTAAACTGGGAAACTGTGTGTGCAGGAGATGTTTGAAAATCAGGGTCCTACTGGGAAACTAGCTTCAAAATTAACTATGGAGCAACTATTGCCACTCTATTATTCTGATCTCGCCCCTTGGGAAATCAAGATGAACTATAGGGAAATCAATGGAGTTATACCGGTGTGTGTGAGATCCGAATCAGGTACATTCTTAGTTAAAATGAATGCAAAGTTTAAGCAAAGACATGCAAACGTAACACACAGAGACACATTCGGCCAGACCTGGACGCAGGGAAGTAATGTTCTAATGGTTTGGTTTTTTGCAGGCTATATTATGAAGAATACACATCTACTTTAAAAATGTAGGTTAACAGCAGCTTCCATTTTGGGAAGAGTCCCCTGTGGCTTAGTCTAGTCTTTGGTCTAGCACATGGGAGGCCAAAAAGAATCTCTGACACAAACAGCTGCTTACTTACAGTACAAGCTGAAAATAAAATAAATATACTGACAGGAGAGGGTCAGAAGTATTTTTCCTGTGAATTACGGGAAAGCCAGTTCTATATTTATTTTCCTTATTGGGTTTTGCATCTGAAATTCTGTGGATATTTTCCGAAATTAATCTCCCGTAGGGTATAGACTGGAAAATGAAGTTTCTGGACGTGACTCTCATACACTACCGCAAAGGGGAATCAGGCCTCCTACATCTAAATTAGGATGCAAAACTTTTGAGTTTGAAATTGACTCCATGTTAGCTTTAAAAATGACAGTCCTTCAGCTAGGACCTGATCCAAAACCTATTGACGTCAATTGAAGTTTTGCTTCTGCCTTAATGGGAGATTTGCCTGAGTAAAGACTGCAGGATTGGGCCCAATTGAGTACCTGAGGTGTGATTGCCTATTGAATCAGTCACACGGTAAGCCATAAGCATTTCTAAAAGGGTTTGTCTTTTGATACACCAGGCCAGCAGGGTTAAAGGGACTGGCTTTTGGAACGGACGCACTGCTGAATGTGAAGGGGTTCTCTGAGACCCAGTCCACACTTACCTTCGGGATTCGGCGGCAGTCGACGGGAGTTACGTATGCTACGCAAAAAACTTGCGTAACTCCCGTCGACTTCTGGGCCCCTCTTCTGCGCGCCGTCTTCACTGCACTGCACAGCACTACGCCACTTGCGAAGGTGGTCTGAGTATGTTGATTTCTGGATCGACTGAGCGGGTCTTCACTGACTGCTCAGTCGATCCAGAGAAATCGATCTGACAGCGGCGACTTCGTAGCTGTTGCCTTACTCAGAGTATCTAACAATTCGAAGGGATTATTCATGCCTTTCACTTTCTCAGTGCATTTTCACCTGAGGATCTCAAAGCACTTTAAAAACATTAAGCAGGGGCTTTCTGAAAGCACTCAGAAGTGGCTTAACTTTGCTCCCACTGACGTTAAAGGGGGTTTTACCATTGCCTTCAATGAGAGAAAAGATAGGTCAGTACCAAGCAGTTCTTAAAAAAAAAAAAAAAAATCGCACTGTAAGGTCTAGACTGTGCCTTCGTTTTACTCAGCTGAGCAAAGAGAAGTATGAATACGCCCACCTTCCCCACCCAATCCTTCCAAAACCCTTACTCAGGCTACCTAGATCTTAGATAAGAGTTTGGAGAAGTTCTCAGCCCTGCAGGGAAGTTACATGACTTACCCAAGGTCACACAGCATGTCAGTGGGAGGACTGACAACACAGGATATCTGAGTCCAGATTAACAGCTCTAACCACTAGCAGCTTCTTTCCCCCTCCCTCTACTCCACTGGCTGCGAGAACACACGAGTTAAACGTTTTTGGATTCCCTTGCGTCTTGCTGTATGAATGAATCAGGGCAGCAGCATCCTGGCAAGTCATGGCTCTTCCTCAGATGGGATCAAGTGGCAAGAGTTTAACACTTTTGCTGGAAATTTGAAAACAATAATCCTCAGCCCATTTGCACCAGGGCTGGCAACTCAGAGCTTCTGGGAGCAGCTAACTGAGCTCTTTTTTTATTAACCAAGCATCTAACCACAAAGAAGAGCGACCGAGGGGCTTTTCAGAGCTGCGAACCCTCACACTTTTAGTTTAAGTCAATATGAACTGCAGGAGCTCAGCACCTCTGAAAAATCAATCCTTCAGAGCCTGATCCAGAAGCCCACTGCAATCAGCGGGAATCTTTCACAAAAGGCTTGTCTACACGGCATGTTTGTGCATGCAGAACCAGGGTATGAATCTACAGTGCAGTAGCTTGCTGTGTAGTAATGCCCTGGGCAGACCCTGTCAGAGCGCACGAACAGTTCCATAGTGTGCTTTGACATACTCAATTTTCAAACAGCGGTTTGGTGTAGATTCACACCCTGGCTTGCCACACACTAAAGTCCCATGTAGACCAGCCCAGGCTTAGTCCCATAGGTCCCGAATCTTCACTTCTTGTGGTCACTTACACCAGTGCAAAGTAGGTGTCACACACTCCCAAGTCAGAGCGACACTCACTGGGCCTATGAACTTGACCACATTAGGCAGTGCAGAATCAGGCCCTTTTTAGTGTTGTGCTTAAATAACTGCATAGTAGGTCTGTGACATAGACAACGTGCTGTCTAGTAAGTACTAGACTGACGCATGAGACACAAATGATATTTCCAAAATACATGCTGGAACAGAAGTGAAACAAAAATGGATACGCTACATGTTCCTTAGTGACATGGGATAGATCATCAGCTGTATATGGGAGCAGTATTTACATCAGCTGAGGAACTGACCCATTGTTTTTCACCGAGCCTCTAATTTGTTTATTTTTCCCTGTATATTGTGGAGGGAGCAGATCTGGTTACAACGTTCTGTAATCAAAGAAATAACTCAGACGAGCGGAAGGTGGGAGTGACTGGAATATAGTGAAATGCCAGAACCAATGTCCATGATCTTCTGTGTTCAGGAGGACACAGCCGATCAAGCTAACACTATGGGAGTAAATATGGTTCACTGGGTGGGACCCTAATTTAGGGCAGTACTCAGCTCTTTATGCTATCAGGCAGGTCTATAAGACTAGTAGAGAAATATTTAGTAAGCCAGTCTTACGCTGCATAGGCAAAACAGGGCACTTACAACTAAACTGAGACCCACATATGCACAGAAGCAGAGAAAGAACATTGGCAAGAGATACGGTCAGGGATGGTCTAATTATGACTTAGTCCTGCCATAAGTGTAGGGGACTGGAGTAACTGAGCTCTCGATGTCCTTTCAGTCCTGTGATTCTATGATTGTATGGATGGGGGAACCCCCGCCAGACCCTTGGGCAGAGATCTACTGAAATAACCAGAGCAGTGCGCTGTGTAATTACACTATCCTTGTGGTTTGCAGACATGGTGCTTTTTAATGACAGCTTCCATGGGAGAAATCTTCCCATCTCCTCGATGTAGACTCGATGTTGCCCCCAGTACTCACCCTGACGAACATTTGAGCTGCCCCAGGCTGGAATCAGTGCTCTTACAGCAGTTTGTCAGTTTTCATAGAATCATAGCAACGTAAGGCTAGAAGGGACCTTGAGAAGTCATCTCTTCCTTCCCCCTGGGCTCAGGATGGAAGGATGAAGCCATTATGATACTGCCTGCACTTCATTTTGAGACTGAGTCAGTCTTGCAGCAGACTTCTGCCGGAAGAAGAAATACGTAACTGCAAATAATTTCTGAGTGCTGTGAGTAATCTAAATTCTCATGCCACGTCACTCATCCATAGTCGATTTGGTAGCAGCAGATCTTAGGAATGTTCTGGTCCTCTCCACTTCAGGAGAGCATGATGATTTGCCTGTGAAAATAACCACCACTGATTTTGCTCTTTTTGTCATATTGAGAGACCACCCTCAGTCATGTTGAATGTTTCCTCAGCCCTCTGTGGCCCCATTGAGGACAGTGGTACAAGGGCACCAGACCTAGACTACCTGCGGACTAGTCAGTGACCACCATATCCCATTCAATTTCATCCAGCTGAGTAGAGCTCTGAGTAATTCCCCGTCTACCATTCACAGGCCTAGGGTTAGAAGGGAGATGGGCAAATCCATGGGTCATGCTGCTTTTTTCATAACTGTGTCACTTGGGTTTTCATTCTGCAAAGGGAGAATTAAACCCAAAGGTTGTTGAGATCAATGTCCTATTTTACTGAAACACCCCAAAGCTCAGGGGAAGGAGAGAGTGTTGGAAAAATGGTCCCAGTTGTGACCATCTCTGTTTCAGATTGGCAGAGGCCACTTGGACTTCGCGTAAATAAAAACACATGGCTCAATTCAGCAACATGCTTGAGCATGTGCTGGACCGCAAGCACACGAGTGGTGCCGTTGATTTAGAGGCAGTGGGGATGCTCATTAGGACAGTGCTCAAATACCTTGTTGAATCAGAGCCCTAGAGAGTATGAGTGAGCAGGCAATTAAATGCCCATTGCTGCAGTCCTTACTTTGACATCAATTCAATGGGATGTATGAGCTGAAAACCTGATCCAGTGCCTACTGAAGTCAATGGAAAGACTCCTGTTTACTCCAGCAGGCTTTGGTTTAGGCACTGAATGAGGATTGCAGACTTGGACTGGCCATTGCTCCTTCCACCTCGGTGTCTCAAGTGAATGTCTTGTTGCTGGCGCTTAAGTCAGGATTTTAAAATAGCGGGGGGCTGACAGTTAGGTTTCTAAATCCATATTTAGTTACTAATGGCCAGATTTTCAGAAGTCCTCCATACAGCAGAACCTCAGAGTTAGGAACACCAGAGTTAGGAACTGACCGGTCAACCACACACACCTCATTTAGGACTGGAAATAGGCAATCAGGCAGCAGCAGAGACAAAAGAAGAAGAAGAAGAAGAAGCAAATACAGCATAGTAGTGTGTTAAACATAAACTACTAAAAAAAAATAGGGAAAGTTTAAAAAAAAAAAGATTTGGCAAGGTAAGGAAACTGTTTCCGTGCTTGTTTCATTTAAATTAAGATGATTAAAAGCATTTTTCTTCTGCAGAGTAAAGTTTCAAAGCTGTATTAAGTCAATGTTCAGTTGTAAACTTTTGAAAGAACAACCATAATGTTTTGTGCAGAGTCGCAAACGTTTCAGAGTGACGAACACCCTCCATTCCCAAAGTTTTGTGTAAATCTGAGGTTCGACCGTATTGTTCTCCTTGGGAGCTGCTCGGTGCTGAGCACTTTTAAAACTCTGGACATAGATAAATGGCCTGATTTTCAAATGGAGCATTCAGCAGCTCCCACAGAAATCTCTGAAGTCTTGGCTGCAGTGCAGTTTCTAGGGAGAGCCTGAGGGTCCATATTCGACTCTTAGCCTATCACCTACACCTTAAAAGCACTTAGTGCTGGCTGACCTCTGCTCCCATTGAAGTCGATGGCAAAATTCCCACTGACTTCCCCGGGAGCAGAGTTAGGCCAATATTCATTGCTTTTGACAATCACGCCTTGGGAACATAATGTGAGGCGCCCATTTTTGAAGATCTTCTCCTGAATCTTTTCTATTGATAGACCACAGACAAAAAAACCAAACCAAAACAAAAGAACTATTCAGCAATGGCAGGAATTTAAAACTGATAAACAACACAAAACCCAGATGCTCAGTGGAGAAGCAGCATATGGTGCACATAAATGGAAGTCTGTTGGCGATCTTCTCACAAGGCGAGTACTGTGGATTGTGGCTTTGTGGGCTATGACTGTGGCATGCTCACCATTATTATTTGATCTGCCTCCTGTAACAAGATTACTGTCTTGAACATGGTCCTTTCTTTGCTTAATTGGTAACACACTCTAGTCTTTGTCTGTGCGGTTCAGAAGATGTCACTTCAGTTAAACTCCTCTGATGCAGTGAGATGCTCTGACTCCAGACAGTTTCCCCTTGGATGGAATGTAACAGAGGAGAAATCAGTTTAAATGTAATAATTCCCTGTTGAACCATTTGGTAACAATCATTTAATCCTGAGTCAAGACTGTGTCGGTCAAAATCTGCCATAGAATTGTAGAAGTATAGGACTGGAAGGGACCTCACAAGGTCATCTAGTCCAGTCCCCCACACTCAAGGCAGGACTAGGTGATAACTAGACCATTCCCGACAGGTGTTTGTGTAACCTGTTCTTAAAAATCTCCTATGACGGAGATTCCACAGCCTCCCTAGGCAATTTATTCCAGTGCTTAATTACCCTGACAGTTAGGAAATTTTTCCTAATGTCCGACCTAAACGTCCCTTGCCGCAATTTAAGCCCATTGCTTCTTGTCCTATCATCGGGGGTTACGGAGAAAAATTTTTCACCCTCCTCCTTGCAACGACCTTTTGTTAACTTTTTTTTAACTGCCATCAATTAGACCCAGGAAATCCCCTGGCAGCCAATGGGATTGCAGAGGTGGAGAGGGGTTCTGGCCCTACCTGTCATTGACAGAGATTAACTCAAGCTATAAAATTTGAATCGGGATCTAGAGTTCAAACACTAAAATTTGACCCGGGGGTTTTGGTTCAGCCTTTTACGTGAAGACGGGTCATTTGCACTGTGTGGATAGTTGCACTCTTCGGATAATCAGTACTGGAACTGAACTGTTAATTCCCCTCCCCTCCAAAGCAAATGGCCAGGTTGTGACTTGTCCTAACATGACCTTGCAAATGCATAAGGGGCAGTAAGAGGTCCTTGTCCTACATGGCCACGTGGGGCTTCCTGCATTGCAGGTCCATATGGAGGGTGGGGGGAGAACAATGGCTGTGTGCCTGACATGCTCCTCTGTGCAAGCAAGTGGGAGGGGAGGGCATAGAGAAGGGTGGAAAGTTGGCTAAGCAAAGTCTGCACCCTTCCCTTCCCCAAAGTGAGGCAGGGAGAAAGGTGAGGGTTGAAGTAAATTACTTTCCCTTTGAAGCAAAGAGAAGGGAGGAATTCCCTGTGATTCTCCGAGATGCAATTCTTTCTCAGAGCTTCTGTTGAACAGGAACGATTTTGCACTTCCCCATACTCAGGGCCGGGTCTTGCAGCTCCATCTGGCTGTAGGAAACTTTCCAGTCTACGATTTTGCTTTGGGATCATCTCTA
Organism: Emydura macquarii macquarii; assembly: GCF_026122565.2. NCBI lineage: Eukaryota > Metazoa > Chordata > Testudines > Chelidae > Emydura > Emydura macquarii. The sequence continues at coordinate 3,006,976 of NW_027133607.1, read as the reverse complement.
GCTTTTGAAGCGAGCAGCTTTTTATGACTGAATTGTAAACATCATTAAAGAAAGCTTACACAAGTGCTGCCAATTAAACCTTAAGAGCTGGGTCCCGCTCCCATTGAAGTCAGTGGGAAAACTCCCATTAACTTCAATAGATTTGTGTGCAGACCTTATGTGAGGTTTAAGGTGGGGTTTGAAATGGGACAATGCTGCTGGTAACTGATGCACTGGGGGAGGTTCAAGGTCCAAGTGGGGACACAGAGAAAGTTACAGGGTCTGATTCTGAATACTAAGCCCCCCTTTCAATCTCTCTGGCAGGCTACAGGGTGCCCTAAAATAACTGAGAATCAAGCCCTTTAGGATTAAAAACAAAATTCTCTGATGATGTAAATTGGCATAGCACCAATGGAGCTGTGAGGATTTACACCAGCTGGGGTCTGGCTCTACAATTATAAAAATTTGTGCTGAAATACAACTTTTCCGTTCCATTTGTTAAATGGTTATAAGCTAGTGTTTACACAGCGCTTTGGGCGTACTGTGCTCTAGACAAATGCTAAGTGACGCAATCGAATCGACTTGGCGACTCTTTTCAATCATGTTTTACTATTGACAGTGGAATGTGGTGTAAATGAGGCATAACGGAGGGTATGTCTACATTGCTGGGGCTGCAGGAACTGATCCCGGAAGTGCTCTCCGGTCGATGCCACTAATCCACCCCCACCGAAAGGAGTAAAGCTGCGCCAACCGGCGGGCGTCTCCTGTTGATGCAGTGCCGCAAGCCGCAACGTAAGTCGATGGCAGTGTAGACCAGGCCTGAGATCAGAATCCAGGCCTTTGCATTTTGGAGGAACGAGTTGCCCCACAAGAGAAATATTTTAAAGGAAATATCTAGATAGCAATTGTGTGTGTGTAGGGGGGCAGGTAATGGGTTGGTCGCTTACCTCTTGAGCACCTCCCAGCAGCTGGGAGTGGGACAGCAGTCTTTTCTCCCCCACGTCAGCCAACCTGGTTGGGTCAGCTCAGAGCCCCGTGTCGGCCAACCTGGTTGGGTCGTCCATGGCTTGGCCTTCAGCCAAGTCATGTAGTCCAAACGAACCTCTTTAGAGATAGTAAAGGGTTCGGTAAATGAATAGTCCCATTGCCCACGCTAAGGTCTTCATCTCCATCTTTGGGCCCTTTACATTCAGCCCTTTGTTCAGGCTCTCAAACAAGCCTTGTCTCCTTCCTGGGGCTTATGCCACTGTGGCCAGTAGGGGAACCCAGGCCCGCCCACTATGCGAGCTTCCAGCCCAGGGACCCTAAGAACAGCAGCTATGCACTGCTCAATTTCAGTTCGCTGCTGCTTCTTCCCTGGGCTTCCCTGGCCCCATGTAGCTTCACCCTTGTCTCAGGGTTAAAGGTTTTAGGTCCTTTCTCTCTCCATGTGATCCCATCTTGAGCAAATGCAGCCAGAACCAACTCTGGTTATCCCTTGAGCACCTTTGGCAAGGGACGAGCCCCTTCGTCTCACCTCCTCTGGTCCCAGCCAGGAACTGCTCCGCTAAAACCCTGCCGCTCCTTTTATCTGAGCCTGCTGGGCCCTGATTGGCTGCTTCCATTAGGCCTCTCAGGCCTGCAGGACCCACCTTCGCTGCTCTTTTTCTGTCACTTCGCTGCTTCCTGGGGCGGGCTGTAGTAGGAGTGCGGGGCCTGCTGCAGGGAGCCGCAAGGGCCAGGCATAACCCGTCACAGGGAGATGCAAACCCTACATTCTCTAAACTGAGCCCTCATGTGGTTGGTATAGATACACTGTTTCACGTTTGATTGGCTTGTAATTTTACAATCTGCCTCTCTCAGTAGGGTGTTGCATGAATCTGCGCAGACCCTAGGAGGGGACAAGGGGACAAGACAGCCATAGCCTAGATTTTTCTCTGCTCCCCTTTTTGCTCAGGGGACAAGTAAGTTAATTCCTATCTTCATGGGGCACCTTACTGCCCTTCATGTCCCTTACCAGAGACTCTGACCAGTGAGTAGTGGGGGTGAAGGTAGAGCTCCTCACACTTTCCACCTCTTCTTGTCCACTTGATCAGACATGTAGCCCCTGTTTTCTGCCTGGTGACTGGAGCAACACTGTGAGCGAGACTAAGCAAGGGGGCAAAAAAGGGGCTTCACTCCCTCCTATTCCTCTGTCTGGCCGAGTCAGGACTGTGATAATTTAGCCTTCTAGAAGCAAGAATGTCACCATTCAGAAATGCCAGGGTTTATTTTCAAAAACAACTCTGAGTGTATTTATTCCCAGACTGATGTGTCTAGGATATGCATCAGAGACAAGCTCAGCAGGTCTGCTATTGTCTTGGCAAGTGTGGAAGACTCTCTTCAGCTCTCCTAGTAGCAGTGATGACTAAGGGCCACAGGAATCTTGATTCCCAACCTCCAGACAGAAAGTCTGTTGGGTTAGCTGGTCGACTGTTAGTGTCCTGTTACATGGTACTAGGGGTTTTGGATGCAGCCCTCTTTCACGCCTGGTTGATCTGAGCTGGAAGAACCAACAAACTCTTCATTTTCCATGCGAAGGGAGAATATCTCATATGGGGCTGCACAGTTGTAGCCAACAGCAGAATTTAGCCTTTTGAAGTGCAGATCTACTCTGAAAGGTGACTTTTAAAAAAAACCAACAGCTTGGTGGGATCCCATTTCTACTGTCTCCCAATGACATAGGATGAAAACTGCTCAATATCCTGGTGATTTTTTCTAAATTCTAGCCCTGTAGACTCAGATTGGAGTCTGAACATCAAGCTGGGTTCTTTCTGGTTCGCACATCACGAATGGTAGAGGTTCCGCAACTAGAATTTGGTTATCGATTCTGTTGATACATGAGGCAGAATAGAATCTAGCTCATTCTTTTGAATTTCATTGGGTGTGCAGGGGTAAAAAGTAGTAAAAACTTATGTTATTCAGTGAAGTAGGCAGAAAAAGACAATAACCACGTATGGAGCAGGTTTATTGAATAAAGAGAAGTCATTATTACACAGGTAATTTAGTTGGGGTTGGTCCTGCTTTGAGCAGGGGGTTGGACTAGATGACCTGCTGAGGTCCCTTCCAACCCTCATCTTCTATGATTCTAGGTGCTTTTTCAGAGTAGATCCACACAAGAATTAAGTCTCTATGAAAAATGCTATGAAAGAATATGTCTAGTTCCATTTGGTGGCTCCCCAATTTAATTTTTATGAACTTTTTCACAGAATAAAGAAATTGCATTTAAACACAGGACATTTCTTAACAACCCAGTGGTGCCATCTTAAGTCACACTGAATAATATCTTATTACCAGAACGAGCTGGAAAACAGAAATCCCTTCCTTGCAAAAAGTTTCACATTTTTGAAAAAAAGAAAAAAGGTCACTCCCAATTGGGATGAAAAGTCAAAACTGTGAAAATTTTCACGGGAAGGGATTTCTGGAAAATTCCATTTCAGGCGAACCAAAATGCTGGGTGTCTGCCTGCCTGGAAGGATCTCGCCAATTTCATGTTCTACCTGCACGTAGACTGCCAGAGGCTGGGTGCTTTGCCTCCCCTACAGCCTGGATCCCGGAAAGGCAGAAGCAGAACAGGGTTCTTAGCCTGCAGTAGTCCTCCTGGAAGTCTCATGTCAGGCTGGCAAGTGAAATTACAAGAAGACTCATTTTTATTTTCCTGACAAAAAATGCAAAATTTTTGGCAAGGTTGCAATTTTCTTGTGAACAGTTTTGATTTTGCAACATGGCCAGGATGCTGAGCACCCCGAATGAGACAAGGGAGATAAAGTTAAAATGCAAGATGGCATCTGCAGAGTCTATCCTTTAGACTCCCATACCACTGCTTCATCTGGAGGCCCTCTGGTGATTATACTTGATGAATTTTAAAGAGACAGTACTACAATATACGACAAAGCGGGTATTTCCCATCAGAAAATCATTCCAACAGAAATTTCCTGCCCAGCTCTACTTATTACACATGTGCACATACACAGACTCATTGGTTGCAAAGGGTGGACACAGGTAGCAAGATACGGGTCAGTGTGAGTCAAAGTGTCAGAATCAAGTCCTCTGAATGAATAATGCTTCAGGTGAGGTAGCAGTGTTTCTTGGCTTTAATGGGAAATTAGACTCAGAAAGTACGCATGAGTTTCTTGGCTCTTTATGGGCCTGATTCTGCTGCCAATAGGCCTTCTCCAGCTGCCCTTGGTAGTCAGTGTGACTCTTTCCTAAGGCTTTAATGAGAGTTGGATTGGCGTGTAAATCAATACCTTTCTTCTTTGAAATGCTTTGCAGTGCAACTGCACAGATACCAAATGTACTCCGTAGGTCTATTCCAGCTCTCACTGAAGTCAATACAAGTTTTGCCATTAATGTCAATAGGGGAAGGCTGGTTGTTTGTGCCTTGATTGTTAAATAACCCAGTCAGTTTTTCAGGGATAGCTCAGTTCAAGAAACTTTGTAATTGCACATATCAGAGGAAAAAGGGCTGGCTGTGACTATCGTGGGCTGCGTTCAGAAATCAGTAAGTATTAAAGAGCGTGGTCTGACTTTGTGGCTACATAAATCAGTATTTCAGTTTCTCGCTTGGTATTCACTGAAATGAAAACAGAATCTGAGTTAATTGCTCTTCCCCAAGGTGTCTTGTTGCACAACGTTTTATAAAATTAAAGCCTGCAAAGTGCACATGAAGAAACATCGTTTAGATGCAGAACATAAACTACTAGCACCTCTAATTCTGCTGTCATCTATGGTTGATTAACCTGGTACTACAGGAGCCTTGGGGAGCGCTTCTGTGCTGTTAGAAAACATATTTCTACTGAAGAGAATTTAGACAACAAAGGGATCCTGCACGAGTCACATTGTTGGAGGCTAGACAGGCATTTGGGATCTTTGAGCCCGCTCGTGAAGCCGACTAAGGCCTGGAAATTAATAATAGTAATAGTAGTAATAATATAGCATCCTTCATCCAACCTAATTATAGTTTCTGTCATTCCAAAGGTACCCACAGCAATTAACAAACTATCATTCAAGTCTTGGATCCCTCATTCTAGCACAGTTCCCATGGACTTCAATAAGTTGGCCTGAGTAAGGAGTGAAGACTAGCTTGCGTGGGGAGGAGGAGACATTTTCATATGTCAGTGAGATTTAGCTATGAGAAGGTCAAGGTGCTGCTGTTGTCCTCTGCACAGAAATTGCAGCTCATCTATCCCCAGGAATTCCCTGAGGGCAGCAGTATGGAGACTTATTGACTTTCTCTGCACTTTATGTGACTTTCTTTCGGCGTCCAGATGCACCAATGTTGTTTGGCTGCATCCCACAAAAGAGCCAAAATGTGACTAAGAGGTTCAGCTTTCAGATGGCAATTGGGTAGTTGAGGGGAAATAAAGTCATCCAGGGGGTATAAAACAAATGTAGTAGAAAGACCCTTCCATCACATAACCAGTTAGGATCCTGCTGAGTTGGCTTGCAAGGAGGGGAGAACAGTTCCTTAGAAACACAAGAAGCAGCAGAGTGCAGACAGCTACCAGCTTGACCAGAAATTTCACAGAAGCATATGGGAAGATCAGAAAGGCTCTTCAGGCGGTTTGCTGCAGTGTAGCTGCATGGCGCGGTGTGCCCTGGGTAAAGCAGGTGTGCTGACTGCAGGGTCGTGTTGGCAGTTGGCCAGGTGGCCCCGGGCTGTACTTTGAGTAAAACTGAGCAAATTGAATCTTCCCTAATGATTAAAATGAGCTTGTGGCCCACAGACACTGCAGGTTCTATCATGCAGAGCTCCAGTGAGTTAAAGGCTTGATCCAAAGACAACAGGAAGACTCCCATTGACTTCAGTGGATCAGCCCTAAGTGTGTAATTGTTACATCCTCTGGCTTTCACAAGGCTGGCTGATCGGCAAAAGAGGGGCAGAAGGAGGCAGTTCAGGAGTTTTAGTACTATGGATCTCTTAACCTTGGGAAGCCCTCTTGGCCAAGTGTCATCATGGAGAGTTCTCTGGAAACATCTGCTCGATGTGCAGCAGCAGCAGTGAAAAAATGTTGGGAACCAATAGGAAAGGGATAGATAATAAGACAGAAAATACCACTCTATAAATCTATGGTACGCCCACACCTTGAGTAATGCGTGCAGTTCTGGTCTGCCCATCTCAAAAGATGTAGGGTCAACATTTTTCTTCCAGTCACAGTGGTGCAGCTCCCATTAGCTTCAGCTGGAGTCTCTGCATCGTAACCAGGAGGAAAATTTTGCCCTAGCATCAGATTTCTCCAAGAAATCAGAGACAAACCAGATTTCCTTATCTCTTCTGATCACAAATTTAGCACCACTGGTGCCTGGAGGGAGGTTCAAAATAGGACTAGTAAATAAAGGGATTCTCCTGAGATCTACCAGCACTGCTGCTTTGTTGCTTATAAGTAAATCCCTCCTCCATCTTCAGGCCCAGTGGCCAGTCAGTAACATGCTGCAGCTGAAACACAATGTAGACCTGGGGAGAGAAATCCCAAACTATTCAACTCCAGTGGAAGATGGAGGGCCAAATGCTACTGTCAGTTACTCTGGATTTACCCTGTACACCATCTCCTTTTAAATATACGGGGGCAGATTCTCCATTGCTCCCAGTATCTACTGGGTGCAGTGGGAGGGCTTGGTTCACAAAGAAACTTTGTGACACTGGGACCAGGTCTCTATCGTCCTTGACTGTGATGCTGTTTAGAGCAGCCTTGGGCATTTTGATCTGAGAATCTCTAGCCCAATTTGAACGTCCTACATGTATCAATAGTCATTTGGAGACCCCTTAAATGCTTTCCATCTTCAAAGTGCTTTACAGATATTACCTAATTAACCTCCGCAATGCCTCTGTGAGCTCAATATGTATAGCTCTTGTCCCCACTTTACAGAGAGTGAAGCTGTGATAGAAGAGTTGACTAGCCCAATGCCACAGATAGGCTTTATGTTGGACTCAAGATTAAAACTAAGAAATTCTTGGCTCCTAGCCCTGTGCTCAGACCCTTTGATCACACCTCTCCTTAAACATTTTAGTGAGGGCCCGGCATATTCAGTGTAATAATACAGAGTGATTTTTACTAGTACAACAGATGCCATATGCTTGGGTTCCTAGGCCAAATGCCGTATGCTTGGGTTCCTAGGCCACATTATCTTCTGGTGGAACTCAATTGAGCTTAATAAAGTCACACCAGTAGGAAGTTTAGCCCCATTAGTTTTCATTCGGTGGGGTGACCTTCCCCCCTCACATAATTTTAAAGCTGGACTAGAATCAATGGAACGATTCAGTAGTTTCTTCATGCATGAGAAGGCGTAAGGAGTTGTAGCTTCTTGCATTATATGAGAAGCCAAGTGGGATCATCCTGAGGTAAAGGTTTCAATTATTGTTGCTACTGCTTGCCTGGATGTAGTATTACAGTTGCACATACTTTGAAGTGTGACAAGTTAAATTCTTTCTTTATTAAGTGGAAGGATTTTGATGTTGTTATTGGCGATCGCATCTTGAAGAGGATGTGTGTATCCTGCACAGACTAACCATGAATCCCACGTGAATGGCAATTTCTGAATGCTAGGAAAATCAGCCACAGATTAACTATAATAATGAACGACTGTTGAGTTTAAGCTTGTTAAGCGACAAGTGTCCGAACCCTTTGTATACCATTGCAAACTGACTTCCAGTGCACTGAAGGTATTGGAATGTGAAGGGATGTTGGCTTATTCTTCATCCACATCAATTTTATTATGTGTTGTTTTCCAGTTCCCCCCGTTGGGAAAAATTGTTCATATAACTGGTCGTTCATAGGATTGGTGTTTGTAGAATCAAGGTTCTACTGTAGATACTCATTATCTGCCTAAGGTAGAGTTGATCAAAATTCAGAATTTCCATCTTGCAGCAAATTTTAACATTTGTTTTCATCCCAAAATGGAACAAAAAGTTGAAATTTTTCCACAAAGTGGAAATTCAAAAAAAATTCAGTTGGAAAATATTGAAATGTTTCATTTTGACATATTTGACTGAAGTGAAACATTCGAGATTCATTTTGATTTGCTGAAATTACCTGAAACTTCATTTTGAGTCATTTCAAGAAAAAAATACATTTCTTTATGGTGGTGCATTGTCTTATGGTGGTTGTATTCTGACACCCCTATGGGCCAGGCTCTCTGGCTGAACTACATCTCCCACAATGCACCCAGAATCATGTGACTCTCATGGTGCACCACACAACTGAGCATGAAATCAGCACATTGCCTTATGGGAGATGTAGTCTTCTAGACAGCTTGGCCCATAGAGTTAAGGCTGGAATTACAACTCTCATAAGGCAATGTGTCATGATAGGAAAACAGTTTAATATTTTCTTGAACTGATTTGAAATGAAACATTTCAGGTCAGTTAAAAAAATGAAATATTCCGATTTAAGTTGAGTCAACTCAAATTAAAATATTTCATTTTGATTTTTCTTGATGGAAAATCATAAATTTTCAGCAAAATCAAAATTTTCATGTGGAAAATTTTGATTTTGTAGAAGATGTATTTCCATCAGAAAATCATGTAGCTCTAATATAAGGTATTTATATGGCCCCCTTCACCAAGTATCTGAGCACCTTACCAACTTTTAATGTGTTTATCCTCACAACATCCATAGGAGGTAGGGAAGTGCAATTATCCCCAATTTACAGATGGAGAGCTGAGGCAGACACTGTGGGTATGTCTATACTGCAATCAAAAGCCTCTGGCACTGAGGATCAGAGCCTGGGTCAGCTGACATGGGCTCAAAATCAAAGTGTAGATGTTCAGTCTTGGAGACCTAACCCTCTTGCAGCATCTCAAAGCCTGGGTTCCAATCTGAGCCCAAATATCTATACTGCAATTTTATAGTCCCACAGCCTGGGCCAGCTCTGGTCTTTTTAATGCCGTGTAGACATAATCTGCATGACTTGCCCAAAGACACACGAGATGTCGATGGAAAAGCAGAGAATTGAACCTGGGTCTGCAGAGTTCTCAACTAATGCCCCGACCACCAGGGCATCCTCTCAAAGTTTAAACCACTTATCTGCATAAAAAGCTTACATGTTAGTCCTTAATGTCTTTTTTCATTACCTCTAAAGATCCTTTAGAATCAGAGCTCAATGTTCTCAAAGATATAGTCGGTAATGTGCAGAGTTATCATGCTCACAAAGGCCCAGATCCAGCAAGCTGTCTAAGGGCATGACTAACTTTAAGAATATGAGCAGCCCCATTGAGGGCAATGGGATTACTCACGTGCTTAAAATTAGGCACATGCATAAGTGCCTTGCTGAATCAGGGCCAAAGAGCCCAGCTCTGTCATTCTTACTCTCATTGAGACTTTATTCTACAAGCAGCTCCATTTAAATCATCTGGAAGATTGATGGAGCAAGGAGGTATTCAGCATGAATAAGAATATCTGAATCTTGCCCATTAACTTCATTGGAGTAAGACGAAGGCTCCTCCCCTTCTTCATATTTAAAAAAATTACATAATAAAACTGATGTCATAAAAATAGGTAAGCTTGTTACCATTACATTTGCTTTACAGCCAATATAAAGAAGAAAGAGAATCTAAACTCAAACACTTTAAAAGAGACTAAGGGTTGAATTCTGGCTCTGTTGAAAAAAATTGCAAAATTGACATAGATTTCAGTAGTATGGTCACCCTAAATGCCAGAATGCACTCTGGCTTTCACAAATATTACACAAGTGTAACGCTGTTAGCGTCAGTGGAGGGACTGCTGATTTACACCATTGTAAAAAGAGGACAGAAACAGGTTGTAAATCATTAAAACTAAACTGAGATTTCGGCATGTTAATTTTTCTGTTTCCTTCATTGGTTTTCTATCTTGATTCCAGAATGAAGGTTCAATATCTTTCCATAGCCACAACTTTCTCCTGTGACACACAGACGTGATAAGTCTATCTCCGTCTCTGGTCTTTTCCACTAGGGCCCAATATTGCTCAGAAGCCAAGGAGGGACATGAAATGTCCTGGTTTAGTGGCTGGTGACTTCTTTCCCCCCCCCCATTTGTTAGAGTAGGAGGTGAATATCCCAGTACATTGAAAACCACTTTAAGGCCTTTTTACACTGCCACAGCAGTATAAAGGTGGCTTGGAGTAAATAACAATCAGGCCCAAAGACTGTGACAGAGGTGAGCATAAACTCTAACCCCAGTTCTGTATATTTCCTTGTAGAAGCATCAAACTCCAGCAGGGAGTCAAATGAAAACCTTCTCTCTGGCTATTGGTTGGAGAGGATCATAAAAACAGGAAAAGTTTAATTACACTCATTGAAGGAGTTGTGCTGTTTCAGTTTATATATTGTCTTGGGGTTATGTATATTTTGGCAGACATCAGGTGAACATTAATACCGTAAAGTTGGCTGACATCAGGTAAACAGTAATGCTAACTATGACCCAGTCTTTCCTTAAATATTGACATTACAGCTTCCAAATTCATATCTGGATCTCAAACAACACAAGGCTTGTGGGTGCTTGGATCTTAGAGGTTCAACCTGGTGACAGATATGACAATTTCCAGCAATATCTTTGGGAGATTTAAGTTGATATATCATCGTGGGCCAGGGATTGTATGTAATTCTGTAGGAAATGGTGACCACAGCCCTCCAGGAACTAAGAACAGTGAGGAGTGATTAGGCAAAATCACTCAGGTTGTGACACCTGCAGAGAGGTAACACCTCCTGTGGAGACTAGCCTATACTAGCTCAAACTGGATTGTCCAGAGACCGACAGACAAAGAAAGGGCTTTGGATAAATAGCCTGTGTTTAAAATGATTCATGGCCTTTTCTGATGCAGCCAATGGACAGAAACTTCTGTCCAAAGGGAGGACCCCAAGGACTGGCACCCAATGGAGAGGCCTTACGGCGATAGGATGGGGGAGTGATCTCTGATAAGCTTATTAGCACGTGTTGGTTCTTTTATTGTTTTTAATATGTTTTTTCTGTATTGCTCTTACCTTGAGGATACATGTGCTTACCGAGAAAAAGCGGTGTGATAACTTAAAATCGTGGGCGATTACGTGGGCCTTCAAAGAGACAGCAAAACACAGCCGCTGGCCTGTTCAGGCAGTCTGGCTTGCTGGGGTGTCACAGGGCAGGCACAGAGTTGGGCAGCCTGGAAAAAGCCCAGTTAGGAGAGAGAGACACATGTCTCCGCCCAAGGGAGGTGATGACTGGGGAGCTGGAAGCCTAGTGGATCATGAAGGGGGAATACAGGTGCAGTTGCATGTTGACAGGGTATGTGGGACATATGACAGCGTGAATAGCCGTAAGTGCCAACAGCATTGAAAGCAAGTACTACAGAAGGGAGAAGCACAGAGAAAGACGGGTCTGGTAGTCTTTTAGGGAAAAGAATAGCGAAAAGAGAGGCAGGAGCAGGAATTAGAGAACACTGAAGAAACAGCAGCTGTTGAACTTTTATGGGCAGCAATTTTTCTCTCCTGCTGCCCTGAAGAAATCAGAGGGGGTGAGCCATGCTGCGCTCTGGTGATCTAAGGCAGGCTGGGGTACATGCTTCAGAGCCCCCTTTTCCTCCTCCAAGGGCCTGCAGGGAGCTGAGGAGATGGTGCCACGGGACGTCCAGCAGAGGTAGCGATGACGGCGAGAGGTCCAGAGACACGGATTCATCTGTAATGCTTTGTCCACATTAGGCCTTTTTCGAAAAAAAAAATTCCCGTCGCTGGTAAAACAGCTCCACCAATGATGAGAGCGCTAGTTTAGAGAGGCTCTGGGTGGCTGTAGGCATTTGAAGTACCATAGCCCTGAGCCTCAAAGATATTTAGATGCCTAACTCCCATTCATTTAAATGGGAGTCAGAAGGCAAATACCTTTGACGATCTGGGCTAAGTCAATGTACGCTGCTCAGAGCAGGCCTAGACAACATGGTTCTCAATAACAGCATGTGACTGCTAACCTTTTGTCTATTCTAGTACTACAGTATTTTCAAATACAAAGGCTAAGTGTAAACTAGTCGGAGTTGACTTGGAACAAAGATGGCGGTTTCGTTTACTCATAGCACATTTGCAGTCACATTTTAGCATCTGAAAAGTCTTTTGTTTCCTATGAACTTCCCTTATATGGACTCTTATGTCACCACCGCACTGAGAGAGCAGCTGTCACGGAAAGGTTTTCAAAACCCAATCACCTGTCAGTCAGTCACTGAGTTAATAACAAAACAAGGACTGTTAAAGGTGTACCAAGCTGAAGGAGAACTGGAATTACAAGAGAACAACTTCTTGATGTGCCCAAGGGGAAAGCTGAATAAACAAGGGCTTCAAGGCTGTTCAAAAATGTGTCAAAATGACGTCTGCATAATGTAATAATGGCTTAATGGAAACTCACACCGTACATTGTCCAGTAAAATAAGAACGAAAAATGTTATGAAAATCTTTGTACCCCTAACAAGTTCCTTTGGAATCTGTTATTTAACTTGGATTTCACTGGATGGTTGACAGGGCTTTGTTTAATGTTGACAGCCCATTTCCCTAATTATTTCAGTTTACCTTTTTTATTTTCTCCACATGTTCATATCAGGATGGCTTTTAGTCTTTCTCAGATACCTTTTTTGGTTTCACTGTGAGACCTAGACAAATCCCTCAGATGCTGGAAATCCGTGTCGCTCCATTCACATAGATAGATGCTAATTTGCACCAGATTAGGATCTGATCTTGGCCCAGTCTCACTCACACTTATTTTCCATCTTTTCTTTCTCTTCTTTTCTTCTCCTTATTTGCAGGACCGCTGAAGGATCACTCATCATGTCTTATGATTTGTAGGAAATCTTCTGCTTTGAAAAGTACTGTTGTCTGTACGCGATAGTTGAAAAATCTGAGTTTTTTTTTAAAGTAAAGCATTGAAATTAAAGAAAAAAAGACAAGTTCAAATTTCTGTACAAGACTTTTCTTAGGTTGTTGCTTTAAAAATCTATCAGATATATTTTATGTTTTCGCAGCTGTATGGCTCTAATACAACTTTAATACAAATTTATTGGAATTTCTGACTGAACATTTGTTTTTATAGGTGTGTATATGTGTTATCAAAGATATTTTGGCCTTTTAGCCAAAGACTTAAATTTTGTCGACTTTAGTTAAAAATGTAACTCACTTTTTTGGGTGTTCAGAAAAAAGCCATTTACTTGACAGGTGCTGCTGGTCCCCACAATAAGTCTTTCAGCAAATTTATTTTACTAAGAGGTTCTTTGGATTAGAAAATAATAACACAACGAGTTAAATTCTGCTCTTGGTTATGCTGGTGTAATTCTGGAGTAAATCTATGGAAGCCAAGGCAATTATTCTGCATTTGCATCTGTATAAATGAAAGCAGAATGCGTTTTCTAGCTGGAAATCAGATTTTCTCTTTTGTTTTGGCAAGGTTAGTGGCGATATATACTTGCTAAGGTAAGTCTCTTCTATTTTTCACAGTGCTATGTCTTTTTGCTTAGAAACTTGTTTCATTTTCCTCTCTTGCCATGGAGGACCCTGGCTACAAACCGAAACCATGCAAATGAATTGTTAAACAATAGCTTTTATGTAGGAAGAGCTCAATGTTACACTTAAGGAAAGCATGCCTTGTCTATGTTCATTGGCAATCCTAGAGACCTTGGGTATTAGAATACTTCAGTTACAACAGGTCTCTGCTAAGGCTTTGGGGAAAGGAAAAATGCCTCGGGTGAGTGTGAGACAGGCTTCCACTCCAATCTGTCAGCTGTCACTCAAATTTATGATGGAAGTTTAAAGAGTCCCGTGGAATGGGTGGGCTCAGTGCCTGGGGTCGGGGGGGAGCAGGGAAGAAGGTTGTTGGGTCAAGTACTGAAAAGCTTAGTTGTCATTAATGAAATAATATATAACTGTTTCTATTATTTTTGGGTTCCTGGTGTGGATTCCCAGGCACTGGGGCCTGGGTGGGTATGAATAGGCTGCTTTCCTGCCTGTCAGTGCTTTAGTCAGGAGCAAGAGTTCAGTGCTCCCAGGGAGAAACAGATACTTATATGTAAATAACCGAGCAGGGTGTTAATAAAAATTCCTCTTGAATTCTAATATAAGAGGTTTTAAGGCGGATCCTCTGCCACTTACGTTACGGTGAGCTTTGCTATTGACTTTACTGGGGGCAGGACTGAGTTCTGAGTTTCTGAGAGGTTTTGTGTCCTGTGGGCCATTCCTGTTTTGTTTGTACACTCAGCTGGATGTGTCAGTCCCCCAGAACTGCAGGTGCAATGGGTGTTGGCATGCGGAGGATTATGCTAACTCACGACTGTTTTGTTGATCTTTGCATTGACAAGGAAAAGTGGTTGAGTTTAGATACCTGGATTAATAGTCTTTAAGGCCAGAAGGGACTGCCATGATCATATAGTCTGACCTCCTGAATAACTCAGGCCACAGAATTTCATCTTCCAAGTCCATAACCTCTTGTTGAGCTGGAGCAAGTTCTTTAGAAAGACATCCAGTCTTAGGCTGGGTTTCACTAACCTGTGCTACTACAACCAAGCTCCAAGCCATCAAGTGAGACTGAGATGAGCAGCTAGTGCTATGGTTGAATAACAGCCTATCGTAATTTTGACGCCAGGGACGCAGCCACATTTCTGAGTCCAGATAAAGCTTTAATGAAGCCTCCTAGAGTTTGTATATCCCATTTCTCCTTCTCCTCTTTCTGGATGCAAGAATATCAAATAAACCCATCTGAAACAGAAGAAAGCAGGGTAAAATGAGGGAGTTAAAAAAAAGAGAAAGAGAGTGATCAACAAGAAGTGGGAAGAAAGGAAAGGAAAAAAGTAGATTTCCATATTCATTTTTTTATTCACCATCATTTTTCCTTTCCAGTCTTTTCCCCACTTCCCTTTCATCTTCCCTCACCTCCCTGCCTGCTCTCTGTCCTATTCCTCCACCTTCATTGCTTTCACTTTCCATCTCTTCGTCACTTAAGGGATTTCCTTTCACAAAAACGCCTGGGAATGATGTGTCTGTAGAGATGGGCTAGTTAGCAGCCTGTTCTAAGAATCAGCCCACTGGGAGATCAGTGGGAACATTGGTTAGAGAAGGATGGGCAGTACTGGGCCTCATTGGCTGGGAGTACCCTGCAGTGGCATGCCCAGACGGTATTCCTGCTGCCCAAGTGAAAGTGAAGGGGAGATGCAGCCTTTATGGCATTGTCCCTGTAATTCCCTTTGTCCCTGCAGAAGCCTTTCCATTGGGGCTCCTCACGGAAGGATTTTGAAGGTAATGGAGCTACTCACATGAGTAAGGACTAGCTGTGTGAGTCATGGCTGCAGGATCAGGCTTGCTTCTGCCTCACGTCTGGCCCCAGGTTAGTGGACAAACATGATCAGAAGAACCAAAAATGTATACGGATGATGGAAAGCTCTTAACTGCCCGGACGTCCAGTTCTACAGAACCTTGTTCAAAGAAATGATAGAATCATAGAATCATAGGTCTGCAGAGGACCTTGAGAGGTCTTCTAGTCCAGTTCCCTGCACTCAAGGTAGGACCAAGCGCCATCCCTGACAGGTGTCTGTCCAACCTGCTCTTATAAATCTCCACTGATGGAGATTCCACCATTTCCCTAGGCAATTTATTCCAGTGCTTAACTACCCTGACAGTTATGAAGTTTTTCCTAATGTCCAACCTAAATATCCTTTGCTGGTTAACGAGAACAATTTTTCTCCCCCCTTCTTATAGCAGCCTTTTATGTATTTGAAAACTGTTATAATGTCCCCCTCAGTCTTCTCTTCTGCAGACTAAACAAATCCAGTTTTTTCAATCTTCCCTCATAGGTCATGTTTTCGAGACCTTAAATCATTTTTGTTGCTCTTCTCTGGACTTTCTCCAATTTGTCCATATCTTTCCCGAAATGTGGTGCTCACAACTGGACACAATAGTCTAGTTGAAGCCTAGTCAGCGCAGAGTAGAGTGGAAGAATTACTTCTCGTGTCTTGCTTACAACATTCCTGTTGATATATCCCAGATTGTCATTTGTTTTCTTGCAACAGTGTTACAGTGTTCTGTTGACTCACATTTAACTTGTGAGCTACTCCGACCCCCAGATCCTTTTCTGCAGTACTCTTTCCTAAGGAGTCATTTCCCATTTTCTATGTGTGCAATTGATTGTTCCTTCCTAAGTGGAGTGCTTTGCATTTGTCCTTATTGAATTTCATCCTATTTACTTTTCAGACCATGTCTCCAGTTTGTCCAGATCATTTTGAATTTTAAACCTATCCTCCAAAGCACTTACAATCCCTCCCAGCTTGGTATCATCCGCAAACTTTATAAGTGTACTCTCTATACCTTTATCTAAATCATTGATGAAGCTATTGAATAGAACTGGACCCAGAACTGATCCCTGTGGGACCTCACTCAATATGCATCCTTACACAGACACATTACAGTGAACAGGGCTACTCACCTGACGGAGGGCTGCTTGTCTGAATAAGGCCATGCAAGATCAAGCCCTGAGGGAATGAGGCAGATTGGCCAGGTGAATACATTGTGCCACTGCTTTAATT
Organism: Emydura macquarii macquarii; assembly: GCF_026122565.2. Lineage (NCBI taxonomy): Eukaryota > Metazoa > Chordata > Testudines > Chelidae > Emydura > Emydura macquarii. Next base: position 2,990,482 of record NW_027133607.1, on the reverse strand, counting down.
TTCACCCCTCGGGATGGACGAATGTTTCCTTGGTTCTCCAGTTGTAGTCTTTCCTTTCAGTGGCTGTGCTCCTCCCTCACCCATCTCTGTTATGCAATAACTGACAGTGTAACTGGTTGCTGATGAGTCAAGGTTTGGTGCAGCCCCAAATACATAGTTGTGGATAATAATTTCAGGCCCTGACTGAACACCCATCTCGCAGCGGATGGGTGCCAGGTGAGTGTTAGAAATGTGGGACATGAATTCAAAGGCTGCCGAGGTTGTAATGTGCAGGCTCCAGGGGAACATTATATTCAAACACTTGATTCATTAACACTTTTATAAATGTTAAAAGTGGCTCATAAATCGATTGGTAGCCAGGAAAAATGAGCAGCAATGAGGTCATTACAGTTGGAAAGGGCTCATTATAATGCCAACTGTCAAAACTTTCTGAAGCTAGTTTCTTTCTCTTTGAAAAAAGGTCCTCCAGGCTCAGGATCCTCTGACTTGATTGTCTTTGGCAGGGTCGGGGCGGGGGGAGAGATAGAGAAAGTCAGTGATTTACAAAATGGGGACAGGATACTCCCCTACATCTGAGCTCCACTCGGGAGGGGTGAGAGGGGCTGGTCACCATTCCCTGGTCCTGTGGGATGATTGGTTTATGCTTGCCCCAGACTTGACATGAGGTGGTTCTGGCTGATTCCATCAACCTCAGGCACTGTAGGCTCCATCCACCAGCTGAAGATCAGCGTGGTGGAGATCTAACACATCCCCTTCCCACTCCAACATACTCCCAAAATTGGAGGAGGGAATGGCTCTGGTGAAAGAACTAGCTAGTGAAGAGTTCTCTTCCTTCATGGGAATTCCCTGATGGCTACTTAGGTCCAGATTCCATCCAGCTTTGTCCTACCTGACTGGCACAAACGGGATGGATCATAAATGAGAATCAGTCTTTAGAGCTTCCCACCCTAAGTTTGAGGGCTCTAGTCTGTGGCTTTTACCACACAGCCTGTATTGCCAGGGACAGGAAGTGGGGGGATATGGAGCTGCTATAGGGGAGCACACCATGACGTAGAATCTGTGCTACCTGTGGAGGAGTTGCAGTGAACACTTTAAAGGGAGTTCAGACATTTCAGCTTCTCGCAGACTTAAGCCTAGAATAGAGCTATCAGACAGTGTCTGGGTGCGTCCGCACTGCAAATCACAACAGACTGTATTAAAATCCATTATCTGATTTCTTTTGGATCTCCATTGGTCTCTAAGTCCCCCATTCAGCAAGGAACCTAAGCATATGCCTGACTTTAAGCATCTGAGTAATCTCATTGATGTCTGTAGCCGTCAATAGTCCAGTTACTCTTTTCCAAGCCCAAGTTTGTCAACTGGAACCAGCTGAAAATTTTGCATTGGAATCTCCACCCAGATTTAGAATTTCTAGTGGCTGAGCAAGTTTTTATTTGTTTGGGGATTTTTGCTGCATTGGTAGCCGGGGCAAGTATTCTGGGTCCCACAAAAAGCCCTGAGGACCGTTCCCTTTTTTTAAAATCACCTAATACCACTGCAATCCTATCTACTGGGGATTGGATGGCAGTCTCTTGGGGATCTGAGCGCAGTTCCTCAGCTGGGCAGATGGGTAGCAGCTAAGTGAAGCAAGATGCTAGTCCCAGTGGCGCTGAGTGCATTGCACTTACAACTCTCCCAATTCTGGCCCATTTGTTCGGTTTTAAAATAAATTCCTAACCTTTTAAAGAGATTTTCGATGATCTTGATAGTGGTGAAGACAAGTAGCATCCAAAAAGTGGCTAAAGACTATTAAAGACATTTAGGGCCATACCTACTTGAGTGCTAGGTCAAAGGTACTTGAGTGAATGCATATATGATTGTATATGTTACGATTGCTCCTTACAGATTCAGCAGGGGGGTAAACACCAGGAGAGAGAAGAGCTATTTAAGCTAATGGACAATGTTGGACAAGGACAAATGGGGATACATTGTCTGTGAATAAATTCAGGCTGGAAATTGACATAAAGTCACTTACGTTGACCTACGTACACCTGCGTCTACGCTGGCACCACTGTTAATTTGAATTAAGTCGCCTGGAAAATTGACTTAATAAGACCACCTCTGAAAGTGACGTAGTGCCTAAATCAAATTTGTTAAATCGATTTAGTGTCAGTGTAGACACAATGATCATCCGAGTAGTGAGGTTCTGGAACAGCCTCCCAAGAGGAGCAGTGGGGACAAACAACCACTGGTGTTAAGATGGAGCTGGATAAATTTATGAATGGGATTATGTAATGAAGTTGCAGGAGACTAGACTTGATGACCCAGGAAGTCTCTTAGAATCATAGAAGGTTAGGGTTGAAAGGGACCTCAGGTGGTCATCTAGTTCAACCCCTTACTCAAAGCAGGACAAACCCCAACAAAATCATCCCAGTAAGGATTTTGTCAAGCCACACCTTAAAAACTTCTAAGGATGGAGATTCCACCACCTCCCTAGGTAACCCATTCCAGTGCTTCACCACCCTCCTCTTCCAGTCCTGTGCTCCTCCAGACATTTAAAATCAGTTGTTCTTTACTCTGTGTCCGAAGCCTCCTGGACTAGTGAAGGGCAGTCCTTATTTGGTGCATGGACCTGGTTGTTGGAACTTCCACCTAGCATATGTCCATTAGAGGCTCTCCATTGATGTCTCAACGGCTTTCAATTCTGGCTGACTGACCTGGGGCCATTTTGGCCTTTTTCAGTTTTTGTTAACAGCTGATTTGCTCAATCACTATTTCAGGTGTTAGTTAAGCTTTGTTTCCATTTATGCAGTGAGGCAGTTTCTTGGAGGAGATGCTGAAGAAGAATACTGAAATAAAATTCAGATAAAAGTTTCCCTCTATATTTCGCTTTTTTTCCTTATCCATGTTGCCGATAGCATTATTAGATTATTATGATGGAGGAAAAATTACAAATTGAATGACTTGTCACCAGTTATACTGTTTGTTTCCCTTTGGCATTTCTGTTAGCTTGGAGAGTGAAATGAATGATTAAATTTACTTTCTGTTTATTCAGTTCCCCTTCTCATGCACTAGTTCTCCCAGTACTTTTCCACAATGGAGTTGCTCTGGATTTACTCTGCTGTAACTGTGAGCAGAATTTGGCCATGAGGCATAAAACCTTCTCCGAGGGCTTGTCTACACAAGGAAATTGACTGGAATAGTTATTGTGGAATAAGCTACTCTACAATAGCTGTTCCAGAATAACCCCTTCTAGCTCTCTGTGTTGACTCTGTATTGTGCAGTAAAAATCACTATATTTAGGTGACTCTTTTTCCAGAACCGTGTCCACATGGGAAGATATTCTGGTCAATTTTCCTTTGTAGACAAACCCCAAGACAACTTTGTAATCGTACAAACAAACAACCCCCCCATAATTTGGGAACTCCAGTTGCTAAAATATGTGATTTATGCTTGTCTAGGGTTCTGAGTATAGGATCCAAGGAATAAAGGGAATACAAATTAGAGCAATCTGGGGCCCTAGGCTCAACCCACATGGGGACCTTCCTGAACTCACCACCATGCCACAGCTCTGCTGACATTGCAGTTGCACGTGACTCCAGGAACCACATCCTCGGCCTGGGCTTACAGTGCCTGTGTCTTAATCTGACTGTGATGGAATAACGGAAGAGTAAATGACAGACAGTTGAGATGCTTTTAGTGCAGGGATCTAATAAATTGAAGGCAAATTTCTGCCTTACATGTGGAAAAGATTTTACTTTCTGATTTTATAAACAGAAGTATAATGTTGGCCTTTGATGAACTCTTTTGCTCCATACAAATGGCTTATAGTCCACTAACTGCACTGTTTGTGCTGCTTCTGTCAACACCAGTTAATCAGAGAATTATGGATGTTAGAGCAGGAAAAGATCTGGTGCCAGTAGCGTGAGTAGACAACCCCCTTTTTTAGCCACTGAATTTTCTTTTTTGCCAGTCAGGGGATGCCATGAACTTTGTTTTCCCCTCCCTTGTGTAGCCTGTACTAATATTAATAAGAGTTACCTACCAAAGACCGACTAGACCCCACGTTACCCAGGAGGTGCTGCCTACTGATGGAATTATTCCTCTTTCTAGCAGCCCTTTTTAGGCAAGCAATGTCCCAATTTGGGGTTAAATGACTATTTTATTGCATGCCCAAAGTTTATGAAAGAAGCAGCAGAGATAAAGGTGCTTGTGTTGGAAATCACTCTGTGTGATGGTATTCTGAAAAGTAACTCTGTGGGATTCCATATTAATTCCCTCTCAATGGCTTTCGTATCAAGTCAGCTCAGTTTGCAAGACCCTCTGTGCTTTTTCTATATTGCAACTTGACATCTGAAAGAGAAGCTGCATTCTCGGTTCATCACTAGAGACGAGCCAGAACCAAATTCTAGATCCAGACAATTTCTTTCTTTCTTTCTTTCTTTCTTTCTTTCTTTCTTTCTTTCTTTCTTTCTTGTGTTCATCACCTCAGTAACTGAGCACTGGTTTAGATCTAGATGTGAGCTTTACATCTAACTCCGATCTTTATTATAGGCTGAACCAAAACTGTGGTTTTAAACACTCCCAAAACTGAGGAAGCTTCAGCCTGAACCCATCTCTCGCCATCCCCGGTAACACAGGTTCTGCAGCTGGAATGTAACTGCTGAGGTATAAGGAGAATGGAACCTAACTCACGCTCTTGTAGCGGTGAGGCTAGGGTAGTAAAAAGATTTTCAGTATTACAGTAAACATGACAGATATGACTCAAAGATAGCTAGAGACCAGATCTGTTGAGTAAGAAGGTGCCATTTTCACATAGTCACTTTTCTGCCACTGTAGTAGGGACAAGGTGAGTGAGGTAATAATATCTTTTATTGGACCAATTTCTGTTGGTGAGACAGACAAGCTTTCGAGCTATGCAGAGTTTTTTTTCGGGTCTGGGAAAGGTTGGTCCAATAAAAGATATTGCCTCACCCGCCTTGTCTCGCTAACATCCTGGGACCGCGATGGCTACCTACCACCACACTGCATGCTTTGAAGCAGATTCATTTTCAGTCATTTTGTAGCAAGGAAGCAGCAGAGGTCTTCTAGTGCGACTGCAGGTGATCAAATATTTCACTTCTCTTATTCATCAGTATGAGTGGCACAGAAATCGGCAATGGAGATTAAGAAGAAGCACTTGTTTCTTCAGATATTTATAGATTCCTTTCACCACAGTTTTTATATAGGTAGATCTTAGGTAGCTATAGGTAAACCAGGGTACTGAGATAGATTTTAAGGCTAACTAGACTAACTTGTAAGGCAGGAAATGGTTATTTGTCTGGGATTTCTCTTCTGAAGGTATGAATGTCATTGTTTCCTGTTTGTTTTCTTCAACTTAACAGTTAAACCATTTTTCACTCAGAGCTAAAAAAGGTAAAAGTTTCTTGTTCCCTAACTTTTGTAGAAAATAATTAGAATACAACACATTGCAAATCTTTCTTAGAGTGTTATGGATTACATATAAATAAGCAGACACAGACACCATACAAAAAATAGATATATAGTTACATCTACTTAAAATCTATCGTAGGTACTTATATGGGCCTTATTACTACTCTTAATAAGTAATAGTAATAGGTACTCATGGGACTTATTACTATATCTGAGCACCCCACAATCCTTTATTCATTTAGCATTCCAACACCCTTCGAAATTAGGAAAGTGCTACTATACCCATTTTACAGATGGGAAATTGAGGCACAGAAGAACTTAAGAGATTTGTCTGATGTCACACAGGAGGTCTGTGGCAGAGCTGGGACTTGATCCCAGGTCCCAGTGCTGTAACCACTGGACCACCCTTCCTTTTTGTAAAAGAAAGATGACAGACAGAGATGAAACCAGGTTCCCCAAGAGCACATCATTAGGTTGTTGACTGGAAAACCACTCGGCTTAATCTTTTAACATCAGTGGGTGTTTGTGCCTGGTTAAGGAAGTGCAGGACTGGGAATATTTTGACGAGCTCTTTACATGAAAACACCAGTGGACAGCAGTGCCTTTTGTGAAGTCCACAAAGGGAGATAAAAGATCAACCTTTCTGAGAGATCAACCCTTGCCCCAAGTTTCATTATATTTTAAAATCCCCTCTACTTTCCTCTTTGGTCTGAAGACAATGGAAAGAATTCAGTGGGTTTTAGATCTAGCCCCATAGTAGAATTGCAGAGGGTTTTCTCCTGCTTTGAGTCTACTTTTTTTCTATTGATTTACCTTTGAGATGTGGCTGAATCAAACCCCCAGACCCGAACACCTTCAGACTTGGGAAACATTGAATATAAATCTGAGCTTTGTACCAGGGGCCCCTCTTTAGCTCATCTTTATGCACATTTTCCTGATGATGGTTGTATATACCTGCCAAACAAGAAGTGAATCTTGAATATACCTCCTGTTATTAGGATTTGTATTTACAGTAGTGCTTAGACGCCTTGGCCGAGATTGAGGCCCTAATAGCCCTGGACCCTGTACAGACACATAGTAAGAGACAGTCCCTGCTCCAAAGAGTTTACACTCTAAGAGTTCAATTCTCTTCTTGCTCAGGATTATCGGAGTGTCTCTCATGTAATCATTTCCCTGCCATTGTGGGGCCTCAGGTTCTGGTGGACTTTGATCCCCCCATTTCTTTGCCTGTGACACATCATAATCTGGTCTCCTGGGGGCGGTAATATTCTGGTCTAATTTTGGTTGTTGGGTGGTGGTGGTGGCCTGTGATATACAGGAGGTCAATCTAGGTGATCTTGGTGGTCTTTTCTGGCCTCTTCTTACCCTGGTATAAATCGGGAATAAATCCAAAGAAGTCAATGAAGTTACAGCAGCGTAAAACCAGAGCCCAGCAGAGAGGAATCAGAGCTTCAACAGACAAGATGGTGAAACGAGGCACAGAGAGATTGAAGGTATCTCTGCCCTGCAGCTGGGAGCAGCCCAGGTAGGTAGACTTGCTCTTTGTGGTAAAAATAGCAGCGCAGACTTTGTGGCTCAAGCTAGTTGCCTTAGTCCAAGCCTGCCCCACCCAGTGGGTCCAAGCTTGAGTGGGGAGACCGAGCCCCCACCCACGCCATAAGATCCACATTTTTAGTGTGCTTGCTCAAGTGATGCTCATGTGAGTCTGTCTCCCAGGGCTGGGAGACTCACTCCCAGCTGCAGTGTAGACATACCCCCAGTGACTTTCCCATGGAGACGCAGGGAGTCTGTGGCAGAGCAGGGGTTAGAGTCCCAATCCAGTGCCTTTACCCCAAGACACCCTTTCCTAGTACAACAAGCCTTGTAGCACGTCCCCAGAAGACTTCCCTGTTCCATTTGCTAACCTGGAGTTTTTCTCATTGGACTTTTCTTCTCTCCTCCCACCTTTTCTGCCCAGGTTCTTCTAAGCAGAATACAAACCCAGTCGCACTTAAGCCAAATCCACAAGGTCTGCAGAAGTGTGAAATGAGTTCTCCCATCCTTAGCTGCAACAAGCCCGTCTGGTTACCAAGCATCGATTTAATGGACAATCTGGGGGGATTATTATTTTTTTTCAACAAATAAACACAAAGTTCAAGAGACCAATTTTCTGGGTAATTTTCAGCCTGCTTTCATGCCCTTCCTGGTATGCGGGCCACTCAGCTAATAGCTTCACGCTGTCAATTTCACACTCTGGGAATGACGCAGGACTAAAACTGGGACACACATGCTGTAGAAGCAGGACCACAAAGAACAGATGTGCCACTTATTATTACTCCTCCCAGGAAGAATGATTTTTTTAAATAAAAACCATTATGTAGGGGGAAGCAGCAAGTTTCTCTCTTAGCTCATATTTACACTACCTTTCTGTGAGTCTTCAATAGGGCCCATTCTTCCCCTCAGAGCCTGACCTCCATCCTCAAGTCTTAAAACTGTAGTAAAATAACTTGGCCCAGGAAAGCTGGGAGGGTATCTCTCTTTGGAATCTATAAACATTATTCCTTGTCCAGCTATAACATGGTACATTGAAAGTGGATTAAAATGAAATATGGATCTAAATGTCACAGGAATATATGTAACACATTCAGAGGAGATCAAAAGGTCACCCTTTCAATAGACAATTCACTATCTGTGACTTCTTAATTGCATGAGCTGCCCCAGTTCAGAGTCTTTACAATGAGCACTTTATACAATACACTGCAGCTTCATTTTGTGTAGTGCCTTTCATAGAAAGTAGATCTTACATTCCCAGTCAAGCCCACCAGAAGCCTTCTTCATCTCAAAGGCTTTTTATATTTCCTGGAGATCCATTTTGCCAATGTCACAGTTGCCCACATCAGTCTGTTTTACTAGATCTGACTGGACGAATTGCACTCATTGTAACTCCATCATTCTTGTCTCTTCCAGTACAATCTTTTGGCCTGATTCAGGATTAGGTTACTTCAGTTTTATGTCAGCGTAACTCCACTGAACTTGGTTTCATTCCTGTAGACTATGAAATTCAAGCTAGGCTGGATCTACTTATAAAATTAAGCTACCAAATATTACTAATAAGATGCATATTGCAAAAGTATGGTGGTGGCTGGAAATCCTTTTTGAAAAGAAGTGATTGCTTATTGCATCACACATGTGCTGCTTTCTTCTTTAAGCCTGTCTTAAATTTCATCAGGGTATCTGCTTTTCCTATGATTTAATGGCTCCTCTTGACTGATCAGTCTCCCTAATGAAATTATCTTCTGTAATTAACTCATCTATACCTCAGTGGCTCTGTATCTTTCAAGGATACCTTATGATCCTATCTTCTGATGGGTGCCTCCTCAGATATTACTCAATTTTCATCTCAGCAAACCCCAACACCTCTTTTTGAAGGAAAGGGTGGAATTTTGTGACAAACAAGTGCTGGATTGTTGACTAAACAAAATCCAGGCAGCTAACATCTTTCAAACTGAATAAAAACATGTAGGTCTTTCCCCTGTTGTTTTTGTATGGACTTCCTTTTGTTCTCTAATGTAATTACCAAAGATGCTTTGAAAACACTGAATTTACGAGTATAAAGAGGGAAGCAATTCCACTACCAAGGGTGCTTCAAGACTGGGAAATCATTCTAGACACAGAATTGTCATCTCGCCTGGCTTTCTTCTGGGACTATGGATCCAAACTCTCGGAGAAGCTGTCTAGAATTGAAAGCACTGCCTCTTGCCTGCATTGGTGAGGAAAATTGCTTTTGCAGCTAATATGTACTGGACTTTGGGTTTGGGGGCTCATTTTACAAGTATAATAATTAAAGCCTTTCTGTCATTATCGAACGAGTGTTGTGTCAATTCCTGAATGCACTAATATCAGATCCCAGTCGGTCAGGTAACACATTGGAGGCACCACTGGGAGTGCGCGAGGATTGACGACAGAAATGCTTGGGGAAAGTTGTTGTTGTTGTTATGAGCCAGTATCTGAGCAGGTGTGGGGCATCTCCCTACACTCAGATTCAGTCCGAGTATTTAGACCTCAGGGGAAGGGTTCACGACCTACACTCAGGAGCTCTACCTAGCCTCTGCAGGTGGATGAAGGATAGGTGTTGCCAGGGAAGGTTACTAAGAAGGCTGATACATTTGCTTAACCATGTCAGCACCAGTCGATACATTCATGGGAACTGTGATGAAACAATTACGGAAACAAAAATTGGATAAAGGTCCTTGGGGGACCGACAAATTCACTGGCCCCATGGCATGGAAAGATCTGTGTCCAGAATGGGACATCTTCGCCAAGGCAATTAGGCCCAAGGTTGGCAAAAAGGACATGAAAAAGGTTTTAATACAGGGAATGTTCCAAATGTGCCAGGCACTGCATAAAGAAGTTGTTTGGTTGCAGAATGAGGTTGAAAAACGGGAATTAGAGGTTGTAGCTGTGACAAAGGATACCGAAAATCGGAAAACTAATGCTCAAATGATTGCAGCCCAGAACCTCAGCCTAATTAACACCACTAAAGAGGAGGGGGAAAAAACGAGAGGAGGTAGAAAGACCTGTTGAGGGAATAAAAGTTGAGATAAATCATTGGAAGTCTAGAGCAGAGGAGGCAGAAGGGGGAATGAGGCAAATGTTAGAACAAAACCGTCAGGTGAGGCATCAGGGTTCTGAATGCAATCAACAGGTTGCTACAATCAACAGATTTTAGACTTGATTACAGTCATCCATACTATGCCCACATTCTAGTTCCAGTTCAACCTGACTGCCTCACTTAGCGAAACCATGCACCCCCCTGACTACGCTGGACTCCAAAACAAAAGTAAACTCGGAATAGGCACAACTCACATGGATGCCCTAAAATGAATTGTCCAGTATCTCCGCCCAGAAGATAATGTGTTGGGTTTATTTTACTCTGAAAACAAAATCCTGGAGAACATCCAGAATTCTTCATACAGAAGAACAAACTTTTCACCCGCCTGTCAGGAGTTGTTCCGCCCCCCAGCTCAGGGACAGCAGTTTAACTAGGACAAACAGTGGTAATACAGGCCCTAAACAATGAAATGCGGCTATTGGCAGTTAACTTTCCACTCCAAATCACGCTAGTCGATATGCAGACATAGCTTTGGGATGCTCATAATGCAACCTCTGCGATAGCTCTTAGTTGAAAGCCTAAAGAAAGGTTGCTGCCTATCACAGTGACCATGGTTGGGGACAGCCTCGTACAAGCGACTGAGACAGATCAAGAATTAACACCCTTGACTCTGTCAGAATGGAGGTATGGCGCCAGTTAATCTGATACAAACCCAAGATACCACTGATGGGTTACCCACACCTGAACTTCTCTGGTGCCTGGCCAGACATCAAGAGTGCAGCTTACAGGGCAGCACTGATGGTATCCCCCAAACACTCCTACTCATGCTGTGTACTAGGCTAGCCCAGTTTTCCTCATCTGTCCTGTGACCATCCTTGTGCCTATAATATATGATCCGTGGGGATGGCCAGGTGTACAGATCTTTTGGAAAGATCCAAGCTCTATGGGGAAACTGAGGCAGCAACAGATGCTGCTGTATTTGGGTGCATCTCTGTCCATTTTAAGCTGTGAGGAACTCCAAATTTCCCAGCTTCAAAGCCCCCAAGTTATAATTCTCAAGAGATTTAATGGCCATTCTTTGCAATTTTGGGTCCCCAGGCATAAAACTAGAATAAAGCAGTTGGTGAATCAGGCCCCTTTCCCCCTCCAACTGTCTGGATTTAGTCTCTGCCTCAAGTTATCTTTCAGTTCCTTTTTGTGTACTTTCTGAATCCTCTTTGAATTCTCTTAGGGATGCTGCTATCCCATCTTTTAATTCCCTTTGACCAGCTTTGAGGACCTCCTGACTGGCTTTGATTTCTGTTATCATTGCACCAATATGCTAGATTGGCATTCATGTAGGAAAACCAGCTTTTAATTTATCCCCCTGGAAAATCCTTTCCTCATTCTTGACTTCAGTTATCGCAGCATCCAAATGGTCAAAGAAGAGACAGGCTTCTAGATTGTGTTGATTCTTGATTGGGAGAAAAATGAGCTGACAGAGGATGATAAAAGTGATATATAGCTCTTATGTAGCACTTTTCATCAGCAGATCTCAAGAGGCTTTACAAAGGAGGGCAATATCATTATCCCCATTTTACAGATAGGAAAACTGAGGCACAGAGAAGTGACATGATTTGCCCAAGATCACTTACAGGGTTATCATTTGCTATAGGGTAAGGGAGGCAGCTGTTCCCCCCCGATCTTGGTTTTCCCTCCCCAGACTTTTCATACATCTATATGTCTTCTACTTTTTGCCCCCTCCCCCATGACTTTACAGGAAATTTTATAATCACATATAACATTCTATTATGCTGACACATCTTTGCCCTTCCAGCCCCTGATTTTCTAAACTGGCATCACTGGTCACCTACAGAGCCTGCAATAGACCGTGGGTCTCGGGAGTCCTCGTCCACTGCTCCAGCCACTAGGCAACAATAATTCCCTCATCTGTTTGCACACATATTGACTTTCTTGGCTCAACACAGCAGAACACAGGGGCTGTCATACCAGGTCAGGCTAGTGGTCCTTATAGTTCAAGTGTCTCATCACCAACAATGGCCAAGAGCAACTGCTTCAGAGGAAGGTACAGGAATCGCTGTGCTAGGCAGTTACGGGGTAACTTGCCCCCATGGAAAGTGTCCCTAAAGCTAGGCTTGTGCCCTGATGCCTGTTGCTCCATATCAATGGACAAGCGGCAGCAAAGCTACGCACAGCTTGATGATCAGCTTTCCCAGCCACACTGCTTCTCTCGCTTGGCTCCCCAAGCCCATGTTCTGTCTCTGCTTGCTGTGAGGGCAGGGGATTGTCAGCCTTGCCCCCAGCACCTCACAAGTCCTTCTGTGTCTGTCCCAAGTGACGTTACATGCCCTGCAGTCAGGTGGCAAGCTCTTCCTGGGCCGCTCGTTTGAGCTAAATGAAGCCACTGCCTTGGAAAAACATTTTTTGCTTTGTAATACACTAAGTCCTGCCTCGCCCTCAGCAAGTACTAGCTTAGTACAGTAAGTAGTACCTCAGCCGTGGATCTCAAAGCACTTTTACATCTTTAGTGTAGTTGTCCTCACCCCACCCCTTTGAGGTCGGAAAGTATTATCATCATCATCATCCCAATTTTACACAGAGGGACCTGAGGCACAGGGTGGCTAAGTGACTTTGCCCAAGGTTGTACAGAAATTCTGTGACTAAACAGGGAGTTGAACCCAGGTCTTTAAGGGCCTAGATTAGGGTCCTTATTACTGGGGCCAATCTTCCGTTTTGCTATCAGCCTAAAAGAACTTTTATGTGGCTGGGGTGTGTGTGGTTGTAGTACCTGATGATCCCACATCAGATATGTGAGTTCAGCAGGTTGTCAGCTTCATTCTCTCAGCATCTTTGCCAGAGATTCATAGATTCAGATTTTAAGGCCACATTCTAATCACCTGGGCTCATCTCCTGCATACACAACTCTTGGAATTTCACCTCGTCGATCCTGAATCAAGCCCATAACTCATGGTTGGCCAAAATCACATCCACACTGGGGTGTACAACTGTGTATTCCAGAGTTTCTTTTTAGAGATGGTCCAGATCACGGCTCCAGGTGTGATCTTTGTGTAAACCCTGTGGCCTGAAACTCTGCTCACTGTTGGCACTTCTCGGTGAGCAGGGAGAAGAGAGGCCCAGAACTGCTTGACAACTCTAGATGGTCATGGGCTCCCCTGGGGAGGGAGCTCTCTACCGACATGTCTCAATGGGCAAGGAGAATGACTGAATCGGCCCAGCCTCATTTGCATTTCAGTTATGTGACAATTTGGGGGCATTTTGATTAAAGTACAGTTAATTTTTGAGTTTGGGGGCAATAAAATGCTATTGACCCTGTTAGGAAACATAAAGACTAGAGAACAGCACCAAACATACCTGCAGTTAGGGGTCACCATGACTGAGACCACAGCGAGGCACAGTTAGGTAATGGAGCTTGGAAAGGGCTGAAAAGAAAAAGAGACAGAAAAGGGCTCCTACCTTGATCTGGGAGTGCTTCTCCGGCAGTAAGGACTCTGTTAAAGGTCTATAGATCAATGATTCCTCTCCAAAGCCTCAGCACACAGAGGCAGTTTAAAGGTAATGGACAAGTTTGAGGTGGTGTCTGGATCTGAGGCAGGTGGTGGCTGAAGCTACATAGACCAGCAGCCTACCTGAGGGAGCAATCAAAGGTGAAATCACTTCAGTTGGGTTACATGGTAGAGCCTCCAGAGCAGCCCAGACAGCGCTTCCTTTGGGCCTGGAGACTGACCTGCCAGAGCCCTGGAACTCTACCAGCAACAAACTGAACAACAACAACAACAAACTGTGAGTGGGGAGCTGAGGTGAAGGGAAGTGGCTAAAACACCCTTAGCCACTCACAACTGCAAGAGGAGGACTGAGGATGGGATTATTGTTAGAACACACTGGAGGAGGGTGGGGTGGAGTGGAAGTCTTATAATAATAATAGATATTATTACTATATTAATTGCTGTCTTTCCCAAGTTCATTCATCCCTCTTCTCCCTACTAAAGTTCTCTTTGTTTTAAACCCCCTGAACTCACTGCTCGCACATGGGGAAGTATTACCTATCTAGGGTGCCCAGGGTGGTATATATAGTTTCCCAAGCTGGAGTTATTAAAGTTTTCAGAAGGAACCACTAGAAAATTGAACCTGATCCTATTTGCTGTCAAGAACACCTGACAGAAAGAAAACATTTGCAAGAGACCAGCTCCAGAACTGAATCTAAACGGCACAACTCAAACATCTCTCTCTAACAGGCACACCCGGAATACCAAATCCAAATCCCTATGAAGTTTGGGACCGAGGGGATTTATATTCAGATCTGAATTCAGATTTGTCACCCAGTTTTGTAAAGGGGGCCCTTCTCCGATTCTTTTTTCTGAATAGCTTGCTCAGCATGCCCACATCCTGCCATGTGGCATGTCTGAAGTGGGACAGGAAGGAAGGCAGGCAAGGAGGAGAGGTGTGCAGAACTACACCAAAAAGAGTTGAACCCTAGACCTTTCCATACATGGAAAAGTGCCCTCCTTGTGTCCAGAACTTTCATGGATTTCTTCCGGCCTATCTCAGGGAGCGTTCTCTAACTCTCTTCCCCTCCCTCTCTCTTCCACTCACCAGTACTGACCTCATCTCTTTCCTTTCACATGATCTTGCCAATGTCAGCATGAGGGTCTTCTTTGGAGCTCTTATATCTCTGGATCATTGACTTTCCAGCTCATTTCAAATCTTGGCTGGGCAGGCATATCTTTTCTCCCTGGCCTATAGAGCTGTTCATTTCACTCACCTTCTGTTATTACTTTGTTATGGCATATAACTCTGAGTGTAGTATTTAACTCTCCTTTCAGTGCTGCCTCACCCTGAGTCATGCTTTGGCACTTCATGGTAGGTTCCCATTGAGAGATCTTGACAGAGAGAAGGGAGTTCTAAACACAACATCAAGGCCACTGGTTGTTCCTCACGTGGGAAAGCATAAAGACTTTATTCACATTATGGTTGCCTGTGCCAATAAATGCACTACTCCTCAATAGAAAGACTGTAAAGCCTCGCCACAAGGAGAATGGTCATGAGATCTCACAGTGCCACATGCCAAAAGGAATGACTGAAAACCAGGCTTCCTCTGGTTTCTTTTTAGTGAATGCATGGAGAGAAAGGAACTTGCCTCCAACCACTGTAATTTGAACAGAATCCTTGTGAAGGACAAAAACTTATTCGAATAAGGTAACTTGTTCTTATTCTCCTTAGAAGATCAAGAGATGACTTGTTCATAGTCATACATATACCTTTGCTGGGAAAATAATATTGGGTACTGAAAGACTCTTAAATCTAGTGGAAAAAGGCATAACAAGAAGCAGTGGCTGCAAGCTGAAGCCAGACAAGTTCAAATGAGAAATAAGGCACACATTTTTATCAGAGAGAGGGATTTCTCATTGAAACAAACTACCAAAGAAAGCGGTGGATTCTCCAACTCTTGATGTCTTCAGATTAAGACTGGCTGCCTTTCTGGAAGAATTGCTTTAGCCAAAATAAAGTTTCTGGGTTCAGGACAGGGGTAGATGAGTGAAATTTTATGGCCTGGGTTATATGGAAGGTCAGACCAGATGATCTCAAGGTCACTTCTGGCCCTCAGACCTGTAGATCTATGGCAGCACAGATCCATGCCCTCCATTTGTGCTACCTCTGCGGCATGTAGTGGAGATCCAGCAAAACAAGCAAAATGTTAGGATTCTTCAGGAATGGGATAGAAAATAATATCGAGGCTATTATAATGCTGTAATATAAAGCAACGACAAACCCTCACTTGGAATACTGGAATCACCCTCTCTCAAAAGGAGAGCAGAACTAGAAGGGGTTTAGAGGGAAGAGATGAAAATGACTACAGGGGTCGGAAGACTTCCATATGAAGAAAAGTTGGAAAAGATTGGGTACATTCAGTTCAGAGAGGACACAAGTAAGAAAGGATGTGATAAAGTTATGCAAAATCCTGAATGGTGTAGAAAAAGTAGTTTGGGTGCAGCTATTTACCTTCTCTCGTAACACAAGAACACGTGGTCTTTCAGTGAAATAGAGAGGTAGCTAATTTAAAAGACATAAAAGGAAAACCTTGGTATGCAATGCACAGTTAGCCCTTGGAACTCATTGCCATAAGATACCAATGTGACAGTTTAGGGATTATGCCTATGTCCCTAGTCTGATTTTCTGAAAACTATGTTGTGTTTCAGCCTCCATTTTGAATATCCGCTGGATTGCATGCTTCACTACACACAGTAACTCTCATGTTGGATTGCGCCATCTCACTTAGGTTAGGCAGTGCCTGGTGCTTAGGGCTATGGCTACACCGCCGGCAGCAAAGTCGCCGCCGTCAGATCGATTTCTCTGGATCGACTGAGCGGTCAGTGAAGACCCGCTCAGTCGATCCAGAAATGGACGTATTAAGATCACCTTCACAAGTGGCGTAGTGCTGCGTCGATGGGAACACGGTTCCTGTTGGCGCAGTGCAGTGAAGACGGCGCACAGAAGAGGAGCAGAGAAGTCGATGGGAGTTACGCAAGTTTTCAGCGTGGCTTGCGTAACGCCCTTCGACTGCCGCCGAATCTTGGAGGTAAGTGTAGACAGGGTCTAGGTGTCTGACTGGAAAGAGAGGACCATCAAAGACCATCAGCAACTGAACAGCCTTGCCTTGGTGGGGCAATGGGTGTTACCAGTAGAGCTGTTGTCTTTTAATCACCCTCTGCCCAGTACAACACTCATGGGGTTGCAGTGTGGAATTTCCCCAGAGGAAGGACAGAAAGAGAAAGGTTTACAGAATGCTTTCTTAAAAGGAGATAGGCATTGTAAGGCATAGTCTGCACTACAAAGAATGGCATAATCATCTCAGTGAAGAGTGTGAAAAATCACATCCCTAACTGACATAGCTAGGCTGGCAAAAACCCTGGTGTAGGCACCACCGTGCAGACAGAGTGCTTCTGCAGGCATAGTTAATGTTGCTTGGGGAAGCTATGTAGTAGATACACCATCAGAAGAACTTCTGTTGTCTTATACTACATCTCAACTAGGATGCTCCACTCGGGGACTCTGCTGGCATAGATGTACAGGCAAAGCCTCTGTAGAGTAGAGAAGCCCTAAGCTATGGAGATAGACATCCGCAGAAAGAGAAGACAGAGCAGATGGAATGGAGGACCAGGCTGTGTGAAGGAGGGTTCAAATAGTTCCAGTGGAACCAGGGACCTGGGCCCATAGAAGGCTCTGATTTATTTCCCCCCCATGGTTGCGCCCTAACCTTGTCTGATTAGAGCCCAAAATGGACTTTTTGGGGCCCTGAATAATGCTTTCTAGATTTCATTGATAGTCACATGAAAAGAGGGAAGGGCTGTAATTACAGAGGTTATTTTTAGAGAAGCTGAAAAAAAAGACAGGTTAGGTATGGCTGATTGCAGGGGACAAAGCTATGACAAAGGAACTAACATGGCTGCAGCATACAAGGGTGTTAAAAATCAAAGGCAGCAGATAAGTAGGTCTTTTGTCCCATTTGCTGTCCACTCACCGAATCTTGTTGGAGAAGCTGCTGCAATAGTTGTCCCCCAAGTTGATCAATGTTTTGGAATTGTTCCAAGATTGTATGCCCTGGTGTCCACTTCTCCTAGGCATTAGAATGTGTTGAAAAAGCATATTAGCATTACATTAAACTGCCAAAACATGACAAAACGGTTATCAAGGGTAGAGGCAATCCATCCACTATGAAATCAGGTTGAGGGTGTTTCTGTTGTGTTAGGCGAGATAGAAGCTTCACACAATTCTGTGCCAGAACTCAAGTCTGATAGCTTTCAAATATACATTTCAGAGTTTTCATCTCTTGTTTTGGCCAAAATGTGGTGCGCTATCTTATCCAAAATTAATGTTGGGAGCAAAGAATTGCTGAGTCTGGATCTTGACATTCAAATAGCTTGAGGTTTAGCTGGTGGTCTTTGAAACACTTTATCAGAATTATGGGTTCATTGCATTTGAGGAAGCTGCTGCTTCATGGGCTGAAATGTCAGGAATACTCATGCAATACAAAGAAAAACGATCTTGAAGATTGCAAGGCCAGGTGAATTTGCAAAGGATGAAGAGTCATCAGAGCCCCCAAAACTTTTTGAATGTGAGATTTTCAACTCCATCTTAGACACAATATTAACACAATTGGATGACTGGATGCATATGTACGATGGAGTTGGAGAAAGGTTTGCTTTTTTTGACAGGCAAGAAACTGAAAAGTATCAGTATCAAAGACCTAAAGAGGCATGTGGAAAACTTAGCAAGCCTCTACGCTGAGGATTTAAACTCTGGAAGTTTTGAAAATGAGCTGGAGCTCTTTGTCAGTTTTTGCAAGTAAATCTTTAAGGATGACTTGGAAATGAAGGTGCCCACTGAGCTCCTTAGCTACATTCAAAAATGGTCTTTTGATGTGACTTTCTTTAACACAGAAACAGCACAACCAATGCATTTTTTTCTGTCTTCCTGCAACCGTGGCTGTTAATGAAAGTTTTAGCAACAAGACCTATCTAAGAATGTCTGTGGGGCCGGAAAGGTTAAGTGATCTGGCAGTTATTTCTACAGAGAACTCGGAAGCAAGGTGGGTCGGCAGGGATGAGCTAATTAATGAGCTTGCTTCAGAGAAGCCTAGGAAGGTCCCTATGTAAAGGTACTTAGCAGTGATTACAATTTTTTTGTCTGCTTTTGTTTTTGGCCAGGCTGGGGAGGGCCCTTGATATTAGTTGTCGAACTGGGCCCAGAACACTCCTGGCATGGCAGTGGGGGGACACTGCATGACACTGACCAAAACCCAAAAGACTTCCAGGAGAAGTAAGGTCTTTGAAGGAGGTTTTTGTTGTTTTTTGCCTAGATCTGTATATCTCTTAGGCTTCCTAAGAAAGAGGCAAGGTGGGCGAGGTAAAATCTTTTACTGGACCAACTTCTGTTGGTGAAAGAGACAAACTGTTTCACTAAGAGAAGTTGGTCCAATAAAAGTTATTACCACACTCACTTTGTCTCTCTCATATCCTTGGGCCAACATGGCTACAACAATGCTGCAAACAAGTGTCCTATGAGTAATATGTGTTTAAGATATTCCTTTGGAAAGCCTGTATTCCTCGCTTTAACTGTCATGTAACTGTAACTCCAAAGAGCTAAACTACTCGCTGGATTGCCCACGCATGCAGGGCTCTGGGGAGACTTGGGGGCCAACACTGGTCTTGTGGCCTAACAGTGAAGACACGGGGTGCCAGACAGACGGTCTGTCCCCCTGGGAATGTGCCAGAGTAGCCAGACTTAGGCCTTGTCTACACTCGTGGTTATGCCGGCAAATCTTTGTCGCTCTGGGGTGTGAAAAAAACACCCCCACACGCAATGTAAGTTTTGCTGGCATAAGTGCGAGTGTGGGAGATGCTTTCTGTCGACAAAGCGGCTGCCTCTCTTTTAGGGGATTTTATTATGTTGGCAGGAGAACACTCTCCCGCCGATATAACGCGGCCACACTCGCACTTATTCCAGGAAACTTGCTCGGCGGGGGAAAGGGTTAGGGGCGAGGAACGGGATGTGCCTTGACCACACCTGCCCGATGAGTGACAAAGTTTTCTGGCATAACCACGAGGCCTTAGAGACAGAGTCTGGATGCTGCTCAGCCTGAGTGGACAGTCAGGCATGTGAGATTGAAAAGTCTGGTCTGGTCCAATACAGTAGCCTGGTGGCCGTTCACAAGGGGACCTTGGCTAGGAAGTGATGGATTGTCTGCCTCCTTTATTTACGATCTCCATTTTGCATGTGCAGCCTTTTGCCTTCTCTATGGTGGGTTGAAAACTTCCAAGGCCAATGGCAATCGAGGCTAGTTCACCCTTAAGTACCCTGCAACTGGAAATCTAGTCACTTTAGACAAAAGACTGGTCCCAGCCCAGAATTGGACAGCAGGGGGGAAGTCACCATGGCAACAAAGTCACCTAAAAAGAATTTGTGCTCATGTGGGGAAGCTGGCAAAGATGTCACCTGACACAGGAGGGCTGAAGGTTTTAAAAGGGCAGCGGCTGGTCTGCTCGGTGGTAATTTTCTCCAGTCCATGAGGGAGAGACCACTCTCCACATGACAGCCTGCATGTGGCATGTGCCTGCCTGCCTTTCTGGATGCCAATGGTCCTTCCAAGACAGTGGTGAGGAAACTGAGGCAGGGACATGCATTTTCTGTTTATGGTTCCGTATGATCTGTAATCCCCTGTGCTTTATCTGTTAAGTAAAGAGCATCGGTGCAAGAATCAGTGCAAAGCCTGCGTACCAGTATGTGCTGAGTGCACAGAAGCACTGCCTGCCCCTGAGTGAGTTAAACTGTTCACACCCGTTGAGTGGAGTTCTGGGAAAGGGTGGTGTTTAAATACCAGGGAGACTGAAGGGTAAGGAGGTTGGACAGTGGTTCCAATACGTGGAGGGGGATGCCAGGTAGAGGGACTGCACCCCAAGGGTGTGTCTAGGGACCCCAAAATTGGGGCAGTGGCTGGACTCCTTTGAAGCTCCAGAAGCTTAGCAAACCCCAGGGTACCCAGAACAGGGAGGCTTGGCTTCCCGTCACAGCAGTCCTAGGAGGTGGGCAGGAGGATCTGTGAGCCAGAACGGTCACGTTCTTTCAGGACAACAGTGGGATTTTCAAAAGCGCCTAGGGCCCTAAATTCTATTCATTCCAATGGCAGTTAGGTGCCTAGGCAAGGTGCCCGTCTTCATCTTTAGACCTGCAATAGCTTTAAAAATCTTGCCCTTAGAACTTAGCAGTGTTAAAAAGAAAGCCTTGGAGAAGTGTATGTGTAATGAAAACATCCACAGTTACATTAGATGAACAGGGAAAAAAATGGGAGGGATATAAAACCTCATGAGCATAAGCCTACTTCTGAAGGGGCAAGAAAGAAACTTCCCCTGAGGACAGGTTATTCACCCACATTAAGGTTCCTTGAACCTTCCTCTGAAGTATCTGGTATGGGCTGTTGTCCGAGACAGGATGCTGGAAGTGATGGACCAGTGGTCTTAATCAGTATGGCAACGCCAATGTTTCTTTATAGCCTATTCTTGGCTTCTTTTTATTACCCTTCTCACCTTTGGCCTAGCTATGTGCATCTGCTTTCCCTTCCCTAAACGTAGAGCTTTTCTCATGCTCTTTGCTGTTCAGACAAGCACTTATTCCCCATTATTAGCAGCAGCCGATTCCAAATGAGAGTTGTATTTAACTAAAAAGAAATGCAGAGAAGAAACAAATAAAAAACAAAGCACTGGACCGTGATCTCCTACAAGAAGGGTCACTACAGTGGGCTATGATGGTAGCTGATGGTAGTCGTAGCCTTGTCCCTTTCTTATGAAGTTTAAGAGATATACAGACATAATTACACTGATGGTAGCAGTAGCTTAATAAATCAGTGGCAGTTCTTAGTTCATAGTCACTATTCTGTTGTGTTCAATGGGCTGTCAAGGGACTAGGTACTGTCTTTTCCCACAGTTTGCCCTCTTCTCTTCTGTGTTTTGTGGTTAGAGATGGACATAATTTTTCCACAAAATGTTTTTTGGTGCAAAAAATGTCAACTAGTCAAAACTCAAACTCTTCATGAAAGAGGTTTGGATTCAGTGAAACTCCTGACTTGAAAAAAAGTTGGGAAAAAAAGTTTGAAGTTGTCGACATTTTCTAAATGAAAAATTCTGGCTGTCCAATTTGAAATGGCTTTGTTTTAAAATTTAAGCTAATTAAGCTAAAAAAGGCAAGAGGGAGGAAGGAAAAAAAAAGAAAAAAGGTTGAAATTGAAATGAAACTTTTTAGTCAACCCAAACTGAAAAAAATTTGCAAATATAGAGATTTCGACTTTTCATCCCATTTGAGACAAGAAAAAAGGTTGCACTCCGGAAAATAGTTGAAGAACAGGAAAATGTTTCATCCTCAGCTCTACTCGTGATTCTGTCTCAATCTTCAAAGACTGTGTTTCTCTTCCAGCATGCATGCAGAGACACTTTTCGCAGAAGGAGCTCCATTCTTCTCATGAAAATCAGGAGTCAGAATTTACATTAGCCATGACTTTCTCCTCAGCACAAAACTGCACTTCCAGCAATACCTCATTACCTTTGTATGGTCTATTCACAAAATAATTCAGTCAGGTAAACCTCCCTTGATACACAGGGCCAGACCTTAAACCAGCTCAGAAAGGACTAGTGAGGAGAGAATCATATGCTGCTGGCTGGCTATGCTGAATTTATGTCAGCCCCTACTAGAACCTTCCGGTGCAGGGGGTGAGTCCATTTGTGGAAGGGAAGAGGAGTAACAGGAACTGGAGAGGTTTGTCAGCACTGGGAAGAAGCAGATCCAGAGTATGATACAGTCTGCTCTGCTGTTCCTTGGCTGACGGAATAGTCTCAAGGGGATGATTTTTTTTTTTAAGCTCATGCAAGTTAGAGCAGCCTTTTGGCTGCTCTGAGTTGTACCTGGAGCTGGTTCAGCCTCCTGGTCAGCACATGACTGGGGGAAATGTACAGGGGGCATTGTGCAAGGATTGTACTCACATCCTCTTCACAAGGACGGTGGGAGAAATAGCCCTTCTGGTGGGATTTAATACCACATAAGGGGTGCGGCTGGATAAGGTGGAGGCCTGGCAAGGGTCTCATCCTCTAGGCATTAGCTGATAGCTTGCACTGATGCTCTGTGGCATGAGCACTGCACTGATATCGATGGGACTAAACATGTTGTACGTGACCATTCAATGTGAGCAAGGGCTGCAGAATCTGGCCCCGGGGCTATCTTTACTGTGTGGGTCCCGGTTATGACACTGTTGTTCAAGGCAATTAGCACTTGACTGCACAAGTAGCAGTGGTGTGCTGTCTGTGTTTGGAACGCATGCACTGCATGACCCTGGGCTGGCTGGGCTGGCTGGCGGAAGATTCCATCTGGCCCCCACACATGCATGGAAGATGCCATTTTGTAGAACAAAATGGCATCGTCCATATAGTGTGCCCTTGTATACCCTATCACACCACCAAGAAGGATGCCATTTTGCATGCGAGTGTAGAATTGAATGCCGGACTAAAAATGTCCAGGCATGTCACTGGCAAATAGCTCCATTTCCATTCCAATCAACAGGCATGTGTGCGTGTGGTAAGGTTCTGTCCAACGGGAGAAAAGACAACACGGCTGGGCCATTAATAATGACTTGGATTTTAGCAGACAATTATTGCGTGCGACTTTCCTTCGAACTGCAACAAACATAAATGCTGAGGTTTACCGGCGTTGAAATAAAATGAGTGCATAACACAGAGGTGTCAAACCTCAACCAGCATTATTCTCAGTATGAACGGGAGCACAGTGAAATGACTGAAGGGCCAAAAGCACTACTACTCCTTGGAAGAAATCTTGGAAGATACTTAATTGACAAGACAATCTCTCACTTGTACAACAGATTTCCTTCATGTTTCTTCCTCTTTCCCACTCCCTACACCTCTTTTCTTCTTTCTTTGATTCTTTGTGGGGTTGTAAGTTTGGAAGGGATGGGGGAAGGATATGAATGCACATCATAGATAATCAAGTCTGTTAAATATAACCTTGTTCTCCTGTTACTTCTATTTGTCTAGGTACTCCTATGGCCTTCACCACCATGCTAGCTGAGCAGCTCACCATTGTTAATACTGTCCCCATTTTACAGATGAGGGCTAGATCCACAAAGGGAGTGAGGCATCTAAGACAAAAAATGTAGATCCCCAGAACCTCTGCTCAGCTGTTGCCTAACCCTGTAGGTGCCTAAAACCCGTCGGTGCCTAAGTTACTGCAGATAAAGCCCCCTACGTGGCTAAATTGTGGGGCGTGTGCAAATAGCTGCCTATGTCCTGATGCTTAGCTCATACCTCAGTCCTAGTGGGATTCTCAAACTGGGCAGTCTCCCCACCTATCTTGCCTATGGGCCCAATCCAGTAGGTGTACTCTGAGAGTGCCTAAACCTGAATGAAACAGCCAGAGAAGGAGGTAGCCCTTCCCTTCCCTCTTCTGCTATAAGCTTTAGCCCAATGGTTATGGCATTCATCCAGGATGCGGAGGACCTGGGATCAGTACCTCCCAGTGGGCGGCAGTGCCAGCTATGACAGCTGCATGTAAGTCCAGCTGTTGTTCTCACAGCTGTCTGAGGGGGTGGAATGAAGGGGGTAGCAAGATGGCCTGTGATTTTGGTAGGAATGTGTCGGAGGAGTTGGTGGAGTGCAGGGAAACAAGTTCTGTTGCGGCTGAAGGGGGGGACTGAGCTTGCATGAACTGTGTCTGCAATGACGCTATTGTCTTTAGAAGCTCTGTCTGATCCTCCATGGCCTTGATCACGTGCTCATGGCCAGCTAAAATTCTCTCCTGGTTTTCCTTCCATTCCTGTCTGTCCATCTTCTGAAATTCTGACATCGATTGTCTCCATGCCCTTTTTCTCTCTTTTGGACACCTCAGAGGACAGGAGGAGTTCCTGGAACATCTCCTCTTGCTTCTCCTGGGTTGCTTCCTTATCAGTTGTAGGTGGTCTGCCGGCGTAGAGGCTTTGGCTGCGAAGGTCATGTCTGTGTAAGAACAAGAAACAATGAACAAAACCATTATTGTGAGTACCCTAACAGTACACATGAATCACTGTGAAACACACCTCATTCTCACTGTCCCCCTTGCAGAGTACAGCTCCTTGATCAGCCTGAGAATGGTGAGTTGAGGGAAGGGAGGGAGGGTAGACCATCCATGTAGGTCTATGTTCTGGGTTCTGGGTGGATGTTCAGTTGGGGCATAAATGCAGGTACATAGGGAAAACAAATGTCAAACTGTGCCACCATTCTCCACAGGCAGGGGCCATAGAAGCAGATATCTCGCTCCTTAGAGACAGCAAGGATTCTAGGATACATCTCCTCCATGCAAGCAGCTTCAAACCTGGTCCCTATGTTGCATGACTGTGCGTTGCTTTGGTCCCAGCTCAAGTGATTGCCAATTGGCGTGGGAAAGTGACCTACAATGGGGGCAGAAACACAATTGCTCTACCCAGGAAACTGAGGCAGAGAATCGGGGAGTACCTCCAAGAAAGTTTCCTAGAGGTCACAGGGGAGGATACCTGTGAAATCTCAGCGTGCATTCTCAGCCGTACCGCCTAGATGCACAAGAAAGCAGATGCAAACACAGCTACTCCTGTGCATTTCTATCCCTTCAACTACCTGTATGTTTTAGCCAAGCCAATAACCCCCATGCCTCCAGGACACAAGCAGCATCAGCTTCCAAACACTTACCAGAGCTCCCCTCTCCTGCATCCTGAGCTGAAGGGCTGGGGCTGGCTGTAGCCTTCTGGGGTCGAGAATAGCTCCTGACTCCCAACATCAGCAACTGAACAGTTCCCCAGCTCTGGGTCAACTTCCAGCTCCACTTCCTCATCAATGACCTCTTTGTTGGTGTTCAGTCCAATGTCCGGTGGCCCCGGAGCCGTGGATGTGTCTATGGACATCTTGGGTTGGATGTGGGGTCGCCGCTGAGGATGGATTCCAGCTCTTTGTAGAAGTGGCAGCTCATTGGCTCCCCACCAGAGCGATGGTTTGCCTCACTGGCCTTGTGGTAGCTCTGCCACAGCTGCTTGATTTTAGGTCGGCACTGCAGCGTGTCCCGCTCATAGCCCTTCTCCGCCATGGCAGGAGAAATCTGGCGATAGGCATCAAAGTTCCTTCGGCTAGAGCGGAGCTGGCACTGCATGGCAGACTTCCCGGAAATGCTGGTCAGGTCCAGCAGTTCCGGTGTGCTCCAAGCGGGAGAGCGTTTGCTGCGTGGAGCCGCCCTGGTCAGCTGAGAAGATGCGATGCAAACTCTCCACGTCGACCAAGCAGGAATTGCAATAAAAATTTCAAAACTTCCTGAGAGTTTCTGGAGGGAGGGGCGGGTGGCTGCAGAGCAGTGGAGTGCAAACGGAGGTGTGGAGTGGTCAGGATTGGCATTGTGGGACATTTCCGGAGGCCGCTTACCACGACAAAAACATACAGCAGTGTCTACACTGCCACTTAGTCGCTAAAACATTGTTGCTAAAAACTCTATGCCTTTCATTGAGGTGGTGTTATTTTGTTGACAAAACCGGGCAGATTTGTCGACAAAAGGGTCATGGCAGTGTGTACACACCAGGACTGTTTTGTCAACGAAAGGTGACTTTTGTCGACAAAACTCTCTCGCGTAGATCAGGCCTCAGTGACATCAATGGGATTAAGGTTTGGCCCTTTAGGCTCAAACAGGAACAGCATGGAGATGCAGCAGTGTCTCATTCCTAAATTGCTCCACCAGCCTGCCTCGCATCGGACTAGGCAGGACCACGTCTAGGGATGGTCCTTTTCCATGCAAAGTTTCAGTCCTTGGCACATTGGCGGAGTAAGTGCTGTCGCAGCACACTGTAGGTGGTTTTTAACGACACGAATATCTGCCCACTGGGAAGTGCGCTGAGACCACCAAACGTACTATGTCTCCCCTACTGAGCTGCTGTCAGATGCAGGGCTCTTAACTCAGCCGGCGGAGTGCTCTGAAATTTGAGGGTATTTTTGCAGTTGCACCCTCCCCCAGCCCCGCAGATATGCATGCTCTGCATTCACTGTCCTCTCCTGTCCCTCAGAGGGAATAGCTGCTGCATAATGCTGCAGGGAAGAGAACAGGAATGACTGACAACAGATTTAGTTGATAAGATGCTTTTAAGGCATAGGCCAGAGGAGGCTGCGGGAAACCCGGCCTCAGGAGGTAAGTGGCAGCTTTAGAGCCAGGAAGGGTGGGAGGAGCAAAGGTAGCTAAAGTCGGGTTAAGCCAGCTCTTCTGTACTTAGCTTACAGCATTTAAAGTTTAAACCCTGCTGCCCCTGGCTAATCTATCATCTCACTTGTCATGTAACTATTTATTTTACACTTGGGTGATATTATGTTAGAGTGCAGCATATGTATAGGCACATATAGATAGCTAGATTGTAAATTCTTGAGTGAGTACCCTGTCTTGGATTGGGCCCTGATCCTGCTAACATTTATGCACATGCTTAATTAATTACAAGCATGTGAGTAATCCCAAAGATTTCAGCAGGGCTACTCATGATCTCAAAATTAAGCACATGCCTACATTTTTGCAGGTTGGGGCCTCCGGACCCCAGCACTGAAATTAATGGAAAGTCTCCCAATCACTTTCATGGGCTTTGGTTCAGGCACTAGGTTCGTAAAGTGCCATGCACACCTATGGCACTGTAGACATAATAAACAATAATAACAATAGCTACATTTATAGACAGATTTTCATTACGCCATGTGCCTATTTGCACAAATAGAAAGTACTCATGAATGTCAATTGCATATCTAATACGTACACAGAGATTTGAAAATCTGGCCCTGTGGTGGACTTCACCTGTGCTTATTTAGTCCTTTCTTGGTCTGTCCAAATATATATATATATGTGCTAGAAAGTCATATATAAGTTTGGAAATATCCACTGTGTTGTATGCACAGCAACGTTCTGCAAGGATTTTAGGCAGTGGTGAAGGTAAGTTGAGTGAAAATGTTTATGCGAATGTTCAAAGCAGGGAAAGTTTGAATCTTGTACAATACAATTAAAATGTGTATTTTAGTGATAACTGAATCAGACACAAACACTAAGAAAACATGAGAGAAGAAAGAACTAAAAAATTACGCACTGCCGACATGCTCTGAATTAATTTGCTAGGTAGAAACCATGATGTTGATGGAGATATTGTATCTGGAGCTAGCTCTACAGTGAGCAGAATAACCTCTAATACTGTGTTGCTACGAAGGACTTTGACACAGTTTGAAAGCAAGAGTGATACATGAGAGTATAAAAATAACATTTCACATTATAGGATCCAATGGAAATAATTTATGCTGCAGGCTTTTTTGTTCTAGTGATGATTATTTTATGAGGAATAGGTTTTGATTTCTAAACTTAGACGTGCTGCCCACAAACAGTACTTTCTGGGGATTAGTGATTGATCTCTCCATTTCTCAGATTTTTCTTGCTTTCCTTTATATCTTCTGCTTCCCAATTTTGGTGTGTGCTCTGTAACCAAATGCAGAAAGACTTCTGCTAAAGCAGTAAGCCACCAGCAGACAGATGCATTTCTTCCCCCACCTAGTCTTTTCTTAAGCTGGCTATGATCTGAAGAACAAGGAAAACAGAAAATCAACGAGAGTCCTGTAGCACTTTAAAGACTAACAAATTTAATTTCTGCAGGCATAAGCTTTCGTGGGCTGCAACCACTTCGTCAGATGCAAGAAATAGAAATCAGACCAAAGTTTGGCATTCTCTCCTGTTTTCCCACTGGAATAATCAGGGAATTCCCCCTGTTGGTTGTGTTCAGACCTCAGAAATACAGGGTCAGATCCTGAAGAATATTACTCAGGCAAAACTCCCATTGACTTTAACAGGTGTCTTGCAAGGGTAAGGATTTGAACGCCAGTCAGGAAAGCACTTAAGCACGTGCTCAGTGCTGAATAAGGTTATGTCACAGGCCACGATTCCCTGGGTATGTCCTTGGATTCTTACTGCAAAAAGACTTCACGCATATCACTGGCAAATTCAACTCCAAGTGCTTTATTTACAACATGCTTCATGACCCTTTGTTCCCTGAATCATAAGGCTTTAACTACTCACTTCTGAGATCTTGGGCTTCTCTAGCCTTTTCTTCCAACCAAGCCCCCTCTGCTATTGCTTCCTGCCTTTCTTTTAACTGTTTTCAGCTGACGAGCTGGCTCACCCAGCTGATTAGTTACTTAGAATTCAAACTAGTGTCTCTGCAATGTATCCCATGTGGGGAGGCTTCCCAAGTGAACAGAGTGGTGAGTCAGTCTGAGGCCTGGTCCACACTACAAACCTATATCGATATAACTACGTTGCTCAGGGGCGTGAAAAATCGTTATGCCGACGTAACCCCCGGCATAGGCAGCGCTTAGTTGGCAGGATGGCTTCTCCTGTTGACATAGCTACTGCCTCTTGGGGAGGTGGATTAACTATATGGATGGCGGAGCTCTCTCCCGTCGGTGTACAGCATCCTCATTAAAGCGCTACAGTGGCGGCATTTTAAGTGTAGACCTGCCCTTCATCTGCTCACACTCTGTCACAGGATGCTTTCCTGAACCAGGCTATGGCCCTCAGTGAATATTATACAGCAGGCCTAGCCAACATATAGCCCCTGGGACAAAGGGGGGCTGTGGAGCTCTGCCGCTGAGCATCTCATCTTGTACCTGGAGATGCAGCCCCATGAAGATCTCCGCATGTGCTGCTCCATCTTGATCTGAGCAGCTGTGCTGAGATAGAGCATTTCATAGTGGAAGCTTCACTCTCTGTGACTTCAAAGTGCAGGGCAGCCATAAGCTGCTCCATTTGTTTCCAACTTAAGCACCCAGGAGGCTCCTGACAAGTGATCAATGGTTTTTTTAAACTGGGCAAAATGTGGATGCCCTGATGTACCAAAACCAGTGAATAACAGTCAATTAGTGATGAGCTGTGATTGCTGTTCTTGACTGCCTAATAATTGTTCACACACCGTTATTTTTGGCGCTGCATCTCTCCCACCCCAACCCACATGTCCGATCTTGTCTTTTAGACTGTAATCTCTTTGGGGCAGGGACCGTCTTTTATTATGTTTGTACAGTGCTTAGCACAGTTCTGAGCTGGTTGACCTCTCAGAGCTATCATAATAGCAATATTAAATTATCACAATTATCTGGAAAGTTTTTTACCTTTATGACTAGAGCTGGTCAAGTACTGCAAAACAGTGCTCCTGTATATTTTGAATAGCTGTTTTTTTCGACCTCATTCATCATGCTTTTTGTTCAATATGCATGAAGAGGCTTTTGTTAACACAAATGTTTGAGGAATGGTGATTCTATATATGAGTGCTCATATCCACACATGAACAAGAGGATTCATGCAGGAACAAGAGCATTTGCCATTCATTATTTGTTATTCTTCACTCATCATTTGTTATTGACCTTTCTCCTTTTAAAAATTGCTAGTCATCCAATCAGAGGGCAGAAAAAGTACCATGTGACTTGGGCTAGGTCTACACTAGAAAAGGTTTGCGGATGTAGCTATACTGGTCCAGCTATATCAGCACAAATGCTAGTGTAGACACATCTTATACCAACAAAAAAGCTTATACCAGCTTTTGTGGGTATACTTACAGTGATTCACCAAAATGAGCTGTGATGTCAAAAGCACTTGTATGTGTAACTGGGTCTCCACTAAGGTTTTTGGCAGTATAGAAATGTAAAATTTCTTCACATAAACCATAGGGCAAACACTTGTGACGACTGGGTAAATTTGCAGGAAGCAGGATTGATTATAGAAAAATAGGCTATAGTTGTTGGAAAATTGAGTAATATTATTATTAGTAGCATATTTGAATAGATTTAAATTAAAAGATGCCTATCCAAGGTTCTAGATGCCACATCATTAATCATACAATAAAGTGATATGACTATTGGTTTATTTACAAGTAGCACCTAGAACTCCCAAATGAGATCTTCTTTATTCTGCTAGGTGCAGTACATACATGCAATGCCACCAGCTGTATTTTTAACCTAAGCCTCCATGTAGTTTGAAGCCAATCTTGCTTGTTGAATTTCAGCTGTGAGACAATTCACTGCTAAGTGTGAGTGACCTCTGCACCCTGTAGTTCAGTGACAGTCCTGTCATACTGTTTATTATCTCACATTTGAGCACGTAACTTCAGGAGAGCCTGGCATGTTTTGCATTCTGGAAAGGCATTTTTACTACAGAACCTGTATTTCATGGAAACATATGAAGAAACATGTGGAAGCACCTCTGTATCAGGAGAGTCATGGTTTCTGAAGTTTCAGAAAATGAACACTTGGAATGAATGTCTTGATGCTTTACCCGCCTTCGAGATGACTCAGAAAAGAAACTCAGAAAGATTCAAAGATTCCAAAGCCCGAAGGGACCGGTGTAATGATCTAGTCTGATCTCCTGGGTAACACAGGCCCATGATTTAGTTGGGGTTGGTCCTGCTTTGAGCAGGGGGTTAGACTAGATGACCTCCTGAGGTCCCTTCCAATCTAATCTTCTATGAAAACTTCCCTGATATAATTCCTATCTGAACTAGAGCATTGGTTCCCAAAGAGGAGTCTGCAGACCCCTGTGGTCCATCCCTTGACGCAGGTCTGGAACACGCCGAAACAGTGTTCTGGCACTTTTGCCTCATGGAAGATGCCATTTTGGTTCTCAAAATGGTGTCCTCCACATAGTGCAACCATGCATGAGCCATGTCTGAGAGGTTATGTTGGCAGGAGCATTCCCACGCTGTTGGGGGCATTCTGATAGTACCAGAAATGAAAGGATTTTAGGTCATCTAAGCAGATAACAAAGGGGTCCTTGGGGAGAAAAGTTTGGAAACAACTGAACTACAGCATATTTTGTAGTTGAAAGAGATGATGGCTGGAAGAGTACTAACATCTGTTTTTCCTAATTCGACACTATCACGGTCAGTGTTATATTTTGTGAAATCCTGCGCGGTCAACGGGATCAGAATGTTACCAGTTCTTTTATCCCTCTTACATCTGTCTTTTTCCCCACCCTGGTCTTTTCCACTGCCATTCCTACCTCCATCTCTCTCATTTCTCCCTTCTCTTCTCCTTCCACTCCTCTTTCTCCTGCCCAGCCACTGTTCTCCTCATTCATCATGGCTGTGATGCCCTGCAGTTCTCAGTCTGTGCCCACCAAATTTGAATCTGGCAAGGTCCCCAGACCTGGTTGCCTTGGCAGGCAAGAAAAAGGTGGCGATTGGAGTAGGACGCTGACATCCTGTCTGTTACTTGGATGCCAATGATCCATTATCCAGAGCTTTATGGCATCTTTAGGGAGGTTTTCCACAGTGCTTGTTATTTAAAAAAAAACAAAACAGGCAGAAACAGATCTCCGGCACTAATAAAAATGCTCCCTTGGAGGGACAAAGAGAGAGACATTTTCCTAGAACTGCTAGTGTCTAGGTAAAGACTGTTGTTCTCTTGGCTATTCAATGAAACCAAGTAGTTCCTATAGCAAGTGTAGCAGTGTGTCCCATGTCAAACACTTAGCTACTGCTGAGACATTACAGGGGTGATAATTAACCTCCGTCCTTCTCGTGCATTTCAGAGTGTGTCAAAGTCCTTTGCAAATATTACTGGTTTAGGTCTCACAGCAACCTCTGTGGCATTATTCCACTCCTAGACAGCAATATCATCCCCTTAAGCTTTATTGCATGGAGGTGAGGACAGGTTAAATGTAATATGTGATGGGGGGAAAGACCTTCAAGCAGCAGTAGATCTTGTGGAAGTCTGTCTGCATGAACCGCTGAACTATTGCAGAAGGATCACAGTGACATTAACCTCAATGCCACACTCCCACTGTATTAGTGAGTCTTCCAAGATGATGCCTACTACATACTATGTAGGGGGGCTCTAGAGATGTGTTTTGCTCTCACTTGCTTAGTACGTTTGGGACTTGCTACCTTCAGTGTCCTGGTTGCCTCCTGTAAATTGCTGTGCTCTAGAAGTGATTGGGAGCTTAGGGTACCCTGCACCTTGTAGAAAGTGCTCAAGACCCTGGGCCACATTTTCAATTGGTATAAATCTGAAGCCAAAGGAGCTATGCAGGTTTTCATCAGGCCCCTTGTCTGCTTGGGCTCTTTGAGCAGCATTAAGGAGGATGAAAGGCCTTTCTCTGAGGAGTTGGCTATGGATGGGAGTGGTGGCTGGTCTTGAAGGTTGGTATTTTATGAGTTGGGCTAAACCTTTACTCTGGTATGAATTTGTGCAGTTTAGAAGGCAGCAAAATACAGACCCGACACTGTTGAGACAGACTCATCCTCTCTGTCACTTTCTATCCAGAGCACAGATTGTCCATTAGGTATTAGGTTCAGCCTAACTCAAAGCGCCCTACCGTTTTGCACAGGGTATAGCATGATCTTCGTTTGGGTATAGACCATCTTCACTTGATGGCCTAACATATTATGGTAGTGTTACTGCTAGGCAGTGAAAAGTCGCTCACCCAGACGAGTGTATTTCAACAGTGAATGAATTGATCCTTCTAATTAGTTTAGAAGTTATCACCATAAATCTGAGCAGGGTGCAGCGTGCTGTTACCGAAACCCTGCCTCCTCCTGCCTGAAGGATCTTCACTGCTGAGGAGGACGGGGACAGATTTGCCTTGACATGTGCACGAGTGACTGTTTCCAGGATCCCCAAGACAGACGTCATCTAAATTCCTCCCCACATTGGACTTACACCTCCCCTACAAGGGTAGCCAGGCTGTGATTCAGCCCCCGTCCAGAAAGATGTCCTGACTTGTGTCCCACCCCACCAGGATTCAGGATGCCCCAGCAATGCCCCCTCCACCCTCCCACCCAGAGCCATCCTGACCTACATGTGGCCTCTCCCTGATCCTTTTGGAGAGAAAGAGAGGAATGTGTCATCTCTGTCTAGCTGCTTTTCTTATCACTGGTGCAGTGGTGAATTCTCCTCCACAACCCAGCAAGGTGTAAGAAACAAGGGAACGCTGGTGAGTACAGGAAGTAACATCACTGAAAGACACAGGCTTCAGTTTCATCACCCCTTGTTAGTGCCTTTGTTAGATCTGATTCTGAATGTGGTTTTTTTTTTGGATCTAATTGTTTTTCATTCTTCGTGCTTTGTCACCCTGGTAGTCTGAGGGGCCAGGGACCAATAAGATGCCAGGAATGAAGGTCAGCACTGGAAGCCTAAAGAGACGTGAACCTTGAGGAAGATTTTGAAGGAGAAATGTAAGGTTGCCTGAAGTATAGGATCAGCCCAGGATCAGGCCTGGCCCTACGTGTTTTGTCATCCAGGGTGGAAATTTTTTTTGGTGCCCTGCAAATGGCCACGCAAAAGAATGCACAAAACAATATGCCCTCTCTCCCCTAGATGCTGGCATTCCCCAGATGCTGATTTGGCAACCCTAGAAGTTGGCGCACAGGATGACCATCCTGATTGTCTACCTGTAAGGGTGGCCCTGATCAGGCCTAGTAGGAGGGCACGAAGCTGGGAATCCAGAGATGTGGGCTCTATTCCTGCCTCTGCCACTGACCTGCTGGGTGACCTTAGTCAAGTGGCTTCCTCTTTCTGTGCCTCTGTTTCCCCTCCTATCCTTTGGCTGTCTGTGTGCTTAGAATATACTCTCACTAGGGAAAGGAGTGTGTGCATGCACAGCACCTAGCACGATGAGGCCCAGTCTCAGCTAGGAACTCTGAGCACTACCATAAATAATAACTCTACGACCCGAACTAGAATAACATTGCAATTCAACTTTTATTTCTTTTTTTTAAAAAAGGAGCTCTACATATTTTTCTTTCGGTAAAAAAGAAAAGACCCTTGAAACTGCTTCAATCTTTCCAGGCATACACACTGACACAGTGTCAAGCCCTGACAAACCTATAATTAAGGCCAAAGACAACTGCTAATAAAGGCTGAAATTCACTCGGCTGAGTTTACATACATCACCCCCACTTGGAGCTTTCCATCAAAATCTTTTATCTGCTTTTGCAAATCCCACTTTGACATTATTTCCACTGTATAAATCAAACTTGGATGTTGCCCACTCTGTCCTTGTTGCTGAGAAGATGTTCCAGCTTCAGACATAAAGATTTTTTTGTTGTCATCACAGCCTCTCTGACTCACAAAGTGCAGGGAGCTTTTAGAAAGAAAGAATGGGGAAAAAATGGAGGGGGGGGGGGGAGGGAGAGAGGGAGAGAGAGAGAAAAAGAAAACGTGAGCCAGAGATTGTGGCAAGCTTTACAAATTGGCACAGCCTTATCGACAGCATTTCATGGTTTTCTGGAACTCTTTCAAAGGAAACTTGCCTTTGTGTGCGACGGCTTAAGCTTCACTAATATTTAAAGCTATATTTAAAAGTTTATGAAAATTACTTTTTAGTTCCTCTGTCTCTTAACATCATCACGGCCAGCCTTTACTCCGCCTCGCTGTTATTTCCCCCCCATCAAATTTCTGTGGTGCTCCAGTCCTCTTCGGCCTTCCACTGCAAGCCTTCTGCCCAACCCCCTTTCTTTGGGGTTGCTGGAGAAGAGAATGGAGTGGCTCTTATTCTGATGGACGAGGCCCGCTTTTCAGTTTCGAAGGGTGCCGGCTCTTGAGGGCACCTCGTTCCAACCTGATTTCTTCTCCTCCTTGAACAAAATAACTATCTGTCTCTTGGACCAATGGGGGCATTTCTGACCCTGGACATGTTTAAAAGTGTAGGCAAGCTTTGACACCGTTAGCACGTCAGCTGGTTGAGGTCAAGCCTAGAGAGGAGCTTAGGATGGACAATAACAAGCTAACATGTTTTTAAAGGGGTTAATTCCTGTCTACACTAGTATTTAGTTAGTGTCATAGCTAAAATGTGTTAGCTAACATGGTGTTAAAAATGCCCCACTTGCCTAGTGTAGACATGATTACCTTGATTACCAAGTTTATGCTCCTTGCCTGCTGAAAACTTAATGGAAGGGTTCAAATCCCCAGTTGGGGTAAATCAACATTCCTGAATTGACTTGAATACAGGAGAAACATCAACGGCTTCATTGACTTCACAGGAACTATGCCAGTTTATGCCAGCCGAGGATCTAATTCCTTATTTCATACCAGAATCTTCTTTAATACTAAGACAAAAGGCTTTTGGGGAAGATGGTGTCAGGAGTCATTAGTACCCCTCAAAAATATGTATTGAATTATATGCAGTTAAAATATACATACCCTGTAAACTACTAGTACATATAGTGCATAGTCTACATATACAGAAAGGCACTGAGTTACAATACAATACTATTTGTATTGTGCTTCAACTTGTTAATCATCACAGTGCTCCATGGAGTAAATAATATTATCTCCATTTTACTGAGATAGAGCGTGTAAGTGATCTGGCTAAGAAATAACTGGCCATTTACTGTTAATGACTGCCACTTCTCCCCCTTCGGTCTATCCCTCAGATCAGGTGTCTGCCTCAATGCTCCATTCTTTTCCGACTCTCAGTCTTGTCTTTGAGACTTCTTCCACACCTCCCATGTCCCTGGAAAAGAAATCTCTCTCCTGATGCTCTGCTACTATGGTGATGGGCTGCAGGATAAGCCCCCTAAGACATCCCAGTGTACCAGGCTCCCTTCTGCCTGACAACCTACTTATTCCGCAGGGAGGTCAAACAATGAGCCACCGTCAATATTATGTCATCAACACTCCCGTTTCATAGAAAAGCAAACAAAAACCTTCCTCAAGTAAACAGTTGCCATCCTCCAAGGACCTTCTTCTTTGTTCTTGATCTGCCTTTTGGGTTACAAATTCCTCAGGGCAAGGAGCATGTATTTATTTACATCTTGTACAACGTGCAACACGGTATTGGCACTTCATAAATAATAAACAGTCAAAGAATGAACCAAAGTAAGTGGTTTTATTATTGCAGCATCACTTGCAGGACTTGATTAAGAGCAGGGCCCCACTGTGCAAGGTGCTGTGAAAACATATCGTAAGCGGCAGCCCCTGCCCTGAAGAGCTTGCACGTTAAATGGATAAAATAAGGACTAGGAGAAATGAAATGCTATTATCTCCATTCAATAGCTGGGGAACTTAGTCACAAAGACATTAAATGACTTGCCCAAAGCCACACAGGAAGTCTGTGGCACAGCCAGGAACTGAACCCTGGGTCCCATTCCAGTGCCCATGTAACAACATTTGCCATTAAATAAATACACACACACACACATTGCACACACCTTCCGCCCCCCCCCCCCCCCGCACCGCCCCGCCCCCCAAAAATCCTAAATTAAAAAAACATTCTTAAGGTTGCAAAGTCAAGCCCTCAAAAGTTAGGACATGCTGGAATTAAGGTTGCCCATGCAACTTTAATTCGTCCCCCTTCTGCACATGCAGTCTGATACAGTCTTTAATTACAGGACCACATGCTAGTTTCCCCATAAGACCCCTGTCTCTCTCAGTGCACAGGATTGACCTGCTCTGTGTGTGTGTGTGTGTGTGTGTGAATGTTATAGAAGCTGTATGTCGGTATATGTTTGATCTGAGAGCTGTAGAACTTACTGTGAAATGTACTCTTTTCATATAGCATAGTCCGCACTCACGTGTAATGTATGTAGATAAGGCATTCTGTCTGGGCATATGAACCACGTGTGCTGTTTTACACAGCGGTTCAGGTACATGCAGTTTTGACTTCCTCCCCAATTTGCTGCATCAGACCTTCCACATTTCTATGTGTTTTCATTTTTATTTGAGCTGCCATTTAAGTGACCTTATCCGCTCACCCTTAAAATTCCACCCAGCCGAAAGCTCCAAGTCCTGCCTTCGGGCCTGTAACTGTGGACTCTGTATCCCAAGACAACGGAGCTAGAAAGAAAATGGAACATTCCACTGGGTCTTGTGTGCGTGCGTATCGCACCTGGCGCAAGACACAAGCATGCAAATCAGCAATCACCCCATTAGCTTATGTAGTATTTTGGAGCGATACCATGCGCAGTAGGAGCCACCAGCCACAGTGGAAGTATCTTGGCCATTTGATATTCATGAGAGGAGGAAGGTTTAAGAAGAGAAAAGGAGTGTGTGTGTGTGTGGGGAGGGAGGAAAGGTGGTGTGGGCTTTCTAAGGTAAACACCATTATCATCTGAAAATCAATTAGCTCCTTGCACGGAGGGAATGGGGAGACTAAAGGCCTTTCTGAACCGCTATTGTGAGCCTGGGTTATTTACTTTAATTAAGAGGAGACAGAGTGGATTATTGTCTCAAAGTAAGGAGTTGGAAAGAGTCAGAAAATTACACTCTACCTCACTGCACAACAAAGCCGGAGTAAGAGACAGGCTCCAAACCCAGCAAAGTCTGAAAGACATTAGCTTTTAATCTGGGTTCATCCTAAATAAGGAACAATCAGAAAGAAGCAAGGCTCAGACCTCTCTCGCTGAGCAGTAGGTGCAATATTACATGGGTTGTCACTGTCAGGAACTGTGTTGCAGTTTAACGTTGGGTCAGCGGGGGGATTTTTTGCCTCTAGACAGTTTAAAATTTGAGTGCAAGGATTTATTCCAGACTCAAATTTGCTACATTAAAAGGCATCCATTTGTGGAATTGTATCTTCTCCAGGCCCTCCTCCAAACACAGTTCATGATCAATGTATTCTTTTAAAAAACATATATGATTATTAATGCAAAGCTGTCACCTGGATGAAGCCACTTTTATTTTATTTTATTTCTGGCTCTTGTTTAATGCAAATGGTTTGTATTAAAAAAAAAAGGGGGGGGTGGGAAGAAAAAGAAGAAAAGAAAAGGAATTTGGCAAGTGACTAATCCACAGTGCTGTCTAATTTGGCATATGAAGACCCTCCCTCCCACCTCCTAGGAAGAATC
This sequence comes from Emydura macquarii macquarii, assembly GCF_026122565.2. Classification (NCBI taxonomy): domain Eukaryota; kingdom Metazoa; phylum Chordata; order Testudines; family Chelidae; genus Emydura; species Emydura macquarii. The sequence continues at coordinate 2,952,074 of NW_027133607.1, read as the reverse complement.
TAATGCTGCGATGTTGTTGCTCTGCTTGGCGGTGCCCACTTTTACACAGCACACGCTAAATATGTATTAAGTCAGCCAAGCATGGCGGCTTCTGGAGGAGTTGCCACAGTTTGCTGGGTAAATAATGATCGTTTTATAAATCACCTAAATACGTATCTACCCCAAAGACCATGATGGGAGCTAAGGGGAATGCTGATTTGCATTTTACAAATTCACTCTGTATGTCTTTGTAAGTCACTGCAGCCTGTCACATAGATTCTTATATGCTCCAGGTGGAGATCTGAGGCCGGATTCTGCTCTCAGGTCCAGCCGTGTACAGTCTGAGTAATAGCACTGAACGCAGGGGAGTAAAGTCAAAATGGAATTACTCAGAATTGACACCACTCTAACAGAAAGACAAGGCTGGTGAAGTAACACCTTTTTTTGGACCAACATCTGTTGGTGGAAGAAGGTATTGTCACAACCACATCATGGGGTAGTCAGAACCAGAGTCCGCAGTCAGCAGACAGGATACCTGAAGTTGGAGACCGGAACCACAAGTCAGATAATAGGAGTCAAGCCAGGTCAGGATGGCAGGAAATCAGGCTTCAGGAGGCAGGATGGAGCCCAGTTGCTCACACAGCTTCCTGTTCCAGCTGCTGGCTTAAGCAAGACCAGTAGGCCAATCAGTCGCTCTGGGACTCTGCAATCAGACATCAGGGACGGAGGCTTACACTGGGGCTGTGCTTCGTGGATCCCAGGAAAGCCATTGTCAGCGGCTGCCAGGTGGAGGGTTGGAGTGTATCTACTCCCCTCAGGCCGGGGTTTGAGACCCACGGGTCATAGCAAGTACAAGCCTGAGAGCTTCACCAGCGAGCTCGGCAAGTTTAATTGACGTGAAGTTGGTAGGGGTTATCCTCACCATCTTATGCAACAGGCCCCCAGTGAAGCACGAAGGCTAACCTTTGTCAAACACGGGTGCATAAAGTTTACCTCCTATGTCCATCCTTCGGTGTGTAAATAAACAATCACTCAGCACCCACAGCTCCAACTGTGCCTAACGTTTGCTTCCTATGTCCATCCTTCGGTGTGTAAATAAACAATCTGATTCTCAAAAAAGCTCAGCACCCATGACCCTTTAGCAACTGGGGAGTCTGGGCCCTTCTGAAAATCAGGCCGTTACATGGTATGATTAAACGTGGAGTTAAGTTCGGCACTCACCTTTACAAATTTTGGCCTAAGTGGCTTGAACAAGGTCACGTGGATGGTCAGTGTCAGAGAACTGGGAACAGGCTTGGGGGTCCTGAGGCCTAATTTTCCACTTTAGGGTCAGATTCTGGCCAACCCATGCGTGAGTGGGTCAAGGGGCAGGCAGAATCAGGAAGCCAGGCCATGATCTGGCCTTGTTGCCTACTATGATGTCCATAGGCATTAGGGGCCAAATTCAGCTCTGAGGCAGCTCCAATGGCTTTTAAAAAGAGATGAATTGGGCTCTAGCTGGCAAGGAATGAGGGTAGGACTAGTACTCCCCTACACCAAACAGCAGAGGTGGCGTTTCCTTCTTCTGAGGCCCTCGGTGGGAGCCGGTGATCCAGCCCTTAGCTTTTATTCGCTCTTAACTCAGGAGAACCACAAGGATAGTTTCCCTGAGTTGAAGCTGAGTAAGGAAGATCTCAGGAATTGGGCCTGTCTCTGTTCGTATTAGAGTAAAGATTAACAAAGGCACAAAAGAAACTCGGGAGTTACCATGCTCGCAACTGCCTTCAATTTGTTCCTTTGGCCCCAGGAAAGACCCTCTCCAATCAGTTAGACATCAGTCGCTGGGTACAGCTCATCCTGATGACTCCCTAGAATGAATATTTACATCAAAGCACGATGGGGCACATTCATCCCTGGCCTAATGCCACTCTCTTTGGCTGTGTTACGCCGGGGATGAATTTGGCCAAAATGCTTTTGTTTCCTCATCCAAAGGGGCTAATAGAATAATACGTGCTTTGCGTGTGCCAGGGGAAGCAATGCCGTCTAGTGGTGGATGGCGAGATCCTGCTGTGGATGCTGGGGGCAGATGCCACATAGGGAGTGAGACCCCCCCTTCTCTTAGAGTCCATTCTGGAGCAGTAGCTGATCACCCCTTGCTTCAGGCCAGCCAGGAGGCTGGGCAGCCTAACTCTTAAGGCTTCCTGGCTGGCTGCTCCCTGGGGTTCCAGGCTCCCTGGATGTCGGGCGGTCCAGGAAGCCAGGCACTGGGTAGCTAGGCATCCATCAACCTGAAAACTCCTGTTTTGGTTCTCCTGAAATGGAATTTTTCTCATCTTTCTATCCTGTGAAAAAAATTCAAGATTTTTTTTTTTTTTTTGGTGATTTGGGATGAAATTTTTTTGTTGTTGAAATCCTGAAATATTTTTTGGCGGGATGGAAAAATCTCATTCCTATACAACTGTAGAATTCACATTTATCTTTTCTAAAGAGACAAATGTTAGTCCTGTGATCCAGGACTCAGGAGATCTGGGTTCAAATCCTGCCTTTCCTGCAGGTTTCCTATGTGTCCTGGGACAAGTCAATTAATCTTTCTGTGCCAAGGTTCCCCATCTGTACAGTGAAGGTAACAATACTTCCTTACTCCAACTGTTTGTTTGTCAAGTTAGATTATAGCTTTTTGTGGCAGGAATGTACAGCACCTAGCACAATGGGATCCTGATCTCAGGTGTGCTACCATAGTAAATAGATCTCGACTGGGGCTTTCAGGCACTTTCATAATAAATAGTAACAATGTAATTATTATTGTGGTTATTCTGGGAACACTTCATACTTGTTTCGCTTGCTCTAGAAAGGGTAGCAAATTTCTGATCCTTTTTTGTTCTTCTTTCTTGTCATTAGCATGCATTTGAACAATCACCACATTTAGATCAGAGAACTCACTGTATTTAAGACAAGTCTGAGGAGTTTATACACGACTGACTCACACAGAAGTCTCTTTCATGCCATACCACTGCTTCCCCCCTTCTGATTGACTACTAGTGCATTTCCTTATTTGTTTTCATTTGGGGAAACTTTTAACTACAATCTTTCCCATTGCCTCTGGAGAGTCATAGAAAACCATTGACAGCAGTGTTCACACAGCAACTGTCTTGCCCTCCACGTACACTGGCTTGGTGGGCGTCAGTTCACCTGAGGTATCCTGTGAAAAGGGGAAGCAGTTGGTATTGTACCACCTGCCAAAAGTTAGAGCCAACCCATATGGGGAAAGGCTGGCTGTGTGATCCATTGGATTAGTTCTGTTTGCAGTGCTGTATGTAACCTTGACATGCAATCAGCAAAGTAAAATATTCATTATTGCCTGACTGTCAACTGAAGACAATTTCAATTATTCTGGCATTTCAATGGATGAAGAAGCCCTTTAGGCTGGCTCATGAGATTAGACTTAAAGGCTCTGTAAATTCAAAAAGTTGCAATCAGTACATTATCTGGCAGGCAGCTGTGTAATATACTACTGCTGGGAAGGGGAAGGAATAAAAAAAAAAGAAGCCATATTGAGGTTGTGGTTTTGATATATCAATTTACAGCTTTAACATATTCATTTGTGAAATCATACTTTTGTGTTTCTTAAATCACCTTTAACTGCACAGATATGAAGTTTCCCAATTCTATAACGTGAAAGCTCAGTGTTTCTTTTGCCCAGTGCCTTGTTTTAAAGCCTAATTTCAGCCAGGGGAGAAAAAATATACTGTCAACAGAAGAATGAATCTTTCTAAAAGTTATTCAAATGTTATAATATATGGTTGTTAATCAGAAAATCCCATTAGCACAAAATAATAATAATATCCTACCAGGATAGTATTTGTGGTACTCAGTGTGTTGGTTACCGATGTTTATCAGTGTAGGCTGCGTGCGTGTGTCCCCGTGTAGATGCTGTCCCAGCTCTGATCAGGAAACTGAGACGGCTCTCACGATCGAATGAATCGACACGACCACGGATTAGCTGAGCAACGAAGGCACCCAGACCAGGTTTATTGCGTGCGGCACAATGAGAAATGACTTACAGAGTATTTCTGGGTCAGTTTCATATTGGAGGCGTTACAATGGTCTTGGCCCAACGGTGGGATTTTCCGTTATCCCCTAGACTGGACACCGGTATTTCCTCTGACACCCTCTTTTATACACTGTTACATACACTTTCGGTCTGCCCCCTTTCACGTAGGTAGTTGCCACCCTCCTGACGTAGTCTAATACCACCTTTTTCCGTTGATTGGCTGATTTGGGCACCACCACTCCATGTATCATTTCTACCCATCAAAGTGTCATTTCAGAGAGTTAGTATCTTGGTACCTCTTATACCTACTATATATTTTAGTAATATTTTGGCAATCTTACAACCTTGCAGAGTCAGCACTTTCCTGTACCAGTCTCAGTTAACTTGAGTAACCCCTTATACTTCTGTTCACTCGGTTTTTTCCATTTAGACCTTAGCCTGTTTTACAGGCCTTAAGCCTTAATGTGATCTGTGTTTTTTTCACTAGATGCATGCTGATACTGTAATTATGCCCATAGGTATTATTTACCACTTCTGTCTGATGTGTAAGTGTTATAATAATAATAATGTATATCATCATATCTTGCATTTACAGAGCATTCCTCTCATAGGTTCCCAAATGGCTGTAACAAACTTTACAATCAGCAGCAGGGAGCCAGTTCTGCTTCCCCATTTATATGACCCCTCCTCTTCGAGACAGGACCACACATACATACACTGAAAAAGATGACACAAGACGGTTGAGAAGGATGGATTTGTGGTAAAGGCATTAACCTGAGACTCAGTAGGTCCGGGTACAATTCCCAGGAGGAAATTACTCTAAGGAAGGAATTTTGCCCCAGGTCAGATTGGCAGAGACCAGGGTCGGCCGGTGAACCCCCTGTTAGGGCAGGCTAGCCCATGTCCCCGCCCCTTCCACCTGAGACTCACTCCCCCTTCCTTGCTGCCGGCTGGAGCCATCCCCGAGTCGAGGTCCCTTCCGCAGCTGATGGAGAGGATTAGGAGCCCCACTCCAGCCGGTCCCAGCTCCAGGCAACCCGAACACTGGGCAGCCCAGGCCCCGGCCGGGCATGGTACGAGCCGCCCCGAGTCCCATCCGAGTGGCGCCCTGAGTCTCAGCCAGGCAGCTGCAGTCACCCCAAGTTCTGGCTGGGCAGCTCCAGTGCCGCGTGGCCCCAGCCACCCCGACTCCCGCCTGGGCAGCCCTAGCCATTCTGAGTCCCGGCTGTGCGTGGCCCCAGTGCCAGGCAGTCCTGGCCGCCCCGGCGCACCAGCCGAGCGTGGCCCCAACCGCTCCAAAGTTCTGGGCAGCCCCAAGTCCTGACTGGGCAGCCCCAAGTTCTGGCTGGGTGGCCCCAGCTGCCCTGAGTCTCATCCGCACGTGGCCCCAGAGCTGGGTGGCCACTCCGGAGCACAGACAGAGTGTGGACCTGGCTGCCCCAAGTCCCAGCTGGGCAGCCCCAGTGCCGGGTGGGCAGCCGCCCCATGTCCTGGCTGGAAGTGGCTATGGCCCCACTGCTGCTTTGGGGGAGGCTGAATTAAGAAGTGCCCGACTGGGAGCGGGCCTGCCCTGCCCGGGCTGTGATGCAGCAGGAAGGAGCAGGGCCCCAGGATGGAGAGTGGGTGGGGTTTTTTGGGAAGGTTAAGCCTTCCCCCACCTATGATACCAGCTGCCCATGGCAGAGACCCTCGGTATTCTTTGCCTTCCTCTGCAGCATGGGGCCTGGGTCACTTGCAGATTTAAACTAGTGTAAATAGTGGATTCTCTGTAACCTGAAGTCTTTAAACCATGATTCAAAGACTTCAATAACTCAGCCAGAGGTGAGGGCTCTGTTGCAGGAGTGAGTGGGTGAGGTTCTTTGACCTGCAATGTGTAGGAGGTCAGACTAGATGATCATGATGGTCCCTTCTGACCTTAAAGTCTATGAATAGAGAACTAACATCTTAGGAAACAGGGAAGGGCTAGGGTGGCATTAAACCACCTTTGTGCCATCCCACGCCTGGGCTGCTCTGTGTAATTTAGATGATCCTGAGGCCTGTCTGAGTTACGGCAACCTCCCTGGAATGTCCTATGGATTACAGTGCTGCCTGGAATCTCACCAATGCTATGAGCTGGCCTGCCTCTGACACCAAGACTTGCGTGGGTATCCTCTGAAGATAGCCTTATGGCTATCTTCCATAGAGCCTGTTCCAGGGGAATCCTCACCTGACAGGACGTGGGGTATTTAGGGCCCCTTTATGGTGCTCTGGATTTTTGCACATCTCTGTTACAAAATTCTTTATCCTGGATAAGAGCTTTAATCTCTGAATCTCAATTCCCAATCTGTAAAATGGACATAATAATCCTTCTTTCCACCAACATCTGGGTGTCTTGTCTATTTAGACTGTACATTCTTCAAGGCAGGAACTGTCACGCATTATGTGTACGAACAGCACCAAGCACAATGGGGCCCTGGTCTTGGTTGGGTCTCTGTGTGCTAGATCCTGAATTCCGTTGACTCTACTTGCAGTTTTACCTACCATACTCCTTCTGGGGGAGTTTTGCACCACTCATTCCCATTGACGGCAAGGGGGTTTTAGCATGTGCGGGGAATGCAGGCCTCAATAAGCCTCAATAGGCCTCAAATTCCTGCTTCTAATCAGTCCCAGTCATATGCATATTACTCCTCTTAGCAGCAGCCTGGACAGGGCCATGTGCATGGAGGCCATAGACAGGCCAGGGAACATCTGAGCATTAAAATGTTGGTAGAGCTGGTGGAAAAATGGTGAGGAAAAATGGCAAAAATCTCAGTTTGGCAAAAGTTCAACATTTTGTGACCATCTCTGTGTGGACTGACACCCCTCTAATTCCTTGGTCACACCCAATAATATCCTTCCATGTGTGCTGCAGAACGGCCTCTCCATAGGCTACTCCAGCATAACCCATTTCCCCCCTACACTCCCACTGCTGCTTGTGGAGTTCAACTGAAAGTGCTTATGCACCTGCCAGAATTTGTCCCTATGTAGAATCTATCGGTAAAGGAGCCTGTACTCTGCTCCAGGGCATATTCTCACTGGCTGACTTCCTTATCCCTTTTTATTTGTTTTAACCAGCCTGATTCTGATCTCACTTCCCCCAGTGCAACTCTATTGACTTCAGTGGAGTTGCTTTCAAATTGCAGGGCCATAAATGAGAGCAGAATCTGATCTGTGATCTTTTGGCCACTTGATGCCAAGAAGATCGGTGGCTGTAGCTTTTTGACGAGTTATGATACCTACCTGGTTTAATAATATGGTGTGATTAAGGACCTGATACAATGGGACTCTTTCCAATGACTTCAGTAGGTTTGGGGTCAGGACTTAAATGGTGGAATATAGAGGCCAGAAATTTCACAAGTAACTAGTGATTCTGGGTGCCCCAATTTTTTATGGATGGTGTTTTGACCTGAAGGACCTCAAATGCTGAGCACCCTTTCTCTGAAAACCAGGCCCCTTTAGGAGATCTCGAGCTGGAGGCACCCAGAATCCCTAGTTACATTTGAAAATCTTGGCTAGAGACCCCTAAGCATACATTTAACATTTATGTATAGTGTATGGTCTCCTTTTTCAGATGCGATTTTGACCTATATTTTAAAAATCAAATTTTTAAAGTTAGACACAAGATTCTGTGTTACTGATTCCCTTGAAATCTTTAAAATACCCTGTTTTTTAGCTTGGTTATCAAAGTCGTAAAGAAAGCCTTTAAAAAAAATCTATAGCAATTTACCCCACAGTTATGCATCTTTCTGCTTTTGGGAACGTTTAGCTAAAATTAGATGACAGCTTTGTACCCTGAGAGCCAGTGTTGTGTTTTTCCCCCATTGCTGATCTGCATAATTCAAAACAAGGAAATGTTAGCAGGTAAAACTCCAGGGTAAAAGCCTTTGCTGTTGGAAATATTTGCATTTATTCGGCTAACAACTGTAAAGCAGATATGCACATTTTTATGCTTCCTCATTCTTGGCTTGTTAAAAAGATCTTTGAAATTCAAAAGCTTCCATGTAAATGATACTGGGGTTTCTGTCCCCCTGGTTCACAGGATTTCACTTTTATAAGGTGGATTAAAACCAAAATCTGGATCCCTGAATATGGTGATCATTAAAATCTGAATGGATCTGAAATTTGCAAATGGCTTCTATCTTCATGGTGGATCAATTCCCTTGGATTTGAACATGCCCCCACTGCAATGTTGGGATGTATTTGAAATCTAAACCTAGATCTGGACCTGAAATTTCCCAAAAGTCCATGTCATTATAAAAGACTGAACCAAAACCCCAGATCTAAATACTCCTGAATTCAGGAGTATTCAAAATTCTGATCCTGATCCTGGGATTTTGTCATTTAAATCTATAACTCCTTTTGTCCATGTTGACTGACCCAGCTTTATCAAGACCTTGCTTAAATTATCTCATTTTAAATGATTTATCAGCAATGCTAGTTAACTAGTAAAGTGTCCCCTGAGGCCTTTTTGAGAAGGGGTTTATCAGTCAATAACAGTGAATTCAAATTTTCCCCTCCCCCCTGTTTACAAAACTGAATGATCCACCAGGGACAATTTCTTGTCTTTCACAATAGCAGGGTAATGCCCTTCATTACAAACACTGGAGTTTGACTCCAGACCTTTATAGTACATTGCGTTGATATATTTTCTCATGGGAAAGATTGGGCTAGTACAGGCAAGCATCTGCTATTCTTAAGTGAACCGATTTAAGGCTGGGGAATTTGAAAGGACACCGGAATAGAGTTTTAATGCTTCACAAGATAATACATCGTGACAGTTTTCAAAAGACTTGTTAAAAAATTACTGTTATTTTGAAGGCTAGGGGAACTCATTCCAGAATTTGACAATAGATGGATGGCTAACCATATTAACCCAACTTAGAGGGGCCACCCCCATTTCTTTTACTTGGACTGGTTTCACTGAACCAGTTAAATTGCAAGAGCTTACTTCAATATGGCTAATGCTCCAAGCTAATGTTTGAATTTTATACTAATTAGGACCAATCCACTGACATTTTTTTCTATCATGCGAAGACTAGTGCCAGCAGTAACTCAGTGAAATTTAACATAAAAGCAAGATAAAACAATTAAAGTGGCAGACTATTTGATTAAGTAGCTCATTGATTTATAGTGGAGTAAATTGAAATTGAAGGGATAGTGAAGTTTTTTAAAATGGCAACCATATTTTATGTTCGTTAGCGGAGACTCAGGGTTCTTTGTGCTTTTGTGATTAAAAATACCAGTTTAGGGATAGTCATTCTGGGATTTATTGCTCTTGTCTTTTTTTCTGAGTTTTTTTCTTTTTTCTTCATACGGTAAAATATGAAGGTTCCACTGAAAAAGTCATATTGAGTAAATATATTGCTACCCAACCAGGAGGCGTTTGACATAATTTAGACAGCATTAATCCTGACAGATGCAAAAAAACCCAAATACACTTTTTTGTTTTTGTTGCGGAGATTAAATCCTTTCTTGGGGGTTGAAGGGCTGGAAATAGAGTAGCATGATAAGGGGGTGTGAGAGTTGTAGGCATTCCTGGAGAGCAAGGGGTTAAATCCAGATCAGTTTCCCTCTCCCCATATATAGTTACTTAGGTGAAAGGCAATTTCGTGGCTGCTTGGGGGACAGAAAAGAAGGTGGTGCAGCAGCCCGGGCTAACAAGAGTGGAGTGGAACCTGAAACGGAGGAGCCTTTGTGACTGATCAACTTATTTTACTCCTTTTTGTTAACATGCTGCCTTGAGGAAAAGTCTTTGCTGACTGTGACCATGTGCTTCCTTTGCAGAGACATTCCTCCAAATACCCCGGGCCTGTCCTGCACTCTTTGCTCACCCAACGCTCCCATTTGAAGCCATGGGCTAAAGTCTGAAGCCAATGGGAATTTGGGATATGCTGTGTGAGGAATGCGGTGTCAGGCCATAGGATGTTGCGTCAGACACACTGAAGTTACGGAATAATACTATAATAATAATACCCCGCTCTTCTATAGCACTTTTCATCAGTAGATCTCAAAGTGCCTTACAAAGCGGGAGCACTATTACTATGTCCATTTCACAGATGGGGAAACTGAGGCACAGGAAAGTGGCGGGACCTGCTCAAGGTCACCCAGTGGCAGAACCAGGAATAGAACACAGGTCTTTAGAAACCCAGGCCATGACTCCAGCAACTAGGCAACACTGCCTCAGGTGTGTTTTATGTCCCACTTCTTGTTTTGGCACTGATAATGCTACGTATTGAGGCCCTGATCCTAAAGCTGTCATGCAGGCATAGATCCCACTGCTGTCCTGTTTGGGCATAGATTGCAGGAGCTGGCTTTCAGTGTGTTAATACTGAAAACATTAATCCAGACCCTATCAGCAGATATTCATAATACCCCATCGCAATTACTTATCTGGCCCCATTAATGTATTAGCAGAGCATTTCACAATCTTTTTAAACCTATCACCCAAGTCCTAAATCTAGTGCTTTAACCACAAGACCAGCCTTCTCCACTGAGTTAGGGGCATTCAGCATCACAAAAGACCAGGCCCCACGTGAGTATGTTATCCATGGATGTCGTTACACCTGCAAAAAAACTCCCCAGGCTCTCTGGAATACATTCGTTGAACTAAGGTATGTAACGCTGTATAGGGAAAGATCCTGCCTTTGCAACAACTCACAAGAATGAATGTTGTGGTGACATATGCAATCATCTCCCATCCTGTACGACTTGGCAAGTTATTCGTAACATCTGGACGTGAATCCTGGAAGTTCAAGCGTTTCAGGTTTAGTCTTCCAGGATGGCTCGTTATAGGGACAGAACGAAATTAAGAGCTTTCGACCTGCGTCTGGGTGTGAACTTCCCAAACGTTAAGCCTGGCGAATAAGAGGAGTTATTTCGTGCTGAGGTGCCAGTCTCGGCTCGGCACTAGTTACTGAAGTGGCTTTAAGCCACAATGGTGCCGTCTTGTTCCTGTACCGCTCCAGAGCTCTCATTTAACAGCGTCCCTAGGCCTGCCCTACGCCTTCTGCACTGTGTGCCATGGCCCCACCCTTGTGACACCCCTTTCATCCCCAGCCCACCTCATGCATATCCCCAGTACCAGGGCTTGTGAAAGGTCCTCTGAAGGTGACCTTCTGCAGCGTCTGTACCAGGGCATCCTTCGCTGTTTGAATGTGGGGTGCTAAGGAATCTTTATGCTGCTGTGGCCTTTTATATGGTGTAAAGGGGCTGCAGGAATGATACCTAAACAGCTTGTCAAAGGTTAATTATATATCTATCTGAAAGACAAGGTGGGTGAAGTAATATCTTTTGTTGCACCAACTTTTATTGTGGAGAGAGAGAAACTTTCAAGTTTACACAGAGCTCTTCTTCAGGTCTGGGCTATCTATCTATCTATCTATCTATCTATCTATCTATCTAATCTGCTAGTTGCAGTAATATAGACCAAAATGGATAATATACCGTAGAACAGAGCACTGTGGCAGGAATTGGCCATGATTCTGAAAAGATAAAAATGTGTTTTTCTAAAAGGAATATAGAAAATCAGCGCTCTGATTAATTAGTATAAGGTGGAGAAGAGATGTTGTTGTGGTTTGTTGTTTGAAAGAGCAGTCGTGCTTTCCAGGGAAAGTAGTTGGTCAAAGCAAAGGAGTGAGACAATGCCACATGTATAAACCAACTCAGTTTTAGTCAGACCCTGCAAGCGATGATATCAGCTTTTCTCTTTTGTCGGCGTTCCTTTTGCTGCCAAGCTCCCTCACCATGGAGTTGGGGACTCTAAGCCATCTGTTCAGCCTTTTAGAGGCCTGCTTTTCAACAGCAGGACTCACTCTGTGACATTTCTTCCCACTGGTACCTTTACTCGGGACATCTGCTCAAAGGTCAGCCGAAACAAAAGTGCAGCCCTCACAAGTCAGGCAACGTGGTGCAAGGGGCAGGGCTGGGGAAGGGGGAAAGGGCCAGAAGAACATGACATAATCTGCACCCAAATCCTGGCCTTTTATATCATTTGCCATTGCTCCCCATCCTCCCAATGCCATGTTAGTGCCAGCGGCGAAATGTGCGGAGAATGCACTTCTCAGTGTCATTATTGGCAACCCCAGTCATGCAAATAGCGGGAATCAGGCTGCCCTTAAATCATGGCATTGGCTTGAAATGCATGAAGTTTGAAAAAATAATTTCTGGGCTCTTTTTATTTGCCTTCCGTGCCTTTATTGCTTCACCTTGTCAGGCTTTTCTCTGAAACTTTATATTTTCAGTGCAATTGGAGATTCTCACATACACACGTGACTCCAAGAGCTAACATTTTGAAAAGATGCCAAGGGGTTGTCTACGGGGCCCCCTAGTTAGGATTACAGGGGTGTGGATTGCAGCATGCATCGAAAGTGTTGCGCTGTATCTCCCCGAGTGGCTGCTGCTAGCGCAAACCAAAAGATGCTTAGTTTGTGTTACATAGTCCTCTTCAAACAGGACTATGTTATCGTGAACGAGGTACCTTTTCGTTTGTGTAGCAGCCTCCACACGGGAGAGTTACAGTGCAACACTTTGGTGTGCGCTGCAATTCACACCCCTGTAGTCTGAACTCCAGGGCCAAGTAGACAAGCCCCAAATATCACAACACAAATCATGGGGGCTGGAAACACTGCAGTTTGGTCGGCATCATGAAAGCTTTAGTTCTAGTAAGCCTAATATGGCCCGGAGCTTGGAAAATGCTGAGCACCCCCTGAGAATGAGAACTGAGAAACTCGGCACTTCTCAGAATCAGAGTCTTAATGTCCTTTATACTCAAACCGAAAATGGAGCTAAAGTGAAAGTGTGCCGGTAAGTAGATCTGTGCTCTGTCAAGAACTTCCTAAATCTAGTCACTCAGGGTCAGATTCTGGTATCCACATTGATTCCAAGTTATGAGAATCTGGTCCATACCTCCCCATCATGCCTCAGTTTCCCCTTCTATGTAATGGGGATAACAAGACAGCAGCTGCTTGGGAGATAAAGTCGCTAATTGTTGTAAAGCCCTTTGTGATCTATGGAAGGAAGGGCCTACAGAAATGCAAAGTGTGAGTATTATTCTTTGGACAGAGGCTACTTGTTCAGATCATTAGAATCAGTATATTTCCTTTCTATTACAAATAAGTGTTGTCGTTTGTGTGGTTGAAATAACAGTCAATATTTTTTATTTATATATCGAATCATAGAGTTAGAAGGGCCCAAAAGGGTCATCTAGTCTAATCCCCTGCCAAGATGCAGGATTTGTTGTGTCTAAACCATCCAAGACAGATGGTTATCCAGCCTCCATTTGAAAACCTCTAGTGAAGGAGATGCCACAACCTCCCTGTATAGCCCTGTTATTATATATATCTTACAAAAGCATGCTTTAATCGTAGCCATAAACGTAACTGGTGCACATCTATGATTTAGCACATCACTGGGATGATAATGTTTAGACCTTGCTACCTTGGGGGAATTATATTTCCCTTCTACAGTCATGGCTAGGAAATGATTATTGCAATGGTAACAAGTTTCCGGACCTCAACTTCCCAGCCAATGTGCAGGGGGAATGGGGAAGCCAGGGAAGGATATGCGGAAGCAGGATTTCAGTGCAGACTTGAAGTATTTCATCCAATGCAAGCAGCTGGAGTCCAGTGGTAGTTATCATTGACAGATCATTACCTATGGGGGAAGCCTGAAGAAATGATTTTTAACCTTGGTGAGTCAAGTAGTAGGGGAGCTGTGGAAGTGTTTTTGGAAGGGGAGGATAAAACACGGGTGATGGCTGTTGGTCTTAAACAGAAAATATAAGCCACAGGCTGGAGACAGCCATCGGAAGAGTTCAGTTTGATGGCTTGATTAGAAATGGGGGATTCATTGCAATAGTTTTGTATGACTCCCAAAAGAACGAGATGAATCCGATATTGGTTTGTCAGTGCGGACTACCTGCCTCTTCCTGATGATGGTAGCACTTGCTAGGAAGGCAAGGAGTTAATGGAATCTGCCTCGATTTATTCTGTTGATTGTGTGCACGAGTTGCAGTGTATCCAAGGTATGAACATCTAGTCCCTTTGGTATGAGAGCTAATGTCGGTGACCTGGCCAAGATTCAAATATCGGGTAATTACATTCTGCCAGTCTGAATCTCTCCTGTCCTTTCAGCTGGGGTGGTGTTCTTCCTCAGTGCCTGTCCTGAAGTGCTGCACAGTGCTATAGGGAAGGGTCTTGGACCACAACCAGGACTCCCCTAGGCACGAAGATACTACAGATAATGAATACTAGTCACAACCATAATCATAATACCAAGGAGTGTTCAACCCTAGAGGTAGCATGTGCTATAGCACATGAAGTTACGGACTCGTCATGAATATGAAAGGGGACGAGGAGTGGTCAGATTGTTCCAAACGCCGAGGCAACATGAGCAAAAGTGGGAAGCTGGAAGCTAGAGAGAGAGAGAGAGATAAGGATAGAGATTAGAGCGGAGCCCCGAGAGGGCAAGCAGGGAGTTGCAGGAAATGGCAGCAGAGATATAGTTGGATATGGATTGATGAAGGCCCTTGAAGGAGCTTGAAGGGTGACCTTGGCATCGTGATGTCCTGGCCTTACATCATTAAACGATAATGGTGACCTCTACAGACCAAAATCCCATGTTGCTGTGTCATGATGCTGTAAGGAGACAATGTCACAGTGTCACAACATAATGATTCTGTTCTCGTGGATGTCGTTTGCAGGGGGACCGTGCTGAATCCAAGCTCTCTGCATATGATGCATTGTCATTCCCATTTGATGTTAGTATTCTATGTCCAGTCTTCTACAAACAGCTCTTGTGGCAATTGCTTGATTGGTCTCCCATGACTGACAGCGTGAAGGGGTCCCTCGCAATGGATCTCCCTGCCCCATTCAGCTGTTGGGAGGGGGCAGCCTTCTCCCGGGCACCGCAACCCCAGATTGCCTGGAGAGCTCTCTGTGGTCTCAGGGATCTGCAACTAGGAGAGGAAGGGCTTGGGGGGGCCGCGACTCATTTCCTCCAGACACTAGTGGGAAAGCAGGCATAAAGACTATGCACTGTGAGGCTGCATCCATTGTTCTGTTAACCACTTGGTGGTGAGGCAACCTCCCAGGCAAGGGTGGGGTCTGAGATGCAGTACAGTGAGGGGAACTCCTTCTACCTAGCTGTGCTGGCTGGGTGCCAGAGCAGGGGCAAGGGGGATTCTGAGCTGGCTTGGAATCACAAGGTCTTATCGTGGAAGGCTCTGATCTCACGCAGGTTCTAGGGTGGCGTCGCTGTCCCTCGAGATGGAATAATTTGAAGAAGACTCCATTAGAGGAACCCCACAGAGTTTTCCATATTGGATGAAGTTCACAGATCACAAACTTGCTTATTATCCCATGATGAATCCATGACGTAGTCCTTTGTTTTCTATACCCACATCTGCCGGTTCCCAGTCCTATGTTTTTAACTATCAGGGCAGACTTCCTGTCAGCATACAATCCTAACACAACACTTGCCCTGTCATCTGTGATTGTCAATCAGCTTTATGTGACTGCATGAGAGGAAAAGGATTAACTCTCTCTTTAAAAGCATCCCTCATGCCTGGCAAAGTAGTTCTACTTTAGGGTGTATTACAGGGTTTCTCAACTCGTTGTTCGGGACCCAAAATTGACTCACCAGAATGTTTCAAAGGGTGGCATGGCTGCTTGTGTGGCTCCTGTCCCACAGGACTGGCTGGGTTCGCCTCCCTGCTCCTGGCACTGCAACCTCTGGGATCCTAGCGCCGCTTCAGTTTGGCCCAGCCGTCATGATGACGGGAGTCCGGATAGGCCAAATTTGAGGCAGGGCATTGCAACCCCATGAGCCAGGACATGATGCCTCTCATGCATATTTGATCCAGTCAGGAGCGGCGCCGCAACCCTGGAGGTTACAACGCCCGGAGCGGACAGCCAAGCCCAGCCAGCCCCACAGCACGGAAGCTGCAGGAACCGCCCCTGTGGGGTGAGTGCTGGGCAGGACCCAACCCCCCCCTTGGGGCAGGATCTGACTGAAACCATCCCAGGGTCTCTGCCTCAAGACTATTTACTGGGTCTCGACAGGCCATAAACATTTATAAATGAGTCCTGAGCCCAAAGTGTTTGAGCACCACTGGCGTATTACATATTTCTGCTAGTGATCTGTGGCTGAATATGATTCAGTTGCATTTAAAATGATGCATTTTGGGAAGCACACACTGAAATGTAGGTCTAAAGCTTGTGTCCTGGACTTGTACTATACTTTAAAAAACCACAAAAATCAGTTTGTTAAATCAGCTTAGGGCTTGCTCTTGTACAGCTGAGTAATGTTACTTATGTGAGTAGTCCCACTGAGGGTGTTCACCTGGCTTGTGTGAAGAATGATCCCCACCGCTGTATGTCTTTGCCACACTGGACCTTTGAAAAGTGACTGGAAAACGATCAGAGACTGGCTGCAAATATCTGGCTGGGGATCCTTTCAGCATGGCAGAGTTGAGCGGGACCTTGTGCCATCCTTCCCACAGCCCCTGGCACAGGGGGTGGGCTTGGTGCGGGCAGTGAGGGGTGGAGGTTGCGGACAGCTGCGGTGTGGTGCATGCTCGCAGTTCACAGCTGGCAGCTTGGGGAACTAATTTCAGTTGGCTCATGTTCGGTCAGCCCCCAGGCAGCTTAGACCTGAGTCTTGGTGGAGGGCCCGACGGAGAATCAGGGAGTCAGAACCAGTTCCCTGACACTCCCTTCCACAACTTACAAAGATTCAGCTCTTAGCTCTGTTTTTATGTTGGCATTAGTAAACAGAAGAGATGTGGCTGAATTATGTTAACGTCTTCCAAATCTAAGTGAAACATCCGGATCACGTATGCACATGGGTCCTGATCCTCAAAGGTATTTCGGCTCCTAATTTCCACTGAAATCAGTCGAAATTCCTTCAGGATCTGGGCCATGTACACCTTAGTTACCCAAAGGGCTGCATCTGCTCACATGAGAGCTGAATTTGGACCTCCCTTTCAGTGGTTCAGTCTCCTTCGGGCAAATTCAACCTTAGAGTAAAACAGATGGTGCCAGATCCTCGGCTGATGATTTCCATGGAGAAATTTTGATTTACACCAGTGGAGAATCTGACCCAAAATTCCTATTGGAGTCAATGGAATCTCTCCAGGTCTGAAGGTGGCCTTTTGTCTTTCAAAAATTGGCTACAAACCGAGAAATTCATGTCAGTGTTTAGATGATACTGTAAGGTGAACTTGTAAGATGAAAATAAAACCACATTTGTTGACAGTAAATGAGGTAATATTTACATAATACAATTATACCTGTTTCCTTGTAAAGAGATCAATGACTATTTCTTTTGCAATACACATCGGTACTGTATTTTCTAGCAGGGACAATAATATGTAAAATGGAACATTATCCAGGCATATAATTATTTCTACTGTTTTTCATTTGATCTCTATTCTCTAATACTTTATTAGCAATGGACAAACAATATATGGCAAAACAGAAGAACAAGAGCAGCCTCTTGTTACAATTGCCTTTTAGAAAGAGCTTAGTTATTAGTATTATTCATTAATGATTCATTAATGATGTGGAGGACGGGGTGGATTGCACCCTCAGCAAGTTTGCAGATGACACTAAGCTGGGGGAAGTGCTAGATACGGTGGAGGGCAGGGATAGGATACAGAGTGATCTAAACAAATTAGAGGATTGGGCCAAAAGAAATCTGATGAGGTTCAACAAGGACAAGTGCAGGGTCCTGCACTTCGGACAGAAGAATCCCAGGCACTGCTACAGACTGGGGACTGACTGGCTAGGCAGCAGTTCAGCAGAAAAGGACCTGTGGGTTACGGTGGACAAGAAGCTGGATATGAGTCAGCAGTGTGCCCTTATTGCCAAGAAGGCTAATGGCATATTGGGCTGCATTAGTAGGAGCATTGCCAGCAGATAGAGGGAAGTGATTATCCCCCTCTATTTGGCACTGGTGAGACCACATTTGGAGTATTGTGTCCAGTTTTGGGCCCCCCACTCCAGAAAGGATGTGGACAAATTGGAGAGAGTCCAGCGGAGGGCAACAAAAATGACTAGGGGGCTGGAGCACAAGACTTATGAGGAGAGGCTGAGGAGAGGGAACTGGGCTTGTTTAGCCTGCAGAAGAGAAGAATAAAGGGGGATTTGATAGTAGCCTTTAACTACCTGAAAGGGGATTTTAGGGAGGTTGGCGCTAGGCTGTTCTCAGTGGTAATAGATGGCAGAACTAGGAGCAATAGACTCAAGTTGCAGTGGGGGACATCTAGGTTGGATATTAGGAAAATCTTTTTCACTAGGGGGGTGGTGAAGCACTGGAATGGGTTACCTAGGGAGGTGGTGGAATCTCCATCCTTGGAGGTTTTTAATGTGCGGCTTGACAAATCCCTGGCTGGGATGATTTAGTTGGGGTTGGTCCTGCTTTGAGCAGGGGGTTGGCCTAGATGACCTCCTGAGGTCCCTTCCAACCCTCATCTTCCATGATGCTATGATTCTATAATTATTATTTACAAAATGGTAGCACCTAGAGAACCGTACCAAGATCAGGGCCCGACTGTTCTGAGTGTTGTATGTACTCATAGTAAAAGATGGTCTGTATCCCAAAAGAACTTACAATCTAAATAGACAAGATGGCAAAGGGTGGGAGGAGAAAGAGAGATTAAGTGATTTGCCCAAGGTCACACAGCCTATCAGTAGCAAAGCAGGCAATGTGATCCAGGTCTCCTGTACTCTAGCCCGCTATCTTAGCTATTGGGTCACTCTGCCTATTGGTATGTATGTTTGTATTTATTCATTTATTTATTAGAATCCTGTGAAACACTAAGGCCTGATCCAAGCCCAATGGAAATATTTTCCATTGATTTCAGAGGACCCTGATCAGGCTCTGAATGAGGACGAGTCAGTTTTCAGCAAATATATACCAGCCGGATAATTTCTGTTGTCACAAGACACAGGACATCTGGGCACTTGTCCTCTATTTCTCTGATCTCTCTTTTCTTGGTTATTATAATCATGATCTTCATCATCATCATCATCATCATCATCATCATCATCAATCGTCATCTTTTTTTTATAGCACCTTCCATGCCAATTGTATCTGAAGATGCTTGTTAGAGTGCCAGAAATAAATGTGGATAATAATAATAATTGATGTGACTCCCCACAGCATTTTAAGATACAGTCAGTATTGAAGGGGCTGTATAAAAGTAAGACGATTATGATAATATAATAAATATCTTTACCTTTTATATCTCCAAAGCACTCTCTGAGCATTTACTGTCTGAAAAAATACATGCTTATTTCTCCTGCACACGGAAGTCTTGAATACAGGAAACCTCACTGTCAATCAGACAAGTTCCCTCTCTAGTCCCATCAGCTGCCAGAACAGTTTCCCCCCCCCCCCCCCCAATGCTGTGCAATAGGCTCTGTGTCAATTGGATTCCTCCCTCCACCCACCCCAGAGGTGGCTGCCTTTCAACAGAGGGATGGGAGGGCGACACACAGATGTGGAGTGCTTTTCAAAGCCCTGGGTGGAACGGCAACGCAGCTATTTGCACCGGTGCAGTTCACTCACAAAACCAGGGTTTGCTGTTCCAGTGCAAATAGTGGCTTGTACCAGTTTAGCCTCTCGATGCTCAAGGTTTGGACTAGGAGTGGTTGGAATCAGGGAAAATCCTGCCTGTAGATAGGGCTAAAGGGACAAAGTCTGGTGTTCAGTTCCACATTCTCTCAACCAAGAAAACAGGTTTTAGTGCTCGAGGCTACCCGCATAGTGATTGTTGCCTTGGCCAATATCCAACCCATTGCTTTGAAAATTCCTTTGAGATTCACAATGGACAAGACTCAAAGTGCCTGGAGGCTCAGGGCGGCAAATGTTGAGAAGAAGGATGGTTCAGTGGTTAGGACACTAGACTGCCACTCAGGAGACCTGCATTTGATACCATGCTCCTCCACCGACTTCCTGTGTGATCTTGGGTTAAGTCACTTTGTGCCTCCGTTCCCCATCTATAAAATGAGGATAATGCACTGCCTACCTCCCAGGGGTGTTCTGAGGACACATCTGTTACAACCGGTGAGGTGCTGAGATGTTACAGTCGTGGGGATCAGATAAGTACCTAAGGTAGATAATAATAACTAGCTCTTGCCCCGCACTTTTCCTCAGTCCATCTCAAGTGCTTTACAAAGGAGATCAGTATCAGTATCGCCACGTCACAAAACTGAGGCACCGAGGTGAAGTGACTTAGAATCATAGAATATCAGGTTGGAAGGGACCCCAGGAGGTCAGCTAGTCCAATCCCCTGCTCAGAGCAGGACCAACCCCAGCTAAATCATCCCAGCCAGAGCTTTGTCAAGCTGGGCCTTAAAAACCTCTGAGGAGATTCCACCATCTCCCTAGATAACCCATTCCAGTGCTTCACCATCCGCCTAGTGAAAAAGTTTTTCTAATATCCAACCTAGACCTCCCCCACTGCAACTTGAGACCATTGCTCCTTGTTCTGTCATCTACCACCACTGAGAACAGCCTAGCTCCATCCTCCCTGGAACCCCGTTTCAGGTAGTTGAAGGCTGCTATCAAATCCCCCCCTCATTCTTCTCTTCTGCAGACTAAATAAGCCCAGTTCCTTCAGCCTCTCCTCAGAAGTCATGTGCTCCAGCTCCTAATCATTTTCATTGCTCTCCACTGGACTCTCTCCAACTTGTCCACATCCTTCCTGTGGTGGTGGGGGGCCCAAAACTGGACACAATACTCCTAAGGAGGCCTCACCAGTGCCGAACAGAGGGGAATAATTACTTCCCTCGATCTGTTGGCAATGCTCCTACCAAACCTAGTATGCTGTTAGCCTTCCTGGCAATAAAGGCACACTGCTGACTCCTCTCTTGTTCCAGGTCACCCACCAGAAGAGCCAGGAATGGAATCCAGGCCTCCTAAATTCTAAGCCAGCGGGTTAGGGCCTGTCTACACATAAAACGCTAAGCTACGCTGCTGTAGCACTTCAGTTTAGACACTACCTACACCAAAGGGAGGTATACTCCCGTCAGTGTAGTTAATTCATCTCCCTGAGAGGAGGAAGCTAGGTTGATGGAAGTTCCACTGACCTAGCGATGTCTACAAGGGGACTTGGGTTGGCTTAATTACACCACTCAGGAATGTGGATTTTTCATACCCCTGACTGATGTAGTGAAACCGACCTAATTTTTTAGTGTAGACCAGGCCTTAGGTTGAGTGTTGCAACATCTAATTTTGTGGCTCCATGCAGCCAAGTGGCATTTGCATTCCCAAGTTAGGCTTCCTATACAATGCAGAGGAGAGTTAGATTCCTAAAAAGGGATTCACAGAAGCCAACATGTTGAGTGGGGAACCCTCTAGACAACCCGATAGGAAATGCCAAGGAAAGAGTTTAACTCCCACTCCTCAAGGGGAAGTAGGCACATAGCGGGCTTTACCAGTGGAAACGTAGATGCCTAGGGATTTTAGGCACCTACAAGGTTAGGTATCAGCTGAACGGGGTTTCTGAGACTCTAAATTATGGCCTTAGGTGCCTAAAGTGGCAGTAAAGTTCCCTTTGTGAATGCCACACTTCACCTCTCTGTGCCTCTGTTTACCTTCCCCACTCTTTGTCTGTCTTGTCTATTGAGATTGTAAATTTTCTAGGGCAGGGACTGTCTCTCACTATGTGATTATACAGCTCCTAGCACAATGGGTCCCCACTATTGCTTGGGGCCCTTTGAGCATTTCTGGAGTGCAAATAAGAATTATACATATTGTTTAATAGAAACATATTAATAACTAGCAATTCATGCAATAAATATAATTTAATGTGGATTAATGCATTATTCATTTATCACTACTTGAAGCCTTTTCAGTGCTTGAGAAATGTTTTGGTTAGATCACAGGGCTCAGTATCATGCGAAATCTCAGCAGGAATTTACTATCTGATCTTCTGCCCTCGTTAGTGTCTTTACAGAATTAAATTGCTCACGCCTCCCTCTGCATGTCAAATTGCATCAACTTCCATCACAATTCTTTTGCCCCTGTTATGAATGGCTCTAAAACAACAGCTGTGTGGCATATGAGTTATGTAAAAATCTTTCCAGAGGTTTCTGCAGTCCTGAGATGACTACGCTGAGCGAGTGTGATCTTTGATCCTGTGGAATTAATGTGGTTTATAATGAGTGGCAAACTTTGCGCATTTCCTAACTTCCTCATTGTTTGCCCATGCTTTGGAGCTGGGCCAGCCAGACACGCACCACACAGGGATCATCGCACGTGTCTCCTTGAGTTTGGAAAGTGAAAATAGCAACACAGGTCCAAGGCAGTCGATGTCTTTAAGCACTGGGAAATTTCCAGGAGGCGTTCCCTATATTTCAGTGATTCTCTATCATGAGAGAATGTGGAAAGCCCTTTTATTCCTTATCGTGCCAGGCTGAGTTATATAAACACAAACGTGGCCCCAATCCTGCAAAAATGCATGTGCTTAGCCTTAGTCACATGAGTAGCAACATTAGCTTCAGCAGGACTACTCAGGAATGTAAAAGCTGAGCATGAGCCTAAGTGTTCGCAGGATCAGGCGCGGAGGGAGCAGCAAAGAAAAACTTGCACCTGGCCCAGGGTCCAGCCCGAGTCGGGAAGTCGACACAGCAGTGGAACGACTCCGCAGCCTGAGCCAGCACTTATGTTGTAAGATAAATCCTCACACAGGGGCTGAGGTGTGCTGTAGAGCCAGTGCCTTTAGCACCTGAGGAAGCGGTGGGTGGCACGCTTTGTATTACTCAGCAGTTGATTAAGGTTTGCCATGGCTGGGTGCTGGAAGCAGATCTGTGGGCTCCTCTGCAGATAAAAGGATGGGGATGTGAGGTATCTCCGGGGCAGAGAATGCAACGTCCTGAGTGTTTGTACAGTGCTGAGCACAATGGTGCCTATGGCCTGATTAGTGACCTTAGGTGCTCCTAAAATAATAATGATAGTATAATTTTGCCTATTTTTCAACAGTTGATTCTGATTTCTGTGAATGCATCCCCTCGTCATCAGGATCTTCCCAATGATCATTAATAACAACAACAAGAATAATTATTAGTGCCTCGCTCTTATGTGAACAAATTTCAGCCTAAAGATTTTTCAATTCTGGCTGAGATTTTCCAAAGCGCCCAAGTGACTTAGGGGCTCAAGTCCTTTTGAGGGTCAATGGGACTTGTGCTCCTAAGACACTTGGGCACTTTGGAAAATGCCATCCAAAGTAAAAATAGGCAACAGAGTGTGTGATTGGTTAGGGAATAGTCACCTATATTTAAGTAGGAAAATTGCTTTTCTGCAAACCAGCACACCAGTGCTTCAGTATTTCATTGAACCACTGTCTGTTTTTTTTGTTAGTGAGACCGTTTTCAGGAAACAAAACACGTCAGAGTGTTAATTATTTGTCACTGCCAGTGGTACCTGCACCCTCTAGTGTACCCTGTATAAGAATAGTATTGCACTCCACCAGTTACAAAGAGCCTTTCTGCTCTCCTATTGCCCTGGTTCGCTTGTACACATAAATTCTTAGACACAGTTTAAAAGACTGTTTCAAAGTGTGGATCTTCTGTTTTAAAGGCTATACAGATCGCGTTGTAAGGGGGAAGGGAATAGTGTTGTCAGAGACTGCAGGAGCCATTCTGCAAAGCCAGTCTAGTTTTCAACCTCGTTGCCTTTGCAAGACTAAAGATCAGAGAGACATTCAGCTTGGCGACCAGCTGGAAATGTCAGCAGCAATGGGTACCGTGGGCAGTAACACGCCGCCACCCAGGCCTGAAGATTGAACACCTGTGGCTGTATGGCACACTGTCATTCAGGGTCTAAATGGCACGGCAGAGATGTGTGTGTGTGTGTGTGTGTTCTCTCCTTATCAAAGAACGCTCTTGTCATGTACTTGCGGCTGGGTGATCGGTGAATGCAGTTTCATTTTTTCAAGTGCACGTCTTCCAGTGAGTGCTTCATCAGCTGCTGTTACAGAAAGTAGGTTGGGAAGCTTGCAGCTGCAGGCTCGGGCTGCAGTTTCTGTGTCTGTTGCTAGGGATTCTGCATTAAATATCCTAATTCTCTGCACTCGAAACTAGGAAAAACTGACATTCTGTCTTCCCAGAAGAGAATGGAATACGTGATTCACAGCCCTTCTTCTGCAACATTAATCAGGCCCTGTTTACATGGAGAGAAGCCAAAAGGGCTGGAGCCAAAGAGGTATGTTCAGAAAGCCAAATGGTGATGTCATTTGGGGCAAAAGAGCAATAGCAAGCCACTTAACTGGCTTAGATGGCTTGTAGTCCTCAGTGGGAGCAAATCCCAGTTAAGAGATGGAGAAGCACCAAGGGATTTTTTGGCTTTGCTGTTGAGTTACATGGGTTTACTATGGTTTGTTTATAAATAGCATAACAGAACCATCAGCTGGACCCCACAGTGTTTAAAGGCTTGCAAGTCCATCCATGTGCTGTTGCTCTGAAACTGGTGGGAGAGGAGTTCACAGGTTCCGCGCTTGGGATGCAAATCACAACAGTTTCTGCGTAAACTGTGTTAAATCCTGTTGGGGGTTTTATTGATTATACCCCACTTCCTTTGTATAAGTGTTATTAGTTATATTGTGGTAGAACAGAGAGGCTCTGACCAATATGAGGAACCCATCATTCTAGGTGCTATACAACCACAGAGTAAGAAACAGTCCCGGCCCCATAGAGTTTACAATCTAAATAGACAATGGGTTATTATTCCCATTCTGCAGAAGGGCACCTGAGGTTCACTGAAGTAAAGTGACAGGCCTAGTCAAACAGAAAAATCTATGCTCTAGCCAAGAACTGAATATAACTCTCCTGAGTGCCAATGCAGTGTTTTAACCACAAGGGCATCTACCAGTGATTAAAGGAAAATCATCTCCCTTTTATCTAGTCCCTTTTAACCTGCGGCATCTTAAATCACTTTCCCAAACTTAACAAAGGGAGTTTTACAAACTGTATCTTGGACTCTGCCCACTGCTGAAATGCAGCCAGCTCTGGGGCTGAACGTGGCAGAGGTTTACCAAAGCACTGCAGCACCCACAAGGGCAGGAGGAATTTAGGTGGGCAGAAAGGAAAGTATCCAACTGGAATTTATCCTGGACACCAGAACATTCCTACCTTTGCAAAACATGCCATAGTATCCGTAGACTGGGATTTTCCCAGGAGATTCAGGCACCCACCTCGCACTGAAAGTCCATGAAAGTTGGGCACCTAACTCCATCTTCCATTGGTTGTCAGTGGGAGATGGTCTCCCAACTCTCTCAGGCCACTTGAGAATCCCAGCCTTAATAACCTCCAGGGGTTCTAACCTTGGTTTTGCTTTAAATCTGAATGACAGCATCTCTAGTGGCAGGGCACCCTGAGCACCGTGCTGTGCCGTTGGTTCAACACTGACAGAGGGGAGGATGCCACCTCTTGAGTCATGAGCACCGTCACGTGCTGCAGCACCTGTGGGATTGCTCATAACTGACTTTAAAGTGAGTCATGCCCCTTGCCCTGAAGAGTGCAAGAAGATGGGGAATTGGAGAGAAATGATGTAACTATCATTGCACTATCTATTTTTTGAATGAGAAAGATGTTCTAACGGGAACTAACTTGAGAACCAAAATGGTATCACTAAGCCGTGGTGGATCAGTTTTGATTTGGAGAGGTAAAGGGGCCAGTGGTCGTGCTCCACTCTGGCTAACCCAGACCTGCTGTCAGGGGCTGAGAGGGCCGCAGAGTCAGTGCCTTTAGCACCTAGTGAAGCAGTGGGTGGTACACTTTGCATTACTCTGCAGTTGATTAAGGTTTGCTGTTGCTGGGCTTTGAAAGACCTGTGGGCTGCTCTTTAGCTAAAAGGATGGTGATGTGAGGTGTCGTTGGGAGTGGAAAGCACGGGGACAATGAGGGAAATGCTTGAAGGGGAAGAAGGAAAAGCATTAGAATTGTGCAGATGCAAAGTAAATGTCTCAGAGTGGGAGAGGAGAGGAAAAGCTGTTTAGTACTTACAGCAGGGAAGTGACAATCAGGTCACCTGGGCTCTATTCCCAGCTCTGCCACAGTGTGACTTTGGTCTAATTATTTACCCGCCCTGTGCCTCCGCTTTCCCACATGTTCATGGGTGCAATAACACCAGGGACGATGTGAGGCTTAACTCATAGTAGTAAAACACTTTGAGGTCTTGGATGAAGGGGGCTCAGCACAAAAATGCCATTTCTGGTCTGGATCCCCATCTGGTGTAAATCAGCAAAACCCTATTTTACTTGACTGGAACTACACCAGCCAAAGATCCGGCCCATTATTTTCTACTCCATCAACACTCTGCTCATTCGACGTTGGCAACATCCAGTCACTCTTTACAGACATTTAATAATTTTTTGAGGAAGTTCCTGTTCTTGTCTTTGTTATAGTCAGTATTGTTATTAACACAAACAATAATCAGCAGAATTGCAGCCAGCACTGGAGGAATAGAGAACCTTCCTGCTTAGACACAGCCATGAAGAGGATTGTTTACTTAGCTTGACTATCCTTTTATTGTTACTAATGGGAAATGTTTGCAATGTTTGTATAAGAAGGAGACTTCAAATTATCCCATAGGATCTCTTCAAAGGGATAGGGGAATGACATGTGTGTTTTAAATTAAATCTCCTTAAGAGTAACTTTTCACCCTATTAATGAGGCCCTTTGGTATTGATGGAGATATCAGGATGCTGGGGGGAGGGGTCTGACTGGATCAGGCTTTTACCTCTGAGCCAGATGGGCATCAACTGAAGCCTACCCCTGGATTTAGGCTCACTTGCTTAATCTGCTAAAGGCTGACGGGGAGATGGAATCCACCAGACTGCCAGTGACCAAGACCTAGAAGTTCATAATTGTCCCTTTTAGGCTTAACAGTTGTAAATCTCTGTACCTGAGGCTGTTCCACCTGACCATTCTTCACTCTCACTATGGAAAAGATTTAAAAATTAATCGGTTGGCCTACACGACAATGTGCAAGCGAGCCATTAGGAAAAAATACTGGTCCCACTGAAATCGACAGGATTTTGTTATTTAACACCAACGGGACCAGGCATTGGCTATTAGTGACTCTTAATGTTTGGTAGAGTTGGGTGGATTCTATGAAAAGTACTTGTCCTCGTTCATGAGAGTTAAAGCGATGATTTCAGTTCAATGGTATTTGTAATCCCGCTTTTTTCACTGGTCACACACATTCACGCAGGCGTGGATGTGTTCAGACCATTATTATTATTATTATTATTAATAATTATTCACATCACTGTAGCACCTAAAGGCCCCTGCTGACAACAGGGTCCCCATTGTGTCAGGCTCTGTACAGACACGAAGTAAGAAACTGTCCCAATCTAAAGAGACAAAACAGAGAGATTACGGGATTTGCCTAATATCACACAGGAAGTCTGTAGCAGGATATGAACATAGAGTTCCTGAGTCACTTAACCACAAGACCATCTTTTGGAGAGGTGATGAATTTGAAGATCTGAGGTGATTCATACGTGGGGTAAATGGTTGATGGAATTGGCTTTAAGATGCCTGTTTGCATTCAGATCGGGACATCCCTGCCCCCATGCGCCTGACTGCAAGTGCACATGTATTTGTGTCTGAAACTACTGTACCATATTTACAGGCATCCACTTAGGGAGGAAAAACAACAACATGTGACTTGGGTAAAAAAACCCACAAATAGTCAGTAGTGAATACATGCTCATTGTAGATGGTTCTAGTGTGGTCCACAGGCTAACATGTATTCACATGAAATGTTCATCTCCATTGTAAACAGAAAAACAGAGACAAAGAAGCTGTAGCAGAAGATAGTTAGGGACAATATGGGAACAGAAGAGGGGCAGAATTTTTAAGATTAATTGTTCACCAAAAATAGACTGACCAACTCTAATAATTGGCCTGAAAGCATATCACCCGCCATTGATGCTCCATCCTCCCATAGCCATTGGGGGGGGGGGGGGAGGGGTTCCTCTCTCTTCACATTGTCTCCATGGCACAGGAGATGGGACAGGCTGTGGGAAAGGAGACATTTAATCATCCATGATCTTCTACAACCACAGGAACGACTTAAAGAATGAGGGTGCTTCAGAGGCATTCAATCAATGCCGCTAGACAGTAACAACTATGCCGGTGCACTAAAGCAGCAGAGAAATAGTAAGGGAGGTAAAAGCTCACCCACCACACATTAGGATCAATCCGGAATCACGGCAGCCCTTCTCAGAAGCCTGGATTCTCTCAGCTTATATCTGCATGAGAGAACAGTCTATGGCAAAAGAACTGCCATCACCATGTAAAATTCTAGCTCTAACCCCCAAACAACATCAAAGTACTGTGCGTACTCCCTGTAACCGCTCGGGATAAATCCATGAAGTTCATACTCTTCTGAAGTCTGAAGCGTATGGAGGTATAAGTCTCTCAGAACCATCATCTTGGACATCTCTAAATTGTCTTGGAATAATCCTACAGTTTTTAAGATACTTCAGAAAGGGCAGATTCATTCCTACTTCATGTCAATTTTTGGCCCAGAGAGTTCGGTTCATGAAGGATCAAAGCCAGCTAAAAGAAACCAGGGAATAACCACAGGCCTTTGGGGTAGGGTGGGGTGGTCAGGTTCAAGAAAGATTCAGACCGTGCAAACTCTTGGTCGTGCTTTCAAGGCAAAGACAGTTGTTGAAACAATTGAGTCCTTGGCACCATACGTGACACAAACCAGACTGCAGCTTGGTAGGAATTCTTGGTACGAATTCTTGGTATGAATAAGAATTCTTGGTATGAATAAGAATTCCACTGCAGTATGGAGGTGGCCTGCACTCCAGCTTAATCCGAAAAATAATTTTGCCACAAGAGACACAAGAGTAGTTACTCAAACAACTACTAAAAGACATGGAGCATCCCATACCTGGATGATCAGATGAATGTAATCACAGCATCTTCAGCTCCTTAATGACCTTCACTGGGCTAATGAAATGTAAAGAACACAAGGGAGATGAACTGAGACAAAACTAGACCAGCCACATCATCCGGTTAGGTCTCAGTAAAGGATCTGAGTTCAGAGACAGTCATGGATGGTGATGACCTTTTAGCCAGCGGATCTCCCCCTAAATGATCATTCCAGGGATGAGTTCCTTTTCATCTGGGCTTCATCACTGCAGCTTGCTTCGCTTGACCCGTTGAGCTAAATCAAAGCAAAGAGGAATCCTGACAAATCATCTTTTTGGCTGCCGTCAGCTCCTCCCCTGCACTCATGTTGTCCCATCATCAGGACAGAGATCTGATGTTTCCCATCCCATATTTTTCCTCCTTCATCAAGGCATCATAGCACATGGACAGCTGCCAGCATCTCACGTGCGTCCTCTCAGCCACCTCCAAGTGGAACCCATGAAAGGGGCAGATTTCCCATGGCTGCACTCTTATCTAGCTCCCTCCAGGGATGAGCATAATATTGCTACGTTCATGGGAAAATGGAACCCTCCCTCATCCTCTTTCCACACACAGTTTTATGCTAACTCTGCAATACCACCCACCACCTTTCCAAGACAAGGAACAAACTGGCTGGGCCTCACCCAAAACACACGTTAATCTGACGGAGCTTGCAAAAGATGCACTGGGGCTACTAAAAGTCCATGTAGTTACCCAACCTAACCACATGTGGTGATGGCAGAGTCAGGGTAGACAAATGGATGGGATAAAAGTCCTGCGCTCCTCAGCATCTTCACACAATACCTACCGGCCTGAGAGATAGCATCACTGGTAGTCATGTCCCCTTGAAACCAGTTCTTCTGCCTCTTTGGTGCTACACCCTGAAAATACTCTGAAGCGATCTAAGCAAGCAAATGGGAGGTGGTGGCTTTTATTTGGTGAACTTTTGGGATTTAATGGGTATCAGACATTCTCTGTGAAGTTGATCTTTTGGGGTTTTGGAATATTGTATGACAATTACTACAATTTATCTTAGTTCATCTGCCATATATGGACACATGCCGGTATGACCATTGCTATCAAGCTTTCTAAGAAAACATAAATACTTGAAAAGTTTTTTTTTTTAAATACATCTTTTTCTAGCCAAGTGGCTGTCTTTCCTGTCAAATATGGTTTGTTCACTTTTTGGTTAATGATTCAATTATTTTCTTTTTGGGAAAGCCAATAAAATTGGTTTCCCAATGTTTCTGTAAATATTACATCTTCCATTTCTGTACCAAGTTGGATTTCATAACATATTGAATTATAGTAGGTCAAATGCTGAGGTCTTCACTCCCTCTACGAACTGGCTGAATGTCACTGAAAGAGGTTCACAGATATTTCCACGGGTGATAATGATGGGTTTGCTCCTTTGTTATTCATGGACTCACACAAGGCCAGATTCTGATACCTCCACTCAGCTTGAATGGTTCCTGGGTGACCTCAATATTGTAAATGGGACGTAGAAGCAGATCCTCAAAGGCATTTAGGCACCTAACTCCCCTTGATTTCTCCTAACTCCCCTTGAAACCAAGGGGAATTAGGCACTTAAATATATTTGAGGCTCTGGGGCTTGCTCATGGTGTAAACTGCTACTCAGCATGGGTAAGTGTGGCAGAATCTGTCTCATTATTAATTGTTCATGAGTTTTCAGATAGCACCCAGTTTAGTCATGAAAATGTTTGCAAATCCTTGAAGTTTATTAACTGGATACCAATTGGAAAATGGCCCCACGAAATGCAGGAAATGTCCATTTGTCATGTTGTTTAAAAAAGATTCAGTGTTCCTGTCACAGGCGTGTGTGACTGCCGCTTGGGCAGGTGTATTTTATTCTAGCAAGTGCAGCTAAAAAAAGCAGCGAAAATGCATCATCACAGACCCCCTGCATGTCATGGGATTGTGAGAACCAATGCAAGGTTCATTTTGGACTTGGACAGCCAGTGCGGCCATGTCTTGACTGCTATTTTTAGCTGCACTAGCTAGATGAAAGCTAGTGAGACTGGGTCTGCCTATGTGAGCTGCAGTCACACCTTTGAGTGTGTAGAGTAGAAGCAATACCAGGGGACATAGGTGACCATTCACAGGCTGCAAATAAAAACCAGTGAATAGTCAAAGTGAACAATTTGCAAACAAGCCCGTAGGCTGAAAATCATTAACAAACACTTATGAATACCAGATGCAGTGGTTCAGACTGGGAATGATTTGGAAAGAGAGAGGAAAAAAGGCCAAAACTCATTGTCTAAATTGTTTGGAACAATATTGCAACAGGAGGTGCTCAGTCCTTAATCAGCCAAAACTACAGCAGCCTCACACACATGCTGAACGTGAGGGGTGACGGGACAGAAACTTGTACCCCCATGAGCTCAGGACCAATGGCAATTACCTAGTACAAACATCTGGGATCTCCAAACACTGCCCTTCTATAGGTCTGGTTCACAGAGATGCTCATATCCATGACTCTTACTGGAATCAGTGGGAGTTGCATGTGCTCAGCTCTTTTCAAGGTGATTATTTGCATCCCATTAGCAGCTAGACACCCCAAGTAAGATCAGGCCTCCTTGGTGCTAGGCACTGAATATACACATAGTAAAAGCCAGTTCCTGACCCATAGAACTTACAATCAAAGTACATAAGAAAGGGGGTGGGCGGGTGGGAAGAGAACACACCCATAACTTCATTTTATTGAGGAACTGAGACAAAAGTCAGGAAGGCTGATGGAGCTAGGAACTGGACCCAGATCTTCTGAGTGCTACAACATGGCTTTAACCACAAGACCATCCTCCCTCTTTGGCCAAGTGAGGATTAGACTCTATATTAAAATCTAAGACCAGGTGTGGCGTGGGTGTGAGGCTTCCCCGCCACCTAGTTAAAAATTGACTTTTGAAAAAAGCTGTTGTTTTTATTCATGTTAGAAAAGATTTTCCGAACTCCACATGTATTGTTATGTCTCTCAGACGCATTACATCACACGACCCTTCTGAAAGGTGTCCAAATCCTGCATTAAAGCCCTTGTGGGAAAAGTAGAAAAAATAAATGGTTTATGTTAAATGGGATTTGGAAAATGGTATGAAATGTACTGCATTGATACTGTGAAAATGTAACCTACTAATGCATGCTTTAGTTTTGAGTTAAGGGTTATGCTCCCTCATTAAACTGAAGATGGACAGACTCACGTATACACCCTTCGTTCCCCACGGATAGTCTGCTGGGGAAGAACGGTGCAGCATATGTTAGCTGCATAGTTTGTTGTGTGATATAGCGAGGGCAGAGGGCAGTAGGAGAGTGCTCAACAGGCGGTAGGGAAAGCCCAGAATGCTCAGGGCTCTGTTCCCTGCAGACTAGCTAGAGGTCATTTGGGGGCAATTAGGAGCAGATGAGGCCAGTTAAGGACCAGACAGGTGCTTCATAAAAACCCTCTGCTCCAGACACACAGGGTGTGAGCTGGAGGAGTAGGGTGTTGTGTTGTGTTGGAGCAGGAAGGAGTGCAGAGTGTGTGGAAGAACAGACAGGAGTGCTGAGGAAGGTACTGGGTTCAAGAAGCCAGAAGGACAGAGGAGGGGGGAAATTAGCCCAGGGGAAAAGACTGCAGCTGTGAGCACTGTGCCAGCAGCACATAGCCGCTACCCTTAGGGCCCCTGGGCTGGGACCTGGAGGAGCGGGTGGGCCCGGGTCCCTACCCCCTTCCCTGGGGAGATGTGGTAACTGGTAATGCCCTGGCCCAGTACGAGAGGCAAAAGTGAAGACCCACTAGGGTGAAGCCGGCCGTTTGCCACAGTTGCTAAAAAGTGTAATTGGGAGGACGTGGCTTTACACTGATCTTGGGTAGACTTTGTCCCGTTCATATTTCAGATATGGGCATGGTTAGCTACATAAGAATTCTTTCCTATATAGATTCTTATTCTGCCCTCATCACTGTATTATTCAAGTGCCTTCCAGTACTATCTTATGCAGCTCATTCTCTCTCTCGTACTATCCCCAGGGAGAGAATTGTGGGTGCAGTAGAGTGTTTTGTTATGATAGGGTTGTTGTTTGGGTTTGCTTTGTTTTTTCTTTTTTTAAATATGTATACTGCTCTGGAGTGTGTGTGACGTGGACAGTGAGTGGAGTGAGACAGGATAAAAAGGTCCTTAGTTCTGGGGGAAGTTCGTTCTACAGTCATAGATGGGCTCCAAGAAAGCTCCATCTTCTGCCTAGATGACTTTTACCCTTATGGTAGAAAGTTCCACTGTGCCTGAGGAGCGGAGCTGTCAGCCACGGTCTTCATCTTAGGCCCTTAAATGATCTTTTAGATATTGTAGGCCGTGGCCACAGAGGGAACATCGACACAGGGAAAAAACCCCAACAACCTGGTAGCGAGTCTATAGAAACCCACACCTCTTGCCAGGCTTCAGACCCCTAGCTCCAACCTGAACTGGAACATCTCCATGGCTACTTTTAGCAACATAGTGGGAGCCCGAGACTGAGACTTGCTGCCGAGTTTTGTTTTTTTTGCTGTGTAGATGTATCCCAAGCGTCTTGAAGATAAGGATTGCAACCTTGAACTTGACCTGGTATTCCCCCTGGAAGCCAGTGGAAAGTGGAGGAGAGGTCTGCTAAGGAGACACACTGCAGCACACTGTACAGTAGCAAACAATGTACCTTTCCCAGGGTAACCTACCAAGAGACGCATCTTCCGCTGGTGAGGAATGTGAACGGCTTGCATCAGTAAGGATTGAATATTAGAATTGTTGCATCACAAACTGCCGCTGTGGCTGTTTCTGATTCTTGATAAGTTACACCATCCTCCACTTGCAGTGGCAATGCCTGCTCTTTAAAAGGGTGCGAGGAGAAAGATGGCCATGTGACAAACCACGCTCCTGGGAATCAATAGATCTGATTTTTTTTTCCTGCCGGCATAGTTCTCGTGTGGCATTGGGTAAATCACTTAATCTCTCTGTGCACAGGGCAACACAGAGGATTTTGGGGGCTCCGGGCAAAATCTGAAACTGAGGACCTTTACCCTTCCCAAAAAATTACTACAGTGATGAGAGGCCCAGGGACAGGGGGAGCGCCGGAGAGAAAACCCATCCCACACTCATCCCATAACAATGGCTCCTGGTCTGCAGGGCTGGGCCCGGTTCCCGGCTCTGGGTGTTGCGAACTGGGACACAGGGGTCGCTGCACCGCTCAGGTTTGGCCTGTCTACCACTCACTCAGATTCCATGGGTTTGAGGAGTTTTCTCAAACAGGCGACTCAGGGTCTCCCCTTCCCCCCAACGGGACTGTCTATGCCTCAGTTTCCCCGTCAGTGACAGATGGATAATGATATCCAGCTACTACAGAGAGGTTTTGTGAGTGCTCATTTCTTCATGTTTGCTTCCTGCATACAGAGATCTTCAGATAGCAGGTGCATTTCAGGCTTGCGCTCTTGCAGCCTCATTAAAATCCTTTTGTTAATTTGTTCCATGGTTCCTTTATTTCTAGTTACTGATAAAAAAAGAAAACAGACTAGAAATATAGCTATAATCTTGGAACACTGGCATGCTATAATGCAATTTAATATAAATGGAAAGACACAACAGCAGCTAAAACATACATGGCACCATGTAAATAAATCTGCATAAATAAAATTTCAACATGACAAAAACACAAGGGTACTTGATTCTGTCCTTGATTTACACCCATGCAAAACTAATGACTTTTGGCATTGCAAATTCATCCTTCACCCTCTGAGCCGGGTCCAGATAAAGCTGATATGGAAGAAAGCTCTTATAGTAACTTTCTGAAACCTGACACTAAAACCAATCCACATCAGATTATAAAACTTTCAATCCTGGATCAGATTTGTACATTTACAGATAAAATACACATGACACAAAGACAGAAATAAGAATTTACTAGTTTTCCCAATACTTGCCTCTTTAGAAAATATTCCAGTTTTCTTTTTTTTTTGTTTTGCAGTACAAAAATAGTCCATAAAAAGTACCTGGGATGGTCTTCTCCTTTTATTTTTTTCTTGTGTTATACCTATGTAACTGCATTGACGTCAGTGGACTTACTCCTGATTTACTCCATGGCTAGTGAGAAGAGAACAGGGCAGACTAGTTTGCCTTGTGAGAGTAAATCTGCACAGATTTGTAGAGAGATGCAAGGTTGCAGGCCAGTTGAGCATGGAAGGAGAGTCAGGATTGTAAATAGATGAACATGTTTGATCTGGATATAATACTGGGAGCTTCCCATCACTTCCTTTTTTAAGGCATGGCAAAAATACTACAAGATTCACTTTTCTTGTGGTATTTTGGTACTTCCTTTTTTTGGCCAGGACTAGAAATTGAAGTGCAGGGATGAGCAAAAAATAAAAAATTGTAAAAATTAAGTTTCATACCTCAAAAAAAAAAAAAAGTTTGCGTGCAGTTTAAAATTTGACAGAGGTTCAGGCTGTTTCTTCATCTAGACAAGCTTGTTCCCTCTTGCCTACTGAAATCCTCGGACAAAATTTTTGGGAAGGAGGGTGTTTGGTGCATTGAGGAAGGAGTGAATGCTTTTTGTTGGGAGCGCAATCCCTACCATCATATTTTAACTGGTCTGTGTGTTAGTCATCTCTAGCACTGCCTGCTACACCTTCTTCTTCTCCGGCTTCCTTGCATCTCCTCTCTCTGTACAAAATACTGCTACTAAAATCATCTTCCTCACCTGCTGCTCTGACCACAACAACCCCTTCTACAAATCCCTTCCCTGGCTTCCGGTCTCTTTTTTCATATAGTTCAAGCTCCTTCTAATCACCTTCAAGGCTCCCACCAACCCCGCTTATGGTGATATCCATCTCTCATGCCCTGAATCTTCTCCCTACACTTGGATTTGCTTTCTTTTTCTTGTGCACTAGAGGCCTGCTCCAAAGCTTACTGAAATCAGTGGAAAATCTCCCACCCACTTCAATGGGCTTTGGATCAGGTCCAGGAGATTTCCTTCTTCCAGCTCCCTCTTTAGGCCCTCCCACTACATCGCACTTCTTGATGCTGATCTTCTTTACATTGCTTTCTGCTTCCAATGTCACATCGGGCCGTTTATATCATTTCTATTGCATTTGTGTGGGCCAGGCTGTGAACGCATCCGGGAGAAGATATTGTAACGCTCATAATGCCCTATGCATATTTATTGCACTCTACACACTTATCGGACAATCAGTAACTAAAACCATAAGAATGATCATTCCTGGCACGTCTATAAAGCCTTCCGTCTGAGGATCTCAAAGTGCTATCAATAATAATGCGTGATCCAAGGTATAACACTCATAACTTCTCCTAATGGTGCCAGTCCTGAGAAGTGGGAATCAGATACAGAGGATAAGGAATCACAGTCTGAGGAGGACAGATGGAGGGTGGAGACATCTTGAATGTTTTTCTTGTGCATCTCTTGCTTCTTCCGCCATTATCAGCATCTTCTTCGATCTGTGCTTCAAAGCTGAAAAAAGTCCCACACTCTTTACTGTCTAAGGAACATGATCCACGTTGGCAGCTTCTTGTTGGGTGGCTCTTTCCAAAGTCTCCTCACAGGGACGGGGAAACATTGAAAGTTTTGGAGGTTTGGGTGAGGCCTCAGAAATCTGGAGGCTTATCTAAAGGTCTGAACAGCCTGGGTCTGCCAGTGGGGCTGGAAATCTCTTCACAACAGGCTACATAGCAAAATGTCTGGTGTCTCCTGTTTCCAATGAGGCTGGAGATGCGGAGAGAACAACCTCTGCTCTATGAGAACTGTAGTGCTCCAGTTCCTAGATGGAGCCAGAGTGGAGCAAAACTCCAGCCAGCCCCTCCAGCTGCTGCTTCTTTTCCCGTCCCTGTGAACACACTCTAGCCCAGTTAACTCCTCTGAGCTGCCACTTCTTTCCTTTGCCTTTGAAATCCACAGCTTCACTCCATTCCCTCCTGCTGCTCTCCCAGGCGTTCGGAACCAGGGCTCCAGCCCACTGCACTCCTCCCAGCTGCCGCTGCTTTCTCACACCCTCGAGAACCATGGCTGCAACCCGATTATCCTTTCTCCAACTGCAGCTTCTTTCCCACGCCCCAGAGAAGGATGGCATGAGCCCAAACATCCCCTCCCATCTGTGGCTTCTCTCCCATGCCCCAGAGGACCATGGCTCCAACTCAATCATCCCCTCCCAGCTACTGCTTCTCTCCCAGGCCCTCCAGCACCTTGATTCCTCAGTTATCTTCTTGCTCGTCTTCCAGACTCCTGAGAACCGCAGCTCCCATATACTCACCCCACCCCCTTCAGCTGACATTCTTTCCCAGCCCAATCTCCTTCCCAAATGCCCCTTCCTTCTTGGCCCCTGAGAAAAACCTCTCTGAACCCAGCTTCCCTCTCAGGTATCGCTTCCTTGTTAGCCCCCATGAATGGCTGCATGAATTCCTGTGTAACATGGGTGCCTGCTGCTTTGTATTGTATGCATGAGTGCTGGGTTTGTGGTGCATGCCTGTGTGTTTCCATTATTTCGGATGGCTTGCCTGTGGGGCGAGTCCTTTTGGTATTTAAATAGCACATTATTGAGATGCCCAGTTTTCTTTTTCCTTTAAAGACAGGGAAGGACTTAGCAGGCCATACAAAAATGATGTAATTATACTTAATTTTAGTATAGCTGGTGTGGTTAGCACTTAGACGAGGGGCTGGGAACCAGGACGTTTTGGGTTCTACTCCTGATTGCTTCATGGGGTAACAAAGGGCAAGTTGTGTCACTTTTCTGTGCCTCAGTTTACTGCTCTGTAAACCGGAGGCGGATGAACTGAGGGGACAAGGGGGCTAGTGGAAATATTGTGGGGATTCCACATGGGTGGGGGAGAGGACAGAGGAGAAAATGGGACCTAGAGGGGCTGGAGCAGCTGCCGCAGGGCCTGATATTGGGCTGAGGAGAAGGAAAGCAGGGGCTAGAATGGGCCTAGGAGCAGTTAGGGACCCGTGTGAGCCTCCTTTCTAGCCCGGAGCCAGCTGAGCTGCCCTCCCGCCATTGCCGAGTCTCAGCACCACCCGTCACTTTCCCTGCTATCCCTCTGCCCCCGCCTTTACCTCCCCCATTCACAGGAAGCTTCTCCTCCATCTGCCCACACCGTGAACTCCGTACTTGTTTATCTCACAGGAGCACTGGGGAAGTTGAATTTCAAAATGGTGGGAGAGCCTTGATTGGAAGGCTCTACATATTGCACGGTTCATTACTCGGCCTGTCAGCCTGGGTCGGTGCCCCTTGAAGAGCAAAGACTATGGTGAGGGTGCTCCACCTAGGACATCATGAACAAGTGTGTGGTGGGGGTGTCACGACCCCTTCCCCACATTGCTTAGTCGAAGGGGGTCCTGGCTATATAGGAGGAGGGATTCAGCAAGGTTCTGGTATAAAAAAAGGGGTTTGCGGTCCCAGAAAAAGCTGAGAACCACCGGACAATAGTAACATCCTGTGAGGATGTGTTCTTGCAGGCTGTGTTCCAAAACTCAGAGCATTACCTTAGATTTACTTCCCAGTTGGTGTTTATGGGCTACTGGGTGGGGGGCACCAGTTTTCTGAGGTGGTCCAAGGAATCCTCTTTCTTTCATGCTTGGTGAGCAAGTCTTACTCATGCACAGGGTCAGACTGATCACCGGAGTTGGGATCAGGAAGGAATCTCCCCCCGCCCCCCTCTCCCCAGGTCAGATTGGCAGAGACCATGAGGGTTATTTCACCTTCTTCTGCAGCCAAGGGTATGAGGCTCATTGGGGCATCTTTCACCAAATCATGTCTGCAGGTGCCTCGGGCTTTGGTGGCTCTCCATCTCTTCTGTCCTCTGCCTGTAGCACATGACAGGTTAGTCACTGGAGGAGTGAAATGTTTTGGTTTAACTGAAGACACTGGGCTTGATATAGGGGTGTCCGGGTGAAATTTGATGGCCTTCAATTTATGGGATGTCAGATTAGATGAACTAATGATCCCTTCTGGCCTTAAACTTCCTGGAACTATGAAAGATGTCTCACTTGCAGTGTTTACCCTGAAGCTATTTCCTGGTGGAGCTGAGATCGCTGTTCAGAACGCACGAGCCAGTCTGAAGGCCGAGTGAGGGGTATTTTGAACAACAAACAAACAATTTTCTTCTCATTTATCGTGTAAATACATTGCAGTCAGGTTCAAACAGCACAGCAGGAAGTTTCACACATTTAACCTCTAAACTGCACCCTGGGCCAGATTCTCAGCCGATGTAAATCAGCCTCGTTCCGCTGGGGTCAGTTATGTGCCAGGCGAAGCACACTTGCGAAACATAATTTTCCATGGCGGAAACTTTCAAAAAAGAAAATGCTGCTACTAGCGTCATCCCACCAGCTCCAAAATCTCTGGTTGCTGCTAACTCTTCCATCGTTTTATTTCTGGTCACCCTGCTAATACTAGCACTAAGGAGATGTTGACAGTGCAGTCATGGGGTGGAGAATGCAGCTCGTGGAGACCTGCCTGAACTAGCTTTAATCTAGTTAGGTTAGGGACTGGAGCAGTGAAGCTGGAGCAGCACGTGCTTCTGCATGAGTTAGTTGCTTGAGTGATTCCCCAGAGTTTCACTGCTCCAGTACCCAAACTATGTAGATCAAAGCTATCTCGGGTACAATCACTCCCAGGGTAGACAGATCCTAAATCTTCAGACCTCTTCATTTACTTGCTTTTGGCATCAACCAACCAAGCTGGCCATTTAGGGTATGTCTACACTGCAATGATAAAATCCACGGCACTGACTCTCAGAGCCCCAGTCTGAGCTTGAGTCGATATTTGAACCTGGGCTCCAGCCCAAACCAGAACATCTACACTACAGTTTTATAGCCCCGAAGCCTGAGCCCTGCAAGGCTAAGTCATTTGCCGTGCGCCAGCCGCAGCTGTATCTTGGGTCTTTTATTTCAATGTAGATGTGCCCTTAAAAATTCAGGAATTGGCATTTTGTATTAGATGGTCTTTTTTTGTTGTGGGGCTACATTTATGGTATTCCATAGAGCAGTGGTTCTCAAGCTATTTCCAAAGATGTTAACCACCACTAGTTCACCGGCAATTGATTAATTAGGGATAAAATCTCTAGTGAAGGCAAGCCTGAGGTTAAGAATCATAGAAGATTAG
Source organism: Emydura macquarii macquarii (assembly GCF_026122565.2). NCBI lineage: Eukaryota > Metazoa > Chordata > Testudines > Chelidae > Emydura > Emydura macquarii. The sequence goes on along the minus strand of NW_027133607.1, from coordinate 2,911,987 downwards.
GGTTGGAAGGGACCTCAGGAGATCATCTAGTCCAACCCCCTGCTCAAAGCAGGACCAACCCCAACTAAATCATCCTAATCAGGGCTTTGTCAAGCAGCACCTTAAAAACCTCTAAGGATGGAGATTCCACCACCTCCCTAGGTAACCCATTCCAGTGCTTCACCATCCTCCTAGTGAAAAAGATTTTCCTAATATCTAATCTAGACCTCCCCACTGCAACTTGAAACCATTGCTCCTAGTTCTGCCATCTATTACTACTGGGAACAGCCTACTCCATCCCCCCTGGAATCCCCTTTCAGGTAGTTAAAGGCTGCTATCAAATCATAGAATCATAGAATCATAGAATATTAGAGTTGGAAGGGACCTCAGGAGGTCATCTAGTCCAACCCCCTGCTCAAAGCAGGACTAACCTCTGCTATATCATCCCAACCAGGGCTTTGTCAAGCCGCAGCTTAAAAACCTCTAAGGATGGAGATTCCACCACCTCCCTAGGTAACCCATTCCAGTGCTTCACCACCCTCCTAGTAAAAAACTTTTTCCTAATGTCCAACCTAGACCTCCCCAACTGCAACTTGAGACCGTTGCTCCTTGTTCTGTCATCTGCCACCACCGAGAACAGCCTAGCCCCATCCTCCCTAGAACCCCCTTTCAGGTAGTTAAAGGCCGCTATCAAATCCCCCCTCACTCTTCTCTTTTGCAGACTAAACAAGCCCAGTTCCCTCAGCCTCTCCTCATAAGTCCTGTGCTCCAGCCCCCTAATCATTTTGGTTGCCCTCCGCTGGACTCTCTCCAACTTGTCCACATCCTTGTTGTAGTGGGGGGCCCAAAACTGGACACAATATTCTAAATGCGGCCTCACCAATGCCGAATAGAGGGGAATAATCACTTCCCGTGACCTGCTGGCAATGCCCCTCCTAATGCAGCCCAATATGCCATTGGCCTTCTTGCCAACCAGGGCACACTGCTGACTCATATCCAGCTTTTTATCCACTGTTACCCCCAGGTCCTTTTCTGCAGAGCTGCTGCCCAGGTCGTCGGTCCCCAGTCTATAGCTGTGCATGGGATTCTTTCTTCCTAAGTGGAGGACTCTGCACTTTTCTTTGTTGAACCTCATTAGATTTCTTTTGGCCCAATCCTCCAGTTTGTTTAGGTCACTCTGTATCCTATCCCTACCTTGCAGGGTATCTACCACTCCCCCCAGCTTAGTGTCGTCCGCAAAATTGCTGAGGGTGCAATCTACCCCATCCTCCAGATCATTAATAAAGATGTTGAACAAAACCGGCCCCAGGACCGACCCCTGGGGAACTCCGCTTGTGACCGGTTGCCAGCTAGACATGGAGCCATTGATCACTACTCGTTGAGCCCTATGCTCTAGCCAGTTCACTATCCATTTTATAGTCCATTCATCCAACCCATACTTCTTTAACTTGCTGATAAGAATACTGTGAGAAACCGTATCAAAAGCTTTGCTAAAGTCAAGGTATATCACATCCACCGCCTTCCCCACATCCACAGAGCCAGTCACCTCATCATAGAAAGCAATCCTCCCTCACTCTTCTCTTCTGCAGACTAAACAAGCCTAGTTCCCTCAGCCTCTACTCAGAAGTCATGTGGCCCAGCCCCCAACTTGTCCACATCCTTTCTGTAGTGGGGGCCCCAAAACTGGACACAATATTCCAAAAGTGTCCTCACCAGTGCTGAATAGAGGGGAATCATCACTTTCTGAGTGAGTATCGAGTGGGGTGTGAGTAGATAGCAGGGCTGGAACGTGAAGGCACAGGGAATTGTGGGACTGGCATTGGAAGGCTATTGAAACACCAGGCCAGGTGCCTGCGATTTTGCTGCATGTACACTGCAAAGGGGCGGGTGAGGGGGTGGGTCACAGCTCAACATACGCTCTGCCCATCACCCTCAAACAAACATGACAGCTCAGGTTCAACACCCCCCATACACAGCTGTAAGAGCTTTAAATGTGGATGGCAGGGGGAGTTGGGCAAGAAGATGTGGCACAAAACGCGGCAAGCCTGCGGTGAAGACCTTCCCTTAGGGGTGTTTTAACGTGAGTTAACTAACACAAATGTAAACCCTGATGCAGAGAGCACACAACTGTTTGCTCCTAGTTGTATTTAACCCTAGGTTAGGAACAAATGTTGGCGCATGTCTGCACAGCATTTGGTGTGAATGGAAGTGAGTTTCCCAACCTGGCTCAACAGATTCAGGATAGTGGGATTCACTCTAGTGTTCTACAAATAGCTGTCTAGACAGACCTTTGAAGTTACAGATCAGGCTAGTGTTTGGTCTCTGAAGCTTAGGCTTCCCTTAGGCTTCAGGATCCGAGCTCCAGCCCAAGCCACAACTTCAAAGTGCGATCTGTGCAGCTACTTGTAGAGCACTAGCTTGAGTCTGTTGACCTGAGCTAGGAGGATTGGTCCTGCTACCTCCAAAATGCTGTGTAGACATACCCATTGCATCCCGGAACAACTCTTTGTGTGGTGCCTACATAGGGTGACCAGGTATCAAGTCTGAAAAATCGGGACGGGGGTGGAGGGTAATAGGTGCCTATATAAGATAAAGCCCCGAATATCGGGACTGTCCCTATAAAATCGGGACATCTGGTCACCCTAGAGCCTACACTAGAATTTTACAGCCGTGCTAATCAATATGTGTTAAACCAGGACTAAAAATTCAGGTCTGGACGTGCCCTTGAGGTGCTTTCCTCGGAAGCAGCATGGCCTGGTAGACAGGACGCTGGTTTGGAAGGCAGGAGAAAAGGAGACTGTTTCTGCCACTCTACCACTGGCCTGCTGTCTGATCTTAGGCGAGACACTTCCCGACCTGTTGTCTGTCTTGTCTATCAGATTGTAAACTCTTTGGGGGCAGAGACTGTGTACCATTACCTGTGAGTCCAGTATTAGCATAAGGGGGCCCTCAGCTTGCTTGGTGCTACCGTAATACAAATAATAAGACAGCTTCATCTGTGTTGTAAAGTGCAAAGCGAATCTATGTCACTATCTGTCGCTCCCACATCCCTTGTCGCTGCTTGACACGCCTTAGGGTCCGAAATAGCCTGTATCTGTTGATCTCCAGGTCATGTTGCAAAGCCCTTTTTTTTTTACTGGGGCTTTTGGTGAGTGTGAGGTGGGAACACGTTCTGTCTTTTTTGTTGTCAAGGCCTGGCTGGTTTCCTCTGTGACACAGTGAGGTTTGGTTGCTGGATTTATCTTTATTGTATGGTCTGGGCTTTTAAAGGCTCCTGGGGGGGCCCTTTCTCACATTCTTAATAAGTTGAAAGGAAACCAAAAAATGACCAGTCACCAATGCCCTAGCCCCTGCTCTCTTAAAGGGCCAGTGTCATCTTGTGAACAAGACCATGTGGTGTAATGCACCCAGGAGCCAAGGTAGAAGAAGTGTTAGAGATGGAGAGAGAGGTAGGAAGTAAGATACCTCCCTTCTTCATTGTCAGGCTGACCGAATGCTTCAGTTTAGCATTTGACCAATAGCGATGCCATGCTAGTCATATTCAAGAAGGGATACAATTTCCATCTCAGTGTACTTCTGCACCACAGCCAAAGATTAGGAACAGTCAGACCTAAGTAAGAGAATATACAGGTCATCTCCAACCAGAAGGAACCACTGGAAGGAGGTTGAGGGGAAATGAAAGCAAATTTATCAGCATAAAAATCATTGATGGGATGAACCAAACCCTCCGATCCGAACGCTGCAGCTGAAGTTCTTATCTCTATAAGGGGGGTGAACCAGCTTGGAATAATGTGGAGCAAATCCAAATGTTCATTCGTACTGGGTGTTCGGATTGTAGCAGTGGGTTTGGGGATTTGAACTTGGGTCTGGAGCCAGTGCGTGGGCTTGTGGTTCAGATCAGACACTCATTTAAAAAAAAAAAAAAATCACCCTCTGAAGGTGGAGAGGGGGGATACGTTTCCAGACTTTGAAAGAAAGTCAGCTTGTTCCGTTCCTCTGTTATAGCAGTTGACTTCCTCACCTGGTTAAGAGGGTCGCAGGGGAAACAGCTAACTCATCACTTGTTTCTTTTTTCTTTTTTGTCAGTTAAAACTACAAAGAGACCCTAAAGAAGGTCTTATCCGTTCTTCTTAAACTTCAGTTGGGAACAGCAGGTAAAAGCAGCAGTTTGGTTTCTCTATTTCACCACGAGGGTGCTATAAATAGAAGCCTGTGAGTGTGGCTTTCTGGCTCTCTGAGTACATATGTTTCACACCTTCTTCTCCAGTCTTTTTTTTTTTTTTACACCCACATAAACATTTGCATGTCACCATACCCGCAGAGACATACATTTTCCACAACATGCACATCGAGAAAAAAAGGGTTACTTTTCTGTGTGTGTGTCTGCTGCTAGTTTTATTCCCAAGTAAACACAGTTTCAGGAGCCCTAAAAATTAGGCCTTTACCATGTCTGTGAAATGACTTTGCTCCCTTGGATTTCACCTCTCACCAAACATGTTTAAATGCCATGAATCTGTGACTTGCTGTTACTAATGGTGTTGCTGTTGCTTTAGAGACAGGTAGTTTCAAAGCACTGAAGAGTATTAAGAGGCAGATTGACCCAGATCCTCAAAGCTCCTAACTCTCATTGATTTCAATAGGAATTAGGCACCTAAATGCCATTGTGCCTTGAAAATGCTGTCCTGCCATGTTAGGAGTAAAGTGAATCCACACCACCAGACGGGGAGTTCTGGAAGAGATTGCACCTCAGGGGCGGAGTCAACTCCCCAATAGAGAGGGATGAAGGTGGGGCTACCGCTCTGTGTATATTTCATCGCTCATGGCAATCCAGTTAAGTAGTGATCAGGATAGGTTAGAGGAACCTTCTGCATGGTACTAAGCACTCTGAACTCCCATGGACTTCAGGTGATGGAAGGATAAGGCCTCTGCCTCACGTCAAGACTGCTTCCTGTCAGAAGCTTCAAAGAGATGAAGCAAGGTGCAGTTGCTCTGTTTTCCGCTCACTGTACCAGGAGGAAGCTCTGATTACTTTGCCTGCATCAGAAAATCCAGCAACCATCCTGCAGAGAGTGTCATTCTCTTGATTATTTCAATAGTTTCATGTTCTTTTTTATTTTTAATTGATTGGTAATTTTCATTTTTGTACAACACATTAATCACCAGGTGTATAGCGGGGCAAAAATGAACTCTCCAGGTACTTTTCCAAAAGTTAACCAGAAGTTTTTCCTTATGCCAAAATGTAGCCTTTCAACCAGTCCTCTTCTAGTCAGGGGTCTTTGGATCAATATCAGAGGTCTAGCAGGCTCATGGTCAGATTTAGAGCTGGTTGAAGGGGGCAGGGGGCGGGAGAATGTGTGGGTTTTTTCATAGATATTCAAAATTTTTGTTGAACTTTCACAATTCAAAAGATGTTGGCCAGTTCTATGGTTGGCTGAAAATGGGGAGGAAATGGAAAAATTTAGTCAAATTGTTTTCTCATTTTTTTGTTGACATTTAATAGCTTTATGATGTTTTTCACATAAATTTTGAAATTTAAAACATGCTGATAAGCTCCGTTTAGATGGTATTAGTATTAAGCAACCTCTCCTATTGAACTGACATTACAAGCCAATAGTAACTGAACCCCGTCTAGAACGACAGTCTCTTGTAATGCCTTGCGCTGCTATATCCTGCCTGTGCAGAAACTGAGTAACAGCCTCCAAGAATGGCTTCTTTTATTGACTCATGTCTATACAGTGTGGGCAATGCAGGTACCTTACAAAAGGAAGCTTGTGTGTTAGTGAACTAGATCATGACCAAAACATTGAAAAGACCTATCCTAGTTTGTTTGTTCATTGGGTAACAGCATTAGCACCCTCCCTTTAAGAAAGAAAGAAAGAGAATAAACTCAGCCGAGTTAAACACAAACCAGTGTCGATCAGTAAAACTAAAAGGAAGGACTCAAATTAGGGGATTGTATCAGAGGACACTAAGTAAACATTATCATCCCAACCAGCTGCTCCACAGAACCCTACAGAGTTAGTGGACACCGCCTGGTAGAACATTGCCCATGCTAATTCCTCTATGGCAGTAGTTCTCAATCCGTGGTCCATGGGCTGCTTGCGGTCCAGTCAGCACATAGCTGTGGCCCATGTGACTTCCTCAGGGCCATACATGTTAGTATTAGATGTGGTTCATATAACACATTGTGTGCACACTCCCCAAATGATTTTTCCAGGCTATAAACAGCTGGGCTGATCCTTAGGGTACACAACACCAATATTTGCAGGCTGGAGCTAATGTGTACTGGGGGTGGGGGTGGTGGGAAGGAGAGAGGAAGTGTCAGCTACCTTGAGTAAAGTGGCAATATGTAAAAACCTCTGCTCTAGACATATCCTTAAAGAGAGTGCTGTGAACTGCTTCATTCTCTCTAACAGGAGCATGGAGGACTCATAGGAAACAGCAGCTGTTTTTTTTCAGGTACGTTTGGACTCTTTTTTTTTTTTTTTTCCAATACAAAAAGCTGCCCCCATCCCCCATCTTGTGCTAGATTGAGCCGAGTCTGAGTGAAAGCTAGGGCTGGCAAGTCTCCAGCCGAGTGCAGAGGGTAAGCTCAAAAGCAGGAAGCTGTGGCAAAGCTGAGTCGCTAAAAAGCTACTGGAGCTAATATTCTGTGGTCATGAGGATAGGCGGCAGTATCCGCGTAGTGATGGGAAGATTCAGAAGCATCTTCAAAACAGGTTTGAAAAATACTGCTGATCGCTGCAGTTTGTCTGGGCTTTTGTGCAGCACACTTACACTCGAATCATTCAGCCTGACTTTTGCATGGAGGGCCTGGCTTGCTGCATACTCTGCGTCTTTAGCATGGGAAAGCTCGGCGTGCTGTGTGTCTTGCAAATGTCACATTTACTGTACGCTGTCTGCACTGCAGCATGCACCTTGAAAGGGAAGCGGTATTTAGTAATGGAGTGCTGGGTTTGCCAGGCAACGCCTGGGAGGGCGTCTTATCCAAAGTAGGCATTTTGCATAGACTATCTACTTTTCCCCCCATTCGTGGCGATGCTACAAGCCAACCCCACTGGCATGTATTGATTTTTTTCTCTTTGGAGGCGTAAAGGAAATGGCTGTTGTGCTAGTACAAAACTCCAGGTGGCCAGCACATCACAGAGCCCATTGCTTTAGGAGATTCGGCTGAGTTTACTGGTTTGATTTGGAGTGATCAGGACTGAAGCGGAGTGAATAAGATCTCCAAATGCCTGGTGACCTGTCTGAGATGGGGAACGATCCTGTACTAGCAGGAAATGAACTCAATAATCTAATAGATCCTTTCCTGTCTCTAACTTATATGAAATGAGTTAGGGATGGTGGGAGGTGAGGGTCATCTTGCTTCAGTCCCTAAAAGCCGCTCCCATTGAAGAAAATGGAAAGGCTCCTGTTAACCTCCATGGGAACTGGATGGGGTCCCTCATGGGGAGTTTTCTGCATCACAAAACTGCCACCATGCTTAGTACTTATTGACACTCTACTCTCTATGGGTGGCGTGGACACAAGGAGCCTTCCTCCCACCTTGATCCCCCTGTGCAGGGACAGGGCAGCATCACAGCTCCTGAAAGGGCAGAGATCACTCCATCCTCCCAGGAAACACCCGGCAGGGAGCCAGGAGGGCTGGGGAGGCCATGGCCCCACTTCTCTAGCCTATGAGATCTACACCTATGGGTGCACAAGGGATGGCAGGCATCCTGCACCCCCCCCTCTGTGTGCTGGGGAGCATTGCTCTACGATGGAGCAGCTGTGCCTGGAGGCAGAGTGTAAATGACGCTACCTGGCCCCAAAAGATTTTTCAAACATCCCATCAGGAGCCCTGCTCAAGTTGGTGCTCTGTGTTGTGCTCAGCTGGGCGTCCCCAAAAGCAAAGTGGAGCGAGAATCCTCTGCACCGGCCGGAGATGCGTCTTGGAAAGAGAAAAAAAAAACAAAAAAAACCACCAGCCCCCAAAGAGGAGAAAACAGGAAAGGGAGAGAGCAAAACATCCTGTACACGCCACTCACTCGCGCTGTGGGAGTCTGTGCCATTTGTGTTCCCTCCCTGCAGTGGGCCTGTGCAGCCTTTCCAGAGACCCTCGTTTTCCAAGCCACTTGAGAATCGAGTCTCTGCTTTAGGCCTGCAGATTAGCAGCCCTAGTGCTTGACCTCCCCTGTTGATCACAGAGGTGACGTAAGCAGAGCAGGCGTCAGCCACTCCTGTCTTGCCAGTGGGCCTCTTTTAGGGTAAGGGGGTAGCTCGTCCCCCCGCATTTAATTCTTGGCCTGTGTGCTGGGATGAACAATGAGAATTTCAATTGCTGACACTGGTGGCAGTGGGTTTCCCTCCCGTCTAGGAGCTGAATGGAGTCCCCTCGCCGGGCCTGGTGCCCCATGTTATGGCCACCATTTGTGTGGTCTTCTTGGAATGGATGTGATTTCCTTCTGAGCCTATAAATGTCACTCCTTAATCAGTGCCAGAGGGAAAATCCTCTCCACCATGAGCTAAGCACATTCCCCCTCTCTTAGCAGTGCAGATCACTCTGCTACTGCGCCAGCGGGGCTAATCTCCTCTCCTGCCTTACACTTTGCAGAGTGTATAAATGGATCTCTTGAAATTGATCCAGGATTCTTCTGCCAGGGGAGGAGTGTTGCCTAGTGATTAGAGCGGGGCCCTGCACGCAAGTTCCATTGATTTTATTCCAGGTTTTTACCACTTATTGGGTATAGCTTAGGAGAGAAGGCTCAGCCTACACAATCTTATCAAAGATTTGACATAATTCTTCCATCATCAGGGGGTCAAATTCCAAAAATGTCGGGAGGAGGGTAATCTATTCCAGATAATTATACTTGTGATTTGTGGAACTGAGACAAAAGAGCAAACAGCTGCTTTCTAAAAGATAGCATTAAATGATGACATTAAAGTATAGCAGATAATAATACTTCACCCTTCTCTAGCACACTTCATCCCAAGTGATAGCCCCATGAGAAGTATTTTTCCTCTCCTATCATTAATGGAGAAACTGAGGCATGCATCTGTTAGTCACTGGCAGATATCCATATAACTAGTCATTGTTAAAGCCTGCAATAGTAACCAAGAGTCTTTTTTCACAGTGGGGCTTGCTATAGCTACTAGATTTACTTTTCTGGCTAGATTACAAGCACTTAATACTCTGGTATGTCAATTTTAGAGGGTTACCGTCAGCAGCCTTATGTTCAACTAACACTCTCAGCCCCACTATTATTTAGACTAGGAGAAGGGAGAATGTTCTGACACCCAGATGGGTAGGAGAACTTCCTTAACTTAGACTGTTGCTCTGTGATCCTGATGGCACCAATGCATTGGATACGTAAATAGCTGGGGGCTTCATAAAATATTACTAGTCACAGCCTCTTAAAGACTTTTTGTTTTGTTTTGTTTTCCCAGTGCCCTGTCTTCTCCAGGTTTTTACAGTACAGGACTCCTGAGTGTTATTTCTGAATCAGCTACTGACTAGCTAAGTAATTTCACCTCTGCATACCTCAGTTTACCCCATGTTAACAGGGGTTAATTGTACCTTCTTTACAAGACGGTTAGCGGGCTTAATTAATTAACATTTATAAAGTGCTGTGAGATCCTTGGTTGCTAGGAGCTAGAGAAATGCAAAATATCTTATTTTTACTTTTTTATCTTGGTACTGATCTTAGAAATGTTTGTGTGCAACCTTGTATTAAAAGTGCAAATAACCTTGCAATCACTGAGAGTCTATTATTCCCTGGGGCTGGTCCCTATTCCAGTTCAGGAAATAATGTTCTGCCTGCATGGTTCCTTCTGAAGTTTCAGTTGGATTTGGCATGCTGCTTCAGTTCCTGTTTTGAAATGCTTCATAGTATTGCTGTGTGCTGTTAAACTGCTGCTGCGTTCTACCCCAGAGGTGGCTGCACTTTCTTGCTGCAAGAAGTGATTCAAGATAGCCGGATAGCTAGAATTAAAATTAGAACACATGATGGTGAGGTGTGAGTTTGGGCAGACTGAAAGAAAGAACAAAATCTATGAAGAACTGAAAGGAAGTGGTCAACAGGGCTGAATTTAGGGGCAGGTGACCCAGGTGACTGCCAGGGGTGCTGGGCTTGGGGGGCACTGGGCTCCAGTTGCTGTTTTTGTTGTTAGCGACAAAAGGGAAAACAGATCGTTTGGAGTAAAATATTTCAGGTATTCAGTACGTGGATTCATTTTTCACTAACCTCCTAGAATGTTCTGGACTTTTGTAGAATCTCGGGGAACCTTCCAGACTTTTCTGAGAACTACATTTTCCTTGAACGTCCTAGATTGTTGTCAGCCAGGCCCTCGCTGGTGTATAAGGAGCGGGGCATCGCCAGGCAGTCAGTGAGATATAAGAACGAAGTGAAGTGAAGTGAAGTGAGAGCCCAGCTGCGACAGAGTGAACCTTGCTTTATTCTGTAATTGTAAATGTGTATGTCTGGGGGGATGTTGAAGGGGGGGGGAGGGGAGACGACACTGAAATGAAGGGGAAGGGGGCCAAAGATGCTCCTTGCCTGGGGCATCATTTGGTCTAGGGTCGGTCCTGATCAAGAATGACTTCTGAAGCTAACTAACTCACTCACAAACTAAATTAAAGCATCTTTGCCAAGGAAGCCAACTCACTAATCTTTACCAAGTAATCTAACTAGCCGAGGCAGGGAGAGGAGTCCTTTGTGTTCCTTGATCCTGGAGCAACTATACGGGTCACCTCCCTGGAGTAGGTTAGGGCATCCTGAAGGCATGAACTGAACCAGTTTCCAACAACAACCAGGAATGGCTGAAGCGCAGCGCCCCTCTGGCCAGGCCCCCCATCACCATCTACAGAGAGGTGAGAGGGTGGGTGTGGTGCAGGCATTTCCACAGTGGTTGTATGTCACCCAAGGATCCCTCCACACAGGGGAAATCCTCTGGAGTCAGATGTCTGTCTTGCTTCAGTGGAGCAAAGCACAGTGGCTAGAATATGACTCGTTACCGGGCCCTAAGAGTCTCTCCATTTACAGGGCCTTTAACTTCTCGAACTCACATCACTAGCCTGGGCCCATTTTCTCTGTGCACTGCAATAATTAATCAGATTATATATAGAGGAAGACTATGACTTATTAACAATTAACGCCAATTGCATAACTCCCAGATCTTTGCCAGGTATTTGTTTTTCATGGAGGAAGTGTAAGTGAGTAACCCATTCAGGGTGACAATAGCCATGTTTCCCAGACAGAGTGAAGAGTTCATCCCGTAACTCAAATGTTTCCTCCTTTCTGGACCCTCTTATAAAACAGACGACAAGGGGAAGGGCAAAAAGGGACATTGAGAGGAACGCAAAACCGGAACAACCACCACTGATGCAATGTGCCTTCTAAACTAAACACAAGCTGTGCACTGTTGTAGGCATTTTAATAATGATAAAAAAAAAAAAAAAAGAAGAAACATACCCAGGTTTTTGGCTGGGTCCTGCACATTGAAAGAAAAGTTCAAACAATTCAGTGATCTGTCACTAGGATATATTTGTCTTTAAATAGGATTTGTCTGTCATCTCTATTCCGTTCACTTCCCCTTAGAGAAAAATACTAAGACCATGCATTACAGTCAGGGATCTGTGATATATTTGATGGTGTATATAAAACATAACACAATGGATACTTGCACTCCATGGTGATAGGTGCAGTAGAAATGGGATACAGAGATTATTATTTGTATGCATAGTCCTCCAGGGCCTCGCTGAGATCCAAAGCTCATTGTGCTAGTTCCTGAACAAACACTTTGTGAGTCCCAAAGAGCTTATAACTTACATAGACAAGATGGACAAAGGGTGGAGGGAAGAAAGAATTATCCCCATTTTACAGATGAGTAACTGATGCTCAGAGAGATTAAGGCCCTGATCCTGCAACCACTTATGCTCCTGCCTAATGTTAGCCCATTGGGGTAAAGTTAAGCAGGTGCATAAGACTCTGGAGGATCAGGATTTAAAATGACAGAGGCGTCTGGGGGAATTGAACCTTCACTCTTAGGATACTCTTGACCACGTAGCCACCCTTTCTCTCCCTGCTTGCTCTATAAAGATATATCTCATGAAGTCAATTTTGTACATACACATACATCTATAAAATACAGTAGAGTTGGCACTTGGATGCCACATTGATCGCTGCATTAGAAATCTGATGAAGTAATTACTGAGGTGAACCAATCTGGATAAAGAAACACCCCTCCCGCCCCTAAGAGGGCCTGTTTTCAGGAGCTTTGCAGCCTGGTTTTGCAGATCTAAAGAGGAGTTATGTGACGTTCAGCTGGAGGAAAGCTCCAGACCTCCATTTAATATCAATCATTACCGCTTTTGTGCAGTTGTTATGCTCTGCAATAATTGATATATTTAACTGAATCTTTTTATTTGGTAAGTGAATTTCTTCCTGGTGAAAAGTACTAGATTAAAATGTCTAGAAATGGATGCCTTATTTCCGCAGTACTTTTAGCCTGGATCTAGAAAGATCCTAGTTTCATAGATTTTTAAGGCCAGAAGTGTCCATCTAGTCTGACCACCTGCATAACAAGGCCTATAGAAACTTCACCCAGTCATTTCTGCAGCAAGCCCATAACTTCTGTTTGCGCGATAGCATCTCTTTTAGAAAGACAGCCAGTCCCAATTTAAAGACTTCAAGTTATGTCTACCATGTCCCCAGGTCAGTTTTTTCCAATGGTTAATTACCCTCACTGTTAAATATTTGTACCTCCTGTCTAGTTTAAATTTATCTTCAGTTACCAGCCATTGGGTCTTATTATGCCTTTTTCTGCTAGATTAAATAGCTGTTTACTGTCAGAAATCTCTTGCCTATGTAGGTACTTGTAGATGGTATTCAAGTCATTTCTGACCTTCTCTTAGATACACTAAACCAATTCATCTTCTTTAATCTCACTATGTGGCATGTTTTCCAGATGTTAAATCATTCCTGTAGCTCTTTTTTGAACCCTTTCCAATTTTTCAACAGCCATCTTTAAGATAGTATAGATTACATTGCCAACCATCACTGCCCTCTCTGACAACGGAGCAATGTGGCCCAGGCTTTAGTGTTGTGCATACCTACCGTCTGAGCACTAAACTAACAAACAACTGGACTATGGTGTTTAAAACATATTTTGGATTGCAAGCATTCTTTAATAGGGGTCCAAGATAAAATAATTATGTCCATTTTTTAAAGGTATTCTAATCCTACTTGCTTTTTTCCCCCTTTTGCCCCTGCAATCAATGGGAGGCACTAATAATTGTAGGTGCAATTGATAATATTGTTATGGCAAATGTCAACAGGTGGCACTGTTACACATAGTCTTCTAAATTCTTGGTGTTTGAGCAAGTTTTGAGTCTTGGGCCGTGTTAGCGTTAGTGTTGGGTTTTGCAAGGTTTTTTGTATAGAGGCAGCTTCGGATGAGAGGGAGCAGTGCAAATAGCAAGAGAACCTTGGGCTCTTGAGGTAGATGTTCCCTGGGAACTGAGCCTTGGAGTTTGACTGAGATCCCTGGAAAAAGGAAATGCCCTGCATGCTGTTTGACCATCTTATTTCAGGACTGGTGTATTGTGTGTAAATAAAACAAGTTACGCTCAGAAAAGTCCCACACTCCACACCACTGCCTTCCCCCCTGGGAAGCTAAGCTGCAGACATCTGCTACTGCTCAGCAGACAAGTGACTGGGATCAGAATGGGACCCTGGGGGAAAAGGAAGAGGCAACAATGTTTAGATATTTACCTGATGTCCCTCACCAATCATGTGCTTAGATGTGTTAGGACCAGATCATGCCAGGTGCTGTGCATGCTGGCTAGGTGATGAACACCATTAGTTGCCATAAAAGATGTTAGACGTGGACTTTTCAAGAGCATTCACCGTTGGCGTGTTGAAATCAATAGGAGTTGAATCCAGCGAGAGCAGAGGAAGAACAATGTTGAGCACTTTTGAAAATCCCACCTTTAGGCCCTGAGAGTGCTCAGCACTTTGTAGTATTGAATCCTTAGACGCCATCATTGCTACGCAGAATTACCTGCACCTTGAAAGTTGGGCATCTAATGACAGCAGGTGCAAAGTTGCAGGCCCAACTTTAGAGGCTCTTGTTCAAAATTTGGCCCTACAGAATTAGTAATAAATGTGTCATGCTTACAAGCAATATTTATTACTTTTTTAAATGAAGTAACCACACATTTTAGAATGTAGCATTTTATAAGAGGTTCTTAACTTTGTAACACAATAAAAAAGTCCAGCTGCAGCTTTAAACTAGCACTTGGTACAGTAAATGCAGAGTGGACATTAATCACCGGTTGGCCATTCATTTGACAGATCCTCTTTATCACAAACCACAAGCCACTTTCCTTACATGTGGAAGCAATTTTTATTTTTCCTAGGGGGGAAAGAATATTTCTAAAGATCTTTAATACAGTAAACTGCTTAGTTCAATTAGCGAGAGAGTAGAGCTGGTCGGGAATTTTACAACAAAACATTTTTCCATTGGAAAAGGCCGATTTGTCAAAACCAAAACTGTTTGTAGAAATATATTGGTCTTGACAAAATAAATTCTCAGCTCCAGGATGGTCTTTTCGGTGAAATGGAGTAGCCCAGTGGTTGGGATGTTTACCTGATGTTTATCTGATTTGGGGCTCCCCCATTACAGGCTGGTGTCCTAAATATTGGGCTATTGGTTATTGCAAAGTTTGTATGTGTGGGGAGGGTGTATGTGTCTCTTTTTTTATTCCAAAAAATTTCTAAAGATTTTGGTTTTCTTCCAAAGTGGAATGGAAACAAATGTTGAAACCTCAACAATTTTCACAAAGCAGAATTCTTGCTTTCCAGCCAGCCCTACTAGAGAGTCCCTTTGCTGCAATATTGGTGGTAGCACATGAAGCCAAATGAACATGAAAGGGATGTTTCAATGTCCACTGAAGGTCTCCCATTGACTTCAAAGTTGAATGTTGGATCAGGCTCATAATCTCCAAAAACGGGTCAGATTATCCCCTCCCTTAGAAAAAAATACGATATGTGTCTAGACAAGACTTAGCCATCACATTGGGCTTACATGTGTCCCTCTCGGCACATGAGTGAATGTCACTTTGAATGTTTATGAGAATTCAAGGAAGAATATGTAAACTTTCCCTTAATGCTTGTAAATGGGGATTTAGCAGGGCATGTGGGGATGTGGGAGGTGATTGCAGCCACAGAAGTTTCAGTATGTCAAAGAGCAAAACAACAGCTGACTCTAACATGGTTTAGCTCCACTGTTCATTTTGGGAGTCTTTTGGGGTCCCCCAGGACTACATTAGCTAAAATAGTTTTGTCTCCATATTCTGACATTGTGTAGTGCTGATTCCACTTCAGGCTTCAGCCAGCTTAGTGTGTGTTATAGGTAGCATGTCTTGTTTTCATTAGACATTTAGGAGGAGACTTAATTTGAAGGCAGAAGGGTTGAATGAACGGAGCCCTGTTTGAGACGTCTGAAAATGTGAGTTCTATACCCCACTCTGATGATGGTATAAGGCCTTTCCCGTGTCATTGCCTCAGTGTGTCTATCTGTAACAGGGGGATAAGGTACCTTTTTACAGTGCTTTGAGATCTACTGATGAAAAGCACTATATAAAAGCTAGGTAGCATTACTAGTTAGAACCTGGCAGTTTATACGTTCTAATGATACACTTTTGAATCAGTCAAAACAAAGCCCTAGCTAGCTGGTCATCTTTTAACTGAAGGTGTTAATGACAGCCTCTAATGCTCTACGTGGCCTGGAATCCCTGTCAGAGCTAGCTGAAAATTGGGATGAGTTTTCTGTGAAAAATGTCATGAAAAATGTGTCCCATTAGTTTTTGTAAAAAAAAAAAAAAAAAAAATACAAAATTTATAATTTTTCAACCCGCTCTAGAGCCAGTTCCTCGAGACAGTGTCTCCTTCCTGATGTCCGGTCTTGCCAGTTGAGCTTTTGGGACATCTGGGTTGTTGGAGCCCTCTGTCTGCAGGCTCTCATCTTTGGAAACTGCTCTCCATCCAAACCCAAGTGTGGTGAACTTGAGTCACTCAGCCAAGCTTCTGGCTGAACATCGTTTTGTTTTGTATACCCGTCCATTTTTGTTTTTGTTCTGGATGATGGAACAACGTTAGCCAGCTGTGATTCCATGAAAGGCAGGACTTTTTGAATGAGTTTTGAGCAATCTGTGCTTTTAAGAATTATTGTAGAGTCCCCAGGTACGTTGATAATAGGCTTCTAAGACAGTATATGTACACTAATACCACATCTTACTTCAAAGTGGGCCTAATCTGCTAGACACTGGGCACCTCCTGAGACCAGCACTGAAATCAATGAAGGCTGACGATGGTCAACAGGAGGCACTTAGCACCTGGAATTAGAATGAGCCTGGGCCTTCCAAAGATGGTAAATGTTTTCAGGGAGGCTTGAGTGACGGTAAGGAAAGGGGCTGTTCCTGTCCAGTTAGGTCAGGATAGTTCCCTGCTAGAATTTTTCACTCTCGGGTAAAGGGATCCTGAAATGTATTTCAAATCCCATTTTTTCCGCTCTGTGCTCCAGCACTCCACTCAGCCAGTCATTGGATTTCCCAGCTGCTCTACTAAAAATAAAGTGATGAAAATGAAAACTTTCTCTTGGCAGGGTTTTTGATGACTGTCTAATGCAGTCCCATCCCGATGTACTTAATGAGCAATAGTATGAGTGTAGCCAGCTACAAGCGAGGTTTTTTTCCCCCCCTTTGTCAAGGGGAGGGCTTTATTATAGCACATTATTTACAGTATAACATGATTCAATTGCCAGAGCAGAAAATCAACCCATTGTTCATGGACTGTGTATGGATTGAATATTAAGAGGTAGATTTCCTTGCTTAAAAATCTTAACCCCTCATCCTTTCTCTTGGCACCGTTTCAGCTGCAGGCTTGCATATGAAAACTTGATTTCAGAAGGAAGATCAAAATCTTTGCCCAGGTTGGATACACATGAAGGTCATCTTTGTTGTTTCCTAAAGAGTAAATCTTTCTGCCATAGCAATTTAAGATGATGTTGTGGTTTTTTTTATTTTAAAATACTGTTTTGTACACAGACACGGAGAAATTGTAAAACACCAAGGGACAATAGAGCTCTGCTGATTTACACCAGCTGAAGACCAGGGGTAAAATTTTCAGAAATGCCCAAGTCCCACTTTAAAAAAATGACTTAAGACTCTTGAAAATGTTGCCCGTGGTCTGAAAGCACATCCAATGGGACAACTCTTTCCCTCTTCATCTAAAAGAAAAGTCCTTCTCTCAGCATGACATTAAATAAAGTAAACATATATGCAAGGCAGTTTGGAAAACTTCCCAGGAAAATATATTGAGTGATTATACACCACATCCATGAATATACTAGCAATTTCAGGGTGTTCTTTTAGGCTTCACATCAGCAAAGTATTTAAGTAAAGTCCAGATTTACAAAGATATTTAGGCACCTAAAGATGCAGATAGATGCCTGATGGGATTCACAAAAACACCTATAGGAGTTAGGTGCCTAACTCCCATTGATCTAGGAACCTAAACGTCTTAGTCTTTTTTAGCACAGAGTAGCTGTATGCACAAGTCTTAGCTGATCTGTATCATCAATCACAACTCACCACCTGCCTAACCATTATCAGATAGCGGTTTCTCATAGACTCTACAACAGAGGTGAGTTTCGAGGAGGGACTTGAAGGAGGATTAGGAGGTGGCTTTAGGAGTTTAAGGATGTTGTTTTTATTTATTGTATCTAGATGACATCCCATTAGAAGCAAATTTAGACTATTTGCTCTGTTTACTTATGCTATTACCAGTGCAGTTGCTGAAAGCTTCAACTGGTCAGAACCTAGAATTCCCATTCCAAGGGAAATTCCAAAATGTTTATTTATTTGTCGTTTTTCTAAATCAGAAAGAAAATTTGCAAAATTCTGAAATTTTGTTCAGGGAAAAATTAAAATTACATATTGTTTCCGCTGTACCCACTGTGCTTTCATGTAATGTTTTAATTTAGAATATTAATATCAAAATATTTCAACTACAGCATAATACAGTACAATGTAACAAAATTCAAAATGAGAAATGAACCAGTGTGACCTTAACTAAATGGTTCAACCTTATCAAAAGTAATTGTTTTAAAATATTGATGATACATTCCTGTGGAACAGGTCAGGGTTGTCAAATCTGCATTTTCCAACAGAAAAACATTCCACCATAACATTTTCAACCAGCTCCACTGAAAACGTTTAGCTTGATTCTCCTTTGGCTTACACCTATGTAAATTAAGAATCATTCCGGGAAACCAATGGACATACACTTGTGTAATAGAGAAACAGGTGCTCCTGGCACAGGACTGTTTTAGAAGTATCTATCAGGTAAGGTTCACTTGCAATTTTCCAAAAGTTGGAGTATAAAATCCTCCTTCCCCTACTAGAATAATTATTTTATGCCTCAGTTTATTAGCTGATTGTTCCCTCCCCATCCCCTAACTCTGCTTTCAAAGGATGTGTCAGACATCACCATCCAACGGTCTTCCAATTGAACATGGAATTATCAATTGATTGTTCCGTCTAAGAACACGTCAACTTGTTCTCATGGCTGAATAGTTTCCAGTTCCTAAATATTCACTAATGCATGCTAAAGATAGGAATTAATGCATTTCAAGTGGGCGAGAAGATTTGTTTCCTGGATAAAATATTGGGTTGGGACACAGGAATTCTGGGTTCAATTCCTGGCTCTCTCAAGCGGGAAGGTGTGAATCCCAGCTCAAGGAGACATACCCATGTTCTGATTGAGCTAGCATGCTAAAAATAGATGTGTAGTTGTGGCAGTATGAGGGGCTAGCTGCCCCGAGTACAATCCCCTCAGACACTATAGGTACGTATTCAAGTCAGCCAGCTTTTCCTGTCACTCCTGCCACTGTGGCGACACTCCTGTTTTTAGCATACCGGCTCAATCACAGCTAGCGTGAGTGTTTCTCTTTGAGCTGAAGTGTACACCTCCATTTCTAGCGTAGACGTACCCTTAGGTATGTCCACACCTCATCATCGGGGTTGAGTCCGTTGGAGGCTGCCTCCAGTTCTCCTGAAGTATCCACGGGGCTCTTGTTGGTGGAGGTGGGGTCGCCGCCGAGGATGGCGTGAAGCTCCTGATAGAAGTGTCTTTGGCACTGCACTAGAGCGATGGTTGGTCTCCCTTGCCTTCTGGTACTCCTGCCTTAGCTACTTAGTCTTTGCGTGGCACTGCTGTGTGTCCCTTTTGTGCCTTTCTCCTGCACTCCACTAATAACCAGCCCGTAGGTATCAAAGTTCCTATGGCTGGAGCGAAGTTGCAACTGCACAATTTCCTCTCCCTATAGACTCAGCAGATCCAACAGCTCCAGTGTGCGGGAGAGTGTCTGCTGCGGAAAGCCGGCACGGTCAGCTGGGAAGATGCTGGGTGACCTGTGCACACCAAGCAAACAGGAGGAGGAATTTCAAAAATTCCCTGGGCCTATAAACCAGGGAGGGGCACATACCTGTGTGTCTTCAGGGCAGCAGAGTTCAAACTGCTGACCGGAGCAGTCAAGATGGGCTTTGTGGGACACCTCCTGGAGGCCAATTAGGGTGACATGATGAAGTGCAGTGTCTACACTGATGCTGCATCGCTCTAACTACGTCGCAAAAAGCTCTGTGCCGTTCGTCAAAGTGGTTTTATTATGTCAGCATAGCAGGGGAGTTACATTTCACTGTGTACACCTCCCCCATTTTGTCAATGCAAGTAGACTCTTATAGACAAAACTGTGTAGTGTAGACAAGGCCTAAGTCATTTCTTAACCTGTTCTTTTTCTATTTTAGCCTCAGATCCTGCCTCATTTACACTGATGTTCACGATGTTGGTAATCCAGGGTATGTCTACACAGCAAAGAAAAACCCCTGGCTAGTCCATGCCAGCTGACTCCAGCTCGTGGGGCTCAGACTCTGAGGCGGTTTCATTGCTCTGTAGTTTTCCGAGGTCAGGCTGCAGCCCAAGCTCTGAGACACTCCCACCTCGCAAAATCCTAGAGCCTTGGCTCCAAGCCAAGCCATGGTAGTCAACACAGCCATAAAATAGCCCCACAACCAGAGCCCTGCAAGCCCGAGTCGGCTGGCACAAGCCAGCCATCGGTGACTAATTGCCCTGTAGACATACCCCTGATCGCTGCTAACTTTTCTGGTGAAAACGGAAAGAAAAAAGTCATTTAACACTTTTGGCCATTGCTGTGTTTTCTGTCATTGTATTTCCCTTCTCACTAAGTGACGGACCTACCCTATCCTTGATCTTCCTCTTGCTTCTAATGAATTTGTAAAATGTTTTATTGTTACCCTTTATGCCCCTAGCTAGTTTAATCTCATTTTGTGCCTTGGCCTTTCTAATTTTGTCCCTACATGTTTGTGGTTTTCTATCATCTATCTATCTATCTATCTATCCTTTGTTCCCCAGGGGTCGGTCCTGGGGCCGGTTTTGTTCAACATCTTTATTAATGATCTGGAGGATGGGGTAGATTGCACCCTCAGCAAGTTTGCGGACGACACTAAGCTGGGGGGAGTGGTAGATACCCTGCAAGGTAGGGATAGGATACAGAGTGACCTAAACAAACTGGAGGATTGGGCCAAAAGAAATCTAATGAGGTTCAACAAAGAAAAATGCAGAGTCCTCCACTTAGGAAGGAAGAATCCCATGCACAGCTATAGACTGGGGACCGACGAGCTGGGCAGCAGCTCTGCAGAAAAGGACCTGGGGGTAACAGTGGATAAAAAGCTGGATATGAGTCAGCAGTGTGCCCTGGTTGTCAAGAAGGCTAATAGCATATTGGGCTGCATTAGGAGGGGCATTGCCAGCAGGTCACGGGAAGTGATTATTCCCCTCTATTCGGCATTGGTGAGGCCGCATTTAGAATATTGTGTCCAGTTTTGGGTCCCCCACTACAAAAAGGATGTGGACAAGTTGGAGAGAGTGCAGCGGAGGGCAACAAAAATGATTAGGGGGCTGGAGTACAGGACTTATGAGGAGAGGCTGAGGGAACTGGGCTTGTTTAGTCTGCAAAAGAGAAGAGTGAGGGGGGATTTGATAGCAGCCTTTAACTACCTGAAGCGGGGTTCCAGGGAGGATGGGGCTAGGCTGTTCTCGGTGGTGGCAGATGACAGAACAAGGAGCAACGGTCTCAAGTTGCAGGGCGGGAGGTCTAGGTTGGACATTAGGAAAAAGTTTTTTACTAAGAGGGTGGTGAAGCACTGGAATGGGTTACCTAGGGAGGTGGTGGAATCTCCATCCTTAGAGATTTTTAAGCTGAGGCTTGACAAAGCCCTGGTTGGGATGATATAGCTGAGGTTAGTCCTGCTTTGAGCAGGGGGTTGGACTAGATGACCTCCTGAGGTCCCTTCCAACTCTAATATTCTATGATTCTATGATAATTTGACTTTTTGTGTGACTATTCTCTGAGTTTCAGGTCATTGACGATTTCCTGGTTAAACCATACTTCCTTTTCCCCTTGACCTTCCTGAACAAGTCATTCCCTTCTATACCGATATTCCAGTCACGGGAATCATCCCACCAAGGTTCTGTGATGCCAGTTATGTTATAATTGTTATTATTCAGTAGTATGTCTTCCTGTTTATGTCCTGTACTTCTTGCATTAGTATACAGACTTCTAAGATGTTCATTAGATTTCCTCTCTATATTTCCTCTTGTCTCGCCTTTGTCTCTGCTGTGATTGCACAAGTTGCCTCAGATTTCAACCCTCCATGTTCTGGATTTTCCTGTGAGCTTTTGTCTCCTGCCCAGGTTAAACCTAATTTAAAGCCTGCCTCACTAGGTTAGCCAGTCTGTATCCAAAGATGCTTTTCACCTTCCTTGGTAGGTGGACTCATCTCTGCTCAGCAGTCCTTCTCAGAACTTCATCCCTTGGTTGAGGAAGCCAAAGCCCTCCTGGTGACCCCATCCATGGAGCCATGCACTCACCTCCAGGGCTCTGTCTCTGCCTGGACCCCCACCCTTTACCAGAATGATTGATGAGAAAAACACCACCACCACCCCCAACTCCTTCACCCTCACTCCCAGAGCCCTGTAGTCACTTCTGATCTGCTCAGGGTCATACCATGTGGTATCATTAGTGCCCACAGGGATGAGAAGCATGAGGTACTCATCAGTGGGCTGGAGGATTCTCAGCAATCCTTCTGTAATGTTTCTGTTATAGGCCCCTGGCCCCTTCCCGGGCTGCCAGGTCAGGCCTGCAGATAGATGCCTCCATCCCACTTAGAAGGGAGTCACCAACCCCCCCGCTCTTCGTTTCCTCGTGGTAGTGGTGGCCACGATCCTCCCAGCCTTGGGGGTACCTGGCTTCTCCTCCTCTACCTTTGCAGGGTGATTCCTCATCCCTCGTTACCATGGCAGCATACCTTTTTTTCATCTCTATGGATGGCAGGTTGGGAGCAGGAGTGGATCTCTGCCTGCTGTCAGAAGTAACCATTTCCTCCTCACCTGATGGTGCTACTGCCATCCTCTCCAGCTGGATGGCTTCCTAAACCCTGAAGGTCTCCATACCCATATGTTCAATGAATTCTCCGTGGGCGTGGATGATCCTCAGCCTAGCCACCTCCTCCTATATCTCTCCCACCTGCCTCCTGACAGATGCTACCAATGGACACCTCTCACAATGGATAGTCTCCCCAGGCTGGCTCCTCTGACAGGGAAATGCAGGCCACAGCCTCTTCAAATCCACACCAAGACCAGCTATCCCACCGACACAGATACTGCCATTCACTGAGCTGGTTTTACTGTGTCAACAGGAGACAGCAGCTACATGAGTGCTTATGCCGGCAAAACTTATGTCGCACAGGGTGTGTTTTCTTACACCCCAAGCAACAAAAGTTTTGCCGACATAAGTGCTAATGTCAACAAGGCCTTAGTGACCAAGGGGAGCTAGTGAAGAAGGGCAGCAAATAGGGGAGTTTGTAGGCAGGTGAAAGAATAAAATCAGCGTGGTTCAGAAAGCCTGCATCGCACTGCTCCTAGCTCCGCCACCGGCACCTGTGTCCAACAGCCTGACCATGGAAGCTAGTGTAGACAAGGCCTTAGCATCTGCCTTTTAAGCTCTTGGCTCCTAGGTCAACCCTGCTCCCTCATTAACACACAGGGGAAGGGTGATCACAAGGATGATCAAGGACCAAAGGATGTGTTTTTTCACACCACTGAGTGACAAAAGATTTGCCAGCATAAATTCTTGGGTAGACGTTGCCCCAGGCTCATGGGACTTTGGCTCAGGGGATGTTTAATTGCAGTGTAGCTGTTTGGGTTTAAGCTGCAGCCCGAGGTCTCGGACCCTCCCACCTTGCAGGGTCCTCGAGCCAGGACTCCAGCATGAGCCGACATCTCCACTGCAGTTAAACAGCCCCTGAGCCTGGGCCCCACAATCTTGAGTCAGCTGGCATGGACCAGCTGGGGGTTTTTAATTGCAGTGTAGACGCACCCTCTGCATACCTTTCCCAGACCTGAAGAAGAGATCGGTGTAATGTGGAAAACTTGTCTCTCCCCAACAGCAGTTGGTCCAATAAAAGATACTACCTTCCCCACCTTGTCTCTCTAATATCCTGGGACCAAACAACATGGCTACAACAACACTCCACAGATCCTCCCAAAGTCATTCCAGCTTTAAGAGGAATGATCCTTTGGAAATGGGAAAAACATCAAGCTCCTTCCAGCAAGTCAGGGGAGCAGAATGTCTTGCTCTGGAGACCGGCTTGAGCCTTGCAAAGTCTCCATGCATGAAGTGGGAGGGAAGGAGGCAGAGAACGGGGTAACGGGGATGCTATAAAAAACAAAACAAAAACCAAAGGTGTCCGCTCCAGCAGAGTGTTTGTTTTCTAGACTGCTCGATAATGTTAGCCCATAAAATGCCCCTCACTGCACTCTGAAATTAGCACTTGCTGAGGTGAATAGTGTGTGCGTGATAGATTTCATGCTTTTCCTGTCCTTGTTATTGTTTAGTTAGAGACAGAGAACAGGTAAACTGGCTTACGATGTGCCATGTGGAAAGGCATGGAAGCTTTTAACTGAACATGTAGACATCTGGGGGGGAAAAAGGAGAGAGCAGATGATGTGAAGCCCCTTGTGAGACATGCAATTCCTTGGCGCTCCTGATTTTCCAATGTTACTTTTTCATTTCTATTTTTTTTCTTTTTTCCTTTGAGTCCCAGCATAACCCCATCACTGACAATTGGGGGTATGGCATGTCCACCTCTCCATCTTACAACTCCTTGTCTACATTCAGAAGTGACCTGTGATTGAAAGGGGGTTAAAATGTACTCAGATAACGCTACTGTGATGGGGGGGTGGGACTGGATACTAGAGAGATACATAACTCCTGATGAATCGTGTTCAACCAGAGTTTGACCAATGACTCCAAGCTGTGTAAATCAATGTGCATGGCTGGTCCAACTGTATTAAAAAAAATGATCAGTGAGGAGCCTTGGAGCCCATTTATTCAGCACAATTGTCCATGTTATCACACTACCTGGTCCTGTCCGTACTGGTAAGGTCAAACCAAATTATAACACCGGCAGGAGACTACTGTCTTGTGACACAGTGCCTGAACATGGTGAATTCTGCTGTATAGCTGGACCCATATTTGGACTATATTTTAACATACTTTCAAACATGGCTGTGCTGTGAGGGGAGGTGGCTCCTAAAACCAAAAAGCCAAAAAAATTATTCAAGGGCTGGAGAAAATGTCTGATGCTGAGAGATTTAACGAGCTCCATCCATTTAACTTATCAGAAAGAAGAATGGTAGTTCAGTTGCTTACAATGTAAGTACCTTCAAAGGGAGAAAATACCAGGTACTAAAAGGCTCTTTAACCAACAAATGAGAAATTAGGCACAAGTTTTTAACAGTGAGAGTGATTGGCCATTGGAACAAACTATCAAGAGAAGTGGTGCATTCTCCATCTCTTGATGTCTTCCCATCCAGATTGGCTGCCTGTGGACGTGCCCCTGGAACCGGGGAGCAGCGTCTGGGTTTTCCCCTCTCTGGGTCCTCCTCAGAGGGGGACCACCCCTCCCGGCTACCTCTCACCAGGAGCAGTCTTGAGCCCTTCTCAGGGCAAGCAGTTCAGCGCCGGGCCCTCAGGCCGGGCTGGCAAGGCAAGCCGGCCGATCTCTAGAGCGATACGGCGGGGAAGGCTTCCTCAAGGTGGGTAGGGAAGAGGGGAGGGGGATGCAGGCCCGCCCGTCTCCACTACGTCCCAGCCCAGGGCCCTGGCAGTGGCAATGGCGTTTGCCACGGGGTCGGCAGGGCTCCAGCCGCAACACGCCGCCCGTATTGCCCCTGACTCAGCCACAAACGTGCGGCTATCCCTGGGCTTCTTCCTCCCCAAACCCCCCGGTACCTGCCTCCTCTGGGTCGCGGTAGGCCTGCTAAGCCCTCCTCATCCACGGGCGGCAGCTCGGGCAACTCCATGGGCTCATCCTCGGAGGGCAGCTCTTCCAGGTCCTGTGGCCCCCAGGCAGGGCCAGTAAGTTCTCAGGGTCCCAGGCCCTGTACTGCTCCGGCGGGTCTGCTTCCAGCCCCCAGGCGTCTCAGGGGGGTTCTCCTCAGACTCGTAGTCGGCGGGGGGCCCCCATGGGCCTTCTTCCAGCTCCCAAGCCTTGGGGTCCTCTGGTGGGCCCTCCTCCAACTCCCAGGCCGTGGGGTACTGGGGGGAGGCCTCCATGGATCCCCAGGCTGGGGCTAAGGCCTGCCGCTCCCTTTCAGCGTGGCTCCCTGGCCTGGCCTGGCCTTAGCTAGGAGCTCAGAAGGAGACACATCCTTCCCCCTCAGCCGTCCTCCTCCAACTGAGCTCACTGGCCTGGCTTTTAAAGGCCTAGCTCCGCCCCCCCGCTTCCTGTCAGGTGGGGATACTGGGGCCTTTAAAGGCCTGGACCCACCCACCTGCTTCTGGTCAGGGCTTCCCCCGGGGGAGGGCTCTATCAGCCAGGGTGGGTCTGGTTCCCTCTCTAGGTCCTCCTCAGAGGGGGACCACCCCTCCCGGCTACACTGCCTTTCTAGAAGATATGCCTTATCCAAACCCAAGTTATTGGGGTCAATACAGGAGTAACAGGGTGAAATTTAAGGGTCTGTGATATACAGGAGGTCAGACAAGATGATCTAATGGTTCCTCTGGCCTTAAACTTTATGGATGTTAGAAGTATCTAAGATACACCCTTAGCAGAGAGCCCAAAATTGACTAGATCATCAAAACTGAAGTACCTCCAAGTCTTCAGTCCCAAAGACAATATATCCAGGTCAAGGTTGAGGCACATTGGGAGGGGAGTGAATGGGCAGTCTTCATTGCCATTGCTTATGCTTTAATTGTTTGGGGAACAAACAGAGTATTTGAGTACCCAGGAATGTCAACAAGGCACCTTTCTGCCAGCACTACATTCATATCACATTATTATTTTGGCTTAAAACAGAAAACTGCGTCTGTCCAAGAAAGCTCAGAGAGAGAGACATTAACCATACAGCACATGGGAGACCTTGGGAAATTGCCTTTGCAGACAATTAAAGGTCACATTGTTCAGCTAAGTCATAATCCATCACAATGAGGAAGGCATTGATTACTGTTCTGGACTGCATTCGTTTTTAATTCCATTAGTGGAGTAAATGACAGTTTCTGTATTTGCCTCTTTTTCTTGATACAGAGCAATGGAAATGGCAAGTTACCTCAGAATTCAGAATAGCTGAGCAGATAAGCTCCTTTCTATGCTCTTTGGTGAGAAAACCTACAGAGCTTTAACTGGGCAATAAACATCCCAGCAATCTCCTGAAATGATACGTTAATGGGCTATAATAGCATTATGATCAGCTGATCATTTTGGGAATGTTTATGAAAGCATAACCATAGCTATACCAGTCAAATTACAGCTTGCCCAGAGTAATGCATGCCTGCAGTAAACTGGGGTGTGGTTTAGTGGTTAAAATAGGGAACGGGGTAGTGCAGGACTTCTGTGTCCTGTGCCTAGTTTTGCTATTGATGCCTTGTGAGGTGGTTTTATTCAGTGGATAGAACACTGGACTGGGTTCTGTTCCTAGCTCGGCCACTGGCCTGCTCGGTGACTTTGGGGATGTCACGTCACTGCTCCATGCCTCAGTTTCCCCAGCTGTAAAACAGGGATAATGATACTGAACTGATGAAAAGTGCTAGGTATCATTATGTGTCCTTGAACCAGTTACTTAAGGCCAGATTTACAAAGGTATTTAGACACTTAGTGGGATTTAGTAAGGCACCTAAGTGGGTTAGGTACCTAACTCCAATTGACTTTCAGTGGAAGTCAGGTGCCTAACTCACTCACGTGCTTTTGTGAATCCCACTAGGCCACCTACCTGCACCTTTAGGTACTTAGGTACCTTTGTAAATCTGCTCTTCTGGCCCTGACACTGCAATTTTCAAAGCTGTTTATGGGTTTTGGATGCCCAGTTCCCTTTTAAAATGAATGAGAACTGGCCATCGAAATACAGTAGGTAGCTTTGCAAATACCACCCAGAATTTTCAAACGGGGGCACCCATGACCATATTTAAGTACCCAAATTAAAGCGGACGGCTTTTCAGAGGTTCTAAGCATCCACAACAATCACTGAAGTCATATGGGAACTATGTCAGCAGCTCTGAAAACCATGGCACTTATTTAGACATCCAAATATAACTGTATGCCCTCACCTCTTCATGCCTCAGTTTACCTATCTGAAATTCATAGATGCTAAAGCCACCTCTAACTTCCTGCATAACACAGGCCATACAATTTCAATTATTTTTTCCCTGTAATCTATGTGAACACTATAATATTGCCTCACTCTTGCATATCACTTTTCATTAATAGATTGCAAAGTGCTTTACAAAGGAGGTCAATATCATTTTTCAGATGGGGAAACTGAGGCACAGACCTGGAAAATAACTTGTCCAATGACATTCTCCAGGCTGGGACTAGAACCTTGGTCATCTGAAACCCCACCCCCTGCATTATCTATTAGACCACATTGCTACTCTCATTGCTGCCTACTAACTGGTGGATAAACTGGAGTGTGTAGTTTAGAAAACTAATGAATCTCAATTACAAAGGAAGATGCCGATACAATATTGAACTACCTCAGAGGGTGCTCTGAGGCGTAATTCATTATTATTAGTAGTATTTGTATAGCAGAAGCATGTCGGCGCCGCTGTCATGACCAGAACCCCACTGTGCTCAGTGCCGCACAAACAGAGAACAAAAAAGATGATCTGCCCTCAAAAACTTGCAGTCGAAGCACTTAACATTTGTAAAACACTTGATAATCCTTGGATGTTCAAAGCATTATTAGCCAAAAGGCAGAGCCACTGTTATTACCACTGTCTCCGATATGTGGGCTGGTTTTACTTGAGAGGATTTAACCTAACAGTTCTTATCGTAAAGAAAGAAAGTTGTCATCAAAACTGATTGAATTATATATTGGCTATGTAATGTTGTAATGGCTGTCAAAGATAAACATATGGGTAGCTTATCTAGCTTCCTAATCTCCTTCAAGGTGTAATGCAGTCACTCATTTTGTTAACTCTCTCTTTGTATTTAAACCCAGAACAGACCACAAACTGAAAAATACACATCCAGTCTATTTCTGCTTTCTATTGGTCTGTTTGTGGGAGTAATCGTTTTAAACTCAGTGACCACAAATGAGCTGATGTTTGTATAAAACTTCCTGAGAAGGCACAAAAAGGACCTGCCATACTTTGCGAATGGGCTGATCATGTCTGTTGCTGCGCATGCTGTGTTAGGACCCAAGCTACCCTCAAGTTTCCTGGACCTTTGCAGACACAAAATGCACTAGGCCCTACCCTAGCCCTCCCTCTCACTTAATCCTCTGGGCAGCCAAGTGAGATGAGCAAGGGCTGCTCTGGTTGCTAGGGTAGCAATAGCCTCAACCTGCCAGTATATGGGTGGGTGGGTGGAGAGAGAGAAGAGAGGGGCCAATGCCTTGGTCCTGCCCTCCCTCATTCACTGGTGGGGCACACAGGGAGGAGTAAGCCACCCCCCCAAAATGGGGTGAATAAACATCTTCCATCCTCAGATTGAGGGGAGGACTATTTCTGAGTCACAGTTCTTCCCCCAGCGCGCCTGCTATGGCGTAATACGAGGTACTTACAGAACCCTCATAATAGCTGAGCATCTCACAATCTGTAATGGATTTAGCCCCACAAAACACCCCTGAGGCAGGGAAGTGCTATTTACCTCTTTTTACGGATGGGAAACTGAGGCACCGAGAGGATAAGTGACTTGCTCAGCATCATACAGGAAGTCTCTGACAGAGCAGGAAAAATGAGCCCAGGTCTTTCAAGACCTAACCACTGGACCAGCCTGAGCCTTCCTCTCCACACAGACCTCCTACATACCATTCCTAATCCTGGGCTGAACCAAATGGCCCATGCTCATTGGAAGTTGAGGACACTCATCATTTCACAGGATGCACTCAGGAACATAGTAGGGTCAAGCCCTCATTTGTCCTCTGTTCCTAGCCCTCCTCATCAGCTCATTAAAATGCAGCAGCCATCAAACACACAAGAAGGAATGCTTGGCCAATATAAGCATCAGAGCTTCAGTTAATGATTATTCCATTCAGGTAATTTGGGGCCCCAATAAAAGTCTGGGATTTGGCCAACACAGGAAAATGTGCCTCTCCGCCCTTCATTCTGAGTCAGGGCCCAGTCCTGCTCTTGTTAAAGTCAAAAAAACATGTTGCCACTAACTGCAGTAAGCATGGGATGGACCCTTCCACCCCTCAGACCAGGGCCAGCCCCAGGTGTTTTGCCCCCCCAGGGTGGGAAATGTTTTCAGTGGATGTAAAAGTAAATAAATGAATTTCGTTAAGTAGAAAGGAATCTGGGAGTAATATAATAGACAGGTGCTCAGGCACTGCAGTGGTGGCTGCCAGAATAAGACCTTCGGTAGAGAGACAGGAAAGATGAAAGAGGAATATGTCTGTGTTAGGTTGAGATGAATGTACAACACAGGTGCATCTCTCCGTAAGCCGCTCATCCCCTCTGACGTGTCCATCTCCTAAGCACTGTCTCCTAAATACTGCAGAAAGTATTTTCCTCCTGTAGTTGCCAAGGCACTGAAGATTCAAGTACATCTGATTTTCTAAACCCTGGGATTACTTTGTCAAGCTCCTTTTCTATGTCACACAATGAAAATCACTTCTGCTGAATCACATCTATCCTTCTGTCGATGCTAAGGAACACCGAGAAAAAGGTGCATACCGTGCCCATGCCTGCTGGCCCCCGGGATGGGACAATTCTTATGGTCCTATGTACGCACCTAAAAAGCTAAGGTAAAACTCTCTGGGCCTGAGCAATGCTGGGGGAGAACTCCTGGAATTCAGTCCCCATGGCCTTTTCGCAGAGCCTCATAGTGCTGACTACTGCAATAAATGTTTATTTAGCTGAGATTCTGCTTGATCTGATAGATTTGCTTGGAGAAAGCTAAAGATTTTATTGTCATGGATTGCTATTGGGTTTGGTTTCATTATTTTGTGGGATATATGGACTGAACATCAGGCTCCGTTGTACCTGTTAAGTACCGTCCAGTATTGTAGGTGATGGGGGCGGAGGAGGGTTTGAAATTGCAGCATTACAGAGGGTGGACTAGGAGACAGGATTGCCTAATGGTTAGCAAGCTAGGCTAGGATTCTGAAGACCTGGGTTGAAACCCCTGCTCTGCTGCAAACTTTCTGTGCGACCTTGGGCAAATCATTACACCTCTCTGCCTCAGGTCCCTATCAGTAAAATGGAGATAATACTTCCCTAGCTCACAATGATTGGGAGAGCCTTGGATATCTGGTAATAGGGACCTCAGAAGTTCCTAAGAGATCTACATATATATTGGTGCTGGAGAGCGGCCATTTCTGTGTCCCTTAAGGAAGTGCTGCATGCATTGTACACTCGATTACACTTGAAAGTAAGGAAAACACAAGGGTTATCAAACCCTCACACTGCATCATCTCACATCAGGAATAATCTCCCTGTCTTTGTACAGTTGGCCAGGTGCAATAGAGAAGGGGTCTTGACTTTCTTTGAAGGATTTGGTGTTAGTCACTGTTGGAGACAGAGCAGCAGACGAAAGGGACCTGTTCCAGTGCGTTAAAGTCCATGTATCGCTGCCCTCTACTGGATGGAATTTCAGCTTTTTAGCTGTGTGTCATGGACCCTATCACTACTGGAGATTTCCTATAGCTTGAGTGCTAGGGGTCTGTGCTTTCAGGGCAGAAGCAGCTTCATTTTCTCCCCATTGTCCCAGGGAAGTTCTGAGTGTCTGTGTGCAAAGCATGTTGAAAGCCATGAAGGAAGTATGTGTGGCCATGGACTTGTTGCAGTTTGATGGGTCTTTTTCTGGCAGGGCAGTTCCTAAATTAATGCAATTCAGCCCTCTGTGCTGAATGAATTTGCCATCCCTGTTGTCAATTCAGTCTAATCATGGATCTAGCAAGACGGGCATAGTGGATCGGATGTAGATGAGCAAAGGCTGTAAATGTGTTGGTGTAATGTAGGCAATCCCCTTAGTTATAAATGGTGTGTGTATTTTCCTGACCTTTCCTGTATGCCTTTAGCACACTCTAACTTGTCAATGTGGATGTGCGTCATCCTCCATATATGGAGATGTGAAAGGCAGAATTTCTTGTTGTATGTTAGTCAGAGATGTCACCAAAGCCCAGAGCGTGAGCTCTGTGAAAACAATATGATTTGTGAATCAGACTTCACCTTAGTGGCAGAGGAGCTGTGTGGATCAGTGGAGATCCAGAGACTCAAATTGCAGTCACCATTCACTCTAGCTTTTCAGACGAGGGGCTTGTCTACACAGAGCAGCAACGAGCACTACAGAGGTGTGATTTCTAAAGCAAACTAACACGTTGACCATTAATTGGTCCATGCAGACTCCAGCAGTAGGGAACTTTTAGTTTGCTTGAACTTAAAGTCCACTAGAGAACTTTTAGTTTGCACCAGCAGGGTCTGCATGGACCAATCGAAGTGCAACATCTTAGCATGCTTTAGAAATGATCCGCCCATAGTGCACATTGCTCCTTCACGTAAACACGCCCTAAAATACAAGTTAACCAAACCCAAAGCAAAGATCCTGACACCAATACAGCTGAGCTGGCTGGCTTCTGTGTGTAAATAGAAAAGGCATACATATCTGAAGCCTCATTCTCCTTTCCTTTACACAGGTTGATGCTAGTGAAATGTAAGCACTTTATTTTTAAGACCCAAAACCTCTGGATTTGAGCACGCCAAAGAAGGGGGCAATCTAGTGGGGGAAGAATGGGTTGGTGGTTGGAGCTGTAGCCTGGGCCTCTAGACATGTGGGCTTAATCCCCTGCTCTGCCATAGATTTCCTGAGTGAGTTTGGGCAAGTCACTGAATCCCACATCATCAAAGTTATTTAGGCTTCTAACTTCCATTTAGCCTGAGTGTCTTAGTCCTTTTGTTGCCCAGCTGTAAAATGGAGATAGTTGTACTTCCCTACCTCACACTGTCATATGAAACATTTTGAGGTAATCAGATGCTATTGTAATAGGGGCCATATAAGTATTAGAGAAAGAGAAGTCCAGATCTAACATTTGTAGCTCAGGAAAATCTGTACTTCTAAATAAAGGTGAATACATGAGAGAGTTTATAGTTAGCTTCATCTGCTGAAGTTATGACGTCTGAGTCCCCCCTCGTTTACACAAGAGTAAATCAGGAGCAGCTGCACCGAGGTCAGTGGAGTTACACCAGTGTGAAACTGGGGTCAGAAGAGAAACAGGGTGTATGTAGATTCTTTTCCCACATAGAAGAATGAATCCAGTAAATACAAGGAACCAGATTCTCAGCTGCTGT
The DNA here is from genome assembly GCF_026122565.2 of Emydura macquarii macquarii. Taxonomy (NCBI): domain Eukaryota; kingdom Metazoa; phylum Chordata; order Testudines; family Chelidae; genus Emydura; species Emydura macquarii. Next base: position 2,879,101 of record NW_027133607.1, on the reverse strand, counting down.
AAATCGATCCATTGACTTCAGTGGAGTTATGTGGATTTACATGGCCGCCAGCTGAGAATTGGGCTCTAATTATGTTGAATGACCACAGCGTATCACTGCAAATGCTATTCAGTGCCTTATCTTGTCATGAAACTGGAATGCACTTGAAACTGGGGCAAAATAATGAAAATAAATAAAGTTCAGCTATCTTGGAGCAGCTTAACATACCGAAAGAGGAGACTGAAATTAGGTTTATAAGGCTTGAGTTTAGGGTTCGCTTCTTGATGGACTCAACTTGTGTAATTCCCATTAATGTGGCCCTGATGCAGTGAGGTACGTACCTAACTTCAAGCACATTAGTTGTCTCGTTCATAGAACCTTTCTGAGTGGCTCTTCTGTGCTAAGAGAGGCGACCCACTTGGACTGGGCTCTCAATTTAGAGCAGAAAAGACCATTCTAGCCTCCGACAAGGTTCTTCAGAAAAGGCTTTTAAGCAAGGTAAGCAGTTGTGGGATAAGAGGAAGAGCCCTCTCATGGCTCAATAACTGGTTAAAAGACAGGAAACAACGAATAGGAGTCAATGGTCAATTTTCACAATGGAGAGAGGTATACAGTGGGATCCCCAAGGATCTGTACTGGGACCTATTCATAAATGATGTGGGAAAAGAGGAGAACAAGGAGGTTGGAAAGTCTTCAGATGATACAAAATTTCTCAATATAATTAAATCCAAAGCTGATTGAGAAGAATTACAAAGGGATCTCACTAAACTGGGTGAATGGGCAACAAAATGGCAGATGAAATTCAGTGTAAAGTGCAGAGTAATGCAGCCTGGAAAAAATAATCCCAACTATCCATACAAAATGATGGGGTCTAAATTAGCTATTATCTTTCAAACAAGAGATCTTGGAATCGTCGTGGATAGTTCTCTGAAAACATCTGCTCAATGTGCACTTGAAGTCAAAAGAGCGAACAGAATGCTAGGAATTATTAGGAAAGGGGTAAAACTGAAAATATCGTAATACCACTGTACAAATCCATGGTACCTCCACACCTTGAATACTGATTGCAGTTCTGGTCACCTCATCTCAGAAAAGATATATTAGAATTGGAAAAGGGGCAGAGAAGGGTTACCAAAATGATTAAGCTTCCATATGAGGAGAGATTAAAAAGACTAGGACTGTTGACCTTAGAAAAGAGATGATTAAGAAGGGATTTGATGGAGGTCTATAAAATCATGACTAGTATGGAGAAAGTGAATAGGAAAGTGTTATACCCTTTCACATAACACAAGAACTTGCGCTTTTGAGGAAATTTATAGACGGTAGGTTTAAAACAAACATAAGGAAGTACTTCACACAATGCACAGCCAACCTATAGAACTTGTTGCCATGGGATGTTGTGAAGGCCAAAAGCACAACTGGGTTCAAAAAAGAAATATGGCTATTAGCCAAGAAGATCAGGGAAGTAACCCCATTCTATGGGTATCCTAAAATCTCCAACTGCCAGTAGGTGGGACTGAATGATAGGGGATGGATCACATAAAATCACCCTATTCTGTTCATTCTCTCTGAAGCATTTGGCACTGTCAGAGATGGATATGGGGCTAGATGGACCATTGGTCTGACACGGTACAGCCATTCTTATGTTCTTATTCTAAAAAGGGCAATGTAACGAAGACAACACTTCCTTCCACAACTACTCAGTCCAGGTCAGAGAAACCCTGTGACAGGGTGTACTCACATTTGTTGCTACCTGCCAGATATCCCAATGCCTTGATACACCCTGTCTTAAGAAGCTGTGCTGCTGGAAGGGAAGAACAGCGACTTTAGACCTGCAGTGGTTGCCTTGAGAAACCTTCCATGATCAGCTGCAGGTAAAACCAGCAAGAGTTGATCCTCCAGCTTTTAGAAGGGCCAAGAGCAGGCGCAGACCAATCAGGGCCCAGAAGGCCAGATAAAAATGGCTGCCCATGAATACTGGGGGGGCAGTTTTGGCTGAAGCTAGGGTAGGGAAGGAAGCCTCTTCTTTTAGTACCATGGCCTGGTCAAGGGGGTAGCCTTGATAATATTCATCTGGGATCTCTGTGGAGGACTATTGTTTATGTTATGGACTTCAATGCCCAGGTGGCTATTTTGAGTTCAATGATCATTTGTTTTTGGTGACAGGCTGTGTTGAATTAGTCTGAGAACTGAAGAGGCAGAGGGAACTATTGAGTCCACTCTGTGTCCAGCAACCTCAATAAAGAATCACCTTCATGCTAACTACAACTGAATCTCTGCTGTGAGAGACACTATACGGATTTCCCATAAGGCTCTCTGCTATGCCGTGATGTCTTGGCACTTCAAAAGAGCAGGGATAACTGAGGACATTTTGCTCCCTTGTGCCCCATTGAGCATGGCAGCTGTGAGTGGTGGGAAATCTTAGCTGTTAACCTAGAGCTAAACAAACACAATGCCCCCTGAATGTGCATCTTTTCTGGGAGGAGGGAGAGGAGGAGGTCAGTTTTGCAGCAGTTCTCAGTAGGTGACATCCAATGGGACGCCTCTGTCAAAGACATGGAGTACAAGAGCTTAATTTGGACTTGATGGGAACCCAGTTTATGTCCCTGTCGGATAAGGTGGCTTGAGGCTGTTCCACAATAAAGCACTACATTCAGCCACCAGCCTTATCACCAGCACCCTTCTGACCTTTCACAGGTAAGCTGGAATTGTTTAGCGCTCTGGCTTCCCAAAACTAATGGAACCTTTCAGCACAGCTTAGGGTATCACTCCACTACCTTGACATCAATTTCTAAAATAAAATGAAAGGCTAATTGGTGAAATCATTTTTTTTTCACCGATAAATGATGGCCAAATACATTTTCAAATCAAGATTCCAGCCCCAGTATTTGTAGTAACCCACCAATAATACCAAGGATTTGACTTAACTCCCTCCCCCCCCCCATCCACCCCCAAAATAATAAAAGGGATACACAGAGTGACAGAGGAAAGTTCAGCTAGAACTCACCAAGTCAAGTCTGGCACTCTTGGTGCAGATGGCTGTGCCAATCTGGGTTCCTCACCTGCAGGGAGGACAGGACATGGTGGGTGTAGCTTTTAATCTCCACCGGTGGAGCCTAATGGATGTAGCAAGTTTCCAGATACCCTGAACTCAGCTTTCTAGATTAGGTATTTTATACAGCCTCCATCACAGTAGTAGCTAAGTACCTCACAATCTTTAATGTATTGATCCTCCCAACACCTATGTGAGGAGGGAAGGACTCTTGTCCCCATTTTGCAGATGGGAAACTGAGGCACAGAGAGGCTAGATGACTTGCCTGAGGTCACAGAGGAAGTTTGTGGTGGAGCAGAGAGGGAAACACAGCTCTCCCAAGCAGTAGGTTAGTGCCCTAATCATTGTACCACCTTTCCTCTTCCACCCTATGCAGCATTGCTTATTTTTGGGAATGACACTAACTGGAGACAGGCTCCAATGGAGTAAAGGCTCAGGGTGCTTTGAGCCCCTACAGTCACCCACAGGTGAAGTTACTGCTATCAGGTCCCTCTCTCAGGATGTGTGACAGCTTCTCCTAGTTCAGATCCCCCTCTGGCATGATTGTGGCTCATCAGGCTTTTAGAGTGATGCAAGATCCCTGACTAAAGCAAGAATTCTTGAAATAGTGCACGGTGTGGATCAAACCCTGAAACAGGTGAAAAACCAAGGAATTCCCTTTGGGTGTCCTGGCCACTGTGCAGTGTGGTAGTCTGTTTCCTTTAAGAAGCTAAAGCAGCAACAGAAGCAGGACTGATGGTCCCAGCGAGTCTGAAGGCTCGGCCTGCAGGCTGTTTCTCAGAAGATACTAATGGTGGGTGAGGGGCAGCCGGGCTACCCCATGAGCACCAAAGAGAGGGGAAACAGAGCAGACAGCTGTTCCCCAGAGGCATCAAAAGGGAAGGCTACTGCAATCCATCCCTCCTCAGAAGTAGCTTAATGTGAAAGGATGGCCTGAGGTCCCTTGACCGGGGTGTATGTGCAGAGTCCCAGGTGCCTTGTGTCTGCTGTGGAAGAGGTCTCTTTGGGGCAGGTGAGGAATGAAAGACATAGCCCTAGACCTGTTCTGGTGGAGGAGAGGGAATGGTGAGACTTTAACTAGGCCCATGTGAAGCTGATATCCCTAGTGAACCTCAGACTCGTGTTCACCCACAAAGATGGGGTTCCCAGATCCCTCAGTGTAACATACTGTATCATTGGCTTCTATAGGAACATAGGACTGGAAGGGACCTCGTAGCTCATCTGTGCTTCCACCAGTACTGACACAATAAAATAACAATCACACTTATACAGCCCTCTCCATTTTCAAGGATTTATATTATTATCATTTCATTCGTTTAGTTTATTGCAGTGCTGGCTGGGATCTGGGGTCTTGGCCCAGGACTCATGGTGCTAGGTGCTGTACAGACACAAAACCAAAAGATGGGGCCTGCCCAAAAGAATTTACAATCTAAGTATGAGATACACATATTTTTAATCTGCACCCACGCCTGACAAGACAGGTGAACAAGCGCTATCCCCGTTGACACATTAGAAGCTTGTGCCACCCAGACAGGTTGATGTAACTTGCCCAAGTCAGTTGGACCAGTGGTTGAGTGAAGACTAACTTAGAAGCGGTCCTAGCTCCATGCCCTGTCCAAGTTACCTTTTGATAGAAAATAAAAGGAAACGGGAGGCAGCAGTCATATAAGAATGATCTTCGTTGTGATCAGGAAATGCTACATGAACTAACTCGAGACAGGGCAGATTCATTTAATTAGCCCCCAGGCAAAATCCCCAGGAGCATTCTCCATTACGATATATGCTGCTGCACGTGGAACTTCCTCTAGCGCTTGGCTAACACACAGGAATCTGCTGTTTAGAAAGTCATTTTCCTGTCCACATAAACAACTCCACCACAATAGCCCAGTTCCTGGCACTGAGACCTCATTTAAATGTTGGTCAGCTAAGGCTCACAATTAATGTTTAATTGGTAAACTCATTGCAAATACGGGAAGCCTCAGACTTTCCCTTCATTCTCTTTCAGAAAGGAAGGACCGGACCTGTCTTTTGGCTTCTGATTTAGCAGACCGACATTTCTATCCTCCCCACTCCAGAACATTTGCTTTCCCTGAAGCAGGCAAGCATGATCAGACTATGCTGAAGATTTGGTTTTAAATCATCTGATTAACATGAATATTTCTTTCTAAATGAATGCAGTCTTGATGGAAGGAATCATAGGTGTTGGGATGAGCTTGAAGGAGCCAGGCTGCACAGGCTGAAGAGGGCTAGGTGGCTGGCCGAGCTCAGGATCATCTTTGTGTATAGGGGATATGAGGGTATATGTGTTTCTAGAAGGCTGAAACTATCGACTCTTATGGGCAGGATCCAACCACCCTCATGAAAATATAAAGAGAAAACTCTGCAGGTTTCAGCTGGCACAGTTTTCACACTCCTATATGGGAATGGGAGCACAGAGCATGAATGAGACAGGGCCCACGCTATACTACGAAGCAGGTTTCTTGGGCACGCTAACACTACGTCTGCACTGACAGCTAGGGAGGCGATTCCCCTGCTCACGTCCAAGTCCTCGCAGTAGCTCGCTGCGAGCCATCCCGAGCATCACATGTAGCGTAGCCGCAATGTACGTGCCCACCCATTTCAGGCAGGTTTGTGGCTGGCACGGCTCATTCGTGCCTCTGCTGCCACTGCCTGTGTGTCCATAGTTCTGCTGCTCTTGTACTTGCAATAGCTTGATGAGAGCTAGTGTGAGTGGGTGTGGAGGAGCAGGGGAATCACACCCCCAGCTTGTTGCATAGATATAGCCTAAGTTACATGCTTTAGAGTGGCTGGCTTGCTAGACAATACTATCCCCCTTAGTACACCCCTTAGCTCACACCATGAGAAGAAAGTGGGTCTTAAGTGACTAGAGTAGCCTATAATTCAAGAGAACTAGGTTCAAGTCCTGACTCTGTCTCAAATTTCCTACATGACCGTATACATACAATTTAATATTCCTGTGCCTTGGATCCCCAGTGCAAACGTAGGAAAAATAGTACTTCCCTTATCTTACTTGTCCGTTTAATTGATCACCATTTTGAAGAAGCACTGTGTTAGAAGATAGCCTAGCAGAACTGGACCCTGGTCTTTATGAGGGGCTAACAGGCACCCCTGTACTGCCAAAGATAATTATCAAACAAACACTATATTAGTGCAGCAGGACATAACCCTTCCACCTGAAACTTTAAACGCCTGGCACTGACACATGGAGGGGAAAGATTTGTGTATCCCTCTCCACCTTCACGTGGCATGCAGCACTTTTCAACAACACACCCCAAGGCTCCATAAGGATTTCACTTCCATCTATAACAGCTAACAAACGGCAATACATACCCAGCTTCATCAAACTTGCATTCCAGCACAACACCGTAACAGTGACCTCATCCGCATTTTTATCAAAGGATCCGCACGTCCGACTGGCGCACAATTCATTCATTCAGGGAGTTATTTTTCCTGAGCACGGCTGTGATTCTGGTTCATGGCAGTGGACAAATTTTGTCATATTACAGACCTGGGTGCTGGGCCTGCACTGACCTCATACAAACTCTTTGCTAACTTGTGTAAAAAACAGAGCAAAGAGTTCAGCAGCTCTTTCTTAACGGTCTTCTAGGTTGGCGTTCATGGCTTTAGTTGTAGGCAATAATAAGCACAGTGAATTCCATGGGAATTTAAACAGCACATAGAGGTGAGAGGTGAACTCCTGCTCTCTCCTCTGACTCCTATTTTGTAGCCTTCCTGGGAAGTGAGTGACAGGATTTCAATGGCTATTAGCCAGGATAGGCAGGGATTGCTGCTTGACAGAGATTGGGAATGGCTGATGGGATGGATCACTTGATGATTATCTCTTCTATTCATTCCCTCTGAAGCACCTGGCATTGGCCACTGTCAGAAGACAGGATACTGGGCTAGAAGGACCATTGATCTGACCTTGTATGGCCATTCTTATGTTCCTATGATTTGCAATGTGGCAGATTTGTCATCAGATTGCAATTCAGCAGGTTTGGCGTGGCACTCAGATTTTCCATTATGGCTAAAAATTCTAAAATACTCTAGAGACAAATTCCATGTATAGCTGATATTCTAGGAATGGGCACATGGGGAGGAGCAGTGTGGCCAAGGGCCAGGTCCTAGAGAATTTTAGATTTCTTGCTAGAGGGATGGAAAGAAAAAAGAGAAAAGCCAGAGCAAAAATGGCCAAACGGGGTGATTTGGAATTATTTTTATTCTCTCTGTCTCAGTTCACAAGCTAGTGATCCAGTGATGTTCCTTCTTCAGGTGCTGAAAGGAAGTTTTGGCAGCTAAGTGTAGGGTTGTCTGATTGTCTCTAGTCTCTGTTTGCTCAAGGACCAATCAGGCTATAAGCATTTTATTCCTTTATTGTTGATGTCTGAAATCATAATGTCCCCTTTCATTTTGAGGTTCTGGTATCTAAGCACCAGTTCTAGCGTGGATTCATTGGTTTCGTTAGTACTGCGTCTGTAAGGCTTTTTCTTAGAGATGGAGAGAGCTGACCTGTGACGATTTACTGAAGTGCTTAGAGAGGTGTTAAAGAATGTGTATTAGATCAGCCTTCTTTTCTGTGTGTTGTGGGAGTGGAAGGCAAGAGAGTCTTATTTGAGGCTCTACCATTTCCTTGTGATTTTGGACAAACCAAATTTTTTGAGTTAGGCCCCTACACCAGTATTTAATAGAACTGGATGACATTTATCCCCCTTCCCTACACCCAGTCTGCCAGTACATTGAGGGGGCGGAACCACGGTGCTGATCATTTTCTGTCCTCACCCCATCCACTTGATCATGGGAGGTAGTGGCCCTTAGAAGCCAGCTCTCCTGTTTTGCCCAGACTAGCAATCCAACCAGGCTGACAAAGGAGGGCAAAGAGTGTGTGTTGGCCGGGGTTGGGGCTGGGGACTTGTGGTTCCTTACACCCAGATCCACAAAGGGTGCCTAGAAAATCACGTGAACAACACTGGGATCCACAAAGCCTGAGTGAAGTGCCTGAGTGCCCTATACAATGCATGGGGTGGGGAGAGGTCCTAAGAATTCGATCCACTAAAGCTAGGCAGGGAGCCACTTAAACTAGCCAGTGAGACATGCCAACAAGTGGGCTGTGCCCTAAACCACGCCCCTCTCGTACAGATAGGCACCTATTTCTGCTTGCGATCCACAATCAGGAACCCGTCTCTTGCAGTCAGGCCACGTAGGTGGCTAAGTCGTTCCTTGTGAGAATGAGTTAGGTGCCTGCTTCGGTCCACACAAAGCACTTTGGAGCACTTATCTGTAGAGTACTTTAGAGCATCAGCTTCAATCCCCCTTTGCTGGAGGAAGAGAGGATGTGAACAAGGGTAATCAATCAATGATCCCTCTGGAGCACCTTGCATTGGCCACTGTTGGAAGACAGGCTTTTGTGCAAGATGGACCATTGGTTTGATCCAGTACGGCCATTCTTATGTTCAGGGTCTCCCATACCTCTTTGGACTGTGCCCTAACTGCTGAGCTGTGGGATATTCTAAGGCAGGGCCGCCTCAATCTCTGGTGTTGAAGCTGTTCTACAGTATATAAATAATGTAAGTGTGTCATTGGGCCAGATAGAGCACCAGAATGGGCCTTACTATCTTGCACAGCTTCATAAAGGCAAGTGACAATGTAGCCCTCAGTGAGAATCTATTGTTTGTATTATGGTAATACGTAAAGGCCCTGATCTAGTCTCAGGGTCTTATTGTGCTAGGCGCTGCACAAAAACATAATGAAAAGACAGTTTCATATACAGAGTCAACACTCACTGAAGTCAATATGAGCCTTTCAGTTGACTTCAGTTGACCTTGGGCAATAAAGCTATCTAATTCTTATATTGCACTTTTTGTCCATAGATCTCAAAGCACTTTACAGAGAAGGTAAATATTGGAGCTGGTCAGGAATTTTCCGTATGAAAAATTCCATGGCACAATTTCAATTTTGCCAAAAAATTTTGTTTTCCAGTGGAAACCTGTTCTCAGCTCTATAGCTTCCAGAGTCTGGGTTCTTCGGCAAACCCTGTCTCCTAGTTGCCTGGCTCCCCAAATTGTCTGGCAGGCTGTTGGGGTTCAGGGAAACATACAGAAAAAAGTCAAAACAAAATGTCAGAATTCCCATTCTGTGGAAATTTCAAAATTTCCTTTTGTTCCCCCTTGGAATGAAATGTATTCTGAAATTTCCTTCAAAATCAGGAATCCCAGTTTCTGGTGAGCTCTAGTAAGTATCATGATCCCCTTTCTACAGATGGGGAAACTGAGGCTCAGAGTGTGGAAGTGATTTGCCTGCATTTGGGCAACAGGCCAGGAGCAGAGCTGGGAACAGACTGTAGTTTGCCAGGCCAGGGCTTGTTTCACTGGATCACACCATGAGTATATTATAAGAGACGACACATGGCTATAACCGACAGGGCAGAGGTGGAGGGGGAGTAAAGGACAAAAAATTAATTTTGTGAGAATGTTCTGCTTTGCATATTGTCTTAGCGAGAATCACTGAGGCTGTGCCTTAAATTTGATCACAGTATAAATATTTTTCAGAGCGCCAACTTTTTCACGTGGTTTTTTTCAGATTGCTTGCCCTGGCCCTCCAGTAAAGAAACATGCCAGAGCGATGGATGCTGCTGTATTGTAAGTAGCTAATAGGCCGAGCAAATAATTTTATAAACCGCATGGCTCTCTTAGTAGCAAACCAAGGACCCATCCTTATAAAACAAGCTTTGCAAGTTTAAGCGTAAGTTATAGGATGCTTCATTTCCTTTTTTTTTTTTATTAAAATTAAATTCAGGGATAGAAATAAAACAACTCAGAGTTCATGACCTGCTCAGGAATGCAATTATCCCGTAAACATCACAACCGGGATTTGTTACAAGGTAGAAACATGATCCCTTTAAAAAGCTATCCCTCTCCATAGTACCTAAAGATGGTCAAGGACAGAAAAATGAAATGGGCAGTTTTGGTTTTAAAACTTTTAACCCTGATCCTCTCACCATAGAGACCCTCAAAAAATGACCCGTCTCTTGTAGTCAAGTTTCATGGCAAACAAGAACTACCAAGCAGCTCCCTGATTCCTTTTATCTCCCTAAATCTAATCCCGTGATAAACCTCTGTTTCCTATACGTGATTTGCCACTATTTTACTAGTCCCAAATCCATCAGACGCATTGTGGTTGGCTCACTGTGAACAAACAGAACCTGACAGTTTCCTTCCTTAAAGTAAACAGAACTGGTACTTAGACACAGTTCAAAGACTTTAACACTCCCAGCATGACCATTATTACCCTTTAGGTGGGCAGGAAGATCTAGTCTTTCGTTCTACTCAAGGGGCCTTTTTTTATTTCCCCTTCACATTTTTATTGGCAGTAAAATACTGTATAATTACTGAGCCTGTTTTTTACAATCCTCTGCTTCCAGGTTTTCCTTGCTAGGTGAAATATCCATTTATACCACCCAGTTGTATACCACCTTCATTCCTCCTTATGAGAAACTTGTTCATGTCATGTTGCTTAAAAAGCCCCTGGGATGCCTTTTACAATACATCTCCTATTCCTGTGGGCTACAAACTTCATGAATTATGCTTATGTTGGCAGAGCTCACATTTTTAATATTACTACTACTACTACTAATCATAATAATTAATACTTTGCACTTCTCTGGTGTCTTCGATCTAGGGATCTCACAATGCTTTACAATTATTGGTAAAATGAGAGCAATACCACCTACTTCCCTGGTGGCTGTGAAATGTAAATCATTAATAGTTGCAATGCACCTAAGGTTAGATTTTGAAGATGTGGCCAGATTTTCAGAAGATCTCAGTTCTCATTTAGGCACTTGAGTAAGAATCAGATAGCTCAGATATTCAAAAGTGCTCAACTCCCAACAGCTCCCAGTGTGACACCTATGATGATTTTCCAAAGAGCTTTTCCAAAGAACTTGAGTTGATGGAGTTTGATTTCCCCCACCCACCCAAATTCCCCCTTGGAAAATTTCAACTTTTCATTAAAACAAATGCAAAAACAATTTTAGCTGAAAACTAAACATTTTCAACTAGCCCTCATCAGAGCCCAGTGAACTGGGCTCTCTGGAAAAATATGACCACTTACTTTGGTGCCTAAAAATGTAATCCTGTAGTGATCCTACGATGAAAGACGTGCAAATCATTTATGTCATTTTACGCAGCAATCATTAAGGGCTACCCTTCACAACAACCCTCTAAGGTCAGGTCTGCACTACAGACTTTTGCTTGGCATCGTTCTGCCAGTCAGGCCTAAGCGACATAACTGGGTGGGCAAAAAACTCTAGTGTAGATGCAGTTACACCAGAAAAACTGTGCTTTTGCCAATATAGCTTATTTCACTCGGGGTGGGGGGAAGGCCGGAATAAGCATACTGGGGAAAACACAGTTTCGCTGATATAAGCTGCATCCGTGTTAGGAGTATAGCATATGGCCAAAGACCGGAAAGTATCCTCATCATTTCCATTTAATAGATAGAGAAACTGAGGCACAAGAGAGGATCAGGAGATTGAACAATGTCATGCAGCATTTCTGTGCCAGAGCCAGCAATAGAACTGAGCTTTCCTAACTACCAAGCCTTTTGCTTTTTAATCGCTAGACCATGAATCCTGTTCTCCCCCCCACCCCCTCCTTTTATGCTGTTACTGATGCAGGCCTACAGTAGGCAGAGGAAAGGCTGCAAGATTAAAGGGAAACGCATGGTTGAAATGGAAGCAAGGGTGCCTTGTCAATCCGGGGGCTGTGGAACATTTTTCCGTAGTGTAGCCCACTGCCCCTCCCATTTGTGATCATGTAACATCCCTCAGACAGCCACAACAATCGCCTCAGGAGAAAAGGAAGATATTTCTTTAGCTTTTAACTTTTAATGCAGCTTAGCAGCTGGACAGAAAATGGATCTTCCAGTCCCATGTGCCCAGCTAACTCTCCCTGGAATAACTGGGCCATCAGTGATCTTTGGTAACCAGTGATGTTGTGGACAAAACCACTAGAAAATGTACTGTAGGGAATAATCCTGCCCTGTCAGGAAGCAAATAACTGGGTTTCTCCATCTCTGTTATCTGTGATCCTGTGTGGCAAAATAAGGGAGAGTCTTTAAACAATCCAAAAGACCACTCCAATCACATTCTCTATTGTTTCTCTAGTACCTTTGAATAGCACTTCATTAAATATTTTATTGTGATCTAAGTTCCTAGGCCCTGGTGAGTCATCCTGCCTTTCATATCTATCTGACCTTCCACTGAAGACTCTGGTTAACAGATCAGAGAGACACGCGTACACACAAAAAAGCTACAGAAGAAGCAGCAACGCACACGTCTGAGGAGTTGCTCATTCTTTATTCTTACTTCAAGGTGTCTGCAAAACTGTTAAACCACAGTCCTGCCTAGTTTACTGGCAGATGGGACTGGCCTGAGCCATTGAACCAGATCCTTTTTGCAACCGCTTAAAGTTTAAGGAGGTGTGTGTGTGTGAGTGAGTGAATGCACACATGGGCTATTATTAACTGAATATTTGCATCCATTTTACAGCTAGATACAGAGAATTTTTTAGCCCAGGAAGACACTGGAATATCAGACTACGAAATTGTGACATTTTTGTGTCTTTATGAAATCTAGTTTAGATCACAGTTTTAAATCAACGAGTTAGAATTATTTTCTCTCTCAGAGCTTTGTACAATTGGCCTTCTGGTAACTGACACCTGGCTTTTCACAAGGGAAGAGATGCAAGAAATAGTCCCAATAATTTTGCTTTTAAACACTCATAATGTTTCTATAACATATGTGGCAGATTATTATTTGTATAGCAATAGCGTGTAGGAGCCCCAGTTATGCACCCGGCCCCCAGTGTGGTAGGTGTTGTACAAACACACAACAAAAAGACCCTGCTCCAAAGAGTTTACAGTAAGCAGATGCATTTTCAGTCTGTAGTGCAGAACTCTTGATGTTTCTCAGTGGAATTGAACATACTGGGACTTAGTCTATGATTATGAAATTCACCCCATGCACATGAATAGCCCCAAACCTAAGTATAATTTAAGTCCCACTTACATCTACCCTTTGTCAATGTAAGCCCTTATTCTGGAACTGCATCCACATAGAGAGGATTTTTCCTGCACAGAACTGCCTCTAGGTTGCAAGCTTAGATTGCTAGCTCTTTGGGGCAAGGACTGTCTCTTACAAGGTGTGTTGACAAAGTCTAGCATAATGGTGCTCTGGGCTCATTCAGAGCCTTTGGTTGATACTGTAATACAAATAACTAATACAAATAATTAGGTAAGGCAGAAATATTATAATCATCCCAAATGCCTGTGGCCAAAGAATTCATTATTCGATATTTAGCAGCTAGAAGCCCTAGTCAGGGTCAGAGCCCCATTGCGGCTAGGCACTGTTAAAAGACAGTTGCTGCCCTAGAGACCTTTCAGTCTTCGGCCCCGCTAGTGTAATGGACCGCATAGGGGTAGACCGTGCTCTAGTCATGTGGGGCCTTTTGAGATCAGATGGATGAAACCAATGAATGCGGGGGATGAAAGGAGAAGGACCAGGCAGTGGTCAGAAAAGCATCTGTCTGCTGACTAGCCGTGTGCCCAGTTTAGCACGTGTCTAGAGATCAAACAATAGGATGATCTATTCTTATGCTGGTTTGCGGAAACTGAAACTTTTCTCAGGAAAGGGTCGGTTTCGACAAAATTCCCATTTGGAAACTTTTTGAACAATAAAAAGGTTTTGATATTGTCAAAATGGGAAGTTTTGACTTTTTCTAGTTAATAAAGCTTTTCATTTCGAAAGGACTTGTTGTTTCGAAGTTTAAATTAATTTATAGTAACACGTAAAAAAAAAAAGATCAAAAGGGAAATGAAACATTTTGATTGACCTGATGTATTTATTTTAATTGGATTTTCAGTTCATGACATTTTTTTTAAGATTTTGACTTTTCATCCTGCTTTGGGACAGGAAAAATATTGAAGTTCTCAAAAATTCTCATGGGATGGGAAAAGATTTCCTCTTCCAGCTCTAATTCTAAATCCTTCTGAAGACTTGTCCCTTCTGGGAACCCGTTCCTAAAAACAGAAGAAGTAGCAATAATTTAAACAATTATCTATGGCAGAACCTTTCCGTAAGTCTCCCAGTATGTCCTGTCTTGTTTGTCTTGCTTTCAGGTACCCTCAGGCAAGGACTGTTTTAATGTGTATTGTATAGCACTGAATGCTTTATCAGTGCTTATTAAAAATCCTAACCTCAGGAAGGACATGGTTTTTGGTATTTTGTTTTTCCTGTTATTCTTCAAATAAATCCCATGAGACAATTCTGGCAGCTGACAAATCCTGTGTTTCAATATAGCTAGCATCCTTAGCAGGAGCATTACAAGTAATTAAAGCTTCTTGAAATTGTTTTTAGTTGTGTTAAAATTTCAAATTTTGAAATTTGAAAAAGGAATTGGGAATTTTTCCTCATCATTTTTGACCCCAACTCTACACCTGAGGTAAAATTTTCATATAGCCTTCAGTCATAGCAGGAGCATTACAAGTAATTAGAGCTGGCTGAAATTGTTTTGTTACAATTTCAAATTTTGAAATTTGAAAAAAAAACTATGGGAATTTCCCTCCACTGTTTCCCCTCTGGAGATGTGGGGTTATATTTTCAAAAGTGCTTATGTGCCTAAGTCACTTTGGAAGATGGGACTTTGTCTGCTAAGATAATTGGGTGGTTTTGAAAATTTGATCCATGGTCGAAATGTTTGATTTCAAAAAATTCAAAATTTGATAAAAAAAAGGAAAAATTAAAACATTTTTGGCAAATATTTGTCCTTTTTTTAATAAATCAGTTCTAGTAATAAATAAGGCAACTGTTCATAAATGGCTACAAAAGGATGATATTGGAGTCAGCTAAAGAGTACTAATTATAGGTGCAGTCTTACAGCCCAGTAACTGTGGGAGGAACCTGTAATGAAAGAGGAGGTCATTTATAAAGACAATGGAGTCATAACTGTTTACATCAGCTGAGAATCTCATCCTCTATATACAGAAACAGGGAGGATGATAAAGGTCAGAGAGGAGACACTAATGAGGTTTGGAGGATGGAAACACTTATCTTTCCACTGCTCATAGAAACAGAAAGAGAGAAATGTAAGTGAAGCACATTTTCTCCTGGTTTAGCAGTTCACTCCATTTTAACCAACTCCTATCACACTTGGCATTTCCTTTGCTATCTATTGATCTCTCACTTTGCTCATGTTAAATCTGTGAGACACACATGACTAGCTGCAGTTTTATATTCATTCACACTATTCCTTCTTGCTTTTCAGGCTAAGGAGACAGTATTGTCAAGGACTGGAGAATAGAAGACCGGGAACCAGAACTGCTGCGTTCAATCTCCTGATCTAACCTCTGACTTGCTGAGTAGTTGTGGGTGAACTACTAATTCTGAAGCTCCGTTTATCTGTCACTAACATGAGAGATGGGCCCCAGCTGAAATCCTGGATATGAATACGGCCAAACCTTGGGCTGTGCATAATCCAGATCCAAATGCTGAGGACTAAGCATATTTTTAATCTAAAGTGATGTTTACTTGGCTCATGGCTGGAAGGTTGACTCCTAATTAACCTTTGTGGATTACTTCTCTTTTGGTGGGCTGGGTCAAGCCTTTAGCCTGAGTAATGGATGGCATGTAACTGCTCTGCCCCAGGAGCAATTGTGGGAAGGATTTGTGACTTGGGGATTCACAATGCTCCATTGTTTCCCTCTTGCTTCCCGGGGAGGGGAAGTAAGTTACTTACTGCAGTCCTTGGAAAGATGCAATTTACACTTCTCCCTGGCATTAGGCCTGCGGGTGGGTAGTGGATTTGAGCCAAAGCTCCACCCACTCCTTCCCCTCTCCGCCCACTTGGTGACAGTGGGAAGTATCTGGCGAACATGGCTGTACTGTGCACGAAATCTGGACCCAAGGAGATTGGTTCTCCATCCCTGCCTCTCGTGTAGCCATTTGCACCCTTCTGATCTGGCCGCATTTTACACCGACATTACACCGGTGGAAATGATGATGCAAAGCGCAAGGCAGTGGAAAATCAGAGGCAGGATGTGACTAGGTCATGCAAGGAAGTGTGCACCTGCTGGGCCTTGTTCCCACTTACACCGATGCATAGCTGAGCAAGACAGGAGCACAATCCAGTCTTTTGTTATTACTCACTGGTCTGATGCTGCCCCAGTATCTGCATCCCTATTCACTATATTTATATACCAACACAAGGAGACAGCCCCTTGCTGTCATTTTGTTGGATCATCATCCTTTTTGAACCTACCCAGAAGGAGGAGTAAACACACTCGAATTTTTTGCCTGCTACCCAGGGATTAAAAAAAAAGATATTAAATGCACTTCTTTTTTTTGGCTAGCTTTATCATAGAAAAATGCACTGCTGCTTTTTTCCTGGCCGTAGAGGAATTCCTGTGTTATTATACAGCAGGCTGACGGAGTCAAACTGTACCACTGAGAGCCAGAGTTGTGGTTAATTAATAGCCAGTTTAGGAAATTATGTTATCATTACCTCATCCTTTCTTCGCCTAGCAGCTTTTCTCCCCTTCATTTCCCCCAACAACTTCTCCCACCCAGGGATATTATTATTTCAAGTGACACCACGTCACATGTGCAAATCAAAGCCTCTTAAACACACCTCAACTTACTAGCTTTCCAGAGGTTTTAAATCCCATGTGAGATAATTCTTGGCGTTGGCACTGAAAACAAACCAACCAAAAAATGTGTTCTGGCTTTGATGTCCGGGTCCATCCCCGTGTCTCCACCAGAAGCAGAGTCTGACACTGGGTTGACCTTGGCTTGCCACACACCTGTTGACAATGTACACTCTTGGTATCATCCTCCACAATTCTCCACTGTGATAAAGCAAAGGAGAAAACAAACAGTGGGAAGGCCCCCTAGCTGCAAGCGACCAGGTCACAACAACAAGCCATTGCAACCTGCATAATAAAAAGGGGAGATAAAATAAAACCACAACACAGAAGAAGAGTTCCCGCCTGCCTGCTCAGAAACAAGAGGCTTGTTATTAATGGCTGCAGTTTTTTCTAACTTTCATCCTACGCTGGGTTTGGTTGGGCTGTGTCTGAATCACAGAAGACTTAGAGATTGAAAAGGTCTGTCAGATGCAGGGTAGGATTGTTCCACACAAAATATTTGCCTACCAGTCTAAATTAAATGGGACTTCCCCCACTTCATTTGGAGAGAGACTAATTCCACACTATAATAATAGATCTAGCACTAAAGGAACTTTTGCTTGCTGTTAAACCCAGATTTCGCTGTGCTTAGCAGTATTATGATTGCTACTTATGTAACCCTCAGGCAAATGTGGGTTACAGTCCCCCACAAACTGGCCCTGAACTGGGGACTTTTTGAGCTAAAAGTATAAAATACTACAGCTTAAGGTTAAGATCCAAAGTACTGTAGTTGGGGTTGCAATAGACTCTGCAAGAGCGTCTGTGGATCAGGCACAGAAGGGGACACACACTTGCCAGTGGGTTACACTTACTGTACCAAAGAAGATCATTTCACTCTTACATTGGTGTCTTTCTCTTTCTTCCCACCTGCCTGTTTCTCTTTACCTGTTGGTCTCTCATAATATGTTTAGATTGTAAGCTTATTGGAGCAGTTTGTCTTTCCCAGTACAATAGGGTCCTGATCCTTGACTGAGACTTCTAGAAAGTACAATGATAAATAACATATAGTAACCATAATCTTGGTATGTAACCTATCATTTAAATCAGCTTCTGTACCAGATGACTGGAGGACAGCTAATGTGACACCACTATTTAAAAAAGGCTCCAGAGGCGAGCTTGGCAATTTCAGGCTGGTAAGCCTAACTTCTGTATCAGGCAAATTGATTGAAATTGTAGTAAAGAACAGAATTATCAAACACATAGATTAACATGATTTGCTGAGGAAGAGTCAGCATGGCTTTTGTAAAGGGAAATCATGCCTCACCAATCTATTAGAATTCTTTGAGGGGGGTCAATAAACATGTGGACAAGGATGATCCAGTGGATATAATGTACTTAAATTTTCAGAAAGCCTTTGACAAGGTCTGTCATCAAAGGTTCTTAAGCAAAGTAAGCAGTCATGGGATAAGAGGGAAGGTCCTCTCATTGTTTCATAATTGGTTAGAAGACAGGAAACAAAGGGTAGGAATAATGGTCAGTTTTCAGGATGGAGAGAGATAATGGAGAGAGGTAAATAGCGGAACCAGTGCTGTTCAACATATTCATAAATGATCTGGAAAAAGGGGTAAATATTTGAGGTGGTGAAAATTGCAGATACAAAACTACTCAAGCTAGTTAAGTCGAAAGCAGACTGCGAAGTTACAAAGGGATCTCACAAAACTGGGTGACTGAGCAACAAGATGGCAGATGAAATTCAATGTTCATAAATGCAAAGTAATGCATATTGGGAAATATAATTTCAACTATACATACAACATAATATGATTTAACTTAGCTGTTACCATTCAAGAAAGAGATCTTGGAGTCACTGTGGATAATTCTCTAAAAACATCCATTCAATGTGCAGCGGCAGTCAAAAAAGCTCACAGAATGTTAGGAACGATTAGGAAAGGGATAGATAATAAGACAGAAAATATCATTATGCCACTATATAAATCCATGGTACACCCACACTTTGAATATTGCGTGTCGTTCTCGTCATCCATTTAAAAAAAGATATATTAGAACTGGAAAAAGTACAGAGAAGGGCAACGGAAATGATTATGAATGTTGAACAGCTTCTGTATGAGGAGAGATTTAAAAGACTGGGACTTTTCAACCTGGAAAAGAGACAACGAAGAGGGGATATGGTAGAGGTCTATAAAATTATAAACGGTGTGGAGAAAGTGGATAAGGAAGTGTTATTTACTCCATATAATGGAAAAAGCAGGGGTTAGCTGGTGAAATTAATAAGCAGCAGGTTTAAAACAAAGAAAAGGACTTGTTCACACAATGCACAGTCAACCTCTGAAACTTGTTACACCAGGAGATGTTGTGTAGGTCAAAACTATAACAGGTTTAAAAAAAGAATTAGATAAGTGCATGGAGAATTGGTCCATCAATGGCTATTAGCCATGACTGTCAGGGATAAAAACCGTTTCCTTTTGACAAAATTGAAAATTTTTGTTTTAATTCTGACCCTTTTAAAACACTTTATTATTAAAACATTTTAATAAAATGAAAGGAAACTTTGAACTGAAGTATTTTCAAACTGAAAAATTGAAATATTTTATTTTGAAAATGTCAAAATTTAATGTTCTAATTCTTTTAGAATTTTTTAAAATAAATAATTCAGTGAAACAGACGAATTTGTGAAAATTTTGAGTTGACAAATCTACATTTTTCAGCCCTCCAAAAGTTTCATCTGAAATTTTGCCCACCTCTAGCCAAGACACATCTACTGTCGTCTCTACTATATACTCCATATATAAACTTGGAAAATAAATTGTGTTTTGAAATTTTACCTAACTGTAAACAGGACTCTTCATCGGGTGTAGACAGAGCAAGTCATAAATCAAATCATTTTAGCTGGCCATACTCAACATTGGGAGGGGGTCTATGGTTAACCACTTCCAGCTAAGCCATTTTTCAATGTGACTTGGCCTGTCTACACTAAGCGCTAATTCCCATTTAAAATCATATTAGTTGAAATGTGTTGGAACCTATTTTCTGAGGGTATGTCTACACTATAATCCAAAGTGAAACTTCAGCTTGGGAGTCACACCCACACTAGCAGGGCTAAAAATAGCAGTCTTGATGTGTGTTATAGCCACTCAGGATATATAGGGAGCACAACATGCCAGGTCTGGTCTCAACAACTGCATCTTTATAAACTTATAAAATGGCTCCAGGGACAGGCAAACTCCCCACTCCAGAATACATGTTTAGGGACTATCCTAAAAGAACTGTCCTGAACCCCCAGTAAACAACATCCTTACCCCTCAAAGTTCAACAAAATGTCCTAGATAGGGAAATCAAGAGCTCACTGTAATAATTGGAACTCTAATGAGAAGTGCAGGGTAGACTACCCGACCTCACATGCAAAAAGGGGATTATTCTGCCCAAAGTCATAGCCCACCCCACATTCTATCTACAGATTCAAGCAGCTCAGGGATTTATGTTGTCTTATGGAGCGGTGGCAGACTGGAGTAGATATTCCTGGCATAGCCAGAACAGGTGGAAATTCCACAGGCACCCCAATACTAAGAGCCTGAGGGTCCTTTGAGAGGTCCACTTAAGTATTTGATCCAACAGGAGCAGTCTCTGCCTCCCCTGACTCTGAACTCGGGTGAATCAGAGGAACAGTAGCATCCACGATCCATCACCAGGATCATGGATGATGGAGATGGTGAGTCCTTTGAACCTGACTTAGGTTCCTTTCCTCCTCCCTGGGAAAGAAGGTGGTCTATATGCCATCTCATGCAGGAATCTCCACAGCAATCTGATAGGAAAGCGGGCCTGTAGCTTTTACGATCATGCCAGGCAACCACTTGGGCATTCCCACAAAATTGTGAACCCAAAAGTGTACCCCAGGAGACAAAAAGCGAGAACCTTGTTGATGGTCATGATTGTGTTTCACATTTTCTTGATATTGATGAACTTGTTTCTCCAGACAAGATTTCAAGAAACTCCATTTGATACTTATCGGCCACCTCATCAGTAGTTCCACAGTTAATACCCCTATTGTGGCATGAGGGATTGTTCTATAATTACACAAGAACTGGGACAGCCTGGTCTGTGGTGAGCCCTCAGTAATCTTCCTGAGTCCATTTTGAAAGGACTAAAGAGCCCTCATTTGTAGAGTGGTAGGGAGCAGATGTTATATGTTTGATCCCATTAGCCTTCATGAATACCTGGAATTCCTCACTGTTAAAGGCAGTAGTATTGTCAGAGACCATGACCTCAGGCAGTCCATGTGTGCTAAACAAGAAACAAAGTTCCTCAATAGATGAGGTAGATGAGGTAGCTACTCTGACCAGAATCTCTTCCATCCACTTTAGAATGTGAATCCATCACAACATGGAGCAATGACCCAAGGAGGGGACCAGCATAGTCAATGTGTAGTCTGATCCAAGGCTTTCATGTCCATTCCCATGGTGATATTTCTGCTAAGCGAGGCTTAGCTCACCGTTTGACAAATTTGCTTCGGAGCTAGAAGCCAGCCCCAAAATTAAGGAACCAGACAACGTGGCACCAGCGGCGGGGCACCCTGGCCAGAGCGCAGCAGCCGCTCTCCCCTCCCAGCCCCGCCCCTTCCCCCCACCCCTCTCCCACAACGTGGGCCCAGCAGGGAGGCAGCTGCTCCCCCTGGAAAAAAACTAGGCACCAGAATTAAATTTCTAGGCGCCACAGCAACCTGGCGCCCGGGGTTTGTTGAGCCCTGGCTTAGCTAACAAACATAACTTCTGGCCAAAGTTTTCATATGGGTTGTCCCAGGGTGAGTTCCGTGCAGTTCCTCCAGTATTAACTTCCTTGCTTGGGCAGGTAGTACTACTCATGATCCCCAGAGGAGAACACTTTGGAGATTTAGTTCCCAGTGCCAGTGAAAATAAGGATGGATTTCCAAAGATATCATCATTTCAGGCCATCCATGTGGTACAAAATAAGAAACCTGGGACAAAGCAGGTCTCAATTAGTCCATTGAGTGATCTGATTAGTTGTTAGTGGAGTTTCTTCTACTCTGGCTAAAACTAGCACCACTTCTTGAGGTACAGGAGTGTCTTCTGGTGCTCTACCCACTGGAAGACGATTGAGGCCATCTGCATTAGCAATTGCTTATCCAGGCTTATAGATTGGTAGGCTGTTAGCAATAATGCCCAGTGTTGCAGGTGTGCAGAAGCCAAAGAGGGAATAGATTTGGCCTCCCGCAGAAGTCCTAAAAGTGGCCTATGGTCGGTTATTATAGTAAATTGTGGCCCACAGAGATATTGGTGGAACTTCCTGACAGCAAACACAGTAGTCAAACTTTTTTTATCTGACTCGGAATACCCTTGTTCTGCTGATGATAAGGAGGGTGAGGCATAGTAGACTGGCTTGTCAGTCCCATCATCCAGTCAATGAAAAAGTACTGCACCCACACTGTAGGGTGAAGCATTTCAAATAAGTAACAGGACGTGCATGATGTCAAAATGGAGGAGTTTGATTGACTTCAGAAGCTCTTTGTTTTCCTAGATCTCCTGATCCTTATCCCAGTGACACTCTGCCTCTTTTTTGAGCAATTCATGAAGGAGGCCAGCCGCATTGACATATTTGCTAGGAATTGTCCATAATAGTTTAGAAGGCCTCACTCACATTTTTCAGAACCAAGGCTTGTTTGATGGCTTTAACCTCGTGTGTGGTTGCAGTCCTTTTCCTGAAACATAATGTCCTAAATAAACCATCGCCTTGGCCATGAAAACTCACTTTGAGCACCTGGGTCATAACCCAGCTTCCCTTAAGCTTTGTAGGACTTCCATAGATGTCCCACTTCTGTGTCTCCTGTCACAAGAACATGTCTAGATATACCAGTGGTGGCCAAACTTACTGACTCTCTGAGCTGCATACAACAATCTTCAGAAGTTTGAGAGCCGGGCGCACCTGCCAAGCCTCCGGGCTTCAGCCCTGTGGTGGGGCTCGGGGCTTCAGCCCCATGGGGTGTGCCTGCCATAGGCGCATCTGCTGAAGCCCCGAGCCCTGGCAGGTGCCTCCCATGGGGCAGAATCCCCAAGACCCCCCTCCTTGCAGAGCTGAAGCCTTGGCAGGAGCACCCCGTGGGGCAGAAGCCCTGAGTCCTGGCAGGTGCCTCCCATGGGGCAGAGGTCTCTAGCCGCACCACCCTGCCACAGGGCTGAAGCCCTGAACTCCCCACCCTCGTCTGGTAGGCGGAGAATGCTGGGGGGGGGGGCAGTGTAGAGGGCTCTGCGAGCCACATTTTAACTGTAAAAGGGTCACGTGTGGCTCCTGAGTCACAGTTTGGCCACCCCTGAGATATACCATCACATGGCACAATCCAGCCGAGATCCCTTCCATGACCCTTTGGCAGATAGCACAAGCAGAGGAAGTCCCGAACGGTAAGCGGATACACCTCTAGAGTCCCTTATGTGTATTGATAGTGACTACAGCCTGCAGGTCATCACCCAGGACTATCTGTTGGTAAGCACGCAACATATCTAGCTTGGTAAACAAGATTCCACCTGCCAGTTTGTAGTAGAGCTGTTCTATATCGGAATGAGATAATGCTCCAAGTGGGTAGCCCGGTTTGCAGTTTGTAATTACTGCGTATCCGTATGGAGCTGTCAGCTTTTACTAGAGGCACTGCTGGAGCAGCCCATTCGGAGAATTTCACTGGCCAGATAATCCCAGCGGTCTCTAAACACCGCAGTTCCTCTTCCACCCAGTCTAGCTTCAAGGCACAGAGCCAATTCCATCCAAAAAGGTTTGGCCCTGCCGCACCTACTACAAAGAGAGAGAGAGACGAGCCCTCAGGGGCCCATACCTCACCTCAACTTTCACCCTCCCCAGTATAGGAATTTTCTCCCTGGTGAAGGATTTGAGTATAACTTGGGTAGGGGACAAACTCACGCTGGGGCATGCATCGGCGATAATTTTGTAGGTGTCTTGCCTCACACTGTAACCACTGCCCCTGTGTCAACCTCCATTTTCACATTCTGCCCATTCAATTGTAGGTTGACTAGGATTGGTTCCTTATAGGAGTCCCTCTGATTCAAGAGAGTGTATCCCTCATCTGGCTCCTTCTCCTCCAGTTCAGGTTCCCCAGCTGACACTCCTTCCATATGGTGCGTCCTGGTGTCCCCCTCCATCCGGGTATCCCGGCATTCCTTGGACATAGCCAAATGTCCCTTCTTTTTACAATGACACTTTGAGTCTTTATGCCTGCATTCCATGGGAGACTCCTCCTTACATTGGTAGCATTCCCTAGTCCCTCTAGCATTAGCAGGACTAGCGGTTGGACCTTTCTGGCATGACTTGACCATCCCTTGCCTAGTTCCCAACTTGTTAATCCACTTGTCAGGGATTTGGGAAAGGTTGTGGGTGCTTCTGGCAGCTGTCTTCAGCACCACAGCAATATCCGTGGCCTTTTGCAGTCTTCGAGTGGACTCTGCCAGAATCCTTCACTGCATAGCTTCATTAATGATGACACAAACAAGGCGGTCGCTCAGCATCTTCTCCAAACCCTTTCCAAATTCACCTCGGGCTGCCAGCCAGCCTAGATTTGCCACACACTGTGAAACAGCTTCATTAGACACCATGATACAGGAGTCAAGTTTAAACCGCAGGACACTAACAGATGGTTTTGGTTCATAATGATCTGTCACTGCTTTAACTGTAGCCTCAAATGTCACCGCTTCAGGATTTCTTGGCTGCCGGAGGTCACAAATCAGTCTGTAGTTCTCACAGTCCACAACACTGAGGAGGATGAACTTCTGTTTTGTCTCATCTGTGACTCCATTAGCCAACAGGCAACAGCAGACGCGTTCTCTGTAGCATTTCCATGTTTTCTTCTGGGGCTCAAAATCACCCACCCTGCCATAGTGTGCCATTCCCTGGTGTGGCTGAAGAACACAGAGTCTGCACCTCCACACTTCCCCTGCTATTCACTCCAGCTTTTCGGGGCTGCTAGGCCCCTTCTCTCCTCCTAGGAAACCAGCCAGTCCCTGCAAGCAGCAATTCAAGGGCGCTAACAGCCCTTCATCCATGCCCAGTGTTTTGCATGCGTCATTCAGCCTATCTCGTCACCGATACCGCTCAGGATCTGTAGGAAGCGCAGCACATCAAGCCTGGGCTCGACAACTGCTTCTTTACTGACTTCCAAAATAGCGCCCAGGGACCAGGCAAAACTCCCCACCCTGGAACACATGTTTAGGGCCTACCCTAAGATAACTATCTGCAGCAGCACTGCTACTTTTCGCTGTGCTCGTGCCCGTGTGTCTACAGGAGTTGCAATCACACACCGGACTGCAGTGTAGACATGGCCTATTAGTTTAGACATGGCCCCGGTCTCATTCAATACCTCTGCTTTCCCTGCTGTACCCTTCCCCCATTGAATAGCTGCATTTCTCCGTGTTTATGCGCAGTTGTAGTTGTTTGCATTCTGCCAAATGACTCTCAATTCATTCTTTTATGCCAGTCTATCCAATCTCCCTACCTTGCCTTGTATTATTTCTCTGACCTCATTTACAATTAGGATGGCCACTATTAGAATGGACCCCTTAGGAGAGGACGGCAACATGCCGCTAGGGTGAGGTTTATGGAGAGCTTGCACTGCCCTTGCTCAGGCTGCACTTGTTCTGTAGAACGGAGACATCAGCTTCCAGTGCTACCCGTGTGGTGCTGGGCCTTGACTCTGCGTGTTCATTCTTTGTCCTCCAAGCTCAGGTCTGGCTACTCTGGAGCTGGAGAGGGGTAATTTCTGGCTCGGGTAAATGTGTGTGCGCTAACTTTCATTGAACTAATGCACTAAAAATCTCAGTGTGGGCTGTGGTCATGCAAGCAGCGGCCTGGACTACCCACACCAAGTACAATCCTGCCCAAGGCCCTAGGTAGGTACTCCAGCGGCTAGCCTCTTCCACGGCCTGTCTCACCACAGCTACTCTATTTTCAGCTCGCTAGCTTGATCAGCGCTAATGCACGTGTGTCTACCATGCTGGGAATTACACCTCCGACTCCTGTGTTGATGCAGCCACACCTGACGTCTGATTTCTGTGGGGGCAGGCCTGTCATTCCGCTGGGCTCCACCTATCCCAGTCATCAAAGAAGAGGGCACTTCACCAGGGGACTAAAATGAGGTAGTGTGAAATTTAGCCCTGGTGCAGAGTATGCGCAAAAGACCCTCTGCACCACTTAAAAGCTGCACAGAAGCTGTGAACTCCAAATCAAGGGGGATCTACTCCATCCCGCATTTGCCATGATGACGGTATCCATGCTGGTCTAGCCTAGTGCAGTGCAGAAAGCTGCAATGGGAGTGGGATGTGGCAAATGGCACAGAGGCGCTACCACATTGCTCCATCAACCATCAGGGAGGGAGGGGGAAAGGCAGCTGCAAATCCCTAATGCGGATGCACTGAAACCTCTTTAAACCTTGCTTAAATTGGTTTAATTAAGCACAATAATCGACTGAATTAAGCCAGACCGATGGAAGTCAGGCTTTAGTGTGTTTGTAATAAAAGCTTTCTGTGGTCTAGCAATCAAGTGACATTGGTGCAACTTTTCGAATATAGACAAAGTCTCAGATTGCCTTCCATCCCTCTTCATAGTGACATGGAGGCTTGAGATGCCTTCAGACTAAGGCATAACAATGCAAACAGCAGGCATTTTTACTGTTTGTTTTTTTTTTAACTATTTTTACAATTCCGCACAAGAGTGTTTCTTTTGAGTGCTGTTATCTGATTAAGTGCTTAGATATAAGCGATAGCTGCACTGTGGTATTAGCTTATTTCTCACTCTGTCTGATAATGTCTGGGGCAGACTCTGATGCTCTTACTCACCTGGAGCAGCACCTCATCCTTCTTAGAACCCCACTGAAGTCAACAGGGCTATTTTCTGAATAAGGCATTCCTGGAGGTGAGGTAGATATAGGAATCTGACCTGAGATGATCATTACTATCTCCAGGTGGCCAACTCTGGCCATTGGATTACTAGTCTCATGATATTTGGTGTTTTTCTTACATCCCTGGAATCTCTGCTTTCATGTCAAATAAAAAGATACGTTTCTAACCCTTATGATTGGAGAGAAAAGCTTGAAAATGTGAACCCTAAGTTCTCCAACACCAGACGGCAGAATAAAAAGAACCTCAAATGTAATTTTTTAAGTCTCATAATTTTTTAGGGCCTGATTCACTTTTGAAATGCTTGGAAATCCTGTTGTTCCTCACATACCAGGCCCACCAAGGCTATGTTTACATTGTGATAAAAGACCCACGGCATGGCCCGGGTTGCTGACTCAGTCTCAGGGAGGATCTTAGAGCCAGGGGTCCAGGCCAAGCCTGAAGGTCTGCATTGCAATTTTTAGCCCCGCAGCCCAAGTACCATAAGCCCAAGTCAGCTGACCTGGGCTCTGAGACTTGGTGCCGTGGGTTTTTTTAATCTCAGTGTAGACATACACTAAGATTCTTCTACTTGCCCCTTGATTTAGCCTAAGGACTGGACTCATTGTAACACTTAGGCCTTGTCTAGCCACAGTTTGAGCACTAATTTTAAACCAATTTAGTTAAATCACTGAACCCTCCCGTCCCCTTAATTCAAAATAAGAGTGTCCACCCTAATAGGTCACCCTGATTTAACTCAATCAACTTCTGAACCAAATGCGTTACGCCAGTGCTCACATTGTGTTTAGACCAGCTGGAAGGTAGTACTTCAGCCCTTTTCAGAGTGGCATTTCCCGCCAGTGCTTGGCGCGACAAAACTCTCTTTCCTCTTGCTATCAGTTAATACCTCTGGTGGAGTGTTTAAAAAAAAGTGACACTAAACCAGCTAAAAAATCTCAAGAGAACTGTCAGTCAAGAGAGATATTTACTGAAGCTTCCTATTGACCCATATATGCTCTTATCTAGAAACCTTTATCTTCTAAGACAATGTTGACTAACAGCTTTTCCTTTACTTTTGTTTCTATCTCAAAAGAATAACAAATAAGCTTAATTCTTCACAAAAAACTTTAGCAAATGCCTTTTAAGCCTAACACAATGGTAGTTATTTTAAGAAGGATGGCTAAGAACTGCAACACTTTTCTATTTTTCTGTCTTCGTTTTTTATATGGGAGCACTTAATCACAGTTAATCTTTGCACACAAGGAAGACACATTAACTTTGTTTGCACAGGACTGATATAAAATCTTTCCAGTCCTCTGGTCCCTTATTCATTTCTCTGGTAAGCCTTACCATTTTAAATAACAGATAAAGGAAACGCTGACAATTCCAAGATAGAATCTATCCTTGCTCAAGTAACTTTAGGAACTAGACTCCGCAAGCAAAGTTATAGCAGGCGGGCCAAAGATGAGCACTTGTAAATCCCACTGAAGGGTTTGGACCAAAGAGAAGGATCTAGCTTATGTGGATTCATTAAGAATAAGATATCTGGTACGCACCCACCCACTTAAGACTGGCAGAATAACTTTTGCAAGGAGGATGGTTACATCTTTCCTTTCACATCAGTGGTGTATGGACATGTCTATTCTCCAGAGATAGGCTCAGGCTTCGTCTGCATTGCTGCTGTGGCAGGTGATCTCCTGATCGTAGTTTGAATTTCATCTGGTCCGTATTTTGCCTGAAAGACTATGATAAAATACTTCAGACTGTCTCCTCCACATTCTTGTTACTGGAAATATTCATTAGATCCCTTAAGGGGAGTGTTTATTTTAGTCAAGTCAAATGTTAAAAAATAAGGGAGATAAGTTGTGGATCTGCCCGGTAGGGTAGGTAATGTTTACCCAGCAGTCCATAGCTTTGGTCATATTTCCATGCCTGTATGACAGCATCATTCCTTACCTGCTGGTACTCTGCAATACAGTACAACATGGTTTAGATTTTCAAAAGGGACTAGTGATTTTGGGTATGTTCAGTGTTCAAGCATAAGAACAATGAGAGCCAAGACAGTGCAACATTCAGGCTTTATTTCTTCCTCCACATATGCCTTACTCTCCCATCAAGCAATCTCTGAAGGTAGAGTTTTTGAAGTTCCTAGACTTTACACTGTACATAAGCATACGATCATGCTATAATTCCCCCTATTGGGAAGCTGTGTATTGTAACATCACTTTTGTCACATTTGATATAGCAAAATTAAAATATGATTACATATTTAACATTCTGTTTCATAACCTTACAGTCTATCATATATATATAAAACTTAACATCAACTCCTTTTTTTCTCTCTAACTCTTAACTTGCTTGGAACTAAAGTATTTTCTTTTGGCGTTGGGAGAGTAGTTCTTTGATACCTTAGTATGGGACGAAGTCTCGTGTATACCATGCAGGTAGTTAGATGATGGAATGAGTGTGAGTCTTTTTTGTGACGACAAGATACTGCCGAGGACTTGGTTCTTTTAGTGGCATCCTGTTTTGAGAGTCTCTTTCAATACCTATCATCTGTTTGTTGGCTTGTGTTCTTTCAGTGCCCACTGATCATCTCAGAGAAGTGCATTTATCACCAACCTCCTCACCCATTTTTATACTTGTGTTTTATACTTGTAGGGGGTGAAAGTATTGCAATTTTGGTGAAATATGCCCTTCCACCTCTAGCGTAAGATTGAAGATTTATCTATTAAACACGTGTAGTTTCCTTTCAAGTGCATGGTTTCTCCTGAGGAAATAATTTGATGCTAACATGGTCTCCAGGTTGTAGTTCTGGGAAGCCTTTATCTTGTCATTCATGGTAAGTTTTGGTCTTTGTCTGTATCTCTTCTTTTTTGTCTCTTACCTTTTCCACCACTGCCAGTTGTAGTAATGCTGGGGATATAGACACCAAGGTATGTGTGTGTCTTGACATCAACTGTTATACCAGGCTGCTATTAAAGCCTTTTGTTGGGAGTACTTCTCCGTTCAAGAATGGCTTGACATATATTTGGTTTTTTGTAACTTTCTTTAATAAAATCTTAGCAATTTTAACTGCCAGCTTGGCTTTGCCATTTGATTGGCTGTGGTCTATTGATGCTGTAATATGACTGAATTCTCATTCCTCAGTAAATTGTGGAAACTCACTGCAAATAAACTGCTTTAGTTTGTGTGGCTTGCGGTGAAAAGATCCATTCCTCCTTTGCTCCCAGGTTTGTTGGGAATGCTGTGTATCTTCATTGTCTCTTTCTGCTGCTTTGTATCTTATCTGCTCACCGGGTCTTGGATATCCTTGGTCATGTTTGGCCATCATACAATGTCTCTGGATTTCTGGATACAGGCTTCTATTCCAGAATGGCTTCAATGTATTGCTGAGAGAGTTTCTGTTCTCAGTGATTTAGGTTTTTTGATTTGAGTGCCTTTATTTATGATGTTGTCTCATATGCTCATTTCATTGCAATGATTCCAGTATTCTTGACAGTACTGCTGGGTGGGAAATAACTTTCCTGTCCTGTGAACATTTTTGAGATTTAAAAAATATTTCCATTACTCACCAGATGAAACGGAGACATTTAATTTTTTCCACAAAGAGTAAGAAGCTCATCTCAGACTAGCCAATAGTCAAGCAATTAGGATGCTGTTGGAATGTGGAAGACCCAAGTTCAAGTCCCTGGTTTCCTGAATTTACCAGGGATTTGAACCTAGGTCTCTCCCATCCTGGATGCATGCCCAAACCAATAGGCTGTGGGCTATTCTGGGGCAGGTAACTTCCTCTCTCTCATTTCAACTAGAGATTTTATTTTAGCCTTAAGAAACCTTTGTGATGAACATTTTGGTGAAACTGGTATGTTCCCTTGTTCCCAATTTTGATGAAAAATAAATTCAGCTAAAAATTCCTAACCAGCTCTACATGAGAAGCTGGCAGGGTTCTCCCTTGGGGTCTGACAGAATGAGGGTCATGAGCACTTGAAAATCTTTGTCTTTTATGGTTTGTCCTCAGATATTTTCCAGCCCCATCCTTGAAACTGGAACATAATTGGCTTGGATAATGCTTTCTATCAGGTTGAGGATCTCATATTCTTGTTCAGCTGCTGTATTGTCATCTGCAAGGGTGATCGGGATAAGAAGTCAGCTATGTACATCTCAGTCCCTTTCTTGTAGTGTACATCTCAACTGTAGCATTGCTGTTCCAGTAACATGATCTGGAGGTGTTTGAGTGCTTCTAGCATGGCTCTTTAAAACGCTCTCTAGTGGTTTATGGTCTCTTTCTCCTTGAACGGTTTTGGATCCTTGAACATAGTGGTCAAACTTTTCACACCCAACCACTGTTGTAAGACATTTCTTTCTAATGCTGGCACATCTTTGTTCTGTTGGAGATAGTGACCTTGACACAAAAGCTACCAGTTGTCCCTTTTGTAGGGGTGATGCCCCAAATTCTGTCTCACTGGCCTCACACTTTATGGTTTCCTCTTTGTTCATAATGTAATATTTCAGGATGGGATAGTTGGTCCCCAGCATCTTGATACGTGTGTTGGCTGCTTCGTTTTGATGTAACCATATCCATGCTGTGTCTTTGTCCAGTAGTCACCTCAGGGGTTCACCACATCAAACAGGCTTGGAAGAAATGTCAGATCCTGATAGTCTGAAGTGATTTAATATCTTTAGGGGTGGGCATCTGCATTGTTTTTACCTTTTGAGGGTCACGTCATAGCCATCGGGAAGTCAACAAGTGTCCCATGAATAGTACTGCTGGCAACAGCAATTTCATCTTGTTTTTATTTAATTGTAAATTTACTTCCCTGACTCTTCATAGCAGACAGATGAGGTGGTCGTGATTGTGATCTGCCCCAGCTTCCGTCATGCTGACTCTGCAACCATATATCATAATGTCATCAGCTGTGATGCTGATCCCCGTAAGTCCTGTTAGTACATCTTACTGGTTGTGTTGATAGTCTTCCATTGCAGGTTTGATCCTAAATAGCATCCTCAGGTCCATCTGCGTCTACCTGCTGCGTCCAGCATGTGGCGAGGTAGCTGCTTTCTTTATCCAGCAGCACTTGCCAATATCTGTCTTTTGCATCAAATACTGAGAATATTTTTGCTTTTGCCAAGTCAGATTACATTTCTTCATTTGTAGGTATTTGGCAGCGAGCTCCTTTAGTGTTTGGTTGAAAGTGCTTGGGTCTATGCAGATTGCCTGGTTTCTCAGTGGCTGTCATGCTTCATATCTAAATTGTGACTTTACTAACAATACCTTCTTTTCCCATTTGTTTTATTGCTGTCATTATTTTCTCTTTGAATGCAACAGGTACTGTGCAAGAGAGACCTCAGTTGCAGTGTTGAGAGCACAGCACTTCTGAAAATCAGGCCCCAAAACTTTCAAGTTGGGCAGCCAGAGAATAAGGAACACAGAATTAGTGACCACCTCTGAAAAGTTTGGTTTAAGTCACTGGCTCTGTATTGCACAGGAACTCTATGGCAGAGGCAGGGATAGAATCCAGTTCTTCAGGGCAGCATTCAACTGCCTTCACCATGAGACATGAGACTCTACTTTCTCTTCCTACCATCCCCCTGCCTCATTCGCTATATACACCATTTCCAACTTCTGCAACAAATATAGCCGAAATCCTACCGACAACGGCCTCCTTCCCTACACTTCCCCTGGCCCAGCAAACACTTCGGGGGTTAAGAGACAAATGCCTGGGTGGGAAGATCCTACTTCCTTGACTCCAGCCAATTAACACAGCTTGTTTCACCGATGACGCTGGGAAAGGACAGATCAAGAGGACTATAAACAGTTAAAAAGTCTCCCTCCGTCCAGAGATCCGGGAGCTGTTTGGGAGCTGTTCCCAGGAACAGATCCACATGGACACCCACTTGAGGATCTGAAGAAGCTAGGCCTTCCATGCCAGCATGGCCGGGCTTTAGGCAAGATAGACATGTGTATAGACTGTTGTTTTAAAATCCTTCTTCCCTTATGTCGTGCTTCATTCCTGCTGTTAAAATGAAACATTACTTTGATATCAGATCTGGTCACTATATTCACCACTGCTCACAGACTCCCAAAGGGAAGAACTGCAAGTACTGAATCCAGTCAGACCTGCTGGGGAAGCATGGCTGGTCCATGGAGTAAGGTAGCCCAGGGCCTGGTCTAAGAGAATCACATGATTCCATCCCAGAGACATAAAGGCAAGAGGCCCAAGATGTGAATGGCTGCACTCAGAGATCAGAGAAGGGGGTCACAGGTGCAGCTAGCCCTGTGATTGTGACATAAGCTATACTGGTATGAAGCACCTGCATCCACATTCTGGGTTGTACTGGTACAGCTATATCAGCAAAAATTCACACCCCTAGCCAACATAGTTATACCAGAACAAAATCTGTGTGTAGATGAGGCCTTCATGTCAATGAGAATCAGGCCCTACAAAGCCAATAGTGCTAGCAATGTGTTTCAGGCACTGACTGCAGAACATGGTTTTTTATATGGGTGTCTTGTTGGAAAACCTCCAGTGGGGGTAGGAGAAAATTAAGTCGATCATCTCTTCTCTGCTCTTGGCGGGTTGACAAGAATATGCTGTCGGCATTAGGTAACATGAACATCACTTAGCCGCTAATATTGTCTATCTTACCACCCCTCCAAAAATAGATCAGGAGAAATGAGAAAATGAAAGTAGGTTTCCAGAATGTTATGCACATAGTCAGGACTAAGGAAGCCCTTCTGCTCTATATGTGTTCACAACCTACCCTGTTAGAACCACAGGTAGATCAGATTTCCATTCTGATTAAATGGATGTAAAGAGGTTGTTATTGCAACTATAACCAACACTTCAGCCCAATTTCTAGCTCTGTCTTCAAATGGCAGAGCAGTGCATTTCACTTTGTTTCAATGGGGTCAGTAAAACAGCCTTTTGGGGTTCCTCCGATTAGCCAAAGGGTTTTGAGTTAATCACCTGTGGTTATCATCCTACAGTGTTTAAATCCTGGTGCTAGTAGCTGGGTTTTGGAAGTTATTCAAAAGGCTGCATGTAAATGAAAAGCTCGCAGGTCTGGGCAGGTTAGATAGTGGTGGCTAGTGGGGTTGCTTAATAAAGCAGTTCAGTTCAAAGTGAAGGTAGAGGGAGTGGAAGATCACAGCACAGATGCTAGCCCAGAAATGCCAGTGTATTTCAGTTGTCATTAAAACATGCAGGTACATGAATTATTGGTGGAATTAGATATCCTGTGATGTACGAATATGAAGCCAATAGATGTGAAGAGAGGAACCCATCCAACTCTTTAGCAAGTTTTAATGCTTTGGCAATTTGTTTAACTTAGTTATTGGAAGCCAGATGTGTTTTATCAGCCCTCCAGTATACTGGCAATATTTCTGAGAGTTTATCAGCACTCAGGCCCCCATGAAAAAAAAGAAGAGTTTTTCAGATCACATACATTGCTTTTTGTAAGTGAATTTCGTGATTAGGAAAGTGATGGATTAATTGCCCTCATATAAGTCTGGCATAATGTGGATGGGTCATCCATCTACTTGTCCACACAACTCATCCTTACCAATGTCCTTCCCTCCCAACCTGCCGGCCCTGGGTGTCTTAGGCTCAGAGGTCAAGATTTTCAGCAGTGACTTTGGATGCTTTTGTTTTTGAGCTTCCAACTTTAAATGCCTCAAAGGAGCCTGATTTTCAAAGGATGGGTGCTCGGCAGAAGTGAGGCACCCAGATTCACTTGTCATTTTTGAGAGTGCTGACTAGAAGCTACGAGGCAGCATCGTGCTTTTGTGGTGCTGATAAACCGAGACCAGAAGTCAGGGAACCAATTCATTATTTTTTATGCTCCAGAGGAGACTAGAACTTGTGTTTCTCAAGAGCAGTAAGTTTGTCAGCCAGGCTCTGGGGTGAATTCTGCTCTCAGGTGCTGCAGAGAAGAGAATTTGGCCATGTGTTTGTAAAACGCATTGCTTATCTCCATCCAGTTCAGAGTGGAGCAGTGTGCACGTCACAGAGGGCCTGAGGGCAAGCAACCTTCATGTGCAGCGTTAATTCAGTCCCCAGGGACATAGGCATATATTAGGTCCAAGAACGTTCTCCTCTGCGTCTCCCCCCATCTGTGGCAACCTTCCTGCATCTCTGTCTTCCGACCTCGCCTACAACTCATCCTATATAAAACCTTTGTCGAAAGCATCTCTTTGCCTTTACCTTTTCGGCTACCCCTTCGCTATGAGCTAGGGCTGTGATTCCCGGCCTGTGTACATATACTCGCATTAGCTTGATGAGAGCTAGCGTGCATATAAATAGCCGCGTTGCTGTGGTAGCACAGACAGTCGTGGCATGGCTTAGCCGGGCTGAGCACAAAGCTGCCTGAAACCCGTGGGTACCTGCTTGACCATCTTACGGTGGCTTCACTGCTATTTATCCTGCGCTGGCTCTCACTGAGCTCACGTGAGTATATGTACACAAGCTGGGAATCAACCCTCCTCCCCAGCTCATAGCGTAGCTCAGCGCTTCTCAAACTGTGGCTCGGGACCGCAAAGTGGAGTTATACTTGCTGGGGCCTAGGGATGAAGCTGAAGCCTGAGCCCCACCACCGAGCCCCAGGGCTTCAACCTGGGTGGTGGGGTTCAGGTTACAGCCTCCCCTGCCCAGGGCTGAAGCCCCTAGACTTTCCTTTCCCCCGCCCCGCCCAGGCTCTTGGTAGTAATGGTTGTTGTCTGAAGGGGGCTGCGATGTGATGACGTTTGAGAATTAGTGTAGCCTTAGTTTTTCATTCTTTACCTACATATATTTACACAGCCGTTTTCTCCAATGTAGTTCATATGACACACGGCCCGCTTTCTTATAACTTACTGTAAAGTCTTTTACACATCGCTTGTATGAAAGCTTTGTAGTGATAAGGGGGGGCCTGCTAGGCCTACCTCACTTGTGGGCCGAACAGGAGGAAAAGGAATACAAGTTTATAATGACCTACCACAAGAAATGTGAATGAAAGAAAAGGTTCAAAAGGAAGACTAAGGCTAATTTAGTCCAAACCGAAAGGCTCACTAGTATAACTCAAAGACTGGCTGAAAATCATCATTATTAAACAAGGCAAGCGTGGCACCCAAAACTGATGAACTGAAATTGCCATGTCAAAAATTAGGCTTAATTGGCGAACAAAATAATGAGGGGATGGGCTATTCCACCCATCCCTCCCTTTTGGGGTCCACACACATTTTTTTGTGTGGGGGGGGGGAACAAAGGCAAATGGGAGCACAATATTGACTGACTGTAAGAAGGGGATGGAATGAATTTCACCATCATGGCTACCACCCTCACCGTCTCCTGGCACCCTGGGATCTACCACGACATCACTGGGCCACTGTCATCCAGATCTTGAGAGACGGCCTGACAAGACCAGACAAAGAGAGGGATTAAAATGACATTGCCACATTAATTTTCTCTAGCTGTATCCCAGGCACTACCAGGGATGTGAGACTTTGTCCCTCCAGGGTGTCCTTTTCCTTTCCTGCCTTATGTCTTCTCTTTCCTATCCTTACCCTTTTGCCACCTGTCGAATAAAAGTCTGGCTTAGCCTGCTGAAGTGACATATTTTGCAACGCTGCTGTAAGCCTGTGACTAGAAAGGCAGCTAAAAGCAATCCCCTAAACAGCCCAATGCTGGTGCAAGTTTGCCGGATCTCAAAATGGCTAACAAAACAGTGTGCCATGCCTGTGTTTTCCCAGCAGTGAGGTTGCAAGTGAGAGTCAAGGCCAGAGACAGAAGCGGCATTTCCTATCTTTGCTATTCTTTTTGTTCTCCTCTTCTGGAGATGCTTGTTTTGTTTCGTGTTCTAGGAAACAGGGTAAACTTCAACAAGAACAGCAATAACAATAGCTCCAGCCCATCTCGGCTAACTTCTCTTTGCCCCTCCCCCAAAAATAGTCATCACCATCTTTAAATCTGTCTACACTGCAGTCAAATGGGGGGAGAGGGGGGAGGGTTTCTTCTAAAAACTTTCTCCATCTAGAAGGAAAGGGAGCAAGGGAAGTTGTTAAAATAAAAGCCTTACTTAATACTTTCCATTTCAAAGGCTTTACCTGGTTTTCCTTCCACTCTGTACCTTCAAGAAAATGTTAAAGACAATTCAGTAATGTTTGCCTTGGTACTAAGCAGGCGAGGTCTCTGTATACCGAACCCCAGACCTTGTTTAACAATGGTTAATATGGGACAGTAACAGGGTCATGAGAACGCCTTAGACCCTCCAGGCCTGTCTATCCCATCAAAATGAATACAACAGATCGTATGTAATTATGCACTACAAAATGGCATTCACCCAAGCATGTGCATTATAATGCAGTCTTTAATTACATGATCACACACTAGTTTTTCCACAGGACATTTGCCTCGTTCAGTGCATAGGACAGACTGTGTGCTCCTGGAATGAATCTGTGGGACCTCAGGTTCATTTGTCGCAGAAGTTGTGCGGTCAAGTGGGCAGGGCATTGCAAGAGGAGAAAGGATGTTCTTTGGTTTAAGGCAGCTGAATGCCGCTTTGGAGAAGCGGATTCTATCCCTGCCTTTCCCAGCTGGTGGGGAAATGTAATTGGCCTCATCTGGGGCTAATTACTGACCCGGGGAAGGAAACCGGAGCCCATAAACCGATTTAAGAGTGGCGCGCTCTCACCGTCTGCCTCTCGTGACATTCGTCCAGCGATGAGCTCAGAACCCTAATGGGGGGGGCAAGGGGAAAAAACATTTTGCAAGGAATCCTTTTGCCTTGGTTTATTGCAGCTGGGCTGAAGGCCTGAACCCTCTGCAGCCAACCATTCCTGCTGTTTCCTGGTCTTCCCTGACTGGTCCCACAGTTTTGCCACGTCTCGTGGCTTTATTGCGAGTCTCACGACATTTAGTGCCGTACATAAGGCTTCAGCTCCTGGAGGCTGACAATGACACGGCAGTCTCATCTTCTTCGTTTTAAAAGAATAAGTGCCTAACCCCCGTCACTGTGAAGAAAAGTTTGAAAATACGAGCCCCAAAGGTTTGTCATGAAGAGGCAAATAGAAAGACGACACCATTTTGTGTTTTTTAAATCACATGACTTTTTTGGGCCTGACTTGCGCTTTTTTTTTTTTTTACTGTGTCCCGTTGGCATTTCGGGGCTCAGCGTCATAGCTATGGAATTCTAAGAGCTCGACAATAGATTTGTAAATGCTCAGGCAAGAAGCGAGTGCTGTGATAACCAAATCTGATCTCCTGTCTGGCACAGGCCACGGAATTTCACTCAGTCATTCCTGCAGTGAAGGGAATTGTATTATCCTACTTTGTAGGTTACACAGCTTGAAGCTCAGTAAGAAAGGGGCTGGTTCCCAGTTACTTACTTGCACCTTCTTGCATTTACTTACAACCTTCTTGCACTTGGGGCAGGGAGAGGGGTTGGCTGGAGGCCAGCTCTTTCCATGCTCTCCCCAGGTGTAAATTAAAGCAGCCTTGAGTTTATCATCTTCTTCCCATAGCCCCTTATACATTAGCGAATAGCTGTAATTCAATGCACTCCAGCCGCACCCCTAATAGTCCCCTTACACTTCCTCAGTCAGGGATCAGGGCTGGTGCCGATGCCAGCTCTACACAGGCAGGTCTTTCGCACTGCAGGTATTCGACTCACGTTAATGCCCCTTCGCCTTGTCAGAGCAGGGTAAAAGGAGCCTCAGCATATCTGACAATTGGGCCTTAGAATTTGATGCATTTCCCTCCTCCCATATCAGGCTTATTCTCCAAAATGCAAAGGAGACTGTTGAGACAGGCTGGAGTATGATTTCAGGTGACTCCAGTAGGATCTGAAATGATTTTCCCTGTTGCAAAAACAAATGAAAGAAAAGAAAAAAGAAAAAAAAAAACCCTATCCAGGATCAGTAAAGAAGGGGTTAACTCAGTAGGTATCAAAAACCACACAAGAAATGCACAGGTGCAGCAACAGTTTTTACTTGGTAAATATCACCTCCGTGGTCCGAGAAGAAACTAATGAAGCAGGGGGAAAGAGGGGGGCTCCTTCTGTATCTAGGAAGAGTGTGGTTAGGAACACTTGCAGAGTTAATAAAGGCTGTTGACGCTTGCGCTTCCGTTGGTGGTTAACCCCGTGACATCGTCAAGCTCCTCCGAAAACAGCACCTGACTGACACTCTGTTTAATTGCATGTGGTATAAACATGTTTTATCACACTGGTGTGCTGTGGAGTACGCAGCTGAAATGCACTGGTTAATCGAGCAGAGGGTAATTCATAACAAGCCGGGTTATGCACTACTGACTAATTTAGTACTCAAGTGTGGATGTGAATGAGGGATGGCCCTGTCTAGTGAGTAACTGCCATAGCGCGGTGCAAGGGAAGGCACCCTCAGGTGGTGGGAAAATGATTGCTTTTGCATTTTTCATCCAGAGATCTTTGATCTATTTCCTAGAACAAGTGATTTCTCTCAAGCAGTGGGGGATCAGGGGTCTCAGGGCTGCAACAGCCCGGTGCCATTGTCTTCCTCTGTCATGTAGCTGGCCTGACATACCTACCTCAAATGTGGCAGTGGGGCCACTTCAGCCGGGCAGCATGCATGTCTTCTCAGCGCCAATCAACTGAGCCCAAAGCACCCTTTGAGATCCTCAGGTAATAAGGGTGAGACTGGGAGTGGCCGTGGAGGGCCAAGCAAGAAGTTCCCTCCTCCCCTTGCACCCTGCTTTGGGGAGCACAGGAACTACCTGCTCCTGCTTTCCCCCAGGGAGGACTTTGAAAAGGGGGTGGGACAAGCAGGAGGTGGGGCCCACTGTCCCTCTGTGCCAGGGGCCAGCCTAGATGGGGCAGAGGCGGGGGTGGGACAGTGCATGAGGGAAATAATATTTCCAGTGCTCCCCAGGGGATAAGGCAGCTCTCCATCTCCTCTCCATACTCTAATCCACCGTGGTTCAATAAGCGGGCTGAGGGGAAGATGCTGCCTTTCGGCACTGAAAGAGCTCCCAGCTTAT
Organism: Emydura macquarii macquarii; assembly: GCF_026122565.2. NCBI lineage: Eukaryota > Metazoa > Chordata > Testudines > Chelidae > Emydura > Emydura macquarii. Next base: position 2,839,481 of record NW_027133607.1, on the reverse strand, counting down.
GCCCCTAACCTCTCGATCCCTGTGAAGTGAGTCTGATCTGTATTTTACAGATGGGGAAATTGAGGCAGGGGGTGGTGACGTGACATGAGCCAGGGTTTTCTTGGTCCTTAGATTTACATAGCCCTGCCTCAGTGCAGAGGGCTGGACTTGATGGCTTCCTGCGGTCCCTTCCAGCCCTGCATTTCTACGATCCAAGGTCACAGCGCAAACCAGTGCCGCCGCTGGGACTGCAGCCCAAGGGTTCCAAATCCCAGTCCTGCGCTCTAATCACTAGCTCTGCTTCCACTCAGGACTTCTTTAGTAGACGGTCATTCCTTCGTTCCAGCCTCTTATCTATCTGGGAAGCACCTCACACACCTAGAGCTCTGTATACGTAACAACATGATAATACTGCTTTCTTTCATCTCTTACGTATGCTACATGAACCAAATCAGGGCCAGCCTCGAGCACGGTCTGCCAGTCCAGCACCGAGAGGTTAATAAATGCAACAGCTCCTAAGCACAGACCTGGAGCGCCTGCTCAGTTTGCGCACCGGAAGCGCAGCTCCTATCTGTTTTTAGAGGGAAGTGCAAGAATGGCTTGGCTCTAAACTGCTCCCATTGAAATCAACAGTCAGATTGCCATTCACTGATGCCCAATCAGGTGCTTGCTGTAGAATAGCGAAGTAGCAAACTTGAAGGGTGAACCTCATATCCATTTCTCCTGAGGCCTTCATCATGGGGCTGCCACCCCCCTGTCGACATAGACCTCCTCCTCTTCTGTCCCCGCACACACTGACCTCTTTTGCACGTCTGGGCAAGTCCGACTTCTTCAGGCATTAATTAGTGCATGGTATGGGCAGGGCTCTGGAAATGTATCCCTTCATGCTGACTTCCTGCTGTGTGGAGCACCTGCGTTTTAATGGCGTGGAAGGAAAACAACCACCACAGTAAACCTGGCTTAAAACTGGCTTCAATTAGGAGGCCTAATTGCAGGGAAAGTGAAATGAAACAAAACGGATTCTTTACTTATTTCAGCCTTTTTATTTTTCTTCTTTGAAACAGCGTTTGGGGCCTGAGCTGCCAAGCGTCAGTCAGTCCCATTCCAAGAGGCACTCCACATCTCTCAGAATCAGCTCAAGGCCTCTGGCTGTCTGAACTTTTCCAGCTATTCACCTCAGAACTTATGGGAAGGGGATAGTGCACTTTTCATATAAAAAAGCCAACGAGAGTCTTGTAGTACTTAAGAAAACATATGCCTGCAGAAATTTGTTATTCTTTAAAGTGCTACAGGACTCTCTTTGTTTTTGCTGTATACAGACTAACATGGCTACCCCTCTGGAACTTTTCATATATTTTAAGGACAGAAGACACCATTAGATCATCACCTGACACCCCCACCCCCTGTATAACACAGGCCAGAGAATGTCGCCTATCTACCCCTGCACTGGGCCCAGTCCTGATTTATCCTTTATCTCTGGATCCTCCCTGTAGTTCCTGACTGCCCCCTCCCATTTGATAGTTCCCCAGCCCTTTACAGGGTCTGGAGCACGGGACTGGAGTGCTGCAGTAGTGACTGATTCTGTGAGGTAAAGGAGCTCATCGACACGCAGGAGGCATTCATCACCGTGCAGGAGCAGCCCTTCCCGTGTGCAAATATTCTCAGCGCTAGAAGCTTGGGAGGTTCAACTTTCCTGCACTAAACCAGCTGCATTCAAGGTGCAGTTATTTTTACATTTCAGCCCAGCACAGTTTAGCGTCTCTTGGCAGATGGAGCACGTTGACATATGTGGTGCTGAATCTGCAGGTGTTAGGGCCACCGCCCCGCTACGGAGGTGAGGATGTTTCGGAGCCATCACACCTCCATTTGGTAATAAAAATGCGAACGGATCATGCCAGAAAATCATTGCAACTGATTTATTATAATTTTTCTGTCTGTAGTTTTATGCATTCTTGGCAACACCATAGCTGATTTGTGCCTCATTTCTGCCCCGAGAGAATGTCAAGGTGGGTGACAAAACATCAGTTGTTCTGAATTGAGAGCATATTCAATGTACAGTTTTCCTAAGCATAAAATACAGTACTTAAAAGCACGGAGTTTCTGGAGTGAATTAATTGCAGAGTACTTACAACTTTAATAGGTAGAGAACATGACTATGAAGGTTACACTGAGGTATGGCTTTTTGTCCCCCTGTATTGACCATTCACATAAAAGGTAAGAACTTACTACAGGTACCAGCTTTGGGGGTTATTCCTTTCACTCAAGCAATAAAAGCATATGCATTTAGGACAGAAGATTGGGGTTCAAATCCACCCAGTGCCTCAAGCAGTAGAGAGTCATTATAACTGGGGGTCAGAACTCCTGGTTTCTTCTATTGCAGCTCTTAACACGCTGTTTGATCATAGACAAGTCACATGATCCTGTCTGTGCCTTATGTGTAGTAATACTTGCCTACTTCATTGTGGGGTTGGAAGGTTTCTGGTGTTTATAAAGTTCCTTTCATAAAGTGTCTGTTAAATATTGTTACGCCTCCATTGCCACTTTTAATATCATGATTGTCACTATGCGCTGGGGACATGTGGCAACAGTGCGTACAACATGGATCTAGGTGTCTCAGAAACAAAGACCCTAACCACCTGAGCTCAAGGAGAATCTCCTTTATCTGTTTACAATATAGTGCATATGAAACAGATGAGAGAACTGATTCCATCTAGTACAGAACAGTGGCACATGTGAACTACATAGTTCATTTAAGGATTAGTAGATCTAGGAGAAATATCTCAACAAACTAATGTGAAAATGCCTTTTCTCTCTGCCATCCTTCCAAAAGCAAAGTTTCCAGTTGAAGATGGTCTGTTAGTTCAACAGGTGGGGTATATCTGTAGGTGAAATGCATGCAGCATAGCTTGAAAATGGAAACACAGGACCATATGAAATCTTCACTGAGAAGGAAACAGGATGGCATGCAATGGGCAATGTGCTTATCTGTCATTTTCCTTTAGATTTCTGCATGTGTGGTAAAACTGAAATGTAGCTGAATGTGTTGTAACCTGTAACTGTGGTTGTTAAGGAGCGAAACTGTGGGTTACGGTGTGTTTGATCTGGATAGGCCCAGCCCTGATTTGCCTTCTGCCCCATCCGAAATTGGTATAAGTTGTGGCTTCCACTCTTGCTGTGGCCAGGGCAACAGCAAAGATTAACAGTCAGTCTGTAGCCCTTATGAGATGCTTACCTTCCTGGGTCTGACTTTCAACAACAATGGGAGAGCATCTTGCAGTCCCTTAAGTGGTTAAAGCCGTTACTATTGTTTGTCCGACCACGTTTCCGACGGCTAACTGGTTTTCTTTTCTTAAGGTGGTTTGTCTGGTTTGCTTCAGCAGACATGTGAGATGTCAGTACTCAAAAGTAGTGGCTTCTAGGAACTGGCATCCGATCTGGCTCCTCATTTGACTTGTTCCACGGAAGACAGGTCAACCCAGTCACCACAGTTCGGGCCACAGATCGGTGCATAGGACTGAAAATCAGAAGTACCAGGTTCTAATTCTGACCATGCCACTGACATACTGGTGATGGTGGTCAATTTCCTTTGCTCTGTGCCTCAGTTTCCCTATCTCTAAAACAGAGACAATGACCTACACCTTGGCCAGGCCAAGAACTGTTATAAAGTGTGATATACATTGTTGTAGCTTACCCCATTTTCAAGCAGGGTGCAAATCCTTAAAGAGACTAGGAGGTTATGTTAATGTAGTGGCTGAAAATCCTAGCATGGACAAGGCCTACAATGGACAGGAATGGAGGAGAAATACAGCTGTCTATATACTGTAGAAAGAGATGGCCTTCCTATTTATGTTTTTTATGCATCTATTTTTCATCTGCATGACTTTCCTTTTAGGCGAAAGAAAAACAACAAAACAAGAAAGAACAAAACTGACGTCTTCAGGAGAGTGCACAGTGCGCGTATAAATGGACTGCACCACACCTGAGCACAAAATGGCAGCTGTCTCCTGGAAATCTTGCACGGAAAACAGAACCCATAGTAGTCACATAACTTTACCCCCTCACTCATAGGCTTGCTCAGGATATAGTTTGAAGTCTATCCTTTGCGACAAAACACTCTCATTCCATATTCGTCTCCTCTCCTCTTGTAGGTTTCACTTATGCCTGATATAAATGGGATCTATGCTCCGCTGTGGCTATTACTTCTCTGTTTTGAGGTTATTGTGGTTTGGGTTTCAGTGCATTCCGTGCGGCTTTTTCTTTTTGCCATTTCAGATATCCATTTAGTTTTGGTGTGTGTGTTTGATTTGATTTGATTTCATGGCTGAGCATTTTTTGCTGGGGAGTGCAGACTTTTGCCCTTTCTTGCTAGGGATGTTTATTCCTCTTGGGGCACATTGAATGTCAGACTGGAGGCACGGCATGGAATTTTTTAAGCATAAAGTGCGATCTGGATGTTGCCATGTGGCTTTTTAATGGTGAGCACCCCTATGGCGAGTTGAAAGCTGAATTGTATTTTCAGAGACAGCCTCAAGTGTGTTATTATTTATGAATTATTCCTCCAGCCCTGTCAGTGTGTTCATTGCTGTACAAAGATAGATGAAGGAAAAAGGCCTGATTCTGCACCGCTTTGCACATTTTGTAGTCATTTTATACCTGAGTAAAGTGGGTGTAAAGAAACCAAGATCTCTAGCCCAAAGACTTGCATCATTTAAATTAGACCATGTGAAATCACTGAAATTCTTCCCCAGTCATTGAAAGTTAATGGCATTTGGTCTATTACTATTAGTATTTTATGTATTGGTCCTTATTCAGTAGCATGTGCCTAACCTCAAGCACATGAGCAATCTCACTGAAGTCAAAGGGACTGCACACATGCTGAAAATTAGGCAGGTGCTTAAGCGCTTTGCTGAATCGGGACCATTATTTGTTATAGAATAATAATCATCATAGCAGTTTAATCATATCCTTCATTCACAGCTTTCCAAAAGGTGGTTAAGATGCATAATTTCATTATCAAAAAATAGTCAATTGGACACCAGAGAAGCAGAAAAACAAATGATCTCGAAACCATCACAAGATGTAAAAACACACACCGCCTTTATTAAGAGGTACCAAAGAACCTTGCGACTGACCTTTAGCCTTTATAAGTTGCAAACCTTCCGTTGCCTCTCAGGTATTTATATGCAGACTTCACCCAACTGTAAATATCAGGTGCTAAGATTTTAAAGCAACAGTGCAATATTTATGACATATTTTTATATCAAAGGTACATACTGTTTTAGTATTATTCTCCATCACTTGAAAAGACATATGTCATTCATTTAAATCATAGCTTACTGAAGAAGAATCACTGCCAGTAGAATCACTACCGATAAATTTTCAGGCCTCAGCAAAGAGGAATGATACAATTTTCAACAAACATATAAAATCATTTATTAATATCATATAATAATACTTAGCTCTCACAGAGCATTTTTGACCAGCAGATCTCAAAGCGCTTTACAAGGAGGTCGGCATCATTCTCCCCACTTCCCCACAGATGGGGAAACTGAGGCACAGAGCCGTCATGTGAATTTCCCAAGGTCTCACAGCAGGCCAGTGGAAGAGGTGGGAATGGAACCTAGAGCTGGGTGAAATTTTTCAGACAAAACTCCCACCTCCCCAGAAAGAATGCAGATTTGGGTTGATCAAAACATTTCATGAATTCATGTCAAAATTACAGAATCGGTTCAGTTAAAAAAAAAGAAATCTGGAAAAATTAAAATGTTTTGTTTTTGACATTTTGAAACAAAATGTTTCAGCTGTTTAGTGCTGAAATGACTTTTTCTTTGACTCTTAGTTCAATTTGATTTTTTTAAAGGTTAAAAATATCCCTAAAAAATGAAACAAAACAAAATGTTTTGTTCCACCAAAACTGTGTTTTTGTTTTTGTTTTATTTTTAGTTTTGTGGTTTGGCCAATGAACTGACAGATCAGTTATTTGCACAGCTCTAACGGAACCCAGATCGCCTGGTTCCCAGTCAAATGCTCTATCCAATAGGCAACGCTGCCTAACATAACATACCATAACCATATACCAACATCATAGATTAAAACATAACATAAATATCAGAAATAATAACTCATCCCATTAAACAATGCACATGAAAAACTTTAATCACACTATCATAAAAAGATATTATATAAGTTCAATTAAATATACAGTATCAGCACTGCCAACATCAAGTATTCAAAAATCATGAGTCAGTCACCAAGATTAAAAATCATGAGATTTTGTAAAAAATGAGAAATCTTGTTCCCCTTTTAATTTTCTTTTTGGCTTTTTGAGCCTTTAGAGTTCACATTTTCATGATTATCTGCAGCCAGGCAGGCTAGAATCTTACTCTTAAAAAAAAAAAGCTGAGATTCTCATGTAATCATATGATTCCAGGAGCTGGGTCCTAAAAACAAACACAAAAAAAATGTAACAAGATTTGCAATTAAATCACAAGAGTTGTCAACACTTCAATATGTGACACTGGCAAGTTTCTCATAACTCTAGTACTCATTAAACTCTTGATTTCAAGAACAAAGGACCAAATTCTTCAGTCCTTGATCAGATAAAATTCCCACTGATTGTGACAGAAATAAAGCATTCCCATACTCATCAAAACACTTCTTTCCACCAACTCTGGGCCAAATTCTGCTCTATGTTTCACCAGTGCACTTCACGGGGTTATGGATGGGACTAAAGTTAGGCAGATGCTTACATACGTTGCTGAATTGGGCTGATGTAGAATTGGGCAAAATTCTCATCTCCGTTACACCACGGCAAGTCCATGGTTTGAAGACCAGTGAGCTCCGTGGTGTTACTGAGAGGAGAAGATGCGCCCCGGTGCTTTAATGGAGACACCAATAGAACAGTTATTGTAGCAGCACTAGCAGATTGCCCCTCTAATGAGCATTATAAATGTGGTTGGAAGAGGAAGGCACTGTGCTTCAATTTCACAGTGCTAGGTTCTGAGTACAGCGCAGTGTACCATCGCCGATGGAGTCATTTCAATCTTGGCTGGAAAGCCAATGGGGATTGCCATTCTGGAACATTTTTCATCCAACAGAAAGCAGCCTGGAAGCAACCTGTATGAGAGGCAGTGGAGTGTAAAATGAATTGCAAACAACTCTTGCTTTTATGTTTTCTGTACAGATGCTCAAGTGGTGAGTTCCATGCTATTATTATTAAGCACTGCTTAGTGGTGCCAGCCAGGCTTTCACTGGGACGGTTAGCCGCTCTCCCTGTTGCCCATTCAGGTGAAGGAGCTATTTTGATTTTATTTGCTGTAGTGCTAATGATCCCTTCTTATGTTGGGAAGGGGCAGCTCTCGAGAGATGCTAAGCACCTGCAGCTTCCTTTCACTTCTGAGTCTCTACGGATTTAACATCCCTTTAATCAATGGTAGTTAATTCTGATTATTATTGTTTGTTAACCTCTCCAAGGAGCTCGTCACCACAGCATCTGGGAGCCATTCCTTGGATTTAGAAGGACAGCCACTCTTTTGAAAGAGAGGAAGGGGTTCTCAGCCTCTCCCCTTCAGTAGTAAAGGTCCCAATTCAGCAAAGCACTTAAACGTGCTTAATTGACAAGCACACAGTTAATCCATCCCTGTTAAGCAAAGCACGTAAATACGTACTTAACTCTAAGCAGTGACTTCAGTGAGATTCAAGCACATGCTTAGTTGCCTTACCGAAATATGGTTTTAGCCATATACTATGACAGGGGTGGCCAAACTGTGGCTCGTGAGCCGCATGCAGCTCTTTTACAGTTAAAGTGCTGCACTCAGAGCCTCCTATCCCCACCCCACCACCACCACCACCATCACCATCACCACCATTCTCTGCCTACCAGACTGGGGTGGGAAGCTCGGAGCTTCCGTCCTGTGGCATGGTGTGGAACTAGAGGATTCTGCCCAGTGTAGGGGTGGGGATTCTCGGGGGGGTTAGTAAGTTCGGCCACCCCTATACTACGATAGTTATATTAAGGATCCCTTGCCCTTCATTAGCATGGTATTGCCTTTCACATGATGATCTTAAATCATCAACAAACATCAATGAAATAAATGTCAAAACACTCCAGCAAGTATTAAATATTAGTGATCTGAATTTTCTGAGCCAAACTCTCATTTACACCAGCATAACCCCAGAGTTACTCTATTGACTTCCTAACTCAAAAAGTGTGGCATCCAACACAGGGGGATTCTATATAGGACCCTGTCTTAGATAAAAATGAACTGATCACAGAACTAAAAATTAATGGTAACTTAAGTACAAGTAATCATGACTTGATCACATTTATAATGTAGAAACAGAATAAAGTCCAGACCAATGATATATATATATATATCTAGATAGATAGATAGATAGATACTTGGTCCTTTAAAAGGGCCAATTTCACAAAGCTGAAAACAATTATGAGATAAATCAGATGGGATGAAGAATTTAATTAGGAGAAGTGTTAATGATAATTGGGAATTGTTTAAGAACACTGTACTAGATGCCCAAAAGCCACTATCCCACAATCAAGGAAGAAAGGCATATTGGTTAAAAAAACAACTTGGTTTAGAATGGAAGTGAAGGCAGTTATAAAATATTTTAAAAAATCTATAACAAATGGATAAAAGATAAAGTTGATAGTAATTAATATAAATCAAAATCTAGGAACTGTAGAAAATTGATAAGGGAAGCAAAGAAACACAAGGAGAACTTTATGGCCAGCAGATTTAAGTACAATAAGAAGTTTTTAAAGTATATTAGGAACAAAAGGAATCCTAACAATGGTATTGGTCCATTATTAGGTGGAAATGGTAGAATTAACAAAAGAATGCAATAAAGGTGAAAGTGTTCAATAAATATTTCTGTTCTGTATTTGTGGAAAAAACAGATGATGGAGTCATACCAAATTATAACACTTTCCAAGCGTTTTAAAAGAACTGGCTAAGGAACTCACTACTCCATTAATGTTGATTTTTTAATAAGTCTTGGAACATGGGGGACATTCCAGAAGACTGGATGAAAGCTAATGTTGTGCCAATATTTAAAAAGGGTGAATGGGATGACCAGGTAATTATAGGCCTGTCAAGTCTGATATTGACCCCATGCAAGATAATGGAGACACTCATACAGGACTCGATCAATAAGGAATTAAGGAGTGCAATACAATTAATGACAATTAACGTGGTTTTATGGATAATAGATCCTGTTAAACTAACTTGATATATATTTTTAGATAAGATTACAAGTTTGACTGATAAAGGTAATAGTGTTGATGTCATAGACATAGACTTCTGTAAGGCATTTGACATGGTTCCACATGACATCTTGATTAAAAAACTAGAAAGATATAAAATTAACATGAAACACATTAAATGGATTGATGGCTAACTGATAGGTCTCAAAATGTAATTGTAAATGGGGAATCATCACTGGACAGGTGTGTTACTAGTGGGTTCTCGGTGGGATCTGTTCTTGGTTCTATGCTATTTAACATTTTTATTAATGACCTGGAAGAAACATAAAAACATCATTGATCAAATTTGCAGATGACATCAAAATTGGGGGCGTGGTAAATAACAAAAGGACAGGACACTGATACAGATTGATCTCGATCTCTTGGTAAACTGGACGCAAACAATATGTATTTTAGGGTGGCTTACTGTAAGTGTATACACATAGGAACAAAGAATGTAGGCCATGGTGGGAGACTCTATCCTTGGAAGCAGTAACTCTGAAAAAGCTTTAGGGGTCATGATGGATAATCAACTGAACATGAGCTCCCAGTGCAATGCTGTGGCCAAAAGGGCTAATATCATCCTCGGGTGCATAAATAAGGGAATCTCTAGCAGGAGTAGAGAGGTTATTTTACCTTTGTATTTGGCACTAGTGCGACCAGGCTGAAATACTGTGTCCAGTTCTAGTGCCTACAATTCCAGAAAGATGTTGTGAAACTGGAGTGGGTTCAGAGAAGAGCCATGAGAAAGATTAAAGAGTTAGACAGCATGTCTTATAGCGACAGACTCAAGAAACTCAATCTGTTTAGCTTAGCAAAGAGAAAGTTAAGGGGTGATTACAGTCTATAAGTATCCACATGAGGAATAAATATTTAATAATGGGCTCTTCAGTCTAGCAGAGAAAGGTATGGCCCAATGGCTGGAAGTTGAAGCTAGACTAATTCAGACTGGAAATAAGGTATACATTTTTAACAGTGTGAGTAATTACCCATCGGAGCAACTTACCAAGGGTCATGGTGCATTCTCCATCACTGACAATTTTTAAATCAAGATTGGCTGTTTTTCTAAAAGATCTGCTCTGGGAATTATTTTGGGGAAGTTCTCTGGCCTGTGCTGTGCAGGAGCTCAGACTAGATGATCACAATGAGCCCTTCTGGCCTTGGAATCTCTGGATCTATGAACTTGTGGCGTTACTCCAGATTTAGAACCCAATTCCACAGAATGCCTCCTATGAGTCCAGGGGAGTGGAGGGCACAGAACTAAATGGAAGCTGCTCAGACTGCCTGAGAACTGCATATAGACCTAACTTAAATAATACCCCAAACAATATCAACACAAGCTTTCTCCTGGGCTAGGCTGTTTCTAGAGTTTTTCCCTGCAAGATCCTGCTGCCTTTCTCCTTAGTTCCATCTGCCTAAGAAAGGCGTACAAGTCCCTTTATATTCCTGAGGCCCGATTCTTTCTCCCCCTGTCACCCAGTTATTTGTGACTTGCTGAAGGGGGGAACTGGGTCCCTGGACTGGAGATTGTAGGACTTGGGTGGTCTGGTTGCCAGGTGAATCAGAATAACTCTGCATCTAGCATCCAACACACAAGTAATGAGTCAACGTTTTTATTTCCATAATCATACATATTTTTACTGATGAATAATGCTTAATTCATACAGCTGGTGTGATTTGCTCAAGGCTACCTGACAAGTCAATAGCAGAGCCAGGAATGAAACCTAGGTGCTCTGACTCCCAGGTGCCTGCTTTATCCACTAGACAATATTTTTTCAAGGTACACTGTGTATTTCCATTGACTTCGAAGAAATATAATATGACCCACAACTGTTCATATTGCACTTTTAAATGTGCCTGGTATAGCCAAGGGAACTTTTTGACATTCAGTGAGACTAAAGAAAAGTGTTTAGCAAACAGAGATATGAAGTGGCCGTCAGCAGTTCTTAACCTTGGAAAAGGTTATGCTCTTTATTATTTAACGCTTTGGAAGCACTATGTGACTCTTTTGGGAGGGCTGTTATTTGTGTCAGTTGCATTGCATTACATTTTTCTACTGAGTTGATCTCATACTCTACTCAGGTAAAACTTCCTTCCAAGTCAATGGGAGTTTGGCATGAATATGTGAGGCCTATTTGTTTTCAAGTTGCATTGACTTACTTCACTGACATAACTTTTAACTAGTGTTAGTACTACACAGAGTTTATGGATTATGTTCTGGTTAGTGCATCTTCAAAGGAATTGTTAGTTCAATTCTGATAACAGAATCTTTCTTATGCTGTAAATAATAACAATGATAAAAGACACAGCATGATTTTTCAGATCTCAGGATGCTCTCTCGAATTAATTTACAAATTACCCCTATGTACCAAATACCAAAACACCCCTAGAATATCCAGTACATTTAAAATGAGCAGCACGCTATATAAGGATCTAATTTTGATTATATTTTATAGGTGGAGATCTTTAGCAAAAGCAATCTTTTCAAGACAAATTAAACAGGAATTTCTGGACCAATTCATCATTGGTATAAGCGCGTGCTACTACACGGACTTTGAGTTGGCTCTCCGTTCTTATATTCTGAACGTCCTCCGTGAGGCTGATTTCGTGACCATCCCATGTAAAGTGACATTACTTGCCCTTTAATTTCCCGTGTCAACGATATGCATCGGCATGGCATCTCTAACCATCGAACGGGACATTTGCTGCACAAAAGAGAATGAGCATGATGTACTGTATGGACTTGATCTTACGAAGCGCTGAGATCCAGCTCCTCAGAGCTATTCCAGATCAATGGGAGTTAGGTGCCTAAGTACCTTTGATGCTTTGCTGCTTCTGTGAAATGCTGAGCTCTCCGAACTGCCATTAATTCAGGGGAACTGAGGGTGCTCCGGGGCAGAGCTGAGCCAAAAAATGTGACGTATTTTGCAAAAATGTTCACAAAATATTTTCTTTTCGGGGGTCGAAAATTCAATCCTTTTTTTTTCCCTTCATTTCAAGATGTGGGAAATTTTGAGCAGCTCTATCATCTGTCAAAAAGCTTTGAATAAAATGTGTTCCTTTGATTTCATCAAATTTCAGCAACAAATTGGACTAGAGGACCTCCTGAGGTCCCTTCCAACCCTAATAGTCTATGATTTGGAAAATGCCAACCAGTTCGACTCAGATCTTGCAGGAGCTGTAATAGCTTTGTGAGACGAATGTACATAAGGACTTTGGAAGGGAGTAGAGAAGAGGCTGCAGAAGTCCTAAGGAGAGGGGGCAGAGAGGAAGAAAAGGGAGGCTGCTGCCTGGTTGCATGAACATTGCTGATTCAGTGCAGCAGGCCTTGCAGGAGTTGTGTGTTGTCTGCAGAGCTAATGTAGCCGAGTCACTTATGCAATGTTAATATTAATTTGTGCTTTGCACTTCTATAGTGCCTTTCATCCAAGGATTTCAAAGCACTTTAGAAACGTTCATTAATTAAGGCATGTGAGGTAATGTAGTAGATACTATAACCCATGCAGAGGCCAGGATTGCCAGTATAACAGGTATAATCCTACAGTAAGAATTAATTTCTTCTTGAGCAATTAATAAGAAAGCACAGGCTTCCCTTCGGGATCAGGCATGTCTTATTTTTTCTGTGAAAAAACCTGACCCTGATTGTGCAGCCTTTACTCAGGCAAAACTGTCCTTGACACTAGTGGGAATCTTGGAGGGCTCAGCCAAATGAGGTCAATGCAAGTTACATTCCAGTCCCTGCTCTCTCTGTGATCCCTGCTCTCTCTCTGGTAGTATTTCAGGCCCGCAGAATGGTGTCAGACATCAATGGCCTTCTCGTGAGGGATTTCCCTGTGACTTTAACCATTGTTTCATGAAACAGCGTTTCTGTTCTAAATATATGTCACGCCGGTCAGATTAAAATTAAGAGGACAAAAAATACGTTGTTTGAGGGCCCTCTTAGCTGATGACCTCAGCGCAACCTACAGGCATTACATGATTGAACCTCAGAGCACCCTGCCATAAAAATCGTTATCCCCATTTTAGAGACGGCCAAGGGAAGGCACAAAGCTCTGATTCTCGGTTCCTCCCTTCGAGGAACAGAGGGCTTTAGGTCACCTCTGTGCTTCCGGTATTCTGGGCCCCTGCTGTAAATTAGCATAGCCTCAGGGCTGCTCTAAGTTACACTCTGCCACCCCGTAGCTCCCTGAGAGCATTGATGAGCAGACAACAGCTCTTGTGTAGTATGCACTGGCACTATCCCTTCCTTACCCCTTGCCTACTTCCTCTCCTTTCCTTGACATACCTCCTATGCTGCAAGCAGGACTGGAGTTAGTGCCCTTATGCCATATATATATCAGCTAGGGTGGCCCCCTGCACAGGGGTGAGTCTTAGGGGGCTATTTCCACTTTGTTTAAGATCTCTTTGCACTGCCAGAGTGGTGTAACTGAGAACCAGGCCCAGTAAGTGACTGGTACAAGATTTGCCCATGCAATTGCTCTTTGCAACTGTTCATGTGAATAGGGGCTTCAGGAACATTGCTGTAACTGCAGTATGCTGTTTAGGGGAAATCTGTGGGCCTGTCTCCATAGACAAATTTACAATGTTGAGAGAACATGCTACCAACAGGACAATACCTCCATCATAGTAAAACACCTTTTGGTCTTGCCTGGACTGATGGGACCAAGCTGTATTATAACCATGTTGCAAAAGCATTTTCCACAAGCGTGGGAGCCTAATGGCTAGAGCACTGGGCTGGGACTCTAGCAACCTTCTTTCTATTTCCAACTCTACTACGGGATTTCTGGGTGACCTTGGGCAAGCCACATCCCATTTCTGTGCCTCAGTTTCTCCATCTGTGAAATGTGGATAATGATACTACTGAACTCCTTTGTAAAGTGCTTTGAGATCTATGGATAAAAAAAGCACTCTGTAAGAATTGGTGTTATTCTTAAAGTCGCCATCTTCATATCCACAATCAAATACGATAGCATGAAGATCAGAATACTATTCAGCACAGAGGTGCAGTAGCAGTTTATATTTTCAAAATTTTGTACAGACATTGACTATAATTAATATGGTGAGTTTATTAAAACAATTCATTGTATTCCATTCTCTGCGTGGGTATCGGTCATTTTAAGAGCACACTGCGGGGCATTTAAAAGATTCCCTTCATCAAATCGAACTTTAAGAATAAATTACACCAAATTCTTGCCTATGAACTAGTAGCTTCACTTTAACCACAAGTAAAGAGCTGGGTATGGGAGTAAGTTCATTTACTGCTGGGCCAGGTGTGATACAAACAAATTCAGATTAATCACATATGCAGTATAGGAGGCACTTTATTCCCTTTCATGTTTTGTGTGTTACCCTAAGGACCCAGTCCTTCTGTGGAGAGCTTCCACTGCAATCCATGGGAATCTTGTTTGCAGAAGGAATGTGGGATTGGCAAGTAATACATTAGCTTGCTGGCCATTGAATGCACTAAGCTTGCCACAGGGGGCTACTTGGTAGGTCCTGGAATGTTTTGCATTTTCCAAACAAAGGCAAGCCCAGATGAGGAAATACTTAAAAGCAAGTGGCAATAAAGATTGGGGTTGTGACTGTTTTTTATTCTTTATGATTATAAAGAGCATCCAAGACAATTTTTTCTGGCTATTTTAAAGATTTTCCTCCTTTTTCTAAACTTAGGAATGGCAGGAATGCCCATTCTGTTCTTCCCTGGTTTTACTGAACGGCTCAGAGGATGTGATGTGTGTAATATTTAACAAAGGCTTCTTTTCTCCATCATGTGTGTTAGATATCAGAGCTATATGTATTAATATTATTTTTGGGGAAAAGAAGGTTTTTAAACGTTCTGACTAAAAATATCTTCCTTTCTCAATGGCTGAACTTTTGTTTTCTTGACCTACATTTTAAAAAGTGGTTAGTGATTACGAGACTCATTTTCTGGGTGCCTACCAAGAGACACCTTGAAAGACCTTGAATTTCAGATATGTTGAGCACCCAGCCACTGAAAATCAGTCCCTTCTAAAATGTCTCAGGCTGGGGATTCAAAAACGGAGGCACCAAAATCACTAGCCACTGTTGACAATTTAGTCACTTGACTCTTGTGATATCATCATTTCATTCATTCTCCAGTCAACCTTGAATGATCTAAGCTAGACAAGACCTGAATTTCTAATGTAAAACACAAGTGGAGGAAAAGCCTTTAAAACAACAATTAACCCCTTGATGCCGTCTTTATTTGTGTCACAGAAGCAGAAAAGGGCACAAGACCAGTTTTTAAAAACAGGTCACCTTTAAGCTAAGTAAACTTAAACAAAGACAGCTTAACAGACTCACCAGAGATCACACAGTCAGTGGAAGACAAGAATAAAATCTAGAAGTATTCACTATTACCGGTAGCCAGCCCAGCCTGTGCACTGCACATTTGAGATCTGATCGACACCGATATAGAAGATCACGCAAGGTGCAGGGCAACGAAGAATTAGGGTAAACTTTTCAAAAATGCCATGTCTACATGGCGAAGTTGCACTGATTTAATTTACATCGGCTGTTAAAACGATATAGTTAAATCTAAGTGCAAAGCCTTGTGGGGATGTTCTTGGTGCTTTGTCTACACAAACGCATTGTACCCCTGTAACTATACTAGTATAGTTAAAGCAGTTCAGCCCAGGTCCACAGAGGTATTTAGATGCCCAACTCCCATTCGAATCAATGGGAGTTAGACTCCTAAATATCTTTGAGAATCTGGGTCTCCAGTCCCTTAGTGTGGGTGCAGTTATACTGGTATAAAGGGGCTTATACCAGGAAAGCTTATTTCCATGCATTTATAAGACACGGAGTGGATAGAGTTGCACCAGTTTAAATTCACACTTTAGATTATATTGGTGCAATTTACCTATGCAGACCAGACCTTAGGGTCCAGTGGGTCTAAGACACTTTTGAAAATGGAGCTTAGGCTCCCAAATCACTTAGGTGCTTTTCAAAATTGTACCCTTAGATCCAAAGTGATCTGCACAAGATCATACAGGAAGGGTATGTTTACACTGCACACTCAGCCTAGGTTTACAGGATCCAGGCTTGTGTTTTAGTGTTTCAAAGCCTGCACTCCGGTGTCCACTCTATATTGCAAACCTGGGTTTACAGTTGCTGGACCTGGGTCTCACAACTGTGCTCACACGTCCATACTGCACTACACAGACTTTCTGATTCAGGTCTGTGGCTTGAGCTGCATTCACCTTACAAAATGACACGGCTTGGCCCCAATCGCAGCAGAACTCGGGCTCTGACCCACCCCTAGCGGCGGCCTAGGTTCTGAGGCCTGAATGCTTGCTGACCTGAGTCAGACTCATCTGTGTGTGGACAGAAGTGGAGGCTTGGGTTCAAACCTCAGTCAGAGCCCGGGCTTAGTGTGCAGTGTAGACGTGTACCATAAGTCTCCAGCAGAGCCAGATCTCCCAAGTCCCAATCCAGACTTTCACCCCAAGACCTCTTGTTAACTAAAGAGAGACATTTTATGTTGGAGACCCTAAAAGTAAAATCCAGCTTGTTTATTGGACGAACTCCAACCAATTAGAATGATTTTTAGAAATAAACAGATCCATAAAAGTAAAAGAAACCTGAACGACCACAGCAGGCCACAAAACACTGTTGCAATCCGAACATAAGATTACAGGGACAAATCAATTGCATTGTGAGCAATATGAAACGCCCATCAGCTAATGCCGTATCTTTCCTTCTTTATGGTAAATTGCCCCAGTGACCCGCTTAAAGTGGTTCTCAAGTACTTAAAGGGCCTGGTGATAGCATCTTATCAGATCTCAAAGCGGGCGGTGGCCTATTTTGAGAAAAATATGGTCTTTAGAATGTGCCGTTTAATTTGACAAAGGGTGCTTTGATGTCAACAATATCCCTTTGTATCTCCTCAGTGCATGTGTCCTTCAGCGGAGACCCTTAAGACTTTTGCTGAGTATCCTCTCGGTAGTTCACGTCTAGGTGAGGTAGGTTTTCCTCTGCAAAGCTTTTCAGGGTTCATTGAAACAAAATGACTCCACTTGCCACTTATAAGAGCTCTGTTGGGAATCACACGCTCCAAGGTGTCACTTGACTTCCCACAGGCGCAGAGTTGATGCTTCCTCCACCTTAAAAGAATAAAAGCGGGAGTTAAAGTGGCATGAAACTCAGTCACCACAGATGTGAATAGGGCCCAGAGGTGTAACCTTTGGAAGATATTTTGAATGTGATCCAAAGTCCTTTGAAGTCAACAGTTGGTTTTAGTGGACTTTGAATCTGTCAAAAGGTGGGCAGCTAAAAAAGGGCCTGTGAACACAAACGGTTATTGCACAAGCAAATGTGCAAGGTAGCCCATGCAGAATGTCCACGTAAAACAAGACATTCTTTGTGAAGTGAACTCTACACAATTGTCTGTTTCTGCATGGACAATGATCTGTTTGCGTGTGACTCTGCCAAATGACAATATATCTTTCCAAGGGTGCTTAAATTGCATATGCAAGATATACGGTCAGCAATGACGTGCAAAATACTGTTGGATGAAGGCCATGGAAATGTATAGATAGAAAGCAAAATGGGGATATGTGGTTTTCAAAATTTGGCCCTTAACATAGCGATCAGACGCAACGCTTTTTAAGTGCACTTTCCAAAGCCGCAAGGCTGCAAAGACTTATGCAGGTGTTTCAATTTAAGCATATGCTGAAGTTTTTGGGGCCTGGAGCTTCACAGGCTTCTAATCACCACACCACATTCTAATTGTGGTGCCACTGGCTGGAGATGAAGGAGTTACTGTTTCCAACCAGATAATTAATAAGCACCTTCAGATGTGTGTTATGGCTATAACCTGGAAAATCTCATTGGTGTGTATAATCTTTAGTCTCAAAAAAGTCCTACTGAGGGTCAGATGCAATGTTCAGTGGCATATATTGGTTCACAGAATCATAGAAGATGAGAGTTGGAAGGGATCTCAGGAGGTCACCTAGGCCAACCCTCTGCTCAAAGCAGGACCAACCCCAACTAAATCATCCCAGCCAGGGCTTTGTCAAGCCAGGCCTTAAAAACCTCTAAGAATGGAGATTCCACCACCTCCCTAGGTAACCCATTCCAGTGCTTCACCACCCTCCTAGGGAAAAAGGTTTTCCTAATACCCAACCTAGACCTCCCCAACTGCAACTTGAGACCGTTGCTCCTAGTTCTGTCACCTACCACCACTGAGAACAGCCTAGCTCCATTCTTCCTGGAACCCCCTTTCAGGTAGTTAAAGGCTGCTATCAAATCCCCCTCACTCTTCTCTTCTGCAGACTAAACAAGCCTAGTTCCCTCAGCCTCTCCTCATAAGTCATGTGCTCCAGCTGCCTAATCATTTTTGTTGTCCTCCGCTGGACTGTTTCCAATTTGTCCACATCCTTTCTGCAGTGGGGGATCCAAAACTGGACACAATACTCCAAATGTGGCCTCACCAGTGCCGAATAGAGGGGAATAATCACTTCCCACGATCTGCTGGCAATGCTCCTACTAATGCAGCCCAATGTGCCGTTAGCCTTCTCGGCAATAAGGCAATACGGGCACTCTGTTGAACTCATGTGCTCTCTCACTATAAAACATTACATCTTGCTTATTATTTAGATTTCCTTAGGCTTCAACTGTATTTTCTAGATTTTACAGAAATGTTCCAGAATTTATCCCTTCTGAGGTGGCATTGAAATTAGACTAACAGACATTTCTTTGATGTTGCTTGTCTTTCTAAACTTAGCCATCACAAGCAGAAGACCTGGTTTTGATTGAACATGACTTTCTGCTTTTTTTTAAAAAAAAAATTTTTTTTTTCAAGTAGAGATCTTATTAAAAATGATATTTTCATTGCCCTGTAATGTATCAGCAAGATTACACAACTCTGATTTACTATTAGGATTGGAAATTAACTTCAAAAGACAAGAAACGGAAAGTGGTGGATTATTCTCACATGGCACATTACTGCAGTGAGACAGGAGATGAAGTGATATCAGAAGAGCTTTTCCCCTTGAATGAAGAAAAGGATATCGATCCATTTCATACCTCTGTATTTATATGCATTTATATACATTTTTCTACCTTTTTATACGCCAACATCCAGGATTTATCTGAAGTTATTATTATAACTAATAATTATATTATCAGCAACAACATCAGTATGCAATAATGTCTGCATTCTGTTCTACCCCATTCTGGTCATGGTCCTATAAGGCTTGATCATGCAAGGCGCTGAGCATCCCGACAATGCAGCTATGCACGTAATCCCAAGATTAACTTCAAGATTGTGAGTAGTCCAATTGAGATCAAACACGTGCTTAACTTAAGCACATGCTTAATTGCTTTGCTGGATCGCAGCCCGAGTGCTCAGCGCTGGAACTGGGCAAAATTGGTTTTGGATGAACCTTTTTTCACTCAAAAATGCAGATTTGGCTGACTGAAACATTTCCTGAATTTGTGTCGATTTAGGCTAATAGTTTTGGTCAAACCCCTCCCCCCCCAAAAAAAACCAACCAACCAAACAAACAAAACCAAACCCCAAAACCCGCAAAAACACACACACACACAACATTTCAGAAAGGCTAAAACACACTGGTTCAGCATTTCCAGAATAAAACTGGTTCATTTTGGGGGTTAGATTCACCCGGGGATATAGGTGTCATGCACAAAGGTGGGGAGAATCCACCCCACTCCCTCTTCAAGACAATCACTCACTGGTGAGAGCACTCACCTGGGATGGGGGACACCCAGGTTTGAATCCCCATGCTGCAGCAGAGACTTGAATCCTGGTCTCTCCCATCCCAGATGAATGCCCTGACCACCGGGATATTGGGTATCAGCAGCCAAAGTACACTTTTTCTAACTTCTTTAATTTACCAAAAATTCCCCAAACATTCAGTTTCGGCTCAAGGTGAACTGAATGTTTGTTTTCAATTTTCTGGACCTGCCAGCAAACTGAAAAAATCAGTTATTCACACAGCACCGTAAATAACTGATCTGCTCAGCACCATGCCGGATCAAGCCTGTACTGCCCTCATTACCATAGTTTTACCAAAGGGAAGAGACTGGCCTCAGTATTGTATTGTGCCTCCTCTGCTACTCTTCTCTCCCGGGTTGGGAAAACTGTGTATGAATTTAATTTCTCGTCATTAACGCCTGATCCAGCACATGTGATTCACTTTAAGAATGGGACTGCTCACGTCCTTAAAGTCAACCATGTGCTTAACCACTCTGCTGGATGAAGTCCCATTCTAAAGTCCTAGTTACTTCTGTTTGTGGAGGCAAGTTTGGGGTGGCACACCTGGCACCAGGAACAGAAATTGATGATGTTGGAGGCAGTATTGTAGATTCCACCAACTTGGATCAGCCTCTGAGCAAGTTGGGTCTGCACCATAAGGCCCCGATTCAGCAAACAGTGTGACTGTAGGCACATGCTTAAGTCTCACTTCCTACAAGTGACACGTGGGCTTACGTGCTTTGTGCAGTAGGGATGGGTTTAAGCACGGGCTCAAATGCTTTGCTGACCTGGACCTTAGGTGCATTTTTGTTTTATGGTCCACAATGCAGTAGGTTCTTCCAAACACAGGAGAAGACACAGTCCCTGCCCCAAAGAATTTATAACCTGACTGACATATACCAAATAAGGGGTGGGAGAAGGGACTGTAACATACAGGTAGAATAGTCAGGGTGAAGGCTACATGCATACTGGGAATTCCACATTTTGTTGTCGCTGCTTCTTTTTGTTATGAATTGCTACTTATTAAACACAAATATTTCTTTAAAAATCGTTTCTCGCTAACATTAAGGGCAATATGCAGAATCTGAAAAATAAGATCCTTTCTCTGTTAATATACCTCACACTCCTCCCGTTCTGTCATTTCTATTTTAAGAGATGTAAATAGCCTTCCCATATATCAAGGCATCTTTCACACACTGTTTCTTTAAAGGAACATTTGAAACCCCACAAAGGGAAGGAAGCCAAGGAACCTGTGTGTGAATTAGTTGCTATTTCATGTACATTTCGCTAGCTACTGCAGAGGAGGATCATTATTTCTAATGATGACTGACGGTTACATATGTGAAAGGGCTTCCTTGCCTCCATTATGACCTTAGTTGGAGCACGGAGGGGTTAATTTTGTAATGAGCAAAGCTGAAATGCATTTATTGAGAGTGATGACACAGAAGAACCAGGAGAGCTGAATCAAAACAAGTGGAATTCTTTTCATGATGACTTCCGTGGTGTTGCTGTTTTTTTGCAAACCACACACACACTGAGCCACCTTTGCTTAAACTATTTTGCCAACCTCCATTTTTCCCCCCTAACTTGAGATAAGATCATTTCTCCCCCCCACCCATAAATATTTCTACTGCATATTTTTTGCCCCAAACACAAAGAGTGGCACATGCATCTACAAAAGCTTACACTTGTCCATTTGTTCCTCTCCTTATCATCCCAATGATGGAAACAGTCTCTGTCTCACAGTGACAGAGATCTGAAAGCTTGTCGTACCTATAGGCCACTGTTGTTCAGAACACTAACGACGCTATCCAAAACAATGCAAAAGAATTTGCAAAATAGAATCCTTTTTATAAATCCGTGATGCCCAGAGTGAAAGCATCACTCTACCCATTCCACACCCTGCAGATTAGTTAAATTGATGAGATGTCAGGAAGATAGATAGATAAATAGATTGACCAGATCATTTTTTAAATAATTGTAGCCCTCAAACGTAACATATTATGACAGGAGAGTATATTAAAAGCCATTAAAAACAGCTGTTTTGCTGTGGGGAGTTTTACTTGTGGGCTGAATGTGAAGATATGTGT
The DNA here is from genome assembly GCF_026122565.2 of Emydura macquarii macquarii. Classification (NCBI taxonomy): domain Eukaryota; kingdom Metazoa; phylum Chordata; order Testudines; family Chelidae; genus Emydura; species Emydura macquarii. The sequence continues at coordinate 2,817,412 of NW_027133607.1, read as the reverse complement.
AGGTATTTATTCAGTAATCAATCATAGAGAGAAAAGACCTCGAATTTCAGTTGGAAGTTTTTATTTTTTATCCTTTTCCTTACTACTGGTCTTTAAACCTGCTCTGAGGAAAGCTATACATGCCAGGCTGGTGCTCATCAAAAGCAAGCAATCACAGCTAAATCAGCATGCAAAATGCCACTCAACCTTGGGCCTTTATTAAAATTTGCTGGGACTCAATTTGAGATAGCGATCATTCTTATTAAAAAGCAAAATGTAAGATAGTTTTTTTATATAAATCTCTGGATGGAATGGAATTGTTAATCAGCATAGGCTGATGTGATTTCTCTGTTGCAAATCCTGCCGAGGGCTCAGAAGTGGCACATTACCATAATTCCTAGGCTAGAACTGGCAGCTTGAAAAAGACCTGCAAGAATCTTTAAAATGCTTAAGCAAAGCTGTAAGTCACAGCAAACAACACACACTGAGCGTGCTTACCACAGGTTCCTCACATTATATAACAAAGTTTTTACTCCGGTCCATCTGACTACACCACCGTTTTGCTGGGTGCTCAGTGTACTTGCTTACGTTTCATTAACAAAAAGGACAGAGAGAATAAAAAACATGTAACATATAATTATCTCCCTGTGAAAAAACGACCCACTTCTATGCAACACGTCTGCTGTGTTGTGTACCTGATGACGAAAAGCAATTCTGTTTTGCTTACTCAAAAATCTCCCCTATAGTTTTAAAATGAATTTGATATTTGTCCTTTTTTTTCCCCCAGTCCTCAGCTCTTGGGAAACTGGTGTGTTTCATCCTAGAAGTGGCTGCTCTTCAGTTGTGGATCAACTATGAATAGTTTGTATATTAGTTTGTAAAGTGTTGTGGGCACATTTCTGACTACAGGGCGCTATGTAAAATGTACAATATTAATATTGTTAATCATTAATGCTAATTTTAATCCAAGTTACTGTTACTTTCTGCTACAGAAAGTGCTACCTATTGCCACATACATAAAATTAATCAGTTGGAATATGCATTGCTATTAATTTATTATTATTATTATTATTATTATTAAGATCCAGTGGCTGGAACTTGAAGGTAGACAAATCAGACTGGAAATAAGGTAAAGGTAATTAACTATTGGAACAATTTACCAAGGGTTGTGGTGGATTCTCCGTCCCTGGCCATTTTAAAATCAAGATTGGATGTTTTTGTAAAAGAGATGCTCTGGGAATTGTTTTGGCCTGTGTTATACAAGCGGGGAACCTAGATGATCACAGTGGTTCCTTCTGACCTTGGAATCTATGAATTCTTTATTGCATTAGTATTCAAAGGCCTCAGTCATTGTGTTGGGCACTGTACACATTTATATGAAAGAAAAACAATTATTCCATTTGTTTCATCCCATCTGTAAATACGCACAGCTTGGGTTAAGATGGAATAAAGAATAGTCTAAGTAAATGTGAGATCTCACACTTCCCCGTCTATAGCATGCTCCAATAACCCCTGAAACCACTGGAAGTCTTTCCACTGACTTCAATGTTTGGATCAGGCCTTAGAAGGCAGTCTGGCTGCTTTTTCTGGTCCACCTGGGGACAAATCCGGAATAAAAAACAGTCCAAGGAAATGAAGGGCTTTATAATGGGATGCCTGTAAATCTGCATCTCTGGTTTGAATCTAATCTTAGTCCAGCAATGCACAAAAATTACTTCCTGCTGATGCCCCTTTTTTGATGATGCCTGAGAACTAAATGTGTGGTCTCGGTCTAATTCCTAGGTGACACATGTTCCAAGACCACCACCACATTTGGACTTCTTTGAAGAAAGGCCCAGGACTGACTGAGCGAAGAGGTTGAGCTATGTCTTCACCGCTAGAGATAATCAGTTCAGACTGAAGCATGGAGATAGGGAAGCTTACCCGGTTGCTCCCTCTACTCTACCTGCCCTGAAGACTGCAGGCTATCAATTATTGCCTGAGAATAATGCAGATATGTTAATTTCATTCTCATGGCATTCCCTGTGGAATGGAGCGATAGATTCAGAAGCGCACTGGGAGACACTAGTGCAACCCTTTCAAAATTCTATCACTCTGTTTTGACAGACAAGCAAAAGAGATTTCCCTCCCCCCCCCCCACTAACATCAACCATTCGCACTTCAGGTCCTTACTTGTCACAGCAATGGGCATAATAAGGGAACCTGGCTAGAATGGATTTCATAATGTTGTAACACAAATCAATAAATAAGAATTCGGAGCCAGTTCCTCAGCTGGCGTAAATGAGCACAGCGCTGTTGAACTCAATGGATCTACTCATCCGGTATAAATGGACAGAGCTTCACTTATATCTATGGAGTTCTTCAGCTTGTGCAAATCTGCCTACCTCCATTAAAATCCAGGGATTTGCACCAGATGAGGATCTGAGCCTCTATGTCTGTTTGGACTCTGATGTATACAGCAGTTCCCTATTTTTGTAAATGGAATAGTAGGACTTTCCCATAACTATTCTTGGGTACAGGCTAAGATTGGGATCACTAATGAGTATGAATTTGTCCCCCTTCATAACACTTTCAGGCCCCAGAATAGCAATAAAGTGAATTTTATGAATCATGTAGAGAACTGCAGATTCTGGTGTGCTTTGATCAAAGTGTTAAGCTAAAGCTGACCATACATCTTATTGCATCAGAGACAGGTGTGGCCACCTATACCTGTGCATTTATTTTGCACAGGTGTAAATGATTTCAGAAAGTGCAAAATAGAGGAGAAATTGAGCCTTTGGAATTTAGTTCCATGCATCTCCCAGCTAAGGGCAAGAGGCCTTCTTAAGCAAAAAGTTTAGCATATCTGAACAGGGATGTAAATGTATTTGTTAGTGAATAAACAAATGATCTTTAATGGAAAACACCTCCTTTTTATGAGCTGCGTCACACTGATTTGATTCTTCATTTTTACTATCAGAGCTTTGACAAAGTTGAATTTGCACAGTCTAAATTAGTTCAAGTATGAGTGGACATCACTTAGACGTAGAAAAATGTACATACCATCAAATAGTGGTAGGTGAACTGCAGAAAGAGATTTTTAACTGTTACAGACTAAGAATGAAGAGGAGATTAAATACACATCCAAATATCTCATTGTGTTCCGTGAACCCATTTGCTGGACAGCATAAATGCCCAGATGGGCCTAGGAAACCAGCCATATTTTTTCTATTTAAAAAAAAGCAATCAGATTGGAATAGATTGAAAATATCCCGCAAAAAACAAAACAAAACAAAACATACAGAGGTCTAAAAACATTCGGTGAGATTCTGTTTGTTGCAGTTCAGGTTGAGTTAAAGTGCAACGTCAGTTCAGGTGCTTGTGCCACATTTATTTATTTATTTTTCAGTCAGTAGATTTCTTTTAGTCAGGTTACGCAGCTGGACTTCACATTGCATTTGCTGCGGCTGCTTCATCAGAAATGCTGGTAGTATTTGTCAGCCTGGAAGTGTCTTGAGGCTGCTTCTGAGAGATACAAGGAGGCAACTGATAAGGAGAGCATCAGAAGGGCAGTTAATTGCCTCCAGTCTCTCGGTGCTGGGGAATATTTAAAATCTATGGGATTAAAGGCAGATTAAAAACTGTGGAAGCAGGAGCCCAATAGCGCTGAAAGATCATAATCAGCAAGGGTAATGGCAGAGCAAAAATGAATGTGGCAAATAAAATGACAGATAGGAAATTCAGATCCGCTTCTAATGCTCGAAGTTCCATCTTGTAAGCACAATTCATCTACGTGTAAATCATTTTTTTGGCTTCAAGCTTATCAGCCAATCGGTGAATTAAAAATGCTCTTTCCTTGGAGGATTAAAGAGGTTGATTGAAGTCAGTGTGAAAACTGGCTAATAAGTCTGGAAATGTCAGGAGGGTGCTTCGTAGGAACTCGGTGTACTTTTTTTCTATCAGTGCTATGAAACAGGAAGTTTGAAAAGCTCTGTAGTTCTGTTACTTTGAGAAAGGTTTTGTGTGTGTGTGTTTTTTTTTCTCTCTCCTGTGTGTCAGAGTGTCATGCAGAAATATTTAAATTTGTGAGATGAACAGTGATAGATGCAAATATTGGGGACGCCAGGGGAAAAAAAATGAGACTGGGACAATTTTCTAAATGATACGGCGAGGACTTTGAAAGGACCAGCGAGACCTTTTCGTTTCAGAAAGCGAGGCCAAGAGACCTGAAAACGCATGGAATGGTCAATGCGAGCTCTATCTTTTGGGCCATGAATTGTCTGGGCATGTTACACCATTGATGGGATATTGCAAGAGACTGTAGCCTTGCTCCCTTATCAGTGCCTAAAAGTCTAGCAACAGAACAACACAGCCAGAGGCATTTCAAACATTGTCATTAAAAATGTATGTTATGTTACCATTATCGTTCCACGTGTGTGCACGTATAGACTCCCGACATGCATCGGCAGCGTACTGGGGCTTTCAGTCACTACCATTAAAGGAGGTACATGAGAGTTTGTCTGGGGTCTACAGACCCCACACTGAACCAGGGGCAAGGAATAGAGAAACACTAGCAGAGCCCCCACCCATCAGCAGCTGCAAGGCATGCTCCAGGCCGAGGAATAGTTTAAAAGGATATTGGCCACCCAGGAAAAGAGGGGGAAGGTGCTGCAGGCTGTATCAGGAAGCAAGGCTGATGCTGGGAGCTGGGATAGGAGTGGCTACAGCTTTGTTCAGGCTGGTTTAGCAGCGGGGACCTGGATTCCCTTCTGCCCTGCCATTGGAAGTGGAAAGCCCTACAAGAGGTTGCTTTGAATGGGACATTAACAGACCAGGGGAGACAAGTAAGACAGGGAGCTTGCCCTAAACTGAAGCGTTCTAGACAGGTAGAAAGTGACCCCGGGGAGAGATCAAAAACTGGGCTGGACATGTTAACAAACCCCTAGGGCTCTGGGTTGGGCCTTGATGGAGTGAGAGGACTTGGTCCCACCACCTTGTCCCTCTGGTCTTCTGTAGCAGCAGAATCCCAATGGGAGCTACAGGAACACTCCGGAAGGACTGAGGCCTGCCGCATAAAATTTTGCTGGGGCCCCTCTGGGACAACTAGGCTGGCAGAAATAAAAAGGCCACTCACTGTCTGACCGCTAGGCCAGCTGGTCATTGGACTCTTCCGCCAAAGGGTTATGGAGTCATCCACGCACACATCTGGCTCATTACGGCAGTTCACCCACTGCCACGAAAAATGGCGACTAATTCTAAGTTTCCATATGGAGTGCACAGGCTCGTGAAGTGCACGTGTTTGCACACTCACACCAATCTCCTGAGGGCATTTTAACTGTGCTCCTCAATAAAAAATGGCTCCTCCTACTGGGCTGGAGTCTCTCTTGAGCTCCAGTCCCTTTGTGCCACTCAGGATGCGCAACGGGTCCAGAAACTGGCTGCAAATGGCCAAGTGGGAGTTCTCCTCTGGAAGGGGAGCTACTTGGTTTTTGCCAGTGTGTTGGGTCTGGGCCTTATACCACCCGCCTCACCTCCCTCATAGCACAGGAGATGCATCAGGTCTCCACTCCACTGCTCCCATCTTCCACTGGCCTCAGTTCTGTTAGGTAGTGGGGTAACTTAGAGGTATCTGGCACCAGCATGGCGAGGGCTCCCCCTAAGCCTCAGGTTGCTAAAACGGCAGCAGGTGAGAAAGGAAGGCTGGATTAGCCTTGGACTTGGGAGACCTGTGTTTAGTTCCCCGCTCTGCCCCCAATTTTCTGTATAATCTTGGGCAAGTCACTTGGGACCAGATTTGTAAGTGTACGTGGGGACCGAAATCTGGAGATGGTGACCTAGTGAGCTTTTGAAAAGTGCCTCCACACCCACTCCCAGTTAGCAACTCGGCACCTATCTCCATCTGTAGGTGCCTAAATACCTTTATGTCGATGAATTCCAGAGGGGTAGGTAGTCTGTTTTTAGCAAAACAGCGAGAGTCCTGTCGCACCTTAAAGACTAACACATTTTTTGGGGCCTAAGCTTTCGTGAGCAGAAACCCGCTTGCATCCAACGAAGTGGGTTTCTGCCCATGAAAGCTTATGCCCATAAATTTGTTAGTCTTTAAGGTGCGACAGGACTCTCGCTGTTTTGCTAAATACCTTTAAAAATCTAGCGCTTAGTCTTGCTGTTCCTCAGTGCCCCTGTTGGGATAACAGCACTTCCCTACCTCACAGGTGTCTTGAGAGGAGAAATACATTAAAGACTGTGAGGTGCTCAGATATGATGGTGATGGGTGGGAAGGTGCATATAAGTACCTAAGACAGATACAACGGAGCTCTGGTGCAGAAGGGAAGCTGTCCCATTAGGCTCCCACAGATGCAAAGGTGCTTCTTCTGAATATTTCCCAGAAAAAGGAGATTCTGAGAGGCTTCACTAATCCCTGGCCTTTTGGTATCTAAAGACCCCCAAATTTACAACCCCTTATCAGCCCTGAAATATCATTGTCCGGTAGCTCCCTAGTGTGCTAACAGTTTACAACTTACTTGGCCATATGTGAGGCACCCGAGTGTGGCAAAACAATAGGAGGTAATTTGGGAAGGCAGAGGACAATATAAAGAGTCAAGGACTGGTGTCTTTCATTGCTCCAGGGGAACTGCAGTGTAGAAGCTCTTCGTGGAATTAGCCAGCTAACATGAAAGGTCAAACTCTTCCTTCAGATGCAGTGATCTCCAGTCAAAAAATCATCCTTTACTTGGTGATGTCACCCAGTGATAGCAGAGGTTTGGGCGCTCTGTCCTAACCTAGGTATAGGAGGGAAGGGTGGTGTCTCGCCTACCGCTCTGCTGCAGTGTTAGCGCGTGCTGGGTTTTTAATGGTATCTGCTATGCATCCAACTCCCCTTGGCTTGAGCAGCAGTTACATGCACACAGTCGAGAGTAGAACCTGGCTCCAAGTCAATAACGGGTTTCTCGTGATCTATGTGTGTCCATATCTCCATAGACTACCATGGCATTACAAGTGCTTAGCGACAAATTAAGGCTGAGATTTTCAAAGTCATGGGGAGCACCATCAAGGCCCTCAGATGTTTTAGGTGCTTAAATACCTTTGAGGATCTAGGACATCTTCCCTATTATTTTGAATGGCAGCTGAGCATCCAAATCTCTTAGGCAGGTTTGAAAATTTCAGCCCAAAGAAATATTTTTTCCAAAGGGCAGCGCCAGGCTTTGAAGTGCCCAAATAACGTCTGTGTGATACACTTTGGCTAGGTTAAGTTTATTACAAATGTTCTTTTCATGGAGCTGACTTCTGTCCTCAGATACAGCTATGTAGCTTCCATTGCCTTCAGAGTGAGCCACTTTAGAGCATTCAGGGTAGAATTTGGGCCATATATACTTTACAGTCCCTACCATACCACCTGAAAGTGATAGAAGCTAATGCCACTTTCAGATGAACAATTGCTTTTAAGTGCCAGCTTAAACAGACTAGAGCATGCCTTGGCTAGGGATGGAAGGAACCAGTTTGGATAAAAGACGAACTGAACCTTTACCCAACTCTTGAATCATTCCTGAGTTTAGAAAAGATCACATAGCTTTATTAGACAATGCTGATCATTGTTGTGTGCCTCTGAACTTGTGTGCCTGGTTCCAGTTGGGACAACCAGACAGCTACTTTGCACAGTGCGCAATAAACACTGGGTTTTTTTAAAAAAAAATATTTCCATAGTGAAGGTTCCAGTCCTGCAGCTCTTACTCAGGTGATTAGCCTTGCTGAAGTCAATGGCTCTTCATGTGAATAAAGACCGCCAGATCTGACCAATATAATCTCCATTCAAATTTTTCTGATCATAAATCCAGTGCTTATGTGGAATGAATAGGAAACTTAAGGGTGAAGAATGGAATAGACTATTGAATTTCCTGAGCTGAGGGTAATTTAACACAAGTCCCTTGTGGCTTAGCTTTGCTCCACCCTTACATGATCTCCCTAAACTTGGGGAAATAAATTCTCTGCTCTGCTCCTGTCTGTCGGGCAGTGTCTGGCTCTTCATCCAGCCATATCTCTATCCATCTCTAATCACACAGCCTGATTAAAGCTGGAGAAGATGAATGCAAAGTATACTGGATGGAAGAAGGAAACAACAAAGAAGAACTGGTCTGGCAGTGAACAGCATCTTTATTTTATTCAGCCATCTTTGGTTTATCACCCTATTGGCAAACAAACCAAATCCAGCATATAAAGCTTCTTGCAGAAGAGAGGAGAACAAGGAATGAGCCCTGCTTACTATAATCAGCCCACAGGGATAGAGAAAGTTGAGGCTGTTGGTTTTTATTGCAATTTTTTCACAGCAAATCCAATGGGTAGAACAGGGGTCTGGCAATCAGGACACCTGGGTCTAGTTCCATCTCTGCCTGTCACTGACATGCTGCTGGGAATCCTTACACAAGCCATCTAATAATTAAATACAGGTAACTTCTTTGTGCCTCAGTTTACCCATCTATAAAATGGGTTAATTGGACTAACGCCCCTACTTTACAGTTTCATCCTGAGAGATGCTGAGTGCCTGTGACAAGTCCTGAAGTCCAAGAGAACTGCAGATGCACAGAACCTCTCAGGATCAGGCCCTTAGATATGAGTGTTTTTTTGGGGGGGTGAGGGAGCCTTAAAGATTACTTCTAAAAGTTCTTTGAGATTCACAGATGAAAAGGAGTTAGGAATAAGTACAATAGGCTACTAAGTAATGCCTTTAACATACAAGTGCTGTACATATTTAAAAAATATGCGATAAGTACATCCTGTAAGAATATATGCATTTATGAGAGCTACCGGTATGTTATAATGACTCCCTCAACACTGTTAATGACAAAGTGTTTGTGAACCCGGAGTAAGCTTACTCCAAACGGAAGCTGGTACGACTTCAAGCAGTAGAACCAGCTCCTCTCACAAGAGATTCCATTCCTTCTCCCCCTCTTTTCCTCACACGACCTGTCCCAGGGGGCGTTCAACTGCTCCTGCCCTGCTAAGACCTTGAAATTTGAAAGAGGAGTTGCGCAGATTGGAGACAAATGGACCTGTGTTCTAACCAATATAGCTTGTGATATGCACATTGTCGCGTGATAACAAAGGATTGACATAGGATTTACATTTTTGTTAGGGGACTTTTAACGGAAAGGGAGCAATCATATAGCAATGACAGATGAATCCATTTGGCGGCAGGGACTGCATCTGTCACGCAAATAGGCTTTTTCTTAATCTACAATTTGTCGCCGTTTATGTGGCAGCGCAATCCTTTTAAGTGCCCAGGGTTGTGTTCTTTGGAAAGCAGGGGGAGCTGTCTGGAGGAGTTAGAAGGCATTTCTGCTTGCCTTGTAAACCCTACAAACGGCGTCCGCAAACTCTTGAGTTCATATTATTTCACTGGTGAAAAATAGGAGGGAACCCTAACACAATCTCTCCCGATTGACTGATTGCCTGATTGCAACTGATGGTTGCCTGCAGTTTATGTAGAGAACAGCAGCGTGGTTACAGTTGGTGGTGGACAGGATGCACTGAGAGTCTTTCCCCTATCGCAATGGCATGTGGATGGAATTCAAAGCTTTGGTTTCCTAATATTGTTCCAAATTAGGGCTTGATCCATGGCCTACTAAAGTCTCCTCCAAAAGACCATGGGGCTTGCCTCTCCATTGCCCTGCACCTTGTGTGACACCAGCGCAAAGTGAGTGTAAAACACTACTATTCTGATTGGATAGCATGTCCCACTCACATTCCACTGTTGCAAATAACCATGCAAAGTGCAGGACAGTGGTGAAACACTTTTTAATCTGGGTTTGAAGTCCATTTCTAGGCCTATGGCATTCATCACACATTAACTTGATTATAGTTTCATGTTTTTAGTGTGTTTCTACAAGGCACCAGAATATTTTTCATGAATAGGTGCTTGAATAAATAACAGCATTATGTTTATCCTATGGAAACTCATATTTATTCCATGCAGGTAACTAGCTTTAATGCAATGTTAAGGTTGAGTGACTAACCACTCAGAAGCTATGAAATGCAATATTCAGGTTGGGAAGTTAACTGCTCCAAAATCTAATTTTAACTCTAGCATCCTTGTATTGATGCCTTAAAATATAGTCCCTTTTTATATAATTGCAGATTATCTGCCAAATAATACGATACATGATATCAAACAAACAGGAGATTTTTATGCCTCCTTACGTACAAATATCAATAGAGTTCACATTGTTTTCAGACTTGTGTTGGATGTTAAGTTTCAATGAGATCTACACAATAAACCAGGGTTGGAGAAAAGGTATTTGTTGTTGTAGTTGACTTATTATTTTTATGCACTTAGAATTCCAAATCTGACAAATTGAGCACGCTCCAGTTTTCCATAAATATCTCTTCTGGGTTAGGACGAAGCAGGAAAAATTTCACCCCAAAAGACTTTTTTTTTTTTTTCCAGGATGTTCTGAAGGACTACAAAATTGGTTTGAGAATGGAACTCAACTTTAAGTATAGCAACATGCTGCACACAAGCCTACTAATTATATACGTCTGAATGAAACTCACCTGCATGCTCACCAGAGACCTGTATGGTTCTGCACATCGGTAATGGAGTGCAGCGGAACCTGAGAGTTATGAAACCAGAGTTACAAACTGACCCGTCAACCGCACACCTCATTTGGAACTGGAAGTACACAATCAGGCAGCAGCAGAGGCAAAAAACAAACAAACAAAAAAAGGGCAAATATTGTGTTAAATGTAAACGACTAAAAAAATAAAGGGAAACAAAAAAAAAAAAAGATTTGACAAGGTAAAGAAACTTTTTCTGTGCTTGTTTCATTTAGATTAAGATGGTTAAAAGCAACATTTTTCTTCTGCATAATAAAGTTTCAAAGCTGTATTAAGTCAATGTTCAATTGTAAACTTCTGAAAGAACAACCAGAAGGTTTTGTTCAGAGTTACGAGGATTGCAGAGATATGAACAACCTCCATTCCCAAAGTTTCTGTACCTCTGAGGTTCCACTGTACAGGCTCTCTTACATCTTAGGTCACTGGCTTGAATCTAGGTAAGGCTGATGTAGTAAATGAAAGCTGTTTCCTCATAAAATGAGCTAGTTGTCTCAGTCCAATTCTTAGTGCTCACCACGTCATTGGCACACTTAGTATCATAGAATCATAGAATCATAGAGTTGGAAGGGACCTCAGGAGGTCATCTAGTCCAACCCCCTGCTCAAAGCAGGACCAACCTCAGCTAAATCATCCCAGCCAGGGCTTTGTCAAGCCACACCTTAAAAACCACTAAAGACAGAGATTCCACCACCTCCTCAGGTAACCCATTCCAGTGTTTCACCACCCTCCTAGTGAAAAACTTTTTCCTAACTTCCATCCTAAACCTCCCCACCTGCAACTTGAGACCATTGCTCCTTGTTCTGTCATCTACTACCATTGAGAACAGCCTAGCTCCATCTTCCCTGGAACCTCCTTTCAGGTATCAAGGCTGCTATCAAATCCCCCCTCATTCTCCTCTTTTGCAGACTAAACAAGCCTAGTTCTCTCAGCCTCTCCTCATAAGTCTTGTGTTCCAGCCCCCTAATCACTTTTGTTGCCCTCCGCTGGACTCTCTCCAACTTGTCCACATCCTTTTTGTAGTGGCGGGCCCAAAACTGGACACAATACTTAATGGTAATATAACCCATACGTACATTTTCCCAATAACTTTGTATTGTATTGTATTATAACTTTGTAAATATTAACAAATTGGGTTGATATTTGGCCTAAGAGTGAGTGTTTTTGGAAAGTTTTAGCAATAACTGATCAGTCATTTCTGAGAGGGAGATTAGTGAAAAATACATTGTTTTGTACACGTTAAAAGAATTTGTCCATCCATTTGGCTGAGAAACTCTAGAGCCTTCTTGTTTTGGAGCAGTGACGTGAAATTTGACAGGTGGGCATCCTTTATGTCCAGTATATACCTTTTGCATTCCTACGAAAAAATGCCAACATTCGGTTAGGACCCATGCTTCCTTCAGTGTACAAGATGGACGGTGCTCTGGGGTGGAGTTAAGGCTCTGCAGTTCCTGAGGCTCTTGTCTATAGGACCCCTGCCGCATTGGCTGCCGAAGTTGGAAGGTTGCGCAGTGAATGAGGCAGGGTATTGCTGGAAGAGCAGGGACAGTGTCATGGATAAGACAACCGAACGGTACCCCGGAGAACTGGATTCTATCCCTGCCTCTGTTACGGAGTTCCTGTGGGATCTTGGCCAAGTCGCTTCAACCAAACTTTTCACAAGTAGTCACTGAATGAGTCACTCTCTTAGTACCCTAACTGAGACCCCGAAGATCTGCTTTGTAGAGGTGCTGAGAGCTCCCAGCTACAACTAAAGTCAGCTGGAGTCATGCTCTGAACATGTGAAGTGTTATATAATACTAAGTACTCTGAAAAATCAGATCCTAGACTCTCATATTGGTGGACATCTTTAACCGTATGCTCTCCATGCCTCAGTTTCCCATCTATAAATTAGGAATAACATTTCCCTTTTCTGTCTAATCTATAGAAATTTGTAACTTCTTTCAGGGGAAGTTTTCTTTTATTAGGTGTATGCACAGGGTCTAACACAAGGGGATCACATTCTTGCTTAGTACCTCTAGGTGCTATTGCACTACAAATAATAAGAGAAGACTGAGGCTTTGCAGACCAGCTTAGGTAGGCTGTTCTAACAGCAGGCATTGGTGGTATACTCAGCAGAGAAGCCAAGGAATGAAAAGTCCATCTTTTCTCAAGGATGGAGTGGGAAACCTTTGGATCAGAGCTGAGGAGTATTGGCAGGGAATGGTGGGTGATGTTTGAGTTACTCTGTTTTATGCTGTCTGGAAAAAGAGAGGATTTCATTCTCCACTGCTGTGATACTGCCAGCTTCCACCCCCATTACATTAAAATACAACAACCAATAAATAGTCATTTATTATTTTAGGTAGACCCAAAGAAACCCAGGAGCACACGCCATGTCTGTGTAAACATGTACAGAGCATTTGTGCATGCAATCAATTCTGATTACGTTTATGCATGGTTGGGAGGGAGGGACTGGAAATAACCACAAAAATGTTTGCCAGGCCTGAAAAAACTCTGCAAGGGGAATGGGGGTTTTTATGGTCACGACAAGGCTTTGATACATGTTGTTTTAACGGACATGCTCACTATACGAGAATGAGGCTGGCTTGTAAACCCAAGAAGCCAGATTCTGATCTTGGTCAGTGTAAATCCAGAGTTAACTCCATCCAAAACCTGTTAACTCTGGTTTATCAGTGCTATAAATGAGATAAGAAACTGGGCCAAATTACCTATGTGCATCTATCCCATAAAGGGAGTCTCCTTGATCTCAATAGCTGAAATCTGAAAGATCCTATCTGATCCAGCTCTGCCAGTTGGGATCTCTGCGGCAATCAGCGGTTGCACAAAACCGGCCCACTTTCTTTATATAGAGATGCTAAATTGCCCTGTGTGTGGTGGTTGAATTTTTTCTTTTTTTTTTTTTTAATTATTATTATTTCTCCCTCAGAGGGATTATCTCACGGATCATGTTGTGTTGCTCCTAAGGAGTGTCAGGGTGGGGCAGGGAAAGACAAGCAAAGCCCTAAGCTTTTTCCAGATTGCCTGAATATGCAGAACATTTCATTGTCTCGATGAACACGCCCTCACCTTTCACACAGACTGGGATTTGACACACCGGTTTGGGAGCAGTGGGGTAGTTTGTCCTCGGAGAAGTCCATGCACCCTCTTGCTGATAAAGAGGCCTGGGGTTAGGAAAATCAAAACGCTTCAATCAGCTTTTAACTTTGCACTGTAAATACGTTCGCTGTTTTGCTGGCACAGTAGAGAGATTGAATTTGCCCCTCTCTAATATGATTGCTCGATAGAACGCATCAGACAGTTTCGCATGCACTCGCAAAAGGCAACTTTATTTACATGGATTCATTTTACCTCTCCTATTTCAAAGGTTGTTTTCCTCACGGTAATTTTATTAGCTCATGCCCCCCCACTCATTCAAATTGGGCTAACAAGGTGGCCCAATTAAAGCCTCAAAAGCAAGGCAGGATTCAGCAATACCGCCCGTCACTTAACTCAGGCTCTGTGCAGCGCCTCTTGCAAAACCAGCCCCTGCTGTATACCTCTTACAGACTCGTGCCACTGAGCATAGGGGAAAAAAAAATGGTGTGAATCACCAACAGAGCCCACAAACCTTCACTCTGCTCTAGCTAGACTGTGTCATAGCTGTCATATTAATTACACCCCATCGTGTGCACATTTAATTTCCATGGCGTTTCAATTAAATTAATCGAACAATTAAAATTAATTGCAATTGCATCAAATAGTAATAACATTTTTAAAAAGCACTAGAATTCATCCCTAGGAGGCCATGAGACATGGGGAAAGGGGAGTGAGCTGGGAACATAGCTGGCTGAGTGTTTGCAGAGCTTCTTATCCTTGATTCATTTGGAGGAAAGATGCTTTTAAAGCAAGTTAGTCAAGGATTTAGGGTCTGATCTATTGCCTATTGAAGCTATAGAATCATGGAAGATTAGGATTGGAAGGGACCTCAGGAGGTTGTCTAGTCCAACCCCTGCTCAAAGCAGGACCAACCCCAATTAAATCATCCAACCCAGGGCTTTGTCAAGCCTCAGCTTAAAAACCTCTAAGGATGGCGATTCCACCACCTCTCTAGGTAACCCATTCCAGTGCTTCACCACCCTCCTAGTGAAAAACGTTTTCCTAATATCCAGCCTGGACCTCCCCCACTGCAACTTGAGACCATTGCTCCTAGTTCCGTCATCTACTACCACTGAGAACAGCCTAGCTCCATCCCCCCTGGAGTCCCGTTTCCGGTAGTTAAAGGCTGCTCCCAAAGCCCTTCAAGACTTTCCACTGGCTTGGACTCAGGTCTCTAAATGCTGAGCCTTAGCCCTGGTCTACACTAGAAAATGAGATCTGTTTACCTATGTCAGTCCTGGGTGAGAAAAATCCGCCACCCCCTGAGTGGTGTAGTTAAACTGACCTAAGTCTCTGCATAGACAGTGCTAGATCAACTGAAGAACTCTTCCATCAGCTTCACTGCCACCTCTCCAGGAGGTAGATTACCTACTCCGGCAGGAGAATACCACCCGTCAGTGCAGGCAGCGTCTACACCGAAGTGCTACAGCGGCACAACTGTGCCACGGTCACAGTTTAATAGTAGCCAAGCCCTTGTGTAGAGCCCTCTGACTAAAGATGGTGAGTGGTGTCAGCTGGCGAGGTCCCTCCGCATCTTGCAGGATCAGGCATTGGGGCCACGCTTTGCAAAAGAGGGCGCAACTGGTGGACCAAAAAATCCTGGAAGCACGGTGCAAGGAAACATGCCCAGAGCATCTGTGCATGCAGTCTGGTTTGACTGCCTTTGGTCTGGCCTGATGGACTAAGAGTGACGACCCCCTAAGTTCTAAGGACCCTGACTGCAAGAAGCTGAGAAACATTGGCAAGCTGCTGAGGCTTTATTTTAAAAGGGATTTAGCTGCCTAAGGATTCAGCGAGGCACCTCATGGCATTTTCAAAAGCCTTGGCATCCATCTGCAGCTTTAAGTGCCAAAATACTTTTAAAAATCTGGTCCTGAATGTCCTCCACTCGCACTGATTTCTTTCAGCACTTGGCAGGTCCTGATTCTGGGTTAGGCACAGATTCACGCTATGGCCATGGGTGAATTATTTAACCTCTCTGTGCTTTAGTTTCCCATCTGCTAATGGGGAGAACAACAGGTCCCTGACTCACAGGGGCGTTTCAAGGATTAATTAATTAGTGTCTAAGGGCTTGTTGAATGCAGGGTTTTTCGTGCAGGCACAACAGGTGTGCTTGGAGTTTTGCAAGCGAACCCATTGTGCCAAACTGAAAACGTGGCCCTATGAATTCCAACAGCATGGAGGGCAATGAAGGAGAGAGTATTATTAACTCCTCGATTGCCACTCCCAAAATTGCCCAACTCGGACTCTACAAAAATCAGCTTCAACCAGGCCCAAGAGACAGCAGTGACGTCTCAAATCCTTCCTTGGAAAGAGTTAAATGTGACAGGCACACTGTCTCTTCACCATTCTGAAATTCACATTTTGACTTCCTGTCGTATTCATTACTTTTAAAATTCTTGTTTTTTTTTAATGGCTGGAGACTAGTATATTTGATTGATCTTCCCCTCTTTATATTTTTCTGCCTATTCACTAGCATCTCAGGGCAGGAGATTCACCTAAATGATTTGATAATAATGCCTATTTCTTATACAGTGTTGTTCCATCATTAGATCTCAAATACTTCAGAATTTTTTTTAATGCATTTACCGTCACAACACTGCCGTGAAGAAAGAAAACATTATCCCCCCTTGTACAGAGGGAGAACTAAGGTACAAAGGCTAAGTGACTTGCTCAGCATCATAAAGGAAGTCCATGGCAGAGCAGAAAATTGAACCTAGGTCTTCCAGAGCCTAAGCCACTGTCCTAACCACTGAGCCATTCTTCTCTTTAGAGATGGGATAGCACAGTTCCCAGTGACATTCAGTGGGACTTCTGTTCCTAAATTGCTCCAGCTCTTCAGAAAACCAGCTGATTGGTTCAGGCTAATGTGTGATTAGCCTGGTGCAGGTGTGCGAGGGCGGTGCCGCGTCTCTTCTCGTGCCTCTAGGGATATGTCTACACTGCAATGCCTGGCCTGTGTAGATGTCTGGGCTGGGCCTGGAACTCTGGCTCCAGGACTCTGTGAGATGCGAGAGTCCCAGAGCTCAGGCTGCAGCCCGAGTGGGAATCTACACTGCAATTAAACAGCCCTGTGGCTCGAGCCCCCTGCAAGTTGGAGTCAGCTGGTGGGTTTTGAATTGCAGTGTAGAGTAGACATACTCTGGCAGGCCTGAAGGGGCAGTGTCCTCTCTCAAGGAATGAGCATGGAATTGGAAATCAGGCTTTCCGGAGTAGAGACAGTCCAAAGCTTTAAAAAGAAAAATGACCTTTAAAATGTTTCCACGATATTTTTTTTGTCTTCCCCCCTCCCCACTTTTCCTGATTTTTTCAACAAAAATCAAACAGAAACTGCCTCCCACCCCAGTTTTTCAGTTTTTGGCTTTTCTGCCCTTTCTCTCCCTTCCTCCCCACGCTTTTTCAGTGGCAATATAGAAAACAGAAAAATGTGAGTAAATGGGGGAAGAAAAACAGGGAAAGGAAGTGAAGAAAAACATTAAAAATGACCCCCCCCCATTGGTTTTAGTTTCAAAACCTAATAAAAACGGGGGGGGGAGGGAGGGGGACATTTCTGTTTTTAGATTTTATTCAAAACTTAGAAATTTTTGATTTTTTTCATAAAAATATGTTGAAAAACCCTAAAAGCTTGACATTTATCATTCCCCTCTCCAAGTGTGTCCTGGTCTATGGGGAGCTTGCTTCTGATAATGAGCTTGGACAGGTAAGAGGGAGGGGGGTTGAAGGCCACAAGAAATCTTTTCTGAACCCCCTCTTCTGGCCTTCAAACAACTCCTCATCAGAAGCAAGCTGCCCACAGACCAGGCTCCACCAGCTCAAAGCGGCACCAGATCCTGCTAGAACAGATGCAAAACCCGTAGACAGATCACCACTGCTACAATGATCAATATCCTCCACTACCCACCCTTCACGATCCAGGGGTCCTACACAAGCTATCACAACGGGGGGTGTACCTCATCTCGTGACCTAATTGCCCCAATAACAACGATGTGGGTGAAACCCGACAATCACTATGTTCTTGAATGTTGAACTAAGGCAGGAAAATGATAGACGACAAAACCACCCTGTCAGCTGTGGGTGAGCACTTTTCATGGTGTGATCACTCTATGGCTGACCTATCAGTCCTCATCCTCAAAGGAAACCCGCACAACATCTTCAAAAGAGAAGCCTGGGAGCTTAAATTCATGACACTAAAATCATGGACTGAAGAGAGACACTGGATTTATAGTTTATTACAACGATCTCTAACCCACTTACAATGCCGCCCCCCATCTCCAGCTGCTTCCCTCCCTATGACTGGAAGGGTGTTAATGGGCCACTTCACCTCAAATGGTCCCTTGAAATATGTGTTAACGACTTATGCTAAACAATCTGTTCCACCTTGTACTTAGCTGTGACACACCTGAAAAAGAGCTGTGTAAGCTCCAAAACTTGTTTCTCTCCCAACAGAAGATATTACCTCACTCACCTTGTGCCTCTAATATCCTGGGACCAGCATGGCTACAAGCACGCTGCA
This sequence comes from Emydura macquarii macquarii, assembly GCF_026122565.2. Lineage (NCBI taxonomy): Eukaryota > Metazoa > Chordata > Testudines > Chelidae > Emydura > Emydura macquarii. Next base: position 2,799,198 of record NW_027133607.1, on the reverse strand, counting down.
TCCAGAAATACTAGCTATTATTCCTAGTCACAATCATGATCCATGAATGATCCCTGAGCAAAAGAACTGTTCCAGATTAATGCTGACTGAAACTCCAGACCAGGGGTCCCCAAACTTTCAGCTGCGAGGGCCACACCACTCAATCTTGCTCTTATGGTGGGCCAGGGCGGCTGGGCCCATGTCACAAGGGAGAGGGGCAGGGGGTAGGGACAGGCCTGGAGCGGGAAGCGGCCGCCACGCGGTGCTGCTTGGGGCCGGGAGTGGCTCCTGGCCCGGGTGCTGGGCCCACCTGGGAGAGGGGCGGGGAAAGTGGTGGGGCCAGGCGAGGGGAGTGGGCCAGTCAAAATGTGTCGGCGGGCTGGCTGTGGCCCACGGGCCGTAATTTGGGGACCCCCGCTCTAGACGCTTCAAGGAGGAGCGGTTATAATGGAGCGATGCCTCTTCACTTCCCTACACCGCGCGCGCCATTGGAGCAGGATTGCATGCCTATGTTCCCCTGGCACTCCCAGGACCATCCTTCTAGAAGCTGCCATTCTTCTCAGAGGTCCCACTTCAGCAGGCCAGCTCCCCGCTGTGGCTTCGGAGCCCAAATCTAGTGCTTTTGTTGTCCTGGTTGTGAGCTTTCGACAACGAAAGCCACAGCTTTTTGCTAGGGGCAAACAGCCACACAAAAACGTGCATCCTGCAGTACTGACAAGCCCAAGCGTTCAAAAATCACGAGGCAGGCCTCAACAAATCATGAGATTGGCTTAAAAACCATGAGATTTAAAAAATCATAAATGTTGGGGTCTCTTTCTTTTGCCTTTTCGTTTTTGAGCCTTTATGTTGCACCTTGGTTTATGGCTTCCAGCTGTTCTCCACAATCCCTGAGTTTATACTTGTTTTTAAAATGAAAGCTGAAATTCTTGCAAATTCAGGACCTGGGCGGGGCTTTAAGAAAAATATTAAATATTGTGAGACCTGCCATAAAATTAGGAGATTTGGCAATACTGATCTGGGGTTTTGTCTATTTTAGATACCGTACTATCGGAGCACCTTACCATCTAAAACATTTATCCTTGCAATACCACGTGTCATCCCCATTTTACAGATGGAGAACTGAGGCACAGAGAAAATAAGGGACTTGTCCCACTCAGAGCCAGCGGCAGAACAGGGAACTGAAATCATGTCTCCCAAGTACCAGACTAACATTGTAACTACTGGGACGTTCTTCCCGTCTTGAATTAGATTGGGTTTGGGGTAAGCTTGCAAAAATTAGAGCGCTTCTCTGAAGCTCTTGCTGTAGAATTCCTGTGATCTCTTGGGAGCTTTTTAGCCCTTCCTGGTGGGTTGGAAATACCATGAGATCAGGTTTTCTCAAAATATCAAAATATGATTTTTGTTAAGAACATAAGAACGGCCTTACTGGCTCAGACCAATCTAGCCCAGCATCCTGTCTTTTGACAGCAGCCAGTGCCAGGTGCTTCAGAGGGAATGAACAGAACAGGGTCATTTTGAGTGATTCATCCCCACCTGCCCAGTCCCAGCTTCCGGCAGTCAAAGGTTTAGGGACACCCACAACATGGGGTTGCATCACTGACCTGTCTTCTATGAACCTATCTCTTTTTTTTTTAAACCCAATTATACTTTTGGACTTTACAACATCCTGTGGCAATGAATTCCACAGGTTGACTGCACAGTCTATGAAGAAGTAATTCTTTTTTGTCTGTTTTAAACCTGCTGCCTATTGATTTCATCAGGTGACCTCTAGTTTTTGTGTTAAGTGAAGGAGTAAATAAGACATCCCTATTCTCTTTCTCTACACCACTCATGATTTTATAGACCTCTATCATATCCCACTTTAATTGTCTCTTTTCCAAGCTGAACAGTCCCAATCTTTTCAATCCCTCCTCATATGGAAGCTGTTTCATACCCCTAATGATTTTTGTTGTCCTTGTCTGTACTTTCTCCAATTCTAATATATCTTTTTTGAGATGGGATGACCAGAATTGCACACAGTATTCAAAGTGTGATCTTAACATGGATTAATATAGTGACATTTATATTTTCTGTCTTATTATCTATCCCTTTCCTAAAGGTCCCTACCATTCTGTTAGCTTTTTTTTGACTGCTGCACATTGAGCAGATATTTTCAGCTATCCACAATGACTCCAAGATCTCTTGCTTGACTGGCAACAGCTAATTTAGGCATCATTATTTTGCACATATAGTTGGGATTATTTTTTTCCAATGTGCTTTGTACTTATCAGCATTGAATTTCATTTGCCTTTTTGTCACCCAGTATAGGGAGATCTCTTTGTAACTCTTCTCAGACAGCTTTGGACTTAACTATCTTGCATACTATACTATTTGTATAGTCTGCAAATTTTGCCACTTCATTGTTCACTCCCTTTTCCAGATCATTTATGAATATGTTGAATACCACAGATCTCAGTAAAGATCCTGGAGGTTCCTGTTCTCTACCTCGCTCCATTGTGAAAACTGACCATTTGTTCATTGAAGCCAAAATATTCTGTGGAGACGTATCAGTTTTGACAACATTTTTATTGGGAATGTTTTTGAGGTCCAGGGTTCCCTGGTCAGATAGAGAAAGAGAGAGACAGAGACCCAAGTCGAGAAGCTCACGTTTTCGATTTGAAAACCACAGTTTTGACACAATTCCATTTCATGAGAACATTCAAAAAGGTTTTGGTTTTGTTCCAATGTGGAACGAAAACAAATTTCAAAACCTTGGAAGTTGTCACGAATTGGTATTGCTGTTCTCCAGACAGCTGTAGATAGAATGGCGATGCATTTGTCTTGCTGAATCCAAATCCCTTCTTCTGCAGCTCAGCAACTCATTGATGTAGCCTTAGGAGTGATGAGTTGTCCAAACAGATTCATGTCTTACTAATAATTACGGGGAACATCCTGGTAGTCATGCCGAAGTTGATGGAAAAATCTCCCCTGATTTTATTGGGAACAGATTTTATCCTGATATGCTTTGATTATGTAATTTGATTTCCGTTACTATCTGGGATGCCCCAGTCTGTGCTGCCAACATTTAAAATTCTGATGAGGTTTTGAATAAGTTTCTAAAAGATATGCTCCATTTCAAACAGGAATTATTCCATGACCTGTTTACACAGGTGGTCAGATTATTGGTCCCGCCTGGCCTTAGAATCTATGACTCTGTGTTTGCTGCTGCTGCTAACTGGTTTTAATTATTTGAGAAGGGTTCTACACTTGGGTCATGTTGTTTAAGAGCCTGATGCAAAAGCCAGTGAAGGAGTCTTTCCTGTTAATTTCATTGGGCTTTGGATCAGGCCCTGAAGGCTTGTTGCACATTAATAGGTCCATATAGACTCTGCTGCTGCGCTTCAGTGTTGTGCTGTTTGAAACAGCGCTAGGCTCAAGTGCACCAGGGAACCTTTAGCAGTGGGGTCTACACGGACCAATTAATGTGCAATGCGTTAGTACGCTTTAGAAATCGCACCCCCAAAGAGCGCATTACCCCGGGCATTCAAGCCCTCGGTGAACAGCACTGTGACCTCTTGGCAAAAGATACAGGGGACAAAATTCTGTTCTCGCTTTTCTCTTGTGTAATCCCATTTATTTTGCGCTTGCAACCGAGGGCAGAATATAGGCCTATATGCGTGCTTTTGTTGCTGTTGAACAACTGGGAGCCCTTGGGGCTATCTCGTGGCTGGTAAAGTGCAGCCTACATATGAGTGGAGGAAGGAGGGGTGTGGAATTCCTGACTCAGCTAGAATTACCCCAGGAACTCAAGAGGAGCACGCACCAGGAGTGGAAACTCTGCCATCTTTTTACAGTGCGCCGCACGTTCTCCCCGACCCAGCTCAGCTCAGCAAAGAAGCCTCGGTTTTATTTCAACTAACCATGATCCGCAGGTGCAAGGGCTACTTTATTAAATGAAAGGAGGAGTTCTGTTTGAAGTCCTTGCCCCCCAACACCCTGATATCCTGCCCCACATCTCAGACTAATGGCCTGCCCCATGTCAATTGCAATTGAAATTTTGGCTTGCTTGTGTAAGATCATCTAAAAAATGGGTCTAAAAACAGGTACAAGCCCCCTAGACCATCTGTCCCAATCTAGAGCCAGCTGGCTTCCATTCCCCCACCGCCACCAAATCTCAGCACCTCCTCTCAGTCTCCCTCCTATTCCTTCACCTCCCCCTATTTGCAGGGAGCTCCTGCCCCCTTTGCGGGTGCTCAGTGCTTTCTGAAATCCAGCCATCTCAAGCAGGACACCCTAACAACAGAGAGACTCCAAATCACTGGAAAATCTTGGCTGAACTTTCCCCGCAGTCGCTTTTATGATATAAAAAACGGCAAAATGCAACTGTCAAATTTGGTTTCAGAAACAAAATTGCTTCCAAAGCTGAGACCTTGTCCACCAGATTCCAGGCTGAAGGAAAGACACCCTCTGAAAAGAGGGGTTTCCAATGGAAATGTTGACACAACCTTAAGCCGGAGTGTCTCGGTGAATTCAGGAGTTGTTGGAATAAATCTCTCCACTACTCCTTGGAGGGGGTCAGAATGAGAAATTCACTTTCTATATCAAGTTTCATTCATTGAAAGCCTACTGGAGATAAAGCTCATAAACTATGCGGGCACAGATACAATGTGGGCTAAAGGGTTAAGGGGCTGAAGAAGACTGTAATTCTCATAAATGAGGAACAGATGTTGTTTGGCATTTTGAAAGTGCACAATTTCCTGCTCCTCTACTTACTTTTCTGATACTGTGAATTGTTAAACGGAGGTACGATGCAACGTTACTGGAGATGCAGCTTCTTCTCCATAGTCTCTTCTGTTCTACAATAAAATGGATGAGCAAAACAGTAAGGGCACATTAGTAATAGTAAAACCAGATCCAGATCCTCAGCCAGTGTAAATCAGTGTAACTCCACTGATAAGCCAGAGAAGCTACTCTGATGTACAGCACATGGGAGCTAGTCCATAGATTTTATTTTATATAGTGTCATCCCTGCAAACTTATCACAATGGGCCTTTACCGAATTCATCAGATAGTTTCAAAATTATATCATGTAGTTATTGATCCTCAGATGTTGGGAAAGGGAGTAGCTCCATTGACCTTGATGAAGTTAGGACAAGCTACTTTAGCTGAGGATCTGGCCGGTTATATTCAAAGGACTTAGAAAATCACAGAGGGAGAAGGAAATTAAGACGCATAAACAAGGGAGAGAAGAGGGATTGTCAGATGTGGGTTGTAGAGAGGTGGGCAGCTAATGATGAGGAAAGAGGTAACGGGGTGGATGTTGAATTGATAAGAAGTGCAATAGAGAGGGCTCTGAAACCAAAATAGTCAGGATGGGCATGGGATAAATGATAGGCAATTTGAAGCTGCAGGGAAGGGAGGGATGAATTTTAAAGCAGTAGAAGGGTGTGAAATGTATGCAACAAAATCTAGACACCAGCAACATTCATCTGCTGTTGTGTTTCGTCATAAACTAAGAAGCTTGAAGGCTGGAAAGAAAGTGGTTAAAGCCTGGTGATTGGGTGTGAACTCTCCCTTGGCTCTGCTACGGATCTGTTCTAGTAAACAATAACACCCAGCGCTTACACAGCACTTTTCATCAGTCAATCTCAAAGCTCTCTACAAAGGAGGTCAGCATCATCCCCATTTTATGGAAAGCAACGAGTGATTTCGGCATGATGTTGAGAACAGAAGGGGGTCTGGCTTTCAGAATATGCTAAACCTCCTTCCGCCAACCATCAGGCTCTCATAAGGCATCTCATGTTGAACACCACGAAAACAGAGGCAGCCAAAGTCACTTATGTAAATATTGGCCCTAACCTCCCCCTCTGTAAGTTTCTCTATCTATTAAAAGAGGATCCATAATAAAGCTTGCCTTCCTCAATATGGTTAGAGGGGTGGGAGACTCAGCCCTGATATACACTTACCGGGTGATTCGGCGGCAGTCGACGGGAGTTATGTAAGCTATGCGGAGTAACTTGCTTAACTCCCGTTGACTGCTTTGCTTCCCTTCTGCGCGGCATCTTTACTGCACTGTGCTGATGGGAACCACGTTACTATCGACGCAGCGCTACGCCACTTGAGGGAATGGTTTTACTGCGTCAACTTCTGGATTGACTGAGCGGGTCTTCTCTGCCCACTCAGTCGATCCAGATAGGTCGATCTGACGATGGCGACTTTGCTGCCGTCAATGTAGACATATGCTCAATGTATTAGAACTCACTAAGTGCCTTCAGATCCTGGATGGAAGTACAAAGCACTGTTATGGTCATCGATGGGTTGGCTTGGGCTCAATTGTGAGTGAGGCTCGGCCTTTTTTACAGGAATTGCCTCCAAATCATGTAAACTTCTGTTCAAAGCAGGAGAAACTTGGCTTCGAACGAGGTTCAGTTGGTGATCTGAGATCAGGTCAGGCCCCAGACTTGAAGTGAAATATGGGTCCTGCATGGATCAAAATGAAAGGAATTGTTCACACAAACCTTTGTGAATCCAAATCTCTGAACTCCCTGCAGCTAGATCCTCCCACGCTGCACCAAATGCCTGCCTCATTTGGTCACATCCAGCACATTAGCCTCTTTAGAGAAAACAGTTGAGGGCCCACCCTCCACTACCAATTAGAAGTGTGTTATAATCGGAACAGGGGACAAGCGTGCTGTAATTGGGTCCTGTGACTTGGCTGCATAGGGAGGATGGACGTTTCAAAAGTGCTTAGCATTAGCCTAACTCTGCTCCCTTTGAAATCAGTGGAAAAATTCCAATTGACTTCAATGGGTGCACATTTCCCTGTGTAGGAAAATCCCTGCCCATCCTTCCTATATTAGTAGGGCTGTTTACCTGGTAAACTCAGTATCTTGGTATCTTTTCATTCACACTCCTTTCATTTGGTTCACCCATGCCCTTTATTCTACTAATATTTTCCTCCGACATGTGTAATGCTGATTGAACTGCACTGTTAAATAGGTCCTTACCACGTCTATACCAGATATTCAGCTTTTTATTTTTTTAACGTCCTCCATTCATTTATTATGTCTTGCTAGCCTTTGTGATAATAGCCAGTAAATACATTACCTTGAAATTCACGGACTTCCCTCCAAAGTCTTCTCTATGTAAATAAATGTTGGGCAATTTCTCATATTCTCTTTGCTTGCTTGTATCCAGTAGAGATGCAGCTCATCTCTCATGGACACTGTATGTTTCCCAAAAATATATAGTTCCAGTAGTCTAAAAATCCTTAAATTTTCTGTCTAGAAAATTGACTCCAACTCCTTGCTTATGAGCTCGTTATTTACACCAACGTTTGTCAATATACAGCCAGATTCTCCCACCATTATTCACATGCAGTAGCACTTTGTTCTGCAACCAGTCTAACCCCTGCTCTACTCTACTCTGCTCTACTCATAGAGTAAGGTAGTACTCAATGGAAGGATGGCATAAACTGGCCCTTGTCACCAAACAAGGTTGCATCTTTTTCCTCTGTCTTTGGCCTGACACTGCAACCTGGACCATGTAGATAAATGCACAGAAGTCAACAGGGTTCTACAGGGCCATCTGCAAGGTATAGTTTGAAGGACCAGGGAATTGTCAGGAACATGACCCAGATGTGGACAGCCATGCCTAATGGTCAGAACCTTTGGGTTAGCCAAGCCTGGAATTCAGAGCAGAGCCAGAGTCAAGAGTCATGGCCATGGGACACTTGGCAATAGCAGAGCAGAGGGTCAGAGTTGGGGATCAGAAGGCAAATACCAGAGCCAATGGGTGAGCTGGAGATGTGGTCAGGAGCAGAGCTGAGGATTAGAGCCGGGAGGGTCAAGGATGGAGATGGGCAGGAACTTAGTAGCTTAGCTCTACTCCCACCAATCAGCCAGTCAAACAGCCCCAGCCAAGGTTGGCTGTGCACAGTATGATGCTAGGAGACTGACCTTTCTGCAGCTGGCTCCCTGACAGCAGCTGATCAAAAGTAAGCCAATGGAGTTACAGTGATAATAAACTGGAATAAGGGGGGAATCAGGCTGTTGGTTTACAAACAAGGGGCCAAATTCTGCTCTGAGTGGGTGACACCAATCCAAATGCAAAATAACTTCATCGAGTTAGGTAAAGTTACTCCAGACTCACACTCGTGTCAATAAGATCAGAATCTGGCCCCTCTGGATTTACACCTCTGTAACTCAGAGCAGAATTTGGCCAGGTAGGGGCTTTCAGATATACCCAGACTGCTTGTCTCAGCAATGAACAGCTGTGCAAAGAAACCAGCTTGCCCTGACTCTTCAAAGGGCTGAAATCTTTCTCTTTGATAATGTAGGGTTTGTACAGAAATGAAACAGCTTTTCACCTGCATTGTTTTCTTGGGGTCTTTTTTATTTGTGGACCATCGCCCCAGGCTGGCACAGAACTACAAGGAATCAATCCCCTTTTCGCCTGCTATTTAATTAAGGAAGACTTCAAAGAAGAAGCCAGACTCCGAGCTGATGTAAACTGGCAAAAACCCTATTGGCTTCAGTGTTTCAATCAGAGTTGAGCACAGGGTTTTTGAGGCCAAAGCGTTACTAGCTGAAGCGGGCTCTGTTGCTTCAGTGGTGGAAATGCCATTAGTAAAAGTATTTCCCAAAATTCTGGACACTTTCCAGTCAGCCCGATATTTTCGTTATGTTTTAATGCTCACTTTGGTGTCTTGTTTAACTCAGCCTTTTAGAGGAGGAAGGGCCTTCCTGGAATGTAATGTTATATATGTTCTCACTCTGTCTCAGACACATTTGATTCGATTCCGCCAACGGAGGAGCCATCTGTGTCTATCAAAATATATATTCTGACACTTATCCACAATGCGATTTCTTCATATTTCTCTGGTGAAATGGCCTTCTCACTCTGAGATCTGGCTCTGCACAGCTGGAGACTATTCTGTGTGTGATGGGGGAAACGTAATGCAAGTAACCCAAATGGTGTCTCACTTTCCTTTAATCTCCAGAGTTGCATGGACAGAGAAAAGCAGATGCCTCTCAATCCTCTTCTCTATGGTTGAAACTCAGCTGCGCTTATAGGGGATGCGGATGGATCTCAGTGCAGCAGATGGTGTGCATGCAGGATGAAGCTGCAATCCTTATGTATGGAATAGCTGGGCTCTGCACAACCCAGAGTGAGGGGATGGGGCCGGAGGAAGTTCAGGATACAAACTCCTCATATGGGAATTTCAGGTGTCATTACCTTGGCTACTATTTCATCCCAGGGGTTAGCACAGCAGCAATGGAAGGATCACAGAACTGCCCTATGACCCAGAGGGGCTCAGAGGGGTGTATGGTGCCCCACACAGAGTCCACTCATTTGAATTTGTGCAGTGTGCGTGCTTGCGCATTTCATGCCATGAGAGATGTTCTGTTTCTACGGCCAGCATCAACAATGGTTTATTTCAAACAGCTATGATTGTCGTATATCTTTTCTTTAGTGGAGACAGCACTACCTGGTGGATAGAACACTAGGCTGGGGAAAAGACTGGGTGGCTCTGCCATTAGCTTGGGGGGGTGACCTTGAGTGAGTCATTTCATCACATGTGCCTCAGTTTTCCCATTGGATAATGCTACTTACCTCCTTTGCAAAACAGCTGGAGATCTATGGATGAAAAGTGCTATATAAGAGCTAGGTATCTGTAAGTGTGCAAATTACAACACTCAAGGAACTGTGCAAACCCGTGCCCTTCGAATGTCAAGCGAGTCCCTCTTTACATACATAATCAGTGCTGAGCACTTAATTACATAGAGGCAAGTCATCTCAACCCATCAGGGTAATCTCACTCTTCCCACATGGAAGTTGTAGAGTGGGAGATTGCCTTTGTGGCAGCATTCCTCCCCTTCCTGGGACTGTTGAGGGTTCCACATAGGGTGGGACCATCACGGGGTGGAATATAGGTGGGCAGTGAGCCCATGGTGCAGTGGACAAGGCCAAAGGAGTGCATGTGCTATTTGGACCCAGCAGAGAGGGAAACAGAGCCAGAGGAAGCTGATTTAAGCACAGGTGTGTACCGACGTGGCTTGACTGTTCTGGCAGCAGACAGAAACTCGAATGAAAGTGAGGCTACGTGATTCATTGCAGAGAGACCAAAGCATTTAAAGGCACAAGACATCACACCTTCCACCACCTTGGGTGTAGTTTTGCAGCAAAAGATAAAGCCCCGGCATCAGTCAAGGGACTCGATAGGGGGAATCTTGTGGAGTTTTCCTCCCCTTAGCTATCCCAACTGGTTTTAACTTGGGAGGGATGATCGAGCTTCAGATAATTACTATGTAGTGGGAAGGCAAATTAAAAAATAAGTACCTATAAAGTTGCAGAGTGTACAGACCTAATTATCTCTCTATAACTACATCTAATCATCTAAGCCTGATTGCAAGTGATATGGAAATTCCTTCTGGGTCTGATAAATGCAGTTATTCAGAAATCTGCAGGGAGATGTCATTTATTTACCTGGCATTTATTTACCACTAAACCTCATTAAGTAGCTTGTAATTAAATAGTAGTTACCTGCTATCCTGTGTTCTGACACTTAAATCCCCAGTAAGAATGAAAGCTGCCCTTGTTCCCGAAAGGGGACATTGCAGCCATTTGTGCCAGCTGGGAGCATTACATCTCCCTAGACACAAATGGCATGGCAGACTGGTGGTTCTCACTTGCGTAGGGATTTTGCACCAGTTGATGGCATTCGACTGGCACTCATCGTCCCCCATTCATTCATCTGCATACTCTGCTCCAGTTCCAGTCTTGTGAGCTTCATGATGGGATAAGGTGCTGCAAAAGCAGGCCAAGGTAGGCGAGAGCACACACACCTCTCCTGGAAATGGGCGTAATGAGGCACTGGGGTCCAGCATAACATCTCATTGTTACAGGTTTGATCCAAGAGGTGCCAAATGTATGCTGCAAGAGATGCCATGCCCCCAGCTCTCATTAAAACCAATAGGCCCAGTCCTGAGCGGTGTCCAGCATTTTACTGGATCATGCCTCAGGGATGGAAGGGGGAGCCCTGAGAACCATTCACAGCTGCAAGTGCTAGTTTTTTCCCATTGGGAATGGTGCTACCGTAAAAGGCCCAGTGGTTACTGTCGCATAGGGCCATCTTGTGATAGGGATGACCAGATGTCCCGATTTTATCGGGAGAGTCCTGAAATTCAGGTCTTTTTCTTATATTGGTGTCTATCCCATCCTCCCCTCCCACCTCCTGTCCCGATTTTTCACACTTGCTGTCTGGTCACCCTATCTTGTGGGCACCAGATATATCTAATAGGAATCGTGACAGAGATCAGTGGAAGTAGACTAGAAAGGGACATGGAGGCAGACAGGGAATGGGGACTGAGTGAGCAACTAAATCCAGTCTCATCCATTATGTTCTTGAAACAAGAGTGTAATAAAAGCAATTTACTGAAACTTCAGAGTCTCTGCTTGCTCAAGAATACTACAATAGTTGTGTCAATAACACACACTTAGCTGGAGACCCTCCTGTAGAAACGATTTTTCTTCTTTAAACTACTGTAAAAACAAACAAAAAATCTCCCGAAAGTATTGCTGAGGATGATTCAATGATTAATATTTCCATCCTATTCTTAACTCACCCTGCCTTGTCTATGTCTTCAGGAATAGCTAGGGGCCAAATTCTGTCCTCAGTGATGTCAGTGTAAACCCACAGATGCACTGATTTCGAGGGGCAAAAGTGTCACTGATGGCATAATCAGGCCCAAAAGGTTTGCACAATATCGTTGATCTATCATTTGATAGTACCTAGGAATCCCAGCCATGGGCCAGAACCCTTTGCTAGGTGCTGTACGAACACAGAACAACAACAACAAAGACAGTCCCCGCCCCAAAGAGATTAGTCTAAGTACACTACAAGAGACAACAGATATATACAGACAGACAGACAGATGGGGGACTACAAGGAACCAGGGAGATAATATTGGTCAGCATGACCCTGTAATACGTGTTCCAGTTCAATTTTAGGCTCAATGCAAGAATCACTGAGTGAAATTCTCCGGCCTGTGTTATGCAGAAAGTCAGAGTAGATGATGACAGTGGTTCCTGCTTGCCTTAAAATCTGTGAATACCAAAGCATAACAAAACAAGCTGAAGATAAGCCTTGTTCACTCTGCATTTCCCTGAGGAGGAGACAGGATGACGCAGGGAGTGGTAATGAGATACAGAGCCTTCCACTTTCAGGATCCTGGTGTGAAAGCTGTCCAGGTTGGTAGTGACCAAAACCTGTCCCCATCTGACTAGCTTGGTGATCTCAGTTGAGTATTCTTAATGTCTCCCCCAAAGCCCGTTGAAGTTAATGAAGACACTTCCATTGACTTCAACAGGCTTTGAATTAGGCCGTTAGGCCCAGATCCTCAAAGGAATTAGGTGCCTCACAGTTAGCTGCCTAAATACCTGGGCCGTTGTGGATAAGCATCCACATCAGAATCAAGCTGTCAATCTGCTGCTATTTGCATTCAGTTTAGCTGTCCTCTCTCCTGCCTGACACACACAGGCCTGTTTATGTCTGAATGTCTCACTCTGCTTGAAAAACAGGGGAAAGCTATGCCATCCTTTTCAAAGTGGCTGTGCAAATGGTGTAGGGAAAGACCCTGGACACTTTTGTGAAACAGTGTGGTGGCAAGTACAAATTGGATTTCCTCAATAAAAGTCTTTCATCAAATAGCCACATGCCTACCTCAGGGAGAAGTTCTCCATAAACAGCCAACATTCTTGTGTTGTTGTTGTTTTATCTTTAACAGTCTTGTGCGGTATCTTGTCAAGATGTCATCACTACAAATTCTTTGACGTTTTTAGTGCAGCATTTGGATAGCAGGTTGGATTTTTCAGTCCTCCGAGCCAATATAAGTCAATCTACAACACTTAATTTCTCTTTGAGATCCTTCACTGCTATTATAAACAGACCCAGCAGTTGGGAGATAAATTTTGTGGTAACAGTTTGGACTTTTTTATGAACCACCTGCAAGTTTTCTGCAAACAATATGTTTTATGGGAGCTCAAGGCAATGTTCACCCATCAAGACTTGACAGTAAGAGGAGGATGAATGAGGCCTTATCTCAGCCACACATGTAACCTTCTGTGTCCCCTGGCCTGACCTCCCTCTGCTCTCATTTATGAAAATGATTCATCTTTAAAGAGCTTCCTCGCTCTGCCTGGAGGCGGTAGATCTTTCTGTGCTGGACTTGTGTAGGCTGAGGTTATAAACTTCAGTGTGGAAGGCATATATAGGGGCTTAATTTTGAACATTAGGCAAAAATACTGAATACAGTATATAAACACTTAAAGGGACACTGACAGGTTAAAAAATAGAGAGTTAAAAAACAAAAACAGAAACCAACAACCCTCCAACTGTCCATATCTCTGTTACTAATAACACTTGAGGTTACCCAAACTGCAAGAATTGTTCAAAATCCAGCTCAATTTTCACTGCTTGCTTTCACTGTTCAATATGCGGCCTGCTTTATATCTTGCTTTTCTTTTTGGAGAATGAAAATGAATTAGTCCATTTCTAGTCAATGTCACTTCTTGCTTTTCCAGCCCTCAGATTAAGGTGGACCATAGTTTCAAACTGAGCACTTTTTAGGGTTTATTTATGTATTTCAATAATTAAAAGACCAAGGCTCTAGGCACCAGAGACAATGTAATTAAATTAACAATGTAATTAAATCTCAGCAGCATTAAATGATTAGTTCAACAGGAACTTAGCTAGTCATCTACCAAACTCCTTTCCACTCCTTCATCATTGTGGGAAGTATACCCTAATCCTTCTCCAGAAACCCTAACAAATGGCTGAGAAATGTTCATCCAAATGGCAAAAGTGAATTAAAAAAAAAAAAAAAATTTGCTGGGGCCACTACGGCCACCTTCTGACTCAGAAATGACCTATTCATGTTTCTTGCAGTCAAGCAGTTTTTCTAGTAAATTAGGTCCAGATACTCAAAGTATTAAGGTTCCTAATTCCATAGATCAGAGTTAGGTCTTGTATCCTTTTGAGGATCATGAAACATGGAACCAGCGTCACTAACATTCACCAGCTTTGGGACAGTGATTGTACTCATTTGATTTTCTTTGCACGCTTTTCGTTTCAGTTCATCACACTGAACCTATATTCCATTGTACCATTTGACCCTGGCAACAACGATGAAAATCTACTTGGCATAGCATCATGCCTTGAACAAATAAAATCTATGCTGAACTGAAGTTAAGGTTGACAGCACAAATCAGGTGGCTTAAGGGTAAAAACATTGCAAGGATGTTATAATTATGCCCAAAGCAAGCACGATAAAATCAGGGAATTCAGAGTTAAGGCTGAACTGTTAAAAAGTCCAGCATGTTGCTAAGGTATGCATTTAAGGCACCTAAACAACTTTAACTCTACTCTATAGAGACACCAAGAAATCAACATACCATTAGAAGTGTGATATAGTATTTGAAGTTGTAAATTAAAGTAAAATTATTTAAAAGATACAATCTGTTGGATGTCCTCCCTCCCCTATCCCCAGTGTAACAGCTTTTATTGAATACAAAATTGGACAAATTTGAGTTTTGTTTGGGGTTGTTTTTTTTTTTTGCTTCGAGAATCACAAAGGAACATAATGATCAGTACATCACTTATTAATCTGTTTGGAAGCAATGACACTCAGGCCCATATCCTCATAGGTATTTAGGTGCCTAACGTCCACTGAAATACCTTTGAGGATCTGGGCTTCAGTAAATATCACAAGGTGACCAATAAATCTATGGATTATTTACAAAATATCTATTATTAGTATTTGGCATTCAAGCTTAGAGATTGGTCACCCAGGTTACATGGTTTTGTTTACGGTACCTGGCTGGATAAAGAAGAGGAAGGTCTGAACACACCTCATCCAGTTTGTCTCAGGGAAAAGGGAGGACTCAGGAGAGAGGGAGATAGAGTTGGCAGGAGATAAGAAAGAAGCAACATGCCTATGGAGTCGGAGGGTGCTTAGCACTGGTGAATCAACCGCGCATGTTCACTGTTCAATAAGCTAGACCAGTTGTGAAGGTTCACAAATTTGCAGATACCAGAGGCCCTGCCTACAGATGAATAGGACTGAAGCTGTATTCTACTGTGTTCTCTACACAGGTTCTTATTTTTCACCCATCACAATGGGATTGAAGTTCCTTCCTGGCATGCATTAAGTTTAGGCGACTAGCATCAAGCATTCATGATTATTTTACTAGTATTTGATCAGCTGTGATTTTAACCACCTGGTTTGGTTCAAACCATTGCATTTTCACTTCTCCAATTAAGCTACTCTAATATATACCTGAAGATTCCTTTCCTGGTGCCTTTCCTTTACCATGTTAGAGTAACAAGCTAGCATTTAAGTGGTCCACCTTGAAAAGTGTGTGGCCAAGATGAGATATTGAGATGCCAGCATTCCACTCCTGTCCAGGGGAGGAGACAGATGCAAGCTGTTAGCTTTGTGGTTTGAAAACACTCAGAGCTGAATTCTGATCTAAGAGGTGGAAGAATGCCTCACTGTGAGGTCTATCTTGTAAAATATGTGCTGATTGGGGAACTGTGTTAAGTCAGCTGGCTTAATGCATTAACTTCTGTTTGTACAGCACCTAGCACAATGGGGTGCTGGTCTTTGACTGGAGTTCCTAGGTGCTATGGCAATACAAATAATAAATAGTAGTAATAATAATAATTATAATAACATCTTTGGAAAAGCTGGACCAGATCCTCAATTTCTGTAATTGGCATAGCTTCACTGACTTTTTACAACAGCTCAGGATCTAGCCTTCTACGTTCAAGAATCAGTATAGATTATTCCATTCCTAACAGTATTTGTGAGCTGACTTAGTCCCTGTTAATGTGCACACAGACAGAAGGCTTGCGATTTCTTGGGTTCCTACCCGTGTTGCACATTAATATTACTTTGAGTGACTCTCAGAATCAGGAACGGCATTGCAGAAAGGGACATAGCCAAGGACTGGTTTTTTAGGGACTCAATTGTTTCTTACTATTTTGGTGCTCATGAAAAGTGAGAGACTCACAGTACTGATTAGCCCTGAACCGGACAGGTGCAACGTGAATTGAACTATTCACAGCCCTCAGCCCTGATCTGCACCATCTCAGCTACAGTGTTCCTGCCCAGAGCGGATCTTGCTCATTTCAAAAGACTGCAGACCCTGAAGTATTGCACCACACTGCCTCATCCTTCAGTGAGGTGCCCAAACATCCATTAAGTCTGGCTTGAGGCTGACCATTGGACTAATTTCACTTGTCTGACCTGAATTCCTTCTTCTTTCATGTTGCGATTTTATTGATATAGTTATTTATTTTTCAGATTGAACGCTCCCTGGACTTTGAACAACTCCCAGTCTCACTTGTTGGCATAGCTGCAGCATTCCACTGGCAAGACAACTCCCTCCAGGAGTTCCCATAGCTTGGAACACAGCTTCCTCCCGCTCCGCCTACCGTAGCTCTCGAGCACAAACTGTACTACGTTCACACACATATTCATTCCAGGGCAAACCTAAGTGGGCTGAGGCAACCAGATCTGAATAATACAACAGGACTCCAGATAATAACAGCATGGAACCTGGAGAGAATATGGAAAGTTGCATTTTGCCCCAGAGGCTATTTATAGGGGACCTGGGGAGGGAAGGGAAACTGCAGCAGAATTAGAACCGGGATAAACTCTGCTGTTGAGATATTCATTTTGGGCACCTCCAATTTTTTTGCTGCCCAACTTGAGACACCTGAAGCTAAACTCAGCTCTTCCATCCCATGGGAGGTGGGTGTACATCACTCAGTGAGATTTAATTGTTCAGGAAACTCTGAATCTGGCACCACAGTGTTAATTTATCCCATAAAAATGAGGAAGCCTAAAGGACCAAGGGATTGGCTAACAAGGCTTCCAGCCTAGGCAGATGTGGGAGAACAGCAGTGCAAGCTGGAACTTGTTAGTCACATTAACTAGCTTCAAAAGCAGCTGCCTGAAAATGAAGAGAAATGGGGGAAAGATTCCCAGTTGCATTTCTTCAACTAGAGTCTGTGCTATCCAGTGGATGGAAAACTGGCCTGGGATACAGGAGACCTAAGTCCTCCTCCATGTTTCCCCATTTTCATGCACCCTACTGCTAAGCTGTGGTGGGACAGGTTGGTTGTAGTATTTCTAGTCCTTCCAAAAGCAGGATTTACCAGAAGTGTAAGGCTTTTCTAGAAGGATTTCCAGCCAGTTTTGAACGATCCAATAAGTTTGGATAACTCTTTTAACTCTTTAGCTAAATATCCACATTTATGAGTGCTTCTAGTAACGGAACCTGAATATTTGGGGTGGTACTGTCACTTGCTCTTCCTGTCTGTGCAGGGCAGTAAGGTGACGTGAACCGGGCCCTCTTACATCGTTGCTTGGGTCGCCTGCATCGCTAGTCTGAGGATGGTGTGGACAACAGGCTCTTCTTCCCCTGCACCTGTGGGAAGAGATGAGCAGGAAATAGACAGAGCCTTGATTTTGCGCCTTGTATGCATCAGCCAGTGGATGGAGGGGAAGTAATTTGCTCCTGGGGTGCATCTGTTGCAGGTTACTGGCCCCTGAAGGAAGAAAGGAACCAGGGAAAGAATGATGACCGACAACTGCAATTCCTTTCCTGGTCTGCTTCTGCAGTGATGGTGTTATGTGCTACACGTTACTCGGGGCTAGAAGTATGGTCACAAGCTAGCCCTCTGTGAGCAACTGTATGAGCCATCACTATTTTACCTGACCTACCTTAATTGGTAGGTGCAAGTGCAGTAATCATGATCTGAGGTTTTTAAAGTGAAGAAGAATAAGTGACTGGGTGGATTAGTGACATCAGCATCCATAACCAATTCATAGGGCGAGCCATCGATCAATGAGGTGCTTGGGAATTTCACATCTGAGGAGTTACGAGGCCGTTAGCTTTCTTGAAAATGTACTGTTGAAGCAATTGGAGGATAACATCTAAATCTGCTTATTGAAACCACTATCAGGAAGAGATGACAAAAAATAGACTGTATGTTTACTAAAAGATCAGTTCTCTGTGTTAACTTTTGGTTCAAATTATATAGCCAGCAGACACCTAGGTGTTATCTCGTTGAGATATCAGTGATACTGTATTACAACATTACAGAGGGCTTTATAGACTAGTGACAAGAAGCAGAGAGTTTCTCAACTGACATACCATTATCTAATGAACTAGGTGTGCCAAAGCACAAAAAGGGGAACAGAAAATACCTGACGGATTTGTGAAGGGGGGAGAGAAGGAAATAAGGCCTAGCTGCATAACTCCACTATCAGGAAGCTGGTGTGCTGATGCATTCTGAGGTTCAGAACAAATATAGAGGGGGATCTGAGATGGGCTTGGAACAGCAGCATTTGAATCTGGATCCAAACTATCCCAGATTTCCAGGTGTTTGGATCTAGAGTTTTGGTTCAACCCTTCATGGAGATTAGGAACCAGATGCAACGTTCTGATCTGGGCTCAGATCAATGGGATCAATCAGATCAAAGTTCAGATCAATGGGAGTTTGGTGCATAGGCTCCTTTGAAAATCTTGCCCTGTGTTTCCAGATGAGGGACCTTTCTGCTGGCAATACTACACCCTATACTTAGCCACCTGGCCCCTTTTGCTCTAGGAATATACTGGTTCCAAATGCAGACAAAATTGTGAAAATTTTCACCCAACTGTCTTCTGTGTTTTTTTCCAATCAAAATTCATTTCCTTAAATCAACATTTGAAACTGAGAGAGCATTTTTGGATAACGTTTTGACCCATTTTATATCTAGTTGGAAAATAGGTGATAGGAGTGCAGTATGGGGTGAGAATTGAAAAAACTGACTCCAAATTCCTCTTACCCTCAATTTTTTGTCAAAAGTCTATTGATAATTTTCATCCAAATTTCAGATAATAATAATACAAAAAATTTCAATCAGCCCTAAAGTTTGACCTTTATTGGAGAGTCAGTAATTATGTTAACACAGAGATTCCCAGCCAGAGCTGGGTTTGAACTACAAAATTCTCCATCCCAGAATGGTGTTTGTATTAATCCTTTATAGAGATAAGGGCCAGAAACAACATTTAGATCCCCCAAAGGTCAGGGATATTCTGATATGGGGTTTGGATTTAGATCTAGTTCTATTCTTACCTGACCTGTACTCTTAGGTCAGAGCTGCAAACAGAGTAGACTAGTAATAGGTTGCTTGTGAGCACGTGCAATGCTGCTGATGACTCCACCATGTGGTGATACTGCTGTATTGCATCTACATGTAATTTCCTCCCCCCGGCCCCCTTTTCTTTTAACTAGTTCTTTAAAAAGGTATTTCACTCTTCACTGCAGTTGGGTTACCCTTGCATTCCTCTCCCATATCTGACAGGGATGTTGCTGATAAGACCCTTCTACCAGCTGAATGACACATTCCACCTGACAGTCAGGGACTCAGTGGTAACATGAGATTGCAGAGCAGTAGGAGAAAGGAAGGCAGTGATGTAATAACCACAAGTGATAATGCAGACAGACGTGTCACATCATACCTGATGATCCAATGGGATCACAGAGCTGTAGGAATCAGGAAAGGGTGGGCCCCATGGGATGTTATAGGCATGTGTGAGGAGGGAAGGGCATGGTCTAGGAGCGGGACATGTACCTCCATTTGTCTCTCCTCGCCCAGAGCTGTAATGTCCCTCCTTGGGCAAGGAAGGCTGGCAATCCAAAATTTAGAATCCAAAATTGCAGTTCATCAAATGGCCATGAAAGCCATCGCTTAGCTTCAAGGTCATATCTGAAGTTGAGCTCTGCACCCATGTTCACCTGATTCCGGGCTCAGATCAGCCATGGACTTTACTTCAGACTCATTTCATTTTACATGCAGAATTTTGTACTTAGTCCTCATTTACCTAATAGCAATAGTCTGTTTAGTTTTTCACTTTGGGTCAGTGTAGTGGAGAAGATTACACGTCAAGTGCTCCCATTTGTGGAGCAAGGGGCTACCTACCGTGTGTGAGCAAGGAGCCCTACAAAAACATGACATTGGCTTGGTTGTTAGGGTATTGAGACCACTGCCTGTCATGCCACCTAACATTGTCACATTGTTTCCTTGTATTCCCCCTTGGTTGGGATCCACCTGTTTTCTCTTGTCTTGAACTCAGATTGTAAGAGCTTTGGGGCAGAGACCATCTTTTTGTTCTGTGTTTGTGCAGCGCCCAGCACAATTAATAGATACATAGCCAAAAGTGACTACTGTGATAATCTAATCTGGCCTCCTGTATAACACAGGCATAGAACTTCCCTAGCATAATTCCTATTTGAACTAGGGCACATCTTTAATAAAAACATCCAGTCTTGCTTTAAAAATGACTAGTGCTGGAGAATCCACTAAAGCCCTTGGTCAGAAGTTCTAATTGTCTAATTGTCATCTTTGCTAAAAATTGACAACCTTATTTCCGGTCTGAAAACGTGGGGTCCTGGTCCATTACTAGGGTTCACAGACATGTCTGCAATACAAAGAATAGTATCAAAATCTGGCCCTTTTCAACCTGCTGGGGCATGGTACCGAGCCATCAAATTGCCTTAGTGACACTGGCACACCGTGGACTTTCCTAGGTGTAAGATAACGGTGGGAAAATCCCTTTTCCAGACACTCAAGGTTCTGGGAAGTTTATCTTGATGTTTCCAACCTATTATCTCTCTTTACTCATTTTGGTTAAAAAATCAAATTGTATTTAAACAAATGTTCTACACTTACCTTTGCACGTAGAAATGGCTCAGATGCCCTGCTTGTGAAACAAGAGGAAAATGAATGAATGAATTAAAAAACAACCCTGCATATTGTATTTTTAATGGTTAAACTTTTACTTCAATAGTAACTCAATAACGAAAACAAATTCGGCTCCCAGGCAAATGTTTATCTTTCTGGGAAATTCCTTATCTTTCATTAACAATAATGCTCTTTATTTGCATTAGACCACCTTGCTTGTCATAACTTCCAGCAAAAATGTTTCTCAAGGGCCAGATTCTACCCACTCTGTGTAGGGGTGCACTGTTGGGAATGGGGTAGCTACCATGGTACACATAATGGTCTGGAGGAGTTACAATCTCGGTCCTCAGAGGACCAAGAGGCTGCTCCAGTTTAGGTGCACAGGAATCAGAAAGGGTGAGGCTGGGGCCCATAAGAAGGCCACAGGAAGCAGAGCGTATGTCAGAGCAGCTCAGAGGATGCTCTAACTTATACAGCGGGATGGGCAGGTCCAGCATACAGGGAGCACAGCAGCCTGTAGACACCCCTCTCACCACCCACCCCACGTCACATGACTGACAACACCGCATGGGGTGTGATCTGCATGTGCGTTAGCAGTTACACAGCTCCAGCTATGCGTGTGTGTTCACACAGTGGGGAAAGGGTTGGCTTTTGCAGCAGTAGCCTGGTTTTTTCAGGGTGGATCCTACAGGGCTACTTTATAGACAGTTGTTTTAAAGAAAAGACCCCTGCGCAGCAACATGCTTTGTGCCAGAGCCACACCCCCGCCCATTGTACATTACATTCTCACGATCACCTTCCGAGCCGGGTAGGTGATGGTTTTGGCTGGAGTAGACCAGTCAGATGTAGGTACTACATCACCCAGAGCCTCAATATGTCACTCTGGAAGCTCTTGCATTCTTGTTTACTCCGTAACAGGTCATGGCTTTGTTTTCAGTGCGGGGAGGGAGTCAAAAGGAAATATGACCTTTGGTATTTTTCAATAGCATGGTTGCTATGCAGCTCTTCAAAGGACGGGACTGTTGAAGACAGCAGGAGGGATGGTGGAGGGATCGCTGTGTCCCTAGTACTTGAAGCTTGGCAGAGGAACCAGAAGAACTTGCAGAGCCTGTGAAAGGCACTGGGAAATAATAGGAGTGGCCAGGGCTAATGCACTGTCCTCTTTCATTGCATCTGACATTGACCTTTATTAGTTGATTGTTGGTACAGGATGGCCAAACTGGGGCTCCTCTAAGGAGGAAAAGCACGTGTACAAAGACAAAGCAAGGAAAAGGAATGCAGAGAAGTCCGAATGGCAAGGTCGTGTGGGAGGTTGGAGGTCAATGATTTTTATTTATGGACTATTCTGTCCCCCAGTACTAGTATCTGAGAACTGCACAGTTTCTAGTATTATTCTTTTCACAACGCTCCTGTGAGGTAGAGAAGTATCATTATCCCTGTTTGTGTAGGTGAGAATGAAGCCCCAACCCTCAACAGGTGTTGGGTGCCTAGATACCTAGGTGGACCTGGGCCAGAGACTAAATCCAAGGTCCCACAGAATAGAGTTGGTCAAAAATTTCCCATCAAAACTTTCTTCTGGTGGAAAATTGGCGTTTCAACCCGGCTACGTTTTTTCTCAAGAAAAGTCTGTTTTCTGCGGGGTTGTTGGTGGGTTTTTTTTTTTGGAGTTTTCATCAAAAGATGCAATGACCCAAACCGAAATACTTTTTGTCAGCTGAATTTTTTGAATGTTAGAATTTCTGCCAAAAAAGCCAAATTTCCCATGGCAAACAGCCAGTTTCCAACCAGCTCTACAGGCAAAGTTGGTGCAAAAGCAGAGAACTGAACACAGAATTCCTGAATCGCCCATGGATGCCTTGGCTACAAACTCATCCTTCCTCGAAACCAGCTTTCCACTTGGTTCACTACCAACCCAGTGAGTAAATGCACCATGTGCCGGTACAATGCTATAAAAACACAACAGTGTCATGATAGTGCGTTCCCAGTTCATGGTGGGGCCAGTGTGGCTTGTAATGTGACAGGCGCACTGCAAGAAACCAAGGAACCAAAAAAACATGGTTATTCTTAAGCAGGGGTGGGTGAAGCTGGCGGGGTTGGGTTTGTGAAGGCGTTAGTAAACTGAGCTCACTCTCTTTCTCTCGCATGCTGTCGCAGGGGTTATGCCATGCACATTGCTGTGCTATCTCTTTGTCTGACTTCCCACAGTTTATGTCAGGTTGGGTCTTGGACTCCACGCTTACGCAGCGCCATAAGAGACATGTAGGAATAAGCTGGACTGTGAGTCACTGCAGCAGGTGGGCAGGCTGGGGCGGGGAGGATGGGCTGTATCGAGTGGAGCAGAACTTGCAACTGGGGGCAATGAGAACTCAGCTATTGGTGCCGCATAAGCATCGCCAAGCCATAACTCCAAGACATAAAGATGTGGGGAATCATGGATTTATATAGTGGCATTATATTTACCTTGCAACGACTGGGTATAGGGAAGGAACTGTGATGGGCAGATATGCCACCCTTTGTCCCAGGCTGGGCTTCCAGGCACAATCTAGCCCTCAGAGATTTGAGTTCAATCAGTTCAAAACCGCAAGGGGAGTGGTCTCACCCCGCTGCTTCCTCCTTGCCCTCAGCATTTTCAGTGTAAGCTGGACATTTCACACGGCTGCAGAGTTACAAATAGGGCTCATAATCAGCACATACATGGCTCTGGCCCCTTTCATTTGGGGCTCTCAAACGTGAATGAACAGAGTCTCTCAACAGTCCTGAGAGGTAGGAAATATGTCCCTATAAATGATGGGGAGTCCACGTGCAGAGGGACACCATGGAAGAGAGCTCCATGTTGGAAGGTGTTGCAGGGACGATTGTCTCTGGGGAACAGCAGTTGATGTGATGGGAGAGTAACAGGGAGGCTGGACGAAAGAGGCCGACGGTGCAGCAACATGTACCGGCAGGCTCACAGCTGACAGCACCCAGACCAGACTCTCATTCGTGCTGAAGACGCACGTGCACAGCGAGTGTTGTGTCACCCATCCTCAGGGGTGTAACTGCAAGGGTCCACATAGATATAGGAGTTTAACCAGAGTACGATTTTGATTTAGAACCTGGGAGTCTGGAGAGAAAAGGGAGGGTGTGCCATCCTCTGCCTGGAGACATAAGGGAATTGCATCCTGACTGGTACAGTGGAGTCTGCATACCCACTGTCTGGAGATGTACCCGGATCATGTATACGAATTCCCTCCAGCCGTCTGGTGATCGGCATGGAGGGCTATTCGTTCTGGCACTGCAGGAGGTTGCTAGCCACAAGACATATGTCCCTTCATGCCACTGCCAGCCCGGCAGAAGGTGAGCTGCAGTGTTGCCATAGCAGAGGGCCGGCTAAGGGAGAGAAGGGTTGGCTGCCCACTGCTGCCTCCAGGCACAGGGTGCCTGGGATGAGGAGACTTTTTGGCTGGGGTGACCCCAGGCTCTGGGCATGAGCACCTAGCAAGGACATAGGGAGCAGATGTGGGGGGATTGCAGCTCTGGGGGATGTTGTGGGTGGGGGGAGGCTAGGCAGGGGCCCAGCGATGTCCCTCCCCTAGAGACTTAGTGAAAGGTAAAAGCACTGACCTTTTTGCATTAGGGAGGAGGGAACTGGGGAGGACTGGGGGAGGGGAAGCTGAGGGCGCATCAGAACTAGGCAGAAGCTAGGGGCTAGGGAGGCTGGACTGAGGCTGTGGGGGAATGAGAGGGGGCAGATTTTGGAATCAGGAAGGGGCCCCCTTAACCTATTTCACACTGGCCTTGTTGCACCATTGCCCGTCGTTGGCGGCACATGATGCAATGGGCACAGGTGCATTGCAGCCCCTGTGGAATGACAACAGTGCTTTGCGGACATGTAGCTTCCTCCCTCTGAAGTTCTCAAGGCCATGTGCAAGCATTAATTAATCCTCACAACACCCATGTGCGGTAGGCAAAGCAATGTCACTGGCCAAGTAATTTCAGAAGCAATGTCTTTAATGTCATTTTCCCACGTCCACACGGCATCACATCTGAAACAAGATTTTATTTCCTCAGCCTGCCTGGTGCAGTTCAACTCTGTTCTGTGCCTTATGACATTCTAGATACACATGGTTAGTATTTATTATTTGTACTATGGTAGGACCTACCAAAGTTGGGGGTGTCCCACTGGGTACACACATAGGGAGAGACAGTCATTGCCTCCCAAGAGTTTACAATCCAAAAAGACATGACACACAAAGAATGCAATCTATCTGTAGAACTACGGATTGTTAGAACCCTTTTTTCCCCTGAAAAGGACTTTAGTTAAAAAAAAAAAAAAGAAGTGTGTTAGCTAAAAATTATCATTGACAAATTTAATTTATGACATTTTTCACTAAAAAAACTCCCCAGACATCAAAAACAGATTCTTTTTTTTGCTTTTGGTACAAATATATATATATTTACCAAAGCCTTATATTTTTTTTTACTGAAAACAATTTTCCAGAACCAAAACATTTTTGACATAACTTTTGCCACTTGTGGAGGTGTTTTTTTACTGCTGACGGGAGAGCTCTCTTGCTGCACTGTGTGTATAGACATGACCTAAGATGTGGCGTAGTTTTCACAACTGTCTTCCCATTTGTGCTCTGGTTTCTATGTGGACTAGTGACTAGTTAGTCTCTTTGCATGCACTAAGGTCTTATTATGGTACCCAGTGGGATGTTGCTAAGCATTGGCACCGTTGCTTCTGGTGCCTTTGGCAGCCATAAATTAGCATGGGTCACTCTTTTTTACACCTTTTTTGGGTCTGGACTAGCCTGCTGCATGAAGGCCTCCACACCTGGGTAGATGAAACTATTCTGATGGGAAATCAGTTAAGCTATTTTATTTCATTGGTTTAGGAACCTTTTCCATTGTGTGCTTCTTTGTATCGGAGCTTTTCATCATTTTTATTACAAAAATAACTTGTTTTCAGAAAACGTCATGTCAGGATTTGATCACGTCATTTTCCACAATTGGTAGCAGATATTTTTAATGGCCATGTTGTTGTAGCTATGTTGGTCCCAGGATATTAGAGAGACAAGGGAGGTGATGTAATATCTTTTATTGGGCCAACTTCCAGAGACACTGGATTTATGGCTTAATACAACAATCTGTATCTCTCACAGATACTCAGGGGGTTGTGGGAGTTTGTTAACCTGGTCTTCCTTTGCTTTGTAAACCTGGTAAAGGCTTATGACTGTGTAACCCAAGATATTCTGGGGGGAAGTGATGTGGGAGTATGAGATGCTGGTGCTGCTGCTGCGTGCTATCAGGTCCCTCTATTCCCAGAGTAAGAGTTGTGTCCGCATTCTTGGCATTAAGTCAAGTTCGTTCAAGGTGGGTGTTGGACTCTGCCAAGGACACTTCCTATCCCCACTTCCATTTGTGATCTTCATGGACATGATACCAAGGTGCAGCTGAATTGGGGAGTGTATCCGATATGGGGACTTAGAGGTGGCATCTCTGCTGTTTGCAGATGATGTTGTCCTTCTTGCGTCTGTGATCTCTGATGCGTACTTGAATGCTTCACTGCCAAGTGGGAAGGAGCTGGGATCAGAATTAGCCCCTCCAAATCAGAGGTCATGGGTCTTTCCCAGAAGAAAGTGAAGTGTTCTCTCCGGGTGAAGGGGGAGCAGCTGCCCTTAGTGGAAGAGTTTAAGTATCTAGGGGTCTTGTTCAATAAGTGATGGTAAGCGGGAGCGTGAGACTGACTGGTGGATGAGTATGGCTGCAGCAGTGATGCGGGAAGTGCACCGATCCGTGGTGGTGAAGTGGGAACTAAGTTTTCGGATGCTGTTTCAGTTTACAGGTCAGTCTAGGTCCCCATCCTCACCTACAGTCATGAACTTTGGGTAATGACCGAAAGGACGAGATTGTGGGTAAAAGCAGCGGAAATGAGGTTTCTCTGCAGGGTGGCTGGGCTGACTCTCCAAGATAGGGTGAGGGGCTCGGCTATTCGGGAGAGCCTTGGAGTAAAGCTGCTAATCCTCCGGATCAAGAGGCGTCAACTGAGGTGGTTTGGACATCGGATAAGGATGCCCCCTAATAGGCTTCCTTTGGAATGATCCGGGACATGTCCCACTGGGAGGAGGCCCCAAGGCCAACCCAGGGCACGCTGGAGGGATTATATCTCCTGGCCAGCCTGGGAATGCCTAGGAATCCCCCAGGAGGAGCCGGAACCTGTTGCAGAGAAAAGGGAGGACTGGTCCTCTCTACTCTCCATGCTGCCACTATGAATTTCACCTGGAAAAGTGGCATAAAGAAAAAGAAGAAGCAGGCAACAATCTATAACCCACTACCTCCCTCTTTTTGTCCTATGGCTGTAGAAGTGGTAATGGGCCACTGTACCTTGAATGGTTCATTACAATATGTGCTAACTACTAATGCTAAATAATCTGTTCCACCTTCCATTTAGCTGTGACACTGGGAGTGCCTTTCCCCGACCTGTGTAGCTCAAAAACTTGTCTCTCTCACCAACAGAAGTTGGTCCAAGAAAAGATACTACCTCACCCACCTTGTCTCTCTAATATTATTGAATGGCTAATTCCACTAAAGGCCTTTCATGACTGTGTATGAGAACATTAATATCTTTTCATCCATAGATCTCAAAGTGCTTAACTAACGAGACAGACTAGAACGTAGGTATCCTGAATGGAACTGGGCAATGCTATTCGGGCAAAAAAAAATTTAGGTGAATTCTAAAATTTAGGCAAATTCTTTTTTTCAATTCAATTTTTCTGAATTGTACGGGTTGGAAAAAAAATTCCAAAAAAGTGTAATAGTTTTTTGATTCAAAGCAATGTTTTGTTTCAAAAGTTCCTTCAGTTTCATTTAAAAAAAACAACTAACAAAACATTAAAACTTGAAATCAAAATGAAACATTTCATTTTGGGTCAAAGAAAATGTTTACTTGACAGGAAATAATTTTTTTTTTTTGGTTGACTTTTTGATTCACTGAAAATTTTGAAAATTTGTGGTTTTGAGTCGACCCCAAATTAATTTTTTCCTCCTGATTTTTCAGAACTGCCAATGTACCAAAAAATCCTATCATCTAGCTTTAGTCCTGAGTCATATTCCTATGCTTTAGTGCAGCTATGCTACACTGCCACCCACAATATGGAATGCTAAGTGTTCACATCTTCAACTCATTCATTCTGATTTCCCATATTCTTTTATTTTCCAGCGTGGGAGTTTATTTATTGGGAACATGCAGTGCTTGCGAAGAGACAGGCAAAGTAATCCTTCAATCTAATGATCAGAGGTGTAAGTAACATGCCTTTAAATAGATCTGTGGACCAATTTTTTTCCCTAATATATCAGAGTGTGATACACAATGACTTCATTCAGAGTAATGTGCTTATATCCAAAGGCAGAATTTGTTCCTATCTATTGATCTACCTACCTACTTACTCTTATTATCTATATGCTTAACTCTATTAATTAGTTAATGTTTGTAAAATACTTTGAGGATGTAAAGCCCTATATAACTGCTAAGTATTATAATTATTGTTATCTGCCTGCTGTATCTGTCTACCTTCTCTATCTATAATATAATAATAAATATAATGCATAGCACTTATAAAGTGTTTTTAATCTTCAAAGTACTTTACAAACATTAAGTAATTAATTTAATCTAGCCATCTTGCAAACAACTCCTTCAGCCAACCAGTGGTTGGTTCTGTGAAAGAATATGCTTTGCAAAAAAAAACATATATATTTTTAAAAATAGTTTTCTATGACATGGTAATAAATATGTATGGTGACATAGATTCGTAGATTCCAAGGCCAGAAGGGACCATTGTGATCATCTAATCTGACTTGTGATCATCTAATCTAACACAGGCCATAAAACTTCACCAAAATAATTCCTAGAGCAGATCTTTGAGAAAAAACATCCTATCTTGATTTTAAAATGGTCAGCAGTGGAGAATCCACCACGATCCTTGATGAATTGTTCCAGTGGTTAATTACTCTCACCGTTAAAAATTTGCATCTTGTTTCCAGTCCAGTCTGGTAAGTAGTGAATGCATTGTAGTGGTGCTTTAGCTGGATAAAGTAGCACATACTATAGATAGTAACATCATATAATGCCCCCAGACCATGGTCAGATATCAAAGCACAATTGTACTTTAGGCTTACCTCTGATTGTATGTGCTGTCATGGCTTTAAATCAGACTCTTCATATTACCAAAGTGTGATTTTTTTCAGTGCTGATTATATAGACGTCACTGCTAATTTTTTTTTAAACCCCTTTCTAAAGATCATTTTCTAACAAGCATTAAGGCCAAGATTGCCAAACACGGGTGCCAACATTAGGCTCCTGGACTTAGGCTCCTAACTCCTATTGAAATCAATGGGAGTTAGGTACCTAAATACCTTTGATGACCTGGGCCCTAGTTCTAAATCCGTACTGAGGCACCTAAATCAGTGGTCTTGTTTTCAGTGCTGACGACCCCCTCGTGACATGAACAAGAGTTGCTGGCTGCTCACCGCTTTTCAAACAAAGGCTTAAATAAGAATCCAGGTGTGTACCTTTGGGTATCTATTTAAAAAAAAAACCATTTTGTCTATTTGTTTAGTACTGACAGTTATTTACATTGTGGTAGCCCTCCAGGCCTCAACCGAGCGTGGGGCCCCCTTGTCCTAGCCACTGTACAGACAACCCCTGCCCTACAGAACTTAGAGTCTAACCAGACAAGGCAGAGTGCGGCAGAGTCATGCGGTAGATCAATGGCAGAGCTAGGACTAGCCTCCAGGCCTGTTGACGCCCATAAGAATATGCTGCCACTCAACTGGCCATGTGTTGAGACAATCTGTTCAGATTTAAACACTCAAATCTGTGATTATTCCTAAC
The DNA here is from genome assembly GCF_026122565.2 of Emydura macquarii macquarii. Classification (NCBI taxonomy): domain Eukaryota; kingdom Metazoa; phylum Chordata; order Testudines; family Chelidae; genus Emydura; species Emydura macquarii. The sequence goes on along the minus strand of NW_027133607.1, from coordinate 2,769,570 downwards.
ACCTTTGAGGGTTAAAAATCAAAGATGATTAAAATAGGCCTTGTCACCCTTAAAACCGTTTGTTTGCTCCTTGGTTTCGCTTTTCAAATAGCTTAGTCAGTTTCACTTTGATTTCTAGCCAGTTTCTGTTTCTCATGTGTTAACAGAATGCTGCAGTGTTTGGGTTGCAAACAGTGCTCTAAGGACCTGCTCCTACCTTCACTGAGCAAAGAAATGGGAATTTCGCTATAGGATTGTCCCCAGTTCCAAAACTGGACCGTTTCCATGATTAAAGAAGGCAGGATCTGTCCCTAAATTCAAACAAAAACCTGTTTTCACTGGCTTTTTTTTAATTGAATTTTTCTATAGATTCCATTGTATTTGCATATGTAGGCAGAATGTAATTGGAATTTGACCAAGGTATCAGAGCTAGCCTCCTTACACATGTCAAGTAGTCTTTGAGGACCACTAGTGATTCGGGTTTGGATTTTGCATTGCATCCAAAATGGCACCTTTAGCAGCACAGTTCTGCCTAGCATCATGCTGAGGTTTTCATTTGGTATCGATTCAATGGGGAGAGCTCTCTTGCTCAATTCCCATCACCACTTTCTCTAGCACCTGGGTTTTCATAAAAAAATCGTATTTTTATTTTTAATCTTCCTTCTGCTCTAAAAATTAAGATTAGATCCAAAGGCTTTCACAGCCTGAGAGACTTTTTATGCCAGGTAGCATCTCAAAGCAATTATTATCATTTATTTATCATTCTCTTAGAACAACACAATGCAGCTTTACTTTGTGTAATAGCCTTCAGACAAACTGCATCCCAGACCAGGAATCAAATTTCAATAACAAATCAGAGCAGAGGTAGAGAAAGCTACTCAGAGGTGAGGTTTAGTGGATGAGGCACTGACTTGGGACTCAGAAGACCTCGGCTTAGCCCATAACCTCCCTTAATGACTTTGCGCATGACACTTCATTTATCTTGTGTGTTAGTTCCCCATTTCTAAAGTGGGGATAACACCTCCCTACCACAAGGAAGTGTTCGGAAGATAAAATCCATTGATGATTGTGATGTGCTCAGATGCTCTGGAGATGAGTGCTGTGTAAGCACCTAGATAAATAATGGCAAGCAAGGAAAGATGATTTCACAGAGAAAGACAGCCTCTTCCAGGCAGATGGCAGGGTTCTTGCAACAACTGATTATATGGAGGGATAGTGTGGACGAGAGAAGCAGAGAGAATGGGGTAAGGAGGATATAGAAAAAGACAAGGTTAAAGGGTCAGAATAGAAAATACCAAGTCAGCAATCTTCTGGCCTTTGCTTTAAAAAGATGAATCCTCAAAACAACCACCTAGGATCTGCAAAAGCAATGAGAGAAAGAAAGAGAGAGAGAGAGAGACCATTTATGTAGCCCAGTGACACTAGAAGGTGCTGATATCTGAACGTTGATAAGTGAAATTGACAAGTCAAGGTGACTTCAGAGCCAGTTTATAGCAGCAAGTAAAAGATCATAAGGAATCTTATTCAAACCAGATTAGACAGTAACTCCTCTGCCTGCACTGTGCAGTGAATGGTTAACACAATGTCCTTTACAGATGCAAAACTCCTGAAATGCCTCTCTGGGGAGAAAAGGGAAAAAAAAACCAAAAACAACCAACAGATAGAAACTCAAACCTCACAGTTCATTTGAATTCAGAAGGAAAAATGTTCCGAGGGAATGTTTAGACATTTTCCTCAGCGACGCAGAGGAAGACAGAACATGTCTCTAATTGCAAAGCCAAATGGTTATGCATAGGTCTTGTCATGCTTGTGAGAACTTGTTTCTCCAAAGCAACCCCCCCATACACACCTCACGCCCTCCCCCCCCCATGAGATAGGCTTGCCAAGACTTTGTCTAAGAGTGGTCACAGTTAAAACACGAAGCTTCACAGGTATTTCTGGAGAAGACGTCAATCTGTCAGAGGTGTCATCAGAACTGGATGCATCTGCCCATCTGTTACCACTTGCTAATTACAGATTCAACTACTAATTGTCATAAATCTTAGCGCAAAATGTGCAACAAAATGCACTTGAAAAAAGAAATGGACCAAACAGATTTGACAGCCGAGTCACAAGGCAGAAATGATCAGTCCTTGTGCCACGGCGAGCCCTTTTGCTGTTTAATATTCCAGTGGATACACTTATTGTTGTGAGTGTTGGTTTGCTTGGGGCAACATTGCTGACATTCCATAACAGGAATGGTGAGTGAACATGGCAAGAAATAAACCAACTTCTCTCAGGAAGATTCGCCTCAATAAAGCCAGACATTTGTCTAAGTGCAGCCCTGGAGATGTGTTACCAGGCAAAGCCTTACAAAACTATGGGGTTTCCTTTCTCAGGGGTCAGACTGGCATGAACTTCGGCTTCCGTCCCCCAAAATGAAAGCAAACCTCTGTCAAGGAACTGTGTCCGGTCATAACTATGTGAAACCACAAGCTGTGCATGGTTTTGATGGGAAACCAGATTGCTCCCTGAAACCGGACCGCCAAAGTTAACACCCTGCAGATAGGATTAGCTTTGCCTTCATTCTGAGTCTAAAACTAAACCCAAACCTAAACAAGTTTCACGCAGCTTTGGGTCTCATCTCCAGCATTTTAAACAGATCTAGTTATCAGTGCTTAAAGTGTGGTTATACTCTGGAAATTGAGTGTAAAAATGTTGCTCCTGGGTCCTATGTATTTTTGGGTACCACAATTTTGGGGGGAGACAGGGGGAAGAAACCTGAGACACCTCAACAGGGCCTGATGTTCAGAAAATGCTGGGCATGTGCCCTCTGAAAATCAGGCTCCTTGAAGGTAGTTTTGATACAATTAAATTTGTGACTCGCTTACTGTTTAACAGGCCATTTTTTCAGAGTGCGCTCATGTCTATATGGATTGCCTGGAAAACTGCTGTACCTTATTGGACACAAGCTACGTCTTCATGTGATCCATTCTGAAAGAGCATCTGTCGTGGCACAGTGCTAGTCTGGCATCTGGGGATATTGCTCAAAGAGGGCAGAGTGAAGCGCGCATTGTGGGTGTGATGTGCACCTTCTATGGACAGGATTGGAACCAGGCCTAAAATACTGGAAAAGTCACTTTATTTCAGTGTTCAATCAGTGTGTTGTCAGTGTCTGAACAAATCAGGGCTCAGTGCGGTCCTGTGTAATCACAACTACTTCCACATTCACATGGCTGGCAGTCTTGGAAATTAATTAACAGCTGACCTTTGCCTGCCATTAGCTGAACTGTAAGTCAGTGTTTTCTTTGTTTGGGAAATCTCCCATTCTCCTCGTGCCAAAATTATCTCATAATTTGGTGTTATGTACTCCAAAGACAACATTTTCGGTGGGTTAGTGTGTAAAGTAAAGTGCTACTGAGGAAGGAGGGTGGGTTTTTTCCTTTTTGCATTGATGAAAAGGGGTGTAGCTAGATATCTAGCCATACAGGTCAAATGTTTGACACTGAGAACAGGTTGCTCGTTCAAAATTCTTTGTTGATTAGCGATGAAAAAAAAAAGAGCCAGAGCTAGGGATTATGGCAAAAAATGTCAGAACTTTTTATTAAGCCATATTGCTGATGCTGATGTTTGCAAAGGTTCTGATTCCCTAGCTCTCTGACTGAAACCAATAGGCAATGGATGTGTAGAAGAGCAAAGGAGACACAGAGGGGCAGATTTTCTGCGCCGGACTCCATTTTTGCGGGGGGTCAATTTTGCACCTGCATTTTTGCATCAGTAATAAATTGTGGGTAGAAATATTTATTTAGATTGATATGTGTTCCCAGAAAAAAACAGAAGCAATCCATTGTTTTAGGTGCTTTTAAAATGCCATTATAAAACAGACCGCTCTTAAATTGCCCTTTGATCATTAATCAACATAGCAAACCACCAAAAGCATATTACCCTTCTCCTACCAGGGATTTCCCATTTTGTCCAAGTGTAGAGTTCCCTAGAGGTTAATAAACCAAATCTGGTTTGTACCAAGGGGCCAAGTGAGACTGCCTTGTGAAATAATCCCTCTCAATTGGGATAGCCATCTACTTGTTTGTGCTTGCGATCAGGAACTTAGCTGTCAGCCACTAATTTTTGTGCCCACAGTTAACTACAGCTGCAAAATTCAACCCTCAACAATAGAAGCTGGTTGCAGGGCATCAATGAGCCTGCCTTGTTTCTTCTTTTCTCTTACAAAGCCAATCAGGGACTCTTGATTCTGTAACCGCTAGTGCAAGTTTATTTATAAGCTGTGCTCCTGCCACCTTTTCTCATACACCGCTTGCCCTTTTAGCAACTGGGACCGGGAGGCTCAAGCCACTGCTCTTCTTCTGCTTCCTGCCAGCCCTTTATGCAGCCCCAGGCTAACTGGGCTGGCTGTCTAATTAGGTGCTGGTTTTCTCCAGCCAGCTCCCATTTGGCGTGACGGGGGGTGGACCGAGCGATCCTTGCTCAGCAGCTCGTCACAAAGCTGGTTTAGATCTTGCTGCAAAGCTTTCCTGGATAGTGAATTCAGTGCATTTGAACAGGCACAAGGGGCATGTCTACGCTGGCTCACGTGGGCATACCTGAGCTGGCTTTGAGTGAGCCAGCCTACTAAAAAATAGCAGTGAAGCTGTGGCAGCACGAGCTAGCCACTCAAATATGTATCCAGGGGCCCGGGTGGGCTTGTACTTGGGTCGCTCGCCACTGTGATTTCTCTGCTATTTTCTACTAAGTTATGACTACGCGTGCTCAAATCTCACTTCTTGATTGCAGTGTAGAAGTTCCCAATGTCTCCTTTCACCACAGCACTGGAATTTTAGAGTGAAAGTTGGGGTGGGGGTGGGGGGGTGTATGCACAGAATGTGCCAAAGCTGTGGATCCCTTCTCACCTGTTGTGGCAGGTAGCTCCAAAGCTCAGCAGACTCGCTGCAGCTCACGCAAAAGTATTCCCATTTGCAAAATGAGTCAGCCCTGAGCTCTGTGTACATGCACATGCCCCATTAAAATGCATGCAAAGATGGTCCTCCGGGTGAGACAAACCTAGCCTGGATTCTACCTACTCAGGTAGGAGGCAAGTCTGCATGGAGGCCACAGGAATTCTTTGCTGAGTCTCAGCTGTTGCATGAGCCATGCCTCTGCAAAAGGGAACTCCATGTATGGGGAAAGCCAGCCACCCGTTGGCAGGCTCATTGCCCTCCATCTCTTCTTCATCCTCTGGCGAACCACAGGCCACAGGGGGTCACATCCGGTCAGTTGGCTGTGCCCCCAAAAGTCAGTGCTCGAGCTGGTTGGGCACTGCAAACCATTTCCCCCGTCTTGGTTAAAAAAAGAAATCTGCTCATGGATGTTTAGCAAAGGAGGGGCTCGGCATGCTGGATCAGGTGCTCCTTGTAAATAGTTTGCCTCGCTCTGCTAGCAGCTAACGGATATTCTTCTTTAGCTCAACTAAGGGGACTTATGTTTTAAGGCCCTAATTCAGAAAAGCAGTTAAGCATGCACTAAGTCCATACTGATTAAAGAAAGAATGTAAGAACAACCTTGACTTCAGGGACGCTATTGCATGTGCTTTAAGTTAAGCACGTTCTTAAGTCCTTTCCTGACTAGAAAATCTTACCTGACTCAGGGCCTTGGAATACTCTGGCCCTGCTGCCCACTCTGAGATTCAAGCATCAAGGCATACTGATAATATCACCACTGGGACATGGGTGGTCTGACCTAGTGGTTGGAGCAGGAGTCAGGCACCAGGAGGTCAGCATCTGAGACAGGCCAGAAGGAAAACTGAGAGTCAGGTGTCAGGAAGCAGGCAGTCTCAGGTTGCCAGGAGATCAGAGTCAGGCAGTAGGAGCAGATATTGCAGGGGAAGCAGTCATAAGCAGGGAAACCCAACTGTATGGATAACTACTTCCTGTTCCTGTGCTTGCTTTAAATAAGAGCTGGGAATGAATCAGGACCCCCCGTGTTCCACCAGTCAGATCCCAGGACTTGAGAGCTCTGGCAGAGTTCATCTTCTATGGTGGGACAGGCAACATTAGTAGGTAAGGGGGTGGCAAGTTGGAATTTGCTGTAAACCAGTGTTCAAGACCTGTTGTCCCTAACAGATAACTGGGAAGGCCTATGTGGCCATAGACTTGGTACAGCATGTTATCAACTGGGCTGATTTTTTGTTTGGTGTATGCAATGTGCAAACACCTTCCATGTATCCCCTGGAGTCTAAAATATTCATGAATATTTGCTTCTGCCCTGAATGTGCTGAGTGCTAGAAAGCCACCTCCTCTTTATATATAACTTCTAGACCTTGTGCGTCTGAGAGAGGGGGAAGTGGGCTTGCAAATGTTCTTTTGTGTTGGGCACAAAGGGTAGGGCGGGCTCATAGCAGCAGAACTAGATGACTTCTCTCCTCACCTTCAAAGAACTTCCTCTTCCCCTTCTCTCTGCAGGGTGGATTTTTTAAAAAGACCACCCTTTCCCTTTTGCAAGGTGAGAGCTTCAAAGGGAACGGTGCGGTGGGGTGTTTCCTTCTGACGGAGCCTTACAAAGGTGAGGAGTTCATAGGAGGTTCCCCCTTTGCGACATACATTCTGATTGGTTAGCTGGAAGGGGAGAGCTGGTTGGGTTGCTTTTCCATGGAACACATTGATTTTTCATGAACAATACAGAACCCGAAATCCTTCAGTTGAAAACTGGCTTTCAGCTAAAAGGTTTTCAGTTTTGGGCCACAACTTTTCAGTTTGGGGTTTTCTATTTTTCCCCAAATAAGCAAACATTTTTTTCCAAAACTTTCATTCAGTTAAAAACCTCCAAAACCAGTTTTGACAGAAAATTTACAACCTCTAGCTTAGGGTGTAGGGACTGTATAGTTTTGCTTGGGCTGTCATGGGCTTCCCATTAGAATTTTCCGATTTACCTTCTCCTGCTGACATAGCTTCTGCCACTAGTTGAAGTGGCTTTATTATGTCAACGGAAGAGCTCTCTACCATCGGCATAGAGCGGTGACAAGAGCAATCTTACAGTGGTGCAGCCACATCAGTACAACTGTGCCTCTGTAAGTTCACTAGCATAGACATGGTCATTTACTCCATGGTCTTTTTCCCTGTCTGTGTGTGTGCTTTGAATTTGTAGGAGTGACTCTGGTGCTCATGAAATCAAAAGGCTATTAGCACTGATTAGATCCAACAACAGTGCAGGCATTTACCATCCGAGCTCCTCCCACCACCACATAGCAATTTGAAGACAGGCCTTGTGTTAGAACAAAGAATAAAAGATCATCTCTGCCATGAAGGGCTTACATTATAAAGAGACAAGACAGACAAAGGGCAGGAGAAAGGTAGTATTAGTATCCCCATTTTACAGATGGGGGAACTGAGGCTAAGTCTACACTGAAAACCCTGCAGCTGCATTGCTGTAGTATTTCAGTGCCGACACTCACAGCCGTGATGGGAGGGGTTCTCCCATTGCTGGAGTTAATCCAGCTCCCCAAAAGGCAGTAAGGTCAATGGAAAAATTCTGTTGTCAACCTAGCGCTGTCTACACTGGGGGTTAGGTAAGAACAGCTATGTCACACAGGGGTGTGGATTTTTCACACCCCTAAGAGATGGAGCTATGCCAACGTAAATCTTCAGTGCAGATCAACCCTGAGAGATTAAAGAGATTTGCTCAAATTCACAGAGCAAAGCTGGGGAAGAACCAGGGGCTGAGTCTAGTATGACAGTCCAGTGTAACTAGCCCCAAGATCATTCTTCCCTCCATGCTCAGAACCTAAATCGGAGTTTGAACCCAGATATCCAGAGAGATAAACAGAAGTATTTGTGTGTCTGTCTCATGGTTCTTTTTCTCTCGCTTAAGATCAATGATCTTTATTTATGACGCCTGTGCTCAACGCCCCCTTAAAGAAATGCAAGGATTAGATTCAAGCGAAACATCAGCCATGACTCATGACCCGCTTGAGGGCACATCGCTTTGCTTTATCATTACAGAATGCAGGACTGGAAGTAAATTGCACATAGAGGTGAGGGGAAACACTATGTGTGAGTCAGCTGTTCAGGAGGCAGACAGCGATTTCAAGAACCCAGAAGTTAACCTAGCAGAGAACCTCCCTATCAAATCCCTGATCACTGTCCTACTGTCAAGGCTCTGATAGATTTTTAACCCAGGTACTAGAGATTGGCCAGAAGCCATGCACGTATTTCTAGAACTGAGAGAGGCTGAGGCTCAATGGTAGGTTTTAGCTCTCGTCAGCAGCTTGATCTGTGTGTGGTTTTCCCATTGCCATTAGCTCCAGGCACGTTGGAAGTTTTATTCCTCCTGCAAGGCACAGTGGGAAGGGCTGACAAGATGAGTTAAATGATTGAGTAATGCTGATAATTAATCAAGAGCCTTCTGCAGATTCCCCCCCCCGCCACAAATGTTCCTGTGAGAGGGTTGAGAAGCCTCAGCGTGTCTCCGTCAGAGGTTTGGAGTGGGCGCTCAGCCCCTTTCGGGATCTACCTTTTCATGCCCCAGATAAGTAGCTGTATTTTTAGCCTGGATCAGAGTCATTCACGTTTACTAGCAGCAGTGGTGTGACAGCGACCGCACTGTGCTAGCAGCAGTACAAATGGGCAGCGAAGCCCACAGTGAGAGTCAGGTGCCTAAATACCTTTGTGGATCTGGGCCTGAGGCTATGCATGTCGACACTAGGAGCTAGGGCGGTGGGTCCGCTGCTCGTGTACACATGCTTGCAGCACAGGTAAGCCGTGGCTCTGTTGCCATTATCTGTGCTACCGCAGCTGCCCTGCTATTTATACTTGTACTAGCCTGATCAGAGCTAGCGTGAGTATGTGTACACAAGCCGCAGAATCACCTCCCTAGCTCACACTGCAGACATAGGCTGAGAGACAAGCAAGCAGTCTAAATAGAAGGAAGGGAAGCAGATGTGAAGTGTCTTGCTCAGGGCCAGGCAACACATCAGTGGCAGAGGCAGATCTAGAACCCAGATCAGCTGAGTCACCATGATGATGTCCCAACCATTAGACCACACTGCCTCATGGAAGGAGGAATGTGTGGAGCTGAGCAATCATGCATTTGAAGGCTAATACTTAAACTGGTAGTTGATTGACTTTTTTCCCCCAAGAGGCAAAGAATAACCATGTACTTGACTTTACTTTAAAGATTAAGGAAAACAACGAGGAAAGAAAGCAGAGATTTAAAGTCTTTGTGAGAAAGAGCACAGTCCCTGGTGCCATCCACCTGGCAGTGTTCAGGTGAGATTACATTGTGTGTTGCAAAATCATAATAATAACGAGAGCTGATGGAAAAATGGTGAATGCTGCAAAAAAACAAAAAAAACTAAAATAAAAAAATTTGAAAATTTCTAACCAGATTCAAGACGAAGAAAACGCAGCAGCTGTTAAGTTGGACTTTTCATTGATAGGTCTTAAAGCAATTTTTAGTCTTATGTAATTTTCCTGCAATATTATGACTTTTTCCAAAATGTACTTTTTGACTTGATCAAACAAGAAAATTGCCATTAAGTCTCTGAATGGCGTTTCTAACAAATCTATCCAGCCTGGTATAATCAGAAAACTCCCTGCAGTCCTGTGTTTTGCTTCACATAAAAGCCATCAGGTTTGATTCTCCTCTCCATGACATTGGTCTTACACCATGGAAGCTGAAGACTTTCCTGCTGATTCAGACCCTCGTTCAGCAAAGTATCTAATCATGTACGTATTTTCAGCATGTGCTTGGCAGAACAGGCACCAGTGTTGCATGACCTTGAGCGAGTCATTTAAATGTCTGTTTCTTTTCCTACCGTTTGTCTATTTAGACTTTGTGCTTGCTGGGGCATGGACTGTCTCTCAGGTTACACCTACACCATGAGCTATGGGCGCGACTCCCCTGATCCTGTACATGCGCATCAGTGTGGTTATAAATAGCCGTAGTAGCACAAGTAACAGCAGCAGAGCACGGCTTAACCTTGCTGAATGTATACCCAATGGCTTCAGGGGAGTGTGTACTTAGCACACCTAAGCCATGCCTCTGCTGCTGCAGCCTTAAGGACAGGGTGCTAGCTCGATGAGTGGAGAAGCATGCCCTTTCTGTCATTCTGTTTTCTAGTTAACATTTCTGCAGCATAATATTAATTAGGGACTCTCCGTCCTGATACAGTATCACACTTAACCTGCTATTCCCTGTTAAATCATCTTCCCTGACATGTGAAATTCAGGCTGCCTTTGTTAGATTAAACTCTTTTTATCTGACCTGCCTTTAAGCTTCATCTACTTAGCCGTATCAGTGGGTAGGTAACAGAAAATTGCCAATATGTCACCTAGTGGGTAAATCAATTCATGAAAGGAAGCCTAGTGCTGTTAGATTCACTGCAGAACAGTTCTTTCTTTTTTTTTCCCCAAGCATATCTTTCTCAGCACACCTGGGTATTCCTCCTGAGGGCTCAGGGAAAAAAAGTTTGAATTGCCTTGTTCTTAATTAGCTACATCCCGTCTCCTTTATATAACAGGTGAATGTGATTTACCCCACAGTGTGTATTCCTAAGAGAGGTACCAAAAAGAAAAGGTCAGATTATTGCTCCAGTGATGTGGAAAGCAGGGAAGAAGCTAGGGCAGTGGTTCCCAACTTTTTCCACAAATATCATTTTTACAACCCTGAAGGGCCACCAGTCTATCAACTCATAAAAAAGGTGTTGATGTAGACACCATTAAGGATGTCAAACCACTACAGATTCAAAGTAAACATCTTGTTGCTATTGTACTCATTTTTACATTCACTATTGTACACCTTCAAATTACTCACAGTATGTCACACACCCACAGACCAAGCACTAGTCTTAGATGAGTGACTGTCACTACACACTGAAGCACATGGCCTGGCAGCTAAGTCCTGCCCCTCCTCAAGCATGGGAGGTCCTGGCTGCTCCGCCAGCAGCCCCCCACCCTACCCCCCACTACAGCCAGACAGAAGGAGTTCAGCAAGGATGCTGCCTCCTTGCTGATCTCCCGTCCCCCTGACTGCAGCAGGGAAATTGCATGCATCTTGTAACCCCGTGCGCTCCCCCTGGGTCCTTAGGCAGTGGCTCCCTTCTGCAGCCAGTGGGAGGGGAGCAGCAGGACACTCTGAAAGATCCGGGGTCCACTTTTGACCCCCAGGCCACAGGTTGGGAACCACTGAGGTAGGGGGTCCTCAGGCTTTTACACAGCATAGAGCACATCTTGCTAGAGAGTACAGCCAGGGTTCTCAAAAGTGGCTGGGGAATTTTGGGTGCCTCAAAAGCTGATCCACACAATCAGGCACCGGGGAAGAGGCATCCATGGGGCGATAGCTAAGTCACTAGTGCTTTTGGATACCCAGCTTGAGACACTTTAGAGGGGCCTGATTTTCAGAGGACATTTCCCAAAAATCAGGGCCCCTTTAAGGTATCTCAAGTTAAGCACGAAAATCACTAGTTACTTGGCTTTTGTCCCATGCCCGCTTGTGTAGATCAATTTCCTTCCCCAACACAAACACACCTTATCTCCTCTCCCATTTGTGATCCCATAACATCCCTGGGGTAACTCAATAGAAAGCTACCTTGAGAACGTATTAATGTATTTTTAACCTTCGTGTAATGCAATTTGGCAGCTGCAATCAAGGAGAAGCCATGTCCTGTGACTAGCTGGCACTCTGCAGATGGTCCACAGTCAACCAATGGTCCACAAACCCCAATTTGGGAAGTTCTGGGCTAGTGGATGAAGCATGAGGTTGAAAACAGGTACACGAGGGTTCTAATTAGGGCCAATTGAAATTTTTCTGTCAGAAATTAATTTTTCAATGAAACAAAATTTTTTCCCCCCAAAGAGTTTATTTTCTAAGGAAAATTTTGACTTTTTGTTGAAAAACCAAACACCCCAGAATTGCAAAATTTTCAGGTGCAAAAAGGAAAATTTCAGTTGGAAATCCACAAACCCTTTCGTTCATATATACTTAATGTGTGGGGGTTTGGGGGTTTTTTTTTTTAATTGCAAAAATGTTCGTTAATGAAAGTCAGAGGGATTTATACTTAGGTTCCTAAATCTAATAGGTACTTTTAAAATGTTTACCCCTTGTCTCATTCTGTACCTGTAGAGGACATTGGTGCTACATAAATAATTATAATTAGACTAAACAAAACCTTGAGATTTCTACTTGTGCCTTACTCAGTGGCAACTCTTACTGAAGTCATAAGTGAGTAGCTATTTCAGGAACTTTTAAGTATGCTGCATTTCTACAAGCACTACAAAGATATAAAGCTATACATCATAGGTACTAGGAGCTATTAGTGTGTCACATATAACCAATACACAGATCCTGGGATACAATTGGTGCATATAGCTATTCTTGAAGAAGATATTTTGGACACAATGGGCTTGCTTATCCTCTAACTTACAGTGCTGTAAATCAGGAATAACTCATTAAAGTCAATGAAGTTACTTCAATGTGAGAGGAAAATCAGGCCACATGATATATATTATCTTCAAGCCTGCTATTAAACCACCATCATAAAATACTCTGGAAAATATGGACTATTGTGGATTTCTGCTAATTCCATAAACAGTATATTTAATTTCCTTAGGCAAGCCAGATTACTAACCCTTTCTTTGAGGGCAGCTACACTTTTGAATGGGCTGCAAGTAAATCCCTGGGGGCTTAGTTATCACTGATCATAGTTTGGTCTGTTGGATATTGCTAAGGGAAATTTACTGTGATTGTCTGTGATCAATGGCACGTACTCAGACCCATTATGAGACTTAGTCAGTCCATTGACATTTGGTTCCTAAGAGAATACGGTTGCCGCTTTCAAACCTTTTTCAGCTCTCACAGTCATTTTTTTTTTTTTCATTTGTAAAACCCAGCTGTTCAAGATTAGAAAAGAGCTTATACAGTGAGCTACTGTAGTGGAAGGGGGAGGGGGTGTCGTAGTCCAAAGCAGGTTGCATTTAATTAAAGTGCCCATCTTATGGTTTTGTTAGTTTTGTTCTGTCTCATGTTCTTAACAACCGGAAGAATATTTGAAAAGAACAATAGATCTCCTGCAGTTGGATCCAATCCTAGGCAGATTGTTGAGTTATGGTGGATGAACCATTTTCAATTCTAAGGGCAGGTCCACTGTGGCTATAGATCCAGATATTAGAGGCATGTAACTGAGTCTGTAGTTCAAGTCACAGAGGCGTATGTGTGGGGGAGATTTTGAGAGCCAGTCTAGGTGATGACCCATGTTGGGGAGGGAAGGTTCTATATAATTGTCAGTGAATTCAAACATAAGCTAGTGGACTTGATGCAGGAACCATTAAATGGAATGTTATGATTAGTGCTATGCAGAAGTTGAGGTTAATTCATCATGGTCCCTTCTGGCTTTAAAGTCTAGGTAGAGCTTGCATCCTAACAGCCTCTCTTCTAGCATTTTGCCATCCCAATTGTCGTCTTGGCTGGACCAAGAAGAGCACAGATAAAGGAAATGGTGGAGGAAATAAGTAATTCAAAAGGCTTTTTTTTGGTAATAATTGTAGAAAAACAAAGGAGAAAGACTCAGCATGATGTTTGGTCAAAGGTGTAGGCTGGATTTTTATCTTAACTGGCTCATCCATTCCTAATCTTGAGTACTATCTTATGCTGCTTGTTCAGTGTCCATCCATGTGAGTCGTCTCATTTAGCCAACAAGCTTTGATGCCATTTCTTTCTGTAGCAGAAACACTGTTGCCTTTCTCAGCTCACCTGGATGTTTTCCTGCCTCATTTCCTTCATGCAGTCCTGCCAGATCCCACTGATTTGTGTAGAGACTCCCTGATTTTAGATTTGTTGTAAAACAAAGTACTTCTTTCTTTTATATTAAATCATTCAATTAGGTGATTAGGGCTAGTCCCAAAAAGGGAGGAGCAATGATCCAGGTGCAAAACTGCCTGAACATACATGCCTGGATTTATGTGCACAGTAACCATGATTGTACACAATTCTTTCTGTTATAGACCTGCCATTAATCTGCACCAACACTACATTCTACGTGCTGATGAATGTACAAATGTTTAGTTAGGCAGCTATCTTGCCACCTGCATGGGCGTTTACTCTTTTAGCATGTCATTGAAGTAATTTTGTGTGCATTTGCAAACATATTTTTGCATGTATATGTCCCTCAATCGGATAACACAGCTTGACAGCCCTGTTCTTCCTTAACCCGTTACTGTGTCAACTTGCATGATTTACTTTTGGTCCAGTGGCCTTATGAATCATTGGGCTGATTGCTAGGACTTCTCTAGACTACTGGGACTTCTCTCTTCATTTTTCTGTTCCATGGAAGGGTTGGCAAACCAGTTCAAATGAAATAAGAAATATAGAGAGGCTTGGGGCTTCATTTTTCAATGGGTTCAATGGGGGACTAGGCAAATAACGGATGAAAAAAATTAACTTCAACATTAAAAAAATGACTGACTATAAATAAGTGATCAAAAGGTGGTAGACGCAGCTGCCAGTGAAGTATAACTCAGCCCACTTGTTCTGGTGCCTAAATATTGATTTAGAACAGATTAGAATTGGATAGTTGGTTAGATAGCCAACTTTGAAAATGTAGACCTTAATCGCTCCCTGCCTCAATGTCTCAGTCTGTAAAATGGTGATACTATTATTTCTGTGGGCACCCTATCGGTCTCCTCGAGATTAGGTAAAATTATGAAGGAGAATCCTGACTACATCGAAGTCAATAGCAAAACACCCATTGACCTCCAAAAGAACAAGATTTCATGCATGACTTTTGCAACATTAATATATAGTATTTCTGATATTTACCATGCAGGTAATACAGCAAAGTCAGTACTATGATCTCAGCATGGGTCTGAAATTAGGCAAACTGAGTTCACACGTTCCTAATTATTATCATGAACTGTGCTTGCATTTGTCGTAACTTGCGTCACCATTTTTGGCATTTTAAGTGACATTCTGCATAATTAGCCTACAGAACTCTCTGCCTCACGATATTGTTGAGCTGATGAGTACCGTCAGTTTAAGAAATGAGTGAGGGATTTGCGGGCCCAATTCATAGCCTACTGAAGTGAATGGGAGTCTTTCAATTCACTTCAATGGGTGCTGATTTCGCCCTTATGAGAATAAGATTGTGGTGGGCCAGATAATCCTCTGACCAGTCAAGAAGGGGATAAGGAATTCTTGTGGTCACAGTCAGCCCCACCCCTCATTCCTTATCAGGCCTTGGAGTGGGCCCTTAAAAAGGAACTCAGCCTGGAAGGGGTTGGTAGTCTGAAACACACAGAGATAGAGGCCAGGGATTCCAGACCAGGGCACTGAGTTATTTGATGTGGAACAGCTTGAGAGCCTGAGCCCTCTGAGAAAAGAAGAAAGTCCATTTTGTTTCTTTTGTTGAACTACTAAGGACTATTGTCCTTTAATCATGTGGGAGGGTGGAAGCTGAGACTTCAGTGGTACCTGACAGACAACTTTGCCTCCTTGGCTTGAGGGGGGGGACCCAACCACTCAGGCTCTGGGGAACGATTTTCCTTTTTGTTTGGACTTTTTTATACCCCCACGGAAGGGGGTGGACTCACTAAAAGGTGTAGCTGGAGGGCTATACCCAGGACAACCGCACAGCCGTCATCCAGGGTACAACATATGAGGTGAATGAGGTGCCTGCTTTCCCCCTTGGGGGCAACCTTGAGACATAACCATTGACATTATTATCTACTGTTCTATAATATGCGATAAAAACGGAAAGATCAAGGTGGTGGGGTGTTTAAATCCCACATTGGCAGGGGCAGAGTTAAGGGGAGCCAGAGAATTCAAGTAGCCCCCCTGGAGGGGAGACAGCTAATTAAGGATTAAACTCAGCTGGGGGGAACATGAGGGTGATTCCTCTAAAGGAAGGACTGCAGGGTCAGTTGTATAGGTCTGAATGAGGAGTGCTGCAGTAGGAAGTTTATACCCTGGGACAGGCCTGGAAGGGAGAGGGCAGCAGGGATGAAGGAATTCCAGGAGGCTGCCAGAGAGGCTGAGGAGCTATAGAAAGTAAGGCCCTACAGCAGGAAACTGATGAGAAGCTGCCTGAGAAGCCGGACCTCCAGAAGGAGAGGATCACAGCCTCAGGACCTGAGTCTGAGCAATAGCGGCAGGAGGTCCATGGTAAGAAGCAGGTCTGGGAAACAGTAAAGGCCTGGGAGAGATTGATTCCAGCCTCTGCATACAGAGACCTTGACCTGGAACCAAGAGGAGTGGGTGAGCCCCCAGCAAAGGGGGATAGGAAAGCCTCCTTGAAAGAAAGGGGGCAAGGACTATAGAGCCCAGGCTGATAACCTGCTACAGAGTCTCGAGACTTTTGGCCAGTGGGGCTCTTTACTATCCCACAAGCAGTGAGATTATGACCCACCTGGGCAGAGAGCTGTCAAAGAAGAAACTAATTGTATCAACAAACAGCTATCAGGCAGGGGAAACTGAGGCAGGGTCACTGCAACACCACACTTGGGACATTGGCTGGGGAATTCACTCAGTTACAACGACCCGTCCTTTTATTTCAGGCCACCACCTGGAGTGTAGAAGACATCTTATTACATGGTGCTATGTTGCATAACCAGAAATGGGTGTTTTTAATCCTTCTTTGAAATATTTCTGCTGATCACTGTTAGAGGCAATCTACTGATTTGAAGGACCATTTAGTCTGTCTGTATGGAGAGCTTTATATTCTTCTGTAACCGTTTAGTGCTTACCTCCAGGCCAGAACTGGAATAGAGTTGTACTCAATCCTCCTGCAGTGTAGACTCCAGAAGTGGCTGTGAGTACCTGCTAAGGTAACAGTTAATATGAGCACATATGGTAAATTATAAAGTATTTGTTGCATGAATACATGGATATTGTATTTGGAGAGCTGCATATGTGGGCGTCGACAGTCTTGTGGTTCAAGCCCAGGGATGGGACTCGGGTTCCTAGGTTCTGTTCTAGGCTTTGTTACATATTTTTCTGCATAACATTGGCCAAGTGACCTGAACGTGCATTTTCAAACATGTTTACTGATTTTTAGATGCCTCAAGTTCTGGTGTCCAATTTGAGGCAGGAAGGGTACATCTTCACTGCAGAGTTAGCTGGGTGATCAGCACCCAGGTTAGCCTAGCCCTGGTGTGCACTATCACTCTGCAAAGTCATACTCGAGTTACTGTATCCTCACTGGTGCTGCACTCACTCGAGTGTGTAGGACTTATGGGGGCATATCCCAGTAAATTTTGTGCTGCGGTTAACTGAGCCACTCTATGATTCTTTCCCAGTGAATTGTGGGAGAACTTGTCTATCCTTCTGGGCCCATGGGCGGAAATGGCTGGAAGACACTGGAGGACTTTCAGCATTTACGTGATTTAGCCTGAATATTCACTGCAACATGGGGAGGTTACCAGCCTGAGTGAAGGCAGAACAGGCCTCTAACCCACTATCCAAGACAGCCCAGGTGTAAAGCACCACCAAACTTGGGTTAGTGGGGTTTTGTATGTGTAAAGCACCACCAGACTTGGGTTAGAGGGGTTCTGTATGTATATGCATGTGATGGCTGCCATCTTGGCTGACACAGTGGGTATTGATCTGGGGGACCTCCAGAGATAAAAGTGATTATAGCACGAACTAAAGAGGCAAGCCTGTGTGGGTAGGGGTTATAACAACCCATATCCTCTGAGGATCAGCAGAGGTGGCGACTCATAACACACTCACCACAATCATGTGTGGAGTGGATGGGGCTTAGGGACAACATCCAGAAAAGAGCTCAGATTATCCCTACAGGGACGACAAACCCTAAATGGCTTAAACTATTCCAAAATTGAAACACTCAAAATTAGTGGACACTTTAAACAAATGTGGCCTTAGCCTCTCTGTTCTCACCTGTAAAATGGATCTAGTAATACTCACTGACTTTGCAAGGATGGTCTGAGGCTTCCTTTTTTGAGCATCTGTAAAGTCCTTTGAGCCTTTAGGAAGAAAGTCCTTATCTACAAATACAAGGGGTAATCAATCTGAAAATTAACAGGAGGAAATTCTTTAGCCAAAATGCACTTTGCTGGTGGACTCACTTCTCGCCTTCTGAATGTCACCTGTTGCATAAATACATTGCTACAAAGGTAGCAACTAGGCATAAAAAAAAAAATCCTTAAATTCCCAAAGGCAAAATAGTTCTGTGGTGTGAAGATACGACTTTCACCTGACATTGTGCCATTAGTTCAGCTGAAGAGAATTGCTTGTGGGCACACAGAAGACAGTGATGGATGGGGGATTTTTTTTTCCACACAGGTGTTTCTGAGTAACTTTTCATAAATCTTCATAGATCAAAACGCAGGGAATAACTTAATCATGTCATGTTATTAAAAAGATTTACCGAGAGCAGTACCAAGTGGGTTAATTGGGTGGTCTTTAAAAAGCTTAAAAGTGCCAATTTTTCAGTAGTTGTGAAGTGTCTGTCCTCACTGAGGATGCTTTTTAATCCCTGTTTGTTTGTTAGGCGTTGTTACCCTGCAGAGAGGAAAATGTAGTTTTGTGGTTGTTGACTTATTGTCATATTTTAAATCACTGGTAAACATTGCATGCCACATGGTACAACAAATGAAAGTGATCTGCATAGTGTTTTGAGTAATGGACTGATACTAATTAGAAGACAAAGATTATATGATTCTCACAAGCAAAACCAGTAGGCGGCCTAAGGAAAAGTTATAAGGAGAATATCATCATCTCAGCACTGCCCAAAGGGGAATATAGGAAACCTTACTAGGAAATTTATCTGACAGAATTCCACAAAGTACTTATAATCATGAGTTATGTGTATTTAATATAGTTTTACAAAAGTTTTTTTACAATAGACTCATGATAGCTCTTTGCCACCGTGTCTTTATTTCTTTGATGAAAGTGTGAATCAGGGTAGTCAAATAATGATACTTAGCATTTACAGGGAGCAGGTTTTTTCATCTTCAAAGCACTCGACAAACCTCATGTAATTAACCAGTCTTTCATAACTCCCTTGAGGTAGGTAAGTAACTCTTGTGTGAAGTATTGTTATGACGAAAGGTGCTAGGTCACATGCATTAAGAGTCATTGTTGCATAAGCAGTCCAAATAAAACTTTTCCTGGAAGAAGTTATCCCATGAAATAACTGCATCTGGACAGTCATTAAGAGAACAGTGTTGACTGAGTTGCTCTCATATGTCTGGGTAGACAGTAAAACCTGTCTTCAGGTTCTTCATATTGCAGAGCAGCTGCACAAGAGAAGGGCTTTCAAGACCATGTGGTCCTAGGTGAGCATTTTTCTGCTAGGGGATCTCCAGGGGGTAAAGCCCAGGGATAGAGGCAGGAAAAGGGAACAGGAAGATGTCAAAGATAATGCAGGAAACCAAAATTCCAAACTGCACTTTATCACATCTGGGTCTCCAATGTCAATAGAGAGCTCAGTCTAACACATGTACGTGCTTAGATCAAAACCAGGGGAAATCGCTCTGAAAAGCATGTCATGCTCAACTCCAAGGAGAAAATGTTTCCCCCTGTGCCACACAAGATTAATGACCAGGAACACATTCAACCTAGGCTTTGCAATGAGGAGAGCATTCACTGCTTTCAGCTTTGATTCACGGTTCTCTCGCCATTTGAGACACGAACAAGACATAATTCAATTACAAGTACTTCTTGGAACATCATAATCACATTATTCTGCAGGGTTCTTTTTTTATTAGGAAAAAAACCTGTAAATGAGGTATGCAGGTTACTAGCGCTTTGCAAGCTAAGGGCCACATTGTGCCGCTTTTCCTCTCTGAAACATTGGGGTGTGGCGTTTCAGCAGCCAAGTGGTGGTGCTGTGAGCCATTCTGCTTGTATGACAGATGCAGGCAAAATTCCCAAGGCATATACCAGGGGTATAATGCAGTGGAGCATCTCTAACCAGGCTGGCTATGCATCTTTAAAGCCATGGCATAGAGCTGAATGGGAAATGATTTTCCCATCTAATGAAACTTTCCAAGATTTCAAAACCAGTTTGGTGGTTGGGGCACTCATTTGGGATGTGGAAATGCCAGGTTCAGAGCTCTGGTCTGCCGTTTTCTCACATCCTAGGCGAGTGCCTTGACCACCAGCTGTTGGTGGGTCTGGAATGGGTCAGTTTCTCCTATTCTAATAATTAAATAGTCCTTGAAACTGGATCACAGGTGAGTGTCCTGGCTATAGAGACAGTGTTTCTCTGGCACAAAGACTACTTAATTATTTATACAACGGGGAAGAGCTCCAACAGGAGAGATTGCGAAACATCCATCCCGCCCTCCCAGAATTGCCAATTAATCACTGGTTAGGACAAGTCTGTGGGTTGTAAAAGACCCAGGTTCAAGTCCCTGCTCTGAGTCAGACAGCACAGACATGATCCTGGGCCTTACACGTTCCAAGTGAGTGTCCTGATCACCAAGGTATTAGCTTGTCTGGGATTGTGCCTCTTGAAAAAAGTTTTGGTTTTGATGTACTGGCATTTTCGGATGAAAAATCATTTTGATAAAAACATTTTAACTAGCTGTACTGCTGAGTGTGTAGCTAGCCTCTTCCCAGCACTCAAGGGGCACTAGCACACAATATTTAGCTCAGACCTTGAATGGGTGCCCAGGGTTGAGAGCAAAGGTACTTTCTGCAATGCGACCAGCTCTCATAATATTTGCTGTTTCCCTTAAACAAAAAGAACCCCAACTATATTATTTTTAAGAATCTCCTGAAGAAGAGCTCTGTGTAAACTGGAAAGCTGGTCTCTCTCACCAACAGAAGTTGGTCCAATAAAAGATACTACCTCACACACCTTGCCTTTCTATGATTGTTTCAAGCCACTCTCCTGATCTATGTGACTC
This sequence comes from Emydura macquarii macquarii, assembly GCF_026122565.2. Classification (NCBI taxonomy): domain Eukaryota; kingdom Metazoa; phylum Chordata; order Testudines; family Chelidae; genus Emydura; species Emydura macquarii. The sequence goes on along the minus strand of NW_027133607.1, from coordinate 2,748,757 downwards.
ATAATTTTTTAATGCTTGGGATAGACAGTGCCCTCAAAGCACCATGGTACAGGGGGCAGCCAGATTATACAGCCTTAAGTATTGTTTTGTTTTCCCAAGTAACGGCTTCCTTTACTCTTTTGCATAACAAATTTAGAATAGTGTAGGGGGCGGGGGAGAGGATTAGGATCCCAAAGTTCTGTTTCTATGGAGACTTTCCGAACCTACGCACCTGTGGACTGGGAGAGCTGTACTAAGGCCATGTTGTGATTAAGTGCAGGGATGGAAAAGAGAGGAGGAGAAGGACTAGGTCCGGGCAACCTGCTCAAGGCGCTAATATCCTCTGTCCTTGAGAAAGGACTTTGCAAGAATAGATATCACGTGTGGAAGAGACTGCAAATATGCTGAGGTAGTTATAGCGTGTGAGTCTCTGTTAAGCCTCGGAACATTTCCAGAAGCCAAAGTGGATGCAGATGGAGCTAAATGCTCATGCAGTTAACAAAAAAGGCGGGGCTTTCTCTCCATCGAACTGAACTCCTCCATAAATTATGGATGCCTCCCCACTTCCTCTGGTCAGCTATCACCAGCACCCTCACATAGCAACCTTTGTCCCCAAGGGGGAGAAAAATATCAGAGCAGAGACTGTTATGGTCATCTGAGAGAATGTGGCCCTATGTTTTCACAACAGAATACACCTGTTATGTTTTGGAACATCAGCTCAACTGGGCACTGGAACTAGTTGAACAACTCCTATTGTGTTAAAATATAGATGGGATTACGAATGGAAACAGACACTCGTGTCCCTGACCTTCCGCTGTGCATACACCAAGAACAGTCATGTTTCCTGGAATCTTAAAGTTTTGCTGCACTCACTGGTTAGCCAACCACTTTTATGTGCATGTGACCAAATCCCCTGTTTTGAAAGGAGGAGACACAGAATGCATCAGAGAACAAAGAGCTACTAGAATGGGATTATTTGCTTATTTAAGGTGCTGATATGGCCTCCCCCCCATCTCCATAATAGTAGAATGTCTCACTATCTCTTCTGATTTGTCCTGTCTATTATCCCAATTTTACCGATAAAGAGCTGAGATCCAGACTTTCAAAGGTATTGCCACTGAAATCAAAGAGTTAGGCACATAAACACCCTTGAAGATCTGGGCCAGGGAGATTAAGTGATTCTTCCAAGGTCCTACAGGATGTCAGTGGTAGAGAAGAGAACTGAACCCATCTCCCAGTTTCCAGGCTAGATCATGAGGGGGGGCAGGGGGCGGACCCAGATATCTTGGAAGAGAACAGCAGTGGAAGGAGGTGCTGACTATAAGCTGTGCGTGCCTCTTGCATTTGGGGAGGCTGGCTCCACCCTGAGGACCTGCTCATGCTCCACCCCCACTCAGCCCCCTTCTTCGGGGCCCCCCCACCCACGCTGCTCACTACTCTCAGGCCCCTGTTCTCGCTCTGCTTCTTCCCGCCCCTGCTCCACCACATCTCCTGAGCCCTCCCCACCCGCTGCTTGCTCGACACCCCCTCCAGGGGGGCCAAGAGGAGCCAGTGGCGGGTGGGGGGGACACAGGGGAAAAGGCAGGGAAGAGCCGTGAAGAAGTGGAGTGAGAGCGGGGGCGGGGCGGGGTGTGGCTGAGACGAGAAAGTGGTGGGGGGGCACCTTGGGGAAAGAGGCTGAGTGGGGGCGGGAAGAGGCGGAGTACAGATGGGACCATGGGGTCAGAGGCCGACCAAGTGCTTCCAGCAGTGGCAGCTGTTTGGCCTTTTCTACCCGCCGCCCGTGGTGGTGACTCATACATTTTGAGCTTTTGGGGTAGATGATACTGATACATGCTGAGGCCAGTGACAGAGGAAACTTCCTGTTCAGTGTGGGAAAGGCTTTTACTAGCGGAACGTGGGCAGAGACTCCAACACGAGCTAAATTAAAATAGAACCAGATGGACTGACATAGCCTAACTCAGTTCAGTTCTATTTTAATGTAGCTCATGTTGGAGCCCCTGCCCACATTGACTCAGGCTCCCGGGGCTAAAAATCGCCATGTAGAGGTTCCCATTCCAGCTAGACCCTAGGCTTCAAGACCCTCCCACCTCACCAGGTTTCAAAGCCTAGGTTCTAGCCTGAGCGGGAACGTCTACACTGCCATTTTTTAGCCCCGCTGCCCAAGCCCTGTGGACCCAGGTCTAGTGACCCAGGCTTCTGAGGCTCAGCGCCATGGGTTTTTCTTTGCAGTATAGATCTGCTCTACCTCACCTTGGCGGTGACTTTCTAAGAAGTGGAACTGGGGAGTCTAGCAACAATTTAAATGTACCAGGCCAACTTCTGCTGTCATTTGCATTGCTGTAAATCCAGAGTAGCTCCATTGAATGTAATGGAGTTACTCTAGTTTTATACTCTGACTCTGGCACAATCATTTTGCATTCACACATACTGCCAACAGACTTCATTTTACACTTGCCAAGCACTTGGCTTTTCCACTATATAACCACCCACCAACGTTGCTTCTGGAAAAGGACCACAAAACCTAATCTGTTAATCCTACTTGAGAAAGCTGTTTTAAGTGGGCAGGAAATGTAGGGTTTCCAATCCTCCAGAATCATTCTGGAGTCTCCAAGACTTAAAGACGAATCTTTAATTAAAGATTAAATCATGTGATAAACCTCAAGGAATAGGTTCAACCAGAGTTGGCAACGCTACAGGAGAGTTGTGTCCACCTGTGTAAATCCAAATGAACTCCATGGACTTCAGCAGAATATACTCTGGATCTGGCCCATATATTGTGGCCCCCTAATTGTATATATGGTGGCTAGATATTAGTGTGTTGAGTGCATCAGGAATGAAGGCAGGATGACAGATACTGTCACATGGAAGTGACTTCAGAACATGCTCCAGTAATTTACCGGCAAAGCATTTGCTCAATAAAATGAAACTTTTTGCAAAAAACCCCAAATCGCTATTGTAAAAAAATGTCTGTTTTTCACATACTTTTCCTTCATTTTTATCATTTTTTCGAAGTGTTCATCAAAGTTATTTTCAAGATCATTAGTTATTATTGGTTTGTTTCTTGAAACTGTGAAGTAAGACAAAATGGTTTTTAGTGAGCAAAAAAATTCAGTCATTTCAAAACCAATCCTGATAAAACTTCAATAAAAATATCCTGGAAAATATGCAAGCACTGGAAAATGGATCCATTTTGAACATCTCTTTTTTGGGGGAAAATGTGAAATTATTTTCCTTGTTTTTAACCAGCTCTGTTGTTTGCATATTATTCACTCCTCTCTATAAATGATGCTGAAAAGATAACTGAGCATAGAAATAAATTACCTATGTTTTATTATTTGTATTATTGTAGCACCTAGAAGCCCTAATCATGAGCCAGAACCTCATTGTGCTAGACGTTGTACATAAAGAGAATAAAAAGTCAGTCCCTGCCCCCAAAGAGCTTACAATCTACTTATAAGACAGGAGCCAACAGGTGGATACAGGCCAATGGACAAGTACATTTTTAGCTATCTAACTTGAGTGGCCTTATTTTCAAAAGTGCTGAGCCTACGGAGTATTTTCCATTTGTGTCAATGGCTGCTTAGCACTTTGAAAAATGAAGTCATCTATTTAGTTGCCTACATTTAGACCGAGAACCCCTTTTGTGATACTTGTTGCCTTTATATATAAATTAGCTTGGTATATTTTGCTGTATTAGATAACCAGCTTCCAAAAAAAAGTGTTGGACTTAAAATATAACAGTTAATTCATTATGACTCTATTAAAAAACTAAGTAGCACTTATTCCATACACTAGCCTTTGCTGATATCAGTTGAAAGTGCAATCACATAAAAATTACAGCAGCAAATCAGGGGATAAGCCGCTAGAGAGGAAACCCCAAACAGCCTACCTCACCCAGAGACCTCTCCCTTCCCCTAAATACATGGACTGTGCAGTGGTGTTGTTCAAGAACATGGTGCATCAATTTCCTTGACGAAGAAAGATGCCATTTAAAGAAATGGGGCTTATTATGTCCTAATGACAAGCATAATTAGGAAGGTCTGTTTCTGAATGTCATAAGAATAGAGGAAAAGTTTTTGTTCACCTAAGCACACTGCCATCCCTGACCCATCCAAGTAATTCAAACCCTGGCTGAATTGGACAGGGACAGGTGTAATTGGCCCCAAGTCTCTGTGCTTCCAGTCCTGCAATTACCATAATAAGGGTGTCTGTAGAGGGGTCAGTAGCTAGCGGCCACTCTGGCTGGAGCCGTCTCAGACTGTCAACAGAAGAAGAACAAGGAGACCATTGGGTCACAGAGGAAGATTAAATGAATGCTGGTAATTGACATAGTGACAGCAGTGTCTGTCATGAGACAAGAGAAGTGGGCAGTAGCAATGAAAGACATGATGCCCCCCCAAAAAAAATATCCATAGGAGCTTTTCTTTACTGAGATCAGAAGCACAGAGGATGATACATGCTTCTAAAGGCCGTTTATTAATATTGTACTTTTGCATCGTGTCTTTCATAGCAAAGCACTTCATGTACTGTACAGCGACAGCCAGACAGGAATGCCACCATCTTTGGGATACAGGAGGCCGGTCAAAAGTTTGATCAACCTTGTTGGGAGGACAAATCCCTGTTCTTGTCAAAATGCCATCAGAGCTTTCAGACTTGATTTGCAACCCAGCCTTCCCATTTCCCTGCCACCCCCCTCTAAAAAAAACTGTCTCCAGGCACACGCTCATATTGATCTCTAAGCAGCAGTAGGGTGGAAGGATGGGCTCATGGGTAAAGCTGATTGCATGATGTTCTCGTGGACATAGGGGAGCTGCCTTCATGAGATGTGTTCTCCGTTTAAAGATGTGATTCAACGTGTACATTTTGAGCTTCATTAAATCCTGGTGGTTTGAAATTTAATTTGAACACAGCCTTCCGTCTCTATGGTCCTGAGATGGATTTTTTTAATTAAACATAGTCTTTAATCAATTAAATGACAGCTGGAGGTGTTGGCTTAATATGCTAAATAGCTCTCTTGAGATAACCCCGCTCCCTAAGAACACAGGTTCAGATCCCAGCAGGGAAGATTCAGTTTTTTATCCTTCCAAGTGGGATCTACAGATCTATTCATGTAGTTTACTGCCTAGGCCTTTTGCGTGAGACTTTACACACTGAGGTCTGCCGAGCCAGACCTTTCAAAGACAAGACTAAGAGCCAGACTTTCAAAAACAACTCTCCCCTTTTTGCAGTTGGTAGTTAGTTTGCAGATGGCTAAATGCCTTATTATTAATTATTATTTATATTACAATCACACCTAGCTGAGAGCAGGGCTCCACTATTTTGGGTATTGTCCAAACACAGAGCAAAAGATTGTAATCTCTTCAGGTCAGGGGCTGTCTAAATCAGGAATTCTGAAACTGGTGGTTGGGGCCTCTCAAGGGGTCACAAGGTTATTACGTGGAGGTCGTGAGCAGTCAGCCCCCATGCATGGCTGACAGCCATAGCCCTTCAGCGTTGGGTGCCCAGAGAGCAGTGACTGATGGCTGGGTGCCCAGCTCTGAAGTCAGCGTTGCCCCCCCGAAGCATCTCAGAAGTAAGGGTGGCATGGCATAGGGGGGTTGTCACTTTTTGTGGGAGGTCATCACAGCCTGAAATATTTTCAAAGGGGGTTCCAGCAAAAAAATGTTTGAGAACCCCTGATCTAAATAGATTAAATAAAACATGGGAAAAAGAAAGCATTATTATTTCCATGTTGCGGGGAGCTGGGTGGGTCTAAGACAAAGGGGAATTATGTGACATGCCCAAGGTCATACAGGAAGTCTGCGATAGGGCCAGAAACAGAATTACTCTTTTTATTTTTAAACTGAGTACATTTAATATGGAATTCAGTGACAGACAGCCAACATGGAATCCCACAAGGCCGTGTTTACAGAGCCATTTTTCAAAGTAAAACTGTACTTTGAGCAACATAGCCCCATGGCAAAGTATGCATTATTTAGCCATTTTACAGATGGGCAAACTGAGGCACAGAAGTTAAGTGACTTGCCCAAGTCATTAGCAGAAATGGGGAATGAACCCATTTCCAATTAGTTTCCAGTCCACTGTGGTAAATGAGCAATCCTCAACACTGGAGGCCTGTGAGGAACCTGCAAGAGGATAAAGTCACCTTATTCACATATCAGTTTCTGGCATCACCGCAAGCTGCAGTGCTAGGACAGGAGCTTTGGTTTCATAAGCACCTGAATCTAATTACACACCCAGGTGCAGATTCGCAGTCAGTGTAAATTGGTGTAGCACAACCAAAGTCAGGTATGCCAGGTTACATGGTCTGAAGATCTGGCCCTTGGTATATACAATATTTGGATCTCCTTTTCTTGTAAGACTGTTCTTTAACATAAAGGAGGTTATCTAATAGAGCGTGCCAGCTGCCATTAGGGATTGCCCCAGCGCTCTCCCAGAGCAGCAAGGACAAGGCTTTGCAATGTGAGTTAAAGCCAGCCCATCGAGCTAATAGTTGTAACAGATTCACATCCTCCGTGGCTCAGGCAAAGAGGGGGACACAACACATTGACCAGAGGGTTACAACAGCACATGGGTCATTGATTTCACATCACTGGTAATCTAGTAACCTCTATCCACAGGGCCTGTGCTTGTCTCGTGCCATGTCAATTGTTGGTAAAGGTGCCAATTGAAAGAAGAAAAGGGCTGCACCTGGGTGTGTGGAGAAGCACAGAACAGCAGTTGTGAATAGTTCAGTGCAACTCTGAGAATAGCCAGGTCTTACAAGAGCACAGACAAGGGTGAGGCCTAGTGAAAGGAACGCATAATCAGAGGAGGAAACATTGCAGTTTATGGTCCCCCCTGCCAATGCATCTGTGGCAAAGGTACCAACAGAGCAGAGCTTCAGTTCCCAAAAGACTGTGTGGCATGCCTAGAGCTGTGTCCAATGGGACGTAAGGAAAAGAGAGGGCAGGAAGGTGGTGGGAGCTACGCCCAGCAGTGGGTGGAGACAAAGGAGCAGGACACACATACAACTGCTTATGGGGAGGGGGGAAGAGGATGGCCAGATTTCAGGGGTGAGAGCCACACATGCATCCTAGACCTGGCCCCACTCCCAGTCCGGGGGCAGGTCATCCATTTACTGCTGACTGGCCAACAGCTTCATAATGTGTCTTCCCAACCAAGGGTGGGCGATGGAGCATGTGACAAGAAATAATTTTTTTTATTTGTAACAACTGCATGGGGGCCACAGGGGGGGGTTGATTTACGGATCTTGCTTCTCTTTTGCTCCAGAGTAGTACTGATCTATGTAAGCAGCAATATCCGGGACACACATCAGAGGGACTGATGTCATTTAAAAGGGAGGTGAGGGACATCACAGAAATGGCCAGATAAGGCATCTAAATAAGCTGTGGAATCAGTAAATAACTGGAGGATTCTACCCTGGCCAAAATGCAGAGGCAGTTTGCAGAACAGACAGGTGCTAATCTCTTCACACTGCATGACCAACAAGCCTCTAGCATTTTCAAGGAGAATGCTTTAACGAGGCTTCTTGTTGAGATAAAAATGGGAAGGGCCAAACCCTTTTATGGGCAAAATTCCCATTGACTTCAAGCTAGGTAAGGACTGCAGGACTAGAGTTTCAGTGCTGTTTTCCATTTACCCCTAGGCCTGGAAAGGATGGGAATACCGCAGCTGAGTAGGAAAAATGACCCGATGCTTGGGAAAGTTCCTCTTCCAGTCCCACAAACTACAAAGCACCTATGGAAAGACAGCTGCATCTGCAACTAGTGAAGAATGCAGACATGAAAATTACTCTTGTGTAGCTCGTCAATATGTGGAAACTCAGGATTGCATCTACAAAAGCATAGGAATATGGTGCCTGAAGGAGCCAAATCTCTTGGTTAGCACCCAAGGGCTTCCCAAACATGGCTGCACAATACACAGTTGCTTTGCCAGGGGAATGCTATTAGAAGAAGAGGATATGTATTTGCTTAGACATTTGTAAGTTTGTTGCCTGTTCCAAAACTAAAGATTTGCCAAGTTAAAAAGAAAAAGACATGGTATAAAAATGATGGGAAGACAACTGCAGCGGATACCTGATTTTCTCTTTTGCGAATCAAACATTTAAAAGTATTTTTATATATGCAGTAATAAAATATTAATACTTTGTATTTCAACAATGCATGAGATTTCAGTCAGAGACCGGGGCTCCACTGAGCTAAGGAGTATTCAGGGATCTGGCCCCCATTATGCTAGGCACTGACCATACAATGAGAAGACAATCTTTGGCCTGACTTGTGCTATGTTTTTCCTATATGAAACTACTATTTCACTACACAAACCTTTATAAGACAGCCCTTCCTGTATGCACCTAATGGCTAGAAACAACCAGTGCTGGAAGAAGATCTTCCTGTGAGGTTTTCAGTTTTCAGCCCCTGACTTGACTGCGTTTTCATTCCATATGTAGTAATTTAAGTAATTTCACTAGTAAGTTTCTTCCTTACTTTAAGCAGCATTTTATTCACAACTCATGCCCGATTTGTAGAAGTGTCTTTGGGTTTTGAGGTCAGAGTTTTCACCTATAGTTCACTTTAGTTAATTGTGCATGCCAGTTCCTAGCACTAAGATACCTAATCGCATGACATGCAGGCTCAAACAGGTAGCTAGACCCCAGAACTGAGATTGTCAAAGCTGCCTAAGGGATTGCTCAATGGGAATATCTGTGCTTGCTTCTAAATTCTCACTGTAAAATGATATGAATTGCACACACAGTTAACTGTGCCCCTACATTTGATGGGCTTTTAAAATTCAGGACATCAATATTCCCTGTATACACATATTAATAAAGATTTTTAAAAATTATCTTGTAAAGGAAGACTCTTGGAAGAGGATTTTATGATGCAGCATGCTGAAGATGCAAAGCAGCCATGAGCTTTTTAAAACAAAAACAAAAACAAAGAAAATCTAACAATGGACTATTTAATTCAGGGGTTCTCAAACTGGGGGTTGGGACCCCTCAAGGGGTCACAAGGTTATTATGTGGGGGTCGTGAGCTATCAGTCCCCATGCATGGCTGGCAGACACAGTCCTTCAGAGCTGGGTGGCTGGAAATCAGTGGCTTATGTCTGGGTGCCCAGCTCTGAAATCTGCGCTGCACCCAGGAGCATCGCAGAAGTAAGGGTGGCATGGCATAGGGGGGTCGTCACTTTTTGTGGGAGGTCATCACAGCCTGAAATATTTTCAAAAGGGGATCCAGCAAAAAATGTTGAGCACCCCTGATTTAATGCCTTGGCCAATACAGTCTCCTGATTTGATAAAAGGAAATAAGTGAGAATTAAATACAGCAGTGGTCCCAACTTGTCATGAACTAAATGTTTGGGTAGACAAGCCTAGAATGCAAAAATACTATTTGGGTGAAATTCAACTTCAGTGGAGGAAGCTTTTGTGTCACTAGGTCCCATTTGATGACTTGATGGGCTTACAATTTAAGGCACTGGTTTCTGATGTGAGTTCAGTTCCCGGTTCTGCCACAGATTCCTTCTGTGACTTTGAACAAATCATTTGGGGCTTGATCCTGTGACATTAAAGTCAGTGAGCGTTTTCTCACTGAGTTCAATGGGAGAAGGATCAGATGCTTCATCTCTCTGTGCATCATTTGCCCATCTGGGAATAATGGGGACCCTTTTGGTCTGTCTTGTCCATTTAGAGTGTAAATTCTTTGAAGCACAGTCTGTTTCTTACTATATGTTTGTCCAATGCCTATCTCACTGGCGTCCCAGTCTTGGATGAGGTGTATAGTTATTATTGACATACAAATAATAATAATATTTTTAAAGCTTAATTGGAACTTAAATCATGCATAGGACTAGTACTGATCCTTTACACAGCCATAAATTTCACTTGTATTCAACAAAGAAAACATTGACTAGAATGAAAAGTTCCAGAGGGGTAGCCATGTTAGTCTGTATACAGCACAAACAAGGAGAGTCCTGTAGCACTTTAAAGACTAACAAATTTCTGCAGGCATAAGCTTTTGTGGGCTGCAACCCACTTTGTCAGTTGCATGATCATAATGGTTCCTTCTGACCTTATAGTCTATGAGTCTATAAGTGCTTCAGAGGGAATGAACAGAACAGGTAATCATCAAGTGATCCATCCCCTGTCACCCATTCCCAGCTCCTGGCAGACAGAGGCTATGGACACTTCAGAGAATGGTTTTGTATCCTTGCCCATCCTAGCTAATTAATTCTGTGTCAATGCACTTCATCAATAAGATGGCCGTATGCTCCTTTGGGAAACCGAACATAACAAAAATCAGAATTGGAAGCCCTATGACCCGAAGCCCTAGAAAGCAGCGAGCTTGCTGTTGGCATTTGTTGATGAACAGGGAGAAGAGAAGCTCAGAAGTGCTTGACAACTCCAGGTGGACAGGAGCTCCCACTGGGGAGGGAGCTCTCTACCTGTGTGGCTTGGTAACAAGGGGAAAGGACTGAATGGGGCAGGCCTCATTTGCATTCCAGTTAGGTGATGGTTTGAGGCATTTTGGTAAAAATACAGTTAAGTTTTGAGTTTGAGGGCAACAAAATGCTATTGACCCTGTTGGGAAATAAAAGGACAAGAGAAATGCACCAATTATGCTTTTTTTTTTTTTTTTTTTTTTTTGGGGGGGGGGGGGGGCCTCAGGTCCCCCTGCCTGAGACTGTGGTCTGGCCTAGTTGGGTGGCACCTGTAAGCACGTGTGAATAGAGAGGTTGGATTTTGTGTTCTGCTGGGAGCATTTTTTTTGGTAGTAAGGACTCTGCAAGGGGTCCTCTAAACCACTGATTCCTACTTGAAGACTTAAACACAGGTAGCTTCTGGTCAGTGAACAGACAAGCTACAGCCAAAAGGAGGAAACCTCCTCTCTTAATTGCACTAATGGAGTTCATAGGCCAAACGCTTCTGCTATAGAATTTTAATTCAGAAGTGGAGAATACATTATGTATCAACTAGGGCTTCCAGATGATCTTCAAGATTTCCAAGTAGAATGCATTGCAGTGATCCATCTTGAAAATCAGACCGTGGATACCGCAGGAACAATTATTATTTGCTTGTGATATTTCATCAGTACCAGGGGGATTCAGGCTGTGCAGAGGGGCATGAAAACAAAGTGAGAAAACATGTTTAGCCAATTTTTTTAAATCTCCAAAACAGATTCTCCGCCTCCTTTTCAGCTTGTATGGTCTTTTATACCTATGCAAAGTGGATAATGAGAACAGTGCCAATTCAGAAGGATAGTATTTTATAGACACCTTGCACAGGTGTAAATGACGACTCAAGATATAAGACAATGGTGAGTCAGGCCTTCCATTTGGATTTGGTTTGAGAAATGAAGGAAATTTGCTGTTGGTTCACATGTGTGTTCTGCGTAGTGTGCTAATTCTCTCACTCAAGGGTTAATTCTCTCACTGTCTGTACAGAGGGGATAATCTCAAGTCATTGTTGACTTACTATGTTTCTTTTGGCTAGAAGAGCCTGGCAAATCTTGAAAGATGATATATTGTTCCACTCAATGTTCTAGCTTACTCTTTGGTTTAATTAACAAGTCTCAGTTAGACCTGGTTAGGAAGCAGTCGTCTGGTCCTTTGAATATTTTCAAGAGTTCAAATTTTTTTCTCCTCTTGAATAGAGAGAAAAAGTCAAAATCTCAAAAAAAGTTTGCCAACTGAAAAAGAAAAAAACCCAACAAATTGGGTAAATCAAAATGTTTTGTTTCAGAAATTTAGGAATGTTTCATTTTGATTTTGTACCTATTTTCTTTTAAAAACCGTTTTTAGTCTAATTAGCTTAAATTTGAAAACTGAAGGTCATTTTAAATTGGGACACCAGAATTTTAATTTAAAAAAATGTGAAAAAAAATGTTTCAACCATATGGAAACTTTTTTTTCCCCAACCTTTTTTCAAGTCAGGAGATTTAGCCAACTGACCTTGATTCATAACCAGTTTCGGTTTTGACAAATCAGCATTTCTTTTTATTGAAAAAGCATTTTTCAATAAGCTGTATCTCAACACAGAGTTGTGTTTAGAATTGCCTCTGAAGTGATGAAGAGTTGTCTGAGAGATCATTGCCCTGCTGTTTGGCGCTCTTGCATCCTTTGGCAGCTATTCTTTGTTTAATAAATGTTAATCATTCTGTTAGCCACAATCTTCTCAGGACAGGGACTGTTTTCATAGAATATTAATAGAATCATAGAATATTAGAGTTGGAAGGGACCTCAGGAGGTCATCTAGTCCAACCCTCTGCTCAAGGCAGGACTAACCTCAGCTAAATCATCCCAGCCAGGGCTTTGTCAAGCGACAGCTTAAAAACCTCTAAAGATAGAGATTCCACCACCTCCCTAGGTAACCCATTCCAGTGCTTCACCACCCTCCTAGTGAAAAACTTTTTCCTAATATCCAACCTAGACCTCCCCCACTGCAACTTGAGACCATTGCTCCTTGTTCTGTCATCTACCACCATTGAGAAAAGCCTAGCTCCATCCTCCCTGGAACCCCCTTTCAGGTAGTTAAAGGCTGCTATCAAATCCCCCCTCAGTCTTCTCTTATGCAGACTGAACAAGCCTAGTTCCCTCAATCTCTCCTCATAAGTCTTGTGCTCCAGCCCCCTAATCATTTTTGTTGCCCTCCGCTGGACTCTCTACAACTTCTCCACATCCTTTTTGTAATGGGGGGCCCAAAACTGGACACAATACTCCAAATATGGCCTCACCAATGCCAAATAGAGGAGAATAGTCATTTCCCTCAACTGTTGGCAATGCCCCTACTAATGCAGCCCAATATGCTATTAGCCTTCTTGGCAACCAGGGCACACTGCTGACTCATAGCCAGCTTCTTATCCATTGTAACACCCAGGTCCTTTTCTGCAGAACTGCTGCCTAGTTCATCGGTCCCCAGTCTGTAGCTGTGCATGGGATTCTTCCGTCCTAAGTCAGGATTCTGCACTTGTCCTTGTTGAACCTCATTAGATTTCTTTTGGCCCATGTGACGCTGGCTGGATGGGTGGGGGGAGCGTGTTTATTATATTTTTTAACATCAATACATCAGAATCATAATAATTCATGTGAGATATGCCATGTCAGGTACCATTAGAAAGGCTATAATGTGCTAAATAAGATGATAATGTTTATGTTCATGTGTTATATGTGTAATGGAAGTTATGGATATGTTTGATATATCTGTATTTCAAATTGTGCTGTGTCTGGGCGACACCCCAGACAGGATGGCTAAAGCACTAGCCTGATTAATAGCCCATTAAGAAATTCACAGGTACAAGGGGCCCAAGGGGAGAAGCCAGGGATATACCTGATGAGTCACCAGGACTTATTCATGTGACCCTGGACTCCATCTTATTCCTGTAAATTTCCACAGGCAGCATGGCAAAGGCCAAAGGACATAAAAGGCAGCTGAACCCCATCCATTTTGTCTTCAGTCTTCAGTTGTCTTCAGACTTCACCCATCTCTGGATCAACTCATCTACGACTGAACTGAACTTAAGCTGTGAAACAAAGGACTGAGACCCATCCAGGTACTGGATGTGCACCAGAGGGACTATACAAGCCTGCAAACTCCACAATTCTACTAGAAACCTGATATATATGGACTTTCCAGTTATTTGTATGTTTGTGATTGCTTTAATCCTTTAACATTTCTCTTATAGTTTTTTTTTTTTTTTTTTTTTAATAATAAACCTTTAATTTTAGTTACTAAAGGATTGGCTGGCAGAGTGGTATTTTGGGTAAGATCTAAACTTATATTGATCTGGTACTGTGGCTGACCCTTTGGGGTCAGGAGAAACCTTGTTGGTAAAGAGCATAGAGTTTTAAATAGCTGATCTCTTTACTGGACCTAGTGGCCAACTGGGAGCCAAGGACTGGAATGCAGTAAAGGGGGTTGTGTATATTTTTATTTTGGCTTCTTGATAACCAGTGTGGGGAATCAGAAGCATTGTTTGTGGCAGGTTGGGAAGTCTGACTTCAGTGTCACCCAGTGCTGGGAGAATCTGCTGTCCTTTTACAGCCTGCCCTGACCTTGGCATTTTCAGGTGGCTACCCTAGGCACAGATGGGTCACAGCCCAATCCTCCAATTTGTCTTGGTCACTCTATATCCTATCCCTACCTTCCAGGGTATCTACCACTCCCCTAGCTTAGTGTCATCTGCAAATATGCTGAGGGTGCAATCTACTCTATCCTCCAGATCATTAACGAAGATGTTGAACAAAACGGGCCACAGGACCAACCCCTGGGGCTCTTCGCTGCCAGATAGACATCGAGCCATTGATCACTACCCGTTGAGCCTGATGAACTAGCCAGCTCTCTATCCACTTTAAAGTCCATTCATCCAACCCATACTTCTTTTACTTGTATATGAATATGTATATGTACAGCACCTAGCACAATGGAATCTTAATCTTGCTTACCGATAACAATAACAAGGTATTGATAACAAGACCAGAAATTCAGGTGAATGCTTTGTGTTTCTTGAACCCACAAGAGTTCTTATTATGAAATTTTCCTCTCATCCCCTGCTTGAATGTTTCTTGCCAATAAACTTGTTTTCAGTCTTCTGGGAGCAAGAACAGACTGCAAAGAAGAAACTTGCATCATCCATGCACCTTTGCTGTATGAATGGAGAAGAGAGCATTGAGCAACAGTACAGTATATTCCACTCTATTGTGATATGTGAATAATTTACAACTCACTTGAGACTCTGCATCTCATAAGTACTGGGTGGGTCTCTCTTACCAGAGTAAGCACATTTTATTTCACTGTGTTCAGCCTATCCAATTTAACCCTAAGTGGATCCAGGGGAGTTGGTGACATTTAAAATTAACTAGACAAACCTGACTTGTTCCTTTCAGCAGATCTGTTGGGATGTCCACCTATCCCCTGTTAATTTTGGATGGAAATGGTGACATTTGGTTCATTTTAACAATGTTGTACATCTTGGCCATGCTATAGTGCTCAGAATATAACACAGGGTTGGAACAGAGGTCATAAAGTGAGCTAAGCACAGACTGAATGGCTGTGTTTCAACCACAGGGAAGAAAATAAAGGACAAAGAAGCAAAAATATCCAACAGTAGGAGGAACGTCAGAGAGGGAGAAAAAGAGCAATAATAGGGAGTTTGCAGATCATTTTCCTCCCTGTCTTTCTTCCTTCTTTCCTTCTATTACTTTCTTTTTCTTCTCTCCCTCTGCAGTCAGTGGTTATTGCCTTCAGCCAGTGGAACCAAGTTAGGCATTTCCAACTTGGCAAATAAAGGTTAGCTCGTATAGGGCTGCAGCTGTATGTGAAGGTAGCTAAGAGTGCTTAGTCCTATGCTTGTAGGTTATGATTTTTCCTCAGATGTAAACACCTTTGTCCACACTTTAATCAGCTATGAGAATGATTAAAGGATTAGAAAACATGCCCTATAACAGGGGTTGTCAATAGGCCAATTGCAAACCAAATCCAGACCACCAGACACTTCTGAACGGACTGCAAAATCTTTTAAATTACTTATCAGAATTGTTATTAATTTTGTATTATTTTCTCGGGAATCTGGACTTTGACTATACCTTGACCAAGAAATTTGGACCTTGACAAAAACAAATTGATTACCCCTACCCCCTAGTGACAGATTCAAGGGGCTTGATCTGTTTAGCTTAGCAAAGAGAAGGTTAAGGAGTGACTTGATTACAGTCTGTAAGTACCTACATGGGGAACAGAAATTTGTTAATAGAGAGCTTCAATCCAGCAGACAATGTACACAGTCCAAAGCATGATGGATCCCAGTTGTTCAGACAGCTTCCTGTTCCTGTTGCTGGCTTAAATAGGGCCAGCGGGTCAATCAGCTACTCTGGGAGTCTGCCAATGGGATATCAGGGCAGAACCTCAAACTTGGGCTGTGGTTCATTGGTCCTGGGTCAGCAGTTGTCAGCGGGCTGCCAAGTGGAGGGTTGAAGCATGGCTACTTTTCTGGACCTGAGTTGGAGGCCCAGGGGTCATGACACTAATTTGTTCTCTTGTGGCTGTACAGTTTGATCTGTGAAGAGGTAGGTCACAAATAGACATAACATAGGAATCTGTAGACTCTCACTGAAGATTTGGCCTGAAAATTGGTCCTTTTTTCAATCAGTTTTTTGTGTCCGTCTTTCTCAAAGTGTTTACAAACTTTATTGATAGCAAAGAACTGACCTGAATGGAGAGGAACTGTGACTTGAAATGATCAATATATATGCTCCAAATGAGATTCTGCTTAACAGTGTCTTTGTAGCATTTATGTAGACCACTCTACCTGCACTTTACAAGTTTCAGCTCACCATAGAGGACTCTTTTTGTGAATTTGTCAACATCCATTCTAATAACGTGACCTGTCCATCTAAGCTGAGCTTTGATAATCATTTCCTCAACGCTAGTTGTTTTTGCTCTTTCAGGGTAATATTAACTCTTTTAGTGCAATAATGTTAATATGTGACACTTTGTCTTGTCAGCAGACTTTCAGAATAGACAGAAGGCAGCACATGTGAAATGTTTTAAGTTGCTTGATGTGTGTGTGTCCATGTTTCACACGATATAAAAGGGATATAAAAAGGATGCTATCACTGTTGCATTGTATATCATCGGTTTTGTTGACAGTTTGATGGAATGCTGGTTGAGTATCCTAGAGCAAAATCTTCTGAAAGCCTGGCTTGTCTTTTTATTCTGTTTGATATTTCTTGTACTAGACTGGGACTCAGAATAGCTAGATTTAATTCCAATCTCTGCCACAGATTCTCTGTTTCACTTTAGGCAAATCACTTAATCATTTAATCTCTGTGTCTTGGTTCTGTAAAATGAATATGCTGCAGATGAGGACTGTCTTTTACTATGTATATGTACAGGACCTAGCATGATGGGCCCTCATTTCAGTTGGAGCCTTTAGGCTTTAGCACAAATAATAATTGGGCTAATATTAGGACTTACTATATATATGCAGCTGTGTATGTATTTGAAACATGTTCCTTATAACTCTAATGACACAGCCCAGAGTTTATTCAAGAATGTCAACACTAAATGTATTACAATGCTACTGGTTTACTGGTGAGAATGCATCGAATTTCAGTTTCTGAAAGGGACTAGTTAAAAGAAGTATCTGTTGAGCTAACGTGATTAAACAAGACAAGTCTGGCAGAACTCTTGCACATAGTCATATCTTAAACAAAAGGCGTCATTTTCCTATTTTTACAATTCAAAATGGCATGTTTGCAGGGGCTGTAATTACTCATATGTGGTGTAACTTAAGCTCCTTCCAGTGTTTATACCTAAATACGAAGTGTACACTGACATGGCAACAGCATGGGATAGGACATGTCTTCTAATTTTCCCATAATAATTCACGGCACGGCTTTGCCAAAAAGGCACTGGAGACGACTACAGAGCGTGACTGCGATCAGATCATTTAGCAATTTGAGTTTCCACACCTTTTGTGCGAGGCTGGGCTTTGTTTTACTTAAAGCAATAATTGTGTTCTAATTTCATAATGTTGATCGTGGTTGATTTCACCACTCTGTGCCTTCAAGGAAAAGAAAAGGGAGAGGAGAACCCAACAAACATCTGAGGATTAATTTTTTTATTCAAATGAGGTTAATAAAAACTTTACCTGCTTCACAGGTGTTGGTTGCGAGGAGGCTTCATTATCATTGGTGCAGTTCCCCCTTGTGAAGGAGTGCAAACACTCTGTATTTCAGGTCATTATTAATCATAATAAATTGCATTTTAATTAATAGCATGATTACTAATAAATCGTAGTTTAGGAGGTCAGTACAGCTAGGGTGTTGGAGCATAAAGTATAAAAAGGAGGATATAACTTTCAGGGCATTTAATTAAGACAGACAAAGTTTCAAAATCCACTGTGTGAAACATATAATTACAAATATCCTTGGGCTCCATCCTGTGAGATTCTCAACCTCCCTTGCAAGGTGCTCAGCTTCCCCAGCTCACATAGAAGTCAAAGGCAGAGGAGAGCACTACCGTGGGTCAGATCCAAAGCCCATTGATCCAAAGGCTTCCACTAACTTGGGTTTTAGACCTGGTCTACACTTACCTGGCGATTCGTCGGCAGTCAACGGGAGTTATGTAAGCTACGCGGAGTAGCTTGCATAACTCCCATCGACTGTTGTGCTTCCTTTCTGAGTTGTGTCTTCACTGCACTGTGTCGATGGGAACCGGGTTCCCATCGACACAGTGCTACACCACTTGAGGGGGTGGTATACCAGGGTCGACTTCGGGATCGATTGAGCGGGTCTTCACTGACTGCTCAATCAATTCAGAAAGGTCGATCAGACGGTGTCGACTTTGCCATCGTCAGTATAGACATAACCTTGGATTAGACTCCTTATTGTGTCCCTTGGTAATTGCTGAGCTAATGTGATTAAACAAGTGGGTGATCTAACTTGCATACAAATAAAGTAGAG
This sequence comes from Emydura macquarii macquarii, assembly GCF_026122565.2. NCBI lineage: Eukaryota > Metazoa > Chordata > Testudines > Chelidae > Emydura > Emydura macquarii. Next base: position 2,730,320 of record NW_027133607.1, on the reverse strand, counting down.
CCCCAAGTTTTCACCCACAACTTGAACAGAAACAAAACAGTTTTGGGGAACAATAGTTATTATTATTTTAATTTTTGTGCATTTCTGATCTGGAACTCTTGAGACGCAGGTTCTGTTCTCGCCGTTGCAACAGTCTTCCCGTGTGACCTTGAGGATTGAATGCTTTTAGAATTCACTCCCAATCTGTAAATGGGGCTTATACTCCCCTCCACCCTGGGGGTGTTTTACAGATTTTACTTTGGGCCTCATCTTGTATAAATTGGCTTAGTTCCATTGGGATCGAGAGAGATACACCAATTTACAAACCCCGAGGATCTAAGCCTGTTTCTATTCATGAGGTGTTCAGATACTACAGTGTTGGAATACTAAAGGGATGGGTCTGAATAAACCAGGGACTCTCAAACGCATACTTATGTATGAGCCACCTTGAGATGAACACGCGTATATGTTTTGTGTACACAGACTTTGGAACATTTGAATATATAAGTATGGAATTTTCCATTGCTGACCAATCCATCTAGAGTTACACGATTCACACATGGAACAGGCAATACATTCTCCGGGATATATTTTTGTAAGTTATGAGCAATTCTCCCTTACATCAAACTCCACGATCATTTAATTAATAATACTATGTAGCACTTTTATGACATTTTTTTCGTCTTCACAGAGATTTACAGTCATTATATAGCTAACCTCTACAGCATCTGTTTAAGGCAGTATTATTGTGAGGTTAGTATTATTATCTCCGTTTTCCAAATGAGTAAACAGAGGCAGAGAGGTTAAGTAAATTTCCCAAAGCCATAGAAAGGGTAATATCAGGTTTGGGATTCCTATTCAGTTCCTATATAGTTATTGGCTCCTGTATCCTTGGTCTGTGCTCAGGTCATAAAATATTTTGGCCCAGTAAAGAGTCAGTGTATAATTGTGTCGATGTTTCCAGCTTCAGAGTTAATATTTTGCAAAGCTATTTCCTGTTGCTTGAGCATTTGGCAAGTAACAGCCAAGGGCAGTGGATCCTCTTACGCATGTAGCTGTATAGTTGCAACGGCAAAATTGAAATCTGATGGCAGAATTATTCAGCTGGAAACATCGACACAATTATACAAATTGTTTTGAACAGTAACGGTCACCCATTTGTTTAGGCTAATTTTCGTAATTTGATTGGCGTCACTGTTTTTCTGTCATTATACCAACCTCCCTGCAAAATTCTCGTGGTGATGCTTTAAGAAATTAAGGTCCTGATTTAGCAAAATATTTTAACAAGTGCTTTACTTTAAGCACATGAAACTATGTACAAAACTACAGATTTATCAACCCTGCATACTTTCAGTTCTCTTATATGGATCTGAAATATAGATGTTGCTTAAACAAGACATCAGAATGCTGGAGGTATTACATATGCATTGCCAGCAGCGACTACTGGGTATAAGATAGTTTGACTTCATCAATAATAGGGATGTATCATTGAGAGCTGGCCTCGGGATGATTGAAGTCATAACTGGCTACGGCCAGCTGGCCCTTTTTGGTCATGTAGATGGCCTCGGAGCACGCTGTTGTTGTTTACTGTAAGCACTGGCTAAATTCCCATTGATGTCAGTGGGACGGCTCATGCATAAAGTTAGGCATGACTGAAATCAGACGGATTTGTAAATACTTTGCTTAGACAGGGTCTAAATAATTAAATAAAGATCAGAGGTTGTGTTTGTGCCATTAGTAGCAGTTATACCACTTTAAGACGTGATCGCCTCTTATTATAAAAGCTAAGAAGTGTTAGGCCTGGTGTGATTCCTTAACTGGCACTTTTCCTTTTGAAGACCAAACCTGGCGTAGAGTTTCTCCCCATTGGCCAAATACCCTGTGAAATACTGGCTACTCCACATCCTCTATATTATATTACTCAGGACTTCCTCAGCTCTTGCCTGCTATGTCCTAAGTAGCAGGAAAAAGGAGGCCATGCTGTGAGTAGAGAGTAGATAGATCAAGGGAAATTCTCCATGTGCCAGTGCTGACTTGATCACTCACAGTGCTGAACAAATCAGGAAAAATCTGATCTCTAGCTTCAGCCCCCCTCCCTAATTTGCCTCCTTATGATCTATTATTTGTATTACAGTAGTATTTAGAGGTTAGGATGTTCTAGGGCCTGCACAGACACATACTAAGAGATATCCCTGACTGAAGAGCTTACGATTTAAACAGAAAAAAGAGACGAAGAATGGAGAAAGGAAGTATTATTAGCCCCATGTCACAGGTGGGGAACCAAGGCACAGAGGCACACAAGACACAGAGTAACGGCCTTGTGTGCCCTGTATTAATTTTAATACACATGACACAGAGTAAGGGTTAGTGTATTAAAATTATTTAGCTCTGTATTGATGTATGTAGGTGCACAGGCAGCAGGTATAACAGGTTTGGGGAGGCTAAGCCTCCCCAAACAGCTGCTGTCCAGAATCTCCCACTCCACCTCTCCATTCTGCCAACGCTCCATCCCCGCTCCGCCCCAAGCCCCGCTCCTGCTCAGCCCCCTCCCCTGAGACCCCGCTCCACCCGCCGCTCACACCTCTTTGCCCTCTCCCCTGAGAGGTATGAGTGGTGAGTGGAGGAGCCTCAGGGGAGGGGGCGAAGAGTTGTGAGTGGCAGGCAGGAGGGGATTAAGAGGCTTGATTGGCGGGCGGGGAGGTTTGGGGGAAGGAGGCCTGGGGTGGAGCGTGGGCGGAATGTGGGTGGGGCCTCGGGGGAGGGAACCTCCCCAAAGGCAGGAGTCACATGCCACCCATGGATAGTGTCTGGTTGGATTTGCAAAAGCACCTCTGTGCCTAGCTCCCATCGATAGGCACCTATCCACGTCTTTGGGTACCTGTATACATTTATAAATTTAGCCCTAGGTAACTTGATCAAGCTCATAGAAGGAGTCTGTGACAGAGCAGGAGACTGAGCTCAGATCTCCAGAGTCCCAGTCCAGGGCCTTACCCATAAAAGAACCCTTCCTCTGTGAGCCTCTGTAGGACACAGAGGCCCAACCCCCTTCTCTAACAGCAGAAGGGTCTTAAAATCAAATTCCTTCACCTGAGGTAAGTACCATTATCCTAATTGTATAGATGAGAAAACTGTGTGTGGCCTTGGGCACACTCCTTCCCTTCTCTGTGTGTCTCTAAGTCAGTGCAGGGCCACGGGGAGAAACCATATCTTCTAACAGCCAGAGCCAGGCCCCTAAACAGTGGCACCCGGTGCCTGTCCTGAGCTCACGGTGGTTACAGCAAGGTTGGATTCTGACAACTCTTTCCCCAAGTGCAACACCATGTCTGGACTGAGCTGATCACATTGACCTGGACTTAACCAGAAAATACCATATTTGGGATCCAGTCCTACAACGAAACCTACTGTGAAAGTCAATGGGGCAGGGCAGAAAGGATGAAGGAGTGGACCCTTGATCTCCTTTGAAACCGGTGCTCGGTTCAGCTTAAACATAAGACAAATGGCATCCTTTAACTAGAAATAAATGGCAAGGCTACACATTTTGTAATATTTTTTTTAAAAAGAGGGGATTTTATATGGGTATCATATTGCATAACAGGCGATAATCCTAATAGAATTACCGACATTATGGACTGCTAAAGGAACAGTTCGTAGCTTGTCTAGCCCACACGTCTGTAATTTACTCTGTGTCTATTTAGCCTTGATGTACTGCCTAGGTCAATTGCTGTGCTACTTTATTAGCTTACTGTTTCCTGAGTTATAGAGGAGAAAAGTGTGCGTCATGAGCGATGACCTCTCCTGGTCAAGCTTCTCTTTCATGCAACTCAGTGGTGTCATGTATTAATAGAGCGTGTCGAGCTGTTAATATCAGTCGCTAATTGGCAAAGTGCGTAGGAAGCAGATATTTAAATATAGAAAGTGGAGATTTGAGAAAAGCTGGAGTGCATAGAGCAGGCGATAAAGGTTTATTATTAGAATAGATTAATGAGTCGATTTTTTTTCTCCTTCTAAATTGCCCATCCTTTCCTCTGAACAAGTGTATTATTAATTCTTTTGTTTCATTTGGATTTGATTCATCCTTTGGCTAAATGTTGATTGTGAATTTATTTGTGTTACAGTTATGCCTAGAGGGGCAAACTGAGATCCAGGCCCTATTCTGTTAGGTACTCTATATAAACATATTTATAGGTAGCCATGGCACAAAGATCTTGCAGTATGAACAGACAAGAGGGGCAGCGGAAATATTATTGCTCCTGTTATTTTACAGATGGAGAACTATGTCAAGGAGATGTTAAATGATTTGCCCAAGATCACAGAGGAAGTCTGTGCTAGAATAAAAATATTCAACTCCTGAGTCCTGATCCAGTTCCCAAACTGCATTATCCTCCTTCTTCTCAAAGAAAGGCAGTGGGATCCCTTACACTGTCTTCAGCAAGTTTTGGGATTGGATCTTTAATAAGCAGTGTTCTAGATGAATATAAGATAGGAATAATTAGAGCTGGTCTAAATTTTTGCCACAAAATGAAACATTTTGATAAGGTTGAAACAGTTTTTTTCCTCCAGAATATTTCACTTTGCAAAGAATTCGAAGATTTCTACTTTCTGTCCTGTTTCAGGATGAAACTAAATTTTGTAAGTCTTGGAATTTCCCACAGGCTGGAAATTCTGTATTTCAACACACTCTAACAATAATAATCTGATATTTAAGTGAGATAGTGAAAATATTAAGCATGCTTCTGAGTAATAGAATATGACATACACATGATAATAATGATTTGGATTTTTATGGATACTTTGGGTAACATTTGCAAAAATGCCTAAGTACCTAAAATCCCAAATCCCATTGTTGGAATTTAGGATACATCTACACTGTAAAGAAAAGACGTGGAATGGAGGGCAGGTCTACATTACTACTTATGTCGATAGAACTTATGTCACTCGGGCGTGTGAAAAAGCCACCCTCCCTGCGTGACGCAAGTTATGGTGACCTAAGCGCTGTCCACACCGACGCTCTGAGGTGTTCTCCCATGGACATAATTTCCAACTCTCGCGGAGGTGGAGTAATTATGCTGATGGGAGAGCGCTCTCCTATTGGCATAAGAGCATCTTCACCAGAAGTGCTAGAGCGGTGCCTCTGCAAAGCTTCTAGTGTAGACTAGCCCTGAGTCTCAAAGCCTAGGTCAATGGACTCAGGCTCATGAGACTCTGGCTGCGGGGTTAAAAATAGCAGTGTAGACTTTCCTACTCAGGCTCCTCCCCTGTCACTGGGTTTCAGATTCTGGGCTCCAGCCCAAGCTGGACCGTCTACACTGCTATTTTTAACCCTGCAGCCTGAGCCCTGTGAGTCCGAGTCAATTGACCCGAGCTCTGAGACTTGGCAATATGGATTTTTCTTTGCTGTATAGACATACCCTTTCGCTCGTAAGTCACTTCACTTTGGAAAGGTTTACCTTTGCTCTGAAGGTCTTAGATTGCATTAGGGACATCAGTTAAACTTCAGAAGACCCCTGTGAGGTGAGTGAAGTGTTTTTATCCCCATTTCACACATGGATAAGCCGGAGTTTAAGGCCAACATTTTTTTTTCAAATCTGAGTGCCTGAGAGTTCTGACCTTTGATGAACAAAACCTAAGATAGCTAGGGCTGGTCATTAAGGCTTCAGTCTGACAAATTCTATTCCATTCTATTCTATACCAGTTCTTATACAGCCCTCATTGCCATATTATCTGAGAACCTTCCATCAATTCATTAATTGAAGCCAAGCACTGAGTCACACAGAACCATTCACACGATTAAAATTAATCTGTGCTTTTCTGGATCCGAGCTCAAACTCCTTACTAAAATGCTCAGTAAATTCAGTGGAAAGACTCTGATTGAATTCACCGGGTTTTGGATTAGCTCTATAAGCAAGCAACCAAAGAGAAGGCTTGAGAAACATCAACCAAGAAAATGAAAGTGAGGAGGTCACAGGTTGGTTTGCCCTTGAAGCATAGTTGGGCTCAACCACACCTAGGCCAGATTAGCAACGCTCCCTCCCCAACTGGTCTGGAGCAGGTGGGTGATTGCTTGAGAAAGGGCTGAGAAAACTCAGTTTGAGTGGTCAGATTTCTGTGGAAGGCCTGAGTGAGAGTCTGCAGGGGACTGTGAGGGGCTTCCAAGGAAGGAGTCTGAAATTCAACACTTGCAAGATCAAGAGGTTAAAAGTTAATGCTGAAGGGTGGGCTGAAGAAGAACCTAAGTGGGGATTTTGTTTGGACTTTTGTTACCCTGAAGGATAACCCAGCTGGAAGGCTGAGCTGTGTGACCTCCCTGGAAGAGAGGGAAAACCCTAAGAAGAAGGATAGTAAGGCAGAGAGCACCTGGGGTCAGCTTGGCCAGAAGAGGATGTTACAGAGCAGTCAAGCCCTGTGGCAGAGGTATTTAAAATAATCAACTATATTTATTCAGAAAAAAACATTTAAAGATCAGATTCAGCTGTAAAATGAGGATATAAATCATTGCAGAATTTGGCTTCCTCTGCTTAGTTGTCTTCAAACTGCACGACGAAGCTACCATAAACTTCACTTTTGATTTTGATACGTTATATAGTTATTTTTACGTTGCCCTTAGTAAACAGATTATTAGTGTAAATGTGACTCTAGTGAAGTGTTAAAATATTCTGGCCAGCCGTGAGGTAATCCTTCCCTAAAACCGGCTAACAAAAGGTGCCAATAAATTCTCTATTTTTAAACAGACATTTACAAGAGACAAGATGAGACAAATAATCCCTTTCAAGAAGTTTCCAGTGCAATAAAATTTTACACCCAACATACAATACATAATATTTATATATATGTGTCTGTGTCTTTTTTAAAACTTCCCCTTTGCCAAGTTACAAAGTCCAACTTGTCAAAGTTACGTCAAGTTTGTAAATCTCCTTTTAAATGAAATTTGTCAGACATCAGCCTTTGCTTGATCTAGGTAGGAACCTCATTTGGCACAGGTTTTTAGAATACAAGTCTTTGTATCATTTTTCTATGTTTCTCAGCTTTTATGTACAGTTGATAAAATAGGCAGGTTGGAGACGTGAACATTATTTTATAGTATATACACTAGACTTTTCCTCTGCACTGTAGTAATCAATAGATATAAAAGGACAGTAAAAATGGACCAGTAATTTTTTCAGGGTAACAATATGGACCCATTATTTATTTTCTTTTAAAGATAGACGGGTTTGTGTATCTGTTTTTCCCATGTCTTGATGAAGGGCTGAATGTTACTTCCATTGATGCCAGTGGCAAGTCCACCTATCCCTTCCCTGCCCACTGACTTCAGTGGGACCAGTGGAAGGTCCAGATTTATTTGGATGCCAGCTCAGCATGACTCCTTGGTTTTTAAATCAAGCTGTCCAGACGGTGTAAATAGACATTGCACTGTTGGTTTCAATGGAAGTAGGACAATTTATATCAACTGAGTATCTGTCCCCAAGAGTTTAGGTCCTCATTCTGATCCCAGTGCAGCCAATGGAACAGGTCTTTGTGCTTAGAGGCCATCCCAACTTCCAGTGAAGGCAATAGGAGCTTTGACGTTGACTTTAATAGGAATTGGATCAGGCCTTCAGTCACGAATCTAGTGCATTCATGACTGGGGGTGCATCTGCTCCACAAATGAAGGTGTAATTGTAGCACAGGTAGGCATCCCTGCACTAGCTTCAATCTGTCTAGTGTGGGAAACCATAGGAGTGAAGATAGAGCAGCATAGGCTAGTTGTCTGGGCAAGCTGTGGGATCCTGCATCCATCCTTGTGTTGTAGGCCTGCACCAGGGTCCATTCAGCTGCGTCTTCAGGGCTCTTGTTATCTCGCTGGCTTAAATCTCACCTTAATTTGAGGTGTCGACATACCCTTGACACCCATCTATGTGGAGAGTTAGTACATGGCAAGCTGGACTGTGAAGCCACCACTCACTGGCCTGCAGCACACCCTGCCCTCGTGCACTAAGCCGTCCGTCGCGCACTCTGACCGACGTCTAGTTGAAATACCCAGTACATCAAAGCTCCCCGCACAATTTTTAGTGTACGGTAGCAGGGTGCAGACAGCGAGTTGGTGTGCGGCACATTGGGGTGCTGTAGATTTACACCCCAGCTTGCTGTGCACTAACTCTCTGTCTGGCCAAGCACTTAGTGTGGGCAGACACCTTTTGTCATTAGTAAGGGTCCAGGTGGGCACAGGGGTCTGCCCATGCAGAGTCAGTATATGCTGTCAGTTGCAGGTTGAGGGCTTCATTTAGTACATACTCAAATCCACTGCAGTTTTCTTCTCTCTTTTCTTTTAACTTCTGGGCTGTGCAGTACGTGTGTCAGGTGAGGAGTTCCACTGTAAACTCAATACCCTTTTCTGTTGCAGTAACTATTTGTTTTTTGGCATCTCTTTAATCTCAAAATGATAGCAGTTTGATCTCTAATCCAGCTTTATGGAGGTAGCTAATTGCATATTTTGCCAAGCATTTGGGCTTTCTGCCTCATAATGTTTGTTCTGGGTGCTACATGAAAGCCATTTATGTTGCACTGTGCTAGCCAAATGTATGCAATACTACATATCATTAGCATGCGATTTAAGAGCATACTTTTGTTGTTCTTCAGCCAAAAGCAAATAACTCTTTTCCCTTGCCTCATAAGAGAGGGTTGAAGAACTTTCTGATGATGTTGTCCAGCCCTTTAAAATTTCCTACCCAAGTTACTCGTTTACACCAACTTTCAGCAGAGTATTTACCTTAATCAACCTGGAAATTGTGTGCAGTGGATGCAAAAAAAGTTATTCTTTTCATTAGGGGAGGAGTCTGAAGTCAGTTGCCAGTCTGATTACTTTAAGGCTGCTACTTCAGCTCTTCTGGATCCTTCTCTTTCTTTTTCACCTTCTTACACACTACATTCTTTCTGTGTATAGTGTCTGACTAATATATATGTGTGTATGTGTGTGTGTGTGTGTAAGCACCAGGGGCTTTCAGATTTATGACGGAAAGGCAATCATGGCAAAAGAGAACATCCTTTTTGAGCACAATTATGAGCAAGGAAGTATTTATAAAAGGTTTCCATTTCTCAGGTGAAGAAACTAAGACACAGACATGTGAAATGACTTGCTCAAGGTCATATAGGAAATCAGTGATATAGCTGGGGATGGTACTCAGAACTATTGACTTCCACTGCTGTGCTTTAACCACTAGATTACATTATCACCCACGTTTGCATTAAACTCTCTGCAACACAAGAAACGCAACATTTTTCAGAGGAAGGTTGGTCTTGTCTTGTGGATAAGGCACTGGCCTGGGACATTGGAGACCTGGATTCAGTTCCTAACACTGTGATACTGGATACTGTGATACTGGACAAGTCCAAGGGGAGTTACGCACCGATTTACCATTGAGGATGTGGGCCTTAATCTCTATACAGCTCAGTTCTTCCTCCTTGATGATGATGACAATGATTCTCTACCTCATGAAGGTATAGTGAGTCTAAATACAACATTGTGAGGTACTCATTTACCAATGTGATGGTGGCCATCAAACTACCTGGGTAGATCACAAACCACCAATAACAAGTGGTTTCATTCTTGACCTTAGTCACCCAGTCTGGCTGTAGAGAAGCTGGCCCAGCAGATAAAATCACTGATCTTTGTACTATTCTGGTAGCATGGTAATGGGGAAAGCTTAAACTAGCTTGGGAAAGATTCGTTAAATGAGATCTATGCATAAAACAAAGACACAGAACCTGAAATACAGGTCTGTAATTCTGTTGAGGGAGTACTAGTGACCTGAATTTTCTTTCAGAAAGCACCAGAATCCAGCATGTGCTTGCTATTTATTTTATATCTATTTACTAGAAAAGGGTTTTAGGAATTCTCACAGAAAAACCACTGAAGCCAGTTAGTTAGAGTGTGGCAGGATTAGGAAGTCCAAGAGGATTGCTGGCGGTACCAAGAGAGATGTACAACTTATCAAAATAATGATATCAAGGAATTTGTTTCCAGATGTGGGAGCCACAACTGGATGCTCAAACCCTGTGTTTGGATGCTCAAGACAGCATTTAGATGTTTAAAATGGTATTTACGCACTTAAGTATAGTTCAGAAGAATGTTTTCCCTCAATGCCCACCTTCTTTCCAGACAGGACACCCACCAAGCCACGCAAGATTTCCATTGTGTGTCAAGAGATCTGTGCTGGTGAATCCCATAAGTAATATGAGACGGGCCCACAATACCATTTTTTTCTGTTTATCCTCTAGAAGAATTGAGGAGGAATATGATGTATTTCATGCTCTAAACTAGAGTAAAATGATGATGTTGAAACATAAGCTTTTTTCATTTTGTCTTGACCTGAACTTAGGAATTTGACAAGTCCCCCTCCGCCCTCTCCCCCCCCCAAAAAAGTTTTAGATTTCAACAATACATATGGCAATTATACATAAAAGATCCAGTTGGAAATACAATGAATGTCTTGTTGATGACATTCCAGTGACAACTGAAATTAACAAGGTTTGCAAAAAGTAGCTTGCTTCAAATGACTTATTGAAGATGTACAAGGGCTGTCAGTTTCGTTAATGCAACAACCTTAGGAAAACGCTTTTTCTTTCTTCCTTTCTTTTTGAAGTCGCAAATATGTTATGAATAAACTACTGAATAGATTTAATATCTGACATAAAGAACCTTTGTCCCAGATGCCCAGACATAATTTATAATTACTGTGCTAAGTAAAGTGTGTTATTGCAATTTGACTTCACTTTATTTTGCTATAATGACTAGATATTATTCTTTGAGTATCTGGGAATAAATTGCCATTAACAGCTAATGTCCTATAGGAGACTGATATCAGCACAGTTCCGACTCCCATTTGAGCAATGCAGGCAAAATGTTTGGTTTGTATAGTAAAGGATTAAGAATAGCTTTTGTAGGCCTGTCTTGAGTACCTGCTGAAAATTTTTTTAAGGAGGTCTTTAACTTTTAACATATTGGAACTCTGTGTTTTTTCAGTTAACGTACAGGCATCAGAGCCCACTTTGTCCTCTGCTCTGTAGTGTGAGTGTATTTGGTTACTGCAGCAAGACCTTGCAAGGATGAGAAACAATGTCTTTAATGCTGAAGATTTCATCCATGACAATTAGGATTCCTTTTTCCAGTGACTGCATTTTCACCTTCAAACCCCAAAGGTCATTGAGAGGTAATGTTTTCATTAAAACATACCTGTTAAGGTGACCTAAGCCTTAACATAAACAAAGTCTTTTAAATGCAGACACCTGAAATACCTGGGTTTTCAATCCTGGCTCCAGTGTTTGAATCTGAAAAGGTGAATAAGGCATACTAAATTCCTTTGTAGCCCAGTCATCTAACCCTAACCTGCTTGCTTGGGGTAGGTTTCTTATTAAAGAGACTGTTCCACTTTAAAACAATTATTCATGTACCAAACCCTTAGATTCTTAGCAAATTTTAAACACATGAAAGCTTTAAAAAATATATATATAAAGGTTTTTAAAGGCAAAAATTAGATCAACTTTTTTACTTTTTGATTCGTTTCCAATGTTGTGTTTATTATTAAAAATGTAAAATGAGTTCTAACGGTTGGGAAGGGAACCCTGTGTAGTATGATACAAGCAGACAGCTTACTCCTGGGCCACTGATCCGTGGAGACACAAACCAGACCATATCCTCACATGGTGTAAATCAGTATATCTGTATTGAAGTCAGTTTATACCAGCTAAGGATCTGGCCCAAAATCTATGCCATTCATTGAGAATCATAAGGATGGAATACGAGTCATATTGGTGACTATTTATCTGGTGATATATTTGTATATTATTTATCGTGTATGATGAAAAATATCAAAACCTAGGGAAAGCAGCAGACCCCCTTCCTGGGTCCACATGCCTGGTACCTGTGACGGCAGGGTGTGTGTGCATAGGGGATTCAGGTGGAGGTGGACTGTTTCCCAGTGAGATCTCCGTTTTTACAGTTGAGTTACAAACTGCTAAAAATAAGGGCTTAGGTGGAAATGCTGACAACAGAAGTACTTTTCTAACACACAAAGAACCGTTTATGAGCCTTTTGCTTTGACATCACCAGTTCAGATCCAGTTCTGGTTGATTGCTGAAAGTTGTCACCATTTGAAGGTGCTTGGTGAAAGAAATGTGGTGATTTCCAGTGGACATGTGTCCACATAAAAAAAAAAACAACCACCAGCACAAGTGACCCTGATGCTTGCCAGTTTCACACAGGAGGCAGCGTGGTTTAATGGAGAGGGGAATTGGCCTTAGAGTCAGGAAATCTGTGTGCTATTTCCAGCTATGCAACGCTGGGCAAGTCATTTCCTCTGTTACATTTTGTTTTTCTTGTCTCTTTAGCTTGCAAGCCTAATTGGAGCCTCTAGGCACTACTACAATACGAATAAATAATAAGAGACTAAGGATTAAATGAGCCATGAACAATAAGGCCCAGATCCACAAAGGGACTTAGGTGCTGCAGCACTTAGTGTCATGGTGCCCAACTTTTGGGTGCCTAGAAAAACACAGAAACAACCCTGCCATCTGCAAAGCCTGAGTTAAGCTCCTAGGCTCCCCATACAATACATGGAGAGAGATAGCACCTTAGATATGGGATAGGCAGGGAGCCACCCAAGCTAGTCAACGGGAGATGCCTACCAGAGAGGTGTGTGCTAAGCCTTGTCCCCGTCTCAAAGAGAGCTGCATCTCTGCATCATGGACTTAGGCACCGATGTCAGTTTAGCCATCCACCGATTGGAACCTGCTGCCTGGAGTCAGATGACTGAGGTGTGCAAGGTGTTTCTTGATGGGATGAGTTAGGTGCCGACTTCACTCCACATGACACAGCCAGAGAAGGAGGAGGTGCTGCTGCCCATCGTATAACTTTTGGCCCAGTAGCACTCACCTGGGTTGTGGATGGTCCAGGTTCAATTGCCCCCGCCCTCGCCAGACAGGAAGAAAGGATTTGAACAGGGATCACCCCCCTCTCAGGAGAACGCTCTAACCACTGAGCGATGGGATGTTTTGAGGTGGGGCTTCTTCAGCCTCTCTTGTGGAAGCTGTTCCACAGGGGATAAACAATGACAGAGTGATTGGAGCAGGGGGACTGGACCCTAGGTTCTCCCACCTCCCAAGCAGGTACCCTGACCAGTGGACTACACTCATCCTCTTGCTTTCTGGACCAAAGACTCTTCTACTGTGGCTAAATACTTAAATAGTCATTGGGCCATTGGTGGAGAGAGCGAGCAGATGGATGACTTGTAAGGTCTTGCAAGCTACTGAGTGCCCTGATTGCCCACTGACTCGAATTGGTGGTTGAATTTCTGATTATGTAATTTGACCATATAAGGAGAAATGGGGACCAGTAAGAGGATATGGCATCTTTTTATTCCCTATGTCATCATTCCAAATCTGCTGCACATCAGCGTGACACAAAGTCATCGCTGTTAGTCCACAGCTTAGTGGGCAGATGTCCGCTTCACAAAATCTCTCTTCAGAATTGATACAGCGTGTTTGAGGCCAGGCTCAGCTGAGAGGCCAAGGTTTGAATGGGCTGAGGGTATATCTACACTGCCGGCGGCATTGTCGGCAGTGCAGGATCGATTCTGCTGGAATGATTGAGTGGCAGTGGAGATCTGCTCCCTCGAACCAGGAAGTCGAGGGAGGGCAATTCCCATTGGCGCAGCACAGTGGGGACGCCATGGTAAGTGGAAGTTAGGAAGTCGACGGGAGATTGCCGCTGAAATCCACAGGCAGTGTAGACTAAGCCATAGAGACTAACAACACCGGCTGGTATACGGCACTTTTCATCAGTAGATCTCAAAGTGCTTTACAAAGGAGGTTAGTAGCTCATCATTTTACAGACGGGGAAACTGAGGCACAGCAAGGTAAAGTGATTTGCACAAGGTCACAGGCAGGAATAGATGCCAGGTCTTTGCCAGGTCTTCTGAGTCCCAGACCAGTGCTCTACCCACTAAGATATGCCTTTTTTTCTCAGACATAGTGCCTCCAGAGATGAGGCACTTTGGAGAGGAAATTTGCACCACCATTGCCCATGTTCCTGATCTGAGGATAACTTGAGAATTTCAGTCAATCTCTCCATCTGTCCAAATCGTCAGGCACTTTCATGAGCTCTCAGGGCCCAATCCTACCAAGTGCTAAGTGCCCTCAATTCCCCTCGGCGTCCCCAGAAGTTGGGAGCACTTAATACCATACACCAGGAAGATAAAGTGAATACATTTGTCAAATGTGTTCTCTTTGGGCCGGATGACCCTCATCTGATGTGAATCGCCATAATTTCTTTTGCAATCAGTGGAAGCTTCACTCTGGATTACAGTCCTCTTGCATTGTAAACTCTTTGGTGCAGAGATTGGCTGGATTTTGTTTCTTGTATGGTGTTGTGGATGTTGTCAATTCTTGTCAAATAACAATGAAATGCAGAGTAAAAATAAGAATTCTACACGTGCCTGCTCACATCCGCATTTAGATGCACAAAACAAGCATTTATCTTCCCACATGCTGATCTGGGAGTCCAAATGGGGGATTTTAATATGCTACTCTAGGGCTCATGTTTGAAAATCGAGGTTCATGCGTTAATTCACAGAAATTTTTCATTTAGAAAAGAAAAAAAAGAACTGTGGTCCATAAAATAGCTGCTCATGTTTATTATTTTGCTTTGACTTTGTTGTAGCCTCGCATGTTTTGAGGGTAGGGGGTAAAACTCTTTGCTAGGGTCTTTTCTTATATGTTTCCTCCATTTCATGCTTGTCGTCTCAAACGCACTGAAAACAGATGTCTGTTTTCAAGGGCAGGTTTTATTTTTTGGCAATGTCAGACATTTTACAGTAGAAAGCACAAAACAAAAACAAACCCAGTAATTTCTGATGTCTTCCATTTCCTTATCACCCCTTTTTTGTTATGCTTGTTAATCACAGTAACTGGGATTATTTTAAACATTCATCGTGTTCACATTCCCGTCCCCGTCCCCCCCAATCAGCATCTGTTTATTTTACAGCAACACAAACTTCAGGAAATTGGGGGGGTGGGGGGTGGGGAGGAGGAGATGCTCTTTTTTTTTTTTTAAAGTAAAGAAATAAACATACGGCTTCCACATTTGTGACATCAAATGGATGCTATTTATTTATTCACTCAGGGCGGAAGCCCTGATCAGAAGAGAATTTCTTTTATGGGCTAAGGCGCTAAATTATTTCTAATAATAATAATGATTAACAGGAAAAAACCCATCCTCTTCAACATACTTAAAAGGAGGTAGGGAGGCAAATCCATGAACTCCTGTCCCCCCTTAAAATCATGATTTTAAAAATATTATTAAATATATTCAATATAATATTCTTCACACAGTTGGCATTTTTAGTTTGACAGCTTTTAGATTCCTTGCCCAATGTTTTGGCATGGCAGAGACAGAGCCATTTTCATGTCTTTGTCACATCACATTCGTCTTTGATTTTATTATAATGAAAAATAACAAACAGGATGATATTTCCATTTGATTTTTTTTCTTCTTAATTGAAAGTGGAGCAGCCAGAGCTTCATTGCCCTTTAGTGTCCATCACTACAACCCAGGCTGTAAAATAAATAAAATAAAGCTAAAGCAAAAGAGTTTTGTTTCATTGGGACATCAACGATTAGGTCCAAGCAGCACAATTTTTGAACCCAGGTTTCAAAACAATGCCACGCTCTAGCAGTTTTGCTTTGGCCTCATGAAGAGAAGAGAGACCAACTGGCAATTCGGGAGTGTGCATCCGTCCCTCTCTGTTTGGATATGTAGAACACATAAGAACTGTGCGAGCCAGTACTACCTATCTCTCTTAAGTTCTTACTGATACAGCCCGTGTAGTGTCTAAGCACCTCACAAACTTTTTTTTCCTGTTTCACCCTCAGAACAACCTTGTGAGGTAGGGATTATCTCTGGGTTACAGAGGAGGAACTGAGGCACTGAGAAGCCAAGGCACAGATCCTCAAAGATATATTGGCTTCTAACTTCTAGTGATTGGATCTGGGTATAGGTGTTCCAGTGACTTGCCCAAGGTGGTAGAGCAGTCTCTAGCTAGTGCCCTAAGCACTCAATCATCCTTCTTAGGATCCCTATTTGCCTCATCAATTTCTATTGGTAATGTGCTGTAGATACCGAGGGGAACCAATCTGGAATTTAACAAAGCCCATGCTATTGACCCTAAATTCTATGGATAGAATGGGCTGGGACTCCTCTATCCACTCAATAACAAGAGAGAAGATAAAGTCCCAGCTCCTGGAATCATGTGATTATATGAGAATCCCAACTGTCTCTTTGTAAGTAAGTTTCTAGCCTTTTGGTTGCAAAGAAGGGCTAGAAAATGTGACCCAAGTGCACCCTAAAAGCTCAAATGCCAGAAGCAAATAAATAGAACCCAAAATGTGTATTTGAAAAAAAACACCCTCATGATTTTAAAGGCAGTCTCATGATTTTTGGGGCCTGATTCATGAGTTTTGAATTGGGAGTACTGGATAGTTCCCAGATAACCTCTGTCTGAGATCCCAGGGAGCAGGTTTGCTTGGAAATATACTTTCTCCTAACAGCCAAGTCCGGGGCTTGGGGCAAGACATGCTGGGGAATCAGGGGAGTATATGAACTTACAGCTGGAGAGACACCAAGAGGTAGACAGTCTTTGTTGATGGTCTCTTCTGGAAACGCAACTGAATTCAGTTCCTTAGCATAGGGTTTTGGGGGTTTTTTAATTTAATTTAAAGAATACTTGAGTTTTGCTATGATTTGGAGGCAGACATCTATGATGAGTATCTCAACTAATTTTTGAGAGACTCTGCATACATTTTACCCTTCTTTAATTGGCAATTTGAAAATAGAGCAACAGGCATGAGAAGATTTTGGTGTTAAAGAATTTCACAGGTATGCCTTTTTTTTTTTTTTGGCCTGTTCCCCCTTCCATAGTTTTAGATATTCAGACTGAGAGTTTGGGCATGCTTGTTTGTCATTCAAGGTAGCATAGCCTCTTCTAAACCCAATTTTAAATCTTGGCTTTTGTGAACCAAATAAATACAATATCTGGGGAAAAGCAGGCAGTCCTATTAGTCCATTAGGAAAAACAGCAGCTATGGTAGGGAGAGGCATCTAGCTGCCATCCATGATAGTTCCAACCTGGCCTAACACTCACCATCCAGACTTTCTGTGTGTGGGAAGTGAGAAAACATTTCTCATTTAAAGGTTCTGTGCCACTACTTGTACTTGCAGTATGGCCTAATGGATAGAGCCCTAGATGGAACTCAGGACAGCTGGGTCCCATTCCTGGCTTTACCAGTGACCTCTATTGGAGGACCTTGAGAAAATCACATTTCTACTCTGTGGCTCAGTTTCCCTATCTGTAATGTGGGGATAATGATACTGTTAATTCTGATTGGGAATTTTTCAGCTAAATATTTTTTCGTTGGAAAATGTTGATTCATTAAAACTGAAACGGTTTGTGGAAAGAGTCAGATTCAACAAATTTCTCATTTAAAAAAAGGTTGAAAAGTTTCAAATTTTTTAAATGTCCCATTTTGACATTTTCAGAATGAAAAAATTCTTTTTTCTCCCCAGTTTTCTTTAGAAATTTAAGCTAATTATGGTTAAAAAAATTAAAATGTTTGGAGGTTGGAAGCAAAATGAAATTTTTTAAAATCAATTTTCGAGTTGTTGGTTCATGAAAATTCTTTTCATCCTGATTCAGGGCAGGGAAAGTTTTCAAAATCCCCCCAAAATTTCCAGAACAGAAAAATCATTTCCCACCCAGCCATTCTGACCACTTAGAAAAATAAAGTGCTTTGAGATCTACTGATGAAAAGTGCTATAAAAGAGTTGGGTATTATTATTGCACAACTTGTAGCTGAAAACTCAAGCTGTTGCATAGGAGTAAGTCTTAAAGTCATGTGTGTAAAAAAGCCAAAAATAACTGAGAACTTAAAAATAACAGACCACAAATCCCAGTGATGATGGAACTTGGTGATATTGTCAACAAACAGAGCTCTCAACCATGCCTATAGCTGTTTCTGTCACTTTCCACTGACTCACCAGCCATTCTAGGCTTCAGAGTGACGTTCGGGGTTATTGTGTGTGCTGGTTGTGATGTTATATGGTTGATTGTGTTGATCTGTGTATGTGTTGTGCTGTGCTGGGAGAGTTGTGTGGATATGTGTGGGTAGCAAATAAAGCATGTGTGCTGTGGTGAGGGGCTATGTATGTTTTAAATTATTGTGTATGCTGGATGTATTGATTTGTCTCTGGGTGGGAGTGGTGCTGGGAGGTGTGTATTGATATGTGCAAGTGGCATTTGATTGCCCAGATATGGCAGTTGGGGCTAATAATCCACTGTCTGCGCGGTCTCCCTCATACAACCAATTAAATCATTGCATGCAAATTAGCTGTAAAGGTGATGGTTGGTTGAGTTATTTCTGGTATCACAATGGTCTGAGACTCTTGGCATGGCCTAGAGATACATACCTATCTGTAGCTGTACATTGCATGGTATGTAGAAAGCTGGGAGGAGTGCACTGACTCCCATCCAATCTGAAAGGAGTATTTAGGTGCAGCTCAACATGAAGCAGCTTTGATTCTTCAGAGGATGGAAGCAAAGTGAGAAAGAAAAAAGCAGCATTCTGTAATTTTGGACTCCAACTCAAACAGTGCACAGATCTGTTAAATTTGTAACAAGCTGTGATTGGGATTGGGATTGTCACCCATAAACTGATTCATCAAGGACCTGACTAGACTTCTTACGTGTACATCATGATCTATGGATCAACAGTTGCCAACATATGTACACCACATGTAATTCGTAAAGTCAAAGTGGCTTTACAATTGGCTGGTAACAGACTGCAAAACCCAGTGATGATTCAACCTGGCGATATTATGAACAAAAAGAGCTCTCAAACATGTGCGTAGCTGCTTCCATCACTTCACACTGACTCAATAGATATTTGAAGCTTCAGAGTGACAATCCTGGAATCTAATTATATAAATATTGTCAAATTTAGGAATTCAAAAATTATGAGCGAGGTCCCAGAAAATCATGAGTTTAGTCTGCAAAACAGAAGAACGAGGGGGAATTTGATAGCAGCCTTTAACTACCGGAAAGGGGGTTCCAGGGAGGATGGAACTAGTGGTAGTAGATGACAAAGCTAGGAGCATTGGTCTCAACTTGCAGTGGGGGAGGTCTAGGTTGAATATTAGAAAAAACTTTTTCACTAGGAGGGTGGTGAAGCACTGGAATGGGTTACCTAGGGAGGTGGTGGAATCTCCATCCTTAGAGGATTTTAAGATGTGGCTTGACAAAGCCCTGGCTGGGATGATTTAGCTGAGGTTAGTCCTGCTTTGAGCAGGGGGTTGGACTAGATGACCTCCTGAGGTCCCTTCCAACTCTAATCTTCTATGATTCTATGAGTTTGGTTTAAAAACCATGAGTTTAAAATAAATAAACAAACAAATAAATAAAAGTTGAATTTGTCTGATTGCCTCGTTTTCTGAGCCTTTAGAGCTCACATTTTCAAGCTTTTCTTTGCCAGCATGAGGGCTAAATGTTTACTTTTAATGAAAACTGAGATTCTCATATAATTACATGATTACAGGAACTAGGGTGACCAGAGAACAAGTGTGAAAAATCAGGACAGGGGATGAGAGGTAATAGGCACCTATATAAGAAAAAGCCCCAATATCAGGACTGTCCCTATAAAATCTGAACATCTGGTCTCCCTACCAGGAACTGGAGCTTTAAGGCTAACACTGAATATTGTGAGACCTGCAATAAAAATGGGAGAGCTGGCAACATTGCATACATGAATATAGGAAATTTCATTTATATATATATTTTTAGAATTCAACATTCAGTTCAACAAATGATTTATTTGTTCCTCCCTTTCAATCTTGTATTTTGGTAGCAAGTAATGAATGTAAAATCAAGAAATCGGGCCTAACACGCACTGCCCTAACTTACAGTGATGCAACCACAATGAAACGATCACTGAATTGTAACTCGGAGTTTACCTTACAGCACTATGAACATATATAACGATCATGGAAAATATCAATAGAAATTGGAATTCTTTGGCTCTAGGTGTTTAAATACAACACAAGCACTGAAAAATTGGGGGGTTTCCTCCTCTTTTAAAGTGTTCAGTGAATTTCAGTTGGGTGTTTAAGCACAATGAAAAGTCATAAAGTTAGTCCTGTGATCATATTTCCCGAAGTCACTTCTTTTATCAGTAAAACTCCCCTCTTCTTCTTCTTTGTGTTAATCCCATCAAATGGGGTCTTGTTTATGAGACCTCTCCCTCCAAGTTCTCTATTCAGTATCATATCCTCTATAACACCACATGCTAACATGTCTTCCTTTATGACATATCACCACTTCTTCTTGAATCAGCCTCCCTGTCTTAATATAATTAATAAAATCCCCCAGTGCAGCATAAACGTTCTGCCTTCAAGAGAAATGCACCTTTGCCGACTTGAATACCAAATAAAAGCCAATATGCTAATGTGAAAAGATAAAACAAGACACTGAAATGTTTCATTTGGGTCAAAATGAGTTTCTTTCCCAGGGCATGGAGAATCCCAATTGGATTGGTTGCTGCAGTAACAGGAGAAACATGCAAACTGTACCCCTGATTAGAATCTGGGAGAGAGAGATAAAAGGTTTATCTGCGTGACAAGGGCTATTTGATGGACTATTAGATGGCACATTTGTATGTTTTCTTAAACCTCTTATCTTCTGTTGCTGCTTTGTCATTGAAAAAGAAATAATCTTTCCTTTTAAGTTAGTGTTTCTGGTAAACAAAATTGATATGAACAAATATGTCAACTGCAGTGATATTTTGCTTCAAATCCACATGCAGTAATAAATAAGTATACATGTATTTATATACAATACATGCACGTTATTACATAAAAATCTGACCAGGTGGATATATACACACAGAGACAGATTATTATGCAATAATGTGTGTGTGCGCACTTGTGTGTGTATTTATACATACACGTTATTTCATGAAAATTGGCCGTGTGCCACCCTCCCCACCCCCATGATGTGCATGCAGTTGTGTGCGTGCGCGTGCATATAACAGGGACAGATTTTCAAATGTCTTCTGTGTGTTGGGTGCTGAGCTCTTTGACAATCTGGTCCGGAGTGTGTGGGACTTCACCACATGATGGTCTGATGATGTTGTATTACTGTTTTTATCAATATGACTTTTGAATGGTCACCTTTGAGTGGCGAAGCAATGGATGAGTTATGCAGCTCATTACAAGTGGGTGCCGGGGGGTGCATAAATGGTGATGGACATGGTAAAGAGTGTAGGGGTCTGAGGCAGGGTCAGGGAAAGAAGAATCTTCTATCTATGTTTAAGATGTTACATTTTTTACATTTTCAGCATGGATAAAACCTTGTCTGTCAATCCTTCCATTTCACTCAGTTACTTCCTATACCTTACATGAATTCTCACACACCCAATGGACAGATGGGGAAAGGTCTGCAGAAGGAGGTCTGCAGCGGTGGAATTCACAAGTTCTCTCAGAGAACAACAGTTATCCTGCAGACTTTTATACCTAAACCCCTCTCACTCTTTGTTTCTTATTAAAAACAATAAATACAGGGAAGTTCCCACACAAACACTTTTTTGTTAATTCAAAGTTAAATTTGCTTAAATGCATTTTCTCTCAGCCTACTCACTAAAAATCAAGGAACTCACCTGCCAAAGAAGCATTAACATTCAGACCAATTTCAAGTTATGTGTCTAACCACTTAAATATCATAATAACCAAATGCACTTTCAGATCTCTCACCACCATAGTAACCTCCTTTTCATCGCTGACAGAGCCATCTACAATGCTCAGAACTAGTTCCCCAAGATCACATTAAAATGCATAATTAATAATTGCTTTAACTATTGCTAACTGTTGATATCCTTGATTTTTAATTATTATATTTGAAGGAAATGCATTTAAGAAGTCTTGAACCAGATCTCCTGCTATAGTCAAGCTGCACTCAATAAAAGACATGGGGAATGGATAGAAACGTGGCTTTAAGTCATTCCACTGTCCTGATTCTCAGTTGGCTGGAGACCGCAATAGCCCCCTGTATAATTTAGAGCTTCCCCAGGGCATCTCTAAATTTTAGCAAGAAAAGCGTGTCCTTAGGGACCCCTCTACTGGTTGAGCATCACCAGAGTGTGTGACACTCTGGCTGCAACTAATCAATCCCTCATTCCTTCCCTTTATGCCTAAATGCGTACATAAGAGAGCTGGTCAGAGAAATTTTGATGGAACCATATTCTTTTGGACTATGCAGTTGTGCCAAAATCAAAATGCTTCATGAAATCAGGTAGATTTTGTTTAGAAAAAAACCAGAAAACATAGTTCCGTCAATGTCAAAACATCCGGTTTCAATTATTTGTTTTGAAACAACTTTTTGTTACAATTTTTTTAAACCGTTTATTATATCTAATACAATACAAAATAAAAAAACCCTCAAATGTTTTGAATGACCCAAAACTATTTTGCTTCCTCCCCTCTCCCACTGCCCCACCAGAATTTCCCTTCATGGAGAATTTTGAAGTTTTCCTTTTCTGTGCTCCAATTCAGAATGAAGTCGGAGTTCAAAAACTTGAAATCCTTTGCAAAACTGAGCTTCCATCTTCCACAGAACTCTAACGGGGAAGCTGTCAGAGCTGGGAATCCCTTTCTGCCTTCTAAAGATGTGCATGGTGTAAAGTGTTGGGTTGTCACTCCCCGTCCGTCTGGGAGGGAGGCCACGCCCCCTTGCGATGGTGCTTCTGTGGAGACAAAAGCTCAAAGGTGGGAAATATTAGCATTCAGGGGTTTGGGCCCCTCAGGTAGGGGGCTGATCAGGCAAGTAATCTATGGCCCCAGGCCCTCAGGCAGGACAGGCAATAATGCAATCTAAGGCCCCAGGCTCACAGGTAATGCAATCTAAGGCCCCAAGCCTCGTAACCTATGTTGAGATAACTGCCACCCCAAGGGTGGGTCCGGCAGCAGGGAAGGGAGTAGGGGGACCTGGCCCAAACTTACTCCACTGGGTCCCAGACCAGGTCCCTACCAGTGGCAGAAGGTTCTGCCACTGGGTCAGTGGGGTCCCAGCTGAAGCATGCTGTCCTGGTATCAGGCCACAGCACAACTGGACTATTGTCTGGTTCCCATATCTACTTTCTAATTCACATCCCTGGAGTACCTGGGCCTTGGGGTTGTCATCCGTCTCCCCAGGGTAAATAGCAAGTGGCTTAGTTGGTGTTGGTCCTGTTTTGAGCAGTGGTTTGGACTAGATGACCTCCTGAGGGCCCTTCCAACCCTAATCTTCTATGATTCTATGGTAACACCAACAGCTCCTCGGTGTCCAGGCGGCCAGCAGTTCTGACAGCTCCTCAATGTCCCAGGCAGGAGGCAGCTCTGGCAACTCCTCTGGGTCTCTGGTGCTGCAGCGGTCGGCCTTAGCTACCAATGATGGGGGAGAGACGTCCTTCTCCTCTGGCAGCTCCAGCCCAACTGAACTAGAGGGCTCTCCTTTTATACTTCCTGTCCTGTCCTTCTGCTTCTGGTGGGGTGGGTGTGGTTATCCTAGCTTCACCCACCAGATGGTGAGAGGGGGTTCCTCCCTGACTCTGAGGGAGGCCATGGCCCTTCCCTCCCTGGCACAGCTTTGCATGACTTTATATATGTATATACACATGTGCAAAGAGGAATTTTAAAGAAATTAAAAGTGAATTGAAGACTGTAAAGTTGAATGGAGAGCAGCTTTACAACAAATCTGTCCACTATGTTTGCTTTCATCCATGCATTTCATTTAAATTCTGCTAAATGCTTATTAGTATGTTCAATACATCAGGGCCCTACCACTAAAACACTACTCATTCCTCCACAATGATCCACAGTCATTCTCTATCTTCGGACCATGGTCCACTTGCAGCCCAATCAGCTCACAGCAGTGGCCCATGTGACATCCTCAGGTAGTATATACCTCATATGGATGCGGCCCACATAACACATAGAGAGCTGCATATGCAGCCCACAATGGTAAATGGGTTGAGAACCACCAAGGAATAATTAACTAATTAATAATAATTAATAATAATAATTAAGCCCAATAACTCCAACCTGTCCTCCTGCAGTGTTTTATCATTAAAGGTGAAAATTCACATAATAGAATCATAGAAGATTAGGGTTGGAAGGGACCTCAAGAGATCATCTAGTTCAACTCCCTGCTCAAAGCAGGACTAATTCCAACTAAACCATCCCAGCCAGGACTTTGTGAAGCCAGGACTTAAAAAACTCTAAGGGTGAAGATTCCACCACCGCTCTAGGTAACCCATTCCAGTGCTTCACCACCCTCCCAGTGAAAAAGTTTTTTATCCAACCTAGACCGCTCCCACTACAACTCTAGACCATTGCTCCTTGTTCTGTCATCTGCCACCACTGAGAACAGCCTAGCTCCATCCTCTTCAGAATCCCCCTTCAGGTAGTTGAAGACTGGTATCAAATCACCCTCTCTCTTCTCTTCTGCAGACTAAATAAACCCAGTTCTCCCAGCTTCTCCTCATAAGTCATGTGTCCTAGTCCCCTAATCATTTTTGTTGCCCTCCACTAGACTTTCTTCAATTTGTCCACATCCTTCCTGTGTGTGTGTGGGGGCGGGATGTGTGTGTGTGTGTGTGTGGGGGGGGGGGGAGGGGGGGAACTGAACATAATACTCCAAAAGATCACCTAATGGCACAAAGTAACTGGGAAAAGTGCATAGCGTTTGGAAAAGATCGCTTTCCAATTTATGCTATGCCAAAAATAATCACTTCTGCTCAGTATCAACCCACTTAGCAAATTTTTTCAAACTGGGGCGAAGCTGTCACTGCTGCTGGTAGTGCAGCAATGCAGATTCAGTGGGCCTGCTTCTCCTCCAACTCAGACTGGTTTTGCACTAGCATAATTCCATAGATTTCAGCAGTGTTACTCCTGATTTGCACCACTTTAAGGGACAGGTGAATCAGGCCTAACGATTTCAATAAAGTAATTAATGACTTGTACTGATGTAAATGAGAATCAGGCCCTGTATTTCTGGAAAGGCCACTGAATCCCTAATAGGTTCTAAAATATGTTGGATGCTAAAATTATGAATTGTGATTTCTCCTTTTTTTTTTTTTTTAAATGGAACAGGCACAAATAATAACAACTAGTTTTATTTTATTTTATTTTATTTAATGATAAAAGGTTTCACTTGTTCTCAGTGAAAAATAATATGTCTCTCTCCTAAAGAAATGTGTTATGTAGCACAGGTTTAAAAAAAAACTTGCATCATGGGGATAAAAAAAGTGAATAACAATTTGATTTAGTAAAAATATAAAAATAAAATAAAATAATTGGAACAAAATAATTATGTCTTGTAGATGGGCGTGGATCAATCTTTCAAATCTGATTGAACTTTGGGCTAATTGAGTTTGGGATCTGGATTCAAACTGTAAGTGTGATTCCTATTTATGGGGACCAGATGTCCTGATATTATTGGGACCACCCTGATATTAGGGGCTTTGTCTTATATATGCGACTATACCTCCCCTCCCCATGAAAAAAAAAAGTGTGCCGATATTTCACACTTGCTATCTAGTCACCTTACCCCTATTTCTGTGTGAGTTTAACCATACCTCCAGAGCTGAGTCACTGGGATTTCAACTTTGGGCCACAGCATGTCCTGTCCCACACTGCTGCCTGTGCAGGAGAGAAGGAGAGCTGTGGTTGGCGTGCAGGGTTCTGTCAAAGATTCTCTGACCAGCTCCATTACCTACACTCTTGGGCACCAGAGGAAGGGATGAGAAAGGGATTAGTGGGAGCCAAAGCTCATCAATTCTTTCACTAGTATCCTTGTTCATATGTGAAGTATTTGTACAAACAGCCTTTCCACAAACATTCATATGAACTTAAAGTCCATTTTGTGAATAAAAATATGCACTAGATTCTGATCTCACACAAATTTTGCCTGAGTATAAATCCATTGGCTTAATCTGAGTTGCTCCTCTTTTTCACCCATGTAAGGGAGACATAGATCAGGCCGATATATTTATGCAGGTCTGTTGAAGTGTGCAAGTTGACGTTCACATTAGTTATACAATACTAAGACAGATACATTTTAGTGGCACAGAATGCTAGCAGATTACCTCACAAAAGGCTGCTTGTCTTCTTTGGGATGCCTGCCACTGTTTTAACAAGTGTGAGTAAATCTGCATTCCTGACGTTCTGTCATGGAGACTTAATCCAGTTTTGTCACTGAAAAGACGCATGGTACTGTAAATTGGCTCAAGAGAGGAAAAGTAGGATGTGCCTGTGGCTTTCGTAGTTGTCTTTCTGAGGATCCATGTTTCTGTGTTCAGGAGTAAGCTGGCTAAAGGGTACAGGGAAGCATTGGTGCAAGAGAGAGTGTGAATGTACACATGACCCCATGAAGGTCTCAAAACTACCCTGACTGCCTCACACCCTAGAGTGTACGCCTCAACCCTTCTCCCAGTGGTGCATGCCCAGGGGATGTAGGCACCAGACTCTGCTTTCTCCCTAGGCAGTGCATGGATCTGCCCTCCTCCCTAGCTCCCGTGTCTTGGGGTACATGCACCAGTCTGAACCCCCTGCCCCAGAATTGCATCCACCACTCTCCTCCCTTGCTCCTGTGCCTCCTGGTCCAGAGCATGGACTTGTTAAAGCTCTGGGCTGAGACTCAGGAGGTTTAGTTTCAACTCCTAGTTTCCCCCAGACTTATTGTGTGATCAAGCTAGTATAACTGAAGGTATGAATTTAATGCATACAGTTAAACCAGTGCTAACCGTTGGGTGGATTTTTCTAGTTTAGCTTAAAGCAATCAGGAACAGGTTTAAATTAAACTGAAATAAGTCACCCTTAAACTGAAATAAATGTCCATGCAGGGTGTTGCACTGGTGTAACTATGTCAATTTTAAAACATTTTAAGTTACACTGATGCAACTTTCCTATGTATATAAAAGCTTCCTCTCTCTGTGCCTCAGTTTCTCACCTGTGAAATTAATCTAATCCTGAGTTTGTCTGTTTAGATTGCAACCTCTTTGGGGCAGGGACTATGTTCTACTATGTATTTGTGTGACGGCACACCAGGGACTGAAATGGGGAACTGCCAGAACGACCTATTACAGCCTGAAGGGCTGAAACAACACACAGTCTTTGTGGATCAGCATTGAGGGACACCTGTAACACTTGCTCACCAGGGGTTATATTTGCACAGTGTCTAGCAGAATGGGTTTCTGTTCTTGGTTGGCTATCTAGATGCAGTTATGATACTAATCCTAATAAAGTTAAAGATTGAGGAAAATAGCTTTGTTCTAATAGATTCGCCAAAGCAGGGCCCAAAGTGTGAAGTTTCCATACTGTTTAATATATTAACCGCCGTGCACTTGCTGATCCCTGCTGCTTCTTTCTTGCCCACAGCATCCAGACTAATAGCTGGAAAGATGTTCGGATTTCTGAAACTGCAATCCATGCAGCTGTCAAATTCAGCAGAGCCGCTGACTCAGCACTTAGCCCCAGCCTGACCACTGCTATGGCATCTCTGTTAAGGATAATCACATCTTCGCACGCGTCATATGGCTTCCAACTGAAGCAGGATTTTAATAACACCAAAGAGATTGCCTCTCCCTCTCAGGCTAGTCTGGAACGCAATGAAAAGAGAAAAGGCTCTTTTTTTCTCCATCTTGATAAATATTCTGTTTACAAGATCAGTCACTGTGTGCTTTAATGCACCAAATTTTCCCCACCATTACCGTACATATAAATAAGCATTTTCTTTGGTTGAACTAAGGTCAATTTCTGCCCTCAGTTCCATTGGTGTAACTCCACCGAGTTACATTACTGCAAAGGTATAATATGAGATCAGAATCTGGTCTTAGTATTTTTGATCCTCTGGTGTTAGTTCAGGCAAGCGTGGGAATCTTCATTTAACACTTAATTTAATTGCAGAACCTGGACCCAATTCTCCACAGAGCTCAAGGCCACTGAACAGTGGTGAACTGTGGGTCTCAAGCACCCAGGGGTCAAGCCTGCATTTGCACACACCCGGCCTCATGTGCCCTCCCCACGCAGGGCAGGAGAGGTCCCGGTGCCGTCCCCCAGTTGCCCTAGGGAAGGGGCATCTGTACCTTTTGGGTAGGGATGTGAGGCCTGGGGGACGCAAATGCAGGCTTGGCTCCGCCACCTCCCTCTCCACACTTACCCGTCCCGCTGCATGGCGCCCGCCTCTCCCAGTCCAGCCCCACAGCCCTGCACCAGCTCGGACAGGGTGACCTCACCCACCGGGCTGGTCTTGCTGTGCTTGCCTGCCCCCCCCCCCCCCTCCCGGCTCCCTCCTCGGTACACCACTGCCAGTGAAAGAAGAATTCTCTTAGAGCATGTGTCAATACAGGAAGCAGGAGGGCACATATCCCAGAACAGGATATGGGCAGGGTTTTGAAAAAAGCTAAGCTCTTAAAATGTACGGCACATAAAAATCTGGCCTCAGTCACAGGTGCAGAGCTCTTTTGACAATTTATCCAGGGAGGTAGTATGGCCTAGTGGGTAAAGCGCTAGTGTGTGCTGTAAGAGAAGTAAGTTTTATTCCTTGCACTGGTCTGCTGAGTCATCCCCTTTTGGTGCCTCAAATTTCTCATATGTATAATGGGGACAATTATACTTACCTCCTTTGTAAAGCAGTTTGAGATCTGCTGCTGCTAAGAGCTAGATACATTATTATTTTATTAAACATTGATTTCTGACAAAGACCTTTCTGCTTTCTTTCCCAATACTTGTTCTTAGAAAAGTTGCCTGTTTCACTGCATGTTAGAGCTGTTCAGAAAACAGAATTTCCAAGTAGAAATTCTGATATTTTTGGCCTTTGTCTTTTCCTGGGATGGGACAAAAAGTTTCTGCAGGATGAAAAGGTCAGACGAATTTCAGTTGGGATTTGTAAAATGTGGTGACTTTGGATGTTTTAGAAAGGCAGTTCAAAATGAAACAATCAATTCTGAATTTTCCCACTGAACTCAGAAAATTTTCAACATTGACAATTCTCACACTTGTTTTTTAAACAAACCCCATGTTTCCTCAGGAAATATCAGTCTAACTATTTCCTCTATCTTTACTGTATATACTGCTTCCTGGCTGATGGTTTATTTCAAGAATGCCTTTGGCTCTGGCTATTGATTGATCATTAAACTATGCCATTCTCAGACTGCCTACACTTAAATAGCAGGCAACAGCAGCACACAAGACTCAAGTGACTTTGACAGAAAAACTAGGACCAGTAAAGCAAAAAAGAGAGAGTGCTAAAATTAGATGTAAGATGCTGGTAGAGGATTTTGAGCAGAGAAACTCAGCACCTTCTCAAATAGACTGACCATTTTACATAGAAGGCAGACTTGTCACACCATATATTCCCTCAGGGGTTTGATTATGAGGCAGCAGGAGCCACCTTCTTGTTTACGTTACAGTGCTTTTTCTTTAAAGATAATTTTTCAAGGTGTTCTACACTCAGCATTTAGGCCCTGGTCCAAAGTCCATTCAAGTCAGGCCATTAAAAGCAAAGAAGCATGTGATCTGCTTAGCTCCTAATGCAAATAAAGCTGTGAACAGCATGCTAGCATCTGCCCTGGTAGGACTTAACCGAATTGCCATACGATAGCAGACCAACAGGACATCCGACCGGTAGGGAGCCTATAACAGGCCTCGGAGGAAGGAGCACAGAATGCACCTGGCTAGTTGTACCATCTTATACCAACAGGGGGAAAATTTCTTCCTGTCTTTAGTTAATGATTTGCTTACAACCTGAAGCATGAAAAATCAATAGACTTTGTCAATTTCATCCTGGCAATATAACTGCAGTTTCTAGTCTTATTCAAATGGGTATCTAATCTTTTCTCAAATCTAAGATATTTGCCTCAATAACAGCCTGTGGCAATGAATTCCACAAGATAATTACACATAGTCTTTTAAAAAAAATCCTTTAATTCATTTTAAAATGAGCTACTTTTTAGTTTCCTTGATTTTGTGTAATGCCCACATTTTACATTTAAAATCACTGCAGTTTTTTGCCTACAAGTCTTGACAATTGAAAGGTAACTAGAACCTCACCATAACTAGTGAGCTGATTACTGTGGTTTTATTATGCGGTGCAGCGAGTTACTTCCTAATATACACTATAATCTGTGGTCTGAGATTCTTTTACATCATGTTGCCCTGGCTATTGCTAAGCCAAAGGCCTGATTCCCATGGGAAAGTGTGTGCATTTAAGAATATGTTTCTTGTAATGTTTGAATAAGGTGCTAGCCTAACAGCCTTGATGACTAAATTACAGGACTAGTACCTGCATCCCAACAATATGTCAACGTTGAGCTAGAGGGGTGAGGATAGTTTGGTCTTCAAGGTCATTTGGCAATTGCCCTCTCTCCTGTGAGAATCTATTCACAGATTTTAAGATCAGTGATCATCTAATATGACTACCTGTTTACCACAGGACTTCTTTGAATTAATTCCTGCTTCAATTCCAATAGCTGTGGTTGAACTGAAGCGTCTCTCTTTGAAAAACATCTGATCTTGATTAAAAATTGCCAGTGATAGAGAATCCATCACAACCCTTGGTAAGATGTCCCAGTGGTAGTTATCCTCTCTGTTAAAAAAATTGCACCTTATTTCTAGTCTGAATCTATCTGGTGTCAACTTCTAGCTACTGGATCGTGTTATATTTTTGCCTTCTATTGTCAAGTTTCTGTTCCTCATGAAGGAACTTATAGACTGTGATCAAATCGCCCTTTAATCTGGAAAAGCTAAATAGCTTGAGTTCTTTGAGCCTGTCATTATAAGGCAGGTTTTCTAATTGTTTAATTATTCTCATGGGTCTTCTCTGAACCATCTCCAGTGTTCAACATCCTTCCTGAAATGTGGATACCAGAAATGAACACAGAATTCCAGTCCCTACCACACCAGTGCCAAATACAAACATAAAATCACCTCTCTACTCCCTCCTTCTCACTACTCCCTTTGTTTATACAGCTAAGGTTTGCATTAGCCCTTTTAGCCACAGTGTCACACTGGGAGTTCATGTCCAGCTAATTATGTACCATAACCTCAAAGACTTTTTCCAGAGTCACTGCTTCCTAGGATAAGTATGGGCTTCATTCCTTGTTCTTCAATGTATGATCTTACATTTGGCTATGTGGAAAGGCATATTGTTTGGCTGTGCCCAGTTTACTAACTGATTCATATTTCTCTGTATCAGTGACCTGTCCTCTTTGTTATTTACCACTCCGCCAGCCATTGTGTCATCTGCAAACTTTATCAGTAATGATTTTGGTTTTTTTTCTCTAGATTATTGATAAAAATATTAAATAGCATAGGGCCAAGAATCAATCCCTGTGAGACCTCCAGGAGAAACATACCTGCTTGATGCTGATTCCCCATTTACAATTATATTTTGAGTCCTATTAGCCAATTTTAAATCCATTTAACATGTACCATGTTGACTTTATATCATTCTAATATCTTAATTGAAATATTATGCAATACCTAGTCAGATGTCTTCCAGAAGACTAAGAATATTACACCAATAGTATTACCTTTATTGTATGTCACTCAGATTGAAGTTCCACATGATAACACAGTTTTCTCTGACACATAGGTAGGTGGTTAAGAAGCAGGTCATTGTGTTCTCTAGTGCAGTTTGGCTGTCTGTAATGGACATCAACTAATATTCCGTCTTGTGCTTTATGTGTTAGAACACTGAACCATAAGTATTCAAGATCATTTGCTTCTGAGCTGCCAGTGACTTCAAAACAAGTTATATCATTTTTGGTGTAAAGTGCCACCTCCCCTCCCCTTTTGCCTATATTATTCTTCTTGAATGGGTTATAACTAAGGATTTTAATATTCCAATCACGTGAACCTGCTGACCAGGTATAAATAATATCAACTATGTCAATTCTATGCTCATAAATGAGTAGCTCCAATTCCTCTTGTTTGTTACTCAGGCTCCTACCATTAGCGGACAGGAATTTCTCTTCATGTCCCTTAGTTGCCATGAATGACTTTGTTCCCAGAATCTTGATTTTGAGGTAAATGAGTGCTCATTTATTCCCCCTTTTCAACTTCCCTGTTTGTTGTTCATTTAACACCCTCTTGAGTAGTCTAGCCAGCCAGTCCCGTGGAAGGTTGGTTTCCTTTCTACGGGGAATGGAGGGAACCCAAACTATACAGCCTCCCTATCCCTATAGAACCCAGCCCAATGTTCCACAAAACAAAACCATCGCTACCTCACACCTCTTTTCTCGTCACCAGTTCACTTTCAAAGTCTTCTCCCTTCCATCTTTCTTCACTTGTGACACAGGAAGGATCTCCAAGATGTTCGCTGGGACATTCATTTTCTTAAGCACTCGTCTGAGTTTCCTGAAAGTCATCTATAGTCTGTGAGGGATGACATGAAGCATTGTTGTTAGTGCCGAGTCTTGCCTACCAACTTCAGAAACTTATGCAACATTGCAGTCACATCTCAGTCTAGGGTCTGGGAAGACAGCGCACTGTCTTCTGATTTGCCTGTCTCTTGCAGACCATTCTCTCCATTTTTCTTAGCACAGAGTCCCTGACAAGGATTGTCTGTCTTCTTTGGATGATTGAAGGTCTCTTTATGTCATACTTGGTAACCTGGCAGGTTGGATTGAGTGAGCATTCTCCAGAATGTCCTGTACAGCTCTCTGTTCCATTTGGCCAGGTGGATCTTCAGAGACATTTTCTGCATTTGTGATCCTGATAATGACTGGATACTTTTAGCTTTGGGGAATTTTTCCTGGACTTCTCTCTGACAGTCTCAGTCTCTCCATCCTCGTCTGCCTCCAGCAGCGCAGAATGCCATCTCATCCTCTTGTCTCTGGTGGCTATAACTTGTCAAGCCTCCTCTATGGTTTTCACTCTTTCTGGTTAATTGGTCATTTCTTTCCTTCCTTTATTTCTTATTCATAATTTCTTAGCATCTAAGATCAGAAGGGACAGCTATGATCACTAGTCTGATCTCTGTATAGCACAGGTGATCCTGGTCGACAGACCTAATCCCAAAACCATCTGCTGGGGCCAGATAATTAGGCCTGGGTGGAGCTGGGTCCAACTCCCCGAGGGTCAGTCCACTCCATGACATTCCTCCTTGAGGAGAAGAGGAAGAGAAAACTCAGCAAGGAGAACCTTGTAGAGGTTACTGTACTGTCCTTTCCCACAGATTCCTCAGGGAATGAGCAGGACCAGTTTTAGATTGAAAATTTCTTGCTGCAAGGACTGGTGTGATTTAAAATCCAAATAAAACATTCACAAGAGCCAGCTGTGTACTCTCCTGCTCCAGTGGGTGTAGTACAATCCAAATAAAGGGCTTAGTTACACCAATAGCTCATTAAGCCATTCTGGCAGTGTAAAGGACCTTAAAGGGGGTAGAAATGGACCCCTGATGCTATTAATTTTGCAGTGGGCCTTCCCAAGTAATGAAGAACTGGCAGAAGGAGTCTGTGTGAGCCCTGCTCCTAGCTCCTGGCTTCAGGGACATGGACAGACTGCTCTGTATAGGAAGCATAATGTATGTTAGAGCAGCCCTGAGTTCTGACCCCCAGGGAGTCCAAAGGAAGCTTAAAGTCAATTTTGCTTCCCCCGCCCACCTGCCCACAATCCATGCCCCAAGTACAGGAACAGAGCAATTGAGAATCAGGTCCAAAAGGTTAAAGATTATTGCGAACGTTTAACCTTCCAATGACATTTCACTGAGATGGGTGGAAAACAGATATAAAAATGCTGATGTAAGAAAACATTTGAAGTCAACCACATGCTGAAATACTAGACCTTTACAAGTGCCCACGTATAGAATAGCTTTTGCCTCACCTCTGCAAGCTACATCATCAGATTCTTCCTGTTAACACTCCTCCATTATAATGCAGGTGCCTCTGGTTTGTCCGTGTAATCAGTTTCAGCTGAGTTGGAACTGGTGGATAATTAGGGCCCTGAAGGCAAATAGCTAGCTTTGACTCTCCTGATCAGTTCTAACACAGTCAGAATCCCACAGTTTACCCTCTTGTGGAGTAAAAGAAGAGGAGAGTACCGCCTTGTGGAACCCAGAACATTTCTCCCAATGTTACAGCTCTGTCTTGATCTCCACACAAATTGTCTTGTGCAACAGTTCAGAGATGTGCAGCTGCTTGCTCCTTTTATTAAAATAGTGAGTTTTCAAACATTTAGTTAGGGTTATGCTAAAAATCATTTTGCAGAGATGGGCCCAAGCCAAAACCCCAGATCAAGATGCCCTCATGTGATGGAGAAATTCAGATCTGTAATTTTCAGTAGATTTTTTTTTTGTTTTATTCCCCCTCCCCAGTGCTTCTAAATGGGAGGTCAGGTCAAACTGCTAGCTAGTATAATAGCTAATTACTCCCCCTATTTGGCCTAGGATATGGGGTGAGTCATAAATCAGGATGTTGATGGTTTAGTTGGTGCCACTCCTGGTTATTAGATGTGTGTCAGTGAACAAAGTTCTGATCAAAGACCGCAGTGAGACAGCCAGGAGTCGTGAAGCATGGCTGGGGCCTAATGGCTAGGCAGTGCTGTAAAAGGAAATGTGTAATGAAAGGTCATTAACCAGAAGCCTTTCCAATCAGGGGAGTAAAATTATGAAGAAATTCTATTTAACCAGTGGTAGGATGGCATGCGACCTAAGGAGCCATATGCTGATCACAGACCAACGTAAAGCTGAAGCAACTCAGTTTATTTCAAATGAGCTATTCTGATGTAACTGAGAAGAGAATGTAGCCTTGCCTTTCAGACATATCAGCAGGCAGTTGTTTTTAACTAGATTCCTTAAATTATAGAGGGTGGATTAAAAATTATTCGTCTCCAGGGAATCATGAAGATAGTATTTATCAAGAAATAAAACTAGCTGTAAGATGGGCAGACAGCAAGGAAACCTAGCTGACGGGGGTGTGTGAGTGGGAGGGGGTATTAGGGCTTACAGAATGCTTGCAAAGCAAGTTAAGATCACTTGGTGATAGGTCCTATACAAGTTTAAAGTAAAAAGGCATATAGTACTCTTCATCTTCAAAGCTCTCTACAGACACTGGGATCATCCCTGGGAGGTAGGTCAACATAATTATTCCCATTCTACAAAAGGGAAAATGGAGACAAAGTGAGATTAAAGGGGGGATTTCAAAGACACACTGGGCAATTTGAAGCCCACTGAAAGAAATAGTATCCAGGAATTCCTGGGGCTCAGTCCTGTGCTGACAACCCCACCACAAGCCTGATTTTTCCTGACACAACTTCTGGCAGTCCAAAGTAGCTCCAGTGAGACTGGTGGAGTTATGCTGATGTAAAACAAGAACTAGGCCCCATCTCTCCCATTAGACAAGTTGCCTCGTAGTGACCAATATTGTTACAGTTGCAAAATGGTTTCCATCTTAGCCCCTTTTTCACATGCCTGGAGCCTTCTGAAAAATCCTCCTGTTTAATCTTTCTTTGAAGGTGACTTCACCCTCCTCTTCTCTACACCCCCCCAAAAAGTTTTAACAAAATTCTTCATCCTGTGTTAAGTTCAGTGAGGGTGGGAAAATATTTATTTCCTATTTTTGAAAATGCTAACTTCATTTTTTAGACAGGTGTGCTGCTAAAAGAGCTAACAACTGGAACTTGAAACGTGACATTGACAAAATCCTGAAGGATATGGTGAATAAAATTGTTGTGGGTATTTGAAAATTGCATGCTGAGTATGCACAACAGAAAATCTTTTTTATTTATATGACAGTTGGGCCTATGGTCTCCCATCAAGGTTGGAGTCTCATTGTATTTAGTAGAGCTGAGCAAAAATGGGAAATTCCATCCTATTGGAAATGCCACTCTTTCAACATTTGTTTTCAGTGTGAATGGAGACAAAAAGTCCAAATATTGGAACAAAATCCCCCCCCC
The DNA here is from genome assembly GCF_026122565.2 of Emydura macquarii macquarii. Classification (NCBI taxonomy): domain Eukaryota; kingdom Metazoa; phylum Chordata; order Testudines; family Chelidae; genus Emydura; species Emydura macquarii. The sequence goes on along the minus strand of NW_027133607.1, from coordinate 2,694,340 downwards.
CTTGCCCCCCAGAAATATTTAAATGTTTCTTTTATGGGTCAGTTTGACATTAATAGGCATCTGCCTGAGTCTCCCATTGCCTCTAGGGAGTTAAAGTAGTTCTCCCTCTTTGCTCCTGGTTTAAGCCTCTCCTTTTTCCTTCCCAAACCATGAAGGAAGTTTGGGTCTACAGTGGCACATGGCATATCACAATATTCCCCATTCTTAAATTAGGAGACATCAGCATGTGGTAGCTCTTGACTTTTCAGTGGCAACTACTGGAAAGTGATTCAGGAATGACATCTTATTGTCAAAACGGTCATTTCTTTTAAATGAACAATTTATTAGACAAAGGGATTGTTTTTTTTAAACTATTCTATTTTATGTAGGTTTTTATACCATGTTTATCAGTGTGGTACCTTGTTATACTAGCATCTAAGGCTATGTCTACATATGGAGCTGGGGGAGTGATCTCCAGTTCAAATGGACATACTCAAGCTAGCACACTAAAAATAGAGGCGTAGCTTTGGTTGCACAGGCAGCAGTGAGCAGCAAAACAGGTTGGCTGCCCTGAGTTTGTACCTGTACGAGAGAGACTGAGACATGAGGCCTGGTATAAGAGGCCTGGTATGAGGCCTGAGGCCTGAACTAAAGTAGTCAGGCCCTGCTGATATAAAGCAAAGTTAGCAAAAGTCAGGCTGTGAGCAGAAGTCAGGCCCTGTTACAAAACATGCCTGCTTGCAAGTTCATAGGACCTGGCAAGAACATGGCTGGTATTTCAAAAACACGAACACTCCTAAGAAATGTTAGGCACAGAACACTCACGAAAAGGCATACCAGAACATCCTGATACCAAATACAGTGTAAACATACTCCCTAAAAATGATACAAGGACACATTGACCCCTCTTAATGATAAGGTCAGAATGACAGGGTGATGAATAGGGAGGTTTTGATTGAACCAAAAGGTACAAGGTAAAGGGTGGCAACTAACCACGTCAGAGAGGCAATACATAACTTGTTTGTATCCGTGTATAAAGAGAGGTTTCAGAGGGAGTGTCCATTCACTGAGCTGAGTCCATTGTCACAGGCATACATGTTCTAGTGTAACTCTAGACATTGATCCAGGGAGCTAGGACTGTGCTTCATTGATAATAAACCTGGCTGAGTGCCTTCGCTACGGAACCACGTCTATGGTCATTTTGGGCGGTTCGACTGGAGACTGCTGTATGGGCTATCTGGTCAGAGCCAGTGCAGCACGCAGAGAGAACACACACGTGGCCAACAATTGACTACAGTACCCATGGGGTCTGTATGGTTTGTACTCTTTGTGGCTAGCCCATGCTGCCACCCACTGCTGCCTATGATACCATGGCTTCACTTCTCTTTTTAGCATACTAGCTTAATGCGAGCTAGCACGAGTATGTCTACTTGAGTTGGGAATCACAACCCCAGCTCCAAGTTTAGGCACAGCCTAAGTATATTAGTCATCTATAAAAATTGGGGTTTCATTGAATGAATGGTGGGGACTGATTATAAGCAAGCCGTAAAAAAACCAAAGATTAAGATCTCCTATATGGTATTTCACTCACAGATGACTAACATGAACACTTGTTACATTTAATAACTGGCTGCAAACCATTTTGGTCTATAGAAAATTGTTCCTGGTATTAAAGAAAAAAGAGAGAGAGCAAAATTTTGTGCGGGTTTTGTTTTGTTTTTTTCCTGGTGTTGAGGAAGATGAGAAGCAAAATCTGGAGTGTATTTCATTTCCATTTCTCTGCTTTTGGTACAATTTAACCAGATTGTTAGAAATGTTCAGAAATAATCTGTGGATGAAAGAAATGTTAACTCTTGAACCCTTATTATGATTAAGTCTTGAAGTCATTTAAAATTGTATGTGGAACATGATCTATTACATATTATGGCACATAGAAGCGCATATATTTAGGCTACAGCTAAGAAGTAACATATGCCCACATATTGAACAACTAATTGCTAGAAAAAAGAAATAAATGTGTTTGTGACTTTGTACGGTAAACGAGGCAATAAAGAGAATAAGGTCCTGATGTGGAAAATTGGAAAATCCATCACAGTGTGGAAACAATCCATTCTTTAGTGAAGAGTAATGGAAGATACCTCTTGCCTTGTATATACTAATGACACACATACTATGCAAAGACAGACTGGGAGACAGACATTGGAATTGATCTTTAAAATGGTATCAGTAGCAAATTTTTCAGTCACTTAAATGGGAGCAGTGCCATGGCCAGCATTTTCAAAACTAGGCATCTTCTTTTTTGAGTGCCTAATTTTATATGTCTTGAAGGTATCTCAAATCAGGCACCTAAAGCTTGAGAGACCCCACATCAGTAGCCACTCTTGAGAATTCAGGGCTCGATATCTCAGTTTGGACACCCAAAAATGAAATCATCCAGGTACAGAGGCCAGTTTAGAAAACATAGTTACATGTGATCACAATGAGTTTCAAAACAATGCAGAAACAGCCACACAGATGGCTTTCTCGGAACTCTCTGAGTTCAGTAATGTACTAACTTCATGAAATCATTTTTGTAGTTGCAAAATCTTTTTTTCCTAAAAATTGAACTTCCCAGGGAAGTTCATTTGAATCAACAAAACATTATCTGTGTTAGGGATTCCAGCCCAATATCCTAAAGTTAGGGTCAGGTACAGTTCATGTCCTTGTATAAGTTATGTAGTATGAATCTAATTGTTCTTTAGACATTTTTGTATTCCATTCTGCCTTTTCCTTTCAGTCTTTCTTTTTGTAATATTTTCATTATTTTTTTCTCTGTCTTCTCATTCCTCCATTTGCTATAGTCTTTCCTAGACAGAAGGCAAATTCAATATCAATCAATTCTGAATCAAATTTCCAAACCCACAGTAGGTAAGTTGGTTTGAAGTTAGATCTATTGTAGTGTTACTGATCTCAAATGTATTCTTGCAACCAACCTTCTTCTATTAAAGTCAATAGCATAATTCCTTTAACTTTATTATCCGCCCTGCTATTTATGAACAGGCCAAGCCACAAACTTTGGATGTGGAATTTGAACACCACAAATTTCTGGTTGGATTTGGTTCTGGGCTTTAGGCTTTGCCCCTTATAAAGCTAAAATGAAGCAGTGTGTAAATTTCTGCTCTGGATCCAGTTTAATATTTCCACCATTCCTATAGATGGGGGTAATTGAGTTCCAAAATTTTGATGCCGAGTCCCTCTCTTACCCGATTTTATAATTAAGTACATGTAATTGTTTGAAGTCTTTAACATGATGAATGTGCATGCAATCCTTTGATAACATTCCTTGGTGTTACTCCAATTGCGGTTTCATCCATGAGAATAAGAAGCAGGGAAGAAATATTACTTTTTTTCCTTCAATGCAGCAAGTATCACCATTCACATAAATGCAGCCCTGAACACGGGGAAAAAATGGCTTAATAGGAGTTGAAATATCTTTTTACAGAACAAGCAGCGTGTTGGGTTGGTTATTATTTTGACTTTTCAAGAGCACCTGACTGAATCCTAGATGCTTATACAATATTATGCTGTAATCAAAGATTAGTTTCTTTCTAGGCCTGATCCTTCACTATTGTACCATAGCTCCTGTAATTCTAAATATGTAAATTTACATCAGTTAAGGGCCTGTCCCAGAGATTTTGCTATCCAGAACTTCTTCACAATGTATTGATAACCCGGATAGGCCAGTAACACTTCAGGATCTCCAACAAGGCTTCTTTGGTTAAAAATCCATCCTGGTTAAGAGGAGGGATGAATGCCTCAATAAAATAAGAATAATAATAGAAATGCCAAATGGAAAAATGGGGAAGCAATGAGTATAAAGTGGCAATTAGAAAATACAGAGACTTAGTAAGGGATGTTAAAGGTATCAATGAGAAATTTATGGATTGCAGAGTTAAAGCCAATAAGAAGGAATTTTTAAATATATTAGAAAATAGGAAATCCTAGCAATGGTATAGGTAGGCTGTTAGACATCGGTCATGATGAAGAAATAGCAATAATATTCTAAGTATTCTGTACTCAGAAAGAAACAGGATGATGTACTCATATCTTACAGTGATGATGAAATATTTTCATTTTCATCAGTAACTAGGGAGGATGTTAAAAAACAACAATTAAAGTTAAACATATTTAAATCTACAGGACTAGATAACTTGTACCCATGGATATTTTAAAAAATGGCCACAGACCTTTTTGAACTATTAATGTTGATTTTTAACATATCTTGGAACATTGGAAAAGTTCCAGAGAACTGGATGGGGGAAGAGGGAGAAGCTAATGTTCCAACGTTTAAAAAGGTTGAGCAGAATGATTTGGGAAACGCTTAGGTCAACTAACCTGACATCGATCCAGGCAAAATCATGGAAGCACTGTACATAATCAATGCAGCCCATATTTTAATTGGACTCTACTAGTTAGCTGATAGATCTCAAAATGTGATTGTAAATGGGGAATCATCATCCTATGAAGGTGTTTCTACTGGGGTCCCACAGGAATCTGTTCTCAGCCCAATTAAATATCTTTATCAATGATCTGGGAAAAATATAAAATAATTGCTGGTAAAATTTGCAGAGGACACACAGATGGAGTGATAAATAATGATAGGGTACTGTCAGTTATGCAGACGGATCTGGATCATTTGGTAAGAAGGGGCTGATTTGAACAACAGGAGTTTTAAGAAAGTAAAATGCAATAATCTAGAATAAAGAATGTAGGTTTGTATCACAAGATGGGAGACCACATCCTAGAAAGCACTGACTCAGCAAAGGACTTAGAGGTCATTGTAGATAAGCATCTGAACTTGAGCTTCCAGTGCAGTGTTATAGCTAAGACAGAAAAAAATGATCCTTGGATGTGTAAGCAAAGGAGTGTTAAGCAGGAGTATGAAGGTGGCGTTTCCTCGGTATATAGCATTGGTGAGACCAATGCTGGATAAATATTTCCAGTTCTGATGCCCATACTTCAAAAAGGATGTTGAAAGATTGGAAAGTCTTCAGAAAAGAGCTACTACAACAATTCAAAGTTTGGAAAATATGTGAGCAACTAAAGAATCTCAGTCTATTTAGTTCATCCAAGAGAAGCTTAAGAGGTGATTTGATCACCATCTGGAAATACCTACATGGGGAAGTGATCTCTGATAGCAGATGACTCTTTAATCTAGCAGAAAAAGACACTGTAGTCCAATGGTTGGAAGCTGAAGCTAGATAAAATAAGAGTAGGAATCAGATGCAAATTTTAAAATGAAGGTAATAATTAACCATTCGAACAATTTACCTAGGGACATGATAGATTCTCTACCACTTGCAGTATTTATGTCAAGACTGGATGTCTATCTAAAATATATGCTATAGTTCAAACAGAAGTTATGGCTTGATGCATATGGCTTGATTGCTGAATAAGATTATTTGCGCTGTGTTATGCAGTCAGTCAGATTAGATGACCATAATGGCCTGTGCTTGCCTTAAAATCTATTAATCTTCAATATTAAAACAAATACCGACTATCAACCAAGCTGATCTGTCATCTTGCCCCTCTAGGTTAAGAAGGTGAATAACATATGGCACAGGCTTTTCACAAATCCTTTCACAAATGCTTCTCCTATAACCTGCTTGTATTATTTCATTCTTCTGTGGTTTGAGTCTCAGCCAGCAGGTTCTCGTCTAAACCCCAATCACATGTAGACAATGGTAAATCACTTATTTTCACTAGCTGTGTTTGACAAGTCAAGACATATATCTGTGCACCATGAGCACACTGAAGGCACTAAAATATCCATGTTTTTTCCTCATTAGCCCTTGCTACTATCTCATACAATGTTGGATAGGAGAGGCAATAAGATGGAACCTCATAGTGAACTGCCTGGACAGACAAGCAATTGCCCAATTGTGGTTTCTCTCAGGTAAAATGGAGTGAGATTACATTGAGGAAACATTGTCAAACCCTGCTAAGGATTACAATTTGTAACCTAATCCCCATAGTTAATGATATCAAAGTCAGATGGGCGATCTAAAAGAATCAACATAGACCAAGGGTCTTCATTCACTGACATGCAGTGCAATTTCTGTACCATACTCAGGTCGGAGATAAGATTGATACAGTCAAGGATATCTGAAGACCAAATATGGTCAGAATTGTCTCACCCCAACCTCCTCTTCCAAAAAAAGGGAAGCTTGAATGGGTCTATAATTAGCTACATAGTCAACTCTAAAATATGTGATCTTTGAATGAGAAAATATGTATCAATCCTGGACAATAAATACTATGTAAAAATGGAAGAACAATACTAAGCTATAAAGAAACATGGTGTATGCTGATGAGCAGTATTGTGTATATATACATTTAATGGAATATGGAACCCAATAATTTATTTATGTCAGCAAGTCACATTACCTTTTTGTGACTTTATTCCCTAATCTCTAAAATAGGGACAATAATTTACCTTGCAGGGGTGTTGTGTGTCAATTCACTACTACTTGTGCATTAGTTTATTTCATTTGAACATGTCTTTAAGCCACTGTTCAATGTGTGTTATGCATTTCCCCTCTGTGCTTGATCCACAGAATTTATAAATAGCGCTGGGGGAAAAATTTTGGCCAAAATATTTGTTTTCCCAAGAAATGTAGACTTGAGTGAACTGAAAATTTCACAAATTCATATTGAATTTGCCAAATTGTTTCAGTTGGAAAAAAAAAATCTAAAAAAATGAAAATGAAATGCCTTCCATTTTGAAATTGCCATCCAAAACAATTTTTTAACAAGGTTGAAGTATTTCAAATGAAATGATATGTTTCATTTTGGGTCAAACAAAATGTTTTGTTCAACTCACAATGAAATGTTTTCAACTTTTTCAGCTTACTAAAAAATTCAGAAAATGTTTGTTTTGCGTCAACTTGAAACAATTTTTTTTTTTTTTGGTTTCGCCACTGAACTTAAAAAAATCAGTTACTCACACAGCTGTGGTTATAAGTCTGTCACAGCTAATAGCTAGGGCAGTGGTTCCCAACCTTTTTGATAAAACACGTGCCACCCTCCATGACCTGGTCATGAAGACTTATAACCCCTATAAACACATATAATGATGCTAATAATAATACCACTAAATGACATAAATAATAATAACAAATTACTCTTACCTGAATAAGAAACTAAGCCTTCCCTGGCGCAGCCACCACTGCACGCGGCACGTGGCCCTGCCTCTTCCCGTCCGTCATGGACTGAGGGTGATGGAGGCAGAGGGTGCTGGTGGGCTGACTGGGGCTGCTCCAGGCAAAGCTGCTCTGCTTTGGCCCAGTGCCCTGATGGTTTGAGCCTGGGGGGGGCTGCTCCTCTGCTCTGACCAGGCGCCTGGCTGCTTGGAGCTGGGCGGGGATGCTCTTCCACTCCAACCAGCATGGAGCTTGGGGCTGCTCCTCCCTTGGGGGGGGCTGGGTCTCCGCTCCGGCTGGTACAGGGCTCAGGAGGCTAAATGACCACGATATTACAGAAGCTTCACGGACCCCCTGTAATCTTTTGCGTTCCCCCAAGGGGGCCCTACCTCCCAGGTTGGGAATTGTTGAGCTAGGGCAGGGGTGTCAAACTCATTTGCTATGGTGGGCCAGATTTGAATTAAATGTACTTCAAGTGGGCCATACATACCGTACATCGAAATGCTAGGCACTTTTGGAGCACTGTGTCTCGTGCAAACAGCGCTCCACACGCTGCCGCCAGAGTACACAGATCTCGTGGCAGCACTTGCTGCCGTGACATCTCGTGGCGTTGTACCCTCTGGCGGCAACGCGCGACGCCGTGACATCTCGTGGCGTTGTACCCTCTGGCGGCAGCGCGCGACGCCGTGACATCTCGTGGCGTTGTACCCTCTGGCGGCAGCGCGCGACGCCGTGACATCTCGTGGCGTTGTACCCTCTGGCGGCAGCGCGCGACGCCGTGACATCTCGTGGCGTTGTACCCTCTGGCGGCAACGCGCGACGCCGTGACATCTCGTGGCGTTGTACCCTCTGGCGGCAGCGCGCGATGACATCTCGTGGCGTTGTACCCTCTGGCGGCAACGCGCGACGCCGTGACATCTCGTGGCGTTGTACCCTCTGGCGGCAGCGCGCGACGCCGTGACATCTCGTGGCGTTGTACCCTCTGGCGGCAACGCGCGACGCCGTGACATCTCGTGGCGTTGTACCCTCTGGCGGCAGCGCGCGACGCCGTGACATCTCGTGGCGTTGTACCCTCTGGCGGCAACGCGCGACGCCGTGACATCTCGTGGCGTTGTACCCTCTGGCGGCAGCGCGCGACGCCGTGACATCTCGTGGCGTTGTACCCTCTGGCGGCAGCGCGCGACGCCGTGACATCTCGTGGCGTTGTACCCTCTGGCGGCAACGCGCGACGCCGTGACATCTCGTGGCGTTGTACCCTCTGGCGGCAGCGCGCGACGCCGTGACATCTCGTGGCGTTGTACCCTCTGGCGGCAACGCGCGACGCCGTGACATCTCGTGGCGTTGTACCCTCTGGCGGCAGCGCGCGACGCCGTGACATCTCGTGGCGTTGTACCCTCTGGCGGCAACGCGCGACGCCGTGACATCTCGTGGCGTTGTACCCTCTGGCGGCAGCGCGCGACGCCGTGACATCTCGTGGCGTTGTACCCTCTGGCGGCAGCGCGCGACGCCGTGACATCTCGTGGCGTTGTACCCTCTGGCGGCAACGCGCGACGCCGTGACATCTCGTGGCGTTGTACCCTCTGGCGGCAGCGCGCGACGCCGTGACATCTCGTGGCGTTGTACCCTCTGGCGGCAGCGCGCGACGCCGTGACATCTCGTGGCGTTGTACCCTCTGGCGGCAGCGCGCGACGCCGTGACATCTCGTGGCGTTGTACCCTCTGGCGGCAACGCGCGACGCCGTGACATCTCGTGGCGTTGTACCCTCTGGCGGCAGCGCGCGACGCCGTGACATCTCGTGGCGTTGTACCCTCTGGCGGCAACGCGCGACGCCGTGACATCTCGTGGCGTTGTACCCTCTGGCGGCAGCGCGCGACGCCGTGACATCTCGTGGCGTTGTACCCTCTGGCGGCAGCGCGCGACGCCGTGACATCTCGTGGCGTTGTACCCTCTGGCGGCAACGCGCGACGCCGTGACATCTCGTGGCGTTGTACCCTCTGGCGGCAGCGCGCGACGCCGTGACATCTCGTGGCGTTGTACCCTCTGGCGGCAGCGCGCGACGCCGTGACATCTCGTGGTGTTGTACCCTCTGGCGGCAGCGCGCGCCACCGCCAGAGAGTGCAACGCTGCGAGATGTCGCAGCAGCGCGCACTGCCGCCAGGGGCCGGACCAAAAAGGTTGGCGGGCCGTATCTGGCCCAACGGGCCGGATGTTTAACACCCCTGAGCTAGGGCATCTTGTCCTTTAGCTCTAGCTGAAGCAGCTTCTGCTCTTATGTCTGAAGTCACAGATTCAGTCTCTGGTGATAACCAAGATTATGGTCGTTATACTACGTGACTGCAAAGCATCACTATTTTATTATAATACTCCCCAAGATTTCACACAGCCTGATAGGTGGACTCAGCAGTGCAGAATCACTTCTGGAGAAGATACAACATCATACCTGATAAAATCAGGGGTGGACTTGAATCAAAAGGAGAGATCACGGAGAACATGTTTGGCTCAAAACATGGCTCTGAAATGTGTATCTTTACAACGACCAAACCAAAACATCATAGTTTTGATGTTCAGGGAGGGGCTGACGGTGGAGAGACCATAGACTGGACTCTGAAAATCCTTGCATTGTGTCAGGGTTCAGTTCCATGGCATCTCTCTCCACAGCAGAGTGGAGAATAACTTTATGGTGTGATGGTGCAGGCCTAGAGGGGCTGAAATAGAGGCTAGTGGGTCTGCAGTGACCACAAGACTAAACTTAGAGTACATGCAGGATCCTCAGCCACTGCTACCGCCTATGGGTAATACCTGTAGACTGTCACAGTGGCAGTGGAACAGCTACAAAGCTACTCTCTTATTGGTCTGGCAGACAAGCTGAAAAAATCCAGAAAAAAGAAATAATTTAACATCAACTCGAAAGAGAAATTTTTTTGATTTTTCTCACTGCAACAAAAAAACCCCCCAAAAATTCATTTTAGGTCAAACAAAACGTTTTGTTCACCTTGAAATGAAACGTTTAGTTTCATTTCATTTTTGAGTGTTTTTTATCCTTATTTTTAGTTTAAAAAATCTAGCTAAATTTCTAAATGATACACCTTTTCACACCAAACAGTCAAAACGTTTTGTTTTGAAAACATAAAAATGAATTATTTTGATTATTTCTAGGGGTTCTTTTCTAATTTTTTTCAGCTCAAGCTATTTGCCAAATTTGCAAGTGCTTTCAGTTGACTCAAAACTACATTTTTCAGTTAATAAACTATTCATCCAAAAAACTTTGCCCAGCTCTAGTTGGGAGCCACATTTATGTGTGTGGAATACAAAAAAATCTCTGATGTGAAATGTGCTTAAGTCACTTTTACCAAATTCTTGAAGAAAACTAAGACACAGGACGTTGATAATCTGATTCCATTCTCTGTCACACTTCTTTAAATGAATGGTTTTCTATTGAGTTATTCTGGATTTACGTCCCTGTAACTGAGATAAGAATTTGGTTTTGATATGTTTGGGTCAAATCATCAGCTGATGTAAATCAGGGTAGCTCCATTGAGTTATGCCAGTTTACATCCATATCTGGCCCCTATTTCAGATAGTCATGTCTTTCCCCTGGAATTTCCAGTTATGCTGAGTGAGCTCCTGGACAGGTTTGTACTGCTTTAAAGCATATCTAACATGGCAATTGAGAGGTTTCTTGGGTTTGCATGAAGCTCAGAAAGCAATTTGACTTTCATACTTGATGTTCTTGTGCACATCTGACCAGAAGTATCTGAGTGCACAAGTTGTAATCTTTCCAAAAGCGGTAGGTTGATATCAAAGACTTTGCAGTGAAGCAAGGAATTGTGGCAGTACTTCAAGGAACAGGTTTGCAATTAACTGTTAAATACTGATTGAAGGAATGCCCTGCTTGGTTGCTGCAGGCTTTCCTTGCGCTCCAGCGAGGACTGAATCTAAAGCACAGAGCATGGCAAGCTGGTAACCTGCTAGACTGCAGAAAAAGGTAGGGGCAAAATTATTGAGCTTATGATAACATGAAAGCTGTTTCATGGATTTCGCAATATTGAGCAATATAACAAATCAGCCCCTCTGAATTCTAATTCTCTTGACAACCGTCTCCCCCTTGTTGTATTTTGTCTTTTGGGTTTTTTTTAATTTTATACACGGTAAGCTAAAAATCACTCAGCCTACAAGATTGCTCACTTGTGGAAGGACAGCCCAGATGTCATTGCATGTCATTTGGTGCAGTTCTACAGATCTTCTTTCCTTCAGTACAAAAATGGAGAAGATTGATATAATTATTATTATGTGAGAGGTAGTGTTGTCACTGGAGTAGGACTTGAGAAGCCTGGGTTATATTTCTAGCTCTCCTAAGTGACCTTGACCAAATCACTTTGCTTCTGTTTCCTCTCCCGCCCTTTATCTATCTGGTCTATTTGGATTTTAAGTTCTTCAAGGCAAGAAATGTCTCTTACTATGTGCACTCAATCTCAGTTGGGTGCTACTGTAATTCTACTAATCAAATCGGGACATCATTTAAAATGAGGGCTGTCTTGTCTAGACTGAGCTGGACTTGTAAGTCTTCACTCCTCTTTCCAAAAGAGAGTGCCAAACTCAGGGAGAGTTCTCCTCAGGACAGTATCATTTTTTTTTCAATATATCTATATGCACAGTGGACAAAGAAATCTGACTCCTAGGTTCTGTTTCCAACTCAACTACAGTCTCATTTTGGCCCTGGTTTGGCAAGATACTTGAGTTTGTGCCTAACTTCAAGCAAATGGACTACTTGCTAAACTGTGACTTATATGATTTTGAACTCTTGCTATACATAAGAATTCCCACCTCTAACATGGGTAAAATTATACATATCTATTTATGGGCAAGCCTCAATGGTCACTCCACTAATGTTTGTAAAACACATCAACATCTTTGTGTGCTGATGTCCCTCTTTCTCTCCTCTTCCAGGACTGTACATAGTCTCTTTGGATATAAAGGCATGATCATCTACTAGTAGAGCAAAAAGATGGAATCTGCTAATTTGAAGCCAATACCAGATACATAAACCCTGGATTAGCCACTAGAGGGAAACAGAAATGTAGTCTTAAAATGTATCAAATTGGCCCTACAGAAACTATGGGACCTCAGATCAGTGGCAACTCCTGCAAATTTTGGCTTAAACATCTAAGGCCAAAACTGTGTGTGGAACATCTTCAGATCCTATTCACATCAATAGCAATTGCAGGTTCTCTGCACCTCTCAGGCTTTGATGCCAATTTATTAATGTCTTTGCTTTTTATTTGTTAAAGGAAGTGGTATTGACTGACAGGTGCCTAGAGACCACCCTTTAATAACATGAGTTGTCATGGGGGGAAAAGGTAACACAGCCTTCATACTTTTTAAGCAGAATAAAGGGGTGGAAGTGGGAGTGGGGGAGGATTTGTAATATAAACAGTCATCCTCTCTGAGGTAAACCCACCAAAATCATCTCAACCAGATCAATCAGATTTGAACCAAGGCTAACAAAGAAAAAATGCCAGTTCCTTAATTTTCACCTCCAAGGAACCCATCTGATTTTATGTCATTGCTTACTTTGCAGGGGACAGAAAGTCCCCTCTGGAGACTGCAGTATACCAGGGTAATTTCTGAATGATATCTTCAGTCTGTAGCACGGCGCTGTGGTCTACCTCGGAGCCTGGGCCCAAGGAAGGGCTGTGACATCCCTGCTGGATGGATCAGGGAACTGCAGACCTTCAGACCCTGGGAGCAGAGGGGCGGGGCCAAGATAGGAAGGGGAAGTATAAAAGGCCAGTCTACTAGCTCAGTCATAGGGAAGCTGCTGCCTGAGAAGGATGCTTCTTCCCTGAGGCTGCAGCCTGAGCCTGACCCAGGCCCTGTGGCAGGGCAACACAGCATCAGCCCTCCACTGACTGGAGCCTCAAGGGCCCTGGCAAGGGGGAAGAGCTACTGGAGACTGCTGACTGGGAGGGATCCCCCAAGGCCAGCCATGACCTAGAGACTTCCTCTAGCCACCTACCCTGGAGAATCGGAGGAAGACCCGTGGCTCCAGGTACCCGGGTTCAGGGTAAGAAGAAGTAGCCCAGGGGCAGCTGACTACAGTCTGGCTGAGCTTGTACTCGCACCAGTGTCAGTGTCACCAGTGTCAGCGCGTTGTGGCTGGAGTCCTGCTGACCCAGAGGCAGAACCCTTGGCTACTGGCAGGGCCCTGGGTTGGGGTGCAGTGAAGTCGGGCAGGCCTGCGTTCCCTTCTCCCCCCTTTCCTAGCCACCCTGGGAGTGCTTGTCTCCTCTGGCCCCACAGCCACCAAGGATACCAAGTGTTGGTGTATATAGACTCTTTGCCAGCCCCACCGTGCCTGGGGGGCTACAGACTCCTTTGCCAGCCCTGCCCCTTTGGGGGACCAGGCTCAGGCATAAGTGATGACCAAACCCGCTAACTTTCCCCTGGTAGTAAGGAGGTGCGGCCTTCCTCGGAGCCTGGGCCTGAGCCAGGGCCACAATGCTCCTGCTGGACAGATCAGCCAGTTTACATAGTCTAATTGTTAGAGCACACTCAAGTAGTAGTGGAGCCAAGGAAAGCCCCTTTTCCCCTCTACTGGAGAAGTCTATATCTGGTTCCCCCTCTTTCCCAACTCTCTCTTGTCCAGCCATTTCATCCTCAAAATCCTAATCCAAGCAGTCTGTGCTGGTTAAAAACCATAGCAGTACATTTCACCTCAGAGCGGCAGTATTTATTCAAGGCTGGGTGGTTTACTGCATAAATAAATTCCAATAGTTGCTGCTATTTAGAGTCAGTGCAGTACAAAGGGGGTTACTGTATGAATGACTCACTTCAGAGTTTACCTGGTACTCCCTTTTTCTGTGGAAATACTTAATCATAATTATTTTGAAAAGAGAATTACGATGATGAGTTTTACTTGGAACTTTTGACATTATTTCATTTTAATTTTTGTTGTTGAAACTAGTGTTGACAGGCAGATTTACCGTTGGGTGCAAATTAAATCCTCTTCCAACCCCAGACAGTTTTACCTTATTTAATCATATGAGTCCAACTGACCTGAGCTGAGGAATTCAATGCAAATTAACAATGGCTGGAGTTGGAACTCAGGAGTTCCTGGATCCTAGTCTTGTCAGCTCATGTACCAGACCAGATAGCTTCTCTTAAGGGCCAACATTTTAAAACTGCCTTTCTGACTAGTACATGCAATTTTTTGCTTGTATAACCCAGGCTGATCCAGAAAGTACTGATGCACACAAAACTCTCATTGAAGTTTTGCATGAATAAGGTCTGGAGGATTGAGATTGATTTGCATGTGCAAATATAAATTGCAACCTGGATTATGTTAGAGCAGCCCTGAGGCTATTCTAACATGGCACCAGGTGCTTGACATGTTCAAAGCTCCTGCAGAATTAGGGAAGCACAGTGCAAGCTTTAAGACATGTTTGTATCCCCCCGGCCCACTATTGTTCTGTGCTGTATAGCTGAATTTGAGGATTTAAGGCTTTCTGTTAATTCACCTTAGAATTGAGTAGGTGCACGTATACACACAGAGGAAGCATTGTGCCATCTGTCTGTGTATTCACTTTTATCTGTCCTTTTTTGTATGTGGCTGGTACTGTAAAAAAAACAAACAAACAAACAAAAAACCCATCTCCATAGAAGTCTGTGAACTAAAGCTGCAGTGTCAAACATATTTGTGTTTTCTGGCATTCGATGGTTCGTATTGCACCATTTGTTATACAGTTTGTCTTGAATGTTTAAATTAAAGGTAGGGATTACTGTAGCCATGTTACATGTGGTTCAGCTGAATCACAGGCCAGTACTTTGGAAGTGCGCAAAACCACATGTCGGATGCTGAGCAGTTCTGAAAAGATCACCACAGGTGTGGGTGCTGACAGCCTGATAATGTGAGGTTGAGCTCTTCTGAAAACTCAGCCTGTAGGGAGGTGAGTGACTTTCTCTAAAGTCAGTGAATGACTGGCTAATGTAGCAAAAAGAAAACTGGCTGCTGGTGCCTTGCTCTAACCACTAGCCTCCACGTTCTGTTATTGCACTCGGATGACACACATTAACTTGGGCAGAGCTTTAAAGAACCCTTCACAATTCATGATGGTTATTTCTCCGTTATAATATCAGTGTGGACAGTGGGGTTGCACACAATGAAAGTCTGGCCTCGTCGGTGTGCAAGTCTGAAGTATGGGTTTTGTAGCTGAATGGGCGGAATAGCATCAGCCTAGCCTAAGATTTTATGACAATTGTGAGAGGCTAATCCTCCCATCTCTTTGTAGTTTCCTTTAACCATTTAACCAGGAGGTCATCCAGGGGTTAGAGCCAGGAAATTCCTGGCCAAATGGCTGCATGACATGCCTGTGTTTGATAAAGTTTTAAAACTATTTTGTCAACATTTAGCCTGAGATAAATGGGATGCTGTGCTTTTAGATCACGTTCCCAATCATTTGCTAGCGTCAGCAAGTCAGTGAATTGTCGTGTTCTGGAGATTGCTTTGCACATTCTTCTGAATTAGGATATTATATGTCAGTTCCTGTTTATGACGTCTCGCTCATCAGTCCATCATGAGCTCCAGCCTCCTTTAAGTGGGAATACAGTAACTACTGGTGCCACACCTTCTTTGAAGGATGTGATCAATCATAATTATGTTTTTGCTGTCACTAGTAACATGCCTGTTTGAAAAAAAGCTAACAAAGCATAATGTATATTAGACAATGTCTGGAAACTTTCCTGAATACTGCAGGAATTATAGCTATTGACTAGTCATTAACCTATATTGGGAACTTTCTATTTAAAAATGATCAAATGTACATACTGAGTAGAGATGGGCCCAAGGCACAGAAATATAGGTCTCTCTCCAGTTCCAAACTTTCTTTGAGTTCACAGAACTATGGGAGTTGAGATATTTGTGGTGATGTTGCACTCAGCATTCAAATGGATCCCAAAGAACTACTCCTGTTCAGATGAAGGTTAGTGGTCGAGCTCCCATTAACTTGAATGGGAACAGAGTAAGGCCAATGCAGAGCAGTTTTGAAAATCCCACCTTTAATGTTCATGCAGACTAGACATAGGAATCATTTTGCCTGCTGGTGAAATTCAGCCACATTTGAAATGGTTCTCAGAAGTTGTTAGGAGGAGCACACAGTACTAAGAATGTTCCAGGAAACAACAAACCCTTCTGTGTTCAGCTGAACTCACAAGGGAGTCACGGGTTGATAAAATGGAATAACCATGCTGGTCAGAAGGATGCTGGGATGAATAGCTCCGCCCGTGTGAAAAGCTTTGTGGTTCTTCATTATCACAAGGGTCACGACCTTGGGTTTTCATCCCATTCAGAATACAGAGAGAGACATTGTCTTTCATCTTCCTTAGGGAGAATGGCTTGGTGACCCCCCCCCCCCCATGACATGCAGGGTATGATGGGTCCTCCTTCTGCGGCCCTCCCCCTTTTATAGAGGTAACCTCTTGTGCACATGCACAGAAAATGTTTCAGAAGCTTTGGAGTACAAACCCTAGGATTCTGGCTGCCTCCTTGTCATGGAGTGAGTTGGCCTTTAAAAGGGTTGGGGGCTCTGCCACCTTGTCAGGTAAAAGAATAAGTTGTGGGGTCACGTGGTGGGCGATTGTGACTCAGCCAGATTTGCTGGGATATAAATGGCTGTCTAAGTTCAGGGAGCAGAGAAGAGAGGTTCGCCATAGCGCCAGGCAGGTTGCTTGGCAATGAAATTCTGCAGGGAGAAGGTTAGGAAGGCTGGAAGTAAGCCTCACCAGAAGGGAGCAGAAATACTCTCCTTAACTCCCAGGCAGAAGGTCTGGGGACTGAGATCTGCAGGGACAAGCTAGGCTCCTGCAGTGAATAGGACATGGCTTATATGTCAAACTGTTTTATTCTGAGAAATAAAACTCACACCTTAAAGAAATGGGACTGAAATCCTGATGCTGTCAGGAGTGCTTTCTGATACACTGGCTGGCTTATAGTCAGTCCCCTCTTATGTGCTTAGAGGAACAGGGAAAGGGCTTTCTGCATATGTACAAGGAGACACCAGAATTTCTCCCTCTCTCAAAACTCGGGGATCAACATACCTGGGGGGGGGGGGGAGCTTTGAGGAAATGTCACCGTGAGTAAAAACCCTACAAAAGAGCTGTGATCACCTGGCAAGAAACTACAGAGCTCCAGTCACTTTGATGAAACTTTATGAACCTGAAAGAGCCAGCTCCCCAACAGTAATTTTCTTTAAAAATATAGCCAGGGGTAGAGAGGCAGTTTTGTTTTAGTAGTGTAATAAATCATGCAACAGGATCTTTTACCTTTTGTCCTTTAAAATTTGCATATGAGGTTTAAAAGAAAAAAAAAAAAAGCATAGATGAGGTAACAGTTCCAGTGCAGCTTTTACATATTTGCTTAGACCAGAATACATGTGTTAGCCTCTGCTCTGATTTCGTGAAAGTGCCCTGAGAAGGCCATGTTCAGTACACAGTATTGCCTAACTCAAGGGCTCAAAAAATCCCGAGTCAGACTCCTTCCCCAAAACACATGAGATCTCACATGAGATTTTTTTTTAACACTAAATTTGGATTCTTTATTTGCATTGTGGGTTTTACACTCTTAGTGGTCATGGTTTCAAGCTCTTCTCCACAACCAAGAGGACTAGCAATTTATTTTTAAGAAAAGACAAGAAAAATGTAGAGATTTTCAACATAATCTCTTGACTCCAGGAGCTGGGGATTTAATATAATTGCTAAATATCATGAGGCGCGTGTTAAAAATTTCAGGAGTTGGCAACACCAAATATAATTCTCATGCTTTCTTGTACATTATATCCTTTGCCCCTACCCTGTGTCTGTCTTGTCTATTAGTCTGTAAACTCTTCAGAACAGAGACCGTGTATTACCCTGTCTGTACAGTACCCAGCACAATGGGATCCTATTCTTGGTTAGTCCCTAGGTTCTCCTGTAATAAATATTATGAATAATCTTAATAATAATGTTTTCCTGTAGGCTGTACAGGACATCAGGTTCTCAGTTAGTACAAAACCGCTGCATTTTGCCTCACCAATTAATGAAAAAGTGACAACAACTTAAAAAGCTGCCTGAAGTAGTTATCAACCTATTTACAAAGGCTTTGGTCTTGCAAGATGCTGACTATCTTCTGCAAGTTGTTGAACGTCGTTGGCTTTTATTGACTTCAGTGGAACCAGAGCACCTTCAGACGCTTTCCTGGATGCACACAGCATTTTGTTGGAATGGGTTCTTGCTTACCCACCCAATCCTGTGCTTAGGGTTCTGTGTAGAGCTGGTTGATATATTTTGCACACAAAAGCTTTTTCAACCTATTTTTTCCAAGGGCCTCTTTTTTTCAAAAACAATTTTTTTCCATAAAAATTGCTGACATTGTCAAAAATTTTCATTTTCAACCCATTTTTCCACTATCCCTTTTACTAAAATTTTTACTGAAATCATTTTGGAATTTTTTGTTTTGTTTACTTTAAATCACGTTTTCTGACAGAATACTGGGATTTTGGTAAATGAAAGACCTTGGTGTAAATTTCTGGAAGAGAAGTCACACCATGTGGAAAATAAGTCCATTTTTAACACTGTGAAGTGGAAACAATGTCAAAATCTCTTTTAAATGAAACCAGCTTTGAAATAGCTCCAGTTCTGGGTTTCTCTTGCTAATACTAAGGACTCCTACCACACACCCTCATCTCTCTACAGGATTCTAGGATTGAAACACCTTGCACTGTTTCAGGTGTTAGAGATACCATTGGGGTGACAAGAGCAGAAGAAATTTGAACTCGTGTCTGACAGGTCAGAAGATTTTCACTTCCTTTTTATGAATCCTTTATGGAATGCTTTAATTTTAGTCATTGTGAAGACTCTGTAATTTGATTGCGGAAGAGAGAAAACCAGGCCCAATGCGGCCCTTTAAACTTCCCCCAACTCCTCCACATACACCTCCTTATGCAGTGCAGGGACTGCTCTCTCTAGTCATCCCAAAAGGAGTAAAGCACCTCGCGGAGGCAGTGCTTAATTTGTAATGACAGAGGTGGCAGAGCTCAAGAAATTAGATGCTAGGGCTCAAGCAATTTTTCTGCATTAATAACTGATGCAGCAAGCCCAGAGGTGCTGGGGCTATGAACTGCTAAGCCAAAGGGTGCCGGGGCTCAGTCCTGGCACAAATTAAGCACTTCAAGGAGGGCAGGAAGGATCAGGGCTAAAGTAAATCTATGGCCCAATTCCCCACTCCCTGCATTTTTTGCTGAAATCGCCCAGGTGTGGAGAGGATAGCAGGATACATAGTGCAAAAGGATGGTGCTGCTATATATTGCCCCGGTGTAGGACAATACTTTAAAAGCCACCATTTGGGCCCAAATTAGCCTTTTCCACATCCACATTCTACCTAGGTCCACATCGAGGTGTGCAGCATTCTTCAGCTGACTGGGTTTCCGCCTTCTCGCGCCCACACAGGATGAAGAATTTGAACATGAATAAACCAGCTGTATTTATGAATTACAACCAAGGTAACATTTTTATCCACTCTTACACTACAACAGAAAGAGGTAAGTGTGACGTGAAAGGAAGAGCCTTTTATCTGTGTGTCTTTGGAACCTCCGTGCACACAGACTCAAAGACTCTGTTAATCAGATTGTCGCTGTTATTTTGCTGCCTATAAAGTCAATAGCAAAACTCCTTGATTTCACTGGGGACAGGATTGCGCCCTGCCAGTGGATTGTGTCTTTTCACCGGCCTGATGCCAAAAGCTCACTGCAGGGATGGTGGCATTACTCACAGGTAGCAGAGCTATTCTTCAATTAGGGCAGGCAGTTATTCCTAAGCGAGATCTTACTACCACACATCACCTTACAGAAGCTGGTTGAAGAATTTTCATCCAATAATTTAGATTACAATTCAAATGACTTCCCACCTGCATTTTTTGAGCAGCTCTCATGCTAATTAGGAAATGGGATGAGCTATTTTTGGAGCTTGCAAGAGTGCTGGAGTCTGTTTGTGACCCCTTTTTCTCCTTTAATCTTAACTTTTTTTTCCCTCACTCATGTTAGTCAGCGGGTCTGCACCCACAATGAGATACACAGACTCCCACACTGGCAGGAATCCTGAGGTCCTGGGTTCAGAGACTGCATGTACACATGAGATTGCAGAATACCATATTTTCCACTTGCAGGCCTAATGATTTATTTTTGGTGCCTCCATTTTTGAATGACCAACTTGAGACATGTTCAAGGGGTCTGATTCTCAGAGTTTGGATGCTCAGCACTTTCTGAAAGTCAGGCACCTCTTAGACATTTCATTTTGGGCACCCAGAATCACTAGTGACTTAGGAAAATCTAAGGAGTAGCAAATTGTGGCCCTCCATTTTGAGAACATAAAAACCACAGCACAAGACAGTGTCTCCAGTTTGCAATATGCTACTAGTTTCTACCATATGTAAAATGTTGCTTTGTGAGATTTTACTTGCAACATTCTACACTCTCCTGCCTTCCGTGAAATAGAAGGATACTTCTCCAGTCCACCTACACTGGAATCCTTACTGTTACACTTTGTGCTCCCTCAAAAAAAATCAGTAGTTAATTTCAAATCTATTAGTTCCCACAGCATCACTGCAGTAAACAAGTTTTCAAGGGCTTCCTGAGAGCAAAATCTGGACCCAAATCTCTAGCTAAATAATTTCATCAGCAGGAAGTACCTTTTGCAGACCTCACTGCTAGTCAGATAAAAACCACTGATTCTGGTTCTCTTGATAAACCCTGTACTTTAAAGACTTCAACCTTCAACAATTTCCAATTCCAAGCAAAACCCTGACAATTTTATTTCCCCTGTGCTTCTCATTTTCCAACAATAATGCAATGTCCTTTCTCACTGCACATCAGTTTAACTTAGTTCACAACATTAGGAAAAGTTTTGAAGGCTCATTTTCCAGAATACTAGCTACTTAAAGTTGACTGGAGTCAGCTTCTTCTTTCTCTTTGCCTGTGCTGAAGGCACATTCAAATTTGATTGTGTACAGTGTTAAATCACAGCTGAGCAAAAGCTTCAAACTAAATGCCTTCAGCTTGTTCTTTTTCCTCAGGAAGGACCTGATCCAACTTCCACTGGAGTCAGGAATGGAAGCAAGCTCCAGTTATGGAGGGCTAAATGCTGTTACTTTTCCTCATGTAGGCCCTGATCCTGCAATTGACTTCATGCAAGTGTAATGGTGCACCTCTGTAGAGCCACATTCTATTCTATCGTCTATTCTATATCGTAATGTATGCAATATAATTGTGCACGCTCCATGCCTAACCACTAGAGGCCATCTATAGATATCAAGCTCCCTAGTAGTGGAGTAGTAGAGTGTGGCAGAGCAAGAAGCAGCTTAGCAGCTGACTAAACAAGCAGGTCACTTAGCTTTCTGTCCATGTCTTAATTGGCAAGTTCCTGGGTCCAGACGTAACAGATCTAACAGTGCTGTTGAGGGGGTTGGGTTCATGTTGCAGCTGTTGTTTTAACTGTCCTCCAGAAAAGCGTGGTTGTGTTGAAGTGGGGGGCTGACACAGGCCTGGTGCACTAGACGTTATTTCAGTAACCAGCCTTTCTTAGGGAAGAAAGGACACACACAATATCCTTATAGCTAGACAAGGCACGTGAGTGGACTAAATAGCCTCTTGAAGAGTTAAAGAGGCAACGGTGGTTTCACAGCTGATAGTGAAAACAGTTTCACAGGCTGATGTCATGGGGTCCCAAGAAGGGTATATGGACACATTTGACAGTACAGTAGAAGGTTGGCTTATGCTCACTGACTGTGTAGCAATATTTTGCACTCCATGACACACCAGATAAGAAGCAGGTGCCTGTGTTGCTGAATTATATGGGTGGCAAGACTCACTCCCTATGCTGTAGTCTGACGTCTCCCAACAAGCCGTGCACCATGACTTTGGCAAGTTAGTGACAACACCAAAATCTTTGGAGGTAGCTGAGCACTTTAGATTCCATAAATGCAATCAGTAGGAAGGTAAAACCATCATGACGTATGGAGCTGCACTACAAAGGTTAGCAGAACACTGCAATTTTGGAGACACCCTGCAAGTTGCACTGGGGGATCAGCTGGTATGTGGTTTCAGAGATCAAGCGGTTCAGAAACGTGTCCTGACAACTTCCACCCTCACATTCAAGATCGCTATAGAGATAGTTACCTCTGTGGAGCCTGCCGTCCGAGACTCACATGAGTTTCAATCAGTGGGCACGAGCGAACACTCTACATGCAAATTACGTTACATTCCAAGGCGAAGAGACAAGACACAGTTATGGGGAAAATGCTATCATTGTGGCAAGGGTGGATAGAATGCAGCTGATTGCTGTTTCTGGCATGAGGACTGCCAGTATTGTGGGGAAAAAAGAGGCATATCCAAGTGGTCTGCAGGTCTGCCATAAAGAAAAATATGCCAAGTGACAAGAAGAGACGAGAAACACACCACCAGGCACATACTTTGCAAGCAGACGCTGATAGCAGCAAGGATGACTTAACCAAGTTAAGCATTGCATGCCTAGAAGTGGCTTGCATGCAGGATGAAGGCAAAGTGACGCCTGTAGCAATTGGAAACCCCTTAAGATGGCAATAGACGTGGGTTCAGCTGTGTCTGTGATTCCAGACAAAGAATTCCTGGAAACCTTAAGCAACAAGATAGAAGGGATGAACGTTATACTGAAGACATACATGGGAGAGAGAACCGCCCCATTAGGAGTACACACAGTAAATGTACAGTACAATGGTCAGCACCATGCCTTAGACCTCTACGTTTGTAGCGTATTCACGCAGGGCCCTCCTGTTTCTCAGGTTCTCTGCACCCACAAACCACTCAGAGACCTTAGCTTCATGCTCTCACTAGTGCAGTTTATTTACAGGTTGCGTGCCCCCACAACTCCACTGGTCCTCACACCAGTTACACCACTGGGGTTGTCCCCCTTTCTTATGTCCTTTTTCTTTCAGCAGGGGTCCGGGGTCCATTCCAACTTCCCTCAGGACTGTCCAGGCCTCAGGTTCCTTCAACCCATCAAGTGGGGCCGGGCCTCCCTTCTCAGGGGTTGCATCCAGGGCGGCTCCACTGGCCCTTTTCCCCCTGCTAAGGGGTTTGGTCTGACCGTCTCCCCCTTTCCTTCCTTTCTACATTTTTGGCCCTCGGGGCTCTGTTGTCTAGGGCCTTCCTTCACATCCTTTTCCCTCTCTGGGCTCTGTCTAGGGTCTTCTTTCATGCTCCTCACCGAAGACCTTGGTTCTTCTCCTCATTGGGGCCTCTTAGCTCCAAAGGCTCCACCCACTCCTTCTGGGGACTTCCCATTTTTTCCTTTTTTTTCGTGGGCCCCTGTCCCCTGTTTCCCTTCCCTCTCGGGAAAGAGTCCCTATCCATGTCCAAGACCACTGGATACAGTAGCCCCTCTACTACTCCAACCTGCTTCCAACTAAACCTGCCCTGTCCTTCAAGGGGACTTGGGCCACTGGGCAGTACTTCCTATCCCCATGGATGCACTCCAGGTTCATCCTCGCCCCTGGGATTATCCAGTGCAGCTTTATCAGCCCCTCTTTGACGAGTGAGCAGGCAGAAGTCATATCCACTAGGCCTCTCTGGGGTTTCCGCCCCACCTTAAAGGGACGGTGGACAGATTTCCCCACTCTCCAGCATTAGTCCAACCACAAAATTCAGCAAAGCCATATTGCATATGCAGGTAGTCGTACTTTTTATGTCTGGGCTGCCCACACTGCCAGCAGATGATCTGCCCAGTTCTACAGAAGTTCCTTGTGGCTCTTCTTTCTTCCTCTCTGGGCCCTTCCTGGGGAGGGAGGGTGTTCTCTGGGTTTTTTCCCTTAACTCCAGTTCCTTATAAGACTGACCTTCTTTCTGGGGGAAGTCAGCCTCTATATATTCTTCAGTCAGCTTTACTGCCTTATCCACCATGGTTGGCTGATGTCTCCTGACTCAAACCCGTATGTTCTCAGGCAGGCCTTGTAAAACCTATTCAAGGACTCATGCATCCATTATTTCCCCTATGGCGTGCATATGGGGTCTCAGCCACTGGGTACCCCAATCCATTAATCTCTAGGCAAACGCTAGGGGCCACACACGTTCACCGGGCCGCCCAAAACTTTGGGCTGTGTTTCTCCGCTGACAGGCCCACCTGATCGAGGACGGCTGCCCACACTGCCTCGTAGTCCCTGTCCTGCACGACACTCAAGGCCATACAGGCTGCCTGGGCTTTGCTGGTCAGGTCTGGCGCCAGCCATAGATCCCAGGTTGCCCTATCCCAACCAGTGCCTATCGCTACCCACTTGAACGTACCAAGGAAGGCATCCAGGTCATTGGCAGGACCCATTTTACATAGCCCGAAACCCGAAGGTTGGCTGCCATCCCTCACCGCGGGGGTCACAATCCGTTGAAGGAGTTGCTGCTGCGTGCTGGCCTGTTCCCTTATGAAGTCCTGCAGGTTTTTCTGCTGTTCTGCCTGCCAGGTGAGTAAGGCCCATTTCTCTGTCTGATGGGCTTGCTGGAAGTTCTGCATCGCCTGCTGCGGCTGCTCCTGCTACTTCACAAGCCATTGCAGGGTCTCTTCCATCCCTGGGCCGCCAATCTCATTTACTGGCTCTAGGTCCTGGACAAGCCCCCATGTGTAGCGTATTTGTACAGGGCCCTCCTGTTTCTCAGGTCCTTTGCATCCACAAACCACTCAGAGACGCAGTAGATAAGGAGCTGGAATGTCTAGAAGGTACGGGAGTACTAGCTAGGATCAACTGGAGTAAATGGGTCCCATTTTCTTGTTCCTGTCATGAAGAAAAAAAGTGCAGTAAGGATTTGTGGTGACCATTAATCCCATGGTCCGGATGGAGCAATACCCCTTACCTTGCATTGAAGATATTTTCTGATCGTTGGCCAGAGGGAAGAAATTCAGCAAACTGGATTTAGCTCAAGCTTAACTGCAAATAGAAACAGAGGAAGGGTTGAGGAAATTCTTCACCGTCAACATTGGGGAAAAAAAAAAAACTATGAGTACGACGAGTGGTATTTGGAGTGCATCCCGCCCATGCAGCCTGGAGAAGGTCAATGGACCAGGTACTGCAAGGAATACCAAGCCATAGGTGTTACATAGACAACATCTTTGTCACTGGATCCAGTGAAGAGGACCATTTGAGGAATCTGGCATAAGTTTTCAAAAGGTTGGAGGCATGTGGATTATGGGTGAACCATGATAACTGATGTCTTGAAAAACTCACATTTATAAACTGTGGACACCTCATAGATGCTAAAGTGTTACCCAGGGTTTTCTGAACCCAAAAGCAGTGGTAACTTAACTGTTTCTCTCCAGGTGGTGTCAGGAATAAATCAATGGGGACACAGCTCCTCCATCTGATAAATTATTGATATAAAACAAAGTGCTTTTATCTAAAACTCATTTTTAATTAGGTCTCAAGCGCGTACACACACACACATATGCTATAGCAATAGGTTCAGAGCACTCCAAATAATAGTTACCCAAAGTCTGAGATGGTTTTGAGTGATCACTAACCGGGCTTCCAGGTACTCTCCTTCAGACCAGTTGATGGGGAGTTTAGGTGTCAGCTCCTTTCCTGAAGAAAAGCTACTATGGACTGTTCTGAAGTATTTACTTTTACTTAATCTTTTATAGCTAACTCTTACAAAACACATAACTCATAGTAACCCCTAGTGGGTTACCATAGTAACTCCTACTGGGTCAACAATTCTACTAACTTCAACATAATGCTCATTATGTCTTCTCAGCAAAACATTTCTAATATTTCTATTTATAACAAGAATAAAACTTATATGTCAGGGGCACTGAAAACCAAGGTCACTGTCCACTCTCTCTCTCTCCCATTCTTAAGGTCTGTTCACTCTTTTCCCCTTCTCCTATTCTGATTAGCAAAGCTGTAACTGCAGCAATTTGGCCTTTCCTATGGGTGCCCTGACAATTATTCCTAGTTTTGTGGTGGTCTGCTTTTAATCAATGGTGGCTAAATACACCCAAAATGGCTGTGGTTTAGTTTGGTCAAGTTCTGGGGTTACAGAGGGACTGCATAAGTCACTGGACAAAGTTGAAGCATTTATGAGGGCACCTTATCCTGAAGCTGCAGGTTCATTCATTCGTCAATTTCATTAACTATTACTATAAATTCTTGCCAGATCTGTTGTACCCACTGAATCAATTGCTTCAGAAAGGGAAATGCTGGAAATGAGCTAAGCCATGTGAAGATACTTTCTGCAAGGCAAAGCAGCTGGTTACTTCTGAGCAAATGTTTACTCACTACTATCTTGGCATATGATGCATCACCTATGGAATTAGAGGAGTGATCTCCCAAGTGATGCCTGATGGTCGGGAATTACCTATCACTTTTCTTTCCAGATCTCTAAGTCCAGCAGAATGCAACTACGCCCAGACAAACCCTGAAGCCTTGAGAAATTTGCACATTATCTGTAATCTAGGAAGTTTATGCTTGTGACAGATCATAAACACTTGCTCATTTTTAACCCCAAAAGAGGCATTCCAGAAATGGCTGCTACTCAAATTCAGTGATGGGCTTTATTCTTGTAAGCCCATAACTATGATGTCAAATTTAAGGGAACAGTTCAAAACCGTTATGCTGATGCGTTATCATGACTTCCCCGGTTGGATACAAGCTCCACATAATAACAAGGTGAACTTGCAGCTGTTGAAATCTTCTTTGTGACACAAATTGGTGTACTTCCTATTATTCAGGTGATACTGAAACAAGAAACTAACAAAGACATTACTTTAGCAGAGGTATATGAAGCTACCTTAAAAGGCTGGAAGACAAAACAGTGGAGAGCTTAAAGTCATTCTTTCACTGGAGGAATGAAATCACAGTTGCTCAAGGTTGTCTGATGTGGGGAATTCATGTAGTCATTCCTATGAAACTACAGGAAAGGATCCTAAAGCAGATGCATGCAGGGCCCATTGGTGTAGTCAAAATGAAGACATTGGCTAGAGAACAGGTGGCCAGGATTTGGCTGACAGATTGAGCAGTTAGCTAAGAACTGTTCAGGTTGTCGGAAGGTGCAAAATATGACTAGCTTGGTATCATGTCATCTTTGGAACTGGGCAAATGTTCCCTGGGAATGAATTAATTGGATTTTGCAGGTCCATTCTTGGGTACCAGTTTTCTAGTAGCAGTGGATGGGTATTCCTAGTGCCCTGAATTTTTCTGCATGTCATCCATAAATTCTACAAGTACCATACAAGTTCTGTCAAGCCTTTTGCTTGCCCAGGACTGCCAAGACAAGATGTCAGTGACTATGGTCATAGAACCATAGAAGATTAGAATTGGAAGGGACCTCAGGAGGTCCTCCAGTCCAACCCCCTGCTCAAAGCAGGACCAACCCCAACTAAATCATCCCAGCCAGGGCTTTGTCAAGCCAAACCTTAAAAACCTCTAAGGATGAAGATTCCACCACTTCCTTAGGTAACCCATTCCAGTGCTTCACCACCCTCCTAGTGAAAACATTTTTCCTAATATCCTAGCTATACCTCTTCACTGCAACTTGAAACCATTGGTCCTTGTTGTGTCATCTACCACCACTGAGAACAGCCTAGCTCCATCCTCCCTGCAACCTTCCTTCAGGTAATTGAAGGCCACTCTTCTCTTCTGCAGACTAAACAAGCCCAGTTCCCTCAGCGTCTCCTCACAAGTCATGTGCTCCAGCCCCCCAATCATTTTCACTGTCCTGCACTGGATTCTCTCCAATTTGTCCACATCTTTCCTGTAGTGGGGGTCCCAAAACTGGACACAATACTCTAAATGTGGCCTCATGAATGCCGAATAGAGGGGAATAATCACTTCCATTGATTTGCTGGCAGTGTTCCTACTAATGCAGCCCAGTATGCCTTCTTGGCAATAAGGGCACACTGTTGACTCATAGCCAGCTTCTTGTTTACTGTTACCCCCAGGTCCTTTTCTACAGAACTGCTGCCAGCCAGTCGGTTCCCAGTCTGTTGCAGTGCTTAAGATTCTTCCATCCTAAGTGCAGGACTCTGCACTTGTCCTTGTTGAACCTCATCAGATTTCTTTTGGCCCAATCCTCCAATTTGTCTGGGTCACTCTGTATCCTATACCTACCCTCCAAAGTATCTACCATTTCCTCCAGCTTAGTGTCATCTGCAAACTTGCTGAGGGTGCAATCCACCCCATCATCCAGATCATTAATGAAGAGGTTGAACAAAAACTGGCCCCAGGACCAACCCCTGGGGCCTCCGCTTGTTACTGGTTGCCAGCTAGACATCAAGTTGTTGATCACTATCCATCAAGCCTGATGATCTAACCAGCTTTGTATCCACCTTATAGTCCATTCATCCAATCCATACTTCTTTAGCTTGCTGGGAAGAATACTGTGGAAGACTGTATCAAAAGCTTTGCTAAAGTCAAGGTATATCACATCCACCGCTTTCCCCACAGACGCAGAGCCAATCATCTCATAATAGTCCTGGTCCACAATTTGTTTCAGAGGACTTCCAAGCTTTCATGAAAAGTAATGGCATCAGACATGTCACATCCACACCACACCATCCTGCAACAAATGGCTTAGCAGAATGCTTTATTCAAACCATGAAACAAGCTTTGAGAGCTGCAATAGAATAACCAGGTTCACTACAGGCCGAATTTGCGAACTTCTTGTCGGCATATTGGAATGCTACGCATACAACAACAAACCAGTCTCCTGCAAGTTTGTTCCAAGGACAGAATCTCTGATCTCTCCTGGATTTGTTGAAACTTGATCTGTGAAGAGAGGTAGTTAACAAACAGACCGATCAAACAAAGGACCATGGACTCTCTTTAGTTAGAGAGTTATGGATAGGATAACGTGTTCTTGCTTGAGATTGCACAGATGACCACAAATGGGTTCCTGGCCCTATCCAAGATCAGAAGGGACCTTATTCTTATGCCGTCACAGTGACAACTGATGCTATTTTGCATTGCCCCACAGAGCAGATTCGGGATTTACCCCCAAAACAAAGTGTCACGGCACCATCAGTACCTGATCTGGCTGATTTGAATTCTGAAGTTCAGGACACTCTAGTCCCATTGATTTCTAGCACAGAGGAACCAGACTTGGGTTGTCATCTGAAGCATCTGTTCAAGTGTCTGCTCCAGAACCTGACAGACACTACCCTGTGCAGCAGAGGAAACCACCTGAGTGACTCAATCTGTAGTTGATAGTTGCGGTGAACGAGTGATAGAGGCAGAATAACCCCCTCACTTGGTCTGGAGTCTGTTCTGCTCAGATGATCTATTCTGACCGCCTTAGTTGCAATTGCAATTTATAATGTTAGGTCAGACGTGTTTCGGGGTTGTGGTGGTAACTCAATAAAGGGGGAGTACAGTAATGCATGTGATGTAATTGTGCATGTTCCATACCTAACTGCTCGAGGCCATCTGTACATAGCAAAATCCCTAGCAGTGGAGCAGTAGAGTGTGGCAGAGCAAGAAACAACACAGCAGCTGTATAAACAATCAGACGACTTAGCTCTCTGTCCATGTCTTAACTGGCAAGTTCCTTGCTCCAGATATAATAGATCTAACACACATAGGTTCTAGTGTTGCTCTCATCACCATAATATCTGAGCACCTTTCAGTAGTTCATTAAGCAATAAAACTCGTCCTCTCCCTAAGGGAGGACTGAGAGTAGAGTGGAGTGTTTTGTTGAGGTAGGATTTGGGGGGGGGTTTGTTTGTTTTTAATGTACATTTTGATTCGAGCAACTGTCAGTGACTGCAGATAGAAGTGTGCCTTGTACTTGAAGTAAAAGGTGGCGAGGTTTGTGATGGGCCTTAGTTCCTGTAGGAGTTTGTTCCACAGTCTGACACCATCCGCTAAGAAGGCTCTGACTCCTGCACTGACCAGCTTTACCCTCATTGCAGAAAATTCCACGGAAAGGAACGGAATCATCAACTGCTTCACTGGCGCGCCATGCAGCATCAGCCAGTGTAGAGTAGTGAATTCAATGGAACGACTTGCAGAAGAAAGCACTCTTCAGCAAAGGTGCAGAAACATGCTCTTAGGAACTTGGCTGCAGCACCAGTGGGTGGTTAAAGAAGACAATCGATGTCCTAGTTACAGCAGGTTGGAACTTTACAGGAAGTTTTGTAACAGGACCACAGCAAGATAAAACTTTTTTATATCACACCGCAACACAATGCATTGTAATGGCAGTGTATGGGTCCATTTCTGAGTGAAGAGGCCTTGGAAAACATGGCCACATCAGACTTAGAAAATCATTTGAACAAGCAATCAGCACTAATGAAATCAGTCCATTTATAAACAGAAATTGTGAGAGAGTGTGGTGGTGGTTTTTTTTTTTTTAAACAACTACAAAATATAGAAGGTCTCTTTAAATTTATAACACCTTTAGCCACAGAATGTGTTTTGACACTCCTTATTAGCGTCAATGGCAGTAACTTGATTTCTTTTTTAAAAGTACCTTGCTAAATAAATTACCAAGGCAGTAAAAATAGAATTAAACCATTATTAGTGTCTTTCTTGACCATTGTCAAAGGACTCTAAGACCAATAACAAATGTATGGATGTAGTCAGAGAATGCAACTTTGGTGCTTCCTTTAAAGGTTAAAGGGTTCACCATCAACTTAAAAAGCACTTGTACCTAATATTGTAACAAGTAACCACTAAGATTATCAGAACTGAAAGATGATGAAGGGAAAAAAACTAAGACAAAAACTGAAGAAGATGCTGAAGAAAAAAACAATGCAGTTTTCATTTTTATTTTATTTTATTTTATTTTACTGTGGGTTCAATCATAACCCTCTCAGCATGCCTGCACAGGACAGTAAAGGAGCACATAATCCCCCCTTACTCACCCGTGTGGGCTTCCTGCATTGCCAGTCCTTGTGTGGGTGGTTGTGGTGGGGAGAGCACTCACCACTGAGCTGCTAGTCTCTGTCTCACACAGAGGATAGGGAGTGGGCAGAAACTCCCAACCCACAAACACACCCCTGTTTTGTCAATAGTGACTGCTTTTCCATCGCTCTGGTAACAGCAGCCACAGAGTTGATATTGTGCATTTAGGTGAAATTATGTGAAATGGATGCATCTGTGAGTGCATTTGGTGTTATGATGTTTAGTTGGTAAAACACGTGAGTTGAGGTTGATGAGGATGTTAATGCTGCCGTATCTTGTGATATTTTTAATTTTTAGCAATGTTTTCATAGGAGATGCATTTGATCAACCTTAGAAACCTTGGAGTTAAAGTGATATTACTTACGTTTGTATCTCAAGTGCAGTTATGTGATGTGAGGAGCAAACCTTCATAGCGACTACTAATGTATTCTAATTTTTCTGGATAGCAGTTGGCAGACACACAGTCCCGGTATGTTGGTTTTAAGATATTGTACAATGTACCTCTGTCAGTAGTCAGGACCAAATGTATTTGGACTGATGTGTTAACTATTCAACATATTTCAGCGACAGATTCCAGTCTAAGAGTACTATCAAACTGTGATGAAATTAGTAATATTTGTATTAATGTCTCATCTGGAAGTCCCAACCTAATCATACCCCTGTATATTAAGTGACTTGTCAAAGGTCTCATAGGAAATCTGTGGCAGAGCCAGGAGTTGAACTCAGATTTCTTGAGTACTTGTTCAGTGCTTAATCACAAAACCCTTCTTCCATAAAACTCTCATCTAAATAGTCCTTCTAGGTCAGAGTTGAAGTCCATTGGAAGGATGTGTAGATAATAGAGCTGAAATTTTTTCATCACAACTTTTTTGACCATAACAAAAATTTTCAGTTTGGTCAAAAAATTCTGGTTTTTTTGTTTTGTTTTTGTTTCCTTGAAGTTCTTTTGTGGGAAACTTTGAAAGAACAAAACTAAAAAAGAAAAGTCCTGCAAAAATAATTGACAGTTTTGACCAGCTGTAGTCAGTAAGTATTCATTGTCCTTCTGAGGACATAATTGTTTTGTGGATGCATTGTAGAGATGAATCAAGCTGAAAAGTTAAGATCTCATCCAAACTAGCCCAATATCAGAGGCTCTTTTTGATGTGAGGATTTGATTCAGCCATTTACAGAGAAAGTGACAAACAGAACAGTTCAACTGGTGACTAATTGACTTTTTTTGTTTATTGTTCAGTGACTGATCAAATGATCAGGCAAAAAAACCCCCAAATTTTGGATTGTTCCTGAAATATCAACTTTTTTGTTTTTTCTCATCAAACAGGAAACCCCCAAATTTTTTGCTTAGGGTTAAATGAAATATTTCATTTGACCCAAAACATGTTTTATTTCATTTTCAGACGTTTTTACCCTTTTTTATTTTTAATTAAATCTAACTAAATTTTTAAATGAAGTGCTGTTTTGGCTTTTTCAGAAACTATTCACTAAATGTGACTGAATTAATTAAGAGTTTCACTGAATAAACTATTAAAAAAAATTCTCCCCGCTCTGATCCACATCCCAGTATTGGTGGCAAGGTTGTTGAGAACAAAGCAAGGAGTGGTCAATGTTCTCATCAAACAATTTGTATTAATGTTCATCGTGCTTTTTGCTTTCTGCAATCATTCTTGCATATAAAACCTCATTTCATCAAATGTTTGTGAATAAATGAATGAAAGGGTTTCTGAACATAACAGCAAATTGGCAGATTGTATTCATAAGAATATTTGCAAATGCTACTTTTCCCTCCACCCACCACTACTGTATTCACCCATCTATAGTTAGTAGAACTCATTATGTTCTTTTGCCTTAATCCATTGACCAAAATAGCTATCCTCTCATCCTTTAAACACACAGAAATGGCTCCAGAGTGAAGCTGCTGCAATTTATTGGTCTTCTCCCATTGACTGCTTCACAGCATTACAGGTTGTTTTCCCCCCCCTGTGCACAACTGGTACCTTTCTAGTAGTCCACACACCTACTGACATTCTAGCAAGAAAGAAAATTGCTCTACCTGTGTAACTGCAAAATCAAAAAGCTATTTTAGTGTAGAAAACTCCAACAACAGTAAACATGATTTGACTTATTTCATCGGCACAAACTATTTCAGATATAATGGTAGATCGAGGATAGGTTCTTACAGCAAAGTCTCTGATTTTTATGTCACTGCACTGTGTTTCCTGGAGATAAGCTTTCTTTTTGGAATTTTACAATAATACTTTGCACCCGTTGAGGATCTCAAAACAATAAGTAAAATCAATGAGTTGGATCCTGGAAAGATGTATTACTCCATTTTAGAGACAGAGAAACTGAGGTACAGAGAGATTAAGTGGCTTGCCAAAGATCACACAGCAGTTTGAGACAGAGCCCAAAACACTGGACTCCAAGTCCTGTGCCTTAGCCATAAAGCTTTCATTCATGTTTTTGAATAATCTTCTCTCCCCCCCCCCCTCCCCATTTTATGGCACTGTAATGGCCCAGGGTGCTTTTCAATACTTAAAATATACTAAATCAAGCCAGAAAATAAAATCCCTGCTCTGAACAGTTTGCTGCCTAAATGCACAAAATACAGTGAACAAACAGGATGGTGTGGAGATATTCTCCTTGTTAAAATTCACAGACAGGTAGGTCTGTTTCAGGAAAAGGTGATTAGAAGGAAAGTAGGGAGAGGATTTTTAAATGTAATGTGGATCCAAACATAAGGGATGAAATCTTGGCCCCATTTAAGTCAATGGGTGTTTTGCCATTGATTTCCTTGGGGCCAGGATTTCAACTAAGGCATGGTCTGAAGTAAGGCAGAAAGTTGGGAGTGGAAGGAGGAGACGCAGGGAACACTAAGAAAGAAGAGCTTGTGCAGAATATAGGAACGGGAGGTAGAAAAGAGTGGAGATGAAGGAACCGAAAGGAGAGATGCACCAGTACATAGGATTGGTGCTGTTCACAACTCTGAAGGAAAGAAGGAAAATTTGAACTCTGGAAGGAACTCTTGAACTTGAAGATGGGAAGCTAGTGCAAAGATTAATTAAACAGTGAGATCATGGTAAGAGCAGAGTGAGCCCTGGCTGAGATGATTTAGTTGGGGTTGGTCCTGCTTTGAGTAGGGAGTTAGACTAGATGACCTCCTGAGGTCCCTTCCACGACTAATATTCTATGATTCGATCATCTTAAAGGTAAAACTAACTGAGCTTGGGGAAATAAAGGGCTTCTAATCATTATGGTTGAACAAGATACATTTTTCGTAATGCTACTTTGGGCCAGTCTCTGCTCTGATTTACACTGGGGTTGCCAATGTATGGCAATGGGAGCTGTTTGGTGTTCAGCACTTTTGAAAACAACCCAATTTTTCAGCTGTCTGAAGGCTTTAGAAGATTAAGTATTGGTATCCAGCTTTGTATATACAGCATGGTTACGATAGTGTTCCCCTACGGGGGTGAAACTTAAAAGATAGCTGAATTAGTTTGGATAAATCTACATGCTGTGGAAGTAGAGGTAGAAGCTAGAGCTGGGGAAATAAATGATTTCCAGTTTGGTGGCAGTTGTAAAAGAAAAATATAATCAGTTCCACTTGAACCAAATCTGAATTTTATTTTGAATTTTCAATCCATCAAAAATGTCTTTTGAATCTATTCTAGCATGAGGATTTGAAGCAGGGTAACCTACATGCTAAGTGGGGGCCCTAACCACTGGGCTAAGGGTTACATGGGAAGTGGGGTGTCACCACCACCTCCTCTTTCTCCTCTGCCTCCATTTTATGAATGGCCAAAACTTTATTTCAAATTCATGAATCGTTTCAGGTCAGCTGAAATTGCAGTGTTCATCAAATAAACTACTAGTATGAAAATTTTTGTCCGGGTCTTTAAGTTCACTTATGTGACCTTCAGTACTTGGTTCGAGCTGAGCAAAATACAATAGAAAGACCACAGTTTTTGTGGCAGTGCAGCATTTCTACTTCGGGGTTAAAATCAGAATCCACCGAGGCATAAATAAAGTATTTCTTTCTATCCATTATGAATTTGCCACTTTTAACTTTCATTGAATGCCCCCTGTTCTAGTGTTAGAAAAGGATGGATTATTTGTTCCAGAACTGTGTGCATAAAGGATTTTTGGGTTCACAAAGAATTCTGAAAAATTGAAAAGAAATAATTTTGAGTCAAACAATGTTTTGTTTCAATGCAATTAAAATGTTTCATTCTGATTTCATTTTAAAATATTTAGTTGGGTTTTAAAATAAAATTAAAGGGTGTTTTTGAAATGAAAAGCATTCAAAGCAAAAATTTGAAATGTTTTGAGGGAAAATGTCCAAACAAAACATCTTGATTTGTTTCAGACTTTGTTTTAGGATTTTTGCAACCAAAACAATTAATAGAAAGCAGCAGTTGCAAAATGTTTTGGTATTGCCAAATCTGCATTTTTCACCGAAAAAAGTTTTGGCTGAAAAATTCATCCAGTTCTAATCTGTTCTCCCCAACTTCGATACTGAGGCCAGTGTGTGGATAAAAGGCCCAATTCAAAGCCTATTGAAGTCTGTAAGAGTCTTTCCAGTGACTTCAATAGGCTTTGGATTAGACCCAAAATGAGCATGAGTTAACTAGGTGTGCTGGTGTTATTAACTACACTGATTGCTACTCGAAGCAAATTTATGAGCTTCTTACTTTGGGAGCCAACCATAATACTTTTAATTACACAAAAGGAAGTATTTCTTGTGTAAAGACATTCCAACTGCTTAAACGTCTTTTAAGCCACTTCAAAAGTGAGAAGCACTACAAAGTAGTAGTCAAAATGCAGAATGAGGCGGCGGGGTATTTCCCTTCCTCTGATGAAGTTCATTCCCCATCTCTGAATATTGCTAAACCATTCCTGGCAGGGATTACTTTTATCCCTGTCTCATGAAGATACTTCTGAAGAGCATTTTGTTTTTGTCCTTGGAATGCACCACATTACACTGAGTGGTATGTAAATGTTTTTCTAAGGAAAGAGCTGGACCAGCCCCTACAAAGTGGCATCTCTGCCCTTTGCAAATCCCTCCACCCTTTGGAAATCAATATATTCCAACATTGCTACGAAGCACTATGTAGAGCAGTAAAGCTGAATCCTTGCTATAATAATAAAAAGGACCTTCACACACAATTGTGCGCATAAATCTTTTGAGGGCTCATGCAACTCAACTAACTGCATAATCTTTAGTTGCTTTGGGACACAGCTGCCTCATTAG
Organism: Emydura macquarii macquarii; assembly: GCF_026122565.2. Classification (NCBI taxonomy): domain Eukaryota; kingdom Metazoa; phylum Chordata; order Testudines; family Chelidae; genus Emydura; species Emydura macquarii. The sequence goes on along the minus strand of NW_027133607.1, from coordinate 2,657,991 downwards.
CAGAGATCCTAGAAATCTGTTTCCCACAGAAAAACGTAGAATTTGCGTTTTTACAGAGAATTTTTAGTTTTTACATTTTATAAAAAAATAAAAGCCTATATTAACGATCAGCTAAATTTTACTGAAAGCACCACTGTCACTTATTCAATGGGCCCAACCTCCCCCTCTTGTGGTTGATTACTGAATGTGCTTTAAATTGACAATGGAACCCTGTTTATCTGATCTAATTAGGAGTGGGGCCAGATTGCATCATCGAAAATTGGGATAATCAGGAGAATTGGCAAAGAGTTTTCTATCCCTGATTTTAAGATTGATGGTGGGGCTTGGATGGTCAGCCCTGCATGGTGGGACTCGGGAGGCCAGTCCCACGTGGTGCTGACTACTGGAGCCCCAGCTACCCGAGGCTGATCATGTGAGCTGTACCGTTGTCAGCCCTGGACAACTGGTGTTTTGGCCAATACGGAGAGCCTGATAATGGAGGTTTGGAGAAACAGGGTTCCACTGTATGTCAGTAAAATATTGTGTTCATTGGATACCTATATATATTGTGGCCAGGGAAACTAAAAATCAGCATTTCATCTGAATTGTGGAAAAACGGGTTTTAATGTTTGTTTGTTTTTTAAATTAGAGAATTTTGGGAGTTTTTATTGTGGAAAACTAGGATCCCAGCTCGTTAGCAAACATGCAGGCATAGTGTGTGGTTTTTTGGGACTGTATTTTATAGTGTATGTCTACACTGCAAAAAAAAAAAAAAAAAAAAAGACCCACAGCAGTGAGTCTCAGAGCTTGGGTCAACTGATGGGATTTCAAAGTGGCTGTGCAGATGTTTGGGGTCTGAGATCCACTGCCATCTCTGGGTTTCAAAGCCCTGGCTTCAGCCCAAGCCAGAACATCTACACAGCTATTTTTAGCCCATTAGCATGAGCCCAAGTCAGTTGAACCCGGACTCTAAGACTTACTGCCATGGGTTGTTGTTTTTTCCTTTATAGACCTCAGTAGTTTAGCTTCCCAGATAGGAAGTCTGGGGAAAGGGCACTGTAAGAATCCATGTTCTGTTATGCAGAGGCAGCTAGGACTGAATAAAGAGGATCTCTTTCAAGCATGTTGGGTCCAGAGTGATTACTAAATACCACATGGAGTACATATGTGCACATGTTTTATTTTGCATGTACCTCTGCCAGTATTTTTTTTTAAATGTACCCTCCTTAGCTCCAGATAAAATAGTGTCAATAAATCTACTGGGGATTTGAAATCCAGCCTGGTTTGATCTGAAAAGATACAATATATAAACATGTAGCAGATGCAAGCAATGATCATTTTAATGTGTCAGAGATAATATTAATCTTTAAAGATGCGCTAGTAGCGGAGAGGAAGGATGGTTTTGTGGCTAAGACATTAACCTGAGGGTATGTCTACACGGCAACTAGATATCCGCCGCTGGCCTTTGCCAACTGACTCAGGCACACAGGTCTCGGGTTGCAGGGCTGTTTCATTGACGTGTAGACTTCCAGGTTCAGGCTAAAGCCCAAGCTCTGGTATCCTCCCACCTCGCAGAGTCAGAAGCCCTGTGTTCTGTTTGTGCTGCTGCTGCTGCAAACTTCCTCTGTGTCGGAGAAGTCATTAGGAGCTTCAGTTCCCCATCTGTAAAATGGAGCTATTAATGCTACTGTCATATAAATAATAATGGTAGCTAAGAGTGTTTTCTTAATAAGACAGGAGATTTCATTGTGTTCAACGTATATCAGACCAATTCTTACTTCTCTGGATTGCCGGAATATAATTGACATTCAATGGACAAGAGGCAACAAGGCAGAGCTCTTTTGACAAATTTACTCACTATCTGTTCATAAAGTCCTACCGCTTTGCACTTACAAAGACTTCAGACATTTTACAAGTAGCATTATTACACCATCTTTCTGAAGATGATCTCAAAACATTGTACAAAAATTGAGTAAATAAGCCTTACAACAGCCTATAAGGTAGGAGGTTAGAAAACTCAGTATGGGGCAACAAAGGCACAGAAAGTTTGTGACTTTATCTTCGGTGATGTTAGAGGGAGAGCAGAAAAAGCCCCAGGCTTCTGCTATATGTAGTCAGTAGACTTCATTCCTTCCCTTTCACCAAAACAAACTGCCAAAACAATTCACTGACCTGTCAAATGTACCTTCCTATAAGTATATTTTCAACAGATAAGAGCTATACACATCACACAGTAGGCTGGTCATGATTTGTTTTCCTCTTCACTATGTGAAATGACTTGCAGAAAACTTTCTCAATGTAAATGAAAATTACAGAAGAGATACATATGCAGAGAGAGAAGAACCACACACTATAACACAGTGATAATGGTCCAAGAGTTTCCCTAAAGAAGCAGTAGATGCCTCATTTTCCATACGAAAAATACTCCCACTTACATACTTTTCAGGTTTCGTTTGTAACAATGCTCACTGCTATTATCTTGTTTTGCCAAATACCTGCAGCACAAATTACAAGTATTGCACATAGAAGAAAAGATCCACAGCTGCAGGGAGGGAAGGCGAGCATGTTCCAAGCTGAGATTTTTTTATAAAGAATATAAATATAAACATTCTCAGGAGGAAAATATAGATAAGCAAATACATATTTTATTGAGGATGCAGGTGAGCCAGAATCAGTCAGGAGACTTTGCTCTTTCCTAGCTCTCACTCAAAGGCTGCATCCTGGATACTGTGTATCCAGTGGAGAAGAGCACAGATATGCATTTCTCTAGACCACTGGTTAGAGAATAGTTACTGAACAACAATGCAAGGTTCTTCCTCTCTCTAAGGATCCAGTACTGCCTTGTGTAATGCTCCTATTTCCTACATACTAAATAGGAGCTTGATCCCAAAGTCATTACAGCCGAGGAGTGGGGTCTTTTCCAACAGTCTCTGGAGAAGCAGCCACGTGCTAGTCTTCGACTTCTTGGCAGGACAGGGCAAAATGTTTTGGAGGAAACATTTTCTTTGCTCAAAAATGCAGATTTGGATCAACCAAAGCAGTTATTGAATTTGTGTCCAGTTCATCAAATTGTTTTGGTCAGGGAAAAGAACTAAATGTTTTTAAAAAATAAAAACAATCAAAATATTTAATTCTGACATTTACAGAATGAAACATTTTGATTTTTTTTGAGCTGAAACAACTTTTTGTTTTTAAATGTACTCCATTTTATTTAAAGATATTTAAGTAGTAGCTACAGAAAAGTCAGTTATAGTTCAACGTATTTTCTGATTTTTCCCTCTTAGAAAGCCAGAACAAAATGGTCAAACACTACTGCTATGTCTATTCTTCATATATGTATGCCCTTTTCATTACTATCATAGGGAGTTTTGCCGTAGACAGAGTGTGGTCTATGACTTTTAGGGAATAAAGAAAAAAAAGCCTCCTCTATGCAAGTGGCTGATGATGAAGGGTAGAAGATAACCAAGTTGTGGGTTTGAGTTTCATGTCCCTCCTTGACTAAGATATTTGGAGACATTGGCAAAGTTAAGACAATGGTAAGAATGGAAGAAGATGTTGGAATGGCATTTCTGGACATTAGGTAACATGGCTGTGCTTAGGTTGAAAGAAAGGATGGTCTGGTGGCTAGGGCACTGGACTAGGTGTTGGGAAAATGTGGATTGAAGTCCTGACTCTCCCGCAGCCTTCCTGTATTATCTTGGGCAAGTTATTTAGCCTTACTGTGCCTCAGTTCCTCATCTGCAAAAGGGGATAATAACCCTGCCCTACCTCAAAGGGGCGCTGTGAGAATAAATACATTAAAAATTGTCAGGGGCTCAGATGCTATGGTAATAGCTGAATTCAAGTTCTCTTTTCTTTTTATGTCACAAAGTATAGTTTAATGGTGAAAGCAGAGAACTGGGAGATTGGACTAGATGCCAGATGCCCTAACTCCAATACTGACTTCATAGATGACCATGAGCAAGCCATTTAATTTTTCTGAACCTCCACCCAGGTACCGCTATGCATGAGAAATGGGGGTAGTGGACTCATATAAAATCAAGAACCTGTTAAGAATAGAGAACTTGAGGTTAAGCTAAATTAACTTGATGTACAAAGTTTCACTAACAAAACTGAAGTCACATTTTTACAGACACTCACTATTTCTTAAAATGTAGTTCTATAGCATAACAGAGCATTTGCCTGGGGAGACCAGGGGAATGTTTTCATAAAAAAAATTGTTTGCAGTGTTGTAGCCATGTTGGTCCTGGGTAGGGTGACCAGATAGCAAGTGTGAAAAACTGAGACAGGGGGTGGGGGGTGCCTAAATAAGACAAAGCCCTGAATATCACGATTGTCCTTATAAAAGTGGGACATCTGGTCACTCTAGTCCCAGGATATTAGAGAGACAAGGCGGTTGAAATAATATCTTTTATTGGATCGACTTCTGCTGGTGAGAGAGACACACTTTTGAGCTTCATAGAGCTCTTCCTCTGGTCTTTTCCTCAGCTCTGCAATGCTCAAAAACTTGTCTCTTCCACTAACAGAAGTTGGTCCAGTAAAAGAAATTACCTCACCCACCTTGTCTCTCCCATAAAAATTGTGTCCATTTTTGTCAAAAAAATCAAAACTTGAACATTTTTACTAGCCCTAAATATAAAGATAAGATGGAAGAAACCAACTCTGCAATTGGGAGGGGTTTTTTTTTGTACCTTTCTCCATCAGGGTTTATAGGTATGATTTCAATGATTAACAACATCAGCCACTGCCTACCTCAGGGTTCTCTATTGTGCCTTTTGTATTAATCCTTTTATAATTCTACCCTTTGACTTTTCTATTCCAAGTGGTGGCTTGCTCCATCACAGTGTCAGCTTCCTCCACTATACGATAGCGATAATAAAACTTAGAACTGGTTTGAACAACAACAAAAAAGGAAAAAAAATGTTTTTTTTTTCCTTTTTGGGGTTCAGGGGAGAGGTTTGTTCAGATTCAAAACTCCAAAAATTTCAACCAGATCTATAGTTGGTCAAGCAATTGGAATTTTGGGGGTAAAAATGTTGTCAAAATTTCCCCCTCCCCCTTTTTCCAATTAAATGTAAAGCACCAACATTTCAGAATTTGGAGGGGAAAAAATCAACTCACTTTAATTATATCATCATGGTAAAAATATCTCAGATCCTTGGGTGTATATATATATATTACTCTGGGCAGCTTTTTGTATTTTTGTCCTGTGTTTGTACAGCACCTAGCACAATGTGGTCCTGCTCCATGACTGGGGGGACAACGGGGGCTAGCCCTATGGTCTTACAACTAATAATTAATAATAATAATAATAATAATGAAGCAACACATACAAAAAAACAGCAACCGTTTAGACTCAGAGTCCAAGTAAATAGTCTTGCAATCTGACCTGAAAATCAACAAACCTGGGCTGTCCCAGTGCAAGCGATCAGACAAAATTAAAACTGTACAAGTTGGCCTTAGCTGAGACAATGCTTTTATAGCTTTAAATGCATGGATCTTCAGTGAGACCCACACAGGCAGAATACTCACTTCAGGATTTAGGGCCTAAATTATTATAGCAAATGAGTTGGATGCTTTCATTATAATTAACTTCCTTTTAATTATTTATCAGAAAGAGATTATCTCTAAATGCTTTTGTAACATTTCCCTTAGACACTGTCAGCTTACGCAGGGAGACTATTCCTTTGAAAGGAGAGTTACTGTATAGCTTTTACACTATGGCCCGATTCCAGTGTTTTTTTCCCTTGTAGTGTCTGAAAATTTAAAATCCCAGCTACAGTAAATTCCAGGTGTTCATTTCAGGCGAGAGTGACAGCTTTGAACTCCTTGGATGAAACCAAACCAGGCAGGAAAAAGGAAAAAAAACCCAACCCTTTGCTTAGGTTAGGTCAGGACCTTTTTGGCACTGTCCACATTCTTCTTCAGCACCTTGGCTTTTTGCTTCATGTCTGAAAGGGAACAGAAGAGCAGACAATCAACCGACCACGGTGCACTTTCACAATTTCTGTATAAAATTTCACTTAATGCAATTGCGGCGCCAGTGCCGTGCGTACGATGGTACAGTTGAGAATATGTTTATATAACATGACTGCATGCCACTGCGATCCTTTAAATTCTTTTCTAAGAGCTTTAGTCACTCCAGGTTCACTCATCCAAAACCCTTTATAATCTCAAATATCTCTTGTTACTTTCTCCTTTAAGCAGGCTAGTGTGTGTGTGTGTGTGTGAGGGGGGGGAGTTATATAATTCATGTGAACATTTTAAGGTGTTTTTTTTTTTCCCTCCTGGTTTTCTCTGACAGAAAGGAGGATACTGCTTCAGTATGAATGAATATGGTAGGCCCCCAAAATATCCCCACCTGAGGTGATTTAAAAAGAATATGCTGAGCACAGGAATTTGATTTAGCACTTGGAAATGTTTAACAGCTATTATTTATTTGTACTGCAGTATTGTTTGGTGGCCCTGACTGGGAATCGTGACCCTGCCGTGGTAGGAGCGGTACACCTACATAAATGTCCTTACCCCACAAGGTTTTACAGTCAGTGTACATAACAAGAGACAGACAGAGGGTACTGCCAACAGCCAGGTGTAGCACAAAGTTAAAGTGGGATAGTTATCATTAGCATTGTAAGCAGCAGTCACAACACATCAGCTGCCTAGCTGTTAAGTGTTTTGCTGGTACATGGTGGAGGTAAGGTGAGCTTTAATATAGTTGTTTTTACTGGTCAGTGTGTGTTACCCAGGCCTCATTCAAACCAGAGAGGATGTTAGTCTGTTACAGTTCTCAGCTTGTGACTCAACCGACTGGAGCAAGGAAGCTGGCACTGTTCAAACTCATTCCTCCCTCCACCGCCTTGTAATTTTTTTCATTCTACTTGGTTTAGTAGTGCTATCTCACAATGCGTTACCCAGTTGACATCACAAATACCATAGGTTGTCATGAGCATACTGGTATTATGTCTTCAGTAAACAATTGTCTTCCAGAGGATTTTATAAGGGGAAAACAATTTCTTAAAAAGTTCAGTTAAAACCTATTTCTGAACTTAATACTCTTGGTGGCCTGGTTAATGGGACATTTAAGTGCATATTCCTGGGCTTAACTCAATTTATTTGTTTGCTTGGCTCCCTATTAAGACCTTGTCATTGCCAGACATGACAATGTGTGTCTCTTTCCAGAAAAACAATGACAGCCTTTCACTTGTATAGCACATTATTCAGTGATTTTTTTCACCAGGTTTTGGGATTAGTCCTTGCAACTTCTCGTCATGTTAGAAACTACACTAAGCAAATGAGAGTTACTCTGACGTGTAAACAATTTCTGCTGCTTATTTGTATAAATAGCAGAGACCATGTAGTAATGTTAGTATAATGCTTGTGCTGATATTTTGTACGGCATCCAAAAATTCATTTCTGAAGGAGCAAATAATTGCCTAGCTCCTCACTTTGTAAGTTGCAGTTGGATACAGTATTCTTCACTTCCTGCCTTAAACTGTTTTATAGCATAGAAATGAACAGCTGTCACATTTCACCCCAGAAGTGGCTGTGTTTGGTGAGCGCCAAGGGTCAGACATATAAGCTCTCTCTGCCTCAGTGTATACCTTGTGCACAATTGGGATAATAATTATCTGAGTTGTAAGGTTCAGTTAATTGTTGACAACTTTTTGAGATCCCCAAATAAAAAAAACACTATAAAACTAAAAAGCATAGTTAAAATTAGTATATGTTATATTAAAGTCTATTAGCATCTGGCCTTGTCTTTGTTTATTAGAGCTGGTTGGGAAATTTTTGACAAAACGTTTTTGTGGAAGAATGCTACTTTGTTTAAACCAAAACTTTTCATGGAAAAGGGTAAGGTTTTTTTTTTTTTTGATGAATTTCTCAACTTGAAAATTTTTTTGGGAAAAAGAAGTTTTTAAATTGTCACAATCTCCTCTTTCAAAATGTTCTTTAAAAAAAAAAAAAATCTAATTTTCTGCTTCAATACAACTTTTTGTTTTGGAATTCAGCTAATTAGAGTTAAAACAATAGAAAGTTAAAAAAATGGTCAAAGTTAAAACAAAACATTTTGAAATGCTCAAACAAAAAAATTGATTGATTTGAAACACAAAAGAATTTAGATTTTTGGTTCATGAAAATTTTCAAGATTTTAACTTTTCATGCTGATTTCATACTGGCAAAATCTCACAAATTTTGGTGGGATGGAAAACTTTTTCACAATGAGCTCTATTTTTTATTCTCTACATTTTATTATAACTGTCCAGTAATGTTCTGTTAGGTGTTTGATTGTTTGAATGAGCTGTGCATGCAATGGGTATAATATAATTCTAAATACATTTCATGATTCTCATTAGAGTATTATAAAAAAATAATATTTATTTTAATACCCATTTCTTCATGAGCTTTTGATTAAACTAACATACACATCTGGTGATCGTACTGTGTATGTGTGTGTTTAATAGTCAGCTTTATAAAGTAATGTAGAATGTATTTACAGCCGTTTCTAAAAGGTTTGATATCAAAATGTCTTACAACCTGCTCAAATTCAGATCAGCTACATATTTGTGAATATTTTAATATTGCCTACAACTACCTTAGAGGTTTATCACATTATGCATAGAAAAATATGGGGGGAAAGCACAATAAATATCATCTCAGCAGCTACTCCCTTCAAAGACTTTCAGTTTTATGCATCTTGAATTCTAAATAGGTTTATTGCCAATTATACATTATGATGAAGCAGCAGCACATGGTATATGCCATATTTAAGAGACTCACACCAACAAATGCTCTCATAAATATATTTCACTTCAAACCAAGAAATCAATGTTGTGAAAATCGAAAAGAAGCCCCCACGCTTGTTGTTGTATTGGCTCATCTGAAATCTTGTGAGCATTCTTGATCCCTGATGGTTCACTTTACATTAACTATGGCCAAAAGCAACTGCAAAACAAAGTACAGCTGTATTTGTGTGTGGACCTGTTGTTGTTTGTATTACAGGAGCACGTAGGGCTGTCAGCCAAGATTGGGACCCATTGTGAACCCATGATAGGAACCAGTCCCTGTTCTCAAAATGAACTTACTATTCAAACAGAGAAGGCGGACAAAGAGTCAATGGGAAAAAGTATTTCTAATATGGGGAACTGAGGCACAGAGAGACTAAGGTGCTGACCCTGCAAACATACACAGATGCTTCACTCACGGGAGTAGCTCAGGATGTTTGCAGGATTGGGGCCTTAACGGCTTGTATGGACTCCCTTAGGAAATGGAAGGTGGGAACAAGACTTGGTCTCCTGAAACACAGTCCATTGCCTTCACTGCAAAACCAATTTTTCTCTATATGGAAGAGACAGAGCAACACAGCTAGAAAACAGAAGGAAAAAGAAAAGTTTGTATGTTACATAACCCTCAGTTTGTCCCTGGACTTTTTGCTTTAGTTTCACTGTGGCTTTCAATTTTGGCAAAGCAGATACTCATCACTGAGGATTTGTGTGAATAGAATTATTCATTGTGAATACATTATCCAGTTAATTTATCCCTTGCGTTTTGTTGTTTGTGTGTGTGTGAATCAACTGAATGGAGCATAATATCTGTGAATGCATTTCTTATTCGTTTGCTCAAATTTCAGACCATTGGTTATTAAGAAAATATCAATCTCAACTCTTCATTGTTTGAGGTGTGATTGGTGAGCTAAATCACAAAGTATCCTTTCTGCTCGGCCTGGATGTTGTTCTTCATTTGACTCTCTTAAAAATTCGACTTTCTTCCATAAAATGTTCTTGAGAAGTGAGTTTTAGATCTTAGTTTGAAAAACACACATGCCCCCACTTGTGGATTTCTCAATGAATCCTGACTTCTAGGTATAGACCAAAACTGGTCAAAAATGTTTTAAAATTTGAAATGTTGACTAATTTTTTTTTGAAATTTGATATTTCAATGAAAGCTTTATTTGAAATGCCAATAACAAAAGGGGAGGGGGAATTTACAATTTTCCCACAGTTTTTCAACACACTCTAGGGTCTCTCTTTCTTATTGTATATTGTATAGATAGAACATACCATTCTTGGGATTAAACAGATAATAATAATAATGGTGTTTTGCACTGCTCAGGATCTTTTTTTTGACAGTCCCAATTCAGGAAAGCATTTAAGAACATTCTTAAGTGCATCCCTATTGAAGGCAGCACTTAACTACGTGTTTACCTTTAAGCTTGTATTAAGCATGTGCTTAAATGAATATGGAGGCTTTCCTGAGCCAGGGCCTATCTAAATAGTTTCCCATATTGCTTGTTAGCACATATGTACTTCTCTGGGGTTCATTCATGTGCGGACGTGGGGTCTTATTATTAGAAACATAAAACAGTAAATTTGATAAAAACTCTTAATCTGATGAACCACATAGAATGAAATATATAAAATATATATAAATATAATTTTTATCGCTTCAGGGGAAAAAAGAAAAAGAAGGCTTGAATAGTTTGCTAACTTACATTTTATTAGGTTGTAACTTATAATGTTTATACTAAGCACTTCAATATAATGGAACAAGATTTATTTTTTAGGCACACCTTTTTTTTTGTATTCTCCTTGGAAATAGAATTAATACATAAAACTAGACCAATTTTAGTAGCTAAGTAAAGAAAATAAAATGTGGAGGATGTTGTTGTTATTATTATTTTATTAAAAGTATTGATAACATTTTGAGATTTCACATCCTGAAAACAAACTTTCAGTTGATTCAATAAAAACAACCCTTTTGTGTACGTAGTAATAGCAGAAAAAAGATACAAATGAAACCACTACCAGAGTGTACTCAAAACAAGACAACATGAGATAAATCAATCTCGTCGTTCAAAGAATTGGACACACATAAAGATAACAAGAATATCTAGAGTTAGATATTATTAGATATTATTAGATAGTTAGTTAGTAGAGTAAATACAAAAAAAAAAGAAGAAAAGAAAATATTTTGGTGGGGATAGAAACCCTCATGCTGCAGGTTTTTAAGAATAGGTCAGAGATGTCAGAGATTTTGTAGATATACTTATTCCTGCCTCAGTGCGGGGGAGGTGGGGGTGGATTAGATGATCCCTTCCAGCCCTACATTTCTATGATTCAGGACTCAAGATGACCTCGAACCGTTGAGGATTAGGAGGGCACTTCCCCATGGGGCCAGATTGCCCCATAACTGCCTACTGTGGGGTTTCATACACCATCCTCTGAAGCACCTCATGTTGGCACCAAGATACTAGTTTTGATGGACCATGGGCTTGATAAAATGTGACAATTCTTATGTGCCTAATTTTCAATAACAGGGCCTGATTGTGTTTTTTACATCCGTACCAAGGGTGACTTCTTCACACATGAATCTCCCGGTCTTCTGGGTGGGAATCAGCAGCCTCCATGGTAGTATTCCTTCCCTTTTTTCCCTTTGAAGCTCTGAGGATGCTTAATAGGTCCTGAGATCTAGATGGGAAGAGATGGGCCAGCTGATGATGTGATGATGCATATCTCCCCACTGAACCCCAGTTGCTCACGGTGGAACAATAATAAAATCTTAGGTTACGCTGCTTCCCCACCTCCCAAATTGCAGTGGCAATTAACCCTTTAAAGGACTGATCATGCATCATGATCCATGAAGGTTGGACTGCCACGCCACTGACTTCATTGCAGCTCTGTGCAGCATCTGTCTGTATGAATCACAGTTCAGGATTGGTGGCCTAAGCGATCTCTGTCAGCTCCATAGGAGAAGTGCAGCCAGGAAAGAGGGGCCATCAGTGAAGGAGATCTGGTGCAGAGGTCTGTGTAAAGACTGCCTTGGTCTCCCACTGATGCCCGAGAATTCTGCAGGTCTTGGGAGGGCAGCCCCACAGACTGTTCTAGCAGGGAAAGAAATCCTACCCCAATGCCAGAAAAACCATGGAGAAAACTCAGAGGTGAAACCTGTGCCCCCTTTCCATGCCTTTCCCCCACAGATGATACCACTAAGCATTATTTCCATAGCTGTAGCATCCTCAACTAGCATAAATTGGCATAGTTCCATTAAGTCAGTTCTGAGCCATTCTCGCTGAGGATGAGCCTAAGACACTCCGTCTGCTTTAGTATTTCTTTTAAGAAAGGGTAATTTTAAATAATTCTCTTAATAACACAATTATAATAGTAATTAATAAATAGAGTGGGTTGATCAAGTTGATTTTCTGAATAAATGAACTGAACATACAGCTCTCTCATCCATCTGCTGATTATTTAAGATTTGATCCTGCACTCAGCAGATGTTATTAATAAGTATTTGCCATGTAATTTGGACAAACAATTTGGATTCTGTGCCATGCTATTCATGGCGCTTGCTTGGTCACACAGTGGTATTTCTTTTCCCTGATCAGATGAACAGGACTATTAAAACAAGAGACTCCCAAATAAAGAATGACAAAGAGTGAACAACCACTAAAGAGTGTATAATTTTGTTACACACCAACACCCTTGTGAACAGGATGTATTTGTATAAAGAACAGCCATCACCTGAATGTGTGGGTCAGTGAAACCCATTCTAAAAAATGTTCATGAAAGGCAAATGAAAAGGTTAGAGGAACGTAGTTAAACTGAACAGCATTTGAAGGAATGTTCGCAAATACCGAACCTCCAGAATTCGACCAGGTGTATTATTAACAGTGCTGCGTGTGTTTGGTGGGAGGAATGTGTGGCTCAGAAACAGTAACTGGATACAGAGTCTCTTTGACCCAGATACTCCAGGGGTATCAGGCACCTAAATATCTTTGAGGATCTGGGTCCTTCATCTGTAAGTCCCCAGCTTCAATACAGCACAAGCTGGTGGTGGTTGAAAGTTTAGATCTAACGGGTTTAGTGGCTTACGTGAAATGTGTTGGTGGGTCTCAATGAAGCTCTGGCTGGGCATGTATGTGCTACAGAAACCATACAGAAACTGATATCTTTGGCAGTGTAAAGTGGCCAAGGAATTAATAGCTCCTGAACACTTAACCACTTAAGACTTAAGACTTAATACTGGTATATTTAATCCTGCCTCAGGGCAGGAGGTGGGCTAGATGACTTCTTGAGGTCCCTTCTGATCCTACAAGAATCATGATTCTTTGGTCCTTTCAGAATACACTTGAAATATTCTGGTGGAGTGGGCAAAGCTCTGTAGCCCCTCACTTGATTAATAAACACCAAATTAATTAACAACTTATTATTGCAAGCTCCTTGGGGCAGAGATCAGCTTTTTGTTCTGTGTTTGTGCAGGGGCTGAGTTCAATGGGGCCCTGATCCATGCCTGGGTCTCTGGCAGAGGTGCTACTGCAAAACAAATACATAATTTAGGACCTGATTACTAAATGTTGGACAGCACTTGCATCTCAGTTGCTCCAGTTTATAGTTCAACCAATGTCTATCTTATGTGGTCCCCTTTACCTTAGTAACAGAGCACCTCAGAATCTTTAATGTGTTTCTCCCCAAAGCACTCCTGTGATGTAAGGCAGTGCTATTTGTCTAGTTTTCACATGGGGAGTTGAAGCACAGAGAAGTTAAGTGACTTGCCCAACATCGCCCAGGACATCTGTAGCAAAGAAGGGAACAGAATCTCTGGACCATCCTTCCTTTTGGAATTAACTTCTGTTTGCTGTAGCCCTCAGCTATATTAAGAACACAGCTTGCCCCTGAACCAAACCACTGTTCACTGATGTGGATCACTGTCTCCTTTGGTGCTTGTGATTTGACTTACATAAAGTTGTAACTTGTCTAAGATCAAGAGAATATATTTTCTCATCCCGAACTCCATCTTCTCCCCACTATTTTTTTATCTGTTCCTCCTCCCCCAGGAAACAAAGGTGGATGACAAAAGAAGAAATACAATGCCTAAACCCATTTGATTATGTGTGTATCGACTGTCCATGCTGTACCTCTTCTGTGGTTGAGAGGGCACTTTGGTCTCTGCTATTGGTCACCATTCACCATAAAGCAAATTCACTAAGGTTGAGAGTCTAAATCACTTGGTTTATGTCTACACTACAGAGTCAATGGCAGCATAGCTATGCCCGCATAGTTCTTTAGTGTAGACTCAGCATATGCTGACAGAAGGAGTTGTTTTGCCAGTTTAGTAACACCTCGTTTCTGAGGCCTGGTCTCCACTGCCAGAGAAATTCGGCGGCAGTCGATGGGAGTTACGCAAGCTATTCAGAGTAGCTGGCATAACTCCCGCTGACTTTGTAACTTCCGTTTAGCGATCTATCTCCACTGCGCTGTGCTGACGGGAAATGTGTACCTGTCGACGCAGCGCTATGCTTTTTTGGGAGGTGGTTTTATTAGATTGACTTCCGGATCAATTGAGCGGGTCTTCACTGCCGCTCAATCGAACCAGATAAATCGATCTGGTGGTAGCAAATTTGCTGCCATCAGTGTGGACAGAGCCTGAATGACATTAGCTATGCTGACAGAAGCACTCTTCTATTGGCATAGCTGCATTTGCATGGAAGATTTTGTCAGCATAGTTATGTAGGATAGGAAGTGTGATTTTTTTTTTTTCACACTCCTAGCCAAAATAGCTAGGCTGATGAAACTTTGTAGTGTGGAGCAGGCTTCAGTCTCCTTTGAAATCCCAGCTTGAGATTGTAAATTAAGTAAGTATACTTTTTGGCTCTGCCAACAAACAATTCTTTAAGGCACCAGGCTGGTGCCATTGGAGTCTTACTGTCTGGTTAAATGAGAGTAGGATCAGGCCCTAATTACTTTGCAGTGAGCAATTCTGAATGAAAATTATTCTGAAAGGTACACTGTGGGTTCTGCATAGTTTCACACTTTGATAGATCCCCGTCGATTAAAATCATTTAGTTAGCAAATTACTTCAGTGCTATTTGTCTTGCTTTCAAATGGAAACATGCAAAACCTTATCTTGATAGGGTGAGAAATCTGCTAAGTAAAGAGATATCACCAGGAAATCATAATAATAAAGAAAACCCACTCAGTCTAAACAAGAGGCGCAAATAATGAAAATAGACCGTACTGATGTAATGTGTTAATTATACTTAGATTCACATCAAAGCCCTTTTACACTGCACTGATAGTGCTAAGCAGTTTTAGTGTAAATGAGGCTCAGGTCCACAGCATTTAATAGAGATCTCCCTTCCAATGCTATATACATCTGCAGACCTGGAGACCTAAAATTTCATCTATCCTTCCTAGGATTTCCTGTGCCGCAAGGTGAATTCTATTGGATAACAAGGAGTTCCTGTTTAAAAACAGCAACCAAAATTCCCTAGTGCAGGACAAGCTGGGACAGATTTTAAGATGGTGTCAATTGCTATAGTTCCATTGTGCAGCTATGACAATTTAGACCAGTGGAGGATCTGACCCATGGAATTTTAAGACACTAGGATGTGCAGAACTGCAATAACTCCATTAATATCAAAAGTGTTACTCTGGATTTACACCAGTGTACCAGAGAATACAACTTGGCCCTAAGCCTATGTGAAGATTCTCATCAGAGCTTGAAAACCTTGAAATGGGAGGTTTCTGCATTATGCTATTATTTTGGGTATATGATTCAAGTTCTCAATTAACGCCGTGAAAAACTTATCATTGAACAGAATACCCACTGGTGTATCTGGGATCAAAGCCAACTCTTCAAGCAAAGTTCTGATCTACCTTTATTAGAATACTACATCTGTTAAGCAATCAATGTTGTCATTCCCTTATGAGGTGAAAGTTCCTTATCACATTCTAATCTATTATGGAGAAGCCTGAAAGAATTTATAAGAAAATGCCAACTCTAATATTGGACCATCCTATAGGATTTAATAGATTATATTCTGGCTATTGTATACTATTTGGATGGGTTATTAAAAGTTGAGTATTTTCTATTAAATGTCATGAGTTTTTTAAGTGAATTTTGTAAAAATGTATTGTAGATTTAGGGTAAAAGTTTCAAAAGACCCTAAGCATTTTCAAAAGTGATTTAGGCCTTTTCTTCACTAGAGAAAAAGGTGTGTTTGTAACTCAAGTTAGCTAACATGGGGTAACTAACATGAGGTAAAACCTAATGAAGACAAGGCGATTTATAGTTTTTACATGAGTTAGCTGGTCAAGATAAACCATAGACTCCCCGCACAGTCTTTAATTCAAACAGCTAACACTTGCTAAAAACTTTACAAATTGCCTTGTCTTCACTGGGATTTCACCTTATGTTAGCTAACGCAAATTTAGAACGCACCTTTTTTCCTAGCCTAGGTCTCATTGAAAGTCAATGGGACTTAGGTTCTTAAATTACTTAAGTGCTTTTGAAAAGTTTACCCTTAATCTCTATCCCATTCTATAGGATTTACACATAATGATTGAATCCCCAAACTAACCTGTTACAATTTATCTAGGTAGATACTCCGGGTTTACCCTATTATAACTGAAATCAGAATCTGGGCCAGTACTTCTGAGAACTAAGAGTGGCCCCTTGAACAAATTGCACCATATGTACATATTAAAAAGTTACAAAGCCCAATGCAAATCCGTTTCCTGTTTAGGCTAGCCTTTAGAATCAATACGGTTGGCAAAGTTCCTCTGTCTATGACCTCCAATTACTGTAATTATAAAGTCACAATGGATGTAATTTCTATATAAAACTTCCACATACCATGGCAGTACATAATCATTGAGAGTAAGATTGACAGGGTATTCACTGTAAGTTACTGATTTTCAGGACAGCGAGGCTCCAGGTAGGGTGTGTTATGGGGGGAGGAGGCGTCGTGGAATGATGAAGTGCAAACAGTCCCCTCTTACAGTCTGGTAGTTTACAGGTGTGCCATCATATTATCCCATACCACTCTACAGCATTCTTTTCAGCTATCATCACCCCCAGTAAAATAAACTAGACTCATACTCATTCCTGAGTTTATACACTGTTAAAAATTTACTGTCAGCTTGATTTATGAACTTGCTTTGCAAAGTTCTGGGCTTAGTAGTGCGTGACACTGTTCTTTCTGAATACCCCGAGCTCTCTTCTTCAAAATAATAATAATATCATGATGGAGACATCTTATAAGGATCTTGGGAGAGAAGGCTAGACTGACTGGTATGTCCAAGAATTTGCCACTAGAATAAAGCTAGTTTTAAGGGGCTTAGTGACTGGTGAACCTTAGATGATTCAGAGATTCAGTCTCAATACCCCCTGGAGTTTCATATACTTTGTCTGAATTATCCAAGACTCTTGGCTCTTGAAAACTGAGCTAAAGTGTTGAAAGATCAGCCTTTCTCATGTTTTTCTGAAACCCTCCTTCCATTTCCTGTTAAAACTGGAAAGGTCAGAGGCACAGGATGTTGAAAAATAATAGTTTTTGCGGGGGAAGCTACACGAACATTTAGGGAGTTAATGGGGAGAGCTATTAATTTCAGTGGGAGCAGCATAGAAGTCCCACTTGGAGGTACAGCACAGAATGCTACCCTATGAAGCAAAATGTTTCCCACCTCTTTTGCTGGCTTGTTGCCAGCAGCCACTTCTATACCTTGTCCCTGAGTCACGGTAAAATTCAGGTTGTGCCTGGAATGGGCCTGTTCTGTTACACCAGATGTCAATGACACAGTTTTGGTAACGTCTCATTCATGGAAGAAGCCAGAATCTCACATCCCTCTTGTTTTATTTCTTACTGGTGTTTTATGGGGTCCACTCCCTTTATTCCCAAGCAGCTATTTTCTACACAGTCTCTCTTACAAAATGTGTTGCTAGCTTTTTGCCATCTTCTTGGATTCTCACCGGCGGGTGCATTAAACGTATAGGGAAAGAGACTTTGCTTTACATTCAGGGTATAATTGTGCCTTTAAGGCAAAGTCCTCGGTAATGAGCATTGAAGAGGATTTGTCTACATTCAAGTTGGCAGGACCTGGATTTGTTAACCTAGGGCTTGGGCATCTCATTTGTAATCCCAGGTTAGGAACTGCTGGACCCTGGGTCCCAACCTGGGATTCCAGCATCTTCACTGCATTATGTGGGCCTGAGTCTAACCGCCCATATCCCAGACTTCCTACTGTCCTCTCAAAATGTGGCCACTTTAGCCCTTTGTTCATGGTTCAATGTGGGAAAACTTGCCTGTCCACCAAACTTGACTGTCCAGAGCACAAAGAAAGTGGGCCTGTGGAATTATGGGATACTTTTGATGGACTCCCAGACCACAAGTCTAGTGGGGCTGCATTTGCACTGCAAAACAATTGGGCTTGAACCCTGGGTCCCTTTTTGACTCAGGCTCAGATCCTCCACCTCTGTGGGGTCCTGGAACTCCATAAGTTCAAACCATAAGCTAGCATGATTTGTGTGTAGATGAAGAGTAGGGTAGGCTTGACCCTGAGTTCAAACCCTGGGCTTACCTTGCCATGTAGACATACCCGCAGAGCCCCGGAGGGAGATCCTAGAGTCGTTGTGTCTCAAACAATCTCAGGGCCTTCTGGAGCATAGAGGGAACCATGCAGCTGAACTGCCCTTCATGCTGGCAAATGCTGGAGGTGGGGCAAGTCATGGGCTTTCCCCCTTCCCAACTGTATTGGGGATGCTAGAAACCCTCGTGGTACTAGCGTGGATCAGTCCTTGGGCTCAGGTGAGTGGAATGACTGCCATTGTGTCCATCCCCGGCACAGACCCCTTGCACTCTCTCCCTGCATAAAGTATCATTCTGTGAAAAGTTTTACATAGCAGTTTGGTAGTTTCTCTTCATGTTGTTTGGAAACAAATCTGGGTTAGATTTAGGCCAGAGTTTAGGTTCAAGACCAAACTAGAGTGATCATTTGGGTTGGATTCAATAACAATAACATCTCCCAAACTGTTCTTGTTTTATTACAACCCCTAAATGTATGCAATCTTCTTAGATTAGCTGTTCTTTGAAAATTTCTCCCATTTTGGGGGAAAATCTTGTGAGATTTCTAAATCTCAATTAGAAAAATACTGGAAACAAATGGAGGACAGACCGATGAAACTTTATTACAAGGATAATAATGGGTATATACTTCTCGATGTGAGTTCATTTATCGTTTATCGACCTGATTCAAATCTTACACTGGTATAACTCCATTGACTTCATTAGAATTACCCCTGATTTACACTGCCATAAATGAGATTAAAATCAGGCTCTTAATGTACTGGAGACTTCTTGTAATGTTGAATCATGTCATGAAAGGTTTCTACTGCATGTTGAACAAGTAACTGCTTGCAGAATTGAACCTGCATCCACTTACTCACTCGTTATTTTTAATACTATTTTGAATGCATAGTTTTTTAATGCTAGTTTAATGCATAATTGTTATTTTTAATGTTAAGTTCAGACTTGTGATCACCAACACAAATAATATATGGCATGGCACTTCAAAGATATATGTTTATCAATATTTATGAGACAAGAACTATAGGAGTTGTGCCAAATGTAACAGGTAGTATAATAACTTTCATTATTTCTCCCAATGTGCTTTTCCCAAAGATAAATTCACATTCCAGATACCATATAAAAGTCAAGTCATTGTTAATATTCTGTCTACAGTGCACCCAGAAAAGAGATCTACACCTTTAAACTGTTCGTATTAGAAAAAGCTAATTGTTCTCTTCTTGATTTTATTATTAATTATAATTACATGGATTCAGAGGGGTTGTTTCTTGATCCATACATGAAATTCCCATTGATTTCCCTTTGATGAGTACATGAAGTTTCTGGGATATGGGAGTCACAAGTTCAAGTTTGAGTAAGAACAAATCCCAAATGTTAGTTGTCTCCATTATTAATTTTCTTTTTTCTTCAACTATCACTTTACTATCAGAATCATGCAAAGGATTTTTTTGAGGTAGCTATCATTAATTCAATAGTAATCAAACAGAGCAGTAATCACTTTTCTTTAAATCTGGTTAAGAAATTTTGAATGTTTTGAACAAAATATATTTTTCACAAAAAAATGAATGAAAAATATGTCCCTCTTTTGACCAGCTCTTCTCCTCTTAGCGCCTTCTAAAGCTACATGTGTCTGTTCCATTTTGTCAGTTCCCATTCTTACTGTGAGCAGGAACTCTTTGTGTGATCAGCTTCTTGCATTGTTCTGGCCGAACCAGATAAGCCCTTGTCCAAAGTCCAATGAAGCCAATGGAAAGATTCACTACGTAGCTCAAAACAATATTCAAAGAAACTATGTCGATGTTTTTTAGATTATTTTAGTAAGGGTGTTTTGTCTTTTCTGAGAACCCAATAGACGGAAGCTCTACATCTAGATATTTGTTTTATTTTTTTGTCTGTCTTGTTGGTGTTTTTAGTTGCTGAGTCAGTTTTCCCATCACTAACATTTCCCCACACTTGATTGAAATACAGTCAAATTTGATCATACTTTTCAAGCTCCTAACTTTCTGGCTGCTACCCATAAATGTGATATTGGGGCACGGTAGCCTAAATCTAGCAAAGCATTTAAAAATAATTTCCTAGAAACTTTGACCCTGGCCAACAGGATCATCATAGCCTTGTGTCAGATGGTATTTTTTATTTATCCATGGCATATTTTAATGTTAAAAAAAATTATTGCATTCTTCCTAGTCTGGTAGGATCCAAGGTTGGGTGTTTTTTTGAATAAAATTCATCTAGTCTACTACTACATTAATGTGACATGCTCGGTAATATATTATGATATATGAGATGGGATGGCCCATCTTTGCTATAGGTTTACATGAAGCAGCAAGAATAAACTTTGGGGTTTTTTCTTTCCCCATATAAATGTTAGGATATGTCAATGTATATCTGATATGTTTTGTCTGGATAATATTATTTCTATTACAGTAGCATCTAGAAGCCTCAGCTTCAACCACTGCACTAGGCACTTACAAACACTCATATTAAGAGATAGTCTCTGCCCCTTAAAACTTACCATATAAGTAGACAAGAGAGAGAAACAGTAGGAGGGGAAACAGAGACACAGATTTTGAGTGACTTTCACCAAGCTACCCAACAGTTCAGTATTAGAGTCAGGAATACAACCTCAGTCTTCCAGCTCCAATGCCAGTAGGCCACGCTTCCTGCGATAATGGGAAGTTTCTGAAACATAAAGGAAAGTCTAGGAAAGACATTGCTGTTATCAGTGGAAACAGGATTTCACCTCAGGTTTCTAGATCTTTCTCCACTTTATTTAATAAAGAACTGAAACTAAAATAATATTTTTTGAGCTCATCAAGGTATCTGAACGACCCAGCATTTAATGTGGCTCTCTACCCACCCAAACTTATATTTTCTTTGAATTCGATCTTTGACTATTTCTACATTTTTATAGGCATCTTTTCTGATTTAGCATAACTGACTTTAGATGAGTCTTTCCTCTATTACTTCTCTAAGTAAGATGCTGAGATGGGCTACAAATAACATAACATCATCTAAATATAAACTGTACTGTGTGTGAACTCTGGATTGTATAAATTGCAATTCCTTTAGAAGCACTAAATGAATCAACTCGAAAAGAAATTAAAAGAAGCTCTTAATTTAGTAGCCTATATTTATCATAATCACAGAGGTATTTCAGCTACTGAGCAGGAATTTCAGAGCTGAGAACTCAACAGTTTAGTTAATTTATTTTAACTGCAGTGTTTTTCTCTTAAAGATAGGAAGAAAAGATTAGTTTTGATTATTATTCTTTCAAAAAAATTCTCCCATTTCCTTCTTCCCCAACACATGCTCACACCTCATCCTCACCCAAGTTGGTTTTTTGTGAGGACTTTTCCAGTATATCAATATGGTCTCTGGAAAAGTAGACAGCATACAACCACATCCATTAAAGCTATTACTTTCCTCAACGAAGGAAATTCCCAGACACAAAACTTTTAAGGGTTTTATGTCCCATGGGCTTTGCAAAGTTTGGTCTATATCAGAATACAAAGAAGACAAGCTAATAGCACAGTGTTTACCTACTTCTATATCTCCGATTAATCACTGAAAGAGCCAAAGGGATAGCCAACTGTAAACATTACTAAAAGCTACTGGTTGGTACCATTTGTTTTGCTTAGGGGGGCACCAAAAGAGACTGATTTTTCACCTTTGTTATTTGTTAAAACAGATAGTGGAAATAAGTTCAGCTTCTCCTAATGTTTGTTGATTTATGAAGCTATATGCAAGAATTTATCATACAGGTGGATTCTTTAAGGCTGTATTTTACCTTCATTCAGAGCTGTGCAACTCCACTGGTTTTAATGGGGCTGTATGTGTGTAACACATAGTATAATTTGGCCTTTAAACAGTAATTTTTACCCTCTATGTTTTCAAAGTTATATTTATAGCTAAAGAATTGTCATCTCCCAGTGACTTTAATGGGAGCTGTATGGCTTAAGTTTGTCCAACTCTCAATGTAGAAGGGCTTGATCCTGTGACTGTTACTCCCTTGAGTAGTCCCAGTGAAGTCAACGGGACTACTCTTGCAGGTGAGAACTAGTACAATTAAATATGAGTTAGAGCTGCAGGATGAAGCTGTAAACGACCATTTTAAATATATTGCATGGAGCCCAAAACCATACGGCTAATACAGGCAAACTATCATTGAAGTTAATGGGAGTTTTGTCTTTATAAGGAATATGTGATTAAAAATAGACTGCAACAATCATTTGTTTGCATGCACGTACCTCCTCCATATTTCATCAGTAATACGCTTCAGGGAAAGCTGGGAAATCAGTTCAAATGTTTTGATGTTTTCAGGGGCTGAAATCGTGCCCCCATAACAGTCAATGACAAAACTCCCCTTGATTTCAGAACATTTTGAATTTCTTGTTGTAAAAGCATAAAAGGGCTGACCTGGTTTTTGTTATCCTCCCCTGGCCCTGAGCAGGGAAGGGCTCCTCTTATCTTCCGGGAGCTGGAAAATTTGGGAGTGTCATGGGCTAGTGGATTACAGGGCTAAGAAAGAGAATCAAGACCCCCCACAAGAATATAATTTCTCTTCTGATTTTTAAAGACGACACACTGAATTTGGTTAAGTTTGAAAAATAAGTCCATTGGAGTGTCGAATTGGCCATTAAGCTCCCTTTGAATCTTACTCAGAACTCAGCTTCATGCAGACCACCTACAGAACCTGCTGTGTGATTCATATTGCTTATGTTTCGCAGTAAAACTACTGGTATGTGCCAGGTCTGCCACAAACAAGTACATTTACTGTCATCTAAATGTGCAGATCCTTACTCATGCAAATGTTTTTTCTGCACATTGGGAGTCCCATTGAGGCCCAACGTGCTTTTAAAACAACTCGAATAAATGACCTCTAAGAAGAAGAGGTAAGAGTGCAATTCTATCTCTATGTCCATTCATAACCTTTGGTCTCTCTTTTGAGACCATTGACAAGCATGATGATAAAATCAGGAAGGACTTTCACAGGGGAACCTTACAAGAATCAAACATCCTTGCACTACAGATCCATCACTCCCTGTGTTTATTTGGGGTTACATCTGCTTACTTCAGTTACAAAAATATATTCTTACCAGGTTTGGATCATCTTGGTTAGCATAGCAGAGCCAGTGTGGCTGAAGGGGAGTGGGCTGGATTTCATTCTTCCTCACACCTCATAGATAATTAAGTTTAAAGTTCAGGGCCAATTTCTGCTCTCTGTGAAGCTGGTGCAACCCCACTGAACACAATAATGTCCAACACCTATTTGAGGCATGGATGATTTTCTTTGTTCTGTGATTGTATGCCACCTAGCACAATGAAGTGCTGGTCCACGACAGAGGCTTTCCTATGCTTTCCTGAGGCTATTGCAAGACAGATAATACATAATAATAATAACAATCTACAGTAAATGCCCAAAACACTGCAGGATGGGTTGGATCTAATATTCTAGTTCAGACCCATCTGTACTGATCCATTGACTACTCTTGAGGTTTCTGAGCCATTTTGCTAATTTCAGAATTCCACTCTCTGACGCTCTCTGATGCTTTTCACACTTTCAGTGGCTTCATTCTCTGGCATTCTCAATGTCTCACCACATATAATTCTTTAGACCTGTGATCTCTTCCAGAGACTTGCTTAGTTCAGCCAGGAAAGCAGAGCATCCAGTATAAACCTTCTCTCCCTTTCTCTGCACACTTTGAGGCACCAATTTGAAATGCTGCAATAGCACAGAATAACTATTTAGTTGTACACAATCACACAATTGTGTGACAAGACAAATGTAATGTAGAACATTAGAGAAATGTGATCCTAAACTCAGGGCATCCATCCTGCACTAGAACAGGTGAGATCTATGTAGTTTTTGAAAGAGAGTCTCCTCTTGACAATTACCTTCAATTAATGCTACACTGCGCTAAGCAGAAAATAAAGACTATGCCATTAAATCCTTCCTTACAGGCTGGAATGGTTCCAGTATGGATCTAAACTATTCTAAATAGGCTCTCTTCAAATTACAGTTAAATCTGTATGGGCCTAACAAGGATATGAATCAACCAGTTTTATGCTTCTTCCTTTGTTTTACAAATCATATGTGGGAAAAGCTTTTATCCAGAATACACAACTACATTTTTGCATTCAAAATAATAACTGATCCACAAATATTTCCTTCAGCTTTAAAAACCAATGGCTATCGCATGCAGTTGTTTCAGTAATTTATGAAACTTCATAGAAAATTATTAAAACAATTAAAGGTACTGGCCTTTTGACAAGTTCTTTCTCTGAGCCTGATCCAAAATCCATTGATATTAGTGGACTTGGGATAAGGCCCTTTATATGTACACTTATCTGATACATGGGGTTTAGGTGGCCCATGTAAATAAGTTACAACGTTCAATATAACCTTGGGAACAGCTTAGCAAGGGGTTGGTGGATTTTCTATCACTTTTAGTCTTTAAAACAAGACGGGATGTCTTTCTGAAAGATATGCCATAGCTCAGTCAGGAGTTATGAGGCTTGATGCAGGAATTACTGGGTGAAATTCTGTGCCCTATGTTATGCAGGTCACACCTGATGATTATCACAGTTCCTTCTGGCCTTAAGAGCTCTGAGTCGATGAGATGGAGAATGTTATAAAGCAGCAGTCGGGCTGCTTGACATTTTTCTGTCACAAATTGGGGTCCCAAAGCAAAACATTTTGAGGGAAAATGTCTGTTTTCTTCAAAAGCAAAAAAATGAAATGGAGTTTTCAACAGAAAAGTGAAAGCCTGAAAACTGAAAAACTTTTGGTCTTTGGACAATTTCCCCCCTTGCCTTCTGCTGTCCAAAACTGGGGAGGGGGGAGGGGAGTCCTTCTTTTGTGAGTTTTCAGTTTTTCAACGAAAAGTCAAATTTGAGGTGGGGGAACCCTCATTTGATAACCAACTTTCCTTGCCAGCTTTCATTTATTAGACACTGATTTGTTTAAGCTGTTACTGGTTGTGATTGATCTGGGCTTGGTTATGAAGCTGGGTCCTGGCCCTCTGAGCGTCTGGAGAGGTTCTGAACAACCTCCATTCTTGTTGGCGTCAGTGGGGCTACATGGCCTGTAACTTAGAGCAGAATTTGGCCTAGTGGCTTTCGTAGCTGCAGCAGCAGTATGTGCAGGGAGGGTTGTGTACCGAGGTGCATCACATCACTGGCAATGACCTGAGGCATTCTGTTCGTAAAGATTGAAGCAAAGTGCCTCATAGGGTGCTGAGAATAGCTTCCACGCTGGAGGTTCACCATGTAATCCCTTCAGTGCCAGCCTAAGACTAACATCCAGTATCTAGAGGGCAAGGGACCATGCCCTCAGCCCACTCTGGCTCCCCAATGTGGATTATTCGCCTGTAAACCATGACTGGGTTCACACCAGCTGTGGTCATTTGACCATTGTTGTGGTGTTATTGGTGGACGCAGAGTGAGTGGGGCCCAGCGATTCATTTTTTGCTGGAGACCATTGATATGAGATTGTCCTCTCGGTGAGCTGTGTGAATTGATTCTGTACTGAACAGCGGACTAATATGATAGTCCTCTTCTGCCAGCTGTTTGTTGTGAATCAAGCCTTTTCCAGGCATGGCTGTGATTTAGTTTAAAATGGGCTGCAAGAATAAATGTTTGTGTATAGTGCCTAGCACATTGGGATCATGGTCCATGACGGGGGCTTCTAGGTGCTCTGGTAATACAAATAATAAATAAAAATGGTATACACTTCGGGCTCATGTCTTCAAAGAGCTCAGCTCTCATTTAAGCACCAAAAGTGTCCAGCATTTCAAAAGAATATAGCATGTTTAATGCTTAGCTTTTGAACATGTAAGCCATAAGTGGGCTGGTCCAGTGATTAGGGCATGAGTCTCAGACCTGGGAGATCTGGATGCAATTCCCTGCTCTGCCACAGACTTCCTCTGTCACCTTGGGTGAGTCACATAGCCTCTCTGTGCCTCAATTCCCCATCTGTAAAATGGAATAATACTTCCCTAGCTCCCAGGGGTATTATGAGGCTAAGTACCTAGCCCTGAACTCCTAAGAAATGCTAGCCCTCTAACTGCAAATCCTTATTCAGCCTTAACTAAGGGACGACTAACGACACCTCCATGATACTATTGACCTGTTACATTAAATAGATCTGTACCACACAAACATTTGTGACTTTATACCAGTGTGTGGACTGGCCAATGGCTACTTGTGGCAGAGGGATAGCTGTTAGAGAAGAAGTCTGAAGGAGCCAGAACTCCTGGGGTCTGTTCCTAGCTTTTTCACTGACTTGCTGTGCCAACATTGTCCCCGCTCTCTGTGTGCCTCAGTTTACCCACCTGTATAGTTGCTACAGTGGTTGCTGTTCCTTACCCTTAGAATATGGACTAACTGTGGCCACTGTCTGGTATTTTTTGGAAACTGTTCAATTTTTAACAGAGACAACAGTAAAATGATACTTGTATATCTCTCAAGGCTGTTGTGAGACTTAATTTATGTTTCCTTGCTACTTTGAGATTCCTGGAAGAACACTGCTATGCAAACTGTAGTAAATTTCTCTCTCACTTTAACACGAAGTGTATTTTAATGTTTCATGCTGTAGTGATTGACTGATTAAGTATGACTGATGTTTTCCTAAAACTAATGGTACCAATTACACTGTGGAGGTAACCCTACTAACTTTATGGAGTTTAATTTGGCCCAAAACAGCCATCTTGTTATAGAGCACTGCTCCCGAAACATGTTGTCTTTCAAACCAAAGAGGAGAGAGATGTGCTTGACATACAGATGACAAACAAAGATTAAACCCACTAAGGTCTATGAAGCATGTTGCAGAAGTGATAACTATCTTTGACAAAATCCCAAGCAAAAAATATCTACGTCAAGCGAGATCTCCGATAAAATATGAATATCACAGTAAAACTAAGTTGTGGGTTAGTTTCAAAGAATTTTGCTGTGAGATGTGAAAATTATCTATAATCTTACAACCCCTTTCTGTACACTGAATTTATAAATTCTGATGACATGTGTAGTTTCCTATGGTAGTTATATAGAACTATAAAAGGGCTGGATATTAAAAAAACTCTGCCTGTTTCTGCGGTTTACTAAGCAGCATGTGGTATTTATTTTTCAGTAATAGTTTAGCTGGCATTCCTAGATGCATACTCAAATAGCTAAAGCTTAATTAAATGTCTGCTTTATAACAAGCTGTCCCATGGAACGCATGTTTATTATCCAAGGTGTTAATGCAGAATGTGAAAATAAAACTAGATCTGTGAGGTTGTCCACTCCACCTCCAAAACAGGATTGCTCCCCACAGCATGATTAAGAAAGATGGGTCTAACTGCTTATAGGGATTTCTGTACTTTATTTGGAAGGCTGGTCCATGGTATCCCAAAGTTTTCCTGCTGTTAACTCCAACCCAAACTCTCTCTTGCACTATATTGTAAATATTTACCCACCACACTGGAGTGTTATATAATTGTATTTAAGCATTTCTTATTGTTTTTGTGTCTTAAACACTGATTGTGTGCTCAGTGTTATGCAAAACATATCTTAGATACAGGTGCAGTCCCTGTCTCGAGACTAATATAATTAAAGACATTGAACCTTCACTCCCTACTGATGAGGAGTAGTCTCACTGAAAAGATTCATAAGTTTTATGACCAGTAACTGCCATAATGATCATCTACTCTGACCTCCTACATAACAAGCTGGTAATTCCTGCATCAAGCCCATAACTTCTGTTTGAGCCATAGCCTGTCTCTTTGAAAGACATTCAATCTTGATTGAAAGACTTCAAGTGGTGGAAAATCTACTGTATCCTTAAGTAGGTTGTTCCAATGGTTAATTACCCTCGCTGTTAAAAAAATTGTGCTTTATTTCTAGTCTAAATGTATCTAGCTTCTGCTTCCAGCCATTTGATCTTGTTATATCATAAGAACGGCTATACAGGGTCAGACCAATGTTGCATCTAGCCCAGTATCCTGTCTTCCAACAGTGGCCAGTGCCAGGAGCTTCAGAGGGAATGAACAGACCAGGTAATCATCAAGTGATCCTTTGTCAACTAAATTAAAAAAATTCACTGCTAACAGAATTTTCTCCCAAAGTAAGGTAATCTCTTAACTTTCTCTTGGATAGACTAATTAGACTAAAGTTCTTTAGTCTCTTATTTTAGGACAGGTTTCAGAGAGGTTATAAGCCTATTACAGTTCCAACTAGAGAGCTGTAGCAGCTCATGCTTTTAGCTCTGTGTGTCTCCGCTTCATTCCCTGATTTGTTGCTCAAGATGATTGGCATCATATAAGTGGGAAAGAGCCAGGCTTTCTAATGATAGCTGTCACAAACTCCCATTCTCTCTGGATCAGGTACAGGTTTGGACACAGAACACATATTGACTACTGGATTACACTAGCATCTAGATGCCCTAACCAAGATTGGGGGCCAATTTTGCTAGTCACTGTGTAAATGAATAATGAGAGGCTGTCATTTTCCAGGCAGAGACAAAGCAGACTGTGAAGAGTTACAAAGGGAACTCACACAACTGGGTGACTGAGCAACAAAATGGCAGATGAAATTCAATGTTGATAAATGCAAAGTAATGCCATGGAAAACATAATCCCAACTACAAATATAACATGATGGGGTCTAAATTAGCTGTTACCACGCAAGAAAAGTGGATTGTTCTCTGAAAATATCCACTCAGTGTGCAGCGGCAGTCAAAAAAGCTAATAAAATGTTAGAAACCACTAAGAAAGAAAGAAATATTAAGACAGAAAATATTGTATTGCCTCTTTATAATCCATGATACACCTACACCTTGAATACTGCATGCAGATCTGGTCGCCCCATCTCAAAAAAGATATATTGGAATTGGAAAAGGTACAGAAAAGGGCAACTAAAATTATTAGGGGTATAGAAAAGCTTCCATATGAGGAGAGATTAATAAGACTGGGACTTTTCAGTTTGGAAAAGAGATGACTAAGGGCAGATATGAGAGAGGTCTATAAAACCATGACTGATGTGGTGAAAGTAAATAAGGAAGTGTTACTCCTTCTCATAACACAAGAACTAGGGGTCACCAAGTGAAATTAGTAGGCACCAGATTAAAAAGGAAAAAAGGAAGTATTTCTTCACACAATGCACTGTCAACCTGTGGAACTCTTTGCCAGAGGATGTTGTGAAGGCCAAGACTATAACAGGGTTCCAAAAAGAACTAGATAAGTTAATGGAGGATAGGTCCATCAATGGCTATTAGCCGGATGGGCAGGGATTGCTGTTTGCCAGAAACTGGGAATGGGCGATCGAACGGAGCACTTGGTGATTACCTGTTCTTTTCATTCCCTCTGAAGCACCTGGCATTGACCACTGCCGGAAGACAGGATACTGGGTTAGATGACAATTGCTCTGGCCAAGTATAGCCATTCTTATGTTCTAACCACAAGATCCACCTCTCTAACATGGGGGCTGCATTGGCAATGCTCTTAAGGAAGAATCAGCTCCGGGAGAAACAAGGGCTGTTACAGCCTGTTCATACAACGAGAAAGGCTAGCATGGTTCCACTAATAATACACAGTCTTGGGCTCTTGGCTAAATGGGCTCTGGCCTGCTCCCACCTAAAACCAAATTTATATTATAAAAGAACCAATTCCAACTCTGGATCCAAGCTTAGGTCTGCACAATCCTTTTATGAATGATAATCCTATCGAGAGAATGTTTGTGCACAAACAAATGCAGAAGGTTAGGTGAGCGTAACCATTTAAAATTCAGCATCAGATTTGCCCAACTGGCAGCACTAGCCTTCACTCAAATTAATTACTCAGGCCAAATTCAGCAGGAGTTTGGCCTGAGTAATTAAACCTGAGTAAGGGCTTCAATATTTGATCCAGTATGATGGAACAGGAAACAGAATTCACTGTATATCTTACAGATTTTGATAAGTCTGGTATTTCACCTATGAAATGTGCACTTGTCAAAACATCCTGTTATTACTGTTACCCTACCCCTGCCTGCTTGCTAGTTTCACCCTCCTGCTAAAACTTGCCTAATCTAAACTCTGTGGAAAGGACTGTTATTTATTATGTATGTTTGTACAGTGCCTAGACCCAACGAGGCTGAGACTTTGAGGCGTTACTGCAATAAAAATAATTAACAATAATAACTGCAGAGATAAGATGAGATGATGATTAGATCCAGATTAGTTTCAGGATAAGGATCCACTCTAAGTGTGGGAGGATATTATATTTTCCATGGTCAATTATTCCTTGACTATGCTCCTGTACAAAAGGAGTGTGGGAGGCTCTTTACATCTTAGGAAATTGGAGTTTAAGTGAGTTAGCCTCAATCTGGTTCGCTTGAAAGTGGCACATCTCAACACAAGCATGTTACCCTGGGGCTCCGTGATACATACTGTTTGTGGGTTTCGGGGGTGGGGGAGTTCATAGTTTTTGTTTAGACCTATAAAGCCATAAACACCTTAGGGCCTGCCTTCCTGAAAGACCATCTCTCTCCCTGTGTGATACCGCTGCAGCTGGGATCACCGGGGGCCCTTGAGCTGGAGCCCTCTTATCTAATAGAGGGGTAGCTGATGGCATGGCATTGACCACATTTGCTCAGCTTTGAATCTCTTGCTCCTCTTTCGGGCCATGTTGCAAGTCTATCTTGTCTCACAGCTTTTTTGGTTAAGGAAAAGAATTAGTGATGGCTAGGGGTGGGGTTGATTTTTCTTGTTTGTCTCTCATCCACTGGGTCATTATTGCCTGGGGTATTAAAAAGTTACATTTCTTATTGTGATGAATATGGGATTTTGGAAATATTTTTATGATCCATGTGTGCCTCAGTTCACACACCCACTTTTTATTGCTATCCACTGGGTGGATTGATTTCTCCTCAGAGTGTGGGAAATGAGGCATAGCCAAGTGTCAAGTATGCTGTGCGGGCTGAGACCAGATATTTGGACAAAAACTGGCTGGAATCAAAACAGATTTATGGAAGGCTCAGAGGAGACAATGGATGAGCCAGTGATTGGAACATTAATGCTTAATCACTAAGAAGCAAAGCACGTGTGAATGAAGCATAGCTGGAGAATAAAAGGATGAGATATCAGGTGTCAGTGTTAAGAACTGGGCACACCTTTTTTGTGTGTGTGTGTGTGTCTATTGATAATCATATTGGCAGATTGACAAATTGATGCCCAATAGCCTTAGTTGACAGTCGTGTTAATCAATACCATTTAACAGGAGCACCATGTGCACATTGTCATCTTCTTCCCAGAGGGGCTCTGAGAGAGAGAGACGAAGAGACAGAAACTGAGATGGACATGAGGAGTCTCTGGAAAGTGGGCCACGAAGTTCTGCTATCAAGGACCCTGACTTAAGCTTTGCTTCTCCGTGCTAAGCAAAGATCTCTGTCATGTTGTACGCCAGTTAACTAATAAGCACTGCTGTTTATAATGGACTGTTTTGTGATGCAGTTTCCTGCCCTCTCCGAGTTGGACTGAGACATATCTCACATGCCACCAAAGAGCTATCAAGTGACAGTGACTGCTAGCTACCACTGATCTGAGCGGGATTCAAACCATCCATGAAGAGAGGCAGGACTGGCTGTGCCATTGAGCCAAAGCCCGCCAGAGGCAGTTCATCTTGAGACAATGCTCCTTCTTTGGCAACAGAAAATATTCAGCCGGCAGAACTCATAAATCAAATCATTATCATTAATAATCAAAAGTGAGACGTTGTACGAAATGGCAAATTAATCACAACTGGCAGCTGACGCACCGCTGAGCAAAATCCGTCCTTCTGCATACTAACAGGAATAGAGTTTTTCTGGACTCCTTTTCAG
Source organism: Emydura macquarii macquarii (assembly GCF_026122565.2). Taxonomy (NCBI): domain Eukaryota; kingdom Metazoa; phylum Chordata; order Testudines; family Chelidae; genus Emydura; species Emydura macquarii. The sequence continues at coordinate 2,625,815 of NW_027133607.1, read as the reverse complement.
TGGATTCTCTGGGCCTGGTTCCCTTAATGCTGCTCTAGCAGTCTGCAGGGCCCACTTTCAGGTTGCTGTCCACAGCTGGAGAGGTGTAAACAGGGTTGGATTTAGGGGCAGGTGACCCAGGCGACCCACCTGGAGTGCCAGGCTTGGGGGGTGCCAGGTGTGGGGTGTTGTTTTTGTTGTTAGTGACAAAAGGGAAAATAGAATGGTTGAAGTAAAATGTTTCAGGTATTCCAGATGTGGATTCATTTTTCACTAACCTCCGTTATTCTTAAAATTAAAAAGTTTCCATAAGCTTAGAAAAAGCAACTTTTTTTTTATTTGCTTATATATGGCATGAATACAGATTTACAGATCCTAGCATGCAAATTAATCATCTTATATGACAGGGATAAATTATGCATGCAAATCGTGCATCAAAGTCGTGAAGCGGGCTACAAATGCAATAAAAAATAAAGTATTCAAAAAGTTTAACAAATGGAGAGGAGCAGGAGCAGAAGACGCTCCTCACCCGGGGACCCATTTGGTCTAGGGCCAGCCTTGGGTGTAAAAAAAAGCCTTAGTTTAATTGAAAATCAGACCCACTATTTCTTAAGTACCAGGATTGTGGCGCAACAGTATTTGGTAAAATAACTTGTATAATTCCAAGATTCATCGTGATTTGTAGAACTGTTCACTGCAATTATTTTTTATTAAAATTATTATCCTCTTTCCCCTCCTCTGCACCAGCACAGAACTGTAATGATTTAAAAGGAAGAGCAATAATATTGATTTAAACTGATTAATAAAGTAATAAAGCTGACTGAAAGCTAAACAATTCAAATGAAAGTCCCTCTCAATATGTCAGCGAGTTGGACTTATATCACCGACAGTAGTCTCTCTTTGTAAGACTGTACTCTGAAATGGAAAATGATTCATTCTGTCTTTATGACAGAGTTATGGCCCAGGTATCTAGCTGAATTAATTGAAGTGTGAGTTTACGTCTGAAGAAACTACAAGGTGGAGATATAGCATGTTTGATTTTCAATTCTGGCAGTTCCGGTAACCGTTTTTTTTTTTAACCCCTGTAAGGCAAAGCCTATTTTACTCCTGTAATTGAGTGGCATAAATTTTAATCAGAATGAAACCAAATAAACAAATATATAAATCAAAGAATTTGCATTTAACCAAGTAACGTGCAGGTTGGTTTCAGACTGTCCATATGTAAGCCAGTGGGGAATTTGCAGTACCCTCTGTACCCAATCCAGTCAGGGTAGGGATGTATTATAACTCTAGCTAGAGAGCTTTAACTCAAGTCACATGATCTTATATTTTGAGCTCTGGAGGTCCCATGTTCGTTGCCGGGGCGTTGGTCAAGATGGCAGCCATTCCGCACGCATAACAGCAGTGAATCTGGCTAGCAAAACGCTTTGAAGAGCTGGCAGTTCTTTATAACACCATCAGTGCAGGATGTCTGTTTGCTAATCGTTAAGATGATGCTCCACCTTGCAGGACTCCTCTACACCTGCAATCCTAAGGGACACCAGTGACCCAAAACATCATCTTCTATCTATGGCTGGTCAGAAGGCTCTCTCTCTGTCAGATGATGAACTAGCCACAAAGGCCTACACATTCGTCATCTCCAGGCCAGATTATTATACTACCCTGGACCTGTGGGTGGCCATTGGGAAGTTTAAACTGGTACAGCATGCAGCAGTCAATCTGCAATTATGATAGTGTCAAGAAGATATGATGCCAGTGCTTCGGTGTCTGTGCTGGTTTCTGTTAAGTAATAGGTCCAATTGCTGGTCCACATTTATAAAGCCTTAAATAGGCTGGAACTTGGCTGCCCCAGGGACCTACACAGAACTACCTCTCACTCTGCAACCCAACCCAGCAGTTGAATTTTGTGGGTCACTTCAGCTAATGAGAGGCCAGGGTTGAATTTTGCAGAAGGTGGAGGTAAAGCTTTTTCAGTGAAGGGACTGTGGCTGTGTAATAAACTTACAATCAATTAGACTGAGTCATAGACTTACCATGTTCAGGGAATATTGCAACAGCCACCTCTTCTGTGGGAGAGTGTGTATTATTCTTAAAAAGGAAGGATTCCTCTGATTCCACTTGGATTCTAATCTCCATTGTTATATTTAGCATAAGAAGACAGAGGAGACCTAGACTCCTGTTCGAAGGCATGCAGTGTACCAGATATATGTAAGAGTGCCGAGGTCTGATGTTGATGACTACTTAAGCAATATATCATTGAATTCTTTATAGTTATTAGTTCATATTTATATTGTGGTAGTGCTTGGAAATGGATCAGGCTGACACCCTATTGTGCTAGTACTGTATAAACATATAGTTAGGACTAACATATAGTTAGGATTTTAGTCGATAAAACACCCCGAAGACAAAAACAAAACAAAAGAAAAAAGAAAGCAATTGGTGTTTGTCCAATAAGCACCAAAAAAACATCAGAAATGCTTACTCAGTTCATGTTGACTTCATTCCTTTCCCAGTGCGGTTTGTTTATCTAGGTGATTTCCCTGCTCCCTGGCCTGAGCCAAAGGGTTTGTCTGTATGGAGCAATAATGGGGATGTGATTTCTATGGTATACTAATGTGTTGCGCATTAATTGGTCTTTGTAGATCCTGCTGATACCCACTTTAAAGTAGTGCTGTTTGAAACAGTATTATATTAACTCAAACTCGGGAACAAACACAATAAATGCTAAACCAGGGGTTCAATAACAGGGATAAAAAGCTTAAATTAACATATGTCATTTTTATATGCATTATACAGATTAAAGTAGATCCTATTTAGACAAGAATTTTGGTGAAGCCTATGAAAAAATCTTCCAATTACTGTATCAGAGAGAAACCCTCAAACCCCCCACCTTTGGATATTTACACAGAACTAAAAAAATGCTAAAAATAAACCCTGAAAAATGAAATTAATAAACCCACCAAACCAGAAGTCCTATTTATAGTAAATGAAAATAATACCTAGCTCTTATATAGTCCTTTTTACAAGCAGATCTCAAAAGTGCTTTACAAAGGGGTTGGTATCACCACCCTCACTTTACAGCTGGGGAAACTGAGGCACATGGTGGGGTAGTGAGTTGCCCAAGATCACCCAATAGGCCAGTAGCAGAGTTAAAACCCAGGTCTCATATGGCGTTGACTATTTTCTGATCCACTAGGCCACATTACCTCCTGAATAACCTGCCCTCCAAAGAGCTGAATTGCGTATCTGTGGTATGAAATTTAGTGCTCTGGAAATGTATCAGATTGGTTGCCAGATATGCACACTCTAACAGGGAGCAAGAGATATTATGGCTTTTGGGGTTATTGAGACTGGGAATAGGTGTCTGTTTAAATCTAACTGTATTTGACTTGACTGAGAACTTCCTGATGAAAAAGAAAACAAGGGATGGGGGGGAGGGGGAGGGAGATACTGTCATTTTCAGTTAAGAAGCCCATTTTTTTTGCCTCCTTTAGACCCATTAGAAATTACTTCAAGCACAATTCAATAAACCACATCAGTATCCGCGGAGTTAAGATAGCAAATGACATTAAGGCAAAAAATGTCTTTTTAAAAAAAAACAGTAAAGCCAGAAATGTTGGTTTTTCATCAGATTCCTGAATAATTCAAGAGCTGCAGTATTCTTAATGTTACTTACTTAAATAGGGATATTCTTTCTCCTAAATGGCAGCTTTAGTTTAGTACAAGGAGAATTGTACTAAAGGAGAATTAAGTTAAGCGTAGGTGTTATATCAGAGATTGTGTGATATAATTCTTACACAAGCAATTGTGTAATTGTCAGAAGATAAAAATAATACTTTCTGGTTCCTGTTGTTCCCATATTATTTTGCAGATATGATTTTTAATGTTATAACAGTTTGTTTAACAACATTGTTTAATCTGTCCCTCTGAAACAACTTCTTGATAGACAGGCACACAAAAGTTAGAGAAAGATGTAACACGATCCAATGGCTGGAAGCTGAAGCTAGAGAAATTCAGACTGGGAAAAAGGTGCACATTTGTAACCGTGAGAGTAACTAACCATTGGAACAACTTGCCAAGGGTCACGGTGGATTCCACATCACTGGCAATTTTTAAATCGAGATTGGATGTTTTTCTAAAAGAGATGCACTGGGAATCATTTTGGGGAAGTTGTATGGCCTGTGCTATACACGAGGTCAGGCTAGATGATCACAACACAGCGGCATCGCAAGGGCGGAGCCGGGGGGCATGCCTCTGGCCTGGTGGGGGTGCTTCCTTGGCCCTCAGAGGAGGAGCAGCCCCCTGCTGACATCCCCAGTGGCTGCGTCGACCCGGCCCTTCCACCTCCCGTCCTCCCAGTTGCTCTGCTCCTGTGCTGGGCACAAGGAGGGAGCCGTGGGGGATCCCAGGCATGCAGGGGCCAGGCAGCCAAAGGTGGGGCTCTGGGGCAGAGTCCATCATGCCCCCCCCCCGCCACCGGGCGGCCCCCTCATACTTACATTTGTATCTCCCCGTTGTGCAGGGAGTGAGCACAAATGTAAGTACTGGCTCCCGGGCGCCGGAGACGCAGGATACGGCACTGTCACAACGGTCCCCTCTGGCCTTGGAATCTTCAATTGAATCTATGAATTCTGGGGTGAGATTCTGTGCCGTCCCCTTAACATACGTCTGCACCTGGACGCACGCCTCCCAGCCCAGGCAGACAGACTCGTGCTAGCACTCTAAAACTAGCAGTGTGGGACATTGGGGCACTGGCTCAGGCTCGGGCTAGCCATTCCACCTCGGACCCAGATGCTCAGGCTGGTCCAAGCTCAGGGGACCAGCCTGAGCATCTGCCAGTGCCACAACGTCCACACTGCTGTATTTAGTGTGTTCTCCTGAGCTGAACTAACATGAGTCTGTCCACCTGGTCTGAGAGACACATTCCCAGCTGTAATGTAGGAATGCCCTAAGCAATCCGGCACAGAATTCATAACTCAGGGGTAGGGGGCTAAGGAGGCTGGAGCAGCTCCTGGTATAATTTAGACTGCCCTAAGTGGTCATCTAAATTGTGGTAGCTTTCCTGGACTGCCCTATAGGTGGCATTGCTGCTCACAATATTGACATTGCTGTATGCCCTGTTCCCTCCTGCTCATTCCCCCTACGCCAGGGCCTGTAAGGAGGTCCTCCGCCTTACAGCTGAATTCTACAGTTTCTACCCCAGTGGAAACCTTCCCAATTGGAAATGGAGCTTATAAAGTCCCTTTACATTCCTCTAGCCCTTTTAGCCAGTGTAAAGGGGCCAGAGCAGGGTGAGTATCTTGTTCTCTGTCTTCTCAAAGGGTTAAAACTAAAGCTAGGCAGGAACTTCCATTTCGTGGGAAAGTCTGTAATTTTGAAATTCTAAAACGGAAGGAAAATAAACAAAAAATTTCAAAATTTCCCATGAAATGAAACTAAAAAAAAAAAAAGTCATTTTGGATCAATCACAATTTCATTCCAATTTTGAATTAAAATTGTTATATAACGGAAAAAACAAAACAAAGAAACAAACAAAAAAGAACATCCTGAAATGAAAAGATATTTCCGAATGGAAAATGAAAATGTTCAGTTCTGAAAAGGTGAACTCAGAATGCTCCGTTTTGTTTTGGTTTTTTTTTTTTCTAAACAAATTTTTATTGAAATCAACTTTTTTGGCTTTGGACAAATTGGCATTTTTCCAACAGAAAATCTGAAAATTTCCAAACAACGCTAGTAAAAACTTCAATAACGTTTAGAGGAGGTCACTTCGGAGCAGTAACACATCTTCTTAAAAAGTCCTAACGATATCTAATGAATAAAAATTCTCAAAAAGAAAATCACACATAAAACAGGAACTCCTGGAAAAACCAAAGTGCTTCAAAAATTATTTTATACAGATCTCCCTCCTGGTGGATGTCATCTCTCCTGGCATCACATCTCACCTAGACAGCAAGCTGCTTGGAGCAGGAGCATTGACTTAACTGTAATCTTTACACCAGTTTTACATGATGTAATGCCAATGACTTCAGCTGAGTTTCTCCTGATTTACAGCAATATGTATCTGAGATCAGAATCAGTCCCATGCCTTTATTCTCTCTTCAAAGAACACATGCAGACCTACTGTGAGTTGGTTAAATGATGACAGTAATATTATTTGTACTATTGTTGTAGCTGTGTTGGTCTCAGGATATTAGAGAGACAAGATGGTGATATTAGAGAGGTAATATCTTTCATCTCTCACAATATGTGTTATCTATTCATGCTAAACTATCTGTTCCACTTTGTATTTAGCTGTGACACTCTAAGTACCTTTCCCAGACCTAAAGAAGAGCTCTGCATAGCTCGAAAACGTGTCTCTTTCACCAACAGAAGTTGGTCCAATAAAATATATTACCTCACTCACCTTGACAGTAATATAAACAGTTTCTTGGGATGAGTATAAGGCAGAACTGAGAAATGGAAGTTCAGAATTTAAATAGTTTTAATATAAAATAGATATTATTGAGACTGGTTTTATACTGTCAAGTACTGTGCAAGGTTTCATCTACATAACATTAATCTCATTGTCAAAGCTGGTTTTATTATGTGTTGTTGTTTATACATCACCATATTTATTGTGCACGGAGCTTCAAGGAAATAGAAGACAGTGTCTGCCCTAATGGTTTTTAAAACTAACTTAGACCTAGCACAGTGAATAATGACATTAAACTGCAGTGGCTGGGACATGGAGGAAGACATAGAGGAGGGACCAAATTGTGAACCCAAGGGATTTATATCCCAGTGCTAAGTATTTGAGATACCACCCAAGGAAACCACTCGGCTACAGAAGGGTAGCCTTATAAAACTGTATCAGATTATAGGTCCTAGCATTCATCTGGCCTGATTCTTGTCTCATTTATACCACAGTAAATGAGGACTAACTCTACTGAAGCCAATGGAGAAGGGCACGCACAAGGGGGGGCAAGCAGGGGCACGCTCCCCCAAATCACCGTGTGCCCCTACAGCCTGGGAGAGAGGAAGCAGCAGGACAGCTGGCTGCTGGCTGAGCTCCCCTTCCCCCACCCCTACATCAACTCCTAGAGTCTCATGTTGCCTCTGCCTCCACCCCCTGACTCACCTCAGTGGGCGGTCTGCAAACAAGCCACCCTGCAGCTTCCTCCCTCCCTGGGCTGCAGGGCCTCGGAAACTGCTGCTGCCAGGAGGAGCTGCAGCCTCCTTGCTGCTAGGCATCCCCGAGAAATCTGGGGGCGGGGAGGGTCATGTGAAACTTTCATTTGTGAGTGTTTAACGTGCCCCTCCGAAAGCGTGCAAATTTAAATGCCTGCGCACGCCCCAGAACCTAAGGAGAATCAGGCCTGAGAAGGACCAAGCTCATGTTACGTGTTAGGGTTATTCAGTGACATGTGGAATTTAAATCTTTTCTATAACTCCTTGATTCAGGAACTTTAATTAATCATGTGCATTTTTCTGTTTATGGTGCTGGGTGGAAGAGGCTGCCAGTGATCTTTCTGGTTTTGATAACTGCACATTTAGTTTGAGGAAAAAATGAATTTAATTATTAAACTGGAGATTTTTCTTGAGCACTGTGAAGCTGGACTGTAGACAGAATTTGCAACGTCAATGTCAGATTAGTTAGCATCTGGATGCCCTTTTCATTAGAAGTTGGCTGTATCCTTTATTTTAAGAAGAATCCAGAAATGCCTATGATTTGTGCAATGTTTGTATCTCCCTTAGTTCTTACTCAACCAAAAATCCCATTGACTTCAATGAAATCTGCAATGATCCCGATGTTTTCTTGTGAAAACCTAGCGGGAGCAGACCCCATGTTTGCCACTGTTGGTCATAAGGAGCCTTCCAATATGTTGATAATGATGAAGCTAAGGCTTGTGCCTACTGCAATGATTTGGCGAGGGAGTGGGTGGTTATAAAGGCCACAGATAAGCTGGGAGCACAGGAACACGTTGCATGACACCAGCTAAAAATACAGTATCTGTGTGAGTGTGCTGGAACCTTGGAAGGTCAGTAGCTAGAATTTAGTCAGTTGCAATAGCTGCAGCATACAATTGTCATAAACAAAATAGGGTCATTTACTAGCTGGCAAAAGTGTTCGTTCGTTCTTTCTTTCCTTCTTTGAAGAGTATCTTTAATGCACTCTAAACTTTGCAACCTTATTTGATCATGTACTAGCATGTATAACTGAAGGAAATTACTGTTGATGTCTGGTCAGTCTTTGACAGTCAGAGATAAGACACGCTTTGTCAATGTCTGTAATTGTACAATGAGCATAAACAGTATATATGAAGTCTCTCTCTCACACGCACACAAGGAACAGCACCCCACACGGAGTGCCATTAAACCCAGACTACTGGTATACAACCTTTTGGTTGTCATAGTGGAGATGGCAGCCTTCCAGAATACCCTTCCCCCCGTGCTTAATTTGTGCCAGGGCTTAGCAGTTCATAGCCCTGGTAACTCTGGGCTTGCTGCATCAGTTATGAATTTTAAAAAAAAATTGCGTGTGCCCCAGCACCTTTCATTCCAAATTAAGCGCTGTCTCCCCCAAATTCAATGTTACCATCTTCACCCTGACAGCTCAGACGTTTCTCCCTTGCTGTCCATTCTGCACAAGTCCTCTGAAATTCCACACTCAGGTTGAGGGAAAGGAGTGCTAGTGGGCCGACATCCCTGCTGGGGCAGAGTTCAGGCTGTATGTAGTATAGTTCACTGTGTAGAGCGAGGAGTGTGTCTCTGGGTGGGAGAATGGAGGACATCTTCTGCTGGTAGCCTTAACTTTCCATTTCCTTGCTGTTCAGTCTTTGAGTTAGGTTTGTTCACAGCTCTAGTTGAACACAAGGACCAGACTGCTCGAAGGGGCTCTAGCTGCTGGATCCCATGTGTTTTAAACCTTCGGAGTGTGAACAGAGCCCAGGAATTCTCTCTCTTGGGGACCCTAGAGATCCTCTATCTATCAACCACTCCTGGAAATTGCAACCCAATAGTCCAACTGCCTGGGCCTAGAATCAGTGCCGACCCCTCAGAAGCTGCCTGTAGTTTAAATTTACCCCTTCCTAGAACTCCAACCATGTGGTCTTCTGGGCCAACAGTTTACTTCTTCGAGGGGCACATGGTAGGTGCATGAAAGGCACAGACCCTTTGCACAGCCTTCTAAAGTCATTGATCTTAATCACATACAAAATAGTAAAACCTACAGGCATTTCCCTGTCTCAGTGTCCTCACCACTTCAGGGCATTCTCTGCAGAGAAGAATCAGAATCATCTGGGGCACCCATGTTGCTTCTGCTGCAGTGCATGGCTTGTTTTCTGAAACATGGAACCTTCTCACCCCAGCTTGCCTTCTCTGATGCTGCCTGATCCACCCCCTTCTTCTCTCCTACCCAAAACTTCATGTTTGTCTCCCTCAGTCTTCCCTCTTTGCATCCTTTTTAAAAGTTAACATCACCACCTTGGTATCTTTGTTCTGCTAATGGTAACTTTCCCCTCTGCAGTCCCACCAGCCCACTGCTGCAGAAAGTTGGAGAGAATGGGCTTCCCCACTGAGATAACCTCTTTAGCATATCTGTTGCCTAAATTCTAACTGTCACACTGGCTAGATTGGGGGTGCGGGAGGCATTTATTATGTTATTTAACATCAGTACGTCAGAATCATAATAATTCATGTGAGATATGCCATGTCAGGTACTGTTAGAAAGGCTATAATGTGCTAAGTAAGATGATTGTTTATGTTCATGTGTTATATGTGTAATGGAAGTTATGGATATGGTTGATATATCTGTATTTCAAATTGTGCTGTGTCTGGGCGACACCCCAGACAGGATGACTGCATCAATAGCCTGCTTAATGGCCCATTAAGAAATTCACAGGTACAAGGGGCCCAGGGAGAGAAGCCAGGGATATACCTGATGAGTCACCAAGACTTACTCATGTGACTCTGGACTCCATTTTGTTCCTGTAAAATTCCACAAGCAGCATGGCCTAGGCCAAAGGACATAAAAGGCAGCTGGACGACATCTATTTGTCTTTTAGTCTGTCTTCTGTCTTCAGTCTTTGGATGAACTCATCTACAACTGAATTGAACTGAAACTGTGAAACAAAGGACTGAGACCCATCCAGGTACTGGATGTACACCAGAGGGACTATACAAGCCTGCAAACACCACAGTTCTACTAGAAACCTTATATATATCGACTTTCAAATCATTTGTATGTATCTGATTGATTTAATCCTTTAACATTTCTCATAGTTTGTTTCTTTCTTTTTATAATAAACCTTTAGTTTTAGTTAATAAAGGATTGGCTGGCAGCGTGGTATTTTGGGTAAGATCTAAACTTACATTGATCTGGTACTGTGGCTGACCCTTTGGGGTCAGGAGAAACCTTTTTGGTAAAGAACATAGAGTTTTAAAAAACTGATCTCTTTACTGGACCTAGTGGCTGACTGGGAGGCAGAGACTGAAATGCAGTAAAGGAGGCTGTGTGTATTTTATTTTGGCTTCTTGATAACCAGCATGGGGAATCAGAAGCACTGTTTGTGACTGGTTGGGAAGTCTGACTTCAGTGTCACCCATCAATGCTAGGAGAATCTGCTCTTCTTTTACAGCCTGCCCTGACCTTGGCATTTTCAGGTGGCTACACTAGGCACGGACGGGTCACACTAACAACCCACCATTGTCCCTGGTCTAGCAAAGGAGTAACATGGCTCTGCCCGCCCAAGGTGGATCCCACATTTACAAAGAGGCATTCATTGATACAGCAATTTTCATAACAACTTCATAATATCAACAAGAATCCATAGCTGTACAGACAGATTTCTGAAATTGTCACCAAATGCTATGTACAGAGCAACCTTGACTGACACAGAACACAGTATTTTTGTGTTTTAATTTTCCACGCTTTTGTAGATAGGATCTTCAACATAGCAAGTAATCTTTTCATGAAGAACAGGATCTCTGTCAAACAGCCCAGCTGTTCCATGTACCGCATGCTGTGTAATAACGTGAGAGGAATCCAGGTTTCTAAAACTAAATTAGCTCTTTTTTAAGAGAACTATTTACAAAGATGCTGCAACTGCAGCTAGCATTTAAGTCATGTGCAAACAGACTGGCTTCTTGGTGCCTTCTCCAAACTCTCATCTCCTGCATCTGTGCTCCTCCCTGCTAGTTACATGCAGGTTGCTACATCTTGTCATTTGTTAAGTTACTTGCAAGTTGTTTCTGAACTAACCTCACGGTTTCATGGGAGTCCAGTCTTTGATATTCCGTCAGTTACTTTATAAAAGATCATGGTCATTGTGAAACTATTCTTCCGCCAGATCCGTTTCACTGGGGTTCTGGTCTTTGACCAATCCACAGCTACTCCATTGAAGATCTTCTCCAACACAACACAATTACCCATGGATTAGGAAAATTCATTCCTCATGTCTCGAATTTTGAATGATGGGAACACTACTGAGGGCATATGTTAAAAGGCAGTTTTGTAATCCACTCCTAACCCATTTAAAAAGGCTTCCATGTACAGTGCTGGAGAATGATATAAAACTTTTCCTCTGGCTGTGGCATATAAAAATTCAGCTGTGACAAAGAATGTTAATCCTTCCCCCCTTTTTTTTTGTTTACTAACAAAATAATTACTTAACTCCAGATAGCCCACTAAACTTTCATATTGTACCATTTCTGATTTTCTACCATTGGAGTTTTTAAGCTAGAGGGACCTGAAAAATCATGAGGCTCAGAATGTGAACATTTTCGCAGGTCAAAATTTAATTGATTAGAACTCAGAAAGTAATTAACCAATTTCCTTGAAACGCAACAAAAAAAATTCAAGAATTACTCAGGGATTATATGCTGAAAATATGCTGAAGATATAATGTATTTTTCATACCAAAAAAAAAAAAAAAATGTTCTGCATTTAAAGCAACTTTAACTATGGCTTTGCAACAGCTCCCCCATTATATGCACACTAATAATGCTGCAGATATAATAAATAATAACAGGAGTTTAGATTCCACAGAACAGGCTTGATTTTCTTCTTTCTGTTTGAATTAGGCAAAACTCACACTGCTAATGATAAGGACAAAGCTGACTAATCTGAATAGGGACTTGAGGATATGGTTGACTCAGACCATCAACTAGTATATATTGGTTTAGCTTGGAGCTGGTTGAAATATCAGAAATAAAAATAACAATATGAATGTTTTTTATTTTTTTCCTTGTTTTTCAAAATGTTAAAGATTCTATGAAATTTTGGAAGCAGTGAAAATTTTCAACCCTCTTGGCAGCTGATCAATCATCATAATGATAATAATAATAATAATATTAACAAATTTACAAACATATTTGCCATGTCCATCCCCTATTGGAAATAGAATTTTCAAAGGGAAAGAAAATTTTGTAGAACACTCCACATTCAGAAAATTTCAGCCAGCTCTGGTGTAGCGCATTGATTTTAATTTGGCTTTGTCACCATCTGAGGAGCCGACTCATTATGTGATATAGTTTCCTTTCTATAAGTGTCTTTAAGGAATTTATTATAGGTTTCCTTTATTTGGAAACATGTATCAGTGCCCATTTTAGAACATGCTTGACAGTCCCCTCCTCTGGAAATAGCTAGGAAATACTACTATTAAACATTACATTAAAAAAACATTGCAAGCTGTTAAAACTGTTGTCAGCAAAGTATTTAATGAAAACTTTAAACGTAGAAATTTATTTCATATTAAAATAAAAAAATGAATCAATCTTCTTTCTTATGAAACTTCTTTGTGCTTCTTTTAGGAACCATAATTTCCACTTCGTTTGTTTGTTTTTGACTATACAAATAATCTTCAGGTCTATTTGATTTAACTATCTCAGCACTTCGAAGAGAAAAGTATAAGTATTAGTAATGCATCATGGTGTGTGAGACGTCAATATTATGACATTGCAGTATATTATTAAGAATAAGTTAAAATAGATCAGCACAGAACACTGAGCTAAATAGATCAATAATTTATTCTACTGGTAGACATTCATCTACAAAGGACTCATGCTTTATGTGTTGGCACCAGGGCAAGATAAGAATTTTGATTTGTGGAATTTCAGGGTCACATTTGTACTGAAAAAATGAAAACAGCATCTTCAGTTTCTGAACATTTTAGCCTCGTTTATATTAAAGGGGCACAGTCAAGTCTGCTTTAGCTCAAAATTTAGGTTTTTGTAAAAATAATCTTTAAGGTACCCCCCCCACATATGTATATATATAATCGGAGTTTAAATCAAACCCACAATTAAACATTCCCCTCCTGTATTGGAACCCTGTCATTGCAACATTGTAGTAGGGCATCAGATCTTGAACATGAAACTGACTAGAAACTAAAATGAAACTAACCAGTCTATTTTTGTTGCCCAAAGGGAATGAAAGGCAAAAAGCAAAGTGACAGTGTAAAGTGTCAAAAATCAAGTACAATTTTTAAAAAGTAAGACTGTTTTGGTAATCAATGGTTGCATTTGTAAAATAGGTAGGACAATTTGGTTTTTAAAAGTGTGTAAAATTATACCTGGCACTGTCCCCTTTCAAGTATGGTTCCACTCTGAAAAGTTACTTTGTGAAAATAACTACCAGTTGTAGGTAATGTTGTTGTAGCAGTGTTGGTCTCAGGATATTAGAGAGACAAGCTGGATGAGGTAATATCTTGTATTGGACCAACTTCTATTGAATGAATAGCTTACACAGAACTCTTCAGGTCTGGGAAATGTAATCAGAGTGTCATAGCTAAATGCAGGTGGAACAGATTGTTTAAGCATAAATAATTAAGACATATTTCAAGGGACCATTCAAAGTGAAGTGGTTAGTTTAACACACTCAGAACCGCCTTCACCAAACAAGGACACTCCACCAGAGAAGTAGATTGCATCATGGAATGGGCCACCCACATACCCTGATAGATAAAACCCCTCCTACTGCACACCCCTAGGTGTCACCTACCATCCCACATTGGAACCCATACAGCGTATCATCAAATAGTTACAATCCATGCCTGATAGGGACCCCATCATGAAGAAATCTTTTCTGAACCTCCACTTCTAGGGTTCAAACGCCCCCCAACCTCTCCGAGCTCATCATCAGAAGCAAGCTCTCCACAAAGCAGGATACACCAACTCAGTGCTGGACAAAACCCTGCCAGAACAACATATGTAAAACCTGTAGACATACCTTCACTGCTACAATGATCAACACCCCCCCCCCCCACACACACACAACACATCTTACAAGATCCACGGGTCCGACACATGCCTATCGCAGCTGGTGTACCTCATCCAGTGCACCAAATGCCCCGATAAGAACAATCACCACACTTGAATGAACTCACACAGGAAAATGATAAAAGACAAAAACACCCTGTCACCTGTCACCTGTCACATTTCCTCCTCCCCGTCCCGCTTCCTTTCCCCCCATGACGGGAGTGGGGGGAATGGTCCCTTGAAATACTTATGCTAAACAATCAGTTCCACCTTGTAATTAGCTGTGACATTCTGAGTATGTTTCCCAGACCTGAAGAAGACCTTTGTGTAAGCTCAAAAGCTTGTCTCTCTCACCAACAGAAATTAGTCCAGTAAAAGATACATCTCACCTACCTTGTCTCTCTATTGGCTCCAGTGTCACCAGATAAAATCTGATCAGTTTACAAGTGAAAACTGGGTTATGCTGAAAATCACGTTCAGTTTTTGTTTGTTTGTTTTTATATTTTTTTAATCATTCATCACCAACATGGAAGACATTGTAATTGAAAATTAGCTAACACTTCTGTTCATGACACCCAAGCCAGAAGCTGAGTTGGCTTTTCAGAGCTAAAAGGAGTACAATGTTATAAAAACAAAATATAGATAAAATAAATTATCAAATATGGCTCATGCTACACAAAGGCAGCAGGTTTATTGGGTAAGATGATACTGTCTTTATAGAATCACTTTTCAGAGTAGAGCCCATACTTTAAGTATTCTATTTCACTCTCTATGGAGCATATTGCGAAACCTTAACCTTAAACTCAATGCACTTTTTGTAGAACACCAGCTTGCATAAGTAGTTAGTAATTCATATGGATTGCTTAAAGGTGATTTACAACAAAAAACAGGTTAACTGTGCCTTTTTTCATTTGCTTTTTAAAGAGATATAAAGAATAAGTGAGAGGCTTTTATTTTCTTTTTTTAAAAGTTTGTTTTGCTTGTTTATTTACATTGGAAATTTATTTCTTGTCTATCCTAAAAGACATGATGTTCACAGGAGAACAAGGGAGATGATGACAGGGCAAGAGTCAAGCCACAGAATGCTAAGCAAGTGAAATGCCAGGTATTTTTAACTTTCTTGACTATTTTACTCCAATGCCTAATAAACTCTTTGGAAAAAGAAGGCCATTGTTACAAATACAGCCCTCTTATCCTTTCAATTACTGTGTGACAGATCACAATAAAGGCCCTAAAAGCTTTCAATCCATTAGCAGACCAGACTTGATATTCATTATTACTTAAGGTTAAAAAAAATACAAGCAAAATTAAAAAAAAAAAACCCAAAGAAATTATCAAACCAAAGAATCCTCAAGGCCTTCTTCATACACACTATAAAAGCAATAAAGCGTAAACCCCACATTTTAAAAAATCAATTTGAGAGCACTTTAATAATGTTTAACAACAATAAAGCCAGCATAGAAAATCTGCCTTGAAAACCAGTTTACCTGTAAGTATTATTTTACAAGACATTTCTATTATTTTATCATGTAGATAAATTTTACAAAACTACCTTAGCACATTTCTTTTTCATATAGGAAAAAATGTTGTCCCCTTTTGGGTATGTCTTAAGAACACATTATTCTAAAATAGCTTGCAGAATAAGACAGATTTCTTATCTTACTATATTTAATAGAACAATCTGAAGCTATAAACCCCAGTTTCTTAATAAGAAAAAACAGATCTTCTGCCATCATGTGGAATGTAGCAGTATCTCCTCGTTTTTGAAATGATCTACTGGTGTTTCAATATTATGTTAATGGGTGTATCACGACAGCAATGCGATTGTGTATCTCATTTAAACAATGAATGAGCAAGGCAGAATCAAAGCACAAGGGTATACTGAGTTCTACTTAAAAAGCAATGGCATGATATTCCCTTTTCTTTTTACTGTTTGTGTCCAGAAGCCTACCATATGCAGAGATTTGGATTCTCCTTTCATGCTGGAGTAAATAATACACTGCTCATTGAATTCAATGGAGTTTCACCAGTGTGAGAAAAGAATCTGTTTAAACTGCATTCTAATGTCTCCCATCAGATCTTGTAAAAGAATCAAGCCTGATTCTTATTTCACCTGCACCACTCCAGTAGTATGACTTCGTTGAGCAGATTGGAACCCATCCTGATCAGAGAATTTTAGGGCAAAATTCCATAGTCCTTACATAAGCCAAGTGTCCTATTTATTTCTACAAGAATTTTTCCTGAGTAAAGGCTGAGAATTTCAAAGGTCTGGACACCCAGTTTCCATTACAATTAATGAGATTTGGGGAGCTAAATTCCCAAGATGGCTTTGAAAATCTCAGTCAAGGAATACAGATTTGCTCTGCAGAAATCAGTCATGTAGGAAAAATAAATTGAGTTGGTTTTCTAGGTGATTTTCCCCCTTCTCTTAGTACATGATCATCCTCTACTTTCTATTTCCTAACACTTTGCCCAGGATAGTTTTCAGTGTCCCAAGTACCGGCACAGTGTGGTCGTTTTACCACTGGGACATTTTCCCCGAGATATTTAATAAAAATGACCCTTTGCTTAATTCCATCCCATTGTTCCTCGTTGCACTGTCACCCCTCTGTGCCACCACACGCAATTCTTCTACCTCCTTAGTGTTTACACCTGACCTTCCCAAACTCTCCCTGTTTATACCCCAAATGACTTTGTAAGCTGACTTGGAAGAACCTTATTCTCTCAGAGTGAAAGCTAGACGTTAGCTGTTATGGAAATACATGTTGCTGATAAAGTCAGAATGCCAGCTTTAAACTCTCCTAACGCCCTTTACAGAAGCTGCTGTTTAAACTCAATTGATAAGTCAGAAGAAAAATATAATGATCAACATTGCAAAGTCAACATGTGACAGCAGATTTACCACAGGGCCAGACTGCTTCCCTAGAATTGGGAGACTGGAAGGGACCCTCCTTATTCATAGTTTTCTACTTCTGTGGTATTGGCCGCTGCCACATGATGGTCTGCTTTGTCCCTGGACTTTGCAGAAGGTTTGCCATGTAAAATCAATAGCAATAGTGAATCCCTTGTAGACTTCATGGAGTCTCTGGCACTTCTGTTTTTTGGAGGGATAAGAGTGAGTGAGTTGACCGGGTTTTGGAAATTGAAGGGGATGTTCGTATTGTGAGCATCACTTATGGTGGAAAGGCTTTCTCAATGAGGAAGGTTTCACAACATTTCCTAAAGAGGCTCAAACTCTGGATTCACCTGATCTCTTCTGGAAGATTGTTTCATAGCTGGATCTCGTTGAGAGAATGCTTTGTCCCCAGATCTCACATGCTTCCTTCAGGACTTTATGATCTGTCACCAGGATTGTAGGCAGTATAAGGAACGTGGGTTTAACTTAAGGTGGTAAAGATATTTGCTTCAAAGGGCAAAAATTATCATGGAGTGTTGAGCATAGAATGATGCAATGTTCACACAGGCCATGATTTCAGAAATCATGGGTGGTTTTGGGTGGCCAGCCAGACACCTTGAAAGGACCTGAGAAAATTCTGAGGGCCCTAAAATCAGGCCCCTATGTGGTGTCTCATGTTGGGCACCCGAAACTAAAGGATCCATAATCACTAGTGACTTTGGAAAATCTTGGCCTTTGTCTAAAAAATATATTCACATAACAGGGCAACAAGGAAAACACGTTTTATTATAAAATATAATAAAGGCTTTTCTAAATAAGTTTTGGATGATGGAGTCAAACTAGCTGTTAAATACAAGGCAAAGGTTATTTAGAAGTTTTACAGTAACTTCCTGTTGCACAGTATTTTTAACTTCTGAAATAATTTGAATCTTCACTGTTTTCTTCTGTTTCTTCACAATGAGGTTTCATCTCTCTTTATGATGAGTCAGGGGCATACATGTATTAAGTGTACTTGTAGCACGTATAAGGCACTTTTTACCACACTTCTTTAACAATAAACCTGGCCTGGTGCCTTCATTGCTGAAAGGGATCTGTGGTCTTATTGGATAATCCAATCGTGGTTAGGTGTCTCGGTGATCTGCGCAGAGCTGGGACAACATACACAATGGGAGAACACACACGCAGTCAACAACTGACAACAGCTGCACTGCTTTAAAATAAAGATTTTAAACATTTCCAAGATTATGCTAACTGCAAATGTTGCTGATCTCTTAATAGAGATCATCCTTGATCCTATGTTCAGTTTCTCTTTCCCCCGCCCCAGAAAAGAACAGTGGCTCAGGCTGTAACGTAAGAACGGTCACACTGAGTCAGACCAATGGTCCATCTAGCCCAGTATCCTGTCTTCTGACAGTGGCCAATGCCAGGTGTTTCAGAAGGAATGAACAGAACAAATAATCATCATGTCATCCCTCCCATTGCCCATTCGCAGCTTCTGGATCACTTGATATACAGACTGCAGGCAAAATCCTCCTTGAAATCAGTGGGATTTTGCCTGAATAAGTTCTTAATAGAGAAAGCTGGATCTAACTGGGAATGGCTGATGGGATGGATCCCTTGATGATTACTTGTTCTATTCATTCCCTCTGAAACACCTGGCATTGGCCACTGTTGGAAGACAGGATACAGATACAGGAAGATACAGATACAGGATACGTTGGTCTGACCCAGTATGGCTGTTCTTATGTTAACTTGCATACAGCTGGCCCAGAGTCTCTGGTACACTGGACCCACTTTGCACCACACTTTTGACCAAAGCTGCTCTAAAGTGGATGTATCCAGCAACAGGAGGATTTGCACAGCATGGAAAGATCTTCCAGGGGTATAGAGATGTCACAGCAGCTCCTATATTACCCTGCCTCACAATTGTTGGGGAAGGGGAAGGGAGATTGGCCAAAGCTTCTTTGTGCCCAGTTGATTTCAGGGGGCTACCGGTAACCAGTGTAATTTAGAGCACCCCCCAGGTTGCTTTAATTTGTGCAGGGAACCGGAGTGTCACTTGGAGAATCACAGGATTAGGGGAGCACAAAGGTATCTTAAGACTACTTTTACCCTTCACCCATCTGAGCTGTGCAGAGCTCTTCTCAACTGCAGCTTTGGATCTGGGCCAAAGTTTCTAGGGCAATGGGGAAATTACATTTCCTCAGAGCTACCAGAATCCAATCCTGAGTTCTAACCCCAGTTCCCACAGCGGCTTTGAGTCAGTCACTTATCTACTCGGCTGTTAGTTTTCCCATCTGTAAAATGGGAATATTACATAGACCATAGGATTGTTATAAAGGCTAAATCATTTGTTACTGGTTGTACAGTTCTTTGTCATTGTGGTAAACATTAGTACTAAAATTAATAGGCCTGATTGTGAGCTCTTTACTCAGACAAAACTTCCATTGACTTAAATGCTGTGGAGAGGACAAATATTAAAATATAAAATATTATTTTGAGTTATTTTTACATTGAGAAATACTGTACATAAGATTTTCTTTTTCAGAGACCTAGTGAATGCTTATCTATTTTCACGCGTACGCTTATTTATTTCAAACTGTTTATACAAGATAACTCAAATGACTAAGAAAGAAAGAAAAAATAAACAACCTCTGCATGTGTCTAAATAGAGCAGTATGATGCACTGGCTTTTTACAAATACAAACAATACAATGAATACATAGACTTCCTATTACAAGTTCAAGTGGAAAGGCAATGCAAGAGCAAAATAATCATAACTAAAATTCTTTCGGCAATCTCTCTTTAGACACTCGCCTGACAAATGAGGTTCCTTATGCCTGCTGCCAATGGTAGTCTAAAGTTTTAAAATCAATAAACTGGCTGTAAAATTGCATCTGTAATCAGGATAAGGAACACAAACATTTACCGAGTGACATGCAAACATAACAAAATACTACAGCCTGCTGAAATTGAATGAGGCACACTGTTCAGATGCCATTATTTTTAAATGCATGTTTAATTTAGAATCTCTGTGGAGATAAAATGCAGACAGAGCCACACTAAATTGGTAATACCAAATGCCTGCAGATATCTCCTGATTAACCCACCTATCCACAACCCATCTATAGTAAAATATAAATTAAAACTAAGTGAAGGAATTCAGGCTTCCTCCTCCCCCTACCCTGTATTGTGTGGCATTGTTGAAATGCTCAGAGATAAAGTTGTGGCGAACTGAGTATTATTAAGACAAGCTACAGAACCAGCCTCAGAACGTTCCCAGGTGTGTGCATCTTAAAAGGCCGTCTATCTGTTGTAGCAAGTTGCTGGTAATGGAATGTTTTGGAGAGAGCTCTTACAGGTGTTTCGGGAACATAGCGTTATATAACCTAGAGGTGCTGCTATGTAATCCAGCCAGTTTGCATACATACTATGTAATGTATGACTGATCTTTCCAGAGCTTGGGGGAATATCCCATAGCAGCCTGCCTGTGTAAGGAAAGCAATGCTTTGCAGGGAAGGACGCTAAGCAAAAGAGAGGAGGTGGTGGGGGGACACAGCCAGGGATGAGAGAGTGAATGGGAGTAACCAGTTGAGTGAGCTGGTTTCTGGAAGAAAGCAACAGAAGAGCTACACCTTTGGCAAGATGAGCTAAAGGGTGGAGCATGAAATAATGTTACTGGTAAAGACACATAGGCTTGTTTTCACGTTGAATTTCAAATTCAGTAACTGAAAGCTCTGGGTTTTACTAGCAAATCTTTTAGCTAAAAATGTTATGGGTTGTACAAAAGTAAAATTTGTTACAGTTTGTAAAGAGAAATTATGGCTCTGTCTATTGCAGTGTTTTCAACACCCGCGATTTTTTTATGAGTCTCACAATATTTGTTGTTTTTCTGAAATTCACAGCTCCCGGAGGCCTGTGATTACGGGAGAATCTCCACTTTCATTTAAAAATAAATACATGTCTAAACCTCACAATAGTGCAGGATGGTCCAATGCTTAAGGCACTAGCCTAAGACTAGGGAGATTCAAATTCTTACTTCACCATACACTTTTTGTGTAGCCATGCCCACTGACAGCAATTCCAGGCCCAGGGCAGAACAGTCAATGCCCTCCCGAGAAAGAGGTGGTGGAAGTCCGAGTGGGCTTCCACGGGAAGTTTTTATGCTGCAGCATGGGGCCTGGGTCACTTGTTGGTGGATTCCCTGTACCTTGAAGTCTTTAAACCACTATTTGAGGACTTGAGTAACTCAGTCATAAGTCAGGGGTCTATTTCAGGAGTG
The DNA here is from genome assembly GCF_026122565.2 of Emydura macquarii macquarii. Taxonomy (NCBI): domain Eukaryota; kingdom Metazoa; phylum Chordata; order Testudines; family Chelidae; genus Emydura; species Emydura macquarii. The sequence continues at coordinate 2,604,423 of NW_027133607.1, read as the reverse complement.
GGTGGGTGGGTGAGGTTCTGTGGCCTGTGTTGTGCAGGAGATCAGACTATATGATCTAATGGCCCCTTCTGACCTTAAAGTCTATGAGTCTATTATGCTCCATGCAGGTTTCCGGGCAGTTGAGGTGGCGGTTTCTGCTACTCAGCTTCCAGGATCCCTTGGACTCCCCCAGGGAGATTACTGATGAACCTGGGAAGCTGAGTAGCAGATACCACCTCCTCAGATGTCCGGGAACCTGCATGGCATGTAATGAATAATCTCAGCTCAGGAGAGGGGCGGAGAGCGCAAGCCATGGGGGCCTCAGGGGAAGAGGGAGTTTTGGAGGAGAGGAGGATAGGTATTTAGCCTCCCATCCACATAGGTCCTTTTAAATTGCTGGGCAATTTCTCCCCTTGCCCTCACCCCCTCATCGACAGGTCTGTGTGGGTCCTTTGGCAAGTCAGCCTGTCTGTGCCTCAGTCCCCTACCTCTGTGAAATGGGGATAATAACACATCCTTTCCTCCCGGGGTTGTTGTGAAGTTAAATACATTAAAGAGTGAGAGGCTCCCAGCTACTATGGAAATGGGAGCCAGATTAGACCTTAGATTGGATGGGGGAAGCTTGAAAATATGACATGATTGCCCCCAGTAGATTCAGAAATTAAATGTATATGTTTGACTTAAAAATCACTAGACTTTTTAAAATCTCTTGAATTTCTGGAACATAACTTGTAATTTTTGAACACTTGGGGTGGGCAATACTGCTATCAAGAAGCCTGTCCCTTGAACCACAACAAATCAGAAGATTTGATTGCCTCCAAACCCCCTCCACAACCACCCTCGAGACCAGCTGTTAAAATGTAAGACCCTTCCCCGGGAAATGGAACAAACCCTTGTATCCTCATGAAGTACCCTTGACATCAGGGGTTTGTCAATAAGTAACAGCTTGTAAGAGTGGGGCCTAGACATGCACATTATTTCTGTTGTATAAAGAACACACTAGGACATCTGGACAGTGAGTAACACAATAGCGATTATGTAGAGCATCTTCCATCCAGTCTGCTTCCCATGTTGCTTTGCACACTTGAATAATATGACCACAAAGTTAAACAATAAATGGGACGTGAAGGAAGGTTGAGGGAGAAAAAGTGGTTCTAGTGGCAGTTTGGTGTTAGGAAGAGAAGAGGGGATTTAGAGAGAAGCAATAAAAGATATGTTCAGAGCCAGGTAAAAATATATGGAGAGCTGTTGAGGCAGAGAGACAAAGAAAAGATGTTTTCAGTGGCGGTATTTGTAAAGGTGAAGTTCTCACACCAACGGTGGCGAGATACTGTGAATAGACATGGAAGAGGCTAATGCTACATGGAACAGAAGGAGCAGGGAAAAGGGCAGTGGCAATAATTATAGCCTCTCTGAATCTATGAATATGCATGGAAAAGACGAGAGCAAATCCATGAGGAGGTTCAAAACCAAGGAAGGGGAGTAGTTTTGAAATAAATGGGGAATCAGTGGGGTTGACGTCAGTCTGACTTGACCAGTCAGACCTTCTCACAATAGAATGCAAACATGTCGGCCCAGGATTTTTGGAAGATGGAGACCAAAAGAGCCCAAACCAGGATATTATTTCTTCTTCCTTGTCATCAATGTCCTTTTTCAATCCCTGAGGATTGAATTTCAGTCCAACCTTCTTCACTTTACACTACCGTCCTCATGCTCCACATCACCCCCCACTGTCTTTCTGGCTGAGGGGACGTTTCTCAGAGCTAGTGACACCACGCTTTAGCTGGCGGAGCAAGGCTGATGATGAGAGAGATGAGGCTATCCCTGTAACCCGGGGCTAAGATCCAAATGGGCCAAAACCCAACGTTGATGAGATAATGGACTCCTATACTTACCATTATTGGAGGTGAATGTCCATGTTCCAACAACTAGAGCATTAAAACAAAGAAATGAGTTCTCGCCATTAGTGCAGCTGTGAGAATAATTGCCTGTTACACGGAAGACTGGGCTTTAATTCCATAATGTGGAGACAATTGCTTGTGGATTCCTCATTTAATTTAGATTGTAAGCTCTTTGGGGCAGAGACCATGTCTTTGCATATGTTTCTACAGCACGTAGCACAATAGGTCTTGATCTTGATGGGGCCCTATAGATGCTACTTCAGTATATGTATTAAATCACGTTCATACCAGGTCAATAATCCATCTGATCTCTGATGATGGCTAGCAACATATAGTTCAGAAAACGGTATAAACATCTTTTTGGATGTTCAATTATAGAACAGTCTTCTTAACCCCCATCAGTTAATGGTTGCCATATGCCCTGAAGCATTTGGGTTTATATCCCTTTTGGATATTTATCCCTCCTGCTCTAATTGTGGATGTACTAATTATTCATATATATGTTTAATTCTTTGAAAAACACTGCTAAATTCTTGGATACAGTGATATGATGTGGAAGTGAATTCCACAGATTAATTATCCATTGTGTAAAAGTCTCTTTCCTTTTATCCCCTTTACATTTGTTGCCTTGCAGTGCCATTGGATATCTCTTTATTCTTGTAATATAAATTGAGGGAAATGGGAGCACCTAATTCTTGATCTTTATCACATCCCTCATTGATTATGTTCATCTCCTGATTTTTTGCTCTCTCTATGGCTGTCCTTCCAGGCCCCTAATCATTTTCATTGTCCATCTCTGGACACCTGTTTCTGCTATATCTTCTTTGAGATGAAGTGACTATAACTGAACACAATATTCCAACCATTCTCCTTTTAGCCACTATTTGGTCGACACACCCTAAGAATTCTAATAGATTAGAGAGAGACAATTTTTCTTTACCAAAGCCATGCTGGTTTGTAAGTGTCATATCATGTTCACCCAGATTTCATAACTTCCTTTAATTATTGTGTCACTCAAGATTCAGTGGTTTTGCTCACCCTCCTAAGTCACTTATACCATATATAATGCTCACTATTAATAAGTCACTCTTCACCCTACAGTTACCTCACTGCGGATCTACCACTGTTATTTCCTATGCTAAGTACTGTATAAGGAAATAACTTGGGATCCTGTGGCATTCTTTCAAATGTGGTTCAAACTCTCCATGAAAATGGTACTACTGGCAGCATATAGGTGGTTAGTGGCTAGGAGCAGATGGTTAGAAACCTGCTTAGAGTCCAACTTCATTTGCTTCACTTCATAGATTTACAGTGCCCTGAAAGTGTGCCAAGCATTCTCTTGCCAAAACTGTCATCTGTTCTGAAAAGAAAAGAAATCAAGAAACCTAATTGCAGAAAGCTAGCTCCATCCACTATGCCCCCAGTTATATCCACCCACCATGTGTTGATTGATAAAGAAAAAGTCCATAATAATAATTAACAACATATGTTAAAACAAATCAGATTGTTGTTTGACTGGTTCCTCCTCAATTAGCTCCTCCCAAAAAGAATCAGATTGTATTTGTTTATTGTTTGCAATAAGATGGCACCTTTAGGAACTATTGTTCTATTCACTGCACATGCATTTAAGGCTTCTCTACACTTAAAAGGCTGCAGCAATGCTTTAGCGCTTCAGTGAAGACGCTCCTCATGCTGATCAGAAGGGTTCTCCCATTGGCCTAGGTACTCCACCTTCCTGAGAGACAGTAGTTAGGTTGACAGGAGAATTCTTCCCTTGATGTAGTGCTGTCTACATTGGGGGTTAGGTCGGTTTAACTGTGTCATTTAAGGATGTGGATTTTTCACACCCCTGAGTGATATAGTTATATCGATCTAATTTCTGCGTGTAGACCAGGCCTTAGTAAGAGGGATCATCTGCCCCAGATAGCTTGCAATTTAAATAGACAAGAAAGACAAAAGGTAAGAGAGATGGAGTGTCTCATCTACAGTTTCTGGTAGAGCTGAGAATTGAATCCAGGTCTCTTGACTCTCAGTCCAACATGCTGTCTGCTAGACTAGCACAGGTGGGTGACACGTGATATTTCCATCTACTATGATTTATTCATGAGTTTGTGGATTCAATCAAGAGGCCAGCCTGCATACCACTATTATTTAGACAATGCTGCTACCAGTCAATGGCAGGCAAGAAAAGAAAAGCAGACAATTTGGAGTGTTAAGATGTAAAATGAAGGACCCAGAAAAAGGTTGGGTGATATTAGAGACTCGTGGTGTTTAATTTTAGGGTGTTGCCCATGTTTGTACTGATGGGCATGATGGGCATGATGGGCATGTTCATCAGAAAATGTTGCCAAGTTTAATGCAATGGTGAAAGATGGAGTTAGGTGATACAATGCTGACCACAACTTTGTGGTCAATGTAAACCAGGACAAATCATTTTCAGAGTTTAGCCCTCTATTCAACCCAGCATTTAAGCATGAGCTTAAATTTCACTAATTTTTGGATTTACGTGCTTGCTAAATATGGTCTTAATTACGACTGGCCAATGTGATGCTAAATATGCTTTGTCCTGAGTCATGGTAAAATCACAACAGTTATTTGAATTCTTCATGGCTATATTCAAACATGGGAAAAAATGTATCATGAAAGCAAGTCCACAGAGTGCCCACAATTAATGTCAAAGCTCGTTCATGGCATGCTGACTTTTAAAAAAGCAGTAATAAATCTCCTGATTAAATATTTTTTTCACCCCCATTCTAAAGCAGTGTGGAAAGGGGATTGTGTTAGCATTACTGAAAATAGATTTGCAAAGAATGTAATAGACAAAAAAGAGACAAATACGCAAATAATATCTACTTTTTGTGTTTGTCATGACACTACTTTAAAAAAGAAGCAAAAAGAGAGAAATCAGGAACACATGACCAAAAGAGAGGATATTAGAGATATAAGATGCAATGGCCAGACGCTGAAGCCAGCAAAGTTTGAAACCAAAAATGCAAGTAGAAGGATTAGGGCACCAGTTAGGGCACGAGCCAGGGACTCAGGAGATGTGGTTTTAAGTCCTTGCTGTTCTGTAGGCTTCCTGGGTGACCTCAAACAAACCATTTAGTTTCTCTGTGCCTCAGTTCCTCATCTGTAAAATGGATGTTGTGAGGATGAATTCATTAAAGAGTGTGAGGCATGTGGATACTGTGCTAATGGGGGTGTAAGACAGCATGCCGTCCTTCCCTGTCCGTCTGGGAGGGAGGCCACGCCCCCTCGCTACGGCGCTCCTATGGGTGCCGGCTCAAACAGGGTGAATTAGCGTAGGGGAAGGGGTCCTGACCCCTTCTGCTGGTCACAGGTGCCTATGCACTCTGTAGCCCCAGTGCGCAGGCATGGGGCAAAAGCTGTTTCGAGCCCTAGGCCAGGCGAATCCGCAGCTTTCGGCCCAGGCCCTCAGGCAAGGTGGGGCTGGTAAGTCAGGAGTCTATATCCCGGAGTAGGGCAAACAAACAGGCTATGTGCCCGGGCAGGGGAAACAAACAGTCTAGGGGCTTCGGAGGCTTTACAGGCCGGTATGAGGGGGGGAAGGGGAACGCAGGCCCTCCCAACTCCACTGCCTCCCAGCCCAGGTCCCTATCAGTGGCAGACCCTTCTGCCACTGAATCAGCAGGGCTCTAGCGCAACTCACTGGTGAGACTGCAGGCCACAAGACCTCCGGACTGTCGTCCAGCTCTCCTGCGCTACTTCCTTCTCCCTTTCCCTGGAGTATCTGGCTCTCTGTGTCACCTTCGGTCGCCTCGGAGTACTCAGCCAAGGGCAGGTTCCACAGCCCTTCAATGTCATCGACGGGTGGCAAGTCCGGCAACTCCTCAAGGTCATTGGCAGATGGCAGCGCCTCTAGGTCACAAGTGGCTGGTGGTGGCTCCAGGTCCCAGGCCGCTGGCAGCTCCTCCAGATCACAGGTAGCCGGGGCAGCTCTGGGTTCCAGGCAGCAGGCAGCTCAGGCAGTCCCTCAGCAGGGTTGTAGGTGGCTAGTGGCTCCGGCTGTCCCTTTCGGGCTCAGGATGCAGGCAGCCCTCCTGTGGTGCGGCAGTCAGGCTGGGCCTCAGAGAGGGTGGAGAGGCATCCTTCCTCTCCAGCAGCATGCACCGGACTGAGGGAGAGACCTCCCCTTTTATACTTCCTGCTCCTCCCCTCTGCTTCCAGTGGGGTGGGCACAGTTGTTCTGGCTCCGCCCACCTAGGGGCACGCCATCCCTCCCTGTTTGTCTCAGAGGGAGGCTACGTCCCCTCGCTACATCCTCCCTCAAGTCCAGCTCCTGAGTATCAGGGCTGGGCAGGCCTCCCTCGCCTAACCTGGACAGTTCATCCATGTTGGCATTCTCCTTCCCAGCTTGGTGTAGTATGGCGAATGCAAACAGCTGCAGGGCAAGGTACTTCATGAGGCAGGCGTTTGTGTTCTTCATGTTCTGTAGACATTTGAGTGGGGCATGGTCCATCACTATGATAAAGGTGTCTCCTAGGAGATAATATGAGAGGGACTCCACTGCCCATTTAACCGCCAGGGCCTCCTTCTCGATGGTGGAATAGTTTCGCTCCCGGGGAAACAGCTTCCGGCTAATCTATAGGACAGGGAGTTTCTCTCTGTCAATGGTCTGCAAGTGGACAGCCTCAAGCCCAACTTCAGAGGCATCAGTCTGAACGACAAAGTCTTGGGAGAAGACCGGGCAGTACAGGACGGGTTCCTGGCACATGCAGGCTTTCAGCATTTGGAAGGCTGTTTCACACTCAGGTGTCCACTGAACCCGCTGCGGCTGTTTCTTGGTCAGGAGGCCTGTTAAGGGGGCAGTAATGGAGGCAAAGTTGGGGATGAAGAAGCAGTAGTACCCTACCAGCCTCAGGAACTGCCTCACCTGCTTCTTCATTGTTGGGGCCGGCTGATCGTGGATGGCCTGAACCTTCCCGATCAGCGGGCGTGCCTTCCCGTGCCCCAAGACGTATCCCAGGTAAGTTATCTCCTGGAAGCCGATCTGGCATGTCTTAGGGTTGGCGATCAGTCCAGTGCTCCGGAGGGTCTGCAGAATGGCTGCCACCTGATTCAGATGGTCTTCCTAGTGGTGGCTGTAAATCACGACATTGTCCAGGTAAGCAGCTGCATAGTCTGTTTAGCCAGTCCATTAACCATTGGAAGGTTGCGGGGGCCCCGTGGATGCTGAAGGGCATCCGAGTAAACTGATACAGGCTGCTATGAGTGGCAAAGGCAGTCTTGTCCTTGGAACTTGGTTCCAGCAGGATATGCCAGTACCCCTTGGTCAGAACTACATGGAGTCTTGAGGCACCTCCCAGATGGCAAGGAGCAGTGGGGGGTATCAACTGGTCCAAGCAGCAACTTAAGAGTCCTATTAAAACCAAGCCATTGGTCTGGGAATGGTACACCGACGTTCGCAACTTTCGGATCCCCAGTAGGTTGCACACCTCCCGCAACAGTCTGGATGTGAAGTTAGTCCCTTTGTCCATTAGAATCTCTTTCAGCAGGCCCATGTGAATGAAAATATTTATAAGCTAGGTGGTAATATTCTGGAAGGTGGCAGACCGCAGAGGGATGGCTTCGGGGAAGTGCGTTGCATAGTCCAGGAAGACTATCCAGGTATCCAGCTGCACTCTTGGCGAGGGGTCAGGCCAGAATCCGGGCCAAGGTCTTTTCCTGGCCCAAATTGCCCGCAGCTGGGAGGTCATGGGCAATCCAAAGCATGGCTTGTTGATGGCATTGGGGCACAATGAGCTGGGAGTGGGGTTCCCAGGTCCAGGGGTCCTGCAGCACTCGGTACAGGTTCTCTTCTCTCAGCTCAAAGCGAGGCCCCTGAGGGGTGTGCTGGGGGGTTTGTTGCGGTTCTGTCGATGTAGGCCAGCTGGTCATAGGCATGGCAGAGGGTGGGATCCTCCTTCTAGTCTCTACTGAAGTCGATGCTATCAATTGAAGGGGAGAGTCCCTTGTCTTTGCATTGGGCCACAGATGCCTTTTGAGCTTCACAGGGGTCATTGAAGGATGTCGGTGGGCCTCGTGAGGGTCGTCTTTCTGATCACCCCGTGCAGTCGTTGGAGAGTTCGTCCTCCAGAGATATCTGCTCGTGCGGATCCTCCTGAGTTTCAGCACGCAGCACCCGGTAAACTCCAGCCAGTCTCAACCAAGGATGATGGGATACGGGAGCCACAAGGCAATGCCGACAGTCATTTCTTGGGTCAATCCATTAACTGTGAGGGACACTTGTATGCTGGGGTATGTGCGCACATCCCCGTGGAGGCAAAGCAGTTGGATCAGGTCATCAGTTGCCCCCGCACCAGGGTCTGTATGCAATACAAGTCGAGGAGTGCAGATAGTCACTTCCCATCAAGGAGAATAGGGATCGTTTCTCTCCCGTGCATACCTGGCCGAAGGAGTAATCCATCTCGGGACCCTACCACTGAAGGTGTCCAAAAAGACCACACGTAAAAAAGGCTGGAGTTTGGCCAACTCGCTCTTTATTTCCCATTCCTATGGCTGGCTTTTAGGTTCCCCTGATGGGGCAGCCTTCCTCCATCCATCATGGTTCGCCTGGGTACCCTGAGCCTTCGGTGCGGGTGGTGGGGTCCCCCCACTGTGCCATGGTCCATCGCAGTTGGACGTTGAGACTGGGGTGGCTGGGGGATCCAGGTTCCTCCACCCTCTGAGAAAGATGTCTGGGTGGTGGTAACAATGCCTGCAGCGATGGGGTTTTCGGTGCCAGGAAGTCCTCCATCAGGTCCACAGCTGCCTTCAAAGTGACCAGTCAGTGTTGCAGTACCCATGCCCTACCTTGGGGTGGGAGGATGTGTATAAATTGTTCCACCACTACCTGTTCTGCCACCTTGGTGCAGGAGTGCAGCTAGGCTTGGAGCCATCACCAACAGGTTGTATTTGGTAGGGTTGTAGATGGCTGGTGGCTCCGGCTGCCTCCTGGGGCCCAGAATGCAGGCAACCCTCCCATGGTGCGGCAGTCAGGCCAGGCCTCAGAGCATGTGGAGAGGCATCCTTCTTCTCCAACAGCCTGCGCTGGACTGAGGGCGAGGTCTCCCCTTTTATACTTCCTGTTCCTCCCCTCTGCTTCCAGTGGGGCGGGCAGGGTAGTTCTGGCTCCACCCACCCATGGGCATGCCATCCCTCCCTGTTTGTCTCAGAGGGAGGCCACACCCCCTTGCTACAGGAGGCCATACAAATTCCTAAAATGGATGGAAATAAAATGCCAATTTTAAACAGTGTGTATGGAGGGAGGGATACCTAACTATTGGATCATCTGACCAAAATATATTGTAAATTTTGTTACTTTGTATTAAGATTGGGGTAAAATTTTCAGAAGTGCACGATGACTTCGGAGCCTAATTCCCATTTTTCAGAAATGACTAGGCACACAGGGGCTAATGAGATTTAGCCGTAAGTGCCTGTCTCTTTCGAAAATGGGACTTAATTTTCCTAAAATACTTTACACTGAACCAGCTGAGCTTAATGCCATACAGGACATGGATACATGCATTTCTTCAGGTAATGGAAGCATTAAATGTTGCATTTAGTGATAAAACTTTATACAAAAAAAAAAAATCAACTAAAAAAAAGAATTGAGTGACATTTTAAGGTAGTACTTAAAAATGTTTCTATCTTATAAACCAATAACATCTGGATTTTTGTTACTTTTAATACCGTCTATTCTTGATCAAGTGAAATTCTGGAAGATCATTTTGCAGATTATACGCTGTATTGTTTGTTCATGTGAAGCCACACACTAATTTTATATTCCCATTTTTTACTCTTGGAATGAATCCAAGTCTTCATCTACTTAAGAATTTATTTGGCACATGATAACATTACTGACAGACACTTTCAAAATCTAACTTTAGTTCTTATTAATATTGTGTAATCCTGTAGCAGAATTCTCTCTCTACCTAGATCTTAATTGGCATTTATCACCAGTGAATGTAAGGCCTACGTAACAATGGATGGCCAATATATCATGATACATCAGATTATATGTGATATACATCTGATAGCATATATATTGTTGTGCCCTATACTTCAATAGTAATACGGATGGCCTCACAGTGTACCACATCTCCAGCATTTATGATCTTCCTTTAAATCACCCTTATCAACCTTATGTTTTTGTGATACATTACTTGCAACTTCACCTTTCTGCTGCTTCTCTGTATAAAATTCAGACTTTTATCCCTCATTGTTTGAGGAGATCTGTACAGGTAACTCCACCACTCATTTATTTTTCAATTTCTGAAACACAGTCTCAGGAGGGCCCACACCCAAACAACAGTGACTAAGATTTGGAAATAACATGAGCATCTCTAATATATTCTACAAATGTGAGGCAATGAGAGAAACTGAAGGTGCTGCCTGAAGATATTGGGTGAGACAATTTCCCAAGTGGTGATTTAATAAATGTTGCAATGTTTGTTAGTGCAGGCCAAGTGCTCAGCTCGGCATGCCAGAACGTGATCAGCTCTCTCTTTCTCGTCAGCCTTTGCTGTGCTAGATTAGATGTTACAATTTTATTTCGCTAAAATAAAAAAGTAGAATAAATCCCTGAGACAGCATTTCAAAACCTGAAAAGTAAGTGGGAGGAAGATCCTAAAGCCCTAAATGCAATAATATGCCATGGATAAATTATATGTGTGTGGTGTAATCCAGATTTCAGATGCCATTGTGATGAGCCATGGTTTCAGGGAAGAGTAAGAGCTTGTCTATACGATGGGGACCACAGTGGCATAGCTACCGCACCATAGCTATGCTGCAATAACTCCATGTTGTAGAAGCAGCCTACAGCAACAGAAGGGTCTTTTCTGTCAGTGTAGGAATTCCACCTCTCCCAGGTGGTGGTAGCTAGGTCAACAGAAGCATTTTTCCATCAAACTAGCTGCATCTGCAATGGGGGATTAGATCAGCATAGCTACTTCGCTCAAGGATGTGAATTTTTCACACGTCGAGCAACAGCTCTGTCAATCTAAATTTTAAGTGTCGACCAGGCCTTAGGCTTAACTTCACAGTGACGTAGGGAGAGCCCTATAGCAATTAACACTGGTAACTAACTAACAAATGAATGAACATTACCTTCACCTGAAGCGGCAACATCAACCACTGTATCAATAGTGACCACGCTAGTTTTGGCAAAAAATGTCTGCTTGAGGTCTTTAAATCATGATTTGAGGACTTCAGTAACTCAGCCAGAGTTATGGGTCTATTACAGGAGTGGGTGAGTGAGGTTCTGTGGCCTGCGACGATCTGCAAGAGGTCAGACTAGATGATCACAGTGGTTCCTTCTGGGCTTAAAGTCTTATGAGTCTAAATCAGGGCAAATCATTTTCATTCCAGGTTCCACCACAGGCTTATAAGGCTCTGGGGAAAATCACTTAACTTCTCAGTCCCTCAGTTTGCCTATTTGTAGAACTGATGTAGCAGTACCTTACCGGGGCATTGCCTTGGATCATAATTAATATTTGAAAAGTACGTAGAGATGTTTGTCTGAAAAAACCCCTAAAGATATTTTTAATTAAAATAAAAAATTGTAAAGAACTCAAATGCTATGGTATAACTACTTAGATGGATAGCTGGTTAAATAGACAACAGCAAGGTATTACTATAATAGAGTCCACATTTAAAGCAATTATGGAGTCTGCCACCTATGCATAAAATTTAAAGATCCATGAAACTGCATTAGTGAATACATAAAGGCAGAATGGGCCTACTGGACAGAACATAGGAGTGTGAATCAGATACTCCTGAGTTTTCAATCTGGCTCTTGATCCACACTTAATTTAGGCATGACAGTAGGCCCATTGACTTCAGCAGGTCTACTCATGTGCTTAAAATTAATCATGTGCTTACAGGCTTTAACACTTATGCCTATGTGGTGTCAGGCAAGTTAATCAGGGCTAGCCACATTTTCAAAAGTAGCCTCTAATTTGGGGGTGCTTCCATTTTTGGTTGGCCAGTCTTAGTTTTTTATAACCAGGTTTAGGCCCCAATAAATTGAGGCACCCAAAACTCCGAAGCCCCTATTGAAAATTTGGCCCTGTTCTCCTTGTCTCTCATTCATTCCATCTATAAAAAAGGAATAGTAGGGTTTACTTCTCCGGAGGTGTAGCAAGGGTTAATCAGTTAATGTTTGTGTACAGTGCAGTGAAGATGTTAGGTGCTACTATACAGAAGTATTAACTGCCTGCGGGTCCTATTGTCTAACATAGCTATCTGGGTGAGGCTCTGAACCATGGAGATTAGGTAATTTCTTATATAGATCTTTTTAAATAACCTTTTTTTTTAACTCTTCATTGTTACTAATACTTCTCAGAGGCTAGAAGGCATTATTTTTGCCACTCATGTCTAATTTCTCTCACTCTCTTTCACTCACTCATACACACAGGCTACATCTGCACAGCAGACATTTGGGGTGTGTGAATAAGAGTGCACACCAAAGTGCTGTGGTGTAACGCCTCTCTGGATGTTGTGGGTGCAAACTAAAAGGATCTTAGTGCGTATGAATGTAGCCCTGTTTAAAGAGGACTTCATTAACACAAACTAGGAACCTTTTAGTTCACACCCGTGGTGTCCACATGAGGGAGTTACAGTGCAGCACTTTGGTGCGCACTGCTATCCACACCCCTCTAATCAGGGTGGTGGAGACAAGCCCTCCTGCCACACAAAGCCTACGACCTTATCTTGATGCATGATTGTGCTAGCGCAACTAAATGTGTGATGTTTACACTAATTTAGTATAACCTAACACACTTCTTTCAATTTTAAATAAAGCCAATGTGGACACTCTAAGTTCTGTTTTGGAAAATCTTGGACTGGGTATTTGTATAAATAAGTACTAGAAATGTCTGGATGCATATTCAAACCTATTCTATTCTGTTCTATTCTATTCAGGTTTTCAGACCATGCTCATCTCTGTAGTATCAAAGTGCCTTCCAGTAATAAATTAAACAATGTAATTTACACATCTGCCATATGTTTGTTGTCTCATCCTCTCCCCAAAGGGAGAAACATGTGGAGTGTCTTGTTTTGGTAAGGTGAGGTTTTTTGTTGTTTGTTTTTGTTAAATATATCTATTGCTATGTGTTTATTTTACAGAAGGCAAGTCAAAGATACGCACCTTTCACTTGGAGCCAAATGTGGTGAGATTTGTAATAGTCCTTAGTTCCTGGGGAAATTCATTCCACAGTCTCATAGTCTGAGCTACCTAATCCTAATGAGTCTTCAAAATTGGACTGAAGACTTTCCTCTGGCCAGGTTTTTCATGTGATTTCCAGTGTGCCCTGTTCCATTTGGAAAAAATCCACTGTTTCCAATTCCAGCCAGTACCAAAGAGTGAAGGGATAAGTGAAAACAAGCATTACAATTAATGTTATTTGTTAAGTGCAGACAACGTGCTTAGTCCTGTACAAGACACAAGTGAAGGCAGACCCAGTCCTGAATACCTTACGATCAAATAGTCTGGATTTAGCTCAACTTCTGAATGATGATTCAGTTTGTCTCTTATTGTATGTGCGCTAGTTTTTCCTATCCCTAAGAAAAATGAAAAGATACATTAGAATTGAGACATTTTTAACTCCCAGATTAAAACAAATTTATAGCTGTTTTCAGATTTTGGGTCCAAAACTTCAACAAAGGTCTGAGAACTTCTCCTTCTTCTTTGTTGTTAACAGGGACAGTAGTTTTTAAATGGTTTCTCAAAGATCTTTCCCTTGCAATGATCTTTGAATACGTGGTATTTAGGGTCTGAACTAAACCATTGAATTCAACAGGAATTTTGCCATTGATTAAATGGATTTTGGATCAGACCTGCAAGCCTTATTTGGTTGGCTGATAACTTCTGCCATGCCCTAATCTTTAGCAATGTAGTATAAAGTGAATGGGGTGATGGAATAATCCATCAGATACACTTACCCCACTTATGCTAATCCACATTCTAATTTCTTATTAAGGATTTAGCCCCTGATCCTGCTCCCAATTAAATGTACATCTGTGCAGCAAAACCTGTGCAGGTGCTAGCGTGGGACTACGTGAGCGAGTGTGGGACTAATAGCAATGAAGATAGTGTAGGGTAGTTAGGACCAGCCTGCCATGGATTCTGGCATATATTCAGCTCATTGGCCCATTCTGTGCTGTCTTCCCTGCTATTTTTACCCACTCTAGTTGGATTCCAGCTAGCTTGGGTGGACTAACCTGTGCACAGCTTCTGCTGCATAGACATATTGTAAGACAATTTCAAAATCCTCACTGACTTCATTAGTGCAGGATCAGCCATTAGGAGAGGCAGATAGATTTGCACAAAGAAATGCTTCCTCATCATGACAGGCAGGACTTCAGTGAGCCCAGAGACTTAAAGGTAACCAATCTTATTGTGGAATGATCTGCAATGCTAATACCAATCCCTATGGAAATGTAGCATTGCAGCAATTTCAGTTCATACTTATCATTTAATAACTTCCTCTCAGTTTACCATTCTTAGCTCCCTGTAGATCAGTTGGTTGAGATCAGTTTGTTCCGGAATAGTAATAACAATACTTCAAAACATTTTACAGAGATTAATTAATCCTCACAATATCCATGTACAATAGGTAAGTATTGTTATCCCTGTTTTACAATGGAGGAAACTGAGACAGTGAAAGTTAAAGTGATTTGCTCTGTCTAATCTAATCTTGCTCTAGCTAATCTAATCTAGCGATTTATTTATAAATAAATCACCCAATTACCATGATATCTAGGCAATATGAAACATATAGGGACAGTGTCAGAGAAGGATTAGAATCTCGGGATTTTTTGGCTTCCAGGTTTATGTTTACTCCTTGAGACCATTGGCTTGAGGAATATGACATAATTGGAAAGGTTCTTAAGAGTTTGCATCGGTCTCACCCACTCAGTTTTAAGATTTTAATTAGGTATTTCTAGATTGCCTATTGTCTGATCGGCTGTTATTAAATGGAAATGACATTGTGTTTGCTGAATGCTCAGATGTCAGCATGACGTGAGACTTCATCATCAACATCGTTAGCATTTCATGGAAAACGTAGCACTACCCTCTCTTTCTCATATCTCCCCTCTGAGGGGCTCAGATTGCATTGGAAGGGTAGGGGCTGGACCGCTTGGGGATGAAGAGTTCGTGAGCCCTGCACTTGATGGGGGAAGGAGATAAATGTTGTCCTTGCACATGCCCCTTGGGGATTATCTGGGAAAAGCGGGGCAGCCACAGCCCCTTCCATGGGGGAAGCTCCCATTAATAGGAGTCTGAGGGACGGTGGAAGACAGGCTGGGGCAATTGATGGTGATGTCGCTGAAATGAAGGGATAGAAAGGAGTACAGGGCTGTACATCAGGGTTATAGAGTTTGGCAGGAGGCAAAGGGCTTTCGTGCAGATGGTGTTGGCCTCCTTTGGGTTCCCCGACATCACAACGGATCCTCAATGTGTGGGACTGGCCCTCAGCTCTTTCCATAGAAGGGTAATATCCTGTTCCCCCAAAATGAGTGATTTTCTCCCCTTTCTCTTTTTTTTACCATGGGCGCAGGCAATCTGGCTCCCTGTGTTTAGTTCTGTATCATACGTATGGGGCACTCACTTCTCTACAGAAACATGTTCTACCTCTTTCAAAGCCTCTGGTTAAATTTTTATCTAAGTCATCAGATTTAGCAATTTGTAAACTGATCTAATCTCTTTGCAAAATCCTTGCTCACCGAAACTGTATCCAACAGTTCCTCACTGTAAACCTTGTTGCTCACATAAAAATAGAACCGCAAATTATGTCGGTGTCGTTTCTTTATTCTGTTCTTTTTTTTATTTTGCACAACCTATCACCTTCTCTTTTAACCTAAATCAAACAGATTTGCAGATTTGCTTAACAATAGCACTTTATGAATCATATCACCAATTGCCAGCTATCATACTGTGAAATGGCTAATCGTGTAATTAACATTATAGGCAAGTAATGAATCACACCATCATCACTGACTGTCTACTGTATTATTAAAAGGGAGGATTTAAGTAATCACAATTACCTTTTTATTAGCTTCCCTCCCATAAGGTAGTATAAAGAGAAAAGGAAATTCTAGCTGTTCTTTCCATGAAACAATGCCTACGTATCAAGGAGATAGGTACTCAGGAAATACCTAAACTAGATAGTTCATAGCTTGCTGTAAGTTACTGAATTGATAGTGGGAATATGTGTCTACACTGAGATCAAGAATGTCTCTGAGAAGAAGGACTAAAATGGTTTAGTTAAAAAAAATATTGCTTGTCCTCCCTAGAAAGTTTGCCCGTTATTAGAATCAAACTCTCACCAAGTCTTCTCTGTAATTTTCAAATAGCAACGTGTGTCATGCCTGGTGCACACAGAACTTAAGAACCTACTTCTGCCAATGAATGGAGCTGATCTTTTAGCTCATGTGATCAAAAAATGCCTTGGAGCTGAAATCCTAGGGCTCAGTCCCCCACTGACGGCTACGGGGGCTAGTATGTGGTCACGGTTTGTTACAGAAATAGTGTCCTAAATGGGGCTTGCAATCCTGCAGAAATGAGTGCATGATGAGCTTGCATGATGAGCTTATCTAGCAGGGGGAGCGTGTACTCCATAGGACTAGCATGTGTATGTGATTGTGACTCACTTTTTGACTCCCAAAATCAGTTACGGGAACTTCTTTAGCTCCAGAGTTGTCCAACCTTGTTTATTACTAATTAGATGGGGTGTGAAGCTAGTGATGTCTGCTTCAGGAGTATTTGTATATGAAAAGTGATGTTTAGGAATATGAGCCATTTCTTCATTTCAACCTGTGAACACAAGCACCAGTGACAAAGGCTCAAATAAAAGCTGGTGCAGTTTTGTAGTCACAGGTGATGTACTTGACGCAGAAGGCGTGATCTGGGATTTAGATGTCTAAATGCCATCAGCAGGGCCTGCAATAGCTTATCTCTATACTTATTCGCTCCAGCAAAAGTACAGGTGTAAAGATAGGATTCCTCAGCAAATCGGGCCTTGGCTGAGTTTACCACAAACAGAAATGTTTCCACATTCAGACCGAAAACAAATTTACTAAAAAGAACAATAATGTACTGGCTGGATGGGGTGGATAAGATGATAAAAGTAACTAACGTGTGCTTGGAAGGATTAGAGTTGTACGGGGAAACGTCAGTAAATTTTGATTTCACTGTACACGTGCAAACAACCGAAAAAAATACTTCCACTGAGAATAATTGAAATTTAAAAAAAGGTAATATAAGAAAAATGATGCTTAAGAACTTACTGAGTTTGATTTAAGGATATTTGCTTTGTATATTATGACATGTGATGTTGACAATTTGTGTTTCAAATGGCCATAAAGATTTAAAATTTTGAATCTCCACATCTACTGTCATTCAATAATTATTGTATGACTTCCCTTCCCCCCCCCCCCCCATGTCTAATCCCACTTACTTTCCTGCAATTGTGAAAATTTAAATAGCTAAAAATTGGGGGGGAGGGAGAATGCTTAGAATAAACATTGATATTATCCATCAAAATTATAAACAAAATGAATTCTGCAAAGCCTACTTGTAATAACATGTATTTCATGTTTTTGTCCCAAAAGATTTAATTACACACACTAAAGTAGTAAAAAAATAAAAAGTTATAAAGTTTCATTAAAAAAGCTACGGCATGACCTGGACCCATAACGACCCAGATTCCCAGCTGGTGTTGCATCGGTGATTTCAATGGTGCTACACCAATTTACATCAGCTGAGGATGTCCCATGGTCTGTATTCAGTCAGGGTAAAATTCATCAAAAGTACTGAGTGTCTATTCAAAGCCCTCTGGACTTTCATAGGTCCTGTATGATGGGGAATAGAACAGTCACGTGCGGGTGCCTGCACATTTTATGGTATAGGCCAACAGCCATGCAGATTCATTGAACCCAGTGCCCCATTCATTTGAATCAGAGGGGCTGGAATAGCAACCATGGAAGTTAATGGAAAAGCTGCTATTCTCATTGATTCTAGTTGAGAGGGTGGATTTCTCTTCTGCACTCCATCTGTATGAAGCCTGAATACTTGACCTTAATTCCAGTGGATCTGTCCTTCTTAGGTACAGGCAGTCTGTGGCAGATCAGATCAGATCAGAGACTTGAAGCCACTTTCTCACTTCTTCATCCTTTTTCCTCTTTGACACTGGAAAAGGGGAAAAGGAAACATCAAAGTGGAAATATTTTTGGTTTTCAATTTCACTTTTACTTTGAAACAACCACAACAAACAATTTTGAAAAAAAAAGAACAATTCCCAAGAAAAATAATTGGCATTTTTTGACCAGCTCTAGTCTTAATGCCGACAAGGGACTGCTAAAGTCAACGGAAGTGAATCGGACTAGGGACAGAAGCAAAGGTGAACAAAGACGTTGGAATCTGGTACATCATTTTTTAATGCAAAAAAAAAAAAGTCCCTTCAAGTATTTATTATTATTTATATTACTGTAGCACTTCGGAGCCCTAGTCAAGGACAAGGAATCTACTGTGCTAGGTGCAGATAGTTAAACACATTTGTTTCAGCCATGTTTGAATCCATTTGGGGCTCAATTTCTGGCCCTTTGGTAGGTGTGTGGGTGTTTTGGGTACCCAGAGGCATAATCCCATCTAGTGTTCTCCTTAGGGCTTTCTGCTCTGTGCCCTCGGCTTCTATCTTGCAAATTCAAATTGGCCCATTGTGTTCTCTTCCCACTAGTATTCTACTATTTAGATTGTAAATTCTATCTCTTTCTTCAGTGTTTTGTACAGTGCCTACCACAATGAGGTCCATGACTAAGGATCTTAAGCACTACTGCAATGTAAGTAATAAATAATAATCATAACTACTAAAATATTTCAACTTCAGCTGGTTAGTGAAAATGTTTTGCCAAAAAAAAAAAAAAAATCAATTGATTTTTTTTCCAGTTGACCAGTGATTACAAACTGGTTGAAAAACAGTAAGCTGTTTTCTCCAAAAAGAATAAAAATAAAAATATTTCTATATTAGTGCATATACTCAGGGGATCTGAGCTCAGATACTGAATGTTCATATGTAGTACATTTTTAACTGTAAATTTTCAATATGTGTTTTGTTGGTTAGTTACATAATTTATCCAGAGGACACAGAGAGAACACCACATGACTTATGTTTCTCACCAGCATCAATGGTTAGAGTTTGCAATGAATAATCTGCAAACTGAGACTTATCCCTGAAAGAAATTTGTGAATGGTTTTAATAAATTAAAGGAAATCTTGATCTTTTTATGGACAATTTGAAAGAGACAAAATTTGTCTGATAAATTATTCCTTGGGAATTATTAACTCAGATGTACTGGTTCAATAACTGTAAAGGAGAGAAAGAGAAATTTCATTTCACAAAGTATTTAGAAATTTCAGAATTTGGCTTTGTTACTAACTGCAATTAAAACCTGAAAACTTCCATGAAGGAAAATCCTGGAAAATTGTTTTGAGCATAGGAACGGCCATACGGGCCAGACCAATGGTCCATCTAACCCAGTATCCTGTCTCTGACAGTGGTCAATGCCAGGTGCTTCAGAGAGAATGAATAGAACAAGTGATCTATCCAGTCAGCCATTCCCAGCCTCTGGAAAATAGCAATCCCTGCCTATAGTGGCTAATAGCTATTGATGGACTTATCCTCTATGAACTTATTTAGTTCTTTCATGAATCCTGTTATAGTCTTGGCTTTCAGAATATCCTCTGGCAAGCAGTTCCACAGCTTGACTGTGCGTTGTGTGAAGAAATACTTCCTTTTGTTCGTTTTAAACCTGATGTCTATTAATCTCATTCGGTGACCCCCGGTTTTATGTTAGGAGAAGGAGTAAATAACATTTCCTTTTTTACTTTCTTCATACCAGTCATGATTTTATAGACCTCTGTCATGTCCCCCCCTTAGTCGTTTCTTTTCCAAGCTGAAAAGTCCCAGTGTTATTAATCTCTTGTCATATGGAAGCTTTTCCATACCTCTAATAATTTTAGTTGCCCTTTTCTGTACCTTTTCCAATTCCAATATAACCTTTTTGAGATGAGGTGACCAGATTTGCACTCAGTATTCAAGATGTGAGTGTACCCTGGGTTTATAAAGAGGCAACATAATATTTTCTGTCTTATTATCTATCCCTTTCCTAATGATTCCTAACATTCCGTTAGCTTTTTGGACTGCTGCTGCACACTGAGTGAATGTTTTCAGAGAACTGTCCACAATGACTCCAAAATCTCTTTCTTGAGTGGTAACAGCTAATTTAGACCCTATCATTTTTTTCTGTATGGTTGGGATTATGTTTTCCAGTGTGCATTACTTTGCACTTATCAACATTGAATTTCATATGCCTTTCTGTTGCCCAGTCACCCAGTTTTGTGAGATTCCTTTGTAACTCTTTGCATTTTGGACTTAACTATCTTGGATAGTTTTGTGTCATCTGCAAATTTTGCCACCTCACTGTTTATTCCTTTTTTCAGATCATTTATGAACATACTGAACAGTCCTGGTTCCAGTTCAGATCCCTGGGGGACACCACTATTTACCTCTCTCCATTCTGAAAACTGACAGTTTATTCCTACCCTTTTTTCCCTATCTTTTAACCAGTTACTGGTCTAGGAGAGGACCTTTTATCATATCTTATGACTGCTTACTTTGCTTAAGAGCCTTTGGTGAGGGACTTTGTCAAAGGCTTTCTGAAAATCTAAGTACACTGTATCCACTGGATCACCCTTGTCCACATGCTTGTTGACCCCCACAAAGAATTTTAGTAGATTGGTCAGACATAATTTCCCTTTACAAAAACAATGTTGACTTTCCCCAGCAAATTGTATTAATCTATGTGTCTGTTAATTCTGTTCTTTACTATAGTTTCAATCAATTTGCCTGGTACTGAAGTTCGGCTTACCAGCCTGTAATTGCCTGGATTGCCTCTGGAGCCTTTTTTAAAAATTGGCATCACATTAGCTATCCTCCGATCATCTGATACAGAAGCTGATTTAAATGATGTGTCACATACCACAGTTAGTAGTGCTGCAATTTCATATTTGAGTTTCTTGAGAACTCTTGGGTGGATACCATCTGGTCCTGGTGACTTATTACTATTTAATTTATCAATTTGTTCCAAAACCTCCTCCAGTGACACCTCAATCTGGGACAGTTCCTTAGATTTGTCACCTAAAAAGTAGGCTCAGGTTTGGAAATATC
Organism: Emydura macquarii macquarii; assembly: GCF_026122565.2. Classification (NCBI taxonomy): domain Eukaryota; kingdom Metazoa; phylum Chordata; order Testudines; family Chelidae; genus Emydura; species Emydura macquarii. The sequence goes on along the minus strand of NW_027133607.1, from coordinate 2,583,314 downwards.
TCTCAGATCCTCAGCCGTGAAGACCAATGCAAAGAATTCATTTAGTTTCTCTGCAATAACCTTATCTTCCTTGCATGCTCTTTTAGCATTTTGATCATCCAGTGGCCCAACTGGTTGTTTAGCAGGCTTCTTGCTTCTGATGTACTTAAAAATTGTTTTTGCTATTTTGCTATTACCTATTTGCTGTTCTTCAAATTCTTTTCTGGCCTTCCTAATTATATTTTTACACTTCATTTGCCAGAGTTTATACTCCTTTCTATTTTCCTCAATTGGTTTTAACCTCCACTTTTTAGGGGATGCCTTTTTGCCTCTAACTGATTCTTTTGGGGGAATCAAAATGATTGTTATGTTTTCATTTTAAATTATATTGAAATATGAAATGTAACACAAAATGTACAGCATTTCAAAATTTAAACTTTGTTCTGAAAAATGCCAAAATGGGATCTTTTGACACTATCAGAATATTTTTTGTTATTTTTTTCTCTGAAACAAAATTTTGAATCAACATTATTTTTCAAAGCATTTCTATTGCAATGGGACTGCATTATCCAACAGACACTTGTTCTATCAAAGTTTTTCCAACCAGATATAAAATAGTGCAGATTTGCCACATCCTCCACCTGCCCCCCCCCCCCCCCATTCTTTGTCAAAATTTTGATATTTCAAACATTTACTAATGAGCTGTAACTAACTGGTCTCCCATCTATTGATCATTGAAGTTGATGTGACTGTTTTGGCCCAGGAATCCATCCACATACAAGAAGTTGCAGGACTGGAATCAAGGTTTTTCTCACAGCTATTTGTTATAATTATTTTCACAAAAATTACATATTTCTTCTTGCAGGAGCTGTCTGTAATTTTTCCTGCAAAATTAGAGGCAAGAACAAAAATAAATTTCATTTTTATTCTAGCCTGCGTTTATTTCTCCCATTGGTAGGAAACATACAGTGTTATATAGAAACAGCGAGAGTCCCGTGGCATCTTAAAGACTAACAAATTTATTTCAGCATAAGCTTTTGTGGGCAGAAAGCCACTTCGTCAGATGCATGCCCACTTCGTCGGATGCGTGCGGTTTCTGCCCACGTAAGCTTATGCCGAAATAAATTTGTTAGTCTTTAAGGTGCCACCGGATTTTCGCTGTTTTGCTAAAAACAGAGTAACACGGCTACCCCTCTGGAACTCATATAGTGTTATGTTTCGATGTTTTGTTGATGCTATTTTGATTTACTAAGTGGTCAGTCAGATGTGTCTCTCTTTTTGCATTACTAACTAGTATATTTATTAGCTATTAGCTATTTTAATAAGCGTAAAGCAAACTAACCGTAGCAAGTTGTCCCTGTAAGAAAGGTTTTGCACATACTACCAGATTATAATTTAACATATTTGTTTTCACTGAATTTAAGTGATGGGTCAACATTATATTGAATGGCTTGGTGCAAGAAAAAATATCAAGATGGTATATGTGTCAGTTTTGAAGTAGTAATTATAGTTATATACAGTAAAGTATTTATTAAATTATCAAATTAATACACCTTTTGACATGTCAGGGTTTGTGGGTAATTATAGTTTACTGTTGCGGTGATAATTTGTATGATTTATGAAGCAGCACTGAGAGCCAAAAAACTGTCTGACATAATTATTGTTAAGAGGCATGATCAACAGATATCTCCAGCCAAAAGAACACAGCCCTAAGGGTAACAGACTCAAACAAACAGAAGCCACCTCATGTGTTCACTTCACTGTGTGTCCTTTCTCACCTAAAATACAGCCCACCCACTGCTCTGGGTTACTTCAACAAAGACCCATTTGCTTGAGCATCCTCGTTTCCCACAAATAATGTAGTTCTCATGATTGTAATTGTGTCATGATTCTTGCCAGGTGGGGGGGAAAACACCGCATGGGGAAATAGTTTGATTTAGGTGAAGCAATTTGGAGCATCTCACTCTCGTGACATTTGGCTCCAGATGAAAATGGGAATAGTTTTTTGATGCGCTGTTATAACTGATTTATTTATTTGTGGTTGCCAGGATCCTATTATGCTAGACACTGAACACCCACACACAACAAAAGCATGGCCTCTTCGTCAAGGATCTTACAAACTAAATAAAGTTTACTCTGTAAAGTTAGGACATATTTTTTCCATATTCTTATTTATTTATTCATTCAAATTGATACTATGCTACATAAAGGAGCCCCCCTTTTCAAGGACTGAGCACCCCAGGCAAATCCTTAAAATTACATCTCCTAAAATAAATTCCAGCAATCATCATGGACTGCTGGAGTCTATTTCGCTGCAACGTATGCTAACACTCTACCAACAAAACCACCACCACAGGCTCTTTCCATCATCATCTACCCAGGAACACCCTATAGACCCAGGAGAAAAGCTGGGCCTGGCAGAATTTCCCCAGCTAACTCAGACTCCAGTTCAGGGAATTATTTTAGCCCATACCTAAATTAAGCATGCAGGTTGTTGGCTTCTATAGCACTACTCACGTACATAAAGTTAGGCACAGGCTTTGTTGCCTATTGAATCAGGGTCTCCAACTGTGACAGACCAAACCTCTGATCTTGCAAACACTCACGTGGGTGATTAACCTCACTCAGTGGCATGTTCCCATTGGAGCCAAAGGAGCTGCTCACATACCTAAAGTCAAGCAAGTCCATATGGACTTGCAAACTGGGGCCCCATAGGGGGACGGTTGTTTGAAAGGTGCAAGGTCCTAATGGAGAGAATTCCGCCAGCAGCCCATTTCTTTTCTTTTTACACCAGCAGAATGCCGACAACTGTGCCTCTCTCTCATTTGGAAAGCAACTCCTTGTACCCCTGCACTTCTGGATTTCTACTAAGCATAGTGACAAAAACGCGAGGACATTACAGACAACCCTCTTCTGCCATTTCGCTCTCAGACTCAAGAAGTTACTGGATAGTTTGGGTAAAGCTTAGGTCAAGAATCCAGAGATCTCGGTGTGTTTTTCTGAAACCAAGCTCCAAACCTTTTGAAGTTTGCTCCTCCCCCTTATAAAATTCAGGTGTGTCAATATCAGCTGTATCTATTTTTTTATTTATTGCAGCAAGATTATTTATATATATTTCTATGGCTACATTGTCAAGCTGCCACCAAACACCACACAGTGAGTAATTAACTGCCATGTATTTTTTCCATCTTGATGCACAATTTTTTTGTTGGCCTTCAGTATAGATGACAGAAGAGACACTGTTATACAAGGAGGCAGTTGGTAGAAATCTACCCACTGGATTCCCAACATGTGGGAAGCTATTAACATATAGACCATCCCACAAATGGGTGAGATTACTTAGTAACATGCAGCCAAGGTACTGTACGGAGGCCTCCTTCATTTAGGGTGATTGGTTTTGTTCCTTTATCTCTATTTTTCTTCTTTAATTATCTTATATATTAATGAGACAAAGTGGGTGAGGTAATATCTTTTATTGGACCAATTTCCGTTGGTTAATGTCATTCATAACCCTTGGTAATAGCTAATGCAGGTGAAAAAGGGTGACGGGACCGATCTGAACCCAAATCTCCCTTTGAAGTTCAATGTAATATTGCATCCTAAAAGTATGTTTGCGTGGAAGCAAATGTCAATGCCTAAAGCTACCTTGCAACCAAGAGAAGTCCACATTCGGTGAAGTAGATTTTACCCTCTCCAGGAGAAATCCTTCTGTGCCATTATGGAATGAGACATTTGTTTTCCCCTCCACCTCTTCTGCCTACCTGGTGATATCACTAGGCTATGTCTTGCTACATCTCTTTGGCTTTCTCTCTGCTCTCTAGTGGAGAAATCTCCCTGGCATGCACCCTGCTTGCCTTGAAGATGCAGAAACCCAAAGCCCTTATTATTCTGATTGCTCAGCAATGCCAACAAAATGAACCACCTGAAGCAGAAGCAGCCAAGTCAATAAAGTTGTTTCATAAGCTTGATGAGTCACCGTGCACCAGCACAGGCTGATTGACTGGGGTTTTTAATTTTTCTTAGGTATCTCAGACAAAGACCCCCTTGTTGCTTTCTTGCGCTTAGTGATTAATGAATTATGGAATTATGATGTAATAGGCAACGCTGTCCGTGTGCTGCGGTGGTCTAAGGACTAGGCCTCAGACCCACTACTGCCAACTGCTAAATCCTCCCTTTAACATTCTCTGTCTCTGGGAGATTGGATAAGTAACTTAACCTTGTTCCCTTGTATAATAAATAATAATCATAATTTGCGTAATGGGGGTAATAATAGTTGTCTTACTTGCCTCACATGGAGAAGATGCTGTGAGAATTAATTAGCTTGTGAATCATTTTAAAGATAAGTACAATGTTATTAAGAGGTAAAATCCATTGCACTTAAATACAACTTGCGAGTGATTGTATTGTATTATAGTGCTTAAATAGCATGGAGATAGTAGCCTTATAAATATCAATAGATGATAAAAAGATAAAGAGATAGGTAACAGACAGATCTCTGTTACATTTTCATACAGTAGCCCGATCAATGCTACAATTTCCAGTGGCAGAATAATACTTAGCTCTTAAAGAATTTTTCATTCATGGGTAAATGTTATCTCCATTTTGGGACAGAGAAACTGAGACTTGGAGAGGTTACATATCTTGTCCAAGGGCACACAACAAATCTAAGGCAGAATAGACCCTATGGTTGAGATTTTTCAAGGCAGCCCATACATCTTTCATTCCATGCAGCTCATCTAGCACAGTGCCCTATCAGCTGAGCCACGCTACCATCAATAGAAGGTCAGTACTGGGACCAAGTGAAGAATGTGCGCTGGAGAACAGAATTTCAAATGAAAGCTCCAGTGTGGAGATTGGTGAGGAGAATTGCATCCCAAATGCAGTTAATGGATTCGAAGGCCAGAAGATACCACTGTGATAATCTAGTCTGACCTCCTGTATAGCGCAGGCCAGAATTAAACCACAGAGGCCTAGAAGTATTGTCCTATGATCTTCAATGTTAAGTGCCGGAGTGGGAGGTAGTGTCTGCACTTTAAAAAAGGACGTTAGGTAGACACTCCATGAAGGGGCATTTTAAGAAAATTTAAATATAAGCATGTTAGCATGGGGCAAATCTTTTTAATATTCATTTTAAAGAGGTAGGGCCTGGATGGCATCAAGGTAAGGAACCAGAGGCTGGTGGGAAGAGCAAAGCATTCCAGGAATTAGGTAGGGATGTTACCTTTCCTGGTATTATTAGGGATTGTTCTAATTTCAGCAGAGTGAGCCTTCACTCTATAAGCTTGGCTTGCAGATGTTAAAACATTTGAATGCTATTTTGGGAGCCTGTGTAATGTCGTAATGTGGCAACCGATCTGGAGCAGAACAACCAAAGCAAACACAAAAGGTGGCTGCTTAGTCTTAGTATGTAAGGCAAGGCTCTGACCTGGCCCTGGGGTCTTGGGCTAGTATTTAGGATTGCCTCTCCTTTCCCATCCTCATTCAGCATTGCCCACAGAGGAAGCAGGCAAGCCTTCTTAACTGGTCTGCTGATTGCCTATTGGTAGGCTTGGAAGGATTAGGTTTTTATCTGTAAATGTTGATTTCCCCATACACAACACAAACCCAATGAACAAATATTTCCATCAATAATAACCAAAAGGTACAGATAGGCAAAGTTTGAAAAACGCTGCTTGAGAACGTGTTGAGTTTGATTTAAGGGTATTTGCTTTGTGTATTTTGGCCGGCGGTGTTGGCAATTTATGTTTTACCTGTTATAGAGCTTTAACTTTTTGAACCTCTACATCTACTGTCATTAAATAATTATTGTCCCCAATCCCATTGTCTGATCTCCCCATAATTTTCGGGAACTGTGAAAAATTAAATAGATAAAAATAAAAATAAATGATTAAAATCCATAATTTTGCCAAACTGAGACAATTTAGATAAATAAGGTAAAAAAAAATGCTTTAAAATAAACATAAATATTATCCATCAAAATTATAAAAAATAAAAATCGAATTCAGCCAAAATGTCCTATTGGTCAGTGTCCCTTCCTGGCCCTTCTAGACCGCGGGAGCACTAAATCTCATTGGTAGCCCGGCTTGAGTGGGTTATCCTTAAGTAAAGGAGTATCAAGATGCTGATGCATCCAGCACAGGACAGAGAAGGCCTGAAAGACCCTTTCTCACATAACATTTTTGTATTCACCATGACATTGCACTATGATGCCATTGCGTTAAAATGCCCATGCTGTGTTTCATGATATAGCATGGTGATGCTAGACTTGATGCTTCCACTAAAGTTTACATCCAATTTCAGATGCTTTCTGAGATTTATTAGAGCCTCAAAATCTTTTAATGTTATCCCTTCCCCTTTAAACCCAATACATCAGGTGTGTATAGGTCATACACCAAATGTTAATTTTAATATTTAATAATAAATATATAGATACCTAAGGATACACTAGAGACAGCATCCTAATCCTGTTGCTCCCCAAATAGCAGGAAATATAGGAGATGTGTATTAGCTGTCAGCAGTACAGGACCTGTGACACAAAACTGAGCAGTATCGTATGATATCATCCAGTGAAAGACACAAGTCTATGTGCTCACACACCAGTTCATTTCGATTAAAATACCACACAGGAAGATAAAACAAATAGGAGCTATTTCTGATCTATTCTATTCTGAATGCCAGGGTGTAACTGCCATAAATGTTAATGGGAGATATTCATGTGCATCAAAAGAAGCAAAGCCTCTTTTGTAAAGACAAGATGAAAGCCTTTTATAAACGTGACCTCCTGGTAGAGAAGACATACTTTCAGATGGAACCTATGGGTTTACACTGATGGGTTAGATTTTTTTTTAATACAATACATTTTGTTAAGAAGAAGGATTAAAGTATTTGCCAAAATGATTTGTGTTGACAAAATGGCTTATTACATTTGGCAGATTTATTTTATTGAGCAGAATAAATTAAGGTGTCTAGTAAAAAAAATGTGGGTTATATCCAGTGAAACAATTTCAAGTACTTCAGAAATTCTATTTTTATTCACTTTGCAAACGTGCTTAGTTGAACTGCCAGTCACTGTTACATTTCCATTTCCAAGCAATTAATTAAAATCCCAAATCGGGTTTTTTCTTGATCATGCCAGCAGGAGTTGGTTGCCATGGTAATAGAATGATCAGTAGCATTTGGGGATGGACGGGAAATGGTCTGCGTTTGGACTTTTATTGTTGAAACATAAGTGAAAGTCTGAAGGAGCTTGTTGGCTGAGCTGGGGAAGCCTGTGGCCACAATAGCACAACTGGCAATGAACAAGGGTTCTAGGGATTACATTGTTTTCAGGGATATCATTTGGCCAGTTGTAAAAGTCATTACCCTGATCTTTTCATTCCTTCAATCTATAGATTATGTAACTGATCACAGAATGTTATGTGCTTCTAAAAAGATTTTTCAGTCTGTAATTGGCTACACTTTCAAAGACTGTCACAATAATTTTTACCCCCAAAGGTCCACTATATAGCTCATTTTCAAACAATACTGCAGGCCGACAGCATTTTGCGAGAGTTGCCATATCTTGGAAGTATTAGAATGGCAGAGGATGATGTACTTGTGTGCACAGGGCAGAATCGCAAACCCATTGAAGTCAGTAGAAAAACTCCCATTTACATCACTGGTTTTTGGGTCAGTCCCTTCTTTGAGAGGTAAATCAAGACTGAGGTGTCGGATATACAGCATATGTAATCTAAAGTGATTCTATTAGCTGTAAGAGTTGTCGTCTTTCAATTGCAGACAATATTAAAATGAAGGATAGTAGCAGAAAGATTTTCTAAATCATTAGGATGTATTAACAGAGAAGAATTCAAGGCTTCACATGTGGTGCTTATTAAGCAGTGCATGAAATCAGGAGATTGGTAACAGAATTACAACATGCTTAAGGTTATAGGTCATACGCCAAATTTTATCCATATGTATTAGCTAGAAATTAATCTGAAAATAATTAGGAAAGAATCCAGGTATTACAAAGAAAAGATTTTGAGAACATTGGGATTTCATGTCATGCCACAGCATAAAATTCCAGCATCAGAGCAAGTCTAAAAACACTGAATGATGGCATAAATTCCATTGTTGAGTAGGAGAATGAATCCCCTGAACCAAGCTAACTCCTGAGATTATTACTCAGTCTCCGCATCACAAATGACTCCCACAGAATTCAACTCTCCCTTGGCTTTGAGTTTGTTTACTAATCCAGCACTCAGGTCAGTTTGTTCAGGTTTGGCTGGGCTGGATTTTGAGTTAGATTGGATTAAGTGTCAAGTGCTGGAGTAGGATTCGGTATTTGGATTTAGAATAATAGGGTTTAACTGCTGCCTTAATTTAGGCCTCAGGCTCAGGTCCTGGCCTGTCATACTAGGCCCCCTGTTTTAGGTTCTTACTTTCTACTACATCAGCAAGTTCTGCCTGGTCCCCTCATGGACTTGCACAATGCCCTTCCCTCAGCTATGGAACGGTTAAAGCATTTCGACTAACACACTTGACTTGAATGCCAATATGAATGCAATTGCAATTACTAAAAAAATACCCCTCAGGTGAGTAGTCCCACTTCATTGGGAACACTCACATAGGTGAAGGTTTGTAAGGTCAGGCCCACGGGATGCGTAAAGGGGAAACATAAGAGCCTCTTGTCTCTAGTCCCCTTCAGAAATATTTGTTCAGCCATTGATCTGAATATTTTATAAGTTTAATAAAAGGCAACTGTGCACTCCACCAAAGATCTCAAAGGATCAGACCTTTCAAAGATGGTACCCATAGCTATGCAGAAATGTGGGCATTGTCTACACTCGGGACATGTGTGTGTTTGTCTGTAATGATGCAGCTCCACTGGTGAAAGATGTAGTGCAGGTGAGGCACTAGCGTCTACGCTGCTGTTTCCCCTAACTTGGGTTCGATGACACTATGATAAAAATGCCTTCTGGGAATTAGACAAGGCACATGTCTGCTCTACAGTCTCCACCTTCCGTAGCACCCAGAGGAGCTGTACTGGCATGATAAAGTGCTTACAAATTTTCCATAGAGGTAACCTTGGATGCTAATGTGAGCTGAACCAGAATTCCTCAACTTTAGCCTGGACCCTGACAGTCAATCTGGATTCTTTCCTCCTTGTGCCCCTTCACCAGTACTAAAAGGTCTGCAGGCCAAAGCCATCCTTAATAATATCTGTGCTGCCATATTGCCTTCAAATTACAGCCTCTGCGACAGCTGTGCAGTCCCATTGACTTCAGTGGGTTTGTGCAGGTGATTGGCCTTCTAGCAAACCATTCTGTGAACTGTGAATGATGCAGAAGGAGGAATGCCATTCAGTTCACCCTCTCTTTGGCCTGTTGGCTCTGTAGCGCTAACAGGAGTTAGAAGCATTGAAAGACAATTGCTTGCACTACCGTGAGCAGACTTCAGATTGACCCAAGGCGTGTATCTGCTCAGTGTTTTTTCATCGTATTTTTTCGTAGTAGAAGTTGGAGCTGTGCACTCAGACTGTGAGATGGCCCGCTTTCTTTGGAGGGAAGGGATAATGGAATGGGCCTGCTCAGCTGTAACTAGGCAAGACGGAGGGAAATAAACTTTTAGATGACAACCTGAAATGAAGTTGATGATGAAATGGGATGATCCTCAAAAGACCAACATTTCTTGTGTTCTCAATAAGAAAACCTATTAACAAAGCATTTTTAAGAGTATTTTATCTGGCATATCATGGAATAAAGATCTAGATATATGCAGTAATTAAAGATCAACTTTGATTTTGATAATCCTTTTTAATTGCTTTTTTAATTGTGGCAAAAATTTTAAACATTTCTGTGAAGTGCTCTGTGGAAAAATGCTGATGTACAGAGATTAACTAATCAAGATCACTCCATTCTGTTTGAATAACTAGAAAGGAACTTTGAGTGGGTAAGTATAAAATAAATCTTCTGACTAATGTATGGCTCCATGTAATCTCATCTCACCTTCTGGGAACAATGTATAACAAATTAAAGCTTAGATCATGAAATGTCATACAAATCTGGCAGCACAATTTAATTCGGAGGGCAAAACTGCTATTCTCTTGGTTCTTAACAGCCATAGAAAATTTCAATTACAGGAGAATCTTGACAAGGTCTACCTTCAGGGGATGAAGGAATTTTTAAAAGTTTTCTTTACCCATGTCCAGTGTCCCAAAGAATGTAGGTTGGCTTACCCATTCTGACCTGTTCATATGATCACAGCCTTCCAAGTCTGATTGAAAGCAGGATGGAAGATATTAAACTATAAAGCTGAAAATGTTCAGAGATGGAGAAAATAAAATGCTTGCACAAAATGGGCCTTAAGATAAGGCTATTTTAATTGGAATGGACAAACTTGTTTTACCTTATTTCAAATGTTATCAAGCGTCATGGGTTTGAAAGTATATCTTGACCTTGAACATTACTGAACTTGACCTTGAACATTACATCATGGTCTACTGAGGAAGTATTCAGAATATAAGTAGAGAGGTGGCTGAGAGAAAAGAAGTCCAATGGGAACATAGGGTAAAAATAGAACAGAGTGGCCAATTTATACAAAGGGACTGGAGTGGGGAAGGAGAAGAGAGTAGGAGGGGAAAATTGTAATAAAAAAATAAATATGGGCGATATACTATAAAGATGTTTCAGCTTAGATTTGGAAGGTTCTGCTATCACTATTACATAGAACATAGAATTATAGAAACATGCTTCATCACATTAGCTAGAACAGAGTATGTGGGGGTTTTTTAATGAATCATTCCAGGGAGGCAGTAAGGGAACCATGGTTTAAAGTATTGTAAGTAACATTTACCTATCTGCATGAATTTTGTGAACACTGCAAGCTTAAAAAAATGTTGAGAGGTTTGTCCAACTCCCCCATTGTGAAAAAAAGTATGAGATTAATATACTGCTGCTGTATTAGTCAAAGTTGAATAGTTTAGGAAAGAAAAAGACAAGAATGTGTGTACACACACTTAATTGTTTTCCGGGTATTTGAAATGGTTCCTTGCTCCTTATGGAAGTTCATTTTGGTACTAGATGCTGTTGCAGAAGTCCAATGTAATGTGAAGTGACTTTGCTTTGTGTCTCTTCTTTCTTTTAAAAACAAATGTATCATGAGTAGGCATGAGTGAAACTTGTTTTTTAATTAAAAAATACAAATTTGGTGACAACAAAACGTTTTGCAAATTTGTGTCAGTTTCATGGAATTGTTCATCTAAACAACAGCAACAAAAAAACAAAACCCAAAAAATCAGAAAAAGTAAAAATATTTTGACGTTTTGGAAATGAAACATTTCAGCTTTTCAATTCAAAATGACTTTTCATGTTGAAATTTTATTACGTTTTATTTTAAAAAATTAAAGCCCATTAAAAAGTACTCAAAATCAAAATGAATTTTTACTTTGTGATTCACTGAAAAATTTGGAAAAAAAATTGGTTTTGGGTCAACTCAAAACACAATATTTTTTTTTTATTTTTCAGGATTGCCAGCCAACCAAAAAAATCAACAGTTCACCCAACTCTAATAATAAAAGACGTGATTGATAAATACGAGCCAAGTGGGAGAGATATCACAGTTCCAGATGTGGTGTAGGGAGCTTTAAGAAAAGGTGGCTGCCCGTCATAGTAATTTTGGTTCTTCCAGCTGCTTGGCCATTTGGGTGTGTGTGTTTGGGACAGGCACACCCGAGCATGCGAACATGGGAGCAAACAGTGTCTTCTTTGGCCATGAGATCACCCACCTTCTTCCCTTGTGCTGGAACCAGAAGAAATAAAAGGGGACATGGCCCCTATCCCCCTTCAGTTCCATCTATGATTTAAGCATGACTCAAAAAAGACTCTGAGGAATTGTGGAAAATGGGCTGGAAGTGTGGATCTATGTAGAAAACCATAGCAAAGGATCAGTTACTGTGATAACAAAATCCTTTTTCTATTTCAAGAATTGTCCATATGGATCTGCCCTCTTAGGAGACTTACAATTAGTAGTGGTCTTCCAGGACGTAGGTCTGAGGAGTGCTACTTGAACAGTGACTGTGGGAGTGTGCTCCTGGCATCAGATCTGAAAACCAAGGCAAGTGCGCGAAGCTGTGTAAGCTTGTGTATAGCTTGTGTATTTCAGTGATAGAGGCATGGTGAAGGGATTCCGTAGCGGCTGCCTTACATCTAGTTGCACCATAAAATCTATGAAGGGCTGAATACATGCCAAATTTTAGAAGTCAGACAAAAGCCTTAACGCTAACGTCAGGCAGCTCATACAAAATAATCCCTAATAAAACAATGGAACTCTTGGAACCAATGGAAACATTAAGGGAAAAAAAACCTGTGACCACAAACACTACTCCCGCTCCTGCCCCCCCACACGTCGTGAAGGGCAGGCCCCCCTCAAGCTGGAGCTGGCACCAGACTGGGTGCTGGAACAGGAGAGGCAGGCACCGTACGGCAGGTAAGTGTGGCGGGGAGGTGGCAGAGCCAAGCCTGCATTTGCACCCCCCTCAGGCCTCGTCCCGCAGGTACAGACTCCCCTCTCGGGAGCAACTCCTGCCCTACACAGCGAGGGGGGGCGTGAGGCAGGGGGGTGCAAATCCAAGCTTGGTCCCTGGTCACGGGAGGTCCATTGTATGCCACTGGCCACGTAAGTATCTGAGATTCCACCCACACAGAATCCTTGTGAAATCAATAGAGCTTCTTCATGGAGAGAAAGATCTGCCTACCTTGATAGGACTGGGTGGCATGAATACAGATTTCAGAAAAATAGATCCAGCACGGCACACACTCTTCTTACTTAATTCTCAGCATAATTCTGAGGTGCTGCTTATTTCAGATATTTACACTGATTCTGTTTTCCAGTGGCAAAACCGAGAACCTTTTATTATTTACTAAGCAGCTAATTGCATTTGAGATTCCCTTCAATATAATTAAATCTGGGCAAATAGATAATTTGTTTGACACTTATCTTAAGTCCAAGATTCATTAAAAATTTATTTAATTTTGAAGTATCACATCTATAGTAATTAGGCAAACTCACCTCATTTTCCTAAGGAACTATTTGGGTAGCACATGGAATTAGCTTGAGAAATAGACAAAATGAACGACTACTTGTAAAAATAATAACACTGTTGCCATAATTAATAGAAATTGCTGCTGTTTATATGTCCAAATATGAGCGTAAAACACAATTTTTAAAAAGATGCCTTAAACTATATTATCCGGTAAGAAGACTTTTAGCTCACTGAATACAGCTGTAGCTTATATTTCACATAATAACTATATATTTTGGATTTGCCTAATTATGAGATCTGGTTGAAGAAACTTTGATGGAACCATTTTTCATCCAAATGTGCAGTTCCATTGAAATCAACGTCTCAAAGCATCCCATTTCAACATTTTTTTATAAAATGTTCTGATTTTTCATTTTGAAATGGCTTTTTGCTTCAATTTCCAAATTTTGAATATTATACATTAATAATATATTATCATATAATACCAATAGTTGATAAAGTAAAAATCAAAATAATTTTGTTGAAACAAAATATTTTAATCAACCCAAAACATTTTTTCCTGAATTTTCCTTTGTGAAGAATTTTGAAATTTTGGGGGTTTGCTCCAATTCAGAGGAGAGCCAGTTTTTGAAATGTTGAAATCCCTCTGTCCTCAATTTATTACCATTTAGCATTAACACATATTTCTGTGTCAGAGTGGGAAAGGGGAGGAGGTACTAGAAGAAGATGTCCTTAGGTACATAAATACTAATGATCAGTTTACCTTTATTTAGTATGTCTGATTTCCATCCATAAATGTTTGTACAATATTTTCCAGCCATTCAGAACTCTTTCCCACACCATGCAAACTACAGGAGGCAGTGGAACCGTAACTCATCATATGAGGTTTCTGGGGTCACTTGCATAAATAGGCAGCAAGTAAAGGTTTGCATGATTAGGCCCCATTTCTTGATGCTCCTCCTACTATACCTGTAGGAGAGATTGAATATGCATAGGCCTATCATTTGGAAAAGAGATTCTACACCCACTGTACCACTAAAGTTCTGACAGTGGTCAGTGATGGGTATGGCATCTTTAGTAAATTATCTTGATTTGTATTAATCAGATGACAGGATTTTCAATTGCCCATAATAATTATTAGGATTTCTTACTGCTCTAACGTTATGCTTAGCACCCATAGCACATTATTAAAGTCCTAGATTCACGTTTACATTATGGTCCTTTGCCCCTTCTGGCTGCGTACAGAGGAGCTTAATCACTTTAAGGCTCCTTTTACACCGCCGAAGTAGACTTAGTGTATATGAGAATTAGGCCCCTGGACACCCTCCTCTCCCCAGACTATGGACCAGATTGTGTCTTGGAAACCAGCCTTGGTCTGATTTGGTTGCTGTGCCGAACTGCACTGCCTCAGAGGAATATGGGGAGTGACTGCAATTCAGACTGGTGTGGACTGCTCTCCACTCCTCCAGTACGCCTGACCAACTTCTCCAGGCTGGGTGGGGGAGGGACGTGACATAGACAATCTTACTCCTATTCCTTTTGGGGGTGGAAAGCCCCCAGAGGGACACAAGAAGGGAGAGATCCATGAGCTTTTCTGCAATTGTGATAGGCCCTGGTGAAGGGCTCACAAGATGAGAAGTTAGGCTCTGCATGCTTCCCCCAGGCGCCCATGCAAGGGCTAAACACAATCTAGCTCTTCCTGGTTTGGTTATTACAAAGGGTCTTTTGACTTGGTCCTATTGAAGCCTATTGAGCTTCTAATCAGGTTGTTCATGGGCTATTTGGACACCAGCAAGCACTGCAAGGGGTACGTGAAGGTCCTACTGGTGTTTTGCAGTATGAGATTAGGAGTAAACATTTCAAACACACCTAAGTGACTTTATAATCTAAATCCCATATTCAGAAGTGATGTAGAAATTTACAGCCCAGCTCATCCAAGGTATTTAGACACCTAACTGTTGATTTCGACAGAAGGTAGGTGACTGAATACATTGGATGAGCTGGGCCTTCAGAGTCTAAGTCTCATTGAAAGTCAATGGGACTTAGGTCCTAAATCACTTAGGCACTTTTGAAAATTTTACTCATATTCTTTTTTCATCCAGAACTCTAAATGGCTGAATGTCCAAAGGCGCTTCATAACAAAGAAAGAGAGCTTCCGAGGGGGTTGGGGGGCTTAATCTGGACAAGGATTTTAAAGTATCTAGTGTAGACAAGGCAAGTTGTACTTTAGCATGTGCTAAACTGGTTGAGTTGAAACCTAAGTGAGCTGGACCAAAGTTTAGTTATAGGTCTAGATTTTCCTAGTGTAGAAAAATCTCATGTACCACATGTTTAACCAATTTAATTTTTATGCAAACTAGCTTTCCTTGATTATCTACATGAGGTCCCTGAGTGCAGATGTTTACAGCGTTAGCAAATATGCATGTTGCCATTTGAGTTTTGGCTGGCTTCCCATACCTGAAGGATACTAAGCCCAAGCTACCCACCCCAGTTGTGGAATACCATGTATGCCTGAAATGCTCAGCTAGAAGGTGCGCTCAGTGGTTCCCATGATATCCGTGTGCATAAGAACATACGAACAGCCATACAGGGTCAGAACAATGGTCCGTCTAGCCCATCCATCTTTCCACTGTCCATCTTCTGACACTGGCCAATGCCAGGTGCTTCAGAGGGAACGAACAGAACAGGTAATTATCATATCATCCATCTCTTGTTGCCATGCCCAGCTTCTGGCAAACAGAGGCTGGGGACACTTCAGAGCATGGTTTTGCATCCCTGCCCATCCTGGCTAATAGCCATTGATGGACCTATCTGCCATGAACTTATCTAGTTCTTTTTTTAATCCTGTTATAGTCTTAGCCCTCACAACATCCTCTGGCAAAAATTTCCACAGGTTAACTGTGTGTTGTGTGAAGAAATAATTCTTTATTTTGTTTTAAACCTGCTGCCTATTCATTTCATTTAGTGACCCCTAGTTCTTGTGTTATGAGAAAGAGTAAATAACATTTCCTCGTTTACTTTCTCCACACCAGTCATGATTTTATAGACCTCTCTCATATCCCCCCTTAGTCATCTCTTTTCCAAGCTGAAGAGTCTCAGTCTCATTAACCTCTCCTCATATGGAAACTGTTCCATACCCCTAATCATTTTAGTTGCCCTTTTCTATACCTTTTCCAATTCCAATATATCTTTTTTGAGATGGGACACCAGATCTGCACTCAGTATTCAGGATATGGGTGCACCAGGGATTTATATAGAGGCAATAAGATATTTTCTGTCTTAATTTCTATCCCTTTCCTAATGATTCCTAATATTCTTTTAGCTCCTTACCCATATTTTATCATCTTCCATCATCTCATCCTTACTAGGATATAGAGAATCTCCCTTAGTACATCCTCCCCTAAGGAGGATGTGTCTCTGAACATGTGCTCCTCGCACCTGTTGGCTTTCCTCCAGCCCTTACTTAAAAACCTGGCCTATGACCTTTTTAATTTTATGTGCCAGCAATCTAGTTCCATTTTGGGTTAGGTGGAGCCCATCCTTCCTCTATAGAGTCCCCCTTTCCCAAAAGGTTCCCCAGTTCCTAATAAATCTAAACCCATCTTACCTACACCGTCATCTCATCCATGCATTGAGACCCTGCAGTTCTGCCTGTCTAACTGGCCCTGTGCATGGAACTGGAAACATTTCAGAGAATGCTACCATGGAGGTCCTGGCCGTTAATCTCTTACCTAGCAGCTTAAATTTGGCATCTCTTTTCCTTCCCTATGTCATTGGTACCTATATGTACGACACTCTTTGTCTTCTACCCTGCACTATACATAAGTTTGTATAGATGTCTCAAGAGATCTGCAACCTTCACACCCAGCAGGCAAGTTTAAATGCGGTTCTCCTGGTCATCGCAAACCCCGCTATCTATGTTTCTAATGATCAAATCCCCCATTACTATTATCTGTCTCTTCCTAATAATTGGAGCTCCTTCCCCCAGAGTAGTATCCTCAGTGCGAGAGGATACTATGACATCATCTAGAAGGAGGGTCCCAACTATGGGATCGTTTCCCTATGCTCCAGTCTGATGTTCTCTTTTCCTGAGACTTTCATCCTCATCAATAGTACAGAGGCTTGTAAAGTTCCTGCACCAAAGGGAAGAGATGGTTCAGGGGATTTCACTGTTTCTGATGGAGGCATACCTTTTCCGGATGCTGCTATACCCCCCAGGCCAGAAACAATTTATCACTGTAGCTTATAGGAATACTTCGGAAGAACAAATCCTTTGCCTTTGCAATGCCCCAGTTTGTACTAATTACGTGGGCAACCTGCCTTCCATCCCTCCGCCTTCCGCTGCATTATCTTTATCCTCCTGCCCCTAGCTCCTGTTGACCTTCAAATGACAAAAGCTGAACCCCAGTGCTACACTATAAATATACTTGGTGGCTGAGATGTCCAAAGCAGTCTAGGGGATTTAGTCTTTTGTCTTCCATTAATTTCAATAGATGCTACGTGTCTAAAACCCTGAGTCTGCTTTGAAAAGCTCAGTCACTATATTTTTCAGGAGTAAAGTATAAAAGCTGTGTAAATAGTATAGAGATGAGCATGATATAAGGACCTAGGCCTCAGTCGTGCACCGAGGACTGGACTACAGACTCAAGGGAAGCTAAATCAGTACAATACTAAGTCCTAGATAGCTAGAACACCTCCACTGATACACACTTGATGTAACTTTATTATCTAAGTGGGGTTGTCTCCTTCCTTGCTTATGGCTAGGGGCAAGCATTTAGGTGGGACAGATTATGAAGATTCCCCACTCCTCATAAAATCATAGAAGATTAGGGTTGGAAGGGACCTCAGGTGGTCATCTACACCAACCCCCTGCTCAAAGCAGGACCAACATCAACTAAATCATCCCAGGCAGGGCTTTGTCAAGCTGGGCCTTAAAAACCTCTAAGGACAGAGAGAAAATCCTGACCTTTTCCTGATATATAAGATTTATATATATAAGTGAGGGTTAAATTCTGTATTATGTTAAAATATAGTCAGCATGGTACTGCTTTTTTATCTCTCAGCTGGAAATGGCATGTATACAGCCTCCTCTGCTCAATAGCACATCCTGGCTAGAATCTTCAGCTACTTTTGTTTCCCTGTTAATTGAAGACTTTATTTGGTGATTTCCTGGAGCAGACACTACTTCAAAAAAAGTTGGCGGGCCCCAGGATGACCCCAAGAGACTCCCAACAAAGGCCCTTCCTTCTCTCCACAGCAGCAATCCTGCGGCTCAAGGTGTCCAAGTAGTGAGGCTGGAACTCCTCCCGGCATGGCTTGGCCTCTGACTGCTACTAAAACAGCAAAAATGGCTATCCCAGGCCAGCGTGCCAAGTGAGAGTTGAACTGCAAAACAATTAAATCCATCTTTAATTGCAAGTGGTTAAGGTATCTTGAGACAAGTGTCACTTTCATGACCTTGTAGAATGTTTGCAGCATTGCAGGAACAACTAGTTCCTCTTTGTAGTAGTAGAAAAGATTTTATGTTATTCTCTGCCTCCACCCCAACCCTCCTCTTCTTTCCCTGAGCAAATCCCCATAACAAATAAAGTTACACTTCAAAACTGGATTATGCAGGCTGTTAGGTTTGCATGCCAATGTTTACTTTACGTTAAAAATGATACTTCTGAGAATTCAAATAATATGTTTAAAGTATTTCCAGGTTATTGCTTTGCTTGTATTTGTTTTGGCGCTGATTCCCTCTACGGATATGTCAGTTTTGAAGGAGAGATGAATGCCATTCAGTTACAGCCTTTGCCTATTGATCATATGTTTAACATCTGTTTACTTTGTTTATATGCTGTTTTAAAGGGATTCACTGAGAAGTTAAGAGCACTCACTGTAGCAAAATTTCTTTTACAGGAACTTGCTGCCACATGGGAAAATACTCTCTTATAGCGCAGAATTGTAAGAATGATTATTATAATTATTGGTACCCAAAGGAATTATTTATAAATCAGACTGGATGATCACACTGGTCCCTTCTGGCCTTAAAATCCATGGAGCTATGAAAGCATTTCTTCCCAGTATGTCACTGTAGTGGCTCACCTGAGACTCTCAGATCAAAGGGTTGCAGAACTCCTGTCTGGGCTGCAACCTTTGGAACCAATTCCTCCCCTTGGCTGCTTGTTCTATGCAAGCCAGCCTGCCTGACCTCTTCTGCTCCATCCCTGGACTACGAGCCAAATCCCGGCTCCCACATCCACGCTCCATCTTCTCCACAATCTGGTAGCTTCTACAGCAACCCCTGCTTTGCCCATTGCTTTCTTCTGCTTCCATTCCCCCTGGGTGTTTGCCCCATCAAACTCTCACACCTACTTGTAATATGTGACAGGGTCTTCCATCCAAACAAAAACTCCTTTTAAGGAGACAGACCACCCTATCTCTCTTTCTCGCTGTCTCATACACACACACACACACACACACACACACACGCTCACACATACAAATATGTCAGGGACAATACTCAATCCTCAGGTACTTGAATACAAATCACATAGGAGTTGTGTGCAATGCGTGTTTCAGAGGGCAAAGTCATGCCTAAGTGCTGCATTATAAAGCAAATGAGACAAAAAAATGGCAAGCGATAAAATATACTTTCAGTTGTCTCTTCTAAAAGTATATCTATGAAAACATTAAAAGAAACTGTTCTAAAGAAAAAGGAGCATCCATTTTTAGGTATGCAACTGAGATAACTTAAAGGGCTTACGTTTCAGAAACTGTTGAGTACTTGCCCTTGGAAAAAACAGGCCCCTTCAGTAATTAATACCTAGCTTCTCTATGGTACTTTTCATCAGCAGATCTCAAAGCACTTTGCTAATGAGATCATTTTCTTTATTTTGATTTCATAGATAGGAAAACTGAGACACAGGTAGGTGCACTTACTAGTCTGAAGTCACCCAGTAGGGACTGGGACTTAAGTTTCCTGACGCACACTTTAGTGCTCTATCCACTGGACCACCTCTCAGATGAAAGCCATGGCCCATGATGTTTTACGTCTCTCTGAGAAAAATATGAAGTGAACCCCTGACCCCATCAAAATCTGTGGCGAAACTCCCATTGACTTCAATGAAGCCAGGATTCCACCAATGGTGTTGTCCCTACTTGTGCTTTTTCTAATGAACTCATATATCGCTATGATGCATTTGTTATTACTTTCCCAATTAATGGCAATTTATCTGCTGCTGCAATTTAAATGCTGTTTAACCCAGCAAGGACAATGTGCAGTATAATCGGCTAACCCAGGGAGCAGGAAGGGGCTTCTCATGATTGCTGCTGTACGGTTGTATTGTACCTGGAGTTTAAGATGGAATCAAATAAAAGACACATGTGGTAAAGGTACCTTGGTAGACCTGTGTGCTGCTTAATTCACCAAGAGGACTTAGCAGTCAGGGCTTTCCTGGAGCAGAAGGTTTTATTCCTGGAACAGAAGTGCCTTAAATGACATCTGGCAACTCAGGAAAGATTCAGAATCAGTAGGTTTGTTGACATAGGAATTTCCACTAAATGGGTTTGTAAACCACTTCAAATGAAATTGGTGCAATTTCTGTGTGTAGGCAAGCCCCATAACTTCCTCTGTTTGTTCAGTGTGCAGCTTGCTTAATGGTCCTCCTATATGATACATGGGTATATCTTCGCTGGAACTGGAAGGTGTCATTTCTGGTTCGAGTAGTCATACCTTGCTGACTCTGACTGAGCTTGTGAATTAAAAATAGCATTGTACTGTGGCAGGAGCTAGCCAAAGAAGTGAATATCTAGGGTCTCAGATGGGATCATACTCAGGGCTACTAGCTCCTTCGTCTGCTCGTGCTGGTGCAGCTACGCTTCTATTTTTGGAGAAGACTAGGAATGTATATAGCTCTGTCCATGGGTGATGTCTCAAAGAACATCCCAGAACAAAGTGGCTGTGTTTGAAATGCTCCAGCAAAATTTCTGGAAACTCCTTTTAAAGGGAGGGACAAATGATGAAATCAAGTCTTGAAAGTGACTGGACTCTGTAAATATTTGGCGAGAGTGTAGAAATGAAACTATTCACCTGTGCTTTATTATGCTTTAAATAATGGGCAAATACAAAGAAAGGAAAACTTGGTCAAGTTAATTAACACTTAGTCAAATTAAAAAAAAAAGATATAACAGGACTTTTAAGAATGCCATGACATTGAGATAAAGGAATAAGTCATTAATTGGTTATCTTATTAGGGCTATAGAAAGAGTCCTATGAAGGTCAACATGACTTTGACAGTGACCACAGCTATATTGCTCTTAGGAACTGAAAGTGAAAGAGCAAAACACAAAGAGAGAATGGAGATAAGGAAATTGGATAGGTAATTATGCAAAGGTCTTGAGGGAGGGTCAGATGATTGCAAGACAGGTCAAAGGGCAAAGCGTGTAATCAAAATGGCTGAAATAATAGTTGTCTGGAAATGCATTGTCTCTTTTCAAATTGACATCTAAGAAAATTGAAAACCCTGATAATGGCTTTAAGAAGATAAGTAAGAGGAAAGGCATAGAAATTTTAAAAAGATAGATTAAATAAGCTAATGAAAAAAAGAGATGCAAATGTAAAGCTAAGGTACAGGCAAGTTGAACAATAAAACAAACATTTACAGGGTTTGCTTACTTGGAAATTTAAAATAATGGAAATATTGAGATTTTACTGCTTAATAATAGAAATGAATTCAATGGTTTCAAATAGAGCCCTGCGGTTCCTCAGGACCCGCAGCCATAATAACGGGAGTGGGTAAAATGTACATTCTTATGGGCAGGATCAGGTGGGCAAAAAAAACCAAACAGCAATAATTTGCAGGAAAACACAAAATCTTTTTTTAAAAACAAAAGTTTTAATACTTACATTTAAGCAAGCAATAGAAAGAGATTTGATGTCTATTATGACAGGAGTTAAAATATTTTTTACACGGTTTAAGCAAGATTTGTTTGATTCTTTTAGGGATAAAAATTGTATCTGAATTCCGTTTATGTATATCATATATTAACTGACCATTGTTGTTGTTTGGGGGGGATTGGTTGTTTTAGTAGCATGGGGGAATCTGTCTGTCTTGTGGGATTTGCAGGATCTAAGATTTTTGTAAGTGGGAGCTGGATAAAAATGCAAGAAACAATGCAGGAGGGATTGGGAGTGGGTATTGCGTGGCGGGAGTGAGATTAAAAAAATAGTCCTGTGCAAGGCTTCAGTTGCAAGTGACATTTAACCTGGATTTTTCTTGTTTCTATGCTTCTTAAACAGTTTGTCTTTTGTACTTTGTAACAGGTTAAAATTGGGAATGGGTGTAAAACAAGAGCTGACCTTTGCTCCCTAAACTATTTTAGCCTCTCAAAAATATGACTAATTTTTAGAAGTTTACATTTATCCATTCATGCTTCTGCCCTTCCTAGTTTTTGCTGCATGTGACATGTTCCACCATCCCCAAACCAGGAAATATTGAGTTACAGGTCTTGCAGGTACGCCAGTCTGTTCTGATGAGGCTTCCAGCTCACAAATGTCATGTCAGTAAGAACGAGGTTGCTCATTTCAATTCCATGGGCAGGACAGTGTTTCCACTTTCCTTCTGTATTTCTCCCTTGTGGTAGAAAAGAGAAGAGACAGGCTTAGACCTGGACTACACTTGAAAGCTGTACCAGCATAACTAGGTCAGTTGGAAGTGATCTTTTACTGAATCAGTTATATACCAATAAAAACCCTAGTGTGGATGTAGTTATACCAGTATAAAGGTGCTTTATATTAACATAATTATTCCCCCTTCCACATGACAATAAGAGCTTGTCTGTACATGGCATTAGTGCACACCGGCTGGGGTGTAAATTCCAGTGCACTAACTGTCTATGGGGACCCAAATGACATGTACTAAAAGTTTCCTAGTGTGCATTGATGTAGTCCTATTTCAAATAGCACGACTTCAGTGCATACTAGGGAACTTTTAGTGCATGCCAGCAGTATTCACACGGGCAGTTTGTATGCAATACACTGGCCCACACTAAAATTTGCATCCCAGCTGGTGCAGACGAACACACGGCGTAGGCAAGCTCTAAACCACACTAATATAAACACTTTAATTCGGGTACAAATGCATTCACACTGGGGGTGTTGTACTGCTTTAGCTATATCAGTATAGATAAAGCCCTACAACTTTTTGGTTGAGACAAGACGATGATCATAATTAACTTAAAGAGGATTAATTATTCAGGCTGCTGGACACAGACATGAGCTTGTAGCTATTCTTGGCTTTCATGCTCCCACACTTAAGCAAATAGAGCCTCTGATGTGCCTAGTCTCAATGCAGAGGATTTCCCTAAACTGGCCTGGATTCTAACCCCTTCCATTCGAGCTTCAGAGAACATGGCATCCAAAGGTCCAGTATTCCTCCTTTTCTCCCTGCTAATGTTTTATTTGAAATATGACTTGCTACTTCACTCCTACACATGGCCATGCAGTGTATTTGCTTTTTCCATTAATATTTGAATATTGGTATAGTGATTTTTACTGTGCATATTGAGACAACTCAGTGCCGGCTAACTCCATTTGTAATTCCATTCCACAGAGCTCAGTGGGGTTTCTGGGAATTTAAAGTCAGTGCTGAATTTGGCCTGTTCACCTGCTGTTGTGACAACGCATTTATTTTTTTTGATGGGGGGGAAGGGGGAATAAAAAACAAACAGAAAAAAACCAGTGAATTTTATTATTTGCTTTTTACAGCACATTATTATGTTTGTTTCCTTTTTAAAAACTTCTTCTTTTCTTTTATGCTGCTTTTCCTTGTGAGGATCACGGTGGCAGCATGGAGAGTAGGAAGGACCAGACCTCTCTTTCCTCTGCAACAGGTCCAGCTCCTCCTGGTGGATTTCCAGGCATTCCCAGGCCAGCTGGGAGATATAATCCCTCCAGTGTGTCCTGGGTCAGCCCCAGGGCCTCTTCCCAGTGGGACGTGCCCAGTAGAGTTCCAAATGAAGTCTACCAGGGGGCATCCTTATCAGGTGTCCAAACCACCTCAGCTGACTTACGTCAATCTAGAGGAGCAACGGCTCTTCTCTGAGGCTCTCCCGAATAGCCGAGCCCCTCACCTTATCTCGGAGAATCAGCCCAGCCACCCTGCGGAGAAATCTCATTTCCTCCACTTGTACCCACAATCTCATCCTTTCGGTCATTACCCAAAGTTCATGGCCATAGGTGAGGATGGGGACGTAGATTGACCTGTAAACCGAGAGCTTCATTTGAAAATGTAGCTCCCACTTCACCATGGATCAGTACAGCGTCCGCATCACTGCCACATCCGTGCTAATCCACCAGTTAATCTCATGCTCACGCTTACCATCACTCATGAATAAGATCCCTAGATAGTTAAACTCTTCCACTAAAAGCAGCTGCTCCCACTTCACCTGGAGAGAACACTCCACTTTCTTCTGGGAAAGAACCATGACCTCCGATTTGGAGGTGCTGATTCTCATCCCAGCTGCTTCACACTCAGCAGCGAAGCGTTTGAGTGCATGTCGGAGATCACAGCCTGAAGAAGCAAGAAGGACATTATCATCTGCAAACACTGCAAAGATGCCATTTCCAAGTCACCATACTGGATACATTCCCTAACTCAGCTGCACCTTGATATCCTGTCCAGGAAGATCATGAACAGAAGTGGGGACAGGACACACTCTTGGCAGAGTACAACGCCCACCATGAATGAACTCGACTTAACGCCAAGAATGCAGACACAACTCTCACTTTGGGAATAGTGGGACAGGATAGCACACAGCAGCAGCCCCGGCACCTCACTTCCGCAGCACTTCCCACAGAACATCTCGGGGAATATGGTCGTAAGCCTTCTCCAGATCTACGAAACAAAGGTAGACCTGGTTAGCAAACTCCCATGACCCCTTGAGTATCTGTGAGAGAGCAAAGAGCTGGTCCATTGTTCTACGTCCGGGATGGAAATTGTTGAATTTCCTGAATCTGAGGTTCAACTAATGGACATAGCTTCTACTCCAACACCCTGTCATAGGCTTTACCAGGGAGGCTGAGAAGTGTGATCCTCCTGTAGTTGGAACACACTCTCTGGTCCCCTTTCTTAAAGATCAGGACCACCACCCTGGTTTGCCAGTCCTGAGGTAATGCAGCCACCTTCCACGCAACATTGAAGAAGCATGGGTTTTAGTTTTGTTTTAAAAGCCTCTCTGAGAATCATTACCTTGTTGTGGTGGAAGGGCTTGTGTGTTCCGATGAACCCCAGGGCTATGTCGTCAGGAGCTTTTCAAAATCTATGCGTGATTTTCATTTTAGCACTTGAGGCAGCTAGGTCAGGGGGAGTTGTGATTGCACAACATCTCTCAGGATCAGGACCTAAAGTTGTATTGTGCTCTTTTTGATAGTCTAGACTCTATTCAAAGACTTCTAGTCTGGTGAGAGCATAGAATTAGAGATGTAGGGCTTGAAGGGAACTTGAAATGTCACCTCGTACAGCCCCCCGAGTTGAGGCAGGACCAAGTACACCTCATCCCTGACAGCTGACCTGTTCTTTAAAACCTCCAATGACAGTGATTCCACAACCTCCCTTGGAAGCCTAGTCCAGTGCTTAACTACTCTTATAGTTAGAAAGTTTTTCCTAATATCTAACCTAAATCTCCTTGGCTGCAGATTAAGCCCATTACTTCTTGCCCTATCCTCAGTGGACATGAAGAGTAAGTGATTACCGTCTTCTTTATAACAGCCCTTGACATATTTGTTACCTCCCATGACTTACATATGACACGCCTGTTAATACACCCCAGAATGATATTAACCTTTTTCAAAACTGAATCACATTATTGGTTCATATTCAATTTGTGTTACACGATAAACTCCAGATCCTTTTCAGCAGTACTACTGCCTAGACAGTTATTCCCATTTTGTAGTCATGCATTTCATTTTTTTTCCCTTCCTAATTGTAGTGCTCTGCACTTGTCTGTACTGAATTTCATCTTGTTCGTTTCAGACCAATTCTGCAATTTGTTGAGGTCATTTTGAATTCTAATTCTGTCCTCCAAATTGCTTGCAACCCCTCCCAGCTTGAAGTCATCAACAAATTTTATAAGCATACTCTCCTGTCCATTATCCAAGTCATTAATGAAAATATTGACAACCCAGGACAGACCCAAGCAGGACCCATCTACATATGTCCTCCCAGGTTGAAAGTGAACCACTGATAATTACTCTTTAAACATAGTGTTTTTTCAACCAGTTGCACACCCACTGTGACAGAGTGTGGGGAACTAGCAGGTGAGTCAGCACTCTGATCTCTCTGGCACCAGTTAGAGTGGGGAATGGAATGGAATTACCTAATTAGGTTGGGAGGCTGGGGGAGCTAAAGACTTACTTAATTAACCCACTAGCTGGAGACTGATAAAAAAGATAGAGGAAGGAAGGGCTGGGGAGAGAGAATAAGAGGGTTAGCTGAGCTCAGACTGAGGGAGATACCAGGGAAAGGAGGTTTCTGATCCCGCATGCCTTGGGGAAAGGGCTGAAAGTGCAGGGGACTTGCTGTATGGACTGTAAAGATGTGATTAGTGGAACAGAAATAAACTGTACAACATGGCTAACTAAGCAGCAGAGTCTGATCAGGTTTGTGTGATACCAGAGAGCAGGGTTGGCATGCTGCCCTATTACTCCTATAGTCATTTCACCTAGACCACATTTCTCTAATTTGCTTATGAGAATGTCAAGTAAAACTGTGCCACAAGCTTTACTAAAATCTAGATATATCATGTCTATTGCTTCCCTCTCATCTACTAGGCCAGTAACTATGTCAAAGAAGGAAATTAGGTTGGTTTGGCATGATTTGTTCTTGACACATCCATGTTGGCTATTCCTTATAACCCTGTTATTCTCTAGGTGCTTAAAATGGATTGTTTAATAATTTGTTCCAGTATCATTCCAGGTATCAAAGTTAGGCTGTCTGGCCTATGATTCCCTGTGTCCATGTGGTTCCCTTTTTAAAAAGACTGGTACTATGTTTGCCCTTCTCCACTCCTCTAAGACCTCCCCTGTCCTCCAGGAGTTCTTAAAACTAATTATTAATGGTTCTGAGCTAGCACATTGCATCTAAGCTCCAAACTTGTTATTTATTTATTATTTTTAAACTGAGGGAGTACCCAGACGTGGACCCGGACCCTATTGTACTAGGCACTGTACAGACACAGAGCAAAAAAGTTTCCCTAACCCAAAGGGCTTACTGTCTAAGTAATACAAATAAACAATAACCATACTCTGAAATGCCTGCAAATTCACATCTCGCTGAAATACGAGGGTCTGATTACCGTTTACCATGCACCGCCATGAATGACCTCAAGCCCCAGTTGTTTCAGGACGCTGCTTTTCCTCTTATAACCCTTCCCCACCATTGCAGTTGGCAATGTTTCAGCTTTTTGGAAGCCTGGGACAAGGCATTCTCTGCAGTGACTTCTCACCCTTGGGAATCCTGGGCATTGTTCATTCTCAGCATCTCTTCTGGTCTGTTAGTTGCAATGGACGGCACCTTACAAAAGAAGTGAATAAAGTACTGAAAATGTGTTGCAGAATTAAATAAGACAACGGCAGAGTGAAAGTATAGTGGAGGGAGGAAGAGAAATTAAGAGGCTATGGTGAAAAGGGAGGAAAACAAGTAGGGTCAGATCATTAGGCACATCAAGCCCCCATTGTAGTGGTCTGGCAGAGCAAAGGGGACGTAAAGTTGTCCTCACCAGGCAACTGAGAATTCCAGTGGATCTGGGGGAGAATCCCTGAGAGGTCTAAAGCCGGCACTGCCAGCTTTTCATCTCCCCAGTGCGGGAGGTGCGTTGAGTGTGTGAGAAGGCTTGCAGGGGACGTAGAGGGCATTTCCCCTCTGACCACAACAAGGCTGCTACAAGCCGGTGTAACTGAAAGCATCTGTAAATTGCTTCTAAATTATGCTGGGGATTGAGTTGCTGGCTACTTCCAGGGCCATTGTTGGGTGGGGCAGAAAGACGGCACAAGGCCACCTTTACCGGACAGCCTCAACTCCCCGAGGTGCACTGTTTTCATTCACCTGAGTATGTTGAGCACAAGCCAAATCTTATGTCCCTCTAAGGCCTTGTCTAGGAGGGTTTAGCTGGTTTAGTTACACTGGTAGCGCTAGACTGATGAAACCCTCTAGTGTGGACATAGTTATATTAGTATAATAGTTCTTATGCTGGATTCCCTGACCACCATAAGCTACATCAGTATAAGCATGGTTATAGCGTTGTAATTGTGTCTACCCTAGGCTTTCATTGACCCAGGGCTTGTCTACATGCTTCAGTATAGATAGTACCTATGCCGATGGGAGGGGTTCTTAAATCGGCATAGGTAAGCCACCTCCCCAAGAGGAGATAGTAGGTCAATGGAAGAATGCTTCCATCAGCCTAGTGCTGTCTACACTACGGGTTAGCTCAGCTTACCCATATCACTCAGGGGTGTGGAATTTTCACACCCTTGATTGAAGTAGCTGGCTTGACCTCACTTTTGAATGTAGATCAAGCCATAGATTCATAAATTCCAAGGCTAGAAGGTACCCTTGTGATCATCTAATCTGACCTCCTGTATAACACAGGCCAAATAACTTCCTCAAAATAGCTACGTCAGTAAAAAAAAATCACACTCTAAACGACATAGCTGTGCAGTAAAACTTTTAAGTGTATCCCAGGCCAAAGTTACAAAGCAACTGACTTTTAAAAGCTCTCTAGGTTTCAAGATTGCAAGCCCCATTTATAATGCCAGGGTATGAAGATATTTGTCACCGTTTTAATGCCATCACATCTGTTAATACATTGCTTTAAACTGCCAAAAATACTAATATTCTCAATCAAGGCAACTATATTTTATATACAATTTATGACTTACTCCTCTCACCACTGGTGTTAATCAGATTTCATTTATTTTTATAGCATTAGGGACATTAACATTACCCTCTAGAAATGTTCCCCTTTCTATTTGTCCTTGGATCCGTTATCTCCCGTATTAGGATAACTTTCTACCTCAAGATAAATGTTTCCTGATAAAACAATATTGTTAACCTGTAACAACTGCAACATGAAATAAATGTAGTTGTCAAGTAAACTTTGAATGGGGAATATAAAAACCAAAATAAACCCAAAAACCAGGACACAGATTAAAATATTGTGGTATTGTTTTTTTGATATTCCTGAATTCATTTATCTTCCTGGCTATCGCACATGATTGAATAGGAGAGAAGTCACCTGAAATAGTACCAAATGACAAAAGATATATTAGTGTCACAGATATAATGTGCTTCGTCTCAGAAAGAGGATGGATAGAGTTGGGTACCATCCACACTGCTGCATGTAATAGAAATGAGCATGAATCAAACACCCTTGAACATACTCTATTTGCACGTCTGAACTGTAGATATTGTGATGGGATGGATGAAACCCTCAGAGGCCTAGGAAGGGTATAAGAGAGTCTGACAGCTCTATTGAGCTCACCTGATACATCTGGGAAGGATGAGAAGGAGGCTGAAGGAGGAACTTAAAAGAAAGAATGTAAGACAGTCAAAGGGAGAGGCAGTTTTGAAGGCCCCTCTTTGGAGGATGGATTAGTTAAAGACCTGGTCAAGGGGGGAAGAAAAGGGGTATAGCTTTAGGAGTCAAGATTAGCTGCTGCAGTGGGCCTTGTAAAGAGGCAGAGCTTAAGGCAAGTGGCCCAGGGAGTTAATGTCCTGAGTGAAGAGTCAGAGTGAAGAAGAGGATGGCTGAAAACTCAAACCAGCAGAAGTGGAGAGAGGTTTAGTGGAATTTCTGGTTGGAATGGTATTTGCTGGAGAGGCTAGGACTGAAGGGAAGTCCCAGAAGGAGCAGAAGAACTGTTTGGGTTTGCTGTAAGACATTATATGGAATTTAAAGGACATGATAACCCTGCAGAGGGAGGGACTTTAGAGGAATCTGTCCAGAGGGTCTGGTCAGGTATGAAGGAGACCATCATGAGGTAACAGGGGGAAGTGGTACTGGGGAGAGGGGAGGGTAGAAAAGCTCCAGGGGGTGCTCTGGGATAAGTAAGGCTGCTACAAGGTGTTTGAAATCTTCAAATATGTATGAGTTCCAGAGGGGTAGCCGTGTTAGTCTGCTTTAGCAAAACAACGAGAGTCCTGTGGCACCTGAAAGACTAACACATTTATTTGGGCATAAGCTTTTGTGGGCAGAAACCCACTTCGTCAGATGCAACATCTGACGTCAGGCATCTGACGAAGTGGGTTTCTGCCCACGAAAGCTTATGCCCAAATAAATGTGTTAGTCTTTCAGATGCCACAGGACTCTCAAATATTTATGTCTCCCTTTAGTTGTTATTTCAGTTTGCTAAAGTGCCTTGATCCAATCCTCTGTGAAACAGAACTAGCTCAAAGTGATCTTATGCACTGTAATCACACGTCAGAAGGGTGCACGTGGACAGTCAGTCCACGGCAGTCTAGCATGGGGTAGAGTCACACTCTTACTTGCCGTGAATTAACTGTTCATGTAGACAAGCCTCTAGTGACATCCTACCCAAGTCATAAAGAGAAACAGGTTGAAAAATGCCCATTTTTGGTGAGCAGTGTAGTTGTAGCTGCGTTGGTCCCAGATATGAGAGAGACAAGGAGGTGGTATCCTTTATTGGGTCAACTTCTGTTGGTGGAAGGATCAAGCTTTCAAGCTTCATAGAGCCCTCCCTCAGGTCTGGAGAAGGTAACCATGATGTCACAGCTAAATACAAGCTGGGACAGCTTGTTAAGCATAAAGGGTTTGAACCCTTTTCACAAAATGATCACTCCATATCTGACCTCTCAGTCCTTGTCCTCAAAGGAAACCTGCACAACGCCTTCAAAGGATGAGCCTGGGAACTTAAATTTATAACTCTGCTTAGTGTAAAAACCATTGACTTAACAGAGACACTGGTTTTATGGCTCATCACAACAATTTGTAATACATCCCGCTGCATACTAACCTTCCTTTGTCCTACGACTCCAGAGAGATATTACCTCACCTACCTTGTCTCTCTCATATGCTGGGACCAACACAGCTACAAAAACCCGGAAAACAATTCACTTCTCTGAGGCTAAATTGCTCTCATGTAAATAGAAATAATGATACCTACCAAGCTCTCAGGGTTTTTGTGAGAATTAATGAATGTTTTTAAAGTACTTTGTGAGTTTGTTGGATGGAAGGAGCTATATGCTGCATGTGCAGACTAATCTAACCCAGAGTTCTCAAAATGGGGGGGCTCACCCCCCTGGGGGACATGGAATGTAGTTGGGGGAGGAGGAGAATGAGAAGCTTTATTAAAAAAACTTACCTTGAACATTTTACCCACAGCAATGAATAACTAGCAAAGCGGATTCCTCCAGACAAGTCAGGTCCTCACATGGCGCCGTGCGTTTGACTCCAGATGACACTGTGCAGTTGTTACGCTTGCACCGCACTGCATAAAGTCATCGCCACCTGTACGTTAATCCGTTTGCGACGATGCAGTGCGAACATTTAGTTGTATGCATCGACCACAATCGCAGTTTTGCTTTTGCTCTGCTGACAATGGATCATTGGCTCATTCATGAAATTTGTGGAATTGCTCTGCTCCAAACAACAGGTGCACCCGTCATAGCATGGTGCCAGTAAGCGGTATCTCACTTAAAATTTACATTTCTATATACTTAAATGGCTGTCTTTGAATCATAGAATCATAGAAGATTAGGGTTGGAAGGAACCTCAGGAGATCATCTCGTCCAACCCCTGCTCAAAGCAGGACCAGCCCCAACTAAACCATCCCAGCCAGGGCTTTGTCAAGCTGCACATTAAAAACCTCTACGGATGGAGATTCCACCACCTCCCTCGGTAACCCATTCCAGTGCTTCACCACCCTCCTAGTGACAAAGAATCAGTGCCTACTGTTTTTAATATTTAATGTAATTAGTAATATTTTATCAGTATATGTACTTGTGTGGCAGGAGAAGGGGATATAAACTATTACAGACACAAAGCAGGGGGCACAATTAAATCAGTTTGAGAACCACAGGTCTAACCCATCACTACAGGTAACTGCAGCAAATGAACTCAATTCAAAGACATTACAGTAAGGTCGATATTCTTTGGGATAAGCAGATATACTTTCATATGTAGACACAGAACATCTTTGATTGTGTAGTCTGTGCGAGCTAGATGTGTGGCCTGTTTAACACACCTGACTCATGAGAGAAACCCCAGTGATTCATGTGAGTAAATCAGACAGGGTTTCGGCCATTATCGCTGTCCATCAATCTATGCTTCCCTGGGCCTTTCAGACTTTTCAGGTCCTGCCTGGGTGCTCCCAGCTGCTGATTTTTAGTCTCCTCTCTGGTTTCTCTCGCTCTATTTTTCTGCACATTCCCTGTCATCCTTCCTAGGAGATAGGACATTTTCTCCCACCACCGCTTAAGAAATCATCTGATTTACTTGTGTCTTTCCAATAGTCAGCTGTCTTTTTCATGAAGCCAGTGTCCCACCAGCAGCTCCGCAATGGCAGGAGGTACAGGGGGATGGAAAAGATGTCAGGAGCCTTTTTAATTATATAAGCTTTTCTTAGGGCTTTGACTTCCCATTAAATAAATATGTTTCTTATTTTAACCTCTTGAGTGCCCCAGGCTTTGCAAGGGTATTTCACAAATGTGGATGAATGCTGTAAGACATAGGTCATGCCGTTACACTGATTAGAATGGACTCTGCCTTTAAAATATGCCTCTGGATTGGGATGTCCTTCAAAGGAGTAACTGGATTAGCCACTGGGTCAAAAACTAAAGACCCAGTCCTTGTGACATAGAAACTCAATACCTTGTCCTGGGCAAGAACTACTGGTCCTAACAAGCATTATTTTCTGCTGCCTTGTCCAATATTTACCTGTTCTGTGTGCTCCTATTCCGGTCCCAATGCGCTACGTCTCCTAGCACTCTCCCAGCCATCAATATGTGAAGATAAGTTGATGTAGGGTGATCTAACTGGTTATCAGTTTTCCAGTAATGTAACTTTCGGAGAGGCCTTGAAATCCTTTTACTTACATTTTCTGTGAACTATCAGAGATACACATTTGTAATTTCAATTTAATCTCTTGAGTTCCAACCCAATGCATCAACCAAAACACCATCCTTTCTCTCTAAAATGTATGTTGCATTCACTTATGGGGACCAAATATAACTTCTCTCTCTCTCTCTCCCCAACCTCCCCCCCGTTGGGGATTTTTCTTTTTCTAAATTCAGTTATTCAGAGTTTTCTTCTTTCATATACTGTCTCCTCCCCCCGCTTGTCTTTCAATTAAGGCATATTCAGCAAACCCAGCGTTCTGTGGCTTATGTGAATCAGGAGTTTGTGCTGTGTATATTGAGCCATGGATGCCTAATGAGATTACATAGACAGTATCAGTGGAAACATTGTAATTTTGTGGTGAGGGTTTAGGAAAGTAATGAAAGTAATGTCACAGATTTCCTGTTTTATTACCTCAGACTATACCAGGTGTTGTCAATAGCGTTAGCTCTGTTTATTACATGGAGGGCTAGATTATTCAGGCTCAGAAATTAGCATTCGGTAACAGTCAGTGGTTCAAAGGCAGCCCAGAGCCCACAACTGGAGCCACAAAGACATGTGCAGCATCCCACTGACTCCAAGTGAGCTCTGTGGAGGCCAGAAGGGTCCATCTGTGCAGATCGATTGCAAGGTCTAGGCCCATGTAGATAGTAGGCAGATGTCATGCCCATCTGATAGGTGTTTGCTGGACTATATGAACTGAGTTGTGTTCTCAGGCTGCTTTCTACTGAATGGTATTGCTGACATGCAAGCTGGCACTACAGCTGGTAACTTTATTGGACCATCTCATCTAGAGGACAGGGAATGCATGAACATGGAGACTGTCCAAGCACAAAGTCATCATTTACTCCTCCAGAAGTGGTTTCTCTGGGTCAGGAGTAGGCAGTAAGGGGAAGGTTGCCCTATCGTAGCCTATGCTAAACCTGCCTTTTATTTGCCAATTCCGTGATTCTGCACTTCCCATTAAAATTTAACCAATCAAAATCATTTTATTTGTGATCATATATAGCACCTTGTATTAGCACTCCCAACAGACTGTCAATGATTTCTTAGAAAATTACTGTTTTTACTGGTGTAAAAAGCCAGTCTGAAAAATGTGATATAAAAACTTGACATTTGATATTAAGACACATTGTATATGTCATAAATCTTCTTGTTAACACAACATGCTCCATGGATCTAAAAATAACCCACCTCTTTCCAGATGAGTACTACCGGGTCCCTCTTGTTTCTTAGAATTTACTTTTTTCACTCAGAGTAACCACAAAGCCACCCACCCCTTTCTTACTGCATGCACGTCTACAAGTGCTGGTGCCAAATAACTGTTGATTTCTCTCTCCTAAGAGGGTAAAACAGTTCCTCTCCCACAAAATCTGAATTCATCGGGTTTGCAAGCCATTGTGAATTACATATACAGAGATAGAGCTCATGAAAATATTTTCATCCAAACCTGTCTTTGACAATGAATGGCTTTTTGCCCAAAATGAAAATGTTCACATTCAAAAGGGGGGAAAATTTAAAACAGAAAATGTTTAGCTGTTCGTTGACTTTTTTTTTTTTTTTTAACTATAATTAAAATGAAAACTTCAGGTTTTGTTCTTTGTTTTCTCCTTCGCCTCCTTTTTCCACCTTCCCCCTTTCACAAGGGGAAAAAACATAAAAAAGGGAAAGAAGGGAGTGGAAGCTTTGTAATGACAAATATGACAATTTCCTGCAGTATCTTTAGAAGATCTTATTTAAGTTCATGTATCGTTGTGGGCCAGGGATTGTATGTAATCCTTTCAGTTCCTCCAAGAATTAAGAACTGTGGGGATGATTAGGCAATATCACTCAAGTTATAACTCCAGAGCGCTACTACCACCTGAAGAGGTGTGGTTAGTCCACACCAGAGGTGTATGCATTCTAGTGCGCAATAGCATGTTTTGCACTAACTGACCCATATGGACCTTGCTGGAGTGCGCTAAAAGTTCCCTAGTGTGTATTGATGTAGTACTGTTGGAATATTTAGTGCATGCAGCAGCATGGGCCAGTTAGTGTGTGACACACCATTGCACACTAGCATTTATACCCCTCTGGTGTGGACTAATGCACTGTGTAGACAAGCCCTTACTGAGTCATTAGCAGAACTGATATTGTAATGTAGGAATCCCTGGCTCCCATTCTTTTGTGGTAAACACTCAAGATACTCTTTGATACAATTACATTTTTAAAATGACACACGGTATAGGAAGCAGTCAGCATACTCTGTTTTAGAGGAATCAAGGGCCTAAAAGTGAAGGGATGAGGCTGCTCAAGAGGATTTTGGTTTCATGCATGTGAAAAGAAGATGAATTTGCTCACTCAGTTCACTAGTCTAACATGGGGGCGGACTGTGGGGAGAAAAAAGAGCGTTATCCTTTACAGGGAAAAACCTACAAATGCTAATTTGTCGTTAAACTTTCCCTTTCATCAGTGTGTTCAGGTGAGCTGAAGCTCTGAAGGTTATGGATTATGAATGATTATGAAACTATCTGGGGGCCAGCATTCATTTTAACAGAGTATCAGGAGCCAGGGCATTCTCTGTAAACTACCCACAGCAAATTACATAGCACAGACTTGGCTCTGACCTTCACAATGGCCCTGATTCAGCAAGGCATTGGGACCAAAGCATGTGCATAAAGTTAAGCACGTACTTAAGTGCTTTGGTAAATCAGGACTCTATTTGGGATGCAGGTTGGAAAGGATTTTACAGCTAAAGGTTAGATAAAATTTTCCTTATTTCAGTGATTTTATTAGAACTCAAATAATGGGTTTTTTTCACCCATAGCCAGATATTTCTGCATATTCTAAAATCAGAATTCAGGAGAGATGGAAGGTAATACATCAATGAGGCTGCTTCCCTCTCTGTAATCTGTAAACGAGTTTATAATTCCTATCTGTGTGTAAGGGGTAAAGTTATAAGGGCTTGATTCTGCTTCCATTGAATAGCTCCCATTGACTTGAATGAAGCAGGATCAAACCATAAGACTCAGATCCTCAAAGGTATTTGAGGGTTAGATGCCTAAACATCTTTTAGGGTCTGGGCTGAAGGGCCTATGGAATTCAGTAATGGTGGATGGAACATGGCAGTGTTACTGTTCATTCAGTGTCTCTAGCAAACTACTGGGTACAAGGAGTGTCTCTGCAGAATAACTGATGGGAATGGCCTTTTCTATTTGCTACCAAAGCAAGCGAGTCTTCTAGTAGTTGGATTCTTTCAAATCTCACTTGGTGGGCAGAAAGTGCTGAGGATCTGTACTAATTATAACAGGAACATTGGATTTGCCATGAAGAATCAAACCATATGTCCATCAAAGTCTAGTATTCTGCCTGCAACTACGATATCAGGGGCTTCAAAGGAAATAAAAAACACATACTGCACCTGGTCAGCTGGGCAATGCTGTTTAGGAAGAGAGAAAAAGCACAACCTGTAATGAATGGAATATAAAATGGATAGAGAACTGGCTAGAGCATAGGGCTCAACGAGTAGTGATCAATGGCTCCTTGTCTAGCTGGCAGCCGGTCACAAGCGGAATGCCCCAGGGGTCGGTCCTGGGGCCAGTTTTGTTCAACATCTTCATTAATGATCTAGAGGATGGGGTAGATTGCACCCTCAGCAAGTTTGCAGATGACACTAAGCTAGGGGGAGTGGTAGATACCCTGGAAGGTAGGGATAGGATACAGAAGGACCTAAACAAACTGGAGGATTGGGCCAAAAGAAATCTGATGAGGTTCAACAAGGACAAGTGCAGAGTCCTGCACTTTGAACAGAAGACTCCCATACACAGCTACAGACTGGGGACTGATGAGCTAGGCAGCAGTTCTGCAGAAAAGGACCTAGGGGTTACAGTGGATAAAAAGCTGGATATGAGTCAGCAGTGTGCCCTGGTTGCCAAGAAGGCTAATAGCATATTGGGCTGTATTAGTAGGAGCATTGCCAGCAGATCGCGGAAAAGTGATTATCCCCCTCTATTCGGCATTTGTGAGGCTGCATTTAAAGTATTGTGTCCAGTTTTGGGCCCCCCCCTACAACAAGGATGTGGACACGTTGGAGAGCGTCCAGCAGAGGGCAACAAAAATGATTAGGGGGCTAGAGCACAAGACTTATGAGGAGAGGCTGAGGGAACTAGGCTTGTTTAGTCTGCAGAAGAGAAGAATGAGGGGAGATTTGATAACAGCCTTTAACTACCTGAAAGGGGGTTCCAGGGAGGATGAAACTAGGCTGTTCTCAGTGGTGGCAGATGACAAAACAAGGAGCAATGGTCTCAAATTGCAGTGGGGGAGATCTAGGTTGGACATTAGGGAAAAGTTTTTCACTAGGAGGGTGGTGAAGCACTGGAATGGGGTTACCTAGAGAGGTGGTGGAATCTCCATCTTTAAAGGTTTTTAAACTGCAGCTTGACAAAACCCTCGCTGGGATTATTTAGCTGAGGTTAGTCCTGTTTTGAGCAGGGGGTTGGACTAGATGACCTCTATGATTCTATGATCTTATATCTTTTAGCCTGAGATTTGAAGTTTTTACATATGACTATCAAACAACACTGATAGCCGGATTTTGCTTCGTTATTATGAGACAGTTACCTTCCAGTGGTGAATGGAAACTGAGGTGCACAGACTCTTTGCATTCATTTCAACAAGGTCATTAGGTATCTGGAATTAAATATTAGAGTCACAGAAATGAAGAGCAATCCCTAGCTCTCAGAGACATATAGCACATATCATCCATAGATCTCAAAGAACTTTACAAAGGCAGTGAGTATTCATATCTCCATTTTATAGATGGGGAATCTGAGGCACAGAGAGGCTTGTCCACAGTCAGCAAGCTGGTCAGTGGCAAAGCCAGGAATAGAATCCTGATCTCCTGAGTCCCAGCTCAGCGCTTTATCCACTAGGCCATACTGCCTCCCATAGTTCCCTTACATAGAGGATCATCAGAAAGAAACATTTTCATAAGTCATTCTAAATTACCATTTGTCTGCTTAGAGTGTAAGCTCTTCAGGGTAGATTTTGTGTCTTCCTCTATGTTACCCTGACCCTGTCTGAGGCCTCTGGCTGTCACCACAATCCAAGTTATACATGATCAGTAATAATTAATAGCACATACTTAAAAATGCATAGGGCTTAACAATTAATTCAGTGTCCGCCTACAAGAAAGATGGAATCTGGGTGTCTAAGTACATAAGAATGCCCATACTGGGTCAGACCAATGGTTCATCTGGCCCAGTACCTTGTCTTCCGCTAGTGGCCAGTGCCAGATGCTTCAGAGGAAATGAACAGAGCAAGGCAATTTATCGAGTGATCCATCCCCTGTTGTCCAGTCCAAGCTTCTGTCAGTCTCGCCATAAGCAATGCAATGTATAGGACGGTACAGGGAGCTTGATCAACAGATGGACAGCACTGACATCAATTATCAAAACAGCACTGCATCAGTCAGGTTGGGGGTATGACTAAGACTGGTGCAGCAGTTCAGTATGCATATGGCATGATGAGGGAAGAACATTACTAGGAGATGTATTGATCATTTTCACACATTACTAGCATTCACACAGGACTTATCAAACTTCCACTACTCACTGAACTTAGTGTAAAACCTGGGAAGGATTCTCTGGGGTGCAGATCTCTTCTTTGTTGATCTGAAATGGTGGTCAAGGATCCAGAGAAGGTATGCTAAGGACATATTAGAGTACCATGTGGGACTGTAGGCACTGCACAAGGTCAATATTGGCTTTGAGAATTTGATTTTTCCTTAGCCAAACCTGCCACCAGCGTGCTAAAGTCACAGACTATGGCCTGGTCAACATTACACTGTTAGGTTGATGTAAATTGCTTTGCGTTGTCCTAGCTGTGGAAGTGGCTTTGCTTAAATTTGACTCCCACCTAAGTAAGTGCCTCTGTATGCCGATCTAGTTACATCGCCTCCCTGAGTCACAATCGACGTAATAAGGTCAACTGTTACTGGCTTTCAGAAGCCGGCCCATAATGTTTTACTTCGACACTACAAGCACTCCGAGTGAGGATATGCACCGCCGACACTGGAAGCCAAGTGTGCACACACAAAAGTGATTTAATAACCGCAGTGGCTGTATGCCGACATAAATAAGGTTGATGTAATTTTGTAGTGAAAACATGACCTGTGACTTCCAAATCACAGACAATCTCTTGCTTTGCTCTAAACCCAGCATCTGAAACTTGTTAGCAACAGCTAGGGCTGTTTCATGTAACAAGCCAGATCTTTGGGTCGTAACCAGTTGATTGAGCAATCATGTCAGAACATTTTGTTTTTGAAAGCTCAGATCTGGGCTGGGGCTCAGAGTTGGAAAAGCAGCAGCTTCTGCTGAAGTCGCATTGTGCTCCAGTGAGGTGATAACTGGAGAATTGGCTGTCTCTAAACAATCTGCTTGTTCTGACTCTTCAGCATCCCAAGGGGTGATATTTTAGCAAGGAACCACAGCCACGTCCTGGCCCAGACTTCAGAGCCCACCTCCAGCCCAGACTACTTTTGACTCCAAAAACTAAACTCCAATTACTCATCAGACTGAGAGGCTAGAGAAAATAAAGCAGCACATTCAGACATTGAGTCCATGTATCTTTGCTTATTTATGTTGTGTCAGTAAAATATTGGGAACTCCCCCACAGCAGTGACTATCCCAAAACTACCCAGATAACTTATTTTTAAATTAACTATCCAGGTAATCTCTTGACCTGCTGCTCACAAACAGGGAAGACTTGGTAGAGGACGTAAAAGTGGGTGGCAACTGGGCAGCGACCATGAGATGGTCGAGTTCAGGAGCCTGGCCAAAGGAAGAAAGGAGAGTAGCAGATATTAGGACTTCAGAAAAGCAGACTTTGACTCCTTCAGGCAACTGATGGGCAGGATCCACTGGGAGGCTAATATGAGGGGGAAAGGAGTCCAGGAGAGCTGGCTGTATTTTAAAGAAACCTTATTGAGGGTGCAGGAGCAAAGCATTCCGATGTGCAGAAAGAATAGCAAATACGGCAGGTGACCAGCTTGGCTTGACAGAGAAATCGTCGGTGAGCTTAAACACAAAAAGGAAGCTTACAAAAAGTGGAAGCTTGGACAGATGACTACAAGAAGCTGATTATGAGTCAACAGTGTGTCCTTATTGTCAAGAAGGCTAACAGCATATTGGGCTGCATTAGTAGGAGCATTGCTAGCAGATCAAGGGAAGTGATTATTTCCCTCTATTCGGCACTGGTGAGGCCACATTTGGAGTATTGTGTCCTGTTTTGGGCCCCCCACTACAGGAAGGATGTAGACAAATTGGAGAGAGGTCAGCGGAGGATAACGAAAATGATTAGGGGATTGGGGCACATGACTTATGTAGAGAGGCTGAGGAAACTGGGCTTATTTAGCCTGCAGAAGAGAAAAGTGGGGGTGGGTGGTTTTTGATAGCGACCTTCAACTACCTGAAGGGAGGTTCCAAAGAGGATGGAGATAGGCTGTTCTCAATGGTGACAGATGACAGAACAAGGAGCAATGGTCTCAAGTTGCAGTGGGAGAGGTTGGATATTAGAAAAAGCTTTTTCACTAGAAGGGTGGTGAAGCACTGGAATGGGTTACCTAGGGAGGTGGTGGAATCTCCATCCTTAGAGGTTTTTAAGGCCTGGCTTGACAAAGCCCTGGCTGGGATGATTCAGTTGGGGTTCAGTCCTGCTTTGAGCAGGAGGTTGGACTAGTTGACCTCCTGGGATCCCTTCCAACCCTCATCTTCTATGGTTCTCTGATTTTCACTCTTTCAGTGTATGTCTAGTGGGGCATCATATTAGACTAGGATTTTGAAAGAAGTCTAAGAGAGTCAGTGACTTTTCAGGATCCAGAATTAATATATAACGATTTTTGGTGTTATGTGCTGGGCAAAATTATTTTGCCTGAAACTCACTTTGGTGAAAAATGCGGATTCAGTGACACTGAAACGTTCTGCAAATTCATGTCAGGTTCGCTAAATAGTGCATTTGAAAAAAAAAATTATAACCAGATTGTTTAATTTTAACATTTTTGAAATGACATATTGGGCTTTTTGGTTTGAAACTGCTGTTT
The DNA here is from genome assembly GCF_026122565.2 of Emydura macquarii macquarii. Classification (NCBI taxonomy): domain Eukaryota; kingdom Metazoa; phylum Chordata; order Testudines; family Chelidae; genus Emydura; species Emydura macquarii. The sequence goes on along the minus strand of NW_027133607.1, from coordinate 2,542,122 downwards.
CTTTAAAAATTTCCCTTTAACTTTCATTTCCGAAATGTTAAATGATTGACATCAAAATCAAACTTCTCAATTTTGTTGAAATGAAACATTTTATTCAACTCAAAACAAGTTTTTGATTTGCTAAAAATTTCTGAAAAGTTTGTTTTTCATTTGACTTGAAACTCTTTTTTTTCTTTTGTTTTGTTACATTGCCAGGGAACCAAAATAATCCATTATTCACCCAGTGCTTCTTGTGCTTCAATGATTAAGTCAATCTCTAAGGGTCTGTCTCTACTACATTGTAAACTGGGGTCTGTTGAATGAAGGCTTATGGACACAGGATTTCCAGGTCTGTGCTTGAGCATCCACAGTGCTTTGTAAACCTGGTTTACAGTTGCTGGCCCCAGTTCTCACAACCATGCTAACACATCCATACTGCACCACACAGACCTTCTGATTCAGGTCTGTGGTTTAGGCTGCACCCATAGTGCAAAATGGCAGGGCTTGGATCCAAGTCACAGCTGGGTCACCCCTTGCAGCTGGGTCCTAAAGCTCAGGTTCTGGGTGCTTGCTGACCCGAGTCAGACAGATCTGGGTGTGGATGGAAGGGAGGTTTGGGTTCAAACCTGTGTCAGAGCCCAGGCTTAGTGTGCAATGTAGACCTACAGTAAGGTTATCTCTACAGCGAGATTAAAAAACCTGCAGCACAGAGTCTTAGAGCTTGGGTCAGTTGACTAGGACTCACGAGACTTGAACTGCCAGGCTAAAAATAGCAATGTAGACATTCGGGCTCGGACTGGAGCCAGGGTTCTGAGACCTTCCTCCAGTTTGCGGTGGCTCAGAGCCCTGGCTCTAGCCTGAGCCCGTATATCTACACTGGAATGTTATGTCTCTGCAGGCTGATCCCCATGAGTTGAGTCAGCTGACTGGTACCAGCCCCGGCCATGCGCAGATCTTTCTTTGTAGTGTAGATGTACCTTCAAAGACCAGGACAAGACCCAATGTGAGGGGCAGATTATCCCACATCTGCCTACTGCTGAGTTCTTACATCTTCCTCTGAAGAATACAGTGCTGGTCACTGTCAGAGACATGATATTGGAGTAGTTGGACTGTCGGACCGCTCCATGAAAATCAAGCTCCCGTCACCTCTGGGCATGATGTGACCTTTGCTGCAGTTGCCAACAATGTACTGGACTCCAATGGAGATTCCAATAATTTTCCTTGATGACCTAAAGGAAAAAATTAAAGGCAGAAAATCTGGTGCATGTGGCTATAGGACTCTGAAGAGACATCAGGATGCTGTTTTCCAGGCACTGCACTTTTAAACATGTGGAATCTCTTTTTGTCTGCTAGGGAGGGCTTGGAGCAGTTCAAGACCTTATAGCACACATGCCGGGCACTGGTTTCTCTCTCATGGAAACTTATATTTGTACTGTGACATGGAAACACTGTCAATATTTCAAATTGCCCCCCATTTCCCCCAAAACAACACCACCCTGTCTTCCTATTTTTCAAACTCTAATTAAACTACTAGAGGAAGATGGAAGAGCTCCTTTTTTACTATGAAAATTCAGTATAATCACATCATTTAGATCCTAAGGATATTTCTCTACTGCAATCAAAACCCCACGGCACTGAGTCTCAGAGCCCGGTCAATTGATTCAGTTTGCAGGGCTAAAAATTGCAGTGTAGACATTTGGGTTTGGGTTAGACCCCAGGCTGTGAAATCCCGCAAGGGGTGTGTATCTCAGAGCCTGAGTTCCACCCCAAGCTCAGAAATCTACTCTCCAAATTTTAGCCTGCTGCCCAAGCGCCAAGAGCCCAAGTGAGCCCACCTGGACCACCTGTGGCAGTGACACAGATCTTTTATTGCAATGTAGACATACGCAGTGGAAAAGGTGGAGAAGACCCTTACTTATCTACCTCAAGAGATTGTTGCGCAGGTTATTTATTTATTTATTTATTATATTGTGGTAGAGCCTATGCGACCCAATCGTGTCACAGAACCCCATTGTGCAAGGCACTATACAAACACAGAACAAAGACCTTAAGTGTGCAGAGCTTTGAAGGTATAAAGTTCTGTACAAGGGTCGCTATTCATTTTATTATTAATGTCCATTTTTTATTTAATAAATGGCTCTGGAAATATGAAACACATAGACCATATTTCACAGAATGTTTGCAAAGTACTGACCTTAGGTAATCATCATAATTACTAATGATAATCCTTAGCTCTTATCTGAGGATTGATCCAAAGTAAATGATAGAATCAGCGAGTCAAAGAAGTGCAGGACTGGAAGGAACCTCAAGAAGTCATCTGGTCCAGTATTTCTCAATGACCGGTCCATGGACCTGGAGCCAGTCCTTGAGATCTCCCTGACACAGTTTAGGGAGGAAGCAAGCTGATCTCTGGTATCAAAAAGATCGAGAAACACTAGAATTCTAGTCCAGTGCACTCAAGTCAGGACTATGTACTAACTAGACCATTCCTGACAGATGTTTGTCTAACCTGTTCTTAAAAACATCCAGTGATGGAGATTCCACAACCTCCCAACACAATTTGTTCTAGTGCTTAACTACTCTGATGGTTAGGAAGCTTTTCTTAGTGTCTAACCTCAATCTCCCTTGCTGCAATTTAAGCCCATTGCTTCTTGTCCTGTGCTCAGATATTAATAAGAACAATTTTTCACCCTCCTCCTTGTAATAATCTTTTATGTACTTGAAAATTGTTATCATGTCCCCCATCCGTCTTCCCTTTCCCGGCTAAATAAACCCAATTTTTTCCATTTTTTTCTCATAGATCATGTTTTCTAGACCTTTATTCATTTTTGCTGCTCTCCTCTGGACTTTCTCCAATTTGTCCACGTTTCCTGAAATGAGGCACCCAGAATTGGACACAATACTCCACATGAGGCCTTATCAGCACAGAGTAGAGTGGAAGAATTACTTCTCATGTCTTGCTTTCAACACTCCTGCTAACACATCCCATAATGATATTAGCTTTTTTTGCAGATGTGACACTGTTGATTCATATTTAACTTGTGATCCACTATGACCCTCAGTTCCCTTTCCATAATATTCCTTCCTTGGCAGTCATTTCCCGTTTTATATGTGTACCATTGATTGTTCCTTCCTAAATGGAGTGCTTTGCATTTATCCTTCTTGAATTTCATCCTATTTACTTCAGATCATTTCTCCAGTTTGTCCAGATCATTTTGAATTTTAATCCAGTCCTCCAAAGCACTTGCACCCCTCCCAGCTTGATATTGTTGGCACACTTTATGTGTACTCTCTATGCCATTATCTAAACCATTGATGAAGATATTGAGCAGAAGCAGATTCCCAGACCCAGGACTGATCACTGAGGGATTCCACTCGATATGCCCTTCTAGTTTGATTGAGAACCACTGATAACTACTCCATAGGAATGGTTTTCCAATCAGTTATGCACCCACCTTAGAGTAGCTTTATCTTAGCTGTATTTCCCTAGTTTGTTTATGAGAAGGTCATGTGACACAGTATCAAAAGCCTTACTAAAGTCAAGCTATACCACATCTACCGCTTCCCCCCATCCACAAGGCTTGTTACCCTGTCAAAGAAAGCTATTAGGCTGATTTGACACAATTTGTTCTTGACTAATCCCTGTCGACTGTTACTTAACTCCTTATTATCTTCTACATGTTGCAAATTGATCGCTTGGTTGTTTACTGCATTATCTTTCCAGGTACTGAAGTTAAGCTGACTGGTCTGCAATTCCCTGGGTTGTCCTTATTTCTCTGTTTATAGATTGGCACTATATGGGCCTACTCTGTCCTTGGTCTTTCTCTTGCTTGTAATATATTTGTGGAATGTTTTTGTGTTACCCTTTATATCTCTAGCTTGTTTAATCTCATTTTGTGCTTTGGGGTTTTTAATTTTGTCCCTACAGGCTTGTGTTGTTTGTTTATGTTCATCCTTCATATGGGATAGGGATGGCATGATGGGATGGAGAAAGCTGCATGATGCAACTTGACCCTAAGCAACTCATTTCTACTCCACAACACATTGCAAACATTTCTCAAAATGTAGCATGCTGGGCAGCAGCCCATGGCACACTAGGATACTTACCCCAGGTGCATTGCACTTTGCATCAGCACATGCACTCCTGGTGAATACCTGCACCGCTGACGCAAGCAGTCATATATTCAAATATGCAAATGATATATTAACTTCGGCATGTGTATGCTGACGTAATTTGCATTGGATGAAGTTTGTAGTATAAACGTGGCCCCAGTATGGTAAATCGGAGTCTTTCCATAGACTTCAGTGGGGGTTGGATCAGGGACCACAATGTTTTTGGTAGATGTAAGATTTTAAAGTAGAAAAGTCCCTCTGTGTTTGTGTATACAGAATATATCATATGATATTAAAATAAAAAAAGAACATGTTATAGGGAGATATTTTGACTTTGGAATTCTTAATAAGTAACTGGGGCTGGCTGATAAGCATCATAGGGATATTATCTATGAATAAGCCCAAAGCACCATGGTGCGCCAGGGAAATGGCTGCATTCTGCCGCACCACCCCTGCAGACCCTGCAGCTTCTGGAAGGAAGTTAATATAGCATGAGGCTGCATTAATTCTGTTGGGATTTCTCTCACTGATGCCACTTGCAGCTCTAGGGAGAATCTGTCATCCATCAAATGACGCTTGCCTCCGCAAATAAAGGGATGCCTGTGGATACCAGAAAGGTAGGTGTTGGGAGGCTTGAAGCCTCTCCATTTTTTTGTCTCCCTGCACATCCAACTGACTCCACATGGGCCAGTGGTGGGGTTTAGAACCTGGGAACTGTCATGGCAAAAGCACACGCAGCCTCTGTCACTTGAGAAAAGGATAGCAAAGGCTCGATCCTCTCAGGCATTGAGCACCCTGGCATGGACGCAGCAAAGCTCTTAAGCATGTGCTTAACTTTATGTACACGTGGCCCAATCCAGGTCTCATTTCAATGAATAGAAAGATTCCCACTAACTTCAAAAGGCACTGGATCAGGCCCATGTGCATGTCATTGATGGGTCAGGGTCAGAGTGCTCAGCAATTAGCATGACCGAGCCTTAAATTCTGGAGCTGGAAGCTGTTTGAAATTCATAAACCTCTTACATGCACCAACCAATAAACGGGGAAAGAGATTCACACTCTGGTAGAGTGGGTTCCATGGGCATCTCTAAGAAGTTCACCCCAACCCAACGGAGGTTTCCTGATCCTCTTGTCCCAGTTGTGCGGATTTATTCATGGAAGAGAGCAATCTAACCCTAGGGTTACCACCTTTGATATGAAAAAAGAAAGGGCAGCGCCCCACAAGACAGCCCATCACAACCCCAACGGTAAGACAAATCTGAAAACTCCTCCCCCACCTCCAACAGCCACTTATAGTGACTCAGATCCTCTCTCACACATACACGTGGTGTACTTGCGTGTTGCTGGGCAGACAGTGTATTTGCAAAGTTTTGATCTGTTATCAGTTAAAGTGCGGAAGTGGGAACAGTGCAGCATCTTTAGCTGGACACAGAAACTCTTAACATTAGATATCCCCGTGTATTGTGATAATAATGCAAATATTTAGTCCTACATAAAAAATACTACCCAGCAGATTAAATTATTTTTCTGGAAACTGGCAAATCCAAAAAAACCCTCAGCCAGGCCAGTCAAATACCAGCCAGGTGTTTGTCTAATCATTTCACTGCTCCTTGTACTGCTTCTAAATAAATTACACATATGATAGCACCAATACTTAATTGTAGTGTGAGTCAAATCACTTTAAAAATAATCTTAGCTCCTGATTCTTAATATACTAAACCTTTAATAGACTTACAAGTCTGAAACTGAAAAGATCAAAGTAATGAGCAACAGTGTGTATACTGCGTGGTTTGGAAAGACTGGTATTTTTCTAGAATATCTGTAGCTGTTAATTATGCAGCATAAGCAACAGGCTTTTTATAACACAGAAGCAAACAGGATTTTTCTCTAGACTATTGAATGTGTGAATGGATTCCAACCCTTTTCAATTGTTCATAACTTCCTAAGCAGGAAGAAAACAAACGTTTTAGGTTGAAATTTTCTATATTTGGACTCATGTGAAGGATAAATGTTTTTCTAAAGTTTTGAGCCAAACTGCTTCAGTTTTAATTATTTAAGAGTGAACTAGACACATTTTTTCTTGTATGTTCAAGTAGCAATGTATCATTTCAGCAAATTAAAAATGACTAACATTAGAAACTTTAAACATAGGCGCTGAAGCTGCAGACATTAACATAGGTACTTATCTTCGGACTTGGGAGCAATCCCACTGCTTTCTAGAGGAATGCAATGGCACTACTGATGGGTGCAAAGTTAAGTATGTTCCACAGGTAGTTGCAGGATCAGGGCCTTTTTTTGTTTTTAGGTTCCATAGTGGATAAATCCATTTAAAAAAAAAAAAAATCAATAGTTTTAAAAGTAAGAATGTTTCAATTAGGTAGTATCACTCAAACAAATGAGGTTGAATTTTTAGTGCAATGCTTTTGATAATATGCCAGTTCAAGTCATATGTTGCCAAATTTAAACAGGCATAAGATTGAAACTCTTCAGCCAGTTTTCTTCAAGTCTTATTGAGATCGACCAAACAAGTCCATTTGAAGAAAGCCATATTAATAATAGGTATAAAAATTATAAATGGCTGAACTCCGCATGTGCATCCAGTTGAGGACCAACGTAACAACTGCATCCTAAAAATGTCAAGGTGCCTCATATCTTGCAGTGGAAGAGAGTTTGAGATGACCCAGTTTTGTGTAGGAAATTCCAATTTGTTTGTTTAATGAATTAATTAATTGTCTGACAAATATATACATATATATAGAGAGAAATCACATGTTAAGACTAAACATTCAATCTCAACTTCTGGAAATTCTTGATTTCTCAGTGCTTGATTTCTCAACATTAACATTGCTTTAAAGATATATGGAATTATAAGTAACATGTAGCTAATATATTAATGGCAAAATACTGCCTTCTTCTGTGCTGATGCACAACGGAGTAGTGAAGAAGATGTAGCCCCTCTCTTTTGTAAGCAGCTGAGCTGGTCAAATTTTTTTTTTCAAAATTTTGCAATGTAGCTGAAATGTTTAGACTCTTGCCTGTGGAAACAATGCATTTACTCGCCTGGACTTGATCTTGCAACCTTTGCGCTATAGGAGGAGGTTGTCACAATATACTGTTTTGTCAGCAGATAAATAGGAAAAGTGATACAGATACTGTAAAGCATGTCGATGGTTGTGGTTGACGTAGCATCTGATTTCAACCTCATCTTCTGTCACTTAATATAACAAATTATATTTCTGACACATTTACCTGTTTCTATCAGTTTGGGCCAATGAACTAACACACTTGCATAGGCAAGAGTTTTGTTGCTTTTCTTTATGTAGAGCCGTGTGTATTTCAGGATCCAGCATGCAAGCCCTGATTGATCTGGCACAATGACAGAATCTGAATATTTTTTCTTTTCCATGTCACAGAATCAACTTTTAATGACTTGTCAAGCAGTCTCTGATTAATTGGCATCGCAGTGGATGGGGTGGAATCTAGTCATTTTCTTTGACGTATCACAGAATGTGTTTGACAATTCATTGTGCGGTGGTCTGGCACTTTCACACTGGCAAAGCCCAGTGTATTGCTCCACACTCTTGGTTAGTTGTGTTCGGTTCAGTTCTGCCTTGAACAATCCTTACCAATCTGCTTGTTAAGATCTCTGAAAATGTTGGTTAATAACTATTTCGCTGCTGCTTGCATAATTAACACACTATACACCATGGAAACCTGCTGACACCACAGGAGAATATCAGCATTGAAAAGTCATTATCTAGAAGAAATATCCGATGATAAATTTAATCCGACACTAATTCCTAGCCAAGTCTCCTCAAATTTTGGTTTCTAAAAGTTTTCTTCTCGGGCAACCTGTAAAAGTACACTGAGGGCAAAATTCTCCTTCCTGTGCGTCTTTCATGCTCAGAACAATGTACAGGTCAAATTGCGGGACTGTGAGGTCAATCTGGGGCTGATCTGGTGGGCCAAAAATGTGGTATTGTGCCAGAGATTGTACCAAATAGTTAAAACATTTCTTTCCTCTTGAAAGAGATTAGTGTTTCCAGAGGTGTCCTCCCTTTTTGAGCAATAGGGGATGTGTTCCTTAGACCAGTAGAAACTTTCAAAATATAAGAAACTTTTAAAATGGGACCACTGAATGTATGCTGCCAAGGCAGAGTTAAATCTATGTCCATACTCTGGACAGAAACAAGACGGCTCCCCCCGGGAGCATGAATGGTCTGTGCTGGAATAAGGGGTTGTATTATGCGTACATAAATGGATACACACCATCTAAGGAGGCACTGACAAGGGGAAATAACTTGTGCTCAACACTCCTGCTACTTTCTATTGTTTTTATAGATAATATATATATATATTCGACAACTACCAGAAGTAGGCTCAGGCTGCAAAACCATTGACACACTTCCAAATTTTGAGGAGTTTTGATCTTATTTCAGTTTTGCTAAAACTAACCCAAGGTTCACAAGGATATCTGTGTTGCAGTAAACTAATCTCAAGGTGACAAAGGCTTGGGTATCTGCAGTAAGGCCTGCATCTGAAATCATAGGTTGCACTTGCTTTAGCAAGCCAACATCCAAGCCGAAATCTCCTGTAGGCATTGGGCAACAGCTCCTCAGCATATATAAATGGTCATAGCTCCAGACTGACTATTTATGCCAGCTGAGGATCTGTCCCCCGTACCATTTATTCCATTGTACCATTGCTGCTTCACCCATCTCCATAATCCTTCCCAAATCCTGGATATTCAATACGAGATGTTCTGGCAAAGATTCTCAGATATCCAGATGGATTTCAGCAAAGGTAGGAGGAAGGTTATTGGAGTCAGGGGGAGTGAAGAGAGGGACACATCTTCTCACCACTGTGGGATTTGTGCCATACTGATCCCTTTCAGTGGGTTACCTCAAGCACCTGATTTTGTGGGTGTTTGATCACTGACATAGACGCTCTCCCTGAAATTAAGTCCTCAGATTCTCATTAAAAAAAGGACCCATTATTCAAACTATAGTGAAACTCAGACTGTATGGACTCCAGTGTGTCTTACACAGCTCTATTGCAGACCTATGTAATAGTTCAGGAAGAAAGTATCTGTCACCAGGATCTTGATCTTTTGTATAGCAGTACAGAGCACTGAGAATTTTGCAGGGTCAGCTTCTCCACATTCATCTTGTAAAGTGAGGGTCAGAAGCTGCTCTCCTAATTGACGGCTTGACTCTAGGAATGACCTTTTTTAGTGAGCACAAGAGGTTTAATATTCATGCGGTGTACTTGTTTTAGCTCAGCCTGTCTTAGGAGTTTCCTGTGCTGTGTACTGTGGTTACTTTAATGCCACCTCTTTTACACAGTTACAGAAAGGTGGGTTATACAACATTTGGTCTCGCCCAGCAAAGCTCAGTGTAATTAAGGCCACTGTTAATATGTTCAAGGAAACAGTACATTCATTCTGTTCCCCTAAAAGGAAAAGAAAATGATGTGGCATGACAGTGAATCCCTGAAGTGAAAGGTGAGCAACACCTACAGTATTGCCATATAATCTTAACTTTGCTTCCCTTTCCTGCCATGAAACAGTGCTCTCAAGTGCATCCATCTCATTTCCTCAACACACAGCACAATAACTATTTCTCTCTTCTACCCTTTGAAAGTAAACACCTCTCTTCAGTAGTAAAGCAGCCCCCAATCCCTGTTTTTTTTTCAAAACAAGTTAATCCACACACTATATTCTATGCATAACGGTGGCTCCACAACTGCAGATCTACTAGTCTTTATTTGTGGATTTATGAATATTATTTATTTTAGGATTTGATGTTTCATTTTATAATTTTCTCAGACTGCTCCAATGCCTAATGCAATCAAAGGGAGTCTTTTTCCTGATTTCAAGCAGCATTGGATTAGGTCCTTAGCACCGGAAATAGCCAAAAAAAAATAAAAAAAAAAAAAACAACCCACAAACGAAACGTAGGTCCAATCAGGCAATGAGTGTCGCATAGGATCTCATTTGAAATTCACCAGAGGGATAGCCATATTAGTTTGTATACAGCAAAAACAACGAGAGTTCTGTAGCACCTTAAAGACTAACAAATTTCTGCAGGCATAAGCTTTCGTGGGCTGCAACCCACTTCATGAAGAAATGCAATTTACCAAATGAGATTTGGTCAATTATTATTCCAGACTCTGATGTAGTATTTTTTAACTTTAACTAATAGTAAACTGGCTAGCATGTTGTTATAAAAATAATATATTATCTGTTGTGACAGTATCATACTCTAATAGGATGTTGGAGGCCAATATAAATTTAAAAATTGTCTGGGACTGGCCTGTGTACAGAAGGGGTGAAAGAGGAACAACCGATCTATTAATGTCTATTCTCATTTGCGGTATCCCACCTTGAGACCATTTTTATACCTTTACTCAAGTTAAAGATCACTTGACTGGTCCCATGGAGTTTAAAATATATATCAATATAAATAAGGGTATCAGAATCTGCCCCATAATAATGTTTGACTTCTTAATCAAATGGTTGAAAACAAAAATGTACTACAGTAATGGTTCAAAACACTATACCATGCAGTTTTGTTTAGTACAGAGTTTTGAATCATTACTGCAGATCACAGATAAGGGAAATTTTTAAATAAAATAGCTGCTGGGCATATGAAACTATGACTTTTCATAATGACAGTCTGAATTATTAATGTGAAAAAAGTATCATAGTAACTATAGATACTTGGAGAACACAGTGGGCAAATCTCTTACAGGCATAAATACTATACCTATTTATAAGCAAATCTGCAGTGCCCAGAAAAGTAATTTTACTAATACATGTATAGTATGTATGACAAAGATAAACCACAGCTAAATACATAAAAGATCCATTTGGTTATAATATGTGCTTTAACAATGATAGGTTAGCCCATAGGATAGGGAATCAAATGAGGAGTCAGGAGATCTAGTTCTACCACAGACCTGTGTGAGCTGAGGCAGTCACTTCATTTCCTTATGCCTCTGTTCCCCCGCATATGCCTTGTCTTGTCTATTTAGTCTGTAAACTATCTGGAGCAGGGACTGTCTTTTAATATATGTTTGTATAGCACCTAGTGCAACAGAGCCTCGATCTTGACTGGGGCTTCCTGATGCAACTGGAATACAGATACTGGCTCTGTCTCAGGCTAAGCCTACACTGACAGCAGCAAAGTCGCCACCGTCAGATCGATTTCTCTGGATTGACTGAGTAGTCAGTCATTCCCGAAATCGACGTACTCAGACCACCTTCGCAAGTGGCTAGCACTGTGTCGACGGGAACATAGTTCCCGTCGGCGCAGTGCAGTGAAGATGGCACGCAGAAGGGGAGCCCAGAAGTCGACGGGAGTGACGCAAGTTTTTTGTGTAGCTTGCGTCACTCCCGTCGACTGCCGCCAAATCCTGGAGGTAAGCGAAGACAGGGTCTCAGAGAAGTAGCTCAGCACATGCTTAATATTAAGAAGGTGAGCATCTTTATTGACTTCACTGAGACTGCTCATGTGCTTAAAGTTAGGCATGTGCTTACGTAGCTTGCTGAATTCGGAGCCAATAATTTAAATCATAGTGTACACAAAAATACACCTTTGTCTTTTTTATAATTTCCTAATTAAATAATGTTTCAATATACAGCCTTTCATGAAAACATACTCTGTCTTTTTTATATATATATATATATAATCAAGAGCACTTACCAATCACTCCTGGAGTGGATTTCAGAGCATGAATTCTATTAGCATCCACAAAAGCATTTAAAACTAATAGGATCTTTGCAAAGTTAAATTACTGTTATATCAGAAGTCTAAGAAATGTGTTCATTATTATGATATAAACAGGTCTTACCATTTAATGACATATAACAATATTTTGCTGTTAGCCATCAATATAATTTTTTTTAAATGTAAATAACTTTGCCTTATATCTATTTTACTCTGATCACAACGTGACTTTAAAAAAACCACAGTGCAGAGTTGTTTTCAAACGGTTTTCAGTGTAGCGGGCTAGGTGTGAGTTGTGGGCATCTTTCAGAAACCAGAGGTTTGAATCTAAGTAAAGAGGTTAGGTGCTCAGCACAGGAAGGAAGAAACTGCAAGAATCTCTGATAAGTTTAGGCTCTTTTCCTATTCCTACCCCCAAGCAACTCCCTGCTATATTTATACCTGCACTATCGACCCTGGTATTGGGGTGGGGGCATTAAGGAGGAACTCTCTGCAAAGCAATAATTTTGATGTAATTCAGTAGTGTAGAATCAGCTGAACTAGGGCGTCAGCCAAAGCCCTTTGAAATCAGTTGAAAGACTCCCATTAACTTCAGTGGACCTTGGATCAGGCCCAGTTTCTTAAAGCACTTAAGCACATAAATTCATTTAGGGTGGCCCAGCGGATATGGAACCACTTAAGGAAATGCTTAAGTCCGTTTTTATTCAGCAAAGCACTTATACACATTTCGCCTGTAGTCAGAGTATCAAGCCTTTCTCCTGTTCATTTTAAACCTTCTCTGTACCCTAATCAATTCTCACCACACGCTGTGACCAGGACAATTGTACTGAAATGTTCAACAGAACATATGGCCGGAATGCATGTTTGCACAGCAGACACTGGAGTTTTTAAACGAGGCAAAGACAAGAAGGGTTATTTGATGCAGGGAAGCATCACCTCTCTTGTACAATACTGAGAGAAGTAAGGAAGTCCCTGGTCCCAAATCTGCCTTGATGTTCCAGTGCACCCAGTTGATTTTAGTGAGATCCATTAGTGTACCTGAGAGCAGACTTCAATGTCTCCAGAATGTTATTGGTTTGTATTATGGTGGCACCTTGAGAGCCTGCATGAGATCAGAGGCCTAATGCTATCGGCACTGCACAAAACTGTAGCGAGAGACAACCCCTGCCCCAGCGATTAGCATCCAAACAGGCAAGACAGACAAAGCGTGGGAAGGGAAATAAAGGCCGGGGGGGGGTGTGTGAAATAACTTTCCTGTAAGTTCACACCGCAGCTGTCCGGCCTCCCACTCTAGTGCCTCTTCTTTGAGCACACTGCCTCTCCAGCATGTCTCATGAGGCTAGATAGCTATCGGAGTCGGATGCGTCAGACCAGGGGTTCTCCCAACAAATATTTTGCTGGCCTCAGAGTGCGGCCACTGACTCTTGCTGGTGGCCGCTCTGACAAATTTTCCTAACATACTGTTCCCTCCTGTCTCTGCTGCCTCCCCAGGCTCCCCCTCATTGCCCCTGCGCCTGCTTCTTCTCTACCCTGCATTGTCCCTTCTGTGGACTTGCACCCCAGGCCCATCCCTCTCCTTGCCTTTCAACCAGAGTGCCCAGTAAGGCCGGCCCTGTCAAAACCCCGGTGCCCTGGGCTGAAGCCCAGAGATGAAGCTGGGCAGGGGACTGAAGTCCAGCGCCAGAGACCAGGGGGCAGCTGAAGCCATCTGCCAGAGCCTTACAGCTGAAGTGGGGGGGAGAGGGGGCGGTGAATCCCAGGGCCGACCCCCAAAGCCCTGTGGCGGAAGCAGGGGGTGAGGGGACAGGGCAGATCCCATCCCTGAAAGCCCTCCGCCCCCGGGAAGGTGAGTAGGAAACTCACCGGCCGCCTGCAGAGTTGAAGGTTCCTACCCGCCGAGCGCACACCGCCCCACGTGTCTGCAGAGGTGCTTCTCAGAGCCCCCAGGATGCTGCGCGGTGCAAGGCGCCGATCCTCTGCTGGCAGCTCCAGTAAACACCAAGGCAGGGCATTCAGGAGCAACAGTTGGTGCTACAGGGAGGGGCCACTGCTTGTCCCATCTCTGCCCAGGAGGCTCCGGTGGCTGCAGAAAAATCCCCTGGTGGGTACAAGTGGCTACAGTGGCCACATTTGAGAAATGCTGGTTTACACATAACAAACCCAGCATTTTGGCAGGGGTTAGACTAGATGACCCTTGTGGTCCCTTCTAACCCTGTGTGTCAATGATTCATGTTTCATGCTAGCCTGTGATTTTTAGAGCCAACCTCAGCAGGAGTTGTGAGAGTACCTCTGAAAATGCTGGATTAGTTTTTATCTTTCTAAAAATGATTCATTTAATTGAATCTGAAACTTGCACAAGTTCCGATCCACTGAGACCCCAACGAAAAACTGCTTTGCTTAATTCAGCATCATCTTTATTTTTCTTAGAAGAAAACCATGTTGCGGGTTGAACAATTTCTTTGGAAGGTTCCCAGGACACCCCCCAAAGCAGAGTGATTGAATCAGTCCTAGCAGTTTTCTTTCAGAAAGAAAAACCCTCTGAATGTCAATGATTGCATACTTTATTTTAAGGTTCCCTAAACAACGCTTTGCAGTTTCAGATCTTTTCAAGCCCCCATTTTTTTCCTTTCCTAGGTACTGTGATGAAAAACAATTTGACATACAGCTGGTTTTCTAAGAACAAGGTTTTTTTTTTTTGTTGGTCTTTACCAATTCATTACTGTAGTAACACCCACATACAGTAGCAGTAAAAATGATTTAAGCATAAGGTATCGTATTTTGCACCTTTTTCCATTGTTCTTAGAATTGCATTTGTTTTCATTAAGGTTTTACACAGATCAGATTGAGCTGGAACTTCGGTGAGTGCAGATATTTGCAGATAATAATGCATTGCAATCGTCATGAATTGCACTAAATAATCTTCAGATAGGGGCATGCCATGGAAGAAATGACACGCTAGCAGTTTAATTGTCAGGAGCTAATTCATGTTAGCAAGATGGACTGAGGATGGGTAACAGCATTTTCCAATAGTGAGGGAAAAAAGAAAAATGAAGGTAAGATCAGAAACATTAAGAAAAATGCTTTAATAATGCGGCTTAACTCAATTTGTAATGAGGGGAAAGAACAAGATCTTCTGGAAATTAAAACCAATACCAGTTTGCTTAACAAATACCTTGTCTGTGTTTAGAACAAAATATGGCAATGAACTAAGATGAAAAATTATTGAGGAGAAGCATATGCAGAAAAGGAAGGATTTAATTAAGGAAACACATAGGATAGGGTAGTGGAAAAGGTGCGCAAAATAAAATCCTTGTTTTAAGTAAAGGTCACAGGTGATTGAAAAAGAAATTCTGTGAAACATGCCACAGGCTATTCTTTGCTGAAATTGAAATGTTTCAAAAATTTCCAACGAATGGTAGTTAAAAGTGAATTTTCCCTTCCCGTAATAAACCGGACCAAAAGAACCCCAAAGTGGTCCGTGGTTTGATTTGCATAGGAAAAGAATGTGGTTGTCAAAGGCAACCCACAAATTTGTCATTGTCTTTATGCTGTAGCTAGTCTTCTTAAAACTTGTATTATCCTTCAGGACATGAGCTGATAACAAGCTGGGTTCGGAAAGTATTTTCCACTCCTGGAGTAACAGTACTTCACAACTGTGTGCATTATGCGGGGGTGGTTATGGCTTTTGAATGAGACATCAGCATATAGTTTCCGACAGGATATGGAGTTAGACAGACATTGTTCCACAATGGACTTTGCTCACTCATATGTTGGAAGTTATGTGAATGGGACAGCCACTGGGGTTATTAAATACTCAGTGCTAGTTTAAGGTTCTTTAGTATAAAAGAATTTGAGCCAGATCCTCAGTTAGTGTAAATTGGCTTAGCCAATTGACATCACTGGATCTCGACCAATTTACACCATTTGGGGATTTAGTACAGAATTTAGTAACAGAATGTTGCACATACATGATTTCTTTGTTACTAAGGGGATCTCTGTTCTTTTTTAAGAAAAAAAGATCCAGTATTTATAATGATACCATTTTGTGCTCCTCATCTAAGATCTCAAAGCATTTTTCAAGTATTTATTATGACACGTCACAAAATTCCTGTGAGGCAGTTCAGCATTATTAAAAAAAAAGTTGCTGTTGAATAAACTAAGGCAGAGGAAAATTAATGTGATTTACCTAAAGATACACTGAATTAATAGCAGCTGAGATTAGGACCAAAAAGACCTTATTCCCAGTCCTCAACCTTAACAACTAGACAATATTCCCTCCCATCTGTGTTACAGAAACTCAGGGATCTTAGTTATGAACTGGACAAGCAATTTAACTAAGTAAAGTAAAGGTCAGAACCTGTTGTCACTGCAGTTAATAAGAGTTTGGTAACTGATCTGAACAGGGGCAAAATCCATTTTGAGGTGGGTGAATTCAGATATTGAATACAGAGAATGGACTGATAGTAAGAAAAAAGCTCATTCAAATAATGTTCTCTCTATTCTTTGAAAACTTCAAGCCCATTTCAGGAACATGCAATTATATTCTATGTGCTCAGTCACATTCTGGTCCCGCTACAGCAATGCAATTTAGCACACGCTTAGCTTTAAACTACATGGGACTACTTACATGTGTAACGTTACTGCTTTGTGTTTGTGTTTGCAGAATCCAAGGCTTATTTTTATGGAGAGTGTTGCTATTCTCCCCAAATACTTGCTGTGGCATCTCTTCTTCTGTTGCTATGCCTGCTGTTTAATCCCTTGTTCTAAATAAACTATTGCAGCATTTAAACAGCCACATTTGACTACATTGGTTGGTGTGGGAGGGGTTGATTTCTTGTTTATACACATGAATGCTTTGTTGAGTGTATCCTGCTTTATCCTTTGCATTGCACAGTAAGAAAAACATAGCCTGATTTTAATTAAAATTTCCCCAGAAAAACTCAGTGGGTTTAATTTATTAGATTTTTAAAAATAGGAATTCTGCAAATCCCTTCTTTTACAAAAATTCTAGTTTGGAAAACCCAAAGCACTGCACGAATTCCCATCATTAGTGCATGGTAACCTTCAATACACTAATCTAACGTGGTTGCATATAATGGGTGTTGAGATGACAATTCATGAGGAGAAAGTGGTGAAAATATTTTCCCGAAAATATTCTGTAGAATTTTTTCAGCATTTCATTAGGAGTGTTTATGTATGCCTGAAATTTCATTTTTTCCCCCTAAGTTTGGTGACATTAAAAAAGGTTATTTCTGCATAGCAAAATGCCAAATTTGTATATTTCTGCTACAAAGCTTCCACTCAAAATAAATAATTTTTCATTTGAAATTTAATCTCATTTCAAAGAAAGAAACAATTGCAAAATTTGGTAAGCTGTTTTAGGCATTAAAGTTCTCGTTTGCATATTTAATTCACTGTTTTAAAATGTATTAGTCTGACAGAGTAGTTAAGGAGCAGGTTGTTACTTTACATTGTGTATTTCTCTCACTCTGAATTGCAGTAGGACTTCAGATGCTTTGGGGATATGTTATCTATGTACAAGCCTTATTTTGCATGATTTACAGAAATGCAGATTTTTAAACCTGAAATTTTACACAGAGCAAATTACTCAATTTTTTAGCATTTTTTTTTTCATTTTCTTATAAATATTTCAAAGCCCTTTATGTAACATTATTTTTTTTCAGGGAAGTATATGAGAGCTGATTTCTGGGGAGACGTTTCTGTCTATCACACAAAATGCATTAAACAGAAAACCACTTGCAGGGAGCATGCTGAGCAAATAATTGATTTGGGTGGCAAACCAAAAAGTAGTACTATTAATAAAAAAATTCTGTTTCAAAATTAACATGATTTTTTTTGGGGGGGGAGAGAGAGTTCTTTATTAAATGAAAAACTGAACATTTTGTTCAGAAATGTTTTGAATGTTGTTTCAAAATGTAAAAATAAAAAATCAGCAATGTCATTTTGATGCAAGATTTTCAAAGTAGTTGAATTTTGACTTTTTTCTAAGCAAGCTGTTTTGTCATTTTCAAAACGAGTGTTTTCAGAGTGGGGTTTTTTTTGGTCAAAATTACTGTCCAAACTCAACCTGAACCCAAAATAGTTTCAGTGCCCCAAAAAGGCATTTTTGGGTGAATTTACTATTCCCCAAAAACATCTTGCCCAAGTCTTTTTACAAGCATATGTTAAATGATTTCAGTGGGAGCTTTGTTAAAAAAGGTCTTAAAAAGTGGAGGCAGATTTTTCCCTAGGTAGGGGCCAATGAATTCTATGATTCACTGAAGTCAATTGGAGTTTTTCCATTGCATTAACTGGAATTTGATTCAGACACCAAATCCTTCATTATTCAGGGATTTTGTTTGTTTGTTTGTTTGTTTGTTTTGTGTGGAATAGGGAAAAAACAAGAACAACAACAAAAACCACCTGTAGCATTACTGGAATAAATCAGTTAGTGGTGGCTCAGTATTAGTTGGTGACATATAGTGCAGTAAAGAGTTGAGATGAGTTTGACTCATAACATGATGATGTGGCTCTACGTTTGTAATTCCTGAAGTACAAGAAGGTAAACATTCAGATCAAGTTTTCTAAAGTTAGCCCGTTTCTGTGGACGATCTGGCTGCATTTTATTAGCTTTAGTTTGAATATTTTTATTAGAAAAATGTTGTAACTGGCTATTCATTTATGTTTGTCGCAGAATAGAGGAAACATGAATGGATGGCTAGTATATAAGAGTAAAAAACATCCTGCAACCAGTGATTGCCAAATTGCACCTCACACTTTATTCCTTGTAAACGAGGTTTGATTCATGCACTTCAAGTTGCTAGCAGTAGGGTTTCATTTTGGGTAAGCAACCAGAAAACTAATGTTAACAGCCAGCCACAAAGATGTGGTAGGCAACCCAGAAACTAAATACATTCTGAAAAGTTGAACTATTACAACTTCTGTCAGGCTGATTCTAAACAGCAGTGTTCTAACCTGTGGGTGAGACATGAGATTTAGAGACAGGTAAAAGAACAGAATTTTTACCCATGCATGTCACAGAAGCAAATTGCTAAACTTACAAGATTCTAAAGGTCTGTTTCAATAATTTCTCCTAATGTAAAATCCTCCTGAGGCAACAAGACAACTTACCTGCCAACTCTGACATTTCTATAACCAAATCAATATTTCAATGGCCTCACACTATAAATCTGATGTTGATTTGAATTTTCTGAAAGTAACAAACGATCCAATTAGAAAACAAACAAAAAGGTGAGAATAATTATGCCGTTTATTCTTCCATGACGATAAGGTGGGCTTGACAAGACAGAATGCTCTTTCTAAACCAGAGTCTGTCTATGCTTGCAATTGATCTTAGAAGTTTAAAGTTTCGTTTGCATTTTTAACACGCTAAGTTAAAATATATTCCTTTGATAGGGATGTTAAGGAACAGTTTGCCGACAATATCACATTACCTTTCATTTTATATTCTTCTGGCTTGCTGCAGAATTTCAGCTCTATATGCAGACCTACCGTGAAATAAGCCTTACTCTGTAATGATTTACAGTAGCACACAGTAGCACGGCTTTTAAAAATTCATTCCCAGCAGCTCTTTTCTCCATAGTATCATTCATGTCAATTGGAGCACCTGTATTGTTTTTTGTTATTGAAATTGTTGTTTGGATGGAACGAATGTAGAGGGCCAAATTTCTAGTTCTCTCTTTTTTTTGCCCCTGAATTATCTTCCAAGGTAATTTAGATCCAGTTTCATTCAATTAAGGGGCACACAATGTAACCCAGTGGTTCCCAACCTTTTTCGCTTGAGGGCCACAGATATCATTTTTACAACCCCGAGGGGCTACCATTCTCGGCCAGCAGCCCCCCTGCCCCACTGCAACCAGACAGGAGTTCAGCAAGGACGCTGCCTCCTCGCTGATCTCCCGTCTCCCTGACTGCAGCAGGGAAACCGCGCATGTCCTGTAGCCCTGTGTGCTCCACCTAGGTCCGTAGTCTGTGGCTCCCTTCTGCAGCCAGGGGGACAGAAGATCAGTGCTCCCTCTCTCTGGCTCCAGCAGGGACCTCCGCACCTAGGAACACAGGCAGAGCGCTTTGTTCTCTGCTGGAGCCGGAGGAGGGGAGCGCTGATCTCCCATCCCCTTGACTGCAGCAAAAAGCCTGCACTGGTCTTGTAGTCTTGCGGTAACCCGCTCTGCCTAAGTCCTTAGGCAGCGGCTGCCTTCTGCAGCCAGCAGGAGAGGAGCTGCAGGCCACTTTGAAAACCCCTGTGGGCCACTTTTGGCCCCTGGGCCACAGGTTGTAAACCACTGATGTAGCCTCTTAACTCCTAGACACCCGGGGCTAGATTATGCGTGAAATCAATGAGGAATTCTGAGGAAAAAGCAAGATCCATGATGTGTCCCTGTATCCCTGTTGCTAATGGACTTGATTTTAAGAGGAGCTGAGTACCCACAACCGCCGTTAGTGTCAATGGAACTGTGGATGCTACTGAACCAATGAAAAAATCAGGCTGCAAAGACTCCATAGTGCCACTTGTTTATATCCCCAAACCAGATCTCTGGATGCTGACTTAAAAAAAAAAAAAGATGAAAAAAAAAAGAACAGGTGTGAGAAACAAAATAAAGCATTACACCAGAAAATTACACCTCTGGCCAAATCTTCCATTGCGTTGTACTTTGCATAGTCATTTACACCTCACAGAAAGTGGGTGTAAAATGCTACAGGATGGGGATGATTTCCACCCACCTTACCCTGGTGTAAATGACTGTACGAAGTGAATCAGAACCAGTAACTCCATCCCAGGGAAGTTCTGTGAGGCTGTTCTGAATGTTTTAAAGCAAGGTTTGTTTTGTGGGATCTAATAAAAAGACAGCAGTTATTGTTCTCTGACTATTACTATTCTTTCCCTCACATTGCAAAGAAAATAGTTTCATTCTTATTCTTATCCGATGGGCTTCAAGAACCAATCTCTTTGCCTGGCATTCTTTTGAATTATGAAAGAGGTGCTGTACGCAACCTAGCTTAACATTGCCATCATCTGCATAATAAAGATATACCGTAGGTATAGTATTTATACATACACACACATAAATTGTCTACAGATATACCAGGCATGCACAAAGATAAACATAATAAGAATAACTTTGGAATAGAGGAAGGGGGATGCAACATAGTAAGTGACATCCAGAACAGATCTGATATGTCGAATGACTAAACTGAGAGCTTTTTATGAACATCTCTTCTGAGATAGACTATGTGGGAAAAATGTACCTGAGCTGATAATGTGTGATTTCCCCTACAATTTGGCAGAAAAGTTGCTCCTTATTAATTTTTCCTCCCTTTTTTTCTGGCAGATTTTTTTTTTCATTGTTAGCACAAAGAAAGAAACAGTTTTGTTGCGTTGTACAAGCGTATGTTACGCTTTACGGTAATGTAAAGAGACAAGGTGGGTGAGGTAATATCTTGTATTGGACCAGCTCCTGCTGGGGAAAGAGACAAGCTGTCACGCATTCTCAGAACTCTTCTTCAGGTCTGGGAAAGGAACTCAGATGTCTACACTGCAATGAGACACCCTTGGCTGGCCCGTGCCAGGAGCTCCCGCTACGGGGCTGTTTAATTGCTCTGGAGTGTTTGGGTTCAGGCTGCAGTCCAAGCTCAGGGATCCTCCAACCTCACAGGAGCCTAGAGCCAGGGTATGTTGACACCACACTTAAACAGCCCCTTAGTCCGAGCCCCAGGAGCCAAGTCAGCTGGCATGGGCCAGCCACGGGTTTTTACTTGCAGTGAGGACATACCCTGCACCAATGAAACTGCGCCGTGGTAAGATTGCTTGTTTGCCCATTTTATGCCGATGGAAGAGAGTTCTCCTGTCAACTTAATAAAACCACCTCATTGAGCAGTGGTGGCTATGTCGGCAGGAGAAGATCCCCCACCAACATAACGCTGTACACACGCTGTCACTTATGCTGGCGAAACTTATGTCGCTCAAGGGTGTATTTTTTCACACCCCTGAGCAACATACGTTTTGCCGACATGAAGGGCAGTGTAGACAAGGCCTAGTCGGTCAGGTTAGCCCTGAGTATCACCGCTAAATACAAGAGTGGAACAGATAAGGACTTGACACATGTTAACTGCAACTGAAGTGGTGGTAACTGCCCTCTTCACCTTGAATGGTCTCTTGCAATGTGTGTTAACTGCTTTTCTGTTCTGCCCTTGCGTTGAGCAGTGGCCTAACTTTCCCAGACCTGAAGAAGAGGTCTATATAGTTTGAAAGCTTGTCTTTTTCACCAGCAGAAGTTGGTCCAGTTAAAGCTATCATCTCACCCACCTTGTTCCTGATATTCTCAGACCAAGGTGACTACAACAACACTCCAAACAGAAAGGTAAAGCCCTGACATATAATATTTGTAACACAGATGCTACATCACCTTGGATCACAGCGTTGGTAAAAATGATATGCCTGCATCTATCTACCAGTAAGCACCCCCCAAGTAATCACAGCTGTCTTCCTCTTCCCAGCCCTACAGGAAAAAGAGCGGAATTAGTTGCTATTTATTTTCTACACTGGTGTGTAGACTTTAATAAAGGAAAGGCACATTAAAGCTGTACACAGCCTAAAAATCACAAGAAGTTTTACACAAATGGTTATTTTTCCAAATATTTGTTAAGAAAGTCTGTTTGTTTTATGTTTAAAAATCTTCCAAGCATCCAATACCAGAGCAGAAGCAACACCATGACTTGGTGGCCAATCAAACAAGACAAAATCAAACTTATCATGGAAACTGTTGGACTACAGGTCTTACACCTGTTTTCATATTGGAATTGATGGAAATTTTACCATAGGCTTTTGGCCCTGATTCAGAAAGGTACTTAAGCACATGTCTAATTTTAAGCAGTAGTTCCAAATGAAATCAATAGATCTACTTGCATGCTAACATTTCAGCATATGCTTAAACACTTTGCTGAATCAGTGCCTCAATGGGAACTGGAAAAGGCTTTTAGCGATGGAGTAACACTAGTGACGCCATAATAAGTAAAATATTCTCAAATAAATACTTTCCTACCTCAGGAGATACAATCTGATGAAATTTGCATCACATCTAGTTGCATTAAAGCTTTCTCTTCTTTTGATTACATTTTTCTTCCCTTAGTAGCCACATTTGGATTTTGAACTCATGTTTTATTTATTCCTTAGCACATCCACCAAAGTTTCTGATCCATTAGTTCACCAGTTTAGGCTTTAGTAATCGGTAACACGTAGATTTGTGTTCCAAAGCAGGTATTCATTAAAAGTTTCCACTCAGGCCATGTCACAACTGATTAGAACAGACAGTGGTGCTTTTCATAAGCATCCAGGCTTGCGGACCACCTTGGTCCCAGCTTAGGCATTTCTGAATTTCTAGCACCACAAAAGTATTAGAGAGGAAACTATAAAGGCAGAGTTTCTTTGACTGGATTCTTTGCAACAGAGTCAAGTAGAATAAACTGTTTTTTAAATATAAAAAAAAAAAACATTCCTAAAATAAAAGGGTAGGATTTGCTTATGGTCTTTGAAGCTTTTCTTTGTAGACAGCAGATCAGTGTGTGCAGGAAGGAGAGGGGAAAAGGAACCAAAAATAATTGAAGAAAACATTTAGTTCTGTCTTTGAATTATATGAAAGCAGCTGCATTTGATTAATTTTTTTTTTACATAAAGTGCTGCATAATCACTGACTCTGCAATACTTTGGGCCCGAGCCCTCTCCAATTGAAATCAACTGTGCTACAACGTGAGCAGGAGGCCCCATATTTCTCTGTAAAACAAAAAATATTTAGGGTTATCTGTATGATTCTGATCTCCATTAGGAGCTATTTCCTTTAAGATAAAATTTCCTCCTAAAATACTGTATTGAAGACATCAGCTCCCCAGGAAGGAATCACTAATTTAGCAATGAAGGGGTATTTTCACACACATCTAGTTCAATGAATTGGAACGATGAACAAATAGGGTCAAATATAAGTACCAGAGTATGCCAGCAAGGCAAAAATATAGGCACACACACACACTCACACGGACTCACACCCTTAAATTCAATCAGAAAAACATTAGCTTGTTAATAACTTTGTTTAAAGGGCCAGACGCTCAGCTGCTATAAACTAGCTTAGCTTTATTTCTGTCCATGGAACTTGTCTGATCTACACCAGTGGAGGATCTGGCATTGTAAGTCGTTTGGTCAGGATTTGAAATGAGATAAAGTGATTGCTATGAAAAGATCAAAATGTATCCAGTTGTCATGCTAGGGTAGATGCTGTGCTGGAATCTTCCCTGTTTAAAGCTCTATAAGGGAATAAGGTTGCTTGTGCAAACACTGACTGTTTAATAGCGACCATTTTAACTGCCCCAGTCCTACCCAAGTTGAAATGAATGGCAAAACTCCCATGGGAGCAGGATCGATCCACTATAGTCATTTTAAAGATAAATATAAGCTAGAATCTTACGGGGAGTGGGTGGGGGGGGGGGAAAGGCAAATAAATGATTCTGCTCACATCATCCCTTCCATCTGGGGAACTCAAAACACTTTCTAAAAATTAATCAGTTAAGCCTCAAAACACCCAGGTGAAGCAGAAGGGGAGTATTACAGCGATGGGGCAGTCACCCGAGTTTACAGGGAGTAATTGTCAGAGCAGACCTCGGTTGTCTTGAGTCCCGGTCACATCTGACCAGTGGACAAGCCTGTAATGAAGGAGTTTGTTATAGTCTCGCCAGCAAAACACATGGATGTAGGGCTTGACCCTGTGACCACTGAAGTCACTGTTAAAGAGCCCATCAACTCTGACAGGGCAGGAGCAGATCCTGAATGCACCGAGATCAATAGACTGTATATTTACTTTATACGGCGGCTGTTCTGCTGTGCCTATACGTCTGCTTTTTTCAAAAGATGGATTTCCCCCCATCACGACACACTGCTCCTACGTACTCATCTTCCTTAGCTCTGTCTTGACTGATAAGGCCATAATAGTTTAAAACTTAGTTGCCAATTTGGCTGCGACGTTGTCTGATTTGGGGGAAATGCTCAGCTGTGTCGAGGTTGTGTAGCTCCTCCAGAAGCCGGTGATTCATTAGGACATTATGCTTTAGGTAGTTATGCTCTGGGCCTTGTGTATATGGTCGTTTGAAGCAGAGCTGTATAAATCCGTGTGTTAATAACTTTAACTGATGGCTTATGCAGTGGAATTTTCTTTTCCTCCCTGTGCAAACGCCTACAATCTCCACTGTGCTTCAGAACGCAGCTGAAGGTGAAGCAATGTGTGTCTCCTTAATGGGCAACAGATCAAACTATTAGCAGCATGGTGGAATAGCAGGCTAGGATTTGGCGGAATTTATGAAAGGTCATCTGTAGGCAGCATGTAAAAGAGGTTCTTGGTTTCCTAAATGCTTCTAATTAACCATTAGTTAGTCAGTGGGCATAGAGAAGGCGTTTTATCCCACTCAATAGAAAATTTGGCAACAGCAATTGAATTGGACTCAGGGTTTTACATATTTCACAAAAACTGTGGCAGTTTCTAAAGGTAAATTGACCTCAACTTTTTAATGTAGAGGCGGAAGGGAGCACACCAGCCTGTCTTTGCTTCCTGTGCTCTTTATGACTTAATGGCGCTCATGGCCACAGTGCTTCATCTACATCACCACCCACACTGGGGAGCGCTGGGGAAAAAAACCAGTGATCTCCCATCTGAGGGGACACTGGGCAGATTTCGTACAAAATCCCTTAGGTCCAACTCCACAGCCCAGATGCCAAGTAGGTAGGCTGGGAGTTGAATAGCACAGCAGGGGGGCTGTGTGGGATTAGCAATCTGCTGTCCTTGCTACAGACTACAGGAGGAGCTGCTGTATGGATGCTGCTTCTGCGGTAGCCACGGCTGTCCAAGCACAAAGAGGGGAGAATCCCCTGAACATCTGACCCCCACCATCCCCATGGGCTCCCACAGGGCAGAGCTCTGCCTATTTAAATTGCAAGCTCTTTGAGGCTCTTTAATTATATGAGTGTACCATGCCTAGCCCGGTGGCTCCAAGGCCTATGGTCACTATTGCAGTATGAATAAATGATGATAGTGCATGAAATCTGCAGCCCTTCCAGATCCACTCTCCACCTCCTTCAGAACAGCACTGTTTGACACGTGTTTTAACTACCTGCAGATTAGCCCCTGGGTAAGATCTTTGTCTGGTCTTTGATTCTTTCCTCTCTGCTCATAAAATAACTCTGCATGCACACAGAGCAGACAAAGAGCTAATGAAAGGAAAGCCAAAGCTCAGCTGCTGCTTAGCCAATTTTCGCTTTACAACCCACATTTTGGTAAATTCCTGTTTAATTGGTCCCTCCAAGGCCTAAAATATTTATAGTTACGTGAACAGCAGCAGACTCGAATATGCAAAGTTAAATGGTTCACGTTATTTTAGAAAGGTGCCTACAGAAATGGTTAGACAGAGCAATTTCACTGATGTCTATATCAGGCGGGTGCATTGTCATTTCAAAGGACACGGAGAGAGACAGGGAAAGGAGGAGCTGTTCTCAGGTAGCTTTATTTAACTAGTGATTGAGGAGTGGTGCTTAGAGTAGGGAACGTTAGGATAACTGGGTTCTTTTCCCATCTACACCAGTGCTCTTGTCCAATTCATTTAACTTCTCTGAGTCTTTAGTTTACACACCTGTAAAACAGAAATAATCCATGCCTCTCTAAGAAATTCCTGCTGAGATTTCATGTATGTAGACTGCCTGGAGATCCTATAAGAGGTGCTGGGATGTGATGAATTTCAGTGGGAGTTAGGTCTTAAGTCTCTTAGGCTGATTGGAAAATTCCATGTGTGTGCAGCCTAATGGACAGACATCTCCCAATACATGTATCCCAAAGTGCTTTATAAACAATATACACATAGCATTGCAGGATGGCTGTGGCAGCCAAAACAGAATAACATGACGGGGAAGGAAAGTGTTGTCGAAAGACATCAGGGCAAAACCCTCCTTTGAGTAAAGGGCCATGAGATCGTCACTGTCTTTACAGAGCAGGCAGGATCTGCGTTTTTACAGATCAACATATGCCCTCCACATGCAAATCATATTTTTCTTTGTTACTATTTTATCTGCTATTGTTATAGGTAAGAAACAACAGGAGCCCACACCTGAAGAAGAGCTCTGTGGCGCTCAAAAGCATGTCTCTTTCACCAACAGAAGTTGGCCCAATGAAAGAAATTACCTCACCCACCTTATCTTTCAGATAAGAGTCCTATAAGTGAATGAGATTTGTGGGGGTGGGAGGAATCATTTTTACATCATTTACATTGAGCATTTGGAAGCATTTGTGTGATTACGGTGGTTGAGGTGGCGCAGCAGCGGGGAGATAAATACCTTTTGAAAAATAGGAAAATGTGGTTGCAAACCCACAGAAATCGACAGGGCCTCTGTAGTGCCTGAAACTAAAAACTTCTGCACGGTGTTGTATTTTTAAACTGACTAACTTAGGTCTGGTCTATGCTACAGACCAATATCAGTGTAACTGTGTCACCTGGGGAATGTGAAGAATCTATACCCCTGAGTGACGCAGTTATACTGACCTAACCCTTCCGTGTAGACAGCACTATGTCTGCAGGAGATCTCCTCATGCCAACATTGCTACTGCCTCTCAGTGAGGTAGATTAACTATGCTGACCGGAAAGCTTTCTCCTGTTGGCTTAGAGCATCTTCATTAAAGCACTACAGCAACGTAGCTGCATCAGTGCCATTGTGCCAATGCAGCGTTTTAAGCGTAGACTTGCCTTTTGCCAGTGTCTCTTTGATTTATGGTCTTGTGGCTTTGTCCAGTGTGCGCTGGGAAGATAAAGAGGAACATGCAGGAAGAGGAACACATATTCCCACCACCCTGCCCCCTACCCTGCTGGATTAAGCTGCGGAAGATACCACTGCCCCATGTGCTAACATTTCAGTGTAGGTCCCTGCCCATGGGGATTCACAGCAGCTAAGATTGCGCTGCCATGGAGGGCAAAAATAAGCAGCAGTGGTCAGAGCCAGCTTGGAGACTATTAAGATTTTGCAGAAGATTTTCCCTTTCAGAAGAGACATTCAAAACCTGTGCAGATATCTCCCGAGAGCCTTAATTGTTTTAGGACACCAGGACAAAACACTACTAGCATCCTCCAATCCCTTAGAGATTACATTCTAGAGAACGCACCTATTGTGCTCAATTTCTTAAATCTGTATTCGTGCGCTGTATATATATTTATGCCGCTCATGCTGATAAAAAAATCATCTAGATAATCTATTCAAACAGCTAAGAGAGTTCAGTTTCTGTGCTGAACCAGACATTTTCTGAATTTAAGTTTAAAAAGGATTCAGTCAATTGTCAATAGCTTAATGCAATATGAATGGAACAGTTGTAGACTATTCAGATATGTTTAAAATACAAATAGGTGATTGACAGACAAAAGAAAAAAATATGTACACAATTAAAGAGATAAATGACCAGACAAAAGAAAAGTCTCTCACTGAATCATTAAATCTTAATTGTAATGACTTTTCATGTATGTGGCACACCAGAAAAAGTTTGCCTTAGTTCTTCAAGACCTAGGGTAGTTCTCATTGTTATTGTAAATTTAATTATTCTATGTTGCCAACAACAAGCATTCAAAATGTATAAGCCAGGCCCCCAAAATCATGAGATTAAATGAAAAATCGTGAGATTTAAAAAAAAAAAAAATGTTGCTTTCTTTTTCTTTGCTTCCTGGGTTTTGAGCCATTGCGGTACAAACTTTTCTTTTCGCAAACAAGAGGGCCTGAATCTTAGTATTATTACTTTTCTTTTTAAAATGAAAGCTAGGAGTCTCATATAATCACATGGCTCCAGTAGCTGGGGCTTTAAGGAGCTAACATCACAAGAGTTGGCAACATATGCTCAACATTTCTGTCCTGGGCATTTTAAAATTGGTTTGATATCTAGATAAATATATTAATAAAATATAAAATACAGTGAATTAAAGCAGTTATGACAATGGAGATGCTATCATATTTTGATTTAAAAATCATCTAATTGTTTCTTTGTGCTTCAACTTATTAGAACTACACGTTTCGTTTTCTAAAAAGACACTATAGTTTCTTTGCAGTGGAGTATGCTACCCTACTCTATTCTGTATAGGTTCTTATACCACACTTATCACCATATTATCCCTTACTCATGTCTCTCAGCACTTTACTCCATAAGTAGCTACATTAAAATCTCCAACACTAGTTGCAGAGTAAGGCCCTTTCAGTGTGAGGACGGATAGCAGAATATGGCCTTTGATTCACAGATTAGGATTTAAAAAACTGAGTGCCAGATACTCAACTGGGGTAAATTATCGCAGATCAGTGTTTCATCAGCTTGTCAAATTGGTGGCCCCTTATTTGAAGTCGAATTTTCATGACCCCCTTGGGTTTACTATAAAAGTAGGAGTAAGAAAAAAAATAAATGCCTCAATGGTAAGTGTATATAATGTATATAAATACACTTACTATATTTATATCATTGATGCATTTACAGAAATACATCAATGATGTGTATATAATTTATCTGAAAGTGTATGTTTTGAGAGGGGGACAGAATACTTGGCCTTGAAGGCAAAGGTGTGCAGGGAACGGGAAAGTGAGATTTTCTTGGATTGTAATAATTTTTTTTTATTGCGACCCCCCCAGTTGTCTTTTATTATCCCACTGGTTGAGAAACACTGTTGTATGCTTGTTTGTTTGTTTAAACAATCTGGGACTATCCCTTTTTTTTTTTTTTTTGCGTGCCACTGGTTTTCTGGATTAAGTTTTAAAAGGTTGGTTTTAATCTTAAAAACTCTAAAGTCCAGATTTTTAAAGAGACAAGATGGGTGAGGGTAATATCTTTTATTGGACCAACTTCTGGTGGTGAAAGATCCACGAGCTTTTGAGATGCACAGAGCTCTTCCTCAGGTCCGGGAAAGGTACCCAGAGTGTCATAACTAAAGAGAAGATGAAACAGATTGTTTAGCATATAGACAGGTCTCAAATGAGTCTATGATTTTTAGTGTCTAACAAAGTTACAAATTTAAGCTCCCAGACTTGTCTTTTGAAGATGTTGTGCAAGTTTCCTTGGAGGACGAGGCTTCCCAATATTCCACCTTCTTCTTGGGCCACCTCAAGGAAGAATTTCTGGACAAATGCAACATGAAACCAGTGATATACCTGAGATATTTTCATCTTTTGGAGAGGCGACTGTAACTCCCTCATAGATTTCCACCACAACTTCAGCAATCAACACCCACCCATCAAACTCTTTCTAAAACACTCCCATGCCAGCATCAACATCATGGACACTATGATCACCTTCAACGAGGGACCCCTACAGGTAACTATATACAAGAAATCCACGGATCACCACACCTACCTTCACAATCAAGGAAGCATCCCAAACGTAGAAACAAGAAATCTGTTATTTACAGCCAGGCACTCAGATGCCACAGAATATGCTCCAAGGAGACAGTCTGGGGCATACACCTTGACACACTTAAAAAATGTCTTCACCAAACAAGGACACTCCACCTGAGAAGTAGATTGCAACATTGAATGGGCCACCCAAATACCCTGACAGAACCTGCTTCAATACAGAAACTGCCCCACGCACACCTACCTCACACCTCTATTTGGCACCCACCCACCCACACAGGAACCCATATGGGGCATCATTAAACAGTTACAATCTGTACTCATTGGGGACCCCATCCTGAAATGAATCTCTCATGAAACCCTTCTACTGGCCTTAACAACCCCCCAGCCTTGCAAGCTCATCTTCAGAAGCAAGTTTCAGAACACAACACACCAACTCAAAGCAACACCAGACACCATCATAACACAGATGCAAAACCTGCAGACATATCTCCACTGCTGCAATGATCAATACCCTGCCACAACACACCTGTCAAGATCCCTGGGTCCTACACGTGCTTATCATAACCTGTGGTGTACTTCATCCAGGGTCCTAACTGCTTCCATAACAACTATGTGAGTGAAACCCAACATTTACTACACTGCCGAATGAACTCACACTGAAAAATGATAAAAGACAAAAACACCGTAACAGCCATGGGCAGACACTTTTTACAGAACAATCACTCCATATCTGACCTCTGAGTCCTTGTCCTCAAAGGAAACCTGCACAACCCCTGCACAAGACAAGTCTGGGAGCTTAAATTCATAACTTTGTTAGACACTAAAAATAATGGACTCTGTAAAGACGTTGGATCCCTGGCTCATTATAACAATCTATAACCCACTAAACCTCCTTTACCTGCCCCTGCAGAGGTGTTAATTGTGCACTTCACCTTGAACGGTCTCTTGCAACATGTGTTAACTCCTTATGCTTAACAATCTGTGACAGTCTGAATATCTTTCCCAGACTTGAAGAAGAGCTCCGTGTCAGATCGAAAGCTTATCTCTTTCACCAAGAGAAGTTGGTCCAATAAATATCCTGAGATAATATCTCTAATATCCTGAGACAAACAGGGCTACACAACACCGCCAACACATTTTTAGAGGTATTTAGCATTGCGGCACTTTGTGGCATAACTGATTTAGGAGCCTGCATTTCATTTTCCGTGTTCATTTACAATTGTTGATGGAATTTAAACTCCTAAGTGCCTAAAATCCTTTTGAAAATGAGATTGTGCCCTGGTCTACACTTACCGGACGATTCGGCGGCAGTCGATAGGCATTACAC
This sequence comes from Emydura macquarii macquarii, assembly GCF_026122565.2. Lineage (NCBI taxonomy): Eukaryota > Metazoa > Chordata > Testudines > Chelidae > Emydura > Emydura macquarii. The sequence continues at coordinate 2,510,558 of NW_027133607.1, read as the reverse complement.
AAGCTACGCAAAGTAGCTTGCATAACTCCCATCGACTGCTGTGCTTCCCTTCTGCGCGGCGTCTTCACTGCACTGCGCTGACAAAAACCGCATTCCCATAGATGCAGCGCTATGCCGCTTGTGGGGGTGGATTTACTGCGTCGACTTCTGGATCGACAGACCAGGTCTTCACTGACCAGATAGGTCAATCTGATAGCGTCGACTTTGCCGCTATCGGTGTAGACATACCCTTAGGCTTTTTAGATGCTGAGTGCAGCAATGCCTAAATACCTTTTAAAAATCAGGGCTGAGACTCCTTAGCACCAACTTACCTGAGAAATCATCTCTCTCCCATGCCTTACTCCACTGTGGTGGAGAATTGATGACATTGATGAAAAGTTGTTTAATAGATTTTTAAAGCAGAAGGACCTAGGATGATAATCTAGTCTGAACACAGGTCAGAATCTTCCCCAGGAATTCTTACATCAAGCCTATAGCTTCTATTTGAATTTGAGCCCAAATTTTAGAAACACATCCTATCTTGATTTAAAGACTTCAACACAAACTTGTGTTAAGTTCTATCAGCGGTTAAGTATCCTCACTACTAAAAAGTTACACCTTATTTGTAGTTGGAATTTTTCTGGGTTCAGCTTTCAGCCACTGACTCTTGTTATGCCTCTGTCTGATAAACTAAAGAGGCATCGATTGGGTTTGAAGCTGTTTGTGAGTTTTTTTAAGTTGCCTGTGTCTGGTGGTGGGTTACCTTAAATTGTGTTGCTGTGTTTAGGACTTATTTTAAGGTTATGACAAGGGCATCTAGAACGTATAGATAGGCTCCCTTTTTTAGCATTTCTGTATTCCTAAATAAATGCACGTCTACAGGAGAGCTGACTAAATAATAGATTATTTGGTTTGGTAATTAAAAAAATAAGAAAAAAAAACTGTTTTGGATCAAATATAACATTTTCTTTCATTTTGAGCTTTTCTTAAACATTTGAAATAAAATTAAAAGTAATTTCGAAACAACTTTTTGTTTGGAATTCAAAAAACAAAAATGTTTCATTTTGGAAAATGTCAAACCACATATTTGGATTTTATTTATTTATTTATTTAAAGGATTTTTAAGGTTTTTGTTCCACCACAAACAATTTGGTAAAACTGACACATTCACAAAATATTGAATGAAGCTGAAATAATTATTTGTATACAAAAAAAGTTTTGATCAAAATATTTTGCCTAGCTCTAGTGTACAGCACCTAGCACAATGGGGCTCCAGTCCTGCCCGAGGCCCGTGAGAGCTCATGTAATATAAATAATAAAACATATGCATATGTTAAGTCTTTAAAAGTTTGTAGAATGGGGTCCTTATGGAAAAACAAGTGAACCCTCTTTATCAAATTCAGCATCTATAAATCTCTATAGAATGCAGCCAAAGATTGTGCAGCTAAGAAGATAAACATTTATATTAAAATAAAATAAAATCAAGCAGCAAGTTCAAATCTTGATAACACTGCACTTTTCTTATAATTTGCAAGAACTTTTCCCCATTAGTTCAATTATGGTCTAATTCACTCTTGCCACTTTTGGAAAGTATTTTTTTTAAAGTCCTATCTGTTTGAAAGCATTTCACATGCAAAAAAGCCAAGTTAATAAAAGAATAGTTCAGCTATATATACAGAAAAAGATCACATTATAATAACTGCCTCGTTAGAAAAGCTTAGACACTGACTATCTGTCTTATGTATTTCTATAGCGTCTTATCTCTGCAGCATCTGATTAAGGAGTGAAATGATTAAGATAAATGACACACAGTTAGCGTAACTGATCCCCTTCTACCATGGTTCTTAAATCTGCAAATGTGAACTCTGAAATTGGGAAGAGAGAAACAAGGACCCAATCCTGCAACACTTACTGACAGTAAAATCAATGGAAGTCTTGCTTGAGTAAAGGAATTTTCTAAGGTAGTGACTCTCCACCTTTCCAAACTACTGTATCCTTTTCAGGAGTCTAAATAGTCTTGCATGCCTCCAAGTTTCACCTCATTTAAAAACGACTTGCTTACAAAATTAGATATAAAAATACAAAAGCATCACAGTGCCCTGTAACTGAAAAATAGCTTATTTTCTCATTGTTACCATATAATTATCAAATAAATCAATTGGAATATAAATATTGTACTTACATTTCAGTGTATACTCTATAGAGCAGTATAAAAAAGTCATTGCATGCAATTTTAGTGTGCACTGACTTCACTAGTGCTTTTTATGCAGCCTGTTGTAAAACTAGGCAAATATCTAGATGAGTTGATGTACCCCCTGGCAGACCTCTGCATATCCCCTGGGGGATGTATGCCCATGGTTGAGAACCACACTTCTATGGGTTCAGACAAGAGCAGGCCTCTGCTTCCACCTCTTACTATCTGCATCATGGCTTGGAGCACTTGGAGAGTGGGAAAGCAGACTCCTGACTGGCGTATGTGCAGTGGGTGCAGCTTTGGTTTGACTCCCAACATACCAGTTGGCAAGAAAAGGACTGGCACAGATTACTTCCTCCCTGGAGCAAGAGGGACCCAATTGTGGCCCAGTAAGTCATAAGTGGGTTCTTGCTCTGCTCCCTGGCCAGCCCTGCTGTCCTGTAAGGCAGAATGCAAGGTGCCATTTGCCCCATTGACTTCAATGGGCATTGGATCTGGCCCCAAAATAATACAACTGGTGAAACTCTACAAAGGCTTGCTATACTGCGCACATGATTTATTGCAGGGCGCAGAGATGGTGTATTTACATGCACTGAAGTTTGTTATAAACATTTACAGAGCATTAGGACAAATACCAGCATTCTCAGCTAAATATGTCTGACCGCAATTATTTCCGATGAGTAAAATGGCTTGCAAAACAACTGAGAAGGGTTTTTTTTTTTTTGGACTTTTTCTGTTTTGTTTTCAAAACCAAAGGATTTTGAAAACATGTATAGAGCTGGCAGACAGATAATCACACCCTGCAAAGGTTCATGTAGAGTTAAAGAAAAACAGAGATTTTCAAGAGATTAGGGAGAGAATATCTAGTTTGAACTGGTTTGTGTAGCCCTTCAGTCAGCTGTCGGGGGTTTTGTCTTTCACAAACCCACCTTGAAACCTAACCACAATCAACAGATCCAACTCCGCTCAGATTTGCTGTGCCAAGCAATTATTTTTCTTCCCTAAATATTATATTTTGGCCCCAGTAATGCTGATTCTCCCACTGGAAATGGTGGTATGGGGGTTGTTGATTTTGGCAGAAGAAAGCTTCCATATACTGAGAACCAGGTGATGGAGCACTTCTTTGAGGCTGCTGGTTGTAAGGATGAGAATGAAGAAGTCAATCAACAGTTCATAAGTTAGACTGATTTTACAAAACTGGCCCTTTACCTGATTTTTTGCACTGAAGGCAATAGGAGCTTCTTCACTGTATCTTCCTCACAGCATCTTCCAGAGATACTTCCCCACTCCAGGATCAGTGCGTGTGATCCTGCAACTTTTACTCCCATTTCAATAGGTGATAATTCCTCAGGGTCCCAGGAATGAGGATCCTTACTAAGCACCTTCCAAAGGGGCCCAGCTTCCCACTGAAGTCACCTCTCAAGAGGCATTTGATGCCTTGCAGAATTGGACTCACAGAGTGTTGGAGTCCTCCTTCAATCATGGTAAAATTCACCCTATGGGAACACGGGATACAGAGTAGAATGCCCATAGAATAAACAGATTTAGTAAATGGATGGTAAGCCAAAACCTTACATGTACGAAAGCTCACCTGCATTAAGATTACTAATTATTCACCATTAAAAAACAATTCATTTCTCATTCCTTCACCTTACTAAAAAGGACATGAAGCTTCCTAACACTGAGTTCACATTAATAGAGTAACAGTAATTCTACCAGTAAGATAAACTAAATCTCACTTCCAGTGCTTAGACATGAAAGCCAGGAAGGATTCTTCCCCGTTCACCCAGAGCACAGGAATTGCAAGGAATATGACATGGGTTTTTCTTCTGGGGAGACAATACCAAAGGACTATATGTGGACCAGCATAGTCATCAGAAATGGATAGTAAGCTGCAAAGTTAGGCCCATCACCTGCAAGCTGCAGTTTGGGGGCAGACCCCTCTGCTTGTGCAGAGCCAACTGATTTCAGTGGGGTTCACACAGAGAAATGGGTCTGCTCTGCCCTCATGGAGCAGCTGTCATCTTCTAAACTTCTAAATGAGATTTGAAGACAGTGAGCACTTCAGAGGAGGTGAATAGCCCCCTGCAGGGCGAAGTCTTTATGATCCAGATCGAAACTTGGAGCTGGCTGGGTGTGTTTAACCTTGTGTCTTCATCCTGGCATGTCTCTTGTGTTAACTTATGCTGTGATGTTGCATAACCTTAACTCTGCAATCCCTGATTTCTGTGCTGTTAATGTCACGTGGAAGGCATTTTGGGTATGAAATGTCCTTCTGTGAAACAGCCCATTCTGGACAAATGAGGTCAGGCTGCTTCTAAGCAGAAGGCTTTGTAATAGGAGAGAAAAACATGGAAAATGTGGAGATGTGGATCAGATGAAAATCAGCAGCATTTTGCTTAAACTCTGTAGACTCGTCTCTCAATTAGCTCTTACTTTCCACCAGTCACTTCCACCGTAGGCTAGTGTATGCAAAGTGGGTCTGAATCACCACCAAATAGCAATAGCAGCATTTTACATTCAGTTTGCACAGGTATAAATGACTACACAATGGGCAATGCAATGACCAAGCAGGCCCTAAAAGTTGCACGAGTAAACCAAGGGCCTGCTCCAACTCCCACTGATCCTAAAAGGTTCCGGATCGGTCTTTATATTTGATTTAATCATCAGGACTATAATGGTCCCACATCCTCAAAACGTAGCCTATTCATGCTGACAATAATTAATACTGAACAGGAGATTTTTATCAATCTGACAGATAACAGCTGAAATTAACTGTGCTTTCATGTACAATTTTAAGTAGGTCAGATAAGAAGATCTATTGTAACCAACTCTTATTTTATAGATATAGATTGCTGTGTACAGACACACACGTACACTTTATGTCTATAGAAAATCTAACCCAAGCAGCAAAATCTCCTTACCGCACAGAAAGTAACAGAAAGTCCATTGAACAAGTTCATAGATTCACAGGTTTTAATGCCAGAAGGGAACATTATGATCATCTGCATAACACAGGCTTTACAATTCCATCCAGTGATCCCCGCATGAAGTCCTGTCAGTTGAAGTTTTAAATGAAGATATTTTAAAAAGAAAACAGGTTCCCTATGCTTTGTTTGTTTTTTCTGTATTTTATCCTGTCCCCTCCCCACACTTAACAACTCACAGAATTAGGTAGGATCATCCAGCAGTGTTTTAAAATGATTACTCTTTTCATTACGTTTCCCTCTGGGTAGTAAGATCAATGATAAGGATAAAACTGATACAGAAAAGGATGAAAGGAATGTCTACACTAGAAACGTAACAAACTAATTACTGCAGTGGTTCATGTCCACGATACCCTCTTTCGGTCGGTGGTGCCTGTCCTCACCAAGAGCGCTTTCACCAGCCTAAGGGGGCAGTGTGGAGAGATAAGAGCCCAGTCTCTCAGTTCTGCTGGGAGCCCGGCTGCCTCACAGAGTCCTGGGCTTCCTGAAGGCTGCCCTCCCCCTACTCTTCATTCCCCACGGGGAGCAGAGGAAGCCGCCAGGGCTTGTTCCCTCCCCATTCCCTGCTGCAGTCAGGGGAAGCCGCCCGGAGAGCATCTGCCCAGCTTCTCTCCCTACCCCCAGGCCGCTTACCACTGGGCAGTCATCAAGCTGTGAAATACACAAGGCTGCCCTGTTCCCAGTGGGGATTGAATGGGTGGTGGTGCTGCGGGGGACCCTGGCTTCTTGTCCCAGCTCCCAGCCCGGAGTGGCATCCAGCCGCCCAGCTCTCCAATGGAGCGGGGGGCAGTTTGGGCTCTAGTTGCCTGACTTTCTTGTCAATTCCTGGCAGGAGCCAGGAAATTGGCAAGGCAGCCAATAGCCAATGTAAGGGATGCAGTGTCTACAGAGACTGCATTGCCCTAACTACACCGACATAAGCCCTACGCCTCTCATGTAGGTGGAGTTATTATGTTGGTGTAGTAGTGCACTTAGGTCAGTGGGAGGAAGGCTGTAATGTAGATAATGACATAATTAGGTTGATATCAGATGCCTTATGTCGACCTAACTGCATTGTGCAGACCAGCCCTAAGAAGTGCCTCCACAATGGACTATGTTATCAGTGTGCTGGGGTTTCACCTGATTCTCTAATGGGGTTCATTAATCAGCTGAGGAACACAGTGCATCAAAATTGAATTTCTTGAACACATGCTAAAAGAAAAAGGGAAAAGATGTCTTTATCCTATAATACGTTCTAAGCACATATTTAACAACACGTGCTAAGTTGTAAAAAAAAAAAAAAATAATAATAATCACTGAGCCCTTTGTGCTGTAAGAATCCTTTTTAATTGTGTATACTTTTTACCCATTTTAAAAAGTATTGTTTAAATTATTATTATTTACTTTCTTACCGTAGTGCCTGGTAACCCTAATCATGGACTCACATAGCACTAGTAGTAAAAAAAATTGGGTATAGGCAATTTGGGGAAAATATTGTTTTTGATTTTTTCTACAAAAACAGTTGATGAAAAGCCAAAACCAAAAACTTACATTTTGGGGGGTTTCAAAAACTGAAACAACTTTTTGGTAAACTCTTTGGTTTGGAAGGTTTTTTTCCCCTTTCCTGCCTTTATTTCCTTACTGAAAAAGAAAAAAGAAAGTGCGGGACAGAGAGGGGAAAAAAGGACAAAAGAGAATTTGAGGGGCGATACAAAAACGGAAACAATTTTTTGTAATAAAAAAATTATAATCTTGAAAAAATTGTACATGGAAAAGGTTCTGTTTCTTTTGAATAGCCATGGAAAATTTCCAATTGGCTTTATTTAAGCACAAGTCTAAAGTTATGCACATGCTTAAGTGCACTGCTGAATAGTAAGGAATGTAAGTATGTGCTTAGTTTTGCTGAATTTGGGCCTGGTCGTAAGCCCACTGACGTCAAGAGAAAGATTCCCAGGACTTCAATGCACTTTGCATCAAGCCCTAAATGCACACTTAGAGTTTGATCCTGCAACATTAAAGTAAATGGAAATTTGTCAAGTGGACATGAATGAGAGCAGGATCAGACCCTAAGGCCATAGCTCTGTGAACAGTTTACATGTGTGAGGAATCCCATTAAGCATGTACATAAGTTAAGCACATGAGCAATTGTGTACAGGATCAGAGTTTGCGGGCCTAACTGTGGCATTTAACCACTGGCCCACAACCAGAGGACAGGACAGACCCACACTGCCCAATGCTGAGATCAGGGAGGGATTGCATATTAGGCACTAACTCTTCCCAAGCAGCCATAATGTTTAAGGGATGGTACAGCCTGATCCTGAGGGAACTGGCCTGCACTGCAAATCAGTGTGAGGGGAGGAGGGGCACAGGGTGTACGAAGGGCCTGATCCAGCACTGACAGAAGCCAATGGAAAGACTCCTGTTAACTTCAGTGGACACTGGATCCGTCCTCCAGGGAAGTCCTGCCTCCTCCCACTCACATACTCCAGTAGGCCGCCCGAGAGTGTGAGCCACAGATGCGTTGCGCGCGTCCTACCCTGCACACCAGCCACAATCTGCCAGTTCTCAACCCTCCCTTGTTTTGGACAGAATCACACATGACATGGTTGCACACATCCATGTCTGTTGTCTCCTGTGTAATAAAATACAAAAAGGTACAGGCTGCATATTGGATATACAAGGTGGGACCTGATCTAAAGCCAAGACTTTGGATCAGGCCCATAAAGAACATTAGTGATGAAAACAGAACAGTTTGATACATATCATATGCCTAAAAGGACAATGGCAGCAAAAACATGACCCAAAACTTCAGCACTTTTGCAATACATAAGACAAATAAAAATATTTCCTTTTTTTTTTTTTTCCCATTTTGTTTTGGTTTTTTTCATTAGAAAATCTATTGGAAACTTCAAAAAAAATCCTCTCAGCATTTGAAACCCTAAATTAATGCCTGGAAATCTCAAAATGAAGCTTACCGATGGGAAAAAAAGTGAAATTGCCCAGGCTGAGTCAAATGCAAACAGTGTAAGTAATGAAAGGTAATTTAGGATCCTTAAAATGCTTTCATCTGTGGTGTTGTATCAATAACATCTGTAATGAAATTTATTGTATGGAAATATATGATTTTTAGATAGTTATCTTTTAAAAGACCTGATAACCATTTTATCAGGCTTAAACAATAAGGCCCTAATCCTACTATGGAACTACATCCATTTGCACCAATTGAGGATTTGAAACAATATAAAGCCTGGTACTATTCTGATCTGTGCGACGTCCAATTGTTTTCTCTTAGATAGATGAAAAAGCCAACATCCACTATGTGGTCCATTTCTCTTCACCAATTCTGCTTTTGCACAGTTGTGTCTTTGAAGTGTGGAAAATGATCGTTTAGGAAACTGAGAACTAATACTCCTGAAACTGCTGAACTTTCAATTCTCAGGGAAGTTATTTTCTGTGGATGTGCTAAAAATATTAGTCCTCAAAATAACATGACCTGGCTCTTGTAAACACTATAATTTAAGGATGGCTGTGCACTGGGTCCAGTTTAAGCATTTTACGTGAGCATTTTCAGTCTTCCCTATGAAATGTTTTTCCTGAGATATGGACTCTAAGGCAGTTCACAGAGAACAACAACAAAAGATTAATTGCCTTGTCTTAGAAACATGAGGGCAAATTCTCAGTAAAGATGCACGTCATGGATGTGGAGGGCCTAGTCTTTAACGGGCTAGATCCTCAGCTGATTGACATCAGTGGAGCTTTGCTCTTTTTATACCAGCTGGAGATTTGACCCTCTCATGGTCCCTACATGCATATAACTTCTTTTAAAGTTAATGAGATTTCTGAGTGCTGAAGGATTATGTGATTGGGTTTACCTATGTATGGATTAATCATACACTATTCAGAGCTGATCTTTATTTGTCACATTTGTTAATGACTACAGCATAAATAAAACAACTACCATTTTGTTGCGGGAACAAAAGCACTGCAAGAAAGAAGATTGCCAGATCAGAATCAAATGCAACCTGCAGTTTCTCACCTCTGTTATTACTCTGCATTCCCCATTCTTTCCGACCTGTATCCTCCCCCAGAAATAATACTGAGTATTTGCAAACTGAGTACTTTCCAACGTTATGTAATAAACAAAGCCCTGATCATTGTTGTCTTTGTAAACAATCCAGCTGCCCTTCAACAATTTTAAAATGTCCAAGATTACTCAATAATTGTTTCTCTGTTTGTTTGTTTAGGGAGTTATAACGGTTACACCTTTCATATTTTATGTGCTGTTATTCACTGTAGTCATATAGCAAAGCAAAAACAATCGTACAACCCTATGCAAAATGGTTAGAGGATAAGTTAAATGATTCTCCCACGTAACTAACCTACATCTGTTCATTTCTGGGGGAGAAAAATCTAATTTTGTTCCCTGCTCTTTATAGGAAGGGGGAGAAAATGTCTTTTAAGATGCCTGTACACCCTTGTTTTGGATGTTATACCCCTGCGGGATATAGCAGAGCTAACCATTTGCATGTACATCAAGGAGGATATTTCTATACAGGAAATCTAATGGCTTTATTTTTAGTGACTTTAATGCTTTGATAAGTAAAGTTCACGGAAAAAACCATGTAATTGGTACAGAACTTTTTTACTTGCATCAAGCCCCTTAATCCTTAAACATTAGAGTAATTTTGCATCTAGCCCAAGGTAAATTAGTTTCTTTGGGTTTTTTCAACTTTCCAGCATTATTTATTTTCAATTTGAAATTCTTTTAATATCAAAGTGGGTGTAATTAATTCTCCATTTCTGTTGATCTGAAAATTAAAATGAGAAATTACAAATTATATATCAAAGAAATTTCATAAAATATACCTAATAAAAGTAGCTCAAGTTTACTGAGCCTACATAACAATTTTTTGTGGGTTGTTTTTTCATATATCAAAACCATACTATAGTGCCATCTAGTGCACTGAAAAATCATGTAGGAAACTTTTTCAAATCATCACTATCCTACCTTTCCAGAAACACTTAAAAAATCCAAAATTATAATTTATCATATAAAGTAAACAGTGGACTAGCTATTATAGGCTCAATTGTGTCTGACATTAAAAACCATGGAGGCAAGTACAGATGAAGGGTTCTAAGTTGCCCTCCTTTTTCCACTCTAAAAAAAATTCATATGAACCGAGAAGTTTTTTTTTGTCTCATCTCTGCTAAAAATCAGAGTAATTTTCAGTTAATTTCAGTTTATAACTAAGTATCTTGTGTTTGATACCTAGTTGTGAACTATTTAGATATCTGAACGTAACATTACCCAGAGCTCGTACGTCTCCTTAATGTCTGATCAAATACTGCACTCTACCGCAGAAAAAAAACCCTATGATATATAGTAGATATGGTGAGAACATTTGGAAAAAAAAATTCACAATTGTCACTGTTTTCCCTCTTACATTTTCTGATCAGCTATTAAGAGACAGATAGTGTAGATTACATACAAATTAAATTAACTAGCCCTGAAATTATATAAAACACATATAGTAAATAATAGTCGTTAGTCCAGATTGCTGTTACACTGAAGTCAAGGTGGTATCAGCCCAGAGTGGAATTTGACTTATTATATCTGCTTGAATTCATTGCATTCTCTCCAACTCACCAATACAAACTTTGGTTTTTAGTGTCCCACCTCTAGTATCAGTGCTGTCATTTACTAACACTGTACGAGAAAAAGACTATAACACAATCAGATGGCAGTATGAAAACAGCTACTGCCCCATGACCAGTGCTAATCTATGAATCCTTAACCTGGAATAATTTATGACTTTTTATCAAATCTGCAGCTGTTTTAACTTGGTCTGCATCTTTGAAGCCAATTGCACTAGACAGATATGCACCAACAGAGGATCTACACCTTTGTTTCTAATGCAACGAGTTATATATTGTTGGCTAGTTTAATGCTCCATTTTCTTTTGACTCCGCTCACAATTTTTTTGGAATGATCCTTTTTACCCCCCCCAGGAACATACAAGAAAATGGGACGAAAAGCTCTTTCTACTTTAAATAATTAAATAGATGAATGTAAACAACACAAAGTTCCCAGTGATTAATGATAACCTATGAATGAACCTATGAATCTTCAGTTCCCTAAATTTGACTAATCTAGCAGAACTGCAAAGCCCAGAGTAGCACTTAAGTATATGCTGACTTATCTGCCATGCATAATGTTTGATTGCTTAGTGAACATTTTTGGAACATTGGAAAAAAAAATCTTACCTGGCCCAGACAGAATAGAATCCAGATTTGTATTATAAAAACAGATGAAACAATTATTTCCACAACAACATTGTGGTAAAAAAAAACCCTACAATGCTCTTTTTTCCTGATGAATTCTGCCTGAATTGAAAATGAGGAAAATCTTCATGACAATGGGGTCCGCTAGGCTGGGAATGAACTCCCAAGAAAAGTGGCCAATGGCCACTAATAACCCTGATTATATACAGCAGAAAGCACTTGCAGGTTAATGGACCCTAGAGCTAGTAGCTGATTTTACTATTGGAAAATGTATTGGAAAATGTTTTCCATATTCATTTATAATTCTCTGACTGGTACTTGATTAGGGATGGATGACCTGATTGGGGGTAAAAAAGAATGAATCAAATCTTTGCCTCTGTGAGCCTATTGCTAAATTTTGTGAAACCTAGAGCTCAGACCAGGGATGGAGAACTCAGTTTTTTTGACCACTTGCCTAGCTTTGTAATTCTGTCAGTACTTGGGCACCATGACGGTGCATGTGCACAACATAATACCTAGCGAGTTTAATGATCTGTATAAAGCATTCAAACCTTTGGAGGCTTTGTACTCTGGTTATCACCTCAGATTATACAGCAGTTACAAGCAGGTAGTGAGTTTTGACAGTTCTGATGCTCGTGATCTGGGGTAGGCTTCTAAGAAAAAATCCATGTGGAAGTAAGGAATGCCTAAGTCATAGGAAACTTTGGGAAAATCAGACATGATCAAAATTAGGACTCATACTACTTTTTTTTAAACCCGTAGCACTTCCCTGGCTTCCCATATGTGGCAAAGATTCCTTTTCATCCTCCTGCAAGGGGTACTTAAGCCCAGGTTCAGCAAAAGCACTTAAGCACCTGCTCATTTTTAACCATCTGCTAATTGTAACCACTTTGCCAAGGGACTTTAATGAAGAGTGGCAACTTGATCCCCTACTCTGATGATTTGGGTTTCAGCTAAGGAGCTCACATAATACAGTGATGGGGGCCATTTTAGTACCTAGATAGAACAGCTTGTCTGAAGGGAGACTCGCACTGGTGGCCATTTTGCTTCCTGTGTTGTGGTACTTTAGCCATGCTCTTAGGAGGGACTGGAAACAGTGATCTCCCCTTCCACCTTAGTTAGGAAGCGTAAGCTTGTGACTAAGAAATTGGACTCGAGACCTGAATTCAATTCTGGCTCCGGCACAAACTCCCTGTGTGACCTGAGGCCACACTGTTAAGCCTAAATCCACAAAGATATTTAGGCTCCTAACTTCCACTAAAATCAATGGGCCTTAATCTCTCTCTGCTTCACCGCCTCATGTCTAACATGAGGATAATATTAAACCCTTTGTCTATCTATTTAGATTGTAAACTGTCTATGACAGAGTGTGTCTTTCATGATGTGTTTGTACATGGTCTAGGATGATGGGGCCCTGAGCAAGTTTGGAACTATTGGTTCTGTAACATAAATTATCATAATCTTCTTATGTAGGGGTACATGCGGTGGTGGGGGTGACTTCTCCTCACCCATTGAAGGTGGGCTCAGTCACAGGAATCTTCATGCCTCTGCAGGGGACAGTAGCAGTAGTGGAATATTCAAGATGCAGCTTGCCCTGAAGTGATAAGATCTTTGCACCTCAAAACACAGAAAGATCACAACATACATGAGCTTAATATAACATAGATCTGGTTAAGAGAAAAGCAGTTATCAGCACTTTGATTTGAATTTAATGTGAATTGGCAGTCGATCTGAGTGATTAAAAAATGTCTAATATGGATGGTAATAGCTAACATATTTTATCCACTGGCTTTCTTTTGTTCACTGCTTTGAATTATCGAGTGAATCAAGGCAAGAGGGGATATATATTTCTAGCTGGGTCATTTTCTTAACATCACACATTTAACTTGCTAAGGTTTTCAGAAGGAAGCACAGAGTTTATATAGAGGAAAATGTAATAAGAGGTTACCAACAGAACCATAATGCATGGTTAGCAGAAGAGGTCCCTAACTATCCAATCAACTCAATGTCATCGGAACCAATGGAAACCATCATGCTTTCTCAACCTCCCAAACAGAAGTCTTAGAGCTAAATTTAGCTCCCAGTTACAACTGGTGTAGCAAGATACAATTGCAGAGTGGATTAGACTAGCACTAGCTGTTTCAGAGAAGTTACAAGAAACTCTGCAGTAGGCAGTTATGGGATAAACTAGGAAATCTTTCCTTCAAACTCCCACTAGTTAGACATTAAGATGGTAAAAAAAAAAAAAAATTGCACAAAAAGTTTCTCCATCAAAATATGGTCTTTTATTCCTGAAACTTTTTGTGAAAAGATTGTCCACAATCACAAAGTTTTCTTTTTCAGCACTGTTTTCTGCACTTTTTGGTAAATGAAAGATTTTAATAATTTCAAACAGGATTTTGAAAGAAATATTTCTAAAAATGTTGCAGAAAGTTTAATGGAAAACTCCTGTGAAACAGATTAAAATTTTAAACAATAAAATTGTTTTCTCATTTTTCAACTACTTAGAAGTTAGCTTATGTACTGAAACAGAAAGGTTTATTCCTTTCCAAAATTATTTATTAAAATATGTCCATATAAGTGGGTAATCCTTTTTTGAGCCATTCTGCTAGCTCTTGGCCTCAGTATTATCCTGCAGCAATGAGTTCCACAGCTTAATTGTATGGAGAAAAAATATTCCCTTGTATTAGTTTTAAATGGGCTCCCTTTCAATTTCATTGGCTGTAAATCTGGATAACCACACTGAAGTCTGTGGAAAGATATGAGATTTACACCATTGTCAATGAGAGTAGAATTTGGCCTATACAATCAACTTCTTCTGTATACATTACAAATACATTGTCCACAAAGTGCCAGTTTTGGATCCCTTATTTCTGGAAAAAATACTCCTAACGGATTATTAAATGTAGATCTTGCTGAGTTATACAAATATCCTATTTACATATTCTTTGAATACCACCCTGAGTGGTAATCTGAAAGCCCAGACCAGAACAATTTAGCCACACTGTATATGCCCAGTTCCACCTCAGTAATTATGATCTGCCCTCTTAAATGCCTTGTAAAGTACAGGGCTGCCTCACAAGCCCAGCAATGATCCATGGCACACTAGTCTGTTTCAGTGACTTTGCCTCATGGCAGAATTTAATGAATGAACCAAAACTTAGACAAAAATGTCAAAATAAACTCTTTCCTGTGCCCACCATGGGCTACCGTTCCCAGAGGCTTTTCCCTCAGCTGCCACAGCCCTTCTAGATCCTTACTCTAATCTTCCCGCACTCCGCAATGTTCTAGCTTAATTGAGCTTTCATTGGCCTTTCTAAGTACCAGGTGCTCTTCAGGCTATCACTCCACAGCCTCACCTGGGAGGCAGATCAGTCACAGGTGGGGCTGGACCAGCTGGACTAGGATATCTCTTTACATACTTTTTTCCCTCAACTGTTGCAGCCTGTTCTGCTCCAGGCTATTTCTCCAAATCCATTCCCAATGAAAATCAAATTCCAGTCAACAGCATAACCCAGAAACAAGATACAAATACATCATTTCAGACTCACTTTGAGGAATTCTAGAGATGTACGATAGTGGATATCAGAAGGAGAACAGAGTCAAAACTATATGTGGGGTTGATCAGCAAATCCCATCCCACCAATCTCAGAGGCCATCACAGGATGCAGGGTAGCTGGGAACCCTCAGGGAAAATGGTCCTATGTTATATAGAACTCTTACATACTAAAAGTACAGAAAACAGAATCTCTAATCAGTGGTGAAATTTGTTATTACTTTAAAATAGCCAGGAGGCAAACTGAGACAATTTAACAGATGTTTCCGATTTTTAAGCCAGAGCAAACAGCACAGATTAATTTTCCTACTTTCTCCTCAAAAGCAAATGCCAATAAATTCCAGGTCTGAAATTTTACTATTTAACTCGAGGAACAAATGAGTTGATCCCATGGGCAGCAGAGGGAAAAATGTGATAGCGATGATTTTAAGAATGGAAGCCAGTCCATTAATTCACTCTGCCAGACACAGAGTTGGGCGTGATGAAGTTATGATGAGCTCTTTCAATACCTGGTCACATAATTCTGCAATATGGTGACAGAAATATTTGTTTTATCGAAGTGAGTTACCTTCTGAATATGATCCAGATGAACCTCGGGTACAAATACCACTGAACACTGGGGCAGATTGCATCTGACCTTTTTTTCTACTCTACTTACCAGAGAATGGCCAAAAGCTGCCCTGATTTATTCCCTGAGCAATCCCACTG
Organism: Emydura macquarii macquarii; assembly: GCF_026122565.2. Taxonomy (NCBI): domain Eukaryota; kingdom Metazoa; phylum Chordata; order Testudines; family Chelidae; genus Emydura; species Emydura macquarii. The sequence goes on along the minus strand of NW_027133607.1, from coordinate 2,494,873 downwards.
ACCCCGTGAGGTTTCACAGAATGTAAATCAGTGGAGAATACAGCCTAGTGGTCGCAAGTTACCTCTCAAAGTACAGGATTCTCTCCCACATCATTCCCATCCCCTCTTTCACACCTGTGTAGCTACCTACATCTGGTGAGACTCTCATCCATAGTTACACCTGTGCTCTCCATCACTTAGACCTGGTCTGCCTGATGGGGTTCTGAGCAATCTCCAGGAGTCATAAATGAGGTACCACGTCTATGTAACATCGCCTCTCCTCCATGTATCATCCATTCTCAAAGTTACAAATGAGGGTGGTTTTGACATGATGTCAGAGTCCAATCTGGAGAAATTGTCATAATACCCTTTTCCCCTGGTTGTTATGTGGTTTTTTGGTTTGTTTGTTTTTGAAAATATTCCAAAATGCCCATAGAATTGTGTATTTAAAAGCTAGAAGGGACCATTAGGTCATCTAGTCTCACTTGCATAACACAGGTCACCTTTTTTCATCCAATAATTCCATACACTCTCTTTTACACAAAACCCCACCTTGGCTGTGCTTGGTAGCAAAATGTTAAGACTCTTGCCTTTTTCCAGTAATGATTATCCTTCACTGGAATTCAGGGGACTATCTCTCCTCCCCCAGTGTGAAGTTTCTCAATCCTTTCTAGACTATCACTAGCCCAGTGATTCAGCTCACAAGCTCTCTTCACTGGAACTGTGAACAGAAACCCCAGCTGAAAAGAGCAATTATCATCTGTGGGTGTCAAACAGGCTTGCTCTCCGTCACAGCCCACTTTCACCCAAAGTGTTAGCCACAAATGACAGCTGCAGGGTTTATATTTATCGCAGATGCACAGTTGTCTTCTCCTTCCATTAACAATCTATGTATTCTTCATTCATTTTGAATACTCCCCCATTTGCTCTTTGAAACAATTAGCCATCATCCTCTCAACCTTCTGGCCTAAATTGCACTGAAGCTTAAACACTGTTTCCATATGACAATAAATTCTGCCATGGCAGGAACTAAAAACAATTTTTAATCCTAGGTATTTTCTGTTCCATTTAATTGCCTTACCCAACACTCACACTTCATATAAAGACAATCCATCCTTTTCTGCCTTGCTTCTGAAATAATCATTATCCTTTTCTGCAAAAGGGGGAAAACAAAAAAGAGTCAGGTTAGGAGCAAACACGACACTGGAAATAGACACCCGAAGGGTAGAATGCCTTAGAGTAGTCCAGAATAGGTTTCATGCACTTCACAGAGTTTCTTTCTGCCTCCAAAGAACCTTCCTTTCCCTGCCCCCTCGCCCCAAGTGAGAAGTTTTCCATGAGTAATCCCAAAAATAATATTTGGATGGCTGAAACGTTAGGGCATAATGTTACTGTATAACACAGCATGTCAAGGCTTTTCATATGGGATGGAAACCTTTCTTTTTTTCTGAGATACGAAAAGAGAAGTTAATGCTGCGATGAAAAATAAATGGAATACTTTAAAGACGTTATTTTACACTTTAGCCATTTTGTTCTAAACTGATATTAATTTTCCTGGAGTGACATCACTCATTTTAAAGAAGAACATGGTTAGGGAGTGACCTGCATTTTGAGCTCAGTGAGAATTAGGCAAGAAATAAAACCCCAATGGTACCTCCTTTTCTAGTGATGAGTCCCTTCTTTTTGATAGCTCAAATGGGCTTGAACCTGTAAGGTAACAAGTTCCCTCTGCAAGGTCCTGTGTGCTCATTGCCCTCATTGATTCCTGTGATTCAATCTCACTGAATTAGGTTCTATATTGGCAACATGCACAAGACTCCAGTAATCTCCAACAGTTGTTCCTACCTGTTCAGGCAACCGAAACTTTTGTTATACATGCCATATCTGCCACCTTCTAATCATTTGTGCGTGCTTTTATTCATCGTGGAATGTGAGCTGCGACAAGTTGCCTATCCTTGGTGCGCCAGACCCTAATCTAGACCGTAGCCTGACTGATTTGCAATATTCACTCAAAACTGTCTGTTTCAGCGACAGCCTTGTGAGGGAAGTCAGCGTCTAGACTGTGCACAGAAGGGCATCGCAAACACCACTAAAGTGAAATTATTTAACAGATATCTGTGGGAACATAACAATGCTCTTGTGGTTAAGCCACTGGACTGAGATGCAGAAGATCAGCATTCAATTCCTAGCTCTTCCACAGACTTCCTGTGAGGCTTAGAGTGAGTTCTTTCATTTCACAGGGCCACAGTCCTCCATCTGTAAAATATGGATAATAATATTTTCCTACCTCACAGGGGTGTTGCGAGAATTCATCCATAAATACTTGGGAGACATTAGGATAGAGGAAGGGTGGGATTGAGGGGGGGCAGCTATATAGGGATGTTCTGAGCATGTGTTTGTTAATATCCATGAATCACTTAATCTGAGAGAATCCTAATAGAAAATCTGTTTTATTAGCTGGTTTTGTGTTCAGAGCTGACCTGCTCCTCACAGCCATTACAAATATTGTTATATAGTAAGTTAGACTTGAAAAGGATGTTTGATGCTGGTTTTGGTTTTTAACATTGCAACTTACCGTTCATGTTTCACACTGGCACTGTGCTGGATTTCCCATCAAGATTTGCTTAAGTTTCAAACAAAGAGACTGTTTTTATTCACTTAAAAAAAAAAAAAATCACAACGGAAGCTGTGAGCCCAACACCCGCTTTGCTAGGTGGTAACTTTTTTTTAAAATGAAATTTTACAAGTGAACAACTCTTGTTTGATGCCTTGCAATTTTTCAAGTGAAAATGATTTTGTGATAAGAGAAATGATTCATATTTCCTCAGTACCCACCAAAGAGCATACTTAGAAATTTGATTCTTAGAAGTTAAAAGTTCATTTGTGTAGGAAGGTCTGTAGGTGCCATATCTACATTCATTATGATGAGGCATTATGATGAAGCAGGTTGCAGTCATTAATAATAATATTTTGCATTTTTTGTTGTGCTTCCCATTTGAAGATCACACGGTGCTTTACCAGCCGTAGCTGCTCCTCTCCGATTAAAAAAGTATGAATGAGATAATAGTTGAGAGGAAGCCTAGGAGGAAGTTACCTTGTGACTAGACTGGTACTTGAGATCTGAGTTGGAATCCTGGCTCTCTAACAGACTTCCTATGTGACTTGAGCAAGTCACTTAATGGCTGTACCTCAGTTTCCCATCTATAAAATTGGTATTATTATTACTTCCTTTGTTTTGCTTGTCTATTTAGGCTATAAGCTCTTCTAGGAAAGGACTATCCATTACTATTTGAGTTTGTACAGAGCTAAGCTCACTGGGCTCATGATCTCACCAGAGGACTCTCAGTGCTACTACAATATTATATTATATTGTATTATATTATATTATATTATTAAGATGCTGAGTCTCCATAGTTCTGCAGGGTCTTTTCAGTTACTTATGGAATCCTTACATCAACTTTACAGTAGAAATTTTGTGTGCTCAAGCTCAGATTTTCAGTATTGTCCTCCTGCCAGCCTGAAAACTGCACAAGAATTTCCTTCCTCGGTGGTGTATGGGTTCCTTCACTTCTTTTCATGACCCAAGGTAGTATCTTGAAAAGTCTATGGAAAATTAAAAATGAACAGGGGTGGGGGGATAGCAAGGAAAGGAAAAGAACAGAACTTTTTCAAACCTCAAGAAAGATTAGAATGGTTCTTTGTTTTGCCTGAACTGGTTAATACATATTTAGCATGAATATTAGCAGCTTCCACTGGTAAATGTGTAGCTGCATTGTCTTCAGTTGGAGAGTCTGCATCCATGAAATCTCTTAGTTGCATTGTAGCTTTTTCCCTCTTATATTCATGGTGGCAACGATAACCTTGTTACTTTCCAGGTTCTTGGCCTCTTCTTAAATATCTACCCATCTATCTCAGGTACATATAGGTATATAGATATCCTATTGAAAGGGAAATTCAAGTTCTTACTTTTTGTTATTTGTCTTTAAAGGGGGCAGTTGTCATCATCATAGTAAGGATAACAGTGTGGGTCGGGGGAGCTTGAGAGACACACTGAGCAGGAATTCCTTATCTCGTACATACTCTCACCACTCTGTAAACAAGACTATGGCTGCTAGTGCCTACAGCTGGTTTCTTGATGCATCTTTTGGGGAGCGAATTCAGCCCTATCTATGTCAAGTATTGATACAGCCCGCATTACTGGAGTAGCTGAGCTTTTCACAATCTTCAATGCATTTATTCTCACAATACCAATGTAAAGCAGGGAAATGATATTATCCCCATTTTACCAAAGGGGAACTGAGGCACATAGGCTTGCCAGAGATCACTTAGGGAGTCTGTGATGAAGCAAGGAACTGAATGTAGATCACCCAAGTCTTAAGCAATTGTTCTAATTGCTGCATCCCTTGCTCCTTTGCTGGTGCTCTGAGACTATTAACTGACTCGTGTCTGAGACCAGAATTTTTTTTTGCATTAAGTACAAATGGACTTTTCCACCAAAACGTCATTACATGGAGTAGTGAAATCCAACCTGTTTGCTTAGCCAGTCAGTGTAATGTACGTGCAGTCCAGGGCCATTTAGGGGTATCACAGAATCTGCTGCTGCTTATCTTACGTTGCATGGATGTCAGTGTGTGTGTGTATGTGTTATGAATATGGTAGTTAGCATACTAGAGTTTTCTTCAATGTGATATTTTTCCCACTGACATCAGTGGGAGTTTTTCCATTGGTTTCATTGAGGTTTGAATCTACTGGGGGAAGGGAGGGAATGGGCAAATCATTCTACCAGTTAAGAAGGGCCTTTGATTTATTCATTCATTTATTTATTTATTTTACCTTTTAGGACATTTTATGTGGAAGGACGCTCACTTGTTTAATATTAAAGAAAATGGTAACCTATGTCACTCTGTTTCATTCATATGAAACATTTCAGAGCAGTTGGCAAACACACAACATGATTTTATTTCAAGATAATAGAAAGTGTACATCAAAATATGGTTTTGGAGTAACAAATACATTAAAGGTTGAGATAATGCCTCTGCTTTACTTAGGTAAATACCATAAGGCTTTATCCTCCTTTTAAAGAGGAGATAACCAACCCACTTACCAAATAACAGTAAACAAAGGAAGACAGAGCAAACGTGCATTTAAATAAATCAGTGCCTAGCAAAACATGGTAACAGCTTAATAAGCTACTGGTTTAGTACAAGTCTCCCCTAATTGCCAGGAAATAGGCCATCAGACCTTCATCTTTAAAGTAAAGTCGCTACTTGTAAAACTTCTGATTGTTGCAGAGTCCTTTGACACCAGTCAAAATCCTAGCTGCTTTTTGATTGTTATTTGCTTCTAATATAACCTAGCAGCAGGTGAGCTGGGAGAGAGACACACACTGAGCAAACATAGGTCAACGTGTAACCTCTTCCTGCCTGTCTGTCTCTCTCTAAAACCATTGTGGATAGGACGACTTAACAACAGCGCTTGACTGCTTCATTTTGTATTCATTTTCTCCTTTCATCTCCTGGGGTAAGGCGATGCTCATTTCAATATGTTGTTAACCATGCCTGGTCTGCACTGTAATCTCCTCACTTCAGAGCAGCCTATTGTTTCTAACTTGTAAGTCAGCTCTTATATCTACCCACCCATCCTCACAGATAACAATAAAATAGCTGCTATAACCCAGTATAAAGTTCTGATTCTTCATCTGCCTTAGTGTGTGTGACCACTGCTCAGTGTCTGCTGTTCATTCCTTTCTGGGTCCGATACACAGAGGATATGAATCTGCTACAGCTGCCAGCTAGGAGGGTTATTTCTTTAGCTCCAGTTGTAAAAGCTCATGCAGTTTGTTCTGGAGGTCCTGCTTTCAATCTTTGGTGATAACTAAGATAACTAACATTATAAGTACCCCATCACTTCTTTTTATTCTTTACCTGCTGGTCTTGTACAGTCTCACCTTTATATATTTCAAAGGGGTTTTGCCACGCTGGGAAGATATGTCATGGCCCATACAGTTTTCTCCATCTTCTCTTGTTACCTATAGGCCCAATTCCTTTCAACTACAATTTTAAGGGACGCCTCTCCACAACTTCTTCTCACTCACTCTACTTCCTTCTCTCATTGGCTTGGTTGAGTTTCCATTAAATTGAAATCAGTAAAGAGATGTGTGCTAAAGCAACACCTCAGGGCAGCATAGAAGCCCAGCAGAGGTCATTAGAAACTCTGCACTGTATTCCAAACAATTTGAGTCCGATTGCTTAAAACATCAGTAAAGGGTCGCTTTGTTCTTTCACTGCCATTTATAGGGCAAGCTGATGCACTTGATGCCATGTTCAAAAGTAAACACATTCAGGGGCAAATCCTGGTTTTATTTCATGGGTGTACACGGTCCAAGAGAGAGCAAGACTGGCACAGTTCCACTACACTAATGTGGGAAAGATGTGAGGAACCCGCATTCCCCATGTGCCAGAGAACTGATCTGTGTGGGACTCCGCCAATAGCAGCAGATGGGGATAGGATGGGTGGATGATCAGTGCATTTGTACAAGTCACCCTCTTCTGTTAACTGAGGGGTACAGCTATTGTAGAAGTTTATCCAGCCTGTCTCTTGTGTGCAGCTTGTTTAGGACCAGATCTGGCAAAATTCTTAAGCATGTGTTTTAAAGTTAATTACATGCTGAAGTTTTTTTGTTGAATCACAGGCTTACTGAGGGACTAGAACCTTAATGAATGGTTGAATTAAGAATCTCATCTAAGATTGGTTTATGTAAAGATACTCAGCTGGTGGTAGTCGGCACCTTGGCTTCAGTGAAGCTACAGTGATTCACGACATCTGATGATGTGGCCCAAAGCAAAAAAATATCAATTCTGAAATATACATTGATCATTCTGATTTCACCTTTGAGCGTAATTCACTAACCTCTACTCTGTCTTTCTTTCGCTATGTAATTTAGATTGCGAATGCATAAACTACAAGTATTTTACCCATACAAATGCTGGAGAAGGAGCAAAGCAGTGCTATGTACAGTATACTGGGTGTAGCCTTTATTGCTGCATTGTCCCCTCCGAGCCTTTTCTTTGGGTCTTTGTGAAGCATCAAAAACAGATTTTAAAAGTGAGGGAGACAGACAGGCAGACACTTCATGGGCAGAAGGCTAGACTAATAATTGATATTGTTCCATATATCATATGGTCCATTTTAAAAAAGGATCCTCTTTGCTGCAAACCGCGTCGCTCAGTTTCATGTGGGAGCTGGCATTCTTCTGCAGGGAAGTCAGCAAATGGGAGACAGCCCATGAGCACTCCCCAGGGAACGTGGGGCTGTAATTATGTCACCACTTAGTGAAATAACGAACGCTGATGGGCTGAAATGAATCCTGGTCCCAATAGATTGAACTTTTTAGCCTGTCCCATATCAGCCATCTCTCTGTTTTTAAGGATAGAGTTTCAGTAAAGTAAAGGGCAAGGCCAAGTTCAGAATGGGACCCCGAACAGAGCTTGACTGTAATAATATCACTTTTACTTATTTATCTGCAGAATTTCCGCTACCATAGAATCTGGCAGGAATTTAACCCCTCATTGTACATATCGGTTCTGGAACGAAGAATTTTTCAGTTAATCTGAATTAAGTAGAAATAGCTACGTTTATATACAATTGTGTACGTATGCTGGGATCATCACTTAAGTACTCGGTCTCATTTCACCCATCTGTGTAAGGGGGTAATGATACTTATTTTACACTGATAGCCTTAGTTAATTTCTGATAGTGTTCTCATAAGGTAAAGTGTTGTTTTGCAGAGAGCTGGGCATTTCTCTGTTGTTAAAGTGGTGACTAGCTTTCTGTGTTATACACAGTCTTGACACCCCATCAGAGCAACACCCATCCACCTGGAAGCACTTGTGTCTGGCTGGATAAGGGTGTAGCTTCATTGCCCTCTAGTGCTCCACAGAGGAGGAGTGTTAATACTGCTACAGTTGGAGGCAAATCCAACCCTCCCAGGGTAGGTGGCTATCAGCATGGCAGGATTTAGTGTATGCATGATACAGAGCCCAGCTCAACAAGCTCTGTGCACTCAGCGGGGTTGGAATCAGGGAAGGTGGGACAGAGGATCATGGTGGAGTTGGTGAAAGATCATAGCATGACAGTCCTCAGCCTCCAATTCAGTTATAGGCAGGCTGAGTCCTGGAGATGTGATCTGGCCTCTAGTGAAGGTTCTTCCTTCGCTCAAGTGGGAAAGGCTTTTCCTTTTGGAGTGACAGGGCTTGAGCTGTGTCCAAACAATGAGTGAGAACTGAGGCTAAACTCACTTTCCCTATGATCTAATGTAACCTAAAGGTGCATGGGCTGAATAGCTAATTACTGATCTTGGCATCTGACCATATAATTCAATTTAAAACCCTTCACTTTGGGATACAAACACCATATAGAAGAACAGAGTATTTAGGGGTTTTGTCTTCACTGCCAAGCAGGTGGGCTTTTACCATGGGGTAACTAATGCACATTAACTATTCTGCTGTAAAATCCTAGTAGAGATGAGGCCAGAGCCCAAGCATATTTTTTTCCGGCCCAGTACAAACGTGTAACACAGACCCCCCCTCCTACACACATACCACAATCCCTCATCCCATACATACAATCTCATGAGCCATGAAATTTTTTTCTTCATGGTAGTGGGGATGGCAGCCTGGCCCAGGCCCCCCAGGGCCTCTGGACCCTGGTAAAGTGTACCCTTTCCCCCCCACCCATGTGGAGGCCCTGAACGAGGCACGGTAGTTTTACCACAAGATAAACTAGGTAAGGTCAACCAGGCATGGGGATATAGTGTGTTGGCCTCCCCTAGTTATCTTGCAGAACATCTACACCTGCCTTGTCTCCATTGGGAGACACAGGTTAGTTATCCCACTGTAGAAAAGACAACTTTTGGGCAGTGAAGGCATAGCTGTTGAGTGAGACACAAAACACTAGCCTAGGTTGACCTGTAGCAGGGCTTTCCTATCTAAAGCTAGATAGCGGGGAAAACAAGAATTTGCTCTCCCTGTCTAACACTAGTGCTGACTTCATTAGCTGGTTCTTTTCACCTGTGACAATCATAGCAGATAAATCCCAGGCTGACGTATTGTGCCCATGTCCAGCACAACCTGCCCACCTAGGTTCTGTGTCTTCATCATGATCCTGTGCCTAAGATTCACTGAACAGAAATTGTCAGTTTGCATAAACAAGGTGTTTGCAAAATAATTTACTGAGATTTCCAAAAATTGATTAGGGATTCTTCGTGCATCCATTTTTGGGTGCCCAACTTGAGATATCTTAAAGGGATCTGGGCTTCAGAGGGTGGGTGCTTAATGTTTTCTGAAAATCAGAGCCCCCTTTGAGCCTCCAAACTGAGTCACCCAAAATGACCAGCCTCTAAAGCTGGTCAGAAATTGTTCTTTCCTGCAAAAATGTTTATGTTTTGGGCCCCAAACACAAAAAGTAAAAGAATTCCATCAAACATTTCCAACAAAAAGACAACAATTTCCACAGAAAGTAGACTCTTCATAAACAAATGTCATGATGTTGAAAAACTGCTCAATGGACATTTTTGACAATGGTGGCCGTTCACTTTATCTACGTCTGCCTTTGAAGAGGCGCTATTATAACCCTACAGTATAAACAACATGCACCATACATCCTGGTGTAGGACTAACTATAACAAAAACCTCATAAGAGGCATGGCCCTCAGTCAGGAGACAGGAGGAGTGTAGAAAAAGCTATTTAACAAGTTATCTTGAAATCAATCAGCGGGAAGTGCTATAGTTCTTAATGAAACTTCCCATTGCTAGCAAATCTGGCTGCATAACATCTACTGACTTAGTGAGCAAGTTAAGAAAAAGTGGAACACTATTTTAGTGTTTTACTTTATTGTTAACAGGGGACCCATATCCCACACAGAACATGATTCAGCCAGCTGTAAACATAACCTCCGGAGTCCTCAGAGGGTTCTTCTTTTGATGCTCAACTTATTCAAGGCATTTCCCATCAGCTGCCTCCAATTTTGTGTGTGTGGTAAGTTATTTAGACACGATTCCAAAAGCATTATGGGTTATGAAGAGAGATAAGAAGCAAATCAAGCTCATCCAGTCATTTGATCCAAAAACAATATGTCTCCATGGTGGGATATTAGAATCTCTGTAAGGATCCCAAGTGAGAAATCTTGAATTAAATCAAAGCTATTGTTGTTATTACACTATGTTACAGAGCAGAGGATCCTGCCCTATCTGCAATGGGCATCTTGTGTCAGGTTTCCCACACTTTGAAAATCAAAGCAAACCCTTTGATTAAAAAGAATAATGTACTATGGTGTGTGTGAAGTGGTCTATTCCTCCCTTCTTATATTTAAGCCATATGAAGATGAATTGCAAAGGGGTGGGTGATCAGCTTGAGGTGGAAATGTAAAGAAAACAATAACTACAGAGAAAATCCTTTAATACTAATTCACTCAAATTTATGGACGGGATGGTCTGATGGCACAGCCTAATTTGGCAATTGACTGATCTTTGGCTACTAGTGGTAAACTATGCCAATGGCCTGTGATGGGATGTTGGCTGGGGTGGGTTCTGAGTTACTACAGAGAATTCTTTCTTGGGTGTCTGCTGGTGAGTTTTGCCCACATGCTCAGGTTTAGCTGATCAGCATATTTGGGGTTGGAAAGGAATTTTCCCCCATGGCAGATTGACATGGTTTTTTTTTTTTTTTTTGCCTTCCTCTGTAGCACAGGGCATGAGTTTGCTGGTGGATTCTCTGTACCTTGAAGTCTTTAAACCATGATTTGAGGACTTCAATAACTCAGTCATAGGTTAGGGGTCTATTACAGGAGTGGGTGAGTGAGGTTCTGTGGTTTGCATTGTGCAGGAGGTCAGACTAGATGATCATATTGGTCCCTTCTGACCTTAAAGACTATGAGTCTACGAGGTTAAACTCCTGTGGAAGTTGAAGGATGTTTTGACTATGGAATTTGGGCCTATGATAATTTGGGAAAGGAACAAACTGAAAAGGAAAGTTATCCCCATCACCAGACAGCATCAAAGCTGTACTAGACCATCTCTTGGTGTTAAAAATGGTTTAGGGATAAATATATGATATAAGTGATCAGTATCCCATGGCCAAGAGCTGATATTTCTCAGGGATGAGGCTGGAAATCCCATCCTTTTGAGCAGACTCGGGGCTTGTTCACATTTACCCGGAAATACGGCGGCAGTCGACGGGAGTTACGCAAACCACACAGAATAGTTTGCATAACTCCCGTCGCCTGCTTCTGCGCGCTGTTCACATTGTGCTGAGCCGACAGGAACAGCATTCCCATCAGCTCAATGCTACGCTAGTTGAGGGAGTGGACTTATTGAGTCGACTCCCTCATCTATTGAGCGGGTCTCACTGACGCTCAATCGATCATGAAAGATCGATCTGGCGGCGGCGAATTTGCCACCGCCAGTGTAAACATAGCCTCACCCAATATTTATGTGTTGTATAAGTAAGCCAGGCCACCTTGAGATACTTTCCTATCAGTTCTCAAAAGTAAGAAAAGGTCTGGTCAATAGAGAGTGTGGGTGAGAGAACTCCAAGGAAATATAGGAAGTAGTAGCAGTTATGATCTAATATCCTAGCATTGTGATACTTTTTGGAAATGCTGTACCTGATTCATCTGACATTTGCATTTCTATGAATCAGGTGAAACTCCTTTGAAATCATTGGCATCTTGGAGTGAGGATAGAATCAGGCTCAGTGTTTTTAATATGAGTTCTTTGCCACTCTGGTCATTAAAGATCCCATGGCACTTCCTTGTGGGAAAAGAGATATATTAGCTCTGATGTCCTGGGGAAGTTCCAGTTGAGGCAAATTCCTGACCTTACCTCCCTATGTGGTTTCAGATGGATTTGATAATCTTCCTAATTTTCTTCCATGATCCGTTGTGTTGTGTTAATGTACTTGGTTAAACAACCGCCACATTCCATTCCAGAGGGGGCAGCATTTCAGTGATGGGTAAATTTAATCCTAGTTTTAAAGTAGTTTTGCAGTTTCTTTGAGATGAAAAGCGATATATACATTAAAAAGTATCTAATAAAATTATTAGAACATGTGAAGACTACTACTTGCTATCATTTTCAAAGTAGTCTTGATTTTACCTCTGTGCCCTAAAATAGGGGGAGGCAGGAGGAAAGACACATTAAAAGCCAGATCCGCAGCTCATTTAAGTCACTGAGAACCTTTCCATTAGCTTCAAGGGGTTTGGATCAGGCCTTAACTCATGTTTACATTAAAATTAGGCATAAATTCATCTATTCTATACTCCCTACAAGCTATTCTAGAGTCTCATACCACCGCCATCATTATAGTATGTGAAGCTCTTCCAGTCATGCAGCAAGTGGTGTGACTAACATCTAGCACATCTTTCTCATCCTCTCCCCAGGTGGTAAACTGTCTGTGCAGGACAGCGTTTTGTTTTGGTAGAAAGGGGGGTGCTTTAATGTTTTCGTAGTTGAATTGTTTTCAATGTACGTGCTGCTCCGTGTTGTTGTCAGAGATGGCAGGATGAAGACACTTGGAACAGAAAGCACTCAGGTTCATGGTGGGCCTCCGTTCTCCTCAATAGATGAGCTTTACGTTTGTGTAGAAACCTCCATTGTGCCAGAGAAGGAGCTGTGTCGACCATGGTTTTCATGCCAGAACTTTAGGTGATTTTTTAGACGTAGGCCAGTGAGTATTTGGAAGTTAAAGGCCAAGGCACAGAACTTGCTGCACTATTCTACGGCAAGCTAGTGTTCAGAGTGGAGAACAGGTTTGACGTGCCAGCAGAAGCTCGTGTGAACCTTCATCCACAGGAGACTGCACTCTCAGAGCCCATTCCTTGAAGTGCTTCTCTCTGCCCTGCCATCTCGTTCAGCTTCAGCTAGCTCCAGTTGCTTGTGGCCTTTTTAAAGAATAAAGTTGCCTGACTGGTGGAGCAAGTAAACTAACATTGACTAGTGCTAACGGGTTTTGTGATTGGGTGGCTTTTTCCCTAAATGGTGAGTAATGGAAGTTTAAGTTGATTCAACCCAAACAAAAGATGACCTGCTTCCCGGCGCTGCATTATTGTCGAGACATTCCAGTGCAAGTGGCACAACCCTATGGAAATCTAAACAAACATAGCATGTGAAAATGGCATTTCAGCCTGTTAAGAATATTGGGTTAAAATAAACATATTAGGCAGCATGGCTATGTTTTGTAAACACATCAGGATTTGTGAATAGATTGTCATATTGCGTTAAAACCATTTAAACCCCCCATTTGTGACTACCGCCATTTCATAACAGCTTTTTTTCTAAGTGGCTAAAGAGACATATGTGTTTAGTCTATTAGAAGAGACAGCAAGCACATTCTGGGAGTACTGAGATTACTGACTCTCCGTTACACTCACACACGAGCTAGCTGTAACCTAGGTCACCCCTTCATCACTGCTGTGCAGTCTTGAGTACCACAGGCCCTCCCTTTGCAGAGAGTCACTTAACTGAGCTGAAGAGACCTTTCTCCTCCCACATCCTTTTAAACAGGTCAAATGCCAGCCGCTTTTCAGTGCAAAAGTCAGACTTAGAACCAAAGAGTTAATAAGAGCCCTGATTCAGCCAAGCTCTCAGGCTCCCAATTCATCAGTCCTTCTCCATTCTGCCAAGCACTTAAGCATGTGCTTAATTTTGAGCATGCACTCCCAACCATTGAAGTCAACAGGATTTCCACACGTGCTTAACTGCTTTGCTGAATAGGGGCTGAAACCCAGAGCATCATCCAAATATATATAATTCTCTTTCTTATACATTCTTCTCTTGGGATCGCTCTCATTCTGTTTCTCTGTCACCATTACTCACTCAGATACTCTGTGATAGGTGCTCTGAAAGCATCAAAATAGACAGACAACAGACAGATACGTAAACTAGCAAAATCACAATTTATGCAGATGGTGTTCAAGGTTCAGCAGTTTGCATTTCAGATACATCTGCTAAACACTAGGTTATTATTTTAATTATTTATCCAGTGTAGGCCGCTGGTGAGTGTGCGACAGAGTGCCCGCTGTGCCTGATCCACAGAAGATAGGAGTCTGTTACACGCCAGCTAGGGAGCTCTACCTCAAACTGAAGCAGCTCATGTTTTTAGCTCTAGAGATCTTCAGGTCAATCCTTAAAGCTGTGGTCAAAAGCTAAAAGCATGAGCTGCTACAGCTTGAGCTAAAAAGCCACAGCTCTGTAGCTGGGGCTGTAACTGATTCATATCTTCTGCTGAGCAGAGACAGAGCGGGATACAGCAACCACGCACTGAATAGCAAGTCATGCTATTAATCTTCAAAAAAATGGATAAGAGATACCAGGAATGACTTAGGGATGTCCAGAGAGAGCATAAGCAGTGAAAATCTATACAGAAGCCTCAACTTCGAAAAGTGATTTGATTTTGGGTGATTCCATTTTCTGCTGCCCAACTGTCCATTTTCTTTGGGGCCTGTTTTTCAGAGTGGGCTGAGCAAATCTGGCTCCTTGAAAGTGTCTCAAGTCAGGCACCTGTAATTACTAGCCGCTTTTGTACATTTGGACCTGTGCATAAAATCTTCTGGGCTGAGTGTAACTGAGTGAAACATAAAGAGACTCAGCCAATATGACTGCCCAAAGGAAGTTCAGCTGGTTTTAATGGACGCAATCTCATGAGTGTAAATGCAGTCGCTCTTGCTTAAGACACGGCTTACAGTGCATACACAAAATAGCGTGTGACTAAACAAAACCCACATACGGATTCCAAACAATCTGAGCAACTAAGGAGGAACACAGCAATGTGTAACCAACAGCTCCCTCACTGTCTCCCTTCAATAAATAGTTGCTCCCAACACGTCTATTCACAGGTTTAAATTAAAAACCTGTCACAGTGGCCATGGTAATATTTGGTGGGGGTAATAAAAGATGCTTCACTGTAGATAAAGGTGTTTCAGGGGCCTACTCAAAGCCCACTGACTTCGAAAAGATTTGGGTCAAGCCCTAAATGCAGTAATAATTGTACAGCACACTTCCATTTTTTTGGATTATGTTTAGTTATAGAGGTCTTGTCTATAGGAACACAGTTTGCAGAAAGCCAGAGTGTAAACCTACCCTGTGTAATGAAATGTTAAACGGTATTATACTGTGCAGTGACTTGATGGTGCTGTGTAACATACCTTATTTAAGAACATAAGAACAATATAAGAATGGCCATACTGAGTCAGACCAACGGTCCATCTAACCTAGTATCCTGTCTTCTGACAGTGGCCAATGCCAGGTGCTTCAGAGGGAATGAATAGAACAGACAATCATCAAATGATCCATCTCGTTGGCCATTCCCAGCCTCTGGCAAGCAGCAATCCCTGCCCATCCTGGCTAACAGCCATTGATGGACCTATCCTCCAGGAACTTATCGAGTTCTTTTTTGAACCCCTTAATAGTCTTGGCCTTCACAACATCCTCTGACAAAAAGTTCCACAGGTTGACTGTGCATTGTATGAAGAAATACTTCCTTTTTTCCGTTTTAAACCTGCTGCCTTTTAATTTCATTTGGTGACCCCTAGTTTTTGTGTTATGAGCAGGTGTAATAATATTTCCTTATTTCTCCACCCCAGTCAAGATTTTATAGACCTCCATCATGTCTACCCTTAGTCATCTCTTTTCCAAGCTGAAAAGCTAATCTCTCTTCGGATGGAAGCTTTCTCATGCCCCTAATCATTTTAGTTGCCTTTTTCTGTACCTTTTTCCAATTACAATATATCTTTTTTGGGATGGCGTGACAAGACCGGTAAACCATATTCAAGATGTGGGCATACTATGGATTTTATAGAATCATAGAAGATTAGGATTGGAAGGGCCCTCAGGAGGTCATCTAGTCCAACCCCCTGCTCAAAGCAGGACCAACCCCTGCGAAACCATTCCAGCCAGGGCTTTGTCAAACCGCACCTTAAAAACTAACAATGGAGATTCCACCACCTCCCTAGGTAACCCATTCCAGTGCTTCACCACCCTCCTAGTGAAAAACTTTTTCCTAATATCCAACATAGACCTCCCCCACTGCAACTTGAGACCATTGCCTTGTCGTCTACTTCTACTCAGAACAGCCTAGTTCCTCTCTGGAACACACTTTCAGGTAGCTAAAGGCTACGGTCAAATCTCCCCTCATTGTTCTCTTAAGCAGACTAAACAAGCCTTTTTCCCCCACCCTCTCCTCTTAAGTCATGTGCTCCAGCCCCCTAATCATTTTTGTTGCCCTCCACTGCATTCTTTCCAATTTTTCCACATCCTTCCTGTAGTGGGTGGCCCAAAACTGAACACAATACTCCAAATGAGGCCTCACCAGTGCTGAATAGAGAGGAATAATCACTTTCCTTGATCAGCTGGCAATGCTCCTACTAATGCAGCCCAATATGCTGTTAGCCTTCTTGGCAATAAGGGCACACTGTTGACTCATATCCAGCTTTTTCTCCACTGTGACCCGCAGATCCTTTTCTGCTGAAATGATGCTTAGCCAGACAGTCTCAGTCTGTAGCAGTGTATAGGATTCTTCTGTCCTAAGTGCAGGAATCTGCACTTGTCCTTGTTGAACCTCATCAGATTTCTTTTGGCCCAATCCTCTAATTTGTCTAAGTCATTCTGTATCCTATCCCTGCCCTCCAGGGTATCTACCACTCCCCACAGTTTTATGTCATCTACAAACTTACTGAGGGTATAAACCATGTCATCCTCCAGATCACTAATGAAGATGTTGAAGAAAACCGACCTCAGCACAGACCCCTGGGTACTCCGCTTATTACTGGCTGCCAACTAGACATTGAGCCATTGATCACTACCTATTGAGCCCATGATCTAGCCAGCTTTTTTTCTATCTTATAGTCCATTCATCCAACCCATGCTTCTTTAATTTGCTTGTGAACTCTCTCAAAGAATTCTAGTAGATTGGTGAGCCATGATTTCCCTTTACAAAAACCATGTTGACTCTTCCTCAACAAATCATATTTATTCTATGTTTCTGATAATTCTGTTCTTTACTATAGTTTGAACCAATTTGCCTGGTACTGAAGTTAGGCTTACCGGACTGTAATTGCTGAGATCTTCTCTGGAGCCTTTTAAAAAAATTGCCGTCACATTAACTATCCTCCAGTCATCAGGTACAGAAGCTGATTTAAATGATAGGTTACATATCACAGTTAGTAGTTCTGCACTTTCACATTTGAGTTCCTTTAGAACTCTTGGGTGGATACCATCTGGTCCTGGTGACTTATTACTGTTTAATTTATCAATTTGTTCCAAAACCTCCTGTAATGACACCTCAATCTGGACAGTTCATCAGATTTGTCTGTTTGATTTAAGCTAGTCTCAGCCATAAGAGCAGAACATTAAAGGATCTGATTCTGATGACATCTGGTTTGTAGCCAGTCCATATCTGGTACAGAGGCATGACATGGTGTCAGAAGTAAACTAGTGCCAGATGAAAACAAAAAGCAAGAACAACTTGAAAAAACTGAAACTAGCACCAATAGCAACTATTGGATATAGTCCAACACAATTTCTGGTGTGAAAACAACTCAGAATTACTGTTTCAACTTTGGAAAATAGTCTTATCTCCAAAGTGGCCAGACATGAAGAGAGTTGACAAATCAGATAAAAAGGCTAAAATTGCTTATGAACACTTTTATAATAGATGTCACTCGGTTGGAGAATTGCTGTGTCTAGAACCTGGTGACCATATACATGTTAAACTGGATGAAGAAAAACGATTGACAACTGCAGCTATCATATAGAAAAAGAATTCAGCTCAGATCATATGTGATCAAGACAGACAGTGGGGAGTTCAACAGAAACCATCAATCTCTAAAGTTTGTTCCTCTGAAAGAATAATCAAGAGATAAAATTCTACAGATGGTGAATGCAGAACAAGAAGATTTGAGGATTCCAAACCAACCACAGCCAGTCGTTGCACCTAATGGTCAGCCAGATGACCAATTTGGTACACATTCCGATCATGTAATTAGAAAACCAAGACAACTCAGAGACACTTAACAGATTGATCCATACTGAACTTCAAAGATAGTGTGATTTTGTGAATGGTAGGAATGTAGAACTTAAAAGAGGAGATGTATTGGAAAGATAAACTGTATTATACGGTTCAGCCAGTAGGTGGAGCTGTGCGTAGCATGCAGTGTTGAAGCTCATTAGCCATATGGACAGAACATTAAAGGATATTATACTGAACACATCTGGTATGTATCTTGCTCAGAAGGAAGCCCTGTCTCCAGTCCATATCTGGTACAGGAGCATGATGCTCTGTACGAACCTGCGACGCACTTAGGCTGCGTCTACACTTGGAGTGTCATTCCCAGCTCAAGTAGGGGTACGTGAGCTAGCTCTCAGTGAGCGAGTACTCTACAAATAGTAGCGCAGCTATGGCAACATCAGCTAGCTGACCCAATGGGTCCAGGGGAGTTTGTTCTCAGGGCGTTTGTTAGGTTCATATCACTGGTCACGGTAGCCTGTGCTTCCATAGCTATGCTATTATTTTTAGTGATGAGAGCTAGTGCAAGTATGCCTACGCAAGCTAGGAATCACACCCCCAGCTCCAAGTGTATCATAGAATCATAGGAGATGAGGGTTGGAAGGGACTCAAGAGGACATCTAGTCCAACCCCCTGCTCAAAGCAGGAACAACCACAACTAAATCATCCCAGCCAGGGCTTTGTCAAGCCAGGCCTTAAAAACCTCCAAAGATGGAGACTCCACCACCTCCCTAGATAACCCATTCCAGTGTAACCTTAGAACACTTTGATCTATGCCTCCGCAAGACAGGAGCAGATTAAAGAACATTTTTAGTGTGCAACAGCAGGATCCACATGGATTCTTAGTGCATGGCACACTAGTGTGGGAGGAGATTCACGTCCATTTGCCGTAAGCTAAGTGGTTGTATTGACAAGTCCAGAGTTCTTCAGAAAATCTTTTCACAATATTCTCATTTTGAATCTCTAGTACTACCTCACAGCTGAGCAGATATTTTGCATTTATACATACAGTTTTCAAAAGAAAAACCGTGTGTGGTCGGTCACTTAATACAAATGCATTGGTCTTCTATGTCCAGGTGATATGGGACAAATGTCTGCATTGGAAAACCTCTTGTCTCCATTGGCATGCTTTTCGGCACTCTCAGCAGAAAGGCTGAGAACAGAATGGGCCCTAGAAAATTGAAGTGTAGGCCCACTGCTGAAAACCCTCCCGTGGTGGAACGTATCTCTGAAGGCAATGAGGGGAAATGGTCTTGTGTGTGGGCGGTCAGTGCACGGGTAACCACTGGTGAGTATGATACAGATCTCCCTCTGTGGATCACCGCAGAGGATATGAGCTGTTACTGTCCCCAGCGGCAGAACCATGGTTCTTGAGCTCAAGCTCTTCAACCCCCAGGATGTCGTAGCTGTCACAAAAGGCCTGTGCATCATTTTAGCCATAAGAACATAGGTCTCTACAGGTGTGTCATTTTACTGCATATATGCAAATTGCAGGCTAGGGATGTCACATTCTGGCTTGCGATGCAGACCAGTGAGGACTTGTGTCCCCACCTGCACTGTAACCCTGGATGCCTTGAATGCTCTGCTGCTGCAGCTCACAGCCCAGACACCAACAGCCAGCAGACAAGCGTGCAGTAGCCTGAGTGTCTGTTCACTGTGCAGCCCTGATTCAGCACTCTGACCCCTGCAGCCTGCCTACAACATGACAGCCTCCACCCCGGTCTCCACCTACCTCTGTTACTACTTGCAAGGTAACCCCAATGCACTCCCAGTCCCCAACTTCCCCAAACCCATCTGTCTTGAATTGTCCGGGCAGTTGAAGTGCCCCAGGCAGGCTCCTGGGGTCAGAGAGCTGAATCAGGCCTGCACAACACACTGACGCTGAGAGAGGTGCCTGCTTGTCTGCCGGCTGTTGGTGTTTGGGCTGTGAGACACAGCATTCAGGGTTACAGGGCAGGCGGGGACACAATCTCTCATGCGTCTTGGTTGAACCCCAAAGCCTGACAAGGGGATCACGGGAAAGGTGCTGCGAAGACTGTAGAACTTTTGAGCACATCGTAAGGAAAGCTTGTACTTCTGTTGCCCACAAAGTACTTGTTGAATGGACAAATACAGGACACATCTAGCACCTTTAATTAGTGCTAGATATTCAAACAAGCCCCTTTTAATTTCAAATCTAAATCCCATACCTTGTATGTGTGTTGTGTGTGTGTATAAAGCCATAAAGGACCAGATCTTCAGCTGGTGTAAACTGGTGTAATTCCACTGATTTTAGTGAAATTTGGCTTTAATGAATTCTGGTCCATGGTTTTCTTACTTAAAAAGCTGTAGAGGCTCACTCCTATATTCCTTGCTCACCCCGAACTGCTGCTGGCTTCACTGCCATATTGCCAACCCCAAGTATTCAAAAATCAGGAGCGTGGTTTTAAAATAATGAGATTGTAAATAATAATAATAATGATGATGATGATGTTGGGTGCTTTTTATTTGCTCTGTAGTTTCCGAGCCTTTTATAGTTTACATTCTTCTAGCTTTTCTTTGTCACCATGTAGGCTAGATATTCATATTTGTTTGTGTTTTAAAAGCAGATGAAACTCTAATTTAATAACATGACGTCAGGGGCTGGGACTTCATAATAAACAACAAATACAGTAGAACCTCAGAGTTACAGAAATGGAGGTTGTTCATGACTCTGAAATGTTCATAACTGAACAAAACATTCTGGTTGTTCTTTCAAAGTTCACAACTGAACATTAACTTAATACAGCTTTGAAACACTACTATGCAGAAGAAAAATGGTGCTTTCCCTTTACTTTTTTAGTAGTTTACCTTTAACACAGTACTGTACTGTATTTGCTTTTTTCTTTTCTCTGCTGTCGCCTGATTGTGTGCTTCTGGTTCCAAATGAGGTGTGTGGTTGACTGGCCATTTTGTAATTCTGGTGTTCGTAACTCTCAGGTTCTACTGTACAGTGAGACTCATGATACAACTGGGAGACTGACAGTGCAAGAAATGTAAGAATGAGCCCTTAAGCAGCTGTTGCTAATTATAACATTCAGAGCAGTTGACCATTAGTTATAAGGAGTTGCTCCCTTAAAACTTGTCTACTGATAACTGTGCATTAGTCCGCACCAGCATATCATGCACTAATTGGCCTGGGAAGACCTGCTGACATGCACTAAAGGCTCCCTAATGCACATTAACTTAGGGTATGTCTATACGGCTGGCGGCAAAGTCGCCGCCGTCAGATCGATCTTTCTGGATCGACTGAGCTGTCAGTGTAGACCTGTTCAATCGATCAGGAAGTCGACACAGTAAATCCACCCCCTCAAGTGGTGTAGTGCCGCGTCGACGGGAACGCGGTTCCCGTCGGCGCAGTGCAGTGAAGACGGCGCGCAGAAGGGAAACACAGCAGTCGACGGGAGTTTCGTAAGTTCTCTGCGTAGCTTGCGTAACTCCCGTTGACTGCCGCCAAATTTCCAGCTACGTGTAGACCAGGGCTCAGTCCCATTTCAAACAGAACTATGTTAATGCGCACTCGGGAACTTTTAGTGAGTGCCAGCAGGATCCACACGAGCCAGTCAGTGTGCAACATGCTGGTGAGGACTAAAATTTTCACTGCCGTGGTGTGGACGAATGCACCACATAGACAAACCCTCAGTTATCAGTGTCACAATGAGATACCTGCTAATTATTTCTCTCTTTTCCCATCATAGGGCTGATCACTGGCCCCAGCTGTTGATTTCTCAAAATAAAATTTCAGTCTAGCTGAAGTTAATTAACTAAGACTTGGCTCCAGCTCATCCTTTCTTAAGCTACTGCTTTATCCTGCCTCAGCAAAACCCTATTACCTCAGTTGCTGTAATGGCATCCTAGCACAGGGCTTCAGTCTGGTCACAGGTGTGAACCCTTTTTCTGACCCCTGAAGTTAGTTCTTGTGACTATTGACGGAGACAGAGCATCTAAAAATTGGATTGCAGTGAGTTTCCCTGAAACAGAGAAGCATAACTTACCCAACCTTACTCGAGGCTGACTGATGCAGTTAGGCCCAGATTGCACGCTTCTCTACAGAACCCGCAAGCAGGACCAGGGAAAACCCCTCAGTATTTAAAGAGACCGTTTACAACTTCAATACAGATTTCAGTACACCACGTCTTTGTAAATGGTGAATTCTCTGAAACCTGAAGTCTTTAAATCATGAGATGAGCACTTCAGTAATTCAGCCAGAGGTGACGGGTCTATTACAGGAGTGAATGGGTGAGGTTCTGTGGCCCGCAATGTGCAGGAGGTTAGACTAGATGATCACAATGGTCCCTTCTGAACTTAAAATCAATGAAACCATAAGACCAGAGAGGATCTGCCCTATAAAAGTTATTTCTCCTTACAGTGAGGACTCACTACAGCACTCCGGCAGTGTAAGGGGATCTCACAGTGGATGTCAATATTTTCATTCAGGGACATAAATGTTTTCTTCTGCATTGCACCCTCTTCAGTCGAAATGGGCCTGAAATGAGAATAGGCCCCAAATGTCTGCATATCCTCAGATTGAAAACAAAAACTGCACTTTCAGCTCCTCAGTAACTTCCACCGAAGTGCTCTCTATCCATCATGTTTCAGGAGCTGACACTACTTTACATTTACTGAATGTTCTTCCAGGAAGATCTCTCTGAATCTCCTACTTGGAATATTAGCTTTAAATAAGCTTCCAAGATAAGCTTTCTATGGTGAAATGGAAGTTTTCCCTTGACTTCCTTTATAGATGATCCATTACAATGTGCAATGCTCTCTTGTTCAAGGGCACCTCTAATATGTCTAATGAAATCTGTCTTTCAACTCCATAGACATTTTCTATAAATATTCCTGCTGTAACACACCCACACATAGCCCAAGCAGTCACATTTCTAGACTAAATAGAACACTCCAACAAAGGCAATGTTGTCTGTCTTAGTTGTCATAATCATTATGGATGAAGATGTACACAAAATACCATGAGAGATACGCAAGACCTTAATTAAAGCTGCCATTTTAATTCAAGTGATTTAAGATTTTCCCTCCACTCCTAAAGATGGATAAAGAAGTTTCCTATCTTTAAATTTCAACCCACTGGCTGATAAATTCAAGGCATTTCCTGTCTGCAGAGACTGCTGGCTGATGAGGTTGCCATGCCATCAGAAATGACTTGAGAGAGACAGCCAGGGAATCAAGCAGCTTCTTAGCACCATTAAATAGGTTGATGCCTATAATTCCTAAAACCATAACAGCTCACTAGTAATTTCTGTCATTTCAACAATATAGTTTTAGAAGAGATTTAAAAATGTATCACCACTATTTCATCAAATGCCACATTTCACCTTCTGTAGCCACTATTTTGTATCCTTCTTTGCTGTTAAATTGACTTCACTTCTTCAGATGACACATCTGTTTAAGCCTTATCTGTTCAAAGAAAGCTAATAAGCATAGCTAGGTTTAAAAGGATTAACTTGGATGGGAATTCTAAAAGTTTCCAAATATTCTTGATACTATTTGCTATTAAAAAAAAAAGGGACAGGGAAGAATGAAAAAAATATATTTACCTTCTTAGAAACTCTCCCAAATTTAGTCATATGAGATTAATTCCTTGTGAGGTCAAATGAATAAGGACCAAGCTTCCATGTTTAGGGCATTCCTGATTAAAATATCTTGTAGCTCCAGATAGCCATCTAACATCCCTAAATATTTCTAAGATCAGTGTGTGACGGAAGAAATGTCATATTTTTTATTCTTAATACTAACATTCAGAATAATGTTATATATGTAGAGAGAGAGAGAAGGAGAGTCAGACAGAGATTATAGATATCATTTTATAATACATTCAATGAGTTACTTTAAAAAGACAAACAAAAACAACCTGCCCTCTCTGAAATGAAGAAAAATTCTTTTTTTAACCATTTACTTCCTTGTTTCTGTCTTCCAAGGGAAAAGCTGCTCAAAAGCATGTAAAACCTAATGCCCCAGTCCTGCATTGTGTAGCATGTAGGTGTGATACACCCACACAGAGCGCCGTGAACTTCAGGAGGGCTCCATAGGGACACAGTACTCCATCCACATGTTGCAAAAACAGAACCTAAAATGTGGGAAGTGGGGTCAGAGCTGATTCAGAAACATTTTAAGGGCAATCGAGAGGTCATATCATGTTCAGGCAAGCAGAATAGTCCTGATCTTATGTGATGCTGAGCAACCTCAACTCCCATTTCCCCAGTGGCACAGTTTCCATTGATGTCAATGGTGCAGGACTGGAACCTAAGTGTCTGAGCCTAGAAACATGCAATTGGCATTATTGACCCATTTGACTTCAGTGGGACAATTCACATCCATAGAGATACTCCTAAGCATAGGTGTTTGCAGGACTGGGGCTTAAGTTTGGTGCCCATATAGCATATTACACTAGGGGGTAAAACTTGATAGTCATTGAATCAGACAGAAACCAGGGCTGCAAAAGTTGGGCTTAAGACTGGGTGCCAAGAATGGGGTGGGGAGTGAGAGGAATGATGGAAAGCGGTTGCATCGGACCTGTCTCTAGTTAAGAGCAGCATTTAAAGTTAATTGAAAGATAATTTGGACCAGAAATTCACTGTAGAGCGATATCACACTTAACAGTGATACATTTGATTTGCTCTCATCGTAAGTATACAAGGCCTACAGTTTTTTTTATTCGTTTGTTTGTTTAATAAAAAATGTGAAGCCATAAAGCTATAGCCACCATTTCTGCAAGAGAGACTGACTCTGACTCTCCCTATATGGATTTGAGGTGCAATTACAATTGAAATTGGGGGAAAGCCAAGCCAAACAGACACAGACGCTAATACTGTATCTGTCAGTCACAAAGATGAGCGGCTCACTTCTGGCTTTTTCCAAATGAACACATCAGTGACTTAAGCATAACTTGTGACTTTAATTCACAGTTTGACAAACCCTAAACAAGAAGCCAACTTACAAATTTTATGTTTCTCAATACATGCTTCAAAAGGCATTCAGTATAGTTAACTGGAGTAGCTTAACTGAGAGCAGCTTAAGTGGTGCAGTTGGTGCGTTTCCACTGACATGCTAGTCAACACTCTGATGTGAAGAGGTTTTGTTAATGTATAGACATGGGCCGAGGAGGTAGTGTTCATGTCTGCAGCCAGATAAAGTTTAATCTAGGGTTTGGGTCAATCCAGAGATGGGTCCCATTTTGACAACATGGAAATCTCATGAGATTTTTGCCATCTTGGACCATATGTGAACCCAGAGTGGAAAATAAGCTTCTATCAAATTTTGGATTAAATCAAAATCAAAACATAGAGCCAGGCTCCGCTCCAACAACGTAAATCAGTATCCAGCTGCACATGTCAGAAAATCAGAGTGACTTGGGGGAGACCATCATACCTTTCTGAAGTTTTGGGCTGCCCCCTCTAGTATAAACACTCTCAGTAGAGTAAAAACCCACTGGATGTCTAATAAAGATAGAGCTTTTACAGATAGAGCTGACTTTGCCCTTTAGTTTTCTTTCTTTACAGAACTAAAGATTCAGAACCTCAGCTATTATAAATTGACATCGCTCATTTGAGTTCTGAGGACTTACACACATTTATACCAGCTGAGGATCCGGCCCTGTATTTGTCAAAACCTAAATATTTATCCTCAGGTAACGATCCTTAGAGAGAAACCTGATCTGGATTATCAGCAACCCAGGAGTTTATTGGGGGGTGATGTTCAGCTATGGAATTGTGAAGGGAACTATAAATACAGGCTCAGTTGTGACATTTGGATCAAGATCAAGGTTTATATTCTAAAATGTTTCTCTTCAAAATTCAGAATTATTCAGATCTGTGATCTCAGTTCACACCCATCTGTAGTTAATAATGAGCCTTTAACTCAGTCAAGTTGAATTTATTTTGTCAATTAGGAATATAGTAGGATTGGCTGTTCACTTACTGTGCTTGTAAAATATTTCTACATGTAAATATAATAAAATATAATATATATTCAAATATAAAATACATGATAATACATGTTATTTGATTACAATATAATATAGAAATAGCGATATTGTCCAATAATAATCTATAATCTCAAAATCTAACCACTTGCTATAACACTGTTCACCCACCTACCGGACTTGCTTTGCTTAAAACAATACAGTATTATCAATAGTGAATTCTCCATTTGATTTCATCCTGATCTTGTTTTACCAACAGGTGGTGATGCTGGTAAAGAGGTGACAACTGTTCTATATAAATAAAAATAAATAAATAAAAGCACATGTCAGAATAAAAGAGTTTAGTCCAGCTTTTGAATCAATTGGGTTATAATTTCAGTCAATACAATACACTAGATGTGCCTATCAATGATGCAGGTGCCTATTCAACAGCAGTCACTCATAGCACATGTCTGAGAATGGGCAGAGAAGAGGATATGGCCTCTCCACCCCTTTCCAGAGCCTTGGTTGGCTAGAAAGTTGTCAGGAAATCCCACCTTTACTTCCTCCTAACAGATATCCTCCCATTGGAAAATGGGGTTGCCATTCAAGAAGGGACTGTGTGGACGCAGAAGAGGACATGTGGTGCCACTGCAGAAATGTAACAAGCCCAGTTGGACCCTAAGTCCATTTTCCCCAAGAACTTGCACAGAATTGGTCGCAGCCCAAAGAGTTAAGGTGCATTAATCCAGGACTAAGGCGCTGAGGCTGAAGGGACAGTGAAGACTGTAAGTGTTCGAGATAAGATTTGTGTCCTATTCCCATTGACTATGCATTTCCATGACAAGGTGGTTCAGGCCATGGTGATAAAGATATTGGGCTAGATCTGTGCAATGGAGTGATTCTTTGGTGGCTTCCTGCTTGTAAGAGTTTGAAACAACCTAGCAAAGACAGGAGCTCACCACCTCAGCAGCATCAATGTACTCTTATTCACAGCCATTTCCACGAGGGGCCGGGATTTGGCCTTGTATATATATAGGAGGATAGATATTTTATTCCCAGTGCACAGCAGGAAAGTTACGGTTCCACAAGGTGGTTGTTGAAACTGTTGCCAAAAGTACCTTTATGCTGCTTTGGCCTAATGGATAAAAAAGGCTTCTCTGTGGCTCGCAGGTCACCCAGAGAATCTGTTCCCACAGTTCTATTTAGCTAATGAAGTCATCCAAACCATGCACAAAGTGGCACCAGTGACCCTTACATTGCTGGATGCCAAATTTGAGAGGTAACACGATAGCAGTTTTGGATGAAGAAACAAAGCAAGTCTATGTGTAACCACATAAGCAGGGGAATGACAAACAAAGATGCTATAGAATGGAAATAGATAATTTTGGACAAGGAGAGTGTAAAGTAATCCCGGTTGCCTGTTTCACTGCTCATTGCCATGCGGTCTTGGCTTTCTGTTCCCCTCCTCTACTTTTTCACCTTTTATAACAAATAAAGAGATTTGTTTTGTAACATGGAGCAAAACCACATAAACAGAGTTACTAATTCCCTCCAATTTTCAAATACAATCAAATGTACAAGTATCCCACTCATGGCTGAGAGATACACTGTCCTCTTGTACTAAGAGGCTTGACATTAGATACTCCAAGAATGGTTCATTAAACATTTATTTCCTCTTCTTATTTGTGTCCTCACACAAGTTCACTTTTCTTTTCCTTTTCTTTTTTAAACCCAACTTTGAAAATAGAAATAAAAACAAAACAAGCTTGCTGATTTTCATGTTTTATAGGGTAAAATATGTAAAATCTTTAAGTGGTAAAAAGAATACTGAAATAAATTCAGGTTTTAAAATGTTTGATTATAAGTGTGAGAATCAGGCCCTTTGTACTCAGTTAATGTCTTGGAGAATAATTAGATGTAGTAAGTAGGTCAGGGGAGAAATAAACATAAAGTGCCACTCCTACTGTCTTGTGTTCTATCTATCTATTGGATAGTCAACAAAGGATATTTTTCCAGTTATCCCATTATAATTATACCTGTATAGTTAAATCCCTATTGTTATATTGGTATAATCCCTGTGTGGACACATTTATTCCAGATTGAGTGTTCAAATCCCTTCTAAAGCAACATAAACTAAATTGGAAAAGGCCCTCTTATACCACAATGAGAGCATCCAAGCAGGGATTTATACTAATTTAAATTTACACCCTATATGACACTGGTATACCTTTGCCATGTCAACAAGTCCTTAGCTATTCAGACTGCCCCTATTACCATGGTATCTGAGCACCTCACATGCTTTAATGTGTTTATCCTCACAATATCCCTGTGAGACAGGGAAGTGCTTTTATCCCCGTTATACAGATGGTCAACTGAGGCCCTGAAAAAGTGACTTGCTGATGGTCATACAGGAAGTCGGTGGCAGAGCAGGGAATTAAGGCCAGGTGTCCCATGGCCCAGGCTAGTGTCCTAACCACTAGACTATTCCACCTGTTCTCTATTTGATGACAAGTAATAGCTCAGGGCAGCAAGCAACCTCTGCAGAGCCATTGCTTCCCCTCCTATACATGTGGGCAATAGAGCAGTGGTTAGAGCCTTGATTCCACACCTTTGCAATGCATTGGTTAGTGCATCAGAGAATACATGCTGTGTCAGGTATAGGGCTGGTACAGGGTAGAGTGGGTACAATGGTGTAAACTGTTTCACGGTTAGTTTCCATGTCTGCTCTGAGGGGAGAACAACTATACACTGCCCTGTACTCAGGATCTGAGGCAAAACCACAGTTGACCCACTAGCTTTTGCTGTCCACTGACTGACTGCGTCTTACACATGTGTATTAATACACATGTACACATTAATACACATGTAATTAATAAATTAATCTATATTGCTATAAATAAGGAATTATTTTCACAAGACACATGAGTAATGTTTCACTCAAAAATCTACAATCTAAAAGGACACATTTTGTCTTAATGAGATATGTGGTGGTTTTCCTGTGTGTAACAGATTGAAAACAGTGACTGTTTCCCTATGGGCCATTTAACTATAATAAATCTAAAACTTGTTCCTTATAAAGAAACATTGTCAGCAAAAAATTGTTTAACAGTTGTTTTAAGGTCATACTTTCTGAGCCCACATATGCTTCCCACAGTATTTACGGCACCACGATTTGATATAGTTAACAAGTGATTGATTGAATGTGTGTATGTGTGTGTGGGAGGGGTGTATTTGCCTTTAAAAAATCATTTTATTTCCATCTTATCAGAACTTGCAGAATGAATTAAAATGTTTAATAACAAAGAATATGGTGACTGAACAAGAGCAATATTGCTAATACAGACGCAGGTATCTGCCTGGTGGGTCTTGCCCAGGGTCTAACTGACTGCCATATTTGGGATCGGGAAGGAATTTTCCCCCCAGGTCAAATTAGCAGAGACTTCTGAGGGTTTTTCGCCTTCCTTTGCAGCATAGAGCATGGTCACATGCAGGTTTTAACTAGTGTATATGGTGAATTCTCTGTAACTTGAAGTCTTTGAACCATGATTTGAGGAATTCAATAATTCAACCAGAGGTTTTGGTACTATTACAGGAGTAGGTGGGTTAGGTTCTGTGACCTGCAATGTGTAGGAGGTCAGACTAGATGATCACGATGGTCTCTTGACTTAAAGTCTGTGAATGAGAATTGGTTCCTCTAATATGATTTCCAACACATTTTGGATTTTGGGGTTGCCAGGCGCAGATCTCCTCACCCTTCTGGTTTTAGTCCCAGTCCAGACCAGGAAGGGTCACTTTTTCAATCCAGTGTGGACACAGCCCTGGATGTTGGAAATTTCTCAAAATCAACTCAATCCATGCCATTTCTATCAAATTGGGCCAAAATCTACAACCAGTATTATGAACATACTTTTTGTCCCAATATCTAAAATACCTGCCCAGGTCTTGAACATCTTCTGCTCGATTACTGCAACGTCCTCCTTTCTGGATTCTTTGATACCCATGTTTGCCTCCAATTAAAATTGCTGCCCCCCACTCAGCAAAGCCCATAAGCACTTGCTTAACTTTAAGCCTGTCCTTAAGATCCACTGAAGTTAAATCTACATTTTTGTTAAAAGGAATTAAGCACAAGTTTAAAGTTAAACCTGTGTTCAAGTGTGTTGCCGAATTGTGGTTATCATCTTTGCCCACCCACAAAACTATATTATTGGATTCTTCATCTGGCTCCCCACTTCCCATTGTTGGCTCAAATCAGTTCCCACTGGAGTCAATGAAAAAGATTACATTCACTTCCGTGGGAGTTGGAGCAGGGCCCACAACTTATTTTCTTTACATCCAGCTTCCCTGCAGCCTGCTTTGTAAATCTTGTCTCCTAGCATGTCCCTAATACCTCTTTTTTCCTCCACTGATGTCCTCCTCTATGTCCCATTATCTCTTTCTCCATTCCAGGTTTCATGTTTTCTTCTATGCTGCCACCCTTAAAATGTTGGCCTTAAGAACCCCGTGCCTCAGTTTACCCATCTGTAAACTTCTCAGAATTGCAGGAAGTATCTTTGCATGTATCTTGAGAACCCAATTAGCCTAAAAACCCTTACTCATCAAGTGAGTTGGGACTTCTCAGGCATGTGAGTATTCAGGTGAGACAAGTGGCAACCTGGAACTTCTGTTTTTATGCTAATCTCCATTTATTTGTTGTTACCTCACTCTCCCCATTCCCACATCACCCTCACTTGTCTATTTCATCCACTGTTGCATCCGGTCTGACACCAAATGGTGAGCTCCCTGGGGCAGAGACTTCATTGTCACATTTTTGTACAGCACCTTGCACAATAAGGTGCACCTGATCCTTCACTGGTGTTCTTGGCACTGCTTTGTTAAAATAATAAAGTGCATAAGGATTTGCAGGAATTACCTTACATTTGTTTTGTACAGGAGAAGGGACACTCAACCACTCACCAATTGAGCTTATAATTTTTTCTATTGCATTAGAATCCAGAAGCCCCAACCCATCATGCCTCAGTCTGTAGCCACCTAACCAAACCAAACCAAACCAAAAGTCAATAATATAAATAACTAATTACTTATGATAAAACAAAGCATATTGGTGCCTGACTGGCAAGTCCTGCCCACCCATCAATTAAGGCCTCACAGAAAAGAATAGAATGTGTTTATTTTATTATTAATTATTATTATTATTATTATTATTATTTATGCATAGTATGGTAGCACCAAGAGGTCCCATTGTGCTAGGTGCTGTACATACACATAGGGTTTGTTTACACTGCAGCTGAAGGTGCAATTTCCAGCTCAGAGGTGTATGCATGGTAGCTTTGATTGACCCAGTGTGCTAAAAATAACAGTGCCACTGCGCTGATTTGGGCAGCTGCACAGGTTAGCCTGAATACCATCCCCTCTGAGGCAGTCTGCGTCACTGCCCAGGCTATCATGACCACACTGATGGTTTTAGCGTGCTAGCTCCACCAGCACATCGTACATCTAACTGCGGCTGCAATGTCGATATACACACAGTGCAAGGCAATCCCCGACTGGAGAGTTTACAGTCTGAAAGACCAAGAGGGAAAACAGAGGCACAGAGTGGGTCAGACAGTAGGTCAGCAGCAGAACAGGGAATATTCCCTGAGTCTCCCGACTCTCACCATGCTGCCTGTCTCTAGCTAATGATTAAAAATGAAGATCTGCCATCCAGTGCATTATACATCCAGTGCATTAGCTGCGTCTGAGTGAGGAAAGCTGCTTGCCACATGACCTCCCCAGGCTGTGGTGCCATCTGTAACTATATAAGCTATCTATTTCTGCTCAACAGCTCACTAATAATTCAGACAGCCCTTGTTCGCTCTAAATTATTTTTGTGAACTGAACTGGGAGAGCACTTGTGAGAGAAGAGCATTTTCAATGCCATTCTGAATGTGACTGGCAGCATGTACTGGCAAGTCTCCATCTGGACAGCATAATAGTGTCACTTCTAATAATAAAGGATGCAGAGACATTTCATGAGCTTTAAGGCTTCACTTTACTGAAGACTTCAGGGGCCTCTTATTTCCTGGAAGTGTTAATAAGTAGGATGGAAAAAATAGGCCTTATTAAAGTGAAGTTCATCTAATGCTGGATAATCCAATCAGTGAAAGGATATTTTTAAAAGGACGGTAGCTACTGTATTTTACCAAGAAATACCTTCAGCCTCAACAGTGCACTGGACTGGGAATCAGGAGATTTGGGTTCTAATCTGATCCATGCCACTGACTAGTGCTGTGGTCTTGGGTAAGACACTTCATCTCTCTGGAACGCTGTTTCCCCTTCCACCGTTTGTCCATCTTGTCTATTTAGATTGCAAGCTTTCACTTTGTGTTTCTACAGCACCTAGCATGATGGGGGCTGCAGTTTCAGCTGGTGCCTCTTGGTGCTACTTCAATACAAATAGATAATAGAAATAATAACAGTTCAAGTCCTAGGCAAAATTTCCAGTTATTTAAAGAGGAAGAGAATCAGACACTTTGGCCAAGGATTTTCAAAAGTGGCTCGCAGTTTTCTGTGATAATTTTCTTGATATTGTTCATCTCTCTCATCCAGAAAACGGAATAAAAAATGTCATGTTTGAAAAAATGTCTCGGAAAAAATACCAAACCTCACCCATTAATAAATAAAATCAATAGGAACATGTATTACTCATCCTTCTTTTATTCCCTTTTGGTGTTTTCCTAGTGTTTAAAAAATAAAGGATATGCTGTTCTGGGGTATTTGTACCCTCCAGAAGAAAGATGGTTGGTTTCTTATTATAGAAGTGCCTGAGTTCATTGTTGTATGCTGATGGTTACAACTGGTGTTTTAATCCCATGAACCCAGTCCTGCAAACACTGATTCATTGATTTTTTAAGGCCATAAGGTCTGACTTCCTGCTTAAAACAGGCCAGACAATTTCACCCAGTAATTCCTGCATCAAGGCCCTTTCAGCTGAAATTGGTAGGGTTACTCAGCTTAGCAAGGACTGCTCAGGGGTGTAAGGGATGTGAGATTGGGCCATGGGGTCTGACCCTTATAACTGCTGAATGTCTTCTAGGAAGGACTGAGTGCTGGCCGTCCTGTTTGCAGGTAATGGGAATTGAGGTTGAGAGACTTTGCACCTTCATACAAGGCACCTAGCAACCCACGGGATCAACCTCTAGAGCCCCAGGTTCCAATTTCAGGACAGTTGATTCATCCTGTCATCCTTCCAAGACAAATAAATAAGGTCTCATGCAGTTTATTGTGGGTGGGTCTTTTGGGTAAGACCAAAGTCCTGTCTTCTCTGTATGCTGCAAAAGACCCCAGGGCGTTTGATCTCCATAAAAGCAGGGGTTTATCCTTGTGCAAAATGTTTCTTCCCATCACCGATATGGCTTGTAACATCAGAGGTGGCTGCATTTTCATAGTGCTGAGTATGACGTTTATAGACCTCAGTTCAGCAGAGCATTTACACATGGATTTATAGCCCCTGATGTTGAGTATGACGTTTATAGGCCCCAGGTCAGCAATGCATTTACACATGGACTGAAGCACGTGTTTAAGTGCTTTGCTGAATCGGGATTGTAGTTTGGGAAGTATTTTGGGATCTTTCAGTTTGAAAGTAATAATGTTATTTATTTACCATTAATAAACATTCTAACGAAACACTCACCGTAAATGAAAAAGAAAACAGAATACTTTTCTAGTGTGGAAGGCAATCTAAAAGTAATACATTGCCAAGCAAGATTTAGATGATACTCTCTGTTAGATAAAACTGTCCACTATTGACTATAATCAAAACCAAGCGCCCATTGTTAATTCACGCTACTATTTTCTTTCCTTTTAACTAGCACTTATATCTGACAGCTGTAAAGGCTTTCAGCCATAATAAATCTCTCCCTGACTTCCCAAAGCAAACAGTGTTGAAGAGAGTGATCCCTCCAATAACATTTTGTCAGCTCAAATCACCACTATGTTGTGAGTTACTCAGACAGTCTGTGCTGATTATTTGTTCCCAGACTTACTCTGGTCCTTATTTCTACTTTCTTTTACTTTCTGTCTTGATCCTGATAGACCATAGACCCATAGACCAAAAATAAGATAATTCAGCTGCAACCATTACATGTTGATTGGCTTAAAGACCAGTTCCTCAACCTTTTGTTTTGTTTTGTTTTGCTTTACTCTTGAGTCGCACTTTATTCCCAGTAAAATTTTAGCATTCCATTGCATCCAAACTCCTGACTTCACCTTCCAGGCGTTAGCCTCTCTGTTAAGTGGGATACTGGTTTTCAGTTCCTGGATCCCTGCCATGCAATGGGAACTGGATTGAGACCCCCAAGTTATAAACCACTGATTAGGTAGAAGAGGCTTTTTTTAATCATTACCAGCCTACCCTGGATTTGGAACTGTTTACTGTGGGTGGTGAAAACTAGAGGTAGACAAGATCTCTTAGGTCACTGTGCCCCTGTCGGGGCAGCATTGCTTCTTCCTCCCCATTGTACATTTACCAGTGTTCAGTCCATTCTAATTTTAAATGTCTTTTTTGAAATGGGCTTTTCAACAGTTCCCTTGGGATGCTATAGGACTTTGGAGCAGTCAGTGAATTGAACATTGTATTTGGAGGTTTAGAACTAAGAAGTCCAATTCAATCAGTGCAGCACAAGCTGGGTTTTCTTGAACCAGCTCCACTCAGCCTTCCAAAGGGGCAACAGCTTCTTACTGTCTGATTGGGTTTTCTCCTTCTTTATATACCAAGAGACTGATGTGGTAGCATGAAGTGGCTTGCTTCCTTTATACTCGGGTGGAAGCCCAACAGCCAGGTGTACGGCTGTAGAAGCCCATTATCCATTTACCAAGGGGGCTGGGATATCAAAAGAAAGATATTCAAAGGCTGTTAACACAACTCCCATCGTAGAAGAGGGATGATTAAGCATTAGGAATATAAAGGGGTGGTGGGATTCAACTAGAAGATATTGGAAACTGATTGAAGGAAGAATTGAGTCTTTCCCCTATCTTTGATAAAACTTGGCTTCAGTTCAGGCATACTTTTGTGGGATCATATCCTAGAGGGCAGCTAACCATGCCATGCCACTGACTTCTGTGCACTTCACCACAGAAGTGGTTATCTGGAGGGTGTCTTCTGAGTGTAGTTGTCGTGATGAGGTGCAGTGAATGAGCAGGCCTGTGAAGTAACTGGGGCTCAGATCACGTAGGACATTAAAGAGAGCAATTAGTAGCTCAAATCTCACTTGAAAGTGAATCTGCCACCAGGGCAGAGCATTGAGCTCTGATATGCTTTACATAGCCTTCCTTTCATGAAGCTTCAGTTTGCATCATGGAGAGCTTCCAAGGGCTTCTCAAGGTTGGACCCGGGTAGAGAACATTGCAGAAGCCCAGGCCTGAATAACTCTGGATAACCCTGGTGCTGTCTCTATCCAGACCAACGGGTGGAATATTCCTGGCTGGCCAAAGATGGCCCTTGCTGCTTTCTGGGAATCTAAAAGCATTCTGCCCTGGTAAACTACTTTGATGACAGATGGGCAAACACTCTTAGTTGAGAGGGAGGTGTCTGTCTTTGTCAATGCTTCCCCTTGCCAACCAGTATTGCTTCAGTCTTATCCAGATTGAGCATCAGCCAGCCGGCTTTCACACAGGTCCCTGCTTCCACCAGACATTGGTAGAGCAGGAAAAACAGGGCTGCCAGGGTCTACTGAGAAGGAGGAGACAGAACCGAGTACCTTATACATACTCATAAAGCTGTAGCTTTGCACAGTTTCTCCCTGTGACTTCACATATCCATGGAGTGGGACTCCACAGCTGAGGAAGTCAGTGGTGGTGGTGGTAGGGGGAAAATCCCGTTTACCTAGCCCCACCCTGTCCGATCTCTCAAAAGAGATGAATGGAACTGCACTAGGCAACTGGTCACCCTGAGGTAGGTCCCAAGGAAACTGAAGACATTCTGATCCGAATATGGAAGAACGTCTCCCCAGAACATTGGACTTGAAGAGCAAGTTTATTCTATCTACAAACCTCTTGTCAAACTGGTGAATCTTTTGTTATCATTCTGAGAGAGACGCTCTAGGGTTCTTCTGGCTAAGCTGGATTCCCAGCGTTTATCCAAATTGAATTATTTCCTACAAAGCTATGACTTGCTGTCCTTTGTGTGATACTTTACATTGCCTTGCTCTGCGTCTTATGTGCCTGACTTGATTTAAAAATGCAACCACGCAAAGAGCAAGAGGCAATAAGAGAGTGAAAAAAATGTTTACATGTGTTTCTAGGGACGCAGTGTTGCCTAGTGGATAGAGCACAGGATGTGACTCAGGAAACTTGGGTTCTGTTCCCAGCTCATCCACTGACCTGCTGGGTGATCTTGGGCAAGTCCTAGCACTACTCTGTGTCTCAGTTTCCCCACTGATAAAATGGAATAATGCTACTCAACAGTTGTGAAACTGACAGATGAAAAGCACTATATAAGAGCTAGGTGTTGTTATTATTAATCCTGTATTAACTCCTACACACGGGTGCTCTGTTTTAGTGGTTCTCACATTTTACCTCTGAACCACTTTCTTTGTTAAGTTAGTCAGTCAAGATACTTAGGGGCAGGTTTTGATACTCTTACTTGTGATGGGATAACACTTTGCTCTGTCACTACCCCCACTGGACTCAATGGGACATTCACAGAGCAAGTTCTAATCAGTGTGAGCAATGGTCTCAGAATCTGGTCTTTATTTATCAGTGTATTTTTCTACCTTTTGTTTTACACTTTTATTTGCAGCATGTCTCATAACAATCAACAAACTACAGGAAGAAGTTGTCTAGTTACCAAGAGGTGTGGGGCTACCAAGAAAGGTCTCTCAAGCAATGAACAGCTCTAGTTCATTTCCTAAGAAAACTGTGACTCCTTTTTCATGTCATAAGAGAGAAAGTTAAAAATCATCACCTTTGACAGGTAAATGTACTGTTTTGCTTAGGGTGAAGGGGAGAAGAAACTGTATTGGACACATTCTTTTATGAGAAAAACATTTAAAGGAGAAGGTGAGTTTGATTGATGATAAAAGGCAGCCTATAAAACTGCCTGATTCAGTTCAATATAGATCAGGTTTATGGTAAACAGCTCCAGAAATGTCTATGGATTGGGATTTTCCCTGTATGCAGAATCCTATAAGCAACTTTTCTTTCTTTCTTTCTTGAGCCGTGTTCAACATCTAGGGGGTCTTTTCAACAATACAACGCAAAACCAGTTTAAGCCCCCACTCAGTAACCTGGCACAAATACACTCCAAACCTTGGGTGCTTCTAGAGGCAATACTTACCGTCTTGCAAACACAGAGACTGAGTGTAGAAAAGCAACTTTTAATAAAAAGGGGAAAGGTAACTCAGCATTAACTTGGGAAAAGGTCACCAGCAGGTCTCACACACATAAAGCCATGAACAAAACACCCACCCCAGAGTATGTTAGGCAGTTTCTTTTTGCCTCAGGTTCTTCAGTCCAGCAACAAGAAATTCCTTGAATTTGTCCCTCCTTTCACAGCACCCCACTCATAGGTTTTGTCCTTAGTGAGGACAGAGCCAGAGTCTAGAAGTGCAGTTGCGGAGTTCACCTCCCACCCTGGTTGGTGGGCGAGGGAAAGAAGGCACCTTGCTCGCTTCACTGGCCGCCCGCTATCCCGCTGGCCCCCCTGCCAGCCACTCGTTGCTCCGCAGGCTGCTCGGCCAGTCGCCCAGCTGGCTGCCCTTCGTCAATCTGCTGCACCCCTTCACTTTCTGTTACCACTTGCTTCTCTACTCTGACCTCTGCGGATTGGTCTCTTGAGGTACCACCCAGCAACTTCAGTAGTTAGTGACTGCCAGCTTTCAGGTGGTGAGCTTCAGTGCTGAGCAGTAGCGCTGTCCCATAGGAGATAATTTCAGTTCTAGCGGGCCCTTCGCAAAACAAAAGACTCCTAATGGAATCTTCATTAACTCTGTCTTCAAACAGTGGAAGGGGCAAGTTAAACCATGCCTGGGGCTCTTAGGCACAGCCCACACTTCCAGCCAGAAATATCTCTCCCTGTCTCCTATCAACCTTCACTAGGGTCTGGGATCCGAGCCTTTTGCTTAGCCACTTTGGTTCATATGATAGTGGCTCTTCAGTCAGAACAAGCTAAGCTCAGTTCTGCTGCCCTTTGCTCAGACAAGAAGGGGAACAAAATTGTGTTACCCCTGCTTTTAAGACTAAAGTGATTTGTAACCCAACACCAGCCAAAGGGATCATTTGGGCAAAGCGGTCCCGTCATGCTGGGCCCCTAAGCAGCGTGGGTGTGCTCATGCAAATACAGTCTGGCCCTGATGCCTGTTCCACTTCCCGCTGTCAGCTCAGGAGGAAATTCAGACGCTGCTTACACAAGGAACGTAGCCGGCAAGTTTATGCACATGTGCCAAGTAACCCGGCAGTGACTCCTGTGCACAGTCCTGAAAGCAGATTATTCCTGACCTTGAGGAGAATAATATGCAGAAAGGTCCTTGTGTGACTGCTTAGAAGTTGAATGTGAGCCCATATTAACAGAGCTTTTGTAATCTATACTGTGTATGAGTCCATTTAGAAACTGCTTACAACAGTTCCCTCCTTCCCCCCATAGTCACAATTTTGACCTCAGTGATTTTTGTACTATGATTTCACTTGAAGAAGGTTCCACTGTCTGTAGCAATCAGGGTGAAATTCATGGTGGTGAAGAGGGCCAGTATGAGGCCTAGGTACCACCCAAATCATATTTAAACCCTCAGGACGGGGGGACATAAGTTCTGTAAAGGTCTCATCCAGCCAGAGGTAAACATCGCCCTTGGTAAGGAGTGAGAAGGGATAAATAATATTCACACCTGCGGTGCAACTTTACTATTCCCACCAGCAAGAATAGTCTTTCCTGAGGAAGATGGCCACAGAGCACGCTTTCAGAGAAATTGAGAAGGGTCATGGGTTCTTTTTTTCAAGCAGAAATTCACTCTTTTTGCAGACAAATTGCACTGGTTCCCTCAAAAGGGAAGCCAGAAATGAAGACATTTTCTAGCAATGAAGCAAAATTCTTTTCTGTTTTGCTTGGGTTTTTTTAAAATAGTGAGGTGGAGATGACTGCTTTTCATGACCCTTCAGGAATACGATTTTTTTGCCAGTCTTGATGGTTAGAAGAATGTTTTTCGCCCAGAGCTAGACAAAACATTGAGCCTGTGGCCAAGACAACTGCAACCACCATGGAGTCCTCAGGATCATCCAAGGAAGAAAAATAAATAAAATAAAATAAATAAACAGAGACCTACTCTAATAATAAATTTACCAGATGACATGCATATTCATCCATAGAAATATCTAGATTGTTTCTTCTTGTAAAAGTCCTTCCCTGCTCCCCACATGCTCCCAAGGGAAAGTAATTTGCACCCCCACTTTGTCAAGTGAAGACTACTTCGCTGGCCATTGCATTATTGCATGAAAAAAGGCAAAGCGAATTCCACCGCCAGTCCCTCTTTGCCTACTCTGCCACCCACCTGCCTGCTGAAGAAGACTGCATTCCAATGGAAAGATAGGGAATGCCAGTGTGGATGTGCCAGTGGGTGTGAGTGCAAGTGGGTGTGGGACCCCTAATGAGAAGGGTCAAATAACATAGGGAGATGGAGTGTGGTCTAACTTTTAGATAAAGGAAGTGAGGAGTCAGAACTCCTGAGATGAAAATCTGGCTCCAGGGATGTCAATGACAAAACTTCCAATGCCTTTAAGGGAGCCAGGATTTCACAACTGGGGGTCTGTCTGCCATTGAACGTCTGGGTGACCTTGGGCGAGTCCCTTGGCTTCACTGCGCCTCAGTTTACCAACTGTAAAGTGTGAATAAGTTTGCTCATCTGCAGAAGCTCCCAGCAGCTTTGAGGCTTAATTAATGGATGTTTGTAAAGTGATTAGCAATCCCTGGATGGAAGGAACAAAGTACTATTAATAACATGGGCCAGATCATCCACTGGTGTAAATTGGCATAACTCGACTGAAAATCAACAAGCTAGACCTATCTACACCTGCCGAGGGTCTGGCCCTATGTGATTTTGTCATTATTTTCTGCCGGTAGCGTGCATTGGTGAGAGTTCAGGAACTCTGAGTTAGGGATAAGACAAACATGAAATAACCAGTGCAGTGGCATCTAGCTATTCAGGGGAACACAAAGCACAAAGTACTTTGTTTTTATTACTGTGCAAAACCTGTCAAGTGCTGACATTTTAACCTTCAGAAACTCCAGGAGGTGGTGACAGATTTCAGCAACTCATTCAGCTCCAAGATAAATGCACTGTAACTGCAGGGATGGAGTCTTGAAAAATGAACTGCTCTAGTGGTAGGCTGCAACAATCTCACTGCTGTACAGGAGATGCCAGTCCCCGTTGGTCTTGATCCTAAACCATTGAGTCAATGGGAACTTTGCCATTGATTCCAATGGGTACAGGATCAATTTCCTAGTGAGTGTGGCATGTGTAGCCTGGACTAGATGCATCAGGACTGATTGTCCACTTTGCTACACCAGTTTTCTACCCGTGTATGTCTCAGCTGATGTCGTTGCATTGGTGTAAAATTGGTGAAACAGAATGGAGACGTGGGCCCAAACACATCAGCTTCTGAGAAATGATCAGGCCAAGAATTCAGCAAGATTCAAAAAAGGATCAGACATTTATATGGGTCATAAAAATATCCAGGTTTATAACAGTTAATAACAAACATTTCTGAAGAGATAAAAGCTCATGTCTCAGGGTTTAAGGTAATATCCAACTATTAGAGATCAGGATGAGAACCATATGGGAGGCAGATTACCCCACCTCTGCTACTGCAGGGGTTCTTACACCTTCTTCGGAAGCATCTGGTACTAGTCCCTATCAGAGACAAGATTCAAGACTGGATGGACCTCGGGTCCGATCGACCCTGGTGATTACAATGTTACTAATCGCAACAAGGCTTTCTGATAAAAACTACCTTCTTTCGCCAGCATTTCCATTTTAAACTTCTATTTGTTGAGGCTAGTAAATTGGCTATAAAAAATAGCACTCTGGGCATGAATTTGATATTGTTGCACCTAAGAAATAATCAACTGGGAATTTTCTATATTTTAAAACAACCTCAAGTCCCCACTGTTGCAGTTTCAGAGTAACTGCACCTGTATTCCTCCTCTATAGTCCCTTGAGAGCACCCACTTAGGGTTTCCGGCTCCGAGCCATCACCTTTCTTGGGTGGAGACCCACATCTCTCTCCCTTCTGACCGGCAGTTTTAAGGCTGTCCAGATTTTTGCCTTACATTGAGTTATCCCCAGCAAGCCAATCTGCCTAAATGCCAGTGCTTATGCTTTGCTTTCTCTCTGAGAGCTATGAACAGTGTATTGCCAGCAGTTACAAGTTACCACGCAGCACTATTCTAAGCAATCACCTTTATTCTTAAGGTAAAAGCATTACAGAGAAAACATATAAAAATAATAAACGTTCCTATACACATGCTAAAAGCTACCAGAGGTCACCCCTCAGTCTTAAGGGCGGGGCTTTTAGTACAAAATCTTTCCATCCCTTCCTGCAAGGGTCGGGGCCCTTGGAGAGGAGGGCCTGTATACTTGCTGGATCATAAATAAGGCCCTGAGTCAGTTTAAATGCAGCCTTTTTAAACCAAAAGCCCTTTCTTTCTTTTTCTAGTCTCTTGAAAACTCAGTTTGAACAAGTGTATACAAACCTTCCCTGGGGGAGTTAACTCTCTTGAGGTGTTTGCAACACTAGTGATTCATCCTAATCACGCCCCACTGTTTTTCATTCCTGAAGAAGCTGTGGTAACCCTCTTTCATGGAATACAACACAATCATACATCCAGTCCCTGGCTCCCAGTGATAACATAAGCTCAATACAATATGGTACCCTGCAGATGCTGCATGCAGTTGCAATATCTGTCACACCCACCAAATAGAAAGGAATGCCCAATAAAAAAAGGCTTTTTATATTTTTGTTTGTATTGCAGCAGTTCTCCATGTCTCTGTACTAGGCATTGTACAAGCACATACTGAAGAGAGTCCCTAACTCACGGAATTTACCATCTAAACTGACAAATATTATGATCCCCATTTTACAGATGGGGAACTGAGGCACAGACTGATTAAGCAACTTGCCCAAGGTCACCCAGGAAGTCGACAGCAAGGCCAAGAATCCATCCTCACAGCTTTAAAGTCCCAGCCCAGTGCATTAAGCACAGGACTATTCTTCCTCTTGATACGCTGAGCAGACTAAATGGTAAATGCAGCTTTGTTTATTTCATGCCTTTTTTCAATAGAATAACACCTGCTATTGTTATAATTTGGTAACGGATGTTTTCAACATAAAAGTAAAGCAGAAGAAAGACGGATGCACACAAGAGGAAAATTACTAACCTCTTATTCCCCTTGCATGTCCCAATATGTCCTGTCTTTTGGTGTGTCTTTCTTTTAAACCACAAAGCTGCATTCTGATCCATGCAGGCAGATTCATGTGGCTATGCCAACCTCCTTTTAGATACCTTTGTAACGCCACTGTGGAGTCTACTGTCATGTATCTGATTGCAAGATGGGGTTCTGGGATGCTAAGATCTCCAGGAAGGAATTGTTTTATCTGTGCTTTTTATGTGTTACACTGCCAGTGTGCCCGCAGCAGGTTGGGTACTTCCTACCTGAACCTATTACACGTTATAGATCCCCTCGCTATTTGCATCACTATACCACTGTCACGTCCATCAGTCTGTTAAGACATGTACTGTATGCTTGCTTGCTGGCTAATACTCCTTGGCTACTGCATTCCAAATGAGCAGTGAACTAAAGGATGCCTGAAGGCTTGAGAAGTGAAGACGGTGGCGTGCTGAAAGAGCAGAGAACCATGAGTGAGGACCTGAGAAGACCGATTATTAACGTCTTTAGGAGGATTGTTAACCCTACTAGCTAGATCATAAACCTGTATGAAGATCACTTAAGGCGACTGAGGCACCCATTCAGCCAGGTGGTTAAGCATGGGTCTAATTTTAAGCATGTGAGTGGTTCCATTGAAGTCAAGGGCCTAAAGGCTTAAAGAGCGGTATGTGCTTAATTCTCTTGCTGAATTGGGGCTAACATTGGAGTTACATTAAGCCTTTCCTCCTCTTTTTTAAAAGTATGTTAACTCTATATCTTCTGATTCACTGGGCCATCACTACACTTCTTCCTGATGAGCAAAGATAGACCTAGCAATGTTTGCATCATGTGCATGCTTGGGCAAAACCGGTTCTTTTTCATGAATAGTCACTATTCCTACAGGCCGAGCTCTACACCCAATGAGAGAACAGCATATTAAGCTGATGCTGTATATTATTATTATTTATGTGTGTTATCGTAACACCTTGGAGACCTAGTCATGGACCAGGACCCCATTGCACTAAGCGCTGTACAAACACAGAATAAAAAGACAGTCCCTGCCCCAAAGGGCTTACAGGCAGCAGTGGAGGATGCCAGTGAGATTCATCTGCCTGCAACAATAATAGGGGAGGGGATGTGAAAGGAGTGGGGAAGGGGTAACATGGACAAGGAGGAGGGCAGAGGTGCAGATCATGGGGGGTTACAGAGACCACCAGCGTCTGCACTCAGAGCAACTTTGTCCTTTTACCCTCCAGTTATGTGATAAACTGCACCCGCACCAGCCCCTTCCCTCCTGACTCCAGAAGTTCATACCCTGCCCACACCAGAGCCTTCTTTATTTCCGCAAAGCCCTGCCTGGTAATTGCCCCACCTGACACCAATGCACATTCCCAGGCACCCCTCCTTCCAAAGTCAATATTTGTGGAGGTTCAGCAGATAGCCCCAGGGTTTGTTACATCTCCCCACTCTCTTCCCCTCTGCATCCTTGATTTCCCATTCCCACCTCCATTCCCCTATGCTCTGGGTCCCTGCTTCCACCCCCACACATCCATCCCCCCCACAACCCTGGATTCCTGGTCCCTCCACAACACCACTCCCCCACAATCCCTGGTGCCTGCTTCCCCCCAGGTCTCTGCTTCCTCCAGATACACAATTTTCACCCCTCTTAGTCCTTGTTTTCCTCCCCAACTCTACCTCTTCCCCATCACCACCATTTTCTCCCCGCCCGCCTCTCCAGGTTCCCGTCCTCCACTTTCCCCTCCCAGGGAAAAATCTGCATGGAACTTGGAGGGAAGAGCATAGATTGCAGGAGGGAAGGGTTTGGAGGAGGCACCAGGAAGTCAGGTGTGCACGTGGCTAGAACGTCAGTTGCCGTGGCTGCATCTCTATAAATAGTGTTTTTTATAGAGAGCCAGATTAGTTTTACAGGCATGGAGTCCTTTTATATTATTACCCGCAAACAGTACATGAAATGCTCAGGATACCTGCTTCCCCAAACACCACTGCCCTGCTGCTTCACCCCTCTCTCTACTCTTCATTCTCTCCCCTTCCAGGTCCCCACGCCCTGTTCCCCTAGATCCCCACTTCCCCCTTAAAAATGTCCCTCTAAGGTGCTCTTATTTCTCTTTGGTTCCAGGCAACAGGCAATCTCCCCACACAGCAAGTTAA
The DNA here is from genome assembly GCF_026122565.2 of Emydura macquarii macquarii. Classification (NCBI taxonomy): domain Eukaryota; kingdom Metazoa; phylum Chordata; order Testudines; family Chelidae; genus Emydura; species Emydura macquarii. Next base: position 2,450,341 of record NW_027133607.1, on the reverse strand, counting down.
GCTGTTTTCTCTCATATGTCTAGGCAGCAATGAAAGAGGTTCTAGAAAGATTGCCTGCAGCACCAGGCTGTCTGTGGACCTGATTTTCCTGTGAATCAAGTTTTTTCCAGTGTCCCAATTTTCACCAAAATCAGTCAGGTTCTGCCCATTGGTGCCTACAATATTCCTGTGAATTTTGGAATTGATCAGATGCGGCATTCAAAAGTTATCACATTACACACAGGCACACAGTCAAAGAAATGCCAGGAAGTGAGTGTACCAGACAAACAGAGCATTGCCATGATGTTGAGCACAGAGCCTCACTTCCTTCAGCCAATGAATGTCCAGGAATTTGACCTGAGCCGCCTTTCATCAAATCGAGTGCTCACAAGATCATAGCCCACAGTGCTATGTTTGCAGATCCACTTCAGAATTGCCACTGGAAGTGGCTGAACCTGCATCCTTTGAGCACCCAAAATTCCACTCCCTGGGCGTTTAGGTGCACCAGAAATGCAGACCTGGGGGATAAAGATGTAATGAAGATAATGGGAGTTTTGCCAACAACTTCAATGAATACTGGATCAACCTCTTAAACACATGCTTAAGACCCAGTCACTTCAAGTAAAGTAAGTGCTGACACACCATCCTGAAGACAGATGATTCCCTGAATCAGGATCTAAGTACTTTGCTGAAATATTTACAGTGATACCGAATAATTGAATACTTAGTCGGCTCTGTTCATTTGTTCATCTGTTCATCCAGTAATCTGACATTTTGCATATGCCTGATACAAAACCCATGTCATATTTGACCACTTTTGCAGAATGGCTGCTATTAATGAACCAGCAGTTTTGCACAATTTTGCGAGCAATGTTTTTCCCGAGCCAGCGTATTTTTTCCAGGATATTTAAAGCTTTATTTCTGAAGATCTAAAGCGCAACATTTGGCAGATTATCTCTGAGCCACTGCAGATTTGTTGTGTTTTTTTCCCAGAGACTGGTAAAATCACACTGGCTCCAGAGGTTCAACCTTCTGCCCCTGCAATAGAGGTCATCAGTAGCATGGAGTCAGTTTTAGATATCTCCCAATCAGAAACAAATAAAAGTTAGCCCACTGGGATTTCAGCTAGGCCATTACTGCCCTTCCAATGAACAGTTAAGCTTTGTAGTGTGCCTGCTTGAGAAACAGCTGTTTGTCTAACCTCTGAACTGCTCAATACATTAATCTGAAGCATAATTTAGTTCTGTCTGAGCTTCTGAATATGGCACCAATAACTGACTAGCATAGATTTACCAGCCTTAAAAAATAATCAGTTTAAAATTTAGCTCTCCTCTTCTCTTAGTTTAATTAGACATGATAATATTTGGCAAGAATATGCCCAGCACAGAACATAGTTCGAACTGTTTTGAAAGATACTCCATCCTTCACACTACCATTTGTTCTTGATGCTCATCAGGCATCCGTAAGCAGTTGCTGTTGTTTCTTGGTCCAGCACTTGAGAAGTGAGGTTGGTCTTTCAGTGGAGAACTTTAAAAAGGAGAGCATGTGTGTAAGTGAGCCTGTGTCACTGGAATTGCATTTCAGATCAAATGGAGGGCCATTTTGGGGAAACCTGCTGTAGATTTACTGTGTGTTGAAATGAATGAAGGGCTGGTTAGAGTAACTAGTTCTACTAGGAGGTACTTTTATGGATAATCCTATAGTTCTCTGTCACAAGGCATGCTGGACCTTTAAACACAGGGTCCAGGTCCATCTTTACCCTGTTCCTGGTTTCTGTGCAGGACTGAGGGATTTTGGGACACGTAGTCCAGAAGGACCAAAGATGTTGGAAGCTGGCAAGGAATGCTGGAGGGGGGAAGGAGACAGTTGTATTTAAACTTCTTTTCCTCAGCATACAGTGAGATCGGGAGGAAATGGGTTGTTGGTGTTTCTTGTGTCTGTGTAGCAACAAATTGTGGGTATATTCAGTGAAAAAGGCTTGAGAAGGAGGCCGGATAGCTGTTGCAGGAGCCATGTAGAGAGCTGGACCTGGAGTCCAACTTAAAGGGCCAGCATTCTGTGTGACAATCTCTCTATGCTCCCATACAAACAAAGAACCACATTCAGTGTGGTTCAATTGCACATTGACAGCCTGTTCCTTGGCCAGCTAAGAACAAAGATCCCATCACAAAGATGGGAAAGGCTGAATCATTACTAAAAGAGATGAGTTCAAGTCTGTTCAGAGCTCAATCCAGATGTCCCAAAGGTCAGAGTTACTCAGATCTGAGGTTTCGGTTTGGACTTATCCCTGTAAGAGCATGAACAAAACATTGAAGTCAATGAGAGTCTTCCTATTAATTTCAATGGGCTTAAATCACGGCCTATATGAAGGAAACCTTAGAAGAAAAACATATTTTGGTATTAGAAACTAAGTCCTGCTTTTACAAGATATCAAATTAAGTGTTTTGGCTGTTTACATGCTGTGATGGGAGCTGAGGCCCTTCAGAAGGCCCTGTGGTCCCACCACACCCCACCCCAGAAAAAAAGGCAATAGAGCAGGGTCCTCCAAGTGGCCTAGCAAGGTTGCAGGAGAGGCAGCCAATCAGATCTTAGCAGACACATATAAAAGGAGTTGCAGGGCCTACAGCTCAATTGCTGGCTGGAGCCAGAGGAGGAAGAATGATGTTCATGGCTGGCTGAGGACTCTGCATTAGCTGGATGGAGCAGTTGCTGGGTGGGACCAGAAGGAGTGGAAGGCTGGGGAGAAATGCTGCCTAAGCATGGATGGGACTGTGAAGCTCTCCAGGCCCTGAGGTCTAGGAGAGAGAGCCTTGACAAGAAGGGCCAGAGCCTGTGATAAGCTCTCCAGGTGAAGGGGCCTGTGAGAGAGAACCCTAACAGAACACAGCTGGATTGTTATGGACTCTCTAGGCAAGAGGCCTGGAAGAGACTTTGCTTAAACAGGGAACAGGCCAAAGACCCAAGAAGATGATGGGAAAGGATGGGAAGCAGCTGAAGGAATACAGCAATAGACGCAAGTGAAGGAAGCAGCGGGTTGTAGGGTCCCTGGGTGGCGACCTGGAGTTGTGGGCAGGCCTGGGTCCCCCCACCGGCCATAGGCAGCATGACCAAAGGCTGAGGAGGTAACAGGTTTCATTTGGAGCCCTAGAAGGAGGCAAGTGTTTAAACAGGCCCAGAGATGGGCCGGAGGACCTTGAGGAGGGGGCAAACCATTCATTGGACTGTGTTACCCTGGAAGGGGTTGGTTTTCCTTTTGTTTCACATATAGACTGTATGTGACTCGGTCCTCTGGTTGAGTCACTGAAAACCCATCTGAAACGAGAAACTGCCGGCAGAAAGCACCACAAAAGCAGAGAGTGCAGGTATACACCCAGCAAGCAAGCAGCGCTTGTGAGAGGCAGGTGGCCAGATCCTTTACAGATGCTAGGCACTGTAAGATCCAAACTGAAGGGAGACCTTCCTCTCAAGCACAAATGTTTAATTCTTTCCTCTCTTTATGAGCACTGTGAGTTATGTTCTCCTGGCCTTCCTGATGTTTCACAGAAGGGTAGAGAAAGGCAGGGGCAATCACTCTTCTAAGAACATGCACCTAATAGATGCTATCTATCTCTGTATCCAGGCAATTACATGGCCTTCCTCCCTGTAGTATCAGAGCAGCTCATAATGGATTTTATCCTCCCATCCCCCTGCGCGGTAGGGGCTTCAGGATAATGTGACCGCATGGGGGGTAAATTGATTCCCTTCCATCCATAGGTGGCAAATTATATGGGTCCATGGTGCCTGTGCTCCACCAACATTGAGGACGGTGAGCCCTTCTCCACCAATATTTCTGTGGTGCTGGGGGGGCTGGCTGCAGATCCTCCAGTGGTGCTCGGCTGTGGAGGTGCAGAGCCCCTTCCTCCCTCCCCTCTCCCATGTGGGCTCAGTGCCCTGGCCAGGACCAGTTATGGGCACCACGAAAAATTACACAAACTTAGCGCCCATGCTTCCATCCACTAAGTTTGTCTAAGCAACAGTTTACAAATGTGAATAAATCCTATGTGTAGAGCCATTCCTCCCTGTTACACACTGGTTACAGTGGTGCCAACGCTCCCGATTTCTACTGACTCTCCCAACATTTGGAGTGATTTCCTAAAGCCCCAGCTCCTGGGATCAGGAGATTGCATAAGACTCTCAGCTTTCCTTTTTTAAAAAAGTAAGTTTCCAGCCACACAGAGAAATGCTTGAAAATATGACCTGCATGCACCCTAGTGGTGCAAAAACCAAGAAAAAAATAGAATGACCCCCCTCCACCCACCCAATTTTGTTTTAAATCTCATGATTTTTTGAGACCTGACTCTAGATTTTTGAAAGCGTGGTTGAGCAGTCCACTGATTAGCTAATAGTAATAATGCATAATGTGCTTGGTGCTGTGCAAGTGAATCCAGTCATAATGAGCACAATCCCTGCCCCAAGGAGTCTACAGTCTAAAAGACAGAAATGGAGAAGACAAGACACCCAGAGAAGTGCAGAGTAGGAAATAAGCCAAAGTTGCTTTTTGTTTACCTAATGACTAATTTCTGAGGAGCTACATGGAAGAAGGAAGTCTTTAGGAGGGATTTGAATGAGCAGATAATGTTGGCTTGGCAAGTTTGGACTAGACAAGGTTAGGGTTTTATAGAAAAGCTGGTGCAGAAAAAGGCATAGAGATGGAAGCAAGAGAGGGAGGTGAATGGGGCATCTCCCCATAATTGCTTTAGCACAGTGCCCAGGTTAAGGCACTGGACTGGAACTCAGGACATCTGGGTTTAGTTCCCAGCTTTGCTACAATCTTCCTGTGTGCTCCCTACACATGTTCTTTAGTTGTTCCGGGCACGATAGAAAGTCTGTTAAGCTCAGTTCCCTATCTGAAAAATGGAGTTAATAGTACTCCCCTAACTCACAGGGGTGTTGTGAGAGCAAATGCATTAATGAGTGTGAGATGCTCGATTACTAAGGTGGTTGGCCAGGGGTGGTGTATAAATACCTCGGGAGGTATTTACACATGCTACTGTGAAGTTGCTAAGGGCATCTTGTCATGCTGTTCAATGTCTGCAGGATCAGAGATGGCAGAAGAAGATGCACAGTTTGGCTACATTTACACTGTTTTACATAGTTTTGTAAAGCTGGATAGGCTGCCATCAGCATTGCTACAGCAACTACCCCTAAATCCATCACATTCCCCGCTGCCCTATTTTGCTTAATCTGCATTCTTACAGTTCTGTAATCCTCCTGGGAGACTTTCTATAAATAGTGTCTTGGCAATTAAACCCTCTTTCCCTGCAAACTAAGCTTTAATTGCTATTGGCAGGTAGCTTGTAGTAGTGTCTCTGATGAAGGAACGAGGGGATGAAACACATTTTAAATAATGAGGGTTTATCTTTCCAAAGAAAGGAAAGTTTATCTTAAATGCTAATTCTATTATCTGACTGAGAATCTAATGTTTTCCTCTACAAATTGCCACTCCGGGGAACACCAAGGAACTGAAATATTAACTGTGAAAACCTGCAGCACTCACAGAAATGTTTTGAATGTTGTCTGGAAAGCTCATTGCATTGACAGGAGTTTGTGTTCATTATTTTTCAACTTAAATGCCCAGGTTAACTGAGCCTTAGAATAATCAAAAGGAAACAAATGAATAATACACAGATACTGAGCCAATGGACAGATCCAAACATCAGTGACCTCTGCTGATTTCCGCACTGCATGTGGTAGAAGAGGAAGTATTGCACATTTCTAAATGACTCGCCAGGGAAATTTTACGGTCAGTGGTAAAGCCTGTCACTAATAAGCAAGAGGCAGCTATCTTTTCACATAGTGCATATACCTGGAAATATAAGATGATCCATTGGCTGGACATTGAAGCTAGACAAATTTAGACTGGAAATGAGGTATACATTTTTAACGGTGAGGATAGTCAACCATGGGAACAGTTTACCAAGGGTCATAGATTCTCCATAACGGGCAATTTTAAAATCAAGGTTGGATATCTTTTGTTGGGCGGGGGAGCTCTCTGGCTTGTGTTACAAAAAGAGATCAGACTAGATGATCACAGTGGTTCCTTCTGGCCATGGAATCTGTGAATGAATGGTGTTACTAGTATACATGTGAGCATGTATAAAACAGAGGGAAATGGTCCCCCCCATCTCAAAAGGCTTGATCAGGTTTCCATTTAGATTATTGTTCTTGACTTCACTGGGAGCAGAATCAGACCAATTGTATGCATACAAGACCAAGGCTTTCAAAATCCAAGTATCTCTTCTGAGTTCTGACCTGAGTTTAGGTTAAGTGCGGCCTTAAATCAGAGTTTTGATTTGCATTTTTGAAAGACACAGCATCGGGCACAGTTCTTCATTTTGGGCGTTCCATACAGCGGGGAGAGCCCTCAGATATAATTGGTATCAGTTTGAGTTGAGGACACTGCAAGTTACATAGCTAGGCCATTGATAGGTTCCTGGAAATAACAGGCACTAACACTGGGTGAATGGTGCAAAAAATGTTCTGTGTATTCTTATTCAAATGACTTTAAAAACAAAATCATTTTGACTGTGCATGTCTCCTTCACGTTTGTTTTCCATAAATATTCTAGTATATGAATTTTCTGGTGAGAACGTTTGTGGAAACAGCAAATTATGCAGAACACTGACTGAAATCACCTTTTGAATGTGCAGTTGCAGTAAGTTAGTAGTCACACTGAAATTAGTTGCTCTAAGAGTTTACATTCATCCAGTCAGAAAACAGAATCCTGCAACATGACCTACTTGCCCAGCCAAAGCAATATATCAACTATTCTCAGCCAACTGTTGCAGACCAAAAATTATTAGCAGATATTCGGTGGTGAATAATATTTCACAAAGAACAGATTGCAGAAAATCAGTCTGTTCATGGACAGTTCTCAAGGAACTTGATGGCTGAGGCCCCAATCCTGCAGTCACACACACGGCGGGAGTTTCACAAATGGGAATAGTTTCCCATTGATTTTGAGTTGCCTACACAGCAGCTGGGAGGGTGCTGCCCCGTGTGGGTAGATAGAAGTGTGCTAGTTCTGCTCAAGCTGGCATGCTAAAAATAGCCGTGTGGTCATGGCAGCGCAGGTGGTGGGGTGGCATCTTGGGCTGGCCATCTGAGTGTGTGCCTGAACCATTGGGCAGGTTTGTACTTGGGAGGTTAGCCTGTGCCTCCACGATGCAATTTTTAACCCCCTAACTCAAGCAGAGCAAGCGCCTGCCTGTCTATCTGGGCTGAGAAGTACCCGCCCAGCTGCTGAGGAGATATCCTACTCTTCTGTAAGGTGACTCGCGCACACAAGCATTTGCAGGATGAGAGTGTATGTAATTTGTGAACTCTTCACCCGCATGCTTCACGCTGAATGTCTCTGAAATCTTGGACTTTTTTTTTGGTTATGTATCCCCCAAGGTGGGCTTACTATGTATCCCGCAAACTAAGGCACCTGTGCTAGCTGCGCCAGTCGATCATTGAAAGAATCTTTACAGTTACTCAACACTCTCATTCTCACAGCTCCAGTTCGCCTCTCGAAGCCCCGACATCCTATGATGCCAAAAAAAGATTGTTTAATGAAGTGTGGAATGAGGTCTGAATGCTGAAAATAAGGAGCAGGAAGCAAAGTTCTGCCTTGGATTGACAGCTGTACTTGACTTTTCCAAGAAAAACATTTCTTCAGGCTTTGTCTGGCACCCAACGCTCCAGCCTTGCAGGAAAAGGTATGACAGGCTCTTTTACCATTAACCCTAAATGATTCAATCATGGGTTATTGGGAATAAATATCTCTGATTATGACTATGTATGATAGGAAAAATGGCTTCCTATTAGCAGGTCCCATTTAGGTGCTTTTGGTTGATCAGCTGCCATTAGAAACAAATACATAAAGGGAGATAAACCCTCACGCCTCAGGTCTATAGCTAAAGGAGGTTAGGAAACTTACCCAGGGGACAGGTTATTCCATAACTGCCTATTGCAGTGTTTCTTGTGTCTTCCTCAGAAATATATGGTACTGGTCATTGTCAGAGACCGTATACTGTCTCTATCTAGATTGATGGTCTGATCAAGCCTGGTAATTCCTGTGTTCCTAAATGTACATTTCCTGCTTTATAGCTGCATTTTTGTAACTTCTTTGTGTTTTCTTGTTTGTTCATCTTATTAAAAATGAAGCATTATTAATCATGTTGATCATGGTAATGCCAAAGGGCCATGCAAATTTCCCTGGCGAGTCATTTAGAAATGTGCAATATTTCCTCTTCCACCACATGCAGTGCGGAAATCAGCAGAGGTCACTGATGTTTCAATCAAAAAGACAGGATGAATTTTGAAAATTCTTGGCGGTCCCAATAAAGACCGAGGACCCTTTGCGCTAGATGCTGTCAATAACCACCCAAAAGACGCCTCTACAAATGCATCGCCTAAATTTTCGAAAGTGATTTTTTTGGGTCCCCAACTTGAAACTGTTTAAAGGGGTCTACGTTTCATAAGGCATGGGCCAGATTTTTTACCCAGAGATGCACATCAGTACCTAATGAGGCTTTTAAAATGCCTAGGCACCTGGTTTCCGTTGACGACATTGAGAGTTACCGTATTTCCCCATGTATAAGACGCACCTTTTTTCGAAAAATTTGGGGTCTAAAAACTGGGTGCGTCTAATACAGTGGTACTTACCGGTGATGTACCGTAATACATTTATTTTCAAATTTCGGGCCCCAAAATTAAGGTGCGTCTTATACATGGGAGCGTCTTATACATGGGGAAATACGGTAGTTGACTAGGTGCTTTTGAAAATCCCACTAGAGGTCTCTCTGCATCTTTAGACACCTAAATACCTTTAAAAATATGGCTCAAGCTGCTCAGTGCTATTTGAAAATCAGGCCTGAGTAAGATGTTTTATGTTGGATACCAAATATTTGGAGCACGCAAAATCCTGAATGATTTATTTTTCAAATGTAGACCCCCATCTTTATGTGCCTTATTACAAATGCAAATAAAAGCAGCAACTTTTATTATAAACATGGCAAGGTAAAAACATAAATTTTCCAAACTTTAGCTTGTTTTATATTTATAACTTTTATCACCGAGGATGAGGATACCTATTAAACTGCCAAAAAAGAGAATGAAAGTAATAGAAATGAAGTCAGGAGAAATAATGAGTGTTATATCATTATTTATAAGCATACAAATGTAATAGGAAAATACCCTCAGACATTTGTTTAAGAAATACATTGCCACAAATAACATATAAATGATCATTTAATGTAATGAGGTTTTTTCCATCCATTGAAGTGTAGTTCCTTTAAAAATAACCCATGAATAATGACAATAATGAATAATAAATAGTAATAATTGCCATAATGGGTAATTAAAGTTTAATAATTAGTGTGAAAGTAAAAAAAATAACAAGAAAGAACCATTTGATCATACTCAAGCATGCAGCATTTGAAGGATGTCGTATAATCACTGCAGCATAGGTTAATGATTGTCCATTTGAAGTCTGCACTCATTTATGTTCACGGTTAGGGGAATGGAACAGTTGATAGAACAGTTTGTGATAGACAAATTGAATATGTAAATATTATTCCAAATGTGAGTCCACTGTGATGAGGTTATCTCTGCAAATGCAGTTCTCATTGGTGATATTCTAGAATCAGGTGCTTTTGAAGTGTTGTCTGTAAAAGTGGGGTTTAACTTTGTCAAGTCTTAGGCCACACACTGAGCTTGGTGAAGCAGATTCTCTGAGCTATGCCTCTATACACCAGCTGAGGACCTGGCCTGAATTTTCTAAAGTCTGTCTGCCTTACAGCTGAGTAGTCTCTCAAAGCAGGCTTCAGTCTCATATTTTGGTTCTGAGATTTTTGCTACATCAAGTCATAGGCAAGGAGGGGCTCCCGGATAATCTCCCCTCTTAGAGAAGGGAGGCAGTGCATCATGGAAGATGTAGTTCAGCTCATACGCCCAGCCCATCGAAGAGAAGGGGACATGAGGCAACTGAACTGCAACTCTCATGAAGCACCATGGCAACATTTCCAAATCAAAGTATGTCAGTTTTGGGTGTTTGGTTTTAACAAAATCAAAATCAAAATGTTCCATAGAAAGCAAACGCTCGTTGCAAAAAAGTTCATTAAATCAAAGCCCCAATTCTCTGTCAAAAAACAGTTTGGATGGAAAAATTTCAACCAGCCCTATTTAGCAAATCCAAGAGGACTCTTGGAAGTGCTCAGCATCTTCCATCTTGTAATATCCCTGAGCTACATCCAATTCCTTTTTCTTACACTGAGATGATATCAAAAGAGAATCACGGCTGGAAAGAAGTAGGTGGTGAGTGGCCATACTTTGAGCTGTTGGTGAAGAACGTCCTTCACTAGTATAAAATAGCAAGGCTTTGAATTAATATTATCTGTATTGTGGTAATTCCTAGAGACTCCAGTCAGGATCAGGAACCCAGGTAGGTGCTGTAGTAAAATAGACAATCCCTTTCCGAAAGATCTTATAATCAAAACATGTGAGGAGAAACAACAGGAAAAGATACCAAAAGCACGAGAGGGAGGATAAGGTGACAGTGCAACAATCAGAGAGCAAGCAGCAGTCACAGCAGGCTCACTGCATGCTTTGCACCCATGGAACTCAAGAAGTTTTACAAAGGCTTTATTATTCAAACTTTACAGATGGAGAAACAGACCCACGAAGGTTAAAGTCAGTTGCTCCAGTCTGCATACTGAGTCTGTGGCTGAGCAGGGAGTAGGATCTCACCCTAGATTCTGTGCTGTGTGTGGTGTATTGAAAATTGTGTTAAAAAATCCAACTTGTCACTTTAAATTGTAGTAGTTTTTCCTGGTCCTGCTTGGAGGATAGGGACTCTGTAGGGAAGTGTGAGATCTGGGCTTAGGAGAAAGTTTTCTGTCTGCAGAATGCCTAAGAATAAGGAAGGGTGCGCTGTGCCTCCTGCTCCCAGGAGCAGCCTGCTTTATCTCTCTCTGTTTTCAATTTCCTGTGTGGTGGTGGTCTGAATTCTAAGAAATAAAGTAACATTATGTTGCAACCTTCCAGCAAGAGTATTTATGTTTTTATCCAACTTCTCTGGGTGTATGCTGTGAACATAACACTGTGCCTCCTAACATTTGCAACTCAGGGGAGGGAGTTTACAGAGGTTTTAAGCCACCTTTGTGCTTTCCTTATACCAGGCTAGAGAGGCCCTCAATATAGCTTAGACTGGCACTGTCTAAATTACAGCTGCCTCCCTGGCACAGACCAGCAGACTACAGCAGTGCCTGGAACCTCTGTAGCACTGCACATTCCAGTCCCACTCCTTTCTTGTCCCTCCCTTCCTCAGTTCCAGCTCCAGTGGGGAAAAACAGGGTTTGTGGCGGGGGGTCTTTGTAGGACAGCCATATGGCTATCTTCAGCAATGTGTGTGCTGAGGGAGTTCTCCTGCAGCTGGATATAGGGCTTTTAGGGACCTTTTATGGCATCTGGCCCTTTTTCCTGGCATAATGGTCTGGAATGGGTGTGAGGACCTCTTCCTTGATCTCCTGATTTCAGTGCCTCTGCTCCTGCCCTAGGATAGCAGGGCTACTACAACTAGATAAGAATCTCTAAAATCCCTACATGCTGCACTTTAAAGAAAACACACAACTGAAGAAAATGACCATGGATATTTGTGTGCGCAAGTGAGTGAAATTAGCTTTTTCCTAAAATGGAGCATTAGAATGTTTCATGAAATTAATGGAAAAGAGGATCCTAGAAAGAACAAAAAGAGGCCTGGATAAATTAAAGATTTTATCTGAAACCAAACTGGAGTAATTGACTAAATTAACTTGTCTTAAAGAGACATGTACTGAGACACTGCAAAATAAAGAAAAGATAAAAGGAAATTAGAGACTGTAATATGGCATGTAAACAGCACTGGGAAGAAACTGAAGGGAAGAGTAAAAATGCTGCTGTCAAAGGGTGAGAAGAAAGGTTTTGCATGCATATAAGTCACTAAATGTGCCATTACATTCTGCTACAAGAAGTCTAATAATCTTTCTATTGAGTCCCAACAAAGAAATTCAGCAGTCAGATGATGTATATTGGGGAATAATTCAGACATGCTATAAGCAGGTGTAACTCTTACTCAAATTATTGACCCTTTATTAGTTTAAGAGGCAGCAGATCTCTTTTTTCTATTACACATGTATAGCAGGTGTCTTTAGGGGAGATTAATGTCTGACTTTTTCCATTAATAAATAAAGTTATGTAATACTACCTTTTCCCATGTAATACTACTGTCAAAAATGACCAAATGGGCAACCATAGTTTTGTACCAATAAAGTTCTAGAATGAGAAATTCTCAGGTTACCATGTTAGTATTCATTTGATGACACGCTTTGCAAAAACCTCAGAACCCTTTTTGTGTATGTTCAGCAGAACAAAGACACAAAAACAACATCCTCAGTTTTGAAAATATTACTATAGCATAAGGAAGCTAATGATGCAAAACCCCTTCGTATACTCATTAAAGCTTTTTTCAAAAACCTTTTTTAATTCCTGATCAGAATACTAAGTTAGGATTGCCTTAAGAAGAGATCTTTTAGGGACCGGATTTGTTAACCTCCCAGACATGCTACAAAACCCATCTTTTTCTTGCAGGCATATCACACATTAATTATTATAATATTATTATTATTATTTAATTGTATTGCAATAATACTTAGAAGCTCCAGCCAGAGGTTGTGCCCCACTGCACTAGGCAGTATAGGCATCCCCAGCAAAAAAAACCAAACAAAAATAACCTGCCCTTGCCTTAAAAGTTGTGCAGCAAGTTGGTGAATCAATGGAATTTACAGATGCTCAGCACCTTAAAGGATTCAACTCTTGTGGAGGAGGTGAATGGGGTAGACCAGATGGGAGTTATGTTGGCTTTATTGTTGTTTGGAAGCCAGCGTTATTATACACATGGGTAATTCAATAATGGCATTCTGCAATTGTAAATTGAAAGGTATTTGTTTTAAAGAAAGGGAAGTGCCTATAATTTGATAGGTTCTGATAAAATTAAAAGAGGTTTAAAAATAAATTTGCTGCTGCTGCCAATGGGTGCCATTTCACAGAAATGACCCTGTGCCGTGTTTAAAAAAAAAAGAAGCTATTTTTTAATATTTTAAAATGTATATAATCTTGCTAGGACATGTCAGACTCCTTTAATTCATGGTAAAATAACAAATAAAAATAATTAATAAATCAATGTGGTTTTTATGCCACTTTTTATTTCAAAGAACCAAATCCCAGTGTGCTCCACAGGATATGTACATCAGCATTTCACAGGGTTCTCTATGTCCACCGGGAAAATACAGCCAGCTCCAGGGTGGTACGACCCAGCAATGCGTCACAGACAGTCAGGACAGAAGGGGTCCAATCAGGATTTCCTCTCTGTGGGTATAGGGAGCCAGGGACACAGTGAACGAGTGCAGTTCTGCTGAGTGGAAGTCCATACAGAAGGGGTAAATCCTCCTTCCCCTCATCCCTGTGAACGATTTGTAAATTACACCCCCAACGCCATGTGCTATGGAGCACAGATCTGTATGGGTTCCTGCTTTATAGCCTGCAGGGATAATGGGAGTGGGACAGGAACTGGTAGGGGGAAGAACAAATCTTGTGGATTCATCATTAAGTGGATCTATGGTGGAGGAGGCAGGGGCGTGTGCTGGAAGGGCAGGGGCTGTGGCAGCCCCAGAGGGTGCAGTAGTAGGCACAGAGTGGTTCCCCATCATCTCTGCAGACTGTGGAATCCCACAGATCCATCCATGAACATCTCAGCTACTTTAGCAGGATTCTCTCCTATGTAAACAATAGTTTCTCCATTTGAAACTGTAGGGGAGAGTGTAGGTAGGCCATGGTACAATACCTGAGTTGGAATCTGGCCAAGATGGAGATGCATCCCTACTCTTCGAGAAAGTGCTGTGGGATCTTCGTGCTCCAGAGACCATTTGCAGCCCTTCACTGGAAAAGGGCACCTCCTATGTTTCTTATGCTATTCAGCAGTTTTACATTATCTTTCCAGGGTTAAATGAATACAGCATGAGTCTTTTATTTCAGCATTATGGGCTAGATTGCAAGCGTATCTTACCTGGCTGTGCGGGGCATTAAGCTTCCTGCACCCACTTGCATGGCATTGTAGGAACCTACCCAAATCTTGGCTGTGGTGCAGAGTGCAGCCCCTATGCTCTCTTTGGTCCCTAAGAAGGAAGGGCCAGGGAGATGCAGAGAGTTAGCAGAGCAGTAACTCCACCCTCAACACACCAGCCAATAGAGCTGGGTTGGCACAAGGGGGGAAATAAGCTGTGCCTTGTAGAAGGGAATATCACATTTAATTCCCACCTGAGAGCAAGGGATGACTTGTGACTCTCAGAATCAAAATCATCCTTCATTCTGTTCCTTACTATTCAATCCAGCTCAATACCATTTGGTATAAATGAGCGTAGTCCATCCCTTAATCTTAAATCATGTCATTTTAAAGTCAAACCCCAAACCTCAGATGTACACTGCTTACTTAGTCTGATAGAGGTCATAACACTCAGTAGATTCTCATCCTTAATAAGCCTGGAGGATTTATTTTTCACTAATGTAACTAGAAGTTGCAGGGCTGAAAGCTGAAATTCACCTGCAACAAAACACACAAGCTCTACGGTGCTCTTTTTTATTGCAGTTTTTTCCTTAAAATGCTGGAAATTTTCTACACTCAAAAGAGAGAATCGATGTCACTTTGACATGAGAAACATCGGTAGCATACAAATGCCGAGCAATGACCTTAGTCCTGTAAATGTGCACTTCACTCTACTCCCGTGAAAAATCCCACTGAAGTCAAGCTAACTCACGTCAATAAAACTAAGAATGGGCACAAGCGTTTGCAAAATCTGTGCTGTTTTATTTTGTGAAATGGTACGTTGCATTTAGAATATATTTTTATCTCACTTTTTATTTTAAATCTATTTTCTTAAGTACTTACAATGCCCCTATTGCTGGAATTATCTGAGCACCTCACAGAACCCTTGGGAGGTAGGGAGTAATCAGAGGGTAACCACAGGATAACCATTTTACAGATGGGGACTGAAGTCAAGCAACATGATGAAGGTCATACAAGAAGTCTGTGACAGAGCACAGATTTCCAGGTCCTAGGCTAATGCCTCAACAGCTGAGCAATCCTTCTCTGTTCAGGGCCTTTATTATTAACATTTATATGACAATGATGACTGTGCTTTTTTCTGAAAATGACAAACAAAAATATTGATGGTGATTGGTAGCTAGATACTACAATAGGTAGGTAGATTAGATAGATGTGTTATCCTGAGACTAATATGCAAAACTAGTATTGCTGTAGCATTTAGATCAATGCTCTTATTTCTTCCCTTTAGTCCTGCAGTGTCCTTTCTACTGACATCAATACTATCATCAAATACTAAACTAGCATTTTGATGATAGTATTATTTACATTTTTAATTAGTTTGTGTGTACTGGGTATTTACTCTGAACACAAGTGGCAATCTGTGTGGGAGCTAGTGTTTCTGCAGCACAGCTAATTAATTGATGAGAAATAAGTAAATAAAGAGTCTAGCAAAAGCAAAGGGAAAAAATACAGCCTGCCTGTTTCCTTTGATTTCCATGCTGTCGCTCAGTCGTTGCCCTACTCCAGCCTTCTGCTCCCGTCCTTTTTTTTTAAAATGTTATCATTCACCTTTTTAATTGAAACAAGGTTGCAATCTGGCTGCAAAACTATCCCCCCGCAACAGTATATTATGTTAATAGCAGCACGTGCAGATCCACTCTTTTTGCATCGCCTTTGTTTGCTGGCATGCACACATCCTTACATGTCAGGTCAGGAAATTCTCAACATGTGTTGTGCTTTGAAACCTAAGTCTGAGGACTGGGGGGTCAGGAGCTATCTTAAACAGAGGGAGGGCACTGGGATGAGAACAGTAGCATTGACTTTTATTGAGATTATAAGGATTCCGGTGTCTGTGCGGGGAAATCATTTATTTTTCGCCTATAAATCATTTTAATTTGCAGAGAATAAATATGAAACTAACATTTATTAAACTGTTACCATAAGAGCTAGGTGTTCTATTGCTGCACCTACAACAGGGCTAGATTTTAAAAAACTCTCACCACACAGAAGATCCCGTTGCATGATTTCAGCCACATCCATTGAAATGCCTAAGGCTCTGTCTTGACTTCCAGTGTGTATTGTCAGATCATATTAGCTTATGATTAGCCTCGCTTGTTATTGACACTCTAGTCAAGGCAAGGCAAGCTCTACTTTAGTGGCTGCTAAGTGGGTAGAGTTAAAACCTAGCCTCCCTTCTTGACCTGCTTAGCACATGTTAAAGCACCACATGCCTTGTCTTGACTGCAGTTTTAGAAGGTTAATATCACACCTTTAAATCCCAGGAAACACAAGTCGTAATTAGGAGCTGAACTCAATTGAAAATCTGGCCCGGATCAGAAGGGTAGCATTTTTGCACCCACTTTGTGCAGATGGAAATAATTATACACAAAAGGCAGGCCAGGGCAACAGAGAATCAACCCCAGTGTGTGCATCCCTTCCTAGTAGCCTGCTGTCACCTGGAGAACAAAATGGCTGCTGTCTGAGGGAGCAGTAGACAGAAACCAGAAGCAATACATCTACATACGTCACAGCAGCTTTTGCCACCAGTACATCAAGTGCAGCCTAAGAGAGTTGAACATTATTATGCCAGGCCTTAGCCCTGAATGGGGAAATGGGCTCTTTGAGGTTAGTGCTGATGGTGGTGATAGCCTCCTCACAAGGAGAGGAGAAAGGGGAGGAGAAGGGCCATTTCTACTTCCTCCTCCCATGCCAGCTACTGGAGCACAGATGGCGTGACGGGAGTGACCTCTTTCAAAGCATGGGGTGAGCTCTGCGTTATGTTCCCTTAAGGTATGTCTACACTGCAATTAGACACCCGCCACTGGCCCATGCCAGTTGACTTGGGTTAAGGGGCTGTTTAACTTCAGTGTAGACATTCTGGCTCGGGCTGCAGTCTGAGCTCTGGGAGCCTCCCACCTCCAAGGTCCGAGAGCCTGGACTCCAGCCGGAGCTCAGACGTCTACACTACAATTAAACAGCCCCTTAGCCCGAGCCTGAGTCAGCTGTGGGGTTTTAATTGCAGTGTAGACATCCCCTTAGAGGTGTGGTGCTTGCATCAGACATTACCCTTCCAAGAACTGTGGCAATGCACCCTTTATCTTGAACTGCGGCTGCCCTATATATGTCAGAGGATCGGCTGCTTTAAGGGGTCGGTGATGAGCTATTGTGATTTCAGGTCTAGCCCAGTGGAAATACGTTTGGAGGTTCTGCAGGGCTGAATTAAGGAACAGGCACTGTAGATCCACGCCTAAGGCCCCAGCCCTTGGATTTATGTGCTTACTTCAAAATTGGGGCTTCCGTTTACAAAGAAAAGAAAAGAAAAGAAAAGAAAAGAAAAGAAAAGAAAAGAAAAGTTTCTAGTGCTCATGGCTGTGAAGTAGAATTTGAAAAAGTGAGCCAAGGGTAAGTGATGCACTGACATTTGCCTGAGTCTGCAGAGTGCCTGAAACAATAGCCCTGAGAGGAGGGAACTGCCCCATGCAGCTCAATAGGGTGTTAACCCCAAATACCACTGCTCTGGGGCCCCACCTACCTACCTAAGCAGATACACACTGACTGCTGGGGTAAATCCTGCGGTGCCCACTGCTTCAGCCCTGCCTCTCCAGGATTGAGGAGTAGGCAACTTTGTTGCTGCCTGTGCTACTCCTATGGAGAGAGGACACTTGGTGCCACTCCTGAGAGGGAGACAAGAGGTGCCATGTTGCTGTGCGTGCCTCTGTTGGAGTGGAATCACCTGTCACCCACACTCTAAAGCTGGTGGGGGAGGAGGCAGTGATGCAAGGGGAGGAGTTTGGGGCGTTAAATTACAGTGGGTCTCTATGCAGGCTGTGCCAAAGGGCCTCAGATTATCTTAATCCAGCCCTGTTAAAAAATGAGCACCACAATTCATGCCTTTACTGGCAGTGTTAAAAAAGAATGGGCAACTAAAATTGAGGTGTCACTGTTTAGTGGCTAGCTTGGAAGATCTGAGCCTTAACTATTTTTCTACCATTTCCTCTCCTTTTGTGATGTTCAATTATTTCACGGGGGAGCTGTGAGATTTAATGAATGAATAACTGGAAATTGCTTTGAGCTTCTCAGGTGAAAGTCACTATATGCTATAACTGCAAAGTGTAGCTACCTTGTAATACTGCCACTTGAATTTTCACATTATACTTGCTTTCACTGAAAATCAAGTAACACTAGATTATTTAAATCAAATCTAAAAGGGCTCTCAGTTCTGCTAATTTTCTTTATACATAATGCATAAATAAACATTCATGTACAAACTGATCATATTTTTGAGCAACCTGAGATGGAGATTTTATTTATGCAAATACAATACTGCAACATTTTCCGCCACACGATTGCTGATGCTGCACAATTGCTGATCCTGCAAAACTTTCATGCACATTTAATTCAAGTTAGTAGTACCACGAGTAAAGTTCCATGCTTATGTATCTGCAGGATTGACAGCTAAATGTATAGCATTCCTATATTTCAGAGAAAAATCTATGAATTTTTTTTTGGTTGAAGCAGGAGATCCCTATGATTTAGCAATACAACACAAACTAGACTTGGACCTGCTCCAAAACTCTCCATGAATTATCTACACACAAAGTTGCTTCAGTTTAATTAAAGGCATGATTTTAAACCAATTTGGTTAAACCAGTGCAAAAGGCTGTGTGGATGTGCTTAATTTCTTTAAATCAATTTTATTTTTACTTAAACTGATTAGGAACAGGTTTAAGATATACTTAAATTAGTTGCTCTTAAACCAAAATAAGTGTCCACAGAGGTGTTTGTACTAGCTAACTAAACCAGTTGAATTAACTGATGAATGTTTGTGTGTAGACAAAGACCAATTTAGTAAAGTAAATAGATCTCTGCCAATTCTAATTTTAAATTTAAGCTTTATTTTTGCATATATAACATGTGAGTCAAAAGTTGAGCAGATAACATACTAAAAATATGTATAGTTCTGAAGCATTTATATTCCACCAGTTGCTGCAAGGGATTTCCAGCCTTATTGAATGAATGATCAAAGGTGTGGGTGGGGTTTTGTTTTGTTTTTTTGTTTTCAAATAAGAAGTTTCAAAGTGAAAAAATAGTCTTTTATCCAAAATGAAAAACTTTGTTAAGAACAGCTGACTTTAAAAAACCTTTACTTTCTCAAACCCCTTTTTTTAGCAAATGTTTTATCAAAATGGTTATTGAAACCTTTTATTTACCAAAACCAGATTTTTGATAAACTATCTACTGAAAACCTCTTATTTTTGGTAAAAGAAAATTTTCAATAATAGTTTTGAAAAAAAATGCACAGGAAAAATTTCGACAAAACAAAAAGTGCCTCTGTTACTCACCCTGCAAAAAAGAAACAGCTTCAACATTTCAGAATTTTGTGATTGTTTTCCCCCCATTTTTCAACCATCTGTAATGAATACCACTGAAATACTCTGAGCTCCTGCTCGGGTTCCTGTCCTGCATGAGAGAAGGAATCTTAAGGTTCTGGGACTCTAACCAGTTTTCTGATTGCTGAATGTCCATGAGTGGATTGTAATTTCCTTGAATTTACTGACATTTATTGAGCTATTTTAAATCATTCAATATATTTCTAGCGTATGACACACAGGAGCGCTTGTGAGAGACTGACATTTATTTCTTGGTCTGGGTCACCTGACTTTGGTCAGGGTGATAAAGGTCACATGACATTGGTCAGTATCCACTGACTCCAAAGGTTACTATTACACTACATGGTGGTAACACAAGATACTTTGATTAGTTGTGATTGGTCATATGGTATTATATCTGATCCCTTATTGGACAAGATTAGCTACTGCAATCAAGAAGAGGCTTTGAAGTCTCATCTGGGGAGTTAAATCCATAAGGGAGAGGTCATAGTTTAGTGAGAAGCAGCAGTGATCTGATAAACAGGATTAGGAATTTTTAGAGAATGTTAAACCTTTTACCTTTTCAGCCCACACAGGTGTTGCCTGAGGCAACAATCTTAGGAAAATTAGGGCTACTGTAAAATGTATTGGCTGAGTGCAGCATTTACATTACATTTCTTCTCATCACTTTTGCACAAAGTAATTGCATGTGTGCACACAGTCCTGGCTGCAAAGTGTGTGAGCTAGTCCTTTTGCGGCTCATTTTGGGCCGGATCCTGTAATATGATGAGTATCTCCCATGAGCTACTTCTTCTTGTGTCCTTCCACCACATTCATGGGTTTTCCCATTGTTGGACACATGAACAGCCGAGTCTGTAGCCCTGGAGCGATCTTCCATGGTCCATGGTTCTTCTAGAAGCCAGTCTACTGACAGCTGTTCCATGATTTGTCTTTTGCTGCAATCAGATTTCTAGGTAATTCGAATAGTTCACTTCTGCATATTGACTTCTGACTTGCCAACTCTTGTTTGGAGATGATTTAACATCTCCAGGTCAACCAATTCTTCTCTCCGCCTGCGGAAAGGACTTCAGCAACATTGATGTGCATTTCAACCTTCGTGTTGAGCATTGTGAACCATGTGAGCCACATTTCCAGTTGTGTAGCCATCAGTGAATCCTTTCAACTCACTGATACAGTCCTTTCAATTCACACTGTCCACTTAGTACTTTGCAAGTGGTGCACAGCAATTTGTAAGCTCAAACCCTTACTAGACTATCTGCCACAGCTCTTGGAAGAGCTTTTGGGAACACTGCCCACCCTGCTATTTGTTAAGTGCTACCCACAGTATATTAATCAATGTTGCTTATTACTGTTCTGTAATTTTCTTTCATCAGCAACCACTGTAATTAGTAGAAGGTAACAGTGGGTCTACATTTTGAGCTGGAGGTGGGATTCCCAGCTAGAGGACATATACCCACACTAGCTCTGATCAAGTTAGCATGTTAAAAATAGAAGTGTAGCCAGGGCAACATGAACAGGGGACAGGTTAGCCACCTGGAGTTCTATCTCATCCAAGATGCTAGGTAGGTGCTTGGGGCAGCTGGCCCCTCCTGCTGCTCTCACCATGTCACCTGCACTCCTATATTTAGTGCACTAGCTCAATCAGAGCTAGCGAGGGAATGTCTCCATGATCTCTAGTGTAGACGTACCTGTGGGTGCAGACCTGGTTGTGAAAGGTGTCACTATATCCTTGCTTGGCTTATTTAATTTGCTGTGTCAAGCATCCCACAGAAAACCCACCGTTTCAAGTGTGAACAATGCAGCACTGCGTGGGCTCTGAATTCACTTTACCTGAACATTGTGGGGCATGAAACTCCATCACTTGAGTCCCTGAAGAAAGAGCATGCCAAAGGAGTGCGGCCAAGCCCAAAAACGAGTTGCTAGGTTTCAGTATGGAACATCCGTGGCACTTTTTGTCCAGCCCTGTGACAGGAAAGAGCCAAATATCAGAAATTATAGGATGCCTATAGCAAAACATTCGTGACCTTGAAAACAACCTGGCTTTTTCAAATGGATTCTCAGACTAACAACAGCAGCTAGAGCAACGCTACAACATCGTTAAAACATGTCCCATGTCAATCTATCACGTGTCAATCGACTATCAGGTGTTTTAAGCCCTGCTTTTAGACCCACATTTATCCTTACTTAGGTCAATACCTAAAATACTAATGCAAATATTAAAGGCAAAAAGTCAATGGGAGCGTTGCCTTGGCAAAAACAGAGCCACAAGCCTGAGCATTTGACCCTTTGATGAGATCTACTTCTAACATGTGAGTGTGATACAGAGAAAAGTGACACCAAAATAATTTCCTTTTTATAAAATTACCAGTCTGTAAAGCTACAATAGCAGTTCCTGAAACAACACAATTAAGGGAGGGTCATGCTACTTCAAAGACTGATTGTATTATTCTTATTGGTTCCTTGCAAATATTTCAAGACACATGAATCTTTCTAACAGTAGAATGACATACAGCTTTGAAATAATAACTGGGGAAGAGGGTAAACTGAGCCATATTTATTCAAGCATTCCAGGTGCCCTTTGCAATTGGTGACCAAGTCAAGTTATGAGAAACAATAGAGTCCCAGGGGTCTGCTGCCAAAAAGATCCACAGCCACTAAATGCATTAAGACATTAATGTCTACTTTGGGATCAGTTCTCAACTTAACAGGTTAACCTCTAGCCCATGAGGGAATAAACAGCAAGCAAGATTTAGCCAAAGCTTGTACTCAGACAGTAATTGATAGCTGCAGCCCACCCATCTGATACATTTTTTGATGGACGTAATTTTCCTCTCATAAGGGAACTATCTGTAGAAATAATTTAAGTTGACGTCTCAACACTAAATCAAAATGCTGCAATCTGACATAGGTGCTGCCAGATGAGTTTAGCCACTCCAGCAAAAAGTGGGACAAACTTGGTTTACTCTTTTGGCCGTTATTTCAAAAGGAAAAGTGTTTGCTTTAATCAGTAAGTCTCCGTTTCCACTGGAAGAGTGAGGATTGTGCTTCATTTTTGAGTTTCTGGCCAGGGAATGCTGGATTTCAGTAAAGCTATGAGAAATGTATCCCTTTTTTTGTCAAATGTTCGTGAAGTAATAGATGCAATTTTATTGCCCATAAAAATTCACTTTCTGTGACATTTTGACAAGCAGGTGGTCATTGCAGTGAAATGTGGGAAGTTTCACGAGTTTCAATGTGCAAATTGATCTTTGTCTAAATCAAATTTAGCAGTTAAAAATTCACTTGCAAATAAAACCATTTTCAAGTTAAAATAAATGATTCTTTGCTGAGAGACAGTGAAAAGCTGCAAAATTTTGTGGGATTTTTCCCCCTACTCAACATGGCACTGATCTCACAAAATTGAAAAGAAATGTGAAAAATGTCAGGCTGCTACAACTACATTGCAATTTTTCTACACAGCTCTCATTTTCAGTTAAAAATAATGCCCAGACCCTTGGGAATACCCATCTACAGAAAAATACGTGCATGCATTAGCGTTTGCAGGATCAGGGCTTACGGTTGAATATCAGCCCATCTGCTGTACCAGGAGCACACAAAGCATGTCCCGTCTGTCATGTCACTCAGCATCTTTATTTCCAAAGTGAACCACATACTTTAATTCAGTTCTGTTAAAATGGAGAGGTACACCCATTTATGCCTCTGACATAGCTGTAATCCAGAACACATTTTACCAATTGAAAGAGGTTATTTCTCTGCTGAGGTCATCCCTTTGTGTCAGGATTTTACAGATAAGGGTCAACAAAGCCCATTGAGCCTAAGATCCTGAACCAAACCCTACGGGAAGCTAATGGTTTTGGATCAGGCCCTAAATCTTTAAAATTGACACTTAAATTAGTAAATGGGTCTCCCTTTATCCCTGTGTAAGACCGCTATTGGTGCCTCGGTCAAATGGCTCCCTCCTGTCCCTGGCCAGCCTAGCTCCTGAAGGAGCTGTGCTTCCAGAAATTCTCCCTCCCACAGACACCCCAACAGTATTCCTCAAAGGGGTCTCCATAGAACCTCAATGTGTGTTTATCTGAGTCCACCCCGTGTTTTTGTTTTGAGGAGGAAATGAGAAATGTGGCTGAGTGAGATGGCCGTGGAAATGGGCTTTCCACAAGATCTGGGAGGAGGGGGAAGCATGCTGCACATTCTCCTACCCCAAGACACTAGCAGTAACTCCACAGGAATATAGATAGAACAAGGAAGGAGACTTGGATCTGTCCACTAGCACAGCTGAGCTGCCACAGCGGAAGAAGTAATCTGTTCTAGGTAAAGGGCTGGCACAGCTTAGTTCCCACCCGGACTAAGAGGTGTTGAATTATTTTCGATGGAACATATGGGCTAAAGGTGTTAACATAATTCAGTTGCTGTCCAACACTGAACAGTGTTAAACAAGGTCCGGGGTTTGGTATACAGAGACTTCAGCCTGCTTAATACCATAGCAAACACACCATTAAAAATCCTTTTAACCTTTTGTTAAAGATAAAGAAAAGAAGGAAAAACTGTTAAAGCACTTGGACTGTGAAGTATTAAATAAGGCTTTCATTTTAACAACGTTTCTAGTTCCCTTTCCTTTTGGCTGGAGAGAGTTTTTCGAAGGAAAACCCCCTTGTCTGACTGTCTCTTAATAGAAGACTGTAATAACTGCCCTGTTTTGGAAAAGAGAAGAAGTTAGTTGAGATGGGCTGGAGCTGTTGTTGTTCCTGCCACTGTTAAAGATCAATACCATTTCATCTCAGTGGTGTTTGGGATTCAGCGGGAGCCGGTCAGGGTGGCAATGTCATCTGTATCCCTCTCTCTCTCTGGCCATTTCTGGGCAGAACATCTCTCAGGATTAGGACAAAGAAGTCTGGGATCCCAGGAAATGGTGGGGATGGCAGCCCCAGGCTTTTTCTTTAAGGACCCAGAAAGGGAGTGATGGATGGAATAGCCCATCCCCTCATAATGTTGTCCAAAAATTAGATTGAATATCGAACACACCAATTTTTGTTAATTACGTTCCTTTCTCGCTTCGTCTGTTTTTACCAAACATGGTTTCATTGCAGTCCTTGAATTGTATCAAGGAGACCTTTTTTTGTTTAGTCTAATTTAGTCTTTCTGTCTCCTTTTAGTACCTTTTCCCATCAACACAGAATCAAAGAATCATAGAAATATAGGACTGGAAGAGACCTGGATGGGTCATCTAGTCCAGGCCCTTGCACTGAGGCAGGACTAAGCATTATTTAGACCATCCCTGACAGGTGTTTGTCTAATCTGTTCTTAAAACCTTCCAGTGACAGAGATTTCATAACCTCCCCCCCCCCCCCAGGTAATTTGTTCCAGTGCTTAACCACCCTGACAGTTAGGAAGTTTTTCCTAATGTCTAACCTAAAGCTCTCTTGCTACAATTGAAGCCCGTTATGTCTAGTCCTGTCCTCAGTGGATAAAGAGAACTATTTATCACCTTCCTCTTTATAACACCATTTTATGTACTTGAAGACTGTTATCCTGTCCCCCCCCCCCCTCTCATTCTCCTCTTCTCCAGACTAAACAAACCCAATTTTTTCAATCTTTCCTCATAGATCATGTTTTCTAGAGCTTTAATCATTTTTCTTGTTTTTTTCTGGGCTTTTTCCATATTCTCCATGTCTTTCCCAATGTGTGGTGCCAGAACTGGACAAAGTATTCTAGATGAGGCCTTATCAGTGCTGAAGAAAGAATCCTCTTGCAAATTTTACAGATGATATCAAGCTGGGAGAGGTTGCAAGTGCTATGGAAGATAGGATTAAAATTCAAAATGATCTGGGCAAACTGAAAAAATGGTCTGAAGTAAATAAGATGAAATTCAGTAAGGACAAATACAAAGTACTCCACTTAGGAAGGAACAATGAATTGCACACATACAAAATGGAAAATGACTGCCTAGGAAGGAGTATTGCGGAAATGGGGGTCATAGTGGATCAGAAACGAAATATGAGGCAATAGTATCACACTGTTGCGAAAA
The DNA here is from genome assembly GCF_026122565.2 of Emydura macquarii macquarii. Lineage (NCBI taxonomy): Eukaryota > Metazoa > Chordata > Testudines > Chelidae > Emydura > Emydura macquarii. Next base: position 2,424,789 of record NW_027133607.1, on the reverse strand, counting down.
AAGCAAACTCATTTTGGGATGTATTAGCAGGAATGTTGTAAGCAAGACACGAGAAGAAATTCTTCCGCTCTACTCCATGCAGATTAAGCCTCATCTGGAGTATTGTGTCCAGTTGTGGGTGCCACATTTCAGGAAAGATGTGGACACATTGGAGAAAGTCCAGAGAAGAGCAACAAAAATTATGAAAGGTCTAGAAAGCATGACCAATGAGGGAAGATTGAAAAACTGGGTTTGTTCAGTCTGCAAAAAAGAAGACTGAGTGGGGGCATGATAACAGTTTTCAAGTACATAAAAGGTTGTTACAAGGAGGAAAATTGTTCTCTTTAACCGCTGAGCATAGGAGAAGAAGCAATGGGCTGAAATTGTAGCAAGGGCAGTTTATTTTTGGACATTAGGAAAAACTTCCTAACTGTCAAGGTATTTAAGCACTGGAACAAATTGCATTGGAAGGTTGTGGAATCTCCATCACTGGAGATTTTTAAGAGCAGGTTAGGCAAACACCTGTCAGGGATGACCTAGTTAATACTTGGTCCTACTATACGTGCAGGGGACTAGACTACGATTCTATGATTCTATGTTAGCCATTCAATCACTGCTAACCCTTTGATAGAAACTGTAACAAAAAAAGACATTTACCACTTTGGCCATTGTTGCTGTTTCTGTTATTGTCTTTCTCTTCTCATTGAATAATGGGCCTCCTCTGTCATTGGTCTTCCTCTTGCTTAAAATGTACTTATAAAATATTTTCTTGTTATCCTTTATGTTACTAGCTAGTTTAATCTTTTTTTTTTTTTTTTTTTTTGTGCCTTGGCCTTTCTAATTTTGTTCCTACGTGCTTGTGTTATTTTTTTTTATATTCATTCTTTGTAATTTGACCTAGTTTCCACTTTTCATATGACTCTTCTTTGAGTTTCTGGTTGTTGAAGTTCTTCTGGTAAAGCCAGAGTGGTTTCTTACCATACTTCCTGTCTTCTCTATGCATTGGTTAATTTACTATTGTGCCCTTAATTATGTATTTTTAAAAAACTGCCAACTCCCATTAACTCTTTTTCCCTTTAGACGTGCTTCCCATGGGAACTTCTAATTCTCTGAGTTTGTTAAAGTTTGCCTTCTTGAAGTCTGTTGTCTTTATTCTGCTGTTTTCCTTCCTACCATCCCTTAGAACTATGAACTCTATTATTTCATGAACACTTTCACACAAGCTACGTTCCACCTTCAAATTCTCAATTAGTTCCTCCCTATTCATCAGAATCAAATCTAGAACAGTCTCTCCCCTAGTCACTTTCTCCACCTTCTGTAAAGAAAAGATGTCTCCCATGATTTCCAAGAACTTGCTGGATAATCTATGCCTGTTGTATTATTTTGCCAATAGCTGTCTCTGTATTTGAGTCCCCTATCACTACCAAGTCCTGTGCTTTGGGTGATTTTGTTAGTTGTTTTAAAAAAGTCTCATCCACCTCTTCTTTCTGGTTAGGTAGTCTGTAGTAGACCCCCACCATGACTTCACCCTGGTTTTTTACCCCTTTTTTGCTTAACCAGAGACTTTCAGCATGTCTACTTCCCACTTCTGTCTCGATCTCTGTGCAAGTGTGTATATCTTTGCTATACAAGGTAACACATCCTCCATTTTTTTGCTGACAGTTCTTCCTGAACAAGCTGGACTCTTCTATACCAATAATCCAGTCATGTGAATTATCCACCAAGTCTCTGTGATGGCAGTTATGTCATAATTGTGATTATTCATTAGTATTTCTAGTTCTTCCTGTTTATTCCCCATACTTCTTGCATTAGTATAAAGCTAGGATGTTCATTAGATTTCCCCTCTGCACTCCTTCTTCTCTCTCCTTTGTCCCTGCTATGATTGCCCATGTTCCCTCTAGATTCTGACTCTTCACCCAGGTCTCCATGTTCTGAACTTACCTGTGGGCTTTTGTCTCCTGCTCATGTCAAAACTAGTTTAAAGCTTGTCTCACTAGGTTAGCCAGACTGTGTCCAAAGATACTCTTCCCTTTCCTAGATAGGTGGACCCCATTTCTGCTTAGGAGTCCTTCTGCTTGGAACAACATCCCATGGTTGAGGAAGTCCTTCTGGTGAACCAACTGCACAGCCACGTATTCATCTCCAGGATGTGTCTGTCTCTGCCTTGGCCCCCACTCTTGATTGGAAGGATTGATAAGAACATCATCTGCCCCCCAAGTTCCTCACCCTCATGCCTAGAGCCCTATAGCCTTGCAGTATTATTAGTTCCAACATGGATGAAGAGAAAGTAGTCAGATGGGCCAGATGATCCTCATCAGTCCTTCCATAATGTCTCAGATAGGGGGACCTGGAAGGTAGCACAACTCCTGGGATGCCAGGTCAGGCCAGCAGATGGATGCCTCCATTCCCCTCAGAAGGGAGTCACCAATCATCACCATCCTTCCTTTCCTCTTCGGAGTGATGGCCGCAATCCTCCCATCCTTGGGGCTATATAGGACTTCTCCACTTTCGGGGAAGATTCTTCATCTCTCGTTCCTAGAGCAGGTGGTGCTATTGCAGTCCTCTCCAGCTGGATTTCTTCCTTGACCTAGGAAGTCTCCGTATGCATATTTTCAATGAATTCCTCACACACAAATGCTCCTCAGCTGAGCCACCTCATCCTCAGGTAGCCCGGCCACCTTCTTCCTGAGAGTTTCCACCAGTAGGCACCTCTCACACTGGGTGATAGCCCCAGCCTGGCTTTCTATGACTGTGAAATGCAGGTCACAGTCTGCAAATCCCACTCGCACCTGAGATGAGACATCCATGGTTGGGTTTTCTGCCTGGACTCAGGTGCAGGTGGCAGATCCAGGAGCAGTGTTGCAGCCTTTTTGAACCAGGGTGATTTTATTCTTTCTTCCTCCTAAAAACTCCTGCTCAAACTCCCCTGTTTGCTGCCCCAATATTCACAAGCTATTTTGGTCACTTAGTGTCTGGCTTTTAAGCCCTTCTCTCCTGTTATTATACGTTATTGTAACATCTTATGAACTTTCTCATACTTTTTACAGTTTAGCTTCCAGGTAGGGGTATGTCTGTAGGCTGTTATTGCAAGGGGGGAACCAAAGGCTGAACTGTGACCTCCAGAGTAAAAATGTGGAGGATAAAATCATGGCCCCTGGGCATTTTGTGATTGACTTCAGTGGTCCAAAATGTCACCGTCAGACTCTCCTGGGACAGTGCAACTACCTGCTGTCCCTAACTCATGGCTTGTGGTACCTCCGCAGTCCAGACTTTAATTTATATGGATTCAATTAAAAAAATCCTATGGAATTTTATTTTTTTGAAGGTGGATGAGGTGGTACTTAATGGAGCTTTCACTCCCAAAAACAATGGAGGGGAAAACTCCAGGCTGTAATGCAAGGCTTATGTATATTTTGCATACATGGCAAGCTCCAACTTTTAAGATCTCTGAGATAGGTAAGGCTGGAGACAAGTGGCAATTTCAGAAAAGGAATAGGAGCAGAATATTTAATGCTGTTTACTGGTCTTTTTCTTGTAATGTTTTATGATCTCTTCTCATGGTTCATTAAACTTGACCAACACTACAAAGTCTTTGATCCCACCAATTAAACAGAATGCGAAAAATAATTGTAGATCTAGTAATGTGGTTTGCAGAACAGAAAACATTGTGCTAATATTTAGATGAAAAAGTAGATTTTGAACTAGTTCACATCATTGGGAATTTATTAGAACAGAGAACAGAACAGTGTGTTTGCATCACCCAGAGGAGGGCTTTAAGAAGCCTCTGGGGCTTTGAATATTTCTGGGAGAATAGCAGGTAAGTCGGATTGGGGAATTTTAGAAAGTTTTATACTTTCCCTTTCTAGGCCCTTGCCCAAGGTATCATTTCTACAAATATTTGGCTGCTGTGAACTGTAATGACTCAGTGCAAAGTTTAAATTTAATTTTCTTTCAACACACAAAGTGTGTGTGTGTGGTCTAGTCGCACAGAGTGCAATCAGTTAATTACCTGGCTTATTTAATTGCACCAGAGCTGTAGTAAGGGGTCTCTGGACTCTTGTCCCTCAGCCATGATATTTCATGGTCACCAGCATATGCAGAAGATAGCCCTACCAACAGAGGATGAAGAAATTTGTCTGCCATGCAGACATAGTGATGAAGGGTTGCAGATTTTGTGTGTGCCTATGCGCATTGTTCAACTAGATCGGTTGATCCAGTAGTAGTTTTTTTTAATGTAATAAAGGTTTACACATTTTGTTGGAAGCCTTATACTCTGTTTTGTTTTCATAACCATAGTATCAGTGCTAGCTCATGGCATGGTCGACAATAAAATATTGTGTCCTGTCCTCATCTGTTTACAAAGAAGTAACATAATTGACTTGATTAGAATTGATTCCAGATTTACACCAATGTAGGTGATGACAGAATAAAGACCAAAATATCAAACTGAATTAATTAATAGATGGCAGTGAAGTACTTGCATGAATGGGGAGTGCAGGATTACATGCCACGCTAGGTAATATGGGCTAGTTTCTGATAGCCCTATTTACATTGCACGAAATTCGTCTCCATGCCGAAAGCCTGCCTATGTATCATTTAACTTCCACTTAAGATCTCAAATAACGGACCAGATCCTCAGCTGGTGTAAATCATTACAGTCTATAGAGCTACACTGATTTACACCAACTTCAGAGCTGTTCTAAAGGTACACCTACACTGCAGATGGGAAGTGTAATTCCGAGCTCAGGCAGACTTAGGATTTCAGACAGAGTTGTACTTGGGTAACTAGCCTGAGCTGCCGCCCATGCAGCTGTGGCCATGCTTTTGTTTTTAGCACGCAAGCTAGAGCAGAACTAGTGCGAGCTGGGAATGACATCTCCCAGTTGCAGTGCAGCTATAGCGTAAGTTTAAAGTTGATCAGAGCCTTTTGCTAGCCCTCTGCCCAGGGGACAGCTCCACTCAGGATGAGTGGTGGTGGCATCAGAATCTGTTCCTATAAAAACATCCTAAAGCTGGCCATTGTGGGAAACAGTGATCCAAACCATTCCCTACGTTTCTTAGTTCAATTCTGGCTTGCACCCTCCACGGAGACCAACTTTTGGAAATGAGGCTCTGCTTTGCATTGCCACCTCTAACTTTATTTTTTTTTTAAATTCACTCCATGCTTCAAAATGCTTCTTTGAAACAACTGAAGAGTGAACTTTAATTCATGTATTTTAAACAAAGGTTATACGAGACTTACAGAAGCCTCACAAAAGGGAAATATCAGCAAGAATTGCACATTACATTTAGAGTGCTACTGACTTTCAAATTTCTTTACAGGTATTATTTCCCATGAATAGGAACAAAGAGCAAAAACAGTTAAAAAAGCATATTCAAATGTGTGCATAAAAAGGCATAGTAAATGAATACTGTTTAGTTTGCTGACATAATTACTGGAATGTAATTTTTATGAGTCGTAGAAATCTTGGCATTTTCACTGAACCAGATAATTAGACTCTGAATAGAACAGGGTCAGAATAATTAATACATCAAAACTAGATGAACTTTTTCTAATTATTTTTATTTAATCTCTATTATAATTATTGTTATACTCTGCTGAGCATGATTGCCTCGTGTTCATAGATTTGAATGCAGTCTTATAGTTGCATCCTGGGACTTTGTGGAATATTAACAAACCGTGGCTTGGAGAAATTAGAATGGTGTCGTTTCATGATGGAATTCTAAATTGGAATTTTTGTATTTTTCTATATAGTTGCACAATTTTTGCTTTGCTATCATTAAAAAAAAGAATTTTAAAAATAAGTGTTCTTTTTAAGTTTCAAGTGAAACTTATTCCAAAGTTCAAAGCAAACTCTTAGCATCTTTCCTCCACATATATAAATGGATGGATGATATACAGAGAGCGAGAGAGCTTAGAAAAGAGATGACTAAGGGGGGATATGATAGGCATCTTATAAAGTCACGAATGACGTAGAGAAAGTGAAGAGGAAAATGTTATTTATCCCTTCACATAATACAAGTACCAGGGATCACCCAAGGAGGTTAATAGGCAGCAGGTTTAAAACAAATATAATCCTTCTTCACACAAAATGCACAGCCAACCTGTGGAACTCATTGCCAAAGGATGGTGTGAAGGTCAAAAGTATAACTAAGTTCAAAAAAAGAATTTGATAAGTTCGTGGAGGATATGTCCTTCAATGGCTATTAATTAAGATAGTCAGGGACATAATCACATACTCCGGGTGTCCCTAAATCACTGTCTGCCAGAAGCTGGGACTGGACAACAGGGGATGGATCACTCAGTAATTGCCCTGTTCTTTTCACTCCCTCTGAAGCACCTGGCACTGGCCACTGTTGGCAGACAGGATACTGGGCTAGATGGACCATTGATCTGACCCAGTATGGCCATTCTTACATTCTTTTATACATATTGTGATATAGCAAGGACAGAGGGCAGCAGGAGAGTGCTCAAAGGGAGGTCTGGAAGGCCCAGAATGCTCAGGGCTCTGTTCCCAGCAGATTAGCCAGAACCATTAGAGGGCAATTAGGACCAGCTGAGGCCAATTAAGGCCCAGCCAGGTGCCTGATAAAAACCCTCTGCTCCAGACAGACAGCCTGTGAGCTGAAGGAGCAGGTGTGCTGTGTGAAGGAGCAGAGAGGTGTGCAGAGATTGTGTGAAGGAGCAGAAAGGAGCACAGTGTTGTGTGGAAGTGCAGAGGAGTCCTGAGAGAGGTACTGGGCACAGGAGGGGGAAACCTGCCCCTGGCAGGACTGAGATACTCCCCCAGGCATAGGGGCCTGGGTAAGGAAGCCCAGCCCAGGCAGCAAGGAAGTAGGGCCTGAGAAGCCAGAAGGACTGAGGGGGGGAAATTAGCCTGGTGGAAAAGACTGCAGTGTGAGTACGGTGCCAGCAGCACATAGCTGCTACTCATAGGGCCCCTGGGCTGGGACCCAGAGGAGTGGGCGGGCCCGAGTACCTACCCTGCTCCCTGGGGAGATGGGGTAACTGGTGATGCCCTGGTCCACCTCAAGAGGCAGAAGTGTGAGACCCACTTTTAATTAGTTTTTTTTATTTATTTATTCTGATTGCAGTTTCTCTTTAGGCTTTTGAAACATCAAAGTTAAGTCCAGGTTCCACTGTTTGAATTCAAACCATCACATAGAATCATGGAAAATAAGGAGTGCTTCTGTAGTAAACATCAATATAATTGAAGGCACGTGAGAAATGTTAGTCTGCATCATATTTTTTTTCTCCCTTAGAGAATGATAAACATTAGACATACCGTAGCAAATGCCATCAGTGGGACAGATCCAGCAGCCGTGATGTAGGCAAAACTTCCATTGATATCAGGACTCCTGGACTGGGCCCAGTGGTTGTTTTGCTTGTTAGGAACTGTATCTGTAACTCACTGTTCAGCATGTTCTAAGAGTCCCACTCTATGCCTGATCCACGAAGTGTATGAGTCTGCTACCAGTTACAGCTGAGGAGCTGTTGTTGTGGTTTAGGCTCTTAGTGCTGGAGGTCATGCATTCAATTGTAGGGAATGAGTAAAATGATAGTTAAGTTGGGCGAAGCAATATCTTTTAATGGACCAGCTTCTGGTGGTGGAAGAGACAAGCTTTCAAGGTTCACAGAGATCTTCTTCCAGTATGGAAAAAGTCACAGCTAAATACAAGGCCCAGTCCCCATTCTCAGAGGAAACCTGCAGAAATACCTTCAAAAGACAAGCCTGGGAGCTTGAATTCGTAACTCTGCTAGGCACCAAAAATCATGGGCTCAGCAGAGGCCCTGGCTTTATGGCTCATTACAATGATTTGTAACTGACTAACCTTCCTTTGTCCTATGATTGCAGAGGTGCTAATTGCCCACTTCTCTTTAACTGGTCTCCATGTGGTAATCTCTTAGGCCTCATGCTTAACAAGCTGTCCCACCTTGTATTTAGCTGTGATTAAAATTTCATGGATTGTCACCAGCTCATGAGCACATCTAACCCCACTTTCAGTTCTCCCTCTGGGACCATGCTGATAGATCTCAAAGCCCTATAAACTGAGTATTGGGAGCATGCTCGAAGGTCATGAAGGGCACCTTCTGTCTCCTGGAAATGGCAAAGGGGCAATGAATCTCAAACTGAATTATGAGAATGTCAAAGTTTAGATTCGTTAGACTTGGTGAATGTAGACTTGTAGAGCGTATTGCTAGCCTGGAGTGTTCCAAGGCAAATGAGCCCTGACAGGCCCAAGAATACCTTGCCACCATACCTCTGAAAGGTTAATTTGAAGTCACATACAGCCATTGTTTTAATCAAGGAGGTGATTTCCATTCATCAATAGGTGGGAAGGGTGGCCCAGTGGAGTGGGACTTGAGATACCAGGATTCAGTTCCTGGCTCAGCCTATAAGACCTTGATCAAGTCATTGTACCCTATCCTGTGCCTCTATTCCCCCTCTGTAAAAGAGGGATAACACTTCCATACCTCACGTTGTGGGTGATGAGTACCTAGATGAAGTGAATAGACTAGTTCCATTGACGTGGGATGTCATTGGTATCTATAGAGCTTCGCCTGTTTCCAGTAGGGGGGGTATCTGGCTGTACGATATCAGATTTTCAAAAAAAAATCCCACATACAAACCATGGGCCTGATCCTGAAAACCTTCCCCCGTGTGAGATGTCCCACTGAACCCAAATAGCTCACCAACCCCTTTACCTTCCTCCTACTCAGGGGATTGATTAAAAAGGTTGCCGAGCCAGCTTGCTCACAAGCCTCAGGGGTCATTCCTTCCTACTGGCTGGAAAGAATTTTTCAGTCATGAGGGAGATGTTTCCCACATTGTTGCAAACACCCTCCACTGCCCATACGGTTACATTTTCAGCATTTTTGGGTGGGCTAAAAAAAGGCACCATTAAACTTGCACAATCCAGGTTCACTGCAATCCGTTTTCCTTGCAGCCTGTTCTCAAGATTATCGTTCTTTGCCCTCGGTTGGCTAATTTATGAGCAGTCACCACTGAAAGGTCAAACATCCTGGGTGTGGGAGAAGTGAGGGAGGACACTGAAGGGAAGTGTTTAAGAAAAATAGTATAGTGCAAGAAAAATAGAAACTTCCAGGCAGTTCGGAATAACAAATGTTGTTTAAAGGGGGGTAGCAGAGTAGGGTCTATTTCTCTGATTACAGCTCATCTATCCTTTTCTCCCCTCTTGTCAATGTCCCCCTGTTCCCACGTCCTTTCATCGGGCTCCTTATTTCTTCCCTCATGCAAGTCCCCGATCTCCTCTTCCCTTGACTCTTGATCCTCTCGGCTCACTTGGGATGATGTTGTGTCTAATCATTGGGCCACGTCATCAGCTGGTGATGCCTTCACTGGCTTGCCTAGTTGCCATTGCCTTCATTAGCTAAACATCCAGCCTGTAATGTCTAAACAAAGAACATAGCACCCTGCAAATCTTTACTCGCATGGGGTAACAGTCCCATATTCTTCTTCACACTGAGTAATGTCATACTCCCCAAGTACTCCTATGAAGTTAATACTCATCTATCTTTTTCAGGTACTTATCAGCATAGCATCGGAACAGCAATGTTTAGCCTCACAGCACCCCGATGACACAGGGAGGTGCTATCAACCCCATTTTACAGAAGGGAATCTGAGACAAAGTGACTTGCACCAGATCACATAGGAAGTCAATAGCAGAGCTGGGAACTGAACCTGGCTTTCTAAAACCACAGGCTAGTGCCCGAAGCACTACACCATATTTCACCCAGGGTGGCATATCAAGCTAGTTAATATCAGTAAGGGCCATGATTAGCCCCTGAGCCATGATTACTCCCTCTGAACAACAAACTACATCACCTCTTCCACACCCCACGCTAAGACCGGCTCATTCCCTACCTTTTGCCCCTACTTGCTCTATAGGGGGCATTCAAATGAGGCAAAGGGGAGCGAGTCTAGCTGTTAATGGTCAGTGGAGAGTTCCCAGTGTGAAGAGGGACATTCTGCTGGCATAAACACAGCAGAGGTAGGTCCTGCACCAGCCACCTCCAACCCCAACCTGGCAGATGGGGCAGAAGAAGGCATGGCTGCCTCCATAAAATAAGTTAGAGCAACCCTTAGTCTGCTCTGACACCGAGGACAGAGCCAGCACAGGAACAGTGAGCCATAATCAATTCCCTGACATCCCCACTCTGCACTGAGCAGAGCTCGGACACAGGAGACAATTAAGCCCTATGTTTTTATGCCTTCAGAAACCAAGGGATCTATTCTGTTCCCATTGGAGACAATGGCAAATCTTTCAATGACTTCACAGGAGGGAGGATTGGGCCCTTAATGCTGATGCTTGTTGCTTTGAAGAGCAATGTGGTTGCAGCACTGAAATAGTCTTTAGTGACAAATGCAGCCATTGCCATCCAGTGGCACCATGGACTACTGCATGTACACACAAAACCCACTGACTGTACTATTTCACACAAGGCGAAACTCACCCCGGTGCAAAGGCCCAGCATAAGTCTTAAATCACACTTAAACTGGATTTAAGAGCGATCAATGGTACAGAGTCCTTATGCTGGACATCTGACTGGCTGGGGTGAATAGTAAATTCTGACCTTTTTTTCCAAGGCAAAACTAAATATGAAGATCAAACCTGTCTCCTGTTCTCTCCCTTTTATCTTAAGAGCTACTTCATTAGGGTCTTTTTCTTTTATGCTGTGATTGTAATTATATGTAAGAAATCCTATCTATACCATTATGTAATTAAAAGAACTAGGCACAAATAGTGAGTACATATAATTGATCTGCACTTTTCTTTATAAATGAGCAGACAGCTTGATAATTCCAGGGATAGGTTCAACCTATGTCCCATTAATTAATCTTCATACAAGACCTTCCTGCCCCCTTTCAACCTAACACATTTCAGCCACTGTGTAAGTATTAATCACAATAATTGGAGTTGGCTTGCGCTGTATTCAGGAAATATCCATTCAAAACATTTAAAGAGATGGTAAAAGTCAATTATCACTAATTTTGGGACTAGAAAAGTTCTACCTAAAGTTAAACAGAGTACCATATTTCACATTTGACAACTAAGAATTATGAATAAGCCAACCAGATATTGGATACAATAACTGACAGAGCTATGTATTGTAAGTGATCGAATAGAAATGTATGAGCTTGAGGTTATGAAGTGGGGAAACCATTCATTCATTAAAGGCCTGATTCTGCTCTTGCTTACACCACTGCAAATCATGATCAACTCCAGAGAAGGTACGCTAGTGTAAAGTTGATGTGATGTGAAAGGAGTCAGTCTCTAAAGCTCTACATGTGATCTGTTTGTAGCTTGATAGTCATTCCCAGCTTTGCGAAGCGGTGTCCAATAGCTTCGTTAATGTGATTCCTATTAATGTCCCTGCCAGATTTGACCCTGGTCACTGCACCCTGAAAAGTCAGGGGTAAGATCCGAATTTTCAGCTAGTAGCTGCACCACTTAGCATCTCTCTGTTGACTTCAGTGATTTAGCTTTTGTTGACTTCAATGGATCTAGGATGATTTCCACTAGCTGAGGAGTTGGCCCTAAATATTTACTCAGTATGGATAGGTTGCATAATATTATTTCTCTTTTTATAAAGACTATGGCCATTCATAACCTTTTCTTTACTGTAATATATTTAGGAGATGCCTGTTGGGCAAAATATAATCTCATGCTTGCTTAACAGTGTATTCGAAAGTGTGGGATAAATTATTTGTTTTGCTCTGTTCCTTTTATGTCATTCAAGCAGACTAAAGGGAATGGATTCAAGCCATATTTGTCTCAGAAATAGGTCCCCTGGCAGTGTGGAACTAGCATACCCCCAGCAGATATAGATCCACAGCCCAGCGTAGAGGCTGTGGCATGGCACAGCAGATCCGCGCAGATTCCAATCTGCCACTGGAATGTTATGCCAGTGACATAAATTAGACCCACCTCCATGCTGATGTCAGGGCCAGGCTGGCACAGAATCAGGGAGCTGTAACGTGACAGCACGCCTTCAGAGAGTGGAACTTGGATAAGGGAGAATTGACCCTTGGCATCCTGAGCCTTGCACCTGATGTTATCACTTGTCCCTGTGTAAAACGCTATTGAATCAGGATTCTCTACTTGCACCACTGAGAGTGGTTTTTGCACCCACATGGCACGGTTACATGGCAAATGACTACACCACGTACAAGCCAATGGAGAATCAGGCCATATGAGTGTGAATGTCATTCCTGCTTTACACTGGTAGAACTCAACTGCAATTGACTCCGTTGCAAAGAAGTAAAACTGGAATCATGTGATGGTGAAACAGGGCCAGTGTCATTCCACCAGTGCTGAATTTGACTATCTTGGGTATATTGAGATTTATATCTGTGGCCAGAGTCATATGGTCATTTTGTACCACTACAGTGACGCAAAACAGTTATGAACTGCCTTGGCATGTAAAGCCAGATTTGCGCACTGGTGAATCTGACCCCTGGTGCCTAATGGACTATGGAAGTAATATAACTTAAAGAATTTACTGCTGAAGTGCATTTCAAATGGTGCATCTTCAGATCTCATGAAAAGCAGTTAGCCCATCTGACTCTATTGCAAGCACACTGAACGCTAGATTAGTTTGTTCCATTTGTATTGTGTTCTAGAGTGCTAAAAGCTGTCAATGTGTGAACAACCGGGGCAGGGTCTTCCCATGTAGAAGAACAGGTATTGGATCAGCCACCCTAAAAGTGGGAGGATGGTCAAGTGGTTAGACTGCTGACCTGGTACCTAGGAGAGCAGCATTCCATTCCCAATTCTGCTATCGTCTTTCAATGTGCCCTTAGGCAAGTCATTTAGTCTCTCTGGGCAACAGTTTCCCATCCCTAAAATAGGGACCATACTTCTTCACAGCGATGCTGTGAGGATAAATACATCAATGATCATAAGACCCTCAAAGAATACAATAAATAGGGTTGCTGTCAGTACCTAACATAGCTAGATAAGCACTAATGAGATTGCAAGTGTAATATACATTATAAATAGGTACAGATCGAGTGAAATCAGTGGGACTATGCTGATTTATACGAGCTAAATTTTTCACATGCTATTCTCTTCTAAGCCTCCTGGAAACACTTTGGTATGAGACATCAGAAGAAAAATCATAATTAATGTGGTTCCAAATCATAGTTTTACAAGGTAAAACTCCTTCTGCAGTGAGCATGCAACTGTTTCAAATACACCTTCCTCCTGTGAAAAGACAAGCTGATTTCAACTTTTGTAAAATATAATTGGACAGGATAGACTTATCTGTATATTCAGTGTGACTTCTCAATTACCATGTCACTGGGGACAAGTTGGATCCTGAAACAAATCACACTGTGAGCCAAAAAAAAAAAAAGCATAAAAGGTAAATACTGAAAAAAGAATGAGGACTGGCCAATGTGAAAATAAGTGAACTCAATGGTGGTTCACTTTCTGGACTATCTTATTCCGCTTATATGATGTATTTGCTATAAACAATAACTCCCATATTCTGGGAAAATGGAACTTTCTACCATAAGGATAAAGTTAATTTGTGCAGGAGACAGAACTTCCTTGGGGAACAGTCCATGGCTGTGAAATGAACTCCAAAAGGAACGAAGAGCTGTTGGAAACCTCATCACCTTCCTCTTCAAGTGGAAGAAGCACGTCTTCTAACTGCCTTCTCCAGTATAAACACAGAGAAGATAAATAAAATCCCCCAACCAAAACCCTACCAAAAAAAAATGGTTCACTGCACACACAATTCTCCTTCAACTCCATGTAGCAGATATTAATCACTACTGCAAGTTGCTCAGATACTACACTGATGAGAATGATATAAGACCCTATATAGAATAGAATACAATACAATATAATTTAAATTTATTTTGGATATTGCTAGATATATATATCATATATATCTGGTTGATCCATCCCTCATTTTAATAGTGTCATCACCGTCCTAGTTGCAGTTTGGTGCAACAAGCTAGTTTGAATAAACCTCTGGGATATTTTTCCTTTTTGAATAATAATTTTGACTTTCAAAAGAAAATAGGGTATTCTGAACAGCAGAACTGTGTTGGTGAAAACTAAATGAATACAATTCAAACAGGAGTAACTCCATTACAGTATTGCCAACCCCCTCAGTGTCGTTGCAAGTTTCTTGCTACTTGGCGGGTTTTTTTAAATCTCTCTGGCCTGTGATTAGGTAAGAAGAAATAAGTTTCTAGCCTTTGTGGTTATGGCAGAAAGCTTGATATTGTGACAAGCATGTACCCTAGAGACTCAAAAAAACAGAAGACAAATAAAAAGAACCAAAATATGTATATATATTTTAAAATCTCATGGGTTTTTTTAGGGCCTGGCTCATGATTGTTGAACACTTGTGGTTATTAGTACTGCCACGCTGATTAAAAGACATGGGTGGATGCAGAGAAAGTGATTCTGTGAATTTTCATGGGAGTTAACACATGCATTCTTGTCTGGGCTGCTCAAAGTTCAAACAGATTCTGATTCAGATCAGATAGAAGGGCGAGCAGGCAGGTCTTTGCCCATAAATGAACTGTGCTTGCAAATTTATAGGAGCAAATTTGTAACTTTGAGTCTAAGCATCTATATAGCAATTGATGGGAGGCATGGTATTGGGGCTAAGGTACCGGACTGGGCATCAAGCAATCTGGTTTCTATTCCTGGCTCTGCCACAGACTTCCTGCATTATTGGAGAAGTCACCTTGCTCTTCTGTGCCTCCATTTCCTCATCTGCAAAAAATGGCAAGAATTCTGCCATCTATAGCAATAATACTGCCATCTGTACATAGGCATTTATAGAGTGCCAGTCTCAGTAGTGTCTACCTCACAGAAGTCTAGTGATGCTTACTTCACTAGCAGTTATAAAGCACTTTCAGATCCTTGGTAGAAGTGATTAAATATTAAGGTCTGAACAACGCAGTTTCACTTACTCATTTTTTCCCCCTCAGTCCCCACCCAGGAAGATAATGGTGACCTGAAGTACAAGGATCTCCTTTAGCTCACTTCACTGTGCAAGATGATACTTCTCCTATTAATTGACATTTTTGGGTTAAGCCTATAGCATGTTACAATAGAAGTTATGATTGCCAGCTACAAGAATGCCCATGACACATCACTGACTTGATATGTACCTGTCTACTGCTCACCACTGAAGGTGATGCTTCCTGCATCTTTGCTCTCACCTCAGATATAAAACATCAGACTGAAACGACCATCGTGCCTGCATGATCACAGATGGCTTGATGATCTTCTAAGGCCTGATTCAGCAGAATACTTAAGCATGTGCTTAATTTTAAGCACATGCTTAAGTATATTAAAATAAAGGTAGCTCTGCTGAATAGGGATGGACTTAAGCACATGTTTAAGTACTTTGCTGAATCAGGGGTCCTAAACTCTTCATATTTATGGTGCTGCAACCTTTAGGATCACAGATTTTTATGACCAAAAGGGATAATTAGATCACTTACTCTGGCAGCTGAATGTCATAGTCCACAGAATTTTCATCCAGTTACTCCTGTATTAAACCCAATAACTTCTATTTGATGAAAAGATGCCTATTGGGGGACAAACTACCATCCACCCCCTAGGAAAGTATGGCATCTTCAGGCATGAGTCCTTTAACATCTTTGGGGGGAAAATGAAGCACAGCGTTTATTCTCGCTGTTGGCAAAATCCAACTCATTTGTCATCATACCTCCTACACTTGTCCTTTAAGGGCCCTGCTGACTCATGTTATCTGCCTCTTTTATGTATTGTTTATCTTGATTTCCTTTATTTAAATTCCCTCCACTATTTCCGCCTTCCTTTAATCAATTTTTATGACTTCTTTCAATTTTGTCTCCTGGCATTTTCTTCATCTCCCAATTCCCCCACCCCCAATCTGTTATATTCCCAGTCCACCACTTTATTTTTCTTATGAAATCTGGGAACCAAAGGAAAGGAAGGGAGGCTGTGTCACTGTGTGGGCTGCAAATGGAACAAAAATTGTTATCTTATGTTGAAAGCAAAGTTACTGCAGCAATAGTTTTTCCTTCAGGAACAGTGTAAGTAGTTAATGTCACTTCTTACATTTATAGCGCAACACTGAAAAGTTGATGACGTTCTAACATTAATCAACGCATCATAATTAAATAATGCTTTTCCCCCTGATGGATCCCAAAGCACTTTGCAAAGTATGAATTACTTAACCTCTCCCTGAAATGAAGCTACCTCTGGGGTGGCACACAACATCTGTCCAGCACAGCACAGCAACAGCATACACTATCTTTGTATCTTTGGCTTTGGAAATCTCAGCACTGTGACCTGCAGAAATTCAGGTATGCAATATGTACTTACTCTAATTGGAATTTGGCTGAGACATTAGAGCTAATACAACACCATCAGTGGAACATTTATTTTCCTTAATCACTTTATTCATCCGAACAAAATAGTCCTGTTATAAATACAGTTTGTTGCCTACACACCTTTCCTTTCTATTCACTACATTTAAACATCTGTCTCTTGCCCTCACAAGTTACTCTATTGCATTTTATTCTGTTTCTTACATGGTCTGGAACCAAACTATTGTAGTGATCACATTTTATTCTGTGTCCATCGTAGGGGCTTCTGTTCTATTCAGATTCTTATACAGTGCTCATCACCCTGGTATCAGTGGGTAGGGTGACCAGATGTCCCGATTTTATAGGAAAAGTCCCGATATTCAGGGCTTTGTTTTATATAGGAGTCTGTTACCTGCCACCGCCCATCCTAATTTTTCACACTTGCTAACTGGTCACTCTATCAGTGGGGTTGCTCTATCTGTTAGTTCCAGAGCTTTAGCCCTTCTGTAACTGACGTCGGGGTGTTCTCAGAGTGGATTGCATGGCTGTGGAACTTGCTCCTTCTAATAGTTAGTCAGATTTGGTGAAAACCCGGACACAGTGAATAACTTAAGCCACATCTACACTAGAAACTTTTCAATATTGGCGAGGGAGTGTGATTTTTTTTTTTAAAGTATTTCTAGACCAGCAGAAGCCCTAGCGTAGGCACAGTTATACCAGCAAAAAGTACCTTTGTTGGCACAGTGTATTTTGCTTACCAAACCAATATAAGCTATACCAGCAAAAACATTTTTTTGCCAGTGTAAACTGGACCTACACTAGGAAGGATTTGCCAGCATAGCTATGTCGTCCTTCTTTGTTGTACCAGGCTTTGACTGACCTTTTAAGGGAATTTGTTTTTATTATTATAAAGCAGGTTTGTTTGTTTTTTATTTGCTATTGATTTGCAATGAGCTGTTTTTATTGATGTCAAGGCACCCGCTCACCTTGACAACAAATGCCAAGTGTAAATTTAAAACAAAAATAGTTGAACTCAAATGTTTTCTCTGCTGGCCTCTCTAAAGTTCAGTGACGGGGTCGTTTTTCTTCCCTCTGGCTTTTCTGTTTCATTTCTCCCTGAGCTACTGAGCTTGTGATCTTGGCTTCTCCACTACCTCTGTGTATTCAATCATGCTTAATCACAACTTTAATATGGTTTCCTTCCTGGTTGGTCGTGGCACATATTGAATTAGGAAGCAATCCTGTCCCAGATCCACAAATATGCTGCCAGCCTTATTTCCTCCACTTAATGTAATCCAGTCTAGGCCTGGATAATTGAAGGTTCTCGTTACTCCCACCCAGGCCTTTTTACATGCTTCTTAGACATAGAGTTTAAGTCGTTTCTTAACCCAGTTGTTCTCTCAGAACAGGTGGTGTATATTATATTGACTTGGGACCTGATTCTTCTCTCATTTACCCTGGTGTAAATCAGGAAGAATGCCTCTGAAGTCAGTGGAGTTACAGCAGTGTAAAACTAGTGTAAATGAAGAAAGAATGAAGCCCTTTCCTCCCCTTCCCCCTCAGCAACTGATGTTCCTTTTCAGTTCCTTGCACTCTCTGTTCCCACTCTAACCGCTCAGTTGGAGCCCCTGTGTTTAAGCTCAGACTTACGCACTGGATGAACTATTTGTGAAGACCATCAACGTTAGTCCCTCACTGCTGAAAGAACTGCTCAGCTGTGACTGAAAAGTCTGGTCCTGTAGATAGAATGCATGGATGGTACTTAAGAGGCCTGGGTTCTCCTCTCAGCTGTGGAAGAGGTGTACTTCCAGCATGGTCTTGACCCTCTTTGCAACTCTGATCCCATCTCTGCAAAATGAAGAAAATGACTGCTAGGAACGGCATACTGCAACATTTGGTTACAATCCTAGCCCCACGAAGTCAGTGGTTATTCTGACATTGATTTCAATGGGGCCAGGATTTCACCTGTTAACACCTCCTGTAGAAATATGGATCACCACGGCTGGATCACATACAATCTTCGGGCTAGGCTTTTGAGCCAGCCATAACCTGGAAGTGAAGATACTCAACGGAGCTAACAAATAATGTGAAAAAATATTATCCAAACCCTTTTTGGATTCTTCTTTTATTGGGTTAATCCATTTCTTGTTTCAATAATGGGAGAGCAATCCCAGTGTCAGCCGCAGTATGGTGAAACAAACCTGTCTATAAATGTTTGGGACACATATCCTTATTGGCAATTACTCAGAACACAATAAAAATGTGTATTTCAAACCACATGGATGTTTGTGGTACTGTATGGAAAAATAAGGCAAGCTGTGCCAGCTGAGTTGGTTAAATGGTTTGCTCTAAACGTCCATATGTTCTCATTCTCTTGGCTGCAACTTAATTCATTCTGTGCTGGAGATGGAGGGGTAGCTATTGTCTCTCTGATCAGTGAAATATAATCTGTCATAGAGGGAAAACATCCTTCAATTAGAGTTAGAGGTATTATTATTGCCTCACAACTGTAATTTTTGAGTGTGCCTGAGTCTCCTCTATCCATTCTCTTGTCCAAAAGTCTGACCAAGAGTAATATCAGGAACCCACGCTTTAGGAACCTATCCAGCTCCCAGCAAATTTAATAAGCCTCCTTGCCTAAAGTCAATGGGATGAAATATTTTGTTTTTAGAGACCACATATTGGTTTGGGAGACATTTAATATTTAGCTCTTCACATCGTCAGATACGCGAAACAATCATTAAACAGTTAACCACCGGCATTAGGATAGATAAAAATCATCGGATGCTGTGTTAAAGTTTCCTGGTGTGGGAAGTGTGGATTTAAGCTTTGTCTACACTAGCACTTATGTCGGAAAAATTTTGTCACTCAGAGGTGTGAAAAAACACCTCCCTGAGTGACATAAATTTTGCCAGCAGAAGTGCTTGTGTGCACAGTGCTATGTTGGAGACATAATTTCCATCGCTCATTGAGCTGGTTTTGTTATATCAACAGGAGAGCTCTCTCTGAGCGCTTTTACAGCGGCATGGGTGTATCAGTACAGCAGTGTTGCTATAAGTTTGTAAGTGTAGACGTGGCCTTAGTTAAAAGTGTGCAAGGAGATAAATTGAAATCTTAGGCAGGATCCTCACCTGACATAAATCAGTGTAGCTCCATTGACAGCAGTGGAGCTATACCTAGTTACACCATCTGAGGATGTGGTCCATCACCATTAGTAAATAACGTGGATATAAAATCCAAGGTGACACAGAAAGAACTGATTACATTATATTACACGTGTGACTCCACACATGATTTTTCCTCAGTCATTATTGGTTATTGATGGAATGTTTTATTTGCTTCATCATGGAATGGGCCAAAACTCTGCTCTCTGTTACAAAAGTGCAAATCCAGTGGAACTCCACCAGTGGAACTTAGAGCCAGTGGAACTTAGCACCCTAGCGCTGGATCGTTCTCTCTTTCTGTAGGAAAAAATTGAAGGAGGTGAGGGTAGAGGGTTCCAGGACTAAAGAATTCATTGCATGAAGTGCACTGTGAAAGAAGTCATGGAGATGCCCATGGGAGAAGTGGCCGGGAGAGTTTGAGGCCATTGGTGGAGTGGGGCTATTTTATTTTTACAAAACTGTTGTTTTTACACAGCTGTCTTCTGCAATTTACACTCTATTGGCTGTTTTTAAAAATCAAGTAGCCCAACTCCAGCAATGGTCTCAATCTCTCCTAGCCAATTCTCCCATGGTCATCTCCATGCCTTCTTTCACGGTGCTTTTTATGCAATGAATTCCTTAGTTCTTGAGCCCTCTACCCTCACCTCCTTCCGTTTTTTCCTACAGAAGGTTAGAATGATCCAGCGCTTAGTGTGCTAGCCTGGAACTTGACAGACCTAGATTCATATCACTGCTCTTGATCGGGCATCCTGTGTGACTTTGGACACGTCTGTGTGTCTGCTCCCTATCAGGCAAAGTTAGAAGAATGCAGGCCTTACCTACAGAATGGGGGACTTGTACTGTGGAAATCTGTTCCTTTAAAACAGGATTTAGGGTCAGAACGAACAAACAATTCAACATGATCTTCCAGAGTGTTGCTGTGGCAAAAAGAGCTAATATGAGCCTTAGGTAATAAACAGAGGAGTAGACAAGTGATTTTATCTCAGGCTACTGCATTGGTGAGATGAACACTGGCAGACTGCTTACAGTTCTCATGTTCCCATTTTTAAAAGATGTTGAAAAATTGGAGAGGGTGCAAAAAAGAGCCACAAAAAGGATTTGAGAGTTGGAGAATAAATCTGACAGTGAGAGACTTAAAGAACTGCACCTGTTTAGCTTATCAAAAAGAAGTCTGGGCAGTGACCTGATTCTACTGTATAAAATCTTTCCAGGGAGAATTTGTTGGGTGCTAAAGGGCTTTTTAATTTGGCGGGGAAAGGCATGGCAAAAACCAATGGCTGGAAGCTGAAGCCAGACGAATTAGAAACAAGGAATGAATTTTTAATGGTGAGAATGATTAACAATTGGGACAAACTACCAAGAGAAGTGGTGGACTCTACCTCTTCAAATCAAGACAGGATGACTTTCTGGAAGATGTGTTAGCCAAACATTAGTTGTTAGGCTCAATACAGGAGTACCTGAGTAACACTTAATGGCCTGTGATATACAGAAGGTCAAAGAAGATGATCTAATGGTCTTTTTCTGGCCTTAAGCTCTGTGAATCTGTAATATGGGGATAATAGCACTTCCTTACCTCACAGAGGGATAGTGAGGTGCTCAGATACTATGGTAATAGAGGTCATATAAAAACCTTAGATAGAGAGAGACTTATTTCTATTATGATACCAATAGAAAATTGCCAGCTGATAATGGCTTATAACCCCATAGGCTTTGCCAATATACATGTAGTTATATAAAGTAGATTCCACTTAATAGCAACCTAATGGTAAACAGCAAAATTTGCCATTATCCAACGGTTGCCAATAAGCGAAAGTCAAGTTTGCAGGGTTATAGCAAGGAAAGGAAGAGCTGGGACCTGCCTTCGCTGGCTACCACCCTGCAAACCTGCCTGCAGTTGGTCCCAGCTCTTCCTTTTCAGTCTGCAGCTAGGGAAGGAAGGGCTGAGACGTGCCACACCCTGGCTGCAGCTAAATTGCAGGGTTGCAAGGCACTTTTCCCTACCCTCTCCAGGTTGCGTCCTGCCCTGGCACTGAGGGCCCAGGCTCAGCACATCCCAGTGCCCTTGGTCCCCAGCCGCAGTGCCAGGCAGGATGTTCCAAGAGAACACAGGTAGCAGAACCATGTGGCCCAAGCACTTCCTTCTGGGGCTGCACTCCCATAAACCTGCCTGCAGCTGCGGCTTTGGGGGCACTGGGGACCCAAAAGCTTCATTGCAAAAAAAAAAATATATATATATATATATATATATACATATCAGTAGCCAACATGCCTGTTGGCAATATACAGCCCAATTAATATTAAAGTCAATTGCTTGGGATCAGCTACCGGCAAAAAGTTTCAATTAACCCACAGTTATTCATAGTAGGCTTGTTGTATTCTGTGTGTGTGTGTGTTTGTGTATGAGTATATATCTATACACAGATATGCACATGCATAAATTCTCCTAAACCATCACATTGGATGTATTGCTAGCCCATAGAACCATCTGTTCTTAACATCAAGCTGTCTGTGAAAAAGACCATCCTTTCGCAGTATTCTACTGTTGCTGCCTGAGTGCAGGTGGCAGTCTACATCCCGCATCTCTTCCCATTCATGTGCAACATCAAGGGGGATCTGGCTTTTTACTTTCAGTCACTATTCCTTAGTGCTTGTCCCTGGTGCGAAATGCCTCTGCGACCTCCTGGTGCCCAATCTCCATCTTGCTTGTACCGGTTTGACGTAGGCACAGCTGCATGGTGACACTGGCATAAGTGAGTTCAAGATCAGGGCCTCGGCCTTGCCGTGCTGAGACAAACAGGAGCCTAATATGCCCATAATATATACGTAGAACTCCGTTGGCCTCCTCATTCATGTGAGCTATCGCAGTGAAACCAATGGGGTGACACGCATAAGGGAGATGCTCAGGCTTTGTCCCATGAGTGTGCACAGTGCAATAGCTTCCGTAGGCTATAAATATGAAAACAAAAACATTAAAGCGACTGTGGGGGAGAGAGCTGGGTGAGGTTCATGCCAGAAGTCCAGGCAGTGTGGTGCCAACCCACTGTGTTCCTCCACGGATGGATTATGTTAACTAGTTCGGGCACCCTGTGTGGCAAGCTGTGACGTGAGTCATTCTTGTGACTTGTCCTTACATCTCCAAGGCCTCGAAGGGGTATTTTTGAGAGAAAGAATGGAGGATGGGGGGGAAAGAGGGCGTGGACGTTGTACATGATACAACTGGGTGGCAACGACTTAACTTCTCACCGGGCAGTGACCTTGGTGTGTTTTCGTGTTTATCTAAAAAGATAAAAGGTATGTGATTGCTCAAGAATGAAAACATGGGTAACATTCAAACGGAGGAAAGCAGAAACAGCAGTTTAAGAGGGAGGGAAATGTAAACCAACACTGAGAAACGTTTGACATTGCCTTTTTTTGCTGAAGAGGTCATGGGGGTATTATATTGAAACAAATAGGAATGACCGAGCAGAAGGTTTTGATAATGTGGAACAAAACTCTTATAGGGTTATTTCTTGCTGTCAGAATTTGTAAGATCCTAAAATTAACAATATAAATATGGCCAGGCTGAATGGCTTCAAATTTTTCTAATCACAAAGAAACATTACGTTCGGGGATTTATTAAGTGAAAGAGTGAACAACACGATTTATATTTATTTATGTGCTTGTTTTGCTCTGATATTGCCTAGCGATCCCGGGATGTTTCTGGAGCACATAAAGTGTTTCAGTCTTCTTTAAAAAATGACAGTAAATACTTTAAAACTAATACAGAATATGTAAAATTAAGGAATAAAATTGTTAGGGAAAAATGTTTCGTTTAGAAATATAGGGCCAGATTCTGAGCAGATGTAAATCTGGCGTAGTTCCATTGAAGTTAATAGAACTGACAATTTACACCATCTGGGATCTGGCCTGTGATGTTTCTTAGGCACAATCCATATTCACATCTGATTTGATAGAACGACAAACAAAACATACTCCTTGTTTATGGACATAGGCACCGTGCTTCTTACTCAAAGGTCCTGATTCTTATCTGACGCTAGTTTCACATTGATGTAGTTCTGTTGATACCAGTGGATTTACTTCTGATTTATACCCACTGGGCTGAATAAGTTCAGAAGCAGGCCCAAAACTTCTTTGCGAAAACTGGAGGGAGGGAGGAAAGGTTGCAAGGGAAAAAAAAAATCAATTTTTCATTTGACACAAAGTGAATCATTACTTCCTTCTGGGATGCAGTACCTTTTCCCACTGTTGGTTCCATTTCCCATCATGCCCTTGACCTTGGAGGTCACCTGTCATTGGAAGATGAAGCTCTGAATAAACAGAGAAGACCCTGTGGTGTCTCTTATCTCTTCGTTTTGCCTCAAATCTCCGGGCGGAGTTTTAAATTATTCATCCACTAGTGCTCTCTGCGAGTTACATGTCTCCGTCACCTACTCTCCCTCCCCCCTTGCTTCCCCATTTGTGAGTGAAGGCGGTATCCTTGGGAACCTTATCAGAGATCACAGATTCAGGCTCCAGAAATGAAATAAAAGAGGAAATTGGCTGTATTAGCATAAGAGGAGTCAGCCTGGCGTTGAATACACACATCACCCAGGAGCACCACTGACTTCTCTTATCAGTAACGTCTGATCACCACTTCTTTTATATATATATATATACACACACACACACACACACACACACACACACAAATTCCATCCATCTTACTCCTTTGTTCCAACTCATATGAGGGAATTTATGAAATAAGGTCTGAGAGCATAAAGTTCCTGAAATGGTTTTCAACACTTCCAGTCTTTTCTAGATGTAATAAAAACATCAATAAACAAATGTTGTTTTTATGTTCTTTTTATAAAAAATAAGAAAGGTGTATTAATGCTGTAACGCCACTAGAAAAGGATCAGAATTAAGATTTCAGATGGCAAGATTCTGTTCTTGGTGCAAAAAAAAAATCCATCTGGTGGCTATGAGATCACCCATCACCATAGTGTATGTCCTTTCGCAGAATACATTAATCTGACATCCAATGACATAATTTAATATGTTCATAAAAATAGTACAATGAAGCATTTTTAGCACTCAGAAATACAGATGTATGGAACTGAAACAAAAAAGATGATTCTTTTCTTTCTATATATGTTTTATTTACATGGAAAAGTTATTTCAAATGCCATGGGCCTGACTCAACAGCTATTGCAGGTCTGGTTTTTCCAATGCAAACATTTCATTATAATTTATTAAAGAGAAAATATTGTACTCAGCTCTCCATGGTGGATATGAACTCTGAAATTCTGCTTTCCCTGTGTGCATGGAAATTCCATTTGATATATGCACGGCCCCCAAATTTTGCTCATAATCTGTTAGGTCCATAAATGAAAGCATTAAAAGCAATGGTCATACCGAAGTAGGCATATGTACAATAAAAGATGAAAAATATGTCCCATATGAGATCATTTTTACTCATGTCTTAGATCAATTCTTCATTCATTCCTATGAAATTTATTAGTAGGAGTGAAATTTCCTTTTCACTGAAATTCTCATTAATTCTAACATTCTTAAACCACAAATCTGTAATTCCCATAAACACATCCTGCCTCCAGCAGTATCATTATACTTTTAATAAAAGATAGTACACGATGCTGCCATGAAGTCTCATGACTATTATTATATTATTTATAATGTGCATGATACTTTACACAAAGATAAGGGATACTGGGCCAAATTTTGTGATTCTTAATTGAGCTGAACCCTTACTGAAGTTAATAGACCAGCTTCTGATTTCTTTTACACTAGTAAAAACAACGAGAGCCCTGTAACACCTTAAAGACTAACAAATTTCTGTGGGCATAAGCTTTCGTGGGCTGCAACCCACTTTGTCAGATGCATGAAATGGAAATCACAGATAGGAGATATATATGTACATCCAAAGCTAAAAAACAACAATGGGGAGGGCAAGTGCTAACAAAGTCAATTGACTTTGACTCTCATTGGTTTTGCTGTATACAGACTAACACGGCTATCCCTCTGGAAATTTTACACTAGTGTAAATCTAAAGAAACTCCATTTGAATTTGTGGGCCACAGGGCTAGTCAAAAAGTCCCATCACAACTGTTTTTCAATAGAAAATTGGGTTTTCAAGTTAACTAATTTTTTTACCCAAAGCATTTACTTTACATGATTTTTTTTGTTTTGTTTTCTTTTGGTCTTATTTTATTTTTTAAAATATTTCAGCCAAAAAAACAAAATATTTTAGATAAAATCTTTTGGGTTTGGGGTAAAGTCTTTCAGTTTTGGGGTTTTCAACCAAAAACTTGAAAATGTCTATGGGATTGATTTTTTTAGACATGCTCTAATGGGTCTAATTCTTCTCTCATAGCATATTTACACCACTATGACTCCATTACCTCAGTGGTGTTACTCCTGTTTACTAAACTATGAGATAAAAATGAATTTCATAGGCTTTAGTAATGCTGCTGAAGATTTACACTGGTGTGACTCCAAGATGACAGCATTCCTGTCTCAAAAGAATTTACAGTCTAAAGCCCTGATCTTCTAAAGAGTGCTACAAGCATAGGTCCTTAACCCTCATGCACAGACCTTCTGGCTCACTGACACTCCACAAGTAAGGAAGATTTGTGCTTGTAGATCCATTTGCAGGATTGGGTTTGGAAGTGATCCTGCAAAGAACAGCAATCACCGAAGTCAATAGGACTCTGCACAGTGGTAACGATGCATGAGGTTGTACAAATGTGCAGGAATAAAGGTGAAATCCTGGCTCTCTGAAGTCATTGGCAGAATTAAACCTATGATATCTCTATCTTTCCTGCAGCACCCATCAGAGCATGATGAGGGATGGTAGTAAACATTAGAAGGGTAGCAAGAAAGAGGATGAGAATGATAACAATGAAATTGTAAGTAGACTTTGGTTAGTAACATACAAGCCTTAAAGGTTATATAATTTCTAATTTGAATTTCTTGTGATAATGTTGCCAAGAGGGGAAGAGGAGGTCAGTGGTTCTCAACGTTTTCCATTCTGAGGCCCTCTCCCGTTTAGCAAGATGGGAAGGTTGGTGTGGTCATGAAGCCGCAACACCCCTTTGGGTTGAGATCCAATGCTCTAGGGTTTATAGGCTTTATAGAATAAAATCACAGAAATGTAGGGTTGAGAGGAACCACCAGAAATCATCTAGACCATCTATGTGTATGTTTAAAGGGAAGGCTTTAAGGTAGCAGAGTCTGGACAACATTTGTTAATTTACCTAATCTGGACAGATGCCAGATATCCATAACTCCCATTCACTACAGTGGCAAGTACCAGCACCGGTCAGGATTGATCCCGAAATCTGCAATGGGTCTAGAGTGAATCAGTAACATTCTACTGCATATCAATTAGCTCTTCTTAGTGTTCTAGCTAATAACATTTTCCTTCTGAAAAGAAATAGGAGACTCTAGGAATCTATTTAAAATGTATGTCAGGGCCAAGGATACAGAATTGTTGCATGGAAAGATGTCAGTAGAATGTAAGTTCTCCCCCATGTACAAAGTGGCTAGGGGAGGCTTGACTTTGCATCATTGCAAACAGTGGGACTTTTGCCATTGAGTTAAAAGGAAAACAGGGCATGACCATTATAGATCTAACTTGCACCACTGAATTCAATGGAAGCTCTATTATTTACTGCAGTGGGTTCAGCCTGGGCCCTTTTCTCCTTTGTCCAAACATTCAAATATTGCTTACTTCTAGAGACAGAATACTGAGTGATGTTCTGCTCTCAGATGAGAAATCCCATGGGCCATATCCCAAACTGCTGTAAATCAGCGTAGCTCCATTTAAGTCAGTATTTGTTGCACCAATTGACATTAGCTGAGGCTCTGCTCTTATATCCCTGTAGTATCCTGGAAATTGGATCTGTTCAAGGTACAGAATGCAGTGTAGTTGTAGCCCTGTCGGTCTCAGCATATTATAG
Source organism: Emydura macquarii macquarii (assembly GCF_026122565.2). NCBI lineage: Eukaryota > Metazoa > Chordata > Testudines > Chelidae > Emydura > Emydura macquarii. Next base: position 2,397,336 of record NW_027133607.1, on the reverse strand, counting down.
AATCAACGTGGGTGAGGTAATATCTTTTTATTGGACCAAGTTCTCTTGGGGAGAGAGAAAAGCTTTCGAGCCATACAGAGATCTGTAGCTTGTCTCTCTCGCCAACAGAGGTGTGTCCTCTAAAAGATATTACCTCATCTTTCAAGGTACAGAATGAAAATATGGCCTAAGATTCAGTGGCAACTCTAGTAAAACACGATCACTTTGGTTTCGGTTTAAAGACTTTGCCTTTTGTGTAATAGACAGATCTCATAGAGCGGCCTGATTTTTATATGCTACATGACACTGGAAGGACAGCTCCTTATCCTGTTTGGATTTAGTGGAAAATCTTTCCTTTAACAGAATTATGTTTTTGCTGGAAATCTGATCTTTCTGTTTTCCGTTGGGACATTTTTGTCATTTCAGTATGACTGGAATGAGATCAGCCACTCTAAACAGTGTAGGTGACAGTCCAGGCCTCTGAAAATATTTCCTGGCTCTGCAGTGCATGAACAAATGGAATTTGACTTTGCAAACAGGTGTTTGGTTCAGTTACAAATCAGAGGGCCTATGGAAGCCCTTATTATTTCAGGAATATAGGATATGCCATGCCAGAATCTACTGAGGGTCTCTGTAGTCCAGTGGCTCACCTCACTCAGTGGCTTATGCAATGACCATAATGTCATTGAGCAATCCCCATAAAGCAAAATAAATTCTCCACAAAACTCTCGGGAACCATTCATAGTTAACATTTCTCCCCAGTGGGGAGTGGTTTCTCAGTTTCTTTGTCTTTGCTGTGAGCATGCGCCCTTTTCGATTATTTTGCAACCATCATCACCATCCTCAAGGACCTGCACCCTGGCCACCATTCTTTGGACTGAATGGGACCAGAGATGGATTAAGACAATCCAGGAGCCCAAACACACTACACAACGGGGTCATTCCCAGCCATCCTGGCTTCAGAGCCTCAACCCTCCACCAGTCGTACAGGTGCCCCTCCCCTCCCAGACAGACGAGGTGTATCATGGGAGCAGCAACACACATGGCAGCAGACTCCTTTTTACCACCTTGAGGAAGTACAGAGGGAGGCAGGAGGGAATCCCCTCAAGTACTTAACCCAGCAGTGAGGTTATAGCCGAGGCTGGTTGAAAAAATTACAGGGAAACAAATTTGCTGCTTCATCAAACTTTAAACATTTTGTGGAGTCAGCTCAATTTCTGACAAGACTCTCTTGGCCGGCTTCCTTGCCTGACGCAGGTACCCCATCAGGCAGACTGCAGGTGACATTTTTTTCAAATTTCAAAATTACTGGTTTTCATCCTGAATTGGAATGAAACCAGTTTTCGAAAGACCTAAAACCTCTGCAACATGGAATCTGCCAGTGGGTGGGCCAAGCCTGCTGGACTCTTCCCCTGACACTCATAGAGCCCTCTGCTGGGGTGGCTAGGTGAGGACCTCCAGAGAAGTGGTCCATAGAAATGCATGAGGTAGTTCCTCCTTTTAAGACAGGGGTTCCCAAACTGGGGGTTGCGACCCCTCAGGGGGTTGCGAAGTTATTTTAGGAGGGTTGCAAGCTGTCGGGCCCTGCTAATGCTGGGGCTCCGGTTGTCAGCCCTGTGCATGGCTGACAGCCAAAGCCCATAAGAGCTGCGTGGCTGGAGAACAGCGGCTGCTGGCCGGGTGCCCAGCTCTGAAAGCTGCATGATCCCCAGCAGCAGCACAGAAATTAGGGTGGCGTGGCATGGGGGGGTCATCACTTTTTGCAGAGAGGAGGAATCACAACCCGAAATATTTTCAAAGGGGGACCCAGAAAAAAAAAGTTTGGGAACCCCTGTTCTAAGAGGGTAAAGAGTCTAAGAGTCAACAATGTGCCCTTATTGCCAGAAGGCTAATGGCATATTGGGCTGCATTAGTAGGAGCATTGCCAGCAGATAGAGGGAAGTGATTATTCCCCTCTATTCTGCACTGGTGAGGCCACATCTGGAGTATTGTGTCCAGTTTTTGGCCCCCCACTACAGAAAGGATGTGGAGAAGTTGGAGAGAGTCCAGCGGAGGGCAACAAAAATGATTAGGGAGCTGGAGCACATGACTTGTGAGGAGAGGCTGAGGGAACTGGGCCTGTTTAGTCTGCAGAAGAGAAGAATGAGGGGGGATTTGATAGCAGCCTTTATCTACCTGAAAGGGGGTTCCAGGGAGGATGGAGCTAGGCTGTTCTCAGTGGTAGTGGATGGAAGAACTATGGTCTCAAATTGCAGTGGGGAAGGTCTAGGTTGGATATTAGGAAAAAAAAATTCACTAGGAGGGTGATGAAGCACTGGAATGGGTTACCTAGGGAGGTGGTGGAATCTCCATCCTTAGAGGTTTTTAAGGCTGATCTTGACAAAGGCCTGGCTAGGATGATTTTGTTGGGGTTGGTCCTGCTTTGAATAGGGGGTTGGATAGATGACCTTCTGAGGTCCCTTCCAACCCTGATATTCTATGATTCTATAATTTGCAGAGCTATTGTTTCAGGCTCTCTGCAGATTGAGGAAGTCATCACTGCGCGAGCTTGATGTGTTCCAGCTTTTCTTCACGATCACGAGGAGGGCCAGAGACTTACCATTATTATTTAATTGAAAGCTGGTATGGTGATACAATCACCTGTTTGCTGGGGAGCTGGGACATCGGTCCACAGTGTAGACTTTAATCCTGGCCTTGGATGGGGCTCTTCTGAACTTTTCAGTGTCACCGCACTGTCATCCATATGAGACATTGTTGAACGACTCCCCACCTCCTGTTTGAAAACTGTTTTCGTGTTTTGTTCAGTGCCACCTAAGAGACATGTACGGCCGCCTGGAAAATTATACATGATTTCTCCTCATTGTAGCGTATCTGTATGTGGCTGTATTGCCCTATAGTGGATGGCCCACTGAGGGAGATAAATGTATTAAATGAAATTAAATTTAATTTAATTAATTAAATGAAGTTAACTTCTTTAGCTCAAGAGACAGAAGCCTGTGTTTTTTGTAGCTAAATGACCAAGATGATTCTGTATGTGGTCAGCAACTCATGGATCCGTTTCATCATCCCGACAGTAAATCTTCATTCAGTAGAAATTTAAATTCTGCTTTCTTTTGCTCCACTGTCCCACTTTCTCAAGTGACATCCGCATGAAGACACCTGTATAAGGTGGGATACATGCAGTGTGTGTATTCTGACAAACACACGCTCATATATTTGTATATATAATATGTATATGTATGTATGACAGCTTTCATCCAAAGTTCTCAAAGCACTTTGTTAGCATTAGTTAATTGATTTTCCACCCCATCAGGCAGTCAGTGTTATTATGCACATTCTATATGTAGGTAAACTGAGGCACAAAGGGGTTAGGAGACTAGCCAAAACCAAACCATAAGTCAATGACAGAGCCAGGAACAAACACTTAGAGTCCTAGCTCATTCCCTGCCCTTAGCATGAGACTGCATTTGCTTTTGGGGGATAACAGGAGTGGAGAGGTGATATACAAGGGATGGCAAACCAAGACCTGTGTCTGCTCTGAGTCAGACAAGGGATGCATGGCTGCGGAGTGAAGGCAGCCCGTAGAGTTCTCAGGAGCTGGCAGTTGTCAAGCTTCCATTTCCTAATAAAGCCCCAAATAATTTCCATTTGCTTCTAACATACAAACAGATTTGCTGTTACTGAGATTAATGTTTTAATATACACTTGCTATTGCATGGAGGTGAGCCGGAATGCTAGTTCTACAAAGAAACACACATTCTGTCTCAGCCATTTCATTCCTGGCCAGATTTGATTTATAGTTACAATAATGTCAACAGCATATTTATTTTCTCCCCGGCAAAAAAACAAAAAAAAAAAAACCCAAAAAACGTATTAGGGCATTAAAGCAACACTAGTCATGCACCCTTATTCAAGAGAATCTTTAGTCCAAGTGCCCTGGTACAAACATGTGGTCTCTGCTGTACTGCTACATTTTTTTGGTCCCTGTTTTAAAACAAACGTAATGCTCATAAAAAGGTTTTGGATGGACGGCAATGGAGATGGGGGTCCTGTTTTGTACCACATGTACGAGTTGTGTGAATTTCCAAACATGTCTCAAGAGAAGCATGCTTGGTGGGATCGCTTCTGGAGGCCAGAGTCTTCCTGCTTATTAGTCCTTGGTGCTTCCATTGAGACTGCCAACATGTATCAATCAGTGGCCACTTGTGACGGCCAGCGTGCGCCATGTGGCCACCTGACTTCTAGGGACCTGGTCTAAGACCAGCAATTCATCTAATCTAGGCCTCTGAACAGCTGCCAGATGGGAACAGCTTTCAGCCACTACGGACCTGGACTGAATCTGAACTGGTGACATAGAGATTAAAGGATCTACATCCCCATGTGCTGAAGTGTGTAATGGACTGTTTTGCAAAGTCAAGCTTGGCCCTGAAATGGTTAAGTAGCATTTTGAGCCAACAAACACTGAGTTGAATTTTGCTCTCATGCTGGAGTAAATGGGGATCAGTCTTATCCCAGTCAATGGAGAAGATAAGTAAGCAGTTACTTACTGCTGTAAGTGAGATCAGAATCAAGTCCACTGGCTTGAAGAAAATTATTTAAAAAGAAACATCCATAAAAATTTTTTTTTTTTTTAAGGAATTAAAAAGGAAGCCCTTAAACTTATACAGAGAACAACAGTATTCTATAACTTTTGTGCTACGCACAAGGGGTGAAAATACTAAACTGCTGTAAATCAACGTAGCTCCATTCAAATAAATGAAATTGCGCTGATTTCCACCAGGTGAGAACATAATTCATGCATTTTATTTGACTGAAAAAATATGTTCAATCTACTTTAAGTTATTCAGGGCCAACAGAGCTATGCTGATTTATACCAAACAGAGGCTCTGATCTTCAGTGTTTTGTTTTGCTTCTTCTGGATGCAACCTGTCAGGGAAAAGAAAACTGCCCTGGGTTTTTATTTAACCATATTCCTGTTTATCTGTCTCTCTATGGATTTTATGGTTTTCAAGGTGTGTATTTAGATCAAGTTGGCTGGCCTATTCTGTAATGCTATCTGAAGTGATTAAATATCATTTTGGGGCCTCCCTGAAGATTGTTTGCTATTGAAATTAGTGAAAACAGATCAGAGAACTAATTTCAGAGAAGGAATAGAAGGAGCCCAAGAATATATAGCATAGCTCCTGGGTTTTGAAGGACCAATAAAAGTTGTTGTTGTGCATTGCAAATAGCTTTCTGTGTGGAGCAATTTACGACAGCCGTTGACAATTTATTCTTGGGCAAAGCAAGTGCCAAATGGATTTAAAGTTCTACTGCTCTGATTTGGGAGCGTCATAGGATTCATAGGTCAACGGGTCTGGTTTTATTAATGCTCCGGCTCCTTCAGTGGCGTACCGAGGGTCTCCAGCACCCGGGGGCCAAGCCTGAATTTGCACCCGCCCAGGCCTCACGCGCCCCCTGCACAGGGCAGGAGGGGTCCCTGACTCACAAGATAGTGTTGCCCCCCCCCAAGCTGCCCTGGGAGTGATCTGTACCTGCAGGGTGGCGGGAACACTCCGCTTACCTCCTCTTGCGTGGCATGGGGAGCCCAGCTCTGTCCAGGCTCCGACCCCTCCCCCTCCAATTTACCCGATTCTCCAGCTCCAGCCCTGCACGGGAGGAGAGCTCCTCCTGGTCACCTACAGCTCCCCGCCCTCCACCTGCCCCTGGGCTCCATCCAGCTGCCCCTCAGCCTCCTGTGTCCCTGGCCCTGCCCACTGCATTTTGTGAAGGGCCCGGCCTGGTGTCTCCCCCTAGGCCGTTACCTGGGAGCCTGGCCCCCCCTCGGTACACCACTGGGCTCCTTGACCCTACTCTGGCCATGTAAAGAGACCTTATAAGGTATGTCTACACTGCAATTAAACACCTGTGGCTGGCTCTGTCAGCTGACTTGGGTTGTGGGGCTTAGGATTCGAGGCTGTGAAATTGCATTATGAATATTCAGGAAGCCTCCTCCCTTGCCGTTTCAATGATTTCAGTGAGAGATAGTCACCTAAATATCTTACAGCATCTCAGCTTTAGTATATGTGAGAATCATGCTCCTTATGTAAAAGGGTAGTTGAGAATCTGAGAAGTATACCCATACCGGCCAATTCATCCTTCCACAGCTAGGGTCAGATCCTCAACCAGTGTAAATTGGTGGAGCTCTAGGGACTTCAATGGAGCGCCACCAATTTTGAACTGTTAAGAGTCTGGTTTCTACACTCTTTGTAGGATTGGGTGCCAGTTAAGACATGATGGTACCTGACTGACCACTGCATTACTCCATCCTTATTATAGCTCAACACAGCAGATCCATCATGACCTACAGCATGCTGCCTATCACAATGTCCAATTGCGAACTCCCTACTCGCATCGATGTGCAGTTACTCACCTGAATAGTACCACTGAATAACGGTAAAGGTCTGCGCATTCTATCGTTGAATCAGCACCCATCCAGGTATTGTCTTTGGGGGACCAGTTGCTCCAATTATTAGCAAGAATTTTAAAAATGAGGCATATTTTCCAAATGTCAGGCAAGGACTTCAAAGTGTTTACTGAATTTTGTAGGACTGTAAAATCAGTTCAGGAAGGTGTGATGGAGCATTCACCTCATCCAGCATGGATGGGGTTAAAGTGGCAGGAGAGGCCAATTAGCCACAGGCTGCACCTGCTCGGGAGGTAAGGGGCAATGAGGCTGACTGAGAATGAAACTCACCAGGACAGGAACAGGCCAGGCTTTTATAAGGCCCAGGAGTGGAGGACAGATAGGGAGCTGTTGCAATGAGGTGAGCCGGCAGTCACACGCCTTGATACAAGAGGGGAGAGGAGGAGCCTGAGAAATGCAGGGTAGGATGCAGTCCAGAGACGGAGCAGGAAGGTCTGAGAGGGATAGATCTGAGCTGCTGGCTTGATGGTCCCTGGATTGAAACCCAGTGTAGAGGACAGGTCTGGGTTCCTCTACCAGCCACTGTGGAAGTGGTGCAGTCAGCACAATGGAGAGGGAGACTGCCCAAGACTTTGAAGAAGGAGATTCTGATAAGACCCAGAAGGGGAGGATGATGACGACCTGGACGGAGGGCTATGCCGTGAAGGAAAGGTGCTGCAGTTCTTGACCAGAGAGAGAGAGAGCGGGCCAGAGCAAGTGACTGAGACAATGGGCTGAGCGACCACCCGACGGCGTGTGGACAGGGGTGAGCCACTTCCTCAGATGAGCCACAAGGAAGCACTGTATTTACTGGTGCTACATTTAATTATTGCACGGCAGGCTACATTTAATTATTAATGAACATTGCTTCATAATGCTAAATATTTTAGGCCAGTCCAGCATAGTTTTAGAAATGTCTGTGAGCCAGAGCCTCAGCTGGCCTAAATTAGCACCAATTTACACCGTCTGAGGATCTAGCTCAATAAAGCCTGGCCGATTTAGACCATCTGGCCTCTTGTGTCTGCTTTAGACTCCACAGGTAAATTCCATGTGCATTGGTTCAAAGGGCACGATTGGAAAACAGAGATAAAAGATGCAGTTATTGTTGAATTAAGCAAGTCTCATAGATATTCAATCTTTGTTATATTCAATCAGAAAAATATGGGAGCACAGATAACCAGACCACCCTGAAAAAAAAAAAAAAACAACTCATTTAAAACTGGACTTTGGAACTCCTACAAAGGAATAAAAAAAAAAAAAAGAAAGGAAGACTTGTTTCTTTTCACCCACTATGTTGATGTCTGTGCCTGCTTGCTTCTTTCACACCAATGCATAATGTCTTCGGATGCTTATCACAACATGCCCCTTGGTAAATGAATATTTTTACTGCAGTAGCCTTTGGAACTTTAACAAAGAAAGATGGTAGATTCCCACCCACAACATTAAAGTTTTCCTATTCACTGATACCAAACCATGTTCTAATGTTTAAACAAACCCGAACGCTTGGGAAAATTTAGATTTGACCCTAGTGTGCATGTTAAACAGTTTACATTAGAGCAAACTCTAGTTTTCCCTAATGTGTGCAGCACTTTGGAACCTTGTCAAAACGGAACAGTTTCAAAGCTGTATGGTCTTCACCCGGGGGCCTAATTGAAGCGGCATGAAAAATATTTCTTTCTGTTTTGTTTTTTTTTTAAATAAAGCTGGATCTGAAGCTGGGTATTCTCCAGAAAAGCTTATGAAACTGACAAACATTTACCTTCCAGTCCTACAACCCTAAAACTTCCATCATATAAATTTAGAGCAAAGGTCAGACTGAGGAAAAACATATTAGAAGAAGCATGGCATGCCAAGTTTTATTCTCCTTGAAAAGCCAGCTTTTTAAAGTTCTCTTCCTTTCATATGTGTTGTTTGAAAAAGGATCTGAAGAAAAGCCCAAATCCCCATATAAAATGCATATACTTTCAAACAGTAGGATACCTATGAGCATGCATATTTAACTATATCTCATATTGGTGGGCAGGCCATTTTACAGAGGTTTTGCAATCCAAGTTTTTGTTGTTGTGGTTTTGTTTTTTAAATGCAGTTGGCACTCGTGTTGTTTGAGAGCACTCATAAAAGTTTGTTTGCTTCCGGTCAAACTAAACATGTCAAAAATGGATGTTTAATTTGTGGTTGCCAGTGGCACAGAAATATGTATGTTTCTTTCCAGCCAAAACATTTTATATGCACCAACGTGGCTAGTGCTTTTACATGCCTTAATTTGTGGGTGCCTAATCTGAGATACTTTAGGTCCCAATCCACCAAAGCACTTAAGCACACACTTAAATAAATACATTTTAAAAAAGGCCTTAAATTCTTTGTTGGACCATGTCCTTAAAGAGACTGGATTTCTGAAGGGCAGATTCTCAGACTTCTCTTAATAATTGAGGCACCCAAAATCACTAGTTACCTTGGAAAAACTTAGTCGTAGTATTAGAATATCCTGCATGCTCTCCCTCACACCTCTGTAACCTCATTACCTTCATTGGTGTTACTCCTGATTTACACCGGTGTAACTGAGGGGAGAATCAAGCTCTGTTGTTTTCTATAATCAGGTTTTCTAGCCTTTATTTAATCTGATTAACTGCATGGATGAGGAAATTTAGACTTGCAGTGTAGTTCATAAAATAAAATCCAGATTATTGGATACAGCTGCATAATTTACATGCATTGTCTATAAAGTTTTAATCATTCAGAAATGTATCAGCTTCAATGAGTTTCTACAAATTGAATGCAAATAAAATATATTTCCCACCCAAATCTGCAGATGGTATAAATCAGATTTACTAATCTACACAAACTGAGGACCTGGCCCCAACTTTAAACTTTAGACTGGATAGTATCTTCTGCTGGGACACCATCAGAAAAAAAATGTATTCAGGACACAGGACTTATGAAATGTTTCATAGTATGAAGGTTAATCAAATAGCTCACTGTAAACTTGACCACAGGAGCCATCAAGAATTATGAATATTAGATTTGCAACAAATTCAGTTAAACTCTTTATAGCTCTCCCCGAACATTTAAATAGGGAGAGAGATTTCACAAGAAGAGCCCCACAACGTATTAAGTACTTGCAGCTACTGTTACTGCCAGAAATAAGGGTCAGAGATTTTGTTTCATGTTAGTGGATCCCATGTCATGTGTAAATGCTTCAGATAGAAGGCACATATGATACCTATAGCCGTTAATTGAGTAGTCTGACCAGTCAATTCACTATGTCAGATTCTTAAGACTGATTATTTAGCATTCACAAATCCAGATGTACTGTATTACTTTCAAGTAGAAAAACCCTCAGTATCTATGATATTCATCTTCTCTCACCTCCTAATAGAGGCTAAGGAAATGTACAGTATCATTGCTCGGCTCTGATGAGTACTAGGTTAAGAAATTACTGCACATTCAGTTTAGGATTAAAATACTTATGGAAAAGCTTTATAGAATTTAATAAGAATGAAACCAATGGGCTCCTATGTAAATTTAATAGGTGTCTAAAGGAATTATTCTGAAAACCTCTAGAATTTAATTTTCTTTCCATAGCTCTTTTTTTAACCAGTTCATTTCCAGACATTAAAGAATAATTCACAACAAATCAGTTATTCAATCGTTTTTCCTGTTTTGTGTTTATAGAATGTCCATGCACAGTTCATGATTTTCCTGGATTTATTCATAAATCAAAATTATTTGACAAATTGTTTTTAATGATTATTTTTCAAATGTGGCTTCTTATTTGAAAGTCATGGCTTCATTGTGATTGGCTAGATAAGTTTTTTTTTTTCATTGATTGGGCCCTCAGTCCTACCAACAATTAAGCAAATGACAATATGACTGCTCATGCAGGTAAAATTTCTCACATGCTTAAATGTTATCAGGATCAGAGCCTCATTGAGTAAAACTCTTATAATCAGGTTTCTGCAATAAATGCTTGGAAAACAAATTTAAAATTGCAAATGACATTGGAGAGGACTGAACTGACAGTGTCTGTCTTTGGAGCACTGGTATACTTGAACCTAGAATTCTCAGACAGCTCATGAAGTACTGGGCATGAAACTCTTAATACGCTGAATATTATTACAAGGGCAAAACTTCTGCACATAGTGCAAGGACTTGAAGGCTCAAGCATTACAGTTTTTCTGTGGAGATGATCAGAAAATTGAAACAAAAATGTATGTCAATAATTTGAGAACTTGTTTCTATTTTTCACACAATTTTATTTTTATCAAAATTTTTTCAGCTGGCTCCATTATTCCTCTGAGGAGAACCTGTTTTTACTTGCAGTCATGATCACACCAGGTAACTGTTATACATATTAATAAATATTGGAGGTGATCAGAAAATCAGAAGAAATTTCAAAATTCAAAATTTTGAGAAAAATGTACATTGGGATTTTGAAATTTGAAAAATTGCAACTCGCTTCATAGCTAGTAAAAAAAATGGAGATATTTTGTAATTTCTTTGAAATATTCCTTCCTTTCCTTTTTCTTTCTTAATTCAAAATGTCAATGCATTTTTCTGTCAAAAAATAAAAATTCAAAATATTTCAACCAGTTCTAAAAAAATATACTCTGTGAGAAAGGACTTGAAAAGTAACTTAGTGGAGAACTGGAAACAATTCTTTGTCATAACAATCCAGAATTTAAATGTAAGGATACAAGCTGGTTCTTCAGATCAAACAACAGCCTACCTATATTTTCCCATGATTCAGGATTCAAGCCACTATTATTAGATAAGTTGCTGTCCTTCTCACACCTACGTAGTGTCTTTAGAGAGTTGCCCTTATTTCTTGTGTAGGATTTCAATGCTTCAGGCTATAAAGCAAATTATATCGGAGCAATCACTTCACATTAGAACTTAAGTCCGCAGAGCCAGGGAATTTACTGATGTGATCTTTTTTTTAGAGATGTTGGCCTATGCTAAATGATTTTTAGTTTATTGTTTTTCATGCTCTGGGACTTGTTATCATATGTAAATAGTTTCTGAAGAAGGGCATATATCAGTATGTGTGGTCATTATTTGATGCTAGAATAGAATACTAGATAGTAGAACAAAATATACTGTGTTTGCAGAGGGTAATCAACAGTAGAAAAACAAGATCTCCTCTGTCTTTGAAATGAACCTTAGCTATTTCCCCGCTCAGTTAATGATGCAAATCTTCAAGCTCTATTGGAAATAATGTCTGTGTCTGAAAATAGGTGACCAAATTCATTTTTTGATTCAGTGGTCCCATTGAATATGGTTCTTTATAGCCCGTGAGGGCTATATTTTGCTCTCACTTTTACCCAAGTGACTCTCATGGAGTTCAATGGAGTTGCACCAGACTGTAGCCTCAAATGAATACCACTATACATTCTGGCGCGTAATGTGTTGGAGTTCTGAATTTTACTCCTTATCATGCCTTGTGCTGCCATTTTGTTTCCTGTGTGGGGGCAAGTGGCTATTTCAAGTTGATTCCTGCATCTACCCTGTCCCCACCCAAAATCCAACATGTTCATCTTCTGATTAATCTTTTACAATGTTAGCACTTCAATTAAAAATAATACGTTGAGTCTGCAGACTACAAGAAACTTCCAGATGCCAAGTGGTTCACCAGCATTAATTAACTGAACATCCCAATGCCTTTGTTTGTGCTAAGTGCTGTACAAACAGAACAAAAAGACAGTCCCTGCCCCAGACAGTTTACAATCTATGTATAAGACAAGAGACAACAGGTGAATACAGACAGACAGATGCAGGAGGAGAAGGAAATGATGAGACAACATTGGTCATCATCATAAGCACGGGTCTCGCACAACAGTGGTCTAAACATTCTATTTCATTCTGATTTTTATGCCACCCAACCAGCCTGTGGCAGAGCTCAGGAATGAACTCCAGAATCTTGAACCCCGCCCCCACACTCTCTCCTGTTCTAACCATTTAAACAACACTGCTTCCCAATCAAAACAAAGTGGTTATTGGGCCAAGTGAAGCAAGTAGTTGGAGATGTCTCCAGAGTGGAATAAGCAAGATAGAAATAATTTAAAATAAATAAACCCTTCCTTCCAAAGGCCTCTGAGATAAGAAACATTTTGTCAGCCAGATAAACAAAGCTAAGAACATTTGCTGAATTTCTTGAGCCTTCTGGCAAACAGGACCTAATGGAGATCTTTGAGTTTGCAAAGTCAAGGCTACCCATTAGCGAATATTTCTATTATTGAAGAAAACACTTTTTCGGCTTTTCCCTTAATTTGTTATTCAAGATCTTGTTTACATATGGGTTTGAGGCATGGTTCCCAGTGAGTCTTGATCACACAGCAGAAATTATATGACCTGCAAAGGAGATAAAGATCGTTCCTAGTCAGTGAACAGCCTCTGTGCTTCTGTCCCTGTTTTAACCATGTGAAGGCATGTGGATAAGACCCAGAAAGTTGGTTAGATGAGCAAAATCTTCATAGAACACATTATTAATGTGGCAAATGTGCACATTACTCTGGTCAAATAGCTAAGAAGAGTCTAGCAACATTTACTGACACCAGAAACGTAGCAAAATCTGTGTAGAATAACAGGCATGAGGAGTAAGAAGCTACGAGAGTAAGATCTAAAGTTGGAGTTCACTGATACTACATTCTATCAAACCACTTTGTAAGCAAGAGCTCCTCCCATGGACCCATCTCCTTAGCCAGTCCTCCACTTATTGATTTGCAAAATGTTTCACTCTGTCCATGGGCCATAGCCTTTATTTTTAAGAGTAATGGTAACTAGAGGCACTTCGTAAGTTTTGATTTCAGATGTATGCTGGGAAGTTTTACTTCATTTCAGGCTTTCAGGTTACTGGGTAATATTGATATGGCATGGAAGTAGCTAAACTAGACTGAAGTACTAGTCCAGTTGACATATCTGATGTTGGAGAATAGTTTCTACATTTTTTTCACTTCATTCCAGAACTAGCATTCTTTGTCCTTTATTTTTCTGATTGCCTCCAATTTTAATTACTGCCCATGACGTTTCCATCTTGTAACTCCTCTTTGACTGGGGAGTGTAGCTAGGAAAATAATTACACGCCATGACACAAGTGCTGAATTGTAACAATTTAGATCTGAAAGGCAGTAGAGATGAATGATTAGATCCCCAGGTAATTTGGGGGAAGTTCTACAGCAAGTGCTATGCAGGAGGTCAAACTAGATGATCATAATGATTTCTTCTGGGCTTGGATTCCCTAAATCTATCCTTCTTAATCAGCTGCAGGGTAGAGGCAAAGAGAGATTAAAAGCCAGATTTTCAAAAGTATTTAGGCACCCACATATGCAGCTAGTCACAGAGTGGGATTTTAGGCACCTAAATACCTTAAAAAATCTGCTGCTAAGCGACTTGCCCAAGGTCACACAGGAAGCCTGTAGAAAAGCAGAGAATGAAACCCACTTCTCCTCAATTGGTGGTTCCTTAAGTACCAGACTAATTATCCATTTTCCACTGACCTGTGGCGTGACCCCAGGCAAGCCACATAATGTGTCTTTGCCTCAGATGACCCAGTATTAAAATGCATGTATTAAAACTACTACTCACCTGCCACAGAGATGTATCTATGCTAATTTTCTTAATTTTTTTAATTAGAACGACGACTAGGCTCTTCATCCCACAAGAAGGTAGAAGGCTCCAGGAGTGGGCACCGTGATTCCTAGAAGGAGAAATGAGGAATACACTTGATCTTGAGTGTAAAAGTGCGAAAGCATCGAGGCAATTTATTTGTTGAGATGGAATGAGAGGGAGGGGAAAAGCAGGAGAAAGATGTTCAAACCTGAGGAAATGTATGGTGAGTGTGCACAGAGCTGAGGAAAAAAAATCTATCAGAGATCAACAGTTGGCCAGGGAAATGACAAGGATGAGAGGACTTGATTAAAATGGAGTGTGTAGCAGAGCTACTAAATCAGGAGAAAATGCATTCCACTTATATTTCTCTCTGTTCCCATGAGCTGTGGAAAGAAAAGTGTTTTCATCCTTCAGGCCTCATTAGTGTCTCCTTTATCATCCTCCAGAGGCTTTGGAATATAGAGGGTCAGAATCTCAATCAGTAAAAATCATTGTAGCTCCATTGAGTTCATTGAAAGGGACTTCGTCAATGGAGCTACACCGACATACAAGCTGAAGATCTGGCCCAGTAGCTATTTAACTATTTAGCTTCCATGTGGTATTAAGCTGTCTGACTGCATACAGGGAAAGGTGCGAGTGTGCTCCAATCTTGTAAAATCCTTTTTGTGCAATCCCATCAAAATTGGGTCAGACGGGTAGGGATATAAGAGGACAGATCTGGGATTCCAGTCCGAGGCCCATATCTACTCTTGTATTCGGTTCTGTGGATGTTTTGGGGTCTGATCTGAAGCTCATTGATGTCAATGAAAAGACTCCCATCAAGTTCAGTGGGCTTTGAGGCAGATCTTTTATGGGTGAGCTGAGAACAACCTGTTTTACTTAGAATTGATATGGGTAAGGGTGGGTTCCTGCCACGGCACCAGTTGGACAGTAGAGCAAGAAGCACACAATGGCACATGGGTAGTTGGATGGGAATCCACGTATCTTTCTTTGCACAGTGCCCTGGAAATCATAGGGCCAGCCACACCGTGCCCTTCTTCTTCCTGTAGGGCCCCCATTAGATTAAATTTAGTGACCAATATATGTCAAACACTTGCTTCTGCAGGGTTCTTTCATAGTTTGCCAACCTTGCATTACTTGAATAGTGGGCCTTTAGGTATCCCCATTTTCCCATAACCACACAAAGGTTCAGGCCATGAAAAGTATCTTACAGCCCTGCCTCACACATTGTCTTGCAGAGATTTCATGCGACGGAATGACACCAGTCCCTTTCTTATGGTCAATTAATTGATGCCCCTGTTTTCGGTTGATGTAAGTGACCCATGCCCAGCACCCACACTCCCTGGTGTATGCACTTGGGCAAAATAATAGCCCTGGGTTTTTCCATTGTGCTTCTTTTTACAGGATTGGTTGCAACCTACACCTTTTATTCAGATACTGGCCATTCTTCTGACAGGATGATGGAGTCCTAGGCCTCACAATGCTGTTCATATCTGGTGATTCTCCTGGTAGGGTGGCATGGGAGGTGAGTGAAGAACGACAGAGACAGCTAGCTTCCACTCTCCATTACACTGGTGTAAATCTGGTGTAACTCCATTGAGTTCAGAGAAGTAACCCCATGTTTACATTGGTGCAAACAACACCAGAATCCAGTAGAATGAATAAAAGTAATAACAATAGAAAGTTAATGAGCTAATGGAATATGTATTTAATAGAGAAAAACTAACATTCTTTCCAGGAAATATACACAAGAATAATGGGCTTGATATTAACTTATGAAATGTTGCCTACAGTAAGTTACTGTTGCATGTCTTTCTACTGCAGACAAAATGAATTGGAGGCTTTGATTTAACATAATGAAAATTTTCTGAATTTTCCTCAGTTGAGGAGTTTCATTGAGACTTTATATTAATGTTTCATTATACATTCAATGGGAAAGAAATCTACTTGTTTTTTTTTCTGCCAGCCTTTTTATCAGACATTAGTGTGTATTTCTACCGCAGTCGTGTGAAACAAGCAATTGTAGATGTTCGGAGCCCGTAGCAAGAAGTGCCCTTTGCTCGATGTTCCTCCCGCATCAACATCTGTCATCAAATTTAGCAACAGCTAGTTTCAGGGGAGAGGTTAGAACGTTCCTCTGTGATAACACAAAGCGGCATCTCTTTCGGTTACTCAGGTGCGTGTGAAAGAAACCCATAAAGGGTTCTGTTTAAATTTCCATCGCTGAAGAGTCATGCTCTGAGGAATTCGAAAAAAAAAAAAAAAAGTCAGCAGATGAATAAAGATATGGTAAACGAAACTTCATTTACATCAGGCCAACTCCTCACAAGGTGGGGGGAGTTTTGTACACTGCTCACAGGACTGAAGTGAGAGAATTCGGAGCATTACTGGGCAATAATTTTTCCCTGCTCAGACAGAAATATATTTGAAGATATTTTTCAACACTGCATCTGTAGTGAATGACCCTTGTGCTGGCATAAGTGATAGGATGAACAATTTAATTATATGTTTTTAATAATATATCTGTGGGCTAAGCTATAGTTAAGGTTGCTCAACACTTCCCATTATAAGGCTCTCATTTCAGTTGCTTATATCTTTGCCACATTTTAACCATTTGTGCAGAAGTTTTCTATGCCAGATGTCTGTCTCAGGCAGATTATTATTACTGTAAGCCATGCCTGCTGGGTGTGGTGCTCTGTCCCGCTCTAGTGGCTCTACTACTGATTGATAACCTTGCTAAAGCTTTGGCTAAGTGACGTGAGTCTTTTGGCTCAGATGTTAAGCTCAAAAAGTCCCTCGTTGGATCCCTGCTGCCAATGACCCACCCAGGAGCATTGGTGTTATATTGATTGAATAAAGTTTCAGCAAAAATGGGTTGTTTCCAAGAATGAAATACATTATTTTGCCCATGTAAAAAAAAAATTCTTACAACCATTTGGCTGAGAAGCTTTTGCCCCTCCATGCTTTGGAGCATGGACTTGAAATGTGGCAGGGGAGTTATCTGTTGTGTTAGGAATCATGTGCCTTTTTGTCTTCCCAAGAAAAAGTGCCCAAATTCATCCAAGCTATAAAACACTGAAAAATCTCAGTGCCCACATGGTCACTTGAGACTTCTTGGAATATGGCAGCTAAACTCTGAAGATTTTATCTGAACTGAGCATGCCAGCCCAGCTCTGCTATGGCTGAGCAGGAGTTTCCCTTAAAATGATGTTCCCAGCTGTTTTCAGACTGTAGAATGAGGCAGAGTCCTATGGAAAGAGTAGTATGTGATCATGATAATGCATACAGACAAGGAGGAGGCATATAAAGATTCCACAGGCAACCTCAATTCTGGCCTTTCCCAACATCTGAGTTTTCATCTTTGCAACCTTAACATTCTTTTAACATACAGTGCTTTAGATGTAATTATTTACATACTGTGATGCCTTGAGGCCCCATCTGCGATAGAGGATGCCACTGTGATAGGCATTCTACAATATGTATTAACAGAGAGTTTAATAGACAAGACAAGCAAAAGTTGATGACTTGGGAGGGAAAACAAACGAATATACTGGTGAAGTGACTTGGCCAAGACCATGCAGCAGGTCAGAAGTTGGAGTTGGTCCAGCTTTGAGCAGGGGGTTGGACTAGATGACATCCTGAGGTCCCTTCCAACTCTCATCTTCTACGATTCTATGAAAACTGAGCACTCCTGAGTCCCAGTTCAATTCACTATCCTAGACTCTCAAAAGGAGTCTCTGTCTCTTGGCAGCTGTCTCACTCATCCCCCATGTATGGCATAGGCAAGAGCAACTTTCTTCTGAGATTTCTTGTACTGTGTTCTGCCTTGTGAGCCAGTCTTTGGACAGGGTGTGTGTTGTGGGGAGGGAGAAGCAAATCATCAGAAAGGAGGCAGAGCCATGGCTCCATCCTGCCCAACAACAGTGCGTAGAGCAAGGCCAATGCACAGTTCGGAGTAAATGGAGCAAAGTGACTACCAAACAGCTTTGGAGGAGATAGGGCCCTCCATCACAGCAGTGTGCCTGCGCATTACCCCTTATTCAGGGGTATGCAAAACGCGCTATCAACCCTCGGTAGTAAGAATTTGACACTACCTATTTTCACTTGGGATGGGTGTATTTTAGCATGGTTTCTATGATTCTGTGGTTGAGTCCTAATGCTTCCTTTGATAGCTGTATTCACCAGATTTCATTAAGGACTAGAGCTCACATCCTTTTAGAGTCACATGGGTTCATGTGTCTGTTTTTAGTTGAAGGTCATGGGTTCAGAGCTCCTGTGCTTCCCTTTGAGATTTGTTATTTGAATGAGTTTAAATTTGATTGTATCATTCACCCGCTGCACCCATTCACCCATGGTCCTGCTTCTGTGTCACTTCACTGGTTCCCCATTATGCTGAGCATCCTGTTCAAGCTTCCTCTCCTTGTTTCCAAAGAGGGTCAGTCGAACTTGCAGCTTTGCTGTCTACCCCAATGGACATAATGGGGGCTAACCCCCAGTTTAGATAAGATTATCCACATCCTCATATGTGCCTATCACCCATTGGTTTCAATGGGAGAATATGGGCCCATATCTCTGACCAAGGCCTATGTCTCTGATCTGCTGTCCTTTCTCAGTCCCTCTTCACCCACCTCTGCTCCGCTAGTAACATCAACAGCAATAATCCTTTCATTTTCTTCACGTCCTTCTATCTCTGCACATTCTTCCATTCTTTTCCTTTTTACTTGGAGCATCCTCTCAAAATCTGTCTAAGTCACCACCCTAATTCAAGTCTCCTCTAAAAACCTGTTTCTGCAGCATCGCCAACCAAAAATGAACATGTTTACACCCGTTAATGTAACAATAAATATACTGGAATATCCAAGACATACATAGGTCCACAGTGCAAAACCCTGCAATGATATAATTTGTGTCTTTCCTTGATTTCTTTATGCTTTTTCTTCACATGTCTGTCAAATCCAATTAGACCACAAACTTTTAGAGCAGAGACCTGTCTCTTAAGTTTTCTCTGAGTGTGCAGCATATTTCTGGGTGTTATAATGCTCAAAGGGAAACTGAGATTTAACTTCCATATTTAGCCTGATTTTGAGACAAAGCCACGAAAACGAGACATGTTTTGCATGGTTTCCACCCAAAACTGGGTCCTAAATGGATGTGTGTCTCGATCTCTACACAAACTTAACATTGCCGGCTGAGATTTTCAGAAGCAGCAAAGAGATTTAGGAATACAAGTCCCCATTTATTTTCAATGGAACATCACTTAAGTGCTTTTGAAAATCTTCCCCATGATTTCCTTACATTTTAAACTGGGGCTTTGAAAGGAGGCCACAGGAATTCAGCCCTCTGATACTATAGAATTTCAGTGGGAACTGGTGCCTAATTCCTTTAGGCTCTTTTGAAAATCAGAGTCTTAGCGCTTAACTTTGCAAGTTAAACATTCTCTTAACCCAGATTTTATTAGTCTAAGGGCCAGATTGAGGCACACGCTGTGCACCCCCGTCTGGGAGCCAGGAGAATGTAACTCATAATCCTAAAGTCTGTCCAAGTCTTAATTTCATTAAATCATTAAATCTCTCTTTTGCTTGGTTACTCTGTTGCAGACCTACCACACTGTGAATGTGTTAAATAAAAAAAAAAAGTAGTATATATTTTCAAAGCCAAAAAGGGGCCATTTAATGGTACCAAAAAAAAAAAAAAAAAAAAAAAGGGGGGGGGGGGAATAAACTGCTGATGTTTTTTTCTTTACAAATGGCTGGGAGCGTTATAATGTATTTGATTTTTTTTCAGAGGTAATCTTAGATGTGGAGTGAATGAAGTGAAGTCTGTTATCAATCCATAACATCTGCTGCAGTGTCAAGTGATGAAATGGGTGACTCCAGAGCCCAAGACAGCTGGGATGGCTTTCTTAATGCAGGAGGGTATTGTGCAAACAAACAGGCGCTGATACGGTCTATGGTTGTCACAATTATTCAGGCTGGTGATACATCTTCCTGTATTAGCTGCTTGGAAAGCCCTATTTCTTTTAAAAGTAAACTACTGTATAACAATCTTCCATTCTGGTCTATAACTCAGATGAGTGCAAACATAATAAAACATCAGAAATAAAAATAAATATAAATTAAAATTTGTCACCAGAGCAATACAGCATAAAATAAAAATATGCAAGCTAAAAAAAAATCTTCTTACAGATTCTAGAGCTAAGAAATAGTGTATACCTTTGTTGTTGAATCTATACTGGTGAGATTATTCTGTATCTCTGAAGAGCCTCCCCATTACTGGGATATATGATGTATTGTGTTCAAAAGTTAGAGATCAGAGGAGTTAGAAATGGAAAAGAACTAACAGGTCACTGAGTACATCCCTCTGCCAATGCAGGATTATTAGTGGTATCCCTTAGGATAGTTTAGATAAGGGAGCATATTAAAATGTTTCAAATAGAACGAAGGAAGAATATAGAATTAGGATCCAATTTGTAAATAATCATGGGTTTGAAACCAATGGGAGCTCTCCAATATTTTAGCACTTTTGACACACTTTCTTGATATTAACTAATGAATCCTCACAATACCCCTAAGAGATGAATGCTATTAGATGTCAATGCAGGCCACAAAGTTCATATGCAAATTCTGAAACCAAACCTTGCCACCAAGCCTCTACATCAGGAATTTTTTTCTTCTCATTATAAAGAGAGGAGTCAACCCTATGTTTTAGGTCGGGCTACAGGGTCTTCTGCTCTGTGGATTTGGATCCCACTTTCAAGATGGGGAACCTGAGGAGGAGAGGTTAAATACTAGAACAATGGGCTCAAAAGAAGGCAATGAAGAAAAAAAATCAACCCTACCAAACAATTCATGTCCCTATTCTTATGCAGCTCTGGTATGTTCGCCATTGCCCCTCTACTATATGGAATCAGACCACAAAAGTGTTTGTGATGGACTCCCACTCTGGTAGCTGGAGGCATCTGAAGAGGATACAAGCATTAAGAAAGAACTTTCTGTTTAGCTCAAGGGTGTGTGTGAGAAAATGGTGTTGGTGTTAAAAGTCCTTAGTTCTATTCCACAAGATGCAAATTGTCAGCTGACAATCACAGTGTCGATCCGTACATGGTCACAAATTCCTAATTCAGCTGAGTTGCGAGGATACATATTGTTGGTTGCTACTTACCGGAGGGCTGCAACAATCTTTAGAAAATGAAACTAGATGGGTTTACTTTAGAGTTCATTGACTGTTATTTGCCCACGCCCAATAACAAGCCTTATTTAATTTTTAAAAGCAATGAATAGAGAAGGCAATTTTCCAGCCTATGACCCTTTAAGACATCCCTAGACAGTTCCAATCGCACCATAGCCACTCCAGGTGGAAACAAAGTCAGTGGCAATTGTCAGAAAAACTTCTAACTTTTTACAGCTTTCTAGTGTCGGGTGTGAGTGGCACCTCTAGAGCCAGCGCCAGCTCCTCCTGCCAAAGTGTGCATGGGAAGAGACAGCGATGTCTTCTGATCAATGTCAATTCCATGTTGACACCGAGGGTCAGATTCCAGCTTGGCATAGATATGACCCCATAACACTATTAGCACCCAGGCATTAGGTGCAGAGTAAGAGGCTGGTCCTGCCCTCATTAAATTCCGCAGCAAACCTCCCATTCTTGCTAAATGGAAATGGGCTCTGGACATTCCATGGCTGAAGCAATGCTATTATGTATACCTAGCCCCCAATCAGTGATATAAAAAGGGGGCACACCCCATACTTGAGCAGGGAGACAAGGGGTTAATTCCTTGAAGGCAAGTGTAAAAACCTGATAGTTCCCAGTTCCTCACGTGGATTTCTCCTTTGGGGATGAGGCTGTAAGCTGCTATGAACAGGGACTGGTTTCACTCTCTCTGTAAAGTCTCATAATCTGCTATGGCACACTAGCCAAATATTAAACAATGAAATATTATTATTGCGACCTGTGCACAGGACTAGTGGCCAGGAGTTCCTAGTCCCAGCTCTAGTACCAATTCCCTCACTAGCCCTGGGCAAGTCATCCAACCTCTCTGCCTTAAACCTCTGACCATTCTCCAGGCTGTGTGTGGGTTTATTCATGTAGAAATTGGAAAAAGGCAGAGTATTATTAACAACCCTGCATCTGTGATGTCACAGCCAGTTTCTATGGAGACTGTAATGTCAGATTCAGGGGATTATACATTCAGATAATGATCAAAAGGAGGACTATATAAATTCCAAGCCTGTTCTGCGCCTATTGAAATCAGTGGAAGTTGGTCAATTACTGTACACAAATATCCCTATGGGTAGAGAGAGAGAGCTTCTTGTACTCCTGAAAGTGTTTAAAAATGGTTTTAAAATTAGACTGTTTTTCAGTATAGTCCAGGAGATGCTTGCAGCTGTATGAGGGCTAGTGAATCACAGAGGTAAGACTTGTCCATTATGAGCACCTCCCCACTGCACGTTGTCTAGTCAGACCTGTGTCAAGTGAGAGCAGCCAAACAACAATAGCACTCTATGCTCTCTGCACAAGATGCAAGGCAGGAAAGAATCAGGTCCAAGATTCAGGAAGTCTAGCGTACCACAACATAGACTATTTATGTTCTCTTTCCGCTTTAACCAAAAGATTTGCATTTATTTTAAGTCACAAATATCTGTCTCTTTTTAAAGAAAGGGTCTCAAGTTTTAAAATGCTGTTTTGGGGCTCGTGGAGTTTAGACATGACTTTGAAATAAACTCGGAATTCCACGAGCAATTAGTCCATAATGTAGTATAATTGCAGCTGGCATACGGGAAGGCAGGAATTAAAAACAGCTATGATACTGATTGCTTTGCAAGTAATCTAATGCATAGGCACAGTATCTTATATTCATTATTATGCAGATATATGCGTGTGCACAGCAGCACCAGATTAAAATAAAACGGAGTTAATATTATGCAGACTAAGAACTTGACGTGGTATCGGTGATTAATATGGACTTCATTGGAAGCATGGGCTGCTGGTTTAAGCAGGGTCCTGTTATTTGGGTTCTATTAGCAGAGGTGGGAATGGACTTGATATAAGAACTTGCATGAATCACGTGCCTCAGTTTTTCACCACTGTAAAATGTGGATAGTTGCATACCTGACAGATTCAAGGGGCTGGTGGCCGCAGCAGTAGTCCTGTCAGCTCAGCTCCACCACGGTGGAGGAGAAGCCGAGCTACGCAGATGGCTGGGTTTGGTGGATCTGCTGGACTTCAGAGGTTCTATTGGTCCCCAAATAAAACAACTAGATGGCAATTATGCAATAGGAACCTCTTGGATCTTCCTGTTCCTTACATGACTTTTATCACTGGGGGGATTACTCAGGCCAAGATCATCCCTTCTGCTCCCTAAAAGACCACGTGTGTATGGAATTGTTTGTATTACAGCAGCATCTAGTGGCCCCAACTAAGATCAGGATCCACCGTGCTACGCAGAATACAAACATGTAGTAGGAAATTATCCCTACTTCAAAAGAGCTTGCAGTCTAAATAGATGAGCCAACGGGAGTGTTTATTGCCATTTTACAGATAGGAGACCGAGGTCTAGAAATTAAATTGTTTGTCCAAGGTCACTCAGGAAGGTTCTGGTAGAGCTAGGAATTGAATCTGATTCTTGTGAATCATGGTCCGGTACAGAGCTGGGCAAGATGTTTTTGGTGAATAAAATATTTGCTGACAAACACAGTTTGGTTGACCCGCCATTATTCACAATTTCCATGTGGAGTTGAGCAAATAGCTCTGATGGAACTAAAAAATCAAAATGTTTTGGTAATGCTGAAATGAAATGTTTCATTTTCTCATTACTGAAACAATGATTTTTTGGCCTGGAGTGACAAAAAGACAGCAGGAGAAGGTGATGGTGGCTCCACGTCCACCTTATAACCATTAGCCCAGCAGTTAGGCCAGTTGCTGGGGATATAGGAGACCCAGGTTCAATTTTTCCCTTTACCTGATGTTCATAAAGGATGTGAACTTGGTCACCACCACTTCCTCCTCTTTTTTAATGCTTTAAATCAAACTGAAAAATGGTTTGTTCGACTCAAAATGTTTTCTGACATTTTTATTTAGATCCTCGGCATTTCTCTTTGTCATGTAGTTCAAAAGGCACTTGAATTATAAAAACAACTTTGTTTTTCAGCTCATGCTGGATCTGCTCTTAGCTACACATATGCAATCCCACTGATTTCAATAGTATTCTTCAGGTGTAACTGAGGGGAGAATTTGGTAGAGTACAGAACTGTTTCTGCAAATAGCTTTGGGTTTTCAATGAACCATCTGCTGCTCCTTATCACTGCGGAGGAACTTTCATAGCTATCTATTTTGTTTACCTAATTAGGGCCTAATTTTTCCATTGAATGCATATGCTTGGCTCCCATTGTAGGCAATGGGAGGTGTCTGAACACCTTAGCATGCACAGTTTAGCCTTTATGTTGTATACATAGAGAATCATAGAAAATTAGGGTTCAAAGGGACCTTAGGAGGTCATATAGTCCAACCCTCTGCTCAAAGCAGGACAAACCCCAACTAAATCATCCCAGCCAGGGCTTTGTCAAGTTGAGCCTTAAAAACTTCTAAGGATGGAGATTTCACCACCTCCCTAGTAACACATTGCAGTGCTTCACCATCCTCCTAGTGAAGAACTTTTTCCTAATATCCAAACTAGACCTCCCCCACTGCAACTTGAGACCACTGCTCCTTGTTCTGTCATCTGCCACCACTGAGAACAGCCTAGCTCCATCCTCCTTGGCACCCTCCTTCAGGTAGTTGAAGGCTGCTATCAATTCCCCCCTATTCTTCTCTTCCACAGACTAAATAAGTCCAGTTCCCTCAGCTTCTCCTATAAGTCACGTGCCCCAGCCCCCTAATCGTTTTTGTTGTGCTCCGCTAGACTCTCTCCAATTTGTCCACTTCCTTCCTGTAGGGAGGGTTCAAACCTGGACATAGTACTACAGATGTGGCCTCACCAGTGCCAAACAGAGGGGAATAATCACTTTCCTCAATTTGCTGGCAATGCTCCTATAATGCAGCCCAATATACTGCTAGCCTTCTTGGCAACAAGGGCACACTGCTGACTCATATCCAGCTTCTTGTCCACTGTAACCCCCAGATCCTCTTTCTGCAGAACTGCTGCCTAGCCAGTCAGTTCCCAGTCTGTAGCTGTGCATGGGATTCTTCCATCCTAAGAGCAAGACTCTGCACTTGTCCTTGTAGAACCTCATTATATTTCTTTTGCCCCAATCCTCCAGTTTGTGTAGGCCACTCTGGAGTGGCCTCTCCCCTCCCCAGTTTAGTGTAATTCGTGAACTTGCTGAGGGTGCAATTCTACCCCATCAGCCAGATCATTAATGAGGATGTTGAACAAAACTGGCCCCAGGACTGGGACACAATGCTTGATATATGGCACTTGTAAAGTTTGCTAATCCTTCTTGCCTATGTGGGTATAATCTGCACAAAGGAAAGGGAGACTCTGAGCTTCAACTTTGGGTTTACAAAGTATTCTTCCATTGGGAAGTGGAGTTTGTCCTCCCCCACCATCGAGGAAGCCAATGGCACCAATTTATCAATCCCAAAGATCTGCGTGATACTGAGTGATCCATGTACCTGAAGGAAGCAAAGATCACCTATAGTTGCCATGTGCCTCCGCTCTGCTGCCTGAATCCACAAGCTCCTCCTATCTCATGGACTGCATGTTTCCTGTAGGAGCTTCTGTGTTTCTGGGGGCTCTCCCTTTAATGGCTGCTATCAAAATTCTTGTGTTTATGGGTAGAAAGAAAAGGTGGGGAGGGTATTGCCATAGAACCAGTGGGAAACAACAAAAGATAAAACTCACATTTTGAAACAACCCTTGCCATCTTCTCCACTTTTCCCAGTATGCCTGCTGGAACTCAATAAACCCCTGTTACCAGAATGGTCAAAAAAAGCCAATGGGGAAAAAACAGACAAATACTGGACCCTACAGCATATAGAGGCACCTCTTCAGCCATCATGCCAGTGGAATTCCGAGTGAGATGGAGACTGGCAGCAATGTAATTTGTACAGCAATCCTCTTTAGCTGTAGATAACCTTAGTGAGACTCTGGGCTAGCAAAATGTAGCTACCTACATTAAAACTAGAGGAAAACATAGCTACTCTTTCAAAAAGTGTAATCTTTAACGACCACACGTGGCCAGGGGTTTTATAGCTCACCTGTCGATGCATTTTAATTCTTTTTACTTTTGGAGTCTGGGACTAAGAAATCTAACAGAAACCTATAGTAAAACCTGATTCAGATTAATCCCTAGAGCATCTCAATTCCAGTCAGCAAAGTTACACTAGAGGTAAATTTGTCCTGTGGGCCTTGATCAAAAACCTTTAGGAACCATTCTTTCATGGCAAAGAACTCATTACAGTTATAAACTTCTGCTGCATTAGTATTTGGCACTACCGGAAAATATCTCCCCGTGTTTTATCAGACTGGTAACCAACCAATGAAGATGAATGCTTGTGTAGGAATAGTGTTTTGGATTGCAAACGTATGTGAGAAAACATCACATTTGTCTTCCAGTCATAAAACCAAAAGGCAAGCAGAGGGGAAAAGTAAACAAACAATCCTTTAGAGATCTTCTAATGTGCAATATTTATATACAAAGAGCAACTAGTGTTACATTGGCTGCTCTCAGTTTTGTAAAATATGTCAAAGTAAAGCAAATTGGAATGAATCCTGAGTTTCCATTTACTTTATCTATCCAGACATATCAATTCTTTTTACTCCAGGCTGAGAAAGTGGAACTGCAGCAGACAAATGAGTTAGCAGAGCTGACATAATATGTTGTCACAAAGAAATGCTGGATATTTTTTTTAAAGCATGTCTTTGATCCTCTCTGGGGCTACTACTTTACTCAATGCAAATGTCTTTTACTCGTTCTTAGGTAAATATTTATTGTTGTTGAATCACTCCTATTTTTTTCTCTAGCTATTCAATTGTGAAATGAATGCTATGGGGTTTCATCCTTGTCCCCAACAAAGTCAATGGCAAAACATTCACTGACATCAGTGAAAGTAGGATCAAGCATTTAAGGTCCCATCCCATTCTCACTGAATTTAACTACCATGCCTGCTATCTAAAGTATTTTAATAGGCCCCATTACCACAAAATCCAAGTATATCAGAATATTTAATGTAGCTGCCTCACAACACTCCTGTGATGTATTATCTTGGTTTTCCTGATGTGGAATTGAGGCATACTGACCCTAGACAAATCACTGAAGGCTTTAGCAGAGCAAGGACTTAAACCCAGGTTTCCAAAATCCCAGGCCCATGCCCTCACCACTGGGCTATCCTTCCTCCTCCCGTCACTGCTACAGATCAGATCTTCAGCTCGTGTAAAATGTTATAACTCTACTGAAGCTGGAAGTTCAAAGGGGGTGCAAAGAGTCAAATGCTAGTTGGGCTCCTATTAGAAGCAAGCAGTCAAAACAAGAAACAGAGTAAATATGAGTCACACTCTATAGTATTTTCTTAAGCATAACTCCCATGGAGAAAAGTTGGGACTTTGCCTGTATAACAGAGAGATAGCTTGGCACCAACTCATCAAATGAGTGGCAGTGTCTGTTTTGGAGTGGCAATATATTTTACCGATGTCTTACTGCTCTTGCATACATGACAAGCTAAATGTTTTTATACTAACAAACTAAAACTATTTCCTGTAAAGTTCTTCTCTGCATTAAAAATCAGCAGATATTGTCTTTGGACTCTGCTATTCACATCAATTAATCAGGCCTCTTGCTTTATGTTACAGAACAAATGCAAATAATACACTTTAGGTTGAAGCTGCTGCTGCTGTGGAATAGACAGTGCAGAATATAAAGCAATGAGCTCCTAGTGGAGCCTTCCCTAAGCATATTGATAAACAATGCTTTTGCAAGAATTTGTAATGCAGAGAAAGATTCCCCCCGTTAATATTTACCTTATTAATGTTTATTCTGCACTCCGTTAACACATGGTTCTTTATGTTGCTCATTAGATGGAATTGCTTTTAGGAAATTTACAACTTCTCTCTCTAAAGGCAGTGAACAAATAAAAGAATAAAGAAGGATAGTAGATGACTGTTACATCTACAGCATAGTGGTACAAAACCCCCTAGCTGTCACGTTGCAACTTCAATTCTGTCTTGTGTCAAGCTGCAAAACTCTGTGCTCATCACAGGAAGCTGATTATTTATATGATGGTAGTATCTGAAGGCCTCCACTGTGATCACGGTCTGCTGTTCAAATTCTTCACAAGAGACGGCCCCTGCTCTAAAGAAATCACAATCAACAACACAAAGGGAGTACTAGATCGCCATTTTCTAGATGCAGTGAGTCAGAGGGATTAAGGGATCTGAAGCAAGTCGTAGGAGAAGTGTGGGGCAGAAGTAGGAACTAAATGCAGATCACACTTGGTCACACTCCAGTACTTTAACAGGACCATTCTTTCCTGGGAAGTTGGATAAATACTGCTTAAAAAGTTGTGGATGCTCATTTGAATAAACATGAATCACCGCGGTAGTATTTGTGACCTTTATTATGCACTTTACACACTTTTGTACAAGTGACTTTTCTTAACAAAACTGTCCTGGTAAACTCATGTCTCATGGCTATTATTGTGCTGGTTCTTGCTGGAAGTGTTTGTGCAGCCATCTTGAAATGCCTTTGTCATCCAGTCAGAAAGGAGAAAATGTACCATGTAATATAAGTAACCAATCCAGTTTTGCTAACCCCAAGCATTCAAAAAATCTAAGCAAATTAATACAAGCAACACACCTTAGCTGTCAGCCGTTAGGATGCATGCCAATCACGTTTTCAGGCTTTTTCTGTGAAACCACGATAGTTATAAACTCTTTAAATGAAAACTGATATTTTGAGAAAATCGCATGCCTCTGAGATGGGGTTTGAAGAAAAAAAGCACACCAAATATTGTGGGACTTGAGGTAAAACTCAGGAGCTGGCTACTAGAACTGAACAAATAATGGATTTCTTGGGACAGGGGAGGGGGTCACTAGCTACTTGAAGAAGTCAGAATAGATTTTGTTTTGGAAAACGCTTTGGAATGTTTATTAATACCATTAAAGGAAATGTCAAAATGACTTTTCATTTCAAACAAAAAAAATCAAAGTTTTATTTAGAAAGTGTTCAACCAAAACATTTCAGTTTGCGGGGAAATTCTTTAGGGTTATTTAAAAAAAAAAGACTTGCTGAAGTTGACACAAAGTCACAGAATATTTATGTCTCACTGAATATGTTTTTTCCAGGAGGAGGAGTTTTGTGCAAAAAGTTTCACCCAGTGCTATTGGCAGCATTGCCTGTTACACACAACGCATTACAAATAGGCATGGGTATAGCATCAGCACTCAGTTGCCAACCAATCTAGAGCCAGCAGTAATTGGTCTGAACAATCCTGGTTGAGAAACAAATTTTCAAAACCAAATCAGTGCACAGATAACCTGCGAACAGAGCCCAATTTCAGTAACTTACTTGTTACAAGTGGTTTGCCACGTTCTTATAACAGCTTTAATTATGCAGCATTGATGAAGGCAACATTTCCACTGAACTGTAATGGACAATTTGCCAGTGTAGGGAGAGGAGTATAAGACCCAGAGACACTTTCTTGCTTATTGCACACACGTTGGGCCAGAGTTTGCTCTTGTAACTTAGCAGGATAGCAAATTTACAGCATGCTTTCCACTCTGACAAATCTAGCTGCGAAGTTAAATAACAGGGCCACTGACTTCAAATGTTGCATTGAAATCAGTGGGAGTTTTACCACTAGCTTCAAGGACACCAGTTTTTGGTGCTGGTTATAGCTAACCAGGAGCCTGACTGTCAAATTTCTTAGACAAGTCAAAGGCCAGATTCTGTTAGTAGTCAACTTGAGGAAAGATTCCTTACACTGAATACACTGAAATCAATGGGACGGATCAAGGAGTAAATTTCTACTGAACTGCAGTTAGGATACCTTGATCAGGACATAAAGCAGGAGTAATTTAATGGAATGTAATAGTTTCATTGGAGTAAAAAACATTTTAAGCAAAGAGAATTGGCCTGAAAGGAAAGTGAATTTTGTGTAAGGAAAAATCATATATGTCTATATGGACTGGACAGCTGGGTTCTGATAGCCTTACGTACTTTGATTATTTAATTCTGTGAGTATTCCCATTAATCTCAGAGAAACTACTCATGAATAAGGAACTACCCAAGAGTACAAATATCAATCTGGCCCTGTGTCACTTTCCAGTTTAAAGTGAGTTCTGCAATCCAGAGAACACAAGGAAAATGACTGTTAGTTAGCAGAGAGGTATTAAAAATGCTTGCTACAATGTACCAGGGTTACCAATGTGATGACTATTTATTATATATATAGATTTAATATACTGTTAATACAGTATATTATAATATATACAGTATATATATTTAATATACTGTTATACAGCTTTAATGTTTGTTCTTTTGTGATAAATGCAAAGACACTTTGTTGAACACTGCTTTATACACTCCAGGGTTCAGGCAATCAAATCCACCACAACTGTCTGGTGTTTCGTTGTCATATCAAAGTGTAGTAAGTAGATAAAACATTGGTTTTGCAGTATGAAAATCACCATGATCTTTAGACTTTTCTCTATGGACAGTGGAAAAGTGAAGTTATTGCTAAATATAGCTAAATAGTTTAATTCCTCTCTTTAAAGAGGGCTTCTTAACAAGAAGAATACTATATGAAACGTGTATCATACTACCTCTGGATGGAAAAAAACCCAACTGTTAACTGAATTATATTTAAGGTACAGTGAATAATCAACACTAGCAAACTTACTGTGAAGTAAGCTATAGGACACACTGACATCTTGTGGATGACAAGAAGCCAAGTTTCTTAGCTAATGCTTCTGCTGAGTGATTGATTGCCTCAGGAGATGGGGATGGGATAGATTGTGCCTGTAGAAAAACTGCCAGAGGAAGCCCTTTAAAGTGCACACCAAGTTTTCATTCACCCTATAAAACCTAAGAACTATGTTACGCTTTCTTGAGTGCCATTTACTGGCACTTTATCTAGTGACTTTACATATATACACAGGGAGAGCTCTTCTGTGGTGGTGCCTATCACTTGAACGTCTCTGGTTTGGTTTGTATCAGCTCAGTTTGGTAGTGGCCAAATGTTCTTGTCTGGTCGCATATGTTAAATATTCCCAGGGGAAAAATTCTTTGGTTTTTTTTAACTTACCCTTTCAACATGAAATGAAAGAATTGGTGGGCTAGATCTTCAGCCGATATAAACTGGCATACTTCTGTTCAGAGCTACACTATCTGTGGAGTGTCCTTCTCAGTGTATATATGCATACACAGGGTCTGAATGAGCTCTCCCCTGACATCTAGTGATGAGCTGGGCGAGAGGACTTTTGTTTGCATAGACACGCCCACTCTGCCTAGGTGCACAGCATGATGGAGCTGCTTTCCACAATGATCACTTTTGGCTGGGGTTGGATCACAAGTCACTTTGTTATTGGGGGGCAGAGGTAATAAAGGGCTTTTATCCTTGTTGTGTGAAGTGCAAGAGAAGTAGAACTGTGTTTGGCTTGCCCTGATCGATGGACTCACCCTCAACTGAACTGCACTTGCTAGGCAGGGAGCACAGGTGCAAAAGCTCAGTTAAGATAGGGGGGGGGGGGTAAGTGTTTCTGCCTGGTGGTGTGGGCCCCATTTAAAGGTCCTAGACACCATTTGACCCTCCCCCGCTCCACTTGTAATGACGGAACAAATTAAGATTTGATTAAAAGTCTTCTGGTGTGGTTCAGTAGAGCTGAAATCATGGGTAACCAGGTCTAAGTGTTAGACCTGTGATGGGACTATATCTCTGATGAAAGAAACTGCTCAGCCTGTGCTAGCAGTGGGGCTCCCCCACTAATAGCTAAAATGACTGAGAGCTGTATTAAGTGGGGGGGACCTCAAGACACCCCAGTGGTCACAGTAGAGAAGGGGGTGGTGGAGGGAGTGAAAGTGGAATGGTCACTGGTGGATCCAGTGAGCAGCCATGGAGTGACAGATGAGTGAATGAGCGGCAGCAAAGCAATTGGCTGATGGCAGAGTGAGTGAGCGGCCAGTGGAGCAAGCGAGTGAGTGGCATCAGAGTGACTGACGGTAGAGTGAGGCGGGGTGCCTTCTCTCCCACACCCGGGTGAGGGTGAACTCACCCGAATCCACCTCTGAACTCTGGATGTTCACTGACCAAGGACAGCAGCTATGAGCGGGGTGCAGTGGAGGCAGTGGCATGCTGAAGAAACTTTTGTTTGTTGGACTTTCTCGCGGCAAGGTGAGCACCTGAGGCAAAGGACACTGCCCAGTGTACTCTGGGTTGGGTATTTTGCTCATGGTCACATCTTGCTTGCAGTGTTTTCTCACATTAATGCTGGGTTACTTTCCCCTTTTTATTAAAAGTTTCTTTTCTACACACAGACTCAGTGCTGGTGAGAGGGGAAGTATTGCCCCCTAGAGGTGCTCGAGGTAGTCTGTAATTTTCCCAGGTTATTTGGTGTGGTTCTGTTTTGTATTGTTAAAAAGGAGCCCCCGGATACTGAATCTAGCCCTTGTCGCTGTCCACCTGGCAGAACGGTTACGTAGAGCCTACAAAAAACATTACATGGTACATACATTCTGGCAGTGCGGTGTTTTGGGTGATATCCTATCACAGAATGACATGATAAAGTATAGGATCTGAAAACTAATACTTCTCTGCCTTTTGTGGCCTCTTCAGTGCCACAGAATCTACAACTGCTATTCAATTTTGTATACATTTGGTAGAATAACATCCAGATCACCCTATGTTTGAATTTTCCACTGAGTCTTTCCACTGGTGTCTGGCAAAATACACTGACAGAGGCAAGTTCTACTCACTTCAGAGTAACTACTGAAGTCAGGGTTTTTCGCTAATTAACTAGTACTGACAGTCTTCCTGTCTTTACCTATATTCTGGCTCATTTCCTTCCCTTCTCTTAAGGAAACAGAATAGCAACCGTCCCTAAGCGGCAGTGCTGTAACTTGAACAGACTTGCTCTCCGCCTTCCAAAGATGACATTGCATGGAGCAGCAGTGGCATCTAGTGGCCAGACACGTTGCTCGGAGAATTAGGAAATCGCTGGTGGAGTGTGTATAGCTAAAGCTGCTTTCTCCCTTCCCTCCTCCCCCGCCAGCTAGCACAGGTTTCCTTCTCTGTATGTGGATGCAGGAGGGCCTGCTCCCTCTTTCCTTGAAACCTGTAGGTGTTCGGGCTCAACAGAGAGGGATGAGCAGTCTGGCCTCGCTGTTTTTATTGACATTCCAGTAGCATCAAGAGGACCCCAGCCAAGATCAGGGTCTCATCCATACTAGCCATAGCCAGACAGTCCATGCTTTATGAGCCAATTAGACATGCAAAGAAAAGTTTCCAGACACACTTTAGAGACAGGAAATTGAGGCACAAAGACTGTGACTCATCCAAGGGGACTCAGGAAGTCTGAGAAAGAGCCAGAAATTGAACCCAGATCTCCTGAGTCCCACTCCATTGTCTTAAGCACAGGGCCATCCTTCCTCTCCTCTGCAGTTTGCCCCCTGCCATTCCGGGGAACAAAAGGCAGTTGAAATGAACATGTGCTGTGTTTATACTCCATGCTATGGTTCAGCTTGTTGGGGTATGGCTGTGGAAGCAGTTGTGGTAGGGGAAGCTCTGTAGTAGATCATGGTATCTGGGTTAAGAGGGATAGAAGCCAGATGTTCTTTCACAGACTATGGGGAAGGATCCTCTTCTCCAGGTGGAAAAATTGAGAAGAGAACAGCATACATTGCAACTCACAGAACTCCTGCTGTCCTATGTGAGTTACTATGAAGGGGACAATGAAGTCCTGGACTAGGAGACTGAACTGCTCAAAGAACTATTTTAGGGCGATGAAAGGAGCAGAAGACCGGTGTTAGTAACTTTTCTTAAGGGGGGAGAAATGTTAAAATGCCCGAGCAAAAAGTGCTATGTGATGCCTCTTCGGGGTGGCTCCCTGACCCTACTTTCTCTGTGCCTAAGAATTATGGTTTACCCCCTTTTCAAACTTCACATGTCACTGGAAGGGGCCTTGAGAGGTCATCTTGCCCACACCCCTGCACTGAGGCAAGATCAAGTAACCCCTAAACCATCCCGGATAGGTGTTTATCCAGCCTATTCTTAGAAACCTCCAATGACAGGGGATTCCTATTCCAGAGCTTAACTACCCTTATAGTTGGGGAGGTTTTCCTAATAAGTTTGAATTAAGGCAGTACTGGCTGAGCCCTACATCATCCAATAGGTGGATGAGTCGAAGTATCATTTGACTTGTTGTGTTTGTACTTTGCAAGTACGGGCTAAGAGGGAAACCCTCCCACCCCTTATGGGTGTCATCTATCTTGAGAACTTTTATGGCCCACCATTACCATGGTATCTTAGCAGCTCACAGCCTTTAATGTTCTTAGCTTCACAACACCGCTAGGAGTTAGGAAAGTACATTTAATATGTGGGGAACTGAGGCCTAGAGAAGCTAAAGTGACTTGCCTCAGGTTGCCCAGGAAGGCTGTGACAGCGCAGGAACTTCAACTCAGTTGTCTAGAGTAATAGACCAACCTACTAGCCACCGGACCACCCTTCCTCCTCTTGAAGAGCCTAGACCTCTTCTCAAAGTAGTGATTTGATCACTGTCCTTGTCCCCCACACTGGCGTGGAGCATGCTGTCTGCCAGTTCTCCACTTGCCTGATGCACTCCACTCCAGAGGGGCTGTCTGTACACGCCACAAAGGGCTTGAAGTTCCTTTGGGATGGGAAGTGCTGTATAAACATCAGGATCACGCATCTTGCTTCAGATCTGGCAACTGACACTTTTGGGACACTTTTTTTTTTTAATCTTCTGGTATGATTAGAAACGTTCAGCTTCTAAAGCAGAATGTGGCATCAGCTGCATATTTTTTTAACCTTCTCCGTCGATTGGTTTCAGACGTCTTTGGAAACAGAGGGTTAATTCAGGCTAACACAGGTATAATCTGTGCTAATCCCACTGCTGGCAGAAGCACTGGGTTCAATGAAATTGCACCTGCTTACCCTTGCTCTGAATTGTTCTACATTGGCTCATGGGGCCA
This sequence comes from Emydura macquarii macquarii, assembly GCF_026122565.2. Taxonomy (NCBI): domain Eukaryota; kingdom Metazoa; phylum Chordata; order Testudines; family Chelidae; genus Emydura; species Emydura macquarii. The sequence goes on along the minus strand of NW_027133607.1, from coordinate 2,362,170 downwards.
GACTCCAACTACACATGGGTATTATTTTGAGAAATCCACTATACCAAATAGCACCCATGTCTAAGCCAGAACTTTCCCACCTGCTGGTCTCATTCTGATTGCCAGCAGACATGTGCTTACATCACATTGATACTATAGCCCATATTTTTAGCTCCTCCCTTGCCAATTCCTTCAAACCTTCCATCTAGTGTTGCGACTGAGCCCTCTTGAAAATCTGGCTTGACTAGTTACACGGTGTGTCTAAAGGCATATACACCCACCAAGCCTTTCATGGGTGAAATCCAGGCCCCACTGACGTCAAAGGGGCTTTCTGCCGTTGCTTCGAGACTCAAGAGGCCAGAATTTCACCCTGTATTTGGTTAACTGACATTGACATTTCCTGGGTGGAGGGTTTGCAGGATTGGGTCTCACATTGTCTAACAAACAGAGAGAGAAAGTGGAGAATTTCTCTTTTTAAGGATTTAAAAAAAAAAACCTAAATATGTCCTTATTTCATAGGAAAGCATCCCCCAGGACTAGAGTTAGGTGAATACTGCAGAACAGTGTTGGTGAACATTAATTCAGTTTCCAAACAGCTGTTATGTCTGATCAAGTTCCCCCTGCTCCCCCACATACACACACTTCTTTGTTCACTTTTTTCCCCTGGATGCTTGTGCAAAGGAACATTTGGGGAATATTACAGGAAACACCTGTATTCACATGCAAACCAGGGTATTTGTGTATGAATATGGGCATTCATTATGGCCATGTGCTGGGCACTTGAGAAGGATACAGCAGATTACGTAAGCATGTGAGTAGCCCCTTTGAAGTCAATGGGATAATTCATGTTCCTTAAAGTTAAACTTGCTTTGCTGGATCCGGTGAGAGTTCTCAACACTTCTGCAGGATTAAACTCTGTTTTCACCACAAGGGGGAGAGTTTGCAGGAGAACTCCTCTTTATAAAGCTTCAGGCATGCAGGCAAGGTAGAGAAGTTAAGTGAGTTAAGCCAGAAGAAGCTGCTCTCCTAGCCTAGCACAGCTCCCCTTCTCTACTAACAGCTCCCATCTCTTCCAGGGCAAGTGGCACTCTGCTTCTCCACCAAGATCAGTGCAGTAAGAGCATCTCCTTCTATTTCCAGTCTAACTGAACTGGACAAAGAAGTAACTAGCAAAATAACTGAAAACAGTTGAATGTCTAAGTGAAAATGCTTCCAGATGGGTTTTTTTCTTGTATTGATCTTAAATTGAAAGAGAAGCTGGACTAAAGGGCTATGTAGTATTTTAAGTGTTTAAAATAAATGGAAGATTAGAATGGCAGGTGTTGCTTATACCATCAACTCGTGAAGACAATATCCCAAGCTTCCTCCATAACTTCTCCAAGATCCAAACAAGAGAGGCAGAAACGGTAAAAGACAACCAAATGTGTTTTCGGGAGTCTGACCGAGTGGTAGACTCTTCCTGATGCATCAGTGAAGGAGTCTGTATGGAGGAACTGTGAATATGAGGTGGTTTCAGGGCAAATCAACTGAAGCCTGATCATGGGAGTCTTTCTATTGCGTTTAAAGAGAGTTGGATCTGGTCCATGGTCTTACAGTTCAGTATGAATATTGGTGGTGGTTTGTATTGCAGCAAGTCATGGGAATGCTAAACAAGGGCAAACACTTCATTGCCCCAGGCTTGGTACAAACGCTGAACTAAAATATGGTCCCTGCCCCAAGACAATCAAAGTCTTATCTACATGCCAGACACTTTCCAGCGTTCCTATCACTCTCCATTGTAATTTCATTATGTGCTGGCCAATGCTGTAATTCCAGGAGCTTTCTAGACTAGCTCCCACAGCCTAATATTGCTGACTATGACACACTAAAATAATTAATATTGCTCTCTATATCTCTTTAAGAAATGATCCTATTTAGTTATTGTTTATTCTGCAGTAGTATCTCAGGGTCCTGATCATAGTCCAGGACCCCAATGCACTAGGTGTTGGACAAACAACAAAAATCCCTGTGCTGAAGAGCTTAAGGCAAGAGATAACAGATGGATTCAGGCACACAGGAGAGCATAATGAAACCATACTGGTCAGCATCATAGGAGGGGGTTTGATCTGTCAAGTCCTTTGCCAGGAGGTCTATAAAAAGGTTCTAAGAGACCACTACAGAAGCTCAGCCTTTCTGTCTCTGTATTTGCTGTAAAATACAGAAGCCTGTTTCATTGCAAATGACGTCTTGATCAATCAGAATCTAATAAAATGAAATTTATACAGTTAAAAGACAGCAGCTGTTTTAATGTTTATGTACTACCATTGTAATACTGTTTACTTGACCTTTCTCAGGCAGTTTATTATGCATCATTAAAAGCTCCTCCAGCAATGCTTTCAGCATAACTAAATGCTGTTAGTGTAATAAAGTCAATAATTAAAATATTTTCCCGCTGAAGTGCACTCTAAGCACTGGATTCAAATAAACCCATGATCAAGGAAGATGGGTCCTAACATACAGTACAGTGAAGCTGCTACTACTGAGGGTAAATTCCACCATCTGGGTGGGCACACTTCTCATGGGCTTCTATCACATTTATTCCCACTGACTCGAGGGATAAACATGGCTCATAGTCTGTTCCTGTCTGAGACAGTAGATGCAGTTTTAATAAGAACTTACAAACTTTCACCCTCTCCTTCTGGCTCTTTCTTTGCAGCATCTTAGTCAATAGGGGAGGCAACGTGGCCTAGTAAAAAGAACTCTGGGCTGGGAAGGAAGGCCTGGGTTAAATTTTCAGACCTGAAACTGACCTGCCTTGTCATCTTGGGCAAGTCACTTTATCTCTGTTCCTTCTCCCTTGTGGGTCAGGCTTTGGCTGGACTACGCTTCCCAACATGCACCATGGTCTCACCTCTGGCTGAACTGCTATGATGCACCATGGGAATCCCATGACCTGTGAATCTCTGAAAACTTCTATTCAATGTGCAACATTCTGTTTGTCAAAACAGCTAACAGAATGTTAGGAACCATTAGGAAAGGGATAGATAATAAAACAGAAAATATCATAATGCCAATGTATACATCCATGGTAGCCTAGATCTTGAATACTATGTGCAGTTCTTTGTTGCCCCATCTCAAAAAGATATATTAGAATTGGAAAATATACAGAGAAGGGCAACAAAAATTATTAGAGGTATTGGAATAGCTTCCATATAAAGAGAGATTAAAAAGACTAGGACTGTTCAGCTTAGAAAAGAGATGAGTAAGGAGGGATATGACAGGGGTCTATAAAATCATGAATGGTGCAGAGAAAGTGAATCGGGAAGTGTTATTTACTGTTTCTCCTAACACAAGAACCAGGGGTCTCCCGATGAAATTAATAGGCAGCAGGTTTAAAACAAATATAAGGAAGTACTTCTTCACACAACAAACAGTCAACCTGTGGAACTCATTGCCAGGGGATGTTGTGAAGGCCAAAAATATAACTGTGTTCAAAAAAGAATTAGATAAGTTCATGGAGGATAGGTCTATCAATGGCTATTAGCCAAGATGGTCAGGGACTCAACCCCACGGTTTGGGTGTCTCTAAAACTCTGACTGCCAGAAGCTGGGACTGGATGACAGGGGATGGATCAGTCTATAAATTGCCCTGTTCTGTTCATTCGCTCTGAAGCATCTGGCACTGGTAATTGTCAAAAGACAGGATACTGGCCTAGACAGACCATTGTCTGACCCAGTATGGCCATTCTTATGTTCTTATGGCACATTGTAAGAGAGATTGCCCGGCTATGGAGAATTGGACCCAGGATGGAAAATTGGGAGTATGAGGCACTGTGGCAGCTAAGTCAGATGCAGTTCAGTGTTGAATTGAGCCAACAAATTTTGTTTTGATCATAAGTGTTTGAAATAAAACTGTTCAGAACTTCTTTTCCCTGACAAATTGACCTTTTGTCCCAATCTGGGGAAAAAGCAAACATCAGAATTTCCTGTAAGATGGAAATTTCAATGTGTTTTGACCAGCTTTAGTGAATACTCAGATATTGAGTATTCATGAAAACATTCAAGAGTCCCAGAACTTCCAGGAATTGTAATGAACAAAGATTGTTCATGTGAAAACCAGATGGCTTCCCCATGCTAAGGTCTGGCTCTAGGGGCGCCACTGGGACAGGACAAATTTAAATAATTACACCTTGGGCCTATTTCTTCATGAGTCTCCTAATCATAGAATCATAGAATCATAGAATATTAGAGTTGGAAGGGACCTCAGAGGTCATCTAGTCCAACCCCCTGCTCAAAGCAGGACTAACTATTACTGACACCCCTTTTAAAGGAAAGGTTTGTCGTGAAAAGTAACTGTATTAGCTCAAACTTCAGAAAATAATTGCCTTTACGTCCAGTTGAAAAAGCCAAAGAGCTCAATCCAAGACAATGATCCACTGCTTCCAGCAGGTGGAGATAGAGAACTTCCAAAAAACCCCACAGACATTACTTCCTGCATTGCCCCTTTTGTCTCTGTAGTTTCTAGTTGCAGAAAGAACATCCTGGATCACCACTGAACTAACTAGAATTCAATTTCAATGGTCTCATTATTAGGCAACTCCATTCATAAAACATTCGCCTGGTTCCTCTGGAATTCTTCTTTTATCCCTTAGAAGGTCACCCCTGCGACACAGACAAAGAAAGCAAAGGAAAGCTGCAGATATTCCATATGCTGAAGACTTGCTACTGTAGGTCTCCAAGCTATATTATCAGGATCACGTCCATATTTCTTCCCCTTCTTTATGTATTGTACTCGTGTGAATCCTCAAATGGTGAAAATAAACAGAGCACCATTGACTGCGATCTCATTCATTTGCACAAGTAGAGCTGGGAAAAATGTTTCAGTTGAATAATAAATTAGCAGTAAAATGCAGTTTCAGGGTAACCTAAACTATTTGTGAATTTGGTGAATATTTTCAGATAAATAAACAATGGAGGGAAGGGCGGTCAAAAAAGTTGAAACCGTTTGAAATGGACCAAAACAAAACAGAAACCATTTGATGAGAAACTGCAAAAAATCAGTTTTGACTTGAAATGAACCAAATTTTCTTCAGACTTTTCATTTTGGCCACTGAACAGAAAAATCAATTATTCACTTAGCTCTATGCACAGTACCTTGCATGGACTTAAGAAGTCCTTAACCAGGAAAGGTTACAATCTCAGGCCCCAACCCTGCAGTGTGCAAATTCCTGCCCCTCTGCAGAGACCCATTGACTTCAATCTAAACTCATTCTTCCAACCCCCACCCTTGTTTTATTTAGACTTCAGTGAGGCTCTGCATGTTCTCCATCCATGAACAGTTCATTGCAGGATCCAGGTCTGTGACTTATACTTATGTAACTTTAAGGTATGTTCTAAGTTCTGAACTGATTCTCACTCCATCTCTCCTTTTTCAGTTTCATGTTGTTGGTAGAAACTATGGAATTAGAGCCATGATACAAGTGCACTGCCCCGGTTACCTTCATCCCAGTGTAGGTTTTTTGGTTTGTTTCTTTACATTTTCATCAAAAATCAATTTTTAGCTGGAGTTGAAAGAGACTCTTAAAGTAAACCAAAGTGTCTTGGAAAAATTATGGAACTAAATTCTGAACTCAGTTGACACCAGCATAAATTGTCATGTGAAGTCAGTCCAGATTTATGCCAGTGTAAACAAATTCAGAGTCTGGGACCTAGCTTTGACTGATGCTAGTACTAATATCAAGATGGAAGTATTTGCATTTTTGTTGGAAGGCAGTATTTTGCCTATGTACTAAATAAAAAATCTCAGTGTAGGGAAAGAAATCAAGACGAGCTACTGCTTCTTTGTCTCAGCCCTACCCTCAAGTATCTTCTCTATCTTCCTGCTGCGTATCCTATGATTTGAGAGTCTTGAAAAGGTACCAGTGGTCTTTTACAGTGGTTCCCCTTTAGCTATATAGAAATCTGTTTCACAGAGCCAGTGTATCTGACAGTAAATATTTCACTCCAGTCGTTACAGCAGGTTAAAAACTTTTGAACGCAAGTAGTGGGTTTTTGTTTTGCTTTGTTTGTCAAGAGGCCTTTCAAAAAATAAAGGAGGAGGAAGGAGGGACCTGTGAGTGGGATTTCCTTACTGCTTCAAAATGAAAATCTTTCCAACTGAGGAAAAAATTGGAACTGATTTAAAATGAGAAATTTTGTCAAATGACATTCCTGGAAAAAAATTAATTTGATGCAACCCCATTTTTTTTTTACCAAACGCTTCCCCCCCAGAAGACTTCAGCCAGTTGTATCTCAAACCCTTCAAAATGAAAACAGCCTCCAAACTTTTGGGAAGCTGTCCTTTCCTTTCTCAATTAGTTCCACCAGTCGTATTAGAATTCATGGGACAGGTCTTCAGCTTATGCAAAGTGATGTAGTCCCATTAAATATGGCAATTTAAACCAGCTAGGGCTCTGACCCTATCCATCAAAATCCATTTCCCACGTGTCTTAAAGCTGCAAGTAAACATGATGTATAATTATGTAAAAGCGTTCATAAAATATTGACAGGCAGGGAATATCTAATACATATAGCTCATTAGATAATGTGGGTTTTATAGTCTAATGATTATAGTCATAGCGACAATAATTACTAAGGATGGGCTGAACGTGGAAAATCTAGAGGTGGTTCAATTAAGCACCCAAATATTTAGATCTTTATCAACAGCTTGTGATATTTACTGCATAATATCTGAATATTCATATATGAATTTCATATCTGAATAATTCTATTTTGCTGGAAGAGTGAAGTGGCATTAACGTGAGTTTTCAGGACAAAAGTATAAAGATGGTGCCTTCTGACAGTTCAGTCAGTGGCTGCCTTCACTGCGCACCATTCCCACAACATTTTTACAGTAGCAACACTGAATTTAGGAATGATCGTTTCTACACAATGGATCAGACAGAGCCAGGAGAAGAGAAAGGGGGCCCCAGTGTGCAGTGAAGAGGAGCCACGTGGCCCAAAGGCTGAGAGGCATGCAGCCAACACCATCGAAAGGAGGACACCTCGAGTAGTGGTGGTGGTTGGAGATTTCCCTCTGTGGGAGATGGAGGTATCCATCTGATGATTTGACCTGATGTCCCAGGAGAGCAAGATTCACTCGCAAGGTCATTGAGGGATTTCAAAATCCAAAAAACCTCCTAGAGTCCTATAATATTAGATCATCAGAGCACAAAAGAGAAAATGAAAAATGCTTTTCACTCCTAATTGCTACTCATTGTACTAAGGAATTGGTCAGAAGGTCAGTGCTCTATTCCTAGAGTTGCACAAGATGGTGACATAGCAATCTTTATCTCATTGCCAGACACTATGGATCTGAATGTTTGTGATCCTCCATTTATTAGGCTGTCTCACGTTATTCTTTCAGTTCACGTTGGAAGGCCTGCTTCCGAATCCCCACAGAAACAGAAGACTGAAAGAATTATCTATTGAGCACGAGTCCTTTAGTACAGCTGGTTGGAAACTGTTTATTTTTCTGCAGAAAATGTTAATGAAAACAAAAGAATTGTTTCCCTTCACATTTTTCATGGTAAACTTCAGATTTCTGGCAAAAATTCAAAACCCAAAATATTTCTCCCAAAATATTTTGATGTGGAAATCAGTGCTTCAGTGCCTTAAACTACACAACATTTTCTTGGTTTGTCAACCCTAATCAAAATGTTTTATTTCAGGTCAGTTTAACATTAATCTCTGTGTTCCTGAACCTTCATGGTGCTTTATGGGAGTTGTAGTTCAGGTGCCCTATGCCCCCATCCTTCTTCACAGGGTGGGATCTCTGATTCAGCTACACCTCCCATGATCTACAATGGTTTCCCACTCTTGGTCAGGGAGGCATCATGGAAGGAAAAACATCTGGATGCAAAATTTTTCCATCAGAGCTACTTTTATATCTTGGAATTGTCCCTTTTATTTTTCCTGTGGTTTTTTTTTTCTAAAATATGTATCCACAGAGACTCAAGATACAGGTCCCCCTCATTCAGCAGGCCAGGAATGAGCAGGCAGTGTGCGAGGCAACAAAACAAAGCTGGCACAGAGGAGGCAGCAAGTGTTCTGCTGAAGCTAAGCTGTAATACCACCACCACCCCGCAAATAAACAACAAACCCATTGCACAGCTTCAAATTTAGAAAGCCATTGTGTTGACCTGTGTAGATTAGTCTCCTGCTTTCAGTTTTCCACCCAAATTTGACATTTGAACTGATTTTAAAACCCAACCCACATACAATGTCACTGCTAAGAGTCCTTACCACTAAACTAGCTTGCTCACGAGCTGCCCAAATGATGAAAGGACACTACTTGAGGTGAAAAATACAATGATCATCCTGAACTGAAAATCCCAGCATTCTCTGCCAAGTTGCCATAGGAACATTAATCTGATTTTGTACTTCCTACAGCACTGTTAATTAGTTATCTAGTATTAATTATAGTAATTACATACACACCTAGCTGTAGTGCTATTAAATAGTTGATTGGGGGAAAAAAAGAAGTGGATCAAGATGTTCCTGATGCAGAACTACTAATCAGCTAACAGCTGCTGTTGTTCACAGAACTGCTAGTTAACACTTGAAATACTGTACAAAGGGATGGATCTAAAATTCCAGCTAATAAAACCTTTTCAAGTCCGGCTAAACAAATGTGTTATGTTTAGTGCATTTTCCTTTATCTCCTAACATAACTAGGCATCTGAAGAGAATACTCATTTGGCCAGCAGCAGTACTGGAAAGCATCCAAGGGATGGCACAAAGATACACCGAAAAGGATTAGAAAGGATATTTTTTAGAAAAGAAAATAAGTTTGGAAATACTAGGTTGATATATTTTATTTAAAAATATTAAAGTCTTCACAATAAAAATGATTTTGTTTTCAATGAATTTGTAGCTGTAACCTCTCCCTTATCTTTTTCTCTGGAATGGATGTGTGGAACTCTGGACTGATGTGGCTTAATTCAAGGAATATTGTGTGGTAAAGTAGTTAGAGAAAAGGACTGGAAGTTGATGAGTCCTACATTATTTGTACTGAGGTAGTGTCAAGTGGCCTCACTCATGGACCAGGACTCCACTGTGCTAGGTGCTGTACAAACACAAACGGATGGCTTCTGCCACTAAAGAGTTTACAGTCTAAGAATACTATGTTCTGATCCTGTCAGTCCCATTGGTGGGGGAAGACCCCTTTGAGTGCCCACCACCACAGTTCAGATTGCTTCTCTTCTCTGGCACACACAGAATCCTTCCCCTGCTTGTGCGTACAAGGGTTTCTTCAAACAAAGAAAAAGGTTCTTGCCCTCTTCCTTTCCAAGGACAGGGATAATCAAAGTTCAAAAAAGCAAAGATGGCCATCCCCTTAGGCAGTCTCTCTGTCACCCTCTGGGGTAGGGTTATCATATGTCCAGGTTTTCTTAGACATAGCCTCTCTTTTGAGCTCCCTTTTTCTGTGCAGGTGGATATTTCAAATAACAACCAACATCCGGAGTTTTTGCAGAGCAGAAAAGCTACAGCTCAGAAAGAGCACCAATTGGTCCGCTTTCCTGTTGGTTCCTCCCCTGCATCTGCAGCTGATTGGTCCATTCCCCTGTCGCCAGATCCAGTCCACCCAGGCCTTAGCTCCCAGCCCCGGGAAGGTGGTTCCACAGGGAGTCGCTGACTGACAGCTGTTGCTGTGTTCTGGGTTGGCGCCAGCTGCCCTGCTGCCATGGCAGGGAGCAACACTGCCCTCCACCTCCAGTGAATCCCTCCCCCCCCCCGTTGGTACCCCCTCCACCAACTGTACCCTCTCTCTTGCTCCCCCGACACTCTCTGGCAGTGTCCTCCTTTTGTGAACCTGAAATATGGTAACCCCAAAGTTTGGGGCTCAACTTATCTGTAGGATTTAGTGTCTTGATTGGGGTTAGGGTCCACTTTAGGCCCCCACCTTTTGGTAACCCCCCACTATCTACCAGCTCCCTGCAGTGACAGGGATGGCAGGGTCCATGACTATCTTTCTCGTCTCTGATCTATCCCTCTTGCCAACAGTCTTCCAGGCACAGCACTCTTCCCCTACTTGCCACCTCTACCTGTGGCAGGCTTTCCCATTTTAAGCTTCCTCTCTCCAGGCAGAGCAAGCCTAGCAGGTGAGTCTGCTTAGTGCTGGCTGAGTCCAGAAAAGCCCATTAGCTTCCTCTCTGCTAGGGTGAGGGCTTACCCCCTCACAATCAGCTGGGTATCTGGTGCATCTTGCCTCAATTTCTCCTCCCTCTCAGTCCCAGTCACTTTACTCTTCCACTCTTGGATGGGCCAAATTCAGTGTGTCTCCAGGACTTAGCCATCTAGAAAAGTATAAAGTCCTGTGTGATGCTGAACACTGACAAATGCATAGGGGGAAGCCTGTCTACCTCACCTGTATGTTAGCATTGTTAAAATAGAGGTTAGCTTGTTAAGCAGGTGTTTAATGTTTACACTTCATGAAATGCTTGTAGGATACTGTATGTATTAATCTCACTTATAATATCTGTATCCCCTTTTAGAAGGTAATATTTAAGTGTTTTCTCTGAAACTGTAAACTCTCAGAGTCAGGAGAGAAGCATTACCAGGTGGGAAACACTAGTTTGCTACAGGAAATGTTATCTCCTACTCAACAAAAGAAGGCTGATCAGTACCAGGCAAATCATTGTGGAACATCAGAGGACAAACGATTTTGTTGATTGCTCCCTGTAGCAAGGAGGCGTGGCCTCCCTACAAGACATTCTGGGAGAGACTGCCACTCAACCCCCAGGAGGGCAGAGCCAGATAAGCCACGCCCACCACAATGGAAGCAGAGGGGTGGAGCACAGACAGGAACTGGAATTATAAAGGGCGGGACCTACAGCTCAGACAGGAGGCAGCTGCTGAAGGGGAAAAACATCTCCAGCCCACAGCTGCAGACAGGAGCTGGAGAGGAGCCTGGTTATCTCGAGGACTCACCTTACCTGCCTAAGCCAGTGGATGATCCAGCCAGCGACAGTTTGGTGGGACTATCGACGGCAGTGTACCCCAGGGATGTGGATGACGACCCTTGGCTGCGGGTATACAGGTACAGGGTGGGGGAAGTAGCCCATGGGTAGCCGACTTAGGTCCAGCTGGGCTCGCACTCGAGTGCCTGTCAGTGAGTTTTGGCCAGATCCACACTGACCCAATGACAGAATACTCTGCCACTGGTAGGGCCCTGGGCTGGGATGTAGTAGAGTCAGGTGGGCCTGCATCCTCCTCTCCACACCACCCCTGGGGTGGTGGCTTCATCCTGGCCTGGGAAGCCTCATAGGCCCATAGACTATTCGTCCTAGAGACTGCATGTTCACCACACCCAGCCTGAGGGCTGGGGCGATAGACTGCTGACTTGCCCTACCTGGGCTGGACACTGCTTGCTTTGTTTGCCCTGTCCTGTCCGAGGGCCTGGGCTACGGATGCTGAACAGCTAATCCCCTATATCAAGTTTGCCCCCACAGGTGTGTAGCGAGGGGGCAAGGCCTCCCTCCTAGACTACCAGGGAGGGATAGGCCACATCTTCTAAACTGTAGGGGAAGGGAATAAAAATCCCTGACAGGAGGAAACTGGGGTCTAGTCTACACTGCAGAACTATGTTAGTATGACTACGTCGCTCATGACTACGAAAACGCCACACCCCTGAGTCACGTAGTTATACTGACCTAACTCCCCCTGTGTGGACAGCACTATGTCAGTGGGAAATCTTCTCTAGTCAACAGAGCTACTGCCTCTCAGGAAGGCGGATTACCTGTGCGAATGGGGAAGTTCTGTCCCATGAGCGCAAACCGTCTTTATTAAAGTGTTACAGTTGCACAGCTGCAGATGCAGCATTTTAAGTCATAGAAGATGAGGGTTGGAAGGGACCTCAGGCGGTCATCTAGTCCAATCCCCTGCTCAAAGCAGGACCAACCCCAACTAAATCACCCCAGCCAGGGGTTTGATGAGCCTTAAACCTCTAAGGATGGAGATTCTACCACCTCCCTAGATAACCCATTGCAGTGCTTCACCACCCTCCTAGTAAAAAAGTTTTTCCTAATATCCAACCTAGACCTTCCCCACTGCAACTTGAGACCATTGCTCCTAGTTCTGTCATCAGCCCCCACTGAGAACAGCCTAGCTCCATCCTCTTTGGAACCTCCTTTCAGGTAGTTGAAGGCCTCTATCAAATCCCCCCTCACTCTTCTCCTCTGCAGACTAAATATGCCCAGTGCCCTCAGCCTCTCCTCATAAGTCATGTGCCCCAACACTCTAATCATTTTTGTGACCCTTCGCTGGACTCTCTCCAATTTGTCCATATTCTTTCTGTAGTGGGGGGACTTTCTATGAGGGGGTAAATGTAGACTTGCCCTCGAGCTCTATGCTGCCTGGAATTTGGGAGGGCAGGATTTGTAAGCATAAGCAATGGATCCTCAGCTGCTTGGGCTGTGTTAGCCCTCAGGGACATGTAAAGCTTGCTCATTATAAAAGCTTCTACCGCCTTTTGGGACCTAAGACTGTAACTCATTTGTGTGCCTATGTTTACCTGCTTTACTCTTGCAAATAACTCTCTTATTTCTTTTTCTTAGTCAGTGAATCTTTAGTTAGTTTATTGTATGATTGTCGTTTATTATAGCTCCTACTACATGTGTTGTCGTTGATGTGAGAGCTAAGGTGCAATTGACCTGGGGTAAGTAACTGGTCCTTTGGGACTGGGAGAAACCTGAATATTGTTGTGATTTTTGGTGTAAGGGACCGCCTGTCACAAAGACACACTTGCCTAAGTGGTGAGATAGACCGGAGTACGCAAGGGGACTAATTGTCACTTCATGTTCAGGCTTTTATAGTTCTGGAGGGGTTCACACTTGATGCTTGGTTTGTGAAATCTAAGTAGAGAACTCACACGCGGTTTGCGGTTTGTGCCCTGCTTTGTAACAGTCTTTCCTGAGGTTGGTACTCATGCTCTTCAGCCACTCTTGCCTCAGTTTCCCCCCTCTCCCAGCTCCAGGTACTTTACTCTTCCACTTCCAATTCTTCACCTTTAGCTGAGGATCCATTTGGCCCTCCTCCTTCCCCTTCCTGATAACCTGCACAGAGAAGGAACGGAGCAGCTCTGCAGAACTCGCTTTCCCTACCCCATTGCTTCCTACGCCATGAGTAGCCTCCACCGAGGCTCAAGTGAGCGCCTTGAACTCCTGCACTGACTTGCAGCCTGGCTAAGTGTTGAAATACAGGTTGGAATTGTCCCAGGGACATAAAGAGAGTTGAGTGCCCAACTCCTATTGACAATCTCAGCCAGCAGCTGTAAGGTTAAAAGGTGTGCTCAGTCACCCAGGCCCCTACAAGGAGACAAGAATTGAGACAAAGTATCTGGTGTTTGGACTAAAATGGTGGGGAGGAAGCAGATATGGGCTCTCTCTCCCCCCTCCCCACACTGGATGTGGGTCCTTGTTAATAACTTGTCTGTTTAAATAAAATACCTTCATTTGGGTTGCCCTGGAACTACGTCCCTTACCTCAATTCAGCAGCACTTAATGTAACAACAACCCAGCTCAGGGAATCCGTCACAAATGATGCTCCAGTTTCAGGGGGATTTGAACCTTTTAGCTGACCATGCAAATAAATAGAAAATCTAATGCAATCTAATGAGCGTGGCTATAAAATAAATCTGTGGGCAACATGCCAGTATAGCAAAGTGCATGTCACAAAGCAACTACACAAAACCACTAACCAGACAAGGGATTTAGTGGTTTGGTTGGGGGGGGAAGGAATACCTTCAAATCATCAGCTCTGGACTAAAAGAAAATAGCGGCATGGTGGATGGTGAACTTGACATAAAACCTTTCCACAAAACAGATGTTCAAGTCAATTATTCAAGATTAATCACTTTTGACTGTTACTGCAGATCCCAGTCAAATTAAGTGCCCCTGTGTTCACTCAGTACCCGGCCCATCTGGTCCAGGTTAGACCATTTGTGGCAGAGATTTGTCTTCCTTGAAACATTGTACAGACTGAGCACTCTTATGGTGTCCAGCCAATAACACATAATTGTAATAAGATCTTATCTGTAATTCAATGTTTAGTCTGGCTTATCTTCATAGAAAGAATATTATCTCTGTAGTGAAACTCAGGGCAACAAGAGGGATTCTAGGTAAATAAAAGATTATGGCAGATGATTTAAAAGGTCACATTTATTATCATTGAAGAAACCTTTAAGGTGATTCAAAGTATATTTAAAGGGACCCACTTAGATTTAACTCCAGAGGAAACTCCATAGATACTCAAGTGAAATGAAAGTCACAGATTATTTAAATGTGTTGGATTTATCATCTAGTTTTTGGTGAATCTGTACTTACAGGGTGATGTGAACCTTTCAAAGCCTATGCGCTCCTCGAGGCATTTCTACTGAGTCATGGGAGCTGGGACCAGGCGGGAAGTCGGCGGCTGCAGCCCGCCTCCCTTCACTGGGTTTTTTGCCATGTATCCCCTGCCTGTGTCTCACAGGTTGAGAAACTATGATCTAGAGTCTAGAACATCCCTGACAGATGTTTATCTAACCTGTTCTTAAAAGCATCCAGTGAAGGAGATTCAACAACCTCTCTAGGCAATTTATTCCAGTGCTTAGCTACCCTGACAGTTAGGAATTTTTCTTAATGTCCAACCTAAATCTCCCTTGCTTCAGTTTAAGCCCATTGATTCTTGTCCTATCCTCAGAGGTTAAGGAGTACAATTTTTCTTCCTCCTCCTTGTAACAACCTTCTATGCACTTCAAAACTGTTATCATGTCCCCCCCTCAGTCTTCTCTTCTCCAGACTAAACAAACCCAATTTTTTCAATCATTTCTCATAGGTCATGTTCTCTAGACCTTTAATCATTTTTGTTGCTCCTCTCTGGACTTTCTCCAATTTGTCTTCATCTTTCCTGAAATGTGGTACCCAGAACTGGACACAATACTCCAGCTGAGTAGTAGAGAGTAGTAGAGTGAAAGATTACTTCTTGTGTCTTGCTTACAGCGCTCCTGCTAAAACATCCCAGAATGATGTTTGATTTTTTTTTTGCAACAGTGTTACACTCTTGACTTGTATTTTACTTGCGATCCACTATGAACTCCAGATCCCTTTCCACAGTACTCCTTCCGAGGCAGTCATTTCTCATTTGCTATGTGTGAAACTGATTGTTCTTCCCTAAATGCAGTATTTCACAATTGTCCTTATCCAACTTATTTCAGATCATTTCTCCAGTTTGTCCAGATCATTTTCAATTTTAATCCAGTCCTCCAAAGCACTTGCAACCCCTCCCAGCTTGGTATTGTCCACAAACTTTATAAGTGTACTCTCTATGCCATTATCTAAATCATCGATGAAGATATTGAAGAGAACCAGACCCTCAGACCCAAGACTGATCACTGTGGGACTCCATTCAATATGCCCTTCCAGCTTGATTGTGAGCTACTGATAACTACTCTCTGGTACTAGTTTTCCAACCAGTTACAATAGTTCCATCTAGGTTGTATTTCCCTATCTTGTTTATGAAACAGTTCTGTAAGACAGTATCAAAAACCTTACTAAAGTCAAGATATACCACATCTACCACTTCCCTTGGGGCTTGTTACCCTGTCAAAGAAAGCTATTAGCTTGATTTGACATTGTTTGTTCTTGACATATCCATGCTGATTGTTACCGATCACCTAATATCTTCTAGGTGATTGCAAATTGATTGCTTAATTATTTGCTCCATAACGTTTCTGGGTACTGAAGTTAAGCTGACTGGTCTGTAATTCCTCAGGTTGTCCTTATTCCCCTTTTTGTAGATTGGCACTAGTTTTGCCCTTTCCCAGTCTTCTGGAGTCTTTCATGATTTTTCTAAGATAATTGCTAATGGCTCAGATATCCCTCAGACAGCTGCTTCAGTATTCTAGGATAAATTTCATCAGGCCATGGTGACTTGAGGACATCTAACTTGTCTTAATAATTTTTAACATGTTCTTTCCCTATTTTAGCCTCTGATCCTAGCTCACTTTCACTGGCATTCACTATGTTAGATGTTCAATTGCTACTAAACTTTTTGGTGAAAACTGAAACAAAAGTCATTTAGTACTTCTGCCATTTCATCATTTTCTGTTATTGTTTTTCACCCTTCATTGAGAAATGAGCCTACCCTGTCCTTGGTCTTTCTCTTGCTTCTAATGTATTTGTGGAATGTTTTCTTGTTACCCTTTATGTCTTTAGCTTGTTTAATCTTGTCCTGGCCTTTCTAATTTTATCCCTACATGCTTGTGTTATTTGTTTATATTCATCCTTTGTAATTTGACCTTGTTTCCACTTTTTGTAGAACCCTTTTTTGAGTTTCAGATCGCTGAAGATCTCCACAGATTCCAAAGCCTCAAGGGACCACTGTGATCATTCAATCTGACCTCCTGTATAGCACAGGTCATAGAACTTCCCCAAAATAATTCCTAGAGCAGATCTTTTAGAAAAACTTCCAGTCTTGATTTAAAACTTGCCATTGATGGAGAATCTTGATCCTTGGTAAATTGCTGCAATGATTAATTACCTTCTCTGTCAAAATGTATGCCCTATTTTGAGGGCTTAAGTGGACTTGAGTTTTGTTCCTGATCTCTGCTCATGGGTTGACTTACAAGCATCATGAATTTATTCTGGTAAAAGGGGTTTGGTAAAGTTTTGACTGACTGAGCTTCTAAATTCAGAGAATATATCTCTGAATATAAAAGTAGAACATCATCAGTGACCGTAGAATTTTGCTTGATTTTTTTTTACATGTAAGCAGAGTCTGAACGAGCTGTCCTCTGACATTTATTGATGAGCTGGGGGAGAGGACTTCAGGAACCAACCTTGTTAGCATAGACACGCCCACTCCACCTAGCTGCACAGCACGAAGGAACTGCTTTGCCCAAATGATCACTTTTGGCTGGTTTGCAAGTCGCTTTGTTATTGGGTGCAGGGGTAATAAGGAGGTGGTATCCTTGTTGTGTGATTCTAGGGCAGTAGAACTGTGCTTGGCATGCCCAGATTGAGGGGATCACCCTAAGCTGAATTGCACTCACTCAACCAGTGCCAATGCCTAGTGGAGCTGGGAGATAGGTGTTTAGGGGGCTTTTCCTCAGGACCTTAGATGCCATCTGATCATCCCCTGCTCTATTGTCTAATGACAGACCTGATTAAGATTAAATTGAGTCTTTTGTTGTGAGTCACTAGAGCTGAAATTACTTATTACCAAGTCTAAGTGCTAAATCTTACACCTTCTATAGGGTAGCATCTCTATGGAAAGAGACTGCCCACCTGAACTAGCAGTAAGGCTCCCCCACCTAACTGCTGAAATCACTGAGAGCTGTGTTAAGTGGGGGGATGTCAAGACCAATCCCAGAGGTTGCAGTTGAGAGGGTGGGGGTGGAGTGGCAGCACTGGGCAGAAATGCAGAATGAACAGCATAGCAGCAGCAGGTGAGGCATTGCTCTACCCTGGCCCCCTCCTCTGGGGTGGGAGGTGAACTCACAGGAATGCAGCTCTGAACTCTGGGTCTTCACTGACCAAGGACATCAACTGTGAGCGGGGTGCCGTGGAGGGAGAGGGGAGTGGCGCGTTAAAGAAACTTTTTTTTTGTTGGATTTCGCACCAAAAGGTGAGAACCTGAGGCAAAGAACACTGCCCATCGTGCCTAGAACAATGGGGCCCTGTTCTTGTATGGGAGCCCTCAGCTTTAATATAATATAGATGATAAAATAGTTGGGACCATCTGAGGTAGTATATCAGGCTGGTCTACTTATTTAGTTGCATGTCATATATTATTGTTGTATTAACAGAGAGCCTAAGCGCCCTAGTCAGGACCCCAATGTGCTAGGGACTCACAATCTAGGGCTCTGCTTACACTGCTGGCAGTGCAGGATCAATTTTTGTGAGCTCGATTGAGTGGCAGTGAAGACTCGCTCAAATCGAACCCGAAAGTCGACTCTATAAATCCACCCCAGCAAGAAGCGTAGCACTGCGTGGACGGGAGGACATCTTCTTTCTGCGCAGTGCAGTGGAGATGCCATGGTAAGTGGACATTAGGAAGTCAGCAGGAGATACGCAAGTTATTGGACTGGATGTAGCTGCTGAAATCCACAGCCAATGTAGACCAGGCCTCAGTCTAAGACCAGAGTCAACTGATTGATATACACAGATAGGAGAGTACAATTAAACAATGAGACAATACTGGATAATCAGTGGTCTCTCCATCTTGTGGTTCCTGGAAAGGACATGACTACATTTCCCAGGTAGCCTTTCAGTCAGATGCCATCTTCAAGCAACTTTGCTTTCTTAGTTAAGAAAACTATTTTGGTTAATAAGCTCGGCTTGTGAGGTTTTCCAGACTCTTGTCTTGTATCCCATTAGAAGGAATTTCTTTCTTTTAGACTGAAAGATCCATAATTACTGTGCTTTCGTTAACACACAGGGCCTATGGTTCCATGAGGAAGATAAGAAAAACCTCTATACTCCTTTGCTTGGAATAGTGGAGGCAGAGTGAGTTGCTGTAGCTAATGCTCTAAGGAAAAGTTTCCATGAGCAATAGGAAAAAAAGGACTTTTTAAAGACAGGCAAGTTAAATAGATTGGTTTCTATTAACAATTTTAAAAGCAAAGAGCTCTTTTTAGTCTTTAAACATTTTAATAGTAGTTAATGCTTTTCTGGAAATAGCTTTTTGCAGATATTAAATGTAACCAATGCAGCAGGGAGTGTGTTTGAAAACTCATGAACTGAAGCAGCGGGAAGGAAAAGGAATGGGGATAGGGAATGAAGATAATACAATTTGAAAGTATTGAGTCTGAAGTATCTCTTGTATGCACAGAGATAATTCTAAGGGGCCACAAATATCAGGTGTAGAATTCTCCACTGTTCTTATAGAATGCAGAACTCCATTTCCATAACAGAGAAAAATAAATCTATCACCTTGCAAATTTCAATTATTTTCTCACAGCAAAATAGTGCTTTTTACTTATCAGAGGTTATATGCAAGGGGTGTTTTGTCTGCTGTGGAATTCTGGATCTGTGATGATAAGCAAAAACATCAGGAAACTGCAAAAATCATCCCCTAAACTCCATTTTGGTTCATGCAGTAGGGAATGTTACCATTTTTGTGGCAGCTAATTTAAAGGTGTGAACTTTCAGTTGTGCTTCTGTGCCTTCTCAGCCCTGCCAGAGGGAGATAGAGACAACTAGGGCTTTGCAAAACTTTGGTTAAATAATCCAAAATCAAGCCAAACAAAATCTGAAATAAATTAAGGACTCAAATCAGTGAATTGTTTGCAGCACGCTGGAGCTGGGTGAGTAACTGATTTTGTTCAGTAGCCGTTCTAAAAAAAAAAAAAAAAAAAAAATCACAGGGGGTTTGGTTTTGGTCACACTGAATCTGAAAATGTTTAGAATCTTTGGTAAGCAACAACATCTAGTTCGAGTCTGTTCCTGAAAGGGGATTTGAACATTGATCTCCCACATCGCAGGTGAATATCTAACCACTGGGTTAAAATGGGTGAGGTGTAGCAGCGCCATCCTTGACTCTTCCTCCAGCCATTTTGTGATTGGCCAAAACTATTTGTGCCAAATTAATGAATACTTTTGGGTTGGCTGAATGTCCATATTTCAGCAAATAAACTATTTGTCCAAAAACTTTTCACCCAGCTCTCCTGCATACCAGTGGAGTGACCAGGTCCCAGTTCAGAGTGACTTTGTGAGAGAGTGTTGCTTTTGTATTGATAGTATGCAAAAAACCGTTCCGCTTTGAAACGCAACATTGTCAGCTAACTCTAAGATTCAGGTTCAGCTGAATAACGACACTGGGAAAGCACAAACCCATAAGGGGGAAATTAAAGAAAGTTTGCACTAGCCCTACTGAATGGAAACATTCATTTTGCATGGCTCTACACGCAGGTGTGTGCTGGGATTTAAGGCAAAACACACTGATCTAAGGCAAAGACGGTCCAGCAAAGCACTTAAGCAACAAGAGCAGTAGCATTAAAGTCAACAGGACTATTTGCATAATTCAACTGAATTAAAGTCAATGGGGCTATTCCCTTAAAAGCATGCTTAAGTGCTTTGCTGGATAGGTGCCTATAGGCAGAAGTATTATCACCAATAGCTAGCAATGAAACCTAGGGCTAGATCCACAAAAGAGTCTTTGACTCAGCATTGCAGCACCTAACATCCAGGCAGCCTGCTGTTTAGTGAAATCCACAGCCCTGAGGTAGGTGCCCAGGTTCCCTGTATAATGAAGGGGGGGGGATTAGGTGCTTGAGAATGGGATTTACAAAAAACAGCAATCTGAGTGGGAAGCTAAACTAGCCAATAGGAAATACTGAGAAGAGGGTTGTGGTCTAATCCCTGCCCTTCAAAGGGAGTTAAGCACCCGGCTCTGGTCTAAAAGAAGGCACCTCTTTCTCCTCAGGATTCACAGCTGTGAACACTGCCTGGAGTTAGCTGCCTAAATCCTTTCCATCAGAAAAACAAGGACAAAGAGCCTTTAGCCCAGGGTTTGAGAGCACTTATCCAGGACACGGAAGACCGCATGGGTTCAAATCCCTTGTCTGCCTGATATGGATCAGGGATGTAAGCCTGGGCATATCACCTTCTGTGTGACTGCTCTAATTATTATTATGGGGGGAGTGCACCTCTTCTGGCGTCATTGTTTAGTGCAAGGTCTGATCCAGTAGGTGTGCTCAGAGCATACGTATCAGATTGGGCCCTACAGGTGAGATAGGTAGGGCAGTGCCTAGTTTGAGGATCCCAGTAGGCCTTAAGCAAGTGTGTCCATGTCTAGAAATTCAGACGCCTAGGTGTCTAGAGGGTTAGGTGGCAGCAAAGCAGGGGTTTCGAGGATCTAGATTTTGGATGTAGGCACCTAAATCCCTTTGTATATCTAGCCTCTAGCTTCTCTTGAATCTTCTTATATGAAGGCTATAAGAAAATCCCAAAGAAGCATTAGGGTCTAGATAATACTTAGTCCTACCATAAGTGCAGGGGACTGGATTAGATGACCTCTCAAGGTCCCTTCCAATCCTATGATTCTATGGCTAGGTCTTCACTGCCGCAGCAGCAGGGATCGATGAAGTGGCATCGATTGAGCAAGTTTGTGTAGACCCGCTCAGCTGATCGAAGAGTGCTCTCCGGTTGACTCCTTAATTCACCTCCCCGAAAGGAGTACGGCTGCATCAACACAGCACTGTGAAGATGCCGTGCTACGTGAGCATGAGTATGTTGACGGGAGCTATGCAAGCTACATTATGTAGCTTGCATATCTCCCATTGACCACCGCAGCCAGTGTAGACCAGCCCTATGATTCTATGTGTCCTTGCTTGGTCTCTTATGGCTTGGAGATTGGAGAAAATTATGAAGAGATACAAGCCTTGAAAACTCCATTCCTGGACAATCACTGATAGAGGCTTCTCTTGAAGCTAGTCATATTAGATAGTCATACAATATTTCACGTTGGAACGTGGCCAATCCATGTCCATGTTATGTCCTTTAATTGATGTGTGTTGGTACTGGAGATGAGCTAACCGTGAAATATCTGAAGTGTGGGTGTATGGAGGCACCACAATGACACCTGAAAAAGGTACAGATTATGGCTTTTATTCATAGAAAATATTAAAGATTAGAGATAGGAAAGTCCTATTATATAGGTCATCGTTCACCAACCTGCCAAAGTAATATTTGTCTGTACAAACCAAATGCTCTGGCAAATGACTGCTTTTTGCTAAAGTGCATACTTTAGTTTTATCTGATCCCTTAAGTAAAACTATACAGCCAATTTTAATGCACAAATCTAGTGCTTTCATATAGGTGGATGTAACTTTCATTGAAGGCAAAAGGAATTGCATCTAATCATGCCAGACCACAGTTTGCTTCACTAGTGTTTTGCAATTGTATCCAAGGTTTACTTTATTCTTAGAAAAGTTTCTCTCTTCATGCTCAACTCAGTAAGATTTTTACTTCTCGATTTAGTAGTGGGAATCATTCATCTCAATTTTGTGAGGGTGCGAAAGGACAAAAGCAATAACTGAGATATCAATATGGTTAAACACAATCACATTGCTGCAAAGAGAAATTCATGCCTGAGACGTGCTTGGAAGAGAACATAAATTCAGATGAATACTATTCTTTGACAGTAAAAGAGAAGGACCAGATTCTGAGCTGGTATAAATGGCATAATTCTGAAGTCAATGGAGCCATGCAGACTACCAGCTGAGGATCTGGTCAAAAATGTAGAAACCTCTATTGGGTCATGGGAATTTGTGAATGCTGCTCATTTTGTTCAAACAATCTCACATGCGCCATCTCACCCTGCCTCTTGCAATCTTACAGATTTATCATTAGCCAGTACAGAATTTCACTCTTGTTGTGTGGGCGTGCAATGTGCTTAATATACATCTGTTAATTTTCACACTGTCTTCTGCGGTGTTCCTGCAATGCTGCTAAAATCTGCCTTGAATGCCATTAGTGCTAGATTATATTTGGAGGTCTTTGAGTTAGTCTGTACTTTGTAAAAATAACAGCAGCTATATTTGAATTACTAACTCCATTGGGTCTCTATTCTGCAGAGACTGCAGGCCACTTAGTCCCCCACATGAAAACAGTTTTCAGTGTTTGCTTACCCAGAGCTGGACTCCTTGAGGCTGTCTACGTTGCAGCTGGGAGGTGTAATTCCCAGCTCAGGTAGACTTATTTGTGCTAGCTCCACGTGATGTTGCATGCTAAAAACAGTGGTGGCACCTCAGGCTACCTGTCGAAGTATAACCCCACCCAACATCTTAGGTGTGTATTTGGGCAGCGAGCCCAACTGGCTACCTAGTCAGGCACAGCCATATTGCTATTTTTAGCACACTAGTTCAAGTGGAGCTAACATGAGTGTGTCTACCCAAGTTGGGAATTACACCTCTCAGACCTACCCTGGGGGAAATCCTGGCTCCACTGATGTCAAGAAGGGTTTTGCCATTAACTTCAATGGAGTCAGGATTTCACCCTTTGTTTTGTTTAAATGATGGTTTAAAGCCTTTCTTGCCTGAGGAGAAAACATAGTGATGTGTTTCCAAAAATGTTGGGGCACTCTAATCTCTTCCCACTCTTTTCAGACAGAAAAAATGGCAGTAGGGCATATTTATTCCTCTCCTCAATTTGATAGTCTAGTGGATAAGGCACTTGAGACCTGGGTTCGATTCCCAGGTCTGGTACAGGGGTCCTTCTAGGTTTGACATTAGGCAAGACACAATCTATCCTGTGCTTCCATTCCCATCTATAAAAGGGAGATAATGCTTCCCTGTCACCTGGGGTATTGGTAAAATAAAATCCATTAAGTGTACTACAGTCTTGAGGGCCAATATGAATATCTCATTATGTGAAACAACATATTTCACATCTCAGATTTTCTTGCCTGATAAGCAGCTTGTAGCTGGTGGCACGGTCTAGCCCGCGTCGTTGCGACCCTTCCTCGGGCCCAGGCTCTGAGGAAGGCCACAGTGCCTTTGTCAAGGGGAATAAACTCCCTGTTTATGAATCTGTAGCCCTGGCCCCCAGGCGGGGCATACTTCCCCAGCAGTCTATAGCCCCCTGGCCCTCATGTAGGGCAGGGCTGGTAAGGGGTCTGTAGCCCCCCAGCCTTCTGACAGGCAGGGTTGGCCAGTAGTCTATTGCCCCCGGCCCTCAGACAGGGCAGGGCAGGCAACGGAGTCTTTAGCCCTCTGGCTCACAAGCGGGGCTGGGAAGTACCAAGGTCCAATGGCCCCTGGCCCTCAAACAGAACAGGGGGTGGTGGTGAGCAGTCTTGTGCCCCCAGCCCCCAAGCGCAGCAGGGCAGACAAGCAGTCTGTTGCCCCCAGTCCTCAAGTAGGCAGGCAGGTACAGGTTACAGTCCCCAGCCCTCAAGCCAGGCAGGGCTGACGAAGAAGTCCATAGCCACTGGCCCTAGAGCAGACAGGCACGTACAGGTTGCAGCCCCCAGTCCTCAAGCCAGGCAGGGCTGATGCGGCAATCAATAGCCCCCGGCCCTCAAGTGGGCAGGGCAGGTCTAGTGGTCTATAGCCTTCAGCCTTACAGTCAGGCAGGGCTGGCAAAGCTTGGGTCCTCTGTCCTGCAGTGTAGAGGGCGCCAAGCACTCCCGGGGTGGTTAGGGAAGGGGGGGAGTGGGGATGCAGGCCCACCCAATTCCACCACATCCCAGCCCAGGGCCCTATCAGTGGCACAGCTGTTTGCCACCGAGTCAGCAGGGATCCAGCCACAACACACTGATGGGGGTTTAGCCCCTGACTCAGCCCCTGACTTGCTATGGCTGTCCCTGGGCCACTTCCTCCCACCCAATCCCCAGGTACATCAGCCACATAGCTCCCTCCGGGTCGCTGGCAGAGGTGGTGAGTGGGTGTCCGGCGAGTCCCTCACCATCAACTGGCAGCAGGTCCAGAAACTCCTCAGGGTCAAGTGCAGAAGGTAGCTCCTCCAGGTCACAGGGCCCCAGGGGTTCTTCCAGTCCACAAGCTTCAATCCACACCGGTGGGTCCTCCACACCAGGCAGCTCCACCAGGTCAGGGCCAGCCTCAGGGGGTTTCTCCCACCCAGCAGGCTTGGGTAGCTGCTTCCAGTCACTCGGGCCCCGTGGCCCCGTCCAGTCACTCAATTCAGGCAGGCTTTGGAGGCTCCGGTCAGCAGGGCATTTACACCAAACCACCACAGAGCCTGGGTCAGGCCTAGGGCACAGCCTCTGGGAGGACACATCTGCCTCCAGCAGCAGCTTCCCCCTGACTGAGCTGCTGGGCCTGCCTTTTATATTTCCTACCCTGGGCCTGGCTCCACCCCTCTGCTTCCGGGTTGCTTGGCCTGCAGGGCCTGGTTCTGTCCAGCGGGGGCAGAGCGACCCTTCCTCGGGCCCAGGCTCCGAGGAAGGCCACAGTACCTTGCTACACAGCTGCTAAAAGTTTTGTTATCCCACCCCTAATATTTGGCTAGGAAGCCATCTTTATGCCTATAAATTAGATTTGTCTCGGTTCTTAACCTTTCCTGGGCATCTGTGAAGCAGAACAGAACAATTGACACTCAACGGACTTGATCCTCAGCTAGTGTAAATTGGTCTAGTTCCACTGTCTTAAATGGAGTTCCATTGGCTTATGCCAGTGGAGGACCTGGTCCATCATGTGAAATCCCTACGCTAAGGCTTCCATATAATACAGAATTTTGGTTTAGTGTAAGAGTTCTAGCTACAGTCACTTCATTACTTCATCTCAAAACTCCAGGAACACATGTTGGGCAGTCTCTGTTTGGATGGACTAATATTGAAATAACTGCACTAAGGAGAAAGTGCCTTGATCCATGAAGTCAGTGGAGTTGTACCCACTTAAGGCACTGGCTAATCTGGGGTCTTTATGTTTGGTGTCTTGCAGCACCAATAGTTTAGTTAGGATGGCCTACACATGGTTTTGCCCATTTACTTCACATTTTGTCTTCCCTTTTTTCACTCTCTGGGGTGCCGAGTAGCGTTTTGATTTTCCTGATATAAGATTCTGAATGGGAGGCTCTAGAGTAGAAGATGGGGTTGGGCTACCACTGCATCAATGTGTAACACATAATATATTATTATATAGCATTTTTATCAATAGATCTCAAAGGGAGGTCAGTAACTTTATCCCCATTTTATAGAAGGGGTAACTGAGCACAAAAGTGACATAAGTTGCCCAACAACATCTGACAGACCATGAGAGAGCCAAGATTAGAACCCATGAGCCCTAGTCCAGTGTTCTAGCCACTACGTCACAGATTCCCTAACAGGCAGGCTAGATTCCTTGTCCACCAGGGCCATGCAAACAATGCAAAGTGGTCTTGGAGGGAATAGGTGGAGATTTCTCCCTGGTTTGGGGAACTCTGGTAGCATCAATTTGATGGTGTCAGCTCTATTACTATGCCAGCCACTCTTGTTTCTAGTGTAAGGGGAAAGAAGGAGCACCCAGTTCTCCTCTTATATAAGGCCCCTGAGAGACTGAGTGGAGAATCAAGAGGGTAAGCGTGCGGTGCAAAGCTTCATAATTCTATATCATTATCTAATTGAGCATCTAACTTTAGAAACGCTTGTTCAAATAAAGGCATCTAAATATATAAACTGTTCCTTATGTATCTAACTTTAATAAGGTGTCTTTTAGTGGGTTTTTTTTACTAAAAATCTGCTTATTATCCCAATGATCTGGTCCCCCAAGGCACAATTAGAAATACAGCAAATTAGTAAATGTCTGTGCATTCTTTTTGCTTGCTAGAATTAAAACAAACCAACAAAAAGAGTGGGTCCCAGGCTTTTAAAGCCTCGTGGCTGCTTTGAAGCTCTAAACCTAAAGTTTTATATTTCGTTTTCAAAGGCATTTGCCTTAATTCAAATGTACTGTAATGATCTGGCTTGTGTATGTATCATTGGCATCTGCTGGCTGGAGTCAGATCTGCTCAACATGTCAGAGACCCTATGCAGCTAAAAACTAAGGTCCTGCTTGTGCTCCAGCATATTTTGGGAGCAGGAAAAGCTGAGTTCCCCCTTTGCTACCACGATGGATTTCCAAATGACTGGGCTGGGTCGTGTAGTGACAGCTATGGAATCCTAGGTGATGTGATGTAATATTTTATTTTATTAGAGACTCATGGCCAAGGACCAGGTGGTAGGGCCAGAAGGACCACTTGGGTTAACTACTCTGCATGGCTACTCACTATATCCTTCGACAAAACAGGTAACTTTAAAAGAGCATCAGGTTAACTGCAGACTGCTACGTCTGATGACATACGGAAGCAAGGTTTTGATACGACTCTCATGCAAAGCTGTCAAAATCTTGCTCTCTGTACTTTGGGAGTACCTTCCCATTAAATTGCATGAGATAGAGCATTGGCCTAACTCTGCTCCCATTGACATCCGTGGGAGGAGATTGCAGTAAGCATTTTTGAAAATCCCATCCTGTGTGCTTGAGGCTTGTCTACACAGTCAGTGTGCTGTGTGGGATGCTGGAGTGTGAATGTACAGAGCACGAGCCTGCCATGCACTAAGTTGGGGTGTGGACCCTGCTTCAGCACACTAAAAATTCAGGATCCACAAAGCAACTTCGTGCATGACAGGAACTTTTAGTGCACAATAGCAGAGTCCACACAACCAGTGGAAGGTTAAAGCGCTGTAGATTTCCACCCCACCTTCCTGTGCACTAACTGACCGTCTAGGCAAGTCCTTGATTTTTTTGATGAAACCTACAAATGGGATAAATGCACCCCAGGTTCTAAATACGTCACCTTTGGAAGAACCTTTCATGGGGATACCCAATGCAAAGCCCCTAAGCAAGGGATTTCCTTGTCTCTTTTTTTTTGTACAGCACCCTGCACAAGGTCCCAATCTCAGTGAGCTCCTTTGGATGCTACCATACAATAAATATTTACTATTAATAATATAATGCAATGAAGGAGTTAAAACACTTCTGCATTTTCGTTTTGCTGGATAAAATTAACGTAACTGGTCTCTGCAGGAGAAACTTATCCTCGTTGGCAAACACTTTCCTTATTTTGGCTGCAGGGCACCGTTTCCCCTGGTTATTTTGTGGTTTGTGTTCAGCTGTTCCATGCTGTGTGTGCAAGAGCAGAAGGAAAACGACTTGACACCTGGTATCAATAAAGTTTGCCGTCTTTATACTTGTGGCAAACACAAACAGATCAATCTGAGTTTAGGGTAGCACTTTAGCCATCTTGGTCTTCATCTCCTTCAGAAGGTCTGGCTTAACGATTACTCTAACTCTGGAATAACGGCCTGTGATGAGGAAAAATGGGAATGACATTAACGCATTGTGCTGGTTGATCACAACTTCATTTCAGGGAGTGGAAAGGGGAAGGTGAACTCCAAGATGCCAGTTTCTTTAGCCTTTTGGAAATTAGCTAAACCCCAGATCAGTGTCTCCTGGGAACTAGCCAATGTCCAGGGCTATGGAGACACTAGTAGGAGTTCCTGTACTGGGAAGGAAAGAGTGTTTGCAATGAGGCCAGGTAGGGACACATGGCTGGAGGTGGTCTCCTTCTTGCCCTGCCTTCGGTCCCTTAGGAAACCTGCTCTAGCCTGGCAGGCACTCCTAACACGGCTCCTTGCTGCCTGCTTCCAATCACTTCCTCAGGTGGGGACCCTGCAGTGTGGGGCACATTATTTGCTGCAAGAAGACCTCAGCCGGGCTCTAGGGGCCACTGACAAATATTCTAAAAAGATGCTGGAGTTGCCATTTATAATTGTCATGGATTTACCAGCCCTGTGCTGTGGTCCCATCCTTTACACAGGCTCTTTGGAAAGCCCCTTAGATTTTTCCAGGCTCTGAGGTTAGCTTTCCACAATGGCATCCCATGTGGCCGTCACATTGCTGTGACCGGGCTTTCGGGCTCCAGCAATCCCTTTCTTACCATGAGCGCTTACAGGGAGTCCAAATTGTTCATACTCCCGTTAAGAGACTTTTCACCTTTCAGGGAGCAGTGCATTTCAGTAAGAATTCACAGGTGACACAGGGCAACCTTTTCAAAACAAGGCCATGCTTATTAGTTAACTAGCGTACAACATGACAGAGATCTTTGCTTAGCACGGAGAAGCAAAGCTTAAGTCAGGGTTCTCGTTAGCAGAACTCCATGGCCCACTCTCCAGAGACTCCTCATGGCCATCTCAGTTTCTGTCTCTTCGTCTCTTTCTCTCAGAGTCACTGTAGGAATGGTGCACCTGCTAAATGGTATTGATTAACACAATGAATGTCACCTATGGCTACCGGGCATCAATTTGTTGATCTGCCAATATGATTATCAATAGACACAAAAGAAGATGTGCTCTGTGTGCCCTGTTCTTTACACTGACACCTCATCCCTTTATTCTCCAGCTATGCTTCATTCACACGTGCTTTGCTTCTTGGTGCTTACGCATTAATGTTCCAATCACTGGTTCATCCATTGTCTCCTCTGAGCCTTCCATAAATCCTTCTTTGATTCCAGCCAGTTATTGTCCAAATATCTGGTCTCAGCCCGCACAGCATACTTGACACTTGGCTATGCCTCATTTCCCGCCCCCTGAGGAGAAATCAATCCACCCAATGGGTAGCAATACAAAGTGGGTGTGTGAACTGAGGCACATGAGTCATAAAAATATTTCCAAAATCCCGTTTTCATTACAATGTAACTTTTTAATACCCCAGGCAATAATGACCCAGTGGAAGAGAGACTGACAAGAAAAATCAACCCCACCCCTAGCCATCACTAATTCTTTTCCTTAACCAAAAAAGCTTTGAGACAAGATAGACTTGCAACATGGCCCGAAAGAGGAGCAAGAGATTCAAAGCTGAGCAAACGTGGTCAATGCCATGCCATCAGCTACCCCTCTATTAGATAAGAGGGCTCCAGCTCAAGTGCCCCTGGTGATCCCAGCTGCAGCGGTATCACACAGGGAGAGAGATGGTCTTTCAGGAAGGCAGGTGCTAAGGCGTTTATGGCTTTATAGGTCTAAACAAAACCTATGAACTCCCCCACCCCCGAAACCCACAAGCAGTATGTATCACGGAGCCCCAGGGTAACACGCTTGTGATGAGATGTGCCACTTTCAAGCGTAGCCAGATTGAGGCTAAGTCACTTAAACTCCAATTTCCTATAATATTTTCACATGAGCACTTGAAAATCAGTGGACACATCAAAATTTGTCTTAGTTTTCCTATCATGGGGATAAAGGGGGATCGCTAAGGTTTGTGAAGTGCCTTGAAAGTATAAAGTACTAAGGCCCAGACTGTGACCTTGGCTATGCTCCTATACAAAGGAGTGTGGGAGACTCTTTACGCTGCCTTATTCCCCTGTGCATATACTATAACATAGTGTGGATAACAGTACCTGGAGGAGAGCAGCTTCTGCAGAGCTGCTTCTCTTGTTCCTGATCATATGGGCTGGGAGAACGGGGAGACTTGACTCTGCCCCTCTCCACAAAGTACCAACAGCGCAGCGGAGCACCGGGGAAAGGCATCTGCAGCGGATAAAGTGCTGGCACAGGTTACTTTCCTTCTTGCAGCGTTAGTGAGGAACCAGAAACCTCTCTGAGTTATAAGTCTGAACCCTTGTCTGCCTCTAGGCTAGCGAAGTTATTACACGTTGCCCTTGTTTGGGGCTGCGGCAAAACCACAACTGAGCTCTCCATTACTGCTAAGAACAATTAAACATCTATTTGGATCTGTCAGGTTTAATTTTGCATTTGTGGGTTTGGAACGTCCTGTTCAAAATGTGAAATGTGTATGACACACTTGTACTAGAAAGATAAAGTCCATTTTTCTCCTTTCCTCCAACCCACTCTTTTAAAAAAAATTTGCCTAAGAGGTGGTGTTTTGTGAATTGATTTTCTACTGTTATGCAAGACCTATTCCTAACCTCCCTAAATCTAAGGAAATAGTTGTGTGTGCTCAAACTATTTATATCTCCAAACACATCATTTTTCTTATCACGTTAGCATTGCATAGGCTGAGTTGCTTGACTGGCAATTTGCAGACAGAGTAAAAATAGTCACCTTGCCAGTTATACCTGGGGGAAAAAATGAATGTACAAAACAACAAGAGCAAGGTGTTCTAACATCCCACAACTTTTTCCACATGATCAGTGACAGAGCTGTTTTCGGAGATGTGTTGTTTTTAATTGTATTTTTATTCTAGCAAGTACAGTATAGTCCTTTAGAATATTTTTGCCAAAAAATAATTTTATTGTGACTATATGTAGCAATATGATCTTTAGGGTGACATTCTTAATATGGGTACACCTAGAAGTTGCACTGACCAATAAAAATATGCTGTACATCAAATTTGACCATCCATTCTTGAACGACACTGGTAGATGTCTGAACTTTGATACAGATAGTAACAATCTCTGTCACAGTACTAGCCTATGGCAATTGAAAGAAGAAAAAATCATTCCATAATGTATTTGTAAGTACGAAACAGAGCTGTTCCATGGACATTCTTCACTGACAATCACTTACATTAAGTTAATCAT
Source organism: Emydura macquarii macquarii (assembly GCF_026122565.2). NCBI lineage: Eukaryota > Metazoa > Chordata > Testudines > Chelidae > Emydura > Emydura macquarii. Next base: position 2,331,179 of record NW_027133607.1, on the reverse strand, counting down.
ATTAGATAACACAGTGAAAATCCTCTTAGACAGCCATATTCACACTTGCTATCACCATATGTTAAGAAACTTGTGCAAATGCTACTACTACGCTGAATAATTTGCCTAGCTAATTACTGGAGGTAACCCCTTGTACTCTGAACTTGCTTTTTCAATGCAATAATGGTGCACAGTTTTAAATTTTGACTGTGTGATAAACACACAGAGTTATATGGACTGACATAGGGGACTCCTGTTTTGATTATTATATTGAAATGATAATTGAATCCCAGATATATAAACAATGAATTTCTGATCTCAGATGAGCATAAAAACAAAGACATGCTCTCTTGCTCTGTCTGTCTAATTGATGGTATTTAAACAGTGCCACTAACCATTGTCTCTTAATGTGGTCCAATCCTCTATCTTGCAAAGATAAAACAGGTTATTTTTTCAGGTACATAGCAGATTAGTCAGATTATAATTGGCACATTTGTAAAATGTAGCATCCTTTACCTTCAGCTCAGTCCCACCCTACAGGAGCCAGAGATTCTTTCCTTCCTCTGAATGCAATGACAATTTAACGAAATGGCTGCAAATCTGTTTCCACTGATCAGCACTGTTTCACCTGACTGGACTAACTCCTTGTTCCATTAAAAGCATGGGACTTTTGCCATTGCCATCCCTGGGATCAAAATGTCACCTATCCATGACCTGTGTGTTGCATCGGTACTCTTGGGACTGCAAACCTTCTGAGATACGTACTACAACACGTCATCTTCCCCGCTTTGCATAGCACTGAACATACAGTCAGCACTGAATGATTTTCCCTCTCCTATAAAACCTTAGATGAGATCCACTTGTGCTGTGATGTCTACAGGAAATTTGCCAGCCAGTGATGGCTTCTTTGTGAGTCAGTCACACGTAACAAACTTGATTATTTTTTAATTGGTACCTTCATGAGCCATCAAGTTGTTCAGTAGCTACCCATATAATCACATGACCTTATTTTTGCTGCTTTCATCCTCTCTTCCACTGCCCCACCATTGTCCTTTAAGCTCACTGGTGTTTCATTTTTAAATTGGATAATTAGGTATTTGAGCGGGGACTTTATCTTACTCTGTGTTTGAACAGCATCTAGCACAATGGGGTTATGATCCTGACTGGAGCATCTGGGTGTCATATTGATGTTAATAATAATAGTTGTTATTGAGTTGGTAGTCATTTGTTGAAGTATTTAGGAAAGCATCAAAAGAGGTATCTGGCTTATCCTAGTATGTGCTTTTCTAGTTTTGACTACTTTAAGGATATGATCCAATGCCTACTGGAAGTCAAAAAGACGCCTTCCTTTGACTACAGAGGGGTTTGGGTCAGGCTCTGTGAAGATACAGGATACAAGGGAGTTAACCTGGACTTCATCTGGTGCCTTGTTTTTTGTCATTTTCCTCCTTTTTATTAACTCAGAGACTTCCACAACAGGATCAAAGTAACAACAGCCAGTCTGTAAAACCAGCGGAGGCCTTTCCAGCTTTCCCCAAGCAGAATAGGAGAGGACACTCCCTTCAGTTAGCCTTTCCCAGAAACCTCCTCTCTCCTGACAAAGCCCCATGAAAAGGCTTTCCTCAGAATTTTACCTTCATTTATCCCACATGTGAGCCAGGAGCATTTGTCTACATAGTCTCCAGTAGGCAGGTCACATGATAATTAGCCAGCTGACCCTTCTCCATCAGGTACCCTGCCTGGAAAAGACTACAACCCTCAGTAACCCCGGGTTATGTCCTTGTGATAGATGTGCTGGGCTGTGCGTACAGGCCAACCTTCTGTTACACATCAAGCACTATCCAAATTTAGGCTGACTTGGTTTAAAAATATTAGCATCCAATTCAGCTCTTCCCATTTGTAAGTCTTACACATCTTACAAATCTGGCAAAAGATTTTCAGTTCTGCAACAGGTTTAAAAAGCCAAAACCAGTTTTACAAACTATGTCATAAACACTGAATAAGCCTCCTCCCACCTGCCCTCACCCCCTAAAAAAAGTTTGATTTATAAATCCTGACTCTGCTCTTATAGTACAGGACAAGGGAGGATTTCTAAAGATAGATTTTGGAGCACCAACATTATGATTCTCAGTCTGCCTTGTAGCAAGAGCCGTATGTGTGAGCCTGCAGGAAGTTAATATGAGATCAGAAGAGAAATCTGAGAGGAGCTTTGACAGTATCTGTAAGAACTTTTCCTGTAAACCTAAAAGCAGCTATCTGTTTGCTCATACTCTTTTATTTTAATATCAGATATTGCAGCAAAACACACTTTATCAATGTGAAAGGACTTGATCAAAAGACTGTTGAAGTCAACTGGAGTCTTTCCATTGACTTTAATCATCTATGGAACAGGCTCTAAATGATTACTCAAAGGGGCATAGTGTTCAAATTGAGGGTGAGCCCAAGGACAAAGGCTCTGAGCTGTTGTTAAAATAGATCGATGGTCATCTTTCCCAGTGCTTGCTGCCATCAGGGAGTCCAGGGGCCTCTCCGAGGCCCAGAAACTTGCCAGCTACATCCCTCTGGAGCTATGAAACAACACTATAAAGCATTAGTCAGGTTTCCACCAGGAAGACTCAAGGGAGTAGTAAATCAGAGTCCTGCCTTTGTAGAAGGTCCGCAAAGTGGATTTCGAACCCTTTCTGCCTAGCCCATTGAATGAAATCAGGTATATTTAGATGCTAAGCTCTTCGGAAGGGGACTATTTTTCCCTATGTGTCTATCTAATGTCTAGAATAGTGGAATCCTGATTCTTGATTGGGTTCCCCAGCTGCTATTGTAACCCACTCCGCCTATCCACACAGGATATGAGTTGTGGCAGCCTTCTTGGCTCTTTAGCTCAAGCCGTAGAAGTTCATGCTTTTTGCTCTGGAGGGTCCTGATATGCTGACTGAGTTGGCAGCTGTCATACTACTGCAATACAAATAATAACAGGCCAGAATTTTGTTCCGTCAAGCTTCACTTCAGCGAAGCAATTAAGTAAGTATGTGTTTTAAAGTTGAGCACATGCTTGGCTGAATCAGGGCCTAATGGGGCAACTTATTTTATTGTTGTTGTACCAGTGGAACTTTTCCTTCCATTTACAGCTAATTCAGAACCTGAGCAGTGTACATAAGTGGCTTAAATTTAGAGCTGGGCAAATATTACACAAATATTTCTGTGAATATACATTCACATTTTTATACAATTTCACTTTGGCTTAGTTAATTTTCCCTTTTGTTTTCATTCTTCATGGGTTTTTTTTTATGATTACATTTTATAGACACTTAAAGTTCATGGAAAGTTTATTTTAATGACACAGTGGAATCTTTGTTGAAAGCAAATTTGAATTTTGCAAATTTGAATGAGTATTTGCACATTAAACCTGATTTTAGGAGTTGTTCACAGTCATACTATGGTATTGAGAAATTACCCTACGATTTATCCGATCAATTATATTACCCTATGATTTATCGGATCAATTACAACTTAAGCCAATGAAGCTTAAATTTTGGATTTCCTTGTGCTAATGAGTAAACGAAATTCATGAAACAATGTTGCAGAATGCTTGCAAATGGGTGAAAAAGGAAAATTGTGATATGTTAATATATACCAAACAGAGAGAGATGCAACCTATTGTTTGTTACAAATATTTTGCTCATGTCTACATAATAGGTTCCCTTGTACCAAGGTTTGGAAACCATCATTACACTCCTATGTGCCTCAGAAACTTCAGGCAGATTCTCCAGAATCTCAGCTTTCATGTAAGTCTTTAGCTGTTAGGATTGCAAAGGAATAAAGCCCTAAAAAATATGAACCAAGCCTGCATGAAGCTTGGAACAATATAGCACTGAAAGATGTGGAGTGAACCTTTCATCTCACTGAAACAGACACCTAGTGATGATACTCTAAATGTGAACACTGTTAACTATTTCAGTTCTCATGTGATTTTACTGATTTGAAGAGTTTACTATGAATGACTTTTGTTTTGGTGATGCAACTGGCTAGCGTTTGGGAGATGCCGCCATCAAGAATCTGAGCCTACCATGGGCATATTCAACCACACTCAGCGGGAGCTGAAACTGAAAGAGCCCAGTGGAGCTCAGAAAACACCAACTGCTATACTTTGAACATCAGTATAGTTTACAGAGAACAGTGTGTCATTTTGGTGACTCCTGTGGGTGCAGTTTATTTTGTGGGAAGGGCTTAGAACACCACACATCCTTGTGTTTTCTTCCCAATCTGATCCTTGCCTTGCACTTATCCATTGTGAATTTTCATCTGCCATCACATAACCTCTAGCAAACCAGTTTGCATAGGTCCATCTGGAATTTCACACAAGACCACCTGTAGTTGTGAAATTAAATAATTTTATCTTATCAGCAACTTTCACCACTATTCCACCTCTCTCCCAGAAATCAAATAGAAATCTACACTGAACCCCATAAATTCTAGTAGTGATTTCCTAAACACTAGTTTCTTTTCTAAATTCTGCTTCAGATGGGAGAAGGGGACAAAAAGAGGGAAGGATAGACTAGGTGACCTCTTGAGGTCCCATTTAGCCCTACATTTCTATAATTTTTTCCACACTGAAAACTGACTGCCGAGGGTAAAATCCTACTCCCATTGAAGTCAATGGCAGAGGCCTGGATTTCATCCCTACTCTTTATTCCCTATCTTTTTATCCAGTCTTTAACCTATGACAAGGTTTGCTTCTCTTCTCTGATCCACCTATATATGCTCCAACTCATATTCAAGGAGTAAGGTACTACTCAGCATGTTCAAGGGTATTAGAATGTGGTTACTATTTTTTCTTATTGTGAAGGAATTTATTAAAACCCCTTTAACGGTCTAAATAAATTATATTTCACAATTCTGTTATCCAGCATTTTGTGAACTCTTAAATAATTCCTTCAGGGTAGAGAGGCATGATTTCCCCTTTCAAAAATCTTAGATTTTTTTCCCCACTAAGTCATATACAATAATCTGCAAATAGGCTCCAGGGAGATTAAATAAATAGCATTTTCATTAATAAATGAATACATGCCAGAATGGCAAAACATCAAGGTAACTGATCTATTGTGTAACTGTATGGTTCATGGCCCACTGAAATCAATGAGAAAATTCCTATTGACTTAAATGGGCTTTGGGTCAGACTTTGGCATGCACTGGCATCTGTCTTGGTGGTAGTGTTTCGAAATTAGGTCAGATAAAAATTTGAAAGTTGTCTGAAAGTGGTCTGAATGGTCGGCTATCTGATAAATGTAAGCATAAATGCTTAATCCATAAAGACATGCTTAAAGGTTGATGTTTATTATATAATGCAACTTTGCAGAATGCTTTGTTAATAGACTTCTAATCAGAGTTATCTTAAAAAACACACTTTTGCTTACTTCCTAATACACAAACCAGCAGGGAATTAAATAGCAGTCGTATAATAAAATTAAAGAGAATTCCGTTCAGGGCATTGTCTTAAAAAAAAATGAATTCTGCTATGCTGCCGCAGTTGTCCTACTGGCATTGTGCTATAGTAAAGCTTAGACCAATAGTTTTCACAAACAGCATTAGATGGCACTCTTGTATGTGTTGTACAAGTAGCACTGAATGTATCAAAATTTGGAAACCAATATGTAGGAGTAAAAGCTATTTCTGCAGCTGTTCTCGGCATCTTCGTTTAAATAGGTTTAGATCCTATAAGTTCTGTCATCTGTCACAACAAGAAAGCCTGGGTCAGAATAGCACAAAAGGAAACATTAGAAAAGAATTTAAAACTGATCCACTGAAAAAATATAATTTAGAATAATAAAGGGACCGTACGGTGTGTTAAGTTAACCAGGTGACAGCAGCTACCTCACACAACCTCTGTATAAAGTGGTTTTTTTGGTTTTGACAGTATCAGTCCATGTAGTATAGATCCTGTGGGCTGAATCCGGCCCTGCATTACACCTATGAAACCCCCTGTTGAGTTCTGTGGGGGTCACATCAGTGTGACAGAAATTGGCCCATAATCCTCTGTGACAGCAGTCATTTTCTCACCAACATTTTGTTCCGTCAACATAGACGACTTGTGGCCGAGATATTGAACTGTGGCAGAGAAACACGCAGAGTGCAGATGACGAATGGGGATGCCAGTGTGACTTTTAGTCACAGTTCTACTCCTCTAAGATTTTCCTGGCCACAATTCCTTTCCCTGGACCATGCCCTCTGCACTAGTGTTTATGAAAGGTGATGGATTGGCATCCCTGGATGGTGGAGTCCCACTTATCTAGCCAATAAATACAGACCTGAAAGCAACTGTGCTTCTCTGTTCTGTCTCTTCATCAGTGTGCCTCAACCCTGACGTGAAAGGCTGAGAAGATCATTAATTCATTCTTCGTGCCCCATGGGCTCTTGATCTCCGTCTGCTACTGTTTCCAACAAAGATTCCAGTTGCTGTGATGGTTCTGTGAAATGGACACTTTCTCGCAGGAGCTGGAGCCAGACGGACAAAGGTATTTAGGTGCTTAAAGATGCACATAGGTGCCTAGTGGGCCCCGAACTCACTTAACTTAAGCACTTCTGCAAGTCCAACTGTGTGCCAATCTACATCTTCAGGTGCCTAAATACCTCTGTAACTCTGGCCCCTGGCCTAAGATTACAAATTCACGTCATGGACCATTACATCACTCCCAGCGTGGTCCCATTTGAATGAGTAACTGTAAAAAATGAAAGGCTTTTAGATCCTGTCACCTGACCCTGTACATAGCTATGACTTCAGTGGTAGCATCTTAAAGGCGGAATGGAACTTTTTTTTTTTTTTTAACCTACCACTAGTTTTGCACTCTATGCTTTTCAGCTTGTGCAGCACACCTGTGAGCTTTGATGTTTCATCAGATTCCACTCGACTGAAGCAAGGGACTAGGTTTCAGGGTAAACTGCCAATAGATACTGCATTTAAAATATACTGGTCCAAATTCATACCAGGTGTTACTCCATAGACCACACTGGTGCCATTGTCACACTGTAGACAAAGGACTAAATTCAGGCCTGGTGTAAATGGGTGGACCACTTCCACTTCAGATAACACCTCATGTGAAAACTCCTATAAGGCAAATAAACAGGGTTTGGCACCAGCTCTGAATTAGACTACTAGGCAGCCAAGCTTTGGAGGTCTGTGATGCTTTCTTGGCAGAATGCAGAGTTCAATTCTCACAAGAATTTGATATAAGATTGCTATTGTTTCTTGGACTCAGTGCAGCCAGAAATATTATATTGTCTTTATTACTGTAATTTAAGGTCTTTTAGCACTTAACTTGATTCAACTTTTACAGAATTCCTAAATAGTCTGGATTCATGCTTGTACAGAGCTGAGGTCTTCTGTTATTATGAAACAAATGATTTGCCTAGCTGTAGAGAATCTGCAGTATGTTGCTGTATTAGGATTTATTATTAATGGAGATGATTTTTCTCTAGTGGACTGAGTATTTAAGTTCTGTGGGACGAATCAGAACCATAGGGTCAGTCCTAGAACCTACTGAATTCAAAGGGGAGCAGAATTTGGCCTATATACCAGGAGATGATCAGACAGCCTGATTCTTCATTACTTAGAACCTTGTGTAACGCCGACAGGTCTAGCAGTGGCTGGGTTCAAACCTCAGACCTCTGGAGCGTAATTCATGAACCTCTATTGCCTGAGCTAAAAGACCACTCACCTCTCTTACCCAACCCAGTAGCAAGCTCATCAATCTCTAGCTGGTCTAGCCACCACTAGAGGGGGACAGAGTGCCACAATGAGCAGGCGTGAAATATACATGTATAGTCAAAGTGTGTGTAATATGATACCATTCTGCTTTGGTAGTGTTTCAGGCCCGCTTTTCCCTGGGTTAAATGATTACATAAGGTGCAAGGCAACCGTGATTGGGGCTGAGAGAGGGAGAGAGATTGAAAAAAACCCACTCTCTCTCTCTATACTTCACTTTGCCCTGCTGTAAAATGTGGATAATTTTACTGACCTTTATAAACCATTGTAAGGTCTGTGGATGAAAACCACTATGTCAGAGGTAGGTATTAGTGTTTTTATATGAAAAAAGTTATTTCAGCCTAACTTTTCAAACATCACTAGCGATTTACGATGCCTTAATATTTTGGGTGTCCAACTTCAGACACCTTTAAGGAGCCTGCTGTTCAGAAAGTGCTGAGCACCTGTCCTCTGAAAATCAATCTTCTCTAAAGTGCCATAGATTTAACACCCAAACAACTAGTCACTTTTAAAAGTGCAGGCTCTCTGGTTCGCAGTTCCATTTTTTCCCCTCTAGAAATGTGTAATATATTTTAAGATGGGTGAGGTAACATCTTTTACTGGACCAACTTCTGTTGGTGAGAGAGACAAGCTTTTGAGCTTACACAGGGCTCTTCTTCTCTCACCAACAGAAATTGGTCCAATATAAGATATTTCCTCACCTACCTTTTCTCTACAGTATCCTGGGACTGACATGGCTACAACAATACTGGATATATTTTAAGTCAGCTTTGCTCCAGAGCCATAGTGTGCTCTGGGCTGAAGTACTGCAGATCTGAAAGCAATGAGTCCATTTTCACTAAGCAGCCCTGTATTGGCAAGATGTTATGCCCTTTCCAAAACAAAAATCTTAACTTAATCCCTTCTCAACAGTTAGAGGGGGAAACTAATGATGTCCCAGAATCCCTAGGGCTCTCTGAATCTAGTGATTGTATTTTTTCCCCTTACTAGGCAATAACAATGTCTTTGCCAAGTTTCCATGATCTGTAATGCTTGATTCAAATTGCGGCTTAGCAAATTTTCGTGACAGAATACACCAGCATTCACATGATGCATTCATGTGCTACATAACCACAGTGAAAATATATATAAGCCTCTTTAAGAAAAGTCAACTTTTAAAATGACTGAACATCCTGGATTACACTAAAAATGGCATCTCATTTTAGCTGAGCAATTCCTACCGTGAAATTTTAAAACTAAGACAAGCCAAGCAGGGAAAATCTTGGGCAGTGATACAGCAATTAGGTCAACATAAGCAGAGAGGGGGAGCTATGCAGTAGAAAAGCTGATCCACAAATGCAAAAACCTATGAAGGTCGCAGTGCACTTTTGCAGTGTTATTTGTGTTTTATCTGTTCATATGATATTTAATGCCAGACCACATTTCTTTTCTGCTGAAGAAATAATTAAGAGGCTTAAGTTAAAATAAATAATTATGGGCCTGATTTTCCCATCACCTACATGGTTTTACAGTAGAGCTGTTCTAATGACTCCATGGAATTACTCATAATACCATCTAGCTCTTACGTGATGCTTTTGATTTATAGATCTCAACGTGCTTTCCCCAGGGAAGTCAGTATCAGCAGCCTTATTCTACAGATGATGAAAGTGACACACAGGTAAGGAAAGGAACTTACCCAACAAATCACTGACAACTAGAAATTGAATCCAAGACTCCTACATGGCAGTACTATGCTTAAGCACTAGGACACTCTCTTGATTTACACTGCGGTGAAAGAGAAGAACTGGGCCTGCTAAACTATAATGGGCGAGCCACCTCGGTGTAAACAAGCACAGCTCCAGATAAGTAAAATATCACTTTATACCAGAGGAGGATTTGGCCCATATTATGGAGAGAAGATAACTCCCAAGAGTTGAGTGGGAAGCCAGCTTCCTTTTGTAAGGCTACATTTTTGACAGTAGCTGTGTTAGGGATGGGCGAACCGTACCTGGTATTTGGCATGCTGAAGGTTGTTTCAGGCTTCAAGAAGCTCTAGAGTTGTTGCCAGCAAATAGGCCTGCCAACATTCTCCTAAAAATCTCCTGATTGCTAGTGTATTACCGCCAAAGTCAGTGGAGTTACCCCAGGGCTTAAATTGGCAGTTTTCTTATCAAGCCTATTTGGCAGCAAGCAGCTGGTTTCCTGAAAGAGCAAGAGCCTAAAACAGCACAGCCCCTGGGTTTGAATTGTCAAGCAGGTTGGAGAGAGGATAATCTGGGCCAGTTATTCAGCCTGTATCATTCAGCGTCACTCCAGTCCTTGCTTAGGCATCTAGCCAGCGTGACACCCCCAACACGAGACTGGTGTAGAAGGGAGTAATCGGAGCTCCTGAATACATCTCAAGGGCCCCCCTTATCCAACCAGCGTAACATGCTGCTTAGGAATATTCAGGTGCTCATGGTACATACAGAATACATCTGTTTGTCCCACCAGATGCCTGTCTTTGGGGGCAGGTATGTCTCTCTGTGCCCCAGATTGTCCAAAATCATTGATGAGTACTGTCACGCTGGCTGGACTGGGGGCGGGGGGGGGGGGGGCATTTATTATATTGTTTGACATCAGTATGTCAAAATCATAGTAATTCATGTGAGATATGCCATGTCACGTACTGTTAGAAAGGCTATAATGTGCTAAGTAAGATGATGATGTTTATGTTCATATGTTATATGTGTAATGGAAGCTATGGATATGGTTGATATATCTGTATTTCAAATTGTGCTGTGTCCAGGTCACACCCCAGACAGGATGGCTGCAGAACAAAAGCCTGCTTGATGGCCCATTAAGAAATTCACAGGTACAAGGGGCCCAGGGGGAGAAGCCAGGGATATACCTGATGAGTCACCAGGAATTACTCATGTGACTCTGGACTCCATTTTGATTCCTGTAAAATTCCACAAGCAGCATGGCAAAAAGCCAGAGGACATAAAAGGGAGAGGTCTGGGATCCATTTTGTCTTTAGTCTGTCTTTCAGTCATCACCTACCTCTGGATCAACTCATCTATAACTGAAGCTGTGAAACAAAGGACTGAGACCCATCCAGGTACTGGATGTATACCAGAGGGACTATACAAGCCTGCTAACTCCACAATTCTCCTAGAAACCTGATATATATGGACTTTCAAATCATTTGTATGTATCTGATTTCTTTAACCATTTAACATTTCTCTTATAGTTTGTTTCTTTCTTTTTATAATAAATCTTTAGTTTTAGTTACTAAAGGATTGGCTGGCAGCATGGTATTTTGGGTAAGATCTAAACTGATATTGATCTGGTACTGTGGCTGACCCTTTGGGGTCAGGAGAAACCTTTTGGGTAAAGAGCATAGAGTTTTAAATAGCTGGTCTCTTTACTGGACCTAGTGGCTGACTGGGAGCCGGACATTGAAATGCAGTAAAGGGGCTGTGTATATTTGTATATTGGCTTCTTGATAACCAGTGTGGGGAATCAGAAGCAGTTTGTGGCTGGTTGGGAAGTCTGTCTTCAATGTCACCCACCAGTATTGGGAGAATCTGCTCTCCTTTTGCAGCCTGCCCTGACCTTGGCATTGTCAAGTGGCTACCCTGGGCACGGACAGGTCACAAATACTAATATCCAGAACTGAGTAGATACCTCACCTGAATCCTCATCAATTGCACCCTGATTGTATTGCATGCTACTCACTACCCTATCATGAGTTACTGTAACTTTAGTTCTTTATGGAACATGGCAGTCAGAACACAGGGATCCTCTCATTCTTTCCTTATCATTTTAATAGGGCTGATCAAAACATTTGCATAATTTTTAATGAAAAATTGACTTTTCAGCAAAACAATTTTTTTTTCATGGAAACTGTGCTTTCCTCAGTTTTTTTTTTAACTTTTGTTAGAAAATGTTTGATTTACAGTTGTTGAAAAGTTGAAAGTTTCACAGAAATAAAAACTATTTTCTAACCAGCTTTGTGTTAGTTATTTTACACACCTTGAGTTTCATTTGCAGAGTCAGATTTGAATGAAGCCAAAAATTTAGTGGCTAAACTCTTGTCATATCCATCTGTCTCAGGCATTTATAATGCCCTCATTAGTATTAGGCATTGTGAAACTTGGATGAAAATGCCAGAATCATTAATTGGCTTTGTTGAAACTCAGCATAGGTTCAACTAGGAATGGGCCCAAATGAAGAGAACTGATCTGAGTAACCCCAAATTTAGAATACAAACACAACATCAGATTAAATTTTGCAAAGCGTTATAAATTCTAACTCCACAAGGGTCCAAACCCAGGATCAGCTTCTGACCTCCAAATGTTATAATGCTTGATCATGATACAAATTGAATTTCAGCTTTGGTTCCATCTTTCCTGTTTGGAGACCAAGGTTATGGTAACCAAGGTAACCACGCCTTAAACTGCACTGTGTTCACGTTGTTTCTTTTTGGTTTAAAAATATTTTGCATAGATCCTGATATCTTTTTTAGGGAAGGGTGGTGTTAAACATGAAGAAAGAAGGAAGCCAAAGAAGACGAAGAATTTAAAAGTCATATATCCCCCCCATAGATGTTCTCAAACTGTTTTGATTCATGAACAATAAAATTCTGTAACAATTCTTCATTGGCATAATTTAAACTCCAATCTTCCCTTTGTTGACAGAAACACTTTGTATTCATGAAATATGTAGTGACTGTGGATCGTTTAGATACTGCTTGGAATTTCCTCTTTCACTTTAAATGCAAATAAAATAGAAAGACAAGTAGTAATATTAGGGCAACATAACACAAACTCTTGTTTTGATTACTCATATGTTTGCTAATCATTATGCTGGCCCATCCTACTACTTTCTGCCCATTATACTCTATCTAGTCTTATAGAATGGCCAATAAAGCCACTGACTTTTAAAAAACTGCTGATATTGGAAAAGAAAAGCTCCATGTATAAAACTCCATTGGCATATCTGAGGGGGGGAGCATGAGCGGCACATATAAAAGGCTAGGGGAAACAAAGCCTCCGCAAAAAAGGCCGGCCATGTATGGGAGAAATGCCAGGGGTGCAGCACCAGTTACCCCTCTGGAGGCGTGCTGGCCCACCGCCACCATTTAAGCACCAGAAAGAAAACTACATAGAAGTGCAGAAGGGCACCAGTACCCAGACAGTGGTCCCGACCCCACTTTGCCTCTTCCCTGGAGGCCCCGCCTTTGCTCTGCCTCTTCCTGCTCACACTCCATCTCTTCCCTCGAGGCCTCCCCACCCACCACTCACTCCTCTCTTCCCCCCATCATTGTGGGGGGGGGCAGAAAGGAGTGAGCGGTTGGGGGGTGGAGCCTCAGGGGGAGTGGCAGGAAGAAGTGGACTGAGGGTGGGGCCTCGGGGGAAGAGGTTGAGCGGGGGCGGGCCTTCAGGATGGGGCCATGGTCCAGGCGTTGGTGGCCCCTCTCACTTCTAGGGAGCTTCTAGCACTCACATGTGAGCCTCCACAAATAGAAGACTCATGCACGGCCTATGTGGGGGAGAAAAAATACACAAGATATAGTTTCAATTTTGATATTCATAATGACCTACAAGAGAGAAAACAAAGTAGTGTGTGCTTAAAAGAATCTGTTATTATAGTCACATTACCTAATTACTTAAAGACTTCTGATCAGATTTTCAATAGAGCTCAGGACCCCAGTTCTCTAATTTATGCACCAGTTCTTACTTTACATAAAGACTTCACAACACATTTCAAATCCATTCTTAGTTTATTCATTGTCCTCACAGAACTTTCTTCATGTACCTGTGATGGGACCTCTGTGGTACAACCTGGAACTGTGGGACCACTGTGCCCCCTTAACTCTCAAACCTGAAGTGTTTCTCACAATGCTTTGCCAGTGACTAATGGCAAACCCCTCCAGGTGCTGCTATCACTCAGCCACAGGCAGGCAGAGGCAACCCCAGCTAAGTTGCATGAAGGCTCCTCAAGCCACTCATGAATCAGCCACAGGGAAACACCAGAAAATCTCCCAACCTCCCCCTCCAAACTTTGCACCCCAGAAATATACCATCTTCCACTGCTAAAGACCTTCTTTTGAACAGTGCAAATTATTAATTAGTTTGCCACATCATCAAAGGATGGTGGACATGCACCAGCCCTTGTAACCTGAACAGATTTCCCAAGCACTTTAGACAAACTCACTGGTAAGGATAAAACCTTAAAATAAGTTTATTAACTACAGAAAGACAGATTTTAAGTGATTGAGTAGTAGGCATAAAAGTCAGAGATAGTTACCAAAGAAAACAAAAAGTAAACATGCAGTCTAAATCCTAAACCTTATTAGACTAAGCATTATTTTAATTAAGCAGTTTTTCTCACCCCAGTGGATGTTGCAGGTAGGTTACAGTTCTTAATACTCAGGCTGACTTTCCTTCTCAGCCTGGGACTAATCTCCTCAGTTCCAAGTCTTTGTCTTCCCAGTATTCTTGTTGCCTTCAGCATAGGTGGGGGAGGACAGAAATGGTTTCAGGATGCCACTGTCCCTTATTTTATATTTTTAGCCCATGTCCCTGGAAAGAAACTGGCCCAGGCATGTCCTGGTGGGCCTTACTAAGTCACAGAGCTGAGCAATCCCCATTGTGTGGTGCTTGTGCAAGTGTCTCTTATTCAATTGTAAATCTCTTGCTTACCATTCCCCTGCTGTTAAATCGTTGTTTAACACCTGCCTGGGTGTGGGTTATCTCCTGTGTTGTCACTGGAGAACTCAGTAGGCAACTCCAAAATTCACAACACATTTCAATACAACCATATAGTGAAATCTCATAACTTCATACACACTAATGCGGTACGTATTTTGGCCAAATGATGAGTTTCAGCAGATCATGATCTTTCATATGGTATCTCACATGCATGCTTCTTTGTACAAAGTATGACAACCGTATTTTAATGATGAATAGAGTGCTACAGAGTGCTACTTTGAGGTACAGCATGTCACATGGGTACTGGAGTTGCTATCCATTTTGAAAATATTGTCAACTTTGGTGCATTCTGCTCCATGTGCGTTCTGCTCCATGTTAAAGGCAAACCATTTGCCCTTCACAGTCCTAAAGGGATGTCATCTTTATGTCAGCGATCAGCACAGGAGGCCTGCAGCAGGCCACCTCATTGACTGCACCACCTGATTAGGCAGGAAGAGCATCTGGCTGGTTTTTAAGTCCGGCAGCAGCAGCAGCATCTTTCCAGCTGCTCAATGTGTACCATGCCTGAAGCTGTGCTTGCCCTTGTTCGGGTCCTTTTTTCAGCCTGCATCCAGTCCCTACTCGAGCCTGCATCCAGTCTATGCTCCTGCTTGGTCCAGTCCTTGTTCCAGTCCCTGCTCCTGCTTTGCTCCAGCCCCAGTTCCCTTTCAGCTCCTGCCTCTCCAGTACTGATCCGCAGCTCTTGCTTAAAACTCTGGTTGACCCCCCAGCACTGATCCTCAACTTGTTCCTGGACTCTGCCCACCCTGGATCCAGCTGTAACCAGTAAGCTGAACTCTTGCTTTACCCACTAGGCCAGATGGCCTACGGCCCAGTCTCTAAGACTTTAGCAGGGATGTTGTGGTGGTGTCCAGATAAAAGGATAAAATACACCTTCCTGCACCAAACCAATGCTCTTGCACTGAGATTCACTTGAAAATTTTGGGAAAATCTCAAATACCTTGATACAGGAGAAAAATGTGAAAACTCGATTCCTCAAGGGACAGACAGAATCTGTGTCAGCAGAGTCATTGCAGGTACTGGCCTCCCAGAGTTGCCAAGCTCAGGAGGACTTTGAAACTGCAACATCATCAAGCTGTAATGAGTCATGTTAGCCACTGTATTTTGAGAAAACCTGCCCCATGCATACAAGGCTATAATAGACTATAATTAACTAATGTAGTGACATAGAAAAGTAATTCAAAGTTATTTGACCGTATCATAGGTTATATTATTTCAAAGTTACGTTTTGTCTGGGAGAAGTAAAAATAACATAAAAAGGAGATATAAGGATAATACTTTATAGAACACTTTTCATCTGTAGTTCTCAAAACTCTATAAAGGCAGGTAAGTAGAATTAACTGGATTTTACAAATGGAGAAACAATTCACAGAGAGGTGACTTACCTATGGCCACACAGCAGGTCAGGGGCAGGGATAGAACTGAGGCTGTAGGCCAGTCCCAGCAGTTCAAAGTAAAGAGCCGAGCCCCGCAAAAGCATTACATGAACTTAAAAATCATGGTTTTAAAAATGTATTCTTGTTACTTTTCTTCTGAGTTTTGAATCTTTAGGGATCATGTTCACGAGAGCTAGAATCTTTTGGTAGACATGGAAACTGAGATTTTCATGTAATCACAGGACTCCAAGAACAGGGGCTTCTAAGAAAGCACCAGGAATCAAGACAAGTGAGCTCTGGCAACACTTCTGAGGACACCTGTCTCCTAGTCCAGTATCCTCTGAACTGTATGTTATCATGAGTAACTATGGGCTGGTTCACACTTACCGTGCGATTCAGTGGCAGTGACGTCGACTGCTCAGCTTCCCTTCTGCGCGCTGTTCACACTGTGCTGAGCCGACGGAAACAGCGTTCCTGTCGACGCAGCGCTACGCTACTTGAGGGGGTGGACTTACTCAGTTGACTTCCTGATCAATTGAGCTGATCTCACTGACTGCTCAATCAATCCTGAAAGATCGATCTGGCGGTGGCGATTTTGCCGTGTAAACATAGCCTATGCTAATGTCATTATCAGAGCAATAGCAGCTGAGGACTTTTGAAACTCTGAACACCTTTTTTAGGTGTCTAAATGGAAGCCAAATTATTTTGGGAATCTGGCCTTAGATGTTTTCTGGATCCTGAGCAGTCTTGGTCGAAGCTGCTTGCTTGTACACTTAATAATTGTTGCACCTCCTTTTCAACTGACTGCCTGCTCATTGCTCCCACCTGCTTATTGCTCACTTAACATTACTTCCAGCTTTAATACAACATTTTCCCTTCTCCAAAATGCAAGTTCCTGTTGGAGAAATACTGACACCAAGATTGATTGACATGCAGAATCTTTTGGTATTTTATAGACGCATGACCCCCCTGGCATTCAGTAATGAAACCAGTCATCTGTGTTTGTATAAGGAGAACATTCAATTTTCATGGAAATGTCAGTACGATTTTTGTTTTCTTCTATTTTTATTTTTTAATTATTGTTTTGATGCAGAATGCATTTAATGCTGATGTTTTCAGGTAGCAATAAGACTCATGGAAAGTGCTGAAGTTTTTGAAGTGTTAGTTCCAATCTATTTAGCAATTTTGTTTTTGGTAAAGAAAAAAAATAAAGCAGTAAGTAAAATAACAGCTGAACATTAAAGGCATCTTTTTAGGCGCCTTAGTCATAAATAGGCATCTTGCACATGCAAATGTTAGCCACTTTAATGCTGTGAAAGATATGCTGTGGATTGTATCCCCCCAAGTCAAAAGTGAAATTCAGTGCACGTCGGATGTTCACCAAGGTTACATTCTCACACAAACACAAGCATGAAGCTGAAGTAAACAGGGTTCATGCAGATATGAGGGAAAGAAATCCAGCTCCTGGCTTACTGGCAGGGTGTTAGATGGGCCCTTCCATGTCTGTTTCTCCACCCTCTATGGTGGAATAGGGGTCGTGATGACTAGAGCTGGGCGAATTTTATTTAGTGAACAGTACATTCATTGGAAAATGCATTTTTCAGGGTGCTGAAACTATTTGTGAATTCCACAAATAGGTTAGCTGGAAACGTAATAGTTTGGTAAACGTTATTTGTTTATAAGTCAAATGATTCATTGTAACCATTTCAAAACAACATTTAGTTCTGAAATTTAGCTGTACTTATTAAAACCCCCCAAAGGGTGAAAAACACCACAAAGAAAACACCCACTTCCACCACCACTCAAAAAAAATTTTTTTTTTCCATTTTATTCAAATGTTTTTTTGATCGAAAATGATTTTTTCCCCCGATTTTTGTTTTCAGCCGCTGAACTGAAAAATCAATGATTTACTCAGCTTTCAGGATGACCCTTATTGTAATGTTTCCAGGCAGCTTTGGTCACTGAGAATGTCTATTTCTGAACACAGTGGCCACTTTCCCATCCACTGGGTTCCCCCACCCATCTATAGTGGCCTATTTGAAGCTGACCTGAAGCCCAGTTCTACAATGCGCGCAGTAGGTGTAGTGTTATGGAAACTCTGCAGAGCCACCTACCCTTCTTTGGGGCCTTGCTTAGCCCCATTTTGCTGCTGGATGAATTTGATCCTGAGTAACATTTACTTAACAACCCTGCATAACAGGGTTTTAGTGTAACAAAGACTGGCATGGCATAAAAATTTAATCTAAAACAGATGAAAACCTGCAATGTCTTATAGTGAATCATGCGTGTATAGGGAGGATTATGCAAGGTGGACAGAGTAGCCAAAACAGTGCAACAAGAACATAACAGAAAACAACTAACTGCCAAGTAAACAACCTTGCTGTCTAAAGAGTTGAGTAAGGAGATAAATATGCCACCAGACAGGGAAAATAATCTTCCCGGGTCAATATCTGGTAACGACAAATGGGAAAATAGAATGTTTGAAGTAAAATGTTTTAGGTATTCCGTATTCCATTTTTCACTAACCTCCTAGAATGTTCTGGTCCTTTGTAGAATCTCGTGGAACCTTCCAGACATTCTGAGAACTACATCGTTCTCAAATGTCCTAGATTGCTGTCACCCATGCCCTCATAGGTATGTAAGGGGTGGGGCAGCGCCAGGCAGTCAGTGAGATAGAAGAACGAAGTGAAGTGAAGCGAGATCCCAGCTGTGATAGTGTGACCCTTGTTTTATTGTGTAATTGTGACAGTGTACTTGTGTTTTAAGACTTGAAGAGTGTAAGCAGTGACTAATAAAGAACATATTTAATGAGACACCAGAGATATCTATCGAACCCTCTGTACACAACAATATAAAAGAAATACTGTTACTTCTTTTGCTATGTTTAACACATAATGTTCGATGACTTTCTAAGACTGTGGAACACAGACTTTTGCTCTCCCTCATACTGTCTATTTTCCCCTGTAGAAAATAAAAGATGCCCCCGAAGAATCCTTCAGGAGCTCACTAAAGGAAGCGAAAAGCTCAATTGCAATCTAGTTTGCAGCAAGGGACAAATCTGATGGGAAAATATTTGAAGCAGAACAACATAGACCGGGCTTTAGGCAGTAGTGATTGTCCCAGTGCAGAAGAAATTGAGGACTTTTTAAAATTAAAAGGTTTCTATAAGCTTAGAGGAAACACATTTTATTATTTGCTTATATATGGCATGAATAAATACAGATTTACAGATCCTAGCATGCAAATGTATCATCTTATATGACAAGGATAAATCATGCATGCAAGTCGTGCAGCAAAGTCGTGAAACGGGCTACAAATGCAACAAAAAAATTCAAAAGTTTAACACGTGGGGGTGGGGGACAGCTCATTACCTGGAGCACCATTTGGTCTGGAGCCGGCCCTGATGGAGGGTGTTCTGTTTAATATTAAAATTGGCCACTGCAATAATCGTTGTGACGGGCATCATATCAGTTTTACAAGGATCCCAGGCCCAGAGTCAGCAAAATACCAATACACATAAATCATGTGCATAAGTGCTTTGCTGAATCAATGCCCTAGTGGACAGTAATCGGGCACTTGGGACCCAATCTTGCATGTTATAAGAGAACACATGTGCCCATAGGCCCTGAATCTTCACTGATGAAGGGAGCTTTACCACTGACTGCGGAAGATGTAGGATCAAGCCGTTATGGACTGACCACTGCCCTCTGATGTCAATGAAGAGACTCCCATTGATGTCAGTGGATTTTTCATCAAGCATCTAAGGTCCTGAAAGAAGATTAAAGGAATATACTTTAAAATATAATTTATTCTGATGGTGGTGTGTTTTTTTGTTTTTGTTTTTAATAAAAACATCTTTATTTATTGTATTGAACAGCAGGATAATTACACAAAAACTCATCCAGATTCTCAGCTTCACAGGGTTTCTTTTACATCAACCACATATACAAATGTGTGAGCAAGTCAATGAATATAATGGAAACAAGGTGACAGTGCATTCTGTACTATCACTCCACACACTCATCTCACACGATGCTAGTACAGTTTGTCACTCAGGATCAAATGCACATAACCTCGACAGGGAAAGTTTATACAGCATAGCTATATTTTCTTTTGCATAGAAAAAAGTAGATTCCATGCAGGAAAACAACTTTTTGACTAGTTGTTTCTCCAGAGTGGGAATCTCTCACACTTGGATTATGGGGAATTATATCTACGGAAACCCAATTAATATATGAAAGAGCACTACATCCAGGTCGTGAGGCATTATAGATGCACAATTATCTATTGCAATTTTGAAAATCTTACTGATTTTGTTAATAATTTCAACTTATCTATCTCAATACAAGGCTTTGATCATCTCTATTAGAGAAGTAGCATTTTGAATCTAACTTGATCCTGCCCTTGAGCATGGATAGAAACTCGCCACTGATGTCAAAGGTTTTTCTATAAGCATGGCGATATGAGAGAAAGTTCCTGCCGGTTGTTTTAAAAGCAAACACATGGTGGACTATAGTGAAATCAGTTCCAGATGTGCTGTAAAAGTGAGTTATTTTCTGGCACAAGGTGCTAGATTGACAGCCCTGGAAATCAGAGGCCTTAATTTATCCACAAAACAGGTACCCGTACATTGCAGGCAGAAGGAATTTAAGCTTGCTGACATGCCCCTACCAATATAATTGACCTGGAGGGATCACCTCTATTGGACCCTGATTTAATCAACCATCTGTATTTAGTAAAGCAGTTAAGCACATGCTTAAATCCTATTGTCATTTAAGCACATGCTGCTAAGCGCTTTTCTAAAGTAGGATCTTGGTGAAAGGATATCATCTTTTTCACATCCATTCAGCCCAAAAGCTACCTACTGAAATTGTCAATCAGATTGCCAGTCAGTGCCAGTTGTGATGCTGTAGTTTGCTTATCTGAGTGTGGTCAGTAGGACCTAGTGCAAGGCCCCCTGCTTATTTCAGTTTTAAAGGCCTCAATTCTGCCTGTCGGTATCTTGTGGTTCCCTCTGAAATCAATCAATGTAGTGCAAGACTGCAAGGTTCCCACAGCAGTTACAGAATAACCTGAGATACAGAGACATTTCTCTTGACTCTGGGATGCTTGATTAAATTCTAAGGCTTAAGGTGCAATAAACCCTGAATTTGGATCAAGGTCCTCCAAGAGATCAAAATGAGTTTTTAATTGAAAGCTGCCGTCACAGTACAAATTATAGGCGTTCTCCCCTTGATTTAACTGTTCTGCTGTATAATTATTACAAATCAAATCTGATGGTCCTTGTTGTTTAACCATTGTCAAACCAGTCAAAGCCACGTAGAGTTCTACAGGGTAACAGCACACTATTCATTTAATATTCCTCAGATCTTATGTTGGTTGTCTCCTGGCTTAACTGTTAATGGGGAAACACTGCTGCGGAATAACATTCAGTAAAAATAAAATAAAACAAATCCCTCAATGCATAGCTGTTTCCATAGAACATGACGTTATTTTGGGCATCGACACTTGTTTTTCAGTGTGTGTGTGCGTGTGTAGGGGAGGGAAAACAGAGGAGGAATTTTGGCCGTGGGAGGGAAGTGCATTGCTGTTCTTTGTTTCCCTTTGTTCCAAGACGGATTCAACTCTTTGACCCTCCCTGTGCTAATAGGCAGAGATGAGTTCGCAATCCAGTGTTCTCAACATAGAGATCAGCAGCTTTTAAAACAAGCTCCAGGTCCCAGTGCACTCATCATTTCTGCTTACCTTCTGCTGCAAGCATAGAGAAGGGCACCAGCTCTGTTCAAAGCTATCACAGAAACAGTGCTGACGAATTTCTCATAGCGTATTCTTACTGTACTGCCCCAGTGACCAAATATGCTCCCTAGTAAGATCAAAGGATACATATCCCTCGGGGCCTTTTAACATCAAACACCAACCTAGATGAATTTGTGTCTCACAATCAGGTGCTGAAATGTCCAGCACATAAAGTTGCACTAGAGATAGAAATGCGAGATAACAAGGGTGAATGAGATACATTCAGGGGCCAGAGCTAGTCCTTATTCAATATTTTACTCAGCCCTCTCTCATGCATACCTCACACTGAGTAGAGACTTCGGGATTTGGCCCAGTACTTCTAATATATTATGTTGCAATAGTGACTCTCCTCCCAAGGGAGACTAAAGTGCATTTTATCATTTATCTATCAGAATTACCCTTACTCACAAGTGAAAGGCAGCCGTTTTGGAGCCAGGGTGGAATCCTCATGCTTATCCCGGGGCCTAACTCAGAAGCTATTTTTTGCCTTTTTTTTTTTGATATTTTGTTTAGCAAAATATTTTTCATTTCAGTCTTTTGATGCGGAGTGAGAATTTTGTTGTAGTTACTACTGCAGCGAAAAACGAGAGCACAGCTTCTGCAAACTGCATGTAGCCCACAATAAGGGGTAATGTGGGGCAACGAAGACATAAGGAACACCAGTGTGCCTTGTGGAAATACCCAGAGCTCACTGGAGGGCAGGGTTGTGTGCACACTGGCATAGCTACTCATAAGAGACACCGTACAGCTCTCCCAGCAAGGAGTGGGGAAGCGGTGGCCTGGCTCCACCCCTTTCCTATGCCCTTTGAACCGAACACAAGGACTGGAATTCTGCAAGGGTTTTATACAGGCTACACAATGGAATAGGAAAGATCTTTATTCCACTCGCAGAATCTGAAACAGAAAAATCTCAAATTGATTTTAGTGCCTCACATCGTGTGAATTGCAGCTCTGCTTAGAGGACCAAATCCTGCCACCTTTTCTCAATCCTTACTAAGGCAACTCTGGGATATGTTCCAAAGGAAGGAAGGTAGAGTTAACCCACAGTGAACATCCATTGACTTTGTAGGGGTCTTGTGGTATACATGATTTCACCCTGAGTGTCCCACTGTCTCTAGACATGAGTGGGGTATTTATGAGAGCACCTATTCCAGGACATTATTGCTGTGAATGAAGCAGTGATGGCCTCTACTCCGGATGTGAAGTGAAAGCAAACCTGTGCTATCTAATGAAAAAGGGATTGAATTTTGCTAAGCCTCCATCAGTGCCAGGCTTGAAAATATTAAGAGAAATAATGAAATATAATTAAAAAATAATTATCCTCTAATGAAACAAAATTAAACATTAAGCTAGTGCTGCTGGGTGGGAGACTCAAGCATGAAAGCATCAAATCGATGCTGATCTAACTCTCTGAGGAGAAATGAAGTTGTTCACTCCACTTGGTACTACAGACTTGCCGCTAGGAGCTGCAAGAGAGAAGTGAGTTGGGCAATTGAGGCTGAGCAGGTGGTAAAACACAGTGTGGTGTGGAGGCTGAGATGCTAGGCTCGGAATCAGAAAACCTGGGTTCTAGTCACACCTGTACTAGAGAAGTGATGTTGGCCAAGTCTCTCTACCTCTTTCTTCTCCCACACTAATTAGGTTGGAAGCTCCATCTCCTACTGTGTTTGGCTCAATGGGTCTCCGATCTCATTTGAGGCATAGAGGTGCTACTGTAATTCAGAGAATAGTACGTGGGAATTCCATAGGGAAATATAGATCACGTGGCATTATCACAGGTTTAGTGGTTCTGAGGTGAGGGATTATGGTGGATCTCTCTGCCCTGGTTTATTCTGTTTGTCCCATTATTGCATGGGAATCAGAGATGGAAAACAACTATTTCTGGGCAAGGATTGTCTCTTCTCATGAATTTGTATAGAGCACAGCACAAAGGGGCCCTGATGCTGATCAGGACCTCTGGCCATTGCTGCAATTCAAATAATAAATACTAGTAATAATGATACTATTAAGTCATCCAGTCCATTGCTCTCTGCAGCACTTGTTTTAAAAGTTCCAAGTGAACTGCCTCCCATTAGAACAAAAAAAGCTTTCAGCTGACAGATGGTGCACTCAGCAGAGTTGAGGTGTAAGCTCAGCCAAACCAAACAAACTCTTTTAGCATCCTCCTACTTCATGTGTTAAAAAAAAAAGTCTGCATGGCTTGGATGGAAGCATTTCTCCTGGGGACAACTCCAGCTTTAGTAAGGATTTAAGTTCCAAAATGCATCGCTAAATCACCATTATTTCTACAAACGATACTAATAACACCATCAATTATACCACTAATGAAAAGGTCACTCTGTCCAGAGTAAAGCTGTTCAGTGTTGCTTTGTAAGCCATAGCTTGGAGCCATAACTCCTAGCGAGACAGCATGTAATACAAACAGAGTTGCCCTCAGGGCACCACACTACATTTCCATGACACGTTCTCCAGTTCCTAAGCATTGTACAATTCTGTGAGTTAAGGATAACGTTTCATCCTTAACTGGGAGTCTATTTCCATTTTAGTCAAATGTTACATGTTTGTCAGTTTGTTTTCTTTAAATAATGTAATTATTGTGAATTTCAGCTCTCTGTGGTTTTCCTCCCTTTTTTTTCTTTTATGCTTGTTAGCAGAACTCCATTCCGTCTGGCTGACTCCCTGATGTCCAAGCAAATCACACTTGTTAAAATATTTAACATAAAAATGAGCCAGCAAATCATTCAAACTGTTTGTATATGACACAGAAACATCAAAGTAAAATATGGTTCAGAAAGTTATTAAAAACATTATGGAAAATGATGACCATCCATTCAAACAATGTACAAAGAAATTCCCCATGTGTCATTAATCAAACTAAAGACGCTATTATAATATGTGGTACTTTGTATTTCCTCTTAATTTTTGTCCAACAGGCCATCAAGCTGCATGGTTTTCAGCACAAATCAGCTTTACATGTGTAAGCCCCTTCTTTTTCTGGGTTACTTGGGAGCAGGCAACACTCACCAGTGTGCATGGGCGCCTAAGGTTGCTAACAACGAAGGAGATCCTGAGTATCCCAATGATAATGTAGGATAGGTGGGAATCCTCTATCCACCCCTCTGCTGCAGTCCCTTTATCTTAAAGGAATTTAAAATTGGCGGTGCCTCCACCTGGCTGGCCCTGGCACACGCTCAATAGCGGGCCTTGGGAGCTTCCAGAACTAAACCTAGTCTAATAATTATAATAATCTGTGACGTAGGTCTAACTTAACAATTGCAGTTATGCAAACTAAACATCCAATATACTTAAATACTTTACTTAACAAATTAAGGAAATCTGGCATAACAGACTGAAATTAAACATCACTACTATTTTAAATCCACAGGGGCAGTTGAATAAATCAATTAATAAAAATAGTATACAGTAATAAATGAAATTTGTCTAGATGCAATTTACACTGCCACTATTTACCCCTCCTCCAGAGTGTGCACTCCCCTAGAGTTCAGAGCCCTAACCCCTTGCTTGCGTGGGTGCGCTTGAAGATCTGAAGCAGACAGCATTCTGTGGGTTCAGTGTATCAGTTCAGCCCAGGTATCAAGCTGCAGATTTGGAGTTGGCCCAACCAAATGTCAGCAGTGCTGGCCCTGCTTGAAGGGACTCTCTCTCTGCCTCTTCTCAGGCCCAGTCAAAGGCTCTCTGCTGTGCCCCTTCCTTTACAAGCCCTGCCCCAAACAACAGAGTGGGGGGGAGGGACACTCACACCACCTTCACTGCAGGCCCACCTCAGTCAGCTCCAGGTCAGTCCCTGCCCTGGCTTGGACAATGCCACCAACCTCCGAAGCTCCCTGCTTGATCAAAACTCCAGCGGACTCTCAGCAGCAGCTTCAGGACCCCGGCAGCAGCAGGCAGCCAGCAGCTTCCAGCCTGGGCCGCACTCCACCCCAGCACCAAAATGGAGTCCCCCACATGCTTTTTTTCTCACTCCCTGGAAGGGGAAGAGTCTCTCGCCTTTTTCCCCAAGGCATCATGGGAGTTGTCATCTCCCAGAATCTTCCCAACTGTAAAACTCCCAATTAAGTTCCAAGGCCCCAGAAGTACAGGGTGCCTACACATGCATATAATTATACTAACTTGGGATGTGATCCAAAGGCTATTGAAGTTAACAGGAACACTCTCTGACTTCATTGGGCTTTGGAGTAGGTTCCAGATGCGTGTAATAGAAGGCATTCTCTTGCTTTGTGCTCGCTGAAGCCAATCAGAGTTATGCACTTGACCTGGATCCTGCATCCATTCAAGTTAATGGCAATGCTATCATGGAATTCAATGCCACAGGATGAAGTCAAAAGGAATCTTTCCAAACCAGGACCATGCACTCCTGTGCAGGTATGGATTTGTCCAACATGAGTGAGGAATGAACTGCCGTTTCCTTTCTCTGTTATTAGTCATGATAACAATGATACTTTTCCATGAACATTGAAGAATCTCCCATGTATTTTACAAACAATGGGTCAAGTTCACAGAAGTCCTACACTGTTATCTGTCTTGGATTAGGAACTTCCATCAGGGATCAAAGTTGCAGCAGTGCAAAGCAGACACAAACTCAGTTTTCGGTGTGGGTTCTATACTGGCAAAAATCCAAGGAATATGCATGGACAATGCAAGACATGCAAAGATCAGTTATTCCAACTTTAATACAAAGAGAACGGAAGGATAATGCTGTGAAATCAAAAAACCGGACACACTCCTGCCCCAGAGAATTTACAATCGACATTCACACCAAGAGTTCACTCGCCTGGTCCTGTATATTACTTCATGATTGTTTCTAATCTATTGGGAAAAAATCATATTGACTTCAGTGTGCTTTGGATTAGGCCTTATCAGTCTTAGGATTCATTCATTAGAATTTTTTTGGGCAGCTTTCAAGGTTCTCACTGATAATTATTATCACACATCTACCTAGCCACATTAACTTGTGACTTTTTGGAATTTTTAGGCACCAAGATATATAATATGAAAATGATCTAATTTATGGTTCCCATGACAGCGGTGACAAAAGTACAGCTTTACTGATGATAAGCAGCAACATATCAAATTTGGCTGAGGTTTTAGTGAGAGTACTAGGGAGATGCGTTATTTTAACATCATTAATGATCAGGAAAAGGGGTAAACAATACAAAAATCCCTAGAGGACTTAGAGATATTGATGGGAAAAGTATAACAATCAGATTGCACAAACAGAAGCTAATATATAGGGGGAAATAATTTTAAAATGTAGGTATAAAATAGAGGATAGTGTCCACTAAGTTTGAGAAGAGCTTGCAATCGGACGTAGTAGCAAAACATTTGATGTGATTTTCGGGCAGCATAGGCAAAGAAGTTATATCACAATTAGAGATGGGTGACATTTTTCAAATAAATTTTTTCAGTGACAAATGCAGAATCAGCAACACAAAATATGAAGGAAATGTGTGTCAATTTTGCCAAATTGTTTCAATTTAGAAAAAAATGTTAAGATGTTTTGTTTTTGACCTTTTTGAAACAACACTTTTCAATTTTTGGTTTGAAATGGCTTTTTATTTCAAAACTTCATTATTTTTTTAAATTCAAAAACAATCTAGGACATTTAAAAACGGCCAAAATCAAAATAAAATGTTTCAGGTTTGTCAAAACAAAACATTTAATTCAACCCCAAACTATATTTTTTACTTTTTGACTTGTCAAAAATTTTGAAAAATGTGGTTTGTGGACCCAATGCAATTTTTTTCTTTGAACTTGTCAAATTTCCATCCTACTGAAAAATTAATTATTCAGAGAGCTGGAATCACAATAGATGGAGGTGAAAATTCCTCTTTGTATAGTCTAGCTCTTCAAGGCCTGATCTTTACAAATTCTGGTAAATAGATTGGGACTTATCAATACTAGAAAGATATAAATTGGAGGAAAGTTCTGGGGAGAGCAGAAAGAATCTGATGTAGGTGAGAAAATATAAAACAGAGAAACACAGCTTAGCTAAATACCGACTAAAAGAAAGTTTGATAACCGATTTAAGGGAGTAAGCTACTTAAGCAGGAGAGGGGTTGTTTAATGTAGTACAAAGGGTATAATGAAGAGGAACAGAATGATACTAACAAAGGGAAAATTTAGGACAAATATCAGAAAACCCTTCCTAAACAGCAAGATCCAGCAGACTGTGGAATAATTTCCCAAGGTTAGAAGCTACATTATGTGAGATATTCTACTTGTTAGCTCTGCTATACTTAACAGTATGTCAGCATCTGTTATAACTCCCATTTTTAAACTTTATTTGGTATTGTGGGCTAAAAATTATGAGGGAAGCCCTCCTCCCCTCTCCTGGGCCTCTTGCAAAAAACTGCATAGATACCTAACTCTGAGCGGGTTTGCGGATGAGAATCCAAGTGGAGGGAAGCACCTACTTGCAGCTCAGATTTAGGTGCTGAGTACCCTGACAGGGACAGGATTTAGGATAGGCCCCTCTTCTTGGCATCTCCTATTGACTGGTTTAGGCAGCTCCCCCCACAAACGTGCTGGCTTGTGTGAATCCCATTCTCAGGCACCTGTGTCTCCCCTTTCATTGTACAGGGAGCCTAGGCACCTAATGCAATATTTGTGAATACCAGTGACTGTATGGGTGCCTAAAAGTTAATTTCTCTGTGAATGTAGCCCATGGCAGATCCTCCATCACTTGAATTCTTTAAATGAAATAATTTCTAAAGGACATGCTATAGATCAAACAGAAGTTATGAGCTTTGTGCAGGATTCACTAAGTGAGGTTCTATGGCCCATGTCTTGCCTGAGGTCAGACAAGATGATGTTAGCGGTCCTTTCTTGCTTTAAACATCTATGAATCTCTGAGTCAAACTAGGTTCTTTATTTCTTGAGCATCACAGTTAGGAGTGAAAATTCTGCAGGCCAAATTAGTCTTTCAGTAAACTGGGAGCTGCAGATCTTCAGCACATCTGCTATGCTCAGTCCTCCACCAGCACTGATATGTTCAAATCTGGCCATCAAAAACTAGTGATATGGTGGACCAAAATGAGTTGCACTAATAATTTGTTTCAAACTGAAATTTTAGAAAGTTAACGAACGGCTCTGTACTTAAATATTTTAGGTTAATTTACTATACAAAAGAAAGATACCAAAATCCATATGGAATGGAAACTATCTTCTCTGACCAGTGATGACTAAGCACCCCAGATCTAATTTTTAATATTCTCAATCAATCCACGGAGTAATAAATTTGACACGATCGTCATTAAAGAAATTTAAATAAATGATAAATTCAAGGAAATTGTGATCCTCTTGTGGATATTTGTGAGCACAAAAACAGGCTACCTTTCTGAAATAAATTAGTTATCACAAATTATTTGCTCAGCTCTAGCCCATAATATGAAAGACAGACTAATTTTGTTGTTTTTGGAGAAACTTAAACAACGAAAGAACAGTTTAAGGGTACTTGCATGCCTATTACCAGTCACATAAAACAGCTTGTTCTACACAGATGACTCTCAGCACTTGACACAATATATTTAATAATGCATTAGTCTGTTTAAGGATGGAGAGGGGCTGCTGGACCACTGGTGGAAACAGTCCATTAGGGAAATTACTTATTTCTGAACCAGAAAATAAGGAAGGATAAATGGAGGAAATTTACCTTAAGTAAGGTTTCTGAGTCGCTGCCCCAGAACATAAATCTAGAATTCCATAGGGCAAAATAAAAGCTAATTCATTCATGTAGAATATGTGCTATATTCAGTATATTCCATGAATGAGCTCCAAAATCAAGGATATCACCATCAAATTAAGCAACAAGTCATAGATGTGAGCAAAACTCCCACTTTTGGATTCATGAATACTTGCTTTTAAAAACAGACATTTTCATTAATTGTTTTAAATCAGATTCATGGAAAAATACCATTTTATCAGAAATTTTGCTATTTTAGGGAAAAATAGCTGTATGAATTTTGTGTTGGGAAAAAAGTTTAAAGTGCAAATGGAAAATTATTCACAATTCTGTAAATCCATGGGAAAGTGACTGTTAATTTTGACTGGATGAGAATGATTTTGAATTGCATTGGTTTAGTTAATGCCAGTGGCAGCTCTTACACCTTGTCGCAATTCAGGAAATCCATCAGATATCAAGCTTCTGAGTTCCTTTATTATTATTTTTTCTGGGCTTTTCATTAAACTAAATAACTTTCTTAAACATTCTTTGCCACTTGGCTAAATAGATTAGTGGAACTGTTTAGAAGAAAGCCATTATATGAGGAGGCCTATAATGAGAGAATATACTGTACACAGGTTTAAAATATTGTCTGGACAGAGCCTTTTCAATTCCGTAAAGGGCCAAGGGAATGTGTAACTTACTTCTAAAACGGAACCGTAGCTCATCAAGTGGTCTTTAAAAAGGTAAACCAGATATAATACTTGTGCATTCTTCAGTCCCAAGTTTGATTTTATATTCTATATGATAGAAAGAATTCTACAAGAGTAGCACAGTGTTTAGTTATTAGGAACTAATTTCAATTTCCCACAATTGAGAGGGAAATGGAAGCCTGACCCAAAGTCGAACTGGGAGTTTTTCCATTGTCTTCAATAGACTTTGGAGTAGGCCCAATATGTTTTGATTAGATCTAGGATAAGCTGTATGGCACTTTCAGTATTGATTGGTAGGACATTGTAGGAAATAATATACTGAATCCCCCGCAGAGGAACCCCACTAATTGCAGCATTTTGAAGGATACATTTGGTCAGAAATTCAGCTATTAAAATGAAAAGCAGGGTTCAGAGGAAAAGGAAATCCTTTCCTAATGCTCTGTGCAGTTTAAATGGTGCAGAACAGGTCATTTGTGGACACAGCCATATAGCAGTCAATATGCAAAGAACTGCCCCAATGTGTAAAAGCTATTTTCCAAATCCTAACGGTCTATAATACTGTTTCAAAAGATTTTTTCATCTTGTTCACTCACTGCAGGCTGCCCATTAAACGCTTGAGGAAAATAGGACAGATGTAATACCTTTCCTATCTAACTAAATCCAAACTAATGTAACTGATCTTTATGCAATAGAGTCTTTAATTTTTCAGGACTGTTGCTTGAGATTTTACAACCCACATTTACAGCCGACAGCTAACCACTCATAATGTATTTACAATATGATTACCACAGTGTATGGAGCCATTACTATGAGATTAATGTAGTATATCTGCATAAGAGACTAACTGAAATATTTGACTGGGATTAGAGCAAGAAGAGTATTGGGGGGAAAAAGTGTGTGTGATTACATACCATTTTTTCTTCCAGATTATTTATATTTTTCCTTAAATGACACCATAAATAGGAAAAAAAAAAAAAGTGTAACATAAGTTCAAAACTACAAGGTGGCCTTTACTGCCCTGCCAGGTTGCTCAGAGGGCCAGGTGGCCTATTGGTTAGCACACCTGACCTCTACCCTCTTTCTCTCTCTCTCAATGGGAAATAGCAGTGCCAAGAAACTGCCTGGGCCACTTCCCGCCTATGTGCTCCTTCAGTTTGGGGCCCAGCCCCTATAGTCCATACAGTCAATAGTTTCACAAAAGGAGCAGGATCCTGCAACACCTGCTGGTTTTCAAAGAGGTGGTAGTTGGAGAAGGCGCTATCTGGGGGCCTCATCCCCTCTAAGACTCCACCTTCTCTCTAGCTTCCCAGAGAAGGCTTCTTCTCTCCTGCAGCCTGTTCACACTGCTTGCCTGGGCTTCTGAGCTCCTTTTAACCCATTCCTCCAGCTGGAGCGTGTTCAGCAGGCCCAGAGGCACGGGACTACCTGGGCCCAGCTTTGTCTTTAAACCCCTGTAGGCCCAGTGTGGGGTTTATATACCCCTTCACACTGCCTCACTTAGGCAAGAGATGTGGCCATTACATTTTCAGTCACTCAGTCTTCTAATGTATTTGCCAAAAATTCATCCCTGCAATGGTAGCCGTCATTCTCTGACCAAACCCACTAAATAAAGGGTCTACTGGAGCAGAAATGGTACAGCAGAAGCCAAAACCAATGGGAGAGGTTGGAACTTAGAACGTGTAGGCTGGATGATTAATGATGTTACCCATAACCTCACTCTACCAGGGATGCTATTTTGCCTCAACAAAATTAAGATGTCAGAGTGAGTCTTGGTGGAAGCTATAGAGCTGCACAGGATGACAAGATTTCAGAGTCTACAAGAGGTCCGAAAATATGCTGGTGTGTCCTATTGCCACAGATACATAAGAGATTTGATGTAGCGCATTTCAGTAAGGAACTGGGACATACTTAATATATCCTGCATTGATGTGCCTTGACATATCAACTGAATATCCCAATTATTGCAGTAGACTCATTAACTCCAGATAGGAGCATGATCCATGACATCGGAAGCAATTCTTAGCATTGCAGCTAAGCTAATAATTCATAAGGTAATTTTATTTAATTCATTTCACCTCTTTTTCTGTTTGTGAAAAGTCCGAGAACAGATCACAGCTGTTTTTAAATTTCTTCATTCTTTGACAGTATTTTTGTAAATGTTGCTTATTCTTTGGCTTGTTATTCAGAAATTAAAACTTCCAAAATGTGAGTTGTGTCACTCAGTTCTGATTAGATTATGTTCATCATCATCACTATCATCTTTCCTGCACGATCAGATGCATAAGGCAGAAGTCAAACAGTGTTAATCCTCTCTGTCCTGGGATTGTTTTGCCAGGAGTTTTATATTCAGATGTAATAATGCTGCTTCAGCCGTTATTGTGACTAGAGTGCCTCTACGTTGGCCTCTCTGTCCCCTGCCTTGAGGGAAGCCAAAAAATGCTTGTTCAGGTAGCATATTATTAGGCATTCTTAAAAGATGTCCCAGATACAATTTGTAGATAATTGCACCCTATCTACAACCTCTTCATTCTATCAGTCCATTTTACTTTGAATATTCTATGAAGATAGATGATTGGATGAGTGTAGCTTTTAAATGTAATCAGGTTTGTGAATTAATGATCATGGAAAACTAGATTCAAATGACCTTCTCATAAGTATTCATACATGTGGGCTGAAATTCACTTCCCACCTATGAATGTTCAGGTGCTTTTTACAAACGTTTTTGCCAATAATACTCGATTATACAAATGTTCACATAAGGCAAATACATTGCGCTACCAAACATGGATGAAGCAAATTCTTAGAATGAATAGTTGCAGGATATATTTGCTGTATTCACCACCTTCTGTATAACATCCGTTCCCTTTATGTACTCTATTCACCACCTTCTGTATAATATCAGTTCCCTTTATGTACTGTATTTGCAGGCCTAGAAAAATACTGTGTTTCCTGTTCTTGGCTTCTTGCCTATTTTTCTATATGCTGATGAAGATGACGGGGTGCTTGGTGCAGAGGAGATCTCTTACTCTGAAGATGACATTATCCTGCTTCACATGATACAGGTCAAGGCAACTGATGCTGGTTTTTATTGACTACTTGTCTTCACTTTCAAGGCCCTTCATACCCTATCCCCATGTTACCTATCAGCTCTCAAATGCTATTGAGATGTCAGCTCCTGCCTGTGATCTGCCAATGATGCTAGTCTTCACTGTCCACTTGTTAAATTTTCAAACACATACCTTCATGTTTTCTCCCATTCTGCTCCTCACGTACGGGAGGGGTACCCCATAAACATCAGCAACGTCATCTCATTTTTCTCATTCAAATCTCGCCTCAGTATTTCCCTTTGCTCTGATGACTATAAAAAGCTTGCCAACAGATAAGCCGCTGAGGTACTGAGACCTCTGCCTATCATGCCGATCATGTCTATTTGTTTCCTTGTGCTCAATCTGTCTGTATTCACATGTCTCTCATCTTATATTTAGATTGTAAGCCCCTTGGGACAGGGACCATCATTTTGTATTGTGTTTGTACAGCACCTAGCACCAAGGAGTCCTTGTCCATGACTGGGACTCCTAGATGCTACTGCAATTAAAATAATTAATATTAATAATTTTATCAGACTAGATTTGAGACTCCACTTTTGTCAAGATCTGAAATTAATTGTTTAAACATTTGAATTCAATGTGGACTAAAAAAAAACCCTACAAATCAGTTACAATTAAAGCATGATTTTTTAAAATTTAAATCAGATTCTTGATTTACATTTCAAAGTTCCTTACTTTCTTCCCACTTGACAGTCTTAACTTTCTAAAGTGGAAGTTTTTTACTTGGTTCTTTAATTAGTTTCTCAATTGTCAACAGAATATCAGATTTTACATAGACATTTTTTCTATGAAGAGTTTTCACACTTACAGCGCTCATCTGTGCTGAATAAAACAAGTGCAGGGCTTCATTAACATTCTTACTATGAGAACAACATGAACTCAAACACAGAACTAATAAGCAAACAGCTTATTCTATATTTGTAGCCAACATGAACTGCTCATATGTTGAACTCCATAAGTCAAGAAAAATTAAATGCTTCTATCAGGCTGTTCTTCTCCATCAGTGTTCCTAGTATGAAATCATTTGGGGTTTTGGCTTTGATGCCTACATATGGGTTTATGAGCTCATCTTTATGGTCCCTATTTTTGAAACTTTTGCCCAGTGTACATGAAAAAGTTCACGATAACTCCGTTAATTTATTCACAGGCTAAATAACTTTCTGTTAACACTGAAGCAACTTTTTGAGAGATAAAAATTGTATCCTACTAAGAAAAGTTTTGAACAAAAATACTATTAACACTGTTTAGTGCAAACACTGAGGTGTTTTTAGCACAGGAGTAGTCCCATTGAAGACAATTAAATTATTCATGAAGTAAAGTTTACATACCCTGGCAGGATCAAGGTCCTAAGTTTTTTGCCTTGAGCAGTTTTGTACATTTCAAATAAGAGAGTCCACCAATGGTGGCATTAAAAAGGCAGTACTTATAATTTATAAATTTTAATCTAAATAATAAATGAACTTATAAAATTAGTTTTAGAAATCTGATTTAAATCCATTATTTTTTTAAAAAATGTTTGAAATCGGTTTACCCTGATTAGGGTGACCATATGTCCCCTTTTTAAGCTTTGTCTCGGACTTCCCAACTTTTTGGCAAACCTAGGCATTTGTCCCATTTGCTCTGGCCAACTGATCAAATGCCCAGGACAAACGCCCAGTTTTGCTAAGAACATTCCCCCTGGAGAACATTTGGGGGAGTGAGTGGTCCTGCGCGGTTTCCCATTTTTTCTTTGGGAAACCTGCTCACCCTAACCCTGATTGAATTATTTCACTGGCTCTCCCTTGTGCGGCACATCAAACTTAAACTTCTTGTCCTTGCCTTCAAGGGTCCTTTCCTTCAAGGGTGCACAACGTACAGCTCGTACCTCTATCCCACTACCCTCTCCACTCTACCAGTGATGCCAGGTTTTATAGTCATTTCTCTTGCAAACACCTCTATGCTTTCTTCCATGCTAATCCTTATACCAGCGGGCGAATTCCAACCTATTTGCCAAGTCTCCTCCATCACATCATTCAAATCTCTCCTATAACCTCACTTCTGCTGTGAAGCAGATGAGAACTGAGAAGGAAAGGCAATACACACACATACATGAAAAATGAATTGAACCATCTTCATATGAATGTGCCAGTCTAAATAATCTTGTGAGCTTTATTTTTTCCAATACTCAGAAATGTGCTAGGTGTCTCATAGGACATATACCCCTGTCACGTTTTCATAGATTTTCAAGGGCAGAAGAGACACTGTGATCATCTAGTCTGACTTCCTGCATAACATAGGCCATAGCACTTGCCCAAAACAATTCCTGTTTGAACTAAAGCATATATTTTAGAAAAACAAACAATCTTGATTTAAAGATTGCCAGTGCTGGAGAATTCACCATTCCTCTTCATACATTATTCCAGTGATTTATTGCCCTCATTGTTAAAAATGTGTGACTTATTTCCAGTCTGAATTTGTCCAGCTTCAGCTTTCAGCCATTGGACCTTGTTATATCTTTGTTTGCTAGATTGAAGAGCCCATTATCAAATATGTGTTCCTTGTTTAGGTACTTAAATACTGTGATCAAGTCAACCCTTAACCTTCTCTTTGTTAAGCTTTATAGATTGAGCTTCTTGAACCTATCACAATAAGGCTATCACTGTTTTCTTCCCCAAGCATTTGTAAACTAAATTCAGTATGGCAAAGTATGTCAGAGCTATAAACACACAAGAGACGGGTCAGAAAAGAAAAGTAGATGAAGATGACACTAATAATTCTGAGACGTGATCAAGGAGACAAAAGGGTCCATGCTGTAGGATGTATATCGTCTGTATAGATGAACTTGTGCTTATTATATGTAGCTGGAATAGCATTTATGTAAATGTGATTGATGTGACAGTGGACCCCATGGAAAACTGTTCTTCTGAGTGCCTGGACTTATCATTGAAGCATACCTGAAACTTTTGATTAGAGACCCGCAAGCTAACCTTTGGTGCTATGCAGCATGACAGCAGTTCTGATATTTTCATCAAAATTCTTTTATGACAGAAAGTCTCATACGCAGCTCCTGGATCAATAGAAACTGCACCAATCTTCAGCTCTGATTGAAAGCCGTTCTCTATATGAGTTGATAGTGTGAAAACCTGTTCAGTGGTACTGTGTGGTGGGCAGAAAAAAAGCTTGTTATAGGAGAAACTGACTATTCATTAAGATCAGGATTTGTCTCATTAATAATCATTCAAAATGTGGATAGCTTGAAGACTAAGTGATATAGGTGAATCTCTGACATGATAGATTGGCTTTCATCTCCAGTTTCGATAGAGCAATTATTCAAACTCCTCACCATGACTTTGGAATGGACACTTTTCACGGGAAAAGTGTATCCATGGAAAATGCCCCATCACATTACAAAGAACCCTAAAGCGTTCTGTGGTGCCTATCTGTCCAAAATCAATTTTGCATGGGGTTCCTTTTGCTCAATGGTGAGAATTTGCTTTTAATGTTCACTGAAATAGTGACACATTTGTTGGAGGTACTCTTCCCTCCGACCTAGGGCTTCTATGCCTCTTCCCACTGCCAGAATGCACACATTTTTTGGTCTGTTTTGTGTAGTTAGATTGTTAACTTTTTAGGGCTCTTTTGTCATCTGTCATGTGTATGTATAGTGCCTAGCACATGGCAGTTTTAGTCTCATTTGGACTTTCTCGCTACAACTGTCATCCAGATAAATAATCCTAACAGTGGTGGCATGGATCATTGTGTTCATGTTGCATTCCCCATCAGTACCTGGCCCAAGCCAGTAAAGCTAATGAACCAACCAGCGGATCAAATTCAGTGATGAATCCTGGGCACGTCCCACCTGAGCCACGCTGTGCGTACACTGAGAAGAAGATCATAACAGTATAAGATGAAAGACGCTATCTATGTGTGTTGGGTCTTATAATAGGGCATTCTGTAGGAAAATCTGTGAGAGATTTATGCGGTATGTATTGAGATAATGTGAGAGAGAGGGAACACAGACCTAGTATAAATGAGGCGTGGGTGGGGCTATTAGATGCTACCGAAACTATGTGTAATTTTGAGAGACTTCACTTTCTTGCCCTGTTTTTCTATTCCTACAGTGTATGTGTAACCTTTAGGTGGGGTAGATTTACTGCCCTTCTCCAATGCCTAGGTGGGGTAGATTTAATTTTGAGAGACTTCACTTTCTTGCCCTGTTTTTCTATTCCTACGGTGTATGTGTAACCTTTAGGTGCGGTAGATTTACTGCCCTTCTCCAATGCCTAAAAAACCCAACTCCCATAGAAAAGTACCTGGAGAACCAGAATTCAGTTACCAAAGATTTTCATCAAGGATTGCCCAGGGTCAGCCGCCCCATATTCAAGTCCAAAAAGAACAAAATGAATTAATTTAATTCTTAAGCACCAACTTCATAAAGGTAAATAAACATAATAATAATAATAATAACAATACCAGTGATAACAACTTAATTTCTACAACATAACATGGCTACTTTATAATCCACATACGTGATCTTCACGGTGGTACATAAACATAAATAAAGAAAACAAATTAAATCAAAACATGTCAGTCCCCACAAAAACACAGTGAGAAGTAACTCAGAGTTCCCAAAAGCTTAGGTTGAGTTTGGCTGAGTCTCAGCTACACTCTTTGATCACCAAAATCTATACAGTCTGCTGAGTCAAATGCCCAGCAACAACACCTTCCCTCCACTTGCTTGTAGAAGTCTCCAGCTAAAATCCATGCAGACTCTTCCTCCTCCTCCTCTGCTGAAATCACTCAGTTAGCTAGTCAGTGGACTAATTAACCAACCACTCCATTAAGTATAGAGATTTAAAATTGCTGCAAAATGCTTCAGAGTTTGGGGAAAACAGCCTGCTTTCTGGTCCTGTGCCTCAGTTTCTCCCAACCCACAAAGAGCACGTGGCCTTTTGTAAAGCAATTGCCCTGACTAGTTGCCCTCATGGATTCTGAGTCCAACTACAGGGAAGCTATTGAGCATACCCAAAAATACCACACCCAATTCCAGAAATTTCTGAGTGTGGAGCACTATTTGTTCATCTGCCTAGCAACAAGGTCCCAGACACAACTCATTCATAACCCCCTTCTCTATAGATCTCTTAAAGAAATATCTCCCTTTCAGGCACATGAGTTAGAGATGCAGGCCCAGTGTTTCTATATATGAAAAGCAGGAAAGGACTGCGATTCAGAAACATCCACCTCCTACAATCACATGTAAACCATGTCCCTCTAATCCTAGGAATAATCCTAGCTCCATGTTCTGTAAGCAAAAAACAAACAAACAAACAAAAAAAACCAATTCCCAGGATATCTTGCTAATATGCTCTTGAAGAAAACATGCCAAATTGCTTGACGCGTTTAACCTTGTGCATGCAAACAAGAATCCATCAAGTGCTGAGTCTCATTTGTGCCCCTGAACACTGAACCTGCCACAAATAGCCACCCCTCAAAGTTTTCCCACTTTTTTCTGAGTTCATAGCTTTGTTCGTGACTCCCTCTGCTTGAATTTAAAAGGTTTACCCTATTCACCAGATTTTCCTTGGGTGAAGAAGGATGAAAATGACTCAGATTTTCTTTCCAAATTCCTGTGATGCTTTATAAAAAAGAGAGACCAAATGATTTTTGTTTCACAGCCCCCAAGTAACAACATTTCTGGAATGTGCGTGCCAAAATACAGCTTACTCTCATAGACAATCTTAGTCATCCAGTTACCAGCTTTGTCAACTGAATCATAAAGAGGATTATTATGCTGTGTTTAAAACAAACCATGCAACGTGTTTCTTTAGCAACAGGATTATAAAGATGTGCTGTAGCATATAGATGAGACAATGTGACTCCTGAAGTCTCTGGTGGGCTCTTTCCAACTCTTTAATGAGATAATTCTTGTCACATTTAAGGTCCTACGTAACCTTGCTTCTCCCCACTTATCTTCACATTTATCAAGTCACTGCTAATGTTGCCAGACTCAGCTACCTACTTGTTTGCTTCTCTCACAAGTATCTTTGCACTGTGCTCTATGTCTCCTCTCGTGAATGGAATGTCCTTCCTCAACTTGCTCGTAAAGCCACTGCCATCTCCTCCTTCCCATCCCTCTGCAAGACTCATTTCTTCAACCATCAGGCTCACAGGAATTGCCAGCGATAGCTAGGTAAAGGGATCGCTGATTTTTTTGTTTACTAACTTTAAAAACCAACAACAAGCTTTCATTGATTTAGAACTACCCAGTTTTGCACCTAGGATCTGATTCAAATCCAATTGAGTCAGTAGAAATATGTCACTAACGTCAGTCAATGGAAGGATTTCATTGACTGCAATGTCCTTTGTATCAGGCCCAGGCAAATATGTTCTTATTCTGCTGCCCTGTCATGGGTTCTAGACACCTCCTGCTGATTTGGCAGGCAAACAGTTAGCGAAGCAACTGACTGCCTACGCTGACTGGCAGCCCCACAAACGCTATGAGGATGAAAGGGTTGCAGGACGGGAGGGAAGGGTGGCTACCAGAGAGGTAGAACGATTTTAGAGTGAAGATCCCTCCAGCAGACTGGTGAGAAGCTATCAGATAAACTAATACTCCAAAGAGGAGGAAGCAGGACGAGAGGCTGGGGAAGCCTGCAGTGCAGGGGAGATAGGAAGTAATTCAGGGAGCAGCAAGGGACTGAGGAGGATTGGCTCTGACTCTTCCAAACAGAGGCACTGAGCTGGAACCCAGTGAAATGGGCATGTGGCCCAGTCCCCCTAATCCAGCCCCTGTCACAGGGCAGGCCTGGGTTCTCCTACCTATTCCAGCCTGGGGCTTTTGGAGAAGAAAGTTTTAAATCCAGGAGACCTGGGGCTGATTAGCCCTTGCTAGAACCAAAGAACATCTGACTCCCCACTATCCTGAGTGGGACAGAGACTGTAGAGGACCTGGCCTCTGGGCTTGGGTCATAACAAGGACTTGGCAACTACAGAATTGGGCATGGGAGATGGAGCCAGGTTGGTGTAGCTCCCCAACTTGCCACAAGGGGGAGGAATAGACAAAGACTCCTCTTTATATATCCCATCCTCCCTTCCCGACTCCCTCCTTCTGTGTCTCACTGTGATTCAAATTTGATTGTAAGCTTTTTAGGGCCAGGGGCCGCATCATCCTATGTTTTTGCACAGCACCTAGCACAGTGGGGCTCTGATGCTGATGGGGCCCTTTGGGCTCTACTACCATATGAATAATATATAAAAATATGATCTTCACCATAGTTAATAAAGGGGCTGGTTAAAATTGTTCAAATTTTCGACTTTGCCCCCACAAAAAACATGTTTCACAGGGTTAGTTTGGTCTTTTTCCTGAAAATCGTCCCCATTCTTTCATTGGCTCTATTTAAGAATTTCCATCCCTACCCATTTTCTGAGCAGACACTGTGGATGTAGAAAACATTAAAAAAAAACCCAAAAACAAGCTGGTAAATTTGAAAGTGAACAAAAACAAAGGGGAAAGTTCCATACAAAGAGAAGGAAGGAAAGGAACTGAAGGAAGGTAATAAATAAATAGAGGGCCAACAATCGTCATAATACAAAACAAATAAAACAAAAACCCACCTTTGACCTGAAATGTCTTAAAGGATGTTTTGAAAATTGGGGGAGATGAATGTCAAAAATAAGAAACTTCTACACCCTAAGACCTTCCACAGTGGAAATATGGGCATCTAGCAGCCTTCCATCATTTGCAAAGGTAGTATGACTAAAGGTATGTCTACACTACAACTAAACACCTGCAGCTAGCCCACGTCAGCTGACACAGGTTTGCGAGGCTCGGCTATAGGCCTGTTTAAATGAGGCGTAGACATTTGTGTTTGGCCTGGAGCCTGGACTCTGGGCCCTCCGAGGACTTGGGCTCCAGTCTGAGCCCAAAAGGCTATGCCGCAATTAAACAGCCCCGCAGTCTGAGCCCCACGAGCCCAAGTCAGCTGACACGGGCCAGCTGCAGGTGTTTAGATGCAGTATAGACATCCCCTAAAAGACCCGTGGCATTGGTACAGATACCCTTCAGGACAGGCTCATGAGAAATGCCTCTCCCGTACAGTCATGGTTACACAACAGCTCAAATATGATACCTTGTATTACATCTTTCCTAGGAGGAAGGATGGTCCGGTGGTTAGGCTCTTAGCCTTGTGACAGCTGGATTAAATTCCTAGCTCTGCCACATATTTCCTGTGTGACCTTGGACAAGTCATTTAGGTTCACATTTTCAAAAGCACTCATTTGATTTATGAGTCTGAGTCCCATTTTTAAAAGACTTATGTCCCATTGATTTTTCAGTTAGGCTTTGGCTCCTAAGTTATTCTTGAAAATGAGATGTAAACTCCTAAAACATTTAGGGACGTGTTTTAAAGGTAGTTAGTGTTTACAGATGCAGCTAGGCATCTAATATGACCTTCAAATGCAATGTCAGTGAGAAGACCGTAGCACTTTTGAAAATCCCCCTAAGTGCCTGTCTACAGATTTAGGCTCTTAAATGCCTTTAAAAATCTGGCTCTAAGGCACTTTTGAAAATTTTACCCTTAATCTCTCTGTGCCTCAGTTCCCTATCTGTAAAATGGGGATAAGTGCACTGCCTAGCTCATAGGGGTGTTGTGAGGACAAATACATTAAAGGCTGTCAGATGCTCAGCTACTACATTAATGGAGGCCTGATCTTAGGTAGATCAGATTTTTGGGATAAAATTATTTTGAAACATTCTAGACCAGTTGTTTTGTAGCTAGAATATGACCAAACAAACAAGCATAAGCAGAATTTTCAAATTAAAGGTTTGTAATTATTTTATCATTTATTTTCTACATTCCAGTTTGTTAAAATGATCAGTCTGAGAACTCAGATTTGGTCACAAAATTGTTCATTGATCACACATGGAAAATTTGAAGCTGTAAACACTTTCATATTATTAATATTAAGGTAGCACTTGGAGTTCCCAGCTGAGATCAGGGTCCCAATATGTCAGGTGCTATACTTATACGTGGCAAGATAGACTCTGACAAAAAGATCTTGAAATCTAAATAGAGATAGAAAAATGGTGGGTGGAGAAACAGAGGCACTGAGAGGTGAATTGACTTGTCTAAGACAATCCAGCAAGGATTTTAGGAGGGGAGAGGTGACTAAAATCCAATTTATGATGGAAAGCGAGTCTCACCCTTAATTCTGCAACAGTTGTTGCTGCTGCTCCATAAAGTTCTGATTCATTGCTGTGCTGTTTTTGAGACAAATTTACCTGGAAGGTAAAGCAAAGGCTAAAGATGTACCATGCAACCGGGCATCCTTTCAATCAATCTATCAAACTCCTCCCTTTTTCCAACTAAAGCAGATAAGCAAAAATAAATATTAAGAAAAGATCATTTAATTTGTATCCAGATTGTTTTTATTACATCACTTAATAAACAAATGGACCCAGACCCACTGGATGCTCTTTTCGAATATTTTTCCTCTTTTTTTTTTTTTCTGTGCTGAACCACATATGCTCTTCTGAGTTGCATTATATTGCAGACAATAAGTGCTCCTAGTGTTATCACAGGATCCTAGTAGTTAGATCATCAAATCCATTCCCCCTCCAAGGAAAGGATATAGTCTCCCAAGGAGGATATATCCAATATTGAACTGGGACTATGAATGATCTTAGCAAAAACTGCACCCTGATGATATTGTAGGAGGTCATTTAGGTACTTCACAACCTGCTTTACCTCAATGAAAGACTTGTATAATTTCCTTGGAAATGTTTTGTTCTAGACAATAATACAAACAGCAAGTACAATTTTTTTTTTAATTTTAGAACTTGGAAGACAAAGGGGGGTCCTCATCAGATTGGCCTTCTAGTTGTGAATTTTCAATATTAACCCTTTTCTCTGTTAGCTGATAGGACAGACAAAATGCACTTCCTATGAAGACTCAAAGCCTTCAAAGAAGGCTACTTTATTTTACTGATGCATGGGAGCTATGGCAGGGAAGGCAGGGTGATATTTCCTATTGCCTAAGGGAATTAGGCTCCTAATTCTCCTAGGCAGTTTGGAAGCACTCACCCTTAAAGACCAAAGGCCATGCAACCAATGATGATACTTAAGAAATGAGCTACTATTCAGCACCATTAAGCATGACAGGATCTGGCTCCAAGATAGACTGTTCCATTATCTCTTTAAAAACTCCA
The DNA here is from genome assembly GCF_026122565.2 of Emydura macquarii macquarii. Classification (NCBI taxonomy): domain Eukaryota; kingdom Metazoa; phylum Chordata; order Testudines; family Chelidae; genus Emydura; species Emydura macquarii. The sequence continues at coordinate 2,287,848 of NW_027133607.1, read as the reverse complement.
ATTATAGATAGATCACTAAAAACTTATTCTCGATGCTGGCAAAGCAAGGGGGAGAAATGATCATTCTGAAGATTCATGAAAAGTTATATTGCATGGCTTTCATTTTAGGAAGTAAGTTGTTATGTTAGACTGGACTTGAGAGAGTTCTTGCCTTTTGGGCATATTTCACAGCCTGGAACTGTCATGACACACCACTATATCAGTTCTGTTCTTCAGAATGAAGTACCCTAACCACCTCAAAATTGCACACAATCTTTAACAGCATCAGATTCCTGTTGTGAATCAGTGCAGTTTGCAGCATCCATTCACTGCAACTGTGCATGCATGGCCTCTGATGACCTAATCCGTAGTCACATTAAGGCCAATTTACACTATTCTGGCATCCTAAAGAAACCTTAGAGTAAATTACAAGCTACACTCACTTTAAGGCCCCTTTGCACTGCTAGCACCTTAGTATGAATATGGATCAGGTCTTGAATATGGAGACAAAATTTGTGTTTTGATGTCACATATTGCACTGGGTGAAATTTTTCAGCTGAAACTTTTTTTGATGAAAAATGCAGATTTGGTAACAATAAAATATTTGGCAAATTCATGTCAGTTTCACCAAATTGTTCATGTTGAAAAAACAAACAAAAATTCTGAAAAATGCCAAAAAGGGCCATTTCAACATTTTTAGAATGAAACTTTTGGAGGTGGGTTTTTGGGGTTTTTGTTTGTTTGCTTTGGCTTGGAATGAGATTTTATTTAGAAATTTCCTTCTATAATGTTTTGAAGAAAAACAAAAAAAATGCTCAAAATCAAAATAAAATGTTTCAGATTAGGTCAAACAAAATATTTTGTTGAACCCCAAATGGTTGTTTTTCAACTTTTCAATTCACTCAAAAATTTAGAAAAATTTCATTTTATTTCAACCTGAAATAATAATAATAATAATTACTATTATTATTATTTGGAATTGCCAGTGAAACAAAAATCAGTTATTCACACAGTGTTAGTCATGTATGCTGCAAAAGGTCTCAAATCCACTTCTACCAAAGTCAATATTTAAATTCCCTTTGACTTCAATGGGATGAGGACTGGTCCCCAGAAGGAGATGATTAAATCGATTTCAGAAGTAGAAACAAAGATTTAAGATGACATACTACATCAGCGGGGAAGATCTTGAATACCAGGACAAGGTTAGTAATCAGTCTAGTTGCTGTGCTCCACAATTATAAATTATCAGTCAATAAAGGGTAATAGAGATATTATTAGTTTTCAATGTGCTTGCTAGATAAGATGGCTACAGTAGATCCTAGAACTTGTGTCCATTAGCTACTCTGCCCGTATTTACTGTTTCAAGGGGGTTAGGGTGACAGGCTCAATCTGTGAACATTGCCGATTCTCAAAAGATAATCTGTCATTCTGCTGTGTTCTTTGCTTAAATTATCGCAAAGCATAGGGACTTCCTTAAAGTCTCATGCTTTTTTGTCACTATCAATAGACTGGTATGATTTTTCATATCACTCTAGGATCAGTAAATGTTGAGAAACATTATCAGTCATGTCTGCAAGGAAGGGAAATGACAACTGTCAGCCTATCCCTACAGCTTGGAGAGCTTTCCTAGACACTGGAAACAAGGGCACTCAGTGGCCATTTGACAAGCCTCCTCCTTTAAGTTGAGAGAGAAATAATCAAAGGATCAACAGGGATTGTAAGCTGCATACATTTTATGAAATTGGAAGGACATTTTTGGGTCAATCAGCCTAATGCTGACAGTGGTGCTTTGGCCAGGGTTTATACTGTCACACATTAAGGTTGTAAGCTATGGCCTCATGAGTTAGGGGTGGATGCACCAGTGTGCAGAGGCTTTCTGTCTATTGGGGGAACAAGCTGGCACAAGTGTAGAACACTCACAGGCAGTTCCTACACCTGTTTTTGGCTTCACTGGTTTCAGCCTGCCACTTGGTGAGAAAAGCTACAAAAAACCACAGTCACAGCCCCGGCTCTTTCCATGTGTCCTGCATGGCTGTTGTGAAACTTCCCCATCACTCAGGTGACACCCCACCTGACAACGTGACAAAGGAAGTTGCTTATTATTAGTCACATTTATTAGAGAGTTTTATACTGCTGCCTAGCATCATAGTAGTATCTGACGCCTTCCATATAAAATCAGTGGCAACTGTGAAATTCTTAGTGGACTCTTCCCTTTTGGGTGAAAACTCTTCTTAGTTTGGATTTTTTATTTTTTAGAAAGAAAAGGATGATGTTGGAGTCGGTCAAAAGTTTTCTGACTGATTATTTTTCCAATGGAAAACATCATAGAATCATAGAAGATTAGGGTTGGAAGGGACCCCAGGAGGTCATCTAGTCCAACCATCTGCTCAAAGCAGGACCAACCCCAACTAAAACATCCCAGCCGGGGCTTTGTCAAGCTGCACCTTAAGAACTTCTAAGGGTGGAGATTCCACCATCTCCCTAGGTAACCCATTCCGGTGCTTCACCACCCTCCTAGTGAAAAAGGTTTTCCTAATATCCAACCTACACATCCCTCACTGCAACTTGAGACCATTGCTACTTGTTCTGCCATCTACCACCACTGAGAACAGCCTAGCTCCATCCTCCCTGGAACCCCCTTTCTGGTAGTTAAAGGCTGTTATCCCCCCTCATTCGTCTCTTTTGCAGAATAAAGTCATCTAGTTCCCTCAGCCTTTCTTCATAAGTCATGTGCTCCAGCCCCCTAATCATTGTTGTTGCTCTCCACTGGACTCTTTCCAATTTGTCCACATCCTTTCTGTAGAATTTGTAGAAATCAAAGGGCTATATTCACAGATGAATTTCAGAGTGGTGACGCAAAGCATCGCCATGTCTAACTTTTACGTGCCTAGAAAATCACTGGTGTTCACAAAGTCTATGTTAGGTGCCTTGGCTCCCTGCACAATGAATGAGGAGAGATAGGTGCCTCAGAATGGGATTTACAAAAGTCTACATGCTAGGCGGCTCATCATCTAATATGGCCAACAGGGGATGCCAAGGCAAGAGGTGGGAGCTAAGCCCTCCCTCTCAGGAAGCTCAGTGCCTAAATTCAAGCTGGATAGAGGTGCCTGCCTCTGCTTGGCATTCTCAGCTGCACACCCTCTCTTATCATTAGGCACCTAGACCATTTTTGCAAGAAGTTGGTGTTTGTGTGTTGGGTGATTGGTTAGGGTACACACCTGGAATGTGGGAGACCCTTGATTCAAGTTCCCTCTTCCCCTGTTAAGCACATACTTGAACATTTTGCTGGATAAGGGACAGATTGTTCAGCAGCCTACAGAACAGAACCCTAAATGAGGTGGAAATTGCAACAAAATAGGCAAGAGATCATAGCAGGTGGGAGAGTAGAGAAGCGGAGGAGATGAGTGGTACTGGCTGGAAAATTATTTTTTCCTGATGAAAACTGTCATTTTCAACAAAACTTTTTGGGCTTTCATTAGATAATGATTTTTTTTTTTTTTTTTTAAATAAAAACCTATTTATTACAAAGATTTCCATTTTTTTTAAACAGCTATTATCCCATAAAAAAACTGTTTTGATGGAAACATTTTGACCGACTCTAGGAACAGCTACTTCTCCATGAAGAGCTGTTGGTACAAGACTTTTTTATTTGCATATAGAATCATAGAATCATAGAATATTAGAGTTGGAAGGGACCTCAGGAGGTCATCTAGTCCAACCCCCTGCTCAAAGCAGGACTAACCTCAGCTATATCATCCCAACCAGGGCTTTGTCAAGCCTCAGCTTAAAAACCTCTAAGGATGGAGATTCCACCACCTCCCTAGGTAACCCATTCCAATGCTTCACCACCCTCCTAGTAAAAAACTTTTTCCTAATGTCCAACCTAGACCTCCCGCCCTGCAACTTGAGACCGTTGCTCCTTGTTCTGTCATCTGCCACCACCGAGAACAGCCTAGCCCCATCCTCCCTGGAACCCCCTTTCAGGTAGTTAAAAGCCGCTATCAAATCCCCCCTCACTCTTCTCTTTTGCAGTCTCTTGTTAGTGACTTATATTTTGCTTTTAACATTAAATGTACATTAATATTTTTTCTTAGGAATATGCAGTTATAGATAAATGAACAGAGTGGATTTAGCATAGCTTTTTTCTGTACTCGGCCATATTCATGGAAAATATTGGAACTGTTTACCTTAAAATGGGTAATGAACTCTCTCAAGATTGCAGACAGGTGTCTTGATACATCATCTACTAATCATGACCAGAGTGTAATTATCATGAAATGAAGCATAGCCTCAATATTACAATATGAACAAAGAGAAATGAGAGCTGTACACTATTGTCCAAGGCCCTCAAATACCTCAAAGGTATTTAGGTGCATAACTCCAATTGAAATCAGTGGGTTCTAGACTCCTAAATATCTGTGAGGATCTGTGTCTAACGCCTACCCAACCAAAACATCAAATAAAATAAAATAAAACAAAACCCTCTTTCTTGCTTGCTGCTCCCCAGAACTTTTTCAAGCTCTAAAGCCATGAAGGCTCCCTTTTGTGTGGTGTATTTTGAATACGGGCCTGTTCTTCAGTTGGTGTAAGCAGGCATACTCCATTGATTTCAATGGATCTCCGCCAATTGATGCCAGCTTAACATCTCTCACATATGGATTAGACAGCAGTTCACCACCATCCACTATTGTCCACTGAGGAGAGACAGCAAAAATGTAAAACTTAAACTGCTACTGAGCCATATTTTATGTCACACTACTGAACACTGGCTACAAGAGTTGGTCAGGAAAGGGAATTTCATGCCATGGAAAATTCCACGATTTTAAGATTTGTTTTCATTTTGAACTGGGCCAAAATGTTGAATTTCAAAATTTGCTGTGAACTTTTGAAAAAAAAATTATGTTGCTTGAAACATTTTGTTTTCATAAAACAGAAATGTTTGATTTTCATTTTGACTTTAACACTTTTAAATTTTGTTGTATGTCTTATATGTGTCTTATATTATGTCTTATGTATTTTACGTATTGTGTTGTATTTGATTGATATATTATGTATTTTATTTTATATTTTATAAACTTACATAAAATAAAATGAATATAAACAGAAAATAATATAATGTAAAATAAAAGTTAATAATAAAAAATTAAAGTCTAAATAAGAATAATGTTGCCACCTGTTTTTAGGTCAGGCATTCTCAACCAGCTAATCATAAACAGGTGTCATAGTCACAGCCATCTTGCTCTTCCCATACTGCTAAATGGAGAAGGGATCCTGGTGAGATGTGTGGGGGGGAAAGGACATTTCTAGTATGGAAAAGGGGGTCCCTGTAGGGGAAACGTTAGCAACTCCTTCTTCAGGTCATTAAAAAGGACAATATTTAGCTTATGATATGATGGTTAGAATTTCCATGTAGCTGAGCATTAATTCTACTTGATTATTCATAAAAATAATCACTTCCAGTCTTAGAGATCACCTCAGAATAGTAGTAATACTTAGCATTTACCCTGATTGAACTTAAAAACTTGTCATTTGCCTTTAGTCCGTGTGGGGCCTACATGCCTGCCACCTCCCATGGGAGTTTACAAAGGCCTAGCCAGGGAAATGGAGGGAGGTGGGCAAGAAAGATGTTTCAATTGTTCTCCAGTGCCTAAGCTTTCCCCTACCAAAAAAAAAGAAAGAAAGTCAGCTTTTATGGTTCTAAAGAAAATCTTCAAAATGTGTGGGAATATAACTAGCCTATTCATCTTAGTGGGTTCTAATTCATATACTTGTCATGAGACTTTAAGTTACTATTTTTATTATTTGTATTGTAGTAATGTCTAGGAGGCCTAGTTATGGCCCAGGACCCCATTATCCCAGGCATTGTACAAACACAGAACAAAAAGACGGTCTCTGCCCCAAAGAACTTACAATTTAAGTAAAATACTACAGCAGTGGGTGCTCTAAAAATATCTTAAATGGATAACTTAGTTGGGCTACTGGCAACAAAATGCCAGATGAAATTCAATGTTGATAAATACAAAGTAATCCACATTGGGAAAACATAATCCCAACCATCCACACAAAATGAAGGGATCTAAAAGCTGTTACCACTAAAGAAAGACATCTTGGAGTCATTGTGGATAGTTCTCTGAAAATATCCACTCAGTGTGCAGTGGCAGTCAAAAAAGCTAACAGAATGTTAGGAACCATTAGAAAAGGGATAGATAATATGACAGAAAATATCATAATGCCTCTATATAAATCCAAGTTACACCCACAGCTTGAATACCACGTGCAGTACCGGTCACCCCATTTCAAAAAATTTACATTAAAATGGAAAAAATACAGAGAAAGTCAACAAAAATGATTAAGGGTACGGAACAACTTCCATATGAGGAGAGATTAAAAAGACTGAGACTTTTCATCTTGGAAAAGAGATGACTAAGAGGGGATATGATAGAAGTCTATAAATCATGACTGGTGTGGAAAAAGTGAATAAGGAAGTGCTATTTACTCCTTCACATAAAAGAAGAACCAGGGGTCAACCAATGAAATTAATAGGCAGCAGTTTTAAAACAAATTTTAAAAAGTACTTTTTCACATAACACACAGTCGACCTCATTGCCAGGGGATACTGTGAAGGTCAAAACTATAATGGGGTTAAAAAAAGAACTAGATAAGTTCAGGGAGGAAAGGTCCATCAATGGCTATTAGCGAAGATGGTCACTGATGCAACCCTATGTGATGAGTGTCCCTAGCCTCTGATTGCCAGAAGCTGTGAGTGGACAACAGGGGATGGATCACTTGACAATTGCCTTTTCTATTCATTCCCTCTGAAGCATCTGCGGTCGGAAGACAGGATACTGGTGTAGATAGACCCAGTATGGCTATTCTTATGTTCTTATACCTTTACTTCAGTATCTGCAGTAGGTACCAGATGGTCTCTTGACTTCCTTGGGTATTACCTCAGAAATGGAGAATACCAGAGCATATGAATATCTATGGCACACACACCACATCTATGACAAAATTCACAGGGTCAAATTCTACTAAACCCTGTTTTGACTTACATAGTTCATAGGCTTCATGCTGGCCTTCTGCACATGGACAGGTGAATTATATCTGTACTGGGAGAAAGTAATCTAGTTATCAAGGGCAAAACTGTAACTTTTGAAGCATGACCACTGTATATAAAACTTGCATCTTTAAAGCACTAGTATCAACATTAATTAATTAATACTCCCAGCATTCCTGTAAGTATTATCATTGTTGGAAATTGAACACAAATAAGCAACTGAATCCTTTGTGGTTTACTTTGCATATTTGTTTTTTCCTCAGAAACACTTGAAAGTTATCATGTTTCTTCAATATTTGGACACTCAAGTTTCTTTCTTTCTGTTTTTTTTTTTTTTTGCATTCCTTTAAATTCTGGTTGTACAAGAAATTTCATTGAAAGATTTTTTTTAGTTTTGTTTTTTATTTGAAATAATAATACAGTAATAGCACAATAGTAAAAATATGGGGGAGAGTATTATCTGTATTTTACAGATGGGAAACAGAGCAGTGAACAGATGCTGAGCAACTTGCAGTGTTGTTAACTCTTGTACTTTTATCATCAGTCTCACAATATTTGATGTATCTCTTAAAGCCTTAGACCTTTAAATCATGTGATTGCATCAGAATTTCAGCTTTAATTTTTTTAAAAAGAATAAGTTTCTAGCCCTCACAGTTACAGAGATAAGCTCAAAAATGTGAGTCCTAAAGGGTCAATGTCAAAGAGCAAATAAAAAGAACTTCAGGTACATTGGATTTAAAATCATGAGGTTTTAAAAATAATGACATAATTTTTGGAGCCTGACTCAAGTTTTTGAACACTTGGAGTTTGCAACTTGTCTCAGGGAGTCAGCATCAGAGCCAGAAATAGAGTTTAGTGCTAGCTATGTAACTGTTACACCTTTCTTTTCTTTCTACTGAATCTTCAGTTCTCTAGCGGCTGCTCTCAGTAGAGACGAGAAGCCATTTTGTGTGCATTTCAGTGCAGACTCTGCCACAAAAGAGACACACACACACACACACACACACACTGTAGGCCCCTTCATGCAGACTTTGCTTTTGTTTTGTCATACTTTGTTACTTTAATCTAAGCTAAGTAAAAGTATTTGCTCATCCTTTGTGTATGGACAAACACAACACTCAGTAATTCATAGCTCCTATTTGCAGAATGTTGAGGGGATTATTTCTACAGAGTAGCATGTCTGAGTTGCACGTATGTGCCTTTTGTTTAGATTATCTAAAAGGTTTTAGGATTTTTAGATTTCAACGGAAACAACTAAGACAGGAACCACAACGCAGCTGTGCTCCCTAAAGCTGCGAACAGACATTTAGACTGTCTGTTGCTGAATTTCAACAGTCACGCTTTTCAACAGCCACTACCTCTTGGAATTTCTAAATTAGCATTTCCATTTTTCCACCACCTGAGGATGCCATCTGCTGTTTTTCTCTCATACACCCAACTTTCCAGGGTGTTTCTTTGGCTGCTCACAAATTCCATTTTGGTTGGACTTTCGATTTTTCGTTGTTTTATTTTTGGTGTTTATTTATTTATTTGGAAATATAACTCCTTAAAATGCAAGGCAGAGGTGGTGGGGTTTTTTGTTTTTCTTCTTTTCCCATTACTTTTTATAACCTAATACATCATCTTTTTGTCTGAGATGTCTGTTGAAGTGCAAAAGTCAGGTACTAGAACTTACAGAGTCGTCTGTGTTTGCCCGAGTCATGGTGCACCTGGGGTGCTACCAATTACTGTGTCACAGAAAAAGTTTGGTAAACTGCAACCTTCCAGTGATCCAGAGGGAGCAAGGATGACACCAGTTTAACTGGCTGGTGAAATGGGGTTCTTGGTTGCTTTCCATGACCATGGGAGCACAAATGACATATTGGTGAATCTGGCCCTACACAGTTTTATACCCTGCTTCCCCTCATCCTGGCCATTATTAGTTTGTAGTGACTGCATATCATTGGCATCCGAAAATTGTTTAGTGACTCATGTGAGATGAGTGAGTGCTTTCCATCCATTTTCCCTTGAACAGCTGCTCATATGACCAAAAACCCCATCACAGTTCTCACTCACTGATATTGGTAACAAGAATACTGATTTGACCGTATATATGCCCTCTGTAATGTATAAAGCACTATGCAAACCTCAGTTTTGCTTGTCCTAATTCTGCATTCTGTGTGCAGTGGAAGTTTGAGGAGCATAAGGAATGCAGATTTGGGACCTTAATCACCTCAGGGTGGGATTTTCTAAAACACTTCTCTGCTCCCAACGGACTCAATGAATAAAATTCCCATTGATGCCAATGAAGCAGAGTTAGGCCAACACAAGCATTGAGTGTTTTTGACAATCCCATCCTAAAAGCTTTCAGTATCAACAGAAAGACTAAAGGTCTAGGGAGGAAGGACGGTTATCATGCTAACCTGGAAGTTAGGAGACGTGTTCAGTTCTCTGTTCTCTAGCAGACTTCTTGTGGGACTTTGGGCAAGAAGTCACTCTGGGGCAGATTTTTAAAAAGATGTAGGCACCTAAACTTATAGGTGCTTAAGTCCATCACTGACATTTTCAGAACCATAACTAAGTTTCCACCAGGCAGCATTTTCAAAGTGGTGCTGCCCATAACATCTAACAAGCTACTTGAAGGCCTACCTCCATCCAAACCCCCACAGGCTTTGAAGTGGGATTTTTTAAACTAGGTGGGGAAATACCTGTCTCATCACTGAGGCCTGATCTCATAAGCCTGCTCTGAGCATGCTTTGGACCTGATACTTTTCAAACTTACAGCAGGAGGGCCAGATGCAATGAGGGGTGTAGGGTGGAGCAGCATAGCAAATGCACGAAAGACAGCTGGGGCCACAGGGAAACATAGGGTGAGCAGGAGGACAGAGAAAGAGACACTGTTTCAGCTGCTAGGGCCTGAGCTACTTAAACAGTATCTAAGGTACCTGGCTTAACCGTCTAACATCAGGAGACGGCTTGTGGCTGAGCAGCCTAAGCAAAGGTAGCTGCCTGTCGTTGACCCATCAGCCAGGTGAGCCACGTCAGCTGCTTCGGGTCCTAATCATTCTCCTCTCCCTCCCCTTTCCTCAGCATTTCATTCCTCCCTGCCCATCTAGCCAGTTTCCGAAAATCCTTTTCTTAGGCCCTTAACTGTCCCCATAAACTTTATAGGGAACCTAGATAACACAGAGCTGTTTAACTCACAGCTGAAAATTCCAGTAGCGCATGAGCGGCCTAGGGTGAGGTGTTGCTCCACTCAACCAAGCCTAAATTCCTTTAAAAATCTGGCCCTAGCCCCTCTGTGCCTCGGTTCCCCATCTGTAAAATAGTTCTTCCTGCCCTGCCTCACAGGTGCTTGGTGGGCAGAAATAAACTAAAGATTGTGAGGTGTTCAGATACTATGGAACTGGTGACAGTTCAGATACAATGTTCAGATACTATGGAACTATGGAACCTTAAATGGGGTAGATTCTGATCTCTGTTACACCAGCACAACTCTTTTGCAGCCAATGAAGCTATTCGATCTTTACACTAATAAAACAAATGGGAACTGTGGTTCCCCCAGAACAAATGCACATTGGTGGGACAGCATTGTGAAAGTGTGCACCGTTAGCATCTCCTCTTAAGGTGAAATATAGAACTATTCAGAGTACCGAGCATGACATCTATGCATTGATTGAGTCCCACTTAAGTCTTATTTTGAATGCTTAAGAGGTGCATAGGCCATGTGCTGACTCTCTGCCGAGGGGCTGAATGTGAGCCAGAATTAATATAAGACTTCAGTTTCTAGTTCCGTCAATCTAATAACTTTTACCAGCCCTGAAAAACCCCCAGAGAGCTCAAATTGAGATTTCTGGCCTAATTTGTTCATGTTAATGAATGAGTGGTTTTTCCCTAATTGATAGTTTGGATTAGAAATGTGGACTGTTTTGTTCGTTGATTGCCTTGGCCATTGTTAGAGCTGTGTTTAAATTAGTAGGCTGGCACTTCACTTCCACGTTTTTTTCATACTGCAATTTCAGAGTCAGTTAAGTCATCTGATGATGTTGTTTAATTCACTTATAAATAACAGGTTTGTAGAACAAGGGAACCACCACTAAGAAATTATAGCCCGCCAGAACATTTATACGGGTGACACATGCACATTTTTTATTTCAAAATTATTATTATGGTGCTTTTATTTATTTATTTAACAGTATATTAAACTTAAAAGTTAGCTTTAACCAAAAAAAATAAAATAAAATAAAATAGACCAATGATGTAAATGGCAAAACTCCCATAGATTTTCAATGGCAGCAAGATTTGGTTTTATATAGTTCTGCTTCAACAAATTTTTAGATTTTAGAAGAAAAAAAAAAAGAGAAGAAAATAAATTAGTGTTCAGATGGGAAAACATTTCTCTGACAAAATCAAACTCCCTCTGGAAAGGCTATAGTCAAGTTCTCAAGATTTTAATATATGCATTTTGGAAGGGATATAAACTCGCTTTATGGCACAAGCCAGACTCTAACTATTGGGTGTTATCTCTTAATCTACTGCAGGGTTTCTTGCACTTCCTTGGAAGCATCTAGTATTGGCTGGTCACTGCTGGTGACAGATTGCTGTATGAGTTAGACCCACTGATCTGACCCACAGTTGCTATTTTCCTACTATGCAGTCCTGAAAATGGCCTCATAGTTCTCCCAACGGTAAAGCCCCTCTGCCATTTTATTTTTGTAATGCACAAATTAAGTGGGTTTATGGCTTGATGGAAGAGGCCAAGCATTGATGAGGGGGCCAAAGAAAACACACGCAGCAAGGGGACGTTATTGGTAGGGGCACTTAGGGATGGTGGGACACTTTTCCCAGCTAAAACCTCCTAAAATGCAGTCGGCTCAACGGGGAGTTTCTTCAGAATGCCCAGCAGCCAGTTGCCTCAGTTTGGTCTCTGGGACTGAGATCCTCAAAGGGATTTAGGCTCCTCGCTCATTCATTTCAATGGGAGCTAGGGGCCTAAATCCCTCTGATGATCTAGCCCCGAGAGGCTAACCTCTCTAGGGGAGACTACAGTACTTTCCATACTGGGGACTGGCACCAGTCCTTGCATCCAGTGAAAGGGCCAGTCACAATTTCTTCCCTGCGTTCAGGGGAGTGCTCCTTCCCCATCACTCCAAAAGGGGGCGGGGAAAGATAGGAAGGAGCCTTCCTCTGTATCAGCTGCAGAGGAGGCGAGCCTCATAGGGGCTGAATGCAGTACGATCCTAAAGAATTGGTTCAGCCTGTGACCTGTATGTAATAGGGACATCTGGAAAGGGTGGTACCATTTTGATGCACATTCACCATACAAAATGCCCCTAGAGTGTGGAGATTTAAAAAATTCCATAAACTCCATGAACGGCCCCTAATCTGCCCGAGGGGTATTTCAGCTTTAGTTCTTTCTTTTCTCAACCATACAAACCATGAGAATTCACTGAAGCAGAGCTGAGAGCATTAGGGATATTATCAGTTAATGTTTAGTGGTTTTAAGTTTCCGTACCTTTATCGTTTCGGTACAAAAGCTTTTCTTTCATTCAGGGAAAGCGGTGCAAAAATAGCCATCAGAATGTTTATACACAGGGACATTCATGTCTGGTGCCAGATTCTCAGCCATAGCTCCTGGTCTCTGTCAGCCCTTGGTAGTCCCAGCTGGGACTGGAAATCAGGATTTCTGAAAGTTGTACTTGGCTCCAGCACTGACTACTCTGTGTGAACTTTTGCATTTTATTTATATTTCCAGCACCTCAGTTTATCCGTCGGTAAAGAGGGGACAATTATTAGCTGAAAAATTTCCATCAAAACTGTTTCTTATGAAAAACTGGGTTTTCTGGTAAACATTTTCTTTCTTTCTTTCTTTTTTCTTTTTTTTTTTTTTGGACAAATGTGTCTGCTTTCCATGGAAAATTTTGAGTTTTCATTGGAAACCAAAATTTTTTGGCTAAAACCAAAAATGTTCGGATTTCAGCTAAGAATTTTCAGATTTGGGGTTGTTTGATGAAAAATCAACATTTTCTGTGACAGGAGGGGAAACCACATTTTTCTAACAACTCTATTAATAATATTTATAATATCTCTCATTCTCATTTGAAAAATACATTCAGATCCTCAGATGAAAAGTGCAAGGAATTTTAATTCCTAGTCCATTTGTTTCCTGGACTTCTTCTACGCAAAGGACACCAAAACCTACTGGCTGAAAATGTCAGCAATGACTAGATGCACACAATACAAAACTGTTTGAAACTGTTCATTTCCTTTACTAGCAAAGCCTCTGAACCTCCCGTAACTATAGCAACGTAACCACAAGCTGCTCGATTTTAGACACTTTTCATACATTGTCTATTTTTTTCCAGAGTATAAAAAACTAATAGGACACAGACACTCTGTAGTTTGTTTGTCTTGTTAAGCTAAGTTGAATAGTAGGTGATTAACAGAATGAATAAAATATATTCCTTTTCCTAGATACTAGCACATTTAATTTTAAGATTTAGGATTCATTATAAATTTGTGAAAATGATAAGTATTAGCAAGATATGTAAGCACCTGTCTAGCTTGAAGCACATGAGTAATCCCAGAGAAAAGACACAATAGTTTCTGCAGTGTTGCCAGTTCTCAGGATTTGACTGTGGTCTTGCAATATTTAGTGTTTTTCTAAAACCCATAGTTCCTGGAGTCATTTAATTATGTGAGAAGCTCAGATTTTTTAAATAAAAGTAAGATCCTAGCTCTCATAGCTGTGTAGCAAAGCTGGATAACATGAACTTCAAAGGCTCAGAAACCAGAAAGCAAATGAAAAGCTTCCCCTCCTCCAATCAAATTGTTATTTTTTAAAAAAGCTCAAGGTTTTTAAAATAATATTATTATTTCTTAGGCACCTGACTCATGATTTTTAATGCTTGGAGTTGGTAATACTGACATCTTACTGACAGAAGTAGTATCACCATTTAATATAGGCCTCATTTCATAATTCTTCATGATGGAGGTACTGATGGGGTGAACTCAATGGGTACATTTGCGTAGTAAGGATTAGATTGGAACCTCTTTGGGGCAGGGACTGTCTTTTTGTACTGCACCTTGCAAAATGGGGTCCTCATTTATGAGTGTAAAAAGTGGCTAAATAATAGGGGTAAAGGAGAAACCAGGGAACTAGAGATCAGTCAGCCTGATCTCGATACCTGAGAAACTACTAGAGCAAAGCATAAAACATTCAATTTGCAAATACAAGGAGGATGAAGGGGTGATTGCTACAAGCCAGCATGGATTTACTAAGAACAAATCATGCCAAACCAACCTCATTTCTTTCTTTGACTAGATAACTGGTTTGGTGGATAGGGGGAATACGGTGGCATAATATACCTGGACTTTAGCAAGGCTTTTGACACAGTCCCATATGACATTCTCATAAGTAAGCTGGAGAAATGCAGGCTTGGTAGATCTACCATTCAGTGGATACATCATTGGTTAAACAACCACAAAGAGTAACTATTAATGGAATGATATCGGACTGGAGGGAGGTCTCAAGAGGGGTTCCATAGGGATCTGTTCTGGGTCTGGTGTTGTTTGACATCTTTATTAATGACCTGGATGTAGGAATAGAAAGCATACTGATCAAATTTGCAGATGACACAAAGCTAGGGGTAGGGATTGCAAATATTTTGGATGATAAAACTAAAATTCAAAGGGATCTTGATAAATTGGAGAACTGGACTGTAGATAACAAAATTAAATTCAGCAAAGACAAATGTAAGGTGCTACTCTGAGGGAAGAAAACCAAATGCACAAAGACAGAATGGGGGATAACTGGCATGGCAGCAGCGCTGCTGAGAAGGATCTGGGAGTTGTAATGGATCAACAACCTCAGCATGAGTCAACAATGCAATGCTAGTGGAAAAAGACAAAATGCAATTTTGGGTTGTATTAACGGAGACATAGCATGCAAGTCATGGGAAGTGATAGTATCTCTCTACTCAGCGCTGGTTAGGCCTCAGCTGGAGTACTGTGTCCAATTTTGGTCACTGCTGTATAGAAAGGTCAAAGGCTGTAGAGAAACTGGAAAGGATCCAGAAGCAAGTGAAAAACAGGAGCAAAGGGATGGAATGCAAGCCATATGAGCAAAAGCTGAAGGAACTGGGTATTTTAGTTTGGAAAAGAGGAGATTAAGGGAGGGACAGGATAGCAGTTTTCAAATACTGGAAAGGCTGCCATAACAAAGATGGAGAACAATTGTTCTCTCTTACCCCAGAAGGCAGGACAAGAGGCAGTGAGTTCAAACTACAGCATATCAGATTTAGATTAAATCTCAGGAAAAAACTCCTGTAAGAACAGGAGGACAATGAAACAAATTGCCTAGGAAAGTCATGAAATCTCCTTCACTGGAGATTTTCAAAAAGAGGCTGGATAGCCATCTGTCTTGGATGGTTTCGATGGAACAAATCCATCATCTTGGCAGAGGTTAGACTAGATGAATCTTGTGCGGTCCCTTCTAACCCTATGGTTCTATGATTCTAATATCATTTCACCCTTTGGCACAAATACCCCAAATGATGGAAAATTGTTAGCACCTTTCCCAGCAGTGACTCATAACAAGTACACACATTCATAAAAATAAAATCTGTTCCAAGATAATTCACATAAAGAATAAAGACTAAATTCACCCACTTCTGATGGGGAATACACACAATAAAATCAATGGCTGTGGCCAGCTTCAGGTAAACAGTTTAAGAAGTCTCTTTGCTGTTATTATTTGTATCAGCCCCACAACCATGACCCTGCTGTGTGAGCAAGTACACATAGTAAGAAATATTATCTGCCTCAGAGAGGCTTGCAAGCTAAATAGACTAAAGAAGTATTATTACACCCATCTTTGTAGATGGGGAACTGAGGAACAGCAGATTAAGTGTTTTGCCCAAGGTCACACAGGAAGCCTGTAGCAAAGCCAGGACTTAAACCCAGACGTGAGTTCTAGTCTAGTATCTTAGCCACAAAGCCACCCTTCCTCCTCCTTTGAAACATTTAAATGTGTGCTTTGCTGAATCAAGTTCTAGCTGTCCTTGGTTGTTGGACCCAGAGCTGTGGGTACAGGACCCTTACCCTAATTAGCATAATTCCTCCTATGGGAGAGGCTTCCATTAGAAATAATTTGCTTTCCATTTTGAATTCCTTCTCCAAACAGACAGCCCCAGGTGCAGAGAGCTACGCGAGGCGACTGAGTTTTAAAATCAGAAAGTTGGAACAATGTTGTTATTATTACCAGAAACAGTTATACTGGCTTAGATTATCAAGGCTACCTCTACAAGGAAAAAGGTTAGACAAGTACTTACCTTTTAGAACTACATATAATCGTTACCTTTGATTTTTTGGCATAAAAGACTCAATGCTATGAGAGTACATCGCAGTGCATTAAGCTTGTACTATTCTGGCCTTCCTAAAGTAATTACCAATAACTGCTAGGAAAAAACATAATTACCCATTCAGTGGTATTAAGTTTTTCAAATAATCCCTTTTCAGCATGTTAGTGTTTTTCTTATAAGCTATTCAGAATATGTTTGAAAATTCTGGCTAATGCAATGTGAAATCGTATTTACTATAAAAACTATTGCATAGGAAGAAATGTATCCTTGCAGTGTTATTAACCAGACTTTCTGCATTGATGATATAATATAATCACCTTGGCTGATTTAGATTAAACAAGTGTTCACTGCAGTTCCTTTTAGTTCCATGAAAATGGCTTTGATCAAGTTTTTGTATCTAGCTACAATGTTTAGGAGACCCAAGGAGAGAGGATGAGAAATTCTTATCCTTAATATCCATTTTTTGTTTGTGTAATGTTATATTTTCTTTAAGCTTTAAAAGATTCACTTGTGGTTTTGAAAAAAAAAAAAAAAAGCAGTAGGGAAAACCTGAATATAAAATAAATTATACTTTAGCATTCAATACAGACCAAAAAGGTCAGCTTTCCAGTTTAAATAGCCTTTTAGACAAATGCCATACATGGCCTATACAATACTGTATTAACAACTATAAAAACAACAAGAGTTCTGTGGCACTTTAAAGACTAACACGTTTAATTTTTGTAGGCATAAACTTTCGTGAGGCTCAGCTCACTTCGTCAGATGCAGAGGTAGTTTAGGTCAATCCATACTGGTCTTCCTCACATAGTGCAAGATAGTAAGGAGGTGCTAACACCTGCTTTTAAGTGTTCAATTGGGCTCAACCAATATCTGTGTTGTGGGCATCAGATTTGGAGTTAGCCATTCCTTTTACCTGTTTAGCAAAAAGTACCATTACTAATGGATAAGTATATATGTCAGAGGAAGACGGGCAGCAACTAAGCCAAGAGACAAAGGCAGATAGAAGGACCAAACCATATGTGTTTTGATCCAGTGTTAATAGCCATGGGAGGGGAAAGCAATTAGATGGATGGTTAGATGACCTTCTGCAATATTCCATCAATTTTTCAGGTTGATATTTCACTGGATATATAGCATTATTACTATTTAAGTTCTATTAATGTATAAAGGGTTAAGAGTTTCTCATTGGTATCACATGTATTTTGTTTCTTAGGAAACTGAACCCAGAAGCAGATAGGAAACCAGGGATGTTGCTGGAGGACTAGTGTAATGTGCTGCCTCTGGCGAATCTTGCTTAGCTGTAAGGGCACTTCATTTGGTAGCTTCTGAGCAGTCTTCAAATGTAGCCCCAAGTTTTGTGCATTAGGGTTATCTATTCTGAAGGCCACAAAAAGCTGGGGTAACAATTCCACATCAAATAAAAAACAGTTGAGTTCACTGTAAATGCAAATCACTTTTGGACCTCAAAGCCACGAAGCTCCAAGATCAAATGGACACCTAAAAGTACCCTGAAATTGATCATAGGTAAAGCTCTCAGTTATGGGAGCAAACACCATCCCTGCCATTCTCCCAACCGGCTCTCCCCTATCAACCATTTTACCAGAAACATCTCCAGCCAGCTGGCTCCTCTTTGGGTCCCAATCTAGCCACGCCCTGGGAAAGCTGAGACAGCCCACTATGTGTATTGATGAAAATGCAATTTAGGATAGTGTGTCACTAGCACACTGATACACTTCAGCCCAAAGTGCCTTTTTCTATGACCTGGACAGGAGATAGAAAGGAATCCTAGTGTAGCCTGCCAGACAGGACTTTCAAGCTGATTGGGGAGTTCAACTACTCAACATCACTGTATGGGATCTCTGAGGAGAAAGCAGGGAACCACATAAGAGCCATCCTGTCTACCCCTGCTAGTGTGTGCAGTCAAGTATTAAATTCTAGGCAATCATCCATAACAAAGGCTGCTAATGGATGATTTACAAAAAAAAAAAAAAAAAAAATCAGATTGAGCCATCTGTTATTCATTGCTAGTTCAATAGTCACTGAGACCTGTTTAATCTCTAAACAATACCTGGACACCAAAGCAGACTGAGATGGATGAAGGGATAAAAACTCTTGTTTCTGCCAAAGTGACCTTTCCACCATCTTCTCAATAACCTCTCTCTCAGAAAAGAAAATTTAGACAAAGCACAACAGTGAAATTGCTAGAGCTGGTCAAAATTTTTCCATAAACTTTTTGTGTCTAAATATTAGATTTTTTTTACAGAAAATGTCTGCTCTCCTCCAATGTGGGCGATTTTTTTAGTCAGAAATCTGAAAAAAATTCATATTAATCAAAATGCCAAAATTTTTCACAAGAATTCAATTTTCTGACCAGCTCTAAAAACCTAAAGATATGAGCAACAGTCTAACAAACAACCATCTGAGCTAAGCCAACACCATAGAATCATGGAATCATAGAAGATTACGGTTGGAAGGGACCTCAGAAAGTCATCTAGTCCAACACCCTATTCGAAGTAGGACCAACCCCAACTAAATCATCCTAGCCAGAAATTTGTCAAGCTGAGCCTTGAAAACCTCTAAGGATGGAGATTCCATCACTTCCCTAGGTAACCCATTCCAGTGCTTCACCACCCTCCTAGTGAAAAAGTTTTTCCTAATATCCAACCTAGACTTCCCTACTGCAATTTGAGACCATTGCTCCTTGTTCTGTCATCTACTACCATTGAGAACAGCCTAGCTCCATCCTCCCTGGAATCCCCTTTCAGGTAGTTAAAAGCTGTGATCAAATCACCCCTCATTCTTCTCTTCTGCAGACTAAACAAGCCCAATTCCCTCAGTCTCCCCTCATAAGTCATGTGTTCCCGCCCCCTAATCATTTTTGTTCCCCTCCTCTGGACTTTCTCCAATTTGTCCACATCCTTTGTGTTGTGGGGGGCCCAAAAGTGGACACAATACTCCAAATGTGTCCTCAGCAGTGCCGAATACAGGAGAATAATCACTTCCCTTGATCTGCTGGCAATGCTCTTACTAACGCAGCCCAATATGCCGTTAGCCTTCTTTGGCAATAAGGGCACACTGCTGACGCATATCCAGCTTCTTGTCCACTGTGACCCCCAGGTCCTTTTCTGCAGAATTGCTGCCTAGCCAATCGTTCCCCAGTCTGTAGCAGGGCATAGGATTCTTCCATCCTAAGTGCAGGACTCTGCACTTTCCCTTGTGGAACCTCATCAGATTTCTTTTGGCTCACTCCTCCAATTTGTCTAGGACACTCTGTACCCTTTCCCTTACCCTCCAGCATATCTACCACTCCTTCCAGTTTAGTGTCATCTGCAAACTTGCTGAGGGTGCAATCCACCCAATTCTCCAGATCATTGAACAGATGTTGAACAAAACCAGCCCCAGCACCGACCCCTGGGGCACTCTGCTTGTTAATAGCTGTCAACTAGACATCAACCTTGTCCTCACATAGGAATTAACAGCCTTCACCAACAACAAACAATACTTCATCATTAATATTTGCCATCCACGGTATGAATGGGCCCAACTTACAGCTACCAACCCAGAGCTGTCTCTAGCTCTTTCTAAAATGCCTGATCCTCCTAATCTACACTGGTGTGTAAGAAGGGAAACTCCAAAAACACCCCCATTCCACATAATCAGCATTGCACAATTGGCTAGGTGCATTAAAAGGGAAATTAATATACTACTGAAACATCAGTTAGCACAGCCACTGCAGGGACTGGATACCATCCTAGAGGGATCAGTTGTCTCCCCTGGACTGGCAGATCAGATAGCTCCTAGGTTGTGAAACCACACTGTATACCAGAAACTGTATACCAGAAACCACTCTCTATACATTTCAGTTTATCCTGTGTTTATTAAATAGAAGTAAAATGCCTGTTTGTTTGAGGGTTTTGTGTGAATGTCTCCTCATATTCAACAATGCATGGTCTTTTTCCATTCAATGTTTTGAAATGCATTTTCTTCTCAAATGTCAGCATTCAACCAAAAGTGGTTTGAAAATGAAAGAAGCTGAAACAGCATGGAAAGTTAACTTGAATAATCAAACCCTTAAAGTTAATTGTAATAAAATAGCTCTTTAGTTTCTGCTTTAATTCTAAAATCTTAATGCACATTAACCTTTTAATTGATCATCTTGCAGGAAAGGAATACATCCTATAAAGCTTTGTACATTTGCATTGTTATAAGATGCACACAAAAAAGGAGATCATGGAATGTGGACCATCTCTGTTTACCTTCGTGTTTCATTTGAATCTTTATTGGTTTGATACCACTAGTTTTTCTGCTTCACTGAAGGCAGAGCTTGAATCCTGTAAAGCAGGTACTTTTATCATTTCTTCTCTGTTTTAAACTGTAATAAAAGAACCTTCCCAATTTTCTTATAATCTGCTTCATGTCAATTCCCTCAGGTTGCTAGCTTCAATCTAATTCTATTTTTAAACTAGGATATTTGTTTCTTGTTCTTCTTAGCTACCCTTTGTTTAACCCCTAATTTGAGTCTGCCGGTCTTTCCTGTTTGTCACTTAGAAGAAATGCACTGGCAAGTAAGAAACTAGTTCACTCTGCAGAAGGGCAAAAAACCCTCTTCGTCCCTTGTCATGTAATTCTATATATTGCTGAACATTTTTTACTTTGTTGCTGTATCATACCATGTAATCATTCCATCAAAAAACAGAAAATGCCACAGTTAAGGCTGCCATGTATAGGAATATCTCAAGCCAAAGTTACATAATAAATCATACTGAAGGTGAAATCCTGATCCTGTTTAAATTCAATGGCAAAACTCCCACTGTCTTCAATAGAGCTTTGATTTCATCTCAGTCTTTACAGAATCACATACTCTCTCTCACATAACAATATATTTTGGTGTTGCCAACCCAAAACATTCCAAAATCACAAATCCATTTCCCCAAAATGAGTGGCTTAAATCGTGATTTAAAGAAATCATTCATTCTTTTTATTTTTCTGATGATATCTAAGACTTGGGTCATAGTTTCAAGCTTTTCTCTGCAACCATGAATGCTATGCACCACTAAAGCCCCATTTTTGAAGGCATAAAGCATTATATGGGCTCTCTGCACTGGGGTGGATTTCTGGCCACTTGCTTATTTCACACAGATCAATGAACTGCCATTTGTTAGAAATAATGTCAGCTCAGTTTTGACATTGGTTCAATTTCCTAACATTAACAATGACCTGAAGATGAAATGGCTCATGTCTAATTCCCAAATTCTTGAGTCATTCATTCCTCTTTCCACCCCTTTGTCTAAGGGCTTGTTCTGAAACCCATTGAATTCAGTGGGAGTCATTACATTGACTTGAGTGAACATTTGATGAGCGCTCAGTTGCTTTCTAAAGGCCTATTCCTGTTTCCAGTAAAGTCATTTGGCCATAAATTTGATGTTCTGGTTTCAAAGAACAATGTATGTTTCATATAAAATGTTGTAATGACAAATATATTCATATTGACATATTCTTCTGTGGGAGAAATTAAATCCCTCTTGATTGAAATGTATATGTTTTAAAATACAAATATAATTGTATGCATGTATTTGAAACAAATAGGGAAATCAGTATCATATTGCATATTAACAGGAAGATGGTAAATCACTGAAAAGTAAGTTTTACACTAACTGCATCTTAAAAATATACTGCTAAAGGCTATAAAAATGTTGGTGGTACTACTTCATACAGCTGATCAAATAAATTCTGACAGAACAGTTTTCCATTGGAGAATACCATTTCATTGAAATTGAAACTTTCTGTGGGAAGGTGTCAGTTTGGATAAAATTTTATTTGAGGAAAAAGGTCAAAATGAAGTGTGTTGATAAGCTCAATATCATTTTGACCTTATTGGAACAGAACATTTCAATTTTTTTCATTTTGAAAGGAATTTTCACTTCAAAATTTATTTTATAATATGCAATTTTTTAAAGTTGAAATTGAAATGAAACATTTTTCAACCTGAAACAATTTTAAATGTCATTACATGGAAAAACTTAAAATTTCAGGTTTCATTTAATTTTGGAACAAAACCAAATTTGAAGTGTTGAAATTTCCTGTGGTGTCGTGATTCTGTTCCTAACTCTATTAGTTAGGTTGTTCTAAAATTATATTTTCAGTGCTTAAAATTTGCAAAGATAAATCATTTGCTAAAATTAATCTGTCATCACAAAGGCTCCTTCAGTCTAATGTGGCAGTAAAGATATATTGCATGTAGATAATATATACTTAAATGTGTTTTATTTTTATATAAATATGTAATTATGTGTATGAATAGACTCTGGGACTTTCATCAGTGACAGAATCCTCTGGCAAACTATTTTCTATGCAATCCTAGGTAAAATGTGCTCTAATATTTCCAGTGATAGGTGAGAGCTTAGGGGATTCTACAAGAAAGAAAGTGATGTAATCTAAATTTTGTTCAGTTGTGTGCAGTCGCTCAATACAGTGAATTTTAATAGCAATTTGATATCAAGTACTTTGAATGCACTATATACCAAATGTTGGCATCTTTAGGTAAGAAAAACCCATGCTGAAGTTAATGGGGGAAGGATTAGGCCCAATTAAGTGAAGAGAAACAGTTCAATTAGTCATTGATTTGTATAGATTGATTATGTAACTGGGTCTTAGAATACATTGTACTATCAAACCCCCATCATGTACCATTATTCCTTCTGCTAGATTCCCTCACTTTCATGCTCCCACTCTCTGCTTCACCTATTTGAATTTCTAGGCTCTCTCTTACCCTCGGTGTCACTGGCGTCTTTGCTGATGATGCAGCAGTGACAACCCACACAGACGCCCATCTCCAAAAACTCATGGACAGGTTTTCCAAAGCCTGCCAAGACTCTTAAGCTTACTATAGGCTTAAAAAGCTGAACATAATGTGCCAAGGACTTGAAGAAGCATCCTCCATCAACATGAATAATGATGAACTTGAAGTGGTGAATGTGTTCACATACCTGGGATCCACTATCACAGACAACCTTTCACTTGAAATGGAACTCAACAGCCATCTCAGAAAAGCTGCCACAACAATCTCCAAACTGAGCCAGAGGGATGGAAAAACAATAAACTGACAGAACACACAAAGATCTATATGTATCGCGCATGTGTTATCAGTACACTTTTGTACAAGAGTGAGACACCGACCTTATATGCTCATCAGGAAAAAAGGCTCAACAGCTTTCATATGTGGTGTCTTCGTTGAGTGTTTTGGAATCTCCTGGAGGGACAGAGTCACCAACACTGAGGTGTTCAAGTGGGCCAGTATACCCAGCATGCAAACATTCCTTAAACAGAGACGCCTCCACTGGCTTGGGCATGTGTGCCAATGAATGATGGGTGCATCCCAAAGGACATCATCTATGGCAAATTGGCATCTGGAAAAAGACCTAAAGAATGCCCAAAATTGCCTTTCAAGGTTGTGTGCAAGTGAGACCTCAAAAAAATGGACATGGATATGGATAACTGGGAAGATCATACTCAGGACTGCAGCCTTTGGAAACAAGAGCTCAATAAAGGACTCCAAATATACAAGAGGAAGCAGTCCAGCTTAGCAGAAGAGAGAAGAGCTCACAGAAGGCAGAGACCAAAGGGTCGAAACACCACTTTTAAATGTGACAAATATGGCAAATCAAAACAAAAGACGTGCTAAGGTTGCCTTTCTCTCCCCATGTTCCATCCACTTACTAATTCTCCCTACCTTAGTAATCAATTTACTCATTGCCTTCATAGATTAAATTTTGTTCCTATTTCAAAAAGGCTTAGGGTGAAATTCTCCCTGATACAGAGGACCACCAAAAGGCCTATCCATCACTTATATCCAATTTAAGCCCACAGCAAGTGCTGACATACTTCAGCACTAGGTCTTCATAAATATGGCAGGACAAAGGGAATCCAGGGACCTGATTCCTTACAGTGAAGTGCCATGTAAACATGCAGTGTCCTTTCATTAATATTCAACTATAATATCAGGTCAGTTGCTATTATCTGCCTACAAATTACCAAAAAAATGGGAATGAAAAGCATTTCCTAACTTTTCTCGTTCAACTATGCCAGATTTTTTACTTAAGTTATTTAAATATATTTACAGGATATGGTTATGAGAGTAGGAGGAATTATTCACAGCAAAACGTATATCCAGTGACTTTGGCCTCCTTTCCGGTATATGAATGATCACTTATGAGCTTTCTTTCTTACAAGTCTGTGTTATTCAAAATTAGTGCAAATCAAAAAATGGGTAGTAGGGCGAATCACAAAAAAGTCATGACACTTTTTCCGTTTTTTGTCAAAAAATTAAAATGTGAACATTCTTGATCAGCTGCAATGACAGTGATTTATGCAAACATATTTTGCTGGTCAGTTGCCCATGAATTATTTGATATGATTATTGTTCAGAATGTTGAGCATTCATAATTCAATATGTACACTGTGTGATTAGCCACCTAAATCACAGAGTATTGCTTCTGCTGTCCTATTTGTAAAACTCTTCTGATGAGATTATACGTACTGAACAAGGAAATTTATATTTTTCACTGTAATGAATGCAATCTTTGCAAATATTGTTCATACAATATTCATCTATGTTTAATGATTTTCCCACAGATGACTAGCTCTTATGATATTTGGTATTTTTCTCAAAGACCCCGGTCTTGGAGTCAGGTGACTATATGAAAATCTCTGTTTTCAATTTTTTTTCAAATAATTTTCTAGCCTCTGTGGTTAAGAAGAAAATTTGAAAATATGAGACAAAACCAGAACACAAATAAAAATCATGCAGATTTACTATTTTAAAAAAAGATCTCCTGATATTTTAGCCAATCTCATGGTTTTGGGGTTTGCTGATTCCTGATTTTTGAATGTTTGAGATTGTGTCTCTCTCCCTCAAAATCTGTATGCCTGTTTACCAAATGTTTGTAGAAACACTTATGTATGCTGGAGAAATGTTCTGATATGATGTGACAAAATAATGAAATATCTTTATTTCTGGTAATCTACTATCCAATGATACCCTGATTTTTTTCTGATGATGTGTGAGCAGAAACTTTCACTCTGAATGTAAGCAAATATTTCATAATCGGAACCGAGGACAAAAAACAGAGATGTGTACTGATTAGGAGGAAGGATGGTTCTTTGGTTAAGTTATTGCATGGGGACTCAAAAAGACCCAAGGTTTATTACCTGTTCTGTGATAGGCTTCTGAGACAAGTCATTTAACTCTTCTGTGCCTCAATTCCCAATCCCCTTCTTGTGATTGTAGCTGTCCTCATACCTTTTTTGGAATGTAAGCTGTGCAGGGTAAGGATTGTATTTTATTATGTACGGCACTTAACACGGTGGGGCCATAATCTTTGTTGATTCCTCTTGGCATCATTGTATGATTAATAATAATTTGTAAAAAATATAATATTTGGAATCCTACACATTTCTGTGTAGCACTAATAAAGCCAATTTTTATTGAAATTAACATGTACAGAGGCAATACCAGGGCCTGAATCTGATCGGGGGAAGTCAGTGTAGTTAAACTGCTGCAAGTGACATCAGTGTCAGTATGTACAGGTACTTTTATCCGTCATGCACAGGCGGTAGGAACAACCAGCTATGAGCCAAATTTCCATATCACAGCTGAAAACAAGAACAGCCCAATAATGTGAGGTTAAACATCTGAAGAAAAAAGAGATATCCTGGCTGACATGCACACGGTGTTTTGAAGATGACACAAAATGAGATTTCATGGATGTATAACTTGACTTTCCATCTCAGAATTACATTACACAATAACCTACATGGTTCCCTTCAATCCAGATAGGCTTTGACTATGTAGCAGGAGGAAAGAGAGTCAATGCAGCATGCTAACCCTTTTCTTATTTTCAGAGAATCCATAGACTTTTAAGTCGTTGAGCCTCCATGAGTCTACAGTGGTATATATCAAAGTAGGGAGGAGATGGAGTTAGTTGCCTTCTAAAGCATCTGCCCCTTTAAATTGAAGGGGTAATGTTGCAAGAGCAAGTCCAAAGGTAACTTGTCCTGTCAATTTTGGTTTCCATGGGGACGAACAATAACCTCATCTGTGCTGTCCATCTGTTTCAGCATGCGGGCTGGTGACTGAACAGTATAATGAGTGCTGTCTAAATTAAGTATTTGGTGTCAGGGAATGCCTAAATACAACACTGTGATATGTATAATGTATGTATAACATTTTCCATATTATTATTATTTTCCATTATTTTATTATTTTATTATTTTCCATATTATTGTCTGTTCAGACTGCATAGACATGCAGCAGGAGTCAGCGAACCCTCTGAAAAATGAACATTAATGCAAACAGAAATCAGAACAATATACAAGCAAGCTAAATTTGCAGATCTTTCATTTTTAAAGAAAGAGAAAATGAAGAGGAAAACTAGTGCCACCATTTCATGTGGATAATATGTACAATTTGTATTTCTGTAGTACCTGTGGTTCTCGACGAAAATTGAAAACCTTAAACAAGCCGCACAACAGGTCTGCAAGACAAGTGTTCCTAAAATAATTTTTCAAATGGGTAAAGTGAAGGACAGAGGTTTTCATGTTCCTATACCATGCCCATGATCCTATGTGAGCAATTTCTGTTTGTGAACTAAGTGACATGTCTGCCATCTGTCATATACTTGCCCAGGTTAGGCAGCCAGTCAGTAGCAGACACATTAATAACAATTTGTCAAAAATGTAATATTTAAAAGATCAACTAAAAATCAGTAGTGTCACCTGAGTAATACAGCTCAAGAGGTACTCACCAAGGTAGTGGCAAGGTGACCTCCAAATTCTGGGCCCATTCCTAGCACAATTTGTAAGGACCCAAAGGGCTTCTTTAAATTATGACCCCTACTCCAGCCCAGAATGGTACTCTGACTGTACATTCTCCTGCTCTTGGTGACTCCTGTGCCACACTTTTGTCAGGAGCTGAGGTGAACTGATTTACCAGCGTTTACACCCACGGAGGAATTCTTTATGTTGGGGACTCTTCAAGCCAGAAACATTTTATGCTATCAGCTATCAGCAAGTCTTTAAAGGGCTCGAATGCTTCCCAGAACTGGGGCTTAGGAGTCATCCTGATTTCCAGCTTCTAATCATTTGTCCACATTATAGACAGGACATACCATTAACATGGAATTGGAAAATCTGAATGCAAGGAATCAGAAAATGTAGAAATCAAATCACTACAGTTTCTCACCGTAGAAAATCCTATGGAAAATCAACTCCATGATACCATGCTGGGAGTGGCTAACAGCAGGGGAAAAACTGGAAACAACCAACAAGGAAAATCATGGAGCACCTCTACATCTCAGCTAATGACCAAAATGAGGCAATCAAAAGAAATGTGTAGCTGTGTTTAGAACTGAGGGCATTTGTTGTTTCTTGAGAGCCCTGCCTCCTTCCATAGACAGCCTCAAAGATCATATTCCACACCAACCTTCATATTGATAGCAAGATCACAGACAAAATGACATTGCCCTTCAAAGGATCTGTGCAGAACTGCATCACCCTGAAATTCTCTAGGCCTGAGAGACAATCTCTCATGGGGCTTCTCCATACACATGGCATGCTAGATGGCTCTCCGAGTGCATCAGCTGTACTCTACAGGCTGGCGTGAGTGGGTTAAATGGGGTAGGTCAATTAAGGCACGTTCCGCCTGCCCATCTGTCACTCCACCCCCTCTGTTGTAGTCACATTGGGCCATATCACATCGCTGACTTCAAAGCAGAACTTCCCAAGTGGACCAGAGCTAATTGCAAACAAAAACTAACTTTGGAACCTTTTTCGTCCAGAAAATTGGGGGAAATATTAACTGGCATTGGTGATGCCTATAGCCCTGGGCCAGAGCTGTGTCCAAAATACTCTGGTGCCAATATACCAGCACACTTGGAAATATACTACTTACGCTGTACACATAGGCACCATGGCTGTATGATTTCATTACCTTTCGGTGCATTTGTGATGACACAGGTTACAGGTTTGTAACCAAGGTGAGCAGTAAATAGCTGAAGTGGGTGAACTCTCAGAAAGCAAAGTTATTGGGTCAGATTCTGACCTTGCCATAAGCTAAAGTAAAATCTTCTGAAAGTCTTCTTCTGAAGATGTGAACAATAGAACACCTAATAAGGAGTCCGAGTCTGATCTTGATTACATGGTCTAAACCCAGAGCAACACAACTGATTTAAGCTGGGTGCTCTAGATATGCACAAATGTGAAGGAGACCAGGTTTTGCACCAGTAGATATAGGATGTAGTGAGGAAAGCAGTATTGTCACTTCCTGGTTAGAACACGGAACTGGGAATGGGGAGTCCTGGAGACTAGCACTGCTAAAATCTAGATCAACTCTATTGAATCAATGCTATTCTGGATTTACATCAGAATAAAGGAGATCAGAATTTGCCCCCAGGTCTTTATACTTGCCCCAAATCAATTTACCTTTTGGTGCTTCATCATCCCCATTTGTATAATACCTACTTGGGCTGTCTTGAGGCTCTAATTAATAGCCCTTTGTTAAATCTTTGCATGAAAGGGACTATGCAAATGCAATTACTATTATTGTAAGCAGACTGGTTTCTAAATGGAATGTTTTCTAAAGTTTTCTTTAAGCTCAGCATACTTCCGTTGGTTCTCCATGCTGCATGTTTCATGGCGAGCTATCCTTCTAGGTTTTTTTTAAGTGATTAGCTTGGCCAGAATTGAGAGTGCTTTTTGATTAGAATGGTTTGACATCTCCACTGTCTGTGCAAAATGGAGCATACAGCTGGAAGAGAGGAATATGTGGCAGTGCTTGTGAAAGAAATATATATTTAGTTATATATATACTCCAAGATGTATGAACAGGTAAAAATTATGTCCCTCTTTCTTTAAAAGAGTGCACACTCTAAATAAATTACGGATCTTTTCTTGTAGCATGAGATGAGATACCTTCGTATTGTAATCCTTACTCAAAAAAGGAAAATATACACGTGTAGATCTCCCTACTGCAAAGTTAAGGAAATGTGTCAGTGAATGGAGCAATCAAATACTGGCAAAGAGAAAACATTCCTTACCCATAGAAAGAATTACAGTCTTAGCTAAATCAGTGCAGGGCCTTATTTAATAAACCAGAAGCAATCGCTCTGCTGCATTGACATAGCGGCAGCAAAAGGATAATAGCACACAAGTGAAAAGCAGTGTGCCTTGCTTGCTCAAATGCTCTCTTACTCCTCCCTTTAAAATGCCATAAATTATGCATTTGGGGGGGAGTAGCTATTATAACCTCCCCCACAGGACATCTGGTGTTTCTCAGGTGCTGGATTCACAAAACATGCCAGTAAATTTGCGTCGTAGAAAATTTGCTCTGTATCCCAGAGTGTTATATTAAAAAGGCATCAAACGTGAGACTTGCTGAGTAATCACTCTCTTTTCATCAGACATCACAGTTAATAATAAAATCTGGCTAGCATTTAGTTCCACACGGTGAAGTGTACTCTTGGGCTAGCTGATCCTGTGAAATTATCATCACACGTGATGATGTCGGTATTTGTTTGTTCTTAAGATTAAAGCAAGAGGAGGAACAAGTCACGTGCCTTCTATTCTCAGCCGTGCCACAGACTTCCTGCACAGTACTGGACAGCTCGCCTAACTGCTCTGTGTGTTGGTTTCCCCTGCTACAAAATGGAGATAGCAGCTACCTCATAGGCTTAATTCACTAATGTTTGACTAAACATAAAAATTCATCAAGACAGGGGCTGTTCATTCGGTATGATACAGCGTTCATCAAAATGGACCTAAATCCTGATTAATATAATATAAAATCATTGTACTAATTGTAAAAATAATTACTGTTAATTTTAAAGTGCTTTGAGATCTGGCGTCAGAGGGGCTATATTAAGGTATACATATGACAAAAGTTGATACAGTTATTATAAGCTTACTTGGGCAGATAAATACAAAGTATTTGTTATCACTATTTGGTTTGCATCTTTGTGAGATCTGCATGTTGCTCTTACAGTACAGGACCAGCTTTGTGCTCTGTTTAGTTAGAGGTAATTTGTCACTTGTGAGCTTAATCAGTAGTCAGGCAAAACCCCTATAACTTAAATGGGAGTTTTGCCACCGTAAGGGCTGCAAGATAGAACTTTGAATGTCTGAGGTGAAGATTAGAGGTGAGCAAATATTATACAGCTAATAGTTTGTTCACCAAAAAATGCAGTTTCACTTGACTCAAAATTGTGCACAAATTTGTGCTGAGTTTGCCAAATAGTTTTGATCAAACCAAAAAAAAAAAAAAATCAAAATGTTTTGGAAATGTCAAAATGATTCAGAATTTTGCCCCGTAATTAAAAAAACAAAGGAGGACAAGCGTCACAAAATGGCTGGAGCAAGTCACCGTAGTTTATAGTGACAAAGAATAATGAGTGGCCCAGGGTAAGTACAGGACTGTGACATTATAGCTGGGTGGGTAAAGCCCTTATCGAGGCTCAGAGAGTCACAAGTTTGAGTCCTTGCTCCCCTGTGTACTTATTAAAAAATAGAATCGCTTTAACTGGAGAAAGCCCTCCAGTAGACTAAGGGCATTATCCTTTCACTTCAAATTATTTTCATTTTAGATTAGGAGGATAAAAACAAACTCGAGTGAACAGAAGTAAAAGAGTGCTGTGGATATGTGTTTGTGGGTGTCCTTGTTCTCTGTAACAGGCTGCATCATCACCTTTGCCTCACAAAATGGCAGCCATGCTATGCAGGTAGAAGACTGCTGGCTCATATTCACAGATTGAATAAAATTGCAATAGTTTCAATGCCACATGGACTGCTGCTGGGATTTTCAGGGAAGCTATTTTAGTGCCACATCCATATGTGCGGGCCATTTAAAGTGCCCTAAATGTATCTGAACACAAGGAACCCTATGGCTACCAGGAACTGAGACCGGAGTACAGATATGAGCCTGCAAAAATATGGGGAGAATCTTCTAGAAAAATGTTTTCAGGGCACTTCCATTAGAAAGGGGTTTTAATTTTTTTTAAATTAAAAAGGGAGAGACTTTAGCACTTCAGTGACTTTCATGCTACCACTTTGCATGCCAAAAAACAACCCCCGCCTCTTGATCTGCACCCCATTCCAATTTAAACTCCTAGATCTTCACTGGAACAAGGGGCAGAGTATATATAAGATCCAACCTCATTTTGTCTCTGCTACACTTTTTTATATATACCTTTATCATGTCTCCCATTACTCTCCTTTCCAAATGAAATAATCAATCTAGTCTATTTAATCTCTCATTGCTAGAAGCCTCCCCATGCTGCTAATCATTTTTGTTGCCCTTCTCAGGACTGATTTTATTTCTGTAACTTTCTTTTTTAAGATGAAATGATCAAATCTGAATGCCATATTCAGAGTGAGTGAATGCCATTGATTGCTATAATAGCCTTATAATATTTTGCAAAGTATTCTCCATTCACTTCTTAATTCAGCTTTCAATTTCACTGCTAAACACTGAAGAGATATCTTCACTGATCTCTTCATTAAGTCTCCTAGAATCTGATTCTTCACTCTAGGACACCAGTTTCACAGCAGCACATCCCCACTGCCTTCAGCATAAAACTCTTGCCTTGAAGCAGAGAGAATAATGGATGGAAAAGATCTGTTAGGTCATCCAGTCCATTTCCCTGCCGATGCAGGATTGTGTGTGCAAGAAGGTCAAATTACTACCATCATCTGCTTGATCTTGTTCTTTCTTTAAAAGGATTTTATTTCCATAGTTCTTAGAGAATCTTGACAAAGGAAAAAAAGCAGAAACAAACTTTACAATTTTTGAGATTCCTCCTCACCATCTTTTCCCCCTAATAACTTCTTCTGGAGTTCTACACAATCTTCTCTTAAATACCTAGAGTAATGTTTTATTTTCAGAAAAGTGTTGCCTCTGACATTATTAGTCATGGGTAAAACAAACCACAGAACCTTTGTAAATCTCTCTTGAGTCAGAGAAGCATCCAACATTCTGTATTCTTCTCCATGTCAGCCACACAAGTGGGTCTCCATTTGACCAGGACACATGCTCTTCCCTTCAGGTCTGTTCAGAAGGTGGATTGCTTTCTATTCCAGGAAAAGATCCAATTCAGGACTCTGCTGTGTGGTCCATAGGCCATTCGCAAGCAGCGTATAGCAGGTGCCTTCTACTCCCTTTGTCCTCCGTTACCTTGGATGTAACTGAGATTGGATTTAATTGATAAATCTGAGTGGAGGGTGCTCAGCACCATGCAGGGTTGGGCCCTAAATTAGGCAAAGGAAGTGATAGTGGACAAAGGGTTGTACATTGTAGTATTTAGGCACAGCCCTTCATTGGAGATGGCATGGATTTGTAGCACCTCAGAATGTAAATCTTCCTGTTCATTCTGCTTCCTGGAGTTCCCCAGTGCACTGGGAAAAAATACATGCTGCTATTGCCCTTTAAGAGATGCCCTTATACAGATGGCTGGCATCTGATGGGGGTGAGGAGGCAGACCTATGGTTCCACCTATTCTCTGCCTCGCCACAAAGGTAGCTAGGGAGCAGATCCAGAGGCAGTGACTTCACTTCTTGACAAGCCCTTATGTGAGTCATTCAAGATGGGATTTTCCTTACACCTTCCCCATCACTGAATATCTGGACAAGGGCTAGCATGTAAATGAAGAAGAATAGAAGGACGGGCTCAAAGCCTATAATAAAGAAAACACTGGAGGCCAGAGGCTGAGTTAGTGTAAATCAGTGTAGCTCCGTTTACTTCAATGGAACTGCATCCACATTCCCTGGCCAAGATTCAGGCCTACAGATTCACATCATAGTGACCCATGTGCAGCTTGCAGTGATTTACACCAGTTGAGGACTTGGCCCGTTGCCTTTTGCCAATAAAATAAGCTGCTCTGCAGAGTGATTCTAGCCCTGAGTGTGTTAATGATTGAGCAGAATTGTCTGCATGTTATTAATATTGGGACAATATTAATATTCAGGGAGGATGCCTTGACCCTTTACAAATTTTGGAATATTTAAGAATTTTACTTGTATGTCTCCTGATTCCTTCACCAGTTCTTCCGCATTCCCTTTGGAGGGATAACTCACTCTGCTTTATGTATACATAAACGTCCTTTAAGGCTTTGTTTATTTCTTTTTGAAGCCATATAGAAAATAATGAGGTCCCCAAAGAAAGCCTTAAGGGCTCCCTAAATAACCAGAGAGGAACAACTAGCTGTCTTACAAGCCCTTGTGAAAATAGCAATTTGTACATTAATCATGGAAGTAAAGCTTCATCACTGGAGAATTAAACCAGTCTTAGCCAGTCGATAACAGCAGAAGCACCCTGAGTATAAGAAGAGACCGTGCCAAGTCTGTAAATGCCATGCAGCAGCCGAGCATTAACCCTTTATCTTTCTATTTCATTAATAGCTTGCTTGATGCAGTAATTACCACCGATGTACCAAAATAAAATGAGGGAAGGTGGCACTTGATAAAATGAATCAATTTGATGTACCTTGCACAGTGACTGATTTCCCACACCAGCCCTAGTGATTCTGAGCACCAAAGTTTCCCGTTATCTTCAGCAAGAATAGCAGTGACTCCATTACTCTGGATATTATGCCCACCTTAAACAGTGAACATGTGAAATTTATCATCATAGGTGATTGAGTCAAATATTGTATATTGTGGATTTATGAGGTAGTATTTCTCAAACTTCTGAGAGCTGAGCCCCACACTTCAGGACAACTAAGTCAACTGCACCCTCTTTCAACCTTCCCATGGGTTGTTTAAGGGCATCCGACATGATCAGGCACTTTTAGTAGATCGTGTAGCTCTTAATCCTATCATATTTCCATCTATTTTGGACAGTACAATTGTTAGGTGCTGCCATTTAAAGTATCATCAGTGACATCTGAGTGAGCACCCCCTGAAATGAATGGGGCAGTTCAGCCCTGTCATGGGTATTGTTTCAAGTTGTCTGCAAATTCAAGAGGTCATAGATGATTCAGTTACACTTAAGTCGCATTTTCAAGGTTTTCTTCAAAGCCTTAACATCTAGAGACTTTTTTTTTTTTAACAATCAAATCTGAGACTTTGGAAAATAATTGAAGTCCGTCCTTTGCATCCCTCAGAAGGACATGCCCTATTATGCTTTTCACTATCTGTTCCTTGTAAGTTCTTTTAGCATGCTCATCACTAGGGTATCTAAACACCTTCCAGTAGAGCCCTACACGATGTAACTCGCCAGTGTCATGTGGTTTGTTTTCTTGTCCTCTCCCCAGGAGGAGAAGGGAGAAGTGTGTGCAGTGGAGTGTCTTGTTTTCATAGGGTTTTTTAAAATATATAATATATACACAGGTTGTTCTGTCTTTATATTAAAGAAGGCAGATCAAAGAAATGTGAATGGGACTTGGAGTGGAAGGTGGTGAGGTTTGTGGTGGGGGAATTCATTTCATGATCTCTGGCCAGCCCCTGGTGAAGGTGTGTCTCTCACACAGATGAACTTTATCCTCATTGTTGAGAATTCCACTGGGCAAGACGAGCAGAGCTGACGACCAGGGTCTTCAATCTGGAGCTTTAGTAATCTTTTAGATATCCTGGGCCCAAGGCATTGAGTGCTTTGAAGATAAGGGTTAAGGCCTTGACCTTGATTTGAAATGCTATGAGTGTAAAGGACAGAGGGAGCAGGTTTGATGTGTTTGCAGTAGCCCATGTTGCTGTGGAGCCGTGCTGCAGCATTCTGTATTAGTTGGAGTTTCCCAAGTGCTGAAGGCTTCATGCCCAGTTTTATTGCATTGCGGTAGTCCAGCAAAGAGGTGAGGAAAGCAGGACTAACTGATGTCAGGTTATCATTGAACAGGGTGGGATGGGAAATGGTTGAAAGTATTTCTTATAGATGCTGCAGTATGAGATATTAGTATCAGTGAGGGATCCAGGTGCACTCCTAAACTACAGACTGGATTGACCACTTGTGGGTGTATGCCTTCAACTCAAGGAGACTGTATCATAGCTACAAGCTCTTCAAAATGCTTTCCCTTGACAAATAAGCATAACCTCCATCTTGTTCAGGTTTAGTTTGATCCAGCTGTTTTTCACCCATGAGCCAATTCTATCCAAACACTGAACCATTTTGGTGCATATTAGGTAATGTGATGGAACATAAGCAGAGCTGTGTCATCTACACATTGCTAGCCCTTGAGAAAGACTGAGCTATGGGTAGCAAATCTCATGCATCAGGAGTATAATCTGATTGTTGAAAGGGATCAAGAGGGATTTCTCTTCCTGCCCCCCATGCGCCACTGACTAGATGAATGAAGTGAGTGTATTCACTTTTGTCACTTGTTCAAATGCTGCCTGACACCAGAACAGAGGGACAAAGATTTCTAGGTGATAAATCTTACACTCCTAAATGCTGTTATTTCAATTTTTATCTCTGTGCATGGATGTCTGTGTGACGTCAATACTGCCATAAATGTTTGTTTCCCTGATGAAATATTTGCCAGCCTCTTTTAGTTCTCGTGTGTAACAGGCAAGTTGAATCAGCAAGTTTTGGCTGACAGTTTGACTGTTGCATGCAGTGTTGCTGTAGCCATGTTCGTTACAGTATATTGACTTTCAACTTTGATTGTTGGACAGATTCACAGTTGTGACAATTTTTGCTTCTGTACGTAACGTTATGGATTCTGTTTTATTTATATATAGAAAAATGGACTCAAACTCAAAAGGTTCACATGCAACATAAGAGAATCTTGTCTTGACAGAAAAATAGGAACTGATCACACAACTAACAATTAATGGTAGCTTAGGTATAAGTGATCATCACTTGATCATATTTATAATGTGCAAACATAACAAAATCCAGACAGTAGTATATATATTTAGTACTTTAAAAGGGCCAATTTTATAAAGTTGAAAACAATTATGAGCAAAATCATCTGGGAGGAAGAATTTAATCAGAAAAATAGAATGATAATTGGAAATTGCTTAAGAACGCTTTACTAGATTCCCTACAAGGCACAATCCCACTATTGAGGAAGAAGTCTATATTGATTAAAAAATAAGTCAATAAGTCTTGGAACAATGGGAGAGTTCCAGAAGATTAAAAGAAAGCTAATGCTGTGCCAATATCTTTAAAGGGAAAATGGGATGACCTTGGTAATTATAAACCTGTCAGTTTTACACCAATCCCAGTTTAACTAAAATAGAGCATCTGAAAAGGGATTCAACTAATATAGAATTAAAAGAGGGTAATGTGATTAATGAAAATCAACATAGGTTTATGGAAAATAGATCCGGTTAAACTAATTTGATTTTGTAATGAGATTACAAGGTTGGTTGATAAAGGTAATAGTATTGGTGTAATATGCTTTGAGTTGGTATCGCATCACATTTTGACTAAAGTAAACTAGTATGAAATAAAATTAACATGACACAGATTAAATGGATAGGTCAGAATTTAATTGTAGACAGGGAAACATCATTGATCAGGTGTGTTTTTGGTGAGGTTCCACAGGGATTGGTCCTTGGCCCTATGCTATACAACATTTAATTAATGACCTGGAAGAAAACATAAAATCATCACTGATAAAGTTTGAAGGTGGCACTAAGGTTGGGGTAGAGATAAAAAATGAAGAGGACAGGTCACTGATACAGAGAGATCTGGGTCACTTGGTAAGCTGGGCTCAGGTAAACAGTAAGTGTTTTAATATGGCTAAATGTAAATGTGTATATTTAGGAACAAAGTTTGTAGTCCATACTTACAAGGCAGGGGACTCTATCCTGGGAAGTAGTGACTCTGAAAAAGATTTGGGGTTCCTGGTGAATAATCAGCTGAATATGATCTTCTAGTTTGACACTGTGGCCAAAAGGGTTCATACAATCCTTCAATATATAAACAGGGAATCTCAGGTAGTAGTAGAGAGGTTAGTTTACATTGTGTGTGTCACTGGTGTGACCACTTCTGCCACACACTGTCCAGTTCTGGTATCCACAATTCAAGAAAAATGTTGTTGGCTCTTCCCTGAATCATCTCCATGACAATGATGTAAGGATTAAAACACATTCCTTATAGTGATAGACACAAGGACCTCAAACTATTTTGCATAACAATGAGGATATTAAGGGGTGACTTGATCAATCTACAAATACCTACATAAGGAACAAATATTTGATAATGGGCTCTTCAGTCTAGCAGGTAAAGGACCCTGATTTAATGGCTGGAAACTGAAGTTAGACAAATTCAGACTGGAAATTTTTAACAGAGAGGATAATTAATGATTGGTACAATTTACCAAGAGTCTCTATCAAGAGTTTACCAAGAGTAAACCAGAGTTTACCAAGAGTCTCTATCACTGGACATTTTGAAATCAAGATTCAATTTTTTTTTTTTAAATATGCTTTAGTTCAAAGGAAATTATTTTGGAGAAGTTTTATGGCTTGTGTTGTACAGGAGATCAGATTAGGTGTTTCCAGTGGCCCCTTCTGGCCTTTGAATCTATGAGAACATGTAATTTGCTAGCTACTAAGGCATCTCATTTATTTACTTAATTAATGTATTTATTTACTTAGATACAATTAATAAAACTGATTGATTTTTCCCTTTCTCTTCCACCAGCATGATAATGTGTGTATTGCCTTTTAGAAAGTGAAATAGGTCCTGCTTAAATGTGTATGATTGTTGCCCTGTAGTGATTAGATAGTTAAGGAGCCTGCTTCATTTGGTGATTTAAGTTTTATTCCTGTTGCCCTCAGAGACCAGTGGAGTTGCTGTCCAGGAAGTCTGTGTTACAGAGGCAATAAGGCACAGGAAATAAACTTCCTGCACCAATTTTTTAAAGAAGAAGCTTCTTTTAAATCAGGTCCATAAATGGTACATTTGAAGGCATGTCCCTCATAGTAATGGCCAGTTCCCTGCATCAAGTAGGAATTGTCCATAGACCACATAGGCATTAAATGGGAAGGACCAGGTTTAAAGAAATGTTGCTGAGTTTGTACCAACCTAATTTTTCATGCAAATTTTGACCAAAAAGAAGAGGGTGAAAAGGGGAGAAGGATAAAACGCTTTTGTTTTTTTCCCTTCTTTTATCATCCAATTCTACCACTAAGGCCTGGTATACACTGCTGCCGGCAGTTGACAGGAAATATGCAAGCTATGTTATGTAACTTGTGTATCTCCCGTCGATGTGCTTACATTGCTGTACTGCAGCATCTTCACGGTGCTCTGTCGATGGGAGATGCCCTCCCGTTGACAAATCCTTACTCCTTTTGGGGCAGTGGATTACCAGCGTCGACTGGCGAGGCCATCTGGAATCGATTGAACGAGTCTATATGATCCGCTCAATTGATCCTGCTGCATCGATTGCCGCGGAGCACGCAGTGTAGACATACGCTAACTCTCCAACCCACAGAAGCAGGAATAGACAGCAGAGTTTGAGATAGAGAATAAAGCCAGGCTAGAACACAGCAGCATCAGGATAATCTTTTCTTTATAAGTGTATTTCTTCTTGTTAGGTAAGTAAATAACTTAAATAACCCTAAAACCTGTCTCAGTTATCAATGAATATTATACATTAATTTAGATTTATACACACACAAGAAAAATGAGCATCTATTCCGTGTGCAGGCCATTCTTGACATAATTTAGACACAACAAAATGTGTGCCCAGACATAACTAAGAGTGCAGCAGTACAATTCAGCACAATCTACTACTAGCAAACCAGGCAACAGATCACTCTCTCACCCACAATTCCCCAAGTGAATACAAACCAAAACTTTTCAGTGTATACCATGGTATGTCCCCCATCACCATGGTATCAGCTTCACAGTTTTTAATATTTTAATCACCACAATACTCCTATAAGGGAAGGAAGGGCTGTTATCCCCATTTTACATGTGGGCAAGTGACACACACAGAGGCTAAGTGATATGCCAAGGCCCTGCAGGAAGTCTGTAATAGAGTAGGGAATTGATCCTGCCACTCTAAAGTCCCAGGCCATCACTGTAACCCCTGGACCAGTTTTCCTCTCATCTCTAGTGAGATGATATTGGACAACTAAAGGAGAAATTGCCCTTACATACAGCCCATTCCAAGGAGAGCAGGGGTAGCATCGGTGGGATTCAAACCCATGCACAAACATACCCATCAGACAATATCCCCAATACATAAACTCAGGCTTTAAAACTAGAAACATAAACAAAACTTGTCTTATTACAGAAACTGCTCTGCCAATGCCTGTGTAATGGGTGTATGGTTTGTTCTACCCCTCCAGCAGTAATCTGTCAGCATACTGGTGTATTAGGGAGGAATTAATTTCTTTCGGTCAGGGCATCCCCTGGCACTAAAATGAAAAGGATAAAGTTGATACAAGACCTAATGGTCTTCTCTTATCCAAAATCAGCACTCATACTGGGTGAATAGGTCAGTGAAACTATTTAGCCAATACCACTTAGAATGGATTTAATGAAAAACTACATCTAGGCTCAATATGTTAGCGCTGATAGTTATAGGAATAATTCCATATTCCACCTCTGTCTCTTAATCCTCTGACATATGGGAACGTGCAGCTAAAGCCCTCCATTCTTAAAAACCAGGGAAGCCATTGGCAATGTTAAATCAATATATTTAAAGTGCACATTGCATGTCGAAAAACAATACCAGTTTCCTTCTTAAAACGGCTTGCAATGGCTTTGTATTATTTTGCTAAACTGTCTCCCGGTTAGTTATGGAAGCATTGACATAGCAGCCTTTTTGTTCAGAATATGAACTGCTCCAACAAAACGAGTGAATGTTTCTTTAAAACGTGTTCTAAAGGAAGTGTGAAGATTCTGCAGCTGCATTTCCTTGTCGGAATAATTTCTGTTGAAGATGGCGACTGGGGAAACATGGTTACCAGAAGCCAGAAAGTAAACACAAGGCTTGGCTTGCCATGCGCAACCTTCTGGAGTACTCACAGCTGCAGAGTTCCCAGCAGCATGGAAGTTGTTCTGAGGCAAGACGAAGGAAAGATAATATAAGCCCTACGGGAGTTGTTGTTTGGCACTTCAACATAGAAGTACTTGTACTTCCATCTGGGTTGTATTCAAAATTATAGACAGAAGAGCTATATCCTTTTCCTTAGGTTGTTGACAGGAGTTTGGCTGCTGCTTCAATGGATTTCTGACGCATTTGCCAGGAGGTTAGAACCACAGACCTGTGCTGAACTGGTAACCTATACTGTACATATGGACACTGGATGGCAGATGGGGGATAGAAACCAGCTCTTTCATATCCAACCAGCTCTTTCAGATCCTTTGGGTTTTGCATTTATACCCCGCAGTATTTTTTTCCAAACTCTTGCCATACTTCTTCAATATTATTTATATTAGCTCCTTCTGCTGTCCTTATTAGTTTATTTTGTGTACCTAGTCTCTAGCTAAAATTCTGCCCAAATTTCTCGAATGTCTAGCTCCTTCCTTTGCTTCAGTCTTTCCATCTGGCAATGTTTTAAAAACCCATGGAATATCAATCTTCATTTTTCCTCTTCAGAATTTCATATACATCAATGAGGGTTGCTTCCTAAGTTAAAATTGTGCTCTGAATGAACTAGTGAGGGAAGTAAAACCTCATTATTGGAGCCCCAATATCATGGGGAGATGGTATAAATTAATGAAATTCCACTGACTTTAATGGAGTTTTGCTGAATTACACCAGTTGAGGTGTAACAATCTGTGGTTACTCTGAATTAAGGATCCCTGCTAAAGACAGTGGTGCTACAGTGACTTAAGCCAACTGAGGATCTAGCCCAATATAATTACTCATATATCATTAAAACATTATGCTTTAACTCATCCATTACCTCTACGTCAGCATCTTGGAAATTGGATTGCTTTTTTTTTTTATTGCTTCTCCTCACTCAGTCAGAAGTTTCAGAATTTTATCCAAATTGTTAAGTGTTGATACTATGAAACTATGTTAAACTCATGGGCAATCTATTTTTTTTTTCTTGTCCTTATTTCTCTATGTTGTTATGGCTGCCAAAAAGCACTCTTTCCTATGAGATAATTCAAAGTGTACTTCAGAAAATAGTTTTTACAGTATTGATTTTTTTTTATGCCTGAATTTTTGTTTATAAGTTAGCAAGCAACGTTATTTTGAGTGTTTAAAGATTTTCCTGTCTCCATGGGAAGAAAAATGTATGATTTAAAAATGTAATTTAAACCAATGTTATGTTCATAACATGAAATTGCATGGCTTTAATGTAATAAATGAGTTAGGAACACCAAAAATAAACTCCCTGCTTTAGTCAGCACCATGTTTGGTAATAAAGACCTGATTCTCCTCTGTTTTTCATGCGTAGTTGTGATAGCTGCCATCTTAGCCCACACCAGGGATTGAACCGGGGACATTCTGAGCCAAAAGTAGAAGCTGTTACTGCTTGATCGCAAGAGTCAAAGCCTGCTAGTTGTGCTTGTAACCAACTCTTATCTTCTGGGGATTGGGCACAATGAGGGCCCTGTAATACACAGACTAGTGCTTTATTCCTGTGCAGTAGTTTAGGAGAAAAGCTTGAAAACATGACTCAGCTGCATCTTAGAGGCTCAAAAACCAGAAGAGAAACAAAGAGAACCGGAAACTTATCTCTTTTAAAGGTTCATGATACCTTGAAGTCTGGCTCATGGCTTTTTGGATGTTTGCTGTTGGGGTGACACTTCCCAGGGTACTCAGGGTTGTGGGCACCCCATTGCCACCTGCCCTTAGTGGGAGGCAGCCTCATTTGTATCTGTTGTAGGTCATTTCCACAACACCACCAGCCTCTGGCAACACAAGCATGACCCTCCAGGCTTCTGCAGGCCTTCCTGTCTCTTTACAGGTGGTATTCCTTCTACCAGTTGGAGTCGGCAGCAACAAGGGATGGATTCAGTATCTACAGTTTCCTTTTCACAATACAACACAGAACCGGCTCGACCCCCCACCCAGCAATCTGGGAAAATTACAGGCCACCCCTGGACGCCTCCAAGAGGCAATGCTTCCTCTCTTGCAAATGCTAAGTCTGCCTAGGGAAAAGAAAACTTTTAATGAAAGGTGAAAGGAACCTGGCATTAATTTGGGAAAACACTACAAGCATGATTCGAAAACATATGACCATGAACAAAACACCCACCCCAGAGCATGCTGGGCAGTGTCCTTTTCCTCAGCCTCTCACTTTTAACATGCCATGCCCCTCTCCCTCCACCACACCACACTCACCGTTGTTGTCCTTGGTCAGTGAAGACTCAGGAGTTCAAAGGTGCATTCAAAGGTGCATTCACGTGAGCTCACCTCCCACCGTCATCCGCTCATTCAGCTGCCGGCTGCTCCATCAAGTGCTCAGTCCACCATGGCCCACTCTACTGCAACTTCTGGAAAGTCTTGAGGTCCCACCACTTCCCACAGCTTTCAGTCATTTCAGCAGTTAGTAGCCTCACTGCTAGTTTAGGCAGGGCAGTCTTTTTCACCAGAAACGCTATTCGACAGCAGGTCTAATGCTTAGACCCAGTTATCACTGACTCTCAACTGAATCTTAATCAGCTCTGGCATTAAACAGTGGAGAGGGAGAGAGTCAAATGGACCCTTAGGGAGGGACTACACCACCAGGTGGGAATACCTGTTCCCACCCTATCTCTCTCTCTTTCTCTCTCTCCTCGCTGGCCTTTGACACTCTCGGCTTCGTGAGTGCAATTCAGTTGAGGGTGAACCCCTCAATCAGGGCATGGCAAGGACCATTCTGCTGCCCTATAGACTTAGCAATCCCTGGACTGACATTTTGCTCAGACTGTAAGCAGGCGTTCGTTGTGAAGTTTACCACACTCAGCTTACATCTCGACAGACTGATGAACATCCTTGGCCTGAAAGAAATCTGTTTCTCACCTTTGGTGACTAGCCCCAAGGAGATTGTTTTCAGAATATATACAGACCTCCTTACATACACTTCGCAATGATTGAGGACCAGTGTGACACAGGCTTCAGCGGAGACCTTACAAGACACTCGTTCAAATGAATATATAGATGGCAGCCCCAGGGGATCCCTGTAACTCTCACGCACCCCTGTACCCTCTCCCCGTCCACAATACTTAGAACTGA
Source organism: Emydura macquarii macquarii (assembly GCF_026122565.2). Classification (NCBI taxonomy): domain Eukaryota; kingdom Metazoa; phylum Chordata; order Testudines; family Chelidae; genus Emydura; species Emydura macquarii. The sequence continues at coordinate 2,244,358 of NW_027133607.1, read as the reverse complement.
ACCAGCAAACTTCCAGAAGCACAACACACTCCAACTGAGCTAAAAAGCCATGTTCTTCAGCTATCACCTCTAATAGATTCACATCCTCTATGGATCAAACACAGCGCACAATACACAACACACACTGGCTAGTGTGTGTTACATACACCCGTTTCTATAGCTGATCCATTGAGAATTAAGAACTGCTGCTATGATTTTGCCTGGTCTTAAAAACTATGACTCTGTGCTCTCTCTACTAATGAACTTGGTTCTTAGCTTATGTTTTAGAGGGTTGTGATAAAGTGTAAGAGGTTCCCAGTTCCGAGCTGTCCACCCATGGTAGGGGTCACTACACGCCTCTGGAGGCTGAATTACATAATATATTTTAGAAACCCTAGATAATACATAAATCACCAACTGCAGCAATGCACATTAATCTGATTCTGATTCTGATTAAGCTGACCACTGCCAAGGCCTGCAATACTTCCTTATTTGTTCATTTCGTATTACATTTCCAGTTATCTTATAGTGCTTAATAAAACTTAATACCTAGGAATCATTCTGGCTAAAGGAATGGTGGCATGATTCCATGTCTATCCTCCAATGCTCTTTTTATTCCCCGTATTCATATTCAAAGGTCTGTTTTGTATAAAGAAGCCAAAAGAAAGGTTAGATAGCTATGCATAGAAAGCCAAGAAAGTGTGGTTTATGGCAAGTCTTTTACATTGTTACTTGGAAACCATTAAAATATTAAAATGTCTACAAAAGCAATAAAATGATCACAGGAGTATGTGGTGATATTTAATTTTCCCACAAGTTAAATATCACTGATAATTAACTGTTAGAAGTTTATTTTGAAATGACATTTCACTGGAATACCAGACCTTTACAACATAATTAAAGGTTTTCTCATTGTAATGGTGCCCTATTCCTGGAAGGAAAGCTTTTAAAAAATCATTTGTGAAACAGACAGATAATTTTTAAAACTCGGCTCCCGCCCCCCATGAAATTTTGGCCATGTCTTGTTTTATCTGCTTCTCTTTTAAACAGTGATCACAACAGCAGTATCAGATCATTTGGTTCTGTATGTAAGTTAGTAAAATGATTGACTCATGTTAAAAAAAACTGTTTTGGCATATTAATTGTGTTGGACTAAGTGGATCTTTGTTTAGTTCCCAGTTCAGGAAAGCATTGCTCATCAGGAAGGACATGTAAGCAAATTCTTAGCTCTGATTAAAGCCTGTAGAATTTACCCTGTGCCTCAGTTTCCCTCCATGCAAAATGGAGATAATTATACTTATCTCCTTTGTAAAGTGCTTTGAAATCTACTGATAAAAACCCCTGTATAAGAGCTAGGTATTATTAATTTATTATACACATGTTTAAAGTTAAGCACATTCTCAAATGCTTTCCTGAATTGGAGCCATGATACCTAGTTAACAGATGCTTTAGTAACATTTGATCTGTATGACATAGGCCCTGCCATACTGGATCAGACCGGTCGATTTATTTTAGTGCCCTATCTCTGACAGTGGACTCTACTAGCTGCTTCAGAAGGAGGTGTAATAAAACCCACAGTAAATAGTTACAAAATAACCTGCCTACAGAGAAAGATTCTTCTTGACCCCCCCCACAATTAGAAGTCTGCTTATGCCCTAATTCATGGAGGTCCATATACATACCAATGCAGCTTTAACAAAAAATCTTTGTCGTTGTAACTCTGTCTTCATTTTCTTCAGAGATATATTTGATAATAGATCTGAGTTGTTTGATCTTGTTGATTGAGCATTGGTTCTTAGTTTTAAAGATTCCTAGTTCTAATCCCAGTATTAGCATGCCTTCCTCTATGACCTTGGGCAAATTGCTGAGATCCAAAAATTCAAGGCCACCCTTTAATTTTGGATGCTCCACCTTCAGACACGGAGGATAACCCTTTTAATTTTGTATCCTTCTAATTGGGCATCTAAGTCCATCTTCAGGCATCTAAGCAGCTAACTTTTCCAGAAGTCTATGGAAGATGCAAGTGCTTAACATCTCTGAAAATTAGGCCATTGTTTAGGTAGCTAAACATATATAAAAGTGCCTCAATTTTGGGCACCCAAACTAGGAAATTTTAGCCTAACCATCCGGAGCTGGAGACCCAAAAATGGAAGCACTGACCATTAAGAGGACACTTTAGAAAGGTTCATCATCATCCTGGTAAATCCCTTAAGGTCCTTAAGATAGTCTTGAATGTTACTGGTTGGATGTTCGTTCTATGTTTGTAATTGGTGACCTTATCACGTCACCAAAGCTTTTGGCAGCCACATGATTGCTGATGGTGGAGTGGTATTTTTTGGTAAACATGCTTTGTAATTCATTGGTCTTCCATCCCAATAATATTTGACCTATAACATTTCTGACTTGCTTTCCCCATCTGTAAAATGGTGATAGTAATACTTCCCTACCTCGCAGAGCTGCTGTTAGGAGTAAGTAGCTGTTATGTAGCACTTAGAACATTAATATGCTATACTAGTGCAAGTATACTCTTTTTCACAAGCTATATGATGTCCAATTTAATTAAGTTTTTGGGGAGAAATTCCTTCCTTCCAAGGACTCTGATACATGAGACTAGTTCATTCTTCCAGCTATTGCTGAGCAGGACCATGACCCAGAGCATGATGACGTTCTTGTGGTTTCTCAAGGATGTTGTAACTTCCATTGATGTGCTATAAAACAAGCTGATTTTTTTTAAAGGGAAAGTATCACTACTGATCTGTGCCACAATGACACTCCTGGAAACCAAAGTCTCTTTGTCTCAAGAATGCAGAGAGCAGCAGTGCAGACTTGCCACTGATAGCCCACCGATGTGATTCAACCCTGACCTGAAAGAAACACGTTGCGGGATCAGAAAAGAATTCAGTCTCTGCATGTGGCCTCCATGGTGTCAAAGGTGACCTCACAGGCATAAGAAGTGGTGATCTTTGTTACAGAATGCAGACAGCAAATAGAACGGTACGTGCTGAATGGATACCCAATTCATTTCATGAAGGTCTTTGAACAGCCATTAATTAGAACAGATTTCAGGCTATACCAGCTGTAATAATGGACACTGATTCCAGTGGCTACTAACTCCTTCTCACGTGGCAGAGACATACCTCTAAGATGTCCTCATTGTGACAAACATCACTCATTTTAGTCCCAAAGCTATGTGTGTTCCACACACATTTGCTATCCCTCATTTTAATTGCTGAAAATGATTTACATCACAGAAAAAGATGAATGAAACAGAGGTTATAGAAGGTTACTTAAATAAGGAAGCTCAGAAAATTTCAAATTTCCTGCCTGACCCTTTTTATTTTTTTATCTTATTTTTTGGTGCACCTTGTTTTGTGTCTTTGTCCAGCATTTGGCAGCTCGTGAGGTATGGAGAGAACTATTATCCTTCCATAGCCCTGTCCCCTATCAGGCAACTGGGGCCAGGAAATAAAAAACAGTCTTCTTTGAGCGCTCCTGTGTGTTGTACCTTTGTTATGTGACATCCAAAACAAATTCAATCTTTTGGCAAAAATGAAGCAAATGAAGCTACTTGAATCATTCACTAGAAGAGGTAACCGTAGCACTTCTAAATTCTCCTGGGAACGAGTGGGATGAGCAGAGGGACAAAAAGCCCTTTGTGCCAGAATCTAATATGCTTCTTGAGCCAAGGAAAATTATCCTTCACATAGTTACAAAAAGAGCTCTCTTCCAAGAAACCAGAACATGGCATTCTTATCATAGTCTATCATACCTATTGTATGGGGGAGGGAATGTTGTATTCCAAACAGAAAGCAGCTGGAAAGCTGCCAGGATCTACACCAAGGGCCTATATCAGAATCATACAGAAGAATCAGTCCTAAGGAAGAACAGCAGATATTTGTACAAAACCAAAGGAGGACACCGGTGTTGTGTTTCTTAAGGACACTCAGAATGTTGCTTGCTGATAGAAGTAACACATACCTACCCAGAAACTGACTGTGATACACACTAGAGGCCACAAAGACAGACTCCAAGTGGATTTATCGACTTCAACGGGTCACTGAAAAAGGTGGAAGGTATGTGCATATCCCTCCCCTGTGGAGCGCTCTCTTGTGCCTGGATGCGGGGCTGCAGGGGAATTTGCCTCTCTTGCCTCCCTCCCTGGTGGCCAAATCCTAGCCACCGTGGCGAAATCCTGGCCAATGACTTCTCCTGACTCCCTCTTTGGGTTTTGTGGGGCTCAGCCCTCCAGTCAAGTCATGTAAGAGTTTACTCCCCCTCCTGGGGTAGCAAAAGTCTAACTTAAAGGCCAAATCAAAAGTGCAAAATAAAAGTCCTTCTGCCTCTTGCAGGCTCCACTGAAGTACTCTGCTTTTTTGGCTCTCTTCTCCTAGACCATGCAGAGCTTCTCTTATTTTGCTTCTTCCCCAGCAGGATTCCCCTATTGCTTCCCTTCACCAGGGACTCCAGCAGTTCACCTCTGAGGAATAGTCTTCTTTTAGGCCCAATGTCAGCCTCCTCCTGACAGGAGCATACTCTTCTCCATGTTGGTCTTTTTCTCCTGCTGCAGGCCCTAACTCAGGGCTCTACCACACAGGAGCCTATGCTGTTCCCAATGGGTTACCTAGCCTGACTTCCTCAGGTTCTTCCCAGAGGGGAATTCCCTCCCTCCCTTTCTTCCTTCCTCCCTCCAGTGTCTTCCTCTCTCTGCTGAGCTCTGAGTTCTATTTAAGGAGTGGTCACCCTGCTCCACCACCACAGCTAGGGTCAGTCTTTCTCCTTAAGCCCCATTACACCCATCTGGGGTCACTAATCAGTCCTTATGTTGCCAGTTCATAAACGAGGCAGAGGAACAGTTGCTAAGCCCTGGCCAAGGCTGAGCCCAGCTCGTCTCAAAAGGCCAGCCTGCCCACGACAATGTATTTTAACATCAAGAAGAGGTTGTGTGATTGGAAAGTCATAAAGGTTTAGGGATGGTAATAATATCTAATATTTGATGCATTTTTCATCAGTAGATCTCAACACAATTTACAAAGAAGGTCAGTTTCTTTATCCCCATTTTATGGATGGGGAAACTGAGGCACAGCGAAGGAAAGTGACTTGCCCAAAGTCACCCATTAGGACAGTGGCAGAGCCATGAATAGAATCCCTTCTCCTAACTCCCCGGCCAGTGCGCTATCCAATAAGCTACACTGCCTTCTCAGGTTTGTTGAGTAGTTATTGGCAGATCAGGTTAATAGGAGAATCAATCAATCTAAAAGTAGGGGAAGAGATTTGTGATAGTAAATGACTCTTTAGCAGAAAAAGGCAGAACAAGACCCAGCAGCTGGGCATGGACGTTAGACAAATTCAGACTAGAAAGCAGGAGCGTATTTTTAACAGTGAGGGTAACTAACACTGGGACCATTTATGTAGTGAGGTGGTGGATTCACCATTGTTTGAAGTCTTTAAATCAAGTCTGATTATCTTTATAAAAGATATGCTGAAGCTCAAACAGAAGTAATGGGCTTGATGTAGAAGTTACTGGATGAGGTTCTGTTAGGGTGACCAGATGTCCCAATTTCATAAGGACAGTCCTGATTTTTGGGGCTTTGTCTTATTCAGGTGCCTATTACCTCCCATCCCCTGTCCTGGTTTTTCACACTTGATATCTGGTCACCTTAGGTTCTGTGGCCTGCACTGTTGCTGGGGTCAGACTAGATTATCCTAACTGGTCTCATCTGGCCTTAAAAATCTATGAATGAAAGGTAGAATAATTCTCTACTATATTAGGGAGTTCAGGATGTCTTCCCTCAGCTCCATTCTAGATATCACCATGAGTGTACCTAATTGGCTGTGTAGTTTGTGGTGGTTTCAACTGGGTTTGGGTTTTTTTCCATTTGATTTTTCCCCCCTAATTAAAAGGAGAGGGGGAAAGGAAAAAGTTACAGACCTTGTCTACACTTACCTCCAAGATTCGGCAGCAGTCGACCGGAGTTACTCAAGCTATGCAAAAAACTTGCATAACTCCCGCCGAATTTTCTGCTTCTCTTCTGCGCGCCGTATTCACTGCACTGCGCCACTTGTGAAGGTGGTCTTAGTACGTCGATTTCTGGATCGACTGAGCAGGTCTTCACTGATTGCTCAGTCGATCCAGAGAAATCGATTTGATGGCGGCGACTTTGCCACTGTCAGTGTAGCCATAACCACAGTTAGCACAAAGTGGAAGATTCTCTCTTTAGCATGTTTGTACAACTCCTTGCACCATGGAAATAAACTCTTCTGCGGGTGGCAGGCTGGCAGAATTTCTTTTGAATGATTATTTTAATGCTGCTGCAATTTCGTTGTAGTATTGGTTGTGATAGGAGAGCTAGAGCCTTGTACAGGCATCTTCATATTATTTAAATCAAAATAACTAACTGCAATCCCAATACCTGATTGCAATTCATAGGCAGCCCTGGAATTTAAATAATAAATGATCAATTCCATATAATAATGCTTGTGACCCTTGCTACCTTCTCACATTATGTTAAGATGTATACATCACCCAACTATTTGTAGGTCAATTAGATCTATTGGGACAACTTTTTGGAATTGCCTATAAAGTAGCCCCCCAAACTTGTACACACCTGTTGTGCATGCAGAGTCATTTGTGTACACAACCTCCCATTCCAACGAGTAGATGAGTATTCACAACACAATGCAAGTTTCAACACAAAATTAATTGTTCTTTTTAAAAAAAAAATCTCATTTGTTAAATTAAATAGTGGTGTGTAAAAAAACCCCACAACACTTCTTTAAACTTCAGCATTTCCCCATCAGCATCAACATCTAGTAAATTAAACCACAGACGTCATTTAAATAGCATCAGGATCCCAATTCAGCCAAGGTCCTTAAATATGTGCCTAACTTCATGCACATGAGTAGTTTAGATGCTTAAATACCTTGGCTGAATTGGGGCTTATGAGCGGAAAGACTTGCTAATATGTGTTTTTAAATGACTGCCCCAGAACGTTGGTATATAACTGTGATTCCTCCGTATCCCCTTGAGATGCTAGACAAATGAACACAATAGACAGCAGTAGTTTGTTCAGTGACCTAAGGGCATGCTGGGAAACGGGGCCTCTGGAAAGGTCGTACAGATATCCAGGTGCCAGACTGTTAAGCTTTGTATGTGAATAACAATCCCTGAAAATCAATATGAGAATCGTCTAGTGACAAGGTAGCTAAAGCCAGCATATAGGTAATACAGTGACTTGCTTTCAAGTAACTCAACCACCATGCATGAGACTGTATCACGAAATACAGCCTTTGATTAGACAAAGGAATTCTGTAGTAACTGGGATGCAATCAGCAGTAGATGGATACTAGCACAAATTGTCTGTGTTTGAAGAGAGAAAACCCATATAGAGGAATTGGAAAAACTTATGTTGGAAACAACCTGGAAGATAAAAAGAGCCAGTTTGGATTTTCAATCATTATGATAACCATGCAACAGCACTATTTGGAACTTGCCAATACCTAATTACCATGACATCAGTCATTTAAGTGCTGAGTTGCGAGCTGTAAACCTTCATCTGTTCCTTCTTTTCAACGATTTAACCCCACCCACACAAAGAGAAAGGGAACAAAAGATATGGCCAGTCAATCAGCAGCAATAACACCCCCATACAACCAAGAAGCAGAGTCCAGGAGAGCATTATCCATGGGGGACTAAGAGGGTTATCAAAGAGAGGAACAACAAAACAGCTGAATGGTTAGGGGCATAATACAGAATAATATTCTGGGACCAATTCTAGGTAATGTATTTGAGTGTGACAAAATGTAAATGACATCAAAACATGGTTTAAAGAGAGGCAGTGCATCCCAATAGTTAGATTACTAGAGTGGGAGTCAGGTTCCTAGTTCTTCCTCTTCTCTGCTAAATATCTGTTCCTCTCTTTCTCCTCCCACTCCCAGCCTTTTTTGGGGCCTCTAGATGCTACTGTGATAGCTCATTAGTATTTACGTTCTATCTTTCTATATAGAAGTATATTTCTGTTTAGAAAACCTCCCTTGAGAAGCTAGAGAAAAGGTTATGAAGTCTGAAAATAAAATGCCTATTTTGATTTCAGTGATGGTATATGGCTATCTGTACATTTCTTGCTAGATATGGCCATGTAAATATAGTGGGAGCACTTAAAAAGAAGTTCATTCCAGTTTTAGGAACAGTCAGAGTTTCAGCAATATTCCCTATACTTAAAGTGGGGAATACTTTTGGAATTGATAATGCCTTTATAACTGCAAAGAAATCTTGGGCCTCTGTATCTGTCTTAAATACTCATATGGCCCCCATCACCATAGTATCTGAGCGCTTCACAATCTGTAATGTATTTAATTGTAAAGCACCCCTTTGAGGCAAGGCAATGTTGCTATCCCCATTTTACAGATGGAAAACTGAGGCACGGAGAGGCTTAATGACTTTCCTAAGGTCACAGAGGAAGTCCTGGGAGAGCAGGGAATCAAAGTTGTTTCCAGGCTAGTACACTAACTAATGGACCATCTGTCTTCTCTCAGAGAAGTCTTATTTTTTATTATAAATAAATAATAATAATTTCTATAGTCCTAGGGGCTGCTTTGACCTGCACTGACCCCTTAAGGGCTCTTAAACCTGTCAGAGACCACTGGAGGGCTAAGGAGCTCTGACCACATTCTCAACATGTCTCTGAAAGCAGGTGGCAGTGGGCCAGTTATGCTGGTTGGGAGAAACTGCCCCAGAATTGCTCCTTAAAGTAAGGGAATCCTCAGCTAGCCTCTCAGGCACCACAGCAGAGCAAAGCTGTCTTGGTGGAGTCTGGGATTTGATTCAATTTCTATTGTGAAAAATATAATGGCTCCACTGTTTGACTACAAAGATAGAGGTGTCTTATACTTAAGCCCCTGTGTTTATTAGGCTACAGTTTCCCAGACTCGAAGAAGAGCTCTAGAAAACTTGCCTCTCTCTTACCAGCAGAAGTTGGTCCAATAAAAGCTATTACCTCATCCACCTTGTCACTATAGGCAACAGCTGTACACACTTTTCTGTACTTTGTCTGGTACGGACTCTGAACCCCCAGTCGTTGTTGCTCGGGCAGATGGCATCATTTGCTGGGCGCTGTATTTTAAAAGTAATTAATTAATTAACCTGAAGAAACTCTGCAGGGCTCATCCTCACAAAGAAACACCTGTTTCGGCTGTGTCACTGAGTGAAGTCTCTATCTCTGTTGGAACTTGGAGGTTTCTCTGGACCAAAAGCAACAGGTTGTGCCACTTGACCTGATGGATCATCAACACCGAGTGCCACTATACTCTGTCTAGAGTGTAGTTTAATGGCCTTTTACTCCTATATCCACTAGAGGGTGCAAACACATTAACTACAACTGACATTTAACACGGTGCTTGACTCCGAAAATACAGACACAAAGAGATTTTTTCCCAGGACATTTTCTACTTGACGTAAGTACCGTTTTACCAGGATTTCTGTAGCCTGAGATTTTGCATCACGGAGTCTCCTGTTAGAGATGGACCTGTGTACAATGAGGTCAGCTGGCAATTTTAGGGAACCAAGGAGAAGAATAGACGCTGGCAGAGGTGCCGCTGCATGCCTTTTAAAAAGCTAGTGAGGGGAAGGAGCAGTGGGAGTAGGTTGCAGACGAGACTGGAAAGAGCTGATCTGGGCGGAAGGGGTCAGGCTTGGGACTTGGGGGTTAAGAGAGGTCATGGGAAGGACATAATATTAGGATGGAAGACAGAAGTCGATAGTAAGAGGCTGGGTAGGGGACATCCCAAAAGATACGAGTTGGAAAAAGAGTTCAGTTTAGAAGGACAACATTTCAAGACTATTCTTATCTTGCCAGATCCATTGCACCCATCCTTAGGGCCACGTTGGGACATTAGTGGCTATTGCCACAACAGGGGGAGTGAAGACAAGCACCAGGCTAGGCAGAGCATTGTGCAGAATGGCTTTGGCAAGGAAGTGCAGGCGCCAGCAATAAACTGCCCACCCTGTGACAGGAGAAAGTGCATACTCCCCCAGATTGTAGAGTAAGGTGCGGTTGGGACCTTTTCCCACCCCTTTGGGTTGTCCAGCCATGGTGGCTGTGCTAAGATGTACCTGGAGCTTGCTCTCAGGAAATGTAGATTGCAAGTGCAGCTCCAACATTGCAGTGATAACAGAGGCATATTTGAGGTTAATTTGTTGACTGAACGAACAGCAAGAAATAATCTGTAACGACAGTTCTGCTGCTGCTGCAGTCTAGCCTGGTTCCATTCTCAATCTTTGCTGCTAGAGATTGACCTTGTTGTGAGTGTGTGCATGAGATGACAGGAAAGGTGGCGCTGCAATAGTGCACCATGGGACGTGTGACTATGTTAAGCTTTCTGATTAAGTTTAATCTATTATATAGCCCACCTCTAATGCAGGTACACAAGGCTGGGCAAAAATGTTCCCTGTGCCCTTCCCCACATATGCGCCTTAGGCTCGAGTAGCCAAAATTTGGCTCATAGTGAATATGTCTACAGATACACACCAATTAATAAACAGCAGCGGTAAGATTCTAGAGAAGGACAAGATGCGTAATACTTATTTAGCACTTGACTTTTTCCAAAGCGTTAAATAGACAACATTAGCTAGTTAAGTCTCACAACTGTGGGAGATTTTTTTTTTCCTGGTTTGGACAGATGTGGAAATAGATAGAGGTGAAGGCCAACATTTTCAAATGTGGCCCTCGATTTTTTTCCAGAGCCTCAATTTTCCACTTGAGAAAATTTGGGCCTAATTTCCGTGGGTCCTTGGCCTCACTGAACCGTCAATTCATATGGACTTAAAAATCTGGCTCGAAGGACTCGGAAAAGGCCATAAAGTCAGTCAATGGCAGAGCAGCAACTGGAACTCAAGGAGTCCTGTCTCTTTCTTTCTTCCTTATGAGCTCTGTCTATCTTTAAGCACTTATATGACCATCATCACTGGAGTGTCCCAGTACCAAGCTCAATCTTTCCTAACAAGAATATTTGTCATTTCTGGTGCTTTTGAAGTGTTTTTTTAAGAGCTCAGAAGTACCGAAAAATCTAAAATGCTGCAATTTTTTAAAATACATGTTTCCTTCCACTGTCTACAGCCTGTTTCTGTGGCTGTGGCGCGGGTTACCTAGGCAACTGCTGCAGGTCAGGCCTTGATTGGTTGTGTTGACGGCTTGATTGCAGTGTTTCAGGTGGTGGGCCTGGGAGTGCAGCACACAGGCAAGTAAATACGCATTTGTGGGCTCAAAAAAAAGGCCTGGAAGAGGGATGTGGGGAGGGTGTGACAGAAAGCAGGCCTCAAGGACTGAGGTGGAGCAGGTGTGTGTTTGCGAGAGGGGTACTGAAGAGAAGACCAAGTCAGAGATGTAGCTTCTATACTGTAGGATCTTGAAAGCTAGGACAAGAAGTTTGAATACAATGACCAGGGTGATGGTGTCCTAGGGAAGTGAGTCAAAAGCAGATTTAAGGCATTGTTATCTACTGGACAGGACTGGAGGTCAGCAGAGGACTGGGGTTCTGTTCCAGTCTCTGCCACTGTGACCTTGAGCAAGTCACTTCCCCTCTGTTTCTGCTCCAACCCTTCATCTTATCTATTAGATTGTAAACTATTTGGGACAGGGATTGTCTATCATGTGTTTGTACAGCCTCTAGCACAATAGAGGCCTGGTTTCTGTTGGCACCTGTAGGTGCTGCTGCCATGCATATTAATAATAGTCATCAAAGAGGGTGACATCTTTGCTTCTTGCAACAGCTTAGTCGTTTGTTCTTAGAAGCTTGCATACGTGTATCAGTCCTGACACTGCTTTGCTTCTGAAATCAAAGCACACAACGGCCCAAGCTGGTATATCTCAGAGAGAGAATGTATTCTTTGGAGAGTAAATAACTGAAGGGGAAAACAGCAGCTCAGAATGTCTGTCTTAACTCTTCCCATTTCATTTTCATTCCAGCCTAGACTATGCATACTGAAAAGCTGTTTTGCACTGGCATCTGAACGTAATCATGTAGCAATTCTCCTGGCTAAATCCCATGTTGATGTTCTGAAACATAAAGCCAGAAGTACAGTATGTCCGGACTCAACCTGAGCAGGGGATTTTTTTTATTAAGCTCTGGATGGGGTTTAATTTTGAACTTCAGTCAAATAATAATGTAAGCAGAGTCTGAATGGACTCCACCCTGCTGAGCTGGTATTTGCATGAGCACACCCACCCTGCTTAAGTGCTCAGCATGATGGGACTGCTTTGCCCAAATGATCCTTTTGGCTGGTGTTGGGTTACAAATCATTTTAATGTTAAATGCAGGGGTAATGAAATGTTGTTCCCTTTATTGTATGAGCAAAGGGCCACAGAACTGAACTTAATCTGTTCTGATTGAAGGGTCACTAACATCTGAATAGAATTGGCTAATCGGATGCCACAGCCATGTCAAGGTTGATAGGGGATGGGGACAGGTGTTTCTGTCTGATAGTGTGGGCTTTGTCTAAGCACCTCAAGCATGGTTTAACCTTCCCTTCCCAGCCCACTGTTCAAAGATAGAGCCAATTAAGAGTTCATTAAGAGTCTTTTGTTTTGTTAAGTGCTTGCTAGAGTTACAATTATCTACCCTGGGACAGCGCTCCTGCCCAACTTGGAGGCTACTTATCTAAAGACATTGTGTTGTCTTCCTAGTAGTATCTTAACAGCCCTGTTATTATATTAAATCAACATATTCATGCAGTAGACATTCCAATAATGCAATACAATAACTATCCCAGTAACCAGATCATACACAGTATTCATGAATTATTATAGACCAGCCCCACAGCCTTCACAATGTGTGTAGGGTGAGAAGACCAGAGGACCATGTATGGAACTCTGAAGGATTTCAGTGGAGAAAAGGAGGCTAAATATGTGAAAGAGATGCTGAAAGAGTGACTGAAAAGCAAGGGGAAAGCTAGGAGGGTAGCAAGCCATGGAAACCTAGGAAGGAGAGGCTATTACAACGGACAGAGAGATCATTCACATCAGAGATGGCAAAGAGACTGAAGTCATTAGAGAGAAGGTTATTAGTTGTGGCCAGAAGGAATTTGTTAATGACCTTCATGAGTGGCCTTTTTGGAGTAGAGTGATTGAAAAAACCAGAATGGAGGTGCCCATTGGCCATATCCATAGGAACAGCAGTGTCAGAAATGGATTAGCCATTTAAACAGTCAAATTAAAAAAAAAATTGAGCACTGAGGTTCACCCACTGAGAGCTGTGTGGACTCCCGAAAGGTCTCTCCCCAGAGGTCATAGTAGAGAAGGAAGCAGTAGCAGAAGGTGATGGTGTGCAGCAGAGCGGCCTGTGGAGCAGCCAGAATGTAGTGGCTGGACAGTGCCTTTCGCCCTCCTCCCAACAAGGGTGAACTCTGCAGCTGCACCTATACCTAAGGCTCAGGGTCAGCCCTGACTAAGGACAACACTTACGAGTGGGGTGCTGTGAAGGGAGGGGAACATTAAAGGAACTTCTTGTTGCTGGACTTAAGGACCTGAAGCAAAAGGAAGCTGCCCCACACACTCTGGGGTGGTTGTTTTGTTCATGCTTTTGTGAATGTGAATCTTGCTTGCAGCGTTTTCCCAAGTTAATGCTGGGTTACTTTTTCCCTTTTTATTAAGAGTCTCTTTTCTACACTCAGTCTCTGTGTTTTCGAGAGGGGACGTATTGCATCTAGAGGCGCCCAAGGGGTGGTGTGTAATTGTCCCAGGTTACGGGGTGGGGGCTCAAGCTGGTTTTGTGTTGTATTGTTGAAAAGAACCCCCGACATTGAACCCGACCCTTTTTCCTGCTGACTATGACCGGCAGAAGGTTACAATAACAATGTGCACTTCTGAGTCACCCTGCCAAAAAAACAAACAAACTTCCACATGGTAGTTATGTCATGTGCAGACTCCGTATGGGATTGATAGATGCTTTTGCAACCAAACATACACAGTACCCAATAAGTAACTGTGAAACTCTGGATGAGAAACTGTGCTTGTTTTCTGTGTGTGCCATTCCATTTATTTTCTTACTAATTTGTGGGCAGGTCAATTTTTTGTTAGTTAAGTGAAAAGTATCAATTGAGCATCATCTAAATTCAAATCTAAGGGACTGCTAACTTCTGTTGTCTATAACATGGGAGTGCCAAGCTTCCGCCATCTTTGTGTTCCCATACCCATAATGAGAAATGGTCCTGACCAGAAGGCCTTATCATCTAAACGAAGAAGACACAAAAGGTAGTGAAGGCAGAGAAAGATTAAGTGACTTACCCAAGGTCACACAGTAGTTAAGTAGCAAAGTCAGATATAGAACCCAGGTCTCTGGCTTTCCAGTTATTTGGGCTATCCACACTGCCTCTCTTCTTTTAACAGCATATTTTTCCTTCTTATGCAAACATATAGCTCTCATTTGAATTAATCCTTGATTCTTCCTCCTCTTCCATTTCCTAGTTTTACACAGTTGATTTTTAGTAATTATCCTTTTATTCAATTTTTGAATACTCAGAGAACTACCTGTATTTTAATAATCTGTATGTATGAAATGAGATTAAGGCAGGAATTGAATGAATCAACCAGTTAAAGTAAATAAGCAGTTATGCATCTACTACCAACTGAATCTTTTTCTTCAGACTTTCCTAGTCCACAATGTAGACAGATTAAATGACATGCACATGATTATATTTATTTATTCCTTTATTTTTCTTTTAGTGACAACTTTCTCTGGCATATTTCTTACAGGGGATGAATTAACTAGCATCTACTTTACGATACATAGAGGGAGCCATTGGCATAGGTTTACTAGATCAATCACAGTGAAAATTTTCCATTGTTATAGAGTACTGTAAATAGGAAAAATCACATCCCCATCACTATACCATGGAGACACATATAACAATCTGATCATCTTTAAAGTACTTAATTCTGTAGGCAAAAATACTGTTTTTGCTATCAAGTTCTTCTTTGGCCAAAGATTATATTCCTTAGTTTATATAAAATATCTCAAATAAATGTAGTTTTGTTAGTGAGTGACAATAGCGACCTAATAAACTAAGGGAAAATTTGCTTCTTGATATATAATATTCATCATATATATGGCAGTTTCTCTTCTGAACTGTGCATTATTATTATTACAGCAATAATGTCTAGAGACACCAGTTAGGAGTTGTCCCCATTGCACTAGGTGCTGTACGAGCATATAATGAAAAGACAGCCTTGTCCCGTAAAGCTTAGAGTCTAAGGCCTTGTCTACACTAGAGACTGTTGTCAACTCAAGTTAAAGCGATGATCCAAAAGCGCTATAATTATAACACTTATGCCTGTTCACACTGCACTCATTGTGTCGCCGAAGCATGCCCACAGTTAGTGCTCTAGCATCGAGGGTGAGAGCAGTGCATTGTGGACAGCTATCCCACTCTGCAACTCGCCACCTTGTGCCACTAGGGGTTGTGGGAAGGCTGAGAGGATCGCAGTGCGTCATGGGTGTGGGCTTAATGTCCTCTGATGCAATGATTTCTGTCCCGTCATCATATGGGTTTCCGACTGCATTTTGTGGCAATCTTCAATGGCTCCAGTTTCCCTTGCGCCCGCCATCTCGATCTGAAAGGATGCACTACTCTCCACTGTTGTCAGTGTTCTGAACACATCACGGCTGGTCACCCAGTGTATCATGAACACCCAATTGGAACAGGAAATTCTCTGAGGTGCCTGACCTGCTATTTGCCATGCAAACAAACAACGCCGGATTACTGTTTGCATTCCCAGAGCATCTGCACATGATGCACCGCCGCTTTTGGGAGCGTGAAACAAGCACTCAGCGGTGGGATCGCATTGTTATGCAGGTCTGGGATGATGAGCAGCGGCTGCAGAACTTTTGAATGTGCAAAACCACCTTCGTGCAGAGCTTGCCCCTGCCCTGCAGTGCAAGGACACCAGAGTGAGAGCTGCTCTATTGGTGGAGAAGAGCGTGGTGATCACTGTGTGGAAGCTGACAACTCCAGACTGCTACTGGTCGTTCGCTAATCAGTTTGGAGTCATGAAGTCCACCGTTGAAGTTGCGTTATCACAAGTGTGCAGGGTCATTGATCACATTGATCATATCCTATGAAAGACTGAGTCTTGGAAATGTGCATGAAATAGTGGATGGATTCCCTAACTGTGGTGAGGCGATAGATAGCATGCATATCCCAATTTTGGCCCGGATCATTTTGCAATGGAATGCATCAATAGAAGGAGGTACTTCTCTATGATACTGCAGGTGCTTGTGGATCACTGAGGGCATTTCACTGATATCAAAGCAAGTTGGTCAGGGAAGGTACATGATGCATGCGTCTTCAGGAACATTGGCCTGTACAGAAAGCTGCAATCAGGGACTTTCTTTCCAGACAAAGGATTCCAGTGGGGGATGCTGAAATGCAGATAGTGATCCTGGGAGACCCAGCCTACCCCTTACTGCAATGGTTCATGAAGCCTTATATGGGCAATCTGGATAGCAGCAAGGAGCACTTCAATAACAGGTTGAGCAGGTGCCCAATGACCATAGAATGTGCATTTGGCAGATAAAAAGCTCACTGGTGATGCCTTTATGGCAGGTTAGATCTAAATGAGGAAAATATTCCCATGGTTATAACTGCCTGCTATGTGCTCCATATTTGTGAAGCTAAGGGTGAAAAGTTTTCCCCTGGGTGAAGCACAGAGGCAGATCACCTTGCAGCTCACTATGAACAACCAGATGTCAAGGCTATTAGAGGGATACAATAGGGGGCCATTCAAATCAGCGAGGCCTTGAGGAACCATCTTGACAATGAGCACCAATAAGGTGTCTTTGTAAACAGCACTGTACCGACTTGCACTGTACCAGTGGAAGCTGCAACCACCATCTGGACAAATAAAGAATGCTTGTCCTTCACAGAGCATGTGTTTATTAAATAAAAATTATTCACAACACACACAAAAAGCTGGGCTGAAGGGGAGAAAGCTGTGAGGGGCAGTGTGAGCTATGACAGCTGGGTGTAAGTCTGAAGGGGCAGAGTGAATGGGGTATCGAGATGGCCCAGGGGTTTGGTAGGATGTGTGCGTGGAGTTTGGGGAGGGCATGGAAAGCAGTTCTGTATTGGTTGCTGGGGGGGCGAGCATGCATGAATTCAGTCGGCAGCATTATGAGTGATTTTAGCAGCTCCATTTGGTCCTCCATGGCTTTTATCATGTGCTCATTACCTGCTATCACTTGTTCCTGGTTTTCCCTCCTCTCCTGCCTATCAATTTTCTGATCTTTGGTCACACTGTGTCTCCAGGCCCTTTTTTCTTTTTTTTTTTTTTTTTTTATATCTCAGAGGACTGGAAAAGTTCTTGGAAAATTTCCTCTTTGCTTCTCCGTGATCGCTTTCTTATCAGCCGCAGGCATTCGGCAGGGGTGTAGGAGTTTCCCCTCAAGGACGCATCTGTAACAGCACAATAAACAGAAGCATGACTATGAGTGCAGTAACAGCATTGATGCATTACTGTAAAATACATCTCTGTCTCAGTGTCCCCTGGCAAGTGCACAGCTCCACGATCACCCGGGGCATGGTGAGTTGTGCTTGGGGAGGAGGGAGCACCCAAACTGGGGAAAAGATTCTGGGTGGTTGTTTGGGGTATTGATGCAGGTAGATAGGGACAAATTTTCAAATTGTGCCACCATTTTCCACAGGAAAGCCAATATCTCCCTGGAAGCCAATATGTCACTCTTGAGAGTAAGCACGGATGCTAGGGCGCATCTCCTCCATACGAGCAGCTTCAAACCGGGTCCCTATGCTGCTCGTCTGTGTGCCACTTTGGTCCCTGCATAAGTGATGGCCTATTGATACAGGAAGGTTTCTTACAATGGGGGAAAGCAGCTCTGCCAAGGAATGTTCAGCAGAGGATTGGCGAGTACCTCCAGGAAAGTTTCCTAGAGATCTCTCTGGAGGATTCCCATGAAATCTCAGTCTGCATTAACACACTTTTCTGCCACACTTCTTAGCTGCACAGGGGAATGGGAAGCACATGCAAACACAGCTACTCTTGTGCATTTCTATCCCTTCAACCAGCTGTTTAATTCAACAAAGCAAAGGAAAGTTGTACCTCATGTAACCAAGCAGCATCATCTCAAAAAAATCACTTACCAGAGAGCCCCTTTCCTGCATCCTGTATGCCAGAGCTGGGGGGCTGGGACTGGCTCAAACCCTTCAGGGTTGAGAAGAGGTCCTGACTCATCATGTCAGCTGCTCTGCATCGTCCTCCAACTCAACCTCCTCATCCATGACTTCTTTGTCGGGAATGAGTCCAGTGTCCGCTGGAGGTATCCACAGGTGTCTTGGCAGTGGAGATGGGGTCACCATGAAGGATGGCTTCCAGATTCTTATAGAAGCAGAAGATATTTGACTTTGCACCAGAGCAATGGTTTGACCCCTGCTGTAGCTCCTTGACTTTCGTACGGCACTTCAGCATGTTCCATTCATACCCCTTCTCCGCCATCCTATCAGATATCTGACCATAGATATCAAAGGTCCGTCAGGTGTAGCGGAGCTGGGACTGCACAGCTTCCTCTTCCCAAATGCTGATCAGATCCAGAAGCACCGGTGTGCTCCAAACAGGAAAGCATTTGGTGGGTGGAGCTGCCATGGTCAGCTGGGAAGATGCAATGTTCCACACCAACCAAGGAAGTGGAATTTCAAAAATTTCCAGGACTTTGAAGGGGGAGGGGGCAGATAGCTGCAGAGCAGCAGAGTGGGCATTTTGGGACACTTCCTGGAGGCCATTTACCATGACATAACCAAGTGTGGTGTCTACATTAACATTTTGTCACTAAAAGTTTGATGCAAAAAGCTCTACGCCTCTCATCTAGGTGGTTTTATTTTTTTGCAAAATCCAGAGAGTTGGGTCAGGGGAGGGGAGGATTGTAGTGTGTACATCACCACTGTTTTGGCACAAAAAGCTAACTTTGGTTGACAAAAGTCTGTAGTGTAGACTACCATAAAACAAGATGAGAAATAACTTGTAGATACAGCAAAGGAATGGGGGTAAGACAAGGTAAAAATGAGACAGTTTTGACTGGTGTTCTATTGTTCCCTGTTTGTCTTGTCCTTATGTTGGACCTAACCCTGAAAAGTGATGAGAAATACTTTTAGCTTCTGCTACATTTGGACAAAATTCTGCGCCCAAAATTGCAAAACTTCATTCATTTCAATGGGGAGAGAATCTAGCTCACTGGGAACTAAGGATGTTTAGTATCTTTTGAGAGGCACACAGTATCCTACAGAATCAAGCTTATAGACAGTGAACCTAATTCTCATTTACATTATGCCCCTTTACACCACTCAGACAGTGCAGAGGGGCTATAAATCACACGTACACCTATTTTATGGCCCCTTTACACTGTTAGAGTGCTGTAAAGAGGCCATAGTGCAAATCAGTTTCCATTAGCTTTTGGGAGTAAGGAACATGCTGTATATGACTGAAATATGTCAATCCAACTGGTCTGAAATAATCCAGGTCCGCTGGCATTCAGGGCATGATGCAACTATTTCTGCAGGTTGTTGGAGGGTGGAATTAAGAACTGTGTTGGGGAGGGAAATTTTGTGTGTGATATTTTGTTAGTTACATTCTGTTAGCTGTCAGTGGGTATACTGCTCTTAATTTTATTTCTGTTTGTCCTAATTTGTGTCAGGGCACTTAGGGCTCTCAGTAGGCTCTGACTTTATATTACTGCAGAAACCCAAATAGATACAAAATGCATGCAGTGCTATATAAATGATTTTCTAATAATAATCAGGGTTGTCATGAAATCTAGGGATGAAAGTACCAGTTAGGGAAAGAATAACCTGTCCTGCCAAGAAAACTTTGTTCATGTCTTGAACCAAACCTTTTTTTTTTTTTTTTTTTTTTTTGTGGCTCACAGGTAAAATAAGAAGATGAACTTTGGGGTTTTTAACCAAATCTGGACACTGACTCAGACACCAGATACATTTGTTGGTGTTGGATACCACAAAGAAATTGGATCAACTTTTGTTTTAAGCAATTGTACTTTGATTCTAGTTGAAAACAATTTATGGTGTTGGATGTGTGCTTTGCACAGTGTGTATTAAACACCAGTTGTCTTGTAACACTTTATTCTAGTAATTATGGGATTAATTATTTTTACAGTGTATGCACCTGGGTTAAACTGTAAGCACAGGGGAATGCCTGCACTCCTCCTGTTTAACTAATGGCCACAATTTGGGATCAAACAAAAGAGAAAGTTGTTTACAACTCTGGAGTCCTGTGTCTGCCTCACAGAGGCTTAATCATGTTCTCATTTGAGTCAATAAGAGATTTGCTGCTGACTTCAGTGAGACCAGGAATGGGCCCTTAGTTAAAAACATTTTTGGATGGAAGATGGAAGTTTTGGATGGAATATATTCCACTTGTATATATAATAGTGTGGTTTATTCTACTGTTCGGTGCTCTGCTGAGAAGGTCAATCTAGATACCAGGAATAACGAGAACAACTGTATGACTTCTCTCCCTCTGAGATTGTTTGGGGTGTTTCTGAAATGGAAGTAGGAAATGGTTTTCCCGTGCCATGAGAGTTTTTGAGATTTTGAAATTTTCTTCCTCTGAAAAATCAATCTACAAAATTTTCATGAACTGATCATCTGAAATTTGGGGGAGGATCAGGTCAATCAAAATGCTTTGTGTCAACAATGATTTTGATCTTTTAAATATTTTAACCTTTTTTAGTGTACATTAACTAAAATTTCAAAACAAAAAGTCATTTCAAATGAGATAAACTTTTTCATTTTGGAAATGTTGAAACAGGCCATTTCAACAACTTGGAAACTTTCTTCAATCAATCATTGTTCAAATTGGGAGATTAATCTAAACCAATCCTTTTCTCTGAACAGTTTCTGCTGCCACATACCAACTATTTCCAATGAAAAAAACATGAAATTGGAAAATTTCCAGCCAGGTCTAATGTTTAATATAAATATAGGATAAACTTTTCCAAGCTGTGACCCCAATTCAGCAAGGTACTTAAGCACAAACCTCATTTTAAATGTGAGTAGTCTCATTGGCTTCAATGAAGCTACCTGCATGCTTCAAGTTATACATGTGCGTAAGTACCCTGTTGAACGAGGACCTGGATGCCTACATAAATTATTTTCATAGGTGCAGAACAACTGCAGCTCCCACGGACTATTAATTTATGTGGCTTTTTTGTTTAACGGTTTAACTTTGTGCACCCAAATTTTAGCCCAAGTGTTTTATGAAACAACAAACGAGTAATTTTTTATTCTTCAATACACGGAATGGAGACAGCAGTTTAGATCTGTATATTTCTAGATTTTTTTTTTTTTTAGGGGGTGAAAGAGGCATAGTTTTTTGGTATAGAATAAATACACTGAGAAATATTGAATGGAAAATTTTGTAATCCAGTCATTTCATTTGGAAGAAAACTAAAAGCTAATCTTAACTAAAGTACTTTCAGTCATGACACTAACAGCTGCTGTAATTCTACTGTTGAGGCAAAGAAGTTTTGTATTGTGGAAAATATATGCTCAATTGTTCCTAAGTATCTCTGAAGATCTTATTATTGTATTTCTTTACCTCACTTATGCCAGAAAACTTGTGTCTCACTGTGCTTTTCCTTTTCACTGAACAATCCTCTCCATGGCAACACATCCCACAAAATCATAAACACTTGGTTTTATAAACGTTTGGGTACACAGACAGTCCATACAGATCCCTAACAGCCCATAGCAAGACTTGGGGTTCAGCATGAGAGGAAGGAACTGAGCATTTATGTTCAGCATTGCAGCATCTTTGAGGAAGCACAGGAGCACTTGATAATTAATGGTATTAAATGCCACAAAGATGACTAGAATGGATGGACTTCTCTTGTGTGCAGACAGGAGCTGTCACTGTACTATGTCTTGACTTGAAGCCTAACTGGGAAAGATCCAGGAGATTGGCAGCTGACAGGGGGTGTTGGAGACTGTTTGATGCTAGTATAAATATGGTAAAGGGACTCAACCCTATGTGGAGATATATGATTTAGGTTGTGTTTGGGGTGAATGCATGGTCATTTTTCTATGGAGAGGAGGTAGCTCTTCCCTCTGAGAAGAAGATAAGTGACAGTTGGAGGAGAAGGAGAAAAGAGAAGGCGGTCAGTGGGAAGTCTAACAGAGAGAGAGAGACGGAGAGAAACAGAGAATCTGAGTAAACTGAGAGAAAGAGGGGGAAGGCTGAGGGCAGACAGAGATGGAGGGAAACTGGGACTGAGAGTCACCAAGAGTAAGTAGAGAACCTGAGAATGAGCAGGACAGACAGATGTTCAGAAGAGGGTTCCTTTGGTATCAAGCTGGCTATGAAAGTCAGTCTATGTTTGAGGACATGTCCCTGAGCATCCATTCCTGTTTTTTCCTAATCATCGGTTCTGGTCATTTGGTCTGATTGATTCGTTTGGTCCCAGAGACCTGGAACAGGATACCCAAAGGTCCTTCAGGTCCAGTGGGTCTGGTCTAATGTGCACACCCACAAGAAAGAACCACTGGAATTGAGTATCTTCAGGAAGTCACAAGAGGTGCTTCAGGCTCAAAGACTGACAGGGATTAGACAATTAGACAGTATCCAGTGATATATTTGGGGAAAGGGAAACCTTGAACTAGGAAAAAACATAATAGTAACCTATAAGATAATGGCCTGTGTATACAGATATATATATAGAGAGATATATTTCTTTATTTAGAAGCACATATTTAGTTAAGTGTGCTTAGTAGTAAGTTATATTATGTGTGTGTGTGTGTGTGTGTGTGTGTATTTGAATCATTATAATTTTTTTATTGTCTCTTCTTCATCTAGTTAATATTATAGTAAGCAGGTGAAATCCAGTTCCGTTTATTCTGGTTTTAATAAAATCCCCATTATGCCATTTTAAAAAAAACAGTTGTTTTTTCTTGGCAACAAGTATATAACCTTTTATTGTGGTATAACACCCCTGAGCTCTCACCTGCCATGTAAATTATATCACCACTCTAAGGAACTGTTACTTAAATCTTGGTTGGTGGAATTGGGATAGGAAGAAATTATAACACAATAATCCTACTCGGAGTGGTTTGTTTACACTTAGTCTTGCTAAGGAAAGGGAGACTAGATGCTGGCTGGTAGTTTGTGAGTTTTCTAGAGCTAAGCAGTCATTTGTTTAGACATGAAGAGGCAGATGGTGAGGTACGACCACTGCTTCCCATGCAAATCTTCTTTGCCTCTCCCTTCTTCTTCCAACGGGTTTGTTTATGTCCATATGTTGTATCTGGTCATAGATGAAGTTTGTGAACTCTTTGGGGCAGGGAGTGTCTCTTGACTTCACATCTGTACAACGCCCTGCATAATAGGGCTCAATCCCTCTAAGACCCATTGTAAATAATATATAATAGCAGTCAGATTATGGAGTATTGCATGTTTTGGAGGATAAGGTGTCGTTGCTCCTTCAAAGGAGGCTGTTGACAACCAGTGAGCTGATTCATACATTCCAAGGCAAAAGGAATCACTGGGATCATCTAGTCTAATTTGCAACACAATACAGGCCTTAGAACTTCCCCGAAATAATCCCTGTTTAAATTATAGCTCGTCTTTTTTGTCAGAGTCCTAGGGGTTCTCTACCTTTTGCCCATCCAGGAAGGGCAGGCGTCAGAGTCACAGATAGTGCCCATGATGCCATCAATGCTTTCACTCATGCACGGACCAAATTAATGGAAGAAGTTCCTGGTGTCTCTGGCACTTCCCCTTGCATGTTGTCTTCATGGATCACTAATATCATCACTGGGGCAGCTGGTTTTCTATGAGAAACAAGATAATTTCTTGAAGCAAAAATTTCCATATTCTGAAGTGAATGGAGATAAATGTGGTTTATGGAGTAAAAAATTCTATGGGGCAATGACTTTGCAAGCTGACTGTGGTGGCGCAGGTGACAGCTCAGGGTAGCTGCCAGAGCACAATCCTGCCCAACCCCCTGGTTACATATCAAGCCATTGCCCATGCCACTGCAGCCATGCTGCTTTCTTTAGTGCACCCTAGTGCAAGCAGAGCCAGTGCAAGTCTGTCTGCCCTCACTAGGAAGCACTGTCCCAGTTGCTTGGAGACACACCCTTGGCAGCCAGTTCTAAACCATCACAAATAGGTAATGCCTGAAAATTATTTCTAGTAATCAGCAAATACTGGGGGGAAATTATTCATAAGCGGAAGAGTGGAATTTTCTCTATTGACTCTAGATATGCCATTTAGTTAGTAAGTATGTTATGTAAGAATAATGTGGACATATGATTCGTGACTGGCATTCTTTAGTCTGCGAGAGATGGTGGAGATTGCAGCCTACGATGTAGAATGTAGATGGTTTGCAATGTCTCATGTGACTAAATAGTCCATTCTGAGATTTGCATAACCTTTGGCAGTTATTGCAAATATATGTGTCGGTTGGGAACTGCTTGCTTCCTACAAGCTTGTTTTCTCTTCAAAATGTAGGATCCCACTCCTATCATGGACTTTGATGACCTGATAGAGACGATGGTGCCATCTTGTGGAACCTTCTGCCTTAATACAACCATTTTCTTAATGCTGCTGGTGAGAGCAAATACCTGACAAGCAATTGAGAGGCGGTCCATGAGTTCTTTTAGTAGATCTTCGTTGTGGGCTATAAGGGCGGCATCATCAGTGAATAGAAGCTCCCTGATTAGCACCTTTTTTACTTTAGTCTTTGCCTTAAATCGTGAGAGATTAAAGAGTTTCCCATCCAATCTTGTGTGGAGATACACTCCATCTTTTACATTCTTAAACTCACAGTTCAGAAGTACTGAAAAGAAGATTCCAAAGAGTGTAGGGGCAAGAACATATCCTTGCTTCACTCTGCTTTTCATCACAAAGCTGTCCAAAGTAAACCCGTCAAACTAGACATTTGGTCTCATGTTGTTGTGAAATGAATATATAAGACTTAACAAAGTTGATGGACATCCTATCTTTTCTAGTATTGCAAATAGACCTGTTCTGCTGAATGTGTCAAATGCTTTGGTTATGTCCACAAAGGGAATGTACAATGGTCGGTTTTGCTCGCTGCACTTTTCTTGAAGCTGACGCAGAAAAAATATCATGTCTATAATTGATTTTCCAGCTCTGAATCTGCACTCTGATTCAGGATAGACACGATTTGCCAGCTGTTGTAGGTTCACTAAGATGACTTTTGCAAAAACTTTTCCTGCTACACATAGTAGCGAGATACCCCTGTTGCTGTTACAGGTGTTCTTTTTGCCTTTGTTTTTATACAAAGTGATGATGTTTGCATCACGCATTTCTTGTGGCACCTCACTCTCTTTCCAGCATTTAAGTAGCTACTGATATGGTAGCAGGTAGTAGATATATAAGGAGTTTCAAACAAGTAATGGAGCTGACGTATTCAGTGGGAAATCTAAAATCACAGGGAAGAAGGCTAATAGGAAGTTCTAAAAACAAATTAAAGAAGCATAAAAATTGAGGAAAGTGAAAGTATTAAATATGATATACCACTGGATGTAAGGGAAAATAATAAGAAGGTCTTGGAGTTAGAACTGGTGGAAATTTCTTCATTGAACATTTTTTTGAATAAAAATGGATTTTGTAACAATATGAAAAGCTTCATGTCCTATTTTGGCAAAAACCATTTTTTAAATACTCCAGTTACTTTTTGAATGAGGGGAGAGGAAGCCAGATGTATTGAAGACTTCACATTAAA
Source organism: Emydura macquarii macquarii (assembly GCF_026122565.2). NCBI lineage: Eukaryota > Metazoa > Chordata > Testudines > Chelidae > Emydura > Emydura macquarii. Next base: position 2,218,621 of record NW_027133607.1, on the reverse strand, counting down.
GGCCAAATCCAAATGGCCAAATGGCCAAACCCATTGACGTCAGTGGGAACCTTTCCATTAATTTCAATGGGCATTGCATAAAACTGCCATACCTCTGCTGTGTACAAACAGCACATCACTCATTTGAATATTCTCACAAAATGAACATCAGCAGCTGTGAATAACAGTCAAGAAGCTTGTTTTGCTGGTTTTATTTTGAATCAATTTCTGATGTAATCACTTGGCAGGTTAAAACAAAGGATGGAACAACCCACAACATAGATGGTTTAGTCTGTGTCTAAAATGGTTGCCTTTGTTTGAACATCCTTCTTCAAGATGTATGATCAATAAATTAGCAAGAATGGAAATGGAGGTTGCTAGGAGCTTGAATAAATTCTTTGACTCACATTCAGAGGAGGAAGTTCAAGGAGACAGGAGATGCTGCTATGCAGAATGGAAAGTGAAAACGGTTTTCAAGGACATATTGTTGCTTCTTACATCTTATTCACATCAAAATTTCAGTTAGGATTCTATCAAAAGTGTATGTCCTATGACCAATTCAATGCAACATGTAGGGCCAGATTTTCAGATGGAGTTAATTGCTGTAGCTCCATTAAAAACAATGGAATTATGTGAATTTGCACCAGATTATGACCTGGTTCAAATTCTGTTTATCGAAAAGAATATGAAAGGAGATTTCAGCATGTTGATGAAGCTTATGGGTTGTTTTATTTCGGGAGGAGGGATTCTTCTGCCTTTTACCCCTTTTTTTATTTATGTAAAGTGAGATTTACAAATCAGAGCACTCAATGTTGGCCTACCCCGAACAGCCTACACCCTGTGTTGACTTCAATGGGAGCAGAGTTAGGCCAATGCTGTGTGCTTTGGAAAATTCCACCCATTACATTAAGTTCTTTTTTTTTTTTTTTGCCCATGAGGTGAGCAAACTAATTAAATTAAAAGTTAAGGGAGATTCTGAACAACTGCCTATTGTGCAATAATAAAACTACCAAACCAGAGTTTGCCAAACCAGCTTGTTGGGAACAGAGATAGAGACAAATGGGAGCACTGAATATTAACACTCCTCAACTTTATGGAAGTTTGGCTCTAGATACAAATCCAAATATAAAAGCGTAAGCCTATACTGAGCTTAAATAGAACATCTAATCCTGAGCCAGGATTCAGGCCCCAATGCAAAGACTGGTCCTTGGAACCATTTATAGTAACTTTGGCTGGAAAACACCTTTCATGAAATTAGTTTGTCGTTTTCTCCCGTGTTTCATCAAAGCTTTATTTATATTTTATAGTTTCTAATGAGTCATCTATTCTTTATGGTCCCCAGCACTGTAGTGTCTAAGTGCCTCACCATCATGAACATATTTACCCTCACTAACCCCTGTGAGGTAGGGAAGCATTGATATCTCCATTTTTACAGATGGTGAACAAAGATACAGAGGGACTAAGTGACTTGCCCAAGTTGACAGTGGAAGCTGCGGTGGAGCTAGGACTTGAACCCAGGTTTCCTGAAGCCTAGCCAAGGGCCCTGAGACATGGGCCAGCCTTCTATCCCACATACTCCTCGTTAGACTACAGAACAGCTAATTAGAAAGCCAGTTTTGTAACTTCCTCCAGGATGATATGGCATGGCTAGTCAGTTGACCCGCTGTACCAATAGCAAAATTTAAAGCCCTAATAAATTCAGTAGGTGCAAAAGGAAAACCTTGGGAGGGTGTTGATATTTTTGAAAGCTTGCTAAAAGCCAGGGGAAGAAATACTGGTTTCTCTCCAGATTTAAGAAAGCACCATCAGAAAATCCATCAAACCAGACAGCTGTAAGTATGGATTTCATTTGTAAGGAGGCTGTTGGACCTGGTGACAAAGGGTACCATTGTGTGTCACTTAAATTCATTGTAATATAAAGGGCAATGTGTCAATAAGAGAGCATACATGTGAAGATTCATGAAGCATGCTACCAAATCTGTAATATCACCATAGAGCAGCTGCTACCATCTGCAGAACTCAAGTGAACAACTCCTTGTTTTAGTATAGCTGTTGGTAGGGTATTCTTACTGAGCGGGTCAGCAACTCTAGCACTTATTTCTCCCACAACCCCTCACTCTTCAGTGTAATAAAACTCAGATATGGTATCCTTGAAGAGAGTGATGATCTGCCTTCCCCGGGCTTTTCAGGGAATCAGGAGAGGTGGAAGGAAAAAGTTCATTTTGGTGTGTTTGAAGTTCTTCTTCTGGCCATTTTGACCTGTTACTTTCTGTGGGTATGTATAATCACTGCTTAGAAGTACTGGATAAGCACATTTAATAAATCTGAATAAGCAATGAGAGCTAAAAATTATTTCAATTGATAGCACATATCCAGTGATTTACAAAGTCAAGTGACACATTGCGTGTGGAGTTATTGAAATGACTTGACAATTGGATTAACAAGGGCAGATTGTGTTACTATAAGGCTACCTTCTACACAGGGTAGAAGGAGGTATTAAGACCCCTGATTCAGCCTGGTATTTCAACTGATCACTCATATTCTTGAAACATGTGCTAAAGTTAATTTGATCACTCCCCTACTTAAAGTTATACATGTGCTGAAGTACATTGCTGAATTGGGACCAAGTAGATTATTCCAGGTCATCACTGTATACATGACATGTTCTACGGTTTAGCTGGTCCACAACCAGGCACAAAGGAGCTCCTTTATTCCTTCAAAGGTTGACAGTCAACTTGTTCAGAAGAAATGGCAAAACTGAAGGGCTGGATATGAATATTATATGAATATATATTATATGAATATTGTCCCTCTACGCAGTGGTAATACATGTCCTGAGCCTTGCAAGTTGGTTTCCCAGCTGAGGAGAAATCAGTGATGCAGAATCCAGGTACATTCTTGTTTGATTTACCAGTTCTGGAGCAGAGGTGGTCAAACATCCATGCAGCCAATTCTTTCTTTCAGGAATCTCAGCCTAAACCCAATAACCAGCTCCAAAGAAGCTGCACTGTCTCAAGAATTGACTCCAACCGGAGACCAATGCAGAGAGTAAACTCTCCTGCTACTTGCACAGCATATGGTCTCCAGAACTTTGCATAATAAAATTAGTAACACATAATATGTCTTTCCAAGACTGAACATTTGCTTACAATTTAAGAAAAAGAAATTGGAAGGCTATATGTAACAGCACCAGCTGGTGACAACAACCTTAACAGTTTTTTCTCTCCTGCCCTCCCATTGTGTCAGTGTGAAATTTATATACTGTAGGTAGAAAGATAGGGATATCATAATATGGTGTAAGTCATTATTTAATTGTTATGACTTTGTATATGAACTTGTATATATATTGCACCTTTAAAACTATACCTAAGAATCTATTGTCTTAGGGGGCAGCTGCCATTTTGTGGAGCAAAATTGGCCCTGCTTATTTTAAAGGAGTCTCTCACTCTGCTTGATCATTGAGCATTACTGAAATCCCAACGTTTCCACCAACAAATCAGCTACAAGAGTTCAAGAGCCACCAGTTAGGACAGTCCCATCAGCTCACATCATTAACCAGAGCCTTCGTTATCAGTTCTATTATCAAGGTTTAAGGATTTTGAGTACTTTCAAAAAGTTTAAGGGTAGCATATCATAGCTTTCTGAGGAGACCTGTAATATTCCAGAGTCTTCCTTAACTCCCAGAAGTCTGTTTTTAGTTCTTCTGCAAAATGCTTGCAACACTTTGGGGGTGGGGGCAGGATTTTTTATGATAATCATTAGAATTCTATTGCATAATAAGTCACGCATAACCCTGAATCTGCTTACTGGGCTCAATATCAGAGAGCTGCATCCATTGGCCATTTAACTCTTTAAAAGGTGAGATGTTCTTAACAATAGCTCACATAAGGGTGTATTTCTTGGCAAAAACATTAGTATTTCAATTAATTATTCTGGTATTTAATTATTCTAAATTTGGGGGGTAGGAGAGATAAGTGGAATCCTTAATCTACCTGTCTTTGGTTCCTTATCTTAATTCCCCATTCTATAAACAGAGGAGCACACACAAATCCGCTCCTGAATGTTTTTCTTAAAACAAAGTCCCAGGTATTTCATTTTTAAAAGATGTTACAGCAATAAAAATGCTATTAAAGTAGCTTTGTTCATGCTGTTATAGCTGAGGTTGTGTCAGCATTTCCATTATAAGTTCATCTTTTCCAGAGGAGATGCTCTGGTCCATTGGGTAAATAACATATGTTTTACAAAGAAAGCCAGGAAAGTCAGAAATATTCAAAGATGAGACTGACCTAGAATACACTCCAACCTTAAGACCACCCCATATAAGTTATGTTTTGTTTCTATAAATGCATAAATCAACGATGGCCATCAAGGTGACTGAATTTCTTTAAAAAATAAATAGTTTTTTGTATTTTTTCTTAATGAGTATCTCAGAAAAATATCTTCCTGATTACTAATAAAATTTAGCACTTGTATAGTGCTTTAGAAACACTTAATTAATCCTCAGAATGCTCTTGGGAAGTGAAGAATAGTTAAATTACTTAATTTCAAATGGTAGAAGCAGATAAGTTGAAGCCAAAGTTTTCAGAAGGGCCTCTGATCTGGGTGGTTTCATTTTTAGATGTCCAATCTGAGACAACTTTCTGGTCTTATTTTTTCAGAAAAGATGAGCACCCATAACTCCTGCTGACCTCTGAAAATAAGTCCCAATGTGTCTCAAGTTGAGTATCCAATAATGGAAGCACCCAAAATCAGAGGCCATTTCTGAAAATGGCACCCTAAGGGACCTGCCCAAGACCACAGAGAATCAGTGTCTCAGACGATCAAACCTCAGGAGATCTTAGCTCCCAGTCCTGTCCTGTCTTAGAACTAGAACACAACTCTGTCTATTAAATTCTTTAATAAGTTCTTCTTTTGGAGTAGCTCAGAGACAATCAGATTCAATCTTCTTGTTTCCAATGCACTCATCACTACGTTAAAGCACCAACCATGCTATTGACAACATAGTTCAGAAAACTCCATTCAGAGCTCTTCTGCATGCTCTAAAGACATAATCTTGGAGTTCAATGATTTTTTGGGTCCATCAGCATGACCCAGCATATTGTAACACTTTCTCCACCTAAATTGAACTTGCAAAATGTCAGGTTTGGTTTTGGCAGCTGGGAAAGCAAATGGTTTGAATTCCACACCTGAACTATTCACTTAGCATATGTTTGTAGTAACCACCGCTGTCATTTATCTAAGTGTTTAAGGCTGTGTTGGCTGTTCTTAAACATGGCTAGTGTTTGAGTCCAGACTCATAAGGATCACTAAATCTTCATTAATAGCCTCTGAATGCTTAAAGATTGGATATTTTTTATTATAGTAGTGTTTAGAGACCACACTGGAATAACATCCATCTCCTGAGTCCTAGCCCAGTGCATTAACCACAAAGCCATACTTCTAAGGTTTAGAGTTTGACTAAGAATTCACAGCCAGTGACTTATTTGGCATATTTAGGCCCTTTTCAGTAAGTGAGTTGTCTGCCAACAAACTGTGATTTCTTAATTTTTTTTCACTATTTGCAACTGTTCAACACGTTTTGTGAGAACATAATTCAATCAATGTGTTAATTAAAAGGTCTCACTTTGACTGCTCTTTGAAGTACTCAGTGACCCCACTGTGTGCTTGGACATGGCTATTAGTGTTTCTGACTGGATGTGTAGTAGAAAGTGAGAGCCTGAGACATGAGGCCTAGTATAACAGTTCAGGTATGAGGCCTGAGCTAAAGTAATGGTCAAGCCCTGCTATTCAAAGTTAGCAGAAGCCAGGCTATGAATGCTGGCAGGCTCACAGTAACTGACAAGAACAGAGCTGATACACACACATTCCGAACGAAGCACTAGGTACAGAAAACTCACACTAGCACATTCCACAAAGGTACCAGAACATCCCTATACCCCAAAGATAACGACGGCATACTGACCCCTCAGAATGACAATACGATGGAATGGAGATGTTTTGGCCAAACCATCCAGTAAAAGTTGGCAACTACACATGTCGGAGGGGCAATACACAACTTGTTTGTATCAGTGTATAAAAGGAGGGTCTCAAAGGGAGTGTCTTTGTCTAGCCGAGTGAGGAACGGAAAGTCCTGTCATTTACTGAGCTGGTCCATTGTCACGGGCATACATTACGAAGCCCTGGACTACACTTACCTGTAAATTCGGCAGCACTAGACGCACTGTGTAGCTTGCGTAACTCCCGTTGACTGCTGTGCTTCCCTTCTGCGCACTGTCTTCACTGCACTGCATCGATGGGAACCGTGTTCCCATTAATGCAGTGATACACCACTTGAGGGGGTGGATTTACTGCATCGATTTCCTGATCGATTGAGCGGGTCTACACTGACCGCTCAATCGAGCCAGAAAGATCGATCTGACAGCGGCGACTTTGCCGCCATCAGTATCGACATACCCTAAGTGTACTTGTAGCACATATAGGTTGCTTTTTTCTGTGTTCTATCAACAATAAACCTGACCTGGTGCGTTTGTGACTGAAACAGATGTCTGGTCTTATTGGATAATCCAATTGTGGTTTAGTATCTCAGTTATCTGCAGAGCTGGGACACACTGGGAGAACACACATGCAACCAACAACTTGGGAGAACTGCATTTACCATCTCAGGGATACTAGTATTGCTTACATTTGCCAAATGCATTCACTGAATTTGGTTGTTTCCTATTTTATGTCATGTTATCCCCTTTCCAAGCAAGGTTCTGGAATAGAAATAATTTGAGAGATTTTACTAAGAGTTGGCAATTTCTTTCATTTACCCTCTCTTCATTATTATAATTCAATGTATCTGTGTTTCAAATATGCCTACAGGCCCTAGCTGAGATCAAGTCCCCATTTTCCCAGAAACTATACATGTGCCTAACAAATTACTTATTTCCCATGCACAGCCTCTCTCATATGCCTAATGAATGATCCAATGGGGTGACCAGACCACCCTTTTCCCCAGCTCTAGTTGTCTAACTGGTTAGTTTCTTGAGGGCTGAGTATGTGCATAAAAAAGCTAGGGGAAACTGTGTTCATGTAGAAAGTATGAGTTAGTTTATTAAAAAAAATCTTTAAAACCTGTTTTCTGGAACCAAGTATTTTTGGCACTGACAGTTCCCATAAAGAGAAAGCTAATGATTTTCTTCTGAACATAATATGTGGGTAATTCAGATAATGTTTTTTAGCAATCTGAAGTGTTTAACAGCCTTCAGACAATATAAATCTTTTCTGCACCATTCATATGTTTAATTTAACTATGCAACAAAACTTCAGAAAGAAATATGATCGCCTGCATAATTGCACAGACACATTCAACATGATATTTTCCCTATCCTTTGCTTGGTAACTTCTTACATAACTGGGCAATTTAGGTTTGTTTCTTTTTAAGTATGAATCATTTAAGATTTAAGTATGAATAGAATTGCTGCTTATAACTGTGTACCCATAGATATGGTACATACACACATGTAGGTGAATATACATGAATGTGTTCATGATACGTAGTTAATCACACTTTTAGAACAATCAGCAAGATACTGTGAGGTTACACGAGAATAGCGGTTGGTAATGCTCTTTGATTATATGGAGCAAAGTTTTGCTGGTAAAGCTGCTAGGAGAAGTTTGGTTGGATTTTTTGTTTTATGGGATAATTCTGCCAGTGTGACATTCCCCAGACACTTTGTCACTGACAGCAACTAAAACACTAGGTGGTGTTTTGGTCTGAGCTAAGTTCCTGAGGATTGTTCATGAATAAAACATTTTTTGGGGGTGTATGTGACTGTTCTGATGCTATTCAGAAAGATAAGACAAAACATGTAGCGGACAAGGCAGCATTTAAAATGCATTCTTTTGCACAGAGAATGACACAGAATGGTCTAACTGAAACTGTTGCTACTACACATCAAATGTTCTCCTGTAATTTGGGCCTTCATGTATCATGATTGCTGACCATTCTTGTGCTGATTCATCATGGGGCAAATCCAGCATGGCAGCCGAGGAAGGGCCTAAATGCATTGGTATCATACAGCAGTACCACCTGTAGAGAGAAAGTGCACTGTAGCTTTTGAGGCTGTAGCAGCAGAAGCTGGCCTTAAGGTGAGAATTTTGCTTCTTGCATCTGCCCAGTATACTTGGGCTGTGTTTTGAGGAGTGAATTTGGCCATTAACTATCATACAAAGCTGCGTCTGCTTTTATATTGGCCAGTACATAGGACCACTACTCCCACCACTACTGTGTAAGGTATGTGAATGAAGTCAATAAAACAGAGACATTAATATCTCTAAGCCTGGTTGAACATTTTCTTTCAAAACACTTCTTTGACAGAAAATAAAGTATTTTCTGTAAATGAAATTTTCTCCAGAAAATTGACTGATTTCCTCAAAAAATACTCCCTCCCCCCCATCAGTGTGTAGCTGAAATATATTTGGTTTTCAATGAAAAGTCAAAATTTTCCATTCAAATTTCAATTTTAAAAAAGAATCTTCTGCCGGAAGGAAAAATAAAACCCCCAAAATATAAACAACTTTTTGAGCCAGCTCTGGTCCATAAAGATAAAATCAGAACTTTTGTTGTAAGGTCCCTCTCGCTGCAGCCATACATCGACTAACTGCTCTCAATTCATGGGCAGAACTACAGCCAATGTAATTCTCCATTGGCAGCATACGATGGGATTTTCAAAAGTCCTCAGCACTGGCCAAACTCAGCACCTATTTGTGTGAAAACCAAAATGTATCATGCTTCAAATAAAGTCTTTATTGTTATTAGGTTTAGCCCAGGTAGCTTAGCTCACATAACCAGGGCTCTTTGGTGACATGCACTATTGAAATGAGGGTTTTAGGAAGTCAGACCATTCTCTAGCCGCTTGATATATAAATATATAATTTACCGCTGCTTCGGAGATTATAAAGGCTGAAGCATGGTTTCGATCTAGTAACACTGAAGAAATTGAATAATTTTGACCTGATTTAACAGAGTTTTGTGAAAATCTCGCACAAGCAGCATTAAAGCTGGTATCAGAAAATCCATGCTGAGAGCTCATATAATAGTCAATGTTTTCCACTTACATAGTTCATTTTATCCTTAACTCTGAATCGGCTTAAAAAATGTGGGTAGGAGCCACTATCCCTGTCTTGCAGGTAGGTTAAGTTCGATAGCATCCAAAGTAACTAGTGATTTTTCCTAAAGTCACACAGCAAGTCAGCAGCAAGCACTGGGCCTAGAATCATTGGTCACCTAACCAGGGCTGCAGCCTATCTAGCTGAATCATGTTAATTCCATCCTAGATATGTACAAACAGCTAAGGCTATTTAGATTCAAAAGGTATTAACCCTCTGCTACAACTCTTCCACCACCAAAGACCCATACCCACTGTTCAACTGGAAATTGTGGAACATGACAGTCAGTATAATATTTGTTGTTATAAATTAATTAGCATATTTGCTTTTATTTAGCACACTTCCTGAAGAAGTAACGAGTGACAGTATGCATGTAAACTACATTACAATTAAACAGAACTTCTGCTGGGGAAGGCAAGAGAAACCTTCAAGAAAGCCCCAAAAGAGTAAAATCTTTCATTGCTCCAATGGAAAGCATCTTATAAAGAAAAGATCAAATCCTTCACAAAGGGCAGTGGAGGCTACAGGGAAAGAGATTCATCAATAGTTCAGGGATTATTCACAAGATGTGAATAGTAGGCAAGCACTGTAAAAGTAATTATGTATTTGACTAGAACCCAGTGTAGCATCATAAATATCCATGTGATAGGCTGATGTATGTAAGTGACCACTCTGCTGAATTCTGTTCAAACACAGGTCTCATGTAATGAATAGTCAGGAAAGGCTGCAAACAAGGAATTGCAATAGCCTAACCCTGATGGTAGAAAGATGTGAGTCAAGAGCTTCACATCCTACTGAGACAGCAGTAGTCTTAACATTTCAGATTCCTGAAGTGGTTAAAATGAAGTATAAACGGCACGGTTCACTTCAGCTGATTAGAAAATTAAAATCGCTTTCTCCACCAAATCTTGAGTGCAGAATCACTATTGAGCAGGTTACTGGATCCCAGCAAAGGAAAAAGGAAAAGAATCACCTGATTAAAGCATTTCGATTTTTTTTTTTTTAATGTAAGCCTCCTGAATTAGACCTCTGACAAGAGCTGTGCCCAGTGTAAAGAAAGCTCAAGGAATCTCAAGGAACAGTTGGAGATTTAAGCACTAAAATATTAAGTGAGATAATGATTATAAGAAAAGAGAGGGGCAATGCTAAAGAAGCAAGAAAAGAAAAGCTCCATCTCCAAGGTTGCAGCAATGCCTTGCCTTGTGATCCTCCGATTTTAGTCCTAGTTAATGCTCTTTTATTAAAACATTATGGACCAGATCAGTGCTGCTCCACTGAGGTCAACTTCTATCTGCCCTTAGAGTTTTGTTTTCTTCTTTACAAGATGCTTCCCATTTGAGAAAAGAAAGGTTTCTGGCTACTAAGGGTATCTTGAAGACATGTCCAGCCTTTCCCAGCAGATGTTCTGTTTATTTGTATTTAGCCCAGCCACGGAGTTGTGGCTGAAGCTTCCTCCCTGCTGCTTGCTACCTGGAGTAGCTTCTCCCCTCCTCTTGCATGGATTGAGTCCTGGGTTCTTTTCTATGACACTTAATACCTCCACCCAAGGTGACGCCTCCCTGTGTCCGAGCCACAAAGGTGCTGTCCCTTAGGAAAATGAATAATCCTACCACTGCTGGCCAAGAGCATAAAACCCAGTACCCAAGAATCAAAGTACTTCAACACAAAACCCAAACAGAGAAATAACATAGCCAAAAATAGCAATATAACAAAGGGGGACTTTATTGGGAGCAGGAAAATAGGATCTGCAGCAGGAATGGTTAGAGTGAACTAATAAATACTAAACCATCAACAAATTTCCCACTTCCCAACACTCAAGTTTTCCCAACCCCCATCTCCTTCTCTGGCACCTTTCCAGGCAGGTGGTACACCAAGGATGAATCCAGACTCTAGCACTGCCGCACTGTGAACACTGGCTGACTTTAACAAAAAGGGTCCCCTTACAGCATCCCCCTTAGCATCCCTGCCACTGGGTGGCGTATGGTCCTCTCTGACTCCCTAATCTGGAGTCTTGTGGAGTTCTTGATTGGGTCTCAGTAGCTGGTGTGAAGTTAGATCTCTGCCACTCCGGATGCTGATCAGTGCAGGGCTGGACCTGCCTGACCCACATACTAGGTCCCCCATAATTCAAATACTCCCTTTTTGAGGAGGGGGAGTTAATCAGAGGTTCCCTGAGCTGTTCTGCTTCTCTCTGAACTGTCCCACTACCGCTAACTCAGTAGCAATATTTTCTGGAGGTTCTGTTCCTGAAGAAGACCTCATACTGAAAAGATGTTGTTGATATAAATCCAATTTCAAGTTGAAAAAGATCTGACGGGGCTGCAGTAATTAATGGTGGGAGGCCATTATTTGTAAATTAAGAGTGTAGCGAAAGAAAGTCAAAGATTTTCAGCTGAAAAACTTTTAACAAAATGTTTTTTCCCAAAGCAAATATGTTCTGCAGAAGCCTCTGTTTTATTCAAAGTGTTCCAGTTTAATCTAAAACCTGCTCTTTTTTTTTTAAACTGAAAAGGTTTAGTTTCCTTAGAAATGTTTGCAGAAAATATTCACCATTTCCAACAACTCTATTTGCACCATAGGGGGTCTTATTAAGCACTGGGCTGCTTCTGGGTGCATGGGTAGCAGCCATGTCAAAGAGCATGGCTGTTTTTCCATCTGTACCTAATAAGCTGAGTGTGCACTTGCCACCTTTGAGAATAGAAGGTCAAAGCCCACACTTTGAATTCTACTCAGAAGTCCATAAGACTGCATCTGGAGGCCACTCAGAAGCTGAAAATAATCCAGAGTGTGGTAGCTGACTTGTAAGGGGAAACTTTTCTTCAGGATCTCATGCCACCTGTGTGCTTTAAGTGAGGCTGGCTTGACACAGGATTTTGGGTAGAAATCAGAGGGTGGGCTTTGGCTTCCTAGGGTAAATCTATGCTGCAATCAGGAGGTGTCAATGGAGCACATATCTATCCATGCAGCCACCCCTGGCCACTGTGGCTAAACTGCTATTTTTTTGCAAGCTAACTCAGTCAAAGCTACCTTGGATATGCATCCACAGGCTGCAATCCTACTTCCTGACTTGTAGTGGTGTATACCCCTGGAGTCCTTAACAACACGGATCAGGGTTACCTGAGAGATCACATCTTTCCTCATGCCACCCTATTGCCATCAGTGGAGGAACTCTTACTTGAGCTCCCTCGATATACAACAGGGGAAGGGCATTCCCTGGGAGTCTCCTTGACTCAGTAACTCCATACCACAGTCTGGATTTGTTAGCCTTCTAGACATGTGCAGTAGCACATCCTCACCCATGGGTGTGTCTTGTCTCTGATGACAATGTTGACCAGTGTGCCTATTTCTAGCACTCCCCTAGGCTATCCCTTGGACCTTCAATGGCCTTTCTCAGCCTGAATCTTCTCCCAATTCCCCCGCTTGGAATTTTGTGGCTTGGCCCTCGAGCCAAGGCACATAAAAGTCTAAATTCCTTCCAAAGTAGCACAAACAAGTTCAAATAACTCCAAACAAATCTTAAAACTAATAGCCCTTCTACCCATCTCTAGCTTCACTACATCTCCCTTGTTGGTTCTTTCGCAAGGTTTCTACTATAGGACCTAACCTGTTCCTGTAGTGTTTTTATTACCCCTGTTTATTAAACCCTAACCCAAAGCATTTAATTCCCAAAGAGACTTATCTCCTCTGCAATCTCTCCCCAGTGTATTTATAAGGCATAGCTCCATCACTTCTGGCCAGGAAGCAATTAGTTAATCACCCCCAGGTGTGGTGCATGAGTAATTGGGATTCTTTTCCTTGCCTTGGAGGTGATGGGAGCAATCATGCTACAAGGCTCACCATTTTCTTCAAGTATTGGGGGTAGGAAACATGATGGGAGAATGTTAATAAAGTGGTGTTATTTGAGTGAGAGAGAATTATAATTGAACTGAGTGGTCAGCAATGTACTGTAATAGTTCCGTGTAACTGTTGATTATTGCATGATAAATACTGAAAGGAGTGGCTAAAGCAGGGGATGAGTACTGCTAATGTGTGTTAAAAGCTGAAATAAATGGGTACCACAGACAGAAGAATAAAAGAGGTAGCAACCAGCAAATCCAGTGTCAGAATGTCCCTCCAACTGTGTAGGCAATTTGGGCATGGAAAAATTACTGCAGGCAGGATTGTCATTATTAGAGCAAGAAAAAGATGTCCCTAATAAATGTGTTATCTGTTATAAAATCTTTAGAGACAAAAATGGACTCATTTGCTCGGAGGTCACAGGGGTTACAGAGTGAGGCAGGAGACACAGAAAAAGAGATTGATACCGTGGATAACAGAGCACACCTATACATAGAGGAGGTGGAAACAAATTGGGGCTATTTCTAAAGCACTGATGAAAGAAAATGGTGTCTTATCTAGGGAAGCTAAAGAATCTGAAAAACAGAGTAAAGAGAGAATGTTTTAATGGTAGAGCTGAGCAAAATACTGGTAATGAAACTGAACTGCAGTTTCTGCCTAGTTTGGGATTTCTTTACCAACCAAAAACTTGGGCCAGTGACCCAGCCTGAGCCAATCTGTTATATTTTTAGGTGTAAACCACGGGAAAGGCAATCATTTCAAATCACAGTTGATTCAAATCAAGCACTGAACTGGGTAGTGAAGGCTGAGTATCAGTGTGTTATTGAGTTACTGCAGGTCTGACCACTGCAAAGCAGAACTACGAAAGGTTTGTGCTTACCCTGAACCAAGTGCTGCCCAGCTCAGATTAAAATAATGAAGGTATTCTACAGAGGTTGCTGTTGTGATTGCCTTCATCTTGGCCATCACACCAAGCACTCAACTGGAGCCCTTTTAGAGCTAGAGAAAGCATAAGCTACTACAGCTTTGGCTACAGAGGCACAGTCTATAGCAAGAGGCTGTAACAGATGCACATACTTTGTAGATCAGGCACCCAGGGGAATCTGTAAGCTACTCACCAGTGGGTTACACTATTACAGAAGAAATTGAAACCTCACTGACTTACTATCTCATTGGAAAGGTGCTGAGCACTCAATTACAGTTGATATCAATGGGAGCTGTAAATACTCAACATCTCTTCTAATCGAACCACTAACTTAGCAGCACAGACATGGAGGTCGGTGCCTAATGTTAGGCAGTCATGTTGAATGTTTTGAATATAACAGATCAAAAAATACCTGGAAACATTTCACTGATTTTCTTCTTTAATGTCAAAATTTCATCAGTGATGACCCACTTTATTTTTGATCTCCTAGTAGATAAATAACTTAGGGTCACATATTAAAGTGGCAGAGCTGGGAATGGGACCCAGCAGTTCTGACTCCAAGTCCGCTCCTCTATTACATCCTCCTTATCCTTTGCTTTGGAACTTGGGGACGCTTGTGCATATTGCTAGCCAGAAGCTGAGAATTTCAAGTAGTTAACTAATCTTGCAAAGATTTGCACACACAAGTAACTTTATATATGCAAGTAGCTCCACTGAGTACAATGTGTTTGCTCCTGTGCCTAAGTCTTAGCTGAATGGGGGTCTTAATCAATAAATATATATCAAACTAAGAAGGAAATGCCCAGGTACCAATTTTAAATTTAAAATAGCTGTCTTGCAGTATATTAACCGGGACACTTTCTTCAATGAATGATAATGACAGGATTCATAATAGACGAGGCCAAAGGGAAAAGAGAAATGTCCCTCAGGTTTAAGGATCTACTTATCCCATCTAAGCTTAGCATCCCCAAAGCAGAAGAGAACAATTTGTTACTTTAAGTGACACTATGCAAAGCTTTGGAGCAGAGTTTTCAGTTCTGTAGCCTGCCAAAGGGGGATATAATAGCTTAAGATATATTGTGGACTAGAAACATGTGCTGTAGATGAACTTTGGTTCTACTGATGGTTTTGAAAGAGAATCAGGATAAAATTAAATTACAGCATTAATCTACCTTAACAGGGCTGTATGGGAATAACCCATGGAAAAAGCCAAGTCCATTATTTGTAACAACTAGCAGACCTCACTCTCCAAAAGAAGTTGATCAGGAGTACAGATGTTGATCAAGAACATAAATGTAACTTATCACAAAGCTGTTGCCCACCCCTCCTATGTGTAATTAAACAGTTACACAGCACATACTTTTAAGAAAACACATAAAACACCAAGGGATGGATAGTGACCAGATTTTAAAAAGTTCTGGACAGAAAAGTTCCTTTTTTTGCAATTTTTTTTTGAGTAATAGGCTATAGTTCTGCAAGCCTACAAGGGGAGGAACATTAATTCTCAGTTGGCTGGACATTCCCATCTTGAATTTATCAAATTTATGAAGTAGCTGTGTTTTCTCCTCCTCTTGTTGTGAAAATGGGAGCTATTTGACAAATTCCATCTGTGGAGCAGTGTAGACTAAGGTGACTGTATGTACTATATGAACTTAAATTAATAGTACTTTCTGGTTCAATATTAGCTGAATGAATAAACAATAATATTAATGAATAATTAATACCTGTCCCTGCTTTATGTTATGCTATTTGATCTGCTTTTTGCTCTACCCATAGTCACAAAAGGCCCTATTAATCAAACCATATCCATGGCTTTCTGGGGCTCGTGAGACCCACGGGCCCATATAAATTGAGCTGATGGGGAACATCAGTCTAGGTGATAAGGTCACATTTTAAAATGTACAGCTAGGGTAGCAGAATTGTGTGAGGAGGAGAGAATTCGTGTGCCTGGCTCCTTTCCCACAGTACTCTACAACCTCCTGTGCTCACTTCTTCTCCTCCACATCACCAGTGCAGGCCACAGACTTTATCACAGCCTTAGAGTTCTAGTGAGCTACTCATGTGCACTCTCAGGAGAACGAGAGAGGGGCCAGATGCAGGCCTGGTCTGCACTTAAAAGTTAGGTTGACAGAGCTATGCCAGTCAGTGCAGTAAAAATCCACGCCCCTGACTGACATAACTATGCTGACCTAAACCCCAGTGTAGACTCAGCTGTGTTGATGGAAGAATTCTTCTGTCGACATGGCTACTGACATGTGGGGAAGTGTTGTTCCTACATTGACAGAAAAAAAGCCTTCCATCATTGTAGGTTGCATCTACACTACAGGGTCATGTCAGCATAGCTACGGCACTGCTAAACTAGTATAGTCTCCATTGTGTAGACATACCATAAGGCTATTGGTGCCATAAGCACACCCCCTGGTTCCCTCCCCCACATTCTGGGCATGCTGCTACCCCATGGCTGTGCTCCCCACTGGAGCTGGGCAAATAACTTGATTTCTCACTTTCAGTTGCCAAAGTGAGGAAGAAAAGAAGGGGGGTGGGAGGGAGATCAGCATAATGAAAACGTTGAACAAATTTCATTTCAGCTCAAATGACACATTTTGTTTGATCCAAAATGAAACATTTCGTTTTTGACTTTTTTTAACTGGTTTTAAAGTTTGTGTTGTGTTTGTTTCAAACGGATTGGAACGCCAAAACGAAACATCTTCGAAATGAAACTTCGCATTTCGGAAATGCTAAAACAAACCAGTTCAGCATTTCCAAAGTATTGCTGTAGATGGGCAGAAACAACTGTCCAAAGTCAACCAAAATTCGTGAATTGGTTTGGTCAAAATGAATCTCTCTCTCTCTCTCTTTTCTTTTTGACAAAAAAATTATTTGCACAAAAAATTTCACTCAGCTCTACTTCCGTCATTGTGGCTCTACCCTTCCTTGGGTAGCAGTGCCAGGACCTACCCACACAAAAGCCATTTGGTGACAAGTTCTGATTCATAGCCACATCAGAATTCCCCAGCGTATCAGAGGGTTCAGATCCGGGGCTCCATTTTGAGTTTTTGGGTGAGATTTTCAAAGGCAAAAACAGCAATAAAGTGCCCAACTCCCATCAAAAGTCAGTGGGAGTTTGGCACAGAAGTGTCATTTGAGTCTTTGAAAATCTTCCCCCTCACTTAATTTTAACTCAGGGCATAATTTTAGCTAAAGAACTGTTTTGTAGTTCATTAGATATCAGACCCAATGCAGATTTCAACCAGTGTCATATCGTTAGAACAACAGTAAAAAAAATTAAATCTAAAGTACGAATAATTGCTCACATGTTATATTGCTTCTCAGGGATTACTCTCCATTAAACAGATTTAAATCTTGTTAAATGCAGAAAAGAAATTGCTGCTATTCTTTAAGTGTATATTAGGACATCTTTCTTCCTTGTAAAGTATCTCATGCGTGTGTTGCTAAGACTTCCACTGTACAGTAATTAAGATTTATATTGCTTCAGGATGCTTGATACTAACACTGGAAATTATAATTCTCTGAAAACAGAATATAAATGTAAAAAAAATGTTTACACATGAGACTCTTCTTATCTGTGAATATCTATCAGGCATTTGCATATGGTTTGCCACTGTAATGTGAAGCTGCTGACCAAATACCATAAAGCAGGATTTCCCCCAAAACAGATTCCCAGTTACATGATTATTAGATTATTTTAAAGTAAGGCCCTTTGTTATCACTGAACTCTAAGTGCTCCAGAATGAATACAATACCTGCACCTACTTCATATACGCTTATTTTGCAGTAGGGTGACAAGATAGCAAGTGTGAAAAATTGGGACAGGGTGTGGGGTAATAGGCACCTATATAAGAGAGAGCCTCAAATATCAGGACTGTCCCTATAAATTCAGGATATATGGTCACTCTGTCATCCCATGGCTTAGCCATTTCCTGCTGGGACCAGAAATATGTCCCTCACACCAGTCAGTGGGGGTTTCAGATGTAAGGAAGAGATTGGAAATAATTTCTTTGAATTTCCTCATTTTTAAAGGTAGGAAGCAATTTTCTCACCTTTTTGTGAGTGTCACTTGGCTGCAGGTAGAGAACATTACAGCTTGTGGGAATACCAATTAGCGCTAATTATAAATTTACTGATCGGCTTTGGCACTAAAATGCCCAGTAGAAAGAATTCACTCAGCAAAGAGATTCTCTTTTAGAGATCCAGGAGCCTTATATGACCAAAATGGGGGTTGCTTATATCAGCTAAAAAACCAACAACTTGTGAGCCTAATTCAATACCAGAGCAGTAGCAGCACAAGGGTGGGGACCAGCAAGGACATACCTTGGCATCTTATAACAGCTTCTCTGCTGATACCACCCTGTCCATGCTTTCCTGAGCTATAGCTGAACTACAACTGCATTTGGAGTTGCTGCTCCAGTTGAATGCTGCAAAAACTGACAGCAGGACCATAACCCTAACTAGATTGGATGTGAATTTAAAGCAGAGGAAGCAGAAGTAAGTGGAGCCTTAAACAAATAGTGAACAGAAATCTGTAGGGGAGATAATGCATCTTCCTTTATAATAAAATCCAGTCTAATTGGTAAAGAGGAGTTTCATAATGTCAATAAGAGTGCAGCATTAATGTCATAGTTTCTCAATGCATGTGTGTAACTCTCATTAGGCCAAATGGGGAATTGTATGGGCACAAGAGAAGATGATACTGTATTATTCTAAATCTAAAACCTCTTTCAGTGAGTGTTTCTTCCCTGCAGCAGGAGATAAAGGTTACTGATGCAAAACCAGACTTTAAAAAGCCCATTCTGCTGGGTATATGGCTTGTCAGCCAGTGCAAAAAAAGCTGGATAGGCCTTCTGTTGGCAAGGCTTCTGAAAACTGTGTACCAGGTAACTGTGCAGAGGGCTTTCTAACATAAACTCCCTGTAAGCATCATCACTTGCAATCCTTGCAGGAACTACTGGGAACCATGCAGGGCTTTGCATTGAGAGCTGTCCTCTTTCAGAGGCAAGAGATTCTGATTGAACTTTAAGGTCCCAATTCAGCATAGCATTTATGCACATGCCTCAGTGATTTCCTGAGCCAGGGACAAAAACCCTAACTGATAACACTTCTTAATGTCCAGTCTCCACCATGGCTGCAGTTCTTTGTAGACACGAAATAGGCAGGGTATATTAGATAAACATTACCCAAGGTCCTTTTTGTGATTAGAAAAGTCATTTTGATCAAGTGAATTGCATTCAAACTGTATGTCTTATTATTTATTTACAGCAGCACCCACTCTGTGCTAGATGCCTTCCAATCACTCCAGGACATTCCCTGCTTTGAGGAGTTGACAGGCTAAGGACAGACAAACACAAAGAATTTAAGATCAAGAAACATTAGGCTATTTGTACCCAGAGCAACTCAATTCACTGTGAGCAGTGAAGCAGAAGTGGGACTTATATATGGGGATGTGGTAAAGGCCTTATGGATGGATGTCAGGGTGGTGACTGTGGAATGCAAATTTAGGGTCAGTCCTGCAAAACCTCCAAGCATGGTGCTCAGTCCCATTGACATAAGCATTATGCCTGGTATTGTTTGCTCTAAATATGGTACTACTCATCATGTCCAGACTACTCTTGGTAGAAAGTGTTTTCAAGACTGTGGTCTAATTCCACTATTCCTGCTGGAAGGCTTCCAGTTGGAAGCGTCTTAAGTATATGACACAGTTTAGTAGCCATTTAATTAATGAAATATGAGACCCCGGTGATAAAACTTCTACCTCAAGAAACTAAGACCCCGTGTATTCTGGGGCAATCATAGATGTGAGGGAGCTCTGAGTAAGTGATATCAATGGCAAGATTTTCAAATGTCTAATTCTGGTCCTATTGATGTCAATGGTAAAAATCCTATTGACCATGATAGGAGCAGAATTAGGCTAATGCCTAGAGCTTTTGAAGGCCCAATCCCCGACATCTATCAATTTATTTACAGGCAAAGACCTGCAACACTAAAGGGTTGAATGCATTTTTATTGCTTTTATTGTCTTAACATTAATATGTGTCTATTGATAAATACATTAAAATGAGTTCCAGTAATAAATGATCTGACCATTTAATAAGACATCTGTCCAGTTCAGAAAAATCTCTTGAAATTTAGCTCTCAAGTTCCCTAAGCTAAGGAGCTATCATTTGAATGTTCTGCAAAGCACAATACTCCATTAAGGTGCTGTAAAAATAGGCATGAAATTTGGCCCAGAGAGACTAATAATTACTTGTGTAAACTGTTTAAACGTGAAATATATGAAATATAATCCTCTACCTTAATAGGTGGGAAAAGAGCTAATTATTTGGCTCTTCGGCAACTACGCCCTTCAATATTCATGTATTTATTGTGCCCTTGGTTGCTTGCTGAGTGCTTGCTTGCTTGCAGCTTATAGTGTGGTGTGTTTTGGGGGCTGTGTGTGCTGAGCCAACCACCCTCCTAAATTAGGCTGAGTGTTTACTAACAAGGCTCTAGCTTTCTATCCTTTGATCCTTATTCCCTCTAGGATTCCTTGACAAAGGGGTGGGGCTAATGCAGGGAGAACAGGGGTTTAAAAATCCAGTCCGTATGTGGCCAGAGGAGGCAGCAAACAGGGGAGTTTTGCAAGGACATTGAGAGAGGGAGTGTGAGAGACAGATACACCAAACAAAGATACTCTAAACATAGGCCAATAACTTCCCACCAAAAAAAAATATATCAAAAAACAAAGAAATACATCGTGCAAAAGAAAAAAAAATAATGCAGGCAGAAGACCAGCAGCAGAGTGGGCTCTACCCAATTTAATGCACTGAATGCAGCAAGTACAATTAGCTGCCTTGTGGGCAGGTGGCATATGTGTGCATTTGGTGCAAGCAACTCATGGCCTTCAGAGACCACCTATGGGCTCTTTGAGACCAGAGTGGCTGGACTGAAGGAGCTAGAGGAGACAGGGAGGTACATAGAGGAGAATTTCAGAGATACAGTAAACTGGTCCTGCCCTCAGCCTGATAGCCTGTATGCCAGGAGGGTGAAAGTGTCAGAGAAGGAGAAAATCATGTTGGAAACAATCCCATAATTGGGATCCTCCTTCTAGATGATGTCATGATATCTTCTCCCACTGAGGATACCCCTCTGGGGGAGGAGACGATATCATATTAGGAAGAGGCAGGTAATAGTAACGGGGGATTTGATTATTAGAAATATAGATCCGTGGGTTTGTGGTGACCTGGAGAAAATCCTGGTGAATTGCCTGCCAGGTCTGAAGGTTGTGGACCTCTCAAGACATCTAGATAGACTTATGTGTAGTGTTGAGGAAGAGCTAGTGGTCGTGGTACATGTAGATACTAATGCCATAGGGAAAGGTAGAAGAGAGGTCCTTTGAGCCAAATTTAGGCTGCTAGCTAAGAGATTAAAGTCCAGGAATTCCATGGTAGCATTTTCTGAAATGCTTCCAGTTCCACACACAAGGCCAGGTAGACAGGCAGAACTGCAGGGTCTGAATGTGTGGATGAGATGATGATGTGTGGATGCTGATGAAAGAAGGGATTTCAGTTGACTAGGAATTGGGGTTCCTTTTAGGAAAGGAGGAGTCTATATAGGAAGGATGGGTTCCACCTAAACCAAAATTAAAAAGGTCATAGAGGAGTTTTTAAGTCAAACTAAGGGCTGATGGAAAGCCAACAGGTGCGGAGGAGAACGCAGTTCAGACAGAGACACCATTAGGGATGAATTTATTAAAGGGGATACTCTATATCCTAGTAAAAAGGAGAAGATGAAAGTTGGAAAACTACAGGTAGGAAGTGAAGAGAAACACTCAAACAAAAAAGAATCCCATTCAGTTACATCGTAAAAACAGACAACGACATATTGATAAATGTATAAGTGCCTGTGTAGAAATGCTAGACATATAAATACTAAAATGGGTGAATTTGAATGACTGATACGAAACGAGGATGCTGATTTAACTGGTATCACAGAAACTTGGTGGAATGATGATATACAATGGAACACGGTAATACCAAAGTACAAAATATATAGGAATGACAGAGTAGGTCGTGCTGGTGGGTCACTACTATGTGTGAAAGAAAGCGCAGAATCAAATATATTAAAAATCTTAAATTAATCAAATTGTACCATAGAGTCTGTATGGATAGAAATTCCATGCTTGAATAATTAGGGTATGGCAGTAGGAATATTCTATTGACCACTTGATCAGGATGGTGATGTTGTCTAAGAAATGCTAAAGAAAATTAGAGAGACTACAAAAACAGAAAAGTCATGTATAATGGGCATTTTCAGCTATCCCCATAATGACTGGGTACATATCACCCCAAGACAAGATGTAGAGAAAAAATTTCCAGACACCATTTAAAATGGCTTTTTCAATGTACCCTTTGTATAAAGTTGAACTGTCCTTCCACTGACTTTAATGGTCTTTGGAGAGGGCCCTTGCTTTTTCTATATAGTAAAAAATGGTGAATTTCCTCCTTTTAACTAACTGCAGCTTATTTAAATATCTGTCCTTATGGAAAAGTCTTATAGAATTTAACAGGAATAAAACCTTTAGGAGAGGATAGAAATTACTCAAAACAAACAAAACAATATCTACACAGAACTTCAGAGAATAATATCCTTTCTATACCTGTTATTTTTATTTTATTTTTATTTTTTCCTAAACCAACCTATAGAGTACTATGGCATGGGATTTAATATTCTGTTTGTCTGCTGAATGCCTCCTTTTCTCCTTTAAAAAAAAAAAAAAAAAAAAGAAGCTATAGAAAAGTTATCTTGTTAATTGCATGGGACTTTCCCATAAATATGCACAACTAGAAATGTGCATTGTTACAAAATTTCACCATCATTTTGGCAGTCAACCCCAACCTTTAGTCTGGGCACAGGAATAGAAAGCTCTAAGCAAAAGAGAGAGCATAATATGAAATTAAAGCAGACTTGATCTTTAGTCTGCAAAGTGTTCGTTTTGCATGGCTGTTCCAGCCAAAGCCCCAGGCTGCTACTTCTATTGGCTCTCAAGTGAATAGTGACTGCTGGAGGTAGCATTCTACTTCCATAATCTTCAGGTCTTTGTGTCTAGAGGATATTAAGATTTTAAAGTGGATTTTTTTAATGACATCTCATGGAAATAGAGAATTTTATGCAGGGAAGGGCAGGACAGCCCTGCATTAGTGTGTGTTGGCAAGAGAGAAGGCACAGGGATTTCAGTGGGCCAAGCATTTGTCTAACAGACAGTCTAATGAAAAATCCCACTACACCCTGAGAAGCAGCAACAGCTTCTGCAGGGAGCTGAGACAAACAGAACAGAAGATATCCAGAATAACAACATGAGCAAGCATAGACACACACATACACTCCCTGCTCTGCCTGGACCTAAGCAGGGTGTTATTTTGCAGATAACAAACACGCTTAAATCGGCTGCTTAGCTATTATCACCAATTTTATACCTGCTGTTTGCATGCAATGCTCACCCTCAAGATTTTATAAATGTGACAATTCCCATTATTAGCACTGATAACAGGATCTTATGTGAATCAGTGAAGGGTGGCAAATACCAGAGTCTATCACTTCATTGCAGTGCAAATGAATTCCTTTATTATTCCCAAACTCCTTTCTTTTTTTTCCTTTTGTGTAACCTGGGTTGCGCTCTAACCTGCTTGCCTTTCTATGGCTTGCTGTTCCAGTCAGGATGTACTTACATATAACCTGAGGTCAAGCAAAGAGGAGGAACAAATGATGTGGGACATATCTGGGAGGGGCATGCAGTGCTTCTCTGTCGATCTTGCTGAGTTTCTGAGAGGAGGGGGATTAGAATGAGGCCAGATTGGACGCTCAGAGTCCAAAGTCAATCTGGGATGCAGTAAAGGATTTCTGCACCCATTTTGGTCAGCATTTCAAGGGTTTCCAGTTGCAAATAAAATGTATGTTTTGATTTGACAACAGGAAGGTTAATTAACCCCTTTTCATGTCACCCTTTTCATGTCAAAAGAACGTTTCTGGTGCTCGTATATCGTGTTGAAGAGCAGCACTTACATGAAAAGACGCCATGTTCTGTGGTGCCACAGAAGCTGCAGCAAAATGCAGAAATGGATGTATTAAGAAACATTAGCCACTTGCCTTTTATTGTAACTGTTAACCTCTCCTTCCTAGGCTGCAGTGGCTCAGCCATTCTTCTCAGCATATGCGTAACATGCGTCAGGTGACACGTGACCAGGATTCATCACCAGATTGGTCGACTGGTTGGATCATTTGTTTCCCCAGCTTGGGCCAGTGCTGATGAGGAGTGTGATGTGAACACTGATCCATGCCCCCAGCTCAGCCATTAAATGGGAAATACAGGTTTGATTCCCTGCTCTCTCTGATTCGGAGTCAGGATTTGATCGTGGATTTTCCACACTGTGCTGAGGGCTCTAATCCCTGGGATGTCGGCTACTCAGGGGGAAAGGTACGTGGGTCTCTTTCACTTAGATTTTTGGGTCAAAAAATGCAAAGCTCTCATTACATCATTCCCACGTGGCATAGAAACCACTGTCAACATCTCACAATTTTCCTTGAAACAGAATCTTCATTTTCTGACCAGCCGTACTCTGTATATGTATGGACAGTATCTCCAACAATCAAGCCCTGATCTCGACTGGAGTTTTTAGGTGCTACTGTGAAACAAATAATCAAAAAATGTTGAGCTAGTCAACATTTTAAACAACTAGTTTATCCAGCATGCAGTCATTTGAATTGGAGTTTTGAGGCTTTGAAAAAAATATGGTTGAATACAAGTGAATGTAGGCACTATGCTGGAGGGTGGGATTTTCCCTATCATTATTTAAAAAAAAAATTAAATTAAATGGGAGCTGTTTTAGACTCATTAAGAGCCTTCTATTTCACCTAACTGACTATCTTGTTTTTTCTACATGCCATCGAGTATGCAGCAGTATGCACTAAAAAGGGCACAGTCAGACAAAATCTCAGCTCTTATATTAAAAACTATGTTTTCTTGAGGGGACAAAATAGAACGAAAAAAATGTGTATAAGTATGCAGAGTCCTGGTAATTTACTCTTCAGAAGGTCATGGGCTGCACAGGTTTAAGAGCCAGTTCACACTGTTACTAAATAAAAGCAAAAAAATATAGTTACCATAGTAACTGCCACACATGTTGCTGATTTTTCCCTCTGAGATTTTAAAAACCCGTACATTTTTAAGGAAACATGCACAAAAATACCTCCTGTAAACTTGTGTGACTTTGTCTATGCTTTTATTAAATTGGAGTAGATTAAACCTATCATCAGTAACTATTTCTGCTGAGCCATTTCAAACAAGACCATGGGGGAGTGTTATGAGAGTGCTATATAAAGAGATATATCTTCATCTACATGTGTTATGTAGATAGCTAATATGAAGAGGGCCATGTACTTGCACATAAGAACCTGTGGGATAGTAAGTTTAACTAAATTATTATGCACTGCAAATGGCTCTATATATCTGAGTTAGATACTTTACCTGCCCCCATGTTGTGATTGTATCTGAGCACCTAACAGTCTGTAATGTATTTAGCCTCCGAGCACCCTTTGAGGTAGGAAACTGCTATTATCCCCACTTTACAGATGGAAGAACACTGATTAAATGACTTGCCTAAGGTCACACAGAAAGGCTGTAGTAGAACAGGGAATTGAACCTATGTGTCCTGAGTGCTAGTCTACCATCCTAACCACTGGATCAATCTTTCTCTTTGAGCTCCACTCCTAACAGGAAGGTGTTCATCTTCCACTGGTCCATTCCTCTATGGTCTTAGTGGTTGACACATATTCCTCCTCCTTGGGTGGGTAATTTATTATTGATTTATTTTTTAGTGATGGACAACTCCCTAAAGCTTCAGAAGACTGTTTTGAGTATTCTGAATTTGCCCCGTGTTGTTTAATTGTGATTCATCAGACAAATTGCATGGGTGTATTTCTATTTCCTGAGAAGACAAGCATTCAGGCACTTTCTTGTAGCATAAGGCCTGGTCTACACCCAGATTTTGTATCCATATAACTATGGCAGCTATGGGAGCTAGCGATTGTGTTTTTAGCAGTATTGCTATACTAATAAATTACGCTTTTACTTTGGAGGCAGTTATGCCAGTATAAAAGTTGTTGTCCCCATAGAGCTTATTCCCCTTTCCATACAGGAATAGCTATACTGGTATAAACATATTATGTATATTGCTATTGCATCTACATAGCCTGTCAATCTTAGTGTGTTAACCACTCAGTAGCTGAGGGTAGGATATTGTGCAAATCCATGAGGGAACCAGCCAGCCCTTGCCAATAAGTGCAGCCTGCAAGTATGTGACCTACATCTTCTAACAACAGCAAAATGGGAAGTCACAAAGGCCCCACTTATAGTCAATATCAGCACACGTGATCACCCCACATCTGAAACAAGTAAGGTTTACTCAAAGATGATATGGAAAGACAAAAACAGGGGACTGACTGGTTGGATCTGTCATTAGCTATGTTTGAAGCTTGTTCTTGCCACCTAGTACACCACCTGGAAGTGATACCAAGGTTTCTTAGGGGAATTGTCCAAATGGGACACCTTAAACCGAGATGGTGGCTCAGTGGATTAAATACAGCAGGGTTATATATGGCATGTCTTACACCTTAAAGACTAGATTCTACAAGGCAACTTGTTGCCTGTGTCAGAAGCAGCAATGTTGGTCAGGACCAGAAGCCAGGCCAAGTTGGTTGGCCTCATGGTATATGGTTTCATTCAGGTGAGTGTCTACTAGAATTCTGAGAGAAGAGTGAGTCCCAGTGGTGAGTAATACTTTAGGACAGAATAGCACAAGGCAACCCAAAGTTTCTCACTGTCTGTGAACTGACTCCCTATGTAGAACTAGCTGGTTTGTTGATTGGGTTGTTTCTTGTCTTTATTTTCAGTGAGATCTCAGTAAGGCATTCCTTAAAAGTCAAGGTACAGTGGAGCATAATGCCCAGATACACAAGCTTTGGGTCACGGTCTACCTGTGTCCATTGAGGATGATGTTGAGCTGTTTGTTGGCCTTTGTGTGACAGATGGAAGCAGCTGGAAGCTGTCTTTTTGGTACTAGGTTTAAGTCTCCCTCTTTTATAATAGTGGGCCCTCTCTTTCATGTCAGCATTCAGAACTTCTTCTAGATGACTGAAATCTTGATCTTGTATTGTCAGACAGATTTCGTCTGCGCAGATATGGGCTGCACAGTCTGCACTGTCCGGCAGTGATGTTGGGAAGGTCATTTATGAAGAAGTTGAAAAGTGTCAGTGCTGGAACAGGGTCCTGAGGTAGACTGTTGTTTTTGGACTTTAGGGAGGTGGATTTTTGTCCAAGTGAAACTTGGAAACTGGGAGTCTCTCAGCAACAACAGTTTCACACTTTGACAACCCACTTTGGTAGGACCAATGACAATTGGTACAGGAGGACTATATGCCAGATCATGTCATAAGTAGTAGTAGTAAGATCCAGGAATACTGCATCTGTCTTCTACCTGGTCTGAAAGCTATTCTCGATGTAGGTGGGGAGTGCTAGCACTTGATCACAGGTACCAAGATTTGGTCTGAAACCTGCTTGTTCTACACTCAGAATATCATTAATGGTGGGGGGAAATTCTTTGAAGGGTAAGCCTTTTTCAAGTAATTTGTACATGCAGCTTAACAAAGAGACGGGGTGATATCTTCTTGAAAGTCAGTGGTCTTTCTCAGGTTTTGGCAAGGATATTACTTTTGCTCCACACCAGATCTTAGGTATTGTTTTCTCTTGGGTGACTTTAGATAGAAAGATGGCTAGCCGTTTTCTGCTTGTTTTCCCAGGTCCTTCAGGAATTTGGTGGAGATGTTATCAAGCCCACAGGCTTTACCTATTTTCAGTGTTTGGTTGCCTTTTCTATTTCATCTGTGATTAAAGGCTGGAAGCTTTCCTCAGTTTCAGATATGCCACCATTTCTTCTTCAAACTTTTTGTCCTTATCTGCCTCTGTGACATTTATCAGGGTGGTAGCAAGGCTGTTTGGAGAGACTGGGGAATGGCACTGGGCTGGGGGCTTCTGAGCAGCACCAAGTTTTCTGATTCGTGCCCAGGCTTTGCAGCTGGATCTTGACATGTATAGTTCCCTGATGGCCTGCTCCCATCTTGCTCATCTAGAAGCATTCAAGGTGCCTTAAAAATATAAGGGAATGTCATTGAGAATATTGTTGGGATGAAAAGAACTGGAGATCAGGTCTCCGATAAAACCTCTGAAAACTACTGAGGTTGCACACTGCAGTGGGAAGAAATGATGACCATGGAGAGGGAAGTCAGACATGTGGAGTCCATGACATCTGAAGAAGCCTTGGACCTTGGAGCAATATATAATGGTGGGGAAAAAACATAGCACATTTGACTTGAAACACATTAGACAAAGTCTGCCCTGTGTTGGACAGTGATATCTCACCCTAAAATGCTGATGACGACTAACACAGACCTCTGTGGTAACTCCAGGCTGGAATTTAGTCCTTGGCCACCAGAGCCCTGTATTCTGTGCTTTATCTTTTCAAGTGAAGAGAAAGTAGAAGCGGAGTAAAGAGAGATTATTTGGCCCAGCTCACTTGTGGGCACCATGGTTTGTGCTTTCTTTCTGAAGTGTAATGAATGAGAGTGGCTGTGTGGATGAATTCTTTATGGTAACCTTTTCAATGGATTATTTTACACTGGCTTCCCTAGCTCTTCCTTCCTTTCCCATTCCCTCTCACAACAATGAGGCAACAGGAAAAGTTTTATGAACATGATTTAACTTACTAACTCAAAGCACTGAGAAGAAGCAACTACTTGGAGTATTAACCCAACACTAGTTACATACAATACTCTTCCAGTGGTGGATTTGCCTTGATAATAGAATCATAGAGTCATAGGACTGAAAGGGAGCTCAAGAAGTCTTCTAGTCCAGTACACTGAACTCAAGGCAGGACCAAGCATTATCTAGATCATCCCTGACAGGTGGCTGTCAAACCCACTCTTAAAAATATCCAGTGACGGAGATTCCACAACCTCCTTAGGCAATTTATTCCAGTGCTTAACTACCCTGACAGTAAGGAAGTTTTTCCTAATGTCCAACCTAATTGTCCCTTGCTGCAATTTAAGCCCAGTGCCTCTTATCCTATCCTCAGAGATTAACGAGAACAATTTTTCTCCCTCCTCCAAACCTTTTATGTACTTGAAAATTTTTATCATGTCCCCCCTCAGTCTTCTCTTCTCCTGATTAAACAAACCCAATTTTTCCAATCTTCCCTCATAAGTCATGTTTAATCATTTTTGTCGCTCTTCTCTGGACTTTCTCCATTTTGTCCACATCTTTCCTGAAATGACACAATTCTCCAGTTGAGGCCCAATTAGTGTGGAATAGATCAGAAGAATTACTTCTCATGTCTTGCTTGCAGCACTCCTGTTTGCTCATGTTTGCTTTTTTTTTTTTTTTGCAACAGTATGACACTGTTGACTCATATTTAGCCTGTGATCTACTATGGCTCCCAAATCCCTTTCCACAGTACTCCTTCCTAGGCAGTCATTACCCATTTTGTATATGTGCAACTGATTGTTCCTTCCTAAGTGGAGTACTTCGCATTTGTCCTTATTGATTTTAATCCTATTTACTTCAGACCATTTTTCTAGTTTGTCTAGATCATTTTGAATTTTAATCCTATCTTCCAAAACACTTGCACCCCTCCCAGCTTGGTATCGTCTGCAAACTTTATAAGTGTTCTCTCTATGCCATTATCTAAATAGTTAATGAAGATATTGAACAGAACTGGACCAAGAACTGATCCCTGCGGGACTCTATTAGATATGCCCTTCCAGCTTGACTGTGAACCACTGATAACTACTCTCTGGG
This sequence comes from Emydura macquarii macquarii, assembly GCF_026122565.2. Taxonomy (NCBI): domain Eukaryota; kingdom Metazoa; phylum Chordata; order Testudines; family Chelidae; genus Emydura; species Emydura macquarii. The sequence continues at coordinate 2,188,826 of NW_027133607.1, read as the reverse complement.
AACAGCTTTTCCTCCAGTTACGTACCCACCTTACAATAGCTCCATCTAAGTTATATTTCCTTAGTTTCTTTATGAGAAGGTCATTAGAGACAATATCAAATGCCTTACTAAAGTCATGATATGCCATATCTACTGTTTACCCCTTATCCACAAGGCTTGTTACCCTGTCAAAGAAAGCTATTAGGTTGGTTTGACATGATTTGTACTTGACAAATCCATGCTGACTGTTACTTATCACCTTATTATCTTCTAGCTATTTGTGCAAATTGATTGCTTAATTATTTGCTCCATTATCTTTCCGGGAAATGAAGTTAAGCTGACTGGTCTGTAATTCCCCGGGTTGTCCTTATTCCCCTTTTTATAGATTGTCACTATATTTGCCATTTTCCAGTCCTCTGGAATCTCTCCCATCTTCCATGACTTTTCAAAGATAATCGCTATTGACTCAGATATCTCCTCAGTCAGCTCCTTGAATATTCTAGGATGCATTTAATCAGGGCCTGATAACTTGAAGACATCTTACTTGTAAGTAATTTTTAACTTGTTCTTTCCCTATTTTAGCCTCTGATACTATCTCATTTTCACTGGCATTCATTAAGTTAATTGTCCAATAGTAGCGACTGGACATCGGCGAGCTTTCAGTAAGAACTTGGGCTGAACACATTGGATTCACAATCCTGATGTTGTATAGGAAAGAGGAAAAGGGGGAAAATACCTACATTTAAGCCTATCACTTTCTGATTAATACAGGACATGTTTTTAGGTTGGAAGGTTCAGCATTTAGGTTGGAAAACCAATAAGGATAACCTGAAGTGCTGTAGGAAATGGAGTTGATGATTGTCGACGTGGCACATTTCCTTTATGAGTCATTGTCACCGTAGCATGACACTAGGGAACATAGCTCAATTGGTGTTGCCATCTTTTGGATGAGATATAAATCTACAGTTCTGAACAATGCAGTCATTACAGCTCCCGAAGCACTTATTATTTGTTAGAACAGGCTTATTAATCACGGCGTCTTGGCCCGATTCCAGTTTGCCTTCCTCCATATCCTCCTGTGGATTCAACTGGATGTGCCTCTCTTCTTTAGCCCCTGCCCAAACCTGTAATGCAGCCCTGCTGTGTTCTATTCTCTTTTTCCCTTTGCATCATATGCCAGTTGCGAGGGAGGACATAGCTATGGATATATTCAGCTTCAAAGCTGATATATAAATGTAAGATACTATTAATTTTAAAAATAATGCAGTGCAGGGTAGAGTTAAATGAGGGCAGAGCAGTGGATGGCTACAGCGGTGTTTGAGTAAGGTAAGAATGTTGACAATGAGTAATAGTTTCAGATAACACAAATGTCAAATGAATACTTTACAGATAATATGAGGAACGGTAAAATGAGAAGAGGTTGGTTCAAAGTGAAAATAAGATCAGGGTGCAGTGATCCAAAAATTATATTTGAAGCCTGTATTATGCAAAGAGCAAAGCTGCCCAGGCTCCCTCTTTAGAAAGAGAGGGAGACATGCGGTCTAATTGCCAAATGTGGCTTCACTCGCTCAGCAAGAAATGTTATCAGTAATACACAAAGAAAGCTCACACTGGGGAACATTCACCCCAGTGCAGAGGGATAACACAAGATTTATGTAATCTTTATATCCCATTTATTTTGAGGGCTGAAGTGGTATGTATGACTTGTGCTGGCTCCTCTGCCCAGGGGTAATATCACCCATTGTGAAATGCTGTATGTGGTCAAGAGATCTTCTTAATCTCAAATTCCTTCTCTTGGGAACTGCTTGTCTAAATTGCCCAATTGTCCTGGTGACTCCACTGTCACAAAGAGCCCATGTGGAGGTATGTTCCCAACATACGATGAGTTAGTCACCTCTCAGATGATGTAATGGGTTGCCTCCGTCAAGCCATTCTGTTATCAGGTTCTTGATCCCCGTGTGATGGTGCAGTTTAATCATTGCTGAGTCAGAGAGGCACATGGGTTTAGTTAGACACAACCAGGATATAACAGAAGTTGGAGCATCTCTCAGGGCCAGAGAGAGCTAGGTTCAGGGGAAAGGGGTCTTCCTGGGAAAACCCTGGAATTAACCTCTCTTGAGAAGAAAGTTTAGCCTTTTGTTTATATTGTGTTATTGTTTCAGTTACCAATAAATCTGAACCCCAGGAAGGGGTTGAATTTAGACTTTACCCAGTTACCATATATTCTGTTCAGAACACCACAGGCACTCCAGAGTGATACCACTGTGTCTACATTACAAGCCAGGGATGTGATTCCCAGCTTGCGCATACTCAAGTTAGTGCTCAATGAACTAGCAGGCTAAAAATAGTAATGTAGCTGCAATAGTATGGGCAGCAGCAAGCAGACGCACAAACGAGCTGCCTGAGTACATACCCACACAGGATACAGGCATGTTTGTATTCGGGGCAGCTAGCCCTTGCTGCTGCTCACTGCTGCCCATGCTATGTGGCTACAATATTTGTAGTTTGTCATCTTGATGAGAGCTAGTGTTGGTATGTCTATGCAAGCTGGGTAGCACACCCCCAACTGCAAGTGTAGATGAAAACCTAAGAGAGTAACTTCCCCTTCAACAGGCAGAAGGAACACATTTATTTCCCCAAATCTACTTCCTTCAGTGCACAGGATGTATTTTAGTAATGAACTGGGCCTCTCTTGTTCCTGTTTCCTTCATTGCTCACTCGTTCAGCCAGCCAGCTTGCCTGATATTCTTTAACCCACCATTGATTCCTTCCCATTGGGTATAATACATGTTGATTAAATTTATACCTAGGATTCTTTTTCCCATCAATAATTAGAAGACGCAAAAGAAGAGAAATGGTGATGACAAGAAATCGATATTGCAATGAGCTGGCTAGTGTGCACATGTACCACTGTCCTCTGCTGGATGGAATCAAAACTGCTCAACTGTGTATTGTAGTCCACCAGGAATAGAAAGTGCCTTCTAGCAAAAGTGATCAGAGCCTGTGCTTTTGGAGCTGAAAGTTCTGTGTTCTATGCTGTGAAGTTCTAATGCTCACGGCATGCGGCACAGTGATAACCATGGAGTTCTTGAGTAAGAACAGACTTGTTGCAGCATGATATCCATATGTATTTTGGTGTCAAATTCCACCAAAGGGGATTAATTTAAAACTGATGCTACAGATACCCGCATATTTAACCTCAAATGCTTAGTACAGAATTGGATGATCACATATACTTATTTGTTCTTTTCGTGTTACTGCGAGATCGCTTCTATAAAAAGAGAGAGAAAACATGGAAATATGCACACTACTATGTAGGTCAACTATTAATTGGTTTCAAAGGGCTTTATCCTTAAAAAGAAATTAGTCTTTTATACCAAGAAGACAGTTGTTCCAGTGTGCAGTATAAACTGGGACATATACATTCTGCTTTGTTTTTCTCCAAACTGCAATGAGAAAGCAAGTCCATTAACTCAAGGAGCAACACGCACAGGCCTTTTGCAAACTACTTAATCTCTTCTTTAAAGAAAAGAGAGAGAGAAATAAAGTGTCAGAAAAATCTCCATAACCACAGGTGAGCAATAAAATAGCTCTAAGGCAGAAGTATTTTTCTCAGTATACTCTTAATCAGCCACTCTTCTTTTTACATCTCAGTGTGAAATCTCCACATCAGTAATGTTAGTTTCATAAGAAACAACCAGGGATTTTCACAACACATAAAGGTCATTACAAATTAGATGTTTCCTCTACCAAGTATCCATTAGGGGTTCAAAATTAAGCACTATCATTTCAAAATACTTAATGTTTCTATCAACTACTCTCAAAAGAACAGTACATTTCATTGTTAGACAAGAGCATTATTTAGTAATTGTTCAACTTACTTAAAGCACATAGTTGCCTTAGGAGAGACTGTTTTCTTTTTAGATGTCTTCTTGAATGAGAGTGGATAACTCATGGGATCAATAATTGGTTATGTAGTAGGTTTTCTTCTCTGGTTGACTGGTCTGAATCCAGATAAGCTACGACTGAACATCGTTACCCTTATTTAACAACAAAATAGTGATGACTCAGAATGCTACAGGTTACAACTGTATTATCACATCAATATTGTACAACACAGTACTTTTATTGCCATTGTGAAATTAATTGGTTGTTTCAGTCCATTTTATGACCAACATTTAGTAGATTTATTTATTTATTTATTTCAAAGAGTGCTGGAACAGCAAGGGACAAAATTGCTCCACAGGCTGATAATATACTATTAGCCTTTTACTTCTTGATCAGTAGTTTAAATATGAGCCAAATTCATATTTTCCAAGGCTAGAAAGGACCACTGTGATCATCTACTCTGACCTGTGTCATACAGGCCATAAAACTTGCCCAAAATAATTCCTAGAGCAGATTTTAAAATAAATAATCTAATTTTGATTTAGAAATTGCCAGCAATGGAGAACCCACCACAACACTTGGTAAATGGTTGATTGCCCTCACTGTTAAATATGTATGTCTTATTTCAAGTTTGAATTTCTGTAGTTTCATAGACACATGGACTCATAGACTTTAAGATCAGAAGGAACCATTATGATCATCTAGCCTGACCTTCTGCATAATGCAGGACACTGAACCTCACCTACCCACTCCTGCAATAGACCTCTACCTATGACTGAGTTATTGAAATCCTCAAATAATGGTTTAAATACTTCAAGGTACAGAGAATACACCAGAAAATACACCAGCAAGTGACCCTTGCCCCATGCTGCAGAGGAAGGTGAAAAACCGCCAGGGTATATGCCAATGTATCTGGAGGGAAAATTCCTTCCCAACCCCAAATATGGTGATCAGCTAAACCCTGAGCATGTGGGCAAGACTCACCAGCCAGACACCCGGAAAGAATTCTCTGTAGTAACTCAAATCCCACTTCTAAGATCCCAACACAGGCCATTGGGAACATTTACTGCTAGTAGTCAAAGATCAGTTAATTGCCAAATTAGGCTGTCCCATCATACCATCCTCTCCATAAATGTATCAAGCTAATTTCTGAAGCCAGCTAGGTTTTTTGCCCCCACGGATCCCCTTGAAGACTCTTCCAGAACTTCACTCCTCCGATGGTTAGAAACCTTCATCTAATTTCAAGTCTAAACTACCTGATGGCCAGTTTATAACCATTTGTTCTTGTGTCCACATTGGTGCTGAACTTAAATAATTCCTCTCCCTCCCTTGTATTTATCTCTCTGAGAAATCATATCTCCCCTTAGCATTCTTTGGTTAGGCTAAACTGGCCAAGTGCAAGAGAGTCTCCTCTTATAAGACAGGTTTTCCATTTCTCAGATCATCCTAGTAGCCCTTCTCTGCACCTGTTTCGGTTTGAATTAACCTTTCTTAAATATCGGAGACCAGAACTGCACACAGTATTCCAAATGAGGTCTCAACAGCACCTTATATAATGGTACTAACACCTCCGTATCTCTGCAGGAAATACCTCGCCTGATGCATCTGAGGACCGCATTAGCCTTTTTCATGACCACATGACATTGGCAGCTCATGGTCATCCTGTGATCAACCAATATGCCTAGGTCCTTCTCCTCCTCTGTCCCTTCAAACTGATGCAGTGCCAGTTTATAGCAAAAATTCTTATTTGTCCGTAAATGCATGACCTTGCACTTTCCACTATTAAATTTCACCCTATCTCTATTACTCCAGTTTACAAGGTCATCCAGATCTTTTTTATGATATCCTGGTCCTTCTCTGTATTAGCAATACATCCCCATTTTGTGTAATCCATAAACTTTATTAGCACGCTCCCACTTTTTGTGCCAAGGTCAATAATAAAAAGGTTAAATAAGATTGGTCACAAGACCGATCCCTGAGAAACTCCACTAGTAACCTTCCTCCAGCCTGACGGTTCACCTTTCAGTATGATCCGTTGTAGTCTCCGCTTCAATCAGTTCCTTATCCACCTTTCAATTTTCATATTTAACAATTTTATTAAAGTTAATGTTATAAAATGATCAAATACAGAGTTTTTGAAGGGAAGAGTTCTGGTACTTCTGGGAATAATGCATAGATTATCCAAAAGAGTTTGGTTTGAAAGTCATACAATACAAAGAGTACATCATCTTCAATATCCCAGATTAAGGGTTATCAGTTTAGTGATACAGTTGAAATATAAGCATTCAAACATTTGAGTACATCATTCATACAAAAGAAATACTGAGGTCAGTTCGTGGAAAGCAAGTATAACGATGAGTGTTAATTGTCCCTCATTGAATGATAAATTCAGCATAGTTAGTCCTTCAGAAAATACGATCCACAAAACAAAGGTCTTTTTGCATCGCTTTTCCATTGTGCTCTGGGTCATTCCTCCTGGTATTGCCTAAGCCCAGTGATGTGTTTTGTGTAGATATCCCTGGATAACTTGATGGTGTCCGAAACCATGAGACGCCGCATCAGCCGAGCATAACGCCGGCCAATTCCACATGCTCAGAGCACTCACTCGTTGCAGGGGTCCTATGCGCCCAGGGCTCCGACGATCGCATGCATTTGTACCTCATAGCCCTTTGTTCTCAAAGCATTGGCCAGGGGGGTATAACCTTTTATTTGTTTCACTAAATAGATTGAGCTCCTGGAGTCTATCACTATAAATCATGGTTTCTAATCCTGCAGTCAGTCTTGTGCCTCTTCTCTGAACCCACTCCAGTTTATCAACATCTTTCTTAAATTGTGGACACCAGAACCAGACACAGTATTTGAGTAGAGGTTGCACCACTGCTAAATACAGAGGTAAAATAACCTCTCTACTCCAACCTGAGATTCTCCTATTTATGTATCCAAAGATTGAATTAGTCCTTTCGACCACATCAACGCATGTGAGCTCATGTTCAGCTAATTATCCACCATGACCCCCAAATCTTTTTTTTTTTAAAATAATGAATGGCCAAAAGATCATTGCTATCTGAGGACTTCTGTTTTTAGTAGCTCTGTGCTCACATTGTTACTGGCAATGTTTCTTTACCATTTACAGGACAAAGGATTATAGGATAAGGAAGGATTGTCCAATGGCTGTTTGAGCCTTTTCAATCTACTGAATTAAGGATGCAGACCTGAAATGACATGATTTTATTGCTCTTGGGCCATTGACAGCCCTGCTCCAACAAAGCATGATATTCGTGTGTGACAAGACTCCAGAAGAAATCTTGAATCTCATTGACAATCCACTTATAGGATGAAAAATTAACAACAGTCACTACCCCTGAAATTGGAATAATCCTACACAGTGAGTGCTGTTTGACCTTCCACGGGACACACTTACTTGAAACTGAATGTTACTGTTCAGACACAAAAGAGACGAATGTGACAACAACAAAATCCTCACTCATGACTTGCCTAGACTGAGTAGACATCTTGTTCATAGTTAAAACTATCTTGTGGTCATCCTTACTTCTTCTCTGACAGTCCCAAATAGACACAGCCACTCCTCTCCATAAAATACCAAGAATGTACTATTTCTACTTAAGCTTTCATGTGTCTGAGTACTAAGCTGCATTTCCAAGTGAAGCCTCTACTCTGCTTTCTTTAGGAAAAGCTGCAGGCTAGCTACATACCACTGGATCCTGCCAGATATATGCCCTGTTGCAGAAATACCTGCTTCAGGTTATTTCAACCAGTTGTTTCCATAAAGCATGTGTGGCAATAGCACTTTGCAAGGGAAGTTTAAAAGACCAAACAAAATGCATCATATTGAAGAGAAAAGTGAAAGTTAGTCTTGTAAGACAAAGAGAAAATCAGTGAGATACCTATAGAGCTCTATCTGCCAGAGAAGATACAGAAGATTAAAAACTCTCGGCTTCTCCCACAGGGGCAAGTTAGGGCTCATGTTATGCTGAGCTTTTTATAAAAAAATCAAGCCGTGTCAATGGCTCTGTGAGCATTTGAGATTTACGAAAAGGAAGATCTGATCAGGGAACTGTCTCTCAGGGGGATGAAGTCAATAACAAAGGCAGTTTGGTAGTGATGAACTCCTCTGATCTCACGTTTTTTCGTCAGATTCCACTTAATTGGGGAGCAGCCCATCAGAAGGTAATTTATGTAAACACAGATAATTCTTAAGAAGTCCCAACAAGGGAGAGTTTCTTAGTCATCTTCTCCAGGTCCCTAACTGCTTGGTTTCACTTCCTTCTCCCTTGTAGGCTTTGGTGACACTGGGAAAATGAGGTGTGTTGGAAAATGAGCTAAATCTGTAGAGAAAGTGAGTTTAGTTCTAAAATGCAGTAGCTGGTTATGGCTATCCATAGGGGTATTTACTTCTATTGACTAATTTTATTGACTTTCCCTACCTGGGTTAACTAAGACCAGCTAACATTTTTAAAACACAACTGCCTTTCTCTACACTAGTTGCTAAGAGATGTTTAATACTGTGTTAACCAAAATGTGTTTGTTAACATTCATTGATTACAAGCATAAATAGACAGGTAGCTACATTCCCACCAAGAGCTTTTCTTCACTTTGAAATCTTACTGGGAGAAATCCCAGCTCAGTTGACATCGATCGCAAAACTCCCTTTAACTTCAACGGAGGCAGGATTTCGCCCATTGCTATACACATGATTGTGAGGAATAAAATTAGCTGGCACAATGCTGACCACAACAGATTGGTCAGTGTAGACAAGGACAATTCAGAATCAGCATTGTGTGGTCTAACACTACATATGAAATATGATATGATTTCCTTCCAAAGATAAGCCCTATTGACTGAGGTCTGGGTTCCATGGGGATGTTTTTTCAGCATACGCTAAGGTGTGGAGTTAAACTGGGATAGCTATACAGGCATAACCCCTTGTATGGACACACTTCTTCTGCTAGAAGAGTGCCTTTTTTTTCAGTATAAGTAGGGATTTAAGCTATACAAACAACAAAGCAAATGGCTAGCCTCATGCTGAAATAAGTGTCCACATGGTGGTTTATAACTGTGTAGGAATAGTATTTGTTTAGATCTAGGTACCTGTCCAATAGGAATTGGACTGACCCGAATACCACATGGGCTTCTTAGTATCCCACAGGTTAGGAATGACTATTGAGGTGGGATGGGCTTGAATAGGTATCTTAGGATTCATGTCCCATTAGCATTCCCTTGAGCCATCCTGTCTGACCCCCCTCCAATTCCCAGATGTTTCCCCACACTCTCACTCTCCTTCTGTATAATTGATAGAATGTAGACAAGGCCTGGGGGTTCAGTATTACGTCAGGCACAGTGACCACTCATCAGCCCCTCGGTCTTTTTCCTTTCCCCATAATGTTAGAACTAGGCAGACCCTTCAATGGAATTAATGGTCAATAACATAAAATAGTTCAAATAAAGGGAAATACAAACCAATGCACTTAATACAGGCAGCCTGCGAGATTCACTGTCCCAGATGGCCATCTATTCACACACTGAATTGTTTTTAAAGGCTGATTAATTAATATCCAATAATAAATAAAGTTCTCAATTAGCCATGCTAAGTTTCCAAAAGCTCAGGTTTTAGGCTCTGCCCTGATTATCTGCAAGGACCAGAAAGGAATTTGACAACCTGCTCTATGTACAGCAAGTTGAGGCTAAAATGACAGGGGCTTTAGAAATGTTGATAGATTATTTTTAGATGCAGCAAGAGAGGTGCATTATTTCACTATACTTTGATGCATTAAGTTTTGGCCACTGCTAATGCCACCAACGGTCCTATACAATATGGCAAATCCTGTGTTCCCATTTTTCTGTTTTTCCTTCTGGACTGGCAGTTAGAAGTCCTGGGTTCTAGTCCCAGCTCTGCCACTGATCTGCTTTGTGACCTTGGGTAAGTCACTTTCCTCTCCCCGTGCCTCAATTTCCCTTCCCATGATTTGTCTGTGTCATCTATTTAGATTGTAAACTCTCTGAATCAACAAGGACTGTCTCTTTGTACATTGATGCGGCACTCAGAACAATGGGTCTGCAATCTCAGCTGAGGCTACTGGGAAGAACCATAATACAATTAACAATAATAACTACCATACATTTATTGTAAAGCATTCATTCATGGACTCTAGGTATGGAAAGCCTGCCTTGATTAGTTGCCACTGTTCTCTGAATGTAACAGTGTTCACACCATGCATGTACATGTCTTTGGAACAATGAGCATTTTACACTTGGAAACTAGACCTGCTTATAAACTGCAAGTCTCAGCAGCCCCTCTGCCACTTTCCCCACCTGCTCAAGGTTCAAGAGTGAGCCAAAACACCTAAGCAGCTTGCTCTCTCTGACGAGGAAGTCTGCAGCTGAGGTTTTTTAGGATTGCAGCATATATCTGAAAGCGGCATGAAAATTCTGTCATGAGACTATCTAGGGAGGCATGCATGTAAGTGAGAGTTACTGCTGTGTTAGACAGGCCTCAGTTTGGAAGATAACACAGGAGCTTCACAGACTTTGAAAAGAAAGTACTTTAACTGGTGTTAATAGGTACTGCCTTCCTGTTGGCTTTGCATAAGAGCCAGAGATTATTTATTAACTGTCACATGCAGAAGCCTTTTTAAATGAAGTAGTGATAAAAAAATCTGTTATTGCTTACTCTCTCGAGTGGGATGGCTTTCTTATTATAAGTATTAAGAAGTCTGATCTAATTGAATCAAATAATAGTGTTATCAAACCAAATGCCTTCAAGTAGGATTGTTTGTTCCTCCATGAATTTGGTTAAATATTTTGTATATAAATAGCTGGCTAGCTGGAGAGGAAGGATGGTCAGGTTGGGCCTCCAGAGGCCTGGGTTCAATTCCTAACTCTATCCCAAGCCTTTCTTCGGCAAGTCAATCAATCTCTCTGGGCCTCTATTCTCCACTGTGGTAGGGTAAATCCCCACCCCAGTCAGGAAAGGGCTAAAGAGTTCCTCTGGGCACAATCAGCCTCAAACCAGTGCACCTGTCTAGCTTGTCGAGCCTGGAGATCATTGAGCTCCATGCAGGTGGCACCCTGAAGGAACAGGATTGCAATTCAGAGCTTCCTATCCCTGGAAGCAAGGGTTGCTGCCAGGAGAAATAGTTTGAGCCTTGTCCATCTAAGCTCTCTCAGAAAGGAGAAGAGCCAGTATTGTTCTTTTTGGCTTCCCAAAGACCTACGATTCTGATTTTTATGGGCTGTGGAAGCATGCTCATTTTTTGTTTGGGCTACTTTAACTTTCCCCTGCAAAAGGGCAGATGCCTTGTATAGCAATTCCCTGGACTCTGAGAAAGATGCAACACCCACCCTCTCCACAAGGTGGTGCTAGAGGTGCCATAGCCTACTCCAGTGTTTCTCAATTGGTGTTCAGGTTCCGCAGGTACACTGTTAGGGTTCCGCGAGCAGCTGTTCTCCGTGCCGCCGATCAGCTGTTCTCCGCTGCTGAGAGCAGCTGTTCTCCCCGCCGCCGAGAGCAGCTGTTCGCCGCCGCCAATCTGCTGTTCTCCGCGCCACCGAAAAAGGGAAGATGTCCTGGATTTTCCGGCTGAAGGTATCCAGTGTAAGTGTAATTTAAGTGTAATTTAATTGAGAAATGCTGACCTTTGCTTATTTCGACATTTGAAGACTGTTAAGAGTTTGGGGGGTCCCGCAATTATTTATGGAGTTCAAAAGGGTTCCGTGGCCAAATTTAATTGAGAAACACTGGCCTACTCCATCCATCTGTGGATATCTTGTCTAAGTTGTAAAGTCTTTGGGGCATAGACCTTCTGTTAGTATGATTTTGTACATTACTTAGCATAATGGGACTCTGAACTCCAAGGCCTCTTGGTATTACCATATTACAAATAATATTGATAACCAAATATATAGTCTCAATCCACTTGCAATAGATTTTTCTATGTGCTGAAAAATTGGCCCATGGGTTATTTCGCTTTCAGTACTTCAGTTGATCTGTATCAGTGTAGAATCGATGAGCCTGAATGGTAACGCTGGCTAGGCATCTTGGGTATTAGAGTACCTCAAAGCCATTGACAAATTATTGCCCTTTGTGACATTTAATATGTCTCAGAGTGACTGGTAAGTTACTCATTTATGTGGCAATGTACAAGAATTCATGCATTTTACAAACTAGGCTCTCAGGTAGATAAAATTTGCAGCAATCTATTTATGTTAATCATGAATAAAATTGTGCAATCTCAAGTGATGTACTATTTAGCCTCGTTCCATTTAGGAATTTGCAGCCTAGGAGCTTTGTGATGGCTGCAGACTGCCATACCTCTGATATTTGTCAGCTGGGGAATGTGAGCAATACACAGATGCTCACTCCTTCCTGATTTACCAAGACTTTGATTTGTTTGTAGCAATAATTAATGATCTACCTTAAAATGGCTTTAAGTGCAGTCATTTAGTTTTCCCTGGAGCGTTTAAAGCAGTCAGATACGGTGAGTGTTTTAAACTGTACTAATAGTGAGGAGGAAGTCTTAGATACATACCTCAATAGTCAATTTAGAGTTTCTTACTCAATAGTTTTTCAATGATCTGTTTCAGAAGCACAGAGTTAGAATTGAATCTGATTATACTTGTCCTAGAGGGAAAACTCACAGAACAGGATCAATATATTTAGGGATTTAAAGTGTGATTTGACAAATTTACAAGTAGCGTTTAATACAAACTATCACTTAGCTTTTTAGGACCTCTTGCAAGTTTAGAGTTGTGTTAAAGTTGATAATTAAGGCTGGGGTTTTCCAAAGGGACCTAAGAGTTAGCTACCCAACTCCCATTGGATTGGGGACTTAACTCCCAGCCTGAAAAGTTTAAAGTGCAGTTCTATTCTGGAAAATGCCTATGGAAAATGGTACATTCTTACTCAATTGTTCTATATGTCTATTGTGTATCCCATCTGCTTACAATAGTGCTAAATGTATGTTTCTACTAATTTGTATTCCAGCTAGCACTGCAGAGTGATTACAGCTATGGGAGAGTGAGCTGGATTTTCCTCTAGTCTATATGTTTTCAACAACATGGTTAGCTAAGTTTCAAATGCAGTGACTAATTCTACCTGCAATGGGGGGGAAGAATTTGGCCTGCAAAATCTTCATAACTGGTGATGGCTTGCAAGCCCAGGGAAAATACAGTGAGGCTTTCATATCTAAGATGGAATCTCCAAGATGAGCAATTTTATAAATTTTTTATTTATTATCTCCTATAGGGCTAAGTGGAGTTCAATTGAAGCATAAGCATTGTGCTACCCTTCTGCACCAAGGTAAATCTCACTCTCAATTCTCCTTTTAAGCAGTTTTTCCCAGTTCCAAAAAGGTGCCACTAAAATCAATGGGAGTTGGGCACCTAAATATGTTTGGGAATCTGGACTTTCATCTTCAATATTTGTTTCCGGTGGCGTATGAAACCTTGAGACATTCACCCCTGAAGTAATACCATATTTTTTTTAGTTATGGTGTTTTCCCACACAAATTCTACTTCATACATCTGTTTCAAGTAACTCTGAAATGGGGGGGGGGGAGAGAGAGAGAGAGATGTGCTCAGATGTTATTTGAAAAGGAACAGCACGTCGATGAGGCATAGCGGTACAGGCATCTCATGTCAGCAGAAGGACAGAAAGTGCTTTTAAACTTCTTGCTCTTCATACAAATATTTAGGGTGGCCATAGGTTTTAGTGCCGTTTTCTCATAGTTGTTTTAACATTATTTAAAACGCTTAGCTGTTAATCTGAAAAACTCCCAAGTAAGATTTATGAGCAAGAAGTGAAAAGGCTGAGAGTCCCCATCGCCTGCAAGGGGATGCCGTCTAGTCAGAAAAATTCTATGGGCCATATTCTGCTCCCAACTGGGCCAGTGAGAGGACAGTTGAAAGGTGGGGTGTGGTATATAGGTGGAAATACTGTACTGTGTTTAGCTGTTCTAATAACTGCCCATAAACACTGTAATGGACTATTTTTTTTTTTTGTATTTTGGCAATGATTTCTGATTTATATTAGATGGCTATCTCTTATTCATCTCTCCATCCATTTATGCCTCCATCCATTTACTTGTTTTGGAGTTTTATTCTGCCACCCATCACTGAGCACCTTCTATGCAAATTAGATTAGTAATAGCAAAGACCTCAGTGGACGTCATGGAATGTCTGGTTTTTAATCCCTTATTAGGTTATAGAAATCTTTGCTTGGGGAAGAATTTTTTTTTCTGATTTAAGGACTGGGGAAAGAAGGAAGCTGCTGATGCTGTAAGTGTTCTGTTTATGATGGAAAAGGTCTTTCACATAAGAAGGCTTTGGAGCATTTCCTCAAGCAGATCAGACTCTTGATTCAGCCAGATTCCTCTGGATGTTCATTGCACAGCTGGATCCCCTTGAATAAGAATGATTTGCACACTTGCACACTAGCTCTTGCACACTTCATTCTGGACTTTGTGATTGGCTTTGTACCAGAAGACTAATGCCTGGTCTACACTTACCTGGAAATTCGGTGGCAGTCGACAAGAGTTATGCAAGCTACACAGAGTAGCTTGTGTAACTCCCGTCGACTGCTGTACTTCCGTTCTGTGCGGTGTCTTCACTGCACTGCGCCACTTGAGGAGGTGGTTTTACTAGGTCGACTTCCTGATCGATTGAGTGGGTCTTCATTAACCACTCAATCGATCCAGAAAGATTGATCTGATGGCAGCAACTTTGCTACCGTCAGTGCAGACATATCCTAAGAAGACTCTCTCACCGTATTTCCATTTCTTGTATTTCTTACTCAGATGACAGAGATGCTTACCCTCTAACGTGGTCAAGTGATTCCTGCCAATGAATGAATGTTGCTTAATTTTTAGAATACATTTTTCCAGACTGTTTACTCAAGTTAATAGATGCTCAGGCCAGAATGGGACCCTAATGATCATATAGTCTGGCTTTCTGTATTACCCATACCATTAAAATTCTCCCAGTAGTTCCTGTATTAAGCCCATATCTTGTGGTTGAGCTAGAACACAGAAAGTCAGAATGGAGCATTTTGCCTGTGCAGTGATCATTTATCAGAAGCCTTTGTTGACAAGAATGCCTCAAATCCAGAATTCTCTGCATGCAGTTTTGGTACATTGTATGCCATTGTGATTTTATTCATAAAGGAAACCAGAGACCTGGAAATGTACTGCTAGCAATCTACCATGCTTATTTTTTCACTCTTGAAATAGACATACTTAACTTCCTATGAAATATTATTGGTAGCAGAGTCCATAAGGCAAGTTCTGTACTCAGTGTTATAATTAAAACTACACATGGGGGCACTCAAAATCCTATGGGCCAGATTCTGCTCTCATTATACCCCGAGAGCAGAAATTGGTGCTAAGAGCACATTACACTGCTGTTCTTATATTGGTAACCTATTAAACATGTATTATTTTTTAAAAAATCTTAAGAAGCGATCACTGCACTGGGAAGACATAAATAAGTTCTTATTTTGACAGTTTTATTCCATACTATATTGCAGGTTATCAAATAAGTGAATTCATTCATTGCCAAATGGGTTTGGTTGGACAAGTGCTTCGGTTCGTTAACCTCATGATAAGTTAGGGCTATCTGCATAAGTATTCTTCCTGTGAATTTGGATTTGATGGAGACTCACACATCAAGGAAATAAATTCCCTTGTCTTCTACATAAAAAAGACATAATTTAATTTATGATTTTAAATCCCATAACTGATAAAAATACTTTTTTATTATTATTTTCTAATTCTTAGGAGGTGCAGTAGATGGGCTGCATGCTAAAAAGCACAGATTATTTTAGTTCTGTTCTTACAGATTACTAGGAGCCATAGAACTATGATTACAATTATCAGATTTTAATGAGCAATTGTCTATCAAGGTTTTTCACAGCTTCAAAGGTGCATGCCAGGTTTGCATGCAATATAGTAGATATTCTTTGCATACTAAGATTTTTTTTTAAAGAGAATCAGTGCCTAATTTCTAAATATATATTTTAACTGCACATTTTCAATAATGATTCTTCAATTTTCTGGAAGAGTTATTTGTTTGTTCTTTCTTTCTTTTTAAAAAAGTCAACAAAAATCTACGCTAACAAAAAATTAAAATCACAGTAAACCAGGAAGTTAAGGGTACAGATCCTCTGCTGGTATAAACTGATAACTCTAAGTCAGGGGTGGGGAACCTTTTTTCTGGCAAGGGCCTGATGGCGGTATGCAGAAGATGGCTGAGTGTCCGCCGCCGAATTCCCCCCGCCGCCAAATTGCCGCCGAATTCCCACCCGGCCCGCGGGCCGGACCAAATGATTTCGCGGGCTTTATACGGCCCGCGGGCCGGACATTCCCCACCCCTGCTCTAAATGAATCTTTTGCACCATTGAAGTTCTTGGCAATTACATGATTACCATCCATGTATGATGTCCCCACCCCCTGCAATCTGGACTGGTATGTAGCTGTGTCACCCCAATCCTTCACTCCGGGGCCCTAACTTACTCTGTTTTGCTGTGTGAACCACCCTCTCTTGGGTCGGCCCATGTCCAGCCTTCTGCGAATAATCAGTTCCTGACCTAGTGAAGGAGCATTTCTGGCCAGCTACTCATGGGATTGACCCCCAGCAAACACACCCAGTCCCAGATGCAACCCCGGGAACTGCCGTCTTACAGAATTCAGTGCTGTCTACTGTACCCTGCAAGCTCATTTACATTTGTCCGTCAATTTATCAAAGAAATTGATATGCACCAGCTATGTCACTCTTAGTAAAGTCTCTACAGACACTTAATCCACGTGCACTGTTTTGAATAAAACAAACAAATATGTTTCGTGATTACAGCAAATTTTAAGTGATTATAAGCCAGAAAAATATAAATCAAGGTTTGATCACAATTAATTAAAAGATAAATCACATTCTAAACTAAAACTCAACACCTTAATAGCCTTATAGTTCCAGATAATGCTCTCTACAGGCTGGCTGACTCCTTTGCAACTGTGGGTGCTGTGTCCTTGATGTTGCTTCATAGATGGATTCCAAGGGAGAGCTCCAGAGCCCAAGATGCCTCTGCCTTTAACGTGTTTCCTCATCACCCGCTGGGGTCAGGTGATTGGCCCTGTCCGGCAATGGGCATGACTTCATCCACTTAAGTCAAATGAGCATCGTCTTATGAGGTGCTCTGGCCAGTCTGTTGTTCCTGTATGCATGCCACTGCAAGACGTGAATCCTCAGTCAGCTTTGTGATTGCCTGGATCTATTCAAACCATGTGAGACACATGTTTGGGTATATGACATAGCAGAGCTTCATATCTGTACATATGTATGACATTGCAGGAAACATGCTGCCATAACAATAATGTGCAGTATGTCATGGGCATTCCAAAAACCTTACGTGACATACTTTGCATTAGACAATACACAGTTATACTATAAGGGTGAACATGAATGATACACAGATCACACTATAAGGGTGTACATGGGGTACAGTGCCTCACACCATGTACCAGCATTCCTTGGTAAACATGCTTTGCAATTTATTGATCTTCTCTCCTGATAACATGACCATACCAACAAAGTCACCAAACCAAACCATCACTGACAGAGGCAGTTGGTGGGTTTGGCTGTGAGTATCCTCATTGCTGATCTTATCCTGCCACTTAATATGGAGCAGCTGATGAAGACAATGAGAACTGAAAATGTCGATCAACCCTTCTTCAGGCTTCCTCAAAGCCCAGGTTTCACTGCTATAGAACAGAGTTGGTATAACTATGCTTTTGTAGCTCCACAGCTTCCTAGCAAGCTGGAGGCCATCATGTCATCCCCAAAGAGACCCTGAAGGGCTCAAAACATGCCAGCAGCTGCTGCTATACAAGTGTCCACAACTTTCTCAGGATCTATACCCATGAATATTGTCTTGTATCTGCTGATTGTACTCCTCATTCTCGCCATCATTTTTATTCTTAGATTGCAAGCATTTTAGGGCAGAGGTTATATCATTTTATGTGTTTGTAGAGCACCTACCAGCATGGAACATCAATCTTAATGGGAGATTCTAGGCACTATTCTAATATTCATGTTTAATAATGGGAGAAAATAATGTGGCTTGATTTGGCTATGTAACCCCCTGGTCAGTATGTTTTATATGTCTCTCTCTGTGACCAATTCACAGAGAATATGGTTGTGTTGCTGCTAGTAGCTTGAGGGCATTACTGATTTGTTCAGGTTATTAAAGACTCAAGCTTTTTAGCTCTGGAGCTCTCTGGTTCAATTCCAGTGTTAGCCAAGATGGAGATTGTCACAACAAGCCTACATACTAGACCTGATTGAAAAAATGTTGACAATGCCTTTTTTTTCCATTGAAAAATGCCATTTCATCAAAACTTCTTGGTTTCAATGAAAATTTCATCAAAATGACACAGAGATCCAAGTGGCTAAAATCCAAGTGGTTACAGCACTTGCATGGGATGTGGGAGATGATGAGCAGAGACTTGAATTTAGGTCTCTCATTTCTTCCTGGAAAATTTCAGCTACAACAAAAATTATTCGTTCCACATCGGAACAAAAACAAACTTGGAAACCTTGAAAGTATTTAATGAAATGGAATTGTTGTTCTCTGGCCAGCCCTATTATATACCAGGACTAAATCCTGCTCCCATTGCTTAGGTGAAAAGTCTCACTGAAGTCCCATGACAATGGCTTACCCTTTCTATTTTAATTAAGATGTGCGGTAGGGAAACAGTTTTATTTTTAATTTTCCTTCCAAATGTATTACTTTGACATAAACATATTTCAGTCTAACTCAATGTTGATTATAGTAACGCATTTGCGGTGTTAAGGGCAAGATTGTGCCTTGCCCCACAAACTTATGAGGTGGTGAGGCAGTAAGGTGGCTTTTTATGCCCTTTAGTTTTCTACATGGGCTATTTGCAACTTGGGGTATAGCACATGAGGGAGAGCAGCCTCTGTGGGGAGATGACTCCCTCTTTCCATGTGGATGGGTGAAGAGTGGGTGGACAAAAATGAGGAGTGGGAGGAGCTTTGGGTCGATCTCCCAGTGAACCAACCAGGACAGCAGAACTGTCACAGAGAGGGAAGTGATCTGCACCAGGTAACAGGCTGGCACAGAATGCATTCCTCAAAGCAAGTGGAGAGCCAGGGGTCAAGCAATGATTCTCTGATGAGCTAAGCTCTACTTTGCTTCTGGGGCAATACATGTTACTCAGGGGCAAACTCATAAATGTTGATGGGTTTGCTGTGATTTTAAATACGCGTCTCAAAAAATTGTCTAGAAAGTCAGCATCACAGTCTTGGGCTTTATTAGAATAATTTAGTGGGGCATCATAGCCTTTTGATATAACGAGAGAACTCTTCTTCTCATCTAAATTGGCTCTTAGAGGAGGATCCTTCAGAATCTTATTTGGTCTCTTCTGGTAAATCTGTTTCTCTGCTACTTCAGTGAAGTCCTTGGACTGTAGCTTGTGGAGGCCTTCAGCCTGGTGATGCTCCAAAGAATCAATCATTACAGGTATGATCCAAAGCCCAATTAAGTAAATTTCCATTGAATTTCATGGACTTTGGATCAGGCCTTAAAACTGAATTGTAACTGAACTCTGGTAAACACAGCACTGTGTGCTAACCTGAAGAACCAAGTTTGTATCTTTGATGGTTAAGTAGACTCCTAATGGGTAGGTCAGGAGCAGGAATTCTATGGAATGGGGCTCAACACTTAAGGTCTGAAGCTAAAAGAGGAGCAGGAAGTGAAGTGATCAAATACTGACATGACAAAGTCTTCCTTTTGCAAATTGCTCACCAGGTAGGACATGTGGCTTCTCACTAATGAGAGAAACAGGATAAAATTCAGTCTATTTGTCATAAAATCAAATAATTCTATTTGTAATATTGCACTTAGACCCCAGGGTGTGCTATAAATACATTTTTTTCTTATATTTTAATATTGGTTTCAAGGTAGGTAATGAGAGAACTGTGAGAGAGGAGAAACAGGCTGAGAAAATACTATAAAAGAAGTTATAGTTAGAACAGGTCAAATAAAATGTATTGAATATAAAATTTCTGCAAACCTGAGTGGTTTTAATCCCATTATTTATTATAGGCAGAGCTGGTGGCTACACCTACAGTTAAGGTTGCCTAACATGGTCCATTGTAAGACCCTTTATTCAGTTGCTGATAACTGCCATGGTGGGTGTCTGCCACAATTTGCTTTGCTTTCTAATTTTAATTTATGTGACTTCCTATATATTTGTAACACTTAAAAGGTTCCCAGTGCAGTGGAACCACTGCTGTTCCATTGCATGGAAAACACCCATTTTCCTCCATAGACACCTAAGTACATTGGAAAATCTGGTCCTCCGGGCCTCAGTTCTCATCTTTAAAATGATTGGGCACCCAAAAAATGAGGGACACACAATTAGCGGCCACCTGTGAAAACCATGCTGTAAGTGATTTTCCTAGCATCACATAGGAACACTATGGCAGAGCCAAGGATCACATCCATTTATCCAGCGTGGCCTTTAGCTTATTTAAATATGTTAATAAGGCATTCTTAATGGTCAGAGTAATTAACCATTGGAATAATTTACCAAGGGTAGTGGTGGATTGTTCATCACTGATGATTTTTAACTTAAGTCTGGTTGTTTGTCTAAAATATGTGCTCTAGGAATTATTTTGGGGAAATTTTCTGACCTGTGTTACACAGGAGATCAGACTAGATTCAAAGGTCCTTCTGGGCCTGGCCTTGGAATTTATGAATCTATGAGATCATCCTCTGTCTTCTGCCTGTTTCAGAATTTTTACTGGTTTCTTTCAATTTTTTGGAAATTTCTACAAATATTTTCTAAAATCAAAATTTTTTACCCAGATCTCTTACAATTAGGTTTACCTTGTGCGTGGATTGTAAACTGAAAAACATTGTATAAAAAACACAGTACGCCTTGTTTCTCCTTTTGAAACAGCTGTTCGGCATTTCTACCCAGGAAAAGGTTGAATTTCATTATTATTATTATTATTTTGGTAATTGTATGCTTTAGTATTTCATATTAAGCAAGACTTTTAAAGCTTTTAATGGCTTTACCTCCAGTCACTGCCAATAGAAGGCTGTATTTTACTCCTGGTCTAACAGCATTCTTTAGAAATATTGTGATGACTCTCTCTTGAAACCTGTGCTGGTGATAAATTAGACAAAAGTTCACATGAATCCTGCCTTTATAGCCTACACTTGTCTTCTATTTCTGAGTGATGTGGGGCAGAATAATGGTCGGATTCTGTCACTGTTGGTTACACTGAGTACAACCTTATGCTGTTAACTAGCCCCATTGAAATTAATGAGACTTATTGAGAAACAAGCAAACACCCCATTGGAATTAGTTGCAGAATCTAGCCCTGGATTTCCCTCTGCAATAAAGCCAATAGATGAAAAGAAAGAGAAGAGAGAAGATGAATAGATTATGATGCCAAATTGTATTGAAATGCTGTTGGAAAGCTATTAAAGGGCCAGACTTTGATGACCTCTACTTACAGTGAATACTGTGAGTAATCCCACTGAAACCAGTGTGAATAATTGAGGAGTTAATACCACTCAGCATGAGAGACGGCATCTGAATCTATGTTCTTAACAATTTATGGAAAGTCAATGGCTAGATTTTTGCCTTGGACCATGCACCCACATGAGCGACAACTCCCGTTTATGACTCTATTGATACATCTATACTGGAATAAAAGACCTGCAACATGGCCATGGCTGCATATAAATTGACCCTCCCTCCTTGCAGGGTCCCAGAGCTCAGGCACCAGCCTGAGCCTGAATGTCTACACAGCAATTTTACAACCCTTCAGCCCAAGCCCTGAGAGCCCGAGTCAGTTGACCCAGGCCAGCCCTGGGTGTTTAATTGCTGTGTATATGTACCCTATATGGGCTACCCAAAACCCTAGGCCTGAATGCATAGTAGTAAGCAAGGTTATTTGCCTAAAACATATCAGCAGGTTGGTGGACAATGGGTGCAATCTTAGCTTCACTCTTGCTGGCCAGAGTATCTGAGTAATTTGCTGTTGCTATAGGCCAAGAGTAATTGCTAATCCATAGGAGCCGAAAGGAAGCTGAATCAGAATTATGACTCAGAGGTGTGCCTGAGTTACAATGCTTCCCTGGGCTACTCCTAAAATGCAGAGTTTATGCACCACCACTGCCTCAGGATTGTTCCTAAAATCAGAAGTTACTAGTACAGTTAATGTACTTGATTGTCTAACTGTGTCAGCGTATGTGAGTGCTTGCACATGTAACCTGCTCTGAAAGCTGTTGCGTTTTTCATCTTTGGCATTTTAAAAGACAACAAAGACTTTGTTTAAAAAAAATAAAGGCCCCCCTTATTCCTTCCACCTTGACACTCTAGCGTTTTAAAGTGACATTTTCCAAAAGTCAGGCTGCTAAAATTAAATGGCTTGGTTAGATACTTTGCAGCAAATAAACTTCCTCACTAAATTTATGGTCACACTAGGGCTGCCAAGTTTCATGATGAAGAATGCTGTGGTTCTTTTTTTCTAACAAAAGGTGATATGGACCAGATCTTTAATATGAGTGATTGGATCCCACACATTCTAAGGTCCTAAACATTAGCATTATAGTGTCTCTGGATTACTCATGTGTCAAATGATTTAAAATGTACATGTGTTTTATTAATTTGCCACAACAATACTTTCTCCATTTTGTCCCCACCTCAAGCACTTATACCATCCCCATTACCAAAATGTTTGAGTGCCCACAATCTTTAATTGCTGTATACAGTGTTGTTACAGCCATGTTAGTCCCAGGATATATAAGAGAGACAAGGTGGGTGAGGTAATGTCTTTTATGGGCCAACTTTTGTTGGTAAAAGTGACACGCTTTTGAGCTTACACAGACTTGAAGAAGAGCTCTGCATAAGCTCAAAAGCTTGTCACTTTCACCAACAGAAGTTGGCCCAATAAAAGACATTACCTCACAATTTTTAACATATTTATCATCCTAGAGCCAGTTAAAAAGAAAAACCTGTCAGAATTATTTTTCCAATAGAAAATACTCTTTTCATTAAACAAATTTTCCACAGGAAAATTTATTTTCTCTTAAAAATTTCAGTTCTCCATCATGAAAACCAAAACGAGAGCTCCCAGGGATGCCCACCTGGAAGGCTCTTGTTTTTTACTTTATGCCAGAAAAATTGACAAAGGCTTTCCAAGAGGGCCCTGAGTGTCAGCTTCCCCCATCGCTTCCCCCACCTGCCCATCTCTGACTCCAGAGAAGCAGACCTAGAATGCTCAGTATCTGTAGCCCAGGAGCTGGGGTGAGGCTAATTGCCCACTCTCTGGCTCTCCAACAGCTAAGCTGGAAGGCTCTTGTCATCTTCATTTATGAAACCGACAAAAGCCTTCTATATGGACATCTGGGTGTTGCAGACCTAGACACAGGCAGTTACAGCAGATGTGGTCAGGAGACAGGAACCAGAGCCAGGAGTCAAGCCAAGGGTCACAGTCAGTTACTAGAGTGAGGGTATAGAAGCAGGGATCTAAAATAAGGCAGAAGAGCAGGAAGCAGGAACAGAAAGGCAGGAATCAGGGACAAGGCAGGGCTCAGGAGTCAGGTGAGAGGTCCAAGTTCAATGTAGCAGTTAGCCAGGGATTCATCTAATTGTCCAGACAACTTCCTGTGCCTCTTTCTGGCTTAAATAGTGAGCCTCAGCCAACCAGAGAGGACAGCTGTCTCATTGGGTGGTGCCTATGCTGAGCTAGGGTCAACCTACCCACACTTCCTGCTTGTACAAGTGAGCTGCTGGCTGGTAGCTGTGGTCTGCAGACCCAGGTTTAAGATCTGTGATCCCTCATACTGGGAAGCTGAAACATTTCATTTTGGTTCTCCTGAAGTGGAATTTGTCTAGAAAAACCTTCCTACAAAAAGCATTGTAAATTGATGTTTCATCTTAGTTTGGGATTCAATTTTTTTTTTAAAAATGCAACCTTTTTTTTGGCTTTTTGTGGGAAGAGATTTCCATTTTCAAGCCATCAATAATCTCCGCAACATCTGTGTGAGGTAGGGAAGTGTTCTTATCCCTACTTTACAGATGGAAAGTAAGGCACTAAATGACCATCTCAAGGTCATATAAGCAGTCTGCGGTGGAGCAGGGACTTGAATCCACATTTTCAAGTCTTATATGAGGGCCCTAACGTCTGAACCATTTTTCATTTACAGGACTTGAGTGTGCACATGCAGAGATTTTGGTCCCTTGTTTTCCTTTCTGATGATGTTTGCAGGCACAAATTCTTGGAAATGAAACATTATTTCTTAAAATCTTCGGGTCACATGGTTATCTTACTGATGGTCTCTCTAATTTCAAATGTTAGGGAACTATTCCAACTGAACCCTTCACACCTTGAAATCTGCAGAAATCCAGTGTGCTGTATATGTTGATAATATCACATCTACTGATAAGCAGAACATAGTAATCCTTAGGCCCAGAGATTGGCCTATGATACATGTTGTGTATTTTGTGTCTTGCCTTATTGCCTAGGTTGCCGTAGCAGCAGAGCTTAGCTTGTTGCCATAGCAATAGAGTTAGACTATTAGGGGATAGCTCAGCCAGTCCTGCCTGGTTTTAGTGTAGTTCAATAAAGACTTTTCATGGGTTTGCATCTCTCTGTGTTCCGTGCTGATTTCTCTCTGAATACAAGTACTTAATGTAACAACCCACACAGCTCTAACCCAAACCTGAACGTCCATAAAACTCCAGGATGCTCTGAGGAGGTACAGTTCCAACTTTATCTCAGATTAGGTCTGTGTTTTTCAAAGAGCTATATAAATACTGCTGAATTTAATCTTCACAGTATGAAGTAGATAGGCCTATACTCCTGTGAAGTAGGTAAGTATAGTTACTTGCCTGTATACCCCATAAAGTAGGTTCATTCTACAGAGGGAGAAGCTAACTTTTGTCTATAATGAAGATTTGCCCTGATTTCATCCACTGGCAGCCATTCATCTGAGTAGCTGCAGTGACACAACTCCTAGTATAGACAGGCAAAGCCACTATTGGACTTAGTGGCACTTACTCCTGTTGCAAACATGGGACTAAGCTGCATCAGTACAAATCATGTCTTTTGCCTGTCTACACTAAAGGTTGCTCCAATGCATTTATATCAATGGCTACACACTGATAGCTGGAATCAGGGAGGATCCCCAAGTGGAAAATTCTTCAGAATCACAGGGGAATAGGTTGGAATTTTGAAAGCTGTCTAGGATACCTGGACATCCAAATTCCTTATATGGCTTTGAAAAATATCAGACTGAATGACTCCTATGATGACACTCTGAACCAGGATTGTAACCCTAGAGTCTCATGTTTAGACCATGAGTGTGCCCACTATCACCCTAAATGAGGACCACAAGAAGGCATTTTCTACAACCTCCATTTCTTGCTTTTTTTTTCCTATTGTAAATTATAGATAATAATGAGATCATCAGGTCTGTGCATGGAGGATAAAAAGTTTTCTTCTGAATCAAGAGAATCCTAATCCTAACACAGCACGAGTGACTGATCTATAGAAAACAACTTTTCCTCTGCTTGGAGCAAGTCCTGTAGTTACACAGGGCTAGATTTTTGTGAATTTTGAAAATGGAAAGAGCATTGAGCTTCCCTCATACAAGTTATTCCCTGCTGAATACCATACTGGTCAGACAGAATGTATTCCTAGGCAGCACAGCAGGACCACTGGAGAAGGTACTGAGAGCTCCCTCCTCCGGCTGGTGTAGTGGAGGAACTAGGTTTATGCTCCTTATTTCTATTACAATAGCATGTAGCGGTCTCTACTGAGATTCCCTATAAGAGGCCCTCTTGTGCTAGGCGCTGTACAAAAACATAGTAAGAGACATGAAGACTTTGCAGTCTAAATAGACCAGACAGACAAAAAGCAGGAGGCGAAACAGACACACAGAGTGTGATTTGCCCAAGGTTAAGCGGCAAGTGAATAACAGGGCAAGGAACAGAGCTCCAGTCTCCTGAGCAGATGACAGTTTTTTGACCTGCTCTAAACATAGTATTTGATTGAAAAATGGCTTTTTGATTCATTTTTTGCTAAAATGTCTCTTTTTTTCCCCATCGGGCTTTCAGGTTTTTTCCACTGGGGATGGAAAAAGGAAAGAGAGGATGTGAGAGTTCTGGGAGCTAGTAAGGTGAACCAGCACTCTGATAGCATAGGCATCAATCAGCTCCCCTGTAGAAGACTGACTAGGGAAGTATAAGCTAACTGGTTGATCAGGCTGGATGGGTCCATCCCCTAAAGAAGAAAGGAAACACCAGATGGACAGAGGAAGTAATCAGGGCCAGCTGAGTTCTGAGATCTCAAGGAAGTGAGACCTCTGATCCTCCTTGGTCCTATGGGAAAGGGCTAAAGGTAGAGATGCACTGTATATAATATTGATGCATGGGACTGTATTGATATCGGTGATGGGAATGTAAACAAATCACATGAAGTTGCTAGACAGCAGAGATAATCTGAGAGGTTCCTGGGACATCTAATGATGGGGGTGGAGCATGCTCTGTTGCAGGGGAAAAGAAACAAAAAAATAATCATAACTTTTTTGGTTAAAAAAAACTGAACCTTTCAATGCATTTCAGGGAAAATATTTACCATTTTTCATTCAGCTTTGCTTCTGCGGCCCAGCCCAACTCCCTGTCCATGTGACCATGCTGTAGGAATACAAATGGTAGGGAAGAGCCTCTTCCCTTATGCACCTATATAATGGCCAAACACAATCCATCCCTCCCCATTTACTCAGGTAAAACTCTTCTGGGAGTCAATGAGCACCAGCTGATTTGTAAGAGTAGACCTTCAAGATTCAGTCTTGTTTCCTCAGTTAAATGCATAAAGAAGAAAATGTTTTTTTTTCTTTGATGAACACATTAATAACCTTGAATTTTCCAAGCCAAGGGAGATGTCACCCAACTAACTGGGAGGAAATTCATATAATTCCACATCAGACACACATATGCCTCCACATACATAAGACAGGTTATAACTTAGGCCTTTAAAGGAAGCTTACTGTGCTAATATTTAAGACAGGTACAGTGATAAATAGCTTCATGAATACAAAGAAATCTGTGGTAACTACAAAACTGCTGTCGGGAGAGAGAGTGTGAGTAATAACTCTTTTCTAGGAAATAAGGGGGGTGGGGAGTAAATGGTGATTTATTAACTCCAATGAACATATACTGTTTAACAAGTATTGCAAATGGAGGTGAATAATACATGAAAACTGCTAGGCCTTCAACTTGGTGCATAGAGAACTGGAGATTAAAATCCCTGGCAGTGGAATGGTAAGTGAGGAAACTGACAAGTGACAGAATGTAAGGTACAATGAAAGTGGAAATGGCCCTGATCTCAAAAACTTAGATGTTGTAGGGCGCTAAACATAAAGAAAACCAGACTCTCATATGAAAACTGTTTAAACATTTTTTGTGTAGCTAGGGGCCCTGTTCTGTGTTGTGCTTGTGATATGTGGTGGTTAAATTTATGGCTTTCTCTCACACTTGAAATGAGTCACAAGTGGTGCCTGAAGCTTTTATGATTCAGTGACCACTGTGAAAATACAAAACAACCATGAGTTGTGCAGAACCAGCTATTCCCTGTTCAGATCACAGCCTGGCCTAACCACCAGGCTTTTTGGCCTGACATCTTTTGTGGGATTTCTCAACCCTTGAGCCTAGCTCCAAGATCTTAGGGCTTCCAGTACTGCACTGAAGGCGACAATGGAGGAGTATACAATGAATTGTGGTTTGCCAGGCTGTAATGAAGACAGATCATGAACTCTTCTGACCCATTATTGTCCAAAGAGTACATTTCTTTTATGCCAGTTTTTTCTTTTGTATGACAGAGAAACCATGGTAACAGCAACACGGACATTTTAGGCTCTTCAGATCTCCAGACAGGCATCTATATCAATCTATATATTCCTGCCACCATTCAGTTTTGGAGCCTCCTACTGGCTAAATGCTATAATCACTCATTTCACATGAGAGCTGGAGGGAATAACTGATTATTCTCCGCTCCCCACCCCACCACCACCACCTTGCCACCCAGCAGCGCCTCCGAAACATTGGGCGGGGAGGAAATGGTTTAGGTCTAACTAAATATTTTGGGATTTTTGGCAAATCCAAAGGGAGAATGAAACACTTTGGGTCAAACTAAATATGTCATACTGGAGAATTTTAATAAACGCAAATACATGAAGGGCTAGATACACAAATATGGAGGATGAGGTCCTGCCAACATCTTTAATGATTAGAACCCTAAAATTTTCCATCTATAAAGGGCATGCTCAGGAATTAAAACATGAACTTTTTTGGAGGGGCATATTAAACATGCACAGATGAAAGGTTCACATGGCCCGTACCCCCAGATTTCTCAGGATGCCTCTGGTGGTGATGCCCAGCATCAAGGAGGCAGTGTCTCCCCATGGCAGTGGCACTCTCAGTGTCCCTGCAGCCTGGGGAAGGGGGAAGCAGCAGGGTGGCTGGTTGCCGGCTGCTCTCCTCCTTCCCCCCCCCCCCCAACTGCTTCTCCTTCCCTGCTGCTGGAATCCCAGGACTGCTTCCTGCTTTGCAGACTGCCCGCTGAGGTGAATCAGGGGGTGGAGGCAGAGGCACCACAGCAGGCTGCAGCTGTATGGGTGGGGGGAGGAGGAGATCAGCCACCATCCAGCTGCCCTGCTGCTTCCTCCCTCACTGGGCTGCAGGGATACATGGAGATTTTGCCTCTGCTTGCCCACACTGCAGAATTTGGATCTGCGCCAGGTCTTCCCCAATTTTTTTTTAATACAGGGTTTTTGCTTTGGTCCTCTTTCCACTTAGACGGTATGAAAATAACTGATGGGAGCACCACAAAATAGAAATGTTCTGTATTCTGTAATATTCACAGGGTATATGTTTCAGATAGCTCTGGACTCTTAAGACTCCACTCTTGAGCAGCAGTGCAGCTACTTTCTATATCTTTCTTTTTATTTTTCCCTTCTGTTAGAATTGACTGATGGAAATTCTGACCATAGATTCATAGAGTCCAAGGCAGAAGGAAGTATTGTGATCATATAGTCTGACCTCCTGTATAACACAGGCTATAGAACTTCCCCCAAAATAATTCCTAGTGCATCTCTTTCTGGAAAAAAAAGTCCAATCTTGATTTAAAAATTGTTAGTGATGGAGAATCCACCACGACCCTTGGTAAATTGTTCCAGTGGTTAATTACTCTCACTTTTAAAACGGTCTGCCTTATTTCCAGTCTGAATTTGTCTAGCTTCAATTCCCAGCCATTGGATTGTGTTATACATTTCTTTCCTAGGTTGAAAAGCCCATTATTAAATATTTGTTCCCCATGTAGATACTTATAGACTGTAACCAAGTCACCTCTTCATTTCACTTGTGGTCATTAACATTCCTAGAGGATTGTCCTCAAGATTTAAGGAGGTTAGTTCTGGTATCAACCTTCAGTTAAGATCTTCTTAACTAACCTTTCAACTGGGCAGAACACACATCTTCACTTTCTGCTGCAAACTGTTGTGTAATATTGTGATGAGTTGTTATAGAGATGCCATGTCCTCCCCAGAGTAGTCCATATTTCAGTGATGGGTGAATTGATTCGTAGACAAAGTCTTTTTGCTCCTTGAAGTGAAGTTCGTTAGTGTTTATAGATGAAAGTCACTATATAATAAAACTAAGCTCTTATTAAAATGTGGAGAACAGGTTGCCTATCACATTTCCATCTCATCACTGGAGGCTGGTGTTATCTGAAAATGGATAACACACAAAAGTGCATTTGGAGCCCTATTATAGATCCTGCTGTATCTAATGCAAAACAGGACAGGCGCTACTAGCCTGTTTGCTCTGATGAGTCTCCACTGTTTTTTTTTCAGCCAACATAGAAATAAAACAAGAAATGTCGATTGGCCAGTAGTTCAGTTGAAACTAGGTAGATCAGAGGTACATGTAAGCTGGACTTTTTTTTTTCAGGGTTTGAAATTTGGAGGAGAGGGAATAATGATACACTCCAAAGTTCCACCCATAAACCATGCTCTGCCCATTTGAGACACCGAAACAGGACATTACCTGTTGTACATCGTACAGATGTTGAAAATGTGATCAGCTCATGTTCATCTGAGCTCCTGACGGTTTGGTTCCCTTGAGTAAGGGTTAGATTGAGCCATGAGTAGAACTCAATTAAGGCAGAGGCACATGAGATTCCCAGAGTTCCAGGATGATTTTGGAATGCAAGCTTCCACTTAAAAACAAAAAATCACTTCTAGCACTCCTGGTTGCAAAGAAAAGGTTGAAAATGTGAATTGCATGTAAACTGAGGCAGTCATGCAGACAGCCTCCATTCAGGGTGGAACAGCAGCTGCTAGAACCAAGGGGGAAGCCAGCAGGCCATCAGACTTGCTACTCAAGTTTGAATCAGACTTGAAACAGGCTTGGCAGAAAAGGAGGAGTGTGGGATCTGTGCTTATTTTATCCAAACTTACATTCTCTTCCCTATATAGAAAACATTAAAAGCACTTTATGATCCTCCAGCCACTCAGACACTGGACTGAATAAATAGCTTCAAATCCTATAATTTTGTACACACACAGGACCTCATGCAGTGGAGTTTTTACTGCTTGGTAAATGGTTCCATTTTAACTCCCTTACTTTTCCATTTTTAAGGTTACACTGTTCTTGAAAACAGTCTTCATCATACTTCAATAAAAACTTTATAGTTTCCTCCACACACACTTTCCAGTGTTGGAAATTAGTGTATAACAGTGCCCCAAGGTTATCTCTATTCGCCTGGTGCAGAGGAGCTCATCTTCACTTCACATTCTTAGATGAAGGGGGCATGTTTCCTTAGACCTTGGTCCCACTGGATAAAATTCACCTCGTGCAAAATGGCTTATGTGAGATTTAAGTGGTGCCAATAGGCCTGGTGCTGGCCCTCTATACAGAGGTGAATTTCACCCGCCGAGCACTCACATAACTAAATGATACCCACTTTGAAGTGCACCTGTACAAGCGCTGGCTGATGATATTTACAAGTGATAGATGCAAACACAGCATGTTGCACTCTAGTGCGTAGCTTTGGCCTGGGGAAAGACCATGTCACTCCATTGAAAAGTAAGGATGGAGTTTCGAAGTGGGTCATACTGTGCTTGCTATTCTGTGTGTTGAACCATTCACTAGATAATGGAGGAACAAATGGAAACATCATCATCACATCCCAAGGCCAAGAGGCCAAGCTAGAAGCATAAAACAGCAGAGGTCTCAGTAGTGAAAGAATGTCTTTTATTAGCCAATTAACCTAATAAACTAACATCTAGAGAGAGAATTCAAGCATACAGTTACCTTGTATTTTACTCACCAAGACCAAATCCTCTGTCCATAATCAAAGCTTCCCTTTTGTAGGACTGATGATAAAATTGCAAGGCTCAGCTCTCTAACGTATGTCTTTTGTCACCTTTAAGATCTTCTCTCTTGTGATATATTCTCCTCCTTGCCTGGAGCATTATAGGATCAGATTCCTCAGTAGGTCTCCTTTATTATTAAACATTGATACTGCTGTAGCAGTCAAAGGACCATAGCAGAACCCAGTGTGTTAGGTGTTGTACAAATATACATGAAGATGTGATTCATGTCCGAGAGAGTTTGTGGGGAGAGTATGAGCTGGGGAGAGAGGGGGATCCTTGTTAGATCAATTGCTTG
Source organism: Emydura macquarii macquarii (assembly GCF_026122565.2). Classification (NCBI taxonomy): domain Eukaryota; kingdom Metazoa; phylum Chordata; order Testudines; family Chelidae; genus Emydura; species Emydura macquarii. The sequence goes on along the minus strand of NW_027133607.1, from coordinate 2,157,183 downwards.
GCATTCATATGGAGCCTTTGCAGTGTCTCGGGCAACATACAGTTGGGTCTTCACAGTGCACAAAATCTGTACTTCCTGAGAGAAATAACACTACATCCTTTCCCCCACCCTCAACCCTTGAAACAAGAAAGTTTACTAAGAATGTAACACCGTTTATGAACAACCCATATTGGTTTAATTCTAGGAACCATACAGGAGCAAGGCACAAGAAGGAAATCCATGTGCTTTCACACTCAGTACGTAATGCAAGGCCTGAGAAATGTCACTCATGTCCCCAAGAGCTGGGCAGACTTTCCTGGAGACATGAATGTGATGAGTAACAGTGATGGCCACCCTTGTGGTCAACACATTGGGGATTGAGCTGCGCACCTCCACAGCTAAAATCGTAAACAATGCCAGCTTGAGCTAAGCTCTGGAGACAGGGGCTGTACCAATTCATATGCTTTCTGGATTGGTACAGACAGGGCTCTGTAACACACACTGCAGGGGGTTACACAATGACACCTTTGTGACAGGTCACCTCTTCAGAGAAGACTGAAAGCTGTTTTTGGGTACCTACAGCACATTAAAAGCATCTGCCTCAGCCCCTCGGACATCCCCTACCAGGTATGGCCTCTCCTTTACATGCTCAGTGAGTCTTACGGTATGTCTACGCTGCAATAAAACACCCACAGTTGGCCCTGGTCAGCTGACTCAGGCTGCAGGGCTATCCAATTGTTGTGCCTGAATGTGTACACACCAATTTGATAGCCCTGCACCTTGCGGCCCACAAGCCCATTCGGCTGACATGGGCCAGCCGTAGATGTAGCCTTGGTGTACACGGCCGTATTGCAGTGTAGACATAGCCTTGGTGTACACGGCCGTATTGCAGTGTAGACGTAGCCCTGGTGTACACGGCCGTATTGCAGTGTAGATGTAGCCTTGGTGTACACGGCCGTATTGCTGTGTAGACGTAGCCTTGGTGTACACGGCCGTATTGCTGTGTAGACGTAGCCTTGGTGTACACGGCCGTATTGCTGTGTAGACGTAGCCTTGGTGTACACGGCCGTATTGCTGTGTAGACGTAGCCTTGGTGTACACAGCCATATTGCAGTGTAGACGTAGCTGTGGCAAAAAGCAGGGAGGATTGATTTAAAGAGACAGATATAACACAGCACAGGCAAGTTAACCCATACCTACTTTTAACAGGTTTGAGCATATGTTTTCACCGCAGCACTGAGAAGGCAGTTGGCTAGTTTTGGTTGTGGTAGGCTCAATCTCCATGTATCTATACCTACAGTAGTATTCTCTGTAGCCTATACAATGTCATGTGATAATGGCAGAGACCCTCAGAAAAAAAGTCCTTTCTTCTCATACTGAATGAGGACCCTTATTCAAATAAGGAAAACCATATCATCTCTAAACGACTCTTTGAGTAAAACCTAGGCCGCACTGAAAGTCAACATCAAAACTCCCATAAAATTTAATAAGGCCAGGATTTCTCCCTCTTTCTGTCTTTCTTTGTCTAGAACATCTCTCAGTTCCTTGCAATCTGGCTATTACTACAGGTTTACAGAAACAGTACACCTGTTCCTCCACACAGGTGCAAAGGGCCTTCGCCACTTCACAGCATTCCCACAACACCAGGAACTTGGCAGAAGGCATTGATTAACAGACAAGAGAATCTCTAGTAATCACAGCGCAATACCAGACAGGTCAGCAGGAAGGCAATAATGTCACCATTCTGGTCTTTTCTCACGTGTGCCTTGTGTAATGCACGCAGATCCCCTGCAACTAGATAAGGACAGCTTAGGCAGTGAGTCTGTAAGTTCGTTTTCTGTGTCTTTTTGTATGGGGCAATACAAAGTCATTCACCAGTTGCTGGATCTGGAAGAAGCACCCACATATAGAAATCTGTGCCAAGTAATGCTTCCTGGGGAAAAATATCCAGCGTTTCCGATTCTTCCCTTTCTCACAACTGTGGTGTCCTTCTGCCTCAACTCTTGCTTGTGGTGTTCTCAGGGGGAAGAGTTGGTAGGACTTCTTAAAGGGCCAGATCATGAGGAGAAATAATTTCAAACATTCAAGGAGGAAAAGGAGATAGTCTCTGGCATACAGACACCCTTGTTAGCAGCCTCAACAGAGAAGCTAAGGAGCTAATGGAGAGAGAGCAGTTATCTGACTCCAAAGCCTGTTCTACTGCTAAACACACAACTTCAGTCTGGGGGCTGTGGAACCAAATCCACCTTTCACAAGGACAGAAGTTCACTTGCTTTTAAACAAAAAAACTTCCAAATGTTGCCTTAGCTGAGCAGACGGTGTTTTATATTCAGCAGCTTCTCAGCTTTGCAAAACGGGAACTGATTTGAGGGCATTATCTGGAATTCGGCTGTGTCTGGTGGTGGCTCAGCAGTCAAACCTGAGTTAATTCTACACTCAAGGGACGGCTGTGCTGCAGCGGCGGTAGGGTGAGGAGATTTGCAGCCCGTGTACATGTACCCATGGGAACTGTGCTCTAGCTAGCTTGCTAAAAATAGCAGTGAGGGTGCAGCAGTGTGGGCTGCACTGGCGAGTACCTACACAGGGAGGTGAAGCGGGATTGTACAGTCCATGCTGATGCCTGCAATGCTGCCTCCTCCTTACTACTTTTTAGCGAGCTAGCTAGAGTACATAGACACGAGAAAACCACACCTCAGCTGATGTTCCGAGAGCGGAGAGCAAATTGAAGACACAGCCAGTCTACACTGAGATGGGAGAGTGGACGAAGACTTAGCAAGAGCATGCAGGTATCTACGGGGATTACAGGAGAGAAAGTTTTCTTTCCTGATTGCAAGAGAACGCTCACAAACGCTTCTGATAAAACAGCAGCTTCTAGATTTTTTTCCCTGCTGCCCAGCTTTCCTTTTTTTCTTCCTAAGCAACAACTTATTTCTACTGAACTGAAAAAAAAAAAGAGTTGCATTTGTGTAAATCAGGGCAGAATTGAGGCCCTAAGTATTTCATACAAAACAAGTGTCTTCTAAATAAGATAAGAATCCACAGTCATGTGAGAGGGGATATTCTTTGAAAACCTCCCACTTAGTCATTAAGGCAAACCTGTCACAAGGCAATTGTATAACTTTGATCAAGTGTGGTACTGTAGAAAGGTACTTCATGTATTTCTCCAGGGAAGAAGATAGGAATGGGTTCCTCAAAATGGAACTTGCGGGGGGGATCAACAAAACAAAACAAAACATCGTCATATTTGGGGTTGGCAAGGAATTTCCCCCCAGGGCAGATTGGCAAAGGCTCTGGGCAGTTTTCACCTTCCTCTGTAGCATGGGGCACGGCTCATTTGCTGGTGGATTCTCTGTACCTTGAAGTCTTTAAATCATGATTTGAGGACTTTAATAACTCAGTCATAGGTCAGGGGTCTATTAGAGGAGTGGATGGGGGAGGTTCTGTGGCCGGCGTTGTGCAGGAGGTCAGACTAGATGATCATATTGGTCCCTTCTGACCTTAGAGTCTATGACAAAATACAAAAGGTCAGAATTTTTTCCTGTTGCCTTGCACTGGTCATTTTAAAGCCATCAAAGTGAGAGTAAAGGCTACTGTTCTGGTCTGGGAACCCTTTGCACTCACTTTCCCTGGGGGGAATTGACAACACAAGGTGCAGGGCGGTGAGGAATCAGTTCTACAAAGATAAACCTTTTTCCTGTTCCTCCTTATGCCCCTGCCAGCCCACCAAAGTCATTGGGATTAGAAGTTAGTGGAGCCAGTGATGTTCACATATGTAAAAGAGAACAGAATCTGGACAGCAGAGCCTTGAGGTGACTATATTTATGCCTGTTACTATGTACTTACTGTAAGCGTAACACATACCTGCTTGGTGTGGCACTCTGTCTCCCTCTAGTGGCACCCAGACCACCTCGAGTGTGTTGAGCCTGCTGCAGCCTTGGCTATGAGATGTGCATGTTGCGGCTCCTGTATGAAACTCCAGAGATCCCACGTTTGATCTCAGCTGGTGCTACAAAAGCTACATAAGCAGGAGACCAAATGTTGACTTAACAATCAACTGGCCATACTGCAAACACCTTATCATGTTAGTTAGCAATGCAACTTTACATCCCTCTTAGAGAAGCATTACAGTCAGTGTATACTGATGCTTGCTTTTCTTCTGCCTTGTTAAATACCTAGAAGCTAAATTGTATACAATGATAGACACAAATGGTCAAATTCTGATTTCAGTTATGCAGAATTTGGCCCATAGCCAAAAAGCAACCCTTCCTAAATAGACACAATGTATGTCCCTTCCTCTCTTCTTTCCATTTAGCGACTGTGTGTCTGCCTGCCTGAGTACATCTCTTACAAGTGTCGCCTTCCAAATCCCCCATTCTTTAGTAAGTTGCGTACCTGTTGGCATGAGATGTTTAACGGGTAAATGCATTGTGCAAGATATGTTGTTTATCATGTCAGTCATTATTGCATTTGAACTTACTAAGTTTTTCAGATGGATATGTTCGAGATTAATGAGCTATTTGTTCTCAGTCAAGCAGCTATGAGAAATGCTCTCTTGACTCTAATGAGTTGTATGGATGAATTAGGTTTTGACCTTTTGTTTTCAGCTTTTTTTTTCCCCCAGAGAAGTGAAGCAGTGCTGACGGCTTGAGAATTTGTGTTGCTTTGGCCAAGAATATAATAAAATTAACACTTGTTGCCTCGGATCTGGGCATTAGGTACTGTGTATTTTTTCAAGCATGCCTTTCATACCTACATCCTCATTTTTAATGCAAAGGAAGCCGAGATCAGCGATTTAATTTTGACCTATCATTGTAGTAATTCATTTGAACAACACTTTTTAAAAAGTCTAGCCTTCCCTGAGGCATGCACATAACTTCCATTAACGTTAGCTGGATTTACATGTGCACACAAGGGCATAAACTTCTAATTATCTACTAATCAGGTAACAAATGATCCAGTATTTTCTATGTTTGTTGTCAGTGCTTTGATTTGACCCATTCACAAAGTTTTATATGTTTGCACGCATGAGCCAAATTTTGTTAAAGAACAATAGCATTTTTAGGAAGCAACAAGTCTCAAATCTGAGTACAAGGCTGCTATTTAACTGTTATGTCAACAACATAATGGCTGCAACTTGATTCAGTATCTTACTCAAAGTGCCTCATATGTGTCTGTCTCCCTTTAGTTTACTTCCTTTAAAATCTCAGCAAAATCCCCAAGAAGGCTTTATACTGCCAGAATGTTCAGGGGAAGGGAATTTCAGGTCTACAGCCAAAAGTCACTTCCTGACAAAATTAAACTAGTTTGGAAGCAGAAGTAGGAGACTCCCTGGTTTTCCCAGTCAGGAAAGATCAGCAAAGACTGCTTGATCTTAGCAGCAGTTCACCAGAAATGTGCTGTGATGATGAAGCAATGCTGGTAGTACTCATGCTATTATTCTCCATCTCATTTTTAGCTAATAGGACAGTGTTTAATTAAATCAGACTGATTTTCAATGTGAACTGCATTGTTATTTTCACAGCATACACATAGAAAGATAGATAAAAACATAAAATCGCCTTACTGTCAGATTCCAACATAACTGTATTTCTTAGAATTCAGAACCCTAACACAAGAACACCCAAACAGAGAGAGACAAAGCAGACTGCTCCTTAAAAGAGAGGAACAGCTCAACACGTCTGGCTCTAGAATGGCTTTCTGCAGACTGTCTGAGGCACACACTTTTCTGTAGAGCCCCATAGCCTGCAAACAGGACCAGGCAATCCCTTAGGATTTAAAGTAACACCTTTTTTTTTCCCCCTTAGGATTTTAAAGTAACAGTAATTTTTACACAGTTCTCAATACACCACAGGTTCCTAACTCTGTTGGGCCCCGTCTGGAAATCCCAGCCCTTACTCAGTGTTTGAATTTTGAAATTGTTCCACGTCACCCCGCAATGAATATGCATCAAAAGTTAAAGTGATGCTCTGGGAGTTTTAAAACCAGGTGTAACACAATGCACTCCATGTATACCCTTGTGGTGTGAGTGTGTATCGTTCATCTTCACCCCTATAGTGTAACTGTGTATTGTTTCATGTAAAGTGTGTCATGTAAGGTGTTTATGGAATGCTTATGACATGCTGAACATTGTTGCAATGTCATGTGTGTGTCATGTGTGTGGTTACGAAGCTCTGCTATGTAACATTGCCAAATATGTGTCTCACATATTTTAAGGCCGATCTAGGCAAACACTAAAAGCAGCAGCAGTTCACACCTCACTAAAGCATGCATAAAACAAACCAGCTCTTCCAGGACCAATGGACTAACCTGAGCATCTGATAAGGTGATGATCCTTGACTCCGGACATGGAGAAGACCAGGCAGGAATACTGTTGGTCACCTGACCCTAAAGGGGGTGCATGAGGCCCCACAGGCGGGCACGGAGACATTTGAAATAGGGGAGACATTTTGCTTCCAGGAGCTCTCTCTTGCAATCCACCAACAAGACAACATCAAGACTGTCCACAGGGGGAGAGCCCAGTTGGGGGCCAACCAACCAACCTGTGGTGAGAACCATCTAAGACTGTAAGGCTAATAAAGTGTTAAGCTTAGTTTAGAATACGATTTGCCTTTTATTTACTTTTGATTAAATCTGACATGCTATCTCAATCTTATAATCACTTAAAATCTTTCTGTACTTAATAAATGTAATTGTTTGTTTTATCTAACTAAGAGCATGTGGTGGGTGGGTGTAGAGACTTCATTTAAAGTGACAGAGCTGGTGTATATCAATTTCTTTGATAAATTGACAGACATGTGAGCTTGCGGAATCCAGTGGGCAGCACTGAACAATGTACAATGGCAGTTCCTAGTGTTGCATCTGGGACTCGGGGTATTTGCTGGGTCATTGTATTGCATAATCCCATCAGCGCTCATTCACTAAATCAGGGACCGCTTGTTGCAGGAGACTGTCCATGGTCTGACCCAGGAGTGGGGGGTTCACACAGTGGGGACAAGTGCAAGACGGTGCCCAGGAGTGAGGGATTGGGGTGACAGAGTTATACACCAGTCCAGATTGCAGAGGGAACATCACACCAAGAGCCCCCAACCCCATCAGTCTTCTCCCCTGCTTTCATTCTCCACCCTACCTTCTATCTGCACTCCAAGTGGTTTCTCCTGTCAGGCCTGAGGCAAATTTCAACTAGCAAACTGCAGGCCGACACTTACATAACTAACAGGCAGGCATACTAGAGCCTCAATGACAATGGCGAATGTAAATACCTGATAACGCGGAAGGCCAGATGTCCACACAGGGATTCTGTCTCACAATGAGAACAGCACATTCCTTACAAGCCCTTTAGTACGCACCCTCCTATCTGCAAGGACCCTTCTCCTCCACCCAACCCTCCCCCCTACCCCAAATATAGTCATAGATTCTTTGATGTATTTAGAGTATCTCTGTACGTATGTTCTATATCTGTCATTATTACTTCTGTTCTTTCTGGGTGGAACAATGTCTATATCTGTAAGTGACTAGATAGGAGAAACTTAAATGGATTGCTTAATTGATTAAAAAAAAGCATATATAAGTGACTCTCGTAACATGATGAATTTGAAGCTGTTTGGCAGTCTTCCTGGTGCCATGAATAAACCTCCTTATCTGTGCTGCCTGATTCTTGGGGAAAGAATCCTCGTGCTTCACACTCTTATGCAGCCTTTAACAATCCCATGCATCTGAAAAGCTGAGTGAAAGATCCACAGCAACCAATGGGAGTTGGAAAATGAGGGGGATAAGTATTTTCGGATTGTATCATCACTATAAAGACTAGCCAGCATGTACTTTCTAGAACATGTTTTATGTCACTGAAGCTGTGGAAACTTGGTAGAAACATTAGCTGTGGCACTGGTATTCTGTAACATGGTAGGCGTGCAAGGGAAATTAGTTTTACATTCTTCTGGTGTGTTGGGCTTCAGTTCAACCACACAAAAGTGAACCATGGATTCAGACATGTTTATCCATATGCTGAATAAGTCCCTCGCCTCCTGTTTATATCTTTTTTCTCCTTGCCTTTACTACTCTAGCATTTGTAACTACAGCATTGAATGCTGGCCAGTTGTGGCAGGCCATGACAATGCTGAAGGCTTAAATGTAAAGAAGGCAGATCTTATTATTTTTCCCCTTGGAGGCCACCCTTTGCCCTGTGGGCAGGTCTTTTAAAAATAGCTTCCCTCTGCCTGATACCATTATTATCACAGATACAATTCCCAAATTGACTGGCCGGATCAGAAATCAATCCTCTGTGTTCAAGAGCAGCATGCTGCATACACTGGTTTCCTGTTATGTTCAGACAAGTTCTTCCTATAGGATATGTAGCGAGATTTGGGTAGCTATTTTTTTCTCAGTTTCTTTGCATTTGATCATGCTTGTCGTACAGCAGAAAAAGCTGGGGGCAAAACGCTAGGAATCTGGACTATATGCTGATAGACTAATAGTCTACTTTCCCTGCTCTACTCAGGTGGCATTGACAAGATGGTGATATCTAGTTTTCATATGCATTTATCTTGTAGAAAAACTAGCAGTTACAGCATATGATGGCAATAGGTTTCTGCCACTGACTCATATAACCCTGGGAAAGTCATTTAGTTCCTCCCTGCCTCTGTGAGTCTTTCGTAAAATGGGAATTCCTATGTTGTAAGGCCAGAAGGGATCATTATGATCACTTAGTCTGACCTCCTGCCATATAATTCCAACCAATAATTCCTGCTTCACTGAATACTTGAGAAAACAGATATCTTCACTCACCTCTCAGCAGCCTGTTCCTATAAACCATGACTCATGTGTCCATCAGCTCCAGACTGACAGATGTTAATTCCTTTTCCCTAGCAGAGTGAGGTAGGATCGTAACACACTCAATGCCCCATACTGTAGATCAAGACCAGTCAAAAACTCCAGCTTGTATAGCATGCAGAAGCTTACCACCAGTCTTCTGTGGCTCCACTGGCTACCAGCTTCTTCTGGATCCAGTTCAAGATCAGAGTCCTTGTTTTCAAGGCACTCAAGGATCTGGGACCAGGCTGCCTCAAAACATGCTTCTCCATCTATGACCCACCGAGATTGCAGCAGTTCCCAGAATGTTCTGGACATGCCCACAGTAAAATGATCAAGGGCCAAAGGCAAGCTGCTCTTCGTGCTGTGTCTGTTATATCCAGGCCCAGCAGAGAAGGAGATACACACACAGAGGAGATCATTTAAACACAAGTGGCTGCTGTGGACATTTTTATTGTTCATGCTACAAAACTGAAATCAACACAAAACTGAGGCTTGTCACTGGGAGGAGAGAATGCTCAAACATTTAAAGGGACAGGGCATGACATTCCTCCACCTTACTTTTAAAAACCTTCCAAATATATATATATATACACTATTGCTTACATGGTTAACAAAAACACTATATAAATTAACTAAGAGCTCTGGGTGGACTACCACAGATTATTAAATTGCAAGGGATTATTCTGCCTTGGAATAGCAAGTCACTAACTAAGCAATTTATAAACCACTGGTTTTAGAATCATAGAATATTAGAGTTGGAAGGGACCTCAGAAGGTCATCTAGTCCAACCCCCTGCTCAAAGCAGGACTAACTTCAGCTAAATCATCTCAGCCAGGGCTTTGTCAAACCACAGCTTAAAAACCTCTAAAGATGGACATTCCACCACCTCCCTAGGTAGCCCATTCCAGTGCTTCACCACCCTCCTAGTGAAAAACTTTTTCCTAATATCCAACCTAGACCTCCCTCACTGCAACTTGAGACCATTGCTTCTTGTTCTGTCATCTACTACCATTGAGAACAACCTAACTCCATCCTCCCTTGAACCCCCTTTCAGGTAGTTAAAGTTTGCTATCAAATCCCCTCTCATTCTTCTCTTTTGCAGACTAAACAAGCATAGTTCCTTCAGTCTCTCCTCATAAGTCTTGTGCTCCAGCCCCCTAATTATTTTTGTTGCCCTCCGCTGGTCTTTCTACAACTTGTCTGCATCCTTTTTGTAATGGGGGGCCCAAAACTGGACCCAATACTCCAAATGCGGCCTCACCAATGCCGAATAAAGGAGAATAATCACTTTCCTCGATCTGCTGGCAATGCTCCTACTAATGCAGCCCAATATGCTATTAGCCTTCTTGGCAACCAGGGCACACTGCTGACTCATATCCAGGTACTTATCCACTGTAACCCCCAAGTCCTTTTCTGCAGAACTGCTGCCTAGCTCGTTGATCCCCAGTCTGGAGCTGTGCATGGGATTCTTCCTTCACTCTCTCTTTGGACAATGTGGTGTGGCAGTGTCCTGAACAACAGGAACAGTCAGTGTTAAGGAATCAACTGTACCTGGTACCAAAGTTTCTCCCAACAAATTGTCGAAATTAAGAGTTGTAACAGAAGGAGGTTTGGTTGAAGGAACAGAGTCCTACTGGAACATCCCTGGACTCTGGTACTTGTTGAGGCTGCAACTGGTCCATATGTCATTTCCATAAAATACCATTGGATAGGTTTACCACAAATGAAACAAATCCCATATATTTTACAAGTTCTCCAGGTATCCATTTCAGTCGACAACCATTCATTGCAAGTTCACAGTAAGTTTTCAACTTGAAAAGAATGATGATGAATATCACATCATAAATTTGCATAGCTTGGGACTTGGCTACATCTAAGGCAACATCAAGACGTAACGGGTCCTAACAGGTACACAAAGATCACTTCAACAAAGAGTTGCAGGTGACTCCTGGGTAATAGCACATGGTGTGCTCCTGTAGACAAGCAAGAAATTGTCCAATTTCCACTGATGACTCAAAATAAATTTATTAGCATTCAAAACATGCTTAAATGTTTGTGTATAGTCATCCACTAGTCCATTTGTACAAGATGGTAAGGAGCTGAGCATATGTGCTGAATTCCATTTGAAGCTAGGAACCTCAGAAATTCTTCAGAACAGAATTGAGGTCCATTGTCACTCTTTTCTACTGACTGTAATAGTTTTGGCTAAACAATGGTCTTGGTAGCTATAGTAGAAGACACTCTGATTTCAAATGGGTGTCTACTGTGACCATGGAGTCTGTCAGGTCCACATGAATCATGTCCAAAGATGCAGCAGACGAGCTGGGCCAGGATCATGATGAATCTGCAGACATGTAGTACAGCACTTCACCTTCCTCTCACCTTCGATCTCTGGCCACCAGGCATGACTCCAGGCTATGGCCTTCATCCATACAATGCCAAAGTGACCTTCATGAAGAGCTTCCAAAGCCTGAGACTGAAGTGATTTTGGAATGATCACTCACATTCCTCATAAGATGCAACTATGATTTACAGATCATTCATGTTAATGTGATACAAATAGTGTAAACTCAGGATTCTGTTGATCCAACACTGTATCTTGTGGTACTGTTCCCTTAATAAGAGAAAGCACATCATCCTTAGTAATTTCTTTATTGAATTCTGTGCTAGTGATGGGTAACAGATCCATCAAATTGAGATAGAACACTTCATACAAAATTTCTCTGGGTTGATGGGAGCTTGGGCATAGCAGGTGTGAGTCCCTTTACAGAACTGAATAGCATAGGACTTAACCCTGAAATTAGCAATGGGCATTGTTGCATATGAACAGCAGCTAATAATGTAATTCCATGTTTCGGTCCAAAAATGGAAATTAACAGGAACTGATCCATCAGCATGGTAAAATGTCTACCATACAGATAGGTATGGAACATCCAACTTATGAAGATAATGCTGGGAGCTTCACACTCTATTTGCACATAGTTCTTCTCAGGTATAGTGAGTCTATGTGATGCAAAGGCAATTGGTTTCTCCATGCCATTAGGAAAAACGTGGGAAAGAAATGCATTCATTCCATATGGTGAAGCATCACAAGTAAATCACAATGGTAGTGATGCATCAAAATGCATAAGAATTTTGACTGATGTCAACAGTTTCTTTGCTTCCTTACATGCACAATCACACTCTAGTTCATTTTCCTTTTTTCTTTATTTATAACAGTTCATGTGAAGATGCCAATACTCTCAACAGGTTAGGCAGAAATTTACTGTATTAGTTAATCTGTCCTAAGTGTGAACATAACTGTGACATGTTCTCTGGCAGGACACTTCAGGAACCCCCTTGTCTTTTTATGGTGATTTCCTTAAGTTCTTGACATCAGTTACATGTCCAAGGTATTCAGCTGAAGGTTTTGAATACTCACATTTGTCTTGACATACTCTCAGTCCATACTCTTCCAAATATTGCAACACAGCATCCAAATTTTGAAGATGATCCTCTTGATCCTTTCCTGTAACACATCCTTGGTCACCCAAATAATACTGAACTCCATTCAATCCCTTGAGGATCTCATCGAAGGCTTTCTGAAACAGGACAGGTGCTGAATGTGATACCGAAAAGCAACCTGTTATAAGAAAATAAGCCCTTTTGTATGTTGATTGTGAAGTATTTGCAATATGCCAGATCAATCTCCATTTGTAGGTATGCACTGAGCAAAACCAATTTACAGAAACGCTGTCTATGACTAAGAGTATCAAACAAATCTTCAGTACAGGGTAGTGGATAGTGGTCTGCACATAAAACTGGATTAACTGTCACTTTGAAATCTCCATGAATTTAGACTGAACCATCCTATATGATCACTGATACAATGGGTATTGCTCACTCACAATGGGTATTGTCACTGTGTGAAACTGGCGACAGGAACCAAAGTTCACTAAATGGTCCAAATCAGCTTTCTACTGGAAGCTTCAGCTCATAAGGTGCATCTTTGGGCTTGCAATATTTTGGCTGGCTGTCAGAGGTAACAGTAAGCTCACACAGGGTGCTCATCCATCCAAGTTCTTTTTCAAAAATTTCAGAGTTCAGCACGAGTTCCAGAGGGTTAGCCGTGTTAGTCTGTTTTTAGCAAAACAGCGAGAGTCCTGTGGCACCTTAAAGACTAACAAATTTATTTGGGCATAAGCTTTTGTGGGCAGAAATCCACTTTGTCGGATCAGTATCTAAATTTCAGTATGTCATTAAGATTTTGAGGTGTTGTCATGATCACCATGATCTCAGTACAATTCACCTTGAGATTCTTAAGCTAAGATCTGCCAAACTTTCCTTCAATCACATTCAAGGGTAAAACAACTGATTATCCATCTAGCTGAACTTTCACCTGGAGTATCCTTTTTGGGATCACCTTTTCTCTGGTATAAGTCTTCAAAACCATGGAGGTTTCTTCCAAAGGAGCTTGTGACAATGTCTAGTGATAGATGCAAAAATCAGTGAAATGGCAGCTCCAGTATCAAGCTCCATTCTTGTAGGAATTATTTCAATCAAAGGTGTGACCCAGATGCCATCTTTGACCCCAGCTTCCAATAACATGTGTAATGCTGGATTTTGGTCAGTGTCACTAGAGCTCTTGTATTTTTCCACATTATGAATTCCTACTTTCATCCTTTCTTAGATTCAGTCTTCATATGTGTCATCTTGGATGGATGGTTACTCTGTGTTGCTGGTCATTGAATTGTTCTACAGGTCACAGCGATATGTCCTTCTTTTGCACTTCCTGAAAATAACCTGATGTGCCCAGCAAAGCTTCTCGGCATGTGTAGTTTGTGGCCAGATAGAAACTCCTTACATTCCTGTGGTACTCTGTTTCACTGATCCATGAGATAAACTTCTCAGTTCACACTAAATTCCAGAGAATCCTTCTCTGCATTCTCCAGCGCAATTGCTACTTCAACAGCCTTCTTGAATGTAAGGTCTGATGTAGTCAGTAACTTGGCCCTGGTCTCTGCATAATCCAGACACTAATTGGTCATGCAGGGCATCACTTGTTCAAACTGACAGTGCTCTGACAACTTCCTTAGATCAGCAACAAACTGTTCTACCAACAGTCTGATTCACTGATATCGCTGATGAAACCAATATCATTCTGCTATCATCGATGGGATAGGAGAAAAATGTTCCTGCCATGTTGCAGTATATGTGGCAGTTCTGGGAGCAGTTGGAGACAATAGGTCACGCTGCAGTGCATGTGACTTTGGATCTATCATGTCAGTAAGGTTGAAATTTATCCATCTACAATGGTGCTGCAGGTTACAAATTGCTCAAAACATTCTAGCTACACCACCCTGGATTTGCAGTTGTCATCTAATTCACCAACCCTTGCTCCCCAAATTGCCATTTTCTCTGCTCTCTTGTTGGGCTTCATGCCCTCCTGGCCACCATTTCTGCCAAAAGGAAACTATTTGTTGTTACTGCAGTATCTGCACTCGACCTGCTTCTTCTGGCTGTGTGCCAGCACTGCAGACTGCAGAATTCTTCCTTTGGCTGTACTTGTGCTTCTCTCTGCTGGCCGTAGTCCTTCAATGCAGGCTAAGCTGTTTGCCTGCCTACTTGCATGTGGTCTACCAATACCGCTACCTACTTCCCCCTCACTGCTTTGTTTGCAATAGCTCTGGGCAGCAGTCTATTCCTTTGTCCTGTTTTTTATTGCCAATTCGCCCTCTCTAGCTGTCTGGTTCACGTTGTTCTGGCAGCAAAGAGCAACAGTCTGTCACCTTGTACCTCCAAGTGACATTACCCCCTCTTTTTTATAGTATTATTTGCCTACTTTTTCTTCTTCTTGTTTAGGCAATGGGAGCACTGGACACACATGGGACAGAAATCCTTCATTGCCAAATGTTCAAGATGGACCCAGCAGAGGAGATATAGACACAGAGAAGCTCATTTAAGCACAGCGAGCTGCTGTGGAAACTTTGATTGTTTATACTGCAAAACTGAAATCAACACAAAACTGAGGCTTTTTTACTGGGGAGGGGAAGAGTGCTTAAACATTTAAAGGCTCAGGACATTACAGTGGCCTCGTCTGTGGAACAGTCCACCAGCACAAGTCAGAATGTGTGGTTTTAGAACCTGATTTTAAATCCCAGCTTTTTGCAGAACCCCAGGGGGTCTGTGTAACAGGGGGATACAGATTTAAGCAGCTGAATCTTAGAGTGGCAAAAATAGTCCATTTTGATGAGATGTATGCTTATATTTAAACTTGTATATGAATGTCTATACTACAGTGACTGGCATCCTATAACCCACCGTACTTCATAGGATTGATATGAAACTTTCTTAATTTTTGTGACTCATTTTGAGACCTCAGTTGATAGGCACTATATACTATTGCACAAAGTCCTGGCCTTCATAGCTGAAAAGATTTTTTTTTCAAGCAACAATAAACGAGCTGGTTACCCTAAAGGCACTTGATTACCATGGTGGTATAAATATTGACATAAGTGGATTCAGTAACATTGCCTGAATAATGTATTTGATTTCACAGTATTTTTTCAAACACATTGTTTGACGGTGTCTTTTCTTATCCACTTGACTTATATAGCTAGGTTAAACTGTTCTGTCTTGAATATAATAACCATGGATCATGAAAAAGAAGTTACATTTTCACTAAACCCGGATGGGGGAAAATACTCTACAGAACCATCCAGTGACAGAATGAGGTGTACATTAGAACTGAGCTTCCCTGGTTTCCATGGTAACAATTAAACTTGTTAGGATAACATGAAAATTTTGCCCAAAATTCAAACTGTTTTAGTAGTACATAAATGCTTTTTAGTGAATGTAGCACTGGGTCCAAAGATGGATAGGCCTGACGTTATCTACCCTCAGAACTGATACAACATAGTCAACAGCCATGCAACTTTCCCACAATGTCTTGCAGGAACCACTAGTAGAAGGGAGAGGTAGCTTAGATTCCGTGATGATTCAAATCTTGAGTTCCCAGACATGACAGCCAGCAGGGCTGCCAGTTGTGCCACCAGCTGGTAATGACTTTTAGTGATTCTCAGTGTATGTATTGGCACTCTGGGCCTGCAAAACCGTCACAATAATAATCCCCAAGTGTTCAGAGTTAAAGGTGGATTCTGCGGCTCATCCAAAGTATCAAAACATTTTTGCACAGGAAATCAGACAGCAACCTGTCTATAGACTAACACGGCTACCCCTCTGGAACTTGTAAGAATAGTTTTCCTACGGGACTCTCTCTCTGACCAAAAGCACAGCCTTTGTCTTGTTTCTGCTCTTTGCTAGAACTGGAAGTGAAGAGGCAGCACACACAAAGAAAAACCCATGAAAAAACATTGAAAAATAAAACTGGCCAAATATTTATGTACTTGGAAACTGGTTCTGTGTGGGTTCAGTCTGAGTTTCAGGGCAATGGTTGGTAGGATGATTACTAATCAGAATTATTTATATTACAGTAGCTCCTAGAGGCCCCAACAGACATTGGCGGTCCTATTGTGTCAGGAGCTGTACAAATCCATAGCAGGAGCCAATCCCTTCTTCAAAGATCTCACCATTGAAATAGATAAGACGGACAAAGGACAAGAAAAAGGAAGTATCATCCCCATTTGACACCTCGAGAATGAGACACCAAGAGACTGAATGACTTGCCCAAAATTACAAAGGGAGCATCTGTTAGGGCTCAAATCCCAGTTCAGTGTCTTCACAACAAGCCCATCCTTCTTTTCTGGGTTCCTGGTTTCTCTGAAATGGTTCAGATATGTCTGGAAATAGTCCTTGTGTTGCTAACGATTTTCTCACTGAAGATTGTCAAACGTAAAATAAGCAATGGCATTCAAATGTGCCGCCACCTGAATGTTCCCTTAATGGCTGCAATGTTTTCTTTAGGAATGAAATAGAGAATGGGTCTGTTTTATTTGTTTCTGCTTCTTTTTACAAATGATCATATAGTAAAGGTGAAGGAGACCCTGTTTTCTAACACATCAAAGCATTTGTTTTACTATTTAATTCTTTGGTGCTGTCTCTCTTGAGGCCCCTGCTGCTATTAGCTAATGCAAATTACATCAGGAAATCCAAGGGGCTTAGTAAATTCTGAATATTAATTCAAGATGTTTTTCAAACTGCATAAACAGTATCAGCCCCAAAATCCAAAGCAGATGCAAACAATGTTCAATGAATAGATGTGTTATATTTTTATCTGGATTACATCAATAAAATGCGCTTTTCACCCAACAAGTCACTTTAACTTGTGGTTCTACTTTACCAGCTTGCCATGAATTCAAAGTGGGCAAGAATCATTAAGGAATCTACTCCTGTGCCCAGGGGATCTCCCAAGTCATAATATGGTGTGGGCTCTTCCTTTTGCTCAGTGGCATGCCTTTTCCTGATGCCACGCATGGACACACATTTGAGAGGAAGCTGCTCCTGTTTTTAAAGAAGCAGAGTAGGACTCAGGAACTCTACATTTAATTTCCTGCTTTGCTACAGACTTTTTTCTGTAACCTTGGGCAAATCCCTCAATCCCTCTTTACAGCTGTTCCACACACATAAATATGGAGAGCAATATTTCCTTTTTCTTCTCTAGACAGTAACAGACAGTGCCTGTCCCAAAGAGTTTACAATGTGTATATACAGCATCAAGCACGGTGGCAGCCCAGATCTCATCTTTTGCCTCCAGACACAATGGTAATACAAAGAATGAATAATACTTACAGTGGGAACCATTAGAAAACTTTTACAACTCTGAAATGACTTATCACAGTGTCTCCTATCTTAATGTAATGTGATGTCCTTGGATGGGTCATCAACTATGGAAATTGAACCCTGGATTTCTGGAGCTCAAAGACTAAGCTGGTGTTGCCTGAGCTAAAACACCTAGCTGTGAGGTCACTGCAGACATTTAAGCCACTCTGTCACTAAAAGGGCGTAGAGAGCTATACTGTGGAAGCATGCGTTGTAGTAGGGGATGTTTACACTCAGAGCTCTGCGGGAATCAATATAGACCCCCTCAATCAATCCCAGATGGCCTCTCTGTTTGACACCAGTAATCCACCTCCCTGAAAGAAGTAAGGCTGTGTCAATGGGAGGGCGTCTCCCATCAACGCAGCACCATGAAGACGCCTTGGTACATCAGTGTAAGACCAATGTGATACTTGGAATGTATTTATCAGCCTAGAAAAGACCCATACCACCTTGTGATTCCTCAGGGACACACCTATTGACATCACTAGCAGTTGCCCAATTGCCCTGTATACAGTTATGGATGTTGAAGCCACAGATTGTGCCTTAGAGGGTGAAAAAAGCAGCAGGATGTATTATGACTTTGTATGGTTATGACAGTGGGGAAGGATGTCCTCTTTTTTCCTAGAAGCTATAAGCCTTTGCTTTTGGAGGCTAGATGGCACATGAAGTTTCCATGGGTTACTGGTAGTGAAGGCAGTTTGCTATGGAATTGATCTCTGTATGTCTAAAAATATAGAATCAATCCCAGTATTAGTGGTTATATCTTTTATGAACATGAAATTTGTTTCATGACAGAACAGTATTTTAAAGACAGCAGTTTAATGTTGTTTCTGTCTTGCTGTCAATGGTAACCAGTCAGTCTTTTGTTGTTTGTGGATGCTAAGTAACACATAACATTGCCACCCAGGAATTTAAACTAATCAGCACTCTTGGTTCTCTATTTTACAACTGGCCATAAATAATGTATTTATGGACTATGTGAATAGAAATGTGTCTCTCATTTCTCCTGTTCTGAGAAATAATGAAAGGCAAAAAACAGTGTTCAAACAGTAATCAATTAGTTATGTGATGCAGCTAAAAAAAAAGGGGGGGGCAAATGCCATTCTGAGATGTATTAACAAATGGAATGTCCTATGTGATTACTCTGCTTTATTCAGCACTGCTGAGGCCACCTCTGGAGTATTGTGTCCAGTTTCGGCCACCACACTTTATGAAAGGTGGACAAACTGGAGGGAGTCCAGAGGAGAGCAACAAAAATAAGAGGTTTACAAAACATGACCTGTGAGGTTGAAAGAATTGGGCATGTTTAATCTACAGAAGTGAAGAATGAGAGGAGATCCGATAGCAATCTCCAATTATGTAAAAGGTTGCTATAAAGAGGACAGTGATCAATTGTTCTCCATGTGCACCAAGGGTAGCACATGAAATAATGAGATCAGTTTGCAATATTAGTGAAAAACTTCAAAACAATAAGGATAGTTAAGTTTATCTAGGTAAGTTGTCCTTATCACTGGAGGTTTTTAAGAACAGGTTAGACAAACACTAGGGTCCTTCCTCTGCCTGGTGTGCTGGACTAGATAACCTTGTGAAGTCCCTTCCAGCCCGACATTTCTATGATTCTTAAAATTAAAAAAAGTGGAGTGTCAGAGCAAAAAATTAGTGGAGAAAAAGGTGGTCTTGTGGTTGAGGCTCTGGACTGGTTCATAGATGTGACATACCTTAACTAAATAGCAGGTCCACATTTTTTTCATTTAAACGTAATTTAAACGTAATAATAATTAAACATAAAAAAAAGGATTCTTGTGAAATGAAATCTTTTGTGGAAATTTTATTGTAAATTCATTGTTTTTCAGCAAACTGTTTTCAAAAATTAAAACATTTTACCAAAATTTGAAATATTTTAACCAGAAATCATTTTTGAATATCAAAAAATATTACAGGAAATCAAAGTATTTTTTAAACAAAAAAAAAAACTTTTCAAAAACTGATTTTTAAATTTATTTTCAGTTTTGGGGGGTGGGGTGGGTGGGAAGGAATGAAAAGAAAAGATAAATTTTCCATGAAGAATTTTTTAAAATTATACCAGTTCTATAAGGTCCAGTGGTTAGGGCACTGGCTGAGGTCATGGGAGACCCAGATTCAATTCCCTGTTCCACTATGGACTTCCTGGGTTATGTAAGGCAAGTCATTAGCCTCTCTGTGCCTGAGTTCCCCATCTGGAAAATAGGTATCATAAAGCTTCCCTATCTCTCAGGGGTGTTGTGAAGATAAATACCTGAAAAATTGTGTAGCACTTTGAGCTCTATTGACTAAAACTGCTACATAAAAAATGGGCATTATTGTTGTTAATAAGAGTATTATTAACACAACTGAGAGTTGGTAAATAGATATTAGATATCAGAACTGAGACACGGAGATTAAAAAAACCTCACAAGGTCACCCAGTGAGTCACTAGCTGAGCTGACAGTAGAATGGAAGAGTTCTTGACTTCAAGTCCTGTGCTCTAAACTCTTGACCTCAATCTTTTCTTATAGGCCAGCAATGTTGAACTAAAACCATGAGCCATGATTTTTGAACTTAGGTGCCTAACTTCAGGAATCTACATTGATAGTCTCCTAAATAAACTTGGCCTGATTTTTCAGAGGCACCCACTGCGACAGAGACCTATTGGTAAAGGGTCCCCCCTTCTTTGCAAACAGCTCTCACCTCAGATCTGACAAACTCATTACACCAAACACACGTCTGGCAGGATACTTATCCATAAAGAATAATATGTAAAGTACCTACAGAAAGCTCATAACTTGTTAAGATTCATAATCGTGAGATGTATGTATGGGTAATATTTAAAGAATAATGTATTAATATTGAAATTATGATTAATGGACTTAGAGTAAAAAGTAAAGACTAGTCATCAGGATGTCCCAGTAACGGCCCAGGTGGGCAAAGGGGAGTTGTCACCCCACTCTGTCTGGCTGGTGATGCCATGCAAGGCTCAATTGTTTACCTGTGCGCAATACTGAGACTTTGAATGGAAAACCATCGAAGGCAACAACGAACAATCAAAATCACTTAACTATATAAAAAGAAACTATACAAGACAGGGATTCACCCTATCTATGAATAGAAACAAAAGACATTTTTCAACGTCATAGAGTGAGGGGAAGGACACTCTTGCGCTCACTCACTGAGGAAACCACTTGAAGAGCAGGGGGGAATTCATGAACACTTGGATTTGAAACCAGCCAGTTCTGGGAAAGTCTGAACTTTGTTAGGGGGTTGGGGGGATCTATTTTATTATATAGGAAAGGTAACTATTAAGTGTAGGCCCAGGTTCGTGTTTTATATTTTGTTCTGTGTTGTAACCAATTGTTTCCATCACTTTCTTTTGTTTCTCATTAAGTAATTATCCTTTCTTATATAAACCTACTTTTGTTTTATTGTGAGTGCTCACAAGTGCTGTGTGGTTTACAGGAGCGGGAGTTTAAGGTGAAACTGGTATACGGGGATACACTGCTTCTTTGGTTGGAGAGGATCTGGAAATTCTGTATGTAGCCAGTGTCAGGGCCCGGAAAGATTCTAAGGGACTCGGGGGTTGGTATGCCCCTATTGCTAACCTGCAAGGCAAATTCAGGGCTGGTACTGTCCAGAGGAGAGAACCGGAGTGGTACTATTCATGGAATTTAATAATGAGTTTGCACAATTGTGTCAGACTCTTGCACTAACTAATGTAATACATAATGAAGTGTATCCAGTATCTGTGCTTTAGGAATAGTCTAAAGAAAACTGCTCATTGAGATTTTCTGACTTCCCAATTTTTGCTTGTTTGGAATGTTTTTGAAGATTAAACAAAAGGAATCACTTCTTGTTTTTTTCCCCCATCACTGCAGCTTGAAACATGGCATTTGTGACATCAGGCATCTTTTGTTATTACAAACACGGAAAATAAGATGAGGCTCTCTTTCCCGGCGTAAAGTAAAACATTCTCATTTTAGCCGCCAGGACGACTGTTTGGCATTTTATGCAAACCATACCTAGGGGTCAGGGGTAATAAAATATTCTGTTACCTTTAATGGATTCAAGGGATTATTTTCCATGTGCTGGAATGCTATGTCTGAAAGGCAAGTGAATTTTGAGTGGTTGGCTGGCCCTTCCAAAATGTTCACGGATGAGAACATTTTCCTTTCTGATGATTTTCCACTGTACCATTTTGCTAAGAAGAGATGATGATAGGATAGTTGATACTTAGAATATTGATTCACTGTAGAAATTCCTGCAATCCTTGCAGAGTTTAATGCAAACTGGCTTCAGATGCTGCACATGACTACATTTCTAATAAAATCAATTTTAAATATTTTCCCTCAGCAAGTTTTAATTAGGGAGCAGTGAATTTCTTGGGGTTCGAGGAAGAGAAAACCTCTCAGATTAGGTTCCTAGAGCTAAAGCACCACAAAACTGGGTCACAAGTGCAGGCTATGAGCGGTGCTCTATTTTACCTTGAAAGGATGTTTGGGATGGGGATATGGCAAATGATTTTGTGCTATCTGTGGATTCATTGACTGAATGTCACACACACACACACACACACAATCATGGACTGACTACTGCTGCTGGAGGGAAAGATCTATCTATCTGCTTATATGGCTCCCATATCCAGACACCTCTTAATGGTTAATGGAATTTATCTTCCCAATACGCCTTTGAGTTAGGGAAATTCTGTCCTTGTTTTGCAGAGGGGAAGCTGAGGCAGAGGTAGACTAAACTACTTGTTTAGGAAGCCTGTGGCTGAGCTGTAAACTGAACTTAGTTCTTAATTAGAGCTTGTTAGGAAAATTTAATTTCCCTCGTGCGAAAAAAAAAAATGGATTTGTTTTCACGGAAGGAAAAATTCCATTTTGGGAGAACAGACACTGAATTTTTTGGCTTTGTCCCAGGGCCATCTAACTCCCCGGGTAAATGACTCCTTGGGGGACTAGGAAGCTCTGGAGGCAGCTGCCCAAGAGGGCTGGGAAGCCCAAGTTGGCAAGAAACCCTTGTCAAGTTTTAACAAAACCAACTAGTTCCTACGGAATGTTTTTGTTCAGTCAGAAATCTTTTGATTGGCAATAGTTCTAATCCAGTGCCCTGTCCACTAGACAATCTTTCCTAGCTTGTGCTCTCATATGACTACACCCGTTAACTTGGCCTGTGAGCAAGGGGCAGACCTAATATTTGTTCCATTTTTCAATATACCTTTTTTCTCTCACCCTCTCTACTCCTTTTTCATTTCAAGTCTCTCTAGATTTTCATTCTGCTCCATTTTTAACCTTTTTTCTTGTATTCTCCCCCCCGCCATTTCTTTCTGCTCCTCTTCTTCTAAGTAGAAGGCAAACCAAATAAGACCTGATCTCAGATAAGACTTTCCAACTTACGATGCTTGATGGAGGGGGTTCAAAATGACCCCAAATGGGTTTTCCTACCTCTGGCTTTAGGATGTCCCTGAGATATTGCTTTGGAACAGAATGACACATTAATAAATAGCCAGAGATAGGGCTTTGGAGGACTTCCCACACACCAACTAGATTAACTCAGAGATGATGTGTGAAAATTGACTTGTACCTTCATAGTGTGTGTAAAGTTTAGTGGCCACATCAGAAGAATATATATCAATTGTAAGGGAGACTTTACATTCGTTTTTTCTTGTTTAGCTGTGCATCTGTAATCTAAAACAAAAGTTACTCACAGTGAAACTCCATTGCTGTACTTTGTTTATAGGAAACAATGTTTAGTTGTCTGTTGGTTTCACTTTTATTGACATTCCCCTCTTTTTGAAGCTCTACACAGACATTCAGACTGGTCTGTAACCTTTCTGAGAGTCAAGATTCTTGGGTTCTCTCCCCATGTCTAACAATGAATCATTTTAGGGAAGTCACCTAACTTACCTGTGCTTCAGTCTTTACCTACCTAAGGCCTTTCCATAAAAAAGGCAACATAATATGCACATATTTATTATTGTATTTCTGCTATAATTATCTGGGGTCTATAGTAATTTATGCATTGTCTTTCTAAAATAATCTTAATATGAATTAATTAATAGGCAGCAGGTTTAAAATAAACAAAAGGAAATATTTCTTCACACAATGTACAGTCAACATGTGGAACTCCTTGCTAGAGGATATTGTGAAGGCCAAGATTATAACAGGGTTCAAAAAAGAACTAAATACATTGATAGAGGATAGGTCCATCGATGGCTATTAGCCAGGTGGGCAGCAATTGCTGTTTGCCAGAACCTGCGAATGGGTGACAGGATGGATCATTTGATGATTACCTGTTCTGTTAATTCCCTCTGAAACACCTGGCATTGGCCACTGTCAGAAGAAAGGATTCTGGACCATTGGTCTGACCTACTATGGCTGTTCTTTTGTTCTTCTGTTCTGTTCTTAATCTTATTTTTTCTATAATGCAGTGTGTCTCATGCATCAAAACTGCATCTGTGATCTATACCAGTGGATCATGTCCAGTGCTAATGTTAAGTACTCCCAGCATGTACAGTAATTAACATCCATCCATGTGTGGTGAACAGGGAGACTGATGGTAAAGGTCTTAAACTCAAGTGCACAGGTATTTGGTGTAACTGCTACGAGGACTAAGCTACTAATGGAATTTCTCAATGTTATTGTGCATGAATGTAGTTACATAAAACCCTGTTGGTCATTATAAAATTAGTTGGAAGAGGAACAGAAGAAGCTACATAAGTCTTAATGTTTCTTCACTGGAGGGACTGGATATTACAGGAGAAAATTTATAAGGACAGCAGGTGAAAATATCCATATTACAGAGCCTACACAGTAAAGAAAAACCCGTGGTTGGCCTGTGCCAGCTGATTCGTGCTTGTGGGGTTTGGGCTGCAGGGCTGTTTCTTTGTTGTGTACAAATACCATAACAGTCCAAGCTTCCCATTTGGCCTCCCACCCTGCAGGGTGCTAGGGACTGGGCTCCAACCCAAGCCTGGAGGTCTACACAGCAATGAAACAGCCCCACAGCCCAAGGCCGGCGAGCCCAAGTCGGCTGGGACAGACCAGCCACGGGTGTCTAGTTGCTGTGTAGACATACCCTTACTGACCAAACTGTACCTGTCCAGTGGATAGAGAACTTGAACATCTAGGGTTGCTAGTTCCTTATCTGTCACAAATACTTTAAAAATATATATTAAAAGGAGAACAAGCCACTCTTCATTTTGGCCCATGGTATTAAAACTCTTGGATGAAGACACATTAATCAGATTCTTTATGCTCTGCACTGATGTGAATTTGTTTAGCATTTGCTAAACACTGGTTCAGTAATTCCTAAAGTGCTTGGATCTGACAATGTAAGATGATTGACAGACATTGAAGTGCTCTGTACCTTCCCTTATTGGGGTGGGAGGGAGGGAATGCATTTCTGATGAGAACTGGAAATTAACTAGAAAAAAAATCACAGAGCTACCACTTGATTACCATTGGCTCAAGCAATATTTCTTTTCATAACGTCTGTTTAATCATGTGCTGAGCCTGGAAGACCTATCCTATTAAATAAAAGTGGTATGAGACAGTATGAAAAGTCCATCTCTCCAGCATGAAAATTCAGCTCTGCTCAGAGCTCTGCTGGTGTCTAAGTGAATTTGCACTGACGACGCCAATGGCTTGTCAGATCAGAATTGGTCTTTCATCCCTGTCCCTGTCTTTCTTATCATATCATCTATTTTTCAGGAATTGTAAATGATTATTTCACTTCTGCAGCTGGCACTAAGGCTATTTTTTGCAGGGGAAGAACTTAAAAAAACCCCCACCCCAGATGCATTGTTTTGAGGGCCCAGGTAACACATCATATAACAAACCCAGCTCATTATTATGCATTATCTACTGCTGTTTGCTGCAATGCAATATTTACACGTTGGCATTAAGGCAGGAGACAGTCCTCGTTATGCAGCACAACCACTTCTGATAAATCGACACAATGGTTTTTCAGAAACATGAAGAATTGAAAATGGTTCATCTGGGGATTGAAAGCACTATGAATTCTTTATATCTAACAGTTGGCCTGCACTGACCCAAAGGATATTAGATTTCTTAGGAGCAAACATGCTATGCTGAAATGTACTTAAAAAGCTCTATCTCAGCGGACTGCAGTGGCTGGCCCCCCCATCATCACTGGCCTTTGCCAAACAGAGCTCCATCTCCCTCTGTGCAACCCTTGCTCTCTTGCCGTATGCCTCCTGCTGGTTGCCTTGCCTCTTTCATGCTGGCATTATGTAGACCACATGCAGGGGTTGGGAGGGGTAAGTGAGGGCAATCGTGGACGCTGGAGGAGGTTGCGCCCAAGCCCTGGATTTTATATCCCTGTCGCTAGGATTGTTTTTGCAGTTGGCAGGCCAGAGTGACCTTTGGCTGCCTCTTCTCGTTTCGGTTGGCTCCTTCCTCGTGAGTCCCCGTCAAACCTGCTTCTATTGCAGCCGTACAAAGGGATGCGCAGAGGCTGCTGTGTCGGCCTGCAAAGCAGCTGGCTCTGACCTGACATTAAGAAAAAGAACGTGATACTGAAGAGCTGCCCAGTGGTCCAGCACTCAGCACATCATGCTGCTCTGTCAGCGTTGCAGCTTTGCCCAGGCACTGACCTGTCGGTGCCGGCATGGTCGATCAGCGTTTAACCAAGGTAGAGTAAATCAGACTCCTTTAAATGAGTGCTGCCTCGGAGGCAAAATGTTTGCAAGACTTGTAAGGACCCTATATATAGAGAGAGCAAGAGAGAGAATTTACCTTGTAGGCAGTACAATGCATATGATGATAACGAGAATGCCTGACACTTCTGTAGCATTTCGAAGGCTCCCAAAGCACTTTGCCCATAGGAATTAGTTAAGCCTCACAACACCTTTTTGCATTCGTTAGGTAGCAACGTTACCCCTATTTTGTTTTCTGTTGGGGAATCAGGCCCAGTGGTCCATTGGCTTACCCAAGCTGCTTCTTGAAGCCCTCCAGACTCCCAGTCCTGTGATCTAGCCATTAGATTATGCTCCTTTCCATTCAACTGTGTCTTCCCCCCTTCTCTCTGCCGAGTCCCCAGAGTGAAGCATTGTCTTTCTATCCCTCCTATCCCCAGAGAGCGCCTCCATTTCCTGCGTCTTAAAAAAGCCCCATCGACTGAATAAGCATCCTTGCAGAGGAAAGCTGGGTGGGGTTTTTCCCCCCAGAGTCCATCCAAGCTGCTTCTGACACTGACTAGTGGTGGCTTCTAGAGAACTGTTCCATGCTAGGCATGGTCTCTGGCCAGCACTCTCGCCCTGTCACTGGGACCTAAACTCAGATTCCTTGGGTGACAGCATAATGCAGGGTGCTGCCGTTGCTGGTGTAGAGCCGCCCCTTCTTTTAAAGATAATTAGAAGGATGTGGGGGTTGGTTGAGAGAAGGGAATAGAATTCAAGAGGATGAAAGGCTGTCAGGTAATTGAGACAATCTTTAATTGAACTATGCTTTCACTGACTGCTACACACAAAGAGCTTCACTGCTCCGTTGCTGTGGAAACCTTAACTTTGAGTTTCCTGAAAACCGGAGACTTCAGTGTTTCATTATTGCAGAAAGATTTCTCATAGGTAGCCAGCACAACTGTGGAGTCTGAAGATTTAGGGCCAGTTTGTCCCCTCTGATTTTAGCCACCAGGGCAATTCAAGGAAAGAAATAGCCACTCAAGTGGCCAGAAATTAATCAGAGAGAGTTTAAGTGGCATCCTTCCCCAGCCTACGAAAGCTCCTTCATCTGGATACTGCACGGATGGGACTCTGTAGCCTTTGAAGACCAAAGAGGAAGCAGAGCCAGGTGAGCGTTGCTGTACATGGCATTCTGGAAGGTCTGATGTCCTTGCAAGTGCTCCCAACAAATGCTGGATTTCCCTATGGATCTCAGGACATCTACAGGGTCAGAGGGGCATTGTGGATGGTCAAACCCTACCCATTGGAGTGAATTATGATGATTAGGATTATTGTTTGGCATTCCTGCGGACTATCATAATACAGTCAGGGATAGGGCCTCTGATTACAAATGATGAAGTAGAAACTCCATAGCATCAAGGCAATTGTGCTTTCCTCTTCCCTTTGGCCCTCCAGTGACTTTGAACAGTGGAAAGTAAGGGATGGCCTGTAGTACATTAGAGGAAGTGCATTTTGAAAGAGGAGGTGATCTGCCTTGACTTTGCCCTCTCCTATACAATACCACCATACACATATAACCTCCATCATAATTACAACCTTTATTTTTCCCCCAACTCTTCTGCCTACTCTCTTATCGTCTCTCAACCACAGCTGTTATTTATATTTAACTCTGTTAAATATTTTGGATTAAAGATGCTATATACAAATTAATGGACTTGGGCAGGGCAGAATTTGATCCATGACTCACTGTTCTGGATTCCACCACTGTGCCATCTAGCCTGATGTCCAGGCAGTGGTTTGTACCTCGTGTTTCAGGGGAAGAGGAGAATAACCCATAGAACATTTAGCCATTTGTGTAATGCTGAGCGTGGGAGCTATGAGTAATTTCCTGACCCCCTGGGCAATTAGTTTATGCCCTGAAGTAGGATGTTTGATTACCCTTCTTATAAACTTAGCCTGCAGTGCTAATGACTGTAAAATTATCCAATCTCTTATTAGATCCAGTCACAGAATTTGTCTCAATGATTTCCAGTAGCCGTGAATTATCCTGTTGACCGTTTGTTGCACAAACTCTTTATTCCAAATACACCATCCTTTGATTTCCTGGGTCCATCCTTCCAGCAGGGTTATAAAAGGGACAGATCATTTTTCACAATACCCTTCCTTATTTGAACTCAATCAAGTCCCCCTCAATTTTGTTCCAAGCTAAATATCATTCTTTTAAAAAATATCATGTAAATCTTGTGGACTAATAATACAATACCTGATTTTAAGAGCTGGTTACGAAATGACTTTCCTGTCCCAGTAAAAACTGACAGACTTCAAAAAATTTTCCTGTCCCAAATCAGAATGAAAATCCAATCTGAAAAAATTTCACAAACTGACAATCCAAAACTAAAACCAAAGCAAACCAAACCAAAAAATGGTTCATATCAATCAAAGTGTATCACTTGAATAGATTCAAAATATTTTGCCTTGATTTTGACCATTTAAAAATGTTTGTACTATAATTAGCTTAAATTTCTAAACAAAAAATTCACTGAACTGGAAAACTGGAATTTTTCATTTGGAAAATGTCAAAATGATCATTTCAATCATTTAAAAAAAATTCAAATTTTTTTTCTAAATGAAAAATTTGTCATAACAGACCCTCTCTCTCAAACAGTTTCGGTTTCAACAAATTGGCATTTTCTGCTGTAAAATGCTTACCAAAAAATTCCTAACCAATTCTACTGATCTTGTCTCTCATAAAAATTGTACCTCAAAATGCTCAACATAGTTAAGTAATACAATGGCAGAGTTAAATATATAAAACCTATGTGCAAGCAAAATAAGAGGGCAGAAAAAATATAGTCTAACCTGAGAGTTGAACTAAGATGGGGAGTTTCTGAGGTGGACGTTTTCAGGATGGCTGCTTGTCTGGTCTACAAAAGGATGAAGGAATAAGGACTATCAGTGCAGAGAGAACAGTGCAGAAACAGCCTTGGTCCTTGCATTCCTCACATGGTTTGGTTAAGGCTTTAGATTTCCCGGTGGGTCTCCTCTGGCACCTGCCAGCAGAGCTGGGCTATTCTGAGGGGACAAGAATAAGCACATAGGGCGAGGGCTGTTCCTTACTCATTTTCTGTCAATATTCCTCCTAGAGCTGCTATGCCTCTGGGAGCACCCATCATTGCATGTCTCCATTATTACCCTGTGAGAGAGTGCTGAGAACAGCAGCTGAACGAGCACTCTGGTCACTGTAAGTCCAACTAGTTTCCCTGGAGAAGGGCCAGACTGAGAGAAACTGGGACTAATGATTAGATCAGCCTGACCTGGGGAGAGCCAAAGAGGTAGTGAAAAGGGATGATGCTGGTACGTCACTGCGGATAGAGATGCTGCACGGGAATGCAAAGAGGAGGTGATTGAGATAACCCAATAAACTACCCATTGGTGTTTACAAACCAGAGGGATTAGAGCTGTTTACAGGAAGACAGGAGCAGAGAGCGCTGCCCTGTCACACCCCCAAATGCTCGTAGTGGCTTCACTGGAAGTGGCAATCTTGCCTTAAGCCTCTTAGGCCCTGTCTACACTTACCTGTGAGATTCGGCGGCAGTCGACGGGAGTTATGCAAAGTATGCAAAAAACTTGCGTTAACTCCCGTCGACTGCTGAGGTTCTCTTCTGCGCTCCGTCTGCACTGCGCTGCGCTACTTGTGTAGCTAGTCTTAGTATGTCAATTTCTGGATCGACTGAGTGGGTCTGCACTGACCGCTCAGCTGATCCAGAGAAATCGATCTGACAATGGCGAATTTGCCACCGTCAGTGTAGCCGTAGCCTTAGTTCCCTTGTACTTTTGAGGCTGCTCGTTGTAATCTTCCTATAGGTTTTACTACAGAAAACAAAGCTACATAAAAAATGGCTGGGGATACTCGTTCCTTGGCAGGGTGGACCAGGGGTTAGGGCATGAGTTAGAAGACTTGCGTTCGAGTCCTTGCTCTGTCATAGACTTCCTCTATGGTCTTGGACAAGTCACTTATTCTCTCTGGTTCTCAGTTCCCTATCTGTACAAAGAGGGTTAATAGCACTTCCCTACCTCACAGGGGTGTTGTGGGGATCAATACATTAAATACTGTCAGGGACTCAGCTACTACAGTGGAGGTTACCTAAGACAGATAGATAAAAGGAACAAATCCATACAATTTTGAAGGGTCATGATGATCCAAAAGGGATGAAATGTTCGGCATAGCAGCCCCTGTAATGTCTACTGAGTACTTGGACATAGGTTAGTCAAAAAGAAGGCCCAGCGCTTTGATTAACCAAAACTCAGATCACTCTGAGTCTTCTGAAAGCACTGGGTGTTCTTGGAGGCTGAAGACATGTAGTAGCATAGTTATTCCCATGTTAACGTTACACCAGCCCACTGGCACAGTCACTCGCATGTTGTTAACATGGTACCAATAGTGCCAACCCAGGCATTCAAAAACCATGTGCCAGGCTCCAAAACATCATGAGATTTTTATATTAATATTAATACATGTGGGATGTTTTATGCTGGCCTCCAGGTTGCGCTTAAATCACATTTTCAACCTTTTTGCTGCAATCACTAGGGTTAGAAACTCGCTTTAAAAAAAAGCTGAGATTCTCACATAGGCACTTGACACTGGGAGCTGGGGCTTTAAGAAGAACACTAAATATTGTCAGACTTGCAATAAAAATCACACTGTGGTACCTTTTACAACACAGTGTTCTATTAATTAAGCGAGATAGTCAGTAATTTACAACAAAAGGCTCCTGATTCCTGACTAGGGCCCTTAGATGTACTCAAAAGAAAGAATTACAATACATGTACAATTTTACACTACTTAAATGTATTTTTAGGGTAACCTCTGACATTTCTCATATTATATTATTAAAATATTTCCTTGGGGGGGGAGGGTTGTCTTGACGCCATGCAAAGCACGTTATTATTTTGTAAAAAAATACACGCATTTATGCGTTCTTCCTTTCATTACATAGTTAGACTTCATGCAGTTGAATGGTATTTTATCTGGGAATTAAATTATTTCTGGAAAATCTAAAGGAATCTGGAACTTCCTTAAGTTGCTTGGTGTTTCTTGTTTGCATGTTTCAGAATTTTGACAGTCTCCCTAGTGACGGTTGCTAAGCTAGTCTGCAACATGCTGGTGGGCAATCCCTACAATGCTGCAAGTGCTATGGCATTTTGTGTAGAGAAGCATCTAAAAGAACCATCAGATGGTTCTTTTGGATGGGCCTTGGGTTGTAATTTTCCAGCTATTGTGTCAAATTTCTCATTGGTGTGCAAAGGGGGTGAGGAATGTGCGGGAGGGGAATTGGGGAGCAAAAGGCACTTGGCAGGCAAAATTAGAACTGGCCGAGCAAACTTTGTATGTGGCTTCCCTGTCTATTGTTCCTGATACAGACACAGAATGACTCATTTAGACCATTGATTCACCAGGTCTAACTTCCTGCTTCTGGAAGTGGCCAATAAGGATTGCACAAGGGAAAGGTGAGACTCCCACTTATTGCCCTAGGCAATTGTGCCGTGCTGTCAGTGATTTGAGTGACTGATGGGGAAGGGGAGGGAAGTATCTTCCTGACTCCTTGCAAGCATATGCTTGTGGCCTGAAGCATGTGATCACAATAGCTATATTTAACTTGTAATAAACACACATAACCCTTCTGCCAGGCAGAGACGGCAGCAGCAAAGGAGGGGTTCTATATCTAGGGGTTCCTGTCAATGATACAACACCAAACCGGTAACCTGGAAAATCACACACTATCTCCTGGGCGCCCCCAAAAGGCAATACTTCCCCTCTCGCAGCAGAGTCTGAGTGTAAAAAGTAAACCTTTTAATAAAAGGAAGGAAGTAACACAGCACTGGTTTGGGAAAACAGTGCAAACAGAATTCACGAACACAGTGAGCTGAACCCATCCCACCCCCGAGTAAGTGGGGCTTGTCCTTCGGCTCTCCCTTCTTGCTTTTCCCTGCCCTACTGACTTTCATAGTTGCACTGTCCACCTCTCGGTTGTGGGGCCCCGCCAGTCCTCTCTGCTGGCTCTCGCCACTGGCCAGGTGCAGGCTTGACTGGTCCCCTCTGCTTCACCTGCTGCCTGCAGATATCCGACACTGCAGGATCCCTCCACCCGCAGACCCCCTCTGCTGCTGGCGCCTGCTGCAGGCTCCGACCGCTGCTGGCTCCCACCATTTCCAGGCCTTACCGTATCTCCTCTGCTGGCTCCCGCCACCTCTGGCCCTCACCGACTCCCGCTGCTGGCTTCCATCAGTCTCTCGAGGTTTCCCACTTCCTTTAGTGATTTCAGCTCTTAGTGAGTTTCAGCTGTCAGCTTTCATTCATGGGCAAACCTTCTACTGAGACAGGAACAACGTCCCTGCTTTTGTTAACAAAACAAAAGACTTCAAAAGGAATAATTAATTTGACCTTTTAATAGTGGGAGGAAATCGTCAATCCATATTGAGGAGAGCCCTTTGTCAGGGCTAATGCAGTCTCAGTGACCCCACTTCTCCCAACTTGATTTTACAGTCTCTGGCATCCAAACGCCTCCTTTGCTGAGTTCTGTTCAGATGAGAGTGAATCTTTCATCAAAACAGACTAAGCAGAATTCTGCTGCCATTTGTTTGTACAATAGGGAGACAACATTTCATTACCCCTGCAGTTAACACTCCAGTGATTTGTAACCCAATGCCAGCCAAAACCGACCATTTCCCATCATGCTGCTCAGCACCTAGATGGGCTTACACAGATACAGAGCCCATACAAATAAAGTGCCCCCCCCCCCCCTTTCAGCTGACGGAGCAAAGGGAGGGCCACTCAGACCTTGCTTACACACATATGAGAGGGATATTTATTCTCTCTTCATACAGTTGAATTTTACATGTATGTGCAGGAGGGAAGTTACATTCCTATGGTTTTCTTCTTTTAGACTAAGGTGACCGTGTGTGCCCCCCAAAAGTTCTTATTTTCATGGTGTCTCTGTTGATTTTATGGAAAAAAAAAGTTTCAACCTGGGTTTTGTGAATTCCTGCAGATTGTCCTCCTGGAGGAGTGGTGAGCAGGTGAAAATGGCAGCAGGCTTGCTGAGTGGCTGTCCACCATCTCCCACCAGGCCTGCCACAGGTTACCTTCATTATCAATAAAAGATACCTACATACTCAGATCCATGGGGTAGAATGGACAGGTGTGGAGTAGTTTGGCAGAGAAGGAGGAGAGGAAGAAGTGAGCACCCTACTCCACTATCTCCCTTCAGATGGTAAAACCCTCCAGTCCCATCTTCCTTGATCTCCAACAATACCATTCCCTATAGGCCAGTCCCTGCAACTGGTACTTGATGATTCTCATTTAGCATCCTTCCCCTATATTGTGTATTTGTATTCCCCTATTTTGTGTATCATATTAATATAACAGAGTTACATCAAGACTATGACTGGAACTGGGGCCCCATTGAGCCAAGTACTGTACACATAAATAGTAAGGGACAGTCTCTGCCCCAAAGAGCTTACAATCAAAATAGCCAAAGCAGACAAAAGATGGAAGGGGAAAAGAAGTTGAAATGGGTGGCACATTCCTTAACCAGATATAATTTGCACTATTTGTTCAATTCTAGTTTTCACCCAGGGAAAGAAGACGGGAAACTTGCTTTATTTTCCTCTTAAACATAGAAAATAAAAAGTAGACCACGCCCCACTCTCACCCGCTATGACAGAACCAACTTTTTCTTGTACATGGTCTATCCATATGTCTGGAGGCGGGTGAAAAAACTCATTTAAAGTTTCACTTTTCAAACTGTTTATAAAAATGTTAATTGCTATAGTCCACCTGTTATAAGAACCAGGCTGTTGGTAGTCAGTTCCCTTCCGTGAGTGTCCCTGTTTGATGTTTTAGACTCACCCCTTGATATCTCACACTGATCTGACAGAAGAATACTGTAGTTAGTTGGACTCAGGAGACCAGTTTTAAATTTCCTCCTCAGTACAGACTTCCTTTACCCCAGGTAAAATTTTCAACTGCACCTAAGTGACTTAGGATCCTAATAGTGGGATTTTCAAAAGTGCTTAAGCAATTTATGCACATAACTCCCATTGAAATACATGAGACTTAGGCACCTAACCAACTTAGATGCTTTTGAAAATCCTGCTATAAATCTCACTTTCCAAAGTGACTTGGGAATTTAGGAGCCTATGTGTCATAGACTTGAAATAGCACTTAGGCTGTAAATGCCTAAAGCCCTTTTGAAAATCAGACGTAGGTTCCTAAATCAGTTAGGCATTGCAAGTCTGAGTAGCCTAAACACCTTTAAAAATCTGGGCCTTAGACACTTAGTAACCTAAGTCTCATGTCTATTAAACGTCAGCTCCTAAGCAGTTTAGGTGCCTAAATACAATTGACTTTCAGTGGTATTTAAGCTTCTGAGTGTCTAAGTCAGGAGTGTCAAACATCCGGCCCGTGGGCCAGATACGGCCCAGCAATTTTTTTGTTCCGGCAGATGCTGCAAGATCTCGCAGCATCGCGCGCTGCCGCTGGAGAGTACGACGCCACAAGATGTCGCGCGCTGCCGCCAGAGAGTACAACGCCACAAGATCTCACAATGCCGCACACTGCCACGAGATCTGTGTACTCCGGCGGCAGCACATGGAGCGTTGTGTGCACGAGACACAGTGCTCCAAAAGTGCCTAGCATTTTGATTGATGGCATGTATGGCCCACTTGAAGCACATTTCATTCAAATCTGGCCCACCATAGCAAATGAGTTTGACACCCCTGGTCTAAGTCAATTTTGAAAATAGGATTCAGCCTCCTAAATCAAGTAGGGATTTTTGAAAATTTTACCCTTTTTGTGTCTGTGCCTCAGTCCCGCATCTGTAAAATGGAGATAACAACACTTCCAGAGCTCACAGAGGTATTGTAAAAATAAATACAGATTCTGAGGAGCTCAGATGCTACAGTGGTGGAGGTAATATAAGTGCCTACTTTAGAGATATCAGCAGAAAACATGAGTATAACACTAGGCTTTATAATACTAGGTTCTTTCTTTGATGGATAATTAATAACCACTATCAACAGTGATTCTCCTTTTTCCCCTAAAGGCGCAAATGCCACCTCTTTCAAAACAGAGTCTAAGGTTTACTTTCTTAGTACAGATTAACAATCTTAAAACATTCCAGGGTGATATTTTCTCCTGTACAGAGATGCTTTTTTTCTTCTTCTAGGGTTAAAGAGAAAGATAATGCTGTGTGATTTAGGGTTTCTATAATTAAAGGATTAAAAGCAAACTTTTGTCATTATGAATGAACATAGGAGTGGTTATATCGGATCAATTCAGTAGAGTGTCTAGTCCAGTATCTGGTCCCTGACAGAAAGAGATGCTAAAGGGGAAGGTGCAAGAAATACCATCGTGGCCAATTATGTAATAACCTATCCATGAGAGAGCTTCTTTCTGACCCAATCAGTCAGTGGTTGACTTATATCCTGAAGCATCTTATTTTTTTTAAATGAAAGAGAGGATTTTTATTCTATCTAGTGTAATTATTCTCAATTTCTGAGATTATTTCATATGTGTAACCTGAAAAGAGTAGAGGTAAATATCAGTTGCTATAGTTTTCCATCATGCTGTTAACACCGTGGAAGGTTGTACTCTACGCTTAAAGAACAGCCTGGGTGAAATCAAAGAGGACCGTGCCCCACCTTTAGGGCTGGGCTATATAAAAAAGAAAAGGAAGCTGAGTAGAGAAGAGAGATTCAGAAGCTATGTTGGTGGCTGGGTGCATCAAAATATTGCCCCTGAAAAAATTTTGATTTTCTGACTGTAAATTTAGTTGCACTGAGATAAGGGGCTTATGGATTTCAAGCTGCTCCTTCTGCAGCCTGATACACAAGAGAAAGGGAGAAATCCTGCTGGCCTCCTATAACAATAAAAGAACTAGGAAACTTGCTTGCTGGTGTTGCATTGGATGCCTTTTTTAAAAGGATTTTCTTTATTAGTTTGATTTTGGCCTTCCTGTTCTTGGATCCTGCATGCCCTATTCCTAAATGTTCATACCTAGATTTGATTTTTTTTTTAAATCCTACATCTATTTTTATTTGTTTTGCTGGAAATTTGTTGTTGTTTTTTTTTTTTAATTTATTCAAATTTTACATGTTTTTGTTTTTCAGTGGAAAACAAAACCAATTAAGGAAACAATCAAACTTTTCTGACTTTTGATAGAAGTTGAAAAGCAAAAACGTTTACTGAAAATCACTTTTTATTTAGAAAGAAGGTTTTGGTGAAAAATGTTCAACCAGCTCTGCTCAGACCTTTGGAAAACATTTAACTTCAGATCTGAATTTTTGCCATGGTTTACCGTTGCTCAAAGGTGAATTTTTGTGGGAAAACTTGAGCAAAATGTCTTTCAGACATTTTGATGGGAAGGGGATTAACTTTGCAATCATTTTAAAATGGGAAAATAGGTTTTTAAGAATTTTCAGGGATGGAAGGATAGGCTTCAGGGGATAATTCAATAATGGATTGTTATTTTGGAGGTTACTTGACACCCCAAACTCCTAAGACATCAGTAGTGTGCTTGGTGTATTGTGTATTGAGGCTGATCTACACTAAGAAATTAGATCAACCCAGTTATGTCACTCAAGGGTGTGAAAAATCCACTCCCCTGCATGATGTAGTTAAGATGTCTAAATCCTCATGGAGATAGCACTAGGTTGATAGAAGAATTCTTCGTTGACCAATGACT
This sequence comes from Emydura macquarii macquarii, assembly GCF_026122565.2. Classification (NCBI taxonomy): domain Eukaryota; kingdom Metazoa; phylum Chordata; order Testudines; family Chelidae; genus Emydura; species Emydura macquarii. Next base: position 2,120,238 of record NW_027133607.1, on the reverse strand, counting down.
GTCCTTCAGGGACGTGGACTATCTACACTGATGGGAGAACCCCTCCTGTTGGCATAGGTAGTGTTTGTAGAGAAGTGCTACAGCGGCACAGCATCTGTAGCATTTCAAGTGTAGATAAGCCCTTGGAGGCAAGCACGATAGGTGCTTCGACAGCCGGGCCTTGTAGACGCTAGCCCTGGTGTGTCCCAATAACCACTCAGACACATGGGGAAGGGAAAGACTTTTTACTAGGGCTGACAGGAATGTAGGATGGATCCCTTTATACATACACTTGTTGTGGAACCAACAAGTAAGTGTATATATAAAGATGAATCCCTTTATATAGACACTTGTGTGCATGTGAGTACAGAGCAATAATTAATGATTTTTTTTTAAAAGGCAAGAAAATATCACAAATGTGATTCAGTGAATCTTAGAGGAAACAATGGCTTGCAAGAAACATGATGCTCTTATTGATTTCATCTGATCCATAAAGGAAAAACAAATGGTGACCTTTCCTTCATTTAGCAGCTGGCAATTTTTTGTTGTATACTCAAAGGCTCCGACTTAAAGATACGGTCACACATTAATATCAGTTATGGTTACCTCTTTAGAGCTCTGAAGAGTTCATTTAATTAATGGAAACAAGATCTGAAGACCCCACTTTTATTTGGAAAGTGGTTGATACTTTCAGCATTGTCCTTGGTGCACGACTGAAAGCAAATGATGAACAAACGACTTCAGGCTTGGCTGTTTTTTAAATGGTATCATTAAAAGATGCGGGGATTAAAACTTCCAAGGGTCGCTCCAGCACCAAGCCATTGGGTCTCCTCCCCCTGCCCATAGAGAACAGCACTGGCAGAGGACCTCAGGCTACCACTGCTGCTAACAGGTTTCTCCACACGTTGCCCTGAGGGGAGGGGGTGCTGAGGACTCAGAGCTGGATCTCGGGGCTCTGTGGGAGGAAGAGGGAGGTTGTGGTGGTCTGGGGAACAGCGTTGACACAGCTTGGTGTCTTTCACTGTGCAGGCCCTACCCAGGAACCTGAACTCTGCGGCTGTCTCCTAGTAATGCTAGAGGCAGCATGGGGTGAGTAGGGTGACCAGATAGCAAGTGTGAAAAATCAGGACAGGGGTTGGGGGGATAATAGGCGCCTATATAAGACAAAGCCCCAAATACTGGGACTGTCCCTATAGATCGGGACATATGGTCACCCTAGGGGTGGGGCTAGCTTGGCTCACTCCCAGGCATCTGGCTGGAGCGAAGGGCCCAGCCTGGCCACTGGGGGGCACCAGTGTAGAGTGGGGGGCAAAGGGTCTGTTTAGTTGTAGCCGTCGGTTTATGTGGCGTTCTAACTCAGATGGGTGGGATGTTTGATTTGGCCACAGGTGCAAGCCCATTAACCATCTCAAGAGAGGCCCTCTTCAGTGAGGAAACCTGAGGCAATGGCTGTGACCAAACAGTAAGGAGTTAAGCAAAGTCCCTCAAACTAGTGTAATGATGAAGCCTCTTCCTGCCCCATCATAAGAGTCTTCCGTTCCAGCACAGTCTGCTCTGGAAATGAATGATTGAAGCTGGTAAAGGTGCATGTTTGAAGGCAGAGTCTCTTTCCCAAATTAGCTAGCCCCTCACCATTACCATAAGCCCAGATGAATGAACATATTTTTCTAAACATTCATTCAACCAAATTTTAGAAAAAGGGGCCTTCAGGCCAATTCCTGCGAAGTGCTAAATGGTTGTGTGGTTAAGACACTGGACGGCAGTTCAGGCGATCTGAGCTCTGATTCTGAGCTAGACTTCCTCTGTGAGCTTTTTCTGTAGAATGGAGAGAATATGTCTTGATTCTGCCCTAGCGTTCCTGTGTGACCTCTCTGTACTTCAGTAGAAGGGAGATAATACTTTCTTTCCCCCATACTTTGTCTATCTTCTTGTTTGTACAGCCCCTAGCACTAGGGGGCCTTGATCTTGGTTGGCGGTCTCTAGGCACTATTGTGAGACACATAATTTATGGTGATGAATGATAAGCCACCAGGAGTGGCTTAAATATGAGCACCCTCCCCACCCCATCCTTAATCTCATTAAATGCAAAGCACTAGAAATTTCCTCAGGCAATACAGTAGAACCTCAAAGATACAAACACCAGAGTTACGGACTGACTGGTCAACTGAACACCACGTGAAACCAGAAGTGAGCAATCAGGCAGCACGGGGGGTGGGGGAGGCAGGGGAGAAAGCAAATACTGTACTGTGCCTGTATTGCATCTTAGAGGTAGGCACACCTGGGCTTCCTGTCCCCACCCCCACTTGCCATGTGAGGGGCAGCCCTTACAGGTCGGAGGTGAAGATGCTGAGGTTCTCAGGCACTGCTCTGAGCCCTTACTGCCAGCCCAAGGCAGCCCGTGCAGGCAGAGCAGAAGCAGCTGTGGTTGCTGTTTCAGCCCCCCTCCCAACCCGCCGAGAGGGGGACACTGTTTTCCCCACTCCTCCCTCCCCCGCCAGGAGGGGGACAAGCCTGCAAGCTCATTCCCAGTCTGGGAAAGAAGCTGCCGCAGCCTAAGCTGCTGATGCTGCAAGGAAGCTGCCCTCTCTAGAAGGGGATGGCAGCGGCTGCTGTTGCAGACAGAGCCTGGCCTGGAGTGTGAGGAACCAAAGTCTGAACTTCCCACAGCACTCTGGAGAAGTTTTAAAGGGCCACAGCTTGCACAGTCCCTGTACTGATGTGGCCCATGCTTTACTCACAGCTGTGCTCCTGAGTCCTGCCTCTTGGAGTGCGACGGGCAGGGGAGAGAGGGGCGCTGGCCACTCCCTGCCAGGTGCTGCTTCTGGAACGCAGCAGGCAGGTGCTTAGCGCAGGGTGAGCCCTGGGGAGAGGTGGCCAAGGGCTGGGGCTTTTAGCACCCAGGGTGCAGGGCAGGCCTCCCACCCCAGCAAAGCCCAAAAGCAAGAACCAGGAATAGGGCAGGGAGCTGCTTGCGAACCAGGCAGTGCTGCCAGGCACCACCTTTGCAGAGATCTCTCCCAGCCTCAGCTGGAAAACACGGACTGCAGGGTATAAAAGAGTAAAGGGATAGTATAGTGCTAAGAAATAAATGGAAAGTTTAAAATAAAAGATTTGACAAGACAAGGAAACTGTTTCTGTGCTTCTTTCGTTTACATTAAGATGGTTAAAAGCAGCGTTTTTCTTCTGCATAGTAAAGGTTCAAAGCTGTATTGAGTCAATGTTCAGTTTTAAACTTTTGAAAAAGAACCATAACGTTTTGTTCAGAGTTACAAACATTTCAGAGCTAAGAACAACCTCCATTCCCGAGGAGTTCGCATCTTTGAGATTTTACTGTACTACCATATGGGATATTAAAACAAAGGGGAGGAAGCTTTAGGGACATTTGACCAGTACCTCCCCTCGCTGTTTTAATACATATAGTAAGCCTGATTTTCAAGGAATAAAATGCATGAAAGTCAATCTGGAAAACTAAATAAATCCTACGTAACAGATTATCTGCAATTCAGTTCAGAATAGCTATTCCCAGCATTGCTTTAATATTCACAGCTAGCATGTGCAAATATGACTCCACTTACATAATATCTCCATGTGCTTAAGTCTTAACTGTATGGCATTAGTCTGTGGGCGATGCAACTAGTCTGTGGGGGAGCAACTATTTATGTTAAATACAGAATTTTAAATTTAAAGACTAATACCTAATAGACTTTTAACCAAAATACTCCCAAAGACACACTCGTCACCTCAGCTATTAGCAACTGAAGTTTCAAATGCGTTTTGCTTTATCAAAGGCAAACTTTTGTAATTCTCAGGTTACAAGGGAGATGCAGTGTTTTATGCAGCAGGGAATTAAAACTAAATGGGGACCCAATCCGCTCAAACCAAAGAACGTGTCAAATCCATATCTTTATGACAATCCTGGCTCCCTGACCTGACTGCCTTTCATTCCTCATGACAGAACCTAGCATTCTCTGCTGGGGTCCCCGTCCCCCTTCCTTGCATGGAACCAAACATTGGCCCTGACTCTGCAACACTTATTTATATGATTAAATTAATGTTCATGAGTTGTCCTGTTAAATTTGTGTGTTTACAGTATCAGAACCATAGTGGGCATATAGACATTCTCCCATCCCCGAGCAAAGCTCCGTGCATCTTGCTTTAATCCACCCATGATTGACTATATCTAGTATTTGAATTACAGTGGCGCCTATGGGCCTCAGCTGAAATCAATACCCCTGTAGTAAAGTGGTCATAGTTCTGTGATGCAGTTAACCAAAGCACCAAGTTCCCAGATTGCAATCCTGTGCGTAGACTTGTTTTTGTTGTACTGAGCGGTCCCTTTACAATCCGCTGTGCTAGCGGGATACAAATATAGAGTGATAGGCAGGCCTTGCCTCCAAAAGCTGACAATCTAAACATTCAAGGCAAACAAAGGGTGGCAGGTGAAACATAGGCACAGAGAGGTGAAGATCACACACAAGACCAATGATACAGCTAAGACCAGAATCCAGATCTCAACTCCCCTTCTCATGCCCTATTCACTAAACTGTTTTGCCTCCTGGGTTATGTTCATTTTCATCATACAAAACCAAATTCTCCCCTGGTTTATATACTGTTTAACTGAGCAGAGCAGAATGTGTCCCTAGGTGGTGAAAACAAGCACATTCAATATTGCACCTCCCTGTGGAATGATGAGAGTTTGTCTCCACTGGAGAAACATAAAATCAAAATTGCTAATAGTTGAAGTGACTGGGGATTGTTGTTCAAAAATATTTTGACAGAAGAGGCTATTAGAAATATGCTGAAAATACCTCTTAAATATTAAGAACATTCTGTGTTTATTTTGAACATATCTTCCTCTCACAGAACTAATATAGTAATAGAAAGAGAGGTTTACATTTAACAGAGTACAGGAATGAAAAACCCTACATGGCTGAATTTGGGTCAAAACTTTTGAAATTTTTTTCACTATTAACACTGCATTCTATAGTTTAACACTGAATCCTAGGTCAGCCCTTAACCACAAGGCCATTCTAAGTACTTCAGAGAAAATAACTTCAGTCAATGATTTCAAAAGTGGTTAGTGATTTTGGGTGTCTCTATTTTTGGATGCTCAACTGGAAACACCTTAAATAGGGCCAGGATTATAAAAGGTACTAAGCATCCATCTTCTGAAAACTAGGCCGATGTAGGGTGCCTTCAACCAAGAGAGGCAGGATAGTTTAGTTGCTAAGGTATTAGCCTAGGTCATGGGAGATTCTGGTTCAAGTCCCTCCCTGCCTATGGACTTCCCGTATGACAGAGAGCAAGATGTGCACTTAACCCCTGTATTTCAGATCCCCAGTTGTAAAATGGAGATGATAGCATATCCTACCTCCCAGAGCTATTGTGAAGATAAATACATTAAAAGATGGTGAGGTGCTCAGATGCTATGGTAACAGGGGCTGTATAAATAGCACCCAATATCAGTAGCTGCTTTTGAAAATCTTAGCCCCTGAATTCATTTTTAAGAATTAGTATTTGATGGGAGGTGGAGGGTGTTGTTTTAGAACTCTCCCTTTCTATTAGCAATTTTAAGCAAACATGCAAATTCCATCTAAGGTGCTGACATTTCATTTGACCTTCCATTTTCTATGGACATTGACTAATCCAAAAATCTGAACTGTATCTAGCTGCATTTTGATTAAAATTATTTGTATTCCTGCTAGGACTGTATTATTACCAGCTGAGCCAGCTGTGTGTGACTTGAGCAGATCATCAATAAAGTTGCTTTGAAATAAAGTCCTCCTCATGTGGCAGGCTTCATTTCCACACTTATTCTCCCTCCTCAAATGCTAATAAAGGCCTGATCTTGACAGAGACTGTAGTGGGTCTATAAACCCCATTCAGGACTTAGACAGGAGGGAGGGAAGCTTTTCCTACTGGCAAACAAAGGGATCTGCCACGCCCACATGCAGCTGCAAGAGCTGCCAATCCTGGAGGCAGACATCCACAGCTGCACCTTGTGAAGGAGGCAAAACCCAGTATAAACAAAGAGGCTCCACAAAGGAGAAGAAGGAGGCAGAGAAACTTAAGACTGTAGAGCAGTGACAGCCCTGTGTTAGGCAGCCTCCCTGAAACTTTTGACAAGGCAGCATTGCTCTAACAACCCCAGTAAGGACAACAACAACCCCAGGTGCTGCCCCTGATCAGGGGGTACAGATTGGAACACCTGGGGGAGGCCCAGCAAGAAGCCCCACACAGATGCCATGGGGAACCTCTGACAGATACAGAGCGCCCACTGACTTTAGAGTCGCAGGAACTCAGTACCTTTTAGGATCAAGACCAAAGCGGGAGGATCCCTTTTAGACTCATGATGTACTATTTCTTTTGTTCTAATATAGTCATCCCCCTTGCAAGAAGAGTTTGTATCTTCACATTAACCATGCTCGTAACCTGTCACAGAAGCATGCAGAGTTTACAGGCCTCTGGACACAAAGTTGTCTTTTACTCCTAAACTTCAATTGCAAAGGTAATTGGCTGCTATATATCTGTCTGATGCTTTTTTGGCACTTCCTTCCAGTTTCTCTCAATATGTTTTAGCGTTGGAGCCAATAGCCTAGTCACCATTCATAGGTTATACTTGGCAGGCTTAGGACACAGATGCTGGGCTGTATACTAGAAGGGCTGTGAGAGAATATGTGACAAGCTCGTTGGCTGATTGGCTCAGTCTTTGGATCTTGAGGCAGCTGTGAAATTGCCTTTACATTTGCTCAGGGTTAAACTGCTGAAGTGCTAACTTGATTTTTCTAGATGTCCGGTTTCCTTTGGCTATGCTTATCTAGAAGGAAATATGCACTATATGCATGGACATGTAGTAGCTAATGTTATGTTCATGGCATATAAATAGATAAGAACACAAAGTACTCTTTTTGGAAGGTTGCTGTGTAACAACATTTTACTTCTTCAAATCCAAAACCTTAACACACAAGAACCAAAAACAAAGAAAAGAGCAACTCACCCCCTTGTGCTCTAAACTGGTTCTTTGCAGACTGACTGCTGAAAGACTCAGGTTCCCTATAGAACCCTCTAGCCTGAATGCAGGACCAGGAAACCCCATAGAATTTAAAGTTATAGCCTCCATAGTTTTCAGTACACCACAGCTAACATTCCCTTCCCCGAGAGCTTACAGTCTAAGAAACCAACAAGTAGGCTGAGGTGGAAAGTGGGGGTAACAAAAGTGATAAGATCATCACAATTCTCAGCCAGTCAGGAGCAGTAATCACAACTTGCTGCCTGTCTGTGTAGAGAGTGTGAAGTAGCCCTGATACTCAGAAGAAAAAACAGTCCCAGTCTCTGGGATATCTTCCCCATGATTTCCATAGAGAACTACCCTCCATAAGATCTGTGCTGCTCGATGGTCCCAGGCTACAGCTGTCAGTTATGGGAACAGACAATCTGACCGCACAGTGCAGGTGCCCCTTTAAGTATGACCGTAGGCTTGGGGCATGTACAAGACACAGAATCTCTGCTTCATCTTGACAGAGGGACAACATAAAGCACAGTGGGAGATCCAGAAGGAGGTTCTCTCTGATTGGGTTGTTGTTTATTATAAAGGGAGTGGAGCATTTTTGCTGATGTGGACTTTGAGAGGAAAAGCTAGACTTTTAAGAAAAGTATCTCAAAGCCTAACAAATAAGAATTAATCAAGCCCTATGAAACCCCCAGGAGGTAGGCCAGTGCCACCATCTCATTGTGCAGGTCAGAAAACTGAGGCACAGAGAGATGAAATGACCCACCCAGTATTACACAAGAAATCCGTGGCATAACTCGACCAGAACGCAGGCCTCCTGACTCACGGTTCCGTATCAAAAAGCATAAGCCTGTTCGGCCTTCCTTTAATGGCAGTCTTGCTACTTTGAGTTCTGCCTAATAAGCCTCTATCCTAATAAGCCTCCTAGGGAAACTTGTCTTGTCTTAAGAAATGGCAAATTGAAGATCCATTTTTTAAAAATGCTTTCAGGGACTTGAATCTGCAAGATTTTCCAGAGACCACATTCTAAAAATAACTGATTGTTTGCTGTTCGCTCTGCTGCTGGCAGATCTTGTTGGTGTTTCTAACTCATCTGTGTGGAGAAATCATGGCTTGATTTTACAGAGATGCTAAGCAATTGCAGTTTCCATTGAAGTAAATGGGAATTATGGGTGCTCGGCACTTCTGAATATTAAACTTGTTACCTTGAACTCTATATGAAACTTTTTTTTTTTTAGGTGAGTGCAAGTTGGGTTCACTTTTCTTTTATTTCACATGCTTCTTTGCTTCTTGGTTTCAGCTGGAATCAGAAGATATGTCAAAATATGAAACGCTGTTTCTTGTGGTATTTCTGGAGAACCTAGATGAAGGAATGGAGTTCCAGGATTCTTACAAGAAAGCTTGTTCTCAGGAGACTTCCAGTCTGATAATGTAAGTTCTATATGTTTGATTCCTGTGTGGTTAAAGTGAGCAGCCAAACTTCTGAATGCTTAATGAAATTGGGAGCAAAACAGAAGTTCATTTATCATGAATATGCATACAGAGAAGGCAAATATTTTTTGTGCAATAATTAATGTCCATGTTTTCTGGTTTAATGACCTGCAAATTCTTCTTCAGCGTGTTCAGAACTGAATAAAGATTTGCAATAAAGAGCAGCTCCCAAAGTCTAGATTAAACTAGAACTGTACAGCATGCAAGATCAGAAACTCTTTAATGGAATGGGGTGAATACTAAAAATAAAATTGGTAAAGATTGGTTTGAACAATGATTTTTGGCTCACAAGAATGTTAGTAGAAAGGAAAAAAGGGTTGTAAATATTAATCCAAATATGTACTTAGATAACTATTTGGAACAAAAGTGTGTGTGTGGCCATCTTGAAGGATCTGTTTGGGATTGGAAGGAGAAACAATATTGTCTGACTTAAGCAACCCTTCTTGTAGTAAGATTTCTGAACAGCAATCACTTGAGATGGCAAATATGTCATGACCAATCCATAGGTATATTATATATTTATATTAACCATATTTCAAATAATCTAAGTAATAAAAAATGCACAAAGCCAGATTGTGTCACCCTTACTCAGGTTGAATAATATCTGACAATAGCAGCAATGCTACTGCCATCCATGGGACCTTCATGAAGTAAGACATTACCCAGCATGAGTAAAGATAGCACAATATGCCTCTTTAGCAGTGGGTGATCAGGAAACTAACCACTGGAACAACTTTCTTAGTTATGGGCTTGATGCAGAAATTATTGGGTCTGGTATTTGTTATGTTAATATGTATTATATATCATGGGAAAGAAAGATTTCGTAATCCAAATGTTTTTTGCACTAAAGCTGTTTATTGGGTTGTGACAGGCCATTCAGGTTTAAAAGTAGGTTCTGAGCCCCAAAAAGTCCAGAACTAAAGGGCAGATAATCGTAATGGTTCCTTGTAGCTTTAAAATCTATGAATCTATAATGATCAAAGTGTGTTTGCAGATGATGCTCAAAAAGAAAACAGATTTGATTAACAGAATAAATTGTTAGCGACAAAGAGTTTGCTTGGCTCTTACATTTTAAGGTATATTGTATATATATACCAGCATACAGTTTGTGCAAGAGATATAGAATTCTTAAGTACATGTCTAATTTAAGTGAATTCAGCTGTTTGATCCAAAAAATAAACTATCTAACAATAGGAAAAACTGCAATCTGTTGAGACATATTTGAGTTATTTTGCAGTAATTGGTTTGGCAGCAGGTTCAGTCACAGATTTCTGTTTCACAGATTGTCCCCAAATGAATAAAAGGTTTGCTTTGAAATGTAATTAATATTGTGTTCAGCTGCAAGACTTTCTCAGGTTGTCAAAGGAATTTGGAGGAGGTAGTTACAAAAATGAACAGAATGAAACAGCTATGCTGATATAAGCTGAAGGACAGCACACACAAACCTCAAACTACACTGGAATGAAATAAATACTGACAGTTTTTCAGGTGTTGACCATCAAAATCAGCCATTAACAAATTTGTTGCACAGGATATAGAGCACTTTTATTGGGTGGTAAGGTAATCTATGGTCATTTGTCTGATATGCATTGAGAAGGAAGAGGAGACTAGAACTAGCTAGACGCTCGAAAGGCAAAAGCTAAAGAGCTATGAAGATCTGATAGTCATGTAGAATCCTTTCCATCGTTAAATGTATTAAACGAAATACGTTTGGTTCAATGGGGATGTCTGGTAAGTGTCTGATTGGGTCTATCCTAAAAATACAATGCAAAATGGAAAACAGGTGTGTGTGTTTGTGTGTGCTCACAGTCAAAGGTTTGACTAGATTAGCTCAAACTCTCAGCCTTTATTTTGACAACCATTGGTTTCAATCTCTTTCCATGTACTAAATTCAGGGCAAGATTCTTATTGTGCTCAAGCAAGGGAATAAAATTCCCTATTTCTCCTATTCAGTGTATTCAGACCTTGGGTCTGGGTGTGTAAGACCCTGCTTACTCCTTCCCTGGAGCAGATGTATTGAAAGGGGCGGGGAATGGCCTACTCCCAATTCACTGACCAGAGCAGCAGAGTTAGTGCAGGGAAGAGGGTGGCATTATTTTACCTTTGGTACAGATCAGCAGAAAATGATTCTCCAACTCCCTGAGAGCCTGGAGGAAGTAGGGAAGGAATTGTGCCTTGGGCAGAGTTGGGATGGTCCAGTGGTTGGTGTGCTGGCTTGGGAAATGGGTTCCCTGCTTTTCCACCGACTTCCAGAGGGACCATGAGCAAGTCTCTTAGGGCCAGATCTTTAATGGTACCTATAGATGCAGAGAGCCACCTAGTGTTATTTTCAAAAGCACCTAGCACCAAACTCCCATTGATATCAATAGGAGTTACACAACTTTCCTGCTCAGGAGTTTGTGAATCCCACTAGGTGCCTATTTGCAACGTTAGGTGCCTAAATACCTTTGAAAATCTGGCCCTTCATTTTTTGATACCTCAGTTCCCATCTGTAAATAGGGGATAATACTTTCCTATCTCACAAGGGTGCTGTGAGGAAAGTTTGTGAGGTGCTCAGATACCACTGTAATGGGGCCCATATAAATACCATAGATAGAATGTCTTCTGGGGCTATTCATGGGGTGTTGCTGCTAGCACACCATCCCTTGTTGAGGACTGTGTCTAATATCATGGTGTGCTCATATTTTTATTAGTGATCAAAATAATTGATCGCAGTAGTTGATGATGGAGGAATGATTTAAGGATCAAGAACGCCATATGCAGATTCCTTACTAGCCCATTCTAGCAAGTTTGACTCAACTTCTTATCCTACTGAGCTACTGCAGATAAATTGAATTCCATGAAGTGAGGAAGGGGGTTGTGCATACACAATTTTTCATTTGAAACCTTGAAACCAAAGTCCCATCTGCTCTGCATGGACTGGAGCTGAATGAATAAAGCAAACAAGTATGTAGAGAGAGAAACATCTAGTCGTTTTGACCCTTTGATTCACTTGTTCCAACGTTCACATGTGCTCAACTTTATTCACAAGAATGATTGTGGAAACCATTAGTGTTACAAATACTAGTACAAATAAATATATGAGAGTCTACACATCCTAGGTCCTACAACAACTATTTCAAAATACTCCCCCCCACCCTCCCAATATCCATAGATCATTTGCGGATAAGAAAGGAGGCTCCTTCCATTTATAAAGCTCAGGTCATCCAAATGGGATTTTATTTTATAAATATATTTAACACTATAATGGTGTGCTTTAAAGTTCAACAGAAGCTTGATGTTGTCAGAGGCGACGTGTATTAGCATAGTAATTGGCAGTGAATTTCAAATCTCAGACTTTTTTCTGTTCAAATAATTATCCGTAAATTAGTTCCTTATGTGATTTAACTGTGAGATTTTTGGGGTGTATGTGACTCGTGTGGTAAGAATTAATAAGAACTTGGTACTTGGGCAGCTTGATGTATGAAATGAAGCTGTTTGAGAAGGATACTGTGAGCCTGGAGAGAAGGGGGCAGGGATTGAAGTTGTGGCTTACTGTATATCCTAAATCTGGCTGGAAGATGGGCTTTGAACAAGCTGTTATTTTCCACATGGGAGTAGCACTGCTAGAGTAAAATGCCAGATTTCATCCATCATAATGTCATGGCTCATATTAAAATGTCTTGAGGGACCTGAAGGAGGGATGGGCAAAAAACATCAAATCAATTTTCAGGCAATTGCTACGGTTTTCAAAACCTAAGCTCTATGTGATGGCATTATGGTTGCACAAAGGGAGGTTATAAATAAGGTCCATATATCAAGGGAGGAAATAATTTAGAAAAAGGCAGTTGATTTGACTTTTGCATGAGGCTGAACATATGGTGAGGTACAACCGGGTTATCGTTCTATACATTCTTTACAGAGACAAGCACCAAATCTACACTTCAGAGAAATTAGCTCATCGGAGGAGTTCTAAAACTGACAGCTCTGGAGCAGCGTACCCCTTGTTTATCAAGAAAGAAATGTTAGAGGGTTATTTTACATTTGTTTAAATTAGCATTTAATTATGAGAAATCCAAGTCACACATCATTATAGGACTACTCCTGCAAACATGAGCATTAACCTTTATATGGAGGTGGAATGTTTTACGAGATGCTTTTGAATACAAGGAATAGGAAATTAGCCCCATGATAGAGCCCTCTAATAAGAGCAGGTAGACTTTTAAAGTTTAATATTCTAAATATTACAGCAAGCATAAATAGATTTATCGTCATTTTTTTTCAAGACAATAAGCTTTACTCTCGCACTACAGCACTCATGGGAAAAAGTTTATAGATATCAGCAAGCAGCTAGTTGGCCGAGAGGCAAAGAGAGCCACATGGGCAGACCCTTTTGCAAGATATGGAAAAACCAAGGAATAGAGGAACGTCTGGCTACAGCAGCCATTTGGGGATCTTCTAGTAGGGTCTGGGCAGGTGTGAATGTCTGCCTACAGGGATCTCTTTGTCTGATCACAACCTCAGTTCATTCTTTATCTGGAGAATGAGGTGTTCATGGAGAGGTGAATTATACTATGACCATGGTGTCTCCACTTAGCATAATTAAAACTGCCAACCTTGACACCTTGTTTGTTTGTTTCATTCTCCCCTTCATGTCTCTGAGCCTTTCCTGCTTAGACTTCCAGGGCTGTGGGAGTGTAACCACCAGTCTTGGTATAACAACCCACTACCATCCCTCATTTGAGCTCCTATTAAAAGCAGCTTTGAGATATAATTTAGAACAGATTTCTTCCAGGTAGCCAACAAGGAGTGAGTTAATTTATAGAAATGAGTAAAATGAAAAAGATACAATGAATGGGGTCAGCAAGCTGCGCACACACCGGAACAGAATAATCATGTGACTTTGCCGTGAGTTCTATTCTCCCGCTCCTCATACAACTTCATTGAATGCTGGTAAGAGATTAAAACTTGTCCAATTGGCCACATGGTGCTATAGAACCTGAATTGTGGGTTGGCTTCTAAGTATCATACTGGTGCTCAAGATGTTTAAATCAAGATTAAATTCCCTTTACTTATTGTGCGCTCCCCAAACAGGAGGAGAAAGGAGCCAGAACAACAATAAACAGCCAAGGTGAGTGTGGTAATATCCTTTCTTGGACCAACTTCTGTTGGTGCAACAGACAAGCTTTCAAGCTACAAATAGCTCTTCTTCAGGTCTGGCAAAGGTAACATGTAACAGGATTGTCAGCACTAACAACTAGACTATGCCAAGACTTTACTTGCTAACTAACTCCCTCCCTCCTCATTACCTAATATGGACAATTTCCAGTTACCTTGATAGCGTAATCTACTGCAGCTGGAACTCTCTCAGTTCCCATTTGTTAATGGCTCTCAGGAAAAAGTACCTGCCTCCCAGGGATATGTCTTTGGGTCCAAAGCAGTTCAATGAACCCTCAGGGAAAAGGGGAGAGAAGCAACTGAGCTCAATCTTGACAGTTTCCCAAGGTTATTGACTGTTTTGTCATAAATTATCATCTCCATTGAGCTAGCCTGGATGTAAAAGAAAGTTTCTCTCCAGCTTGCAGAGAGTTTTAATCTCCAACCAGTGGGGCTCCAGAGGATTGTTACTCAACAGTGGTTTGATATCTTGTATAACATGAACAGTTGTACTCAGTCCCAGTGTACAAGTGTCTGTGTAACATTCCTACCCAATTTTCCCAATATAGATCATAATTCACACCAGTTGTCATACTGGGCGGCATTCTCAGCTGTGGACAAGCGTTGAATGTGCATGGAGAGTGAACTCTGTTATAACCACTACAGGTGGGCCAGGCCTGCATCTCTGATGCAATGGATTTGCTTCCTTTGGTTTTATTTTATTTTGCTAACAGGTTGGACTTGTGAAATAGCTTATTCTTTTTTTTTTAGCACTGACGCTTTTTGATCCTATTCATAAAAGATTCCAGGAGTAGGAATTTGTTCTTTTCAGCATGGTCCCTTGGGCACAATAGAGGACAATGTCCTCCCTGATGTTATTGTGCATGCTGTAACCAGTAATTGCTACATTATAATTAAGAATTCAATCATGTAGCAGATACAATTCCATTTGGATGAATGAGCTTTTGAAGTAGAGATTTGATTTTAAGAAAGAAACGTTTCTGGATTTGGACAAGGTCCTCTGGAGCTTTGGTTGAGAGATGAGAGTGCATGCAAAGTACCTGTGTCTGACAACTGAGTCTATTTGTTTTGGAAGTAATGGTGTAAAGGACTTATTTTGTTATGACAGAAGACACTGGTTGTGTTATTGTCTTTTTATAGTAAACTTGGCCTCCCTTGAGTACTCCACTGCATGGTGTATCGAGGATGTATCTCGGTACTGCAGTGTATATCTTTAACAGCAGTGGTAACAATGAGCGGGCAGCTTGCAGGCTAGGGCATTTCGCAGCAAAGTCTGGGAGCAGAGTTGGTGAATTGTGGCAAAAAATAAAGCAAAGGAGGGTGAATTGTGCCTTGCTGCCTCAGGGAGCAGCCTGTTTTCTCTTGCATGTTACTGTTTTGAATTCTCAAAAAAGTAGGGTTACGTTGCAACGTTTCAGCAAGTGTATTTGGGTTTTTTTAAATCTATATCTCTGTTTGTACGCCATGAACCTAACACATTGGCTGACGGTATTTGCCCATTTGCTCCCAAAAAGGAGAAGCCCAAATAACTGAACATACGCAATTTGTGACGAGAAAGTGCAGGCTTCATAATTGGAGCAGGTTCCCTCACCACCATGAGTGTTGCAAAGGAGAGGTCAAATCTGGGTGGACTTCTCAGGACCTGCATGGTCACTCATCTGTCACTTTTTTCTTTCTGACAGTCCCTCTGGAATTAGTAAGCAAATTGCGATCGCCGTAACTCAGAAATGAAACAGGTAAAAGGGAATTCTCTTTTAATGGCACAAAGGATGGTCTGTTTGTTTTCCACTGGAGGCAGCCCTCCTCTGAAGGGCAACTGTGGGCAAGTCACTTCAGTTATCTCAGTGCCTCAGTTTCCTGCTTCTATACAATAGGATGATTATGCTTACCCACCCTGGTAAGCTGTTTGGAGATATCTATAGATGAAAAGCACTCTGCAGGCCAGATCCTCAACCGAGGACCCAGTCATATAAGCTCTAAGTCTTGCTTAGGGCACTTTTACACTACTGCTTAAGTAGATCTATCTTATGTTGCTCAGGGGTGTGAAAAAAAAACCTCCCCAGAAGCGTTGCAAGTTACAGTGACCTAAGTGCTGTCCACACCAGTGCTATGTCGGGAGGAGATGCTCTCCCGCCAACGTAGCTTCCACCTCTCGCGAAAATGGCGTAATTTTGCCAACGGGAGAGCTCTCTTCCATCAGCATAGAGCGTCTTCACCAGATGTGCTACAGCAGCACAGCTGTACCAATGCAGCCACACTGAAGTAGCGCTTCTAGTGTAGACCTGCCCTTACTTTACACTGGCAGAGTAACTCACCCATCTCTATAGCAGGTTAAGTAGAACTTGGTTTCCAGTCAAACCTACTAAAGTGACAGTTCAATTTTGTGAATTGGATTCTACTATCCAAAAGCAAAGCAGCGTGTGTCCCGTTGTAAGAATCTGGCCCAGTTTTCACACAGTCAGCTGTGGCGATGTGCTTATCCTTTGCTGAGGCCTTGATCAAGCACATAGACCCAAGAACAGTCCCATTAACTAGTACGTCCCTCTTCAACTATCAGTACTCACATGCTTAGATTTCAGCATGCACTTAAGTGATTTGCTGGATTCAAGCTTTAAAGTGTTCAGTTGTCCTTCTCATTTGTAAGGCTCAATCTGGAAATGTACTTGATATTTTTCCAAAGGCAAGAAATAATTTCTCACCTTGTTAAGTGCCACTTGGCTGCAGATATTGTAAAAATTGTTACATCTTGTAAAAGTGCCAATTAGAGACAATAATTACTTGACTGGCCTTCTTTACCATTAAAATGCCTAGAACTTTGTCCCTGGCAGCTAGAGATTTTATTTCTATGCTTGTCTAATGTAGGAAGTGCAGTGTTTTATGGATGCACATTTAATAATCAAATAAGGCAGAATAGCGCTATCTTTTAAAACATTTTAAGATACCAGAATACCTGATCTATGTTTTTTTTCTCTTGATTTTAGGAACACATTCCAGTAGTTCAAATGATCATTCTTTTGCATCAGTTACATTGATGATAAAATCTACATTACACTTAAAATAAATTATGTGGAACCGACTTCCGATACTATCCTGTGAAATCAAACTGGGGTTTGCCACCTCAAGCTATATTTAAAAATAAAATTAAACTTGTGTTTTACTAATGAAAAATGTAACTTAGCTGAAGTGTCTGCAATTAAATGGAGTTCAAATCTGAGTGATAGTTTTGTAAAAAAAAATCTGAATATATATATATATATATATATATCAAATACATTTTTTAAATTGTTTTTAAAAAATGCAAAACTAGAAAATGTTCAACAGGCATTTTGACAGTATTCCTGAATTTCAGCTGAGCCCACAAGAGTCTTAAATATCAGAAAGTATTTTTGTGTGAGAATGCTTTTATGTGCTTTTAATAATTCTCTTGTGTAAAATGAAAGTTCTACTTTAACTGCACATTAGGTACTTTTACTGAAAAATGCTTCCAGTCTTATTTTGAAGACAAATTCTACATTTTTATTACTTAACTGGAACAGAATATTTTAGAGGGTTTTTTTTTTTTTCATCACTTCTGACTAAAAAAGTGTATGCATAGGTGGGTGTTGATTAATGGTGCTAAAAACACTTTGTGTAGGATCTTATGCTAATTACCCTTTATACCCTAACCCGTGTCATTTTTAACAATCCAAATTAGCATTTTCTCTTAGGACTAAGGAATGTGAGAATTGTGAAGCTGGTTCAGTAAGCTGAGTTAACAGTGAGAAAATTGAGATGTTCTGTCTTTTCATATTAACATCTGCTGCTTGTATAAAATGTGATATATTCTAAATGATGAAGATATTAGCCTCCTCCTCCCTCCGCCCAGGAAAAAAAAGTGTAATTTGTGACAATTGTTATCACTAGTCCCAGGTAATCATGTCTGGAATAATGGATTTTTGACATGCAAGTCTTGAAAATTGGTTGCATTATTGTTGATGCAAGCAGTTCAGTTTCTTTGTTATTACTGCAGTAGAATAATGGAACAAAATCTTAAAGGCACTGGGTGATAGGGAAAGCATTGCTCATATAAAATCCTGATTACAAATGGTTCAATTGGTTTATTTTATATTCTAACAGGAACATAATACTTTCTGGGTTTGTTAAAATAAAAGCCCAGATTTCTAAAGAGAAGGGGAACTTTTATTATTGTTTTCACTCCTAAAATACTGTGCAGTTTACACGGATTTTGATTTTTAGACTTGTAGTTGATAAATATCAGTAATCAATGGCAGTATGAGAAATCTCTGTTTGAAAATGTAATGATCTCTCTCAAATATGAGACCTGCCCATAGTGGCTCATTATTATAATAATAAATAGTGCCTAAAATATTTCTGCACTCCTAGGGTGACCTCTATGTAAGAAGCAGAATCTTCCTGTCTTCAGCGGAGCCAGAAGTCAAATAACAACATTCTGCAGGCTGTGTTTGTTGTTCCTGAAAGCACAATGTACAAAAGAGGCAGTCAAGGCTTAAACTTTTTAGGTTGTTCCCAGAATTCAGGCACTTCCATCACAAAAACACAGAACAAAACAAAACTGGAAAAGCATTCTGGGTATTTGGATGCAAATGAGAGATGCTTACACCATGCCAGGTTTCTGGTACCATGTTGATTTAGCCTTAATGGGGCCAAACATGTCCATGATTGGCTGAAAAATATGCTCCAGTTTAAAGCACTGTGAGTTCTGGCTATGCAGAATGTGGGAATACTAGAAAGATGCCAGAATCCAGAGCAGTCTTCCAGCTCACAGCTATTTTATAATGATGCCACTGTCTCAGCTCTGGGAACAAACGGAAAGGTTGCAGGGAGCTGCTTTCTTTTCTTCCACTGTTTGGCAAGCAGGAATAGAGAAAGGGCTTTCCCCTTCTTACCTTCCCTCCCTCTTCTGTGCAAACTAGTGAGAAATACAGAAATAATGAGTTTGGCCCATGGTCATCACTTCATTAAAATAAAAAAATCTTCCTGCCAGTCCAAATGTGATCTTTAAAACCTCTTTACTTGTCAGGAAAAAAATATCTTTTGTCCTATTTTTAACCAGAAAAAATTTAAATCACCATCTTTTTAATTTTTTTTCACCCCAGAAAAATTCCTACTTAGAGACACTGTACTGTCCTTCAAAATCACTTCCCAGGAATCCCATTAATAATGAGATTCCAGATGTAAAAGGGGCTTTTATGATTAAATAGCTTACAAATAAATAAGTAAAATGGTGTGGTTACCTTAATTATGCTAGTCAAGGCCATGCTTCTTTACAGTGATCCCTAGCACATAGCAAAGAACTGAATAATGCAACTGGAAAGTTTAACTGAGAGTGTATTGGTGAATTGTGTAAGGATAATGATAAAATGTTATATAGTACAAAACTTCTTGTCCTCCCCAGTTGCTGCTTTGGGCCTGCTTTGAAAATCAGTGCAATTTAAAAGTACACCTAAAATTAGGCACATGCTTAAGTGTCTTGCTAAGTCAGGCCTCTGAAAGTTCATAACCATCCCTTGTAAGGTATAGAATGAACTTTGCTTAGCTTCTAACGGGATTGGGCTCTTTAGTTAACTACAGTAGTAACTGTAACAAAGAGGATTTGAAACAGGGTGGTCTACCCCTCTTTAGAGCCTGGGGCCAGCCCACCCTGTTCGATTATCAGACATAACTGGAAACCAGTCGGGGGGTTCCTATAAAAGGCTGAGAGGTCTCACCTGAAGAGAAGCATTGCAGGAAGCAAGTGAGTTCCCATGGAGGGCCGTGGAGTTGTGGGGGATTGGAAGAGATGCGAGGGGAATGAACTCTGGGTCCCTGCAGCCTGTTTTGGTTAGCTTATCACAGGATTGGGGTCTTTAGTCAACTACAGTAGTAACTGTAACACAAGAGGTTTTGTAATAGGGTGGTTACACATTTTTTAATAGGGACAATAGTCCTTAATGGGCTGAGAAGACAGGCCAGCAGGCCTATGTGTACCCATATTTCTGTCAATGGCAAACTTGTGTTTGAATGCTGAGTCCTTTTGGAAAACCTGATTTTTATTAAACACATTTGATTTATGTTCTACAGTCTTGTGGGCAGGAAAAAAAGGCAAATTAGCTTAGTAATAGATTAACTTTCTACCAGCATCTGTTAGCAGTCTAGCTGTGCTGTTATAAATAACATATCCCTACGTATCACAGTGAAATTTTGGGTTACTTACAGTGAGCTCTGTAAAAGACTCCAGGTCTCATTCTGCAGGGAGGTTCTTCCACTGAAGTTACACAAGGTAGACACATCTCAGATGTACCCACAAAACTTGTACTTTGCTACTCCCAAAATGGCACATGCCACTGAGTTAGACTACTACAGGAAGGATGCACAGGAGGTGGGCTGAATCAACAAAATAATCCAAACTTTAGAAAATATACAAATATTCCTCTCCGATAAAGCAAACAAACCACATCTATATGTCTGAAGCTGACCCTTTGATCTACGCTCTGAGGTGGTGATTATTGTTTTTATTGAATGAATTACAGTAGCACTTTGGAAGCCCCAACTGTCTCTCGTCAGTGTGTGGGGACAGAAGAGGCCAGAAGTGGAGAGAGTGAGGAGACAATGGTACTCCAGCTCTGATCCAGCAAAGCACTTCAACAAATGTGCATGGCTAGTGCCTCTGAAGTCAGTGTGATGAATCATGTGCTTCAGGGCTTTTTTGGATTGGTGCCAGGGAGGCCAGGATTTTGAAGTATCAAGTCCAGAAGAACCATCTTGTCTACATTCATACCCCGTCATGCTATAGTAATTGAGAATGGTTGGGAAGTGCTTTCTCTCAGTCTCTTGAGTTGAGCCTCCTTGAAACTTGTTCTGATTTCTCTTAAACTAGTGTGACACCAGTGTAATTCCACTGACTATGTTGACATTACTCCTGATTTATTGTAATGTAAAGTTGAGGAAAATCAAGCCCAGGGTTTTGCTCCTGGCCTGTATGACTTTAGAGACATTAATTTGTGAAAAGACTGAAGACTGATCATTTAGCTTTAGAGTCAGTATTAACTGTTCAATTAAATTATCAGAACAATTTTTTTTACTACTGTTGTTTTCATAAACAGTAAAAGTGTGAGTGGCATGGGAGAGCAGAGATTCACACAGTGGCATTTGAAAACATTTCATTCTCTTCATTCTCAGGCCTGGTTTTCCCATGGACCAAGTTTCACCTCAGTGGCTGCAGTCTCCTTTTCTCTGACCTCCCTACATTCCGACTGTTCCCAGACCTCTTCAGTCTGTTCATAGCAAACCTGCTGATATCTTTCTCTTCTCCTATTGTTGGGTCACAGCATCTCATGCCTCAAATCCCTTTGCTGGCTTTTCCTTTCTTCTCGCATGGAGTTCATGGTCCCGGTCTTCCTCGTCAAGGAACTGATCCAAAGCCCATTAAAGTTTTGATAGGTGACAAGGGAATGACTGCTCTCAACTATCCAAGAATTGGGGACAAACTATATTTTTATTACCCTGACTTTCCCTCTTTCCCCCAAAAAAACATTTACTTGTCTCCTTCACCTGTTACGTTGTTACTTTTATTTTTACATTGTAAGTAGAACTGGTCAGGAATTCTCAATTTTTTTTTCCATTGGAAAATACTGATTTGTTGAAACCAAACCTTTTCAAAGGAGTGTATCAATTTTGAAGAAACTTTCATCAGGAAACCTTCTCAGGTCCAGTATGGAACTGAATTTCTGGTGGGGTGAGGGAGGACTAGCTATGTAGAATGGCCAATAGCTTTGTGGTGTGGCCCTTATTTTGGCTGTGGGAGATCTAGGTTCGAGACTGTGATCTGTCTCGTTCCCTTAACCACCATGCTATTGGTCATTCTAGTGTGGTCTAGTTGTTCCATTTTATACAAATATTCACTGAGCAGAGAGAAAAAGAAAGACTGACTTTATAGACTGATGGTTAGGGATGTAGGAAACCCTTGTTCAAGTCCCTGTTCTGCCTTATTGAAAGCAGAGACTTGAACCTGGGTCCTAACCACTGCACTGTTGGCCACGTAGCTGTCTCTTCACTCTCATTTTTGTGAAAATTTCAGAAGTGCTAGATTTTTTTTTGTCCCAGTGTGAAATGGGAAAAAATTTAAATCTCTAAAATGTTGCAGGACAGGAAAACCATTTCCCACTCTAATTGTCAGCTCTTTGGGACAGTGACATTCACTTGCTATATATTTGTACAGCACCTAGCACACTGGAGCCTCAACCTGATTGGCCTCTAGAACCATGTTATAAATGTTCAGTAACAACAGTAATAGAAAGGTTTTCATTGATTTCAATAGGCTTAGGATCAGATCTCAAATCTACCCAATTCCACGCCTTTTGTTTCTTTCTCCCTTTCCTCTCTCCCCTTCCCCTACTTTTGTCGTTGTGTTTTTTTCAGGTTGCTCTTAGAAACAACCTCCCAGGTGCCAGCCACCCTCCCAGTCTTTCATCTGTCTCCTGTGAACCAGCTTCTTACCTGCACTGATCTCTGTCTCTACCTTCTTACACCTGAACTGTTGCATTCAACATCTATACGTAGCCATTGGGAGAGCTGGTGAGACAGCGTTGGCTCAGTGCCAGTGATTGGTAGACATCCTGCCAGCTCTGCATCTCATTTACATCAAATAGAAACAACATCATTTGCCAGCCTTCTCTATGCTTAGTCAAAATCAACAGCTAATGCCAAAAACCAGGCAAGACTGAAACAAAGAGGGTGGGGAGGGGGATCACTTCAAAGAATGTTTCCTCTATAACATTCCTCAGGATCCAGAGGATCTGTGCTTGGATCATTACATCAGCACATAGGCTTGGAGTCCTTTAGGTCTCCTCGGTGCTAATGGATGCCCAGTTGCCCCAAAAAACTTATTTGCACTCGTGGCTGGCCAGTGGACAGTGACTATCCTATCAGTCTCAGATCTGGCCACAGGGATTATTATCACTACTCATTATACCTAAAAATGAAGCCAGGTGCTCTGGAAGAAACTTCCAACTGGGGCAAATCACAGCAGCCCACCTGCTTAGCAACACAATTTGTTATGAGCTCTTTGCCCTGGAGTTCCTCTTTCTGTACCACTTCAGCACTGAGTAGAGCCTAGTTCAAGATCTCTATCCTGGTATTCAACACTCACCTTGGCATTGGCCCTAGCTTCCTGAGAGATGGTCTCTCCCTCCATGATTCTGCCCATGATCCCAGTACTTGATGCTGACAGCTACATTTCAGCAGAACAATAGAAGTGACAAGTAAAGATTTGGTAGTGGAAGAAGAAGTCGGTGGTAACCTGGGCAGCAGTGACCATGAGACAGTAGAGTTCAGGATCCTGACAAAAGGAAGAATGGAGAACAGTAGGATATGGACCCTGGACTTCAGAAAAACAGACTTTGACTCCCTCAGGGAGCTGATGGGCAAGATCCCCTGGAGGGCTAATATGAGAGGGAAAGAGTCCAGGAGAGCTGGGTGTCTTTTAAAGAAACCTTATTGAGGGTGAATCCTGATGTGCAGGAAGAATAGCAAATATGGCAGGCAACAAGCTTGACTTAACAAAGAAGTCTTCAGTGAGTATAAAAACAAAAAGGAAGCTTACAAGAAGTGGAAGTTTGGTCAGATGACCAGGAAGGAGTATAAAAATACTGCTCGAGCAGGTTGGAGTGAAATCAGGAAGGCCAAAGCACAATGGGAGGGTAACAAGAAGGGTTTCTACAGGTATGATAGCATCAAGAAGAAGGTCAGAAAAAGTGTGGTCCCCTTACAGAATGGGGGAGGCAACCTACTGACAGATGATGTGGAAAAAGCTGAAGGACTCAATGCATTTTTGCCTCTGTCTTCACAGACAATATCAGCTCCCAGATTACTGCAATGGGCTGCACGGTATGTGGAGGAGGTGAGCAGCCCTCAGTGCTGAAAGAACAGGTTCAGAACTATTTAGAAAGGCTGGACATGCACAAATCCATGGAGCCAGATACAGTGCATCCGAGAGTGATGATGAAGTTGACTGATTTGATTGCAGAGCCATTGGCCATTATCTTTGAAAACTGGTGGCAATTGGGGTTGGTCCCAGATGATTATATAGTGCCCATCTTCAAAAAAGAGAAGAAGGAAGATCCGGGGAACTACAGACCAGTCAGCCTCACTTCAGTCCCTGGAAAAATCCTGGAGCAAGTCCTCAGGAATCCATTTTGAGACACGTAAAAGAGAGGAAGTTGATCAGGAACAGTCAGCATGGATTCACCAAGGGCAAATCATGCCTGACCAACCTGATTGCCTTCTATGATGAGATGACTGGCTCTGTGGATGTGGGGAAAGCGGTGGACATGATATATCTTGACTTTAGCAAAACTTTTTATATGGTCTCCCACAGTATTCTTGCCAGCAAGTTAAAGAAGTATGGGTTGGATGAATGGCCTATAAGGTGGATAGAAAGCTGACTAGATCACTGTGTTCAATGAGTAGTGATCAATGGCTCAATGTCTAGTTGACAGCCGATAACAAGCGGAGTGCCCGGTGGTCGGTCCTGGGGCCAGTTTTGTTCAACGTCTTCATTAATGATCTGGAGGATGGAGTGGATTGCACCCTCAGCAAGTTTGCAGATGACACTAAACTGGGGAGAGTGGTAGATACGTTGGAAGGTAGGGATAGGATACTGAAAGACCTAGACAAATTGGAGGGTTGGGCCAAAAGAAATCTGATGAGGTTCAGCAAGGCCAAGTGCAGAGTCCTGCACTTAGGACAGAAGAATCCCAGGCACTGCTACAGACTGGGGACCAACTGGCTAGGCAGCAGTTCTGCAGAAAATGATCTCGGGATTACAGTGGACAAGAAGCTGGATATGAGTCAACAGTGTGCCCTTATTGCCAAAGCAGACTAATGGCATATTGGGCTGTACTAGTAGGAGCATTGCCAGCAGATTGAAGGAAGTGATTATTCCCCTCTTTTCAGCACTGGTGAGTCCACATTTGGAGTATTGTGTCCAGTTTTGGGCCCCCCACTACAAGAAGGATCTGAACAAATTGGAGAGAGTCCAGAGGATGGCAACAAAAATGATTAGGGTGCTGGAGCACATGACTTATGAGGAGAGGCTGAGGGAACTAATATTGTTTAGTCCGCAGAAGAGAAGAATAGGGGGGGGATTTGATAGCCGTCTTTAACTACCTGAAAGGGGGGAGGATGGAGCTAGGCTGCTATCAGTGGTAGTAGATGACAGAACAAGGAGCAACGGTCTCAAGTTGCAGTGGGGGAGGTCTAGGTTGGATATTAGGAAAAACTTTTTTACTAGGAGGGTGATGAAGCATTGGAAAGGATTACCTAGGCAAGTGGTGGAATCTCCATTCTTACAGGTTTTTAAGATGTGGCTTGACAAAGCCCTGGGATGATTTAGTTGGACTGGATGACCTCCTGAGGTCCCTTCCAACTCTAACCTTCTATGGTTCTGTGAAGTGGTGCAAAAAAATGAACTTTTACAGGAGGTGGACCTAAACTGTAGCTCTTCCTTCTGTAAGAGAGAAGAATCACCCTGGCCCTCACCATGTGCAGAACTAACTGCAAAACCCATTTCTTTGACCTGGCTTTCGTCCACCATCGCTTTACGTCCATTGTAGTTTATGATGCTCTGTGTGGCTAAAGGGATCTGTTCATGTGGGGCCAGTTGTAGGATTCAGGCCTTACTGTAAGCATGATGGAACGGGGACTGTGTGCAGTGTCACGAAAAGGAACATGGTCTAGTAGTGAACTAGGAGTCGGATTGTACCCAGTTTTCCCACCAACCTTCTGTAGGACCTGGACAAGCCACTTCATCTCTCTGTTTTCTCCTTACCCTGATGCACAAGCCCTTTGTCAATACCAATTGTAAACATTTTGGGACAAGGATTGGCTTTTACCATGTGACTGCACAATACCTTGTTTAGGGCCTCTAGGTGCTAGTGCAGCGCAAATAATAATGGTGCCTTTCTAGTCTGTGCTGCAGGGCATCTAGCAAGCTGTTGAGCACTGAAAAAGAATGCTTAAATACAGTGGGAAGTATCAATATTTATATTAAAGACAAGACTGCAAATGCATCCTGGAAAAGAACTCTGTATAGGAAAAAAATACATAATAAAGGAGGAATTTCACATGGCGTCTGTTTTGTTTAGACCATGAGCTACTTGATCAAATAACAGACACTGAAACACAGCTTGTTAAAAGCTTCAAAATGCTGAAGAAATCTTCCTCCCTCCACCCCTGGAGCCAACAAGAAGTCATTCTTTAGCACTTGCTACCAGTGTGTGAAACGTTGGTTAAATATAAGATTTTCTTTTTTCTCAAGCTGCTTTGACGACACACATTGTCTTCAAACATTCTTCGGTTTGTATAGCGTCCTTGCATTTTTCTGAAAAATCTGTAGTTACTCAGAATAGAAACTCACAATGCTTCTGTAGCCAGTGTAGTGTGCTGAAAATGTTGCACAGAATATTGGTGTGCATTTGAGAAAATGATAGAAGTTAAGGTTGTAATACTGAGGGGGGAAAACATACAATTGTGCAATTCTACTGATTCAGAAATGCTCTCGTGGGTCTGCAGGTTAAGCTTGGTGATGGGAAATGAATGTGTTTACATATCTTACCCTCTTTGAAGCCAAATGCTTACCACTGCTTTTAGCACTTCATTGTGAAGCGAGAGCAGGGCTTATGTGGTCACTGAAAGCAAGAAAGCATATCAGTGCTTTTTGTAGCATAATATCCCTGAGTTTCCAGGATAGTGCTGCAGCAGGAAAATAGCACATCAAATAAACAGCTTTTGTGAGAAAGCTGAAGCGTGGAACATGGAGACAAAGGGAATGATCCTGCAAATGCTTATGCACTTAACTAGCCTCAGTGCTTTCACAGGGTTACTAAAGGTTCAGATCCCGCAAAGCCCGTAAGGATGTTCTTAACTTTAAGCGTGCGAGTAGTCCCACTGATGTCAGTGAGACTACTTAGATGTTTAAAATTACACACGTGTTGGTATCCTGCTGGATTGGGGCCTGCTTACGGAATTGGGTACCTAAGGAGAGGGAAACAAGCAAACAAATGTAGGCTCTTGAAGGGAGACATAACCTTGAATAATTGGGCTTAGCCCAGGTGAAGTTACACTGCAGCAAGAGCTTTGTGTTGTGTTGTGTTGTAGTTGTGTTGTAATTTCAAATCAGACTTATGTTGTACCACTGCGGTTGTTTGCCAGTGCAGCACGCCTACACGAGAGGTTTGAACCAGTGTCACTAACACTAATGCAAAAACCACCTGGAGTATAGACAAGGCCTGAGTAGCACCTTATTCCATGTGCAGCCTCATTGACGTCAACGTTAACATGAATAAGAGCATTAGAACTGTCTGTGAATTAATTTGCTCGGGCCATGCTGTGCCCTGTCTTGTGTTCACTTTCTGCTAACCTTTCAGCTGGGGAGGTTTAGTGGCAGAAATGTCTGTGCAAAGCCACTTCCAAAGCTACGTCTGTGTTGTTCACACTCCCCAAGCTGGAAAGGTCTAAGCATAGGGGGCTGGTGAAAATATTCCATGTGGGGGCTGAGGAGAGCCCATTTTCTGGGTGTTCTGCTGTGTCTGTGTGTTGTGTATGTGTATGTGTTGCTGTCACTATCCCGGCCCGGTGTGCAGGGGAAATTATGTAGTGGGGAGTGGTGGCTGGTAAATAAGCCCACCTTGCACTTGAGATGCATCCTGGCCTGGGCCCTTTGATGCTGAGCAGCTCCTGTGGACCATCACCTGCACCGGGAGGAAGGCTCCGCTCTCTGTGAGGCTGGCTGTCTATCGGGATTGGGGGGAGCAACCAGGTTCCCAGCTCTGTGGGGGAAAGGCTGTCTAGGTGTGTGGGGTGGGCAGGTCTCCACCTCCATTAGCATGCAGGAGGAGCCAGCTCTCCAGTGTGTGTAGGGGGGTGATCACGGTTGGTGTCCCTATCCCAGCCCTTTGTGGGATGGGGAGCTGTAGAATGAGCCCGCCCTGCATTCGCCCATCATCAGCTCACCCAGCTCCCCGCTCCAGCCCATTGACTCTTGCTAATCGCAGATTCAGAGGAGCCTGCCATAGGGTCATGTGCCATATTTTTTATTGCAGAAGGAGGAGAATGCTTCTAGGGGAGTGGCTGTTCTAGATTTGATTTGACAAATATAGAGGAACTGATTGAGAATTTGAAAGCGGAAGGCAGCTTGGGTGACAGTGATCATGAAATGGTGGAGTTTATGATTCTAAAGAATGGTAGGAGGGAAACCAGCATAATAAAGATAATGGATTTCAAGAAGGCAGACTTTAGCAAATTCAGGGAGTTGGTAGGTAAGATCCCATGGGAAGCAAGTCTAAGGGAAAAAACAGTTCAAGAGAGTTGGCAGTTTTTCAGAGACATTATTGAGGGCACAAGAGCAAATTATCCTACTGCGTAGGAAAGATAGGAAGGATGGCAAGAGACCACTCTGGCTTAATCAGGAGATCTTCAGTGATCTGAAACTCAAAAAACAGTCCCACAAAAAGTGGAAACAAGGTCAAATTACAAAGGATGGATATAAACAAATAACACAAGTATGTAGGGACAAAATTAGAAAGGCCAAGGCACAAAACACATTTAAACTAGCTAGAGACATAAAGGGTAACAAGAGAACATTCTACAAATACATAGCAAGCAAGAGAAAACCAAGGATAGGCCCATTATTCAACGAGAGGGGAAAAATAATAACAAAAAATGTGGAAATGGCAGAAGTGCTAAATAACTTTTTTTTTCCAGTTTCCCTGAAAAGTTTAGTAGCGATTGGACGTCTAACATAGTGAATGCCAGTGAAAATGAGGTAGAATCAGAGGCTAAAATAGAGAAAGAACAAGTTAAAAATTACTTAGGCAAGTTAGATGTCTTCAAGTCACCAGGGCCTGATGAAATGCATCTTAGAATACACAAGGAACTAACTGAGGAGATATCTGAGCCATTAGCGATTATCTTCAAAAAATTGTGGAAAACAGAAAAGATTCCAGAGGACTGAAAAATGGCAAATATAGTGCCAATCTATAAAAAGGGGGATAAATATAACCTGGGGAATTACAGACCAACTTAACTTCAGTTCCTGGAAAGATAATGGAGCAAATAATATAAGCAATCAATTTGCATTCACTTAGAAGATAATAAGATGACAAGTAACAGTTAGCATGGATTTGTCAAGAACAAATCATGTAAAACCAACCTGATAGCTGCCTTTGACAGGGTAACAAGCCTTGTAGATGAGGGGAAGAGGTAGAAGTAGTATATCTTGACTTTAGTAAGGCTTTTGATACTGTTTCACATGACCGCATAAACAAACTAAGGAAATACAACCTACGTGGAGCTTCTATAAAGTGGATAAATAACTGGTTCAAAAAGAGTTGTTATCAGTGTTCACAATCAAGCTGGAAGGGCATATTGAGTGGGGTCCCCGAGGGATCAGTTCTGGGTCTGGTTGTTTTCAATATCTTTATCAATGATGTAGATAATGGCATAGAGAGAACACATAAAGTTTGCAGACGATACCAAGATGGGAGAGGTTGCAAGTGCTTTAAAATAGGATTAAAATTCAAAATATCTGGAAAAATTAGAGAAATGGTCTGATGTAAACAGGTTTAAATTCAGTAAGGGTAGATGCAAAGTACTCCACTTAGGAAGAAACAATCAGCTGAATGCATACAAAACGGGAAATGACTGACTAGGAAGGAGTACTACGGAAAGGGATCTGGGGGCCATAGTAGATCACAACTAAATCTGAGTCAAAAGTGTAACACTATTTGCAAAGGAAAAAAAGCAAACATCATTCTGGGATGTTTCTGGGATGATTCTATGAGCAGGAGTGTTGTAAGCAAGATACGAGAAGTAATTCTTCCGCTCTACTCTGTGCTGATTAGGCCTCAGCTGGAGTATTGTGTCCAGTTCTGAGCGCCACATTTCAGGAAACATGTGGACAAATAGGGAACACTTCAGAGTAGAGCAACAAAAATGATTAAAGAAAACTTCCTAGAAAATATGACCTATGAGGGAAGACTGAAATGATTGGGTTTGTTTTGTCTGAAGAAAAAAAGACTGAGGGGGGCCATGATAACAGCTTTCAAGTACATAAAAGGATGTTACAAGAAGGAGGGAGAAAATTGTTTTCCTTAACCTCTAAGGATAGGACAAGAAGCAATAGGTTTAAATTGCAGCAAGGGTGGTTTAGGTTGGACATTAGGAAATATTTCCTAACTGTCAGGGTAGTTAAGCACTAGAATAAATTGCCGAGGTAGGTTGTGGAATCTGCATGATTGGAGATTTTTAAGAGCAGGTTAGATAAACATCTGTCAGGGATGGTCTAAATAATATGTGGTCCTGCAGTAAGTGACTTCTTGAGGTTCCTTCCAGTCCTACAATTCTATGTTACGAGTACATCTGTGCATGATGCCCTACCCTGGCACTACCAGATGTGCTCAGCTGTTCTGTGTATGTGGGCAGCCAAATAGATAGATTTGTCGGGGAGAGGGAATCTGAGTCCCTTCTCACCTTAGCCACCTGCTGCCTACGTGCATATGCATAACTGACTGTGCTGGAAATGCCTGTGAAGTCATCCAGTTAGGGAAATGAATACCATGTGGTTTGTCTGACCCATCACAACTAAGCAACAAAGCTCCTGTTTTGAGTATCAACTGTTGAATTTTCTTAGCAAACTGTTTGTCATCAGTTCAAAGACAGAAACAATTTTTATTAATGGAGTAATTTCAAGGAAATTGCCGTCTACTCAATGCTGTTCTGCAGTCTAGAGGACAAAAAGACTGTTAGTCAGATAAACTACTAATTGCAAATGATTTGCTCAGCTGCACTTGGGATATATACAGAAGTGCTGGCCAGCTGGAGAAGAAACTCGGCAGTAGGGAAATATCGATAGGCTAGAAAAAAATACTGGGCCAAAGTCAACCTAGGTGTAACCAGGTATAACTCCCATTGATTCTGTAGACATTTGTCTCTGACAAGAAGCGCCACTTTGGAGAAAATATGGTGGGGAGAAAATGAAACATTTCTTTGGCAGGATTTTTAAAGAAGATATTTGGTATTTGAAAGTGATAAGGTTTTGAGGACTAGAGGTAGTCATGCCTGTAGACAGACGAGTTGGCAGAGTGCCGGTGAGGCAAACAAACGTGGATGGTAAGTGCAATTTATCACTTACGCAGTGGTGATGTCCAGGTGACATGTATAGTGTTTTTAATATCTATCTATGATATCTGTAGACATTTATGTATCTATTTAGATTTTTGCACCATGCACTCGCCAGGTGCTGGAATGTCAGTTGGAAAATTAGCAGTGAAGAGGAAAAGGAAATATTTCCTTTACTATGCCAATTTATTTAAATTCACAATAGCCCTGTAATGTACATATGCATTTATTTCTATTTCACAGACAAGGAAACTGAGGCATGGGTCACACAGAAAGTCTGTTCAGAATTTGGCAGAGAGCTGTATCTTATCCACAAAACCATCCTTTCACCATGGCCCCTCTTCTTGTTCACATTCTGCTATAGTCATAGATGTATAAAATACTAGCGAGGTCCAGATCTATGCAGTTTTCAAGGTTTTGGCTATTACATCTGCCCTCATATACGCTAAGAGTGTTCTATCAACCAATCTTCTGATAAAGATAGGGGTGTGGTTTCATCCTCTACATCTTGATGGTGGCTTTTCCACTTTTAAGACTGCTTACTGTACAATAATGCCTTAAAGATTGCAGTGGCCTCTTTTATTTCATCCTCTCCGGCTGGTCCAACTTTCTGTGTGGGTCAGGTAAAATGAGATCTATTGGGAGAACTCCACAGGTTATCAACAGAATGCAGACCAGTGCACACTGGGTACTACCTGAGGAATGTAATTGATCTGCACCAGGCACTGTGGTGGCAAGTAAAGTAGAGCTCTCTCTAAACCCTCTCTTGGTGAAAAGGGCTGCCCCTGAGTTTCATTTGCATAGGCTACCTACCTACAGTTCCACTAATGACACATGGGAGGTCACCATAACTATACCTGAACTTAAATTTTGGCAGGTAATGGACTCCCACAGAAGGTCAGGAGGGGGAAAGAAGCTTTCCCTTTTAGGAAAGGGGTTGTTTTCTTAGGCTTCTGCCTAAGGGTTTTAAGTACTTCTGGCTTTTTTTCTATAAGGATTTCATAGGGAGAAACTAGTGAACTTAGTAAGGCTGTGCTCTGCTCTGCTTCTTAATACAGATGAATCAATAGCTGGGTTATGTGGTGGACCAGGCAATAGGATAGGACCAGGCAAGCAGCTCCCTTGGGACTGCAGACAGACCAGCAAAAAGACATCTGGACTATTGCTATTTGCGGATCCAAATTGTGGGTGGCACTTGGAGGGTGGGTGAGGTTGGATAGCCAAGGGCCTGTCACTTGGGGGACATTCTTTCTGGGGGGAAGGAAGGGAGTTAGAGTGACTACAGCCAAAGTTAGTGGAATAGTAGAAGGGTGTGTGATATTTTACTCATTATTTGCACGTATATTCTGTTGCTGTGTTTTCCCATGTGTATGTTTGTGCTCCCTTCCCCTAATAATGATTCCTTTGTTTGTACAGCCTTGGCGTGATTATGAGTGGGGAAATTCTGCCTTTTACGGGCAGCCAGGGAGGATGCATTTTTAGTTTTCCCAGGTTTCTGGGTGTGGGCACAAAACAATTAATTATTTGTTAAGAGGACTCTAGATATATTGAACCCATCCCTTTTTGCTGCCTTTAACCACTTGGCAGAAGGCTTACATTGCAAATGTGTAAAACAGAGTTGGGTTTCAGGATTCTCAGTGCATTAGCTGTATCTGAACAATTTCATTGACCATGTATAGTGTTTGTAGTACAATTATATCGTGCTATCAGTAGGTACAATATATTGCTTGTCTTCACTAGGATTCCTGCACCTGGGTCTACCACTGATTCTCCATAGTATCTTGGGCAGCCATCAAAACCCTCCATGGGTTTGATCCTTTGCACTGGCTGAGCTACGCTCAGTGCAGGACTGGGGTTGGCGGTAAAGATAGCTTTACAGCATCTGCGATGGGGTCTGCTGGAAGACCTGATGTCCTACTGCACCTTGCCCCAGGAAGGAGCAGCAAAGCAGCCTAGAATGGCTGCTTCCGTGCAGCCAATCAGAGCCCAGAAGGCTCAGAGAAAAGGATCTGTAGAGGTTCACCAGGTCACTTCCTGGCTGGAGCCAGAGGGGCAAGGTTAAAGGAGCTGGATGAGCTGCATTTGCTAAACCTCGGAGCGTGAGGACCTGAGAGCTTTAGCTCAATGGATGGAGATAAAAAAGATGAGATGGGATGAGGCCCAGGGAATGTAGCAGCACCCAATTCAAGGAAGCAGTGCATGGCTACTGTTTGTAGGGTCCCTGGGTTGGAATCCAGAGCAGTGGGCCGGTCTGGATCTCCCCACTGGGTCTTAGTCCCACAAAGTAGGCTAAGCTCTGAGAAGGGGACAAGATTCCTTCAGAAACCTGAGTAAAGGGTGGGATTTAGAGAGCCCAGAGATGGGGCTGAAGATCCTGGTGAGGGGCCAACAGTTTGTTGAATTCTTTGCTTCCCTGGAAGGGATTAATTCATTTTGACTGACTTGGCTGGAGGGCTGAGCCATTGAAGGCCTGCCTAGCGAGGATGGCAACCTATGGGGGCTGCCAGGAGCAGGAAAAGTCCTGCAGTGCCAGACACAGCTGCAGGAGGCGCTCAGAAGGTGTGTCCCCTGTCACACCACACCGACCCTGGGAGGGGCACACTCCCTCCTGCAGTACTTTGGGAGCGTGCACAGTGGAGCGCCCTCCAAAATAGTTCTGTGCGTGCACGTCCAGCCAACTCTGCTGTGTGGAGAACGGTGAGGGGGAGGCAGAGAAATGGGGGCATTAACAGGGACTGTGAAGGGACCAACAGGACTGCAGTTGTGTGTGGCCCCTCCTCAAGGGACAGACAGAAAGGGGGAAGTTATTTGCACCCAACGCATTCATGCAAAGGAAGGAGGGCACAACTTGGCAGGCAAGACTTACAGATTCAATGAAACATTTTAGTGGCCTCTTCTGAAAAACAGCATGCCTAGCTTTAAATGCCAGTCCTCCATAACAGCATGCATAGCTTTAAATGTCAATCCTGCATGACACATCTGCAGACCCCCTCTCAGTGCTTCTTGCTACCGCCAGCAGAAAGCAATGTGATATATCCTCAGTACTGTGATCTTAGCCTCTCACAAACAGCAGATCACATCTCACAAACAGCAGATCATGTCTGAACGTGTGAGCTTTTTGAAAGGACAGTTATTACTAATTATCGGTGGGTCTCGGCATACATCACATTTTGCAAATGCAGTTTGCTTTGTATAACTCAGAGTGATCTCTGCAAAACATCAGGACACAGAAGTGCTAAGAAAATGCACAAAATCTATTGGCTTTCCTGAGTAGCAGCTGGCTGAACTGGCAGACAGATTGGAGGTTTCTCTTTGGAAGTGGACAGGTCTTTGAAGTCAGTGAAATAACCTTCCTAGTCTAGATTCAATTCCTAGTCAATCCCCGGTCAGATTAGCTGTAAAACTGCTAGTGTTTTACTGGTGATGAGCTAATGCAATTAGATGCCTGAAGCTTGTCATCTCCTTGTTAACTGACTTCTGTGTGTGCTGGTAGCCCCCTCTTATTTGAAGAAGACTGTAATTCAAATGACATCTGAGAGTTATTTATAGGAAACTAGCTTCTAAGCTGTAGCCTATATAAAATCAGCCACTGTTTTAGTTTGAGTGTTCAGATGTAGTCCTCAGCACAGAAATCCTGAAGGATTCTTACGTTTTTGAAAGGAAAGGTCAGGGCTGACCTCTGCAGTTTGATTTGCCATTTTGTTCAGATGTGCTCATGAGTCTGGATAATTCTCTGCACTTTTCCATGCGAAAGGCTCGGTCCTGGTGGTGCTGGACATAAATTGAGATGTTCAAAACCTCCAGGAGTCATTCAGCACCTTGGCAGGATTGCACTATAATGCAGTGTATAATGTGCAGGCGGATTGAGGGAGTATTCCTTGGAGCGCACACGCGTGCAGACAAAGGGCGTGACACCTTCTATAAGGAAAAGCATCCATGTGTGGGAAAGTAATTCTAGGAGGAAGCGCAGGAGTATGTCTGCACAGTCTGCGTCTGATGGTACGTCTACATGGCAATTGAAGTTGTGGTTGTGAGTTGTGTAGGCATATCCATGCTAGGATTAATCTTCTAGCATGGTTACAAAAAGCAATGAAGGTTCATTGGCTTCATCATGGGCTGTACAAGCCTGCCTGGAACCGTGGCTATGTATTCACATTGCTGGGTTATTGGTGCTGCATCTTCATTGCTATTTTTAGCCAAGGATATGCCTACCCAAACTGCAATCACATCTCAGATTACAGTGTAGACATACCCTGAGGAAACATTAGGTAAAAGGAACACCGATTGTAGGAAGGGAACAATCCCGTATGCGCTACCACCAATTAACAGACGTGGTTCCTTTGCTTACAGAGTTCATGCCTCAGCATCATTGCACTGGGGATCAAGCCTGCTTTTTCTAGCCTGTGAAATACAGGGCCCTAAAACCAAGCCTTGCTTGTCTTACTCAATATAAGGAATCTAGATTTAAACCTACCATACTGGCTCAGACCAGTGGACCATTTAGTCTAGAAAGTCTCCTGTTGACTTCAGTGCTTGTTGGATGGAGCCCTATGAAAGGATACTGTAAAATTCATTTCATCTAGTAAAACTTGAAACCAGATTTCTTTTCTCCCCCCCAAACAGAAAAGAATTAGTCTGTTAACTACAGATTAAATATTCAATGCAAGTGTAATTGGCCATGAACAGGTTTAAATGGAGTGTAGAAGTAAAAGTTAAAATAGTGCCGGTGCCTCTTCTTCATTTTTAAAAATTTTTTTAAATATTATTTAAAGATAAGTGCAATTTACTTCAAAGCAGAAAATGAAGTAATTATATTCAGATCCACATATAGTAAAGTGATATATAGAAAAGAAGATTATGGTAATTACTAATCACCAAAAAGTATGTTGAAAGAAGAGTTATGGCTCTGTCTTAAACTGCGAAGAGGCAGGAAGTTCAAAATTAATAATAATTTCGTTTTTAGCATTTAGTTTAGTACCATTTAACTACTCGTCTAATAGCATTTTACAAACTAATGAATCAATGTGTGTTTCTACTTGAAGAGTGATTCTGTAACAATTAGCTCTGAGCAGCAAACGGTTTCCCATTCTGCGAGAACTTTCGAGATTTCAAAAAAGTTCCCTTCCAGAACCGGGACAAAAAGTCCAAATCATGAAAATGAACCAAAAATCCAAAAACGTTTTCAGATTGGGTCAATCGAAATCTTTGGACAATTTTTTTAATGTTTTGCTTTCATTTTTGATTCTACATTACTTTACAATGAATTAAATCTTAAATTAAGCCTTTTCATATTGAATATATCCAAAGAGGACATTTTGACAATTTGGAAACACTTTTCATTTTTTTTCAATGGGAAACTTGTCAAAAACCTACCCTTTCCAGCTGACAGGTTCAGTTTGGATGAATCAACATTTTCTGGTGAAAACACATGTAGATGAAAAATTCCCAGTCAGTTCCAGAACCAATGGTAGGCTGGGCTCCATTTTATTGCTACTCAACAATTATCAGATTAAATTTGCTTGTGTTATGAGTATAAAGATGCCAGACCTACAAACTAATTCATGAACTGAAAGTCAAGTTGCATTCTTTCATTATTATTATTTGTTTATTATGATAGTGCACAAGGACAAACCAAGAATAGGTGCCCAATTGTGCTAAGCACTAGAGAAACATATATTCTCTGTCCTGAAAAGTTTACCATTTAAGTAAACAAGAGAGTCACAGGATGAGGAAAGGGACATAACAGAAGCATTGTGAACAATGTGACAGGAGCAAACATCACATTAGGTCCACATTTTATTTTATTTGTGGGAGGGCTTAGTTAGGAGGCGAATCAGCTAACTGGAAAGAAATATGAAAGCAGAGATGTCATTAAAGGCAAGAATTGTGAGGGGGATCAGATAAGACAGGCAGATGTAGAATGAAGCCGAGGTGAAGAGACTGTGAGGAAGGAGGAGGGAGATGGTTGGAACAAACAGCCAGTCAGTACAGTCTAAGGAAAGTCCTGCCAACACTGTAGAAAGTTCTGTATGTCAGAAGGTTCCTACTTTGGCTTTTTCTGCACCTACTCCTACCGGCTGGCATCTCTGGCTCTCTACAGTTTTTCCCTAAGGCCAATGAAAGGTTTTGCAACTGGATCTTAATTAAGCTTGCTGTTGATGATGCCCATGCCAGACTAGATCCAGATCACTTTCCCACAGCCGTGTTGGTTCTTCAGTGACATCAGGAGCAAGTAGCAGTAAAAGAAATTATTTGGGTCTCTATCTTGCAGAGTTCTGAGGGCCGTATGGATACTGAGCATTTCCACTTTTTTATTAAAGACATACACAAGAGTCAGTAAAGTAAGCTGAGGGGGCTTGGAATATACTTAGCCAATCTCTTGGTGACTTTCAGTTTTATCAAAAAATTTGGAATATTTGGTATCTTTCTTGAAGCCTCAGCTCCTGGAGTCATGGTAAACTCTCAGAATAAACTTTCTGGGTTTTTTAAAGTAAGTTGCTGGGCAGAGAATAGCTTGAAAAGATGCTCAAAATGCAAATAAAGGAATCCCAAAGTTCTATCATTTTCTAAATCTTGTTAATTTTTTTTAAGCCTATCTGTTTCTGAAGGTTGAACTCATGATTCTTGAATGATCACATCCAGCAGTGCTGGATTTTTCAGTAAGAAGGTGCCATTTTTCATAGCTGCTTTTCTTGAAAATAACTTTTTTTTAAATCCTCACAAAATCCCAGTCAATCTGTAGCTAACACCATTTTACAGAAAATTGAGACCAAAAGAGGTCAAGTAACATGGGGTTTGGAGATAGCACCCTGGTTCTCTTCTGCCCGTCCACCCGCCACCCAAAAAAAACAAAACACCAGTGGAGTAGGCCAGCACATTAGAAGGAGCCAGTACAGGCTACACACCTTCTCTCAACAGTGGTGAGCTCATCATGGGTGTAGTTGCACATGAAACTATCCCCTCTCCCCAAATACTGGGCTGCGCCAGACAATGGCAAAATTTAACCCTGTCCACATTTAATGCCTTCTTAAAGACCCACTTCAGTGAATTGCTGTTCCCGTCCCCCTAAACTTTGTCTGGCCTGAGTTTGTGGTCACTGATTTAAGAAAAATGACCCCAAATGAATTTAAACTCCTTTAGCCCTTTCACACAATAGAGCTGTTGGTCTAATAAGCTTTGTCAGTATGTGCAGCAGCTTTCAAAACGTTTTCTTGTAGCCCCTTGCCTGAGGCATGGCTCAAGCCTTCTTACTGAGGATTGCTACTTGGAGTGGCTTCTCCCGCTCCTCATGAGTCCTCCATTCCTTTTTGTGATGCCTGGTTCCTCCGCCCAAGATGACTGCTCATTTGTGCCTGAAACACAAGAGATGTTGTCCTCTGGGCAAATTAATAACGCTATCACTGCAGGCAAGTACATCAACACAAACCCCTGCAAAGAAATGACACACCCACAATAACAATATAACAAAGAGGGATTTTACTGGGAGCAAGAACATAGGATCTGTGGAAGGAAAGACTTAGGGTCAGCTGAGAAGCACTAACCTATCAACAAATTTTCCACCTCCTAATACTTGCAACTCTTCCCAATCTCCAGCTGTCTTCCTGGTATCTTCCTACACAGATGATACACTGAGGATGAGTGCAGAGAGGAGTGATACAGCCCTGTGAACACTAGCCAGATTAATCAATAACAACAACAACAAGTCTCCTGACAGTGTCCCCACCCCTGGGTGGGGCAGGGTCCTCTCTTGGGTCTGGAGTCCTGTGTAGGTCCCAGCTCTCAATAGCCAGCACCAGGCTGGATCTCTGCCACACTGGATGCTGGTCTCTGCAGGGCTGCCTGATCCCTGTACAGCGGTTCAGATTCCCTTTGTAGGGAAGGGGGGTTAATCAGAGACTCGCTGAGGCTGTTCTGCTTCTCTCTCATCTTTTTGAAAGCTCATAACGGAAACTTAAACTAGTATTTATCTCGGAGTCAGACAGTCTCCTCCCACTGGGGGGGCTGAGCAGCTCTGTTTCATCATTTTCCCAGTAAACTGCTCGTCCATATCACACCATGCAGAAGCCACCCTTTTGCCCTCAACAGGAGTTTCTAATACGTTCTGTCCCCACTCCCGGCTGCAAGCGTGCTGGGGAATGTTGTCAGTGGGCTCTGGTCCCTATTATTGTTGTAGTCCATAGGGTAGGACCTCTAGAAACTCAGCCTGGCACTCCAGGAGCTGACAAACTCCAAATGGGTTACCTCAGTATCCCCAATCGGCTGTACCAGCTCCTTAGATGGAACCACTACAGCCTGCTGTGTATCTCCACAGTCAGATGCTCTGTGAGCAGTTTAGTGTTCTATCTAACCATAATGGCTCTTTCATAGTCACTTTGGTCCATTGAATAAAACAATCGTTCAGGCTGTGTAGCGTGACAGCAACGGGCCATAATAGCTCCTTTTAAAACCATGTTTATCTATCTTCTCAACTAAACTGCTGATCATGTATCCTAACCCCTCACACCAACAATCTCCACACGTTAAAGGGCTGAATTAAGGCATCATAAGATCTGGGCAAGGTACTGATTTACCAACAGTTATTTCCTATATCTTTGCAGCTCACCCTTCCAGCACTATCTGCTGATTTTTCTACTCGAATGAGAAGTTTCTGTGCAGGAGTCAGGATCCTGGGGGAAGGCAGGCAGGACTAGTGGCAGGAGCTTGGGATCCAGGAACTAAAGCCAGGGGTCAGAGACAGTATCAGGATCAAGAATCAAGCTAAGCATCAAGTGAGTCAGGAGTTAAGCTACGGATCAGAGCCAGACCAAGGAATCAAACTGAGGTTCAGTAGCAGGTATCAGGGTTGGTGTTGGGTTTCCAGGGGTTAGAAGCCACGTCAGAGCTGAGATCAGCACCAGAAGTTCAGAAACAGAGAAGCAGGGCGGTAATGGCAGGCAGCTAGCTAGGAATCCTCATTATTGTCTCAACACTTCCTGGGATGCCCAGTGGGTTTATATAGGATCAAGGAGCCAATCAGGGAACTGCCCAGTCAGATCACTCAAGATGGAACTTCCACAGACTGTGTCCCCTAGGGAGCAGACAGCCTACGATAACTCTGGGTGGCAGGATTGACCTTAGATTGTTAGTAGCCCTGCAGGACTGGATTCAAGTCTCCCTCCCCTCCTTACAGAAGCAGACAAAGGAAAAAGCAGCATTTAAAACCAAAGTGGCAATATTGACTGACAAGCTGAAGCAACCTAGGGGAAGTCACTGTTGAAACTGTAAAATTATACAATAAAGAGCGTCCCAATTTGGGCCTCATTATTATTATTATAATGTATTACTTCATAAAACTACAGGAGTAATTTATTCATTGCCCTTTTCTGCTATCTTTAATTAGGTATTTTCAGCTAGTCCCTTCTTCAGCATCAAAGCTGTTATGAAGCAGGGGCAAGATGGACTTTTCCCTCTTGATCTGTATCAGATGAGAGTGGCAGGAGGCTGAAAACGTTTCCTCTACCACTGTACCGTCCCTCCCCCCATACATAGTGAGTCAGTAAGGTAACACTCAAGTTAAACCAAACTAAAACAACTCTGGGTTTTACTATATGTAAAAACATAATAATAATAACATGGTACAACAGGCATTTATATGACCCTCAGCACTATTATAGCTAAGTGCCTCGCAAACATTAATGATTTTTTTCTTACAATACCCCTGTGAAGGAAGGAAGGAAGTATACAGGGTAGGAGCACAGGAGAGGGCATACAGGAGCATGGCTCCCCCCCCACAAAATCTCTGTGTGTCCCTGCAGCCCGGGCATGGAGGAAGCAGCAGGGCAGCAGGCTGAGTTCCTCCTCCCTCCACCCCTACAACTGCAGCCTGCTGCTGGAGTCCCATGTTGCCTGTGCCTCCACCCCCTGACTCACCTCAGTGGGCGGTCTGCAAAGCAGGAAGCAGCATTGGGACTTCAACAACAGGGAAAGAGAAGCAGCGGGAGGAGGAGGAGGAGCTCAGCCGGCAGCCAGCCACCCTGCTGCTTCCTCCCTCCCTGGGATGCAGGGACACGGAGAGTGCCACTGCCAGCAGGAGCCGCTGCCTCCTTGATGCTGGGCACTCACTCTTACAGGCATGGGCAGATCCATGACCTGGACTTATCTCTAAGCGGGGTGAGTTCACAATTGTTAAGGTACAAACACAACATAACCCCAGCTACTCTTCATTTTATGACTCACCTGCTTCAGATATTGTTGATAGGTAAGGCTGTGATTAAGGTGACTCCTGGGTAGCAGGGGGTTAGGATTGTGGGCCATTGGCTTGCTGCAGAAGTTTACATTCAGCATTCTTTTAGCTTCAGAATTGCTGAGATGGAAAGCTGATGCCATCGTTTTTGATGGGTTGGGTTTGAGCCACCAGTACTGAATAATGTTATCCGTCCTCTTCAGATCAGTGTAAATGGTGTCTTCTGCTTCTTTGAATGTTGCGGACTGTGTCATGTCGTCAGCATAAATACACTTGCGGCATGTCGTTTCGGGCACGTCATTTATATATAAGTTTTAAAAGGGATGGGGCTAGTCCTGACCATTGCGGGAGGCCATTGTTGAAACTCCACATTTTTGCTAACCTGACTTCCAAGATGGATATAGTCCTGGTCTACACCTACCTGGCGATTCAGCGGCAGTTGACGGGAGTTGTGCAAGCTACGCAGAGTAGCTTGCGTAACTCCCATTGACTGCTGTGCTTCCCTTCTGCACGGCATCTTCACTGCACTGCACCGACGGGAACTGTTCCCATTGATGCAGCGCTACGCCACTTGAGGGGGTGGTTTACCAGTGTCAACTTCTGGATCGACTGAGTGGGTCTTCACTGACCACTCAATCGATCCAGATAGGTCAATCTGATGGCGCCGACTTTGCTGCTGTCAGTGTAGACATACTCATAGAATGTGCTGTCTGAAAACACTGACCTAACGAGTCAAAATGTCTGATCTCATTAAAGCAGGCCTTGTTCCAGATGGTGACATAGAGCCTGGTGCCAGACTTGTGCTGATGACAAGCTGATAAAAGCTATGGCTGTTTTAAGCTTCTGCTGGAAGCCAGCCTCAATATGTGTAGGCAGTTGGTCACAGCAGCTTCTCCCTGCCCTGAAACCTGCCTGTTCCCAGGGGGATTGCGGTCAGGCCATCACTTAGTGTTCTTTGAAAATCCCACCCTTTCGCATAAACCTCTGCATCAGAATCATCTTATTAATTTATTTTGAGGTGATATACTGTATAATAAGATCTCTACATCACCCTATATTAAGTGTTTTATTGTTGCAATAAACAAAAAACTTAACCTGCTTATCTATAAAAGCCCAAATAATCTAGGCTTGATTCTTCACGTCTCAGTAGAGTCAAACCAGCGTGAAACTGGTGTGAGATGAGAATCTGAAACTTCTGTATCTACTACTGCATTCCACCTTTCTATTGGGCTATTCCCACACTCTTCACTACCACATAAAAACTCTAGGCCATGCTGTCCCCTGCCGTGGTTATTTCTATGTAGAATATTGGAAATTCAGCATATGCATGCCACTGGCCTGATCCTCCATTGATTTTCACTTTGGGCAGATGTTTACGCTTGTGCAATCTGGATGCAAAATGCTGCTGAATCAGAAGGGAAGCATTTTACACCCACGCTGTGGAGACTATGGAAACAGAGAAGCAGGCCCAAAGAACTTCCGTGCCATTCTTCTGTTGGGAATGAGCAGTAGAATTGGGCCTTAAAGCCCATGGGTCCTTGAAGGCCAGGTCCATCTGCATGCAGGCTCTATGCCTCTGAGCTGCCTCATGTGTTTTCCAGTTACCATAGCATAATAGGTCTATCTGTCTAAATACTAATATGGTGCCCATTTATCCTAGTGCATGCGCACCTTACAAAAATGAATGAATTTAACCTTACAACACACCTTAAAATAGGAAAGTATTATTCCCATTTTACAGATGGGGTAGCTGAGGCACACAGAGATTGAGGCAGAGATTTCTAAACCGGGCTAATGGAGATAGGCACTTATATCCTATAGAAACTCAGCTAGAGTTAGGCACCTAACTCCTTTGGGACTTTTGAAAGTCCCAGATTTAGCAATATGCCCAAGGTCACACAGACAGAGCCAGGAATTAACTCAGATATCCTGAGTCCCCATCCACAGCTTTATCCATAAAAACATGTTGTTCCCTAGAATCCATACTCCCAAGGGAGGGATCTATACTGAGGTGGTAACCGTGCAAGTTATTACTGATGCAATAACTTGCTCTAGACTATCCTGCAAAACATAAGGGGTGACCAAGCAAGTGAGAGTGGCTGCCCCTCAAGCCTCACCCTCTCAAAGAAGATTCCTGCAGAGGACATACAAGACAGGCTTTGTTGGGGCAAAGGAACGACAGAGCCATAACATCAACATGCCCCTATACTCTTCTCTTCACCGCTTCCCATTTGCTAGTGCTGCATTCCCCGCTATACTAGCAGAGAGGAGCATTTGTGCCTATATACATCAGAGATGCTTTTAGCTCCTGTTGAGCTGTTAATCATGCTACTTTCCAAAATATTCAGCTGATTCTCTTCCAGTTCATTTCCCAAAACTGCCTTCACATAACACCTGAGTAATAAAAATTGGCAGAAATGACTAGATGGAATTTCATCCTTTTGCATTATCATTGAAGAAGACATTACTATTCCCTTATCAAAAATATCCATCAATCTAATTACACCTCTTTTCCTCCCAAAGCTCTAAAATAGGTTACCTTAGCATGCTCGGTGATCTAGAGTTATTATTTAATGACCATAAGGGAGATACATTTTGATTCATTTTCTTACATGTTAAAAATTTATGACAAACATAAAAATTTGTTATAGTGATTGGATCATTCAAGATGGCTTTAATTTCATTTAAATTATACATAGATAAAACATTATGTACATTTTAAGGAGCAATGCTATCCTAAGCCACTTAGAGAGACCGTGTGGTCTAGTGAATAGGAACTAGGATTTAGGAGAAGAGTGAGCTGAAAAAAAAAATCAAATTCTGCAATTTGTTAACTAAAACAAGTGACATCTTTTTCACAAAACAACGAGGAAAAATCATCCCATTTGTTGACTAGCTATCAAGAAATACTTACCCCTTCTCTAACTGGATTCTATCCTGGCTCTGCCACTGCCATGCTCTGTGATCTTGGTCAAGGCACTTCATCTTTCTGTGCCTCTGTTTCCCCACCCATGTTTTGTCTGTCTTGTCTGTTTAGATTGTAAGCTCTTCACAGGAGGACCTGCTTCTTGCTATGCATTTGTGGAATGCCTAGCCCAATAGGGACCAGCCTAGGTTCAAGCCTCTAGGCTCTACAAATTAATACAAATTAATAGCACCCAGTATGTATATCAAGTTCCCTATACTGAATGAACACACACACACACACACACACACACACAAATTGAAATTGGGCCAGACACTCCACTAGTGTAAACCTGCATAGCTCCAATGATATCAATGGAGCTCCGCCACTATACACAGCTGAGGATTTTGTCAGAGAAGTATATCTGTAATATCTTAAAGCTGGAGTTGCAATACCCTTTATATCTAAAGGGAGTATTAACAAATTCAAAGTAAATCTAGATGGTTTATTTTTTCATTAAAAATGACATGAAAAACCTATCCATCACTGTGAGACTTGCTCTAGGATAATAAGAGGCAGAGACTGAATAATGTATAAAAACGTAGTGAGTATATTTATGTTTATACTAACGTTTTCCTATAAATGGGTGTGTGGTAGATTTGCTTACCTTTCTGTATTCCATCTGAACAGCTCAGAGATATGTAACATTGTTGCTAATGCCTGTTTATTTGCTAGAGAGCTGTGGTGTACTTGTATGCGTACTGAGTTCACTGTAAAGAGAGGGCTGACATCAATCTGAAAGTGGT
This sequence comes from Emydura macquarii macquarii, assembly GCF_026122565.2. Taxonomy (NCBI): domain Eukaryota; kingdom Metazoa; phylum Chordata; order Testudines; family Chelidae; genus Emydura; species Emydura macquarii. The sequence continues at coordinate 2,075,494 of NW_027133607.1, read as the reverse complement.
TTATTCCTTTTCTTTTCAAATTCATTGGGGATTTCTTTTCTTTTTTTTCTTTCTTTTTTTTTTTTTTTTTTTTTTTTAAGTACCAGCTGCTAATGGACATTTAATAGAGTGAAAATTAGCCCTTTAAGGATTCTGGGCCAGATCCTCAGCTGGTTTCAATTGATGTAGCTCTGTTTGCAGCTGAGGTTCTGGCCCAATACATTTGGGTGTTAGTAAAGAACTGGATATAAAGCTCCATGAAAGCTTATATTCCATATTAGTCATCTCCAATTTGAATTAATTTTCAAAAGTAACAGCCTACAAATACTTAAAGTGTATGAACCTTAAAGTGGGGAGAAGTTTTTTAGTGCTTTGTGAAGGGGCTGGACTGGGAGTAATGGGATTGTATTTAAAAGGGAAAATTTAAACTGAATATCCTGTCTATTAGACTGTGGAATAGTTTCCTAATAAAGTGGATGTGTGGGTGAATCCCTGGCATTTGAGGCTGGACAAAATACCCACTGTAGGGGACAGTTCTGCACTGCCAGGAAGATTGGCTAGTGACTGACTGGAGTAGTGCTTTTCCATCACTATATTCTAGGATTATGTGAGACTCTCTCCTTATTTTAAATCATATGACTGCAAATTTATTTCAAATTTCTAAAGAAAAGAATAACCTATACAATGTGTCCTGAAAATCTCTCTGTCTTCTGTGAGAGACAAGTGAAGTAAGATCTGGATGATCTATGATGTATGTGGTAGAAGTAAATTATCACAGCTTAAGTTTTCTGCCAACTTTCTTATTTTCAGAGTGAAAAAAGCATAGCCTATCATTTGACCCACTCTGCTGCTAGATAATGTTTTGCAGATGAAGGAAATCTTTCTGTGGGGATTATACTCAAAATAAGGTTTTGGATTTTTTGTTCTTGATGTTGCTATCATTATATCATGAGCTTTCTTAGGGAATGCTGTATCTTTGCTAGATGTTTTACTGAAGATAGATGTGAAGGATACCTGCGTGTGACTTATGAGAGACTTTCTAAGCATATTATGGCTGATATTTATTTTGAGGAGGGAGGATTTTTGTTTTGTTTTTATGCTGGAGCATTAATTACCTGAAATAACCTGACAACAATGAACTTGCATAACTTACTATACAAAAAGATTGAGACGGTACTTAGTTTTTCTCATGCAATATAGATGACACAAATACATTTTTAATTGCAATATTAATTATGGTAACACAAATATGACTCAGTTGTTGCTGTTCTGAAGAGACACTAATGATATGGTCTCTTCACTGTAATGGTTGTTGACTATTTGAGCTTGTAATGATTCTCCTCTCACTTACACCTGTTTAAATTGGAAGTGACTCCAGCTGAGTCAGCTGAGCTACCCTATAAATGAGGTAAGAATCAGGTCTTTTGTGTTTACTTTGTCTGTGGAGTCTTTGGGGTAACTGCTAAGTAAATTTTACTTAACTACTCTGTAGCTTCCATACTATATTGCCTGGCACTTAGATTCCAGAGCACTTTTAATTTTCAAGATACAGTATTAATATTCTAGATATCCAGATATTCCCCAGCACTGTAGTACTGCAGCATCTCTATCATATCTGACCCATAAATGTATTCATTTTCTATTAGCTCCTGTGATGCAGTTAGCATTATTATTCTAATTTCACAGAGGAAGAAACTGAAGTACTGAGAAGTTATATGAGTTGCCTAAAGTCACCGCACAAGTCAGTAGCATGAACTCCTGAGTTGTAAATCTGCCTCTATATCCCAATCTATACTAAACCATGTAGAGTGGTGGGGGGGAAGGGGGAGGAGGAGCATGATTCACAAATCAAAACCTATGGAGTGAAGCTTCACACTGTTTTGTGCAACTCATACATACAATTGTAACAATAAATCCCAGCTCTTTGTATCAATAGATCCTAAAGTTTTTTAAAGAAGTCAGCATCATTAGCCACAAAATACAGAAGGAGAAATTGAGGCACAAAGTGGTAAAGAGTTGTCCATAATTACCCAGCAGGCCAGTGGCAAAGGTGGGAAGCCTGGTTTCCTATGTTCCAGCCTTAATCCATGGGCTACCCTGCATTCCATCTAGATGTATGCACTTGTATCACCATATAAAGTACTATGTAAAAGCAGAAGGAAAACCGATGTATAATCCTGTCCACAAACACAATTAGAATTCAGGAATTTTTTAAAATTGTAATTTCTTCCCTCAAAACCATTTTTTTAATCAGTTCTACTTATTTAAGTGATTGGTGCCTAGGAAAGAGAGAGATTTAATCAAAACTGTTTCTTTTCTCTTTAATGTATATGGGAGAGATGTATAATGTGCTGCCATGGGGGAAAAAAAGGTGATCCAACTATAAGGAGGTTCAGATCCTCTCTCTTTCTCTCATTATATTATATGAGAGAGAGAGAGAAGATTGTATATAATCTCTCTCTATTTGTGTAAGAGAGAAGGGATCTGAACAACCTTATATATATAGATACACATGCACATGTGCGTGTGTGTATATTTATTATATATAGGGGTGTGTATGTATATAAAATGTGTGTGCATGTATATATATATACACAGACAGAGAGAGTACATATATCAATATGTAAGAGAGAAAGAGAAAGATGCAGATCATGCAGATCCTTTTAACTTCACGGAGCTTTCTATTGGAAGTGCCCAGAAGGTATCATTATATAAAAATATATACAAAATAAAATACATTAAAATAATGTTAGGGTTGTAAAGTCAAGTACTCAAAAGCTAGGAAATGTCGGAATCAGTTGCACAACTTTAATTTGCCCTGCTTGTGCGTGTGCATTATGATTGGAGCTCGGTGAAAATTTTCAGCCAAATACTTTTTTGCCCAGGGATGCAGATTAGGGCTGATTAAAACATTTGTGAATTGTTGTACATTTTGGCCAATTGTTTCATTCAAAATGGAAAGAGAATTCTTTTTTAAACATCAAAACTATTTTTTAGCTGAATTCAAAAGGCAGCTAGGTGCTATCTGGATAACCATGACAGTGGTGCTGGTGGTCCCCTTGATTGCAACAGTAAAAGGGTAAGGGCATCCAACTGGAGACAGAGAGAGAAATCCACTTAAACCTATGACTCCTGTATCCTTGTTGAGTACCCTAACCATCAATTTGTAGAGTGTCCTGGATTAGACACTGTTAATCTCTCCTGTTGAAGCTGTTCCATTTTGCATAAATAATTAGTTTTTGGTGCAGGGACTGGAACCCAGTTATCCCCACACTCAGGTGAGCGTGCTAAATGAGTGTGCTGACCTCCACCACCACCATCTCCTCATGGGCTTTTGTGAATCTAGCCTTCATTTCTTCTGCTTTTGTTAAAATGCTCAAAATGAAACATTTCATTTCAGCACGAACTAAATGTGTTGTTTGCCCAGAAACTAAATTTTTCTGACTTCTTGGATTTTTTGAAAATTAAAAAAAAAAAAATCACTTAAAGTTCAGTCCAAACCATTTTTCCCCCCAGAACTGCTGGCAAACTGAAAAATCAGTTATTTGTTCAGTTCTAATTGTGATAGTCTTTTATTACAGGTCACATACTTTTTTTTCACAGGACCCCAGCTTTGTTCAGGATGGGCTGTGATCAATTAATGAGCAGTTATTCAATATTTTATCCTTATCATTCAATATGTGGCCTCATGATTAATTTATTGCACCCTATTCAAACCCTGCTCCGAATACAGATCTCTTAATTTTCTCCTGGGCATTTTTGTTTTGCTCATCACGGTAGCATCTGAGCGCTTCACCCCTGTTAAATGAAAGGATTGTATTATTTCCATTTTACAGATGGGAAACAGAGGCACAAAGATTAAATTCAAGCGTATACTGCTGATGGTTGCCCAATCTGAGATGCCCATGACCTGATTTTTCAAAGATAATTTTTATTTTCATTTTATAAACTTTTATCTGTTCAGAGCACACTTCTCACTGATTTCAGCTGTAGCTGTACCAGTTCTGCAAATCAGAACCCTCGCTGTTTCAAGTTAGGCATCCAGAAAATGAGGAAGGCGGTTTGTGGCCACCTGTGAAAAGTTGGGTTTAAATGACTTGCCTAGCATCACACGGGAGATCTAGGGCAGAGACAGGGAAAGAATGCAGTTCTCCAGCATGGAATTCAACTGCCTGAACAAGGAGACCCTCCTCTGTCTTCCAGTAATCTCCTCCATCATTTGCTACACACCTTCCAACTTCTGCAACAAACGTGGCAGGGGTCCTATAGACAACAGCCTCATTAACTCCATCCCCACATTCATCCCCAGAACACCATCCATTTTTGGATTTTTACTGTTGAGGAATTAAAATGGAAAATGTAGACTCTACCACGCAAGGCGTGTTCATGAGTTCTCCATCACATTCATACGTTGGTGCTTTGCAATTCTTCACCACTTGATGCCCCTTGTCAAAACATTATGGGGATGTACAGCAGCAGCATGTCATTATGTAACATTTTTACACATCATATTTTTAGAGTCAAACACATTTTATTCTTGGTCTAGAACTCTGCTAATTAGATGCCGTTGACAGTTTGACTACAGACTTGGAATCTGAATCCTGTCATGTTGTTTATGGTTGGCATTTATAGCTGGCTATGCCAGGGAAGCATGATTTAACCATTCTGCTCAGGCTTTCCAGGCAAGACAAAAGTAGAAATGTCCACCCCTTGTTCGTCATTCCCAGCCGGTTAGTAAATGGCTGCATGGTGCTTTGAACATGTGTTGAAATGCTCATTCTTATTCAGGGGGTGAAAAGCCTAGAAAACACTGGGATGGCCACACTCGTGGGACATGTGCATGCTGCACACTGCTGGGTGCGGTGTGTAGGGTACTTGTAACTACACATAGCAGTGAAAAGCAGGCTGCATCCATGCTGTGCTACACACATCAGCGAAAGGCTTTGGCAGGAGGAAAGGCTACAACGGTGGGGAGCTGCCGGAGCCTTTCCCTGAAATGGGCAAAGACTCTGGCAGTGGGGAAGCAGTGAGACACTACACCGCTAAAACTAAGCAATATAGATGAGGGAGGCACTGCTTGGGGTGTGTAGGGAACATGCCCTAAGGATTCAGGTATGTCTGTACTCTATTTGCCTAAGCAATACCTCACCCGCTACACAACTATTTATACCCCATGCTGGGGTTGGGGCATGCAGTGTATGTACTCTATACACTGCCATAAGGAGGGTGCAGTGTAGACATAGTTCTAGATTCATAGATTATAAACCAGAAGGGACCCCCGTGGTCATGTAGTCTGACCTCTTGCATAACACACGCACTGGGACTTCCCTGCATTAATTCCTGTTTCTAAGACACACAGACTTTTTCTTCACTTGCACTCCTCAGTCACTTGGGCTTCTTTGCAAATCCTACCTCTAGGCTTGTGTCAGAGCACTTTGGAACAGACATGACTTTTGGTGCATGTAGAATTGCAGACTTGCTCTGTATCCCTGCCCCATTTCTTCAGCTGAGGACCATCAAGGGAAATTTCTGTTTCTTCCTTTGGAATCTGCCTGAATAAAAATGAAGTAAGGAGCACCTTTGGCCCAGTGTTATTAATGCACATGTTTCTAAAACAACAAATAATAAGCCATGACTCTTTGTCTCAGTCAGTGGGTACTTAGTGCTTATGTGGGTGCTAAAATATGTATTTATATGCTTAATTTTATTCACCTGTTTTGGAAACCTTAATCTTGATCACCAGATTTTAAGAGATGTGTGAAGAAAAATCATGAAAACCTTCAGACAATTGCCGAGGAAACTGCCATTCATTTAGCTGCATTATCTTTGCTCTTTGGAAACAAAACTCACATTACCACAGGCACAGCAAAGCAAGGTCTGTTTCAATTGTGAAGTTGTCCCTATAGAACTCATACGTAGCAGTTGTAAATAATGCAGCACAAGATAATGACAGTGACACATTAGAACTTCTTTTGAATGCATGCTCTCTTGTACGCATGATGAAGAATTCAATGGACAGTGATATGAAGGGGCAAAAAAGATTTGTTTGTATTCAGATTACATAATCCACTCTTTTTTTGTTGTCAGTCTTTTAGGCATTTTGTCCCAAGATGTTCCACTTCTCATAAAATTCATTCAGCCTTATCCAGAGTTCAGAAGCCCAAGGCTTTGTTACAATTGTTATAAATAACTTAAATGTAAGGGGGGAAAAAGAGAGAGTTCATCCAGGAAAACACTGTCTCAGTCATAAATAAATAGCTCGTTTGTTGCTAGCAAGGGGAAGAATAGCTTAACTTCCACTTCAGTTGTAGCCTCAACATTTTTGGTTGTAAGAGGTCTTTTTCCAACAACTTTGGGATATTTCATTGATTTACAGTTTTGGCCAAGATTTTCAAAAGCGACTAGGGATTTGGGATGCAGTCATAGTCACTGCAAAAATCTTGGCCTCTTCTTGGGAAGGTGAAGGAGCAGCACAGGGGGAGAAGCAGCACTATCCCATGGGAATAATTTAGAGTGAGGAGATAAACTGGAGCCAAAGAAAATTTACAGTGACTATCTGGAAAAGCTTCCTAACAGTGAACTAAATAATGTTTTAGGGCCTGGTCTGTATACAGATTTCGTACCAATATAACTATTTCAGTAATAAATCACACCCCCGCCAACCTGAAATAGAGATACCAGAACGAGCCCTAGTGTGGATGCAGTTATAAGCAATTTTATATCACTATATTGACATAGCTTATTTCCCTTCCCATACAGGAATGAGCCATATTGGTGTAAACATTTTTATATTTGTATAACTGCATCCACACTACTGGCAGGGCAGGATTAATGCATGGGCATGTGTCTAGAGCCCACATTTGTGTTTGTGTTGGGAGCAGAGGGTTAAATCATTCGCCAGTATGTTTCTCCTCTGCCTCTGCTTCTTCCTCATCCTGCTGAGAGGGCACAGATTCCCTGCAGCAGGATTGCAATTCTAATTTCAGACCAGTATGGAGGGGAGGGCTTGGAGAGTGAGCTGCCCTGCACTTGTCCTCAGCAGCATTTCCTGTCCCATGGGACCGGGCCCAGCTTCCCCCTGCTGGTGTTGAGACCTAGTGCATGGGGTCACAGTTGACCTGGCTTCCTCCCCCACCCAGTCCCCTGGAGGAGCAGCTGGGCCAAACCTGAGTGAATGGTGCTGTGACCTGCTGCATGAGGTTGCAGTGCCACTCAGGTTTGGCTCAGCTACCCCACTGTCATGAAGGAGGCAAATGATGGAAGGGCAGCTGTGCTGAGTGGTGCACGCCAGGTCTCAATGCCCATAGCATAGAGTTAAGTCCAGCCCCACCAGACAGGAATGGCTTCTGTGGAATGAGTGCAGAGTGGGCTTACTCTCCTACTCCCTGTCCTGGGACTCCCCTCTGCACTGGGAGAGAGAAATGAGGGGTTAATCCAGCCCTCACTACAGGTATTGTACCGCTTAACTATAGCAGTATAAATAAAGTGGTACAACCTGTGTGTGTTGACAGGGCCTTAGACGTTAGCCCTGGCACAAAACTAGCATAACTCCATTGAAGTAGTTCAGATTTTGACTTTTTTTGAAAAACGGGAACAAAAATGCCTCACATTCCTCCAAAATTTTTCCACAAGCTCTACCTTTTATTTTCAGTGGACTCCCTGAAGTTTTACAAGTAAGCTAGAGGAGAATGTGGTTCATATAGCGCCTTGCAATCTGAACTGATTTGAACTCCAAGCAAACAAGGTTTGTTCTTGAATTTGACCTGGATCTTGGTTTATTTCTATCTCTAGTATTATCTACTTTAAATTTAAATGTCTCCAAACCTCTAAAATAAACAACATTTTTGCTTGGTTTTATTTATGTATTTTTTCCATGATTATGCCAGTAAGAGTACATTACCAGTGTCCTTAGCACACAGAGTTTCTCAACAGCAGAGGAAAACCTCTTGAAGTTTCTGAAGTATATGCTGAAATGCACCCTTTGTCTGCTCTTGGATTCCTTTTTCTAGGTGTTGAAACCTTTTATAGTAAATTGCATTTTACATATAATAAACTTCAAAAGAAGGTGTTAATATAATTGAGACATGATAAGTTTGACAGTGTTATGTGTTATGTGAATTCTTCTTTGCAGCTTTCTGAAGTAAAAATTAAGAAAAGGTCTTTCTTCCTCGCAGAAGGCAGCGCATGCCTATACTAATGAAACTACTTTAATATTTTCCTTTACTACCTAAATCCCTCTGCTTCGCTCCCCAATATTCAACATTATTGAAGTAGTTAACAGGCATGTGTTCTGAGTTTTCCCCTCTGATTTCATTTAAAAACTGGGTTTTTGTGACAATGTTGTTGCTTTCTGTGGTGACACTAATATAGATATTAATGTATTTAGTGAGGGGAAAATACCTTGGGGTTGGTACTTGAACTTGATCTAAAACCCACTGTCTTTCAACTGAGTTACCACTGCTCTTATGATACAGAGAGCTTCACTATCATGAGCTACACGTCTATGTTTGCAGAAGAATAAGCCAAAGGTGACAAGGAGGCCCTGGGGACAGCCATGAAAGAGGTTGGCCAAAGACATTATTTTAGTGCTTGTGGAGTTGGTTACGGAGTTCCTAGTTCTCCACAGTTACCAGAGAGGATGAGGATGTGTTGCAGAAGGCAGCTTTATAAAGAGAGAAACTTCCTGGTTAGGGAGTTCTCTAGTTACTGCATTAAGTATGATTCTTTCCGTTTATGATGTCATGCTACATGGTGTCAGAGGCGAATGAATCCCTCTCTCTAAAGGAGTTGTCAGGAGCCATGGATCTCAAATCCCAGTCCACAGACCTAGCATGTTTCAACCTGCTGCCCAGTGATCTGTTAACAGTCACCAGAACTTGAAGCTCCAACTGTGAGACAGGACTCCGGTCCTGGGATCTGATTGGTGGTGGAACTCCATGCGTCCAGATTGGTTCTCTGCTTCTATTTAAACCAAGAAGAGGAACAGAATGTCTGTGCAACTGGGTTTCTCCGACTTAGGATTGTTTCCCTTGTGCTACCTGCTCCTACTACCTGACTGATCTCCTGGTGACCTGGCCTGACTCCTGTGTTTTGACTCCTATTCTGACCACTAGGCCTGACTGCCCACATCCTGGTTGTGACAGGAGTAAAGGAAAGAAAAGAGACTCCCAGAGTGGTGTGTGGGAAAAGTGGAAAATCCAGGAGGAGAGCTGTGAAAGCTGCATCAGAAAGGAGGCAGAGCCTTGTCTCAATCTAGCAGTTGAGTCCACAGTGCCAGTGGCTCTGCTGGAGAAAGTAGCTGAGGCAGCTGGCCTTGCTGGAGCTGGAAATCTGAGTAATTTCAGATAGCTTCTTGTTGAACTGAGAAAGCACAAGAATAGCAAGTAAATGTCCTGATAATTTCCAGTGGCTGGTGCTGATGATGATATTCTATGTGCCCGATCACTTACTGACCAGGAAAAGGAAAAATACACCAAAATGAAAGAAGCTTTTGATACCCATTTCACAGGCAGACTGAATATTATGTATGAAAGGGGCAAATATAATAGAAGGTGCCAAGAACCATGGGAAGCAGCTGAGACTTTTATTACTGCAGGTCGTAGTCTTGCTGATCATTGCAAATATGAAACATGAAAAGAAGAACTAATAAGAAGCAGGATTGTTGTTGGCATACACGACACCAATTTATCAGCCACCTTCAGTTAGACCCAGATCTCTTGCTACAAGAGCTCTAGCAAAAATGAGAGTGCATAGGGAAACAGCAATGTAACGGACATGCTAGTTGCATAGGAAAGAGTGCATCAGACAGTATTGAAAGAATGAAGAAAAAAGACACCAATGTAAAAGTCAGCTGTCAGACCAAATTTACAACGTAAGAACAGTACACAACTAGAGAGTGGGAGACCAAAGAACCTTAACACGAGGGAAGCTTGGAGAAGCCATGGTAGATGTGGCAAAACACCAAACCACAGCTAGCCATAATGTCCAGCAAAAGAGGCAGAATGTAAGTGATGCCATAAAATGGGAGATTTTACAGTAGCATGGAAGTCACCAACAGTAGTGGAAACCACCTTAGAGGAAATCCTATCACGAGATAGCACAAGATGATAATGAGTCTAAACTTCTAGGGATTCTATTCTTAATTGGGCAGACAGCACTTTGATACACAAGCATGAATCTAAACAGTCAGAATCTTAAATTTAAAATTAATAATCAGGTGGCTGTTGCTCTAATTTTATATACCATAATTTTATAATTTTATATACCATACTATATATATACCAAGGCAAGTAGCACTACATTGGATAGCTGTGGTCAGTTCCTTGAGAAATTGGAAGAAAGACAGAAAGTTCTTCAACTAATAATATATATAACACTAGGCTTGACTACTCCCCTAGGGTTCCCAGCAATACAAGGATTGCACCTAGTACAGAAACTAGAATTCATGAATGGCAAAAAGCAAACTATCCAGAAGATTTATCCACACATCTTCTCAGGGCTAGGAAAGCTGTCAGGGGAGTACAAAACAGGTGCTATCAGCAACTCCCTTTGCTCTCACAGCACCATGCTGTATCCTGATATGCTTCCTAGGGAAAGCCAAAGAAGAATGAAAGAGAATGGAAGATGTGGGGGTTATTTTCTAGGCAGAAGAACCCACTGCCTGGTGGGTGGGAATGGTTGTAGTACCAAACCCCTATGGCAAAATTCGCTTTAGTAGGGATCTTACAAAACTTAATAAAAGTGTGTGCAGAGAACACCACGTGATTTCTGCAGATGGCCAGACGTTATCTCAGTTATCAGAAGTCAAAACCTTCATTAGAGTTAGATGCTACTGCAGGCTACTGGCAGATCCCCCTTGCTAATGAATCTATACCATTAACTACATTCATCACCCCATTTGGAAGGTTCTGTTTCAATCATATTCCATTTGGCATATTTTCAGCACCAGAACATTTCTGAAACAATCTCTCTGATCATGTCAGTTTTGCCTGGTGTCCTTTGCCATGCAGATGATGTGCTGTTTTATGGCAGAGATTAAAATTAACATGATGAGCAACTACATGCAGTCTTGAGATGCTTCCAACAAGCCAGTCTCACTCTGAATGTGGGCAATGTGAATTTGAAAAGAATCAGATAACATTTGTAGGATGTAAACAGGGAATCCAGCTGTATTCAGGCAACCTGAAGGCACTGCTTGCCTCACTCAAACCTCAAAATGTTTCTGCTGTAAGAAGATTCCTGGATATGTGTGATCCTTTATGCTCACTAGCAAAGGGCTCTCCCACTGCTGTCAGAATATGAGGCCAAACAGTGTCTTGTAAGGTGTCATTTAAAAACTGGTGACACTCTGGTCACTAATATTTTTATGTGATGTATGTACGGTTAGTGTGTAAAGAACTGGGTATGTGTGCTGGAAATATGTTCCTAAAATATGTTCAGACCAAGCAATCAAAGTAGAGTGGATAAACAAGTTTCGTCATAGACAAAGGAATGTTGTTTTGCCTGTTTGCCTATGTCTCCAATGGAAATTGAAGGTGAGGCCAGAGACAATAGAAGTACATTTACATGTAAGGTAAACAACGTGATTTAAACCAACCGAAAAAGCAATTAACCAGAGGATGAGGAAGACAGCAGGGCATCTACAGCATAGCTATAGCATAGCAGGGGAGAGGAACTTTGTCTTGGGTTGCTTTTCAAAGAATACATTTCAAAGGTTTACTGGTTTAAACTAACACTTTAGTTATCCATCATTTAGGGAATAAAAGGGACAGCACCCTATAATTCTGTGAACATTGAATCCTCTAGTTTGGAAGGCTACAGCGGCTGGTAATATTATGTAGGTGAGAAAACTGCTTAGACAACGACTGTAACGGACTAAAATTAAGTTTAGTCATTAGAAAGCACGTTTTGTTTCGTTTATAACCAAAGCTGTGTGGGTTTCTCTTGTTTAATATACCTTACATCTCTGTTCTTTGTTAATACATTTTTCCTTAGTTTACTATAAGCCATCTCAGTGCTGTTCTACTGAAGCATATAGTGAGTCCTCCGCTAACCTAGCAGGCTGCTGTGTGTACGCTCTCTTTTTGGAGGCAGCAAATTTAGTAATTTTTATGAGTGTCCAGTAGGAGGGATTGGATTTTGCAGAGAGAAGTCTCTGGAGATTTGGGGTGCGCTAATTTTTATCTGCAAGGCAAGGCTAGGACTGGCAGAGTCTCGAAGGAATTTGTTGGTGAGGCAGAGGAATAACACAGGGTAGGTCTACGCAGCAACTAGACACCCGCTCTTGGTCCATGCTAGCCGACCCAGGCTTGCAGGGCTGGGGCTGTTTTATTGATGTGTAGACTTCTGACCCAGTTGAGTGGGAGGGTTCCAGAGCTCAGGTTCAAGCCTGAGCCTGGATGTCTACACTGCAATGAAACATCCCCCCAGCCCAAGCCATCTAACATGGGCCAGCCATGGGTTTTACTTTGCTGTTTAGACTTACCCTCCATGACTTACAGGGAGTGTCCCCAGGAGAGCATCACAGAGTGACAAATCATTTTGGGAAATTCTTATCAAATATAGCTTATCTAACAAAACCCTTAAGCGTGCTCCTTAATTGTCACAATATATGGATCTGGGGTAGCATGCAACAAAACATATTTAATAAAATAGAAGGACTACTGACATCTCCACCTGTTTTGGCACAATACTCGATAAACTACCCAACAACAGTATCAACTGAATGCATCTTCATGTAGTTTAGGAGCAGTGGTCATACAAAGCAGCCAGAAGGAGACCAGAGGTCTGTTGCACTCAAATCAAGAAGCCTTACAGAAGCCAAGCAGCAGTATGCTCAAATGGTGGTGGGGGGAAAGAAGTTCCATTGGTCACATGGGTATTTGAATGGCTCAGTCCATATCTGTTCAACGTGGATTTTAACACAGAAGCAGACCACAAGTCCTTAGTGGTATTCCACAGTTTAACTGGATGACCTTCCATCTAGGGTTTAAAGATTTTGACCATTCCTGATGAGATTTTCTTTCTACATTGAACACGTCAGGGAAAGTCTTGATAGAGTGTCTGTTGATATCTAGAGTCCCAACTAATCAGCCACCAGGGGAAGAAGAAAAGGCTTCAGAGAAAGTTGACAAAGTCTGTATTGAGTTTGTTCTGGTAGCAATTCCAGCATCTGCCAGCTGACTTCATCAAAACAGAGATGAACAACTAACTATTGATAGTTGCCAGAAACGTACTCAACATTGCCAAAGAGGATGCGGTTGAAGGAATCAACTTCCAACAAACCTACTACCACGTTGGTAGGTCTGAAAAGATCTTCACATGATTGATTGTCTGCTTCTGAAAGGACAGTGCCTTCTTAGAGTCATAGAATCGTAGGACTGGAAGGGTCCTCGAGAGCTCTTCTAATCCAGTCCCCTGCACCCAAAGCAGGATCAAGCATTAGCTAGATGATCCCTGACAGTTTTTCCTAATATCCAACCCTAAACCTCGCTTGCTGCAATTTAAGTCCATTGCTTTTTATCCTCAGAGTTAAGGAGAACAGTTTTTCTCTCTCCTTCTTGAAACCACCTTTTATGTACTTGAGAACATTTATCATACCCTCCCTCAGTCTTCTCTTCAGACTAAACAAACCCAGTTTTTTCAATCTTCCCTCACAGCTCATGTTTTTTAGAACTTTAATCATTTTTGTTGCTCTTCCCTGGACTTTCTCCAATTTGTCCACATCTTTCCTGAAGTGTGGTACCCAGAACTGCACACACTACTACAGCTGAGGCCTAATCAGCCCAGATTAGAGCAGAAGAATTACTTCTTCTGTCTTGCTTACAACACTCCTGCCAATAGGTCCCAGAATGATGTTTGCTTTTTTTTTGTTTTGTTTTGCAACAGTGTTACATGTTAACTCATATTTAGCTTGTGATCCACTAGGACCCCCAGATTCCTTTCCGCAGTACTCCTTCCTGGGAAGTTATTTCCCATTTTGTGTGTGTGCAGCTAACTGTTCCTTCCTAAGTGGAGTACTTTGCATTGTCCTAATTGAATTTCATCCTATTTACTTTAGACCATTTCTCACGTTTGTCCAAATCATTTTGAATTTGAATCCTATCCTCTGAAGCACTTGCAACACCTTTCAGTTTAGTATCATCCGCAAACTAACAGAGAAGAGAAGACTGAGAACGGACATGATAACAGTTTTCAAGTAGATAAAATGTTGTTATAAGAAGGAGAGAGAAAAATTGTTCCCCTTAATCTCTGAGGATAGGACAAAAAGCAATGGGCTTAAATTGCAGCAAGGGCGATTTAGGTTGGATATTAAATTGTCTGCCCTACCAGCAAACTCTTCAGGACCCTGCCAGTCCAAACCTTGCCTTACGTTCCATAAATTTTATTTTATTTTTCACATAAACTGTGGTATGAGCCCAAGACCTTCAGCTTTACAGGCATGAGCCTCTACATATTTTAGCTAAAGGAGTAACTGCGTTAGGTGGCAGTTGTAGCAGACTCATATCCTCTTATACAGATCAGACGCTGAGGGGGACAAAGACCTTCACTTTCCTAGATTGGGCTGCATGTAGAAAGGTATATATGTCATTACCTTTAGTGTTTGAACCCACTGATATAAATGGTGATAGGATCAGGGCCCCTAATCTTTGAGAGGAAACAGATACCTGCAAATTTTGCATGCACATGGAGTGCTTCTAAAAACATGAACCCTAATATTCTCAAGGGCTTAGGGTAGCTGTTTAAAAACTCATTGAGCATCCACATTTAGAGTTGCTCCTGTTCATTGAACTGTTTGAAACTAAAATTGAGTTAGCGTGATAGCGGTGGAGATGTAACATTCTTCTATAGGTTTGAAATTGTAGAGATAATTGTTTTATTAAAATATTTGCTCTTTTGCTCCCTACAAGGATTCTGACAGCCTGGAAGTCATTCTATAGCACCATGCCAGCCATTAGTGCTTTGATTTCCACAATGCCTTTCTTTATTTAATAGGCCTGAAATATTGATTAACATTTACAGATTCAATTCCAAGCACTTGCCAGAGGTTAGAGAGAGCCAAAGAGAGCTGATTGTGCCAGTCAAATTCTAAGGTGTAATGAAATCCCCTACTGTGCCTGTCAACTTATCCAGTGTACAGGTCATTTCCCACAAGGTCTGTGGTGTTGAAAGAAGCAGTTTTCACTTCACACATTTCATAGGCGACAGGAAAATATGTCGCTAGTATTGTATTCTCTAGCCCTTTGTATAAAATTGAATAGACTCATTTCTTCATACATTTTTCCCCCTCAAAGCATTCTATATCAATATAAGAAAAATATTTTAAGCAGACGCAGGTTGAGACTCTCAATGGAATTGTTTTGTTACTATTGTCAAGGAATCTCACGGTAACTAGGGCTAGAGCTGGACAATCCGCAAAAGGCTCAGAGGTCAACTCAGTTTGATTAAGTATCCAAAGGTTCATATATTTATTCAAACATTTTAAGGCTCCTTTACTTCTTTCATTTTTCTCCCAGTAACATCCTTTTTTTTCAATTCATTCTGGTTCCACTACTGTCCAGAAGGCTTTGGTTCTCTCTCTTCCTCATTCTAATGCATGACTCAATAAACTCCCACCCCTTTTGTCCATTCTCCCACCTTTAAAAGGAGGCGCCTACATCAATGGAAACTTTTCTGGTCCCTAGCTACTGCTGAATTCAAATGTTGTATGCCCCGGGGTTCATTGTGCAACACACAACCTATGAGATTTGAAATCAGTACAGAATGACTAGATATCCCTGTGTATCAGGGAAAGTCTTCTTTGATTGGGTGGGGATTAGCTCTTCTCATCTGAGTACATAAATTGGCCAGCTGACTGACTTCCTGGCCCTTCCCACCTGGTTGTCCTCACTTCATTTTGTATGTTACGCCAAGCATGCAGAAGTGCTCCAGGACCATAAACTCACGGCTCAGCAGTCTTTGTGCTGAGTCCCGGTAATGGCCTGTCCCTCTCATTTACTGTTTTAGTATCTGGGTTGCCCAAAATCCCAATTGCATAACCCAATAAAAAGGAATTATCTGAGGGTATGATTTTTCAAAGGAACTTAAGGGAGTTAGATGCCCAAATGCCACTGAAATTTAATGAGATTTGGGTACCTAACCCCTTTCAGCTACTTTGAAAAATCCCAGTTGTAATTATCACCTTCTGTGTGTTAGGTTCCCAGCATACACAACAGCTGTTAGATTAAAAACATAACGTATTCTCTCTGGCAGGTTACAACACAACACTAATTCAGAACATTAACACACAGGAACCCCAAACAGAGAGAGGGAGAGAGAAAGCAGGCTGTTCCCTAAAACAGAGGCTTAACTCACACCGCCTTACTCACAACTGGCTTTCTACAGAATGACGACTGAAAACCCAGATGGCACATTTCCCTACAGAGCCCCCGACCCTGCAAGCAGGATCAGGAAACTCCTGAAAACTTAAAGTAATAGCTTGTGATTTTAATGGTTTTCAAAACCCCACGCTGTGGTTATAAATTTTGTGGATGGACCACCTCTGTATCCTTCCCAGGTGACTTCAATACCTCTCCCTCACAATAATCTTCATCCTTTACCCATTCCTTTCCTGAAAGCAGGGAGTAATACAATCATGTCTCTCTGGCTCCAACTAGAGAGCTTTTTTTAAACTGATGTAATTTCTTGCTGCCCTACATTTTTTCCCCCTTGCTTTAAAGTTTTTTCCATTTACTTTAATTATGTTTGGCTAGGCGCCATAGCTTGGAAAAATTAAATTGTTGAGCTTTTTTTAAAGAAATGCCATGCTTGCTCATTCAGCTGCATTCCCAGGTTCTTACTAATCTTATCACTCCACCACAACAGGAATAAAACTCCCTCTAGTTAAATCCCCTGCTTTTCAGAGTAACTAAGTAGTATTTTGAGCTACATTATAGGCAAATCTGTAACATTTTCGGCATGCTGACATAAGAGCAACCGGAGCTACCCCTGACAGCTGCAATGCTCTGCGCATGTATTCTGACATTTTGCTGTGGGCTAAACTATGAAATAGGCTTTAGATGAGCTGATTGACCATATCTTCTGTAAATCAACTGTGATATATATTTAAACTAGTGGCTTTCAAATAGATTTATGCAGGGATTGGGACAAAACTGATAGGAATGTAAAAAGTTCTAAGCTGCCATCTGGAAATGGAATAGCCATTAGCATTTGTTCCTCTCTAGTGCTCTCTGCTTTTGTTGATATTTTGCAAGTATTCTGTTTTGTTTGTTTCTTTGCTTGTTTTTCTTCTAGAGGGAGCGTTCTTATAGCGTACTTACAGCGCCAGATCCTTTCATCCATATGGAGGACAGATTTTTCAAACCGGGGGCGGGGGCAGGATTTTTAGTGTGATGTATTGAAAACTGTGTTTAAAATTTTAAATTCTCAGAGATGTCTTGCAAGCAGGACCAAGACAAGGGGCTCTGGGAGAAGCATGTGATTGGTATGTCAGTGTGCAAAAAGCAAGGTAGGTTGAGTTGTGCATCTCTGCCTTAGGGAGCGACCTGCTTTGTCTCTCTCTGTTTTTGGGTTCTCATGTGGTTTTGGGTCCTGGATTCTAAGAAAAAAAGTAGTGCTACCTTGCAAACTTCCAGAAAGATAAAAAATGAAAATACTCTAACTTCTTTGTTTATAGGCTGTGAACATAACATTCAGAGCCTCCTAAGAGATGTAGGGGCATGCATCCCTATGAAAATCAAGGCACTTCTATTCCTAAATCCCATCAGGCACCTAGATCCATCAATAAATGAATGAATGGATTTTTCAGAGATGTTGAGCCACTACAGCTTCCTTTGAGTTCAGCAGGGTCTGATGGATATGGATTTAGGTGCCTCCTCGTTTTAGGCAACCAAGTTTATAAAAATTAAGCCTGGGTGCCTCTGCACCTACTGGACTGGAGAACAAGACACTGGGCATCCTATCTCAAGAGCTAGTTATCTTCAATTCTCAGTTAAAGGGAACCACCGAGTTCCTTTTCCACTGAATCGTGCCCAAAAGGAACATTCTGTCTTAGATTTTCAGATCCCACCTGCGGGATTTAGTGACCCAGAACCCATTAACATTAATAGGAATTGGGTGTTGAAGTCTCCCAGGTGGCTTTGAAAATCTCAGCCTATGTTTATGGATTTACATTATTAGTTTACAGAGCTCTTCCTCCCTCCTTTTGGTTTAAATGGACAATGCTTGCTTTGAAGGTTAGTGCCTCGCACAGTGTGTGAATTTAATACACGTAATGACTGCAAAGAAGACTGAGACTAGTTTGCAGGGATGTGGGGGAAGGGAGAGTTGTTAGGATAAATCCTAAAAAGCTTGCTTCCGAAATGATAATTCTGAGCCCATTCTTCAGTAGAAAGGAAGAAGCTGTTCCCATTAAAAGATACACTTTGCATTTGAGTTCCTGATGTATGTTCCCTAAAGCTAATAGAGTAGATGCTGCAGGCTGTCTATCCATGTCTCCTCTTCTGTTAATACAGACTTTATGGTCCCTTTCCACTACCAAAGCAATGTAAAGGGACCTTTGTTTAAATGACAATCTGTCTTATGGATACCTGTGTGAATAACTGTTTCCCATTGTGAATAAGGGGATTCATAAACTATTTCCAACCTCAAGACAGGTCAAGACAATCATGAGACAGGCTTAAAACATAAGGTTTAACGAAATAATACATTTTGGGTCTTTTTATTTGTCTTCTGTTTTTTTTGAGCCTGAGGGGTTCACATTTTTTCAACTTTTCTCTATATCCCTGGCAAGTTACAATTTTACTTTTTCTTTTATTTGAATGTGGAGAGTCTCACAACTCCGGGAGCTGGGACTTTAAGAAAAACACTAACTAGTGGGAGAATTGTGATAAAATCATGAGGATTTGCAGCACCGTGACCTAAACGGTTGTGACTAGAGTGGTGGTTGAAGAATATCCACAGGGCCCCATTTTACCTCAGAGGGCCCTGAACGTCCAAGTGAAAACAATTGCATGAAATAACAAAAAAGTCAATGAAAGATGCCATTCCTCACCTCAGCAGATATTTCATGCTTCCACAACCTTGAGAAAGAGCTCAGGGTTCTTTATGCCACTCTTCTTTGCAATATTCTTTTATTAAAAATCATCATGAAAGTCTGTCTAATAACAACTTACCTAAATGTCACTCTAACTGTGACAAAATCAATAATTGCTACCACAGATGAATGGAGAAAGGGAGAAAATATGAGGTGATATTCAAAGCCAAATTTTGATTTGATCATATTTACAATACTTTCATATTTGTGTTCCTCAGACATTCCATTATTTGACATTCACAAGCACTAAAGATGGTCGACATTTTTTAACAAAGTGGATGTGGGGTTTTCTTTTTTTTTGTTTAATTAATTGCCCTTTAAAAAAAAAAAAAAAAAAAGGTTATTTGAAGAAATTCCAGCATGAAAAGTTTTTGGTTTTAAAATTTCCTTTCCTCTGACAAAATAGAAAAAGAGGTGTCGGGGTGGGGGAAAGTGGGGAAGGAAGTTGAAAAGGAAAAAAAAGGAATAAAAATTATGTGGAAAATGTTCAGGTTTCTGGTTTTGGTTTGATGTTACTTTTTCGTTCTTTTCTCATCTTTCCCCCCTCTTTTTCTTCTAGTTGCAGTTTCTACTACAGCACAAATTGCAGATTGTATATTCCGTTATAATATTCACGATTCTGAATTCAAACAATATTCAGATCAAGAACTGAAGAAATACATGAATATTTTTGAATAATGAATGCATTTAAGAATTTCATTATCTGCTCATGGTCGATTTGCAAACACAAAGAAATTTGCAATATGTCAAAAATGTATTTGTTGCTAATTATTTCCTCAGCTCTAATGGATTAGTCCATTACTAGATCAGCATCATTCTTGCTGGAGATCAGCCCAGAGCAGAGCCCCTGCAGTCCTGAACTTTATAGTGGAGTTGAAATCCAGACCCAAACCTATAATTCTGCGTTTTGGTCCTATCTCTACTTTTTATCATGCCATAACTCTTTCTATATACATTTTGTTGCAAGAGCACATGGGAGTCTCTGTGTTTGTTGCAAAAGGCTGACCATACCAACTCCAGAAAGGGAAAACATTGCCATATACTGTAAACAAAAAGCAGCTGGACGGTGCTGATGAGCTCCAGTGAGAACACAGTTTTGCACTGTTTGATGTAGCTAGGCATTTGTGTATTGTCTGATTCTTAGGCAGCATTTTGTTTTAGTTTGGCATGGGTATTCTTTGCACCAAGATTTATGCAAATAAACTTCCCAGGAGCTCTTGCAACAAGTTATTTGTGGCACAAACTAAACAGTTATAAACTAGTGTGATGCCCCTAAACCGGCCTGAGAATTATCTGAGGAACAGAGAACAGCTGGACTGTGCAAATGATATCCACTGAGAGCTGAGCTCGCCACCATATGGTAGCTGCCCTGTGCTTCAAGCGGACACTTGTGAATAAAGTTCATTGATCAGAAAACATTCCGTGTTGTCCAGGCTGTGGTCACCATTTGGAAAAGACGAAGTCCATGAAAATGGGATTGCAGCAACATTTTGGTGGCAAAAAGCTTGTCACGTAGTAGTTTGCAATGTTGTAGCCAGGTTGGTCCCAGGATATGATAAAGACAAGGTGGATGAGGTAATATCTGTTATTGGACCACCTTCTGTTGGTGAAAAGAAACATGCTTTTGAGCTTTGTCTAGCTTGAAAGCTTATCTCTTTCACCCACTAAAGTTGGTCCAATAAAAGATATTACCTCATCCTCCTTATGTCTTTCATATAATAGTTACAATGCACTGGCTAGAATAAAAATGACAAGGACAATCAATCCTGCAGCTTCAGGGCATAAGCATATTATCAGGTAGGGTCAGGAAGATCTTTTTCTTCCTCATATTAACCAGGTCTATTAGATTCTCTTTTCTCTGAAGTATCCAATTATTGGCCACTGTTGGAGACAAGATGCCAGAGTAACTTGTCTGCCTGATTTGTTCTGACATGTATCTTGATATTCCTATCTTTAAATTCATTTAGGAACTAGACCGGTCCAAATGGCTGAAAGATGCTATATTATGACTACTTTAAATGTGATGAATAAATTGACTTTGGTATATTGCTGTTTTTTATTGAGACACATCCATTTATTAAACTGGATTTTGAGAAAGCAGTCTGGATCTGGTCAGCCTTTGTAAAAAGTGTCTAAAATCCCCACGATACCTTGGGGCAAAGCATCTTATGCAAGGGTCAAAATAATAAATAATCTATTCAAGATCCACCCATTTTATTTAACAAATTTGCATTTAAATTGTCATCAATTTAAATATAGTCCTGATGAATCTGCTATAAGGTAGATGCACAACTGGTTGGAAAACTGTATTCAGAGGGTTGTTACTAATGGTTTACAATTGAGAGGTAAATATTTTACCCCTCAGAGGCACATACCCATGGTCTCTTGAGACTGAAGGATGCCTACTACTACTACAATTGAACTGGAAGGGCATATCCAGTGAGATCCTCCAGGGATCTGTCCTGGTCCAGTTCTATTCTGTTCAGTATCTTCATAAATGATTTGGATATAGCATAGGGAGTATACTTATAAAGTTTGCAGACAATACCAAGCTGGGAGGGGCTGCAAGTGCCTTAGAGGACAGGATTAAAATTCAAAATGATCTTGACAAACTGGAGAAACAGTGTGAAATAAATGGGATGATGTTAAATAAGGACAAATGCAAAATATTACACTTAGGATGGAATAATCAATTGCACAAATACAAAATGGAAAATGACTGCCTAGGAAGGAGTACTGCAGGAAAGGATCTAGGGATTATAGTGGATCACAAAATAAAATATGAGTTAACAATGTTGCAAAAAAAAAGTAAATATCGTTCTGGGATGTTATTAGCAGGAGTGGTGTAAGCAAGACACGAGAAGTAGTTCTTCCACTCTACTCAGTACTGATAAAGCCTTACCTGGAGTAATGTGTCCAGGTCTGGGCACCACAATTTGAGAAAGATGTGGCCAAATAGGAGAAAGTGCAGAGGAGAGCAACAAAAATGAGTAAGGGTTTAGAAAACATGACCTATGAGGAAAGATTGAAAAAGTGGGTTTGTTTAGTTTGGAGAAGAAAAGGGGGAGGGGGTATGATATCTGTCTTCAAGTACAGGTTTTTGTGGAGGGGAAAGTGATAAATTGTTCTCCTTAACCACTGAGGCCAGATGTGATGGAGTGGGAATTTTCTGTAAATATTTTGTATGACTACTGTTTCTGCGTTAGTTTCCCCTGCATGCTGCATTATTAACTAGGTGGTGGGAAAGGGCTGTTTATTCTCCACAGAAGCCCAGAGATGGGGATGTGACTGACGCCCAGCTGTCTCGGGTTTGGGGCCCAAGTCAATGGAGTGTCTGTGAAGACAACGGCAAATCCAATCACTGGAAAATTCGCTACCTAGCAACTAATGCCCATAGATGCCCACCCCCTGTGCAGGAAGCCAGCCATGGTTTGACCAGCTGGAGAATGAAGAAATGAGGAGGGGCCAGGTGCAACTGGCCTAGGAACTTGAATAAAGAAGACATGGAGTGACTAAGTGGGAGCCAAGGGGGACACACTGTTTGGCTGGGGCTCTGAACTAACCACAATGGACTATTTTTGGTACCCATCATGAGACACCTTAAAAGAGACCTGATTTTAAGAAATAATGAGCACCTGCCCTCTGATAATCAGACCCCAGTTAGGTGCCTTAAGTTGAATAACTAAAGAATCAAATATCCAAAATCCCAAGTCACCTCTGAAGCTCTTGGCCAAAATATTGTCTACCAAGAAGGAGCCAATGGTTGTTCTTTCAACATGTCACACAAGTATCTAAGTCAGCACTGAAGTGATCGTGCCTATCATTACATACTTCCCATTTGAAAAGAATCAACACCTTCATAATAAAAAGGTTATAGTAGCATTTAAAATAGACTTTTGAGGGGACTCCTTTATGTATTATTATTTTGTGATTGATTGGGATGTTGGCAGCCATGATATTTATAGCTTGGCGGCATTGGAGGTGTTGATTGGTAGATGCCAGCATTTTCTAGACAGAGAAAGGATGTTCCAGTGGGAAGGGGGCTATATTGTGATTTGGGAGACCTAGGTTTAACTTTCTATTCCATCACAGTCTTCCTGTGAGACCTTGGGCAAGTCACATAGGACCAGCTCCTCAAAGGTATATAGGGGTCTAACTCCCATTGAAATGTAAAATGAGGAAAATAGCATTTCTGTACTTCACAAGAATGTTGCAAGTATAAATCCATTAAGGATTATAAGGGATTCAGATACAATGGAAATGGGGGCCATATGAGGCTAGCTAGATTGTCTAGTATTTTGGCTGCTGATACAGTAAGGACAAGTGTATGTTAAAATACTGAGAAATTTCAGTGAGACTGTAAGGCAATTAAGATGTTTTGTCTTGGCTATTATTTGCGGTGAATAAAGTTCTGTAACCCATTTTGTGGTCTTGCAGGAAATATTGAAAGATCTCAATACTCTCCACTCCAGCATCTTTCATCAGTCTAGGAGCAAAATAACAAAGCTCCATAAATTGTAAAATTCAAGACTAGACTGGAGAAAACACTAGAAAATGCAGAGAATAATCTTTCTTTGGCAGGAAGATAGAGTGGATGATACAACAGAATCTCAGAATCTTGAGTTGGGGAAAGACCCATGAGCACATTAACCGCTGAAACAAGCTAACAAAGTAAGTGGTGGATTTTCCATCTCTTGACTCTGTCCAGACTGGATGCCTTTCTAGAAATATGCTTTACTGAAATACAAGGTATTGAGCTTAATATATGAGTACCTGGATAAACTTCTATGGACTGTGTTATATGGGATGTGAGATTAGATAATCTACTGATCCCTTCTAGCTTTACAATCTGGGATAAACTTCTACATTCAAGACCCACTAACCATTAATGGGCTACTGCTGGCTGAAAAGCCAGATCAAAACTTTCAGGAAAAATTTCCCAGAAGTTTCATCCTGTTTTTATTCTCATTGAAATTTGAAATTATGAGAAAAAAGTGTCATTGAAATTTTGACCAGCTCTATAAGGAGCTATCATTATGTTTCCTATATCTGATTACGTTAGGTGAAATTCTGCACACACAGTGCCCTGACCACTGACTGGGGGAGTTAGGTGATACACAGGACAAATAACAATGAAATCCTCACTGCCCTAGAAGGCTTGGATAAAGCTTATGTGTCATTTTAATTTACCTAGTGTAGTTGTAGACAGATTTTCCCAATGTGTCCCTTCACTCTCTCTGTCATCTACATTAACTCAGAGTGAAACACATTAATGTTTAGTTGTCCAGGGCTTAGGAAAATAAGACATAATATGATAATCTGTTCGGTACAGCAACCAAAATTGTGGTATTTTTTTTAACTCTTTTGAGCATTAGCTAAGGTGAGGGTTTTTCAAGATGAAGGCCTTTATTTTGAGGTACAAAACGAAGAGACACTGCAACAGTATATGTGAGCTACATTTACCCTGAGGCATTGATCATGAGGTACAGTTTAGTTTTGATTACATAATTTTGACAGCTGTGAATAGGAAAAATGAATGTACTGGGTTTGTTGTCAGGAAATGCCATTTGTTTATTTTAATCTGCAGAACAAGTGGTGGCTTTTGCTTTGTTTTTGTCTTTTTTGTTTATATTGACCAGGAAGTTCATCTTGTTCAATTTCATGTGAATGTCAAGAACAACCAAAAAGAAAAAAAAAAGAAAAAAAGGTAAACCCAAGTCTGTATTCACAGCCTAAAATTTTCAGATTAAAAAGCACATTTTTATATATACTTGCCTGAAGAGATACACACAGGTATGTTTGATGTGGAAATACAATTTAAAATGACCTACAAAGCTCGGCTGTTCAGAACAAGAAAAATCCATCATCTTAAATGTCTGAAAAAGTTCATTATCCTTTCTCTAGTCTTTGTAGAACATTCTTAAATTAAGACATGGTAAATAATGTATTGAGTTTGTATTACCATCTATGAGTGAAAATATGGAACTGCAAATTGCAAAACTGCTGCTTTTCATCATAAGGGAAACAATTGCTACAGAATTACTTTTTTTTTGTTAATAAATTACTATTTCCAGTTTAGATGCCTATATTTGACATTTTGGGATAGATATTCAGCTAGTTCAATTGGCATAGCTCTACTAACCACAGTGAAGTTACACCAATTTACAGCAGCTGAAGATCTGGCCTTTTACTTCATATTTTTACCATAATTACTATATATTTTATATTATTGGAGCATCCAAAGGCCTCAGTCCTGACTAAAGCCCCATTGTTCTGGGTATTCTATAAACACAATCAGAATCTCAGCCCTGGAGAATTTACAAACTGTGCTTTGGGTGAAAATGTTAATACTAACCTCTTTATTCATCAATTGTATTTTCATAAGAAGGAATCTCCTCTGAAGATGGAAACTTATGGCTGATTGGAGTGGGGTGGTACTAACTGGGAGTTGGAAGCAGCCAGGAGTGGATAGGTTGGGTGAGATGACTGGCAACTGTAAATGAGGGGGAGGTTGAATGGTGTTGCTGAGAGAGAAATGGAGGCTGGAGTGGCAGGGAAGATTGGGTAGAGCAGGAAATGTATGAGGGGACCAGCGAGGTGCAGTTTAAAGGATGATGGGGAGGTTGAGTGGAGCAGGATTTGTGTGCAAACACTATGGAGACTCGAGGATGGTTGCAGTGCAGCACAGTTGGAAGAAGGACGATCCAGGGGTGAGGCATTAACCTGGCACTGAATTTAATTTCATGCTTCACCACAGACTTCCTGTGTGACCTTGGGCAAATGTCTCTGTGCCCCAGTTGCCCATATCTGTGATATGGGAATAGCAGTACTGCCCACCTCATAGGTGTGTTGTAAGGAGAAACACATTAAAAATGGTGAAGTGCTCTGATAATTTGTTAGCCTGGTGTGGAGAACAGGAAATTAGAAGGTGGTGTAAAGATAGGCAGGTATCAATAACTATTATAGGAGTGACTATGTTAATGTCTGCATTAAGCACAGTGTGAATTCTAATTTCAAGAATGCTGAGCAGACTCACCCTCAACACATAAAATTCAAGCAATAGCTTTTTTACTTGTGTCAGGTACAGCAGTACGGCAAATGTCTGTTGCCTTTACATCGGTCCACCTGATTTAAATAAAGCCATAAAACATGAACATTGTCTGATGCAAGATGTTCAGGAAATGACAGTTAAGTTCTCTGGAGCAAAAATGTTCTGTTAGAGCTGGTTGGAAATTTTGGAATAAAATGTTGTTTTTCATAGAAAGATGGCCTTTTACTAAAAATGAAAATTTCCATAAAAATAATAACTCTTCTGAAACATTTGTTTTTCATGGAGCATATCATAGAATCATACAAGCATAGAAGATTAGGATTGGAAGGGAACTCAGGAGGTCATCTAGTCAACCTCAACTAAATCATCCCAGCCAGGGCTTTGTCAAGCCGTACCATAAAAACCTCTAAGGATGGAGATTCCACCACCTCCCTAGGTAACCCATTCCAGTGCTTCACCCCACTCCTAGTGAAAAAGTTTTTCCTAATATTCAACCTAGATCTTCACTACCAAAACTTGAGACCATTGCTCCTAGTTCTGTCATCTACTATGACAGACTTTTTTCAAGACTTTTCATCAAAAACATCGTTGATACAGTTATGAAAACTGTTATAAAAATGTTTGATTTCAGAAAACCTCAGGTTTGGTATAAGAATAATATAATTATTTGATGGTTTTGATTAAAAGAAAATTTGGAGGAAATAAACAATCTTTTTAATTTAAACTCTGTAAAATGGAAACAACATTGATATCTTTTCCATTTTTTGACCAGCTTTGATTCTTCATATCAGAGGCAAAACGCACATTTTGACATGCAAAATTGGAGGAGTCAAGCTTTGCTTATATTTCTTGAAGTAGAAATGGTACACCTGTGTGTCTAGAATGCCACTTGCACATTTTGAATTCTATTGTCTTATATAAATTGTGACTCTGAATAAATCATTTGGAAATTATGGCCTAAATTTTCATTGGTGGCTATTAGCTCTGGGTGCCTCAATACTTGAGTGTCTAATTTGAAAACCAGGCCCCTTTTAGGTCTCAGATTGGGCACCCAAATATTGAGTTATCTAAAGTCATTTGTCATTTTTGAGAATGTAGGCCTATAAATTCAAACAAATATCTTTTGCCATTCGTTGTGTTCCTAAGGTAGTTCATAGACGAAATGCTCACACCTTATAGGGATTATAAAATACTGAGGTTACAATTAATATTTTAATCTGAACAAGGGGACATTAAGCATAATGAAAGATTTTGCCAAGTTTTCTAGAGAGCAAGGGAAAATAATTTATAAAAGATCTTGAGAAGCAAAAATCAACCAGATAAACAAACAAACAAAAGGGGTCTCACTGAATTTCTCTTTAATGGATTTCAGTTGAGCAAATATGTCTTAAGAGCAATATTTTAAACGATCACGCCACAATTTAAACTAGATATATAGTGATTTATTAGGAGGAAAAACTATCTGGCAAAATTCATTCCACACATATCTGAAGTCAATAAGCCTTTAAGGGAATTACTAGAAATTGATATTGCCTGCCACAGAGAGGACAAACTATTCACAGACAACTGTGTAGTTAAAATTACTGATCGCCAGTCCACTGGTTGTGATTTAATCATGTTACTTCTATTGTTAGTAGATATATCTTGCCAAAGTTGAGGTGCATGCCTTATGCAGTATGAGCAGCCAGTTGTATTTGCATCTAGATCCCTAAACAACAAACAACAACAAAAAAACTCATTCTCAGATTGAAAAGCAGATGCTGGTAATTGTGTTGGCTTATTTTACCTACAAGATGTGTATAATTTGCTTATCTTAAATACCTACAAGATGTGTAGAAACTGCATTTAGAATCTGAGCACAAATCACTTGAAAATTTGTTTTAACAGTCTTTAGGACAGGTTCTCAGTCGCTGTAAATCTGAGAACTACACTGATACCAGCTAGCCCTCAAATCAGATAAGCTGCAAAGATGTGAGATTAGAGTACAGTTTTCAAAAGCACCTCAGTCCCATTTTCAAAAGGGACTTAGAAGATTGTCTCATTGCAAATTAATGAGAATTACACTCTGAATTTAGTCATTTTGGTGCTTTTGGAAATTTTACTCCAGAGCCTCAGCTGGCTTAAATTGGTGTAGGTCCACTGATTTCAATGGAACTATTGCTGAAGTTGAGTCTCACTATACCAGCTGTTTTTCTGAAAGCCCCAGCACCTGGAGTCATGTGATGATTATGTAAGAATCTCACATTTCATTTGACAAAAAGCAAGCTTCCAGCCCTCATGGTTGAAGAGAAAAGCTTGAAAATGTGAACTATAAAGGTTCAAAACCCAGAAAGCAAATAAATAGAACGCCACATTTATTATTTTTTTTTAAATCTCATGAGTTTTAAGCCAGTTTCATGATTTTTTAATACTTCAGGTGTGCAACCCAGAACTCTGCCAGTTTATGTCAGTAGAGGATCCATGTGGAATATAATTTAAGCAAGAATCTCCATACAGACTACCCTTTCCAGAGCAACAAATAGCTTAGCACCAGATGAGAGTGCTAGTAATAAATGTTAAATTAATATAGGTGGGCACTCTGTATGCCTATCACTATTTTAAAATCATTAGACTTTCAAACTGAAATAGACAGACCCAGTTTAAAACTATTTAGAATGTGCAAGGGATGCTGACTAGATACATTCAGCAGGCGACTGACCATTCTAAATATAGCCTGTGTGCCTATTGTGGTGTCTGGAAAGAGACAGGCCTAGACCTGCCCAAAACTAAAGGGCCACCTCTCAACCAAGGGGGAGAAACTACTGAGCCCAGGCCACAAATGATTGCATGGAGTAACAACTGAAAAACCAGGAATGGGAGTGAAGGTCAAAGATTAAAAACCAGGGAACCAGAAGAGGACAACACTCAGAGAACGCCAGACAGTGCCCACCACTCCTCAAAGACATCTAAGGAGTCAGGGGACACTGCCCAGAGGAACTCTGCCTGGAGACATGATTTGACAAGGGATGGGCCATAGGCCCCACAGTCACAGAGTACCCCGCCCCCCCCATAGCATCCTCCGGCTGGTGTGATGCATTGTCATCTTGGCCAGCACGAGGAGTAGGTTGATAAGGAGGCTTCACAACTTTGTAGGGCCATAGATAGGATGTGCTGGGATAAACAAGTGAGGAGAAAAGTGCAGCCAGAATCTCAGTAAGAGGCTCTGGAGAAGCCAAAAGAGGGCTGCAGCCTGATGCACTCTACATAGACATGTGCCAGGCTCGCCCTCTCACCACAGAATAGCTTGAGTAGCAATCTTGTACTGCCAGAAGGGTTCCCTCTGGTAAACATACAAAATAGAGAAAGCTCCTGGTGACCAGTGATAGGACCAGGGGGCTTTTAAAAATGGACCTTCTGGTCTAAAATCAGATAGATGATGAGCACAATGTTATTAATTATTCTGATTACTATCATTATGTTGTAGCAGCTTCAAAATCAAAGACCCATGGTGTGAGTTGCTGTACTAATATATAGACGACTCAGTCCCTGTTCCAAAGAGGTACAATTTAATATAACTATATTGATAGTGCAAAAATGCAATTGGAAAATACATTTCATTTGTACAGTACATCAATTTAAGAAGTGACAGGTTGCTTGCCCTCCTTTTTAGGTCAAAAATGTGGTGGTGGGTTTTTTCTTCACATTTCTGCCCTCTGGTGATATTTGGTTTGCTTTCTGCAGTAGCAGGGGATGTGCTTGTTGTCCCAAAGATAAAGGCTGCTGCTTCTTGTTTTATCCACCATTCGACTTAATGATCCTTTTTGATAAATACCTTCAAAGCATTCGCTTTTTGCACAAGATGAGAGAAAAAATGCAGAGCCTGGTGAACTCCCAAGTGAAGGGGCTATGAAGTGAGGCTGTAGCAACATCAGGATTGTGATTTCCTCTTGAACTCAGATAAAACTTCCTGAGGTCTGGAAGGGCTACACTGGCTTAGCACCATCCCTAGCCTTCCTCATCATGCCTAGATGCAGAATTCTACTGTCTCGGCCACCCAGAGTTAATACCTGCTTTTTGTTCAAGGTCAGCAAAGCACTTTCGAAATAGAGCGTTTCAAAACATGCCTGAAGCATCACTTTAGAAACAGGGAGTCTCTCACTGTCCCTGTGAGGCAGATAAATACTATTATACTAATTTCACAGATGGGTACATTTGAGCACAGAGAGGTGAGGGGCTAGATCCTGCTTGCTGCTGTGCTCTACTGGGTTAGGAGATTAAGCAGGTGCAGAGAGCCTTTTTCATCTAGCATGAGAGCAGCAAAGCAGGATCTCTTCAAGAGAGCACGAAAGTAGGACTATAAGTAAACGCACCCATATAGCGTGTCCACAAAGCAGGGTGGTTTGCTAGCTGGAGAGCATGTCCACTTTGTCCAGCCCCCCAGCTGACCATCTATACACTGAAGTCACCACTACACAGGACCAAGA
Source organism: Emydura macquarii macquarii (assembly GCF_026122565.2). Lineage (NCBI taxonomy): Eukaryota > Metazoa > Chordata > Testudines > Chelidae > Emydura > Emydura macquarii. The sequence continues at coordinate 2,044,908 of NW_027133607.1, read as the reverse complement.
GGTGCATATAGGGTCTCCTTAAAGCAGCAGTAAAATGTGCTCCATCATCATCATGTTTCTCCAGCTTTCCATAGCTCACCCTCCCCAGGTTGGCAGGTTTGTAATAGCAAAAGTTACTTCAGCGCTATCCCTTTTCCCCCCCTCAACTAAGGCAGAATTTGTCCACCATTGTCTTGTCAAAGGCCACACAGTGTATCAATGGAAAAGGACCCAGGAGTCCTGACACCCAGGACTCCAATCACTAGCTAGACTCTCTCCCAAATAATAAGATGGAAAAGGCTTTGCTTACTGTTTTGAACACTAGCTGGAGGAGACAGTGCAGTGCTGAGGGGATGCCTTGAGCTTTAGAAGTAAAAGTTGGTCCAGTCTATAATTCTTCCAAGCAGAGGACTGCGGGGTTGGACCTCACTTTTTCACTTCACACAATGTGATTTTTTTAATTGCCTCGTTAAGAGAAAGTGGCAGCTGACAATTGTTTTGTGCAGAATCACAGAGCTGATAATGCTCTGTCCCTGAAACTGAGGATGTTAATGATTCGTGAGCTGATGTTTCCTCACACTCAATTGTGCACAGTATACTTCATAATTTGAGCTTGTCATTTTTATTCTGTGGGAAAAAAATACTTTTCTTTTCATGGTAGACTTCTCTATAAGTGTGTAATTATATCTTGATGTTCCCTGCGATTTGTGCCTTGTTCAGCTGATTAAAAATCCCTTTTTAATACATTTACATTATATATTTCCTTTCTTTATTCCCCCCCCCCCCCCATATGGTATGTGTATTTTATATAAGCTGCTTCAAAATGTTACTACGGTTTAGGGCAACTTGGCCATTCCCATCCTCAGAAGTGCTACAAGGTAACTGGACTGATTGAACTTAAAATGAACACTTGAACTTAGAGTGCACGCTGTTGTCTGTCTATTAAGGTCATCATCCTGAAATCTGATCCACTCAGGCAGACTCTTAAGTTCACATGGGACCTACAGAAGACAATGGTGCCCCGCATGGGCAAAAGGTCCATCTGTATGTGTCCAATTGCAGAATCAAAGATATATATTTATTACTTGTTTTGCAGTAGTGTATATAAGCCCCAGTCATGGGCCAGGACTTCTTTGTGCGAGGCACTGTACAAACATAACAAAAACACAGTCCCTTCTCCCAAGGGCCTGCAATCTAAGTGTAACTAAATATATTACAACAGATGGATACAGACAAACTAAGGGAGTAAAAGGAAGCAATGAGGCAATATTGGTCAACACAAGAGGCAGTGATCTCAGCAGAAAACAAAACTCTGTCACAAATGTATTACAAATATCAGAGTCAATGTACCGTATAGGCTAGGTCTTTTTTTTTTTATTGCAATGGATGCAGTTTTGTGCCTCTAAATTGCAGGCTCATATTCTAACAGGTAAAGATCTAAATATTTGTCTGTCTAAGCACATCAGGTACTCCCTGCCCAAATGCTAGGATTTCTGCCTGAAGGAAGCTGCAGGTGCAAGCATATGGGGACAACATTTCACATGCAAGAAAAGCTAGATTGAGATTCTTTAACGAACAAGAGCAAACAGAAGCTGCAAACGGGGGAGTTTTGGGAGGGAGTTCTGCAGTGAGGGAGTAGCTGACTATGTGATCCTTGGGGTGAGTTTGTCTGTTAGTTTGTTGCAGAGACAGGGCTAGGCATGAGCAGATGAAGCAATGGCTTAGGACCCTGAGCAGCTGAAGGGGGCCTCACTGTTCACTTTTTTATCATGTGTTGTGTGGGGAAAGGGGAAAAATATTGCTTCTTAGGGTCCCCAATATGCTAGCACCACTTCTGGCTTGCTGTGTTCTTGCTTGCCACGTGCTTGCTTGATTGAAGATTATAGTGTGGTCTGTTTTGGGGGCTGTGTGCTGAGCCAAGAGGCCAGCAAGACTAGGCTGAGAGCTTACTAACGAGGATCTAACCTTCCATACTTTGATCCCTAGTCCCTTTAGGATCACTTGACAAAGGGGTGGGGCTAACTCAGGGAGAGCAAAGTTTAAAATGCCAGCTCCTAGGCATATGTGGACACTGCAATTAAAAGCTGTGGCCTGCCCGTGCCAGCTGACTTGAGCTCACGGGGCTCAGGCTGCGGGGTTCATTCATTACTGTGTAGACGTTCGGGCTCGGGCAGCAGCCCGAGCTCTAGGACCCTCCCACCTGAGAGGGTCCTAGAACCTGGGCTCCTGCCTAAACTCGAACATCTGCATTGCTATTAAACAGCCCCTGAGCCCTGTGAGCCTGAGTCAGTTGGCATGGGCCAGCCGCGGGTTCCTAAACTGCGGTGTAGACATATCCTAAGAGACCAGAGGAGCTAGCGAACAGAGGCGTTTTGCAAAGGGGTGGAGAGGGAGTGTAAGAAAGAGGCCTCTAACAAGCATAGTTCTAAACTTAGGTCAATAACCACCCATTCCCCATCGCCCAAAAGAAGACGACTTTCTGGATAAATGCACCATGAAACCAGTGATACATCTGAAATACATCGAGGATATTTTCATCCTCCGGACAGATGACAATCTACCTCATAGACTTCCACCACAACTTCGACAACCACCACCCAACCATTAAACTCTCTCTTAAACACCCCCACACCAGCATCAAATTCCTTCAGGAAATTCATCCAGGATTTTTATACCACCAACGGCTTCAATAATGGAACCCTCTGAGGGATGGTGATATAAAATTTAGTTTTGTATAAGTATTTTGGCCCATGTATTTTCCTGAGATAGACTTGTGGGCCTGCTTGCCCACTTGAAAGCTGAGGGGGTTCTGGGGTGCATATGTGAACGAAGAAGAGATAAGGAATGTAGTTAAAGTGTTGCAAAGTGTAGTGGGGGTTTGATATATGAATGTACAACTGAAGGATAGCTCTGACTCCTCTTCAAGACAGACGCCAGAGCAAGGTCAAGCAACCAGGTGGGAGGAGCAAGGGGGTTAATGGGAGGTGTAAGAAAGAAACACTAAAAAGCCATAAAAAGTGACCATGTCCAAAATATAACCTCACTCCTTATCCCTCCTATTGGGTACACAAAAGGAGATACCAAAGCCCCTGACCCATGACCCTCCAAAATGGAACATGACCATAAAATGTGAGGGGTGGTACCGGGGTAGGCACTATAGGTATAATTAAGCCTACCTAGGAGCTAGGAGTAGGGAAGCTTATACTCATATGAGAAGTTGTGGCTTATGCTTGCTTGTTTAGCCCCAATAAACTCATCACATTGCCTGCAGTTTGGACTCTGGCCTACTGCTTTCTGTCTGCGAATGTGCCTGGGAACTGAGAGAGACAGGACAAGGAAGCCCTAACAAACCCTACAGACAGCTATCTAGAGGAAACCCACAGATCACCACACCTACCTTCACAGACCACTAACCACCCCAAACACACCAAGAAATCTGTTATCATAGCTAGGCACTCAAATACGACAGAATATGCTCTAAGGAGAAAGTATGGAATATACATCTTAACACACACAAAACTGCCTTCAACGAACAAAGACACTCCACCAGAGAAGTAGATCGCATCATGAAATAGGCTATCCCAAATACCCCACGAGAACATCCTTCAATACAGGAATAAACCCTCCTCTGACCACACACCCAAAGTTATCACCTGGCACCCCACACTGAAACCCATACAGGGTATCATCAAACAACTACAACCCTTACTCGATGGGGATCCTATCCTAAAATAAATCTTTCCTGAGCCCCCTCTTCTGGCCTTCAAACACCCCCAACCTCATCATCAGAAGCAAACTCCCTACAGACCAGGACACACCAACTCAAAGCAGCACCAGGCCCTGCCAGAACAACAGATGCAAAGCCTGCAGAAATATCTCCACTTCTACAATGATAAACACTGCCCACAGCAAACCTTTCAAAATCCAGGGGTCCTACACATGCCTATCACAACATGTGGTGTACCTCATCCAGGGCACTAAATGCCCCAATAACAACTATGTGGGTGAAACCAGACAATCACTATGATCTCACATGAACTCACACAAGAAAATAATAAAAGACGAAAACACCACATCACCTGTGGATGAACACTTTTCACAAAGTGATGACACTATATCTGATCTATCAGTCCTCATCCTCAAAGGAAACCTACAACAGTTTCAAAAGATGAACCTGGGAGCTTAAATTCATAACTAGACACTAGAAATCATGGACTGAATAAATACATTGAATTTATGTCTTATTACAATAATCTATAACCCACTAACAACCCTGCCCAGCTGTTTCCCCTCCCCTTGCTTCCTCCCTATGACTGGAGGGAGGTTAACGAGCCACTTCACCTTGAATGGTCTCTTGAAATATGTGTTAACTACTTATGCTAATCAATCTGTTCGACCTTGTATTTAGCTGTGACACTCTGAGTTAGTTTCCAATAAAGATATTTTAGAATTGGAAAAGGTTCAGAGAAGAGCCACAAAAATTATTAGGTGTATGGAACAGCTTCCATACTAAAGAGAGATTTAAAAGCCTGGGCTTATTCATCTTGGAAAAGAGACAATTAAGAGGGGATATGATAGAGGTCTATAAAATCATGAATGGTGTGGAGAAAGAGAAGAGGGAAATGTTATTTACCCCTTCATATAACACAAGAACTAGATGGCCACATGATGAAATGAATAGGCAGCAGGTTTAAAACAAACAAAAGGAAGCACTTCTTCACACAACACGCAATGAACCTGTGGAACTTGTAACCATGGGATGTTGTTAATGCTAAAAATATAATGGGGTTCAAAAAGGAAGTAGGTAAGTTCATGGAGTTACTACTAGCAAAGATGGCCAGGGACCCAACCCAATGCTCCAGGTGCCCCTAAACCTCCAACTGCCAGAAACTAGGAATGGACGATAGGGGATGGATGACTTGAAATTGCCCTTTTCTGTTCATTCGTGCTGAAGTACCTGGCATGGTCCATTATCAGAGACAGGATGCTGGGCTAGATAAATCATTGATCTGACCCAGTACGGCCATTTTTATGTTCTGAGCAGACCCTATTTATAAATTCTGAGGTTTGGCAGCAAATTAATCGAGTAATAAACCACCACTAGGTATGTATTAGCAGATTATTGGTGCATGGTCTGGGTGAAGTATGAGGTTGAAGAAGGTGGGCCCAGATCTTCAGAGGCATTTAAGCTTAACTGCCATTGAAATCAGTGGGCATGATTCATACCTTGGTATTGATATAAAATACCCTTGAGTCTCTGGGTCGTGATGCCTTCAGATCCCCAGTAGTCTGTTAAGTCTCACCCTGGAGTATTTTATTGCTGTTAGGGAGTGGGTCATTCTTAATATTATTGGCCTAAATGGTCAAAAAGTGCCTCAATTTTAGATGAAACTTTTGAAACCCCATGAGCGAGCCTGGTTTTTAGAAGTGCTGAGCACCTGTCCTCTGAAAACCAGGTTCCGTTACAGAGTGTCAAGTTAGGCACCCAAAACTACTAGTCACTTGTGAACACTTAGGCCTTTATTTATATTACAGACCTTGGGGCTCCATTGGGCTAGGGACTATACAAAAAATTAAGCAGATACAATCCCTGCCCAAAGAGTTTACAACCTGCATAGGCAAGGCAGACAAATGAAGCATTACCAACCCTAATGTAGAGATGAGTAATTGAGGCACAGAGGGTGGGATCCGGAAGTACCTAAATCCCATTTCAGGCGCGATTGTGATCCACAAACCTCCTGCTTAGCCTAACCCTGTAGGCAGCTCGACTCACTCAGCATCAAAGTTTCTGCAGTAAATGTTTTCTAGGTGCCTGTATTCCCGCCTCTGGGCATGCATAATATTGCCTCATTCTAAGCACCCGAGCATCTAGCTCCTGCCTCAGCCTCAGAGTGAACCACAAACCGGAGCAAAGATGGGGGTTTGGCCACATAACTTGCCTATGGGACCCAATCCGGTAGATGTGCTCAGAGGCGGCCTAACTCCACAAAATGGTGGGAAGGGGATAGGGGGACCTCCCTGATAATCTTTAGCCCAGTGGCTAGAGTACTCATGGGGGATGTGGGAGACCCCTCTTCCAGGCCCCACTCTGCCTGATGAAGAGAAAGGATTTGAATAGGGAGTTGCCACCTTTCAACTGAGCACCCTAAATGCTGGTCTATAGAGTCATTCTCACCCTTTCTCTGGCCCAATTAATATTGAATTGGTCAGTTCAAATGGAACAACTTCAAAAGGTGAGGCTGCGTGAGTCTCACATCAGAATATCCCAGAGTCCGGTGGCTAGGGCACTCACCTGCAAGACAGCAGATCCCTGTTCAAATCCATCCTCTTCAGCAGGTGGAGGGAGACTTGAACTGATGTCTCCCATATCCTAAAATTTAGATACTCCTCGTTTTCTCCCTCCTTCCCCAATAGCTTTGTGAAGTTAGGCAGGCTCTGAGCACACCTGTTGGATTGGGCCCCACACAAGACCTAGGTGGTCGAATGCCAATCTTCCCCTCATTCATGGATCACTACCAGAGGTAGATGTCAAATTGAAAGCACCCACCCCTCTTGCCATCATTTTTCATTGGCTAGTGTACGCAGGGAGCAGCCTAGTCTGTTGGCTTTTGTGGATCGCATTCTAAGGTGCTTGTCTCTCCCCATTTATATATGGCTCTTAGGTGTCAAACAGGCTTTGTGGGTCTAAACTCAGATCCTCAAATATATTTGGGCTCCTAACTTGCTTCCGTTGATTTCAGTGGGAGTTAGGAGCCTAAATACCCATGAGAATCTGGGCCTAGTAACTCTGCGACAGAGCCAGGAACTGAAGTCAGCTCCCCTTAGTCCCACTTCTGAGTCTTGACCCCAAGAGCATCCTTCCTCATCTGCAGCATGCATGTTAACTCAGTCTACCTCTGTGACATTGCTCTGCCTGCCTGCTCTTTGAACAGTGTAGTGAGAGAGAATTCAGTATGACAAAATGCTTGTATTAGCCACCCCAAAACTTTCAGTGATATGTATTTTGAAAGTGCTGTGACCATCTTTATCAGCAGCAAAATCAGCACTGAATGCATAACTGATGCTCCTTTGTCTGTTAGTTTTATGTTTTTTAGAAATCAGTCATGCAAATACCCTTCAGTACTTCTGATTGGATTTAGTAGACCTGACCTGATCCCTTTTACACGTGAGCTGCAAAGTTAAAAAAAAAAAAAAAAAAAAAAAACATTGCAAGATGAGATCCCAAATCTTTAGTAGAATAGAGGTATAGGCTTATTAAACAGATGCATTTTAAATTTTTATTACCTCCATTATTAAAATGTTTTACTGAAATGGTCTAAAGTAAAGGCCCAAAATACTACATCTTTAAATAGTGCTAATGCAGTGATTAGTGTGATTGCTGTATTTTTGTATCTTTTGTAAAAATTGCCAGTACCTGACTTTGGTCCAGATCCTCAGAGGTCTTTAGGTTCCTAACTTTCATTGATTTCAGTTGATCCATTGATCTGGGCCTTCATGTCAACAAAATTCTGTTTCTCTTACTATAGCCGAGGACATTACTAACTCCTAAGTTCATAAATGTTAAGACCCACAGGGACCATTATAATCATCTAGTCTGACTTCCTGCATAGCGCAGGCCAAGGGACCTCATCCAACAATTTCTGCATCAAGCCCTTAATTTCTGTTTGAACTAGAGCATATCTCTGAAAAAGAATCCAGTCTTTGCTTAAAGACCACAGGGGATGGCGAATCCATCACATCTCTAGGTAAGTTGTTCTAATGGTTAATTGCTCTCACTGTCAAAAATTTGCCCTTATTTCTAGTTCAAATTGGTCTTGCTTCAGCTTCCAACTGTTGGCTTTTGTTATACCTTTTTCTGCTAAATTAAAGATATGGCTGCTGTTAAAAAATCTCTTCCCTGTGTACATGAAGACCATGATTAAGTCATCTAACATTCTCTTTGATAAACTAAATAGATTGAACTTCTTTAGTCTCATCATAAGGCATGCTGTTGTCCAAACCTAGAATAATACTTGAAGCATGCTTCTGGACCCTTGCAATTCATTCAACTCCTAAAGCAGCAGAAGGAATGAGGTTCCCACGCTTAACTTAGATTTCTATATTTTGAGGGTGCTTTTAGTTTAACTTTTTTGTGAAAATTGGAGGAGAGGGTTAAGCTTTGACACCCAAGGTATGATGACGGCCCAGCACAGTGCCCAGGAACAATATACTTTCAATCAATTAGAATGAGAGAAGATAATATGTTACCATTGCAGTCCACAAAGGGCACTATTTGAGCAGCTAGTGGGGAAGCTTCCCTTGAACCTAATTAAAAATGCAGTTGGTACATACGGGAAAGTAATTTTCAAAGTCACCAGTGGGGCAGCTTGTGGGAGAGGCAGGCACCAGCTACTTCAAGGGCATGGAAACAAACCAAAACGTTTTAAACAGGGAAAAGTACATACTTGATTGCTCCTTCTCTCATAACTTGCAGGTGCCAAGTCTGTCTGAGTTTCGAAGATCAGATCGAAGAGAGAATGGGCTGTAAGTTTTAGTGAACGTGTGTAGCTAAGCTTTTGTTTACATTGCTGAGACTTTTTAACTAGTTTTCAGTAATGTCTTATATATCATCTGTTTTGTTTTGTATGTTTCTTCTGTCTTTTGCATGGTTTGTACATAAAGTAAATTAATCCTCTTGGCCATATTTTGCCCTTAGTTAGCACCCGTGTAACCTCAGCTAAAACCAGACTTGCAGACTCAGTGGGCTAAAATAATCACTAGTGTGATTTATGAAATTATACCAGGGATTAGTTTGGTTCATTGACCCCCAAAATTTGTTTTGTGCACCATCAATCAAATGTTGTCTACCCATTAAAAGGGTGTGAGGGTTGCTTAGATTAACCATAAAGCAGGAGGGAATGTAATTACTCTACTGATTTTTGTAGTGCCCATGAAACTGTGGTGTCTAGGCCTTTTGATCACTGTGATTAAAATGCAAACCAAGAACAAAATAAAAAACAGTTACTCAAATGAGAAGTGAAAAAAGGAAGCTTTTTCCATTGAGAAACTTTGAATCAGCTTTAAATGTGCTCATAATGGTCAAATTTTGTGCTCAGAAATGTATTAGAGACTTCTGAATTTGATCTAAGTGAAATTAGTTGAAAAGTTTTTATTGAGACTTCAAATTTTTGAAAAATGTCAACCACTCTATAAACTGGTTGAAAAACAGCAAAAATGCTTTGCTAATATTTTTTAAAAAAATATTTTCACAAAAAAAAAAAAGTGTAGAAATTTGAGTTTTAGCTAGCTCTAGTGGTAATTTAAGCATTTGTGAGTGAAGCAGCCCCCCTTGCACTTAACTTACAACCTGAGGTCTTAATCCTGCAAAAAGTTTCGCACCTGCTTAACTTTCTGCCAAATGCAGTGGTGACCCCTGGTGTCTTCCTTGCTCATGAGTCTGCTTCCTCATGTGCACATAGTTAACACACGTTTGCAAGAGCAGGGACTAAGGGCCTGATCCTGAAGCCCACTGGAGTCAGTGGGAGCCTTTCCATTAACTTCAGTGGGCTTTGGATCAGGCTCTAATGTCATTCTTAAAACATACATTCAATTCTTCAGATGCACACTAACATAGCACTGTTCTGGTCTCCTTGGGTGTGGATTGGAAGGAGTGATTATGTGAGCGAAGTTCATCTAAATGGCTACAGACAGCTCTTAGTTATTTGCATTATCTTTTCAAACTCAAAATGGAATCTACAAACCCATGACCCTGTTATAAAAGGTTAGCAATAGATAATGAGGTCCTAAATAAGGCTCTGATTAAATAAAAGCTTTCTCTCAGTTACAAATGCATACAATGCCCTCATGTCATTTTGGTGGGAATGTCTTTTGTGACTGAAAGGACCTTCATGCTTTCCAGTGAGGATCAAGGGGATATTTTTATTTTCACACTCATCAGATCATTATGAAGACGTTTCTACAAAAAATAAATTCCATTAATAAGCAAAGAAATTGTAGTTAAAGGTGACCAATTTAGAGCATTTGATGTTTTTGACCTTTTTGAAAATAGTCACCATAATAAGACTCATCCTTCATTTCTTACTCAATAACCTCAGGACTTCCATGAGTAGATCTATAGAGATAACATGACTGGGCACCAAAGAACTTTAGGCCCAGAGCCTCAAAGGTATTTAGGCCCAATTCCCATTGAAATCAAATAAAGCTGGGTGCCCAAATACCTTCTAAGGATCTGGGCCTTAGTGTCAAAGGTTTGTGAAATAGACACTGAAACTACTAAAAAATGACTATTTTTGTCATGGGTAGGAAACGGCTTTTTTTTCCTGAAAAAATCATGACTTGCTTTTTCCATGGGTCGTGCTCTGTTTTCACCTACTGCCATTCTTGCCTCTTATTTCAGTGCAAAAACATCCATTTAGTAAAAATGCACAGAAAAATAAAATTTAACAGGCATAAAACTGCATGACCTGAAATGGAGGAAATTGATACCCCAAAATTTGGGAAATAAAGGTAAAGTAAATCAATGTCTCAGTGCAGTGATGAATCCTCTAGAGCCAAACTTCTTATAGGAGATTGTCCTGAAAGGCATATAAGTAGGAATCCAGGATCAATGCCGTACTGGATCAAACCTTAGTCCACCATTCTGGTATCCTGTCTCTGACAGTAATCAGTATCCAGTGCTTCAGAAGATGGCAACTGCCATCCTAATAGTGCAGCCAGCCAAACATATGTCTCTCTACATTGACAGATAACGAAATAGGGATACCTTCCAGATGCTGTAGTGACCAGCTTGCATCCCTGAAGCAAGAGACCTGATTCATTTTATCATGGTCCAAATAACATTATGAGTCATATTTTATCAAGATTGTTTCATTATTATTTTTATCTGCCTAAAAACTATAGTATAGCAGTTAAGCTCTGCTGAAGATACTTTCATTCTTAAGGCCTCCTTTGGCCTACACTACAATCTCTTTGTGCTTTGGCAGGGAGGAGATTATTAAAGAGGCAACACAATTTTCAGGCATGTTTTTTGTAAGGATTTTATCAGCAGCAAGAGGAAACCAGCTTTCAGCTCAGCGAGAACGTTTAGGCATTCTCTCCCTTCTCCATGAGCTAATACAAGCATGAGAATTCTTTCTGGTTCTGCTGATGAACTGACATATGCACATTCCCTTACTGATGGGTTTACTTTAGAGATGGGTCGGGACAAAAATTCTAGGTCCAAAGAGTTCCCCACATCTTGGATAAATTCAGATCACAGCCCGAACACTTTGTTATTGACGTGTCTCTAATTTATTTGAGAGATTATGATGGAATTCTTTTTACTTTGAAAATAGTTTCAATTGGAAATCAGCTGTATGATTGTTCCAGTTCTTAGGCTTCTAGTGTCCTTCCTATAAATACAGCCTATGTTGAAATTCAGCTATTCATAACATATTGGTATTTCCACATGAGTACTTTCCTCTTTTTTGATATATAACACAAACAAGAAAGCTCTTCTAAGTCTAGAAACCAGGCAAACCTCTTCAAATCTGCCAATTTGAAGAGAGAAAGAGTGAGTCACTCATTTTCTATCTAGTTTTATTTAAAAATGTAGCAAAGAAATATGCAGTTTGTTTCACTGGCAGTTATAAAGCCCTTTTGTGCTGTTATCTTCTCCCTTATATTTGTCTTTCCATCTTTTTTAAAAGATAACAAATGACAGATTTTAACTTAACTTCAAATCTTTCTTTCAAACTTCTACTCTTTCAAGAACTTCAATCAATTTGAAAGCTGTAAAAATTGAGAACTTTGATTTATTTTTAAGTGTACTTTCTCCAGAATCCAATTTCTGGCTTTAAATAAAATCACATTTCAGTATCATAATTGGTTGGCTTAATATGTTCAGTTATAGTTACAGATATCTTTACTTTTTATTTCAGTAGTTTGCTCTAGTTTTAATATGGCTGGATTTTCATAAATTAAAAAAAAAACAGAACACAAACTTGAATTCTTAAATTTAATTCTTGGAATTAAAACCAGGATTTCTAAACACTTCTATTTCTGTATTGCTGTTTTATATTAAAAAATGATTTAGAGTGACTACCAACTATCTTTTAAGTTTCAGTAAGAAACATGATTTGATATAGCTGCCAAAAGCTGAGAAAAGGAACATTCCAACCTAAAAGCTGCCAGACGTGTGTAATGTCCAGTCTGGGGCTGATTTCTACAAGATGCTGATTCCCAGATCCTCAGAGTATTTAGGCACTTAACTTCTGTTAAAATCACCAGCACCTCCTGGGATCAGTGAGTCAGTAAAATCCAGTGAGTGGCTCAGACGTGTGCTTCTTGTACACTCTCTGAGTAGCTCAAAGGAGGCAGAAAATGTGCCCCAAAATATTTGGTTGGATTATCTGCAACTCTGCAGTCCATGAGGATGGAGGGAAAAAGGTAGAGCAATTCAAGAAAAAGTAACGATTAGAAGATGGAAACTGACAGTATTTGCTGTGTGGATATTCTAATCTGATAGGAGGATGAGTTAGCCCTATACAATGGTTCCCAATTTGCTGCATAATCTCTCTTAATCAATGAAATAGTACCAACAGCCTCATCATAAAACAAAGACAAAGCACTTATTGTTAAAGGGCATTTAAGCAAAATCTCTTAATTCTCCAGCATGGTGATGGCAGAATGCTGTGAAATTTTAATTTCTGACAAAAATATTTTTTGTAATTATTCTGTAAAGACACAGCTACATACAGGAAGAGCTTTTAACATTTGTCTGACGTGTATTAATCACCTATCATGAAACATTTTCTTATTTTGAAATGCACCCTCTTTAAATATGTAGAAAAATATCTATAAACAGCATGCAGTTTTAATTACAATTTATAGGCTTGCATTTTAATTTCATTTTAAACTGATTTAGTTTGTTCTTAAAGTTAATTAAACTCATTGGGGGAAAATGTTCCTAATTCAATTGTGAGACTAGAACAGATGTGGGCATGTATTTGTGTCTGTCTGTATCACCTGACCTTACACAAATCCTTTTTGTCTTATGAACTCTACCAGATCTTTTAAAACAATGTGTTTTCCATATGATTAAGATGCCCTGAACATTTCTTCTGTACTATCAGCATTCTAATTATATGTAAATTCTGCATGCCATTTTACTGAGTTTGCCCCTCTGCAATAATACTAAAATTGGGTTACGGTGTATTATGAAGGCACCACTGTTCATGCAACTAGAGCTTCCTTTATTGGTGTAAATTTTTGGAGATTTAGAACTCTGGGAAAATCAGGCTATACAATACAGTGATTCACATAGGAGACTGAGAGTTGTCTCCTGTTGTGATAATTGAGTTGTAGGGGACAATTTTTTGGAAGTGCTGTCTAATTTGAGATGCCTCAGTTCTCAGTTTCAGGTTAACTGCATCTGTACCCCCCATTTCCTCCCCCTGGTTCACTCTAGAAGTTCTCAGTCAGGTCTCAGGTCTCCAGCTATCACTTGTCTCTGAGCAGGGAACCTTGTCCCACTCCTTTCTGACTGGGGTGGTTTAAGGCAGCTAGGCCCGCTGCCTTACATTGTTTTATCTCCAGAAAGCCATTGTGCCTAAAGGCTAGTACGTGGGCTTTGCTTTCTCTCTCTGAGGACTATGAACAGTGTATTGCCACCTGCTACAAGTTACCACACAGCTGTTTCTAAGCAAGCACTTTTATTCTTAAGGTAAAAGCACTACAGAGAAAACATAATAAAAACAATAAATAGATTTAAAGACACACTAAGCACACCAACAGTCACCCATCTGTCTTATAGGCCCCTAGTAAGCCAAAGTCTTTCCAACTCTTCTGAAAGATGATGGGCCTCCTTGGAAAGAAGTTCCTGTCCAGTTGCCGAGTCTGAAAGAAGGTCCTAAGTCTGCTTAAACCCAACCTTTTTATATTAAAAGCCCTTTCTTTATCTGTTGGTCTCTGGAAAACCAAGTCTGACCCAGTATAAGCAAGCCTCCCATGGGGTGGTATCTCTCTGGAAGTGTTTACAACCTAAGTGATTCATCTTAATCACCGCACTGTTTTTGGTTCCTGGAGGAATTCCTTCTGTAGTAGAAAGTGAGAGCCTGAGACATGAGGCCTAGTATAACAGGCCAGGTATGAGGCCTGAGCTAAAGTAATAGTCAAACCCTGCTGTTATAAAGCAAAGTTAGCAGACGTCATGCTGTGAATATTGGTAGACTCACAGTAACTCACAAGAACAGAGCTGATACACACATTCAGAAAGCATTAGGTGCAAAACACTCACACAAGCACATTCCAGAAAGGTACCAGAACATCCCAATGCCCCAAAGATAATGAGGGCTTACTTACCCCTCAGAATGACAATATGATGGATAGAGATGTTTTGGCCAAACCATCCAGTACAAAGTAAAAGGTGGTATCTTGCCACGTCGGAGGGTGGTATCTTACCACGTCAGAGGATGGCAACTACATATGTCAAAGGGGCAATATGCAACTTGTTTGTATCAGTGCATAAAAATGGGTCTCAAAGGGAGTGTCTTTGGATGAGTGAGGAACGGAAAGTCCCACCATTTACTGAGCTGGTCCATTGTCACAAGCATACATATATTAAGTATACTTGTAGCATGTATACAGCGCTTTTTATTGTGCTCGATTGGCAATAATCCTGGTTTGGTGCCTTTGTGACTGAAATGGATCTCTGGTTTTATTGGATAATCCAATTGTGGTTTGGTGTCTCAGTTATCTGCACAGAGCTGGGACAGCATACACACTGGAGAACACACACGCAGCCAACAACTGACAACACCTGCCTGGAGTTTCATACAGTCCCCGGCCCAGAGGGTTACATAAACTTAATACAACAGGGTCACCAAAGATGTCACATGGGATTGCAATATCTGTCACACTGAGATACACAGTTTAAGATACCTTAAGGTGTCTTAGGCCACCAAAAGCAGTCACTGGTTTAAGAAAGTTTGGCGTTTATTATGAAGATATATTTCCTTGGAAGGAGTGTGGGCACTATTTAAGTGGGTAAAGATAAAGGATATGTCCTGAGAGGAAAAAAAACAATGTGCAGTTGAATTAGGTGTTGCTGTACTACCTGAAATTCTAAGGTGCCTCATGCACAGACACACCCACTTTAGGTACAATTTTGCAACCCATGAACACAGCGGGTTAAACTAAGCAAGTAGTCCCCTTGACCTCAGTGTCACTGCTTGAATAAGTACTATTCAATATAAGTAAAGGTTGCAGAACTGCACCCTGAATTTGACATTGTCTGATGTAATGCTTTAGGGCTCCATCGTATTAGGCAGTGTAGAAACAAATATCACAAAGACGGTTCCTGCCCAAGAGATTTCATCAGAGTGATAAATTCCAGGGAGGAAGAGGAATTATTTAAGTTCAGCACCAAAATGGACACAAGAACAAAAGGATATAAACTGACCATCAGGAAGTTTAGACTTGAAATTAGATGAAGGTTTCTAACCGTCAGAGGAGTGAAGTTCTGGAACAGCTCTCCAAAGGGAGCAATGGAGGCAAAAAAACCTAGCTGGCTTCAAGACGGAGCTTGATAAGTTTATGGAGGGGATGGTATGATGGGACAGCCTAATTTGACAGTTAACTGATCTTTGACTACTAGCGGTAAATATGCCCAATGTCCTGTGATGGGATGTTAGATGGGGTGGGTTCTGGGTTACTACAGAGAATTCTTTCTGGGTGTCTGGCTGGTGAGTCTTGCCCACATGCTCAGGGTTTAGCTGATCGCTATATTTGAGGTTGGGAAGGCATTTTCCCCCAGAGCAGATTGGCAGAGGCCCTGAGGGTTTTTCAACTTCCTCTGCAACATGTGGCACAGGTCACTTGCTGGTGTATTCTTTGGTGGATTCTCTATACCTTGAAGTCTTTAAACCATTATTTGAGGACTTAAGTAACTCAGTCTTAGGTTAGGGGGTCTATTACAGGAGTGGGTGGTTGAGGTTCTGTGGCCGGCATTGTGCAGGAGGTCAGACTAGTTGATCGTAATGGTCGCTTCTGACCTTAAAGTCTATGAGTTCAAAAATAGAGTTATGTGGAGGAAGACATTTCCAGATCACAAAGGATTTTGACATTTCAAAACTTGTCCTCATTTCCAAATTAGAGCAAACCCTAAAAATGTTGAAATTCTCAACAAAGGAAAATACCAAAAAATTTCATTTGGGGACATTCCTAACATTTTGTTTTGACAAAATTGTTCTAATGTAGTGTTTCAGTTTCAACTTTTTAGAATGTTACACTGTATTATAATATATAATATCATACAAAACTAAAACATAATGAAAAGTTGTTTCAAAATGCAAAAGGGATAACAGCGTGGCACTTTGGGAGGCGAAGGGTTACTTTTATAAAATATTGCAACAAATCCATGGTTAACTTGTCACTGTTGTCACTGTGTTTCATATCATGGTCGCTCATAAGTTCCTGCCAGCAGCAGCAAGAATGAAAGTCTCCTTTAGGTGTTAGCATGATAAAGCCAACATCTCACGTTTGAGCAGTTCCAATCCCACCCTGTAGAAGTTGTCAACAGACACACACAGTGGCCAGTCCAGTCCATTACAGCATTGTAATAATTAGCATATTATAGACCAACAGCCTACAGTATAAACAAGTATCTGACTCCCCTCCCTCCCCTGTGCCTGATCCATAGGTTATATGAGTCTGCTGCAGCTCTCATAACGGGGATTTAGTTATTTAGCTCAAACTGGCTTCCATATGCAGTTTGCTCTGTAGGTCCTGGGTTCAGTCCCTTGTGACAAGCTAGACAAGGGTCCTTACATTTAGCACAATGCAACTTGGTTCCCACTGGGGCGTCTGATTGTTTCTGTAATACAAATAAATAAGGAACGTTCATCAGCTAAACCAATCCTGAGTCACTTTGCTGTAACTGCAAAAATTCTACTCATGGTGGGCAAATTGTTGGCAGAGTATTTTTGGTTTGGATGAAATGAAAAATATGTACCTGACAGAGGCACTATCAAATTGCCACTATATATGGCATTAACTCTTGCCTTTCCTTTCCCAACAACAACTGTGAAAAAGGGAAAGGATAACGGAATTATTATCTTCTGTCTCAGATTGCATGGAGAACGTTCTCCAGGGTTGGGCCTGGTAGAATGTGCAACATTCCTAAACCCTGTGGCAAAGCTGTGAAAAACTTCCATGGCCCCTCGCTGTGCTTGGAAATCCCCCTTGGAATCTGTGCTGTCGGGACAAAGAAGATTCCAGAACTAGTGCTTATGTGCTGGTGTGTTTTTATCGTATCTATGGAAAGACTGTCTGTAAGCAGAATATCATTGTGAAGAAATCACCAAAGAATCGTATCAATAAACACAGGAATTGCTATACTGGATCAAAGCAGTGCTTCCCAAATGCCTTACTATCTAGGCAGTTTGGGTCAAAACTGTTTCTTGTTCTATGGGAAGTCCAGAGTCCTCTCCTACAAATAGTCCTACATGGGGTGGTCGGGGGATCTTGGTGTGGAACAAGTTAACTGCCAAAATACTCCATGCTCCATATAAAAATCCTAAACCTGGAGGCAGGTTTCAAACTTTTTTGTAGTGAGTCAGACTTCTCTGGTACAGATTTATCTTATGTCTGAGCTGTCTCTCTGCAATTGATTGACGATTCAGAAAATTTAAACAATAAAAAAAGGAGGAGAGAAAAAATCTTAAACTGGGCGGGGGGAGGGATGACATCTACAGTTGTTAAAATTCTCTTTGATTTTCTTCGAAGGGGAAATTCTCACTAACTTTGAGCCTGGGTCTTTACTTCTTATACCAGCCTTTCATGGTGTAACTGAAAGGAGAATTTAGCCCCTAGGCTTACACATCTTTTTTTTCTGGTAAGAAGCTTGTTAAGATTGTTTTGTCTTAAGGCAGAAGGGACATGAGCTTCAGAAAAGATCCATTTTGCTATCGATCACAAAATTTTAAATCATTTTTTAAAAGAATTCATAAAAAGGTTACAACTTTTTTTTCTTGACCCTGTTTAAATAGCCTGCAGAAAAGCACAAACTATTTCCTATCTGGGACCTTCAGAAACAGGGTAAAATTCCTTTAATTAAGATGGGGAGAGGAGAGGCAGAAGTGAATTTCCCAGATTGTCCCTTTCATAAACACTAGTTTATTAAATTTTTTGGGCTATCCACTTAGTTATAAATACCATTAAAGTTCTATCCAGAACAAAAACAAGTGCCTATCCAAATGACAGTAAATCACTGGGGTGTCATTGGGCCAGAGCCTTAGAATAGCCCCACTAGAATTCACACTAGCTGAAAATCTGGTCGATTTTTTTTTTTTTCATTTCTAGGCAAAAAAAGAACATCTGCCAAAAATATAAATCCACACAGTAAGAGAGTAGGGACCAAGAGCCTAATTCTACCACCCTGAGTAATCCTTGCTCATGCATATAGTCCCACCGAAGTCAATAGGGTTACTTGCGTAAGTGCTGGCTCCAGTGAGGGGGTCTGAATGTTTGGGTCACAAGATTTTCAAAAATGGAATTAGAGTATTTTCATAAAATTACAGGTTTTTTAAAGAGTCTTGCAATGTGGCTCTGAGATGAAAATTTGTTCCCTACTTACCAGCCTTTTGCTCGCAGAACACTACTTTGTATTCAACATGAAGGGTCCAAGTTCTGCAGCCTTACATATCATAATGATTATTTGTATTTCGAGAACACTCAGGAGCCCCAGTCATGGACCGGGACCCCATTAGGAGAGGTGCTGTACAAACACAGAACAAAAGGATGACCCCCCACTCAATAGCATCTGGATTGGGGGGGGGGTCTCATCAACAAGTTCAAGGTCTAACTGATCACTATACTTGGGGTCAAGAAGGAATTTTCCTCTGGGTTAGATTGGCAGAGATCCTGGAGGATTTTCACCTTCTTTTGCAGCATGGGGCCGGGTCACTTGCTGGTCTGAACTAGAGTGGATTCTCATCTAACCATGAAGGCTTTAAATCATGATTTAAGGACTTCAGTAACTCAGCTAAAGGTTATGGGTCTATTAGGGTAGTGGGAAAGGGAGGTTCCATGGCCTGTGATGTGCAGGTCAGACTAGATGATCACAGTGGTCCCTTCTGGGCTTAAAGTCCATGTGTCTATGAGAGAATAGTTCTATGGGGTCCAATGGTATGTCCTTGTGTGAGAAACAACTGCTCATACGAGAGAGCCTGGCAAGACTGGGATTTAAATTCTTATACAATATGAAAGAACCATAGGAAATGCCATACTGGATCAGAACTTTGCTCCATCTAGTCCAGTGACCACCTACAATGGCATCCACAGATGCTTCAGAGGAAAGTGCTAGAAGTACAGAAGTTATTCATATAAGTTTTATGGTCCTGATTCACCAAGAACCCATATCCAGGAAATCACTTAAGCGTATTATTAAAATTAATCACGTGTTTAAGTGCCTTTAAAGTAAATGGAATTCAATTTGTGCTTAACCTTGAGCACATGCTTATGTGCTTTCCTGAATAGGGATGAAATTAAGCATGTGCTTAAATGCTTTCCTGAATTGTGGTCTCGGGGCCTGATCCAAAGCCCACCAAAGTCAATTGAAAGATTTCCATTGGCTTCTCTAGGATTTTAGATCAGGCTTTATGTGCTTAAAACAATTCTGCAAATATACTTTTAAGCATGTACAAAGAAAGACTTCCGTAGGTAAACATCAATGCACAGCCTGCCGTAAAAAAAATGTCATGAGCTTAAATACTGAGATTGCTGGGCTTCCGAATATCATCACACCATCGTGCAGTTTCAAAGCACCACATGGGCTAGACCTCCAGAGAGGGAATGTTAACAAGACATCCTTCTCATGTAATATTGTCTAGGGAGAGGAATGAGACCCTGGAGCCAAAGGAGAACTGGACCCTTCCACATAACCTTTTATGTCCAACATTCACAGGGCTCGATGTAATCCTTGTAAATCCTCAATGAGATTATTTTACGTCCTTAATGCAGGATGCTTTAAAAAAAAAACCTTGACAAAAACTCTTAATCAGAGCTTAATTTAAAACCTTACATGTTAATAATAGCTGGTGCTCGCATGGGGTTTTTCATCGGTAGATATCACAGTGCTTTACTGAGGAGGTCAGTATTGTTCTCTCAGTTGTTCAGATGGAGAAACTACAAGGTGAAGTGACTCACCTGAGGTCACTCAGCAGGCTGGTAGCAAAGTTGGGAATGGAACCTGGGTCTCTCAATCCAGTGCTCCAGACAGTAGACCACTTGACTTGCCATTACAATAAACAGACTGAAGTGTTTGGAATAGACATTTATATGACAAGAACAGCTAGAAATATAACAAATTCTAACCTTTCACCCAAAAGAAACCCCTAGAGCTCTGGAAAGGATATAAACCCTCATGCATCAGGACATAAGCCAACCTCTAATTAATAGGGGGCTAGGAAGAAACATTCCCAGGGGGACTTTATTCCATTACTACCTGCTTCAGGGTTTCTTAAATCATCCTCTGAAGCAGCTTTCCTTACTGGTCACTGTTGGACACAATCTTGGACTAGACGCCGCTGGTCTGATCTGGAATTGCAGTTCCTATGTAAAGGAACATCAATTTTATTCCTAACTATTCATATTGTTCATTTTCTAACCAAAATCTAGACATATAGGGAATTAATATTAGCTATTCTACTAGCAATATTAACTCTGACCTCTTGTTTGTTTTTGTTTTGTTTTGTGCGGTTGCTTAGTAATTTTTCTAATAACTACGATAAAGTGTAGTTGTGGAAGGATGATTTGTGTTACAAAGATAGTGTTTTAGTTTAGGTATAATAGAAACTATAATGAAAGAAGATATGTCTTGATTATATATAAATACTAGATACAGAGCAGCATTCTTTGAGTAATGCCTACATAATCTGATAATTAAAATGTATTAGACGTGCATTTGCAATAGACTTTGAAGGGTATCATTTACATAGCATTCTTTAAGGCAATTTTAGTTATGCTTACTGTAGATATAGTTAAAGGAAATCAGGTAAGACTTTTAAGTGTCTTTTATAGCTAAAAAAAAAATAGAATAATTCTTGGAGTCAGAGTTAGTGTTATTATAAGAATATCTAATGTTAATTTTCATAAATTCCAAACTGTTAGAGAATGCATGAGCTGTATTAATATCCCAATCTGTATAGCTACTATCTTATCATTTCTAAATTATCTTATCAGTTTAAATTTTAACAGTCCCTAATTTTTTGTTACTTTCTGTAGCAATCTTCAGTTTAAGTTAAACAAAGTAGTTTTCGTCTGTGAATAAACACACGTACATTGAATAACTGTTTTCTCTTTAAAAGACAGGGAAAGTTTTTTTTAATGCACTATAATATAAAATGCTGGTTTGAACTATAGTTTATAAAAACGCTGAGGAACGTAACAATCTTGAACTCCCCTCAGCAGTTTCCAATATCCACATCAATCCTGTATCATAAAAAATATGACTGAATCAATATTGTGATGATAAGCTGTAAGAAATTGTTTTTGGCTGGATTCAGCAGAAATCACAAGTGGTCTGATACAGCCTGAGAACATTGGAACCAGCTTCTGAAGCCAGGCAGGCTTTTCAAAAAGAAACATAAAAACATCCCTTTGAGTCTCTTGCCATTAGCAGAATGGGTCTTCCTCTGCTTAATTAAGTCAATCCTACACACTGTGTATTTCATTTTTGTAATCTGAGATACCACAGTTATCATCTATACCTACAATAGGAAATAACGGTGGCTAATGTAAACAGTAACTGTTTGCAAATAGTGACTTTTTAGTGGCAATAAGTACCTGTACATGACAGGGAGAAAGCCAGTTTCTTGTGGCCATGTTAAGGAAACATTTGTTATGCTTGAATGTGGATTAAGCAATGATACTCGTATATATTTTTGAGCATCATCCAGGAAAACATAACACCAGCTTTAGTTATTAATTTATGACTCCCACAAGTTTGCCAGGTGTAACAGATAAAACACATGGAAAAGAAGTTAATACTCTGAGAAGTTTGCAGTCTTGGGACACACTCCAGTGAAGACCTACACACATGCTTACTTTATGTGCTAGGAGTTATTGCACTGAAGTTGTGTGCGTGTGACATCAATGGCACTGAATGAAGTTAAGCTCCTGCATAAATCTTCACTGGACGGGAGCTAAAATCCCAAATATGTAAACATTCTTGTGGGTAACTTTAATTATGTGACCAGTTCCATGGAGTTAAATGAGACTACTCATGTCAGTAAAATTATGCATGTGCATAAGCATTCGCAGGATTGGGGCTTAAAGGATATATTTGGCAGACTGGTTAGTGAGTGTATAACTTGCTGCACAGGAATAAAAATTTGGCTGCTTTTGGAGGGGCACTTTCTGTGCCTCCCTTGACCGGTGGAGCTGGCTCTCCCCCAGTGGCCAGAGCAGCTGGCTCTCTCACCGTGGCTCCGGTTCCAGAGGAGCCGTGATCTCCTATCCCGACTCGGGTCTGGAGGAGCTTGCTCTCCTCACCCCGCCCCACCCCAGATTTCTGTGCCCCTGCCGATTCTGTGCTCCTGCTTACCCCCCCTTGCGCATGCTTCTGTTGCAGCAGGAAGAGACAGTGGTGAAGGAGGGCACGGGTTAGGGAAAAACAATAACATAGTCACTAATGGTCTTATGTACATCTAGGTGGTTCAAAAACATAATTAAATTAACGTGCAAACACTCTTCCTTGAAGACACTACAGAAGTGATTTCAGTTGACTTCTGCCTAGGAAGGAGTGGCTGCATGCCATGTGGCTTAGCCTCCCCTCCCCTCCAATGGTTAATGAAATATTTCTTGCAAATAGATGGTCAGTGCAGTAAGAGCATATGGAAAATTGTTTCAAATACAAAGAGCATTTGAAATAGGGTCCTGATGAAGGGAGAATAAAAGTCTATTTTAAAATGAAATATATGCAGATGATTCTGCAAGGGAATTTAAATGTGTATATAACGTATAACTACACACACACACAAAAAGTAGTCGTCATACACTATATGGTGTGCATAAAAGTCCCAACAAGTAGTGCAGTATGCGGAATAGCTGCTTCTGGATCAGTGCACAGTCATTTAGTGGGCCTATCAAGCTGACAGTGAGCATACCAGGCCTGATACACATGACTGCCCAAGAAGAGTGTCTCTGGATATCAGCCTTGTGTACGTCAATGAAACAAGAGTATAGCAGAATCAGAACAAGTTAACAAACCAGCAGTGAGCTTGTTTCTGCTGCAATAACAGAACCATAGGCTAAAGGAAGCTTTCTTTTTGAAACTTGTAAGGCTATGTCGATGACCTCAGAACCAGCGACCCATGACTACTGTATATAGTGAGCATAAAGGCTTCTTTGAATGTCTAGGTATCTTGCATTCCATTTGAGAGAGAGAGAGACACTGGTTATTGTTCTCACGCGGAAAGCCATGATAAGTCCTTCTTTGTTCGCCTGTTTTGGTTAAACTGCACTCAAACTCTGTCTAATGAGCATCATGTGATAGCCATTTTGATCATTTTAATGGTGTGGCTGAAATTTTGGAAGGCAGAGGTTTTTTTTTAAATCTTCTAGGGCCAATTGCCAGTGATACCCTAATGGTTTAATACATGTGAAATACCAGAAATACCAGGAATCTTCAGTCCTGTTGTGAAGATGATTTACTAAAGTCCAACATTCTGTTTACAAATCTTAAAGAACAAATCCTTTAATAAAATACACTTAAGTACTTCAAGTTACACAGCTGTTTGGAAGCGTGGAAGTCCTTTTGAGAAACTGATACTCCTAAAATTAACTCTTCCCATAAAATTTTTAAGAAGTTATATGCTTGTGTTGTGAAGAAAATATCTCGATCCTAAAAAATACTGTCTGTCCAACTACTAGATTTTGAACAGAGCTAGTCAGAGAGCCTTTGATGACACCATATTCCATTGGAATATGTGGTTTTGTCAAAAAAATTGAAACTCTTTATCAAATTGGATCAATTTACCGAGAATTTCACTGGAAAAAGTTCCAAATGTTGAAACACCCCATTTTGATATTTTATGACTGAAAAGTTTTGGTTTTGACCGCTGAAGAGAGATGGTTCCAGCCTCTTAAACTCAAAATGCACCCAAAGCACACAGGCATCCCATACAGCCACACTCCTAGCTAGGTATTTGTAAGCACTTACCATTCTAGACTGTTTCTGTAAGTGTCAGCACATTTAGCACTAGATAGCCTGAAGAAAGATAATTAGATGGCCCTGATACTGGACTGCCCCTCAAAAGATCTGGGTTCAATTCCTGGTTCAGCAAGAGACTTTCAGGATGATCTGAGGCCTATCTATTAATTTTTCTGTGCCTCCTTTCCCCATCTATAAAAGAAGGATTGTACTACCACTTTCCTCCTACATTTCATCTAACTGGGTGTCCTACTACTGATTTCAATGGGAGAAGAATCATGCTAAAGCTGAGCACTTTTGAAAATCCATGCTTAGATTGCCAGCTCTTTAGAAAAGAGGCCGATTATTATTATATGTATGTTCTAACACAGTGATGCCCTGGTGTTGGGTTGAATCCTCTAAAGATGGTTGTAATACAGATTGGATGGGATTCTCTAGTGCATTCAATGTTGGTCTAATTCTGCTCCTACTGCAGTCTATGGGAAAAACTAGACTTAGGATAACACTGAGCACTTTTGAAAATCCCACTCATAATAAAATAAGCAGCTATGAGACATACACAGAAAAAAAAAATCTTATTTGCTTCCTTGTAACTGGGTCCAAAGTCCCTTGTAAATGGCCCAGTTCTGCTCCAATGACTCCTGTCCCTTTCAGTAACCCAGACTAAGTTCTGAGTTTATAATGGCATTTGAAACCAGGTGAGTTTCTCATAGTCCCAGGCTTCCAATTTTCACACTGCTCTAATAATTGGTCACAGCTGTATTCTTCTGTTAGAATTTATATCGGTTTTGAAAAGACAATTTCTTTGAACTTGATTTTTTTAAAAAACAAACAAACCTTCATTGTTCAGAAATTACTGATTACAGGTGCAGGAACAATAGATGACAGCAAACAGACACAAATTCACTCTTAATAGGCTGCAAGGATAAAGAATGTCAGGCACAAATGCAAAAGACAGCTGACATTAGCACAATAGACAAGGTGGTTATGTACCAAACTGCTGTTTGTTATTGCTCTTGCTGGGTTACTTAAGTGGGTACCTGAAGGTTAAATAAGAATTGTTGTTGGAAGAAAAGAGAGAGTGGGGGGAAAGAAAGAAAGTGGATGAATAGACAAACAAAGGTGAAATAACTAGGCATTGATAGGTAACACCTATGGTCTAATAGACCCTCATACATTAGGGCATAAATCGGACTCAGATTAATGGAGGTTAGGAAGAAGCTTTCCCTGTAGACAAGTAATTCCATAAGTGCAGTTTCTTGCACTTTTCTCTAAAGCAGCTGATACTGTCCACTGTCGGAGTTGGGATACTAGATTACATAGCCAGTGTGCACTGCTCCGATCTCTGACCAGCGATATGATACCTTGGTGACTTTCACTTCTCCGCCATGATATCCTGCTTACAGAGCGTCTTTCCATTGATTCCATAGTAAAACAAAAATCATTTAATTTTTGCTTGCAATACACTCATTCCTTATTTCAATATTATTAGCACAAAACTGGCCTAATTTTTGGACGTGATTTCAGCTTGGTACCTCTGAATAACAGGCTAAGACTTCTTATCAAAACAGCAACTTAAATAAAGGGAGTGTGATAAGAAAAGAGGAGGTTGAATGAAAAGTCATAGTAAACTAATAGAGGAGACAGAAAAAAAATGGTTCATTCAATTGGCTATTCCACAAGAATTATTTTGTACCCTGAAAATGTTCATTGAGATTTGAGCTGGCCAAAATTTCCCAAATTTTAAGTGTTTGACACAAGTCTTCATTAAAAACTTGATATTCAGTTGGGGGAAAATAAGGTAATTTTTTTCAATAAATTTCCGACTTTTCAGCCAGATATAAACCTGGTTGGACCTGGTTATTATCTTTTACCCCATTAATAATTAGCTTCATTGGTGCTGCACAGCTAAGCCTGTGGAACAGAATTATTTTCAAAGTAGGAGGGTGTTTTACTTATTTCTTTTGCTTGACTAGGCAATAATCTTATGATCAATCCTTTTTCTTTCTTTCTTTTTGGCACTGGGCTGTGCTGGTAGCTCTATGTTATCGAGTACCGTATTTCCAAAAAATGTCTTTTTTTCTTTAAGGGTAAGCAAATCCTCCTCTTTTTTTTTTTCTCAATCTTTTTCCTTCTGTTTTCCGTTGTGAGTTAGGTCAGATAAGTACTGCAGTTAGTATAACCTGGGTCTACATTTTGGCTTGAACTCACATCATACCCATCGGTGGTGTATAGGTGGAGTGGGATACAGTGGGAGACCCCAAGCGGACCCATTCCTGATTGAACCAGAACTCCTCCTGTTCCTGGGAACTCATGCTGCAGGGGGAGCTCTCTAGTCTTGGGTAAGGATCATATCTACATGGCTTATGTCTATGCAGCACACCAAGCTTGGGCTCAGACTCGGGTTTGGGCCCAAGCCCCTCACCCCCACTTCTATCCACACAGAAATTAATCTGACTTGGGCCAATAACCCCTCTTGACTCAGGCCCACAGACCCTGCTGGGGGGTAGGTCAGAGCCTGAGTCCTGCAGTGATGTGGGTCAGAGCCCAGGCGTTCTGCAGTGTGGATGCAACTCAAGACCAGGTCACTAGACTCAGGTTGGAGTATCCACCAACGCTATCCCACAATCCCCTTGGACCCCACCCCTTCAATTCCAAAACTTGCGACTTAAAACAACTTCCTGATTTAAAAACAGCTGCTCAGCATTTAACCCTTCATTTCCACGTGGACTGCTCAACTGGAAACAACAAACATAGTCAACGCTAATGTTCTTTAGTTATGGCTAGCCGTAAGATGAAGACCTGTATCAAGTGTGTTGCCAGTTGTCCAGAAGAATACAGAGGAATTCTGGTTAATCTCTGGTGCCAGAAGAACAAGACATTCACTTCAGCAAAAGCATGAGAAAATTATCATGTGTATAAAATGATATCTGAGCATCTGGCAGCATTGGGGATTGAGCAGACACGAGACTAATGCAGACAGTGGACAAAGCAACTGAAGACAGACAACTGGAAAGTCAAGGGTGCTAATGGCGTCTCTGGTAACTTTTTTCTTCCTTCCTTTTTTACAAGAAATTCAACTGGGTAATGGAAACTGCGCCGATCACTGCGCCCCCCCCACAGTGATGACACTCTACTGAGCAACCTTGGTGACCTTATTAACTGACTCCCCACCAACACAGGCACCACTGGAGGAGAGTCGCCACCAGATGAAGGGCAAGAAGTGAGCCTGGAGCTGAGGCCGGTAACCAAAGAGACTATGTTGCTGGAGCAGCTACAGCACATCCTGGGTCTGTATTCAGAGGACCTTTTCAGGAACATCTCTGGGGAGCAGACCACTGCAGAACTGACATCAGAACCAACCCCAGAAATGGACCCTGGTAAGTTTCTGCCACCATGTTTGTTTTTATTAATACATGTGTGGGAGGGATTTCCAGCTTATGGTCCTATTAAGTTATTAATATTAATATCCTGATGTGGGGGAAGCCATAGATAAATTATGCATTTGCCTCTAAGCCCAACCAGTTCTGATCACCTTTCTCTGCACTTTTGAGGTGGGTAGTGCCATTGGTGGCACCAGCTATGTAATTATAAACGGCCCATGGCCAAGGGTTCAAGTAGTGGCAGGCAGAATCTGTTTGTTCCCTCTGGCCTACTCCCTTTTTGTCAGGAAAGCGAACACTCATCCACCATGGATGCTATACTTGTGTAGATTTTGCTTCTCTGGAAGTTTCCCACACCCCACAGATGCCTGGGATATTGAGAAGCCTTGCCCTGACAGTGCTAAAAATGAACATGTTGGGGAATGAATTATAACACAGAGTGATTTAAGAAAGCCATGTATTGATCTTTCTATTTGTGCAAGTGGATTTCAGGGTACAAAATACTAACTCAACGAAATCAATATTCCCTTTCACTACTGAGTTTGTCTTTAACATTATGCAGCTGTTCGAAAGATTGGAGATCTGTTTCCAGACATGTCCCTTGTAGATGTTGCCTTAGTGAAGGATGCAAATATAGGAAGGGGATTCCAACTAACTCTGATGTGTGACTCTTCCACAACCAATTTATTAAGATCAGGCATAGCTGGATGCATTACCAAAAGCTGAAATTGCTTCTAACTACAAAGCCATTTTAAAGACCTTTACTGAAGAGTCTAGTTACAAATGTTCCCTTGTTACATTTCGACAATCTACGTCCTCAGCTGGTGTAAATCAACATAGCTCCCCTAAAGTCAATAGAGCTTTGCTAATTTACACCCATTTAGGTTCTGGCCCATGATGATTTTATTTACAGCAACAAAACACCCATAAAACATGTGTACATAAAAGTTCTGTTGGCTACATGTGAATTGATACTAGGCTGGCATTATTAAAGGTAATATTTCTGAGACATGTAAACAAATACTGAACTTTTTGAAAATTATAATCTCACCGAAAAAAAGTTATTTTAAATGTTTTCCAGGATTTCTTGAAGTAAGCTGTGACTTTCATACTGCAGTGATGGGCATTGAATTTAGACAGATATATAGTAGATAGCTTAAAAATATAGTCTAATTGAAGGAAAGGAAAGGAAAGGAAAGGAAAGGAAAAGATAAGATTTATTTTCAGTAAACTACCTTACTTTACCTAGAAGAATTAACAAGAGCAATCTAATCACCCTTTCTATTTTATTCTTTCCTACTCTACAATTTAAAAATTCTCTGGATTTTTTTTTCTTCCCCACAAGAAAAGTTTAATGAGGCATATTTGCTTGTTTCCATGGTATTTCAAAGGATTACTAGCTGAAGGCAAGGAAATATATAAAATAAAAAAGGAACAAATGTCTTTTCTTTAATAACAGATATAAACCTTAGTTTCCAAATTAATTGTCTAGAAGTATGATCACTTGTAATAAGTGAAACCGTGTCAATCACTTTGATTTTGATTTAAGAACTGATGCTTCACAGAAAAAAAAATGTTATACATTGATTGTCTCATTTGTCTGGTGAGAATGAAATCCTGTATGTCACTCAAGGTCCACAAAAATCCTTTTGGATCAGAAATATTTCTGCATTCAGAGTTTAGTGGCAAACAGAGCCCAGTTTGCAATACCTTTGTAGCACTCTGTTATAGTAACTACTGTCATTATAATTCGTATTTGTGTCTATATGTAATACCAGATTTGCAAAAGAACTCATATTCCTTTGTACACGCCTGGTGAGGCACATGCCCAAGCCCTAATCTGAATGCACATAAATCAAATATGTACAAAAATACACACGGGGTGAAATCCGGGCCCCTTTAAAGTCAATGGCAAAACTCCCATTGATTTCAATGGGAACAAGATTCCACCTGTGTAGTTCTTGAAATATCTCCCATGATATATAAGGTTCATTATGGGAAAATTATTGCCCTATATTATTACTATTAATTACTTTACTTAAATTGATCGTCAGCAAAAGTGTAGTAGGAACTGTAAGAATTCACTAAAACATCAGTTTCAGTGTCCAGGATCAGACACTTCCAGAACAATTCAGTAGGATATAGTCACATCCAGGAGTGCTTAGGATCTAGTTTTATAATGTAATAAGTAAAGGGGAGGGAAGGGAAGAATAGAAAAGGCTTGGGATCAACATGAAGATTACAGGGCTACTTTGAACAGGTCTGTTTCCAGTGGATTCCCCTCAAGGATCAGTTCTGGCCCTATGCTGTTTAACCCCTTTATCAATGACCTGGAAGAAAACATAAAATCATCCCTGATCAAGTTTGCAGATGATACAAAAATTGGGGAAGTGATAAATAATGAAGAGGACAGGTCACTGCTACGGCGTAATCTGGATCACCTGGTAAACTGGGCACAAGCAAATGATATGTGTTTTAATACAGCTAAATTGAAATGTATACATCTAGGAACAAAGAATGTAGGCCCTTTTTACAGGATGGAGGACTCTATCCTGGGAAGCAGTGACTCCGAAAAAAGATTTGGGGGTTGTGGTGCATAATCAATTGCATATGAGCTCCCAGTGTGATGCTGTGGCCGAAAGAGCTAATGTGATCCTGGGATGCATAAAGAGGGGACTCTCGAGTCAAAGTAGAGAGGTTATTTTATTTCTGTACTTGACCCTGGTGTGACCACTGCTGGAATTCCATGTCCAGTTCTGGTGTTCACAGTTCAAGAAGGATGTTGATAAATTGGAGAGCATTCAGAAAAGAGCCATGAGAATTATTAAAGGATTAGAAAATATGCCTTATAGAGATAGACTGAGCTCATTAAGTCTATTTAGCTTAACAAAGAGAAGGTTAAGGGGTGATTTCATTACAGTCTGTAAGTATCAACATGGAGAACAAATATTTAATAATGGGCTCTTCAGTCTTGCAGGGAAAGGTATAACATGCTCCAGTGCTGGAAGTTGAAGCTAGACAAATTAGACTGAAAAGAAGTTGTATTTTTTTACTGTGATAGTAATTAAACACTGGTTAAAATTAAAAAAAAACCCAAAAAACAATTTAACAAGAGTCACAGTGGATTCTCCATCTTTGAAATCAAGACAACTTTGAAATCAAGATTGGGTGTTCTGTTAAAAGACCTGCTCCAGGAATTATTTTGAAGAAGTTCTATGGCCTGTGCTATACAGGCGGTCAAACTAGATAATCAGAATGTTCCCTTCTGGCCCTAGAATCTATGAATGTATAGACATGTGTTCATCTTGATTCAATACAAAGTGCTTTTAAAAAGAATAGCTATAGACTCTGTTCTTGTGAACATCATGGAAGCAGTGTATGTAAAAGAGGCTTGGGAAAAGAATGCCTATGGATACAATCTTTGTTGCTCGGAGGCAGTCACTTTTAAAGTAGGCATGACATTTCAGTAAATACAAAAGCACGTAACATACAAAGGATCTATAGCAGTTAGAATGAAATATTAGTGACACTCTATTGCACTGTGAATGTGAAGGAAAAAGAAGACATGGTTAGCATGCTGACTGGGACACGGGAGACCCAAGTTCATTTCCTTGCTCTGCCACAGGTTTCCTGTGAAGCCTTAGGCAAGTTACTCAATCTCTCTGTTTCTCTGCCCGAGGGGATGAATAGCATTATCCTACCTCTTGGGCTGTTGTGAGGATAGGTACGCTAAAGACTGGCAGGTGCTCAGATACTTTGGTGATGAGGATTATATAAGTACTGACAGATTCAAAGAGAGAGGGAAGAGCACAAAGGAGAGATGAAGAAAGGAAGCAATAGGAACACAAAGTAAATAGTAGCAGAATTTGGGGGAGATCCTGAAAGACTCAGGGCAGCTACAACTTCCATTGAAGTCAAGAATGCCTGATCCTCGTCTATAGAATTCTGGTCCATGTACTTTAATATAAAACAAGAAAAACTCCCTATGCAATCAAATTTGTCTTCATTACAACCCAAGGGACAATATTTCCTTCAAGTTTAAAGCACCAGTCATCTGTATACAAGTATTATTAAACCCTTTAGGTTGTCTCTTTGCACTGCTTCACAGATGCTTTCTCCTGTGTTTTCTTTATTTTAGGTGATACAGTCACATGGCCACTCTTCAGCCAATGTGTATCCAACAACAGGTTTTTTTTTTACTCTGTACTGACCAACTAGGTCAAGCGCCAAACTATTTTAGGTCATATTGTTGACAGGCTGAGGCAATCTCCCTGTTCTAGTTAGGAAAAAGAGTGTTTTTAAGACAGGACCCTTCCCTCCCACAGATCCTTTGCACCCCCCCGTTCCATATCTATCACCGGCTAGAGTCAGAATAACAAATGTGAAGGGTGAGAACAATCAACATTTATTATAATCATGTAATTAATAAAACATTGAATAGGTAAAGATACCCCTATACATAAGTAGCTCAGGAGCTGATTTTAAGAGGAGGCCTGAAGCCAGGACCCATTACTGCTATAAACATAAAACAGTGGGTATAAAGACAAGAGAGTCAACTCATCACCACTGCCTCTTCTCCCTCTCAGACAGGACCAGTGGACAAATCAATCTGGGACAAAGTGGAATGGGAGGTTCAGGAACACACCAGCTGAAACCAGGAACTTGGGAATCAGGAACAAGGTAAGTCTCTAATCAATCTTTGGGCTTCTATTCTTGGCCAGGCAAGCTTCGTGCATTTACTGCTCGGCTGCTGTCACTAGGATGAACAGTGTCCACAGAATGTCACTCACAAGGTTAAGTATAACATGTCTCCTACAATGGGAAGCCTCCAAACTTCCAGCTCCAAGCTTTGCACACCACCTTCTAGTTCTTTGCACCTATCACTCTATCTTAGGTGGACATGATCCTTCAATGTTTTGAACACAGCACTGGTATTTTTTTTGCACCCGACCCTTGCGGTTGCACACAACACTGCATTCTCAGACTAAACAAAATGGTGGAATGTTTGGCTCAAACCATGTTTCGCCTTACAATATGGTCCTGAACCAGATGAAAGGATTTGGTGGCAGAAGGCTTTGCTGGCAACAGAAGGATTAGATCCTGTTTGTGCCGTGAAAAAACGAGAGGAAATTAAAAGTTTCAGTAGAGAGCATTTCATTTTACGAAGTACTGTTATTTTTAGGATTAGGAATGGAACATAGAGATTGGTTACATTGAGATGAAGATTAACAGAAAGTATATGCATTCACATTAAGGAAACTCCTAAAGGCCCCAACTGAGACTTGGGCCCCATTGTGCTAGTAAGAGACGGTCCCTGCCCTGAAAGTAACAAGCAGACAAGACAGAAAATTATCCCCATTTTACAGTTGGGGGACTCAGGCCCAGAAATATTAAGTGACTTGCCCGAGGTATAGAGAAAGTGGCAAAGCCAAGAATAAACCCAAGTCTCCCAAATTCCTGTCCAATGCCTTTAGCACTAGACTATATTTCCTCTCTATTACATTTTGCAACTATTTGTATCTTGCAAATTTTAATTTGTGTGCATGTATGTGTATGTGTGTGTATGCGCATATACTTTATAAAACACCTTTTATTCTCTCTACGTTATACATTCAAGAATCTAGTTTAAAATTCCCATAGCATAATTGTGGTTCTTCATTCTTCAATATGAACATTTAAAATAATCCTCAATTAGACCAGAAATCAGCTATTTGTGCATAAACTAACATTAATCTAAATCATTTATTGCACACAGTTCATGATCTGGTACAGATTTTCTAAATAATATTTCCTTATGTGCGCATTGCAATAAAAAAGAAAAGGTTTGTTCAACTAAAGCGTTAAAATATTATCCTATACTTCCAGCATGCAACTTCTCGGCATGGGTTGAGCTGTACTTCGAAAACTATTGTCATCCAGGAGACAACCTGTAGTTTTAAATGACTAGGCTGTCAGTTCTTTAGCTCTCTGCATTTGCTTTTTCTGCTTTACTGAATAGTAACAATTACACAGCAAACAGCATGTTATTTCCAACTGTGTTTTTTTGACAGAAATCTTTGTTACAAATATTGCAAACTTCCATTAGTTTGCATGATTAATTTTATGCAGATTTTAAAGAGTTACGAGAGCTTTCTCGAAAGCCCTATAGTATGCTTGGACTTTCGAATAGGACTGAGCTATCTTTTATAAAAGGCTTTTTAATTTAAAAAAGACAAATGGTGGTTTTCCATGTTATACATTTGGGAATTCTTTTACAAAAGCTGCTAGATTCCTGTTGAGATTTGCCTGCCAAGAACAGTTTATTTTATATTCAGAAGGGGGTGGGGATTAACATTAGGAGTGAAGTGCAAAGTAATTTTATCTGAAGACGTTTATGAATTGCAATTCACTTGTTTTCTTGTTTTTGTCCCTGACACTAGTGTGTAAACATGGGATTAATGAAATTATCTGAAAATGAAATGAAAAATTTTTGTGTAATTCATCCATGAGCATGAGGCCTAAACATCATTTTAGAGCCTCAATGTAGGTGTGAATGGCCCTCTGCATAAAGGTGAATTCTGCCCTCATGGAAAATGTGCCCACCTACATCACTGATGTCCCATTATTCTTCAGGTCTCTTTGTTCATTTCAGAGGGTGGTTCATGCATTTTAAGGGATTGTTGTGGCCATCTATTCTCAAATCCTGTGTAGCACAGGTGGTAGAATTTCACCCAGTTATTCCTGCACCAAACACAATGCTCTCAATTTAAAAACTCCAAGTGATGGAGAAACCACCACCTCTCATTGTAATCTGTTCCAATGATTAGTTACCTTCCCTACTAATGAAAATGTGCATCTTATTTACAGTTGGAAATTGTCTGATTTCATCTTCCAAACATTGGATCTTGTTAGGTCTTCGGCTTCTACCTTAAAGAGCCCTCTACCCTTCTTTGCCTTGCATTTTGTATGTGAACTTTATTTATTAACATCGATACCTTGAATTTGACCTAGAAACCTTTTGGTAGCTAATGCAAATCTTGACGTATTTGCATAGCATAACACAGCTGCACTCAGTGCTAGTTTGTTTCCAGATGATCTTGGCATTTTGATCTATGTACCACATAATAGAAAAGGTAACAAAAGCATGGATATTAGTGACAAGCTGCACAAATCTTCTAGCCATGTGGAGAGAAAGACACATGTTTGGCTATGTGATAGGGTGACCACCCCACACAGGTCTGAAAGGGATTAAGGTGGCCAGGCAGGCCAATTAAATCCATGGGCTGCATCTGGAGGAGGACCCAGGATACAGGGAACTAATTGGAAGTAGGTTCAGCTGTGCAGGAACAGGTGGGGCCTGTAAAAAGCCAGGTAGCTGGCAGCAGATAGGGGATGCTGGGAAAGGCTGCAGGAAGACAGCCAGCCAGCCAGCCAGCCAGCCAGCCAGCAGTCATTCCCTGGGAAAAGGGAGAAGGGTTTTGGAGCTGGTGCACCCAGACAAAGAATGGGAATCAGATGTGGTAGGAAGCATTCCAGGGAATGATCAGTGAGGGCTAAGAGAGGAAAGCCCAGAACTACAGAGCTGAGGGTCCCCTGAATTGTTACCCGGAGTACAGGGTGGGCCCAGGTTCCCCTACCAGCCACTGAGGGAGTGGCACTAGGGCCTAGGACTGCTAGAGAGAAGGGACTTTGCCATCTTGAAAGAGGGAAACATTGAGTGACCTGGTCAGAGGGCTGAGTCATGAGGAGAACGCTGAAGTTCCTGGGACAACAGAGGAGCTGCAGACCTGTGAGAGTCAGAGCGACAGCATGTAAACGACGGACAGGGGTGTCGCTCTCAAGAGCTAATCCCCAGAGTGATCAGGAGGAGGTGCCAGACTAGTGGTGAGAGTTGAGCCCTGTCACAAGCTATTTCTGTCATCTCTGCCTACAGAAGTGACTTGCTATCTGATGAGGCCCCTGTGATCTGGACTTGCAAAAAGCAGGCACACTCATTCAGTTATGGGTGCTTTTCTTCCAGCCTTTGGCTCTTTCATCTGTAAGTTTTGAGGGCTTCTAGGTAATGCTGCAGCACAAATAATAAACAATCAATCGAGTGTTCCAATGGAGAGTCCCTGGGGAGCTGAGGGTGGGGAAAGTACC
The DNA here is from genome assembly GCF_026122565.2 of Emydura macquarii macquarii. Lineage (NCBI taxonomy): Eukaryota > Metazoa > Chordata > Testudines > Chelidae > Emydura > Emydura macquarii. The sequence continues at coordinate 2,009,235 of NW_027133607.1, read as the reverse complement.
AGAAAGAGACAGCATCTGACCACACTGGATTGATAGCAGCATTTAACTACCTGAAAGGGGGTTCCAGGGAGGATGGAGCTAGGCTGTTCTCAATGGTAGTAGATGACAGAACTAGGAGCAATGGTCTCAAGCTGCAGTGGGGGAGGTCTAGGTTGGGTATTAGGAAAAACTTTTTCACTAGGAGGGTGGTGAAGCACTGGAATGGGTTACCGAGGGAGGTGGTGGAATCCTCCGCCCTCCCTTCATCTATCATTGTGAGACCATAAACAGATAAGGTATTTTTTTAAAAAAGTAATTTTAATCAATTACCCATACCAAGTTTTTTGTGAATTCTTGGTTGTCCAGCTACCAGTACTGAGTTGAGAATTCTTCCACCTCATAAGTTTTATGTTTAAATATTTTCATTAATGATTTAATACTATATAAGGAATTACTGTACAGGTAAAATCAGGGGAATACGTCTATTTGTTACTAACTGGAGGGATCCATTGTGTCTCACCAATTGACACAACTCCCCTCCCTCATCCTGTCTGGGTGTTTTGGTTGGTTATGAAAGCATTGTTGAAGGCTTGACATTTATTCTATTCAATGTGGACTATTTGCATTACAATCCATGTTTCTTATCAAGAGAAAATCAATTACAACACAAGGGGTGCTTCGTGTGTCACCTTCTCATCGTGCAATGGCAAAGCAATGTGAACCTTGTGGTTTCACATTTGTTACTGAACACTATTGTTTGTGAGTTTTGTTCCCTGAAGCACAGTTTCTTCAATTTTCATGCCTTGGGACAGCCCCAGAGCACTTCTAAAACTTCAGTGGTATAAGCAACTGATGAGTGCCTACTCCCAATTTTTTTGTGTGGTTGCCCATTTTAACTTCCGTAGCTCGGTGACCTTTGTAAAGATTCTGTCACACCCTTCTGAACTGTTGTGTAAACCCCAACTTTACTAAGTTTGCATTTTCTGGGCTTGATTTTTATTTACACTGAGGTCCCATATGCCTGTCTGGCAGTGTATAGGACCCTTAGTGTACATAAAAATCAAGCCTTCTATGTTTTTCCTGATAATGAAGTGTTTTCCTTAATTTCATAGTCTATTTTGAAGTTTTCTATTCTTTATAAAGTGCCTGATCCTCAGCTGGTGTGTCTACATAGCTAGGGTATGTCTACACTGCATAGTAAACCTGGCTTCGGGCTCAGGTTTAAGCCTAAATCCCTCTACCGTCCTCAGATCAAATCTTCTGACTCCCATCAGAAGGTTTTCAGGACTTGGGTTTGCGGAGTCACCCAGGGATATGGGTCCAAGCCAACTTGTTTTGTCTACCGGCCTTTTCTCTGAGGAATTGGATCAGATGCTGGGAATGCCAGTTACTGAGTCCATAATGCTGCCTGACAGTCTGCTGTGAAGGGTTGGCATGCTTATAGCCCCATATTCAGAAGCAGGGGTGTGCACAAGAGAGGGCAAGCAGGGGCACCCTCCCAATCTCCATGTTTCCCTGCAGCTCATGGAGGGAGAAAGCAGCAGGGTGGCTGATTGCCTGATGAGTTCCTCCACCATCCTCCCCTTCCTACAGCTCCAGCCTGCTGCTGGAGTCCCACAGGTTGCCTCTGCCTCCACCCCCTGACTCATCTCAGCGTGTAAAGCAGGAATCAGCGCTCTAAGAGTGGAGGGAGGAAGAGCTCGGTTGGCAGCCAGCTGCCCTGCTGCTTCCTCCTTCCGCAAGCTGCATGGACACAGAAAGTGCCAATACCAATGGGAGCCACTCCCTGCTCTCTGCTGGGCGTCACCATTAGAGGTGTCCCAAGAAATATGGAGGGGGGGGTGATGTGAACCTTTCTTTTATCTGTGTTTTAAAGTGCCCCTCCAAAAACGTTCAATTATAAATTCCTGCACACGTCCCTAATCAGAAGCACTGCTGGAGGAGAGCCTGTACCTGCTGGATCAAATACTGGCAGTAATGTTGATGTTGGTCCTGGATCAGGTCATGCTGCTGGAGCAGCTATAACAAATCCTGGGTCCATATTTGGAGGACCTGTTTGGAGTCAGCACCAGCACTGGAGCCTGGTATGTTTCGTATGTATTATTTTTGATTATCAATAGTAAGATTGGGAGGGATTTCTGGGTTATACCCAATTAAATGTTTTACAAGCAGTGGATTGTGGTGTGCTTCTGATGCGGGCAGAACCATGCCATTTCCTTAGCCCTGCCTCCCCAACCCCCAACACTATGTGGGATTCAGAATGGATACCAGGAAATGGGGCGGGGGAGAAGAAACAGTTAAGCAGTTAGCATGAATTTTTTACTATATACATGCTTATTGTTAGAAAAATGAGTTGGGGTCTTAGGTTTATGAACCTTACATTTCCTTTCCTGCAAGTACAGCACAGTTTATCAATCAGACAGGTTGGTTCAACCTCCTGGCATAGCTGAAATCTCCGAGGTGGCCTGTATCATCAGCCCAAATCATAACAGAGGATGTATTTTGTCCATTGCTTCCTGTATTATGATTCCAAATAGTAGCAGAGGCTGTACCTATTCTTGGGCTGCCAGTTGCATCTATGCAGGATGCCTGTAAAAAACCTGTAACTAGTCTCTCTCCTAAATTATTATCTTACTGATTTTTGCCACAATTTTTCACCCATTTCACTAGGTGGTGATGCATGCTAACTTCTCACAGAGTAGGAACTCCAGACAGTCATTCAAATTCTGGGACAGGGTCACCTCTGTAGATCACGAACCCACTCCATTTTCAGATGCTGCTCAGTAACCAGATGCTGAAAAATCTTCTTAGCATTGATGGATGGCTCTCCCCTTCTGGCCTGGAATCAAAGTTCACTCTTCTTCTCAGACACCTCCAGAACAATGTCATCCAGAGATTGCCCTGCCTGGAAAGATTATAAAACCATAGCTAGTAACAGGGTCCTTCATAGGACCTCCCCCGCAGGAAAAAATTGTGGGGATATATTAATTATTCTAATTGATTTTGGTATGTGCATCTTAACTTGATGTGTGTTGGCTTGAAATGTAGCTTGCAGGAGCTTCTGAATAGGGCAGTGATCTTTGTGTGAATAAAATAAAACCATATGATAAAGAGTATCATCCTTTGACCCTGAAGTGATGCAGCCCCTGAAAAATGATAGACATTTCTTTTTTTCCCCCCTCTTGGTCAGAGTAATGTATTATTTCATTTTTCCATGGTAAGCCTTTCCACCTCAGCTGGGTGCAGACAAGGAATCAGGAGCCTGGGATCCTGGGCTTTCAACCAAAATACAAGAAGGAAGAGAGTGAGGCATGAAATCATGCTGGACAAATTGCCCAAAGCTGATGAGTAGCTTGGTTATCAGATATAGAAAGAAGCTAGGAGGCTAGAAAAAGAGAGAGAGGCTGCCTCATGCAAGAAAAGATTGGCAGTGCAGTCCCTGGAACCTGACCAGAGGTTGATGGAAGAAGACATAGTGCAGCAGGAGCTTTTCAAGAGGATGTTCCCTCTGATGGACACCAGGCTGCAGCTTCCACATCTACAGCCCCAGCTCCACATGCACACCTAGACCCAGCTCCAGTTCTATGCACTGACCCCTCCATACTGCCACGGCCTGTAGCCTATGCAATCTTTGGACAGTTTTGGGGTTGTCTTGTCCATGTCTCAAGCAATGAACACTACATAGAATCATAAAAGATGAGGGTTGGAAGGAACCTCAGGAGGTCATTTACTCCAACCCCCTGCTCAAAGCAGAATCAACCCCAACTAAATCAGCCAAGCCAGGGCTTTGGCAAGCTGCACCTTAAAACCTTTAAGGTTGGAGATTCCACCACCTCCCTAGGTAACCCATTCCAGTGCTTCACCACCCTCCTAGAGAAAACATTTTTCCCAATATCCCACCTAGACCTCCCTCACTGCAACTTGAGTCCATTGCTCCTTGTTCTGTCATCTGCCTCCACATGGAACAATCAAATATACCCTGTTCATTCCTCCAAGTCTGTTTAAATCTGTTCAGCCATGGTCGTTGCATACTAGACCAAGGAGGATCGGGGAGAAAGAGTTCCAGAAACAATGAAATAACTATGGTAGCAATGTATATAGTTTGACTGTTTTTGCTGGTTTGATTTCTGAATAGACACAGATTTGGTTTACTGTTTTTTATGTCTTGATGACAGCTGGTTTACCAATCAGATTTTTACAATGTTTACATGCATGCTTAAAATAAAGTGTTCAATTTGCAAACAGGGTTACATAAGTGGGTTTTATTATATTTATTACATTTATAAAATGGAATTTCATTACAGTAATCCATAGACTGTGAGTTGAGGTACCTGAGCAGTTTTTTATAAAATACGTAACAACATTTCTTTTAAAATAATCTTTCTGGGGTACTCTGGCCCCAGAAACCGTGGGATAAATATGGCACAATTTAAGCGTAGGATAATTATACCATGTTATTCCCACTCATTCATGTCACCATGCAGACACATTACATGGCTGTACAAAGTATCCCTGATTTTTGTTTAAAATGAAAGCTGAATTTAATACAACATATATTAAGGCCTAAACTTATTATAATCTCTTTTAAAATTTAAATACAAAATAAATATGCTGAATCCATGACTGAGCCTCCAGCAAAACTTGGGGTTATAAAATGCTCTTCTATATAAAGAAAGGATCAGGGGAAAACTTTTGAGGTCAAGCTTTGTAAACATGGCACAAAAGGTCATGTACTGTATAAAAGGCTTACTCCTTAATTAAAGGGGCTGTTGTACTGGGTGCAAGAGACTGGCAAAGTCATCATAGGTCTTGGGACCCAGCCTCTGATTCCAGAAGACACCAAAAAAGGAACTCATGAGAATCATCCATTGACCCCACCTGGGTGGCCTCAGAACCTCTAGTATAGCTTCTCCATACCTGAGCTCTGATTGGCTCACGTCTCAAATTATGAATATTTATGACTCCACCCACCATTGAAACTTATTCTCCAGTTCATGGAAAAACACTGATCTGCCCGATAACTACCAGCCCTTGCTTCTAGATGATTCTGGATACTTCATGTAAATAGCCTGGCTCTGTCTCCTTGCATATGTACACAGACAGAAATGCAAACAAACAGAAATCCATTAATTTATAAACTGCTTCCTTCTCTGTATCTAAACAAATAAAATACTGCGGTGCAAAAGGCATGTGGGTTACATGAGCAGAAGTCTTGGTGTTTTGTTTTTCTGGGGACAGAGGGAGGGTAGGATGGAATGGGGGAGTTATGAAACAAGGGAGAAGGAGCAGAGTCTGAAACCAGAAAGGAACTATGCTGGGATCAAAGTAGGACACTATGGGAAGAAGGGACAACATCCTTCAGATTGATTTCAACACCTGGGAATTGGACTAAAAATAATTCCATGGCTGCAGGTTGTAAAAAAGACCCTATCTGGGAAATCCTGTTCCTCCGGGTAAAAAAGGAACATGCACCAAACATAAACTATGTAACAAAAAGATGTAAGGCCGGTTTGTCAGAATGAAACAACATTATGAGAGATGCTTCTCAGAGAGCAATGGCTTTGAAGATGATGATATGGACATATCTGAACACTCTGGATCAATTGGTTAGTAAAAATCCATTCTTATGGGCACCCCACCATATTTTACTATGCTAGTAAATGATAACTTAGAATATTGTCATAAATTTTTGTTTGGGTTGGATTATTTATGAATTTCAAAATGTTTGTGTTTAAATCACTTACATTTTTACTGTCACCGCTGAACTTCTGAAATGTTTTTTTTAATTGCTCAGTATAATCAAGCAGCCTCAGTGACGACTTTCTGTTAAAAAGTAAAGTTATTAATTTTAACTGGGTTTTTCCCAAGCTGTTTGGTATGTTGTTAAAGATAAGGGTTTCAATAGATTTAGATAATCCTTATAATTTATCAATGATTTTACCTCAAAAACTGGGTTTAGAATAAATTACAACATTTAAATGGTGGTACACACCGCTGCAGTGGGAGTAATCTTTCATTTACAATATCATTTTTTTTAAAAGCAATGCACTGAGTAGTACTCAGTGAGTGCCTTTTTTTTTACAATTTTGTTTCAGTGTCAGTTTAGGCATGAGGGGTTATGAACGGCCATAATCTGCAGTGTCCTCAACTTCAGAGTTGTCTGCTGGTACCACCAGCTGTGCTGCACCAAACATACATCAGACAGCAAATCACCTATATTAATAAAAACAATTTCTTCATCATTCAGTAAAACCATGGATGAGTTTGTAATCAGGACAAGCAAATTCCAGTAAGATGCCATAGATGACAAGATGGCTCAGTTCATTTGTGCAACACATTCTCCCTTTCATCTTGTTAAGAACAAACATTTCATTGACATGGTTCAAGCATTGTAACTAGTCTATGCTGCACCCAGCAGAGCAGACATTGCTGAAAAGTTGCTGGATACAGTGTATGAGAAGGAAATTGAATGGTGTGAAGAAAACATTGACAGGAAATTCATTAATCTGAGTCTTGATGGGTGGAGCAGTGTACACAATGATCCAGTAATATCTGCTTGTGAGACGACAGAAGATGGGGTAGTGTATCATACAGAAAACAACTGATGATTGGAAAATGCTCATACAGCCAAATACTACTACTACTTCTTTCGTATGGCTCATGTAGAGCAACTTCAGTTTTATCTGAAGATGATTGAGCCAGATGGTTACATCAGGAATGGCAGAATGTATTGCATGCCTCCTTTATATTTATAAATTGGGTAGTAGTGGTGATACGTTTGGTCTGTCGTGAGCAGCCACACACAAATGCCAGGGAGTCCTTGGTTTTCCATTTGTGTATTAAATATCTGCAGAATACTTAAAAGAGGTATCAGCAAAAGCTATCACAAACTGAACAAAAATTCAAGTGTCAACTGCATAGCTTTGTCACAGACAATGTTGTAAATGTAGCAAAGATGAGAAGACATATAGAAGAAGAAAATGAAGAGAACCTGAAACTTGTGGCATACATGTGCAGTGCTCATTTGATTCATCTTTTAACCAAAGACTTAACTACAGTATGAATGCATTGGCACAGACATGAGACTCACATAGCAAAGCAGTGTGGACGCTCAAGCACATGCTTGGAAAGAATTGGTTGGCAGGCACACGTTCCCACAGACGCAGGTTTGTGTAGACCTATCTCTAGTGCCAGAGCTATGCCAAGTTCCAGCACCTGAGGATCTGGGCTGAAGGCTTTATGCTCTTTGGTGATATTATGGTGAGAGCACACTATATAAACCTGTACTGAAAAGAATCTTCCCCAGCCCATTATACAACAATATAACTCTTTTCTCCAACAGTCTCAGCATAATTCTCCAAGTAGGATTTAGAGTCTGTATCTAGATCTGTTACTTATTCATATTTGACTTACGTGCTGGAATCCCAAAAGTACATTTTCATCAAATGTCAGTACACTCTGTGCCCATCCATTTCTCGGGACACACTTGTGTGGACTTCACCTTAAAGACTCTAACTTCATATTGGCTTTTCAACATATATATTAAGTTTGATATAAACTCAGATGCCTGTGTTCTTTATCTGTTAAATAAGTTCTCTAATTAACATTTTTTTATTTAAAACGAGAACCCATATTATCTTGACACTATTTGGTAATGGTCTCCTAGCAACAGAGTAGGTTTACTTCCTTGTTAAAATCACACTCATCAGTCTAAAGGTCTCTTTTCTATATAGTTTCTCAAATTTAATAAATCATTTTCTTTCTTATTTTCTATAAAAAGGTTTTGATTAATTTCCTCCGTCTCTCAGCAGTAATAAAATAAAATGATAACTTCAAAACATCGTTCTATACTTCACCATAAACCAGATTACACAAAGGAAAAAAATAAGTGGTTCCTTTTTCACAAGTCTACCATCAGTTTGAGGTAGAGCTGTTTATAACACAAATTGCAGGTGAAAAAAAATCCTAGCACAAAATGTGCTTTCTTTAAAAAAAAAATCTATTTCCCAGTTGGAAAATTCAAAAACAAACTTCATTTCAAAATTAAATTTTAAATTTCATTTAGACTTAAAATACCACTAAGTTATGGATTCTGAAACCTGAAAAATTACAGGTTTCCATTTTCTGGGTTTGAATTTTGTGTTCCCCCATCACCACCTTTCTCTGTGGGAAAAAGTTGGAAAGCAGTAGGGGGGAAAAAAAGTAAAAGTGAAGAAAATTCAACTTTACAGGAAGAAAGTGTGAAAAAGTATTATTCCCGCATTCCAATACACACACACTTTTTAACAGGGTAAAAGAGAGTAATTTTTTTTAAAAGAGGGGGACGAGAGGGATTGAAATTATTCAGTTTCCAATAACTAAAATGAAACAATATTTTAAAAACCCCAATATTTTTCATTTTGAAATGTCCCTTTGAGTTGGAATAAAAACGATTTTCATTTCTAAATTAAAATTCCTGTGGAAACCCCAACATTTTCCAGTAAAAATATTTGAAAAAGAGATTTTTCCCCACACATTTTTTCTGTGGGGAGACAACTGGGTTTTCTAACAGCTCCAGTTTGAGGCTAGTAGGATGACTGTTTCTTAAACATGAGACCTCCTCTACTGTGCAGCATAGCAAACACCTTCTGTTATTTGTATGGATTCAGATTTATAATCCCATTATTATTCATAATATTAGTAGTAAAATTCATATTTTGTGGGTGTTTTTATGACAGCCTCATATAGGCCTAGGATCTGGACATCTTCCAGCAGTGGCTGGTTTGTGTTTATATCACACTAAATGCGCTGACTGAGATCAAGACCCCATTATGCTACACACATAATAAGCGTCCTTACTCCAAAGAGCTTAGAGTTGAAAAAGAGAGAGGGGGAGCCATTTCCCGGAGCCCACATAGTAGGTAAGTGGTAGAGCTGAGAACAGGCGCCAAGTCTCCTAACTCCTGCTCTGGGTGCCCTAGTCGCTAGGCCACACTGCCTCTAAAGTACAGCAACATTTCATCATAGGACTTCTAGCTAATTTAAAACACAAATGTTTTAGATTATCCTTTGAGTTTCTAGATGCTTATCTGAACCTTCAGAGAGTTGCATATTTCTGAGTATTTTGCATCAGTATCTATATGAAAAGCACCTGGTGAGCAACAGACTTAAAAAAACCAGACACTTAATTAGTGCAAATGTCTTTATTATGTGTAACTGAGTTTTCAGGCAAAATCAAACAAACATATTTTGTTAAGATCGATGAGATCAAGAGAGTCAGAAAACACGAGACTAGAAAAATGGATCATCAATTATCAGTTACTAAAATTAACGTTGTCAAAAGTCAATATGAAACCTTTCCCCACTGGAGTACGGGTGCTAGTGGAACAGACTTATGTGATTAATCAGCTTTGCATCTTTTTTTTTTTTTTAATGGGTACATTTTTAGTTCATTTTTCTGCGCTTTTGAAAAAGTTTGACTCCATCAGCCTGCTCAGGAGAACAGATGCTGTTTATCACTTTCCGTGCCTTTTCCAAGCTGCTGTTGGTTTTCACAGTCAATGAAGAACATTAGTTATAAAAGCTAAAAACCTTTATCAAACAAATGTGGCAAAAAAGACATCAGAACCTTGCAGGAGTATATCAAAGTGTATCCACTCTTTGGGTCAGGTATTTGCCGCTTCCTGTGGAGATCTATATGTATGCATGTTCCTTGTTTGCTTCCTTAGAAATCTATATGTTATATCCATATCTGTCAATCTGACAAATGTTTTAGTCAATATGCCAAAGGAAATTTTTACCAGGAGGATTTTAATGGCTAGTAGCTATTGAAATGCACAGCAAAAAATGAATTAACCATTTCTGTTTAATATTGACCACTGTTTTAAACAACATGCCATAATACAACTAAAAGAGCACAGTTGGTATCTTCCTTTATAATTAGGCTCTATTCACAGAAAAATGTGGAATTAGGAGATGGAAGGAACCAATGCCCTTCCTCTGCAGTGTCAGGAAGTTGATCATGTTCCAGGATATTAACTAATGCGCCAAGCAGAGGCCCCAAAGCCCTAATTTCTTAGTCCAAAAGGTGGCAGATAACTGCAACCCTGTGCATTGGAGCACGTAATTTTTCACTTGAATCCCCTCGGTGTGGATTCTGTCAATACCATCTGGTGCTGAAAATTCCAAACACTGGGGGTATGTCTACACTGACGGCGAATCGATTGAGCGGAAGTGAAGACCTGCTCAATCGATTTGGAAGTTGATCTATTAAAACCACCTCCAAAAAAAGTGTAGCGCTGCGTTGACGGGTAAGCATTGCCTGTCAGCGCAGCATAGTGTAGATGGCACGCTAAACGGAAGTTACGAAGTTGATGGGAGTTACGCGAACTACTCTGTGTAGCTTGCGTAACTCCGGTCGACTGCCACCGAATTTCACCGGCAGTGTAGACCAGGCCTGATTATCTTGTGAGTGGTGGGGTGTGGGAAATACACACTGTCAGGATCTGGGTTCTAGGCAGTCAGGCATCATGGTTGGAGCCAGCCGTAGAGTCATGACCGGGCCAAGGACAGCGCTGAAACCAGGTTCTGGGAATAGGCCGTGGGTCAGAACTGAGGTCAGAGTTCATAGACAAGCCAAATCAGGATTGTAGCTGGGGTCAGAATACAGGTTAGAGCCAGTCTGGCAGTCAGGAAGGGGATGCAGATTTGGAGCAAGGTTGGAGTAGGGCATGGGCACGGCAGAAGTGGGCTGGAATGAGGCTCGAGCAAGGCTGGGACAGGAACCGGAAGCGGATCAAGGACAGGCTGGAAGCTTAGGAAGTCCGTAATGCCACAATGCAGCAGGAGGATTCCTGGCCGAGTAGTGCTGTTGCACAGACTAACTCGCAGCTCCGGCGAATCAGTGAATATCTTTGCTTGGGGGGGGGTCATCTGTTCAGGGCCCAGTCCAGGGATAGGATGCTGCAGCATGACTAAAGGCTGAGTCGTTGGGCTGTGTTGGAGGGGTGAGTCATGGCAGCTGGATGAACAGCTTTCCCTCACACACACTAACATCTTTTCTCTGATTTCTTTCCATATTCTTGCCTCAGAGATCTGGTCTACATTTGAAATGTATACTGGCATAACTATGTCAGGTAGGGGTGTGAAAAAACACACTCCCAGCAACATAGTGACGCCCACAAAACCCCCAGCATAAACACAGCTATGACAACATAAGAGAGCTTCTGTTGGCATTGTAATGTGGTTCAGGGAAGTGGTGTTCCTATACTAGCAGGAAAACCACTGACAGCCTATACTGTTTCTACACTAGGGGGCTATACGAGCATAGGATCTGTAGTGTAGACATACTTAATGTCTTATTTGGACGAGTGCTTAAATATGATAGGCAACCTTAAGGGCTAGTTTAGACCGGGAAAAGGAAATAGTGTCTTAAAATGTGTTAGCTAACACATGCTAATTAACATGTTTTTAAACTTTACTTAGCACCAAGTGTAGAAAAAGACAATGATGATTAAAACTGCCCCCTCAACTAGCTAAGACATTTTTAAGGTGTTAAACCCTGTTTACACTTGGTGCTAAGTGGGGTTTAAAAACATGTTAGTTAACATGTCTGCAAACATATTTTAAAGCGCCACATATTTTCTAAGTTTAGACAGGGCCTGAGTCAATTCTTAGGAATTGTAAAATTGTACTTTGCAGTATATTGTATTATATCACCAATATGTCTTATGATTTGGGGGAGTTATTTAACTGAACCCCTCAAAACTGTTCAGGACATTACACCAAATGTGAGCATCATTGTAGGCTCACATCTGACTGTATTACACATTGAAGTGGTTCTGTCAAATCCACCCACTGCCAGACCTCCACTATTTAATACAGCAGCTAAAGTTTGCTGGGCACTTTGCAGAACACATAAGACCTAGTTCTTGGCCAAAGGATCTTGTAATCTAATTTTAGCTGTGACACGATGAGTGACAGCAAGAAGTAGTAAGGCCGAAGGAAAGGGGAGAGCAGGGTTACAATAATAGCATGCCTGTGATTATCCAGAATCAGATGTCAGAGCTGTTTCTACAAGCTGAAAGGCAAGCAGTATGTATGGATTTCTCTTTTAAGAGAGGAGGCAGAGCTTAGTGTATTTATTTTCTATAGTACCACTGACTTCACCATTGTTTCCATTAAAATCTACTGGGTACTATGAACATGCTGCATAGAGAAAAAGGAATATCTTAGATTTCAAAACATGTTTCAGAAAAATCACAAAAAAGGTATTAGTAGAAATACAATAGAGAATATAAAATTCATATAAATACCTATAAATAGAAAAGAAAAAAATAAGAAAAATAGAAAAAAATATAGAAAAGAAAAAATAAAACTTGTACACTTTTAAAAGAGACATTAAAATGAAGAATAATTTTCTCTTCCCAAAACAAATGTTGTACTTCCATCTTTCTTGTTACCTTTTGTTCTCTTGTTAACTTTCTGTCCAAGATAATGGGCAGTATCAGTTAAATATCTGAGATGTCCTTTATCTGGGGCCTATATCTTACTTTGCATGGGGATGCAATCTAAGACCCAAGAGGCCTGTCCCATCTTTTTCATTACTGTGGTGCTAAATACCTACTGTAGTGGTCTATAAAAAGAAAAGGAAAATTCAAGGGTGGGCTGGTGACATAACCTGCCCTCAGTAAGGGGTGACATGTAGTTGTGCTACATTAAGAGCAGATGCTTCAGTTCCATGTTCCCACCTTGCCTCTATAGGTCTATAGGTCAGTAGCAGACTTTTCCTCCATGCCAGCTCAGTTGTTCTGGCTGGTGCTTTTTGGGATGGGAGTTGGGAGGGAAGTCAAATTTCCACCTATTTTCCCATTCCTTTCCATGCACCTACACATGATGGGGAGTAGCAGCTCTGTAGAGGTTTCCCTCCCTTCCCCTATGCAGCAACCAGTCCACGCAATGAATGTCATACATTGGCTTGCTCCACTGCATGGGCATATAGACAAGCAACAAACTCAATAGTCAAATTCTGCCCTTGGGTAATGACATTGAAATTAATGGGAGTTGCATATGGGTGAGGGTAGGATGTACCTCATGTCTCATTGATTTTTTTAATTATTGCTCTCTAGTTTTGTTAGCGATGGAGCCTGAGCAAGACCCGCAAATTTGAGTTACACCCTCCCCCCAACATATTCACATGCAGAGCTTGGACATGGATCTTAGCATTCCTGATCGCTCCTATCTATCAAGAACACATGTAAACACATTGGGGATCAAGGGCCACTGGGTCAGCTACATCTCGTTTTTTAACATTACTTATAGCCTTTGTTTACTCTCTGCAAAGTATCCATCAGTTTCAGTCTTGCTACCATGCTGGGTGGCACAGACTGATGATTCAGTTCTAAGAGGCTCTATGCAAACCGTAAGTATCAGCACCTGTGTCATGATTGTGTTAGTCTTGAGTTAAGGTGATTTGCTGGCGAGCTGAGAAAAAAAAAATTCTCTCCTCTTCGCTTGGGCTAGCACACCTATTATGGTCTGTAATGAGTATCTAGATCATGGGTTAGCTGTTGAAGTACTGTAATAGATGCTTTCATGTAAAGATGGAAAGCTGTGATACCAGTGGCAGACCAACTATTTCAGCATTCTCAGGTGATGTATCAAAATGTCAGAATAGTGACAGGAGGTGAGAAGCAGCTTCAACAAGAGTGGACCCTAAACACACACTCCAGAGAAAGAACAAGGCAAGGTTTCAGACCTATTTTAAAACAGTGTCTTCTTAAAGATATGACACTCATTCTATGATGTCTAATTTAAAAAGGCAGTTAGTTTTGCACACAACCTTGTATAACCTGAACATTTCTTTATGTACAAAATAAGCAGGTATAATACAAAATGTTTGTTACTAACTATATAATGTAAGCAAAATGGAAGTAGCTTATTTCCTGGACAATATCTTTCAGTGTTCAAAATCTGACATTCTTATTGATATTGATCTCTATATGAAAGTACCAAATATTCTAGCAGAATACATCCTAAAATAGATTCAGCAATCAAGAGTTCTTGCTGATTTACTCTTCTTTCCTGGGAGAGCCAGAACACTGAGGATTTGATTGTTATTTTTATTGTGATAACAACTGAAATCAGGACCCATTGTACTAGGCAAAAAACCATAGTACAAGTCCCTTAACCAAAAAGCTTACAATCTAAATAGGCACAACAAACAAAGGATGTGTTTGAAATGAAATATTATTCCCATTTTACAGATGCGAAACTGAATGACATACAGAATGACTTGCCCAAGTTCATACAGACTGTGGTAATGCCAGAAATTGAACACACAGTTCCTGAGTCCCAGTCCAATGTCTTAAACATAAGACCACTGGTCCCTCTTTCTTATTGTCACTTCCCTCCACCTTCTTTTAACAGTAATGGTAAACAATGATAAACAGTAACAGATCACAGTAATGAGTTAGATAGATGTGTAACGGTCTCAAGAGTTTCATGCTTCTGCCAGAGTGCTCACTGGAGAGTGATTTTTTCACTCCTACACCTTCATTTTTAAAAGGGGCTGAGTACAGTGCCTCCAGCTTCTGCTGGCCTGAGAGATTGGAACCCAAACTCCAATATCCCCTATGACAAAGTGTGACCCATTATCCAGTGTTACGTCTTCTCCTTTGCTGGCTGTATCCATAGAACACCTAAGTCTACTACTGCTTGCAGCTATGGGAACTACTCCTATGCCTCTTCAAGTGGTAGGATACTCATGTTTATAGTGTTGGAGGCCTGGGTTTCAATCCCTGTTCACAACTCATGCTGGCAATTGTTACACATGCATTTTTGTGACTTTTAAATATGGAGATTTGAATTAAGGCCTGTCTGTTTTTAGGGCTTAGTCCTGTCAAAGTCCATCTGCAGTATTTCCATACAGTTCAGTTGGAGCAGTATCTTTCCGCAGCTAACAAGCTTGACATGGCTTCTCTAATATATCAAGAATATTGTGCAGGTACCTGCTCCCTACAGTTGATTTTGCTAAGCATGGGGCACCCTTTTCAATACTAGAGCACTTGACCTGCAGTAACCTTTCACATTCAAAAAAACAACCTATTCCTAATTCTTTGGTATGATGTTTGCCATTCAAGCTATACATGTTGCTCTATTAAAATATTTGTTGTTCAGGATACTAGCTTTCTCCAATCACAGAAGGAAGGGGGAAAGGTATTGCTTTGGAGGTAAGATCAAGGATCGGCTGGAGATGCTGATGTGTGAATCATTGTGCAACCATCTCTCCTCCCCAAGAATATTAAAAGGCCTATTATAAAATGAGGCCAATGAGCAACTTCTGTTTCTCAGCCAAAAACTATTGTGCCATTATTTTTCTTTCTATAAAGATATAAAGTTCAAGTTGCTAAAATTAGCAGTTGTTGTTTCACCTATGTGCTCCTATTCAAAGTGGTATTGTTTAGCAGTTCAGCGCCTGCTGCTTAAAATGCAGCATTCCCCATTTAACATGTCAAAAAGCTACGGCTAATTATTCTCATAGCAAAGATAATCGTACCAATTATGAGTCTTTAAAAAGAATGGAGGAGACAAAGAAGTGCAGATAAGATTTAACAATGACAGGTGGGGGGAAATCTCAACCGTTGAAAAACTACATAGTCTCTTCCCTTTTTTAGGAAAGAATAAAATTGCAACTTTATGAAAGAACCGAGTAATCACTGTTCAATCTGTGGAATTACTAGCTCTAATTCTATGGTTTGTGTTAAGCGGGAAATCAGACTAGATGGCCATAGTGGTCTTTTCTGGGTTTAAAATCTAAGATTTTATGGAAGACGGTGGCCATTTTTTGCTGCTGCTGCTGTTGTTTTTTAATTATTGGTATTATTGTAGTGCCTGGGCACCCTAGTCATGTTTCAGGACCCCATTGTGCTAGGCGCGGAACAAACACGGAACAGAGAGACAGTCCTTGCCCCTAGAAGCAGTATAAGATAAGAGACAACTGATGAATACAGTCAGATGGAGTACCAGGAAACAATGAGACAATATTGGTGATAGGTTTCCATGTTTGAGGACCATAAGTCACTGTGAATGGACCACCTCCTGCCCCAAACCTACAAAGCCCAAAACCCATCAGTTCCTTATGATAATATATAGATATCACAGAAGGAAATTTAGTTTTAAAATTGATTTAACCCCTCATGAACCATTCACCAAAAGCCCGGATTTCTTTATGATAATTACTTAGAGTTATCTGGTGCCTTTTCTATCACAGGATGCTTTACAAATATAGCATACTGGCCTACAAAGACAAAGAACCTGAGCTTGTGTAACCCTCGTGCCGAATAGGGAGATATCTCTTTCAGAAATCTAGGGGGGGGGGCAGAGAGGACTGAGTTGTATCTGAATCATTGTTTGTATTTTGCCCACTCACAGCTAAAAGCCTCTCCCCCAGCCTAAGGGGAGGAGCTGCTGAGTCAGGAATTAAGCCAGGAAGTAAGTTCAGGGAACAACAAATGAGAAAACAGGAATGGGTGTGGGGGTCAAAGGGAGGGAACCTGAAGGGGACACCAAGCAGAGAACCCTGGACAGTGCTCTCTGCTCCTCAGAGATGGTCTGGGTCATTGTTGCTAGGCAGGTACACAATTAACACTCAGAAGTTTCTGGAATTGGGTGTGGTAGTTTTGTGCATGCTCAATAGGTTTGCTGTAGCTGGACTCAGACTCCGTGAGGGCAAGTATTCAGGGTAGCTGCATTACAAAGGCCAGGTGCCCTGTGTAGGTTAGGAGAAATTGAGCCCAGGAGCAGAGAGCAGGCTGTTTCCCCCCCTCCCTCTGAAGCATTTTGCAACAGATTAGTGCTATTGTTAACCTTCCAACAAGGAAATCCTGGCAATGTTAACTACAGAAAGGGGAAATTGGGAGGGAAAAGTAATTTATTTTATTTTAATTGTGTACTGGGAATGTTTGATTTTAGCTAAACTGTTTTAGTTAAATTGTCTCAACGAGTATGATTCATCAGTTCTTTTCTGAGATAAATGTGATGATGGGGAAAGAGTCGTTTATATCTTGCTGCTCTCAGTTTTATATTTTTCTTGTAAAGGAATTTTTTAAATCTCTCTACCTAACTGAGTGGTTAATTTCTTAGCTAACTAGCTATAACTGAGTTATTGCAGCAGAGGAGGCTGAAGAATCTGCATGGACTCCATCTGAAGATTTCTACAAGCAAGCAGAGGGAAGATGCTGTTGCAGTGCTTTTGATTGAGCAGACTCTATAGATTTTGGTGATCAAAGACTGTAACTGAGTCTCAGGTGAACTCAACCTAAACTTTGGAAACTCTGAGTTTCTTCTCACTGTTTCTGTGGGGACTAAACTGTTTATATTTAATTGGTTTTCTTTCTTTATGTTTATGTATCACTGAAGATAATGTATGTGGCTTATAGCGTAGCCATGTTGTGTTGTAAAAATTAAGTTGATGATGATATGTTTCTCCATCATAAGATTTTAGAAAGTTGGTACTTAAGAATGAAGTTCATTCATTTTGTTTTCTGTGGATTTGACTGTGGGGAGGCTGGCCCTATGCAACCTTTGCTGAAAATCCTCAATTAGTGAATTCTGCGTCTCCATATGCTTTTCTGTGGGAGTTGTTTTTAGGCACTAGGAGAAAGGCAGTGAAGTAAACTCGAGCCCTCCCAAACGTTACACTTGTGCCCTTCCTCCCATGAGTAATCCCACTTACATAAGTAAGGATAACTCACATGAGTGAAACCTGGTCTACACTACAAAGTTCTGCCAGCATAGCCGTGTCAGCTAGGGGTATGAAAAATTCACACCTCCTAAGCAAGATAGCTATGCTGCAGAACTCCCAGGGTAGATGCCACTAAGTCAACAGAAGAGTTCTTCTGTCAGTTTAGCTAATGTTGTTTGGGGAGGTGCTGTTGCTATAACAGTAGAGAAACTTCTGCTGTCAACATATGCAGTGTCTCCACTAAGGGGCTATGCTAACATAACTGGCATAGGTTCTGTAGGCTAAATATGGCCTCAGGGTTGCAGAATCCTCTTCTAGGAAACTTCACTTAGTGAAGGAATGCAGTGCGCATTTTGACAGCACCAGTCTACAGGAAAACATCTATAACTCCATATAAGGATTGCTTAAGACTTCAATTGAAATTGCAATCAGTGCGGCTCTATGTGAGCGTTGGCATCTACCCAAGCAGAGCTCATTGTAGAAATGGCCCTTGTATCACAAGGACCTCCAGGCACGGGTGGGACAGCACAGAAGGGACTTAGAAACCACAATCCCAATGACTTTCCGGCTACATCTACCCTTGGAGCTAGGGGGTGCTACATACGTGTGCTAGCTCTTATCACGCTAGCATGATAAAAAATAGTAGTGCATCCACAGTAGCGGTGAGTGGTGGCATGGTCTAGCTGCCATGGGTACAAACCTCTCGGACCATGGGCGCAGATACTCGAAGTGTCTAGCTCGTGCCACCATGATAGTTTGATTAGCGATAGCAGGCGTATGTCCACTCAAGTTGGGAATGACACCCTTGACTCTCAGTGGAGACATACCCCCAGTGGAACTTAGAAGCCGAAGTCCCATTTTCAAAAGCACCTACATCACATAGAAACCTAAATTACTTTGTGCTTTTGAAAGTTTTACTTTGTGTCTTTGCTGGTAGGCCTGACTCTCCTCTCTCTTATAGTAGTGTAATTCCACTGAACCCCATGGAGTTGCATCAGTGTAAAACGGTCATAAATCTGATTCTGAGTTCTTTAGGGCAGGGGCCATCTTTTTGTTCTGTGTTTGTGCATCACCAAGCACTGTGGGGCCCAGGCTATGACCAGAGCTCCCACAATTGAATAATATGTAATAAAGGAGAATCACACTATATGTCTTCCACACAGATTCTTATATTATGCCCATCACCATATGCAAAACTAACTCATTATCCTTCTGGAAAACCTTCCTTAAAACTCTTCTTTGTTGCGAGCCCTATAAAAACATTGACATTAGCTAGACTGAGATCTGAGATCATGCTGACCATATTGTTTACTTGTACTCCCCTGTTTGGTCTTCCTGTATCTATCTGTTGGATCTTGTCTTAGTTTGTGAGTTCCTCGGGCAGGGACTTTTTGTTCTGTTTGTACAGTGCCTAGCACAGTGGGTCTGGGGCTTGTATGTGCTCCAAGAATAGAAATAACAAATAAACATGGCAGCTGTGTACCTTGTATAATGTACAGTGTGCCAGTGTTGCTTGACAAATGAATAACAATACTGTACAATTAATATTACCATCCAGTAGTGGTTACTTGACAAACTCATAGACTGCAGGTGGAGTTGCAAAAATGGGTTGCCCTGTTCTGCAAGTGCTGCTGATAAAGACAACATGAAAGTCCTTGACACAAAGGAAAACAAGTCAATATACACATCAGGACACTACAACAGATGATATTTAGCTCTATTATAACTAGGTATTTGAGCGCTCTTGGAGAAATTGAATCTGTTTGCTGCCACCTCGGCCATGCTTCCTTTCAACTGCTCTCTCATCCGGCTCCCCAGCTGTTTTTCAAACAGAGGACTCAGCCTGGGTGTTAAGGAGACATTCTGCCACAAGCTAAAGTACGGCCCTTCTTGAAAGGTGTCACAGCAAAAGGTGTCACAAGATGCCAGAACGGTATTAAGCCCATTCAGCTATACTTCCTCCTCCTTTCAACAACCTTCCTTCAAATGCATTTTTCTGCTGCTTCTGGGCAGCTTTTGTATAAATAAGTGAAATTATAACAAGGCTAGAGAAAGAAGTGTAGGGGATGAAAAGAAATTCTGTAAGCATAAATGTTGCTATGGGGGTTTGAAAGCCTTGAAGAAGACACTGGCAAATAGGTTGAGTGTTCAGCAAAGTTTAGGGGAAATACATTATTGTGTGGGGCCAGTTTAGCTTTAGAACAATTGTAACTCTCCCCACATCGTCACAAAGCAAACCCCTATTTGCATGTCACACTGAAGACGTCCATTGATGTAGCAATTACCTGCCTCCCCACTCAAATCACTGGGAGGTTTGTGTGTCTGAAATGCTAAGAACAAGAAGCAGACTGTCAGGTTGAACTCTGGAACTTCAACACCAATGTAACAGCTCGACCACCAAAGTTATAGCATTAACTCATTAACTACCATCATGGGCAGGCTATAGTCAGCTCTGTGGACTAGCTCAGTGTTTCCCAACTGGACTCTGGTGTGCCGTCAGGTCCAAACAGGTGTGCCGCAGACTTTTCTGAAAAAGTGCATGTGAGAACAAGGGGTGGGGAGCTGCCTTCTGATTGGCTATCTGCCTCACTGCTGCACCTCCTCCAGGGGCGGAGCAACCAATCAGCATCTTGACAAACATTAATAATCTTATCCCAGGAGGTAGGTGAATGTTCATTATCCAGATGGGGAAACTCAAGCACGCAGCCACTTGGGGCCTCTTCTCGGGATCAAGAGGGACTTCTATGACCAGCAATTTCATCATTACAAGAGACCAGGGGTCAGCGGCATAGGAGCCATTTTTGGAAGTGCCTCTCATCATCCCTGACTCAAGGGCAGAAGCCCATCCATTGTGCCCCCTTTTACAACTTGCAAAGCTGCCAAATGGAGGAAGCCCCCTATTTACCAGGAGAGGCAGGCTGTTAGTTCCAGACAATGAGGGTGGGGTAGGAGTTTCAGATGATGACTAACCTGCACTGCATTTGAAGTGACGGTAGAACAATTGAAAGGTCCCTCTGTACAGCCCAGACTCCTGAGACGTTCAGTCTTCCAAGAATCATTATGATTTCTACTGCACTATGTATTGCCTCATAAAGAATATTGTTTTTCAGCAGAAAAGTCAAATGCATCCTCCCATAGCTCCATGAGGCTGTTAGCTTACCGCTGAGTTAATACTTTGCCATGTTAAGAAAACTGTACAGAAAAGAGAGAGCAGGCTTGTAAAGAAACGTAGGGGAAAATAATTCATTGGTGCTCAGGGCTTAAAAGCTGGTGAGTTTCTTTCCTTGTCTTTTTTCCTTCCTGTTCCCCTCAAAAGTCAGTGTGTATCCAAACAGCTTGAAAAGCACTTTGAAATACAACTTTATGTTGAGGACATAAGAGGAGATGAATTTTTCTTTTGTGCTACTTTGTTTCCCCTCTCCTTTTATGGAGAATTCATTTTAGTGATGGCTGTAGGAGAGAAGCCAAGTATTTTTATTTATTTATTTGATGTTAGAAGGGTTTTGCTGAGAAAGAAGGGGTTACCAATTGTTGTTAACCAATAAATAGCTAGTCAAAAATGCCAAAATTGAAAGCATCTGGTCTTTTCCTATCTATCAAACATGGACCTAGCTCCAGTATTTTTACAATAGGACAGTGCCACCTCTATAGATCATTACGCTGCTATTTTTATGGGAAATTCTCAGTTTTCATTGCACAAGCTTTGAAAAGGAATGACTTCTTTTGTTTTTTAACGGTGGAATTTTTCAGGTTTTTTGACAGTTTTGTTTAAATGACATTTTTTCTTCTTCTTGTTTCTCTCTTTCCATGGGGAAGCAGCGATGAAAACTGAAAAAAAAATAAAAAATCATTCTGTCAGGGGAAAAATTGTTTTGAAAATTAAAAAAGCAATCACTTTTTTTCAGAAAAGGCCATTTTTGCATCTAAAAAAGATATTTTGTGCTAAAAATGTTGAGGCCAATAACTTGGATTTAGGGTAAAGTATTACAGCCCTCTGAAGCTAAACTATTGTGTGCCACAGGCAGAGAATAGGAAAGACAAAGGGTGCACCAATTCTGGAAGCTCTGGAAATGGCAGGGAATTGATGTAGGAATGGCAGGGAATTGCTAATGGACTTAGCAAACAATGTATGCTGCATACTGCAGAGGAAGGTGAAAAAAAATCCCAAAGTTTCCTGACACTCTGACTTTGAGGAAATATTCCTTCTTGACCATCCCTCCCCCAAATGACAATCAATTTGACCCAGAGTGTGTGAGCATGACCCACCAGTCAAGCATCTGACAGAGAGAGAATTCTCTGTACCTCCTCAGAGTACTTGTCGAAGGAAGAGCACATACCCAATGATATTGAAGCACTTGCTCATACATTAAGTTATTAAGCCAGTGAAGTGAGGAAATTGTTCCCCTTCCCTCTTTTTTTTTTCTGTAACAAATACGTAAACTGAAGCACAGCCAGGTTAATTAACTCGCCCATGATCAGATAATGAAAGCGTGGAGGAGCTGGGGATGGAGCCCCTAAGACCTAGTTCATAGTACAGTGTTCTAAACTATGGGTTCTTAACCTGGGGGGTGCACTCCTCCAATCCCCATCACCGTATTGCTAAACAGAAGAAAGGTCACGCATAGATCCTGGCTAGATTGGAGGGGTGCCTGAATGGAAAAGGGCTGAAAGGGTAAAGGTTAAGAAACACTGTTTAGCAACAAATCACGCTTGCCTGCCTAGTTTCACAGGGGCAGCGTTATCCCTGTGTAACTGCCTTGACTTCAGGGATGAATTTGGCTCATTGTGCCGGTTGGTTTCATTTGAGTATTTCTTCCCTGTTCAGTTACTCCCCTTTTATACCATTCCATAGTGTCCTGGAATATGTAAGTGCTGCCAGTTTTATCAAATGCAATCCACTTTCAGTCATGTTCTTGTTCATCTCTATGATAAGAATAGATGTGGTTTTATTTTCCTTTTTAGTCTCCTGGAATTTACTGCTTTCTAACTCTCCATCTATGGTAATTACAAGTGGAAATACTAGTATCATTATCTGAACCTCCAGATATGTTGCGGGTTGATTTGTTTCCAGTGTGGAGGCATGTTTGCAAATGTACCAGGATGGCTTTGCTAAAAGGGAAAGGCAGCTGCAGCTCTGATACCACGTTGATAAATAGCAGTGAATAGTGCTTCATCCGAGCAAGACACCCGAAGCCTTGGCAACTGCTAGTCAGAAGGCATGTGTGACTAGTTCAGACCATGTATGCTCTAACTAGAGTTCGCTGTTGGAAGGAAAGACTTTCTTTAGCCAATTAGAAGTGGTTTTTTTTGACATTTATTTGACAAGTGCACATACTGACTAATACTGCTAAAAACAGTTCTTGCTTTGCACATGAAGAAGAATGCAATGAGTGGAAGCAGGATTTTTATATTGTCCCAAACTCAGAGGGAAGAAATCTACCCAGATTGAACCTCACTGGATATGTCTGTGATCGGGCATATCACAACCGTAAACCGCTTATCTTGGGCTATATTTGGGATCCTTCCACAGTGGCGTTGATTTTCTCTAATGGCGTCTGCTGATCCTTCTGCAAGATAAGATTAAATAAATAAATAAAAATTGTCCTCCCCAAGATTTTTAAAAGGGAATGTGGCAAAATTCCTTTTATCTTTCTCTTTGCCCCCTGCCCACACGAAGGGCAAATGTTATGCCTGGGTGTATGAAGAGGGTAGTAGTGAGCCAGAGTAGGAAGATTTTAGGTGTAGGTGGAGTAGGTGATTTTAACTCTGTTTACAGCATTGGTGAGACTGATACTAGAATAACTATGTACAGTTCTGCTGTCCACAATTTTAAATGGATATTGAAAAATTGGTGAGGGTCCAGAGAAGACCCAGCAAAATTATTTAAGAGCAGGAGACAATGCCTTACATGAGAGCCTTAAAGAGCTCACTCTGTTTAGCCTATCAAAATGATTAAGCCGTGACTTGATTACAAACTCATTAACTCTCACACTGGGGATTTAAAAAAAAAAACTAGTTGTAAAAGAAACTGGGTAGACAGTGTGATCGAGTGGACTGGGAATCAAGAGCCTTGTAGCAGCTCCATGGTGTACTGAGAGCTATGGATGAAAAGCTCTATATCCATAGATCTCAAAGTGCTTTGCAGAGGAAGGTCAATATCATTAGCTTCACCGCTCCCACTTCATGCCAGCTTATATTTCTGTAAGTAACTGTTGTTTGTGGGAGAGATTTTTAAAGGCACAAATGGGCCTTAGCCACCCAACTTCCACCGACTTTCAGTGGGATCCAGCGCACCTTTGAAAGCCTTTGAAAATCTCAGTCTTTTGTTCTGATATTGGTCACGGATATTTGCTGAGTAAGATCAATCCAGACAGTCACAACAATGTAGTAAAAGCTCCTTAGAACAATGTTTCTCAGTGTATGAGGCTGCTTTCTGCCTTTGAGAAATGATCCAGTCCTTGGTTTTGTCTTGGCATGGTGCAGATGAAAATTTGGTGGAGAAGGAAGGAGAGAGATGATGTCTCCACACATTTTTCCTTGACCCTCACCCTCAGTTAATCATTTTCATCATCATTCATCATCTTCTGAAGAGTCAGAAGTAGCAGCACAATTATTTACAGCGAGTCCCCTATGTATAGAAGGGGGCCTTAAAATACTGTCCTTACAAATAAAAACTTTCAATCAACCCCTAGTGTGAATTAATTGCTTTGGGCATTTTTCCAAAACATACTCAGAAAAAAACTAGTGAGACCCAAAGAGGCAGTTTCTGTGGTCTGAGGGCCCAGTTCAGCAGCACATTTAATTACATGCTTTTTTCATTGATTTTAAGCTATCTGTCTACTCATCTAAAGTACTTATATGCCAACCCATTACCACAGGTTTTGAGAATCTCACAATCTTAATGTATGTAATGAGACAACACTTAAAGCATGTGCTTAAATGCTTTGCTGAATAGGGATGGTTTGTTTCATCAGGGCCTGACTACCTTTTATAAACCCACTTACAGGTTTTTGGGTTCTTTTGTGTTGTTTCTATGGATATATTCAAGATTACCCATCTGTAGTATTTAAATGAGTAATGTTGTAATTACATGGCTACAGGTTTAAATATAATGGCTCCAAAGGGGCTGTGTGCCTGGCTTTAAAATAACCTATAAAACCAAAGGGGTCCATTGGTATAATGTCCCCTTGGATAAAAGCTCTATCTAGTCAGCCAGATATGCTTTTCTTTTCTATTTTTATTATATCTGTAAAAATTAAAAATAGTAATAAATCAATAAAGTAAAGCCACACGGGAAATTAAATTACCAAAAAAAAAAAAAAAAGCAAAAAAAGAAAAAGCTGGTCCACAGTGGACTAAAGGAAATAGCTGAAAAGCAGTGGGTTCACGTTCAACTTTGGGCAAGATAGGGGTGATGCTGGTGGGGAAGGAAAGCACTATAGACAACTGGCTGGAGCTGTGATCTGACTTTCAGCAGAGTGCATCTAATGGTCAAGGAGAAGCACTTCATCAGGATCTTACTTGATAACTCTTCCTTGGGATTCTTCTGCACCTACAGCTGTTTTTAAACACCCAAATGGCAGTAAATAGCCAGAAATAACTTGTCCCCTTCTCAGCTAATCAAAAGACTGTCCTTTCTTTTTAGAGCTAGACCATTGTGATTCATCCATTGGAAACCTCAATGCTAGACTGAAATGGGTTACACTTATGATTGACCATGAAGGCCTCAGGGAAGCTGCTTCTGATTCAATGCACCACAGAGATCCATCATTAAGGTAAATCAGGCTGATAAGAACACATCAGCGCTCCAGAATTTGGCCAAGACACTGAAATTAAAATCACTATTCTTGCAAAAAGTGCCATGAAATTTTTAATGACCACAAGATGTCTCATTGCCATCCTCTTATCTTTTCTGAAAGATAAATCCCAGATATTGCATATAATGATGCATGAAGAGAAAAGGTAGTAAAAAATTAAAGGAATTAATTTAGAATCCATTGTCACAGCTTCTCAGAAGGTATAAATCAACATATTTATTGGAGCTACACCAAATTACAATAGTTGAAAATCTAGACTTATTACTTAAGGTTTGCCTAAACCATTCCTTACAGGCAAGAAAACGTAAAATTACAGAAGCTGTAATAAGGTGTCCTGATCTTGAACTACATGAGGCGTCTGACCTGGTGTCAACCTCTGAATCTCTAGTAGACCCAGGCAAATAACTGAAAAAATTGTTCTGAGAATATATGCTTAAATACAACACTGAATTCTTTTCTGCTGCATTATTATTATTTTTGCCACTTTTATGTTAACTTTTCAGGAATATTCTAATGAACAAATGTGCTGGCAGGAGTGTTCTCAGAAATTCTGAAATTAAGCAAATATTAAATATTAGTAGAAAGTAAATTTGGAATTGGTAGATAGTTTGTATGCTAAATCTGATTCTAAGATTTATGCTCTTCCAATCAAAGAACAGAAAAAATACCACACTATGCGTCCAGTCAAAACTAAGCGATGCAGCTCAAATTCTGACAATCAAATACACACAATGAACTGCTCATGAATAATCTACCAAGAATTATCCATAGAAATTATTTGCACATAGATTTGAAAAAAAATCATAAACTAGATTGTGGAGAATTCACAAGCACAAAAAGCGGCTAAATTTGTCAGATGAATTCTATGAAAAACGTTCTACACCTGTTAGTCTGAAATGGAGCTGAACAAATTGAATATAATAATACTTAAAACCAGCTTGTGCATGAGCTGTTTGCTCAGTTTTTAATTGAGGCCCAAGAACTGTTCATAGAAGCTTAGTGTGTGGACTCTGTTGCTTTCTTGGGATACCCGAGAACTTTAGCAGACTACCTTTAGCAATATATTTCAAGATAAAACAGGGAAATATAAATGGTGGAATTAACAATCTACATCTTTTTTATCCCTGTCTGGCTGAGGCTACCGCTTATGATCAAGAGGCCCCAACTCATCAAAAGTCATTTTCACTATTTTTCAGGAAAGAGAGTGGGGCTTCATCTTGGTTCAGCTGAAAAAGTGAAAATAAAACCATTTTCTCCTAGCCCTCTGGGTGTCTGATACAAACAGGTAGAGGTCAAGTATACTGTTATCTTCCATAATTCACTCAGTTACTGGGAAATGATTTGTCACTATGGTTTTTGGTTCTTATAATTATATTGCATTGTTAGGAAGTTTGCAAATTTCTCTGCCATCACAGTTTTGTTGCTTGAGACCTCGTCTCTATGTATTTGATAAAGACCTACATATTCCTGGAATTCCCCCATTGGTTTGGTTTGGGTATGTCATGCTATTACATTTAAGATCACATTAATATTGTGTCCTCATTTTATTTTTGCTGGACTCTGACTTCTTGTGCTGCAGGAGTGGCAGATGCTCCTCACCTCTGAAAAATCAAGATTTAAGTGACATGTCTTTACAGGAAATGACTTCACACAGGCAATATATGGAAGAGCAAATATCTGAACACAGATTTCCTGAGTCCCAAGCCAGTGCCTAAACCACAAGACCTTCCTCCTACTCCAGTTATATCTGTTGATATATGAAATCATCCAGTTCATACAAAGGTTAGTGTATTGCAAACTGGATTCCTACTCACTTCCAGATCTAAAAATTCTCTTGTATAACTGCTCCCATATGCTGTTGTGCAGCTGCTTTGTTCCATCCCAGATGACTGCAACAGGTTACACAAATGCCTGTCAGGGATTATCTAATAATTAGTCCTGCCTCAGTGCAGGGGACTGGATTAGATGATCTATTGAGGTCCTTTTCAATCCCACATTTCTATGATTTCCATGATGAATGAGGTGCATGTGAGTGAATGTGCATATATTAAATTGTGGTTTTATGCACACGTGTATATGTATCTCATTTCAGACCTAAATACGTGGGCCTAAGACTTATTGTAGCTAGTGGGATCTGTGTGTACCCAGAACCACAGACAATAAGAATCTAGGAGCCTACATGTGGACTCAGCATTAGTGACCATTATTGTAACACTGTACCTCTAAGAACAGCTTGAGAACCTGAGTTTGATTGAAACCTGTACAGGTCTGTTTAGGTCTTGTCAGAAACTGTGATGGGGATGGGGATGCCTAGTGGTTGGAGCTGGAACAGTCAGGCCTAGTGGTCAGTGCAACAATCAGGAGTCCAGGGCAGGGTTGGAGCAGGACTAGGGCTAGAGTGAAAGCAAGAGCAAGGCTGGAGCAGGCTAAGGCTCGGGAAGTCCATTGCCACTGTCAGGGCGGAGCGAGTTCCAAGCTCTGGAGTGACATTGAGCAAACTGAACTGCTGTTCCTCCTATGAGGCTTATATACCTGGTCTGGTAGTCAAAGACCAGTGCCTGGCTTATGGATTGGCTGGGGCCTAGCACAGGAGTGACTTATCAGCTTACAGGTCTAATGATCTGCTCCTGCTCCCAGTGAAGTCTACTGGAACTTTCCCATTGGTTTAACTGAAAATAGAATCAGGCATCTCTAGAAGCCAGAGGGACCAAGCCTAGAGAGAAAGGATTGGCCACTTGGCAAGTTTGTTATGAATCGCAAAGGTCAGGACAGTCTTTTATTTTGGACAGTGGTGCCATAATTTCTAGGTAAATGCAGTTTACTCAACTGCTGAAAGTGACTGTGACAAACCAAACCTGAGCAACACAACTGGAATCTCACCTTGTAGGTGAGTCCTTAAATAATTCAAAGCCCTGTTTCAGCTCCCCTCCATTATGCATCTTTCCTGACTCAGCTAGTCCTTTGACAGAGGCTCCAATCTAGTGTACTAGAGTCTCACTCGGATTCTGTGTATAAACCCCCACACTAGAACTCAAGGGGTTAAAGATCAGGCAAATGACCCCACCCAACTGCACCTGCAGTGCATGTTCCAGGTGGGGGAGGGAGTTTAAAAGGAAGCCAGATAGGTCAGAAAGGGGCTGATAAGGCAGAGAGAAGGCCCTTCCTTGGAAGCACCTGATAAGGAGTGCTGCAGGAGTGTTTCTTTAGAGAAGAGGAGCCTACCTGTTGGGCCTAGATGGACTGAAGGTGCAGTTAGTTCCTTTTGCTATTTGCTGTTCACAACAGACTGCATAACTTGGACTATAGATTGGGTGGTAGGAAATAACTGAGGAAGGGCAGTTTTAAGGCACTCCTGGGTGCCAGACCTTACAGGGCCCTGGGCCAGGGCCAGGGTCTGGTACAGTAGGAGGACCTTGGCTCCCCTATCAGGTCCCCTCTGCGTTAAGGAGGGCCCAACCCCCTAACTACAAGGTGATGCTTCCAATGAGCACCAACTATTGCACTCTCCACATATTTTAGTGTTTCCTTTAATGGGACCCTCCCAGGCCCTCTCCACTGCACCACTCCTTGTTGCTGCTGATCACATTACCATTCTGGTACCCAGCCTTGCAAACTGTGAGGTTTTCTTTGATTCCTTCCCTGCCTTTTGCAGGATGTGGCCAGAACCTCCTGCTTCCTGCACTACAACAAATGAAAATCTTTGCCTTCCTATCTGACAGTTAAATCACTTGTCCATGCTCTAAACATTTCCTGCACTGAATACTGTCAGCTCTCAAGGAGTTTGGATATTTCATAGATTCCAAGGCAAGAAGGGACTGTTGTCATCTACTCTGACATCCTCTATAACAAAGGCCAGAGAACTTGCTCAAAATAAGTCCTAGAACAGATCTTTTAGAAAAAACATTCAAATCCAATGATTTAAACATTTAATGACGTAGAGTCCACTATGGCCCATGGTAAATTGTTCCAATGGTTAATTACTCTCACTACTAAAAATGTACGCCTTATTTCCATTCTGAATTTATCTAGCTTCCACTCCTGGCCATTGGATCATGTTTTACCTTTCTCTGCTAGATTGAAGACCCCCATTATTAAATATTTGTTCTTCCTGTAAGTATTTATAGACTGTAATTAGTTACCCCTTAACCTTCTCTTTGTTCAGCTAAATATTTGTTCAGCTAAACGAGTTCCTTCATTCAATCACTATAAGACACGTTTTCTAATCCTTTAATCATTCTTGTGGCTCTTCTCCAAACCATCTTCATTTTATCAGCATCCTTGTTGAATTGTGGGCACCAGAACTGGACACAGTATTCCAGCAGTGGTCATGCCAGTGCCAAATATAGAGGAAAAATAACCTTTCTATTTCTATTCAATATTACCCTATTTATGCATCCCAGGATCTCATTAGGTCTTTTGGCCACAGCATTGTACTGAGAGCTTATGTTCAGCTGATTATCCACCACGACCCCCGAACCTTCTCCAGAATCATGCTACCCAGGATAAAATCCCCTATCCTGTATACCTGGCCTACATTCTTTGTTCCTAGATGTGCACATTTACATTTAGCTGTATTAAAATGCATATTGTTTGCTTGCACCCAGATTACCAAGTGATCCAGATCACTCTGTATCAATGATCTGTCCTCTTCATTATATATTACTCCCGATTTTTGCGTCCTCTGCAAACTTTATCAGTGATTATTTTGTTTTCTTTCATGTCATTGACAAAAATATTAAATAATGCAGGGCCAAGAAGTGATTCCCTTCTCTTCTTCCCCCAGTGCAGCCACGATGATCATCTTTCTCAACTATCTTTTCAAGCTTATCATTCCCCTTCTTAAAATCTCTTCTTTGGCTCTGCATTGCCTTATACAGATCAAATTCAAGCTTCTGGTCCTCTCTTTCGAGGCCATACGTCATACAGTCTTCCCCTGCATCTCTGATTTAGTATCCTAAGATCTGTTTTAAGAATTACATGACAGCACATTAAAGATGAGACTTCTTTGACTGCTTCTATTGAGAACTTTGTCTCACATATCCTGTGCCGAGATGGGAAAGAAAATAGATGTTGAAAGCATGTGTACAGTTCATGTGAGTGGAAACCAGAAAGAAATTGAAGCAGGCAGGGATAACTGTGATTATTATATTTCTCTCCACCTGCTCCTTCCTCCTCCTCCCCTGCCAAAAAATCCCATAGTACAACACTGCAGGGAAAAAAGGACTGGTACCCTTGCATTTATTTAATATGCATGTGTGAGCGCGGGCATGCACACACACACACGTTCTTAATATGTGAATTTAGTGTTTGTGAAAGGTTCCAACTTCAAACCCTTGAGACTGATGTTCCCCCTAGTTATCCACACAGCAGGTACAACAGCTGGTCAGGATTCCTCACCGTGCCCACCAGTGAGCATCAAACCTTGCCTGGAGAGACCATACCGAAGGGTGTGAGAAGGTAGTCTATTCTCCACAGCTATATAGCCCTTGGCTTCTCTGTTAAGACTTCCAACTAATGCCAGTTGCAGGGGTATGAACTGAGACCACCAAATTCATTTCACATAGGCCACTGTAAATCCATGAGATGGCACCAAGGTAGTCACTACCAGTTTGGATCCATCACCGATTATGATTCCCTGAGCTATCCAGCTACCCAAGAACTACAGCTGCCTTTAAAAAAGAGAAACCTTTGCAGAGGAAGGAATCAAGCGTGTTATATTATTTCCAGCTAAAAGGAGTCATCCATGATGGAAAGACTTTTATCTTTTGATACTGTGCCTCAGCTGCCAAATTGCTTGAGGATATTAAAAAAAAAAAGGAGCTGGGAGTGAGGAAGAAGAGGAGGAAGCAGATAGGACTGCTGTGAATGCTTTGACTCCAATTATCTCTCAGCCATGTTGATGCAGCTCATAGGGAAGAGTCTATGTGAACTTCTGGAACCTAAATAACACTGGATGGCATCTATTAAATAACTTAAGTTGGTCGCACAAAAAGTGTTTCTATTTTTTTCTTTCCATTTTATTTCTTGATCTTGCCTAAAGAAATTTTTGAAACTGTATGGAGGTTAATATCTTTTGAAAAACATTATTTTCATAACTTGTCTTGAACAATGTTTTTTTAAAAAAAAGTTGGCCACACCCTAAGAAGGTTGCAGTAATATGTTAATTTGTTTAAACAAAGTTTACCTTTAATTTCTACCCATTTCTGTGAAGATGTTGTTGTAAGATACCAACCAAGTATTGTCACTACCTCCAAGGTGTTAACCTAACACAAAGATAAAGGATCAGTTTCTTAGCTAGTGTTGGTTTTCCACAAGCTGAGAATCTGGCTGCAATATTCTAATACTGATGATTGGTCTAAATTTTCCAAAATTTGGCAGTGCTGTGGGGTGACCTAATTTTTCTGTATTCAAATTAAAATGCTTTAAAGAGGCCTGATTTTTAGAGAACAGACGATCAACGCTTTTTGAAAATCAGGCTCATTTAAGGTGCCTCAGATCAGGCCCCCAAGAACTGAGGCACACAAAATTACTAATCACTTTTCAAAAGTTAGATAAAAAACGTTGTCCCTTCAATATCTGAGTTTGGATTTATAAGATAGTAAAGAAGATTCTGAGAAGAATTTAATCTTCTATCTGATGCTGTGTGTATCTGCCATGAAAGATTGAATTGGAAAATGGGAATATAACCCTTTTCATTTCTCCAGTTTTAAAAGGGGAAAGAAACTAGCTCAGAGATTCACTATTAGGGGATACGTCTCCATGTAACAAACACCAGCACCATTATCCTAGAATAACAGGTGACCTTATGGCCACTTACCTTTTAACACTTCTGGGCATTTAGTGAAATTCTGACCCTCTGTAAAATAGAAGCTCAAGGGAACCTATCAGTGCTTGCAAAAGAGCAAAATCTCCACACCCAGATATAGAACACCCACCATGGCTTCTGTTACAATACCTGAGCTACAGTCGTTGCTGCAGCACAAGGGTCTCGTGGTAGGTCTGTGTAGTTCACAATCCAACTGGCCATTCCCCTGCCTGTCCTTCCCATTCTCTAGGGTGGCCAGATCCGGGACACAAAGAGACCCCAGTGTCCTTCCAGCCACTCATCCCTCCTGCACCATTGGAATTTGTGTTTGTATTTTGGGTCAATGGGAGTTGCCCCCTAGTGACTAACTCATATTACCTGCAGCCCCCATCCTGCAGAGACCTGCACACATACTTAATTTGACACACTGTGAGTAGTTCTATTGACTTCAAAGGATCAGAGCCCTCGATTTCTTAACTTATTACATGCTTTTGGGCACTATCCTATTTTGGCCTCTTCCATCTTGAGCAAGGAGCCCGTTTATGAACCAAGGAATGACAACCCATCTCTACTCTCTTGCACCAGTGAAAATCCTCAGAGACTCAAGTCGGTGAGTGAAGTGAGAACAGAACTTGACCCCGGAAGTGAAATGTCTTTGTGTTGCTTGAACTGTCTATAATTCTGCATAGTTAATGGCACTTGCTCATTGTGAATCTCGAGTAGTTTGGCTGATGGTAAATACCTGATAAGGACTAAACATTTATAGGGTGTTTATTCAACACTGTGGATTTTAAATGGAAAAACCACTTTGTTCTAGTTAATGATAGTGTCAAACCACAATTTTCCTTATTCCATTGGCATTTAGTTATCTGATTAAGTTTTACCTGAATGAGTTCATAAAATAAAAATAGTTGCATGTACAGGACAAAACACAAAATAAATACACAACCAGTATTGCAAGTGAAGATAGGATGTTCAGTGGCAGATATAGTATTATAAAGAAGCACAAGTTAAATGCTAAGAACTCATTCATAATAAAAAGTGATTTCCTCACTATTATGCTCTGGCTCCATCATGGTTAAACATTATAAATTAGCAATGCATATTCCAGTTCCAGTATCTTGTGTTCTTCAGTATTCTCAAAAATCAGTGGAATCAAAAAGTCTGCTAGAGCTTCAATGGAAGTAATAGGAGACAATTCAATTGACAAAACCGTATTTCAGATAATACCTCTTATCTTCAGTCAACACATTTTATTACCTAAAACTTCATTACTGTGCAGAAAAAAGGAGAAAGAGAAACATATGTTTACTTGTAGTGATGCATAAATTTAAAGTGTTAACAGAATCGATTTCTTCGTGCCTTTTTAATCTTTATAGTGTGTTTCATGACCTAAATGCAAAAATATGCCAATGTAGAAATTTCTGGTCTACTTTCACATTTCCTTCACATGCAAAAGAGTGCTAACATTCATTGGGATATTCCCCAATATCTCCTTCTTCCAGCCACACACCTACTATATCTGCCTCGTCCAGACACCCATCCCAAACAAAGTCTCCCATCACCATTATATCACGAGTATAACTCTCCTACCACAATCCCTGAACATGTTCTCATCCATTCACTACCCCCTCATACACATTCAGTCTGCCCACCTCCTTTAATCAGACACACACCCAGCCACCATCCCCTATCTTCAAGCATGCCTGAGCAATTGATGTTTTGTTTCTGTTGGTAAAGAAGATCTTATGAGTGATAAAAATAAATATTGATAGTTTTAGATGATTTCCAGGCAATACTGGAAAAAATCATCTTTTGATTTTCGTCAGTTTATTTTATTGCGTGTGTGTCTGTAAATGTTTCTGTTAATGGCTTATTCTCAGTAACCATGTAAATGGATTGAGAAGAAAGGCCACATGGAAAAATTATGCAGTTCTTCATGTGCATTTCATATTTGCATCTGAAGATCAGTCATGAGACCCCTGAAAAATCTGGTGTTTATTAAATCACTGGCTTCAGAAGTGTTTGTTTTAAATATGGAATTTTGGATGGAGGTAACTAAAGTGTTGGAACATCTACAACAAGATGATGTCACCTTAGCCCAAATGTAGCAAAAGATCAGTAGAACTGTTTGGGGAAATGGAGAAGTTAAAATAAGAAGCTACATATATTGGAAACATAGCCAGCTGCTGTTGACATGGTTTTCAAGTCAGCATTGCAGCTGAAAAGTGCATCTGTCAGCAAACAGTCAACAATCAACCAGCAACAGTTTCTCCAAACTTTTTGACCACCTTATATCGCATTTCATTTACCACTGTTTCCTCATGTTGCTCTGTTCTTCTTGGCAGGCATAATCAACAGAATGTCTCCAACTTCAATGAGTTGATCAGTCAGATACAGGTCTTAGATGCAAGTAAGTGGCCAATAGATACAAAGAGCCCTTGGTACAAGGGTGAGATGAAGCTGAAGAAATTAGATGAAAAGTGACATCTGAGTTTTTGAACCAATTAAAGAAAGCTTTCATGACTATATCAACAATGATGGCAAATTGGCACTCGAAGGTCTCAAACCTTTAGTCTTTGCTATTGAAAAAATTCCTGTGATGTCAGGTGATTCAGAAAGAAGGTTCAGTGCAATGAACAGTATCCGCACCTCCTTTCTCGACTGTCTCAGGGTATCTTGGCTTGCACTGTTCATATCCATTGGATTGCTTGGACCTTCTGTGCATTGTTTCAACCCTGCTCCACACATGCAGAAGTAGGTGCAAGGCATCAGTCAGCAGATGACATGGAACTGCAGAAACAGGCATCATGTGTAGGAAATTGATATAATCATATTTGGGATAGATACATTTGTGTAGACAATGAAGAAAGTGGTGGTTACTGTTCTTCTTGTAGAAATCGTGAGCTCTGGCACTTCCTTTTTTTAGTGCTCGAGCACTGTGAGTGCAAGACTCAAGGAGTGCAATCTATTTAGCTTATCAGAGAGAATGTTAAGGGCTCTTTGCGTTTAGAGATACCTACGTGGGGAACAGAAATATGATAAAAGCAGACAAAGGCAGAGGCTGCTCCAGCCAATTTCTTGCCCTAGGCAAAACTTCAGTGGGCCGTCCCCTTCATAAGTTTGGGGTTGGAATGTGCTCCCCATCCATCTGCTGCAACCCTATCCTGGCCTCCTCCGCACACCCCTCCCCAAGTCACTCAGCTCAACCATAATGAGACCCAGGCACCCCCTGCCCAGATCCCCGCACTCCCAGCCCATCTTAGTCACTGTAGCACAGTATAAGGAGCAGATTCCCTTGGCAACAACCATCTCCCTGCCACAACCCAACAGCTTTAGCAGCAGAAACACTCAGCAAGTCATGAGTCCTAGGGGCCCCCACCTACCACAGGATGTGCACCCATAGGGGGCCTGATTGACCGGACATTCACACTTGGACTGTACATCCTATTTTAACCTGGGGAGGACCCAGGAAGTTTGTGTAGCTAGGCAGGACCTCAGCTAGCTGCTTCTGCAAACCCTGCTTTCCATCCCTGGTTCCTGACGTTGGCTTTACTGCCTGGCTGTGACAATCACTTTTTCACTGGGCCTTGTCCTCGGCTTCTAACTCCTGGTCCTAGCATTCATCTCCTGGCTTGTCCTTGTCCCCTGCTTACAGCTCCTGGTTCCTGAGCTGGCATTTGTCTCCTGGCTCCAGTGCCCACTTTCTGACGACTTGACCTTGTTTCCACCTCCGGGTTCTAGTTCCTGACCATGGATCAACACATGATTCAGATTCCTGACATCTGGCTCTGGCCCCTTGGCTGTGGCTGCCCATGACTTGGCCCTGATACAGCGGGTCAGGACCCTGGGTCTCCCACCTTCCCTGTTTGATGCCCAAACCACCAGAGAGATGTTCTCTCTCTTCCCTTCTCTCTGGCTGTTTAACTATTTAATACAAAGTGGAGTAGCTTCAACAGGAGAGACTGAGGGAATCCCACATCAGAATATTTCATAGCTGGTTTCATATTCACTATTTCATAGTGGTTAGAGTACACCCCTGAAAGGTGGGAGACCCCTATTCAAATCCCCTTCCCCCCCACTAGTAGAGGGTGGAATTGAACCTGGGTCTCCCACAACCTAGGCTCGTGCTCTAACCAGTGAGTTAGGTCTAATGTTATAAGATGGGCATTTCCACCACCACATCCTCCTCCTTCAGCCATTTTGTGTAGCGTGAGGCAAGCGACTAACTCATTCACAAAAAAAGTAACTTAGATGAAAAAGCTCTTTGACTCCACAGGAAAGGTTCCTGGATGTGGATTACTAGTAGAGCTTGGTACCTCCCTGAAGCATGAACTTAGGTAGCTATCTCCATCAGAGATTTGTGGCTTATAGTACACCCCTTTCATCGGCCTCTCCCATTGACTAGCTTAGGTGGCTCCCCCTGCTAGCACATTTCCTTTTGTGGATCACGTTCTTAGGTGTCTATCTGTCCCCTTTGTGAATCCAGGCCTTTGTTGCTTTTAAAATAATTTAGCAACATGACATAGAAGCCTAAATCCTATTCAACGTGTTTGTTCCTTGCATCTCGAGAAATATAACCCCATGGGATGTCCGATACAGAAGTGGCATAAAGTGGTGAGCCATGGTGGTCTGTCAGAATAGTTAGCAAGTGTCTGTGGGCCTCCGCTTGCATCATGTGAGTGAAATAATAAAAATGGAAGCCTGAAAAACATACCAAAGACAGGAAAATATATCCCATCTATGGGACAGTCTAGCCTCTGTGGGCTGAGTCAACACTACAGCTATCTAGATATCACTGGCATTTCAGAGTGATGCATTCTGGGGCATTTTAGCACATCCAAAACAGCAAGGTGATTTTCTTGGATTAACATTCCAGTCAAATCAGACTGTGTTTTCGATCCTATGATAGTAAAATCATAAGAGCATACAGAACTGGTACTTCTTATATTTATTAGGGGCTAGCAATGTCATAAATAGTATCAGTTCCTGGTAAGGTAAGTAAAGGGAGGGAATGATTTTCCAATACTTTATTTTAAAATGTATTTGTAACTTCCGTATGTTCTGTTGTTGATTTGGGGCTTTAGCTTTTTAACTTTGTGTCGTTGTTTTTTCAATCATCCATGTCACTGTTCAGTGCAGATCAACAAGTCAGATCTTCAGCTGTATAAACTGGAAAAAATCTGTTAAAGGCAACGTGAGCTGAGGAGCTGGACCTTTATATTTTGTCTCATGGCATTATTTTATTTTCTCCATTTTTTTGTATTTGTTAATCACCAATCCTCTTTATTTTGTGTTTTTTCCCCCCTCTATTTTCATTTATTTTAAAGGATTTCTTTTTCAAATTTAAAAAAAAAAATCATAAGATTTTATTTTACATTCTTATATTTGTTCTAATTTGTCTCTGTAAATGTCTGGATTCCCCCTTTCCCTCCCTGCTACCCATGGATGTTTAACACGAAAGTGACCTTGATTCCAGAAACACTGCCTTTTTGGTTGAGCAATCTCCCCACAAGCATCCCAGACTTGATCCATGTGAGTTAAATGACTAAAGAATGATTGAAGATTTATTTTAGCCCATCAGTGTAATACTGAAACAATAAAGTTATTTTTTAAATGAAAGGGTTGGAAAGGCTTTTAGGAGTTTTTTTGTATCTAGCAATGTAGCTCCTTTTTCTGTCTCTTTGTCACAGTGCTGTCAAAATGAGTCAATTTTTGGTGTGAT
This sequence comes from Emydura macquarii macquarii, assembly GCF_026122565.2. NCBI lineage: Eukaryota > Metazoa > Chordata > Testudines > Chelidae > Emydura > Emydura macquarii. The sequence goes on along the minus strand of NW_027133607.1, from coordinate 1,971,187 downwards.
CGGTATTCAAATTCTCGGCATAGGTTAGAACCCAATCCTGCATCATGATGAGCACCTCTTTCAAGGTACAGAGGACCCTTTACTCTCTGGCTCACTGCGCGTGGAATGCATGCAGTCCTCAGCAAGATGAGTTCCCTAGTTTCTGCAACCACACAAGTTTCCTTCCTGTTGTGCACCTGATGTGTGACTGACTCAAACTGACATTCAACTTCCACTATGTTAAAAAAGTGAAGAAACTCATAGGAAGAGAGCTTCTTACATAGCAGATAGAAAAAGACCTTAAATCTTTTCTGATACAGTGAATCACTGTTTGCAAAACACCTAATTTTCAGAGGTAAGACCTCAGTACAGTATTCTTTTTGAGGGGGTTGTGTAGGTAACGGTAATATAGTTTAGGTGGCTCTTAGATCAGGCAGCATGTTTTCTAAAGTCCAAGGTGGTGTTGCTGTGTGTACTGCTGAAAGTGATTTGTGCTTTTTTATACATAACTAATCTATCACTCTTCTGTGACTGTTAGCAAGCAAATGCTAATGGGTGCACATGTTCCTTTCAGTCTTAGGTCTTCACTGTTGTATTTTGCACTTTAGAATGTGTTGTATTTCATTTTCTGGAGTGTTCTAAAGTTGTGTTTCTCTGTCTGTATTCTTATGTACAGCTATCAGTTTGGATTAACAACTATCATATGGAACATGGATGTGTGTATATATAATCACATTGGTTAACTGGTAGCCAATCATAAGGTTCAGAGGTGTGTGTGTGTGTGTGTGTGTGTGTGTGTGTATCTTTACATATGTTAACATTTCTCTATTTTGTTTGCTTACTCTCTCAGTTATGACAATGGAATTCTCAATATGTATTTGAAATGCATTGTTGCAATTTGCCAAATCTGTGCAAAAAACCCACACAATTTAATGTTAGTTAAAAAATACTGATGTGGAAATGTTTAGCCTCTCTCAGGGGAATTATGTCCTAGGCATAAAATGGTCTATATGATAACTAAAATCTTGAAAAATGATACTGTATTTGAAATTATAGTTTGTTACAAGATTTTTTTACCTGGTTTCCCAATTGTTGAATATAAATGACAATAATTCTTACACATATGCATTACATTATTAAGGCCTTCACAAAGTCCTCTGAAGTCAGTGGAAAGTCTCCCATTGATTTCAATAAGGTTTAGAACAGGCCTTTTGTGTTTCAGCAATATTTATCACCCACAATCCCTAGTTTTTATTTTTTTTATCCCGGTTCATTGTTTAAAGCACACCCACTATACCCAATTATGGGCTGGATCCTCCAACTCTTGCTCCTGCGGGTAAAGACTGCTTACAAGTTAAAGATGCAGGGTCGGGCCCTGAAAACAAATGCACGTTTTTTTCAAATGAACAGATATCTTTATGAACAGGTTACTCTTAACATTTTTAAGGCAATGTGGTTTTTCAGGGACAGTGGTAAGCGTTTTCTGTTCATGATTGTGATGGAGGGAAAGGTTGGGAAACAGCTAATTGATTCATGCATATGGTGAATTACTTCTACTGACAAAAAGCACATAGCAGTAGTCTCCTGACAAAGGACCCTGTGCTGCAGTTGGCCTGGTCAGAAATCTACCAGTGTGAATATGGGCATTTGCTTCCCTGTTGGATGATATGGCCAGAATTTTCAAAGGAACTCAGCAGCCCCCATTGGGGCCATATTTTCAAAACAACTCAGCACACTGGGTGCTGAGATCTCTTTGAAAATCTGGCTGAAAGTGACACAACGGGAGCTGTGCACTTCCAAAAATCTGACGCTGTCATACCCATGTGTCCTGTCCCTACAGAACCAGCAAAATATAATGAAGAAAACCATGTGTGGGGATATAGTGTTAAAAATGCTGTTTGCTTTATTTAGAAGCAATACAGTTCAATCTCAGTTATCTGAATCTCTGCTATCTGCAAGTCCCTGTGATCCAAACCAGGCCATGTCCTCTGTCTATTAATTATCCTGCAAATTCCCTTGTTCATGCTGAGCTGCAATTTATTCGGTGTCCCCACCACAGTGCTGAAGTAACTGAGATTCTGCCATGTTCACACTGTTCCTTTGGGGGTTGGGGGGGGAATCAAGTCCTAAATTTTTGTATAAAGTTGAAATAAAGGAAATACTGTTAGCTGGTGCAAATTGGCCTATGATGAAGCTTGGCTGATTTATACCAGCAGAAGATCTGGACCAGCACTGAACAAACTGAGGAATTATACTGTGCCCTATAAACATCAAATATAAAATAATGCTCTCTACCATAATTTAATAGGAACAGCCAGCGGCCAGGATTCCACAGGTAACTTACAAACACATCTAGGAATAATAATGAATAGATCTGGTTGAAACACAGTTAGGTATTTTGCATGTTTTTTCTAAATTATTTAACAAATGTATGCTGTTTCCCCACCCGCAGTTTTTAACTAAAATCTGAAAGGGGAGATACTTTTCCTTTTCTCTCTTTTTCCTTTCACGTACCCCTTTCCTTTTTCCATTTTCCCTGTGAGAAAGGGGAAAACAAAATAATTTCATTTTTTGAGTACTGAGAAATTTTAACAGAAACAAATTCTTCCACAAGTTTTTATTTAGCTAAAAAAAAATCCATTTTCCATCGGTATAGTTCTCATTACAAAGTTTTCAACCAGCGCTAATAATTATTGAATTGAATAATAACATTATGCCTGAGAGGTATTGATGGCTGCATGAATCTCAAACCTCTTTGAGAATGAGTATGAATTTACTCTTCAATTAGCATAACTGGCAGGACAGATTAATCACAAAGCCCCAGGTAAAATAGAAGACACACAGGAGTTTTGGATTGAGCAGGTGGAAGGTTTTTACAGAGGAGAGAGTAAGGTATGTGCAAGGGAAGGTGAAATACAAAACAGAGGCAAAAAGCAAGACAGACAAACAGCAGCCTGAGAGCATAAGGTATGACATGGAAAAAGCTAGAGAGCTTTGCAGTGTGGTGCTGGTTAAAGAGGTTTGAGGGTCTAAATTAAGAAACTGAACCTTTTGTTCTTGGATCATCCTTTGTTTTGGAGAAGCGGGACTTTGTATGTTTCTTGTAAATAAACAAAATCAAATAAAATACCAACAGGAACAACCTATAAGGCTCCAAACTTCGACTAGCTTCTGAGGAAAAGAAGGGTAACGCTAACAATCAGTGTATTGATAATTGTCATAGGGTGTATAAACCCCACCTGAGCAGAGAAAGGTTAATAGGAGCCTGAGACTACAATTAACCCATCTAGTGGGATCTGGAGGTAATTTAGTTATCAGGTCCAGCTGGGAAAGGAGTTAAGTTTTCCTTGAATGGCTGGGCAAGTTCCCTTCTACTGAGAAGTAGTTTGGAGTATGTCTTCTTTGGGAAAGGAAATATAGCTAGGTAGCAGGAAGGAGCTAGGAAGGAGAATCCTAAAGTAGCCCTAGGAGAAGAAGGACTCTAGGAAAGAATCCCAGAGGGTCTCTGGCTTAGGAACTGCTAGGCTGCCAGGAAGAAATGTCCTGAGAGGCAATAATCTGTAGAAGAGTGGGGAAGAACTCTGCAGAGCCCAGGACGGGAGCTAAGAGACTATCAAGGATTGAGCCCAGGAAGGATGGATGAACTGATGTACCTTTGTGTTTTGAGTCTGGACTTGGGGTACCCCTAAAGGGGCAAGACTTCAGTATGACCTGGCTGCAGGACTTTGTCACCACACCAGAGAAGCTCCAGGGAGGGGAGTGAGATGGACTGGCTATAATAATGGGATTTTACCACAAGGGGATTCTCTGGATGGTAAGGACTGTCACAACAATATACTACTACTTTCCTTGGGAGTCATTCATTTTCATCCAGTATTTGATACAGTTGATGAAACATCCCTTTTAATAGAGTTTGAAGACAGGAGGGGCTATTAGATCAGCTAGAATCTAGGCTGATCTCCAATATATTCAAGTCCACTAAATTTCATCCAGATACCCCAGTGTTGAGAAATTCAGTACTTTGTATTTAAGTAAAGTATATTTTTCAGAAGGCATCTAGTACTTAATTTGAAGACTTCAGGAGATGGAGAATTCACCACTTCCCTTGGTACTTTTATTCCATGTTGCACTTGTCTGTCGGTCCCTCTCTCTTTGACTTTCTTTCTCCCTTCTCCCCTCTGGAAGACCTACTGCTCATCCAGATCCCTACAAACACAGAACCTGACCCTAGAGAGAGCACCGTGCGGCAGGATCAGGCATTCTTTTGATTTCAAGAGAGCTCAGCGTAGGAATAGGGATCTGCCTGTGTGGTTCCCTTTGCAGGAGTGGGACGGCAGTTTGACAGCTGTTAGATGTGCGCGTATGTGGAATCTAAACAGTAGAAGCAGTGGTGTGTGGTTTTTCTCTCTTTACCATGAGGTGCTGTCAGCATGGCCTCATCTGCATAACTGTCAGAGTCCCAAAGATGCTAATATGTTGTCCTTTTCTTGGTTGCATTTAGTCTGTTTTAAGGCATTCAGGTTGCTGTGAAAACAGATCCAAGTTTGTTCTTTTCCCTCCTCCCGCCCCACCTCAAATATTTTAGTGTCTAGTTTCTTCATCATTTTCCTGCTTGCTTGCTTGCCTGCCAAAATGTTGAAAATAGGAACTCCAGCCTGCTTTACAAGGAAAGCAGAGACCCCTTAGGAGTCCCATCTGCCTGACTGTAGCAGGTGCTCTCTCAGGTACAGTAAGCTACAGTTGTTACTAAGTCAGCTGGAGGATGTGTAGATACTTCAGTCTGCAGTACTTTTTTTGCTTTGGCTTTTGGTTTTCAGCCAGATTCAGTATCACTGAAATCAAAGGGAGCAGCTGAGGGGTAACCTTGACTCACCTTGAGTAGTACCTATCTGACTCTAGCCTTTTACGTGTATCTACACTACTGCACCTTAGTGACTTTTTAAATAAGAAGAATATTTGAAGTAATAAATAAGAGCGAACTTCTCTGCTCCTTGCTTAGAGGGAAGTGGAGAAGGTGGTAGGGCCTGCCCACCCCTTTCATCCCCCATGTTGACCTGTGAATCAGTCTGCCTCCCCCCTTCCCAATAGAGTAGAAATTACAAGTATAACCAAAACTAAGGCCCAATCCTGTTCCTCTTAAATGAGGGGCAAAAGTGCCACGGGTTTCACACAAGTGCAAGATCAGGTCCTAGCAAGGAGAAGCATTTAAAAACACCAGGCCAAGATTTACAAAACTGGATGCCTGGTGCTGCCTAAATCCCTGGCTTGATTTTAACAAAGGTGCTTAGCACCCAGCAGCTCCATCACTTGTATAAAGGCTAATAGTCATGGGCCGCCGTATCGGCATCCCCTTACACCCTGTACCCAGGTAGCTGCGTGGGAAGGTAAACCAGCTCTGCAGAGCCGCTGCAGTCCCATCCTTGAGTGGGTGGATGGGAGGCGGTGCGGGCTGGGCTGAGCCTTGCTTCCACCCACCTTCCCCCAAGTGCACTGGTGAGCGTGGCAGGAAATATACACTCTGGCAGATACAAATCAGGGCAGCTCACTCTCCCCCTGGAGCAGAGGGAGACCAGGATAGAGCCTGTGATTCAGAATCCTCCTCGGGCAGCACAGCATCATATTGCTTCTTATTCTGGGCTCATGGCAAAGCCGTGTTTAAGCCCTACGTGGAAGCAGCAGATTTTTAAAAAGCTCCACTGCATCAGCACTGCCGCAAGGGCCATTCTGACACGGTGCTGTGCCTCTCCTCGCTCGTTAGCGGCTCTTATTGATCGTTTGTGAGCTGATCTGGCTCTTGCCATAGTCATCTTCCCTGCCCCAAACAGCTGACAGTCGAAGGCCGGTGTTTCATTGGCAAAGAGGGAAGCCCAGATCCTTCACCCCTTGGCTCCCACTGAGTAGCGCCTTACTCTGCAAGTCATCACGCTCATGTCAAGGCAGTGCTTTTCAATCTGGATAAGGGCTGCCATAATATGCCTATGGCCCCGATCCAGCCTGGTGCTCTGCACTCCCCTTGAAGTCAGTGAGCCCTCTGCAGACAATGGTCCTTTCGGATGGAGCAGGTAGCATGCCTGGAGGCTAAACAAAGGCAAGACATAGGCCGAAGTATGGTCCAGTGATAAGGGTACAAGTATAGGATTCAGGAGAGCTGGTTTTAATTTTCTGCTTTGTCACAGGCTTCCAGTGTGGTCTTTGGCAACTCATTTAAGCGTCTAAGTCCCTTGTAAATTGAGCCCCAAATCCAACAGAAATTCAGCTGCTGACACGCCCTATAGATGCCTCCATTTCTGAGTTTCTGCCAGTAGGCAGGCGCAAAGCCACTTAAAGCCTGACTCTGCCAAGCTACTTGGCACCTAGCGCACACCGAAGTCCCAGCAAGATTCTCAAACAGCTGTTCCCTGCCTGTCTCACCTGTGGGACCCAATCCAGTATGTGTGCCCCACACAAAAGGTGGTGACCCCCTTGTGCCCTATAGCCCTGTGGTAGGGGCACTCTCAGCTGGGAAATTAGACCTGGGTTTAAATCCCTGCTCTAAATCAGGCTGTGGGTGGTTTTTTTGTTCGTTGGTTCCCTCCCCAAGAAAGAACTGACCTGGGTGAGGCACTTAACTTCAAGAGCAGGTTAACAGCTGTAAATACTGAGCAGAGTTAGGAGCCTAAACTCCCTATGGGTTAGCTAAGCCCTGCCCCTCTCCTCAGCGTTTCCTATTGGCTAGCATAGGCAGCTCCCCAGTCAACTTACTGGCTTCTGTGAATCCTGCTTTTAGGAGCATAACTCAGGGGTTTGAATTCCATTCGGTGGCTGGGTGCTTATGAATTCGGTGTTGCAATGATCACTGCTTAAGTCCTAGATGTGCATCTAACCCTTAGTCTTTCTGTGTCCCAGTAAAATGGGGATAACAGAGCAGGTTAGGAATCTTTTTTTGTGTGTGCCAAAAATGCCAATTGATCAAAAACAAAACTTTGCAAAACCGGGTCCATTCCAATGAATCTCCTGACTCAATTTCTTTTGGAGAATAAAGTTTCGAAATTGTCAAAAACATCCCCTTTCAACTTTTTTGAAGTTTTTTTTTCCCCAAGTCAAAACGGCCTTTCATTTTGAACTCCGTAATAAATCTATACTAAAAGAAGAGGTGAAAAGTCAACCATCAAAATGAAACAAATTATCAAAACAAAATGGTTTGACCTACACTGAATTTTATATTTGGTTTTTCAGCTTGTGAAAAAAGGACAAAAGAGAGGTAAAATCTTGAACAGAATTAGGCTGGGAATGCATCTCAAATTCTTGTGGGACAGGAAACCCATTTCCCTTTCAGCCCAAGATAATATCACTGCCTCACCTCCAAAGGGGTGTTGTCAAGATAAATACATTAAAGATTGAGAGGTCCCCAGATACTATAGTAATAGGGGTCATATAAGAACCATATCTAGAGCGAGAAGATGAGTTTAGGAGTAGGAGGGTCTGGAGGTTAATTACAGGAAAAAGGGATGAGGGATTGCTGGGCAAAAATTGAGAACCTTGAAGCCATTGTGTCAGTTCATCAACAGATGGAAATTGGTACCGTCTCATTGACATCACAAGAGCTGTGCCACTTCATATGAGCTGAGAATCTGACTGTTTCCTTAGTGCAGTGGTTCTCAAACTTATTTGATGGGGTTCCCCTTCTTTGTGTCTGTAGTCATTTGTCCCTACCACCTGCACAGTACATAGACCACCACTCAGCTCTGAGGGACAAGCAAAGAGCAGCAGCAGCTGCTGGCCAGGCGCCCAGCTCTGAAGGCAGCACATCAGCAGTACTAAAGTAAGGGTGGCAATGTGAAAAGTGATATTTGTCAATATCGCATTTCACAGCAGACTTAGCGTCCCATTGCCACTCTTACTTCTGCACTGCTGCTGCCACCCTGGGGCTGACAGCCAGAGCCCCACTGCCTCCAGGTAAGGGGAAGGAGAGCCCAAGCCAGGACTGCTTCCTGCTGAGGGATTCTTGTAGGAGGGAGGAGAGGCTGAATCTAGGTGGTGGAGATCCAGCTGTCCCCTCTATCCCCGCCTCGTGGGTGTCCACAGCCCTTCTGCACAAGCCCCAGCCACCTAGGGCTGACAGAGCTCTTAAAAAAAATAAAATAAAGCGCACAGCTGGTGCCAACCTTGACACATTCCCGCACCTCCCTTGGGAGGCCCGCCCCACAGTTTGAGAACTGCTGCTTTAGTGTATTCTCGCAGGGGGGAGAGGGATCACTTTTTTCCTTCTCATCTTACAAATCTAAGGAAAAAGGAAACACTATGCACTGTTGGAAGCATGTTATTTGAACACCTGGTGGGAGAGGGAAACATTGCTCGTTTTATTTCTGCTGGTAGAATCATGATAGCCTGTGCAATAACGTAATTTCAGCTTTTCTGTTAAGAAACGTATGTGCAAATGAACACCTGGCAATGTAGCTATCTGCACCATTATCCTTTTGGTCTACATGGGCCCAAGAGCTGTGTGTGTTTAGCTAAGACACGTTGCAGCCACTAATGATTTTCCTGATAGTGTTATCGCTGCTTCTTGCAGACATTAGAAGTGCATGACTCTTGCGTGGTGTCAGATGATCGGTGTGTCAGTGGCTTAAAATTTTAAGAGGCCTATCAGCTCAGCTTTATACAATATATTAGGCATTGATGCACCAGCCATGCGGTCTGGCAGCAGTGAATATCACCAACTGTTCACTTCAAGCTAAGAAACAGGCTTGTGCTGTATATAAACCAGGGAGGAGGAGCAACCTTTTGTACATGATGATAAGGAAAAGGCAGTGCAAGCAACTTCATCACTGGAAAGATCTGTCTCCCTCCTTTGTTCACTACACTAATTTTCCCACTTCAGCAACCACCATCCTTTTAGAAAAGCTAGATTCCCATTGGCTTCTTCCTGGGCTGAGAACTGCCCATGAGAGCCCACCAATGCTGTTGGCTGTTTAATCCACCAAAATGTGTGGGGAGGTCCCCAATTAAAATTTAGAGCCCAATTCTGCAAGTTGCAACATACCCTCAATTTCCACTGTGCATGTTCAGAACCTTGAAGGATTGGGACCCTTAGTTTTTTAAGGGCTTATAGCAAGGAGACCTCTACTGATCACACTGATAATGCTCAATAAATAAGAATAATAAGACATTGCCTTAGCCCTCGGAATTGCCTCTCAGGCTTCCACAGCACAGAGGAAAGAGATTCTATGAAGTCCACTGGGGATTGCACTATTGCTATTGATTTCTGTGTGGAAGGTGCTCAGATTGTCTAGTGATTGGTGGCAGTAATATCCCAAGACATATGTTACTTATACGGCAGTTTCCCAAACAACTGTGTAGAATATTACCAATACACCTATTTCACGATCATCTTGTACATCCCAGTTAGTGAAGTCATCCAAAAGCTGCTCTGTTCTGATGAGCATACAAACATTTAGATATTCATTCAAACCTTACCGAAGTCTTCTAACCTTCTGAGGCAAAATACAATTCAATTTAGATGAATTCATTCACTTCTGCCCTGTGAGAATGGTAAGGGTACATAGAAAGTTACTGTGTACAAACACCAAAACAGGGATCTTTATTAGAATGAAGAAAATACTCTTCCGTAAAGCTAAATTCTTTCTCTACTTCACTGTAGCTCATCTATCTGCCCAACCCCCTTTACTGCCACACATTTAAATGAATAGTTTCAATTGCCTCATAGCATCATCCCTTTCCTCGATCTTTCCATCCTGTTTTTGTGGGTGGAGCAGAAGATAGAAGGGAAGGACTTGTTCAAACCAATCTGGAACTGAGAAAAGATTTGGAAATAAGTGAAACAATAGACTGGTTCTCATTCTGGCTGTTGCATTTTACCCATTCTTATGGATGAATTCTACAGAATGCACCAACTATGAAACCAAGAGCGCGCTACAGGAACCAAAAAACCTATAGAACCACCAAAGTCAATGGAGTTAGACCAATCTGGTCAACAGAATTTAACAGAATAATATTTCTGCTACCTGAGTTGCACTTTTAAGTTTGAAGGTTATTTTTAAATGTTAGCATTCTCTATTCAGTTCCATAAGCTTCTTTTTTCCATAAGGATATCCACTTTTCATAGATTAAAGCCAGAAGGAGCTATTCTGAATCTGACCTGCATAACACATTCTTCAGAATTTCACCAAGTGATTCCTGCACCAATCCCATAATTTGTGGTTGAACAAGAGCATATCGTTTAGAAAGATGCCTTTTGACTGGCCGAGGTAGCATGATGTAAATCTGCCAACACTTTCCATTTATGGGTGTCTCTTCTGTGTCTTCATAAACCCTCATTTTCAAAGCCAAAAGTCCCCATATTACCCATCCATAATACAGTCACAATTACACTCAGTAGTTTGTGGTCCCACTCTCACTCTTTCAGACTATGTAGATTCTTCAGTTTATTAATCAAATCTGAATTAAAAGTTTGCTACAACAAACAATGATGGTACATGAAGGTCAAGGAGAATATGCAGTAAGTGATAACAGGATAAGCTGTGTTAAACAGCAAGTGTAACACAAGCGGTGGTTGAAAAGCTCCTGAGAACTTTGGTTGATAGGAAAGGTCCTTTAATCTTTGTGCTTTGTGTATTTCAGCTGAATGCCATCTGGTGCTGTAACTTGAGTAGATGTAAAACAGAGTCTATCTGAAAAATCACATGAAAGTAAGTCTTACTTATTAGCATTGGTTTGCCATTTTATTATGACTTGATATGGTTTCAGACATGTAATGCAGCTACATTTTTTCAGCTATAAGAAAATTATAATTAGAATTTATATTTTCCCCATAATTCACTACACAGTAATTTTTTGCCTCCTAGTAGTTTGATATTTTCAGCTTTGTTCTCAGTCTGGATATCACAGAATCATAGAAGATTAGGGTTGAAAGGGACTACAGGAGATCATCTAGTCCAACCCCCTGCTCAAAGCAGGACCAACCCCAACTAAATCATCCCAGCCAGTGAATATGGATCTGACTAACACTCTCGTATATGTATGTTTGTTTTTCACAAGGTGGCTTTTCTTTCATAATGTACCTTAAATCTGGTGCAGCAGGGATCCAGTAACAGACTTTTGGAGCAGCAAGGGACACTTCTATTAGAAAGGCTTTTTCCCACAAAAACAAAACCATTAGCTTTTGGGGAAAAAAGCCAGCTAAAACTTTGTAGGAATGATGCCAACAAAACTCTTGACAATAGTAGGCAGCTGGCCACTGTTTAACACGCTAATCCTAATTGTCTCTCTGTTGCCTTATATTCCCCCATCTGTCTGTCTGTATCCACCTGTTGTCTCTCTCATCATATACTTAGATTTTGCAAGCTTTTGGGGACAGGGACCATATTTTCATTATCCATGTGTACAGGGCCTAAAATATGGTCCCTGCCCCTGTCCCAAAAAGCTTGCAGTGCTAGTATATGATGAGAGATGACTGGAGCCCTGATCCCGATTAGAGCCTCTAGACACTACTGCAATATAAATAATATGCATCCATTTACATAAGACTCAGAGCAAAGCTCAAATGTGCATAAAAATAATCTTACATTTTGGCAGATTGAATTCTGCTAGATGGCACCAAATCCGTCCATCTTTCTAGGTACTTGGCCACTGTCACTGTAATATAAACATCAACAAATACATCCATTCAATACTCACATGAGGAAGGCAATTATTCATCCTATTTTACAGATGGAGAATTGAGGCACAGAGCAATTAAATTACTTGCCAAAGTCTGAGAGGTCAGTGACAAAGCTGGGAATTAAATCCAGATCTCTTAAATCTCAGTACAATGCCTTCACCACAAAAACTGATTGGGTACTTGTGGTTCTATCTATGGGCTGGGGGCATGAAACAATATCCCTACTATCGTGAATAACTAACTCAAGTTCTCCTTCACTTCCAGTGAAGCAGTTGAAGATACTCATAGATCTTGTTGTCACTAGTGCATGGCCTAGCTAACAAAGAGTGTGTATGTATGAAGCAATGGCAATGGGTTTATACAGATCAATAGCCGACCATTATAGTGAACACGAGATGGTCTCAGAGTATGTACGGAATTCCTCAGATAAGAGGCCCTTGAGGAATTATGGATCACATTCTCCATCTCATTAGATATTTAATAGACTTTGAATCATCTCTTGAAGTCAATGGGAGTCTGTTCATTGACATCATTGGGTTTTGGATCAAGTGCTAAGCACACTGGGCTTCACCCTGAGGCCTTTTTACAATGGTGTGACTCAAGTGAACCAAATTCTGCTCTCATTTAATCCAGTGCAAATCCAAAGTATCTCAGTTGATTTAAATTCTGATCAAATTCTGGATTTATATCAGACCAAACGAATAGAATGTAACCCATTGACTTTCTTTGAGCTAATCCTCCTGGTTAACTCCCAGTAGGATGGGGAATCTAGCTCACCATCTTCCCAAAGCTGGCTTTCAGCTGGTCAGAGAAGAGGAAATTTAACTTAATACCCAAATGCTACATGCTGTGTTGATTCATCTACAGGGCATTTTTTTAAAGATTATTTTTAGCCACTCATCATAATTTGCATTTTCCCTATTATGGTATTGTCAAGTTTCAAATTCTCAACCCTAAGTTTAGTTTATTGTGCATGCACTTGCTCTCGTGCTGAGCCACCTGGGTTTGAGGCTGCCATCTGTGTAGTGCTGGGTAGTGCTTTTCAGAGCCTACCTGTCTTAATTTGTAGCAATAAAACTCAGGCATAAAATACCAAACACCACATTTTTCCAGGCTTGCTGCCATCAGCTGAATCGGTAAAAGTCTTGGTTGCAGCAGCAGATTTGATCTTTGGCAAGATCACTTTTGCTTAGTTCATAACTGCCAAAAGTTTTAGAGCATTGATTACCTGGGTAGAAGGGATTTCTAAAAGTAGAGAGTTCTTTAATCTAAGAGTCAGATGCATAACAAAACCCAAGAGTTGGAAATTGAATCTAGACAAATCCAAACTAGAAATAATATGCAAACATTTAACAGGGAGGGTAATTAATGATTAGAACACCCTACCCATCGTTGGAGGGCTTTAAATCAAAACAAAATGTCTTTCTGAAAGATGCTCTAGCGCAGCCAGAAATCAATGGATTGCTGAGTAGAATTCTGCACTCTCTAGGACAGTGTTTCTCAACCTGGGGTTTTAGAGGGGTCGCAAGTGCAGAGCTGGTATTGGGGGTGGCAAGAAAGGCAATTGCCTGGAGCCACAGGGGCGCCATGAAACTAAGTTACATGCCTCAGCCCCGTGGGGGTGGGACTCAGGCTTCAGGGGTACAGTTGTTTGGAAAGGTTAAGAACCACTGCTCTAGGAGGTCAGAATCCCAATTTGATAAATCGAAGTATAAAAGTCACATTGTAGCGCAACGGATGACATCAGAATGAAATCTAACCTTGGCATAAAATGACTTACATTTTTCGTTTTTAAACATGCCAACCCTAAACCATGGTGCGACACTTCCACAAGATACCCAGAGCAGTGAGGCACCTCACCACCACCTGCCCTTAGCGTGAGGAAGCCTTTTCTGTGCCTACTAGGGACCAGCTCCACCAGCCACAGACAACACAAGCGCTCCCCTCTCGGTCTCAATAGGTTCTGCCATCCCTTTGCAGGTTCATGATAGATAATATCCAATCCTCAAGTCCTCCAGGTGTCACCCTAGAGTGCCTAGCCCCTGATCCACTGGATACTCACAGAATTCCCAGACCCTCTGCTCCCAAAGGAACATCAAAGTTTCAAAAAATGAAACGCAATCGTTTCAAAATGAAAAATATAATTTTTTTGTTCTGAACATGTTGGAATGGGATATTTCTGTATTATTGGAACTCTTTCCCCCCTTTTCTTACAAATGAAATGTTGGCAAAATTCACAAGATTTCATGACATGTTTTGATTTCAACAGAACTGCATGTTCCAATGGAAAATGGTTCTGTGGAAGTTTCCCAAACAAGTACTAATACTAAGTGATTTTTATGCGGCAGGTACTTTCAAGGCATAACCCTTTAGACAATGGCAGAATATTTCAGAGACCTCCTGAGTAAGTGAACCAACTGTTACATTATATTTAATCCTGTTTCCTTTTGCACGGAACTAGGCAACCCGAGGTAGGTTCCATTTTTAACAAATGCAGATAACAAATGCAAGTACAGTAGTGTACTCTGTATAAAATTTACATTAAAGCTTTTCTGAGGAAAGCTTTAATGCTGTCTGAAGTCATTTTATTTTGATAGAGTGCTGCTCATTAAAAGTTGTAAATCCTTGTTGTATTGCTGAGGCTGTATCTAGCTCTTGGTTAAATTGAAATGTATAATCCCGTTTCTATATTTGCTTTGCATGAGCTAATGGTCATCCCTTCAGGCACAATCCTGTAAGGTACTGAGTGCCCTTCTGCTGCCATTGACTATACAGAGGGTCACAGCCTAGTTCATTCTGAAGGTCTATACAGGGGGAGTACCAGGGTATGTGGTGCCCATTTGCTCCCTTCTGGTAACTGCCAACATTGTGGACACCAGCACTAGGGGAATGTGACCCAGGAACCTCTTAGTGCCAACTGGTAAGGGGCACAGATGGGGTGCCTAAGGATTACAGGGATCTCCTGGGTCTGGTGTATACTTTATAGATCACCAAAGACTGTCATGTGCGGTCTCTAAGGGTATGTCTACACTGCAGAGTGAAGTGGATTTATTTTAAATCAACTTTCACCAGCCAAATTTTAGAAGTTGGAGGAGCGTGATCACACCACACTCATTGCAACAGGGGATTGTGTCCCCACTATCCATGCTTGGGTTGACAATCAAAGCAGTGCAGAATGGGTAGCTATCCCACAATGCAACTAACCACAGAGGCTTTTGGGAAGGTTGTCATCCAAACAGACAATCGATTTTCACACCATTTTTTCAAACCCTTAACTCTCTGCCACACACATGCCATTGCCTGAGAGGAAAGGAGCCCGCTCAGCTCTATTATTGTGAGCATCACGAACACCTCATGATTTATTCTGCAGTATTTTCAGGGATGAGACAGGAGCTGCACCACTGAAAATTGCAATGCTATGGAGGCCACCTTGCTACAAGCCATAGAACAAAACAAGGCCCGTTTGTTGCAGGCTGTCACGCACCATCTGCAGTCGATCGAGCACTGCTTCCGGTCCCGGGAAACAAGAACTGACTGGTAGAATCGCATTATTATGAAGGTGTGGGATGATGAGCAGTGGCTGCAGAACTTTTGAATGTGAAAGGCCACTTTTTTTAAACTTTGTGGCAAGCTCTCCTCAGCCCTGAAACACATGAATACTCGCTTGAGACCAGCTCTGACAGTGGAAAAGAGAGTGGCCATAGGTCTGTGGAATCTAGCAATGCAAGACTGCTACCAGTCAGTTGGGAATCAATTTGAAGTTGGTAAATCCACCGTGGGAGCATCTGTGATACAAGTGTGCTGGGTCATTAATAGACTTCTGCTACGAAGGGTAGTGACTTTGGGAAATGTGGAAGACCTAGTGGAAGGCTTTTCCCTAATGGGGTTCCCAGACTGTGGGGGGGGGGCCATAGATGGCACGCACATCCCTATCTTAGGCCCAGACTACCTTGCCACAGAGTACATATATCAAAAGGGATACTTCTCAATGGATGCTTTCCATTCTTGGGCAGGTACTGTAAATGTGCACCATCTTCCCTAGGTAATCATAAATTATATCTGTCTGCTAAGGGTTACACAGGCAGAAAGGGAGAATTTACTGCAAACATCCAGTTACAGGCCTGGCCCTTATGCTGCTATGCTGTGTTCCGCAATGTTGCCGGCACAATTAATAACAGAGTGGTGGGGGAAAGTGTCCTATTGCAGTGGAAGGAACAATGCTGCCCTCGCAAGAAACTTCTGCAAGGATTGCAGAGTACCTGCATAAAAGCTTCCTGGAGATATGCATGGAGGATACTCAGAGCATCCCTGTGTACATAAATAATCTTTTCCAGGGTGAACCTAATGCTTAAGCACACCAAGTATGAGGAAGCACAGTCCCACCACCACACACACCACTTTTTCCTGCTGGCACAAGATTCTGGACAGGGGATATAACCAAAGACACGCAATTTGCAGTACATACTCACCAGATGTGCCTTCCCCGGCATCCTGGTCAGTCATCTGGCCTGCATCTGGATGCGCGGCTCCTGTGTTGCAAACAGCTCCTGGCTTTCAGGAAGAAGGGATACCCTACTCGCCTGCTCCCTGTTCTCGTCATCATCCTCTTCCTCCTATTCCATAGACTCATCCTTATTCATCCTGGCCTCGGATTCACCTGAGGTCTCAACGCTGCATGGTGGCATAGTGGTGTGGTCTCTTCCGAGAATCTCATGCAGCTCCTCATAAAAGTGGCATGTCTTGGGTAAGGAGCCAGAACAGCTGTTAGCTTCCTTAGTTTTTTTTTTATAAGCCTGCCTCAGCTCTTTGAACTTAATGCAGCACTGCTGCACATCCTTGTTGTGCCCCTTCTCCAACAGGTCACGAGCTATCCTCTCGTAGTTTTCCAAATTTCTTTTGCTTGCTAGGAGCTGAGCCAGAACAGACTCTTTGCCCCACAGACTGATGAGATCCAAGACCTCAAGTTGACTCCAGGCTGGAGTGCGTTTGGGGTGTGCAGTCGTCATGATCAGTTGTGCTGGCAAACTCTCTCCAAGCTGGCCAAACAGGAAATGAGAATTCAAAATTTCCCGGGGCTTGCAGGGAGGAGCTATTTCCTGTTTATATGGCCACAGTGCAGCAGAGTGTGAATGTGCAGAGCGATCACAACAGATCATTATGGGACACCTCCCGGAGGCCAATGACGTTGATTTACGTTGCGCTCTGCCTACATTGACGCTCATTCAACCCACAAAATTCGACTTCAGCGCTACGTCACTTGCAGAGGTGGTTTTATTAAGTCGAATTTACCATGATTTAGGTCAGCGGAACTGACATGCCAGTGGAGATGCACGCTTTATGTGGTCGATGTAAGCCGCGTTACCTTGACCTACATAGTCAGTGTGGACCAGGCCTAAGACAAGGCAGTGTCACACTGGTCATCAATATTATTGTGAAACGCTTGTACAGATGTTGTGCAAAGAGATATGTATATACACTGAAAATTATGTTCCTAATGTCTGTGTCTAAGGCTGGTCCTCAGCAAAGATGAGAAACAGTTTTGCTATCAGACACGATATGTTTTTTCTAGCTGACTGTTTGCATGTAAATTAAGTATTGGCTAAGAAGTCTCATCTCAACACTCTGAACCAAATGCTAATGAAGGATTTTGAAAAAATTCAGAGAGAGAGGAAGGAAGAAAGGGGCAGAGGGAGGGAGGGAACCCTATCTTGAGGTGCACATCAAAGGTTTGCTCTAGTATATTTTGGGGGACAAAGAAGACAGCGTGTCCTCCTTCACTAAGGAAAAAAATGGACAGTGCATTTGCTTAACAAAAGAAGGGTCTCAACCAGACTTGGTTGAAAGCACTAGAGTGAACTTTGGGTGAAATAAGCTTCTTGAGAGAGGAGGGTAACTTTTTAGTTCAATTTAGTCTCTCACGAGATTGTTATGGTTTGGTTTTGCATGTGACCATTTGTTTCCAGCACTCTTACTCATTATCACTTGAATCTCTGGTTCCTTGATAAACTTATTCTTGTTTTCACTATAAATATATCTCGCTGCTATGGTGTTAAGCAAAGGATGACCCTGAGTTGATTCTTACAAGCTGGTGTGTACTCTTCCTTTGGGAACAGCAGGCCTTATGTGAGTGTTCACTGGATAAGGGGCTAGACGCTACAGGGAATTCCAGGATTCAGAGGTTGGTGTGTGCCTATTGCTATCTGTACACACAGAGCCAGGCTTGAGAAGCCCTGAAAGGCAGTATTTGTGTTGCCAGAAGTTGTTGGTTTCAGGGAACTGATCCACAGAAGGCACAGTGAGACTTCTTCATAACCCTGAGTACCCCTGGAGTATGTCACAGGGAAGAGAGAGAAAGCACCTTCCAGAAAACAGCTAACCCCTATCCTCTGCAGGTGGGTGAGCTGCACAGCTGAGCCAGGATATAGAAGGATGAATGCTACAACCGGTGTAAAACTGATGCATGGTACCTGTCCCTCCCCTCCCCGAGTAAGATGGGGACCAGGAAGCAGATTGTGATTCTGTGAGTCCCAATCTACTTCCCAGCTGTTGCTGGGGCAGGACAACAATGTGCAGTTCTAGATACGTATCCTGTGGTAAAGCCTCGAATGACCCTTAAGAGTTGTAAGCAACCCGCAGCTGCCCTCACTTTGCAGGACTTGGTCACCTGAAGGGCAAGAGGAGAAATTCTCCTCAAAAGCAGAGCAATGATTCAGGAAGGGAAGAGGCCTTATTCCTTATTTTCCAAATCCAGAAGGTGCTGAATACCTCCCAAGCCCTCACATTTCAGCATCCCAGGATATCTGAAGATTTGTCCCAATATTAGATTCGGTTTCATATTAAGAAAATGTATTTTGTGTCCCTTGAATTTCCAAATTGGAAGTTGAGATTTTTGTGAAGGTGGATGGAACTGCACTGTTAGCTAGGGAATCCAAAGGGAACCTTCTTTGTACTTGAAAAATATTTGGATAACTGATTTTTTCCCCCAATTGTTTTTAATTTTCACCATATCTCTGTACTTCTGAGAAAACACTGCAAGAAAGCCTGTAATCCTGAGACCTTCAGATCAGTGTTGCAGATCCCAGAGGTTCAGCTGCCTGACTAAAGAGCAAGATTTCTGGGTGCTTTCCAAACCAACACTCTGAAGCTTGCCCTCCATCCTCAACTGAACCAAGCAACTTTGTTTTCCTCCAAGTCCTTCCTAAGATCTCAATTATTCACTCATGGCCCGCTTTCAAACACTGATTATCCAACTCCATTCAAATACCTCATCTCACCACCCTCCACTTCATTGTCATTATCTTTTATTTAACCTGGGAGAAAGGTGTAATATCAACATTAAATAAAAGCTTTGGAACTAAAGGGACCTTTACCAAAGCTTATGGCGTGATCTCCTTGCCAGTGTCTTGGACCCCTCCCCACTTCCATTGTAAATTACCTGGGGCCAGAAACTTGTTTTATACAGCACAGCATCACTGGTATTTGCCCACAATGCTGCTTAACTGGTCAACTAAGCAGATACTGGCTTTACATGGTGGAGATTCCCTGGTAGTCTCAAGCAATGATGCCTAACTGGCCACTGAAGAATGGCTTGAGGCTGGAATGGTGCAAAGTGATTATGACCCACATATCTGCAAAGTATTATGTAAATCAGTTGTGCTGTATCAATAATCAATCAAGTTACAACAGGTATGAATTTGGCCCCCGTATTCTTTTTCTGACTCCTTGCTGCATGTTACATGGAAGGAGGTTGACCTGGCTAGCTGTCATTACTGTTGGTGAGGATAGGCATGTACCTTCTGACTTGGACATGGCTACACAGCTGATGGCTTCTTTGCTTGCCAGAGCAGAAAGCTGTTTTGCATTCAGTGTAGTGGAGTGAAAAGTCAGAATTTCCCATATTTGGGCAAGGCATAACTGAATAGGTTTTTTCCAGCTTGTTAAAGCCCTATTAGAAATATCTTTGTGTCATTTGCCAAAGATGCAGTAATTGCTCATGGACAGAGGCAGGGCTTTTGTATGTGTATGTCAATGTGTTACAAAAGGGAACAGTTATCGCATTAAAAAACAGGATGACTTTCTGTTTTGAGGAAAGTAAAATCTTCCAGCTGTTCATCCTGCCGTGGCTCTGCAGAGGACTAAAAAAATGTGCAGGCTGTTTTACCCCACTCCCATAAGCTGAAGAATGTTTAAACTGATCCTCGTATGCCCCTCCCCCCCCCCCTCGATTCACATACAGTCCCCCCTTCTTGATGAATATCAAATTGTAGATGTCTGAGGTCTTGGCAACCTTGCACTCTGCCTGAACCTTTGTCATCAGCCACAGCAAATGGCTGTTACTCTGTAACTATTGTTTGCCTAAACATCTTCTGACAGCGACTTCACCCTACTCCTATGATTGGCGTTTCCCAGAAAGCTCCTGTAGCTGCTGAACTGTATCTATTTCAGTAGTTCATGTTTCAGATGCAGTAGCTTTTAAAATGAGCTCCATCCTCATTGTGCATAATTCAGTAAATTCTGCACCAGCTTTAGCACACTCTGCATTTAATTTATAAAGATAGAGAAGATGCGTTCCATATGCACGGATTGATTGTTGTTTCACCAAGTGATGTGTTTCAATCAGCAGGTGATAAATGTCATTTAGCGTATTATAGACTGTGTTTCAGTTGCTGATGGCATCTGGTTTAAGGAGGGATGTACTTGATTTAATAATGTGTTATCTAATGCAATTGGCAATGCTTTTCATTCAGTAGGATATCTGGGTTTTTTTCCCTTCATCATGTAATTTTTTTGTCAGTAGATGAGTTATGGGTATCCCCCTTGATCTGGACTATATTTACTCTTTGTATTCCACCTTCTGTCTGTCTTACCTATTTTGACCCTGATCCTACAAACGCTTATGCACATGTTTTACTTTACTACTCTGAGTAGTCCTATTGAAAGTAAAGCACATCTGTGTTTTGCAGGCTTGGGGCTATAGTTCTTTGTAGCAAGGACTGGCTCTAACTCTAGATATGCTTATGCTTAGGTTGGTGTTGGCATTGAACTGAGGACTTCTGAAGTTTAGTGTATGAACTTCTGCTGCATGAGCTAAAAGCTCTGTGACCCTTACCTAAACGTGTAACAGATTCAGCAATCTCTAGCTGGGCTAGGTGCCACTAGAGGGGGACAGAGCACCACACCAAGCAGGCCTGGGTTACACTTAGCACATTGGGACCCCTATCTCAACTGAGGCCTCTAGATACACCTGGAATACAAATAATTTACCATCAGATTCACTGTGTATAGTATTTTTCTGTATTATATGTGCATTTTAACTATTATTTGTATGTATTTATAATTTGTGCTAGATACCGTGGAACAGGGATACTGCCTTCCGATATGTTTGCAAAGAGTTTCCAGTCTTAAAATGTATGTTAATGATAATGTGTCGATTTCGATGTGCAGTGAATCTACTCTGTTTGAATCTTTTAGCAAATGGGAATGCAAATATTCACCCGCTAAATACAACAGATGGTTGGAGGAGATGGGGACTTGTGTTTGACTCGTGCATTTATAGATATTGTTTCTTTGGGTCAAAAATTCCATACCTTTAAAATATATCAGTACAAATTGGTAGACAAGAACATGGGTAAACTTAATCTGGAGAAAAAGATGGAACATCAAATTAAACTGGTACATTTTTCAGCCACAGGTTCAAATAAAATCCAAGCCACATCAGCTCAGTCCTTTGTATTTGAAGCATACGAGATAAATTACACTTATTTGGATTGGAGAGGGAAGGGATTTGTCTTTCAGGTGCTTCCTTAAAAACGGAGGTACTAAGAGCTCTGTATGGTCATCCAAGAATTAACGTATCCATGGCACTAAGACTAGAGCTTTATCCCAGTGTTATGGCCAAACTTCTCATCTCGCCATTGTGCCACTTGTTTGCAGTCCACCACTCCAAATGACAGCTGCAGTTCAGTGGTGTTCTCAAAATGTTTTAGCATGACGACACTATGTAAATGTCCAGTGGTATTACTGCTGAGGTGTACAGCATAAAAAAAAAAAGCACAGCAAAAACTGGATGAACTACCGACAAGTAGTCTTATGTTGCATCCAGCGGCATATGATTTCTTTCACGGAGCATCTAAACACCATTACAAGTATTTTGACTGCTCAGGACAGGTGCAAAGCAAACATTTTAAACAGCTGGGCAAAACATAGTTTTTTACCACTAGAATTGTCTGTTTTTGAGGTTGCAAAATGTTTGAACAATGGGAGCAATTGCACAAAATGTTTTGACAAAATGAACATTTTCATCTCTTAGGATGGCTGAAAAAAATTGTTATAAATTGCTAACGTTGTTTTTCCAAATTTCCAGCTGCTTTGGTTCATTGGGATTAGTCATATGAAGTCAAGTGGTATTGTTTCTGACTGGCTGAGCCTGTTTCATGTGGTCAGAGAAGAGAGGAAGCCATTTTGAGTCATTTTCCCAATGTCACTTCTGGAGGTGAATCCAGCATACATACAGAATGACACCAATCTAAAGCATGTTGAAGTAAATAGACAGCCACTGGACACAATGAATAGTGGATTGTACCATACGGCTCCAATTTTAGAAATCACTTAAGCACATGCTTAAATTCAAGCATGTGCTTAAGTGCTTTCCTGAATTGGGATTACTTTCCTGAATTGGGCCTATTAGGTCCTGATTACTTCTATCCTCATCTAACTTTGTGTGGGGAGGAGAGGGAAGAGGGGCCTGCACCATGTGGCCAACTGACTGCAGCTATCTGTTCAATCTAAAACGTGAAGAAGTATATGCACACTTCCTTAATGCTATCTCTGATTTCTCTAGTTGTACCCTTCCCTATAATCCTTCTCGTATCTGTTGCTGTGTTGCTATCACTGCAACCACTTCTGGATCATCACCAGTTGGTTCTCTATTGTTGTGATATGTAGACAAAAATAAAAAGACACCATACGGAACCAGCATTGTACCAAAGCTGGTTGGTGCAAATGGCGGGAGCTGACCCCAGCTCTCTCTGATAAAAGAAAATGCCAATAAAGTTAAAAAGTATAAAACTGTAATTCAACCTGGTCTAATGTATGGAACAGAGACTTGGCCAGCCACAGGAAAAGAAATCAGTATGCTCTCCACTTCAGAAATGAAATGTTGAGATGGTCAAATGGTTGGATACACCATGATGGGGGAAACAATGAGGCAGTGAGAGGCCTAATGTGGGTTGCCCAATTGAAGACAAGTTGAGAGAGACTAGGGTACACTGGCATAGACATCTCTAGTGGAGACACAATAGTTATATTGGTAGGATGGCCTTACAGTGATTGTGGATGGAAGATGACCAAAGGGGAATCCAAAGACACAGTGCATGGACCAGATATCAGCTGACCTTAGAGAGACCAGTCTGCATGATATCCCACCATAAAACCATGAGTTTTAAAAGAAGGCTATAAAAGTTGCCTACTGAAATAGGGAAGTGGAAAGATAGAAGATGACATGGAACTGTCATGTGTTTCATAGTCCTGTATGTAATGCATAGGACAATTCCATATGTTTTTGTCAGTGTGTAATGTTGCCATGTTTTGCACATGTGATAACACTCAGATGATGGGACTCTACAATGTGTCTGATTTCCATCTGCTGGTGATGAGGATTTTGTCAGATACTAGGAAATCAGTTTACTCCCACTAGACTTCATGTAGGTTCCAATAGGGGTTCCCACACAAAGGATAAATCTGAGGCTTGAAGCCAATATGATGACAACATTCCTAGGAACTTTCAAATGCTTTGAGGTAGTTTGCCCATTGCTAGTAGTCACATCTTCTCTATTTGTTTTGTAACACTAGGCTTATTGGAGACATGACTGATGTGGGTCTGATACCATCCTATGGTAAATGAGCAGCAGATAGAGAATGCAACCTTGAGTTCATAATTTTGGCTCTGTTTTGTGTTGGATTAGCAGGATTATTTTTAGACATTCAGTTCTAAAACTCTATACTACAATGGGGATCTTTTCCTTGTCTTTCAAAACACAATTGTAGGCTACTGAACAGAGTTTGTTGGGTAATTCCTTACTTGTTGCTTGGTCACATCATACTGATTATATAATATCCCTGAATATCCTCAGTTTTAGTGGTATGAGAGAGAGAAATTTTTACTTGCAGCCAGAAAACTGATTTTCCAATGGGTGTGCATCAAATGAATCCTAAATTATTCTTCTGAAAGATTAGATATGCAACAATTATATGTAAATGGAACAACCACTGCCTGGCGAGTAGGTGAAACTGTTACGTTATAGATGGAAGAAAATTACGAATAAATATTTGGATATGTCTAAACTTGTCCATATGGTATGATTTAATGTTTTGAGCACATGACCGCATGAGAGAAGCTCATGAGTGATTTCTAATCCTGGGTTTGACTCAGCTTCCCACTGAGGCCTTAGGCAAGTCACTTAACTTCTCCTCACTTCATCATTTGCTTCCCTCCCCACCCCACTCCTCTAACTTTTAGCTTGTAAGGGCAGCTGTTTCACTTTCTGTGGTAAATAGGCAGACAATATCTTGCCTGAAGCCTAGAGTCAAAAGCTACTCACCCCATTCCAAGCTCCCCCATCCCTTCACACACACACCCACCCCCAGGGTCACACATACATTTCTCATACTTCAAATTCTTTTTTGTAGGTGTCTCAACATATGTCATGCTGCCACTTCAATAACATTCAAAGCATGGAAATGATAAAATAGCTCTCTATCCAGGTACTTAGGCCTTCATGACTGTAGTATCTGAGTGCTACACAATCATTAATGGATTATAAACTTCACAACAATTCTCTGAGGTAGGGAAATATTATTCTTATTTTTTAGAGCTGGGAAACTGAGGCACAGCATAGATTGCAGGAGCATTCAAGAAGTCTAGGGCTAACCAGGAATTAAACACAGGCCTCCTACATCCCTGGCCAGTGTCCTGTCCAATAGTTCATCCTTTCTATACTTAAACATAGTGTGAATTTGGGGCCTTTAATTTTACACCCACACTACCCAAACGAGATGCATTTTGGTGCATGCTGCTATTCACACCCCCTTAGTCTGAACTGCAGGGGAATGTAGACATGCTGTAAGATAACTAGAACTACAAGGGTCAGATAATAATATCTAGCACTTTTAGTCCATAGATCTCAAAGCACTTCACAAAAGAGATAAGAATCATTATCCCAATTTTACTGATGAGGAAACTAAAGTCTGAGAAGTTGAAGGCAGTAACCTCAGGTGACTGGCCCAGGCAGGAACAGAACTTAGAACTCCAGAGTCCCATTCCAGTGTGGGATCTAGGAGGCTAAACTATATGCCCACATTGTGAAGAACAACCTGTGGTCCTGTCTTTTCTATCTAGTGAGTTTATACCACACTCACTACGGTATCTAAGCAAGAGGAAATGCATTTTCTTAATACAAGGTGCAGTCAAGGCATTTGTGGAAATTTAAGCAAAGTTTAAATAATTCCTAAGTTGCCACACAAAAAAACCCTCAAAAATGAATTTTTAAGCTATTAGCACTTGCCAGAGAGACTCAGTAGGGTTCTATCTTGCACAGATTCCCAAGAACAATTTGAAAGAGAAAAGAGCTAAGAGTAAATGGTGAAATTATATATGTATTTATAGACTTTATTGTTCGTCAAGGTCTTAGCTTGTAACCACCTCCCTGCCTGAGGTTTTTATTCCTTGCCGGTGTTGTGATTTTATCCATTTTCATTTCTCTTTTGGACAATGGGTTATTTAGCCTCCCCGCCTTCTTTTTCACTTTGTTTAGTGTTGTCTTTTTATAGCTTTATTTTGTTGATTTTTGTTTGCATGAGTTCTTGCTCTAATAATCCCCTCTTGCAAGGCTGACAGGGAAGGAGTCCTGAAGGGTGGAGAAATCCCTCTTTGTGTGTGGGAGGCGTTTTTCCCCCCACTGCAATTCTAACAAGCTGGAAGAGAGACAGGGGAGTGGGTGACACAGGAACTGGCAAGGTCCCCTCCCCATGACATTTCTGCCATCTGCTCTAGAAATGATATGCTCCACCACCCTTTTATTAAACCTTCTTAGAATGGGTGAGGGTTAGAGTTGGGTTGGAGAGGGGAAACAAGGAAGGTGGGTTGAGATTAGTGTGTAGGCTAGGGTAGAGAAGTTGAAACAACCCTCGCCCTTTGGGGGTTCCTTTGCAAACTCAAAGCCAGCTGTGGTTTGAATGTAGGTTCTCTTTAATCCAATCCTCTGCAGAGGTCAGATTTGTGGCAAAGAAGGAGAGAGGAAGATTTAGATGTGAGCTCTGGTTTGGGCCTAGTTAATCTAAGCTACATTATCTTGGCTTGGTTACCAGGTTGGGGTCTCTCTCAAATTGAACCTTAACTCTGAATTTCCTTGATATACGATTTCATAGAGTTGAAGGCCATTTTAGATCATCTTGTCTGACCTCCTGTACATCACAAGCCATTAAGTTTCACCTGGTTACCCTCATGTTTGAGCTCAATAGCTTGAGTTAGACTTAATCACTTAAGTTGTGCACCACAGCCAAAGATGCTTGATTTGAGATAATTACAGCATCTCTAATATATTTTCCCTAAATTCCTGATATATAATCTTACTCCATCTTCATGTAGTTTTTGGCCAGGAATATCCTTGATTTGATCTTGGGTTTTTTCTTTTTTACATTAAAACTTTCATCCATGAACTACTAAGCAAGAAACTTATCAATTGATGTTTCTAATGATTTGGAGATATAAAGGGTCAATCTTCCAATATTTTTTTATTTTCAATTTTGTGGTTAGATTCACCATTACAAACCAGCAAGCACATACTACTCTGATAAATTGAATGTATAGCTGCTTTGCTTCATCACAGCAATGCAAAACAACCAGCCTCTCACCACTGTGCCCTCCACATTTCCTTTCACACCTCCCACCATAAAATTCCTTCTCAATCCTTCCTCCCCACATTCACCTGCTCACATTAATCCCAGTTTCCTTCTCCTGTTCCCTGCATTTCCTTGCATCTGTTCACATACTTCACTCCTTCCTCCTGTTGAGTAGATATAGTACAAGAGGTAGTTTTGGAGGGAGGGGAGGAATGTAGGAATAAGTTATTTTTTGCTGTAATTCTTCTCCGGCAGTGGACGATGAAGAAAAAAAAAGTGCTCTACTTCAGGAGAATTCCATGAAACTATGCCCTCTTACAAAATAGTCATCATCTCCCGTCATTCTCCAGGGACGAGGTTATTCTCTTTCAAAATGGCCTCCACTTCCCAGTGTTCCCTATGGGAGTGAAGCCAAGCTGCCCTCGGTGAAAATAGTGGTTCCTTATGCTGTCAAGAGAAGGGGAACAGTATTTTAGGTAACAAGCGAACAGAGTTGGTGGCCATGTTTGCTAAGGGCAGCCTGTAGCCTCAGTCCCTTTGCAAACAATTGGAGTTGTAGGCCATTTTGAGAGGGGTATCTCCTCCACATCTATACCTTCCAAAGCTAAGGTGACCAGATGTCCCAATTTTATAGGGCCAGTCCCAATATTGGGGGCTTTTTCTTATATAGGTGCCTATTACCCCAACCCCATGTTGGATTTTTCATACTTGCTATCTGGTCACTCTATCCAAGGCTGATAGATAAAGCTGCAATGGAGCAGGTGGGCCTGATTCTGATCTTAAGTACATTGGCTTACCATGTAAATTAGACTTGCCAATAGTCCTCTACTATAAGGGATGTAACTATTTTAAATAAAAGGTCTTGTCCTGTACTAAATCAGTATGAGATGCCTTTTGTCCTGCATCTCAACCAGAGGTATAGTGCTGCCAGAGTGGACCGAAGTGATCTGACAAGTGCTTTGGCATTTCACTTTGCAAAGTGCTACAGGTTGGCAACTTGACCTGGTACACGGGGTTGCAATGCTGCTCAAATTTGGCCTGGCCACCCCTCCATCTCTAGACCCCTGCTGAAAGTGCCCCCCAACCTCCTGCCCCCGCCCGCCCCGAAATCTGAAATAATGCCCTTCCTTCCTCCAGTCGACACACCCCTTATTTCAACCTCTGCCCCACAGAGCTGCAACAGGCAGAGACCAGCAACTACAGCCTCCCACTCAGCTCCTGGCATCCACATAGAACCTGAACAGGAGTGGCAGTGGCTGCCCGGTCAAGTATCTGAGGCCCTGGGCTCTCTGCAGTGCCTAGAGCTGGAGAGAGGTGAACTCTTAGGAATGACAGGTACGGAGAAGGACCTGCCCTCAGAGGCTCAAATCAAGACTGGGGACATCAGAGGTCTGTCTTGTATTTTTAAAATACCATGTTGACAATCCTAGTGCAAATCAAGAATAATTCTATCCAAGTCCATGGTGCAAACCAGTCAACGTGGCCAACCCCAAGCATTCAGAAATCATGAGTCAGATCCCCAAAAAACAATCTTTAAAAAAAAAAAAACTGTGTGTTTTGGGAGTGTGGCAGTTGGTTGGGGATTTTTTTTAAGGTGGGGTTGGGGGGGGGGGGGGGCATTATTTGCCTTCTGGTTTCTGAGACTCTCATGCAAGCCCTTGATTCAAGCAGCTAGCCCTTTAAGAAAGAAATCAAAGACCGCAAGACTTGTAATAAAATTGCCAGAGTTAGCAGCGCTGAGTCAGTGTAAACAAAGTCGGAATCAGGCCCGATATTTTGCTTAAATGTGAATTACATTAAGCACGAGTTACTTTACTAATTATCATAAAGTCTGTGGTAAACCACTGTTAGAAATGAATGTATATGTGCTTAATGTCACATTATATAAGATCTTGTTCTTGGAAGGCAATGCTCCATGACGTAATCGAACACAAACCGCAGCACAGCCAGCCTTGGCACTGTTAAAAATGTGAACCTTGGTAGGGATCAGGTAGAATTCTGGAAAATTGTGACCTCAATATAGGCTGGCTGACCTTCTCATAACAGAAAATGATCATTCTTAAAGGTACCCAGCCTAGATCAGAACTTTCCTTAAGGATCTGAAGTGACACTGCAAGAAATTGCTTTCCATGCTATTTCAGTGCTTTCACTTTCTAATGCCAAAGAAGATTCTATTGTGAAATGAAAATACAATGAAATAGCACAGGTAAGCAACTTTTGGAAGGATTTAACATTTGTTTAGAAATTCTAATGCTTTTTTCCTTTCACAGTGCTATCTAAGCAGAAGAGAAACTCTGTAATATCAAAAGCGTCTTTTTTATTTGATTAAATAAAGTGTTTTAAAGGGTGTTTAAGGCATTATTTTAAATGGAGAGCATAATGCTAATAAAATCAAGCAATTTCTTACTGATAACTTAAGTAACAAGCACAATCATTTCAAGGCAGCTTTTAAAAACAATTTCAGCTTTTAAAAAAAATCTAATATGTATTAAATTGTTTAGTTAGCATTAAGATATCTTTCTGGAAGGAAAGCACATTTAAAATTTAATTTGTGTGTGATTACTTCAAACATATACTTATTAACAGTTACCTAGATGCTTATGGTCCTTTATGCATTCATGTTTAGTTCCTGCTTTATTCACAGTTTGTTAATTGGTGTGATATGGGATGAATATTGATGGCATAGTTTGTGAAGATGATTTCCATACCAAAGGAGGCAAGAATATTTACTGCCTGTGCAAAAGGAAGTTCTTTGCTGATCTGACTTTGAAGTTTGATAAAAGCCATCCCATTTTTTTTCCTGGGTGCAATAGGTTGGTTCAGTGCACAGGTACCTTTTTGTGATAGGCACAACATAAGATAACAAAATGGGGAATCCAATTTGTGAAAGCAATTGTTCTTAACAAGCTATGAGCCTGATGCAGCACTATGTTATTCCAGGTTTGTGTTGGTGCAGCATGACATGACTGGATCCCTTTAGTAGAAGAGAACCCTGACGAGGGTGTTTGGATCTAGAATTACCTCGAAATATCCCCACCGTCGGCAGGGCAAAATTAAATCATTCAGATCTGCATCAGAACTTTCCCAAAATCCAGAGAGGATCCTATCCAATATTTCAGCTCAGGCCCATCTTTAATCCATGCAAAAAGGGGCTGAATGAGCCAAATTGATTTGGAAATAAGTGGGCGATGCATGCTGGAGGCAAGGAAAGTGGGTAGAAGCCCCGCACAAACACCGTGAAGTAATATGTTTTCCATGTGTGTGTGCGTGCGCACGCAGACGTATTACACAGAGAAAGAAGGGACATTGAGGGAGCTCAAACAGGAGGGTGTGGCAAGACACAGTAGGATGGAGACTCAGCCAGGAGGAGATGATGGATATGAAGAAACAGCCTATGGGGAAGCCTAGACAGGAAGGAGTTGGCAGTGGAGCTCGGAAGGATGATGGGAGGTGGGGGAACACCCAGTGCGAGGCCTCAGAGGATAGGGTAGTGGTATAGTCCACAATGATTGGAGATGATAATGTCTCAGTAGACTGCATTGTGATGCCTGCTACACCACGTCCTCCCAAAGGAGTTTGCTCCCCAACAGGGATCCAGCAGAACAGTGCAACACAGGAGCTAAAGGAGGATGAACACTTTCTACCTCACAGAGTAGCTAGTAGATCCCTCCAGGCCTGAAGATTGTACTGGAGAAGACTCCTATCCCCTCACCCTACCCAAAGAAGAGCGTGGAGCATGAGGCCCTTAGCTTTAACTCATTCCGGCCCTGCACTCTATGCAGTCATCCATACCAGTGCAAAGTAGGTCTAAAGTGCTAGTGTTGTGACCTGACACCCAATTTGAACTGACTTCACAAGTAAAATGTTGAGATTTTTTT
This sequence comes from Emydura macquarii macquarii, assembly GCF_026122565.2. Lineage (NCBI taxonomy): Eukaryota > Metazoa > Chordata > Testudines > Chelidae > Emydura > Emydura macquarii. The sequence goes on along the minus strand of NW_027133607.1, from coordinate 1,940,773 downwards.
TTTTTCCCCCCCCACTGGCTTTTTCAAATTGTTGAATTTTTGTTTAAATTAAAATAAATCAGCCAGTGGTAGAGCTGGTCAGAAACTGACAAAAAACACTTACTTGAACATTTTCACTTACATTTCTGAGGTGGCATTTCTCCCATCAATTAGAATTTGATTTAAAAAAAAATTTGAAAAATCAAAATTTGAAAATTTAAATCAACCCTACTTTGTACCGCTATCAACAGTGCAGGACAATGGAGAATCTGGCCTTCTGAGTCTCCCAGCTCCCTACCTGGAGGAAGAAATAATCCCTCTCGAAGACCAGCCAAGTGAGTCAACTCCCAGTCTTGCCTTCAGCCTGACAGAGATACTGAGGCAGTTTGGGAGCTGGTTGGGAATTTTTTTGGCAAAATGGTTTTTTCCTCAGAAAATGTTGATTTGTCAATACAAAAACTTCCTAAGAAAACATGTTGAGAGAGACCCTCCTAGAACACCGGCCAGTCCAGTCATTAGGGCCCTCATCTGGGATGTGGAAGATGCACATTGAGGCAGGGATCAACCACTTGGATATCGGCTGTTTTGGAGAGCCTTGGTCTCTCTATCAGAAACATTGAAAGGTGTTGGTTTCATCCCAATACAGAATGAAAACAAATTTCAAAACCTCAATTTTCCATGAACCAGAATTCTCATTTTCCAGCAAGCGCTAGAGGTGGATGTTTCACAGCACAGGCTGGGAGGCAGAGAAAAGAAACAAGAAAAACAGATAAAGGACAGATTAGGCCCAGGGCAATGCTAGAGCACTTAAAAACAATAGGCAAAATTCTCACCTTGTGAATTACTTCAGTGGAGGGCTGTAATTGTATATTTGGGATTAAATCCTGCTTTCACTGAAGTGAATGGCAAAACTTTCTGAATTAAGTCTTTTCTGGTCTCTCCTCATCATTCCCAGTTGTTCCTGCCTGTAATGCATTGAAACATCAGGGCCAGCTGTACCACCAATGTTCCCCTTATACCATCCAGCTATTTGAACCTGGGAATGGAAGAGTCACTTATTTCTGAGACAGTGGGAGCTCAACTGCAAAATCCTTACCTTTTTATAACCTTTCCTTTTATGGATTTTTACTGCAGGGGTAGATTCTGCTCCCTGCTTCAATATCACTGAAATGACTACTAGAAGTGCTAAATATATAAAGACACAGAGAATCATGCTTGCAGGACTCAGAACTACAAAACACTTCACATTTTATTTCTTTCACCTGCTCATATAATGTACTCACATGTGGATTACTGCCAGTGTAACCAGGGGAAACTATGAGCCATAATTAGCCCTTGATAGTTATTTCTTAAAGAAAGCTTTCAGGTGCCCTCCTCCACACACCCCCACCCCATCCCCCATGCTCCCCAAAGTTTGGTGGTTATGTGGAATCCTGTATGGATGTAACCAACAAATATAAAAAATATGCTTTCCCCTCTCCTTTTAAAATGTGCAAATCATAAATCCAAAGCGCAAAGAAAAACCTAGCGATCACAGATGCATAATCATTTGTTTTTCTGACTGGATAACAGCTTCATTTGTAGCAGGTGAAATAGATAGTGTGTGAACTAAATAGATATTGTTAGGCAGGTGGAGTCAGGAGGTAATAAGTGCATTTGACGATGTTGCTAGGTAGTACAGCAATTGTTACTAGGTAGCAGATGTTACCAGGTATTAAGTACATTTGTGCTTCTTTTGACGAATTGTTGTAAGGTCCTAATCCTTTCACTCACTGCAAGTTGAAAGCACTCAGCAACATGCCAGAAAAGGCCTTAAGTGCATTTCCATTACTTAAAGTTTGGAGTTTGAGATCAGCTCAGAAAAGGGCAGTGATGTGTTCCTTTAAGGCTACTTAATAGTAATCAGAGAACCTAGTCTTATTGAAACTTAGAATAGTGCACAAGTTGTGGAGCAAATGGTTGGAGCTTTGCTAATAAATGAGCATTAACTCTGTACTGGTGTGAGAGCATGTGGATTTATTGCCACTGAAAAGTACAAATAGCAGCCAGAGATTTGGGTGCTAATCCACACTACAAAGACCTCTTGAGCCTGTAAAAGTGAGCTGAAAATCTCATGAGAACAAGCAGTCTTGTGAAATTTCCAGCACTTCCACCCACCATGTGTGTCTAGAAATGCAACCGAAAAGAACATCTGTTGCATTTAGGCATTTCCAAGTCTGGCCACAGCTGGAACATGGAAATTGGGGATGCAGGGTGAACCCTAGAACACTTACAGACCTAAAAACTAGAAAGAGAGAGAGAGAGAGAGATGTTTAGTTTCAGTTTAATGCTAAAAATGGGTCAACATTCAAAGACAGAAAGGAAGAGGCAGGTTCTTCTTCTCTCTAAATTAATGTACCCATCAGTAACTTTATCTGTTTGTCTATGGGTATTCCCAATGCTCTCATCACAATGGCATTCAAGCCTCAAGTACACAAATTAAGGCTAGCACTAAAATTGTCTCTCAGGCAAAACTGGACATGATCTATCTGGGATTTTCTCTTTGTTTTGCTCTGTCTTCTTTCTCCTTATCAGTTTCTCCTATCTGTTCCTGAGCTATTCTGGGTACATTTCAAAGACTTTAGATACATTGGGGCAGATACTCCAGATTTATAGTGGTGTAATTGAGAGCAGAATCTGGCCCTATCATAGCAATAGATGAAAAATCACAATTGTTAGAGAGGTAGGAGGATTTTCAAAGGCACAAAAGGGAAGGGGACACCAGTGGACACAATAGAAATTAGGCACCTAATTCCCATTTTAAAATCTTTCATTAAAACTCATGAGCTTCTCCTTCAAGATATCACTGTGTATCAGTACCAGGAGGCAATGTCTCTTTGCAGCAATGCAAACAACTGTTTAGCAAATATGATTGGAGGGTTTTTGGTTTTTTTTTGTTTAGATCCGCACATTGGTGATCATTAGCAAAACAGGTTAGAAGGCATGTAATCACTTAAATAAGTGGCAGAGGGTTAAGAGTTCTGGCTTGTAAATGTAATTACAGAGCTTGTCAATATACATTGATTTTCTTAGATCACTTAAAAGCATTCTGAAACCTAGGAAAGGAAAATGGAGGAATGCTACATGGATTGAAACTGATGCACCAAGAGGAATGATTAACTCAGTCATAGAGGGGAATTTATTTTCCCTCTCCGAGTCACGTACTTATGAGATGGAGCTTTCCTCAGAAGCCTTTTTTGTTCTTTTAAGAGAGCAGAAATTCCATGTTTCTTGTCTCTTTTTTTTTAATGTGCTGATGTTATTGCAATCATTATTTTATCGAACTTTGACCTAAAAAAAACTCAACTACTTTAAGTAACACACAATGACCTAATCTTCAATAACTCTATCTCCATAGGCCCATCTTCCTTTTTTCCAATGTCTCTCTTTTCTCATTAAATTCAATGTTTCTGCAGACTATCATGTCTTTTAAATTATCCCAGTAAGAAACTATAAATATATTAACACATAACTTCCCCCACCCTCTTTTCCACGGACCGGATCTCTGACCTCATGGAGGGACGAGGTGTTTAAAGGACAAAGACCAAAAGCTTTTTGAACAGTTAACTAAAATGTACAGCAGGTGGTGTCACCTGCATCCACCTAATATCAAACAACTTGTATTGCAGTTGACGAGGAGAGAAAGAAGTCCCACACTGAATTTCTGTTTAACAGTCGAATGACAAAAATGAGAATAGCAGTGGCTATAACTCAGGCAGTAGCTTGGCGGAATTATAGTTAGTGTCAATGGATAATTGTCTTTCTTTCCTACAACAACCGATGGAGATCCACCCAAACATTCAGGTAGGTAGTGGGCAATCAAAGAGCAGGGTAGTGGATATCATTGGCTCTATGTATGTCACCTTGGCAGTTCCATCTGCTACCTCCTCCTACCTTTCCAAGCCCTCATTTATTTCCCTAGTTTCATTTTTAAATCTTTTTCATAGGTTTATGGACCAGATTTTCTGGACTATTGCATTCCCTTTGTACTGCTGAAATTTCACAAAGTAGATATTCCAGTTGGAAATGGTCAGTGGAAAGTTCTCCTTTCATAGGGGAATTCTCTGTTGGTGTCAGGCTGCCACGAGTTGTCTCTCTTTCTCAATCCAGAGGGAGCATTTTGGGGGAAAGGAAGGAGCAGAGGCATAGCAGGGCAGATCCACACTTTACCAATACTCCACTGGTGTAAGGTCTCTTAAGGATTTGTACTTGTGGGGTAAGTCAGAGCAACTCAAAGCCTGCTGTAACTCCAACCAGGGCTGGCAAGCACTAGATCAGAGTTGTAACTGGCTTCTTGTATCGCTGTTCCTGAGCAGAGCTTGCTCAGGGTTGAGAATCCAGCCCTGTGTTTGAATCAGTGCACCATCGCTTCTCTGCTCTCCTCCTCAACCTTCAAGAAGGAACGTAAGGCCAGAGTTTTCCAACATGTTTTGTCTGATCCTGAGGAACCAGGGAGATTCAGTTCTTAGATACGCTGGGAAAGGGCCTTACAGAAACATCTCAGGCAGAGGAATCATTTTAGTCTCCCACGTTTGCAAATGTTAGCCTTCTTGTTGAACTCCGTCTCCCTAATTCTCCTGCACCAAGTGAGTTTCTGTCAGCAAATTAAGGAAGGAAGGGAGTGGAAGGGGGGGGAAATTGCTGCCACATCTACCTCTCTCTCCTTCAAAAGGTTCCAGTTCCTTGGATTTGGTGAGAGCAAGTGGGTAACCCTGATTCTCCCTACCAACTCATGGGGGAAGCCAGTGGAGGTTGCTGCAGCAACTTATGCTGCTGACTCAAACCTTCCCGCTATAGAGGGAGTTCTGAGACAATCACAGTTGGGGAAGCCCTTAATAGAATGGCTCCTATAAGAGCAAAGGGAAGCCAGGCAGCAACTGGTAGACAAGGGATCTGTGCATGGACATCCCTTGCGTTCAGCTGATCCTACAGAATAGAGAGAGATAGGGCTTAAAGGGGCTGTGGAACTTGCCAGGAAACTCCACTAGCTGAACCTCCTGGAGATTCCACTCCCATAGGTCTGAATAGGGCCTACCAAATTCACGGCCATGAAAAACGCATTATGGACCATAAAATCTGGTCTCCCGTGTGAAATCCCCCGTGTGGGGGGTAGCAGTATTGCCACCCTTACTTCTGCACTGCCTTCAGAATTGGACAGTCAGACAGTGACAGCTGCTGGCCAGGCACCCAGCTCTGAAGGCAGTGCCACTAGTGCAGAAATGAGGGTGGCATGGTATGGGGGGATCATCACTTTTTGGGGGGTCAGAGCCAGCCTCACAGGTGGATGACCACCCAGGGCCCCGTGGTCGGGGGGCACCATGGTCACCCCTCCCACACACACACACACACACACAAACAGCCAGCCCAAGGCCCCTTTAACTCTGAGCTCTGGGCCCAGAGCCAGAGAGCAGTAGGGCTGGGGGCACCCCGGCTGGGGGCTCCTACCGTGCACTGGGCTCCAGCTGCAAGCCCTGGCTGCTCCTGGGACCAGATCATCTGCAGGAAGCTCTGTGGCTGCTGGCTGGGAACCCAGCTCTGAAGGCAGTGCTACCACCAGCAGAAGTGAAGGTGGCAATATTGTGATCCCCTCCCCCCGCCCCGCCCCTGTTTTGGGTCAGGACCCCCAATGCTTACAACACCTTGAAATTTCTGATTTAGATATCTGAATCCATGAAATTTGAGATTTTTTTAAAAATCCTCTGATCACGAAATTCACCAAAATGGACTGTGAATTTGGTAGGGCCCTAGGTATGAATAACCCAAAGATTTGGCTCTTAAACTGTAATCTGTGTGAGGCAATGACTTTGTCTTCCTTAATGTCTATAAAGGCACGCTAATTGCATTATAAAAAAAAAATCTGCAGCGCATGCCTGTTGCTTTGGATTTGAGCATGAGAGGGCGACAGCTAGATACAGAGACAATGGAGGAAAAGAAACTCACGAAGTAAATCCTGCAGATCTCTTAAAAATCCCCCCGAGTATTGCAAATCTGTAAAGACATGGACAGTACCTTGTAAAATATTTTGTCTATGGGATTCTGCACACTTTGCAACCGCTTGAGGATTCCGTAGGGAATAGATGCTTTCTAGCTGCCACGGCTGAGGCATGGGTAACCAACTTTTCACTCGCTTTATCGCCGTCCTTTAACTTTTATTAAACTAATCTTAGGCTTGCAGTGGCCAGCCTGATGAACTTGGAGATGCATTTGTTAAATAAAGTGAGCTTGTTCCCTCCAGAGGTTCTCTCGCAGTCAGTTAACAAGTCTAATAATAACCTTGGTATCGGGAGGGGGGAAAACAATTATTTGGGCAGTGGAATAGAGCATGCATTATGTTAATTCAATCCCAAGCATTTACAGTATTGTTTGGCATTAGCAAAGTTCCACTGGTCAGGCTGCACTTCCTGCTTGCCCCATCTCATGTCAGAAATGAGCGAAACCATTTGGAGTGTTTAGAATTTCTCCCACACAGGGGCAGGCAGGGAGATGGGCTAGTGCTTTAATCCTATGCACCTTGATATCTAGGTTCAAAACCTAGCTCAGGTTCACAAATTAAAATGACTGTTGTCATTTCAGCCGTTGGTCCCTTGTGGATATTTATCTTCTTCACAAACCCCCTGGAAAACTCCTACACAATTTGTGATGGTTGGCAGGCTATGTTCAAGAGAGGCCCGGGGCTGCAAGTAGCCAGGGGTAGGATGATGAGGCAGGTTAATAGGGGTATAGTTTGACAGAGATGTGTGGAGATGCCTACATGGTGGTGGTTTGCCTGGATTGATAAGTGCTTGTACATGTTTGCTTACTTTCACTGGGCTTTCATCTGCTCTATGGGTAACCAGGAGCATTCAGGAGGGTATAGAGGTGCCATGCATCACTTCACATTCCCAGGAGGATTTCTGGTGAATGCAGCGAGAATTCCACCTAGGGCTGTGTTACAGGGTGAGCTGGCCCGCTAAGTGGTTTGGGACTCAGCTGTACCTGTGCCAGATATAGCCTGCTTCCCCACCTGCAAGGAATGGGAAGGGGAGCAAGGGAGAGGCTATCACATGATAGGAACGTGTGACTCACACCATGTGTGCTGGGAAGATCCAAAGGGCAGCCTGAGTTCAGTTAGAATCCCGGAGGGTCTCCGTAAGAACAGAACTGCCAGAGAGATCTGGGATGAGATTCTAGGGTCAGAAGAGTTGGGGGGGGGAAAGCTCTCCCTATGAGCCAAAGGGAGACACCTGGCTGGGGTCACCTGCAACCCCAGAGGGACATAATGAACTGTTGAGCCCAGGAGGAGCATAATGAATGTGTGAGTCTCGAAAAGAAGGCCAGGAGATTCTAGTTTTAAGTTGAGTTGTCTAATATTAATAAACTACTTCCCTCTTCCAGGGACTAGGTACAGAGCCCCAGTTGTGGTGATTCTGTTTGGCTGCAGACGTGGGGAAACTGAGGCAGCAGTGCTTGGGTAAGACCTGGTTACATGTTCTCAGGCTAGGCATATCGGTCTGGGAGTAACCCCACCCTGGAAGAGTAGCACATTTTCTCCCTCCATGCCTGGCCTATTCTCTGGAAGGGAGGATACCGCAATAGCCCAGGCTGGACCTTGCTTTCTTACCCCCTTTCAGGGGATACAAGGAGGGCACAAGGACTACTACCCTATCTGGAATCTAGACAAAGATGCAAAAAGCTAGGGGGAGACCCTCCCAACCCATGTGCACCCATGCAGGGGCTGTCCAGAATCTGGCCCATTGTGGGCACAATCCTGACCCTGCGGTGTCAATGGACATTTGGACAATGACTGCAGTAGGAAGATGAGGCCCCCTGGGGGTGACCCACACATTCAGCTTTCACCCACTCACCTCGTATTTTGAGGAGGAGTTGGAATTATTTTCGGTAGCCGAGGTGCAATGTATTCCAGGCACCAGCAGAAGGAGATTGACCATTGGCCCAAGCTAGATGAGAACGCCACCTTCCAAAACAAACATTTCTTCTCCCCCGAACCTTACCCCTGCCGGACCTGCAGCTGCCGATTCCATCACGTTGAGCAAGCATGCACGCACTTCACGGAGGCTGCGGCTCTTCCATTTCCCCTGCGAGAGATGCTGGGTACAGTGAAGACAACTCAAGGCGGCCCTCTTCTCCCAGAATCCCTTTCCCACCTCTTTACAGCAACCACAGAAGAGGGAATGAGGGGACGGAGGAGGGTGAGTGCCCGGAAGAGAGAACCAATCACAGGCGGCTTTTCGAGTTACTTCTATAGACACCTTTTGGCTTGATGTTTATATTATATTATCGCAGCACCAAGGCTTTAACTGAGATTGGGTCCCCATTATACTAGGCGCTGTACCAGCCTATTGAGAGACCGCTCCAGTCCCAGCCTCAAAGTGCTTGAAATCCAAAATGACAAGAGTAAGAGGGGAAACAGAGGTACACTGAGGTATTAGCCAAGGCCCACAGTTTAGTGTGAAAAAGTGTTTCCTTTAATTAGCTGCCCTCTTTGCTTAAATTTTCACAAAAACTTTACACTGTTGAAGTAAATACAAACATACCTCAGAGGTTTATTCATTTTCTATATCTATTTAGGCTTGGAAGGAGTAGATAAACATTGATTTCGGCATACACACACCAACATAAAAATATTTCCATGGCTAATAATCAAAATTTACAGGTAACCAAAGAAAAATGCTGCTTGAGAACTTGTTAGCATTTGAGTTAAGGATATTTACTTTTGAGTATTTTGACCTGTGATATTGACCATGTGTATTTTAACAGTTCTCAAGCTTTAACTCTTAGAATCTCAATGGCTACCATCATTAATTAATTATTGTCACCTCCCCAATTTCCCACAACTTTGAACATTTAAATTGATAAAAAATTGAAAAAAAAGCTTTAAAAAAAATAATCAATATTATCCATCAAAATAATAAAAAAATAAAAACTGAATTCTGCCAAGCCTATAATATATACACATTACATATAGATAAACAATAGCAACCTAGATAGTTTCAGTAAATGTTCATTTTTTTGGGTTTTTTTTTCTCCATTGGGGTTTTTTAAACAAAGTTTCATAGTATCCTGAAATACAAATGTTGGGGTATCTGATCTCTTTTAATGCCATCTCAGTTCTTGTATTTTTTTTTCTTTTTTTTTTTTTTGGTTCAGCATTGCCACTGAAGTTATTTTCAGAACATCATATGGATTTTTCATTGAAACATCTATGTTAACTTTTATCATCCTTGCTCTGCTTTGTAATTTTGGAAACAGATATAAAGAATGAGCAACCCAGAGCACAGTAATATAGTGGGAAGCATCCTTCATAAGTCAATTGAGGAATTTAATAATCTCTTTAGAAATAAGCTCTGCAGCTATGAGAAAAATGTGTGGGTTAAAGGCCTTCCAATTAAGAAAGGTTTCTCTGTGGATTTATAGGCTGGTGGTTAGCTCTTCCTGTTCGTGTTTCCATGGCAACTGTCAGGTAGATTTTCTGCTACTTGCTAGGAAGTTGGAAATGTTGAGTCTGGTTGAGCCTTTCAATTCACTGAAGCTTAAATGCAATTCTTTGCAAGGAACTGGCATTTAGCCTGGGTCATTTATTCATATCTATGAAAGAAATCAATTATTGTAATCAAATGTGATTTTTTTTTTTTGTTGGGATTATATTTGGGTATACCCTTATTTTTAATTTTATTGTCCCACAATCTATTTGTAATGCCAGGGTAGGAAAGGTACGGCTTTAATTACAGCCCAAAACATACATAGGCATGTCTTTTTCTGGTCTGGTTTTTACAAGCTATAATCACCCCTGCTGATATTCATGATGCCAGTTAGAATCCTGGAGACTCATTAGGGGATGAGACACCTGTATTACAAGAAATACAGCTTTCAACCTCTTCTCCATTTCCCTTGTCTTGTTGATTTGCTTGGAAAGTAAATAACTTGTATATTATTTAAACTTCTGTGAACACATCTTAATTTTCACATTAGAATCTGTGTGTGCTTGGGGATTTCTTTGTGCTCCTTATAGTTTCTGTCCCACACTGACTGCGACTTGACAGCTTCCTGTAGTTTTTTTTTAATTCTCTCACATCAGATACGTAGGCGTATATAGCATGTACCTATACTGTTGGTCTTTTTATAATGCAGAATCTGTGCCATCCGAAATAATATAATAATGCTATGTAAGTTTCACTCACATTCCTCATGTGAATAAGGCCAGCAGGATTTGGTCTAAAAATACAACATGAGGGCCAGATCCTCAGCTAGAATAAATGGCGGAAAGATGGTGTTCTGGTTAAGGCAGTAACCTGGGACTTTGAAGACCTTGGTTCAGTTCTGGAAGTTTTGGAACAGCCTTCCAAAGGGAGTAGTGGGGGCCAAAACAAGAACAAATTGGCTTTGAGACTGAGCTTAATAAATTTGCCTACAGTGGCATGTGATGTATCTGCGACAGCTAGTTTCCAATATTCTCAATGGGATACTAGATGGGAGGGTTCTGAATTAGTAAAGAAAATTCTTTCCTAGCTGTCTGGCTGGTGGGCCTTGCATCCCTACTCCAGGTCCAACCAATTGCCATATTTGGGGTTGGGAAGGAATTTTCCCTTGGTTCAGGTTGGTCAAGACCCTGGGGGCTTTTTGCTTTCCGCCTCTGCGTAGAGCACAGGTCACTTGCTGGTTTAAACTAAAGAAAATGGTGGATTCTCTGTAACTTGAAGTTTTTAAATCACGATTTGAGGACTTCAGTAACTCAGCCAGAGGTTATGGGTCTATTACAGGAGTGGGTGGGTGAGGTTCTGTGGCTTGCAATGTGTAAGAGATCAGACTAGATGATCATGATGGTCCGTTCCGACCTTAAAGTCTAGAAGTCCCTTGGTCTGCTACAGGCTGCCTATGTGATCCTGCAAAAGTCTCTTCAGGGCATATCCTAAACTAGTGTAAATTATCATAGCACCATTGAAGTCAGTGGAGCTATGCCAGTTTACCCCAATTTAGGATCTCCTCTGCTATCTATGCCCCAGTTCTCCATCTGTGAAATGGAGATAGTACTTCCCAAACTCCCAGGGCGGGTATTGTGATAAATCAATTCACAATCTGTAATGTCTCAGATGCCATGGTTAAGGGGGTCAGAAAATTACCTTAGAAAGAAATCAGAATAACGCTGATCTGACTCATTATTTTTATTCTTTCAGCCCTTCTGGCACATGCGGAGAAGAAATACACAATTCCCACTTCACTTCCTTCTGTTTTTTATTGGTAAGATTTCCTTAAAAAGCTGTAATATGTAGAGCACCTGTCTGGAAATATAACTTATTTCATTTGCATCCTGGCTTTTCCACTTTATATTTAATGTCTCTATCCAGTTTCTCAATGCTTGTCTTCCTTTTTATGACATTGGCCCTGCTCCGTACTTGCTTAATGTTAAACACACAAGTAGCCCGAAGGAGGTCAGTGGGACAACCTGACCCGAGTTTTGGTATTAAAAACTGGAGCAGTCCATAATGGGCGGAGTGGAAGAGGGAGAATGTGTGTCTGACCGACCTCGGTGGAAGTAGGGCCAGCAGGTGGTAATGGCTTGGGTACAATATCCCCAGAACTGAGTCAGCATTAACTTTCCTCCTCTTTTACGCTGTAGGAATAAAATTGTAATTGTAACCCTGTAGATTAATTCATAGCTTTTAATTGTAATTGTAACCCTGTAGATTAATTCATAGCTTTTAATTCATACCCTTATTTGTGTCAACCTCTATATGGTTATTATTGATATCATGTAACATTTGAACTTCTCTCAGTCATACTCCATATTGTGAATGTAAAACCCCATTTTGACCTATGTACTCCATCTTGTGTCAAACCCTTTCTAAACCTTTAGATGAATAAGATAGTTATCTGAACAAGGTATGAATGGAGGGTGTATGTGTGTGTGAGTCAGACCCAAACTGCCAGCTTGTCTTGATGAAGTTGTCCTGATGAAGTGTGAAGTCCATCCTAGGCTGAAGAGTGTGAACATAGCCCCAAAAAGCAAAGAAGGATCCACCCCAGAAAAACTTAATCAAACTTAATCAAAGGCATCAAAGAACAAGCTGAAAGTCACCTCTGCTATTGTACCAGCAATCAAGGGTCACAGAGAAGCGACGTGACACAGCAGAACTGAAAAACCTATAAAAGACTGGGTGAGATTTCAAGGCTTTGGGGGAAAAACAGCGTTCTACATATCATCTAAAGAAGAGCGTCGGTGCGCGCCCGACAAGGACCCTGCTCTCCTCATGCCCAGCTTCCCTGGCCAGGTAGCTGCCACGAGCCACGAATTCCAGCAACGAACCCTAGCTACGATCTCAAGCCACAATCAGGACTGGTAGCTATATATAACTATAGAACGCTTTCTGGTATGTTTGGGCGCGTGAATGTGTGTGTGTGTGTGTGTGTGTGTGTGTGTAGTGTAGGTTAAGTTAGTTATTACTTTAGTTTCTGTCAATAAATGCGGCATACTGCCTTTTCCCCTTGAAAAAGTCCCGAGTGCTTAATTTTGCACAACAACGCTACAGAATAGCTGACAGGAGCCATTGAATACCCTCAAAGAGCTGAGTGATCTGAAAAGCACTCAGATACCTCAGTGATGGGCACAGCTACGATAAGTTGAGCTGGTATTTTCAGAATCATGAAAGGGAGATGGGTGCCCAACTCCCTCCTATGATGTTGAATAGCCCTGCCTAGATAATAGGTTCCAGGAGCTGTTTCTACTGCCATTGGTGCAGAAATGGAGCAGCACACTTATTGAGCAGGGCATTACATGGGGAGCTTATGATACTAGTACTCTGGGGTCCATATCAGTGATCTATTGGTCTTTGGGTTTAAGGTGTTGGTAACAACCTATACAGCCTTAAAAGGGTCATGATTTAATCAACAGAGACACAATTTCAGTAGGAGAGAGTGAGGGAGCCCCACAGCAGAATATCCCATAGCTTTGTGGTTAGTGCACTCTCCTGATAGGTGAAACACCCCTCTTCAAATCCTCTCCCCTTTTGCAAGAGAGGGGCAAGCTGAACCTGGGTCTCCCCCATCATAGGTGAATGCTCTGAGCAGTGGGCTAAAAGTTCTAAGGTGGGTGACACCACAGCCACTTCCTCTGATTGCATTTTGAATGGAACCCAGTTCAGTAGGCACCCTCTGAGCACACCTTCTGGAGAGGGCCCCATACATGACTTGGCTTCCCCAACTCTTATGTGGGAGACGGGTGTCCACACGCCTCGCGTGAGGCAGCCGTTCATGTGCCCAGAAGCAGGAACCTAGGCACCTAGAACACTTTTACTCTGAAAGATGTAGGTGCCTGTGGGGTTCAGTGGGAGTTTTGCGGATCACAGGGAAGCCAAAATTGGGGTTTGAACACCTAATCTGAGATTAAGGCCCTTACATCTGAGGTTTAGGCACTTTGGTACTTTTGTGGATCCCACCTCACTGCCTTCTATAGTTGTCTTTATTTAATTAGTAAAATGGTCATTTTGTACAATAGGAAAATAGTGTCCCTGCCCTGAGGTTTTAGCAGTCTAAATGGCCTAACAGTTACAATTCTTATTAGTTAAGGGCCTGTATTGTGACTTGGACTGTACACGTATAAATCTTATGTGGAGTCAGAACCTCCTCGGCCTTCATTTTCTGTGGGCCACCAAGATGTCGCATCTAGGTATGCTGCAATAAGTGGGGTTGAGTGTCTGCTTACCCCCAGTGCCTGAGCAGGGAGGTGAGGAAGGGATGGGAAAGAGACAGCTGAGCCAATGAGTAGGGTAGTGATTGACAACTGTCAGTCTCACAGCAAATTACTACTCCCTGGGTTTGTGAAGCATAACGCCCCTGGGGCTGCATTCAGGATGTGATAGGTGCCTGCCTCTGCCTAGGGCTGTATCTAAAGTCAGATAATGATCCTTAAAAAATACCATACTAAATATCTTACTGTGACAGAGTGCTGGGCAACAGAAGTTAAGCCAGCACTCAGGTCACTGCAACTGTAATTAATTATACCAAAGCAGACCACCTTTAGAAGAGCTGTGCCTAATTGATGATCTGAGAAGAACTAAGAGGCTAATTAGGCCATTAGGCAGATGATTCAAAAGGCACAGGAAGAAAATGGGAAAAGGAGAAAGCAGAAAGAGAGATAGGGATAGATTGATTGATTGATTGGATTGTTCTTTCCTCCTTGCTTCAGGAGCTGAGGGCTGGGACTGTAGGGGTGAGGCTATATAGTGTATCAGGGTGGTGTTGTACCAGCGAAAAAGGTCTGAGCTCTTTGTGGACTTGAGCAGAGACAGGAGCAAGTGGGCCCTACCACACTGACCCTAACCAAATACTGTTCTGAAGTGGTAAGTGACAAAGGGGCAACTGGAATGCCCTGATACTTAAGTAAAATATTAACTACTAGTGGATTCCTTAACTGCTGTAAATAGCCATAACTGTTTTAAATGTAAAGGCTGGTGTTGCAGAAGATCTTATGTACTTTGAGGTATTGGAGTATGTTTGTTTTTGAAAGGTTAAAAAGGAAAAAAAAAAAGGTTTTTGTTTCTGGAAGCCATTAATTGAGTACAAACACAGTTCTTCAGCTCCACAATGTTGACCACAAAATACTGGTGTTGCTTTATATTTATTAAGGGTTGTTTTTCCTGGTGCTGGGGCTCTGTAGCCCCTAATTAATGAATACACTTCACTATCACAATCCCTCTACAAATATTAAATTTGTTAGTCTTTAAAGTGCCACGGAACTCTCGTTGTCAATCCCTCTACGGATTCACATTGTCATTGTTGCATGCACAACCCAGGATTAGCTATATACATTACCATGTGACTTTTCTCAGGCATTCTGCTCCAAGAGAACGGATTCAACCAGTTGCTCTCCTATGTTATATATAAAAAGTAGCATAATGAAGAAATTAAAATGAGCTTTACCCTTGGCTCAATGCTCTGACTTGAGTAGAGATACTTTATTTACACCTGGTGTAATGACCGAATTTAGCTTTGTTTGCCCATCTGTATTATTGATTTCTCTTTTCTCCTCCAGATTTCTTTAACTGTTTAAAATGGTCTCTCATCACAATTGCTATTCCTGTTAAAATTATTTTAATTCTTTTCCCACTCTTACCAGTGTAAATCCAGAATGACTTCACTGAAGTCAATGGAGTGACTCCAGATTTACATCAGTGTGACTGTCAGCATAATGCGACCCAATTGCTTTACAGAACTAAGATTTATTTCATGTGCCATCGGGGTGCAGATCTATATTGCAATAACACTGCCTATTCCTTTTCTGTGCTAGACTTTCATACACACTTAGACTCCCACATTTCTAACTAAAGTATAGCGCTTCACGTTCAGTTTAACGTGTCGATACTGTATGGTACTGACAATGGCATGACACTCTTATTTTTGTATATCACACTGAGCCTGCTCCCATTAAAGACAATGGTAACCATCCCATTGATATCAGTGGGGTCAGGATCAGGGCTCATAGCCCAGCCTCTGATAGAAAATGAAAGTACAGATGAACTAAAATTCATAAACATTGTTCTCTATTTTATTCCATTTCATATATTAGAGAGCCCACATCATCAGGAAGCTCTTACCCTGCATAATTTAAATGTGAAAGAAGTTTATTTGAAAATGTTTTAGCTAGTGCTGATTGTACTTATTATAAAAAAGGAATAAGCTAGTCTTAATTGTTGCTATGGTAACTAACATCTGCCAGGCTATGCTGCCAGAGAAAAAGTGTGCAAGTTCTATGTGCCTTTCCTTTTGACTTTACATAGTAGAGTAGCTGAGGGCACTGCTCCTTAGTGGAAACTTTACAAACACCACTAGAAGGCACACTGTGGAAAAACACCACATTTAAAACTGAGGGAAAGAATTTAAAAAACAAAACACCACAGAACATAGTGGTCCTGTGGAACTCCTCCCCTGGTTTAAAAAAACAACAGAATAATAAAATGTAAGATAGGGCAAGTGTGCCTGTCCCCTGTTGGGGATGGGTAAGGTCAATCGCCCCATGGCACAGTGTCTCAAACCCCTGAGCCTCAAGGGGTGCAGCTTAATTGCCAGAGTCAATGTGGCTGTTCTCGCTCTCCGAACTATATGGCTTAATGGCCCGAGTGAACAAAGCGGCCCTTTCCGTCAGGGCAGCATGGCCTATTAGCATGTGGGGGATGTGAGGCACCACCTAGGGCGGTGTGGTGCCCAGGGTTGGGAGGGGGGCGGTCAGGCTCTCCCTGCTCCTCTGAGCCCCAGCACAGGGCCCTGGCAGTGGTGGGAGTACTCGCCACCAAGTCAGCAGGGATCCTCCCAAAACATGCTGACCGGTTTAAGTCTGGGCTACTTCCTACCATCTCTTCCATGGTGATGATCCAGGATTCCCCAGTGCCTCCAGGTTCCTCAGACAGTGCAGCCCCTAGCAACTCAGTGCCTTCTCTGGGTTCATCTGACAGCCTGGCATCCATCAGGAGCTCTGCGTGCCTTAGCTCTGAGTTCAGAACCTGTCACAGCTCCCTGGAGAAAGCAGGCAGTCTGTGTCCTCCCCCTTCAGCAGCCAGCCCTGGGTGAGCTGCGTGGCTCCCTCTTATACCCAGTCTCCAGCCGGAATATATCCAGCAGGGTCCAGGGGGCCTGGCCTCCTCGAGCCACAGGGTATTGCTAACCCTTGGTGAACCAGTATGGGGCAAGCATGGATGGGATTTTTTAATACATAATGACAACAGGCACAGTTATTTAGCAGAAATATTTACAGAAGGACTGTAAACATTCATGCTTCATAGCTCAAGCCAAGCCATAAATTCCTTTAGGTCATGTAATTGTTCAGTAGAGGGTTTCTTGCACTTTCCTCTGAAAATCTGGTATTGACCTCTGTCGGAAGATATGGACCATAGGCCTCCTGAAATATGGAATATCTGTGTTACTATTTTGACCGCCAATGGTAAATAACAGATTGTGTTTTATATGGAGGGTGGGGGTGGATATTTGTTCATAAACAGCAATGTCTTTCCTTTGTAGAACATAAGGCAGGAAAATTATTGACTACTGCTTCATCAACTGTTTTTGATAAAGCAACAAATGGAGGTCTGCCTCTGCCCCCTCACCCTCCCACCTCCATCAGCATCCTCTTGGTTGATGCTGAAATAATTTGATGCACTTCCTCTCTATTTATAGCCCAGACAATTCAACTGCAAGGCAGGTGGTTCCATTGAAAGATAAACAAACTTGTAACAAAACCCCACTGGTTCATAAATGACCAACTGTGCTGACATGGCAGGCTGCAGGGGACTTAACCTACCATGGGAAGTTGGCCATTTACTGTACTACAGAGTAAGACCTCCTGTCGTTTTCTTGGCCAAGAAACAGCTGGTGCTATCTGTGTTTTCGTCTTTAAAAAAATTGATTTCTATACAGTCTGTTAAAAGGATTAAGAGTAGGGTATTTTTTGTTGTTTTTGTTTAATATATGAAACACCATAACATCTTTGCTTCCTTTGCCTAGCATACTTATTGATTTCAAATTGGCTTTTACGAGATTTTTGTTAACATTTTCCTCCTTTAAAAATAGAATGCTGGGTCTAATGGTTTATTCCCTGGTGTTCTGGACTTTAGACCTTTTGCAACTTGATCTCTCGTTTTGTTCTTGTTGCTGGCTTTGTTGCTGAATTCAAGCTAGTTTCTACACTCCACTGGGTTTTTATTCAGTACAAAAGGATTAGTATGACATATGAAAATTTGAAAAAGAGGGTAGAGAACCAATTTAGGAGGCTCTTGGACAGCAAAGCAACATATATTTAAACCTTTAAAAATACACACATGTTAATCAAGATTTAAAAAAAGAGATTCCTAAAATTAAACTCCTAAACCTATCGGTAGCCAGATAAATAAATAACCTGATTTTCAAAAGTTCTGAGCCCTGAACATCTCCCCTTAATTAATGGCAGGTTTTGGCCATCTTGTTCTTAACCATCACCAATGACAGTCTTTATAGTTAGAAATTTTTTCTTAATATCTAACTTAAATCTCTCTTGTTGCAGATTAAACTGGTAACTTCTTGCCCCACCTTCAGTAGACAGAGAACAATCAATCACTATTCTCTTTATAACAGCCCTTCACATATTTGAAGATTTATTATTTCCCCCCTCAGTCTTCTTTTGTGAAGACTAAACAAGCCCAGTTTTTTTTAACCTTTCCTTTTTTCTAAACCTCTTTAGTTGTTCCCCTCTTGGACTGTCTCCAATTTATCCACATCTTTCCTAAAGTATGGCACCAGAATTGGACACAGCACTTCAACTGAGGCCTCACCTGTGCTGAGTGGAACAGGAGAATTACCTCCTGTTAATACAGCCCTGAATGGCATTAGCCTTTTTTGCAAATACATCACAATGCTGACTCCTGTTTAAGTTCCTATCTATAGATTTAGCAGTGATGAAAAGCCTAGTAGCTCCCAGTAAAGTCTATGGCAGATAGTGGGTGCTCTGCACTTTTGGAAACCAGGCCAATTATTTAGGAGCTTGTTGCCATTATCTTTTACTTCCTCCACCCAGGGGCCCCACTCCCTGTTTTGAGGCCCACAATCCAGGAGCCAGATGTTGTTTGATCAGAAAATGGGAGGACTGCTGCAAGGAAGTGTTTATCCACAACTCTGGATTTTGCCATTTGGTGCCTCTTAAATAGGGGTGTCTTGAGTTGCTAGGCATTGTTCCCACAGCCAGCAGCTTCCCCGTGTGTTTAGGAGACGGCAGAGGAAAGATGCTGGACTGAGGTTCATGTAGTGAATTGGGCTTAGAAGAAGAAGGAAACCCAGAAGACAGGGCTAACAATGAATTGTTACAGAGCTGAGAAAGTTCAGACCCACTCCCCTGCTATACAAGTGAAGAGCCTTGGGCCGTGCCAACCTAGGTCCATTCCATTCCTGCTTCCTTTCACACTGTCAGCATCTCTGACCTCTTGCATCCACTCCCTGACTCATGTACCAGGCACCTCAGCAATTCCGGTATTGCCAAATATTGCAAGTCTCTCCATATTTGCTGTCTGTGTTAGAGCCAAAGCTGCTAGAATCAGGTTACTACCTGAGAATCCGTTTTTAACCCTCATGGCTGTAGGGAAAATGTGACCTCCTAAAAGCATTCTAACACCAGAAAGCAAATAATTATTTAAGATTCATGACTTAAGACAATCTCATGATTTTTGGGGGCTTGACTCATGATTTTTGAACTCCTGGGATTGGCAATGTTGGCATCCCTTCTCAGCTGTTTCACCTGTTTCTGAGCTCTCTTGCCAGAGCTCTCTTGTTGGCAGTTAGAAGAACTTGACTGACTTGCCTACTTGCATCTTTTATATGAGTCTTGTTGATGAACAAGACATATGTAAAGAATTCCCTGACTTTCATCTCTATAGACATCCCTGTTTTTTGGTTTTTTTTATTAATGGGCTTGATTCATAGAATCATGAACAAGACATAT
Source organism: Emydura macquarii macquarii (assembly GCF_026122565.2). Lineage (NCBI taxonomy): Eukaryota > Metazoa > Chordata > Testudines > Chelidae > Emydura > Emydura macquarii. The sequence continues at coordinate 1,921,305 of NW_027133607.1, read as the reverse complement.
CTAGTAAAGAAAGCAGGACTAACCTCAGCTATATCATCCCAACCAGGGCTTTCATCTCTATAGACACCACCTCCCTGTTTTTTGGTTTTTTTTTTTCCTATTAATCCCGGCAACTTGAGACCGTTGCTCCTTGTTCGGTCATCTCGAGAACAGCCGTCCTTTTGTTTTTCGTTTGTTTTTTCTTCAAGTGGGCTGTAAAAGGGAACAATAGCCTCTTTGTTTATTACCTTCTCTTCTTGTGTCCCATCTAAAGTTTAGATCATAAGGTCTTGAGGGCATGTTTTTACTCATTCTGTTAAGTACCTAGCAAAATTTGTATTTTATATAAAAATAACCATGTCTACCCTAGATGGTTGGTTAACTTATCATGGTTTTCCTGTCCTAGATCTTTCTTGAATATCACTGCAAGTTCTGTCAGATGGCTTATTTTGTGTGCCTTCTAAACTATGCATTTATAAAACAGGGCAGACTGAAAGGTAGGAGTTGTCTTTAAATTACCAGGTTTCACATTCAACAACCTTGTATGTATATCATAAAAGCTAGAAATGGAACAGATATCAAATCATCCAGCTAATCTCTTTTGCAACTGCAGAATACCATTTGCATTGATATCAAATAAAAAACTCAAGTAGGACTGTATACAAAATTAAGCCCAATGGCTTTGGTCATAGGACACAAATGTCATGAATATTAAATATATCTTTATCTGGTGGGAATTTTGAAAGGGACAAATGGGAGTTATGTGCCCAACTCAATGGAAATGGGACATTTGTGCAGCTGAAAAATCTCCCATGTAAACACTTATGGAAGTCTTACCCTCATGAAAAAACATAAGAAAGAGAGCTTACATGATGCCCTTGAAGTTCTACTGGGCTTGTAAGCCAAAATGGAATTTTTACACATCTTTGAAATAATATCCCTGGTGTAGTCATTATATTAAAATGTAAAAGTTCTTTTCAAAAAACCCAAAAAAACCCCATGACTGACTTAGAAATTGTGATAGCTGACTTCTCCATCATCTCTTTATTTAAAATTCTGCCCATGTTACCCTCCCAAACAACTCAACTACAGGTTGTACCATTGTGCTAGCAATGATCTGATCAGAGGAGCCACTGAACACCGATGAAGGTGTTCAGGAATTCATAGGACTGACTGCTTTAATTACTGCAGATTTAAAAGTTACTTTCTGTTGCTTTGGTTTTTCTATTTTGAGACCCTTTGAACAGTTACTACTATCCTAACAAGAATGTACAGAAAATCAATGATCTGAAAAGTTCAATGCAGTGTAATATGAAAATTTGGAAATATTGTGCAATATGGTATTACTAGGGATCTAATACCACCAGTTTTTTCCTGTTACAATCCCTCTTAATGATTTATAGTCCTGAGATAATGTACCTTTTTAAAAAAAAAAAAAAAGATTCTAATAGGTATCATGGTCTCAAATTTTTGTTTTCTAAGGATAAAATTTGAAATTCAGAAGGTGTTTTCCTTCCAAAAGATAGAAAATGCTCTCTTCCCCTTCCTCCCATCCCCTCTCCCACAAATAAAGTTATCAAACTTTCAAATCCAAAGTGAAATTAATGAGAAATTACACAATAGTTTAGAAGTGTACAAAACTGATAAAGGAAGCTAAAGACATCAGAGAAAAATCCTTTTCTGCTAGAGCTAAGGACAATAGAGTTTCAAAGTCTATTAGGAACAAAAGACATCTTGTAAATGGTCTAGGCCCATTAGTAGGGGAAATGGTAAAATTGTTAATACAGAAAAGGCAGAAGTGTTCAATAAATGGCTTTCTGTTCTGTATTTAGAAAGAAGCAGGGTAATGCATCCTTATAAGGATGATGTACATTCTAGTCCATTAGAAATTAAGGAAGATTTTAAACATCTATTAAGAATAAACATTTTTATATCACCAGGTCCAGATAACTTGCATCCACATTCCTAAAAGAGTTGCCTGAGGAGAGGTCTAGTCTGCTGGTATTAGATTTTAATAAATCTTGGAATACTGGAAAAATTCCAAGTACTGGAAGAGTGCTAATGCTCAAAATTGTTGAGTGACCCAAGTAACAATAGACGAGTTAGCCATATATCAGTGTAGTGAGTGGGTGTGGCCTCCCTCTGAAACTGACAAGGAGAAACAGGCCAGGCCTGTGGAGGCAGAGCCAGACACTGGCTGTCCGCCCGCCCGGAAGCGAGGGGGTGGAACAGGAAGTATAAAAGAGAGGCCCAGGAGCTCAGTTAGTGGCCAGCTCCTGGATGGGAAGGATGTCCCTCCCTGCCCTCCAGAGCTGCCTGCGCCTGGTACCCGGGTAAGCGGACCAAGGCCTGCATCTGGGCACCGGCAAATGAGCAGCGCACGGCCTGGGGCACAGAGGTACCCCCGGATCCGACCACCCCGCTGGACCTGGTGATCCAGAGGGACCAAGACCTGGAGAAGCTGCTGGATGCAGACAAGGAGGAGGTGGCATACCGGGGCCAGACTTGGAGGCATTGCCCTTGGAGTTGCCAGAAGATAATGACGATGTGCAAGTGGACCTGGAGGAACTGCCCCCGCCAACCTCCCCGCCGAGCTGCCCGACCTACCGCCCCTTGATGATATCGAGGGGTTCTGCAACCTGCCCCTGGGGGCCTATCCCAACAAGGTTGACTGGATGGTGGCACACCAGGTACCCAAGGGAAAGGGGGCAGGAAGTAGCCCAGGAGAGGGGCCACCCGGTCCATGGACCAGGAAACTGGACAGTAAGTCAGCGTGTTGTAGTTGGAACCCTGCTAACTCCATGGCATACCCCTCTGCCACAGCTAGGGACCTGGGCTGGGACGCAGTGGAGTCGGGTGGGTCTGCGTCCCCCTTTCCTTTCCCTGACCTCACCAGGGGCCTCTGGACTGTGTGCTGCCCATTGGAGCTCAGGCTATTGTCTTTGGGCTGCCTCACCCGAGCCTGGAGACTGTTTCCCTGCCCCAGGCTGAGCCAACCCCCGTCAGAGCAGGGTAGGGAGTGGGTGTGGCCTCCCTCTGAAACTGACAAGGAGGGACGGCCACCCGCTGTACAATCAGTCTTGGGCAAAAAAATGGAAAAGTTGATACAGGATTCAATTGATTAGAATTTAAGAACAGAAACATAATTAATGCCATGGTTTTATGGAAAATAGATTTTATCACATAAACCTGATCTTTTCTTTGCGTTTATGTAAAATGTAGGTCTGGAAGGGCCTTCAGGAGGTCCCCTGTCTAGTGCTCAACACTGAGGTGGAACCTAATATACCTAAACAATCCCTGACAGGTGTTTGTCTAACCCAGTGGCTCTCAACCTTTCCAGACTACTGTAACCCTTTCAGGAGTCTGATTTGTCTTGCGTGCCCCCCAAGTTTCACCTCACTTAAAAACTACTTGCTTACAGAATCAGACATAAAAATACAAAAGTGTCTCCACACACTATTACTGAAAAATTGCTTACTTTCTCATTTTTACCATATAAAAAAATCAGTTGAAATATAAATATTGTACTTGCATGTCAGTATATAGCATATAGAGCAACATAAACCAGTCATTGTCTGTATGAAATTTTAGTTTGTACTGACTTTGCTATTGCTTTTTATGTAGCCTGTTGTAAATCTAGATGAGTTGATGTATTCCCTGGAAGACCTCCGCATACCCCCAAGGGTAAGCATACCCCTGGTTGAGAACCACAGGTCTAACATGTTCTTAAAAGCCTTCAGTGATGGAGATTCTACTATCTCCCTTGGAAGCCTTTTCCAGAGCTTAACTATCCTTATAGTTAGAAAGCTTTCCCTAATATCTAACCTAAATCTCTCTCTTGCTGAGGATTAAGGTAATTACTTGTCCTACCTTCAGGAGACATGGAGAAAAGTTGGTCATCCTCCTTTTTATAACAGGCCTTAACATATTTGAAGACTATCAGGCCACTTAATCATATAGCATAGTTTCCTGAAATTTTTGAAAAGGAGAATAACGAACAGCAAGCAACTAATGAATAGCTAATGCACAGTCAGAAACTTACTCTTGATCCTTTCACTGTGCATAAGCATTTTTGTAAACCAACAGGTAGGCTGAATTCTCAAAACATCAACAACATGGACCTGCTGGTAACAGTGGCATGATTAACCATGTTCGTTTGTAAAAATATTTTCAACCTTGAAATTCAAATAGTTCTAACAGAATATAAAGCAAGAATTTAATTAAAACGGTAAGACTCTTAGTGACAGAAGGGGTAATGTGCCAGTGTAGTTGGAGTCACTTACTTACATCGAAATAATGACATTGTATCTTGTTGCTGGGATTTTAAAAGATATCAAAATCCCACTGATATTCTGAGAGCTGGGGGAAGAGGGAGTGCTAAATCTTGGGGTGTTCTGGGGGGGGAAAAATTAGCCTCTGTTCTTAGGTCTCCATACTGTCTGTCAATGTGTCTGTGTACTTAAAATAGTTAATGGGATTTTTGGCAAACACAATTATTTTTAGATATCAATCATCAAACTCCTTTTGTGGAACCTAGCAAAATAGCTGTAGTGTTCAAAACACATTTTCTTGCTACTTCAATTAAATTGTAGATTTGATAATCAAAAACAAATGTAGTTTATCATTATCTACACAGGCACTTTCAAGAACTCATGGAGGTTTTTTTTTTTTTTTTTTTTTTTTTTTGTACTCTTCCTAAGTCATTTTAAAAAGATCTAGGAACTTTTTAATTATAATGAGTAATTGAAACGTTTACATTTCAATTAAAAACAAAGCAGTCTAAAACCACAGGGTGTTAAAAGCTTATAAAAAGGGTATAAATTATTGCCATTTTGATGACCTGCAAGACTTCAAATTAAATCAATTATAAATTGGTCATTTGAAAATGAATACAAGTGAAATTAAACTGTTATCAGATTTTGTGATCTCAAAATGTATGCATAAATGGCATGAAAATGTTAATTAACCTTAACCTTTCCTGTGATAAGTCTCCTCGGTAATAAAATAACACTTTGCACTTACACAGCATAACACCTCATTCCTGAGGATCTCAAAGAGCTTTTAAAAAATTAACCCTCAATACTTTTTTGATAAAGGGGCACCCAGTATTAAATAGGTGGTTAAACTGAGACAGAGAGACTATGGCCACTATTTTCAAACTTAGATGCCCAATGTTAGTAATGAGAACCTGCATTTAGGCCACTTTAGTGTGTGGGTTTTTTGGTTTTGTTTTTTAGCAGACACTGAGAACCCACAATTATTGCTGATGTAGGGATGAAATAGGACTTTAAGACTAGGGCCTTGGACTGTGAGCTCTTTAGGGCAAGGACTCCACCTTTTGACATCTGAAGTGCCATGCCCGTCTATGGTGCGATGAGTAAGAAAACAATCAGTGATAGTGTCTATGTATTCTAAAGGGACCTTTAACAGGTAGAGTTAATTTATACCTGTGATGATTTGCAGTTAGAATCATAGGATTCCTTACCAGTACTTCCTAAAGATGTCAGACACCAAATAGATTTTACCATTATCTTGTTACCATCTGTGTGCTTAGGTTGTACAGACACACGAGACGTTCCTATCCTGAGGCACTTTACATTAAAAGCTTGGACTTGCAAGGTGCTCAGCATCTTCTGCTGCCCTTGAAATCTGTGGCATAGGTAGCTCTGTACATCTAAAGGAGTGTGTGCATACTGTACTTTACTTTTTAGTTAGAGTCTACCCTGAAGAGGTGGTGCTGAGTCAGTTCAAGTAGGCTGCTAGGAACTGAGGACAACAGGATGGAGCCAGAACACAGTGTTACCAAAGGTTCAAAAAATCATGTCAGACCTCCAAAAAACCAAAAAGAAAATCAGAAAAGAATGAGATTTTTTTAAAAGGAAGATTATATAGTAGTCATTGCACGTTTTTGTTTTTTGTTAAGTTATCCCTCCCCATTCTGTGTGTTGTCACAGTTAGTATTATCTACTCTCTCTTAGTGGACAGGTGATTTTTGGTCCCACGGCTGCAGGAGCTCTTGTTCCCACATCTGCCTCACTCCTGCCATTCTGCCCTCCATCCCTCAGAGTCAAAACCAATCCAGTTTCCCCCAGCCTCTGCACCCCCAGCCTCATCTCTGCTGTTCCCAGGCCTAGGGGAGCTGCAGCTGGGTCCCCTTCTCCCCCTTCCAGGTTGGGGAGACAGATCCAGGGGCTTTTCCGCCCTCTCTGCTCCTTCCTAGGTGGGGTGCTACAGAGAGGGAAGCAGAAGACAGAGAGGCACTGTCCCAGTGTTCACAGCTGCTGGGCTCTTTTTGCTCCCTCCTCCCTTCCCTCCTGTGAGAACTGTGGGTTGTTGAAATGTAGGGGAAAGAGAGCTCTGCTTGCTTCCTCCACCACATTGGTTGCCTGCCTTCTTTCCTGGTGGGGAAGAGCCACTAACCAATCAGAGGCAGGGCTGAAATTCGCTAGCGGCCTGGTGCTTCTTGCGTCACCACCAGACCTAGCCAAAATCCTGCCACTCACAGAGAAGTCATGAGCTGCCCACACTGAGAATACTACCAGTTTTCAGGGACACCTCATATTGTCATGGAGACAGACATTTGTTCAGAGATTCATGGTTTGAGGCCAGAAAGGCTCATTAGATCATCTAGTCTGACCTCTTGTATGTCGCAGGCCATTAAATGTCACCCAGTCACTTCTGTATTTATTTCTTTTGTTTGCTTTAAGCGAAGGTAAAAATAAGCCTGTGCTCGAGCACAGGCTTGTTCTTTGCATCTGCAAATTGATACAAAGTCAGCTGGCACTGAGGGTGCTCAGCGCTGTGCAAAACTGGGCCCTAAATTACTTATCCAGCAAGGAGTGCCAATAAAGAAAGGAAAGTTAGGATGAATACAGGCAAGATGAGTTGTAACAGGGGGAGATCAGGAGATGTAAGGGCCTGATCCAACCCCTATTGAAATCACGGGGAAGACTTCTAGTGACTTCATTGGAGGTGAATCAGACCTTACTGTAGGTAGCGCCTCTCAGTGGCATATTGACGGAGGGGGGAGGGGCAGGGGGCCAGGCCCCCAAGTGCCAGCCTGGGGCGGGGGCGGAGCGCCAGCCAGGCCTTTCATGACGTGTGGGGGGTGCAGGAGGCTCTGAAGGGTGGCTGGATGGAGCCATGGGGCAGGTGGGGGAGGGGGAGCTGTGGGTGACCAGGAGGATGAACTCCTCCCTCCACCCGCTACCCTCTACCTGGTAGGGGGAGCTGGTGCCAAATCTGATTGGGCTGGAGCAGGAGAGGTGGGCACCACACAGTGGGTAAGTGCTAGGGGGAAGATGGCGGTGGAGCCAGGCTACAGCCAGGGGAGCCGGCGCCACGAGCAGCAGAAAGTCTCCGGGGCACAGGAGGAGGATAGCAGCGTGTCCACCCCCCGTGGGTACAGAGTCCCCCCCACCCCGGGGCAGCTGGGTGGGGCAGGGTGGTGCTGTCTGGTGGGAGCTGGGGACCCCTCCTGCACAAAGGGGGGGGCGTGAGGGTAGGGGCACAAATGCAAGCCCCACTAGTGCCTTTTTTAAAATTCAGTTTGAAGAAGCTAAGATTTTAATGGGCAGAGGTCACTGATAGGAGCATCTCTTCAAAGAATCAAATTAATTTGTCATGTATTAAAATGGCATAGGAAAATTTCATAATGTACATCTTGTGTTCCTGTCAGTCAAGTCCTTGAACTGGAGTATTCCTGGCAGAACAGAACCAGCTGGAGCTATTGAGCATTTCTGGCTCCTGCTTACATCTTTATAGCTGCAGGGTCGAACAGCACACAATGCAGATTTGGCACTACAAAAGACGATATTAAGTTTTAATGCCAATCTTTGTTTAAAAAATTTATTTCTGTTGGGCACCTAAGCAGCAGATGCTTTTTCTAGGTGTCTCTAGGTACAGACATGATGAATACATTTCACATTATTCAATTATACAGCTGACATATTTTGTAATATGGCACACTGACTGTTTCCTCGTGAGTTTGGAGCTTGTCCCTGAAATAGCTTAAAAGAAGGGAAAAAATGCAGAGCCAAATCACATAGTCTTCTCTCTCTAGATTAATTTACCTTTACTCATTTCAGTGCTAAGCCTGGAATTTAGCTAGATTGGCAAATTGTGAAGTGAAACTATTGAATTTTCAGGCCTTCTAATAAAGATGCCTTTAAGTTAGCCAATTCTTCATAAAGATCAAAGTAAAATGTACGTACTGCACAAGTACATCTTGGTGAGACTAGAAGGTCACATTCAATTGAACTTGGCATTTTCTTTGAAAATGCCTATTATGTCGTTCCTTATATTACACAGATTTGCACAAATAATTGGCAAGAAGGACAGTAGCAAGTTTTGTTACTGAAAATGATAGGTTAAATAACATCATTATTTAGATGCCAAGCCCCAGGGGCCTAGACCATCTTTTCTTCTATATATTGTCCTGTATAACGGCAAGCACACTGGTACTCTCAGAGCAATGATATATTCTCATATCAGACTCTATTTTAAGAGAACGTAGTAGTTGAATGCTTACCCAGGCATAAATCAGAAAATGACACACCGTTAAGGTTGCATAAACTGTCTGCACTGTGCCCCTTTCCTGGTGTGATGCTGCGGGGTCCAACTCAGATCACTAAAAGGTTGTGTCAGCACCTGCCTTGCAACTCTGGATGCCTTCAGTGCTATGCTACTGTGGTGCTCAGCCCTAATGCCAGCAACCGACCTACAAGCATGCAGGTGACACCCTGGCTTCCATCACCCACTTACTGTTTGCAGACTGACCCCAACACTCTCCCGGCCCCAAATTTCCCCAGAACCTTCTGCCTTGCAGCATCCAGCCCTCTCGCTGAACTCTGACAGAAGTGATTAGGTTTTTGCACTTATAGAGACAATACACTGCAGCTCGTTAATTTAATTGGGGTGGGCCAAATGCTCTTCTTTCAATCACAGCACTGAATTAGTTTTTAGTAAAAGGAAACCAAGTTTATTAAATGAAGTCATAGATTTACATGATACCAAGTATAAGACAGAAAGGGTTACAAACTGGCAGGAATCAGGGCCTCCAGCAGAGCTAGTGTACAGCTGGCCTGAAGCAGACTGCCTGATTAGCTGCAGGGGTGAGTAAGCCAGCTCTTAAACCAGCAGCAGCTTGCTGGCTTCTCCTGCTGATTCCCACTAGTGTGATTGCTCCTGTATTACCTTGTTCCTGCTGCCCCTCCCTTGCACCCAGCTTTGCATCTGTGCTGCCCCTGCCTTGAACTTCTCCTTGCCTGCTGCCCTGCTTGCTCGAGTTCTTAACCTGTGGGCTTTGGCTACTGACTCCAGCTTATGTCTTGGTTGCTGATGCCACTAGGTATGATGCCCACTCTGACCTCAAGGCTACAGCACCCTCGCCCCTTAGCCTATTGTCACTTTTGTTTGCTTTGGTCAAGACTAAATTTCAGACACGATTTTTGCCTACACAGGTTTTTCACCTGTACTCAGTTCCCAGAGACTTCAGCCCCATTGGTTGAAGGGTCCACTTCTCTGGGACGTACAAGAGCTTTGGTCTCTTCATTCTGACCAATAATGGATAACCAGGGGGTTCACTCCCCAGTGGGGTTGTCTCCATTCTATGATGATCTATGTAGGCTGTATCTGGGTGTTGTCTGCTGGCTCATAAGCATCTCCTGTTCCTTTAGATCAGGGGTGGGGAACGTCCGGCCCGCGGGCCATATAAGGCCCGCAAAATCATTTGGTCCGATCCGGCCCGCAAAATCATTTGGTCTGGCCCTGGCAAGGCAACCGCAGGGGGGAATTCGGCGGCGGCGCGGTTTTGCGGCGGCGGGGTTCCGTGGGGGGGCAGTGCCCGCCACTGAAACCCTGCCGCCGTTTGCCCCTTTTCGGCAGCGGGGGGGAATTCGGCGGTAGCGCGGTTTCACGGCAGCGGCGGCGGGGGGGGGAATTCGGCGGCGGACACTCAGCCGTCTTCTGCGTACCACCATCAGGCTAATTTTTAAGTTGATAATTTTGTATGGCCCGCGAATGATGTTATAAATATCCAAATGGCCCTTGGCAGAAAAAAGGTTCCCCACCCCTGCTTTAGATCATTTGTCCTCTTGCATGCCACCTTGTATAACCTCTGTCGCTGCACCCCCTCACTACTCCTTTAGTCCACCCCTTCTAGTATCTCTCTAGTGGCTGCATCTTCGGAAGAGTGCCTGTCTCCAGGGCCAGTGGGTCCCTAGCTGATCTGTTGTACTCTGCTTTTTCTGGTTGACAGGCACTAATCTGCTCTCACAGGTGTCCCTGTTGCAGCTAAAAGGACAGATCTTCCCTCATTGGTACCAAAGTTCTGTTCTTTCATCCTCTCAGTGCCTGTGCTGAACTGTTTTGGCACCCCTGTGATGAGTATTCTGGTCTACCAAAAATGCTAACCAATTGGGACCTTTCCATGGTAATCAAGTGCTGCTTTTCATTAAAAGAAAATATGTCCACTCCACTCTTTTCCTGTAGTTGGGTGGGCAGTTCATGTGGCAAGACTCTTTTTTTTTTTTTTTTTTTTTTTCCTGCTGGCTGCTATCACATGACTGGCAGGTGTCACACCCTCTGTCAAGAAGCAGAGTTGTGTATTCATTCCCGGCCAGTTAAACACTCTCAAACCCATATAGGACAGCTGTCAATGCCCAGGTGTGCGGCATATATATATTTTGCACAACTTCCTTGTATAATGAGGTGGGGGCAAGAGCTCTCTGTCCTCGAAATATGAATCCACCCTGCACACTCAGCTCATCTTTCATTTGAAAATGTTTCCACTCCTACTATAACTGTCTTGACTGCCTGTTGTTGGATGCTCTTTTCCATAGCCTCTCTGATTTCCATCAGTTTCATGATTGAAACTGGGAGATAGTGTAGTATGTTAATAGATTCAACATCCTGATCCCTTTCCCTCAGCTTGCAGATGTGGGGTATATATGCCCTGCTCAGGGTGTCAGCTAGCACCAGTAGTCACCCTAGACAGTACCTGATCTCTACCTGATGGTGCTGGAGAGACCTCAACATGTACTGCAATCTCTTCGGAGCACTAAGAAGAGGATTTGCTGCGATTGGCTTGTGAGCTGATTGCACTATTACTGGTTGGCCATAGGTGTACTGATGGAATCACTCCACTCCAAATACCCTGGCCAAAACTCCCTCTCTATTTGGGTGTACTCCCATTCAGCTTGACAGGGCTCTGCTGGCGCAAGCAACTGGCTGCTCCTGCAAAAACAGGACCTAATTCTTTCTGTGATGCATCACACCGGAATGTCACTGGCACTTCTGGCTGGTAGTACTAAAGGACAGGGGCGGCTTATTTGTTTCAGCATGTCAAATGCTGGCTGTTGGGGACCTGCCCAGTTCCACTCAACATCTTGCCTTGCAAGTGCATGAGGTCTGCTACTGCAGCCAGTTGTGGACAGAGCATGTATCATTCCTATGAAGTATCCCTTTCACAGTCACAGGAGCTGGCGTGTGCGACTTACTTGATCTTGTTGGAATTTGCTTTCAGTCCTTCTGCTGTGAGCAGCTGACCAATGTGTGTCATCTCACACTGAGTTGCATTTTTTTTTTCTGGATTGAGTTTTAGGTTCTTGTGTAACTGTAGAAAAGCTTGTAGTCATCTTGTTCAGCTTCTGTATCATTGTTGCCTTCACCTACAATGAGCATATCTGTGAGCTGAGAGATGAAAGGAGATTGGGTGGTAGTTGGAGAACAAGGGGGGGGGCAAAGAATGGATTGTTGTTTTAACTGTGGGAGGAGAGTAAGAGAGTTCACCCCAGGCAGTCTTTCCAGTGCTTGGGAGAGTCTTCTCTGGAATGCTCCGGTGCTGATCTTATGCACATCGGCGCACACAGCCTCTGTAGCAACCAAATGGTGTTGAAAAGATGATCATATGCTGGACAGTTTAATCCAGGTTTATGTGCCAAAACCCATTCCTCACATCAGATCATAAAGATTCTGGCTTTGGAAAGTTCTGGAAAGATGTCCTCAATTGTGGGCAATGGAGAGTGGTATCTTTTCAATGCCTGTTTTAGTGGCTTTAAGTCTTTGCAGATGAGTAATTTGTTTGATGGCTTCCTTACCACCACCCATGCTGATTTTTGCCAGGCTGTGCTTTGCAGACTTTGAAATTCCTTGCTTACTGGACTGTGTAGTGCCCCTCAAATCTTCGGATGTGATAAGCAGTGTCCATCGTAGGGTCTACTTCCAGTCTCAGCTTTCCTTTGAGATACCTGTCACCTTTGGAGGGGGAGGGACAACAAAATGGTCTCCATTGTTCATAGGATTTCCCTTTTTGCTTCTTGCTCTGCAATTATGAAATTTTGATGCTACATTAGATCCATAGCTTCTGTGGCTGTATTCCCCAAGAGGGGAATATGGTATTTACCTACCACCACAAACTTCAGCTGGCACTATCTTTTTTTTTTTTTTTTTTTTTTACTCAGGAGTTTACATTTTCCTGTGGGCTGTATTATTATTGTACATTATTCTACTGTGCCTGCTCTCAGTAATGGATGTGTTCAAGTCCAACTCAATCCAAGGAAGTACATTGCAGGAGGCCCACTATCCAGCTAACACTGTACAGGGAGTTTCCCTATTAATGTTTTTGGATTGGTATTGTCCTTTTGTTGCTTTCCTGTCCCAACAGCCTGAACCTGAGATGTCATCCCCACTGTCTGATATGCCATCCCCCTCCGGTACAAGTCTACCTAAATCTTTGAGACCCTCTTCTGTTCTTGCGCACACCCTGCTAAAGTAGTTTAACTTCCCACATCCCTAGAGATGCTGGCGTAGTTCATGGAACTTTTCCTTTACCTATTCATACTGTCTCACACAGTAAGTCCATATCGCTCTGGGGCTGGAACTCTGGCTACCTGCTCTCCTCTGCTATTATCTCACTGCACATACTTCAGGGTTGTTGTGCATCCTACACTTTCATCCTGTCACTTGAGACTGCTGCCCTAGGCCCCATCTCTAAGCAGCTGTTAATGTGAGATTGCCTTCCCAGAGCAGCTCCTCCTGCAGGGGGCGATCCCACTTTCTGCAGACAAACTTGTCCCAAATTAGGGAGTCTGCCAAGTCTCCAAAAGTGCATGTAGCAGCAAGTGTGCATGAGGTAGTAACATAGGGAGCCATTCCCTCCCCTTCAGAGCAGTCTCCTGTGGAAAAACTGGTTTTGCTCCACACTTTTGTTCTGTTTTGGGGAGCAACAGGAACTGCTAGGACTGCTTTTAGGCTTCAGGCCGTGGTGAACTTCAGAGAGGTGCAGGCCTCTCTGCCTTGTACCCCACTACAGTAAAATAAAAGTTGTACATTCATGCTGTTGCCGCCGTCCTCCTGCATGGCCAGGTCTCTGTACAGGTCACGCTCCTGCTTCCACAGGCCCCTTCGCTGGGCTAAGTTGGTGTCTGCAAAATCCAGGGTTCCAGGGGCTTCAGGCTGAGTTCCATGGCGAATGCTGCCAGCTGCTGTGCTTCAGAGAACTCACGGCTCTGCTGCTACCATCACGTTTCATTAGCAAAGAGCAAAGCTGAATGCAGCTAAACCCTGTGCACTGCTCTGTCCATGTGGCTGAGCTACTTCCAGCGTAACTTACCACCTTCTCTGTTCTTTTTTTCTGGTGTCCCCTCAATAACAGTCCCTCCAGGGAACGTGGGCCCTCTGGCTCCAAATCCACTGATCACTGTGGCATTGGAGTGCCTTGCATACTTCCTGCTACTGCAGAATATTGCTGGTTGCTTACTTTAGTTTTCCGTGCAAGAAGCCTATTACGCCCTTGCTCTCGAGTTTGCAGACACTTCCAGTTCATTTCTGGGTACAATTGAAGTTGTTAGTTTTGCCTGTCGGTACAAGTCCTGGTTGGGTCCTGGCTACCTGTTACGTTGCCTCTCTTGTTGGGTTTTAACCCACTACTTGAAATCAGTTGGTGCTTGAGCTAATGGTCTCTAGATTTTGTCGGGATGGGTCTGATGGTAGGACATTTTCAGTGAGGATCCCTTTAATCTCAAATACCTTCCTTCTTCTGGTTAACAGTGCACAGGTTTGTTTACTTTGGGGGGGAACAGATATAAGTTGGCCTAGCTCTATTGAAGTGAATGGAGCTAGGTACACTTACACCAGACGAAGAACTGTTCTTCCAGGGCATACTCAAGTCCTATTTACTTATACAGGTGTAACCCCTGGGCCTAGCCACTACTAGAGGGGACAAAGCGCCACTCCAAGCAAGCGGGGGTTACCCAGGCTTTTGTTTCAGGGATTGTCTAAAAGATGCTAGACTTAATGTGTAGAGGTTTGTTATAAAGAGGAGAGTGAGAAATTGTTCTCCTTAACCACTGACAGGACAAGAAGTAATGGTCTTAAATTGTAGCAAAGGGAGATTTAGTTTAGATAGGAAAAACTTCGTAACTGTAAGGATTAGTTAAGTGTTGGAATAAATTTAGCTACGGAGGTTGTAGAATCTCTGTCATCGTTTGTTTTTGGTTTTTTTTCCAGAACAGGCTAGACAAACGCCTGTCCTGGATAGTCTCGATGTTGCTTAATCCTGCCCTCAGTTCAGGGGACTGGACTAGATGACCTACTGAAGACCCTTCCAGTCCTACATTTCTATGGTTCTGTGATGCTGGACTTGATTTGTAATGCCTAGTCCCAGGTGCTGCACTGCCCCAGTGACGATCAGAAGAGTGCTCATACTGGATCTCCTTCACTAGGAGAGAGCAAGTGGCTGACAGGGCTGACAGAGCTGAGGCGCCTCAGCTCTGAGACTCTCCTTTGATCTGGAATAGCCTGAATTTATTAAACCTGGCAGCATGCCTTGACGTTTATCTTTATATGGGGGCTTTCAGGGCAGGGAAGCTTGCTTAAGCAGTAATATGTAATAAACTGGAGTGTCTTTCCGCATTACTGTTGTGGTGCAGGGTCCAGTTAATTGTGGGTGCACATGATGAAGTCTGCTGCTAGTTTGTCTTTTGTTTGGTTGTGTTTTTAAGTAATTATCAAGGGCACCTAGCGCTTAGGATCGGTGAAGAGGGATTTCAAACATAAACAGGACCTCAGTTCTTGCATGCTCAGCTTGTGAAACGGACAAGGGATTGCCAGAGCTTGGATACTCAGCAATCTTTCTGTAAATCGAGCTCCTTTAAAGGTGTCTCGAGTTGGAAATACAGTAATTAAGAACCCCCCAAAAAATCCGTAGTCAATCTTGAAAATCTTGGCTAGAGGTTTTAAATCCACATGAAACAAGTTACAATAAATGAGTCAGTAAAATTAAATGATTGATTAATGTGTCCTTTTAAGTGTAAATGTGCCACTCGATGTCTAAGCACGTGCAGAAATTTTGAAATCTAAATGAATAGAAATGTTGCTCTATACACAGCTTGATATAGTGCAGTAATGTATTACTGCAGATATTCATGTATTGTATGTAATGCACAATATAGCTGAATGGCAGCAAACATCTTTTGACCTGTATTAATATTCAGAATTAAAGACTACAATACGAAGGAGAAATCACAACCAGTAGCCAAGCATCTCGGTTGTTGGAGTAACCGTAGAGCAAGCAAATGTTTTAGCTCTTTGGGCACAATAACGAATGAGGAGAGGCTTGACTGACTAGCAGGGCAACAGAAGCTTAAATAGAACGTAAGTGGATATAATTATGGAATGGAGGGAGAGAGATTTCTTGTAGTCCTAGCTTCTAGACAGCCTGAACTGCCATGAGAAAAGGCTCTGACAGAGTGCCCGGCTCAGACATAGGCACAAAATGATAAACTGGCTCCCAGATTTTAAACGTGGCCAAGTTAGTATCATGCTTGCTTTGTCTCTCTGAAGCATGCCTAAGTGCTTCAGTCGTGTAAAGCTTTCTACTGTCCCATCAAATGCTTGAGTTTATGGAGTGCAAAGGGTTCCACTTAACTGCAACCACCTGCTTCAATCAGGTTTTATGCTTTCAAAGCTTTTCTTTCATTTCTTTATTCCCCTGTCAAAGATCACCATGTTTTCTTTTTGCTGTAACCCTGATATGTTTTCAGGAATCATGATGAGGGTAGTTAAATAAAGCCACAAATCACTGTATGCATCTGCATCCATCATTGCTTGCAGATTATATTGGCATGGTTATCAGACAAGAGAAACACTCAAAGGACTCTGTGAATGTGAATATAGACCTGTGCTGGTCTATATTCACATTTAGTTATAACCTTAGAAGAAGCAACAAGTCTGGGTGGATAGGACATTGGACTGTGAATAGGAGGTATCTAATCCTAACATGCCTTGTGGCCTCTACGCCTGTTTTCCTTTTCCATTCTGTCTTGTCTATTTAGATTAAAATTGTGTTACTATTGTGTCTAGTAGAATGGGACCTCTAGGTACTAATGTGACAATAATAATCTTTAATGATTAATATCTTACATTGTTTCTGTTGTTCCTTTTTTTTCTGGATAAAATCGGAGGAGCTATTAGACAGCCCAATGTGTAGGTTAGTGAGATACAGTGCAGCACTAATCCAGTGTTTGACCACTAGGCTATACAGGACTGGCTCTGAAATTGTCAAGGGGATCTACCAAGCTTAGGCTGCATCTATAAGTGAGTTACCCATTGTCTAATGACCCTAACTCAGACAGATCTAACTCCTGCCTACTACCCCCCCCTCCCTCCCCTTGCAGGCTATGGCACTTCTCTATGGGGATTTGCAGCCTCTGTAACCTCCTCTCCACCATATAGACACTGATGGACCAAGGAAGGAGGAGGCAGAGCCGTTGGGCAACATTCCAAGTTGTTCAGAGCAGTTAGGGAAATGTATGAAACCTGACTGGGTATTTATAATGTACACTGAGTACTCACAGCATATGTGTGGCACTCTGATAGGTCAGATATCTCCTGCCCCTCAGATGTAACTTAAATAATACCTTGAAAGGTGAAGTTATATTAAGGGCCTGATTTTTGAAAACTGGGGTCTCATTTCTGACCTGTACATTTATAGAAGGTACAAAGTATTGCAATTAATGTCCAACTACCTAATAGCAGGAAATCAACTAGTTCTAAGTCTCCACCTGCAATTAAACTTGAATAATTGTGGCCACAGTAATTTGTGGTAGCAAAATGGGAAGCCAGTTTAAAAAAATATCCTAAAAAAAATCAGTGGGAAGTCTCTCATTCATTCAGTGGACAGTCAGAACCTACATGTAAAAATTTTTCATATTTTATTCCAACTTATTTGCAAATGAAATTCTTAATAATAAAATTCTAATATTTGAGAATTAAGCTACAGGACTTATCTCTGTAATATCCTGCAGCAGTGAATATTTATTATAGATCTTAACTTCCCCAAAAGCAAATCGGTCCCACTAAAATTTTATATGCCACATCTTATTTTTGAGGAGGATTTCTGGGAAGTTTGGGGAATGAAAATAAGCAAAGAGTAAGTTTTGGTGCCACAATCTAATCTAACTGATTCCAGAATAAATTGAGTGGTGCTCCATTGACTTTGAGAATTAATTTGCATTTGCACCAATGTTGTGGAGATTACAATTTGGCATTATAATGGGTTGGGTTTTTTTTATGTCCCTCTGATTCACTTTTCCAAAATATATGTAACTAGAGATGACGGGGGGGGATCTCTTATGAACAAAATCTGAAACTTTTTGGGAAATTCTGAAACAATTTGCCTGGGTTCAGATTTTTTCATTGATTCTAAAAAATTTCAAAAACAAAAGCTGCAATTAGATGCCATGAAAAATGTGTTTTTAGTTTTGAAATTTTGCATTTTAAAAAAACATTAAACTAACTGCCATTTTCAAACTTTTAACTGAAATGTAAACTACCAATTTCTTGGCAGGGAAAAAATTTCTGTGGGGAAAAAATGCAGTAATCCTATTTCTTATTTATTTATGTCCATATGACTGCCTATCTTCATGTTTGTTTTTGTAGGGGGTAGGACTTATTGGTTTTTTTGCTGGCTTTGAGAGCATTGTAGGAGTATAAGTGGGAGACCTACAGAAGTCAAAAAGGTCTTTTAAATTGTGTGTAAAACACCACGTAAAATCATAATAATGTACGACTGCAAGGAACCTTGATAGGTCATTTAGTCCAGTTGGCTACACTAAGCAGAACTGAGTATTATCTAGACCATCCGTGACAGCTTTGTCTAACCTGTTCTTAAAAATCTTCAATGGCAGAAATCCCATAGCCTCTCTAGATAATTTGTTCCAGTGCTTAACTACCCTTACACTTAAAAAGTGTTTCTTAAAGTCTAACCTAAATCTCCCTTGCTGCAATTTAAGCTCATTACTACTTGTCCTGTCCTCCACGGTTAAGGAGAACAGTTTATCACCTTCCTCTTTCTAACAATCTTTTACTTACTCAAAGACTTGTTATATCCCCCACACCTTAGTCTTCTCTTCCCCAGACTAAATTTTTTTTTCCCCTCATAGATCATGTTTTCTAGACCTTTAATCATTTTTGTTGTTCTCCTCTGGACCTTCTCCAATTTGTCCATGTCTTTCCCAAAGTGTGATGCCAGAACTGGATGCAGTATTCCAACTGAGGCCTTATCAATGCTGAGTAGAGTGGAAGAATTACTACTCGTGTCTTGCTTGCAACACTCCTGCTAATATGTAACATATACAATATAAATGTTAATTGAACTCCTACTGACTCCAGGCTGCCACAGTTGATGGTCTGAGCCATGTAGTGCAGGGTAAGGCATGGATGCTGCTCATCCACACTTCGGGATCTGAACATGCACCCCCACACACCGCTCATTGCAGGATCAAGGCTTGAATTTGCTTTCTCTTTTTGTCCTGTAATGGGAATATGTTACTGGCTGAATGCTGTTTTTCTATCCTGCTGATTAGGAGTGGGATTTTCAAAAGCATTAGTCTAACTCGACAACCCCTCAAGTCAGTGGGAGTTTTACCCTTCACTTGAGTGGGAGCTTCTAGGGCAACACTGAGCCCTGTTGTAATAATTGGGCCTACAAATTTACTTTAAATGGGGGCTACACTGTAAATAGTAAGTGAAAGTTCATAAGATATCACAATAACCTGGAATAACAAATGTTGATGGGAAAAGGTATGAGCAGAAGACAAATTAAATTAGTCTAAATAAAAAGTCCTACTAATATAACTCAAGGACTATGTTAAGAAACAAGAAAACATGGGTGTGGAAATCAGTGAACCTAACTGATGGACAAAATAGTAAGGGGATGGCCTATTCCACCCCTCACTCCTTTTGGGGGCCTCAAAGAAAGGGATTTGGGGGAAAGATATGGAAGAACAGACAGTCTACTGGAGCAAGTATCACCATCATGGCTGACAACACACCCACCCCCAACTGTCTCCTGGGGCCCTGGTCCTTCATCCTAATTTGGATGGCCTGACCAGATCAGGCCAGAGAAAGGGATCCAGATGATATCGCCACTCTTACCAGCTGTATTCCAAACACCACCAGTAATGAAACGGGGTCAGATTTTGACACCAGCAGCAAAGCTCCAGCCTATCTCAAACTAACTATTTTTCCACAAAAGGACAGTTTTTTTTGCCTTCTTTGACACCATCTAAGAGAGACTGTCGTACAAGGGGGTTTCTGCTTTTGAAGCTTTCTCTCTAGCTAACGGGAAGGGGAACTAGAAATGTTCAAATGAAAGCCTTACTTAATACTCTACATTTCAAATGTTTTAACAATTTTTTCCCTTTCCTAATGACATGTTTGCCATGGTACTACGGAGGCTGAAGGGTCTATATACCAAACCCCAAGCCAAGTCTCTAATGTTGGTTAGTGACTGGGGTATGTTAACGCCTTTGGCCGATATAGTCTAACTAAATTAATAAACAAGTACTTTGAAAATTGTCCCTAAATGTGCAGTTCAGATTCAATTCCAGGGTGCGTCAGAGTTCTTCAAGTTCTCGTAGTATGATGTGGCAGTCAAGTGTTTACTTTTATCATTTTTTGTTCTGACATTGACTGTTCTCACTTATTATAAAAGGTTTCCTCTCAGCTTTAATACTAAAACTGGACTAAAACTGTGAGGAATGAGAGCTCAGTACGTGTTACTACATCTTTCCTTGTCTTTACATTTTTGGAGCACTGGGAATGTCTGAAATGCAAAGGCTTTAGGCAAGCAATTCAGAAATTACCTCAACTAGAATATTCTGAGATCATAGAGAAATAATGAGATTTGCATAGAAAACATTAATAGCCAGCTTTAAGATTTAGATCAAGGTTTAGCTCTCTATATTAGAAGTGCTTTAAATATGCTAGTAAAAAGGCAGCTAATATAACTATAGGTTTGTGAGTAAAGAATTAAGGGAACAGTAAAGTGGATAATTTGAGGGCAGTAAAGGGTTTTTTTTGTAGAGCTTCAAAGTAGAATTTTTTAGGCTGTAGGGCCTGATCCAAATTCTACTCAAGTCAACAGGAGTCTATCCATTGACTTGAATGGGGTATGATCCATAAGCTTTTAAGTTCTATAAGATAGTTCAGAAAGCCCATAGAAAAGTTATTTTCTATTAAATTGCTTTTCCTATCCCTGGAAGGAGACCATCAGCTTGGAAGGAATTAATTCTACATGAAGTCCACTAGGGGCTTTGCTATTTTAAGGACATTACATTTAAGGCACTTATATACTATAGTGATGGGGACAGACTGCTGCTAGTTGGAGGCTTACTTTGGACTTCAATCTTCACTCTTCCCTTCATGGGCTGGATTTGAACAGGCTGACATAAGGTGGATGTCTCTGCCATCTGAGGAAAGTGTAGACACTATTCATGTGTCACTCTTAGCCTCATCAGGCATCTATATCAATGAGTTGCTGGCACACCCCACCTTGTGTTATGCAATATTGCCAATCTGTAAGATTATGCTTTCTGTGGGCTCTCACAATCCCTTTTGGATCCAGACTCTCAGCATTGTTTTCAAACACTCTTGTGCTATGTTCCACTTTTAGTAGCAGCATGATGTCAGTCACATTTAAATCAGATGAAAACCTGAATTTTTCATATTAATTAAAGTTCAATGGATTCCTTATAAAGAATAGATGAAAGGAGCAGCAGTGACAGGGGCCTCATGTAGGGGCCTGGATTTTCTGCAGATTAGCGAAAGATGGTATGAACTTCCTCCCTGGGATTCGGGAATGATTGCTGATTTTTTTAGTAGATTGACAAACAAGGTTTTGCATAAAACTGTAGGAACAATTGGCTTAGCATTTCCACACAGTAAAGAGGAGACAATATAGAAAAGATATGGAGCTGTCTCTAGAGTGCTCCATTAATACAGTGTCCTAATCCATCCCTGAGGAAATGCCCAAGAGGACACTGGATTTCTGTCAGGAATGAATTTGGCCCTCGTGTTCTGTATGGTGTTGCACTGAAAATGCACCTCATGCTATAAGCTACAAGAGGATTCTTTTAAAAGTTATTGGAGGATATGAAAATCCTAATATCTGAGGTATTCGCTACAAATTCAATTTTTAAAAGTAAAAAGTAAGAGGGAAATATAAGGTGACCATTAAACCCTGGCCCCCTTGGTGTGCTAGATGATATAGCACTCTATGGGGCAACTCTTACCATGCCCCCACTGCAATCCCCCATATCCAGGAAGAACTACCAGTGAAGCAGAACCGCTGTGGTTCCAATGTGCAGGGGATTGGTAGGATTAGGGGAGCCCATACACAGGGCATATAGCTCCACTATGACACGGAAACAGTACAAGTGTTCCCCATGTATTATGTACAGCCAGACTGGGTTAGCAGGGCAGATGCAGCAGGGCTACAAGTAGAGACTGTAGGCATACATAGTCGCATCAGCCATTGTCCCATATGGAGCTCAAGTGTGGGGAGAAAGGAAAGGGAACGATTCCTTTCTCCTCATCCCAATACCCCACCCTATGCATCAAGCCCAGCTACTTTAAAATTGCAATGGGAAGTTGGGATTTAGCCCTAGTTTTCTCTTTAACTTTTCAGTAGGAAGTGTTATTCACAGTTCTAGAAATAGGGCAAAAAAAGTGTTTGCAAAGCAGGCATCTAAAAATGGAAAATGTTGCAAGTATTTTCACCTACTTACAAACATGATAAATAGGGAGGGTGATGAGACCTCTTGAGTGCAGCCTTATGTTAAGCAGACACTTGCTGTTAACAGACAGTACAGTTAAAACCCTATTCACCTAGTTAATATCTCAGAAATCTGAGTTGTTTAAAAGAAAAGGAATTTCAGTAAGGACAAAGAAAAGGTAATGCATTTATAGCGTCTGTCATCTGAGGATCTCAAAGCATTTTACAAATCTGAATTAATATGCCTGAGTTAATAAGTATCCTGATCTCCATTTTGGAGTGGAGGAAACTGAGGCAGAGAGAGGTTAAGTGATTTGCTCAAAGTTGCACTTCAAATCGGTATCAGGGTTTGGAATAGAAACCTCAACTCTGATTCCCGGTGCCATGACTTCACCACAAGACAATGTCATCTCCTCTATGGACCTGGTCCAAAGCCCACTGAAGTCAATAAGAGTCCTCCCATTTGGCTTTCGATCGGGCTGCAAGGTCTTGGCACTGCATCACTGAAACTGATGTGATTTTTTTTTTCCATTGAATCAAATGAGAGTAGGATCAAGCCCTAAAAGAATTACCTGATTGTTGCAGAAATATCAAGTGTTTCCATAGCTGAAGTTTTGTAACAGGAAAGTGTAAATGGCTAACGGCTATCAAACATAAGGAAAGCATGATTTTACCAGATTGCCGTAAAACAGCTATAATTACTGGCTACATCCATAAATAAGAACTTGACTCCTTTGCTAAAAATGGTGTCAAAGGGGACCGTTTTCAGAATTTAATCAGAACTTGGGTTATGTTCATTTTTCAATCAGAAAAACAAGGAGGTTTAGGAGCTGATACATTAGGTTTACTAATGTGGCATGCAAAGACAACAGTCATTGACTTTTTTTTATTTTAAAATAGGCTTGTGGAATTCTACTCTCCATTGTTGTAACACCTCTATGGAGATTAGAAATAAGTCTTTTCATTGTCACCTACATAGAAAGCTCTCTAAAAGAGCCTAAACAAAGGGTAATATAAACATCAAAGCTGAGAGTTACTGGGATGTCTAGCAGGAAACATAGAGATGTGTGTCAGGTTAGGTCTTGTTTAATATCTTCATTTTGGTCTAGAGGAAAGGAGTAAACAGGACACTAATGAAATTCACAGATGGTACTAAATTGGGAAACATTATGAACAACAGTGAAATAATGCAAGAGGACCTGGGCAGAATAGTATCATGAACATAAAATAATTGTATTCAACTTGAAAAATTACAAGCTAATCCAGCTAGAGAAAAATAATTAGTACTCAGTAGGAGGGGGAAATTTGAAATATAGTGATACTGGGGTGAAAGTAAATAGCAAATTAGACATGAGTGTACAGTGTGAAGTATCAGCAGAAAAGACTAAGTCAGTTTGGGGATAATTACAAAATGCAGATGCATCAGGACACAGGACAAGATAGGTAACAATTTCTCTTTATGCAGTGAAAGCTGGCATATTGTGTCTTAATCTAGGCATCTCATTACCAGAAAGATATTGACAAGCTAGAGGGAATGAAGAGTAACAAAATTGGTCAGGGGCTGGAGGGTTTGATTTATGAGGACAAAGTTAAAAAGCTAATTTGTTTGTTTGTCTGGTGGGAGGTGGGTGTGGGTATAACAATCTATAAATATTTGCAGTATGCTGTCAAGACAGGAATTGTCTGGGGTGGCATAAGAAATAATGGGGTGAAATTAAAAGGAGCAAAGGGGAGAGCTGGAAGCCTCATTCCTTAACACATTTAAAAATAGACTGGACAAAACTCTAGTAAGTATACAATCAATGAATCTTAGGTTGGAAGGGAGATGGACTAGGTGACCTATATAGGTCTTTCCTGTTTGTATCTTCTGCAATTCCATATTGAATTTATCCTTTTGGTTTGGTAAGATCTTGTTTGCAGGACTGAGAGTTTCAAATTGGGCCACAGTCACTTGAAGAGGTTGAATTTTCATTGCTTGTGCAACAGCATCATTAAGATTAATAGATTTTAAGATCAGAAAAGACCGTTACAATCATCTAGTCTGACCTGGAACATTAGCTTTTTCCGCTATAGCTGAAGGAGTAATTCCAAAGCTCTGGTAAGAGTGTTTATATTGTGCCTTTTTTTCCTCAGGTCAACCCCCCACTAACATCAGTCTAGTCCAATAAATAGGAGATTGACTAAGAAGAAGCTGAAGATCGGGCCCGATATTTTTTTAGTTAACTGCTACTGCATAGAGAGCCATAGGGTATGTTGATGGCTGTTTGGTTCAGTGGTTAGTGCCCTGATTACATGTCAGGGTTGTATTGCTGGCCTTACCACTGAGCTGCTGTGTGATCCCAGTCAAGTTATTAAATATCTTCTGTACCTTGATTTCATATTAATAAAATGGAGATAACAATGCATTCCTTTCTAAAGCTCCATCTAGAGAGGGAAATTGTGACATACTTTGTAGTATCAGGGGTATTACATTATTTTCTGCCAGTCCCACTAAACTACTACTTCCCCTTTTCCCACCTAGCTAGGGGCTTTTCCAGGTTTTCTGGTCCAGATCTTTCACCATATCCACTCCATCCTCCCATATGCAGTCTGTTCACTGTTTTCTTGACCATTCTCTTGTTCTCTGCCCATTAACTCTAGTCTCAAGTGCCTCCCTAACAGGATCGCTTTCACATGTCCTTCCTACATGCCCAAACCACCTCAGCCCCCTCTCTTGCAACTTCTTTCTGAGTGTGCAGACCATGGTCTCACTCATGATGACATCATTCCACGCATAGACCAGCAATGTCACGCCCCTCACTTCCCTGAAACATTTTTATTTCAATGGTTTTAAGTCTTCTCAAATTCCATTCATGCAATCTCGTCTGCAATCACCGTACCACCTTCAATTTGGATTTGCTTCCTTATGACACTATGAAATCTGATGAGGTTCAACAAGGACAAGTACAGAGTCTTGCACTTAGAATGGAAGAATCCCATGCACTGCTACAGACTATCTAGGCAGCATTTTGGCAGAAAAGGACCTGGAGGTTACAGAGGATAAGAAGCTGGATATGAATCAACAATGTGCTTGTAGTGCCCAGAAGGCTAACGGCACATTGGGCTGCATTAGTAGAAGTATTGACAGCAGATTGAGGGAACCCTTTATTCAGCACTGGTGAGGCCACACTTGGAGTATTGTGTCCAGTTTTTGGCCCCCCATTAGATAAAGGATGGGAAAAATTAGAGAGTCAAACAGAGAGCAACAAAAATGATTAGGGGGCTGGAGCACATGCCTTATGAGGAGAGGCTGAGGGAACTTGTTTAGTCTGCGGAAGAGAAGAATGAGGGGAGATTTGATAGCAGCCTTGAACTACGTGAAAGGGAGTTCCAGGGAGGATGGAGCTAGGCTGTTCTCAGTGGTGGCAGATGAAGAACTAGGAGCAATGATCTCAAGTTGCAGTGGGGGAAGTCTAGGTTGGATACTAGGAAAAAAACTTTTTCACTAGGAGGGTGGTGGAATCTCCATCCTTACAGGTTTTTAAGGTGCGGCTTGACAAAGCCCTGGCTGGGATGGTTTAGTTGAGGTTGGTTCTGCTTTGGGCAGGGGTTGGATTTGATGACCTCTTGAGGTCCCTTCCAACCCTAATCTATGATTTTATGAAGTCCATCACAGTTATGAATAGTGAAGCGAAATTCTCACACCATCCGTACCTTTGTCATGGAATCATCACAACAACCCCACCACTCTTTGGACAAGTCCTCTGGTACCCCATAGAATTGGAACAGAGGTCCCAGCCGTCAGAGGTTCTCTGCTGAATGCTTTTTTCAAATCAAGGAAAGCCATCTGTGCTCCGTGTTCCCCTCCAGCTTTTTTTCCACCAACTCTAATGACGAACAGACTATCTGTTGTTCATTTTTCCTTTTCTAAAAAGTCAAACCTCTCCTTTCCTAAAATGGGCTCCACTATTTGACAGATGTGACTAATTCTCAGTTTTTTATGAAGTGGGACAGCAACTTAATTCCTCACTACTTTGACCAGTCGTATGTGTTACCTTTTTGTGTGTATATCGGTACCAGTATGGACTTTCTCCAGTCACTTGGGATTTTCTTCTCTTTTTGAGCTGGTGTAGGACTTGCATAAGCCAGCATACACCAACTTCTCTCAAGGCTTTGATCGTTTCCACCATGACTTCGTCTGAACCTGCTGCTTTCCAGGGGCCATCTTCAGCAGTGCAGCCTTAACATCTTCCTCTGACAGATCATCAATGTCCATAATTACCGGTTCACATGAAGGTAGTGTGGGCTACAAAGGGTTCTCCTCACTAAGTATCCCCTCACCGTACTCTCCCCATAGGTTATGTACAGTTTCTCCCGTCACAAGCAGTTTGTCTCCTGGGTCCTTTATGAATGCCACGTCCATGACATCTTCCTTGTTTTTGCTTCTTGTTCACACAATTACATATTTTCTTTTAGGCAAGTTGAGGGCAGTTGTTCATTTCATTACACAGCTCCTCTAAAACTAGGTTTCTCATCTTTCTGACTGCTTGCTTTGGCTGCTCACTTGGAGGCTCTGTAGGCGGCAACAACTTCTTCCAGAGAACTATTTTCCATCACCTTTCTGGCTTTTCTCTTATTTCTGACTGCTTTCTGCAGCTCCCTCATTCCACTGCCATTCTTCATAAGATTGTAGCCTACCCACCTTAGTGCATCCATATAGTATCTCAGCTTCTTGGATCAATATGTTCTTGAAGATCCACAAGTGGGAACAGCAGAAGGGGATGTGGTGTATTTCTTGGTTCAAACTTTGCAACTGGCTCCCTGAACTTGTCTGCAGGCATGCCAGGCAGTCTCCATCTCCTGATCCTCCTCCGCACCCTCCATATCACAACTGTTGCCAGTCCCACTAAATTATTGACTTGTTTCCAAAAATGTAGTCATGGACTGATAGATTTTATCTTTAATTAAATATTTTATAATAGATCAAATTTTAGGCCTAAATTACATGTCTTTTTACAGCTGGCATATCTAGCACCTATCATTTTATGGAGAATGGTTTTCTTTTTTATGTACAATATTTAACCATGATTAATGAGTTTCATTGTTAGGACCAAAACTTTAATTAAATCTACCCTACGTGCTGTAATAACCAATAATTGTCTAAAGTGAATTATCTAAAGTCAATTGAATTGAAGGAATATAGAGAAAAATCATTTCCTAGTTCATTAAATATGATATGAGCAATATACAATATCTAATCAGTTTATACCAAAACCCAAATGAGTTACTGTAGATCTACAGCTCATCTATAGCTGAGAATGCATGCACTGAAGAGCCTTCCTTTTTTTACGTCCTGGCAAGTGCTTTTCTAACCTTCAATCAAATCCAGAAGTCTTTTTTTCTAATAACATAGGAAAGGGTCAACATGGGTGATTTGGAAGTTGCAATAGTAAACGTGAGTGTTGACAGCATGCATTTTGACATACCGTTCTTCAGGATGTCTTGCTGTCTAATAAAGTGGGAATATAATTTGTTTGGGAGTTCAGCTGAAATTTTAGAAGGATCAAGAAAGACACAGGAAGCTCGATACAGAAGACAGATTCTATCCAGTGCTGTGGCCCCAGTAGGTCACTCCAGCACATACTGGGGCTGCAAGGCACTGCAGAAGGCCAAGGGAGAATTTCCCCAGTGCACGCACAGCATACTGCTTCCATAAGCAGTCATACGCTGACCCCCGGCAAGCCCTGGCATGGGGGGTGTGCTAGTAGTGCTTATCACTGCAAAGATTCTGGGCTGCGATGCAGCCCATAGACAGACCAGGAAGCATGGCTGTAATTTAGAGCATTTGGGAGCTGCTCTAACTTATACCAGAGGCTGCTATGGTCCCTGGTGAAATCCCAGTGTATGTCTATACTGTATCTGTGACAGTGACAGAAGGAATTTTTTCCAATCAATGTAGGTAATCTACCTCTTTGAGAGGCAGTTGCTAGGTCAACAGATTCTCTTTTTTTCCCCCCCACCCCATCAACCTAGCTGTGTCTACAGTGAGAGTTTGGTTGGCTTAACCCTGTTGCAGCAGCATGAAACGTTTCAAAGCCCTGAGAGATGTAGCAAGGTTGAGATGCAGAACAGGCCCCAGAATCTGGAATAACCCACAAAGCCTTAATGTGTGTTCAGCAGTATTGGAGTTGATGACCTCTGTGGGCTACAACTACATGGGACACTTACTTCAGTCAGTACTGGAGCTTCTGTGAAAGATAACGTGATCATACGCAGTTCAGCAGATTGGATGTTCTAACCCAATGTTTTTCAAACTGTGTTCCATGGTACACCGAGTGTGTCTAAGATTTCCAAAGGGGTCTGCACCTCCATTCAAAATATTTTAGGGGTCTGCAAATGAAAAAAGGTTGAAAACTAGTGCTTTAACCATTTGAGGGTATTCCGTACTGTGGGAAGGGAGACATACACACAGCCCATATTATATAAATGAATTAGGGATGGGCCCAGTGACTAGTTGAATAGCTGAACTGGACTATGTAAACATTTTTTAGTTTTGGTATTATTCTTTGATCCTCCTATAAAGATTCCAAAAGAAAATGCAGGCTTATAGGACTACTCATTAAATACTGAATCATCAACTTGTCTCTACATCCAGGTATTTCTTCTCTGATAAGCTTAAGGGCAACATTTATTTTTTGCTCAGATCCCGTCTACAATCTGTGCCTTTTGGATTCCTTTTATTTCCCTCCAGATTATATAGTCACCGTCACAACAAGGAGCTATTATGAAAATCAAGTTTCAGGATCAGTGCTGCATTGCAAGGATGCTATTTTGTTTGTGGATCCTATTGTATGTGTCAGGATGTACTAGGCACATAGAGGGAGGCTGCCAAAGTGTTTGGAGTGCAGTTGGCAGAAGAAGAAACAGCTGGTCCCATCAAAGTGATCACATTCTTGGGCATTAAATTAGATTGAGAGAAGGAAGTGATGCTTGCCCGGGGATAAACTTCATAATCCTAGAGGGTTAGTGGCTCAGATATCACAGGCTAGGAAGGTATGTTAAAGCAGTTTTAGTTGTTTCACTAACTAGGCACTTGAACTTTGGAAGTACGGTCAAATCATTTAGGCAAGGTGTGCTTTGGTAAACTGACTGGCTTTCTTCCTGTCACAAGTTTCAGAGGCATCATCATTGTAACACAAGGCAATTAGCCACTTAACTTTTGCCACTGGGTACCGTTGTAGGGATTCCTGGTACATCAGTTAGATAGCAGATGAAGTCAGTGCTAATGCAAAGATGAATTATTTATGAATGTGTAGCGTGAACATATATTTGAATGTATTTGTAAGCTGTGCAGTGAACTCATGGTTGACTGGATGTACTGAGGAGGAGATATATCCTAGAAAATAGAACATGCATACACAGTGGTTACCATTGACATATATAGTCAACAGCTGCTCAATTTACTGTGGTATTTCCTATACTTAAAAGAGGAAAATACACAGTAAATATTGACATGTAAGTGGGGACCACTATAGCTGTTTCTTATTACTGCGGTAAGTTATCTTGTGGTGATCATATTAGAAGTTGTATTTGTTTTCTTTCAATTTAAAACAATGAGTAGCACCCTCACCGAGGCTCTGAACAGCATTTCATCCAAGCACTTTATAAATAATAAATTATAAGCCTCAAAACATCCACATGAATTAGAGCTATAATGTCTCCATGTAACACATGGGGAAACTGAGGCTCAAGATAATGCAGTGAGACCGTGGCACAGATAGCAATAGCACCCCAGGCTCTTGAGTGTCCTAACTGTGTCCTAATCCCTAGGTCAGGGGTTTTCACTTTTGTCCTAGAGTAGACCACACTGTAACAGAGATTCCTGTTGCACCACCTCCCCCTCCTATTTGTGGTGGCTTGGACAAACCTAACCTTTCATTTGTGAGCACAGACTATTGAAACCACATTAGGGAATTGCTGAGTGCATTTTCAAGCTGATTTAGCAGCTGGAAACAAAGGGAAGAGCCTTTACCATGTGATGAGCCAGTTGTCTGCAGACCACCAGCCAGTATTTCATTGAACACTAACTGCACTAGCCCAAAGCTCAGAAAATACTGTGTGATGAATTGAAGTTGCATCCTTTACTTTCACTTTGTTTGGGTAGACAGGGAGCTTGCCAGCATCATGTGCCTTTCCTCTTTTATGAGTAGTTTGTGGAGTACAAGTAAACCTTAAGACAAGAGCATTTGAAAGGCTAATATGCAAAACTGGATTAATTTATCAAAGCATCAAATCCTGTAGAGATCTTTTGTGCCAGATCCTTTTGACTGTAAAAAGAGCAGGATGTATCAAGGCGACAGTTGGATATGTATGAAAAATGAATTCAACCACAGGCAAGGCAATGGAGAAAGACTAAGACGTGTAACTGCCAGTTAGTAAATCATTCAATCTACAGGGATATTCTCTTTCTCCGTAAGAGAGAGTGGCTAAGTAAAGATATACGTTAGAAAAGCACAGCCAATTGAAAGCAATTGTAATTGGCTGTTTTTTCTACTGAAAAATAAATGCAGATGGTCATTAAAAAGAGAGCTACTATTATAAATGCACCAGCTTACCTTTCACACCAACAAACCATTTTCATAAGATCTGTGGGTGTCCTCCCCTCCCCCACATCATAGAGTGGCAAGAAATATATAGGTCAGCTCTTCAGATGCAGAATTGCTGTGACAATGTAACACTTGTGAAATAATGCACTGTTTTCAGCAACTCTGCAGAGCTGCATAAAAAGTATTCAGTTTACTGCAGGTGCCACACAAAAAAAGCTCCCTTTAAAAGAGCTTTTAATTACTGTATATCATTGTTCAGAAGCCACCCTCAATTACCTTTTTCCATGTGAGCTGCAGAGGGAAGCAATTAAATGTATGAGAAAGCCACCCTCAATTTAAAGCTGTAGGAGGAAGCAACTAAGAGTAGTAGAATCTGTGGCTTCTAAACAAAGATATACGGTATATGATGTTTCTGGAGACTGTATACTACTCAGACCTAGTTAAAGTAGATTGTAAATCTCAAAATATGTGGCTGTTGAAAGTTGTAACCAATTGTATAGCCTGTGTTTATTCCTTTACAGCAAAGAGGCTGATACTCATTTTCACAAAGAGGCTGACACACCCTTTACCCTACTTTCTCTGTGTAAAGAGGCATTAAAGTAGGTTTTAAATACATGCCAGAGTGATATAACGGGGCCTTGTGAAAATGAGAATTGGGCCCAGATTTGTGGTGGTGTTGCAGCATATAAATTTACAAACATTGTGTTTGATTTATTGGATCTGAGTGAATATTAAAGATGACCCCCGCCCCCCACCTAGTGCTTAATTTGTGCCAGGTCTGAGCCCTCTAGGTTTGGTAGTTCATAGCCCCGGTACCCCTGAGCTTGCCAAGTCAGTTATGAAAGTGTAAAAATTGCTTGAGTCCCAGCACCTCTTTCGTTACAAATTAAGCACTGCCCCCACCTCCAATCAGTATAAAAGAATTGCATTTAGATGTGGCAGAGAAATAGATTTTGATATGCCTTTTAGCTATTTCAGAAACGCCTTGGCTTCTTCTCCCAGCAGCATGTACATGTTAGGAGTGGGGCATGTGCATCAGCAGAAAACAGAGATGAAGTGAAATTCTCTTTCCTTCCAGTCAGCGCCTGATCCTGGAAGGTGCTTATTCCTCATAGCAAAACTCCCATCGACTTCAATGGGGCCCAGCACATGCTTGATTCAACCAAGGATTATTAATTAACCTGTGTGCATCCTTTTTTGAGACACCTTCTGTTGCATTTTATGATGGAGCAACCTCCACTAATTAATACCTCCATAATTTACCACTGTTTCATTAAAGCTGATTGTATAACCTTTTCTTTAGTACCTGACTTCACTTACAGCTAGAGGCCAAATTCTATGACCCTTAATCAAGCTTAGTTACTAGAGAGGTGCTGAGATACTAATAATCATGTGCATCAATATAAGAACTGACATGAACTGAGGACAACTCCCATTGACTAAAATGGGTGATTTGAGCAATTAAGGACCACAACATTTGGCCTCACACTGTCTATGGTATTTCCTACAGTTCTGGATGAGATAGAGAGAATTGATATATCCTCTCTTCACAATAGAACATTAGCAGTCTTCTTGTATTTACATTTAGGACTTTAGAGGAAATACATAAAAGCAGTGTTTTGATTTTACTAGATCTTGCCCATTTTAGTCAAATAATTGTGGCCCTGATAGCTCTTCTTGGGTTATGTCGACCCTCATGGCAGCAAAGTCGCCGTTGTCAGATCGACTTAACTGGATCGACTGAGTGGTCAGTGAAGACCCGCTCAGTTGATCCAGAAGTTGACGCTGTTAATTCACCCCCGCAAGTGGTGTAGCACTGCGTTGAAGGGAACGTGGTTCCCAGCGGTGCAGTGCAGTGAAGACGGTGCGCAGAAGAGAAACACTGCAGTTGACAGGAGTTACGCAAGTTTTCTACATAATTTGCTTAACTCCCGTCAACTGCCGCCAAATCATGAGGGTAAGTGTAGACCAAGCCTTGACTATATCTGCTTGCTAAATCAGGTTTCTTTAAGTGTATTATCTTTTTATTTTTAGAGAGGACATCATTCAATTATTTCTCTTGAGAAAGTCTTGAGTACCTTGTCAAGGATGACCCTGTTTAAATAAACTTGACATATTAAATGTTTTCAAGGATCATGTAGAGAAATATGAGTATATATTAAAATTATATATTGATATATATTTTAAAATCTGTTTAAATTCAACTAATTTTGCTATATGATCCTTGAAAAATGTATATTTTGTATGTATATATTTCATGTGTGTATATATAGTACAAATATCAAGCAAACATGTATCATCTGCTGTCAAGTCATCAAGAATAACGTTTTTTACCATTTACCATGCTTCATCTAAAGCAGTGGTTTTCAACCTTCTCCATTTGACTTTTTTTAGGGATCCACAAATGGAAAATGTGGACCCCTTTGCAAATCTTAGGCATAGTCTGCAGACCCCCAGAGGCCCATGGACCCCAGGTTGAAAACACTGACCTAAAGGATGAGCAGTGAGGAAGCACTCTCTTGTGGGTAAGAGAGAGGATTGGGAGTCAGGTGATGTAAAGTTAGAGAACTATTCTCCAAAATGTGGCTACAAACCTACACAAACATAAATCAACATGATATTCCAATGCAAAAAAGCCAGTGATGCACACAAAATATTTGACCCCACCCTGCAACCCTTACTCATGTAAGTAGTCCTATTGAAACAAATTGAACTACTCAGACGCATAAGGGCCGCAGCTTTGAGTCCACGTTCAGTACAAAGAAATGATATAATCCATATTGTTCCTGCAGTGCTGCTGAAAATCTATTTAGAACCTAATTGCCTATGGCATACATGTTCCATTCAGTATGTCTGTGTCCCTTCTCGTCTAAATAGCAAACTTGGAATGTAAGCAGAGATTACTTTAATTAAGTTACATTTTAGCTTTTTATTATATGGTTACACACATAAGTAGGGTAATCACTGAATAAAAATTTGACATATTTACTGTAGCATAATCCCAGCAATTAGTACGAAAGTATTAAGGAAAAGCATCATTTCACTCTTCTAATTTTACTTTATAATTCAGTGGGAACCAGATTTCAGTCATATATAGTTGTATTTTGGGGGAAAGGAGGGGGTTGGAAGTATGATTTTTAGCTCTGCAAAACGGTTAACAGTGACTATATATAAAGTATAGCATTTGCATTTTTTATCAAATATTTCATACTTCTGCGAAGTTTTGTGCTTTGTTTTCTAAATAAGTGGATTTTATTTGTTACGTTTGTCCAGTGTGCCATTTTCTTGTTATGCCTCCAATTTCTGTTACTTTTTTGTCATACACAATGATTTTAAAAACATTTAAAATTATTAGAAAACAGACAACGAGCAAAATGGGGACCATTTCTTTGTGCCAAAGAGGAGTTCTCACTGTTACAGTGAAAGTTTTTGAGACGTTAATTATTCTTGTCTACTTTCTGTCCAAAAAACTCTCTGTGAAAGATTATAGATAGAAAATACATGCACACACATGCGTGTGTACACATACACCCACAAATAAAGTGTATATATTCACCCACGGACTTACACTGTGCGTGAGTATATGTATCTGCGTAGAAGATGCTATTAAAATCAATCAGGTCAGATACATTTTTAAATTGATGGGGGGAGGGGGGGGGGAAGTAAACTGACTGAACAACAGTTTCTGTCATGTGTTATGTTGTACCACTTAAATGAAATTAAATGCCATGCAAAGAACCATATTCAACCCTCCCTCCACTGGCAAAAAGCAACAACAAACAACCTTTTCAACTCCTGATTTTTAGTCATCAGGAGAGGAGAGAGACTCAGACAGCAGACAGCATGGTCCCAGCATGCTTTTTGCCTTTTTTTTTGTTTGCACATTAACTGTCAGTTGCAGCCCTGCAGGTAGTAGAACCCAGTGGGAAGAGGGGCGGGACAGAACGATGCAGCCTGAACTGACAGCAAATTTAAATTACTGAGCCTTCTTTTTTTTTTTTTTCTCCTTTGGTTTTTTTTATTATTTTTTTTTCTACTCTGCGACAAACTGAAAAGATTCTAGCACACGTTAATTTAACAACCCTGCTTCTTCTTTTTTTTTCCTCCCTTCTGCTTCCAGGATAATTAAAAGAGAAACCTGTAAAGGCAACATTCCTTCAAGCGAGTTGGTGCTGCAACGTGCTGGTAAGACAAATTTAATTTTTTCCCTTTCCCTGTCTTTTCTTTTCCTTTTTTGGAGCTGAAAGCTTTTGTATATCTAATGCGGTCATAAGTGTGGTTCCCCTGCTGTGTTGGGGGGTTAGAATGTAATGAAAAGGAGTAATTGCTTGATATCTGACCTTATCTTATTACTTAAAATGGGTAATAACAGTATTCCTGCCTGTCCTCATGAAGCTTTCTCTCTGCTGGACAAATAGTCAATTCACAGAAGCAGCGCTGTGATTGTCGCACTATGGCAATAGGGACTAGATTATTTTTTTTGGTTACCATTCCACACTCCTTGTCAGAAAGAATACTTGAATGGTTTGCGGTTTTTTAATTGCCTGAAGCATTGATATATGTGGAGGGGGAGGGCAGTTAATAAGTCTAGAGTATCCGTCTGGCTATTCAGCTGTTTACCAGGCAGACAAGAAGTGCAACAGTGAAACTTTCTAAAATATATTGATTCTTCAGGTTGGTTTTACTGGGGTCAGAATATAAGGAGTAAGCTGTTAAGTGCTGTGGAAAGTTCTTTCCAGGCATTAGGTTGGTCATTTGTTGGGTGAGGGACAGGAAAAGTTAAGCTGTCATTTCTTAACAGTAGTTGATTTCAGTGAAGCTGAAAACTTTTGCATAGAATACCTATGTTGCCTTTGTTAAAGAATGAGTTTGATTTTTATAAGGAGTTTCGAGATGTCAAGTACAGTTATTAGATCTGTATTGTGCACCTTCAAATTTTCCTACTTTCTAATGTCTTTCTGGCCTTATCAATAAATACATTTAAGAAGCGTTTTAAAAAAGAAGTCAGATAAAGTGCCTATCATATGAAAGGGTTTTTTTTGTATGACTTTCAGAGCCTGATCCTGCGTAGTGCTTAGTACCCTCAACCCCTACTAAAGTCAATAGGGAAGCTGAGCTTGTGGATTATTCTACAGGAGGCTGCTCAACACAGTCTCACAGGGGTTTTGGGGAGCACAGGACAAAATCTGAAACTGAGCCCTCCCCTTCCCAAAAAACTACCATGAGGGGAGGCCCTGAGTGGGATTAGAGAATGAGCCTGCATAGCACTTGCCCTATGGGGCCAGTTCCTGTCCCATGGGGCTGGGCCCAGCTCCCCACTCCAGGTGTTGTGACCTCAGGTTTATGGTCACAATGCCATTCACTCAAATTTCATCATGACTGAGTGGAGGCTGGCCAAACCTGAGTGGCGCTTCAAGCCCGTGTGCCAGGTCACAATGCCACTCGGTTTGGGTACCGTCTTGAAGAGGGGACCCAGAGCAAACTGCCCTCCCCCCCCCCCAAGTGGCCCAGCTGCTCAACACATCCTGGGATGGGATCCTAAAGTTGATCAAATATGTTTCATTTTCAAATTACCCTTATTAATAATGATATATTAACTGTCTATGCACTTATGACCTGATCCTGCAGACTCTTATTCATATGTGTGATCCCACTGAAGTCAATGGAGATAACTGCATGCGTGAGGATTACTCACGTGACTAAATATTGATAGACTCAAGCTGGGCCACATTGAAGAGTGCTTTCTTAAGTGTATTCAGGCTGAGATTTTCAATGGAGTAAAAGAGTGTTAGGCTCCCAAATCCCAATGAACTTCAATGAGATGTAAGCCCCTAACTCTGTTGAGCTCCTTTGAAAACCACAGCCTTAATCAGTGAAGTACTGGAGTCATCCATTATTTGCTTTGAAATTATTCCACTCCATAGCGCTACATCAGAGTGCCACAGTTTTTAATCTACTTTACCAAGTCTGTATTATTACCAAAGGGGCTGGAGATCATGTGATAAGGGAGGATCAGTAGTGATCAGATCAGGTAAGCACAAAGTTACTTTAGTAAATCTGGAAAGAGGAGGAGGATGTGATGGCTGTGCCATATGCTAATTTATTGTGTAGGCTCAGGAAGTTCACTTGTGCAGGTGATAGGGTTAAGGTGCATTGATTGGTGTCAGCGATTCTAAGACAGTTTGTCACTATGCCTACTTCAATCACGGTTTAAAACTTTCTTCCTTTAGAATATTTTGCTGTCAAAAGTTTACGCCGCTTGTGCAGAGAACTATGGTATTTTGTATGAAATTAGGTCGCTGTAGCTCCTGTATCTGTTTTCTGCTCCTAATAGCTCTGTGCCCCAGAGTGCTAAGATCCTGAAGGGCCCCAAAAGTCTCACTTTGTCCCCTGTAATCCTGAATTCCCATCCATTAGAAAGAAAAGTATTGAATTCATTATTCTTGTTATGGAAATATATTTGTATTCAGAGTATAAACTGCTACTTAGAAGCATATCTGATATAATATGAGTAAATTGTAGTCTGCTGACAGTAAACTATACAGCTGTAGGCCCAGATTCTGTCTGATAAGAGTTCCTTTACACTGTTCTAGTGGTATAAAGGGGATTAAAGGATTCCCCATAACATATTCCTGTTATAGATGGATTCTTCATTCATAGAACCAATATAAATTATAGGTTTCACTAGAGAGCCCAGTCATCCATACTGGTAATCAGTCCATAATCCTGCTCATGTAGATGCCAGGAAATAAGATAGTTGTTCCTCATTAATAAAATATTAAGGGCAACTCACTGTGGTGATATCAAACAAGCTAATTGTCAATTTTCTTGCAGGAAAAAAACAGGCTTAATCTTGCATTCTTTCCACACCTCCAACACCCAGTGAAATCAGTGGAAGTTAGAGATGCGTAAGAAATTTAGAATCAGGCCTACCGTAGCAACATACAAAAATCCCCATGGACTAATTGATGTGGGATTCTGTCAGTCCAGTTTTGCAGCTCCCCTTACGTATGCCTGACTTCTGTGTCTTCACTCAGGCCCTGATCTGGCAAACCACTTAAGCCCGGGTGTAGTCCCATTGATATGCATGCTCTCAACTACTTTGCTGGATTGGAATCATGCCATTATCTTTAGCGTTGGGAGCTGCTGATAGCAGTGAGTTTTGTCCCATTCTGATGACTTTTTGGGGACCTCACTCATCATCTTTGTGTGCTTGAGCTTGACAGTATTGAGGACCTGCCCCCAACCTGGTGGACACCAAGGGATTTGTGGGAGTCCGGGGCCTCTATACTGCCTCTGGCCCCATTTTGCTATGCCTTCTCTTCCCCTGTCCCTAGTGGTTGTGGCCCCCAAGAACCCAAGAGGGGCCTCTCAGGAAGCTCCTAGGTCTTCACAGAGCTGGAAGATGGGGAACACGGTATGTCCTGCCCACCCATTCTTCTCCATGGCCTTCCAAGTCTCCACTCTTTCCACCTATGCAGACCATGGACTGCAGAGCCATTCTCTTGTAGTGGGAAGTTCTGTGGGTAACACACACTCACTTGGCTCTCAATCCCGCTCTAGTAGTGGCTGGGCCACACACTGAGGTTGATAAGCCTGCTACAGCCTTGGCTAATGGAGCTAGGTCTTTTAGCTCAGGCCACAGAGGCTCAACCAGATGTCCCAGATTCAAATCCT
Source organism: Emydura macquarii macquarii (assembly GCF_026122565.2). Lineage (NCBI taxonomy): Eukaryota > Metazoa > Chordata > Testudines > Chelidae > Emydura > Emydura macquarii. The sequence goes on along the minus strand of NW_027133607.1, from coordinate 1,883,007 downwards.
GCAGCGGACAATTCACCCAGTGGGGCAGCATTAGGCCTTGCTCATACTAGGAGAGTTGAGCCACTATATTTATAGTGGTATAGCTAACCTGGAATAACCCTCCTGAGGCAGAAAACTATTAGTAAAACTGTATTTATGCTGGTTCAGGGAACAAGCATAAGCTATACCGATATAAGAACACATACTGGTATACTAGTCCAAACTAGGGCTTTTACTGGCATCGTTAGTTATGGTGGTAAAAAATCCACACCCCTACACAGCATAGCTATAGCAGTATAATTTTGAAGTGTAGCTCAGGCGTTTTACATGCACAAAGGAAGAGTTCATACCTTGAGATCCCCTCCATGTTCAGAGGGTGAGTGGGGAAATAGCCCATCTCACTGCATTTTTAAGTAAGCTTGGGTTGGAGAAAAAGAATCTGAAGAAACAAAAGTTTTCCAAAGGAATTAAATTTCACAACAGAACTAGATGGCAGAATATGTACAGTGGTGAGGTTTTTGTGTAAACCAAACTACTGATTCTCACCTAAAGTCTTTGCTGTCACTTCAGAAGACTCATAGCTTGGGTGAAACGAGCAAGTGTTTATTTCCATGTCAAAGTTTTTTCTTCAGCACCCCCTCAGTGTACTGCACATGCACAGAAAAACATCCCAGACTTTAACATCTGCTTTTTCCAAAAAGTGCATTTTAATTTTCTCTCTTCCATCACACTACTATACTAATTGGCATTACACATTCACAGCAAAGTCCTGAATGACATTTGTTAACCATAGAGATTACAAAAATGTGCTGCTTCACTGACATATTCAAGTTGACACAAAATGGTATTTGTTAATGTAGCTGTGAAAATACATTGCACCTGCCATCTTTTAGCTCAAGGATTTTACACACGGCTAAGAAGAATTTAAGAATGCCTGCAAAATGGGGTTTGGCTGTATCGGCTTAGCTTTAGAAGGAAGAGTGCTCTATAAAATTCTTACCCATAATTGGACACATCTGACAGCCTTCCTTAACTAGCGCTTACGAATGAATGAACAATGAAAATACTCTGCCTCTTCTCACCCCAGAAGAATGGCCATTCCAGAGCAGAAGCCCTATGTTAACACTGTTGTGAATAGTCTTATTGTAACTGCAGGTGAGACAAATGTGAAGCATTTAAGGACATTCGCTAATCTGCGGATTTAAAAAAAAAAAAAAAAAAAATCATGCACGACCTTCTAAAGAAACACTTACATTATTCAACATGCTGCATGCAACGCGTTAGTGTCAAATGTGGGTTATTTGATAGGTGTATATTCATGCAACAAATGTTCTATTCTGTTGTATTTTTATGCCACAAATTGTACTGGATGCTGCTTCCATTGAAGTCGGTGGCAAAACTCAACTGGCTTCAGTGGTATTAGAATTGGGCCAACTGTCCAAAGTATAGGAACCTAATCAAGCTACCAGAGATTAGACACAGTGACAAAGTAACTTTTCCTTCCTCTGATTTAAATCCTGATTTAGGGCTTGATCCAAATCAGTAAGAGCCTTGCAGATTATTTCAATTGGCTGTGGTGTCATTCCAGTAAACAGCAGCAATAATTGCACAGGCTGTGATCCAGCAAAGCAGAACTAGATGGCAGGATAGTCATATGCTTAACATTATAGCACATGAATATCCCATTGGCGTGAATGGGAGTTCACACATGCTTAAAGTTAAACAAGCATATGGGTCATGGCCATAGCTCCTCATTCCATGTCCTCTGCTAAGCAGAATAGCTGGTGGAATTTAGTAATCCCTAAGCATCCATACATTTGGGTAAAGTTTGGATCTATGTCCAGATTTTGTGGCTGGCTTTTAATTCTGTAAGCCCCAATTTCAGCAAAACACTCATACCCATGCTTAAAACTTTAACTTTGACATCAGGGGAATAACTCAAATATATACAATTAAGCATGTACTTTGCTAGACTGGGCCAAAAACATTAGAGGCTTCAACCCCCCCTTAAATTCCAGGGAAGTTCTCTGATCAGTCTCACTTTTACTTAGAATGTGTTTTGGTTTTTTTATACCAATATAACAATCCCAATGCAAATAGGGAAATGTTTACTTTTTGTAATCAAACACATGTAATTGCATCCCTATTCAGCAAAAAGCTTAAGTGTGTCCTTAGTTAGAAAATTCACTTAAATTTAAGCATGTGTTTACGTGCCTTGCTGAATTGGGGCTGGGCTGTATCTTCTGAACTATCCTACTTTCATGAAATTTAACATTGGGATATTGTGGAGGGTTTTCTGTTTCCATCACATTGCACCTGGCATTTCCACAAGTTTCATGCTGTCAGAAATTTGAGGGCCAAATTGAAAATATTGGTGTGGGTGGGTGGGTGTGTGGGTGAAACCTTTTCTGTGCAGACCTTGGTCAATGTAGTTTTGTTCAGAGTAGGTGTCTGATAGTAACGATGTTCAGGCATAGGGCCAAGTCCTAGAACTGCCCCCAAAAGCTGATATGTTCATACTGTGCAGCAGCAGCAATAATGTACACTTCTATTCAGGTGAGCGTCAGCTGAATGCACTGCACACCATGAGGTTTATTCCTGCCTGGAGTATGTATGAGCTGCATCAGAGCTGTGCATTGTGGCTGTTGGTGGATCAGGGACTGTAGCTCATAAATAAGCAGCCTATACTGCACCCAGGCCTCATATCCAGTTCCAGAATGACCTTCTGCAGCTCCTACAATGGAGGCATAATTAGAAATTTATGGGAGCAAAGATAGTGGATTAATTCTTTGAACGTGAATGTGCTAAATTGTGCATACCTGACCTATATGAACAGAATCTCCAATGTATGTGCATAAATCCACCCTTTTTTCCCAAGAGTAAATCTTCATATGCATGAGCAAATTGGGTTTTGAGTGTATTCATCAGTCTGTGAATACACAAAAATATGTGAACATGTGACTTTTGAAACAGCCCAATGTACTTTAAAAACTATTGGTTCTTTCCTCTTGCCAGGTTGATTCAGACTTTTTTTTTTTAATTGTGAGTTTTCATATTTCATTACTTCCAGAATCCCTTAAAATGATTATTAACTAGTCAATAGAGCTGCTTCTTTGAAGTAATAGTAGCTCAGGTCTCCTTGCATATGCAGGAGGTCCAATTTAGGGGAAAGTTATTTCTGGCAATGCAGTAGTCAGAATCATGAATACACAGTGACTAATAATGCTGCTTTATTTTTTGGTTTTTCTGAGTGGATATGGCCGTTTGTATTCTCACGTTATTTCAGGAAATGAACATTGCAGACCTACCAATAAATGAATAATTGATGAAAATATTGGGCCCTCAATGGCTTCCTAATATCCCCTGCTTGTCTTTTGACTCTTCCTCCTTCACTCCTTTGAAGGTGATATTTCCTCCCAGCACTCTTCTCCAGACAGGTTCTTTCTTGAAATTCCCCTCTGCCAGCTGGATTTATTTTCTTTTCTTTCTTTCTTTCTTTCTTCCCCCCCCCCTCCTAAGGGACAGATCTGCTACTAGTGTAAATGGTTAACACTCTGCTGAAGTCAGATCCCATTTACACCTGTAAAGAATTTGCCTTTATGATTCTGCACCATCCTTCATGCATCTTAAAATCATTCAGTGTTGGTTCTAGTGCATCTGTTAGACTGTAAAATACTCTTCCTCTCCTACTGAGAATAGTCTTGTCACTAGAGCTTGGTGGGAAATGGTTTTCTTTTCTTGTGGGAATTTTTGAGATTTCAAAAACTTTCCAGTTCCACAACATGATGAAACCAAGATTTATCAAAAATGTTCATGAAAAAGAGAGACCACCACTGTCACGTTCACCTTTGTAATCTGGACTGGTGTATAGCTGTGTCACCCCAATCCCTCACTCCTGGAGTCCGTCTTTCACTTGCTCGTTGTGTGAAACCCCACTCCTGGGTCAGCCTACGCAAAGCCTCCTGCAATCAAGCGGCCCTTAATTTAGTGAGTGAGTGCTTCTGGCCAGCCACTTTTGGGATTTTGGGGAATGACCTCAGCAAACACCTCCAATCCCAGATGCCACCTTAGGAACTTCTGTCTTGCAATGTTCAGTGCTGCCCACTGAACAATGCAAGCTCATATTAGTCCGTCAGTTTATCAAAGAAATTGATATGCACCAGGTTTGTCATTTTAAATGAAGTCTCTATACACGCCCAAACCACATGCACTGCTTTAGATAAAACAAACAAGTTGATTAAGTACAGAAAGATTTTAAGTGATTATAAGACAGAGGAATATGAATCATCTATGATCAGGATGAAATAAAAGCAAATCCCATTCTACAGTAAGCTGAACACTTTCAGTAATCTTACAAAGTTAGATAATGCTCACCACAGGCGGGCTGACTTCCTTCAGACAAGCCCTCTCCCTATGGACAGTCCTTCAGTTGCTTGATGTTGTTTTGTAGATGGAAGTGGAAGAGAGAGAACACTAGCTGCCAAAATGTCCCCCCTTTTCAACATCTCCCTTTGCCCCCCTCTGGAGCCTCAGCCCCTCCCTTTCAGGGTCAAGTGACAAACAGTATCCCTGCATGGTTTTCTCCATGTCCTGAGACACTGTGGTTCTTTGTTGATTCGCTTGTTGACGTCTGGGCAGGTCCTTTGTTTTTGGAATGCTGAGCTGGGTGGTTCTATACAAGCCTTAGTAATGCATGAACTACCTCTCTGTTTTTGGAGGGTTTTACTTAGATCTGCCTCAAGCCATGAGAGACACATTTGGAAATATTACCTAGCAGAGCTTCATAACCATACATATGACATTGCAACAAACATCACAATAAGGTTCAGTATGTCATGAGCATTCCAAAAACATCTTACATGACATACTTTGCATTAAACAATACACAATTACACTATAAGGGTGAACATGAATGACACACAATCACACCAGAAGGGTGTACACAGGGTGCAGTGTCACAACCACTACTTGGACTAGCTGCCAGCTTAATGATTAGTCTTCACCTGGGATGCAGGACACCCAGCTTCAAATCACTGCTCTGCCTGATTTAGAGACGGGACTTGACTGCAGGTCTTCCACATCCCTGGTGAGTGTTCTAATTACTGGACTATAGAGTCGGTCTCTCTGGCCCAATCAATACGTAATTATTTATACAAAGCAAAACAGGAGAGAAACAGAGAGACCCACACACAACATCCTGTAGTCTGGTGTTTCAGGCACTCATCTGACGCCATGTCTATATTGACGGCAGCAAATTTGTCAGTGTAGACCTGCTCAATCGATCAGGAAGTCGACTGAGTAAGTCCACCGCCTCAAGTAGCGGAGCGCTGCGTCGATGGGAACGCTGTTCCCGTCGGCGCAGCGCAGTGTGGACAGCGCGCAGAAAGGAAGCAGAGCAGTCAATGTGAGTTACGCAAGCTACTCTGCGTAGTTTGTGTAACTCTTGTCGACTGCCGCCAAATCGCCAGGTGCGTGTAGACCAGGGGTGAGTCACATAGGGCAAAGAACTGAAGCTGGGTGTTTCCCCTCGCAAGGTGAGTGCCCTAATCACCTAACTATTGGCTTTTCTGCAGTGTCTAGCTCTCTGTCTCTGTCTCCTCTCTCCCTCTTTTTCTCCCCAAATGAGAAACCTTCCCTTTCTCCTAAAAAGTTTCAGTTTCAATGAATTGCTGTTTTCTGATGGTAAAATTCTTTCATCAAAAAATTCTTGACCAACTCTGCTTGTCTCCCATGCTAAAACTACAGCCAAAACTGCTGAAAAAAGCAGTAGAAACACTCTCTTTATGGGATAATCTTGCATTGGCAGGGTGATGCACTAAAGTATGTAACAGAAATGTTCCATCTTCATCTTCTGTGATCAAGTGCAAGTATAAATTACTACCATTCTGATAGTGACCTCTTCAGACTTCTTCAGGATCCTATATAGGGTGGATCACGTATTCCAGCTTTCTCTTTGAAGAGGGACTCTGCTGATGCATCAGAGATCAAATGAGTTACTCATGATGAACTGAGCTTTATGACTTTATATACCACTGAAAACTATGCATTTTACACTATCTTGTAAACTAACCATTTATCTAAGTAAACATATTGATTCCTTTCCGCTTTATATGAAAACTATCCTGGGCTCTGAATCTCAATTTAGGAAGCTGTTGACAGACAGGAAAGAAGAAGAGACGACTAACAATGATGGAGAAGAATCAGTTACTTAAATGTCAATAGGGGGAGTCTAAAAAATGAGCTTGAAGTAACAGACCAATTTATTCTCAAATGTCCAGTCTGAGATACACATACTTGGTAATTTCACCACTTGAAATGCAGCTTTCAGCCTTTAAAGCAAACTACATGCTTATGTGCTAATCTAATATCAATCCAACTGTTGCACAGACATCAAAATCTACTTAGGGAAGGAGAAATGTCCAGTAGTTAAACTGAAGGTGAGGAACTGGGAGTCAGCTTTTATGGATCATATTCCTAATCTTCCCACTGACGAGACATGGGAAAGACAACTTGTCCTTGACTTACCTGACTTTATCTGTCTATACTAAGGGTGATGATATTACAGGGTCATATTCTTTGCTGGTCTAACTCTAGTGAGGTCACTATGATGCTCAGACTCCAGATCCTTCAAGAGAGTTGCATCAGAAGACAATTTGGCTCACTTTTTTTACCCAGTTTACAAGTGTTTTGAGAGTCATAAATGAGGGTCTGATGGTGCCCAGCTGTAGACAAGACACAGGGATGAGGGCAAAATGAGCTTTCCCCATTTCATCCCTCCCTTAGTCCCTTGATCCATCTTAGTGGGGGAAAAAGATCACTGCTCCAGTGACCTCTACAAGAGACAGTAGTCTCCCAAAAGGTGGTGGGAGGTGGGAAATTCCATGCCCCTATCCACCTTTTCCCCCTGGTCATTACATACTGCATGTATAAAGATAATGAAGCTGCCAAACCATTATATATATCCCTATCCAAAGTCTAGCCCCTCTGCACCCTCGACTAGCTAACCACTGACACCCACGCTCATTTGCCCTAGCATCTGTGACACAGGGCCAGATCTCAGGAGCCTTTCCAGGATCACAATGAGGGCAATGATTTAAAGCAACCATCTGTCTGGCTCTTAGTATTTAAAACGAATAATCTCTCAAAAAAGACGATTTCAAAGGATAACATCAGAGCAAAGTAGTATTATCTTATACATTCCTGCTACCCTAAAGGTTGACTCTTCAAAAAATGAAGGAAATGTCATTGTCCTATACACAGTGTAACATAATTCACCATGGAGCAAAACATTATAACGTGATACACATCGGGGCAGTGATTGAAATAATAACAGGCTCTTTAATTGCGAACTGACAGTGGAGAAATAACGTATTATATCCACATTTATAACAAATTAATCCATCATGATTAAAGATCTCACAATGAATACCAAACGAATTAATACATGATTGGCCTTTATAAGCATAAACCTTTAAAATTATGCAGGATTCTGTGAACACTGACAGTCCCACAGAAGAAAGTTGCATTGAGGAAAAATCCGGCTGTCGGACAAAAGAGTTTCCAGATTTACTTAATGGTTTGTTTGGAAGACCTCTTCTTTCAGACCATTGAAGAAAAAAAAACCCCAGTTTTTTAACACGTATGAAAAAATGTCTCTAATCGCTCATACACATAATGTGAAGAGGGGGAGAAATTATCATGCTATGACTAATGTTTATGACAGACATCTGTCATTTTCAACTATTGTAAACACATGTTGTTCAGTAAGTAAATTTAATTTAACCAGATTTCTCATTTAAAAAAGAAAAAAAAGGCTTTTGCAGCATAACAGGAATATATCCCTTGAGTACAGTTTGTTTAACGTCTACTTAGATTGAGTCATCACATTTTCTGAACCTAAAATACACAAAATTAAATTGTTTCCACACTGTTTTGCTATATACCATTTTTGCAGCCAGTTGTGTTCTGTAGTGGTGGTGGTTTATTGTTTATATTATGGTGGTGCATAAAGTCTGCAGTTGAGATTAGGACCCAAAGTACTGGGTGCTATACAGACATATAGTCAGAAACCACCCCCACTCCAATGAGATTACAATTTAAATAGACAAAAGAGACAGAAGATGGGAGGGAAAACAGACATGGAGAGGTGAAAGCACTTCCCTAAGGTCACATAGCAAGTCAGTGGCAGGTCTTCTGACTCCCACTCTAGTGCTGTATCCACTAGATCACACAATTCTCTGATCTTGAGCCTACATTTTGGTCAATAGAAAAGTTACCACAGGATCAAGGCTTCTATGCTCAGGACTTAATCCTGCAGCTACAGGGAGTGTGAAACCCCCACTGTAGTTAACAGTATCTTCATGCATGGAAGGCTTTATTAGTAGTAATTGCATGCTGGTAATGTGCTCGGTGCTGTACAAAATGCAAAATTTACACAGCTCCTACTTCAAAGAGCTCACAATATTTTATGAGCTGGGTGGAACCTGGTAAAACCGCCACCTAAGACAAAAAGTGTGTGTAAATCCGCCCCGGAACTTTTGAATGAGCAGTGTTCTATGCAAGGGGGGTATGTACATGGGAAGGCAGAACAGAAAAATGGAGCGAGAGAGAGAGTCTAAAGGAGCAGCGGAAAGCCTGGTGGCTGACTCTGGAAGAAAGCTGGGAGACATTTTTGGTCAGGGTTGCAGGCTGAAAAGACTGCTTTTGGTGTTGTCTCCAAAAAGACGTTATTTCCAGAAGTTTGATTCTTTCTGTGGTCAGAGACCCAGGACTATGCTCCTTTTTTTGCACATAAACAAAACTACATCAAAGAAAATACCAGACTCCATCAATTTCTGCATCCAGCTAAAGCATCCCAGAGGCCCCAAAATTTGAGTAGTTGCTCAGGCCAAAAGGGGTAATTATATAAGGAAGAAGTGCAGAGTTCTAAGACTAGGCCTTTTATTTGTAATAAGTTACTTGCTATAATATGGTTCCTAAAAACTTGAAACTATTGTACACAGCTTCCTTAACCATAATACATGAAAGGCCAGTTCTGATCTCAGTTATAGTAGTATATATCTGGAGTAACTCCACTGACTCCACGTACTGGTATAACCCAAGACCAGAATCTGGCCCTAAAACTCTTCACAGTCTCAGTTTAAAGCACATTCTGAAATAAAGTTACAGTAGTTTATTTGAAACAGGTACAGTAATGTTGCATTTTCTCTACTTGCTTAAGCTATTATTGGACCAAATTCTGTTGATGCTGTGGTACGGTGTGTTGGCCACTGATGTTTATCAGTGTAGGCTGCGTGCGTGTGTCCCTGTGCAGATGCTGTCCCAGCTCTGATCAGGAAACCGAGACGGCTCTCTCGATCGAATGAATCGACACAACCATGGATTAGCTGAGCAACGAAGGCACCCAGGCCAGGTTTATTGCATGCAGCACAATAAGAAGTGACCTACAGAGTATCTCTGGGTCACTTTCGTATAGGCGGCGTTACAATGGCCACGGCCCAACGGCGGGACTTTCCGTTATCCCCTAGACCGGACAACATTATTCCCTCTGACACCCTCTTTTATGTATTGTTGCAAACAATTTCATCCTGCCCCCTTTGACGTAGGTAGTTGCCACCCTCTTGACGTAGTCTAATACCACATTTTTCCGTTAATTGGCTGATTTGGGCAAAACAACTCCATTTGTCACTTTTTACTCATTTCTATCCATCAAAGTGTCATTTTAGGGAGTTAGTTCTTTTTAATATCTTGGTACCTCCTATACCTGCTACATAATTTAATATTTTGACAATATTTTGACAGTATATATGCTTGCAGTATCAGCATTTTTCAGCTAGCTTGGTTTTTTCCACTTATACTCCTGTTCACTTGGCTTTTTCCACTTAGGCCTTAGCCAGTTTTACAGGCCTTATGACAGGTCTTATACTTACTACAGATGCGAGAGACCAACATGGAGCTCTTCTATGTCAGTTATTGTAACAGCTAGGGCAATGTTTTCAAATCTGGGGTGTGAGCAGGAGGGAGAAAGCAGAAGAGAGGTTCTTTGTGGATGGGGAAAGGGGCAGGATCACAGATTTATCCCATGTACACACATGCTTACTGCAAATATGCTGCCATGTCAGACAACATCTCGCTTGCTAGACCAAGGTTTTCTTCCCTACCCTGCACTCTGATAGGCCTTGGGTGCGCTAGAGGATGACTCCCATCTTCAGGAGCATGTAGCCTTTTGGTAAGGAGGAAGCGGCGAAGGGGAAGGATTGTCAGAGAGAGGAAGTCTGGTCAGTGCTGTTACCTATGACTTGGAAGACTTGGGTTTAAGTCGCTGCTTCCCCATAGATTTCCTGGGTGACCTTAGGCAAGTCATTTGTAAAATGGGGATAATAACACTTCCCTCCCTCACAAGTGTTGTAAGAATAAATACTTTAATGTATCTTCAATTTTTAATGTAAGGGGACTATGTGAGTACCTATGATATATAGAGAGAGGAGAAATTAAGGAAAAATTGAGAGGAGGGAGCAAAACATATACTAGAAAAAAGAGAGAAGAAGAAAACAGAGTGAAAGACGAAAAGACAGTAGCATCTGTGCCATGGTACTAGTTGATATGGAGTGGTTGTCCCATCTGCCAATTCATACAAAGGGGGTCACCAGAAAAAAAAGAGGTTAGCTTCTCATAAAGGGAATTTTGTCTGTGGAAATGCTGCAGGATCAAGCTCTGAGTCTGAAGAACTTTTGAAGGAGTATAAACAATCCTGCAATTAATGGAGACATATTAACTTGGTATTACTGTACAGCCAACCTGCATCCTCAGCTTATTAATTTCTCCCACTAGCACAAGTAGGTTGCTGTCTTCTAAATTAAAACGGTTCCGCCTTAGGAAGAATTGCCAAAGAATTTGTACATTAGAAGTCTCAGGAGATGCAATTTTTCCACATTGCCTTCACTGGGGAGGAGTACATGCTTATCCTTCAGGAAGTGTCATCTGCCAATTATGACAGCTACATATTTGTATTCATTTATGAATTCACTACTTACAACGGTGGCTTGTTAACACCACGGTTTCCTGGAAAATCCTTGGACTATGGGTTTGCACAATAAGTCAAACTTTCAAGAACAGCTTTTTCCCTTTGTTTTATTTTTATTTTGCACCCAACTGATTTATACAAGAGTATAAAAGACCTAGATAAGTTGATGGAGGATAGGTCCATCAATGGCTATTAGCGAGATGGGCAGGGATTGCTGTTTGCCAGTAGCTAGGAATGGCTGACGGGATGGATCACTTGATGACTACCTGTTCTGTTCATTCCCTCTGAAGCACCTGGCATTGGCCACCGTTGGAAGACAGGATACTGGGCTAAAAGAACCATTGATCTGACCTAGTATGGCCGTTCATTTGTTCTTATGAGAACTTTAAAACAAGACTGAGTGGTCATAATTCTAACCTCTGTGCATGCAGAAATATACATTCAGCATAGATTAATGTGCTGCACACCTTGCCTGGCCCTTCTACATGGATATAGGTGTACTCCTATGTAGAGTAGGAAGGATGGTCGACATTACTGGAAGAAGCACTGTATTTGTACTCCAGAGACTTGGGTTTAATTCCTGACCCACTCACAGACTTCCTGTGTGAACCAGGGTAAATCGCTTAATTTACCCAGTGTTTCAGCTCCACATCTGTAAAATGGGGCTAATTCTTCTGTATTTCACAAGACTGTTGTAAAAGTAAAATTCATTAATGGTTGTGAGGTGTTCAGATGCTCCCTATGGTGATGAGAGGGTATCGGTCTGTGTTACATGTTTCCCTATGTCAGAGGTCCCCAAACTGTGGGGGGGTTCCCCCTGGGGGTGCAGAGGAACATTCAAGGGGGCACTGTGGGGCCTGGGCCAGTTTCCATGGGGTGTGGGGAGGGAGCACCAGCCAGCCCCACTCTGCCCCCGAGCTCTGCTCCGGCCCCGCCCCCAGACACAGCTCCGTTCCCGGCTCCTGGCCTGCACCCAACCGCGACTCCACTCCTGGCCCCAGTCCCGGCCCAAGCTCTGGCCCCAGCCTTAGCACCATTCCCAGCCCCAACCACAGTTTACCTTCTGGACCCAACCCTGACCACCCCCAGCCCCGACCGCGGCTGGGCCACAGTTCTGCTTCTGGCCCTGTTCCCAGCTCAGACCTGGCCTCGGTCCCTGGCCCCCGGCCCAGCCATGGCTCCATCCCCAGTCTCAGCCCTGGCCATAACCGTGGCCCTGCTCCCAGTCCTGGCTCCAAGGGGGGATGCAGACAGGGATAAGAGGGGAGGAGTTCAGCAGAAAAAGTTTGGGGACCACTTCCCTATATAATTAAACTACAGAAGAGATGAGTCTACTCCAGGCTAAAGCTATTAGCTGCAAAGGCTAGAAGTCTTGGGTTCAATCTCTGGGGACACCCAAAATACTAGTGGTTGTACTGGCGTTATATTATCAACGTTCTTGTAAAAAACAACATAGATCCAGTGTGTTTTATAATAAGGGGCACAGTATAAAGGGACAGCCTGTCTGTCTCAGTTCAGACAAAAATGAGACAGACTGTTGGCAAATTAAAAATCCCCTGACCTGCTTACTACTGCTCCAGTAAAGGATCTGCATTTTAAACAGAATGACGCATTAATTTATTTTTTATTGTGAGCAGCTTGACTTTTTGTCACACAATATTGAAAAATTGGACTTCTCCTATGGAATTGTGGTATAGTGAATATGGACAAGCCTTGTAATGGAAAAGCTTTTTACACCAACTATGTACACAAGAGAAGTGTCAAAAAGAGGGTAGGATTTAGAAATTGAGTCATCCTTTCTAGCATACTCAGAGGAGGAGAATTCCCCTAGTAGCACGGCAGAATTTTTAGCCAGGTTCTTTGAATATTAACCTGATCCTGCATAAGCAATATGCAATATAATAAATAAACATTTCATAAAGTTTCTAGAACATTTCTAGAAAAGTTAGAGAGAGAGAGATGCCAAAGTATTAAATACCATCTGAAATGGACAAATAAGCAACCAAATTCTGATTTCAGTTATGCCAGATTAATTTTGGAGTAAATCAGCTGCATTTACCCATGTGTATGGTGAGACTGGAATTCAGGCGAAGGAGGGATAATGCAAGGGGATTATTGTTCTCTCTTGTTTTACAGTGGTTTTAGAGTGTCTTAAAGTATTAAAATGTGGTGGTCTGTCAGAGAGGGGAAGGACAAGACCTGATAGCAGCAGTCGAGAAGGAGATCCACTGATGGACTCATTGACATAGAAGATGAGGGTTGGAAGAGACCTAAGGAGTTCATCTAGTCCAACCCCCTGCTCAAAGCTGGACCAACCCCAACTAAATCATCCCAGCCAGGGCTTTGTCAAGCTGGACCTTAAAAACCTCTAAGGATGTAGGTTCCACCACCTCCCTAGGTAACCCATTCCAGTGCTTCACCACCCTCCTAGTGAAAAAGTTTTTCCTAATATCCAACCTAGACCTCCCTCACTGGAACTTGAGACCATTGTTCCTTGTTCTGTCAGCTTCCAGCACTGAGAACAGCCTACCTCCATTTTCCCTGGAACCCCGCGTCAGGTAGTTGAAGGCCGCTATCAAATCCCCCCTCACTCTTCTTTTCTGCAGACTAAACAATCCCAGTTCCCTCAGCCTGTCCTCATAAGTCATGTGTTCCAGCCCCCTAATCATTTTTGTTGCCCTCTGCTTGACTCTCTCTAATTTGTCCACATCATTTCTGTAGTGGGAGGCCAAAAACTGGACACAGTTCTCCAAATGTGACCTCACCAGTGCTGAACAGAGGGAAATAATCACTTCCCTCGATCTGCTGGCAATGCTCCTACTAATGCAGCCCAATATGCTGTTAGTCTTCTTGGCAACATGGACACATTGTTGATTTATATCCAGCTTCTTCTCCACAGTAAAGCCCAGGTCCTTTTCTGCAGAACTGCTGCTTAGCCAGTCAGTCCCCAGTCTGTAGCAATGCAGGGATTCTTCCATCCTAAGTGCAGCACTTGTCCTTGTTGAACCTCATCAGATTTCTTTTGGCCCAATCCACCAATTTTTCTAGGTCACTCTGTATCCTATCCCTCAAGAGGAGTGAAGATCCAAAATCCAAGACAACACATTGCTCAGTGTGCAAGTGTAGTAAGGGGAGGTTATGAGGAGGAAAGGAGGTTACAAGAACAGATCAAATTAATCTTCTGCTTTAAACTCTGCTCATTAATCTCTCAGGAATAAACTCTATTGGTCAGGCTGATTTTGCCATAATTTTTCTAAGTCCTCCGGTTGCTTCACATTAAAGGGGCTCTTTCCCTTCCTTCCACCTGCCTCAGCCGACTGTACTAGCATGGATCAGACACCACGTATCTCTGGTCAAATCACTTGGTTATAGTTATGTGGTTAATCAACCCACCTCCATATTTCACTTCTTCCTCCAAGCGGACATGTCCATTTCTTGTGGGCTGACCCCCCCTTGACTAAAGGGAGTTAACTCACAAAGACAATTTAGGCAAACTGTATGCTGCCTAGCTACATGCTGTGTGTATGTGAATTTGCAGTACAGTACAGAAACAGAAGTGGATTTGGTAGCTGAAGGAGTAAAAAAAGAAAAAAAAAAACCCATTGAAAAGGTGAGGGTTTGACTTGCGTCCCCGCAAAAAAAAAAAAAAAATCAGTATTAGAATTTAAACTGCAGTGGGAATGCCATATGCTGCATGTGGCTGAAGATCTCACGGGTCCAAACAGCCTAGCAACACCTCAGTAAACATATTGAGCCCTTAAGTTTCAGTTCACTTCTGAGCTTCTGGTGAGTTGCAAATATTCAGTATGTTGTGGTTTTATGATATTCAGTTATTCTGAAAATTACCTTTAAGAGAGTACAGACTCTAAGCAGATAGGGCTCATAGACTCAGTGGAATCATTTTTCTTCACTGGGTAGAAGAAGTAGTACTGTCACAACAGCGAAATCATATTACATCTAGGCAGTAAATATATTGATTACTTGCTTACTGGAACTAGTCTGTGGAGTATATACATCTATTCTTTGCCAGCTACACTGGCGCCCAATCTGGTTTTGGGTGTAATTCAAGGTGCTAGTTCTGATGCATAAAGCCACATAACAGTTTCAGTGCCTAAAGTCCTTCTCTTCCTATGTCCTGCCATAGGGATCAGCTGGGACCCTTCTGCTAATGGGCCCTCCTGAATGCTGAGGGATTGCAGGCCTTCTGCTCCAGAATGTACTTCTGTTGGCCTGACACCTCAAGTCAGTCAGAGCACAATACAAGGCTGGTCTATTCATTCAGACTTTCACCTGAGGGGTGAGTGTGAACTGGGTAGAAACCATTACTAGAAACGTTCATTTCCTGACATTTGCCAATTCATTTGGAATCGTTGTTGTGTATGCTCTGCATGTGTTCAGAAGTCTGTACCATGGCTGTTTTTTCCCTACATAAAATGAATGAGACAGGGCTTTTCACCTTTTCGGTTGCTAGCGCAGGTTTAGCAGTGACCAGTTGTTACCCAGTGGTTCAGGGCCCTAGGTGAAATGATTTGGCGCCCTGAGTTAAGTTCTCATCAGAAAACCACCTTCACAGTTGGTCCAAATTGGCAGTCTAAGGCCTGGTAGAGTAGCTTGCGTATCTCCCATCGACTTCCTAACTTCTACTTACCACGGCGTCTTCATTTCGCTGAGCTGATGGGAAATGCACTTCACTTCCGCTTCATCGATTCCAAAGAATCAATCTGACATGGCCAAATTTGCTGCCATCAGTGAAGACATACCCTAGGTGGAAGGACCAATGTTTGAATGCAGCACGAAGACTCTTGTCTTGAAGCGATGAGAGCAGCAATATATTGGCAGGGCATGTTGGGGAATCTTACGCGCTTCTGTCAATGTTGTCCCTTTTTTGGGGGGGGAAATGCGGATTTCAGAAGCTTCTGTACTGTAGGCAAGTGCCTCTCAAATACACACAATTGTAAATAAATCTAGTGGGTCAGTAGCTGAAGGTTTGACTAAGTGACATACCTGATGTTTCATTATCTTGCTTTGTCTTTGAGAGCTTGTTCATTTTAGCTGTGGATTCCCTGAAGAGCCCATGTGGCCATGAAATGTAAGCAGCTGTGGGTCTGTTAGGTGTGTGTTCAGCCTTCTTCTGGAGTATTAATCTCATTGGCTAGCAAGTGACAGGCAACACCGTTCTCCATAACAGTCCCTACTCAGCTCTGCCAACTCTACTGAGTCCTGACTAGAGCAGATCGAGAATTTTTTTGATAAAATGGTTTTTCAACAGAAAATGCAGATTTGTAGAAACAGAAACTTTCCATGGTAAAGGGTGGATTATGACAACATTTTTATTGGGAGGGTTTCTCAGATCTAGGATGGAATTTCTGATCAATATCAGAAAGGAAAAAAAAACCACACTAGACTAGCCAATAGTCCAGTGGTTAGGACACACTCACCTGGGATGTGAGAAAGCAAGGCTTAAGACCCTGCTCTGAATTAGGAAGAGCTGGGACTTGAACCTGTGTTACCCCATATGCAGGGATGGATGTCTCTCTGGTTTTTCCCACCCTGCTCTCTATACCTATCCCCCTGCTTCCCCACCACTCATGTCCAGTACTGACCTTCTCTTCCTCAAGGCTATTAACTGAGTTTATGTAGTTCTGTGTTTTGGATAGAGGAGTTGATTGTGGGGAGCAGGAATAAAAATATATTTGTGTTTGGAAAACTCCCAGGGATGACATATCGAGTTAATTTGTAAATTACTGTCGCATTTGCTATCCAGCCCTTATCTCTCACATCATGTCCTTTCAGTACTTGCTTGCCCCACCCAATCAGACCACAGAGCTGCTACGTTATCAATTCCATAAATCCTCTCCTCCTTGTTCTGTAAAAGCAGATAAACGGGAAGTAGGTGTGTTGTATCCAACATGTTAACTGAGTGTATGCTTCCAAAATCCACGTCTTCAGCTCTCGCTTTTATCTTGCCTTTAACACCAAGCAGCACCTGCTGATAACTAGGAGATTAAAAACACTATCAGATTACCATTTTTACGTAATAAATGATCAACAACCCCATATTAAAAGAATATCTCACTTGGCATTAAACATCCTTCATTCACCTAGGAAGCCTTTATCATTTGAACCTGCTCTGCTCATTGCATATTAAATCTTTGAACCCCGATTTCATCATAAGGAAATGCTTCATGAGGACAGCAGAGAACTAAATAGATGGCTGTGTTTGAAAGAAAAAGCAAGGAAAAAGATTAAAATGCTGGTCTGTGTTAGTTTAAAACTAACTCCCTGTGTTAAAACTCTTTTGCCTGCCTCAGAAGTTTGTTAATGTGAAATGGTATTTTGCCTTCAGGATTGCCAGTTCAGTTCCAGCCCAGGTCAGCAGCAGCTGGAGCTAATAAAAATATTTGCGCTAAAAGTTTTTTCTTCATAAAAAATGGCCTTTCTTCAAAAATAAAACTCCCCACCCCTCAAAATTATTGACATTATCAAAATTTTCCATTTTTCACAATTTTTTTTACATAAGTTTTTATTGACATTATCTTTGGAACAGTAATAGAAATTTTTCATTTACCAAAAACTGGTTTTCCTTATTGAAACCTGATTTTTTGGAAAAATTAAAAAAAAAAATCCAAGACTATTTGGATAAAAATGTGGGTAGTGAACACAACACACATAGGATGAAATGGAAACAAGTTTGAAATTTCAAAATTGTTTTCAATCTGCTCTAGCAGTAACCAGAAGATGAATGGTGGATGAACCGTAGCTGGATGATGCTTCTGAAGAGGGGTTCCAGGGAGGATGGAGCTAGGCTGTTCTCAGTGGTGACAGATGACAGAACAAGGAGCAATGATCTCAAGTTGCAGTGGGGGAGATCTAGGTTGGATATTAGGGAAAACTTTTTCACTAGGAGGGTGGTGAAGCACTGGAATGGGTTACCTAGGGAGGTGGTGGAATCTCCATCTTTAGAGGTTTTAAAGGCCTGGCTTGGTAAAGCTCTGGCTGAGATGATTTAGTTGGGATTGATCCTGCTTTAAGCAGGGGGTTGGACTCCAGATGACCTCCTAAGGTCCCTTCCAACCCTAATATTCTATGATTCTATGATTCTTCATTGGTTAATGTGAAATATTGTGGTGATCTCAGTCCAGTTCCTGGAGAACAATGGTACACATCGTAAAACTATCCCCCAAATAGGCACTAACTTGCACTCTTCGGTACATAGTAGGAAAATGACCAAAGGTCAAATAGTTATGGAGGAAGAACAATCCACTTAGCTCTAAAGATGGTATCTCTAGCTCAGGATTGAGACACAATGGTGAGCAAGGTTGTAATGTCACTGCTGTGCTTGTCCTAGGTATAAACAAAGTGTTTGAAGATCTGGCACTTTTGACGTGAACACCAAAGTCACTTAGTAAAATTTAAAAAAATCTTTGACAGATTGAATAAATGCAAAATTGTCTTGCACAGAAACACTGCTTTTTTTTTTTTCTTTTTGAATAGCGTATCCATCCTAAAATAGGACTTAATGAGGTTTTCAACAGCTTCTGTCCCAGAAACAGTTTTATGTTCATTCTATGCTCTGTTGCTTTTACTCTTCAATACCTTTCTGGAAGATAATCTTTTAGTCTACTTTAGATACACTTTAAAATAGGCTGGCTGGCACAGTCCCAAGTTACTTGACTACTGGTGCCTGTGAGACTTGATTTTCAATCCTGAGATTATTTTTTGGAAAATGTATTGAGCATCTATTTGAAAGAAACTGAATTTAGCTTTCTCCCCATGCTGCTGTAAAACCTGTTTACTTCCTTACTTGGCTGTGCTATACTCAGACTAGATCCTTGGTCTTTCCACATAACTAACCTTCCAGGGCAGTGTTCTGGAAACTCGTATGTAAATTTCAACTCTTTGCCATTTAATAAACACTCTTTTCAAACTCAGGTTCATATGTGGTCTGAGTGAGTTTTGGGAGAAAAATATCTCCATTGGAGAAAATCTTGTCTCTTCCTCTTGGGTGGGACTGTCTACGTTCATTTGGAATCATTGCTTTCTTTATGTTCACTGAGTGCTCTGTTTCATTCATACATAAACGGCAAATAGTTCAGTTTGCCCCCTAGAAAAGTGAAAGCTAAAAATAATCTGGAACTAGTAACTGGAAATTTGCAGACCACCCTTTCCATTTATACATCAGAAACAAGCTGAAACTAAATAGCCCCCAATTGATTGGTGGTACCTGGGCAAACTTGCATATAGAACAAAGCATGGTATTAACAGCAGCATACAGGTTGTAGTTTGTTGTTTTGTTTTGTGTTTAAAAGATAATTATTATAACTGTGCTCCTAGGGTTAGACTTTACAATGCTTACTCACACTGTTTAATATGTATGCACATGGAACTTGTTCCTGCACCATTGAACTCAATGGGAATAGTCCCAGTGGGATTACCTGGGAGTAAGGATTGCATGATCTAGCCCTTTAGCAATTAGCATGTACAATATACATACACCTCATCTGAGAACATCTGATACATTTTATACTATTTTAACCCCTAGTATTTCAGTATTACATGAATGGAAGTTAACGGTATAAAAATGATCTCTTATTTGTATTGCACCTTTAGTATAAACAGATCCCAAATTACTCAACAAAGCTAGCTGATTATACAAACAATACAGAGATTCATTGGACCCAACACTCACGTTGAGCAACAGCTGGAGCTAAGCAAGACAACAGCGTACAGAAAATTGAAACAAAGGTATAAGGCATTCAGTTTACAATAATCCCACTAGGAGGGGTAGCCCTCTTAGTTTTGGTGTGAAAGGGTATTTGGGAAGGAATAAACATTATAAGCTGAGATACTATTGTGACAATAAGAACCTAGATGCACAGAAAGAGAGCTGAGTGGGTAGAAAGACCAAACAATCAAAGTACTTTCAGCACCAGATGTCAATTTCTAATAAATTCTCAAGTATCACATAGGGTTTTAGCTACATGATTTCTAATAACTTTAATAGGAGTCATGCAGCTAAAAATCCTCATTGCTCTGAAAGTTGCTTATTAAAAAATTAACAAAAAAAAAAAAAACTCTAGACAAACTAGGCTGGAAAGTCTTGCACAGAAATATGGTGAGTTATGTCAGTGAAGATTGTAGCCACATCATTGCAATACTCCCTTAGACACCTTTTATATTTGATTTCTTTATAGCATGTGGGCCTTCTACACCCTGAGTGAAAATCACTGCATAAACTACTGCACTGCTGGACCAGATGTTGATGAGTCGATTGAGTAATTGCAAGTCTTAGTTCAGTGTTGGGGACCACACTTGCCATGCACGCTGTATAGCCAGCTGTCCATATAGCAGTCCTATATTACCTGGCCAGCTGGAGTCAGCTGTCCATTTCATGACCAGTTGGTCTGAGCTAGGACTTAGAGAGACCTTATACGACAACACAAGCTGTGTTTAACAACAGCCTAGTAGCTAGAGAGCCAGAAAGAGCTATCAGGACCTGTCTGTGTCCAGCAATTTCAAAAAAGAATCAGTATGGCCACTCCCAAGCATTCCCAAATCATGAATGAGTCCCCAAAAACTTGATTGACTTACAAATTATATGGTTTAAAAAAACAAACCAATACATATGGGGGGGGGGGGGTTCTTATTTGTTTTCCCTGGTGTCTGGGTCTTTACAAGTTTTTCTTCATAAACATGACTGATATAAACTTTTTTTTTTTACATTAAATTAAAAATTGACACCTAACCACATGACTCCAGGAGCTGGGTTTTAAGTCAAAAGCAACAAGTATCATGACGCTTATAATAAAACAGTGCGAGCTGGCAACCCTGAATAGAGTCTTGTCTCTTCCCGATCATGAGGGACTACATCTAGAAGTAGTTAGGCCTTGCCTAGTAGTCATTTCCAAGGGTAACTTCTGCTACTGGCTCTGCTTGGTGTCTGTGCGAGATCAGGGGCCCTTTCAAGCAGAGTCTCATGTTTACGTCCCACTCGTGGGGAGGGGATGTAAATTTGGGGTGCAGTCACCTGGGCGGTCTAGTGACACCACTATGAACTGCAGTGTGGGACTCTGAATCTTCCGTTTCGGCCATCCACTGAATAGGCTGATAGGTGATGAAAACATTTGTAGAGGCGTCTGTCACCTTTCACAAAGGAAGGGATTTAAGTTAATGGCAGTTCCCACCAACAAGAGTATTGTTCCCTGCAGAAAACCTTCCTCCAATCCTCTGGATTTAAAAAGCATGCAGCATTTTTCATCCAGAAGGCATCCCTGGCAGCTCTGAAGGGTGAAATAGGAAAAGAGAAATGAAGAGTTCTGGGTGAGATGTTTTTAGCTGATATACAAGATTAAATGGTGCCTCAGTGAGGAAAATGGAGGTAGAGATTCCACAGGGCCTACCTGAAAGAAGGGAGAGATTTCTGTAGGACCATCAATAATATTCCCAGTTGGGGAAAAATTAGCCTCAGGTGGAGAGTGGGTTGGGATCGGATATTCATGTCCGGGATTGTCACAGTGAAGCATCATATCTGAAGCTCCCCAGTGCAATGGATGCTCTTTCCTGGCAGCTGTGAAGGTGCCCATCTTTGGGGTAAGCCAGCTGTTGTTTTTGTTAGGGTTGGAAGGTTCTCTGGTGGTGGAAAAAATTTCCTCAGCTTAGTCCCTGACACATTCCTCCTCCCAGACAAACTCCCACAGGTTTAACAGAGGCAGACACATCTTTATTCCCATTCAGAAATATGCCAAATGTTCCCACCGGCACCTCTTGAAGGGAAGTGCCATGCATTTCCGGAGGAACAATGTATTTCAGCCCATAGGGAAGCTGCAATGCTGCATATAGAGTGGTATTTTTTAAAAATTTTGAATACTCTAGCCCACCAAATAGTAACATCATCTGAATGCCCCGGGGAGAGATGGCTGGGGGGGGATGGATCAGCATTCACGTTGCTTTCCTCAGCAGTACCCACCCAAGCTGGGGAAGCTAACGATCCAGCCAGTGGACCAAAGAAGAAGTGGCCAGAGTATAATCAGGCTCCATATCTGTAAGCGGTGTACAGGATGAGAGGTCCAGGTAAAGGGCTATGAGAGGAAGCCATTTGCTGTGCACAGCAACACATTCTATTGGTCCTACACAATTCAGGATATATGTGACAGGCCATCTACTATGGCACCTTATCTATTAACTATTTACAAATATAGAGACACTTTGCGCTCCTGTAACAGTGCACAAACAGCACGCTTCCATATACCCTTCTGGATTTCAGGGTCAGAATTACTGTAACATCCCCCTCACACACACACCTCTTCCAGGTCTCACTGTCCCCCCTTCCATGGAGAAGAGAAATAGCACAGGAGGAATCTTTAAACTGCTTTTCTCCACCTACCAACATTTTATAAGCCAAGGGAGAAAGCCCAGTAGTGTCAACATTTCTCTCCTCCTCCGCAGTCTGTGACAGCTCCTAAGTTGCCCAGTAGAGATGTGGGGAGGGAGAGAAGAGGGGGTTGGAAATTGCAGAGGGGAAAGATCTATCCGTCTGTGTGGTGAGGTGAGGCTTTTTTAACCTTTTGAAGCTGGATTGTCCATGGCTAGTTGTAGTAGCTCAGTTCCATGCAATACGCGTTGTCACTTCTTGTACAAACACTTGTTACATCTTGTCATTAAACATAGTCTACAGAAAGTCCCTTTTCAGCGAGGTGACTGAACATGGTGTGTAAGTGCTTATTTTTCAATTCACAGTTATGGTGAGAAGCATGAAATGTTTTGATTCTTCACTTTTAATGTTCTCCCCAAGAGGTTTCAAGGTCCTTGCCATAAAGATAAACTTTTTTTTTTTAAAGAAGAAAATATATCCTTGCTGCTTACAGGCCTTGGCAGTCAAATTCAGCAGAACACATTGCTCCCCACAGCCATGTTGCTTTGTTGCAGGTAAAAAGGTAGCCTTAAAAAACATATTTGAAATGCTAACTCTAGGGACACTAGATACAAAACATCGGTCTAAAGACCAGAAATATATTAATTGGAAATCGGAGAGGAAAAAAGTTAAAACAATGCAATTGAGTAAAACTTCTTAGAAGATTTTCAACCAGTGACTGCATTTAAAATACTCACATTTTTTTAAATCATAAGAAACACATGGAAACTGCTCAGTGAAGTGAGTCGTGCATCAAATACTTTGTGGATTCATTTGTGCAGTTGGTGAATTGAAAGAGAATAAACAGCTGTATACATTTTCTTCCATCAACCACCCAATCCTTCTGTGGCAACATTTTAGTTATTAGTGTTAAAAAAAACTATGCTCCTGGATCTCCTGTTCATGCGAATGTTGTGACACACAATAAAACAGTCTGCTAATAAAGTGTCAAAATGTAAATTAATCAGTTCCAGTTAAAGAGAGGAGGGAAAGGGTTTAAACAGGCGCTAGCCAAAATTTTCAAAAATGTATGCTTATAGTTAGGTAACTGAATCCAAATGTAGGTACCTAAATATGGCACCTGAGTGTTTTCACTACTACATGGGGATCTGAGTTCAGGTCCAATGTTTGGTCCTGGACATACGTGATGCTAGGGTACATTACAATGGCAGAAGACCTGATCCAAAGCCCACTGATGTTAGTCAAAGTCTTTCCTTTATCTTCAGCAGACTTTGAGCCAGGCAGAGAGGGTCACATTTTCAAAAATGACTTGGGCATTTAGAATCCTGAGGGTTTGTCTACATGGTGAGTTAGTGTGTGGAAAGACAGGATGTGAATCTACAGCACCCTAGTTTGCTGCCTGCTAACTCTCTGTGTGGACCCTGCTACGGCACACTACCCGGTCCATAGAGCACTTTAACATACTGCTGTTTGAAACGTGTGCGCCACAGTGCACGATGGCACTTTTAGTGCATGGTAGCAGGGCCCACATGGCAACTTAATGCACAGCTAGAGCTCTGCAGACTCTCAGCCTGGCTTGCCTCACTGTGTAGACAAGCCCAAAGTCCCAGTGAAAGTCAACTGAGAACATGGACTTCTAAGTGTCCAAGTCACTTTTGAATATGGTATTCGGCTCCTCAGTCACTTAGGCACTTCTGAAAATTTCCCCATCAGTGTTTAGTCCTTTTCTTGGGGGAGGATGTTAAAATATTTGCCATTAAGGTCTTGGCTTTCTGGCCTTCTCTGTAAGATAGGCCCTGCTCAGTAACATTTGTTGCCCTTCAGACGATTTCGGAATGACTAGAGTCCACGCATAATGGTGCTCCAAATGCTTTACGGCAATCTAAATACCCTTTGGAGTCAATTAAGGATCAGAAGGGCTAAATATCATTTGTGCCTCAGTGATTTTAGTGCTAGTGTGGATGCAGACTAGCTGAAGTGGGACAACTAGTCCTTTTAGTCCATATGTTTGTTGGGCTTGCCAAATCTCCCAAAATGCTCTCTGTCTGGGAGCTGAACCAATATCTGTAGGATAGGTGCCCACAAGGCATTGCAGCTATAACGGTCTAGGGCAGCGCTAGCGTGGATGAGAGCAAAGCTATGTGGCTAGTGTGGGATTCAGTTGGCTCAAATTCACCAGCTAAGTGCTCTAGTGTTGGCAAGGCCTCAGCCTCCATGGATTTCCTTAGGCAAATGCAAGGAACAGCACTGATTGGCTGGAGGGGCAATATATTCGTCCTTTTTTGTTAGTAAAAGACGTGTGCAAAACTAGGCAATGGCCAAAATCCAGACATGGGTCTGATTTCCCAAGCATACCAAGTCACACTGGTGTAAAACTGGAAAATTAGACCCCATGGTGTCAAATTCTGGCAGATTTGGCCCCTAGTCATTTTGCACATGGCTTGGCCTCGTCCACACTCCGTGTCTTTCCCTGGATGTAACACGGTTTAGCTATACTTAAACTCACTTCAGGGAACATAGTAATAGCAGAAGAGTAAATGGGACCAAAATGTCGCAGCATAATTAACAGTCCAGTCGGCAAACTAGAAATCTCCAGTCATTGCAGAGCTGGAAAATCACAGCAGCAACTTGCCGATACTACATTTCCATTAAAATATCAGCCACTCTATTGAAAGTGACAGACCTAATAGGCAGCTTCCAGAATCTGCATGAAACCCAATTGTAGAAAATCCTCCGTGCAGCTGCTTCTGTTTGTGTCCCAAAGTCAAACACTTCAGATCAGACAATCTCAACATGCTTCTATGCTACTGGAGTCATTGCTCCATTTCTACTCGCTTTCCCACCCCATTACTTGTGCCTCCACCCCCCACCTAACCCCCATCCCGCATTAAAAATAAATAAACAAACATCTCAGTTTAACATGTCATCAATGAGGTATGGAGAATGGGTTGGGGAATAGTACGAAGCAAGAGTATGGCTCCTACTCAGGCATCTCTAAAAGAAAAATGGGGTTTAAATATGGCAACAGGAGGGGGAAAAGAATATCTGATCTGTGCAAAGCTGTGAAGTTAGCAAGGAAAAAATTACATGGCAAAAGGCCTATGCTAGATTAGTGCCTTGAACTATTTTAAAGCACTCATCTCTTTAGTATCTACAGATGAGCTGTAGTTCTTGCAGTGAAAGCGGGGATAGGCAATAGAGGCCAATGACTGTAATGCTGCTACCTACGGGTCTCACCCCCAGAAGATGAATCTGTCATCAGGGCAGTTATGTGGAAGTGGCCCTGGCCAGTGGGGAGATGGGAGGATCTGCCTGACCTGCTCTTTAAAATGCTGGTCTCCACACAAGGAAGGTGAATTCTGTTGGATCCGAGCTGGAAGAACTTATACTCCCCTAGACTGAATGGGAGCAGATACTCTGCTCAGTCACTCACCATGATGTCAGTGGAAGCTGAATGAGATCACACTCTGGCCCTCTCAAGGTGTTCAAGTGTGGTGCTCCCTGGATCTGCACAACTTTGCACCCCCTACTTATTATTTGGTAAGGCTATTTATACCCTTCAAACGCCATCTGTGACTGGGCCGCTATTCCGATTCCTCCTCATTCTGCATCTCATCAGATTCAGCAGTGCCACTATGTGTCCACTCCTTCCTGTCTCAAAATTCCCCACCCTCCCACCTTCCTGTTTCCTGAGACTGCATCTCACCTTGGCCACTATCATGCCAGTGTTTTTTCCCCACAGTCTTAACACCAGTGCATATTAGCTGCCAGTTCCCCTCCCACCCTATTTTCCATCTCACTCCCATAAGCAGTGCTATCTCTGAGCATTGGTGTGACATGCCTCTCTACCTCTTAACCCTGCCCAGTACGCAACCCTCACTATTCCATACCATCCCTACAATTATTTGTCTGAACTAGTGAAAAAACTTCAGGACTTCCTAATGCCTTCCTCTGCCTGCCCCAAGAGACTTAAGGAAGCTTCTTACCCCCATATGCTAGGGTGAGATCTTTGGTACACTTTACACTCATCTACATGGATAAAATCTCAGCATGGAGAGAGGAGAATGATGCCCTTTTCTTCCAGACAGGGTCCCGTTATCCATGTATGGTGCTTATTACCATAGTGTCTATGCACCTCACAATACTAAGAAATGTAGCCACACATCACCAATCTGAGGTAATTAGATTGTAAGTTGTTTGGGGTGGGGCCATCTTTTTGTTCTGTATTTGGACCTTGGTTTGGGGAGCTGAAAATCAGACACTGAAGGCCTGATTTTCAGAGATGCTGATCACTCCATCTCCAAGTGAAATCTTTGGGAGCTACAGATGGCCAACACCTCTGACAATCAAGACGAAGGTGTTTCGTGTTGGGCACCCAAAATTAGTGGACATCTTTGAAAATGTTGGCCTGGGTGAACAGCAAGTCACACATAAAGTCTGGGGAAGATCCATGTCTCCTGCATCCCATTCCAAGGCCTTGAACACAAGATCTTCCATCCCTTTTTCAGTGCTTGGAAACAATTTTACCAGAATAGTTTAGTCCTCAAGTTTGAGTGCCTAAGACATATTGTAAGGTGGATAGTATATTTTTCTCTAACTTGCAGGCCTGGCCTGTTTCAGCATTAATGTATCAGAAGGTAATATATATTTAAATATGATCATTTGAAGGGCTGGCTTCTACACACATGTATGTTTTACCTTTAATTCACAGGGAAAAATAATCTTATGGGTTAGTTGCTAGGCATTTTATAAACTTAAAAAAAAGTCCTGACTGATTTATGCCACCTAGAGTACTTGCAGTAAGATGGAAAAAGATGACTGTCAACAGACTCCTCCTGGCTTTCTATCTTTCCTTATTAACACAATTAACTCCTATACAATCCATGGTAACACTCCCATTAACCCTGTGCAAACAAGAAAAAGAAAACAAACTAATCCTGACCTTCCATCTTCTCATTCTAGCAAAACCCTGAGATACACTCGCACCCATTTAAAATCAACCCTAAAGCTATCCATTCCTAATGATTCAAAAACTGACAGGTTTATTCATATACTTCACCATGAACACTCAGCCCCTGCGGGCCTGGGAACATTTGCTTCCTAGATCCTCAGGGAATTTATGCAAATACCAAGTTCTCTGCTTAAGAGAATTTCAGGAGTGGAATGACAAGGATGTCATAGCTCAAGATTGAGGACCTGTGAAGTGGGGGGAAGGTTATATAACACCTGCCTGCGTTATGTAATGTGAGGGTAATTAACCACTGGAACAATTTACCGAAGGTTGTGGTGGATTCTCTATCACTGGCAATTTTTAAATCAAATCGGATGTTTTTCTAAAAGATTTTCTCTAGGAATTATTTGGGGGATGTTCTCTGGCTTGTGTTATACAGGAGGTCAAATTAGATGATCACAATGGTCCCTTCTGGCCTTGGAATATATTAATCTATGAATGAATATCACCTGGATCCAGCAATGTTATCAGTCCTTCCACCTTCATGACAATACATTCACAAAACTGTTTTGGGGCAAGGTTATGTCAGTCCCACCTGAAATGGCTACAATTAGGAGGATAAAACCTTCCTTGGTCTATTGATGTATGCAGTCCACTGCATGTCCAGTCAAGAATTCTAAAGCAGATACCATCATCCTAGGTCTGCTTAGGTTTTAATTCCAATAAATACATGATAAAATCAATAGAACCCTGTATGCAAGCAAAGAATAAACACACTGAAGCCCATGAAAGTTTGGGGCAGTCTGCCAGAAAGGTAAATCTAGCAATGGCCTCTGTAGTGCCCACTTACACAAAACTGTCCTCTACAGAGTCTCAGCATTGATTTTTATACTTTGACAACGGTTGGCATTTAGCTCATGAATCCTGCTAATATGGACTCATCCAATAATTTATCTCCATTCTGTACAGAACCATGTTATCTCTATACAGAGATATCTTCCTCATGCTCTGGCTTGGATGATTGATTCAGAGGGCGGCAGTATACTATCTAGCTCTCTGAAATACTTGTCTGGCCCCCATTACTGTAGTACCTAAGCACCTCACTTTTTAAAATTTATTTATTCTCAAAACATCCCTTGGAGGTAGGAAAGTGCTATTACCCCATTATAGCAGAAAGACTAAGTGATGGATATTTCAAGATATTTAAGCACCTAAAGGTGCAGACAGGTGCCAGTTGGGATTTAGAGAGTGACTGCTTGGCAATATAATGGTTGCATAATAAAAATACATGCTCTAGATAAATCCATAAGTAGAGGGAGCTGAAGATTTTCAAAATGTTCAAAATATCGATAGGAAAAACAATTCAATGATTTTTCTCCTCCCAAGCCCTCTATAATTGGCTGGAAATTTTTGATTTTTTTTTTAAATGGTCAGGAAATTGCAAAAATGAGTGTTCTTATTTTGATTAGTACTATCTATAACCCACCCACTGTATTTCTGTATCCTCTGTTCAGAATAGCCATGTCCTAAATTTTAACAGGCACACTTTACCAGACTGAAGACATCCTCTTCTCTTAGGCACTGGTTCAGGTACTTACTTAAGCACATGCTTAACTTTGGCTTGAATGGGACTTGAGGCCTATTTGAAGTTAAGCATGACAGCCCATTGACAAGTGTCCAGTAGGAAAATAAGAGGTTTGCACCCCTCCAGTGGTCCCTGAAACAGGGTAGAAAACATGAGGCCACCATGTGAAACCTCAGGGTTTTGCTGAATCCACCAAAGAAGAGGGAGAACCCTTAAAATGCAACCAAAAACTTGGGCCAGCTATGTGGACAGCCTCTCCTCTCCTTCAGCGTTACCAGGACTAAGAAAAATAGATGAGATTCATTTCTGAGATTGTATTTCTCTTTGTTTCTGTTTAATATAAGTAATAGAAAGTTACCTTCTTGAGTCTGCACTCTTTCTAGTGGGACCTTGGATACTACATTTCAGGATCTTACTGAGTAAGAAATATGCATATTTCTCTTTTGAAAGTCCAAGTAGCTTGGCCTAAGAGAACCCTAACATAGTAACTTTAAGCAATTGCTTTGGATACTTTAAACTTGTCCCTTTCAAACCAAACACTGGAAATAATAAGGACCACATTCATAAAAGAGCTTTAAAACAAAGCACAACTTTGCTCCTTAGAGAATGGCTAGAAGTATGTTAAGTGTATTAGAAACAGTGAAGAAATTATTAATTGATTATTGTAAATGCAATCAGAAATCCTGATTTGATTGTTCTGTTGTATAACTGCTTAGTCTCAGTGCTGGTCAAGAATGTACACTGTGTTTAGTACATATCTAGAACATCTAGTTTCCAGACTTTATCTGTGGGCCTTCTTTACACTCTTAATTATATACCTATGTGATTCTTGGTGAACTAAAACTTTTCAATTGTTTAAAAATAACAGTGTCCTGTGTTGAAAGAAGTATTGTCCAAGATAAAAGTTGACAGAAGAAGAATCTAGCATTAAAATTAACAAGCTAACGCTTCCTGTGTAAATTTCATATACATATCAGCTATAATATTTACCAAAATGGCAAATCTAATTTTTTAGATTTCAGCTTTAAAATCTAACTGGTACCTCTGCCAATTCATTAATTTTACCCTTATTCACATTTACGCTATACAACATAAGGGTGGTCTGATGTGTCCCAAGTCGTTCAACAAGTCTGTGCAGACCAAAGAACAGAACCCAAAATTCCAACTCCCACTCCTATGCTCTAACCCTGCGAAGACACTTCCCTTATAATCAAATAGTACCAATTTCTTGGTATATAAGAATGGCACTTTTTTTTTTTTTTTTTTTTTTTTTTTTAAGCAAAGTACAAATCTCTAAGGTGGAAGTTAATGAAGACAGATTGCCTTAGAGATTATTAACAATTATTTTTTCTTTAAGGACGGGAGGGTAACGGTTTGCAGTTAACAATGGCTTTTTGCTTCTCTGTCTTCTAACAAAGTATAGGAAAGTGACTGATGATTACCTGTTTTATTAAAAAAAGATCCCAGAAAACCAACAACCACCAAACCAGATATCTTGTTAACTGTCCATTTTGCATCATAAACAAGATAATCATTCAGATGCTGCATGTACAACTTTGTTTTCTGCTTTTCTTCTATGTAATGTGAGACAAGACTTGAGAAAAGGTCACTCACTCTGGTCTGCTAAACTAATAGGTACAATCTTATTGCTTAAAATAGCTTTGAACATCTACTATACCTAGTATTAACCACTTGATTGTAGCACATTGGAGTTTGTGCCATTCTGTCTCTAAAAAATTGTGACTGAATTGAAATGTTTCATGAACTGTAACTTGCATGATTCTACATCCAGAATCTCTTTTCTTAATTATTTTTTAAAAAATTAGAAATTCAAACCCAATGCACATGCTCTAACAGAAATGCCGCTGCTCAGAAATAAATTGCATGTCTCCTAAAGACTGTTCCTCAACAGTATTAGAATCTGTCCAGTAAAGTGATATGAACTGAATTTGCCATAATGCTAATTTACATTGCCATTAATGAGAATACAAGTTTTAAATCACAGACATAGAAGTTCTATTGTGCGTGCAGCTTATTTCTGTCCTACTCAGGTTGATAAGACATTCTCCAGACAATTGTAATTATGAGTAATTTGTAAAAGTAATAAGAGCTGCTTTTTTATTACAGGCAATAAAAATCAATTCTTCATTCAATTATCTTTCCTGGCTTTGATATGATAGTTGCCCCTGGGTGAATGCAACAGGGAAAAAGCCAAGATAAATTCTAAAGACAAGGTCCTTCTTTTAAAAAAAAAAAAAATGAGGTCAACAACCAGATACAAGAATAATTACTGATCTACTTGAGCCCCTATTCTGCCCTTTTGGTGATACAGTCAACATAAGAAATAATTGTCTGACATATTACTACAGTCATCCTTTTTCTCTGATCCCTCAGTCCTATATAGGGTCACATGTGCTTAACTTTAAGCACATGAGCAGTTCTGTTGAATTCAGTGGGAGTACCCACAGGGTTCAAGTTAAGCACATATGCAAATCATTGTAGGATCAGGTCTCACCAATTCTTCCTAGTCCTGGTATCTCTGAAGGAGGGGAGAGCCTGTCCACATAGCTGGCCCAAGTCTTTGGTTGCACGTTAAGGGTTCTGCCTCTTCTTTGATGGATTCAGCAAACCCTCAGGTTCCACATGGTGGCCTCATGTTTTCTACCCAGTCTCAGGGACCATTGGAAGGGGCAAACCTCTTATTTTTCTAATGGACACTTGTCAATGGGCTCTCAAATTTCTGCTTCCTCAGGGTATGTCTACACAGCAATCAAAGATATGTTTGCACCAAGTGTACTGCTGATCTAGCTAGCTCTGAAAACAAAAGCGGCGAAGCCATGGCACTTGAGTACATACCCAGGGTCTAAGCAACTTCCCCTGCTATCACAGCTTCATTGCTACTGTTATTCAAGCTACCTAGCCCTAAGCTATCTCAGGTATGTCTACAGTGCTGCAATCACATCTCTGATTTCAGTCTAGACATACCATCAGAGGAACAAGAGTCTGGAATAGCCTCAGAGGTGATTAGCTGTGGCCTTGGTTGTCATTGAGAGAGGAACAGAGTGATAGCTTTCCTGATTTAAGGCCCGGGAGGAACTATAGTTATTAACAGTATATTCAAGGCATATTTGACAGCTGTACATCTGACAGTAGTACCTTACTTTGTCCACAGTTCAGGAAAGCACTTGGGCACACGCTTAAGTCATTCCTATTAAGTGCTGTCCTGAATAAAGATGTTTTCCAGACTTAGGACCTTGACCAATAATCTCATTGACTTCAGTGGCACTATTTGCAGAATAAGGTACTTTGAATTAACACAGAAAGCAGAAATGGCCCTCAAACTTTCTGGGTCTTATGACTACAGCCCTGTATTTGTCTAATGCGATGTGGGCATGACACACTACCAAACCACAATTCACCATTCACACCGGTGATAGCTCTTTACACCCATTTTGCACTCATAATTATAAAAAACTACACACAATTTTAGGCAGTGGAAAATTCAGGCCCTTTGTGTCTCAGTTTCCCCATCTGAAAATGGATATAGCATAACTGGCCGGTCTTCCAAGTGCAAATGTCAGCCTTGCAAAATTATCCTCAAACTTTACTAATCACAAAATGTATTTTCCATCCTTACCGGGATGTTGAAAATACTTGTGATTCTGTTCTCCCTTTTAAAGAGAGTTACTTGTCACTAGGCCAGTGAGCAAGGAGAATGTTGCAAATGCGTATTATTTTTAAATAGATTGCTGTCTGTGGCAACTAACCTGGAAGCATAATTAGTTCATAAATATTACACTCTCCAAATTGCTCATATAGTTGATTCTTTCTTTCCTTCTTCCTGCCCCGTAAAAGGAAAACTTCTTAGTAAGAAGGCTTTATGTATTACCTGCTGTAATGTTACTTAAAGAGCATTTTGGAATGTATTTAATGATCATTTGTAGTAGTGTTTTAATTAAAATTTTTGCTGTGTGTCTGCTTAAAAGCATAGCAAGTGAGACAGAGATTCTTGTTCTATGGAGGTTGATTGACAGGAAGGAACAGATTGACTTGGCATGTTAGTGGGACTCATTAATCTTCTTCACATACATACTGGGAAAACATGGAGTTCTCTCAACAAGCTGTTACCGAAACAGTGCTCCTATTTGAACAGTTGGTAACCTAACGGTACAAGTGGAAGTTACAAGCAAAGAATGACATGTTCTCCCATGATAAAGGTGGAGGTGTGTTTTGTAAATGTGTGTAAAATTTAATACTGAGAACAACATGATATTTGTTAGAGAATGATCCGTTGGTGCTCAAATCTGGAGGCTTAAACTCTACCTGTTACTTTTACATATTATACATTTAGCTGTCAAAGTCACACTTGGGTATCCTGTGTTGAATTTTGATCTATAAACTAATGTTTATTATATTTTATATCACATCCATGTGCAGCTAATTAAAAAGAAAAATATTCTTATTATGGCTTCATAACCGTCTGATATAGATGAAGGTTATAGAAACAAATATACCTTAGAAACAGTGGTTAGCACTGTAGAGCGGAGAACTAAAGACACCTCGATTTCTCTCTTGAGAAAGAGATAGGATAGAGATCATTTCACTGAATTGAGGGCTTATCTATAAAATCACTTTTATTCTAGACTAGAGTGTCCACACTGGAGAGTTATACCAACAAAAGTTTGCTGGTCAGTTTCCCCATGTAGACAAGCTGTATAGGCATCCCAAAATTGTTAAGTGTATTGAGAGAGTTTGTCACATTCTTCTGCCATCTGACCCTTTGTTGAGTTTCATTGGATTTTCTCAGAGTACTGGACTCCTAAATTTGCAAGTACTAATATTTTAACTAATGTCTACAGATGTTGACAACTTGTCTCAGTCTGCTTTTATAGTTGTTGTTGCACTTATTAACAATGTGTTTCAATCATCTGAAGGATGACTTTAATGAACGGAGAATGAAGAAATTCATTCAAGCTACCCTAGTGGGTATATAAATACTGCTTTGCTGAAATGCACCTCTGAACTGGAAGGCAAAAACCAGTGCACAGCTAACACTTTGAACATGCACGATGCTGAGTGCTCCTCAACTCCCATTGGCTTTAACAAGATAATTAGCACCTTACAGAATCATCTCCATACTGCAGAGTGGGTGAAGGCACAGGACACTAGGGCAACCCCCCATCTCTTGCAAAAGGATTCATGAGATCATTAGTATCCAAGCAGAGCAGACAGGACCACAGTTTTTAAATGTCTCACTCACACTGTAAACTGCCTCATACTTAATTTATGTACTTCAGCAGGATGAAAGGCCAAGCTGATCCAGATGGAATTTGAAAATGGAGCTACAGAGAGTCTGTAGGACTCATTTACAATCTTTGCTAATTCTCATTATGCTACTGTGAGCACGTAAAGGGGTCTGAGTTTAAATGAGAATTAGGCCCACACCCTTTCAAACCTGGTGCTTAGATCACTTAGCCCTTTGATGTATTTCCCATTTATTTAATAAAGAACATCTCCCACTGATGCTGGAAATAATACTGGAAAAAATATACTTTTCTTTTTTAAAGAAAATCATTCAGACTGGGGTCAGTGTCTTCTTTGTACACAATGCATTGTAAACCAAAGTTTCCATTCATGCCTTATGAAAGACATTTTTATTCACATTTATCGGGCCCACAGATATTTCTCCTGCAAAGCAGTGTCAGTCAAACATTTACATACTATAAATCTTACTGTGAATGTAAACTCACAGAGAAATTGATCCAGAATGCAACAGAGGTAAGCATACATTCTGTGCGCTGGAGCAAAATTGGACGTTCCACGGTGATACAATGACTACAATATGAATTCTTCATTGCATTTGGTTATCAGATATGCTCTGTGGTGTCAGATTACATTCTGAGACGCACAGCTGACAGGAACAACAACAAAATAGAGCTACTGTATAAAATTGAAGAGGGAGTTGGGTTGATGTTGGGTTACTCTTGTCTTCTGCACCTTTTGATCTCAGAAATTCCACAGATATTTTCATTTTCAAAGCACAGCACCGATTTAAATTAATGTACAGCTTTCTGAGATAGATAAGTATCATTGTCTCCATTTTACAGCTAAGGAAAGGGATTTCAAGAGAATACAGCCTATATATTTTCACACATCTCCACTGATTTTTTTGTGCCTCAAGTTTGGATCCTCGGTTAAGATACTGTGATATGCTAATGCTTTCTACTCCAGCTAAAGTCAATGGGAGCTGCAGGTGTTCAGCATTTCGGAAGATCAGTTCCATGGCATCTCTATTAAGCATCCAAACACTGCCTCACCCAAATTTGGTGGCCTCTTTTGAAGATGTAGGACATGGGGACTCACTCAAAACCACTCAGTAGTCAGTGACGGAAGATTAAACCTCAGGAGTTCCTCGAGTCTAGCAATCAAGGACTGTGCTGCTTCTCTGTCTCATGCCAGCTTCCAGGTCAAAATGCTTATATGCACCTCTCCACCTTGAGTGCCGGGTGCATCCCACTCATTTATTACTCTACACATAGTGGGTTCATCTCCCCCTGGAATTGAGATAACCGAGCTCGTACGTAGACTTCTCAATCACAAAAGGATGGATTTTAATTTGATTGTATAATGGCAACCACAACCCACCCAGTATAATGGACAATGCTTCTATTTGGACATAAAATAATTTTCAGCAACAGCGGGGGGGAAATACACCCCCTACAGTGAATAACCTTGACTTTACATTAAAACTAAGTATTTGAGAGCTGCTTGGCTTTTTAAAGTCTCCTGAAGTGTGCTTATCTCAACATCACAACACCATGCTCGAGTGTCTTCTATTCCGAAAACTCTCAGGGTCCAATGTAAGGATAAACTAAAGTGTCACAGTTTGTGACTCAGTTTCACAAGTTGCCTTCTTATAGAGGCATCGGGTAAACCATCTCGATACACACCCCTTGCTACCAAATAAACATACCGAGCATACACAACAGATCCCAAACCACAGAACACCTTATTCATCTTTGTACCAATGTATGTCATTTTTGTTCTTTAACTTAAGCCATCTCCTGAAATCTTCAGGCGAGTTGGGGGGACGGTTGCCCTTCAGGTCAGCTCGGCCACTTACTTAAGGGAAACATCCTGTTCATGCATTTAACACTCCAAGGCAGCCACCAGCCTCATGCTGGGGAGTTTGTTCTGTTGTGGGAAACAACGTGAAGCTTCCCCTTTTATCAAAAGTTTTCTTTTTAACAGGGAGTTTTACCCTACTTCTCTCTCTTTACCGGCTCATTCTGATCTCCTCAGCGTTAACCAACTAGAACAACCTTTCCGTGGGGGAATCGGGCTCCTGCAGGGGTGTTAACACACTGCTGGAATGAACTGATGACCTTTCTGCAGCCATTTAAAATGTTCCCCTGCCAGTCTCATCTTTGCTTTCTGGGAGACTCGTAGGCCGGGCCTCTCTCAGTTACCACTCTGTTCTGAAGACTAGAAAAGGGAAGAGGAAAGAATAAGATGTGCTGGCCACAGAACAAGGTCTGAAAGAAAAGATAAGACACAGTCACTGCAGGACAGACAAAACCCTACAGTAGAGGGAAGGAAGTAATGAATATGTGCGTTCCTATTATCAGGAAGGTCCACTAGTTGAGATGATAATCTCAGTGTATTAAAGAGTGTGGCAGGAGCAAGTTCCTGTCCAAAATCTCCATTACAATTTTCCCTAAAAATGACAAGTCCCTCAAGTCACCTTCTAAAGTGCAGGAAGGGTAGGATTTCTGGGGCATTGGAACTAGGCATGTGGCACCCCCCACCCCGGCTTGAAGTAATAATAGCACCCGAGTGCATGGCTTCTCTGATATACAGGTTTACAGCTTTGTTCAATGGCTTTCAGCACACCCGTGTAAAAGTTGTTCCTGTGCTCCTGTAGGATTTTCAACCAAAAAAAAACCCCCTAAGGGTATGTCTACATAGCATTTAGAGTGAGCTTCCTAGTCCTAGTCAACAGACTTGGGCTAGCGAGTCTTGTGCCAGTGCTCTAAAAATAGCTGTCTTGGCAGTGCTTTGAAGTCGTGGCTTGGGCTGGAGCTTGGGCTCTGAAGCCTCCCCACCCCAAGGTATAGACCCCTAAATCCAACTCTCCCCTCATGTACACTCATGTATAACGCTCACTGAGCCTCCTTGGTGTGTAACGCCTCCTCTATCCTTGTGCCCAACTGCCGCTTAGCTTTGTGAAGGTGATTGAGCTGGAGCTCCCTAGGTATATAAATCCTTGATCCTGTGAACACTCACACAGCATGATTAACCCGAGACATTGAATTCATTGGGCCTACTCACAGTGTAAGCAGTGTACATGTTGGCAGGCTTGGAACCTACAAGAATTAGCTGTGGCAAGGCATTGCCTGCAAATACAGAACCTTACTTTTGTTCAGCATCTACCTGACTGCAGTGGAACTCTGTGCAGGAATAAAGGCCTAGGACTAGGGCCTTAGTTTGTGGAAGTTAAGGGAGGGTTTTCAGTTTGAACTTTGGTCCAGTTTGTATTTCCTATGGGTTTCTTTAATAAATTATGTATATCTATCTAGGGATGATGGCCATAGTAGCTGAGCATCTTACAGTCATTAATGGAATTTAAAACATCCCGGCAAGAACTTTTTTTCTCAGCTGAGAGATGGGAACTGAGGCACAAAGTAGATTAAGTGTCTTGCCCAGGGTCATAAAGGGAGTAAATTGCTAAGCCAGGAATTGAACCCAAGTCACTTGAATCCCTGGCCCGTATCTTACCCCTTTGTCCATCCTTCCTACCGTCTATGTGCTCCTAAAAGCATAAATGGACACATCAGAATAAATTAAATATTTATGTTAACACAGTCACACAGGTGCACACACAAGCCCTACAGTGATGTGTAGAAGAAAGCAGCAAGCATTAGTCTAGAGCCAGTTTTCAAAATAGAAGCCAAAAAAGTAACAACTCAGGTATCTAGACCAGCAGAGACAGAAGTAGCCTTTAAATGAAGAGCATATTACACGGAGACCATCTCAATGGTTAAACAGCTGAGACAAATGAAAGTAAGTCAGCAGAGGAGCTGTATTATTATTATTATTCCAAGAAGGGAACAGCGAAGGAGGGTTTGAAGAACATGCTTTGTGCTTAAAAACCCTCAGGAAAAGGATGACACCGATAACAATCAATAAAGGAAATATGACAAGCACTTTAAAAAAATTATTCATAGCTAAGGCACCTAGTGCTGCTAATCCAGTCAAAATAGCTTCAGAAGTGCTGGAAGTGCATATCCAATAGCAGTTATCTGAGAAACTGCCATGGGATACCGATACCATTCTTAAAGATTGCTGGGTAGTGGGTGTTATGCTAATTCACAAAGTGCATGGTAATGTTCTAGTTATTACCAAATAATTTCTATATTGCTAATTATATGAAGCATCTTGAATAAATAATTCATAAACAGTTTAACCTTTTTAAAACAAATGCTTTTAATCTGGCTCCTGTTCATTGTATTCAGCACTCTTTCCGTTCAACTGCACATTCCCATTTTGGATAATTGAATTGTTACTGGTACCAGGGATGGATTATTTTGAGCGTGTGTGTGTGTGGGTGGGGGGAATGTATTTCAAGATGTCTTTGTACTCCTAATGTTTGGGCATCTGGTTAGACCATCCCTGTAATGCTTAATTGCTACATTGACTATTCTGAAAGTAGACCAGGCAATAAAAGTAGTCATGGTTAAATGAACCAAACGTTGTCTGTGCCACAGTAATGGATTGTGTAGGGTCAATGATCCAACACATATTGCCAATTA
Organism: Emydura macquarii macquarii; assembly: GCF_026122565.2. Taxonomy (NCBI): domain Eukaryota; kingdom Metazoa; phylum Chordata; order Testudines; family Chelidae; genus Emydura; species Emydura macquarii. Next base: position 1,844,286 of record NW_027133607.1, on the reverse strand, counting down.
GGTTATTCCCTAGTCAAGAACAAAGCGATTTAAACTAAAATTGATATGGTGTAGATAAACGCTCGTCATTACTATTACTATTATTCTGCCTCTGTTGCCCCATCTGGGACATTTGGAGATTATTTGAAGTTTGTAAAAAAACTTTGAAGGTGAAGATGCAGATTCAGACCCCCACTGACTTCATTGAATTTACTCTGGATTTACACCATGGTGAATGCAATTGGCATCCGACCCAAAAAGTGCTAAGCATTATTATTAATACTAATTATCCTTTAACTAGAAATAACAACAGGGCATGGCAAAACATCATTAGGCGGAAATTCACTAAAATGATCCTATAGTTCTTGTGCACACATAAGCCTCATTCAAGCCAGTGGGAGTTGTGTGTGCAACAATCTCCAAGTGGCCTCTTGTGTTCTAAGGCCCAGACATTCAGCACCCAACAGCTCCACTTAGACACCTAAATATGCAGTTAGATTTTCAGAAGTGCTCAGTTCCTATTGAGACATGTAGGTGAATTTGCCAGCCTCTCCAAAAGGCTCAGTTCCCTCTGAGAACAATGTCATCTCTTAGGCACAGAGCACTTTGGGGAACTTGGCCCCAGTGTGGACGCTGAGGTCTTTTGCAAACCTGGATCGTACATATTTTACAATATCACCAGTTGCGTATTGGTAGCTTTTCTAGCCTTCTCTATTTTGCTAAGATTAGACTGAGAGTTACTGTTTATTTCAGCTACTCTGCAAAGGTAAGAAATTAACAGTTCTGTTGTGCTTAACGTTCCGGAATTTTTCGCAGAAAACATCTGTATACATTTATTATTCAGAATTTTGCACCTTCTTCTGATTCCGGATGTCTGTGTCACTCAACCTACCAGCATAAAGCAGACGTGTGAAGAGGCAGTGTGTTCCAGTGGGTAGGACACTGACTGAGAGTCAGGATAAAGGTCTGCATTCTGTTCCTGGTTCTGTCACTGATCAGCTGTGTGACCTTGGGCAAGTCACCGTGCCTCTGTTTCCCTTCCTACATTTGTCAGTCTTGTCTATTTAGATTGTAAACTCCTTGGCACAAGAGCAGTCTCTTCCTATGTATTAATAATGATTAGCACAGTGGAACCCCAATCTTAACTGGGGCCCTTAGGTGTGAATGTAAAATAAATAATAATAATAATAATAATTAATAATATATCAAAACCATACTGAACTTGAACTTGATGATGATGGAAGCTAACTCTATTCCATTTTAAAAAAACATAGCAGTTATAGGGCCAATTACATCCTTGATGTGATGCCGTTGATTTCATTGGATTTATACCAGGAACTATTTTGTCCCATAGGGTGAAATCCTGGCCCATTGAAGTCAATGGGCATTTTGCCTTTGTTGTTGTTGGGACCAAGATTTCACCCATAATCTATTACTAAATGAAGAAAAGAAAGGAAGGAACCCAGCATATCTCTGATAAGCTAAATGCAAAATTAGAGATGGAAAACAACTCTTTGGTCATAGTATATTTCCCTGAATTGTTCCTTTTGGCATATTTACTAACTGAATGTCCATTCTTCTTATACTTATCTAAGCATAGTGCTTCTACCATTTTATTGACCAAGTCTACAGTCCAGTATCCCTAATTATTAGGAAATGGGTCGTGATAACAACATTCCACTTCTTTTATTCTTAGCAATACCCCATTTGGAGCTTCAGTTTAAAGACTTTTCTACTGTACAAAAATGAATGGAGTTTTTTCAATTTCTAGCATTTATTAGTTTACAGGTTCTGATCTTTGCATTATTTTTGGGATGGAAATGGTTGTTCTTTTCCTCTTTGCCACATGGACGTCTGTAGCTAACAACATGTAAAATTATCTCTATTCTTCATTTTGTAAAATTGTAGAGACATTCGTGGCGCTTGACTGCAAATATCTGTAATTTTCATTTATATATTTTTTTGGTAATCCTATTCATTTAAAGTTTCACATCTGCAGATCTGAAGAGGAGGATGTGAAATATAAAGCACACAGCATTCATAGGAAAACAAAAGAGGAGTGGGTGGCTTTAGATAAAACAATTGCCTTGTATCTCTGACACTGACTATTATTATTTGTATTGGTTGTATGAGGCTTGAAAAGAGAGTCCATTTGGGAGAGTCATCCAGTCTCTGAAATTGCCAGATACAATGGGATACTGGTTAGACCTTGGTAGAGAAATTATTCAGATAAATTAACATAGAAACAAATGTGCAGTGTTTCAGCAGAGAATGTTATATTAGTGAACGGATGTGAAAGAACAAGAAATTTGTCAGACAAATCTAACGCATACCTTTTGAAATGAAAAGACAGCATTCCATCCCTGTCTCCATCCCTTGTTTGCACTGAAGCATCAGTGACAAAAATGGACTGGTTTGGGGGTGTTATCAGAACAATGCTATGTTGATCCCCAGATGCTTACTTAATTCAGCATTAGTCCAGGCAAAAGGACGCTCTGGACACTAGCATGTTACACATAGGTTCCACACTGGGCACCAATCCATAATGAATGCATGACCAAAGACAATAGTCACCAGCTGAGCTGCAGAATCAGAGAGAGAATTTGGGATCTTCTCCAGAAACACAGGCCTCTGTCCTGTCAGGAAGTTTGTTCCACAGACATATCTCCTCAGCTGAGAATGCTTTGCAACCAGCTCTCCCACATTTTGAAATCTGCATTGTTCTGTTTAATTCACAGGAATTTCACAGGGAAGAAGTGGGGTTTTTTTGTGAACTTTTCTCTATTGAAATCCTAGCAAGCGTTCTAATTGTCTGGCAGGTCAATGAAATCAAGGTTGGGAACACCTTTTATTTGATAATAAGAAATGCAATACAGCATCTGTACATATATGTAGAAGTCTATCTGATTTAATATTTGCTTTAATTGGGCTAATTGCAGTGCTAAGAAGGGCTAGTGATCCCTTTAGAGAATTGGCACTTTAGCTTACAATTCTGTTGCAAGAGTTGCTGTGCATGCCAGTTGAAAAAACAAAGCTTTTCTTGATCGTCATGTATTTCTTTCTTCCTCAGAAAGGAAGAGAAGCTGAAATACTATACTTTAAGTGTCATGCTTAAAAAATACTTAATACTGTCATTGCTAAATACTTTATAAACATAGGCCTATGAGGTAAGTAAATATTTTTATACTCAGTTTACACATAGATAAACTGAAGCACAGAGAGATTATGTGATTTGATCTACTTCATGCGACCCATTAGGGGCAACCTCAGGAGGAGAACATGAGAGTCTTGTCTTCCAGTGTCATCTTTCCCGGAATGGGAATTCACACAATTATTTCCTCACATTGAAGACTCATGTGAACACAATTATTGTTTCTATTATTCACATAGGTCCAAATGTGTGGCCCCTTACACACGGTTCTGAGGCCAAGAGGTGAGACCCTCCCTCCCACTCTGGTCCTGACTTCAAGTAAAAGTCTGTTGCAGCACAAAGAAACCCCAAAAGTCCCATATCCAGCCCTGGGAGGGTTCTGCCAGCACAAGTGCTGCAGAGGACTCCCACAAAGCTGCCTTGCAAGGATCCCCTCACAAGCCTTTGGGTAGGTGGCAAGCATGGGCTAGGGGTGAGAGAAGTATGTCAAGGGTGGGGCCATAGTATGCGGCGCTGCGGAGATTCTGGGTAGCGCTGCTGTCCATAAGGCAGCCCAGGGAGGCAGCCAGCCCCTCAGGGGTGTGGAAGTTATACTAGGGGCCTCTCAACGCCTGGATGCAGGATCAGGAAGCACAGAAGTGGCTTAAAGGCCCATGTTTACTTGGGTTGCAAGTTCTGTGCTGGGACTCACCCAAAGTCCTTGCCCCACAGAACTTCAACCTTGATTAAGACAGGACATAAGCATCACAGTGTGACCACATGGCTCTTTGTCTGTTCCTTTGGAATCATGTGTTACTGCAATACTTTAGACATGCAAGAGTTGCAGTCCAAAGCAGTGGAGAACCAGGTCCATGGGTATGGCTTTGGAAATGTTCCCAACGCCTCCCGTAGGAAATTAATATGCTACTTGCAAATGATCTATTGATGGGCAAAGAGTCTGCTAAAGAATCCAAATCCTTACCCCTTTCCACATGCAGATGCTTACAGAGTTGACACTAAACTGCATCCTACTAATGTGTTGTGCTTTGCGTCCTCCATTCTGAGCACACCGTGTCCGAAATACCATGGGAATAGAGTTCATTCTCATAGTCTTGAGCAAAGGAAATATCATAGGCCAAGTTTCTCCATTCACTATCACTTTTGCTGTATGGCTGAATGCTGTGAAAGAAATGGAGATGGAAACAGAGATTAGAGAGAGAAACCATGTGAAAAGGAAAAGGAGGACTGAAGGCCAAAAAGTTAGAAAACTGCTAGCTAGGAGATAATAAGAAGCAAGCTGACATGAATGAACAAATGACGGAAAAGCAGAAAGCAAAAGAAGAAGGAAGTTAATATGCTGAAAATGTCCAAAGAGAAAGAGCAGAATGAAACTCAGCACAAATGCGAAAAGGAACAGAACACTTCAAATGGAGAAGTCTAGGACAAACCCAAGAAAGGAGAATGACAGAGACAGAAATTTGCAAAAGAAGAAGAAACACTAGAATAGTAAAGAGAAAAAGGAAAACAGAAATACAATCGTAATTCCAAACACTCACTCCCAAGAAGTGCCCATCAATATGCTTTTAAATGTACAAAGTAAGGAAAGAAAGAGAGATTTTTTTGTTTTAAGGGGCTCTGTGCACATCAGGACATGTTAACACTGGGTTAGCTAAAGTTTGACAGTTGTTAATACAGAGATATTGCATCAGGACTGAGCAGAGAACTTACGTACTGAACTTTATTCGCACTTTATTCATTGACGTCAGTGAGATTCTGAATGTGATAAAGAATATGCTTAAGTGCTTTGCTGAATCAGGGATGGTTGGTGATAGGTTAATTTGAAATACCAAAGAAAAGATAGTTTTGTAGGCAACGCCAGTTTCCTCTTATTCAAAGCTTTTTTTGTGGCCATTCAGCGTGCTCTGTGTGTATTGCTGAGCTCTGCTCCAATGCAATCCCTTTCATGGTCCCTCTGACATCCTGTTTGCAAAATTCTTGGTGAGACAATGAGCGTATGAAACAGATTTGCAAGAGAAAAGTCATGTGGGAAAAGAATATTTCAAGAATTCAAGAATACATTCAGAATTGAAATTCAGGCTGAAATGAAGCAGGTGGGATTTGAAAAAAGTGCAGCAAAACCAGTTTGTGCATGTACAGAACTATATCCCCCTGCCCAGTTTATCTGCTAATTAATCACAAACAGAGAAATAATGGCAAACATCACTTTTCCTGTTCTATGTTCTTGTTTACTAGCAGGTCTGCTCTTGAATGCCTCTTGTTTTATGACTTTTTAGACAGAGCACTCAAATTGGGATAGATCATATGCCACATTATATGATTAATCTAATGTGACCTGAGTTTTGCAGCTGAATGAGGCATGATCAGAATATGACAAGGTAGAAGGCACATAGAAAAAGAGTGGTGGACAGAGGAGAGAATTCTTAACACAGAGCTAGATAGCCAAATTCCAGTTCACCATCGCCCTGCGCCTTTTGCAGTGATTTACATCTGTGCAAAGTGAGTGTGAAAAGCTACCAAATCAGAATGTGTGAATGACAACAAAAAGTGCAGGCCCAGAGCAAGGGTGTTCATCAGTCCAAGCAAAGGAGGCACAACCTACCCAAGAATTTCCCAAAGCTACAAAAGACATTTTGCATCATCTCTTTTATTTAATCGATACATATACGCAGATATAAGGACAAATTGTGATTTGATTTAAATGTCACAACTCGCTCTTTCCCGCAGCAAAATGCAACGCCAGTTCAAAGAGTGTAGTGCTGCAGGAGGCTCAAGTCCTGGTATAGCTAATAGGGCCTCAAGGAGCTGCCTTATTACCATGGCAATTTAACACCCCCACAAGTCACTTTGTCAAGGCGTTGCTGTGATAACCACTGCTTGGTGAGGCCGCAGCAGGATTGTAGCAGTTAAGCCGGGGCTGCAGGGGGTTTGCAAATGGCGGGGATGGGGCTGGAACCCTGTGCTCCCTAGCCCCCTCCCATATGGGACTAACCCCGTATGTAGGTTTGCAAGGATCCACTGCGAACCCCAGGCCCACCTCGTGCTCCTCCCCCTACTCCTCACCCCCTTCAGCTCCCGGGTCCACCTGCTGCTTCTTCAATATAAAGATGGTCAGCTTTAAATAGTTGTTCAATTATACATTGGACAGGGATGGAAATAACCATTTTGTGATTTGTGCCTCACCAGTCAAGAAAGTCACATGCCACCACTGGTCCAAAGTGTTGTTTGATAGGTTACAACAAAGCATTCCAGGAAGCAACCACAGATGTCTGCATTTTAGCAGATCTATATTCATCCTCTCGGTCCTTTCCTCTCTGCCTTTAAACCTGGCTATTTTATGATTTGTACAATGACAGTGACATTAAAATTGTGCCTCTAACTACTACTTTTATTGACCAAGTGAACTTGCAGACCAAGTGCTCTCCTGAATGAGGGTCAACTGAAGCACATGCTTTGCTGAATCGGGGCCAGGGAAATTAAGTGACCTGCCCAGAATCTTTGAGGAAGTCCAGGGAAGAGCTGGACTCAGCACCCAGATCTCCTGAGGCATAGCCAAGTGCTTTAACCACAAAACTATCATTCATCTTCTTTTCCTGCTAGCTATATGGCACTCATGGGACCAAGCTGTTCCAGATACACTTCTGCAACAACAGCAGCTGATTCCATGGCAGACTCCTAAGCTTTGATCTTAGCAGCCTTACATACATCTGATGCTGTGCTATTATTCTGTTGACTGTCACTAGCAATATTCCTCTTGTTCATGATTTAATTTTGACTCACTTTTTACATCTGAATAAATCCCTCCCAAAAATTCTCTCTGGTTTTTGCCACCCACAATTCGGTAAAAGGGCTATTGTGAGAGTTGTTTGCTTTATGAGCCCAGGTAAATATACAATTTCTGTTCCCGCCAGGCACTGAAAACATGTCTCTTTCTACATCCATTTCAGTAAGTTTTTTTCATTATTATTATTTTATGGAGAGGGCTCTTAGAGTCCATTATAAGTTACTAATAGAATCAATGAAATATGGCACAGTAAAAACTGCAGAACAAAGGACAGATGCTTTGCAGGGTACAGTATGTTCAAGTAATTATTGCATTATGAATTAGAGGCAATTAAGATTAAGATCTTTTTCATTGATTTGTACTAGTTTATCTGTGATCGAGTCAGTAGATGCAGCTCATAAAAATACAGAGGGAAAGAACTTCTAAGAAACATTTGGATACATTTGAGCACCAGTGTGATCAGGAACCATGCCACCATCTAGCATTTTGGGTCTTGAGGACTAAGGCAGACCTGGGGCCTGAGTCTCAGTTTAGAACCATGGGGCTTTATTCTCAGTTTCTCTGATCTGGGATAGGAAGAAGATGGAAGGGGCAGAAGGTGGCTTTAAGCTACCTATGCACTGTATGCTGGTCTGGAGCCATAGGGGGCCTGCCTGGTCCCCAGTGTAAATTAGAGTACCATCAAGGCTGTTCTAACTTACTTCTCTGCTCCTGGTGGGCCCTGGGAAGCCGACAATAGCTGTAAGTCAGTACATTCTTCCAAACCCCTTCCTGCACTCGAGGTAGGGAGCAGGGCATACAGCAACTGAGGAAGACCCCTGCAGAGAGGCTGTTCTTAGTGGGCTTTCTCTGTCCATTGCAAGGCCTTGTTATGCCGCTAAAAAGGCATGTAAAGCCCTTAGTGGCCTCAGATTCAGGATAAATGCAGAGAAGAGTGACTCCAAACAATGAAACATTGGCGATTTTGCTGGTCCTAAAGACGTTGCAATGTCAGTTGACACTGCTGTGTTATTTATTGCCAAAGACATGCCAAAGACATCACCAATGTGTTTGTAAGACCCTAAAACTGTTAAAACGAAAAAGTCTTGGATGAAGGAAGACTGGGATATAACGGGGGGAACATCAAGATGGGAGAAAACATTTATATAGAGGTGAGAAACAAGATTTGTATTAAAATGAAGAGACTGTCTCAGACCCCACAATACAATGGGAGTTGCAGGAGCTCAACCCCGCTCAGGATCTGGCCCATGATGTATTACTCCCCCTTCCACTCCAGCCCTGCTGCACTAGAAGTACCTAATAAGTTGTTCTTGTGATGGTTTTGATTTTGTACTTATTAAAGAAATGGTCGGAGACACAGAAGTTCTGGGTTCAATACCCAGATCTGCCGTAATCTCCGTCTCTCAGTTCGCCATTTGCAAACTGGGGATAAAGTATTATTATCTTTTCTTTTCCTCTTTCCCACACATTGTCAGTTTTGTCTACTTATAGTGTAAGATCTTCAGGGCAGAGAACGTATCTTACTGTATGTTTGTACATACCTAGCACAGTGAGGCCCCAATCTTGGTTGGCATCTCTAGGAGCTAGTCTAACACAAATAGTAACACCAGTGAAATTATGGAGCTGGCAAGACACCTCCATAATAATTGACATTAATGACTAAAACAGATCTCCATTCTGGCCAGATAATATATTTCCAGTGAAGGCAGATGGCTCCTCAGGCCCCCTGGACATACTTCTGGGTTTTCTTGGACATTTGCTGGCTACTTATGGTAGGTTCCATAGAAAGACAGGCAGAAGAACTGTGAAGATGAATATGTCCTATAGTACAATTCTCCTTGCAGTCTACATTACATGGTAGTAAGGACAAATTTTTCTCCTTTTCAATAATTTGCTTATAATAGGAAGGAGAGCAGGAAACTGGAGTTCCTCAAGGATCAGTCTTTGGACCAGTATAATTTAACATTTTCATTAATGACCTTGGCACAAAAAGTGGGAGTGTGCTAATAAAATTTGCAGAGGACACAAAATTGGGAGGTATTGCCAATACAGAGGAGGACCAGAATATCATACAAAAAGATTTGGACAACTTGAAAACTGGAGTAATAAAAATGGGATGAAATTTAATACTGCTAAGTGCAAGTTCATGTACTTCGGGACTAACATCAAGAATTTTTTCAATAAACTGAGGATGTATCAGTTGGAAGTGACTGCGGAGGAGAAAGACTTGGGTGTATTGGTTGATCCCAGGATTGACTATGAGCTGCCAGTGTGATGCAGCACTGAAAAAGACTAACACTGTCCTAGGATGCATCAGGCGAGGTATTTCCAATAGAGACGGGGAAGTATTATTACCGTTATGCCGTGGTAAGGTGAGGCCTTATCTGGAATACTATGTGCAATTCTGATCTCCATGTTTGAGAAAGATTAATTAAAACTGGAACAGGTACAGAAAAGGGCTACTAGGATGATCAAAGGAATGAAGAACCTACCTTATGAGAGGGGACTTACTGAGCTTGCTTGTTTATCCTAACCAAAAGAAGGCTGATGGGAGATATGATTGCTCTCTCTAAATGCATCAGAGGGATAAACACCAGGGAGGAAGAGGAGTTATTTAAGGGCCAATGAATTTAAGGACAGTAAGTTTAGGCTTTAAATTAGATAAAGGTTTCTAACCATCAGAACAGTGAAGTTCTGGAACAGTCTTCTAAGGGGAGTAGTGGGAGCAAAACACCTAACTTGATAAATTTATGACGGGGATGGTATGATAAGATGACCTGCAAGGGCATATGGCCCATCAGCAACTGCTATTAGCAAATCTCTCCAATGGCAAGACACGGGACACTAGATGGGGAAGGCTTTGAATTCTTTCCCAGGTGTCTGTCTGGTAGGTCTCGCCTACATGCTCAGGGTCTAACTGATTATCATATCTGGGATTGGGAAGGAATTTTTCCACAGATCAGATCAGAGATCCTGGGAAGAGGAAGGGGGGTGCCTTATTCTGCAGCATGGGGCACGGGTCACTTTCTGGTTTGAACTAGAGTAAATGGTGGATTCTCTGTAATTTAACATCTTTAAATCAAGATTTAAGGACTTCAGTAAGTCAGCCAAAGGTTATCAACCTACTACAGGAGTGGGCGGGTGAGGTTCTGTGTCCTGCAATGTGCACGAGGTCAGACTAGCTGATCATGATGGTCCCTTCTGGCCTTAAAGTCTATGAGTCTATTAGAACGGGCTCCTTCTGATGTATAGTTAATGTGTGTTTGAATCTAAATTCACTCATAAAAAACGCATTTCAAATACCACATTTGTGCGAAGTGGAGAGGAATAGGGTACCTCCTGGAGTAGATAATGGGACGTGACAGGCTTTCAGTGATGAAAGTCCAGCAAAGGTCAAAAGTTGTTACTGTCTCTTGGCTGTTTGGTAGCATATGTAAAACAAGTTTGTAGTCCACTTCCTGGTAGACAGTGACACTACATCACAGTAATCACTACCACCGCCACCACCGTTCTTGGTGCCAATCTCAACACTCGAGGATTGGCATGATCTGTTGTCTCTCATAGAGGCCATGTCTCCAGATCCAGGTTGAATTACAGTAATGGGGCAGTATAGGGAATTCTGCACTTCCCGCCATGCTGTAAATGTCCTGTGGAGAGATGTCGTTTCATACTCCAAGGACTGGAAGTGCAGCCATTTTTATGTTCAATAAAGTGACATGAAAATTAGAAGAACCCCGTATTTTCTGGCTACAAAGTGAATTTAAATATAGCAAAAGAGCAAAAAAAGTGTTAGGCAGATTTTGAGAAATCTCTAGTCTCTCTGATATATATTTTTCTCATTCCAATATCCTGTATTCTTTCTCTCAGACACACACACATCCTTCCTTTCTTTCTCTCTCTCTGTCCCTTGCCATGTGTCCTCCATCTCTCTGAATATAATGTGCATGAGTATAATATAGGCACAAAGGCAGAAAAGCTCAATAGATTTCAGCCATTAGAACTAGAATGCGAGCCCAGCATCACTTGGAAGTGCTGTTATGTAACTTTTTTTTTTTTTTTTTGCTCACACATTTATGGAACACAGCTGTAGTAAAAGCATTATTCCCTTGTTAACATTCTAAGTGCAAAAAGTGCTGCTGTCTTGCTGAAAGACTGAAGTGTAAGTAGAATGAGTTTCAGTAAACTGAGTTATTACTGCTCCACTGATATATATATATATATATAATTTTGGACATTTAATAAGGATAGCTTAGTATACAGCTAATAAGGGTAACTGTTACAATTATTTTTCCTGGTAAATAACTTATAAAAATCAAAGACTAAATTTTAACTTTGGCATTTATATCTTTAAATATACAGGACCTATATACATTTATACACTATACGCCTATGTTATACCCAGGCACAGTAATATATATGTGTATGTATTGGTGTGTGTATATATATATTGCATCATTTATACATATATATTACCTTTATTAACTATTGCATCGTAAATATTGCATCATTCATACATTCATATATATATGAAAGATGCAATATTTGCATCATCTCAGCAAAACTCATATTAACTGACTGCATGTATTAAGCCAAATATATACTTTGTATAAAGTACAATAGTTCGTATTGTCTATCATCTTCATAAATATTAATTAGGCAGTATAATTATTTCCTTAAATTTTGCTATTAGCATTTAGTAGAAAAACAGTTCCAGAAAATAATACATTTTTAAAGCTTCTTCATTGCACGTGCCATAGATTTCTGGTGTCTCAGGCAGCACTGTGTCTTCAGTTAATCCTTTTCTGAAATAAGGGCACGCTTTGGTCTTATTTCATTTCTCTGGAGGAATCTCATCATCTTACTGTGGGGGAAAGCAGCCTTCCATTCTTAAGTATTTCCACGATACATCTCAGAAATCTTATTTTTGAAGTGTCTTGGGGGTCATTTTAATTGTGTTAGCTCATTCCATAGCACGATGGCCCCACTGCTTGTATGTGTTTTATTAGATCATTCCTTCAAGCTCTGGCTAGATCTGGAAGAGTAGTGTTTGTGGTCTGAAAAGTGACTATAAAAATGACATTGTGGGCTCCCCTATATAGTCTCCCAGTGGATTCCACATCACATTTTCTCAGTTTACAAGTGAAAAGTTGTTTATTTTATCTTCTCCCACTCTGAGCCTAGCAAACGCTGCAAAATCTGGGATCTGAAAATCAACCTGAGTTCTTCCTGCCTTTCGTCTCTTCACCAGTAATAAAGATTCTGGAATTCTTACAGACAACCTTGCTAATGACGCCCAGATGAGAATGCAGCTTGCTCTCTCCTATTGGCTTTGCAAGCCTAATCATAGGAAAGCCTTTTTTTTATTTTTTCCTAACAGCATTGAAGCAAACAGGCCAAGAGCAGCTATATGCAGTGAGAAAGGACCCTTTTACAAAGCGATATATTGTAACATGACAACACTTTACACAGGTTGTTCTTAATTTTTCAAGAGCAGATGGTTTTGGAATGGAGGGTTTAATTTTGTTTTTAAATCTCATGGCATGAAGGATCATTTTGAAATTCTACTTAGGGCACTGATCCTGCAAGGGATTCCGTAAGAGAAGACTACTGCACCTGTATGGGGTCCCAATAACTTGGAGGATATGGGCCTTCATTTATGAGGTCTGATTTAAACATAACAAAAAGTAACACATGTTTTAAGGACAGTATATTGTTGGGCTTTAAACCCTTGACAGTGTCATTTTTATTAAACCCCTCTTAATTTTTTGAAATCCCATATTTTTCTCTGACTAGCCTAATGTATGAAGAGTTCCTTAGGGCTATGCAGAGTAGCAAACCAGGATTAGGCTAATTGGATTACAAGAGACATTTTGCCAGTCCTAGTTTCAGGTAGACGTTTCTGCATCAGCAGACTCATTTCCCTCATTCTCGCTTCTCAGACAGCCAAGAAGCCAAGTTTTACATTGACCATATCTGAGCGCGCCTTACCGTGCTCAATTCATATTACCTCTGTCATCTTGTAGCTGAAGGTTGGAGAAAGTTCTTTTGGTGGATTTTAAAACGACGGGGACAGAATGTAAAAGTCATGTTATTATTATTATAAGGTAAAACTGCTGCCAAATACAATTATCATAAAATAATGAGGGACTAGAGACATGGAGGTGGGTGACAAAACCCTTACATTTCTTGATTTGGATCACACTATTGTATTTTGTGGTAGATTATCCCAAAATGCTCTCTGCTCTTATAAAATTGCAGGATTTTGCGTGTGTGCTGCTGTTAGCAATACTGTCAGTGCAAAAGTCTTTATGATGCATTTCACTGTTCAGATTAGCTACAAATGATTATTGTGTATGCGTGTATAGGTGCTGTACCCGGATATGTTCAAGTCACTTTTTAAAAAACATTAAATAGCCTCCTGTGGCAAAAAGTAGGTTAATCAAAATAACACTGTCAAGTACAGACCTTCTTATAAAAGAAAATTAAGTAGAACGGGTAATTATAACCAGTGTACAACCTTTCAATATAGTCAATAAGACAGTCAATTTGCTTAAAATAATGAGGTACTCTGGCATGAACATTCTGTTCATACTTTGTTCCCAAGAGCATCCAGTGGAAATCACAGCCCTAGCTGACATTTGATACTTTCTGTCAATTTATCGGCTCTGTGTCAGCCTGAGTTATAAAATGGTGCTGGGAGCTGGTTTTGGGACAGATATGAAACTGGGAATGTAGAGATCATTTGCAATGCAGCATATGCTTATTAAATGTAGGTAAATGGCTCATATTTCAGTCTCCATTATTCAAAAATTGCATTAGGATTGGATCATTTATGTGGATAATGAATTCTGGGAGGGATATTAAATCCCATGCTTCAGGGTTTAAGACAAACTAACTATTAGGGATTAAGCTAAAACTTAATGTAAAGGATGGATTACCACACATCTATCTGCTGCAGGGTTCTTATACCTTCCTCTGAATCATGTGGTACTGGTTGTTGTCAGAGGTGGGATAATGGGTTAGATGGACCTCAGGTCTGTCGCAGTCTGGCAATCCCTATTTTCCACAAATTCCAAGAAGTCAAAGCAAGCCCAGATGTTTTGGATTCACTCTGAACTCCTTTGCCCCAAACAGAGTAGGTGAAAATCTAAACCTGAAAAAATACACTATCAACAAAGTAGTTGAGGGGGCCTCTTGTTGTGGTCTGTGGCTCCTCTTTATTGGACCAACTTGCCCCAGTCTGCACCCACACCTGGACTGAGTTCCACATGGACAGACGCCTGCAACTTCAGAGAATGCCCCTTTAAAATCAGTGGTGCTCTGCACGGGGACACCAGGTCTTCTGAGAGTGGCCTCCCAAAAAGATATCTGTACCTATGTTAATAGTCTGCTAATGGTTAATGGACCTAAGTTTACTTATTGGGAACTTGAACAGTTTGCAGCATCAGCAGAACTTGAGTGTATCCCATCCTCGCATATCGCTGAGTGGAGGTAACCGTCGAGATTTCCAAGAAACTACTAATAAAGGCATACTGAGATAATAAACCCATGGACAGCATCACTAGACTAATGGAATCAGCCAGCAAAAGGCCCGGGCAGAAGCTCAATACAGCATCTTGTGTCCCACTGAACACAGTCAACATGCCAACAAGCAAATAAACTTTTGTAGCCAACAGCAGTGAAATAGATGATGTAACAAATCAAAGAGTGGCAGCAGCAAGACAAATAGTACTACAACAGAGGTACCAAAGAGCTCCTTGAACATCATTTAGGACAGCCAAAAAGAGTATACCCAACACCTATGTGACATTTCCCAGGGTACAATCTGGACCATTGAATGGTGGTGTCTGCTGTGTTACACTGTTCTGCTGTCAGAACTGTCACACCTGGCCTGCTCACATGGCTTTCAACATACAAAATCACCCCCAGCGGAACACATGAATGCTCTCCCAGCCGTTCATGAATTACATACAGGGCAACATATTCCTAGGCCCAGACTTGCACCTCAGAAATGTGCATCTTGTACTGCTCAGCACCCCCATGAACAGTACAAGCTTATAGTAAATTCTTCATCTCAACAAAGGAAAATGATCATGCGGCAGCTTTATGCCTCAAGTGATGTTTCCCAAACACTTCAATAAACACACACACCGGATTAGATAAAATAATAAAATAAGTTTGTTAACTACAGGAGGATAGCTCTTAAATTATTACAAGTGATAAGGCATAAAAGTCAGAATTGCTTACAAAAGAAGTAAAAAAATAAAAACGCAAGCTAATTCCTAAATATTAACAAGCGAATAGGATTTAAAGCAAATATCTTTTTCTCACCACATTTTGTAATAGTTCACAGACTGGATTTCCTTTCAGTCAGGGACCCCTCCCCCAGTTCAGAGTCCTTTGGCTGTTTATTGATGTCATGAGCAGAGAGAATGGAGGAGGAGAGGTGAAGTCAAGTGCTTTCCTCCCGCTTTATAACTCAATTTCTTGTGCTAGAAACATCCTTGTTGAGTCACGGGTGACACACAGTCCATTGTGAATGTGAGGTCTAAAATGTTCCTGCGATGGAATGTAAATTTCTTGTTTCACTTTCCTGGTGCTGAAGAATGGCTGTTTAAGTTGGTGATCACTCTTTAACACCTGGCAGGAGTGCCAGATAGTCTTTGTCTCAGAAAAACTGATTTGGATCTGCTTGTCTGAACCTTGGAGCATATTATAACAATGATACATAGTAGAAGCCTATAACTTCACACACAATGTTGATACACACATTTTATCAGGACAGTAATACTCAGCAGATTCAAATTTTTCCAATGATATCTCATAAGGCATACTTTGTACAAAATATATCATAACTTTATAAAAGGGGTGAACATGGGATACAGGGTGTTACCACTTAATAACAGAGACAAGATATGGAGGGCGGGAACATGTATGCAGAGTAGCACCAAGGTCATATATGGTGTTAGGACAAGGACATCTTTATTGCTGCAACTGTTATTTCCTAAGAACAAATGTCCTCAAGGGAAGATCCAAATGAGTCACACCGCCTTGCTTTGGATAAAGACCATGACTGGGAAAGGAGTTTGCCTATAAGTGACCCTCCAGAGTTGGCAAAGACAATGCCAGAAAATCTACAGCACAGAAATCTCCTGTGGGCAAAGAGCAACAGAAAGAAGAGATGTGAATTGGGAGAGCGGCAAGTCATTTCAAACACTTTATAGTTAATTGAAATTATGTGGTTTCCTTTATAGGAAGAGAAATGGTACAAGAGTGCACCAGGTCTGCCTATATGTTAACTGTTAGTTCATGGAAAACATTCCAGTAGATGGCGCTCAAGAATAAGCAGCATTGTTCATCGGTTGTGTATGCTTAATACCACATGACTAATTGTAGGACTAATACCACATTAGGTACCGCACAATATTTTGATTTAAAAACTAGAACAATGTAAAATTAACATGCATACATTAAGTGGATTAAGAGCTGGCTATCTACTAGGTCTCAAAATGTAATTGTAAACTGAGAATCATCACTGAGTGAGTGTGTATCTAGTGGGGTCCTGTAGGGACTGGTTCTTTGCCCTATGCTATTTAACATTTTTATTAACAACTAAAAGAAAAGAAAATCATCATTAATAAAGTTTGCAGATGAAACAAAAATTAGGAGACTGGTAAATATTGAAGAGGATGGATTCAGATCGAGCTGGATGGCTTGGTAAATCCGGTGCAAGCAAACAATATGTGTTTTAATATGGCTAAATGAAATGTATACGGTTAGAAACAAAGAATGTGGGTCAGACTCTACCCTCGGAAGCAGCGGTTCTGGAAAGGATTTGTGGGTCGTGCTCGATAATCAGCTGAACATGAGCTCCCAGTGCAACCCTGTGGCCAAAAGAGTTAATAAGACCATGGACTGCATAAACAGGGGAATATTAAGTATAAGTAGAGAAGTTATATCTGCTACTGGAAAACTCCAATTCTGGGGTCCACAAATCTAGAAGGATGTTGACAAATTGGAGAGGGTTTGGAGAAAAGCCATAAGAATAATTAAAGGATTAGAAAACATATCTTATAATGATACACTCAAGGAGGTCAATCTATTTATCTTCACAAAGAGAAGGTTAAGGGGTGACTTGATTACAGTCTGTTAATATCTGTGTGTGGAACAAATATTTAATAATGGGCACTTTAATGTAGCAGACAAAGGTATAACAATACAGTGGCTGGAAGTTGAAATTAGACAAATTCAGACTGGAAATAAGGTCTACATTTTTAACAGTGAGAGTAACTTATCATTGAAACAACTCACCAAGAGTCATGGTGGCATGGTGGATTCTCCATTCCTGACCAGTTTTAGATCAAGATTGGATTTTTTTTCTGAAAGATCTGCTTCAGGAATTATTTTGGGGAAAATTCTCTGGGCTGTGTAATGCAGGAGGTCAGACTAGATGTTCAGAACAGTTCTTTCTCTCCTTGGAATCTGTGAATACAAATGGTCGTGCCCTGCACGTGACTTCCATTGTACAGCTCTTTACATGAAGCCATTCACAATTCTTTGCCAGCACAGAGCTCAGTGCAACTTCTGGTGAGCTAGCAAGCTCTTCACTTCCATGACTGGTACATGGTGCACTGCCAATATTTTAACAAAGAGCTCTCCAGTATTTTTTCCCCTTAGCCTCTGATGAGACCCAGGTAACAGGGTTGTTTGTACTGTCAGAGGGCGTGGATGAGAAGTGCTGATTCCCTGTGTCTTCTATTACACAGGGATCAGCAACTGGCAAACAAACTTAAGCCCTGATCCTACTGTATGATCTATGTAGGCAGACATCTGCAACCATTGAAAACCACTTTGACTTCAGTGTCATTCTGCCAAGCTGCCGGGGTGCCTCAGCACAGAGATCTTTGCAGGATCGGGGCCATAGCAAGTGTGTCCCTTCCCCAGAGATGTTGATACTTTGTTCTTAAGAGATATACCTAGGCCAGCACAGTGTGCAACAGGTGCAAGTGGATATGGAAGACGGTGGGAAGCAAAGATGTTTTTAGGGGATCTGGACGGTATCCTCCCCCATGGAAACTTTGAAGTACCTGACTCTTGGTGCAATCTGGCCTATTCTGAAGGCAAATGTTGATTCTCCAGAAGGATTTTACTGAGCTCCTAGGATAAAAGTCACCTCTGTCAGAGTCAGCAGCACAGCGACCCATCCAATTCCTCCCTTCAGTTTGGCTGAAAAAAGTCACAAGGTGTTCCCGAGAGCTCCCTCCAGCATAGCACTGCTGGTCTATTGAGTAGCAATGGCTAAGAGACAACTCTAACTTCCCAACAGTTTGTTATAAAGGAAGAAAAAAAAAGGAGCATGATTAAAAGATAGAGCCTTTAATTATTTTCTAATGTAAATCAGATCCAAATAAAACTT
Organism: Emydura macquarii macquarii; assembly: GCF_026122565.2. Lineage (NCBI taxonomy): Eukaryota > Metazoa > Chordata > Testudines > Chelidae > Emydura > Emydura macquarii. The sequence goes on along the minus strand of NW_027133607.1, from coordinate 1,825,959 downwards.
CATTTCAATTAAATTGTTTTGCAAGAACCCGATTCCCTTTCCAAATAAGGAAAAGTTAAAGTAGGTTGCATTCATTTTCAAAATAACGCCCAGTTAAAAGGAAAGCCACACACACTTCCATAAATAAGTTCTAAGTTTTATCATCATCAGCCAGAAAGTTGCCACCATTATATTTTGGCAGGAATGACCAATTCTGAGGGAACTAGTTAGCAGCATCCTAAGAGTTATTTCAAATCTGGGCAATGTTAGAAGGCATGATTTCATTCTGGCTGTCCTTTTAAAAATTGCAGCTGTAAATAACCAAGCCATTTTTTCTACTCTGTGATTTCAACTCTGATCATCTGCTTGGGCCCAAACACAAACTAGTGCCGTTTACATAGCTCTTTTATAACCCTTTCTAGTAAGAGGCTGGGCTTAGGAAGGGACTCAGGCAGCCCTGAGAGAAGCTCTCTCGATATTGGCTGTTCTCTGGCACCCTGTTCCCTACAAGGGAAGGTTTAAGCTAACCTCTTTCACATCATTTCCCTGCACAAAACCCGCAAACACAGGTTCAGATTCCCTCAGAAATAGGTTGCGAGTTATGGAATGTTTTTCCACTTAATTTCCACCCATATCGTCTCCTTTATTTCTAAAACTGAGACAGCCTCTAGGCAAGGAAGAAAGCTAAAAAACATAAGGAATGATTGTTTTCACACAAAATTGAAGTAATAAGGGAAATTTCCACATTAGTACATAGCCACACACACATACGCATAGTTGATCCCAGCCCCAAGAACTTACCAACCAGTGTTATTGAGGTAAGTGCATGGTTTTCAACTTGTAATCTGGATTTGCTGATATTCTCATGTGCATGTGTGTGTAGCCGGGTGTGACTAGTGATTTGGGGTGCTTTTGAGTCTTACTCAAGACTTCTGAAATGGGCTAGATTTTCAGTAAGTGCTGAGCACCCACACACTGAAAAGCGGGCCCTACTCAAGAGTTTTAAGTTGAGCATCTAACGGTTGAAGGACCCCAAATCACTGTCCACTTCTGACAATGTTACCTGTAGATAGGTCAGGAAAGGTACAAACCTATTTCCCCAGCCATGATGCCTATGCTGTGTTTTGTCTTTCTGTTTTAAATCCTATTTGTTACCTAAGAGTAAGGTTAAAAACACTCCTTTTCCTCCTTTGCAGAAGATAGCCAGTTATGTAACCCTACCCTGCTCAATTTCCCCCAGAAAAGGTTCTCTGACTCTCACCAGGTGTTCCATTCAGCCTACTCAATGAGCAGGGCCCTTTTTGCTCAGAAGTTTTTTAAATACATTTTACTTAATGCTACTGTGTGTTACTAGAGAGAGGTTCTCAAGTGTGTGCCAAGAAATCTGAATGGCCAATAGGCTCCCCGGCATTTGTGTAGCAGACGAGGATCAAATCCCTGGAACGTGTCAAGGCATGCATAGTGGGGAAGCTTCATTTTCCTCTTCATGTAGTCATCTTTCTACCTCCATAGAAGAGGGGTGGGGCCAGAGATGAGGAGGGAGTAGCATCCCCTGGAACCTGCGGTAAATAAATATGTAAGATCAGTATTATGTTGACGGCACTGTGTGTCAGCATAACCTTCTGCCTCACACTCTGTGACTCCCCTCCAGGGGTGGTCAGCCAGTGGCAGCACAGCTGCTGATCCTGACCCGCTGGGGAGGGGGTCTTCAGGATTGCCAAATGGGGGTGGTGTGCTATGCGTCTGGGCAGGATCCATGGGATGGGCGGCCCTCTGTGTGTTTGATCCCCTGCTATGTTTTCAGGCTCTGCCCACTCCACCCACACGCAAGAGCTACCGAACTGCCCGTCACTTGGTGTCACATGGGTTGATTCTGGCACCCCGGCTGCTGCCACTCCCTCCGTCTGCAGCTCTGGCCCTAGTTTACAAGTGTTCGCTGAGCATGTGAGTGCACGGCAATCAGAGGTGTGATTGCAGCACGTGTAGGCAAAGCACAAGTACCAATAGCAGTGAAAGTGCAGCAGCACGGGCTAGCCAGGGTTGTACAGCCTGCCCTGAAACCGGTCCTGCTATGGCTTTACTTCTTTTGGTACTGGTGCCAGCTAGATTAAAGCTAGATAAATGAGTATGGCCAGGTGAATAGAGGTTAACGTGTGGATAGTAGCTCTCCTTCTTTCGCTTTGCTGAAGTATGTGGATATTGTGTGTGGTTCATTTAATGAGTCAGCCCCACGGGGATATTTTTATTATTATTTTTATAGAAATATCTTGCCCAATCGTTGCTAAGACAGTCTTCTGTTGGAGATCTATTGGTTCCAGGAATGGGAGGCATTTCAAATAAAAAAATAACATTTATCAAGTACCTATTTAAACTAATGTTCCCAAGCCAGTATAGTCTTAATGATATGTAGCAGATCTAAAATATTTCCCTTTGAGTTTGATAAGCTGCCTGAATATTTAGTGTATTTGAAATGCTAAGGTATCCAGTGATTGATTTCTGAAACTGTAGACAGCATACATAAAACATGAGCATGTTTATTGCATGTTGTCTTGATATTGCCTCTGGAAATATTTTATAGATTTATGTCAGTCATCACTAGTTCAGAGGTGTTTTCCCGTTTAACATATTTCTTCAGGGACCTAGCTGTGAGCAGTGTGGAAGGACTTTGACTTGTATCGGACAGCTATAATGATCAAGACTGAAACATTGAACAAAGCTGCAGTAGCAAAAGGCTTATTAACATGGAGATGTGTGTGTAGTGAAAGTGACTCATCGTAACGCTGCTGGCAGCACATTTGTTTTGGTGTCTTATTGTTTTTATTTTGTCATCTGATAAATGTCCATATATGTAACTGAGAGTTAAGAGCTCATTAGTTAGAATTTAGTATTGTGTCTGGAGTCAGGTCAGGCTGCTGAAACTGATGTTACATGAACACTATTAATAGCCACAAAATGTTATCTCAATAGAAAGCATTGAAAGGAAATACTGTGTTTATAACTGTTGAAATAGTCTGACTGTGTTTGTCTTGTTTGTTTGTTATGTGATTCTAGTGTATGCAAAGTATATTTTCTCACCTTTTGATGGGGATGAGGAAGGAGTGGTTCTGTTGGCAAATCATAAACTCCTAAATCTTTTGTATAGAAACTTTATGCTCAGTCTGTTTTTAGAAACATTCTGTTAAATCGCCAGCCATTTTTGTCAGTGAGCATTGTGTGTATGACAAAATCGATTTACAATTGTATAATCACTTATAATAACTTGTAGTGCTATCCCTGTTTTCGCTGGAACAAAATACTCATCGTGTGTGTCTTACAATTTTAAAACTTGCTAGTGTGTGCTTGGTTCTTCAGTGGACTTTAGATTTTAACAGCACTAGTTACATTGCAGATGTGGAATTGTAATTTATATGGCTTGCTTCTGAGACCCATGAGACCAGATGTTGAGGGGCAGAAGAGGCATAATTTATGGAATAGTCCCCAAATTATTATTGGGCTTTCAGCAGAGCTGGTCAGATGATTGGTTTTTTGTTTTGGGTTTTTTTTTGGGTTTTTTTTTTTTTGGGGGGGGGGGAGGGAAGTGGGGACAAATATAGCCATTTCATGGGGGATGGGGAATTGCTGTCTGCAACTCTTCCTAGATCATACCATGGTCTCGACATTACAAATAAAATCTGGCATTGTTTGGTTATATCCTGAGAACTATCATAAGCCAGGGAAATACTATTATTCCCATTTTAGATGGAGAATTATGGCACAGTGAGACTACGTGATTCCCATTAGGTCACACAAGAAAGCTGGTGAAGGAGATAGCTGAATCCAGGTCTTCTCAATGCAAGCTATTGCCCAAATCACAGGATCATCCTTTCTGTAATAAATATATATGAATTCCTTTAAATAATAGCAAGCATTAGGGGCAGTCCATGCCAGGCAATCTGATCTGCAACTGCAGTTGTCTCCCAAGGACAGGTTGAGACACTCTGTGATGTTTGCTGGTTGCACTCCTGCATTGCGTGGTATGGAGCACAATCTAATTTGTGCTGACATAGCTCCATGGTGATAACTTGAACCTCATGGAGAAGGTACATTTTCTTTCTTCTTTTTGTCATCACAGATCTCCCAACTTTGCTGTTGAACAGGAACTCCCAACCTGTCATTTCCCCAAGTCTCTGCAGAAATTACCTGGCAATTATGGACCTGTAACTTTCGATCCATAGGGCTGGCAATGTATACGAGTCTGGGACAGGTGGGAAGTAGGAATAGGTTCCAGTTACACACTGAAACTTGGCTCTTGCTGCCCAGGAACCCCAATCGAGGGGTCTCAGACTTCTTTGAACCAGCCCTGCTATGCATGGCAGTTCTACAATCACTTACTAAAGCCTTTGGCTTTATAAGGATTCAGTAAAATCTCTTCACAAGCATCTCCCGGTAAATTTTGGCTTCTACCATTTTGTGACAACTTATTCTTTTGCCTTGTCCCTGAACTCCAACTGTGCTAGCCGAACTTGAAACAGCTTTAGCTGCAAATACTTTTAAACAGAGGGAGATGTGAGAGAGCTTAGCATGTGATGCACAGCGTTACTGACACTCTAAAATGGCATGTCTGATGTTTTAAAAGCAAATTTGGATCCAAAGGACGCTGACTTAAAATCCGTTCTGCAGCCATGTTAACCATATTGAAAAAGCCAAGATGGCTTCACAATGTGAAAAATGGCCAAGAGGATAATGAATTGCAGGTAGAATTATTTTCCATATATTGTGAAAACCTAGGCAATAGGGTTTTCATTCAAGCAACTGCTTCAGTGAGTAGTGGAGTTAGCACCATCCAGATTACTTTTGTAACCCATTGTTCAGTGAGTGGTGTGTGTCCCCCTCTGTGGCCATTCTACAGAGGATTGACTCTGTTACAGCCCCCAGGTTGCTGGCCTGGCTCTTTAGCTTTAAGCTCTGAAGGTTCCCAGTTCAATCCTTAATGTTGGCCAAGATGGAGGTCATCATCTCTTCACTCGACAAACAGCCAAGTTTTCGGCAGTTGTGTGTATGATGTTTCTTAGATGGAGAAAAATCCTGGAATCCCCCACCAAACCAATGGGAGCAAATGCCAACCAGTGGGAGCAGATGTGGCTGCACCAGAAACACATAGTATGAGGACCTCTGCATGAGAGGGTGTCCTGTGGCATTGAGACGGGCGAAGGAGTATATGGGGAAATTGGTAGGCTGGAGAGAGAAGGGTGTCTGCAACCTGGCTTGGAAGGAGGCTATGTGGGGAGTGTCTGGGACAATCTAGTGAAGCGTTGGGGTGCGAGGAGTTGCCTGAGACAGCAGGGGCTGGTGGGGAGTGTTTCCTGGTGGTTTAATGGGCAGCTGACGGGGGCGGGTTGGTGGTAGCTGTATTCAAGGAGATAAGGAGTGCCTGGTGTTGGTGGGTCAAGTGCTTTCCTAACTTCTATAGGCTGTGGGTCCTCCTGCTCTCTCCCCACTTTCATTTCTGCTCATCTAGCCAGACACCAGTAGGAGCAGTGGGAGCAGCAGAAGAGGAAACAGAGCAGGCACCACAACAGTCCCAAACTTATATTCAAATATCTCAGTTGGGTCATGACAAAGCTGAGATTGCTGAGACGATTTAGTTGAGATGATTTAGTTGGGGTTGGTCTTGCTTTGAGCAGGGGGTTGAACTAGGTTGACCACCTGAGGTTCCTTCCAACCCTAATCTTCTATGTTTCTATGATTAAAGGGCTGTCAAATGTGTGGATATCATGCAAGATGCCTGACATTGGCCAGCCTTGATCTCTGGGTTGCTAGGTCCTTTGTGTGTGTATTTTTTATTATAGCATTAGGCTCCGCTTTTAATCTTTCTTAATGCCCGTCTACAGAAATACTGGCTTGTAGCAGGAACTTTGAAAGGTTCTGCTTTAAAGATTTTATTTTTATTTTTTTTAACTTGCACTGCAAGTTCAGTGTGATGCTGTTGAGAGTTGCTACAGTTGGGAACTGTTACAGGACTATGGAAATTTCCTCCGGGAAGGGAACCATGTTGCATCTTTAAAAAAGAGGTTCAGAACGAAACTCTGTTTGATGCTGATGTTTAGTGGGGGATTGGACTGAACTAATTCAGGTCCAAACAACCCTGGGCATTGAAAGCAGTACAGATCTGGACTTGAGACAGTAATAATAAGTGAGGCCACTTAGTAATTTCCAGTGTCTTCATACTGCTTGTTGCATTTGTTCATCTGTGGATGAATAAATCATACATTTCAAATGAATAATGGACACATTATTTGGACCACCGCATAAATTTTATTCAATTTATTTCATTTTACTTATGTGGAAATAATGTTAAAATCAGGATATGGCAGAGAATCACACAGCTATTTAGGAAACTGGGGAAAGCAAGTGGTAGATTGTGACTTTCGGCACATCTCTAAGCGAGGGAGATAAACTGCATCAACCCGGGAATCCAGGTGAAGATGTGACTTAGACACCTGTCTGAGAACATACAACTCCTGCTTACTCAAATGCAGCCAGACCCAAAGTCCACATAGTCCACGTCACAACCCAGATCTAATGGGGCTCTGATCTGTGCTGGGACTTCCTGATTCTACAGTAACACTGCTACTAAGTGACCCTTCAAACCCATAAAACACAGTGAGGAATACTCTTCTACTTGAAACTGCAGGACAGTATGAAGTTACTCAAAGACCAATTTAGTCAGCACTGGTTTAGCATGTACTGCACTTTATTTTTGATTTTTGAGAGCAGTCAGAAGGAATCTATTAAGAAGCATAGTTTATGCAGAATAGACTTACTATTTGCATTTTCTTCTGCATAAATAATGCAATATTATGTAAAGGAATAGAAAAAGATTATCTTCTTTTGAGTTCCAGTATAAGGATGAAGGTTGAAAAATATATTATTGTAGTTTGCAACTTTACACTTGGAGAGAAAAAATTTGAATATCAATAAGCTGAGAGGTTTTTTAATGGATATTTACATATAATATCACTGTGTGTTTACAGTTAATATCATATTGGATTTAATTTTATTACATTCAAGAAAGCAATTGGGTGAAGAATAAACACTGTGTGATAGTATCTCATTGATATGCAGAATCAATATGATAATCATATTGCTGATATAAACTCATGAGAAAAGCTTCTGACATTTCATCTAGGCTCCTTAATTTGGTATTTACAATGGATGTATGAGACTATATAGTTTAGTCTTATTGTTTCATTATGAATAGTACACTTTGTATCGTATTTTTTATCTGTTTCTGATTATTCTTACTCTGCTTTCAGATGATTTTCAAACTACCAAAACGTCATGCAGACATTTCTTTTTTAAGATTCTTTTTATTAACAAATATACAGTGAACATATAAAACAAAGGACTAAATAAAATCTACACTAAAACAGCATGTGTGTGTGTGAGTGTATCCCGGTGATGCAAACTTATTCAGTTGTCCAACGGGACATCCTAGAGTTCATTTAAATATGTTCAAGGAAGTAGTTTCGGCAGCTCATATTCTGAGCTAAAAACGTTTAGGAAGCATGGATATGGCACTGGACTGAGAGTTGGGAGAACTGGTTTTATTGTTCCCTGCTGTACTAGCTTAGGCATTTCCTTTCTTTGTCTGTTTCCCTTATTTTTTGTATGTCTTGTTCACAGCAGGGACTATTTTATGTTTGTACAGCACCTAGCATGATGGGGCTCTGATCTCAGTTAGTGTCTTACATTGGTACTATAACACAAATAATATATAATAAGTGGCTCTTCAACTCTATATAAAATAGGTAAGGATAAGATTTTGTAACTGAGGCCATGGAAGTCACAGATTCCGTGATTTCCAGAGACCTCTAGGAAATTATCCTTTTCAGCTTCTAGGGGCTGTGGGGACTGGAGCTCTCAGCCGACAGGATGACTAGCGGAACCCCCAGCATTGCGCCGCTGCTGGCGGCAGAGACCCCGCGGCTCTGAGTTCCAGGGTCCAAACCACCCATGGCAGTTCCCAGCAGTGGGGAGGACCGTGCTGCCCCAGCCGTGATGGGCGGCGGGGGAACCCTGCAGCCCCAGGCCATTGCCCCACAGCTCCCAGTTCCCAGTTGCTGCACCTGCCCTCCCCCAGCTGCCAGCCACAGCAACCCCACCAGCTCCTTCTGCCTTGGCAGCTCCCAGCTGCTGCCCTGTTATTTTTAGTAGAAGTCACAGGCAGGCTCATAGAGTCATAGACTCTAAGGTCAGAAGGGACCATTATGATCATCTAGTCGGACCTCCTGCACAATGCAGGCCACAGAACTTCATCCACCCAACTCCTGTAATAGATCTCCAACCTAAGACTGAGTTACTGAAGTCCTCAAATAGTGATTTAAACACTTCAAGGTACAGAGAATCCACCAGCAAGTGACCCATGCTCAATGCTACTCTGCCTCTGCCAATCTACCCTGGGGGAAAATTCCTTCCCGACCCCAAATATGGTGATCAACTAAACCCTGAGCATGTGGGTAAGACTCACCAGCCAGACACCCGGAAAGAATTCTCTGTAGTAACTCAGAACCCATCTCATCTAACATCCCATCACAGGCCACGGAGCATATTTACTACTAGTAGTCAAAGATCAGTCAATTGCCAAATTTAGGCTGTCCCATCATACCATCCCCCTCATAAACTTATCAGACTCATTCTTGAAACCAACTAGGTTTCTTGCCCTGAATGATCCCCTTGAAAAGCTGTTCCAAAACTTCACTCCTCTGATGGTTAGAAACCTACATCTAATTTCAAGACTAAACTTCCTGATGGTCAGTTTATATCCATTTGTTCTTGTGTCCACATTGGTGCTGAACTTAAATAACTCCTCTCCCTCCCTGGTATTTATCCCTCTGATGTATTTATACAGAGCAATCATAACTCCACTCAGCCTTCTTTTGGTTAGGATAAACAAGCCATGCTCTTTGAGTCTCTTCTCATAAGGCAGGTTTTCTATTCCTCATATCATCCTAGTAGCCCTTCTCTGCACCTGTTCCAGTTTGAATTCATCTTTCTTAAACATGGGAGACCAGAATTGCACACATTATTCCAGATGAGGTCTGACCAATACTTTGTATAATGGTACAAACATCTCTCTGTCTCCACTGGAAATATCTCACCTGATGCATCCTAGGACCACATTAGCTTTTAAAACGATCACATCACATTGGCAGCACATAGCCATCCTGTGATCCACCAATACACGCAGGTCCTTCTCTTCCTCTATCACTTCCAACTGTTGCGTCCCCAGCTTATAGCAAAAGTTCTTGTTATTAGTTCCTAGGTGCATGACTTTGCACTTTCCACTATTACATTTCATCCTATTTCTATTACTCCAATTTACAAGGTCATCCAGTTCTTGTTGTATGATATCCAGGTCTTTCTCTGTATTAGCAATACCTCCCAACTTTGTGTCATCTGCAAACTTCATTAGCACATTCCCATTTTTTGCACCAAGGTCAGTAATAAAAGGGTTAAATAGGATTGGTTCCAAGAATGATCCCTGAGGAACTCCACTAGTCACCTCCCTCCAGCCTAACAGTTCATCTTTCAGTATGACCCGTTGTAGTCTCCCCTTTAACCAGTTCCTTATCCATCTTCCAATTTTCGTATTAATCCCCATCTTTTCCATTTTAAGTAATAATTCCCCATGTGGAACTGTATCAAATGCCTTACTGAAATCTAGGTAAATTAGATCCTCTAATCTAATCTAGGTAAATTAGATCCTCTAATCTAATCTAATTTAATCTCTATCCACTGCATTTCCTTTGTCTAAAAAATTTATCTTTCTGAAAAAGGAGATCAGGTTGGTCTGGCACGATCTACCTTTCGTAAAACCAAGTTGTATTTTGTCCTAAATACCGTTAACCTTGATGTCCTTAAAAACTTTCTCTTTCAAAAAATTTTTCAACATCTTGCATACTAACAGGCCTGTAATTACCCAGATCACTTTTTTTCCCTTTCTTAAAAATAGAAACTATGTTAGCAATTCTCCAGTCATACGGTACAACCCCTGAGTTTACAGATTCATTAAAAATCCTTGCTAATGGGCTTGCAATTTCACGTGCAAGTTCCTTTAATATTCTTTGATGGAGATTATCCGGGCCCCGCGATTTAGTCCCATTAACCAGTTCAAGTTTGGCTTCTACCTCGGATGTGATCATTTCTATCTCCATATCCTCAATCCCACGGGCCTCGGTGATTTTTTTGTGTATTGCCTGTGACTTGTTTGTGATTTTTACTAAAAATAACCATGACAAAGTCTTAACATTAAAAATAGGCCTCTGCTGGTTGAGCTAAAGGAGAACTCACTAAGATAGCACTGGTAGTAGGTCTCTTACTCACTCTCTATGTCATCCACTAGAGGGCAGTCTCACATACAGGGCCAGTACATTACAATTGCACTCTTACAAGCAAAGACAACAGGGACAAAATATCTTTCACAAGTGTCTTTAGTGATGCGAGGCCTGCTCATGAAATATGTTTCACTGTCTGTGTTAAAACAAACGTATCGTGTTGGAAAGGGTTCTATAAAAAGTTATAAAAGTCTCTAAAACTGATGTATCATTAAAGTCCCTACAACATTCCAGGCACTGCCACAAGTAGTTTTGTGAGGTAAGATTGATTGAGTCTCTATTCAAGAATAAAAAACAAGCAGTGTGCCAAGAATGTTGACAAGGAGCGATATGAACCAGTCTTATCTCAGTGTTATTGCTCTTGCCAGTCACTATCTTACTATTAAGATAAAGCAAGTTACCCCGCTGTGTAAGCCTCTGATTGAAAGCTGGATAATGATTTCTGGATTTTTCACTACAAGTGCAATATTGGACAGAGTCTGGAAGAAGATGGATTGGTAAATTGAAATTTACGTTTTAAGATGTGCACCTGAAAAGTAATTTAATACATTTATGTATCTGTACATATATACATCTCCCTGTCTTTCATCATCTTAAACAAATCACATCTACTGTTTATAAATACATACACCTAAACATTCATATATGCATATTTGCATAGTACCATAGAGGTGCTTAGCATTTCAGACATAAAAAGACACTACTCCAGCTCTGAGGAGTTCTATTGTATTTGTGTCTCTCTCCTTACCCAGCAGATGTTTATGTAGCATATACATTGTATATTCATATGCACTATTTGCACATGCAAAATACATGCATGGTGGGCCTGATCCTGAGACCACTGAAGTTAAAGTAAAGACTTTCATTGATTTCAATAGATTTTGGATCAGATTCAGTATGTGTAACATACTCATACAATATTGCGTATTTTAGTTTAGCAGGGACAACTTTTAATACATTAAGTTTTGCCCGTGTATGATACAGCTTGGCTCCTAAATGGGTGATCTGTGCTTACGACCATACAGCCTTCATTATCTGCATGCCTTGCAAGTTGTTATGGATTTACCTTCACAATCCTCCCTCAAAGGAAGGAAGCATTGTGTCTTATAGGTCTGTACAGCACCTAGCAGAACACAACTGGGACCAGGCTTGGGCCATTAGGTGGTAATACAAATAAATAACAATTTTGATTTTACAGACGGGGATCTGGCACAGAGTGATTAAGTGATTTGTCCAAGGTCACACAAGATGTTTCTGACAAAGCCAGAAATTGCAGTCAGATCTCTGGAGACCCAGCATGTAGTGCCATAACCATGACACCATTTTTCCTGATTAGGGATTAACACTCAAAGGAGGCCTCAGAAACACAGAAGGAGGGAGGAGGAGATCATACAGTGTCCAGTGTGTGTTCCATGTCTCCTTCTGGTCCTGATCTACAGAGGATGTGCATCTGTTACACCCCCACCTACACCATCTGGCTGTCTAGCTCCAGCTGTATAGACCCATGCCTTTAGCTGTGGAGAGCCCTGGTTCTGTGCCTGAGGGGTCAGCCAATATGGTGGCTGTCATGCATGCCTTTGAGAGATGATGCCTACCCTCCCTCTTCAAAGCAAGTTTCTGCCACATTTGGGCAGGTTCTCCTCCCCAAAGCAAAGGGTGTGAGTTTGGAATTGTCTATGACCAAAGGGGAGTGAGTGTCTGTGATGGGATATGCCCCCATCCCACAGACAGCAAGCCTAAGGAGCATCCGGCCCTCAGGCACCCCTGCAGCACAGGCACTACCTGGAGAAGGGGAGCTTAGAAAGTTGAAGTTGGCTATGCGGGGGCAGGATTTGCCAAGGAGGAGAAGCTACTAGAGATTGTTAAGGAGCCCATAGCCAGGGGAGCCCAGCCTGAGGCAGTGACTAGCTTTCCTTTTCCCCCCGGGTTTAGGGCAGGCAAACACTGAAGCCCTCAGAAAGGCTCCTGTTGCTTGGTCCCTATAAGCCCTGCAGCGAGACCAAGACAGCAGCGCAGGGACTTGAGATAATTGGACTCAGACAGGACTCCATAAGTGAACTCAACTCTTATAGGTAACAGTGAGCTTGCCCAGGAATGGGGATTCTGGAAGGGATGTAAAGAGATGTTGGCAGAGCCCAGGCTGAGGGCCGGCTGACTACTGGCCCCATCACAAGTAACATCAGGGTATTTTCAGATTCACTCTGTATGATTTTGTTCTTTCCCTCCCCCCATTTAAAAACAGCTGTTTTTCTCTATTTGGATGTTGACTCTATTTGGGTGGTATTTAACAAAATTGGAAAACAAAAAATTTTGGTTGGGGGGGATTATTGGGAATTTTATCCCCTCTTTTTTTCTTGTTTTCTCCTTTTTAGTGGTCAAATGGAAATCAGAGAAAAATAAAAAAAGGGTGGGCGGAGAGAATCAAGGAATCAGGAAAATCTGAAAAAAAAAACCATGAGGAACAAAATGGGCACTTCCCTTAAAATGTTCAGACTGATCAACACAATTTTTGACTAAACAACAAAATGTTCTTTTTCTGAACTTGTGGAATTCAAGTAACTTTGACATTTCTCCACCTTTTTTTTTGGTAACCTTTTATAATTTAGGGTTTGTTTGAACTTGTAACTCAAACCAAGATTCAGGGATTGCAAACCTGAGCAGACTGAAACAAAGAAAAATTCTGCATACAACAATTATCCAACCATAAGTGTGTTGAGCTGAAGAACCAAAGTTCTGGGCCCAATATTTAGCTCATCGTTAACTGTTTACATCATTCAGGTTTGTTACACAAATGTGCAGATTCCTAAGAAAATAACCCATCAATAGTCCCTGCTAGATCAAATATGTACATAATTATTTTTTATCCTGCTAAAGAGAGAGGCACACTTACTGTCTCCCATTCAATTTCTTTAATATGTACTTTATTAGAGGACTTAACATGACTTTTCCACATATAATTTCTGATTATCTGATTCATTTGAACTTTTGGCAAATGTTTTCCAGTAGCAATTTAGCTGACAATTGAACAAAGAAGGGGAGAAGAATTGTTCAGGGTGGTCAAGGGTATTAAAAGAAATCATATGATGTAAATGATCAATGAAAATTTGGGCTCGTTACCAGGCAAGTTCCTAACACTGAGGTCTATTAAACTGTGGAATAGATTCTTGGGTGATATAGTGGGAGCCCATTACTTGGACTATTTAACACCAAACTGGATATTACACTAGAATATATGCTGTAGGGAATATTTCTAAACTGGCCAGGGAATCACAGAATCATAGAGTCTCAGAAATGTAAGGCTGAAAGGGACCTGGAGACATCATCGAGTCCAGCCCCCTGTAAATCTAAGTAAATAAACCTAAGTAAACCTAGACCATCCCTGGCTGATGTTTCTCCAAACTGTTTTTTAAAAAACCTCTAATGACTGGGATTCCACAATCCCCTTTAGAATCCTATTCCAGTGCTTAGCTACTATGAACTATTGTAATGGATTAGCTAAACTACATGTCATCCCATTCCACCTCTAATTTCTAGGAATCTATCCTCCGCACCATTTTTGATAGTCTCAGCACAGAGGTCATAAAATGTATGAGCCTCTAGACTGATGCTAGTAGTGGTCCCTCTGGGTTAGAGCTGAAGTACATTGACATTGCATAATGAGGCTAGAGCTCTCCATGCTCTACTTGACAAGACTGGGAGCCCCAGCGTTTTGAGTCTGCGACTAAATTGTTTTAGTTTCGGATTGCTGTTGATTCTTGTTTTGTCCTAAGCAGACCAGTTCACCTATCCCTAGGAAATGTTTTTCTCATCTCATGGAACTCAGAGGGTTCCAAACTCAGAAAGAATTTCTAAGGGTTTTTTTTTTTTTCCAACATGGGCCATGATAATAAAAGCAACACAAGCCAAGTTATCAGTCCCGGGCTCAGACAGACTAAAGGGATTTGTTCACCAGGATTCGAATTTCTGGCCACCAGTCTGCCACAGGCTCTAGTATAACTGTCCAGTTCTAAGCCAGAGATAAAGAGAGAATATACTGTGCAGTGTGAAATAAGAAATAGCCAACAGAGAGCTGACAGCCTGCTGCCTAGTTTGATCATGATAAGGCAGCGTTTGGAGTTATTTCAGTAGTTGATTGCATTAAAGGATTGGAACATGTTTTTACAATGTAAACCTTCTTCAGTTTCTAATTAGTCCTTAACTGAATTTGGTTGAATCAATTTGTTGTTTTAAATTGCAATGTGACAAATTAGATACTTTTATGTGAAATTAAAAAATGTAAATTAAGACAGTTTTCACCTTCTGTATATGGGCTTAAAAATTGCATAGGGCCATGTGTACATTTTACTTACATTACATACATTAATGTCTTTCTTCTGAGGCTCTCAGATCTTCACAGACATCAGTTAAGCCCCTTCTAAAGAGGAAGCGATTATTATTATCTCAATTTTATACATGGGAAAATTGAGGCATGGAGATTAATTCAAAGTCATCCCCTTAGTAGGAAAGCTTTCTAGCTTTCTAGTTTCTTATATGGCCCTAAAACATTAATGAATTTTTTATATGCACACACCCATGTGTGATATGGAAGTCTTTTCCATTTTATAAATAGTACCAAAGTACGAGTATGAGGTACCAAAAGATTAAGTGACTTCTTAAGGTCAGACAGGAAGTCTGTGGCAGAACGAGGATGTGAACATAGGTCTTCCAAGTCCTGGTCCACTATCTTAAGCAGAAAAGCATCTTTCTTCTCTTGAATAGAACCTGCATTTTCTGACTGCTATTCCCTATTCTAGCCACGAGGCATATTGTTATTTAATATCTATTTGTTAGCTCTGAGGACACTCTCAGTACCTGAATACAGGAGACAGAAGATGTGGTCTGTAACACTTTTTCAGAGCATCACCCTGTTACCTCTTCTGCCTTAGCAAAAGTGGAATTTGTTGGTGCTAAACTGTGTGACAGCTCCCTGGCAATGCAGTCTGTTAGCTAGCCAAACTCTTTAGGACTCTGTCTGTTCTAACTTTGTCTTGCAAGTTAATCTTTCATGTACTTCAGTTCCCAAACTCTTCAGAAGCATGTCCCTGTAGCACCCAGCCTCTGACACTGATCACTCACAGTAATTACCAAGTCTGCTATCTCCAAAGAGACAGTATACACAAAAGCCTGGGTTCAGCTAAATAGTCACATCTTACTTTATTAATAAACTTATACTTGGTTTATTATAAATCACCTCATTTCAGTGCTGTTATAACAACGAACAGAGATTTGAGTGACTCTAAAGAGAAATAATAAAAACAGAAATAGTTACAAATAAAACAAAAGCTTAATTGTGCTTCCTAGTTACTAAAACTTAACTCAACGGCTACAATCCTTGACCACAATAAGTTTTTTACCTCAAGCAACCTTTCAACATCACCCATACATGGTTGGTGATCCAACTTTCATGGAATTCAAAGATCTCTGACCTCTTTGTTCCCTCAGCGATGGATAACAAAGGGGTTCTCTCCCCTTCTTAATGCCCAGTGAACCTTTGAAACATATTCTTTTAAAGTGTATCCCCAGATATAGTTCTCCCTTATTGCTCGTGCTCCAGTGAGCTTATCCCATGCTGTTTTCTTATTCTCCTGATAACTTTTTCTGTTGACTTAAAATGCAAACGCAGTGTCCTTTGTGTTGGTTTCACAATACTTGATTCACAACAGGTAGCAAGGCAGACAAGTAAATCAATATTCCCTTCATCTGGGGAAAACTTGTTCATCAACCCTGTTTGGTTACATGGTTTTAAACATATTTGTAGTACACACATTCAACTTTTTTAATTAATACCCAGACATACATCATGCAATGCCCAGTATGACATTTCCATTTGCTACCCTACACAACATTTTTATAGATAAATACCAATGTACTAAATGTAGTAAGTTTGTCAGTCTTGATAGGAGTTGCTGTTATGTGGCAGTGAACCATTTGCCAGTGGGCATTGTGGAGCTTTGAGGGCCACATGGCCCCAATATTGAATAGTTTACAGTCTAATAAACAGGCAGTGAATATGCGCTGTCAGATTTCGAGGTAAGGTTCAGTCAGCTGGGAATTTTTTCCACCCATTTCTTTAAATGATGGTTTGGAAGGATGGAGTGTTTGAGCTGCCCAGAAGTATGGCATCCTGTGAAGGAATTTCAAACGAGAGAAAGTGGGCACATAGGGAATAGCATGGAGAAAAGTCTTGAGGCTTGGAACATGAGAATAGAAGGGACGGGGGAGATGAGGTGGGATTCACTGGCAGAGCTGGGAAGGGTAGTAATCAGAAATGAGAGGTGTTCTAAGTAGCTGCACAGCTGCTCAGAGTTTAGAAGGGGAGGATAGAAATTTGAACTTGAGACAGAAGGCATAGGGAACCCAGTAGAGAGAATCAAAACAAAGACTGACATGAGATCTGATCTAGATTCCATAGAAGTCAATGAGATTTTGCTATTGACTTCAGTGGAGCCATGGTGAATTTAGCAGTGGCATTTTGAATGGATCGGAGGGGATAAAGAGGAAAGTCAGGGAGATCAGAAAGCAGGAGGCCACAGCAATTAAGGCAGGAGAGAAGCAAGGAACGGATGCGTATTTTAACTGCAGGAATGAAAAGGAAAGTTTGGAATTTTAAGGAATTGTGCAGAAAGGGCTGGTAGAACTTGATGACTGCTTGGATGTGTCGAAAGAAGGAGAGAGATAGGAGATGAAAAATCACCCCAAAGTTGTAAGCCTGGGCAATGGGGAGGATAGTTGTAGTATCAATAGTGAGGAAGAAGGGATGATTTGGGAGGAGAAATGATTTGCAACATAAAAACATTTCACAGCGCTGCTAATTTTCAGCTCTGGTAGACACCTCCCCTTCTCTAATGTGCAATAACCTAGGATGGAAAATTGGTCCTGAAATTATCCAAAATAAAATGGTGATGCCGAGTTTTATCCATCCAAATAGATTTTCATTTATCCAGCACACTCGTGTGCTTCTTCCAAATTGTAAAAAAGTGTTAGCTCTTTTATTGATTTACAGTATAAATTACAGGCTGTCTCTGCTCAAATTACAGCTTAGTTCACAATAACACTTGGGGTACCAAGGTTTCATCATTTGAGATAACCTCATTTTATGAATGACCTATGTTACAGTTATGGATCCACGTATGCATGGACGAATTTGTACTGGGTAATGTATAGACTTAAATGAAGTAAAACCAGACCAAAGGCTGTAAATCTAAAGGCAGTTAGCAGCATTTACATTCATGTGATTAACAATCTCATGCATGTAAGGCATCTCTGCTAGCTGTCACAGAGAAAAACCCAATTACACATAAACAGATCTTGAATTTTCCCTCTGGGCTTGTGTTTCTCTTAGCTATAGATTTTCATTCTTTCTTCTGATTTTTTTTTCAAATGTAATATTTAATACATCTAAAGGTTGCTGTTTTATTGAGGAGTTCAGACAGTGTAATCCCTTGAGTAACATTCTTTGATTGCATGTGGTACATTTTAAATTGAATATATTGACAGCCCATTATAACATGCTTTGTCCTGTAAATTAATTTGCAGATTTTTGTATGTATGTTGAATGTGGATTGTAATTACCTATTTATATCTGTATTTTAATATTTTATATTATTCACATATGAGCACCAAGACCTGGACTATAAATGTCTGGCAGTTACAGTCAAATAATAGATTTTTGTTATTCTTAAAGGAAATTTGTGCAGGAAACTGGATGATTTAGCACATTAGTAAGAGTATAAAATGGGCTATTCACCTCCTGTGTTATTGGTTTGAATTCAGGTGGGCAGATGTTTAAAGGGAATTACCAACCATGCGATTGCCTTTTTGGATTGTACCAGGCAAGGTAGTTCCCAACCAGCTCATTCTAGACAACTGCCCACATCTCAAAATCCACCTTTGCAATTAGTATCTTTGTAGCCTCAGTAGAGAGATCTTGAATCTGAGCCATTGTGCTTATAGAGATCATCCTTCCCAAGGAGCTTGAAGTATGGGAGGAAGTTGTGCTGTTGTTGCCCAGGGGTAAATCTCAGGTTCTCTCCACATAGAACATTTCATGAGTGCTGAATTAATTTTGGTTTTCAGTATCGTATCTTAATAAAAGGAAATTGTGGCTGAATTCTATAGAAATGTTAGAAATTCATTACTTACTTGGCATGAGCTTTCATCTCATGCATGCTTCATTACAAAGAACCAGTTGGTGAATAAAGACATTATTTATGGCCTGAGTAGTCCCATGTACCCTAAGATTCCTTTTCTGGGGCACACAGTGAATTCTGTGGCACAAGTAATATGGAAGCCCCAGAGTACCAGGAAACATGCAATATGTGACCCATTAAGGAAGCTGTGAGGGCCCTGGTTTTATAAGGCAGATGGGAAGATGAAACAGTGGATAATGGGGTTGGGATTGGACCTAGGGTTGTATGAGAGGGAAGGGCAGGAAGGACAGAGACTTATCTTCCACAAGCGTAGATTTCTGAATCATCGTATTGTTCACTTCCCCTCTTTCTTGCTTCCCAGCTCACAGTCCTAATCTCCCCTCTGACCATGAGTTCTTGTACATCCACCCTAAAAAGGCGCTGCTTCTGATTCACCTCCCAGCTCCTCTTTAATCAACTGTCAGCTGCAGTAAATATGACCCCAAGGTATTAACCCTCACCATTGAATGGACTTCAGGTCCCATCCCAACATATTCCTGACCTCAGCATCCCCACTGCAACTCACAGCTTCCTCTCTTCCCTGCTCCAACCTCAAAAGCTCAGCATTTCCCACTGCACTCTCTCTTTCCCTGCAAATGTGGGTTGAGCCTTGACCAGGGCTGGTAGACATTTTTTTTTTGTCAAAACTGTATTTCAATGGAAAAATTGGGTTTTTAGTTACATGAAATGTTTTGCAAAAAGGAATGTAAAGTTTGTTGAAAAACCAAACACTTGTAAACTAAGAAGGTTTTGGGTTTCAGCCAAAAACAAACAAGCAAACAAAATTAATCATAAACTGGAAAAAATCTATTGGGAAATGCCACCTCAGTGCCTCTTGGGAGGTGTAGTTCAGCCCCCATTCTCTTCTGTGGATTGGGCTCCCCAATCAAACAACACCATTTGTGATGCCTCACAAGGCATGTATCGTGGCTGCTCACCAAGAGGTGGAGCCCATGGTTCATCATGGGAGAGTTAGTTCTGCCAGTGGAGATGGCCCATAAAGGAGAATAGAGGCAAGAAGCACCTGACCTTCAACTCCCATGAGGCCTTGTGGTAGAATTTTCAAATAGAAATATTCAATTTTTGGCCAAAAGATTTTGGTTGATATTTTTTTGCCAAAAAGTCAAAACTTTTTATGGAAAATATTGATGACAATGATTTTTTTTCCATGTGGGGGAAAAATAGTTCCAAGCAGTGCTAGATTTGACCGTTCAACAGCAGGGTTGTTGGACTCTACTCTCAATCTGTTCATAAGATGAAGAGTCAGCTCAAGGAGCCAGAATTTGTCTCATGTGGTAGTCTTGACTACTATCCCTGGTCTCAGGAGTATTTAGCCCTTAGGTACTGCAGAAATAAATTCAGTCTTACAATGTGGAGATGAAATTGGATACAAAATTTGACATACTTATATTAGAACAGCCAAAATATTGTAATTCTTACACACTAATTGGAGTGCTTAAATGATTCCCATTGCAAACATCAAAAGTGATAACTGCATAGAGTATAACTTAAACAGTAGGTGGACAAGTTTTGGACAAGTATGTAATTTCATTTCAGGTTAAATAGAAGGGGAAGAAAGCCCTTTCATTCTAAAAAAAGTGACTGATTACTGGTAACAAATGAAACACGTACGTTGTTTTTATCTACATAACACAGACAGATTACAATGAGACACTAAAGAAATTCAATCCATTTAGCTTCTCAAAGAAAAAGTTAAGAGGCAGTTTATTTTCTATGGAGAAGATATTCTGAGACTACAGGGCTCTTTACTCTAGCAAACAAAGACCTAACAAGATCCAGTGACTGGAAGATGAAGTCACCAAAGTTCAAACTGAAAATAAGATGCAATGTTTTAAAATTATTTTGTTTTTTTAACTTTTGGACCAGATTACCAAAGGGTGTGGTGGATTCTCAGTCATTTGGAGTCTTTAAATCAAGCCTGGATGCCTTTCTTCTACAAGATATAGGGTGACCAGATGTCCCGATTTTATAGGGACAGTCCTGATATTCATGGCTTTGTCTTATATAGGCGCCTATTACTCTCCACCCCTTGTTCCAATTTTTCACACTTGCTATCTGATTACCGTAACAAGATATATATATAGCTGAATCACAAGTTGCTGGGCTAGATGCAGAAATCATTGAATGAAATACGGCCTGTGTTATATAAGAGGTCAGACTAGATCATAATGATCCCATCTGGCCTAAAAATCAATGAATCTGTTAATTTAGTGGGATCATCAAGATGTGCACATTAAGCTAAGTAACTGTAGGATCTTTATACCCACTTCCTCCTTTTGCCTTAGTCACACCACGTAATTTGTTGTATCACTCTTCTTGCAAGTTCTTCAGGACTGGGATTTGGTTCTATATTCTTCCTGTGAAGGATCTAGCATATTTAAAATGCATAAACAAGCTATTGAGTTTTACCTAGTCTCTCATTTAAAATACCAGTACACCCATCTATACTAAATGTTCACAGGGCACGATGGAAGAGCAGATGCTGCCGGATAAAACACATTACATCTGGTGTGTGCATGCACTAGTCCATAGTTCTCCCGAATATTTAATGGATCTAATTTGAGCTGTACTTTGAACAAAGCATGTTTTATTTCGACCTGTCTGATAACAGCATGGCGCATCTCTCTGTGCAAGAGAAATGTGTTTCAGTTCATCAGGGGTTCCTGCTTCTGAGGAGGATTTAGGGGGTAACATTACACTGGATTGCCTTGCTTCTAAAGGGGGGGAAGTGCATGTATAACTATCAGTACTCATATACCCTATATTCACGTCAGAACCTTTGCACGATTCTGTACCCCTTAAACTCCCGTGGATGTCAATGGAAGTTCGAGTTGAGTAACTAAGGCAGGTAAGGGTTCTTGAAGCTGGTTGGAGGCCAGCAATCAAAATGACTTAATTTTTAACATCTGACATCTCTAGAGTGTGTCTACACTGCAGACACAGAGAGTGATTTTGTCAATATACCTGAGCTAGCTTTCACTGAGCTACTTTAGGTACTGAAGGAGTGAAGTTGAAGCACTGTGTGCTTCAGCTTGAGTAATTACCCCTGGGTCCCAAGTGGGCTTCCACGGCCCTTGCTGAAGCCTGTGCTGCTGCACTTCGCTACTGTATGACCTGAGCTAGCTAGATTAAAGCTAGCTCTGGTATGTCTACATGAGCTGCAGTCACACCCAGTGATTGGAGTGTAGACATACCCTTGTAAACTGCAAGGGCTACAAATGAATAGTTTATAGGGCTAGCAAGCTCAGTCTCAGACCCATTCTTCTTTTTCTACATGATGGCACGAGAACCGTCTTCGTTGCGGCTTTTGCTATCTGAGACAGCCTTCCCTGTGTTTTTGTGACTGGTTGGCTTTTAGTGTCTGATGACTCTGATCCAAAGCAAGCTGAAATTAGGAGATTTCCATTGACTTCAATGGGGTTGGGATCAGGCCCATTGATAATAAGCGCATAGAGTTTGGGACTGACTTAATTTTGTCTTGTACAGCCCCTTGCACACTATTGAAGCTTACCAAATAATAATGGTAATTGGCTGGCTCTCTCTTCTTTACACCTTTTATCTGGAAATGTACCTTTTCGTGTCTTGCCTAGTTCTCTTTTCTTATCTCATCTTCTGCTACTACAGGCACTACACAATTTAAACTTGTATTGTATCATACCGCATGTATATGTGTGTAAATTGGCACAGTTCCATTGAAGTGATCCTCCCAACTCTAATAACATTTTCAGAGAAGGAAAATGTTCAGACAGGCTTGGTCTTTGTTTATTATTACAAGGTGTCTGTCATTTATAAGTAGCAAGAGTCCTGACTGCAAAAATCAAAGCATTGAGTCTGTGGTATTCATGTTATTTTGTACTACCCCTTTTGATGATAGTGTTAGCCAATACATATATGTTAGGCATAGTATTAATATAAATGTTGAGAAGTTATGTTAACTGAATTATATTCTCCCCACAATTCTGTTCACTCATGTTAAGTCTCCCATAACACCTTGCATTGCTGAAATAAGCTTTGCCTTGAATAGATAGGAAAACTGTCAGGATCGGGATATTTTAATGTTTTACCACAGCAACAAGGAATTATTCTCACAGGTTGATATTGGAATGTTGGAATGATAGAGAAGATATATCAATCTTTTACCCACAACCTTTGGTACCTGGGATGCATGTTCAGAACAAAGAGAGAAGGGGTACACGGTACCTTTTCCTTGTAGGCAGGTAAGGTATAAAAAGATGCCTTTAGGGGTATAACTTAGGGAGTACACCTTGTGTATCAGGTGAATGGAACAGTGATGCATTAGCTAGCTTTCTGTAGACCTGGGACTCATATTGAACCTTTTTCCTGTATTATATTATTATTGGCTTATAGGAAGAAACCTGTCTGGTATTGGATATTTGGTCTCTGGAATATATTTCATAACAAACCAAAGTGTGGTCAAGCAATTGACTATATGATTTATCAACAACAGAAAACATGTCCAAGAAACTTGTTGAAGAATTAATGGGCTCTTAAAACTATTAGGTCCAATTCTGTTACTTGTGCAAACCCACTGAAGCTCTAGGGTAGATTTTCAAAGGGACCTAAGAGGGTTTGGTGCTCACCTTCCTTTGAAAGCCAGTGGGAATTGGGCACCTAACTCCCTTTGACTCCTTTGAAAATTTTAGCCCTAACCAATGGGGTTGCAATCTCAAGTCAGAGCAAAATGTATGCCCTGATGCCTCCAAAGACAAAGGCATATGTTTAGTTTTCACCATGTCAGTAGCCTTCCAAAGAACCTACTCCCATGCTTAGTTAAGCAAGTAGTTAAATTCATTTCTAGATCAGGTCCTTAAGCTGTTACTTTTATGTCTAATGAATCACTTTTTGAATTATTCCTTGTCAATTATCAATATCACTAATTAAAATACAGGAGGGAGAACCATTATTTATACAGATCTCCATCCATGATCAAAAAGACAGTTTATATATGTAACTCCACATGGGTTGCTGAGATACAGACCTAATAATTTGCTTTTCAATCTGCAATAAATATTCCCCTCCCTGTGCTCTTCTGATTGCTCCCTATTTATCACTAGGAAGACACCGGTTTAACTCTATATTACAGATATTTATTTAAAATACCTTCTGCTGCATATATTAACATTTCTCTATGTACTTTTTTAAAGCAGCTTTGAGTTCTGCAATAAAATCAGATTCACAGTTTAGTTATGTTAATAGACCTGTGTGGTAGTAAGATGGATCAGTTTTCAGGAAGGAGAGGTGAATCAGTCAACTGCAACATAATTGTGTGTGTTTATACAATAGAAAAATAGAGAGAGAGAAAGCACAATGGAAACATATGACTTACATAAATATCACTTATTCTGAGTAAATTGTGGAGTGAAGATTTGTAGAATGGAGGATTTAATACCATCAATACACATGTACCCAAAGCGTACATTGATGCATTAACTGGGTCTTTCCCTTAGCCTTTGTATTTTTGGGAAAAAATGGAATAGCAACATTCTGATAGTTACTCCTGTGACATTGGCCTCCAGGGGAGCCATGCTGAGATAGCTTAAACAGGGCAAACGCAAAGAATGGGGCAGGCAAAGCCCTAAATACTGGTGGTTTTTTCTTCCATAAGATATACCAAGCCAGCAACAAACTGCTTCTGATGATCTCACTGGTCATTCAGTAGACAAAAAACACAGTTTCCTTAAAACTATGCAGCCCCTGGCTAGCACCCAGACAGTCAAGTAAAAAATGATGGGAATTACTGAAAATCTTTATCCATCATATGTAAAAAAGTTCTATCAATCCCAAAGGATCAGACACATTACCAAACAGGTCAATGAATAGTCCAGATCTTACCCAAATACATGTTTAAAGCCAATGCTTATTAATTAAACTAATATTTGTTGAAGAAAAGGAAAGAGAGTAATGGTTAAAAGGTCACTACATATACACAGATGAAAATAAAGCTCTTAGGTCAGTTTCAAAGTAGAAATGATAACTGAGTTGCAAAGTTCGTAAATTACAAAGTCTCTGAAATTACTCAAACAGCTTGGAGGTCATCAGTCCTTGTTTAGAGCCTCTTTGTTAGAAATCCAGTCCAGAGAAATGAAGACTAAATAGTCCATGTGCAGAGCTTCTTCAAATTCTCCCACGAGAATCAGCAGGGGGATTCCAGGCTGGTGCCGGGAACCCAATCTTGCGATCCAGATTTTCCCTGACAAGCTTGGACAGATTTGAGATAAAAAGGATCATGCCTGAAGCTTCCTTTATAGTTGAAGCAAGGTGGGCACTTGTAGGTAACTCCCTCATGTGGGCTTTGATGAAAGCGAGCCCACAATTTGATCTTTACTCAATTGGTCCTTCTTCAGACAATCCAGTCAGCAATAGCCATTGAATTATCAGAACAGTCCACAGAATATTTCCTTGAATGGAGAATAGTAACGTATAGTGTCCTTTGAAGTAAAGCCTTCATTTTCTAGGCACACATAGGTAATTAACTGCATTAGCACTGTTAACGGACAGTTTACTTAAACCTCAAAGAGTAATACAAAATACAAGCAAATGATGTTGTTACACCAAAGGTTCATCTAGATGTTAATATTCCCTTTTGACCTCTTAATCAAATAAAACAACAGTAATAGACAGGAAAGCAGTTTATCCACATTGCTAACCTCTAACAAGATATATGTAAACAACATCAAATAACTACCAACAATACACTTGCATATCAAAGCTAATCTACTGGGAAGGAATGACCCTTACTATCATTGTATTTTCCTATAATATGTCTTTAAAGGTCAGATTTGAGCCATGCAACTTGCAAACTTGCTTAGTTTTTTCTGGCCCAGTGTCACAAACCCTATTTAATTTGTTGGGGGGGGACTTTACCCTTCTGCACCACTCAAAATAGGGGCATAAGAGGGTGAATCGCACTGTTGATGAATACCATATCAATTGGTTTCCAGCCTCAGCAATTCAAGCCAGACACCAGGTAGGTCATGCAAGGTTTTGCAGTTACACATGAATTATGACAGGATACCATTTGTGTGGGTAACACCCGCTGCCATTTGCTCTTAATTCATTGCAGTTTAAATACTGAATGGCAAGACATGTCACCTGATATATGCATAGACATAGATAACCAGATCTTCTTCAGTGTCAAAAAGCCCACACGGTGATCTCAAAAGTTCATACCTCAATGCACAGAGGACGTTTGGGCTGTATGATTTACGCTTCGCCTTGTAATAGCAGTGTTGGGGATTCCTGACAAATTGTCCTTTGTGCAAATAGAACATAAACTTTATGGTTGAGATTTTCAAAGCCAACTAGGGGACTATGCCACATAACTCAATTTCATTGGGTGCTGTGTAGCTCAGTCCTCCAGTCAGCTGTCCCATAGCTCTTTGTGCTTCCCAGTGAAATGTGAGAATTGTCATCTTTTGCTACTATATGAAGGATGGGGTCCGGTGTCTTTTCCATAGAATCTCTCAGCTCTTCATTTTGTATTTGCTGCCTGTGAGAGTTTGGGCATTTTGCCATTATCTGTATTTTAATAATTATTAATCTGACAGTGAATTTTTAATTTAGCCAGCTTTTGCAGTGACATTCTCCTGTAGCTGAAGCTAAAGAAATGTCACAAGTCTTGATATGCTGCAAGCACCACTTTCAGTCTGTATCAGCAACTTTCTGTTTTTGTGTCCTACTCTTGTCACCGTGGTATCTGAACAACTTCCAGTGAGGCACTAAAGGACAAGACTAACATCTATCACATGTGGTTTGTTCTCTCTCTAATCCTCTCACCAAGGGAAGAATTATGTGTGCTGTGTACTATTTTGTTTTGGGATGGATTTGGGTTTTTTTAATGTATATTCTGATGTATGAAAAGACTAATACCAATAATAAAGCAGTCACAGATGGAGGAAAAGATTAGTGTATGGTTAGATGTATTACAAAAAAGTCACAGACCAACCTGTTTTCCTCAAATATTAGAGTTTGCAACCAGTTCTCTGTGTGCTGAATAAATACTCAGGCAGCTGGACAGCTTTCTGTTGACTACATATATCATATTCAAGAGTACAAATGAATCCTGTTCAAATCCAGTTGTAATTTGCACTCACTAAATTGGATCCAGATTCACCTTTTTTCTGACAGAAGCATAGAAATAACAAGGATTTTGAAAAACGCCCGTATTTGGTCAGATGTCTTCTTGTTGGCTCTCTGCCATCACAAACCAGAGGGGGGAGGGAATAACAATAATTTGGAGTTCCGTAAACCTTGTCATCTGAAGATCTCAAAGTGCTTTCCAAGTGTTAATTAAAAGCCTCACCACATCCATGTACTCATGCATAGCAGCTTTCGGGTTGTCAGGCTCTTCCTGTGATCTCGATGGCTCACTAACCCTCTGCAGAACTGATAACAAAGAGAGATTGCAAATTCCTCCATCCCTGAGACCCAAGCTATTTCCTTCTCTTTGCACTGCCTGCCCAAAAATCAAAGCTGTGGTCTCAGCTAACAGTTTCAAGACCCAATTCATAGTGGGTAAAATTTTCTGAAGCACCTAAGGCTACATCTATACTGGAATTAAAGACTCGCTGCATGGCTGCAGCTGGCCTGGGTCAGCTGACTTGGGCTCGTGGGGCTAAAAATTGTTGTGTTAGATGTTCGGGTTCAGGTTATCACAGGGTCCCAGAGCTCAGGATCCATGAGCCCCACGAGCCTGAGTCAGCTGACCTGCCACAGGTGTTTATTTGCTGTGTAGACGTACCCTCAGTGACTTAGGCATCTAAGTCACGTAGGTGCTTCTGAAAATGTTACTTATTGTCTTCACAAAATAATATTTTATTATCAGTTTTAGAGAAAGCAGCATAAAAATAAACTCAGGTGAGTACTACAGAAAGTAATGCAGGCACTCAAGATATAAAATACTGCATATTTACCCAGTATTGCTGGCCCAAGCAGTCAAAAATCATGAGTCGGGCTCAAAAAAATTATTTCTTTTTCTAATGGTGATTTTATTTGGCTTCTGTTTTTGGAGACTTTAGAGTTCATATTTTCAGGCTCTCTCCACAACCGTGAAGAGAAGAAAATGACATTTATAAATAAAAGTTGAGATGCTCATGTTTATCACATGACTCCAGGAGCTGGGACTTTAAGGAAATACACTAAATATTATGAGACTCACTATAAAATTGTGAGACTTGACAACACTGTTTACCTGGTATTGGCTTGTCTTTTTTCTCTGAACAGGACAGCTTCTGATGCAAAATATACTCACGAAGTGTCTGTCGAAAGAGACCCTCCAACACCTGTCCCAAGCATGTGTGTAACCCCCTGACCATGAGTGACATATTGCCCTCTATGACCCAGCCAGGGAGCTTTATTTAAGTTATAGCAGCTTTGGAGGTCCTGAGTTCAATCTCCAATTTGATGGCCATCGCACGTGGATACTAGTAAATATTCTCCCAACCTTTTCTTCAAAGTGTTTCTTTCCTCTCAACTAACATATATGGTACTTTACAGAAATTCTCAGCGCAGTTTGGAGGAGACTTAATCTCCTAGGGACATGTTGTACTCTGAATCCATGGCAGCACTTCCACTGTGTTTAACAGGAAGCATGTGTGAAAGAAAAGCAGTCTACAACTCTTAGCTGGCAAACTAAGTCTCTGAGTAGCATACCGAGTAGCAAAATAGATTTAAAAAATGGCTTTATCTGACATTGTTATTAAACATGAAGCACCTCGTTTAATTTATAATTGTCACAAAAACACTAAAAAAAATTATTGTCTAGGAGAAAATATTGTTCTCTTTATATTATTTGTATGTGATTGGCATGGAAGTTATGAAACTCTCACTGGGAACCAGAACACAATACCTAAATATCTTGATTTATTTTTAATGGCTAATATCATTGTCAGTTTATGGCATATAGTGTTTTTAATTATGACAGAGAAGATGAATTCCAAACTGAGTTAAATACGGGCTGCAAACAACATTTAAATGAAGAGTTTTGTTTTCCTGGTTTGCCTGGGCTTGAGATTTAAACTAGTCTCCTGTTCCTTTCTACACACATTCTTATACAGTGCTCACTGCCTTCCAGTACTTCATTAAGAAATACAGCTAACGTCTGTCATGTGTTTGTTCTCTCATCCTCAGCCGAGGATTGTTTTTTATAGTGTGTGCGTGCGTGTGAAGGTAATTCATCCCAGTGGAGGGCCAGGTAATGAATCCCAGGCTTGGTGATGACCTGAATGGAGTCCAGCAGCACTCTGTGGTCAGTGCCTTTTGGTGCCTCCCTTCCAGACATCTGGAGATAGCTCTGTTGAGAGCAATGCCTGGACGTACCCTCCAAATGATACACAAACATTGTTGCCCAAGGAGGATCCTGAAACATTTAATCCAAGTATAATAGGAGAGTCTCCTGTCTATCTAGATATTTACATGGCCCCATTATCAAAGAAGCAGGTTGCCTCTCAAACATGAGAATGAACTTATCCTCTCAACAACTACCCGTAAGGTAGGGAAGTATTATTATCCCAATTTTACACATGGGGAAACTGAGGCACAAAGCGATGAAGTGATTTTTCCCAAGGTCACACTATAATTCGAAGCTGGGAACTAAATCCATGCCTCGAGTTCCATTACAGAGTATGAACCACATGATCGTCCTTTCTCCCCATTCTTGCCTCAGTGGGAGACTTTACCATATTGGTATAATAAGACATACAGCTAGAAACAATGTATGCCACAAGTGCAGTCTATAAACCAATGTAACATTGGCAACATTGCAGCCTATTTAAGCTTTGATCATAATTTAAAAGGCAGCACTTCTCTGTATTGTGACTGTGCGTGCCTTTCAAAGCCTTGTTCTGATGAAAAATGGGATAGGATGTCTTTGAAGTTAATAGCCATTAGGATGTCACATTAATATTATGTTGACTCAGTCCTTCATCCGTCTGAGATAGATAAATTGATTCTGGACCTGTTGCTGGGTGGATGAGACCTGAAAAAGTAAAACCTTTGTGTGTTGCTTATCGCTATTATTCTACGGCTTCAGGCAAGATCAAGGCCTCATTATAGAGAAGCAGTGTGGCCTACTGGATGGAGCATTGGATTGGGACTCAGGAGACCTGTGTTGTATTTGTGCTAGCTGACTGGGCATATCTTTTCCCCGCCCTGTGCCTCAGTTTCCCCATCTGTAAAATGGAAATAATCGTACTGACCTACATCTACAGATGAAAATCATTATATAGAGCTGAATATTATTATTACGCTAAGCACTGTACATACACATAGTGAGAGACAGCTGCCATGCTGACAGAGTTTACAATCTAAATAGATAACTCAGAGAAATGGGGGCAGAAAGAAAATATTATTTTCCTATTTTTAGATAGGGAAACTGAGGCACAGATTAAGTGAGTTGCCCAAGGTCACACCAGGGGTATGTGGCAGAGCTGGGAATCCAAGTTGCACTCCAATGCTTTAATCACAAGAACATCCTTTGTCTTCCCATAGTTTTAATCTAAGTGTAATCCATGTGTTCTGCATGGATGTTAACAATCCAATGGGAGGGGGTTTGCTCCAGTGTCTGCGGCTAGAATTCTCTCTGTCCCATTGTGTTGTGCAGAGTGCTGTGTTCTGGCTGCCTTCCACACCCCAGTGGCGACCGTATTCCAGTAAAGCTGCGTGAAAGCCCATTGGGGTCTTTCAGGATGAAAGGCCCTATCTAAATGTTACACTCCTTCCCTATTCCTCCTCTTCTCCATTCATCAGCCTTACCCTTAATCTTTCCACTCACTTACCCCAATGGCGGGTGGGGAAGCGTGGGATTTTAGTGATGACTGGAAGGCACCAAGAAGGTTGGGAAATGACCTGTCTTCCTCAGGCCACACACAGAGAGCCAGAATTCTGCTCCCCTCCTGCACTGACTACAGAGGGAACCACTGAGCCCGCTGAGTTGGTCACTCCCTTCCCTGGAATTCAGTAGCCAGGGAGGCCTTTCTCCAACTCTTCAGGGCTTTGCGAAGGGCCCAATGCTTAATCTGTGCCGGAGTTGAGCCCCAGCACCTCTGGGCTCCCGGCCAACCCAACTCTGAAGTCAGCGCAGAAGTAAGGGTGGCAATACACCATGCCATGCCACCCTTACTTCTGCGGTGTTGCTGCCTTCAGGGCTGGGCATCTGGCCAGCAGCCACCCCTCTCCAGCCGTCCAGCCAGTGCTTAACTTGTGCCGCGACTTGCAGGGGCTGAGCCCTGACGCTCTTTCATTATAAATTAAACACTGGAAGAGGTCCTCAGTAGACTCTCTTCCCCAGCAGACAAAGCCGGGGAAGGTGGGGGGGCAGCCGTCAGTTTTCCTGCATCCTCAGAGAAACAGTGAACCTATCCACAGCAGCCAACATGTTTCCATGATTTGTGTGCACGTTGCTCCATGCTCAGAACCTTACAGAAGGGGCACTAGCTCTCCTTCCGCACAGCTCTCATGCAGTGGGGAGCAGAGGACCGTGGGACCATGGGTGCAAGTTGGAGCAGAGGGGGAAAGACAATTGACCAGCTGGGTGGCTCCTTTTCATACTTTGCACAGAGGAAAGGAGGAGGAAGAGGAAGACTGGAAGAATCCTCAAGAATCCCTTGAGCAGCCTCAGGCTGATATCAGTAATGAGAGCTGGCTGCTATGTAAGGTATAAAATCATGAATGTGGTTATTATTTAGGTTATATTAGCATCCAGAGTGCTAGGTGCTGTACAGTCACAGAGGCAGACATGGCCCTTACCTCCACACCTACAACCTAAGAAAGAAGAGAAGGATAAAGAAAATAAATTGGGCACTTATATTTACTCTCTTTTATAGTGCAAGAACCAGAGACAACCAAGTGAAATGGAAAGGCAACAGATTAAAATAGATGAAAGGATATTTTTTTAAACACAGCACACAATTATCTTGCAGAATTCACTGCCACAAGAAATCATGAAGGCTAAGAGTTTAGTCAGATTAAGAACAAAAAAAAAAAAAGACGTTTATAGGTATAAGAACATCTACCATTACACAGGATGAAGAAAAATAAGGGATTTAAACCCTCATGTGTCAGAGCATAAACCCAAACTTGTGCCAAAAGCATTAGGAAGGAGTTCTCTCTATGAGCAGGTTATTCTGTCATTTTTTCCTAGAGGATCTCACATGCCTTCAAAAGCAGAGTTGTCAAACTCATTTGAAGGAGAGGGTTGAGGGAGATGTTGAAGTACGGTCTGTAGGCTGGGATATATATCTGGGACTTTATACTCTACACAATACATGCTCACTGATGTCACTGGGATGTTTGCCCAGAGATCAAGCGGAGAATCTGACCTTTATGTAGTAACTAATCATTTATTTATGATTTGTTTAAAGCATTCTTGTTGCATTCCATGCTAGGAAAATTCTTTCCCTTTTAGGACCACTAGTCTTCTCCCACCCCTTGTTTCTCTTCCTTTCCCATCTTCCTTCCTGTTTCTCTTCACCTTCCCTGTTTTTGTGAGTGTCCTGGGTTTTTTCCTCTGAATTTACTTCCCTGCAGCAATTCCCAACCCACTGGGTGTCATGCCTGCCCCATAACCTCATTCCATCCACTAAAACGGTGAGTGATTGAATAGTTACATTGACAACGAAGCGTCAACATTGTGCTTGGAAATTGATTCTCCAATCAGATTAATAGGAGAGTGTAGCGTTCACTCTCTGAGTCATTGTGTCAGGCTATCTGCACCCTCAGGCAGAAATCACTGCATCAATTAACCTTCCTCACATGATCTGAGTGTATATCTGCAACCACAAGGGCTAGACGCTTACTTTAAAAAAAAAACCTTTAAGAAAAGTGTAGATTGTGGAGAATCTCAATAAGCTGAAGGCCCCATAAATACATAATCAAGCAGAGTCCAGTCTGTGGGCCATATATTTGTCATCCCTGATCTAAAGTATTTGTTGCTGGTCACTGCTGGAGACAGATACTGAATAACAGTAGATGTCTGGTTTGATCTGACATCAGAGAGACAAGGTGGGTGAGGTAGTATCTTTTATTGGACCAAACTTCTGTTGGTCAGAGAGACAAGCTTTCAAGCCACACAGAGCTCTTTTTAAGGTCTGGGAAAGGTACTGAGAGCATCACAGCTAAATTCAGGATGGAACAGATTGTTTAGCATTAATAGTCAGAACATATTCTAAGGAACCATTCAAAGTAGAGTGACCCGTTAATACCTCTGCAGTCAAGGGACAAAAAGGGGGGTTACAGACTGTTGTAATGAGTCATAAATCCCGGGTCTCTGTTCATGGCAATCATTGTGTTCCTCACCTTTCCAAGGTTTTCTATAATGCCCAGCTCCATCGTACTTAAACTCTTATAAACTCTGCAGAATTTTTTCCAGGATCTGGCAACAAATGTCATGTATTACTACAAATTTAATGGAGCTCTGTCAAAAAAGAAATACACCTGGGGGTGCCCACATCTTAATAATTCATTATTATTTTATGGGTATGAAGGTGTAGAACAGGCTCCTGCCCAGTCTGGTCCCGGTGGCCCTTCCTCAGGCCTAGGCTCGGTGGAAGGCCCCTGCGCCCTCCACCAAAGAGGGGATATTAGTGTCCGCAGGCTATCGCCCCGGCCCTCAGGCAGGACGGGCGAGTAAGGAGTCTGTCACTTCGGCCCTCAGGCAGGGCGGGCGAGTAAGGAGTCTGTCGCCCCGGCCCTCAGGCAGGGCGGGCAAGTAAGGAGTCTGTCGCCCCGGCCCTCAGGCAGGGCGGGCGAGTAAGGAGCGGTGACCTCAAGTCAAGTGGGCAGGAGACGATATTCGCTCTTTGGGGGTGGCAAGGATAGGGGGGAGAGAAGGGGGACGCAGGCCCACCCAACTCCACTGCTTCCCAGCCCAGGGCCCTAGCAGTGGCAAAGGTGTTGCCACTCAGTCGGCGGGACTCCTGCAGCAACACGCTGACTGGGCTCACCCCTTGTACAGCCACGCCTATGGCTGTCCCTGGGCTCCTTCCTCCCCGTATTCCCCGGTACCTGCGTCCGCCGGTTCCTCCGGGTCGCCGGGATACACTGCCCAGGGTAGACCAGCCAGTCCCTCTTCATCCACGGGTGGTAAAGCGGGGAGCTCCTCGGTGAGGGGCAGCTCCTCCAGGTCCCAGGGCTCAGCCTCCGGCAACTCCTCCAGGTCTGGTCCTGCCTCCGGGGGTTCGGCATCCGGCAGCTCCTCCAAGTCTGGGCCAGCTTCCGGGGAGAACTCCCAGCCCTCAGTTTCAGGGGGCTCATCCCAGTCGCTCTGGCCCCGAGGCTGGGCCCAGTCCTTCGGGTCGGTAGGCCTTGGTCAGTCAAGGGGGCCCGGAGGCCCAATCCAGGCCTTAGAGGCGGGCCGCTGGGTTCGCTCCTGGGGCCTCGATGCTGGAAGGCAGTCGCCTGGGACAGAGGCCCAGCCTGGTTCGGACCTTCGCTGCAGCCGGTGGGACAGCACGTCTGCCTCCGGCAGCAGCCCTCTCCCTTCTGAGCTACAGGGCCTGCTTTTTGTAGCTGCAGTCCTTACTGAGGCTCCGCCCCCCTGCTGCCGGGTTGGCCGGCCGGCAGAACCTATCGGTGGCCAGCTGCCCGGTTGCCGGGCAGACTGGGCTGCCGGCCTGTTTAGGGCCTGATCGTGCCCTCGCAGCCCTTCCTCGGGCCCAGGCTCCGAGGAAGGCCACTGCGCCCTCCTACAGAAAGATCAAAGATCTATCAGTGAAACGTAATCTAAACATTGTAGAGGACATATACACTTATTCTCTCTCTCCCTTCCTGTCAATTCAGTTATTTTTAGATATCAGTGTCTCAAGCTGGCTCGCCCTTTATTGGGAGTTGGCCCCAGCCTCACTTTGGATCAGCTATCTCCCTGTTGCCACTGATTAGCAAGGGATCAGGTGATTATAAAAGTCAGCAAGTGGCTCAGTTGGGGGTGGACAGCTGCAGGGAACCAGGAGAGTTCCTACAGGAGACAGTGAGGAGGGAGAAGCTACAGGAATCAGGCAGACTCCTATGGCAGATCCTGGAGCAGGGTCACTCCCAGGCAGATGGCTTGTGGAAGGACAAGGGACATCGCTGTCTGGAGCAGGGAGGTGGAATTTGGATTGTGGAATTTATGTTACCAGTTGTATATAGAAAACATAATGCTGATGCCCTGAGAAAGGGACCTGACACAGACTCTGGGCCTGGTGTCCCTTCTTCTTGGGTTAAGGGGATAGGCCAGCAGCCTATCGATTTGAAAGATTTACTGGCATTTGAGATTCAAATGCTGTATAAAATGATGTTGTGGTAGGAGTTCTGGCAGCACATACAAAATACATGAGTTGTCCAACAAACACATATTTGAACCGTAACCATTTAAAACAAAACAAAAAAAAGAGGGTGGTGTTTTAAAGCCTGCTAACACATTGTTGCAATTTTGGCTTCCTTTACAAAATCATGTCTAGCCTCTGTTGGCTCATGATAAATAGAAGTTGTACTGCATGACACTTGTGAACAATGGGTGAAATGGATATTAGAAAAATCTCATTTATCTTCAGCTTTATTTCTTGACAGAGGTCCTTGTCACCATGACTATTATGTGACTAGCCCTAGAAAGGCCATCTCATTAGTTTTCCTTATCAAGATAGCAAGGTCCCTTTTAACGGGATAGCACCTATGTTGTAGATTCAATTAGAAAAAGGGATTTTTATTTATTTATTTATTGGTGCTGTTACTTCTTCTTGGAGAGGAGTCTCTGACTGTTTGGCTGCTTAAACGCATACGTTGTTTCCATAGTTGCTATTACAGTCGTGTTGAAATTAATACTCCCATCAGGAATGAGGTATCTATGGGCTACAGATGCTGAAAACAGTGTTTTATGTGCAGATTGCTAGTATTTGCCATGTGTATTTCTTTAATAAACAAAAAACATCAAAAGCAGGCGTGTGACTTGGAATTCTGAATATATTTTTCCCTTTGTTTCCTCCACTCACAAACATATCCTCCGATCCTCTGACAACTGCTTTGAAAATTTTCCTCTGTTGCCACCGAGGCAACGGTGTGCATGTCAACAAATCAGTAACGTTTTAGATTGTGTTGAATGGAATTCAACTTCTTAGCCTCCTTTCAAAAATCTCAATGACAGCTCGATAAAGCTGGACAATGCCACCTCCGTTGACTTCCTCTAAATTTAGCTGGGAATTTTTACAAGAAAGAAAGAGCTTAGCAGATTTTTCCAACAGACAAGTCTGGGGAAGATTAACACTACTCGTGCAGAGCTAATAGCACTGAATTGTCATATCAGCCCCATCTAGTTTTATGCATAATTAAGAAACATTTCAGAGATTGTGAGAGAAAAGATCAATGATTACAAAATCTATGTTGTTAGATTCTCTGTGCTGAATTGTAATGTAGTAGTGATTAGCTGTCATAAAATACAGCTAGGTTTTGATAAAAATCAAATGAGTGGATACTGCTAGACAACTTAGCAGGGAAGAGTCTCAGTGGTAAGAGGCGGACAATGAAGTGAATCTGACAACACTATTAACTTTTGCTATAAATCATTGTGACTTATTTCATTGAGATTTAAATGAAGATAAAATATTAAATGCAAAAATATTACATTAATAGAACATTAAGGTTACAAATTTAAAGGCATAAAAGTCAGGAAATGAAAACATTAATGGTCTCATAATAGCAAACTCTATTTCATATATATTTTGATCGGCAAATATTGTATCTAAGCATATAAAATATATGGGGCCTGAAATGTTTGCATTGCTTGTTGATTTATAATTCTGAATATAAGAAAATGCAGATCACAGCATGGGATTTTCCTGTAGATTTCTGTATGCACTTCCACAACCTTGCCGAGATCAGGACTGAGGCCTGGTGTACGCTTAAAACGTAGGTCGACATAGCTATGGCTCTCGGGGAGCTGAAACTTCCACACAGCTGAGCGACATAGCTATGCCAGTCTAACCCTAGATACAGCTAGGTTGATGGAAGAATGCTTCCATTGACCTAGCTACCATCACTCGGGGTGTGGAGGTCCAACAGGGATAGAAAAGCATCTTCTGTTGCTATAGTCTGCGTCTCCAGTACAAGGGTATGCTAGCACAACTACAGCACTGTGGCTATGCCGCTAGAGTCACAGTAGTGTAGACAATTTCCTGCATGCAACACTGTACTGGTGGGGTTGCCGACAGTAGGAAGTGAATCTGAGAGCTCTGGATCCAAAAGCATGAACTAAAAGATCCACCTCTGTTAGCCGAGGTTTTAACAGTCTCATGAACCTCTGTGGCCAACCCACCGCTAGAGGGGGACAGTGCCTCACTGAATAGGTTTCATGTGTACTCATGTGTTCATGCCAGTATTGAGGGTAGAGAGACAGTCTCCATCCCCTATTGTCCAGTGTGGGGATTAACCAGTGTGGGGATGATGGAGGAATGAACAGTCAGTGGTTTCAGGGCCTCAACTACAGGGAGCTTGGCATTCCTGTGAGTTTCTGTTCTCTCAGCCTGCCGTACACAGGGTAGAGGCTTAGCTTTTTTGCTTTGATAAGCGTGGTATGGTGGTTATAGCCACTGCACACGAAACTGGAGAGAGCCCAACACAGTCAGCATAGATCAGTGAATAGTCGCCAGGTGTACAGCCTTTAATATTGACTCAATCTGGATTCAAGCTAACTATTGACCTAAAGGGGAAAGGTTCTGTTTTCTTTAAAATATGCATCGTGAAGAGTGCCTGTTCTATTAATAATATTTATTATTTTCACTACAGTAGCATTTAGAAGCCCAAACTGAGATTGGGTCCCTATTGTGCCAAGCATTGTGCTGTTAAGTTAGACAATGTGCATGGTTGCCATTAAGCATTTCTTTGATCTATAGATCAGTCACAGACCTGGTGAAAGTCAATGGATGTGCTAACCACCCGTCTTTCAGACTCAATGAAAGGAACAATTCAGCCTTTTTACGCCGTGAGAGGGCTGAAGACAACAGATGCCACTGCCCAAGGAAATCAGCTACATGGCAAAGCCAGAGTAGGGCTAATCTGCGAGGTCTGTGAAAACTCAAGGAATTGTTTTTAGCAAGCTATGTGTGTGTGTTAAAGCATCCAGAAAGCCAGCACACAAGAGAGAACCAGTGTAGAGTCTGCCTGAGAAAGAGCAAAGAGAGAGAGCTCTTTGGGGCTGGAGCATCAGGCTAGGAAATTCTGAGCAACGAAACTGCCTGATGTTTGTTTTTACTGTGTTCAGGGAAATGGGACGTTCTTTGTAAATAAATAGGACCAAAGGATATACCTGACTCAAAGTCAACTGCTCCTCCTAATGGAAAGAACCCCACAAAGCCTCGAATATTGGCTAAGTACTCAGGGCAAAGTGGCAACAGTAACCACTGAGAGATAAGCTCTTCAGGGCTGGGCTTTAGAATAACTAGACAAGACAGATGAAGGATAGGGGGAAAAAGATGCAGAGTGCTAAAGCGAGTTGCCCACATACAGTTCAGCAGGTCAGGGGCAGAACGAAGAATAGAACCCAGGTATCCTGAGTTCCACGCCAGTGGACCTCACTGCCTCTCATCCTCTGAGTCTGTCCATTTCCTTCTTCTTTTCTTATTCCAGTGTAGAGCAAGAATACATTTAAAAATAAAAAAGATTTCTAAGACACCCGAAATTCCACAACCTCTCAAATTCTAGAGGGTTCTAAACAAAGGTATGTGAGGGGGAATAGTGGCTAAGTCTTTTAACTTTCTTCATCATGCATATATATTGGTCACCTCCGGGGTTCCGCACAAAAAAACCCAGGTTGTATGAATACCACAGGCACCCGTTACATAACAAATCTTTATCTTTTTACTTTTCCAAACATTAGATCGATCTGTTATGAACTTTGGTCTTTCCACAGTCATAACTATTATTGTTTCCCATTCATTGTAACTGCTGAAATATCAGGGGTACTGCTGATGGAAAGACCATGATCTTACTTATTACACCACTGATGCACCCTTGAGAACCCTCTAATTGAAACATTACATCTTGACTCACCTTTTTCTTATGATGCATTGTTACTTCTCAAGGCTAGAGTTTTCAGTTGTGGGTTTTCATAGCTGTAGCACTGAAAATGATTTCAAATCTATTCTTCTCTGAAATCAGATGCTCTACCTCAAGAAGCTTTCAATCTTTTCCCAGATATTTTTACTCCACTGAAATGGAGGCTCTTGAAACTAACCTTTTTTTATACCCTGATTCATTCTTATATAA
The DNA here is from genome assembly GCF_026122565.2 of Emydura macquarii macquarii. Lineage (NCBI taxonomy): Eukaryota > Metazoa > Chordata > Testudines > Chelidae > Emydura > Emydura macquarii. Next base: position 1,787,105 of record NW_027133607.1, on the reverse strand, counting down.
ATAAACATTGGTATGTTAACTGGAAGTTAACATTGCCAAGAAGACTAACAGCATATTCGGCTGCATTAATCGGAGCATTGCCAGCAGATTGAGGGAAGTGATTACTACCCTCTATTCGGCACTGGTAAAGCCTCATTTGGAGTACTGTGTCCAATTTTGGGCCCTGCACTACAGGAAGGATGTGGACAAATTGGGGAGAGTCCAGCAGAGGGCAACAAAAATGATTAGGGGGCTGGAGCACATGACTTGAGAGGAGAGCCTGAGGGAACTAGATTTGTTTAGTCTGCAGAAGAGAAGAATGAGGGGAGATTTGATAGCAGCTTTTAACTACCTGAAAGGGGGTTCCAGGGAGGATGGAATTGGGTTGTTCTCAGTGGTGGCAGATGACAGAACAAGGAGCAACGGTCTCAAGTTGCAGTGGGGGAGGTCTAGGTTGGATATTAAGGAAAACGTTTTCACTAGGAGGGTGGTGAACCATTGGAATGGGTTACCTAGGGAGGTGGTGGAGTCTCCATCCTTATTGGTTTTTAAGGTGCAGCTTGACAAAGCCCTGGCTGGAATGATTTAGTTGGGATTGGTCCTGCTTTGAGCAGGGGGTTGGACTAGACGACCTCCTGAGGTCCCTTCCAACCCTAATCTTCTGTGATTCTATGGTAAGTGTTTAAGTCATTTTTGTCAGACAGTTCAGAGCCAGTTTGGGGGAAACTGTTGGGAATGGGTGCTTCTTTTAAAGGGAGACTCATATTTGTGAAACAATTCTGAATTTCATGTGGGACCATGAAATCTAATGCTATCAGATTTCACTGACAGGCTCTCACGATGACCAAGAAAGAGAGAGCCATCCATCTTTCCCCTCCCCACATCTCCTAAGAACTGCAGAAACGAGAAGGAAATAAATTTCTGGCTCCAGACACATATTGGGCCAGATTCTCTATTGAGATCTGGCCTCTAGCCCCACTTAGAAGGCTCAATGAGCTGCAGATAGATATGCGAAATTTCCCTGGTGTAGAAGAACTCTATGCTGGAGCAAACATGCCTGGGCATACTGCCTTCCCATGGACCTGTCAGGGAGAGAAGGCAGGAGCCTGGCAAAGCTCTGCTATGCTACACTTATTCTCCACTGGTGTAGAATTCATTAAAGAACCAAAGCCAGTAAATTAGTGCTGCCTAGCAACAATTTTAAGGGTGGACTGGAGTTGACTTTCTGAATCAGGAAGCTAGAAACCGCTCCCTGATACTCCCCATTTTTTCCGGTCCAAGCTGAGCCCTGGCATAGGAAAGAATCCACGCAATCATATTTTTTTATTTTGGTTTGAAAACTCCTACATTAGGCTCTGGCTGTTACACCACAATTAGACCCAAAAACTTTTTCCATACCAAATTTAAAATCTTTATCCAAAATCCTAATACATAAATAAATAATCACCAAGCTCTTCATGCTAATATGGAGGTAGATGACACAAGCAGTGCCAGAATGCCTTCTGATTCCATACGTCACTAGCCTAAAAGTAGATGCACCTATTCAGGATGGATGCTTCTCTAGTTATAGAAAATCATGTTATTCCCTCTGTGCTGAAGCGTAATTTAATTTTAATTATAACCAAAACCACCCACACCATGTTCTGGTGATCATCCGATGTCTTTTCAAGCCTCAACACCTTAGATTAGCAAATTACTCGTAAGCGCATTCTAGTGATAGAATGTCACCTCCTGCAGTAGTTACAGCGGGGAGTATGTTGTTAGATGTTACAACTGCCGAAGGAGCTGTTTACTGGAGAGAAAATAGAGCTAAAATAGTCTCAAATTTGGGGTAAGCCACTGAGCATCTCACCTTATAACTAAAGATGAAATTGCACTGGAGAATTGAACCATTGGTAATTGAGCTGGTGCAAATACCAATGGTGCCAGGCTGGTTCATTCAGTTGCTGGTGTGGACTGGCACAGGGCTACACCACTGCAGCTGCAATGCGTTCTGGCTACTTGTCCCTTAGTTCCAATTTTGTTGACATTTTCTGGGAGTCTAGAAGTGTTGCCTAATGGATATAGAGGACTGGATTGGTTCTCAGGGGACCTGAGTTGCTCTATCACTAGCCTTCTGAGTGACTTAGGGCAAGTCAAGAGACCCACAAGAGTGCCACAGTTATCCCAATCTGTAAAACGGGGATAATGATGCTTACCCCCTTGGTAAATCACTTTGAGATTTACTGATGAAAAAGAGCTAATTAGAGCTAGGTATTCAAGCAGTTTTGGGTGAAAAGATTAAATTACCATAGTGCTCTAGGAATATCCTATAATTCTGGGGATAAGGATCACCCTTGTTCTGGCGCCATAACCTAGTTGTCTCCTCAAAATGGAATGCAGTTATAGACCATTGCATCCCTATGTAATATCCTTTAAATGATCAATGTTCTCTTTAAAAAATGCATGAAATTTAGGCTTGACTTTAGTTACTAGAGAAGGTTGCCATAAACCACTTAGATTACTATTATACAAATGGTATTCAAATGTTTTTATTTATGTAAGTCTATCTTAAGAGCTTGCCCATGAATGGCTTTTGTTTTTTCAAGTTCTTCTTGACCTGCATTATCCTGTGGTTTAAATCCATGCAAGTAAATAGAGGTGTATTAAGGAAATCATGCTCAGTGTACAAATAATTTTTCGTTATTTGCATAATAAGGAAGTAGTCTTCTAATAAAGCTTTCCTTTCAGTGAAATATTTCTTCTTGCCTAAAAGATATGCTGCCTCAAATCAGAAACTTCTAACATATGAAAAACATTTTCAGTGCAAATCATTTAAAATATACTGTACTAGTTGCTTTCTGTACCAATTCTGTCAATTATAAGAGTAAAAAGAAGTTTAAAGGTTGTTGTTTTTTTGCTGATGCAAGTACAATTTCATGTGTGGTTTATATGTTTAAAAATAAAATATCATAGGAATAAAGAAAGCTAAACATTCAAGAGGCACCAAGGAATTCCACATCAGAGGAAATATTTTCACTAACATTCTGAAGATATAAACATAACCCAGCATGGTTCTTTGTCCCCTCTATTGCCTAGCCCACATATAAAGACTTTGGCATCTGCTACTGATTTCAAGTTAATGGTTCTGGTACCATTGCTCAAGTAGTAGACATTCATGTTTCTATGTGTCCCAAGTTCAAGTCTCACAGATAACCTGTCTGGGATGGTGTTACACAAACACTTTTCATACATTAGTCCTCATAACACTTGTGCTGATTTTCCCTTTTCAGAAATAATTCTGTTTTTAATATAACTATTTCAAAACCAAATTGGTCAAAAAAAATTAAAGTTAGATTTCTGCATTACTCTTCAAAGGACTATAATGATGTGGAGCACTTGTATTAACGCTGGGCAGAATACTTCAGTGGTGTTTGGTGCATAGATGTGAACCTGTGGGAGTTTCTTGAACACCTACAAACTTTATAAGCCCCTGGAGAGGACTTGCACAAGCTCTCACAACAAGAGTTCCTGCAGAGCTTAAAAGTCCCGTGAAACAAATATCTAAAAGCAGAGAGTGTGTCTCTGTGATTACCCTGATTTCTATTCTTCGTATCTGAATAAAACTCCATTGCACCTGATATTTGGTCCACTTGTGATGCAACATTTTGGGTTTATTTTAACATTTTGAGATAGGAAATATAGGAGAATTGTGCATTATAAGGGAGCGGGCGGAGAAGAAGCTGCTATCCACTCAGAAACCAAATCCTTTGGTCTTTAAGCATACATTTGGTCTCCAGATTCACATTAGGGCCTACATTTTCAGCTGTGATTAATGAGATAGGGTGCCTCAATTTCTGACTGTCTGGCTTGAGACATCTGAAATGGGCCTGATTTTTAGAGGGTGGGTGCTCAGCACTTTCTGAAAATCAGGCCTCTCTAAGGTATCTCAAGTAGGATACCCCAAAACTGAAGCACCCAAAATCACTAGTCACTTGTGAAAATTTAGGTCTATTTTTCCATGAGAACAAATGCTTGGGACTATTTTTGTTATGCTTCTCTGGAAGATTTGAGCTATTAATAATTAAATTTTGAATCTATGGGAGTCACAAAGAAGTTCTCTCGTATTCATCAGCTCCAGGACTGATTACTATATTGTATTTATAGCTGTAGTGGTGGAAAATGTCACAAAGATAATCCAGATAGTTCAATAAGCTTCGCGCATCTTCTGAATAACATAGATCACTGAGAGCTTATTGCCCTGGTGTCCTGCCCACTGCATTCACTCCTTATTCACTCTTGGATCTAATTTAAGAAGATCCAACTCTTCAGAGTAATCAATGGATTGAACCCGAAGAATTCTTCGGCAGAGAAGAATGAGGAGAGATTTGATAGTAGCTTTAACTACCTGAGAGAAGATTCCAGGGAGGATGGAACTAGGCTGTTCTTAGTGGTAGTAGATGACTGAACTAGGAGCAATGGTCTCAAGTTCTAGTGGGGGTGGTCTAGGTTGGATATTAGGAAAACCTTTTTCATTAGGAAGCACTGATGAAGCATTGGAATGGGTTACCTAGGGAGGTGGTGGAATCTCCATCCTTAGAGGTTTTTAGTGCGGCTTGACAAAGCCCTGACTGGGATGATTTAGTTGGGGTTGGTCCTGCTTTGAGCAGGGGGTTGGACTAGATGACCTCCTGAGGTCCCTTCCAATCCTAATCTTCTATGATTCTATGAAACTTGGCTCTCTCTGGGATGGCTTCTTTAAAAAATGATGACATTAACAGCACTAAGGGTATGTACACACTGACGGCGGAAAATTCGCTGCTGTCAGATCCATCTATCTGGATCGATTGAGCGGCAGTGAAGACCCACTCAATCGATCTGGAAGTCAGTTCAATTAAACCACCTGCTCAAAAGGTGCAGCGCAGTGGAGACAGCATGCTAAAGGGAAGTCGATGAGAGTTACACCAGCTACTCTGTGTCGACTGCTGCCGAATTTCCCAGCAAGTGTGTACTAAGGCTCGGATATGCAGTTCATCCAGAAAGACCAGGTCCTTTCAGATATCAACACACAGCAGTAGGAATCTGGGGCTCGCCAGGGCATCTCACCGCCACCTGCCCTTACAGTGAAGAAGTCTTGTCTCTGCCTGCCATGGCAAGCGCTCCCTTCCTAGCCTTCACAGGCCTTGCTCCCTCTGTACAGATAGCAATAGGCACATACCAAGCCCCAAGTCTTCTGAGCATTCCCTATAGATTAGAGCCCAATCTCCTTATCCACTGAACACGCAGCAAATTACCACACTTGCTGTTCCCAAATGAACAATACATCATAGCTTATTATAAACACACATCCCTTAGATATATTTATCATGAGAACAAGAATGAGCTTATTATTAAAGTACAGGGATTCAAGTGATCATGAATAGCAATATGGGAGACAAATGTTTACATATAAAACAAAATCACGACACCCTTGCTAGAGACTAAATCTAACTAGCAAGTTATCCTTCTGTCACAAGAAGTGTATCTCACCCAAAGTTCCCTCCCGCGCTTTCAACCAAGCCTGGAAGAGACCCCTCTTTCACTGTCCGCTGTCCATTTACTTCCTAGGTGAAGGATGCCAGGTGTCCTCGTCCACCAAATATACCAGAACAAACCTTTTGATGTGCAAGTCAAAGTAGATGTTTACGTCTTCCTCTTACTTCTATTTCTTTGAAATTTTCACAATCCTGCATTAGCTTTCGGTTCAGATGAGTGAGGGGAGGCCCACTGTGAGTCATACAATATTTAACTTACGGGTAAACAGATATGCAAACGATCACTCCAGATCTGGCCTCTCTGTCCTTGTCCTCACAAGAAACGTGCACAACACCTTCAAGGGACAATCCGGGGAGCTTTGCTGGACACTAACAATCATGGTCTTAATAAAGAAACTGGCTTTATGGTTTATCACAACAATCTGTAACCCACTAGCCCCTCCTCCTGCTTTTTTGTCCTGTGACTGAAAGGTGCTAACTAGCCACTTCATCTTGAATGGCTCTAGAAGTACGTAGGCTAAACAATCTGTTCCACCTTGTATTTAGCTGTGACACTCCGAACACCTTTCCCAGACCTGAAGAAGAGCTCTGTGTAGCTTGGAAGCGTATCTCTTTCCAAATTGGTCCAGTAACCACCTTGTCTAGCTAATATCCTGGGACCAACACAGCTACAGCAATGCTGCAAACAGCATGTAAACAGACAGATAAACATTTCTTGCCTGAAAGAAAACCTGCTTTTCACTTTTCCCAGTTACCAGTCCCTAGACACAGACCTTAGGAACATAATATTCTGTGTCAATACCTAACTCCTTATACCACATCTGTGCATGCGTTTTGCAATGATATTGATGACTAGTGTGACATCAGCTTTTATTTGAGACCACACATGACAGTCTTCGTTGAACTAGAATGTACGTACCAGATCCAGAGCCCTGTAACTCTTATACATGCCTCTTTGTGCCCCAGGCCGGTTGGTATGAAGAGGTCTTTGGGTCACAGGTACAACAATGTGACACAGACATCATAATTATTCAGTGTACATGAATGACCACCGGGGCTCATTCACATAAATATTTGGGAAATTCCAGCAAACAACAATGGTTAAGATTGGTGAACAAAAAAAAGGTGGTTTAAATCTGTATAATCAGTTTTCTACAATGAAACATTCAAATACACACGATCTGGATTGGAACTATTTGAATCTTTTCTCTCATTGTATGTGCTTGTATTCTTATCTATGTGCAGCAATGACAGCGTGGGGGCAGCTACTGTGTCTGCATGGGGAAAAAGTCAAGATAGTTTGGACGGAAAAGTGTATTTATAGCTTGGGGTGAAAGCCGGGTTAGAGTTGAAGCTCAATGTTTTGCCATTTTCACTAACGATCTCGAATTTAAAATCAATTCAAATTACCAGAGTGCCAGAGAGGCTTCAATAAAATTGCGGGGATTGAAATCCGGAGCCAGCTATGCCACAGGCTGAAGCTTAAGCAGATTGCAAGATTGCAATGGTCAAGCCATTGAATTGAAGAGATCAGTGGGGGGAGCGTGGGAGGAAGAGGTATAAATGTACTGAGTTAATCTAGCCTCCCTCCTGCCCACTGCCATCATTAGATTCCTACTCTGCCACTGAATAGTCTCGGGTAGGGCTTTTAGAATTTGACAAATGAAGGCAATTTGGGGATTTTATACTTGTGGATACATTGCAGGATTTACTGTGTGACTTAAAAGCATTTTTTCCTGTAAATCAAATATTACCTAGGAAAATAACAATACTGGCAAATGAAACCGGTGAGGTGCCACTCAGGACCGCAGTCCTGCTCTAATCGCGTTGCTTTTAGGGAATGTAAAGCTTTTAATCATGCCGGGCTGCATGAGTTTGGGGTTACAATTCATGGAAATCTACAGGTATTATTTTGACTACCGGAGCGGTCCCATATAAATACAATGGGAAACCTACTGACAGAGTAAAGTCACAGTAATTTTTTTTTAAATGGAATATAATAACTGCAAATTTCAAAGCCCGGGCCTGAGTTCCTACATGGCACATTTAATGAAAAGTAGGTTTAATTTACTGTGTGTTTGTATCTTCAGTTCTTCTGCAGCCTGTCTGTATATTTCTCCATGCTAGGACATTAAAATGTAGTAGAGATTGATTCTATGCAAAAACTCCAAGCATAGTTGGAATGCGTGGGATGATCAGAGCGATAGTTCAGATTCCCTATCAAGGTTCTGATCCTAAACTAACAGCCACACAGATGGACCCTTGCATCAATGTTGATTTCAGTGAGGTATCGGGGTTAAGTTTCATCCTGTGTAGAACACAGGACTGCTACTAACTGCCTAGGGATAGGATGAAATGTCCTTTATTAGGTGATTTCATATTTGTGCATAATTTATTTGTACTACAGTAGCACCTGGAGGCCTCAACCACAATGGGGGGAGCACTAGATCTGTACATAAATACAGTGAGAAATAGTTTTGGCCTTGAGGAGCTTACAACCTAAGTAGAGGGTTGAAGGGAGCAGAGAGATAAAGTGACCTGCTCAGAATCAAATAGCAGGTTGGGGGCATGGTCTGGAACAGAACCTCGGTCCTCTGACTTGTAGTTCAGTGCCCTATGCACTACAAATGGGGGGTCAATGGCACATTGATCTCGTTTAGTATGGCAATTTCTAGTGTTCCAGGATAATATGAACAAAATCCCCAACATAATTGCGTCTGTTTCAGCAAAAATGTATAAGAAACCGTCAACTGTGGTACTTTTCATGTTATTTTTTGCCTTCCCCTATGTTTGAAAACGGTATGTCAGGGCTGCCTGGTACCAAGTCTCAGACTATAGCAACCTGAAATGACATGTTGTACAAACCACTCCAAAACTTAAAAACAGTAAAAAACCTGAAACCTACAGAATTACCCACTGGTCACCATTGTAAGTCAACACAAATTCACTATAGTATAACGTCCGTGTAAGCCTGATTTTGTGGGATACGTGTCATGTATCTATGCCTTTTAAATATTCCTCCAGCAGCAATATTCTTCTTATTGACAAATCTTTTAAACACCTTATGCAAGCACTGGTTTATGCAAATCAGATTTTCAAAGGTGCCATGTGAGAGCGCATTAGATCCAAATCCACCAGCATGCAAGAGATAAGTGCATGTTACAGAGTCATGGGAAGATCAGGGGGAAAAAGAGGGGAGGGAAAAGCAGACTTTCCAGCGTCCAGATTCATTTTCCCACAGCACCACTTTCCAGCTAGATTTATTTCTGAACATCATAAGTTTTCAGTGCATCTTAGTTTGGCTTTCTAAATCCGAGGACTGTCAGCTAGATATTTGAACAGCTCTCTATTTTTTCAGACATTTAAATTAATCTGTTCATGGATATGCCTGGCTTGTAAACCTACCTAAACTCAATGATCTTAATGAGATTTTGCTCTCCAGACTTCTGGTTATAGGCAAAACAATACAATCCTGTGACTACAGTGTATATGTCTTGAATATTAAATGTATCTATGCATTTCTCGGCTGCCCCTCACCTTGGTATCTGAGTGTTAATACAGACTATAAATAAATGCATAGGTTTTAAATTAATAATAAAGCCATCTTAATTGTGCTAAAACCTTGCAGAACCCGTGTATTTGACACCGCGCATAAGCACAGAACAAGCTGCTGCAGCTTATATCTAATAAATGGAGCTTTTAACAAAATATCTACAGGCTGTTAACATTGAGTATAGTGTGTATATGCTATTTACAGTGCAATTAGAACCATTTACATCGGAATGCAGTACAGCACAGATGATTTCATTTTTCTTGCAAGGTAGGTTGCTATTGAAATTGTTAATTAACTGAATGTAATTAGCTAAGCAAAGTATAAAGGACTGTATCACCATAACCCAAGTTGTTTAACCTTTAAGTGCCCTGATTTATTAGTGTTATGGAGTTGCTTTAAATACAGTCTGAAAATCTAGGCTGATTCAACTCAGCTGTAGGCTGTGTAATTTGAGAAACATACTGTACTGAAGAAGATGGAAAGGCATACTAGCCTAGATTAGCTGACACTAAGGACTTGTCTGCATGTGGAAATTGGCCAGCATAGCTATAGCAGAATAACTTTTGCACTATAGCTATTCTGATATAACTCTTTCCTGTGGATATTCTAGTCTGTAATAAAGTGAGTTTAATTAATCCAAAATAAAGTCATGTTTATTCCTGAATAATGTCCACATAGAGGAGTTATACCATAATAGTTTTTTTATTATTATTATATCCTTCCCACACGAATGTCAGTGCACAAGGTAGAAGCTCATCTCTTCCATTGCACTTTATCATTTGCTGCTGCTTCCAGCTGCTCTGGGGTGTTGAGATCAACTGTTCTGCTCTACCAACTATGCATTCTTCTTAAGATTTCTCTTGGGTACCCTCATTTTGTCACACCAGTTGGCTTCCACTTCATGACTGCATGTGGCAGTTAGTGTATTGGCATCCAGAATACATGCCCCAAATACAGCGATTTCCTTCGGATTCTAGTGGAGATGATTTGCTGGTTGGTGATTTCTCTGGTCTCTTCATTGGTGATGAAGGGTCACCAGGATCTTCTGTAGGCATTTATTTTTGAAGGGTCTAGTTTACTAACATTTTGGCAGGTCTCTATCTCTATCTTTTGCAGTCATATGTTAGCACCGAGATTATGTTTGAGTTGAAAATTCTCCGTTTTGTTCCGATGCTATATATCTTTGATTTACACACACACTTGTGTGTATGGAAATCAAACATGTATAAAAAATATTATTAGCAGAATAATTATTGCGCTATATAGCTATGCCAGTCAATTTTCCTCTGTAAACAATCCCTTAAATTCCAGAATCCTATGCTGAAGGCTCACACCATGAATCACAAATTGGACTTGTTTCATTGTGGGAAGGTTCCCATTCAAGGAAAGAGAAGAAGTTTTTCAATAGTACTAGAAAGGCTAATAAGTTTCCAGTAGAGTTGATAGAGAGGGTTTTAGAGGGTTGTATTGTCTAGTGGTTTATGTCTGTGTGTTTTAAAAAAGATTCCAGCCTAGGTCTCTAGTATGAATCTGTCAAAAACTGGAAGTGACCAAAAGTTAATACTTTGTTTCTAGTTTGTTTATATTATAGTGATGTCTAAGAACTCCAATCAAGGTACTGAATTCTGTACGGACAAATAAATAAAGAGATGGCTGTTCACAATCTAGGTGGTGTAGAGGACGTAACAACTGAACAAACAGACAAATAGGAAGAGTGGGAAGATGGGATAACAAAATTAACAGCCACTTAAGCAGGAAAATAGAGGTCTTGGCTTATCACGTGCCCAACAAATAAGAAAGGTCATATAACCATCCATCTTCACCTCTAGAGTACAGAGGGAGATCTTCTCAATCATGGGCAAGGGGAGCCCAGCTTTCCTCAAAGAGCCAGCAAGCCTTTGACAAGTGGTGATCTGTAGGCATCACAGCAGAAGTAGGTTACTATCTCACATCTTGATAGCCTATGTGAAATGATCCAGAGGGGTAGCCGTGTTAGTCTGTATACAGCAAAAACAACCTGAGTTCTGTAGCACTTCAAAGACTAACAAATTTAATTTCAGTAGGCATAAGCTTTCGTGAGCCTCAGCTCACTTCCTCAGATGCAGTTGGTAGAAATGATACAGCAAAATAGGAAACATATAGAGAACTGTTCATACATGAACAAATGGGTGGACTACTCTGGACTTTTGTACCATATTTGAATGGAACTTGGATTGCAGTCATAAATGAGAAGCACATGGATATAGTATGAACTTGATAAGATTGAATTTGTTACAAGATCAGGCTCCTACAGACAAATCAAACTATAAACATCAAAAGGAATAACATACTTTAAAGCCTTATCATAGATTCAGTTGATTCCAAGAAATATTTTATAAGCTTTTCAAGATATATTGTAGTATGTACCCAGATAAAGAGAATTTCAAACCAATTTTTTAAACAAATATTAATCCTTGATAATATTGAGGATAACTTAGCATATTCAGTGTTTTTGTTGACGCTCAGAAAAAGGCTTTCAAAGAGACTTTAGAAAAGTAAATATTTTTCATTTTCAATACCCCTTGTACTTCCTGATTATGTACTTCCTATACTCCCAAATTCCAGCTGCACATGGAAGTATCAGAAATAATAACCATACATTAGTTCTCAAGCTAATCCTGTCCCAGAAAGAAATAGGGAGTTCAAGAAATCCCACAAGAAAACTTGTTAGATTTCCATCCCACTCTTTCTAACTTGAAATTTCAATAGTTTGACCACAGACCACATGAAAATCCAAACCTTGGGTGGTTGTTCATATTTTACCTCTGTGTCTTTGGTGGTTCCCCCCTACTAATGCCTTTTAGGCATTCTATGATGCCACATATTTGAATGGGAATTGAAACAGGACTGTCCTCTCAAACCTGCTCTGGAGGGAACACAAGTCTAGAGTATATTAATGGGGCAGCATGGGAAAGCCTACTGATTCTGTGTCATCTCTTCTATGGAGGCTTTCAGTCTCCAGTGTTCTCAGTCAGGAATTGGCTACAAGTGTTTATTTTAGTTGTTACAGAAAAGAATACCAAGGACACTTCCCTATACTGTACTTAAGACAAAAAGAGAAAAGAAAAGGTGTAATCCATTATACATATATGGTATTAATTGGAGAACAATGACCATAGAAGGAGCTCAAAGATCTTTCCCTTCTCTCCTATTTGAATGTTGTTGAAGTCCTACATCACAGAGGTAATCCTTCCAACCAACTGTTGGCTCACTGTTAGCTGGGACTCCATTCTTGAGTGGGGGTAATGCCTTTCCTATAAATTAGGCACCAACCTAGCTTCACTGTAGACAGGCAGGTCTCAGCTCTCTTGGGAAACTGAGATATGGGCAGCCATTGTTAGGCTCTTCAATAGCTGTAAATTATGGTTAGTCCCTATTTAAAAGCCCATGACATGTTATGATGCTCTGAATTTGAACACTTAATGGACAGTAGGTCAGTGATTGCTCCTGGAAGCTGTTATATAATACAAATAATATATTAAGTATATTATGGTATTTTAAAATGTAGCCGTTTGACCTGACAGGATTACACATCTACCAGCTAAGAAAGCAAATTGAACAGTTCATATAATCTTCTACTGCTTTGTCCCTTGTCATGCTGCTGGTGGCCCTGGCAAGTTTTTGTTTCTGTAACTTTAGGGTTGAAATGTTGGAGTATCTAGGTAGTCAAGTTGTGTTCAGGAGCACAGCTCTGCATAATATCTTTCAATTCCCTTAAGCCCCAATCCAGCAAAGCACTTAAACACATGCATAGCTTTCAGCATGTGTGTAGTCCTTTAGAAGAATGGTACAATCTGTGTGCTTAAGGTTACACAAGTGCTTAAGTGTTTTGTTGGGTCTGCCCCACTAATGATTTTTTTGTCCTGACAGTGACTTGGAGCCTCTGGCATGCACAAACCTCTTCCCACTGACTTGCATATGTAAATTTATCTGCCATTTAATTTCTGTCTTTGCATAGTCAAATGTTTTATGCGTTCATCACCATTCTAAACTAATGCTTTCTTTAGTGTTTTCTTTCATTCTTTGTGTATCAAAATGTGAATATACCAGCTGCATAAACTACATCCTCTAAACAAGCTGTTTTATATCTCGATGAGAGTGAATCCTTTTAAGCCTAAACTTTTACCTCTTTAGGGCCTGATCCTGCACTCCAATTACTATACTGGAGTCTCAGTTACTAACATTGCTGTTATTCAGCCAAAAGAATGACTTGAATGGTTTGCTAAAAATAAAATAAGGTCCTAGCTCTGTTAATATAAATCAATAAAATGTATCTCTTACAGATGGAACATTATTTATTATCTTTAATTTTTGTTCACAATTTTGTTTGTTAGGTCTACAGATTTAAAGAGCTAACGGTGTTAGCCAATTGAACAGGTAAGAATCAGACTTTACCTAGGATTTAAGATGCACTGTTTTCATAAGTCATCTATTTTTCTACTATTTATGTTATGGGTCTAAATTATCTGATTTTGCTTCCAATTGCTATATTCTATTTGTTATTCATCTTATGCACTCTCTTTGCTTCTGTGGTGTTTTATTGTTTTCTTTATGGCACTTGTTTATTTCTTTCATATTGTATTATTGCTTTTTTCTTGTGTTTTCATTTCTAGTTATTTTCCATATTTTAGTTATTAAATTTTCAGTAAAAAAAATAAGACTGTCAACAGCATACCACTAAGTTATTTTGGTCAATGCAAGGAAACACAGCAGGTGGATGTATTTTTAACTACTGGGAAGCAGAGAAGGGTATGAATAAAGAAATTACATGATAAACATTCAAAGTTATCAATGCTTGGACAAATTCTCTGTATTAATATTGTTCTCGCACACACGCACACTTAAAGAAGATTAAAAAAGCATAGTTTTTCCATGATCATTTGAACTTTATCAACATAATTGCTGGATAGCTGAAATGAAATTCCCTTCCTCTAATGTACTGTAAAGCTGCTGTTAACCTATATTTATTGTTTCTGTAACAAAGCTTCATTAAAATATACAGGGCCCAGAAAATAAATTACAGCTAATATCAATAATTTACTTGACCATGATTTGGTAAATACATCAATCTTTTTCTCCTTTCCTTAGATATTCAGCTGTTTGCAACTGAATAAAAGGACTAGGTAAGCTATAATGATAAATGATTCCTTTCAGTATCATATTCTATTTATAGTATTTTCATTCATTAGGGTTTTTAATTTGTTTTAGTTTTGTTGGTTTTCATGCTTGCTAATATTTCTTTTTTTTTTTTTTAAATTCATTACAGTTCAGATTTCCTTCTTGTCAATATTTTAATCCAATTACTTTTCTCAGTAAACAAGCATTCTTCCTATCTATGTGTAATGAACTACAAGCAGAAGTGATTTTTGATTAGACAAGCTAATTTTGAAAGGACAGAAGGAACCAAGCAACAAACCGGATAAAAATAATTATGGAAGACACCTTGTTAGATGACAAATGGAACAGATTTAGAACATATGGCAAATGGAGAAGATACTTAATGCTAAGATATATAAATAATAAATAAGACAAAGCCTATTTGTATATCACAGTTATTGTTTTAAATTAGCTTACTTGAAACCATCTAGCTACCTACCTGGCTGTCTTTTGTCAACATGTGTACTTATTACCTTTGTTTACCCTTCATCCAGTTTTAAATTGAGCCCCAGTCCTCTTTGTAAGATTGTGGCTTTAGGTTGTAAACTCTTTGGGATTGGAACTGCCTTTTTTATTTTCCATTTCTATAGAATCCTCACTATGGCCCTTATTTTATTTGTGGCTTCTAGCTACTACCCCAACACAAACAATAATAATAAACAGTTTTGGTAGGAAATCTGCAAAAGGGAAACAATTATGCAGCATGTGGTTCAGACAGTAAGAACCTAAATAAGTCCCCAGTTCAGCAAAGCACTTAAGTACATGCTTAACTGTAAGCATGTGAGTAGTCCCACTGAATTCAATTAGACTTCTGCATAAAGTTAAGAATGTTCTTAAGTGCCTTGCCGAATCGGGACATTAAGTATCATGACTTCTTCAGTTAGATAGAATCCTCTTCGGCTGGAATTTGGGAGCCGCTATCCTGTGAGGTGTACGTATTATTGTTATTGTTAATTGTTTGTGACCATAACGTATCTGACAAACCCTGGCTTAGACATGCAGGGATGAAAAGTGAAAGTCATGAATGTATGGCTTAAAAATCAAACTGAAAATCTCCTTTAGTTTGCAATAAAAGCTGTCTTTGTGATACTAACAGATACCCCAAAATAACATACAAAATCTTTCCCAGTGTCTGCCAATTCTGTGTCTCAGCAGAAGCAATGCTGACAGGAGACAGCTGCTTTCCTCTTTTCCTTTGCTTCCTTGTCTGCTACAGGAGAAGTAGCACCATGCACACACATCTTTAACCAGTTATGCAAACTCCAGAACTCCCCCAGCCAATCCCCAGAAATCCAGGAGCTCAAGCCTCCCCTTCCTAATGATTACATGAAGAAACAAGTATCCTAAGCTTTTAGCCTCCGATGTTGCTGAGGTCCCTGGAAGGTTTCAAGTTTCTCATGTGGAGCTGGCTTGTGCACATCTGGGACCCCACTGATTTCATTGCCCCTATGCAAGGGCATAGGGGTCTGTTCCAGCAGATCTCATTTCAGGATTGGGACCTTAATTATAAGTTATTAACATTAGCACAGGAAGGGGGAAACCAAGAACAATTCTTTCAACAGCCATTGCCTCTAAATGACTGACTAAATATTCAATAACTTTATAGTCACAGGATATATCCATTTTCCCCACCTTTTTCCATTTTTCCTAATTCACTTTGTTTGCTAAATATACTTTGGTACATTATTTACCCAGCTCTGCAGCTTCAGGACATTTGTATGGCTTTTTTCCTCTGTTCTGGGAAATTCACAAGTATATCACTGGAGCGAGATAGCTGTGATAAATGCTTTAAGAAGAGATAAAGTGATTTAAGGGAAGGAAATTGTGATTCACAATGAAGTCCATCTCTTGGCAAGGTTATAACTCCCTGTTGGTTCACACGTCAACTGGAGTCAGGTGGAATGAAGGGAAAACCCCACTCAGAAGCTTGTGGCCATTGAAATATAACAGATATAACGGAAAACGGGACAAGCAAGATTCTGTATCAAATTGCAGGAAAAGGCTTGGTAATTTTTTTTCACCCACCTAGGTTTTTTTTTTGAGCTGACTCCTACAAAACTAAATTGCAAGGGAGAGGGCTCAATTCTTCTGTCTCAAATTTTATACTGCACGTATATAATTGGCTTCTCAGCCTAATGGAAGCAACCTTGAATTTTTGCTAACTGCTTGAACCAAACAGGCAACAATATCAATTTCTAGAGGAAAAAAGAGTGCAGAAGAAAAGTTAAACAAAATTAAATGAATCTGTTTAACCCTTGTTGTAGAGAAGTTATATGACACCAACCACTGTTGCTTATTCTTAAAGTCAGAAGTTGAGCAATTCGTGGTTGAGTCAGGCCAGCTCATGTGCGATTAAATTGCCTTATGTTCAGTATCTCCATTGAATTTGGAGCAGGGAGGAATTTACATAAGCCCAGTACCTGTTTTAATGTATTTCCATTTGTTAAAGCTTTTTCAGATTTTCTTTATCCTTTCTTAGAAAATCGTATGTACTCTTCTTTGGTAATTTTAAAGATATTCTGCATTCAAACAATAGAGAAATACCATTTGAAACTATTAAGAGGTCAAAGTTTGATATCATCCGGTAATGGTGCATTGTATTGTTGTATTTTATATCATACAGCAAAATTTACTGCTGTGAAAGACTCTTTGTCATTTGTACAACTACAGCAAATGGCTATATGAAAAAGTGGTAGTGAGGTATTTTTAACTGTTCCACTGATGGGCTCCAGTCCTTGAGGATCATTCCTGTTTCCTTTCGTCTTATGTGCTGCTAGGAGAAGCAGGTGAGCTGGCTTCTCCTCCATTTTTCCCGCTGAGTTTACAGGCACCCAGGCTCTTCTTTTCAAGATCCTAGATCTCTAGCGAAGTACAGAGGAGGTACAGTCAGTGCCATTTGACTCACCAGCTTTCTGGAGACTACCAACGAGAACTAAACAGATCACAGTCAGACAGTCACTCGTAGAGGCTACACCTGCTATTCAAATGGGTGCCTAATAGGGTGAGATCCTCATTCCCACTCCCTGGTCTCTGTATGCCAGGTGAAAGGACTGGAGCTGCATAAAGGGTCACTAAAAATCCCTGTTCCTCCTGGGGGTGGATTACCCCTACCCCAGGCACTGAAAAGACAGCTGAAGACTGCTGAAGGGGACTTGCTGGCACTGTGGAGATTCCTGGCAGGGCTGCAGACCATAGGGTTGCCCAGGAGGCTGCTGTAACTTGGACCGGCCCCTAGGATAGACCAAGGATGTGTCCATACTGCAATCACAGTGTGTGACAATAGATAAGTAAACATACCAAAGCTAGCTTTAATCTAGCAAGCTCAGGTCCCGGAGCAGAGAAGCTGTGAGAGCATGTTCTAGCTACCTGAGTAATTACTCATGGCTTTACTGCTCTGAGACCCGAGCTAGCTAGATTAAAGCTAGTATGGGCATGTCTACTCGAGCTGCAACCAGACCCTGTGATTGCAGCTCTGCAGCACAGATCTCATCCTTAAATAAGTGGCCTGCCTTTCAAAAGGACAGAGCACAGGGCAGTTCCCATTGAAAGTCAATCTCTAGCTCTCTCTTTGCTCCGGGGACTAGCAGCTGCTTAAAATCTAGTTGGAATTGAAGTGGATGAATAAGAAGGGCTCTATGTTACCTTATGGATATTTCTAGGGCCACTGTTGCCTTGGTATCCAAATCCAGTGTGAGGAAGAGTCGTCGGAATGATGCGACTTCAAGTTCTGACGACCTGTAACTTGTCGTGGTAGAACAATAACTGATACCGTCTGTCCCAGTAAACTCTGCCAAACATTGGTCAGGTGGGGGGCAGACTGGAAGAAATATAAGACGAATTTCCTTTGGTCCCTATTGTTTTTACAGCCAGTTATTGCACAGAACTGCCATGACTAATACAGGCATCACAAACCCATTGCTGTTCATGGGGAATATTCTTAATGCCTCTTTTTTCAAAACAATGGCTTGAATCCTACATGAATTTCCTAGAATTCAGACCTTGAGGGCCTGTCCCATGTGACAATCTTTTTACTGTATCCTGCTCTCGTCCTCTCACAAGATAGATGAGCACAGCCCCTCGGTTTCTGTTGTAATGAAGCCTTCAGTTGATTTTTACATGACTTTCTCATATGAAAATCTGAACCAATGCCTTCCATCAGGAATAAAAAATATGCTTTTAAATGAGTGGCTTGTTCTTTTAACAAAATACCAACTCATTCTGTTGTGTTTGTTTCTCTCTTCCTGCTTCCAATTCCTCACCTGTCAAGCATCTACCAGCAGCAACAAGCCAAGAGGATCCTTGATGGCCTTGCTGATTGCATGGGAACTAATCTAATTTGTTCTAAATAGATAAGTTCTTACAACTTAAAACCAAACATGGACAAAACTGAGCTCTTTATCTTTCCTCCTAGCCAATTCCCTTCCCTTGTTCTTCATGTTCTCTTTCAAAGAAAATACACCATTCTCTTTGGCGCTCTGGGCCAAAATCAAGAATAATCTCTTACTGCTCTCCCTCCCTTTTTCCATCCAATCAAGCCAATCACTTCTTCCTGCATAATACTTCTATGATCATCTGTTTTCTGTGTTTTAACAGCTGAAACTCCCATCCAGGTCCTAATCATCTCAGTTTCTGTAACCTACTTTTCTCTGCGCTCCCTGACATCCACATCACCTCCCTCCAGTCCACACAAAATGCTGCCATGAAGAGCATAGAATCATAGAATCATAGAGTTGGAAGGGACCTCAGGAGGTCATCTAGTCCAACCCTCTGCTCAAAACTGGACTAACCTCAGCTAAATAATCCCAGCGAGGGTTTTGTCAAGCCGCAGCTTAAAAACCTCTAAAGATGGAGATTCCACCACCTCCCCAGGTAACCTATTCCAGTGCTTCACCACTCTCCTAGTGGAAAACTTTTTCCTAATGTACAACCTAGACCTCCCCCCCTGCAACTTGAGACCGTTGCTCCTTGTTCTGTCATCTGCCACCACTGAGAACAGCCTAGCTCCATCCTCCCTGGAACCCCCTTTCAGGTAGTTGAAGGCTGCTATCAAATCCCCCCTCATTCTTCTCTTCTGTAGACTGAACAAGCCTAGTTCCTTCAGCATCTCCTCATAAGTCTTGTGCTCCAGCCCCCTAATCATTTTTGTTGCCCTCCGCTGGACTCTCTCCAACTTGTCCACATCCTTGTTGTAGTGGGGGGCCCAAAACTGGAGACAATACTCCAAATGCGGCCTCACCACTGCCGAATATCTTTGTACTTATACGTTTCCTCCTTCCCCCACATTGCTGTAGGAGCGTCTCACAAACGCTAATGGATTTATCCTCATGCCAGCCTGTAAGGTTAGAAAACAAAATCCATTTTACTGATGAAGGGCTCAAGTACAGAGAGACTGTGACTTACTCAAGGTCATGCAGCAAGTTAGTAGCAGGCCTGGGATTTAAACCCAGATCTCTAGTATCTCACTCCAGAGCCTTAACCACAAGACCCAAGACTTCAAGCTTCTTGGCTGCATTCGGGATCCTACATAACTCTCTTTCTCCCTGCTCATCACCCCTTACCTCTTCTTGCATCACTTCTAATCTCTTCTACGCACTGTTTTCCCCTGCAGCCTCCTTTATGCTTTCTTCCAGTCCACTCCTTGCTTATGAAAGGCTGCTACTGAGTTGCTTCACGAGGTCACTGCCCTCTCTGCATAGTGATCTCTCCCTAAAGACCCATTTCTACCTTGTGGTTGCAATGTAAAGGAATTTAAAGGTTCCCTTTAAATAGTCTGAGAATCCTCTAGTAACCCTGGCTGTCTTCTGTATTCTGGAACTCACCAGAACCCTGTGGGCATCACTGTGTATAGCTATGCTGATAACCTTTGAAGGTTGGATATATTGGAACTATGCTAGTGCCACTCCTTCATGTTACACAAGTAGAGTAAAGAGCAAAAGACACAATAGTTGCCTAGAATGAAACTAGATGAGTAATAATGGCTAGGTTGAAGGGCAACTGGGTGTGGCCTACATAGAGACTATATAATTAATAGGAAATAAAAACGGTAGTGTCCAGATATAGTGACTATCACTCTGACCGCTTTATTTGCATGTTGTAGCCCAGTCCTCCCAACTCTTTGTCTGTTTGTCCTTTCTCGATTGCAAATTTTCTAGGAAAGGGATGGTGCCCTCCTTTACATTCAGTGAGAACCTTGACCATTCTGAGCAGTCCTGGAAACAAACACTACCTTTACCATAAAACTGGCTTTAATTTGAATATTTATCCATTTTTTGTGTCCTGTATGGGTCAGGATTTTATACCAGTCGATTCATTTCCTGTTTCTGTCACCTTTTCTGTCGGCACTGCGAGCCAACACTATAATGATGGGGCAGCAAAGAGTGTTGCACGCTGACCACTGTGTATCCTGGAACATTATTTGTTGTAGGTTCGTGGCTTAGTCATACTTTTCAGTGAATTCACTGCTGGTGAAAAGTGCCACACAGGGAATGCCTTCGTTCTTTATCCTAAATATATCCAGGATATTATGACATGGGCAATAGCTATTGAGGATTCCACATATCCATCCCCAAATGAGTTTCAACATCAAGGCTGAAAGGATCTTCTGCTCCTTGTATCTGTCCTATCCATTCAGTTTGTAACAGGGACTATATTTTTGTTATATATATTTTACAATGTCTAGCCAATGTTTCCAGGTTCTAGATCACATTGTAATTAATAATAATAAAAATCAAGGATGAATTCTCTAGTAGTCCGAGGGTATTTTAGTTTCCAGGCTTAATCAATTGAAGGCCTCATTGCTGATGCAAAAAGGTTTATAAATTAATAAAATTATGCTGCAGATTACCAAACCACTCAGAAAAAGTAAGTAGTACACAGTGTTTGGATTGTCTTTGGTAGACCTGGCATATGAAAAATGTGCACTGCAATAAAACTCAGGCTCTTGCCACTTCAGATGCTTAAATGTAATATTTCAGCTAGTGCCCTGTATTATATGGCTAAACTGATTTATAATTTGGATGAAAATCAGGTTAATTTTTCTCATTTTTCATATAAAGTTCTGAAGTTTAGCTAATGTTCTAAGTAACATAATTTATTTTTCACTCTAATTTCCTATATTTGTGGAGGGGGAACTCTGATCTCATGAAACTGACATTAAATTATGAAACAATATTGAACAACCTAATGAAAATCTTTAGCAAAAGTCACTGTACATTAGATATTTACTATACTGACAACACAAGCCTTTGTAAACCTGATATTGTTCTTATGTAAACTCATGAATGGAGACTTTCTCAAATAAATTACTTAATAACATCAGAGAGTCATTGGCTGTGTAAATATATCCCAGGGGCACATGCTAAGATTCCTGAATTTAAATGTTCAATAGAACTTCATATTTGTCACCTTTACTAACGAGTTTTTCCTTATGAAATCATTATTAGCATGAAAAAGTTAAATTTTGCATCTAACTTCTTGAATTAATGCTGTTTAAAGACCCTAAGGGTTTGAAAGTTCTTTTACTGGAATGCATCATTTACATAATTTTCATAGCCTGAACACTTTGATGCTCTCAACTATGACTGCACATTGTCATTTTTTTATGCTTCAAGGCAGCGGCTTTTATTTTTCCCCACACAAAACAATTAACAGAAAATAACAGGTAATAAACATACTTTATTTTTTTAAATTATATTAACAATGAAGGGCCATATTTCATGGCTTTGCGGCAAGACAGTCTGCTAAATAGTAAGATAGCTTATGATGCTCTTGTAAGTTTTACAGTATGAAAATATTTGATTAGAAAGGGGAAACAATTGAGTTAAATGAGATCAGTGAGCTTGCCCTCATTTTCAATATGAGACATTTGCAAGCATGCAGCAGCATGGCCAGACTTTTAAATAGACTAGATGATATTTTCCCATCCCACTTGATATGAATGGATTAGTTACCTGACAGGTTTTTGCCTACCTGTCCTGGGTGATATAGCTTCCCTTTATGACTCCTCTGCTCCCCAATACATAGTGGAACGTTCTACCTCTCTCAGTGCACAAGTTTACTGACTTGCAGATTGCAGTGCAAGACAAAACTTTTGGCCAAAGGTTTTCCAGACTTTGACCCATTGCTGGTTATTATGTACTGTTTGTATTACAGTAGCACCTAGAGCTCCGCCAGTCAGATGTAATAGGCATTGTGCAAACACATCATGAGATACATTCTGTGTCATGAAAAATTCACAACACATTCGTGTTAGAGCTAGGATTAGAACTCAGGACTCCTGTTTCGCAGTTCAGTGTCTTTAACATTAGACCCTACTGTCTACTAATTTAATTTAAATGAATATTATGGATGTTTGGGGCTAGTTCAGAGGATGAAGAAGACCTGTTTAGGTAATCTGTTTTGTGACAGATTTTTAAGACTCAATTGTGATGTGCCCAGATATGTGCATGAAAAATATACTACAGTTAATAGGCTTTTAGACAAAAACATTGGGAATAATTAATTTCCCCTATCACACTTTATAACGGAGGAAAATTTTCCCCATCAGCTGCATCCACCTTGAGCTAAAGACAAATCAGGAGAAATAATACAGTGCAGTAAACATTGACCTTTAGAGTTAACCTCCTGTAACTCAGATTTCCCTCAGTCTTTTCAAGCACCCACAAATGTATGGTATGCAGCGCTTTTTTGAACCAGAAGAAAAAAATTGTCTGAGAAGCCACATAGTTTCTCGATACTGGGCCAGATGGACCATTGGTCTGACCCAATAGGGCCATTTTTATGTTCTTAGATATACCTGCCAAAGTGACTGGATGGATCAGTGGTTCTACCAATCCTAATTTTTTAATGTAATCTTTTCCTGTTATTGGTTGTGTTGGGTCATGCCTTTCAGGGTACTGCCAAACACTGTACAGAAAAAAGAAGAGCTTAATCAAAACAGAATTTACTGTTAAAAGGTAAATCCAAATTCTACAAATTTTAGGAAGTATGAATTATCACTCAGCACAGATTGCTAAAAATGCCTGGTTATAATGGGATTGGTAGGGTACTTGCTATGTGCTTGCAAAAAGAGGGTCAGACATCCAACGCTGGTCATCATCACCCTTTCCTCTTGCACCAACGGAGTCTGATGATCCAGATGCTTGCAGAGCTGTAGCGCCAACTCATGCCATCCAAATTAGCATGTGCCCTTTTAATTGTGTCCAAACAAACACCACAGGGTCACATATCTTTCCCCTGGAAAACTGTAATAAAGAATGTTGTGTAAATAGTGAATGTTAATATCCAGTTGGAAAAGGATTTTAAGGGATTTTAAGCCATTTGCTGCCACCCATGGTCTTTATGCATGTAAGTTGTGCTCCACATGTGCTGGGAGACTAAATTAATCCAGATACTGACGTCTCTTGGTTTTTTGCACGGCAGCAGCCACTGATTTTGGACCTAATCCACTGCTCACAGAAGTCAGTGAAAAAGACTCCAGTTCACTTCAGTGGGTTTTGAATGAGGCCCTAGATGAGTCCCCGTGCAGCATTACCCTTGCCTATTGAGGACTCCCAACCAACGCTCTGGCTGTGCTCTGAAACATTCTGCAAACATGTCATTTTTGCTTCTATTTTCCGATATGCCTTAGCATCCTGGGGACTCTGCTTCCTGGTTCATTCCAGTGACACTGGCTCCAGGGTAGAGAAGACACTCCCAAAACCCAGATGAAAACCTGTTACTCAAGTTCTCCAGGTATTAGTGGTGTTTGGCAGGTTTAATTATTTTTTTTTAAAAAAAGAAAACCCTGCATTGAATTTGGTACCACATTGAATTTGGCATGAGGTTGTTGCCCTGGAAAGCCAAGGCCTACCATAAGGTCAGGAAAAATAGGAGTAATAGCACAAGGAAATGACATTTCCTGCTTAGAATTCCATATTTTAATCTATATTTACCTGTTTTACATTGAATAGTGCTTGTACCTCCATGGCTCCAAGATTGTTCTGACAGTGCTTATACTTTTGTCCCTATAATTTTGTCCGTCCATAAAAATCAGACAAGAGCATTCCCCCATGCCTAACTTGTGATGCACTGCAGCACACTTTTACCTTTCTTTTCTTTCTTTCTTGTATGTAATTTGCAAATGAAATTCTAAAAGACCTAGTGGGTTAAAAGTTCTCCAAGGCACGCAAATAATTTTCATTATTGTATACCTCTGTCTTGCAATCTCAGAAATAAACAACACATCCAGAGGTACTTTATTTCTCAATATAAAATTAAATCATAGTTTGGTTGAAAACACACAAGAAAAAGCTAGGTGTCCAGTTTTATTTTCTGAGATATCTATGCTTCGTATTCCTGATCTCTCCACCCAGCATGCCATAAAATGGTATGCCATACAACTTCTCTGCTGTTGCCTATTGACATACACTTATCATTGTGACTTTCATTCTGTGGGATGTGTTTTCTCCCCTGGCTTTTGGAGAGGGAGTGGACTGAATGGTGTAAAGGCTTTGGGTTTATTATCTTCACTATATTTGTTGGTGTTGTCAAGGGGTGATAAATGCAGTGAGAGTAATTAACCATTGGAACAACTTGCCTAGGGAAGTGGTGGATTCTGCATTCCTTGCCATCTGTAAGTAAGACTAGACGTCTTTCTAAAAGATATGTTGTTGCTCAAGCAGAAGTTATAGACTTTGTGCACAGCCTTTTTTGCATTCTCTAGTTCTTTGATTAGCCAGATTCGTTAGAGGTTGATAGCATCACTTGGACATAACCCAACAATTTTGCCAAATGCTACTTCAAAGAAGGATTCTATCAGTCACTGTAATGCACGCAACACTTATTTACCAAGTGCATTCAGTAGACTGAAAATATCCTGCATGTTTCCACAAAAAATATTTTAAAACAAAAATCAAAGAACACTTGTTCCAACTATACTTATAATATGATGACCACAGCACATTGTTTGTACAGCCCTATACACGTCGATGGTGCTTGCTGATACATAAAACCTACTGGGGAGATTTTCAAGGCACACATGGCAGTTGGACCTCTAACTGCCATTCAAAGTCACTGGGAGTGAGGGGTCTACCTGCCATTTATGACCTTGAAAATGTTTCTCTGTGTTCCCCAGACAGCCTTGTAAAGTTCATAGTCACAAAGGTCACGATATAGGTTATGATGGAACAGCAGAAAAGCAAAGGGAAAGGAGGACAATGGTGTCCTCAAAAAGATCATGCGGCTGCTTTGGTTATTACAGCATGCATTTGAAAGTCAGCAATGGTTTTAGAAGGGAATGCCAAGCCTTTCAAGGAAGAAATGTATTTTTAAATAGGGACTTGGAGAAGGAGATGGCAGAGGTCTGGCAGACTCGGTCAGGAATGGGGCTCCAGGTATAGGGGAGTGTATGGAAAAAGTCATAGAGATGAGAGAGAAAGAAACAGAGGGATTAGAGGATGAAATCAATCAATCAATAAAAAAAAAGACTAAATCTCTTATTATTCATTGGCTTTTACCAGAAAGGATTTAGGCACAGCCAGAAAGGGATTAGGATAGATAATCCTGCCTTCATGCAGACAGTCTCAATCTCAAATTCCCATGACTTTTCATTATTGGAAGAGTTCCAGATCAATTCTCAGTTTAAACTGAGGATTCATTCCTTTTCACACTGATGCCACACACTGTGCTGCACATTCTGTCTGCTTCCTTGTAGCAAAATAGATGGATTTTTGTGGGTGTGGATGAGAGGAGCAAAGACCCCACTATATTGAGTGGCATCCATACCACCACAACAGCACTGGAGAATTTTACTATTAGGGAGATACTGTGCATCCAGCTAGTGTCACTAGTGTCAATTTTCTAGAATGAGGTTCCTAACTAGTTATGCCTCCGAAGTGTGTTAGTAGCGGATGAGTTTCTATAATGGCCTTACTCTTCGAATCGGGTTATGGTGAGCAGTTGGCTCCAAATCACTGATTAGATATGCTGATGTAGAGTCAAAACTCACCACCTTCCCAAGATTCGATTTTATTAAGACAGTGTAACAAACTCCTGCCCTAAACTTCTCCCTAGGTTTGACTGTTCCTAGAGTTCATTCCTTTGGAGTTCTGAGCTGCACACCTTAGACAGCCAATCCCACATCTTTTCCTGGTATTACACTGTTACACCTGCCCTAGTGAGTTACCAGAAAAGTTCCATTCCACCACCTGCTAACAGGACAGGTCAGCTGAAGTACCCAGCCACCTACAATTAGTAATATATAGTTATTAAATGGTGGAGATCTATAATATTGACTGTTTGTATAAAAGAGCCGCCAATTTGAGAAGAAATCTGATGGAAAAGTTTGTTCATGTGAGGCTGTAGCCATATCCAAAGCAGAACCAGAAAATGGGCCCCTTTTAGATGTGGATCTGATGAATAACCCAAACCCTATGAGCAGAGTCCAATCCAAGGATTCTAAGCCATCTCGTCCAGGAATTTGGAAAGGGTTTGGCTTTGAGTTTCTCATTTTGTCCCACTTCTGACGATGCTTATTGCAAGAATGTACATAAGTTACCAATCTGGGTCATGTGAAAATGTAATTGAGCTTGAAATATCAGCCCTGGAGTGAGTGAGACAGTTAATTCTGCTGGTAAATGTTCAGCGCTAATTGCTAAACTTAAATTTAACAATTAGTTTGGAAAATTTAAAGATTAATTTGTAATGCGATATGAGCAGCAGAATGCATCATATGTGAATCATTCTTTTCTAAATGCCTACAACAGATTAGGAAAATAAAGCTGCAGTGAAGTGGGAATACTGGTTTCCAATAAGGAAATCTGACCAAGAATTGAATGCATGTCTAATTATCTTCAACCAAATTTGACTTGTGTACCTACTGAAGTAGATTGAGCAATGGCTGCAAAACACAGTTACTAAGGAATTACAAATGGACTGAATCTTTTGCTTTCCACAGTTTGCCAATACTAATGAACTGATACTGACATTATTCACTTAATTCTTTTTTTTTAAGATAACAGCAGTTGACGTTGCCATAGCATAATAGCTGGTTGGCCATGGGTCCTATCTATTTCCGATCCGTCTAAAGAGGAGTATTTGTGTGCTCCAGCCTCTGGTGTTAAGATTAAAAGGAGAAGGTGATACCGTTAGCCAAGCTGCATAGCTTCAATAGTGGAAATAAAGACATTTTTAGCTACAAAGATCTATGAGATGATAAAATATTGGCCAATATTTTCAAACCTGTGTGTTTAAAATTAGATTCCTAAATTAAAACTGGGTTTTTTCCTCACGGAAAGTAAAAACATGGAATATTTTGCTTCAGAAATGCTGCCCTGGTGACTCATGGGAATTGTAGCTTGGGTGCCTCCTCTTCCCATTCTCTTCTCTAGGCTAGGCTCCTGGTCAGCTTATATTTCCCACCATGCAACTGCCTTGCCTCACATGTTGTCCAAAAAAAAATTCCATTAGAAAATTGTTTCAACGGAAATTTTTCAACCTGTCCTAACCTAAAACCATAATTAAGCCTTGATTTTTCAAGTGATCTAGTGATCATGGGTGCCCAGCTTGAGACACTGCCTGATCTTTCAGAGAGTGGGTGCTTGATGCATTCTCAAAAACTGATGTTTCAAGATGGACACACAAAATGGAAGTTCCCAACATCACAAGTCACTTGTGAAAATGTAGGTGTACATATAGATTTAGCTGCCTAGCTTTAGACATCCAAATGTGGAAAGATTCTGGCCTTTGAACTGGTTTTAAAGTAAAAAAGAGAAAGCTGTGTCTCAGGAGAGTTGTTAATTTGCAAGAAATACAAAGAAGTTGAAAACTGTGACTACTCAAATCTAGCAATAGAGAAAATGTACTCATTGGGTTTTCAGTGCAGCTAAGGCTTTTTATTTGATTCATGCCTTCTTCTGTTTTCCATCTCCCTTCATGATATGAAAATTAGTGGTCATTTACCCTGGGCATTCTGATTTTTGTCAGTTCTGTAGCAGTGATAATTGTAGAGGCACTTCAGTTTGCTCATCTGAAAAATCCATAGTTGACTAAAGGATAAACCTTGGGTGTATGTAACTATGTAATCATGGAAACGTTTATTCTTTTTGAAGGGCTAGATCCTCAGTGGTGTAAACTGGCATAGTTCCATTAAAGTCAATTCAGCAATGCAAATTTGTGAGAGTGGAGGATCTGGCTTAAAAGGCTTAGTGTAGGCAAACGTCATGTTCTGATACCATGCCCATCTTTCTGGGTTCTGACTAAATTAGTGTCACATGCCTGCAGAATAGAACACAATATCAAAATCAAGATCTGCCAGGCAAAATTGAGGAGAATTTGCAGCACAAATCCAAAAGACCAAGAAAATACCATAAAAGGAGAGAATGTTCAGATATTTCAACTGCTCTTTAAGCAGTGTAATATAGTTATATTGTACTCATTGTACTGCACCAGTGTGAGGGGAAACAGTTATTGAAAATAATTTTAATATATGAAGTAGACCCACATAATTTTGAAATGCTTTGAAAGGACATTCCCTCTTGATGCCTCATCCTTCATATTCTCTTGGCTAGTAAAAATGCCTTGGCTTTTTTTTGCAGTGACTGCTCAGAAAGTGTCATTTTCTAGCATTATAAACAGAGTATTCAGAGTGCTCCAATTAGTATTGACATGGGTGTAAAAGGCTTGTTCATTATTGTAGAGAGTCACTATTGTATATCTTCTCTGCCGTTTTTTCCTTTGTTTCCATGATGTATTCTATATGCAGTCCAGTGGTCCTCTTGGGGATTGCAGCCACAGAATTATTGAAAGCTCAAGCCACACTAATGACAAACACTTTGAGCCTTCTGGGCAGTACTTTGTACTGAAATGTACATTGTCTGGCCACAGTGGCAATGATCAGAAATGGTTTTGAAATTTAAGGATGCAATTAATGAATCGAACATTTTGGTACAATGACTAAAACTAATGTGCAGTGACTCATCTAGGTCAACAGATTTTTCTATCCATGTTGCAGATTTGCATTCCTACCTCCTTTGTGTTAAAAAAAAATTAAATTGTGAGTCTATCATAGGCACAGGAGGGGTTGTATTTGTAATGTCTGTTTCAATGGAAGCCTGTGTATGATTGCTCTGATATCCACAGACCCAAACTGAATACAATAGATTTTTTTACACTTTTGTTGTAACACTAGCAATACCTTTCTAGTTCTCTTAGCGTAAACAAATGAAATGATCCTAAAAGCAATGTATGTTATATTTTACCTTGTAATCCGAAAAATAAACAAGATTACATTTCTATTCATTTCCAAAAGTAACTTTTAGTATTAAATATGGATTTTAGTGCTGTCATCATAAAGTACCAAAGGTGCAATAAATTAGTAAGTTACTGTTGTCCATAAAATCAAATTGTAAATGTAATTCATCTCAGTCAATATAAATTAACACAGTGGGACAAGCCTGTAAATTATGACAAGTAGTTCTGTCTTTTCTTACATGAGTTTCAGAATATTTTTTTAACTTGTCTTTGTGAAGAGGAAATAAAGACTGGGCTTTCCAAGAGGTCTAGCCTATGGAATTTAGGAAATCCTTAAGATTTCACCATAAGATCACAAAAACAAAACAAACTGATGGGTACGCAACTCTTTAGCAGCTTGGGTTGTTGCAAGTCTATACGGGTGTCAAGGAACTTAGAGAGCAAGATACTAAAGTCAAGATGTGAGATGATTTAGGCCTAGCATAGAGGTTTACCTGTTGGGGTATAGAGGAAGAACATCCAAGATTTGGCTAAGACCTGGACAAATGGGAAGGAGGAGACAGAGGGCTTGTCCACATGGAAACTCAGCTGCACACCAGAGTGTGACTGTGCAGTGCTCTAGCCTATGCCATACCAAGTCGTTGTTTGCTGAATGACATCAAAGCACACTGCAGAACTTTAAATGAATAGTAGCAGGATCTACATTGCCAGTTAGAATGCAGCGGGTTAGAGTGCTGTAGATTTAAACCCCAGGTTACTGCACACAAAATGATTGTGTAGACAAGCCCAAACATGACTGCCAGCTTATGAACCATAAATAACTCTTAAATTACAAATAAACCCTAAAGTAGTGGGGGGGGGAGGTGTTTCACTTCCTGTTTTTACATTGTTTATCTTTCAAACTTTAATGTAATAGTCAAAAGATAGAGTCAATAACATTGGACAAAAATCATACCAAATAATGTGCATTCTGTCCAAGCACAGGTGCAACTCCCATTATTGTTAATTGTAAAGCTGGTGATTGGGCCTAAGATCTGAGGCACTATACATAGAATCATAGAATATTAGAGTTGGAAGGGACCTCGGGAGGTCATCTAGTCCAACCCCCTGCTCAAAGCAGGACTAACCTCAGCTAAATCATCCCAGCCAGGACTTTGTCAAGCCGCAGCTTAAAAACCTCTAAAGATGGAGATTCCACCATCTCCCTAAGTAACCCATTCCAGTGCTTCACCACCATCCTAGTGAAAAACATTTTCCTAATATCCAACATAGACCTCCCCCACTGCAACTTGAGACCATTGCTCCTTCTTCTGTCATCTACCACCATTGAGAACAGCCTAGCTCCATCCTCCCTGGAACCCCCTTTCAGGTAGTTAAAGGCTGTGATCAAATCCCCCCTCATCCTTCTCTTCTGCAGACTAAACAAGCCTAGTTCCCTCAGTCTCTCCTCATAAGTCTTATGCTCCAGCCCCCTAATCATTTTTGTTGCCCTCCGCTGGACTCTCTCCAACTTGTCCACATCCTTTTTGTAGTGGGGGCCCAAAACTGGACACAATACTCCAAATGCGGCCTCACCAATGCCGAATAGAGGGGAATAATCACTTCCCTCGATCTGCTGGCAATGCTCCTACTAATGCAGCCCAATATGCTATTAGCCTTCTTGGCAACCAGGGCACACTGCTGACTAATATCCAGCTTCTTATCCACTGTATCCCCAGGTCCTTTTCTGCAGAACTAGCTCGTCGGTTCCCAGTCTGTAGCAATACATGGGATTCTTCCGTCCTAAGTGGAAGACTCTGTATTTGTCTTTGTTGAACCTCATCAGATTTCTTTTGGCCCAATTCTCAAATTTGTCTAGGTCACTCTGTATCCTATCCCTACTTCCAGGGTATCTACCACTCCCCCTAGCTTTGTGTCATCTGCAAACTTGCTGAGGGTGCAATCTACCCCATCCTCCAGATCATTAATGAAGATATTGAACAAAACTGGACCCAGAACCGACCCCTGGGGCACTCTGCTTGTGACCGGCTGCCAGCTAGACATGGAGCCATTGATCACTATCATTGAGCCCAATGATCTAGCCAGCTCTCTATCCATTTTACAGTCCATTCATCCAACCTATACTTCTTTAACTTGCTGATAAGAATACTGTGGGAGACCGTATCAAAAGCTTTGCTAAAGTCAAGGTATATCACGTCCACCGCTTTCCCCACATCCACAGAGCCAGTCACCTCTTCATAAAGGCAATCAGGTTGGCCAGGCGTGACTTGCCCTTGGTGAATCCATGTTGACTGTTCCTGATCACCTTCCTCTCTTCTAAGTGCCTTAAAATGGATTCATTGAGGACCTGCTCCATGATTTTCCCAGGAATTGAGGTGAGGCTGACCGGTCTGTAGTTCCCTGGATCCTCTTTCTTCCCTTTCTTGAAGATGGGCACTATATTTGCCTTTTTCCCATCATCAAGGACCTCCCCCAACTGCCACAACCTTTCAAAGATAATAGCCAATGGCTCTGAAATCACATCAGCCAACTCCCTCAGCACCCTAGGATGCATTGCATCTGGCCCTATAGACCTGTGTATGTCCAATCTTTCTAAATAGTCCTGAACCTGTTCCTTCAGCACTGAGGGATGTTCACCTCCTCCCCATTCTGTGCCACCCAGTGCAGTAGTCTGGGAGTTGACCTTGTCTGTGAAGACAGAGGCAAAAAAGGCATTGAGGACCTCAGCTTTCTCCACATCCTCTGTCACCAGGTTGCCTCCCCCATTCTGTAAGAGGCCCACACTTTCCCTAATCTTCCTCTTGTTGGTAAGATACCTGTAGAAACCCTTCTTGTTCCTTTTCACGTCCCTTGCTAGCTGCAACTCCAATTGCACTTTGGCCTTCCTGATTTCATTCCTGCATGCTCGAGCAGTATTTTTATAATCCTCTCTAGTCATCTGACCAAGCTTCCATTTCTTGTAAGCTTCCTTTTTGTGTTTAAGATCACCAAAGACTTCTTTGTTAAACCAAGCTGGGTGCCTACCATATTTGCTATTCTTTCTGCACATTGGGATGATTTGTTCCTGCGCCTTCAATAAGGTTTCTTTAAAATACAGTCAGCTCTCTTGGATTCCTTTCCCCCTCATATTAGCCTCCCAGGAGATCCTGCCCTGAGGGAGATCAGCTCCCTGAGGGAGTCAAAGTCTGCTTTTATGAAATCCATGGTCCATATCCTGCTGTTCTCCTTTCTTCCTTTTGTCAGGATCCTGAACATGACCATCTCATGGTTACTGCTCCCCAGATTGCCACCCACTTCTACTTCCCCTACCAAATCTTCCCTGTTTGTGAGAAGCAGATTAAGAGGAGCACGACCCCTAGTTGGTTGCTCCAGCTCTTGCACCAGGAAGTTGTCCGCAACACCCTCCAAAAACATCTAATGGAGAATCTCAGCTTTTTTTTTTTAAGTGTCTAGCTGTTTTTCTTGCAAAGACAGACTTGAAAAATGGAAATTGGTATAAGCCAAAGTGAAACCAATCACTAGGGTGCGGGGAACAAGTAGTTGGACTCTACTTCTGTATTAGGAGAATAGGAGGGACATATAGAGATCATTTATATATAGAAAGAGAGATCATTATGTACATAATGCACCTATATTTTCTGTGAACCATCTAAGTATGGGTTCTCTTCCAATCCCTGTCCAAACATTTAGGTCAGCCCCATGTATAATGGTTTGATAAAAGTAGATGGGAATCTGTTATGTTTTGAGACCGTAGGGGCTGCAAAAAGTTATTTTGCAGGCCCACTCAAATATGCTAAGGTTGACTGTTGCTAATAGGCTCTAAGAACGGGATGCTCAATAGCACTCTGTTTTGGCCTTGCTCTCCTTCGATTGAAGTCTGTAGGATTCCCAATGACTTTGGTGGGAGCAGAATTGGCGCAATACTGGGTGCCGTTTAAAATTCCACCCACAGAGCATTATACCGAGGGACGAATAAGTCCCGTGCTCTTCCCTACCTTACCTTTATATAACAATTATTTTAGATTTTGAATTAAATATATCATTGGGAAACCATCAGTTTTGCAGAGGTTTTAGTTCTAGAGCATAGTCATCATAAATTCTGGCCTGAAACAGGAAAAAAAAAGTTAAATTTTATGCCTCTTATATTAATGTCCTATATTAATCTTATATTAAATAAAACATTACTTATATTATTAAAAGCATACTAATTTTAAAATCTATGTTTCTTTTCACTGTTTATTTTATATAAACTTTTCTCTCAAAGTTGCTTGGACAATAAAATTTAACTGGTCAGTGTCATTTCCTGGTTCTTATGCAATAGCACAAGCTTTTGCTTGTGTTTCTAGCACTGCCAGGGAATGTTTAAATCTCCTGAGACACTATTTATGACCACTTTTATTTGCACGAAACATTTCTGTTCCTATTATGTGTTGTAAACCTCAAAACTTAAATTTGGAACACATGCTTCCAAACTGTGTCCTTTAATAATACATCTGTGTTACTAATCAATGCGAGTGAAATGCATTTTATAATGAAATGGATAAATCCAGAATTTCTAACAGGTGAGGATAAATCATGTTTGCCTGTGAATAACAGTTTTTATCAGTGACTCAGTGGGATCATAATGTATTCTTTCAATCTGCTCCAAAGGTAGTAGCAGGAAAGCTATTTTATAGATTTCTTGGTAATCTGAGCTGATGTTATACCTGTTACAGGACATTTCCAATAAAATAGAAACACAGCAGGATAAAAAAGATATAAATGGTGTTTTTATACCAGTCAATAAAAGCATGACTTTGTAGTAATAGAAAATTTGTTCATGAATTGTGAAGTATCAGCAGCTCAGTTAGTGAGATATTAAAATAATTCATGTCCTATCTCTGTAACTGTTCTTGCCATTATGCTAGCATGTGCCTTTAATTTGCTGTCTTCTTTTCATCCTCAACTAGGAAAAAAACAAGACAAGTACATAGAGACACTGTATAATCAAAGTAGCATATTGGAATGACTTCCTAAGATACTTTATAGGTCATTAGTTATGACAAGAGAGGAAAAGTCCAGCACATTTATACATACCAATTTACCTCTAATGATTGTGTTTCATATTATGGAAATGATATAGTAATGACACAACTTGACTTTTCCAGTAGCCTAAGGCCATTTAAAAAAAGCTAAACTACATTCTTTTAAGAATTTCCTAAGAAATTCTAGACTGCGATTGTACAGTCTGAGCCCTGGGCAGCCACTTGTCCCTATTCAGAAACAAAACTGATTTCGGTGGGACTTCATCCAGGTGCATGGGCCTGCCTGTACAGATCATTTGGCAGGATTGAGGCTGTAATTTGTACATCACAGCTAAGCAAGCTAAATGGAGTGTGCCGGATTCCAGTCTCAGTTACCCTGTGTAAATCTGGAGTAATAAAAGACTTTATTGATGTTACATTAGTTTGTAATTTGACCCGGGCATTGAAAGTCTAACTTGTGAAGCTCTTTAAGTTAGTTCTAAATCATACACTGAAAATTAAAAGCAAAATCCAAATAAGAACAGAAAGAACAATATAAGAATTGTCATACTGCATCAGAACTGTGCTCCCCCTGGATCAGTGGTTCCCAGCCTCTGGCCTGGGGGCCAAAAGTGGCTCGCAGGGGCTTTCGAAGTAGCCTGCGGCTCCCCTCCCACAGGCTGCAGAAGGGAGCTGCTGCCTAAGAACCCAGGCAGAGCACGTTTCCGTGGGTCTAAGAGACCAGTGCAGGCTTCTTGCTGCACCCAAGGGGATGGGAGATAAGCGCTCCACTCCCCCTGGCTGTAGCGGGGAGCATGGCAAAGCGCTGGGCCTAGGTCCATAGGCGCTGGGGTCCCTGCTGGAGCCAAAAGGAGGAGAGCACTGATCTCCTGTCCCCCTGGCTGCAGAAGGGAGCCGCTGCTTAGGGACCCACATGGAGCGCACGGAGCTACAGGACGCGTGCGGTTTCCCTGCTGCAGCCCAGGAGGCAGCCTCCTCGCTGAACTCCTTCCATCTGGCTGCAGTGAGAGGGAGGGGCCTGCTAGCGGAGACTGATGGCCCTTCAGGAATGCAAAAATTATATTTGTGGCCCTTGAGTCAAAAAGGTTGGAAACCGTTGCCCTAGATGCTGGAGATCATTAAGATATAAGTGATTTTTTTTCAATTTGGACCAGTTCTGTTAGTTCTGAATATGCAGGAGTCCAGTCTTTGCCTTTCCCATCTAAATTTTGCATGTTCCTTGCATATACAGGTAAGTTGCTATGTCCTTTGTTTTGTCAAAGGTAAGAAAATCACTTTTTTTCCTTGACAGGAATTTTGTTTTGTACAAGCATACTGTAATTTAAAAACATATTCTGCTCAACACATTCACAACATAAGGGATTTTTCATTCTACCTTCCATGGAAAAAAATATATGAGTAGTATCTGAGGACTTCAATAACCCAATCATAGGCAAGGCGTCTATTGCAGGAGTGGGTGGGTGAGGTTCTGTGGCCTATGTTGTGCAAGAGGTCAGACTAGATGATCATATTGGTCCCTTCTACCCTTAAAGTCTATGAGTCTATGAGTATAAATTTTACATCTTTGATCTCATTTCCTCTCTCTCATATATAAATCTTGCGCAAAGAAAACGGGAGCTGCACTATCTCTTAAAGATGCAACAGTTGCTAATATGGATAGCTCTTATTCCCACAATAATATTCTTAGTGCGTATGTTAATAAATATGTAACTAAGGGCTTGTCTACCCTTACCTCAGAGATTCGGCGGCAGTCGACCGGAGTTACGCAAACTATGCAAAAAATGTGCGTAACTCCCGTTGACTTCTCTGCTTCTATTCTGTGTGCTGTCTTCACTGCACTGTGCCAACGGGAACTGTGTTCCCATCGACGCAGCGCTATGCCGCTTGAGAAGGTGGTCTTAAAACGTCGATTTCTGGATCGACTGAGCGGGTCTTCACTGACTGCTTAGTCGATCCAGATAAGTCGATCTGACAGCGGTGAATTTGCTGCCGTCAGTGAAGACAGCCTAAATGCCTTATTTTGCAGACTTTTAGCTCATGAGGATGCATCTTTCATACATATATTATGACATTTCAATCTTTATTAGAAAGGGTTAGTGTAAAAACTTAGATTTAGGTTTATTGAATACTTAGTTATGTAATAAACAGAAAGACTGTTTCATTTTTTGCCTGTTTATCATCTTCTTCTTGTGCAGCTGTTCATAATTTTACAATTGTTCATAAGTAAAGGAAAAGCAGCTAAATTTCCATGATGTTATCCACGGCAGGCATGTTGGCTGCCACTGCATTAGCTGAAGCACTTGTCAAAATGATTTCAACACAGTTCACTGTTAATGGGGGAAAAGTCAAGAAGATTTGAGAAGATTACACTTAATATTTGAACAACAGTGTCCAACTGAACCATTGTCAGACAGCTCTAGCAAGACTGCTTATGCAAGCTCTCCTTAGTCCAAGTTATCCAGAGCTTTCAATGCTGAATAAATCCCAGTGATGATTTGGGAGGCTGTGGATATTTGCTCTGTCACTAGCCAAGTTCGTCATCTCTAAGGTCTGCTGGATCATTGTAGCTTTTCCTTTTTTTCCTTTAATTTTACTTCTGTGTCCCAAAGGGTTAGTGGGAAGAACAACTCATGCTAAATGAATTCTCTTGCCTCTGACTGGATGTTTCTTTCTGTTTTGGTTTTTTGTTTTTCATTATTGTCCCATAGTTAGTCTTGCACAATAGAGTAGACGTGGGTAAAATTTTCAAAAATGCCTAAGTGATTTAGGAGCCTTTGGCAAAAAGACTTATGCAGTTAAGTCCCATTGATTTTCAATGAGATTTAGACTCTCTGTGCTCAAGTCACTTTTTAAAATGGGACTTAAGGCTCCTAAATTACATAAACACTTCTGAACATTTTACCTTTGGTGCCCAGGTCTGAAAATTGACAGTGTTAAGGTATCTAAGGCTTTTGTTTAAAATATTTTTCTTTATTTTATGTGTAATATAATATTTTAACATTTAATAAATAAGCTAGAACTCCTGCCACCTGTCTGTGGGCTTCATGCTCTCAATTCTACCCTTTTCTTTTTTTAGCTTACGTTTGGCAATTATCTTTAAAATCCTGGATGGTAAATTACAGGTTCTGTCACTATAGTCAGTTACAAAAAGATGCAATAATTCCATTGGATACCTACCTTTACATTAAAAAAAAATGACCATGACCTTTCAGTACTTTTACCAGGGCAATGGCAATTCCTGAGAAGCAACCTGGAGGGAGGGGGAGTGCCGTGGGAAGCCAAAGTCCTTGTATAACAGTTATGGAAGGGAATTTTCTTTGTCAGAATCAGGCTTTGTTGAAGACTGATGAAGATATAGCTAGAGATTTGTATGAGCCAAATTTTGGAATTAGCCATGAGACACCCTAGCCAGGCCACTGGCTTTGGATGCACGAGACCAAAGTTCAGCTACACTGGGGAATTGAACCTGGGTCCCCCTCAGCCTGGGGGCGTGTCCTAAGCACTGGAGTCTCTCTCCTCCCTCCCATTTTGCAAAACATTTCAAAAGGTCTCATTTTCATTGATGTGAAACAAAAATGAATGTTGAAACCTTGAAGCTTTCGTGAAACAGAATAGTTTTCCAGACAAGTCTGATATTTATTATCTCCATTTTACAGATGGAAAATCAAGGCACAGAGATAGTGAGAAGTCCTATTGACTTCAGTAAGATTTCTTTCATATTTAAAATTAGGCACATGCTTAAGTATCTTATTGAATCAGAGCCGAATGACTTGTCCTTGGTCACATGGGAGGTTTGTGGTCGAGGCAGGAATAAAATCAAGATGCTCCTGAGTCCAGTCCTGTGCCGTAACCATAAAGCTGTTGTTCCTCACTGTAGTTGCACATAATTTATCAAGTCAATTGCTAGATATCCCAAACAAAGGGGAATCTACCACTTACCTGGGGTGACTATTCTAGCCAAGGACTATTGAGTCTAGGGGATCTCATTGGTGGGAAATGTCTCCAGATATTACTTGAAATATTCCTTCTATTAATTTTACTTTCTTTCTACTGTAATTGGAATTATTTTTGAGCGACAAAATAGATACCTTATTTAGTGTCTGAATCTGGGTTCATTCCATTTTTGATGCTACTGCACTGGATAGTAAGTGAGGGCCACTTGGACTCTAAAGTTCTTCTGTGACTGTCTAGCATTACCACCAGTTCATCAGTTGCTTAATTTTTAATTGCTTTACTTTCTATACCATTTGCTCTTCTAAGTACTATGTGCATAAAAACATCTGTTATCATTATTAGTGGACATTGTGTTGCAGAACAGCGTACTTATTTATCTATATACATATTGACACTTTTCTATTATTATATATATATGTATTTGAGTATAAGTTCAAACCTACGTGACACTGGTGCCTTAAACATTCTATTTACAATATGTAGGGCGAGACAGGGATAATTATTTATGGAATTACTTCATCTGCCTCTAGAATGCCCCAGGGTAAAATGTGGCAGTTGTTCAACAGTGCACAGCAAATTTAGGACAGGAAGTGAAGACAAATTCCACATCAGTAGTGGAAATCTAATTATCCATTTGGAATTGGGCCAAGACAATAGGGCTAATACCCATATGGTATTTTCACAATAAGTGACATGAGTTTTTAAGAGCCACAAGTGGTCAAGATTTCTGATCCACTTTCCATACTAAAGACACCTCCAGCAGCAGCGTGTTCCCTAGCATTATAACAAAGACATTACATCAGTACTAACTCAGAGAGAAGCATGCCATCTACAGCCTCTATCAATACTTTTTCCTGCAGCTGTCTGGCTTTGCCTTAGAGGTCTCCCATGTACATATTCACCAGGTGAGATCCTGCCAAACTTGTGAGATCTGATGGCAGCAGGTGGTGGGATAATGCTGAGTACAAAAGAAAAGGGAGATTAGAACGTCAAAATCTTAATTGTGAATCACAGCTACATCCGACCAGCACAGAATATTAATTCCTAATGTTGAGTTTTTTCCCCAAAGATATTTTGGCTACTGTACTGACATAGTTCATTAGATATTCGCTGTGGCTGATCTGGAGTTATTGGCTTGCCTTTGATCAGTCTCCCGCTTACAGAGCATATTAGCATGGGTACCAAATGCCTTTGTACTTTCTGCAGTAATGGCAGTCTGAAGGTTTACCTCACGAGGAGCCAATAGCACAGTTTTCTCAATTTAATGCACGGCTCCACAGTAAATTACCTTATTTCATTGAAAATGCTGTGAAAATGATGCTCTGGATTTTGTTTGCTGCAGTTACTTTTCTCTTGCAATATACATCAGTGTGTGAACTGTTCTGACTTCCCCCAAACTATCAAGTGATTGTTAAAATCAAAAGTTCCTATTACAAGAATATTTTATAGTTGAGACAACAGCTGTCCAATTCATTCTCGGAATATCTAAATGGGTTCCGAATATTTATGTGGACTCT
Source organism: Emydura macquarii macquarii (assembly GCF_026122565.2). Classification (NCBI taxonomy): domain Eukaryota; kingdom Metazoa; phylum Chordata; order Testudines; family Chelidae; genus Emydura; species Emydura macquarii. The sequence continues at coordinate 1,747,141 of NW_027133607.1, read as the reverse complement.
GAACATGCTAAATTACAGTACGCAGTAATTTCAGCCATAGTATTTGTACCTGATGGAAATGTGAAGGAAGACCTAGGTCTCTAGATAGATCTATCTATAGATCCAGTCAGCAAGGTTCTTAAGCATATGCCTAACTTTAAGCACATAAGTAGTTCGATGGATCTCAGATATCCAGATTCTGCTACTGTCCCTTTCACTATAGTCTCCTGAATAACTCATCCTGAAACTTGTGTAAGTAAACTAATTTAAAGATATCCCCTTGTCTAATTTGTTTAGCCAGCAGAATTATGACAGAGCTGAAAATATTTTGTCATGAGGGTGTCATATTCCTCCCTCAGTGTCGGGTGTAGTGCATTTTCAAGATAATGGATAGAGTATTTTAAAAGACATTGTACCATAGAATCTCTATGGATGGAAATTCCAAGCTTAAATAATAAGAGAACAGCAGCAGAAATATATTACCAACCACCTGACCAGGGTGGGGGACGGTGATTGTGAAATGCTCAGGGAGATTAGAGAGGCTATAAAAATAGAAAACTCAGTAATAATCGGGTATTTCAACATATTGATTGGGTATATGTCACCACAGAATGGTATGCAGATGTAAAGTTTCTAGACACCATTAATGACTGCTTCTTGGAACAACTAGTCCGGAATCCACAAGAGGAGAGGCAATTCTTGATTTAGTCCTAAGTGGAGTACAGGATATGGTCCAAGAAGTGAATATAACTGAACCGCTCAGTAATAGCGATCATTATATAATTAAATTTAACATCTTCGGGGGAGGGAGAAAAATGCCAAAGAAGCCCATCACAGTAGCATTTAATTTCAGAAAGGGGAACTACCCAAAAATGAGGAACCTAGTCAACTGCATGGAAATTTTTAAAGAACACTGCAATAGAGGCTCAAATTAAATGTACACACAAAATTTTTTAAAAAAATAGTAAGAGCACCAAAAAAATGCCACCAGGGCTAGATAACAGAGTAAAAGAGGTGGTTAGAGACAAAAAGGCATCCTTTAAAAATTGGAAGTCAATCCTTCTAAGGAAAATAAAAGGAGCATAAACTCTGGCAAGTCAAGTGTAAAAGTATAATCAGGGAGGCCAAAAAGGAATTTGAAGAGTAACTAGCAAAATACTCAAAAACTAACAGCAAAATAATTCTCAAGTACATCAGAAGCAGGAAGCCCGCTGAACAATCAGTGGGGCTACTGGATAATTGATGTGCCAATGGAGCAATCAAAGAAGAAAAGGTCACTGCAGAGAAGCTAACTGAATTCTTTGCATCGGACTTCATTGCAGAGGATGTGAGGTAGATTTCCACACCTGAACTACTCTTTTTAGGTGACAAATCTGCGGAATTATCCCAGACTGAGGTGTCACAGAGGAAGTTTTGGAACAAACTGATAAATTAAAGAGTAATAAGTCACGAGGACTGGATGGTATTCACCCAAGAGTTCTGAAGGAATTCAGATATGAAATTGCAGTGCTATTAACTGCAGTATGTAACCTATCACCTAAATCAGTTTCTGTACCAGATGACTGGAGGATACCTAATGTAACACCAATTTTTTAAAAAGGCCCCAGAGATGATCCTGGCAATTTCAGGCCATTAACTTCAATGCCTGGCAAACTGGTTGAAGCTACAGTAAGGAACAGAATTATCAGACAAATAGATGAACACAATATGTTAGGGAAGAGTCAACACTGCTTTTGTAAAGGGAAATCATGCCTCACCAATCTATTGGAATTCTTTGAGGCGGTCATCAAATGTATATACAAGTGTGACTTAGTGGATATAGTGTACATGGACTTTCAGAAAGTCTTTGATAAAGTCTCTCACCCAAGGCTCTTGAATAAAGTAAGCAGTCTTGAGATAAGAGGGAAGGTCCTCTCATAGCTCAGTAACTGGTTAAAAGACAGGAAACAAAGGGTGGGAATAAATGGTCAGTTTTCACAATGGAGAGAGGTAAATAGTGGAGTCCCCCGAGGATCTGTACTGGGACCAGTGCTGTTCAACATATTCAGAAATGATCTGGAAAAAGGGATAAACAAGGGATAAGGTGGCAAAATTTGCAGATGATAAAAATTATTCAAGATAGTTAAGTCCAAAGCAGACTGCAAAGACTGACAAAATGGTCTCATGAAACTGGGTGACTAGGCAACAAAACGGCAGATGAAATTCAGTTTGATAAATGCAAAGTAATGCATCCTGAAAAACATAATCCCTACTATACATACAAAATGATGGGGTCTAAATAGCTATTATATCTCACGAAAGAGGTCTTGGAGTCACTATGGATAGTTCTCTTAAAACATCAGCTCAGTGTGCAGCAGCAGTCAAAAAAACTAACAATGTTAGGAACTATTAGGAAAGGGATAGATAATAAGACAAGAAATATCATAATGCCTCTATATAAATCCCCGGTACACCCACACCTTGAACACTATAGGTGATCAGAACTGCACAATCTCAAAAAATATATATTGGGTTGAGAGAAGATCAAGAAAAATGATTATGGGTGTGGAACAGCTTCCATATAAAGACAGATTAAAAAGACTGGGACTGTTCATCTTGAAAAAGAGATAACTAAGTGAGGGATATGATAGAAGTGTATAAAGTCATCAATTGTGTGGAGAAGTGAATAAAGTGTTATTTACCCCTTCAGAAAACACAAGAACCAGGGATCACTCATTGAAATTAATAGGGAGCAGGTTTAAAACAAACAATAGAAAGTACTTCATCGAACAATTCACAGTCAACCTGGGAACTCATTGCCAGGGGATGTTGTGAAGGCTAAAACTATATTGGGGTTCAAAAAAGAATTAGATAAGTTCATAGAGGATAGATCAATTAATGGCTATTACCCAAGATGGTCAGGGATGCAACCCTATGCTCTGGATGTCCAGAACTTCTGATTCCCAGAAGCTGGGACTGGAGGATGGGGAATGGATCACTCAAAAATTGCCCTGTTCTGTTCATTTTGTTGTGAGGTATCTGGCATCGGCCACTGTCAGAAGACAAGTTACTGGGCTAGACGGATTGGTCTGACCCAGCATGGCCGTTCTTATGTTCACCATCAACTTAAAAATCACATTTTTCTCAAAGTTTTTCTACATGCTGTTATTACATATAGCACCAAAGATTCTTGTAACTAAAAGATTAAAATATTTTTCTTTAATCACTATTTCTTTGAACATTTGACAACACTTTGTGCATAATCTTCTTCATTAGTTCACTTGTATAGTCACCTTTTGTTTATGTGGGTCTTTCACACAGCCATGAGGGAGATAAGTATTTTTTTAGCTGGACATTGTGATAATAAAACCCTGACTCAGGAGCAGGACTTATCTAGTGTTTTGAAATTGGCTACATTTTAAACTGTCCTTGGCCATGCTCATATTATTTAAGGGTTTGGTTATGGTGACTGACATAATTAGATTTGCTGGATTTTAGATATAGTGGTGATCATTTCAGCAAAATCAAGGTAAATTGATACCAGGATTATTGAATTACATCAGGTAGCACTAGTCCCTATGAAACAAATGTGTGTAGAAAAGAAATAACAGGTGGCCATTGCCAACTTAGCAACAAAATTGTTAGCATAGCAAACATACTTTATCATTTATATGCAAGATGTATTTAGAAATGTAGAAACTGAGCTTGCATAATAAGAGTTTGACATAGCTTTGCTTTTATTCCTAAACCATGGGCAGGTATTTTGCAACAGCTATCTGATGCAAAACACACAGTATATTTGTTCTGTTCCCTTGTCTGGGAATGATGGCTGTATTTTAAGCTCTGTGGACAAGGAAGCCAAAAGATTTCATACATGCCAGAGGTGCTTGATACATAATTGAACTGTGCTCAGGAAACTTTCAAAAAACATTTTAGTCTGCAAAATTATAGTTTACCTTTCCAAAAGAAGTTGCGCGTGTCTATGTTTGTATCGTCCTTTGAAGGCAGAAAACAGATAGTACTAAGTGCCATCATTAATAATCTAATTTGTTCTTATATTACTTTTGTATAGTTCCTATCCCGCTTGCATCTATTTCTTTAGATTTATTGAGGACCGATACCAGAGTCTAAACATTTAACAAATTTTAAATTACTATACACAAAATAAAAATGCCAAAATCAGGCTGAGCTGGCCAAGCTATAAATCAGTAATATCTATCCTCCATGAAAATAAAACCCATAAAAGCTCCGTAAAATCCATACCAGCTTTATAGAACATAATCCTTAAAGGCTGTTTGCACTCCCTCCCCCAATGTTCTGAGTTTAGTAAGAGACAAGCTGGGTGAGGTAACATCTTTTACTGAACCCACTTCTGTGGGTGAGAAAGACAAGCTTTTGAGCTTACGCAGCACTCTTCTTCAGGTCTGGAAAAGATATTCAAAGAGTCACAGCTGAATACGAGGTGGAACAGGTTGGTAACAATAAGGCGTTAACACATGTTCAAAATTAAGTGGGCAATGAACAGCTCAGCTGTCATAGGACAAAGGTGAGTTAGTGGATTGCAGATTGTTGTAATGAGACAGAAAACCCGTGTTGCTACTGATTCCGCAATTTTTGGTGTGTAGCAGAATTATGAATTTAAGTTCAGTGTAATGTAATTTGAATTTAGTCAGGTAGGTTACTTCGTCTGGGTGCTAGGAGTTTTAGATGAGAATTAGTGCATGTAAGTGCAGATCAAAGAAGTGACATTTCAAAGCATCTACGTTCCATAAGCGTTTGCAGAGTTCTTTGTGAGCCATGTATAATCTTACAGCCATACTTCAGAATGTTTACACAAGAAACACAATGTGGAATACATAAACACTACTGGATTGCACTCAGCATGCTATGCAAATGGACTGCATCTTGGATGTTGCTTTCACTTCTCTGTACCTCAATTCCAAAAAGAAGCTGACAAACTTTTTGAGAAGAGCATTAAAAATTATTAGAGAACTGGGGATTGGGTGGGATTCATTTAGGAGGATGGGAAAGATAAAAAATTAAATATGAATAGGTTGGCTAAGTCCTATCTAAGGTGTGTGGTAGAACTGGTTCCCAATCATATCTTTGTCCAGGATCTACTGCCACTTAAGCAATTTTCATTACTAGTTTATATGCATCTATTGCAAAGCTGCATGCTCAGAGGAGCTTTCTCACTGATCCTCTGCAGTTGAACATATTGCTTGTCATATGGTGACATCGCAGTCATTTGGAAAAGGTGTTAAATTATTGATCCACATTCCTATAGTATATACAGAATGTTCTTTTTCATTAGGTAAGTGAAACACAGGTGCAAACTGATTATGTGATTGCCTCATGAGACAGCCAAACCCTTTGGATAACTGCAGATTTGTATCAGCTAATATCAGTTGCTATATTAATTTTGCATTTAAGGAACAAATAAATTGCAGATGACCTAAAATCTGGGTTCAGTTTGTTGCCTTCAATTTCTATAGTACTTTCTATGGGATAGTTTCAGCACACGTTGCAAGCTTTAACTTAGCCGCACATCACCCCTGTGAGGAAGGTAGGTACATCTACAATTTTCAGAAGGGGAACCTGAAACAAAAAGCAGAGGTTGCTTGCCCAATGTGTTTAGCGCATTAGGGAAGCAAATGCAGGTCTCCAGGCTCTTAGGCCCGTGCCTTAAACACAAAGCCAGCCTACCTCCTTGGTACCACCCTTAAAATTTAGGGTAAAATAGGTGTTCACATGTCTAAAAAACTTGGTCCAGTATTAGCAAAGACAACTAAGTTTAATAAGGAAGCAAACATGAAGGCTCCCTTTCACCACGTGTAGTAAAGGAGGGAAGCTAAAAAATTAAAAAGGGTAGGGTGATCCTGCAACTACTAGATCTGTGATATGCATCCCACCTTCCCCAAAATCCTCCTCATGAACTCTACCTGGTAGGGACTCCATGGGTTTAAGAAAGCATGCACAGTGAGCGAGAAACCACTTTGTGCCGCACGATTTCTCTCCAAAATTTGACAGCAATCCATGTGGGAGTTAAAAGGCTGCTTGTAATAGCATTAACTCCCACTCAGTGAGGGGGAGTACTTCACAGCCATATGGGAGGGAGTCAGTGACAGCATAGCAGCTGTGAGTGAGCCGTGCTGATGGGGGGAGGCAGGATAAACACAGAGTATAGTGCAGTACAGTACATGCAAATCTTCATCTTCTACGAAGCTGAAATCTTCATCTGAAGATATAGAAATTCTTTTCTTTCCATTTGAGGACTGTTCAGTGACCTCTATGAAAAGAGCTTAGCTTCAGTCCCAAGGGAAGTGTCCACATCACAAAAACCCAACCATTTCACTGCTTCGTAACCTCTCCGTTAGTGCCATGGGTTCAATGGCCAACGCGACCGAGCTGCTTTTGTACCACTAGAGGCACCGAAGCAGGGTTGAGGTGCGTTGCTGTGGCATTGCGGGGAAGTTTGCATTGTCTTTAGGACACACATCAACCTCTTATGGGGGTTAGGAAGACATTTTACCATGGAGGTAGGTTATTCCAGAACTGCCTGCTGCAAGATTTCCTGCTCCTTCTCTGTGGTACCCAGTGCTGGCTACTGTTGGAGGCAGAAGAGTGGACTATATGGCCCACCGATATGATCTGGTATTAGGGTGACCAGACAGCAAGGGTGAAAAAATCAGGATGAGGGTGGGGGTAATAAGTGCTTATGGAAGAAAAAGCCCTGAATATCGGGACTGTACCTATAAAATCAGAACATCTGGTCACCCTATCTGGTATGGACATTTCTATGTACCTGCTCTGAGTTAGAGGGCTTCAGGAGTATCAATGAAGCACCTCGCACAAGCACTATATTCACTCACAATGCAGGTCTTTAATTTGCATCTTATTTAGAGAACTGACCTGCTTCTTCCTGCTTGGAAATTCATTAAACTTGAGTTTTATTTGGAAGAGTTGAGGCAGGGCCAGGCCTGTCCCAAAAGTTGACAAATTTTAAAATATTAATTGTATGTTTGCTTGTACTTAACATAATTTGTCCATGTTAACCTACACCAAAATGTCACTGGAAAGTTAACAGCAGTTTGTACACAAGCATCAAATATTCAGTAGCTGTTTAGGAAAATAATAATTGGTAAAAAAAAATCAAAGCTGCTATTTGCACTCTTTGATTAATGTTGGCTAGCTGAAGGTTTGAGAATAAAATAGTGCCTCGGCAATTTTCCCTGTCCTTATAAACACATTGGGCCAGATCCTGCTGTCCGTTAAGGCTGCTTAATAAACTACATGGAGATTCACCCAAAGTAGAGATGGGAGATTACAAGGTGAAGGGAGGATGTGTGGCTAAAACACTGCTGTTCTCTGGTCATTTGTAGCTAAGAAATAGTCCTGGGGGCTGTCGCTGCCAGTTGAAGTAAAGAGCAGCCTTGAGGATGTTCTAATTATCATCAGGGGATGAAGAGGCCCCAGCATTGGGGTGTGAAAAGCTACCTTGGTGTCCCTCACCAAGCACTGCTCCCATGCAGCTCAGGATATCACCTATACTCTTTTTAAAATGTGGCCTTTCAAGTTTAATATTTTATATGATGGTCTTTTGTCACGGATCTGCAATTCTGTGCACACGTACACATATCAGGCTGGATATTCAGCTATTGTAAATCAGCATGTAGTTCCACTGCAACAAAGTTGAAGCCAAAAGTTCAGGTAGATGTTGAATTCTGTTTGCACTCACTAACAGCTAGTTGCAAAGCGAGAGGTGCAAACATAGGGCTCAATCTTGCAAGGTTCTGAATGCCCCTAACTCACTTTGAAGCCCCTTACTACAGTATTAGAGTACTTCCTAATTCCATCCTGGGGCATTGGTTCAGTGCTGAGCCTGAAAGAAGTGACATAGACTTAAAACCACCTACATCAGTTCTTTGAATACCTGAGTTTTCCTTGGAGATCTGTTCTGTAAGTATGATGCAGGCCCAAACGAACTTAGTTTATAAGATTTAATGAGTTCAAAGACCAAGGTGAGTATGGCTGTTTTTAAGTTAAGGCTGATTTTAATTGAACTGAAAAAAAAACAAAACGTAATGGCAACTAAATTAAACATTTCCATTTGTTTCAAAATTTCATACAAAGCTTTGAATGAAAACTTTTTGTTTGACATTTTTTGCTGGGGAAAGCAGCTGGGTTTTGCTTTGTTTTTTGACATGCTATAGTTAACACTCATTTTTAGCTCCCTTACTCTGCTCTGGCAGTGTAAAGGGGTGATAGGGGTGCTGAGAATTCAGTGTGGATAGATTCAGAGGAAAGGTGGCGGGTGGATGTCAGTCTTTAGTGCTCCTTCCCTGATGAAACGTGAGGACTCTGAAATGAACATAGAACTGGAAGAGTCTTTGAACCAGGATTGTATCTTGCAGGTGGTAGCCTGATGACTGATGTAGAGGGACTTCAAAACGTGAAAGACTTTATAGCCTTATCATTGGTGTGCTGCTAATATTTTAGAAAGGGGCTCCCACACAAATTTTCCCTTTAATTGTGATAAATCCTCTGTGGCAGGGGGGCTAATAAGCCAGTTGGTAAACAAACATAGAACATGTACATGGAAAAACTCATACTTTTTCTCCTTTGTAAAGCATCTTGGTCCTCTAACACAGTGTTCCACTTGCGATGCTTGAAAAGGTGGCAGGAAATGAAGTCCTTTTTTGTAGTGTGGGAGTTTTCTCTCCTGGGAAATCTTCTGAGATTAATCGACTTTTGGTGCAATCTAGTCCATTCCAAAGGCAAAAAATATTTGCTCTTCAGAAGTATTTTTATGAACCCCATGGATTAGTCATTTCTGGCTTGGATGATTAAGCCTGTATCCAAAGAGGGGGTGGACTCCATTAGAGACAGGGAGATAACACCCACTCTTTTCAAACTGGCGGTGAAATTTTTAACAAGGGGCTCACAAGCGCCTCCTGGAGCATTGCCACTTATGAGTCCTTTCAAGAACTATGCTGGAGACTTGGGGCCATATTCTTCAAAGGGTAATGCATAATTATCCTCTTTGTACAATTTTGGCAAATAAACAGCAATCCTTTTAAATAATTCTTCTACTTCCTATAGAAATTATGTTCTATGAAATAGTTTAAGCAAATGGTTCCATTAACTATTTCCAATATTTGTGACTTAGCGAACCAGTCCTTTATGAATAGCCAGTTATACCGTCATTTTCTGTGAAAATTATGGTTGCAGCTGCCATTCTGCCTGATAAATGTATACCAGACTTAGTCTGGTTAAAATCTTACACTTAAACCATAGTTACAAATGACACCATAGATTATTAAAACTGATTGTTATAATAATAGCAACTTCTTTTTTGTTACTGTACTCTTTTACCTGTCCTTCAGTGAAGACATTGAAAATAGACATACGTTAGTAAACTTCACTTTAGTTTCTGTTCAGCTTCATTTAAAATTCCCATTGGCTTTTCTACCACATTGGTGGAATGTATGGGTTACGAATATTGCAAGGATTTTTTTTGGTGTGGAGGGGAGGATTTTCTTCATTGGAATTGGACGTTGGGGGAAATCATGGAAATAAAAGTCTCATAGCTATATACAAACAAAGAAAAGTCATCAGCAGGGACTGACCCTGAAACCTTTGGCTTCAAAAGCACAAGGAACTACCACGTGGTATGACTGTGTATACTTAAACTATTGTATTATGGAAACATTTCTATTGATCTTTGTTTAGTGAAAACTTGGCTGGGCCCAAATTTGACCTGGCCGTCCCTGTAAGTAGTTATTGAAATATCATTGAAAGTTGATGGGACTTAGGATTCTAAGTGCCTAGGTCACTTTTGGAAATGGGATGTAGGCATTTTGGACATGGTAACCTTTAGTCACTACCAACACTTGTCATAGTGGTGACATATAGAAGAACTGGGAGATTCCATACCCCATGACTGCTCCTTTGAGCCTCTTACTCATCAATCTGTTATTTAGGTGGTGAAGGCAAAGAGTCCTGGGAGCAAATTTATACAAATATAGCAATTCCTTTCCAGAACTCTCACTACAAAAATGTGGAGCTATTCATCCAACATTTGGGATTTTTCCACAGCAAGCGGATATTCGTAGATTCCAAATCCAGAAGGGACCAGTGTGATCATCTAGTGATCATGTGTACCACATACCGAAAACCAACTGACCGCAATACGTATCTTCATGCCTCCAGCTTTCACCCTGGAAACATTACATGATCCATTGTCTACAGCCAAGTCTTAAGATACAACCGGATTTGCTCCGATCCCTCAAACAGAGACAAACACCTACAGGATCTCTATGAAACATTCTTAAAACTACAATACCCACCTGGAGAAGTGAAGAAACAAATTGACGGGTCCCCAGAAGTCACCTACTACAGGACAGACCCAACAAAGAAAACAACAGAACATCACTGGCCATCACCTACAGCCCCCAGTTAAAATCTCTCCTACACATCATTAAAGATCTACAACCTATCCTAGCAGATGATCCGTCTCTCGCTCAGGCAGTGGGCAGCAGACCCATCCTGGTTTACAGACAGCCCCCCAACCTGAAGCAAATACTCACCAGCAACCATACACCCTACAAAACGTCCAATCCAGGAACCTATCCCTGCAACAAACCCCGTTGCCAGCTCTGCCCACATATCGACTCTAGTGACAGCATCACTGGTCCTAACCACATCAATCACACCATAAGGGCTCATTCACCTGCACATCCACTAATGTTATATATGCCATCATGTGCCAACAATGCCCTTTTGCCATGTACATTGGCCAAACTGGACTATCACTACGCAAAAGGATAAATGGACACAAATCAAACATAAAAAATAATAACATCCATAAACCAATCGGAGAACACTTCAATCTCCCAGAGCACTCTGTCGCTGACCTGAAAGTTGCTGTACTTCTCCAAAAAAACTTCAAAAACAGACTTGAAAGAGAAACTGCTGAGTTAGAAATTATCTGCAAACTTGACACATTCAAACTAGGTTTAAACAGGGATTTGGAATGGTTATCTCATTACAAGAAGTAATTTGTTCTGATCACCCATTCTCACCTCCTACTCAATGGTTATCATTAGGCCTCAAGTACCCGGCTTTTATCCACCTATCCCATTGTTATCTATGCCCTTGGATATGTATATGTTGCCTCCTATATATGTTACCTATTTTTTGCTGTATCATTTCTACCAACTGCATCTGAGGAAGTGAGCTGAAGCTCACGAAAGCTTATGCCTGCTGAAATTAAATTTATTAGTCTTTAAAGTGCTACAGAACTCTCATTGTTTTTACAGGCCATAGAACTTCTCCAAAATAATTCCTAGAGGAGATCTTTAAGAAAAACATCCAATCGTGATTAAAAAATTATCAGAGAAGTAGAATTCACCATGACTCTTGCTGAATTGCTAATTATTCTAATTACACCTTATTTTCAGTCTGAATTTGTCTAGCTTCAACTTCCAGCCATTGGTTTGGGTTATACCTTTGTCAGCTAGAGCACATTATTAAATATATTTGTTTCCCATGTAGATATTTATAGACTGTAATCAAGTCACCCCTTAAACCATCTCTTTGTTAAAATAAATAGATGGAGCTTTTTGAGTCTATCACTATAAGGCAAGTTTTCTAATCCTTTAATCGTTCTCATGGCTCTTCTCTGAACCCTCTTCAATTCATATGAAAAGTCAAACATGAACATTCATACTTTGCCTGCAAAGAACTTATTTTGATCAACAGCAACAGGAAAGAAGGAGGATCATATGAGGGGTTTTTTTTTTTTGTTTAGATATACTGCTTATTCTAGTGCAAATCATGCATGGATATTATTAAGCTTCTTGAATTGTCTATCAGTTTTGAGACTAATGTTTGGATCTCAAAATAATGTTAAAAGACATAAAAGCGTCTTAAAGACACTGATAAACTTTTCAAAGGTGATGGAGGCATTTAGGAATCATTGAGATTTAGATTCCTCAGTGCATAAGTCACTTTTAAAATTGAGCCAGGTAGCTAAAACTATGCCTGCACTCTCAGCTAGGAGTGTGGTTCCCTCGCTCATTTGCACATACTCACCCCCAGCTATCATTGAGCTGTCACAGGTATAAATAGGAGCATAGGACGTAGCAGCAGCAGAGGCGTGGCTGGGCAGTACTGAATATATGTGCTGGTTCTGGTTTCTGGCAGGTTTATACTTGGCACGGCTTCTGCTGCCATTCCCTGAGTTGGCGAAACTACACTGCCACTTATACTCACACTAGCTTATGGAGAACAAGTGTAAGTATGTACACCGGAGCAGGGGAATCACACCCCTCACTTGTCGTGTAGACAGAATCATAGTCACTTAGGCTACACAGCCTTCCATCAACTGTGTCTTCAATAAGAATTTAGCATCTAAGAATCAGTAAAACAAATCAAACTTCAAATTAAGGCTTCATCTACCTTTAAAAGTTTGCCACTTCAACTATGCTGAAATAGTTAAAAGCAGCAAAAACCCCAAAACAAAACAAAAAATCCCCACTTGGTGCAGATGCAGCTATACTGGTACCCACATGCTTATTCAGGCTGGCAAACTGAAATAATCTATAGGTGGCCTGGTCTACACTAGAAAATTAAATCGGATTAACTACATCAGTCAGGGATCTGAAAAGTCCACACTCCTGAGCAGTGTTGTTAAGCTGACCATGCACCGGTATAATTGCATCTACACTAGTGTTGTACTGGCATCCCCATTTTTAATTTAAATTGGTACAAAGTCACACTCCTTACCAATGCAGTTCTACTGGTAAAACTTAAAGTGTACCCCAGGACTCATTAAAAGTTGTAGTTCTGTGCTTATTGAAGGCCAACATATGAAATTCAACCTGCTAACCTGTGTGTAAACTAGCAAGGGCATTGTCTTCATTAGGATTTTATCTTGTGTTAGTTAGCATGTAAGAATGGCCATACTGGGTCAGACTAATGGTCCATCTAGCCCCGTACCCTGTCTTCTGACCGTGGCTAATGTCAGGTGCTTCAAAGGGAATAAAGAGAACAGGGCAATTACCTAGTGATCCATCCCATCGTCCACACCCAGCATCTGGCAGTCATAGGCTAGGGATATCCAGAGCACGGGGTTGCATCCCTGACCATCTTGCCTAATAGCCATTGATGGATCTGTCCTCCACGAACTTATCTAATTCTTTTTTTAACCCTGTTATAGTTTTGGCTTTTACAACATCTCCTGGCAATGAGTTCCACAGGTTGACTGTGCATTGTATGAAGCAGTCGTTCCTTTTGTTTGTCTTAAACCCGCTACCTATTAATGTTATTGGATGATCGCTAGTTCTTGTGTTATGTGAAGGGATCATTCCTTATTCGCTTTTTCCATGCCATCCATTATTTTATAGACTTTTATCATCTCCCTCTTTAGTTATCTTTTTTCCAAACTGAAATCTCCCTGTCTTTTGAATCTCTCCCCATATGGAAACTGTTCCACACCCCTAATCGTTTTGTTGATCTTCCCTGTACCTTTTCCTATTCTAATATATCTTTTTTGAGATGGGGCAACCAGAACTGAATGCAGTATTCAAGGTCTGGGCATACCCAGGAGCACGAGAACCTTGGTAGAAAGTGGGGAGGGGGGGCACAACATCCCACCTCTTCTGTGGCCTTGCCCCTACTCCTCCTCTTTCCCCCGAGGCTGTGCCCCTGGGCAGAAGCCAGAGATGGGCCATGCTAAGAGACATCAGGGAGCCCAGGCCGCTCTGGGGAGTGCCAGACGCTCCACCTGCCTGGGCAATGTGCCCCAGGGAGAGGGAAGACGGCCACGGGCTGCTCTCGGGCACCCCACAGTGACCTGGACTCCCTGGACGGCTCTTACAATGTCCTGGCTCCAGCTTCTGGCCCGGGGGAAAAGAGGAGGAGCAGAGAGTGGGCCCCATGGTGAGGGCAGGCGATAGCCCACCTCAGCCCCCCCGCCAGGAAGAGGCTGGAGCTGCTGCAGGAGCTGCACTTTGTGCCGGGGGAGCTGATCACCTTGTCAGTTCCCCCGCTGCGAAACATAGCCCCTGCCAGTGCCACTCTGTGCCTGCTGCAGGCTTGCAGTTTGTGGGGGCAACACAACCCTCTACCTCCCAAACTCCGCCCATGTTAAAAAGTGGGGGTGGGAAATGGCACCTCTGGGCGTACCAGGAATTTATATAGCGGCATTATGATATTTCCTGTCTTATTATCTGTCCCTTTCCTAGTGGTTCCTAACATTGTTAGCTCTTTGACAATCACTGTACATTGGGTGGAGATTTTCAGAAAACTATCCACAGTGACTCCAAGATCTCCTTCTTGAGCGGTAACAGTTAATTTAGATTCCATAATTTTATATGTATAGTTGGGATTATGTTTTCCAGTGTGCATTACTTTGCATTTACCAGCACTGAATTTCATCTGCCATTCTGTTGCCCAGTCACCCAGTTTTGTGAGATCCCTTTGTAACTCTTCACTGCTTTCGATGTAACTATCTTGAATAATTTTGTATCATCTGCAAATTTTGCCACCTCACTGTTTACCCATTTTCCAGATCAATTATGAATATGATGAACAGCACTGACCCAAGTACAGATCCCTGGGGACACCACTATTTTTTTCTCTCCTTTCTGAAAAATAACCGTGTATTCCTACCCTTCAATTCCTGTCTTTTAACTAGTTACTGATAGATCAGAGGACCTTCCCTCTTATCCCATGACTGCTTCCACTGCTTAACTACCACATGTTAAATACAAATTACCACATATTTAACTAACCCATGGTAAAAACACACCTTTTTTCATAATGTGGACATACCGAAAGTGGCTTTTCTTTTTGTCAGAGAATTTATTTTGACATTCATTCTGGTCTGAAAACTTCCTCTTTTTTTTTTTTTTTTTTTTTTCCAAAGGAGGAGTGGTAGGAACTAAGTGTTTTTGTTTTGGTTGTAGCATTTTCAATTTTGTTCTTTTTAGAAACTACACATACAGATTATACACAGCAGAATCTCAGTTCTCCAGGGGAAATGATCTCTTTCTCCGTTCCCCAGAGACCCTATATTTAATTCTTAAAAAAAGAAAAGAAAAAGAGAAAAATCTTTAAGAGTGGAAAAAACTTGGTGCATTTGAAAAGGCATTAGTAACAACTTGTACATTTTCAAGAAGCTGAGCTTGAAAAATATTCACTTTGCATATGTTACTAGTACATGTGAATGCAAGGTACAAAGAATTTTTAAAGTTCTTAGGCCATACTTACGATGTGACCCAACAGGGTGAATAAAGCATAATACAATCAAGTCCACTTAATGGCAATGCATTCAAAGGCATAATACTTTCCACTCACCCAAGCTTTTCACTAATATAATATATATAACAAGTTTTTCACCTCGGAAACACTTTACCAACATTCATCCTCACAAAATCCATGGGAAGGAGAGTTTTTATTATCTCCATGTGGATGGAGAAACAAAATCAGAAAACAGCTGACTTTACCCAAGACCACAGTCTCGCTGTCAGAGTCAGGATAAGAATGGACTTCTTGGCTTGTAGTCCTAGGTTTAGGCCGTTAGAGCAGATGGAAAAAAACTGAGTCTCTGAAACCAAATATCTGTGCTCAAACCAGATATATTGTAAATATCTGGTGAGTTTCCACCTGACTCCCAGTCCTCTGCTCAGACCACAAGACTAGTGGTTCCCATTGGATATTGACAGCAAATGATTCTGAATTCAATGTCAATTGAAAATCGGTGGCTTTCTATTTCTCACAGCACTTACATTGCATGTAGCACAGAAGCTGTGTACATTATTCCATTTGCTGCACTATATATTTTAATGTTTTCAGCTACATGGTCGGTGTGTAAAACAATGACCTGTACAGGAACTGAACCCAGATCTCCTGCATCCCACTCTCAGCCTTAAGCCTAAAACCATTAAACTTCCATTCACTGAGTCAAAATTAAAATGAGTTTGTCAACCCTCCAAGGAAGGGACTGTGTCCTGTATGGACTGCAAAGCACCCTGCTAACTTTGGGGACTGTAAAAATAATTATTTTGTATTACTTAGCAGCTTCATGAGTAATAAGAGAACAGATTTGCTTCCAGATGATTGTATTAACCATAACTGGGACAAAATAATAGAGGATTTTCTTGTTACTGTCCATGTACTGATGCTCAACTATAGCCTTTTTCTATGTTTAATGTCTGGTATCTTCTTCCTTTAGAGAAAGCATCATCAAATATGTCTCTTCTAAAAAGACTTAACATATTACATGTATAGAGACAATGGACTGTAGTATGTAGACAGTATATTTCTAGCTGTGTGAGGTGGGGAATCTACGCAGCCAAACAGTAAAGCTAAACAGCTAGCTGGTTTCTATATTTACAAGAACGAAAGCAGTTAAATGATTCAGTTGCCTCTTAATGTGGTTTATATTTTAGTTCTTGGGGGGAGGGTGGGAAGTTATTGCCATAACAAGGTCTACTGCTAAACTGAACATATGTTGCTCATAATGTCACTTTCTAAATCAATGAAATTATCATTATAGAACATGTCGACAAATTAGACATGTAAAGTGCAGGCTGTATGTGGGAGAGATGTAATTTGGCTCTATAAAAAGAAATTAAACAATAAAATATCAATGACAGATGTAGTTAGCTAAAGGTTTTGAGGTTTAAATACCAATTTGTGGAAAAAAAATTATGCAGATCCAATCAGTGTACAAGATAAAAATACCAGCCTTCATGCAACAAGGTGATTAAGTATTTGGACCAGATGTTCAGAGATCTTAGCTGTGCCCTTTATTTAACTGGCAAGCATGCTGGCAAGTTCTTAAATTTGTAAAATCCAGGTAAGGAAGGTTAGCTCAGATGGAAGCAATAAAACAATCAAATATCAAGAGCAACTCATGTCTGCGCGCTACGTATCGTTTGGTAGGTTTGAAACATATTTTCCTGTACACCAGCATTAGTTTTAAAGAAAAGTGTTTTGGTTTTTTTTTGTAAAGAAACTTACTTTACATTGGAAAAAGGAAATATTTAATTTTGTTTGCCAAAATGGGTCTAATCATTGAATTAATTTAACATGTTGGAGACCCTACTCCCTCAGGTTATCAGATTTTATAGCTCTCAGGAGTCAGCTAATATCTGTGTGTCCGGATTATGGATTATATTCCAGTTTTGCAAGTGTCATGTGACTGTGGCTAAATCCTTTCGGACTAAATTTTCAAATGGTCAGAAGTCCAGCAAGGATGGTCTTGTGCTTAACGCCTTGGTTGGGCATTGGCAAGATCTGGATTCAGTTCCTAGCTCTTCTATGCACTCTGTGAGGCAGTCGTTTAGTCTCTCTGCGTCTCAATTTCCCTTCCATAAAATCGCAATAATTGTACATTCTTTATGTGACTTCGGGGCAGGGACTGATTCTCACTGTATGCCTGGGTAGTGCCTAGCATGTGGGGCCCTGATCTTCATTAGGATTTCATGGTATTGTCATCTTAACACAAATAATAGATCTTTCACATCACGAACAGCAGGGTCTCATGCATGGACTTTTCAGAAAGATGGCTGGGTGCACGTACGGTGTTTGCGCCCAAAGGACAGACACCTGAAAGTGGGCCAAGTTATGGATCTGACCTCCTCAAGGACATACACCCACAGCCTATTTTCCAAATTGCAAGAGGCTCTCTTAGTTGTGCACAAGTTAGTTGTGGTTCCGTCAGGTAGAAGTCTCTGGTGTAAGTGTTCCCCTATCACCCTCCAATAACTACTGGGCCATATCACTACCATTTAAAAGAGGCAATAGTTGAGGCACACTGGTGCATAAATTGCTTGTTTGCCAGCCTCTGTATCCACCTCAATATTGTGCTTCATCTCCATACAACAAACTGGACTTCCTTTCAGGACCTACTCCCTCCCAAGTTATTTAGACCACAACTTTCACCAACAGTTTTGCCAACATTTAACCATAGAACTCCAGCCTGTCCTGCTTTGTAGTGGTAGTTTTGTATGCCTGGAGCCAGTTTGTAGAGGTTCATATCTATTTTCTTATACTAAGGCGACCGCAAGAGGTGTGTCCACGTAGCACCAAGCAGCCAGCCTTATTGGAACCCACGCTTTCAAAATTAGCTGCACAGAGGAAGATGCCCTTCTGAATAGCATGTGTCCAATCTGCCAGCCCCACCAGGTGGATGAGGCAGCTGCAGGCAATGTAGAGTCTTGGCTGTCTAGCATAAGTGACTGCCCTTGAGGGGAATAGCAGCCTGGTTGATTCAAAGGTGATAATGACTGTTTTCATTTGGTGCCGTGCACTCACACCAAACTTTCCAGCACCACCTGCTCTAGCATAGACACTTACATGTCCTATAGTTGACCTTCTCCCCAAATCTCCTAGTGATCTAGTCCTGAACCCCTTCTCCCTCCTCGTCTTCCTTGAACCCCCTTCACTAAAGGGAGGTGCAGTTTGATTTCATGGTTCTGCACTGTAATATATTCATTTTGCATCTTAGCACTGGGATAGGGCCGGGACACAAGTTACTACCAATCTGCTGATGCCCTGGGCGAAGCAAAGGGAAGGAGAACCCCACCTCTGCTGTTGCTCCACAAGCTGATTGATGCTGGCTCCCTCCTTAGCCCTGATGCACAGGAAAGTTAGGAAAAGTTTTGAAATAAGAGAGACAATGCAGGCTTTAAAATTGATGCAAACGGCAGGCTCTGTTGCTTAGTAACAAGTATGCCTCAGGCACCAGTGGCCTGTCATGTATATTGCTCCTCAGAAGAAGTGGTCTAAGGTCACTGCAAAGGAGAGCAGGGTCCCAAGTGCATGCAAAACTTTGTCCTGGATCCAATTTTCCTCCAACCTGATGTTGCCAGGATGAGAAAACACTTTGTAATCTACTGTAATTGAGCCGAAAGTTTCCAGTCCTTATTTACCCGTGTCAGAATGTTGGCAGGGGAGGAGTTGTTTGAAATGTTCCAGTCCAGCCTTTTTCTAGGTGCCCATGGCCCGTGCTGTGTAGCGACAAACATGCAGAGGACAGAACAATTGGGACTTTTAGGGTGCAGTGCCTATGGTGACCTGGTGTGATGGCTATTCTGCTTTCATCCACTTTTCATCATGACCACCTTGTATGCAACAACCACCACAAATCTGTCAAAATGACCAGAAAGCATATTTGGCCATATTTTAATTTAACTCTGGGCCATATCAAACTATTGCCTTGCCGAGTAATATGTAATCCATGGGTAGGAATGGAGGAAGAGAATGATTTGCTGATCCAGCCACTTTATCTCCTGCACGCTCTAAAGCTTCTATTTCTAGTTCTTCTAGTTCTCGAGTGTGTCGTTGCTCTATGGTATCAACCACCACCTAATTTCCTCTGCTCGTTCTTTGAAGCAGCTCCTCTCCTGGTATTCTCTGCCGTAGTGCACAGGAAGTTGACGTGATGCCACTCTGAACTGCAGTTGCCTGGGGAAGGAGCAATATAGTTTAATGGCACAAACAAGCCCTGTTTCCACATTTAGAGCTATATGTCAGGCAAGTCTGTGTGTGCAATCCGGCCATTTATAGCTTACTTTTCAGTCCACCTAAGCTTGAGTACCCATCTATTCTGAAAATAGCTGAAATATTATTTAACAGTTTTCTCCAGACCAGGTCTAGGAGATAGCATGGGATCTATGTGTGTAGGTAAGCACGAACCGCTGAGCTCCACTGAACTTGCATGTAATTCTTTGAAATATGGACCTCCACATTTCCATTACCATGTCCCCCTCTGGGGATAATACTTCACCGGAGGTGGCAAGACTTGATGAACCTTTGTAAAACAAAAACAAATGAGTCTAAGCTGGCCATAAATAAATTCAGTTTGGAAACTAGAAGAAGGCTTCCAGCCAGCAGAGGAGTGAAGTTCTGGAATAGCCTCCCAATAGGGGTAGTGGGCACAAACGACCTAACTAGTTTTCAGATGGCGCTTGATAAATTTAGGTACATGTTTAAATGATGGGGTTGCCTGAAATAGCAGGAAGGCGACTAGATTCACTGTCCCAGGAGGCCTCTTCTAGTCCTGTGTCCTGTCTTCCTCAAATGCTTTGAGTTTCTTTGAGCCAAGGACATCATGGGCTGGATTCTGTCCCCCTTTCTCGTGATGAATAATACCTTTAAAATGTGAATAAATATGACAGAATATGATCCTAAATTAGCAATGTATTATTTGCATTGGGGCAAAGGAATCTTTAAGGACCAGATTCTGATACCCTTACACTCAGGCAAAAAACTTCTCTGCCTTCAAGATTGAGCTTGATAAATTTATGGATGGGACGGTATGATGAGATTGCCTACAATGTATGTAGCTGATCTTCAACTGCTAGCAGTAAATATCTCCAGTGACTGGTGACGGGACACTAGATGGGGAGAGCTCTGAGTTACTACAGAGAATTCTTTCCCAGGTGTCTGGCTGGTGGGTTTTGCCCACATGCTCAGGGTCTAACTGACTTCCATATTTGGGGTGGGGAAGCAATTTTCCCCTGGGTCTGATTGGCAGAGACCCTGTGGGTATGCAGACTCTGCAGTATGGGGGAGGGGTCACGTGCAGGTTTAAACTAGTGTAAATGGTGGATTCTCTGTAACTTGAAGACTTTATACCGCGATTTGAGGACTTCAGTAACTCATCCAGATGTTCAGGAGTGGTTGGGTGAGGTTGCATGGCCTGCAATGTGCAGGAGGTCAGAGTAGACTAGACTAGACCCTTCTAGCCTTAAAGTCTATGAGGCTGTGATTCCACGAGTCGCCCCATTGATTACTCACAGAGTAAGGTGCTACTTGCCATGGGTAAGAGTACCAGAATGTAGCCTTAGATGTTTAAAGGCACTTGAACATAGTGACTACTTTCTTTTTCAATGTTTCACATACCAATCATTTTCCTTTTAGGCCTCTGTTTCAAAGTGACATGGAGTTAAGGAGTGCTCATATCAACCTCTCGCAGTTTCTAAAACTGCTTAAACCATCTCTGCCCATAGAATTTACCCACTATATGGAGAGTTCCACTTGCATACCTGTATTTGATTGAATGTTATGTTTTCCTTGTGCATGGGTCTGGCTTGCTGTAAATCATTTCTGCAGAGGAATACCTGATGTCGGAGAGTCATTACTTTTTTTTTTTTTGTACTCTTTCGTCCTTTCATTTCTATAGCGCGGCATTGAGTACACCTACTTACAGTAAGCTACATCATTATATTTGTATCAAGATAGCAAAACACCATAACCTGGGCTACCTGGAGGTCATGCTTGATGCTAGTTGAATTAAATTGTGAAGATTTTGACATATTCTGTTCCTAGGCTTTGGCTCGGTTATTTTTTAATTGCTTTTTCTTTTGCCTGAACATGATTAAAAAGATCTTCAATATTTCTTTAAGATGCCTTTAAAGAAAGAAAAACTCACTGATGCTTCACGGTAAACTTCGCAATCAGTCTATTTATCTGCAATCAGTCTATTCATCTGAACATTATCGATAGCTCTGTTATTATGAACAGAATTGCCTTGCACATTGAACTGATGGAGTATAGTATCCACCTGCCATACCCAGCTCCTGATTTTCTTTTCTTATTTATTGTGTGTTTCGAAGGAACAGTTTACCAAATTGGCTGGAGTTTACCAAACTGTAAGAGGAACCAAGATTTTTGAAAACCAGGATCAGTGCTGTCACTTCCTACAAAGTCTCACATAAAAAAGTCTTCTGCAAAAGGACCATATCCAGCCGGTGAACATCCAGGAAATTAAGTGTCAGAGGGAATCTGATACTCATACTCAGGAGACAGCTTATTTAGAGACGTGTATGGCATCATACGCTGAGAGGGGCAAGACTCAGGCTTTATTGGGAGCTAATCATCTAGAGCTGAGATCTCTCTTGCAAGATTGCCTTGTCCCTATGGGTTTAAACCTGGTAATCAAAACCCAGGCCTGTTGATTGCATCTGCCATGGCATTTTTTCACTAACAGAGAAAATATTCTGTAAACACAAATAAAGAACAGAATTATGCACATTTCTCCAAAATAGAAACCTTATTCCATGTGACCTGGGGCCTGCTATACTGATTCATACTTCTTGCATTATAAATACAGATATAAGAAGCATTGGTACATTTAGAGGTTTGGCAGTGAAGTCACAAACAGAGGTGTGCTATCCCTTTTCAAACATGGTTTTTAATTTGAGCTAGTTAAAGATTTTTTCTCAAAACATTTTTGATGGAATTTTTTTTAATGAAATTGAAACATTCATGGACCATGTTATTTTCATCAAGAAATTTTCATCTTTTTTGCAAAAATAAATGAAAATTGAAAATGTCATCAAAAACCTTGACAAATGTAGAATATAACTTTTGACCAAAATTTCTTTCTTTCTTTCCTGAAAACCAGAAATCATTTCCTGACCCAACTCTCTTTTCTAATACACATTTTTGCATACTACGTAGGATCTCCTCTTTCCCCTCCAAGTTGCTGTTAGCAAAAATAGATTGTTGGCATGGATCAGACCGCTGGCCTCTGTGGTACATCTTCCCTGGTCATGCCCCTGATTCCAAACACTATAGACAAATATTCTGCCATGAATAAGTCACCCCTTTCACACTGTGCTCCGATTACATCCATTGCTGTATTTTATGAGGGAGGGCATTTCAGTTTTGCAGCAGTCCCCAAGGCAACTGTTAAGCTTGTTGTAACATTCCAGTGTGAATTCTCATGAATTGGAAGTAGTTGAACTCCACCACGATTCTCATGTCCAGCAGCCCCATGTGCTGTTTAAGAGCCTACACAGGTACAGTAGATTGATTGGATTAGACTCTTGGGGTTAACTCAGTGACCTGACATCTGTCAGGGATGTGACTCTATAAGGCCAAAACAGCTTCCTCCAGATAGGAGGTGGTCTGGTATTTCTTTATGGTCTTAATAAAATGGCTGTCTCCAAAGAAAACTAGCACATTGGCGTATTTCTGTAAATTTTGTCTCCTCCCATGTCATGTAAATTAGAGGAGTTGTCCCCTTTCCCCCTCCCCAGGTAAATAGTAAAATATAGTCTCTTAAATAGTAAAATATAGTCCCTTTCCCCCTCCCCAGGAAAATAGTAAAATATAGTCTCTTATTTTCCATGTATTTTTATACATCTTGTGAATTCAACATCTGCATCTTTTCTTGATTATATTTATAAATGTCATGCTCCTTTAAAAATCTGAAATTAAAAGGTTTTCAAGTAGAAAAAGTGCAAACCAGATAATGGCTTTTTTATCTGTTTTGCCTTTTCTTCATCTTTTAATTCTCATGAAACCAGAATGTGGAGTCTGTAATTTCCTGTTATGTGTTGACTATCAGAAGTCTTCATCCTTCTTGTGATATCTTAATAAATAAGTGCTTGAAATTGAAATGATTACGGTGTTACAGACAGAAGATTCTGACTCTGATAGAGCAATTCCAAGAGCATGTAAACTCCTAGGAAACAGAGATGCTATTTCTGGTCCCATTCTTGCAGAGACTTACACAGTTACTTAACTTTTTAGGCACCGTGAGTAGTTTCATTGACTTTATTAGGTCCACTTGAGATACGAAAGGTTAAGCACATGTAATATGCTTAATATGCTGTGTGGCCTTACTGTTTAATTAAGTAAACTTTATACAAATATGTCACAGGTGGCTGGCTCTTTAATAGGAATTGGGCTCAGTACCACTTGTGATGGATCAGCTAGTCTGCAGTTGAAACTGATCAGTTAGGGATCAGGTGATGATAAAAGACAGCAAGTGGCTCAGTTACGGTGAAGAGGTACTGGAAGCAGAATCATAGAGTTGGAAGGGACCTCAGGAGGTCATCTAGTCCAACCCCCTGCTCAAAGCAGGACTAACCTCAGCTAAATAATCCCAGCCAGGGCTTTGTCAAGCCGCAGCTGAAAAACCTCCAAAGATGGAGATTCCACCACCTCCCTAGGTAAGCCATTCCAGTGCTTCACCACCCTCCTAGTGAAAAACGTTTTCCTAATGTCCAACCTAGACCTCCCCCACTGCAACTTGAGACCGTTGTTCCTTGTTCTGTCATCTGCCACCACTGAGAACAGCTTAGCCCCATCCTCCCTGGAACCCCCTTTCAGGTAGTTAAAGGCTGTGATCAAATCCCCCCTCATTCTTCTCTTCTGCAGACTAAACAAGCCTAGTTCCCTCAGTTTCTCCTCATAAGTCTTGTGCTCCAGCCCCCTAATCATTTTTTGACCTCCACTGGACTCTCTCTAACTTCTCCACATCCTTGTTGTAGTGGGGGGCCCAAAACTGGACACAATACTCCAAATGCGGCCTCACCAATGCCGAATAGAGGGGAATAATCACTTCCCGCGATCTGCTGGCAATGCTCCTACTAATGCAGCCCAATATGCTATTAGCCTTCTTGGCAACCAGGGCACACTGCTGACTTATATCCAGCTTCTTATCCACTGTTACCCCCAGGTCCTTTTCTGCAGAACTGCTGCCTAGCTCGTCAGTCCCCAGTCTGTAGCTCTGCATGGGATTCTTCCGTCCTAAATGCAGGACTCTGCACTTGTCCTTGTTGAACCTCTTCAGATTTCTTTTGGCCCAATCCTCCAGTTTGTTTAGGTCCTTCTGTATCCTATCGCTACCTTCCAGAGTATCTACCACTCCCACTAGCTTAGTGTCATCTGCAAACTTGCTGAGGGTGCAATCTACCCCATCCTCCAGATCATTAATGAAGATGTTGAACAAAACCGGACCCAGGACCGACCCCTGGGGCACTCTGCTTGTGACCGGCTGCCAGCTAGACATGGAGCCATTGATCACTACTTGTTGAACCCTATGCTCAACCAGTTCTCTATCCATTTTATAGTCCATTCATCCAACCCATACTTCTTTAACTTGCTGATAAGAATACTGTGAGAGACCGTATCAAAAGCTTTGCTAAAGTCAAGGTATATCACGTCCACTACTTTCCTTACATCCACAGAGCCAGTCATCTCTTCATAGAAAGCAATTAGGTTGGTCAGGCATGACTTTCCCTTGGTGAATCATGTTGACTGTTCCTGTTCACTTTCCTCTCTTCCAAGTGCCTTAAAATGGATTCCTTGAGGACCTGCTCCATGATTTTTCCAGGGATTGAGGTGAGGCTGACCGGTCTGTAGTTCCCTGGATCCTCTTTCCTCCCTTTCTTGAAGATGGGCACTATATTTGATTTTTTCCAGTCATCAGGGACGTCCCCCAGTTGCCACAAGCTTTCAAAGATAATAGCCAATGGCTCTGAAATCACATCAGCCAACTCCCTCGGTACCCTCGAGTGCATTGCATCTGGCCCCATGGACTTGTATATGTCCAATCTTTCTAAATATTCTTGGACCTGTTCCTTCAATACTGCGGGATGTTCACCTCCTTCCCATACTGTGCCGCCCAGTGCGGCAGTCTGGGAGCTGACCTTGTCTGTGAAGACAGACAAAAAAGGCTTTGAGTACCTCAGCTTTCTCCACATCCTCTGTCACTAGATTGCCTCCCCCATTCTGTAAGGGGCCCACACTTTCCCTAATCTTCCTCTTGTTGGTAACATACCTGTAGAAACCCTTCTTGTTCCCCTTCACGTCCCTTGCTAGTTGCAACTCTAATAGTGCTTTGGCCTTCCTGATTTCATTCCTGCATCTTCGAGCAGTATCTGTATACTCCTCCCTAGTCATCTGACCAAGCTTCCACTTCTTGTAAGCTTCTTTTTTGTGTTTAAGTTCACCAGAGACTTCTTTGTTAAGCCAAGCTGGACGCCTACTATATTTGCTATTCTGGTGGCTGGCACTGGTGATGGAACAGGGTGTTTCCTAGGCAGATGGCCTGGAGACAGAATTGCAGAAAGGGGGAAGATGTGTTGAACTGTGTTATTTGGAAGAAATAAAATATGAAGACCTGAGAAAAAGGAGCATCAACCATACTATGGGTATGGTGTCACACCTTCCTAATCTGAGGGGACAGGTCAGGAAACCACAGACTAGCATCCATCACCAGCTTTTTCAAAATTCGAACAGTTTTTTTTTACCAGACACTTTCAATTAATTAATGCAACAAAATATAACACCAGCAGGTAACTCAGCCTTCATCATGTTAAAACTCATCCAGAACAGCTAATAGGGACTGATCCAAAGGCCACTGGTCTCAATGGCCTATGGGCACTTTCATAGTTTAGAAAAGAAAATATCCTGCCCTCCGTGCCATGAAATTATATTTATGCAGGTAACTCTGAGACTCCCCAAAAGCCTGAGCCAAAGGATAGGCTCTGCAGCATGGTTAACAAATGTTGGCAAATATCTTTCCACTTTTACTACTACAGAAAGATAAATAAACTAAGTTTCACCAAGCTCTCCACAGCTAACTCACTGTTGATTATCCTAATCAAACCCACTTAATTAATTATTTTATTTTATACCATAGTACCTGAGTACCTCTGAATTGTTTAATGTAGCTCATAATGCCCCTATGAAGTAGAGCAGCGCTATTATCCCCAATTTCGACTTTGGGAACTGAAGTGCAGAGAGGCTAAGTGACTTGCCTGAGGTCACAGGAAGTCTGTGGCTGAGCAAGTACTTGAACGCAGGTCTCTGGCTATCTCGGGAAGCACTGAGCCATTCTTCGTCTCTTTCTCATTGTTTGTCAAATCCTTGTGCTTCGGTGTTTGGCTGAATTGGGACCTAAATCACTTGTCAGCCAGTTTTATCTTATTTACTTTCCTAGAACTGCTTTATGTTGATGGCCTTCCAAAAGTACTGTATATAAACAAAATATGTCTTAAATATTATAGATTGCTCCCTGATCAATATTCCCATTGAAATATTCAGTCCAATTATAAATGGTCAAAGTTACTGAGCTCCCACCACTTCCCTGGTGAAGCTATTCTAGACTTCAACAGCTCTCACATGTCAGCAAAAGTTTCTTTTGTTTAATTTCCTCCTATTACGCTCACAGCCACTTGTAGTAACTAAAAATGTTTCACTTTCACTTCTACTGCGTTGTGATGCTTTATATAAATCACTTAACTTTCTCTTATACATATCCTTGTCCGACCTTTTGCTCAAATGAGATATGAATGGAAACATATGGCAGAGAAATTTTTTTTACGTTTTACAGTCAAGCCTGAGAGTTAATTCCATAAACCTCCCATCTTATTCCCTTTTACTATTTCCTGTTTTAATTGTCTTAACATGGATAGCCAGAGCAAAGCATTAATCCTATCAGTTGTGCCTTTTAAATCTAAAAAATCTTTATCCAGATCAAACCTTTTTTTTTTTGGATCCTTCCTGCACAGTCCTCTTTCTGGATTGCATCACATAGTAAAAGGTTTTAATTGTTTAAAGATGAGTTGAAAAGAAAAAAAAATCCCTAAAAACTGTTTTTTAAAATAATGTATCTGCTGTTAGGATTTTCAAAACCATCTCAGAGATTTAGCCATCCAGCTCTTTGATAAATTTCTCGTCTCAGTTTGTAAATTTATATCATAAAAATCAGCTTCTCCTTTGTTTATCAGCCAAGACCTTCTTTCCCCTCCTCTCTTTCACCTTCAACACATCACAAACACTTACAATTGAGGATGAGTATGGATCTGAACCTCCTGCTTTCTCCAATTTGGATCAAGATCTGAGCTTTTTAAAACAAGCTCCTCTCTGTATTTAAAGGGCTGGGAAAACTGGCTTAGATTAAAAAAAAATTCTTTTTCTAAAGACAAAAAGGTACTCAACCCACCTTCCAGTTTCTACATTGTGCAAGGCAGTACACGTTCCCCAACACTGACTTAACAGTGGGGAAGTCAGATGGAGTTTTTGTTGAGTCTGGATTCACTAAAGATGAAACAAAACATGGGAAACAGAGAGTGGAGAGGAAGGACGGTGTTGTGGTTAACACACTGGCCTGTGACTCTCGAGATCTGGCTAGGAACTTTCAGAGTGACTTTGTGCAAGTGGCTTTATTTCTCTGTGACTCAGTTCCCCTATCTTTAAAAGTGGTTCATAATAGTTATTTTTTCTCCAACCAGTATCTGACTTGTCTGTTTGATTGTAAGCAATTTGTGGCAAGGAGGATATCTCTTACTACGTATATTTTCAGTGCCTGGCACAATGGAGCCCTGATCTCAACTGCGGTCTGTGGTTGCACTAATGAATACTAAAATGCATCCTCAAAGTGTGGTTCAAGGAAGCATATACAATCTATTATTATTTGTAATGCAACAGGTGCCCAAGACAATTCCTGTCCCAATCTAAATGAGACAAGATGAAATAGAGGGGACAGATCCCAATGGTAGAAATGGGGAGAGAAAATGTCAGAAACAAGAAAACAAGGCTGTACATATTCTTAGCTAAGCATACAAAACTCTGTTTCACTGGTGGCATTTTTCTTTAGTCCTTGCTCTCTCCCCAATCAGCCTATTGTGCAAAGCTCTGTGCACCTCACAGAATACCCTTAACTGAAGACAATAGCTCGCAGCAGCTTGTGAGGTCAGGCAAAACACACTTTGAAAAAAATGTAGACACGGCTATAGAAAATGGTAAATATAGCTATTGAATGGCAGAATTTGCCAGTGTAAATATTCATGTTGCTGTTAGATATAATTTTTACTATTGCATTTAGCTTTCACTCATTTAGGTGGCACTTTTCAATACCACTCTCTGCATCCTTTAATTATTGTCACTTTGTAATAGTTGCTGTTCCCCAAACGTATACCAGAATAAGAGCTTGTTTTCATGAAATAAAACAAATCCAATTTGTATGGCACTGAAATGCAAACTGCTTTCAACAGCATTAGTTGCTATCCTCATCTGTTCATGACAGTCATGTTGTAGTTCCTGTGATAAAGTGAAAGAGCACGGCATTGTCACCTGCCTGCTTCCACATCCATCATTAGTTAGGGTAGAATTGGGTAAAGTGTCACATCTACTGATTGATGTAGTGGGATGCTGTTCAAAGTAGGTTGCTATGGGTGTAGATTGCGAAGTCTCAGAGTCACTAAATCCCTTTTTATTTCAATTCAGACTCTGGGTCTATAAAGCCACCACATCCCTTTGTTTAAGGCTACAAGCTGACAATGATATCCACTGCAATGACACACGTCACTTCTTAAAATAATTGTTGGAACTTCAGATGTGTCTTCTGCAGTGCCGAAAAATCCCTCAAGATTCTCAGTGTTCTCTATACAATGTAGTGGAGGTGAAGAACACGGCTGTTTTTCTTACAGGCATCACCAGACATAAAAGATATTTGGGAGGCGAGCATTTAGGTATGCTGTAATTTTTCTGAATATGTCCAAAGCTTGATCCAAGACTCCCTGAAGTCAATAGGAGTCTTTCAGAATGTTCCAGTCTTTATTTATTGTGTTTTGTTTTGTTTTTTTCATAGAGCCCCACAGGAGAGCCACTTAAGTTTTGTGATAAGAACCTGTGTCTTCTAAAGGACTCGATGTTGTGTAATGCCTCAGAGTAAGGCAGGTTGAAGGGCAGTCCCAATCAGTGGTCAGAGTTAGCATAAGAGGTTTGATCACCCAGGAGATCCAATCCAAGGGGAAGATGCAGTAACATAGCTGGTGAGGCAGAATGGCAGGGTCAGGTAGGTCCAAGTAGCAACTAGTAGGCAATGACTTATAGTTCAAAAAGGCCAGAAAGGAAACAGGAAGTTTATATATAGTCACCAGGCAATCAGATCCAGGATCATGTTGTCAATCAAGAAGTGCGTCACGGAACCCTGGAAGCTGGCCCACCCATGTCTGAATTTCCCAGTAATTCACTGTGTCTGTGTGGCATGATGGCCTGAGCTGCTGCCTGAAAACCAAGCAGGAATGGGTGTGAAACCAGCAATGCTAATGTGTTGGAATTGTGAAACCAGCATAAGCCAATAGTCACTCTTCATTTCTGGTAAAAGAATGTAATACAGAGATGATCCCCATTTTACAGGAAAATCAGGTTGTTAGTTGTGACTGTTTACATTTGCATTCTCTCTGAATTTCAGAGGAGTGTATATGTCTGGAGCCTAGCATGGAGAGGATGATTTCAATTATTTTACATAATCATTGTGTAATTTGTACCGTTTCTCTGTTAGGACTTTGATTAAGATCAGAACATTTCAAAAGTACTAACAGTCAACTTGAACCTCTAACACTAAACATAACATTTGTAAAAAATAAAAGTAAAACCGATGGCATTCTGGGTAATGTTATGCTAATTGCCATAAAGGCAATATCAAGAATGCTGACTTTTCAGCAATACCAATAGGTGTCCTTCCAACAATTTGCATTACATTACGCACAACCTGTGAATTTACTTTTACTTTATAATTTGCTCTGTGCAGCAATCATATTACAATACTTTTAGAGCAAATTCTGTTAGAGATTCATTTGATTTCACAGAGCAAGGTGAAATCAAAGTGACAAGTATAAACCAGTAGATAAAAAAAGGCTATTTAGTATTTCTTTTTAGATTGAAGCTACCTCTTATCGATATTTTTAGTTATTGTGTTTTTATTGAGTTTTCATTACAGTACAGTACGGATCTTGATGTGGTAACACAAATAGAAAAACACATGGAGAATTTCATTTAATTGTATATGACGTATTGTTGTAGAGAGGTATAATTTATTAATGGTCTTGGGGTTTGATTCTAGAAATACTTGCAGGAGTCATTTTAAGCTTGTCCTATTAAATCCAATTAGCACTAACGGTATGCATGATTGGGCACTGCTTAATGATACAATAATTCTTTTTCAAATAGATGCTTCAGTCTTTTTTTAAATCAATAAATACAGTAGCAAATGTTTTCCATTAGATTACAATCAATTTGAATCCATTCGGAGAAAAGAAATACCTTCTCAGTTGTAAATATTGTATTTTAACCCTCAAGGCTGTCTGACTAAACCAATGTTTGAGCAAACAAATGTATTCAAAGATATACTTGATGTCATAACACTTTTGCTAAACCTAATTCAAAAAGCATCATGGTGCAATAAACAGAACCCCCCTAAAAATCCCAGAGAATATGAAACAAGACAGGATTGAACTGCATATAAATGAATAATAAGATATATTCATCTGTGAATCTCATACCAATGAAAGAGACCAAGTTCCATGTTAAATATAAGAAGCATAAGACGGATGTTAAGAAAAATAATAATTGTGTGGCTAAACCACAGAAAGTCTTTGAACCTATTGCACTATTTCAGTGTAGCCAACCCCAAATTTTCAGAATTCATGAGTCACGCATGCAAAAAATCATGTTTTTTTTTTTTTTAAATGATAATACCTTTGGATTCTTCTTATTTGTCTTCTAATTTCTGAGCCTGTAGAGTGTATTCAAGTCTCATTTTCAAGCTCTGCTCCACAGCCCTGAGGGCTTGCCACTTCTTTTCTGTAAACGAAAGAAGAGATTCTCCCAGATTCACATGACTCCAGCAGCCAGGAGCTCTAAAGAAAACATCAACTATCCTGAGACGCACAATAAAATCTCAGGAGTTGGCAACACTGCTTATCCATACTACAAGGGAAGGCCAGACTTAATTTTAAAAAAAATTCAATTGGTTTTGGCCATGCTTCTTTAAAGCATTGAAACACGTGCTTGACTTTAAGGGCTTTCAATCTCATTTCCTCGAGCGCATGTTTAAATTCTTTGCTGAAGCCGGGCTTTAACTTCTTCCTGGTTCATACATTATCTGCCAGTCCGTAAATATTAGGTTCTGGCTCTTTGGATCAGTGCTGTATGGTTGAGAATACTCTCATGACGAAGGACTGCATTGAATGCTCCATACTAATCCTGCCAGATGAAATTTGTATGCAGTGCAGCAGCCTGATCAGTAGAGGCCTAGAGAGGTTACATTGCCCACTGCTTGGTTTAATTGGTGTTAAGTAGATCTATTATGTCTGTGTGCCCCATAGACTAGCTGTTTATTTTGATTAATGTATACAATGCTGTGATTGAAGGTTTGTTTTGTTCTTTTTTTTTTTTTTTTTTTTTGTGGGGCATTTAATGAAATAAATGAACAACAGGAAAGTGTTATGTTAAACTACATTTTCCACGGTGTCTAGTTCATTTTGGTGGCCCAAGAATGAGGTACCCCATTTCAGCCTCCTTAAAGGGGTCTGCTTTTCAGAGTAGGTCCTGATCAGCACTTTCTGAAAATCAGGCACTTTTCAAGACGCCTCAAGCTGAACCCCCAAGAACCGAGGCGCCCCAAATCACCAGTCACTTTAGAAAGTTGAGGTTATTGTATTGTGTCTAACTCTAGCCTACCCCCACCATCTCAGTGACTGGGCCTGGAGGGGATGCAGGACTGGGAAGGATCACAATGGATTTTTATTTTCTGCAGTTAAAAGAAAGAGTTTCAAAATAACATGTAGAAAAGTGAACTGAAGAGAGGCCTTCTGTCTTGGTCATAAATAGATATTATTTAAAATGGGATGGAGGGTTATTGAGTTAGGGAGAGACAGGAACCTTATTTTTATGGTTCACTCCTTCTTTGTACTTCCCTCTCTATCTGTATCCATCTGTTGCCTCTTGTCTTATAGTTAGATTGGAAGCTCTCTGGGGCAGAGACTGTCTTTGTTCTGTTTGTAGAGCATCTAGCACAATGGGGCGCTGGTTCATAAGTAGGACTCCTAGGAGCTTCAGTAATATAACATAATATAATATTCATAACAATTTTCAGTCGGAAACAGAAGGTTGGGGCATTACCTGGAGATCAGAGGAGAAAGCTGCTGTATTGAAGGAGCTATGATCAAATCAGTGGCTTGTGATCCAATCTGTTTCACTGAACAGAGCAGTCATTTTCTTGAGGTATAAAGCAATTGATATTCTGTTTTGACTGGGGAATAGGAAGAGGGGGAGGTCTTTACTGGAGGATGAGGGATGGATTGACCTAGCTGAGGGGAAAAATGAGAATCGGGACAAAACTTTTCTAAACAAAACTCGAAATTCTATCCAAGTCTTGTAAAGATCTCCCTCTCCCTAGTAGTTTCTGTCCTCCCGGTAGCTCACCAATAGGATGCCCTTCTGAACACCCTCTTGCAGAGCATGGTCTCTTTGAATGAGGAAGTACTGGAATCTAGTTTGCTGTGCGGCAAAGCTCCTTGGGGTTCAGTGTTAGAGTATGGAAAATTACTGGTGGCTCCTGGGTCCCCACAACAGATAGTGAAGCAACTATTTAATGTAGTTTCTAATCTACCTGCATATTGGGTCTCCGAACCATGGTATATGAGTGCCAAATTTCAAAGTTCAGGAGCTCACTGACTTGAGGGAAGCAGGGATGTATTTTAGGATTTGAGGAAAGGAAGAACCTACTCTGAGGCTTTAGGTTGAGCTTTGTAAAAATGTGCCTACGTTTACAATATGTAATACCAAAAGTGTAGAATTTGCAAATGTCAGCTCCCTGAACGCCTCTGAAAACACTGCTCGGGTCATCCCACGTTGTCGCCCCCTGCAGGGGAAAAAAGCTGAGTAAGTCCCCGGGGCCTTATAGTGTCCTGAAGATCAGCAACCTTGAGCTGTGCTGAGGCATTCAACAAGAGAGTGAGTTCCAGAGTCAAATTCCCTTCACGGTTAGGCAGCCTCCCTTGTTCTGTATCCAAGAACATCAAGCTGTGATTCGACTATGTGGTTTGCCTGTGCATTGTGGTGGTCAGTGATCACCCAGTGCTTCAGGTGCTTGCAAGAGCTCTGCTTTATTTTGTGCCCTGTTCCAACTGGCTTTTCACAATGATAACTTTGCTGTGCCCTATCCAGGGTCTCTGTCTAAGGAGCTCAGTCCTTAAAGACACAGTCCTCAATAACACATGCCTAACACTAAACATGTGTGTAGTGCCATTGCTTAAAGTGACTCCCCATCTAATCTTAGCTCCTGTGCTGATATATGGGGAGAGCAGAGTCAAAGACAGAGACACAGGGCCTTACAGAACCCAGTCAACTCTTTGAAATGTGCTGTGGGGCTATTGGAGGGGAGTAGCTGAGGGCTTTTATTGAAGGTCATGAGAACAGGAGCTGAGTGCTCTAGAAAAACTGGGGAGAGGAAAGGGGAGATGAACTCAAAGTTGCAATAACCGCTTATAAGGACTCACATTTTCTAGGTGCTTATCCCAACTAAAACTGAACTTCTGAACCTTTCGAGGTTGACTCCTCACTGCTTATAACATAATTAAGAGATAATGTCAATGGAATGGAACATAGTCCCAAGATAGCAGTTTCCCACTGCTAAGTAAACGCTGAGCCAAAGCCAAGATATTTATTTTCAAAGTGGGAGATATTTATCCTATAAACATGTTCTGTTCCAGTGACTTTATTTCTATGACTCCAAATTACTAATGAGGTGGACACTGTCTGATGCATATGGATAAACTAATAACACTTATTCTATGTCCTACTATTAAAGAGCTGGATTCTTATTGGATTAGAGAACAGATTAGTTCAGCCTTCCAGCCAATCTGAAAAGCAGCTGATTCACACCATTGTGTTTTCTATAATGTGCCCTACTTCAGTGGCTCACAAACTTTAACAGATGGAGAGCTACATTGTCATTAAATGGAGCTACAGAGCTATCAAATAATTGCCTTGCAAGTCTGACATCCGCAACTTGGAATTGCATTGAGATGTGACAACAGCACAGAAAGCTAGGCTGAGATTTTGAAAGCCACTTGGGAGACTGAACAGTCTCCCCCCCCTTCAGCGCTTGGAAACCCTGGATGGTAAACCCTCTTTGTGAATTAAGCAGCATGCACAGTCTACCAGGGTTCCTCTACCAAATGTCTTGATTACTTCTTATGCTCCAGCTACACCACAACGTAACAGCAGTTATGTAGAGCCTCCTTCATGCGCCCTGGCTCAGCCTTTTATACTGCATGCTTTCTTCTCAGAACTACCCGGCTGGTGAGCTAATTACCTTGTTACTGCCTCAGGCTTCCTACAGGTGCTAGTGAACCCTTCTGTCTTTCCAAACCCAAGCTACCTAAGTCGCTCCTACTCTAACTGCACCTACTTCCCTGGGTGTTCTACGTGACCAGAGTGCTGGTTTCCAAAGGGCTATATTTATAGCTATTAACCACACATGTCAGAGAGACTTAAATGCACAATTCTCTTAATTTCAATGGAAGTTATATATCTAAATCCCCCCCCCCCCCCCCCCGGCAGTTTTGAAACATTCAGCTCCCAGTTCCTGACTGAAGTTTCAGTCTGAAATCCATACAAATTAAGCTTGATATCATTGCACAAATCATTTCAGGCAAGAAAATAAC
Source organism: Emydura macquarii macquarii (assembly GCF_026122565.2). Lineage (NCBI taxonomy): Eukaryota > Metazoa > Chordata > Testudines > Chelidae > Emydura > Emydura macquarii. The sequence continues at coordinate 1,711,910 of NW_027133607.1, read as the reverse complement.
AACAAAGTTAAGATTAACAAATATACAATAAAAAGGCTTTATCCTGGCAAGATCTAGGAAAACCCCTCCAAAACATTCCAGATAAAATAAATAACTTGGAAATAAATTGGACAGCCAGAAAAAGAACTTCATGCCTTCTAGTTACCAAACAAATCACGGTTCATTTCATGGCGAAACAAGTGCCTATTAATAGTTGTGCAGCCCTCAGTTGGAAGCTGACACAACCAATTTAAAACATATAGACAGAGAAGGAATACTTATATATTGCAAGTTTCCTGGCTACAGATGTTTTTTACTGGTTGATTTGAACTGAACTGAGACTCGCCTTTGTCATTTGCACCAATCTTCTTCCCTAATTTCTTTCATCACTGGGGCTTTCTCTTGCCTTTGCCAAGGAAACTGGATGGGATTCCCTAATGAAACCATTAATCCTACTCCTAGATTGGCCATAGAGGTCTGTACATACCAGTGCTTTTCTGTTTACATACAGATCACTTTTCCCCCTCCTCACTGCCCTGTTAGGCCAGGAGCACAATCCACTTCTCTGGAAGGAGACAGGCTCTTAGTTCAGAGCATTATAAGGCCACCTAGATGGCCCTTATAATGTATTGTGTTCCATTTTCTTGCTTCCCTCAGTGTTGCTCTCAGTTCTGTAAGGGCTAAAAAAGGAATGCAATTTCCAGGAACAACACTAGACAGTCAACAAAGGGTAAATGCTTCTAGTCGTAAATGCTTTTTTTCAACATTCTTCCACAACGGAGAATCATTCCCTCCTGATACTCCATAACCCCCACCGTTGACAGCCCAAAGCCTCCTTTACTTTTTAGGTTACATCCACACCCTCTGCTCTTCTGGTTTTAGCTTGTTGGGTAGATAGGAATCCATTTTAAGGCACTTGGAGGAGAGGAAGGTGATCAGGAACAGTCAACACGGATTCACTAAGGGAAAGTCATGCCTGACCAACCTGATTGCTTTCTATGATGAGGTGACTGGCTCTGTGGATGTAGGGAAGGCGGTGGATGTGATATACCTTGACTTTAGCAAAGCTTTTGATACTGTCTCACACAGTATTCTTATCAGCAAGTTAAAGAAGTATGGGTTGGATGAATGGACTATAAAATGGATAGAGAACTGGCTAAAGCATAGGGCTCAACGACTAGTGATCAATGGCTCCATGTCTAGCTGGCAACCGGTCACAAGCGGAGTTCCCCAGGGGTCGGTCCTGGGTCCGGTTTTGTTCAACATCTTTATTAATGATCTGGAGGATGGGGTAGATTGCACCCTCAGCAAGTTTGAGGACGACACTAAGCTGGGGGGAGTGGTAGATACCCTGGAGGGTAGGGATAGGATACAGAGTGACCTAAACAAACTGGAGGATTGGGCCAAAAGAAATCTAATGAGGTTCAACAAGGACAAGTGCAGAGTCCTCCACTTAGGAAGGAAGAATCCCATGCACAGCTATAGACTGGGGACCGACGAGCTGGGCAGCAGCTCTGCAGAAAAGGACCTGGGGGTAACGGTGGATAAAAAGCTGGATATGAGTCAGCAGTGTGCCCTGGTTGTCAAGAAGGCTAATGGCATATTGGGCTGCATTAGGAGGGGCATTGCCAGCAGGTCACGGGAAGTGATTATTCCCCTCTATTCGGCATTGGTGAGGCCGCATTTAGAATATTGTGTCCAGTTTTGGGCCCCCCACTACAAAAAGGATGTGGACAAGTTAGAGAGAGTGCAGCGGAGGGCAACCAAAATGATTAGGGGGATGGAGCACAGGACTTATGAGGAGAGGCTGAGGGAACTGGACTTGTTTAGTCTGCAAAAGAGAAGAGTGAGGGGGGATATGATAGCGGCCTTTAACTACGTGAAAGGGGTTCCAGGGACGATGGGGCAAGGCTGTTCTCGGTGGTGGCAGATGACAGAACAAGGAGCAACGGTCTCAAGTTGCAGGGCGGGAGGTCTAGGTTGGACATTAGGAAAAAGTTTTGTACTAGGAGGGTGGTGAAGCACTGGAATGGGTTACCTAGGGAGGTGGTGGAATCTCCATCCTTAGAGGTTTTTAAGCTGAGGCTTGACAAAGCCCTGGCTGGGATGATATAGCTGAGGTTAGTCCTGCTTTGAGCAGGGGGTTGGACTAGATGACCTCCTGAGGTCCCTTCCAACTCTAATATTCTATGATTCTATGATAGGGAATGGGTGGATGGAGAAGGTCTTTTGGGATCAAAATTGGACCCAAGCTATTACTTTGTATGGGGCACTACAAAATCTAAACCCACCTGACTTCCATAAGTTTAGCCATTAATGTAGAAATAAGGATCCTTTCCAACTCTTTTTATTTTCAAATCAATTCATATTACCATGTCTCCCAGGATCAGGAGACATGGATCACTGGGTATACTGGACACTAATGTTAAAGTTTCTGTTAAGCATCTGTCAAAAGCTTTATTAATTTAATGTTGGCTTCCCTGTTAATCCCCACATACAAATAATAAGTACTGGGAAGTGTCTGTTTTCTCACATTTGTTGTCATGCTTGATACCTGCTTGGACACCAGGAGATGTGAAATGTTACCGTGTCATCTCCTGATGTTGTTAAAAAAAGGTTGATTATTAAGATGCTTCTGATGTTATGAAATATTTACAGTAATTTTGTATGATTTGGAAGGGGTTAGCTCCTTCCAGTACTTCAGATCAGTATAGTTTTACTGTTCTCTAGCTAGATTCTGGATAGGAGAGGAAATTGTATGTCTGAGGAAATTTGTAATGGGATTATGCCGGTTTGAATCAAGGCTAGATTCGGGGTGACAGAAAGCCACATGTGTGAAAAGCGTTAGTGGTCTTGGTCCAGTTCCTACAGGATAGTTATTATTCATAGATGAAAAATATCCCTATAATTGAGATTAAATTATTGAGATTATTGAGATTAAATTATACCTCTTTGGTAGTTACAGCAGAGGACATAGGATGTCCACCCTTTTACCTGGGTCTTTCAGGTCAGGGTTTGAATCACAGTAATGGAGCAGTGTGGTGAAAGTTAAAACGGCCACTGCCTATGGTTCATGTTATGTGGCATTTTCCAGGTCTATCAGTTTGTTGTTTTTCACACACACTAACCAAATTTTGAACCTGTAGCATTGTTTGCCTCCAAGTGACATTCGTTGGACCCAGGAACTGTAAAAGAGAAAGTTGAAATACTCTGCTTTTAAAAAAATAGCATTCCTTTCAACAAAGATTTGAATTGTTAATAACTGGAAGCCATTGCAGACACTGAATATGTTGTTTTAATTTTAAAATAACCTTTTCCATAGAATTGTTGAACAGAATCCCACCTGATGTGCACAAAAAAGCAATTGCAGACTTAAGTCTTGTCTATGCCAAGATTTTGTCCTGATTTTGACCTGATTTCATCCGTCAGTTTTCTGCCACCAGGGTAAAGGCACCAGTGCCATTCTCTGGGATAAATTGCTGTCAGCTGCTATTTGCACTGGGAGCGCTAACCCAAGTTTCAAGCAAGGTTACATGCCACCAGTGCAAATATCAACTTTAGAGCAGGCTGACATTTTTCAAGCTAAGAATATTTTTGTTGAAAAATGGCCTTTTTCCTATGTTGGAAATTTTTGTGGAAAAAAAAGTTCATTTATTTGAAATTTTACTTTGTTGATGAATCTGGAAAATGAAAAATTAAGGGTTGGTTTTTTTTCTGTTTGTTTCTTGTTTTCCTTTCTTTGTAAGTGGCAATAAGGAAAAAAGAAAAAGAAACAGGAGGGGAGAAGGAAACCCAAAACGAAAAATTTCAAAAATGAAAATTTTGGCTAAAAATGTTTGTGGCAAAACTTTGAATAAATGACAAACTGGGGTTTTTTTCCTAAACAAAACAATGACTTTGAAATTTAATGTTTTTTTTCCAGCCATCTCTAACCAGCTTTGCTTGACAACAGTAGGACTTATATGAGTGCAGATATATCAATGGCTGGCCAGCAATGTCTGAAATCAGGACCAATTCCCAGGGTAGACATAGCCTTAGCAGAATTTTTATGAATATGCAAACATGCATAGCAACATTTTAATGTACCCACTATGCCAGAGAAAAAATCAATTCACAACGTGTAGGGGAAGATTTGAGACATTAAGTCTGCTGCAGCCTAACATGGAAACTTAATTTGTATTTTCTATGTTTATTTATAGGGAGGGTTTTATTATGAACAGGATGTTCATCTGATCAAATGCAATGATGTAATTAAATTGCTGCTTGTTGAGACAGGTTGTATACTGCTTATTAAAAGTAAATATAAATAAATGTTTGGAGATTGGTGTATTCTGAAGCCGTTCTTGATAGTAGACTGAAATATTCTGGCAGATAAAATACATTAACCCTTAGAATGCTGCTGAGGAGCATATTAATCATCATCATGGTGAATTAATATAGAGACAGTTGACATTTCTTTGGATTTTCTAAAGGCTTTTGATAAAGTCCCTCACAAGAGGCTATTGAAGAAACAAGGCAATCATGGCTGAGAGGAAAGAACTGTCATTGATTAGAAATAGGGTAGGAGGCAGAATAGAAAAAAGCAAGAGTAGACTTTTCAATAGAGCAAAATTGAAAATGTTGTGAGGCACCCAAGCGGTCTATTTTAAGAGGTGTGTAGTTTAATATATTTGTTAACAATATGAATAAGGGGGGTAAACATTTGCAGATGACTCAGAATTATTTAGTTTAGTTGAAACTAAAGGTTTCTATAAGGAATGTCAGAGAACCTAGCAAAGTTGAATGGGCAGGATGATGGCAGATGATATTGGATGCTGATGCATGGTGTAACACCCATTGGGAAAAAGCAGTCTGAACTCCTCATTCATATTGCTGGGTTCTAAACTAACTGTAACAACTCAGGAAAAAAAGACTGGTCATCATTGTGCACAGCCCAATAAAACATCCGCTTCAGAGCTTTAATAATATATTATACCTTGTTCATGTACATGTGCATGGCATAGATGGATCTTTGCAGCAGTGTGGCATGGGCATGACTATCAGCAATCTGTAGATTTTCATTCTGAACTCTGGCACCTTGGAAGAAGCTGGAACAGAACTAATATCTTTGAGTTGTGTATCTGAGTCCAGAGAGATCTGAAGTTCTGTTTACTGATAGGCAATGAACTCTGTTTGTGACTGAAGAGTGGGGTTCCTGCCCTCCCCCCACTGCAGAAAAAATAATGATTGAACTACTTCTTTTTGAGAGAAAAAGCAAACAAAAAAACTCTATATTAGGCTCAAATTCACCTTAGGCCCTTTATCTACTTTTTTTCATCCAGTTTTCTCCTTGCTTTATTCCCTTCTCTGGCCACAAGGATTTGTCAGCATCACTGCCCTTCAGCAGCGTTTGTTGTAGATAAGAGGGCAGCAAAATATTAGCTAGTTTAATGACACGCTCCTGCACCCACCCAGAGCAGCATTCATCATCATTATTTAAGAAAATCCCTCATCTCTGGTAGACAGGCTCAAACAGATGATTACATCCGCATCTTATCATGAAAGTGGCTACATCTACCTGGAGGTTACCAAGAGCCAACATACATTTTACTATTATTTCATAGAGAATTAATGTATTGAACTGCCGTGTTAGCTAATTATCTGGATCATTGACCTTGACACCTTCATGGAAAATATTGTTCACCCATTGCGTGGCAGTTCATGCAGAATTAGTGTTGCATTCAAGATGGTATAATTAAGGTTTATAAGATGCATAAACTGTTCAGAACAGGGAAAGGCCATCCAATCCAATTTACTGGGCCACTTTTGATCTATAATAGTCCCACCTTCCTGCTCTTTCCCCAAAAACATCTTTTCTCTCTTTTTCCAAACATAACTCTGTGTGTCTTGAACTCATTTACTGGACACATTTTGTTTCAATTACTTTCCTTGGTAATATATTTCATATATTTATTACCCGTCTCATAAAGCAGTTCTGAAATCTCTATTTACCTGCTCTAAAACCTGCTCAATGTGCTGAAAATGCCAGCAAATATTAATTGGACATTTTCCAGACCCTTCCACCCAGAGCTTAGAAGTATCATTGGGGACGCCTTTGATCAGTATTTCAGTTCCTCTGCTTCTGCTCCTTGCTGGAACCAGGAACTGAGCTTAGAAAATAATGGAAGACAGGAAGACATTTCTGTGTGTCAAGACATAGGACTGGAAGATGGAAGATACAGGTGTTGTATGGCTTGGTTCTGACTTGTCCTCAGTGGACATTAAGTGGGGATAGTATTCAAGTATTTAGACACGGTGATTTCAGGCACCTGACAAGCTTTGAAAGGTTTCCACAGTATTGGAACAGTTGCAGTCTTAAGTAAGAAGCAAGAGACCATCATTATGGAACTGAGGCACTCAGGGCCTGTCTACACTTAAAATGCTACAGTGGCACAGCTGCGCCACTACAGCTGCACTGCTGTAGCATTTCAGTGTAGATACTCTCTACACCAATGGGTGAATTACTGCCCTCATCACAGGCAATCCATCTCCCCAAGAAGTGGTAGCTAGAACGACAGAATAATTCTTCCGTCAATCTAGCACTGTTTACAAGGGGATTTAGATTGGCTTAACTATGTCGCTCTAAGGTGTGGATGTTTCACACCCCTGAGCGATATAGTTATGCTGATTTAATTTTCTAGTGTAGACCAGGCCCCAGTCTCACACAGAACACAGCTGGATGGACAGTGCTGGAGTCTCTTTCTTGTTTGGCCCCATACACGAGTGGCAGCTTTACTACAGCCTTTTTTATGCCCTCAGAGTGAGGCACTGTCCGTGGAGATAGGTTACAGACAGAATAACCCATGCATTTCAAAAACACTTTTTTGTGTACATATTTTTAGCTCTTGGGGCTGTTGGTCTGTAACTGTAGCAATTTTTCACAAGCAATAAGCAAAAAATGACAAAAAAATAATAAAATTAAATTACCAACAAGTAAACATCAATGTGTAATATCAGGACTAGAAAATGTCAAGTCTGTAAAGCAAATACAGTAAATCTATGTACATGTTTTACTGGATTAGATGTATAATACAGGTGGATGACTGTTCTATGCTATGTCTTATTTGCTACACTTAATGCATCACATCTTACAGACCACAATGAACTGTGCTCCTGTATTAATTATATTTTAAGTGATTTCCTAAGCTTTGGACCATTTAAATATCTGACTCTGTTACAGACACAGTGAGTTAGAATTTCACACAGTGCTGCTATGTGAAAGAATTTAAATAGTAAGCAAAAGCTCTCCATTTTCAGTGTTCTTTGAGCCATTTATTTCTATTAGTATCAAAGTAGGTGTTTTGCAATATGCAAACATTCCTAGCAAAGGCAAAAATCAAGTTGGATAGTAGGTTGACTTGTACAGAAGAAATGTATATGATTAACATACATATGCTGAGAAATGTTATAAACTTCCAACATTAGCTTCAAAAGAAAACATCCTTCATATAAAATAAAATCACTGCCTACAGCAAGAGCATATAATACTATAGGAACTATAGATGGAAATTGTAGGATGTATTCTGGGTTGTTACATTAGGTAATAAAGGATGGTATTGTAGACCCTGCTATGTTAAAAGGCCATTAAGGATCTGAGGTAAACCCACGAATGCAAAGGTAATTCAGAATAAAGCATGATATTGTGGTATAAAACAGTGTCTTAATTTATCTCATCAAGTTAGGCCTAGATATTGCCTTCTTGAGGTGATTTATGGATGCAATGTTGCAATGGCTGTGAATTTCCAAGTAGTTTCTAGTCTCAGAGCCACACCTGCACTTTACAGCATTTTGAGGTTTTCTGGTGCAGTAGCGAACATAATAAGTTATAACCGTTTTATTCACAAAGCTGTAGGAAATCAACAGTGCTTTTGAAGATATAAAGTACTACAAAAGAGTTAATTATTAGTAATAGTACTCTTAAAAGTCCTATGCCACATGTTGTAAACACCTTCAAGGCAACTATTTGACAGTCATTCAACCAAATGAAGCAGCTTTCCAAGTATGTCTTGTACACTCATGTGAAAATGTTTTGGGACTGTATTAAATGGATGCTATTGATCCAGTAGATTAATTCAATTTTATTTAGCCCTTAAGATTTTCTTTGCTGAGTCCCTCAAATACAGCACATGACATTAAATACTGGGTTCTCAGCACTGTCTATTAAAAAAAATAGGGACAGATTCATTATAATAAAGCTGGTTAACATTTTTCCATCAAAGTTTTTTAGATGAAAAATGGTTATTTTGTGGAAATGGATTTTTTTTTTCTTTATTTAAAATGTCAGTTTTCTGTTAGCCATTTTTGGGGCTTTCTAAAAAAAATAAAAAACATTGGCACAGGTCAAATTTTTAGTTTTACTAAAAATGTTTGCATAGCTAGACAATTTGTTTTGCATTTCCTGCATTAATAATACCTAGCCTTTCCTCAGTAGATCCTAAAGTGCTTTACAAAGGAAATTAGTATCATTATTCCCATTTCACAGTTGGGGAAACTGACGCACAAAGGTGCAGTGACATGCCCATGGTCACTCAGCAGACGAGTGGCAGAGCCAAGAACAGAGTTTAGATCTCCTGTGTTTCAATCCAGTGCTCTGTCAACTATCCATTTTTGCACAGACATTCAGTGATTCCTGCACTGGATTTCATTTTTGCAGACATGGACTCCAGCCAAAATCCTGGATCCAAACACCCTGAAATCTGTGCTGCGGATCTGACATTCTTTGCTGGTCAGGTCCAGCAAACCCTCAGACACATGAGCAATCTTACTCATGTGTGTAAATATTTGCTGGATGATGCCCCAAAATCCCGATTGCAAAATATTCCTCCTACCCTCCCGCTCAAGCTTTTGAGTTTTAGATTCCAGATGTCCACATTTTGTGGCTCTAATTTTCATTGTTTTTCTTTCTTAGCTCAGCAGCGAGGGAGGAGATGGGAGCAGGTGCAGGAAGCAGGGTAGAACAGTGGGACTCCTTCAAGACAGGAAAAAATATTTTTAAGCATGGGGAGAAAAAAACCGAGGCTGCTATATAGAACTGCAGTGGAGGACTAAAATCCATTCCAAACAGTGTTTCAGCTACTTTATCTGTACACCTCATTTTTTTGCATAATGTATTGCATTAAGGATAGGGATCTCACGTAGTCCCTGTGGTTTGCATGATCCTGCTCTCCTATGTACTGTAGTTGGTCAGATTACCATACTGTACAGTCAGGCTCTAAGCATATTATCAGACTGGTATATGGTTCTTATTGTCCTGAAGCTCAGATTCTTTAGTCCACCCTTCATTGACACAGATGTCAAACTCACTGCCAGGGCTGCTACTTTCAATGCTGGTTGAGGCAGATCTGGGGAGCATCTGTGTTTGACACTTCGGGCAGCGCAGACCCTTTGCAAACCCCAAAGGGCCCTCATGAACAAAATGCACCCTTGCTCCAGTGTCCCTAATAAAGGAAGAGGCAGTAACCTAAACAGTGAAAAAGAAGGGCACAAGCAGGAGCAAGGATCAAAGAGAGTCTCACTTCAGGGGTGTTGAGAGCAGACAGCTGGGTCCCACCGTATCTTGATTCACTAATGACAGCTGCACTTCCTTGCTCATGAAGGGACCTGAACAGAAAGGGAGAAGAGAACTGCCAGGAGACCTGCTCTGCATTTTCCCCAGGAGCTTAGAATTTTACCAGTGTTGTCTCTGAAAATCGAGGTTATTTTTGTTTATCTGAGTAACCAGCTTAGAGGGTCAGGCTTCTGAGTCAGACTTCAGACCACTGAACCCTATGCTTAGTTAATAACAAAACCAAGCAATGAGGCCCCTTGAAGGAGGAGGCCCAGCTGTTGGTTCAGGAGAGCTGCTAGTGACTGTGCAGGAGAATGGAACTAGGGTCTAGCAATATACCTGTTATGAAACACAGTGGAAAAACCTCGGGTACAGCCACAGTCTCCGCGTCCATGAGGTTCAGACAGAGCTCAGGTGTGTTAGAGATGAAGGAGTTTTGAAAGGGATATAAAACCTCAAGTTTTAGGACTTAAACGCAATAGGGGTTTGCTCTCCCTTGGAGTCCAGCAGTGGAGTCTTTTGTCTCTGAGGACTTCTTGTTTCTGTCCTAGAAGATGGAGATGCTGGAGCTACAGACTGCAGCATGTCTAAATTATTATTATGTATTAATTGTATTACAGTAGTAATACAACTGAGATTAGTGTCTTGATGTGCTAGGTGCTGTGCCAGCACAGTAAGAGACAGGCCCTGCCCCAAAGGGCTTACAGTTTAAATAGACAAAGTAAATATTATCATCTCCACTTAGCAAATGGTGAATTGAGCTGAGAAAGTTTAAGTGACTTACCCAGAGTCTGTGGCAGATCCCCATGTTTTCTAAGATCCAATCTGGTGTCTTAACCCCAAAGCCATCCTTCCTCTCTTAAGAGCTATTATCTGTGCTGTTTGATCAGTGCACATTGCTTTCAGCATTTATCCTTTATCCTTTCTAATTACCATATCCTTATTAAGTTTCCTATAGATGATGTAAAATGTCAGGCTGAAAAACACCTGAACGCATGTCAAGAAAAACTCACCACTTCTCTGAAAGCTTACTGTAAAATAAATAAATAAAGTAGTATTAAGAAAAATTACCAGAGATGTCATAAAAAGTTCGCTTTAGGCCAGAGAAATGTTGCTTTTCATTTCTATACAGTACATGAGAATATTTTGTTGCCTAACGGTGCATGAATAATGTTTTATTAAAATGTATATCTTTACAGCTTTATTTCATCAGGTTCTTCAAGGCTCGGCATAAAAAATGGTTTAACAAGTTTGACACATGCTGATTTAGCATTTATGCCACAAACTGAATCTGCTGCTTTGTGAGGGGAAAATAGGCCAGCTTTCAAAATACAAACACTGTGAAGTATTCAAAGCGAAACAAAACAAAAGGGAGAGTAGGAAGAACAAAAAACAAGCCATTGTCATTCCAAAATGGTGTGTGTGTTTCCAGAAAAGGGTTTTGGACTGAGCTGGAGGATTGATTGCATTAACTTTTGCATCATCTATTTTCTTGGGATCCAAGTGCTGTGATGGAATATGTGCATGCAGGCCCCGATCCAAAGCCCAGTGGAGTCAAGAGGATTCTTTCCATTGTCTTTAGTGGTCACTGGATCAGGCCCTCTCTGGACAAATTTACTGCTCACAGCAATCAATTTTTGCACACAAAAAAAGAAAGCAAACAAAATCCCTGGAAAGCTGTAGCAGATAAATGAGTCTCATATTGTGGTCACATACTATGTCAGTGGCGCAGCGAGGAATACAATCCTGATTCTCAGTTCAGCACCCTATCCACGAGAACCACTATTTCTCAATGACTGGTCCATGCAACGGCGCCAGTCCCTGAGATCTCCTTGACACAGTTTTGGAAGGCAGCAGGTTGGCCCCCTGGTATCAAAAAATTTGAGAAACACTGCACTAGACCACAACTTGAGTTGTCTTAGTGCCACCAGACAGGCTCTGACACACATACGACCAAAGGCAATGAATTCCATTAAGGGCCAGCTTTCTTAGTAAAAGAGCTCTGTTTTCATCCTGGAGACTTTAATTCCAGGAAACTACAGAAAGAGCCTTCCAACGGACCTGAGTAAAGTCTCACAGGTAGCTGGATCCGAGGTAATTTGGGGGCTTTAATGATGGTCAACAACACCTTGAATGATGAAAACATATGACACAAAGTCATTGGTGGACTAGTGGATAGGGCAGTGGAAGGGGAGTCAGGAGACCTGGCTTCTATTCCCTGCCCTGCCACTGATCTGCTATTTGACCTTGGGCCTCACTCTGCCTCTGTTTCCTCTCCCACCCTCTTTCTCTCCTGTTTATTTAGAGCCTACAGTCTCAGAGGCGGGGTAGTACCTAGCATAAAGAAGGCCTGATCTTGACTGATGCCTCGAGGCACCACTGTAATATAAATAGTAAATACTAATACTTGAAATACTAGTACTTGAGTTGGAGTTAATCAGACTACAGCATGCAACCACATTTGGGCTTTAAAATATTCTTGCACAAGCTTCCCATGCAGTTCAAGGGTTCATGGCTCAAAAGAAGAAAGAAAAGCCTTCTCAAAAGGTGCCCATGTATATAAAACATTGAAAAAGTACTTTATAATCTCCTTTTTCATTAGTATTTATTATTTGTATTACCATAGCACCCTAGGCGCCCCAGTCATGCACCAAGACCCCATTGTGCTAGGTGCTGTACAAACAGTAAACAGTATTCGGCTGTATAGAAAAACCGCAGCGGTATACTTCAAATTCGGCCCTTTCCATGAGGAATCTCTGGGAATTAATGTCTAATAATATCCTCTAGTGTCTTAAACAACTTTGAAGGATTTTAAACACATAAGTGTCTTTTTCAGCTCAGAATAGCTATATGTGAATAAGCTACTTAAACATCAGTAGACGGCAAGAATCAATTTACCTGTTTAAATGACACATTGTACTGTTTGTGGGCCACATCCTTCTGGGATATTCACATGAGTTTTCCCATTGACTGACTCCAGGGGGAGTGATTGTGTGTATATGCCTAAACAGCTCCATGTTACACCACCAGAAAAACATCACTAGTCAAAAACAATGCAAAGCCAATAGTTATTAGTGGAAGAATTATTATATACCCATCTTCTGAGAGTTAATGTGCTGCCTCACCTGCAATAACCCCAAACGATCAATATGAGTCTGTATGTTAATAACCTAACTTCCATTGTCCAACCCACCTTGATTTTGAGCTTTAAGCTCCACCTACTGTGAAGTTTCACTTGTCCTACATCTCTGCCATGATGGAGACGGGAGGAATTTGCCTCTAATATGGCCAATTTCTGGATTGCTACTTCTTGATGCTTTGAGCAGCTGTGTCCTGTCTCAACATGCACGTGGAAGGTGTGGTCGCTGATATGTGATATCAGTAATTTTGTGTTTTGGCTCTGATAATTTAGGCCAGAGAAGAATTTTGAGCTCTCTCTATTTTCCTTACTTTAAGATGCCTCAACTTCATAGTGCTTTGATGCTGAGAGGATTTCAGTCATCCCATAAGTGATTAAAATATTTTGGATTTATATTGACTTTTCCCTGCCAAAACTCTTTCCAAACTTGAACAGATGCACGAAGTCCTTGTGGGGATCACTTCACCTTCCAGCTGTTTAAGTGGATGCATCCACCCTACATAACAATTCAGGAGCAGGAAGCAAGAGCAGACAGCAGGAATATCACATCCAGTTGAAGCTTCCATAGTATAATTTCTTTTAAAACCTAAACCTTCACAAACGAAACTATACAGTGGGGTCACATGAAGCATACAGCATGTTTTTGAGGAAACCAATGCTCCTTAAGTAAAAGATCCACCAGGAACAAAAGACTATAGGGAGTACATGCCAGAAATTCTGTAATTTACTTTTCAGCTTTGTGAAAGCATTCTTTGTTCTGTTGAAAGTGAGTGCTTTGTAGTTTTAGCCAATGGTTTTTATCTTAACTCTCTCGTCTACTGTATGTCTTTCCTTAGCAGCCTGCATTGGCAAAAATAATAAAATAAAAAGTGGAGTGAAAGAGTTGCGTTTTTGCCGTAGCTGGTGTGGCAATGTTTACTGAAATTTGAAGCCATTTTGTCTGTTTTCAAATCATCTCTCTCTAGTGGGAAACAGATTCTCGGTCTATTGAAGATAGCATGACTCTGTAGAAATGCTGCCAGCATATATCCACCATTTTTTTTAATTGCCAGATGATTCAAAAGTGGATTTGAAAGATGCTGAATGTCACCCAGAAACAATTTAGGGAAGAAGAAAAGTTTGAAAACAAGAATCTGAAAGTTGGCCAAATGTTTAGTTTTGCTGTAAGAGAGGAGATGAGGAGATAAAATTCCTAGGGCCCTGGTTTTCAGAAAAGTTTTGACAGCCTAGCAGGTGTAATCTGGTAAATGAGAAAATTGTCTCTTGAAATATGGTACAAATCCTGCCAGCCCTGCGGATCTGAAATTCCTGACATTAAGGCTATCAGTTTTTTCAGTTACTTCCACAGGAGATTTACTTTACTTTACTTTAATTTAATTGAGAACATCTCCATTATTTTGTTCAGGTGACAAGTAGCCCTTTTTCATCTTCAGACCACTTCGCTACCAAGGACCCATGAACTCTGGGGCACAAAAGGCCCAAATTTCACAGCAACAATCCTTCAATTCCTGAACAACTTCTAAATGATGCTGCAGTATTAATTTATTCTCTTGATATCCTTCATGTCCATTTTTCCAGCCCACACAAACTATGGGCCATAGTTGAAAATGCTCATTGGTATAAAGTGCCTGGATGTTTTTGACAATTATATTTGAGGATGGGGTTTTTCCTGCTACGCTTTCCAGGTGGCTCAGCTGACTTCTGCAGTTCTCAACTTCTATAGTGTTGTCCAGATGACCTGGCTCCTGCTCTCCATTTGTGTGAGGGAAAGAAAGGGGGAGCTTCTAGCTAGTGTCTGACTCATCACCCTCGCTCTCTGCGCCTCTGTGGCTGTACTGTTCTCTAGGGACGCCAATTCACACTTCTGCCTCTGTCCCCCCACTTCCTGACTGTAAACTGGACTCCAGCTAGCTGATTCAAGGGATACAGTCATCCAATTCACACTTCCTGTGATGCTGTATGAAGTATGAATGATTGTTTATAACATTATTGACACCAGTATTACAAAATTGCAATGAATATAACAAGATATGCCGTGTAAGGTACCATTGGAAAAGTTATAATTGACTAAGTATGATCATACGGTTTATATGTATGTATCGTCTTTGTACTGTGAGTTATAAATTTGTGTGATATATTTGTATCTCAAACTGGTGCTGCGTTTCTGAGTAACACTCCCAGACAGATTAGCAGCAGCACTACACTTAATGGACCATCGAGGGCAATCAGCTGTACAATGTGCCCAGGGAGAGAAGCCAGGGACTATACCTATGAGTCATCAGGGCATGTAGAGACATGCCTGTGGACAGGGAACTCAAGGTGCTTTACCATGCATATGTGCTGTGGGCTTGTGTTTGAAACAGGCCACATGGCAAAGAATATAAAAGGCAGCTGCACCACCTCCATCTTGCCGTCATTCCTGCTTCAGACCTCTGGATCCACTTCTGTACAATTGAAGCTTTGAAACAAAGAATTGACAGATCCATCTGGGTACTGGATGTACTTCAGAGGAACTGTACAAGCCTGTACAAGCCTCCCCAATACTGCTAAGAATCTGATATATATGGACTTTGGAGTCATTTGTATGTATCTGACTGCTTTGATCATTTAACATCTCTCGTCTTGTTTGTTTCTCTTCTTTTATAATAAATCTTTAGTTTTTCGGTAGGATCCAAACCTATATTGATCTGGCAATGTAACTGACCCTTTGGAGATCAGAAGAACATTTTGGTAAAGTGAATAGAGTTTTTAAATCACTTATCTCTTTACTGGACCGAGTTGCTGATTGGGAGCCAGGGACTGAAATGCAATAAAGGGGGCTGTGTATTTCTTTCTGGGGCTTTTGGGGGCTTCTTGATAACCAATGTGGGGAATCAGAAGCACGGTTGGTGAATCTAACTTCAGTGTTAGCCACCAGTTTTGGGTGAATCTGCTCTCATTTCTGCAGCCTGCCCTGACCTTGGCTTTTTTAGATGGGCTATCCTAGGCACATCGGGTCACACCTCCTCCCTGTGAGGAAAACTGAAAAGCAAGAGGCAGCAGATCTTGGCCCGGTATTGAAATAGGAAAAAAAAAAAAGGCAAAATAGGGATTAATTTAAGGCTTCTATTTTTTTAAATCTTGGGCTTCGGGTGTTTTTTGGTTCTGATCTCCTGGTTGCTGCTGATCCTCATCTGAACTAGTGAAACAAGGAGATACGGATCACTATTGTGCTACAGTAGAGCAGAGCCAGTCTGCTCTAGCAGATCTGGGTTTAACCAGAGAGAGTCGGGCGTCGAACTCAGGGTATGTCTTCACAGTAGAGTTAACCTGGGTGGTCAACACCCATCTCTGAGCAGCTGGGTTAGCCTATCTCAGGTGTTAACAGCCATTCTTTAAGGCCGTACCCAAGTTACTGGGACCTCACTGCTGCTGCATTCCCTCATGTGCGCTGCTGGGATATGCCACGTGGTTCTCTGTGCTACAGTAAACTGAGCAGCTCTATGATGCTCTCCAGTGAATGATGTCCTTCTGGGCACACAGGGAGAATTGTGAGACGCACTGGAGGACTCTCAGCACTCAGTGGGTTGAGCATGTGTCCTCACTGCCAACTGAGTGGATTACAAGCCTGAGTGAAAGTAGAACTCGAGTTCTAACCCACACCCCCAGCCGGGCCAACTAGCTTGGATGTAAAACATTACTAAACTTGGGTGACTGGTTTCCTGTGTGGATGGGAGTGGGGTTAGGTGCAACACCCAGATAAGAGCCAAGGCTAACTCTGCAGTGAAGACAAACCCTCAGCTGTTTTGGGCAACTTTATACAACAATTTATGTCTAGTGAACATACAGGTTTAATTCTGAAACCTCCTTAATTCTGTTAATTTGTAATCAATATGTGTTTCTGGGGGACCATCGCTAATGTCTTGGATGTTTTTTTACATATATAACAAGTCCCAAATTTTCCATACTGGTAGCGGCCATCTATCTAAAGAGATTACACCACCACTGAGTGGGGAAACAGATGGTATTTCAGTTTCTTTGCACCTAAAAGAATCTTTAGTTTCTATATAAAATTTGTCACATTTTGTAGTTTGGGAAAGAGAGAGAAAGAGTCCCACAAAATTGTTAACATTGGTAGCTTTCACTCTGTACAGGGTGTTTCACATTATTCCAGGTTTCCACTGGTTTTGTGAATGAG
The DNA here is from genome assembly GCF_026122565.2 of Emydura macquarii macquarii. Classification (NCBI taxonomy): domain Eukaryota; kingdom Metazoa; phylum Chordata; order Testudines; family Chelidae; genus Emydura; species Emydura macquarii. The sequence goes on along the minus strand of NW_027133607.1, from coordinate 1,695,029 downwards.
TGCTAACTCTCCATCCCAGATGGGAAAGTGGGTCACCAGAGATATGATATGACTTACTTAAGGTTGGGCAGAAATTTTTTTGCAGGGACTGAACCAAGTTCTCCTGTCTAGAGCCTTAACTCAAAGCCGTCCTTTCCTCTCAACACCTGCAATGGACAGAGGTGCATATGTCAAGGAGCTGATATTTAAAGGCACCAGGAGTTGGGTGTCTAAGTGCTATTTGTGTCTTTGGACGTCTATCCTTAAATTATTTTGCCATTTGGACACTACATAATTTAATTTGTCTTTCCTAAACTCAGATTTATATTTTAATAGCTCATGCGAGGGGAGTCTCCTTCTTAGCATATAAATGCAGCTGGGTCATTGGTGTGAATGCCATGTTTTCAAAAGGGATGGTTAAGGTCATTATCTAAGTTTTTTATTTCCTGGGGTACATTATGGAGGCTGCCTGAACAATGAGCTTTTCATTGGGTATTCATAAGGCCCTCTGGGTGTACACTGTGTGACCTGTGTACACGAAATGGATGGAAATGAAAATACAGAACAATATGCGGCTTTCGTCTCTCTTTCCAATGTAGCACCGGAGGAGTTAACAGCTGCTATTTTTCTGTGTGTACCAAAATTGAACCCTGACTCCCCTGAATGGAATGAAAAGAAACACATTGCAGGGTGCAACCAGCCCTTTCTGAAAACGTCTGGCAAATACAAGAAGCCTTTATTTTCTCCTTTCATTCTTTTGAGTTGGGAAGAGGGAATTCATGTACTGGAAATCTCAGAAGTGTCCTTCCTCCGCCAACGCTACAAAATCAAATCATTTTCCTCTTGACCAATAGCACAGCACTCAAATGTTTGGTACATAGACTGTACAAGGTGAACTGTGAATATTTAGGGGTAATGTGGGGACTATCTTTTCAGAGACACAGCTGAGGTTTCTCTGATGATAAAGTACACTGTAAAAGTTGCTCTCTGCTAGGTGAATAGGCATAAAACCACATCTTTGTTCATAAGACTTTTTATTGTGTCAGTTGTCATGAGCAAAACCTGAAAGTACTTGAAATTCCATTAAAATCACATTCACACATAAAAATGCCATCTCCTTGAAAGTTTGTCTCTGTAGACTTTGTTAAAGTGAAAAGTCAATATGTATGAGACACATTTAAGTAATTTAAGATTAATGGTTAACTGTTAAAGTGCAGGTCTCGCACAATCATGCCTGCTACTGATCTAAGAAATGAAATACTTAACTCCCGGAGCTGATAGCTGAAGTCAACTTCCAACTCATTTTGTATGATAAGATGCACTGAATTTCAGATTTTTGGCTATAAAGTATCTGTGGGTATAAGTGATTGCTAATTGTTTTATTGGTGTTCAACCACAGTAAATAATCCCACCGTGAAAGCGGTAATTGTCTTTAGGATTTACTGAATTCTTGTATTTGGCTAATTCTTCTTTTTTTCTAAATTCTTCTGTATTTGTGCATGTCATTGTGCATCTCTTAAGTTTACAGCTTCCAGTTCTGGGGAAAGCACATTGTGTATTTAGCTGAGAGAGCCTGGAATTGTTTTTAAGATTCTGAATGCTTTGGATTCACTCATACAGCTATTATCGTTGGTGTGTTTTGATTTCAACAGACTGATGAAACTGGGTTAGGATTTTATCACTCAAGTGGGCCAAGAACAAGTGCCTCGGCTCTCAAGTTGAAGCAGTGTCTTGCCAACAATAAAGAGGAAAGGAAAATGCATTTTCAATTACTCATTACATTGCTTAAAAGAAGAGGCATTAGGCACTGTGGGAGAAGATGGGGGTTGGTAACATGGGAGGGGAGAGACAGCATGAGACAGTCAGAAGAGTCTTTATCAGAGCACAACAGACAGCAGCTGAGTTTGAGGCCATTCTTGAATAGATAAGCTTTTGTTTAGTACTTGGCTCCTTTGGGGGAGAGGGGGGTTTAATGGTAAAAGGAGACCTGTGTTTCTTCCAAATAACTTAATATTTCTGTGTGTGTGGAGGGGCATGATTATGGGGAAAGGGGAGCTCTGGGAGGATGGTATAAAGGCATGTATTCCTCACCCAGATCTCCCAATTGCTGCCTTATAAGCTAATTATTGGTCATCCTGGCTGAAAATTATTCTTTTGGAGGACTTCCCGCTAACTCTCTCAAATCTTTTGGATGGGATGCCACCCCTGCAAAAGAATTAAATAGCTTAACTAAATTTGCTGTTCTTTCCTCTGTCTGACACGGTTAAGTCCTCAGCTCAACAGGCTTCTGATGTTCAAGCATCGGGAGGAAAAAATCACATTGTGACATAAAAACAGCCTTAGATATGTTCAGTGGCTATCATCGTTTTTTTTTTTTTTTTTTAATGTTTAATGCTGTGTCCTGTACTTGACCTGCAAATGCTTGTAGCTAACTGATCTGGGACTTTTCTGACTACTCACACCATACACAGCTGTCTAAACTAGAGATGGTTATTTTGCTTAGAAGTTTATTTCAATGTGTGTGTGTGTTGTTTTGGGAAGGTTTTTTAAAAAAAAAAAAAAAAAAAAAGACTTCTAACATTGAGTAAAATCTTGGATGAAGTATTTGCGCATATTAATCATATGAATGGAAAAGTGTGACTCTCTAATTGCTGGTGCGTTCCGTACACATTACAACAAGACAGACCTGAATTATATGATAAGTAGGCTGAAATTCTTTAATGGGTAGAGGAAACTTTCAGCTCCATTGCCTCCTGGCTAACTGTAGTAAATTCAGTTAGTAATATTTTACAGATGTCTTCATTGCTTTCTTGGCAAACAAGCTAAAGTTCTTCCCCATTAAAAAAAAAAAAAAGGCATCATTGAGGGGTAAAGTCATAAACCACAACAGCAAAACAATTTGGCTAAAAGGGCAACTATGAAAGCATGAAAAGCAAGTAATTTTATTAAGTGCTGTTTGGTTTGGTTTGGTTTCCCTCCCACAGCTAATATATTACCTAAACTGCATAAATCTGTTTTGGAAAATCCATTGCCTGTCACAAGTTTCTCTGTGCTAAACTTAACCTTCTACATCTTATTTTTAGAAAACTTATAGTTGCTTTATTCAGTGCTGTGAAGAAGTTGGCAAAATGTCAGTCAGGTCAGGAGAAAGAAGCAGTTGGCTTTATTTCCAGAGGAGAAAAGTTTTAGGCAGAAAATAATTTTAAAATGTAAATAACTCTTAACTGGGAGAAAGCTATCTTTATTGGAAATGTGTTCTTTTAATGGAGAGCCATTCGAAAAGAGCAGTAGGATGCTTTCTGATGGAGAGGCAAAACGTGCAAAAATAATGCATGTAAATCATCAAGTACACTTACTAGAATAAAATTCTTGACAAGGAGCTAGATTTTGAACACAACCACAGATGGAGCTTTGTGGGGTAATGGAATCAGCTAGGTCTTGGCTTGAGTCCTATGTAGTTTAACACTGACTTCCTGTGTGACTGGGCAAATCATTTAACTATTCTGGGCCTCAGTTGCCCCATCTGTAAAATGGGGAATAGTGGTATTTGCCCTCCTTTTGTGTCTCACTTTTTGAAGAAGCATGTTTGAAAACAAATGTGCAAAATTTGATGATATGCATGATAAGCAAAGTGCTTTTAGTGTGCGGTTTGGTTCAGGCCCATCTCTATTATGTATGTTTCAAGTAAGGAAAAGAGATACATACCTGAAACAGAAGAAAAAAAGAAAACAGCTCTCACTGTTCCCAGCCTACGCTGTGTCACACTGTCATTAAAAAGGCCTGGGGTGTGGTTGCAACATAATTAAAACACTTGAGGACACTTGAGACAATGGGGCATTTTCTTTTCTTTTTCATGTGTTTAAACATAGCTTCAGTTTTGCACTTTTGATCTTGGTAATTAACATGAATTAAACTGTGAGAGGTTTGTATGGGATGAGATTTAAACGTGGCTTTAAAACAAGTGACATACCTGGAAGTGAATGGAGAGAGAAGGACAAATATGCATTGCCTATATTTTAACAAGAACTCCCATTACAATTTTCTCCTCAATCAGAGGTTCATGTTCTTGCAGCGAGAAGGAAAATGGGACTGTGGAATCTGTTCATTGGTTTCCTCATTTATACATAAAGGTTTTCTCACCACCTTAACCAAGGAAGAAAGCAACAAGTGACAACTGAACTTATACGAGGTGCCCTTCATTTGAAACCTATCTATCTAAAGTACTTACTTGACCCCTAGTATTGTGATATCTGAGCTCCTCCCCCTCGTTAATGTAGTTATCATAACACCCCTTGTGAGACAGGGAAGTGCTGTTGTCCCCGTTGTATGTATGGGGAACTGAAGCAGAAAGAGACTGGCCCAAGAGCGTATAGGAAGTCTATAACAGAGCAGGGAATTGAACCAGAATCTCCCAAAGCCCAGCATACAGTCCTAACCACGGGACCATCCTTCCTCCAGCACTAGTCTGCCCTCCAAATCACACCGTGTGATCACATAAGAACATAAGCGTGGCTATACTGGGTCAGACCAATAGCCCATCTAGTCCAGTATTCCGTCTTCCGACAGTGGCCAGTCCCAAATACTTCCGTGGGAATGAACAGAACAGAGCAATTATTGAGCGATCCATCCCTGGTCATCCAGTCCCAGCTTCTGGCAGTTGGAGGTTTAGGGACACCCAGAGCGTGGGGTTGCATCCTTAACCATCTTGGTTAATAGCCATTGATAGACCTATCCTCCATGAACTTATCTAATTCTTCTTTGAACCCAGTTATACTTTTGGCCTTCACAACAGCCCCTGGCAACGAGTTTCACAGGTCAACTGTGCGTTGGGTGAAGAAGTGTTTTTTATTGTTTTGTTTTAAACCTGCTGCCCATTAATTTCTTGTATTATGTGAAGGAATAAACACATTTCCTTATTCACTTTCTCCACACCATTCATGATTTTATAGACTTCTGTTATACCTCCCCTTATCTGTCTCTTTTCAAAGCTGAACAGTCCCAGTCTTTTTAATCTCTCCTCAGATGGAAGCTGTTCCATACCCCTAATCATTTTGCTTGCCCTTCTCTATACCTTTTCCAATTCTAATATATGTTTTTGAGATAGGGAGACCAGAACGGTACACTGTGTTCAAGGTGCAGGCATACGATGGATCTATATAGTGGCATTATGATGTTTTTGGTCTTATTATCTATCCCTTTCTTACTGGTTTCTAACATTCTGTTAATTGTTTTGACTGACACCGCACATTGAGCAGTTGTTTTAAGAGAACTATCCACAATGTCTCCAAGATCTCTTTCTTGAGTGGTAACAGCTAATTTAGACTCAATCATTTTGTATGTATGACTGGTATTATGTTTGCCAATGTGAGTTACTTTGCATTCGTCAACAATGAATTTCATCTGCCATTTTGTTGCCCAGTTTGTGAGATCCTTTTGTAACTCTTCCCAGTCAGCTTTGGACTTAACTATCTTGAGTAATTTTGTATCAGCTGCAAACTTTGCCCCTTCTTCCAGATCATTTATGAGTATGTTGAACACCACTGACCCCAGTGCAGATCATTGGGATACCTTACTATTTACCTTTTTTCACTTTGGAAACTGACCATTTATTCCTACCCTTTGCTTCCTATCATTTAATCAATTATTCATCCATGAGAGGACCTTCTCTCTTATCCTATGGCTGCCTACTTTGCTTTAGATCCTTTTGTGAGGGACCTTGGCAAACCTTTTTAAAAATCCAAGTACACCATATAGACTGGATCACCCTTGTCCACATGCTTGTTGATCCCCTCAAAGAATTCTAATAGATTGGTGAGGTGTGATTTCCCTTTACAAAGCTCTGTTGATTCTTCCCCAACATATTCACGTTCATCTCTCTGTCTGATAATTCTGTTCTTTATTATAGTTTCAACCAATTTTCAGGAAGAGTGAAGAACAGTTCTGAAGAAGGATGGTTCTATGATTAGGGTACTAGCCTGGGAATTAAGAGACTCAGTTTCCATTTCCTGCTGTGTTACAAACTTTCTGTGTGACCTTGGATAGTCTGGACCCTTCCAAAGGTTTGTTCTGAAGATGTTTTTTTGGGCATAAGTGTGTGTTTCTGGCATAATTTTAATAAGGAGGTGGGCTTCCAGAAATTTCTTCTATCCAGCCAATAAGTAGAGATGGAGGGAGAGGACAACCATGTTTATAAGGCCTTTCTTTGAAACAGGGACATTAAAAGGAGAAAAACTTAAAACAGACGCATTCAGGTTCAGTGGAACCAATGCCAAAAACGTTAATCAAAAGTACAAAGGAAGCAACCCCTTAGGTTTTTTCAGTAACTACACATTGGCTAGGAGCACTGTAGTTACAATGCTGTAAACTGTAGTGATCTGGAGAATGCTGTAGAGGTAGGGTTTTTTGTTTTGTTTTGTTAGAAGGAACAAAAAGAAGAAATAGATTTGAAGGAATTAAACAGACACCTTTTCACCTTTCAAGCTTCTGAGAGGATACATCTGACTGCATTATTAGGCTTTTTATTCTACAGTAACAGCAGCTTGGCCAGAAATCAGGCTGCTTTGAATTGTAGCTTAAGTTAACAAATCTGTTGGAGATTTAAAAAACAAAATGAAGCCAAATTTGTAAAGGTTCTGAACAGCTTGAAGGGGGAAGGGAAAGTTACTTTAAAAACATCCCTGCTTTAAAGTGTCAGAAAATCTTAACTGCGTGAAATAAGGGGGAGACCCTAACTCACCTTCAGAAAAGTATATGAAAGTAAATCTCAGAGGCAGAAGAAATACCCAGAAGGAGAAGGCTGCAGCTTGCAGTAATCTGTAAATGATTGCTGGCAAAGTCTAGAGGCATCAAGCTTGATCTGTGTTTGTTCCAAAAGAAAGCCAAGGAGGACGGTGTTAATAAAGAGAGATTTAACTGAGAGCAGTGCTTGGAATAAAGTGGGCTACAAAAAGGTCATATATGATCAGTTGGAGCAGATTACAAGGGCTTTAAAAGGTAGTGGTGGAGAAATGAAACTGGGACCGTGAAGCAATATAGCACAAGATTGATTTTGGGGGTGGAGAGAAGCTGGGACAAGTGCTTATCAGCTTGAGAAGTAGGAAGAGCTGTGCTGGGGCTGTTTTCATTCCCACGCTGAGTAGAGTACTCTGCTGCTTTTTGTGGTTAGCCTTTTCTGCAGTGTTTCTTTTTATTATTATTATTATTTAAATACAATGGTTTCAATAATATCTGAACTGGATCCACTGAAAGGCTGGAAAGTTTTAAGGTAGGCCCATGTTTTCTTCCTTTTGGTACAGTCATTTTGGTTCACCCCCAAATTAACTGGAACTTGAGTTATAATTGAAATGTGAGCCCTGGGCTTAAGTAACAGAGGAGTTTCTGGTAATTAGATCCCTTTAAGATACAGAAACCCTTTAAGCAGATGTTTAGAGAGACTCCAGGGAGCATTTAAAATATACTTCTCAGTGTTACAGTGCAGCAAGGAAGTACTGATCATTTTTTAAAATGGAGATTACTCTGTAAATTAAATTTAATAGTAAGTCTAACATGATTTGATACTGCAAGAGAATTAACTCTTTGCTTGCATTGTGTTGCTTCATGGGGAACATTTAGGAAATTCTGAATAGTTAAAGAGATAAGAGTTAATCAGGAAGGGATGAATATTCTTTCAAGAGAAAAAAAGACAAATATGCTGTTGTTTCTTATTTTGGACTGTTGAATATAAGTTGTGTGTTGCTTTTCTAATGCATAAACTTGATATTTGAAACTTGCTAGAGATTCTTGCTTTATCCCTGAAATATACTTTAAAATAATAGTGCAAGATATAGAAAACTTAAGTGCTAAAAGTGACTAATATTATATCTAACCCTTCTCTTTATTACCTATGGCAAATGTTGCAAAAATTCGCTTGAAAGCTACTAATTAATTGGATATGCTATTCTAACTGCATGTCTTGTCTATTAAGAGTATTGAATTCTAAAAGTTTGATAGTTTTACAGTAACTTTCCTTTAAGAATGCAGTTGATGATAGCAGACTAAATTAAATCTGATTGATAAGTTTGTTTCCTAACTTTTATACGCTATCCCAATAACAGAGGTAGCACATAGCACCACATGTGCCACATTTTTAAAAGGAGCACAGTGCAGATGTTTGACAGCAGGGCATAATTTCCCTTGTTGTCATATACATTTTAAGGTACTTAGATATGTTAGTGATGTTCTATTTTAAGCTGCAGAAGATGAAATTCAAAACGTGAACCATCTATCTTAATTGTGTCACTTCCATGAATCTTTTCTCTCATTTTCAAGTTGTTATGCATTGTCAAAAATGAAATTTTTCTTTGCTCAGCCTTCGGGTATGGGGGTAGGAATACATGCATATATGTGTCTGCAAGTGTGTGTGAGGACAGGCATAGCTGAATTTACTGCAAGCTAGCTGGCTTTTCTAACATCTGGGATTGTCAGTACTTGGAAAGCTTCAACTTATTTTTCCACTACATGAAATGCCACAATTCCTTTAAAAAAAAATTTTTTTTAATTCAATGTAGCAGTGTGCTTGCTTACAGCAATAGTAATACTGGATATACAATATATGCCAAAAATCAGTGAGTACATCATGGTGTAGCACAAGGATTTTATTGGCATGGGTTTTCGATGGCCATGTTACTTGCAAGTGGATGAGTGATTTATGCACGTCATCCCAAATGAGTGCCAGTAAAATATTTTAGCCATAATACAATACAACCCATATATATCACATGCATTACAAGACAGCTTTCAGGAATGTTTCTGAGAGTATGTTTTACTGGGACTACTTTCGTAGCCCTATGCTAATAAAGCCAGGTTCTACCAGGTTTGTACTGACCTGTGCCATGAGACAATAGACTTCAACACAGAGAGAATGTCATGGGCCTGGGCCTGAAGCAGGCCTGTCCTAACGTTTCATCACGAGTCTTTTGAGGAAATGGCATGCTATGGTGGTGGGAATGGAAGAAACATTTCTTTAGCAAATGGGTTTTTTGTGTTTGTGACTTTTTGAAGTTGCCCAGTGTTTTTTGGAAAGTTTGTCCAAGTCCTAGGGTGGATGGATTGTTGGCCAGAGGGCAAGTGAGGGGGTCAAAGGTGCATGATAAATTAGTTTATAGTATGATTGTGCCATTTCTTGCATAGACTTCACCTGTAATTCAGATTGTGGTGCATGTGCACACTAAATATTTTCCAAAGTGAGAAGACACAACTAAAGATGACACAAATAGATAGCTTTGTATACTGCCCTCCTTTATCAGAGGGAATAAAACCATAAAGCTTATTAGCGACATATTTATCTCTTGGTTAGTCCTTTTTGATTAAGTTAAATATACTATATCCATCTCTAACATCCCCTAAAATTTCAGCCTTTCATCTTCCTCATACCAGTTTCTACCTTAAGCTTCAATGCCCCTACACTCAACATTTAAGTCTTTCCTTCCATGTAGCTGAGACGCTTATTCATGATATTTAAAGGAAATAGATAAGTAGATTAGTTAGTCAGACTATTTCTTGTAGTCATTGTGGTACCAACAGAAATGAGACTTTGGGACAGATTTAAATGGGATGAGGGGAGCAGCGTCTGAGCAAAAGTAGCCTACAGGATAACAGTTATGGAAGAAGCAGATTAACTGGCAATGAGGCAGGCATTGGTCGAGTAAAGAGAGTGATAGAGACAATATAGTAAGGCATAAGGAAGGGAAAGAGTTATATAGGGCCTTCAAGGACTTTCTGAAAGCCTTCAACTTTACAAGGTGGAGCTAGTAGAGAGACTGGGAGAGGTAGTTGTCTATATACACGTGCAGACACCAGTACGTCTTTGAATGTCTTCTCCTTTGCAAGGCCTAAGAGAGCTTGAATCCACCTTTGGGCCGTCTTGTCACTGTGGATAAGAGGTGTGTTCTTGATTTATTGGACTATTTGAGGTGAAATCTTAGTAAAGACAAGGCAGCTTGTGGTTTTTCACACACGTGAGGAGACTGAGTTAAACCTGTGGGGAAGCCTTGTCTTTGACATGTGAAAACTGCAAATTACCTTAACTTCAGTAGCAGGATTTTAACTAGGATGAGTTCAAGTTAAGAATATACTTGTTTTTTGTAGTGAAGACAAAACTTCGATGTGTTTTGTAACCTTTTTTCAATCAAACTTGCCATACCTTTTTTTTTTCTAAAGCAGCCAAACCCCACCCTTTGCAATTACAACTACTGTGAAGACCTACTTTTCCAAAAGGCCTTTGTCTCTACACATTTTCCAAATCTCATTGTAAATGGGGTTTAGAGGTTCAGGGATCAAGTTCTTTAAACTTCTGACAATACATTTGGCTAGTGAGAGACCGGGAAAAAGCATGATTCCAGTCTGTTGTTTGTGAGTGCGACACCAACAATTCTCCACTGTGGGTTTTTTTGGTGGTTTTTAAAACCTGATTGCTGCATGGTGTTGTGCTTAAAGAATGGGGAAAGAGAGTTAAACTGTGTCACCGTGGTATGTTTGGTTGCCCGTTTCAGTTGCTGGCATGGGATTTTCCTGGATTTTGTTTTCTCTACCATTTACTGAAACAGCACAAGTTTTACTATGTGATGTGTACTCCACATAAAACTGCCGGAATGAGACCACCTACATGAATGAGTAATAAACCGAGAGAGCTTTGGTTAATGAGGAAATGGGTGGTGGTTACTCTTCCTGATTATTTTACTTCTGCCACTGTATCTAAACGGCACAAATATATGCGTGGAGGCAAGTGCTGCTGTACCTTACCCATTACATACGTAGACGATTTCCATACAAGCTATACTTTACTACGAGGCCATATAGAACATCCTCCCGCCCCCTTTAAAAAGGCCTGACTGTGGAACACAATCCTGGATTCCATCACTACCCAGAAATACAGATAATGGAATGTGGACATTAATAGAGAATCCAATTTCCTTGTAATAGCCACAATGTTTGTTAGGAGAAAAATAAATATGTGAGATATAGGTGTGCACATTTGATGTGGACGAAAACACATAGAGGAAATTGCTTTCCAGTTAACCCATTCAAACATACAGATCATGTAATACACTAAGTCAAGGGAGGCCTGTGAAGGTCAGATGAGCCAGAGATGGTTACAGAAATGACAGCTGTTGGGAGAAAGTTACAATTTATGCACAAGACTTCTCTGAGATTTTTTTTTTTAAGTAGGGTTAGCAAAATACAATTGAGTTTCTTTTCTCAGTTCATACATGTAAGCACAATTAAAATGGACAGCACACTCATCAAGGATGAAGTCTAGTTCCTTGCTATGTGTAAGTATGTTTCCTTCATCCATTTTTTTTATCTGTATTCATTTCATATACCGGACAGGCTTCTCCAAATGTACCCTAAATTCACAGCAGAAAATACTGGCAGGGTAGTCTGAATTAGTGTTCCCACGTTTGGGTTCCAGTTGCATGCAAAGGCAAGATATACAGGGTAAAAGTAAAGCCAGAATAGAGTATTTCAAAGAATATTAAGTACCAAATGGTACGCTAGCAAATAAATTTCACATCGGTGTTAAAGATTAAACCAATTAAGTCATCTAGGCTATTTCTCTGTCAGTGCAGGATTAGTCCTTACTTAGACTGAGCAAGTATGAAAGAAATACGACTATCTTTAAATGAGGGCTTCCACAGTCTTATCAGAATTCTTCCTTTATTTTTGTATCAAGGCTGCTAACAAAGTCACTGTGCGCCTTATTCACTTGGACACGAGTTGCTGAATTTTCCAAGTGCTGGATTGGGGATTGAGCCACGTCACTCCAATTAACATTATCTCCCAGTAATGGCACTTCCATCATTTCTGTGGCAATATGCTCCACTGCCTAAATGTTGTTTGTAAAATTATTCTTAACCCCAAAATTAAACTTTACCTACTGCAGTTTAAGCATAGTCAGTTCTGCACTTACTGATCGACTGACTCCTGATCCCACTGAAGTCATAAGGAGTTTTACCATGAAAAGGAAGGATAGTCCTGTGGTTTAGGCAGTAGACTGCGACTCGGGAAGAGAGGGTTTCAGTTTGCTGCTTGCTACAGACTTGATGTGTGGACTTAATCCCTCTGTGCCACAGTTCCCCATCTGTAAGAACAGATATAGTAATAGCTTGTGTTGTCTATTTAGATTGTAAGCTCTTCAGGAAAGGGACTGTCTCTGTGTTTGTACAGCACCTAGCATGATGGGGACCCAGTCTTGGTATGGGGCCTCCAGGTGCTAAAATAATACAAATACTTTATTTCAGTAGGACCAAAATGTAGCCCTAATGAGGACAAGTCATCTCTGGTTCATTTGTAACATTTTATCTTTCTCCAGTGTCTTGTCTTTGGACTGAACATGCTTGGAGTTTCCTAACAGGTTTAATTTTCCAAACACTTTACCTTTTTGGTTGGTTGAGCTCTGTAATTTGAGATCAGTTGAACTTTCTGTTCTAAAATGTGGTCCCTAGAACTGAATGCTGCAATTGTAGCTTAACTAATGGTGAATCTTGCTTGTTTTTCCTGTAATCCTCCTGTTTAGTACAACTCAGTATAACATTTTGCAACCTCAATGTAGCTTTTTGCAACCTCAGTTACATTCTTGACTCTTGCGTTTTATCAGCTACTGTGTAGCCCAAGTTCGTTCTTTATTGCATGGCCATCCTACTCTGTCTTGTTGTTGTTCTCTGGTTTTACCTGAGTGTGGTTGGATTATTCCTTCCTATGTGGATCTCTCTACACTTATACTTACTGTTCCTCATTTCCTAACCTCCAGCCCATTTTTCCTCTTTATGGGGATCAATATCGCATTTTAATCCTATCCTTTGTGAGATCTCTCCTTGCTTTATCAACCGTGAACTTAATTTGCATACCCCCACACTTTGAAACCTCCTCAAATCACTGGTCGGGGTATTTACATGTCCCTCTCTTTGCCTGGTCCATAGAGGAAGTGAGTCTGTTACCACCCCAACTATGGAGCAGGACTCCTTAAAAAAGAACCCCATTTAATGGTGCGGGATTAAGTCCTAAAGTTGATGTGAGTTTTGCCATTGATTTCAATGGGAGCAGGATTAGACCCTTACTGTCTAGGTGCAGCTGATTTTTATCCACTCTAACAAAAAGAATGATCCATGTATCCCACTTTTATTGAATGGTCAGTCACCAAGATTGCACCAAGAAAAGTTGGATCTTCTTAACATGAAGTCTATCAGGAGCTATCACAGCCTCTGGGACTCCTAAAAATACTCTGAGCATCAGATATTTTAAAAAATATGTCCAGGCTAAGTGTAACCCCAAAGCACCATGCAATTTCTTAACTCCTTCCAACCTCCATTTCAAACTCCCCCAGTTAAACTGTCTGCTAGAATGTCGGTACCCACTATATTTTCCAGGAACAAAATGTTTCCTGTGAATTGTACTTAATAACTTTAAGTGCTGTTTCTCTAGTTGTGACAAAGCATCTTTTGTTATGAGTGGGAAAACCAAATGAATGTATTCCACAGTTCTTATGCCTCTTCTGTACAAGCACATTCACCCCAGCATATTGGGTCACAGAATAAAACATTGGTGGCACGTCATTGCTTGGCATGCTTTTGACTGCCAATAGAGGACAGCTTTATGTTCATGTTTCTGATCATGACTTCAAGTTCTCTTCTCTTTCATGCTTTGAGATCCAGAAGATCCCTCTCTCCAGGTCATCTGTTTAACTGTTAACATGGTACAATGTGTAAATAGCTTTGAAAGAAAGATTTAGTTGTGATTGAAACTCTGAATTTGATCTTGAATTGTTTATGGTTTCGGTATACATTCTTAGGAAGAAAGGGGTTTAAAAGTATACAGACAGGCAGTTAAAATATGAGTTAAATTAAGAGAGTTCTCAGTCTTACAGTTCCTAGAGAGGAACTTTTAATTCTATGTGAGGGACTGTCAGGTAGAAGATCATTCTGTAGTTGACAGCTAATGCATATGGATTCCGTGGTCTTTCTGCACACACAATAGGTTTATACTTGCAAAGACAAATAAACTTTACATGGATGGTACTCCAACATTACACTTCCCATGAGGAGGATGAATTCCAATCTGGGGGAATCACATTCTACCACCAGTATTTAAATTCCCCCATAAGTTTTAACAGGATGAGGTTTAACATCATTTCTTGTCCTAGACTCTTGTGCTTTGCTGCTTTAAGCGAGCAAATAGTTGCTACATTTCATCCAGCATTGGTTGCATGTCACTGGTGAATGAACATAGCTTGTATTCCAGTTGGTAACACCCTTAAGAGGAAAAGTGTTGCATAAGTGAACTTTATTGTGCATTTTGAGATTTGATTTACTCTAGATTGCACTGAAGGGGGAGGTGTCAGGCATACTTGCTAATTGTCTCTCTTTACTGCCCTAGTTTTTTAACCCAGTCCTGCAGGCTTTGTGTCCTCGCCAACATCCCAGGCAGCTAGTTGAGTTTGTGTGTGCATGGGGATACGTAGATATAGCATTCTTGCTAAGAGCTGGCCCTGTTCATTGCTACACTCTTGCAGCCCCCTTGCTTCCAATATACTTAGAAAATTGTCCCTGGCAACAATTTACCATATTGGCAACTATGGTCAGGACTCAGCTGGACACTTCAATTGACCTTTAAAATTAAAGGGTTTATTTGGAGTGTCAACGGCCAGGGAGGAATTTATTTGGGTGGAAAAGGGAAGAAATAAAGGGCTACAGTGCTTGCGTGGTGGAGAGAGGTATGCACTGAGTGCTGATCCTACAGCGTTCACGCACATGTAACTCCTGTTGAAGTCCATGGGGATTTTTCACGTTGAAGGACTGCAGGGCTTAGCCGCTCAGTTGCTGTAACGTGACAAAGCTTCACTGAAGTCAGTGGAGCTATGTTGACTTGCCACACCACCTGATACATAGCTCTTTTTAAAACAGATTGTCTTTCTTTTAATACAGGAAGTTTCTGTATCTGAGGGTGGGGAAACTGTAGCCAGAGCACTTTTTACATACATTATTTCAAACCTGTTGATGTCCTCCAGTTTTATGCTGTATCTCATCTGCAATCTGGACTTCAAAACTCTCCTAGGGATAAAGCTACATTAAGCTTTAATTGATCAGTTTAATAGTTTTTCTTATTTAAAGACAGGGGTAAAATAAATGAACCTGTCTCTTGCTTGTGCTCTCATTCAGATAAACTCATAAAATCAGCATAATCCACTGACCATCCATGTCTAAAAAGCCTGTAATGGTAGCTATACAAACTGCATATAAATTTAGATATTGGAAAGGGGGGAAACAGAATTCAAAGTCCTTGATGTGATATTTTCATAGTGTGTAAAATATTTTTAAAGTGTTGTTTACATCCATTTTGGTGGTGATTGTCATGGGTTTGCAGCCACTATTTTTTCCTTGTAAAAAAATAGTTCATCTGTTTAACCTACAGTAACTCTGTTCCCCCACACAGCTCTGGGACTGCAGTTACTCTGAGCCCACAACTGTATAGCAAGAATTGAAACTACATGTGTAGGCAGTGAGCTGCTCTGCTAGCCACCTTGATCCTTAAAACCTCTTGTTAATGTGTTTAGACTGTGTGAGCAGTTAAAACAAGTGAGACTCTAGAGGGTTGTTGCACAATGCCTTATTGTCAGGTAGACCACTGCTTTACATGAAAATCTTTGGGACTTTTCTTGTTATATTTTGATCAGAAGAATTAATCGGAGGCAATCTCAAATACAAGAAAAACAAGGTGCTTTCTTTGACTTCTGACCAGTTATACACATCCCCAAAAGTATTCTCAGCAATTGTAATCCAGCCTAGCGATAGCAATCAAAATGTTTCTAGGGTAACAAGTGTTTTGAAAACAGGGGATTTCATTATTCAGTTTTCCATTCCTTTTACTACAATAGCTGGAGAGGTGATTCCTCTCTCCGGGTGGTGTGTATGTATATTGTATAGGTGAGGAAGAGATTCTGGAAAATGCACAGCAACAAAAATTGCTATATTATTTTATAGCACTGTGTGGAAGAGTTTACATTATAACTTTTTTGATATCGTGATTGAGTGGGGGTAATAAACAATAGGTGGAAACAGGGTGAAGAAGGATACAAGTTACAGCCATACTATAATGCAGTAACTTAGTTTAGATACATACACATCATAGTGGTAATATTAGTTTGGAATTTTATTACAGTTACGAATCTTTACTTGCAGGCACTGTGGAAGAAATGAGTCTGTGTAGGAGGGACATGAGTAAACTAACAGTTAACCAGTGAAGTGCAGTGATAGTGAACAAAAAAAAATCTACTGTACAGAGGAACCTACAATGAACACACTGAGTATTCAGACTAATCTTATTTGTACTAATTCTCTGCCTTGTTTTCCCATTAAACTCTGCGGGTGACTGACTACATATTACAAGTTTGGGTCTAGTATACTGGAGATTCAGGTTTTGGATTAAGTTAAGCAGATACTATGAATATACAGAGTATAGCAACAGGAAAGATTAAGCTTCATTGATTAAAATGAGCCATGTATATAATCAGTCTGTGATTTGGACATGAGATAATGTTGGAGTTTTGGATTTCAGCATGATAAAACACATGACAAACCTGGAGAATAGAAAGGACTGGTTCTCCATATTTTGTTTTGTTATCTGTTCCTGCATTCTGCAGCCACAGTCAGACCACACAGGATGTTTGCACATATCTAACTCCTATAGTGAAATTAGGAAGAGGAAGTAGAATTAGTTTGGCAACAGGATGTTGGAGGTATTTGTTGGGGGAGGGGGATTTTTTTGATTTTTTTTTTTTTAATTTTTTTTTAAGATTCTCCAGAGGCTGGAAACTTAGTCTGTTAATTTTGACTTAAAATATGCCCTTAAGAGAGAAAGTTCTATGGTTAAAGTCTGTATGATGGCTACTTAGTAAATCCTAAAAATGTAAGAACTGCTATACTGGAACAGAGCAATTGTCCATATAGTTTACAGGAGTGTGGCAGCCTGTCTCTGGTGTGGGCCAATTCTGAATGCCTTCAGGTAGATGACAGAGAGAGACGTCTAACAGAGGGATTCCAAAGATAGTTGGTTGATGATTAAAAGCAAGAAAAGACTTCCATATAAAGAGAAATTGAAAGATTAAGACTGTTTAGTTTGAAGGGAAGAGGATATAATGTAATGGACACTGTAAAGGTGAATTAGGCTCTAATATTCATGCTTGGTAATAACACAAGGACAAGGAGAGATGCAACAGATTTAAAACTGATAAAGAAAATACTGTTTATACTCACAGGCCAACGGGTCCATGGAATACTGTGGCAGTAAATAACATGGATGCTAATGATTTTTAAGAAAGGATTTATGTGGATAATGAGAACATTCTTAGTTACACTAGACATGATTAAAAATAATTGGAAGGTTATATAAACCCTCCTTACTTTAACCAGCCACTAACTTTTTGAGGTTAGGAAGAAACTTCCCCTTTTTGGCAGGTTGCCCATAACATGTCCGTTATAGCACTCTCATGGTACTTGTTAGAATACCAGATTAGATTAATTACTGGTCCAATCATATATGGCAATTCCTACATTCCTATGATAGGGCTAAAGTCACACAAACAAACCTAATTGCATAATCAAATAGAGGAGATTTTTTCTTGATGGCAGCTAGTGATCAGTTTATGCTATGAAGAGAGAGAGAACACTGACAACATTTGCCGTGCCTTGTGTTACTGAAGATGACATTCCTCTTAAAAAATCTTCTGTTTTTAAAATAATGTCTCAACATACCCTGTGGCAGTGAGTTCCACAGATTAATTTTAAGTTGCATTTAAGCGTACTTTACTGTAGCTATTTCAACTTCAATTTCCTTTGAACTACAAATGCTCTCAAGTAGGTAAATGACACATTTTTAACATTTAGGAATTTTGTCCCTTGTTGTGGGGGATATTTACATTGGTAAAACTTTTTTTCTCTTTTATTAAATTCTTAAAAGGAAGAAAATATTACTGTTGCACTTTATGATGACACTGTGTAAATCTCAGCGTTACAAATTTGCCAACCTAACAAAGTCTGGTAGAATAATGTCACATTAGTTATATTTCAGTTGCAAGGCTGTTCATTTTTAATCTTGATTGGGTGGCAGCTAGCCATACCAACAGCTTGCACATGGTTGATATATTACAACAAAGTTGTTTATAAATATAATTCTTATTTCATGGCTGGGAGTTTGATCTCTGATGCAGTTCTGGTCATAGATAAATTCACAGCACAGCCCTAAGGTTGGGTATTGGAGCTTTCAAGATTACACAACCTTTTCTTTGTTTGCAGCGCAAACTTTCTCAAACCATAAGACCCAACTTTTCCCCTTGGGTTTGTTTTGAAAATATATGTAAAAAATTGCAACGTGTGCACAGATTACCTTGAAATGGCTGTTGTTGCCTTTGCCCAGTTTTGGTTCCTGTTTGTTCTAGTTTGACACAGTCACTGAAAGATCCATACGTCCAGGCAGAATTTCTTGCAGGAAGCATTTTCTTTTGCAAATACTAAATTATTTTCCTTAACATTTTTTTTCCCCCCCCCCCCCCCCCCAGCCACCACATTAAAAAGGAATAACTTGGTCAAACTGACTTTCTCAGGTTTCTGGATAAGCTTGAACACACCCCTCCAAACTTCAGTGACTTTGGATACATCAGGATTGGATACATTGGGTACACGGAAGCCTGGATAGCAGGTTTGTAACTGGCTCCCATTTCTATGCTGAGTGGAATAAAACCTCTGAACAGCCCTGAAGTTTGAAGAAAGTTCACTAGATCTAGAATTCACATTTCATCTCTACAAAAGTTAGAGATGGACAAACTAGCTCGAATAAAATAGAACGCTGCAGACCCCCAACAGCCTCCAGTGGGAAGTGAGTCCAAACATTTTTATGATGTTTTGAGAACTTCATTTTAAGGGTTTTTTTTGCTGCACTTCCTGTTTCTAGCTGGGAGAGGAATAACCAAATATACTATGAGCTACTGCTGTCTTGCCAAGTCTCCTAATTATAACTCTAGTCTTATGAGATTTGATGTTGTGGTTACAGCCCCGGGTCCTGGAGTCAAGTGAACTATGTTGGAATCTTTTTCTTTCTTTCTTGTTTAGTAACTTTCTGGGCTTTGTAGGTGCAGAGACAAGCCAGAAAATGTGACTCATATACACCCTGAAGACCCCACATTAGCAGGCAAACACAAAGACACCCCCCCCCCCCCCCCCATGTGTTTAAAAAAATAAAAATCTCATGATTTTTGCTGCCCAACTCAATTTGAACATTAAAGGTTGTCAGTTCTGGACTGTTAATATAGTATTTCAGGTTGAACCAGAAATAGGAAATAATGTAATCTTGTAAGAGACCCACTTCACACAAGATTTCCGGTTCCATGAAGTTTGGAGAAATAGTTTGGATTGGACAAGTATCTGAACTGAATCTCAGAAACTTCTTATTTACCCTACTTCAGTTGTGATATTTTTATTTTTCCCTCTACATGATAATCACTTGTGGTCCAAAGTAATAACATTTCTCAAATCTAAATGGAAGCATCTGCCTTGTTGTTGACCCTAAGTTTCATGGTAAAGAGTTCTGAAGTACATACAGCAGACATGAAGCAAAAATTTCTACCGAACTTCAGCAAAAGATGTCAGAGATGTTTAGGCTGTGCTGATTGATGAGCTGCAACTGTGCTTAGGAAAGAGTGAAGGTCAGCTTTAAAAAAATTATGACTTGTGCTGGTAATAAATACGAAATCATGATTAAGGGAATGAATTCACCACAGAGCTATTAAAAAACAAATGTTTGAACAATTAACTATCCAATATTCTTATTCTCATGTCATCCGAGTATACTTTATTGGTGCCTTTGTTTGTCCAAGAAGTATCTAAGGCCAGCCAAGTCTTGTGTAATCACAAAATGCTGGGTGGAGACCTTTTCTGTTTAGTTCTGTTTGTCCTGGCGACAGCGCTATGGAGAAGTGGTGTTTTTTAAAAAAACAAAACAAAACACAAGTACAAAAATTATAATTTTTAGGGACAAGTTTTCAAATGGACTCCACACCCATCGGCTCCCATTTAGGCAACTGAATGGAATGGTCATACATTCAAAAGTGCTGCACACCAGTTATCTCCTACTGTCCGGACCCATGACAATCAGGTCCTTAATATACATATTGATCCAAACTTGACTCTCAGTTTTTGGATGAGGACTGCTGAAAGTTACGGAGTATATGGAGATGGGGGATTAAGGTTTAGTGTGGTCCTGAACACCACTAACTAGGTGCCAACTAGCCCCAAATCTAGTCATGAATCTGATGCAAATTTGCCAAACAGTTTCAGCCAAAACTACTTTTTCAGGTACTTGGGTGCCATTCATGAAGTGGGGAGTGGGGGAAAGAGGTGGAGGTGGTTCTTTTGACCTGAAACGGACTTTCAATTTGCCAAATATTTTTCGAAATTTTGGATTTGGTTTGACCTGAACCAAATTTTTGTCTCCCCTCTCACCCTGAATTGCCAGCAAAGAGAAAAATCAGTTACTTACCCAGATCTAGTGCTGACTGTCCTTAACTACCAGTAATTTTTTAGTTAAAATTGGTGATATTGTGAGTCATCAAGGATCATACCCTTGATCTTGCCTGTAGAGATACGAGTTGGTCGGAAAGTTTGGAACCAACATGTTTGGAATTCTAGTTCTAGAATATTCTAGTTCTAGAATATTTAGATTCTGGGGCTTTTGTTCTAACCTCTTGTTCTGCATGTATATTAATTGTATTTTAGCATGAATCTGATATTTTATTTGGCGGATGGTCATGTTTGCTTCTTTGGAGCAGGTTTGATATGAATGCTTTGCCTGAGTTTCCTGATCTTCTCCAGAATTGCAGTTCTTTACTTGGGAATCTTGCCAATATTTTAAACTTCAAACAGGTGATTGTAAGATTTGTATCTTCATATGAAGCTTACATAAGGTTAAAGCTAATATTTCAGGCCGTGATTGAATGTTTGATGTCTTTGGGGGAAAAAAGGGTGTGGATGCAACTAGTGTATGAGTTATATTTGCTGCTCATTGGGATTCCTATGAAATATAGCAAGGACTCAACAGGTTATCTGGCAGAGGGAAAGTTTTAATTCATAATGCTGACACACACAAATCAATAGACTAGTGCCTGTCCTTTTATACTTTTGAAGAAATATTACAGGGAGCAACATAGTTTTGTTTTTTTTCCCCCTGGGTGTTCATGTATTTTTATCAGAATCAATGCATATATTTATACATAAAACACAACTTGTTTTCTGGACCATTTCAAATCAGGTGAATTTACAACAAGGCACTTTGGAGGGGAGGATGAAGAAATGTATAATTTTTATGGAATCTGTAAACAATCTGATTCATAAACATATTAAGGAACCACTTTTTATTATCCTGTTTTAATCAATGCAGTCTATGATGTTCTTAATTGCATTTCAAGCATTCCAAACTATCATTTGACCTTTAAAAATGCCAAAATCTCATATACCAGAATTACATTTCCTCAAAAAAGTGCCAAAACCTAACAGGAAGATGCACCGTAGGAGAAGTTCTGTGTTTCTTTTCAACAACAATTCTGTTAATATTCCAGAAGGTATTGATTTCCTTTTTCTTCCCTTTGAAAACCGTTGCATTACATCTAATCTTGGTAGGATACAATAATTTCTGTTCAGAAGTATAAAGCCTATTTTTCATAAAAGGCCTGCTACAATGTAACAGAGTTCCAACTCTGGATACCTAAGGGCAATTGCTCAGGTAATGTTATGTAGCACTTTTCAAAGCATAATACAAATACTGGCTATTAAATGCAATAGAGACAATAAAAAACAAAAACCTGCAGACTCTAAGATCATGTGGAATTATAGTAAGAAGCTAAACAGTATTTATAGTGGATTGCTGGGCTGTGAGTAAAACATAATCATAACTATTTGACAATGGTGGTTGTGGGTCTCACTTCAATGCCAGCCTGTTGTCCAAAAGTATAAAATAGAACATGTGACCATTAAATAAACTGTTATTCTGCAGAGAGTGGCCAAGATTCCTCCTTTGCCTTTTATGGCTCTTCTCTTAGGTCCTTGAAGATGTCATTTTATATAGCTTGTAGATTTACAAATATGAATGGGGGTGAATTAGTTTGCAAACACGTTTATAACCAATTTTTAACGTTGGCCAGACCCCTTTCTTCTCCAGAATTACCCAGTACTACAATGGGTTCTTGGCAACCATGGGAAGGCAGCTAGGAGGAGGATGTAGCAATCGGCAAACTCAATGAGTTTCTGCTCTATACTTTTTTTTGTGTGTGTGTGCACAGGTTTCTAAGTGTCTTGACTAAGGTCACACAAAAATCAGTGGGAGAGTCAAAACTAAAACACAGGTGTCTTTTTTTTTTTTTTCCCCCCAGTTCCATACTGCCTCCCACTACTGTAGTATCTGAAGCCAGCATCCACAAAGGGACATAGGCCTTGCAACACTGAGCATCACATCTCCTTCCTTTCAGGTGCTTAGAAATCAAAGGAACAACACCATGACCCACAAAGGCTGGGTGAGGTGTCTAGGTTCCCTGTACAATGGATGGAGAGGGATAGGCACCTTACAATGCATTCCACAAAAGCCAGCATGCTGAGTGGCAAGCCGCTTGAGCCTGCCTCCGCAGAAAACAGAGGAGGGAGAGGAAAGGAAGCAGTCACGCCCATCTTATAACTTCTATTCCAGTGGTTAGAACACTCTCCTGAGAGGTGAAAGTTCCCTGTTCGAATCCTTTCTCCCTTCAGGCAGAGTGGGAACTTGAACTCAAGTCTTCTGCAGCCCAAGTGAGTGCTCTATAACTTTTATCCTAGTGGTTAGAGCATTTACCTGGGGTGCAGGAGATGCAGGTTCAAGTCCCCCCTCTGCTGGAAGGGGAGAAAAAACTTCAAGGGGTATGTCTCCTCCCACAGGAGAATTCTCTAACCCTGGAGCTTTGGGATATTCTGCGATGGGACTCCCTCAGTCTTTCCTGTTTAAAGCTGTTCTACTCTGAATAAATAATTAAAGACTCATTGAAGCAGAAAGTAGTGGATCTCCCACCTCTTAGGTGCCCTAAACGCTGGACTACAAAGTCATTCTCTTTCTGGCACAATACATTTTCTTTTTTTTAATTATTTATCCAAATACTACCACAGTAGGTGATTTTAAAAAAACAGACTTGAGTGCCTAACTCCCATTCATGGTTTTTCACTGCACAACTGTTCTGTAACTATTCCCCTTCCTTTCGGCACCATCAGACTGGTACCTTGGTTAGGAATGAGCCAAAATGGGAGTTGAGTCAACCCAGCATAGTCTGCATTTTAGAGTAAGGGCCTCAGCCTTCCGAAAAGGTGTCTTTTTAGGCTAGTTCAGGTATGGCTACTTTGTACTTGCAGGTAGAGATATGGTTGCAATTGCAGATATTTCCATTTAGTGTTTGTTACTCTATGACAAAAGTTACTAATGTAGAGGAATTTATGCACCTGTGTAATTCAATTGGCCAGATTATATATGATAAAAGGCAGTTTTCCTGCCAAATTACTAAGATATAGCCTAATATACTATCTTTATTTACTTGATCATTACGGATGTTCATTTTTCCAAAAGGCCCTCATATTTAAATAAGGGCAAATACAGTCATAATTATCTTTCCTAATTTGGCAGCAGTATGCAAATACTACTTATATTTCGATCAAAATCTCCATCATTATCATGGAAATAAGAAGTTGATCTAGTTAGCCATCTGTCCATCATGGCTAATATTGCAGTTTGTGTGACATACTGAAGGGCAATGTCAGTAATGATATGTGAATATCATACATTTATTTGATTTTCTCTCCCCCCTCCATCATCTCATGGATCATTTTTGTGTTTCCTACACTATTGCAGTCATTCTCCACCATCTACACTCTGTGGATCTCCTTGTGAGAAAAAGATTTTCATGGACCATCTCCCAGCTCAGCACTGCAATCCCAAACTCTGTGGGTCTCAGAACATTTCATCCCAGAGCAAAAATGGGTCACTTCACATTGGTCTGTGTTAACCCCAATTTACAATGATCAACAGAATATGACTGTGTGCTCCTATGTGTTCATTATGCCCCTAACAAAGGTGTTCAGACACCAGTAGAAGTGTATGCACCATCTCATCTCGTATATATGTAAAAGGCCATGCAAAACAGTAAGTCGTGCAACTGTATTTCTGTGTTGATTAACATAATCCAACGCATATTCCAGGTGGGATGATTAAAATACTCCTCTAATAATAAAAATCATGGTCAATCCCTCCTGAACTCCTCTTCCTGAGCAAGGCCTCATTTTGTTTTTGTTTCCTTTTTCCATACCTCTTGATTAGTTTAAGAGCATCCAAACTGGTGATCACTGCAGGTCATGACAGGCATTGTGCAAGTTCTTGCCAATGGCTATGCTATTACTTTCCCACTCTTACCTGCAGCAACCATGGTATTCTAATCATGGGCCCCAAGCAGAAATTGTCAATTAGTTTGAGCCCTGTGGTTGTCTCTGAGTAAATGTTCCTTAGCAGGTAGGGTTTTTTATTTATTTGTTTATTTTTTATTTCCTAGCTTCCGTTTTCCTTGGGTTTCTATGTACACTAAATGAAGTATCTTCCTGGGGAAAAAAATCTATCCAAGTGTATACCAGATAAAGTAGCTACTCTTGCTGAACTCAAGAAAGAAATAAGAGTGCTTGATGAATGCCTGGAGGCCAAAACAATGATTCTCTGGCTGGTTTCTCATGGAATAAAAGTGTAAGAAGGAAAATCTAAGTTATTTCAATTCAAACAATACAGAGGATTGTGCGAGAAGAGGCAGAGTGGCCTCTTTTATTGGATCTGCATTTGATCAAATTCTTTTTGGACAATTTCATCCCAAGTGGAACAGGGAGAATTGGGATCCTTTGCGCAGTTGAAGTTGCAAGATATTGGTAAATGGATATACAACCTCTAAAGAGATGCACAGTTATGTGTTCTATCCTATAAATGCAGTGTTTGTCTCAGCTGATGAAGTTAATATGTTCAGTCTGTGGCGTTTAAAGGAATATGGCATGGTATAAGTCAATTTCTCAGTGTCCATATCCTAGAAACCAGAGCCAATTGGCACATTACTGAATGGATAGTCAGGAGAGCAGCTAAAGACTCACAAGGACCATGGTGCTCTTCCAGAGGCAACCAGATGAAATTGGAGCCTGACCACCTTGAAGACACATTGCAAAACCTTCCTCTTTGAGGAAACCTTTTACACCACAAGTAACACTCACAATATGAACAGCCCCTTCTGCTCCCAAATCTCTAACCCAAATAGATCTTGGAAACTGAAAAGAGAGAAATGCCTGAGACTCCATGAAGTCCGTTAGGGCCTTTGCTGCTATTGCTATTTGATTTTGGGGGGGGGGGGGTTGTTTTTTTTTTACACGAAAGGTCTTCAGATACTTTGGTGATGGGTGACTGTATAAAACCTTAAGATGGAGGGAACACTTGCACCTCACCACTAGAAATGGTCTCTCCAGATCATGGTTTAAACAGAGGCCAAGAAGTATGCGGAAGCTTTGCTTAGCTGCTGCCTGCGTTCTGTGGATGGACTTCATTCTCCATGGCTGTTAATAGGACACCTTTCAGAAGCTCTAATATACTATGTCCTTTGTTTTAAAGGCAGAGAGAGAAGAAGCTGCTTATCACAGCTTTCTGATATGAAAAGTGACATTCCTTAGGGTCTTTACCATCAGGAGCCACGCTGAGCCAATTATGTATTTAGCCTTGTTTTTTGGGAGACCTTTTCCTATGTGTACTGTTGCACGTGAACTTGCTGTCTGAATAATTCTGCAGCCCTCCCGAAACTAGGGTGAGCTTCTCCCCAAGCTCCTCAATGAGCTGTTAACTCTGAAAATTGTGATCACGTGTATTTTGAAACTGCGGGATGCAGCTTGGCATTGTGGGCACAGCTACCTTTGTTCCTCTGTTCCAACCCCAGACCAACAGTGTGACAAAATTTGTCACACCGGTATTCCTAGCCTACTGTCAGGAAATGGTGAGCTATGGAATATTTGGCCGTAGGCTTTCTAAAATCCTGGCAAGGACCCTACATTCAATCAGGATTTTTGATAGGGTCTGGATGTAGCAAGTGAAATTCGCCCAAGTGTGGTGCTTTGTCCTTACAAGAGCGTGAAATACTACAGGAAAAACTGCCTTATGAAAGTTCAAACCTTCTTGTTCTTGCTGAACTGGGTTTACATAAATGTACAATAGCCACAAAAAATATTCCATTTGAGGGAGAGTTCGAGACTGTTGTATAGGTGTAACATAATACAAATATTCACTATGATCAGAGGCAATGTTGTGTTTGTCACTGTACATATGCATATCAAGGAACTGCCCTTCCCCTAAAGAGCATACAGTCTAAATACACAAGATGTGGGGGGAAAGGAAATATTCCCATTTTACTGATGGAATACTGAAGCATACAGAGGTACTTTCCCAAGGTTACACAGAAAATCTATGGCTGTGCTGGGAATCTAATCCACGTTTTCCAAGTGCAAGACCCTGACACTTTCCAACCTCTTCAAATTCTAAATTTCTCCAAACCCTGGACCACTTTCTTTGCGGTTTGCTTTAAGACTTAAAATTTGGGGTGGGGAAGAAAGGACTTTTCTGTTTACTCTTTATAAGTTGTGTTTTAATATTTAATAGTCTATTTCCTAGCCATTAATAATAAAGTATCTGCTAACATTGCTCTTCTATATACAGCTGCTATCCCAAAACATGTCTCTCTCAGCCAGTGGGAAGCTCAAATGCCAGGTTTTTTTTTGTTTTTTTGTTTTTGTTTTTGTTTTTTTTAAACTAAAAGTAAATACATTTCAAATGGTGGTGGAAAAGGTTCCTTCACTGAATGATTCTGAGAACATTGCAGCAGGTAAACTGGAGGTAGCACTTGCTTATGCTTTCCATGAAATTACAAAGTTGTTTGTTTGTATTTCCTTTGTCATTATGAGACGCTATAGGCCATCTGACTGATGCTAAAAGCAGTTGTCTCCATTTATGAAGATTCTGCCCTGTTCAAGTGAATTTCCTGAATTCCTAGGAGTAACGTTTTATATTATCGTCATCCTTAGGCCATGCTGAACATTTTAATTCTCTCAGCATAATCTCTAATTTTCCTTTCATCTCTCTTCATTAGTTCTTTCATCAGAAGGACGTGAATTGAAAACAACAATAAAAAAGCCCACAATCTTAAAATTGTTTGTTATAAAGATGTTTTTTATCATCCCAATTTGTTGAGTTGTGCTTTTAAAGTTGCCTGGCTTTCACAGTCATAAAACGGCACAATTATTTTTGTGTTGTATTGCTTTGTACCCTGAGGTTCCATTTAAAGCAAAGCAGTGAGACTTGTTAATAGGAAGTATTGAAGCCAGTATATATGGATCCTGATACCTAACCATATAACAGTATATATGGATCCTGATACCAAACCATACTGAAGCAAGACTTTTCTAATCTGATGACAAGCTCTTTTCTACTAAAATAAAATGAGAATTAGGTTCTAGTACCAAGCTACGTGTTGTTGAAACAAGATTAATGTCAAGCCCTGCTATTATTTTTGGAGGTTAAGGTAATAAGTAGAATCGTGTGCCTTTAAAGTACAATTTTATGGACAATTATGAGTATTTTAAAGTAAATATTCTCAGCAGTTCAATGTAAAGATGTAGGAGCATTTTTAACATTTCAGCATATAGTCGGTGCTGTACCATGTTTTTTGTTTTTTCAGAGTGGTTTTTTTTGGGGGGGAGAGAGGGGGTTGTACCCAGGAGGTATATAGGTCCATCAGCTATCTGAGAATTGCAATTCCCTGCTATATACTGTGCATATCTGTTCAGATGAAATCCTTTTTGAGCAAATTTAATTTCCTCTTTCCATATAAAATTGCCCTTTTAAACAAGTACATTTTAGATAAAACGCCTTTTTTTTTTTTTTTTTTTTTTTTAATTTGATCTCTTCAACTACCTCTTTATAGCTGTGAAAAGAGTGAGGCTATGTAGGTCTGCTTTTCAAGAAGGTGTTTAAAGTAAATCTGTGGTATGTTAAATTCCTTTACTTGGCTTTATTTAATGTCCACAGCACAGGCAAGAAAATTAGTACCAGAAAATGAGCAAAACTGAGGATTATTGTGGGGTGTATAGTATTATTACACTACGCCTCTCATGCAGGGTGAGAGGAGGAGAACTTGCCTAAATTGAAGTTGGCTGCATTTTATTGGCCAAAAAAAGTCTTTTTGATCATTCTCCAGGGGAAGCAAGACTTGAATTCAGATTACATTTGGGATTAGCAAAGGAATCTGAAACTGCTGCAAGCCACAGGCTTAACTGGTTCATTTTTTTATGTTGCATATCAGGGAGAAATCCGTTTTTAAAAGATGGTCGGGGCAATATATTACCGCACCACAACCACATGTACTTTGTACTCACTGTCAGTGATGCTAGCTTGTCTTTGTCTCTGTGCTACTGTCCCCTGAGGTACTCTGGAAAGTGGTACTGTGAAAATGGCATCATGGGTCTATGTTTCTTGTGTTACGGATACTCCACTGCAAAATAAGCTTCATTTATGAGTAAAGAACCATTTTGGTTTTTTCTAATTCCCAGCTCTGCAAACTCAGTCTGAGAACTGAATGTCAAGATGGATTCTTTCCTTCTCATGCATCATTGGTAACGAAGGGCTTGTCTACACTGCCCTGTCATGCAGAATGCGGGGGGGGGGGAAGTGGAGAGCAGTGTGCACCAAAGTGCTGCACCGTATCTCCCCCATGTGAACACTGTGTTGGCGCAAACTAAAATTTCCTGATTCACATAAAAGGATTGCATGAATGCGAACTAGAAAATTTTAGTTTGCTCCCACGGTATCCTCCTGGAGTAGATATAAAAACATACTAGGCCATACTAGGTCAGACCAATGGTCCATCTAGCTCAGTATCCTGTCTTCCAGCAGTTGCTAATGCCAGATGCTTGAGAGGGAATGAACAGGTAATCATCAAGTGATCCATCCTGTTGGCCATTCCCAGCTTCTGGCAACAGCAATCTCTGCCTATCCTGGGTAATAGCCAATGATGGACCTTTCCTCCATGAACTTATCTAGTTCTTTTTTGAACTCTGTGATAGTCTTGGCCTCCGCAACATCCTCTGGCAAGGAGTTCCATAGGTTGACTGTGTGTTGTGTGAAGAAATACTTACCACCCCTGTAATCCGAACTGCGGGGCAGTGTAGACATAGCCAAAGCTTCTGTGTTTTATTGCAGCTGTTCCCTTTCTTGATGGAAAATGTGCTACCCAGGTCGTGGGGTGGGGTATTTTTGTTATTTATTTTTAATCCAAAATAAAAACTGCACTTTAATAAGCTTGTCCAAGAAACCAAAATTATCGTATTAATATTTCACAACCAGTACTGCTGGGTTTTCTTTCCAAGCAGCATCATTCTGCATGTTGTTTTGACACCTTTGTGAATGGTGAGCTAGGAAACTACATAAGGGTGGCCACTCTATCTGAAGTTTATAATGAATATCCTTCAGAAAGAAGGGTAGATTTGCAGTTTAAGTTCCCGGACAGGGACTTAGGAAACATGGGTTCAGTTCCTACTTCTAATAGATTCCTTGTGTCACCTGAGGCAAGTCACTGTACTTCAGTTCACATTCTGCAAAGTGAGAAAATTAACATTTCTTTGGTCTATTCTGTCTGATTAGACTGTAAATACTTTGAGGCATGCCCCTATCTCTTACTATGTACTGTGCCAAGCACACTGGACTCCATTCTAGGTTGGGATCTCAGGTTCTACTACAACACAAATAATAAATGCTAATAGTGAATTGTCCTGTATACGAAACATGCTTTGTCCATTTTCTGGCTGTAGCTAAGTGTGAATGTTCTCTGACTCTTGTCTGTCATCCAGTGTAACTAGCATGAAGGGATGACATCCTACAGGAAAGTCTCCTCCTCCTTCACCTCTAACCCTCACAAAGAGGGCATAACACAGTCAACGGAGCCAAACTGAGGCTGGGCATGTTTGGCTACTTCACCACTTCTGAGTGTGAGGTGAACTCTGTGACCTTGACTGTTGGCAGTGACAGAGCTGATCCCCAGGTGGCATTATCAGCCATGCACTCATATACAGAAGGTGCCTGTGGGTGTATCACATATTTATTTTATCCTTGGGACATACATGGTGTTTGTTAAAGGTTCCTTGGGCCCCTGCTGCAATACAGCATGTCAGTTTGGCAGGCTTGTTTATCTGAGAACTCAGTGGCTTCCTTTCCTGTCCTGTTCAGATGCTCTGTTTTGGCATATGTGTCAACAAGTATGATCAGGTGTAAAGAGGCAGATGGCACCAAAGTGACATAGCTGTCACATAGGCTGGACTTCCAGCAGGAGAGATGGCATTTCCCGCAGCCTTCTATAGGCTCTCTTATAAAACCCACTGGCATGTATGCCCCAGTGAAACTGGCTTACTAGCAAGAAAGGGGAATAACACCTTTTCATCAACGGAACAACACCGTGTGTGTTGAGACCAGGATTCCATGTGTTGAACACTGAAAACGGCTGTTTCATCCCATGCTGCTTTCTATGTTCATGTATGGTCAAGCCAGGGCATATGTCATTGCTAAGCCAGCCCTTGGTTTGATTAATTTTGAAAAATAGTATATAAAGTCACTTCAGGTGAATTTTGCTTGTAGTGAATCAGGATCAGGGTTTCGAGGGTGAAAAAGAATTAAGAAACCCTCCTTCCTTTTTTTGACATTGAGCAGAAAATCTCCCTGGTGGAACAGACTTCAAAACTAGTTCAGTGGAATGGCTGGATTTTAGCTGTATAGACTGAGATTCTATTCCATAGCCTGGTGTGAATTTTTGGTAGGGATAATATCTGAGCCAGAAAGGGTTTTGGATAGAAGTTTTGTCTTTGTTGGGAAGAAACCTATTGAAACTAACTGTAATTAACTTTGGATTTTGCTCAGAATACAGTATGTTACAGTAACCTTTGCAGTATATAGAAGTAGAAACACTAAGTGTTAGTGGGGGAAGAAAAGCAGTGTGCATCTTATGAAAATGAGGCTTACTTATAGGAATTACAAAATGTTCTGACTGTGATACAGTAACATTTACAGGGACGTATTTGAGAAACAATAGATCAGTGAACCTTTTTCGTATTACTCAAGCAAGACCTATAGGGGACTGCTAAGGAGATATGGAGGTTTCCGTTTCTAGTTAGTCAGGCTAAATCCAGCCCAGGAACCCGATCTTCAGCTGATGTAAATTGTCATAGGTCCAGGGAAGCCAGTGGACCTATGGCAATTTACATCAACTGAGGATCTGGCACCAAATGTGTAGTTAGGCCTATGTGAAATACATTGCTTGCCTGAATCCCAATGCTAGGGGACGTGTTCTGTCACAAAACACACCCCTATCCTTGTCAATCTTAACAGAGGCCAAGGATTGAAGACCCAGTATGTGGAGTCAGTATGTGGAGTACGCCCTCTCTTCTACAATCAAGTATGAGGGACATCGGTACAATGTTGAGCTTTCCATGTTGCCTATGATGTACCAGTGGTCAAAGGCTTCAGAATGTAGAGCTACCAGTCTGATATCTTTCACTAGCTTTCAACTAAAATCCTTGAAGATCCAATGGGAAGCAAAATCAAATTAGGGCTAACCTATAGCTATGTTAACTATTTCTGATCACATGAACAAAGGGAAGTGGTCCAGAGTAAGCAGGTGCCTGTATTGTTTTTCAGTGGTCTGTACAAAGCTCATGGAGTGGGATATAAAAGGAAATCAACAAAGAAAAGGGAACACAACTTAAAGAACAGTTTAATATTCTGTCAGGTTTGTCTGCCCTCTTCGTCTGCAGGTTTGTCTGCCCCCAGCCTCCGTTGCACATGAAATTCTCTCTGGGATTCTAAAGTCATTAAATATAAGAGATTAAGTGTAGGAATCCAGAAGATCCAGTGAAATGTAGTTCAAAACACTCTGATCAAACATGGCACTGTGACAAAAATGTATTCCAAGGACACAGTGCAAAATCCCAACCATAATTGCAGTGTTGCTGGGTCAGGCTGTTGTTCAGAGAATGAACAATTTAAAAACCACTCACATCACTCCATATTTTTGTAATCTTGTGGCTAATGTGTCATATTAATTCACTGCTAGGTTGCATTTCTGTAGTTCTTCATCACTTCGAGAGTGAATTTAAAACCAGTGTGAACAAAACTGCTCCGGATGTTTACTTGACAATGTGTCTCATTACAGATAGAGACCTCTGAAGGATTTGGATCAGCACTCAAAAAGTTTGGGTATTCTTATTTGAAATATGACTTTAAAAGGCTCTGTTCTAGAGTTTCCTATGCTTCCTGCTTCTATTCAGATTGAAAATACTGCAAGAAATGGCCCTTTCATGGCATTTTGGAACTTTCACTTCTGGTGTCACCTGAAAGCATAAAGTGAAAATGAAAAGTAACTTCTTCGACCTACCAAAAGGATATGGTTCAAATGTTGGGTATGAGCTTGTAGTTTTTCTTTTCCTGTCCATGCTGATATTCTCCCTTCTCTAGTTATGGGTCTGATCTGAAACTTTCTGATTCAAAAGGATTTTGTTTCACTCTGGGTTACTAGAAGCTATTTATCTCTCTCAGGTTTTTATATAGCACCAATTGACATGGCATCTAAGATATGTGTTGTACAGAGATGATGTCATATATCTTCACAAAGCAGCAAAAGAGAAGCTACATCCTCATTCTCTTCCTGTTAAAAATTGGTTCATAGGATGGATTTGTTGCAATAAATATATTATCTATATATCTATATCTATATAATATAAAATTAATTTTAATCTGTGCCAAGGTTATTATTTTTTAATGTTTCACTCTACAGAGACTAAACTGACAAATAAAGGAAGCCAGTTCTTAATATAAAGATCTTCAAAATGTTCCAGTCAAAAAGTTCCATACTCCCAAGTTTCTTTATACAGGAGATGGTTTAAACATGGTGACAATTAATTTTCATATTCCCATTGTATTAGAACCTGGAAATTGTAGGGTCTAGAGTATAGGTAAAAGTTCTAATTTTCTGTGTTGGCCATTCTTTCAGAACCTACCAAAAGGCTATGAGAAACTGGGATTTTTACTAAACTCTGCACCCTGTATTGGGTGGAAGGACAGGAGCTTTGTCTCACATGGGCATTAATCTAATGAAGGTGTAAAAGTGCATGGATGCTTAAACAGAAAGCCAATTGTCCTTCTGTTTTTGAAAATTAAGCTACTGGACTGAGACTCATCTCTCCTATGCCCAGTTTTGCCACAGACTTCCTGTGGGACCTTGGACAAGTCTTTAGACCTCAGTCCCTTATCTGTAAAATTGGGATGATAATTCCCTACCTCACAGGAGTTTTATGAGGATGAAACTCATTAATTTTGGGAGATACTCAAATATCATGGTAACTATATGAATTTGCTGTCTAGATAAAATGATGTCTAGAATTTGCTGTCTAAATTAGTTGGTGGGAGCAACTTTCTGGTTGACTATATTCAATCACATTGCAATCTATTCCGCCACCCTGAAGCACCCATGTGTCCAAGCTCCTTTATGCATTACCTTGAGGATATCGATGTTGTAGAATTTTAACATGCCACATTTTTCACTAACATTACATGGAAAATCAAAGGTTGTGGTGGAAACCATACTTGGACTGAAGTACAGTATCGTGGCAGTTAAATGACTGACTAACATGATTATCATATTTATATATGAAAACAAAAATTCCTGGTTGCAAAAATCCATTCCCTGAAGACAGCTCAATACACAAAGGCTGCTTTGGTAGGGTCTATTTTCTACCGAAATGTTACTTTCCATAATTAAAAAGTTATTCTCTGTAAGCCTTTTTTTTTTGCTTCAGGATCTTCAAAGAAGACTGATAAGGAAAATATGAGTAAAGAGTCCCATTCTTGTAGGAGTCTAGCTTTTTGTTATTGTTAGAAGCCCCAATCAGAGCAAGGTCTTATTGCAGGAGGCACTGCAAACACAGAGAAAAATATAGTCAATGATCCAAAGAGCCTGCAGTGTAATTGACAAGATGCAACAAGCGAGGATTTGAGAATCAATAATAATGTGTTCACATAGGATATCTGTGATCATTGGTGGGCAGTTCTGAAGCTTTTTAAAATAAACTAAGATATAGATGAACAAATAAGGTTAATATCAGAGATTCATACTGGCCATTTAACTAGACATTGTCAATTGGCAGTTTCCCATAGACATCACAATAAAAATGAATGCGGAGGGATTTGTAGTAGGACAAGTTGGTGGATTTATTGACTAGTTTGGAGAATGGTATTCCATTTGTAAGTGGGAAGGAGCCATGTAGCAAAGCACAGATGTGCTTGCTCCATTGTTGATGGAGAGGAAAGTATGAAATGCAGATGATGCTAGTACGGATAAGAAGGGGCTGGCTAAGTGATGGTAAAATGAATGAGAAGAAGGGGATTTTACTACTAAGGCATAATTTGAGGTGGGGAGGATTTAAAACTCAGCCATAAAATCCTTTCCATTCAAAATGTTGTGATATTGTGTCTCACTGCAGGAGAAACTTTATTTTTGCTCTGTGGGTTTTAAAAATTCATGTGATTATTTTAATGAGAAGATTAAAAATGATTGATTGTACTTCTACACAGCATTCATATTAATAGATGCTTTTTAAAAACTCCTACTTCACAAATCTTATTTCATAATAGGGATTAATGCCTGTGGCTATTTGAGGGAGAGTTTCCTAAGTCAGGACAGCAGGAGTAGACCCCAAGAGAACTGGAACACATATGGAGTCTCATCCTTTTCCTCTGAGCTTCCATCTCTTCTGTGTTGAAGACAGACTGCTAATATTACTTTCATGTATGTGTGAGTTATGAAGAGACAAAGCAGTGACTCATACCAAGTTAGAAAAAGAGCACTATCTATCTATACAGGAAGAAAGCTGATGTGGAATCTGAATTACTCTGACGACATCAAGTCCTGAAACCGAATTATTTTTGTGTGCTTGCATAGATTAAAACACTCCAAAATCTCTATCACACACCCACAAAGATCCATTTTAATAGGAGCCTGGCACTATGGAGCAATGTATAGTGAAAATAAAAGGGAAACTGTTGTTTTCTTAATAATCTTTCCATGTGTTCACACAAGATGCAAAATACACAGTTAAATAAATGCAATTTGCATGAGATTTTTCATGCATGCAGCTCTTGCTGTGAACTATTGAATGTTTCCTTTGCAATCAGAGAAAAATATAAGAGTCTGACAGTGGCTAGTTTAACACCTGTAAACCCATCTGGCTGTTAACCAAATACCATGTAGCCTAGTAGATAAAGTCGTTTTATTATTTCAAAGATACTGAGTTCAAATCTGGTGGCTGTGCATTTTCTTTTATCTTCCGTGTCCAATCCATTACTATGTTTTCAACATTCAATTCTCTTTATCCCCAATATTTTAAATTTGAGAGTGAAATTCACCCGTGTACAGAGGCCCTTGCCTGGCTAGCATGATTAAAATGAATATGTTTTGGTAAATAGGACACTTGTATGAAAAATGAATATAGTTAGCAATTCTTTACATTGGAGATGCAAAGCACATGATGCAGTCTAGTTTTCATGCACGGTTTCATAAATACATAGTTCTTTGTCTAAAGCACTTTGAACTTTAGAGCCATGTTAGCCTAACTTTTATTAGTTTAGTCATATTCCATAATTCATTTTTTTTATTGCAGCCTTTACTGGCCTAAGCATTCCCTCAAAACTGCTGTGCGGTCTATTTGGATAAAGTTTCTGTTTCCTATTTCAAAGATAGTGAGATCAAATTATAATTGTTGTTTGTGGGCCTTTCCAAAAATATTCTGCTGGATGCAGAGACCCCTGGTGAAAAACGTTAGGTTGAGTGGTTTAAAGTTTGGCCAAGTTCCAGGCACGTAGGAACAGGGAGCTGTAATGGAAGTGTTAGGGAACCTTAATGATAGGGGATGATATAATTATTTGTCTTGTGGTACCGCATGTGGGCATCCACTGGGAACAGTGGACCCATTCTACTAGACACACGTAAGAGGACACATTCAGATCAGAGTTTAGAACACTTCCCCATCCCCTACATTTTGGGGGTGGGTGTGTGCAAATCTCAGTGTTTTTGTTTGGGCCCATCTCCTTTTATTTATTTTTTTAAAATTATGGAATACTTATCCTTTTAAGGGACGGAGGCTGAGGGCCAGCCAGCCCTGATCAGTTATCAGCCCAAGTTGGGAAAGGATCAGGTAATCCCTATAAAGGGCTGAGAGAGTTCAGCGAGGGGAGCTGGCTCCTGCAGTAGGCCCTGAAGCAGGAGGGAGTGGGAGAGGCAAAGGGGGAAAGCTTCTGGGAGCTATAGCCCAGGGTGGGTCAAGAAACTATTTTTGTCTAGGATATTTTGCCTAAATTGTACATTTTGGAGAATAAAAGTAGGCCTTAAAAAAAAAGATTGTAGGTGTGGCCATGAGTGCTTCATGGTCTGAGGACACAGGTCAGTAGCCTACAGGTGTAGAGAATGCAGGCAGTGGCATTTCCCTGGAATTGAGGGGAAACTGAGGCAGTGGCAAGTGGCAGTGGCAAGTCTGAAACCAGATGGGTAAAGCAGCCCTACTACACTATTCATTTGGTTTAATCCATGGGATGCTAGTTCAATTCAATACACTCATTAATGATCTGGAGGATGGGGTAGATTGCACCCTCAGCAAGTTTGCAGATGACACTAAGCTAGGGTGTGTGGTAGATACCCTGGAAGGTAGGGATAGGATACAGAAGGACCTAAACAAACTGGAGGATTGGGCCAAAATAAATCTGATGAGGTTTAACAAGGACAAGTGCAGAGTCCTGCACTTAGGACGGAAGAATCCCATGAATTGCTACAGACTGGGGACTGATGAGCTAGGCAGCAGTTCTGCAGAAAAGGACCAGGGTAACAGTGGATAAGAAGCTGGATATGAGTCAGCAGTGTGCCCTGGTTGCCAAGACGGCTAATAGCACACTGGGCTGCATTAATAGGAGCATTGCCAGCAGATCACGGGAAGTGATTATTCCCCTCTATTCGGCATTGGTGAGGCCGCGTTTGGAGTACTGTGTCCAGTTTTGGGCCCCCCATTACAGAAAGGACGTGGAGAAATTGGAGAGAGTCCAGCGGAGAGCAACAAAAATGATTAGGGGGCTGGAGCACAAGACTTATGAGGAGAGGCTGAGGGAACTAAGCTTGTTTAGTCTGCAGAAGAGAAGAATGAGGGGAGATTTGATAGCACCCTTTAACCACCTGAAAGGGACGATGGAGCTAGGCTGTTCTCAGTGGTGAGAACAGAACAAATGACAGAACAAGGAGCAACAGTCTCAAGTTGCAGTGGGGGAGGTCTAGGTTGGACATTAGGAAAATGTTTTTCACTAGGAGGGTGGTGAAGCACTGGAATGGGTTACCTAGGGAGGTGGAGGAATCTCCATCTTTGGAGGTTTTTAAGCTGCGGCTTGACAAAGCCCTGGCTGGGATTATTTAGCTGAGGTTAGTCCTGGTTAGTCTGGACTAGATGACCTCCTGAGGTCCCTTCCAACTCTATGATTCTATGAATTCTCACTCCTTTTCTAAAACCAATAGAAAACCAGTACTATTGGTTTTATTGGTTTTAGAAATACTAAACTATTACTAATACTATTGGTGCTACTAATTACTAATACTATCCTCTGAGGATTTGAGACTTGTCAACTGCCACTGAAATCAGGATGAAACTCTGACAGCTCACGTTAAATGGGACACAACTGGCTCTTTGGTCATCCCTTATTAACAAACAACCAAGTTAAGCCAAACTTTGTTTCATCTGCCCATATTCTAGCTAATATCTCCCTGGTCCTGTTTAAATGCCTTGCTGAATCTGTAGCATTGCTGAGGTCAGTCAGACTCCAGCAGAGGCTTAAAATTAAGCATGTGCTTAGATGCTTTGTGCATTAGGGGCTTATGTAGCCCCTCCCTTCTTTTTTCTAGGTTAGCCTTCTTAATATGTGATATGTGTTTATTTTTGTTTTGGGTTTTTTTGCAATAGGTTGGTTTATTTTCGGGTTTTTTTTTTTAATTTTCCATATGGCGCAGGGGAGTGTAAGGTCTGTCTGTCTTCTTGAGTAATAAATTATCAGTCCCTTGCCAATGATGATTTTCTGTGAAAAGCAACTAAACCATCAAGGAAACCTAATGCTGAAAAGTGCCAGCCCTCTGCGTGCTCTCTTCCAGCAACAAGAAAACATTATTACCTTGAAGCTAAAAAAATGAACTTTGAGAACTTCATCTAACAACCCTTTTTCCTCCTGATTGAAATAAATGAGCCCAAAGATTTAGCCCCATGTTCACTCTTCACAGAAAGGGCTTTTACACTGATTTCTTTCAATGAGCATAATTTTTTATTTTGATGTGCAATTAGGGCAAATTCACCGTCTTTTTTTCTAACTTTCACCTCTGTACAATGTCCCTTAATTAAGAAGGCTATGAAGGGATGGCAAGTGACTTGATGTGCGAGGCTGGGACTGCTGTGATGAGAACTAGAGCTACAGTTCGCACCAATTGTCTCCACTTTTCTGCATTATATAGCAGGGGAATTAATGGTGGAGAAGCCAAAAAAGATGATGGTTCAGAACTGAGCTAGCCTAT
The DNA here is from genome assembly GCF_026122565.2 of Emydura macquarii macquarii. NCBI lineage: Eukaryota > Metazoa > Chordata > Testudines > Chelidae > Emydura > Emydura macquarii. Next base: position 1,656,268 of record NW_027133607.1, on the reverse strand, counting down.
GACAAGCAAGTACCGCTCTGCCTTCACTGCATGCGGAGCCGAGGGCTATATTAAGCGCAGCATTGTGTGTTGCCAGCTGGTGGTCACATACTGTCTGAGTCGGGGGCATGCCTAATTAGTGGAGTCCAAATCCAATGGCTGGACTCATTGCATCCTTCCTGCATGTAAATTCTGCTCAGTCTATTAGCAGCAACAGCCCCACTCCTTGGTGAATGGAAAGGAACTTCATGCTCGTCAAGCCAGCAAGCGCTGTGCTAATCATGTTAAGGGGGGGCGGACTCCTGTTCCAAGCACAGGACTGGGAACCAGAAATGGACATTAACTCCCCAGTCTGTGGCTTTGCTTAACCTCGGTTTCATGAGCCGCAAAATGGAACTAATGCTTGCCCGTTATGCAAGGTGTTGAATATTTTCATCCTCAAAGCACTTCATAAACGTTAGGCATTATTCTGTGCCACTGTCCATTCTTCCAGGCAAATTCACCTGTGGAGGTGCATTGGTTTGTCAGGTGGGGGGAATGTGTGTTTGGAAGGAGGGGGAGAAAGGGGGGTGGGTGTGTGTGTGTGTGTGTGTGTGTGTGTGTGTGTGTGTGTAAAAATGATATAATACAGCTTATTGAGTAAAAATGTCTTTCATACAAACCATATTCCAAAATGCTTTCCAAGATTAAATAGTAAAATGGAGGGGGTGAAAGGCAATCATGAAACATAGGGAAAAAGGTTTTTTTCAGCTGTGTTCTGAAACCAGATGGAGAATTGGGGTGGCGACACAATACAGGCAGATCCTTCCAAATGGCAGGAGAATCGGTACAGAGGAGAAGGCTCTTGCACCAATAGGTGCACGTTTGTGTTCAAGGACAAAGAGGAGGTCAGCGCAGCTGACCTGGTGGAATGGGCACAGTGAGGAAACCTGGGGCAATAACAGAGGGCTTTGAAAAACAAAGGAGGGCAATTCTTAAATCAGTCCTAAAACTAGTAGGAGAGAAATTGGGATTTACTGAAAACTGGGATGCACTTCTCTGAATGTGTGAGGAGTCAAGTCACTACATACAGTGGGGAAAGGCCTTGGAGGGGAGACCAGTCATTAAAAATGTGATTTATCTTTTTTTTTTTTTTTTTTAATATAACCTGGTTGCCTCAGTCCATATTTTCTCTGTTAGAAGCTATACAGTAGCTGCTCCCAAATTGCTGTGAAGTGCAGCAACCTGTTATTGCCCTGTAAATAATTGAATAACCTCTTCCAGGCAACATGGTCAAGATGCAGATTTAATTTACTGACAGGCCAAGAGTAAAGATGGCTGCATCGATTCGGTTCGCTGTATATGGTTGGAAGTATAGCGTACTGGTACATAAATAGTTTACTGAATCTGACAGATTCCCAGCAGAGAATAAGCATACCCTCTGGTCTGTTACATGTGCTTATATGAAACAGTTCCCCTTCAGTTCTCAAGCAGCAAGGAGTAATGTATTTTTCCAATACGTTTGTGGAAAGATATAATGAATCCCATTTATTGTAGCAGAAATGTATAAGGATTTTTTTGTTGGTGATGGAGAGGGAGGAAACCCCACCTGAGTGGCTTTGGTTTCTGTGTTCCCGTGAAATGGTATGTTCTAATTTAAAGGTGATCTGGAAAGCTTTATATATGCCAAGATCTGAGCTTAGGTCTCAGAGTTCTTCCTGCTACTGATGTTACATCACTAACAACTACATGAATCTTTTGTTTTAGTGGTTTGCTATTAAACGATAAGATTGTGAAACTGAGCACTGGGGATTCAAAATTTAAATGCACAATATTAACTCAGAGACCTCGCTCATTCCGTATGTATATCATGGTGCACAATAAATATCACAGCCAAAATTTTTAAAGGTGACTTGTGATTTTGAGTGCCCAGTTTGATGCTACTTTTAAGGGCCTGACTTTTTCAAAAGTGCTGAGCACTCACCTACTGAAAACCATGCTCTGTTGAAGTGTCTCATGTTAGTCACCTAAAAACCAAGGGACCCAAAATCAGTAGTGTTGTCCATAAGTGTTGGTGTCTGAGATTACACTTAAAGGAGACATCAATAGAGAACACCACATGTGGCCACTTAAATGTTGTGCTTAGAAACTCTGATTCCAATGAAGTCAATGGCAAAACTCCCATTGACTTCAAAGGACTTCAGATTTCCCCCCTTAATTTTTGAAATATCCTGGCTTTCATCTATGATTTCTGGTTTTATATTTATTTAATTTTCGCCTTTACTGTCTGATACTGCTAGCCTTTAGGTCAAATGGTCATGAGGTTTAGCTTCAGTAAAGACTGCTAGACTGAGTCTTTTGATTCTCCTGAGTGTTTGTGCTGGTTTTTTGGTTTTTTTCCTTAAGTGAGGAAAGAAAGAGAAAAGAAAGAAAGAAAAGGAAAATGGAAGAAAAACAGAGAGCCCTTTACTGAGGGATTTCTTAATGGAGGCATCCTTATGGGAAACATCCCACATGCTAAACTGGTTTTTCAGAATAATTCACAAAACCTGGGTTAATTTTTAGTGTGTCCATTAACATTAATCAACTGGAGCTCCGTGCCCTGAAACATGTTGACAACTTAACTCAACTTGTCAATTGCTGCTATTAATAAAAGAAGAACTACAGAAGTTCTGTTTAATTATCCGTCTTTTATACCAGATGTGAAACCCTACAAAAGGCCCTAATCACTTGTAATAATAAGAGAGATTCCTTTGCTCTTTTCACAATAGTAGGAGAATTTAAATCCCCAGAGTCCTGGCCATATTCCAGCATAGGTAATTATTTTTCCCTATCTAAACTCCCTTTGCACTTTTGATTGAATACACTATTTTCTACACTTGCTGTTGTAAACTGTTTTATGTAGTGTCACTGTGCGCTGTTAAACAACTGTGAAGTACTTCTCCAGAGAAGGATGCACTTCAATGGTGCTGTATGCATAAATAACTATAAAGCTTTCCACAAAAAAACCCCCAAACTTTCAGATCGGGAGTCACTATATAAATTCATGGTTTTCTTTGAATTTCTTTGAATTTTCCTACCTTTGAGGGTTTTTAGATACTTATCATTTTAACAGACAGTCCCAGGACTCGAGTTTGGCTGGGTTGGTGACTCTATATGCTGTGATTTGAGGTGGTAATTTTGTTCTACAGAAGCTCAGATTTTTTTTTTTTTTTTTTTTTTTTTTTTTTAAAGTTTCTAGTCCTAGTTCTAGTTTCTTCATGGGATGTTAACTCTGATGTCCAGTGATTGGTCATTTAAATGGTGGTGATGGTAACTCTTTCACTGCTGTTCACCACATTTAGAAAAGGAGAGGGACTGAATGCTGGGCCAGAAGGTTTCTTCTCTGATTCTTCCACCTACCAGAAGCTATCTGCAGCTTCAGGCAGATATCACTGCTTCAATTACGCTTGGGGCATGTTTTCCAAACATTTTGTTTCCGAACATGAGGGCTAAAAACTTTTTTAATGAAAGCTTAGATTCTGGTGTAATCACATGACTCTGGGAAATGGAGACTTAGTCCTGTGCAGTTGGCTTTATCTGGTTCTTCCAAGGATGTGTTCAGATCCCACTAAAGGAGAGCCCAATTGCTTGATGTCCCCTGCAGACATAATTTGAAGATCTGCATCCAAAGGTAATCTTTTATTTTTGTCTCTCCAGGGAGTGGAGCTTAGGGAAGTACCACTAACTTCTATTTTCCCATGTGATCCCTGGACCTTACATGTGTTTTTGTGGTTTGTTATACAAATACAAAGTGAGGAGAATGTTATTTTTATGAGTTCTGAGGTTATGCTTTACTCAACTTTTTAAATGCTTTGTTGGCACGTAGTAAAGCTTCCAAGAAAAATCCTAAGGTTTTACCACTTTTCAAGTACATTTGTTTTCAAATGCTATTTTCTCCCTCGCGTAGATATAAATGTGCATCTGTCTGTCTCTGTATATCATTAAGCACACGTATGCATATTCAGTATTGATGGAAAAGCTCTGTGCTGCTTAATAGTTTGTCACTTATGTTGCAAACTTACATAAAAGCTGCGGCTGCTCTCGGGCAAAGGTATAAAACTTTCATGAGTAATATAAAATATACAAAATGTAGTTGTTAATATTTAATCCAATTTTTCAGCAGTCAATGAACAAAATCAATGTTTATTAATTAAGTTGCTCTCTTGTAATAGCAGCCTTCACTTTTTTGGGGGAAGAGGGGTGCGTGTTTGGGAACAGAATTTAGCAAGCTGTGTTTAAAATAATTATGGCACATACAGCAATTGCATTAGTCATGCTTATACTAATTGGTTGCCTTTTTCTTCAGCAAGTAAACAGGGCTCTTTCAGTGACATCTTTTATTTAAACATGTTACATGACAAGAAAGCTGGGTTTTGTCCAAGGTGTTTAAGTGAGATAAATTGCTGTTCGCACTAGTTATAGTAGGCACATTAGTGCTCCCAATATCTGTTCTATTATATCCAGAGGGGTTGAAGACAAGAATGTTCAACATGAGTTTGTCAAGATTTGTAATAAGTAGCAATTCAAAGAAGTAATGGGCAACTTGATAACTTGCCTGATGTAACTTTTTTCCTCCCCCCGCATATAGGCCTGATTCATCAAGGTACTTAAGCCTGTGTCTAACTCAAATAGGACTATTCATGTGCCCTGATGAATCAGGCCCTATGAGCCCAATCAAAGGCACGTTTGAGGAGTCAATGGAACCACTCATGGGCATACTGTCTGCAGGATTGGGCTACTAACCAGCAATAATTTAAGTGCACTGTTACAACTCAAGTCAGGTCTGTTTATGGCCAGTTTGATCAAGATAGCATGAAAAATGTTAGTCCTGAGGCCTGTAATGTATGAATTTCTGACCAATTGTGATTAAGAGCAGACAGCTGCAGATAGTGTTGTGGTCATAACAGACCATCTTGTAATTAAATTGGATATTCAATGCTATTTCTGTCACATTCGTTCATTAGCTAATCTTGTGATGTGGTTTAATCTTCCATTTTCCTACGGCATGTTCTTCTTAAATAAAACCAGATAGTGTCATGTTTAAAATACATGTATAAAGAGAAGGCTGTTTTGGTATAATGTGAATTTACTCGGAGGCACTAAAATCTTGCTGATAAGTCTTCTGAATATGACAAAAAGTTAATGGGTTAAGAACTAATGCGCTAGCTGCAGTTGTTGTGTGTAAAATGTATGGGTATATCATTTCATTGTAACATGTTGACTGAGGCGTAATGTACCAGATATTACAGCTGGTCAGAGAAACTTCAACAGGATATTATTTTGGAACATGCAGTTCTAGAGAAACACTTGTGAAATTGGGTAGATTTCGCTGGAATTTTGTTTTAGAATAAAACTGGGTTTAAAAAAAAAAAAAGTTCTGACAATACTGAAATATCCAATTGTGACATTTTCTGAATGCAATATTTTGATTTTTTTTTTTTTCATTTTGAAATGACTTTTGGTTTAAATTTTTTTTATTTCATGCTGATTATGTATTCTAACACACAATTAGGAAAGTTTATATAAAAACCAAATGTTTGAAATTTATTCTGAAATGGAACTTCCATCCTCCTCAGAGCTCTACCCATAATGTTCTTCAGAAGACACCAGGAATGTAACCAGCTTATTAGTTAGAGATAAAGAGCTTACCTCCACTTATAGCACTGCACCAGTATAGCTACACTGCTTGTGCACTTAGTGAAGACGACAGAAGAGCTGCTCCAATTGGCCTAGGTATGCCACCTCCCAAAGAGGTGGTAGCTATGTCAATGGGAGAAGCCCTCGTGTTGACATAGTGCAGTCTACACCAGAAGTTCAGTCGGTATAACTACATCGCTCGGGGATATGGAAAAGCCACACCCTGAGCAACGCAGTTATACTGACATAAGTTTGTAATGTAGACCATAGCAAAGCATAGCGGCACCTTGAGCACTAAAGCAGCAATGAAATGGTTGTCATTAATATTATTTTGTCTAAGATCATCTCTAAATTAGACCTAAAAAAGAAAATTTGTATTAAATATGTACTCTGGGCCAAAAATGACTTGAGATTACCAAGGATTTTAGTTGTAATAACTTTTTCTATAACTGTGCCATATTATTTTCTACTGCACTTCTAGGGGTTTATTGAAATCTATCAACCTTATTGCTAATATTTCACAGACAGTTCTTCATTTCAGCAATATAGAATTCAATTTACCAGAAATGTGATATTCCTTCTGAAATTTTGAATTCCCAGCAGATGTATAATTCAATTAAGTACAGAAGATTAAAAAAAACCCTGAAATCATTCTCTCTACATACTCTTTCTGCTCAGTTCCAAAATAATGAAAAAGTACAGCTGTTCAGTTTTGGTTCATCTATCACTTTGTACAATTTTTATGGGTTTTATGTGTAATCACATTTGCAGAGAGAATTTTTATATAGTCTGCTCCATTTTTGCACAGTTATTATCTTTCCACATTAAAAACAGATTGTAAAAATTGATACATATATACAGTCTTTGGTTCCACTCTTTAAGAAAAGTAAAGTGCAGTCATTAATCATTAGCTTTTCTTTTATGCACTATAATTGTTATATTTGATTTCTCTGTGGGACAGCCCTTTTCTCATCTATTCTTCTTTGTGGATTTGTATATATTGAGACCAAATTTGCAATTGTTGTCTATAAAAACATGACTTTAGTAGACATTAAAGACATACTGAGACTGTAAGATTGAGCCTGCTGTCTACAGTAATAATACCTTCTACTACTGATAATTAAACTTCTGAAGGTGATGCAATTTCAATTCAAGTAAATATTCACATGGTCCACGACATACCCAAACTCTTCTGATCTAGAAATCAGGCTAGAAATCTTTAGGAACATGACATTCCCTGCGTGTCTTGATTCTGTCCGTTGTAAATACTGAGAACAGCCTTTCATAGGAGGACGGATAATGTGTTTTAGTGGTTAAACAAGAAGTCCATTTTTGACACTGCCATAGACTTTGTGTGATTTTGGAGAAGTCACTTAACTCCCTTTGACTCAGTTTGCCCATCTCTAAAGTGACTGTAATACATACCTGCTTTGCGGGATTCTTGGGATGGTCGCTCTCTCTCTCTCGATGTATTTTAAAAAATACGCACTTATGCGATAGCCACCATTTTGGGTAACACACCTGGGATTGAATTTGGGGTCTTAAATGCTAAAAGCATGAGCTTCTACAGCTTGAATTAAAAAGCCAAGCTTCTGTAGCTGTGGGCTGCAACAACTCATATTCTCTGTGGATCAGCATATTCATGCTATGTTGTGTTTATAGATTCTCACAGAAGGAATTTGAAATCTCTCTTCCAACTCAGAGTTTCAGAGGTCTAGCTATTGTTGGCATTTTTATTCTGAATCTAATGTTCCAAAATCTAGTTTAAAAAAAAAAAAAACTTTTAAAAAACCTTATTTCCTGACTGTTTGGTCAGGAAGGAGTGATTTGCCAATGTTAATTTACCAGCTCATCAAAGGTAAATCACTTTACTGGACTCAGCTCCGTCTAATCCACTATCTAACTTTGCTGCTGTTGCTAAGCTCAGTATTGCCCTCTCAGGAAATAAACAAATGACTTGCTGATCGGTCACTTGACCCTTTTTAGCCAAGTGAGAGCTGGGAGTTCCCCTGCATGTAACCATACTTCTCAGAGTTACTGAGAGGCTTAATATTTTACACCTGTCTCATAAATATGATCACTTGGGTTCTTCCATCCCCAGACAAAACCAGGAAATGCAGACACATGAAAATGGGTATACAGCAGCCAAGTGGTTCCAGCTCAGTTCTGATTTCCTTGAAGTTGATTGAAGTTACATTCAGTTGACTGAATCAGCAATGAATGTGAATGGAGGGAAGTTTTTTCATGGGGAGAAATAAGTTGGGTGAGAAAAACTATGATGCGAAGCATCAGCTATCTTTGCAACAGTCACGTGCAGTAGATTGGCCAAAGCAGTAGCAATAAATCATCGGCCCTACCTGTGGCTTGTTGTGTACATCACAAATCTTTCCTGCAGCTATGAATGGACCCTCGCCTCAAGACGCCAATTCATCCACATTACATATTGGTTTTGAGTTATACAGACTACCTGAAACCATTACGGCAGGGCTGTGGAAGAAGTATAGCATTTGTTGCTGATCTGCAGTTAATACCTTATTTATTTGAGACTGTATTAAGGTCTAAACCGTAATTTATTAAGTGACATCCATTCTCCTCCTCCCGTCTTGGCTCTGCTGATTTGCAGTGGCCGTTCAAATAAATCAATTCCTCTATGCCTTTAGTTTCCTCATTGGAACAATGGGGGTAATACCTTTACCAATAACTTGGAGATCCTCAGAGAAAAAGCCCCGGCATCGATAAGCACAAGGTTATTCTCTGTGCCTTTATCTCTTTGCCCAGCCCTGATTTGTAATTCAAAGGACAAGCAGCTTTTCTTGTTAATGAAGTTGTGAGTGAATTGTGATTGACAACCACCCCCATTGTCCACATTGTAGCTGCCTGCGTACCCCATATCTGCCAGAATGCAGCGAGAAAACTTTTCTCTTCCAAAACTGCCATTTCCACTTAGTGCAGCAGCCTTTCTCTGCACTTCCACGTTAGTCTGGATGGTTCATTTATATTCTACACAAACTTGAACACAGCAAGAGGAAAAACGTACGAAGAGCGATCAGAAATACCAAAGGTGTTTACTTGTGATCTGGCAGCCTTGCGTGCAGCATTATATTTGCCTGTACAGTCCAAAGGAGTATCACTAAATGTGACTGCACTTTACAGCTGTCTGCTGGTGCTGGATGAAATCTCACAATTTACTTTTATCTCCAACTTTTTATGATGTACAGACACTGTTTGAACCTTTATGAAGGCTAGGGTGACAAGACATTTTATAATGCCAAACCAGGACATCTGTTGCCACGGGTTGGGTAGAGAGCTGGCCCGCTGGGATTGGACAGCTGGGGTGGAAAGATCTGCTGCTTTCTGCATTCCTAGCTATTCTTATCCTTACTTATACACAGCCTTGTGCTACTTGCATGTCTCTCCTCCATGTTTATCTCATCTTAAGTACACTGAGACCCAGCTGCCTTTGATAAACCCTGGAGTTGCTTTGTTGATGCCACATGTTGGGCCAAAGCTGTATATGTACTAGGACCAGATGAATGTTGTTGCTGTGTCATTGAATTTTCCATGCTACAATGCAACAAAGCATTCTGGATCACACACACCAATAAGCCAGAGATGGCAGCAGACCCATTTCATAGAGGGGACAATCAGAGGTGATGCATCCAGGCCGTGAACAGATAAGACACTGAGAGATTGTCAGAATCGGGTTGGATCTTGTGATGTCTATATATGAGGCAATACACGAAGCAGACCCTATCTTTAAATGTTGCACATTGTTACCCAATCTGTATTCGAAGATAAAGTACATCACATACAGAGACAGATATTCCTGACCATACACTGATCAGACCACTAATTAACTTCCCATTCATAGGTCAAAAAAGGATCTGGGCAGAATTTTTAAAGCTCTATGCAACGGGTTAGCCATGTGAACCTCACACTCCCTACTTGCATGGCTATCCCACTGCATAGAGTTACTTAGCGGTCTGATCAGTGTATGATCAGCAACATCTGTCTCTGTATGTGAGATAACTTTAATGAAATAAGGTTACTGGGGCTTTAAAAATAAAATCTCTATCCAACACTGAATTGCCTCTGAGTTCTGTGTAAAATCTACATAAGTGGGGTATTTTTCTGCTTGGTTATGATATTAAACAGCCTTTCAAACTTGCCATTAATTGTCTGGATGACAGGTCAGGTGACTGGAGCCAATAAATGAAGTTGAATTTCTTACCTGCACTTCAGTGTGTCTCTCTGCATTATTACAGTGACTATGTTTCATGTCGGCCTATATAACCTTTTGGAGCGATTGCTCCCACAGGAAGAAGTGTAGTATTTACAGCTAGTAATTTCTCTGTAAAAGTTTGACAAGTCCACAAGTTTATCAGACTCTGCTCTAACTTGAATAAGACACAGTCACCACCTCTCTCATAAACCTCTGACAGCTATTTAAAAGAGAAGTTGGATCAGGCTCTATTAGCAAGTTATGGTTAAACACGGATGTTGTTTCTATGGAAATACCATTTCTCCATCAGCTTCAGCATGCCTGAAACATGAGGGAGACATGAGAAAACTGCAGTCATTGCTTGTGGCCACCCAGTTTGCAATGGCATTATCCTTTGTTCTAAAATTTTAAAATCTCTATCCTAGATAACGAGAGAAAATTAGACGGTGTGGAGCTGATGTTTTGTTATAGGCACCGTCCTTTTTTTTCCTTTGTTTGACATCTGGATGCACATTAGGCTTCAATTACTTTCTTGTTTACATTGAGGGAGAAAAACAATGCTGATTTTGTACCCATTGGTGGTCAGCCTTTTAGGTAATCAAATGAAAGCAATTAATTCCTTGCATGCACAGCTACACACTAGCTCCTAATAGAAAATAGACCCTGTTGCTTTCCATAGCACAGCTGAACGCTAGATGAAAGACCCAGTGAACCTGGATCTCATCTGCCGCATTTATTGTAATACTGTTCCTTTATTTTATTTTGTGGGACTTTTGTTTTGCAATAGAATTGACCAACTACCACCTCAGAGAAAGGAAATGGCAGGACCCACTGTTGAGATCAGTGGTGGGTGAATATTGAAGCATGTTATCTCTGGTTACCTCTGGTACAAATTTTTCCTTTTTGAGGCCAAGGTGTTTTTAAGGAGTAGCTGGTAGTTTGCTCCCTGCAACGCCCTGAAGTATCAACAACTAGCCGCTGAAAGTGGTTGGGCCCCTGCGCTGCATTACTGCAGACTTAGCAACACTCTTGAAACCTTCTTAGGATTTGCATGGTGCTTGATTTGAGAAGTGTGTGATTTCAGAAGCAAATTTGGCCAGTAGTATAGCAGAGAAAATACTATCTCCTTTTACCCAGCAGCTGCCAGAGTCGATATGGGGTGGGAGGGAATGCTGGTACTTAATGGATGAATACAGGAGGCTGTCCCTCCCAGCATCACCAAACCCAAGTGTTCAAAAATGATGAAATAGGCCCCAGAAAACCATTTAAAACATAAAAATAAATAAATGTGGGGTCTTTTTATCTCACTGGTGTGTGAGCATTAGGGTTCATGTTTTCCAGCTTTTTTCATAATCATGAGGGCTAGAAATTTCAATTAAAAAAAAAAAAAATTTGAAAGCTGAGATTCTAATCACGTGACTCGAAGAGCTGAGGCCTTAAGAAAAGTACTAAAAGGAGACTCTCAGTAAAATTAGGAAGGGTTGGCAAAATGCCATCCTGCCTCCTCAAAAGAGAGAGAAAATCAGATTGAGAGAGTGGTTCATCAACAGGTGTGAGAATGGGACCTTACTGAACTTGGAACTCCAGCAATGCTAAATTCTGCAAGGAGCAAAGGGATGAGCGAAAGTTCAGGAGGATTCTTAACTTACCCAAATACTTTTTTTTTTTTTTTTTCTTCTTCAAACAACTCTTGTATTTTGCCTCCTTACCATGGTCAATGATTGATTTCCAAAGTATCTGCCCATAAACAGAAACAAGAAACCTCCCTGTCTTCTCTAATTCTTTCACAACTTGCCCGTTGATATGCATGAATGGATAGACTGTCCCCTCCTGAACTGTCACACCTCAAAACAAACCATTTTTGAGCATCTCAGAAAAAGCTGCATTTTTAAAAAGAGGTTTGTTTGTTTGTTTTTCTCACTATTACTGCACCTCCTGGTTTCAGCAAGGGCCAGATGCAGAAGTAGGGCAAGTTTCATGCTATTTCCTGTCTGGCTGGAAACGGGAACTTAATGCAAATATTTTCTTGTTCATGATTGAATAAATTGTTGAGTAAAAACTGCTTAGAGTGCTAAGGGAAAGGAACGGGGCAGCAGGGATATTTCTTTCAGGTAATTGCCTGCCACCAAATCTGAAATGGACAATGAGGACAAATCAGTAGAGATAATAAAACCCCAAACACTGCTGGAGAAACCCTTTCCATAAGACAACTAATTTACTTCTGACAAATTCCCATAGTGCCTGTCCTTTATGCAGTGTGGCAATATAGCTTTACGTATATAGCTTGTATGGCCTATCATGCCAGTAAAGTATTTTGAATTGAATAAATTGGGCTTGGAAATTTTAAGAGGTGTGTGTGTGTGTGTGTGTGTGTGTGTGTGTGTGTGTGTGTGTGTGTGTGTGTGTGTGTGTGTGTGTGTGTGTGTGTGTTGAAATACACTGTCATACTATGTTCATCAGTGCTAGTTATTACACTGTTGAAGGCCTGTTTAAAATACTCAAGGAGAAAGTTTTGCAAACGTTAAAGCCTTGAAGTGGTTTGTCAAGCAAGGCCAAAAGTTGGGATAAGCTTTTCAATGGTTGGCATCAATGCTCTTAAAATTTCCTAGCCCATCTTTTTCAATTCAAAACACATGCATGCGCACACACCATCAGCTATTTGATGAACCTAGCCTTCTCTCTCCACAGCCCAGTTATGATATGTATCTCTGTCTCTTTCACTGATGAGCTAATAAATACAGAGGGCACTAGCAATGCATAAGGTCTAATCCAAAGCCCATTGAATTCAAAGGAAACACTTCTATTGACCTCCCTGGGCTTGGGAACAGTCTTTCAAAGTAGTGGTGCTATACTATTTTAAGGTCTGTCAGTGTTTCCATTATCAACCTTATTTACTGGGGATGTAGGTTAATGAGGTTGGGACATAGAAGTGACAACTACTGTGACGTTTTCTAAGCAGATTGCACTGAAACTTGTCTCTGGCAGGAATCTCTGTGCATAGATGATTCATATCAAGTCAGCTTGAAAATCTTCCATCATTGCTTATGGTTTTCTGTTTCTTGAGCACCCCAGATCTTGATGCTTTCTCTTCAGATGGGGGGAAGTAACTGCAATAGGATGCTTCTTTCCTTGATTTCCCACTAATTCTTAAATTTGTCAGCAAGATCAGACATGATAAGATGGAGCTAGTCCTCTTGTGGCCATGCCCAGATCCTGGCAGTTAACCACTCAACACATGTAAAGATGTAAGAAAAAGTGCCTAGAAAATTGGTCAGAGTGGCCAATGGTCATCCCTTGGATGTCTTGTATGACATTACTGGCTCGATCTGTCCTCCTCTGAGAAATCTTCTAAGCCAGAAAGTTCTTCAAAACGGCACATTGGTAAACACTCTTCCTCTGCTATCTGTTGACTGATTTCTAAGATGGGAGAAGGGGGCATACAACAAGAGGAAATTACTCATTGGTAATTATTTTTTTTATCCTGTTCTCCTCCTATACTACATTCCTCATTTCTCCTGGTCCAGGGATCCTTGTTGACAGACGTTTTTTCTTATCTTGCTCTTTTTCATTGCTCTGCCAGTCTATCTGATTGATAGAAAGTGGGTAGGTTTGTACTTGCATACAATACCATCCTTGACTGATAACTCTTTTGCCTCCTCCTCTTCTAAATGGAGGTGGAATCATTACTCCATCTGTTGTTACTGATTTCTAATCACACAAAGGGGAAAGAGAACACTACAACAAAAATAATTACCTAAGGGCAATTTTATCTTACCTGGAATATTAGAAATGCATAACCTCCACTATGGCTTTTAAATATCGACTTTAAGTATGTGAATAATCCCAGTCACTTGGAAAGTTAAGCACATGTTGAAGCCCCTGGATCAGGGCCTACATTCAGTTTAGCTAATGAGCCAAAAAGATTTAGTTTGAGGTTTTGATAAAAAATTAAACATTTTTTTACTCTTTTCCAAATCTGTTTGCTCAATCCCAATATTAATTTCTGATTTTAATACGTTTCTTATATCTAAGTGAGATCAGGGCTCAGAAGGTGATGGGGTTGCAGTAAGTACCTAGAAGAAATTAACTGCTTGCATATTTTCAGTGACACTTTGTGTTGTTGGAAGGATATTGTACTGTAAATAAATATCTACAGTACAGCTAATGGGTAGAATGGAACTTCATGTCTACACTTACAAGTTTGGAGCAGCACAGCTGTAACAATACAGCTGTGTAAGTGCACTTGTGTAGCTGCGTTATGCGTCTGGGAGAGAGCGCTCCCATTGACTTAATAAAAGGAGCTCAATGAGCAGCAGTAGCTACACTGGTGGGAGAGCATCTCCCACTGACAGCACTGTGCACACGAGTGCTTATGCCGGCATAATTTATGTCACTCAGGGGTGTGTTTTTTCACACCCCTGAGCAACAAATATTTTGCTGACATAAGTGCTAGTGTAGACATGGCCTTAAGCTCCTAAGTCACGTAGGTGTTTTCCAGAGTTACCCAACAATACAACTGGAAAAGGTGGAGAGGAGAAATGCTACTCACAACTTTAAAAAAAAAAAAAAGGTCCCTCCCGGACAGGATTGAAGCACCTGCGCTGCTTCTATCTAAATACTGCTGTTGTTGCTTGATTGAGGACTTCAGACCTAGAGCTGTCATTCCAGCTACTTTTTCAACAGCATGAAATCCAAAAACCCGACAAATACGTATTTCTTCTTCTACTAATTCCTGATAAAAAGAAAATAAAATTTTATTATTACCAGGGTCAGAAGTGTACCAATTAAAGTTGCTAATGCACCTGATATGACAAGAGCATCAGCCGGTAAGCATTGACTCTTTTGTGTTACTGTGAATCCTTTTATCATCATCCTTTTCACTATGTATCATTGCTAGCACACAAAGTTCAACTGTGATTAATAGAACAATTTCGCCATTGACTTTACTGGACTTAGCATAGTTAGAAAAATGCAGTAGCTCATACATCTTATCTGATCCGAGTTGTTATGCAAGCAATTTAGAAACCATCAATGCATATGATTATTATAGTACAGTACTTTGCAAAGTCCATATGAATTGCATAAGGGTCTCAAATTATTGATTTTTTGCCAGCAGTTTGTGCACTGAGAATAGTAGACGGTGATAGCATATGGACAATTATTGTATGGCATTAGAATATTTTGATTACTGATATGTGAAATATTAAAACACTCTTGTCAGTTGTACTTCTGCAAGTCTAGAGAAGAAAGCAAAGCAATAAAAGAAATCAATAGTCTAATTTAGAGCTGCGTAATCAGAAGTGCAAGGAATTCAGCCCTAACATTCTGTATGCTTTGGTACAGCATTTCATTGTTTTGGATAACTATAACGTATAAAAATATTTTAACATCATTTTTAAATTAAAAACATTTTATTAATTGATCAGACATGATAAAAGCATCTGTATTTACATTGGCTAGACACAAATTAAATGATCCAGATTAATCTTTCTGAAATGTATTTGGAAACACAGAAGTTTAAAGTTTGTTCTCCCTTTTCAGGGTTTTTATTAATAATTGTATTAATGGATTGTTTACTTACTCTATTTGGTTTTTTTGTTGAACTTGAAAGCATGAGGGTGACATGCATAAGAAGGGGTTGTATTGTTAAACCATTTGTTAAAAGGAGAAAGTTAGGACCAATTAAAATACATCTTTTTTTTTTTTTTTAAAGTTAAACAATTTCTATCCTCCTATATTTCCACTCTTCCATTCTTGGTGCAGAATTGAATAAATAAGTGTGTTATGGGGGTGTGTGTTATGGGGTGTGTTGTTACACCTTTAGAAGCAATCAGCATTGACTACTCTCAGAGATAGAATCTGTTCAAGTGCCACAGTTCTTATGTTCTTTTAACTGCTTATTAGTTATAGCAATACAGCATTAACTGTATGCAATACAGCATTAACATCTGACGAAGTGGGTTGCAGCCCGCAGAAATGTGTTAGTCTTTAAGGTGTTACAGGACTCTCGTTGTTTTTGCTGTATACAGACTAACACGGCTACCCCTCTGGAACTTTTCAGCATTAACTGTGGATCTCAGACTTGTACAGACAAACACCTTAACACCAAACACAGACAAACAGTATAAATTGTTGAAACCAGCTTAGTTCTGTGAGTGCACATCTTGTTTTGTTTCTATTCAATATAGTATGTATGAGCCATTGCTCTCTATTCATGACAAGAGTGGAGGTAATGCCCAATAAGACACAGGAGGCACACGGAAAGGATGCTGATACAAAATCATAGCTGTATATGTGGATTGGTTGAAACTACTGCAAAGTAACACAAATCTTATCTTGCAGAAATACTGATGACAAAATAATGCATTGAGTTCTTCTATGTTGGAGTCAGACACTTGGTTTTCTTTTTACATCAGATGGTTAGCTGAAACTGTCCATTAAAAATGTAGGCACTTGTTTTTGTAGACGACTGTGACCCATATCATTCTGTCACTTTTCAAGCAGAACTCCCATTGGCTTCCGTGAGTTCTGTTTAAAAAACAGATGGCACACTTTTTGGCCTGGTCGAGACTACAGGAAATGAAATTTAGGCTTGAACATTCTGCTCAGGAAATCCTTTTGAAATTGGGGGTAAATTCTTCTGGCTTTCTCTGATCTGATTCAGATCCCCAAGAGCTGGAACATTTTGCACTTCTTTTTTATGGGATAATTCCTTACTCTCTAGTGCCAGCAAAGCTTGTTCACATACCTGCTCATCTATTGTAGTGAAAATCATAGTGCCTCTGTCTTGTTCCTCAGCATTCTTCCTATAGGGGGGGATCCTACAGCATCTACACATAGAGATTACATCTTGCTTAGGGTTTAAATGCATGGTGTACAGACTTGGTAGCACAGAGATCCACAATAAGCAAATTGCCAAGCGCCTTAGGGCTGCACCTATTTTGCATATTCATTTACATATATTTACATAAATGTTGAGGCATTTCTATATCCATCCCAGCCTTGTGGTAGAATTTACAGTAACACATTTTGCATTTATGAATAAATACAGTTTAACATATGAATTTTCTGTTTTTCTTACTTGTTCTTTCCTTTCTCTCTTTCCTTACTAGGGCTTGAAAACAGCTTAGCAATTAAATCTCTGGTTAGCTTTAAGCATAGACTTCAGCATGACTAGTCACACGCTTAAAGTTAGAGACTAGTGATATGCTTAAGAGCTTTGCTGGGTTGGGGCCTAAATCCAGCAAGTCTGACCATAATTTACCAACAGAAGTGATTTTTAAGCCCTCTCCTCCAGGTGTTCGTCTTCCCTGCCCACTCTAAATCTTCCCTGTTTCCATTTTCCCTCTCCATAGGAGCTGTGTTGCTTTGCAGTTGTTTCCATTACGATCTTACACCCTTTTGCCACCTTAATGTCGTTATCTTTCCTGTATACAGAGATCTTACCATGCTTCATAGTATCTGAAGCATCTCACAATCTTTAATACATTTATCCTTACAACCCCCATGTGAGGCAAGGAATACTGTTTACCTCCATTTTTCACAGATGGGGAACTGAAGCATAGAGAAACTAAATGACTTGCCCAAGATCACACAGGAAGTCTGTGTCATATCAAGTATGTGGGACACCTGAGTCCCAGGTTAGTGTCCATACCACTGAACCATCCTTCCTCTTAAAGTTATCTGCCTGCTACTCAAGAATCTTTACAATACCATTGGAGATTTGGCTCTGGTGCTCTTTGTCTTGAATCTTTAGTTGACACTTCTTTAGTATTTCCACTCTTTGTAAAACTGAATATTTTGCATGGTCTTTTGACTCTTACACAGAAGGTTTTGCATGATTGACAATGAAATCTAGTCTGCCATTTTTTTTATTGTGTTGTACATACTAATAACTGTATCGTTTATGAACATGTGGACCAGATTTTGCTTCATTTTGTACCCACTGGCATATAGTGGGTTGAAATGTTGGGGCTTCACATTCCACTTCAGAGACTTGGAGGGGGGTTACTGTGTACATATCATACATGGGGCATACATAAATTCCAGCCTAGCTGGGTTTTGGGAGGGAGGGCAGAAGTTCTCTTTTCTCCAATATATAGTGTGGGTTTATCTTTACCTGGAGCATGGGTTCTCAGCCGTGGGACTGAGACCACAGAAAGATGTGGGAAGGATGGTCTAATGTGTAGGGCACTGAACCTGTGTTCAGTTCCCAGCTTCCCTCTTCCTATGTGACCTTGGACTAGTCACTGAGTCTCTCTCTGCCTCCACTCCCCATCAGTACAGTGGAATGATATCACTTCCCAGTCTCGCAAGGGTGATGAGGATCCATACATGTGAGGTGGTCAGCCATTATGGTACAGAGAAAGACAGACCACCCTCCCTTTCTTTATAGCTCAGCGCTCTTGCTCAAACAATTTTCCATTGTTGGAGAGAATCGCAAAACCAAAAACTCCGTTGAGTTTTGCACATCCTTTCTATTGCCAAATGCACATTTTAGCTGTTCACTTCTCTATAGATACTATGGGATAGAGCAGTGATGCTTGGACCTCGGAGGTTCAGGAGCCAAGTTAGCAATCAGCATTACCCAAAAGAGCCCACAATTGTGTGAATTCATTGTTTCATTTACTATAGTACTCCATGCTCATATTTAAACAGTATGACGGCGGGGGGGGGAGGGGGGAGGAATATTTAGTTTATATAATCTCATAGCAAAATGACTGCCCAAGTATTATTATTTTATCAACTACAATTGGTTAATAACATAGGAAAAGCATCCTGATTGGTTAATAATTAAATCATACAGTGTTATAATAGCCTGTGTTGCAAAGAGGCATAGGAAATGCATGAAAGAGCCATTTGCCGCTCATGAGCCACAGTCTGATTATCACTGGTATAGAGTAACATTTGTACCATTATTTGGTATGCAAGCAAGCCTAATTTGCTGGTACATACTCACTGGGCTGACAAAATATAGTGGCTCCCCCATTTAATGGGGACAGGAAATGACCACACATTCTACATATCTAATGTAGCTCTGCATTTGGGTACATACTTACATGGGGTAGATTGGACTTGCCTTGATGCTATTCGAGTGTATATGTACTTCTTATTGTGACCAACTGTATTTTCTTTGTGACGTGGTGGGGGGCGAGTTGTGGAAATCAAGTGTTACATGTACCCGCAAAGCATTTTGCTGAGTAATTTCTAGTGGTCACTGTGATTGCTGGTAGCGGCTGTTCAATAATGAATTCAGTGGATGATGAAACTGGAGAGTAACTAGAGGTATTGTGCTAGATTCTTGATGCTTATATTATGTGTTATGAACCCAGTAAAAACACTGCAGATGGTAAAAGCATGATTTATTTGTGGGTATATCTTTAGTTTCTAATCGCTGTGTAAAATCTCCATGTACTTTCTGTAAGATAACAAGGAAAAGGATGACACAGGACATAAAATTTAAAATCCAACCATATAAAATGTTCATGTGTGTGGATTCAACAGAGAAAAGAAATTAAGCCAAAAGGATTTTCAGTCTGAAATCCCTGGATTTGCTTTCTTGTTGTTCAGCATTCTTGGCTGTAATTCCATGAGATGGAGACTGTTTGTAGGTGTTAATCTATACATAATGAAGTTTCAGAGGAATCCTGTACTGTACTTAGGGTGCTCTAACCATGCTTAGAGTTCAGTGTTTGTATAACGTCACACAATAACTAGGATAAGGTATGCAATACGCTGTGTGCTCGGTTTCTTATATGGTGATAGGAAATAACTAGAGTTTCTAATGTATATTAAGTAGATCTCATTGAGACTTTTTTTAGACAAAACAGCTTTTTGTTTGAAAATGTTAATTAGTTGAAACCATAACTTTTTTGGAAATTGTATAATTCTCAACAAAACTTTTGCGAAAGGTTTCTGAGACCCAGCATAGGGTTTCTTGTTGCAGAGGGCAAGAGAGACAACCCAGAAGAGCGAATAGCCCAGTGGGTCAGCATTCACCTGGGAAGTGGAAGGCCAAGATTCAAGTTCCTGGCACTGGCTAACTCAGCAGGACTTGAATCTGGCTTTCTCACATCCCAGAGGAATGTTATGGAGCAGGATGTAGGCAGTCTAACCTAGTAGTCAGTGCAGAAGTCGGGTCTAGTGGGCGGAACAGGTGTCCAGATTGTGGGATCAAGCCATGGGTCAGAACCAGGAACTGAAGCTGAGGGACAGAGCCAAGGTCAGATACCAGATGCTAGAGCCCAGGGTCAAGCCAGAGTCAGGTTCAGAAATTGGAGGCTTGGGTTGGAGCCAGGACTGGCAACTGATGGTTGGAAGTGAGGGGTAAGGGCAAGCATTGGAGGAGAGGCAAGGATCAAGCATAGAGCAGGAGCATGGTAAGAACGGGGGTGAAGGCAGGGGTAAGCCAGGAACTGAGCAGGAATCAGGAATCCCAGGTGCAGGAGGCAGGCACAAGCAGGGTCCAATGAAGCCACAAAAGGAACTAACCTTGTTGCACAGACAAACTTCCTGTGCCTCCTCCTGACTTAAATAGCATCGTTGGAGCATTCGGTGGAGCCAAATAATCCTCTAGACAGGGTTCCAATGGATGGTGCCTTGTCTGAAACTATAGTTCTACTCGCTTCTTGGCCCACCAGGTTTCAGAAGACTTTGGGTGGAGACCAGGATGCAGCAGCTGTCTGTGGACTCCCAGGTCTGGGTTCGAGACCAGGGATGTCACCTAGAGTGCCCTAACCATTGGGATAGTGGCTATTCTGGTGTGGGTCTTACTTTCTGTGAAAAAATTTTTAAAATCTCAGTTTTGTCTCAATGCACAATAGAAAACAATTTGGAAATCTCCAAGTTTCATAGGATAGGAAAACCATTTCCCACATAGCTTTAATATTCAGTTCCTTATACAGTTTGATAACAAATAACTATATCATCCATTTTGTTTTCCACTCATTAAAGAGTGAATATTTCAGAACCACATACAGGAATTATTATGCAATATTATGAGAATTAACCCTTAGCTCTTAGGCCGAGGCTTGTAAATGATAGCCGGTAAAAAAGGAGGAAAAGCTACTACACTAATGAATAAATCCAGCTTAATCTTGGTTTCCTTTCTAAAGGGGTAACCTAGCAACATAGAGTTCATAACTTGGGAAAATTATAACCCGTAATATAAGGCAGCAAATGTAATAGTCAACATATGATATAGAAAATAGGGAAAATGCAGGTGCTGTATGCTAATCCAAAGGGTGGTTTCAATGATTCTGTTAAAGGAACCTGGGCCTATGGTTGTTAAAGAAACTTTCAATGAAGGTAGAGAAGCAAGAGAGGATGGTAAGGCCTGGAGTCGAGGGTGATTTTTTTGAAGATAGGGGAGATCAGGGCATGACTGTATTTAAAGGAGGAGTAACAGAAATACTAATGTGGGGCTGCAGGTAGTGGTAGAAAGGAAATACAGGTCACTGGGGCTTGTAGGGAAATTAGAAGTGGAGAATAAGTGAGAAACCTTCATATCCATGACAAAGGAGAGACTGCAGAAAATGCTAGAAGGGAGATCATGGCACGTTGATCAGTCTCCTTTTTGGAAAAGGGTGTTGAGATTTTGTGCAGACAGGATACAGGAAGATAGTTTCTTTAGGAATGGACTTGAAGGGAGGAGTTCTATAGTTGAAGTCAGAAGATGGAATTTGAATTTGAAGTGCCATGTGATCTTTAACAAGTGGTCAGGATCTCTCTGATTTATATCTCATCTGAAATATGACACTTCCAGCAGCACAATTCCCCCGAACATTGTTCCAAGGCATTGGTTCAGTAGTGATTCCAAAGGAAAAAATGCTGCTTAGTTGAGTCCCCAACTACCACTTCCTGGAGCATCTTGGGTTTCCTTGGAGGTTTCTCTCCAAGTACTGACCAACCCTGAACCTGTTCAGCTTATGAGATCTGACGAGATCATTGCCTGAGGTAGTATGGTTGCTTTAAAAGCTCCATAGATGCAAGGAAAAGGACAGAATGGGGTCAAACTGATAAGATTTAGGTTGACGTGTATATCCTGAGATTAAAAGGTCAGGTTTTAATGAACCACATGCGTTTTTATTTTTGTATATTTTTCTGAACTTTACAGTTTCTAATCTGGTCCACAAAGTTAGATGAATGTGGCTACCTGTGAACATAAGGGCATTGAAAGAATAGCAGGCAGAGTGGACATTTTGTTCACTTAACTTTCTGGAGACCCACTTTAGATCTTCCAATTCTTCCCATCCCTCCCTCTATTTTCAGGAGTATCACCCAGGGCCCTACAAATTACTAACCTCCCAAATGGCATTTCAGCATTTTATGACTACGCTGATATCATTCCCATTCCAGAGGTATGAAATGTAGGAAAGCTAAAATTTGGTTTCTCCAACTAGTTAAGAAGGCTTCTCATCCTTGCAATATAAAACCCTAGAGGTGGGGATACTACTTTACATAGGAATGAACATCTAGCGTAGATGTGCTTCACTGATTAATTATATTGTTCATTTGTATTGTGGTAACGCTTAGGTGCCCTAGACATGGACCATAACCCCATTGTGCTAGGTGCTGTACAAAGACAGAACACAGTCCTTTCCCCAAAGAATTTACATTGTAAGTAGGGCTTTTACCAGTGAGATTTCCAGTTTGAAACAAACTCACACAAATACCTGCACTATAGACAAGCCCTAACTACTTCAGCTGAATTTCCATTTGTCTGAAATTGTCTAGAACAGCAACCGTCCTCACGATTTTTTATTTTTGTTTTCATAGAATCCTAGACTCATAAAAGATTAGGGTTGGAAGGGACTTCAAGAGTCATTTAGTCCAACCCCCTGCTCAAAGCAGGACCAAACCCAACTAAATCATCCCAGCCAAGGCTTTGTCAAGCTGCATCTTAAAAACCTCTAAGGATGGAGATTCCACCACCTCCCTAGGTAACCCATTCCAATGCTTCACCACCCTCCTAGTGAAAAAGTTTTTCCTAATATCCAACCCAGACCTCCCTCACTGCAACTTGAGACCATTGCTCCTACTTCTGTTTTCTCCCCACCTCCCAATTACTTGTGCACACATTTGTAGCTTCACCCACATTCAAACCATTTTGGACATGTGCAGATCAAATAGAGTTTTAGTGCATGAGAAATATTGGTACCCTGCATGAAAACATTACCCTGCTCTTAGTGCTTGTGTTGTGCTTCAAGATCATTGGCTACATGTTCATATATGCCATTATCTAGTGACTATTCAATTATTCTTCAATGACTAAAATGGTTTCAATTATGACCATTGTTTGAAAGCACAAAACGTTATTCTGACTCCCTGCGTGGCTGTCTGCCTATGCAGTTTCACTCTCCATCCCTAGTTTTTTCACATGTACAGTTGGTACATACATTATGAAAAATCAACACTCAAGACGTGAATCTTCAGCTTACTTAAATGTACCCACCGTGCAATTTTGTTGGAAGGTTTGATTTGGACAACTCCTATTTTGATTCTCAATAACTGAAAAAGATTATGGAAAAGGCAGTGGCATATTCCTACACGTATATTACAATGTGATAGCCTTCTGCATTCATGTTTGCTCTTATCTGAACAATCAGCACATCCAGAGCCTTAAAACAATGACTTCTCAATTTGGACAAGTACAAGGAAGCAAATCTCCATCTCACAAAGAGGGAGAGAATTCTGTCAAGCATTTTAAGGGCAAGGCAGATCAGCGACATCATAATTGTCCTAATTTGCACTTCCAGAAGCTGTAACACTCACCTGCAGCTGAGGGGCACTCAGCAAAAGTGTGAAATTTTTTCCCTTACCTTTGAAAACGTTCAAGAAATTACTTCAGATCTGAGATTTCCAACAGAATGTCCTGCTGATAGATCAAACATATCAGCATCAATAGGGCATGCCTCTTTTAATGCAGAGAGCTGAACGATCATTACGAGTGGGGAATGCTAAAATGGAATTCCATAGCATGCAGTTTTGTGTTTACTTTTGATCCTCCAAGCACGTTCTAGAACGTTCAGCTCTTTTTTACACCAATGTCGTAGTGAATTCTTGTTGTTCTTGCTGAAGTCTTTAGAGACCATGGAGAATTTGGTAACTGAGGTTATCTAAGTTTTTGTCTAGTTGGGTTATTTTTAATGAAAAAAGCGGTGGTCTTTTCCGGCCCACCCCTCTGTTTTTCATCTCATCTCTTTAAAACATCTTTGCCCAATAAGAGATGAGTGAACTACACAGCCTCTAGTGAAAATTAATGTATCTGTTTGGTTTCCAGGTGGTCCTACAAGCAGCTTATTTTTGTTCTGTGGTATCTTGTAAGATTTCCTTCCCTTTTTGGATGAATTTTTACAGGAAATACCCATACCCAAGGCTTTAATTTCCTTCAACTATTTCACTTACTGTTAGATTTTAGTTCTTTCTTTTATGTCCCCTTTCTTTACTTGTTCTTTTGTAGAGAACAGTTTCCCTTCAGTATTTTTATTCCGTGGGAGGCAACTGTGGGTGGTTACAGCTGACGTGTGCTTCACAATTTTGTAGCTTTTGTTCAGAAAATGTACCATTCCATCTGTCTCATTTTTTTTTTCAACTAGCTGAGTGGCATGTCTCTGTAGTGGGGGACTCTTACGGCTCTGGAGCCATGGGCGTGACCTGTGTCCCATAATTCCAGGGGGACCTCATAGGATCAACTTCTTCATAAAAAGAACTCTTGGTTTCCAAAGGGTGACCTCTGTCTCTGAGTGCCTGGTCAGAAAGAAAAGCTGATGAGGGATATTAAAGTGTAGAGTAGGGGACTAGACGTTGCAGACATTAATCCTTGCTGGAAGCTCCCTGTGTTGATGGGAGCTGAGGAAAACCTCTGGCTATTCCTTTAAAGCCAGTGCATCTGCTGCTACAACACTTGAGGGAAGGGAGCTACCCCCAGTAGCCTCTTTTGCAAGCTATCATGTTAGCATGCAGACATGATAGTGGGTGAGGGATGGTAAGAGGGAAGACGCTGATGGTGGAAAGAGTAAGAAAAAGGACAAGGCTTTCAAGGATGGAGTTGGGGGCATAAGTAGCAGGTAATTTGGATTAGAATGGATATTTAGAGTAACTGGATGTGGAGGGGGAGACTTATGGTTCCCTAGGTTTGTCTCCCACTTCAAAGTTTTTGTTGGGGTCCATCTGAACATCGATATCTCCCACCCATACTGGAGTTCTCCACAACCTACCTTAAGGGGACTCTGTTGCAAAGCTATGACATTTGCAAAGCAAGTATCCTTAACATCATTGGTATAGAGACCCTTCCCCTTTCCATGCGCCAAATATCAACGTCCATTGTAGGCAATAGAATCTGGGTTTATACGTCTCCTGGAAAGGATATTTGTCCCTGTAAATTTTGAAATGTTAAGCAGCTCGTGTTTTTAGTTTTAAGTATAGCAAAAACATTTTGCTCAATATAGAACTTTGATTTAGTTCCAGCATCTGGTGTGTTTGTTTGTAATTTTTTAAATGGTAACATGAAAAAACACTAAAATATAGTTTACTAAAATTAGAATTTAAACTGCAATTTTATCTCCATTTTGTTACTTTCCAAACTGAACAAGGACGCTTGTCATGAAACTACAAACAAATGCCCACTCTCTTTCAATGAACTAAAAAGGCCTATCTGCTCTCTTTCCTAAACTGCTTGCAATTTACATCATCCATGGGCTCCAGGCTCAAAATTGTCGATTTAGATTTTAAATACACCTTACATTTGCGGATGTTTAGATCTGGGGCTTTGGTTCCGGGCAACATCCAAACGTCCATGATTCTAGTTACCTCTTGTTTACTGTTTATGAACATTTCTGTTTGTTTGCAGGTACAAACTAAAGTCACATTAAACTTGTGGCTCAGCTTCACCTGGATTGAATGAATCTTATTTCTGTTTTTGTGGGGTTTTGCCTCTTTACCCTGCCCCTCTCCCCATGACATGTACCATGTTTTATACTTTATGTAGCTATGAATTTGTTTGGTGCAATGATCCTGACTTCTATGCACTGCACCTGTACAATGTGAGCAATGTCTGTGTGTCAGATCCTTCATATTTAATCCCTCCATATCAAAGAATGAAAGAAATCCTCTGCTTTTCTTTCCTCTGGGTAGTTCATATTCTTTCTTTGTTTTCTTTAAGGTAAAGTTAGTCACCTACAAGACTGAGAGAACACGAGTTGCACTTTGAGAAATATTCAAGCCTCCCCACTGAGTTTTATTTTGTGTGGCACTGGCCTCCAGGTTCTTTTGGCAAATCTAGCCCAAGTTTTGGCTTTGTAGGCCTCGTGTTAAGCTTAATTACAGAAGTTTTGGTCAGCCCTAATGGAAAATTCAGGTCCCAGTTTTGGTACAAGAGTCTAAGCTTAGTGGAGGGAAGATCCTTAGATTTTCTTTTCATTTTTTTTTTTTTTTTTTTAGTAAGTGAACCTCTGCAAACCCACTACCTGGTAGACTATTCTATTTGAATCTCACCACCAAAAATAACATCTAATGTTCTCTTTGCCCAGAGTGTATTATCTCATTCTTGCAGAGGTATTCATGTTCATAATTCCAACTAATCAGTTAAATCCCTCTGACTCTGTGGGAGAACCAGCTGTATCCAGCAATTCAAGTCTGCTTCATCTGCACATAGAAATATAGGCAATGGTTATTTTATTTTAGCTACCTTGTAATGCTTCATCAGTTAAATGCATATACATGATTGCAAGAGAGAATATTTTTTCACTGGGCTTTATCATAGTTTATAATTCTGTGTAACTGAGTTAAATGGTGACGACTTGGGAAAGTTGCCAGGCTTAGGATAAAAAGTGTATTTTATTTTAAGATGTCAAGAATACTGGAGAGAGAGGTGTGTCTTTCATAATGTCTTACAGTATTTGTATTACAGGGGTGCTTACAGTGCCCCAACCAAGATTGGGCCCCATTGGTCTACATGCTTTACAAGTCCATGATAAAATGTTGGCAAACATTGGGTGGGAAAACAGAGGCACTAAAAGATGAAATGACTTTCCAAGTTCCCATAGCAGGTCAGTGGTAAGGCCAAGAAGAAAACCCAGATTTCCTGATTTTCAATCCACTGGCCAATGCTATCCAAAAGGGATCCATCCCATGGAAGATATATGGGACAGAAGGACACACCAGTATGACCTAGCACCTGTAATTTGTGTATCTGTGTTTATGTAATGACATGAATTCATTTTGTAGCATTAGGAAATGATGCATTACTCACCTGGAGAATTTCACATGACATATCTTCATGTAGAAGAAGCTGTGGCATACATTAAATTTAATTGCTGCTCCTCTGTGGCTTAAAATTGAGGGCAGCTTCAGAAATGAGGATGGCTTCTATTAAATTTAATTACTTTCCCCTGCAGCCTGTGTGGTTACTAATCGGGGCAGCTTCTAAACAAAGATTTAGTTGCTATCCTTTAATGAAGGAGAAGGGATGGAAAAGTAGTCTATAAAATACAGATACACAACATATCCCTTATACCATGCTTAATTTAATAATAATAAAAAAGCAAGCTGACTAACATCCAAACATAATGTTTCAAACATTATTATTTTATTTTATTTTTTTAAAAGTCTTTTTCAAGCAGAATTTGGCCTTAAAGCATTTAAGCAATGAAACCTTCAATTTGTTCAAGTTCCTTGACAGATTTATGGGGTGAAACAGGTTAATGATAAATTTTTTTATAGTGTGTTCTATTGACTATAGATGGCAGATCTGACAGTTAAAATGAAAATCGTTCCAGAAGCAACTTGAGTCAAACTAATTATTGGAGATGTTATAGGGATGTATAATTATAGTCACCTTTTAAAAAAGAAAGGGGGAAAATTTATTACAAATGTGCTTTTTAAAGAACAAGTGGAGAAATAAAAGCTGTAATTGTTCTTAATTATAGCGAACTGTAATTGCACACAATTGCAATATGCAGCACATCAGCCGTAGATTAAGAAATCCTGGCATATATATATATATTGCACACAAGTAACTTCAGGAGAAGAGCTATAGTTTTATGAATGCGGTTATCTATAATTTAGCTCTTTTACTTTTGATTCCATCCTTGTTGATTTGATTTTCGTTTTCCTGGGTATTGTAGGGAGATAATTGTCAATGAGGAGGTACTGCTGCAGTGAGTTATCCTCTGCAGTTGAGTCAAAATTATCATCTTCAAAAGGAAACTGTCAAGGTTGTTAGATAAAAACCAGTGCTTTGATCTGCAAAGGTCAGATTTTCAAAGGTATTTAGGCCCTTATAGATGCAGAAAAGAGCCTAACTCCCACAGATTTCAACCTGCTTAAGTGCTTTTGAAAATCCTACTGGGCACCCATCTACATCTTTAGATGCTGAAGTATCTATGAAAGAATGGTTTAAGGTCATTAGCTTTCAAGAAAAGTGTTGTTTGGCCAAAATCCATGAACTTGGGTACGTAAAGCTAGGTGGCTGTTTCCATATTATTCACCTAAACAAAGAGTGGCCTAATTTTTCAAAGGGGCATGTGCAGCTCCAGTTAACTTCAGGGAGACTCAGATCTTTTAAAAAAAAATCACACTGCTCATATTGGGTGCCTAAATATGGATTTGGGAGCCTGGACTGAGGCACCTAGGTTTTGAAATTTTATATTTTACTTACAAAATTGGTCATTTCTAATATCAGGTTGGAGGGACATGTGCTTGTGTCAACAATTATTCATGAATGTGCGCATGTTTCTTGGTGTCCATTCGTGTACATCTTTGAGTGCTTCAGATGGACTCTGCTCACTCATCTGCCTGTGCCAGGATTGCTTCACATATTTCAAACCTCTGAGCTTCTTCATATTGTTTCTATTTTTAATAAACAACCTGCCACAAAAATGTGATCTGTCTTCCTTCTAAATTGTTTATGCAGAATTATCGGCATTCTGTCTTGGACTGCAGCAGGTTTAAGAACTAACAGGTCAGTAATTGTAAGACCAGAAATAAGTGCTATATAACTTTTTGGAACGATCACATTTAATTTATTTTGCATGTCATCAGTTTGCTTAGTGCATGAACAAAGGGAACTTATAACCTCAGACCCAAGGAACTCTCAGTCTAAATCACACTGCATTGGAATTTGAGGACACAGGAGAAATGTCCGTTCTTGAAGAAATAGAGAGATGTTTGGTAGATAATCATTCAAAGGTTTTGCATGTTCTTAAGAAAATAATTCAATGAAGACAAGAGTAGTAGGTTGATGCACAAAGTTGGGAAATGGTTCCAAATCCAAGGCATGACACACAAGAAGATCTAAAGACTAGAGTGGGAGAAGAGGGTAAATGGCATGGTTAGGTGCATAGGCAGGTAAGGAAGGAATGAGAACAAAGCTGAAGGTATGAGTGGAGCTATTTTTGGAGATAAGCATAAAAAATTTGAACTTATTGCAACAAGAATTAGCAAAGGAAGAATCAAGGGAGAGCAGTTATGACAACTGGCATACTCTGAATGAAAGAGCTCATTTCAAATGGCTGCACTATAGCATTAGCATATCTGTTACAGGGATCCTAATGAGCCAATTTGAGTAATATTTCTTGACAGCAGGTTGTGGGTTTTTTTTTTAATGCCTCTTTGTTAAACAGAAAAGAGAGAAAGGCTGAAATCCAAATAGCATCCTATTTGGATAGTTTTCTCATTCTAACATTAAATATAGATGGATGGATTGACCCTGATCAGAACATCTTGAAGGATAATGCTAGTTAGTGGGAGCTACTTAATGTGGAATTAACTGTGTACATTTGTGTATGTGTTCTCGGATGAGCCGATGATATGATTCTGAATGCAGAACATGTTCACCAGTCCTCTTTGTTAACACATAGCGTTGCTTGCGCTCTCCAATAAAATATTATTTCTGTGCTATTTCTGTAATTACATTTAATAATCAGCTCTCACAGTCCAATAGTATTAAACATAGGAGTCTTTTCAACAAACTATGATAAATAGCTGTTTGCAGAACTGTTGTACTTGAGAAAGCTTTATAACTCTCTTCATAAGATTTGTCATTTTCCTAATGCAGCTTCAAAAAGCTCCTAAGCTTCGCTGTGTGGCTTCACTCCCCATTTTCTCCCCCCCGCCTTCTGTCTGAACATAGCTGGGTAAATGAAGCTTAATGTGCCATTTCCAAGCACTATGACACTCCTCCAGGGCTGGTTACATTTACCATTGCTAAAGTCTAAATAAGTGAGTTTTAATGAGCAGGAATGCTGGCTAATAGCTGATTCAGGTACTTAGTAGTCCATGTCATTTAACTGTGGTAGAATTACAGACCATAAATGGTCTGATGATTAATAGATGTACCTGTTATGTCTTGCAGCCTAATAGTTTGTGCCATTAAAGAACTATCTTAAGAACATACTATTGTTTTGGAGATGCATGTGGGAGAAAAGGCCTAACTTAGATGTATGTCCTGATGGCATTTAAAAAAAATCCATAATACCATTAATAAACTAGTGAGAGAAAAGTAGTACTTATGCACTTTGGCTTCCCCAAGAGGCCTGGTCAGCAGATTTACTCTTTATTTAGAGCTGAAGAAGAGCTCTGTGTAGCTCAAAATCTTGTCTCTCTCACCAGCAGAAGTTGGTCCAATAAAAGATATTACCTCGCCCACCTTGTCTTTCTGATATCCTGGTACTTACATGGCTAGAACAATACTGCAAAAACTGTAGTAGGGTTTTTTGGGGTTTCTTTTTTGTTAACATAAGCACCATGATCCAATGAACCAGAGTCTAGTCCCATTCCTACCCATTGTCACACCACTTCTGTGCAGTGGCAGAGGTGTTAGTGAGGGCAGGATTTGACCAGATTGTTTAAATGGTTCTGGTTCAGAGGGGGGGGCAAAAAAACCCAAAGCAGTTGTAGATGGAAGAGAGAAATCATGACAGCCAGCAATTTTCTCAGTCACCATTTGTAGTATGTGGTGAGTTGTGGGAGAACCAGGTAACTCAATCAATCCAGAGAGAGAGAGACATTATGATACTTATGAAAATCATGTTATGAAACGGCAGCAGACAAAAAACATTTCCATTGGCTAGTTTCCTTGGTGGGTCTCCTCTCTCCTACTCAGCTTCTGCAGTTCCCTTTTATTCACATGTCTCTCCCCTCCCAATCCATGGTTCGTGATCTCCATCACATCAATTCCCCCCCCCCTTCTGGGGAAGGAGTGTCGGGGGAATAATATCAGGAACGAAGAGGTTAATTGGTGATTGTATAAGGTTTTGTTCTTGATTAACCAATAAGGGGTACATACAATAACTATCACAACAGATGAACAGCTGTTTAAAGAATGTGTTGATAGTGATTGGAATACAAGGCATTATTTAAACAGTCATACTTTAGTGTCCTGTTATCTTCATTAAGGTTGGGCTGTTTCTCTCAAACTGTCAATCATTTTTGCCCCATAGACAATGCAATGGGTCCGGGAGAACAGATTTTTTCTCATGAGATTTCTGGTACTCTCTGTTTCTGTTGTGCCCGAAGTGTAGTGAGAGTGGCTGCTCTCAAAATTAGAAGCCAGAAGTAGCAAAAATCTTGACAGCCTCTTGTCTTGTGATTGGCAGCCCAGTTTTACAGAACCAAGAAGCGTGCATATTAAATCAGAGAGAGACCTCTAAAGTGCCCCTTCAGATCTACTAACTAATTTAATTTAGGTACTCCTAATGTACTTATCACTTTGGTATCTAATCTCGATCCAAACTCCCTCGAAGGGTGTTCAAATATCCAGTGTTCATGCATAAGGTGACCAGATCACAAGCATGAAAAATCAGGACAGGCAATGGGGGGTAATAGGCACCTATATAAGAAAAAGCTCCAAACGTCAGGACTCTCTCTATAAAATCAGGACATCTGGTCACCTTATTCATGCATGTGCCTATATTTACTTTGAATAAGATTCCAATCAGCATTTGAACTTACAGGTACTTAAACAAATCTCTAACCGCTATGGTTTGTCCATCACTAATTTTAATGTAATCATTTCAGTCCACTATTTCTCTAGATCAGAGGCAAAAAAATTTCTTCAAACTTGGCACTGGAGGGGAGTCAAGGGTTATTTTTTTGAAATCACAGCTCTTGAATAAACCCTCAAAGCTCCTATCAGTGGTGCCAAGTCAGTGTGGGTTAGTGGAAATGTCCGATCCCATGAAATCCCACAGGCTGTTAGTGTGTGTAAAATCCTGCAACGTCTATTGATTTAACCCAAATCTAAATTAAAAGGAAAAAGTTC
This sequence comes from Emydura macquarii macquarii, assembly GCF_026122565.2. Taxonomy (NCBI): domain Eukaryota; kingdom Metazoa; phylum Chordata; order Testudines; family Chelidae; genus Emydura; species Emydura macquarii. The sequence goes on along the minus strand of NW_027133607.1, from coordinate 1,624,148 downwards.
ATGATTAAACTGAAATGTGTGCAACATTCGGCATACATTATCATCCAATAAAATACAAAGCTTTTATAAAAGCCGACTTTACAGATGACACATTCAAGAACGAGTATTTACAATGTAATAAAAACCCATCTTCAGTACCAGAAGATACATGTCCAGTTTTACTACAAAACACCAGCAATTAATAGGTCATCATCCATCCTTCTGTGTAGATATACTTACTCCCTGCAGTAATATTTAGGTGTAGTGTTTTGGTCTATTTAATATTTCACAATTCATCATCATTTCATCACTTCATATATCACGAACCATGACATCATGATTAGATGTAATGGTAGGAGTAAATATTTACATATCGAGGGCCATATTCTGCCTTCACTTATACAGCTGTGCAACTGAGGCAAAGTCTGACTCCAAAATACTGTTAAGATCTAGGGCTTAATTCTCAGTTGCCTTGTTGTCACTTACACCTGGACAATCTGATTCACTGGCATTTTTACCTCCACTTTGCACAGGTGTAAATGACAACACAGGGTGCCAGGCTATTGTAGATGGAGTTCTGAAATCGTGACATCCGACCTTTGGTGAGGGCCACATCCGCAGTCTTTCCGCAAAAAACGTGTGCAGCTTTCACTAGCACTCATGGGAATTATCCCTACCTACCACAGTAGTGGAAAAAGCGTCTGCTCTGCTCCATGCGAGGATAGAAGAAAGGAATTTCACCACCACCACCACGCAGGGAGCAATTACACACACACCCTCACCGCCCCCCGAGGCTGCTGGCGCATCTCAGCCCCACTTTCCCTTCTACATGGGTAGAAAGAGGATGGGGAGGGGTATCACAAATCCTCCTGCATGCTCTTCCCTACTTTCCCTTCTGCAGTCTGTCCCCTCCATGGAGCTGAATGCTGCACTTTGCAGGTGGAGCTCACCCAGGGGTGCCCCAGCCTTTTCCCTTTGAGTCCTGTAGTCTCCCTTTGTCACAGAAACCACACCGGTGTAGCTGCCAATGGAGCCTGCACACACACCCAGAAAGGAAGGTCTTGCAGCTAAGGCACAGTATTGGGAGATCTGGGTTCAGTTCTCTCCTCTGCCACAGACTTCCTATATATAGTCTTGAGTAAATGATGTAATCTGTGCCTCCATAACCCGTCTGCAAAGTGAGTAATAGTCTTTCTCCCACCTTTTTTTTGTCTGGCTCTTCTCTATTTAGATCATCAGCTCGTTGGGGTGGGGTTGTCTCGAAATAATACGTGTTTGGTCAGTGCCTAATAATAGTTGGGCCTCTCTAGGCTACCGTAATACAAATAAACAATGAGGCAATTCCGTGACTTTCAGAGACTTCCGTGACATTTTCCACTTCAGCCCTGGGGCGGTGGGGCTGGAGCTGTCAGCCGGCTGGTGCCCTGCAGCTCCCAGCCACCGTGGGCGGACCCGGAGCGCCAAGTCATGGGGGGGTGGGCCCGGAGCTGTCAGCCACATGGGTGCTGGACCCTCCCTACCCGCAGCAGGACTCAGGCTTTCATCCCTGCTCATCTTTGGGCTTCAGTCAGCCCCACCCCCTATTTTTTTTTTTCTTTAGTAAAAGTCACAAACGAATCAGGGGCTTCCATAAAGTTTTGTTCATTGTCTGTGACCTGTCCATGACTTTTTTTCTTTTTTTTTTTTTTTTTTTTTAGTAAAAGAAGTGACAAAATCTTAACCTTACCTATAGGGTACTTTATAAAAAGCATTCTCACCTATAACTTCACATTTCTTAAACAGCTGTCTCTCTTAACAAAGCCAGAATTTTAGAAAATAAATAAATGAAGATACTCAGGTTTAGAGGGACATATGGTACATTTGAATGTCTATTGGAACGTATATTGCACTGAGGGCAAATATTCATATTGTTATGTAGTGCAGATTTTTAAAACTTTTTGTAATTTATGCAAGTCAGACATACTGGAGTAGCAAAGTTTTATAATAAAGGAAACAACTTTAAAAATTATCCGGGGGCAAACAAAAAACACGTCTGAACATGTCCTCTATCACAGTCAGCTAGTTTTGCAAAGTGTCAGCCTGTACAGAAATAGACTGTCCATGTGAACTTGCGACATCACTTCCTAAGAAGAGTGTTCAAATTGTGCAATGGCAAATTCAGCAGCAGTATATGCAAATAATACTGTTGCAAACATTTATCTGTAGCCTTGACGGACTTCTATTTCTATTTTTATAATTTTGACAGATATCAGTTTATCTTTAAGTAACTTTTTAGATTTTTATTGATTTTTAAATTTGAATTTGAATGAAATTATGGGGTTTATGCATTCTTTTTCAATGTTTATCTATTTAAATTTTCAAATTTGCAGGAAATTATGGGGAATCAGATAATTTAATGACAGTAGATGTTGGGATTAAAAATGTTTATAACCCATTAAAACACACATTGTCAATATCACATTTCAAAATATGCAAAGTAAATGTCCTTATATCAACAAGTCATATCTACTTTTACTATTCACGAATTAGTCCATTGGTAAGTAGCCTAATTCAAAAGTCTAAAGTACAGGATTTTGACTCATAAATTCTCAAGTAGCATTTTTCTTACTTTGTTTATCTTTAAATTTTTATTGTCAATGGAAATATTTTTTTCGTGTGTGTGTGTGTGTGTGTGTGTGTGTGTGTGTGTTCGTTCAATAATCAGGGCAGATACTGGAGTCAATGTTAAAAAGTAACATGGAAATCCTTGATTATTGAGAGTAGGTCCATCAGTGGCTATTACCCAAGATGGTTAGGGATGTAATCCCTAGGCCTCTGACTGCCAGAAGCCATCAGGGAAGACAGTTGAATCTCTCCAAAATTGCCCTGTTCTGTACATTCCCCCTGAAGCTCTGGTACTGGCCACTGTCAGAGGCAAGATGTTAGGCTAGATGGACCATGAGTCTGACGCAGTATGGCCGTTCTTATGTTCATGATCAATAAAAAAATCCTCTTTGAAGAACTGTTGCTTAACTTTTAATATATAAAACAGTTTGCAACCATTTTGATTTTTGCCATATCAGTTTGCTTTATTATAGGGTTTAATTCTGAAGAGGGGACACTGTGAAAGTATACAAAATAATGAATGAATGCATAGAAGAGAGACTAGCCCTCCTGTAGAAGTCTGTCAGTACAATCATGATACAAAAGTGTTCAAAATTTAGAACAAAACTTAAACTACTGTGATATACCGAGGGCGGCAGGAGAGTATGCGAAGGGAGGTATATCAGCCCCAGGATGATCAGGGCTTTATTCCCTGCAGCCTAACTGAAGTCATGAGGGGGCAATTAGGAGCCAGCTGAGGCCAATTAGGGATCAGCTGGTGCTCCATAAAAGGGCTCCGCCCCCCCCCCCCAACAACACACAGTGCACAAGTTGGAGGAAGCAGAGGTGTTGTGTTGTGTTGTGTTGTGTTGGGCGGAGCGGAGCAGCAGATCGGAGAAGCGAAGTGGGGGAGAGCAGAGGAACCCCAAAAGGAGGTACTGAGCCCAGGAAGGAGCGGCAAGGACATAGGGCCGGAGAGGCTAGAAAGACTGAGGGGGGAAAGTAGCCCAGGGGAAGAGACTGTGGCTTCAAAGTACAGAGCCAGCAGTCTACAGCTGCTGATCATAGGGCTCCTGGGCTGGGGCCCGGAGGAGCGGGTGGGCCCGGGTCCCTACCCCCTTCCCCCAGGGAAGACGGGGTGACGGGCACCTTCCTGGCCCCCAACGGGAGTGAAGCACGAGATCCACTAGGGCGAAGCCGGCCATTAGCCACACTACATACTTTATTGAAATTATTTATCGTGATGAAATCCCCTCCTCTCAACCAAGGAAGTTGTCATGCGGGCTGACTTGAGAGGGGGGGCAGTTAGTATATTGTGTGACATCAGCATGGCAGAATCATAATAATCCATGTGGGATATGCCATGCCAGGTGTGGTTAGGAAGGTTATGATATGCTAAGTAAGAGAATATTACTTATTTCCATGTGTAATATGTGAAAGGGAAGTTATAGATGTATTTGAGATGTCTGTGTTTCAATTGTGCTGCCTGGGCAACACACACCCCAGATAGGAAGGCTGCAGAACAATGGCCAGCGTAATGGCCCATTAAGGCCTTCCCAGGTGCGAGGGGCCCAGAGAAAGAAGCCAGCATCACCACTGAGTCACCAGAACCTGCTTACGTGACTGGACCCCAGGCACACCTGAAGAGTCACCAGGATTGGCCCATATGACTCTGGACTCCATTTTAGCTCCAGCAAAGTTCACAGGCCACATGGCGGAAAGACAGAGGATATATAAGATCAAGCCAGAGAAACCATTTTGTCTTTGTTCCTGTCCAGTCTGCAGACATACACCTATCTCTGGATCAATTCATCTTGCAGCTGAACCAAAGGACTCAGACCCATCCAGGTACTGGATGTGAACCAGAGGAAACTATCCAAGCCTGCAAATCCACATTTCTTCCAGAAACCTGAAGTATATGGACTTTTAATCATTTGTATATCTGTGATTTACTTTAACCCTTTAACATTTCTCTCATGGTTTATTTCTTTCTTGTTACAATAAACCTTTAGGTTAGATACTAAAGGATTGGCTTACAGCGTGGTATTTTAGGTAAGATCCAAACTTATATTGAACTGGTGCTGTGGCTGACTCTTTGGGGTCAGAGGGAACCTTTTTGGCAAAGAGCAGAGAGTTTGAGTAACTGGTCTCTTTGCTGGGCCTGGTGCTGATTTGGGAGCCTGGAGCTGAAATGCAGTGAAGGGGGCTGTGGGCATTTGTGGACTGGCTTCATGATATCCAGCGTGGAGTAATCAGAAGCAGTTCGTGGCTGGTTGGGAAGCCGGGCTTCAGTGTCACCCACCAGCGTGAGGAGAATCCGCTCTCCTTTTGCAGCCTGCCCTGACCTTGGCATTATCAGGTGGCTACCCTGGGCACGGGTCATATCACAGAAGTGTCCGTGTTAAAATCAGTAATATCTCCCATCTCAAAATGGAGTTTCAGATGAGTTTCATTCCTTTTAAGTCAATATTGAACCAATCCCCACTGCAGTTCTGAGATGAGGAGACATAGCACAGTGCCTCTGGAAGTGCCATTTTTCAGCTGAGATGTGAAATCAATGCCCTGACCATTTGTGGTCATGGAAGATCCCTTGGCACTTTTCTGCAAGAGTAGAGGCATACTCCAATGTCCTGGTTAAATTCCAGTTTAGGTAATCACGTTTTTCCTGCCTTAAATACCCCCTGCAGTTTTGATCAGATGATTCTTCATTTCCTGTTGTAAACTATTGTGCAATTTTGCTTTGCACTGTCTTTTCAGTAGTGGGTGAAATACTTTATGAATATAGGTGTATAGAAGTCTGGAAAGTTGTTTGTTATGGGTCTGATTCAAAGCCAATGAAATCACTGGGATCAGCCCCTAGGTTATAGAGTACCTTTGACATCATTCCAACTGGAAGTTATAAATCTGTATTATTATGATTATCATTATGCACAATATTACAGGATGCTTTCTTTTGTGTGTTACATCGTGCCTATAGCAGATATTCCTGGAGAAATCTATAAATACTCAAATGGTCAAACATGATAACTTTCTGTTTTAAAGAAATAAAATGGAAGTAGAATTTATTTCCATTTATAAAAATGCTCCTTTCTGGGCTATGGGAGCTTGTACTATCTTTAGAAAGCTACAGGGCCTGACAACAAAACGGCTATGAATTGTCACCAAAACCAAAGCCATCTTTCCAACTCTCACACCTCTACAAATCGCTCCATCCCTGTAATATGACCTAAGGATTAACAAATTTCAGCCTTGGTCAAGGAGTGAGAACTGAAAACACCCTCTCTCCACCCCCGCCTATTTAAACCAAGGGCTGTTAACTCAGTTATCCTCAGCTGATCTCATCTCTTTCACTATCACACAGATGTCTTTGCACAGTCAAAGATTGATCTTCAGAAGATGGAAGAGTTCTTGTGTTTCTGCCTCTTGATTATATGATTAATGACAAAACCAAAGAGCCAGATGCACGGCTAGAGTAAAGCGACAGAGTTTCATTGACTTAAATGGCGCTATACTCATTTAGACCAGTTGAGGAATTGACCGTGAATATTTTTAATATGGTATAGTTAGAATTTATCTATTTTAATATAGAAGAGAACACAGATGTGCAAGCGAGAGATGCAGGAGATCAAATGGGAATTAGAGTAATAGTCCAACTGTGTGTTTGTGTCTGTGTCGCATGTATAGCTAAGTATCACTGTTTTCAAATCAGTATATTAACTGAGAAGAGAGAATCATTTCTAAGCATGGTTCTGACTAACATGGCTTGAACTCTATTCTTGATAAATCTCCTAATGTGGATGTACAAGAATGTGGGGCTCCTGAGGCAATATGTATAACTTGACACTCCCCTCTTTCCTGCACCTCAGCTTACCTCTTGGCAGAAGCACAGGCCAAAATTCTGTCCTTCCAGGATTTTCTGGAAAAAAATCAGCATACTGAATTAAAACCTCGGAGCTGTGATATGCAATCCCCTGAATATAGATGGTAATAACAGCTGCCAGTCAGCTTCAGTCAAGCATACAATTTCTCAGTGAACAAAACAAATACAAACACAACATTTGCAAACAGTATTGGGAATACTTTTGAATAACTTTCTTAAGCAAAACTATTAAGCAACAAGTGTATAGGTACTCTTTATACTGATTTTCCTTCTCTCCTAATTGTACGTATAGTTCAGAGTGAGGTTTTGAGAAAACAATTGCACTTGTGTTCTTGGCATGTGTGTGCACACGCACACCCCCTCTGATTTCACACGGATGATTTCTCAGTCTCTCTCGTGAGGCCTCAGATCCCATGTATGTGTGTGTCACCTGGATTCTCCAGAACCTGAGGAGAATGCCAACTTCTCAGCCCCTCCAAACACTACAGAATCTCACAGCATCAATTTCACCACTGTGCCAGTAACTGACCAGCAAGAACCTGCAAGACTGCTTCCCCTTAATGGAAACTTCTGCACAGCTTCAGAAACAGCTACTGAGCATGTCCAGTAGCTGCTGCCCCTCCTCCTCCATGTCTAGATGTTTCTTGGTTCTTCTAAGTTGTCCTGCCCTGATCTCTCATGTGCAGAGAGGCAAAGGATTCAAGTAAAATCCATGCCTCCTCCCTGCCTTGGTACTGAAATAAAATCAAATGCTGCATTGTAAGCAAGTGGGTTACATAGGGAAGGCTAGACAATACATACCATGTCAAAGAAGTGTAACCTCCCCACCCCCACCCCCCTTTTTTTTTTCTGGGTTACTTGGGAGCAGGCAACACTCCCTGTGTGCACAGGCGCCTAAGGTTGCTAACAATAAAGGAGATCCTGAGTATCCCAGTGATGATGTAGGATAGGTGGGAATCCTCTATCCACCTCTCTGCTGCAGTCCCTTTACTCCTAAAGGAATTTAAAATTGGCGGTGCCTCCACCTGGCTGGACCCTGCACACGCTCAATAGCGGGCCTTGGGAGCTTCCAGGACTAAACCTAGTCTAATAATTATAATAATCTGTGACGTAGGTCTCACTCAGAAATGCCAGTTATGCAAACTAAACATCCAATATATTTAAATTAGAGTTAACACACCTTTACTTAACAAATGAAGGAAATCCGGCATAACAGACTGAAATTAAACATCACTGCTATTAATCCACAGGGGCAGTTGAATAAATCAATTAATAAAAATAGCATACAGCAATAAGTGAAACTTGTCTAGCTGCAATTTACACTGCCACTATTTACCCTTCCTCCGGAGTGTGCACTCCCCTAGAGTTCAGAGCCCTAACCCCTTGCTTGCCTGGGCGTGCTTGAAGATCTGAAGGAGGCAGCACTCTGTGGGTTCAGTGTGTCAGTTCAGCCCAGCTATCAAGCTGCAGATTTGGAGTTGGCCCAACCAAAAGTCAGCAGTCCTGGCTCGAAGAGAATACCTCTCTGCCTCTTCTCAGGCCCAGCCAAGACTCTCTGCTATGTCCCTGCCGTACCCCAAAAGAAAAGGGGGGGGACGGACACTCACACCACTTTCACTGCAGGCCCACCTCAGGCAGCTCCAGGCTCCGTCCCTGCCCTGGCTTGGGCAATGCCACCAACCTCCGAAGCTCCCTGCTCCATCAAAACTCCAGCGGACTCTCAGCAGCCGCTTCTGGACCCCCAGCAGCAGTCAACAGCCGCTTCCAGCCTTGGCTGCTCTCCATACCCCCTCCAAAGAAACCAGAGTCCACACATGCTTTTTTAATGAGCTCCCTGGAAGGGGAAGAGTCTCTCTCCTTTTCCCCCAAAGCATCATGGGAGTTGTAGTCTCCCAGGATCTTCTCAACTGTAAAACTCCCAATTAAGTTCCGAGGTCCCTCAAATACAGGGAACCTATAGGAGAAAAATACTCAGTTCAATTTAGTTTGCACCTTCCCAAATGGAGCAGTATGCTTATTACCCCTCTGATCTGATAGCTGACAATTTAAGGGGATATAGCCTAATTGTATAGCACTGGTAAAATCACACTCTGGTTTACATCCTTTCCACCCATCTTGACTTCAGTGAGCTTGTATACAGAGTTAATCAGCCCTGTATCTTTTACATTGGATTTTCAAGGTCCTCCCAAACTTTTGACAGGATTTTACAACATGCTGTTGTGTAGCTTTTTTTTCTTTTTTTTTTTCTTTTTCTTGAGTGTATTTTCTTGCTCTTGTTGGTATATCCAAGTCTGACTTATTTTTTAATAAACTTTTATTTTGCAGCAGCTGCAATAAATACAAATGATTTACTGTGTTTGTCACTTGGGGTTAGTAGGAATCTGAAAATGAGTTGTATACGTCTATGTTCTGTTCCTTGAAACATTTGAGGGTGGGTTTCCGGTTTTGTTTTGTTTTTAAATAAACCCTTTTTGGGTGATGCTGCACCATAAAGAGTGGTTATTTACTGCACCAGGAATTTACTTTTAGACTAGTATTCCCAGTATTTACAGCAGGATATTTACTGTGATAAATTAAACAACTGCAGACAGTAAATATTCAGTTTTGAATGTCACTCATTGCAAGCATTTATTTTTAACAGGGGAAACACAGGTTTATTTTGTAGGAATGTCATTTGTTGCTTATTAATTTAAAGGCTTGTTCCTGCTAAACCTCATAAGACTAAATATTTGCTTACCCAAATTCATACTGTAGAACCAAATTTTCAGATAGCTGGGAAATAATGTCTGATTTTTTTAATAAAGTTTTTCTTTGTGAGTTATAGTTTGGATTTGATCATGATTTCAAAAATTATCTTGTACATTCATTGTTAAAAATGAAAATCTGATCTACCAAAATATGAAGTTGACCATATAATTAATCCCATAAAAAAGTATGCTGCAAAGATATGCAAGTCAATTGTTTTAAATTCTGTTAACATCAAACAAAATTTTATTGTAATGATTTTTTTTTAACAATTTCAAAAGTTGCTTATATAGGTCTAACTTCTTTTTAATGTATGTAGAGGACTATGCAGGGAAAATGAAACCTTTAAGAATTTAGTTTTACAGATTATTCTTTGCTATGTTCAGGATTCAACATTCCAGCATTATGCTCCTTTTTAATTATAGACAGTAGCTAAATACTTGGCCAATTGATACCCTTGGGGTTGAATTTAATGGCAAAATACCCAAAACTAGGGCCTTCAGAAAGGCCGAATTGTGCCTGGCTGGTCTGCAAGCATGTGTGATAGGGTGGAAAGCGTAAGTCACCCCAGGCCCCTGCAGTAGCCGTTGAATGCAGTCCCTGTATTTCCTGGAGCAAAACACTGCAAAGAGGATAAGGAGGTCTGGGGACATGCCAAGGTTCTATTCCCATGCACTAGCTAACAGGCCTGGTTGTGCACACCATGGGCTGTGAAAGGGTGTAGCAACCCACATGGTACATCTCTAAGCATGGGTGAGATTTGATCTGAGCCAGCACTCCACCTAGACCTCCCAGAAGTCTTTCTGGCTCCACACTGCCCCGAGCCTTCATAATGTGCCTGTATGGCAAAGTTAAGACCACAACTGGGCAATACAAAAAGAGATGAAACTCAATGTCAACAAGAACAAGGTAATGCATGTTAAAAGGAACAATGTTAACTCCTATACCACCACAGTGGCTTTTCAATTAACTGTAACCCCTCAGGAAAAATATATCAGTATCATTGTGGGCTGCTCAGTGAAAACAGACACTCAATGTACAGGAGTATCCAAAGATGTTACATTTTATTATGAATAGGATGAAGAAAAATCTTTACACTATTAGTATGCTTACATTTTGACCATCCCGTATTCCTCTGGTCATCCCATTTGAGAAAGGATATAGCAAAAAAACCCAGTTCTTAGAGGAGAGCAACAAAAATCTTCCATGTGAAGAGAGATTAGAAAGATTAGGACTACTTTTAAAGTAGGGCAGGAAAAAAAAAGGTGTCTGGGTAAAGGGTGGTGTGAGTGTGTGTGTATCTATATAAGATCATTAATAGCATAAAGATGGTAGATCAGGCATTCCTACTTAATCTTTGTTGTAATACAAGAGCTAAGGCGACACCCAATGAGAAGAAAAGGCAACAAATTTAAAACTGAAAAAGTTTTTGTACAATGCATAATTAACTTGACACTTACTACTATGAGGGGTCATTGAGGCTGAGAGTTTAGCAGGATTCCACAAAGGATTATTGATGTAAATGTATGTTTAAGAATACAGCAGCTGTAGCACACAGGGTAGAAATCTAGGAGATCTTCCATCATGCTTAATGATGGCAAGAGTTCCTACATTCTTCACTGTGCGGTCTGCCTTTTAAGGCCAAGGATTGCTTGTGAGCCATATGCCCTCTCATTTGTGACTCCACAATGTATCCATGACAGTTACATCAATTGGTCACATGAAAAACTACTGTTAGGAAAGCATGCAATGCCTTTCATTGTCATGTTAGGAAAGCAGAAGCTGTCTTTCAATGCCATTTAGCAGCTGGAAATGAGGAGACACAGCATCGTGTGACCAGTTGCCTCACTGCAGATCACAAGTATTCACAGGCCATAGTTTGGCAACGTTGGAATATCAACTGAAGTTAAGAAGAAATGTATTATTGTTCTTTTCCATTGAGTAGTTTACATGGTTGGTTGAAGCATCTGGGAGTGGACGCGTTAGAAGGCAAGGTGATAAACTAGATGGACCATTGGTGTGGTCCAGTATAACAGTCCATATGTTCTTTGGTTTTAGGGTTTTACACAAGGGTGGGGAGTGAAAAAAAGCTAGTTACAAGTTCCTAAATTAGGTTGACTGTTTGAAGCTATTTTCTGGGGTTGGGTGCTGGAATAAATCCCAGATGGATTTAGTAGGTGGAGAGCAGATGTAGTAGTATATAAAGATAAATGTATAGATATACCACTTGTGTGGAGGTGATAGCCATGGGATGAATTGTGATAAATCATCCACCTTAGCACATCCTCCCTGCCTTCTGCTCAAAATCCATTTCCCCTGAGATTTACTACAAACTCAAGAAAACCTTCAAAGAGACTCTTTTTTTAATTACATCTGCCTGCCAGTAAAATGTTTCTTCGTCTCCCAAATGTGGTATTTCCCTAGGTTGGGAAGATTCAGTCCTGAATCAGTGGTACTTCTGCAACATCACAATGTCACAGATTTAGCATCCAGTAGCCTGTGCAGTGCTAGAGAATGGAAACTTTTTTGCCATCGCCATATGGACCCACTGTTTGGTCCTAGCCCTGGAGAAAGCTGCAGGGTTGGGGTTTAAAATACCAGTTTAATTTTCTGGGCAGAAAAACTACATCTGGATGACATAACCATCAAAAACTCACACTAATGCAATCTTGTATATTGCACTCCTCCATGATGTATTTCTTATTTATTATATGCCTGCAAATATTGTTGCATGGACACCACATCCACATATGGGGTGTATGAAAGCAAGGGGTGTGTGTGTGTGTGTGTGTGTGTGTACGTACATTTATTTATTTATATATACAAGTGTATCTATACACCTATACAAAAATTCAATTAGTGTAAATGTCTTTTGCCTTTAAAATGTTATAACTTCTGCAAACATTAACCAATTTTCCCTTCTGTATATCTCTTACAGAGAGACTGCCCCAGAGTTAGCTGGAACATTACCAAGGTAAGCAAGCTGTTCTAAACTAAATCTGTAGATCAGCTTCTGTTAGCTGCTGAAAGAAGTACAGCCTCTTGAACCAGAGCATCATTCTTTCCTGTAGGAACATGCCAGAGTGTGGGAAGGAAACCAGGATATTAAGGAGAAATTTGATTTGTTTGTCGTACCCAGTAAAATGACTGTAAAGCTCTGTGGCCCTCAAGAACAGATCATTCTAAATCAACATATTTAAACTGCTTTGTGGCTTAGCTCAGTTGTCTACCACCTGAGGAAAAGCATCCTAGATGTGGCTTTCTGCCAGATTCAAACTGCACTTGTTGTTGTAGGTGGTTTCAACGTTGCCTTACATTTTAACAGCAGGGGGAAAGTCAGTTGTGAAGATCCAAATGTTCTTTCATTGGGAAAGCAGAAGAACCACATAGATCTAATCTGCTTATTTTGAGCAAGCTCATCATAAAATAATGGAAGTACACATGACTTCCAACCTTTCAAAGAATGGCTCAGAGAGAGAGAGAGACTTACCTACATGTTGTCAGAGGAGACAAATATAAGGCTGTAATCAGGGAGATGAAAATGTATTCAAACCACTGAAACAATATGGTGTGGCATCCTGAATTCTATTAAGTGACAGATTATATTTTGAATACCAAGGAAAAATGCATGTGTTTCCTTTGCATCTCGTTTCACCGCTGCTTCTTTATTATTGAGTTGTGTGGATTTTTTTTAATGAGCTCAGTTATTTTTTCAGTGAATATTATGTTGTAGTTTGACTTTTTTTCATAATGAATATGTGTAAAATGCAAACAGTAAAATCATCATTGCAGTTATGAATTCAATTTTTAACAACATGGTAGTAAAGAGATTAGACACGTCAGCTATTTCTCATTCTAAGACAGCTAAAAAAAATCTTCCTAACCTTTTTGGAGGGTCATGTGAGATCCAAATATTCTTTCATGGGAAAAATGAGAGAACTGCATCTGTTTATGTGAGGACCATGGCTTGACTTAGTTCCAACATACAGTAACAAGGTGTATTTTTCCTTTTATTTGATGGAGATTTTTCTTTTTGTTGTTTTTCAGGAACGTTTGCAGGTACAACCTAGTTGAATACAGCTAGGTCATTCAGCTATCACATTCTTTTTAGGTTTCCTGACCTTTTATTATTTTAAAATGTGCAATGAAATATCTTGGTGAAATTTAATAAGCTTTCTGAAATTCTGTTTATTCTCTGGCTAATGATCTGTGGTACATGACACTTAGAGACTTTTATTCTTTGTAGTCATAAAGGAACGCTTACAATTCTGCATCTGGGAAGAATGAAAATAGATATTCAAACCGCAGATTACTAGTTAATCCTTGCTTGAAGACATTGATATTTACTATGTTTCATAATCATTTAGCTGTGTAATTTTCACTAGTTTTAAAGGTAGAGTATTCCCATTCTGATTGCACTGCATGCCATTAATTCAACCAAGGTTTGTCATTAGTTGACAATATATAGTGAAAATATGAAACCTTTGTACAACAGAAGTGAATTCTACCCTAGTAGTTATAAATGCTTTTGAAGTTAAAATGAGATATCTACATTAGGAGCTTGCGTAAGCATTTAGTTCCTCTCTCGTTGCTAATGATAACCTAACTGTGTGTTTGAATTCTTGCCACAGCTGAAATTAAAATCTTGTGGTAATATGTCACAAGTAGAAATTAGATTATATGAGCTATGTGCATGAGGCATTGTAATTGTATTATAAATATTAAAGCCAATGATCTTGTCTAGATTAAAACAAATGTTTACCATTATGTGAATGTTGGCATTCTTCTACTAGTCTTCAAGCTTTTCTCTTCGTGACCGGTCAGTGCTTTTGTTTCAGTAGTACGTATTTTTATTTACTCTGTATTGATTAGTTTTTGATATATTCTTTGTTCAAACTACAAATGGATAGTTTTGGTATTAACAATTCATAAATTAGAAACATAATCCAAGAATTTCTTTCTTCCGTTGGTGCTGATTTTCTTCCCCAAATGGTTCATTTGAAATGACTCAATTTTAGGAATTGAGGCATTGAGAATATACAAGTAATAACAGTTATTTTGTAGATATTGTGCTAGCTACACATTTGCCTGATGAGACAAAAACAAATACACAAAAAAAATCCATCCCCACTCAACATTTCAGAGTACTAAATCTCATGTATGTAACAATACATAATGACTTTTCTTTAATGTTTACAAATAGTCATAAGCATATACCTGGTATAAATTGTTCAAATCCTTTCCTTCATTAGTAAACTTGCCCAAAAAATCTCCTCTTTAGCCCTTCAGAAAATATGGAAGAGTGTGTAAGTGCTGTGCTTATATGCATTTGTCTGCTCATCTGAAGGATGTCAGTACTTTCAGGGTTAATGGTGCCTCCAAATGTTTTCTGGCTTTATCAACATAATAAAAATAAATATTTCTTTCCAAATTTGTACACAGATCAATTGGATTTTAAAAGCAATGAGGGTACTCCAATTTCCCAGAAAGCAGTTTATAAATTAGGAAACACATTTTCTTTCTCTCCTGTCCCAGTGAAGAGATTTGTCAGTGTATGTTTTAAAAAGTAAAGTTAAGAAAAGAGCCCTGTTAAAACACAGCAGTTTTTTTGCTCTTTGGTTTTTTGTTTGTTTGTTTTTTGTTTCCTGTTGGCATCAGCCATCAAATGCTTTTGATCATTTTCTAAATAATCATGCTAAATAGGAAGACAAATTTTCGTCTGGTTTACTTAGCCAACAGCTTCAGCAACGGATTTTATCAGTGCTTAGGGTGAAGATGAAAAAAATTGAAAAACTGAGTTTTGTGGACTTCTGTTAGAAGGAAATTTAACTGATAATATGAGTTTGTGGAAAGATATAAATTAGAAAAAAAATTAATAACAGGTTTAACTGCAAGAACTTGATAGCTAGGTTTTATCCCATGTGTCAATTTTTCTTTACTGGCTTATTTCTGTTGATATGTTAGATAAAACAGAATAGAGAGAGAATTGATTTTAAATTTAAAATGTGATTAGATTAAACTGCATTATTATATATGTATGAGCCCATGGATTTTTGTTTTTCGAAGAAAGGTTTTCTGTGTGTAACAGCACATCAAAGAAAAGATCTTCATAAGGAAAACTTCACAATATTGTTAGGTTGTTCATTGCATGACCTATTTAGAGTACTCAAATTCTTCTTGTTGTAGACTACATAATTAAATTTTAAATGGAACATGATAAAGAAATTATACTGGTGTTCTCCAGAGATTTGAATACCCTACTTGGCTCTTTACAAGAGTGTAGCAAAGGCATATTTTAAAATTTAATAAAGGTCTGGCCTCATTTTTTTCCTTTTAGATTTTCTATAGCTGCTATGCCAATCCTGTTCCAAAGCCGTTTTTGCAGTTCCATGTTATCTACATGTTACCTGAAATAACAGATCAAAATATAGTTCGTAAAAGCATGTTTAGCTTGACTTGAAAAATCCATTATTTAAGCATGATGCAGTATAGCTGATCAATCAAACTAGGCTCTCAAAACCTGCAGTTCCTGAATTTGTAACCGTAGAGAATTGGGATTCATTTTGTTTTGGTAACATCTTTGTTGTCCTTAGCTTATCTAGCAAAAGGGAGAGAGTGTTCTTTTGGAGCAAGAGGCATTTTAAATGTAGACTGCCTATTCTCAGACCATAAATTGCACTCCATGAGGGGGGGTCAAGGTAACAAGACAACATAGCCAAGGAACAAAGAATACTTGGCTTCCACATCCAAGGAGCCATTCTAGTCTCTAGAGTAAATAAAATATGTTCTATAACCTTCCATTTTTTATATATTTAAAGAGAAATAATCTGTAAAAAATCCTAAACTTTAAATCTCTCTACTATTATGCTAACAAAATCACTAGGTTATTAACACTAAAAGAAAATGTAAGATCTATGCTAGCTTACTTGCTATGTTTTGTGCTGTTGGCTTAATTTTGCATTTCATTCATTGGTACTTGGGAGAGTGAAGTGAACCAATCACAAAACCCCCGGGGAATGTGTAAAATGCCTGTATAAATAAAAGTAATAATAGAACCAAGAATGTTCATTGAAATTTGATCAAATATCAGGAAAGGGGTTTTTTTTAATTACACTGTGGTGTTAATTGACCTTAAAAAAAAAAAAAAGAGAGAAAAAGAAAAGGTCAAGAAAATAGAGGAACATCTGCATTAAAATAAAATAGATGTTAAAATACAAAGAACCAAAAGATCGGGACACATTAAAATACAGATTAATAGTCTGTCTTTGAGTCCTGTGACTATGAATGTGTTTAAACAACATATGTTATCAGCTAAGGTCAAGGTTTACAGTACATTATGCCTTTGAATTTTTTGGCATGCATCTGGGATTTGTATGTAAAATTTCAACAGTGCCCAAGTCCCATTTTCAAAATATACTTGCTCATTTAGGCAAAATCTCACTGAGAACCAAGGGGATTTACGCTAAGTGCCTAAGTCACTTTGAAAGTGGAATGTTGGCTCTGAAGTATGCTTCAGCTGAAGAGTGTAAAATTTTCAAAAGCCTACAACTTCTCTATTATTGAAATATAATACAGTTAAGCTTTTATCCAAAGGGGAAAAATAAAATTGACAACCCAGGATATGACAGGCAAAGTGAAATCTCTTGATTGCTAACTGACAGCAGTTTTTATGATACCATTGTGTTATGGAATGATATGTCTTCCAAGGAGCTAAGCATACAAGATTTTGAAATATTACTGTCTTGACAGATGTAATCCAAGCAACGGCTTGTAAATTCTGGATGAATTATAAAATCTGTGTGGCTATTTCAAATTAGTTAATAAAACATCCATGAAGACTTTTAGTGACAATATCATCATAAAAAGGAGTGTTTGTAATAGTAGCAGCAGAGATATTGACTAAAGGATCCATATTGCGTCTCCTCCATCAATCCATACAAAACCCAGTTGATAGGATCATCTTCATTGCCTCTCCCTTTAAATTTTTCCACTGACCATTAAAAAGCGTCAAGTTCAACCTCCCTCTCTTTAAATTGAAGAACGTCCACAACTCTGAAATTCTTTACCATTCATGTCTCTTATCGAGGCATCCTGTGCTCCTCCGCTGGTGCCAGTCTTGAACACCCATTGTCGGTGTCTTCCATATATATTTCTCTGGTTTCTTCCATTCTCCCTTTTACCCATGACATTCTGCACAGAAGTTATCTCACCTCTTCTTGGGCTCAATAGTGGTACAGTAACTACTGGTAAAATTCTATAGCCTGTGTAATGCTAGACTAGATGATCTTTAAAATCCATGAACTAGGCAGTTTCCTTTTCCTCCTGCAAATCCCTTCTCAAAGTGCACCCACTAGGATATCTAGAAGGAATAGGTCAGCTATGATCTCTAGGTTGGGTGGCAATTGGGAATAGCTGATATTTTGATGATTTTTAAAAATTATTTGGATCCTTTCAGCTGTGCCCATACTATACTATAAATGCAAAGTAATGCACATGGGAAAACATAATCCCAACTATACATATAAATGATGGGGTCTAAACTAGCTATTACCACTCAAGAAAGAGATCTTGGAGTTGTGGATAGTTCTCTGAAAACAGCTACTCAATGTGCAGCGGCAGTCAAAAAAGCTAACAGAATGTTGGGAATCCTTAAGAAAGCAATAGATGATAAGTCTGAAAATGTTGACTCCTTATAAATCCCAGGTGCACCCACATCTTGAATACTGCATGCAGATTGGGTCGACCATCTAAAAAAAGATATATATTCGAATTGGAAAAGGTACAGAAAACTGCAACCAAAATGATTAGGTGTGTGGACAACTTCCCTATGAAGAGAGAGTAATAAGATTGGGACTTTTCAGCTTGGAAAAGAGACGACGGGGGGTGGGAGGGAGAGGGGGAGATAAGATAGAGGTCTATGAAATCATGACTGCTGTGGAGAAAGTAAATAAGGAAGTGTTACTTACTCCTTCTCATAATACAAGAACTAGGGATCACCAAATGAAATTAGTAGGCAGCAGATTTAAAATGAACAAAAGGAATTGTTTCTTCATACAACCCACAGTCAACCTCTGGAACTCCTTGCTAGAGAACATTGTGAAGACCAAGACTAAAACAAGGTTAAAAAGAGAACTAGATAAGTTCATGGAGGATAGGTCCATCAATGGCTATTAGCCAGGATGGGCAAGGATGCAAAACCATGCTGTGAAGTGTCCCTAGCCTCTGTTTGTCAGAAGCTGGGAATGGGCAACAGGGAATGGATCATTTGATTACCTGTACTGTTCATTCCCTCTGAAGCACCTGGCACTGGCCACTGTTGAAAGACAGGATACTGGGCTAGATGGACCATTGGTCTGACACACTATGGCTGTTCTTTATGTACTAGTCTCTGCAAAAGGTATTGTTTTACCTTGTCCATCTTCCCTGTTACCTTTCTACTGTTTTTATACTCATTTTTTGTGTCTTGTTTCAAATCATCTTTTCAATTTTAGGATGCTCCATCTGAGACACCTTACAAAGGCAGGTTTTTCGGAAGGAGGATGCTCTTCACTTGCTGAAAGTCAGATCCTTTTATGGTCTCTCAAACAAGGCATAAAAAAATGGACTAATCACTTTTGGAAATCTTGGCCCTAATCTTTCCTAAGTGCCTAAGTTCCCCATTTGTAAATGGATACTTCTTTTGTCTGTCTTGTTTAGTGAGGTTTGGGGAAGAGACTATTACTGTGGATCAAAATGGCACAATGAGGCCCTGATTTGTTTAGGATCTCCACTCTCTGGGCACTATTATAATACAAATAATGAATACTCATTCTTTTCTACGGCAGAACGGTTACGTTGATTTACTTCAAACGTGCTGTGCTTTTGAACAAATTATACCAAAGTTATCAGTTAATTTTCTGAATATTTTTCAAGTAAAGTTCCAAAAACCCTAACAAGTAAGTTGAATATTTGTTTCTTTAGGTACGTGTTGGAACAATTTTATCTCCATAAAAATAATTTTTTCAGATGATGTTGGTCATGAAACACATCAATTCTGTGATCTATGAAATTCACCATTTGCATAATGAAAAGAGGCAGTTTTCCGTGGAGGAAAAAATAGTATTGTTCATAATTCCTAATGTGTATGATCTGATTCCTCTCTGAAGAGGTATTTTTAAAACCTAAGAAGGGGACTGTTTACAAATTAGAGTAAAAAGGTAGGTGATTTACTATCCAGGTGAATTTTCTAGTGATCATTCCAGGTAAAATTTTCAAAAGTGCCAAAGTCACTTAGAGCCAGATTTTTAAAAGTATTTTTTGGTGCCTAAAGATGCAAATAGGCACTTTGGGGTGATCTTGAAAATCTCAATGGCACATAAATCGCCTAAATACATTTTAAAATTGGGCACATAGCCTCCCAAGTCACTTGAAAAATTTACCTTCTTCAAAACTCTCCTGACAAATAGCCTCTAATTTTAGTAAGAGAGATAATTATTCTATCAAATAACCCATTGTTTGAATCAACAACTACTTTTCCCACCTGCCAATGACCATCAGAACACTTGAATTAATTTGGCTTTTCATCAGCTCCAAGAGTCCGGTAGGTTTTATCTCCATTTTACTCCTAGGGAGCCAGAAGCACATTCATTTATTTTATTCGTCTATCACAGACTCCTAGGTACTTTTTTAAAACTTGTTTAAAACTATAGCAATCCAAAGATGTTCAGTGCTTTCTGTGGCAGAACTCTGCTAATTCACATTCCTGAGGGTGAATCCCAAGATGAGGAAGAGGATGATTTTATTTGTACCATGCCTAAAGAATGCTAAATGCTTTTATAGAACACATTAAATATCTTGTCCTTTTTTCCAAGACGACTTATAGCCTAATTTAAGTCGATGTGAACACTAAACATCAGGGAGAAAAGAAAAGAGAATCTGAGGATTAAAATGATAAGAGTGAGTGGTTACTTAGATTCATTATCTACACTTCATAATGGTACCACTATGTAGGTCTTGCTCTCTTTTTATGTTAACTTAAATGTACATTGGGCAGGGGAGAACTTTTAATGGACACGGGAAAGGCTGAATGAGGACAGCAACAGGGGCCTGGCAGAGTGGGATTTGGGAAAGTCATACCATGCATAGGGAACAGCGTAGAAGAAGATGTGGAAAGTGAAGGGTCAATCCTTCCTCTCTCCAAGTAGGTCCCAGTTCAGAAGGTAAATGAGATCAATAGAAATAGTCATGTGCTTAAAGTTAGACACATGCTTAAGCACCTTGCTGAATCAGGGCCTTAGCCCTCAAGTTCAGCCAGAATAATGTCCTTTAGAAACTTTGTGCTGATGATGGGATTTGTGGGAGTAATCTTAGAATAATTTCAGACCTAGATATAGATTGGAAACTAAATAAGGTGCATATCTGAGTTTGGGGCAGGAAAGAAGATTAGCAACTTAGATCAAGGAAAGGGTTTGTTAGTATGATATAATGTAGAGAACCTTTCACTTCTAGGTCACTATTTCGAATCTATCCCTGGTAAGAGTTGATACCAACTGACAGCTATTTAATGATCTACTTTGAAATGAGTTAGTGACATCAGTCTGGTTTTTGACACTCACATCCCCTAACAATGATCTCTGTGGAACAGAAGTAAGGCGTGCGCATTGGACAAAGTGGAGACGCTTGCATTGCCGCTCCTTTTGTAGTAGATAAACAGGAGACTTCAATGTAGTCCCTTTTCTCAGCAGTGCATTTGCTGGTTTTAAGGTACACAAATCAATTTTATTTATGAAGTCTAATAATTAGAGAAGCAATGTAACAATTATTTTAATTCCAAAAGATCTGTTATGAATTATGTACAAGTCTTTAAGAATTCTAAATAAAATATTTAAAAGATCAAAAAATATAATACTTCCCCCAGTGTTCAAGGTTAACAGTTTATATTTCATCTACATTATATTAAAAACATTTTTATTGGAGTCTATAAATGTTAAACGTTTTTAGGAGACAATGAGCATAATGGGATTGAATGCAATAGATAAACCACAGACAAAATTTCCAAGCAATAATTAGTGATTTTTGCATGTTTCAGTTTTTGGGTGCCATTTGAGATACCTCTTACGGTCGGTGGGAATGCTCACATGAGTAAGGGTTGACAGGATTGGGTCCTTCGGTACCTCGACAAAGGAAATGAAAACAGGCATGGTTTTAATGGGGCTAAAACACACACATGCCAGGCCTGATCCTTAGCTGGTGGTGTAGCGCTGTTGACTATAATGGTGTCATGCCACTTTACACCAGCGGAAGATCTGACTCATTTTCTCTGAAGCCTCCTGTGACTTCCAAAAGGTTTTGCAAGATGTGGCTCGCACAACATTTCTACAACAGCAAAATGAAAACTTTGCGATAGCCCCACTAATCTGGAATATATTTTTCATCCAGACTTTGCAAGCTTTACAAAATTAGTGTTGCTTCCTGCTGGGAGTATTTATTTTGTCAGCAAATGAGTTAAACTGTGTTGACCCACTCCTGTCACCCCTTACTCATGTGAGTATTCCCACCAACCATAAGAGGTCTCTCAAATTGGCACCCAAAAACTGAAACATGCAAAAATCACTAATTATTGCTTGGAAATTGTCCATGGTTTACATTTGTTTCAGGTATCCTAAAGTTCCTGGGCGTATGCTGAGACAGAGGCAAGAGACATGGAGGTGAAGGGTTTATATCTCATATGGGAACAAAGATTTTGCCATCCAACATTACTCCGGCTTCCTCTCAACATTCGCTTCTTGAGATTGAGAGAGAGAAATGAAATACAATCTGAATGTTTAGATCTTTAATCCCGCAAACACTTACATGCTTAATTGATGTCTGTTACTACTCATGTCAGTAAAATTAAGCACGTGCATAAATGCTTGCAGCATTATGACTTAATTAGAAGTCAGGCGTTTCTTTCAATGGACATCTCTCTCTAGTTAGTATAGTAAAGCAGTATACACACATGAAAAACTAAATATTGGGACAAATTTGATTTTGATAGTGTCCTTTCAATGATACTGGTTGGGTATTTTTTTTTTTAAATGTCTGACTTAAATTAGGCTCCTGAGTCTATATTTGCACTTTTGAAAATCTCCCAGCAGGTTTGGATCCAGGAGGCTGACATTAGACATCCATTTTTAAAATCTTGGTCAATGAAATTTGCTGCTGTCATAGGCAGATGCTTACACCTTCAGTGATTTTTGTCTCACTGTATCAGTCAATGTGGAGTTTCATTTCAAGATCTCATGATATGAGCGAACAGAAGTTTTGCTTCTAGGAAGCTTTATTTAACAGAAATGAAATATTATTCATGTCGTGAATAATTGAGTCCTAGATGTTCTCATTCTGTTTCATTGACTGTGGACAATGACACCAGATAGACTATGACAGCATGAATTGATTTTTTTTTCTTCTTCTTCTTCTTCTTCTTTTTTGAACCTGAGAAGTGGTTGTGGTTTTTTAGCTGGTTATTAGGAACTGACGTTCTAGGCTAGGCAGCTGTAAAAAGGGCCTTTTCATTTTCATCCAGAATAAATAAAATAAAATATTACAGAAATAGCATTGCTTCTACGTGCTCCCGCCCATGCTGAATTAAACAGCGGTGTCCTGGATGTAACGATTGAATTTGGAAAAGCGCTCAAGA
The DNA here is from genome assembly GCF_026122565.2 of Emydura macquarii macquarii. Lineage (NCBI taxonomy): Eukaryota > Metazoa > Chordata > Testudines > Chelidae > Emydura > Emydura macquarii. The sequence goes on along the minus strand of NW_027133607.1, from coordinate 1,601,304 downwards.
GAAAACGTTATTTGCTGTTTAATGCTGAATAATCAGAATGTAATAATAAAAATAATCACTTTAGCAAAAGGCCACCTGTTGAATTTCTTGGTTTTCTGTAAAAATATTTGTTAAATGGCAGAGAAGGGAAGATTCTGACCCCTTAAAAATGTACTTCCCTGCATTTAATCATATACGTCTCTTTTATTTAGATTTAATAAAATAGTGAAAATACATACTAACATGTCAATGAAGCTAGGCTGTTCTGATGGAGTTAGGCTGTTCTCAGTGGTGGCAGTTGACAGAACAAAGAGCAATGGTCTCAAGTTGCAGTGGGGGAGGTCTAGGTTGGATATTAGGAAAAACGTTTTCACTAGGAGGATGGTGAAGCATTGGAATGGGTTACCTAGGGAGGTGGTGGAATGTCCATCCTTAGAGGTTTTTAAGGCCTGGCTTGACAAAGCCCTGGCTGGATGATTTTGTTGGGGTTGGTCCTGGTTTGACAAGGGGGTTGGACTAGATGAACTCCTGAGGTCCCTTGCAACCTTGATATTCTATGTCTAAAACTACTAATCATAGTCCTTACCACTAGGCAGTTAAATAGTTTAAGAATTACTTGCATTGCACCTAACATTGTACTGTAAATACAACAAATATGACTGGATTGCTAAATTGTTTAATCATACTGAGTAATTTCTCTAATAATAGAATAGCTATTGCACCTTCCGTCACAAGGGTCCCAGAACTCTGTACAAAACATCCACCTGTGAAACACAGCCAGTTCAGGGGTGGGCAGTAACTCATGCAACTGGAGCAGAACGTGCCACCCTAAATTGCAGAAGTGGAGGGGCAATGTGGATTTTGTACTCCAATCAAAGTAAGTTCCTGTGCAACTGTAATCCTAGTGGCTGATTAAAGATACGATGATTAATTATAAAACTGCCTTATTTATTTTCTCTCCTATTCAAATCTATATTCTGAGGCATTTCTGAGTTCTCCCTTTTGGAGTTCTCCTTTAAAGCTCCAGGTTGAGAGTCTAGTCAACTTTGCCAAACCGTGTGTGTGAAATCAGTGTGAATGGACAGTAGCTGAGACTTTTAATCAGCATCTTAAGAGTCGGGTTTTCTCGTCTTCGTTAAAGAAGTCAAGGCATGATGTTAAATGTTCGTGTTGATATTTTTCCTCTGTTATAATATGGAAAATGTCAGAGGAAGCTCAACAGCTCTCTGATTAGAGCAAAAGCAAATATGCCTTCCCCCCTCTCCCCTGAGGGATAGTATAGATGCAGAAGTAGGAGAGGAAAATCTGTAATAAAGAGGCTTTCAGTCAAAACAGCAAGTTATGCATCTATTTTCTCAAAAATTGAGAGGCTGAAAAGATTGCCGTGGTTTAAAGCTGATATTGATTAGCTCTACGTTATGCATAAACTCTACTCATGCTTCCATTCTCTCTCCAGAATCTGAACTTTATAGAACCATCACAAGCCTGTGATAAATTTTATGCAAAGGAAGTGAGGATGACGGATGGCCTATTTTCAATGGAAGGCAGGGGGGGGGAGCATGCTTTTGGGACTCCATAAGGTTAACTCACATGTACGTTGAATCTGCTTCCCAAGTGGTCCTAAACAGCTATAGGAAGGCAGTCAGTAAGAGAATTGGCTTCTACTATACGTCAATACTAGCTTCCATTATACCTTGGAATGATTGACTTCCTTCTGTGGCTCTGTAAGTTAATGTAACATAAATGGAGAGTAATTTCACATCATGAACACGTTGCATGATGCCAGGAACATAACTACCATCCTTGACATCTATCTAGCTGAAAAATCAGGCAGGTGTTGAAAATTATGGCAGTGAAATCTGGATGGCTACTTGGATACGTGTGTTATAATTTGGGTATTAAATTACATTTTATTAATTATAGCATAATGCCAAATTTGCAGGGTATGAGTAACAGATGTTTCACTGTATGAAATATGTGGCCGGAGCTGCAGGTATATGTAGGAACATACAACATAAGAACAGTTGCCATACAGTATAAGAACAGTGATCCATGTAATGCAGCTTCTATCTCCCATGGTATCCATTACCAGCTACCTCAGAAGATGATGCTCACAGCCCTGCAGTAGGCAGTTATGGAATAACCTGTCCACAGGAAAAGCTTCTTCCAAACCCCCATTAGTTGGAGGAAGATTTATATTCTGCAACATGCGGGTTTATATACCTTCCAAAACTCCTGAGTGTCTATTAATCCTTTCAGTGACAACTTTGGATATTCTTCTTTATCAATATGTCCAATCCTTTGTTTTTTATTTCAGTTTTCAATGGTATCCCTAGCAATGAGCTCTAAAGGATAAATCTGTGAAATTCTTTTTTATTTTATAGGATTCAGGTCTGCTGCTTTTTCCATGTCATTGTACATCCCCTTGTTCCTCTATTACGAGAGAGAGTGTAGTAGGGAGGACTTTTTAAAGAGTTATGGCTAGACATAAGAGAATGGACTCTGACAAAATAACAAGCCCAAAATTCACTCCTCACCTAAGCAAAACCACTAATGAGGCTGGAGAAATTCCTTTTAATTATTTGTTTTACTTCCTGGCTTCCTCCAGGACCAGATCTGAAAGTGCCAAAACACAGTAAGAAGCTAATTTCAAGGTGCCGGATCATGTGGTTTAGTCTATGCGTTGTGGGGTTAACAGAGTAATCTTCAAAATTTCAAAGTAAATCAAGTGACTTATTCAGACTGGCTGGCTCAGAGGCTGGTCTATGCTATAGACTTCTGCTGACATAGGTATGTCAGTCAGGGGTGGGAAGAGATGTGATCTCTGACTGACATAGCTGTTCCAACGGACGTCCCTAGTGAGACCTTCAAAGCTGCATTTTTACTGGTTATAGCTTGTTTCATTTATGGAGTGTGGTTTCACTATACCAGAACAAAGCACAGCTATGCTGGTATAGCTGCATCCACACTGGGCGCGCTTTGCTGACACAGAACACCGATATTCCTATACTGGTAAAGTTCTCTTGGTGTAGACATGAACTGAGTCACTCCCTCTGCTTTTCCTGCCATCCTATTCTTTTGCACAAGGGACTAGTCTTAAAGCAGTGGAGGTGGTTAAAAAGTTTGTGTGTATATGTAAATGGTGACATAGGCTCTCAAGAAACACAGCATCGTGAATCATGACATCCAGACTTAGAGTAATTTGCAAAGTAAAAATCCTAGCAAAATCATGCCCATTAAGGCCATATTAACTTCAGATCTAGAGTTTCTATGTGGCATCAAGTGAGGCTGGTAATACCCTGGCACAAGCAGTCACAGCACTTGATATTGTCCCGGGCATTCCAAAGCTGGTGGGACATGTCTACCATTATACCACAGGGTCTGCTGCACATACCTCTGGTAAGGTTTCTAGTTCAGAAAACAGAATGGTTCTGGTGAGCTATATATGTAAAAGGATAAGGCATACTGGTGGGTGGTCTTTAGAGTGAGAAGATGGCTGGAAGTATGATCCGCAGCAGTTGATGTACTTTGGACCATTTTAATTAGTACATATGTTAAGGAAACAGTATTTTCATAGAATCACAGGACTAGAAGGGACCTAGAGAGGTCATCTTTTCTAGTCCAGTCCCCTGCACTTATGGCAGGACTAAGTATTTTGCCCATCCTCTTTCTCCTACCATTGGCACAGTGATCTAGTTCTTTCCTGGCATGAACCACACCTCAAGAGTTTGCTGGAAATCTCACGATAAAACAAAAATTATTTGTTGTATATATTCATTAGGGAGTGGCATTTCTGGTTCTGCTGTCATAGAGAACCTGGACTAGAACAAATGTAAAATGATAGTTAAGAAAAGAACATACAGAACTTTGCCGTTCTGAAGAGGTTCTGAACTTCACAGCCAGATTTACTTCTCAAGTGAGCTGATCAAAAATCAGATCTGAATCTTCCAGAGTTTCTATTGAACAGTAACTCAGTATCGACAGCCTTCAAGTAGCTCAATTTTTTGATGCTTTCAAGAAATTAGCCATGATTCTTAGTGTTTCTGAATCCATTTACCTTTCCCTGTCTGCTACTGGGGTCACACATACAGGGCACTTTACATATTTAAACATGGCATTGGTACCCGCAAGGATCAATGCTCAATCCGGTCTCATTGTTCAGAAATGCAGAAGGCCCAGACTGAAACATAAATGAAATAAAAAGAAAATCCCAGAATAGACATCAGCATTTCAAATTGTTTTAATCTTTATGATAGCACAAAGAAGGAAAAAAGAAACACTAAAGTTCATAAGGACAGGAAAACCTTTATCCTGTTTTTCTTCTAGACATTATGCGAGTTGTTGTGTTTATTCTCAAAACCTTTTGGAGCTTTTAAAGTGTTTTTATTTCTAAAATACAGAATTACAGTAATGTCTATCCGAGTATATTAGCGCACTGCCCCTCAACATACTTATTGGGATGTTGTGGAGTCATTTTACAGTATACAATACATAGAGGAAGACACTGGCCCTGCTGCAAGGGGCTTGCAATCTATATAGCCAAGATGGATGGTGCAGCACTATGATGTCATTAATTGTTCCTCCCAAACAGGAGCTGAAGATTTATGATAGGCAGCTGCTCCTCATCCCCAAGAATTCTCCCATGCAGACTCCCACAGAGATCAACGCTGGCCCCTATCTTCCCACGTACACACACAGAACCCTATGGAAATGCTGGGAGATGTTGTCCAAGCTAACTTTCTGAACAAATTAAAAAACACCACATAAACAGCACCCTATCTTGCCCCCAGGAAGTAAAACATGCCAAGGCTGAGAGACTCTGCTCTTCATCTTTATCTAATTCACTATGGAGTTCCCTGTACAGATCTTACTCCATCTGGCTGTCAGACACCACAGTGGTGAGCACTGCACAGTACGTTTCAGGCACATAATACACCGATTTTTCCATAGTGGATTAACACTGGATGGATCTTTGTTTTTGTATAGGAGGGGTCTTGTCAAAGGTGATTCACCCACTTTAGGCAAAATTCTCTTCTCAGATCTATGCTGTGGGTTTGGAGAGTCTCATCTTCCTACATGGACAAAACTCTCACTTATGCCAAAAAGAAATCCATGCTATCAAAGATAGGTGTGTCTGGTGTGATGCAAGTGGAATTTTCTTCTTAATCCTTTGCATTCATGAATTCGCCCCAACATGCTCTCACAAAAAACTGCTGTAACAACAACAACATATCTCTTTTACTGGTATTTCCTTGTGAGATGACATTCTCTTGTTTATCAGCTATTCAGCACACATTTTGTGATACAGAAACTTGATAACTCGTATGATTTTATAATGAAAACCCCCCAGGGGAAGCATGCAAATGCACTGTAGAAAGCTATTGACATATTGTGCTCTATTCCCATTCAGTGTATTAATATTTTCTTATTTTTAACAGAAAACAATATTAAATAATTAAGACTAAAATAATGCACTAGTGCAAATTCATGGGTCCTGAAGATAACTTGCAAGTTATGATTGAAAACTACACATACATATTAACATGGTACCCTATGATATATCAGCTGAGGCCTGGCCATATAAGAAGAAGCTGCCACTATTACCTGATCTGAGATAATGTCTGACTGCTCCCCTGCTCTCAACAAAACATGTAGCCATATGAACTACCTAGACAGGAAAAGAGGAATTCCACAGCCACAGATTGCAGCAGGGTCCTGGTAAAAAGGAGCTATTGATGGAGGAGTCCACGCTTCAAGGTTATATTGTCGCACTTGTAGGAATGCAAGTGTGAATGCCATATGTAAATTATTTTAGACTCCATCCAGAGGATTTAAATGCATCTAGAGTCCTTCTGAAGTATTTAAATAAAGTGTAATTGAAAATATGAAATAGAGTTAACAGCTCACATAGAGAATGCATCAATTGAAGAAAACAAGCACTCTGATCTCTTCAAATAGAACCTCCCAGGGAAGAACCTATAATTGCTTTAAACTTGTTTTAAAACCTACATCTCTGCTCTTATCTCATCCTACACACCCTGGTGCTCCTTATGCTCCTCACCGTCTTTTCTCAGAATGACTCTTTCCATATCCTTCTCCCACTCCCAACCTTGCTCCTTCTTTCACCCCCTTACGCTTGGAAGAGCCTTCCACTGCTCACACACCAACCACTTTCTCTCTCTTTCCCACAGCCCTCCTTGAGTCCCCCTTCTTTCTTCAAATTCTCTGTGTTGATGTCCCCACCTAAGTCTGTAAGTTTCATAGGTCTGAACCAAGACCCTGGAGATGAACATTCCTGTAGCTTGACTCCAGATTTAGAAAAAACCATCATTTTAAGATCACATAAATATCTAATATTAGAGTACACACAGGAGGTTTGAACATTTCTACATTACCAACCTCCTTTCTAGGCCCTCTTTGTCCCTTTTAAACAATTTTAAATGTAAGAGCTTAATTAACGCACATCTTCCAAGTTCAAATGACAACTCAGCTTTGCCGTCGTCAAAAATGTTTCATGTGATAATCTGTTATGCACTAAAATACATCCTTTGTACCCCGTGAAGGGAAAGTGCTGCAGTAAGGTGTTCAAATCAGCCAGGAGAACTATGAGTGTGTGGCTCTGGGACTGTATCCTCTGCATTTAATCTCCACTCCTTGCTTATCCATTAAGTAACTTGATTCTAGAGATACTACCTAACCTACCTTCCTAGCTGCAGATGGTCTGTCACAGTGATACCAGCTGCTCCAAAAGAGAAGATAAAGGAAAGTATCAGAGATACTGAACTAGATTTATAAATTTGTAACAAGACTGTTAAACAATGTATATTATTTACAGGCAGTATGTTAAAATCAAAGAGTTTCTGGTTTAATAAAGAATGGATAAACAGTACGTAGTACACAGATGAGTATATACTTGAGTGATGTGAAATACAAGATTTACTTAGGGATTGTTTTCTTTTTCACAGAATTTGCCCATAAAGACTCTGTAATCATCTTTTACAAATTGAAAAGGCATCCAATGAATATAAGTTACTTAGATTAACAATATAACTCTGTAAATTATAGCATTGTGACCGTCACTCAAGCAGTAGATGCAACTATAATAGATTTTAGTTTGATGGAAGTTTCAAATGTAATGATGAAGATTTATACAAATGCAGGAAAGATTGAATTGTACATCAGAAGGAAAAAATAATCATAAATGAAGCCCACATAGTTATTTCCTTCTCACTGATGAATGCGCTCTTGTTAATATTAGTAGAAAGTTGTGAGAATGTATGTAGAGATACAGCTGCTTAAACTTAATACTTCTTTAGTATGAATGATATACATTTTACCTCTTTATTTCTACATAGGTATCTTTAGCACTCATCTGTGTACTATGTATTCTGCTGATCTATCTATATATGTGCAGTGGTTGCTATTAAAACTGCTCGCAAAATATTTTTCTCCTGTGAAAAATTTCAATAAAAATGAAAATAATCATTTTAATCAAAATTTTATAAACAGAAACGTTCAACTTCCCAGGAAAAAATTAAAAAAAAAAGTACCTGAAAACTTTATCTTGAAAACAAACAAACTCAGTTTGGAAATACCACCATGGTGCCTCATGGGAGTTGTAGTTGTAGTTCACATGCCTTACACTCATTCTCTTTTGTGTAGCCCAAGCTCCCTTGCCAGAATACATCTCCCACAATGCACTAATATCTCCCCTTTTGCTGAGCCACTGTGAAGCATTCTGGGAGTTGTAATCTGCCTGGGGACCCCAATGAAGAATGAAGGTGTGAGGCACTTTAACTATAAACTCCTGTGAGGCATTTCCAACTGGAAAATTTTCATCATTCAACCAACAACCAAAGAGGTTTTTTGTTTGCAGGAGGTTTTTTTTCTTTACGAAAAGTCTAAATTTTCTGTGGAAAGCAAACACTACATATGAACAATGTTGTTCAGTCAGAAACCCAATTTTTTTGCCAAGAAACAGTTTCGACAGAAATTTTCAACCAGCCCCGCTTGCTTTTAAAAAGCCAGCAGTTGCAAACAATTTACCCTACAATTAGGATTTGATTCAAAAATAAAAAAGTCAGTTGCTATACAGTGGGCCCTTATTTCATACACTTACTAGGGAGGAAACTGTAGTATCTTGGATGTCACTGTGTAGTGACTACTGGTAAATTCTGCATACGTTGAAAGAGGAGACATTATGCTTGTCATACAGAACAGTCAGAGTGAAGAATGTGCTCTGTTAAGAATAAAATGTGTCCTATCCTTCAACATTTAGTAATACTTAGCTCTTGTATAACTATTTACAACAATAGACCCCCAAAGCGCTTTGCAATGGAAGTCAGTTTCATTATCCCCATTTGACAGATGGAGAAACTGAGGCAGAGAGAGTTGAAATGACTCGCCCAAGGTCACTCAGCAGGCCAGTTGCTGAGCAGGGAATAGAATTCAGGTCTCCTGAGTCCCGGTCCAGTATTCTATCCATTGGACAACACTGCCACCTAGGCACTAAGGAATGGCTATGTATTTGTTTACCTTCATGGAGTTTAAGCTAACCCAGCTTTGTTGCTTTGAAAATGAATGTTTTGAACATTAATAGAAATGATTAGTTTCTTGATAGCCACTGTGATTTCTTTATATTGCTTGTGGCATGTGGAGGGACAGCTGGGATGCACATTTAAAAATTGCATCTTTCAGAACTTGCTCAACTAAAGGTCGATAAAATGTAAATAGGAACAAAATTAGCTGGGTGCAGCTGTTAATATATTTTTTGGGGGGGGAATTAAAGGTGACACATTAACATTTGCAAAAAGCCCTAAAATACAACATTGTTTATTTACCGTGTTATACAGTTGAAGAAGCCAAAAGATCTATCTGGGGGGAGTGGGGAGTCTCTCTCAATCAATCCACTCATGAAGACGAGTAGAAACTTTGGAGATCTGCATCTGTTTCAGCCAGTTTCCTGTCTTCTCTCTGAAGTTGGATGGGCCGGGGCCAAACTTTGGAGTGGAGAATTGATGTAAGTGACTTCATATCCCTGAGCAGCTCACTGCCTCATTGAACAAGGCTTTACAGGACTGCAGAGGAATTGTGAAGCAATAATAGTAATCCAGCTCAAAAAATGAACGAACAGGGCCGAAAGCCTGGATGGTTAGTCAACTTGGTCTTACCAGCTGCTGGCTAGAGAACTACTTCTCCTTTATTTAGTCTGGCTTTTTTTTTTTTTTTTTTTTTTTTTTTTTTTTTGGCATGATCTCCTTTCACCTGGCTGGGAGCGGGGGACACTGCTGCCTCACAAGCAGTTCCCACTGACCCGAGTTGGCTGCAGTGGGGGAGAGTATCTGAGAAAGAGCCACGCTGTCAATGCAGCCCAGGGAACAGGTTGTTTTCTAACTGGCCCTAGAGCGCCAACCACCTAGCATAGCAGCAGACTTGGCTCTGGGTTACATTCACTCCAGTGCATAGACCTAATTCCTAGTCCTAGGCATCACTTAAGCCCCACTAGCAAGGTACATACGTGGGCCTTCTGCATTTGTGGTGAACTTCGCCTTCAGTGAGTTCTGTTGAGCATATTACATGAGCCCATTCCATCTATGCTGCCATGGGGCAGTCCAGCTTGGATTTCATGCAGAGGGATGTTGCAGAAAGTCAGAGATCACCTACTTCGGTCACTGCCATACAACTCTGTGGGATTGACTCCAATCACGCTTACATGGGTGTAGATTAGGAATCTGTGCAGTTGCACATGTGCAGAATTGATGGAAGTGAGCTCCAAATCCAAAATCAGACTGAATCCAGATTACCGTTGCAGGCCAGCAGGACACTCCATGCCCAAAGTGAAAGGGTTCGTTATTTCTGTAGAAGAAGGCCATATATTCTCAGAAGTGGTTTTCCAAAATGAAGAAGGAAGCTTGTTTGCAAGTTCTTTCCTTCACTTAAAAAGGGAGACAAAAAGTCTTTCAGCTTCCAGATTTCCAAGAATATAAATCAGTTACCAAAATATGAAAACAAAATACTATGACTAAGACAATAAGAAAAACCAATATTTACTGAATTTGTATTCTCTAAGAGGGCCAAACACCTTCAGTTTAGGTATCTTTTAGCAGATGTGGTTTCTGATTTATTGCTTATGGATGTACCTTGGACAAAGTGGGAATGGTTGCAAAAACTACATGACCATTTCTGGATTCAAATTTAGGGTGTAACATCATCTTTATTTTTTGCTATCGAGAGGACTGTACATCCAAATCTTAGCGAAGGACTTTTCACTAGGGTATTAAAAAAATTAATTTGACTCACCAAGGTGACATTAACTAGCCCCTGGGGCAATATACATCAGAGGTAGTCAAGAAACCAGACAATAGGGTCAGACTGACTCATGTGCAACAACTAGTTGCAAGTAGTACATTCTGTGGCTTGACATCGGGGTCTTGAAGCTGTCTCTCACATTCAGAGTATGGCTACGGGTGTAGCCTCTAGTGCCTTAGCACATTTAAAAAAAAAAAAAAAGCGAAGGCGTTTGTCTTTACTCTATGTGTTTATAGAATGCTGAAAACAGAAGAAGGCTTTAAATCATTCAACTATTACGGCTTGGTTTTGGTTTTGAAATTACAGCACTATTTAGGTATGTCACCATTGTGTCTGCAGAAGCATGATGAAGTAGCCATGGACTCTCCGAAATGTCACTGAATAATAATGTGGGAGTGCTCTGTGTTGAGGAAGAGGAGAGATTTTCTGGCTTAGTAGGGGTTCAGAATAAAGAACCGAGACGTAATACAAACATTTGATTCATATTTTGAAACCCTGCCACTATTGTGAGCTCCCTCTCTCTCTCTCACCATTAATATGTTACAGTAAAAATGAAAGCTTAAAAAAAAATCTGAATCCAACTGTTTCTGACCTTGGCAAGGCATTTCATCGCTTTGAGCGTCTCTTTTCCATTCCACCCTTTGTCTTGTCTATTAAGGTTGTAAGCTCTCCTCAGGGTAAATGCTGTCTTATGTGTACACACAATAGGGCACTATCTCAGTTAGGGCTTGTAGGGAGTAGTGTAAGACCAATAATAAATAAAACAATAGCCTCTGGAACACAAATCCTTGTCTTAACTTGGAGTCCTGCTCCTAAAAATGTCTCTAAAACTGGCCTAACTGGTTTCCACGCTTATTGTGTGGCAATGACTTCTAGAAAAATGCATTCAGTTTACAAGTAAAAAGTTGATGGTTATGATTTTCAAAGCTGTCTAGGGGACTTGGACACATATCTTCCATTAAAATGGAAGATGGCTAAATCCTTCTACGCTACTTTGAAAATCTCAACCTTGTTTCACCCTTCCAGCCCTGCTAATGGAACGTGAGCCGAAAGGGCATGTTTTCCTTTTGTCACTGCCAATGAAGATTCTGCCACTGAAACGTGGCTAACAAATTTGTCGAGGGTGCACCAGCCAAAATAGAATTCTGTGCTAACAGGAAGAAACAATTACTGATAAAAAGGTCTCATTTGATGGATTGGGGACTCTGAATACACATACGGAGTTAGAAGGTGCATATTTTATGATCAATACTTATTTGAATATTTATATTGCTATAGGGTCTAAAGTTCCCAACTGAAATCAGGGCCTCATTGTGCTAGTTAGACATGGTGGTTGCCCTAAAGAGCTTACAATATACATAGTTACTGGTATTACCATAGCTGAACCTTAGGGAAATCCCCAGGGGGGTTTCTAGCTGAACTTTTTCCCACCATCGCTGCTGAGCAATCATGCGCCTTGTTGGCCCTACTGGGGGAAACCATTTTAAATGGGTTTCACTGTATACTGTAATGAGAAAAAAATTAAAAAATCATATTCACAATATTTTGCACGGTATCAACATTCAGTTTTCCCCCAGTTATCTGACATTTCTGATATCCAGTTCTGTACGCCAAACTAATCATTAGCTAAATATTCATTTATGCTAATTGGCCTGAAACAAGGAGAACGCAAAATGAAGTTCATGTGTAAGTTACCTACTTTCAAAGTATGTTTTAGACTTTGAAATGTGCCTAATTTTATCATGTATTCACATTTTCTCGATTAATTTCCTTGTAACCATGAAGTCTCAGACTTTGGAGCCTCCTTCATATTTTTCTCAGGTAGACCTGTATAGGAATGTTTGTCACTTAGGCATTGAAAAGGATCTATATTGATTCTGGCACCTGTTAAGGCTATAAAGTTTGTTGGTTTATGTTTCCCAGGGAGCACTAGTTGAGTTGTTATTACACATTGTTTCTTTGCTAAAATAAAGGGTATTTTATAGTCTCCCATTCTGCAATGTCAGAAATCAGTTTCTTGAAAGGTGCAGGTGTTCAAAGAGTTTTAATAGTTTGTTTATTTTTTGGATCAGATCTCAGAGCAGTTGTTTTAGAAACTTAGGAGAGAAAATTATCAGCTTAAAGTTTCAAAAGTGAGTAACGATTTTGGGTGCGTCATATTTTGGATGCCCAGCTTGATGCCTTAGAGGAGACTGATTTTTTCCAGAGCATGGGTGCTCAGCACTTCTGAAATCGAAGCCCTTTTATGTTGCCTAAAACTGGAGGAACCCAAAATTTCTAGTAATTTTTTTAAGATGTAGGATGTTGTGTCTCTGGAGAATGCCATATATGCACCTGTAGTTGTAACCTCTTATGATATTAAAGATCAGTTTGAGGTTGAAGGAAGAGATATTAAAAGAATTTGTGGTTTTTGTTTGTTTTTGAGAACAGAAAACAGAATTATCATTGCATCTTAGTATGACCTCTGATTTCAACAGAGATGTTGTAGAGGACAATGAATGAAACCTGACTCCAAATGAACACAATTTGAGTGTACTTGATTTCCAATTATATTGTTTGTGAAGCCCTTCATTCCTTCATTTGTGGGAAAAATAATTTCCTAGGACAGATGCTCTACCAGCTAGTTCAAACTGCAAAAGGTGTTAAAGACTGGGTGTAAAGCTGCCTCAATTAGAAACAACATTTTTTTCCCTAGTTTGCAACCTATCCCGAACCTCATTTCCTAATACAGACGAACCACAAGAGGACTGTTACTTAATGAATGACTGAAGGTATGAACACTGAATTCAATAAATCAGTAAGAAAACAAACATAAAACCTCGCAGAGGTAACAAAATGCATTCTTAAATTCATCATTCAATTACTGTGCTCACTCTTCGCTTCACTTTATACTCTGCTTTGTTTGCCATCTAGTTAGACAACATACTATCTCTTTAGAATACAGGAGCCTTTTTTCCCCATCTTACCTGTCTCTGTTGAACACCATTGGTACTTTGCAAATACCAAAGGATGAAAAATCAATTACAAGCAATGTAGGAGTCACGTGATGGTTAGTGAAGCAGCTCAGGCTTTTCTGAATTCAGAACTAAGATGCTTGCAGAAACTTTTCAGGTTCAGTCTATGTAGCTGTGTTTATGAATGAAGGGAAGGGCAGTTTTTGGTACCCTATATCAGGATCATTTGGGCTCCTATGGTCAAGAGGGACCATAACACTCTATAGGAAGTGTGGTGAGAATATTTGCATCACTAGGTGCTTTCTTCTTCAAGAGAACTGGGTAGGCAGTCAGGTTAGCTGCTTAAAGTGCCCTTGAGATATGCAATATTCGTTCTGAGTGGGATACCCCTCTTGTGTTCTTCCTTTTCCTGAGAAGCTGATAGATGGGCAATGACCTACAAGTCACAGAAACCAAGTTTTTAGGTTGCAAAAGTCCCCATTGTATTAGAGAGTAATGGAAAAGATAAATGTACTTCATTTAGGACAGACTTTGTTTTTGCCTGGGCTTCAATGTCTTTATCAAGTCATTTTAACTATCTGGGATATGGATGACATGGATGAGTCAAAGTCCCTGCTAATGTTCCTGTTTTGAGGCTATCTGTCATTAATGCTCATTGGGAGAGCAAAATCCTCATTTAAGTTTCCAATTCACTGTTACTTCTCAGAGGGCTTGAGTAGAGTGTTATTCCAAGCAGATGTTAGGAAATACGGAAAATGGATAGCTGATACTGATTACTCCACCATCTAAACATGTCATAAAAATGTCATTACCTTTGCCTTGTTACATAGGATGGAAAGGATGAAATGCTACACTCATTACGGAAGGAATGGTTAGTGTGTGTTTGCATCCTTGAGCGATAATCAATTGCACTTCATTAACACAGAAAATCTTTACTAATTAGCTTTTATGATCAAACAGTTATCACGAGGCTGGTTTCAAAGAAACTAAAATTAAACTCTGCAAGACAGAGTTATTGAAATATAAATGCCTGGGTCATCTTTACAAGTTAGGGCAAAATGATCTACAATGGTTCATTAGGTAATTGTAACTACTTGAAAGAAAAATAGGCACCCAGTGATAACACACGTTGCAATTTCCATGAGTATTGGTAACTGATAAAATTAAGATGTTATTAATAAATGAAAGCCAACTGTAAAAGGAAGCAATGATGTGTTTCTATCCACTGGGGCACTGAATGAAATGTAGTAGTTCAAAGAATCATGCATATAGTTTCTGCTAATGACTACAAATGGTATAAAGCAGTTTGCAACCTCCTAAATACTTTAAAATATAAAATTAAAGTCTCGTGTTAATGTAATTTACAGAAATTCAGCATACTAAAATGTTATCTGTCTTTGACACACAGTAATCATTTCCCAGCATTGTATTTGTTGTGCATTCTTAGAACTGCTTAAAGTGATTTTTGGTTTGCATTACAGGGATTTGTGCAAACCTTTTTCCAGGTTTGCATTTGAGCGTAAGTTTGAGTTTCAGGTTTAAATAAACTGAAAAAGAAACTCAAAGCAAGACTCTGCTTCAACTGCTTTTTTGCCACTACATGTGTGTATGCTAAATAATTTGCATATAACGTATTTTATTTACTATGGACTGTGGACAAAATTTTCAAAAGTGTTTTAAAATTTTCACTGATTCCTAGATGTGTTCCCATTTACATCAGTGGAGCCTCACTCTGCACTTTTCAAAATCAAGCCATTGTGTTTAGCTGCTTGTTTTCTCAGAATGGCTCTAATAAGCAGTGGCATAGTTAACTCCTTATTTATGAGACTATGGGAATGACTTTCTACAGGATGGTAGTGGGAGCCCCTTCACTCAGGACTTTTGACCTAGACTAGGGGAGACATTTTCAAAAGGGATGTAAGCATTTGGGAGCCTGAATGACTGAGGCTTAGCTCCTATGTATCTCCCATGCTTTTGAAAGCTTTTTGAAAAGTTTACCTTAGACCATTTCATCTCAACTGGGGCATCACAGTCACCCACTATTTCTTTATAGATAGTTGGAAAGGGAGGCAGCCATGTCCCAAAACTACTTGCTCGGTGTACCATGGGGTTAGGATATGAAAAAGCTTAGATTCATAACACAGGACAGTATACCATTTTAACCTGCCCAAGAACAGAGATTGAAAAGAACTACTTGGTCATCCAGTCTATCTAACTTCTGTGATGAAATTGGCCTATTTATATGACATTGACTTCTGAAGGAGATGATTTTGTAGCAAAATAGACAGGCCTTTGTAGCTTATTAGTTGCAGGTGTGTGTTATTTTGGGTGCATGTCTAAAACAGGTTGGCTTTTTCAGTATTGTTTTATAGTAGGACTCTGTGCTTTTAATTGTACTGCTAAATCTGTGATAGAAATATTTTTGCAGTGCTAAAGTGTGTTTTACATATGTGTGAGACTCCACAAAGACTCCTTTTTTTTAGTCCATTCATAGTTGGATCTAATCAAATAAGAAAAGTTGGAAGAAGGGGAATTAAAGAAGGATATTGTAAAGAATTCTACTCCAGACTCGATTTGTCTGTATCCTAGAATCAATGAAAATCCAACAGTCTTACTGAATAGCACAGGTTGAATATGGAACTCTTTTATTTGAATTTAGTGTTCTTGAGCCAAATGCTTCCCCCATATATATGGATAACTCCCATTAACCTAATTGGAAAGTGAGCATGTATATCCTAGTAGAATTTGGCCCCTTCAAAGGTGCAGGATTGACAGCCTTGAAGACAGTAAATCACAGGCAGGGCAAGTTTCTCCACTAATTCTATTCTAAACTGGCAGGACCACCTTCGGTGAGGAAAAAGTAGCTCAGCCTTGGTAGCCCTTTAAGACCTTGGCTTCTTTTTAGACACTGCCAGCATGGCTGCCAATCAATGCTAAATATGCTGTAGATTTTTAGAATGCATGTGTGTCCTGTAGGGATGGGATATCTTAAATAAGGCTATATCTACACTAGAGACCTGACAGCGGCTGATATAGTGTTGTCCCCACCAGTGCTTTTGTCGGTAAAACGTATGTCGGTCAGGGTTGTGTGGGTTTTTTTTTCACTTCTGACTAACAAAAGTACTAGTGTAGACATAAATTGACAACTCATCCTACCTCTTCAAGGTTCCACAATTTACCCCCTGGATGTAAAGGGAATTGCACACATTATAAAGACCTCTGGAGGACATAACAAAGGGTTAAATTGTGCGAGGACCCCTAGCTACACTCCATTTAAAACAAATTTGAATTTTACAAGTTCTGGAAAAAGTCTCTGTAAGTATCTGTAAAATAGGTCCCTGTACTCAGGAGATTTTTTACACTAAAAGAAAATTGCCCCCATTATATTAATAAGTGAATTCACTGATATTTATGTCATGATATTGCATTCTGTTCTAGCAAACTTAAAATGCATGCTATAAAAACCCAGTTGCAAAGAAAGGAGTGTGTGACATTCTGTTACAGGTTAATTTCTTTCCTTGCATAATTAGAAAATAGTGTGACTTGCAAAATTGGGGGTGGGGTGGAGTGGGAGGGAGCTGTATGCCCACAGCTGTACTTAGATTTTTTTTTTCCTTTTTGGCTTCTCCTTTCATTTTCTAGTTGACTGCACTTCTTCTTTTACTGATTTGGATGCTGGATGCCAATTTAAATTTCCAAGTGCATTTAGTGTCTTACAACACCGGGGGACTGAACAGAGAATTAAGAATGTACATGGCATAGAAAAATATTTTTTCTACAGTACTTTTTTTAACTCACTATGATCACAGCAATAATAGAATCCAGTAAACTAGAGCTGCAAAACCTAACAGAATGTTTATTTGGTAAAAGGTATTTTTTTCAATAGAGCCTAGGCTGGCTGCACTCTCATTGCTTACAATCTGTAGAGGAGTCTTTCACAGATCAACAGACTATAAGATTGCTTTTCTGGATATGAGCCACTGATGGACCCATAAAGGCTAGTATGCTAGCTCTCATTTAAGACTCTTTTATACTGTCTCAGCAGGGACATAGTCCCCATAGGAATGTTTTCCTAGGAGCTGATTTAATAGTAGAGGGATGAGGATGGAAGGGAAGATTAATGTTTCTGCCAGGCCCCCGGCAAGATCACAAAAACAATTGGCTGGAGTGGCGGTGGGCCAACTCTGTTGGGTTGCAGACTTTTTGGTCTATGTACAGTGGCATGTTTCTAATCAGATGTGAAATACAGCATTGGCAGGTTGAATGGATTAGCCTAGCCCTCTTTGTAAGTAATTCTGTCTACATTAGTCAACAATGTAACAATTTTTTCTAACATTTCATATTTAAGGTTATCATTTTTGACTTCATCAGTTTAATGGGCCTTTGGAGTTTTGATCATCAAAGGTGGGAACGATATAATTGCCAGACTCTGCTGGGTGTGTTTTAAAACATACACCATACAAGATGCCAGGGTCTGAAAGTTCTCAAGTATCATAAAGGATTGGGACTGGGTGAGACAAAAATCTCGTGGCAAGAGTAATTCACTGTAGCGCTGAGGTGTGATAATTTTATGTGACTTCTGACTTCTCTTCTGTAGTGATATTACAAGGCTGGATATCCTAGTTTTAAATATTTAATTTCCCTATGTTTGGATTTCTGAATCTGCCTAAATCTAGAAGGTTTATGTCTTTGATGTATTCAAATGTAGCTAGCTGTAAAACATGTTCTCAAAACTATATTGAGGAGTTGTCCCTCCTCTAACTTGAGTATGATTGATCAGTCCCCTCATTTTATGCTTTTTTGAAAGACCCCATCAATGACTGAAGAGATTTCAAGTAGTTCGTTTCCAGTTCACATTAGCAAAAGCTACTGATTAAGTTAGGCTAATGTAATATTGTGGTTCCTTGTTAGCCAGATGTACTTGTAACCATTACAACAGGTTGGAGCAAAATAAAATGTGTGTAAAGTGTGTTAGATTCTGTAAATTTCTACTGTTCTGTTCAAATGAACAGATTTATGAGGATTTACACTAGCTAAGCATCTGACACATGCATTTAAAATAAATATTTAAAAAACACTACCCTTTTGCATTCAGATTAAAGGTTCCTTGATATTTATTAGCGATTGTTAATATTTCAGTGAAGTAGTACCATATACGTTGTGAAATTTCTTCGTTTCTTCCTGTAGCTCAACCTTTTTAAGTTCAAAAACGTGAAGATTGAGCCAGGCTAATTAAGAATGGTGCTGAAAAAATAAATTAGGCTGTTCTTTGGAGTGTTGGTTAAGCAATGTTAATTAACTCTCAAACTTTTCCAAAGACTCACTCATTTCACAGAGAATAAGAATTTAATGAAGGTTTATAGAAATATTTTTGTTTAAAAAGGAGTGCATTTAGTGAAAGCCTTGGGGTATAAAGAGGAAGGAAGGAATATGAGCGGGTAGGGGAAGGTGATTGTTTGTTTTATTAATCTAGATTGAATTTTCAAGAGCACTCAGAATTTGCCTGACTGTTCCCATTTAAGTCAGTGGGAATTTTACTACTGAGTTCAACTGAAGCACAGTTAGGCCAACTTTTTTAATGCTTTTGAAAATCCCACCATAGATATTTATCTCACACATTATCCCGGCAGTATCTGAAACTACTCCTGGGTCAGCTGGTGTAATCAACAATTTAACTCTCGCTAGCACAGAATCTAGCAAGCCAGCCATGCTCTGAGGTTCAAAACAACGTAGTACAGGGCAGTAGTGAGTTTAGGCCATGCACTGAGTTTTAATTTGATTTAAAATGTGGACTTAGTCCTTTGATTCCAGAATCCTCTTCCAAGCAATGTAAAGTGACAAAAATAATTTGGTATAAAAATATACAAAAGTCATTTTGACAGAATTATTTCATCTGAATTTGTGCAGCTGAACTTTTTAACCTGTTAGATATGGCAGAAGTCTTAAGAATCAGGACTCCTGGGTTCTAATTACTGACCTACTGTCTGACCTTGGGCAAGCCTTTTAATTTGTCTATGCATCATCTTATCTATCTATAAACTGGACACAACAAATACTTATCTCAATGGGTGTTGAGTCTTAATAATGTTTGGAAAATTAGAATACTGGCTTTCAATGGTTAAGGCAGGAAAGCACTTGAGTACATGCTTAAGTCTCATTGACTGTGAGACTTAGGCAAAGTCTTAAAGTGCTTGGCTAAACTGAGGCCTGAGCAATTGTGGAAGCAATGATGTTACTTGATTTTATTTGATCAGTAATTGGATAGCATTTTGTTGCTTTTTATAACAAGTTGCTTCTTGTTACTTGGATGCAGGATCTGTTTGTCTAGCTATTCAATTGCACAAATGAAAAGCTATTGAATTAACAGCACATCCCTCAACCTGCAAAAATATTTGTCTTATACGATGACAATGCCCTTCCTACATATCACTATCTGACCAAAGTGAGGACTTGGGTTTTATTAGGAATGCCATCCAAAATATATGTCAAATGAAGAAAACATTGTGCAGCTCTCAGTTTTTCAACTGGTGCATTTTAAAGGAGCACATTTCTATAAATAACATGACGTGATGCTTATTTAAACTGAGTGAACATTTTGCCTTCAACTTGTTTCTCTTGCATTCCTGCTACTCTACAGATATAAACATAGAAATATATGCTCCGAATAAACACATCTGCAGCATATATGCTGAGGCTTTTTGAAGGTGAGATGAGAAAAACAATTGCAATTAAGACTAAAGAGTAATTTAATTAGGTATAGCTGTTTCCCAGTATTGACTTCAGGGCAGGATTAAAATACACACAAGAAAAAGTAAGATTAGGCCATTCTAAATTTTGACCCAAATCACCAATTTAGAAATTGAATATTAAAATTACATTGTGTTGGTAATCTTCTGACCTTGCATTCTCCTAAACTAAGATTACCAATTATACTAATTTATAAAGTCTTTTTTCAAAATAGTGTGGAAGATTTAAGATTAATACTGAACAATCTGCATTTTTTTTACCTTCAAAGAGCTTGAAAACATTATTTATAGAGTGCCATACTTTTGCATTGTGCTTTACAGGATTTGAAGTAGATGTGGTCTTTCTCTAAAGAGTTTACAGTCTAAGGTCCAATCTTGTAAACACTAAAAACATGTTTAACAACACTTTAAAGTTACTCGTGTGTAAATGTTTGCAGGATCGCCCTAGTCTTACAAAGTCAATCAGTCTTGTTGCTGGGGAATCGCCTTCAGGATTGAAGCCTCAGTAAGACACACCACAGTGAATGATGATGACATACAATCAGAGCTGAGCATGAAAAGATTTTCCTGTCCTGAGAAATTTTTTGAACTTCCACACTTTTCCCATTCCACACTGGAACAAAACTGAGAGCTTTTCAAATTTGTAATAGAAAAATGAAAGATAGAGAGAGACCCACCCTAGAATGACCAATAGCCTCTGGCAGGGCAGTCACCTGAGATGTAGGAGATCAGGTTCTAGTCCTGGTTTGCATGATTCAGTACAGGAACTTGAACCTTGGTCTTCTACATCTCAGGTGTCTGCCCTACTCACTGAGCTACAGCCCATAACCACTGTCTTTCTTTCTCCATCTCTCTCGTTGGAGATGTTCCACTTTGTATCTGTAATTAAATATTCACTGTGCCAGAGATAGCAAGAGACTGACTTGATAGGCCAGGCGTTAGGGTATTCACCTGGGATGTGGAAGAACCAGCATCAGGTTTGTGCTCTAATTAATATTTATTTTCTACAAATTGGAACAACTCCAACAGGAGAGAATGAGACAGATCGTTCCTGGAATAGCCAATAGTTTGCTGGTAAGGGCACGCACCTGAAATTTGAAAGACTGGCAGAGCAGGGACTTGAACCTAGATCTCCTACATCTCAGATTAGTGACCATGCTATTCTGGCATGAGTTTTTCTCTCTCTTCCCTTTCCCCACCCTGCACCCAAAATTCCATCACTGGTTTCAGAAACCTTTCCAAACAAAAGTTTTGCTGAAACTGGAATATCCCACAAAAAGTTTGTTTTGACAAATACATTTTCCCCTGAAAAACTGTTTCATCAAAATTTTCCCAACTTGCTCTCCATGCAGTGGTGGATGGAGGAAAAAGAAAAATGAAGGTAAAAATAAATAAAGCTCACATTTTTTAACCATCTTTTCAATCCATTGGTGGTCCTGGAAGGGTTTTGGTCTTGGTTTTTGGTTTTTGCATTGGTTGGTTTTTACAATGTGCAACTTTGCAAAATCCAACATTTAACAGGAACTTAAATCCAATGGACCTTGTGGAGTTATTCTAGATAACAGAGGTCAAAATTTGAGTTAAAGAGCAGCTCAGTGTCAAATTGCAATAATTTAGAAGTCAAATGCTTTTTAATTTCCAAAAGGTATTATAGTCAGTAAAGCCTTTTGATGCTTGGATGGACGTTGAAGAATGTACTAGGCACATGATGTACATAAATATATGACTGAACATTGAGGTGTTTTGTGTTTGTATTCTTTCATTGGTGATTTGGTTTTTTGTTTTTTGTTTTTTTTTTTTAACAAAGATGAATAAAAAATCTACTGCTGTAATTGATGAGTGGTAACCCATTCGCTACATAATAAGATGTATAAATAAGGAGAAAAAGACTTGAAACTATGGTATTAAAATTTGTGAAACTTAAAAAAAAAAAAAAAAAAAAAAATAGTATTGCAATTTGATAACCTGGTTGAAAAGCTACTGGTATGGACACTGGCTATGTGTGATAAACCGCAGAGATTAGCCCAGATTCTGATTTCATTTACACCAGTATAAATAAGGAATATCTCCATTGAAATCGGTGGTGAAAATTGCTGTGAGATAAGAGTAAACCTAGTAAAATGAGGGATAGGAATTCTTTACACATGTTTCCATTATTATTGATTTTGGAAGGGGCGTATCGTAATTGCATGTGTTTTGCGTGTTCACACACACGACCCTGATTCTCCTTTGCACCATTTACATAGGTAAAGCAGCCTTAACATAGTGTTAAATTACACTTTCACCCACTCTAAAGTTGCTTTAAATGGATTAAAGTATTAGTGTAAATGAGAATTAGGTTTATATATATGATTTTAAGTCTGACTGCCCTGAAGCATCCACATGCAAGTTGTACTCAGGAATGTATCTACATGGCTCTGAAACTGTTTTACACCCAGGGAGTGAATGTTTACTCTAGGCAAAAATCATACAAAAGCATTAAAAATACAAGAGTTGAGCACAAAGTCATAGCTGAAATATGCACAATCATTATAAGGAGTGGTCAGTTTGTTGGTTTTTCCTATAATGGCAAGCAAATGACATAAAAAATATGCAGAAAAATAGTATGTGTGTTTGGCATCGCTTGATTTTGTTGTATAACTGATACTAGAGGGGTGCCCACCCCTTCCACCTTTACCCATGAGAGTAGAAGTTGAAGCCTCGTGAATAAGGGTTTCAAGATCATGTTCTCATACACTACTGGCATAGGCACAATCTAGGTTCTGGTTACTCTTGGGAAGGTTGTAAATTATGTGTAATATAATCCATTACCCTTCTCCCCTCCCTCCGTCCCTGCCCCTCAAAGGGAGGTGATTCCTTTTTTGTGAGTGTGTTCTTCACCACTGATCCAATTAGATTGAAAGTCCCTTGGGGCAAGGACTGTCTTTTTGTTCCAGGGCCCCTAGAACAGTCATACAAATAAATAATAATATTGCAGGCTCAAACCTGAGCACTTGTGCCTCTAGCTACCCGGCTGCGGGGCACATCAGCTTGCTAGAGAGATATGGACTCAGATTTGTGCCCACCGTTCAGCCCTTTTGTAATATATCCATTTGGATCAGGCAAATATTAATAAAAAGTAACACTTTCTAATGGGATAATTTTTTAAAATGTGGCCAGTCCCTTTCAGTTTTTGTGCCTCTTGGGCCTCCTTGGAAAATCTGTAACAAATGTCACGTTACATTAAAAAAAAGATGTGCAAGTATTACATGTCTAGTAATGATACTTTGTACTTGGTTGTAGTCCCTAGATTTCCAACAGGGTTAGCAATATTTTCTCCTTTTTACAAGTGAGGTAACTGAGCCACAGAGATGTGATTTAAACCCCCAAAACCCCTCGGCTTCTTTGTATATCCCAGCCTTTCATAAGTGCCCACCAATCATGAAAAAACGACGAGAGTCCTGTAGCAATCATGAGTGTCTCATTGTTTTGGTACCAAATGGGTCCTCATTTTTAGACCTTCTAACTGCATGTAACTTCTGTTGACTTCAACTGGAGTGCATGTGCAGAAGTTCTGAAAATCTAGAAGGCAGGTTGGATGGTAATGGATAAGAATAAACCAGGTGACAGCGGGAAAGGGGAATCTTTAATTATTCTCAAGACATTCTTATGTTGCTTTGTTTGAAGATGTCGAAGTTTTTCAGAGACTGACTCTTTCGGTGAGAGGCGAGGGAAGTGGAAAGGGATTAATTATCCACTGAAACTCATTTCCAGCCTTTTTGGGACAGAAATTATTGGTTAGCTGGATTTACAGAAGAGCACCTTATGTCATCTTGTTACGCACAACAGTCTTCTAAATCTAACCTCTTTAAAGACTTCATTATTTCTGGGGACAGTAACTAAAAGTAACTATACATTTACATTTTGCTAAGTTGTTTTCCAGGAACATATGTACTGAACATGACCTTGTGGTAATTTAAAAAGAATAATAAGCAAAAAGAAAAGAGGGTCTGCTATAGCACTGTAGCTTTGAGTCATGGGAAACAGAATTGGTCTTTCAAGAAATTTTTCTGATAGTTTGTTTTCAGGAGATATTGATTTTGATGCCTTTAAATTTGAATGATGATCAATATTATTCCCCTTTTCTTCAACAAAGTCACCGTTCTGAGGAGGTGGCAGATATAGCCTGAGTCAGGAAGTTATTGAGTTTGTTTGTTTGTTTGTTAAAGTTTTGACTCTCTTGAATGTAGATGACACTTTGTGCAGCATTGAGGGTCTTCCTTCTAAGTTCTGATCAGGCCTTGTCCCTTCTTAGTTATGACATCTAGCAGGGTCAAAAGCTCAGAGACATCCAATAGCGTAGGGATAAATTTTCAAGAAAACCTAACAGTATGTGGGCACTGTATTGTAAATCCAGGTCTGTGGGATCAGGGTTTGTAGATTCCCTGTTTCCAAGCCCACGCTTGAGCATCCATGACAGTCCAAATTACACTAGGAAATACCCTATGTCTGTAACACTATTTTCTCTTCTAATGGCTTGAAGCCCCCGAATCTGCCACTGTTTGGCAAAGAGTCAAGTGCATTAAGGCTGGTGAGTGGAAGAAGATGGGGCTTAACACAGGAGTCCAGGCTCACAAGTCTTGTGCTGATAGAACTATAGACTAACATCTACTCCTTGGAAATTTAATACATCTAATTTGTGTCCTTCTGCTCCCCCTTTTAAAATTGTTGTATTTTGGTTTGATGTTTAAAGAACCCCAAACCTGGCAAATTTTGTCAACATTGACTAGCACCATCTTGTTGTTCTCTGTACAGTGCCTAGCACAATGGGGCTCTGGTCCATGACCAGAGGCTACTGGGCTCAGCTGCAATTCAAATATTAATAATAATAAAACTAATTTTCGTGATTAATATTTCATCCAGACACAGAATTGCCTCTAGCATGTACCATTATGCATGAGTCTATTGAGATGAGATGAGTGTGGGAAATCCTAACTGGACGTTATGTGGCGTGCCAATTTTACCCCAAAATCCTATTTTTATTTAGCGAGAGCAGCAAAACTAAACATCTTTCATTTCAGATATGTATACACCAAGACATAGGCTAATGAAAGCTCATCTGATGCTGTATGATGGTTACTTCCAAATACTATAAAAGCAGGAAAGATTTTAGCCTTAAAAATCCATAAACAAGAAGAGATGTTGTTGACATTTGGCAGGTTCATGCTCAACTACTGGGATCTTTCAAAACAAAACAGTCACAAAGGATGTTTAAAATTGCAGTGTCTCTGGGATTAAAACACTCCCTTTCCTGAGTGACTCTGCTAGAGTAAAATGTATAGTTTTAAGACTTAGGAGTGACTCAATTTAGGCATTATTGAAACCCGATGATTGAACAAAACAGTCTTTCCTAACAAGCACATTGTTCCCCAGGTATAGGAGAGGATTTGCAATTTTTTTTCTTAATGAAAATGGAATAGCAAGGAATTACATTTCATAGACCCATTTCAGAAGTGCTAATGCAAAAGGCACAGTGATAATGAAAGCATAGTTTCTTCTGCAGATAAAGGAGAGTTGCTAAACACGTAATGACTGACAATGGTCACTTTTTTTCCCCCGTTGTAACAAACTTTCTAGAAACTTTATTGTGAAATACTTTGACATTTAAACATGGAAATTGTATTAACGTATTTAAAGGTCAGTGGGGAAAATGTGGGCGATGTAGTACTGTCATCTGTGATGGAGCCTGTACACAGAATCCACTTCTATGATCCACAAAGAAGAAACTATACACTATACTTTTTTCCCTTCTAGAAAAGCCTTCAGGACAGTTGAAGATACCTGGGAAATTATTTGTCCAAATCCATGAAGTTTCCTAGGTAGAATGCCATCTAGGGCATTGGATTTTACTCTCCCCAGGTTGTTCCTCGGAAAGCATTTGAACTCTTAGGAGTGCAATGTTCCTTGGAATCTTGTGCATCTAGCAAAGCCCACCTTTGGAGGAAAAAGAACAGAGAGCATTGGATCATGCAGAAGACCAGTTATGTGGGCCCTGGGATACATAGAAGTGGACTCAGGAGGTGTTATGAACACCTTAACTAAAACTCTCTTATCGAAAGATGAGAGACATCCCCCATGGCTTGACTGTAGTCCTGAGTGGCATTTTGGACTATGGTTCTCCTAAGATCTGTGTAAAGTCAACTCCACTGGCTCAACTGTCCTTGAAGAAGCTGTCTGCAGTCTGTAAAGTAATGGAGTAGTCTTTGAAGTCTTCAGTTTGGCTCCCCAGACTTCCCATACTACTGGGCCTTTCTTTGCAGTTCACTCATTATGGTCCTTGGGAATTATTTCTTACCATTTGAATTTTTTTCCAAAAAGACTAAGTTAAAAATTACTGTCTAGCTTCTCTCTAGACCATGTACTATAAACCATATGACATTACAAAAGTGTTACCTGGAAGGTAGTATGGAGCTTCAATAAAATACTCAGGTGTGGGTTCCCATTATCTGCAAAACCTAAAGATTTTGTTATATTTAGAATTTTGTACACTTATTCATAATAAGAGCTCTACTTTAAGTTAGGGAAAATTGGTTTCATTTTTCTCTTCCTTGCATTAATAGCTATTAGAGTTGAAAATAAGGCTTTATACATATCATTAAAGTACACTTAAGTAACTTGCAATTGACAATTAACTCAGCATGGTAATACATTATCATAACATTTTCTCTTGATAGGTTTGTCTTTTAAAAGGCACAAGAAAAGACAAAGGACATCTTTGTAAGACCTGCATTAAAGCTATTCCTGTTTTAATTGTTCATATTATATACATTATCTCAGTAAAAATGTATATGTATAATGGAAAGCCATTCAAAACATTTCTTTTTGAGCTTTGGACAATGGATTCTGACAAGAAATTGTGTGTGTTTTATATATCACATACACGTAGGGTGCAGTGGAAAAAAGAGAGAGAGAGATCAACTAAAAAGATAAAATCTGGAACCCTCAGAATTCAGGGTTATTTGGTGCTGAGATTTTTGGGTTCGTCTATTTTATTATAAGGCATCCTGAATAGTGATAAACAATGCCACCTTTTAGCAGGATTTCAGACTACTATACTGTACACTTTCTCCCTCAAGACCATAGTAAAATGTAGTAGTAGTCTGAAATTTAAACCACTGTTTGTCAAGCCTTATATTAAAAGGTAAGACAAAGAGCTAATATTCAGAGTGCTCGTTCTCGCTGCACAGTGACCAATGAATGCCAGCTTGCAATGCTTAGTTTAAAGGTTACTATGACAATAGCCACACTGATGGCATTCTTATGCAACCAATGGGCATTGACCGTATCCTGTCAAAGCATGTAAGAAGCAATATGGGCAACACTGGCTTTGTAAAAATTGGACACTTTTTATTTAGGACATTTCACTGATTACCGTAGATTGAGTTGTAGAATTGTAGCTCAAATGCATTATATGTTTTTGCAGGAGAGCTAGAACTACAACAGACAACTAGAGTCTGTATGAATGTTACTCTGATGCATTAAAAGCAAAAAATACCAGTGTCAAATATATAAAATCCCATCAGCTTTATGTCCCATGTCTTTTTTTTTTTAAAGCTTGTTCTCAAAAATATTTGTTTGATATTCTAAAGATTAGAGGTCAATAGTCTCTAATGTGCTTCTATTTCTGGCACTCTTACCATATTTAAATCTGCATAACCTAAAGTATTTACATAAATTCTTCAGAAATCAACAGTAGTTTGGGATTTGAGTATAATGTTTCCCAACCCATTTCTTCCCCTCTCTCAATCACAGCTTGAAAATTCCTTAATAATAACCTTATCCAAATTATATATGTGAAAGTCAAATGAGCCCAAAGGAGATTTATCATCCTCTGACTGCATTCCTCTTATGATTAATAATGACATTGATTCCTTTCGAAACAAAACAAAAATTCATTTAAAGGTTCTGATTGGTTTTTGTATTAGGTAAATTTAACATATTGAATGAGCATAAAACAATTATGGGTCTTATTAACAAAATTAGCTACGGCAAATTTACCAGAAGGAAACTGTTGCTATTTAGCTCCCTAATTATGTGTCACTATTCTTTGCGACCAAAAGATGTAATGAAAATAATTCGATCTCCTTGTGCTGCATAGAGAATTTTCTGGGAGCAGCTGAATATCATAATCAGAGTCAGAAATAGGTTTTCCTGGCCTTGTGTTTCAGACTAGCAGAGGTCAAGGGCTTCAAAGAACTTATAAATGGAGCGAAGTTGAACAGTGCTGGGAAGAATATGAAATAAATGCTCTATGTAACCCCGTTTGTAGGCAAAAAGGTCTTTGAACAGAACTTCGGCGAACGGGTCACACTGTATAGATAAAACTTTCAGGCTCTGGAAAGGTATGTGGTAGTTATTTTTGGCCTGTTTGACAATGAGGCAGAGAAATGAGCTTTCATTAATAATCCCTATTGTTCAACCATTTCCCAGCACTCTGCCTCAGAGAAGGAGACTTATGGGTATGCTTACACTGCAGCTGTAAGGGTGATTGCAGTTTTGGTAGACGCACTCTGGAGCATGAGCAAGCAACATAAGTCTGTAACCAGAGCCCGAGGGCAGGCGTGTACATTCCATGCTGAAGCCTGTGCCACCATGTCTTTGCTGCTATTTTTAGCCATGCTAGCTAAATGATGCTACCGGATCAGCAATTGCGTCTCCGACTGAAGGGTACTTGTATTTTAACATTGGTAAGCTTTTCTTTTTAGTTCTGAAAGTTAATCCAAGGCAGAGCTTCATTACCATTGCGAGCATGTGTGCCTATCGTTTAATCTACTGGTCACTCTTGAGTGGGAATCCAAACTTCAGTATTTAAAGATGCACAGTTTGGATTCTTGGGTGCCAGCGTTCATCTGTTGTGACTAAGTATCATGCTATCATAAGTTAGTGGAGCACTGACCCTTAGGCACAGGTATTTGGCAATGATAATTTTAGATGAAGATCATACATAATAGCCTTGTGAATCTCTCATCCCTTTCAGGAAACTTGTTTCTGCTAACACTAAAGCACCAGCATCGCCACACTGGTCCTGACCCAAAACCCACTGGCTGGTGCAAGTATGGCCATTGACCACTGGGCTTTGAATCAGCCTTCTTCTATTTTTAAGAATAAACAGAAAAGGTAAAAGAAAGGAAGGTGAAAACATTGAGCGTCCCGCTCCCAACGAGACAGGTTGTATTGTTGCAGTGGGTTATTTAGAGCAGGGATTCTCTAATGTTTTCATAGTGTGGCCTTTATTTGAATACAGAGGTTGTCCTATGAACCATTTCCCCATCCATTCGCAATCATGCAAGCCACAGCTCCTCCTGTTCTAATTCTAAAATCCCTGTAGCAACTTCAGTGATTAATATCTCTTCAGTAGATTGCACTAAAACAATGTAGGGACTGGAAATAAGGAGGAGCCAGCTCCCGTGAACCCACAGCAAGCCCTCTGCAGACCACTAGCGGTCCACAAACCACCATTCGAAAACCTTTGCTTTAGACTATACCAACAAACATACAGCTTCGGGTGGTATGGTATAGTATTATAGAGCATGTGGAGTACACAAATCAGAGAGTGCCTATGAAATGGAAGCACCATAGTAAACGTCAGCCAGGTGCTTGGGTGCTCTGAAAAAGATGCTACTAACTATGGAAACAGATCTCTTGCCCGCTACTCTTGCTTCTTTCCACTTTTTATTGCTTGTATTCTCTGGGAAATGTTTTCACTTTTGTTTCATTATTAAATGCATCTGAATTTTAACTACAATCACTTTTGTGCATTAAACATAAGTAGTACGGTACCAAGCCATGGCAGCTCACATCACCTGGTGAGACTCACTTTATAATTTATATCCTAAAGGAGATCAGGAAAGTGTGCTCTTTCTCCAACCTGCATTAAGGCATTAATCACATCTTCCTCCATTTGCAATGTTGTAGTCCCAGCAGCAAATAGTTCCATAAAGTATGTGTAACAAGTAGTGCTTCTGAATGATTGCTGGATGAGCAGTACCCTCTGTAGACATGAGGGTTAAACATCGAAAGGTTAGGAGGTCTGCATCAGATTTATTTATGTACTTATTATTCTGGCAACACCCAACAGTTCAGGTTCTTGATCTATTCAGGTTTTTGCACTGTATCCATAACTCTGGGATCTGACCACTTTATCTGGAGCTTATCCAAATCTCTGGGGTCTGCAATATTGCAGAGAATAGCTCATGATATGAGGTGTTTTGTAGGAGCTTTCTGGTTCCATTTGGCCCTGAAATACCATAAGAGCTTCATTTTCCAAAGTATTTCAGCACTTCTGTTCTGATTGGAACTGATAGGGGATTAAATGAAAAATAAATGCATGCGTGTGTAAATTAACCTCAGGTTGGGTGAGATTCAGGTTGTTAATGAATTTCACAGACTCCTACCTGGGTCCCCTCTGGTGTTTATCTGTCTTGCCATAGGTGTGACACGCTCTACCATGTGGTGTAGTAGTCTGCCAAATTAATGTGTGTTGTGGCATTTGGTTGAGTGAGGGGGACTTTCCACATGGTATTAAAGAGTAATGATTTTCAAATTAGCAAGAGAAACTATTTCCTTTTATTAGTCTATAATCTTATATGAAAAATGTAAAATTGTAAAATATTACAATAAATTTTGAAATAAAAGACTAAATAACACAATTATAATTCAAGCAGCCAATCAAAGACAGGTTATGGCTTGTGGTATTTGCATATAACTGACTTGCAGAGGAAAACACAACTCACTTTGTGAAAATCAGACTTTCATCCCAGACACTAACCTTTCCTTTCCAAACTCTTGCCCTGATGCCACTCATTCCATCATCATATACTGAGCTGTTGTTGCAAAGCCTTTCCTTTTCTCTTATTCCTATGGTCCCTGGTGTGTGAAAATCCAGGGGAGTTGTTTCATTCAGACTGGCTCAGCCATCCATTGACAACTCCTGGTCAAAACTTCAGGCAGCACAGAATAAGCCTTGCTTATCTTACTGTGTACTCATTAATTAAAAGCAATCTGCTGTTGTTGCTGAGCTGTTGACTGCAGTGTCTTTCCTCCCGGAAGCCAATCTTGCTACAACTTTGGAGCTTCCTTCTGGAATTTGCACCACACACTATGGGGGGTTTAATCCTGAACTCCCTATATCTCCCTGGTGGGAGTTGGGAGGCTGTAGGGAATGCAGGATTGGGTCTGCTGAAGTGTTAGTGTGGTTACCCCCATGTGGAGCCTGAACCAGGAAAATGGAGACACTTTGTTTATATGGGCAGCTATGAATGTCGCATTCAGTTGGGATGAAGCTGCATTTATTCTTTTCCTTTGATTCTGAATGGGGTAATGCTTCAATTCATGAACAAGCATTTATTGGGTATATATCCACTCCACTTAACCAGCACTTATGAGGGAAAACAGTTACTAAGAAAATATTATCCCAGCATACGTTACCCCTGTGGTGGTGTTTCTTCAGTCATATTAGTAAAATGCATTCAGGCACCAAGAACTTCTTTCTTTTCTCAGGCTAACGGTTAACATTGTTTTTAGCTGTATTCCTCTTTGAAGTGCATTGCGAACACTGAAAGTGTAGCGTGTGTGTGTGTGTGTGTGTGTGTGTGTGTGTGTGTGTGTGTGTGTGTAACTTTGGCATACACAAAACAGCATCTTTAATTTCAGATTGTGATTGACATCAGACAAAAGGGCAAAAACTCCCTTTGTTCTCAAGCACAGAGAGTGTATTTGTTTGCTCAGAGTAAGTGAAAGACCCCATGAAGTCCAACCGAAGATCTTTAATGAATTTGGCAGTCTCCAAAGCTGTCTGTCCCACAGAGTAATCCTAAAGACAGAATCATCACACATCATTTAACAAAATGTGACAGAAGAATCTCTGATTAACAGAGGCAGGTGGGGGAGAAGAGGAGTTGGCGGGTACTTAGCTATTATGCCACATAGCTGGCCCCTTAAGGTCAGTCCTTTCTTACGTGGTTAATGTGTGCTCATATGTGTCTAACCTGGAGAATCTGTGTTTTCAGGCAAAGGTTCTTAACCTTGCTACACACTGGTGTAGAGTCCTCATTTAAAGCAGGAGGGGTTGATACCATGTGGTTAGTCTAGATTTGGAGTTGGGACTCTTGCAGCTTTCTTGTTTATGGCTTGTAGCAATGCCATTGGTATTTTTGATTCTGTGGAAGTCAAAATTAAGATGAGTTCCCTACCCTCTAGGTATGTAGAATCTCATTGAAACAGACATTACGATGATGTAAGGGAGATCGACACCAACTCATAATGGAGGAATGGTGGTGAGGGGGATACAGCTCAAGGAAAGATTTTCTTTTAGGTGGTAGCTCATGTAGAGTTACAAATATTTGAACTGTCGTGTTACATTGACAGTTTTTTTTTAACTTAGTTATTAACATTTTGTTGAGGTTGAACAGGATTGTTGACAATACACAAGTGTTAAAAGCAAGTGTCAGATATACACACAGAGTTGTGACATTGGGTGGTGAAGGGTGACAGCAGTAAGTAAATCATCTACTTTATATGAATAGTGTTTTTTATTAATGGGTTTTTTTTTATCAGTTTGTCCATTATTTTGGAGTGATTAGGATGGATGTGACAATGGGGAGGGACCAACCACAGACTAGTGACAGAACGTTATCTGAATGAGATGAATATTTCCGAGAGATTATTCTCCGGTCTGTCACTGACCGTGTGAGTGATCTTGCACAATTCATATAACTTTTTTCAGTGCCACGGCTCCTCCTTTTGTAAAATGGAGATAACCATTGTCACACTGTCTGGAGTAGATCACAACTGTGACTACCAAATTTAGGTCAGACTGTCAGAGAATAGGGCAGATACCCCAGACTGGTGGTATAGTCTATAATTAGTTTATACCAAGTCAGTAACAAATGTGAACTCTTGAGTCACTATACTAGTCTTATCACGGAGTCACAGGCAGTCCCTTTAGGCTCTCCAGCCCATTTTGCCACCCAGAGAACTGGACTTTATGATAACGATCTCTTATACCAAATATCACATTACATTTGATTACTCCCAATCTCCAAATGATTGGTCACTTACCCCAGGTCAATGGATACTCTCGATCTTACACCAACACTGCCAGCCAATTTCCCTACTAATCTAACTAAAGGTTTATTAGCTAAGAAAAAGAAATGAGTCATTGAGAAGTTAAAGCAGGTGAGTCCAAGTTTGTAATTCCAAAATGTTCACAGCGTTGTAGTAATCTGCTAGATTTCCAAAAATTCCTTAGGATTACCCACAGTAATTCTGGAGATCCCTGTCCACTTGTTCACTACTCCACCCTGATAGAATCTAAAACAGTTCAGAAATACAGGATTGTTCCCCCCGCATACACACTGTTATAGTTGTCTTCCACAAAAAGCAATCTGGGTCATCTTTCCATCGCTGACTGGGCTTTTTCCTCTGTTGACTAAAAGCCGGGTCTGGATTTCCCACTGTCGAACACAATGACCCATGCTTTGAAGTTGGCATGTTCTTCATTTACAGATCCAAGGCTACAAGTCCATTTGATGGGCAATCCAATGACAGAGATACAGACACTGCATTTAGTTACAGTGATCCAAACAATCTTTAATTTGTTTTCATGGAGCTTACACATCAAGAAAAGTCTCACTAACATACACTTTTTTGATCTAGCGGTAATTAAGTACAGAGTATACATAATGTAATGCGATAGCAAACAGGTTATAGGTAAGTGAAGAAAATAACGTTAAGATTTCTTTGATATCCACACACGGATGGATTGTCCTATGCTTCCTAGCCCACTTAACAGTTCTTTGATATTCACACACAGGTGAATTGGCCTATGGCATTGATACTGTCAGTGTCATACTGAGCTGGTCTATCAGCCTCATAATCATCTTTACCAACCTCATGGGGTGTGTTCCAAAGCTTAATTACTTAATTTTTGTAAAGCCCTTTGAGATCATCAGATGAAAAGTGCTGCCTGAAAGTAGAGAGAGAAAAAGAAACTGTTCTTTGGGCATTGTAATGATTTTAGCTTCTTCATGATACAAGTCAAATCTTCTCCCTAACACTGAACGCTAATGCAAAAATGCATTCATACTTCAAATGTCAAACATTCCAGATGCGGGACAGGGCTGAGCAGTACCTGCTGGTACATTTGATACCAAGCCGATTGTCAGACAAAACCACAGTGAGCCCTTATGGTGTCAGGGCTCATGCCTGGGATTCAGACTTACTGGCACTTATGATGCCAAAATAACATTTCTATCCTCGAAATTGATACTCTGCCCCCTGTTAGAATTCTCTGCCTGGCATCACTAGATGAAATAATTGCTCATTCTATCTTCTGGTGGTAAAGAGCATTGTAGAATTTAAAATAGCTATCTCTGGTTACCATACCCCCCTTATCAAGTCAGATGTCAGAACTCTGGTGTCTCCATACTTCTCTGACAAGAACAAGTGGGTTAAAGAGTAAAGGGTTTAACAAAAATGACTCAAGTTTTATAAAACGCACCCAAGTGAGCCATAAAACTTGTTCCATGAAGTGGGGTTTGTGCAACATTGGATCAGAAGTGGAAAATGCTGTTTTGGAATGTTTGTTTTTCCTCTTTGTTTCTAAAAGACATTGAATGCAGATTTGACTTTTATGAGAACGCTACAAAACTAATCATGATTTCAATAAAACTACTGAACAAATAGCAGGAATATATTTCAACATCACCAGCGGAAAAAAAAGTGATTTCTGGTCTGCATGCAGGCCACTCCAGCCAATTAGCATGAAATTTAATTTGCATTAATCAGCACAAGGTTAGCAAGAAATTAACTTGAGGTGTGGATTTCTGATATAACAGTTTATGGGGGGAAGTCCCTACAGGGTGCTGAGGTGGAATTGAAGGAGCTCAACAGCTTGCAGGATTGGGTTCTTAAAGGATAATAGAAAAGTTGGGGGGGAGGGATTAGGAAATGTTTAAGGCACAAATCAATATCTAGTTAGAAATCACTTAAGGCATTTATATATTGAATTAAGAGATTTGAACAGAACCCTTCCCGTTTCCTTGCTAAAACCTTTCAGGTGTTGTTTTCCCTGCAACAGATGGCAACATTGCTAACACCTAAGGGCTCTGTCCAGCTGAACATGTGTGCTGTCTTCTGCAATGTGGAGGCCCCAGAAGGCTGCAAATAGTGGCTTTGCAGTGGATCAAATGATTCAAGAGCTTAGGTGTGCAGCTGCAAAGCACATCCCTTCCTCCAGATCCACAGCAGTATCTTGCACAGTTCTGGGGTGGGAGGAGCTTTGTGTAAACAATTAGTTTCCTCTTGCATAGTCCCTGTTTAGATTCCATTTTCTTCCTGTGCCAAGACCATGGATTTTTTACTCCAGAGCAATACTCTTTCCAGAGATCTAGGTCCTTTTCTGGACCTTCTCACAATGGTGTCTGCACACAGGGAGTGATATGTGCACACCTACAGAAAATGGGGAGAAACAAAGGAATGTTTTACAGTCCTTGGGTGAGCTGGCAAAGTTCAGGGGAGAGTGTATGGCATTTCTTCATGTCCCTAACTAAACTTCTTTTCAGAATCATTGGCCTTGGGGATGTACTTCAGGCTGCACATGTCCTCCTAGCCAGGGAACAACCGGTTTCTCTCCTCAAGGCATTTGGGGACATGCTAAGCACATTTCCTTATGTCGTGCCAATGACCCTTGTAGCCTGGGAAGGGAGAGAACCTTGAGAAAAATTACCTGGCCAGTTCCTAGACAGAGCGGCCATACAGTCTGCAAAGCCCACCAGTCTCCACAGCTGCAACATCACAAGGATATAAATCCTTTGGTCAGGATAAAATCTGTACATTCTGGGCAGTGCTGATGTCCCCGGGCAGCAGATAATACCAGTTGGAGATGAGGACATGCAGCATCTCATAGAACCAAGATCACAGTTCATTCATGATTTCGGGCCAGATCTTCAGCCGGTGTAGTTGGGCTTAACGCCATTGATATTAGTGGAGCAACACTGATTTACACTGTCCCCTTCATGTCATAAGCAACATTTTTTCTTGTTTTATTTCTAGATAGATAGATATAATCTGTCAATCATCTTTGATTTATAGTTTTATATATTTATATATTTAGTAGCACTTTTGACATTGGGACCGTTGTGGTTTAAAAACGTGTGTGCTGGTCTGTCAAGGGACATTTAGCACTACAAACCTAAATTTGGCTAAGAATTTCAAAAGCAATTAGTGATTTTAAATATCTCCATTTTTTGGGTGCCAAACTTTAGGCACTTGAAAAGGGGCATGATTTTCAAAATGTGTCGTACACCCAATATCTGAAAATCAAGTCCCTTCAAGATGACTCAGATTGAGGACCAACCAAAAACTATGAAGGCATTCAAAATAGTTAGCCGCTTTTTAAAATGTTGCCCAAATTTAGGTTTGGGCAAAAATATTAACTGTATGATAGCAGGAGAGACGCACTTGAAATCTAACTGAAAAGGCAAGTTTTTTATTTAATCAATCCTAATGCTTTTTTGAAAAATAGGTACAGCATTTAAAGAATTGCAAAAGTGAATTGATGATGATTATTTTATAGCATGCAGTGGCACTGGAATTAATTAGTCACAGATGAGAGCTACTGAAACAAGGTTTTATAGTTGCTTGATTATGAAATTTTACAATTTTTCTTGTAGTTCTTAATCAGTTTTTGTTTTATGGTAACTATGTAGAAATTGATCCTTTTTCCTTTTCTTTTTGTCTTTCAGTGCATGTACAACATGTAATATATGTCTGAAAATGTTCATCTTCCTCCTTCGTCTTATATCCTAGAATTATAGCAGTGATTTATTCAAGAGTCCTCAGCTACCCATCAGACATTTTTCCCCCAGTTAATAGGAGTTTGCCTTCAGTCTTTTTCACTTGTGTGTAGATATCTGGAGCAAACATGTCGTTTGCTGCCATCACCTTGTTCACTCTGCTTGTGTGTTATATCCCTTCCCCCATGCTTGCCTATTTAGATTGGAAACTCTTCAGGTCAGTGACTCTCTCCTACTCTGCACAGCATCTCCACAATGGGGCTGCATTCTTAACTGGTCCTTAAGCGCTATCAGAGTAAACATTAAAGAGAGAGCGAGAGAGAGATCAGTCTGGATTGCAGGAACAATGGACAAGTAAAAGTTGTTATTGTTTTATTTCTAATTTTAATCTAAATTGACGAGGAAATCATAAAACTCTCATGTTATTGCCTCCATGTGTGCCATCCATTCAAGCAAATATACAGTATTTACACTAATCTGAATAGATGTATACCTGAATGTGAATAGATACATATGTACAGTATACTGATAACGAGAGGTCATATGATTTCATACATAGCAGAGCCAAAAATGACGATGTAGGCGCTACAACTCGTTAAAAATAAAAATATCCTTGTTTAGATTGTGCAATGTTCTATTTATATCAAAGATAGTTTAGTTTATTTTCTATTTTAAGTCACAGACTGTAACTGAAAGTTGTCATCTCTCAGATCTAGCTCTCTGTTTGTTCCAGCTATTTCTCTCTGTGCCTTTGATCTGCTTTCTCCTACTTTTTTTTTTTAGCTGCTGTTGGATGCTAATATGATGTGTAGCCCCCTCCAAATAATGTATTTACTTTGCATGGAGGCATGTCTGAAATCATAACATCGTCAGTTTTTATCTGTTTCTAGTGAAGAATTATTCTTTAAAATGTGCTGATTTATCATGTTCAAAATGGTGATTTGCCATGAATGCACCTTTCTTTTTCCTGGTGCAAAAGGAGCACTGAAGCACATGATTTAAGAAATCTTTTTTTAGTTCCTTCTGGTGCCTCTGTCCTCCAGCTGCTGAGAGGCACTGCATCAGCTCTGTCAAATTGGGAGAGTGGCTGTTCTGGCAAACAGAGAGCAAGGGCTGCAGCAGAGCTACTGGCACCAGCTGTGGTAGGAAGCGTAGAACAAATCTTATTTTCCTACTGCCTTAATAATTATTCTTAGCATTTACACAGCACTTTACATTTCCCAAGTGCTTTACGTACATTATTTAATCTTCACCACATGTCATGTGAGGCTCATAGACATACAGTAAGGCTAGCAAAGATCTTACATCAACCAGTCTGACCTGCATTTTGCAGGTCATTAAGTATTGTCGCTTCCATTTTTTAGATCCGAAAACTAGACAGAGAAGCTAAAAATTTTGCCCAAGGCCCTAAAAAGTTAGCGCTTAAATCTGAGTCTGTCCTGTGCTTACCTGTCTCCCTTTGCTTCATCTCTACCCACAGGAGTTTTGAAAACATGCTTCCTTCAGCTGGGGTGTTTTTTTTCCTTTGCACAAAGATGACAATCCTGGCAACTGCAGGCATGTTCAGTTTGCACAATGCACCAGCTACGTTTTCTGTCTGTCCTGAAAATAACAGAGAATGCACAATAGAGTTTAATGGACTTATGAGACGAGCTTGTGTCCTACAAGTGATGTACAAGGAGTATGGTGTAGACGTTTTCATCATGAAATTCTATCAAGAACTGCATTGGTTAGGTATTGGTCAGTGAGGGCGGTATGTCTTTGCATTGCAATGTGTTGATGGTGTCCTGTAGGATTGAAGAAAGGGTGTCAACTTGTGGACATGTGCATAATACAGATAGTGACTGACTTTGTATTGCAATACCAGAAAATATTGCCCTGGGACAAAAATAACTCCTGAGATTGTGATATGTTGCCTGAAAGCAAAGGTTTTAATTGGAGAGCAATTTTTCCTGTTGTTGCCCCCTAGAAAAAAGGGTTGGAGTGTTATTTTTATTTATGATTTGTATGCAGCAGTACAGAGAGACCCCAGCAGGGATCAGGGCCCCATTCTCCTGCGCTCTATAGAAAAATACAGTGAGAGGCAATTCATGTGCCATAGAGCTTACAACCTAAATGAACTCTAGAAACAAAATGTGGGGAAGGGAAACTGAGGCATAGAAAGGTGAATTGATTTGTCCAAGGTCAGTTGCAGAAAGAGAACCCAGGTCCCCTGGATTCTATTATAAAATAGCAGATTTTTCAGTTTTCTGGCAGGCCCAAAAGATTAGGGGGAAAAATAGCTTCAGGTTTACTCAAAACAAAACTTTTTCCAAAGATTTTGGCAAAGCAAAAAACTGGTGACTGGGAGAAATAATTTTGAGTTAAATGAAATATTTAATTTAGATTTTGAATTTTTTTTTTTTTTAATTTTTAATAAAAATTGCAGAAAGTTTTGATACAAAAAGTACTTTTGAACTGGAAAAAACCCAACAACATTGCAATTTGGGGGTAATTTTGTTTCAACCAGAACAATTTGGCGAAATGACATGAATTTGTGAAATGTTTTAGTCGCCCCAAAATCTTCATCTTTTCACCAGAAATTTTCACCCAGCTCTCCTCTGAAGTTCTTACCAGCACAAAGACTTCAGGACACTTGAGAGGCTTCCATTAGTGGGAGACTTCAGAGAAGGGAGAAGGCAGCTGGCAACTCTTGATGGCGGTAGAACCTGGTTGAGCCAGCCATCTCCCCCAGAGAGATACCATGAAGGACAGTCATGTTACTCTTCTGAGTGGGGTGTTGATTATCTCCTGCCTGAAACCCTTCGTAGTCACTTAAACCAGTGCCAAGTGGGTGTAAAATGCTACCATCTCAGAATAGTAG
Source organism: Emydura macquarii macquarii (assembly GCF_026122565.2). Classification (NCBI taxonomy): domain Eukaryota; kingdom Metazoa; phylum Chordata; order Testudines; family Chelidae; genus Emydura; species Emydura macquarii. The sequence goes on along the minus strand of NW_027133607.1, from coordinate 1,561,619 downwards.
CTCATTACAGTATCATTGCATTCATTTTGCACAGGAGTATATGACATCACAAAACAAGGTCCAATCAGGTCTGGGCTGGAGTTGGACATTCTTCTTGTGGGACAGTATTCGATACAATACTATTTGTCTGAAGCACTGATATGGCTTATCCCATTATTGCAGTAGCTGAGGACCTCACAATCTTTAACGCCCCTATCTTCCAACACCCAGTGAGGTAGGGCAGTGCTATCATCCTCATATTACAGAGGGGAAACTGAGGTACAGAGAAGCTGAGTGACTTGCTCAAGATCACAGGGACAATTTGTGAAATTTGTGAACCCTGGTGTCCTAAATTTTAGGTTGATGCTCTAATCACTGGACCATCTTTCCTCTGTGTGATCAGGTGCAGATAGGTTCCCTGCACATGCTATTGCCTGTTTAGGTGGACAGTAGCACAGTTTGTTTTGAACATATGACAATTTTATTGTTGCTTCCTTAAGCAATCCAAATAATTAAAAATAATCTGAGGGGACGTTACAGAATATGGGCCAGTCCCCTCAGCTGGTATAAATTGTCATTGCTCCATTGACTTTATGATGGTCGCCATGAAGTCTTTGAAAGTAATTAACATTGCCACCGCATTCAGAATATGTGGCACAGTATAATTAGTACAGGAAAGCTTATAATTAGTATAGGAAATTTCTAGAAGTCCTGTAGTTGCATTAAATACTAGCTAAAGGAGTTGTAGAACTTCTAATGGCTACAACTCTCTATGTTTGTGTGTAAGTATCTATGGTATATAGATGTAGAAGTTACATATTTGTGATTGATTTTAGTGTTAAGGGTTGTATTTATTTAAATTCTATAGCTGGGCTCTCATCCTGAAAGAAACCAGATAGCCCAGTGCATCTGATTGAATCTTCCCTTAAGCCTTATTATTTTAAAGGCACTCCTGTTTAGTACATCCTACAATTGAAAGAGAATAGGCATCACACATTCCCACTCATCCTCAGCAGCTGTAATCCCACTACAGATGTTGCTATGTCAGTCATTTCATTTTTTATGATAGAAAAATCAGTTGTTTTTGTCTTTTAGTGTTACCACTTAGTGCTTGTTTTTGCTTAGCTTTCTTTACGCTCTGGATGAGACCTTCAAAAATCCTTAGACTTCATTTCCCATAACTGCTACTTTTTTCTTCCATGTAAGAGCAGAACTGATCAAAGATATCCCAATACTAGGTTCAGTCAGCTACCAAACACAAGCTGCATGGATTCCATATCTAGGCCCAAAGGATTCTACAGAAGCCATTTTGCTCAGTCCTGAAAAGAAACCATTGTACTTTCAGTTGGTAGTGTCTTAAGATGGTGATTTCTCCCATGTTTTTGGACAATTGTAGCAGTTTATCAGCCAGCGCCTGACACTTCCCATTCAGCTGTGCATTCTCTCACTCACCCTGGAGCTTGTAGTTCTCCAAACATCAATCTCATTAGTTTGAGACTGGTCTGGACCAAACCCAATCACCATGGCAAGTTACAGCAGGCAAAAGTGATTTGGAGATGGAAAGCATTGGTGCCCCAGTACAGAACCCAGAACTTCATCTTAAGGGAGAGAGAGAGAGAGAGAATCTCAGGTGCCAGTGAAACTAGAGCACCAGTCACCAGAAGCCTGAAATGGCAGTACTGTAGCTAGTGTTTTAGGATTTGGTGTTTGGGGCTGGAGTTGCAGGACTTGTCATGGTGGCATAGCCAGCTCCCATGACTGCTGCATGGATTTTCAGTAAAAGCTAAACACAATGCCTTTTGGCACACTTTAGAGCATGTACTTTCAACAATGAAAATGGGCTATTTGCTTTGCAGTAGTGCCTAGTAACCTCAGTCACAGACAGGACCCCATTGTGCTAAGCCCTGTACACACACACAACAAAAAGATGGTCACTGCTGCAATGAGTTTACAATGGGTAAGGGCTTTGCTGCGCAGCAAGTCACTGCCTGACAAGCCAGGATATGAATCTACAGCACACCAGCTTGCTGTGTAGTAACTTGCCATGTGGATTGCTCCTACGTACAAGTCGAAGGACAAACCTTTGCCCCCCATAGTATCATGTTCTCCCTTAACTGAAGGTGAGAACCCACCATCCTCTTTGCTGGGTAGGTGACCGCTCCCCCAATCCCCTGTCCCACCACCAGGGAGACCAACCCAACCAGTAACACCAAATTCAGGAGGGGAATCCTCCAAGTGTGAAATTACATTCAGCTGCCAACAGCGAGACGCATACAAGATAGTGGTGTAGGGTCTAAAAAGGGGAACTCAGATTGAGAACCCTAAATCCAAAAACCTGACCTTTGGAAGAGTTTGAATCCAAAGTCTGAAATTCAAGTCTCTTTCTAGCCTTGCAAATAATTCTGTATTCTCATTTACCCTGAGGGTTCCTTGCACCGCTCTGGTAGCATAAAGAGAGCCTTAAGGAATTAGCACTTACTTTAAGATCTGTTTACAGTGCCAGAGTGGTGTAAAGAGACCATAGAGTGAATGAGCATCAGTCTCTTAGTGTTTCAGCAGATGGCGGGAGAAGGAGAGGGAAACACCTACATACGTATCTGATGAAGACCTTGAATAAATGAGATAGTGATGTGATATAGAGGTTTCTCCAGTGATAGCATGAATGAACCCAGATGTGAAAGTAGACTTCATTTTGATCCCCTTGGAGACTAGTGATTAAGGGCCAAATCCTGTTTTTGAACTCAATGGTGAGGGTCCCATTGACTTCAGTGGGAATAGCTTTACAGATGAGACTCTGGTCTCTTTCATGGATTGAAAGTGAATAAATAGTCGGTAATGCAACCCCTGATGGCTGTGCAGAGATGTCTGTAAAAGCCGCACATCTCCATAGTCACCGGCGAGAGTGAACTGGGTCATTTGCTAAGACTACAGAGGAGTTGTGTCCAGAAGGGGTTACAATGGCCAAGGCAAACTGAAAACTCTCTAAAGGTCCCTAAACCCCCAAATTAACAATCCTCAGTTTCTCTGATCAGGGCTAATGGGTCCTGTAAAGCCTCTCAGCCTTGAACAGGCCAGGGAATGAGGGGGAGACAGAGAAATCCTACTGTGAATCCAAAGCCCAAGAAAGAGAGGCTAAGCAAAATCCTTTAATGCACACAAGCCTATCCACCCACAGCCTCCGTGTGCTGCACTATTGATAATTCACAAGACAAACAAAAGCTACACTTCACATTTTCGTTTCACCAAACCGAATAGGAAACTCATTAATTGATTTTTTTTTGAAGGGGATGTGTGTGTGTGTGGGGGGGGGGTTGTTAATTTTTTTTTATGGTAATTAGGAGAGCTAACACCAGCCAGGCAAGAGTGAACGCAAACAAGACCCCTATAGGCAGCAGAGTGCATTAATGTAAAATATGCCCAGACAACATAACTTGTCACAGAGGATTATTTCTGCTTAGTGCATCTGCAGGGGCCCCTTTGCTCCACCGCTCAGCGTCTGACTGGAGAGAGAAAGAGTAGCCCTTAGTGAGTAGCGATTTGTGGCACTGATGTTTGAGCGCACGTCTGAACGGGCTTTTGTTGAGAATATCGGTGCAGAAAGCATGCGTTGTCCCAAATCCGCTGTTACTATGAGAAATGAGGAGCTGCTTTTAAGGTACGTTGTTGTCTCCTTTGTTTAATGTGCACTTCCTAGCTGCCCGGACCCGCTGCAGCTATCATCATGCTCTGTATTAAGTAGTTTCCCTATTTAAAATTTAAAAAAAAACAAAAACAAAAACAAAAAAAGCACAGAGAGAGGCATTGCTATGTGCAAGGAGCATGTCCACTAGTCACAATTGCACTTAACACGGCTGATGACAGATGCACTAAGAAAAGCAGGCAGCAAATGTAAAAACAGCTGAAAGCGGGTTCTTCTTTTATCATCTCCTTTGCAATATTTCTGCCTGCTTCATTATTATGCGTGGGGCATGGAATAAGCTGGGAAAGGGACTCCATGTTAGGGTTAGTGTGCTAAATACCACTTTAGTGACTATTTACATAGAGCATTCATTTTCACTTAGCCTATCTTGTCCTGCTCACTTGAAGCTGTTGAAGAAATGTGTATATATACATGTGTGCACGTGTGTGTGTGAGTGAATGAGTGTGTATTCTTAACGTACCATCGCGTGGTGGAGGGCAAGTGGCGGCTACCTTTTTCAGAAGGAGAGAGGCAGAATTACGCTAGAATTGGCACCCTGCTTTGAAAAATGTAGTCTTTTTTGTTTATTTGCTAGCAGACATTGTAGCGTTCAATGCATCTTTTGGTCTAACAATGGGACACCTGAACAATGGAGCTGTCAAACTAGCTTAATTCATGTCCGGGGTTGTGTTTTTCTTTCTCAGCTCCTTTTTTATTTCTTGTTTGTATGGATTGTGTAGTATAAAGTGTTGTTGTATTGCTTGTTTGTAGGTTTTTAAAATTTGATGTCCACTGTTAATAGTGGGGTTTTTGCATCTTGTAATTGTCTGTTGCATTAAGTTGGAGATTTATTGCTATCTTCTTTAACTATAGAGAGAAAACTTATTGATTCTGAATGCTTAGAAAACTGATGTCAATCTGGCAAATACATAGTTGCTAGAAATGCCTATACAATATTTTATGCCTGATCATTTTAACTTTGGCTGTTACATTGATGCATGCTATTTTTAATTTTTTGTTTTGGTAATGAAAACTAGCTACAAAAATGATAAAGCAGACAAATATACCACTTTCCATTTTTGTTATACAACTCTTAGTATAGGTTAGGATTTTTAAGGTCAAGCAGAATAATTTGCATGGATGATTCCTGTCCTAAAATCTAACAAATTATACATGACATCTCTTGAAGCATCCAACTATTTAGAAAGACCTTGTTTAAGATTAGAGTGTTGACTTAATTTTGTTTATGGATTCGGATATACTCTTATAGTCTTGTAAAATACAGTGTTATACAAAGAAACTCATTTACTAAGCTTTCCAACATCTTTCAATCTTTTATCAGGACAACTTAAATGGAATATTGTGTCATCAATAGCCTGCAGTTTCTGCAACTCTTAAAGTCTTTTAAATAGTTTATACATTGATTAACTATCATACCGACCTTGTAATTATAATAAAAATGTTATCACTGAGTTGATTTACTAATAGAAAAGATTGTTACATAGCCCCGTTGTTTGGCTTTTGTTTAGAACATTTTCTTTAAAGGGCTTGTGTTTGTTTACTGCATTCCGTTGTGTTAGTTTTATGAAATCATACCAACGTTTAGAGGAGAGTGAATGATTTCTTAACAAATAAGTTGATAGTATATTGCTGAGAGAGAGCTCTTAGCAGCATACATTTCAACAATTATTTTACTGGAGCAATTCAGAGTGCCTTGTGCTTGTATTGGTTTTTTCATTTAGAGATAAAACAGGATGAACAAATAACTGTTTCGGTAAATAGAAAGATAAAATGACAAGTCATCAAATGCATGTCTTTAACTTAAAATAGAGGTTATGAAATAAAAACTTTTGCTTGCACTCAACCACCATAAACATTAAGCATGATGTTTAACATAATGAGATCAATCTCAAAGCCTGCTATAGTCAATCTTTTTTCTGTATCTTAGAAGAACTTTTTCCTTCCAGAGAAGTGTTAACTGATTCCCACACAGCCAGTTCTTCTCTGTCCAATACCGTACAGTTGGGGTGAGCTATCTTTTGTCGAGTTACCCTCACTTATGCAATGCATTCTAGCAGCTGCTCTTATCATGGTCCCTTGTGATTATCAGGCAAGAAAGTATGTGATAGCTCATTCCAGATTTCATGTAAATACCCCTTTAAGAATCAACAAAGCTGGGCGCTAATAAGACAATGGCAGTTCTCCAACTTTATCAGTCACTAACTTGTCACCTGTACAACACATCCAGCTTCCTTTGTGTGGGGATCTGGATTACAGAACCTTTTTTCTAAACCCATACCTCACAGATGAATTCATACCAAGCTGCCACTAGTACATTGCTTTGCATATTTTGAGATTAGAGTAATTGATAAAATGCAGAGGAAAATATAATCAGTGATCATCTTGTCCAGTATACTCCAATGGTATCATATAACACTGTATTCACATTAAAATTGAAACTTACAACACAAACAAAACTCCTAAAATATTATCCTTATTCTTCTATGGATACTTACCAGATTGTGGCTTTTAGTCTTTTATTTAATTATTTTTAACAGCTAAGAATGTGAAACAGATTCCTAGTTTCAGAAGAATTTGCAGGTTAGAGGTCTCCAGCAATAATACTTCAGGTGTCCTTAGCTTTAATCGCTTGTGAATGAGTGAGATCCAAAGAGCAATGTGGCACCTAGAAGTAGGTAAACTTGTCAACATATCTTCCTGTAGCAGTGACAAGATAGCTAATTCAGACACTGCAGTAAGTAGGTGTTTGTTCCTGCAATGACCAAGTGTAATGCCAGAAGGAATTACAGTTCTGAGACCAACCTAGCAGAGCAAGATTTAGCTTGTGTGTTAACCTGGGAAATGTCTTTCAGTGAGCCATAAGAAGATGATAGCTGTAATGTATTAATTTATTAGTCTGTAGTCTTTGTCTATATTTTCTTCAGATTTATGAACTACAATCTCTAACATCAATGTGTTAATATTTTTTTTGTTAAATTAAAATAAAACTGAAGTGTTTCTGTTATCAAATTTAAGTACATATGATTCCAAACTATACCTTTGGGGTTGAAAATAAAGGAGACTATTCAGTTAATATTCATATCTAGAATTTATACTGCAAGAGTAAATTGTGCTTGAATACTTAAGAAGTCATTCAGGAGTGAATCAATACTAATTATTGTAATCAGGAGGGTTAATTAGCTGAAGATGCTGCTGATGGAAAGTTCATTGCTTACAGCCCTGAAAACACCTAAGTTGATGAAATCTGAAAGCAAGATGCCTTATAGGACTTGATATCGAGCTCAGTTGGCTTTCATTTAGCATTCGAGGGGCCGTTTCTTCCAAATAAGAAAATATAGGTGTTTTGCATTTTATATCTACAGAGGAAATGAGAAGAGGCAACTGTGTCTCTCTTGAAGAGCTTTCTGTAATAGTTTCTAATTGAATGCCTTTGGAGTAACCTGAAAGTCTCAATGTGGCATTCATTTGTAGATTACCTACAAATTAATATGGATAACCCTATCCTTATTAAATATTGTTTCAACAACTTTAGTGGGTATCACTTTACCAGTCTATGATTTGCGTCTTTTTACTGTATGGTAAAGGAACTTTTTTTAAAAAATCATTTGCTTTTTGACTGCTGTACCCTCTGCTACCAGTCACTTTTGTTCTGTAGAAAGGTTTTCAGCCTCTCTTAATTAAGAGGACAGTTATTGAATTACCAATTTGTGGAATTTAAGGTATGTGATACGGAATAAAGGCTGAAAGTGAAAAGAGAAAATTTTCTTCATGAGTGTTTTGGGGTTCCCCCACTTCTCAGAGCAGTTGTGTTTCTTAAAGTAAACAATTCAAGAAGAACTTAGCTACATAAAAGCTTTTCTCACAAGTGACTGGTGAGAAGTTTGGTTTCTTTTTTCCTGCAGTCATATCTGTTAAGATTACAGTCCAAATGTATCCCTGTATTTACTTGAACACACTGTCAAAAAACTACTAGTAAAGTGTGGTTTTTAAGAGGGAGAATTTTTTTTAAAGCTCTCTAATGTCATTAGAGATGATCTAGTACAGGTGCTATTTATCTTTGCTTTCCTATGACTGTTTTACTGCTTCCAACACATTTACTTGTATGTCAGTCGTATAAAACGTAACTGAAAATGGCAGCTGTTGAGAAAGCATGTCGCCATGCCTGGAATGACATGCATTATCAGGGCAGCATGAGCTGCTGGCGCTACAGCCAATTTCTACTTGACCTGTCGAATGATTGGCTGCCTGGGATAGTGATGAATCACTAGAGTTTATGAAACAGGACTGCTGGCATTCCCACAGAGGAAATCAAAACTGGAATTTTCCTCTAACACTATTGTCGTGGCAAAAAAAACCAAAACAGCTTTTTGTTTTGTTTTTGCTTATTTTATCCTGCAGCTAAAACAAATGTCTCAGTTAAGCTCATTTTAATGCTATCCTTGGCAAGTTGACTATTGGACCAAGGTTACATATCTCTATTAGATAGAGTGGGAATGATTGAAATCCCACATGTGAGCACTCCCAAGCGTTGCAAAAGCTGAGATCTGGATCTGAATTTGGGAGGATCAACCACATCTTTATTTTTTCATTGGTATTTACTGAGAATGACTATCCATCAACTGGCCCAGTACATAAGTAACATCTTGGCCTGCCTAGTAAACGTTTGTCTGGTGTGGGGGGTCAGGTGACCATTTAAAGACTGATACCTGAAGTACCATTAGTGCCATGAAATCATGGTATACACTTTTGAAATGCTGGGGTCACAGTTTTATGCTTACCCATGATGTATATGGTTTCTAGCTGGTTCATGAAATATCAGATCTAAAAACCACAGTTAGATTACACAGTTTGTCCTCGGAGTCTTGTGCTTGTGGAAGACCATCTTGGTTGGTGAACCTTCCTGTGTACTGAGGAGACTGACAGATTGTGTGTCAATAGCTGCTCTGCAAAGACATAACCATGTGAATATGTTGCTTGTATTTTACTTGTAACCAAGTTCTAGTTTTGTTTATTTCTACATACAAAATACCTGGTGGGGGGGAGGGGGGTCAGCTAAACAGTACTATCCAGCTCTGGCAATAACTTTCGGTTTTAGTTCCACTCCCCATTCAACTCTGTGATCCTTTTCCATTTAAATATATATGACATGTAAATATATATGCCTGTAATCACTATTATGCTTTTTCACCATCTTCTGAATCATTCAGCACTTGCCTCTGTTAGAGACAGGATACCTGAGTGCATGCATAGCTCTTATTATTTATGCCACAGTCCTCTGGCTGCCCTCCAAAATTTCAGAAGCATTCTAGGGGCAACATCTGCCATTCTGCCACTAGTTGGCGGATGCACCCCTGAACTGCCTTGTCCGACCTTCAGATGGGTGAGGAGTAAATACTGCTCTCATTCTGGGACAGTCCCATGATAGCAAATCAGAAGGTCGTCTTCAAGAGAAGCCTTTCAGCATATTGCTGGTAATAGGCTTCCACTGGAGAATAGAGATGGGGATAATTGCAGGGCCTGGGGGGAATAAAAAGGGTAGAAACTTCTTATCCCTCCTAACTAATTGAGAAAAGAGAGTAAATCTACAGCCACCTGAAGCAAACCATTCGGACAATGATACTGCTTGCGCCTGTGAAGAGCAGCACATGTTATAAAGATATGTGGATGTTATGTAACTGAATTTAAGGCCTGATCCGGCAGCCACTCTCAGTCTGCATTTGCAGAATCAGGCCCTAGTAGAAAGGAAATTCTGTGAGTGATCAGAAAATCTAAGATTTTCTGGATTTATTCATTTGTTTTTCATTCTTACAGACCTTGTTTCATCTATAAAAGACCATGTTTTGGTTGAAAATACTTTGGTCAAGATCTATAAAACATGACCAAAGTATTTTCAACCAAAATGTGAGGAAAAGCTCACTCTGGAGCTTGGGAACTTGTCTTCAGCATTTCATCCCACATTTAATTTTAATGAGAGAGTTATATAACTCCTTTAAAAATCACAGATACAAGCAGTCCCTGAACTGCAGCAGCAACGTTGGGTTTTTTCCCTGCAGTGCTGTTCAAGTGAATCATACAGAGACACGTCTCTGTGCAAAGTTGATACAAGCATATTTTATTTAGTGAGACCCCAAAATGTACCAGTCAGAAACATTTTGTGGGATTTTGTGGGAGAATTTGACAGGAAATTATCAAAATATTTCATTTCTATCTCATTTCCACTCTATTTCAAATTTTATATCATGAATTATAACATAAATGTCATAAAAACGATAAATAGAAACATTTTGTTTTAATCTCATCCAAATTAAAGATTTTGACCTCCATTAAAACAAAACATTTTTCTAAAGTTTAAATGAAATGTTCTCCGAATACTTCATTCCATGAAAAATTTCAAGATACTGACCCTTTTGTCCTGATTTGGGATGAAACAAAATCTCAAAACTTGCCATAAGACGGGAATCCCAAATTTGACCAGTTCTAATACTAGGAATCTCCTTACCAACAAGTTTTTATTTGAAAATGGAAGTTCAGGAAAAATTAAGTGAGATCGTCTGTTAGAAAAATAACGGAGGGACAAAGGTGTAGGTTTCACTGAGAGCGTCTTACGGTTTTTGCACTGCCCTTCCAGTGCGGTTGCCTCGGCTCTAATGGACATTGTTGGAAATAGCAGTGTCAAACAAAGGTAGATTTTATATATCAGTAGTAGTGTGACTTATTTTTGAGCATCCAGGAGCATGGGAAACATTTCACAAACCAAAAACACCCATGAAATATCCTGTCCTGAAGAGCGCACAATTTAAGAATAAGGTAAGAAACAATCAATAACAGCAACAAATGATGAAATGGGAATGAGGTGAAAGGAGGGTGGAAGTTATCACATTAGTATTGTCTGTCTAGACACTCTGGTGCACTAGACAGATATTGCATCTTGTTCAAAAAAAAAATCAGGTTGGGTCCATGTTTATTTCTAACGTTTCTCTTTCCCACCCAACTCCCCACCATTTTCCCCTTTTGATTCCATCCCATATTTTCCCTCCTACCTTTGCCCATTCTTTCATTGATGAGTTCAACCCCTCACACTACACGCCTACTGATTTAATTCAGTCTCTGCCTACTAGCTACTCACGCACTCTCACCCTCCCCCACATCCACCCCCAAACAGTCAATCTCCCAACTGCACAAAACAGCCCACAGAATCCCAAACAGCCGATATAGCCTAGATGATCCTGGAGCGCCTTTTGCCTCCTAGCAGTTGTTGCTGCTTCTCTCCTCTGAAGGGAGGCAGGGACTTTTGCATGTGTTGGGGGAAGGGTGGCCCAGTTTACAAACCCAGATACGCAATTTCTCCCAACCCAGCCACCATAATATTATTCCATTTCACTTGGGAATGGATTAATACCCGAATCCAGCAATAACAAAGTTCCATCCTAGGTTTCTTCTCCATTGCTGTCTGGAAAAGAGCTTTTTTTTTTTTTTTTTTTTTTTTTTTTTTTTTTTTTTGCTCAGTGAATAGAGCATCTGTTACCTAGTCGGAAATCGGAACTGCCCAGTGCAAGCAGAGTCCTAGATTTCTCTCCCGGATAAGCAACGGCTGCTCCATTCACTCTGTTGCTAGGATCATTCAATGCTACTTAAGCTGGGGGGGGGAATATGTCCGTTATAAAGGACTTGATGAATAACTGGGTTATGGGAGGACTGGGGATGAAAGAGAAGTAGGCCTTAGAAATTCTCTCACACACGTGTGTACGTACATAGGTATATAACAGTGCCCAAAAGTAACCCCTACACTTCAGCAGTAATGCTTTTCACCAGGACTATAAATTAGCAATGGGATCTTAGAGCCTGATCCTACAAACACTTACTACTAGGCATCGTCCCAATGAAGCCACTGAAACTACTGTAGTCATGGTACTAAGCTCTACATTCAGTAGTAAATGTTTGCAGGATTGGGCCCTTAGTTTGTACAGATGACTGTTGACAATATTTGCATAACATAAGCCTGAATAGGAACCATTTTAGAGCCAAATATCTTTAAAAACCCTCCTTAAAATGTAAAATGGGGTGTTGATAATGTCTGGTTTTGGTTATTTAAAAAAAATCTTGCCTAATTGCTTTAGGAAAGATAGAGTTGTTATTACTCAACAAATGGCCTTATACCCACAGTCTGATGAAATCACCTTTTCATCAGTATAGAACAGGAAAACAAGAGTGAGTGGGAAGTTTTACTATAGCAACCAAGTTTACGTAATATCATTGTTTTTCAAGCGAAAGCTCTAGAAATGTTTAATTCAAGGTACTGTACTAATTTTAAATGATGCTTATTTCTGCAAATTACTAATTAAGGGAGAACAAACCATAGAATCAGACAAAATCTCTCAAGTACCTAAGGTTTATTGGTATTTAAAATTCATTGACTAGCCTATCAAAAATGTACTTTTTTTTAGATCAAATCGTCTCGAAGCACCTTTTAAAAAAACAAAACAAGAAACACTTATACCATTTTAATTTTAAAATGTGATGAGGAGAAGACGAGTTTTGATACTGGCTTGAAATGAAAAACAAACCTTGGAGGCAAAGAAAAAACCCATAAATGAAGTTTCAGGCCTGATGTTGCACAACCTCACTCCGGGAGTAGTCCTGAATCTCTTCAGGAGTCTGCTTAAAATTAATGAATTACTCACAGGAGTAACGGTTTGTAGGCCCTTTGATTATGCCACACAGAGAAACAATTTTGTAGCTTTTGTGAAGCTGCATTTATAATGGTTTTGTTGATTCTCAATAACATTTAGGGAGAATAGAGTAGAAGCTATGCTAATTTTACAGAAGAAAAAGATTATTTATGTTAATGCTTGTTTCCCTCCCTCCTTGCCCCTCCAAAGATCTGCTACAAAATTAAGCTCTTACTCACTGGGACCCATGAAATGAAAGAATTCATTACTTGCCCTTATGCATTCTACTACTTTCTAGCCTGTGTTCTGTGCGGTATGGGTGTTTCTCTGTGAAAGGCAATAAGCATTTTTTTGGCATACATCTGCTTCTGCAGATTCTCATCTCACTTTCATGGGTGTAAATCTGGGATAACTCCACTAAAAGTCAAAGGTTTTGCTCCAGATGTACACCTCTGTAAGGGGAGATCATATTCTGGTCCCTTGTTTCTGTTAGAAGTTTGCTCTGCTGCCCAAAATAAGCTTATGCTAGAGCAGTGCTCATTGGCCTAGAGGGGGAATAAAGGAGTATATTTGAACTCTCCACGCTGCCTTGTGGGCTTATTATGTAAGGAAGTCATTCAGAAACTTTCCCTTGAAGTGCTTCCAATAGTAGCATTTCCTGTGTTCAAAAATGGATGGGAAGTTGACTAAAAGAATGACAATTAAGCTAAGATGGTGAGGGGAGAAGGGGGGAAAGCATGAGCACCATGCCAGACTTGATTGTAAGTCTCTGCTTGATTTCTCACAGACTGAATTAGAATCAAAGGCAATGATGTCAGAGTGAGCTCATACCCTTGAAAGTGATCTAACACGGAGCTACCACCTTTCTTCCAATTCACTTTCTTGCAAAGGCCTCTTTTAGAAAGACAGATTTTTAGAAGGCTGAGCTGCTGGAGAATAGTTGGCATCAGAGCAAGCTTCTAACAGAAACCGCAGAACTGTTCAAAGAACGGTACAAACCATGACTAATCTGCAACATTGTGAGGTAAATTAGTATTATCCTTCCCATTTTACATATGGAGAAACAGAGGCAGGAAGATTCAATAATTTTACCAAGGCAGCCAGGGCCCGATCCTATTCCTCTGAAGTCAGTGAGCATTGGATGGGGCAGGCCTACCTCAGTGGCATAGATGGGATTAGAACCGAAGAGTTCTAAGACACCCTATCCTGGGTACCTTCCTCTATACTAACATAAACTATATTAACCGATAACAGCTGTGACTAAATCAGCCAATAACTAATCCTCCAAACGACCATGCTGTATCAATTGTTTGATTTATGCTGTGGAAATTAAAGGGATCCCATTCCATTTTTTTTCAATATTTTTCAGTATTGGATACAGACAAGTTCTTCCGAAGCATTCTTTTTTTTCTTAAGCTCAGCAGCACTAATTAATATTTTTTAAAGCCACTATTGTGCAGGCATGTGCTTTGATCACAGAAATGGAGTTGGTGTTAAAAATAATAGAATGGCAGTTGTAATACTGCTTTGTGAAACACGAGGAATTTTCTTTCATGCACCCTCTGGGTTCTATATTAAGTGCATATGCAGCCATTACATTATTTATATTTGGAAACAAAACTATTCAAATACAGCTTCTCCCCTCCCCCCCAAGCTTTTCTTGATTAAAATCTCCATATCCTTTACAGAGTGGGTTTCCTTTTGTATTTGACCCTGGTCCTGCCTCTAACTTTTAAATAGCAAAAGCAAATGTGCTTTGAAAAGTGTGTTACACTGTAGTTGTTAAATAAAGCAATAACCTATGCACTTGTAATGCTTTTGCTATGACCTACTTACATACTACTTCACCCTCCTTATAGTATGATTAAAAGCTGCTTTGAATCCACTATTCCCTCAAGGGATTTGAGGCTAGAATTTAACAAACTGCTGAGAAGGCTTAAGTCAGTAAGAGGGCTTCCCTACAGCTTCTTCCAGCTAATTCACATGTAACTAAAAGGAAAATAAATATTTCAAAAGAACATATGTTTTAATGAAGCATTTTTAAGCATTCATACCTTAAGAAAGGGACAAATGTATACAGATCTCCTTATTTCATATGCAGATTTTGAGCAAAATTATTTGTGATTTCCACCCCCCCCCCCAGTCCTACTCCTCCCACCCCCAATTTGATGCAAAGAACTGATTTACTTAACGAGAAATTCTTGGTTCATTAGGACTGTCTTCTTCCTAAATGACGCATGTAAAATTTGAGGAGGGTCAAGAATCTCTGTATTCCTCTGAAATTAGAAGGCACTACTAAACTCTGTGATGGGGAGCATGTGAGTGAAACCCCAAAGGGTCAAACAGGGATGGAGACTCATTATCTGAAAAAATATCTTCATCCTCATTGAACTCTGCCTGCTTTCGTCAGGGCTAAAACCTGCCCCTTCTCCAGTTGCAAGATTTTGAAATTGAAAGTTAATCCAGCTCTACTCTAGGATGGATTAACCACCAGGAAGGCCTCAGATCAAAAGACAGGTGGCTGCATCCAGCCGGAGAAAGTTGTACTGACTTTTCTTTATTTCTGTTTCATGCTTATTCTTCTGCCGCTATATGGGTTTGCTCCCAGATAGGATGCTAATGAATGTGGCATAAGAAACTATATAGAATAGATTAATAATACTGTGACATTATTTCTTCAGGTTTACGGTTCTCCTAGGCAGATTAGAGCAACAGCTAGGTGAGCCTTTTTTTTCCAGACCTGTAAAATAGGCAAAAATGCTAGCAGCCTGAGGGTTTTTCTTTTTCTCCTAATTGGAATGACAAAATGTCTTAAATAGTCAAATAAACTCTTTAAAATTGGCCCACTGTCAGATATTAACGAGTTATTATGTTATGTGAAAATTAAATGACAGTTGGACCAAGTTATGGCATGTTTAGCATTGATCAGCTGGAGTACATTTCAGTGTAAAATTTGAAATGCTAAAGATCATATATGCCCAAGGTAGTCATCTTTTGTTTATTCATTTTGCTTGCTTTTTTTCATAGGTCAATCATCAATTCTATCCAAAATTACAAAATGTAAATAAGAGATTCCAAAAAAGAAGAGAATGCAGTAGAAATAACAAACTATGGGGCTAGAGTCCTCAGATCACCCCGTAATCTTTGTAAATCAGTTCTTTTGCCTAGAACTGCATTGAATTGGAACAAACAAGTAGGAGGACATAAAGGAAAATATAGACAGATTTTCACTTTGTTTGGTTTTAGTAACTGGGTGAGTGTGTGTAAAATTCCGTGTGTGTTGATTATTTGTTTTCTATATTAGCTGTGCTGAACTCCAAGCTTATCAGTGGGGGGCAAGGATTTTGCCAGATGTATATATAAAATGATTGTCATTGTTATTAGAATGCCTACTTTTTATCATGGTTAGCAGAGAAGATATTTTCACCCTTCATATTCCTATGGACTGCTACCATAAACCTGAATGGTTGTTTAAGCTTAGTGGAAGCCAAACTTTGGATGTGGGAATTTTGAATATGTAAAACTATTACTGAGGAACTAATTGTCTTTCTATTGTTTCAATGCTCCTAATGCTTTCAGGTTCATATAGTAATTGTCTTTCCACCAGTAAATGGTGATTTAATGTTCTTACTGAGAAAGCTGTTTGTGTTTAAACTAGCATGTTTTATAAATTTCAGAAGTGGAATTTTTTTAACAAGAGGCTTATTAACAATACTGAGATTAGTATTTACATGGAAGCATGCATTATCCTGATGGAATATAATTATGTGTATATGTATATATGTCCAGAATATTAAATTGTATCCAATTGCTAATAGTTAATTTATTTGCCATTGTAGTGATGACGGTTTGTTTGAATATTTTAATGGCTTTTACTGAGCTAATGCATTTTACTTATTAAAGTTTTAGTTAGATGAAAATATATGCTGTGTTAAATGGAAGTGGAACTAAGATTTTAACAACAAGAAATCAAGTTCCTGAACTATATTTTATGTCATAATTGCTGTTACTGTTTGAAAATGGAAAAGGTTAAAGGAAGTCAGTGCGACTCATCTGAATTTGTAACTAACGCCATGGCTAAACCAGAAAATGTTCTCAGGTTCCAATCATTTCATAAGGTTTTATCTCGCCTAAGCTCTTCACAGGCTTTTTCCAACCCAGTGTGAACACCTACGGGAGGGCATGGGTTAAACTCTAGCTGCAGTGGGGAAGGAGCTCCGCCTCCCATTTCAGCACCTGGTGTTCTATAGACAGTTGCCTCAGCAGTAGATTTCAGAGGGGATTGGAGGAAAACAAGAGGGGGAGAGAATGTGACAACTGCTGACTCTGGCGGCTGCCTTGGGGAGGCCTCCTTGCACCTGTCCCTGCCTGTCTCTTGGCCAGCACAGTTGTTGAATCAGACAAGCATAGAAACATTCTTATTTGCCAGACCAGAACGGTGTGCACAGAAAAGAACATGACTTCTTCATTCAAGCTGGATTTTCTTCCGGAGATGATGGTTGATAGCCGTTTGCTAGTTTCTGACAGAATGTAAGTAGAGATTCAGTTGCCTGACAGCATACAGATATAAAACTGAGCTTCTAGTAGCCGAGCTTTTTGACATTCAGATTTCTTAGAGGTTTGGCCATATAAAAACAAAGCACTGGGTTTGCCTCTGACTTGCTGCTGGAAGTCTCTGGCAGGAGTGTTTTACGGGAGAGTAAGAATTTTTTTCCCCCGGTCACTTAAAATTGCTTTGTGATTTGTAGTTTTCTGCCCCCCCCGCCCCCCCCCCCCAACAAAAAAAGGCAGCAGATGCATATGTTTGATATTTAGTATTCTGAGGAGGCAGCCTGATAACGGTGGCTGAGGGAGAAGGAAGAGAAAGATAAGTATGATTTTTATATTCTGCTGATGTAATATGGAAAAATGCACACCAACACCGCATAAATAAATGCACTCTCTTATGCCCGGTGGGAATTCCAATACAGATATTTGTCTTCTGCATGTATCATTTAAATTTGGTATTGCTGTGCAGTGTTGCTTATTTCCTCTGGTAGTATAAATAAAGATTCACTTGTAAAAATTAACCACTAACCCAGCTTCAGATTTGCAAATACAGTTCCCTTTCAGAGTCAAATGAAATACTAATGATCAATTGTAAAAATAGTTAGGTGTAACAGTGCAGAAATTAGAGGTACATTTTGACTTAGTCCCAATGGTTGTATGGTAAATATGGTGTTAATTAAGGTGAGGATGGTTGTTTTATATGTGCAGTGAAACCACTGATAAGATTTACTGGAATATGTTAAGTGCTGGAATTTCAGAGAGAAAAGTATTCGTCTAATTTATGTCTATCCTATTAATGGTGATCTGAAAGTTTCTATTATCATCCAGTTAGGCATTGTCAAGTGGCGAGTATTTTTAGGCACTCTAGGCATGTAAAATAAAAATAGAAAGAAAGAGAGGAAGAAAGAAAGAGAATCAATTGCTCAAATGTATGAACATTGAAATACCATGTTAGTATATTAAACATTCCTAAAATGCCTTTTATTTTTATGCTTTTGCTTGTAGTCAGAATGATAAATGTGTTGAGTTTTTTTAGAATCAAGTAAGAGGCTTTGCCATTGGCTATATACCGTATCTGTTCTGATGAAGGAAGCAGTATTTAAGTTTCAAGTGTAAATAAATCTATGTATGTGAAGTAATGACTTCCATCTACAACGTGCTTTCCCCAAATCATCTTGTATATTGTGCCCTGTTACAAGACCATTCTGAGTTTTATTACTTATTTTGCTGGCAACAAACTTTCTCGTAAGGTGTTATACTCTTTCCCTAGCATAAGAAGCTTTTTGAGTAGAAGTATTCAATAGTAGCCAATTGTTCAAGCCTCTGAGATTTAATAAAAGGGGGAGGGAGGAAACCTATTTTATGTGGATGACCGATATCATTTCCAGTCATTTTCTCCACTATGAAGAATGGCTTAGGGTTTGCACAAATGTCCAAGTCCAGTGAATCAATTCAGATAATCTTAAATTAAAATAATGAATGTCTTGCTTGATTTTTTTCTTTAAGAACTTATCTTTATTAACACCATTCCCTTCATGTTTAATTTGAAAGGTCCTATATTTTTCTCCTTTTACATAAATTACCTTGTAAGTGTCCGTTGCAGTTGCAGCAAAGTTGCAGCCTAAATATTCATATAATTTCTCTGACAGTCTTTTGAGAAGATCTGCCAAAGCCAAGAATTATCTTGTTTTCATCATCTCAGCTTTGATTATACCCCTACCTGCTTGTCCTTCCAGTCAGTCAGAAAAGATTTTGCTAATAAATATCTCTGAACTAAAAAGCTCTATTAAGTGAATCTGATGATGCCCCAGTTGTCACTTAGTCTTATTTAAATCCATCTTCAGCTTACCCCTTGCAGGGTGAGTACCATGTCAAACTTTCCTTCTGCATTCTGCCTTTATTCATTTCTCTAGGAAACTCCTATCCTGAATTCTAGCACACCTCAAACAGAATAATCATCTGCAGGAGCAGGTCCTATTGTTTGTCCAAAACAATATAAATTATTTTCAACATATGTCAGCCTCTTCTAAATATAGCTCCAAACACTCAGATCTAAATGATGGAAAATTGTTGGAATATTTTGATGCTTCTTGGTCTGTTATTTTATTTGGAAACTAGTCATCTCAGCTGCTAGTATTGTTGTACATTGACTGCGGAGGGTGGGGGTGGGGCGAGAACTTATTATTTATTATTTACTAAATTTTAATGGCTTGATCATGACAAATTCGAGAACTGTTGCTCCACCATAATAGGAAACCTTTGCTTTACTGCTGATCTAATAGCTATGAAGTTTTATGATTTCAAGGGATCATTTGTAGATAAGTCGAATTTGGTATCTGCTAAGGGAGAACAATTGCTAAAAGAATTTTTAAAAATAAATGAAATATGAAGGCTTTGCTACAAGACATTTCTAAAGCAGTATGAATTTCAATATTTGCATCATCATTACTGGGGTTTCCCATAGGCATGTGATAGGATATATTTATGTTTTATTCTGTTTGCAAGTCCACAATCTTCTGGACTTTTCAGGGCTGAAGAGCAAATATTTTCATGATGGGCCATTTGTCATGTAAGCATATTACCCTTAAAATGGCCTGTGCCAGACATCCAGAGTGACACCATCAGAGTGTAAAAGAGTTTCAACTTTTGGCACAATGTATTGGAGAGCATACACAAAGTTATAATTTTAAACAAAACTTTTAACCTTGCCAGATGATCTTCCTGTAGAACATACCTTAGCAAGAAGGAATTTCCTATTTTAAAGAATAATAGTTACCAATGAGCATACTAAAAATTGACATTTTATTTACTTGATCCCTTTTTAAATAGTTCTTTAAAAATTCAGAACTGAACTTTGTTTTTTAAGTAAACTGGTACAGTACAGTACCAAGTACTCTTCAAGAACATCTATGTACCTATGAGGTGTCTATAAAATAAATAATTTCTTTCTTTTTCCCCTCAGTCTCATCCTCCATTTCAACAAATAATAAAAAAAAAACATCATGACTTGGTAGATTTAAGGAAAATAGGACATTTGGGATCTGAGCTTAACTGTAAGCTAAAATGTACTACTTGCTTTGATATATTTAAAATAAACAATCTACAAAGTAAGTTAAATCTGAATTAATTTTGTCAAGGAATTTAAAAATTTCACTCAAGGGGGAAAAGAGGGTTATAAAAGCACCATTAATGATAAAATACAGGAATATAATATCTGTTGTACATTTCAAATTAAAAAATATCTTGGTTTTGGGCAGTGTATGGGAAATTGGACCCTACTTCTGTCATGAAAAAGTTGGAGAAAGAACTGACTAGTTACTGATTTACGTCACCACAGCCAAATAACTTCTGATCTCTTGTAAGATAACCTATTCACGCTCCAAATGTGTTGCTTATTTATATGTAATGAGAAACTTTTGTTCTTCAAAGAGAACATAAGAACAGCCATCCTGGGTCAGACCAATGGTCCATCTAGCCCAGTATCCTGTCTTCCGACAGTGACCTATTCCAGGTGCTTCAGAAGGAATGAATAGAACAGGTAATCATCAAGTGATCCATCCCGTTGGCCATTCCCAGCAAACAGCAATCCCTGCCTATCCTCGCTAATAGCCATTGATGGACATATCCTCCATGAATTTATCTAGTCCTTTTTTTAACCCCATTTTAGTCTTGGCCTTCACAACATTTTCTAGCAAGGAGTTCCACAGGTTGATTGTGTGTTGTGTGAAGAAATACTTCCTTTTGTTCGTTTTAAACCTGCTGCCTATTAATTTCATTGAGTGATCCCTAGTTTTTGTGTTAGGAGGAGGAGTAAATAACATTTCCTTATTTACTTTCTCCATATCTGTCATAAATGTATAGACCTCTATCATATTCCCCCATAGTCGTTTCTTTTCCAAGCTGAAAAGTCCCAGTCTTATTAATCTTTTCTCATATGGAAGCTGTTCCATACCCCTGATCATTTTTGTTGTCATTTTCTATACCTTTTCCAATTCCAATATATCTTTTTTGAGATGGGGAGACCAGATCTGCACACAGTATTCAAGGTGTGGGTGAACTATGGATTTATAAAGAGGCAATACGATATTTTCTGTCTTACTATCTATCCCTTTCCTAATGATTCCCAACATTCTGTTAGCTTTTTTGACTGCCGCGGCACACTGAATGGGTGTTTTCAGAGAACTATCCACAGAGACTCGAAGATCTCTTTCCTGAGTGGTAACAGCTAATTTAGACCCCATCATTTTATATGTATAGTTGGGTTAATGTTTTCCAATGTGCATTACTTTGCATTTATCAACATTGAATTTAAGCTGCCATTTTGTTGCCCAGTCACCCAGTTTTGTGAGATTCCTTTTTAACTCTTCACAGTCTGCTTTGGACATAACTTTTTTGAGTAGTTTTATATCATCTGCAAATTTTGCCACTTCACTGTTTACCCCTTTTGTTGTACAGTACTGATCCCAGTAGAGATTCCTGGGAGACACCACTATTTATCTTTCTCCATTCTGAAAACTGACCATTTATTCCTACCCTTTGTTTCCTATCTTTTAACCAGTTACTGATCCAGGAGAGGACCTTCCCTCTTCTCCCATGACTGCTTACTTTGCTTAAGAGCCTTTGGTGAGGGACCTTGTCAAAGGCTTTCTGAAAATCTAAGTACACTATATCCACTGGATCAACCTTGTGCACATTCTTGTTAACCCCCTCAAAGAATTCTAGTAGATTGGTAAGGCATGATTTCCTTTTACAAAAGCCATGTTGGCTCTTCCCAAACAAATATTTAGAAGGCCTAAATATACATTCATATTTTTTAAAATAAATTTGTCTTTTAACATAATCTAGTAAATAAATTAACTGAATGTGCTCAGTGAGTGCTTTCAGAAAGATGCTATTTGGGATTATAAAATGACTTGCTTTGAGGATCAGATTACCAACCATTTCTTAGATCAGGCTCCACTGGCTACTACAACACCACCAAGCTTTTTACTTCTGTAATGGAATTTGGACTAAATGGGATAATTTAACATTAGTATTATTTCTCACTACTTACTATAGGGACAAATTTGAGGTGACTCACCTTTGATGAATATGAATAAAGTCGTTAAAGTACATGATACTGATATTGTCAGAAGGACTAAGATAGGGCCACATGCAACTGATTGGGTTCCATAGCAAATTGCCATAAATTATCCTTAAAAAACCCAGTCTCTGAATTTCTCTCTTATTTCAAGGATGAGTCAAATTGGCATATATGTGCGACACGCTAATTAAGCAACCAATGAGGATATATTTTCCAGTAGACTCTAGTTTTGCCTTACAAGGCACTAGCTAGACAGAATTTCATAAGTAAGAGATTCCATTATTCATGTGAAATATTTGCGTGTGTACATGCATGCACACACCCAAAACACATTACAAATAATAAAATTCAGAGAGAACTCCATTCTGTAGCATGCCATACTAAAGTGAATTTAAGAAATAATACCCCATTATGAAATGACACTTGCACCCAAAAGTAATCTGTTTGCTAGCTCTGTTTATGGTAAAACATCAAAACATTAATTGCCAACTGAAAATGTGTACATTAGTATCAGCTGTTCTCTCAGACCATAATCTTACCCTGTACTGGCATCTTGGAGAACAATTTCCTCTTTGATCTGGTTAGTGGTATTATTTTAATTGTTATGACTTGCTACTTAATTGTAGTTTGCTCAACTGAGATTACTTTGGTGTCTATTGATGGACAGCAAAGAAAAGGGAAATAATATCCTTGAAAGAAAAGATAAAAAGCCTCAGAAAGGAAAAAGGATCTTCAGATATAAACCTAGTAATTAAGATTTCATTTGGTCAGTTAACATTTTTCTCTTACAATCTCTTTTCTAGCAGCCTTCCTGTAATAATAATGTTCAGTATCTGATAAGTCTTATTAAAATATATTTTTCCAATAAGATCCCTCATATCATATTAATAATCACACAGGTTTTTGTTTCTTCTACTTGTTATCCAAATTAAACACCAATTACTGATTGTTTTTAAAAAGTTTCATAATTCTAAATATTTCAATTAATTGATATTTTACAGTCATCTTGGCTGTGGAGATCAAGTTTCATAATTAATCCCAAATGTTGTTTAAAAATATTGCCCATGAATGATAGAGGAGAAAATTATGCAAAAAATCTCAGCTTTTTAAATATTAATGAAATGCAAGGAATGCATTTCAACAAGAAATGACCCTCTGGAGAATGAGAGAAGTCACTGATGTGCTACAGTGCATGCATATCATCTAAACTCTTTCTGTCCAATGTGGCGGGACTAGTCTTTTTGTTTCAGCAATCCCACATTTCCTATAGAGCATTTTTATTTTTTAAATTTGTATAATCACCAAGTGTGTTATATCATGTGGCATGATTTTCTTTGATTAAATATACTGACAGTGGGGGTTAGGTAACAAGCGAAGGTCACAGAATACAGAAAGCTTCAGTGCTACTTTTATACATAGCAAAGATATTTCTTCAGGGTGTGGGGGAGGTAAACTGGAAAAAAAAAATCCCATGATAGATATAAGAAAAATGTCGGAACTGGAAAGCCTATTTAGAAAATAAAAACTAATTAGAGCAATAAATGTGATGCTTTCAGGTAATTGTGAAATAATTATTCCCCTTTAGAACCATCATTGTATAATTGCTTCACCCCACATTCCTGTGCTTCTGTATTCAGACGTGAAGTGATGGAACCACTTGTTTCCCTCCAGGATTTCATTTTTCATTTGCAGTAAGCTACTGGCTTTCTTGTAAAGGTTTTCAGAAATGCTTTTGGAAAGCTTTAAATTGTGTTGTGTTTTTCCATGTGGTGGTAAATGTAAAAGGAGAATGGGAGATGCTAAATTATACTGAAGCTATAAATTCATTCTTATGGTCCAGATAAATCTTCTTGAGATTTACTCATGCAGCTTTATCCATCCACCGTGTTTCAGATTTGTAATCAATTTCTCCTTATCTGTGAGCCTATATTACATAAATATGACACACTTCAGTGATGTATTCTCCTTGCTCACAGCTTGATCCTTGAAAATCAGCTGGCAATAGTTAAAATAATAGCATTAATAAAGAGGAGCTATCTGGCCTTCAAAATGACATCTGAAAGCAGCTTCTGTTTTGTGTTAAATCTTAATTATTGTATTTAAATGAATGCATAGATGAGCCAATTCACAAAGGAGTTGCATACTGTACCAACAGTGCTTGTTTGCTTATTTTTCCTTTGGATTCAAACAATTGCTTACCTTTAAAAGGGAGCAAGGATGGTCTCTTGCTTTCAGACCACGGGACTGAAAGGCAAAATATCTTGGTTCTCTTCCTTGATGTGTCAGAGGTTTAATTAACTTATCTTTTGTCCCTAGTGTCCTCATTTGTAAAATGGGGGAAATAATTCTTATCTCACACTAGTGTTGAGAGACTTGGAGCCTGATTAAAAAGTCCATGGAAGTCGATGGAAATGTTTCCATCAACTTCCAAATCCTTTGGATCAGGCCCCTAATTGAGGTACAAGTCATCGTGACATAACGAGCCACTACCTGAAGTAAGGGGCAGCACATTGTTGCAGCTTGAGAAGGAGAGTGTAACTCATTTCCCCTGCAGCTCAAGAGAAGGAGTAAATTGTGCCAGGTCTCTATATAAGCATATTAGCGCATCCTTCCTTTTCCTGCCTTGCCCATCTATGCTGAGCCTGCTTTCCTTCCTGCACTTCCAACCGCCATGCAGATGTCTGTCAATGGAAAGAAAAGGGGCTCTTACAACCCCTTCTTTACTTGCTCTGCTGCAGAAATGCAGACACGGTTCGGCCCTTGTTGATGTTTGTGTAGTACTTGGAGATATTAGGCGCTAGAGAGATTCACAGAATTATTGTTTGCTATTATGGGAAGAACAAGATTATAAACTAAGGATGCCTAACCACTGGCCATTATAAAACAAAATTCTAATTGTTTTATTGAAGAGTCATTATTACACATGTCATCAATAGGTAGAGGTTGATCAGTTTGGTCTTCCAGATAAGACTGTGGTCACATTCACAAAAACAACTATTGGTTGACTCAGATGCAATCCCATGCAAATGATCTAGTGCTATGGATTTCCTCCTGTTGATGGGGAAACGTGATTATAATCCACCATGTTACACAAATCAAGTTTAACGCTGACAAAAAGACTATTAAGAACTGTACTGTTTTGTGAGGGCATTATGCATCCTTAGAGGCAACTCCCGATTGAATGGGAGTCATGACTGACTAGAGCTCTCCTTTCTTTCCCAACTCTAACAAGTAATGAAGATCCTAACACCTGCCTTGCCCAAGGTCATGATGGTTCCTTCTTGTCTGCTAAACCCTGGTTTTTCCCTGATGAATTTTTTAATGCCATTTTTCTCTGACTTGCAGACACAAAACTGATCAGTGACTTACTTAACCCTCCCACTCATTCCCTGGTCAACTACAGACTTCAGTGGCACTCGGTTGAAAGGCACTAAAAACACACAGCCTGGTGTCATATAAGTGCGCTTCATGTTCTTAAAACAGTCTCCAACAGATGAAAGTTATTAACTTGTGGCGGAGGACAATGGGTCTTTGAAAAATCTGCAAAATCAAGTGGTTCTCCTATTGCTTTTTTTGGCTCATTCAGGTGTTTAGGGCTGTTAGGTCTTCCTCCTTCAGACCATCATTAGCAAGAGTGAAATGCAGCCACATTAATTATTAACAGGAACGTCTTGCAAATTTATCACAAGTAGATTTTTGGAGTTAACCTAGTCTGGATTTTGGAGCATGTCAACCGTGACCTATATTCTATCCTCCTGCTACTTTGGGCTATGCTCTTATTTTAGATCATTCTAGATGAAGATTCTAGTTTTTGGTTTCCATTTTTCCTCCATTTCAATGTTTATGTTAAGCCGCTCAATTGCCTTTCTGCTTCTATGAAAACTTTTATACAGGTTTATTTGCATTAGATTCACATAAGTGGGACCACAACTTGGTCATTTCATTAGCCAGGAAATGTACACGCATGTTTAAAAACACACGTTTTACTTTTTAAAACAGTTTTTTATTTATTGTTTGCTTTCTATCTTTTCACACTTTCTGTAACCAGACACACACACATCACTTTATCACACTGCTGTTCAAAACATGAACTGTAGAGTCCATAAACAGGAAGTGATATGGGCCATTATTTACTGCAGCTAATGTGAACAGAGTGTGAAAGGAATCTGACCATTTTCTCGTTCAGTTTTTGCTGCATATTCTTGAAAACTTCCTGTTGGGGTTTTTCATAGACTTTTTTCAGCTTAAACTCAAAACCGGAAAGCCTAATTATAGACTGGCCAAAGGTAGATGCTCTTAGCATGGAAAGAAGCAAATACAATCCTTATAGTCCAAAACAGAAATGTGTGATTCATCTTTTTCCTTTTGAGCGCTGAAATAGGTCAATACTAAACATGCCAAGTGAGCAGAAGCTTAGCTTAGGTTGTTTTATCCCCAGCAGGATCAGAGTTACCTGCTTTTCTCTGGAATTAAAATGGGGGGCAAAGAGGGAACTAAAAACGAAGTTTAATTAGTTTTCATGTTTAATTTGCAGATGACTAAAAATATGGGAAGAGGGAAATGTGTTAAAAGAAGAGCTAGTCGGGGGATTTGACTGGACCTGTGCAGCAGCGTTATTGTCTACTTTACTATAGGCCAAATTCTTTGATCTTCAAGCAAAGCTCCAGCTGAACTTCCTGGGAGTTCTGCTTGAGTAAGGAATGCAGAATTTGGCCCTATACTCCCTGTGCCTTGCTACTGAGTGCAGATCCATGCGTTGCAACATTACAGGTGTTTTTTGCTATCGTTTCCCAGCCCCTTTTGATCAATTAACTCATCTTTTTCCTTACTATAGACACTGTGCTATTCACTTGTGCTGCCCTTGTTGAAAAGGGATGAGTTGACTTGAACCCGGGTACATTATGGAGACTGTCATGTGGCCTATCCCAATATATTGTCTTTTATTCTAGTTTGAAGGAAATGCATCTCTGGTTGCTTTTATGGGGACTACTCTTTTCCCCCTTTTTTTTGGTTTTGGATACATTTTTGTTTGACATTGGGTAAAGGTCTCTGTGGCCCTAACGGGGGCAGGACTTGCCAAGTGGTCTGGGTGGAGGACCAGGACACACTTATAGTCAGAGGTGGCCAATGGACAGTGCGGGGAAACTGAGGCAAAGGTGCAGCAAATGCCACATCCAGCCAGGAGGGAATGTGTTGGGGTGGCAACTTTGCTACACTGACTCAGATATTTCAAAGGCCCTCTGTGTACAGTAATTGAAGCCCAAACAACAACTGCCTCTACCTTCTGTTTTATCTCTGTTATACGTTAGCTTCTGACGCACTAGAAATCTTGAAAAAAATATTGCATAGGAGGCTTAACTGGGCCTGTGAAGTTATTTACTGCTCTGACTGCTGTCCATGTTTGCAGGAGAATGTGTTACTCTGGAATTCTTAGGTATCACTTCTTCCGTTGAGGAAGTAGAGTTGGCACATCTGTGTACTTTGAGAATGATCATGCACCCTATCTGAGGGCAGGACAGTTGCCCTGAGCCTGGGTTTGGGCAGGAGTCCTCCAGTAGCACCATCAGGTATGTGCATCCGGGGAGAGAATAGGAGGCTACTTATTGCCACAGAGATACAGGGGATCCAGAAAACAGCAGTTTGGTTTGGCAATAGCCTCAAATGAGAGCCAGAGGGGCCACCTGGAGGAAGATGTTCTACAGGGGCCAGACCTTTTCCCTTGTAGCACACTGGCCGCCTGTCTATCTTTGTGCTTCCTCTGTCCTCAACTCCCCTTGGGAACAGGAGATACCAGTAGTTTCTTCCTCCTCTGGGCCTTGGAAAGATCCCCTACTTCTCTGAGAAACAGAATGAATAGCTCTATAGATGGCTGCAGTCAATCAAGCCTTCTTAGTTTGCTCTTTTGCATATGAAGAGGTCAGGATGGGGATGGGTGCAGGTAGAGGACAAGTGTAGGTGGGATGGACAGATGTTCTTGGTGTGTGGGAGTGGGAAGGGGGTGTATAGTGCCAGACATGAGCTTATACTGAAGGTACTATTTGTGTTGGGAGAGCTACCCTGGGAGTAGAGGAGAGTGCTAGGTGCTTTATATGTGTGTTTATAGCATAAACGCTAGAAATTATGCAAACTTAGAGAAAATATTTTAAGCTTTCAATAAATCCTCATTTTTAAATGTCATAATTTGCATTAAAAATCAAGAAAAAAATAGTAAAAAAACAAAACAGCAAAATCCCCAAACCCTGACTATGCAAAACTGTCGTCATGATGCCGATGATACATTTACGAGTGAGTCCTGAAGTTCTTTGTGAAAACCTAGCAGGAAATAACCAAAACCAAACATGCATTTGTAAAAGAAATATGTCTGTAAATAACTAAAGATAAATAATAAAATATCCAAGAACCAGCAAACAACACTCTCTTTCCCTCTGAAACATACTGTAATGAAAAACTCTCATAGATCCAATGAAAAAAAGTAAATTTTGAATTCAATATTCTATCCATACAGCTAAGCTCTGATCCAGACTCTCATGATCTTGTGTCTTGATTACTGTTTCATCCTTTTCTCTGGCTTTGAGCAATATGATCTTGGCTCGCTCAAACCCGTTCAGAATGCTGCTGCAAAGATCATTTGACCTCTCTTTTCATCCTGCACTCGGGGCCACTGTTCTCTATTGCGTCAAACATAAGTTACTTGTCTTGACTTTCAACACCCTTTATCGCCTATACCTACCTTTTTGTGTCTCGTTCGGTATTGAGATTTTGACACTTGCTTCTGATTGGCCAGTGACGTTAGTCTCTATCGTCCACTTCTTATTTCAAACAAGCACCTCTGTGCTTTCTCCCATGCTGTTCCTCTTGCTTGGGAGGAGCTCCCCAGAAACATCTGCAAAGCTACTTCGTTCTCCTTCAAATCCCTCCTTAAAACTCTCCTTTGTTATGATGCCTACAAAAAACTTGACAAGAGTTAGGCCTCTGGTGAGCTAAGACCATTGCCTATCATGCTGACCAATATTCTCTCACTGTTTCCTGGTGGTCCCCTAACTGCATCTATCTGTTCTCTCTTATTGTGTGCTGAGGCTTTGTCTACATTTTAAAATGCTACAGCTGTGCCGCTGCAGCACTTCAGTGTAGACACTTACTGCAGCAATGGGAGAACCTCCCCCAGAGCCAGTAGTGATGTCAATGGAAGAATTCTTCAGTTGACCTAGTGCTGTCTAAACTGGGGGCTATACAGGCTTAACTACATCACTCAGGGGTGTGGATTTTTCACATCCCTGACTGACATAGCTATGCCGATGTAACTTTTCAGTGTAGACCCGTCTTTTGTAAATTCTTTGGAGCAGAGGCCATCTCTTTCTTCTGTGTTTGTACAGCATCTAGCACAGTGGGATCCTGGTTAATGACTGAGGCTTGTATGCATTATGGTAATACAAATAATTATTATTAATAATAATCATAAAGAACTGCTGTAATAATTCTATTGGCCAAAATATAATGCATCTTAATTAAAATGGTTAGGGTTTTTTTCCGTAATCCAGTATGAGATTTGTCCACACTTCACCAGAGTAGTAGTTTGAGCAGTAAGAGACCATAGCAGCCTCTGTTGTGAATATTTACATTGTAAAGTACTGCTAATCTGCTCATTTTCTCTGCAATCAGAAATTGTGTCCTGCTACCACCTGTATCTGAGTATGAGCCATTGTTTATTTGTGTAACACACCCATTTACACAAGCACTATCTGATATGCAGGAGGATCAGCTGTGTGTGTGGAGAACCATATCAAGACCTCGTAAAACTCATTACAGCTCCAACTAATAATGGAATTTCCAAAACTTTAACATCCTTGATTAAGCTTTCTATAGTAGCAATTACTTAACCATTAAAGTGTTGGTGTTAGTCCATTGTCATGTATGATATTTGTTTTCATCAGTACAATTAGTAAGATGTTGTCCTATAATTAAGATGCACCAGGTACATCCATAGGAGCCTTTTTGGGGAGATTGAGAAGTCATTCATCTTTGTTCTCAATTATGGCATCTCTTGTAAGGGCCCAATCGTGCACCACTAAAATTGACAGCAAAGCTTCAATTGATTTCAGCAGGTCATAATGCTTTGATACTGCAGGTCATTGTTCTGTACATAAACTAAGGGCAGGTTCCAAAGGTTGTTAAAGTCAATGGTGAGCCTTTCCATTCCTTCCATGATCTTTGGGTCAGGCCTCAAACTCACAGGGTACAAAGAAGGGCAAGACATGGGCAGAATGGGTATATCCAAGGTGACAAGGCTTAAGTGCAATTCTTCTCATGCCTATTGGCGCTTAGCTATGTTTGCCTATTAATAGATAGGAGTACACTGGTGGAAGCACATTGGGGCGCTCACTAACTCAAGATCAGTTTCCCAATATTGCCAACCTCAAAGGTTCCAAAATCATGCGTCAGGCTCCCTAAAGATCACAAGATCAGTTTAAAAATCATTAGATTTATATAAAAATAATTTGAGCGGAGTTTATTTGCTTTCTTGTTTAGGTCACATTTTTTATGTATTTGCAACTATAATGGGTAGAACCTTACTTAAAAAAAAAAAGAAAAAGAAAAGAAAAGAAATCTGAGATTCTCCCCTAATCACATGACTCCAGGAGCTAGGGCTTTATGTGAAACATCAGACATGGCATGACTTGGCAACACCAATTCTCCTGGATTTACTGATCCTTCTCAGTATTTTTCTCACTGTGTTTATCTATGCAACACTTCTTACATGTGCAGTGCAGGTTCAAGCTCTACGTGTATGTGTAGGTCTATCCAGTCCCTAGTATGAAGAAAGATTTACAACTTTAATTGCCTTTGAGACTCAGGAGTCTAATGCTGTTTCTTTGCTCTGAAGTGAAAATGCCCACCTTCTCCCTTTGCTCAGTGACAAACGTGAGCACAGTGAATGCTTTATTGTGCAAGTAGGTTTATTTCTGAGGATCCCAAAGCACTCTGAGGGATAAGTCTGTTGAAAGAAGCACCAAAGCAGCATAATATCACTTATGCTTCAGGCTGATTCTGGTTTACTCTTCAGGCAGCAGAGCAGTTACTTTGAATGTACAAGTACCAGACATTTTTATTTAAGATATAGTTAATTTATACCATGCCAAACTCCTTTGATACGGATTTATTTTTTGAGATCAAATATATACATTTCATTTTTCCCTAAAATCCTATTCACACTGAGCTTGGCTCAATAGGACAAATTGAAGCTTTGATTTCTGCTTTTTATATCCATGCAAACAACTGGCCCTGTTAATGCTGACATCAGTCTTCCTCTCCATTTTTAAGCAACCCCTGGTTACTCCACCTCTGAGTAAAGTGACCACCCTTCTTGCAAAACTGAGGTCTGCAAACTTGCTACGTAGATCTTACTTGATTTCTTTTCCTAATGCTGAAAAGTGAAGGGTCAGTGTATTGAAGCAATACAAACATCTGTAAGTTTTAACAGAAATATTTCAACATTTTATAGGCATCAGGCTTTCAAAGAATCTTGAGTTAATCTTTGTTCTGAGTTATGTGCAGGCTCCCAATGCAAAGGGTAGAATAATGGAAAAAGAGTAAAAGTAGAATTTGTGCATGGGTTAGTATAATGCCCAAGCCATTTCAGACTGAATATTAGCTTGTCAAAATTCAGCTTGGCAGGAGACAAGTTTCATAACCTAAGAGGATATGATTTGAGTGGAGTTTTCATGCCCCATGTGCTCATTGTGTTCTTGCTACCGATGCAAACATTATCTATAATTACATTTTCAAGAGACTGAAAATTGCAGTCTTTGTTGAACAAAAATGCAGCTTGAAGAATGGAGTGTATATCCTTTCCACCCTCATTTTATTTATAAGGTTTTCAAAAATCAAAATACAAGGCCCAATACCTTGGCTCTCAAACCATACGTGAAACCAGTACCATTCATTTATGTTAGAACCCTTTCCATTTTAAATGCTGGCCTTTCAAAGATCATATTGTAATGAGGGTGAATCACATTGTTATTACACGATCATATTTGTGCCACTAGATTCAAGGTCATGATAACATGATTTCTGTTTTTAGAAAGAGGACCAGAAAGTTTGCTTCTGATTAGAGTTTCACATCTGAACTTTCCTCCGAAAACCTAAACTCTTCTTCTTTAGAAGTTTTTAAAAAAATCAATTTTGTAGTTTTGTGCATTACTGTTAACATCTCAGAAGAATACAGCTTTCAGATTTTCAGTATTCCCATTATCTGTGGGGTGGTGTATGGAATGCTGTATTGCAGGCCCCAAAATTCACAAAATATGGTCCAGCTGGTGGCCTTTGGACCGGAGCTGGCATGCAGGATGATTCCATCTGGCCCCCAAATGCAGATTGTAAAACAAAATGGCATCCCTTCTGCCCAGAATGACCTTGCATGCACCATACATACAAGATCACACCACATGGAGGATGCCATTGTGTGAAATGTCACTAAAAAGATTGGACCGTCGAGGGCACGCAAGTGTATAATCCAGCTGTCCATGATAGAACACAACTAGCGGCTTGAGCTCTTTGTTCGAATGGAAAGTTTAGTGCAAAATTCGTTCACTAAAAAGTTGTTGCATGCCATCCTAAAAATGTCACAGCACATCACTGCTTATTACTCAAAATATTTTTGTAATCTATTGTAACTATTGTAAGGGCTGGAATTTTCAAATGGGCCTGTGGGATTTGGGTTTCCTATTCCTACTGATATACAATGGCATTTGGATTCTCTTAGAAAATCCAAGCTCTATGTATATGTATGTGTATAATATATCTATTTGAAGGATTTACCCTAACACGCTAAATCCATTATTAGGTTCAAACAAACAGCTGGCATTTAGTTTTTTAAATTCACCAGCCAGGGAAAAGTTTCTTTCTTCTCAGCGAGAGTTAGGGGGAGAGAGAAACCATGAATGAGTTATCTGGATCTCACAAAGAGACTACCACTAGAACCTTTACACTATACTTTAGACCATCAAATAAATATTCATCACCCAGGTTACCAAAAATGTTTGACTGTTTAAAAAATTTGTATTGGGACTACTCTTCATATGCATCCTGCTATAAAGCTGTGTGCCTTAAGCACCATCAGTAGCATTGTACTGATGTCAGTGGGAGCCAGAAAACCTCTAAAATATTTATCTCCAGCCCTTCTGGAAAAGCTGGAACTATGTCCTTAACTCACAGTCTTGCCATTACATCACTGGAAAAACTTTACATTTTTATGTATTAAAAACCCTGCATCACATCTATTCTAGGCCTTGGGTTCATAATTTGGCAAATGGGGGGAGGGGAAACAACATTTTGGGTGAGAAGGTTTGTTTTTATTTTTTTTAATAGTGTGGTTGCTGTTTGACACTTCTCAGGTATTTGGAATGGTAGAAAAAGTCCCAGGTGAGCTGGACTAACGGGATGAGTACAGGTGGGGTCATCAGAGAGGCATGAGGGATTCACGTAGGTTTGTGGTGTCTCACATGGGTATTACCTTCACATATGTGGAGGTACACACACACACACACATACACACTCTTCCATATATTACTGTAGAACACAGTGAGACAAGGTAGGTGAGATAATATCTTTTATTGGACCAACTTCTGTTGGTGAGAGAGAGAAACTTTCAAGCCACACAGAGCTCTTCTTCAGGTATGGGAAAGGTACCCAGCATCATGGCAAAATGCAAGGTGGAACAGATTTAGCATAAGTAGTTAGCACATACTGTAAAGGACCATGCAAGGTAAAGTGGCCTGTTAACACCTCTGCAGTCATAGGACAAAAAGAGGGAGTTAAGGTCTTTTACAGATTGTTGTAATAAACCATAAATCTAATCTGTTCAATCCATGATTTTTAATGTCTAACAGAGTAAAGAATTTACACTCCCAGGCTCATCTTTTGAAAGTGTTGTGTGCAGTTTTCCTTTCACAATGAGGACTGGTTTTTGTTCTATGACTGCAGAGATGTTAAAACGGGCCAGAACGGAATGAGGGGGAAAGTCTGACATGTTCAAGTTGTCCTCATTTCTTACAACCTGGTGCAGAAAAAATCCTCCTTATCTTTTGGCCAAAAAATCTCAAGATCTCAAAAGATCTCAGATCAAGAGCTATTCACACAGTGTAACCAAGAAGATATGAGCACCTTCATTACCAGAAGGCATTGGAAATTGATTGGTCATGTGTTTCGGATGGAAGTTGATTGGCAATAAGATGGACACCTGAAAGCAAGCTAAAACGAGGCCACCCGAAAACAACCTGGTGAAGAGCTGTGGAAGCTGAGCTGAAAAACTTGGGGCACAGCCGGGGAACCATTGAAAGACTTGCCAGAAATATACAGGAGTTGGAGGAACTTCGTCGCTGCCCTAAATGCCAGAGGCGTAATGGGGGACTAAGTAACTGCAAGCACTGACAAATGTGAGTGACTTTATGCGTGTGAATGGAGTCAGTGTTACTGATGTGAGTAAAATTACTCATGAGAATAAGTGTTTGGAAGCTTGGTCCACTAGTTTGTATGCACTCACTTATTCGTTTTTGTATTGTTGAAAATATGACAATGCTTGATGTGAGTGAGTAATAAGCTACTTAAAAATGTCTGTCGCAAGGTGACACTGGCCCTTTAAAAGGGAGCGTGGCCGGTGCACTTGCACCTCATCAGCTCACTCCAATTTTGGCTTAAAAAGAGGACGCTTGGGCCATAGAGGGGAGAGAGACCTGGTGAGTCAGGACCACCTGGAAGGAGATTGGCTGGAGATGAGCTGCCAGAGTGAGAATGTGTTTCCTGGGTGAAGGCTGAAGGCTTTCCCAAGACAGACAGCCAGAGTCAGAGGGCCAGAGCGAAGTGGAGACTGATTTCTTCACAATGGAGATCAGGACCCAGGAAAAGAGTGAAAAGGTCAATGGGAGTGAGTGATGCTTCCCTAGTAAGAATCGACTCCCAGCGGAAAGGCTATGGGGGTTCCCTCTGGGAAGAACAAGATTGCACGCCAGCTGGTAGGACAGGAGTGATTTGTTTTGGCAGAGGGACGGACGAGGATGGACACGGAGTCTGGATATGATGGAAGACACTGGAGTATGGTGAAGGATGCATTCCCAGCAGAGAGGTTGGGGGTGGTTCCCACTGGGAAGAGCAGAGCAGATGTATGGTGTACAGGAGGTGATATTGACTATGTTTTGGGACTTCTGTTACAGATTGTTTGCACTATGTTTTGTAACAAACAGGCCCTCAGGAGGGGAATTATTCAAGTAAGAGAGCTAGGGGTAGAGTCCTTGGGTTAACAGAGAGAAAACTGAGGCAAGCATGCATGTCATGCCACAGACTATGCCAGGAAGGTGCTTTTGGGTAAGGCCACCTTCTTACAGTGTGTAACAATATATACTAACTGGGATTAATATTCTGTCTATGGCTCTCCACCATCTGCAGGAAGTGGACAGCAATCAAGATTTTAATAGAAAACTGTAAATGTTATAGGGTGACAAGAGGTGAAGCTAGATTAATGTACTCTCTCCATTTCCTGCCTAAGTTGATAATGCTTTAACCAAGTTCCACAGTCTGGTTAGAACAGGTTATGCACATAAGTACCAATGTGACTAAATGCAAGAGTTCCCTGGACAGCACCTATTCTTAGTGGTCCAGCAAAACTTATTAAAAAAAGTAATTAGAACAAAGCCAAAGTACATTAGCCTCCTTAATGTTCCTGAATTCTCAGAGCTATCTGTGAGTGTTGGCAAAGGCAGGTTATGTTTCCACTATAGGAGTCAATGAAACATACTCTCTGAAAGTTAAACTTCCTTTTTGACCATCTCTTAGTACAATAACGGAAGCCTATATTTTCAAAGTCAAGTCGAATAGAGCTGTCTGGAAGATGACTATTTCGTTTTGCTGCAACTTTCAAAGTGCATTGGAATGAAAACAAAACTTTTCAAATGTTTCTGCGACAATGGAATGGTGGTGAAATGTCCATTGTCTTATTGAAACCTGAGCTTGTTCATTCGGGAAGGTTTGAGACTCTGTGTAGCCTTGTTGTTTAGGGCACTAAAGGAGGATGGGTTCACAGCAGAGATTTTCATCCCAGATCACTTTGAATCTGACAGAAGGGACTTAAACTTGGGTCATCAGGCCCAGTTCCCTAAACACCAGGCAATAGAGAGCCTCACTCTCACATATTGTATGACTGGAGAGCTTTACACCTGAACCCTCCCGACAAAATAGCATATTCTGACAAAATTTTATTTAGTTGAAAATGTATCAAGTACCCCATTAGCATGTTGCAGGATCTATCAGGCTGGTCCGGTCAGTATAAACCATCTGTAACCGTTGTCATATTTGCTAGTCAAAATTCTGTGTCTAGAGGTCCTGAGTTCTGTGTGTTTAACTTTATCTTCTCTATGTTTTGCTCCTGCCTCCTCAGAGAGAGCTGCTTTCCCCATTATGTGAGCTCTGGAGCTTCAGGAGATGTCATATGGTTACATCCATTTCCTTTTCAAGGAAAGCTCTTTTAAGAGCGAGTGAGCCTTTTCCCCCAGGTCTCAAATCTGTGGGTGAGGGTTGAAACACAGGTCTTCCTCTTTTTGCAGTATCATCCTACATTTCTGCTATAGGTTAGAAATTGTTATGGAGTATCACATTGCTGAGATGATCTTACAGCATTTGATTGGTTTTCCCATCGGACTCCAAAATGCATTTTCAAGCCTGTTCAGATTCTGTCTTCTCTGCTGAGCCAAACCTGTCTCCCAGCAGGCTTTTGCGGGATTTCCCATGCCTTTGGGGGATTTCTCAAGACCTTAGGCAGCCTCAAAAATCTCAGTACTCCAAGTGCTGAGTTCCAGCCACTGCATCCATGAGAACAGCTTTCCATAATGAGATGGGCCCCAACAAACTAGGCCACAAAGAGGACAGTTCTTGAGTTCTTCTCATCGGTTGCCCACATTCACTGAGATTAGGTACATATATATATATATATATATATATATATATTTTTTCTCCAAATAAAAGAAAACGAGCCAGGAGAGGCAGAAATCAACAAAATCTCAGGATTTTCAATTCTAGGCAGATAGTGGAAGCCCCATAATATTAGGAATTCATCTCTTCTAAGCTTTGCAGTCCCGTACTACTCACGTTTACTTTTCTAACAGCCTCGTTTGATATAGCTGCACTTTTTTTGCTTCCATCATGCCAATTACTGAGTCCCTTCCCTGCTTTTTGTCATTTTCAGCTTTTGGCTATATTCTCCAGTTATTTCAGTGCAGTCCTTGAGGCTTTCTGCATTGTTCGCCGTGTAGGCTAGTTGGTTGAATTTAGTATCAGTCACAGCTACATGTCTTCCTGTGGGGTGAGTCCCATTGAATTATAGGTTCCGCCTTTAAGAAAGAAAGATATTTTCATCCAGCAAGTTGAACTTCAAAGATCCAGGACTTTTTGTATTTTCCTTAACACTTAGAAGAGCGTTTGGAAAAGGAATCACTGTGGTTCATTTCATTGCCCTTGGATTCAGGCCACCATCATAGTATGCTTGAAGACTTTAGGGGAAAATCTAGTTTCCCACTAAGTTATCTGTGGTTTTATTTTTTCCTTATTAAACGAGACAATGCACAGCTTTTCCTAGGCACCAAACTGTCTGGCATTCAGTGAAAAGAATTAATTTCAAATTAAACAATTAATTTAAAAAAATTCTCTTTGTCAGATTGTGAAAGGTACAATCCAAATGTGCCTAAATGAATCTGGCTGATTTTCACGTGATGTCACGGACATTGAGACTATAACCATTCTATAAAATTGTTTGACTGGTAAACATTACAGCAGCCAGAAAATAATCGGCTGCTACCAGCTTTAAAGTGACTGGTTCCCCATGTTAGGGAACTGAACTCCAGTCCTCGGGCTATTTTATTCTGTAAGGCTAATAGCACTAATACGGTATTATTGTGTTTGAGACTTCAGAGATACTGTACAAGCATTTTCTTATGATTTCCTGATCTTTGCATTTATACCCAGCTGTTTGTTATTCAGTTCAGCCATCAGCATCTGAGTCTCAATGGACCATGTAATATGCAGCTGTAGCCAGATGTAATGCTTCCTATTCCTAAATGTTTCTGTTAGAAGCTAAGAGTGGCAGGCTAAAGACTACTGATAACAGTGTTGCTTGCATTAATTTAAACTCTAGGGCTACACTGATTCTGTTTGGCAAATTTATTCCATGGCCAACAAGCAGAGCATATTTCCAATCTTCATCGTTGCTAGCAATGTTGACATTAAATACATCAAGTATGTCTGTGCTGATATGGAATATACTTATATTGCTAATTCAAATAGTGTGAAGATGTCCAATCTACATAAACAAATACATTTTGAGCACAGTTCTATTTGAGAGAGAGGGGCCAGGTCTAAACAATATCTTCCAAAGATTAAAGCAATTCAGCAAGTTCTCACCCTCCCTTAATTTTTCATTTTGCTTGGACAACAGAGAAATCTTATAACATCTTAATTCAAGTGCCAGGCTACCCTTGCTCCATGTGGCATTTGTGGCTGGGGCAGTGGACTGGGGACTCAGAACTTGAGCATTCTCTGCTACTCAGTAAGTTTGGGCAAGTCACACTGGCTGTAATCCTGGAAGCTGTTCTATGTGAATAGATCCCGTGCCCACATGGGGACCCATTAACCATTGGCACTCCACACAGGCATAGAGATCTGCCTGAGTAGAGTTGTTTGCTGGATCAGTGCCATAACGGCGCTCTGTTTTCATTTGCTCACCTGTAAAAGAAGTAGAATAAGAATTACCTGCTCCTCAACCACGTTGTGAAGTGCTTAATGCTTGTTAAAACCCTTAAGTTTTTTAGCTGGGTAGCAGTTACAATTGCCAAGTGTTGGGGAGCTGCAGGTACCCAGAACATCAGAACATTTTATTTAGGTAACTTTATTTAGGACCTTAGCTTCTAAAGCCAAGTTAACTTTAAGAACCTAGCTTGGAAAACTTTGACCCTAGGTTTTATCATTTACAGCTATCCTAGAATATCAATTCAAAACAAAACATTTTCCTTGCTATTGTAACGTTTCCCTCAGAGTCTATTTTTCAGCTATATAACTTTTCACCCAAATAATCCTCATCATCTACCAGGATTTGGGATTAATAGGAATGTTTTCCTCTTTCTTCTGTGCATGCCTAGAGTGTTTAGTACCACAGAGTAACCGGGTTGTACTCACGTGCTAGGCAATCGGCGTACATGTTTTCATTCCAGAGTGATCAGAATTACACAAAGGATTTGATGCAATTGAAATTAATTGCATAGGGGAAGTGCTTGTTTGAAATCAACTCCATTAACTTGGAGCACAAACCATTGCAAAAGTCGACAGTTTTCCAGGTGGCCAGCACCAAGTATCTCTATTGAAAACCCTAACAGACTCTTTAATTAGGTGGTGAAAATTGTTTACAGTCAGTGATCCCACATTTTGTCATTTTAATAATGGTTAAATTCATTTTTTTTTTATTCTTGGCAACTCTATCATTGTTTCAAAAACTACTTATGTCTAGGTCAATTCATTTGCATGTATTAAAATTGAGCCTCCCTCCTGCAGTAGTAGTGTTTACTTAACTGTGCTATGTCATCATGACAGGCACTGAGAATGATTAATATACAGTAGTGGATGTTAAACGAGTAGAGTGTAGCTAGAGAATAGGTCTGTATGTGTTGAGACGTGTGGCCAAATTACTGAGAGCTGCTGGGTGGGAGCCCGATTGAAAAACCTGGCAAGTGCTGTTCAAAATTTTCGATAAATGACTGGAAAGTTTGTTTTTAGATTGTAACATCTTCTATTTAGCTCCAAACATAACATAACTGGTCTCACTGGGGAATGCAAGAGGAGTAATACCTATAAGTGTCACGTTATGCCCTCATATAGGTCTATTTGATTTCACTGCGAGCTGTATGCTTGTGCCTGAGAGCAAGATTATTTTATTTTCTGATCTTAGCCTTACACGGTGACGGGGAACTGCATTATTAAAATGCCGTGATCTGGTCACGTATTATTTGTGTAACAGTAGAACCTTGTAAAGGATGT
Source organism: Emydura macquarii macquarii (assembly GCF_026122565.2). NCBI lineage: Eukaryota > Metazoa > Chordata > Testudines > Chelidae > Emydura > Emydura macquarii. The sequence continues at coordinate 1,521,574 of NW_027133607.1, read as the reverse complement.
GGCTGGTCCCTTCCTGGTAGTCTTGGAGGGAGGCCCCGCCCCCTTGCTGTGACATCTGCGTGGGCAAACTTTATACAGGGGAATTAGCTCTTCACCATTGGTAGCCCAGGCCCTCAGGCAGGGTGTGGCAAGCAAGCAGTCTATAGCCCTGGCCCTCGCTCAGGGCGGGGCAGGCAAATCAGTCTGTGGCCCCAGGTAGGGCGAACAAGCAGTTTATAGGTCCGGCCGTTAGGCAAGTCAGGGCAAGCAAGCAGTCTATTGCCCTGGCCCTTTAAGCAGAGCGGGGCAGGCAAAGTGAGCTGGTTACTGCCTATTGAGGCTTCGGAGGCTGAGGGGCGGTCAGCCCAGGGTGTGGGTGGCCAGAGGGGAAAGGGACACAGGCCCCCATGACTCCACCGCGTCCCAGCCCAGGGCCCTAGCAGTGGCAGGGCATCCTGCCACTGGGTCAGCAGGCCTCCAGCTAAAACTTGCCAAGTGGTGCTCAGGCTTGACCACAGCCAGACTGAGGTCGGCTAACCCTGGACCTGTGGTCCAGGTCATAGTCCACTTCCTCGAGGTAAAACACGAGGGGCAGTCCCAGAAGGCCCTCAGCGTCGCTGGCGTTGGGCAGCTCCTCCAGGTTGTAGGGGCCATGTAGCTCCTCTGGCTTGCAGGGGGCAGGTAGCTCTGGCAGCTCCTCCAGGTCACAGGGCCCAGGTAGCTCTGGCAGGTCCTCTGAGCTACAACTGATAGGGAGCCCTGGCAGCGCCTCTGCAGAGCAGCAGTCAGGCTCGGGTCCCAGCATCAGGGGAGAGATATCCTTCTCCTCTGGCCGTTTTCTTCCAACGGAGCTGGAGGGCCCACCCTTTATACTTCCTGTCTTGGTCCCGCCCCTCTGCTTCCGGCATGGTGGGCGTGGTGTCTCTGAGCCCGCCCTCTGGGGTTTGAGCAACAGTTCCTCCCTGTCAGTCTTGGCCATGCTCTCTCACTACAGACCTAGACAGCCCAGCAGTGTTTGGGGCCCACTGTGCTGGTTACTGTATGAGCATAGTAAAAGACCAGTCCCTGCCCACAAAGAGCCAGCCCTTTAAATAAACAAGAGAGAGAAAGCGTGGGGAAGCAGAGGCACAGAAAGATTAAATGACTTGCCCAAAGATGCACTTCAGGTCAGTGGGCCTTCCAGCCCCTCAGAGTTTACTATCCATATTCAATGTCCTATTTTAATATAGGGCCTTAGTCACAATGAATAGTCTTTTGTTCCAAAAATGGGTCCACTGGTGGATAAGGTGCTACTCAACGTGAGCAAAGGTATCAGACCTGGCCCTTAGATTGCAAGCTCTTCAGGAACAGAACAATGGAGAAAATCCTGGCCCCATTAAAACCAGTGGAAGTTTTGCCACGAATTTCAGTGTAACCCAGGTTTCCTATGTCCCAGTCCTTTGCCATGAATTGTTATTATTTTGTTTATAATATCACCCTTTGTGTGCAAGCTGGTTTCCAGACATCTTGTTCCAAGGAGCTCATAGTGTAAGCACAGGCAAATAAACAAGAAAAGGCTAGGAGAAAGGGGACACACATACATTAAATGAAAAAGAAAGGAAAAAAAGGTATGTTATCCACTCAGCACAGTACAAATTTGAATTTTGAATGTGGACAGGGTAGGAACCTCATAGAGGAAGTCAAGAAGGACATGCCATGCATAGGAGGCAAAATGGAAGAAGGTACAGCAGTGTTTATGTGAGAAGCTGACAGAACAAACTAGTCTGCTCAGGAGACATGGCTTTCTGGGGGCTGGTCCAAGACTATGAAATGAACTCCAGCAGGATCTACGGACCACTATAAACCTCATGAACTTCTATTCCAAGTATAAGGCACACTTCCTCTGCCATGACTTTGCTAATACACAAATGTAGCACAGCGTACATGTAATTATAAAAGTTCTCTCACAATTTCACCATGGAAAATGATGGAAGAAAAATCCATGACACGTTAATTATGGGTAACATCACGGCCTAAGCGACTTAGAAGCCTGTCATTACTGAAAATGGGACTTAGGTGCATTTGAAAATGTTATCCTAAGTGACTTAAGAACCTATGTCACTTTATTTGTTTGTATGTATGTATGATAGCACCTAGGAGTCCCAGTCATGTGCGAGGACCCATTGTGCTAGACAGAACAAAATGTGCTTCTGGAAGGCACTCAGCTACCATCTTGATGAGTATAGAATACTGTATAATAAAGCTGTACAGAATAAACTATTATCTGTCATTACTATTATTTCGTTAACAGCATAATTGAATATAAAACCTCAGAAAATGACAAAGGAAATTCAAGTGTTCCCAATTTCAGTCCATTGTATTCCTGGAAAATTCTCTAAACATACAGCACTACAGAAATACAAGCAAAATAGTTTCTTGCTTCCAATTGCACCCTATGCACATTTCACCTTAGTGAGCAAACAGGCAAACATAAATAAATATAGTTTATTCTAGAGATTGAGAGGTAATGGTGTGTGATCTGAATAATAGTGAAACGTCATGAATGCAAGGATTTGCAACACTTTGTTTCATGTCTTTATTATGTAATCAATACAAAATGGCTTTGAATTTGTGAAAATCATAAAGATAAATCCTATTAAAATATTATAGTTCAACATAAATGTATTTTATCTGTGCCACTTACAGAGCAACTGTTGTAAAAGGATCTTTCAATATCTTCTCGTAAACTTCTCTATTGTAGTGGTTTATTACACAGCGGTAAAAATGTACTTGTGCTTGAAACTTAACAGACCTCATTGGAGGGTGGAAGCAGTTATTTTGTGTTTTAATCAAAACTTTGTTGATTTTATTGCTTTAAAAGGTCAAAAGGCAGGGGGAAGGATCAGAAGTTCGGTTGGTTGGGGTTTTTTGTTTTTGTTTACTTGTAACCTAAAATCAATTTTAATTTAATATAAACCATTTTGTATACCTCCATGCAGGAATTGTATTTAGATACAGGATCTTTCACCACTGGTTTACCAGATTTTATTGATAATCTGACTTTTTTCACCCGCTGACAGCTGATCAGTGCATAAAATGTGTCAGTGAATCTAGTCCAGTTCACAGAGGGGAAGTCTGCATGTCACAAGAACCATCATCATAACTGGTGCTAAGTAGCATCCTCATCTCATCATATAAAGGCCGGGGATTAAACAGCATGAAAAACTAAACTACCCTCACCTTTAGAGGTGATCTAGGTCAGATTCAGAGTAGTGTTGGGAAGCTTTGGATCATTGTTGTACATGCATATTGATTATTGGGACTTCAATGTGTACAAGTCTAGCGATCCAAGAACCTTGTTAAACAACAACATTCGCTGAATTATAAAGTGAAAGCTGTTAGTTCTTTTTGTTGTTGACTTGATGTGGTAACCCTCAAAAGGTGCTGGGTGCTTTCTTAAACACGAAGGAAGAAGATCCAGTCTTTGCCTCAAACAGCATACAGTTTAAGATAGCAAAAAAAGAAATGATGCAAAGTAGCTTTATGTATTTTAGTGTGGCCAAGATATGCAGCTTTCAATAGCAGAGATGCTGTACAAAGGCCAACATTTTCAAATTTGGGTGTCTAAAATTAGGCACCTAAACAAGTGGTCTGCTTTTCAGGCACACTATTCACAAGCACAAAAATACATTGTATTGTCTTCTGTTGATTTTCAGTAATAGAAATAGTAACTACAATCATGTACTTTTCACAGATGTGTCCCTTTCTGTCTGAGGCTCTCAATGCCCTTTGTAACTAAGTGTCTCAATGCTCCAGCAAAGCAGGAAAGTGTTATCCGCATTTTGCCAATAGGCAAAATAAGGCACAGAGCATTTGACTTGTGCATGGTCACGTACTCTGTAATGAGCAAGATGAAGGAAAAGAGCTAAGGGCTCCCAACTCTCTGCCCATGCTCTAACCACTAATCTATACTGTGGATAAGAATGGTATTTGTAAATACCTACAATGTAGAAAAATGTTACCTCCTTTTTTTATGCTGATCAGATTAGTATGAAATAATTTAAAATACAGTTATGCCTCCAAAATACAATGAAAAACACAACCTATGTATATTGAAGAACCTGAGCATAGTATTAATATTAATTTTATTATGGTAGCTTTCTGAGGTCTCAACTGAGATCAAGGCTCCATTGTACTATCCACTGTGTGTATGTATACACGCGCACACGTATGAAACAGTCCCTGCCTAGAAGAGCTTAGTCTAAACAGTGATTAAAGTGCAGGAAAGTACATCAAGTAAATGAGTTTATGAAATAGATCATTCTTTTGCAACAAGCCCACAGGCCTTACAGTGGGTTTTTACATTGCTTTTGTAACCCATGCTCAGAGAGAGCAAGTCTTTATCTCGCTTTAGGGACTGACCCAGATGCTTCTGCTACAGCTCCTAACTGGAGGACTTAGTTTTTTTGCGCAGGCAGTAGATTCTCACTCTAAATCACCCTAAATCAAATCCGTTCCCACCGCTGCCCAGACAGAAACACTCATTTTGCTCTTCTCTAGTAGCAGAGAGCTTCTTGTTCCTTTGCTTTATGGTACAGTAGTACCTAGAGACCTTACGGTGCTATACAAACACAGCAGTAAGACAGTGTCTAAAGCCCATACAAGTCAAGATCTTACAGTTAAATCAGCGTCGTCTCATTCGGTCCTTGTGCTCTTCCCTCTGTTTGTTGCATCCCCTACACTTAGATTGCCAGCTCTTCTGGGTAGGACCCAGGCATAATTTTTTTCGGGCCCAGTACAAACTTGTAACACGGGGCCCCTCCCACACACATACCACAATCCCTCATCCCATACATATCTCATGAGCCATGAACATTTTTTTTCTCATGGTAATGGGGGCTGTAACCTGGGCTGGGCTCCCCAGGGCCTCTGAGCCCTGGTAAAGTGTACCCTTTCTCCCCCCCATGTGGTGGCCCTGCTTCTGGGTAGGGACTGTGTCTTTGTTATGTGTTTTGCACAAAATGGGAACCTGATCCAAGCCTGGGGCCCCTAAGGACTACAGTAATATAAATAAATAATAATTCTGGGAGGTGTAATTTTACCCCATGCAAAAATAAATAGCATCTGTGTGAAAAGTGTGTAGCGAAAGGTGTATAAAGAAGGGGGTATATTATAGCATTGCCTACAAAAAGGGGGGTATCTGTGGACCAGCACAAGCAATATTGAGTGTCTTACCATGTAAGCATACGAAACATTCTGGAGCTACAGCGAAAAATCTACCTCTTCACATTTTTGGCTGGTTTCACCTCTGTTTATTCTCCTCTCCTGCTCCCAAAGGAATGTAGATGAGATTTAAGCTGGTTGTAGTAGTAATAGGTTTGGAATCTAGCACACTTGCACAAAATTAACTTTGCTCATGTTGATGTGGGAATTAAAATGCATCATTAATTTAGAGAGTCCTGAACTGACAGCCAAATGGTGCATTTTGTGATTTCTACCTTTAAGTGCAAAATTCTTATCTCTGAGCTCCCCTGAACATCAATGAGCCCCAGCACAGCTTGCAGACCCATATGGCCTGGAGGGGAGAAGCTATTTTTTGCTATTAGTGTGCATCCATGTCCAAGCTTGTCTTTAAGCAGAGGGTAAGTAGGCAGCTACCTTGGGCTCCATACCCAAGGCAGAGCCACAATATCTGCAGGGCCAGCATAGTTATTGACTAACAGAGTGGTCACTGTATGTGTCCTACATTCTCTCCTCTGCCTTTAGAATTTCTGCTCACTTGATCTCCCTTGTCAATACATACAATCGAGCATAAAGACCCATCCCTTTGGAAGGGGGAAATGAGTCAGAGGGCATATGGGTTGCTGATCTGTGTAGGAAGAAGGGGGTAGAGGGCAAGAAGGCATATGGGTGTTGGGGGGCAGAGAGTTCATTATATCCCTTCTTTACCACATCGTGTCCACAGTCATTGGTAGCTCCAGAGATGTCTATGCAGTCACGTGCATTTGATTCATGGCTTGTTTTTCATCCTTTAACAGCTGTGTGTCTTATGAACAGGTGAATAGCCTGGGTGCCATTATACTGGTGACTCCACTCCCACTGCAGTCTCCTACAAAATATTGTATTCTGAATCCTTTACAATGAAGAGGGCTGGGAACTGCATGAACCATCCTATTATAAGGCTAATGCAATCCCGGGATGCATAAACAGAGGAATCTCGAGTAGGAGCAGAGAGGTTATTTTACCTCTGTATTTTGCACTGATAAGACCAAGGCTGGAATATCATGTCCAGTTCTGACGCCCACAATTCAAGAAGGTTATTGATGAGCTGGAAAGGGTTCAGAGAAGATCCACAAGAATGATTACAGGATGAGAAAACATGCCTTACAGTGAGAGACTCAAAGAGCTCAATCTATTTAGCTTAACAAAGAGAAGGTTAAGGGGTGTTGATTAGATTATACATATCTACATGGGAACAAATATTTAATAATGGCTCATCTATCTTTCACAGAAAGGTATAATAGAACCCAATGGCTGGAAGTTGAGGCTAGACAAATGCAGACCAGAAATAAAGAATACATTTTTGACAGTGAGGGCAATTAACTATTGGCATTTATCAAGGGCCATGGTGGCTTCTCCATCAGTGAGAATTTTAAATCAAGATTGGATGTTTTTCTAAAAAATGTGCTCTGGAAATTATTTTGGGGAAGTTCTACAGCCTGTGTTGTATAGAAGATCAGGTTAGATGATCACAATGGTCTCTCCTGGCCTTGGAATCCATGAATTTATAATACAGTGAGTTTGTGGATTGTGCTTTCCAGTGTTCTGCACTGTGTGGTGACTGTATGGTGTCTTCCAAGCTTTCCACGTCACAGAAAATTATCTCATTCTTTAAATATGTTATAATGTATACGGGGCCATAGGGTCACCTCTCTTGGCATTATAGTGTAGTGCACCATGAAATACTCTGGCTCCAAGCTATAAGTGTGCAGAGTGAAACCAAATGGTTCTGTCCCAGGCAAACGCTGAATGATACAAATAAGAAAAAAATGTGTATCCTCAAGGCACCATAAAAATGTATCATAAAGAACTAAAATATGAAGCAAATTGAAATAAAATTTATTTTATTGCCATTTAAGAATATTTTTCCCTTTGATGTAACCTCCACATGGAGCAGTCCAGCCTTTTTAAAATGAAACAAATATAAAAACAGTTATTAGTTCCACAGCATGAGGCGTCCTCTAGATTCCAAATTGTAAGGGTGAGAATGTTCAGCCAGTCCATGGCCAGCAGAAATCTCATTGACTGAATACCCTTAATTGTTTTGTAATGTAGAGTGCAGCATACCAAACTCTGATGCAGCAGTCAGATTAATTTGGACGTTGGTCTTTTTGCAAACCCTGTAGTTTGTAATTAACATTCATACCCACTAAAATGCTGTACAGTTTATCAGCCTTGCAAAATTCTGCTAGTTTGCTCACCTGGGAGAGTTGGCTTTTTTTCTCCCAGTAGTTGACTGAATTGTCTTTAGTTTTCTATTATAATCATCATTAGTAAAATTATAGCTGTAAGGGTCATTAGTAAAATTAGTAGATTTTGTAGCTGAGCTAATTTACAAAGCTGCTGTCTGTATACATTTGAACAACATAGCATCGTAACATATATGTTTTGCCTTGCATTTCTTTATTAGATTCTGGGTTTTTAATGGCATTCAGTTATCAAAATTCAGTATTTCTCCATTCTTTTTGGGGGAGTTAATTTCATTCCTATGTTGCCTGGGAACCAGTGATTATGGTTTCTCACTTTTTTTTAAAAAAGGAGATATCAAAATTCCATATTCAGAGAGCAATGAATAAGATAAAGAGTCACAGATTAGGAGTTCAAATTAGTAATGACTCAAGAACAGGATATAAATTAACCTTTGATAGAAACTTCAGGTTTGACAGGAATAAGAAGTAGTACTACCCAAGATCAGTTTTAAGACTTGTTGTGTTCAATCTTTCAAGATGCCATGGACTCTGGCCTCGATCCAGCAAAGCATTTAAGTTTGTGTTTATCTTTAATGATATGAGTCCCATGGACTTCAGAGTTAAGGATGTGAATCCCATTTAGCTCAGATCAAAGCACATTAAGAGTTAAGAGCATGGTTAAGCTTAAATGCTTTGGTACTCAGCACTTGTATGATGGAGCCTGGTGTATGAAATATTTTAAAAAAAGAAAAAAGAAAAAAAACCAACCACCAACAGCATGGTTGACAGTACACCAACAGTATGGATGACTGTTCTGAAAACAAGTTCTCCATCTAAGTTTGTACTGCAAATGATACTAAAATTGGAGGCAGAGTTAATGACAAGGAACAATGCAACAAGAATAAAAAAGGATTTGGATAGTTTAAGTGACTGAGCCAGTGGATGACAACAAACACATTGAAATGCAGACACGTTTAACATGATTATTCTTGGAACAAAGAGCTAAAGTATAAAATGAGTGCTCCATGCATCTCTGCACATTCAACAGCAATGTATGTTATGTGCTGTATGCTAATTCATGTCTCTATTTATGCAGAAGTCTATGTTCAGTTCATATGAGATTTTGGTAGGTAAATTTTCCTACCAAAAAAAGCTCCAGATAGATCCTTTTGCTATTGTTTATTAATTGCTCCATTAATTAGGGTGTGTGCATAAAACAAACACACATACGTGTGTGTGTATATATATATACACACAATTTATGAGACTCATCTCCTCTATACAGCTGACGTGTGTTTTCTGGAGGGATGTGAACGCGGCCAACTTTGGTTAAGATGTTCCATGGATATGGAGCAGCATGAAAGATTGCACACAGTTGGAAATTATAGAATCACAGGGTGAGAAGGGATCGCAAGGGGCATCTAGTCTAATCACTTGCCAAGATGCAGGATTTGCTGGTTCTAATGAAGAAAGACTGAAACAAAAGGATGAGAAAGGAAGGGGACAGCAGAAGAGACAAGACTGGAGATATAGGTTGGGGCTGAGGGTAAGGACAAAGAACTTGATAGACAGCACAATGGTGAGTCAGTGGAGAAATTCTAAGTGTGCGGTGTGAAGGAGCAAGGGAGGGTATGATAAATGGGGGGAAGATAATGGTAGACAGGAAAATGGCAGTCTCCTTTCAGAATTTCTGGTCACTTTGAAAAAAATATAAATCTACTTGCTTTAAGTTTCATTATCTTTTTCTTTTTTATTGATCCCAGGTAATACCTTCTTGAAAGAGACTTCAGTTAATGTACAAATGTGCAAGCCACACATTTAGCTAGTAAGTTCTGAATTCAGTACAAGTGTGAGAGGCCATCAGAAAATAAACACCAAAGATGAACAACAATGGTCAGGTTCAGGATTACTTCCTGAATTATTAGGGTTATTAAGGAAAAGTCACCATGCAGCATGGGAGTGGAACACAAACACCCAGACTGAGATGGCTTTCTCAAAGAGCAGCTGGTTTAATTTAATATATATACTATATATTATATAGGATATATACTAAGATGCCTAAAGGGCCAAATTATAGTGTGGAGCATTAAGTGAGGAGCAGAACCTTGTGCACCCCTTTGTGGAGAGAGTCATGACAACTGTGGATATAATAAGCATTAAGGAGTAATATGTCACCTGCTTTCCTGTCACTCTCATCTCTGCCAGTGTTTTTCAGTGTGCACAAAAGTGCACATGATGCACTCCAGTCGACCCAGATGTACCTCATCAGGGGTTGTCAGCACTAGACATCATCCTCCGTGCATTACCCACTGCTAGTAGTAATGGTTGCGTCTTGTGCGATGCATTATGGGGAAAGGGAGCTTCTGTGTCCTCTACACCTCTAGTGCATCATGCAAGACCAGCAAAAATTTGACCTCTGTGGTACAAAAATAAGAAACCTGAGTTACGGTTCAAAGCAACCCAGGCATTTCAGTCTGAAGGGTTATCTGCTGAGTGCTCTGCCAGGACATCCACACCACATGACAAGCTTTCTCCACACGGCTTCTCACCCTGTCTCCCACTGACGTCAACCTCCCAGGCTGCTGCAACCTTATGTAACTGCCCCAGCTATCCCAGCATGCCCTGTTTTCGAGGAGGAAAATGCTGATTCATCCCGTGCACAGGTGCTGCAGTGCTGCCTTGACTGCTGCACTCAGATCAGGTGGCACTGAACAGTGTCCTGTGGAATCTCAGTACAAGCAGAGATACTGACAGGTAAAAGGGGGAAAGAGCCTGAGCTTAGTTTGCTGGGGGACAGCCACAGTGCAGCATCCTTGTTTCTAACATGGCTGCAGTTAGGGGTGGGTGGGAGAAGAAGAAGAAGAAACAGATAACAGGCTGTGTTAGTAAAAGCCCAGAGTACAAAGCAGGTGATTCCAGCACTTCGCAGACTGAGCAATGCTCTGCTACATTCAGCTCTGTTACACCGGTGTAAACTTGAAGAAACTACTCTCCCTTCACGTCCATTGATTTCAAAGCTGTCATGCAATGCTTACAGCAATATCACTGAGAGGAGACTCATTCTGTGCAGCCCGGCGAAGATGATATTGGCTGAGAGGGTGCAGCGGAGGGCAGCAGAAGCTATCCCATGTGTCAAGAATCTTCTAAATGACACGAGGGAAGATGAGGGGAGTTGGGTTGGTTGGTTCGTTAGAAAAGCGGAGATTTCAAGGTGACTTGAGAGAACTTTTCAATCAGTGCAAATTTACTTATTTAATTGGCAGCTAATGCTGCTGCACACCCGGATGTCAGTAGAGGGGATCAAACCTAGGAACTCAGTGGACGAGATGCTACTGCATGAGCTAAAAGGCAACTTTATCTTAGCCATGGCTATAGCAGGCTCATCAAGCGTGAGACAGGGAGAGAGAGCCACTCTCAGCAAGCAGAGGTTACATATATTAAACTCTTTCACTCTTTTTTCTTACAACAAACCAACCAAATCTTAGGTGCCAACATATAGTGCACATACAAACATATGTACACATGAGAAAAGACCAAGGTATTTGTACAGAGCTTGGATTCCTATGCATTAACCACAGTGTTCCCAGCACATGGATTCTTACGGCACATATAAAAAAAAATAAGGGCATCAAAGTCAACAGGGAAAGAAAAAATAAAGAGGAGAGGGTTGGTGAGGCGCTGTGTAGATATATCTCCCGCCTTTCATTTGGGCCTCATGCAGGCATCTTTAGTTGACCAGTTCTAGGAAACTGTCCCAAATGGACTCAGATTTTTTTCAAGGTTTGCTGTCTATTATGTATGTGAGTGCAAATTTCTTACAGTAGACGAGTTTGAAAAGCATCTCTCTCCCTCTGCTGACAGAGACCATCAGTGCCCAATAAAAATAAAACATTTAAAACTACAGTAGGTTGATGTGATTGGAGATTAATTATATGCTCCTTAGTTGCAGGGGTGGGAGGGGGAATGCGTATAGATGAACAGAGCTATGTTCTCAAGTGATTAAACTGCGTTGATTTCCTAACTAGAAGTTTAAAGAGAAAGTTGTATCCAATAAGCTTAGACAGAGAGGGCATCAATAGCCTTACCATCAAATAGTTTACAGGGTACATCTACACTGCAGCTGGGAGGTGTAATTAACAGCTTGGGTAGACATACATGTGCTAGCTCTGATCAAATGAGCACGCTGAAAATAGCAGTATCGCCATGGCAGCTGCCTGAGTATGTACCTAGGATCTTGGACAGCTGCAGCGGGGACAGCCCATGCCACTGTGGCCATGCTGCTATTTTTAGCACAGTAGTTCAAGCAGAGCTAGTGCTTCTATGCCTACCTGAGCTGGGAATTACACATTCCCAGCCGCTGTGTAGCCCTGACCACAGTATGATTGACCTATATAACACCAGTTCTAAGAAAACCCTCACTGCAAGCAGACATGCAACTCCGGTTACTCTCTTGGGAATTTGGCATTTAGGAATATACTACCAACCCAGGTAATAAGAGCCTAGGGTAAATACCTAGGACCGAGATAAAGGTGATACATGCACATAATTTAAAGGAGAATGGGCTCCTTCAGTCTCTGCACTTGCAGCTGAGAGGGTAATGTGTCACAACTTGAATGTGTGATTCCTGTGTGGAAAAGAAACAGAGGACTAAATTCCTTCATCTTGTCTTACATTTTTTTTTTAAAGTTAATTTAATGCTGGTGAAAGGTGACAACCCTTGAGACTGAAAGTCTCAGTTTATCCACAAAAAGGTACAGCACGGATAATGGCAGAGCTAGAATTCCCACACTACCTTGGCAATATGCCTCTAAAATAGTTTATTTGTCCCTTACCAAAGATTTTCTAAAGGTAAAACAAAGGTTATCCATCCAGTCATTTATAGTGCACCTATCGCTGTCATATCTAATAGAGCTGGGCTCTTCCATCTGCAAGAGTTTTCAAGATTTCAAATGTATTTCTCGTCTCAAATCAGGACTGCTGATGCCAGCCCCCTCTTGGCCACCCACTAGGATTTCTGTGAGGGGAATCCCAAAGCCTCTGTGCTCTGGATCTGGAGCCTCTCTGGTGCATTTCCTGGGCACCAACTCTGTCTGTCACCCCTTCTTGGAAATGCCCACCTGCCCTAGGCCTCAAAGCCAATGCTGATCCCCAAGACTCCCCAGTTACTTAAATACATCCCTCTCCCAGAACTGCAGTTTAACTCTCTCCAGGATATGCAGCAGTTGTGAAGCAGTTAATGTACAGAGAGAGATTCTGAGCAAAGCATAACACCTTTATGCTGCTTTATACTTAATCACATAAAGCATGGGAGAGTACAGATCCTGTAAAACCATACACACTAAACGCATGTCCTGCCTCAGTTTCCTCACCATCCATGTCTAGGCAGGCATGGTGTTATGTGGTGAGTGGTCTGTCCCTCAGGGACCAGAAAAAAATGGCTCCTTACCCAGTTTCTGTGACCTTGCTGTCTCCTGCCCCACACTTCTCCTGTCTTGCTCTCCTCCTGGCTGGCTCACTATTTTAAACAGCTGCTAATCACCTGGTCTCTGTTAGTTCTACTCTTGATAAGTTGCCACTGCTCCTGCTTTGCCCCCTCCCTTCTGCGAAATCAGCTAAACCAGGTTTTCTAATGTTGCAGCTGCTTTTAAACATAACCTTTTGTGAGGTCTAAGAATTCTCATTAATCTTACATTTATTTTCCATAATCCCTGTCTAGTGTGCATCTGCTACAGGACCTGTCAGCACTGATGCGTCGAGATACATATAGGCATTTATTTTACAGCAATTTTTCATTATTCACAATATCAATCAGAATTCATAAATTATACAGGTGTACCCCCAATTCATCACAGGAATGAAAAGTGGATAGCTCAAAAAATTTTGTGAACTGATTGTCCAAAAGAGAAAAAAAAAATTGTTTCAATAATTTTGAAATATTTAGTTTCTATTTTGCCGCTTTTTTTATTTGTTACACTTTCTTAGTATCTGAGTCCAATTTTGAAACAATCATTCTGAACTGAAAAATGAAACATTTTTCATTTTGAAAAATGTCAAAATTGGATATTTCCACAGTTCTGTACTTTTTACAATTTCTTTTTCAAAGTGGGAGAGGCGTCAAAACCAACCCTTTCTTGCAAACGTTTTGTTTCCACAAATTGGCATTTACTGAGGCAAAATGTTTTGTTGGAAAATTCCTGACCAGCTCTAGTATCTAAGCCCCTTTGTAAGCTTAAAATTAATATGTCATGAAAAGTCCTATGAGATGGTCTTTTCTGAAGCTTCAGAAACTGGAGAAATTCTGTGGAGAGGCCTACAAATATGGCTGCCCCAAGTCTTGAAGGTAAACAAATAATGGCTACCAAACCAATAACAGAATTTAATAGCATGTATACACTTAAAATTGCAAATAAATTCATTTAAATCAAAATATTTTGAAGTCTTTTTTTTTCCCCCCCTTTATCTCCTGCTAAGGTCCACCTAATGCTTTTGTATTGTTTTGGCAGCACTGACATTGCTAACACCTGAAACTGCATGAGGAGTGCAGTGTGGGCTGCTCCCTGCCCTGCTTCAGTTGTTAGTAATGTCACTGTTGCCAGAGAAACACAGAACCTTGGACTGGGATTCTGGCAGAACAGAAGTCTTTCAGATCATATTTGATCAAATTTAAAAAGGAGGGGAGAAGAGGGACCTTGTAAAAATCCTGTTTGTCCACTAGAGAGCATATAGGCAATGTTTCTCCTACTTAGAGGACAAAAAAATGTTAAACTCGTAATATATACAATAATATTAAACAGTATTGTATTATACAACAAATGTACTCTTCTCAATAACATACAAAGAATACAGTAAATGAAAATTGGTAGATGGGAGTCATAGATAAATAACTGATGTCCAAAAGCCACTTACAGCTTGTTACGGTAGCTGCTTAGCATCCCCTCTTTCTAAATCTCAAAGCATTCACATGATAACAGTGGAAATATAAATATTTCGTTACGTTTATTGTGAAATACGATAGCAGGGTAAGTTTGAGCCGGTGAATGGCAGACCACCCTCTCACTATTTTTTGGGAGCTCCACCAGTTTCTCTAGAGCTTTAAGTTTTTATTTCCAGCTGCTATGATTGTGAAGAAGGTTCTGAATATAAACAGCTGTTCTGTTCTACTGACTCTGCAGATGGTCAGATTGAAAGGTTAGACCTGAGAAGGACATACTTTGAAGCCGAATGATAACTATTTAAGTGTTGATATTAACTTTTCACTGCTGATCATGTTTAGAAGCTGCATTCAACCAGGGACAGAGCTTGAGTACCTCTCCTTTCCTATTTCCATTTTGACCCCCTTTTAAATTGTCTTTTTCTGAGATAACTAGGGGATGTTATTCCTTTCATGCATTTGTGTAACTTCCTGATAATGTTAAAGATTTATGCTCAAAGGATGAAGGGTGATAGACCCCATTGTATTAACTGCATGGTATTTTGGCAGCCTGCTTATGTATTTAATAACTCCCATATTTAAATACGTTTTTTATATATTTTTCTTTGTAATTAAGTTATAATTTTTTTTATGTAGACTATAAATATTTCTCTCCATGCTGCCTACAAAAGTTATTCTCCCTTGTGTTGCATGTAGGAGGCAGCTTTTTCCAATGGATAAGCCACAGTCCTTCTCTATTACCTTAGTTGACCTCCTTTTCTCTATCTCTTAAAATGGAGACAAATTTACTTATATTTGCATTGGGTTTTGAGAATGATGGATGGAAAGTCTTATATAAGAGCTAAGTACATCTTGTTGTGCATCTTTTCCTCTGATTCCTTTGACTCTGCATGGCCTATTTAAATTGTAAGCTTCTCGGATTCCAGGATGCATCTTAATGTACTCAGTTAAAGCAACTAACACCTTTTTGGTGTGATAGAAGTAATAAATGTAAAGCATTATTATTTATTATGTTGCATCTCCCTGTAACCTATAAATGGTGCATTATTATTTACCAAGTGCCACAAGAGCACTCAGAGCTTTACAAATCGTTTATGTATTACTCAGAGACTGAGTGAATTCCTCTGTGAATGTCAGATGACAAGGGCGGAGGTATATAGATGCAGATTATCGTCATGGCTGGCTCTCTAACGTTTGCAATGCCTTTTGCCAGTGAGCAACTGATTTGGCTGTATTGTTTTATGGAGTCGGTAGCAGAACAGTACCTTAAAATTCATTTTATTGCAGACAGATCTATTAAAAAGTCAGTTACTCTTCTGAAAAAATGTGGATGTCTTTAGCCCTAATTGTCTCATTGGTGTACTGGTGACAAAATAAGTGGTGATGATGAAACCAGGCATTTCGGATCAGAAATAAAGAACACATTGCATCCAGTTATTTTGGGTAGCTTTGCATTTTGATTCTGCTCGATTTTCAAGTGTTTGCAACATGTATGTCTACCAGACAAATCTCCAGTTTCATATATTTTATTTTAACATGTGGCAGTAACAACTTCTGGGACTAATTAGGCCTCTTATTTGACAGCACATTATGATTGTTAAGATCCACTCGGCTGTAAAACTGCACTATTAAAACATCTGAGGTAGAATTTAAGAATACCTAACCATGCTGGTTTTACCTCCAAGGTTCTCTAAAAATAAAACTTAGCATCTAACGGAGAGTAGAGTCTGTTTATACTTCAGCCAGCGGTTTTGAGTTTCTTTTCT
Organism: Emydura macquarii macquarii; assembly: GCF_026122565.2. Taxonomy (NCBI): domain Eukaryota; kingdom Metazoa; phylum Chordata; order Testudines; family Chelidae; genus Emydura; species Emydura macquarii. The sequence continues at coordinate 1,505,450 of NW_027133607.1, read as the reverse complement.
CGTTCAGTGACAGCAAGCATTTTGTGTGCACGTGTGTCTGATGTAAATGTTAAATGACTATATGAGAATAACTACACTCTAGATTTTAAACTAATGGCAGGATATTTTTAGACTGAATGGTAGCAATAGGACAATGAAGTGAGGTAACTTTCCCAGCTGGCTGTTGTATTTCACAAAATATGTAACCAGAGAAGCTGTGAATTATGTAAACTGTTCAATAGGATTCTGGGTGTAACCTATTACCATGCATTGCTGGCAGGGAGGGAATACTACTTATTAGTTCCCCTGCATTTTCTTAAGAAACATTGTACAGACAGTCTCTTTTTAAAAGCGTAAGATGGACGAAACTGTAAATTTCAGGGATTGTGTCGTCATCCTTCTAGTTTCCTGTGGAGCAGGTGTCTGAACTTAGCTTGTATTCAGTGCAACTCCTAAACTGATACGTGTTGAGTGTTACTTAACTATCAAACTGTTCCAGGCATAGGGATGGGCTCAATGACATCGTGGTCCTTAGAGTTGGCAAATTGTGGTGATTCTTTTGTACAGAGAGAGGAGCATGGAAATGACTGGCTGCAGTTTTGTATTCATTAGCAAAGAAATGCTTCATATGTATGTGTTTGTTTTATCCCATTACCTTTTTGCTCCTATCTCTTCAATTAAACTGAATGATGTAATGTATTTCATATATTGCTGGGGTCAACCTTCCCTCCCACTCCCAGAGTAAGTACTGTGTTTGAAACTGGCCTTTCCTGGAACCCCTGGCATTAGCTTTAAAATATAAACCCAACAGGACTGCACTGGAACACACTCATTTTAATATTACTTTTAAGCCTAAAACGTCACTGCTGTTAACACTATAAATGACAGAAAGAGATCCAGATCCTAAATTAATGGCAGTTAGGCACCTAAGTACCTCTGAGATTCTGGGCCAGAGTTTGATGGTAGGAAGTAGAAAGGCCCTCGGGTCAAAACTTCATTGACAGTGAAGACAATAACCCAGTTCACTACAGTGATGCAGCAAACTTGCCTATAGGATTGTAAGTGCTGCCTTTTCATGCTAGATGAACTATTTCTGCTGAAGCCCCAAGACCACTGACAGAACAAGTAATCCTCTTAAAGCCTGATTCTGATAGTGACCTAGTCCAGCTGTATCACACTATTTATTATTCATACAGCACTAGCAGTGCATTTGGAAAATGTAAGCCCTATGTCTATAAAGCACCTAAATGACTAATGATTCAGGGTGTCTCCATTTTTTTTTAATGAGATTCTTTTGAAAGGCCCTGATTTTGAGAAAAAAGCAGTGCCCCCTCTCTGAAAATCAAGTCACATTAAAGTGTTTTAAATTAAGGCCAGGGTCCCCGCCCCAAAGAAATAAGTCCAAAGCTTTTAAGGCAAATCCCCATCCAGCTCTTTATCCATACCCGCTTACTCTACAGTCAGGGTGGCCTACTCTATGCAGTCAAAATCATGAAATTGGGTTAAAAATCATGAGATTTTTCCTTTAACCAATATAATAGTTGGATTCTTTTTATTTCCCTTCTCATTTCTGAGCCTTTAGGTAACATTTGCTTCACATTTTCAAGCTCACCTCTCCAACTTCTCCAAAAGTTGGCAACTCTCCCTTTTTTTTTTTTTTGTAAAAAGCATCACGAATCTTGTAATATTTACTGTTTTCCTTAGAGTCCCAACTCCTGGAGTGAAGCAATTATATGAAAACCGAAGCTTCCATTTTTTTAAAAAAGTGTGTAGACCTCATGGTTGCAAACAGAAATTTGAAAACATGATCTTACTGCACCCTAAAGGCTCAGAAACCAGAAGCCAAATACAAAGAACACCCAATTTATTATTTTTAAATCTCCTAGTTTTTAAGTCAATATCAAGATTTTTGAAGCCTGACATGATTTTTGAAGGTTAGGGCTGGCATTACTGATAAGAGTGTCTGATTACTGGTGGTAAAAATTAAATCGGACTAAATATAAACACTGAAAAAATTAAGAAATTATTGTTGTGTTTTTGAATTTTCAATTCCATAAAAATCTGTTACAAGCTAGTGTGTGTGTGTGTGTGTGTGTGTGTGTGTGTGTGAAAAAAATGGGATAATTTTTGAGTAAATGGATTCATTTTTAAAGCATAAAATAAGATACATTTGAAATGTTTTATTCAGACAAAAAAGAAAAGAAAAAGGGGGGAAAAAAGATTCCCAGTGAAATCATGTGAAATTATTAATTTTCAAGGTTTTGTTGCAAAAATAACCATTGGGCAAAGGATTCTGGAAAAAGTGACTTTTCTGGGCCACAAAAACGACGACAATTGTACTGAAAACATTCTTGTCGCTTGTACAGAGATCTGCTGATTTTGCAGCTCAGAAAGAAAGAGCAAATAACATAGAAACCACAGGCAAGCTGTTGCAAAGACACATGCTGCATTACACTCAGCTTTCACTCTGCTAATGGTACTTCCTGTATAAAGGTCAGAACTCTGCATGCAGAGTTCAGGAGCTCCAGTAACTCAACTTAACATCATTCATCACTGCAAGGTGAACCCTCTTTTCTTTACTGAAATCTCTGACAGCTATTCCTTTCCACTCCCTATCCTATGCCTCGGAAATTAGGATCTGCTCTTTTCTGATTATTTTATATTTTGTTATGTATAGCAGTAACAATTTCCTGTGCTGCAGACAACTGAATTAATTATTATATACAGCACATAAACAGAGGGAGCTAGGTCCATTAGAAGACAACACTTTATCTCACCTCCTCCTTACACTTCTCTCACTCCCAGCCATAGAGCCCCATGTACATTCCACCTGCTGACTCAGGATAGCACAGCAAAGAAAGCCTAGAATACTGTTTCAGAAGAGTAGAAATTAATATATTTTTCCTTTTTTTCCCCCTCTGTATTCCACCTCAAATGTCTTTTAGCTGAAAACTGGAACCTTCTGAACAAACCAACGCTCTTCACTCAAGCTCTGCTTTTAAAGACCTGAGCTAGGAGTAAGAAGTATTCTAATTCATTCATTTCTAACAGGTTTTTTTATCTCAAATTTAGGTGTGTTGGAGTTTTGGTTAGTTGGTTTGTTTTTGTTTTGTTTTTTTTTTTCTCCAGAGATGATTTCTGTGGCTCTTTTGCTGTTACTGCACTTGATTGTTGTGCTGAGACTAATTTGTCATTTGTTCTGATGAACCACCATTATTGTGCAATGCAAAAATGCATTAATATCTGTGCCCTTCACAAAATCATTCAAGGGAGCTTTAAAAAATTAAATACCATCTTAAAAAGGCACATCAAAGACTTTTTTTTTTGGCTTTCATATTTAAAAAGGGATACAACTTTTAAAACCTTAAGTGGGAACTGATGCCTCACTAGAGGAGAATAATTAGAGAGAGCTTAGAAATCCAAGGGACTTCAATCAACTCTCTGGACCAGTCAGATAATCAGCAGTTTTTCATCTCAGGCCCCTTCTTAAGCAGAGTTCTGCTAAATGTTCTTCTGCTGTCCTTGGTATGACATTTAGTAAGTTCACCATTGCCTAGAAAAAGTTTCTCTTGCATTCCCATACCACCTACTGTTTTCTCATTGGGTTCCCGAATCCATGAATTTCTCACTTGCTCTAAGAGTTGGTCTGTGTCAGCCTTCACTATCCCCTTGAGCACACTGAAGCTTTTCACAATTTCCCCTCTAAACTGTCTCTTTTGCAGTGAGCTCAGTCCCAGATTTCCACATGAGCTAACTTTTTAGCCCTGTTCTCATCTTGAGTGCTTTCCTCTGGATTTTTTTCTCCCTCTCAGCCCTTATCTGATGTATCAGGGTACTGTGCAGAACTACGCTTAATTGCTGTTTGGAAATCCAGATAGATTGTTTCCCTTATTTTTCTTGTCTGCTTTCTGTGTTTGTCACAAATTCCACCAGATTTGTTCAACGTGATTTTTCTTACCCTTTTTGGAACCAAATCACGCAATTATTATGAACGCACATTTCTCTGGGAGTGCTAGGTCATCTTCATACTATGACTATGTCTACACTGGAACTGGGGGTATAATGTCCAGCTCGGGGAGACATGCCGATGCTAGCCAAAATAACAGGGTAGCTGCGCCTGCATCGATGGCGAGACAGACTAGCCGCCCCACTACCTAGGATTTCAGACACTACTATTTTTAGCACACTTGCTTGAACAAAGCTGGTGCATGTGTCTCTATCTGAGCTGGAAGTTATACCTCCAGCTGCATTATAGATATATCTTAAAGGTACGTCTTCATGGCAAAAAAAAAAAGAAAAGAAAAAAGGTGTGTTCTTACCTTGGGTTAGCTAATTCAGATTAAAATATCAGGGAAGACGCAGCAACTCATCTTGAGTTAAAGCCTCTAGAAGATCCTGGGACTGAATTTGAGCAGCTAATGTGAGTTAAAAACCAAGTTCTTTGCTATTTTTAGTAGCAGCCTTACCACTAAAATTAAGACTAAGCAGTCTGTAACTTTCTGGCTTCCTCACTGTGGACACCTGTTTTTGTGATTCCTTCCATGAAGTCTTAGTTATCTCCCTTTCTTTTCTTCATTAGTCAGATACTCAGTGGTCACTGACCTACATGCCTTTTCTTCACATGATTCTGCTAAATGACTCTACTGCTGCCCATTATGACTCAACTGGTCATATTTTATGGTCTCCCGGATATGCTACATAAATTGTAGAGCTGTGCAACTTGCTCTGTCTTTAGAGATTTAAAGTGAAAAATAGCTATTGAGCTGGAATGGAAGAGAACCTCAGCTTTCTCTAGTCTTGGGGGAAAAACAAGCCCTTTCCCTCATGAGCCTCAAGAGCGTACATCCATGTAAACCAATCAGTAGAGTTTAAAGGAGAGAGCAGCAGGCTCCACTTTTGGAGCAGCAGACTGGGAAGAACCTAACCACCTCCTTTCCCCCATGCAAGACATAGAACCTCATCCAGCTCCCATTGAGGGCTATAAGGGGTCTTTGCATTGATTTCAATATGAGTTAGATAAGTTTGCAAAGAGCAAGTAAATACACTTGCACTCATTCCATACAAAGCTTTGATGGCCTTACAAAGTAAGAGAGAAAAAGTTACAAGACCGGAATGTATTGCCAGCCTTCAGATTTTAACAGTCATGAATCGGGCCCCCAAAATCATAAAATTGGTTTTAAAACCATTAGATTGTTTTTAAAATAAGTTTTAGGTTCTCTTTCTTTGCCTTCTGGTTTCTGTGATTGTAACACTTCATGCTTTCAAACTTTTCTCTTCCACCATGAGGGTTAAAATGTACTTAATCTCAGCTCTTTTTAAATTTTGCAATCTATTGATTCCAGCAGCTGGAGCTTTAAGAAATACACCCAAAAACATAAGACTCATGAATAAACCATGCATTGGCAACATGGCAGTCGCCAGAGGTGCAATTGGAGAGTATAGTAAACAAGTGCATCTCAACTCTTAATTGCTTAAATAATCCCAAAATAAAGTCTGCTACTCCTCCCCTATGTAAATGTTACAGGTAGCTGTCTTTTTTTTTTTTTCTCCCGCCAAAAGGTGGTAATATTTTATTGTCCATGTACTTGTTTGTCTTTGGGGATTTCCAAGCATATATTGCTTCAGGGTTTTTGGTTTTTGTTGTTGTTTTTGTTTTACTCAAATAAATTCTGTTGTAGTTTGACTGCTAATGCTGCTTAGTTTGGTCTGACTTATTTATTTAGTTTTACTGTCTTCACCAAAAATCTTTGCTTCTATTTGTAGCATCTCACTCCTTAAGAACATGGAGGAGGGGAATATATTTGTAGGCCATTTCTTTGGGTAATTAACTTTCCTCTCTGATTTGTTTAGTTTTCTGTTGGGGTGTCTTATTGAACTCTTCCCTGGACTATCTGTGCATAAGATATGTAGTGGTGGAAGTTATTTTTATATAAGAAGCAAACGCAGAGCGCAGACCTGTCATAAGTTCTGGAAGTGCCTTTTGATTTTTGAAACAGAGTCATCATTACAATGGATCACTTCAGCCTACCCTGTAACTCCTAGAACAGTTATAGTGGCCTGGGGGTCTTGGAAGCCTCACTGGAAGTCAGGCATTCCTGAGTTTTAATCTTAGCTCTGATATAGATTTGCTGTGTAGCCTTGGGCAAGACACTTAATTTCCCTGTCTCAATCTCCCCACCTGTAAAGAGGAGATAATACTTACAATTGCCTATCTCCCAGGACTGTTGTGAAGATTAGAATGTGCTTCCTGGACAATAGTTAAACTTAGTGTTGTGGTATGGATTGGTATTATTATTAATAATTAACTAACAACCCATCTTGCTCTATACTATCCGTCCCCACCCCCCACCCCCAAATAGCTGAGTGAAAAAAGGCAAGCTTTGTACCATGTTACTCAGTCTGGGCAGTGGCTGACTGGGATAGCATAGTTCATAGTCATGTGACCCAATGAAGCTACCAATCACTAGTCACCCACATCAAGTGTTGGCTTCTAGAGTAGTCATTTACACGTTTCCCTCAGACATCGTAGAAATTGTTAATGCCTCTGTCTTATTGCTGGCCTTTACCAGCCACGAGGGACATAGGTCCAACATACAAGAGAGAAGTTAGTATCCTAGTATTTTGGACATGATCAAAAGTAAAAAAGCTTTGAAAGTCTTCCATTCTCTGGCCCATATTTACTCACCCAAGAGGTTCAAACAAGTATCCAAACATCTGTGTGTTATCTGAAGCAAATCTGTGAACTTTCTCAGGTCCATACATGGTTTAAAAAAATTGGACCTGATGAAAAAGAAAAATGGAGTGTTTTTTTCCTAAATGTGAGAAGTCAAATGGGTGAGTACCAGAAAATGTTAATTAGCTATAAGCGTTGACCTAAAGTTAAGGAATTTTATAAAGTGTGAAAAGGAGAAAGGTGAAGGACTGCTAAACCAAAGTTTAAATAAAGGCTAATAAAAAGCAATGGCTCTTATAAAGTGTTAAAACAGAGCAAGCAGTGAAGAGAGTTGGGGAAAGAGCAATCATAGGAAATAAAATACAGTTGTATGATCAGTGTGGTCTCGGCAGAGGACCTGATCAGGTGAAGGTAGGTAAGTGAAGATGAAGAAAACAAGGAGTCAGATTCACCATGGTGTTACTCCAGTTATTGTTTATATTACAGTACCACTTAAATGCCTCCGTTCAGATAAGGCCAGATTGCCCTATGTGCTATTGCAAGAGACAACCCATGCCCAAAGGAGATTGCAATCTAAATACAATGAAGTCACACCAGAGTAAAACTATCATAAGGCTGTGGAGAATCAGGACCAAGAATGAGAAGACCTATGAGAATGTGAAAGACGAAATACAAGAGGCAGAAGAAAAAAAACAGAATTTTCACAGGCAGAGCTCCCATTCCAAAAAGATAAAAACTTCTGCCTTTTTAACGAGGATATAATTCAGTGAAATTACATGACCTTTGCAACTGAATGTCTTCAGAGGCGATCAGCCGCAACAGCGCCTGCACTGTGGTGATTAGCAAGCAGCCGAGCCAAGCAAACCAAGGTATCATCTGCATAGCAGTGAAAATACAAGCCACGGTGCTGGAAAAATCAATCCAAGAGGCAGCTTGTAACCATGGAAGAATGTAGGATCTAGACCAGAACACAGTGGCCCACCAGTGTGTAAACTATGTGGGTCAAATGCAAATGTGCTAGTAAAATCAAGATGAGAGTTTTGGACAGAAGAAAGTCAAATCCAGCTAAGGCTATGCCAGGGAACTCCAAAATGCATTTGTAATTGGAGTGAAGTGAATTCCAAATCCACCACCCTATTACGTTACCCCCTAGTATAATCTCTTGCCAAAGGGAATTATAATTTTTATGACTGCCTTGAAATGCAGCCAGGTAATTACCTGCAGGAAATTTTTATTTCACTAAGTGTTAATCTATAGAGAGGAAAAACAAGTTAAATAGCATGATAAACAACCAATTTACCATAGAACCCGTATAAAGGAAACTCTAGGTGTGGTCTTGGGGAAAATACTTCATTGCAATATGTTAATCCAAAGAGAATGCTTCCCTTTTGGTGGATACGCATAATGCCCAGGTTTGAGACCAAACACCTTGAAATACTATTCCTGAATGACTAGATATTGGATTTGAGCTGCACAGGTCTAATATAACAATGCTGATTGTCAGATCATTACGTCTGGTTTTTCAGCAATCAAAAAAATAACATTTCTGCTTAGGAAGCTGTTTATCTTCAGATTTATTGATTTATTTTACTTTGGCTACAACTATTAAGTTATTTATCACATTCCATAAAAATCTGACATTTATAGGTTGGGAGGCACGGAAAAGATTTAATCAGCACACCAAAAAAAAAGAAGAAAGGAAAACGCTTTCTGCTTTTAATTCTGACTGTTTACGTTAGCAAAGATATATTTTTTTCATATATGTTTGTTGGTTTCCCATTGCAGCTTTGATCTTGCATGCAAAAAAGATGGGACAGTGTAAAAATTCTCTGAATGGTATCAGGGATTTAAATCATTTGTCTTTTTTTAATGCTAATACAACCCTTATTATGATTCCATGGCCACTAGAGAGTTTGACATTATCACATTAGCGTTGCATTTATACATTAGCAGCTAATGTACTAGAATTAAAATACTGTATACAGACCTACCCTTAGCTCAGCCATTAAAAATACATTAATGTTCTTCTTCTTGCAAATTGGCCCTTATATGTAATTTATTCAGCAATATCTATTTGTGTGTGTGTGTGTGTATTTCCCTGGAAAGTTAATATTCTGCCTTTCAAGGCTTTTAGTTTAAAAATACAAAACATGGCCTGCTGAAATAGCTTTTGTTGTTTTTAAGAACACTGCGATTTAATGACCAGAACAAGGGAACTAGAACTTCTGGGTTCTAGCCTGGCTCTGCTACGCACTTAGGAAAGTTCTTTAACCTCTTTGTGGCTTTATATACCCATCTATAAAATAAGTATATTTGCTTATTTCATGTGGAAATTGAGACTTAACTGACAGATGTTTGTAACTGCTTTCAGATCCTCATAGGATCGCCCTATTTAAGTGCAAAATATTTGTTGTTACAAATAAGAACGACACAATGTATGGGAGACAGGAATTATTAATCTGTCTGCTTTAGAAGGGGGGAAGGGTTTAAGTGCTTTATTTCGATAGTGAAGTGTTTAAAACCTGTGTGTGTTTGAAGTAGGTGGGGCATTGGATGACAAAAACATCTCCCGTGTGACTGCTGCTTTTTTCCCCCCTATGCAGCAGGGTTTTAAAGTCTTGAAAAGCAAGCTCAGAGCAGAGTAAAAAGGCTGCTGGAACAGCAATAGGCATGTAGCAGCACACTTCACGATAACAGCTGTCAGGACACAGGAGATGAAAATGCAATGAAGTATATAGGCTATAGGAAAACTTGGCCTCAGGCAGTGGGCTTTCACATCAGTAGTTTTAACTCTTTAAATATTACAAGGGACTTTCAAGTGAAAAAGAAATGTCTTTGTAGGTTGTTTTTGAATATTAAAAATCTAAAAATAGACTTTTTCATTCAGCAAATATTGGTGTGGATCAGGGTTCCAAAGTACAGATGTTGCATTTAGAGAGAGCAGCATTTATCTGATTAAGAACCATGTGTGTTTCCTCAGATGGGAATGACCACAAACACTTTAGTCAGTTGCAAATTCCCCTTTAAATATAAATTAGAATATCTAATCTCAGGCTACAGCTTCATGTGCTCTCTGCCAACTGGTAGAAATAGGTTTGGGCAAAATGGCTCAGGGATGAAAGTCCCTGAGCTGGAGGTTATATAATTGCCTCAAGAAATTGAAAATTTTAGCCTTCAAAGTAGTAGGGTCTAAACTAAACAGTTCTTGAAGTTCTTCCTCTTCATGGACTGCAGTTTATCTAATTCACTGTACATTGAGTCTTCATACTAGAAAGATTGTGTATGTGTCTCAGTGGCAACAGCATGAACACAACAATCAGACCAAAGGGCCAGATTCTGATCTTAATTATGCCAGAGTAAATGTAGAGTAATGCCCTTTCGCTTCAGTGGAGCAAATTCCACATATGGAGCAAATTCCACGTATGGCTTAAAAAATGGTAATACACTAAAATAGTGACCAATAGTGCCAATCCCAAGAGCTCAAAAATAATAAATCAAGCCTCTGAAAATCATGTGATAGAGCTTAAAATCACAAGATCTATAAAGAAATGAATACAATTGTCATCTTTCATATTTGCCATCTGATTTCTGAGCCTTTAGGGTGCACTTGAGTCGTATTTCCAAGCTTTTCTTTGCAGTCATATGGGCCAGAGCTTGAAAGTTACTCTTTTTCTTAAATAGAAGCTGAGATTCACATGCCTCCAGAAGCTGAGGCTCTACAAAAGGCACCATCTGTCACAAGACTCATGGGGAAAATCATCAGAGTTGGCAACAACGGTAGTTGTGTGTATATAGTGATATGTGTGAATATGGTGCTTCCGAAGCAGATAAAAAAAAGGCAAAGCTTATGTTTTAAAAGCCAGCTAGAGGATTTGACCACATTACTTTTAGTAGGAATTTCTGGGCTAAATTCCCTTAGTCAGCTTTGGAAAAATCTCAACCACGGTGTTGTTTGGAATCAAATGACCCTATCCTACAAAGACATTAATACCAGTTTGTGTAGGGCTTTATATGACAAATAGTCCCATTAATACCCAGAGTAGGAAAGCAAAATGCTAAGTAGTAAGAATTCACAGGATCAAATCCTAGATTATTTCAAGAACAAAAGAAAAATAACAAATCATCCGGGATAGGGTGTGAAAACAGAAATATCAGTAAATGCACAGCCTTTAGGAGATGGAGAGCAAATCATTTGTGTTGATTATTTCACATCCTTCTTACCAGTTACCTACACTGTTTGAATTTTTAATTAGTTGACTTTTTATCTGATTTATTATTTGTAATTATTTCAAATTCTATGAGACAACACCTAATGCCACTGAAATCAAAGGGAGTTTTACCATTGCCTTTTATGGTGCTAGGAGTTCACTGTACATTGGTGTTATTTTGGGATTAATTAAATGGATAGAAAATTCTTAAAAAATAAATCACCAATGAGGGTATTTGCTCTAGCCTTTTCTGAAGTTTGAAAGTCTTCAGTGAACTTTGCTTTCTCTCCCCCTTCTCCCTGGCCCCCAAGTCTCGACTTCCTTTTATCCAATTCTGGGTTGTGAAAATTCTTGTTCCTTGTACCAAATCTGCAGAGTGGAGAGGCATGGATAGTTCAGAAAAGCTTGAAGTGAACTCATAACTAGTCGTAAGCTGTCCAAGAAACTTGTTTAAACTAGGTTAAAGAGAAATCATATCTTTTTTATGTTTGTGATATTTTTCTATTTAATCCAATATAAAGAAAAAGAATATTCTTTTTTCCTTCCAATATATTAACAATGCATTTTATTTATTTACAATCAACTCTTGTTACCTCAGCTGTACTCATTAATTTGGTAGGGCCAGTTTCTCAGCTGATGCTGATCCTTGTAGCTTCAGTTAAGGATTTGGGCCCTTAAAGTTTAAAAAAAAAAAAGGTTGACAAAAAGAAAAAATTACCTATAGTCACTAAGCATATTATTCACAATGAATAATTTCATAGAATCATAGAGTTGGAAGGGACCTCAGGAGGTCATCTAGTTCAACCCCCTGCTCAAAGCAGGACTAAACTAAACTAAATAATCCCAGTGAGGGTTTTGTCAACCCGCAGCTTAAAAACCTCTAAGGATGGAGATTCCACCACCTCTCTAGGTAACCCATTCCAGTGCTTCACCACCCTCCTAGTGAAAAACTTGTTCCTAATATCCAACCTAGATCTCCCCCATTGCAATTTGAGACAGTTGCTCCTTGTTCTGTCATCTGCCACCACTGAGAACAGCCTAGCTCCATCCTCCCTGGAACCCCCTTTCAGGTAGTTAAAGGCTGCTATCAAATCTCCCCTCATTCTTCTCTTCTGCAGACTAGCTGTATTTGACCAGCTGTATTGGTAATAAACTTTATAGTAAGAAAAATATTTGTCTTGCTTGGTTATTTTGTTTTTATTTATTTCAAATTAAACTTTACATAGCTTGCAATTGTCAATTGTCCCTGAATGGCAACAACAATTGAACAGATTTTAACTACTCCTCAGCTGTTCAGAACATTGCTCTGGGCAGCATTCCTCTGGAGTGAGTAGGTGCTATAGAAAACCCTAAGATACATAGCATTAGAAAATGATGGACTTTTATGGGTCAGATTCTGCCTTGTTAGAACCCTGTTGAATTCAGTAGGATTGCACAGATTGCAAGTTAAGAGTAGATTTTGATCAACAGCATGTTTAAATAAAGCTTTAACAGCATTACTTTCATTACCTTGGGTCATCTGTTTTTTATTTCACAGTGGAGCCCAAACATTCCTGGCATTTCAGCATATTTTACACCTGTTTTGTGATTATGAAGTTAAATAAACAAATGGGTAGATAAAAGGTTCATGAACCATATGTGGAAGTCTCCCTAAAGACTTGACTCTTTAAAACCTATCAGTTAAAAGCGTGACTCAGGAGATTGAGAATGAAATGCAGCGGCTTTCAGTTCTGTTGCCATTTCCAATATAGCTTGCGTTGGTAGTGATTGAAAGTGTTGGTCGATGTGGAATGTGTGAAACAAGTTGGCGGTCTCAATCCTGCTCCATGTGGACAAACAACCACAATCACATTTGGCGCATGTCAGAGCAGACAGGCCAAGAATTGGAAGGGCTGTGGAATTAAACTATCCTTTCACCCCTCCAACTCAAGTTGTTACGTTGGTGGGACAATGTAGAGAAGTTCACATTGTACAGTTGCCAGTGGCATTTGATTTGTGACTAAACCAAGCTTCCCTCTACAGATTTGTCATTGCCACACTTTACATCTGCATTACATCCAGTTAAAAATTAAAAGGGAGTACATGTGAGCTTCTACTAACATCTATTTTGTCTTAAGCAAAGCCGAATTATCACAGCTTCCTGTATGACAGTTTCTTTTTTTCCACCAATTATCTAAAATCTTGATATCTAGAGCATGAATGCCAAGGCTAAAACGTGCATTCAATTAGAAAACAACACTTAACTGACCTATATAATAGTTCATTTGTGAGATAATGTGACCTGCAGTCATAGAGATAAAAGTCAGTTGATTGAGTTGGGTTGGCCGTGTAAACTCTCCAGTGATTGTGGAATCATCTAACGTTAGATATTTAGAGAGAGCCTTTGAGATCCAGTCTCATTTCTGTAATATTACTTTTATGAGATGGGTGTATAATTTGTCACATAGACTATCCTTGTAATCCTTTAATGCTTAATTTTGTTAGCACAGAGTGCTTAAGTATCAAATGAAATAAGCAATTAAACGATTTATATTTAAGGTTTGCTCTCAGTTCAGGGCTTAGCTACGTAACCACCCATGCAGAGGAGACAGACCTTGCACAGTATTTACCACTTCCTTCTGTCAGCTACAAAATGGGGCTTTTTGTAACTGAATCTAGTTGTGCATATGTATCCCAGTTGTCCATTACTCTGCAGCAAATTCAAAATTTTATTACAGGTAATTAAATTTGTTTAGTGAACTACAGGATAGTTGTTTCCCCCCTCCCCTCCCCCAACTTCCCTCCTCCCCCCCCCCCCCCCCAGGTTTACCAATAGTTTACCAATGAACGGGGGTTTAGCATAATGAGTAAATGACACTTTTTGTATTACCAAGCCACAAAGGAAGCTCAGAGGAAGGTTGTAGGTCTGAAAGAAACCTACACAAGCAAGTTCATAAAGAGAAAAGGTGCAGAGAAGCAGCAATCGCTTCCAGATCTATGGGATTGTGAGGTATTTTAACCATTTTCTTATCTTATTTGCCGCATTGTCTTGAAAGATGTTTTAATAGAATGACCTGAGAGTCTGATCCTTTGAGGCACTACAGGCCTTTCAAAGGCAGTTAGGAATCGCTGCGCCATGTTAGATCAAGCCACGGGTACAGATCCTCTGAAATTCAGCCACCCAAAGTAACACACATAATGCAAAGGTAGAAAGGGACATTTTATATAGAGACACTGGGTGAATGCCAAATTTTTCCAAAAAGTGCCATTAGGTTTTTACATCCTCAAAGAGGAGGACTGCAGTTTATAAGGTCCTTTCAGTTACCAGATGAAAGTGCATTTAAAAGATACACATGCATATTCATATGATCTTTCTTTTTCTTTTCTTTTTTTCTCCAACTTTGTGGTGATTTGCTTGTTGTCTTTATTTTTAATTGCACGTTGCCACAGTGACAATCTACTGTAAGGGGGGAAAAGACTAATTAAAAAGCAAGGGAATTTATAGTTAAATCTGTGATTCAGCAACTAACCCGCTTCATTATGATTGTTTTGTACTGTGCATAGCATTTGTAAGATCATTTTTTGTTTAGGGAACTTGCCATTCTTTGGTACATTGGGTGAATTAAACACTGTCAGTTTTTAAAAAAAAATTGCACATCTTTCTTTTTTTTAATCCGTTGTTACAAATTACATCTGAAATAACTAAAACTAAAAGAGATTAGAGGGGGAGAAATAATGGTTTCAATTTTTCTCACTTGGTTTACTTTGCTTGCTTGACAGAGAGTTTTGTATAGTCAGTTTCTCATGTTGTTTTGAGTGAGGCCTTCACACAGCAACAGGAGAGGAGAGAAAGCCTAACTGTAAAAAGAAGCTGTCAATAATTGGCAGAAAGATTGTTTTTAAATTGACAAGATTTCAAGCAAATTGACAAGATCAAGCAAAGACTGTAAATAAATTGGAAAGATTCCATTTGTATCGGCAGATGCGGATAAATGTTGATTTCATCATACACATAAACCAGGAAAAAATATTTCCATTGATGGTATCTGAAATTTACAGACAGGCAATGTAAGAAGAATGCTTCTTGAGAATTTAGAGTTTGACTTAAGGCTAAATTTGATGGGCTACAAAGCTTTAATTGTTTGAATCTCAATGTCTACTGTCATTGAATAACTGTCTGAGCTCCCCCCCCCCCACACACACACACATAATTTCCCACAACTGTGAAAATTTAAATCAATAAAAATAAAAATGCTTTAAAATCCATAATTCTAACAGATGCATCCAAGTCCAGCCATTCTTGCAACTAGAAATTGGATTGTTCTACTTGTGCATCTCCCTTCTGTACTTAATGGTGGCATTTATTTTTAATTCTGCTGCTGTTGCGTTTTCTCACCTTCTTCTAACCCTGTGTTTGGGTGTCAGTAGCTCCCAATTTCCACTGCTAAGCTCAACAAAAGCCACCCATGGAGTAGCACTGAAACATACTCAGAAATGACCTGCATTTTAACTTACAAGGCTTGTAAATTCCAAACTCAGTTTTGTTGATGTAATGCCTGTCCCAGGATGGATTGTAGGTGGCAAACAGCACAGAGCTCTTCTTGGTTTAAGTATCACCCACAGTCTTCTGCCAGCCATGCACCAGATGATGTTCAGATGAAATCTGATTTGAGTTTATTCAAGTGTTTATTTTTGTGTGAACCAGTCATATTTTGGAGCATATACAGCAGAAATTTGTGATAGCTGCATAATACAAGGAAGGAAAAGCAGATCATTATGCAGTGTAAAACACTGTGAATACACTGAATCACATCAATCCACAGATGCAAAAAAAAAAAAAATGAAATTAACGCTGCACCTATAGCCATTCTCCAAAATGGCCAGTCACAAAGCTCTGGCCCACTATGAGACTGGAGCAGGGTGACCAGCTGTGATTGGCTAGTTCTTTTTGTTAGTTAGAACTGCTTGGAAATATATTACTCGAGAGTTCGTGCTGGAAGATGTGAAAGGGATTGGCACATTTGGCTGCATACATTCCCTACAGAGTAAAGGCTAAATTTCTAATCAAGCTGCTGCTGAATGAACCTTCTAACAGGAGTGGGGTAAGGTTTCTGAACAAGTTGAAGGATTTCATTCAGACTGGTTTATCAGTCTTTAAAAAGTGATAGCGAATGCCATTACGTACTGTCCGCCTCTAGTGTTTCTCAAGCGTGCCACTGAAAGCTTACAAAGCATTCTGCAGTTATTTGAATGCTACAGATCCACACCTGCAAATTACAGGTGCTGAAAAGGCTCAAAATCCAAAGGTGCCATATGTTTCTAGTAATTGAAAGCAGGTGCCCTGAAGGAAGTAGAAAACTCTGTTTCACTTTGTTACGTATCCAGTGGCAGCGCAGGCAAAAAATACTCTCAAAAGCTTCATTCGTTAGGGCTGGATATGGCAGATTAAAACTGTTTTACCCTCTGTATCAAAGTAGCCCTCAGAGGCCCTGATCAGGGATCAGGGCCCCATTTTGTTGAGCACTGTAGGAAAAAAGCAGTAAAGACGGTGCCTGCCGTAAAGAGCTTAAAATCCAATAGGGGTATGAAGAATATGGTCAAAGGAAGGACAAGGTAACAATAGGGAGTGTAGATTTGAACACTGATCCTAATAGGACCCTGCTCCTCCAGCTGTTCCCTGTACTTGTTCATGCTGGATGAAGTTCCACTTGTCCCCCTCCCTCCCAACTCCACTAAAATGGAAACTTATTTTTCTTCCACTTCTAAGTACTCTCTCTTCCACCTTCCTTCCCCCTCCCCCAATACACACACCTGTCATTGAGACAACCTAACATAAACTGGTGGACTGCTGACCGTCAGCAACCAGGTGTGCGGTGTGCTGCCACCCCCTCTGTTGCCTTGACGTCCCTGCCTGGATTCCAAGGAATCCAACATCTGGTCCTGGAACTGCATTCATCCTGAAAATGGATAAAAGCTTCATGAGTGGTCTTTATGCTTTGCAGTTGTTGGATTTTTAGGAGGGCTTGGGAGGGATTTGTTTGTTTGGGATAAACTGGTGTTAGGAATGGAGGATTTGCCACATCCATTTGTCCTCAAGATGGAGGGGCATTAGAACTGTGTTGGGACTCCAGTCAGGAACTTCTAAATTCGAATCCTGGCATTGTCAGCGACTTCCCCCACGGCTTTGAGGAAAACTTTTCACATCTCTGTGCCTCAATTTACTCATCTGTGAAAGGAGGATAACAGAAGGGTGTTATGAGGATTATTCAGATGTCATTTTGTATAATAAAGCTCTGTGTAAGTGCTGAATATAATTATACCACCAAATCAAGTTCAGCCAGTTCATTCAATCTAATCTCTGGCAAGTGGCAATAGCAAGTATTTGAGGCTTCAGAAAATGGTCAACTACACCCTATCCTAACTCTTACTAATGTCCTCAGCCAATTTTGTAGTGCTGGAGGTTGGAGGAGCTGGGATTCTATCTTGGTCTCCCCCACAATTAGCTTACATCCTAAATCATAATCGCTAATTCTCAGGGTATAATTCTTGGTTATAACATTTTCCATCCCTTGAATCCAGTGCAATGGCTAGTTTCTAATGGAATTTCACCATATTGTCAGTGCTTTTCTAATCTCACCCCACCAAAAACACCTAAACCAAGTTCAGAAAGTGCTGACCATCTTATTATATTCACTAGACTAATAAGTTTACAGCCCTCTATGTTCAGTCCTACCAAATGACTTTTATAAAGCCTATTATGCTTTATATATGAGGTTGCGTCTGGGTTACCAAGAAATCCTTTTTATTACACACATAGTTGGAGTCAATATTTTCCAAAGAAATATAATGCTGGGAAAATAATTCAATTAATACCATCTGCCAGAAAGAGGAAACCTTCCTTGTCGCTATTTTACATACTGAATATGGAGCGTACGTTTTCCTGGGAAAACTGAGATTTATTTTAACGCATTTTAATCAAGATTTTCAAAATTAGATACATAAAGTTAGGCTCCTGAAACCACATATAGGCACCTAAAGAAAACAGCTGCTTTTTCAGTGGGAGCTGCTGGGTTGATTCTGAAAATCAATCCCCTTGTTTAAGTGCCTTAATATGGATTTAGGATCTTAACTTTGGCCAAGATTTTCAAAAATAGCTGTCTAATATCTATTAAACTTGTTATTTTTGTTTCCACCCTCTCTCACAATGGGATTAGCACTTTCCAAGCATAAAAGAAGGCTCTGTCCCTTCCATAAAGAGTTTTCAATCTAAGTTTAAAATGTTTGTTCCAGACTGTACCACTGGTATATAGTAAAATTATACGTAGAAGCTAAAGATAAGACAAATCATAGTGTATTGTTTTGAGTAGTGGGCTGGCAGTAAGGAATCTGGGGTTTATTCTCAGCTCTGCTATTGGCATACTTTTTGACTTTGGTCAAGACACTTGATCTCTCAGTGCTTCAATTTTCACATCTGTATAATGTGAATAATACCTTATAAGGGTACTGAGAGCCTAAATTTCTTCATGTTTATAAATTGCTTGGGATTCACTGGTGGAAGGCATTTATAAAAATACAAAGTATAAGTGTATAAGTGTTTCGTTTGTTCTTAAAATTGCAATTTTTTGGTATACACAGCATAAAAGTGTAGAACAAAAGCTGAAATTAGTAACAGTTGTCTGTGAACTATACTGTTTCATGTAAAACATTTTTGGGCGCACATCTCTGGAAGGAATATAAACAATTCTAGTTAATCTTACAAATAATTTCCTCCTATTTTAATGTGAACTGCAAAGGGGGAAGAAAGGGTTTTAATTTTTATGGTTTGTAAATATTTGTATAAAGATCGGGCTGCATATGTATTCCCTCTGCATATGTTGGCTGGCTATCTCTGTGTATAACAATTTTTTATAAGTTAATACAATTTACAAGTATGAAGAACTAAATTATGATTTTATTAAGCACTGTTGAACAATCAGCAGCCTTCAATAGTTTCCATATAGCAATATATTCGCTCTGTGGCAACTCCAGATCTCTGTTGCCTACTTAACAGCAATCACTGTATGCCCAAACACGTAACAAATGACAAAACTCAGTTCTGCTGAGCTCCGGACGGGGCTGTGAATTCTGTTGTGCTGTTTGTATTCCAGAATTTCAAAAGTCATAAAGAAATTCCTCTGCATTTAGGCTCTGATTCTGCAATTGGAACCATATAGGTGGACTCCTGCACCTGTGCTGAGTGCTCTCAGACCAGGCACTATGTAGATCCATTTGCACAGTCAGGGGGAATATTTTTTTTCAAAGTGCTCCTCAAGGCTTTGGTTATCGACCTCTCAGTGAAGTCCAGTGAGGGTTGGGCAGCTAAAGCCTCCTGAGAAAATGTAATGGAAAGAATTGTTGTAAAATTAAGTGCTTTGTCCGATCCGAAGTGTCTTAAACAGTGGGTTTTCCTCCACTTCCCCTGGGAGGTTATTCCAGTCAGAGGGCTTGTCTTCACTGCAACAGCTAGCTTGAGTGAGATCGACCACACTTCAGAACAACACTGGAGTTACACAGAGTGATTTCATTACCAGCAGAGTGATTGGATTAGCTGTTAATGAGTCGTCGTAAGGTGAGCTGTCGCATCTCCACTGCGTTAGTAGCTGGAGCATCAGCTTCACTAGCGCTTCCACCCACCCCAATAAGGTTATGTCTGCACTGCTGCTGGGACCGTGCCTCTCAGCTCAGGTAGACAGAGACACTCGCTCTGCTTGAGTGACAGCACTAAAAATAGCCGTGCGGCTGTGGCAGTGTATGCATCATCTTGGGCTAGCCGCTCGAGCTTGGACAGGTCAGGTGAACTTGTGCTTGGGCAGCTCGTCCTACCCGTTGCCTGTTCCGCAATATCCACATTGGTTTTTTTTTTTGCACAGTAGCTCGAACAGAACTAGCATGAGTTTGTCGCTTCCAGCTGCAGTGTAGACATAGCCTCATAGGCCAGGAAGCTCAAGCTTAAAGCACCACCTAACGCAAGCTAGAGACTTGTGTGTGTGAACAGGAGTGGAGTTAGGGGTGAAGCTTCAGTTATAACTCGAGTTAACTGTGCTGTGAAAACATACGCTTATAAAGGTCACTGCTAGGAATTGGCACCAATCTTGCATCAGGTTCTGCTAATCTAATCCATTGAAATCAAAGGGACTCCATGCAGATATAGGGTCTGTACTAATGGATCCCAGGACGGAATTAGGGCTTATTTTCCTTTATTTTACATTCTCCCAGGATTCCTGGTTATACCATTTTGTACCACTCTGTACAGATCTGATTTGGGGGGAGGGGCAGAGTGAGAGGAGGGCCAGCTGTGTGTGGAGAAGAAACATTTGAGGGCTTCTTGGCGGAGGGAGCATGGGAAGTGCTATCATTTTAATCAAGGTGTGGGAGTGACTTTGTAGTTAGAATGTAACTTCCTTTCATTATAAAACCATATTTATGCTGATGCACCCCCCATTTTTACAGGTGTGACCTTCTGCCGGAGGATATTTATTTTTGCTCCAAGTTTGAGGCTAATCAGAAAAGGTGTTCTGGAGAAAGAGTTGATAAAATTAGTATTTTCACTTTAGAAGAATTTTGTAAAATCCCGCTGGAAAGTTTTGCGTCCAAAGTGTGTGGTTTAGCACTACATTTCCCAAACTCTGGCTCTTTCCCTCCTCGGGAGGCCCTGAAACTTAAAAAAAAAAAATATTAAAAAATGTAACAGGGAAAATTTCCCATGTCTACACCATAGAGAAACATAAAAATGACGCATAGCTATAGTATATCTCTGACAGAAGCATGTGCTATAGCCACATAGTGAATGAATATGAGTAGAATGAGTGAGTTGAATGACAGATGAGAGGGAATGTGGCCATCCATGAACATCATGAGAGCTCTGTTGAATTGAGGTGCACTATTCTATCACCCATATAGTATAGAACAGAATTTGCGAGATTCATAAGCCCATCCCAAGCCATTTTTTTCATTTTTATTGGCACAAATCACACAATTAGCAGAGAAACACAAACAAATAACCATAAATAACCGTTCCGTGCAAGAGGAGATGAAGGAAAACCAATACAAGAATGTATGCTGCTTTGAACTGGCATGAATCTTTCTGCTGATGCAAATGGACTCAGATGGTTCAGTGAGCCGCACTTTACACATTCCTATGGTAACTTTGCCAGACTTGTTGCCTCACTGAATGGGAGAAGTATTTGGACAGTCAAAAGAGGGAGGAAATCATGGAATAGGATATATTTGGAAATCGAGGTTGAGAAAATCCAAGTTTGCTGAATTTCTTTCTCCTTGACACCATTGATTGGAGTGCTCTTTTGGAAGTTTGGGTATTACTTTTCGAACTATTTGTATGAATGTCTGGATTGCTGAGAAGTGCATCTTATTTTTTTTTTAAATTGATAGAATTCAGGGAGTTAGTAAATTTCTCCAGCTGGTTTCGGGAGCCAAACCTATAGAATCTGTGAGTTCTGGAGCTGACCTGGCTGGGCTGAAAGATCCTGCAGAGTTTGTAGGTTCCAGGTGATGAACCACCCAAAGTCTGAAATGATAAACTCTGCAGAAACTGTCTCTCAAGCTTTTTGGGTTTAAAGCGGTTCCCTACTACAGGCCCAGACTGCACCAATCTGTTCCTCTCTATCTGTATTCCCCTGACTGAGGTAAAATTTCAGAATTTGTGAATGACTGTTATGGAACTTAGAAGGTCCCACCAGGAATTCCTCAAAGCCCCATGCCTACTGCTATAGAGCTTCTAAATGCCATAGAGACTGGTACACACTTTCTCAGCTGCTTCAGAGGTTTGGAGCTTCAGAGCTACTGCTGTGAATCTTAAAAGCTCTGGAGTCACTGCTACTTTATATTTAAATAATTAAACAAATGTCTTAATTTGTTACTTTAAATATACCGTGTTATCTTACTTTATTTATATGTGCTCTCAGGGCTTTATATCCTTAATACGTTATATCAGCTGTTAAAGGAAAATTCTCTTTGCCTTTTCCTTATAGAAATGTCTATAGTATGGTCTTCGACTGTATCATGTTTTAACCTGCATTGAGTGTCTCATTCTATTTCAAGTGCCAGGGGGATGGCCCATCTTGCCAGGACGTCAGGGAGTTGATCTTTGTAGTTTGTTATGTTGAGGACAGGCCTTTAAAATGTTGATCACCAGTCTCTATCTAGAGTGTGAATGCCATAACCAAGTCAGAGGGCCAAATCTTCAATCCCTGATCGAGTAATGACTGCAAAATGTGGCCCATGATAATGCGGCAGATGTGGGGCAGGTCTCACAAGAGTGAAGTATGAGATGTTATGTTGATTTCTTGCCTGTGTAATGCGTATGGGGATGAGGTCCCCGTCCTCATTCTCCAGCTATGGGTGGTTCATAATTTAAAGTCTATCTTTGGGATTTTAAGGATGTGTACCTCATATCATAAAAAGTAGATAGGATTGTGGCAGAGGACCAGGGGCTAGGGAAAATGTTAATATTGGAACAAAAAGTAAGCGTTGCCAGACTTTCTAATATTTAAATTTTTTATAGCATGTCAGCATTCCAACTTCTCCATTTTCAAATGTTGTCTTTTAAAAAAAAAATTAGTTGAAGTTCTAGTACTGCTGATAGTAAATAATTAATGGATGTTTATTTACTGTTTTATCTTAGTGAAGCTAAGCATCTGTGCTTTGAAGACATTGAAAGAGGGAAATGCTTTATAAAAAAATACTGTCAGATATAGATACACAAGGCTGTGTTTGTGAACTTGAACAATTCTTCTTTTTGGCTTGGGTGGCTTCTATCACGTCCTTCCAAATAGCTATCACATTGCAGCTCACAACTTGAGTGGCATCACCTCATTTTTATCTATAGTGCTTACGTAAGCTGTTGGTAAATTCTGGTGCCCACCAACTCATGGAGTGAGACCTGTCTTGTTTTCAGGCTACTCTGCTTCAGCTTACATTTTTCTAGGCAAACATGGCCAATTTCTAAATCGGTATCACTTATATCTGTAAATAAGTGTGGTTGCCTTTGTTATGTCAGATTTTGCTCTTCATTGGGTATCACATTTTAACGCACTGTATAATATGATATGAATTACTATGATGCAAAGAGTAACACTTGATAAGGAAACAGGAAAATTGTTTATGGATCAGACAGGCCCTATCAATTTGTGTAGCAGCCATCCAAACACAATCTTATGTCAATGCAAAGTAGTGTCACACCCAAAGGCAAAGAGGAAATGCATCAGTGTTCACAAATGCCTTGAGAACATGTATTCTATTAAAATAAAAATCTACCAGTATTATTCATATCTAGTTGAATGGCCTTTTAAAACCAGCTGGGACCATAATATTTTATATTCTTGTTGCATTTTTCTAGTATTTCTTATTTTCTGCATAATATGGAGAGAGAAATTCTAACAAATTATTAGTCATGAATGACTCTTCAACATGTAGGAAGTTCAGCTCATGTAGGCGTTCCAAAATTTCAGTGCATATCCGAATTCCCCGAGGAACAGCATGTGACAAACTGTGTAGTTCAAAGTAGTTACAAGCTGAAGATGCAATCTAGACCAAACTTCTACAGAACCCTCCAACATTTGATTGGTGAAATAGCAAGAACTGGCTTCCTTAGCAGATTTTCAGTATTTCCATTTCTTCTGTTTAGCGTGGGTGCAAGCTCATCTTTCCTCACTTTTGGAATGCCAGAGTACAGAAGGCCATGAAAATAAAAAAGCAGGTTATGAAAGAAAAAAATTAACCAAAGATTTAGGATCTTTTAAAATAGGTTTTGTTCTAGAAATGAATGAAGGTTAGATATATTTACTGCCTGGTCTCTAATAGGTTTGCATATATTTAGCTGAGGTTAGTCCTGCTCTGAGCAGGGGGTTGGACTAGATGACCTCCTGAGGTCCCTTCCAACTCTATGATTCTATGATATCTACAAATTAGTATTTTGTATGTTATCGATGTTCTAGATTTCACCAAATATCAGTATCCTACCCTCTTGCTTTTATTCTCTTAAACTCACAAGTTCTGTTTTCCCCAAGACCCTCTGACCTCTTTAACTTAGCATAAGACAGTATAACACATGGCTCTTGATCAACATCTGGCTCTGTTCTTTGTGGAGCAACACGTGACTTCTGGGGCATCCACAAATCCAAAGGGTCTTACTCTGATAGGTCTTCATGAGGCTGTAGTGAGCATCTTTGAGTAAACAGATAGGATCCTTTCACTTCTGCAGTCGTCAAAGTAGCTAGGAAGTGAGGAGAGGTGGAAGAGAGACAGAAGGAAGGACCCATTCTCTTCTTCCCACAAATCAGGAGAAGTGATAAGTATCTGCCATCTTCCCAACAGTCAGAAGGTGGGAGGAAGAGGAAAAACACCCTCCTACTCTTTCCCAGAAGCAGGAAGTGGAGGTGTTGCATTGAATAGAATCACAGGACGCTCATTTCCTGATATTGACGTGATATTTGCTTGGCAGTGCGTGATGGTGAGCTGTTATGCTGCCATCTCACACAACAAGCATCACAGCATGTTGTCAAAGCTGCAATTATTTTGTAGCTCTCTGCGACACCACTTGGCCAGCTCTGCCAGGCTGAGTACTACTGATTTAAGATATGGCCAAAGTAAGCAATATAGGGGACATTTTGTTCTCTCTCCAAACTTCTTTGGGTAGTTTCAGTAAGGCTCTTTTGACACACCCCTCCATCCCTCCCCAAATAATACAATTTTGAGAAAGGGAACCTCTTCTGATATTATCATTGAATGCCGCTCAGTATCACAATCCAGGCATTGATGTATAATGTTGTTCCTGAACTAGATTAGTATCGCATTTACACAAATTCAGTGCCTGTGCCAGCATATTGCATCAGAGAAAAGTAACTGGGAGTCGATTTCCACACACGTGTGTAAATATGTCAGTTGCTCCTCCACTCCTTCCAAATTGCACTCATGCCATTGAGCATGAAATAACTGCATATTTCTGTGCTTGTGATTAGGGTCTCTCACATATGTTCCCTGTGAGTGGGTTCAATAGTCCTAAAATATCCACATCAGGGTATGTGAAGGGGGAAACCAATATAATAGTTCTTATTCAAAGAGTAAATCTACAGACATTGCCACTCACTAGAATGCATCTGCTGCATATTCAAGCTGCATGCCTAAACTGATTTGTGATTCAGTTGGGTTAGCATTACTTACATAACTTGGATTTAAGATTTGGTGCTGGGGATATTTAAGAGGCGGCATTGATATTTTCCTTTTTTTTAAATTATATTTACAGCCCTGGCACCTAAAATTCCCCTTTCCTTTGATGAGAATTTGTAATGATTCAATGGAATTCATCCTGCAGGCAAAGATATGCTCAGCTTGGTAGGTGGCATTTTAAGGCTTCAGCACTAGGTACATTGATAAATAGGTGCAATGCAGAAAAATGTGTTTAATAAACTAAGAAACTCTTTGTGGGCCTTCCTTCATCCAGAGAAGTGAGACTACCCAAACTCCCAGAGTACATCGATTCCTCAGTACATAACTTCATCCTAATCTGTCTAGCAATGGGGGTCACAGGTCACAATGACCCTCCTGTTCATGCCATTGAATCTGTTGACAGCTGACGCCTCAGTGGGAAAACAAGACTGTGAGCTGATGAAAGCACCATTATCATTTTGACAGATGCACGTTGTAGTGATCTCTTTGGCAGGTTTAGAAGCACCTACAAAGCTCACCTGTGTCCTAAGAAAACTTATTTACACTACAGCTTTTGAAAGCAAACCACTTTCTTTTTGAAATTCACCCGATTAATTAGACAAAAAATTAGATTGCACCGGAGTCAGACTTGGGTTTAAAATAACACCCAGGTCCAGAAATTCGTAGTCAACTCTGTCACTGTGTCTAGAATGTGCATGGTTGTGTGGTTGTGACATACACTGTTGGCTCAAAGTGTCCCCATTGTTTATTTCAGGCATTAAAAAAAATTGTAACAGAGAATAAAAAGGAGTTGCCGGTGGGGAAGGTATCATATGAAGCTTCAGGTTTTGCAATCTCCACCTCCTTGTTAGAGCCCTTGGAAAGCAGGGCAAGGATCTGAGAGGTGTAGGGAAAAAAAAAACCCTGGTTTCCTGCAGCTGAATTTTATAATTTTCATTGCGGTCTGGACTCTTATTTCTTAAGGAGGTCTACAAGACACTTCACAATGTCTTCTCCTCCCTGATTTCTGTGACTTTGTTACACTGCCAAGCACAACCACTGCTTTCCAATGCCGTATAACTTAGCACTGAGAAGCAGAAGCCATGAATGAGTGTGATTAGAAAATCTCAGGTGTGCCTTTTGCAGTCCATGGAGCCCCAGTGAAAGGTGAATTGGAAAGAGTCTGATCCATGCAAGCCACTGAGAACTCATACTGAAGACCTAAAAGGAGAGGCTCGTCACCCCCTAGTATTAGACCCAAAATTGGTGACTTTCATTGACAGGCAAGTTCATCAGAAACCTGCCAACTGAGAAATCTTAACAGCTTATGAAGACGCCTTGCAGACGGCACAGCTTCAAATATTTAGTAACAGCGCAGTAGCCTCGTTCCCCATTTGCAATTAGTACACGTCTCTGTTTGCATTTGTTATAGGACTTTTGACAGCGCCAACACAACAAGAAAAACGAACAACCTGAGTAATAAATCTCTGTAGGCATTCAGCAAGTGCCACAGGGCTCATTAATCTTGATTATTCCCCATAATAGATAACTTCACAAATCATCTATTATTCCCAATCATGCACATAAAGATAATGTATATATAATAGCTTCCTGGGTTGGGGGGGGGGAAATAGAATTTCATTTTTTTTAAATATAAATCTTGACAAATGTGCAAGCTAAATATTTGCTGGGAAAGGGTGGAGCTCTTTATGTCTTTTATTTGAGTTGTGGCAAAGTGCCGGAAAGAAATCCAGAGTGCAGAGACTGCAGTGGGAAGAGCATGACAACTGTTTGGTTTGCGGGAGAGAGGGGTGTTTACGTTTAAAATCTCTTTATTTTAATTAAGGAATTCATTCATTTATAGCCTAAAGTTGTTGGGATTTTCCTCCTAAGAGTTTTGGCCATGGAGACAAAGGAGTCTGCAGCTGTAGCATCTGTGCATGTTGTTTAAGGAATGTAGCCAGGGAAAAATAGAAGCTACTGAGAAATAGCCTGAATTTCAGGCAATTTAATATTTATAACTTGCACTGTGGCAACTGGTTCACCCTCCCCATTGTACCAGTCCTACCCCTAAAAGGGGTCATGCTTTCCAAAAAAAAAAAAAGCTAAGTCAACAAAGGAAATAATGGCTTTGATTCAAACAGACTGCACCCATCCATCAGTGTTCCCCCTTCTTCCCCATATGCCAGCACATTAAAATAGATCTACCATGAAAGAGGTCAAATTGACAATAGGATTTGACGCTATATTATTCATTCAGTATGAGTAATAGAGATACCATGTAATGCCCATAGTTGGCATCCCATTAAAAACCATGCTGCAGCATACAACTGCAAGATAGAAATATGTTGGTTGCCTTTAAAAAAATAAATCAAGTGCACTGTGGAAGCGGGAAGGAAAGATAGATAAGATCAGACCATTTGTCCATCATGCCTAGTATCTTTCCACTGGCAGTGATGTAAGCCTGATGCTTAAGGGTAAGGTATATAATTCCTATAAAGCAAATAGTCAATTGTGCAGTGCTCTCTGCATTGGTGATAATTCCTTCCTTATACTTGTGGTGATCAGTTTATCTTGATGCATAAGATTTGATTGCTCTTGCCTTAGACTGCAAAATCATAAATGATATTTCTCCTAATATTCCAGATGCTTTAAAAATCCAGCCGAGTATTTGACCCTCTGATGTGGGGGCACGGGGTAAGTGGGAAGGATTTAATTCAGTGGTGAATTAAGCAACTGAATCATTTAAACAGTTTCTCCCCCTCCGCCCCCTTCTCATTTCAAGTAGTCAGGATGGATTTTTGATCAAATCTAATAGAAGAGGAAACAAAAGGAAAAGTGAATGAACTTTTGGAAATTAAAACAGAAACAACCTCAACTTTGGACCAACCCCTTTTGCACATATCTTTTCTCTGATCAGTATTGCTGCGTGTATGCCTTTGTGCATCAACACAGTGGACACCCCCAGAGCGCAATATTCCTTTAAAACACTGCCGTGCATCTCTGCCTTGTCTCTCTCACAGTTTCTGCACGTGTAATGCATTAGCCGTATTCAAAAGCATGACATGATTGCGTGTGCAGGAGAATGCACTTACTTGATTCAGCTTCCGCAACCTCAAGTGAGGGTGTAAGTGAGCCCTGCTTGTCTCGTCAGGAGGTGGTGAATGGGACTCTCCTCTAAGGGAGAAAAATTAGGAACATGAAGATGCAAAACCTTATAGATTTTCATTAGCTGTTTAGCATTTGTGTTTAACACCATAGATGAAAATTAGCACCTTGGCAAAGAACCTGCAGTAGTGAATCAATAAAATGTATGTGTATGATATTATACAATAGCACATGCACTTTATTGATTCTTTTGGCAGCAGCACTAATAGTTTCACCCTGGACTGAGAGTCAGGAGAAAGAGAGCTCTCTGACTGGCTATCAGTAACACCTTGGGCAAGTCATTTAATCACTCTCCGCCTCAGTTCTCCTTTATAGCTATCCTAGTAATACTTTCCTTTGTAAAATGCTCCGTGACATGCTGATGAAAGGAACAAATTTAAGTTCAAAGTATCATTCTTAATGAAAGAAGGGACTAGTTTATTACTGCAGAAATTCATGCTATAAACATGAAAGAATGTACGGGCCAAGTGCTGTTCCGCCACTTGGCGCTTCTGTCTCTCAATTTGCAATGTTATTTTCTCTTTCACCTCTCCATTAGTGGGAATATGTTTGCCAGTGATTTGGATGCTGTGTGCTACAATCCCATCAACAGCAACGTGTGCAGTTGAACTCCAGTTTAGTGATTGGCATCATCCGTAATTTCCTATTCTGTCTGAGAATTAGCATGCCAATAGATGCAAAGTGATGTGCAGTCACTTGTAATTGTTCTCTTTCCGTTGCTCTGCTTCAGTTGGTGCACTGATTCTCTGACAGAGTAAGGAGTTAAAGCTGGAGATAAGCTTGAACCTCGCAGTTCAGATCAAAATGCAAGAGAGGTTTGGGCTTGGACCTCGCTCTAGACAATGCCATTGTCAATCATCTCTGGGCAGGTAAAATTTCCTGCTCCCTCACGGAGGATGTTGATCAAAATGCAGGAGCTCTTTGTCTAGGAATTAATATTTAAAAAAAAAAAATCCACCTATTTGGAAAATGATTGAAAATGTGGTTAGTCAACAAAGAAAAAAAAAACAGATGGAAAATACGACACACACTCTACTGGATTAACAAATAGGTTTTAATTCTGTCTCTATTTATTGAATTTTTCCACCCTACGCTACTCTCAAACCTAGCCATGTGCCCCTGACCCAATTAGTTTTCCAGATCTTTTCTCTTTGGTATATTGAACAGAACTAACGTTCTCACTTATTTTCATGTCCCAAGGGGTTTTGTTTTTCTTTTCCTGTCCTTAGCCAGCACAGTGCATAGGGTCTAGAATTCATAAAACTTCTAGAAGTGTATTTTAGAAGAGAAGGTGGAAACCTGGCAGGCCAGGTTAGGGAGCTGGTTCCAGGAATATGGAACAACATGCAGGAAAGCCAGGGTGCTACAGTAAGAGAAAGCCGTGATGTGGGGGTATGTCAACAAGGGGAGTGAAAGGAGACAAGCACAGATGGAGACGAGCCTCAGGTTGTGCGGGGCCTTGAAAGACAAAATTGTGCAGACCTAGAAAAATGAGGAATCTCTCTTTTGGCCTGACTTTCGACTGCCTTGTTGCACCTTGTGTAGTCAACAAAGGCCTTGTCTACACAAGAGATATGCACCAGTTTAATGTGAATCATTTTAAAACAGATGTACAGTGGTACAAAAGGCTGTGTGGACACTCTTAAATTGGTTTAGCTCCAGTCAACTCTTACTCAGTGTAAGCTATATTTAGCCTACCTTTGAGGATCTGGACCCAAGTCAGTAATGGAATAAAATGTCAATAGCATATCAACCATCTTAAATCGAAGATCACAATATTTTCATGTGTGCAGCATCTTTCATATGTAAGCATCCAAAGAGACTCTATAATATACAATATTGCAATATACATAGAGCAATTACTCTGCTCACCATCGGAATTAAGCTGTCTGGTCAAAGCACCAAGCCAAATGCCTAAAATTGGTATTTTAAAATGGTATTTTAATGACTACACATTGTTCCTCAGAGTACGTCTACACTAGAAACGCTACAGTGGTACAACTGTAGAGCAGAGGCATTGCTTCAAAACAAACTCAGGTAAAAGTGTGCCCAGGTACTAATCATGAACATTGCTTCCTATAGTAGCCTTGTTTTTACTCTTGGGGATCTGCTAAGTCGGTGTCAATCCAACCTACCCCTGCTTCCTTTATAACATTGGACAAAATAAAAAAAAAAAAAAAAAAATCCTGTTGCCAGTGTAAATTACAAAGTGCCAGTAACTCATTTATTATGGAAGTTGTTCGGTAATTTGATGAATACAATAAAGTTAATCCTGAATGATGGCAGCCCTCCCCCACCCAAAATGTCGTTCTAAATAGCTGAAATATTATTGATATGCGCTAAAATCACTTAGGTCACAGGCTGTATTCAAAGGCCAAAAAACATATGTTTAAATTTAGCTAGCCAATTTGGGAATAAATATGTGCAGTCTTTTAGTCACTAGAATGGAGCCTGTGTTATGGAAAAAGTTTAAGAAATGCGGTTTCCATTATAAATAGAGACTAATTTTGTCAAAAAAGCACTTAATACTAAGCAAACAAGTAAGTTAGTACTAAAAACATTCTCTGTGCTTCATTGCCTTGGGTTTACAATATCATTTGCACATCAAATTATATTTCATCTTATGATTTAGTAATGCCAGAAGAATAGATCTAATTCCGTGTCTCAGGATACCCTTAAAGATGGAAGATTGCTTTCCATGGAGTGTAAAACTCAATTTGTAGTCATGTGTATAAAACATGACTTTATGGCAGATTAGCTTGCTGTAGATTTAGCTCTCTGACAGTGAACTGAAAAATATTAGCATTGCACTGAACACAATAATAATGACAAGAAGACATTATTAAAGTAATGTGAGAAATAGAATGGAATTTTTTGAAAGTAGGACCAGTAAGTGGCAGAAAAAATATATTTAGAGATTTGAAAGGCGTTTAGATAGAGTTGGTTTAACTTTTTTTGTACACGTCATTTTGAGAAAAGATAGTGAATTTTTAGTGTCAAATTCAACTTCCCCGTTGTTATTAGGAATGTAAGAATTGCCATACTAAGAGAAGATATTGGACCATCTAGTCCGGTATGCTTGGGATGAAAGAACAACAACCCACCTAGTGGACAATTAGGGAATAACACTCCGATAGGGGATGTTCTTTTCTAACTTCCAAGAAGAGATCGGCTTATGCCCTGATGCACGAGGGTTTGTATCTCTTGCAAGCTTTTATCCTATCTAATGTAACTGTGGAATTTCTTACTAGTTGTATAAATGGTTGATCCTTATTTGGATGCATGTAAGCTGTTGGCATCAGTGATATCTTGTAGCGTTGAGTTTCACAGGTTTAATTATGTGCTATATTTTTTTTAAAAGGCTTCCTTTAATAAGTTTGTAAATCTTGCTTTTTAGTTTTGTGGCTTGTTCCCTTGTTATAGTGTTATGGCAAGAGGATAAGCAGGTACACAGAACAATGAGCTGCATAGAGAAGATCATTTCATATACCTGTGGGTGGTGATGTCTCTTGGTAGAAGTTAGCTCTGTATATAAGCCCACTTGGAAATGTTCATCCAATCAAATCCCTTGATCTGCTGAATATTAACAGACAGACATAGAGCCAAAACCATCAAACTGATGGTTTATAGGAGAAGGATGGAGGAGGAAGACGAGTGACAAACAGAGGATTTTTATCTTTAAACAGTGTCTTAAAGGAAGATGCATTATTGAGAGTACTTAATACTATCTCTGTAAGGTTCCTTCTGCAATACATATCCAATAGCAGTCTGTTTGCCAGAATGATTCGAAACTCTCAGAAGGAACCCACTCTGACAGTATGGTAGATAAACATAATAGCCTTATAAATCTATTTGAAGCATCAAAATCTCAGGATACAAAGTCTTCCTGTGGGTGCAGACAGCCCCACAAATACAACTGTGCAATGGCTGAAAAGTACTCTATACTTTTCTTTTAATTGAATATTTTTTATTTATTAATGTGTCCATTTGAATTCCATAAAATGGCAAATAATGATGTGTGAAAATAGCATAATTACATTTTGATATTTCTGCAAGAGTACTAACTGAATTTGATCTGCTTTGATCCTTCAAACTATTTATTGCATCCATCAATCATTTATTCTTTTAATTAGCTTTTTGTTCATTTCACTCTTTTCTGTTAACTAATTGTCAGTGGGTCTACCTGCTTCTTTCTGTCACTACATGCTCTGCAGTCTTTTAACATCCTTTTAAAAATGATTTTTGTCACTTTGCTGCCAATTAGATGAGAATTGAAATTGCAGAGGGTGTGCTGAATTGCTACTGTTTCTACAGAATATTTTTTCACATCCGACAGAATTAAAATTTATTTTACTGATAGCTTTTTTTAATAAAGTTTTTTATTCCGTTCCTTCATATTGTCATTCTTTCTTTCAGTCTTAGTAGTAATTTACATATTCAGGGTCAGATTCTGGAGTTGTTTATTATCTGTATGTTCCTTACAGGAACCAACTGAGAGCAGGGCCTCATTGTGCTTGATGCAGTACAAACCTATTGTAGAACCCAGTTCCTATCACAAAGAGCTTACAATCTAAATAGAGAAGATGAAGGCCAGGAGGATAGATAGAGGCACTGTGCTGTGAAGTGACCTGCTTAAGTGGTATGGCTTAAGGGCAGTTAACCTACTAATGATGGGAGGGAGCATGTCCCCATTAATTCTTAGACACATGATAAACTTCCAGCTAGCTGTTCTGAATCCATCTCTGTATCTCCTTTCTCATAAGAGCAGCCATACTGGGTCAGACCAATGGTCCTTCTAGTCCAGTATCCTGTCTTCTGAGGGAGGCCAATGCCAAGTGCTTCAGAGGGAATGAACAAAACAGGGAATCATCAAGTGGTCCATCCCCTGTTGCCCATTCTCAGCTTATCTAGTCCCTGTTGCCTTCACAACATCCTCTGGCAAAGAGTTCCACAGGTTGACTGTGCATTGTATGAAAAAACAATTCCTTTTATTCATTTTAAATCTGCTGCCTACAATTTAATTTGGTGACCCCTAGTTCTTGTGTTATGAGAAGGAGTAAATAACACTTCCTTATTTACTTTCTTTACACCAGTCATAATTTCATAGACCTCTGTCACATCTGCCCGCCCCCCTTAGTCATCTCTTTTCCAAGCTGAAAAGTCCCAGTCTTATGAATCTCTTCTCCTATGGAAGCTTTTCCATACACCTAATCATTTTTGTTGCCCTTTTCTGTACCTTTTCCAATTCCAATAAATCTTTTATTTAGATGGGGTGACCAGATTTGCACTCAGTATTCAAGTTGTGGGTGTTCCGTGGATTTATATACAGGCAATATGATATTTTCTGTCTTATTAGCTATCCCTTTCCAAATGACTCCCCACCTTCTGTTAGTTCTTTTTGATTGCCGCTGCACATTGAGCGTATGTTTTCAGAGAACTATCCACAGTGACTCCATGATCTCTTTCCTGAGTGGTAATAGCTGATTTAGACTCCATCATTTTATATGTATAGTTGGGATTATGTTTTCCAGTGTGCCTTACTTTGCATTTATCACCATTGAATTTCACCTGCCATTTTGTTACCCAGTCACCCAGTTTTGTAAGATCCCTTTATAACTCTTCACAATCTGCTTTGGACTTAACTATCTTGAGTAGTTTTGTATCATCTGCAAATTTTGCCACCTCACTGTTCACCCCATTTTCCAGATCATTTATGAATATGTTGAACAGTCCTGGTACCATTAGAGACCCCTGGGAGACACCACTATTTACCTCTCTCCACTATGAAAAGTGACCATTTATTCCTACCCTTTGTTTCCTATCTTGTAACCAGTTATTGATCTAGGAGAGAACCTTTCCTCTTATCCCATGACAGCTGATTTTGCTTAAGAGCCTTTGGTGAGGGGCCTTGTCAAAGACTTTCTGAAAATCTTAGTACACTATATCCACAGGATCACTCTTGTCCACATTCTTGTTGATCCCGTCAAAGAATTCTAATAGATTTGTGAGGTATAATTTCCCTTTACAAAAACCGTGTAGATTCATCCTCAATAAATCATGTTCATCTGTGATCATTCTCATTTTTACTATAGTTTCAACCAAATTGCCCGGTACTCAAGTCAGGCTTATCATCATATAATTGGTGGTATGGCCTCTAGAACCCTTTTTAAAAATTGGCATCACATTAGCTATGCTCCAGTCATCTGGTACTGAAGCTGATTGAAATGATAGGTTACATACCACAGTTAATAGTTCTGCAATTTCACATTTGAGTTTCTTCAGAACTTTTGGGTGAATACCATGTGGTCTGGTAACTTATTACTGTTTAATTTATCAATTTGTTCCAAAACCTCCTCCAGTGAGACCTCTGTCTGGGACCATTCCACAGATTTGTCACCTGAAAAGAATGACTCAGGTTTGGGAATCAGCCTCATATCCTCAGCTGTGAAGACTGCAGATGATTCATTTAGTTTCTCCGCAATGGCCTTATCTTCCTGGAGTAGTGCGTTAGCATCTGGATTGTCCAGTGGCACCACTGGTTGTTTAGCAGGCTTCCTGCTTCAGATGTACTTAAAAAAATTGTTGCTGTTACTTTTTGAGTCTTTAACTAACCGTTTTCAAATTCTTTTTTGGCCTTTCTAACTACATTTTTACACTTCATTTGCCAGAGTTTATGCTCCTTTCTATTTTCCTCAATAAGATTTAATTTTCTCTTTTTAAAGGATGCCTTTTTTACCTCTAGCTGCTTCTTTCACTTTGTTGTTTAGCCGCGGTGGTGCTTTTTTGGTCCTCTTACTATGTGTTTTTAATTTGGGGTATACATTTAAATTGAGCCTCTGTTATGGTGTCTTTAAAAAGTTTCCATGCAGCTTGCAGGGATTTCACTTTTGGCACTGTACCTTTTAATATCAATATCTGTTTAACTAATTTCCTCCTTTTTGTTTAGTTCACCTTTCTAAAATTAAATGCTACCATGGTGGGCTGCTTTGGTGTCACTCCCCCCCTCAGGGATGTTAAATTTTATTATGTTATGGTCACTATTACCAAGCGGTTCAGCTATATTCACCTTTTGGACTAAATTTGGTTCTCCACTTAGGACTAAATCTAGAATCGCCTCTCCTCTTTTGAGTCCCAGGATTGGCTGGAAATGAGTGAATGATGGTAAGCTGATGAATGGTTATTTACCTGCATACTTGGACTCTGTGCAGAGGGACTGTCGGTATTGGTGTGATTTTAAACCGCTAAATGAAACAACTATATGATAATATTCACATGGTAAGTAGACATCTTTTGCCATCCGAAGTCCAGTACTGGTAAGAGTTAAGGAGTTAACTTTTTGCTGTCCAAGTGCAAGAAAAAACAGGAAATCGTAGAAGTGGTGGTGTCAGTGTTGCCCACCTTAAGCTTGTAAAAAATTGTCATGTTCACCATGTCCCGAACAACAGAGATTTTTTTTAATGGGATCCTTTTAATTTGCTTATTTATATTTGAGCCTTCAAAGTTCCTGTTGTCAAGCTTTTCTCTGCAACCCTAAGGGCAAGAAAGTTTAGTGGGAAAATGAAAGCTGAGATTCTCATGTTGTTATGACTTTAAGAAAAACACCAAATATTGTAACACTCGTTAAAAATTGCAATAGTTGACAACTCTGTTCCATCTCTTTCATTTTAAGGTGGTTAATTTAACAGTCACTACTAAACTACGCATAAACAGCTTCATAAATATAAAAAAAACTTCAAAAGCTTCCTCCTTTACTATGCATTCAAATGGCATCTGCATCCTCTCGAGTCCTACTGTACATCCTCGGATGCTGCTAAGTAGAGATATTAAAACAGCAGCTACTGGAAGACTGTTCTCATTTACAGAGATAGTCAAATTGGGCCAAGAAGCTGTTTTGGATTTATTTTTAGCTAGATACGTTTCTATAATACGTTTATTATTATTAATCATGTTTATTATGGTAATGTCTAAGAGCCAAGCAAGAATGGAGTCCCATTGTGCTAGGCACTGTACAAACACAGAGTAATAGACAGTCCCTGCCTCGATATATTATATAAGATACAAGAGGGGTAGCCGAAAGTATAGCTGTCTAAAAATAAAATTACCATAAATCTACTAATATAATGGCACTGCCTACCTCTTGTTTCCGTTGTAAATTTACACCTGGACAATTATGTTTCCGTCTATCTACCTACCTTTTGGGTTTTATACTGCCACTCATCACTACAGCATCTGACAGCCTTCCAGGTAAAACTGATAGCAATAGCAAAGGTGCTGGTGGGATTCTAGGAGTTTCTGGCACTTCTCCTTTTTCAGGTAAAAGCTTCACTTTGGTTTTTTTTTTTTTGGTTGATTTATAACTGGCGGGGGCAGTTTGGGTAGAAGGGGATATCAATGTTGGGACTGGCATTCTAATTACGGGAAGGCCTTTTGAAGAGAGAGGTTTTGCAGCATTTCCTATATACGGTCAGACTCTGGATTTTCCTAATCCCTTCTGGAGGTTGCTTCCACAGCTGGAATTCCTTAGCTGAGGAGGTTTTGTCCCCACTCTCACATACTTTGCTCTGGGTTTTGTGATCTACACTGTCCCAGCAGAGGGACTCCCATTATATTAGCAGAACAAATCCTTTCAGTAAACAAGGCGAGTTAGTGTGCCGCAAGCTTGCACTAACTCGCCAGGTGGACCCGGCTACCATGCACTGAAAGTTCTGTAGGGCACTTTGACCTACTGCTGTTTGAAATAGGAGTATATCACAGCGCACCACAGTGCCTTGTGTCAGTGTCCAAGAGGTGAGTCAGTGCACAGTAAGCTAGTGCACTGTACATCCGCACCCTGGCTTGCTGCCTGGCCACGTAGACAAGTCCTCTGAACCAGGGAGCACTCACATTCATAATTACTTCAGTCTGCAGACATATCTTACAGAAGCAAATACTGGCTTCTCCTCTGCAGCTGCAAAAGTGTCCAGATACAGAGAAAAAAAAATCTAGTTCTGTGGCCATGATTTAGAGACCACACAAAAGATTTGCTGTATCCTCTGCCTGCCTCTACAGTCCCACTCTGTAGGGACTATATCTACCTCCCTGTACAAAGGGGCCATGGGGAGACGGCTGCAGCAACAGCAGGTTTAGTGCATTGGCTATTGTGTAGATCCAGTAGCCATTAGCTCCTGAAGAAGCAGCTCTGTGAGCCCAGTGCAGCTTAGCTGTCACTCAGGAGCCTGGGAAGATTACCTTTTCCCAGCCCCTCTGTAATTCTTCTGCACCAAGCAAGGCTATTTGGCCTTTGTGACTTGGTGGGTAGGCAGAGACTGATCCATCAGGAAGCACAGTATGAATATTTGGCTATTTTGCTATTTGGCTATTTCTGCCTATGAAGCCCAAGCAAGTTACTCTTGCTTTCACCTATTCAGTAGGGAGAACAGATTTCAGGAACGGTGGTGTTAAAACGGACTCCTAGCGCTAACAGAGCTGTTCCCTTCTTGGTTATGAAATCTGTTGTTCTAAAACAATGACAAGTTGATTAAGAGTAATTTTCGAGAGAGGAAATAAAGCTTCCTAGAGGAGATAGAGAAGAGGAGAATATTAGGCTGTCTCTGAATGTTCGTGTTGCAGTGGCTGTGCTCCAGTAATTAAATTCTGACAAACAGATGAACAAACAATCTCCTGGGGTAATGAGGCTCAGTCAATGAACCACAAATGTTCACAAGTACTAAAAGAAGAGAAAATACAATTGAAACTACTGCCTGTGTGTTACTCCAAACATAAGTCGAGAACTAATGAGATGGATTTTTGTTTACCCTTTTATATCGTCTATATTTAGGAGTAGGTCCATACAGTGTGTTCTCTCTGCATGAGGATTTTTGGGACTGTTGTTAGGAATGGACATGGTGGGAGGGTTTATCGGTTATTTATAAGCTCATGCGGTTTATCAAACCCCTTTCTTGAGATCATTTCTCGGACAAGTTATCCTAACTGCCGTTGCCCTGTTTTTTATGAACCAGAGGACATGTGACCAAAGAGGAGTGGCGTTCTTTAATTATAATGTGCCTGCCCTTTAACCAGACTGGGAAAAAATGCAGCCTCATGAAAACATGATCATAGATAATGAATATCGTATTGTAATCTGGGTTTCCATCCTCTCCTGGAACTGACTGCAATCCATTCTTGGTTTCTAACTTGCCACATGTTAACCACATATCTAACTGCTCATATGCATTACCGCATTATTCATTTGAATCTATTAGAGGCAAGGATTGTGTGGAACTGCGTGTCAAACACTGTAGATGGTGTTTTGTTTTTATGGATTAAGCTTTTTAAGTATATTCATAAGGGCTCTTTGAGCTATTTGAATGATGCCAATTACAGGTGACTAGTTCTTGGAATTGCCCCACAGTGTAATTCCTGAAAGACACAGGCAGAGGAGACCTAGGCCTCAATGATTGTCACCGTGTGCTGCATGTAAGACCATGGCCCCTCAGAACTTCTTGATGGCTGCAAATCCTCTTAATTCAAAAGTACACCTCATACCACCTAAGAGAAAAAGGAATCTCCTGGATTTGTTAGCTGTATAGGACCTCTGATGCATAGTTTGGTTCTTACTCCATCCAGTAGATGGCAGTGGCATGCATACAGTTCCCTCTAGGAAAGTCTCTATTACAATGAAGCTAGATGTGGGCCTGAGATGCAATGATTTAATCCATTTTTAAACTTTCCCAAAATCTAGGAGTGGTTTGGATCTAGGAGTGGTTTGATTTTGTTTTGGTGCCATCTCCAATTAAACACAGATGAAGATGATTGATTTGAAAGTAGAGAGAGCTCAAATTTCAGGTGGCCTTGGTTTTTTAAAGCCAAAACCTTGGGATGATTCAGAGCCAGGTCTAATTTTATCTCTCTCTTCTAACATGGTGCAGAGCAGGAAGCTGATGAGTTTGGTTTTGGTCCATCTTTGTGCTGAATGTAGATTTCTGCATTATGTTGGGGAAAAGGAAATAATGGGAACAACCAATTTGTTTCACATCTTCGGTCCCTCAGGCCCTGGCAGAACCTGCTGCACTCAGCTGTCCTACAAGCTATCAATGCTTTTATGTGCCTCTTTGGATCAGAAGGCTATATCACAAAGAATAACAGATCTTTTTAACAGACAAACACACACAGACACACCCCTCTCCCATTTCTATTTATTTAAATATTTTCACAGCCTAATTGTTACTAGGCCAGCAATAATGGGAGATGAGGTAGTCTGCTGTACTGATGTGGCCATTGATGATGTTGGATTTTACATGTGGAGCAGAATGTTATCCATAATCCTTGCTTTAAATCCTCTAAATGTCATATGGGATATGAGCTCAGCAAAAAAGAATGATTGGGGTTTGGGTGGGGAAAGAGGTCTGTTGAGGCAGACGGATTTCAGAAATACAGAGCACATTTAAGAAACTGTTGTCCATCAATTCAATCCTTGTAAATTTCATTTTATCTAGAAATCTATCTATCTGTTTTTTCCTGCAGCATGGGATATTGCAACCAAAACAAGTTTTTAAAAATATATGTGATTGGTAACACTGGCTTGAAATCTAAAAACTAGCAAATTGATTGAATTAAGTTTAAATGAATCCCTTATATTTAAAAGAGAGCATCTCCGTCATATGTTAAATATAGCAATAATCATGCTAGAAATACTCAAAGGAAACTGTAGTATATAGCTGCATGCAGTCCATACTCGAACTGCCTAGAAAAATGTATTCCTAAACTAACTTATTCACACTGTATTACATTGCGCCATTCACTCAAGATTCTCAAGGCATTTGGCAAACATTAATTTAAGCCTGGAAAATCCCTCTATACATTGTTGCGTTCATATTTTCAGCTGGTTCAAGTGAGGCACAGAAAGGTTAAGTAATTTTCACACCAGTTGAGCCAGGAATAGAACCCAGAAGTCTCTGGCTCCCAGTTCCCTGCTGCCTCTCTCTTTACCTAGATCAGTTAAAATATGATTACATACCAGCTTTTTAATCTTTTAATATTCTAAATGTAATAGGACTCTTCGAAACTGTTGCCTGTATTACTGGGTAATGACCCCATTATCTAATGCATAGGTCAAAGTTTTGATGGATATTTTTCTCATGGATTGCTTTTGCCTCTTCATTCTAATCTCCCTTACTTCCCTCTCCCACCCGCACCATTTTTAAATCCATATTTTCACAATTCATTGGCCATACAAAGGATGTTGTGAACTAAAGCCTAAATTCCTGTATTACACTCTGGCAGGTGGGGTTAACAGCAAAACAGTTAGGTACATATTATTCCTTGAGGACAGTATTCTAATGGCTTCTCTCTTGAAAGGAAATCTCCTAACCTGTGCCTTTAACCCCTTAGTGAAGAGCTGGGAATTTTTGTATGCCACCTGCTAATGCTGAATTCATAAGCTATAATGGCAAGAGAAAGATTAATTATGCACAAAAACAAGCCTCTATTTTTTTTTCTATTATACACTTCACTTCAAGAGTTCTCCATCTCTGAGAAGTGAAGGCTTGTTGTCATGTTTGGCTCCAATCAATCCTGTTACCATTAAACCCTTGTCACTAGCACATAAACGAAGTGGACTTCTGCGTACACTTTCCTGATTTCCCAACATCAAGCAGTCGTCCCCATTTCTCTTGCCTGCTCCTGTCACAGTGTCACAGTAAAGAGAGAAATTTTCCTTCCACGGATACGTGAATAAAACCTCATTTCCCCTTTGGCTGAAATAATTTTGCTTGAGATAGTCCTGTAGGGACCGCAGCCAGTTTGCCATTACCCACTTCCTACTTTCTGTGGGGTTATAATGATCTTTGCTTTTGTTGACAATTTGGATAATGACAGAGAAACACAATAACTGAGGAGATATTTTGGTTTAAAGCAATTTCCTGTGGGAGAAATCAATGCCTGTATTAAAATTATAGTCCAAATGTAACAAATTAAATTTTTAAAGGTAATATCTTTCAGAAGGAAGCAACTACTAATTATAATGTTATGTTGTGTAGATGGGATCATTGTCTTTAAGTATATCCATGAGGAACCACTAGTTGCTGAAGCTTAATTTAGGCCCTGGTACTGTATCTGGTTGCATTCAACGCCCCACAGAAATCAGTAGGACTCATACAGTCACCGGAATCCACCCATAAAGATCCAGTTTAAGGATCAGTGCCTTAGCCACTGGAATTCACATTGGGCTGTATATTCATATATTATTTACAGGCAAAATGCATGGAGGTCAGATTTTCTTTGTAATTGATTTGTTTTTAAATAAACAGAGTAGCAAAAAATTGGCTAGACTGGTATACGTTAAATCACCAGAGAGATTTTTTTATTGTGGTCAAATTATTCCTAGCTTAAAAAAAAAAAAAGCTTAATTTTAAAACCTTAGAATATAACAACTACATTGTATCACGTACATACATAGTTTACAGCCTATAATGCCTTTCATCAGGGGAACTCAAAGCACTTTGCTTCAATTATTTTATTAGATTAATTAGATCTCACAAAGCATGTGATGTGGAATTAGTATTACTATTAACTTGTAATAATACCTGACACTTACAGTATATAGTGGTTGTCATCCGTAGATCTCAAAGATATTACAAGAACAGGTTAGACAAACACCTGTCAGGGATAGCCTATACTGTACTTAATCTTGCCTCAGCATGGGGCAATGGCCTAGATGATCTCTTGAGGTCCCTTCCAGCCCTAGATTCTATAAGGGAAGGTTATCTTTTGTGTCCCCTCCCCCCCCGCCATTTTATAGATGGTAGACTGAAATGCAGAGAGTTGAAGTGACACGCCCAAGGTCATGCAGCAGTTCATTGATATGGTCAGGAATAGAACTCAGGGCTCCACACTGCCAATCCCCTGCTGTAACCACTAAACTGTTACAGTCCCCTGTAACCATTACAATGTGCTGTATTCAATTCACTGAGCACTTTCTTAGCACAGCTATTTCCAGAAGAAAAATAAGAGTGGTTTCACAGGTTATTTTTGTACATTTAACTTCTCACATTTAAATTCTTTGGTAACAAAAAGCAGCCAGATTAAATTTTCTCATAAAATCTCTCCCCTGCCCTGAGACCTCTTATATTCATACAACATTTTTTTACAGCTGTGATATGAACTCCTGGAAAGGGAAAATTGAACAATGGAAATTTTGGCAAGCGATAACTATGGAAGACTCCTTGAGAGGGCTATTTTGGGTTGACTTGTCTGCTAATCATAGAATAGCTTTCTGATGGCTGCTGAAAGAAATCTGAACTTCACGCAGTGCTTTGACACAAGTGTAAAACAGATGTTGAGTTAAGGAATTGTAACTTTACACCAAACAGATATGTTAAAAAACTGTACTTAAAGGTTAATATGATAAAAATTGAGTTCATGTGAGAGTGATAGAAATATTGATCATAAGAAAAATATAGTGGCCCAGAAATTCAGTTGAAAAGAAAAAAAACCTAGTTGATGTATGAAGGATTTGAGTTGTGACACTAAGATCAATGGCTGTATTTTCACCCAGTGAAGCATGAGAGCTTCAGATAAGGGCAGTTTAGTCAGTGAAATACTGACATTGCCCTTTTACTGTTGGCATTTGGTCTCCAATATTGATCTCGACTGTCACAGCCAACAAAGTACATCTTTGTGTTCAGATAATGCCGCATGTGATACTTTATGAATTAT
Source organism: Emydura macquarii macquarii (assembly GCF_026122565.2). Lineage (NCBI taxonomy): Eukaryota > Metazoa > Chordata > Testudines > Chelidae > Emydura > Emydura macquarii. The sequence continues at coordinate 1,462,547 of NW_027133607.1, read as the reverse complement.
GGTCAACAGCTGAGGGCTTTTAAAGGGTTAATTTCAGTAGTCTTCCTTGTTTATTTGATTGCATCTTGTATATTGCTACAAGCCATTATAATCTTCTGCCAATCAATCAGAAAACAGACAACCCACCATAATCTGCTGAGACTCTTCAAATCCCAAGATTCAGCCTCGAGTGAGAAATACTGTACTGTGCTATAAACAACAGCTATACATCACATCCATGCTCTGTTGACTATCAACAGTGAGAGATGAGAAACACTGTATGCCCGAGAATAAACAATAATATCAGTTAAACTGGTTCAAGAATAAATCAGTAAGAGGAAACCAATGACTCATTCTCCAGAAGAATGGTGGAGTTGATAGGAATGAAGTTGTAGATGTAGAAATATTAGAGATAAAACACAGGAATGTTGTCTTTACAGTAACAGGCAAATATCAGAAGTTTGGGTGTATTTTTTGAGAAAGCCCTTTGCCTGGAGATTGGGGCTGGGAATCTCATGAATACAAGATTTTTCTTAAATCTGGTACTTTTTGGTTTTCATTTTGGGGCAGAAATGCTTAGAGAACAGCTTTTTCCTCCTGGTGTGTTATGTGATCCTGGCCAACAGCTGGGAAAGCACAGAAATGGGTGAATGACTTATGGTTGGCGACATGGTACAATATGAAGACTGGAACTGGAGAAACAGTATCCAGTTTCAATAGGGATTTAGTTTGGTGTGGCACCAGGGGTGAAGGCATTGGACCTTGGGCCCGAGCTGTTGCACATAAAACTCCAGCGCATGAACATGTAATGCTGGATACTCAGCATACTTTATAAAGATCTATGTCCTACAATGCTGTCTGCCTCTGCATCCCTTATTGCTAATAAAATAATACATTTGCCATAGTTCCCTGCCAACCAGGAAATTTCACTTGTGCCCATCAATTCCTAAAATACTTCCATATTTCTAGAAATAAGTTCCGACTTTCAGAATACAGTTATAATCCTTTAGTGCTGTAGTTTAAAACAGCGTGTGCTGCTCCTGACAGCATCAGCATTGTTTTTAAGATGCAGTCACTTACAATGCGAGATTACTCAACAATTTTCCTTAAAAAACAAAAGTCCTGTGTGAACTGAGCACTGGTGACAGGTTTCAGACAGGCTCCTCTGGAGACTCCAGCTCTGTGCTTATCCATAGACCAGAGATAACATGGGAAGCAGCAGCAGCATGTATGTCTCCCAGACCCGTGTATCAGTGTGTGTCAATCCTGAAATAGAGGAGGGTTTCTCTTCGTTTTCCACAACCCATACAATTTTGGGACTCTCTAGGTATTGATCAGTAGTGATGGGTCTTTGATGAGGACTTTCACCCACAGAAACTATACAGAGACTACCTATTTCATTTCACATAGGTCACTGAATAGTTGTTTGATTGTAACTGCAGTTACATTCAGACTATACCTTGAATTCTGTTTTGTTCACTCGGTTGCAAGAGACTCTTGGTCTGTCAGTATTGCGATCACAGGTGTGATTACAGCTTGAGTAGATATACCCAAACTAGCTTTCATCTAGCTAGCTCGGGTACCAGAGCAGGGAATCTTGGAGCAACATGCGCTTCAGTAGAAGCTGTAAAAGCGCACCCAGAAACCTGGGTAATTACTTGTGGGACTAGTCAGGTTTTTCAGGTTGGCATCCAGAGACTTTTGTCATGGCCTTGAGTGAAAATGTGCCAATACAGGATCCAAAATGGTGTCATAACTTACTCCTGTAGCACAAAGATAGTGAGTGGCCATGGACATAACATGTAATAAAACAGAGTGGTGTTGAATTATAGCTTTTGCAGTTACAGGAGGAAATTGACACGCCAGCAATTTTTGTTTTGTTTTCTGTTTTTATAACTGGTGGTAGGGGAGAGGGTTATAACAATGAGGAATGTGCAGCTAGCTAGGGAAATAAGGTTGTGAGGTTTATTTCATTAAGGCATATAAAGTTCTTTGAGATTGTGGGTAAATGGCGCCTTGTAGTTTGTAAACCATTTTCTATGGTCTTCTCTCTTATTTATGGGAAATTGGAAGCAAACACCTGTGAGATGCACCCAATTCCTTGATGGCTGATTGAAAGCCAGCAGAGAGACAGTGGGCTAAGTGCTGAGGAGGAAGTACTCTCTTCAGGAAGACAGGCTGCATGCCAACTAGAACAAGCAATGTTTAGACACTGGCTCACCCTCTTTCCCCCCAGCCTTTCTCCTGGGTCAGTGTTTAGATACTGTTAACCTAGTAGTCAATGATAGTCCCTTCCAACTCTATGATTCTATGATTCTTCCTTTTCTTTTTTCTGGGTGCAATTCAGGATGATGGTGAGATTCTATAAAACCTATACATGATCTAGAACCCAGTTATCCTAGACACATATTTCGGATTCCTTAAGAAGCCCCTGTTGTCTGTTCCTGGAGAGGGAGAAGGAGCTTTCTCGCCTGGCTGAGTGCCTTCATCTTTGGGATATGCTCTGCTTGAAATGTCACTGTAACTTACTGGTTTGGGTATCAGGGTATGAGATGTATCTCTTTGGCTTAACTTGTTGTTTAATTCCTACCCCCCATCATAGTATTTGTTCTAAATATAACTTTTACTGACAAATGAAACCACCCAAAAACTGAGTAACACCACATTTCGTTAGCAGCTTACGAAGATGTGATCAAACTAAGCTCGTACTGTACTACTAGCATTAATATAATGACAGTTTAAGAGCATTAGCAATCCATAGCAGTGTTATCTTTAGCCCACTGAAAAAGCAAATGTTAACTTAGTCAGTTACAGGCCAGGGTCCTTTTTCATTCTATTTTACAGCTTTGACATTCTAGATTCTTGCTCTCGGTTATGACTTATCTGCCTCATTGTCTCTATTTTACTGTTCTGTTTCAAACCTCAATTCTTTATTTAATGGTCCAGCAAGAGGAGTAAGCCATTCATCCCTTTGGAGGGACTGAAAGCTATTTCCAGTTTTTCGCATATACTGAGCCAGTGTGAGAACCAGGTCTATCAATATTTTCTCTCTTTCTGAGGTTTTGTTTCCTTTGATTGTTTGTGTAATTTGAATGCCATTTGGTGAGTTAACATTTGTCATTTAGCTAATGATTTTACAGCACTTTCAACATGTGCCTTGCAAATGTCTAGTATGATTAGGAAGTCTGTAAACAAGTGCCTCGGTCCTGATTTTCAGAGTTGCTGAGCACTGGCTTCAGAGTCAGCGGGAGCCAGGGCTGCTCAGCGTCCCTAAAGATCAGATGCGTTCACTGCTACAGCCATAGGCGCTGTACAAATCATTAAGCTAAATAAAATGCTAATGTCTTTGCTATTGTCGAAGAGAACATCAACACTTGTTTCAGATCAGAGTGTTCTAGTGTTGTTAACCAAGCAACATGGCCTCGTATTAGCAGGGTCGTGATTCCAAATGACTGAAATGACTTTAACACATCTAGTCATATTATGAATGTGTAGTAGACTGTGGCAAAAAAGCCTTTGTTCTTTTTGATTCCAATAGACCTAACTTAATGCCCTATTCTGCAGCGGCTCCACACATGCCATTCCCGATCTCGTCAGGGGCGGATGCCTGCATAGAGCTCATTTGCCTGTCGTGTGCATCTGATCAAGAGTATTGGTGGCTCCGTGTTTGGAAATTTCCCTAGTTCGTGTGATGCGTCTTAAAAGAAAAATTCAACATTTGTTACTGGATGTTTGCCAGTGCAGTAACTTTGAGGGCCATCTCTCATACCTCTGTGTACTTACCTATGAGAGAGCCAGGCATTTTACTGTTGTTGTAGGTAGTTTGGGGATAGCTGTGCAATAACCCCTGCTGTGCTTATAATGCTACATCGCAAAGTGGCAGGTATCCCTTACATCTTGGGGGTCTTCTTTTGCTACTAAAGGGCTCTCAGACTATTGCTTTCTCTAAGGGTTAGGCATCTGGACACAAGCGATAAGTTTTGCAAAAGAGCTTGGCACCCACCACAGATGCTAAGTGAGTGGCCCTGTGTTGAAAAGAGTTCAGCCTCCAGTCCCCGCCATTGTTCTCGCTGGGAGCATATGCGTGCTGAGCACTTCTGAAAATCTGGCCCCTGGTTTGTTTGCTGAACACATTTGAAAATCCATCCCAATATCTCCAGTGACACTTGGAGAGCGATTTTCCAAATACAGATCTCCGTTTGATACATACATGGCTTTGCCTAACAGTTTTCTAGACTTCACTCCTTGTTCTATTCACTGCTGATTCTTTCATCAGGTGGTCCTGGAGATCAACGGATGAGAGCAGAGGCCAGAGGTGAATCTGCAGTAAAAGCAATGGGCCTCCTTCCTCTTTCTCTGCCAAACAATTCTGATTAGGTACACCCAGCTGGCAAAGAGGCTCATCCACTTGTCTCTGGGGCTGTACCCTACAATGCCCTGATCATTATCATTTTACTTAAGTGAAGGCTTCACTTTGCCTCTAAAGCTATTTGTGATGTGAGCATTCAGGTCTCTATGGCTTCTCAGGATTGCCGGAAGCAATGTTGTTTTGCCTGTGACTATGACTCTGGCAATGCTGGTAAACTAACCTCTCTCATTTACACCTGTGTGACTCTGGAGCCACTCCTCTGACGTCTGTGGAGTCACTCCAGATTTATATGGGTGTACATGAGACCAGAATTTTGCACTGAGTAGGAAGTACATTGAAGTAGACAAACTAGATGCAAAATCTTCATAAAAATCTTCAAATTTTGACGTCTTTATTTTTTAAAATATGTTAAGGGCTTTGGGTTTTGCTTTTGAGAGGAAGAAGGGGTAGGTGCTTTGTATGATTCAGGCTTCTGTCTCTCCAGGTTCCCATTTACTATTTGGGGAATGGAGAGAAAAAGTGACAAATTTGCACAATTTAGCAGCCTCACAACTGAGGGAGATGGGGAAGATGGTCCAGTGGTTAGGGTGCCAAGCAGGGACTCAGGTTCAATCTCCTGCTCTGCCACAGACTTCTTGTGTGACTTCGGGCAAGTCACTTAATCTTGCTGTGCCTCAGTTCCCCATCTGTGAATGTGGGAAATAGAATTTACCTACTTCACAAGGGTGATATCAGAATAACTATGTTAACAGCTGTGTGTCCCTCAAATACTGCACTGATAGAGGCCATGTAGGTATGAAAGTCAGATATAAATATCTGACAGATGTATGCAACACAGGGAGGGAGAAGAAAAGGGGTAACCTGAAAAGGAAGATATCCCTATGGGAGCTTTTGATTTGTGGAATAGTGTCAAATCAAATGACATTTAAAACTATATTCATAAATTCCAAGACCAAAAGGGACCATGTGATCCATATAGTCTGACCTCCAGTATACCACAGGCCAGACAACTTCTCTTTTCAACTTTCCTAGAGCAGATCTTTTAGAAAATCATCCCATCTGGGTTTAAAAATCTCCAGGAACCATGGCTAAATTGTTCCAGCGGTTAATTCCCCTCACTGTGAAAAATTTACCCCTTATTTCCAGGCTGAATTTGTCTAACTTCAACTTGCAGCCATTGGATCATGTTCTACCTTTCTCTGCTAGATTGAAGAGCCCGTTATCAAATATTTGTTCCCCATGTAGGTACTTACAGACCAATCAAGTCACCCTTTAACCTTCCCTTTGTTAAACAAAACAGGTTCAGCTACTTAGCATGTTTTCTAATCTGCCAGTCATTCTTGTGGCTCTTCTCTGAATCTTTTCCTATATATCAACATCCTTCTTGAATTGTGAACACCATAGCTGGACACACTATTCCAGCAGCGGTCTCACCAGTGCCAAATACAGAGGTAAAATAACCTCTCTGCTCCTACTTGAGATTCCCTTGTTTATGCATCCAAGGATTTCATTACGTTTTTTGGCCATAGCATTGACTGATCATCCACCATGACCCTCAAATCTTTTTCAGAGTCACTGCTCCCCAGGATAGAGTCACCCATCCTCTGAGTATATTCTTTGTTCCTAGATGTATATGTTTACATTTAGCTGTATTAAAACACATGCCATTTTCTTTCGCCCAGATTACCAGATCTCTCTCTGAAGTGACCTGGCTTCATTATTTCTCACTCCTCCAATTTTTTTGTGTCGTCTGCAAACTATCAGTGATCATTTTATGTTTTCTTCCAGGTCGTAGATAAAAGTGTTAAATTCACAATCCTTTGAATATGTGTCAGAATGGATATGGATTAGGTGCCAGTATTAGGTACATATTTTTCATCTCTAATTTCTATAATACTAATGCAGCAAATATTACATTTTGTAGATCACAAACTGGTTTGGTCCTTAAACATAGCCAGTTACAGCTGTGAAAATTGTCTCCTATTAACTTAGAAGCAAATGTTACTCAAATCAATTATTACTGAAAAGTGCATTGCTAATTTAGTTAGAAGAGTACTCTGCCCAATCCATTGTTGCAGTGATTCATCGAATATGACAGCCTGGCTTGACTGGAATCGACTAGTATGTGTATATATGCACGTGTGTGTATGTGTGTTTGAAGCATGGCTGATGCTTACTGAAAGCCTGCATGCAGTGAACCGAGACATATTAATAGTGAAATCAAGGTTCACTGGCTGACAGACGTCAATTTGCCAGAGGCCCTTTTTCCACATTCTCTTCTGTTCTTTTTTTTATGGCGAATCCAATAGATATTTGGAATCTGTGTGCTCAAGAAATTTGCCAACCAGACCTTCATTCATAATGTCTTCTGTAGTTTCCTCCAGGCTGAAAATATAAGTGAGAAGAATTACAGATGATTCAATTAAACTGAGTTTGTGCAAAACAAAACTCAAAGCAAATACAATTTGGGTAGTGTTTATGTGACTTAATTAACTCCTATCTCCCCACTCCCTTTTTAGACTTTAAAAACAATTCTGATATAATTGCCACTACAGTGATCACTAAGTGTGCAGTAAATACCCCTCATCTCAATAAAATTCTCCCTTTCCTGAAATCAGAAATGGGACCTTATTAAAAATGCACAAATATAGTGACCTAAAGTCATCAGATGACCATCAGGAAATAAAGTTCCATAATACTATATAACAGGGACAGACACATTAATGTATTAAATTAGTGGACCAACTAAAATCAGTGATGATAATTCACTGTACATGTTGATAAGGCATGAATATTTTCAATACTTGAGACAAATGTCCTAAACTGAAGCCTACTCTGATATAGCTTTGATATCACTGTTAGTTGGTTGTTTTTATTTGGGAGAGGACCATTTTAAGACCCAAATGTGCCTTTTTGCTTGAATCAGAGTTTCAGAATTTACTAACAGCTTTTTAATGTGTAATCTGCTTAGTTTAATGGGGAAAGAAAACATCTAGATCATTAAGAATCCCACACTGTGTGTATACATTCACGAAGCAAGAAAGTGCCTTGCAGTATGCAAAGATGTTTTGGAATTCATGAGATCCTTTACCCATATCTGCTGAAGTGCTGTCAGATATGAAGTAAATTTAGAGACCCGCTTGTCCCGTTAGCTATTCATCACTGTTGGCTGACTCTAGTGGCAGCCGGCGGTATTTTTAGAGAAGAGAATGATACGGAATTTCTTCATGTACAGAACATTAGCTGATCCCATTACTCAAAGCTACTCAGAAAGTCACAGCTGACACTTCACATTGGTGCAAAAGAAGAACAATCGGCTTAGAAGGCAAAACACAGAAAGAGATGTGATGAAAATGCATTTGTGGGGGATGGCTGAATTGTTTCTATTGTCAACCTGAATGTTTTGTTACTTGGAGTCAGTAAAATAATAACATAGTTAGATTTTTTTAAGCGCACATTTTCATGGTATTGAAAAGAATATATTTGGGCATGCTTTTCATATATTGAACCTGATGAGTAGAATGTAAAGAAAATAATAAATGTTTCTATTCTCCATATAAGAGAGACAAGGTGTAAACCATCTAGTATTCAAAGACTGTTTGTCCTGAGCCTTGAGATATTTTCAGAACAATATGGACAGCTAACTATTTTGCAAACAACCAAAGTCATCTGTGTTATTATTTATCATTATTTCATCAAAGAAAATCCATTTAGTTTAATGTTCATTTGAATCACGTCTCTCAAAGACCTCCAAACCCTAATAATGTGACAAACACGCTCCAGAATGTCAAAATAGTAAATAATATGTAATTTTCTTTGACAGTAAGTGGCTCAGCCCGTGCCAAAATTGTTCCCTTTTACACCCATTGTGAAACTATTGCTTTTTTGATTCAGTGATATTTGACTTTTAAAATCCAGAAACAAGAACACTGCTGACCTTTTTTAATAACATCATGGAGAACAAATTGAATCTACTGTGATTTTGCTGTTTGAGTAGGAGAAACCAGAAAATGGCCAGTTGTCTTTTGGGTCCCAAGTGATAAAGAATCAAGAGTGGACATGTTTGTTGAGCATTTTAAAAATGTATGACCCTCTAGAGAATGTACCTTTGAATCACTCTAATACTGACCCCAAGCAATGTGATGCTGAACTTCCAAAGCTTTAGCCTCACAATGAATAGCATTTATCTTAGCTCCTGGTTCTGATCTTGTAAAAGCTAACTCATGCATGCACAACATGATAGACCATGTCACGCCTCAGAGCCTTTTTCAGCACTATCATCTTATGCATTTTTTATAAGCCAGAGTGCATTCATAGAATTCTGCCGCAAAAGGCATTCCACTTTAATGACTGCGCTGAAATGTGGACTCCCAGTCCTTATGTTTTTAAAAACAAAACAGTAATCAAAAATATGTAATTTTTTTGTTTCTCTTTAATAATAAAAAGCAATTAAAGCAGCAATGTTTAAACGTGTAAAAAAGTCTGTAAATAAAACTGGCTCCTGTTACAGTCTTAAATTCCAGTTGCTAAGAAGGCATGCTGTGTAGGTTTATATGTAACATTTCTCTGTGTGTGAGAGAAGTTTTCATTCAGGCTCCCCCTTTAAAAAAAAAAATTGTCTTTTTAATGAGTCACGTTCGTTCCAAACAATGGTGGTTGTATACATAGCAAATAGAAATAGTTCCCAGATATATTTTTGTAGCATGATCCAGTGTACCGAAATTAGCCATTAAAACAATTGAGGGAGACTCTATTAAAATAATATATTTATACCTCTTCAGTTAATGAGTAAAGGGATATGGACATAATTGTCTCTTCTTCTTCTGACTGTAATTTTCAAAACAAAATACAGAAAATTAATAAGCTTTATCAGATTCAGTAAACAGAGCTCTTGAATGTAGTACAGAAAGCAGGAATATATTTATTTTGCTTTATATGGGACATTAAATCGTTACCTTTGAAGGCCTCTGTGTGCCTTTTGACATATGAGAAAACACCGTCACAAATGAGGATAAACTTAGCAGCTTCCCTAAAAAACCAGAAGATAACCATCGGAAACCCCATCAGCTGCAACTACCAGCCCTTCATGCCCCCTCCATCTCAAAAGCCTACAAGAAGGGAGGGACTTGGCTATTTTGGACTAGGGGCCAAACCTGGGAGCCCCTTCCATGAACTCCGTCTCCTTTCATACCGAGGAAGCACCTCTGCTTCACCACAGCTGTAACAATATGGCTTGAGGAGCTAGGTGATCTCTCAAGCAGATCCCAAGCCATTTAGCTGTTCATAGGTCAAATCCAACACCTGAAATTCCACTCAGAACTGGCAAATGGACCGCTCAGATCACAGTGTGTAATGGTATCATTGAATAAGTGGGCTGCCACCATTTGCACCAGCTTTGTTTTCTGGGTGGATCTGAAGTGTGGAGCATTTTGCAGTAGTCTAATCTTGATGGGACAAAACGTGGATCCCAGTAGCAGGGTCAGCATCGGATGCTACGTCTACACTAGGAGCAATGGGTGTAATTCCCAGCTCGCGTATACACATTCACACTGGCGTGATGAGAGCTAGCGCAAGCATCAATAATAACGTAACCATGGAAGCATGGGTGGCAACAGTGGGTATTCAGCATGGTATAATACCCGTGGGTGTGTTCTCAGCCTGGCTTAGCCAGGCTGCAGCTGCCACTGCCCATGCTGCTGAGGCTATGCTACTATTCATATGTGTCCTGGGTCTCATCGAGCTAGCAGAGGTGTGAGCAAATGAGCTGGGAATCACATCACTACCTCACAGCGTAGACGTAGTCTGAGAGAAACCGCCATAGCTTTTCTGTCCAGATGTAGATAGTGGGAGGGGGTAAGCAGTCCCAGACTTGTATATCACCTCAGTCTTAGCCACATTGAGCTTTAGTCGTCCATTCTCCAGTCTGTGCCAGAGACTTGGCAAACCACGCAACAACACCGGCTGGATCAGATGAGACAGATGTGGAAATGGGTGTCGGCGGCATACAGAAGCACTGTAGTCCCTCAGCAGTTGCCATGTACACATTGCCCAAGAGTGGGGTGCAAGATGGAACCCTGCGGCACCCCACATGAGAGAGTCCTCAAAGCAGAAGAATGAGTGCCCCGAACTACTCACTAGGATGTCTTAAAAAGAGAGAGAAAAAATCATAGCCACCCAAAGAATCTCCATCCTTAGAGGTTTTTAAGGCTCAGCTTGACAAAGCCCTGGCTGGGATGATTTAGTTGGGGTTGGTCCTGCTTTGAGCAGGGGTTTGGACTAGATGACCTCCTGAGGTCCATTCCTACCCTCATCTTCTATGATTCTATGAAAAGGCAGCCCTGTCCACAGGCAAAGCAACAACACCAACTGATCAACAGCACTGCAGATCTAACAGCATCGACATAGACACCTGACCTTCATCCATCGCCAGGTCGTCTAACCGGTCCCCATGGAAGACAGACCTGGTTGATAGGGAAGGGATGGGCTGGGATTCACCACAGACACAGTGATCTTTTGGCCCATCTGCTGCTACATTAAAAAACTAGAAAGTAACAGTTACAGATGTTCTTTCAGTGGAAAGTTGGTTTCACATTCCACGTTGTACATGAAAGGGAGTTTGATCTAGTGATTAGAGTAGGAGACTGTGAGCCAAGAGTCTTTGAGTTCAACTATGACATCTTGGATAAATCACTTAACTCTGTGTCTCAGTTTGCCCATCTGTAAAATGGGGATGAGAACGGTCTCTGCTGGTAGGGTTTGAGGCTTAGTGTTGTGGAGGGAAAAGAAGATGGAGTCTCTGTTTCTTATGAGAACTGATCTATAGGAATGGCTGCAAAAGCCTGAGATGGAATGTGCCCTTCTAGCAGATGTTTAGTCTCAGAATGTTTAGCAGTAACGAGATAGTTATGAGGTCTGGGTGCCGGCAGGGACGGAATGCGGAGGAAGACTTTACAAAGCATTTTGAATGCCCTAAAATGAAAAATCTTGTATACGTAATATATTACATATTGCATTATTACATATTGTAGAGGAACATATACATAACAAATATTACATATTGTAGAGGAACATATACATAACAAATATTACATATTGTAGAGGAACAATTTGTTTAAAAACCCATGGTGCCATGATGTCAACACGTATGCCTTTGACACGTGCTAACCTCTGCATGGCTATGCTAAGACAAAAACTCCTGTTGATTGCTCCTTGGGTGCTAGAGATTTGTTGCACACACAAAAAAATGGACTCAGATCTAGGTTTGTAAATTTCAGACATCCCCAAAGGTCAAGAGAGGTTTAGAATCTGGGGGTTTGGTCCCATTTCTAATGTGAGTGATGGGACCACACACTTTCTGTTAGTTTAAAAGAGAATTATTCGTACCGATTGCATTGTGTGATCATTCCAATGGGACAAAAGAGGAAAGAATATCACTTTATAGTGTGTGTTCTGTCTATAATCAAATTAGATTTGGGGACCAACAGATCAGCATTTTAAAATAATCCCAGGCATATTTTTTTGGAAACCTTCTCCAGTGATCCAGAACTGTTTTTAAAGAGAAGCTCAACGTTTCTGAATTACCATGCTTTCCTTTGATTGGTAGGACCCGAGCTGAGCAGGCCATACAATCTTTCTGTTGCCAGTCCTGTTGCTCTGGTGTCCTTCCAACAGTGATGGCACAAATCTTGCACTTGCACACTCTAGCCTATCTCAGGCTCATGTACATTTCCACGGGGTTTCGATAACATTTGTTCAGCTGCTCGAACATCATGTTACCCACATCAGGCTGTGCGAGAGTCTAGAAGAGAATGGGGAATTGGCAGCAATAGGCTCAAGCTTGATTGAACTGGTGATTAACAAGGGCTTTTAACGTGTGTGTCAGTATCATTACATCATCCATGCAGCAGAAGGTGAAAACACTTTAAGAAGCTATTAGCATAAACTACACGAATGACCCCAAAGCACCATGGTAAATTGTAGTGCATTACATGATTGACACAGAATACCATAATATATCGTAACGAATCCGTAGCTTTCTAGCGTCATCATGGTTGTCACTCTATTTCACACCATGCCCGTTTGGATCTGTTCTGATAATAGGGGCTACAAATTTACCCTATTTGTAAGCGCAACTGTAAAAAGTATGTGAAAGGTCATAAGATGTCACAACAAATGTTGGTGGGAAAAGGTACAAAGAAAGACAGACTGAATTAGTCCAACCAAAAAGGCCTCCTGATATAACTCAAAGACTATGTTAAGATCATGCCCGATAAGCAAGAAAAGTCTGGAACCTGAAATTAGTGAACCAAAATTGGTGTGTTGGAAACTAGGCCCAACTGGTGGACAAAACAATAATGGGGTGAGCTATTCCTTAATGCAAGAGATTTTGGAATTTGTACTCCCTTCTTAAAGTTAAACTCGCAAGTGGGGTACATTTGTAGGCCCCATTATCACAACAGATCTCCATGCTGACAGTGAGGATAGAACTCAAATCTTTCTGCTCAAAAATGCCCCAACCGCTTGAGCTAAAGTTAAGGGTTGAGCAATTCTCCAGTAAAGGGCATTGTGGCAGGGCCTAGAGACCCCAGTAGTGGTTAGAGCTGATTGCACTACAAACAGGCCCGCTGCTGCAAACATACACATGCGTAACTTTAAGTGTGTGACTAGTCCCATTATTTTTCCATATGAATTGAATTAAACACATGCCTGTTTGTGGGAGCGAGGTCATGTGAAGACCTGATCCATACCCTCAGAGTTCGCACTCTAATTTAAGACCATACACAAAAAGTGAGTGTCGCAGACAAAAGGAAGAAGGTGGAGGAAGACAAGGGTAGCGGTAATAATGCCACATGGGTACATAGCTAAATCATTTCAACAATTGTTAAAACTGCTTGAATTAATCGTTGTGAGCAGCCCCCACCAGCCAGTTGACTGCAATATTTTCACAGAATGGAAATTGTGGATCGCAAATCTTAAGGCACAAAAATATGTAGTTATTTCAGTTTTGTTCTAAACTTAGCTAAAAGGTTATCACATATAGAACAGGAGGCTGTCATCAGAGCACCCAGAGAACCAAGGAGGTAGTGATGAACTAAAGGGTCAGATATGGTTAGGTTCAGATAAATGCCCGTGGCCTTCTGTTGCTTTTCAGGCCATCGGGATCTTTGGAAATTTTCCTTTCATTGCCATATAATGTATAAATACCAAATCTATCTAATCTCTAAATTGATTATTATTATTATTTTGTATTACAGTAGCGCTTAGCGACCCACGCCAAGGTCAGTGACCCATTGTGCTTGGCACTGCACAAACAGATAGTAAGAGGCAGCTCACAATCTAAGTAGGTAGGACAGACAAATGGTGGGATGGGAAATAGAGGAACAGAGAGATGAAGCGACTTGCCCAGGATAACACAGCTGGTCAGTAGCAGAGCTTGGGATTGCCCAGGTCTCCTGATTTCCAGTCCAGTGCTGTATCTAATCTATTAAGGTTTTATACTAGCACACTTATCATCATGGTATCTGTTGACAGTGCCCATAAATCCTTTTTGAAATGTAAAGTGCTGCTTAATATTTGGAACGACGTTTATCCAAGCTGATTTCTACATCAAGGCCTCTGATGCACACCTGTATCTCTTCTGCATCAGACAGCCTGTCATCCCAGGTGTTTTCCAAAGCAACCTTGCTTACAGCCTCACTCAACATTTCTGCAATAACACTGGCAACCACTGGAATAATATAAACCACTTACTAATCAGTTTGGTAAGCAAGGACAGCTGCTCTACACAATGCAGGGGCTGTCACCCTACTCAGAAATTGTTTGGTAGACAAAGTAAAAAAAAAAAAAAAAGAAAGAAAGAAACCAATGGTAAATAAATTGGCTCTTAGTACTGGTTTTCATGCAGTGGTATGCTGCTATACCACAGCTATCTGAGAAAGCTACTTATTATTTATTAATTCGGGATAACTCCAGAAAGCCATTCCTCTATAAATTCCTTTCCAACACCCTTCTAATCTCAGTAAGTCATCAGCAAGAGCTGTGCTACAGGAAAACTCTGGGTATGTCTTCACTCACGGCGGCACTTCTGGTGCCACCAGATCAATTTTGCGGGATTGACTGAGCGGCAGTGGAGATCCGCTCAATTGATCAGGAAGTCAACTGAGTAAATCCACCCCGCAAAAAGATTAACGCTGCGTTGACGGAACGGCATTTCCTTTCGGTGCAGCGTAGTGGGGACACTGCGCTATTAGAATTTAGGAAGTCGACGGGAGATATGCAAACTACTCTGTGTAACTTGCGTATTTCCCATTGACTGCTGCTGAATTTTGTGGCGAGTGTAGACCAGGCCTCTGTCATCAGTCATTGTTTTCACTGTTGTAACTCAGAGATGAATTTACCTGTATACACTTGGAAGAAATTATAGCATTTCAAAGCATGCGCTTTTGTATGCAGACTTGTCAGCTGGCTGTTAGTGTGGCTAAATTGCTCCAGCCTGCCATGCCCGGAGGTGGAGGAGATGCCTTGGGGTTCAGGGAATATGAATGTCTCAGAAGTGCTGAGTTTGGTTTGCTTTATTGGGCTTCCTGTGTGCACTTGCTATTTCATCACCCTTCTGCTAGCAGATCTAAGAACATAAGAATGGCCATACCGGGTCAGAACAGTAATCTTTCTAGCCCAGTATCCTGTCTTCTGCAACTGGCAATTGCCAGGTGCGTCAGAGGGAATGAGTAGAACAGGTAATCAAGTGATCTGAAGAGCAGCTTTCACTGTCCCTAAGAAGGAAGCAGTGGTGGAGCTAATAGGGAAGCCAAGGGATGACTGTACCCACGCTCGCGGCCTTTAGATGTATGTGTGATGCCTGAATTTTCTCTGAGCTGGCGAGAGAGCCTACCCCACACTCACCTGGCAGTGACAGCTCCTTTCTTGTGGGGCTGGGCCCGGTTCCCCACTCCAGGCCTTGCAACTTGGCACACCGGGCTGCGTGATGCTGCTACCCAGGGTGCCAGATCACAGTGCCACTCACTCAGGTCTGGCCCGGCTGCCCCTTCGTCATGATAGCGAGGCAGCTGGGCCAGACATGAACGGTGCTGCACACCCATCTGGTTGCAGTGCCTCAAGTGGGGAGCCAGGCCCAGCTCTGCAGGACACAAGCTGCCACTGCCACGTAAGGGTGGGGGCGGGGACAGGGCCGCCCTCGGATTCACGGGCCCACCAAGCCTACCACCCATCACCCTCACAGTTGCAATAACGGCTCCGTCACGGAGACAAAGCTGCATGTTTTGTCCTCCCAGCTGGAAAATAATATTCTGTATACATGGAAGGTTCTGTCAGCCAGTGTTTTGCAATGTAATGCGCAGGGAAGGCCTCTCTGACCTTTCAGCGTCAGAATCAGCGGTGAGTCGAGGGCGTGCTGTTCAGATACAGATCTGAGTTAGGAAGGGTTTGAGCTTCAGGACTGGAGGCTGAACCAAGAATTGGCTTTCGGTTTGGATTTGACATTGTGCCGTCTCATGAGCTGACGTCACAAGATTTTTATTTTTGTGGGTATCTTGGGTAACAATCTCAATAGAACAGCTCTTCCGAAGCAATGTTTTAAATAATATATAACCCCTTCTGCTTAGTGTCTGATCCAAAACCAGGATGAAGATTTGATCTGCTCTGTATCCACTCCAGACATGAAAACAGGTTGGGATTTGAGGTTCCAGGGTCAGCTACCACAGCATCCACCACTATTGACCTAAAAACATCATAATGTACCTAGATTCATAAGAACAGAAGCCTCAAGTGCTCTGGCTTGTATAGAGAACCAGCAGTCAATGGTGAAATGGATGTTCTGCTGAATTTTGGATGTTTCAAGTAGTGTAGCAAGTATCCAACACCTAGATCTAGAGCAAATAAAACCTTTCAGGAAGTGGAGATGTTAAAGATTTCTGCCTTAAACCTTGAGAAAAAATGGATTTATTTTATATTTGGCAATATGCCCTATTCTCATTCAAATGTTTCCTGGTGCAGAACATTCTGGGGAAACAGTCTTTGCTTGCATTTTGCTGAGGCTAAGATAAAATTAACACTCATCCCGCCTCCTCCCAGTCAATTTCTCTTAACTGAAAAGGGTAATAATTGAAGCCTGTTGTGGAATATATATATTCCCTTTTAATAACCACATTCTGGATGTGAATACCCTTTGCCCAGAGCTGGAGACAAAAGGAATAAAGCTAAACATAATGGTAAATGGCACCCTGGAAGATGCTGATAGCACTTCAGGAATTATTTCTGATTCAGATCTGAGCAGTGATTTGCAATGGGAAGAGCAGCAAAGTTTCTAAATTGCCTGGAGGAGTGAGAGAATACCAGTTTTTGTGAGCCATTCACTTTTTGACCCTTCTGCTGATGGGCATCCATGGCGACTGGTGAGCCTTTCCAAACTATTGCCCAGTCATTGGACCCTTGCACTCACACATGTCAACTTGTAGGATCAGGGCCTAAATAGAGAGCTCGTTTCACGTAGGGCCTTCAACAGTCATGAGACTGGGTCAACACAGTACTGACCCAAAAAAATGAAAGGATTTATATCCCATTATCACTTTAGCCATCCAGCCCTCTGCTGCCTGATTTCTCATGATCCATTTATCGTTTGCTAAAATTGTGGTTTCGATGGAACTAGTGATAGGAGTGAGCACTGTGTCAGCAGTAAGTATCTGTAAAATCAGGCCCTACATCTAACCCAATTTAAACAAACAAACAGCTGTGGTAAATGGTAATAGCTAAATTTAATCAAACATTTTTTAGCTTCTGATCCCCATCTCCTAATGTCCACTGTCTGCCTTATTTCTCTGTAAAAGTGTCTACCTGTCTCTTTTACTCAATACTCTCTGCTTTTGATGGGCTTATTGAGCAACTTATTCTGTATGTTTACTGCCCTTTCGACCAAATAATTCATGAATTCCTTGCTTACTCTATCTCCTATTAGTTTTAACTGGGTTTTTTTTTCTCCCAAATCCTCCGTTCCATTTTATCCAATCCTTCTTATATTTTTTTATCAGATTCCCTCAAAATCTCTCTTGATCAGTTTGAATAAACTCAAAAGCCCAGTTCTCTACTGTGTAAAAGAAACAAGATAGTTAGGGAACCAGTTATGGCTGCCCAATTCTGAACCTGGCCCAAGACACAAATTAGAGCAACCTTAGGGCTGCTCCACACCACACCAATCAGGGACCAGGAGCCCAACTGGAGATCACTGGAGTGAACTGCAGTCCAGCCATGCCCCTTCCTCATCCCTTCCTATGCTTTCCTACCCACAGTCAGAAGGTATAGGATCTGGTTCCACCAGCTTAACATCCACTGAGGACTTCTTAATGCTAGGGGAATCCCCCAACAGGATTCCCAGGAAGCTTGCAGGAAGCTTTCCTACTCCTTTTCCTACTCCTTTTCCTTTTTCCACTGCTTAGGTAGCACAAAAGGAGTGGAAGACAGCTGAGAATTTCTTCAGCCTTTCCGTTTAGCAAATATTTTTTAATCCTAGCTGTGTTCTGATTGGTCTTACATTACACCATTTCCAGAGTAACAACCTCCTTCCTTCCTTAATCAAAACCATCCATACAGCATGTCCTAGGCCAAGTGTAGCCAGTGCCCTTGTAGGCTAACAACATCACACCAACATTTTCTAACCCCTGTTAATGCATGCTAATATTCGTCTTGCTTTCTTCCCCCACCCTGTCCCACCCAAAATACATCCAGACACTGCTAATGCTTCAAAGATTTCTCTGCAACAGCCTCTGAATTCCTCCCCTGTTCAGAGCCTCCTCACTGAATAAATATTTTCCTCCTCTGATCCTCGACACATAAATTTCTACATATCTGAAATAAACAAATGAAGAGCTGGAGATGCTGCAGTTACTGAAAATGCTCTTAGACAGGTGCCTAGCAGAATGCAGAAGCACACCTTAGTGTCAGACATGCTGTCTGAGACATTTGACAGTTTCAGATATTTGCTCTTATTAATCATTAGCAGCTCCTTAATTAGTACTTTTAGTTATAAAGCCAGCATGCCATGGTTACCCTTGAAAATGAACTGCTTGCTTTAAATGACGGATTAATGTTCCATCACTATTTCCTAGGCAAATATAGGAAATACTGATGCAACATTATCTAACTGAGGCAAAAAGTAGGCTGTGTTTAAGAGCAACTGCTCTACAAATGCATGGCACTTAACAAGTACTTAAGAGAGTGATGGACTCAAGCTTCCAGGTTCAAATTTGAATCCAAATTTCTCCAAAGTTCAGAGGGGTTTAGATCTGGGAATTGGATCAAGGGCCATCGTTAATAAGACAATAAGGTCTCCGCCCCAAGAAACTTGGACTCCATGCAGGCATTTAGTCTGACCACCAGAGTCAATTGAAGGAGTGGGGACAAAATTCCCTTTCTGTAAAATTCCGTAGAGGTGTCAGGGTCTACCTGTTGGAGCAGTTTGTAGTTCTTGACTGAGTGGCTCTTAGTTTCAGTTTATCTTTAACTGTTAATGTGAAGCATTTAAAGAAAAGTCTGTTTTTGTTTCTGTTTTTGAAGCTCAAATTAGACCTAAAGTAAAACTGTTCTACTTTAATGGGAAAAAGTTTTCTGAATTCTAAATATGTGTTATTGGCTAAAAAATTTAAAAATGCCCTGTCCCTCCAGAAACAAAATGTGTGCCACCAGCTGACAATTGTGGCACTAGTAAAGATGTGCTGGCACGAGAAGATTACTTTTCAGTAGGAATGATATTGTTTACCTTCTTTTTGTTCCATCTTGTGCAGCTCTGCACTTCTGGATTTTGTCCCGGCCTAAAATTACCAAAATACTGCAAGAGATTAGAGGCAGTGTTGTGGTTTTTGTGGTTGGGTTTTTTTAAATCTGATTGAAACACACACAAGATAACCAGTTCTTGTGAGATGTGCAGTCCAATTATTAGACTAGAGAAGTCTAGCTAAGACTCACCGAAGCCCAACCTCTGAGTTTGTAAAGCACAAACTTGCCAGTCTCCTCCTTAGACAGCTTTTAAACGGAGGTGAGTTTTCTGTTACTTGATGCCAGAAAGCCATGTGGCTGTGAAGACAGACATGGGATTCTGATTCCAGAGGGAGTTTACATGCATGGGACCTGATTCTGCGTTGCCTTTCTTCTTGTACAGACACTTGTGCAGAATGAACTTAGAATACTACCAAATTGGATTGGCTGTGCTTTGCACAGGTATAAATGACTGAACAAAGAGCAGGGCAGTGAAGAATGAGTGCCAAGGTCTCTAAAGAGAATCATTGCTGCAGGTCATTTTTGCAGCACCCTCTGCCATCAATTTTAAACTTTTGCATTCATTATCCCAGGTGGATCTAGACTTAAACTAGCAGCTTCAGAGACAGGCTGAGGAATAATAAATAAATAATATTTTGGAGGAAACTCCCATTGATTGGAATCTACTAACCAATCCTGAAGACAACAATATTCACCTTCTACAGAATCTTTCACACACCTTAAAATCTCTCTGTCACTCACTTTCACTTTGTCACACTGCTTTTAAAGTTAGTATTTGTCATGAACTGTAACGGCGACTGCAGTGAAGAACACCGTCCTGTTTGTGTGTAAGAAGCTGGATTTCAGCACTAAGCTGGCTGCAGTATTTCTTCAACGAGGGAAGGTTTCAACTTGACTGGGATAAAGCAATAAAAGGCATGGCCCAAGTAATAGGGAGCTGTTTTGCGCCTGGTTGGCCAGAAAGGCCAGGGCTCCCAGAGTACGGTTCCTAATGGAAGAAAGATAACCTGACAAATGCATAAATATAGTTGTTAATTGTAAATCATTTTCAGTTAGGAGTTGATTTTGAAATTAATCCTTTGTGTAATATGGACCCATGCAACTCATGATGCAAATGAATGTGTTTGAAAAGTGAACATTATATGCATGGATATATGGAAATCTAGCTGAACTAAACAATTTTAAACAACAGACAGGGAAGTCAAGGTAAATGTAAAACTAAAGATGTCTTGGCCAAATCTGCAGATTATTAGCAAGCAATGAAAATAGTCCTCTGTAGTAACTAAACAAACATGAATGACAGAGGCCCTAGAACTGTATTGCAGGAGCTTGCAAATCAGCAAGATCTTGAATAGTCAAGGGATTATGTATTAAGCAATGACAGGGCCCAATGAAATTGTCTTTGTGTTATAAATGTTCAACTGCAGAAAGTTACAGCTCATTCAAGATCTAATATCCATAATGCACCCTGACAGCAGTGAATTCACTCCCCCGTCAAAAGGTTTAAATGAAAAGCAGTGTTAAATGCCATCAGTGTACATGAGTGAGAAAGCTGATACAATCACATCTAATGGCTTCACAAAAGGACAGAACATAAATCAAAATAGTAGGGCCACAAATGGAACCCCAGCTTCCACCTATGCTGAGAGCATGTATGTGATATTTCCTGTTTGCTGAGAATAAATTAGCCTTCTCTGGAGGGATATAAACAGAACCAATTAAATCCAGTGCTGCTACAATGGACAGTGACTCCAAATAATCTTAAAAAGTACCACCAACAATCGATGGAGTCAAAAGCAACAGGAGTATCAGGCAGCATCAGGAAGAAAGGTAGGCCAGTGTCACAGTTGATAAGAATTTCATTAATTACTCTGACAAGTGCTGATCAAAGACTAAAAGCAGCACTGCAGCTCTTGCTAGATAGAGCTCAGAGATAAATGTGTCTCACGATTTTACAGAAGGTAAGACAGTATGAAGACCTTTCCTGCAAGGGCTAATGTGAACATTTTAAATGCAAGCATCAAAATGGGAGCCTTTAAAATTAGATGGGGTCTTCTCTGGAGAAACTGAAAATAGCATTTTCTAGCCCAAAACGACTGACCAAAAATGATTACTTGGAGTCAGGTTATCTATCATGAAAGGCGCTAAGATATGTACCTGATAGAAGGTCAGACAGATTAAGCTGGACATGACTGTACAGTGGTAGATAAATCTAAAAGAATGATTGTTTAGGTTCTTAACTACTTTATCTCATTTTAATATTATCTACTAACGTTGCAGGGCATTGGGAGCCTCAAATAATACTCGTAAAGATCTTTCAGCACCTCATATATAACGTGGAATAAAACTTTAATTATTAATAATTGTTAAATAATTGTTAAAATCAGAAAAAGAATAACTCCGATAGGGCCTGATCAGTATATACAGCAGCAGACTTATCTGATCTTGATTCCTTCTCTCAGATACTTCTTTGGTTCTGTTTTGGGCTGTGTTTTTAATGGTGAATGAATTTGCTTAACAGAGTGGTGGTGTATTATTTGCATATATTTTACTAAAGATTCCGTCACACCAGTTTAAAGATTAATATTGCAGTTGTTTTCCCTAATGCCTCACTTAACTTAATACCACAGGGCATGTTGCTTAGTAAAGCCAAGCAAAAAAAGAAATAACAGAACAGTAGTAACATTCAAATGGAAGAATAAGGAATGGTTTGAGAGAAACCAAGAGCATTACTCTAATCAGCTGTCCTTTGCATGTAAAGCAGACATGGTTTTGGCAGAGGGGGGTGAAGGGAAACAAAGAAACCTGGCTTGTAATTACTTCTAACTGGAATACCCTGCATACTATTTACTGGGCCTTTTAAACTTCCACTTGTGCAGGCGCAAGGGTTTACAGGAACTCAGTGTTGTTCAATGGAATTCACACTGAAGGTCAGGGAAAATCTCATGTGGCACAATAGAATTCCATGACTACAGCTGTGTGCCCATGTCACTTTGGCTGCATCATTGTTCAAGCTGCAAGAACAGGCTTTGCTTCCAAATGGTTTGTATGCCATTTCATTATTAGCATGAGTGTCATTCGTGCTTCTCTCTCTTTCTCTCCCCCATTTCTCTAGTACTTAATTTTTATACTTGTCAAGAAATGGTTGAGGTTGAAAGTCAGCACCAAGTGCACCATTTGTGCATTGTGCCTCTTTTCCTTGTCTGCCTCTTCTGCCAGAGGAACTGAACTCTCGTCCATTAAAAATCCATTTATTGTGCCTTGACTCCCCAGAACTAAAATATAGGACATTTCATCAAACAATACAGTTTAACAAAAATTAAACTATGCTAACTGTACTAGTGCTCAGCAAATGTGACAGGATGAAGAACTTAGTCATTTAAAAATCTTTCTAAGCCCCTCCAGAGATCGTACTTACCGGTGTTTCTATATGTACTTTAAGGCCCTGATTTTCAAAAGTGATTAGTGATTTTGGGTGCCTCAATTTTGGGAACCCAATATCGACACCTTAAAGGGGCCTATTTTTCAGAGAAGGGGTGCTCAGCACTTTATGAGAATCAGAGTCCTTCAAGTCAGACACTCAAAAACTCAGGCTCTAGTCACTTTTGAAAACCTTGGTCTAAATGGTTCCCAGTCACTGATCTTGGTATTTCAGGGAATTGTAACTGGTATTCCACAGCCCTCCTCATCCCCTAAGCCTAGATATGAGCCTCCATTGGACCCTATTATGCCCACTTCACACTGATTTGGTTATGAGTGCTAGAGTTGCCATCCACAGTTACAAGATGAGGTTTTGAGTGCCCTACTAGAGTATACACAATTAGACAGGAGATGGCGAGAGTAGACTGATTAGAATTCAAAGTGATTGGAGATGTGCCCGCTTTGGACAATGGCGTTGACTCTGCTATAAAGTGATAAAAATGCCTCACAACGTTGGGGAACACAGCTTTAAACTCTGGGTTGTTCAGCTGATGGCATGGTCCCTTTATTGTCTTATGCAACCACAAAATATGGTCTGGGGACCACCTAAATATGTTTGCTGCCTAGGTTGTAGTTTCCATAATATTCATACCATACTGGAGTTGGAGGGGATGGTAATTCCCAGACGGATTACAAAACTGAATTGTTCTAATTTACATGGCTCCAATGCAGATGGGCATATGGACAAGGTTTCTGCAAATCAAACCAGGGCTGGGGAAAACACCCTCCTTTACCTACCGGCAGAATTGATCACATGGGCAACAGCTGGAATTTACACTGCTCCATGTTCAGTTAATTTCAAAAGCCACAAGGTTGCATTTTTCCATGAGCAAAGAAGCAGTAAAAACATCCTGCATAACTTCACTATGCCTCCCCACCACCACCACCTTTACATTTGCCAAAAAGGCAACCAGGGACCAAGAAAAGAACAGCAAAATGTCTGTTCAGAATCCAGGAAAAAGAACATTTAAAGAGAATTCTACCAGCCTATTGGTTGTGCACAAGATATTTGTATTGGTTTCCATTCCTCATTTTAATGCATTATAAAATGTGCTGGGCCTCTCATTATAGTTTACTTCTCTGCAAGACATGTCTGGATATGTGAGGAGCAACTTCAGCAAGATGGGATGGAAGGATTACCACTGTAATAAGTATTCATTATTTATTGGATATCAGACTAAATTGGATATCAGACTAAAGCTCACACAGCATAGAGTAAATGCAAATATGTTACTATTGCCCTTGATTTAAAGTTACTTATTCACTTTTCTTTTTGGTATTTTATTTTCAGCCCTGAATATATACAGATTCTTAAATGATCCTTTTCGGAATCCGCTTATCTTTCATATATATAAATAAGAGGTGTTTAATCTGTTTGCATGCAGGATGAATAGAGCCAGTCTGATGGTTTTCCTTGCTCCCATTCTCCCAGAATAGAGAATCAGGCCAGGAGACGTATCCCCATGGTCCATTCCTGGAGGGGAAGTCAGGGTTTGGCCCATGAATTGCAGAGCTTATAATGTAATGCAGAGGCCCCAGAAGACTGAGTCCTCTGTTGGCTGTTTGATTTGCTTCTGCTTGAGGCCAGCCCTGGAGAAAGGAGGTGGAAGAGAGTTAATAAACCGCCTCGGCTTACATTGGCTGGCTTGGCAGGAGAGTCATAGACTGAAGATCATTCATCATTTCAAGTGAAATATCGTTGAATGACCAAAGGCTTAAAGAGAGGTCAAAGAACTCATGTTTTGCTTTTGCAAAATCAAGACGAGAGATGTTTGGATCTGAGTTGTATTTTGATCTGAATCACCAGTTTCAGGGCAGAAGAGGCGGGGTTAGGATAAAATCTTTTGTCCCATCTTTGGGCTGGGGATCCAGGTTCCGTTTTTTTCATTCCAGCACAGTTTGATCTGGTTCTGATATAAAGGCCCAGCTTTGGCCTTTGAGTTTGGATCCAGAATGTTGATCCCTGGGTACATGCCCATAATTCTAATTGCAAATCTTGTTTTATTTCACCACCTAGCTTTGTTTTAAATAATTCTTTAATTTAAATTGCATCCTTTTCCCATTTTCTTTGACAAACCTAGTAAGATGCAGCTTCACATCTGCCTCATGAACAATATAGCACCTGACAACCCACACTTGATGGTAACGGTAGGCTTAAACTATTTTGTTGATGCATAAAACGTCAATACATTAATAGTAATAATGGAATGGCACAGAGTGCTAATCTTAGAGGAATTATCACGGTAATCTTGTATTGTTCTCCTACATCTGAGAACCCCAAACTGCAGTACAAACATTAACGTAAGTTTCCCAGCAGCTGGGAGCTGCGTGTTATATATCCATGATGCAGCTTGGTAAACTGAGGAACAGAGCGGTTGTAATTTATCCAAGGTAGATGGAGTGTATTACAAAGCCCAGAAGTTCTGTTTTGCACTTGCCTTTCTTACCAGTGGACAAATAATACATAATGTCTCGACATTATTGGAGAGCACTGACTACATCCTACATCTACATAGTCCCAATCACTATAATTTCTAAATGCAGAAGATTTGAAGCTTTGGGGTCGTCATGATTAAGAGTATGTTCACCCCACCTCTGTGAATTCTAAATTCATATAATATGCGTGGTATCACTAGTTATACTGAGGAAAAGCTAGTACAAAAACAGGAGACTTTTATTGAGCTCTCTGCAGGGCTCCTGAGATGAGCTCATCCCAACTTTCTGCTGCAGAGGCTTCACCAGCCAGATGTCTTGCACCAGCAGTGCATTGTCTCCAGTTCCCATGAGCATCGTTCTGGGTACTGATGTCTATATCATACTTGTGGCTCACCATATTCTAGGGGTGAGATTCAGGGAGATGTACTTGAATTCTTTCCTCTTTGTATTATGTTGTTGTTGTGCTTAACGTATTGGCTTAAGTGTGGCATTGCTTGAGTGTGTATTAATATGTGCCTGAGTGGGATTAAAAATAGTATCAGCCTATGAATGACTTGTATTTTGGGAAATGGCTGTTTCTTCCAACTATAAGGTTTTCAATCCTTACAATGCTCCCACTATTTGTGAGAAGCTTAATAAAAGCTTAGCTGCTGTTTAGCTCTAAAAATAAGACATGCGTTAATGAAACGGCTAAGAAATGCCTTACTCAACATTTATTAAGCATTGACTTCAACTGCTTAGAGAAAACATAAATGACTCTCTGAGAGCTAAGGACAGCTTGATAAAAGTCAAACAACTGCTTGATAACAGCTGGAGAAATGTTAAATAAGCCGTTTAGCTTGACATGGGATTGTAGTCATGCCCTAGACTACTGAGGACTTGGAATATGAGGACCAGAACTGTGAATTGATCCTGGGTAGCCAGTGTAGGGAGGCGGATCACCAGTGTCATACACTCACATCTGCCTGTTCTGCATTCTGGATCAGCTACAATTTCTGCGCCTTTCCCACTGTCTTTCCCAGGTGGTGAGCACTGCAGTAATAAGGCCTTGAAGTAACAAAGGCATTGATGACTGTGGCCAGGTTTTCATCTAGGAAGAGCACGGCACTGTTTTCTTGCCAGCTGTAGTTGAAAGCAGGCTCAGTATCAAATTAAGTTTTTCTCCTAGGAGCTCAACACAGCAGAGAAACCCACTCAACACTTTTCATGCTAATGAAAGTTGAAGTCTATAAACACAATTATGGACTAAATCATCCAGTGCTGACATGAATTTCTGAGGGTGAATAGCCTTTTGTTCCAATACATCGTGAAAATACCCTTCCTCTTTCCCCACCCTGCTTTCATAATTAGTAGTGATTTAAAGCAGCAGTGAAGGTAGCCTGTGAATGGTAATAAAATTCAGTGAAAAGAAAGGAGCCATTAAATGCAATTATATGTGATTGAGTTGATGGGGTTAATATTTTTTAGAATATAGAGTTAGCCATTTTTATTCTAAGTAATGGTGTAATGTAATTATAAGTAACTCAGTAGCTGGACTCAATTGCTTAAATCATGAAAATTAATTACCAGGATCATGCTGAGGTTGTGAGAGACTTTTTTTTTTTTTTTTACTCTGTACATGAAGAAGTGGAATGTTTGCGTGTGTGACTCACAGACACACACAAATGAAATGACCAAATCCTGTCCACTTTATTGATGTGAATAGCGTTGCTGATTGACCTTCATGGGGGCATATGAAAGGCAAGCCCATAAGGCTTCTACAAACTGCCTAAACTAAAATATCAGTGAAAGAATTTGGGAGGAGAACAGTACAAAAATGTGCGACAGTCAATAATAATAATACCTTTCTCTTGTATAGTGCACAAAGTGCATCCCAATCGATAATATATTGATCATCACAACAGCCCCGTAAAGTAAGGAAATATTACAATCCCCATTTTACAGATGAACTGAGGCCCAGAGTGGCTGACTGATTTGCCCATACAGGATTTGTTCACGGAGGCAGGCTGTAGAGCTGGGAATTAAACCAGAGTTTCCAAAGTCCTAGACTAGTTCCTTAACCACAGGACCATGCTTCCATAAATAATAATAGTAGCACTTCTCATCCAGAGATGTCAAAGCACTTTAGAAAGGTGTATGAATATTATCTCCAATTTGTAGATGGGGAAACGCAGTGTCTTGCTAAAGGTTGTTCAGCAGAGTGAAAATGATACTTCAGAGTATTCCCTTAAAAGTTTTGATGAGTGAAAACCCTAATATGCAAAGCTACTGTAAGCATTCTCTCATTTGTAAGGAATAAAATGGACAAGAATGCAATGGGAAACATCTGTGTGAATGGTATTTTTTGTATGGCAACAAACCTGATGGAAAAGCCCTATAGAAGGTAATAAAGCCAATAGGATTCTATAGAAATTTGTCTAAAAATCTACTGAACGTTAAAGAGCTATCAGGTATGTCTACAAGCAAAGGAGGCTGACCCATGGCTGGCCCATGCCGGCTGACTCAGGATCACAGAGCTCGGGTTATGGGAACGTTTCATTGCTGTGTAAACTTCTAGGCTCGGGCTAGAGTCCAAGCTCTGAGATCCTCCCACCTCGCAGGATCCTAGGTCCTACACATGTTTCAATCACACTTCTGATTGCAGTGTAGACATACCCTTAGTTATAGGGGGACAATTTTCAGCAGCTGTAAATCAGGTGCAAGCCAATTTTGCCCCAGCTGAGAGTCTGGCCCAGGGTCTTTGTTACGGGAGATGACCAGTCCTACAAAAGATATTAGCAAGTCTTTGGTCTCTCTTGTAAGCAGTTCATCATGTGCCCTGCCACAACGCACCAACCCAGCACACACAGGGTTAGGCTTGCTGGGTAAAATCCTGTCCTCATTGAAGTCAATGGAAAAACTCCCATGGATTTCAACTGGGCAGGATTTCATTGTATGATGTTCTTCTAATTATTACTTTGTTCCTTGAAAGTGTCTCTTTTTAGCACTTTAAAGTAATTTGGTTATGTGCTTCATCTGGAGAATGCCAGCTGTGGTCTTCGCGCCCCTCCTTCCCTAGCATTAGTGTTTCCTGTCACTCAGAGCACAGATTAAGTGGGGGAAAAAAAGAAAACCTAGAAAGTCCCTGCCAGAGAATCCTTGTTTAGAAATTCAAAAATAGTCCAAATTTACTTGCAAGTCCACCTAGGGCTATACAGTAGCTCATTGCTCTGTTTTCTTCTGTTTCCAGGACAGATGCGTAATTGTATTTGAATACAACTAAACACTCCCATTAATGAAACAATGTTCATTCCTATAATGCAAGAGCAAAAGATAATCTCTGTGTTAAGCACTTTCCTTTGTGATCCCTGGAGAGTCAGAACTTTAAAAACAAATATTCTATTTACCATAATCTGGGAATGGGAAGAAACATTTACTATTTGACATTTTATTTTTGTAAAATCGAGTTCCTTTTATAATTGTATTGTGGACACACATGGCTATATTTTTATATTGTATATAATTTGAGGTAATTGGTATGATGACAGATAGACCAAGAGTGGCTTTAAAAATTTTAGCCAAAGCGAAAAAGGACTTTGCTGGATGTGGTGTGTTGATTAAACAGTTAACTGAACTAGACATCATATCACAGTTTTGAGGGGGCGAGGGGGGTTAATCAAAGTATTTTAACTAATGCTAATGGAGTAGAGCAGGAGTCAATAAATACAACACATAATTAGAGCTGGGCAAATAGTTCATAATGAATAACTTAGTCTGTGAATGTTGCTTCTAATTGAGCAGATCACAGTTTCCTCAAATTTATTCATGATTCAAAAGTTATTGCTGAATAATATCTGCAACTAATTCTTGGACAGTAACTTGTTCATGAGCAGTTCATTGTGAGTAGTCTGTATTCAGCTGGTCTAGATTGTAGCAAGGGTCACACAGTATATTCCAGTTCACAGTCTAGAGTATAACATTTAAAATCAAAATTCTGGTGCAAATACTCATGACTAATTAAAAAGCCATTTTGCATAAATTTCCTGCAATGTGTGTTTAAAATTCTCTCTATTTCCATGAACCACTTCTGCCAATAAAGTAATGGAAAAGAAACACCAAAGAGTCACAAACACAATATGTTTAAAATTTCAAATGAATATTAACCAAATTTTTTTTCAGCATTCACCCAACTCTACTAGATAACACTGAAGGGAATTGAGTGAAGATTGGAGAGACAAGTGGATCTGAGTCTTCACTGTATTGTGCTTTACAAAGTCAGTGCAAAAAACTACCACTTGGCTTGAGTGTAAAGGGCATAATCCAAAGTCCATGGAAATCAATGGAAGTCCTTCTATTAATTTAAATGGGCTTTGGATCAGGGCCTGTCATGACACAAAGTGCAATGCAGTGGAGAAACAGGCCCAAGCTGGGAACTACTCTGACTATAGAATCCAGCTGCATGCTACTAACTGCCTTCTCTTCCAAAATACAAGAAAATGGGAATGTAAACATGTTTGAGTCAGAAAAAAAGCTCAGGTGGTAGCTAAACAACTGTTGGGCATTGGAGGAAAGGGGGCTGGTGTGTGTCTTGATTCTCTTTAGACTACAGCAAAAGAAGAACTAGTAAATGTACCACAGGGAACAGTTCTACATTGGCCAAGGGAAGGATTGGATGAAAATAGATCTTTTCCATTTCTAACTTCTGTTTCTCCCTGTGCTGTGAGGTTGTACCACAGGAGCCAGAGCCAGATGGTAGCTGTATAAGATCAGGGATAAAGGATGCTGAAAGGAAGTAACCAAAAATAGGAAAGAGCAATAGATTTGCAGCATGGAACGTGTGTAAATGTATGTGGAACGGTCGCCACTCAAACTGGGCATGGATTGTTGGGAATCATACAGACAAAAGCCATTTTTAAAAAGAACAAACTGAGTAGTTTTAAGCCATTAAACAAATCACATTTTGCCCCCAAAAAGCTTCTACATTCTACTTAGCTCCTCCGTATGTATTGACCCAACTGTTTTCTTTCCCCTATTTAAAAGAAAGAAAGAAAGACTGGGGAAGCTCCCTCTCACTTCTCCAGTTTTATTGCCACACTTTTCATTAGCTGAAAGTTGCCAAGAAACACCTGCTCAGAACAGACTTTGTGTAACTGGGATGTTGGAGAAAGGAGGCTTTTCCAATAAATGTATTTCAAGATATCCTTTGGATACTTCCTCCCCTGAGTTGCTCTACTAACATGAGTCATTCCATTGAACTCAGTGAGACTACTAACAAACGTAAAATCACATATATGGAGTGTAGGACTGGGGCTTAAGAGGCGTGGACTGTGTTGCAGTACTGTATATACCTAAAAGTATGCAATACAATTGTTGCTGTGTCAGTCCCAGAGTATTAGACACACAAGGTGGGTGAGGTATTATCTTGTCTCTCTCACCAACAACAGTTGGTCCAATAAAAGGTACAGTTGGTTTAACGTGTGTAATCATTTTATCCTCTAGTGGCTAGCCGGGTATTGAAAGTAAGAGCCTACTATTATAATCAATATCTGTTTTCTTATAATGTTTCCGATATTTTTTTTAAGAAGGGGTCTATTCTGAATCTTGTGAAATGGAAACAACTTTAAAAAGGTTTTGTCAATGTATATGTTTTTTCTCTAGCTCTAGTAATACATTACATTTGTACAATCTCCTACAGGCAGGATCCCAAAGCACTTAAAAAAACCCCCATCTATATAATAGGATCTTCTTCACCTACTACTGAGAGGCAACCACTCTGACAGTTGTATAAATGTGCCCCACAACACTAGGCAATAATTTTAGAAGAGCTAAAGAGAACAATGTAGCAATCTGAAATGTCAGTGGAAATTTAAGGAGGCAGAATATAATTACCCACATTTTAGATTTAGTCAAGACACTGGAAATAATATCCTTTCTTTACAAGTGCCATGGAATTTTAATGACAAGCGTACCAGATCTCAGTTTTACATTGTAACCGAATGACATCGTCTTCCACTTATACTAGGCAGGGACACTGGCACAGTATAAAGATGGAAAGTACCACATATTAAATCAATGGGATCTCCACTGAATATTTAGTATCCATTGAGCATCGGCAACTGAACTTTAACATTTTTGAATTACATTTTCTACCTGGCTGGTGAGAGGGTTGCATTCAGCCAGAACAGCTTCAACATCTGGAGCTCATTTATTCCAAAATGAACACCATCTCATTTAAATCAAATCCCTATTTGTCTCTTTCTGCTCTTACAATATTTGCCTTGTACTGCTTCCCCTTGCTAATTGTGATCCATCCAGCAATGTATATGAAAAGCCATTTCTGTTGCATGCTTTAATGCCTTTAAGTCATCTTGGCTTTGCTGACTCATTGGTCAATCTTGAAAAGCATAACAGAACAAACACAGCGATGTCACCAGAGGACTAGTAGGTTGCATAAGAGCTCCTAATACTAATTAGTGTCATTTTTTTAAGTTGAAAGCGCTATTGTGTTTAAGACCCTGAGATTTAGAATTAGGAGTAGTTAAAAGCCAAGGCTTCCTTCCTTTATATTTTTTAAATATGAAGAGCCCCAAGAGTCTCTGTAGTCATTAGAAAATCCTGTTCTTGTGCTAAGCTTGTCTTTATAAGCAGTTCTGTTGTTAGCTTTTTCTGAATGTAAAGCATGTCTTGTTCAGAGCAGTTGCTGAGGGGGAGGAAAAATGCCATAAAAGATATAAAACTGGGGGGGGGGATATATTCTGTGGTTTTGTAATGTGATCTTAGCAACTGGATTTCTACTCTGTCTAATGGGAAAAAACACTTGATGGGGAAAGTAGGTCACATTTGATCCATGACCTAAAAAGACAAGAGTAAAAAACAAAATAAAAATCAACTCAATCATTAATGAGGTGAAAACATTTTTTACTGCATGGATCATTCATGAAACTGGGCAAAAATGTTATTCTGGTCACTTGGATACATGATAGAAAATATGGTTCACAGTGTAACAGACAATATAATTGCTGCAACGTTAAAAAAAAAAAAAGGTTATTTGTTTTAAATACGCTCAAGCCCCACAAGGATTAGAAATGACAGTTTGGCTGTGGAGCCTTCCTTTCAGTTCAGAAAAATATAGAACATAGCTGAGTTGCCCTTTCCTCATAAATGAGGTAATTAGTAAGTCTGTGTGTACAGTGCTTCAGCAACTATAGAAGAGATTTAGAAAAACCCTCTTCCATCATTGTCCTAAAGTTGAAATCTCACTTACACCAATATTTCTGCTAAGAAATGCAGGCTCATTTTCAGTATAAGATTAGAAATCACGAGCTATAATTTAAAGTTAATGACTCCTCAAGGATGTGCTATTTTGATTTAACCATGAGCAGCATATGCACTCATGTACCTCTGTGCATTCAGAAGAAGCATGCTTTTGCTGACTCTCTAAGCTTCTTATTGTTCCATATGGCTAAGGGAAAGTTATGTTGTAGTCTGTTTCCTTTTCCATGAGGACCTTATACTTTCTGAAATATTAAAGTGATCAAAAGGACACTGTGTCAAGGTAGATTTTATAGTTGTTATAGTTACTTTCTGTTGTTTATAAGAAGCCCTTGGAGGCTTGAAACTTTTATATAATAATAATGGTTTTTTTTTCCACATATAAACTGAAAATTGACTTTCTTACCCAAGGTATTTTTCCTTGCACATACGGGCTAGCTGTTATAGCGCTGCTGAGATTTATTTGATATAGCATCCTCTGTACAAACTCTATCCCAGAATGCTTCATACAATTAAATAAAACAGATGGTCTACTGGACAAATGACCAAAATCAGTAGAGAAAGGCCTGAACTGGTGCATCAGATCTAAATGCCCTCACCCTCTGGAATTTCACAGGGTAGGTTTGGGTTTGAATCCTCACATCCAAACCTGGCTATGTAGCTTTAATTCTGGGTTGGATCCAGATTGGCCTGCTTTCTTGATCCAGTTTGAATACAGTTCCCAGATGTAAATATAAGATCAGCTAATTTTGGTGAGATTTCCATTCTTGTGAGATTTCTGCCATGTCTTGAGAAAATGCATTGATTAGGGAATTAAGATGACTGTTTATGATTTAAAGCCAATCACATAGGCGAGGGAGAAAATACGTATTTCAAAATGTTTGATAGACTGGTTTAGAAAGAGTATATGTATTTGGGAGAAGGGAGTCTATAAAAATGCATGGCATACAGATAATGTACAAGAACAAAAAAACCCAAAACCAAACAGTGGGGCAAATTTAGAGCCTGACTTGTGTCCTCTTTAACTTCAAAGTCTCTTGGGTATGAAACATGTCTCTTAACATTTGATTGTATTATAGAGTCATGGGTTTTACTAATAAAATTAGATGGTCCGCTCTTTGGGCAGGAACCATTTTTTTGTTTCATGCCTGTATATAAGGTCACAGTCCATAATTGGGGTCTTAAGGTGCTAATGCAATGAAAACGATGATAGTGGCTCTTCAAAAGCATTTCACTGCTATTGTGTTAACTTAAGTTTCAAATATTTGTCTTAAAAGACAGATTAGAAACTCTTAAATTAAGAGAGAAACATAATCATGAAGGGCTTTTTATCTTCAATAATAATGTAACAATAGTTTTGATGTTTATATGATGCTTTTCATCCAAGGATCTCAGAGTACTGGGAAAATATCATTACACTCATTTAACAATGAGGGAGACTGAGACACAGAGACGTGAAGTGATATGCCCAAGAACTCATGGGGAGTTTGTGGCAGAATCAGGAGTGGAATCCAAGTTTCTTGGCTTCTAGTCCATTGCTCTAATCCCTAGAAATACTTCCTCCTTGTGTTCATCCATCGCGGTTTCCTTTGTGACCTTATCCTTCACAAGAACAGTTATGTCAAACCCCTTTGAAAATACCAATGTGCCTTAAAATAATCTGTCAGTAATATTCCTCTTAGTGCATTTGAAATTGCTTGAGTAAATCTCCACATTCTGCGTTCATAGACTAACTGCTTCCCAGCTGGAAGCCATTTATCATGAATGCTTGTGTGGGCGGGAGGCACGGATAACCTTCCCTGAGTTATACCTGCAGTGAGCTTTACCCTGCCTTCCTAGACGCAGCTCTGACTAATGCCAATAGCATTTTCTATCTATTCGGATCTTGTTCTGTTTAAAGTCACCAACAAAACTACCAATGATTTCTTTTCTGCGGGATTGGGCCTTAAATCATTTAAAAAATGGTTAGGAACAGTAATCACTCCTCTGATAGGTGAGTTCCTTTGTGCACATTGTGGTCCAATAGTTGGAGCAGGGGCATGGGAGCCAGGAATCTGAAGTTCTCTTGTTGGCTCTTCCACAATTTTTCTGCATGTCCTTGGGCATGTTATTTTAACCCCTCAGTGCCTCAGTTTCTCCATCTGTAAAATGGAGATGATGGTCATAATGCACAGGGGGGATGTAAGAAGTAATGTTTATAATGGGCGTAGAGGCTGTAAAAAGAGCCGAGTGTTGTTATAAAACCTCCAATTCTCCAAAGACTTGTCATCACAAATGTACCTTTTCTGCTTTCTCTATAAATCACAACACATCTCACACTAATGTAACAGCTGACAAAGCCCTAGATGCATTGCTTCCACAGGTTAGGCAATGAGCCTAAAAACACATCTACAAATACTGAAAAACCTTTTCTGTTACCCAATGCAAATTTAAACCAAAAGGCTTTGCACTTTATGAGGTGCTTACAAGGGCCCATCTGGTGTTCTCATCTTTTTTTTTTTTTTTTTTTTCCTCTCCCCTCTCATTTACCCTGGCTGTATCTCTCTTGGAAAGCTGTCAGACTGTCCACCAAGACTAGAATCCTTTTTCAGCTGCTAATAAAACCACTACAGTAAACAATAAGCCATCAAGATAAGCTCTTCCCCAAAATATATAATTAGGAAGTGACCTCATCCTTTTAAATTCCCCCAGCTAGAAGTATTTACTGTGACTTAAATACACAGTTGTGTCTAATTTTCAGGCATATCTTCTTGTCAAATTGGCAAGTTCCAAAATGGCTGCATTCTAATGTTTTCTTATGGATACATTTGTTCAGAATACCATGGAAACTCAAAACAAAAGATGGATGTTTTACTTTAAAGTCAAAAGTGTTTCCCTGAATCACTGCCATATGATCTTGGAATGCTACTAGGGGGCGGTGGTGGTGCTGGTTGGGTTTCTTTTAGTGGTAAAATACATTTTTCATTGCAGTATAATCCAATACTTGTGAGGTTTTTATTTCTTAAATGATGTCTTTAAAGTGACAGTTGCTGATTTTAAAAAAAATATATTTTTATGTATGTTTGTTTTTTCACAAACCTCAAAGTAATGTTGTAACCACATTGTCCTGTGGAGCAAACCAATTTAATTGCAAGATTAGGATAAATAAAAGATGCTCTAACACAACTTCAAGCATAGTAACTATGCCTTCCAGTTTACATTAAAGGCTGAGATCCTTTGCTGGTTAATTTTGTGCCATCTTATTTCTTCTGTATCCGACATTTTCACAGTTGTAAAAACACTAAACTTTGGCAACCCAAAATGCTAATGAAAACTAGTCCTTTACAAAGGGGTGAGAAAACACATTGCAGTAGAACATACACATCATGGAGATGGAGCAACTCACTTCAACGTGGGCACAGATATTTTGCTTCTGTCTTGCAAAATTGAATCAAGCATTGTTAAAAATTGCAGCAGTAAATCTCAACATTTGAGGTTTGCAGATGAACGGCTTCCCGGCTGTAACTCATTCATCATGGTTGCTTACCTGGGCAATGAGATTTACATAACTTCCCAGTGAGTTACTGAAGTTGAGCTGAATTGAGGTATGCCCTAATATTTGCACCCACCCCCAAAGGCCTGATCCTGCCCCCCTCTTCACTTTGAGTAGTACCTTACTCCAAAGGCAAACTCCACTGAAATCAGTGGGACTACTCATGGCATAATGTACTGTTCCAAGTGAGTAAGGTTGGCAGAATCAGTCCCTAAGGGATGGCGTTTTTGTAAGCATCCAGGAGATTGAGGAGCACGTTGAAAGTCAGTAGGACTTGTTCTTCCCATGTCCCTTAAGTGCTTTTGAAAAGCCTACCCTAAATTATTAAATTTAGTGATAATACATTGAGCTACTGTATCTCTCAGCTGTTATCAAGATTCCTTCATGCACAATGTTGTCCAATGGTTGGATCAGGCCACTGAATAGCAAAATGACAGAGTTCTACTTGCTACTGATTCACTGTGAAACCTTGGGCCAGTTATCTAACTCTCTGTTTACACGGTGGTGCAGTTATCATCCTTGTCATCTTTGTTGACCCAGGATGTAGGAACAGCAACAATCAAGTAGGTTTTTCATTATTAAATAGGAAAAAGATGGAAGAGGAGAGAGTGAAGGGGAGTTCCTATGAGAGAGAGAGAGTGGAGAAGGGGACTGGAAATTCTAGGCCTTTCCCTTGGCAAGTCTGACCCTTCTTTTGAAAATTGTGAGATCGGCATTTCTCCCATCTCATGCACAGCTCTGTCTAATTTAGCTACCTTTTAGAACAGCATCCACCACTCCGGTACCTGAGCACTGCTCAAAAAAGCAGATAACCTATAGCAATGAGGCTTTCTTTTCCTGCCTACTTTCCTGAGGCCGTTGGGGCTATGGACATTTTTTTGTTTGTTTCAATGCTATTTCCTCCTTCTCTCCCACTGGACCAAGCCAGTCCCTGAATTTGATTTTCATCATTTTTGTTTGTATTACAGTAACATCGAGAAGCCCCAGTGGAGAGCAGAGACCCACCAAGCTAGGCATTGTGTACAGACTAAGGGCAGGTCTACACTACCGCGTAAATCGATCTAACTTAGTCGCTCTGGGGGGTGAAAGAGATCCTCCTCCCCCACGAGCGGCACAAGTTACAGAGACCTGAGTGCTGTCCACACCAGCGCTGTCAGCAGGAGATGCTCTTCCGCCAACATAGCTTCCACCTACCACAGAAGTGGGACAGTTATGCCGACAAGAGAGCACTCTCCCATTGGCATGAAGAGTCTTCATCAGATGTGCTAGAGGGGCGCAGCTGCACCAGTGTAGCACTTCTAGTGTCAACCTGCCCTTAAGCGTCTGTCCCAGCCCCAAGGAGTTTACAATCTAAACAGGCAGACAAAAAGGTGGAGAGGAAAGTGGGAGGAGAAGCAATTTGCCCAAGGTCACACACAGCAAATGAATGAGAGCAAAGCTTGGAACAGGTTCCAGGTCTCCTGAATCAAAATCCGGTGCCTTTCCATTAGACCACACTGACTTGGAGTGTCCTTATAATTTGTTCCTTTGTCATCCTGAGCTCACCACCCAGATTCCAATATAATTAACCCATTCACATAAAGCGCTGACATTCTGGTGCCATCCCCACGCTGCAAATCATGCCCTGAACTCAGCTGGGAAAGTTAGGTCTCGGTCCACATCACAGAAAGCCCTACTTCAGCTCAGAGTCATTGAGCACCTTGCTGGCAGAGTGTCTGTCACATCACATCACAACTCACTGAGCCCTCTGTCAAGGTGGGCTAGCCACACAAATCTGGGAGGGATGCACTAGTGGGGGATGGTGGGAAGGGGGCGGGGCTGTCCTTCAAGGTGCACATCTTTCTGGCAGCCGTACTTGTGCACCATAAAACACGCTCCTAAGTGCCATGTGAAACAGATCATTCCAACCATATGTTGTAAGGAAACAAGTGTCATACTGTGCAAAAATGTGTCTGCGTCGCTGCGTGTGTCAGCAAAGTGATCTTTTGGAGAGATAGCAGAGAGTGAGAATTTCAAAAGGAATTAACCAATTAAATTTAGAGCCAGTATCTTTCCTATTCATTAGGGATTCATCGTAGAGTTTCATTTCAAATAAAGATAGTTACACGCGCGCACGCACGCACAAACACACTTTCTATTTTATTTAAATATTCCTTCTCCCTGTTATATTTTTTCCTGGGCAGGTTATACATATGCTAATAGAAATATGCCTATTATTGCAAGCATAGTGCTGCTTGTCAATGAAGCTTCATTAACAGTGTTATCACTGCCTGACATTTATCTTATAATTTTCCAGAGTTG
Source organism: Emydura macquarii macquarii (assembly GCF_026122565.2). Classification (NCBI taxonomy): domain Eukaryota; kingdom Metazoa; phylum Chordata; order Testudines; family Chelidae; genus Emydura; species Emydura macquarii. The sequence continues at coordinate 1,424,415 of NW_027133607.1, read as the reverse complement.
ACTGTTACATCTCCATGGAAACCCAAATTGCAATTGAAACAAGTGAGATAATAAAGGCATCCATAGCGATTGACAACATGTAAGCCCAGTATATTTGCAGGCTACATTTGTTTATAATTCCTTAGATAAATCTGTTGCACTAGAGATTTTTAATATTACCTGTCTGCTCTCTTATTGTGACAGCTGTTTATTGCAAAACTTTACCACAACATCTTTGATTCTGGTGTTGAATTAGGTTGCTAAATTTTATTGGACACATCAAGAGACATTAGAGCACTGAAGATGTAAATTTCACTGTGATTTTTTTTTCAGGGGGTGGGAGGGAGGGAGATGAAATATGAAATTCTTTATGGCTGATTATGACACTATAAAGACACTTTTTTTTTTTTTTTTTTGAAACTACAGCAACTTGTGATTGCTGACTTTTTTTTTCTTTTGGTATGCAAGAAAGATCTTGTACTATTTTTTTTTCTTATACCTAAGGACTTGAGCTCTTTAAGTTCATGACTCTAAATCAATTTAGATGGTGCCTCAAAGCATGGAGTCATGAAACTGGAGTGGGTCCAGAGTGAATTAATCTGAAATTAATTTGATTTTGAAAGGCTCCATCTGGCTGTGTTTGGAAAAGGCAGTTAGACAGATATATAAACAAATGATCATCTGTATTCTACATGCCAGATGTGGTGTCAAAAAATGAAGAAATGACTTTAAAAAAATTCAGCTAAGGGGGATTTTGATATAATGATGCTCATCCACTTGAAATTACAATTACATTACAATTTGGGAAATAATTCTATTTCTGTTGATATTTGTAAAGAGGGTAGAAGAGACAAAGGAAGGCCTGATACTATATATTTTTTTAAAAATAAGAATCCTGAGAAAATTGAATGTCACAGCGTACTTTAATTGACAATTTCAGGTATTGCACATAAATAAACACAGCTAAATAAATCTGGCTAAATCCTAAATATGAGCAGTGCTGTGATCTTCCATTCCATTTGTGTGTGTGTTGTGTGTATACGTGATATATTAGATTCTAAAGTTCTTCCTGCAATAATCATTTGGCTTTACTGCTGGGGAACTGGTACTGGTTTTCTAAATAAATGTCTTTTTCCCCCTCTCTTGGACATTGTGTCCCATTTACAACTAAGAAAATCCTTGTAAACCTCAGAAAATGTGGATAAATGCCATTTTGGAAAGACAACTCACTAAAATTGGCACTTTATAAGTTATCCCCTTTTAAAACATAAAAAAATCTTTTATATCTGTTTTCTGAAGTCTTTTGGACTTCAAAGGAAGAAGGGAATTGAGTAATAACTTAGTAAATGTTTAGCAATAAGTGTTTAGAATCTGTGGAGAGGCTGAGATTGTTGACAAGAAAACAGATGCTCCTACATGATCAGAATTTTAAGCGCATGGCATTATTCTAATTCAGATGCCGGCATGTCATAAGTGTATGAGCATTTTGGTGTAATCAAATTTAAAAAAAAAAACTGTTAATGCCAATAAATGTCTCCTGTCACACGGAAAAGAAGTGCACTTCATTGCAAAAGTGTCTAATTAGGAAAGCACAACATTAGTAATCACTTCCATTAGTATTAAGTGGCCAGCTACCTCAAAATCAGTTACATTAAAATAGATATATATATATAAATCAGTGTTCCAAGAGCATAATTATAACTGCACAAGTACATGAGCTCTTGCACTTATTATTTGAATTGCAGTAGTGACTAGAGCCCCTGTTGGGTCCCATTGTTTATGCTAGACATGATACAGGCTCTTAAGCAAAAAAGTCTCTGCCCCAAAGAGTTTACAATCCCATGTCTAGACACAGCTGGAGACGATGTCAAAGAGTGAAACAAACAAGTGTACAGTAAGCAGTAATCACTGTTCACCACCATCCTAGCTGGGGTCAACTGCCAGTGTTTTATGGTTAGTATGGCAGAGGTGTTTTTCTGAGAGAGGGTTTGAAGGAGAATAAAATTAGTGTTTTTTACAGACTTTGGTATCCTTAGTACTAGAATGTGCAATTGAAGCACACAGAGACAAATATATATGAAAGCAACTGTGTCTTTGAGCAGGTCAACAGAGAGCAAAGAACATTGTGGTAGCTTTCCATTTAAATGTATGCTGTAATGTTATGGCTTTGTGTGTGTGTGACTCACTTCTCTCTGCAAGATAAAATAAGGCAGTCAATAGTTAAATGCGACATGTTAGGTACTCCATAGCCATTGGCCACATACAGTCACTGTTCTAATGGTAATCAGCTATCTACACACCCTAAACTTCAAGGAGCAGAAACTCTCAACCTTCAGCTCCTAAAGCACAGGTCTGTACAACCTGACCTCTAAGTTTTTTCCACTAGCCACAGCTGTAGTATGATATATAGACTAGGATTTAAAAAAAACCTAAAGGTGTAAAGCACCCAAATTGCTATGCTCCTTTGAAAATCCATTTTAGGGGACTAGACCATTGAATGCTTAAAGGAAAGAGTGGTACCCGGTCCAGACTGATACATCTGGTCAGTTGTGTATGTAGTTGTTTCTATTATTGGCTGAAGTAGCAAAGCCATTTTATAACCTTATGTAGAGGCCTATGTCTGTTGCAGCTGAAGGAGTATATTTTATTCCCCATGCTGCATATATGAACTTTGCGATTTAAGTGGTCGTGTATAGTTTGCATGTATCCGTAGATCATTACAAATTGTTCTGAGAGAGAATTCACTCAACAGTGAATGTGCAGGCATAGTTAACTGGAAGAGCTGAGAACTATACATTTCTCTGCTTTTAATAATTGATTTGACCGTAGCTTTGGCTGAAGATTTGATGCAGCAGATGCACAAAGGTTGCAGGTGTATTGTTACTTGACTGCACAACTTAGGAAACATTTGCTCTCCAAAAATATGACATCAACTTAAAGTTAATCTGTAGTTTAACTTGCTAAAAGCGCAAGGCAGTCAGAGTTCAGTCTGAAATCATGGCCTTAAATCAATCTGTTTTGACTAGGGTAGATTGTGCAGCAGCCATGCTGGCTAAGCAGCTGATGGCCTGGGGCAGTTAAGCAACCAGTAATTGTTTGCATGGGTAATTGTAATCAAGTAGGGGCAGGCACTTACAGGTTTGCCCTGGGCAGCAGAATTCCTAGAACCAATTTATGAAGCTATAAGCTCCATAGTAAAGGATCATATTTGCTCCAATATGTACAGCAAGTTGAATAGTTATGGTCCAATATTAACAGAAATTAATGGGATTTCCCTTGTCTCTTGAGCTGCTCCTATAATAATAATGTGTATCCATATATCAAGGATACAAATCTCGAGCTACATATGCTAAATTTGGATTCATCAGTGAAACAGGAGACCGTCTATTACAGCAACTGGTTACAGTGGTTTGTATGATATTATATACCAAAGAGATTTAGCAAACAGATCAGTGCCAGAAGCTGGGCTCCGCCAACACCTGAAAAAATGACCCTTTTGTGAATTAGTTGGGAATAAATAATTACATTTGTGTAATTTGCTGATCCAGTAAAAGGGATTCCCTCATCTTCTGGCTTTCTAAAGCAATGACATGACTACCAATATTTTCTGCAAACCACGAAGGCAATTTGTGAAAAATATCTTAGCATTTATCTTTCATTACTTACACTAGCACTTCCTTACTATTAGAAAATGGCAAGGGAAAAATAATAATGTAATGAACTGACTCACTCAGAGCATTATATGCCTGGAGTTGAAATTGCAATCAAAATAGTTAATCTCATAGTGTGTTTATGTGCCATTGCCTGCTACTGGATGGACTCAGAACTGCTCAGCTGTTTGTCATGGGCCATAATCTGGAACAGTATGAATAAGGGCCACTGTTTTGGGAGATGAAGGGATGGGAGTTCTCTCCCTGTTGCGTTGCTGTGATGTTCCAACTGGCCTTGATATGCAAGATAGTGACAACCTTGCAATTGTATCTGCATACCAGTTTGTTACAGAAGCACAAGGGGAGCATGAGTGGAGTTGCAAAACTGAGAGAGGGAGGAGGGGGCGTTATATATCTTGCATTACTTGTGTACAGTATGATTGCATGCACTGGATTGAAAGTCCTGCAGTACGCTGCTGTGTTATTCAGCATTCGCTTTTATGGATATACATGGAACTTAATTTATTTAAAATCATGAAACATCGTAATTTTATAGGCGTTCTATTAAGGAAAGCACGGGGTGTTACATCAAGAGATGCTGATGATTTACAAAGAGGGATTCTTCTCTCTGAGTCGGTTTTGAACCACTGCCCCAGGGCAGTGCTTACAGGACAATAAGCTACTGGAGGGGCCATCTTTTCCAGGAGGCATAGTGTAGTTATTACAGACCAGAAGGCACTCTTTTATTTTATTGTGTGAACGGTTGCGCCCCTTAGTGTCCTGGCCAAAATCCAATTTGGGTAATTATATTCTGCATGTATAAACTCCCCCACCCCTCAGAATTTCAATTGGAGATGGTACTATTCTTTACATTCTGGATTAACATATTACAGTGCTGTGTCGAAAAACCGCAGTTTCATGTCACCCCAGGATGAAGTCATTCCTGTATATGGCAAGTTTGTAAACCACCTTGTGATCCTTCCAAGTAAAGGGTGCTTATGACAATGCAGTAATTTATATGGTCAGCACATCAACTTCAACATTGTAAGGATTTTAGGGCAGAGATTGTCCCTTTTCTATGTGTGTACGGCACTTAACCTAATTGGTCTCCAATCCCCGTTGGGGCCTATGTGCGCTGTCACTAAATATTTACTACTATGAAATTAAAGTGCCTCTTTATTAAGATGGATTTAATAGTTTATTCATTTGCAGCCTGTTTTTTCTTATATATTTTTCAGCCTTTCTACATCTATACTGTCAAGAGGGGTTAATCACTTGTTTACAGTTTTGTAGCACTGGAGCCTAGAAGGAAAAGCAAATCTGGACAAAAAATTTAAATAATTGGAGTTGGGTGAGACTTGGGATGGAGAGAGAAACTAACCAAAATAAAATTGTCGGAAAGGTTCACATCATGCCGAGAAACAGGCCTGAACCGAAACGATTTGTCACCCCTAATGGTAATTACCAATGACTGTTAAACAACTGGTTTGTTGCTATTGATGGTAATGATGCTACTGGTAATGAGCCTGGACTGGTACCCAGAATCTGAATTCAAGAGAGACCTTGAGATCCAGATCCAAACCTTGTGGTATTGGGGCCCCACTCTAATTAGTAATAAATTCACTCTCAGTAGATTTGCTGAGATTAAAAACAAGTGTGAGGTGCTGCTGCTCAATGTAAGTAATATCAAAACAATCTCTAGCTCCTCAAAGAGTGGCCCTGTCAGCTTACTGAAATGATGGAACAATAGGTAGGTTATTAGAAGGAAAATGGCACAAATTGAGAAAAAGGATGCTCTGGCAGCAACCACAAGCAGTCAGCCACTCACTGGCTTAATCTCTGCCCTCAGCCTGCTCTCCACAATATAGAAGACACCTTGTCAGTGATTAAGATAACGTACTGGATCACCCGTGAGTCCAGTGGACTAAATTGGCCATAGAGGGAGACTTACTGCAGCGCAAAGGCAGCTGGCCACATAACCTAAATTTTCTTCTTCGTATATCATCCTCTGGGTACTGACAGTAATTGTCATGGGATTCTGCTCTCATTAGTGTCCCACAGACACAGCTCCCTTTGTGCTTGCCACTTTCAAGAAAGGCCTTAAGCTTTCAAGAGTATTGGTTTGTTTCCTCTTGGAAATAGTTTCATGTGTGGTTTCTCTTTTTTTTCCTTATTTCCTGAGTAAGGGGGAGAGAGCCACTTCCTCTGAGTTCCGGTGTATCAGCAAAGCCAAGTGACAAGACGGCTTATTTTCATTGATGACTAACAGGTCTCAGCCTAATACAAAAATATTTCCTAGGCAAGAGAAAGTTAAGGGTGCATGGGTTTTCCCTTCTTTTGTCAGAGTTTCCTTTTTTAGTTTTGGGCAGGGGCTTGCTTGGAGATTATGCTACTAATCTCCTCATCTCGAACAGACCCTACTCAGAAGCACCTTGTCTGTTTGGGGAAATAAGTAATGTGATAGCTGAATCTTAATGCAGATGTTTTTGTGGAATTGTGATTCTCGGCATGTGCTCCTAGATTTTAGGAATTGGGTTAATGAAAAGCAGTTTTTCCCCTCCCTATTTTTTTTTTCCAGTTGATTTGTCTTTATGAATGGTCCTAATGTTTTAGCTACATACAGTGATAGGCACTTTTGTAAAACCCGAAAATAGATTGTGGGCTCAAGGGATGTGTTATCCTCCATTCTCATTGCACTCAGTGGTGAGTGAGAAAACTCCAAAGCTACCAGGAGGCATCTTCAAAGACTGGCCTATGTATGCCCACAGCAACACAGTTGATTTATGTGGCTATAACTTGGCTCTCAGTGTCAATATGCTTTTAAGACCAACACCACCCATGCAAGCTAAGAAAATATTATAAACCCATTTGACATATGGGCAAGTTTATGTGCACAAGGCCAAATTCTGATCTCCCTTCACCTGTCCACAGTCAACGGGCTTGCACAAGTGTAGCAATGGGTAGAAATTGTCATAGAAAGGTTTAAGTGACTTGTCCAAAATAATGCAGAGAGTCAGTGGCAGAACCAAGAATAGAAACCCAGGAGTTTTAAATCAGTTGTTTAGGTTAACAGTTTAGGTTAACAGTTGTTTAATTCAGTTGTTTAGGTCCTGATTCAACAAAGCACTTCAGCAAAGGCTGAACTTTAAACACAAAATCCCTATTCAGTAAAGCACTTAGGATTAAATTAAGCATCTTCTTATTTAAATTCCATTAAAGTTAAGCACATATTTAGGCTTTGTTGAATTTGTATGGATTTAATCATATACCTAAGTGCTTTGCTGAATCAGGGCCATAATGATGACTGGGATGAATTTGAATGAACACCTCCTTTTTTGTTTGTTTGTGTTGATGTGTTTTCTAAAGGTCAGTTTTGGTTATCGTATTAGTTAGAAACAGAGTGGTTCCATCACCATGCCATTGTTTTTTACTCTTACCCAGAACAACTCTATCAATGTATGTACTTGTTATCCCACATCAAATGCAATTTGTGGCATAATTTTAACCCTATAGCTTTGTGTGTATATGTTGAAGGAGGCACTGGAGGAGAAAAGAAGTGGAAAACATAACTTTAACAAATGAATTATGTTTGTTTGAGTTTCTAAAATATTGTTACACATTAACATTATTAAAAAAAAGAAATCAAAAGGCAAGTAATCTTGGCTTGCTATCCAAAATATATGAACCAGTATAAGGACCATCAAAGCCGAGGGTCCCTTGAAGAATTAGCTTGTTAATGTTTCTAAAATTGTATGAAACAACATCCTCCTTATTTTTCAAGGCTCAAATGGCAATTAAGGGCCTGACTGTAAATGATGGTCTTGGGTGTTCAGTGTCTTATAGCCATATATGTCTTGGAAAATCTCCCCTGAATAGATCAATGTATTTTTATTTTTATTTTCAAAGGAAAATCACTTTGTAAGTGAGAAATACATTTCCACAGTTCTCAAGGCCAGAAGGGATCATTAGGTCTGGCCTGCTGCGTAATATTGGTCAGAGAATTTCACTCAGTGAGTCTTGCATCTCACTCTGATAAGTATTGAGGACCCAAACTTGCAAGCTGCTCTGTACGGGTCACAAGGCACCCCATGGCAGTCAGTGAGACTCGCATGGGTAGGGAAGGAAGCTTGCAGTGAGCATCTTGCAGGACTCGGACGTTTGTTTTTCTGTTGGATTATTTCTCTCTCATTTGTTCTTCTGAGATGGACGGGTGATGGCAACGATCCCACAAATATCCAAGCAGCCACATTAGGGTTCTTGTGATCTGTGAAGGAGCTTTGAAACAAAGAAGGGGTGTAAGACAAGCAAGAATATTTGTACACTAGAGACAAAAGTAAGGGATGAGCAAAATCCTTCAGTCCCTCACATAGGCCAAACTCCTGTTAGAATCCATAGTAATTTTGCCTGAGAGCAGATCTGCAGGTTTTTCTCCTGCAGCAATTCAGGAAAGAGATGAGTCACTGAAGGTTAATAAATGAGTGAATGTTTATGCCATTGCCCGTTGAGCCACGCTAAAGACACTGGACAAAAGTGATGATCAAACTTTTCATCATTGGTTTTGAAATGTGCCTTTCATGTAACTTTTTCTCCTCTCTTCAGTAACTAGGAAAAGTGCAAAAGTTAATATGGGCATATTAATGTATTCAGGTGCACTGTGCTTCAGAGGAAGTGAAGTACTGAAAACCGAATAATTTGTCTTTGCCTGAGTTATAACCCTAAGGCAGGGAAATTATACAGGGCTTTTTTTTAAAAAAAAAAAATAAAATATATTGCTTGGTCTTCGTGCAGTTTCCAGCCCTTGAGTGATACAGGTGTTCTCTTGTGAGCAGTTATCAACTACAGAACCAGTGGCGTACGCATGTGGAGGTGAGAGGGGGCCCTCCTTGGAGGAGCCATGCCCCGCTGTTGCAGGGGGCCAGAGGCCACCAGGCTTTGACATCCCCAGCGCCCACCCCAACCCCAGCTCAGGCCTGCCAGAGGCTGAGGGCTTCTGCTGTGGGGGAAGCAAATGTCTTCTTGACCCCTCTGCCCCCCCTGATGGGTGCAACTACACCAGGGAGCCACGGAGACCCTGTCTACACAGGGGCCAGGCAGCCAACTCAGTGGCAGGGCTCCAGGGCAGAACCTGTCATGCCCTTCCCCGCCCGGCCCGCCAGGCCCAGGGGCATCTGCCCCTGTCATTCCCACTCCCTGCCGCACCTGCTGCCCCCACAGCCATCAGGGTGGGAGTAGGGGAGAGTGGGAAACAGGCCCACAGATGCAAGTATTGGCCCCCGAGCGCCGGAGACCCACGGTACGCCACTGTAGAGAACCTATCATCCAAAGCCAAGATTTTCAAAAGTGACTGGTGATTCTGAGTGCCTCAATTTTTAGTTGATCAACTTTTGACATGCCTTAAAGAGTTGCATCTGAGTTTCAGATGGTGGATGCTCAGCACCTTTTGAAAATCAGGCCTCTTTAAGGTGTGTCAGATTGGTCACCCAAAATCACTAGTTACTTTTGGAAATCTTGATCCAAGGGAATTAATTTGAAATGATCATTGTTAGTTATTGATGCCGATTCTAGTTTTGTACATTTTTCCTTTATTAAGTATATAAAATGATACGTTTTCCTAACATTTAGGAAAAGTTGTACTCTGTGATATGCAGTTTTCCTCCTCCAACGAATTCAAAATTATCTACAAGAATAAAATACTTTTTATTTTTTCCCCAAAATGCGTAGTTATTTTGAACTACGTGTGGAAATCAGATAAGGTAGGGAATTTATGGGGTGTGAATGACTTGAAATATGTAATGTTATTCATGTGGCGCTAAACTTTTTGAAGCAGTATTTTCATTTTCTGAACAAAGCATACAATTCTGCAACTGTCTTCCCCTTCTGAATTGTGCTCTTTGTTCCAGGGTGCACCCATTCCCTTTTCAAAAGTGTAGGCAACTAATCGGCAGCAACCAGCCGCATAGCTGGAGTGTTTTCCATTCTAGGCAATATTATCCTAATTTGATGCACACATGGATGCTTCACACAATCTGCAAATTCATCGCTGGCATCTTGCATTAGTCATCTGACAGATTGCCAAGCATTTCATATTCCTTTCATGTGACTTATTACAACACACACAATTCAGGCACTGCCTTATTTCTGCCAATAGCTGGTTTGGTGCTGTTTACAACAGCCGTGTATGGGAATCTCCACTTATTTATAATTATCCTTTGCTTTAAGATGCACAAGTACTGGTTTGTGGCTTGTATTTTCCAGCTCTTTTCTGATATAACAATATTAAGCAGCAGCCTGCAGTGAAAACCACAGTCAATGAAAAATGTAATGCCATTTTTGCATTGTTTTTGTTCGTAACATTTATACTATTAAGCACAGATTTTTCCCCTTTGTGTCCTGTTGACATCTTTTTCTGCATATACTATACGTAAAAAATGCTCAGTCTCCTAACTAAGGCTATATTTTTATTATCTCTTTGTTCCACTTTCTAGTAACGGCACAGCTAACAAGATGAATGGAGCTTTGGATCACTCAGACCAACCAGACCCAGATGCCATTAAGATGTTTGTTGGACAGATCCCACGTTCATGGTCGGAAAAAGAGCTAAAAGAACTTTTTGAGCCTTATGGAGCCGTCTACCAGATTAACGTTCTCCGAGACAGGAGTCAGAACCCACCACAAAGCAAAGGTACAGTAGTAGGATTGTGTTTGTTTACTTTCTATTTTAAACCTCTCGTACAGGATTTCCTAAGGGATGTCAGCTTTTGAAGCACACTGTATTGAGCCAGCCAGCAGATCTACAAGATGAGAACCTCTAAATACCTATAGATTACTGGCTATCTCCTCTTTGTAAATTGCAGTTTAAATATCTGGTATCTTGAAGAGACCATTTCCACTGCGCAAAAATTAACAAAAGAATGCAGCCCTAGTGTAAATTATTATTGCCGAGAGACATGGAAACCTGAGCAGTCAGTTTCCTTGGATTAGCTCATGAAAAATATAATGTTCCACTTCCGTTCACTTACTCTCTGAGCACCACAGGTGGGAATAATTTTAGGGCTTTAGGAGGAGACACTGCAGCACTAGGATCTTACCACATCACCTCTCTGGAGGCAATAAAAGAAGTCCTGCCTCATTTCCAGTTTTCTGATTTCTCTCCCGAGGTCACATTAGGGACTTACTCAGTTGGTTTTACTCATCCAAAAGATAGCTTTCCTTTTTCTTCATTTGTGATGTATATGTAATATATTTATCCTTAACTCTTTATCTCTCTGAGTATGTATGTATGCGAATATAGGTAGGTCGGTAGGTATAGTCACATGTGTGTGCATGCAGATGTACATATAGAAAATGCAAATATTTTGTGTGTATCACGGAATATTTTTTCTCACATAAAATCCCCTGTTGTTTAATATTTTTTGGCATTTTCTGATCTTCTCCAGAATGTGTGTGCTAAATTTGTACCAATGTTACAAATAATGGGTGTTAGCCTCAAGGCATTGGATTCCCTCCAAATGTGCACCCATGCCTGTTCCTGAGAATGCTTGATATTTTTTCATTCTCAGCCTCTTCTGACCAAACCTTTAAAACATACACATTTGGGAGAGCATCAGAAAGGGATTTTGTGGGCTGGCAGTTGATTGACAGTGTTGAGCAACACTCTGTAAAGATTCCCATTCAGCTGGAGGCGATCACTATCCTCTGAGTTAGCATCCAAAATTTTGGATGTTCCTGTGTCTTCTGTTCTGGTTGTAGCAAACTCTGGGACAGAATTTTCTCTTCTTTCCTGTGGCTATGGTACTGGTTGGTACAACAGGGTCAGCTCTCTTTGATCTTTTCCTGGGTGATCTCCACCCCTGGTGACCCAGCAGGACAACTTAATTTTCCTTGTATATTTTCTATAGTACCACTGATGCTTTTGCGGATTCCCTACGTAGATTACATCTGCTCACCAGGCATCAGGTAGGAATATAGGAAGAGTTTGTAGCATACTGTTCATGTAACTAATAAAATTCAAGTTCTAGCATTAAAACAGCATCTTTGATTGGTGCCCATAAAACTGAAGGCATTTTCTTATTGCAATGACAGTACCGTTCTCCCACCCTTGGCTCTGCATGTTCCCTAACGAAACAGAAGATGATGTATCTTTTTAGAGCATAGACCCCCCTGCTATGTTAGCAGAGTGCTCTCACTCTGTCTCTCTCTAGTGCTGGATAGAAGACAGTATTAAGAGGTCAGGCAACTGGATTTTCTGCAGCCCACGCTGTTGTGGGTGAGCAAACTCCTCCTGCTTAGTTTAAACCACCAAAATGCTGAACTGTGAGTCTGGTTCCATTTAGAGAGCTGATTCCTGCCCCACAGAAAAGCTTTCCCACTACGCAGTAAGTGAAGTGAAGTGAGGAGGACATTGAGGTGAGACAGAAGAAGCCCATTTATTTGATGTTTCCCATTGTTCAGTCCCAATTCAATTATTGGGATCGTCTGTCAGGCAAGTTGAGGTTATGAAGATTCAGCTCCACAGACTAATTCTCAAGACTTTATTAGTCCTCTCCCACCCGACCTTTTCTTTTGAATGCTGATCTCTCTCTCTCCTTTTTTTTTTTTTTTTTTAGCTGTTGTTCTCAGCCAGGAGAACAAGAGAATTATGTGCCACTACATGTTTAAAATGTTTTTGAATGAGTTTAGTCCCAGAAAAAGCCAGACAAACCTGCAGACTTAAATTCTCGTGATGCAGCAGCAAGCAGCTCCACCAGTGAGCTTTTCCTGGAGAAATCACCTCTGGGGTATGGAGATATGACCCCAGGCCCATTCAATCCTTGCCGTGCTGGGACTGCTTGATGTGGACGCGTCTTCAATTTCTAGGGGGCACCTCTCCTCTTGGAACAAGATCCTAGACTTTCTTAACCTAGTCATATAGGGGTTTATGTTTGCCTGAGTGAAGATTGAAAAAATATGCATTATAACCAGGAAAAATCCCTTTTTACTGAAGGCTGTTTCTAATATTGTCAGTGTCAAGAACACCCGGGAAACATTCTACCATTAAACCCCATTTTAGCAGCAGGGACAGACTTTAGAGTTTCTCTCTTATTCTGAGGGGTGCACTAAATCAGTACCTGTGAACTACTCAACCACTCAAACCAGTTCTTATTTGAGATAGATGGGTTGGAATAAGGGTTGCTGGCTACCCAGAATCTCTTGGGATTGCCTACCGTTGGATGGGATAACATGTCTTGTAAGAACAACTCCCTGTTTTGCATTGCAAGCTCATGGCTTTCTGTCATGTACAGCAGCATCATGACGTGGCAAGATCAAGAGATTACTTTTTACATTCTTCAGGATGTGAATTGCAAAAGTGCAAATGTTAGGTGGCATTCGTACTGGTTTTTAAGCACTCTGAATTGAAATGTTGGATAGTGTTTGGTTTTAGAAAGCCTTCACTCCTGCTAGACTATTTCTGTGAGGTTGGCCAAAGAGATGTCTCCAGTTTGGGAATAGGATCTCTCTGATGAGCTGTTTGTCAGGCTGGAGTCGAGCCTTTAACAACTCTGTCAAAAACAACCAAAGGCTGATTCTTTCTCCTCTGCTGTCATTAAGACTGCCTTCTGCACCCTCTAACTATGAATGTCCTAGTTCACCCGTCTCCTAGCTTTTTGTTCCTCTTTCAAATTCTACATAGCTGAAATTGGAGGAGGAGGAGGAGACAGATGGAAAGCTGCACTTTACTCGCTTTAGAGAAGTACCTATTTCTCTTTTAGAGTACACTCTAGCTGTCTCATTACATGTGACATAGAAGCTGCATCTTAACCACTTGTGGCCATTAAAGATCCCATGGGACTTCTTGCAAGAGCAAGGATGGTTTAAATTCCACCTGCCTAATTTCTCTCATATCTTTAGTTGGATATAAATTATGTTCAGCTCTACTCTCTGTCCTCATCCTCTTTTGAAGCATTGTTAAATCAGCTGTTGTCTTCTACCCCGGAGCTGGCCGTGCTGCCATGCTGGAGATCATGATGTTCTCTCTTTAGGTGCCAATCTGGTGCAGCATTTGAGGGCTTTGCACCTCTCATATTACTCTGGGGGTTTGAAGAGTTCACAAAATTTGACTGCATGCCCTTTTTTTCCTCCTGTAGCTTATACTCATGTGTTTCTTTCCACCACGAGAGAAATTCAGAGAGTTTCCAAAAAAAAATGTTCTGCAGGGAGTGCAATAACATTGAATTAAACTTTTGAACTCATCATATGCAAGTGGGTTCAAAATATAGGTAGAGCAAACTTATCTATTCCCTGATGAAGTGTGTGCACTTCATGTACTTGATGGAAAGATGCCCTACTTCTTGTAATTTTTATTAATGAGCATTTCTATAACACTGCAAATGGACACAGCACTTTACAAATTGAAGTAAGATGCAGTGAGGATGCTCCCTTCTTCCTCTCCTCTTCCAAGATCTCCTTTATTCCTTTGCCGGGCTGCTTGAGAATAGAGACAAACTGGACAGAACTACACTTTTCCTCTGGAATATGATGGGTGGGGGACTTGGACGCAGAATTCATTTGGAACTGTACCCATCTATAATAAAGGAGAGGAATACTCTGGAAAACAGAGAGGCTACCTAATAGTGAGTAACCCTGTGTTATCCATGTAGCCTTTTATAGACTCTTGATAAGATTAAGAGAGGGGCTGCTGTGTGCACATTGAGGTGTTGCAGTAAAAGGCTGGTGCTAGGTGTTATCCTATTTCACATGGTAGTGTGAGTCTGCTGGCAGGCAGGGGGTTCTGATTACACAAGGGTGCATATGCTCCACGTGTGGGGAGATGGATGAGTAAAGCATGCCGTGTGCAAAAAATATTTGTCATTCTTTGTTATCTAAGAGCTAAATTATGGCCAGTCTGATGCAGGTGCACAAGGGTGACAAGGATAGAGAGCCATCCCTTCCATTACAGTCTCCTCCCTCCTTCCCCAGTGCACCCATTCGCTATCCATCTGTGCTCTAGCAGAGCAAAAGATGCGCCCAGGCAGCACTGGCCCAGAGCAAGCAGTCTACACCTATCGAACAGGCGTCACTGGCAGCCAGTGAGAATGCTCCACTGCAGTGCCCCGAAGGTGTTGTGACTGCACCTGGCTTCTGCAAGCATGAGAACTCCAGAGGAACCTGGGCAGTGTTGCACCTGATCCTCTCTCCAGCACTTAGAGGCTTGATTTGGCCATAAGCACCCTGCTCCCTGTCAGTATCTCCCCTGCGGTCTGATGCCACGTGCTGTATATATGGAATGGTTTTCAGCTATCAGCTCTAATGTGTTTTGCTGACGATAGACAGAGCTGTCTAGTGCCATTGAGCTAATAAATGCAACAGACTATAGCAGTGGTTCCCAGCCCGTGGGCTGGGGTCTTTCAAAGTGGCCCAGGGCCCGGTGCAGAAGGGAGCTACTGCCTAAAGACCCAGGCGGAGCGCGTTGCCGTACGGCTACAAGCCCAGTGCAGGCTCCTTGCGGCAGCCAAGGGACCAGGAGATCAGCGCTCCTGACCTCCTGGCTGTAGCAGGGAGCACAGCAAAGCGCTCTGCCTGGATCCGTAGGCACTGGGGTCCCTGCTGGAGCCAGAGGGAGGGGAGATCAGCGTTCCCCTCCCCCGGCTCCAGCAGAGAGCAAAGCACTCTGCCTGGTCCCTAGGCACTGGGGTCCTTGCTGGAGCCAGAGGGAGGGGAACACCGATCTCCCATCCCCCTGGCTGCTGAAGGGAGCCACTGCCCAGGGACCCAGGTGGAGCACACGGGGCTACAGGACGCATGCGGTTTCCCTGCTGCATCCTTTGTAGAACTCATTAAGGCTTAAGTAAACTCCAGTCTTAAGACTCAGTGTACTGTACTGTAACATATTCTACGTGGCATTGTATCAGAAGTTTGAGTGATCACCATTTAAATGTTAACATTTTCTTGTATACCTATAGGAAAACCATTCTACACCGTGTGGTAAGGGTGGCTTTTAAAGGCAAACACTGTATATTTTATAATACATTAAATGACAATTTATAACGTTATAAAAAGAGATCTTGTTTTTAGGCAGAAGTAGAAGAGGGCAGAGTTAAGGTTACATTTTCAACCTTGACATTGCAAATTCCAACTCCTGGATGCTAAATTTCTAAACTTTAAAGAGCATTTACACCAGACTTTTGCATGCGATATACAAATTGTTTATATAATCTACTTAGATTTCCCAGGAACAGTTCACACAGAGACTAATACACCAAGATGCTTGCTAGCAAAGCAAAGAAGGGCCCATTTTCAAATGGAGAAAGGAGCTGGTTATGTGATTGAGAGCAGATTTGAACAGGGAAAGGTTATGGGTCAGAGAGAAAGGGGATGAAGATTGGAGATTGGTTTTGGAGATCAATATATTTTTCACTCTTTATGTAAATGACATTGAAGAAAGTACCACTAATGTGATCCAAGTTTTGGGATAATGCAAAATGGATTGGATTCGGGAAGAACCAGCAAATAATGTGGAGAAAGGGATCAGATACAAAAGAGTCTGTAAAATGGATAAAATGTCTCATGAATAACAAAAATAAATTTGAGGTTTGAATCACAGTATATGTTAAACTAATACATTTTGCAGATTAAAGAGCAGGAGAAAGATTTTGATGAGTCATAAAAACCAGAGCCATAAAAGGACTAGTATGATGTATTGTATGACTGTGGTCAAAAAGGCATTGAGAATGCAAAGCTGTATAAATAGAAGCACAAAACACGATTTACAAGGAAATACTGTAACACTTAAAAAGGGATTTTTTAAAAAATAGATCATGTTTGAACTGCTGTTCCCAATATTGAGAACCACTCTATAGAAAATCATCAAGGGCAGAGGTCCAAAGGAGAGCAGCATGAATCAAAAAGGTCTGGAAGGGTTAAGCTATGGTGAAAGGTCCAAGAGGGTTAACTTGAAAGGGGCTTGGAGGATTAACTAACAAGAAGATGGAGAAGGGGAAAGCTGTGGAAAAATACAGGACTGTACTTGTCCTTTGGGACATGAAAACGTATAAGGGAATCTGATTGAAGTTTTGCAATATGCTGAAGTGCATAATGAGGGTAGAAATAGATTTTCAATTAATATTAAACCCTGAGACTACAAAGACTTAAGATAGAAAAACAGAATGTAAAAAAAGAGAGTTTAAACCAAATGCTGCCTCCTTCCCCTCCATGCATAGGGAAGGACGTTCTTCCACCAGTGGAATCAGTGAAAATTCCTAACAAAAGTTATTGCTTCTACCACTGTTTCAGAGTGCTGCTTCTGATACATAGAGCAGCACATAACGTGAGCACTGCTGCCAGGTACCAGGTAAGGTTTCCTCACTGGTAACTCTGGTAACTGACAGGATAGAATGGCAAGCCTTTTGTAGGCCCAGCTGTCAGCTAATGAGCTGTGTACAGCTTGATGAATATCTGAGCCTTCTTGTGACCCATGCTTCCTTGGAGGTGGGGCGGAAGTTGATGAGGCTAATTTCCTATCACATACGTGACTGTGAACTTGTCTACCTAGATCTGCCTCATTGGAAAATCCAGTCATGGTTTATTTCAAAGAAGAACCTCGTCAAAACCGAAATGCACCAACACAAGAGCCCACTGACAGGCAGAGATAAATTCATTAGTGAACACAGCTCATGACGATGTTGTAAAATGAGAATTATTTAAGATGACCTGTAAAGGGGAATGGTGGGGAAAAGAGGGTTTTGCCTTTTTTTTTGCTGCTGCTTTGGCTGTGGAGGAGGCCTGGAAAAGAAGTTTTTAGAAATTAGAAATGTAGTTCTTGTTCTCCCGGGATCTCTGGATGAGTGGAGAAGCAGCTCTTTAACCATCTTTTCATTCTGTGTTTGTACAGCACCTAGCACAGTGGGGTCCTGACTGGGGCTCCTAGGTGCTACCCTAATTAAAAAAAATAATTAATAAGAAGAATACATCTCAAGAGAGTGAAGCAACAGCTTGTTTTCATGGGCTTGACTACGCTATGTTAGTACCGATGTAACTATGCGGATTTAAAACGTTCCGCGCATTTCCAAAGATAGGCTATATTGATAAAAGCACGTTTACCTGCATCCGCACTAAGGGACCAGTTAACTGTATTGGTTTCCAGCATGGTATGGTTAAATCAGTACAAAAACTGTGCGTTTGACAAGAAGGGATTTTTAGTCACTGTAACCGGGTCAGCCATCTCCCCAGCACCTCCTCGAAGCCGGTGGTGGCCCCGCAGTGGCTCTGCTTCAGTTTTCTCTGTCCACAGGGCACCTTCAACCCTCCAGACCCCAGACTGAGAAATTCAAAACAACGTATCGGGGTCTGATTTATTAAGTCCTGCCAACGAGGGGGTGCAAATGGAATTCAAAACAAAAAGAAGCCTGATATAACCCCTCTCTCCTGTGGGTCTGTCTTCCTTCTTGCCCAGCAGTGACTCCCAGGATTTCTTACCAGGAGTTTAGCCTTCTCACCCTGAAGAGGAGCCAAAGCCACTTCTGCCCTCTCCACAGGCCTCCTTCCTGGGCTTTGCACAGGCCTCTATTTTATATGCCCCAGGCCTGATTGAGTTGCATGACCCACTGGTCACGTGACCTTCTCCATTTTCCTAATCTGGGATCAGGTGAGCTGATCTTGTCACAGGTGGGGATGAGGCCCATCTCTCCTTAAGGGGTCAGCCAACCTGTGACAGTCAGACTGTTTGCATCTTTGATTTTGTTAACAACTATTTAATTCTAACATCTAAAAAACACTTGGGAGAAAGGAAGGCTATGTTAAGGGATTAGTGTCCCTGCCTTTTCAATTCAGGGATGAGATAGATCCCAATCTATATCTAGGATCCTCAGGAAGTCCAGGAAAAGTAGGGAAAGTCAGACTTAGCACTCCTAATATTTCTAAGTAGAAAAAAAATCAGAAATTCAGTCTTTTATTTATTATAAAGAAGAGAAAAGGGACGCAAACCTTCTTTTAAAAATTCTTTGCATGTTGCTTTTCAAATCAATTGCAGGGTAATGGGGAAGAAGAGTTAAAATGTTAAAACTATAGTTTCTCCCAACTGAGATTGCTCTGGGACAGAGAACATATTGCACAGATATTGATCAAGAAAACAGAGTAGATAAATCTTACTCTCTTTGAAGTTAGAACAGATCTTGTCAAGTAATTAAGACCCAATATTTATTAGTGGAGTATTTTGTAATACAGTATCTGTACAAAATCAAATATGATTAGAAATGTTTTCATAAATGTAAAAGGATAAATCTATGAACATCTGTATTTAATTTATACATCATCATGCACTGTTGAAAACACACAGAAGAGTTAAAAACATCATGCTAGGGCATAAGACTAGAAATATGAAACTGTATATAAACAAGAGTGAAAACAACCAGTCTAGTTCATTTTCCAAGCTGAATGAAAAATTCAGCAAAAAAAATCAATAAAGGCAAGTTGGCAGGGCCTGATGATATTCATCTTAGGGTATTTAAGGAACTGGATGAAGCAATCTCAGAACCATCAGCAATTATTTAAAGAACTCATGGAGGATGGGTGAGGTACCACAGCTCTGTTCTGGAGAACCATCTCCAGAAGAGGCTGAGTCTCCATAGCCCATTTATTCCTTGGTCTCGCTGCTGAGGATGCTAGTAAGGGGAATGTTCAATGCCAGCTGAAGTATTGAGTTTGAGGTCATCTCTCTAGCACATACTGAACTGCTACCATCCACTTATTTCACAGAGGCCGGCAAATAACTTCATTATGGTCAAGTCTTTCAACAACATTCTGGTTTGGGCTGAATTCAAAGAAGTGACCTATAGGGGTAGGGCTGCTTATCTCATACTAATGAGCCATCCCACTCAGAGAATGAGGCATTTTAAAGAATCTAGGTCTTTCCAATCTCTTATAAAAACACTTTGAGAAAAGCTAGTATCTAAATTAAAGTTGAATGTTTCTAGTAGATCTTTCTGGGGTTTCACTGTACCTAATTACTGTCTAATTTATGCCCATGAGTACACAGTTTTAAGTTGGACATGGCAGACTCTCACTTCTGCAGATTAAATGCTGTGGTGCATAAATTCATTATTTGGAAAAAGAGAGAAACTCTATTCTCTATTACATTGTGGTTTTAATTTAAAATAACCACAATTTCTGAGTGTATCACACACTGCTTTAGAAGAATAAAATGAACTACTGAGGGAAATGCTTATGAATAATAAGCCATGTCTCTTATTTGCCTAAATGAATTGGGGTGAATTTATATTTCAAAGAATAATTACATTTTTCGTAGATCAAGATGTTATGCTTTCAATGGCACATTTAGGGAGCTGCCCAGTGAGTGAGCTGTATGGTTGTACATTACACAAATCAACTGTATACTATCTGAGTAGACTTGGAAGGATTAGATTTTTATCGGTAAAAGTTAGTAACCATCAGTTTCATCAGGCACACCCAAACCAATGAAAAAATATTTTCAGGGCTGATAACCGAAATGTACATATAGGCAAAATAAAGAGAAATGCTACTTGACAACTTAGTGGAGTTTGATTTAAGGCTATTTACTTTGTATGTTTTGACATGTGATATTGACAATTGTGTTTTATCAGTTATGAAGTTTTAAATTTTTGAATCTCAACATCTACTGTCATTAAATAATTATTGTCTGACCCTCCCATAATTTCCTGCATCTGTGAACATTTAAACTGATAAAAATAGTAAAAACCACTTACAAATAAACATTGATTTTATCCTCCAAATTTTAAAAGCCATAAAAATCCCATTCTGCAAAGCCTAAATAAAAGATTCTTTGTGCTTTAATAATAATGATGACTTTAGCACTTTTAGCATAAATAATAATATTTAGCTGTGTCATCCATAGATCTCATAGTGCTTCACAAAGGTACGTATCATTATCCCCATTTTACAGACTGGCAAAGTGAGGCATGGGGAGGTGGACTGACTTCCCCAAGACCACACAGAGATTGAGAACAGAAATAGAACCCTTGTCTCTCTCCTGATCCATTGCCCTATCACCTGGGTTACACTGCTTCCCTCACTTTCATCTTTGGCTCTCAAAGGACTTTAGTAGCCCAAAAACTTATTAATATTAATACCACCTATGTTAGTTTCCCCAGCTATTTAATGAGAATAGTGTGTTATGTTCATGACATATAAACAGAGAAGTTAAATAAAAACATAACATACTGTTGCAGGAAGGTTGCAGCAATAACACTAGTTTATTTCTTAGCATTAAAAACCCCAAAACAGAAAGAGTGAAAAGCAAGCTGCTCCCTAAAACTGAGAGGCATAGTTCAGTCCTCTGTACTTTAGGCCGGCTCTCTGCAGAACTGACTTTAATCACACACTTCCCTACAGAGCCCCGTAATCTGCATGCAGGACCAGGAAACTCTTCAAAATTAAGTGTGATAGCTTGTAACTTTAACATAGTTTCAATACGCCACACATAGAGGCTGTTCTGTGCCATGGATTAGAAAGCAAGTGTGTAGTAAACATAGGGGCTCTACTCCCATTTCCCTATTCTTGCCATTTTCATATCCATTTAATGTCATGAGTTTTAAACTAGAGCTTTCCTTTTTTGTTTGCAGATCATGGGAAATAAAACTATTGTTGCTTTAAAATGGATTGCATTAACCTGAGCAATTCCACTGGGGCTGTAGTTTCTATAGAGATGAGTGTTTTGTTTTCTCTGGTTCAGTTAGATTTTGCTTGATATCAATTTTAATTCACTTCATCTGAACATGTGAGGAACTCTCTGTGGAGGGGAACTTTTTACTTCTCCTCTGTTCCACTTTTTTGTTTAACAGTTTAAAATGTTTAGGAGTGTCACATTCTTCCTTGATGTCAGCTAGTTCCTCCCATAGGAATGGTAACAAATCGCTTGGGTGTTCTTTAATGATGTGCTGGGTGATTTGGTTTGTTTGGGAGGAGAGAGATGGGGAAAGAATCCTATTCTCCATTCCCTCTTTTACTTACAACTGCCTGGTACAATCTTGCAGTGGCCTGGATGACCTAATAAGTTGTCTCCATTGCTCGCCTCTGATTCCATTATACTTTCTCATCGTTACTCTCCAAGGTCTCACATCATTGCAAACCTCCACCTGGCCACAGAGACCTAGGCAGCACTTCCTTCTATGCTCACCAGCACTACTGAGCACAAGATGGAGGTGACGTTGCGTGAAGGATTGTTCTTTCCCCTTTAGGGTATGTCTACACTGTGCACTAAGTCTGGACTCCAACTCAGCTTTGAGCCCAAGCCTCCCTTCCGCCCACATGCATATCAGTCTGACTTGGGTCAGCATGAACTCAGGACCTGATGTCTAGCACCCGACTAGGGTGAGTGGGTTAGGGTTAGGTCCAAGCCATGTTATTTTTGCAGTTTGGGTGCAACTCAAGACACAGACTTGAGTCAACAGGGTGATCTGGCCACATTCTGTTTTTAGTAACTGTGTTCTGCCGACCTGAATATCCTCTGTAGTTTCAATCGGATACAATATTTGTCTTCACTTCTGGTCCAGAATTGTTGTTTAGCATTGCTGTGTGGTGTTAACATGGTTGCCAGTGCTTCGTTGCTTGTTAGTTTGTACTTGGGGATCTTTTGATTTGAAAGGTGCTGTAGAAAAGTAGGAGATTGTTATTTTGATGCTGCAGTCTAAGTAGTTTAAAAAAAAATCTTACAACTAAAGGTCAGCATGGCTTGCAGGTTTGCATGTATGCAGTGCAAGTAACCTTCAAAAATTTCATCTTGACAAGATAAGTGCAGTAATTATGTTTAAATGAGTGCAAGAGAAAATTTCACTGTAAACTGCATTAGCTGGAGAGACTTTGGTCCAAGAGGATTTAATTGAATTAATGTTACTTACTTTTAAAGCTCCACCCAGTGTTTTGCCAGTTCTCCTTACCACTAAGAATATTAATTATATTAAGCTCTTAAAAACCCAGTTCATCAACGCAGTGAAGCACGGGCGTAGCCCCAGTGACTTCAGCAAATGTTTAAAGCTAAGCACATGTTTAAGTGCTTTGCTGAATTGGGTCCACGCTGCACTTTTCAACGGTGGCTCTCAATGCACTTTACAAAGGAGGGTAAAACCTCTTTGGAAAGCGTGGGTGCTAAAGGAACTGATACGGGGCCTAATTGAACTCACAATGAATGCAATGGGAGTCTGACTGATTTCACTGACAGCGGGGTCAGACTCATAGTGCGCTAATCATCAGGCGGAAGAGATGCCAGGTGTATGTGAGATGTGTTTTTAAAGATAAAAGAGATTTAAAAAAAAATCTATGACAAATGTAATAAAGTTGTTCATAATGTGAGTGTTCCTCCCCTTCCCATATTCGTGAGATGCTTGCAACAGGCAAAAGAACAAACAAAAGTGGAATTAACAGGCCATGTGCCTCTCTTCACCCTGCCCTTTTAAATTGTAGTCCCTTCCTTCTCCTCCCTTTGTCTGTCTTTGTCATTGCAAACTGTTCCCATGTGTTTTTGTACAGCACCTAGCACAATGGGTCCTGATTATGGCCTCTGAATGCTAATGTGACCCCCTCCTGCTCACCATTCCAGTAGGGAATAACTCTGCCTTGTGGCTTTTACACAACTTTTGGCGTTGGACCTGAGGTTCCTCTGTGCTCTGTGTTGTGCGCCAGTGTGTATCCACCCCAGACCAGACCCACTCAGACAAATCACCAGGAACAAAGATTTATTCTCTAAGGAAACATGGAGTGCGATTACAGTCCACCAGCATCCTCTGTGCTTGCCTCAGGCTCCCTGCTTCAGAACTAAACCTTCCTCCTGGGGAGTGTGGGGACAGAGGCACCTTGTATAATACAATCCTCTTACAAACACGTTCCATCTCCTCCTGTAACTAAATCCCAAAACAGACAAGCCCATGTTCTCCTTTTGCACCATTTAAACTCTTCTGAGAGTGCTCTTTAAGCCCTTTTTGGCCTTACCTGTAAAGGAAACATAGAGGTCACTGGGCTGTGATCCTGATCTCTCTGCTTGCCTCGTGCAGCTTTCCCAATCACACCTTAAATGCTAAAACTTTCTGCAGGGAGGACAACAGGAACCAGGACATTCTCCCAGCATGCAGCAGTTTATAGTCCACAATTCGTAGTTCCCACCGCAGCTGCTGAAGCACACTGGATCTTGGGCTATACAAACCTAATACGAATAATCACCAATAGTATTAACATAGAGATTCCCATGAGTTTCTTAAAGCTCTTAGCAAAGGTGAGCAACCATTACTCTTTAATGATATTCTCAATGCATTATTCTCACTCTTGCGTTATTCCAAAATCCTGGGGTGAGATAGGTAGGCATGAAAGTGCAATCTGGCATGATATTCAAAATATCAAAGCAAAAATACAGGTCAGTAATGTTACCATGTCCCATATATATGGGATTCTGAAATGCACAGGAGTGAATATCCCTTTCTCAAGGATATGCAGCAAGTCAATGGCAAAGCCATCTACAGAACTCAGTTCTCCCGACTTCCAGTCCATTCTCTAACCATTAGATAAAGAGCATGATATAATTCTCTTCAAAATATTTTTCCCAAGAAAATTAATGTGCCGAAAGTGGTGAGTAGATTTATTTCAGAGGAGTAGTTTGATACCATTTAATTTTTCCTTTGTATGTTTTGTTGTCATTTAAAAAACCAAACTTTTTTTTTTTAACTTGTGTGCTGCATTTACTGGAAAAAATGCCAAAAGGAGAAAAGAAAAGAAAATGTTTTTAATGAAGACTTTTTCTTCAAACACAAACTGGTCTATTATGGAAATTGAAAAACAGAATAGTTTCTAACACTTCTTTCTTCATTGCTGGCTGAATCAAATGGCAAAAGCTGCTATTAACCTACGCATCTAACATTTCAACAAACCACATTTCACTCCCGACTTCACCCACCATTGCTGATGCATGGTGTTGGCATTCTCTTAGAGTCAGTAAGACACACCATTGAAAGAGCTACAGTATGCTTTGTTAAAAAAAATAGATATTGAGTAATTGCAAAAGTCAAATAATGTTTATAGGAAAGAATTGCTTGTGTCCTTTAAAAAAAAAAAAAAGTGTCTGTTTTTTTTACCATGATGAATACTAAAAATATATAAAAATCGCAGTTATGAAAGAGATGCCAGTATGTAATGCAGAAGTATAATATTTCATATTGCAAAGAGATATAGTACAATATACCGTTCACCAAAATAGGATCAGATACATTTTTTACATATCAGAAATACTTTCATTAAAAATTTACTATGGTAATAATTAACAAGTACTGTTACTACAAAAACACTATAGTAACATTATGATAAGAAGTAACATTTGAGGTTAGTGCTTTATAAGATTGTAGAGGTTTTTTTTAATAAAAGTAAACATTACATACAAATGTAAGAACACCCCTTATAATTTTTGGTGGGCTAAATTAAGGTAACATGTGGTATGAGCTATTTCTTTTATTTTCCCTAATTTTCATTGCTTCACTGTTTTTAAGGGGGAGATTTCAAAGACACAAGGCCACTTAGGCAACCAACTCTCATTGGCTTTCATTGGCTTTATGGCTTTGAAAATCTCCCCTGAAATACATAATGCTCTTTCCCATCTTTTTTTGCACAGATGGAATTTACAATGCAGCCACCTCAGTTGGGTTTTGTTAAATGCCCAGATGCCACATAGTACTGATGATAATAACGTGGTCTCTGTCCTGAAGAGTTTACAGTTTTGGGACCCAATCCTGCAATCAGACAGTTATCGACATTTATTATTTGTATGATAGAAGTGCACAGATGAAATCAGATTTTTTAAAATTCTGTAGAAACACAGTTACAGATAGCCCCTGCCCTGAAGAACCCACAATGTAAATTGACAAAACAGACAAAGTGTGGGGGAAAGTATGTAGTAGTTATCCCTGTTTTCAGATGAGGAACTGAGATGCAAAGAGGTGAAGTGACTTGCTCAAGATCATGCAGAAGTATGTGACAGGGTGTAGAATAGAACCAACATCCTCAGAGTCTTTATCCAGTGCCCTAACCACAAAAATATGCCATGTCCTTTGTTCCTGTGAAAAGGCTGCCCACACTGATCCAATTGTAGGGTGAGGTGTCTAAATTTTAGACAAGATGCAAAATGAGAGCATGATGATAAATATGGAGGGAATAAGAGAAGGGAAGACATCTCCAGTCCACATGCTTTAACTTTGCCATCCTGCAATGTTTCGCCTAGAATTACCTAACTGCATAGGGTGAAAGGAGGTGATATCCCAACTTCATCTGGTCAACCTAAGTATTAGAGCAAAGCTCTGGAAAAAAGTCTGCACAATCCAATGTTAAAGCTTTGATGACCCAAATATGGGATGCACTTTGGAAATTTGACACACTGGAAATGACAACAAGAGGGAGACTATCTGAAAACTTGGTTCTCTATTTTAGGCCATTCAGTCAAGAAAAATTTAAGGTCATACAAAGAGATAATCCTTTTAGGACTCTGTATCACCTCAATCAAAAAAACCAAGGCACTATTTATCATGTTACTTGAATGAACCAGTATGCTTTAACTCTTTAAAAAGTTACTAGAGGTTTTTTTGTTTTGGTTTTTGGTTGGTTGGTTGGTTGTTTTGATGGTTGAATATTAAGATTCATTGCATCTGGACAATTTTTGGAGGAGGGAATAATTTAGTGAATACTACACATCCTTAGAATTTGTAGCATGGCTTAATCCCGTTTATGTATTTTATTGAATCGATAAACAAACAGCATACTTTAAAAAGAAAATGGAGCTGCTCTGATTCTAAAAACAGCCATTTCAAAGTTTACTGCAGCTTAGGGAGAAGATAACCTAAGCATCTCAGAAAAGCCCAGCTGCTCTATTACATCAGGGTGCTTTGTCAATAAAATTGTTAGAGATAAAAAATATTTCAGCTATGAAATATTGCTGATAATCTAGCAATTACTTGTACTAGCCATCAAAACATCTTGAATTTTGATTCTTAGTATGCAGAAAATCTTGGGTTAACTTTGTGGTGGAATAAGACCTACTACAGGCCATGATCAGTCAGGTACATAAAGTTTGGAGGAGGGGTCTCCGTTATGGGGGCTGAATGAAGTGGAGGCTTGACCAGTTGTTTAAAAAGAACTATAGAAAACGGTATTAAGAGAATTGAGGAGCATTGGGTAACAAGCTCATATGGTTGATAACAGTCATTCTTCCACGTGGTGCCTGAACAGGCTTAGGGCCAGATCCTGAGAGCTGCAGATCATCTGTGCAACCCACTCAGTGTAGCACTCCGTTCCCCTTTAGTGGTGGCTGAGCCACAAAATAGAGGTCGATTAGTCTGCTGCAGCCTTGGCTAACAAAGCGTGGGTGTCTTAGTTCAGGCAGCAGAAGCTCGTGCTTTAAGAACGAGAGGCCTCTCCCCACTGCTAACAACCCACCAAGGGGCCCCGCATTACATCTATAACTCCTATGGCAATCAGTGGGATTAGTCACATAAGTAAATATATCTGCCCTGGGGCCCTTTAGGTATTGTAGAATCAACCAGGGAAGTCGGAAAGGAAAAAGACCTATTTGATCATCCAGTCCATCTCTCTGCCACGTATGCTGCTGTTCCCCACATTGCATTTTCAAGTGTTTTGTCCCCTTTATTTTGGAATATAACTGTGACACCCTGTGTCTGAGAGCAACACACCAGAAACTTCATGTTCACCAATGTCATGTAATTATGGTATGTTCTGTACAAGGGGTGCCTTGTTTGGTATTATTTTAAAAGTCTTGATCTGCTGAACATTAATATCCGGATGGATTGTATGCACTACCACAGTATGTGAAGTTATAAAATGTTGTAAATGCTACTAGAACATGTTGCAAGTTGGGAAACTCCCACAAACAACCTTTCAGACACAACAGTGACGTGGCCAGACGGGCTAATGGTTCCATCAAGGAAAGATTCCACTTTGCTTACAGTAAAGGCTTCACCGTAGGAAGCATGTTCACAATGGGGTTGCTTGACCAATGGGAAGCAGCAGCAATGTCACATGCACGGATTGTTCTAGCAAGCTGAAACAGACTATAAAAGGGGGAGCATGACATCATCACTTGGCTCCACACCCATACAACTCAACATCTGAAGGATCATCTGGAAGACAAAAGGACTTTGAAGTGGTGCGGGGGGGGGGTGAGACATAATTCAAGAGCTTGTTAGTGTGTAGAACTTAGACTGCAATCTTATGGTCATTTCATTTGGTAACTACCTTTAATCTCTTTACGCTTGCCACTTCACTTCAGAGTGTCTAGAAATCTTAGTTCAGTAACAAAAGCTGCTGCATATCTTCCCCACAATGAGGGAGGAGTGGTCTTATTAATATAATTTTGTGGATAGACTGCTTTTGGTGCCGTTCTTACAAACTGGGGGAAGAGGGGGGGCAAATTGGCTGAAGCCTCTCTAATATTGGTTGGTGAGTGGCTAAGCAAGGCACTCATAACTCAGTTGGGTGTGTCTCTGCCTGTATATGGCTGTGTAAGTGTAGCTTGCTGACAGCATCACAGAGTGAGAGCAACCCAGGTTAACATTCATGTGATCTAGCTGGGTGTGGTACTCTGTATGCTGTTGGGCTAGGTGATGATAGCGCCTGGAGGGGCTCACTGCTTGTCACTAGCAAGGCATTGTGAGGGACAGCCCAGGCTGGAGAATGAAGCAGGCATGGCCCTCCCACAGTTTTCAGGTTGTAACACAAGGGATCCTGTCACAATAACGTGTGCTCTTTCCCTGAGAGATTGGGTATGTTTTCACTGTACTGTAAGCACGCACGGTTTTGGCATCTCATTGGGTGTTTTTTTGCCTTCATTTATTTCCTAATAGTTTTGTAACCCAAATTTCATGCTAATGTTGATGAATGACAGGGCTACACTTTCTGTCGCGTAAAACAGTACAGGGGATAAACTCTGCTTAAGTTTTTGGCTGACCCCTCAGCATGCTTAGCTCAAAAATTAATTTGTCATTACCCAGGTGCTTTTGCACTAAGCTTTATTGGCAGCAAGAGGCTCAGCACACTGTATGTTCTCTGGAAGGAAAAAAATGGTCATGTAATCACTGAGACACTAAACAGTCATTTCCAATCTGGTAATATTTTATGTGAACTGGCACTGTATGTTGCATATCATTTATCTTCCTAATCCTTGTTCCACATTGCCTCCCACTTGAGGCCAAGAACATTACAGCTGTGCCAAAGAGTGGGTGGAAAAATAGCCTTGTTATTAACCTAAGTTGAAAACATAATGGCTTTTTGAATGTCTTCATTCACAGATGCAGTCATACTAAATATTAATACCCTTATGTATGACATAACAGAACTTTCATTTAAAACCCCATTGTCCATGTGTGTTGCATAAGAGAAGGCCCAATGAAAGGAATAATGTCTTGTATATGGCTTCATTTTGTCCCTTTCGCTGTATCCTGTTAACCCATACATTTCAACTGTCTGCCCTAGTGGTGTAATCGGTGGGCCAAATTCTGTACCAGTGTAAATCCAGAGTAACTCCACCAGCCTTAGTAGAGTTACACACATGTAATTGAAAGCAGAATTTGTCCCAGTAGCTTCAGAACAGAAGGAGTCAGTATGTAAAGGGTTGCTGAAACACACACAATGTCGTCATAGTAGCAGTGTTGCCATTTCCATCTCAACCCCCTAATGGTAGGGCAAACCATCTGTTCAGGGCAAATTATCTTGCCAAATGGAATCCCCCAGGAGCAGCTGTCATAAAATCAAGCGGAGAAAATTGTACACCTCCCCAGATTAGTCTGCATGAAATTCAAAAATCTCTGTTCTGCACATACAGGTAAGAGAGTCAACAAGGTCAGATTAGTTAATTTCCAGCACAATTAATTTCAATAGCAAGTCATATAAATTGGAGATAAAACTCTTCCTTATCCACCCACACCCCAGCCAGTGGAGATCATTCCCGACAGCATAATATGTAATGCTGACTGGTCTTTTTTTTCTTTCTTTCTTTTTTCTTTCTGGGTGCTGTAAATAATTTCTGCATGGCATAACTTCCAATGTAAAATTTTATTCTGAGAGAGCCACCAAAGACATTTTTTTATAAATTACTGTTGAACCTTGAAACTGATTGTGGGTGATATGTGAAAATGTCTCCTCGTTTTAATTTGAAAAACTGACTAGATCTTAACCTACAGTATATCAGGCCTTGTATTGTAAATCAGTCTGTGTCAGAGTTCACAAGGGTTTCATCATCTTAAACTGGGCTCATCTGATATTTAGTTCCATGATTTTGATAATTTGGCAGAACTAATCGAAGGCCTGCTTTTGCACATGAAAACCTCTTTTCATCCACTCTTTTAAGATGGTGAAGCGTAAAAAGGTTGATGTGTAATTGCTTAGTTATCTCTGTGTATCAGAGCCTGTGATACACAATATAGTGAAAACCTGCATTATGCAATTGCAAAAATAGTTTTACAACCAGGGGAAATGCTGCATTCACACTGAGGGCTTTGCACGGCTTGGAAATGTCCTTAAACTTTGGTTTCTTGAGACTTAGCATAGCCAAAGTGGTGTAAAAGTTGTAAGCCCCCAGTCCTGCAAGACCCCAGCCCTTCGTCCGTTGCACAATCAGGGTCTTACTAGGTAGAGTGGGGGACTTCAGAACTCTGGGATCTAGTCATAGTTTTGCCACTGACTCATAGTCTGAATCTACAGAGAGAGTATTGAAAATGCTCAACTCTGTGTGTTCCCAGTGGGAGCTGTTGTGTGCTGAGCTCATTTGATAATCTGGATTCTAATCCTTCTGTGCCTCAGTTTCCCCATCAGTAACAGTGACCCCATAATATTTGCCTGCTTTGCATGGATGCTTTGAGATATAAACATTTCTGTAGCATTTTGAGGTCCTCAGCCCAGAGATGCTGTATACATGAAAATAATAATTTCCTAATAAGCAAGGTATATTGCTAGCAAAATAGTATAATTGTTCATATTATTTTTCCTGGAAAAAGGACTGTGACACAAATAAATTCCCCTCTCTCTCTCTCTCTCTCTCTCTCTCTCTCTCTCTCTCTCTCTCACACACACACACACACACACACACACACACACACACACACACACACACACACACACACACACACACACACACACACACACACCAAAAAAAATCCAGTCAGGGAAAAATCCTGTAAAAGGAGCCTTTTTGTGTTTTCTGTCTCTTCTGATGCTCTGTGAATTTTTGGTAGTGAGACACCCTCACACAGCACATCTGTGACATCTCATTGGATTCATTCCTGCAGCTGCCCCAGTGACCCAGGCAGAACGCTGTAGAAAATCATGCCTATATTGCAAGTGATTAGACATATTCAGGATCCTTGCGCTGTTGATGCCAAGGAACGCTGAATAGTTTCATCAGCTCTGCAAAAGTGCTTCAGGGTAAGCCCTCCTGCCACTGCCTAGTCAAGGCCACCTTTGACAGCCAGCAGGAGCCAATACAGAACTGGTTAGGCACTCATTTTGTTCCCTCTCCCTGTTTGTCTTTCTCTCCCTGATTAAATTGCCAATCATTCTCTTACCTCTTTCTCTTCCTGTCTTGATAAGGTGCCAGTCATTTCATACAGCTTTTTCGTCTCTTGCCAAATACTTCTCTTGTCATAACTTGGAAACAGACTGCTGTAGCTTTATTTTATATCTTGATCTGATTAATGGTGCCAAATATCAGATACAAAAGCTTAAAGTGCAACAGGGCATGTCATTGTACTGTCTTGAGTTTGGATTGGTCAGGTATGGTATTAGTTAAGGACTTTGAATTGATAGATGATTCTTCCACCTCTAGAACATTCATTTCCCATACATACATACATACATACATATATATATAATTATTATTATTATTATTTTTAACCTTTTTTATTTTCTAGTCAAGATTCCAAATTCTGCATAGTTGCCTGTTGACAGAAAGAGATCATCAGTAATTTAAGGACCCTGACAGGCAATTTTGATGTAACTCTGAGATTAAATATTCATTTAAATAGAAGTTGCAAAATAGTAGCGTTCAGGGTGGTTGACAAATGTATAACTACGAATAATAGAGTGAAATTAAGCACGGGACAATATAACTTGAATGCCAGGAACGATTTCCTAGCACTGAAATCTAATTAGACTGTGGAATTGTCTCCCACAGGAAGTGGCGAAAACCTCAACACCGGGAAATTTTCAACTGGACTAGATAAAACATGGGAAAATTATGGTAAAAAAAAATAAATTTGTGCTGTCAGGGAGCTAGATGATTTTGTAGGTCCTTTTTTCCATTTCTGATTTTTATGATTCTATGAAAATTGTTTTCATATATTTGTAAGATCATAAAAGTACTTCCCTCTGGTATTTATACTATAATCTTTATTAGTTCATTTTCTGACCATGAGTACAAGACTCCATGAATTATCTTGGCTTTTCAGTCTATTCAGCAGTATATATTATGTGCACAAGTACCTGACTTCATCAATTTTACATTAGTTGAGTCATCAAACGAAAATAAAAAGCTAACTCAGTTTGAGTTAAGATCCTTTTTGCCACTGATGCTGTCCTCCTTTTAGCTCAGTCGCCTGGACAGTGTGAAATATCAGCTGCTACTTTTTAATCAGAACAGTTTTTACACTGCTAATCTGCTTGAGCTTTTTAATATTGAAGTGCCTCAACAGCTGTAAAAACACCCAACCTTTGTTGGGCCAAAAGTGTATCACCAAATGGCTAGCAAACATTTTGGGCTTGATCTTGGAAAGTGCCTACAAGATTCTGTGCTCTTGGTTTCCACTGCAAGTCCTTATAGGGCACCGCCATTTATTTTTGTGTGCATGTACAAATATATGGTTTTATTGCTAAAGTGTTTTGTTTATCTTTGCTGCTGCAGCATTTATTTTAGTACTCATCTAAACAATTAATTATGGAAACACTTGAGTGCTGAATATGCTTCTTCAGATACATCACTCAGTTGTTGTTTTGTTTTATTCCAGGAGCATCACGCAATAATTAAAAAAAAAAAAAATCCACTGCAGAGTTTTCCTACCAATGGCTTGCTCCATTCCTTCCCGCCTCCCAACTTAATGGCTGCTCCTTCCCCCATTTGAAAATTCCAAATGCAGAGACTATTGCTTTGAAAGATCTTGGGTACCGTCACGAGCTCAAAGCAAAGAGTGGTTTTTAAAGTTCAAAGGTTCTGCATAAAATTGTTCCAACCAAGTAGAAAGATACACGAGCCAATAGGAAAGGTTTTGGTATTTTTGTTTTGTTTTGCTTTTAAGGTTTAATGGGGAATAAATGTGTCCCTGGTAACAAGTTAGGGGAAAACTAATCTTTTTTAGATTAAATGTTGCTTGAAGGTGCATGTACTGAGGGATGGATTTGACATATGCTATGACCATCCTGGAACGAAACTGCAATTGTCTTGAAATCAGCAAAAGACGGAGTTTTGGGGAGAGTTTATATCACTGAAGTCAGGAATAAATTTCACTTTCCAGCTTGGTGGTATTTGGGCAAATGGAACAGGGAGCATAACATACATTCAGAGAAAGGTAAAGTTTTTAGTATAAATTGGGAGATAGGGGAACCTCAACTCATTTTGAAGAAGGGTTCTCAAATAAATGAGGATCAGAGAATTGAAGTGGGTATATAACGAATATGAGGTCACACTCACAGCTCATTTGACCAGCTGAGCGTATATGACCCATTAACTGGCTCTGAGGACACTAGTGGTAAAATATGGCCTGACCCGAGAGGGAAGGGAATAGTACTTATCATTGCGTTATATTGGTCAAATGTGAGGGCAATGGAAGGAACTATTTTCCCCTGGGCTTTTTTTCTTTTTTGTTGCCCTTGAAGCTGGTCTGTATTTTTTTTATTAAATCTTTCCTCTTCCTATATGTAAGCTTTTGGAGGACTTATATATGGCTTCAATTTTCCCAGGCAGAAGCACAGTTTTCAGATAGTGATGTTCTCCTGTCTATCTGTGGTACTTATCGGGCTCCCATTACTGTAACATCTAAGCACCTCACAATCATGAAGATATTTATCCTCACAATGTCTCTGTGAGGCATAAAGGTGCCGTTACCCGCATTTTACGGATGGGGAACTGAGACATAGAGACGCTAATGGCCAGTGTTTAAAAGGTATTTAAACGCATAAGGATATAGATAAGCACCTACCACAATTTTCAAAAGCACCTAGGCATCTAACTCCAATCAAAAGCCCATTGGGCACCCATCGACAGCTTCAGATGCCTAAATACCTCTAAAAATTTGGCCCTAAGTCAACTGTCCAACAAAAGAGCAGGATTGAACCCAGGTATCCCGACTCCTGGGCTAGTACCTTAACCAGTGGGCCATTCTTCTTCCCACCATGTTGGTAAGGAGCAGGCCTCAGGAAGGTAGTGTTTCTTTGGTTCCAGCAGTGTTTCCCTTCTTTTATTTCATCTTTTTGGTCACCCTCTGTTTATTTCTCTCCTTATTTTGTCTCCTTAACCACTTTATGCTGCTAGATCTGGCCTCCTTCTGAAGCCCGCTTCCTGAGGAAGGCAAGCCCAGGCCTCCAGAGCAACAGTGGGGGGCAGGTGGCTTGCAATTGTATGGTCTTCATACTACGACACTTCTAAGCCTGAATTCCCGTTTGGGATTTAAACTAAGTCCCATATCGTGGTGGATCTGACAGGGCTGTAGAAACCTGTAACTAAATGAAATGTGTGTTAATTCCAAACCTTTAATTCACAAACCTCTGAACCTATTTCTGGAAACAGGGTGTAACATGGACTGTTGAATCATTATTTGCTTGACAAGATAGAGCACTGTAAGGTTATAATCTATCTGTTTTTATTTGCTAAGACAGGGCAAATTCATATGCTATTTTTTTCCTTTCTATAAAAGTAACTAGTTATTGAGAGAGTTTTTGAGAACCAGTTCTGACAGTTTGGCAGTACAATACAATGACAAAAACATACCAGTTTAGCAGTTAAATCCCTGATGTTATCAATTAATGTTAAATGAGTTAACAAGATATCTCTAAAAAAGTCATATTTGTTTAGCGAGGCATCTTTGACTAGCATGCTAAATGCCCTGGTTCTTATTTTCCTAGAGAAATTAGATTCCAGTACACATGCATAGTAGTGACAGCATATTTACAAACTACTGCTTACTGCCTGGATAGTCAAGGATTGAAGGGCTGAGTCCTGAAATGGAAGGTTGTTTTTTTCTCGTTTTGATTTTTCCTCTATGCAACTTCCTGGTAAGGAATTCAAGGATTATTTTACAGCAAGTGTGATATTCAGAATAGAGCCGTGCGAATAACTGGTTTTTCTCGTTTGCTGGCATTTTTGAAAAATTGGGGAGGAAAATTAATTTTCATTTGACCCAAAAGAAAATTAAAAAAAAAAAAAAAATTGGTAAATTGAAAAGTAAAAAAAAAAAAAATTAAAAAAATAAAAATAAATAAACCCCACAATCTTTCTGGTCAAACAAAAGGTTTTTCTTTGGCATAAAACTAAATATTTAATTTAGATTTCAATTGCTTTAAATAAAGCTGAAGTGAAGCCATTTCAAATCAGAAAAGCAAAATGTTTCGTTTTGAAAATGTAAAAACGAAATGTTTTGACGTTTTTGGATATTTGTTTTGTGCTCTTTTGCACACAATTTGGCAAAAATGATAGGAATTCACAAAATTTTGGTGTCAATTAATTTTTTTTTTTTTTCATAAAAAAAGTTTCAGCTGAAAATTTTCACCCAGCTGTAATTCAGATATTTCTCCCTGCAAAATTGTCCCACTGCTAAGATGGCATTTGGGACAGTGCATCAGCTTGTCCAGGACCACATGTTATGAATTGTAGGGCTATCAAACAAATCAAGGTCTGGTGGTGCTGTGAGCAAAAAGCAGCAACCGTTTGTCTGACTTACCATTATCTCTTAAAATCATTAAGACGGGAGAAAGAAGATACGGGGATTCTAAGATCTGTGCTCTGGAGTTCCATTCATTACTCTGTGAGTCTAGAAGTCTGATGAGCATCGGCATCGGGAACCTTAACCTGATATAGCCTCATAGATTTTAAGGTCAGAAGGGATCATTATGATAATCTAGTCTGACCTCCTGCACTATGCAAGCCACAGAACCTCCCCCATCCACTCCTGTCCTAGACCCCTAACCTATGACTGAGTTATTGAAGTCCTCAGATCATGGTTTAAAGACTTCAAGGTACAGAGAATCCACCGGTAAGTGACCCAGGCCCCAAGCTGCAGAGGAAGACAAAAAGAACCCCAGGGCCTCTGCCAATCTGCCTTGGGGGAAAATTCCTTTCTGACTCCAAATATGGCAATCAGCTAAACATTTGGGTCATCCCACAACACCAGTTCTGCTAACCAAAAGTGGCCCACTAGGCACTCACGTTTGTCAACACCCAACCCCACACCAGTGAGCCAGGCTTCTTACTCATTTAAAATTTGAGGATAGGTTGAGATCATTTTATCCCCAATTCTTTTAATCATTCGCTTTAACAGATAA
Organism: Emydura macquarii macquarii; assembly: GCF_026122565.2. NCBI lineage: Eukaryota > Metazoa > Chordata > Testudines > Chelidae > Emydura > Emydura macquarii. Next base: position 1,388,251 of record NW_027133607.1, on the reverse strand, counting down.
AATGTAGATATGGACACGTGCCAACTATCCTGAGGGAGACTTCAGAGGGAACTAGCTACCAGATGATTTGATTAGGCTTTCACCCCATATCCAGGTCGGACAAGTGATTTGCACATTACGACCGCTCCACCATAGGTGTAGGCTTGTGAATGTATCTTTCATCCTGCAAAGATAAGGATGTATCCCTGACTAGACTTATTTATGAAGGTATGACCCTTTTCACAGGAATTCAATTAAGATAGTTTTACCCCACACTGATTTTAGGAACTGGTTAATAATGGGGAGTGTTTCATTCTTCCAACATTTGAACTCTGAATCTTAGTTTTGCTGCAGTTTTCTGAGATTTATTTAGAAGGGGACAGGTTCAATATCTCTGAGACTGACTGCAGAGAGGCTGAGAAGGTTTTAACTCATTTCAGAGACAGACACCCCCAACCGCTAACTATTACCTGGGGCATATGGAATATTGGACAGGTGACCTCCTACTGGGGTGAAAGGGGAATGGGAGTATTGGTGGGACACAATGGGAGGCCTGAGAATGAGGATGTGACAGAAGGGACGAGAACATAAGAATGACCATACTGAGTTAGACCAATGGTCCACCTAGTCCAGTAGCCTGTCTTCTTACAGTGGCCAATACCAGATGCTTCAGAAGGAAAGAATAGGGCAATTATAAAGTGATCCATCCCATCACCCAGTCTCAGAGTCTGACAGTCAGAGGCTTAGGGACACATTGACATAACTGGGACATGGGTGGTCTTAATGGTCATAGCAGGAGTCAGGACAGATCAGATACCAGAGGTCAGAGTCCAAGGCAGGCCAGAGGGCAAACCGAGAGTTGAGCATCAGGAGACAAGCAGTGTCAGGATACCAGGAAGTCAAACCAGGGGACCAGGAACAGGAAGCACACGGGCCAGAAAAGGGTGGATCCCAGTTGCATAGACAACTTCCTGTTCCTGTGCTGCATTTATATAGGGGCTGTGGACCTCCCGGCAACCAGCCATTCAGGATCTAGGACTGGAGTCTTCTCTCTGGTTTCAGCTTCTGCCTTAGCAAATCTTAGCTGGTTGCTGGGTGGCAGGTTGGAGCTGACTAGCTCCTAAGAGTGCTGTGGACCCACGTTTGAGACCCATGGTTCCTGGCGCACCCCCAGGATGTGGCTGCATCCTTGACCATCTTGGCCAATAGCCATTAATGAACCTATCCTCCATGAACTTATCCAGTTCTTTTTTGAACATAGTTATCATTTTAGCCTTCACAACATCCCCCGGCAACAAGTTCCACAGGTTGACTGTGCGTTGTGTGAAGACGTACAGCCTTGCTCCCTATTACTTTCATTGGGTGAATTAAGGAAAAAAAGAGAGGACAAATTAGAGAAATTATAATACTTAATAACCGCAGTAGCCAGCACCTCAGTTTTCTATCTCATTCAAAAAATGATTTGTTTATATCATATTATATATATATTATACTAGCACATACATTCCCTAAGTGAGCTCAGGGCCTCATTGTGCTACAAATTGTACATACATGTAATAAAAGACAGTCCCTGTCTCTAACAGATTACAATCTAAATAGGGAAGCCAGATAAAATGTGGGAGAAATAAAATATTGTTGTCCCCATTTTACAGCTGAGAAAGTGAAGCACAGAGGAATTAAGAGACTTTCCCAAGACCACATGGGACATCCACGGCAGAGCTGGGAATCAAACTTAGATCTCCTCATTCCCTGCCTAGTGGCTTAACCACTAGATCATTATTCCTCTCTGTTATAAGCACTGATCGTGGTTGTAGTGCTATATAAGACCCAAATCACCAGTATTCTTTGACTCAAAGAGCTAGATTTCTAAGCAGGGCAGACACAGACTACACAATATTCACTGGAGGAAATAATTTGGATTTTTAAAAATTAATATTACCAGTTATTGACTCACTACGTGTGGGTATTGCAAAAGAAGCAAGCCTCTAGGAGGAATTTGAGAGGATAATAGTCTGGGTGGACCAGAATCCATTGCCTATGCATGCCTTCGCTTCCAGCAGCATCCTGGGCAGCAGCATTGGCACAGCACTGACTCGAGGGTAGAGAGCTGCCTACTAAATTATCAATACTGCTGCAGCACTTGGTAGGGTTTTTTCCCTGGAAGCCTCCTGTCCGCAAACAGGGCTGCTAAGATCACATCCCATGATGGAGTGGAGGTTGCTTTCAGTCTCGGAATAGTTATTAATTACATAACACTGCTGTTATCAATCTGATTTTTTTCCCTCTTCTTTTAGTGGATAACTGGCCCCGTACAGCTGCATTTATCACCCTGCCTGGCAATATCCAAAATCTAATTCTGAACCGTTTGTTTACCTATTACCATCCACTGTGAAAGTCAAATGGTATTTTCAAGTTGCAGAAATGAAATCTAATCAAACTTGCCCCGTTTCTTCCCACAGCAGCCCTGGGTGCCTTGCTAGATAAGCATACTAGCCATAAGCTTTCTGTTAATTATGAACACCACAAGAAAGTTCAAGAATCTGCTATTTTGTCCTATATGAAAAATCTACATTAAAATTCCTCAGATACTTTTTCAGCCATTAGACATTTAAAATTGTTAAATGTTAGAGGCTTATTTCAGAGAGCAAGAAAAATGCAGATTCTAGCAGTTTTGCCCTTGATATCTTTTCTATCTGTGTCGCATTTTAGTCAGAATTTACATAATAATGGATGGGGAAGTGTTGTGGCCCACAAACCAGTGCACATTAGTTCTTAGTTACTTTCCCAAAAGGCTTGAAAATGCAGCAGATTTAATCTAGGTCAAAAAAAGACCTCAATTTTCCAGGCAGAGGACATTTATAGAGAGCATTTGTATTCACAAGGGTATGGGAATGACAGAGTATGACTCCTCCAAAAGAACTCCCCAATGCAGCTGAAGGATGACAGGAAACTAGGACTTGTGGCCAATTAACAGAAATGCAGTCATAATTTACAAAGCATGGAGAGAAAAAATTGAGCTTCATAGAAGTGTTTTTCCCTGGCCATTTACAAGGCCTGGAGCACTAGTACTGTAACATGCTAAGGGGCGTTCAGGGCATAACACAGCTGGTATTGCTACCCTGGATGTTATAACTAGAAGAAAAAAGGCAGCAGAGAAAGCACAAGTGTTGAATTTGGTGCATCCTCGCCGGAATAGTAGTCCTCCCCATCTCCAGATAGCACGTTAATATTATAAAAGCCAGCACTGTAAAATCTGCTGCCATTACAATTGGGAGCAAGTGGCTTTTCAGCTTCCTGGCTGGTGGCTGGATTGGTAATACAGTTTCCATCAGGGTGCCAATTATATCAAACTCTATAAAACTGAACTAACTGGAATATGGTATCATTAAAGGGTTGATTTCGGCAGGATATAGCAATTCTATCTGTTTGATTGTCCCAGAAATGAAAGGTCCCCATCTTACACACAAGTTACTCGATGTATTAAGGAGCAATAGCATGGTTGTAAGGGATAATGTGATAATGCATCCAGGCCTGTTCCTTTTTCCTTTTCTCTTAAGTGAGGGCAGAGACACAGATTGATTTCACCTTCCAAATGTATTTTATTTTCCCGTGCAAGTCTTCACTTCTATCTCAGATCTTTCCCTTTCAGCCTTCATTATTTGCCACTAAGTTTTGTAAGGGGTAGTTAGAGATGCAGTATTAAATAACCTAAAGCAAATCTCTGAGGCTTGCATGCACCTCTCAGAATATTGGAATGGCATCGTCTCCAGTATTTAGTTAACTGCACAATAATCCATATTACAGTATAAATGCAGTCCATGCCTCCTTATAACTCCCCCCTCCCCGACTCCCATCTAATGCAGTTGAAAGTGGCTGTTCTCCAAGCACCTACCTAAATTATTGTATCAATAGGTCTTCTCTGTGGCTTTAATGGAAAAAGACTTTTTGATATCTTAATTGCCTTTTGGAAAATGAAAGCGCAGGTCATGGTGAGTTTGGTTGAAAATCATGCTGTTCAGGGCAGCCGTTCGAGGTTCACGAAGCACGTATTACACTCTTCAGAGGAACAGCTGGAATTCAAGAGACCTCTATAAATGCAGCCCCTTTAAATCATAATGTAATATTTAAAATGTGTGGTGGGAGGCGAAGTCGGAAATCAAAAGCAGAACTCCTGGAGAAAACCCTCCTTTGACTTAAACTAGCTTGAACTGTGCCGGATTGACAAGAAGCCAGTGTCTCAATTGAGATTCCAAGCCTGTGTGAAGCTAGCACCTGTTCTGCTTGCTAATGCACTTACAAAAGTGAGCTTCATTCACAGAAAGAAAGAAAAAGAAAGAAAGCAGGACTTCACTCATTTAGCCTTCCAGGGCCTTCAATCCCTAGATCTGTCAGCCCCTTAGAATTCAAACGCAGCCTTTAAAGGAATTTTCAATTCATAACATGATGACTTTGTTGATGTCCTGAATGTGAATGTATCTTGAATTGAATTTGTCTGCTAGGATTCCATTACTTGCTAAAAGAATACAGAGTTCAATCATCAGATAATCATTATAGCTGTTTTGAAGTGTTTGTTTTATTAGTCTAGAAGGTAAAGCAGATTTCATACTTTTAAGTTGTTGCAGACTTTGAAGAGACACTGATAAGCTCTTGTATTCTTCTATCCTATGGTTAGGGTTCAGATGCTGGCAGCAGGTGATAATATGCACAACACAGGAGAGCTCTAAATTGACAATTTTTGACAGTTCAAAACTATAAAAGCTCAAAAATCTGTCCAAGAAATATGTTGTTTTTCTATTTATTTTTTCTCCTTTTAACCCCAAAAGTAGTTTGGGCCTGAGAAATCTACACTACAGTTTTCTCTGAGCCGAATCATTACAACAAAGTCCTTGTAAGAAAACAGATTTTGCCATTCCCGCCAAAAACTAAGGGTTATCTTCCCTTCTTCTTGCACATGTCTAACTCCTATTAACCATGTACTGAGAACCATGAACTCAGTTTAAGGGGAGGAATAAACAGGAGCTTAAAAGAACATTTTCACACCAAAAGCCACACAGACATTTCCATCCTCACTTGAGCATCATGCATGTAATACCTAGTATAGTGATTCTCTCTTGAGCGCAGACATCAACGCTCAGTGTCCAGGTTCTGTAACCAGAGGATGACCTCTGTATCCAGGGAGGCTAGGTGGTATAAACTGCACTCTTGATGTCAGGTTGGGAACTTCCACCCTGTGAGTTATTGTCCGCAATGCTGCCTCATAGTCACAGCACAGGGGCCAAATGAGTTCATGGTTTTGGTAACTCTGATCAAGCCAGAGAGTAGCTCATTGAGTGCTCCACAAGCACTGGTCCAGGGTCTATGAGCACATGGAGAATGAGGCAGGTTGCAGTGATGGACTCCTGAATTTACTTAAGCCTGGTCTACACTTAAAAATTAGATTGATCTAGGTATGTCACTTAAGGCTGTGAAAAATTTTGCACCCTGAGCTCCATAGTTAGATCGACCTAACCCCCAGTATAGACACAGCTAGGTTGACAGAATAATTCTTTCATCGACCTAGCTACTGCCTCTCAAAGAGGTGAATCAACTACATAAATGGAAAAACCCCTTCTGCTGATGTAGGAAGCATCTATGGTACCGCAGCACACCTGCAGCTGTGCCACTGTGGTGTTTGTAGTGTAGACACAGCCTTAGTGTGTTAGACTCTCTTTCCAACTGATCCTTCAACTCTGAAAGGGTGTCATTTTTGGCTCCCTGGCAGCCGCTTATGGTCCGTGCATGGTACAGGGTCGCAGCACTCTTGTCCAAGAGTGTGAGCTGAGCTGCCGTACCAAAGAGATGCCGCGAGATCAGCTGTGGTGCTATTGTGGTTAAGCCTCTTACTTAGACTCCAGTGCCGTTAAAGGAAGCCATGGAAGAGGTCAGTCACAACTCCAGACAGTTCCTTTGTGAGGAGGGCCATGCGAGTCAGCTGTTTGAAACGATGCCTGTAAACCATCCCTCACTGAGCAATTAGCGTTTTGTTTCATTTGGGCGAAAGTGATAAAGTATTGAAGTGATTGAAAAATCATCTCTGACTATGTTCCATGGACATCTGCTGAGGTATTTGAGTTCCAATGAATTCCCCATACCTTTGGTGGCATCTTTGAGCAGATCTGCACCTTTTTCTTCACATACTGGAGTGCAGGTGGAATTCTCAAAGGTATCTAACAGACATAGGTGCACAAGTGCCGTTGAAAGTTAGTGCAGTAAGCTACTTAGGTGCTTTTGAAAATCCCGCTCTGGGGCTCGGGATTGGCTGCTGTAACTATGTGCATGAGGAAAATTGCATTGTTTCACTGTTCAAAAAAAGAAAAATCCAAAAACACCAGGAAAATCTTTCCAGTCCTTCCCCTAATTCCACCCATGACTTAAGGGATCTATCACTTTTTTCTATATTTTTGCATATTCTGAAACTTTTAAACTATCATTTAAAAATGCAGAAGATGCAGCCATTACAAAATAAATCAACATATTGTGCTGATGCCTTGTTTATCCAGATGGGCAGAAAGGTGTTTAACCCAGTCCCACTGAATAGATCCCTACTAATAAACAGAGAGCTTCCACCATTGGCATTAATTGGTGCCTTTGGCGGCCTCAGCAAAGGCCAATGATTGTGTAATGGAGAATGACTTATCACTCCTAGAGGCTGGGGTCCTTGAGTACTTTTTTCTAGCATTAAATTTGCTTTTAAAGAAAAAGAAAAAGCATCTGAAATAAGAGACTTTATTTTTGTGAGGCTGAGGTGTTGATGTTGCACACTTTGGAGCACATATCTGAGCACTTCACCCTCAGAAGCTTGGGAAAATAGAAGCGCTTCCTCTTTGTTTTTGTCCTCCATTTCTCAGACATTTCATTGTTTGCGATCATACTCTTTCTAGTGTGATGGCAATTTTGTTTTCTTCATTGAAGCATCTGTAACTACAGCCAGGGCATTGTGGTTGATGTCATTAGGACATTACAGACCTGGGAAGGTTGACGTTCGTGCTCCATTCAATGTCTCTTCTTTGTATTTAAACAACGGAGTGTGTGTTACTCTAAAAGCTGTTACCAATGGAGCACAAATAGCTGTTGCACCAATGTGTTAGCGATTGTACAGTTTCTGTACGATCAAGCAGATGCAGTCCCACCTGGATTTACCTCAGAGTTTAACTAAGTTAAATTTTGGTCTGTATTGGCAGTCATGGCACCTTTCACATCAGGTACAAGGTTGCCAAGCCCCAGAATGGATTTATCATGAGAGTTGTCCTGACCTGAGGGATTTTCATTCAGGCTTCCAGTTACTTGGGATGAAGAGGGCTTCATTTAGAGGCACAAGAAGGGATAATATATCCCTGGGATCCTGTAGCATAATCCTTCAGCAGTTGTCAGTTTTTAGGTTTACCCCCTTTCTTTTAGATAGGAATAATCCCTCCCTAGGTATCCTCAGGTAACTCACATGACTCTGAGCTGACTTCAGAGACAAGTAGTGAAGTACAAGCATTCATGTACCATAAAGATGCCACATTCAAATCCAGGTCTGCTCTGTGGAATGACAGCACTTCAATTTGGGGCCACCTATCAGTGAACTCCTCTTGAAAATTCCCTAGGCTGATGTGTAAAAATTCCTCTGGGAGTGTGTGGACTTTTGCCATTCTGTTTTTCTCTTCACCTCTACCCCTACCCTCCTTAGCAGATCTATTCATACCCAGCCATTGTCAATTGTGGTAGTTCTGCCCAAACTACTACCAACTCTGCTCAGTTGTCTATTAGAGATGATTTTTTTTTAAATCAAAGTAAATGAGTATAAATAGATGTAAGTCAATGAAGCGTTTCATCTTTGGGCCTTTTTAGATTCACAAGTTTTAAGGCCAGTAGGGACCATTGTAACTGTCGTCTGACCTCCTACTGCCTCTTACACTGCTATGTTCTCCCAGTCTTTGTTCACAAAGTCACTATCCTCTCGTCTTACAGATACCTCTTAAAAATACTTTTCTTACAAGCAGTCTAGAAGTATCAAGTCCATGATAATTTCCCAGTATGTCCTATCTTGCCGTGTCCGTCTTGGGGCCAGTGCCAAGTATGCTACACTAGAAGGTCTCAAATTTTCCATATCTGGTGTAATAGGCTCCCTTCTCTGCCCTTTGGACCACCACAAAGAGGCTGGATACTTCCAAGTTGATAAACCCTAGTGTGGTGTTGATTGGGTCCCCTCCACCAGTCTAGCCTTAGACAGCAACATACAACTGAAAGTAAGTTTCCCCCATGGTCCACTCTCCAGGGAAGGAGAGAGAAAAATCTCACTATCCTGAGATCCTGCATCCCATCAGCCTGCCTTCCTGTCCTTTGACTGTTCCCAGTTGATGGGATGTTTACTCTGATTAACTCATCTGCCTCCCGACTAATAGTAACCAGAGTTCTGGGTCAGCTCTAGGCTCTTAACACTCGGTCACACCTGGGCAACTGCATAATTCTCTTCTCATCCAGCTGGGATTTAGGCTGGGTCCCACTCTCATCTAGCAACATGGGAAGGAGCATAGTAATCCTGGATCCCCTGGCATCTGTTCACAACCCCCAGGTTGAGAGACAAATATATTAAACAAATAAAACTAACCCAAGAGGCTACGATTGAAAGTGTGATGTAAAATTGCCTAGTAAAATAGTGGAAAAATCATTGCTGCACTTCTATGTCGTATTATTGAATAATGGTACAAAAACTGGTTATTCCTGCTCAGGTTTAATTCTGGAGTAGAATAATCTGAAATCACAAGGCTTGCCCTGAGTGGAAGATTTTTAAACTCTGAACTCCTATAGAAAGCACAAGCCGCTAACAATCAATTGCTGACTGACTGACTGATCCTTGCTGAATGACCCACAAATGACTGAAATCATTACCAAATGGGCTCTTTTGTAAACCGTGAAATTTTAAGGGGAGCTGCTAGCATTCGTTTGTGAATGGTGTTTCTCCGGCCTGTGGCAAGTCTGCATTACCTGCCTGTGAGTGTATTGTATTGCCTGAGAGTACATTTCTGTGTTGGGGATAAGGTCCCCCATGTATTCCGGCTGGGAACACAATTGCCTTTGCTTGTTAGAAAGGTAACATTTGTAGCTGGCCCAACCGCAAAGCCCCAGAGAGCACTCAAAGCACAATGTGCAGCTTGAACGAAGACAAAGATGGCAAATTCTGAAGATTCCAACCTTCCTTCTAGACTGGGATGGTAGCCATCTCTACTTTGCTAATTATGAGTCTGTGCTAGCTGTATTCTGTTCTGTCTCTCCTTTCATCTTGCTTACCACTTGTGACTATGCTGAATGACTGAATGGAAACTGGAATACCGGATGTCACACCATCTTGGTAAGCACCAAGGGCTATGATGCAGTCAACATCCTAGTTCTCATTCACCACCCAAAGGGCAAAATGTCATACCTCTGCCCTCCCTTGCCTGATGTCCGCCATCCCAGGGAGCAGGAAGGCAGTATTGATGTCTGTGAGCCAAGAAGTTTCTTCTGTACTCTGGGTATTTTTCTAAGTGCCTCATGACCCTCTGCAACTCTCTGTGTATAGCTGACGGTCTTCTAAAACTCTAGTAAAATATGTAGCATCTTGATCTATACAAATAATGGCTTGAACTTTAGTAGCACCTTTCATCCCAGTATCTCAAAACATTTTACAACCCCCCCTCCCGCCAGGCATCCCTCTGAGATATTGGAATATATTTATCCGAATTGTGCAGCTGAGGGACAGAAGGACGCTTACCTGGCTAGTTCATGTCCACACTTGAAGTTTTGCAGCAGAGGTGGGATGAAAATTCGGGTGAGATTCTGTGCTTTGCCTTTTGGAAGCACAGCACGGAACTCACAGCCCTGGGGAAGGGTAGGCAACTATGGTAGTTTGAAGCCACATTTGCCCACAAATCCATTCCTCTACCTAAGGTTGGGGACTGTCGATCAGCGTCCCCAGACAGCAGCAGGCTCCCATGTCCCTAAAAAGGCGCACTGAATTCCTTCTCTAAACTGAGGCACTTCTGATCACAGGTTTCACAATGCCTCACCCCCAACCCTCCTTAGGAAGCATGTTTATAGTTTATCAGAAAAGCTTAGCTCCTATGTATGTGTCTCTTTCAGTATGGTCCTGCTTTTTAAGCCCGGTTTTCTAGCTGGGCTGCTTTGCTAAATTTCTGCTGCTCTGAGCTCGCAAGCTGCTTATAATCACACTTTAATGGAGAGCCTATACAAAATATCACTTGGTTTACACTATGGGGTCGATTGAATTTTGGTTAGCTTAATTTCAAAGTGGTTACAGCCTGCTAAGGATGTAGGCGTGCTATAGATACAACATGTGGGTGGATTTTATTATTATTATTTTATTTTAAACAATACAAGTTTCCTTTGATGGATGGCATTCTTGCAGTCTCATTATAATTCACATTTTCAACCTGCATAATGCATCATTCAATCATCATTTTTCCCCCTATTGTAGTCTCTCAAACTGTTCTAGGTCATTTCTGAAAGCTTTTCATTTCTCTCTTTAGGTTGTTGTTTCGTAACATTTTACACAAGAAAAGCTGCACTCGAAGCACAGAATGCACTGCACAATATTAAAACTTTACCTGGGGTGAGTACATTTTCTTTTTGAACCTAATCACTTTATCACTAGAAAATAGCCCCTTTGCTGAAGATGGTAGTTATAGGCTCTTAGTGCCAAAAATGACTTTGGTCTTTTCAAAGGAGGTTACTGACCTGATCGTTAACATACAGTAGCTATGCCAGTTGGCCAGTCTAGTAGGGCATTAGCTTTGAAGAAAAGTGCTCTTATACAGAACATCCCCTGGCTGGAAATAACAGTGATTCCCTGCTGTGTAGCAGCAGCTGCTGAAGTGCGAGGTGGACTAAGATATTTTTATTTTATTCTTTTAAAGCAAATAGGAAACAAAAGTTCACACACCAGGATTTGGGGTTTTTTTCCCGGAGCGCCCTTTTTTTTTTTGGAAGGGAAAGGGTGGAAAAGGACAAAATGTAACCAGCATAGGCATAATGTAACTTTTCATAATGGTTTCTAAACAATATGCAGCAGTTACTTTCATGGCTGTGTACTGGCGTACAGCAGAAAATATTATAATGTAATTGTATTCAAAATATTCTCCCGTTTTGTGTTGTTTTTCAGCAATCTGTAACCACTGACACATTACACTGATAGTTATAATAGATAGAATTGTATTAGTGTTCCGTTGTTTATGTATGTAATAAGTAATCTTTACATTCTAAATTTACAGTCATAATAATCACCACATTTCAAAGTGTTAACTTGATAACCACAAGTCTTTGGAGTTAAACAATTAGTCAATTTAATATCTTACATCATTCTTTTGGATGCAGCTGAGTATTTGTCATATGCAGAATAAAAAACTCAAGTACTTCTTTGGACTGTAAGGTTCCAAACAGAAATGAAGACAAAATGCACAGTAAAAATATAGTTCCTGTTGATAAATATAGATTCCACTTGGTCTAATAAATATATGGCAAAAAAAAAAAAGTCTTCTTTAGCTCTTTAAGATGTTGGGCTGTCCCTCCCAGTCCATGTGGGAGGGAGGCCACTCCCCCTCGCTACAAGCTCTCATGTGCTGCATGTGAATTCAACTCCATGTGTTTGAAAAATAAGGATCTGGCTTCCCACCATGTGCAGCTTATGGTCGGAGAGTCACTGAATTTACAAGGGAAAATTAACTATAGACAACAACATAGGTGAGGTACTATCTTTTATTGGACCAACTTCTATTGGTGACACAGACATGCTTTTGAGCTTACAAAGAGTGTCACAGTTAAATATTTAAGCCAATCTGATGATCTAAATGTGAAATGTTTAGCTGTGACATTCTGCGTAAGTTTCCCAGACCTGAAGAAGAGCTCTGTGTAAGCTCAAAAGCTTGTCTCTCTCACCAACAGAAGTTGATCCAATAAAAAATATTACCTCACCCACCTTGTCTCTATAGAGAACGTCAGATAGTTGCCCAAATGTCCCACACAATGGATATCCTCCTCACTTTTAAGTGGAAGCGGCTGAGGGAGGGGGCGCCAGAAAGTTCTTTAAGTTTTAGTCCAGATGCAGGGAAATAAATTAAAAGCTTTGTCGCTTGTTATAACATCTCTCAAACTCCAAGGACTGTCTCCGATGAGCCTTCTTCCTCTTTGTACAGCCCATAGAAGTGCCTGTCACATCTTCACTCCCAGGTTTTGAGGAAGCCTCAGAGTGTGCCCCAAATGGGCCAGGTGCCTCTACCCTCCTCCCTGTACACCAGCCTGTAGAATGGGCCAGCCACGGAGGCTGCTGAAGCAGGCTGCTCCATCCAAAAGAAGAGTTCAATCTGCATAGCAGGCTGCTCAGAGAGGCACAAGCCTTCCCTAAGCTCTCCACGTGTGGTTCAGCTCTGCACAACTCCTTTCTTGGTCCAGCAGATAAATGCTGCAATTTGCATCTTCTACTTCTTTGTAACCAATCAGTGTGGGGCTAGAAAAGCTAACTGTGACCGCACTGTTTTTACCCATCATGCCAAGCATTCAAAGATCATCAGATAGGCTTAAAAATCACACAAATTTTAAAAACTGTCGATTTTGGAATTTTTTTTGTTTTGTTTTGTTTTGCCTTCTAGTCTTTCAACCTTTAAAGGTCACACTTCCAAGCTTTTCTCTGTAATTGTTAGAGTTGGAAACTTAGCCTTTTTTCAAAAAATGAAAGTGAGATGATAACGTAATCTCATGATTCCAGATGCTGGGGCAACACTGGATTTTATTGCAGAGCACCAACTGCACCTAATTCTTAAAGGAAAATAGAATAATAGAATAACCCAAGCACAAGTCCATCACCAGAGTTGGATGCTCATATTATGCTACTATATTCTATATACACTACATGCTAATATTTTATAGAGATTGTGACACCTTGTTACATTGAAGCAGTGTTTTCACAAAACATCTTCACTGTAAACCAAAAAGGTTCACTCTGTCTGGAGCTGCAATTTGCATACGGAGAACATCGGATTCTACTTCCCTGTAACTGGAGACCCAACCCAGCTTCATTGCGGGCCGGATCCAGCCCCCACTGAAGTCTAGGAAAAGAATCTCATTAATATCAGTGTCTTTGGATCAGGCTTCATTAGCAGGTTCTACTGAATGTGAAGGAACCAACATACAGATTTCATTGTTGAACATGAAACTAATCTCTTTCAGCACAAACAGGAACCATTTCCATTGCTGTTGCACACCAAACTGGATTTGCACCGGAGGGGGGGGGGGAATTGGGACTGATATGTGCTTGACATCTAGCCTCATCCTGCTTCACTGTAATAGTAGATTGTGTTTGTGTGTGGTTCACTAGTAAAAGACATCTCCTGCAACCAAAAGAATCTCCAGATTCTTGGATTATTTGAATTGCTTCTGTCCTGCCTATGTCTCATCCTCTAAATGAGGGCCTGATCCAAATACCACAGTGGAGAGACTCCGATCAATTTCAGTGGGTTTTGTATCAGGCCTCGTATGAAAACCAGAAAAGTCTTCTAAATGCTTGGACTTTGTTTTACATTCATTTGCTGTATGTTCCACTATCTTAGCAATGCATTGTACTCTGCTGCTTTTTATTATAGTTTAGCTGATAAACTCATCCTTAGCAAGGCGATGAAAACATTGATGTTGTACCTATTCCTTTGAGTTTCAGCCTTTTAATGGACATGAAGAAAATGGGACCAGACATAAATGATTAATGCAGATTCTTGGAAGAAAATATTACAGGGTGCCTTGCTGTTTGATTACAAGCCTTGGAATTAGTCAACATTTCCATAATTCTAAACCAATATACACCTGTTTTCCCACTGTGATGTGAAGGCACAACTTAATTTAACAGCAACCCTGCTGTGCTAAATCTCTCATTAAATACCAAGCTAGTTCTTCTAATTTAAAGTTTCAGCACCTCTATTTTAACCAAATTTCCTTTGTATTATGAAATTAATAAGTTAATGATGTACTTTGCTATACTCCAAGACTATTTTAACAGCAACAATAACAAAAAAGGAAACTAAAAAAGAACATGCCATGAGCTGACATCTCAAGGCTTTTCTGGTCTTAAACATGTTGACGAGGATAAAATAATTTAAAAGCTTTTTTAAATATATAATTGTGTTGAAAATTTTCAGCATCAGCCAGAAGCAAATAGCTTCTTTCTACTCCTGATTAGTATATTTTTTCCTTTAGCCATCAAAATCCTTGTCATATAATGGAGTTTTTATCACCCAAGCAAACTTATGGCATTTAGGTACCATTTGCAGGATATCATCTTCTCTTGACAGAGGAAAAAAAAACAATGTCAGAGGAGTACAAGCTGAAGTTGATATACCATGCATATCAGCAAACCAGATAAACTCTGTTACTCACTCTGTCTTGATATCAACACTACTAGTAGTATTTACACATTGTAAACAATGACTGTGAACTTCTGATTAATGTTATATTAGAAATTATACCATAAACTATTCCAGTTCATGGACAAAGGCCATAGTGGATGCAGTTTATAAAGTTCAATTACTTTCAAATTATTTATTTCTATGTGAAAATGTTGGTTTTAAAAAAAAAAGGTAGAAAACCTAATTTCAGTCAAAAAGAAGCAATTATGACCTTATACATCTACTTCTTTTGGAAGTCATTATTATCATCATTTGTTTTACTGTTATGCCTACCAGTCCTAGTCATGGAGCAGGTCCCTATTGTGTGAGGCTGTATACAAACACAGAACAAAAGAGTGTTATGGTCTACAACTAAGGCTTTGACCAGTTTCTTCTTATTAAAAAGTCCATGTTTCTTGTTGTAAGAGGGGTCTTAACCTCTATGACATATTCTTCCTATCTAATTTCCCCCTGCATTTTTAATTGGATATAAGGCTCGTGTCCATTTCTTGCCCTACATTGTTCTGTAGTGCAAATATATGTTGTTTTCAACAGCTGCTACACCACACCTCAGTGGCCTATAGTTTATATATTAGTTTAAGGGCCTAAATTCGCACTTCTTATTAAGGTGCAAACTACCATTGAGTGCAGTAGGGCTCCACAGGTGAGTCACCATTTGTAGGATCCATTGTAAGATCTGGTTCTTAATCCCAGTTCTACATATAGGTCTGCACACGAAGACCTTGAATCAGATGCAGAGTCCATTTAAAGTCAAGGGCCTATTGGCCGCCATTTGCATGAGCAGGACCAAAGTTCGTAAAGTTCCATGTGATTCTTCTAGGTACTGGAGAATAGATAAAAGCAGTATGATTGTCTGTCTTTACCATACAAACTTCTGAATTAAAATTTAGCGTTAATTTAGGTTTCCGTGTCCCTGTGCCTTTGACAGAAAAATGCCCGGTGTAACGCTTTCCTCCAGGATTTTCTACATACAGTCTGTAGTAGTGAGTCTGTTGCCGTGAAACCCTGGAGCAGTATCATTAGGACAATTCATTAGGAATTGAAGTAATTAAGAGTGTAATAACAGAGAAATTCCGTTTTGAGAAAGCTCTTAAAATGTTAACAGCAAGGAGGAGTCTGCAGAATCTATACGTTTTATAAAATATTAATTGCCTCTTTCTGCCAGATGTCGTCAGTGAGTAGGTCTTTGTTTCTTTTAAGACTCACTACTGCTTTTATTCAATGCACTTCCCTAATATAGACACATTATAGACTGGGGGAGCTTTTGTTTAGAATATTTTATTGTAGCCTTAATAGGCACAATGTTTTATAACAGACTATAGAATATGTGCAAGTGTATGTAATGAGGCATCTAAACCTTTAATATATCTCTGTGCAGTGTAGCCCTCTTACAGTAAAGTTTTTGCTGCCTCAGAACAAGCTCTCCATATGTGAGTCAAGTCAGGTACTTGTCTAGTGCCCTTAAGGCTGGTAAATGTGTGTGTTGGAAATATCAATGTGAACTAACTTATGAGGCCATCAGTGGGGCAGTCTGGAGTGTTGCACAGCTTACCCACACTTAGGTGTGCTACTTAGCCAAGGATAGCAGACTGGTTGTTTCCTTATTTATCCTGCTGGTGGTATTTGCTGTTTTCTGTCATCCAGAACAGAAAGTACAGGCCTTCAGTCAGCCTCATTAGTATTACTGCACAAGCTATTAAAGCTGTCTTGATAGCGTTGCCTCTATACTTCCACACATCAGTGAAATTAGAAAGGCAAATCATAAACAATGTTGCAAATATCAAAAAGAGCCATTGTTAGAGATGCCCTGAGATGTCACTTGCCTTTCTTAATCATAGTTTCCACAAATGAGTGTATGAAAAACCCAGGGCTACCAATGAGATACCAGTGAGTTATGTTATGAATAATGAGCCAAGGCCTCGTAACGTGTTTATAAGTATATTTATATTGTATGTGCAACACGCTTCTGTCATTGTGATCAGGTCTGCCAGGCAATTCATCTTATTTCATAGGGCTCTGCTATATGATCAGTAGCTGTGATACTGTGCACTGCACTCTGATCAGATCTCATGAAATATGGTCTGATTATTACTTGTATGGGAGACCTCCAAGGGCAATCCAGGGTGCTGCCTGTTAGTAGTGTTAGTGATTCAGCAGCTGGCATTCTCCCCTCTGAATCAGTAATGAATCAGTGCTACAGCAAGTTGCTGGGAAGCACTGTGCAGTGGAAGGTGCCAGTCACTGGATAAGAAGTAAAGCCTAGATCATGTCCACTTTGTAGTCATCAAGTTCCCACTGTAAAGATAGCATTTTCTGAAAAAAGCAAAGGTGTTAATCCCAATTCCTGCTTTAAATTACAATTTGGGTAATTCTGGTCTGCCTGCTTAAAAATTCCCTCTCCAAAGTCAACAGGAGAATTTAACCTTCTCTTCCACTACTAAAACCTTTGTGTAATGTTTCTAGTGCTAAATGACTGCTACATTCCACCCAGAGTCTTTTGACTCTGCTACACTTCAGTGGCTGTCAAGTGATCCTTATATGTTATATGCAATCTATAAAGCCCTTTTTATGGGGTTTTTTTCTGGATGAAAGGGTCTATCTGCAGTATAGCCCTGTTTATGGGATGGTCTCTGCAGACATCAGAAACCTGCAGATAAAGATAAATGTGAAGAAATGTCGGAAGTGGCCTGCCAGCTATAAGAAGGCTCTGTTGTTTGTTCCCATCCAAAATACTTAGCCAAAGGATAGAGTTAGATGTACTGCTGGAGATCCGAGGTTTCAGAACAAGTGGGGGATGTACCTGAATAATTGGTTAGTTCAGTGTTTTGGTTATGGGTCTAGATCCTCTGCTGACGTAAATCAGTGTAGCTATGTTGAAAACAACTCCATTTTAAACAAGCTGAGGATCTGGCCCAATATATTGTGTCATCAATGTGCATAACTAGTTCTCACTGCATACTTTTGATAAATAAAAGGCAGTGACATTAATGCTTTTCCTCCGGAAAAGAAATACAAGAATACATCTGAATGGCGAGTATGGTGTTTGTCTTATTTTGGGGCTGGACATCATTGATTTCACTTGCAGCTCTGCTGCAGTCGCTTAATGACTTTGCTCCCAGGATACATACTGTAAGTATTTTCAGCAGTGGAGAGGAGCAGTCATTGAAAAGCATGCCCCCACAACTCTGTTTATTAATAAAAGCCTATCTCTCATGCACAATTCCAGGACAATTAAAAAGGCAACCAGTGGATATAGAAAACCATTGGCTAACCAGAGTCTTAAGCAATGATAAACAAAATGAAGTTCCCTTTGTGGTTGATTTTTATCCAGCTGCAGTCAAATACCCAAGTGATATCAAAGGGAAGCTACCTCTTAATTAATTCAAAATGACTTCCCAAAGCACTCCCAGGCTTTTGCTGATACCTGACTCTGACAAATTCCTGATCTTCACAAGTTGTCATTAAGAGTGGCATTAAACCAGCCTGCAATCAATCCCAGCTCTCGCCCTACTGTAACTCAGAGATGCGCTCTCTCTAATCATGGTGGGCGGAGTGTTCTTCTGAGAGAACAATTTGCGAGTAGAATTTACAATCTACCAAAGAATCTCACAAACAGATCTCCCTCTGTCACACACACTGGTATCTTTCCCTCCTCCCCAACTAGTTACAACAAAAATAGATGCCTGTTTCACTGGATGAAAAATGCTCTTCTTGTAGGGCAAAAAAAAAGCTTGGCGAGGAAAGGAATAATACTTGGGAGTCTGTAATGACCTTTAAAAAGTATCTGTACATCCTCATTGTTGATTCAGAACTACAGAACCTGAGATACGGGAGATGAGCTTGGAGGGAAGATAAGACATTAACCAGGAGAGGAGATTTGTTTTTAACCATGAGTTAAAAAGAATTTGCCTCCAAAATTTAGAGAAATGAAGGTAGTAACTCCACCTGTGGACATAAACAGAATGCTGTAGTGGTTCTTACTGTTACTAGAATCCCTCAATGGAACTACATCTTCATGTAGATTTTCAAAATATGTGATGCCTTTTATATTTTCATTCAAGTGTGAATGATCTTAATGACTGAAAGTAGCATGTATATGTGTTCTAGTCCATCACTCGAGTGGGTATCCACTCGACGGTGACTAATATTATTTTGTACCCAAATCATGACAATACCTCAGAGTAAAATGTGCTGGAATATTGTATGGTGTGTTTATTTCAAAAACTGTGTTTAAAAACTGCTCTTCTGAGGGACAGCAACCCCAGCATCCAGAGCCGCCTAGATGTAGATGGTTTGTTTATTTCTGCATAAGCAAGAGATTGTTTTTGATGGTGTGTAGAGGGGAAAATAAAATTATAAATAATGGATAAAACTAATGAAGGAAAATTTAGAGTGACTATCAGGAAAAATGGAATCTGTTCAATCTTCCAAAGGAGATGAGATGAAAGCCCAATCCTTGAAGGTATTTGGACCGAGAAAATGTTAGAAAGCATATTGTAGGGAATAATTCTACATTGGCTTGAGAGCTGTCTAGATGATCTAATAGATATTACCATCTCCAGTTCCTGTGATTAAAAAATTGGTATGGTTATTTGAACACAGAAGCATCACTCACTATGTACACAAAAATATATGGTTGAAAAAGAAAGAGATGGTCATTAAGAAGTAAATTGGCCATGTATATAAATGCTTTGTGTATATTAATAATTCCTCCATTACGTGAGTCTGTTTTTTTTGGATAGGATTGCCATGCATACTGCAGGAGTGAAGATATAATGCCTGCTCACATAGACCGGCTCTTTGCATAGTACTATTAGTGTACTCTGGCCTAAATTTAACTGGCCCAGGGAGGATTACCCAAATGTAAAGGGGGATCCACTGGTAGCATAGAGCTGATAAAGGGGTTCTTATGCCACTCATCCTCCCTACTGACAGTATAGCAAACAAAAGAGAGGGTGGCTAGATAAAAGTGGGTCATGGCTGTGATCACACCAGTCTTTGGCTGTGTTTTCATTCAACCTCGGTTGGCCTGATGTAAATTGCAGCATCCCTGAGGCTGCTTTAACTTTGTGCAGGGAGACCAGCCTGCACAAAGCAGCTACAGGTTCAAGACAATGCATAGCCAGTAATGTGACACCTGGCAGCAGGGAGGATCAACAATGACAGAGCCCTCATGTTGGTTTTATAGCACCAGGGGATCAGCCTTATACTGGGGCTTGACATTCCCCTCTGCAATCTGGACCGGTGTATTGCTGTGTCACCCCAATCCCTCAGTCTTGGAGCTCGTCTTACACTTGCTCTGCTGTGTGAACCCCCACTCCTCGGTCAGCCCATGCACAGCCTACAGCAAGCAAGCTGCTCCTAACTCAGTGAGTGAGTGTCTTTGGCCAGCAACTCAGGGGATTATGCAATGATATGACCAGATGCAACCCTAGGAATTGCCGTTTTACAATGTTCAGTGCTGCCCACTACACTGCAAGCTCACTGGTTTGTCAATTTATTCAAGAAATTGATACACACCTGCCTTGTTACTTTAAATGGAGTCTCTAACACACCTTAAACCACATACACTACTTTAGATAAAACAAGCAAGCAAATTTATTAAGTACAGGAAGATTTTAAGTGATTATAATACAGAGGAAAACAGGTCAGATTTGATCAACAGTAAATAAAAGGCAAATCACATTCTAAACTAAGCTTAACGCTTTCAGCAACCTTACAATCTTAGATGATTCTCACTATAGGCTGGCTGGTCTGCGTCCAGCCAGGCCCCCTCCCTCCCCCCCCCCCCTCCGGTCAATTGCTTGGTCATGTTTGTAGATGGAACTGGAAGAGAAAGAGAGATTGCAAAATGTCTCCCTTTCCAACATGTTCCTTCACCCGCGCCACCTCTTCAGGGTCAGGTGACAAACAATGTCATTGTATAAGTTCATCCATGCCTGAGTCACATGAGCATCCCCTTATCGATGCTTAAGCTAGTCCATTGTTCCTGGAAGAGCTGGTTTGTTTTATGCATGCCTTAGTGAGGCATGAATTGCCTCTCTGCTCTTGGAGGGTTTTGCTTGAATCTGCTTCAAGCCATGAGACACATAGTTGGGAATATTACATAGCGAAGCCTCATAACCATACACATGACATTGCAACAAACGTAACTATAACAACATTGTTCAGTATGTCATGAGGATTCCAAAAACATCTGATACAACATACTCTGCATTAAACAATACACAATTACACTATAAGGGTGAACATGAATGATACACAATCACATCATATGGGTGTACATGGGGGTGCAGTGTGTCACATGGGGTTATCCTACCTAGGCCCATTAAACTTTAAGCCATCTTTTCAAAGCGTCTCTTGACTTGTGCTCTGAGCAGTTTGGTTGCATCTGAGGATCTGACCCATAAAACACAATACAGAGAGAACCATGTAGTCCTTGCTCAGGCAAAGCTTCTAGTTAAATGTAAGGAAGTTTTCCTGTATAAGGCATAAGTAAGGAAACAAGTATTTGCATATAATGTATGGTGCTATGTATGATATATTAGAAAAAGGTCTGAACACATTTTTCAGGCAAATCAGAGGGCTCAGTCTTTGGGAATATCATATATGGAGTATATTCAGGATCAGGTCCTAACACAAATGATTACATGGGACTTTGTAAACATATTAAAGGGGGTCAAGTTAATTTTGATTACACACTGAGAGTCCCACTTTTACCAATAAAATATTACTAGAAGAAATATACGGAGATGTTTCTAGAATCATGTTTCAGTGTAAAAACCAGTTAATCACAAGTTTTTTAAATATCACTCACAGCTGGGACTTATTAAAAGAATAACCAAAAAACCCAAGGTTTATTTTTATATTTCTTGCTATTATTGCCCATTGGATTTTTCTAAAGAGAGAACTATTTTCAGAGAGAGAGAGAGAACGTGGAGAGCATGCTTTAGTTGTGCATTGAATATTAAAGACATGTAAAATGCACATTCTCTGCCCCACAGAAAGAACTGATAAGGTGTGTTAGATATGATAGAGAGGCGATAAGGAAGTAATGGGTTTACACAACAGAAGGTTATGAGGTTACTTGACTACTTAATGTACACATTTTTGCTGCTGCTGTTTGTAATTTTATATACCTACACAGCAGATAGTATGTAATTTTACAAGTGTGTTCTGGTGTATGTGTGTAATTTAAGAATGCAGCAACGTTCCTGTCTTCATAAAATATCGAAATGTTTTGCCATTGTAGAGTATTGGATTAACATTGATGACTTTTTCTTTTGACACAATATTTGACAGTTGTAGAGAATTAATAAAACTTAAGATCATTAGGAGATGGTGGGTTTGTAAAGAGAATTTATAGGTAAGATCCTCCCTTGGTGTAAACTGACATAATGCCATTGGCTTCAGTGGAGCTGTGCTCATCTTTACCAGCTGAGGCTCTGGTCACATTCTGTTTTAATCCTGAGTAAGGATAAGAGAAAATTGTTGTCAAAATTTGGTAACTTCTGGGGTGACAGATAAATACATAAATAAAGTATCTACAGTCCCTTGCTGGGTAGTTGTCTGTTGGCTCTCTCTCAGTCAGATTTTCAAATACAATTCATTCCTGGTTAATGAGAACAGTTTAACAGTACAAATCTGGCTATTCTGCTCCTGTCTATCTATCTATCTATCGATCAATATATTGTCAGTTTTATACTACCACCCATCACCACAGTATCTGAACAACTTCCATGTATAGTCAATAGCAATGCGGAGTCCCTAGTTCATAAAATACTTTGAGAGCAAAGGTTCTGTTGATAGCCCATTCCTATTGATCAGAAAGTCTCAGCTGACATCTCGATAAATAGATCTTTACATGAATGTGGGAGCTATTGGCCATAACTCATCACTGCATTTTTCAGTACTTCCCAGTCTGGAGACTTGGAGACCTGGCATCTTATTCATTTATGGAATCATAGAAGATATGAGTTGGAAGGGAGCTCAGGAGGTCATCTAGTCCAATCCCTTTCAAAACCCGTTTCAGCTGAAGACTTTGGCTAGTTCTTGAAATTGTTTTATAAACTTGCACGTTGCAAGGTAGTTTGGGGCACATGTAAGACTTTCTGGAGGAGACTTAGTAGTGGGTTGGTAATGGGGAGAAAAGTTGGCTGATTTGCACTGGAGAAATGGAAATTGTGACTAATGAAATGCATTCCTATCTTAAAGTTCTTCCTCACCTTTTCTAAGTGAAAAGTGCAGAAGGTCCACATCAACACTGTTAAGACTCTCTATAAACCTTTGTGCCCTTCATTCTAATTTGAAAGGAAGTATTTCAATACACATCTTTTTGCCTATTTTAGGCTTATCTTAATCATGTTCTTTAAATATAAGATGTCCTTTAAGAGTACGTTTAACAGGAACATTTAAAAAGCTATCTATCTATCTACCCAGCCACGCACCCGACCCTACCCTACAAATGCACCCTAGAATTTTACATTTGAGCCAAATAATACACTTCACATGCGGACAGAAGACTAAGTGAGCCAGTGGTCCAAGGGACAGAGTGAATCAGGCAGAAAGTTTGCTAGGAACATGAAAAAACTTCTAACAGAAACCCATCGTGCAGACAGAAGGCGTGTGCCCCGGACACTTAAAGAAGTCACAAATGAAGGAAAAGACAACTAGATCTGAGATATTGTCACTGAAAAAAAGGAGTCCTGAGTTAGATTTTTTTGCACAACTAAAATGTTGCTGCTTTTCACATTTTTGCCACCTGTCGTTCATTTTAAGATGTTAGTTTGATCTTTGCAGTGATGCTGCTTGAGATATCAGATATCTTGCAGTTCAGTAATCACATCAGGATTTCCCAAAGGAGCTAACTTAGAAAAGTGCAAAACAAAGTGATCTGGTCAAATGAAGCTCTGACACAACAAGCATCTTAATGTGAAAGTAGGAATGTTCTTAGTCCTAACTGAAGGGGAGCGTTCATTATAGAAAACACTATTTTCTGTTTGTTTTTTTCTTTTGTTTTTTAAAAAAAGCTTTAATTTGGGCAAACATTGCTCATGGTTATTCCTAGCCTGATGGTGAATTCTCTTTGGTAAACTGGTAAAATTAAATGTATTTGATTTTGTGGCCTCAGAGCATAAAAAGAGAAGTTTTTCCCCAGGGCCAGATTAAAGTTTAGGCTCTCTAAGACAGTGCATAGTACCCCAGCTCCTGCAGTCACCTGATCAGGCTGGAATCTCAGCTTTCATTTCAGGAGCAAGAGGAAAGGAAGCCTTTAGCCAGCAGATTGCAAAGAAAATGTGACCCCAGTGCAACTAATGTTGGGGTCATTTTCCTGAGTTCACGGAGAGCCAGAAATGATAGCTCTGAAAAGGGGGAACTGACCCGTGCAGCTCAATGGGGTGTTAATGCCAAGAGTTGCTTCTCTGCCCCCCAGCCCACCAACATCTGCACAGCAGAGGACTCTGCATGTGGAAGGAGAAGAGAGTAGTAGATTTGTCCCATTAACTCAAGTGGATACACCCTGCTGCTAGAATAAATACTGCTGCTCCTGGGAAGGATATGGGAACTCTATTCTGCTGTGTTTTGGAGGATGGGGGTGATGGGAGAAGAGACCTGGGCAGGCCCTGTTTCATGGCATGCCTGGGGTCCCTATATTGCTTTGCTCCAGCTCTGTTTTCCATTTAATAACATGCTGCTTTTGCACTCAGATGATTTAAAAAAATACTTTATTGAAAACAACAGCCTGGCCATTAACTTGGAATCCGTGCCAAAGGCTGAAAGGCTCAGAACTTGAAAATAAAAAAATAGATGTTGTTATGGCCTAAGTTTCCTAGCTGTCCTTGTGAGTTGTGTTTTTCCTTATGGAAAACAGGCAGTTGTGTACGCAGTTGTAAGTGGCACCTAAGGAGATCACAGGGTGCATGCACGCAACTGCATACCACAACCTTGACATCATTTTAGTTGTAGTTCTCTGGATTCTAGTGAAGTTCAGTGTTTTTCCTTTCTGTGAGGCACTTTTCCTCACGTGGCCCTAGTATTCTTATGGTAAAGCGATGCAAACTAGATAGTGAAGAGAAAATGAAATGAATCCACAAACTGGTACAGCTAATAGCCCTGCGTAGGGAGAGGCAGGGTACAGTTTCAAAGCACCTGAGTGGCATGCAATAAGAATTAGGCTCCGAAGTGCTTAAGTCACTTTTGAAAATGAGACTTGGGATTTTAAGTCATTTAAGTGCCTTTGAAAACGTTACCCAATGGCAGTAAGGAGGCATGGTTCCCTTGTGTTGATAGTTCTTGTAGGTATGATGACCCAATGACTAGGGCACTGGACTGAGACTTGAGAGACCTGGGTTCAAATCTCTGCTTCACTGCTGGTTGCTTGTGTGACCTTGGGCACGTCACTAAGGGTAGAGCTACACTGCACGCTAAGCCCAGGCACTGACTCAGGTTTGAGCCCAGGCACCCTTCTGTCCACACACAAATCAGTCTGACTTGGGGCAACAAGCACTCAGAACCCAGGTCCTAGGATGCTGCTAGGGGCATTGGTCAGAGCCCAAGTCCCTCTGTGACTTGGGTCCAAACCCTCTTATTTTGCAGTGTAGGTGCAGGTCAAGCCGCATATCTGTGTCAGAAGATTTGGATGCATTAGCATGGCTGTGAGACCCAGGTCCAGCAACTCCCAGCACAATTGGAGTTGCTGTTAGCAAGGGAAGTGAAGGGTAATGAGAGATTTCTATAGGTATGTCAGCAACAAGAAGGAGGTCAGGGAAAGTGTGGGCCCCTTACTGAATGGGGGAGGCAATCCAGTGATGTGGAAAAAGCTGAGGTATCCAGTGCTTTTTTTGCCTCTGTCTTCACAGACAAGGTCATCTCCCAGACTACTGCACTGGGCAGCACAAAATGGAGAGGAGGTGAGCACCCCTCAGTGCTGAAAGAACAGGTTCAGGCCTATTTAGAAAAGCTGGACATGCACAAGTCTATGGGGCCGGATGCAGTGCATCCAAGGGTGCTGAGGGAGTTGGCTGATGTGATTGCAGAGCCATTGGTCATTATCTTTGAAAACTCATGGCAGTTGGGGGAGGTCCTGGATGATTGGAAAAAAACAAAAGTTGTGCCCATCTTTAAAAAGGGGAAGAAGGAGGATCCGGGGAACTACAGATCGGTCAATCTCATCCCAGTCCCTGGAAAAATCATGGAACCCATTCTGAAGCACTTGGAGGAGAGGAAGTTGATGAAGAACAGTCAGCATGGATTCACCAAGGGCAAGTCATGCCTGACCAACCTAATTGCCTTCTATGATGAGATGACTGGCTCTGTGGATGTGGGGAAAGCGGTGGATGTGATATATCTTGACTTTAGCAAAACTTTTTATATGGTCTCCAATAGTATTCTTGCCAGCAAGTTAAAGAAGTATGGGTTGGATGAATGGATTATAAGGTGGATAGAAACCTGGTTAGATCATCGGGCTCAACAGGTAGTGATCAACAGCTCGATGTCTAGTTGGCAGTCAGTATCAAGCAGAGTTCCTCAAGGGTCAGTCCTGGGGCTGCTTTTATTCAACCTCCTCATTAATTATCTAGATGATGAGGTGGATTGCACCCTCAGCAAATTTGCAGATGACACTAAATTGGGGGGAGTGGTAGATAAGCTGGAGGATAGGAATAGGATACAGAGTGACCTGGACAAATTGAAGGATTGGCTGAAAAGAAGTCTGATGAGGTTAAACACGGACAAGTGCAGAGTCCTGTACTTAGGATGAAAGAATCCTATGCACTGCTACAGACTAGGGACCAACTGACTAAGCAGCAGAAAAGGACCTGGGGGTTACAGTGGACAAGAAGCTGGATATGAGTCAACAGTGTGCCCTTGTTGCCAAGAAGACTAACAGCATATCTGGCTGCATTAATACGAAAATTTCCAGCAGATTGAAGGAAGTGTTTATTCCCCTCTATTTGGTACTGGTGAGACCACATCTGGAAAATTGTGTCCAGTTTTGGGCCCCCCACTACAGAAAGGATGTGGACAAATTGGAGAAAGACCAGTAGAGGGCAATGAAAATGATTAGGGGTCTGGGGCACATGATGACTGGTTTTATTTAGTCTGCAGAAGAGAAGAATTAGGGGGATTTGATAGCAGTCTTCAACTACCAAAGAGGATTGAGCTAGGCTGTTCTCAATGGTGGCAGATGACAGAACTAGAAGCAATGGTCTCAAGTTGCAGTGGGGGAGGTCTAGGTTGGATATTAGGAAAAACGTTTTCACTAGGAGAGTGGTGAAGCACTGGAATGGGTTACTAGGGGGTGCTGGAATCTCCATCCTTAGAGGTTTTTAAGGACTGGCTTTGCAAAGCCTTGGCTGGGATGATTTAGTTGGGATTGGTCTTGCTTTGAGCAGGGGGAGTTGGACTAGATGACCTCCTGAGTCCCTTACAATCCTAGTAATCTAGGAGTCTATGAATTCTGAATCCAGATTTACTGTGCTGTGTGGACACCCAAGCACAGGCTTGCTAACACCAAGTCCACAAGTCCAGGTCCCACAGATCTAGGCTAACTGTGCACTGTACATGTACCCTAAGTCTCTCTGTTATTCAGGCCCCCATGTGTAAAATGGGGATAATTGCACTGCCCTGCCTCCCACAGGTCTTGTGAGGATAAATACATTTAAGATGGTAAGGGATTTATATACTACGGTGATAGTGTCTGTATAAGTAGAGAGATAGGCAGAGTAATGGTGCTATGGGTTCTAATCCAGGTAATACTCATTGTATTACCTTGGGCAAGACATCACATCATTGTGGTTCATTTTCATTTTCTTCAGAAACGTGGATAATTATATACCATACCTTGAAGGGAATTGTGAGGCTTAGTTGATTATTAGCAAAGCACTCTGTGATCTTTGGATGGATGGTATAGTAGTGTTATGAAGGAAGAAAATATTGGAGCGCAAACTTCAATTGGCAAAATGTCAACAAAAGTTATTGCTGCCATAGACGAGATGAATAAATATCACTGTTAAAACAATATCTGGTGTTTTGCTCAGATGTTTTAATGGGTTTTCTTTTTAAGCATGGATAATACAAAGTAACCCCAAGGCATTATTCCAAACAAGATGTAGAATCCAACTTGATATCTATTTTTAGGACTGAATGGATTTTGTAAAGGCTCATTTGTCTGACGAAAAGATAGTTAATCATTTTTGTTTGCATCTGATTATGAAGGGGAAATATCAGTAGTACCTCCCCTCCCTTTTCTTAATTTTGCTCTATCTGACTTGCTTATATCCCAAAGTCCCAGCGACATGGGTGGGCAGAAAGGAATGAGGGCAGTATAACTTTGTAAAATTTATAAAATGGAGTTGTCACTTATAAAACCACCAAATTGGGGGAGAAGGGAATGTGAGGTAACAATTTTTAAAGACAAAGTGTTAAATGCTAATTCATAAAGGTGGCTGGCAGAACAGCAGGATGTGGGAGGTAAACTGTGGAAGGAATCATTAGAATATGAATTTCTGTCCAGGTCTGTAGATGATTTGACCAAACTACTCCTTCACATCCGTGGTCAACTGAATAAAATAATTGTTAGCTTTACAGGTTAGCTTTAAACCAGGGCTCATGCATGTAGTATCATTATCCAAGGTAGGTTAAAAGAGGTTTAATAAGTTGTCAGGAATATTTACCAAAAGAAATGCAAGCTATAGTTTGGGGAGACATGTGGTATTTACCATATAATATATGTCTCAATTTGATATGAATTTATTTTAAAGCATAGCATTACTTTAAGACACTCAAGTTAATGTTCAATTTAACTTGAATTTAAAAAAAATAAAATATAGTGTGTTACAAATGACTGACTTGGAAAGCCTCCAAAAGTCATTGAATTTCAGCGGTTTCAATGTTTTCTTATAAAAGAAACAACTTGTTGAAATGAGCTCTTTGCTTGTTCCTTTGTTTTGAATAGAAAATAATGATGTTATGCATTGTGACATGGAGTATATTTATTGTCCACCAACCCCATTCTGATATATGGATATATGAATGCTTTTATTTATTCATATGGCAATAATATCTAGGAGTCCCAGTCATGGACCTGGACTCCCTTGTGCTGGGTGCTGTACAGACCCAGAACAAAAAGATAGCCCCTGTCCCAAAAAGCCTGTCTTATGGACTTGTGTATGGAAGGTCTAAACCAAACTATCTTCAACCTACCCTATCATTAAGAATATTTTTCTTCTTACTACTACTACCTTGCATTTGTCGGATATTTCTGATGAACACATTATAAATATGTATCGATTGAGCCTGACAACACACTAGTGAGGCAACAACATATTAGACTCCTTTTAATGATGGGTAAAGTGAGGAAAAAGCGAGTAATTGACTTACCTAAACAAGCCAGTGCTGGGAATCGGAGTCCTTCCTCCACGCTACATGATGCTTCCCTAACCACCAAAGCGAATACAGGTCTTTCCATTGACCTCAGTGGGCTTTGAAACAGACCTTTTTTAGTCGTTGTTACTGCAGTTAATATAGAGAATATTATCCTGCTTACAAATTCATTATATATACAGGCCACTAATAATTAATTTTACATGAATACCCACTGCATCAAAGGCAGTGATTTACTGATAACATCGTGACAGGGTGTCAAATTTGTTCAGTAACGAATGCATACCTTCCCCTGCAGGTATGTTTTGGTAGAGCCTGTTGCTCCTGAGTCATAGCTGCAATATTGGCAGCGTATTACCAAATTAATTCAATGCAAGCCAAGTGGTTCTACACCATTTTCTTAGAGAGGAAAATTCAAAAAGTCAATCAAATCAAATCAAGTAAAAAAAAAAGTCGCTGTAGACTCTTACAATTGGTGACTGACAAAGACAAACAAAATACGGGTCACCAATGAAATGATGTGAAAATCTGACTGTGACCTCCTCTGACCAGGGGCCATCCTTATGGATTTGGAAAGCTCCTAGCAAATAGTGGGTGGTCCTGCAAGTAACATACAAAATAACAGTCATCTGAAAAATTAATATTCTCGCAAAAAACTGGGCATGATTAATTTCTTGGGGGTTCTCTGTCTTGGGGAATGGAGGAATTTCCCCAACTTTCACATGGGGGAAAGGGTTATCATAACAGGTTTTATTTCTGATTTTCTTTGGACCACTAGTCTAATTAATCGTGCAGGTTAAATGGATCAGGAGCTTGGAGAAAAACTGAAATATATTCCCTATATTATAATTAGGCAATTCACTTATGCTTATATTTTTCCCTTCTCTCTCTGTTGCCAGCCTGCATCTGTCGCATTCTGACACATTGCCCCTATCCTCAGTACTCCCTATTCCACTTCTTCCAAGAGGCCTATACACCTTAGTCCTCTCCTCATAAAATTATTTAGATATCCTTTAAGGATCTGGCTAGACACAGGGCCAAATCCTCAACTGACGTAAATCACCATTGATTTTTAATTCTACACTGATTTATGCCAACTAAGGATATGATCCTGAAAGGACAGAAATAGCAAGATGCATGCACACTGTCATTATCTAATCCTTTTGCTTTTTGTTCCACCCCTTGCTTGATGTAGTTGAAGCTCTGCAGGGGAAGGGGTCGATATAAATAACAAGAATCCTGGTATCTTTTTTTTTTTTTTTTTTGGTCCTCATCCTGAAATTTTATTTTAAAGTCCCCTCTCCCAGCTGTTGAGTTCTCTTCTCCCTTCCTGCCTTATTGGCCCTTTGATCATCCTCTACTACCCCTGCTTCTTCTGTGGTCCCTTTATTTCCCTTCTCCCCAAGAAGTCTTTGTTAACACAGGGTGTGTGAAGGTATCTGAATTCCTCTTCATCCCTGGAGCCACTTACACAGTGACTCTGGTCAACCTTTCGGGGAGTTCTCTGAAGCCGCTTCCCTTTCCCAGAACATTTAGCCTAATCATCCAAAGAGCTGCATCGTATTTTCTTGAGTGGTGATCTTCAGAAAAAGACGATGCGAGGGGTGAGTTGAGAAGGGGCATGGTAAAACAGCAGTGGGGAAGGACAGCAAATGAGCCAAGAGGAGAAAAGCTAACAACAGAGAGCATGAAACAGGTGGAATGGGATTAAGAGCTCCAGAGAAATGAGGGGTATGGATGGGTTGGAGATTTTGAAAGGATTATGACCTGAGAAGTGACAATATTAAGAGTCACAGAAATAGAGAGTCACTTTCAGCATGCTGAGATCTTCTAAGCTCTTTGCTTGGAGTCACACTGTGCTGAACTCTGCAGGAAACTCCTCCCTTCACCCAGAATTGTAGGGGGCCAGTGAGTGACCAAAGCGTTGAACTGGTTGAAGCCAAAGAATGATCAACAGGGTCACACGGGGTGGCTTGATTTGTGGTTTTCTTCCACATAAGAAACAAGAGGGATCGGTTGGAAAGTGGGAGATCCTCATCATCATGCACAGACAGCAAAGCTCGTGACTGGGACAAAATAATCCCACATGAAATTTTTTGTAATGAATCACAAAATAGTGACTCTTGTCCAAAATCTAGTTATGGCTCTATCTGTGCATGGCCTGATTGTCCAGAAGTGCTGAGCATCCACAAATTCCACCGAAGTCCGTGGGAATTCCGCCCTTCTGAAAATCAAATGCAGCAGCCTTTTCTCCAGCACTGAAGGGACACATTTGCATGCTTTCAGAAAACCCTCCTTTCTGCAGGACAGGTGGATTTATAAGGCACTGGGACAGCAGTGTATGTAGAAATCAAGCCTGAGATTAAGGGATTAGGCTGCTTTAAAGGAGTTGGATACACAATTCCCATCAAAGTTAATGGGAATTGGGTGTCCAAATCCCCAGTGATTTAGAAAAACCCACCCTAACTATGCTAATATTGAAGAAAGGGTTAAGCAACTGCTGCTAACGTGGTCATTACTGAATGCATAGCAGTGCCTGCACCATACCGTCTCTGCTGAGAATTCTCTCCCATTCACCTTTGGCACTCCGTGTTTAAGACTACACCTGTTTTTCAAAATTCTTTGAATAAATAAAACAAGCTGTAAGCGTATGTTGTTGTGAGATGTGAAAACACACAATAATAATCACAGCTAATGACTCTTCTAAATGCTAAACTGTGCGCACACCTCCTTGTTTGGTATTTGTTTTGTATACAGAAGGTAACATAGACTGAATAACTAGGACGCCAAGTTACAGATGGGGCTGTGGAGTGTTATTTGACAGCCGATTAGAGTAGTCTGACAGGAATGATGACTTAATCACCGCGACAGACTCCAAATTCCCAGATAGAATTCCACCCAGGTTAATATAATTTCCTTGCAAAAATTTTTTTTGCCAAAAATAGACTCTTACCCTGCTTCTTTTCCCTCTTACAGATGTCACATGGTTTTGACAAGAATGTAAATAGGTAGCATTATTACTGCCGAAAAGATGACTTTGAGGCTTGAAAGCCAGAAAGGATCTGTACCTCAGAGAGCATTTTTCCAGCACAGCTGAATTTACATATGGTTGTACCTGCTGAGAACAAAAGGGTGAAAAGCACCTGATTAGTCATCTTTAATGTATAGGCCATGACTTGGGTCCTGCTCCCAGAAAAGCCAACCGTAAAATTCCTATTGATTTAAGTGGGATTGCACATATTGCAAGCAGTTATTCCAGTTCCCATGTGCACCACATGAGGATCCGCTTGTCACATTGGAGTCCTAGTTTTTATGGTGCTTTGCACTGCGACCTGGTGTGGCCCAGCGGATGGAGCACAGGACAGGAATTCAGGAGACGTGGGTTCTATTTCTGTCTGTGCTGCTGGCTGACCTTGGGCAAGTCACTTCATCTCTCTGTGCCTCTGTTTCCTCATCTGAAAAATAGGGATAATGATGCTTACTTCCTTTGTAAGGCACTACATAAGAGTTAGGTGGCAGTGTTGTCTATACAGCATCATGCACATGAGTGGAGCTACGGAAAACCTTGACAATGCAGGATTGTTCTCTACTACAGTACGGTCTCTGGTCTGGTTTCAAAGAGCTCAAGACATGAGACTTCTACCAAATCTTTTGGGAGGCTGTTCCACAATCAAATAAATCTTGCTGATAGAAAATATCAGTTATTTTCTTTTCCTATGGGACATGAGCTGCATTCGGGGCATTGTTGATGTGCAAATTTTTATACTTGCATTACCTTATTTCTTCCGTATTTATTAACTGCAAAATCATTCTCATAAATACTGCACTTTTAGAAGCAATAGTTCCTTCAAGCCACAGAAAAATATCTCCACTGTTTTTAGTTATGAAAGCATGACATATTGAGAAATCACTCACCTGGAGATACATAAGTGTATGGATTTCTGATGTATATCTACAATAACTGCTTTCTGATAAGACATGAAATCCTTCATTTCAGCAGATGACATGATTCTAGTGGGTGGCATCTAATTTGAAACAGGTTTATATCATCTGTAATCTTTTGGAGGACCTGGGAAAGCACAGCTATTTTATTACTTTATAGCCTACAGTTATACAAGCAAGATATAAAATGTTCAGGTTATTTTCCCGTTTGCTCATTGTAAAGGGAAGGGAAAGTATCTATTTAGCTCTTGTCTCTGCCCCCTTTAATTTTCTTATTCACTGCACACCTCTTCCAGATTCAATCTCCCCCCGCCCCTCACTTTTAAATATTTTATGGGTAGAGAGCTTATAATATGTATTGTCACGGCAGCTGTCTCCAGAGGTCAGCAATGAGTTTAATAATGAGATGCGAACCAGTGACTCTGTAAAACCCATTTCAGGTTATAAATGGCATGTTTTATTGAATCTAGTGTTAAAGGTTGCTAACTTATCAATTGGTGGTGGCCAGGGTTAAACAAGCTTCAACATGAACCCACTCATGTAAGGAAACTGACAGGGTAACATTTTTTACCACCCTTTTCTTTCCAGATGCCCTGTTTTTGTGTTTTGTACCTACCATACCTTGGATGTCCTGCAGGCTACCCTCACAGGGCCTGATTCTGATCTCATGCTAGTTTGCTGTAGTGTAACTCTATTGAGTACAATGGAGTTACTCCTGATTTTACACCTGCTAGTCTTCAGACTGAATACCAGCAAGATCTACAGAAAAGATTTCAGGGAAAAGACTCTTTGAGAGAAGATTAATTCACTAGAGTTAAGTTCTAGTCTGGTAGAAGTAGATTATTGACTTTGTTTTACTTGTAACCGTATATCTGTTTCTATTCTCTTTGCTTAGTAGCTTTGTTCTTTATTAATAAACTTATTCTTAGTTTTACTAGAAGTTCTTCTCTGTGTGGTAATACTAAAGGGTGACTTCTCAAGCTCAGCTTGAAGGCTGAGGTACCTACTGGCGCTTTAGATACCACAGGCTTGGTAATTTCTGAGAGTACCTAGTAATGGGGACTGGATACAGCTGTGGAATGCATTTCCAAGGTGTTCCGGATCTAGGGTGCATCCAATGTTACCTGCAAGGCAAAGTAAAAGCTGGCAGAACTTTAGAGGAAATTGTGTGGTTGGCTAACACACTGGGGTAACTGGGAGCTGTCACTTAGTTAAGCTCCAGCAAGTCTCTCTGTTGCTAAGGCAGAGGGGTAGCAAAATTACTCATAGTTCCCGGCTCTGGTGATAAAGCACCAGATGATGATGGCTTTTTCATGATGACCACTACAAAGGATATTTTCCTTATGAGCTTGATCCACCATTGGCCTCTATGTCAAACCCCTCTAGGGTGAAAATAAAAAGAGCCTTCAATTAGAACCATATATGTATAGAAATTACAGATAGAACTGGCTCTGGTCTAAATCAGTCTGCTTAGATACAATGGTATTAAGTGATGTATAAATACGGGTAGATAGTTAGGCTCCCCATGTTGTATAACAGGGGCGTTGGTTTGGTTTTTCGTGACTACGTGTTCTCCAGAGCAATCTGAAATAACCCAAGCAATACTAACTGCAGCACTTTCCTCAGGAGTGTTCTATAGCCTAATAGAACTCAATGTCCGAAAATGTCTCTGGAAGAGTCAGTCCAAATTTCCCTTTGCTCATCGCTCCTGGTTACACCCTCTTGTGTCACCCTAAGCAATTCCTGGAGTTCATTGGTGACTTCATCTTTCAAGTGCTTCGCAAAGAGGCAATGCAGATAATGCACTCGTTTTCATGAGTTACGCCCATCTTTTTTCTCATTTTATTTTTCCCTTGCTGGGTGGATGCACTTTCCCACATTCCTGTGAACTTAAATTCCCCTGCAGTGCCACATAGAAATATAACACTCGGAGAGGCCTCACGAGGTTGTCTAGTCCAGGGGTTTGCGCAACAAATTTTTTTGGTGGCCTCAGGGTGTGGCCACCAACTCTTGCTGGTGGCCACTCTGACAGATTTTCCTTAAATACTTCCCCCTGGCCCTGCACCCCTCTCCCTGGCCCCGCTGACTCCCTCAATCCCCCCTTCCTTCTATCTCTTCTGGCCCCTACTGCTTCCAGCAGCTCCTCATCACCCCTCCAGACTCCCCATCCCATCACCCTTGGGCTCTACGGCTTCTCCCCACCCCCATTGTCCTGAGCTCCCTTCTGTGGTCTCACACCCAGAGCCTGCCCCCAGAGTCCCGTGGTGGAAGCCAGTGGGGGTTGGGGCAGAGCCTACCCCCTCCACCCCTCTCCCGAAGGTGAGTTATGAACTCACCAGCCACCTGCAGAGTCAAAGGTTCTTCCCCTCTCGAGCACATATCTCAGCCCCACATGTCTGCAGAGGCACTGCCCAGAGCCCCTAGGAGACTGCGCGGTGCAGGGCGCCAATTCCCTGCTGGCAGCACCAGCAAACACCAAGGCAGCGCATCCAGGAGCAACAGCTGGATGCTACAGGGAGGGGCCACTTGGGGCAAGCAGCAGCCACTCCCTGCAGCCCTCCATCTCTGCCCTGGTGGCTGCAGAAAAATCCCTAGTGGCCACATGCGGCCATGGGGGCCGCATGCGAGAAAAGTTGATCTACCAACTTGCCCCGCCCCCATTCAGGCAACATTAAGTATACCTTGACCATCACTGATAGATGTTTGTTAAACCTGTTTTTAAAAACCTCCATTGGGCTTCCACAAGCTTCCCCAGTAACCTGTGCTTAACTATCCTTGTATTTAGAAAGCTTTTCCTCCTATCAAACCTAAATCTCCCTTAACTTTGCTGATGTCAAGATAACGATTAAACATCAGTTAAAGGAGCTAGAGCACCACAGACATTCCCCCAGCCTAGATATTAGATGAAAATCAGAGAGATGGCAGACAAGCACTGAGCCTAACTGAGAAACAAATGGGTCAAAGAAAGCGGAATTGTTGAAATAGAAGTATTTTACACATCCCAGTGACTACGTGCACCATGTGTCTCGCCTCGGCTTGTTCCTTAGGGCACTGTCGGCAATGAAACGGAAGCAGCTTTGCAAACCGTGCGAGGAATGTATTGATTTGTGGGACCAGGGGACATTCTGAACTTTGAACAGATTCTATGGAAGATTCACAATAATGTTGTCTACTCGCCAAGGAATCCATCAAGTACAGCTTTGAAAACTAAACGCCACCACCAAAAACCACACGTGTTAGTCATTTTCTCTCTGGCTCTAAACACCCTTGACATGATTGCGTTGTTCCCATCTTCTGCCTAATTGTTGAGTTTCCAATTCCGTATTTGGCATCTTCATTCAGTTGGAATAGCAGTTGATAGTTTCAGCAGCGCAAGCCCTGTTGTGTTCATGGAGTGCAATAATAGTTTAGTTCATGTTGTTCAACATGCCTGTGTGAAATGTGGAGGAATTATTGGAGAAAAGTGTATGGCCCTGATCCTGCAATGAGCTCTGCGTCTTCAGGCCCCCAGACGTATGCAGAGCCCCACTGAAGTCAGTGAGCCGCTATGCGACCTCATGTGTCTTTCCCCGTGGAACAATTTGCAGGATCAGTGCCTATGGCTTGAGAGCAGCAATCAGAAATGACCACTGAAATGACCACTGAAATTGCTCTGCAAGCTCCACAGAGATATCTTCCCAATAACTGTCATGGGATTGCACCAACCTACCAAACAAGTTGCTATATAAACACACAGGAGTTTGCCAGTTGTTTAGCAGTTAGAAAGAGAAAGAAAGCAGAAAGAGTTGGAAAAAAGAAAGTGAATTAGGAGTTTTGATGGGGCCAGGATTGTAACCACACCCTAAGGGCAGCTTGGTGAATGAGTGATTAAAGTGTTTTCAAGAGAAGGCCAGTCACTAAGCAAGCAACAGCTATGGGAAACACAGATCTTTTCCCTTTGGTATTGGAAGAGTTGCTGTCACACACGTCTTAATCAAGAACTGAAGTTCATTTGTTAAACCAAAGACATCAAGATGTCTGGGTTTCAGTTGCCTGGCAGTTCTCAGATTACTTTAGAATTTTGTCTCCGTTCTGGTGGTTGCTAATGCAGTCAAGAAAAGAAAAGTTATAAACTGGTAAAACAGAAATCACTCATGCCATAAACCAGTGAGGGTTGTAACTTAAGAGGTCTTCTGAAGCTAGATACAACAAATTAAAGTTTATATGAGTCCTGTGGGGCCAATACATTTGGCAGCAGGGAGGAGGGGTTAAGCTTGCTGGTTATAAAATACTCCTTTAACATTTTACTTTCATTTAAAAGCCGATATTATGGTATTATTTGAAATTTATACCTTTCTGACTTGCCAGACTGTTTAATATTGATCATGTGTCATTTTAACCCCGTGAGCAGCTAAAGTCAGCAATGCCAATAAAATTAAAATGTGACTGTCTAACCTGCTGTACTGTCTTTTCATTTATATTTTTAGATGCATCATCCTATCCAGATGAAACCCGCAGATAGTGAAAAGTCCAATGGTAAGTGATTATCCTATTTCCTATTTAATGTGTGCGTGTGTCTCTTTTCATTTAAAAAAATAAATGCAATGTATGACTTATGCTTTTCTCTTAATACAGCAAAAGCCTTGTAAGGAAGCGTCCCTATAGCTGATAGGTCTGGAAAAATGTTGAGCTGCTCTGAACTCCCGTTTATCTTCAGTTTAAAGAAGGGAGGAAATGTTCTGAGAAATGTTATTTCCTCTGTTCCTTTTGCATTCTCTGTGTCATGCCCTTGTTGCATATGTCTTTAGTTTGTATCCTGGTACGGTAGTCGTGGAGTTTCTTAGCAATCAGTAACACCTGATGCTGAGAACAGTCTGAGATTAAAATAGTATGGGAGTAGAAAGAGACATTCCCATATTCAGGAAAGCATTTAAGCACCTGATGGGACTTAGGCATATACTTCAGGTTAAGCATATGTCTAAACATCCTTTCTGAATAATGATGCTTCTCTGAATCTGGACCCAATTTAGAATCAACTGGATGTTTTTCTCTTAAGTACGAGACCCATATTGACTTTTGTTTTATATAGAGTTCTCTAGATCTCTCTCAGATAAATTTTACAACAATAATATCTATGCAAAAGGGAGCTTATTGACTTAAAGTATTTATATGACATGCAAAATATACAGCACGCTAAATCTATAAAATGTGTTGGATCTGCATATTGAGGGCATTACACAATCTCATGGTAGGGCTGCCTTGCTGTGTGTGTTTCATTTGGAGAAAAAAAAATCTATACATCTTTTCCCCCTTGATTCATTCCTATAATTTACTAAAATATATGTTAAAGAAATCTCCTTCCTTCTTAGATTGCAAGAGCTTCTTTTCCCATAAGGCTGACATAATCAGAACTGGTGCCTTCCAACAGGCATCTTTGCACCTCATTAATTAGTAATCAGGGCAGAAGCCATGCACTTAGAGATCTACATAGCTGCAAATGTAAATTATGATTGGGCTCTAAATCTCTCCGCAAGGTTTTGCTAATTGTAGTGCATCCCATTTTTAGCCTTCTCCACAGACTATGAAGTTTAGAAGGGAATTAGAACTTTGTACTATGCTCTTTTCCACATCGTGGATAGCTTTAAAAACTGGCCAGCTGCACAGGAGAGCTGGGCTGGCACCTATGTGAAATGGAATGGGGCGCTCACTCTAGTTTTGGAGAAGTGGTCACATAACATAAACCAAAAAATCTCTTACCGCTGGCAGAACTGTCACCCTGTTTTGGATGCTCAGCAGAAAGGCCAAGTAGTTTGAGTTTGGAAACTGGGTGAAATCCCAGCCTCATTGAAGTCACTGGGAGATTTATCACTGACTTCCTGGGGACCATGATTTCATCTCCCAATATTTATCATGCTCTCAATGAATGAATCCTTTCTATTCTGCAGGTGTACTGCACAAGACCCTATGAACTAATTAAGTCCTACATAAGGCCCACTACATAAAGTAAATTTCATTCTAATCTCATGGACAAGGTATAAGTGCAATAGACAATTGACCAAAAATGAATTAGCCCCTCATCCCGAGAGTCTGTCCTCCCAGGACAAGGCTGAAGCACACTGGCAGAGACCTATGGGGAATTTTGCAATGCCTGACCCTGTACCGGGCATAAATGCCTTACTCTCCAAAGCATTCTCCAGCATTTTTCACCAGCACTAAATACAGCTAAGTTACTTTTTTTTCCCCTCTTAAAGTTTTCCAGATTTTGGGAGAAGGTACAGAAGTCCCAACTCACTAAAGGAAAGTAAGCAGGTGTAATTGCCTCCTTTAGATTAAACTTCTGGAGCAAAGCAAATGATGTCAAATCTTCATATGCACAGTTAGAATGTTGAGGATACTTTGTTGTTTAAAGTTGGAGGACAAAGCTACTAGTATGGTGATGTGTGTAGCATAGCGCCTCAGAAATACTGGAAGTAAGAGCAGAGCCAGTGTAGGAGGAGAGCTAGAGGTATTGGCAGTTAGGGGGAGCAGAGTGGTGCAATGCAGAGGAACGGCTGGTAACTGTTTTCCAGCTGCCACTGGGGCAGCAGCTGAAGAAGGGCATTAACATTAATAATGGTTCTCAGGGCATATATCATGAGGACAGTTAAAGAAGTATGGGTTGGATGAATGGACTAAAAAGTGGATAGAAATTTGCCTAGATCATCAGGCTCAACGGGTAGTGATCAATGGCTTGATATGTAGTTGGCAGCCGGTAACAAGCAGAGTGCCCCAGAGGTCAGTGCTGGGGCCAGTTTTGTTCAACATCTTCATTAAAGATCTGGAGGATGGGGTGGACTGCACCCTCAGCAAATTTGCAGATGACACTATGTTACAGGGAGTGGTAGGAAAGCTGGAGGGCAGGGATAGGATACAGATTGACCTAGACAAATTAGAGGATTGGGCCAAAATAAATCTGTTGAGGTTCAACAAGGACAAATGCAAAGTCCTGCACTTAGGACGGAAGAATTCCATGCACCGCTACAGACTGGGGACCAACTTGCTAGGCAGCAGTTCGGCAGAAAAGTACCTGGGGATTACAGTGGACAAGAATATGGACTGGATATGAGTTAAAAGTGTGCCCTTATTGCCAAGAAGGCTAATGGTATATTGGGCTGCATTAGTAGGAGCATTGCCAGCAGATCGAGGGAAGTGATTATTCCCCTCTATTCAGCACTGGTGAGGCCACATCTGGAGTATTGTGTCCAGTTTTGGGCCCCCCACTACAGAAAGGATGTGGACAAATTGGAAAGAGTCCAGCGGAGAGCAACAAAAATGATTAGGGGGCTGGAGCACATGACTTATGAGGAGAAGCTGAGGGAACTAGCCTTGTTTAGTCTGCAGAAGAGAAGAATCAGGGAGGATTTGATAGCAGCCTTTAACTACCTGAAATGGGTTCTAGGGAGGATGGAGCTAGGCTGTTTTCAGTGTTGTTAGATGGCAGAACTAGAAGCAATGGTCTCAAGTTGCAGTGGGGGGGAGGTGTAGGTTAGATATTAGGAAAAGCTTTTTCGCTAGAAGGGTGCTGGAATGGGTTACCTACGGAGGTGGTGAAATCTCCATCCTCAGAGATTTTTAAGGTGCAGCTTGACAAAGCCTTGGCTGAGATGATTTAGCTGAGGTTAGTCCTGCTTTGAGCAGGGGGTTGGAGCAGATGACCTCCTGAAGTCCCTTCCAACCCTGATCTTCTATGATTCTATGACAGTATATGCTCATATTTATAAAGTGCCAACTGGGGAAACCAAGAAAAATTTTCCATTAAAATAAAAGGGAATCGTGGGGCATTATCCTGGACTTACTTTCTGATTCACTGAAAGGGTGAAGAAATGGTTTTGAAATTCTAAGTGGAGAAACTTGCAGATTTGGAAGCAGTAATTAAGTGCCATATGTCAACACTAACACATAGAAAAGTTGTTAATTAATTCAGGCAGTTCCAGATCCAGGTGTGACTTTGACAGATTGTACACTAGGGTTTTTCGCCAGCTTACAAATAAGGATAAAAGGTCTTTTCCCTCCCCGCACCACCACCCTCTGGGGCAGGGAAACATTTGTACTTAAATAATTAACCCTTACTTGATTGGCGTAAAAGAAAGGGCAGTTTAGTCTGAGAAGGAAATAGTGTTCTAGATATATTTCAAGATGATAGCTCCAGTCACTTAAGGGGACACCACCATGTATTTTCACGATAGAATTTTCGCTTCAGGGAGGAAAAAGAAAAGTTTAGCGAATCTTAATAGCATTTTTTCATTATTTTTTTAAATTGTTATTTAAACATTCTCCTGTAGTGCTGTGATCCCAAGCACTGCCCCTTGGTTTTAACATATGAGAATCCATAATTGAAATGATGGACTGGGAAGAGAGAAGTGAAAAAGATTAGTCAAATTTCACCCTCCGAGCAAACTGAGAGAAGTGTAAAAACCAGACCTTAAAGGCCTTTCTCGTGCAACTGCACTCTCCCAATGCCGTGACTTCAGTGGGACGCCTCAAGGGTTCCATTCAGGCAGCCACAGCTTCGGGAGTGGGTCCAATAGACGTTTACAGGACTTGATTCACTGGTATACTCTAGCTGCTTTGTCCTGCTCTGGTAATGCAAAGCAGCCATACATCTGTTAACAAGCCGGTTATACGGGGTTGCATCTGTGCTTTACATTGTCAAAATAGTGGAAAACAGCCAAACGGCAGCACTGAGTCCAAAATCCACGACTCAGAACCCCTCCCCCAAAATGTGATTTAAATAAGTAAACAAATTGTGTCTTTTTGGTCTGCTTTCTGAATTGTGAACTGCTCCTGCCCACCCCAAATGTGTGTGCACAACAATTACAGGGTGAAAATGAAACCTGAAATGGGAGGCAGTATGGCCTAGTGGCTAGGGCACTGGAGTAGGTCTCAGGAGACCTGGGTTCTTTTCCTGGCTCTGCCACTGGTTTGCTGGGTGACCTTGGGCAAGTTACTTCCCTTCCTCGTGCCTCAGTTTCCCCATCTTTAAAATGGGGATAATGATGCTGATCTCCTTTGTAGAGTGACCAACTGACATGAGTCCAATTTCAGGACAGCAGGACATCTTGGGACATGGTGAAATTAAAATAAATAAACCCCTTTAATGTAACCAAGAGCACTAATTTCACCCCGTAGCAAATATCCCATTTTAGGAAGCCCTAGACAGCTAAAATAACACATTTAACTAAATTCTGCATACAGTAGCTAGCTGCCAGCTCTTAATATATCCCCCTCAATTAATATATCCCCCTCAATTCTTAGCGGAGCAGAGCAGCCTGACCGAGCAGGCCCCCCTCCTTGACTTTTAGCACCACACAGCGTGGAGCAGCCCCCCTAAATTTTTGTGCCACGCAGAGCAACCCGGCCCAGCCCGGCCCAGCTGGGCAGCCCCCCCGACTCCGTCTTTTGTGGGACATTGTGAGGTCATTGCAGAACACGGGGCAAAGGAGCCAATTGCGGGACTGTCCCACAATTTGCAGGACGTTTGTTCGCCCTACTCCTTCGTAGAGTGCTTTGAGAGTCCCCCCTTTCAGCTCCAGCAGCTGCTTCCTGTCTCTAACCAGCAGGGGATGGGACTTCCTTTGGGATCTCCATTAACTCTCCACTTTCCTGCACTATGGTGGGAGGTGAGGCCACTGCTGCCAAGATCATAGGAAGCAGACTGGGCGCTGCTGTGCGTGGGGCTCTGCTCAGCACCAAAGGCACAGGGCACCTACCGCAGTCTGCCACATTGGCCTGCAACGGGTGTGACCCAGCACCCTCTAGTGGCCAAAATTGAAACTGCAGGCCATACAGACAAAATCCCCAAGCTGCCTCCAATCCATTTGACTGTGAAATCCTTTGGGTGTCTTCGACCCATAGTCCTCACAGCACTTTCACTAGTCGATCCTCACAATGCTTCTTGTTTATGATGGAAAGACTGAGGAGGAGAAGTTAAGTAACTTGCCCAGGAACACAGAGGTAATCACTGTCTGATTCCTGCCACGGTGCTGGAACAATTTTTATAGTGGGGCCGTTGAGAGCCATTGAACAAACTGTAAACCCTGCATATAACGGGGAAACCACTTCAAGCCAGGGATTGTGGCAGCACTTCCCACACCTCTAGTGCCAGCATCTATGGAACCCATGAATTTGTGTCTCCCACCCTACGCTGATAGGAATAAATAATGCCTTTCTCTTCACGAAAGTATGTTATATTGCTTTAAAATGCTATCCTGTCTTACAACAAGTTTTTATCTGGACAGTGCGCCTTTCAGCATTCTGTGTGGTCAGGCCTTTAGCCAAGATAAAATTACAAACTTCTTAAAAATTACCACTGGTCAGCAACACCAAACAGCATTGGATGTGAGGCACATCATCCTACCGAGATGTCTTCTGTACTCTGAGCATTTTCCCTGAAATGTGCATTTTGAAGATATACAGTAAACAGGAGCTGGGTGTTTATTATAAAATCAGCCTCCAGCTGAACACCTGCACATCGTTTTAGTGAAATGGCATATTTGTAGGTTTACTAGTGAAAGAGAAGAAGGCCAGTGGGGAGTTCGTCATCTGATAGTGTTTGGAGAATTAAAACATCTTAGCATTTGACTTTGGGTTGGGGGGAAGTTAAATGGTGGTTTGGCAAAATAGCACCTTCCACTTTTCTTTCTAGGCTGGAGGATGGGATCCCCTGCATCCGCCAAAGTCTCTTATTTTTATCTCCCACTTGAAGATAGAAAGTCTTCATCCTTCCCTGGAAGCAGGAGCAGATGGGACACCCTTTGGGCCTAGAGTGCAGTTGCTTAATTGGCTGAGGCAGTGTCATTTGTTGGACTGAGAATGGAGCTGGGAGCCAGGGACCTTTGAGTTCTGATCCCTGCTCTGTTGCTCAATCACCATGTGGCCGTAGGCAGGACACTTGACTTCTCTGTGGCTCAGTTTCAGAATCTGTAAAATGGGTGTTAATAATACAAATATCTATAAAGAAATATGGGTCACACTTTGTTACGCTTCTGTTTATAAAGGACATATGATTAATAGATGTAATAAATGGTAAAATAATAATGCCCAGCAGGTATAGAGGTTGCTCATAACCCTGGCTTACAACATTGTCTGCTGATGTGCTTCCACGCATCTATAGCCCATACTTCTCAAGGTTGCAACATGTTTATACCATCTATTAATCATTTATTAACCTTTTATAAACCATATATAAATGGAACCTTAATATCAAGTGTGAATGCAAGTGCTGAGATTGGACATATTTCTGCTGAGCAAAACACTTCCTTCTCCTGGGCGTTAAATTCATGCCCATCTCCTGCAGAGCAAGAGGCTAGATTCCAAGACTCAGTCCAGATGGCAGTGCATAGC
Source organism: Emydura macquarii macquarii (assembly GCF_026122565.2). Classification (NCBI taxonomy): domain Eukaryota; kingdom Metazoa; phylum Chordata; order Testudines; family Chelidae; genus Emydura; species Emydura macquarii. The sequence continues at coordinate 1,344,119 of NW_027133607.1, read as the reverse complement.
AATATCATGGACGCAATCTACATCCATTTGCTTTTGGGATTCTGGAAAATGCATTTTCCCTGTGCTTGCTTGTATAAAATAAAGGAATGCCTTTTTTACCCATTCTGTCGTCAATAAACATTAGCCTCTGGTTTTTATTGCTGAAATTCTAAGTGCACTAAAAGTATCAATTCATGATACCAGTAAAATCCTATGAAAATATATAGGTTTCTTCCTTCTCAGCTGCAATTTATTCTGTTTGACAAACACATGCTAGGGTGGTTCGGGGTGCGAAGGAAGATTAATTTTTCATAAGCACAGAAATGAAAATACTTCATTACAAAAATAATTTGCACAATAATAGAAATAAATACTCAGATACTCTGGAGTAAAGCTTTCCTCTGTCTTTGCTTCCCACAAACTCTGGCAGTCTACTCATTAACAGTGAATTGGATTTGCATGCCATTTCAATAGCAGAAGAAAGGAGCATCATACGTACCATATAATAAGCCCTTAGATTTATTTATTTTTAATATAAGGGAGATAGCGAGTTAGCATTTTTAAGTCTTCCAGATCGCAGCTGGGTTATTGAAGTTTATTCCATCTTTGACACCAGTCCATGGCTTGAGTTTTTGTTAAATTTCAGAGCCAGTACACACATCCAGTTATAGCAACCTACTTTTCACTGGCCGTGTGGACAATATAGAAAAGGGGTAATCTACCGATATCTTTGACAAAGTGCCTGTTGTATTTCTTGCAAACTCAACATCATTACCAATCAAAGGATTTAGCTTTTGGAAAGTAATATGCACTTCCCTTGTTGAAGTGCTGCCCTGGAACATGCACTGTGTCCATTTGAAGGGAGACTACTCTGTCATTATGGGAAAAGAGAGAGGAAAATGTAATGCATTATTCTTTCCATTGCAGTCACTACAAACCTGCTTCTGAGTGCTGTGCATTACAGCTGGTTTAAATTGAAAGCTAGGATCCTTTTCATATCAGAACGTTTCTGTAGAGTATTTTTCATTAACTCGTTTTATTACGTGCACTCCCCCACCCGCTGCTTGTCTTGCTTCCTTTCATGCATTTGGGAGGGTGCGGGGAGAGGGAACTTATCTAAATTAGAATCTATGCAAAAATATCTTTAGTCTCTGACACAGGATACTTCTTTCTCTTAGATGTCATGATGGGGAGGGGGATGAAGAACATCTTATTCATGCAACTAGCATGACAATAGCACCCACAAAAAGAGAGAGAGAGATTCAGGGTGGAAGTGGGGGAAGGGGTATATAAGTATAAAGTGTTTGCCTTAGGACTTGTCTTCAGTTGCAGAGCCAGACTCACATGACTGGAGCTTGGTTTGATGTGGTAATGAAGCATTGATCACAGGAAAAAGATGAAATGGCCTTTGCTCATTCATTATTTTTATCTTCTAGCTGTGGAAGACAGAAAATTGTTCATAGGAATGGTTTCGAAGAAGTGTAATGAGAATGATATCAGGGTGATGTTTTCTCCATTCGGCCAGATAGAAGAATGCCGAATTCTTCGGGGACCTGACGGGCTGAGCCGAGGTGAGTGTGCAGTCTATAAAGTCTCTTTCCTTAAGTGCTAATTGAAGCTATATGTCACAGTCAGAATAGATGTAGCCACTGTCTGCAGCTAGAGGTTACGCTGTAATATGTCCCACGTGACAGAGTTACCCACATGAACTTTTCACAGTGACTGAAATTATCACCTTTTATTTTGAATGTCAGAAAGGTCTCGGTGCCAGCATATTAACTTGTGTTATCACGCTCTTTGTCAGATTGAAAAGGTACCATTGAACCCTGAGATAAAGCCTTCTATTTTCCCTATCGCAAAATCAAAGATTCCCGCCCACACCCACACACACACACACACTTGTATTTTGTACCAAGAAAAACAAATGACAGATTAATGGCATCTGGGGCCATTCAAACTGGTCCATGCTATAATCTCATCCTTCTACTCCTGAATTCTTTGTAACCATATGTAAAATGGGGCTCTGTATCGCCTCTGGAGTAAAGGGTTAACTCCTAGAGTTTTGCCCAGACAGAACTCATGAAAGGAGCTTTCATAGCTCAAGTCTCGAGGTCCAGTTAGAGCCAACGCAGGGATGACAAACAGCAGTGTATAATGCAGTCATATGAAAGACCCAAGCTCTGGACCACATGCCAGACTCCTACTTTATTGTGTTGGAAATTAATTGCAATGCAGACTTTGATACCCGATCATCCCCCCTTTAGATATGCAACATGTAGCATTTTGTACCTGGAAAAGGCTCTTGAAAACATACAATGAAAAGAAAAGCAGATCTATATCAATGACCCCTGCTGTGTATTAAGCCTTTGTTGTATTGACCTGGAATTACTCAGACAGAACAATCCTTCCCACCAGCTAATGACATATGGAGTTGAGTTAGGAAGAGGATCAGAGCAACTTCTCTGCTTTAGGGGGAAAGTGCCATGATATCTGCTACCACAATTTAAAGGCACATGGAGTAAAAATGACTTTAAAATGTGAGGTTGTTAAGGAAAAATTATATGAAAGAGAAGCAGAACTCAGTCGTTCTGTTTCTGGATCTTTTTCCTCCCCTCAAAATATGAAAAAGTACATAGGAATCACAGTTTATGCATTTTATTACATTTTCAAAACACAAGAAAATGTAGAGACAAATGTGTATTATTTTTAACTTCTGGAGACTATTGTTTTTTATAATATGCACAACCACTTGTGGTTTTTTAAAATGTATTGTATGCAGACGCTTGCCACAATAGATCTAAAGTCTAGCAGAGTAGGTTGGGAACTGAGTGTGAGGAGGTCATCTGTGAAGGTGGAAAGCATGGGCTGTACCATCTCCATGTAAATAAGGATAAAAAAAAATCACCTGCTGGAAAAATGCTCTGTCAATTAATGGAAAACCAAGTTTGTGAGGATGGGCCGAGGAAAAGGAGTGTCTACAATTATGTGGACGTAGATTCTGATCCCACAGCTGCTTGATCTTCAAGAAGTTGCATGATTTTGCCTCAGGAGTCTAACTTTAGATAAACGGGTTGTTGTTTTTTTTAATTCTTGGCCACAGGAAAGTAAACCTTCAGTGGGGAGTTGCTGGGTAACTGTGTAAATATTTAGGCTAGAATATAAAATAGAGAATCAAGTCTTTTGAGTCTTACAAGAATTATTTGACTCCCCTGCATAATTCAGGAGGGGAAGTCACCTAGTGAGTATCCAAGTATTCACCAGCTCTTCAATAGAGGTTAGGTTTTCTATCAGAATAGTACCCCAGATCATGAGAACCTACTGGACAGGATAGGTGGCAATCGCAAAAGCCAATTATAAATTGATTGGGTATTGAGCAAATGTTGTGCTAGGTTAAGTTTAATGTGCTGGGCTTTCACCTCTGGAGATTGAAGAGCACGTTCTAGGTACGCCACATTCAGACAGGTGTTGGAATGTATTGACTTAGAAGAGTTATACCCTCTCTAATATTTGGGTTTATTCTTACAATCACACACAATAATATGATACCAGGCCCCTCATGTTTCATGCCTGTTAAATTTGAATTGCTTTCTACACCAATGCCACAGCTCGGTTTCCAGGGAACTCCATAAAACCACCATGCAAAGAGGGAGAGCCAAGCATTGGAAAGTGGCATGTGTTGAAGAGCTGAAGTCCTGTAGGAGAGCTTCGAGTGGGAAGAATCTTGTGTGGCACAGAACCAAAATCGGATTCTTTAAAAATAGAAGGAAAATTAATACAATTAAATCCTGCAACAAGTTCCAAGGTTCAAATGGATTCTCATTCATGGTACTATTTCCAGTACATTAAATTCCCCATTGCCACATACCATCTTTATTCTAATGTATAAGAGTCCACAGCTCAATCATGCCTCCAGATGGGAAGTCCCTATAAAGAGAGGAAGGATGAATGAAGAAGAGTCACATTTTTGTGGGAATGCCGTCATCTCAGTACACAGGCATTTGGGAGTGCATAGTCCTCATGGCCCAGTAAAATGACAATACAATCCAGTAGGCTCTGCTTGACTATTTCATCTACTTTTCAATTACCTAATCAGCTTGCCTTAAAAATTAGCATATCATGATACCTCAGAAATAAAGAGCATGAAAAATGCATTGACTGATATTTATGCAAACTTTGGAGCTATGTAAAATATGTTAGTATTAACAGATGTGAATTCCCAGTTCCAAAGGACAGATACTGGCTAGAGTGCTAGGTAGAACAATTTGGTTTTGTGCTGTTGTTTTTTTCTTAGTAAAGAGTGAAAGCTTGCAGTCAACTTTTGGGATCTGTCCACAGTACAGTAGCAACATTTTTGTTGCTATCTTAGCTACTTTAGACTATAAGGTTGTAAGGTAGACCTAGGGTTATGGTCTTCCTCACAGTATGAACAGGAAAAAGAATCCCTGTTTACAATGGCAAAGGAAAATATAACACTCTGTGAGGAGTGTGATATAGGTGCATAGATAAGAAGACAGAGAGAGAAAGAGATTGAACTGGTTGTTTCTAGTGTAGTTTCAAGCCAAAAGTAGATACGGGTCTAATAAATTCAAACCCATTCTGCCACTGTAGATAAAGGTCCATCAGCATTTCCACTCCAAATTTGTATTGCCAGATGTTAGAAACTCCTGTGGAAAAGTAGCCTAAAGACATCATACAAGTCTCAGTGGTGGAGCAATATATTTTAAATGCCCTTTCTAGCATCTTCAGTTAGGCCCTTTATTCCCACTGATGTTTGCTTCTGCAACTGAAAAATGGCTTGTTTTTTACATCTGTAACTGGTTTGGTTGCAACCTAGGTACAGTGAGTAAGTAGTGATCAAAAGTCATTACCATCTGACAGCTGTTTCACAGCCCCTGCAAAGTAAGTAATGTGGAGCAGTTCCCAGTTGGTATATTCCTATTTCAGAGTAAGAAAACCCAACTGGTTGTCTAAGCAGAGAACCCAAGGACTGAAGGATATGGAGACTGTCCTATTCTCTCACCGCTAGTGCTCAGAATCATGGGGCTGCCTAGGGAATCTTGCCAATACCTTTGTAGTATCTGTTCTACAGATATAGGGATTCAGCCTCCTTCTTAAACTACTTTTTAAAAAATTCCCATTGTTGATGTCCTGCACTACACCCCATTGTCATGTAAAAATAAAAGTGAATTGCCTGGGACAATTAAGGTTTTTAAATCACTTATTGCAAAGGGTTTCCAGAAATCTCTGAACTTTTTAAAGAAATCCAATCGCCTGGCTCCTTGTCCTGTGATCTGTCTACCAGAACACTGCTGCCAACAAAGACAGCTGTGAGCTGGTGGGTGGAACATACAAATGGTAGCCAGAAAGGCCCAAGTTTGATTCCCAACTCTACTGCTGACTTACTTTGTGACTCGAGGTGACCTGCTTAATCTCTCCTTGTGCCTCAGTTTTTCCATCTACCTTTGTAAGTGATTTGAGATCATTAGGTCAAAATCACTATATTACTGCTAAGTAGTGTATGTCAGTAATGATAATAATAATAAAATCCTCCTCTCCTTATCACAGAAGCTCCATAAAGCAATACATCAGTGTAATTTGCTAAGTATATAACAGACAGTATAAAAAAGTCATTGTAGTCAGTTGGGTGAAGAGCATATACTGAAAGACCCTGCTAAGTATATATAGAGAGAGACAATTGAATCTAAAATGTGCATTAGATAAGGTCTTTAAATACACAGAGCATGCCAAAGCTTTTAAAGTCTTGTTTGTCTGATTTCAATATGACCATATCAAGCAAGTCAGGCAAGTGCACACTGAGAGTATTGTTAAAAGTCTGGTAATACAGAATTTACGTTTTAAAGAGCAAATAGCCATGGTGTGGGAATCAGCCCACGATCAGGCAGAAATGCAGCCTTGCAAAATTCCACTCATCCCCAGTAAGCAACGTTTGTTGGTTGGTTTGTCTGAAAAAAAAAAAAAAAAAAAAAAAAAGGGGGGGGGGTGCAAAAAATCATCCTTCGTTTCTTGCATGATCAGTTATAGTAACAAACAGGTGACTAGTTTTTGTGCCAGGAGAAGGAGATTTTGACTGAAATTCAGAGCAGCTTTGCAAGGCAGAAGCAACATCACATGCAACCTCTGAGAAATGATCTGGGTTTGTGGCTAGCCTGGCACTCCTAGGGGAATATTTACAATGCAGTTAGACACCTGCGGCTGGCCCGTGTCAGCTAACTTGGGCTCACGGGGCTCAGACTAAGGGGCTGTTTGATAGCGGTGCAGACGTTCGGGCTTGGGCTACAGCCTGAACTCTGGGACTCTCCCCCACACAGAGTCCTAGACCCTGGCCTGAGCCCAAATGTCTACACTGCAATCAAACATCCCCTCAGCCCGAGTCCCGTGAACCCAAGTCAGCTGGCATGGGCCAGCTGCGGGTTTTTAATTGCAGTGTAGACATACCTTAAGTCTGCATGGTGCGGGAGATAGCCCTGTCTAGGCTACACATTCATAACGCCTTTCATGCAAGGATCTCAAGGCCCTTTATGCCACAACTTTGCCAGTCGGCAATTTTCCAGGTTGTCGAAAACTGTGGCATGGTTACAGTGTTCCATTTGTGCTTTAGCCACTGTGTAGCTTTTTGCAAAGTTGGAGAAGTTTTGGTAAGTTAAAAAGAAAAAGTGTGGGGCAAAGAATGGGGACCAAAAACACCTAGACATTATTCATTCCATCACATTCAATGTCAAAATGGAAAATCAAGAGAAAAGGGGAAAACCAAAAATTTGAAATTAAAAAAAAAACAAAAACCAAAAACTTAATTGAGGGAAATTTCTGTTTGATTTGAATCGAACTTGAAATTTTTTAATAGAAAATGAAAATTCTAATAAAATTTTTCCGATAAAAAATTTCAAATGACAGTTCTTTATTCCAAATATTTTGTGGGGGGAGGGGATGTCTTTTTGAACATGCTGTAGTTAGTGTTCAGTGATCTCCTTAAGGCTGTGTAGTAAGTCAGTGGGAAAGGTGGAATAGAACTGAGGGACCAAGGTTCCCAGCTTCTTTCTCTAGCCACTCTCTGGATGACGATAAGTATCAGATTTGCCCTCGTTATGTCTTCTGAACATTCCATCCCTAGAAAGGATGATTTGAAGCAGGCTAATAACAAAAACCTTTCCATTTCAAGAAAGTGGGTCACTCAGGTTGCCAATAGAAAGTGGTCTTTAGTGTGGGTTTAATTCTAGTTTCGTTCTGTGTAAATTCCAGCTACTGGGACCTGCATTTTCCAAACTCATTAGTGATTTGGAGTATCCAACTTTGAGACACCTTCAAGGACTCTGATTTTCAGAGGATTTTCTCCCAAGGGAATTTTTTTCTTTTGCCATCACAATGGACATGAGAAATTGAACCCATCCTCTGACCTCTAGGGCAAGAAAGTAAATCAGGGCCAAGACTCCAGCACATTGACAGGGCATTGTGGGAAGTGTGCATTGCTGTTACCTTGCTGTGTCTCTAATATATATAATCAGATGGCTTTAGTCTCCAGAGCTCAGCCCAACATCTTTCACCAAAATCCTTTTTTCATTTGAACTGGGATAATAATATGTTGCTCTTATATAGCACTTTTCATTAGTAAATCTCCAAGTGTTTCGTGATCTTTAATGTGTTTAGCCTCACAACAGACCTGTGAGGCAGAGAAATATTATCAGCTCTGTTTTTACAGATGGGAAACTGAGACATCAGGCAGTTAAGTGACTTGCCCAAGGTCACACAGAAAGTCTGTGGCAGAGCAAAGAGTGGCACCCCTCTCTCTAAAGTTCTAGGCTAGTTCCCTAACCACTGCACCATCCTTCCTCACTCTTTCTGCACTCATTCTTTGGGCTACCATATCTATAGAAAATAACATAAAGTAACCCCTACAGTAAGCATCCATCCAAGGGCCTACCAAAAATTTATGCCGTAAACTATTTGCTGCCTTATAATAAATATGTAACTCAGTGCTCAGTGTAAAATTGTATTCAGTACACTTGGGGATACTTTGGAGCGGTCTCTTAAAATGGACAGTTGCCTAATTAGGATGGCCTCTTGTACCTGTGACACCATGCTACTTGCTCAAGTTTTACTTTTAATGAAACACAGTAACGTGTGAACCAGAGGAATTCTTGGCACAGAAAACTCCTGTGCAAACCCAACCCGAAATAATTGGGTATGAATAGATCCTTTCCTTTTATAGACCTGTTCCAAATTGCTTGTAAGTTTTCATTTTAACAATGTCTTCTCTTTCTACAGTGCCTTTCTTCCCAGAGACCCCAAAGCACTTTACAAATTTAAATAGGCTGCCCATAGGGATCACTTCAGCAGTCACTGACATACACACAGCTCTGGGATGTAATGTGGCAGCTCATCGACTGGACGCAATACCCTTATCATTTAGGAGAAGAAGTAAAGAAGAATGTTGTATCCAGTTGAACTTGGAATTTGGAAAGGCAAAAACACAATCATCAGACCACAAACTGTATAGCCAGAGGCGGAGATTTTGAAAGCAACATTTGATGGGAATTGAGCATTCCAGTCTCTTATCTGACTTTCAGAATTTCACCTTAAATCTTTCTTCGAAGTCATGAAATAGTTGATTTATAAAAAGCTGCTGAGATATTTTAAAATAAATTTGATTCTTTATTCGATGTTCAGATCCATTCAGGCCATTTTTTTCAAACTTCCATTCTTAACTATAGGGGACCTAACTCCACATTTAGCCACCTAAATAAAAGTGGCCTGATTCATAGCTGTCTGTAGTTCTTAGCTTGCATTGACTTCACTGGGAGTTGTGGGTTCTTAGCACCTCTGAAAACCAGGCTAGTTTTATTTAGGTGAAAAATCACGTTTGAAAATATTGTGCTTCTTATGTAGTTCACAAGCGTTGTCAAGATTGTACAGACGTTCTTATGCAATATTGTGCATGTGCTTCTGGGGCAGGATTGCTAAAGAACGGGCTAAATAAATGGGGCATCATTGAATTCAATGGCAGCACAATTAGGCCAAGACTTTTGAAAATCATCCTGGATCAGCAATTCTTAGGATTTAGAGGGAAGAGACGAGAGAAGCAGATGTTTTTGTGATTGGTCTGCCAGGTCTCTCTAAAATCTGTTGTAATTGTGAGAAAAGATAAAACATCTGAGTTTAGATATCCTTTCAACTGAGATGACAGGTATAATAGATGTGTTCCAAAACCTGTACTGTGGTATGGCAACGTGCTTCTCTCCGATTCCCTCAGTTGGAGGAAATTACTTTGAGAAACCTTTCCCCAGTCAATCATTTATCTGTTCTAGCAGGTTAGAAGGCTGCCTTACAGAAATAAGTGAAATTTACCTTCTTTCTTTTCTGTTCGTGATCCCTGAGATTTTGAAAGTACAGATCATAAATAATTGCAAGGTGACTTACAGGTGGGCCATCTTTACAAAATGATTTTTGTTGTTACACACTTGGTGGTTTAAGGGGAAGTAACTGTCATGCTATCTTGGCTACAAAAAGTTGTTTTCTTCATGTTCTTGTTACTTTATTTTCCTCGCCCCCTCCCCGCGACTGAGTTCCACAGCTCCTATTTGTAGTAAGAGAATTGCTGAGGTAAAGGGCTCGGCCATCTAAGCAGAACAGGACTTGCCATAGATCAGACTATTGGTTCTTCAGGTCCAACAATGCTGCCTTTGGCAATGTCCGATTGCTGATGCTGCAAGGGACTCGTGCTCCTGGCCTTAGGGCAATTATACAGTGTTTTATATGGTGAGGTGAGGGGATGTGGAAATCCTTCTTGATTCCCACAGCTTACATCCTGCAGCATGAGATTTGATTAGTCTTATCTTAACATGCATAGCTACAAATGTTATTAATGGATATAAAACTGTCTGTATGTATCTCAAATAACCACCTGTGGCCAGGAATTCCACAGGTTGATTATACACTATGTAAAAGGAATAACGCCCACCATTCACTCAGCGTCTGCTACCTATTAATTTGAAGAGTGAAGAAGGGTGTTGCAATGTCTGTGGGCCATGACTGGTCTAAACAATGTATTTATCTGACACCTCCTCCCCAGCATGACAGGTTTGGATTTTGCAGAAATATTTATATTATATAGATGCCTATATTCTTTGTGCGTGTTCCTAATTCTTAGGGTTACAAAATGGAGCATTGTTTTAGACTAAAACAATAGTTAGAAAAAGTTGTGAACTCGTTCATCGCAACATTATGTTGATTCTAATAATGACACTTTAAAAGCCAGGTTCTCAAATAATTTAGTAGTGCAATTGCATACCTAATTTGTGCCCACAGTTACCCCAAATGTTTGTGCAAATCATATAATTACATGCACAAGCAGCCAGTGGTTCTCATTGGGAAATTTACTGTGGATTGTGGGCAGAATATGGACCTAACTTTGTACTCCCAGGCCCACAGACCATAATTAAAATGTAATTCATCCCCCCCTCCATAGAATGAATTTGAGCATTTTGGAATAGAACAAAGGGTGCACACACATTTGTCACGGTCTTCACAGAAAACAAGTTTCCTTTAAATAAGTTGCTCCTGATATGGTACTTCCCTGTTATAAAAATAATTGTACTTCAGAACACAGCAGTTAGAGGCTATTCAAATGAACTTGGGATGGGGACAAAGAGGGAGGCTATGCCATAATATTGGGCAGTGAAAGCCCCCATGACTGAGCGTTGTGGTTAAAAAGGGAAAGAGTGGGGTGAGGGGGAATCTGCTCCATCTATATGGGCAAAGAGCTTTATTTTTCTGCTGTTTCACTTTTCTTCTGAGACCTGCTAACCACAACATCTCTCAGTAAGTTACTTACAGCTGTACTGCTGGGTAGAAATTGTGATAAATGCATAAACTGTGTTTTATTGATTCTTGTTGACATTTTACATGCTTCTTTTGCATTCTTAACCTCCACTTGGTAATTGTCACTATGGTATACGCTCCTAGATAATAAGAGCATGGCAAGTGAATGAAATGGTTCCTTGACCATTAAAAGCAGTATTATCAAAGGCTCTGTATGTTTTTTCCCCCTAATATATCTCTATGAGTTTGTTCTCTTCCCTCACTGAAGTCACGAGATAAGAAATGAAAACGCTTAGTGTTATTTCCTATATTAATAATAAGAGTAATGTTTTTAAGAGAGATTACTTTGAGACTGATGGTAAATTTGGGCCTCTTTAATTTTAGTGCACAACATCAATATGGAATCTAGCAGAGGTACTGTAGCTTATTTACCATTCTACTACACATTTTGTCTAGAATGCCTTATAGAAAGTTGTTTGTAAAATTATTTTCTTTGACAAAAATTTGTTTCTGGATAACAGTAGTAGCAACATATAATGTGATTAAATAATAAAAACATCCATCAGCTGTTCTGTTATCTGAGAAATATATAAACAGTATTGTAAAATCTGCATAAAGAATTCTAACTTTAAAATTTATAATGCTAATTTATCAGTAAAATGCATAGTAGATTAGTTTCCCTTGTATCAAGGGATTTTATACTATTTTTAAAAAATTACCGCATGATGCAAAAATGCATTGACTTTATTTTCATGACTAGATGTAGTGCTTTTGGGTAATGATCAGGCATTGCTTTCTCTTACTGTTGTTTGATTAAAATGTTAATACAGTCTTGACTTGATAATCTTACCAGGTACACACGCAGCAAAAGAGAAATGATGTTTTATGCCTCACAAATTGATTTACATAAACCAAGCAATCTGTTGCTTGCTGGATTGCAAAATGGTTTATTTTGCCCATTGGCCACAGGGGCAACGATATTGTATTTTTGGTGCCAGAACATAGCTTTCATGCATTAGCTCTAAAATGACAATATGCTTCAGCCTCTCTCAGTGTTTAGATTTGCTTCATTTGGAAATCTTTTAAGTAGTAATAATAATAATGTTTTGAGGAAATTGAGTGGAACACTAAATTATTCTCTGAAACCGAAGTTCAAACTGTGCAAGGCAAAGGGAGCTGAAAATCAATGCACTGTTAAAGTCATTAGAGATCACAAGTGAAATAAGTCTGTGTTGCTTTAGCTAAGCTTTTAGTGTGCCATGGTATTATTACAAAATCAGCCTGAATCTGCATTAATTTCACAGTCTTTTTCTTTAAGATGCCCAAGGGTGCATGAAGAAGAATAAAATGTAAATTTCAGAAGGCCGTGTTTTTATTAGTTAAAAGGGCAGTGAGCCATGCAGCACTAAACTTGACCTACACCATGCCCAATATTGGTAAGAGTCGCAATAAAGGGGAGGCCGGCAGGAGGAAACAGCTCAGGCACTAAGCCATTATTTTTTCTATGATTTAAAAAGGGAAAAAGTGGTTTTCAATTATTCACACACACAGCTCCAGCATATCTGAAGGTGGTTGTAGCTTATGTCGATCAAAGTATTATACTTGTACATATAAGTATCAGGACTTCAAAAAAACAAAACTCATACAGATTTTTATCTGAAAAATTCATTTTTAAAAAATATTTAAATTCCGCCTGCATTGCTGAATTTGGTCTGGCAGCATCACTGGGCCTTCTGGCACTTCGTTTCAAAGCATTTTATACATTTTTTTCCCTCACTTTTATTTGTGTTCTCACCCGCTCGATGGAATTTACCAGTGGCATTCTGAGCTCTTTAAATTCTGCACTTAATTGCCAGGGATGCCAGCAGTTTATTTTAAATCAATCATAAATAAGAAAAATATAACAGGTAACTGCTAATGCATGACGTGGAAGGGATTAAAAATATACAATCCAAACTTTACACTTTAGAAAATACAAACAAGCTTCACCTATTTCAAACCCTGTGGCTCAAAGAACCGAAAACAATAACAACAAACCCTCCACAACCCTTTCTCCCCACCAACCTAATTTTTTTTTCTTTCATCTATGGTCAGATTAGCAAGTCAGCACTGTTGATAAATAAATTAGAGGAGTTGTTTATTTTTATGTACTACTGAGAACAGTGTCGTCTTGTGGCCGTTCTCGTAGACTGTGTTGGTTTAACAAGCGTCCAACCCTTTTGTCTTGTTGTTTTTTGTCTTTCCTGCTCCCTGTCCCCTTGTTCCCACAGGCTGTGCGTTTGTTACATTTTCTACAAGGGCAATGGCACAGAATGCAATCAAAGCCATGCACCAGTCTCAGACCATGGAGGTACAGTACTGTATCATCTGCCCTTTCTTTGTTTTCTTTGTGCAAATGATTGTGAATGGTAAAGCCATGGTCTCCTGGAGAAGATCAGACACATGACAATCACAGATTTAAACTTTCACAAGACTCTTCCCTCTCTTTGTGAAATTTATGTTTTTTAATTATTTTAAAACACAAGTAAAAAGATCTCTATGATGAACCCAAGCATTGCTTTTACAATGCTTCCAGTGGCATTCAGTAGAAAATAAACACAAATAAATAAATACATATAACATATGCGGGGGACTAAATTATCTTTTATCTTAACCTCCCGCCCCCCCAAGAAAAAGCCTCACTTTATATGAATTTTAAAATATTGCAGTTTGTGCTGCTCTGGGAAAAGGCTCAAGAGAGATTTTTTTTAACCTGAGGACACAAAGTTACTAGTGCATGTGGGTTTTTTTGTTTTTGTTTTTTGCACATGGAATCTCTTTGGAAGTTAATATAATTTCTTCTACTTCATGTTGCCAATAAAAATGCTAATTATGGCAGAGCATATTGAAGTGCTAGACTTGCTATAGTGCACTGCCGTGGCAGGCTCTGTATGAGCAGCAACCTTTTCTTCCCTAAAAACTGCTTCCCCGGCATCGTATTTTGTAATAATGAGCAACACAAAGCTTTAACTTTACTTACCTGGCGCGACTACAGTTTCAGGATAAGACCCATTTATCGGCATAGTTATCGCGTTGCCACAGCTCATCTGGTAGGCTCCCCCTTTTTTTTAGTCTGTGAGTTATGTCATGGTCTTTCAGAATTTTGCACAAAAAGTCTCACAAGAGTACTAAGCCTTTACTTATTCTGGATCTTCTAGTTTAATCATTTGAGAGTGCATGTTATACTGTATTATGTATACCGTATCTTTGTGTACTGATGATTTTATCGGAGGTGGCATTTTGATGTTATGTGCACTTGTTTCTTCTTTTCTTTTCTTTTTTTAAATTATTATTCTTTTTAAACAAGGACCTTTCGATTTTTCTCAAGTAATTTTTCTTTGCAATGCTCTAGTCTCCCAAAGCATGCTGGGTACTAAACAATCATTATTGCCTCATGTTGTTGAGCTGCTTTGTGTAATGAGCAAAGGGAAAGACAGAGGAAAAAAAAGAGACAGTGCATGGAAATGTCAACTGTTTTCTATACTCTACCGGTAATGATAGTGGCATTACAAAACTATTCTCTTTCCAAACATCACATTTAACTTTGGTTGAGATTATTTTATAATCTATGTGTTTTCTTTTCAGTGCAATGCATTTTTATAGACCTTGAATAGACAGTGTTAGATGAGAATATGCCACAGAGAAAAAACAGAATTATTGAAATTATCTTCACTAGGAAGCTGATATTACCCAATATATTTCACTATGGACTGTGACACTATGTATTGAATAAAAAGTGACATTTTAGTTCATTGGAATAATGCTCCTTTTTATATTTCTGCCATGCAGATGGGTTACATAGGGAGGTGGTGGAATCTCCATCCTTAGAGGTTTTCAAGGCCCGGCTTGCCCTGACTGGCATGATTTATTCTGGGTTGGGCCTGCTTTGAGCCGGGGCTTGGATTAGATGTTCTCTTGAGGTCCTTTCCAACCCTAATCTTCTATGATTCTATGCACTGTCCCATTAACCTGAGTCAGCATATCTTTGCTATTTTTGGTTCCACATAAAACAGAAGTGTTGCGAATAATACTGTGGGTTTTCTGTATATTTTCCATGTGTTCTCGTGTATTTTTGGTCTAGGGTAATGAATTTACGTGAATCACCCTCACCTCAGAGGATGTTGTAAAATAAAATAATCCTTACAGGTCAGATTCTCCCTTTCATATGCTGAGTATTGTACTGTACTTTCAAAAGAAGTCCCATTGTGATATACTTCCTTATGTTGAATAGTATCTTGGACCACAGGTCATCCAATAGTTTTCAGTGAGCAAATGTATCACAATTTAGCCCCATATGAATAACTACTTTCAGAGCAAAGTACTACTCAACAGCTTTACAGGTTAGAGAATGTGCACCTGTAATTAGGGTACAAATAAGATACCAAACTGACATGGCGTTTCAGAATATCCTGGACCTTAGCACTTAATCATGATGCCAGCTGGGTTCAGGTCTGTAGCAGAAATGATGTGCTTACTCTTTTGTGGGAGGTAGAGTACCCTTTCCAGCTCACTGATTCATGGCATGATACCAATAGGAGTCTACATGTTCTGCCTTGCCAGCAGAAAGAAATGTACACAGGGAGTGCTTCCCATTGAGAAGGGGAGACAGAAAGCAGCCATAAAATAATGAGGTAGGAGATACCCCAGACCTACTTGCATAATGGGGGGTACTTCTCAAGACAGAAGGAAGGAAAGAAGGTATTGTTCTGGTCAACATTCAAAAGCATTTCCTGCCTCTTGGTTATTAATGTCAATGCTATTATGGTAAAAAGTTGACTTTTGAGAGCTGCTGTTAAATCCGAACGCTCTCTGAAACAATAATGCCCCTGGGCACATTGATTTCATGTTTAACGGGGGAAAAAATAGACTTTTAAAATGGAAGATTATGTATTATGCAATCAAGTTTCAATTGAACCACTGAAGTTATTTTTTCTGATTTCATTATTTTCAGTTCTTTGGCACACACCATTGACTAAGATGTACTTTCAAAGCGACTCAAAATGATGAAAATGTTAATGTTCAGAAAAGCAAGTGTCTCCTGGAAATAATGAATGTTCATATTGCTCTTTGCATTTTACTCGCCATCCTAGTTTAAACAACTCGTTTTTAAAGCCATAATCACTGCCCTCATTTTCTGCTGTTCTACCTCCTTTCTGCCTTTAAAAAAAACTTCACTCAAATAGAGCGTTGGTAGGAGACACTAATTTGTTAACATGGAACAAATTTGAGGCAACAATAGCAACACTTTTCTCATACAGAGCCATTTTGTAACATATAATTTCAATCTTCGGAAGGTTTCCTCCCTTGAAAATGATGAAATAAGAGCAGAAAGTGAAAAAAATGAATTATAGATTCAGAAATTGCAGAGATATTGTTTTTATACAATTTACTGACATTTCAGCATTCATAAATATGATGTCAGCTGTTGTGTTGAGTATTGAGCTGCTGAGCTGAGTACTGGAACAGCCATATATTATTTCTCCCTTTGAAATTCATTTATATTCTCTTTGAAATAGACTTGAGTTTCACGTATGTACATGTAGCAAGCAGTAAACCATCATCTCACTTAGCCTAACACCACCAAAGCCAATCTGAAATGGGATACAAGCTTCCTATTACCTTTTCTATTAGCTAAACTGGATAAATACCTCATTTTTTAAAAAAATAAAAGAGCATGATTTTAATGTAATTTGATTTTATAGTATAAAAATCACTTGATTTTAATATAATATGATTTTGTAGTATAAAAATCACCGAGAAGAGGCAATTGTGTACCAAGCTGACTCCTCCGTAATCTTTATTCAATTGCTGAAGTGGTGTATCTCCATTTTGACTCACTGAAAAATTGAAAGACATTTTTACAATGAAATATACAAGCTAGGTACTGGGGGTGGAATAATCCATCTCAAGTGATCATTTTCTAAGATGATAATTCTAAAGGAATGGTATTGATGGGAGGTCTTCACACAAAAGATATTATTACCGTGGCTTATTTCATCATTTTGTCTGTTGATTGTGAATGTTCTTATCATTGTCCTATTGTGAGGTTCCTCGAAGAAAAAGAATACAGCTACTCTTTGTAGAAATAGAGAACAGGAGCTTTTCTGAAGAAGCTCACACTGTAGTGAGAGCAGCCATGGAAGAGTTTAGTTAGGTATAAACTCCCACTGCACACTGTAAACTGTGTCTAAAATCCTCCTGTGTTTCTGCATCTGAGGCTCCCAAGATGGTTCTCAGATTGGGGGTAGAAGAGAAATCGGCATGACAGTGGATAGGGGCTGGAGGGGGAAGGGAATCTGGTGCTCTGTCACTACAGTGATAGGCAGCAGGATAAAACTCAAAGACAGATGGTTTCTACAAATCATGGAATCTTCTAATCCATTTGCCAAAAGTTAACTGGAATCATTATGTTGTTACATAGATTTAAAAACAAAAAAAAATTGAGAGGTTTATATCTGAAAACAAAAAGTTTCAAAATTAGATAAAAATAGGAGATCTGTTTTCATTCATATGGCCCTGTTTATGTCCTTCAGTGTCTTGAAAACAGACAGAAAACAAAGAGACAAGTCCGTCTTTAAGACACATGAACCGTGAAGCGTAATTAAAGAGCACTGATACATTCTGCTGTCTTTCTGGGGGCACACACACAGTTGAAAGTACACAAAGATCTGGAGGGGAAGGAGTTCAATGAAAAGAGAGAGGAAATGAATACATTTTCCAAGAGCCACGTTTTAAAAATAGTTGAACAATAAATAATTTAAGAAATAACCTGAGATTATTTCCAATGGATTTAAAAGGAGGTAAGAACATGTCAAGGTAGAATCATGTAAATGTGCGTGATGTTAACGTCTTTGTTTTCCCAATCTATCCAATCCTAGGGCTGCTCTTCGCCTATAGTGGTGAAGTTTGCTGATACCCAAAAGGACAAGGAGCAGAGGCGTTTACAACAGCAGCTGGCACAACAGATGCAACAGCTCAACACTGCCACATGGGGGAACCTCACAGGCCTTGGAGGTCTCACACCACAGTATCTAGCTGTAAGTTCTTGTGTAATGCAGTGACCCCATTTTTAGATTTAAACCAATATCTTAGGACATTGGAAGCTAATTATAGTGATCCCTGATAACATGGAATTCCCTACATTTTAGATTAGGATTTAAATGCCATTTGAACTGGAAAATACAGCTTCACTCTGATGTTTCCACTGACTTTTGGAACATTAAAGTCTACTTTTTTTTTTTTAAATGTGAATACATTTTTTAAAATGCTTTCTCATGTCAAAGTCAAATCTTCACCTTTCAGAGAGCAGATAGACATCTGAAAATCTTCTTCAATTGTGTTTGTGAACAGTCTTTTGACTTTACAATGTTTGAATTTAATTCTACTCTGCATATCAGTTTCATGTGGAAATATTCCCTGTCCTCGTTCAAGTTAATCTTTTAATATATTTGAAAATGGCTATCACATTAAGTAGTGAAATTCTGCAAACTAAATGCTGTTTTATTGGTGCTAAATATGCAAGGTTCATATTGCTTTATAGAAGATAAATTTGATGGGCGTTCTGATTATTTTCACACATTTTTTAAATGATATTTTCTTTGACCCTCTAAAAGCTGCGAGAATAAAATGAGCCAGCTACTTTACATGGTACACCTGCCCTCTACTGGGGGAATCTGAACAGCTCAAGTGTGTCATAAATCTTAGACTGGTCACAGAGATTCTCTCATTGCTCAAGTAGTCAGGGGTCTCTGCCTTTTGCTGCGGTGGAGTTGTAAATGGTCACGGTGTATGGCATATTGACAACTGGGAAGTTCCTAGGTGCTCAGAGATTTGTTTCTCTGTATCTGCAGATTGTGTAAATTGATTGTGTGAGTATGTGGGGTGGTTGGTTATAAATCTGCATAGACGTTCATGTAGCTGGCAGACTTTTAAAAAATACCTAGTATTTCAAGGATTAATAGTGAATCTTGACTGTTATGTCAGCTGAGTGCCAGGCTATGAACTAATGAATATCTGTGAACTTGATGTACCCTATTCTAAGGATGACCAAGAAAGAAACCTGAATTTAAGTGGTTGGGTGAGAACGGACTGTGATTGGACAGTTGAGTTATGGTAACTACTAGACTACAGAGGGTTATAATTAGTCACGCTATGTTGGTTTAAATAGATTTAACACCTGGTTGTTAAAAAGAGTAAATTGATTAATTGTTTTAAAGCAGCAATGTTATTGAGTTTCCCCAGGGTCTGTGTGTTTCTTAATAGAGATTAGACATTAATATGGATTTACAGCATCAACTCTGGGGACGTTCATTCCAACAATAGGCAAAAGCAAGAGACTATATCAAAGTAAAG
Organism: Emydura macquarii macquarii; assembly: GCF_026122565.2. NCBI lineage: Eukaryota > Metazoa > Chordata > Testudines > Chelidae > Emydura > Emydura macquarii. Next base: position 1,324,916 of record NW_027133607.1, on the reverse strand, counting down.
GAAACTATAACATTTTAATTTGATGAATAATTTTGTTTTAATCTGAATGTGTTGCTTTTTTTGCAACATCACTTAGATAATGCTGATTGTATTATTATTAATTTGCAGCTTCTACAGCAAGCAACTTCCTCCAGTAACTTGGGTGCCTTTAGCGGCATTCAGCAAATGGCCGGTGAGTTAAAATTATTTCATTTTGACCAATTATATTTCATTTTCTTAAGCTCTTAAATTCTGTTTTACATAATGATCAAGTGTTGTTAGTCTTTGTATATAAAATGTGGTGTGTGTATGGGCAGGGGAGAACTCATGATTCAGACTCCGTCTCTCTTTCAGAAACTGAACTGCTCCTAGGTTGTGCAAACAGTTTATCTTGCATTAGTCACCTGCCATTTGTCCAGAGTAACCAATTCTAAATTGCAAGAGAGCTCTTAGTTCCTGCAGCTATATCCTACCCTACTAAAAGTGGCAATAAAGCAACAGCAGGATTACATTTTAATTTCCAGTGAGATTTCTGTGTCCTGAAAATCAAATTAATGGCAGCCCTCAAACATTTTAATAATAGGTGACAAATAAAAATGTTCTGACCTTCTTAATGAAACCCAATATTACAGGCCTATGTTTGATACAAGCTTGCGGTCTTTTTTTTTTTTTTAATAATCATGGAAAATTAACTGCATGCCTTTTTGACTTCAGAACCCTAGTTGACAAAATTACACTACAGAACCTTTTATGTAAAAGTATAATCTTTGGTCTAAAGGAAAAAAGAGAGAGAGAAAGGAAAAAAGAGAATCAAAGTGTAAGCATATTTGAAAGCCAGCTAGTTGGAGGGTTTCTTAGTAATGAGCTGTGTGCCAGTAGTAACTGATGTGTAGTGATTAGTAAAAGGTCTCTCCCACTGCGTGACCTGCCATGCTGATACCCTAACTTAACATGATGCTAGAGAAATCAGAACACAGATGCACATTATGCCTGCCGTGAGAAACTGTTAAAAAGCTTTTTTCCTTGCTTGATTTAAAAAAAAATTGGTATGCTAGTTTATTTTAATCATGAACCCGGTGAATCAATGAAATGTAGCATTGGACTTGCTTTGCCATCACAAAACAATGGCTAAAATATTCGTGTGTCTTTAGGAACATTTTTAATACTTTTTGAAATCCAAGTTTTTAGTCTCTTCTGGCTTCCCTTTGAATGAATTTTGAAATACTTTTAACAAGTATAGATATACCGCCTGATATAGCCATACCCCATAGGTATTCTCTGCTCAATCGTTACATTATGCCATTATTGCAGTTGCATCAGAGACTAATGTGAACCTGCTGTCTGACAATATAAATTGGCCTACAGATGACAATATCCCTGAATTATTTTCTCTTCCTCAGACCTGCTGGCAGTGCTTGCTGTTTCTATTATGTTACACTTACGATCTAGCATTTTTCTCATCAAAAAATATATCTTAATATGATAAACAGAGCAGAGTCATTCAGTCACATTTTCACAGTTGGCATTTTTGGAGCTGGCTTTGAGCTCAAGGATTGTGTTTAATGTTTCATATTTGGTTAGCTCTACAGAATGGAAAAAAATGAGAGACTCAAGGGGGAAAAAAGATACTCAGAGAGATTTTTCTGCATAGCATACTTGTATACAAGTAGGTTTCCATTGTTTGTTGTTCACTGTTTCTGTAGATTTTGTTTTACCTCTAATAACTGAAGCATACCTGGACTGAAATTAGGGATTTTCCTTAGATTAACCCTAGATTAACCACTCAATCCAATATATGAATTATGCATAGTAGGCCATTTAGTCCAAGAAAGTCATCTTCTGTGGTCATAGTGGCATGTCATTTTTACTAGAATGATGTACTTCCTCAGCTAAAGGCTAGATTTCTAATGGGTCCGTATATTGGATAATAATTTAAAAACTGTATATGCCTCCTGGAATGTTTTAACAAGGCAATTTTCTTATTTAAATATTAGCAGAATTTAATGCTGTTCCAGGTGTACCTTTTCTTTTCCAGAAATGCATGGCTCTTAAATCTTAATGTCTAAGGTCAAATTTGCTATGTGAAATTTCTCTCCGAGCTACAACTCTACATGAAAGGGCAAAAGACTTAGCACAATTGTGTCATTAAGTTTGAAAGTTCAAAAGTCATATATTGTTCCCAAATTTCAGGTTTCTCCTGCAGCATTAACCAAGTTACATTGCACATCCACTATAGCTGACAATGTATTTTAATAATGATTTATTAAGGTTTACAAGAGACATAGATAGGAATAGAAAATTCTACATGTGTGCAACATAGTTGGATTAATATTTCTGGAGCATTGATCTCACAACCATAATGTAGCATAAGAGCTAGATTTGTTCCTTTTTTCAAAATGTATTTTTAATTATCCATACATCATACCCAAATAAATATAATATTCATTTCCAGCTTACGTATGGCTTGTGTATTTTGACCTTTTATTGTTTTTTAAAGAGAAAGAAAATTAGAGGCAATAGGCTAAGACACCAAACAAGCTCCATGGTTAGAGCCTGCAAGTTTTTTGAGCCAAAAATATTCATTTAGAGTCAGATCTTTCTCCCTCCTCGTTGTGTTGATTTTAATGAGAGGAGTAATGTACTACTCAGCATGAGTAATGGTGGCCAGATCTGATCTTAAATTTACTTGTACACTTATGTAGTTGCACAAGCACACAAAGTGTTTCTAATAGCTCAGTCCTATATCTTTAAAGTCAATAACTGTGTTTCCTTTAGCTTCAGTGGCTCCAAAGCCCGTTGAAATCAGTGGACATCTTACCATGAACTTAAGTAGACTTTGGATCAGGCACCTAATTCTGCAAAGCATTTATGTATGTGTCTAAATCACATTAAAGTAAATGAGTTATAGTTAAGCAAGTGCTGAATCTGGACCTAATGTGTGTGATGGCCACCATCTTGGCCAAAAACAGGAACCGCTAGAGCTGAAAGCATTGGTCTCTACAGCTTAAATTAATGAGCAAGTCTTTGTAGCTGACAGCTGTAACAGACCCATATTTTTTCTGGATCCAGCACCAGGGAGGAGGACACATAACACACTGACCAATACATTACACATGCATCGGCAGACCTGAAAAAATTCTCAGTATGCAATTCTCAGATGGTTATATCTTTCTTAACTCAAGCTAATATTCTTTTGCAAACAAAGCAAAGGCACTCATCTTCAATGTCAAATTTCATATTTCCTTTTTTTTTTTAATTATTCTTTCCCCATAATTATGTCTTGAAAAATATGATTAGAATATGTTTTATGTGGGAAAAGTGGTTTATTTTATCCAGAGAGAAGAACTGAAAAATGGTTTCAGGTGTTTTGCTCAAAACCTCACCTACAGGCAGAGACTGAGCACAGGAAATTTCAGCATCAAAAGTGCATGCTTTGTAAAATTACTAGCAGGGTCAGATGGTTTAATTCTTTTAGCTGTAGCCCCTTGGTAGATTATAATAAACAAACTGTTATCTTTTTCGGTACTGCCAATCCCCAGTGTTCAAAAACCAAGAGTCGGGTGCAAATAAATCATGAGATTAACTTAAAAATCATGAGATTTAAAAATTAAGAAATGTTATGATCTTTTTAATTTGCATTCTGGGTTTCTGAGGCTTTAAGCTATACTTGATTTAGCTTTTTCTCCATAACCATGGTGGCTACAAACTTACTTTGTTTTGTTTTGTTTTTTATTGGAAGCGAAGAGTCTCATGATATCACTTTACTCCAGGAACCAGGTCTTGAAGGAAAACATTTAATATAACCAGAGTCCTTTTGCATTTTAATAGCATCGCAGTCTTGATTGCAGGAGCTATTGTCTTGCCAAACCCTACCTCATTGTTCTTACATAACACATACAAATATCCATGTCATCTATTATATGTCATACTGTAGTCTTTTTTCCACTAAAACTGCTGTAATGCTCAATAATGCAAATGCACTGCGTTTCCTTACATGCATAATGTTAGGTTGCAACGTATAGACCGTAATTTCTCATTGTCTGTGGGGAATATCAACAATATAGGTGAAGTAGGTCACGTGATTTGACTGTCTAATTAAAGCTACAGTAAATGACTATTCAAGCTTAAAAAGTCCCCTCTTCAAGTGTATAAAAGTTGCATTAATGGCCTGATGCAAAGCTGAGTGAAATCTCGAGGATCTGTCCATTGAGTTCAGCAGACTTTGGATCAGACCCTAAAAAACCTAATTTACTTGAAGTGAGCTAGGTTAACCTACTTGTTTGAAAAGTACATTGAAGATCAGACATAAGATTTTACATAGTGTGACAGAATGCCAGGTGATTATAATGCAGAAGAGCTGTCAACACTTTTTTTCTTTTTCCCTGTGAAGGTTTTCCATTATCAATACAATTAATTTCAAATCTTTTATTATAAATGTAGACAGATACATGCATATAGATATTAGATAGATATGTATGCACGTGCATATGCATAGATATACACACAGACCCACAAAAGGGGCTATATAAATTCAGGTGGATAGTCCTGAAAGCAAAAAATAGGTTGAAGTTATGTTTCCAGGGAAAATGTGATCCATACTTTTGTATTTATTTTTGTTTGGGTTTCAGATTGATAAACTCTGCACAGCTGGACCTTTCTCTATTTTCTAATGTATGTTCCTAATCCTTTTGAAATTCTCTCATGGTTCAGTTTGAGATTTGGGCTGAGCATCTGATTTTGATTTGGTCTGGTTCACCCTTCCCCTTTTACCCAAGCCAGATATCCTCCTGCAGAATCTGTGGGAGCAGATGGCTGAGAGAAATTCCACAAAGTTCTGCTTAGTGTTTCCCTTATTCACACCAGGGAATCCGTGCATCTTGCTCCGTGCATCTTGGGGGAATGGGTAGAAGCCAGGACCTTCTGCATAGAAGCGCTGTGCTTTTGCGTTGGCTCAAAGGTCCTTTACTTCTGCTCACTCCTTCATAGTTCTTTTCCACTGGAAACACACTAGCAGGGCTTCTCCTGCTCACCGTTGCTCCTAGGGCCTCATTAAAGGGGTGTCCTGTCCAAAGTGAGGGTCTCTGTTGACCCCAGGAATAGTGCCATGCCATGGCTGTTTCTTACATCTGAAAATGTTGGCCTGCGTGACTAAAAGCAATGAGGTCAAACAACTGCGTTTCCACTGAAGGTACTGTTTAATCAGTGCACATTTTCTAGGTTTTGTGATAAAGTTTTAGTTAAGACTTTTTTGCAGAGCACACCATTGAAGGGAAAGGGTCAGTGCACATGCAGACTCCTGCAAACAGGAGAGGCACAAGCACATTGAGGAGAACACCAACTCTCCATAGCCTGGGAAATGTATTTTTCTCCTGAGGGTAAGAGAATACAAAGTGGGTTCTTCAAGTTAGGTTGAGTGTGAAGGAAGGGACTGCAATTCTGCCTGGGCCTTACACAGACTGCAGAAGGACTGGGAGAGGCTCCTGTCGTGCACTCACATAAAGACCAGGTGAAATGTAGCAGGAAAGCTTTGATTCAGCAAAGCACTAAAGCATGTGCTTAATCTTGGTCCTATTCAGGAAGCACATAAGTACATGCTGAACGTGAAAGCGCGGGCTGAAATCCTATTGAGATCAATGGGAAGTTACTGAATTCAATCGACTTAAGGATGTGCTTCAGCGCTGCACTAAATAGGGATGAATTTAATCATGTGCTTAAAGTTCAGCGTGTGCTTAAGTCCTTTTGTGAATCAGGACCTAAGTGATTAGAAAAAAGTTAAGTAAATATTAAATAAACAGCTATTCTAAGGATAGATTCAGAATATATGTGATTTGATGGATCTGGGAATCTTAATTTTCTGTTCTATCCATCTTGAATAGTGCTTGTAATTTCAAGAGCAATATTCTGGACCTCTCCCTGTCCTAAATAAAGTCCTTGAAAATATTATTCAACTTTTAAAATAAAAATCTGGAGTCTCTGATAACATCAGTGTTAACAAATAATTTACTTTTGGATCAGAGATTATAAACTTTTCTTGCTTTGATCGATAGTCCATGTTTCTTAAACTTCAGTCACAATTTAATTTAAAGGGAACAAACCCTAACATTTGAGGAAGCTTAAGAGGCAAAAGGAAAATGGTATATAAATAATTGAGCCAATAATAGTGATTGTGGGATGCCTCAATGTTGAGGTGACAAAGATGAGACACAGTAAAGGGATCTCATTGTCAGAAAAAGCTCAGGATCCATCCTCTGAAAATAAGGCGTCTTTAACATAACCGATGCATATTTTCCCACAAAGGAAGGATTTAAGCAGGAATTTGTTCCAGGTGGAGACTAAAGTGATCCTAAATTATTTTAACACTTACTAAATGTTTTGTAAATGTAAATAAGCATAAAAAGCTTTTAAAATGGCTTATGATTCTGCTATGTCCTGTACAAACAGTCATCTGATCCTCGTACTTACATTTATCACAGGAAACGCTGTGGTGACTAAACCAAGGGAAATTGCCTGATTGTATGAAAGTTTGCATTGGCGGTAGCACGAGAAGTTGTAAAATGTAAATCTTCTGCTCTCAAATTTCCCCGTGTTTTCACAGAACTGCATCTGAGACCGTGCAGCACTACAAAAATTTCCTGTGAATGTGCTAATAGGCCTTATGAGAATGATCTATAACCATCCATCTGTCACTTTTTAACAGGCCTGATTGGCAAGCACTTGTAACAACTGACATCTGTTCTTGCTTATTGATATGTAGATTTATGGTAATTGCTATGAACAATAAGATACGAAATTACCTAAGGTGAACATTAAATTAAATTTTCATGCCCCTATCCTTATAAATATTTTTTTTTAAAAAATCTTAAGTTTCAACTAGGCATATTGTGCATCTGTTTTGTACATAATTTAATTGTTTTTTTTTTAATCTGCCAAGTAACAAAATGAAAGTTGTGTTCCTTGTAATTCTGACTATTTGCCAGGTCGATAGCACATTGGTAAATACGCATTATTAAAAATTGAATCAAATCGTTACATGGCTCTATCTTTTTATAAATTATTTCGCTTTAATTCGCAACATTTTCTCCCTCATGAAGATCAAGAGTTCTTTCTTACCCAGGAGTTCTCTCCCTGCAGGGGCAATTTAAAAAAAAAAATGTACATGCCTATGCCACTCTTAGGCGGTTTGCATTTCTTCAACGAGAGGTGTGTTTGTGAGTATGCAGCAATTTCAAATAAAAATGATTGAATCACTTTCTCTCTGAGTTCGTTCCGGGGTTTGGGGCTGTTTTGAAAATCCTGTGTGATGTGAAAAATGTGGACTGCAGGAAAGGGGACCATGTGACTGGAAACAGTGTGCCAGACAGCAGACTAATCCCACAAAACTATGCATTGGCTAGGGGTTAATTGAACCAGAATCTACTTCTACCATATAACCAAACTGGCATCCGGGTCTGCGCATCAACAGTTCCCTCTTCTGAGTTTGTCCTAGCAAGCTGTGATGTTGGCACATTTGACATAAAGAAAGAAGTCAATAAACAGGGAGTAGCAGTGATGATAAAACATCTGGAGGAAGTGAAACATGGTGACAATGAGGATAGATTATTTATTTATTTATTTTAGCCGACAGTCTTTGGGATGGGAATGAAGATAGACAGCCATTGATGTAATCAGTTTTACAGCACCCTGGGCACTGGGTGTGTTTTCTGAGCCTGTTGTTAACAGTCGCACTCTTTAGCGCCACTCAGTTCAATTATTTGGTTTTCTTCTCTTATGCATTATAACTGTAACAAACGGCTCTTTTCTGGAAGCCCCAGAGCTGAGACCCTGTAACATCTGAAGAGCTGGTTTGTGGCCAGTGTGGTGAGGTCATTTTACCAGTGACGCATGCTGGGTGGGGAGAGGACTTCTTTGATATGTGTTTCTTGCTTCTTCACATTCTTTTGGGTTTGAAAAATCTTCTGTGAGTGGAGGTGATCTCCTTTTGCTTCCACAGGAAACTATTTTACTTGCTTCTCTGTGCTGTAAAAATGTTTTGTGAGATGGGGAGAGGTGGGCATTCATTTTGCCTCCACCTGGATGCTAGAGTTACTGCTTTTGGTGCTGCCCTTGAACTTTCACTCTAATTCTTTAGTTTTTGTTTCCCTCAAGCACTGCCCAGTGCATCCATGCTGTCTCTCAGCTCCCATAGCCTTGCACTCACATAGCTCGTCATTGGCCACGAAACACAAAGCAAGGGATAATTGTTTCAAATTCTTTTTGTTTGCAAAATGAGTTTCAGAGAAATCTGCCTGCCTGTTGCGGAAATTGGTGGGATTCTGCCAGTCTGAAGCGATCTCCTAAAATCCTGTTCAGCATTGCTGTGGGCATCTTTGTTCACCACTATTTGCCAGTCTGAGCTGTGCCCTGTTTAAAAGGAAGCATCGAGAAAATATAATTCAACTGCAAACTCCTTCTGATCAGTGGCCATTCCAGTGGAGAGAGAGCAACCAAGACACGCTGCTTTATTGCATATTTCTACCAGCCAAACCGTAGAATGGCATTAACGGTGGACTCAGTTAAGATCTGCATTGTTTGCTGCAATCCAGAATCAAACCGGAGCCCACATCCTAGCCTTCAAAATGTTTCCTGCACTTGCAAAGAGATGGAGTCAGTAAACTAATCGGTCTCGTCTGTCTCTAAATTCAGCGATCCACTAGCTGAACAATCCTGGAAGCTCTCACCATATGAATCAAAACTGTAGAAAGTACTTTACACACCAGGCCCCATGCAGTGGCAGATTGTGAGTGGCCTACATGAGTTCCCAAGTGTGTGAACAAGAGGATTCTAGGAGCTTCTCTCTCTCTTTCCTCACCTACTTTTGTGCCCCGACACAAGGGCCAAATTCAGTCTTTACCCTGGTGCTTCCTGAATGCTAGGACGTGAGGGCCTCTAGTATCAGCAACAGAAACTGTAGAGGATGGGGAGGGGCCGTAGCCAGCCTCCCTCTCCATACTAAACCGCACAGCCTGTTTGCTGCAGGCTGTAAAAAGGTACAAGCCAAGGGCCTGTTCTCCAAGAGGACTTGTGCCTGCCTCCAAATTCAACCCTTCACTATCATCACTGCAGTTGATGAGTAAGTGTTTAGCCCTAGATAATGTCATAAAAACATATACATGGAAGTTACAGATTATTTAGTGATGGACAAGCTCCCAAAGGCATGGATCAGCATAAAAAATGTGATGCTTCCCAAAGCAACTTCACTTAACCAAACCTATGCACTGAAAAGTATCTAGCCAAACCAGTGTGGGTTGGAAAGCTTACAAGAGCCATCTCTGCTAAGAAGTTTCTATTATTCCCTAGCTTTAGTCTGTTGGGAAACACTACAAGGGGAACCTGTTGTGACCCGTCTGTGCCTAGGTAGACCACCTGAAAATGTCAAGGTCAGAGCAGGCTGCAAAAGGAGAACAGATTCTCCGAGCACTGGTGGGTGACTGAAGTCAGACTTCCCAAACAGCCACAAACAGTGCTTCTGATTCCCCACACTGGTTATCGAGAAGCTAAAACAAAATATACACAGCCCCCTTTACTGCATTTCAATCTCTGGCTCCCAATCAGCCATTAGGTCCAGTAAAGAGATCAGTTATTTAAAACTCTATGCTCTTTACCAAAAATGTTCTTCTGACCTCAAAAGGACAGCCACATTACCTACTCAATATAAATTTGGATCTTACCCAAAATACCATGCTGCCAGCCAATCCTTTAGTAACTAAAACTAAAGGTTTATTATAAAAGGAAATAAACAAACTATAAGAGAAATGTTAAATGGTTAAAGCAATCAGATACATACAAATGATATGAAAGTCCATATATATCAGGTTTTCAATAGAATTGTGAAGTTTGCAGGCTTGTATAGTCCCTCTGGTGTACATCCAGTACCTGGATGGGTCTCAGTCCTTTGTTGCACAGCTTCAGTTGTAGATGATTTGATCCAGAGGTAGGCGAAGGGTGAAGGCTGAAGACTGACTGAAGACAAAATGGATGTGGTGCAGCTGCCTTTTATGTACGTTGGCCTTTGCCATGCTGCTTGTGGAAATTTACAGAAATAAGATGGAGTCCAGGGTCACATGAGTAAGTCCTAGTGATTAATCAGGTGTAGCCCTGGCTTTTCCCCCTGGGCTCATTGTACCTGTGAGTTTTCTTAATGGGCCATTAAGCAGGCTATTGTTGCTGCCATCTTGTCTGGGGGTGTTGCCCAGAAACACAGCAAAAGTTAAAATACAGATACATCAAACATATCCATAACTTCCAGTACAAATATGGCACGCACACATAAACAGTATTATCATATTTAGCAAGTTATAACCTTTCTAATGGTATCTGACATGGCCTATCTCATATGAATTATTGTAATTTTGACATATTGATGTTAAATAATATCATAAGTGGTCCCCCCCTAATCCAGCCAGCATCACACCTGTCTTGGTATACTTTAGCATTTCCTTGTCCTATCCCATTTGAAACAAAGAAGTTCAAGCCTCATTAAGCAAAAGTCTTTTTGAAAAGTTCACCAAATTCTTTCATGTTTCAAAAGAAGACTTAGTTCAAGATGAGAGTTGTGTTTTTCAGACAGGTTTGCCCATCCCTAATTCTTTGGTAATTTTAAAGTTTCCATGTAATTAAGCTACAGAGTTTTTTACAGTTTTTTACAAGATGAGTGCTGTGTATAATCATGATAAAGCTCTAGTTTAGAAAGCAGAACAAACTCAGTGATGACCTGTGATTACATGATACAGTGGTTACACGTAATTACCTTGGTTATTAGTACCTTGTAATTAGAGTAGTTATATGTTTTTTTTGTGCTTTGTAAACTATCATCGGTGATAGGGATTGAGAAAAACCTTAAGGTTTATATAGTCCTCAAATTCTAAGAGCAGTCATCAGACTTAGCTCCTATAAATATATGATGTTGGTCCCAAATCCCACTAAGTGAACCACTAAGTAAGAGTGGTTCTTCAGACACATTACCAGTCAGATCATCCATCACCTACTTCTTTTTTTGTAAAGCCACTTGACACCCACAATAGGGGCTGATTTTCAGAAGAGCTCCATTCTCAGTTAAACACCTTGATAAAGCGGCCAGATTTTTAGAAGTTCTCCACATTTTGAGGGTCCGATGTTAAAACAGTGAAAACTTTTGAGTGCTGAGCACTTTTGCAAGTCTGGTTCCTAATGTCTAACCTAATTCTGTGTTCATTTCAAGCTATTGCTGCTCTTTAGTATGCCATCTGCTCTCAGCCGCTCTAAAATATCCCTCCTGCTCTTTTATTTTATTACTTCCAAATACTTGTAGAATGTTATGATATCCCCTCTTCTCATTTTCTCCAAGTTCATATTGCGTTCCCCTGCTTATATGGTCATAGCTTAATTACTTTGACATTCTTTTCTGAGTTTTCTTTAATTTATCAATATCTTAGTCACACAGCATATGCAGAACTCCCATGTATGGCCAAACCAAGGTGGGGGAAAGAGACCTTATTTCTTCCAGTGTCCTATAAATGATGCCTATGGATATAGCTGTGATGCCTATATATATATGCACTTGGAACACTATTTTCATCTTTGGACAGCTGCATCACATTGAGATTTCAGGTTCTTTGTGACATTGTTGCTCTTTAATCATCCTTCTTCCATTTTGTATGTATCTTGTTTAGTATCTGTCTATCAACAGATGTTCCATTTCATATTTATCTAAATTAAATTCCATGTACCCATCTCTTGAAGGTCTTTACATCATTCTGAAATTTAGCTGTATCCTTCACTACATCTCGTAAAGTACTGAATAAACAAGTGATTTGGGGAATGGCTTACATGATACAGAACGTTCTGCCTAGAGTTCCCCAGTTCAAACCCGGCCCCGAATGGTAGTGACTGAAAATCATTACTGTCTGATAGCTGTTCCGTGCTGAATTGTAAATGAATTTGATGGTCTCCGTTCAGTTCCAAATAGACAGAAGGAATATCAGGAAAAAACTGCCATCACAATTGGCTGTTGTTATGCAGATAGTCTAAGTAGAGAAGTAAAGAAGGGACCTGGGGACTGAACTTGATAGATCTGAGTACCTCTCGAGCAATAATTAATTTACCTTTTCTCCACATGCATGAGGTCAGGAAGTATTATAATCCCCACGCTTCACACAGAGAGATCAAGTGACTTGTCACACAGCAAATCTCTGACGGAGGTGGGAACTGAACACAGATTTCCTGAGTTGTAAGCCTATGCCATACTAACGAAACCATCCACCCTCTCACCTGCAAGACAGATATGAGGCACGTTGGCTGGGACCAGCGTGGGATGCGCTGCCCATGCTGTAGCTGTTCTGTGAATGAAAGGAGGGTTTGAGTTGCCTGCAGGACTGTCAATCCGACAACCTTTACCAGCCTTATATTCCTTTAAAATAAATACAGCCTTTAAACTTGGAATCTCTTCATTAACCCTGTTGCTGAAGCTGCATTTTGTTCTCTGTGCAGGCATGAATGCTTTACAGTTACAGAATTTGGCAACCTTAGCCGCCGCAGCAGCCGCCGCCCAAACCTCAGCTACCACCACCAATGCAAATCCTCTCTCCACAACGACTGGTGCGCTGGGAGCCCTCACGAGTCCCGGTAAGAGGAGATTACTTTCCATTCAGATCCTGCAGTAAGAATAGACAGGAACGAGGCCAGCAGAACGGTGATCCTGTATCTGTTTATCACCTCCAAAGCCAATGAACTTGCAAACGTAAAAAGCATGGAGGACATTTTTTTTTTTTAATGGTTAGATTTTTTTCTTTTTAAAGTGTGTTTAATCGGGTAACAAGGCCTGGATTTTGCAAGTTGTTCCATGCGGGCGCAAGGGCCTCGGGCCTATAGAACAGCCTTACAACATCTTGCATTCATAATAAAACTCTAGTTGCAGGAGGAACTCATTGAAATTTAACGTTTTTAAAAGAATCCAGAATGTGAGCCAGCTCAAAAAAGACAAACTGAATGTGTTCCCTTTGGTCCCTCCCTGGCCAGTGTGCAGTGTACTGCAGAGCCTTCATCCACCAGGGACTTTTGTACCATCCCTCTTTTTTTTCTTGCCTTTTCTTCCTATAGTGCCTTCAGAGATTGCTCCTGCTGATAACTGAGAGGTGATTATGGAAGTAGGACCAAACACATAGTGAAAGTCCTGCCAGATTCTGATCTCCGTTACACTGGTGTAAATCCAATAACTCATCATCATCTCCAAAGTCAGTGGAGGGTAGAGTTATTACAGTGGTGTAACTGAGCTGAGCATCTGCCCCCTTATCTTTATATAAAGGCTTCAGGGTGTAGTAATTTGCATCATGAAGTGTGTTTATTGCAGTTCTAAAAACATTCATATCATTTTAGATGCCACTAAAGAACATTTGCATTTAATCTTGTTTCTAAGTATATTCACCCCTCGTGATTAAGTAATCTGTGGCAGAAGGAGGCAATCTTTGACATATGTTATAGGCAGAGCTTGTAGCACCACCTATTATTATTAACACTTCCATTGTAAGACCCTGTGTTCAGAGGCTCATACCTTTACCAGGCTTTTCAGCTGAATTTTTCCATGTCTAATGTCTGCCTCAGGCTGAATTTGTTAAGAAAGTTTCAGACAAAATGGTTCAGCCATTTCCAAGAATGAAGCTGGGGGAAATGCATAGTTTTGCAATGTTTAAAAAAAACCAAAACGTTCAGCAACCTTTTCTTTAAGAAGCTCTGGTACACCAGGTTTTGGGGCAGGGACTTGAAATTTGTCAGGGGTGAGGCCTTTGTGTCAGAGATTTTGTCTTTTTCTGTTTCCGTGGAAATTTGCCCAAATTTGGCCAAGTTTAAGTCCCTGAAGAAAATCTCAGTTCAGACATGCTCAGCAGAAACTTCTTAGGGTATGTTTACACACTGGCGCTGGAGGTGTAGCTCTGATAGAGGTATGCACGCTACCTTTGCGCACTAAAAATAGAAGTGGAGCTGTGGTGGCACAGGTGGGCAGATGGACTAGCCACCTAGGTAAGTACCTAGGGTCCAAGGTGGGATTGTAGTCATGGAAGTTAACCCCTCCTGCTGCCCATGCTGGCTACACTTCTATTTGTACTGCGCTAGCTTGATCAAAGCTAGTGCACTCATGTCTACCCGAACTGGAAATTACATCCTTAGCTTGAGGGTAGACGTACCTTTAGTATTTAGCAGCTAAAGTCTCTGAAGATTCCATCGTCACTGAGCATGTTCCATCCCCGTACAGCTCCTAGTGCTCACCAGACTTCACGTGCACCATCCCTACAAAGCAACTGAGCAGCATCCAATCCAGGAGTTATGGGGGCTTAGAAAGATTTTCCCAGGAATTGCTGCTGCCTTGCCAGGGTGGGACTGGGCATCAGAACGGACAACAGAAAGCCTGTCTCTCCTGTGCTCTTAATTACACCCCTGCTGGTGCCCAGGCAGAATGGAGGGGGAAGCTGCCTCACTTAAATGCAGAGGAGACAAGAGCTGGACTGAGGGGAGGGGAGGCATAGGTTGAGGACAAGGAGCCTGGTGAGACTGGGACTGTGCAGAAAGAGAGAGAAACCGTGAGTGGAAGTTTGGGTGGAGACTGGGACTGGGAGCGAGTGGGGGAAATGAGAGATGATGCGGGCTGAGTAGTTACATCTGACCAGGAGTTAAAATGAGGGGGACAACAGGGATTGGCTGGACAAAGAGACTGGGACAAAGAACCTGACACAGGGGAGACTGAGATAGAGACCCAGGAATGCGGATGGGAAGGAAATTAAGACAGAACCTGTGGGAATGGAGAAAAAGAGGACAAGGGAGCTTGATGTTGTGAGGAAGGGAGAGATAAATTGGACGAGGAGTTGGGGTGCGGAAGATGGGGAGGGGAGACTGGATGGCTATGCAAGGAAATTGGGTGTGGCGAAGCAAAGAGACAAGAAGGGGAGGGAGACCGGGACTCGAATGGTGATCCCACAGGTGGAGAGGTCTGGGTCTGGGGTGAGACAGGGACTGGGAAAGGAAAGGATGGGAAGAGACAGAATTGGGACAGAGAGAGGTTAGAAGGGATGGGGGGGAAAGGAGCCAAGCTTAGGGGAACAGACAGAAGAGTCTGTGATGACTACTGGAACATACTGTCCTCCTAGAACGGAACCCAAGATTCCTGAGTCTCACTATTCTGCTGTCATCAAATCTGTGAAATCCATTGGCAAAGAGTGTGTCTCGCACTGATGTCAGATACTGTGTTCACTCAATTGGCAGACATCTGTGCAGTGAATCTAAAGGTTTCAGCCCTGCTGATGACCCATGTGGGCGTCAATATGATGCCACATGATGAAATTTCGGTTTTCAGATGCTTTTTTAAATACCTAGGAAATTACAATCAAAACACTATGTTAAAAGAAAAATGAGGTTGCAAAGTCAAGCACTCAGCAGCTAGGAAATTCCATACTGAGGACCCTTGCCTTATTTGTTGCAGAACTTGGAAGTTGTCTAGTGCATGAGGCAGGGGACTACAGGAAGAGGAAGGACAGTCTCATGGTTAGGGCAGTTGAATGCTGCCCTGGAGAACTGGACTCTATACCTGCCCTGCCAGACTACGTGATGCTGGGCAAGTCACCTAACCAAACTTTTCACAGGAGGTTACTATTTGTATTTTCATCATGTTCTGGGTGCCCAACTGGAGACCCTGGAGTCTGACTTGCACAAGTGCTGAGCACTCCCAGCTGCAACTGAAGTCAATAAGATCTGTGCTTTGAAAAGATAACGTGCTATATAACGCTAAGTGCTTTGAAAAATCAGGTCCTAGACATCTCAAATAGACATCCGCAATGAGTGGATACTTTTGACCTTAATTTCGCTATACATCAGTTCCCCATCTGTAAAATGGGGATAATACCACCCCTCACTTTACAGGGGTTTTGTGAACCTAAATTAATTAATGTTTGTGAAGCACTCAGATACTATCCCGATGAGTGCCATAGGAGACAAGGAAATTAATAATTCAGAATTTAGAGCAGATTTGAATAGTATGCAGTAAATAAGGAATGGGGCCACACAATGAACAATAAAACAGAAATATTGAATAGCTGCTCATTCAGTGAGCACCATTCATCTTCTGTACTGAGTGAGATGGGTCCTGTGGACAAAATAGTGTGTGATTATAAAATTAAAGGTTATATTATAATGCATACGTACAAAGGGGCTGAATTAAGGTTTCAGAGGCAACCTTAATTCTATAATGACTCTCCAATGAGGTCTGTGGTACTGTCTTGAGGATTATACACACTATAGATTGTAAAGATGCAAAAGACTCCTCAGATCAACTAGTCCAACTGCTGCCAACATAGGATTGCTCTAAAGGGCATATCTAAGTGTTGCTTAAGCTGAATAACTATAGAGATAGGAATATTTACATTTCCCTTCCAATACTATTTAATGGCCTAATTAACCTTATTGTTAGAAAATGTTTTCTGATGTCCAGCCTGATTTTTTTGCTTTCATCTCACTTCTTCATTAGCTACTCTAAATAATTTTTTCCTCCACAATCAGAGAATTTTTAAAGTTAGAGATGGCCTGTTTTGCCATCTCTCCTATATTGCTACAAAAGGAGTGTTCACTACAGTATGTTTCTGCTGTGTTGGAAAGACTATCTTTGAATGTCTGAATATATCCAGGCTTTTACTAGTCTCTTAATCATCTTTATCACCTTTTTTCTGGACCCCCTCCAATATGATTATGCCTTCATTGAACTGAGACACCCAACACAGCATGCAGTGTTGCAAATGTATTTTCATTCAATGCTATATAAAAATAGGCCAATTTATGAAGTTATGCATGTGCATCATATAACACAGGATTTATTGATCAGCATATCACATTGTAAAATCATATACGTACACGGCTATCTAATTATGTCTTAGCATCCTCGCTGAGCATCTCCCTCCCATTTACGATTCTCCATTCCGCATTTCAGAGTTTTGGATTATTTTTCCCAAAGTCACTGTAGGTTGATTTGCATTTTTGCAGATCCGATTTCATTTTTTTTTAATTCCTTCTCATTTCTCTGATCTGTCAAGAAATATCTTAACTCTTCTCAGCTTCCCTGTAAAAGCGTGGAGGACTAAGACCTTTTACAGGAATGCCGGGCTCCTCTATTGAATCAAGGCCTAAAGCCCTGAATTAAGAGTCAGAGTAATGACTGTGGAGTCAGGCTGACAGGAAGGTCAACCTGGATATAATACTGGAGTAGATATGGGGAGTATATGAGTCTACAGGAGATCCCGGAAAGAAATGCTGGGAACAACCAAGCTGATGGAGAAAGCTTAGGCTGAGTTTTTAAATTTTTTTAGAATTACCCATAAAGCCAAACCCTAGAAGGAGGTGATGTTTGGATGCTTCTCAGCTAGTGTAAATCAGTTTAGCTCTAATGGCTTCAATGGAGCTGCACCGTTTTATGCTGTCTGAGCACCTGGCCCAGAGACTTCACTATGAAACCTGGAAGAAGCCAGAGGTGGCCTTTTGTTTCACTGTGATTTCATTGATAAAACTGAGGGCACTGTATTGACGTTGTTTGTATTATGCAAACATCCCAATTAAGCAATAAAACTAAATACTGAAGAGCATAATGCTAAGAAAACAAAACATCTAGAAGCACTGAAGTGCAAAGGGCCTAACAGTTAGAACTTGCAAAACCCCCAGGGAAAATGGGTGTTTTCAGATGATGATGGCAAATGGGGAGGGATGAGCTCAGACAGGTATTTCAGATGAGATGAGTAAATACCACCTAGGGACCAACACAGTATGGGTCAGTGGTGACACCCTAGAGGCAGAGATCATGATTTTCAGAAGTGACTAATGATTTTGGGTGACACCTTGAAGAGGTCAGATTTTCACCAAGTTAGGTGCCCCAAATCACTTTTGAAAACCTTAGCTTCGGTTAATAGCCACAGAAAACCGTTTTCAACATTAGAAAGCTTGCTGTGGCACTGAGAAAGTACATATTTAATTGTCTCCTTATGCCCATATGCACTCCACAACTAACCTAAAACCAGTCCTTGTGGAAATGTCCTTCAATTTAACCTTTCTTATCTGGTTCCACATTCCTCACCCTATTAAATATTTTGTAAACCTGAACAATATCTTCACTGATTCTTCTCTGCTCTGTGAAAAATACATTTAGTTCCATAAAGCCTTTCATAGTAGCACAAAGTATTTCCATTAAAACTTGAAATAGATTGGCAGAAAACATTTGACTCTGCTTGTCAGTGTGGAGGTTATTTTAGAGGAATTAGGGTATTTGGGTCTAGTTTTCTTTTAATTGAATGCTCCAGTTTGTTGTGTTTAGTGGGGGGTAAATTATTCTCTCTGATTTCAAAGCCCAGAGTAAGAACAGGAAGAAATGTTTGTCTTTCTAGATAATACATTAATTTAAATGGCCCTGATTCAGAAAAGCTCCCCTTTTCAGGATAGCACTAAAGTGCATGCTTAACTTAAGCAGATGCTTAAGTCCCATTGATATCAAAGTGCTGTGCTGAATAGGGATGTACATAAGTACTTTTCTGAACTGAGGCCATTAATATTAGTCCAACATCACAAAAATTCAGATCAGATTTATCCCCCATTCCTTCAAAATTAATTTCATGCTCAGATCCAGGGTTTTGGTTCCATCCAGGGATTCGAGCTAGCAGTAAAATCTGGCATCTTCAAAAGATGGGTGTTTCAATTAGGATTTCTCTTCAGACCTGATCCTATGAGGTTCAGAATGCCCTGGATTTGCATTGAGTTTTGCAAGAGTTAAGAGTTCTCAGACAATTTTGGATGCAGTCAGTGCCTCGTTGGAACAGGCCTAGAGATGACCCCAAAACAAAATCTTGCCTGATATTTGAGGATGCCACATTTTGCGGCTGGCCCCCCAGAAGACTCAACGGGACTTGAAAGGTGATCAACATTTTGCAAGACTGGACCCTCTAAGACTAACTGTTGAATTTGTATGAAACTCCTCCTTTCAAAGTTCAGCCAATTATATATTTCAAAACAAATTACACAACAGAGCTTTCCATTTTACCATGAACACAACTCCATAGAACTCCTAAATGGCTTTGACTCCAGTCTAAGGGCATTCATTCTCTTCCATGCACTGAACAATTTAAAGCACTTTCTCTTTCTAAATAGTTTCTCTGAAGCCTCAGACAATATTAATCCAAAAAGAACAGAGACAATGCAATCCCCCAAATGATTAATTTTTTTTCTAATTGTAAATGTATATTTTCAATTTTACATACCCATGGAAGTCTCTCCCTACAGCATTGTTAGAAATTATTTTTTAAAAGCCTTGGCTTAAAAAAACATGAAAGATTAAGCTTTCATTTTAGTAAAAAATCCCCTCAGGCAATAAATACGTTCTTTTGTCTAGTGGCCTTGGAAAAAAAATTAAAATAGCTTAAATTGCCCATGGTTATAGAGTAACTGTTTTTTGCACTTATGAGATGGTAGCGGATAAAAATGAAAATTAAATCATGAAAGAATAAAAACCAGGTAAATGCATATTACTCTTCTACGAGTTTCTCACGGGTCTTTAGAAGCCTCATTTAATCATCTTTCTTGTCTTTTATTTTGATATGGTAATTGTTTCTTTTATTTACTTTAATCACCCCTATTTAGTTAATTAATTCTTCACTCTTTTTTCCCCACTTGCTTAGAACACTTTTCTTTTTTAAAATGAATGGAACTCTGTATCAATGTAAAGAGGCAATATTTTATAATGGTTAGAACTTGGGACTAGGAGTCAGGAATCCTGGATTCTCTTCCAGACTGTGGCCAGCTCTTATAAATAGAGGCACTGGCACAGATCCCAATGCCTGCACAAAATCCCAGTTAAGTCAATAGGACTCCACATGAGTACCGGGCGGGTACACTAGCACATGAATTTTCAAGATCTGGGCCTTGGCCTCTAGTTTACTGTATGACACTTAGCATGCCTCGATTTACCCACATGTAAATTTAGGGATAATATAGTTCGTCTACCTCACATTAATGTTTATGCAGCACTTTTAAATTATCTGGTGAAATATGCTATATAAGCTCCCAGTATTACATAAACTGATATTATATGCCAGTCAATATGCTACAAGAGGGGAATATTTAGGCTGCACACAAAAGTCAGGAAATATCAACGTAAAGTTCCACATACACCTTTAATTCTGCCCTCTTGTACGTATGCGTCACAATGCAGTTTTTAATCACATGATTTTGTACTATTTCCTAAATATAATACAGTATACATTCTTTTCAACACCTAGTAGCACAGCCTTCCCAGACACAATTCAAGTGATGAGGCAGCAAAGTATACAGCTAATTGTACCTTCATATATGTGCACAGTGCCACTTTCTGGTACCCTGGGGATAAAGTAGCTAACTCAGAGGCTAATTTAGCTGTGAACTTAAATAGCCTTTGTGTGCCATCACATTTTCACAATTGTCCTATGCTGCTATAGTAAATATGCAGTATGTTGTGTATCATAGAATCATACAAGATTTAGGGTTTGAAGAGACCTCAGGAGGTCATCTAGTCCAACCCCCTGCTCAAAGCAGGACCACGTCCAACTAAATCATCCCAGCCAGGGTTTTGACAAGCCGAACCTTAAAAATCTCTAAGGATGGAGATTCCACTAGCTCTCTAGGTAACCCATTCCAATGCTTCACAACTCTCATAGTGAAAAAGATTTTCCTAATATCTAACCTAGACCTCCGCCACTGCAACTTCAGACCACTGCTCTTTGTTCTGTCAACTGCCACCACTGAGAACAGCTTAGTTCCATTTCCCTGGAACCCCCTTTCAGGTAGTTGAAGGCCCCTATAAAATCCCCCCTCACTCTTCTCTTCTGCAGACTAAACTAGTGTAAGACTAGTTTACTATGTGTGTTGTATATAAAGGACCTTCATGGACAGTGAGTATGCACGGATGCTAGAGCTATGTATTGAAAGTTGTAGAAAAAAATTCTGTGGTGATGTAAGATATTTGAGAAAGAGTATGTGATTCTGTGATTACAGAACGTATTGTAAGCACATGCCTATGGGGCAGAGTTAGTTATATGTGCAAAGGTAATTACCCATCTATAGGATATTTAACAGGGTTGAAATGCAGGACCTTCAACCCCAAAGCACAGACCTGTACCACCTGAGCTAAGAGAGTAACCTTATTTACTACTTACTTATTTACTACTAGCTGTAGTAGATCTATGTACATTAGCTACTAGAGGGGAACACAGCATGTAGTTTATATGCATGCTACACAACTTAACTTTGTCATTTCCTGGCTTTTGAGTGCTTAACCATGCTGACTGAAGGCCAGTTTCAGTGCTTCCGGAAGTCAATTGGTAGTCTAAGGGTACGTCTATACTGATGGCGGCAAAATCGCCGCCGTCAGATTGATCTTTCTGGATCGATTGAGCAGTCAGTGTAGACCCGCTCAATTGATCAGGAAGTCGACGCAGTAAATCCACCCCATCAAATGGCGTAGCGCTCTGTTTATGGGAACGCGGTTCCCGTCGGCGCAATGCAGTGAAAACGGCATGCAGACGGGAAGCACAGCAGTCAACGGGAGTTACGCTAGCTACTCTGCATAGCTTGCGTAACTCCTGTTGACTGCCGCTGAATTTCCAGATAAGTGTAGAGCAGGGCTGAGACAGGTTTTTAATAAAATTTTCTAAAATGTGTTTTTGTTTTGTTTTTTTCTTAAAGATTCATACATTTTCTAAATGGAATCGCCATAAGGTTGAACTACTTGTTCTAAACAGCACTAGAATGTCCTGTCCCAGATACTGTACCTTGAGGAGTTTGCAGCTTTTACAATATAAGATGAGCAGTGGATGAGGCATAGTTCCTTGAAAATCCTGTCTCATTCACTGTTCACCACATAGCTAAGCTGGCCCTGCATGCTCAGATAACATGGCTTTACCGGCCTACAAACTTTGAGCCTAGCAGGAAGTATCTGTGCAAAATACATTGTGTGTTCAGACAGTATGATTTTCCACAGGTCATTACACTCAAATGAAAACCAGGTTTGACTGTATGCTTTCCATGCCAAAGTTACAAAAAGTAAAAGATGCAAGCATTTTTTTTAAATTAGGAAAGTAAATAAACAAATAATATAGCCCCATATTCAGAATAAGTCACTTTTGGGCAGATACTGGAAACTGGAAAATTTCTTCCCTAAAGGACAAAGTTTCTGAAACCTATAAAGCAATTGAAAAACAGGGGTTAGAATGGAAATGCTTACGCAACTTAACGATGGCAGTTGACGCCAGTCCTGTACAGTTAATCGGTTCTTTCCCTTATTAAAAGTGCAGGGTGGTCATTTACAGTTAGCGTCTGTGGTTCTTTGGTCAAAACTTTATTTGCACCAACATCATCTCTGTTCATTTTTCTTAAAGAGGAAGTAAAATGATTTTGGGGACATTTATTATTTTATCTGCTGAATAACGTAGCACAAAGATTGCCTTTGTTACATAAAAGTATTCAAGTTGGGAACACAATTGTTGAAACGTTAGGTATTTTACAGAAAATTTAAGATGCCTCAGCAGAGACGGAGCAAAGAATGTTCAAATAGACATTCTTAAAAGCTCCTCTTTTTATTCACTTCAGTACAATACATATTTCTCCAATCAGCAGTTCACGTCTGCTACAGTGACATTTTGTTATAGGCCAATTCACCCACTGTGCTGTCTATGATTTGCTTCCAGGATGATCCAAAAATAACCATACCTGTAGGTGAATATGAAGCTCTGACAGTTTTCTAAAGAATGAATCAAAGTAGATGGTTCATGCTGGAACAAATCAGTTTAAAATGCAGCATTTTTCTCTTCTACTTCAATACAAGTCAACCACTTATGTCTCGGTATAGAATTAACATGATCAAGTACAATATATTGTACAATCATTTAAAATATCATTCATTACATTTGGGGGAGGGAACTCACTTAGCTTGACATTCATTATTTTTAGGGCAAAAAAAATGATCTGTCAGATAAAGTAATTTTTTAAAAAGTCATATTCTGTGCACCTATGCAAAAACGTACATAAATTCTTCTGATATATTTTAATCTAGTCTGATTTGTAAGGTTTGGGTTGTGGTTTGTACATTTGAGAGAAGCGAGACAGAAAGGAAAATCCTGATAGAGAGAAGGTATGATCTAGTGGCCTGAACATAGGACTGAGAGCAGGTCTACACTACTGCGTAAATCGATCTAATTTATGTTGCTCAGGGGTGTAAAAAGACACCCCCTGAGCGACACAAGTTACAGTGACCTAAGTGCTGTCTACACGAGCTCTGCGTCGGCGAGAGATGCTGTCACGCTGACATAGCTTCTGCCTCTCAAAGAGATGGAGTAATTCTGCTAACAGGAAAGTACTCTCCCGTCAGCATACAGCTTCTTCACCAGACACACCACAGCTGTAGCGCTTCTAGTGTAGATCTGCTCTGAGAGGCAGGAACTTCTTAGTTCTAATCCCAGGTGTGATACTGGTTCCCTTTATTTGGTGTTTTGCAAGTCATTTAATCTCTCTGCCTAACTTTACCCATATGTAAAACGAGAATAACATGTACTTGCTTATTGGGTGTTCTGGAGTCTTAGTTCGTGTTTGTGAAATGCTTTGAAGCTCAAAAGTGCCATGGAGGAGCTAAGTACTATTAGAATGGCTGTAATGTGGCTGTTGATATACTTTGAGGCAAGTCATTATTTCATGGATAGGGAGCACTGATTCCTGGTGTAATTATTGCTATAATGGGCATTACATAGGGTCAATTAGCTTCCTGTGCATGATTCAATGATGTTACTCATAATAATGTTACTTATTATTAATGAAAAGATTTTTATTACCAAGCAGTGGATGCCATCTTGTGGATGTGGGGAAAGAGGTGGACATGATATACCTTGACTTTAGCAAAGCTTTTGATACAATCTCCCACAATATTCTTATCAGCAAGTTAAAGAAGTATGGGTTGGATGGATGGACTAGAAGATGGATAGAAAGCTGCCTGCTTTCTAAGGTTGCAGCCGAGGTGACAGCAGCAGTGGGGGAGGTCTAGGTGGGATATTAGGAAAAACTTTTTCACTCGGAGGGTGGTGAAGCACTGGAATGGGTTACCTGGGGAGGTGGTGGAATCTCCATCCTTAGAGGTTTTAAGGTGCGGCTTGACAAAGCCCTGGCTGGGATGATTTAGTTGGAGTTGGTCCTGCTTTGAGCAGGGGTTTGGACGAGATGACCTTCTGAGGTCACTTCCAACCCTCATCTTCTCTGATTCTATGATCTTGGTTCACTCACCAGGAACAGAACTTGAGATCTTTACAGCTGAAAGCATGCACTGCTCCAGCTTGAGCTAAAAAGCAAAGACTCTCTACTTAGATACTCCATGGATCAGGCACAGAGATGGACACACAACACACACTGACCAGTGGGTTACAGTAGCAAATGGCTCTTGATGTTCTTAATGTATGATAGGCCATGGATTAATAGTATAATCTTTGTCAGCAAAACATTCCCTTTAATTGTGAGATTTGGGACCAAATTTTTCAATCTTTGATGCCTAAATCCATAATTTAGGCACTAAACTAGTGACCTGATTTTTAAAGACTCCAAGTCACAAACAGCTCATGTTGACTTCAGTGAGTTTCATTGGCACTTAACACCTGTAATAATTAGGGGACTCTTAATTAGGCATCTAAAAATGGATTTAGGAGTCTAACTTTAGACACCCAGCTTTGAGAATATCGGCCGATATGTAATGTTTGTAATAGCACCACAAAAGTAGGCTACATATCTCCCAGTGAAATGTGGCCTGAGGAGCTCCCAAACTAAAGCCCCCATCCTGCAAAGAGCTGTGTGGTGAGCTCTGCAATGAGCCACAATGAAGTCAGTATGGCCCCATCCTATCTCCCTCACCTGGGAGAGTGGTAACTATGATGATGACCTGAAAGGTGAAGTGGGGAAGCCACCAGAGCCAGCGAACAATCAACAAACCAGAATGGTCTGTTTTCAAAATATAATTGTCCATTAAAATGTATTAGCTCCTTTGCACATTGTCCTAGAAAGTGTGTTCGTTTCAGAGCAGTGTGTATTGCTGTAGCATCATTACTAGGACCATAAGGAAGTTCAGTTGCTGCAATGCTATTGAGTGATACAGTGAATGAAATCAACAGAACTTTCCAGTAAATAAGTTTGAGTCTGTCCTGCAACTTCAGGAAGGGTCTTTCTGCAAAACTTTTTGTCTTCTTTTAGTGTGAATATTAACATTTTATGAGGTTAGACCTAGAAAAATCTGACTCTGTTTCCTCGGGGTTGCATAACTGTTCTGTACAGTAAGCAAGACCAGGAGTGTCCTACTGTATGCATGGAGCAGGATTTAATAAATACCAGCTGCTGTAAAAAGGATAGTAGTGCATTTGTATTTATCAGAGCAAAGCATTGTGCTAGTTAGTCAAGTATATTGTTTTAGGAATCAGAGTACAGCATTTAAACTAAGCTCTGGATTAGAAGGATCTACTTCAACACAAGACACGTTCGGTTTGTTTAGATATATAGTTCATTATCTTCTGCTTAATGTATTAAATCCATTGTCTTAGCACATTTCAGGTTTCACATTTCTTGCTGCGTACAGGTAATAATTTGTAATACAGTACATTTTGGAAGTGTGTGTCTGCCACACAACCTGTAATATTTTTCAGCTCTGGTCAGCCACAAGAAATTCAATTTAAAAAAAAAAAAAGCTTATCAGTACAAGTTGCACGTAAGACGCAAACCACAGCTATATTGCTGGCTTGTTCAAGTTTATTTTCTGCCAAAGAATCTTAAAATGCTGCTGTCACATCAGCTGCACAAGGGGGACATTCAATCTCATACACCATGTGCTCTACAAGAAGCTTTGACTGAGAACAGGCTGGAGCTGTTAATTGCCATGAATTCATTTAAATCTTTGATAAAACATGCACACCTGAAGAAGTTTAATAATAATGGTTCGCTGTCACCAGGGCTCACCCCCACACTGCCCTGAATTCTACTTGTGCCCAAAGATATGCTTGTTGTGATCTCCTGATATTCAGTGGTGTTTTATGGAAATTCAAGTTCATGGAACATTTTTAACCATATCCCACTGTTATAGTGTTTAAAAAAATGCTTTGTCTGCTGTGACCTAGTGGACTGGGTGTGGTGTTAGAAAACCTGGGTTCTGTTCCTGACTTTGCCACATCTGTGAAATGTTTATCTGCCTTTGCAGGTTTGTAGGGCGCTTTGCTATCTACGGACAAGATTTGCTTTGTTAAGTGCAAAGTGCTATTGCCTTATTGAATTGGCATTGATACATTATTTTACAAAATTCTGTGCAAGGGGAACTGGTTGTGTAATTTTAAATCAAACCAAAGAAATTTCTGCAACATTTTGTCTTGTAAAGAGATGAATGACTACACATCCTGATGTGTCTCTGCCCATCTCGCTACGTATGCATGCTCAAGCAAGAATGCACTCTGCAATCCACAATGTTTTTGTTGTTCAGTCTGGATTGTAATTATGTAGGCTAAGAGTATGACCACCTCAGTGTCCTTTGGAAACCTCTCCTTCCATTTGCAACCATAGGGATCACCTCCCCTGTCATTCATAAGGGAGCAGCATTCTTGTGGCAAGTATACTGATTGCGTACCTTTAAACCACTGGTATAGGCTCTCTCTTCGGACACTGTCACTTTTTGATGGACAGATGATGATGCTTGTTAGTATCATTTATTTATTATTGCTTAGCACTGACAAGATCCCTGCTCTGAAGAGTTTATGATCTAAGGCCCTGCTCCTAGAAAGAGCTTTGTGTGGGTGGACCCAGTGCCCTAGCAGAACCCCATTGACTTAAGATCATAAGCATTTCCGGATATTGACTTCAATGGGACTTTCTGAGAGGAGGGGTCTGCCCGTGGAGAGCTCTTGCAAGACCTGCAGTTCTACCCAACTCAAAAGAGTTTGAAATCACAAAAAAAAAAAAAGCGTGATAAGCCATACAATGCATCTTCCAGGAGAAGGTAAAACTCCATTGTCAGTATAACTCATTGGTCCCTTAGCTAAAGGTTTGTCTATGCAATGCTTTCCTCTGCAGCAGAGGGGTGTAAATTTTAGTCCACACTGGCATGCATTAACCGGCCTGTATGGACCCTGCTGGCAAGCACTAAAAGTTCCCTAGTGTGCGTTAAAGTAATCCCTTTTCAAACAGTGCTTTGATAGTGCGCACTAGGGAACAGTTAGCCCGTGCCCAAGTTCACCATGAGAAGGCCTCTGCCATGCTGCTGGCCAAGAGTTGTGAGAACAGCGACCTGCCTTTGTACGCAGACCTAGTCAACCACTCACCAGCTCTCCTGTCTTCTAGATGCCTTTTATGGTCATTTATGCCACCACAGGACACGACGGTGGAATCTGCTTGGCTCAATGAGTGGTCAATGACGACGGTCATTAATCACTCCCTCGTCACTGATCCAACCATCTGTCCACCAGGCTTTGATCTGCCAAGGCACCTGGTGGTCAACTCTAAACCAGTTTTGAACAGGACAGGGCAACTGGGCAGCCAATCTCTTTACATGGGGTTTTTCCAATGACCCTCGATGCAACTGCAGTCAACTTCAGACTATGTCACATATCACTGTCGAGCGCCTACTGACTTATTTCGATGGCAAGCTACCAGCTCTCCACCTGGCTGATGATGATGCCGTCAAATGGCAGGGCACATTGCGCATACGATGAGAGAGTGCATGCCACCAGGGTCCACACAGGCCACTCAGAGTATGACTCACTCATGTACATTAAAACAGATGCCCCCTCCCTCATGTGGACTAATGCATCAAGTAGACAAGCCGTAAGGCAGGACATATAGTAAGCGGGGTACATTCTTTAGGCCCCTGGACAAGCTGAGGATGTAGAGTTTCAGTACTGAGTCAGCATTGTCTTCCCATCATGGCGGAAGGAGGGGTTCTGTTTAGTTTTTTTTACCCAATTACAGTTAGAACCATTGTATGCCATGAAACCATGTTGCTCCATCCAGGCTAGTACACTGAGCCTTACTTTTTGATTGCACTTGGTGTCTTAAATGCAAGACCAAAGGTGAGGTTTTTGTTGTACAGAATTTACCAAGTATTGCGATGCAAGGGGTAGGAAAGGAATATGGAACTGGCAGCTTACAGCAGTGAAGGCCAATCTTCGCTGATCAATACAGTTCAAACAGAACAGAAGTAACAATTTCAAATCTGCTCAATTTGTTATCGGCTCTTCCCTCTCTCTCCCTCTTCATAAACTCACAGGCTCACGTGCCCCTAATGCAATATCTTTGCTAACATAGTAGGCTTCCTGTAGACAGAGAGATGATGGTAGAAAAAACACTTACGTCAGCGAAACAGAAGACAACCAAAAAAATCATCTTGTATATGTTTCCACCACCTCTGCAACAGCTTGTATATCCTATGGTTTCCCCTCTTTTCTTTTAGTTCTGTGAGAGGAATTATGCTGTTGCAGGGCTAGGAACTTGGGCTATGATATAAAAAAAACCAGAAGCTAGAAATTTGGCTCCTAAATTTATATTTGGGCTGCTATGTAAGTGACCATTTTTTTTTAATTATTATTATCGTAGCACCAAGGATCCACAGCCATGGACCAGGACCCCATTATGCTAGGTCCTAAACAAACACAGAATTAAAAGACAGTCCCTCCCTCAATCTAAGTATAAGACAAGAGACAGCAGATGGATACAGACAGACAGGAGAGTGCAAGGAGACAACATGGTCTAAATAGATAAGACAAACACAGATGGGGGGTGCTGAGCACCCAGCAGATCCTATTAGCACTTTCGATAGTCAGGTCAGATATTTAGGAGCCTAAATGTGGGTTTAGGAGTCTAACTTTAGGCTCTGCTTTTTGAAACCTTTTACCCTGAATTCTGTTTCCACCTCTGTCACCGAATTGCTGCGTATCCTGGAGCAAGTCACTTCACCTCTCTGTGCTTCATTTTCCCCTCTGTAAGATGGGTATAAGAACATGTATTCAGAGGACCTCACAAAACGTTAATCCATTTTTGGAAAGCCTTTGCAAGGCTCTGACTAGAGCTCTTTAGAAGAGCTATGCTAAACTCCCATAGAAATCGAGACACTCCTGCTAAAATGTTGAGGCAGCTTTGGATTGGGCTGGGAGGGTCAGCCTGGAAAAGGCCTCCTCGCTCTCCCTCACGCATGGGAGATTTAAAGCTGAGATGGCTGCTGCTGCTGCTTTCCCTTCCTCCTCCTAGGAGATGGTTGTCTCGCAAGACCCCTTCGGCCTCTTTCTTCCTCAAGCCTGGTTTAGCCATTATGGGAATCACTCACCTGAGACATGATGATGAAAGGGAGGGTAGGACGTATCTCTGAATTGTCTTCCCACTGCTTCCGTGTGACTCTACATCTCCCCTGCTCTTTATTCCCATTCCCGAGGGCTGTCTCTCTCACACTTTGTTCTGTCCCGAGCGTGGGCAGAACACTTACATTTACTAAAATCTTGATCTTAGACATGCTGTCAGGCAGCACTTCAGAGATCAGCGTACCAGTTTTTAGTTTTCCTTCAAGCCTGTCAACAGCGTGTTAGTTAGACAGCCTGCCAGAGAGCCAGCCTCCCTGATTCAAGAAAACCCTCTTGCCAGAAGTTGCCCCAGGGCGCATAATTAAATCGATGCTTGCCTACCTATACTCATGACATGGACTATAACACCACCAGTTTGGATGGGAGTGAATATTCTGATTTGCTGCAGATCATCATAAAGGGCAGATGATTTAATGCCAATCGCATGCGCTCGTTAGATTAGAATACTGATGAGCCCTTTTGAAAGGCCAACTGAATCTTCCTACAGCACAAATATTGAACATACCCTCCATTTTCCTCTCCCAGTGAAAAAAAAAATCTTCACAGGAATAAATTAAAACTTGGAGGTGTGGTTATTATCACAGAATAATTAGACCCCGGGGGATTAGAGATATTCGATGTTTGCGAATGCCCCTGGGTTGTGATTATCTAATAAAGATGATGCCTCTGTCACTGCTTAATTATTCTTCTCCTTTAGAACTTGCCTTATGCAGTCAGAATCCGTCATGTGGGCTCATTTCAGACAGAAAGACTACCGCAAATCCCACAGTGCAGTGTTATGTGGGTTGTTTGATTGACTTGACCAGTTTCCCTCTTCTCCCTAGCCCCCATGTTTATAATTTTTATTTAATAAACCACAGCATCATGGCGCTTCAGCTGCTCATTGCTTACATGACAGACATTTAACAGATGCATTAGAACTGACATGATTGGTCTCCCCTTCTTGAAAAATGGCCAGTTGTTGTCAGTGGCTATGTCGGTGGGGCTGTGTAGCGGGAGTTGGTTTGGATGCCTGAGGTCAGAGCTAGCACTGATCCTAAATAACACCAATTTGATGGTGTCAATCCAATGCTACATAACAAACTGCCCACAATTCAGTGTAATTCAGGAGAAGGCTGGGACTGATGTAACAGGCTGTGTTGCCGATCACAGCTGAGTGGGGAGGTTAGTCGAGACCAGAGTCTGTTCAGTAATGTAAAATGCTGGCCCGCGTCCTTAGCTTCTCACTTTTCCCAGCACTAAAACTCATCACATTCACATCAAATCTGAGAGAGGGAGACTCCAGTTACCATGGTTTTACAAGCTAAAGAATACAATAAAAATGGAGGACTCTGCCTTAATTTGATCATCCTGAAATCCGGTCTCTCATTTAGCTTTGTCCTCCCTCTTGTGCTAAGCGAGGGAAGAATATCTTTTTACTCAGGGGACTTGCTGGGGGGACTTGTAATTCTATTCCCTGGAATTGGCCTTTTAAATTTTTTTAAAGAACTTTTGGTCCTTACTTCCAGCCCGCTACCCATCTTCTCTTCTGTTTTAACTGCTGATTGGGGAGCTGCTGGATATTCTGTTGGAAAAATGAAATCAACATCATTTTGTATTATTCTTATTTATTTTTACTATAGTAGCACCTAGAGGCTTCAGCTGAGCTCAGGACCCCATTGTGCAAGGTGCTGTACAAACACTGAGGGCTTGTCTTCACTGCATTATTAGCTTGAGGCATGACTCTAGTGTTCCACCTAACCCTACTCCCCACATACACAAAAATCTCTAGTCTCAAGTTCAGCAGAGCTTTAAACTTGCACTGACTGGCCCCTTCAGGAGGGTGGAGTGAAACTCAGGTGCTGCTGATGCTTGAGTTAACAATGTAGTGGAGACTAAGGCCATGTCTATATGGACAGCGGCAAAGTCGCCGCCATCAGATCGATCTTTCTGGATCGATTGAGCGGTCAGTGTAGACCCGCTCAATCGATCAGGAGGTCGACGTTGGTGAACCACCCCCTCAAGTGGTGTAGCGCTGCGTCGGTGCAGTGCAGTGAAGATGACACACAGAAGGGAAGCACAGCAGTCGACGGGAGTTACTCAAGCTACTCTGCGTAGCATGCGTAACTCCCATCGACTGCCGCCGAATCTCCAGGTAAGTGTAGACCAGGGCTCAGATATTCTGCACTGCTAATCCAATCACTCTGTGCTGCTCACATGTTATTTTGCAGTGCAGCAGCTCTCACTCAAGCCAGGCTATCTAGAGAGGGGTTAGCTTGAGTGTAGATAACTCAAGCTAAAACTGCAGTGAAGACAAGCCCCACCCTGCAGACTTTACACTTGAAATAGACAAATCAGGGAGAGGGTAGGAATGGAAACAGAGACACAGCTTGGTGAAGTGATTTGCCCAAGGTCACCTGGCACATCACAGGCAGAGCTGAGACCAAAACCCAGGTCTGCTGACTCCCAGTCCTCTAGGCTCTCCATGAGCCATGCTCATTCTAATGTTTTCTTTGGGACTTCATATCTGACTTGCCGTTGGCTGGAAATTACTGTATTTCTCCTGCACTTTAGTCAGGAACAGATTAAGGCAGGACCCAGGCAATCTGCTCCCTGAAGTCAGAGGGCGTCGTAGATGCAGTGGTGAGTCAGAGGCAGACTTGCAGTTGAGGGCTGACCGAGGAGAAAGATCAAGGGCTCAAGAGGGGGGAAAAACAGAGATTCTATCTTGGTAGGTTTGAGAAGAGAAGACCTTCCCCAGAGCAAGGGGTAAGGCTAGGCTAGAAATCTGTACATGCTTGTGAGGGGAAACTGAGCCTAAAATTTCAGTGGTTCTGGGTAGTTTTTATACACAGAGCAAAACAGGTACTTTCAGTGTTGAGTTACTGTAACATTCTGTTAAGAGAAACACCAAGAAAGAACAAAAGTGAAGTCTCCATGAGCGAGCACTGTGGGTGTGTTTGTGAGCATACACACAACCTCTGGAAATGGCTGCAGAGGATCTGAGAAGCAACTGGCTGCTGTCTCCAGAAATGTAAAAGGTGCAGAATTGAGGAAACAAAATCCTCAGTGTCAAGCTGCCTCCACCACATGTATTGCCTTGTAAAACATGGGCAGTCATGGGGAACATAACTGAGAATTGTCTAAACAGTACTAAGGGAAAGGTTGCATGCACAGTGAATTCAGATGCTCTTCACCCAGTTACTGACATGAATCTTTATGAAGAAAGCACCAAAACAGACACCAATTCCACAGACCCTTTTTTAACATATGTGATCAGAATTATTTCACAGTGCATTGGATGGATGGTGGATCTCTTGGGGCAGAGTGCTGCTCTCAGAAGCGTACAGTGGAGAGCAGTGAAGCTCCGCACATCTGAGCAGGAAAGGATGGATGCCCCGATTCTGGGACCATTCATTATAATGTAGAGGCTCCTCTGGTTTATGCGAGCTGGCCATCGCTGCAAGAGCTATTGCAGCACTCAGAGATCACCAGCACAAAGGGATGGCCAACCTATGCCCCCGGGCTGAGCTGTGTGTGGTGCCAGAACTGCTAGCCGAGAGATATCCCTTGGGTAGGAAGAATCCTTAAATTGCTGACTAAACCAGAACTATGGCTGCTTTGAAACACTGGAGTATCACAAAGCAGGGTTGGGACAAAGCAGGGTCTAGTCCAGTGGATCTTGACTCCATGTTTTGCTCTCTCCAGATGCGTGGGACGAGTTGAGAATGTGTCATAGCGAGATCCTCTATGCATCTAGGGCTTGAGAGGAGAATTCTTCCCTTACTTCGCTTGTCTACTCTGACACAGCAAGAGCAAAAATGTTCCTTCCTTTTAAACAGAGGCTTGTGTGTGTGTGTGTGTGTGTGTGTTTGCATTAAATAGGGTTACCGAAAACAAATACAATATTGTTAAAAAGAAACACTCAGTTTGGAATATCGTTCTTTGATTTTTATGCCTTAGACCAGGCATCCGTAGTGTAATTTTTGTGGTCCTGTTATCAGACAGTTGTTCCAGCCTTATGGAACCCAGCACGTTGCCAAAGAAAAGGTGGGACGTCAGTGGCAACCTTTAAGCATATGGTATGCAGCCTCCTGGGGGTCCCACTTTTCCATGGGATATGCCTTCACTAAGAAGTCATCAGAGACAATTATAATCTGACATTTATCACAGAGAGTGAAGATGGAAAAGGCCTATTAGATCATCTAGTCCATCTTCCTGCCAGTGCACAGTTGTGGGCTGCATGATCTAATAGGTCCTTTCATCCAGAACAATGATGATAATAATTAGGATTTATACAGCACGTTAGTTCATTTCAAAGTGCTTTATGAGCACTAACTGATTCTCACAGCAGTACTTTCAGGTGGATAACGTGATCTAGTTTGTAGATGGGGAACTTGGGGCACAAGAGGCTGTGAATTGTGCAAGATCATGCCAGATGAATCTGTGTCAGACTCAGGAATAGGGTTCTAATTTATCGTTTGTACTACAGTCATACCTAAGGACCCAGTCAAGAGCATGGCCTCATTGTTTAGGCTCTATGTCTAAATGCACGTAGGAAAAGAGCCCCTAACCCAAATATATTACAGTCTAAGGAGACAAGCTAGATAAAAGGTAGGAGAAGGGAAGTATTAGTATCCCCATTTTACAGATGGGGAACTGACAGAGATCAGGTGACTTGCCTGGGGTCACACAGCACATCTGTGGCAGAGCTGAGAATTGATCCTAGATCTTTTGACTTCCAGTCCAGTAACTTAACCACAAGATTCCCAGTACATTTTCATGCCACACTCTCATTCTTTCTGTGCTCCATATCACCGTACTCTCCTTGCCCAAAGCACTGACTGGTTGGGCAGCTCTCAGAACAGGTTGTAAGTGACATTACCCTTATCATTGACTTCACTTGCGTAGCTACAGACCTCACCATCCCTGAGGTCTGAGCCTCAGCCTTATGTAAATTGTCACAGCTCCGTTGACCTTGGCGGAGCTACACCAGTTTACACGAGCTGAGAATATGGTCCTTAGTCTTTACATCAAGAGTGGACATTTTGCTAGGCTGGCATTTCCACAGGAGCTTAAGAAAGTTAAATGCCCAGATTCCATTGAAACTCATGGGGTGCTGGAGAGCTTGCTTCTTTAGGCTCCTTCAACAATTCTAGCCCTAAGAGATAACACCAATTGCTGAGCTCGCTGCAGGAACAGCTGGGTGAAATCTGTCGCCTGTGTTAACACAGAAGGGCAGATTATGCAAACGTAATGATTCCTTCTGGCCTTAAAATCTGTGACATCATTATTATTTGAACACAGTTATAGGTGCGTCTGGTGCTTTGCACTTGAAAGATTAGACATGGCCCTTGACCCAAAGAGCATACAGTCTGAGGTCTAGATCCTATTTTCGCTGAAGTTGATGACAAATCTCCCATTGATTTCCAAGGGAAAAGGTTCCAAGCCTTAAATTCGATATGTTACGGTAAAACAGGTAATGGAGGGACAATCGGGTCGTGAGGTTACTCCTTTTGGTGACACGCCCTTTGATGGAATGCACGCCTCTATTCACACCCTATACACTACTGGAATACTCTTTCTCCAAAGCCTTGTTAGGTATCATTTGAAAACTAATAACTCGCTGGTCAATAACATTATGGCAGGTGGTGGCACAATCCCTCACTAGTTTGGATTGCGCCCCGGAAGATGACCTGTCCCCATCCTTCCATGATCATTTTGATTTTATTCATTTGGTGTAGGCACACGGGTATTCGTTGAAAAGAATGAGGGAGGAGAGATAATGGCAGGGAACAGGTGGTTGCATGAGATTCTGAATCAGAGAAGTGGTTCCTGGCATGGGGGGGCAGTGCAGTATGGAATAAAGAGCAGAGTCTGTAATGGGAGAACAATCATCTTAACCTTCTTATGTTTCACATATAGAACCTTTAATTCTGAAGAGGTCCCAAAGTGGTCTACAAACTCTCTGTAGAGGAGAACTGCAGGCTCCTCTGGGGGAGAGGGCAGCAGACAACTTGAACATTGGGAATTGGAGAAAATTTGGCCAAGGATTCAAATACAACCCCTAGTCTTAGAAGTGCAAGTGGATCTTTCAACTTGGCACTCGGATAGCTTTTCATATGTTCATCATTTTTAAGGTCAGAAGGCACTGTTCTGCTGATCTAGTCTGGTCTCTGTGGCATAAAGCAGGTCATTGAATTTCACCCAATGATTCCTGCACTGATCGGAATAACTTCTGGATGAGCTAGTGCCGTGTTTCTCAACAATCCATCTGTGGACTGGTGCCGGTCCCTGAGATCTCCCTCGCAGAGTTTAGGAAGGCAGCAAGCCAATCCCAGTATCAAAAAGGTTGAGAAACACTGAACTAGTTCATGTCTTCTGGAAAAAGACATCCAATCTTTCCAGTGACTGATACTACAGTGATGAGTGCTGTAGAAATGCCTCTAAGCAAATAGAATCTTTTCTGTCATGTTACAAATGATTATAAAATGTATCCAGTCCTTTAAAAAATGGGAAAAAATCCAGTTATAGTCTGAAGGGAGCCCTATTCTTCTATCATTAGTTCACATTTACCCAATATTCACCTGGCTAGAACACAAGCTGCTGCTTTGTTCCATTTATCTGTGTCTTCGAAGCTAACTAGCTTCCTTGCTGCTGCCCGTATGGCTTATTGAGGCTCAAATGCATAGGTTTTAAAGGAGATCGGGATAAATTTCCCCATATAAAGTGAAGCATAATCAATTTACTGCTACGGAGAAAAGACTCCATACGGTACAATTCCGGAAGACTAAACCATTATGCACATGTTGTAAACTTCAGATTTTCTAACAATTAGACTAAATGTTGGTAGAAAGGCAGCAAAAAGAAAATCCTTCCTAACAGTGCCATGGGTCAGTACATCAAGCTTTCCCAGAATCTGGCGACAGCTACCTACTACTTATCAAGCACTGCTGTGAAGCCTTTCCGTTCAGAGCAGCAACGATCCAAAGTTTTTTTTTTTATTTGGTGGCATGGGAGCTTCAGAAAAAAACAATGTATAAAGTAGCCAATAGATTTTTGTCACCTGCACAACTAAAAGCAATAAATATAAAATCACATTATGATGGCACTGAGTTTTGCTCCCTTTGACATTAGTACAAGCAGCTGCTGGGCCCAGGAGGTTGGCTGATGCTAGCGAGTTATGTCAGTTTCCCAAATGAATGGCATTCTAACTTTACCACAAGCCATGTGATTTTTTTTTTTCTATTTATTCACCATACGCTACATTTTTAAAGCAAGGTCATTTCAACTGAAGGAAAAGAGGGAAGAGACAGGGTAAGCTGCTGTAATCCTTAGCTTGAGACCGATTTCAGTGTACGCTGCAGGTGGGAGATATAGGAGTTTAGATAACAGGCTTCTATATATAAAACTTCCAGGGTATTTTACCTTTTTCTTCTATTACATTTTTGTGTTCTGAATGCAATATGATCTTTTATTTACTGGCGGTGTCTGGCATTTCGAGGACATTTTTTTTACCTACCTATGGTGCTTATGCTGCCCCCATTCTCATAGTATCTGAGCATCTCACAATCTTTAGTGTATTTAGGCCCACAACACCCCGTTGAAGCCCAGAAGTACTCTAACCTCCATTTTACAGATGGGGAGCTCAGATACAGAGCCCTGGCTCACACAAGAAGTCTGTAGCAGGACAGGGAACTGAATGTGGGTTTCCCAGATCCCAAGATACTGCCTGGACCACTGGACCATCCTCCTTCCCTTTCTTTATCCCATGATCAAATTATATTGTATGTCATGTAAGATCTTTAATTCCCCTCCCCCTCGAAGTAGCAGTAAGCAAAATAGGGAAGACCCTCAAGAGTATCTGACATGTCTTACCGCTAACTCCTCCCATCAGGTTTGCAGTGCAAATCACTGCTGAGCAGTAAAATAATTGCAGTATGAAACCATTGATTTCTGGGATGCTTCAGTGCTCTCAGTAGCATTTTATAATAGTTCTGAGTCACCCGAATATTCAGTCAAACTAGGATAATCTGAGCTCTAAATTCAAACTAGGGAAAATCTGAGGAACCTGCTCAGTGTTGACTGTTTGATAGAATACCAAAGCTCGAACCCAAGAAGATGCACTTAAATTTAGCCCCAGATTTTGGACCATGGACCATGTGTTTGAGTTGTGTGGATCTGACATTAGTCACCAGAATAAGGTCCTTGGACCTCGTGAAAGAGAAGGATTTAGACTGCCTTCCTCACTCACAATGATGTGTTGGCAGTCCATCAGCTCATGAATCTCTAGCACAGGAGAAGTTTTAAGTTTAAGATTTGGGGTTCATATCTGCTTCTGTACATAAAATGAATTGCTGGTGCAACATAGAGCTGCCCACCTGACAATGTTAGCCGCAGGGAGCTGATTACACCATTCATTTAGCAGTTGTACAGACTCCTTATTTGCTTCTGGATACCATTTGTGGTGTTAACTTCAGCCTACAAGTCTTTACATACCTGGGATCCCGGTTAACTGAGAAATCACTGGTCTCACTGTGTAGCTTTGAATATGTCCCTTAATCTTCCTGTTCTTCACCTTCTGTGAAATGGCAATGATAATATTTCCCTCCGTCACAGGGGATCAATGCATTGCATATTTGTAGGATGCATGGATACTATGGTGATTGGGGCCACAGAAATACATAATTACATGCTACAGTGGAAGCCCACAGAAAAAAGAAATTGTATTTGGTATTTCATTAGGGTTTTTTTTTTTAAAATTTTATATTTCAGAGCCTTATATTCCATTTATATGGTGCCTTAACGATACAATGCCATGACATTATCTCACTTAGGACAGAACAATTCAGGTTTTGCTTGTGTCCCGGACAGGAAATGTTTATGAGACCAAATCGCCCCAGATACAAAGCTCCTAAGAGTACCATATGATTGTTTAATGGCCATGTTAAGAAGGGGCAGCATCTCCGACTGTCTAACTGGCTGATCATCCCTTACTGCTTTAATGATAAACTTTTGAGAATGTGAGAGATGCGTGAGATGCAAAGAAAGCCAAATGACTTACATTTTACTATCAAATCCATACAGCTAAAAAAATCAGCAGTTCTTTCCATCATCAGCAACCAGTACAGGAACTTATTGAGAAAGGTTTCAGTGTTGGTCTGATTCCTTACATTTTTTAAAGGAGTCCAGTTACTGAGATTAGAATCAGTGCATGATGTTTTGTGACTGATAAATTGAAAGTTCTGTTTACTTATTAATCTTGCCCTGCTTTCTCCCCTTTTAGTGGCTGCATCAACTGCTAATTCCACGGCTGGTGCGGCCATGAATTCTTTGACTTCTCTGGGTACTCTGCAAGGATTGGCTGGAGCTACTGTTGGATTGAATAATATTAATGCACTAGCAGGTACCGTAAACAGTGAGTATTTATTGCTGTGGTGGACAGCCTTCCCCAGTAATCACTATAGGAAAACTATCAATTGTAAACAGATTGCTTTTAATAAATATATTAAAAAGCAGCTAAAGTTGATCAAATTCCATTCTTGGCATATAGACAGTCCTGGAGTCTTAAAGTTTCACTAGTCTTGCCCTCCAAGGTGGATTCTGTTGCGTTCCTGAAAAAAAAGACTCCTTCTCTTGCAGGAATATAGAATTTTAGGACCTGTGCTAAATAGAATGGATTCTGGAGATCGGTTTTGATTATATGAAAGACTCCTTTTGATTTCAGAAACCAAAAACATAAACCGGTAAAAACAGGTACAGCACCTCAGCACAAGATATGATTCAGAAATTTAGATTATTCAGAAACATCCTTTTGCTGCACCTTTTCTACTAGTTATAGAGACAGAATAGGACATCTCCTTTATAAAGTAACAGGTAGGAAAGGCTGGGCTGGGGTACGTGGCAATTGCCATATTGATCTGGGAGCTACATATTTGCTTAAAAATTAAAACCAATTTCTTGGTTTTTAATTTGCAAGTATGTGAGGATGGCTCAGTCATCTGTAGTAGCATGTAAATTTCTCTCATGTGGTGTAAAATAAGTACTGACATTTCCAGCTAAAAGGATGGTGTCAGTCATTAATCAGAACCTTCATCCTCATTATCAACCACAGTAACCAATCACAGTCAAGCTTCTACCGCAGAACAATGATCTCTTCTGTTCTGTTTCAATGTTACAATGACTTCCCTTTTGCCTGCATTGGAGGAGATTCATCTGGCTTTATCTTCCCTTTCCTGCCTAGCTTTTTTTAGCTGTTCCTTGCATCTCTCTCTATAGTGCAAGGAATCTATTTGGTCACCACCAGTCTCTAGTTCATTAGCCATCATAATGTACCCGTAGGAATGGATGTCCTCCTCAGTATAACTTGCTCACTCTGATGCTCTGCATGATGTCCTTTTTGTCAATGTTATCTGGCTGCTCATCCAGTCATTTTGTTATGTGATCTCTGGTTGTCATTGTTGGGAGCTGGGGGTGGAGTGGGTTAATTGATGTCCATGAAATCGTGAGAGTTTGCATGGGGCCTTGTGTAGAACAGATCTTGCTTCTGGCAAGGACACAGATGCTGGAAAAACCAAATAACAAACCTTCAAAGTAAAGATGGTTCAAGGGCAGTTTAGCAACAGTTAGCAAATCCAGAAATGCCCTGTGTTAGATTCTGAAGCAACATGCTTTTGTTTCTATCAAACCAAGCCACTGAAAATGGCACTCATGAAAGATCTGGTCTCATTAATCATATCAACGATGTTCTAAGGAATCACTGTGTGCTAATGTTAATATTCTTTCCCCTGGTAAATACGCTGTGTTATGTGAGGCATATAAGATTGCAGCATCAAGGGTAGAGTGTGGCATGCCACCCCTTTTTGCAAGTACTAAGAACCCAAGCACACTGGGACACTTGGAAAGTCAACATCCCTTCATCAAGACTGACTATATTGAGCCACCTGACTGGAATAAGCCACAGCTGTGGTTTCAGCTCTTGACAGCATGCACCCATTTAGCAAGTCTTGCTGTGTTATGGATGGTGGCTTTAGATTTTCTTAACAGGTATTTTCAGATGATGTGAATGCAAATCCCACTGGTATGTGACATCTGAAATATTATTGATGTGTATTGCAACCAAGGACCAAATTTGACTTATGTGGACCTGTATCACTGTGGATTTAGTCCAAAATCCCCTTATTTGTGAATGTTTCTGCAGATGGCGTGGAGAATGTGTGCACATGTAGTGTGCGTGTGTGCGTATTTTTAAATACATGTGAAAGAAATGTTTTGCAGCGAGACTCGGAGAGGGCACTGCTTCCTTCTATGCTGTGATGTTAGTGACACCTCTTTCCTTCTTGAGAAATAACATGACACTGATTATCAGCCTCTTGTACTTATGGCACTAATGGTAGTTTCCCTTTTGAAGCTGTAACTAGAGGCTGTATCTGTATGAATAATGTGCTCCTTCTGGGCCCAGGTATGCTACCACTAACCATCTCCCATTCAGTTGTTTACACTCTAACCTGTCATGGAGCGTGTGGTCATGAAAATTTGGTTTGGAACCCTCAGCGTCTCATGGCAGGGCTAGATGACGGGTGGTTTAATGGGGTACAGAATCACTGTAGTCATGTGAACTGGTATAAGAGCCCATAAAAGCTGGAAACCAGTGATACATGCATGTGGAACTAACAAGAGCTTTCTAAAACACAAGTGGAGCTACGTACAAGTCATGAATGAGTTAGAAAAGGGCACAGAAGGCAATGCAGATTTGATCATTTGTTTACGCAAATGGTTGAGATTATAGTAGCTGAAAGGAAACAGGTTTGAGAAGTGGAATCTAAAGTGGCCAATGGTGAGTGGCTATCCTACAGGAAGGACTAGGTAGCAACTGTCCCTCAGTGACTTTCTTTCAGTGAAGCTTCTCTTCTGGGAACAGGAAGATTCAGCAACTAGGAAGACCCACAAACTTTGGATAACTAAAAAGCCGGTTCAAGGAGACTGGTTGGCACAGTGGGATAATGTGTTAGTCTCTTGCCACTGGAGAAGTAAATTCAAATAATGTTATTAATGAAAAGAAATCTGATGTGTAATAATGAAATCACTAATACAAGGAGGGGAGAAAAGATGGTCTTGTGATTAAGAAAGAAGACTGTGAGGTCAGGCGAACTGAATACTACTGCTGGCTCTGACACAGACTTTTTATGTGGTCCTGGGTAAAGTCATTTATCCTTTCTGTCTCTGTTCCCCATCTGTAAAACAGGGATAATGACACGGATGTACCACACAAGGGCATAGAGAAACTTTAACTTAATAATGTTTGTAAAGCTCTTTAAGATTCTTTGACAGAGGGCAATGGAACTGCTAAGTATTATCATCTATGACTTTTATTCATCACTTTAGACAATTCAAGACAGCTGAAAGCAGCTCATGAGAAAACCCGGGATAAAATAATTATTTTACGGCGTGCAGAACAAGTGGAGGTGCATTAGTAGAGCTACATGGAAAAGTTTACACTGTGCCCGTCTATGTTCTGCTTAACTAATGCCACTGCTTTTAGGTGCTAGGAAATTACATCAAAATAATGGAAGAGCACACTAAATAATATCAAGGATCAGTGGCCTTTCTACAGATCTGTTTTGCTCAAGGTGGAAATAGATTTAGCCATGTCTATTGCAATGATGGTAGCAGTGCCCTTCCCAGTAGCAATGCTGTCAGACAGGGCTTTCTGTTTTAATTATTTGAAATAGCCTGGTAGTAGAGGCTGTAGGTTCACATGAAAAGGACTTGCCAAGAGCAAAGTTTGGTAACACAGAAAATGTTTAGCTAATGGGCTGGTGACTCCTGGAAGATAACATGTAATCTGAATAGTTTCTCTATCATCAAGTTATCTCAACACCGTACAATAAAGTGTCGGAGGCAAGAAGTGGTTTATCAGGGTCATTTACTTCAACCAATGTTGCAAAACCACACACATGCACAAGCAATGACAGAAAACAA
Organism: Emydura macquarii macquarii; assembly: GCF_026122565.2. Classification (NCBI taxonomy): domain Eukaryota; kingdom Metazoa; phylum Chordata; order Testudines; family Chelidae; genus Emydura; species Emydura macquarii. Next base: position 1,282,560 of record NW_027133607.1, on the reverse strand, counting down.
TATTCTGACCTCTTGGTGGGGTGCAGTTAGGTTTCAACACCAAACCCATTATTTTATCACAGTTACTGTGCCGAATCCTTGTTTTCAACAGCTCTTCCTCTTGGATGCAAAACAGGTAGCATAGGTGTATTGGTTTCTCTTATTCAGCACACTTACAAAAAAAAATCTGGCTTTTTTGTGCTCCAAACCAGGCTTGACTCTTGAGTTTTTTGTGATGTGGTGGTGTTGGTGTCAACCACATCAGTGTCCTTTCCTCCCAGTGCTGCCCTCCGAATTCTAGACCTTCCGAGGACAAGACATTTTTTTTTTTAAGCCAAGGCTGCGGAATATCACATCTCAGCCAAGTGATAGTTACACAAATTATATTCATATCAAAGGGTATAATTTATACAGTAGAATCCTCTTAATTAGCACAGACCCTAGTGGAAAACAAAAAGGTGACACTTGAGCAATTGTCTTGACTATCAGAAGCTTGCAGGAATACACTGTGCTAGATCAGATACATTAGAGATGGAAAAGAACCATTAGGTCACCCTCTTCATCCTCTATGTCAATGCAGAATTGCTCCCTACAGTCTACTTTCTACTGCCATCTTAAAATCACTCATGTGATAGAGTTTCTGCCACTTCGCTTGGACTGTGGCACAGTATAATAGATTTAATGGTTAATTTTTTCATGACAGTCACTGTAAATTGTGCTCAGATTCACTTCATCACCTTTCTCCAAATAATTCCTCTCTCCCTTCCTTAGTATTTGCAGCCTTTGGTATTTAACATATCCCCTGTCCCCGCCTTAGCCATCATTTTGCCAAGTTACTATCTATGCATCAAAGCCTACGTTTTCAACTGTAACTAGTGATTAAAGGAGGGTCTGATTTTCAGAGGGCAGGTGCTCATCGGTCTCTGAAAATCAGGCCCGTTAAAGTTCCCTCAACTTAGGCACACAAGTTCATTAGTCAATTTTGCTGAGTCCCCACACACACGTTGACTTCAGCTGAAGATACGAGTCTCCTGAAAATCAAGCCCTTAGTTCTTTTCATCGTTTTACTGCTCTTCTCTAAAGTTGTTCCAATCTGCTGCCCTTTCCAGTATTGAAGGGCCCATATCTAAATGTAGGGAGAAAATTCACTTTTATTCCATGAATTGCTGAAAAAAAAAAGTATTAAAACTTTTCACTGAGGTACTTGGACGTACATGAGACTCGTTTAACATCCGTAATAGGAAAAAGGAGCAACAGAGAAGGCTGCACCACAAGAAGGTTTTACTGTCCAGCATCAATTCACAGATATAAAACTCCCATTGCAGACCAGGCCATTTAAATGGATTGGGTGTGCCACTTATCCGAAGCTTAGAGTCTTTGCCCTGAATTTTGTCCCTGGCAGTCATCCCGGTTAATATGCTATTTATCAGGGTGCAGAATGGTGTTTTTAAAGTGATTCTACTGCCAATAAGAAGTGAGGAAATGACAGTACTAAAGACCAAAGATTTCTCTTTAGCTATAGAAGAGGCATATCTTGGGTTGTAGCACTGCTATACACCCCACACTGCCAGTGCTCCCCAGCCCTGATCAGGAAACACCGGGAGTGAGAGGATAGCCATGTCTCCAAGCCTATTCAGTTGTCTTTTCCATGTTCTGCGTTGTACATAAGGGAACCAATTGTAGTGGAATATTGGCAACTGAGATTGGTGGCCTATGTAAAATTAATTGGCAAACTTCATTCATATTGTGGTAATGACCAGTCGCCAATGACCCAGTCCAGATTTGAACCAGGTGTCCTAGTGAACGCTCTGCCCCATTGCCAATCCCACAAGGTATCCATCCTTGATCAGGACGCTGACCAAGTTGATTCCTCTCTACAGCCTTTGGAGACCCTCAATATCATGTAGTCAAATAGGTGTGTCTTGGGGCAGGTGGAAGAACAGGATTTCAGAAGCATGGTATTACAGTACTTGCCAGTAGCAGGTTGCATGTGAATCGATTTGGTCATCAAACCATTGCGCTGAAGTGATCTTTACCAAAGTCGTGTTTTGATGTTTTCAGTTCCATTTGGTGACGTGCTGACTTGCATGCCGTCGTCGGTGTCGTATAATGCCAACTACTTTTGGAAAGCACTAATGAACAAGTGCAATTTCTTTTCTCTGTTGTTGGGTTTTTTGTAAAGTTGCTCAAATGCTCTCAGGTATGGCGGCCCTGAACGGAGGACTTGGCGCAACAGGCTTGACGAATGGCACCACAGGCACAATGGACGCCCTCACCCAGGCCTACTCAGGAATTCAGCAGTATGCTGCCGCAGCATTGCCAACACTGTACAGTCAGAGCTTGTTACAGCAACAGAGTGCTGCAGGCAGCCAGAAAGAAGGTAAGCGGCACCTGGTAGGGCCACAAAGCAGCAATATCAAATTTTGCAATAAGCTAAATTCAGCCTTTCTCCATTGGTTGTGTTTGGTTTATTTCTTCATAGATACTTTCTGAAGAAACACGATTAGCCCTAACCGTTGATTTTTAACCTTTTCTTCTTTCCTGTTCAGTGTTGTTTTTGTTTTATCCTTTAATTTAATTTTTGCCATCTACCCTTCAAGATTTATTTTACCGCCCATTGTCTGTTAATGTAAAGTATTCATTGGCTGCTTCTCACGAAAGACACTGATAATGAAAACCATCCTAAAAGCACTTTATAGATATATATATATATATATATATATATTATAAATGCATATTTTATTTATATATATATATATATATATATGTTTGTTTTTGTTGGGGGGGGGAGGGAAAGTGTTGTGTGGATAACTCTCCCCTTCCCTATCCTCCTTGTGGTTTCCATGTATGCTGTGATCATCTGGCTGCTGCTGTTAGATTTTAGTTTTCAGGTTAATGATGAGATCTGTGGTTACACTGAGTGGTTCTTTGTTTAACTGTGAGTCTTGAGGGGTAGCAAATAAGTGATTGATTGCCCCTCTTTCTGTACCAACAGAGCAAAATAAACCTCAGGAAGTTAACGCTAAGAATAAATTAATACTAATTACAAAATGTTTAGCAAAATGACGGTAGCCTCTCTCTCTCTCTCCTCCCCTAGCCCCATCTTGGGGTTTTATTTTTAATTTCTCTCCCCCCTTCCCCCCCTTCATTTACTGCTAATTTTAGAAGGATAGAAAAGTTTTGTATGCCTTCTAAGAAAGAGTCTTCATTGTAGTTACTGTTCTTGCCAGGCATACACTGGAACAAGGGCTAGTGAATGGCATCAAAAGAAGTTTTTTATCCTCTTTTAAAATAGACTCTTGAATCATTATGGAACATGATGTCCCTTACGTAGACAATGCTGAAACCCTCAAAGCGAGGGATTTAATAGAGACACTGTCAAGTTAAAAATAAATGTATATTTTATCGTTTTCTTACCATTTTTACTATTAACAATTTAGATTGTTGAAGTTGAAAGGAAATGTTTTTCGTTCATTTATTTTTCTCACTATTTTTGCTCTCTGGATTTGTTTTATGTTTGTTTTTTGTTTTGCATTTCATTTAGTTTGAAAAATGAAAATAGATGGGATAAAACAAACAGAAGCTGTTTCTCTGTCGTGATTGGGTGGCAAATAGTGTAGGACTAGTTTTTTGTTTGTTTGTTTGCTTAATTATCTTCATTGTTTTTAAGTTCACAAAAGCATTTCTATCAATAGTGAGCTTTATCATTCCCCATGTGACAGTGTCCTTTATAAAGTACAGGCCTTTGTCATCTTGCTGTCTTTTCCATGGGGAACTGTTAAGGTGAGCGAGTTTCATTATTAAATTCTGCTTGCTGTATTTTGTGGTTTAACATATGACTTCTGATGGAATGGCTAGAAGTCTGGAATATTTAAGGATAACCAGCTTCCAGGGGAAAATATTGCATTATACCTTAATGCTGAAATGGGGTGAATTGTTTTATGCATATTGCTGTAGATCTGTGTTAAATCACTTTTGCTCAGTGATTAAGAAAGTCCATTTTGTTGAAAGGACATTTTATTTTTGGTAAGAAGAAACTTCATTTGATTTCTCTTCCATATTGCCAGATGATTTTTTTTTCCCCATTTTACAAAAATTTTTTTTTTTTACCTGTTGTTATGTTGTTGGGGTTTTTTGTTTGTTTTTTTATTTTCTTCCAAACCATGCACCCCCTGTCTAGGGCAAACATTGCAGCCACTTCCCTCAGGCTGTGAGAGGGCAGGCAGTCTGGTTCCTCTATTGTGAACAACAGTGCGGCTCCATGAATCTGCTGCAGAAGGTACTCCATAAGTGTGTGGCCTGCACTTTCATCTCCTCCCCTAGACAGTGATCAAACACAGCACATCTGAGACACAGCTAGTCTCTGTTCAAGCCAGGGAATATCCATTTAGTTTACTCCAGAACTTGCATGCACCAGAATTGTGTAGCATCTTAGAATCACAGTCGTGCTCTGTGACTGGGAAGGCCACATGTCCAGTTTCACACTGGAAAGTCTTTCTTTAGTCTCTTCTTTTTATGCAATTTTATTTCTGTGAACAGGCTTTCAAAAACCAACTCAAAACTCAGCATGAAAGAAAAAAATTCCAGTTAAAAACACAATGGATATTTTCATTTGAAATTTCACAGAATCCAAAAAGTTTTTCCAAAACACTTTCTTTTCAAGGAAAATGCATTTTTAGTGTTTAAAAAAAAAAACTCAGTCAAAAATCTTGTCCAGCTCTTCTTTTGACAGAGTTCCCTGCCAGGTGGTGAGGGCTTTCCAGCTGGTTTCTTTGTTGTTGTTAAAGAACAGGTGCACTGGGGAAAACAGCTACAAATTTCATCCTGAGCATTCCTTTTTTTTTTTTTTTCCTCCCTCAAAGAAAAATCAGCTAGCTCAGTTTGTAAGTCAAAAGGAGTTTTGTTTTGTTTCTCCCTCCTGCCCCCAATTGCCTGCCCTGCAGACTTAAACCTGGGATCTTTAGAACTGAGCTTGGCTCCATCTAGCTCTTACGCTAATAATGTCTCTGCAACCAGAATTTAACTGTCAGAACCACTGAGGATGTATGAGGCAGCATCAAACTCAACTCGCTCTTCCATAGCTGCACATCTCGAAGAGATGCAGGGAGCAGAATTGTGGTAAGAAGGTGCCACTTTCATAAAGTCACTCTTCTAATCATAACCATGCCTTAGGACAAGTTTGGCAGTCTTATGTGAGTTTAGGAAGGAGGTGGCAGTTCAACTTCTCTTGTAACGGAGGTATCAAGTACAAATCTAGAGAAGAGAATCTATAAACAAGCCACTGCTATTTTGTCCATCTACTTTATTTTGTTACTTCAAAAGGTCTGAAACTGAACTATGTTTGCCCATCACCTTCTAAATTACCAAAAAAGATAGATGAAATATACCCTTCTAATAGCTGTTTTCATACTTTTTGTTTTGTTTTGTTTTCCTCTTTCTACAGGTCCAGAAGGGGCAAACCTTTTTATTTACCACCTTCCCCAGGAGTTTGGAGACCAAGACATTCTGCAGATGTTCATGCCTTTTGGGAATGTTATCTCTGCTAAAGTCTTCATTGACAAACAGACCAATCTAAGCAAGTGCTTTGGTAGGCAACATTTAATAAATTGATTAGTAAAACTGTACATGGTGGCTGACAAATGATGGGAAGGAAGAACTGATAGTAATGCACAAAATACCAGACTGGAGCCTGACTCCAAAGTTATGCCTTGTAATCCTCAAAAGTACAGAAAGATGCACAGAAAAACGAGTTCAAACTAAAAATTGGATTTGAAAAAACCTTCCAGTCTGACATGTACTGTGGATGTGTCAAGTACATGAAACTAATTACACACTATGTGGGGGAATGTCATTTACTATACTATTAAGCTGCCTTATTATGGATACCTAATTATCCTCTATTGTGTAGCTGAACCTCCTTAAAACTCTCTGTGTTTAACCCATTACTTGTACATTACGGGAAAATCTTTCTTCTGGGTTAAGGACAGTACGGTGCAATTAGTGTTTGTGTAGCGTATGCATATGTAGCACAGAATACTTCATAGCCAGTTTCTGCCTACATGTCTACAAGTATTACAAGAGGGTTTGACTGTACAGGTGACATCTGCAGTTATGATAGGGCAGGAGGATGATCAGGGGTAGAATCAGTATCAAGTTTCATGTGGAATACTTGACCTGCAGGGGAAATTAGATAACTAAGGATTACTCTAGAAAGTGTTTCTGATGCTTCAACCCTTCTGAAATGAAACAGGATCTAGGGTTGATCAGATGCATGCTAGTACTTTCATTTCACATATATACTGGCTCCATGCTTTGAAATACTCTATTACAAAATGTAAGTAAACAGCAATCTCTGCTTACAGCATCGACGTAATAAGTTCCTACATCGAGTAAATGGTATGATCAGGGTCTATGGCGGAGACAAAGTCTACAAAAGAAGCTGGTTTTACAGCCCCTATAAATGCAATGACTCCTATCCAAATCAAAGGAAAGCTGGTATTTGTATGATAATGGGTAACCAGACCAAAAAAAAAACTCTTCAGTTTCAGAAACTCCATTTTAAGTGACAATATTATCATTTGCATATCATCATCCGAAGCCCCCCACCTCTTATTTTTAGAGGGCTCTCCTAAACTCTAGAGTCCATGTTTGTTAGCTTTCTTGGGATCTACTGTTTTATTCCTGGTTTTGGTCAAATATAATTTTGTATTATTAAAATATTAATCAGTCTTGGAGAGAGGGTAAAATATGCTTTTTTACATTACTGAATATTCTCTAAGGGTAAACCCACCCTTGGACCTCAGACTAAGGTGTCCCCTTGTCCAGGCTTTATAAAAATGCTCATGTCCCAAGAAATATATACTAAGAAAGTTCCCAGATGTGTGTCCAACCCTTCCCCCTCCTCCCCCTCCGCCCCTCCCGAGGTCTTATTGGAAATCAAAATGGCCAAATGAATGGAATTGAAATGGGTTCCCTTTTGATCTTCAGCTCCTTCCTAGACCAGTCAATTAATGTTATGGCTGCAAAGTAATTCTGGCCCAAGACTGGGAATCCTGATACAATGTCAAATCAAGCTATGTTAGTCAGTTCTGCAGCAGTAGTGATGACAGCTCACAGAAGTAAAGACATTGCTAGTTACAGCAGCTCACTCAATCCTTCCCCCATATGTCCCAGTTGGAGCACAGGATGGTTCCTTGTTATTAGGAGTCATGGAACAGCAAGTTGTCTTGTATGAGTGTTTCTTACAAAATCTTGGGTCGCAGCAGTGCTGAGCTTAGGATGCTGCAATGCTTGTCATTCAACTTCCATGCTCTTTGTGAGTTTTTCATGGGTTTATTTTTACCCTTCGATTACTCTGGTATATGCTTGGCTGTCAGGAGCAAGATTTAGGCCGCACGCAACCCAGAATGATGCACTGAACATACTAATGTACCAATAATCTGCTCCTCTACCTTTCTGGCATTAAGTCAGACTCTATTAGCAAAGGGATTTTTTTATTCCTCTGCTAAGGATATTGAGCCACTGGTGAGACAGATCCATAAAAATCCTGGTGGCAATGGCAGCTGAGGTTTTCTGGTAGGATAGATGAATACATATTGTGATGGTGTCAGTGCTGCAAAATTAAGGCTGCTTCCTTGTTCGTGTAAGACACATGTATATGCTGAGCTTTATTTAGAAGCATGTCCCTTTCATTTTCCTTTTTTGGCATCTTATTTGTCTTTTGAAAAGCCCGTTTGTGGTTTCTTAATGAGAGTTCTCATTTTTTCCCTGAAAACAGAGACTGTCTGTCTCGTGACCCCTTTTCTCTCGGGTCAGAATTGGTCATTGCACATGGAATAGAGTTGCTTGGGATAACAGTCATGGTAATAATACTTTGTGGTCATCTAGCACTTTTTAATCCGAAGAACTCCAAGTTTTATAAAGGTGGGGGAAAGCACTTTCTAGATGGAGAAACTGAAGCAGGGAGGGGCAAAGAGACTCATCCGAGGTCTCCCCCTGAGTCACTGGCAGAGAACCCAGGTGTGCTTACTCCCAGTCCAGGGCTATAACTTCGATACACGCTGGCTCCCAAAAAGAGAGAGTCCCCCTTTTAACAGATAGGTGACCACAGGCATTAATTGCATTCTTGTTGTCCACCCCAGCAGAAGCTCCAACGCTTGAGGGGCCATAAGGATGATGGAACCCCCTGCCCTGTCACCTCTACAGATGTCCCTCTAGGTCAGGGTTCACATGGGGTGGTAAAAGGAAGTTTTCATAGCAGCTGCCTCTGCAGCACCTGCTGTGTAGATGAACAAAGTATTTCAGTCTTCAAGGCTGTCGATCCAGCATCTTTTCACAAGCATTACATTCAGAAAAGTGAGAGAGTCTGAAAGGGAGAGAGGAAAAGTACTCCAGTGAAATGGTAAGTGCAGTCTGCAATGTGAGAAAGAAAAGCACTGATACTCATTATTATTTAAAATATTTATTATTTATGTTATAGTAGCACCCAGATAAAAATCAGGATCGGGGCCTCATCATACTAAATTCTTTGCAAATGCAAAGGAAAAGGAAGTCCTTGACCTGAAGATCCTACAGTTGCAATTTAAGACAAGATATAACAAGCAAATGCAACAAGGAAAGGAAAAAAATGGGAGAGAAGGCCAGATTTCCATAGGCAACATAAAAGAAATGGTTCTTGATGAGGGACAGGAAGGAAGACAGGATAGGGACTTGACGAACTAGTTTGGATCAAATGTTCCATGCTTATGGGCAGAATGCAGGAATTGTGAACGTGCTGGTGGGAGAAGTAAATAAATGATTGAGCATGGCTAGCTTCCTTGATCAAACAGAGTGAAGGGGGTTGGGTCCATTTAATAAGATGTGAGAGTGGATAAGGAGGAGGGTCAGAGGTGGGATGACTCCTACACGTAAGGACAAGAAGTTTGAATCTGATATGGTGGAGAAAAGGAAGCCAGTGAAGGGACACAAAGAGGGAGGTGATTTGGTGATCGGGAAGATGATTTTAGCAGCTGCATTTTGAATGGGCTTGAGGGAAAAGTGAGTGTCAGGAAAGCCAGAGAGGAGGAAGTTGAGAAATCAAGCCAAGAGACGGAGGGGCTCTGGGTGAGCGTTTTATCTGTGCGAACACAAACTGGATGTGACGAAAGGGTTAGCAGAGGAGTGCAGGCAAAAAACCTCAGTGTCAGTGCCAGGGGAGAAGGAAAAGAGTGTGATGAGTAAGAGAGGAATACATGCTTTAATCTAATCTAGAATAATTCATTAAGACAATTTCAAGTGGAAATTAAAGGGAGCATGTCAAAGTAGATGCATAATACCAGGCGGCAATGCAGTAATTAGCCAGAGCAGAGGTAGAGTGGTAGTCAGGAGTGCTTTGCAATTAAGAGTGGGAGGCCCAGATATGAAAATGAGTTTGAGTTTCTAGGCTCAGGGAGCTTAGAGTGCATTATGAAAAGAGCGCTTGTAGTCTCTAGGGGACAAGAAATTTAGACCAAACCAGCCGTACGGAATACAGAGAGAGAACACTATCTAGTGGTCAGTGCTGGAGACTGAGAGGCAGAGGACCTGGAGTTCTATTCCCGGCTCTGCTATCGACCTGTCATTTAACCCTCGATGCTTGCCTCCCCCATTCCAGTGCCATGAAACTTAATTAAGGTATGCAGTGTACATTGGGATCCTGAGACGACAAGTGCTATAGTAATGCAAAGTATCATTATTACTAGGACCATGGGAAACCCATGGTTCATTCCTACTCTGCCACAGACGTCCCGTCAGACCCTGAGAAAATCACTTAGCTCTCTGCACCTGGGGATAATAGCACTTTCCTACCTCACAGGGGTGTTGTGAGGATAAATACATTAATGACTGTGAGGCACTCAGGCACTGCAATGATGGGGGACCACCTAAGTACGAGAGAGAGAGAGCTACTGTACTGCCCTTTGTCATACAGCTCACGGACACCACAGTTGTTCGATTGCTATCCCAGCTGCATATGGCGAGGTAGCAACATGCTGAACACTAGCAAGATGAGAAGCGAGCTGGAATGGATTGGGAGGGAAGGAATATGAAGCATAATCAAAGGAATGAAGGAAAGTAGGGAAATGAACGTGTCACTTAATAGAAAAAGTACAAATCATAGAATCATAGAAGATTAGGGTTAGACGGGACCTCAGGAGGTCATCTAGTCCAACCCCCTGCTTAAAGCAGAACCAACCCCAATCCAACAACGCTACTAACAAACTCTTTTTTCTGTGTATTGAGCCAGTCCTCCCTTCCTTTGTTCTAACCTGTACTTCATTTTCTTTCCCCCTCCATTCTGTGTTTTGTAGGTTTTGTTAGCTATGACAATCCAGTCTCTGCGCAAGCTGCCATCCAGGCTATGAACGGCTTTCAGATTGGCATGAAACGCTTGAAGGTTCAGCTGAAGCGCTCCAAAAACGACAGCAAACCTTACTGATCTTAACCCCAGATGCTTACTGCTCTTATTTTAGCTTTCTTAGGGTAAGTCCCATGAGCAAACCTGCCCTCTGCAGGGGGGAGGGGGGCTAAGGAAGACCATACTGCCAACCTTCACCAAGAGACAGTTATTTTTACAGTTATCGCTTCCATTTCCCCACTCGCCATAATTAAACTTGGCTCCTGTTTCCTGGCCAATTAATTACTGCGTTGTGTTACTGTGTTTTATTTTGCAACATAATTTATCTCCGTTTTTTTTCTTTTCTTTTTTTTTTTTTTTTTTAAAGAAACGGCATCTTAAGAATTAAAAGCTACAAAAAAAAAAAAGTGCAATTTAACTCTGTGAACCCTGGTGCCATTAGCACACTTAGGGGAAATAAAAGCTGTTTTGTATGTATAGACCCGTTCTTATCAGGGTGGCACCAGCAGTTTATAGGTTAAACATAATGGTCTTATGCCAGCAGAAGCACTTATTGTGAGACGACAACAAAAAGTCTTTCCACTACATCGTTGTGTTTTTAGAAGGATTTTTAGTTTTTTTAATTTTTGTTAGGGGTTCAAATCAACATAACATTATATTAGTCTGATATTACACTGGTTGTCTTTATATTTAGTTTTTTTCAGGTTTGTTTGGGTTTTTTTTTTTTTTTTTTTTTAGTTTTTTGGAAAGGAATAATGTAAAAAAGATTTAGAGATCTGTTTCTAAAGCTACAGGGTTTAAAATAAAAATAAAATAAAATAAAATGAGTGACAATACTTGATGTTTCTTGAGAGATAAATTTAATAATAATAATAAATAAAAAAAGAAAGCCACAGGCCTGTAAATTTTATTTGTAAAAAGCATTTCTATTTTTATACAAAATTTTTACTGCCTCAGAAATAATGGAAGTTATTTATTGCCTATTGTTAACTTATTGGATACCTAAAGAGCAGCTCTCTATGCTAGCTAGATCCTTTGAAGTAGTCTCTAGAGTAATTGTGCCAAGAATGGGCGCTTTTTCACTGTTGAACCCTACACTCTTTACAGTTCATGCTTTTATCCTCCTGTTTGTACTTGTTTGGTTATTTTGTTTGTAGTTTCCATTTTCTAGTTTAAAGTTCAGTTATCTGACTTTTTTCTTTCCCTTACCCCTTATGTTACATTTGTTGAAAATGGTTCTTTCCTCTCTCCTCCCCCCAAAGAGGAATCCATCTTCTCTAACTCTTTTCAGATGGATTCTTTTGGGGTTTCATTGTGCTGTTGTTGATGAGTATTGTAAGTTAATGCAAATTATGTGAATGGCTCATAGACTCTAATGATGAAAGATTTGCATTAGTTTTCTCCTGCACCCATAAAAGTGATTTTGTTTCTGCTGCATAGATTCTATGTAACTTTTTTCCTCTTCCTTGTTTTTTCCCTAGACATCTCCATGCCCGTTAGTTCATCGTTTGCCTAGCATGTCCCTGTGGCGTCTAAAAAAAAAAAAAAAAAGTTTCATCGTCCCGTCATTGTTTCTGATGTCTTTCTGACCTCACATCATATTTGGTTCTCCTACTGACCTTTGATCTAGTTTGACCTTTGAAATTTGCATGTGACCTCATCTAGCTATGAATTCTGGGAAGTCAATGTGAAAAAACATTGCTGCATTCATACAAGACTGAAATTTATTATTAGACAAATTAATGATAGGGTTTAAAAAAAAAACAACAACAAAAAACCTGTGGCAAAAATGTTTTTGCTTGCTTTCTTTTATTTTTTTTTCCTTTCTCTCTTTTTTTTTTTTTTTTTCCTTTTTTTTCCTTTTCCAAAAAATAAATAAATAAATAAATAAATAAATAAAATAACAGACTTGAAAGTATTATACAGGGATTGGCATTCTGCCTAGTCACTGGTGACAATAGCAATATGTGTCCAGAGGCACAGAATGTTGGTTTCTAACAGACTACTTCCAAAACAGTTTGAGAAAAAAAACTGTCTGATTTTAAGTCTCTAGAGGTCTGTAATAGTTTTTACATTTTTCAGGCAGTGTAAAGTTTTTTGATAAGGCCATTTTAGGTGGCTCACTTTCTCATTAAAATATATATATAGAACCACTTTTTGTAGATTAGTATAAGAAAATATTTACCCTGTTTTAGGGCAAATGCTACCTATTCGTGTCACCTTTTGCTGAACTGACTCACAGTTAGACAATCTATGGTTTAATGCACATGAAATTACCTATATTTTATACTGTTTCAATGTACAGGAGAAAGATTACTGTAAACTGTGTTACGTTGGTGCTTCTGTGAATTAAGTTGTGGTTTCATCATGAGTCTTACGGTCCTAAGTGTTCTGTGTTTATAAAAGACAAGTTTAAAATTGGTTTACTTGAACAACAACAACAAAAAATGAGTTTAAAAAAAAAAAAGTTGTTTGCTTAAAAAAAATTTCATGTGAAAAATGAAAAAATATTCCAGAATAAGTTTGTGTTGGCTTGTGACGCATTGATGTCATTTTTTTATTGTGGACAATTTAGATGTGTTTGTGTTCAGCAAAATGTGATCGGTTTTTCTTTTAAAGAAAAAAAAAATCAGCGAAAATATAGTGCCAAATTCCAAAGGTACTTTCTTCCTAGAGCTTCAGTGTGTTTCTTGTGTGAAGTAATTTGATAACATGGGTATTTTATTATGTGTTTTGTATAAATCCCTAATATTTAAAGAAAAAAAGAGGTTAAAAAGTTTGTTAACTTGCTATCCTGTGGTCTTGTTGCCTGAAATTGTTATTGTTTGTTATTTCTCTTTGATGTTTTTTGTAAAACATTGTATAAGTGCCCATGTTTCACTTTTTTAACCACTCTGCACATCAATGCTGTGAAAGCAAACCTCACAATGTATTTTCTTCATAATGTATGGAAACCTCTAAGGTGAGAAAGTTTTGAACTTTTAACCCTTTCCACCCAGAGCTGTCTTGAGTGTTAATACCTTTTATACATTCACCATTTTGCTGTTTATTTTTATATATATATCTATATATATAAATATATATATATATACTTAGTTTTTTGTGGTTTATTTAATACATGGTTGAAATCAGAAAAATGCACAGGGCAGATCTGAAGGACAAAAAATTATTTTACTGCTGTCTAAATTTCTTCTGTATCTATAACTAAAATTATTTAAAACAGTAATTAACTTGTGGTTTTCCTTTTTAGATTTTGGGGGTTTTTTTTGTCTTTTCTTAAAGAGCTTTTAATATGCTGCTGGAATATGCTATTCAGTATTAATAAAATAAAATAAAAAACAATTCTTTAATTATCTATTGTGTGAGCCGCTCCCAGATAAGAGTGGTTATTCCACCATTGGAAAACACTGAGGAGAAAAAACAATATTTTTGTAATTAAATAAATGAACTTTTGCTTAAATCAGATGCACTAGATCTTCCTGAGTGAAAATTCAATGTGCACTGCAGTTAAACTACTTTGTATGGATAAAGTTTACATATGCTGGAAAGCGTGGTGTTACCTGCCATTATTCGTAGTGACAGTATATGTGGCCAATCCTGCAGACACTCACACAAGTAACGTCACTTGCATCGGTAGTCAATAAGAATATGTATGTGATTTAAGTGGTTGTTTGCTGGATTGAGTCCTATGTAAGGAACCTGAAAAAAGATGCTGGTACCTTTTTCACTGCCTTTTAAATTTGACTGGATTGCATGTCTACAGCACAAGTAGCCACCAGTGACCGAATTCGGTTCTTTACTACTGGAAAATAGAATCCATTGCCAATTCAATGCATGTGAGCAGCAGTACCTGCTTCTGATAACAAAGTGCCATATCTTCTTCCATTATCTATTCCTAGTTGGTTACATTCAAAGCCTCCTAAAATTAAAAGTGAAGCCCTATGTGAACAGTGTAAAGACACAGATGGTTCATGCCGTCTCTCGTCCCCATCTTTGCTTAAATGCTTGTTTATGTAGAAGCCCTGGGATGGAAAGGACTAGCCTCTAGTGATGCAAAAAAGTTTCCTTCTTATAGCACATGCACTTATAACTAAATGATCTATAGTATTCTCACATTTTTACTACTGCTGAGGCCTTCCTACACCCTTTGAGGGCTATTTTGTACTTCTTGCAGCAATTTTACTTATTCAAAGTATCATCACACATGATATTATATATATGCACCTATATATAATATGAGAATATCATTTGAATTTTTTTTTTTTTACTGCTTCACTGATTCTTCTCATTTTATCCACCATATAAATTTCCAACGTCTTTTCGGATCCCTTCACTGCAGCCCCAGTGCAACCTGCAGGTTTACAGTCCAGTTACAATGTTAGAGTTCGCATGTTAGCTCCTTAGCTGGTGTAAACTGGCATAGCTTCACAGACTTCAGAAGAGCCCTCCATGATTTCAGTGGCTGAGGATCTGGCCCAGCATTTTAAGCGGGGCATGTTTTTGTGTTTCCAGGTAACAACTGTGGGTCATTGTGGGAAAAGTTTGCCATTAAAAAAAAATAATAATAATAAAAATAAAACTTATATCTCCTTAGAGACAAATTATCTCCCAGTTCTCTTTCAAAATATTGAAAGGAAAAAGCTGCAAGGATGCAAAAGGGCCTAACAGCAAAGGAAGAAAAACAAGGGAAATTTGCTTTACAAAATTCTAATTAAAAGAATAGACTAGTACTTTTTCAAACCAATTGCAACGAAATGGCAGTCCTCAAATGACTAACAAGTTCATCTTTCTTTCACCATAGGGGTTATAGTTCCTTGGCTTGTGCTATTCTGAAATCATTTTACTGTTTCTGTTTTTATTATCTTAAGTGCTAATTAACAAAAGGAAAAAAAAACCTGTAGTTTCATTACCTTTTGGATAATGTCAAACAAAAAAACTATGTATTTGTGTTTTTGTTTTGGGGTTTTGTTTTTTTGTTTCGGGGTTTTTTTTTTCCGTGCTGTGAGAATTGTTGTTTGTAGATTAACAATACTATCATTTTGTTTAGAATTACAAACTAATTTTTAAGTATTGTCTGAGAAAAGCCAAAGTTAATGCAACTTAGTGGAAACTGTAAGACCATTTGAGTATTGTTTCTGTATTATTGATGCATTTGGATTTTGTTGTTTGATGGAATTTGAGCCAAAAAAAAAAAAAAAAAAAAGCAGGCTTTCCTATTTCTACAACTTGATTGTACTTATGCATTTTGTACCAGTGGAACTTTTTATACTGGAGATTAAAAAACAAATGGAATTTTTTGTGGCTTACCCTTGTGGGCCCTCTGACCATGACTGATTTTCGAGTTTGATTTCTGGTTGATAGAAAGAGAGTTGGTTTTGTTTAGAGAATTAAAAACTTTGGCTTGATATCTTTTTTCCCTTTGCTTATATCTAGTGTTTAGAATTTTGTCTTAAAAAAAACAAGCGGTAAGTTTCACTTTTTATTCTGTATTGTGCAGTTACACAATAAGATAATTAGAATTAGGAGTACTCGGTCACTTTACGTGGATAAATGTATTAGTTACAACTTTAGGGGTTTGCTTTTTTGCTGTTTAGATCAAAATTTTTTCTGATTCTTCTGTCCTCATTGTGAACATAACCGTGTAGTTGAAACAGTCAGACTTATTTTTGTAATGTATGTTATTGTGTGATGCAGTTTTTTGCTTCTGTCTCCAATATTAAACCATTTTCCTAATACTTGTCTCTCTCTTCGTGTGTTGTATTGTTGGTGGTCATTATGTGTTGGTAATACATCTACACACCTCACTGTTTCACGTCCCCGTATTTTTTTTTTTTCCTATTTGTTGTGTACAAAAGATACAGTCGATTCCACCTAAGTGAATATCTGATTGGGAGTGAAAGAGGACTTGCACACTTTAGCTACCTTTGGTTTATTTTACTTTTCTCCCCTCCCCTAGCTGTTTTATCACTTTGATAATCTGAGCAGGAGATCATTTTAAATGACTGCCTGCAAAATCATATTAAAGGTGGCTTTTGTTAGTTTTCTGACCACAAAAGCTGATACACACAAACACACACAAATAGAGAAATCAGAGGCTACGTGAAAAGTTTTTTGCTCTGCTATTTCAATCAGTCTGAAAGAAGTGGATTACGGAGATCAATTCTTAAGTGATTTAAAAAAAAAAATAGCTGAGCTACTGCTTTGTAGATGCCAATGAAACATACAAGAAAAGGAGGGTATAGCCATGGGATTTCTTCCAAACTGTAGAGTAATCTGGTGGCATATGGTGTTCATCAAAGACTCCTTAAAAACTAATCACAATTTAACTAGAGCTATGACAGCCTGAGAAAAATCTACCAGGTGAACAAGTTGTTATATATAGTATATGTATAAATATAAAAAATACATAAAAGCTAAGTGAACCCAGGCAGAGCTTTTAATTATTAAAGCCAGCAGAAGTAAAACATTTTCTCCAAGTGCTCAAATCGGCTATTTTTGTTGGGTGCTTACAAAGTGGATCTTTCTCAGCACTGCATATTAAAATGTCATAAATTTCCATGCAGAAATATACAGTAGCAGTTGGGTTTGTGGAATGGGGTTGACTCTTTCTGCTGTCCCTTGGACTGGTGTCCAATAGGATCAAATAAAACCTGCAAAGGAAAATAAATGCTGTCCTGGTTTCAAAGTCTCTCTTCACTCTTTTGTTTGATCACAGATATAAAATTTAAAATTTGGAGAGTAAAATAATCCCGCGGGATGGGGAAAAAGCACTCCCAAGTGTTCTCTGGAACTCAAGCCATATCCTCCTTCCCCTTCCCTTTGTCCCATTCTCTCTCTGATGCTCAGGAATCGAAGACCACTTAAAAGTGCTCTTATGAGACCCAATCAACACTCCTTCCTCTTGTCTCCTCTTTACTGGCCTCTCTGATGCTCTGGCTTTGGCTCATACGCACAAACACACCCTAAACCAACATCCTATTCAGAATGAGGTCATGGTGCACTGAGTGTTTTCTTAAGGTTTTGGCAATTTTGGAACAGTTTAAACATTTTCTGGCTCATAGGTTGGCCTCGTTTTGCTTTATTTGTCTTTCTCATTTTTTTTTCTTTCCTTTATGAGCATAAAAGGCAAATGGGGCATGAGTTCTGGAACCCAAGAAAGCTGAAGTCATCATCTACAGGCTCCAATGTCAGAGTTCAAACTTCTAGCAAACACCTCCCATGCAGCTCTGATTTTAATCTAAAATGACAGGGGGCTGTAGGGAAGCATCCTGCACTGGGAGCAGAAGGATGGACGGGGTGAACTTATTAGGTGTTTTACATCTCTTGAGTTTATGGTGCTGATTCTGATAACATTTATAACAGTGATTAACTCCTAATTTACACCATTCTGCGATCAGAATTGGGGCCTGTGTTTTTAAGTCATTGTAGGTGATTCTTTTGAAACCCATG
The DNA here is from genome assembly GCF_026122565.2 of Emydura macquarii macquarii. Lineage (NCBI taxonomy): Eukaryota > Metazoa > Chordata > Testudines > Chelidae > Emydura > Emydura macquarii. The sequence goes on along the minus strand of NW_027133607.1, from coordinate 1,264,760 downwards.
AGCTTGTTGGTAGGGAAGATCAAGCTGAGTTCAAGATCTTTCTTCCAAAAAAATGTAATTAAAAAGATCCAATATTACAGTTAAAACAAACAAACAAAAAACTCACGAGGGCAAAAAGCTACAGTTCGTCTAAAGAAAAATCTGCCAACAATGGGCTAAAATGAGTTCTGTAAAACCATGCAGCTGTACAGTTTGTCCTGCTTAAATGCATGCTTTTAATTTCAATTAAGTCAGGCACCTTGCAGTGTTAGCAAAATGTCTCTTCGTTAGCTGTATGTGTATCACCATGGGAAATTACCAAACTGTCACAAGACTTGCTGATGAAAGAATACCCTGCCAGAATACGTGTGCCTTTGCCCAGTTTGGTTCTTAGGTATTAGGCTAGGGAAAACAGTTTAACCAACAAAATGTACTGTGAATCATTCCTGATAAGTGAATAAAGCATTGTGACCAAGCAATCAGATTATTCACTTATCAGGAATCGACTGTACTGCTAGCTCGCTTGACTGTTTTTGTTCCTCATCTCTGTTGTAGTTTCACTACTTTGCTGTGTTCTGTTTTTCTCTCTCATGCTTTAGCAAAATCACTGGGAGTATCCCTTCGTGTGACCATGAAACATGCTATTGAGTGAAAAAATTATATCGTAACAAAATCTATGCACTTGCTATCAGGAACACAATACTGGATGTGTCTTATATATATTGAACTATAATAGTACTCAATTTCTTAAATAAAGCTTAAGAAAGGATTCTGTTGTCTGTAAGATTTTATGAGTATTAAAGGAAAAAAAGTTTCTAGGGTTTGTTTTTTGTTTTATTAACTCTCTCTGACTACACAAAGTTTAATGATACCTAGGTGAACTGATTGCATGGTATACTTCATCTTTCCTTAATAATTGAGAGCCTAGAACAATAGGTTCCAGGAATAGGGGAAAATTCATATCTCCACAGAGAACTGCAGCAAAAAAAACCTATCAAAAGTCAGCATTTCCAACACTGTTATCAAGACATGTTTGTTACAGTGTTAAGACTATATCAAAGAGAACAGAATATTGTTCTCAGTAGCTGTAATAAAGCATTACATGAACTTCAGCAAGCAGTTAGTATAAGATACCTTCCATACACCTTAATAAATCTATTGTGTTTCTGAATATGAACTCTTTTCTTCTCTATAGCGCTATAGAATATGTTTGGAATTTAAAAGAAAAACATACACAAGTAAATAAAACACACATAGGTGATGCGCCTCCAGTCAAAATATCTTTTGAGAAAGACACAAGGTACATTTGCTGCATTCAAGCCTTTAAATAAAAAGCAATAAAAAGAAATATTTGATCAGCAAAGATGACGGGGGTAAATTTTCAAAGCATTCTGTGGAATGGTAGCTGCATCATTCCCATGGACTTTAATTGGAATCTCGCAACTAAAACCCTGCAAAAATGCTTTGAAAAGTATATCCTCTAAAGAAGCAGATTTGGCATGAAGACAGAAAGTTGAAAGGATCCCTCCACCTAGATACCTGGTTTTATGGAAATGTCTAGACGTGTTCTAATTAGTAAACTTATGGCAATCTCAGCCTTTAATCAGGATAAAGTCAGGAGCATGTTTGTTTTAACTGAATTACTCTATTCATTTTGCATCCACCAGTAGTAGTAGAAAAGTTCATGTCAATCTAATAGTTTCCACCTAGAAAATGGTCATAGATGCTTAGCAAACTTAGTTAAGAAGTGACCATGAGTGAAATCCTGGCCCCACGGAAGTCAATGGGAGTTGATGTCAATTAACCCAGGTTTGCACAGCACTCAGGACTGATGGGGCTTCTTGGGTGCTGATGTAACATCAATATTAAATTACATGCAAGCGCAGTACGAAAAAAGCATTAAAGGTGAATAGCCAAATACTTAACAGTTAGGAAAGTTGCCCATGCAACCTTAATTCATGCCTGTGCATTATGAGGCAGTCTCTGATTACATGATCACATACTATTTTTTCCACAGGACCTTTGCCTCCTTCAGTGCGCAGAACAGACCTATTCTGGAGCTGAAGCAGGGTTGTGTAATAAAGGAGATTATTATAGGACCCACTGCCTCATTTGTTGCAGAAGTTGGAAGGTGTGAAAGGAATGAGGCAGGGGACTGGAGGAAGAGCCAGGATGGTCACATGATGAAGGCACACGATGATGCTGCCCTGCAGAATTAGATTCTATCCCTGCCTCTGCTACAGAGTTCTTATGTGAGGTTGGGCAAGCCACTTAAACCAAACTTGTAACAAGTGGTCACTAATTGTGTGGTCCTCATTTTCTGGCTATACTACTGGAGACCCGAGGTCCGATTTGCAGAAGTGCTGAGCATTCAGCACGGCAATGGAAGTCAATAGGATCTCTGTTTTGAATATCTAAAGTGCTATCTCCCCCTCTGATCGGGCTGTTCAGTCTCCCTCCACCCCACATCTAGACCTAGGCGCCATGCCCAGCCTGTCCCTGTTCCCAGACTCTGCTCCTCATCCAATCTCTCTATCCCTGTCCCTCGTTGGCTGTGCCCTAACTCAGTCACCCCTCTGCCCGCTTCCCTGGTTCCTTGTCCCAGTCTTTGCCCAACCAGTCCCAGTTTCTTCTCTTCCCCCAATCTCAGTGTTCCCCCTTGACCAACTGGCTACCTGTCTTCTCCCCTGGCTCCCAGTCTCCCCTTCACTTCCAGACCCTAGTCCCACTCACACACCCCCTCCTCTGGTCCCAGCTGCAGAAGGCTTTTTGTCTCAGTCTACTCCTTTCCCACCTCCTGGGCCAGTTTTTGTCCCCTATGTATTTGAATCAGACCGCTTTCCCCTCAGTCCTGGTTGGGTGCCAGCAGGGGTGCACTGAGAACACTGAAGAGGTGGGATGTTCTCCATTCCGGTGCCCATCCCACCCCCGTCTGAGTAGCCATCTCAAGGCAACTCTGGCTTTGCACCTGTAGCCCTGGGCTGGAGGGAGCGTGGTCAGTCACGGTGAGAGGACGGTGAATGAGCAGGCTGGTCAGTATGATGAGCTGTGAAAAGCTGAAGCATGCTCAGTAAGGACAGACTCTTCAGAGTTTTTAGCTGTGACGCTTTAGCAAATCTCTACTGAGCACGAGAGGCTGTTGTCTTGACCAATGTGAGCAGATTTTCATGGGGATGGCAAAAAGGCAGATGGCTGATACAGAGGCCACTGCCAGCCAAGTTTCACGTCCCTGCTCCAAAGCACTAGAACTGTTTTAAAAAAAAAAATGTTGCCAGAAATTCTTTTCAGGGGCAAAACAAAGTAGTTTTCCCTAGCCTCATTCTCAGAAACAGCTGAACTATTTTGGCTGACACTTTCCCAAAAAAAAAACCCTTTCGCCTGAGGCACACACCCAGCATGGACAATTTCAGCCCAAACTTAAAAGTTTGGCAAAGTTACAAACAACTGAAGACAGGGTCTTTACAATGAGAAATGTCAAGCAATCTTAGTAACAGGTGATGTTACCAGATCTGCTATAACTGTTTATATTCCCTCTGATTTTTCTCATCAGCATACTTTCTTTTTCCACTAAAGGGATCTGGAAAGTTGCAATCATTTTCTGAATCATTTGCCCACTGTTGATAGCCTAATTATTTTACATGATTGCTAATATTTCCTTCTCTCACACACCTATTTCCATCAGCTAAATCAGCAGTAAAGTTAACTCTTCTGGGATACATTCCTATATCAATTAGCAGGGATTTATGCACCAAAGCCCCATTAGCATTAATGGAAGTATGCTCTTTAGCATAAACAAGTTATTATAGGTCTGGTGGACCTTATAATAGAAATAAACAAGAAACAAACTTGTTGCCTGTTGAAAGAAATACTTCAGCAAGCGATGTCCTAGTCTGAGCTGGGTTATCGGTGAAAAGTGTGCGCTCAACTTGGAGAGATTGGACCCCCCGCTTAACTAACTTTGAGGGTAAAGTCCCATTGGCATTTTTGGAATGATATTTAGTCTCTGAAGGCTCCAAATACCTAATTTTGCTAAGAACAAAATAGATTTTCTTAGTCTTCCTAATCAACATGCAGTGGACAACACTGTTAATTTCTGATTACCGAAACACATTCCCATTAACACAGTCTGGTTAGAATTTCAAAAGCATGTGAATCACTTTGACAGATCTGTTCTCTAGCTCACATTGCATACTGTAAAACAGCAAGGATCTTATGCTCCCATGCAAAGGTCTATGCTTTGGTGATGGAAGTCTGGGGTTCAAATCCTGCCAATGACCTGGGATAGTGATTGTTACATATTCTTTGTTCATATTATCCATGAGTCTTTCCACTATATAGGCAGCTGCTAGGCACATATCTTAAAGCACTGGAAGCACCTCAGCTACCATAATGTTGTGTATTACAAGCACCTGGAACCAAATACTCGCTTATAAATGCTTTTAACGACGAGGAAGTGTTGAACCAAGTCACTTTGTTGTTGGGACAGATGGCTATAGCTGAGTTTGTGGTAAACTTCTGAACCTCCATGTGATTTCTCTGAAGGGCATGCACATTTATAAATCAACAGGGGTAGGCAGAACACACAGATTTAATTTACCCCAGTCTGGCTAAGCACGACCCTAACTTAATGAAATCAGACAAATTTCTAATGGTGCTGTTGAAAGCAGACTGTGGGAAAAGAGTGACCCTTCCTGGGGGATGGAGACTGTGAAGGCACATAATAAATGTTGGAAAAGAGGGTCAGTTGGAAAACTGAAGAAACCTGACTCATACAAACTGACCTAAAACCTTTTCACTGTCTGGAGGCAAGGTCCCCAAATGCTAACCTGGAAATTAAATTTGCAAACCTGCCTATGAGAAGGTTGGTGGTTAATAAGGCACAGAGGGCCTGAACACATGACCTGAGCGGAGCAGAAACTGACTGCTTGTCTAGGGAGAGAATTTGCTGCAACATAGCCTCCTTGATGCCAGATTGACAAGATAAGCAGCCTTGTAAACTGAGAGTCAGAAGATGTAGCAAATATGCCAGCCTGGCCACAAGCTTGTTAACCTGCCTCGCAATATTCGTCTGCATCTGACAAGCCTGTTTCTTGCTAACCTAGTCCTCATTAAGGCCAACTGACTTTGGACCAGGTGAGGGAATAATTACTTTCAGAAAGACACGGACCAATGTTCTGAGTGCAGGAATAAAACAAGCAATGGAGTGGTCACAATCTAAGCATACAGAGAGGACCTGTAGCGTCACACTTTAGCAGGCTGTGCTGAATGTGCTTCCTGCATTTAGGAGGAGATGGATGATCAGCAGGATAGCCCAGCTGGGCAAACAGCAGGGAGTCTGGAAGGAAAAGAGGACCTAGTGGTAAAGGTGCTAGCCTGGAACGCAGGAGATGTGCATTCGTGTCCTAGCGCTGCAACACACTTCCTGTAACACCTTGGACAAGTCATGACGGCCCAGGCCCTCAAAGCTATTTAGGCACCTACAGGTTTAGGTGGAAACTGAGCAGTGGTGCCTGACGTCCCCAGCAGCTAACATTTGCAAACCCGCCTAAGCCCTGACACTACCGCACAGCTAATGAGCTCAGCGTCCTGGTGCAAGTCAAAGCCCCCAAAGGGGATTCTCATGAGCAGGGCCCAAGCCATTGATGTACTCAACACCTGATACCTGTTGGACCCTGCCGCAGATGAGTTGGATGCAGGCTACCATTAAGTTAGGGGACAGCATCCATGTAAAAGGCAGCCATTAGAGCAGGGAAATTTACAGCAATCATGAGCGTGATATAACATGCAAGTGCGAGCGCAAGCAAGAGGCTTTTCATAAGAACATAGGCACGGCCATACTGGGGCAGCCATCTAGCCCAGGATCCTGTCCTCCAACAGTAGCCAATGCCAGGTGCTTCAGAGGGACTGAACTGAATGGGTAATACTCAAGTGATCGATCCCCTGTCACCCATTCCCAGCTACAAGGACATAGTGGCTGATCAGGATTAAGTGCCTAACACCAGGAAAAGTTTCACAGCTGATGATCACACGCACCTGTCAGCCAGGTGCAACAGGTCAGCCACTTCGGTGCTTAAGCACCTCTCATTTCTGGCCACTTTCTCAGCATTGCCTGGCTAGTTTAGTTGGCTCCCCAGTCAGCTGGCTGGCTCCTGGAAATGCCTCCCTTAAGCACTTGCCTCTCCCCATGCATTGTGTGGGGCGCCGGGGTGCCTAACTCAAGGTGGAAGATGCCACTAGCTTGCAGGCCCGGTGGGAGGTTAGGCATTGCAAACCTTAAATGCCTTTGAGGTTCTGGGCCTAGCCTGGTCAACACTGAAATGTAGGTCAGTGTAGCTACAGCAGTTAAGGGTATTAAAAAAAAAACAAACCCCTGCGTGTCATAGCTCGGCTGACCTAACCCCCTGCCCCAGTGCAGCTGCTGCTGCTATGGCAACAGAATAACGCTGCCACCAACCAATTGTTGGGCGAGGTGGTGTTCCTAAACGCCGTCCATCAGCATCTACGCTATGGGATTATGCCATACTATCCCTATGTAGAGTAGACATATGCTTAATTTCCCAGCTGTAAAATGGGGCTAACACTCATTACCTCATAGGAGGCCGCTCAAGATAAATGCAGTCAGGTTTGCAAGAGCCCACAGATACTGGGGGAGGGGGGGCGTAACAGTAAATGGATGGGGGGACTTTGCAGACAAACCGAAAACGCCACAGCCCCCACTAGCCAGACGGCCGTGACAAGCTGTTCGCCGTGGAAGTTCACACACACATACAACCATTGCACCACAAAAAATGGCGCTGCTTTCTTACGCGCTGGCTACGCTTAAAGCAGTGTGTGGCGTGCAGGCACTGCAAGAGCAGCTCACACGGGGATAAATCGCTGCTTTGGCAAGTAAAACCAGGCCATCCCGTTAAAGAATAGCCCCGATATGCCTCGCTACACACCCAAGTGATGCCTAGTTTCAGCAGCGTAGTGTCGCACACTAACGTCCCTGCTCATGTTCTCAAGCTCCCCCCCCCCTGTTTTCCATGGCTCCTTCCTGGAGGCTGACCCCCCCCCCCTTCCCTGGTCCCTTATTGAAGATCCTCTCCTACCAGCGCCACCATTTCTCCTGCCCCGCAGCTGCCTTCCACCACTCAGCTCTTCTCTTCGCTTCCCCTAGCTCCCTACCCCGATTACGGAGCCATCATCGCAGTGGAGGCTGTCTCTCTCTCGCTCACACACGCGCTCCCTTCTTCCAGGGCCTCTCCCTGCTCTCAGCCCCTCTGTCTATGCGGAGCAGGCTCATCTGTGCAGCCAGCTCAGCCCCTTGCATGGCTCATTGGGCAGCCCCTCCACCGCACTTAGAGCCTATTTGCAAGCCAGGATGCCCGCCCACCGCTCAAGGCCCCTCCCCCAGCCTAAGGGGAAGAGCCACCGGACCTAGGATGCAACTGATTGCTTGGGACAACAAATGAAAAAACAGGAAAGGGCGTGAGGGTCAGAGGTATAAACGAAGGGAACCGGAAGGGGACACTGACCAGAGAGCCCCAGACAGCGCCCACTGCTCCCAGAAGGTGTCGACGGAGCCGGTGGACGCCGCCCAGAGGAACTCTGCCCGGAGACATGAACGGAAATTGGCCCCACGGTCACAGGACGCCTCCCCAGCCAACCTCCCCCCCGGTATTAAATATGGCGACCTTGGCCAGGGAGGTCCCGCGACTTCGTGGGGCCACGGACGGGGTGTGCGTAAATAAACAAGTGCGGGGAAAAGTGCAGCCAGAACCACAGCAGGAGGTTCTGGAGGAGCCGGAAAAGGGGCTGCAGCCTGGCGCACTCCAGGTATGCGTGCACCAGGGTCTCCCGCTTAGAGCTGAAGGCAGGCGTGCAATTGGGTTTAGGGGATACAGGCCGAGAGGGAGCTGAGACTTCCCCAGAGCCGGCTACTGCCATCATCACGGGGCCAGCGCAGCCCCAAGAGGCAGGATGGAGCAGCCCCCCCTCTTCTAGGCACCTGATACAATGCGCATCAGGCCGTAGAGAGCTGGGCACATGCCTACTGGCAGAAAGTTCAGTGCCTAGCAGGACTTTACCAGTGGAAACTTAGGCGCCTAGAGAATTTAGGCCCCCCTACAGCATTAGACAGCAGCTGAGCAGTAGTTCTGTGGCACTAAATGTAAGCCTCACGTACCAAAAGTGGCAGTTAGGTAAATCTCTGGCATTTCAGGGATGACGAGCATTAATGCATGCATGCTTCTGCAGGGAGGGTGTTTGGTTTTTTTTCAAACATATGAAGACGCACATGTTGACTTTACAAACGAATGTGCAAAACCGCGTCATGTAGGTCAAAATTTGGCCTCAGCAGCCTTCATGGTATCTCTTTAATTGTTTATTAGGATTTTGGTCTTTATGAGTTGATAGTGGCCTTCAACTGGCTGAAGGGGGAATCCAGGGAGGTTGGAGCTAGGCTATTCTCACTGGTGGCAGATGACAGAACTAGAAGCAATGGTCTCACGTTGCAGTGGGGGAGGTCTAGGTTGGATATTAGGAAAAGCTTTTTCACTAGGAGGGTGGTGAAGCACTGGAATGGGTTACCTAGGGAGGTGGTGGAATCTCCCACCTTAGAAGTTTTTAAGGCCTGGTTTGACAAAGCCCTGGCTGGGATGATTTACTTGGGTTTGATCCTGCCTGGAGAAGGGATTGGACTAGATGACCTTCTGAGGTCCCTTCCAACCCTAATCAATGATTCTAGCAAGTGTCGTAACAGGAGACTCACCGCTCTAAAACCTCCCTTCCCCCATCTACTCTATTTTAAAAATATATGTATAGCCCTACTAAAATAGGAGACACCACGGCACATGCATCTCCCCCAGGGAGAGGCTGAGGTAATACACTACATGTGACAGCTGAGTAGTCATATTAGTTATTGATCTACTGGAAGGTGCTCAGATTAGGTGCTGTATTAGAACCTCTGTAGAATAGAGTAGACACTCAGGTATAGCTCTCTTTTGCTTATTCTTGATCCATAGTCTCTAGTCTACAAGTATTTGAAACCAACGAGGAAGCCTAATTATTTAGGGTGGTACTGGGGGAATCTAAACTAGGTGCAGTGGGAAAGCATTAATAAAGAGAAAATTGAGGCTGAAGAACAGGAAAATTTTCCCGATAGTGAAATGTGTTGGACTGTGATGTCACCCTTAGGAGGAAGCGCTAGCAGTTCCATACTTTAGGACTTTTGAAAATGGATTGTATGGAACAGTCATGCAGGGACCGGGAGAGATGCAAGCGAGCTGTTCTTGCTCTAATTTCTAGGCCCAACTGTGGGACACAATGTGTGACTAAGATCCGAAATGAGGAACACAGCGCTTCATTCGGGCAGGAAACTTAAAATGCTGTGGGATTCTTTCTGTCAGTGCAAACAACTCTGTCTATAACCTCAGTTTCATGATTCTTTGCTTCTGATGTAATTAATTTTCAACAACAAACATGAGAAGTCATCATATTAGCGCAGCAGGTACGTAACTTTGGGACTGAAATGAGCGGCAGCCCTTGAAATGAGGTTATTTGAGAAGACTGCATCTATTATTCCTAATATTACACTGAGAAATATCGGGGGCGGGGGGTTCCATCCCTGGCTCTGCTGTCTCCTTTCATTACTGAGTGTCCAATCACAAACCCATCTGCCATGCCACTGAATCCTTTTAGCTCAGTTTGCTTATCATTTATTTCCTGCTCATGTTAAGAACGTTGCTATGTTTCTTAGGATACAGCCACCTGGCAAAAAAAGGACCTGCAGCCACTCTCAGAACCTGGGTCAATTGACTTGGGCTCATGCCACAAGGTAAAAATAGCAGTGTAGATATTTGGGCTCAGGCTAGAGCCCAGGCTGTGAGAACCAATCCCTCACCAGGTCTCCAGAGCCTGGACCTGCACGTCTACACTGCTGTTTTTAGCCCCGTTGCCAAATCCCGTGAGCCCAAATCAAGTCAGTTGACCTGAGCTCTGAGACTCTCGGCTGCAGGTCTTTTTTTGCAGTCTAGCCAAACCCTTCATTTACATAGAATCACAGAACCACAGGGTTAGAAGGCGCCGCAAGAGTTGTCTAGTCTAACCCCCTGCCAAGATGCAGGATTTGTTGTGTGTAATCTCTGTCACAGGATCACTCTCTGTGACCTTGTCACTCATGGTACAGACATTCAGTACCCACTAGTGGCCTGGGGCAAGGTTCCACTGCCAATACCAAGGGTATAGGTTGCTCTGGCCAATCTCATGGGACACAAGGAGATTGTATCAATGAAGACAACATGGGAGGAACTGAGACAGTCTGGGACGTGTGGCATAGCACGGTTACCGAGGACATCGTGGTGGTCAGCTCAGGCACAGCGCATACCAAGGGAGTTGTATGTACCGCCCTTTTAGAAGCAGAGTGATTATACTACTTCCTTGCAGTGCCGGCTTCTGCAGTACAGAGGAGGGGCTCGGTACCAAGGCATGTTTAGTGTCTTCGGAGGAGTTCCAAGCCCCAGCCACAGGGTCAGTACCTGCATAGCCTGGAGCCTCAGTTGTAGTTACAGCAGAGACTAATTTGAGAAGAGTGAGGCTTTTTCAAAGTGGCCTCTTTATGAGGAGAATGAGACCACTTTCTGTGCGTCTCCCCATCATTCCCTTTGGTTGAATTCATTGGCCTACAATTATGGGAGTTATTTAAGGGCACACCTCACAGTAGATCAGGTCACACTGATTGAACCAAAACATCAGCTTACTAAACGGAACTGTCTGTTTTTCCTTTTGTAAGTTTCATATCCTATCCAGAAATTATACGTGCAGTTGCTGCTCATTGCTGTACAGTGATGGTTGGCGCTAACTTTGTAACACATTGTGGCTATAAACATATATGCACCACAAATAGCAGCAAAGATAGGACATGGGCCTTAAGTTAAAGGAGAAACTCGCTTACCTATGGGCAATTAGCAGGGTGTTATTGTGATAGAGATGGAGATGCTGAGGCAATAGTCTGTATAACTATTACACATCCATTCTTTCTGCACCTCATCTTAACTCTTTGGCTAGAGTTCTGACTTTTCAAGACTTTTTGCAAAGCATTACACAGAATTAAACTACAGGGCTACTATATAAACCCTGATAAATAGATGGTAATAGCATCAAATCAATTTCAAAGAGAGAGTATCATATAGTTTCTTGGGGGGGGCGGGGGAGGCATTTAATGCACACAGCTAACGTAAATAATGTAAAGCACGGTAAATAGTCTTTGGCGTACGATGACTAGCTTTAAACAAACTATTAGAAAGTAAAGCGACTGGTATTCCTTACACAGCTTTTTCCCTTTGTTTTGCTTACATCTAGTCAAATATAAGATTGTGACGTAACATTTTCTATACTTCAGCAACACATACACCCCTCCCTCCCCCCGCCCACTGATCGTCTCTCAGAGATGGTTTCTCAGTCTTTATAGTAATGCCATAGTATGTACGTCACATGGATTCTTCTGAGCATGCACAGAATGGCAGCATTTCATTCCTTTCAAACGCTTCCGAACCCTGTCACTAAACAAGCAGTCTCGGGCTAGCCACAGCTAGGAGTGTTCCAGCCCTGGGGTTAATAGCTGACAGGTGAAACAGAGAGCTGGAGCCTGTACCCAAAGTGGTACAGGAATTGGGGCCCAGCTCTCACAGCAGACATGGCCTTTTAGTCCTGCACTGGTCAGCCCCTGAGGCCACAGAACTGGCTTCAAGGCCTGTATTTATAAGCTCAGCGAGTGACTAAGGTGTGACCAGCCAGATGGATTGCCCATAGTGGAAACTTCCTATTCAGCGTCAGAAACAGCTATTGAGCATGCCAGATAACTGCCATTGCCACACCCTGCTCTGGACTTACTGAGCCCGTCTAGCTGAGTTGCCCTGCTCTGCCCTTTGTATGTATGCAGCTAAATTCCACGTGCTCTCCCTACTGCATCTCTCCCTTTCTTTTGGTGAAACAAACTCAACTGCTGCATTATAAAGCATGTGGGTTAGTTATCTTTGGCGGAGCCAGTCAGCTGATGGTGATGTAAGCTCATATGCCAGTGTAAAACCATTGTGTAAGTTATCTGGAGGCAGCTGGGTATTACTGCTCTTTCTGCAGCAGTCACAGCCTTGCTGTTTCACTGTGATGGCAAAAATAATGCAGCTAACTTTGCCATTGACACCTCACCACACTGTGTGCTCGTTTCTGTGTGAAAGTGACCAGTGCCACATTGAGTTTGCAGTGGTAGAACCTTTTGTGTAATCAGCAAAGTCACAGTTGTAACGCCAATGGACTCCCCCCCCCCGGTTAGCGGCATGCGGGATCAAATATGGGACCTCTGAAGCTTAGATGGCTCCATTTAACTTGAAAAGTGGGGGGAGGGCTCACTGCAATAAGGGATAACAGGCACACACTGGCTATACTAGGCCAATTGGTTAATGATTAGTGCTGTTCTACGAGCCACAGGAATCTCACAGTCGGTGCATTTTTCAAGCATCCTGTGTATCACAGAGCTTTTGGTAATGTTTGTTCTCCCCGCTTTTGCTGAGGCTGATGATTTTTTTTCCCCAGATCTGCAGCATCACAAAATTGCTGTTGCTGCTGATTGCAGATTCAACCAAACTAACAGAGGCTGAAGTTGCAGGAAAAACAATTTTACTGTAGTTTTACACTATGGGCCTTGATGCTTCAGGGTTGCTCCCGGACACAGCCCTTGGCTAAAATGTGGCAGCAGGAGCAAGCGGGAAGGTTTCTCGCCACTTAATTTTCTGCCCAACCCTCCCCCACTATGATTACCTGTGCGTTATGCCACAAAAATACAGTGCAGGTGCTTTAGCTTGCCACAGGACCTCCCCGCTCAGCTCTTTATTGGCTCTCCTTGATCACGCTATCACTTCATCTCTGGACCCTCAGCTGGCATTTCCCAGCATACCAGTAAACAAAACAAAGCTTTAGGAAATCCTGATGGTTTAAGATTTAGTCATGCTCATTTAATTAGCTTCTGTAGTGTAGCTAATGGCCACTCAGCCTGCTGTATTTCTCCCCACTGGTTATCAGTGTATCATGTGTAAGAGTTCTGGGGAGAGGCAAGCTAGACGGGGTGCTGTGCCGGGCCAGCTTTCCATTTTCTTTCTGCTGATGTTTCATTGTAAGGCTAATTGCGGCAGCAAACAGAGCATCTACCCACCGTGAGTGGCACAGGGGGTGAGGGAGGAGTAATTCTCTTTTCCCTGCTCTGCCATTTTCTTGGGACTGTTTGGCCCTAGAAAAAACACCTCCAAATTGAGCGTTGTCAGCTGCAAGGCCAGGGGTCTAGCCTCTCCTCCCCGCCCCACCAACAAATTGCCCTTATAATCACATGCATCTGCTGCATCATAAAATGCAAACCACTGAACATAACTGAGCAACACTTTCTGCTGAACTCAGTATCTCCAAGGCCCGGTCAGTTCTTCAACAAAAGAACCTAGAAAGGCAAGATATGCCCATTCTAACCTTTTGGAAATTAGCTGATCTTCAAGTGATGTTTATTTCTGGATAAGAAGGGCCTCTTGCAGAGCCATGGGGGTGAACAAGACTCATCTCTGGCTCTTGCTTCCCCTTGTTGGGTCCCTCCTTCTTCCTACTCTCTACTATGCACTGTGTTCCCCACAGGTCCTGAGAGATGTCCTTCCTCATGGCATTAACTAGCAGGGTCTAAGTGGAATAAAGCTGCAGGGGGAAGGACATGGCCTCTTTGGGATAAAGTCTGGAGTTGCTTCTTGCTGGTGAATGGAAGGAGGCAAGAAGCGCCAGGTGGTTTTGGTTTTGCGGGAGGACAGGTGCATACAGAAAGAGCATTTGTCAGCCAACCTAGAAAGGCTGAGACTTGTTCTCAGCAGCTCAGTGAGAGCTAGCACATTACAATTGCATTTTAAAAACCTTGATGCCGGGAAAAAAATATTTTAAATGTCTTTGGTACTAGAACCGGTTTAATTCTATAGAATCCTGCGTCTTTTCTATTCGTATTTGCAAATAAGCTCGGCACACCAGGTTTCCATGTCCTTTTAACAGACCAGCAAAATGGCACTAAAAGAGCCGTCTCCTGACCCTGGCTCTTTCTAAAATGAAGCATCAGACCCCACTGTGAACATTTCACAGCAAAGCTGCACTAAAACAGGGCTTGTATTTTACTCTGTGGTGCATAAAGACACCACAGCTTTGTTATCCCTATGGCAACTGTTAATCATTCATTTGTAGTAACATGATAAATCCATGCCCTAAACTCGAAAGCATGTTATAAATCACTGGTACCCCTGGAGCCACTCTGTGTATCACTAAGTCACCTGAAGACACATGTAAGTAGAACAGGATATATTTCTGTGTCAACCAGCACCTATTACTCAGGTGGCTTGTAAAGTGAGGCCTAACTTCCAAACATTTCATAGGCCAGCTCTCCTCATCTATTTTTTCCTTAGTAATTGCAAAGGCTTGTAATGAAATGCTGTAAATGGTGGCAGGTTCACAGCCCCAGAGGTGAGAATCATTTATTGAGAGAAAGCTCTGGAATGAAAGCAGTGGGAACCCTGCAGGCTTCCCTAAACTGCCTCTGCTTTAGACTTGATCCAGGCATCAAGCGTAAGGCCCAGAGTCTCCAAGGTATTTAGACTCCTAACGTCCGTTGAAATCAGTGGGTGCCTTTGAGCGTCTGCGTCTAAGACTCATTAGATGCTCTTCTGAGACGACTGTCAACGTGGCCACCATGGGTTTGTGAGGTGGCCATTGTGTGATACCGCCATTTTACACAGTCCACTGACCAGCTACCAGCTGGAATGGGCTTTTGATCCTTACCAATCTGTAATGGTGTTAAACTGGTGATTAAGCCTTAAAAGGTTCTGTATCCCAATACCCCAAACCATTCACTATACCAACTCATAACTTTTTAACTACCGCTATCACTACCTACCTACCTAGTTTCTAATGACTCAGCACTATGGAATCTAGAATCCTCCTAGTCCACTATCCTGTGCTGGTCAGAAAGGGGAATCAGATGATGATTAATCCTTGCTCTGGGGAGATCTCAGCTCCTGAAATTCACAACGTATAACCATGATCCTGGTTGTGGGGATATCAAAAACTAGTGAAAAAGTCGGGGTAGGGGGCTAGTCTGGAATACCTCCATGTGCAGAGCTCCTATTAAAGTCAATGAGAGCTCTGCAGAATTGAGTCTAGGAATTTTTTTAACTTATATTGTTACAGTTCTCCACTTTCGATATCTAGGAACCAAAATAGATGGTGGAAAGAATGGGTCATTTCCAGTTAGGAATGGCTTTAGGGTTAGCCTACAGCAGTAGGCCTCATAAGAACAGCCATACTGGGTCAAACCAATGGTCCAGCTAGCACAGTATCCTGTCTTCTGACAGAGGGCAGTGCCAGATGCTTCAGGGGGGGTGAACAGAGCAAGACACTTTATTGAGTGAGACATCCCGTCATCCAGTCTCAGCTTCTAATAGTCAGAGGTTAGGGACCCCCAGAGCATGGGGTTACGTCCCTGACTGTCTTGGCTAATAGCCATTGGTGGACCTATCCTCCATGAATTCATCTAATTCTTTTTTGAACCCAATTATACTTTTGGACCACACGGCAACCCCTGGCAACAAGTTCCACAAGTTGATTGTGCATTGTGTGATGAAGTACTTCCTTCTGTTTGTTTTAAACCTGCTGCCTATTAATTTCTTTGGTGACTCATGGTTCATGCATTATGTGATGGAGTAAATAACACTTCCATATTCGTCATTACATATTCATTTTAAACACTCCATTATTCCTCCTGTGTTCAACTGAACAAAAAAAAAAATCCTACCAAGTGTGCTTGAATAGCGGTATCCGCCAGTCCTTAGAGATGCTAAAGTTGCAAAGAAATCAGTGGGAGTAAGAGCATCAGGACTGGGGAATAAGGCAGGAAATCCTCTCATGATACTCTGACCCAGCTCCAGCTCTTGCATAAAGTGATTATTTATAAAATCCCATTTTTCTTAAAGGAGGTTAATCACAAATCGTGAGATAAAAGTTTCTAAGGGCAAAGATTGTATGGAAAGTGAACACAAGAAGTTGTAGTGAGCTATCCTGGACATAAATTTGGCTAAGGATTTCCAAGTGCTGTGGAGATAGAAGAGCCAAACTGTTCTTACTGTACCTTGATTCTTACATTGTGCTCATCACCATAATAGATGAGCACCTTCCAACAGTGCATTAAACAATGTGACTAACATCTGTCATGTGTTTGTTCTCTCAGCCTCTCCCCAGAGGAGGAGATGTATGTTTGGTTTTTTTTGTTTTTTTAATATAAACCAACACACGCATATTATATATATATACACATATATATATACACACACAGACATCCATTGCTATAGGCTTATGATAGAGAAGGCAAGGTAAAAGCAATACGCCTTGCACATAAAGGTGATGAGGTGGTGAGGTTTTGTGATGGTCCATGTGAAGATTTTAAAAACTGGAAGGAAGCCACTGACAGTTTTAAAATTCAAGAGTGGTTCCCCCTCTGAAACCTTGAGCAGTTGATAAAAGCAACATGAACAATGGTTAGAAAAAACCAGAAAGCAGTAATCAGCCCTAAAACAAAATATTAAATAGGTTTTTATAGAGAAAAATAATAATGGAAGCCAGAGCACATGCTGAAAACACCTTTAATGCAAATCTAATGTTATTGTTGCTTCAAGAGTCAGATTGTTATGGCAACAAAACAGGGGGCGAGGGGACACCAGATCGTGGCGTTAATTTAATATCTCAGCTTCATTTGTTCCACATTTATGTTTCAACTCATGCATAATAAGCAATGCCAGTTGTTAAAGGAAAGATAATATTGAAGCCCTAATAATGGTATAATGTATAATGGTATAACTCAATCCCTGAGTCTTGTTTAAAAAAAATGTTATGAGTCTATTCCAGTTCCAGCTGCAACACTATTTACATTATAATCAATTACACTTGAAAAGCAGGAAGGCCGATTTTTCATAAAAACAGTCTTTCTACACACCGAAAAATGTTAACATAACTACAACTGGGGTGGCCAAATGTCCTAGCGGTAAGTCCTTTACATTGCCTTGGAGGAGACCCAGCTTCAACATTAGCTCCTAGGTCTTGGTTTGGGCTGGCAAACAGTGGAGGCACCATATATAAGCACCCTTTAAGAGGCAGAAATGCCCAATAGCGACGCAATCCCCCTAAGGGAAAAATGGCATTGGAGAAACGGAAGATATGATCTATAGTAAGTTGAGGAATCCGATGTCTGCGGTTTACTCAGGATATAATTCCAGAGGTTTTGATGTGTGGAGTTTTTTTTAGTCTGAAAAATGACTTGGTAAAAATAGCATCATGAGATTCCATGATCATAGTGTCTCAGTGGTTTATTGGGAGTTAATTTGCTCATTTTACTAGTAAAAATGTTTCCTTCTCCAACATCTGGACCCCTGGGTGCCAACTAGCAGAGGACATAAAAGGGCATTACAACCCCCAACTGCCCGTGCTGTAAATGCAGCCAAGGAATTTGAATGATAAGATGGGTTCTTTCTGGCTCATCCATCACCATCAAAGCTTATTTCTTGAGGTTGCATGAGCTTAACTGAGGGCACAATTTGAAGGCTATGGGTTGCATAGTTGGCCCTACAATTAGAAATGAGTTATCAGTTCTGTGGATGATGCACAACCGGAAAAGAATCCAAGTTACTCTCCCCCAACCTGTGTTGGTTCAGTAGGGCTGAAGGTACTAGAAACATAGGTGTTCTTTAAAAGTCAGAAGATATAACTCTGAATACACACAGGGAACATGTCTGCTAAGTGATAGGGTGCAATTTATTTTTACTCTTTTCAGATCAGAACTATGCTTTAACTTGCTGTTTGAAGAATTGGAAGGATTATGACAAAGCCTGTGCCAAAGTAACTTGAGGATCAGGAAAAAATCAATGCCGTATTAATATTGTGCACTGAATTAAAACAGAGAAGACTGATTCCTGCAATTGGCTAATAAACCAGCAGACCAGAAATCTTGGTGATGGGTGCATTCTCACAGTGACCCTTTGCAAATCAGAGTACAACTATATGGTATCCATAATAATTAGGTTTTGTCTTTCATAGGCTGAGCGGTAGGCAAAACCCTATTTTGGTCAAGTGGGGCCAAATGCATGAGGATTAGTATGTGAATGATGGAGCTCTAGGTATTGTTATTCTTTCAGTGACAAGTGGTCTGTAGATAACCACTTTCCATGGGGTTTAATTAGCATCCAATAAAAGAAAGGAGTTTCTTTAGAAATGATTCAGGATCATTCGTGCACCTGTATTTCTAAACCACAATCAACAAAAACAAGTACACCTGAACCAGTTTCTAGGTCGCAGTCACAGTGCAGCTTGTTCAGGGGTGTCTGCCCATTTTCTACTCTGCCTAATCTCTTACTTCATCCCAAACTGGTCACAGACGATAATATTGCTAAAAGTAAAGCCAGTTGCTTTAACTACACTTCTAGTTCAATATTAAAAATGTTCCAGAGGCCAAATCACCAAGCTTAGCCAACAAAGCACACCACCACTCCCTCCAGGAAGTTGTTTCTTGCAGCACAAATTTACCTTATTCAGAAGGTGTGCTCTGAAGTACGACCCTGAAACTATATATATTTAATAGCATAGCCTTTTACGAGCTCAAAGGATTCTGTATATGACCTAAGATTGAACCCACCAGTTCCTTAGTTTGTTGCTCTTATAACTTTCCTTATCTCTTGTTCTGGATGACACATTCCAAATGCTAGTGGTTGTGAAGGTACCTCCCAAGCAAGTATCAGGGCAGAATATTCATGTATCTTGTTTCTGACAAGTTTCATATCTGCCAATGTCAAGTTAATTCAGGATATTGTTGCAAATATAGCTTGACATGAGTGAACTCAAGTGAACAGCATTATGGGAAATACTAATATAATTTGGTTAATTTGACTGCCCTCATGTTGAGTATTGCACAATATTAATGTGGTGTGTACTATGCATATATGCCTATAGCAGATATGTGTTGGCTAACAGCAGAGCATAAAATAGCATTCATACTATGCCTGTGAAATTCTAATAGGTGAAAGCTGGTGCCAATTCTTTTTACCGACACTGAACTGAAAATCACATGAAACGGCAAGAAAAACCAGAAACCAGAGTTTAATCAGTCAGTCCCTAACACTCAGACCAAGATTTTTCAGAAGAGCCTAGGGATTTTGAGTATCCAACTTGAGAAAACTCAAAAGGTGCCTGATGTTCCCAGCATGGCTGGTTAGCTCTGAAAAATCAGGCCCTTTTAGCAGTGTTGCAAGCTAGTCACTCAAGATCTCTGGTCCCTTTTGAAAATCTTGGCCTTAAACCCTAGCATGGGTAACCCAAACATAGTCTTTCAAGTTTTACAGTGCAGCTAGCGGTTGCTTCTGTCTTTAATAGAGCAAGTTGAATAACACATGCAGAGTTGGAAGAATTTGTTTGTGTGGTTCAGCAATTCGTGACTGGAAGCTGAAGCTCGATAAATAAAAATTCAAACTGAAAATGAGGTGCAAATTAGGGGCAGCTTTAGCAGGGGGTCATGGGTGCAATTGCACCCACAGAAATCATCACCCTCGCTCTGCATCATGGTGGCACCACCCCATCTGGAGCCTGGAACACATGGTGGCATCGCACCCTCTGTCTCTGGGTGCTCCCTCTGGCAGATTTTACCATCCAGGTTTCTATAGCAGCTCATGACTCTGACAGCATCATGTGGGGGTGGATGATGTCCCATTTGACCCAATCTCCAGGCAGCAAGGATGTGGGGAGGTGGGACACTGGACTTATCGGGAAGCTCGGAGAAGCTAGGCCCAGCTGCTGTGCAGCCCTTCCTCCCCCACCACATCCCAGGCGGGATCTCTCACTGTGCGTCTATTGAATCAAGAGGCTACATCCACCATTGTTGCAAATATGTAACAGTGAAAGTAATTAACCCATTGGAACAAGTAACCAAAGAATCTGGTGGATTCTCTACCACTTGAAATCGGAAAATCAAGGTTGGCCATCTTTTGAAAAGATATGCTCAAGTTTAATCACAAATTATTGGGCATGATGAAGAAACCACTGGACAAAATCCCATGACTGTTTATGCAGGAGTCAAACTAGACAATGCAACAAACTCCTTCTAGTCATAGAATCAATTAATTCTCTTTATTATTCATAAATATTCATACAAAAAGGTGTTTTGTTGACACTAATGTTTGGGAAATGGCTTTTCCATCAATGAACCAACATTCACATGATAAGTCAATTTCTGCACAAACTAAAAGATTTGTTCTGTTCATTATTTATTTGGTATTTGTTATTCCTTATTTTCCTTCTTTAACAATTTTAATCATCCATTCAGAGAGCAGCAACAATACCATGCAACTTCAGAGACCAATGAAACACCACAAACAGTTCTATCTCGGTCTTCATGATGATGAAAACAGACAGTTCTCTACCACTCTGCAGCCTGAAATGTGTTTGCGTAAACTATTCAGCAAGTACTTTGGAATAATGAATGAATTCACAATGAACAATGTGCAAACAATTTTTAAAAAGACTAAACTTCCATGGATAATGTATTTTATTTGCAATGAATCACAGAACCAGTTTTAATATTTACTAAGCAGATATGGCTTACATGGGAGACAACTGGCCTATGTTTCATTAGCAAAGAGTGAAGCTGAATGCAGGTTATGTTGAATAAGTGGAACTTTATTAAACTCTGTGCACTACTGCATCCATGTGCCTGAATTGCCTACCACCACCAGCCTACCACCACCCATTTCCACTCCCTTATTGTTCCCTTCATAATAGTCCCTTTAGGGAAACATGAACCCTCCCCGACTCCAGATCCACTGATCATGATATATTAAAATGTTTGTAAAATAGGGAAGATGTAAGTATTAAACACAAATAATTGATGCCCAGATCCCCATCCCGTGTCCCTTTGGCCAGAGGTTGCATAGCCAAGTTGGAGTCTCATCTTTACCTGGTTACATAGCTTGTTAAATAGTCTTCAAGATAGTTTGGTCTCCTCAACAGATGACCACACTGGGAATGACGTCTCCCTGTCACCTGTCTCTGAGATAGAAAACTCTCTCTCTGTGGAGTCTCCTCCCTCCCTGAGGGATGGATCTCGGTCTCTCCGTTCTGTGACTATCTCTGTAAGCTGTATCTGGATGTTGTGTCTGCCAGCTTGTGTCTCCTATTCCTTTGGAACACTTGTCCCTCTTGCGTAGTTGCCTTGTATGACCTAGGAGCCAACACACCCCCTCTTGACTCCCTTAGCCCACTCTCTCCAATGTCTTTCTAATGGCTGGATCCTCACAGGTACTCCTGTCTGACCTGTCATACTCTATTGCCTACTTTCTCTGAATGTTGGTCATCTTCTCTCAGTGTCCCCATCCTTCTGGCTGCAACAAGCCTCCCCTCATTGGTAGCAGGGTTTTGTCCTTCGTCCCATCATGCCTGCACTGGACTATTGTTACTCCTGTGTAGACAAAATGCTAACAAGGGGTCTGAACCAGAAGAAACAGCCTTGTGTAACAGTCTCTTAGCATTTTTCAAAGCTGATTCCACTTTACCATTACTCGGTGGGTTTGCGGAAGAGGAGGTGCCGTGGTCAAACTCTCATTTGTGTGCAAATCCCTTGAACTCTTCCAAGGCAACCTTGGGTCCATTGTCAATGAACACTGTCTGGAATACCATATCTTCCACAGTGGGCAGTTGATTTGCCAGTCACAGACTTGCTTCTTGTACTGGGTAGGGCATCGACCTCCCAAAAATTTGAATAGTAGTCCACTGTGATCAAGTATTGCTTTTCAATAGTCAGGTGGGCAGCTCCTGTGTTAACAGAGTATCTTCCTGTTACCGGTTATCACACGACCAGCTGTCAATGCCCAGGTGTGAGACAGGCATTTTTGCATGCCATCCTTACATAATGAAGTGGCCACAATAGCTCTCTGTCCTCAAAATAAGACTCTATCCTCCACACTCAGCTCATCTTTAATTTGAAAATATGGTTCTGCTCCTCCTAGCTTTGGTCTTCTGGCTACCCTGCTAGCATTCCTCTTTTGACTGCCTGTAGTTGGATGTCCTTTTCCGTAGCCTCCTTGATTTCCATCAGCTTCACTATTGAAACTGGGTGACTCTGCAGAATGTTAATGGATTCAATGTTCTGATCTGCTTCCCCCAATTCACGGATGCTGGGTATATGGCCTGCTCAAGTCATCAGCTAACACCACAAATCACTCTGGACAATACCCGATCTCTACCTGGGTAGTTCTGGAGGTACACCAATATGAGCTGCAGTCTCTTTGGAGCACTAAGAAGGGGTTTTACCTTGATTGTCTGTAGGGGTTTGTGGTCTATTACTGGCTGGCCATAGGGTGTATTGTTGGAATCACTACACTCCAAATACCGCAGCCAGAAGCTCTTTTTCTGTGTGGGTGTACCCTTGTTCAGTCTCTGACAGGGCTCTGTTGGGATAAGCAACCATGTAGCGCTGAAAAGAGTTACAGCAAATCCTTTCTCTGAGGCATAACTTTGGAGTATCAGTGGCTGTCCTGGCTGGTAGTACTTCAGGACAGGAGCATCCATCATCATTTGTTTCAGCACGTCAAATGCTTGCTATCGGGAACCCACCCAGTCCCACTCAATATCATGCCTTGTGAGCTGACATATGGGCTCTCCTACTGCGGCCAGATGTGGACAGAAAAGTAATCATTCCAATGAAGCATTTGTACCCCTTTCACAGCCACTGGAGCTGGCATGTTTGACTGCCTTGATCTTGTTAAGACCTGCTTTCAGTCCTTCTGCTGTGAGCAGATGTCCAACGTGCGTCACCTCACGCTGGTTGAGTTGCATTTTTTTCTGGGTTGAGTTTCATGTTCCTGTCTCTACTTCGCTGTCATGGTCTCGTTCACCTTCTTTATTGTTGCTCCCTTCACCTACAATGAGGCTATCGTCTGCAATTATTTTCACCCCTGGCAGTTCTTCCAGTGCTTGGCTGAGTCTTCTCTGGAACACCTCTGGTGCTGGGCTTATGCACATTGGCGCACACAGCCATCAGTAATAACCAAATGACATTGCAAAGGTTGTCAGCATGCTGGACTCTTTAACCAGGCTTATGTGCCAAAACCCATTCCTCACATCACAGATCATGAGGATTGTGGCTTTAGAAAGTTCTGGCAAGACATTTTCAACTGTGGACAGTGGCTAGAGGCATGTTTTCAAAGCCTGGTCCAGCGGTTTTGCGTCTATGCAGACGTGTAACTTGCCTGTTGGCTTCTTTACTACCACCATGCTGCATACCCAGGCTGTACTGGCCTCTACAGTTACTAATATACCTCTGATCTTCCAACTTTCAAATTTCTTGCGTACTAGATCACAAAGTGCCACTGGAATTTTCCTTTGTGATAAGCACACAGGTTCCACTATGGGGTCTACGTCCAAACACAGCTTTCCTTGGAGGCACCTGTGGCCTTTGAAATCTTCCCCAGATATTTTAAAAATGCCTTCATTGTCCATGGGTCTCCATCTTTCAATTCTTGCACTGCAGGTATAAAATTCTGAAGCTGCACCCTGATCAGATCCAGTGCTTATTAGGGCTGTATTTGCCAGAAGGGGTATGTGAGTCTTACCATACACCACCAC
This sequence comes from Emydura macquarii macquarii, assembly GCF_026122565.2. NCBI lineage: Eukaryota > Metazoa > Chordata > Testudines > Chelidae > Emydura > Emydura macquarii. Next base: position 1,241,081 of record NW_027133607.1, on the reverse strand, counting down.
AAACTTCAGTTGGTCCACTGTTATTTAGTCTGGTTAGTTGTTCTGCAGACACATTTTCCTGTGGGCTGCATTGTGCTCTCATTGTACATCATCAGAGTATGCTTGCTGTCTGTAATGAGTGTGCTCAAGTTGAGTGTATTCAAGTCCAATTCATTCTGAGCAATCGCATTGCAGGAGGCCCTGTTATCCTGCTGAAACTGCACCGGTTGTTTCCCTGTTAATATTATTATATGTACAGAGGTTACTATGGTCCTTTGTTTGCTTTCCTGTCCTGACAGCCTGAACCTGAGATGCTCTCGGTCTCAAGGAGAGAGTCATGATGTCATCACCACTGTCTTATGCATCATCCCCTTCTTGAACAAGTCTGAATGAATCTTTCTGAGACCTTCCTCTGCTCTTGTACACATTATTAAAATGGTTCAACTTGCCACATCCCTAGCAATGCTGTCCTAGTGCAGGGCACTTTTCCTTTACCTGCTCATGCTCTATCATACAGTAAATTCATCTCACTATGGAAATGGTACCCTAGCCACCTGCTCTTCTTTGTTATTGTCTCAATGCATTTACTTCTGGGTTGTTGTACCTTCTACGAATTTCATCCTCTCTCTTGAGTCTTTTGATGCATACCCATGTCTAAGCATCTACCTAATGTGAGATCCCCATTCTGGAGCAGCTGCTCCCAAAGTTGGTAATTCCAAGGGCAGCAGAGTGTCCTGTCCTGTATCAAGGAGTCTCTCAAGTCTCATATATTGCATGTAGCAGCCAATAGGCTTACGACAGTAACATAGGGGTCTATCCCCTCCCCTTCAGCTTGGTCTCTAATGAAAAACCTGCGTCGCTCCACAATTATGTCCTCCTTTGGGGAACAATAGGTCCGCAGGGCACCTAGGATTGCTGTTAGTCTTGAGGCAGTGGTGAGCTTCAGAGGGGAGCAGAGCCTACTTCACCAATAAGATAAAATAACAGTTTTACTTTCCTGCTGTTGTCATCCTTCTGTATGGCCAGGTCCATGTGCAGCTCTAATTCCTCCTTCCACCAGGTCCATCACTGGACTAAGTTTGTGTCTGCAAAACTCCAGGGGGTCTGGAAGGCTTCAGACTGAGTTCTATGACTCATGCCACCAACTACGGCCCTTTAGAGAACTCACCACTCATATGCAAGTAATCCCTGTGCACTGCTCTGTCCATGTGGCGGAGTTGTTTCCACTCTTTTCCTGCTTCCCTGGTGTCTTCTCCATAATTGTCCCTCCAGGTACATGTGCTCACTGACTCCAGTTCCACGAATCATGATGCAGCCCAGGCCTGTAATGCTCCATCTTGGTCTGGGTAAACAGATGTTTAGATCAAGATGGAACATTCTACCATAGGAATCGTCATCTCCACGGGGACCATTTTCAAGAATTCTGCATCCAAATACTGAAGATGAAGACAGATACAAGCTGCATCTGCTAAACTGTCAGTGTTCCCCCTCCCGCTCGCTAAATCCCAAACACCCTGCTCGATGACATAAGCAATCACTTGAAACAATGTTTGAATGATAAAGACTCACCCATAGTACTGCTTCCCTTTGTTCTATTATTGACCTGTTGCCCTTACTCTCTGCTATGCTCCAGAACTGTTAAGGAGAATACTTCTCAAAGAAAAAGTCCCTGAATGGGGAAGTTATTAGCACCCTAGTCAAATTCAAATTTTTTTTTCCAATATAATAGTGGCACTTGCAAAAAATTTTCTTCACAATTGCCTTGCCAACCATCCAACAGGGTTTTTGGTCTTCTCACCTGATTGCACTGTAACAACACTGCTGAGGGCTGATATCAAAGACAGTGAGCATGGAACACAACGATCCTGGCAATTTGTCAGCTTTGACCAGAGCCCAGCCAATGACATCTTTAATGGTAAGAAAGTTGCAAACATCTGTTGGTATCATTCAGATGACATTGACTTCATCTGAGAGAGAGTTTGACTTGCTCTCCCCCACGCACCACACACACAGAGCAGCAGAACCACGATCTCATGAAAATAAAAAAGCTTCTGATGCTGTGCATCTCTTTTGGCTACACTATCCCAGTTGAGATTAATGTAACAGTAGCTGTATTGCTTCCGATACTGAAGCTAATCTTTACAGTGAGTTTGAATTTTTTTAAACCTTGTAATATTGAGCTTTTCTATAATGCTCTTCCTCTGAGGACCTCTAAGCAATTCACATAAGGAACGGTCCACCACACTCTCGTGTGATAGGAGAGAGACATACACAGGTACTGCAATTTTCTCTTTTAGGCATGAAAACTGCACTCTCTGAGCCACTACTATGTGATAACCGTCAATGATTGTCGACTTTAATGACTCTTGAGGATCTCTCACTCAACCACTAAAATTCAGCAAGCTCAAAGGGAGGAATATAGCTTCTATTCAGCTATTCACAGCCACAATAAACTAGTTTAGAACAGGGACTGAAGATGATATCCAAGCTGAATTGTAGATAGGCAGAAGGTTGTTGACATTTGACTAGGATGCAAGAGACAACAGCTCAATTCTTTAAAAAAAAAAAAACCACCACACCCTGCAATCTGTTTTGCAATGATCACAAGAAGTTGGAACCTTTGTTCAACATCTCATCTGAGAACTGGCACTCCCAGCAGCACAAGGTCCCTTAACAACATTAGTTCAATAGATATTATAGTAGCACCTAAAAGCCCCCCACTGAACTCGAGGTGCCCATCATGCTATGTGCTTTGCAGACACTTAGTCAAAGGCAGTCCAGGCTACAAAAAGCTTACAATCTAAACAGAGGCCTAGCAAGGTGAACTGTCTTGCCCAAAGCACTCAGTAGAGGTCAGTGGCTAACTCAGAAATTGAACCCAGGTCTCCTGGCTCCTAATCCTAGGTCTTTTCTACTGACCCTTACTGCCAGATCTCACTGTAGGACCTAATCAAAGCCTCCTTTCCAGGCCATCTGTCAGGCTCAATATTAAGGTGGCGCTTGGTTTTCCGATATTTCAGCCTTTCATCTACCTTACTACTGTGATTGACTTGACTTTACAATGAAAGCAAGTGAGCAAATTATCTGCACTTAATGTAGCCAGCATTCATCATCATCTTCCATAGAATGGAGTTTCCTGGAAAATAGGAACAATTTCCTTTCATGGCATAAAAGCAATAAAGGCCATTGTGTAAGTCTTGGCTTCAGAGGGCTGTTATTCCCCCTCCCCACAGGTACATGGGGAGACTTAGTTAGTTAGTTACCTACACATTGGGTTTGCCATGCCTAGACCCCTTTTGCACTAAATGCCACAAACAGTGACAAACCCTCCTTCAGAGATTGGCAGACGCGGCAGTACGCCGTGTGTGTGAGTGCTTAACATGGGATTTAAAACCTGAGGCTTTGTCAGCTCTACGCTGAAATTCACCCCATGCAGACAGCCAGAGCTTATGCTATATATACGCCTTGTGTAAACCTTCTGCCAGCTACCATCAACAGCAAAAAGGGCCACTCTCAGACGTTAGGGCCCCCCACCCCTCAGTTCTTGGTTCGCCCACAGAAGCAGAAGTCCAGAGTCCAGCAACAGGCAATACTATTGGTTTATTGGGGTAACCACGCAAGAATCCCAGTTCTTCCCACCAGTAATTTTCCTTCTTCCCACTTTACTTCCTGCTTGACCTCAGTTTTTATGGTGTATCTTAACCAATCATTTTCTTAAAAATATTACAAGATAATTCTTTAACCAATCCTAACATATTATAACATAATTCTCTAACCAATCATACCCCATTACCTTAACTGATTACAATTAGTTATGGGACAGACAGAAACAATCAAAGAATCAGACAGAAATTATCAGAACAGTGGATACCATAATGGCCAAACAATACAAAGTGTAGATTCTACAACCACAACTGTTGACAAATGGGTAAAAACCAGACAGAATGCTATCAAACAAAGTTTTCTTTAAGCATTGTAGGGTCTTTTCTTTATTTGGGGGCGTTAGACTGTATCACCTTCTAAGCAGCCTAGTATTATCTCGTTTTAATGTAATTTGTTTGGAATGTGTGGATGCAACCACATGCTTCCCAGTTTATGGCTGCTCCAGTTGCTTTTGGTTTTGCTTAGCCAAAGTACAACGCCTCAGACTGTCACAGTGAGAGAAGGCCCATAGACAGGTGGCCTGTGATTTTGAGTCTTTGTTTTTATACCACTGTAACTGGCTAAGTGATAAGAATATACTTAAAAATCATAGGCCTTTACAGGAAGGCCTAAATATCTATATTCTAACACTCCACCCCTTTATTTTTTTTCTTTTCTTTTGGGATCCTCCAGCCCTGGTATCCCTGGAAAAGCATACGACATATGGCAACACATTTCCTGATAGGGCCAGGCATCAAGATGGAATGTGTCGATGCTCCATCTGTTCCACTGCCCCCTGTGTAGCACAGTGCCCTTCACCTTCTCTCGTACGGGCATACTACACCTATTCCAACTTGTGTTTCAGACTTCCCATTGCAGTGGGCCCGATAAGGTTGGGTCCGGGTTGTCTTGTGCCACTAGGGGGAGGGCTTATGTGTCATAATTAGTGGCTGTGCTTTAGAGGGTTGTGCCTCTCTTGACTCTTTCCATATGTAATCTGACACAAGTATGCTTAGCAATACGCCAGCCGCCATAATAATCCACAGCAACAGGGAGAGTCCTGACCACTGCAATATAGTCCAATATTCTGGCCACCACCAGAAACACTTCTCCTCCACCTTTGACAGGGTTAAACGCCATACGCCATCCTGAAGTGTGTATTGTAAGCGTGTCCAACCAGGGACGGTCGCGGTGAGTTGCTCCTGTAATCTTTGCGTACTTTTGTCCATATTGTGTGTCCATTGAATATCCTCAGTGAAATTCGGTATTGTCCAAACCAGTTTGAATACTTGATGCAGGATGGGGTACTAGGTGCTGGTTCGATTGTTCACAACAATTAGGTCCACTGATCCATTAGTGTACCGTAGTCTAGATGGCAGAATATAGATGTTTATAATCCGGTCATATGCTGCTGTGATTTTGTCCCCTCGTGTTATACTACAGGATTGCCTCCATTCCCAACAGAATACTCCGTACCCTATATACATTACCCCTAGATGCCCTCCCCCTGCAACAGGCCCCTGCTCCTGCTCCTCCGTAGTCACAAGAGAGGGGCACATCTAGACGTCTCCTCTGGATATACAATTGCTTAACTTAATGATAGTCCAATTCACACCATTTAACCCGCCCCCAACCTATTTCCCAGTGGTTCCCAAAGCACTCCCCCTTTTCTTGTTACTCCTATAGGGCTTAGGGGGACTACATTAATTGCATTCCCTTCCCACGGTATCAAGGTAACTATTACACAAGTGCTGGTCCCACAGGTTGGGGATGTTATTTTCCAAGTGGACGGGTATGTTTTTGCAAATGTGGATAAATGTGGGCTAGCCTCACGATTTAACACACAAGGCCATTGTCCTGACCAAGCATCTCTCATGACATTCATTAACGTTGTTAACTGAGCATTTTGTATACCTACACACACCTCTCCCTGTTAGCCTTCTGAAGCCATTTCCCATTCACGTCACAAGGTTTCCTGGCCAATGAGTTAACCACAGGTTCACCTCTGCTGCCGTCCCTCATCCAGTGGCAAAGGTTGATAGCTGCTGTGCCATTAATTCATTGATTTGTTGTTGAAATTTCATATTTTGGCTTATCAATTGTATGGATACCCACTCGTCCCCCAGATTACATGTACCCAGTACTGTGTTCCATGCTGCCCACAATCCCCTTTTCTGACGAAGATTCCAGGTACGTCCCTCACCCACCAATCAAATTGTTGTTTCAGTGCTTCTATGTATACACTACAGTTGGGATGAATTTGGTCCATCCACCATTCTTTGGGGAGTACCACCCATGTAACAGATCGAAAGGACATGTTGAAAAGCGATGATGACTGCACCTGCTTCCACAATGGCTCCCACATGGTTGCTCATCATGGAATATTTTCAGCTCCAGGCTGCAGCCAACTTAAATTTGGATTTTTTTTCAATTTAGCATCCATATTACCTATAGGGACACATTCTGCAAAATGGTTAAATGATCATACACCCAACGTCCCAAAGGGGACTTTACGTCCAGTGGAATATGTACATAACAATCACACCTTCGGGGATTATCCTCCATGGAAGTACCATCGTGGTTACACATGGTGATGTCACACCCTAATTGTGGGGCCCTGTTTCCCAAAGAGGGTTCATACACTCCAGGAGACCAGACTTTGGACCCTCTGTAACAAACCATATGGCCGGATAACTATGCCTCCCACTATCATTAACTATGGCAGCACCCAAGGAATACCATGCAACGTTCCCTGACAAGTTTGATATCTTCCACCGGGTTGGGACCCTTGCCCTTCTGATCCATACACCCACTACCAACATTGCCAAATTCCTGTGGGAGGGTGGGTAGTACAATTTGTTATGGGTAGATTATTAAAGTCCTTATTTGCCTTATTACCACAACTTGAAGGTGTAGCAGTCCCATCCCATGTTCCCTCCTTTTGCTATCTCACACTATGGGATCTGGATAGGACTTGCAACAGTGACAATTGTGATTAGCAATGACAACTGTTCCATCCTATGACAGGAGATCCTTGTTCTCCTTTTGTGGCTTCACCTGTAAAAATATGGGACAAAATTTGTGTGTTCTTTTTTCCTGTCTTCTTTTGTACCTTTTTACCTGTGTGCAATGAACCCATTGTCATCCTCCTTTCTTAACTCCCAGTAACAGGCTAGGCCCTAATTGGTCAAGGACAAGAAAAGGACCCTTCCATTTAGGAATTGGGAATGGGTGGTGTTGTCCTGGCATCTGGTACATCACTTGATCTTCCATTGTGGGTAAATCAAACTCTTTGGGCAAGTTATACTATGCATTGACTCTTGCTGCTCCTTGCTCATCTCACCAGGCCACTGCCTGTTGTCTCACATGGTCAATTAAGGTTAAAACCCATTCTTGTGTTAGGTCTTGTGTGGTGACTTTCCCTTGTACTGGAGTAAATAGATTTTCCCACCGTTCCATGGGTCTTCCCATGAGAGCCTCGTACGGAGAGAATCCTGTGCCCTTTGATTCCTGGTACCCTGTGGGTGATAAGCAATATGGAACAACTGTGTGGTTCCAGTGAAGGTTGAGACCCAACAGGTCTGACCGGCAAGCAGCTCCTTAGTCAGAGTCTGTCACCTTTGGGACCCCCCCGAGTGAATACCTCATTTACCAATTTTTCAACAGTTACTTGGGCAGTTTGATGCCTTGTAGGGAATGCCTCCACCCACCTGCTGAAAGCATCTACCACCACCACCATGAATCGATTTTCCCTTTGATCTGGTAGTAGGGGTCTTGTGTAGTCAATTTGTATTCTTTCCCAAGGTCCTTGTGGGGCTTGTCCCATTAAGTGCCCTCTGACCATCTTGTGAGGTGGTTTGTGCCCTGCCCAATTTAAATAACGTTCCAGGCATGACTTTAAATCAGCTGTCATTCCTGGCCACCAACACAACTTTTTGTAAAGTCTCTAATGCCTCCTCAAATCCAGGGTGCCTCTTCCGCGAAGCTCCCAGGCACCCAGCTTAGGAAAGCAGTCCAACTTCCCTGAGGGTACACCATTACCAGTCCCTCGGTGGTTAGGGCGCACCAAATACCTTCCCTTAGTTCCCTTTGGTACATGCTTGCTCCCTAGTTTTGTGATGCTCACCCATCCTGGGTCAGATTTTTGCAATTTTTGAATATGACTTCCCCGATCCAGAATTTTCTTTACTATTCTGGTTTTGCCTGTCCCTGCCATGATCATGTCCTCTTGTCATTGAGGTATCTGAAATACTTAATAACAAAGCCAAGCAACACTAGCTGTCTGTGTTTACTTAATATCCCTTGCACTACTTCAATTCCTTTTACACAACTGTACCCAGATTCCCATCTTGCACATTTGGAGACAGTCAAGTTTTAATGGAAACCCCTTATTCCCTTTTATAATTTTGACCAATTGTTCAGTAGTCAAATGATTTGAATCAGATTGTCCCTCTGCCTGCTGCCCACAGCACTTATTTACAATTAATTGTTTACAGACAATTCTTTTGGGAAAAGGGCCCATTTTCCTTCAGAATAGCTGTAAAGGCTCCTGGGGACAAAAACATGGTAGTAGCCACTACCTCACCCCTTTGTATAACTATCAAGGGTTCCATACAATGTGACTGTACCGAATTATACATATATTTACCTGACCTTACTTTACATTTTTCTACCACCTTGGGGGGGGGGCGGGGAAGAGAGGCAGATTATTGCTTAAAATATCCCTTCCTTTTACAAATTTCCTTGCTGATTGCAGGCAAAACAGAGGAATTACCCCTATATTTTCCTGTGCTTTTATTCTATAGGCAGGCCAGGTTTGTAATGTTTCCTACTTTTTAAGGGTTAACCTGTCCCTCTCAGCAGCAGGACTAGCTTGCTTTCAACCTTCTTTTTATTTATTTTATTTTATTTTTTTGGAGGGTTGAACTCTGAGCTCTTGGTTTCAAGTAGTTTGTTTGCTGCCCAGATATGTCCATTATCTGCAGCTCCTTTGTGCTACTTTGTTACTCAAAAAAGGATCCCAAATCTCTTCCCATTCTCCTGGTTCTGGCTGCCTCTCCCACAGCCACAACTTTGGTCTTTAAAAGATATTGAACGTTAGAAAGCATGGAAGTACCCAAAGAGGTTAAATGCTAACAAAACCAATTCATCTGAAACCTACAAAGCAGGGTTTTACAGATCAAGAGTGTTGGCTTAGGTCCTTAAAACCTTATAGATTTACACAATATATTTGCACACACAAATTCTCTTTTTCCCTTGCACTGCTTTAATTATTTTCACATAGCTGTACACAAATTGCATTCCCTTTTATACATTGGAGGCAGTTAAGTTCCAATGGAAAACCCTTTTTCCTTTTAGTAATTTTAATGAAATCATTCATATGCAAATGATTTCAGTTAGGATTCACAGACCATTCTTTGGGAAAAAGCGTTCATTTTTCCTTCAGGATGGCTGCAAAGAAACCAAGAATTCTTTTCCTATAACGCTTTCCACAACTTTCAACTGTTTAATTCTTTTCAACTTTTGTAGAGTTGTAGAAAGTTGTAGTTTTGTAGCAAGGGAGTCCCTCTTAAAACTAATGTTACTGGCTTGAGCACACCCTCTCCCCCCCAAAAAAATGTTGGGATCATTAACTACCTTCCCTGGGCACATTTAATAGATAACACTGCCCTGCTTGCAAGCCCTGGGTCTGTGTATAACAGGAGGAAAACTTAATTGGTGAAAAAGAAACACAGCATCTTCTTGGGCAAGTACTGTAACAATGTATCTAAATAAATGTGAAATAGAACATGCCCCCATGGTAACTTGGGCAGGAGTCCATTAACTCTGCTCTCACCAACCAGTGGAATGTCTAATAGGCAAATATCCCTTTACCAAGTCACTTTCCCCTTCTACATCTGCTAAATCCCACTCATGATCTGGTGTTAATGGGCAGTGTAGTCACAGAGTGAAGTGAACTCAGGCAGGCTTATCACTAGTGCTTGGGAAGTGCTTCCTGTTCCTGTCTTGAAACTCCACCACCTAACCACACTACAGTGACTTCAGCTTTTATTTAGTGGCTAAGTAAGAGGGGCTTCACCCGAGTTTACTCTGCTCTGCTGCTGTTTCTATGGCTTCACCAAAGTATCCTCTCCACAATGCAGGATCGTCAGTGAGAAAAAACAATTGCTTATAAAACCCATGAAGAGAATACTTGCCACTATGGATACACTCCTAGCACAAAGCTAAAAGCCCATTTTCCCTCCCCCACTTCTGCTCCACTATCCAACCAATTCTGAGTTTGTATACAGTTATTGTGACTGAAGGAATTCTGGGTAGAAAGCTTATGCAAACGAGTTCTCTGTAGTCATACTTCCTGCTGTTCACCAACTGATGGGACAGAGACCTCCTTACCCTCCAGAGCTTCAGGCCCCAAGGGTTACACTTGCACTGGCCCTCTGCACATGGGTAAATGTCACCTATATTGAATATTGAAGGTTCCCTTTATGTAATAGTAAGGCTTTGCCATACACACATCAGTTTCCACAGCTGTGCAGTTGCTGATAACATCTGTCGCAGATATGGCTGTAGCTTAGTGGTACTCCACAGGAGAAGGGTTAAGACACAACACTAGAAATCTGGGTCAGGTGAATTCAGTGGAAGCAGGTGCAAACGTCTAAAAAGAAACAGCATATATTTAAGGGTCTTAACGGACTTAGGCCCAGATCCTCAAAAGTATTTAGGCCCCTAACTCATTAATTTCAGTGGGAGTTAGGCGCTTAAATACCTTTGAGGATCTGGGCCTTCGATACCTAATTTAAGGCATCCAGGTTTTGGCCTTCATCTGTGCAGCTCTTCTTTCTCAGCTGTAAAACTGAGCTGATGAAACTTCCCTAGTCCACAAGAATGCTGCCAAGCTAAACCCATTCATGACTGTAAAACACCATGAGATCCTTGGATAGAAGTCAGTATGCAAAGTGGTGTAATGTCTAGAGCACGGAGGATGAAAGGCACAACAGACATGTAAAATATGACTGCTTTTAAAAGCAAGTGGTTACCATAGGCTAGATGGAGATATTAGAATGCTGACCACATCATTTAAAAAAAAAATTAAAAAAGACGATTCTGGAATATTCTTGCTAGATACAGGAAATAAGAGCCGAGATGAACTTTCAATCGTACAAGAAAAGGTCACCCTGCGTCTTTCCATTTTCCTTTGGTCTGCAGAAAAGTAGAACAAGGTTCAGTGGAGAAAATGGGGAGCCATTATGCAGAGAGAGAGATGAAAGGGGGAGAAAGAATAAGGTTGAAAAGAGAATGTTTAAAAAAAAAAAAAAGGTGGGCTGTAATAAAAAAAAATGGGTCAGGTAGCCCTGCAGAGAAGCCATACACAGAGAGAGGGGAGAAGATCAAAAGGACAGAAAGCCAATTAGTCAATCAAATGGTAAGGAGCCCACTTCTGACATAATGGGGGATCATTTTAGGCAGCTGGGGCACGAGGGAATTAGGAACGGGCTGGCAGACTGCTGTGTGGTTTGGCAGAATGCAGGGGAACACACAGCAGCAGAGATAGTCGCCTTCACTGTTATTTACTCCCCTCCCTCCCATCTTTGCCGCTAATGTATCTTGTCATTTTCCTCTTCTTTGGAACTGTTCACTATCATCACCTTGGTTTTTCTAATCTGTTCCCCAGCTGCTTGAAATGATGCCCCTTTGTGTCAGAACACCGCTCCTTCCCCTTTGATCAAATAATTGCCTTTTTATCCAGCAAGCCCTTTTGTCTTCTCCCCTGGCAGCCTGATCATTTATCACATAACCCTTCCCCCTGTGATGTCATCCCTCCCTTCTTATCTCTAGCTTCTCCTTTATCCAAATAACCTTGCTCCATTCCTCTTCAGAGCCAAAAGCAAGCATCTTGGTTCCACACCCAACGTGGCTATGCTAGGGCTATTCCCACTAGTTCCAGCATTTATTTCACTAACATCGAAGTCGAATGCCAAAGCAGCAGCTGGGTCACTCATCGGGCCATTTATGAGCGGTACAGGTAAGTTTGTTAGTAACTCAGGAACATATTTTCATAGCTTCCAGGAAGGTCTGGGCTCGAGGAAGGAGCCATGCCTTTCTTGGTAGGAACATGAGTTCACACAGACACAAGGTTTTTCACCCTACTCTGTTTATTTGTAGCATTGGGGGAGAAATATTGGATAAAGCCAAAACATTCACAAAGCAACTCGCCATCTGTTTTCAACCAGAGTGCAGTTCCAGCTCTCTGCTCCAGCCGCCCTCCAGTAAAGAGGGAAAAGGTGGCTTTATGCTACCTTTCAGCTCCCACTCCTCTGGGTTCCTCCAGGAAGTGGATTGGCATGTGGCGTAAATTAGAGCTGTTGGAAGTCTGCTCCAATTTGTGTTCCTCTGCCTGTAAAATTGAAGTGATTCTTCCTGCAGCTGGAGTACAGCAACACTCGGTCCATGCTGCTTGACCAGCTGCACGACTTACACTTGGGGCTGCAGAAGGGAAGGGAAGTGTAGCCTGTTCTGTACCATATTCATAGTACATATTCATATTCTCCCTATAGTCATAGATTTTAAGACCAGAAGGGACCGTTACACCATCCTGTATGACCTCCAGTGTAAAACAGGCCATTAAATTTCACCTATTACTCCTATATTAAGCCCAATAACTAGTGTTTCACTAAAGCATAGCTTCCATAAAGGTGCCTAGTCTTGATCTGAAGACTTCAGGTAATGGAGAACCCATCACAGTCCATTGTTACAGTTAATCTCACTGTAAAAAAAAAAAGTGCCTTATTCCTAATTTGTCTAGCTTTAAACCTCCAGCCCTTACTTCTTGTTGTGTCTTTCTCTGCCATATTAAAGAGTCCATCTAGTATCAAGATATTGCACATCCATGTACATTACCTGCAGCCTGTTACAGGACTCAGAAGCGCTAACAAACTAAAAAAGCTAGCTATTCTCCATGCTTACAAAAGGTAAAGAACATCCAAACATGAAGCCCCTGTATGCTGGCCAGCCAACAGGCCTCAGTCTTGAGAGAAGGGACCGTGTGTATGGATGAAGGGGATTCTTTATCCATACCCATTCAGACCTTGGAGTCTTTGTTGAGCTATCGGCCAACAATAAGACAATATGGTAACATTCAGGATGTTGCGTTTCATTATAGGTGTTTCATTATAGGCAGCTCATTGCACATAGGCCACAAAATGAGCCGGCTGCTGGCAACTGCTCTGGATCACCACCAACCTTTGCTAAATTCATGCTAGACACCTAGATACCTTCCACCATCCAGTCCACCAGCCAAACAATTCAGGACCATGCTGTAACTATTTGGACACAACCATTCAGTAAGTGAGAACCATTAGACCATAGGTGCTCATCTTGGGGGTTACGTCCACCCTACCCTTGACTTATATTTAAATGGGAGGGGGGGTCCTAACACTGGTACAGAAAAAGTTGAGAACCACAGAGTCTATGTTTTGGTAGCATGAACCCATAAAGCTGCAGTGGAGGTTTGAACTGTTAAGGGGGAGAAGGGCTGATTTACCAAAATGATGGATAAAACTATTTTTAAATGTTTAGTTTCTAGACTGAGACATGAATGTTATTCCACTAGTCAAATTTTCCTTGAAGCGTGTACATTTAAAATAAATTTTAAAAAACACCCTACCAAAACAAAATACTACACTATCAACACCATTCTCTTCCTAGTGACTCCCCTTGTCTTGTGACTTTCTTCCTGCGTCTGCTGTGGGGCCATTGGTCTGCACCCAATCTCCATTCCTGTGGAGATTGAGCACATCCTTCCCCATGGGGCTGTGGTCCAAAGCCCACAATTCCCTGGCAAAGCTGCCTGAAGGAACTCTCACCCACCTGCAAGGCCACCACTCTCAATGCCAGAAGCCGGCAGTGAGGGGGTGGAGCAGGACACAAGCAAGGAGGAGTGGGGCTGAGAGAACAGAGCTGGCTCCGGCAAAGCCACCTGGGGACACAGGGGCCCCCCCAGCCGATGCAGTGGCACCACGTTACTCCCATGAGCAGTGGGGGAGGGAAGGGCCCATGGCCCACGGCAACAAGTTTGGTTCCAGCAGAGCCACCCAGAGACCCGGTGCCCCTTCTTGCCATTGTAGAGGCACTCTGTGAGCCCTGGCTTCCTACCCCTCCAGGGTCAGAGGAACCAGGGAGCAAATGCCATAGCCTCAGCAGAGCCACTCAGAACACGAGGCCCTTCCCAGTCACCGTGGTAGCACCGCGTGTCCCCTGGCCTCCTCCCCACCAGCAGGGGGCCTGTGGTTCCAGGCCTGACTAGGTGCACTGGTTTGGGACCCAGCCGCCTCAGCGGCTTCCCTGTGTGGCCCTCGGCCTCCCTCCCCACTCGAGCAACGAGGGGGAAGCCAGCATGGCATCCCTCCCTAAGGGGACTCCTACTCCAGCAGCGAGCAGAGCCCTCGTGCTGGGGGGCAGGGGTACAACCCCTCCGTGGGGGGGCAGAGACACCCCCACCAGTGCAGACCCTCCACCCATGGAGACAGGAGCCCCAGAATCCTTATTAGTCATCCTCTGCATCCTCACTGCTGCTGGAAAGGTGAGTAGCCCCCACTCCTGGTTAAATCCTGGGAGCTGAGGGAATGCTGGCCAATCAGCACCCTCCTTCCCCAGCTGGCCAATAGATGCCAGAGACTCCCAAGTGGGGAGGAGCTACCTGCTGTCCCTGAGCGAGTGTTCCCTCTGCCTCCATTGCCAGCCCCATCAATTTCCCCGACCCGTTGAGGGAGGCGGGTGGCATTTGCAAACAATTAATTAAGACCTGTGAGGAAGAGAAATGTTGTCCCTATTTTACAGGGGACACTGTGTCACAGCAGAGCTCAGCAGTTTGACCATGTTCATGCAGCCTGGAAGTGACAGTGGTGGGATTAGAATAATTAAGTGACCTTTGGCAGGTGGGAGGGCAGGGTGTCAGATTCCATTTTGCATATTCAGCACTTCCTTTTCTATCCAAGCACACAGAGGGCAAAAGAAAAGTGATTTTTTTCTCCAACTGTAGATGGTTCTTCTGAGAAACACCCAGTAGGGATTTCCTAATAGAACTGGTCATTTTTCAAACAATAAGCTTTTGTATGTTGAGAAAGGTCTTTTATAAAATGAAATTTTAAAGAAAAAATTAATCAATATTGGTTTTTATGAAAAATGTTCTGCCTTTTTTTTCCCCCAAAGTTAATTCTTGAAAATGGTATCAAATGTTATAGAAATTTAGGTTTTCAGTAAATGGAAAATGTCTAGAACTATTTTCAATCTGTTTTTCAAAACCTGCGTTTAAAAAACCTGAAAATTAAAACAAAACATACATGCATCCCTTTCAGTCGCTTTGAAATTAAAATAACTTCAACATTTGTGCCAGATATACGTTTTTATTTTTTGGTCAGTCTAGTTCTTCGTGAATTAGTGAGAATACTAAGTGTTAACAGTGTTAACGCATTCACAAAGAAGAAGGGAGAAAACCAATATTTGCTCATTAATTTATAGGACATGAAATAGAAGGAACAGAAACATAAGCAGTGTGCAGAGTGAGCTACCTCGCTGTGCCAGACACTGTCACAGTTCAAGTTACATTAATTACACATCTTCAGGAAACATGCCAATAAACCCAGGTTTCTCCAATGGGCTTCTGTAGTTCTCTCTCTCTCTCTTTTTTTTTTTAATGGCACCAGCAAAGGGGAAAAAATGTTCTCTCTGGTTCTTTTTCATGATTTATAAAGGCCTGAAAGTTTTTTTTTTATAAATAAGGATATTTTCCCCTGGTAGTTTTTTTTGTTATCTTAGAATTATCAGAAATATAAAATCCTGACTTCCCTGGGTTTGCTGAAAGTCTAAGAGGAAGCATTTTCATCCCCCAATTAATGGGTAATGGAGGAGTCTGGATCTTTTACAGAGAAAGCTTTCCTCTCCACATGTTTGCCAACAAGTTCAGTTAAACAGGTATTAAAATCAGCCCACCATTTTAATCAGTCAGACTCAAAATCCCTTTCTCCTTCAACGTTCCAGGATTCCGTCTCTTGTGATGTTGTAATCCCAACAGTCGTCTAGAAAACCCAGGGAAGCCAAAACCCAATATTTCAAACGAAAAACAAAAGCTAGAATTATTTTTCTTGTGAGAAGGGTGAGTACAAAGTACAGTCATGGATCAAAACCTGGCAGAAAAAGATGATGATGAAATGGTCAATTTTCATCATGGCCAAAAATTAACTGTGCGGTGCTTCAATTTTCCATAGTAGGTCCAGTGATGTTAAATATATTAATTACATTCACAAAAACTATGTTAAAAGAACATTATTAAGGTCGCAAAGTCAAGCACTCAAAAGTTAGGAAATGCCAGAATTTACTGGGTAGACCCCCTGGTGCTGCATTATGATAGTCCGTAATTACAAGATCACATATTATTTTTTCTATAGATCTTTACCTCATTCAGTGCATATGATAGACAGTGTTTCCTTTAGGAACAGATTTTTAATATTTTGCTTTCTCTTCATTTCAATGTGTGGCCCCTTATTTACTGTACACTGTTCAAATCCCACTCTGAAGACAGAATGATTAATTTACCTATGGCCTTTTTTTATGGTGCTCATCCCCTGAGTGCTCCTTCTACAGATGGTGAGCTGATGCACAGAGAGTTTTGAGAACAAAAGTATCCACTAATGTTGGATTTCTATTTGAGATACCTAAGACCTGATTTTTCAGAGTATGAAGCACTTTCTGTGTTCAAAGAACAGCTCCCAGTGACTTCAGTTGCAGATGTGAGTGATCAGGGCACTCACATGGGATTTGTGAGACAAACTTTTGAATTCCTGCTGTGGAGTATGTGGAGACTGAATCGCATAGCACCACATGCACTGCCCCCCCCCAACGTGGATAAAGAGGAAGCCTAGGGAGGGTTGACTCAGCAGCACGAGCCGTATGTACCTGTCTCCTTATAAGGAAATGAAGTGACCCCACCTGCTGGTGCATGGTCAGCAACTGCCCAGGATAATTGTAATCACCTGGTTGGCTGGTCCATACCTGCCCAGGAAATCAGGAGCACCTGGTTGGCTAAACTCCGAGCCATGACCTTAGAAGGTCATGCAGCAAATAGCAACCAATGGGGCTTAGCCTCTGCTGCCTGTGGGAAACTATAAAAGTTCAAACCCAGGTAGCAGAGGGCAGAGAGGAATTGAATCTACCCAGCATCCCGTGTATCTCTTGCTCGTGTTGGCTTGGCGGGCTGATGCGTCTTCCCCAGCCCGCTTCACTGTGAACTGATCACTCACAGTGGCTCTCTCCTGTCTGCAGTATCTAAAGCAAACGGCAACTGAATTTGGCCAGCATGGTATACCTGTATATAATGTTTGTGAGTATGGATTAACTGTTTTCTGTTGTGTTTGTCTTGTAACTTATTTGGGGAACTCCAAAACCGGGCACCCTAGTGTCACATGCTGGCAGCCATGAGTTGATCCAGGAGAGATCACAAAACGCTAAAGTCTTGGGTGGCACTTTTTGTCCTTTCATGCACAGAGTTCTTCTGCCCTTTGCTATCACTGTTTGCTGTGCAATTGCTTGCTGTGAAACTGTTTATTATAGAAATAGAACTGTTTTATTATAAGAATAGGATTGTTTATTGTAAAATAAAGGGTTTATTGATTAAGCAAACCCCCAGAATCATCACTGTCTCGCTTAACCCCCTGTATCCCAAACCGAACCTATCAGAGAGTTTTTCTCTCCGTTTCCACAGAGTAGGGATCTGAACCCTCCCAAGTAAGTGCCCTAACTGCCATTCTATAAACTATTCTGGAGTAGGACTCTCTCAGGGTATGTCTTCACTGCCATAATGGCAGGCATCGATGCAGCGGCATCGATTGAGTGGGTCTGTGTAGACCTGCTCAGTCGATCGGAGAGCGTTCTCTGGTTGACTCAATTAGTCCACCTCCCCAAAATGAGGAAGGTTCCATTGTCGGGGGTGGGCGGGGGGGCATCTCCCATTGATGCATCACCATGAAGACACCATGCTACGTGAACGTAAGTACATTAACGGGAGATACGCAAGCCACCACCAGTGTAAACCAGACCTCAGTCTTTACTGTTGAAGCTGTTCCACTTTGTATAAAATACTTGAATAGTCTTTGGGCTACAGACTAAGAATGAGAACAGCCTGGTGGTTAGACCTGTGTTCAAATCCCTGCTCCAGAGCCCAGAAACAAAATGTTTTGGGTCAAATGGCATGGTTCGTTTGACCCGAAATGGACACCTTTGGTTTGTCAACATTTTTCAGACTTTTCAAATTCAGTTCAAACTAAACCAATTTTTTTCCAATGTTTTGCAACTTCCAGTGAAAAATCAGTTATTCACTCAGCTCTAGTTAGGATGCATAGGACATTGGATGGATAATAATATAAAGAGTATTATAATTCCTTTATAATAAAATCAACGGTGGGACCTCATCTGGAATACTGTGTGCACTCCTGGTCATCCTGTCCTGCAAAAACATATGCAGAATTAGACAGGGTTCAGAGAAGGGCAAAAGCCTGGAAAAACTCATACAAAGAGAGATTAAAAGATTGGAAGTGTTTACCTTAGAAAGAAGATGAATAAGAAATTACATGATAGCATATTAAATAATGAATGTCATAGGGATGGTAGATCAGGAACTTCTGTTATCCCTATCACATAACTCAAGAAGAAAAAGACATTCAGTTAAATTAAAAGGTGACAACTTCAAAACCGATAAAAGGTAATCTTTTTCACATAGCATAAAATTGGGAACTCATTGCCATAAGAACTGGTTAAAGACAAGAATTTAGCAAGATTTAAAACAGGATTAGATGTTTATTTAAATAAGAATATCCACACTTGTTTATAATTAAGGATAATACATTTTGCAGCAGATATTAAACCTCATGCTTCAGGATTTAAGCCAATCTCCAAATTATTAGAGATCAGGATGAGAAGAAGAGAAGAATGAGGAGGGACTTGATAGCAACCTTTAACTCCCTGAAGTGGGGTTTCCAGGGAAGATGGAACTAGGCTGTTCTCAGTGATGGTAGATGATGAAGCAAGGAGCAATGGTCTCAAGTTGCAGTGGGAGAGGTCTAGGTTGGATATTAGGATAAACTTTTTCACTAGGAGGGTGGTGAAGCACTCCAATGGGTTACCTAGAGAGGTGGTGGAATCTCCATCCTTAGAGGTTGTTAAGGTGCAGCTTGACTAAGCCCTGGCTGGGATGATTTAGTTGGGATTGGTCCTGCTTTGAGCAGGGGGTTGGACTAGATGATCTCCTGAGGTCCCTTCCAACCCTAATCCTCTATGATTCTATGAGACATAATGAGGGTAGGGGGATAGATTATCACACCTATTGGGGGGTGGGGGAGGAATTGTACCTTCCACTGGTGCTGGGCAGTGTCAGAGAGAGGATACGGGACTAGATGGACCTCGGGTCTGATCCAGTCATCAGATCCATTCCTCAGAGAAAAGCCTATCACAGGTCTTAGTCCCATATGCATGGTGCACAGCAAGACTTTAAAAGAACCAAGTGAAAACCTATTTTATTAGACCAATTAATTCTACTGAAGATGGTTTCGTTAAAAGTAGAGGTGAGTGAAATTCTTCATCAAATCTTTTATTTAAGTGAAAAATTGTTGTTCTCTTTGACAAAAATGGAAGTCTGCACACAAAACATCCATTTCAACTAAACATTTCCAATATTCATTGGAAAAGATTTTTCCATTTTCAGCATCTGAAAACTGAAAAAGTTCGGCTAGTGAGTAAAACTTTTCAGTTTTGTTTTTTTCTCTTTTTTCCCAGTTGGCTGAAATTTGTTAGTTTTCAGCTACCAAAAGTAAAAAAATTAAATAAAAAAACCCCACCATCAAATAAACAAACCAAAAAAAAACCCCAGGTTTTTGCTGAAACCCACCCCCGCAAAAAAAAATTTTGGAGAAAAATTTCAATGTAATTTATTTTCATTTAAATTTTTCATGGGAGAAAGCTATCCTCCCCACACACACACACACATTTCCCAGCCAGAGAGGATTAAAACATTCACATGACCATCTTCCTGATGTCAACAGCACGTGTGTGTTAGGAACAGGGATCCCAGGACTGCACTTATCTTCAAAGTAGGCAGTATTTTTCATATTAACCAACCTCAATATTATGTCATTTAAAAAATTACTAATGACTAGGATGGCCACTGCCACACCCCCAGAATACTGGACATTCAGGGAACAGCATGACCCTGACCCCACCGGCGTGACCTCACATGCATGGGGAACGCAAGGTCACACCACATGGAGGATGACATTTTGAAGAGCATGTTGCCTTGCTCCCTGCTGGTGTGACTTCACCCACACCATGCATGCCAAGTCACAGCAGCAGAGGCAGGGCAGCACACTCTTCAAAATGGCATCCCCCAGCTATGATACTGGATAAAATCACATCTGGTTTTGTCTCAGTTCCAGACGAGAACAAACCTTAGAAAAAAGAGGACTGTCCGGCTTAAAACCAGCTGAATAGCCTGCCTACCAATGATAAAAATTGAAAACAGATTGGACAGAAACTGATTGTTCAGTTCAGCGTGTTTGAGCAAAGGAAAGCATTCAATTTGCAGCCTACAAGTCACACAGGTTAGATGTAGTCCCCAGTATATATTTTAAACTGGAGTAGGAGAGAAATACACCATGGAAGTTCAATTAGCCATTCACATGCTGTGTTGCTAAATGTTGTTGCATACCTCAAAGATATTTTTAAAAAGGAAAACATGGGAGTCCTGATTCTTGTGCCTGGTCCATGGCACACATCTCTGCATATCTCAGAATATAAACTCCTGCATTTGACTCAATGGATTTTCAAGACTGGACCCGGACACATTTCCCAAAGGATTGACTATTTTACAGAATTAATCTCTGAATCCCCCTTTATCAAAAATTCTTTGACTTTTCTAGGTTAAAGATAGCTAGGCCCTGGAAATCAAATGCATCCCTTGGGTAACTCCCGTGAACTCCTCAGTGGAGTTCCACACAGGAGTCATTTGATGCTGGATCTCTAGTACACGGACAAGTTAGGTCTCTTGGTTTGTTCTGACATCATTTTGTATGAAGAGGTCCACAGACTGCACTTATAGTGCTAGTCTCTAGCAATTTTAAGCCTGCTTTATTTTACACAGCATAATCTAGTAGTAGAGTTCAGGGCAAATCTGTACCCTTCATAAGCAGTGAGTTTCATTTGTCCCTCTTCCAGGATCCCATCTGAGAGAGCACAGCCAGCAATCAAGGCAAGACTCTAACACACTTAAAGGGCCATACTGTACAATGGCAGGGTCTTATGCCCTAGTCCAATTTATCCAGGATGGCCAGTAGTTTATACTTCATTCATTATTGCATTTGCAATTTCTCAGTGAAGAAAACTTACTGATTAAAAAGTAAACTTTTGGAGATACAAAATATTTTTTTTTAAAATTATCAGGCTTAGTCCTTAAATGACAGCAGCATCTCTTCCAGCTGCACTAGCATGGGCAATGTAGGTCAAGTTGAAATTTTGACCAAGGAGACCAAGACAAATCCCCTGTTCTTACAAAAAAGTACCCTGGGATCTTTAACATTCAGATAGAGCCGAAAGTGGGCCTAAATCATCAAAAATGACTAGATTCATTGATTCCAAGGCCAGAAGGGACCACGTTGATCATCTAGTCTGACCTCCTGTGTAACACAGGTGGAGCCTCCACCTTGATCCTTAGTAAATTGTTCCAGGTTAATTACCCTCACCATCAAAAATATACACCCATTTCCAGTCTGAATTTGTCTAGCTTCATCTTCCGCCCATTGGATTGTGTTATACCTTTCTCTGCTAGACTGAAGAGCCAATTAAAAAGTGGAAGTTAAATTATGAAAGGAGTGTGCATTCCCATGGAACATGCAGTGTATACAGTAAAGGGAGTAAAAGAAATGTAAACAAAAAAAACCAAAAGCAGTGGAATGTGGGCCTGGCTTGTCATGAGTAATTGGACACAGGTGAGGCCTCATTTCTTCGGAGACAGGATTAGGGAGGTAAATGGATCAGCAGGCTGGAAACAGAATGTCTGTACTAGCTAAAATAAGGGGGAATAGCTAGGGAACCATTTACAATGGGACAAGATAGGCCTGGCACATAAGATGAAATAAAGAGTCAGTTGTGCACAGAGAACATGTGCTGTACAGGGATTGGTTCCTACAAAGTTACCAAGCCCAATCCAAAATGTGTGATGCATGGTGTGGTAAATGCAATGTAATGTAGAAATGTATATAAAGGAAGAGCTTTGCTGTGTGACTTTGGATGTGTGATATGCCCTATACCCACCCGCAGGCTTGAGTCAGATCAACTCAGCGTAGCTTTGTAGTATGCCCAATAAGGAACCTGAGTGAGGAGACTGCAGTCAGATTGAATTCGTGGGGAACTGTGTGGAAAGACGCTTCAAGGGAACCACAACAATAGACCATGATCAAGTCATCTTCAATCACCTTAATCGTCTTTGTTAACCTAAATAGATTGAGCTCTTTGAGTCTATCACTGTAAGGCATAGTTTCTAATCATCAAATCATTCTCACTGCTCTTTTCTGAACCTTCTCTCATTTATCAACATCCTTCGTGAATTCTGGACATCAGAACTGGAAGCACTATTCCAGCAGTGGTCCACCAGGACCAAATACAGAGGTAAAATAACCCCTCCTACTTGAGATTTCCTTGTTCATTCATCCCAGGATTGCATTCACTTTTCTGGCCATAGCATCACACTGGAAGCTCATGTTACACTGATTATTCACCACAACCTCCAAATCTTTTTTTAGAGTCACTGCTTGCCAGGATAGAGTCCCCTATCGTAGATGTGGCCTACATTCCTATTCCTAGATGTATTCATTTACATTTAGCTGTACTAAAACGCATATTGTTTGCTCAAACCCACTTTACTAAGGGATCCCGATCATTCTGAATCAGTGGCCTGTCTTCTTCATTATTTATCACTCCCCTGATTTTTGTGCCACTTGCAAAATTTATCAGTGAAGATTTTGTTTTCTTCTAAGTCATTGATAAAAGGGTTAAACAACAGAAGGCCAAGAACTAATCTCTGCAGGACCTCACTGGAAACACACCTGCTTTAATTATTAAGTCATTAAATATTTACCATTACTTTGGGACTTATCAGTTAGTCAGTTTTTAATCCATTTAATGTGTGCCATATTCATAGTATATCATTCTCATTTTTAATTAAAATATTGTGCGGTACCAAGCCAAATGCCTTACAGAAGTCTAAGTCTATTACAACAGATTATTATTATCAATCAAACTTGTCATCTCATCCCAAAAAAATCAAGTTAGTTTGACAGACAGGATCTATTTTCCACAAACCCATGTTGATTTGCATTAATTACATTAATAAAGAATTAAAGGAGGGTAATCAAGTCCCATATCAGCTGCTCCACCATCTTACCTAGCGTTGATGTTGGCTGACAGACCTATAATTACCCAGATAATCCCATTTACCCTTTTTAAGAATTGGCACATTAGCTTTCTTCCAGTCTTCTGGAACTTCCCCAGTGCTCCAAGACTTATTGAAAATCAACATTAACAATCCATTGAGCTCCTCAGCCAGCTCTTTTAAAACTCTTAAATGCAAGTTGTCTGGACCTGCTGATTTTAAAAATGTCTAACATTAGTAACTGCTGTTTAACATCCTCCTGAGGTACTAGTGGAATGGAAAGAGCATTATCAGCACCAGATGATGAGACTATATCATCTGTTTTACCGACAAATACAAAACCAAAATATTTACTGAATACTTCTGCCTGTTCTACATTATTATGCTAATTCTACCTTTTCCATTTAGTAACGGACCAATGCCATTGTCAGGATTCATCTTGTTCTGAATATATTTTTAAAATTCCTTGTGATTTTGGGTGCCCAACTTCACACCATAAAGTGGCCTGCTTTTCAGAAACTGCTGAACATCCAGCCTCTGAAATCCAGGCCTCTTTAACATGTGTCATGTTCAACACCCATTGCTATATTTAAACACTGCAGAAACAGACAGACACAGAGGGAGTTGATAGATACACAGCTGTCTGCTATGGTGGTAGCTTTATTGTTCTGGCTGCAAACTAACCCAAAAATGAGACGTCACACTTGTGAACAGGGAGAGTGCTCAAATATTTAAAGGGACAGTTCATCACAATACACCATCCTACTTTAAAAAATTTCCCAAATATATATACACATTTTTGTTTACATGGCTAACATAACTTAACTAAAAGTTGGGGGTGGACTCCTGCAGACTCAAATTGCAAGGGATTATGCTGCCCTGGACTAGCAACTCACTAGCTCAACAATTTATAAATTCAGGCGCACAACTGGTTTTCACACTCCCTTGTAATAATGTGGTGGTGGTGCAGCCATGTCCTGAACAACAGATTGGTATGGAATCAGCTGGGTCTGGTACCAAGGTCATGGATGAGCTGGGCCAGGATCATGCTGAATTTGCTGATACAATACAGTTCTTCACTTTCCTCTCAATCTCTTTGTTGATCCCCAGCCATCAGACATGACTGTGGGCCATAGTCTTCATTTATACAATTCCAAAATGACCTTGTGATGAGCTTCCAAAACCTGATTTTGGAATGATCACTTGTATTCCCCATAAAATGCAACCGTGATTCACAGATCATTCACATTGACTTGACATGAATTGCGTAAACTGGGGATTCCCTTGATTCAACACTGCACCTTCCCTTTCACAAGAGAAAGTATATCATTCTTAGCAGTTTCTTTGTTGATGTTTATGCTGGATGATGGATAACCTATTCCTCAAATTAAGATAGAACTCTTCATCTGAAATTCCTTTGGGTTGACGAGAGGTTGGCATGGCAGGTGTGACAGCCCATCAGCACTGCCATGCTGAATCCCTTTATACAATTGAATAGTATAGGGATGAGCTGAAAGTAGCAATACGCATCGTTGCATACGAGCAGCAGCTAATGATGGAATTCCATGTTTCAGTCCAAAAACTGAAAGCAACGAGCAATGATCCGTCAGCAAAGTAAAATGTCTACCATACAGATAGGCATGGTTGGGAGCTTCCAATGTCCAAAGATAATGCTGAAAGATTCTCACTCTATTTGTGCATAGTTCTTCTCAGGCGTGATGAGTGTACATGATGCAAAAACAGCTGATTTCTCCATACCATTTGAAAAAGTGTGGAAAAGAACTGCTCCCACTCCAAATGGTGAAGCACCTCAAGTCAATTGAAATGGTAATGAAACATCAAAATGCATAGGAACTTCAGCTGATGTCAACAGTTTCTTTGCTTTCTTAAATGCTCTCTCAAATTCTTTAGTCCATTTCCATTTTTTCTTTGCTTGTAACAGTTCATGTAAAGGTGCCAAAACTGCCATCAGATTATGCAGAAATTTACTATAGTAGTTAAGCAGTCCTAATAATGAACATAACAGTGACATGTTTTCTGATGGTGGCAGTTCAAGACCCATCTTTTCTTTCTCTGTCAATTTATTTAAGTCCATGGCTTCAATTACACATCCACAGTATTCAGCAGAAAACTTACATTTGTCTCAACGTACACTCAGTCCATCATCTTCAAACATTGCAAGACAGCATCCAAATTACAAAGATGATCTTCGATCCTTTCCTGTAACTAGGATGTCATCCAAATAGCATTCTGTTCACTCTCTTCAGAATATCATCCATGACTTTCTAGAACAGGACAGGTGCCGATGTGATACTGAAAGACAACCTGTTGTAACAAAATAAGCCTTTTGTGTGTTGGTTGTGAGATATTTGCAAAATGCCAGATCACTTTCCATTTGTAGGTATGCACTGAGCAAATCCAATTTGCTGAAACACTGTCCTCCACTAAGAGTGACAAATGTGTCTTCAGTATGAGGTAGTGAATACTGGACACACAAAATTGGATTCAGTGTCACTTTAAAATCCCTACAAATTCACACAGAGCCATCCTTCTTGATCACTAGTACAATGGTTGCAGCCCACTCACTGCGTGAAACTGGTGACGAGACTCCAATGTTCATTAAACAGTCCAAATAAGCTTCCACCAGAAGGTTCAGAGCAACTGTTGCTTGCAATATTTTGGCTAGCTGTCAGACTGAAGCAATGTGTTAGTGAAGCTCACTGGTATCTGTCCAAACTCTATTTAAAAAATGGCGGAGTGTCTGTCCAGTATTTCGTGAAGATTTCAATGTGCTTTCATGATCACCTTGATCTTGGTCCAATTCACGTTGAGCTTCTCAAGCCAAGCACTGCCAGATAATGGTGGATACTTTCATTATATTACATACCAGGGTAAAATGACTGATTGTCCATCTAGTTGAACTTTACCCTAGAGCATCCCCTTTGGGAGCAACTTTTCTCCAGTATAAAAGTCTTCAAAACCAGGGCAGTTTCTTCCAGAGGAATTTGTGACAACTTCTGGTGAGAGGTAGATGCAGAAATCAATGAAATGACAGCTCCAGTATCAAGCTCCATTCTTGTAAGAACTCCTTCAATCAAAGCTGTGACCCAGATGCCATATCTGACTCCAGCTTCTAATAACATGTCCAATGCTAGGTCTTGGCCAGTGTCTCATAGACTCAGACTTTAAGGTCAGAATGAAACATCGTGATCATCTAGTCTGATCTCCTGCACATTGCAGACCACGGAACCTCACCCACCCACTCCTGTAATAGACTCCTAACCTCTGGCTGATTTACCTAAGTCCTCAAATCATGGTTTAAAGATTTCAAGTTACAGAGAATTCACCATTTACACTAGTTTAAACCCGCAAGTGACCTGTTGCCCCATGATGCAGGGGAAGGCAAAAAAAAAAAAAAAAGACCCCAAGGTGTCTGCCAGTCTGACCCAGGGGAAAAATTCCTTTCCAACCCCAAATACGGCTACTTCCTTAGAGCAGCTACAAATGGTGCTACTAACTTTCTGCTTCCCTGATAGGACCAATGTCATTCTGCTATCATCGATTGGATAGAAGAAAAATATTCCTGCATTGCTACAATAGGTGTGGCATATGTGGAAGTTCTGGGCACAGTTGGAAACAGCAATTCACACCGCAGGGCATGCACCTTTGGACCTATTACTGTCAGAAAGGTTGAAACTCATTGTCCGTCTGGAATGGTGTTGCAGGTTACATATTGCTCAAAACATTCCTGGTACACCACCCATGAATCTCAGTTGTTATCAAATTCACCAGCCTTGCCCACAAAAGGTGCCATTGTCTCTGCTTTCCTGTTGGACTTCATGCCTTCCCAGATGCCATTTCTGCTACAGAGAAACTTTTTTTTTTTTTTTTTTTTTTGCTATTACTGCATATCTGTGCCAGACCTGCCTCTTCTGACTGCATGCCAACACTGCAGACAGCAGAATTCTTCCTGTGCCTGTACTTGGCCTCCCTCTGCTAGCTACAGACCATCAGTGCAGACTAAGCAGTTTTTCCTCTTTGCCTGCCTGCAGATGGTCAACCAATATGGCTGCTTACTTCCCTTTTTTTTTTTTTTTTTTTTGCTGTAACTCTGGGCAGCAGCCTATTCCTCAATTCTGTTTTTATTTGCCTACTTCCTCCTCTCTAGTTGGTTGGTTCATGCTGTCCAAGCAGCAAAAAGCAGCTGTCTGTCACCTTGTACGTCCACAAAAAGTGGCCATCTGTCACCTTGTGCTTTCCCCTCTTTCTATAGTATTATTTGCTTACATTTTCTTTTTTTTTTTCAAACAGAGGCAGCACTGAACACGCATGGGATAGAATATTTGATGATGAAGGATTTCTACCTGGACCCAACAGAGAAGGAGATAGACATACAGCTGTCTGCTCTGATGGTTGCTTTAGTGTTCTGGTTGCAAAACTGAAACTGACCCAACAGTGAGGTTTTGCACTGGGGAGGGAGTGTGCGCTCAAACAGTTAAAAGAACAGGACATCACACTCACAGTTGATTTTATCTTGAGTCTTATGATGTTTGGTGTTCTGGCAGCCCCAGCTCCTGGAGTCATGTGAAATTCTCAGCTTTCATTTAAAAAGAAACAGTGCTAGCCCACATGGTTGTAGAGAAATGCTCAAAACTATGAAAACTAAACATTCCAAAACTAGAAGGCAAATAAAAGGACCAAATTTATTTTAAAATTAAATCATGAATTCTATGCCATTCTCATGATATTGAACGGTTAGACTCATGATTTTTGAATGCTTGAGATTGGCAAAACTGGCCACCTAAAAACAGAGGCACCAACCTTGAAGATGTAGACCTCAGTTTTTACAGTTTTGGTGAATGACCCCTGCAGAGTAAATAAACTGCATAGTCCTCAATTTTAACCACCACAGAGAGGTGGAAAGGTCAAATTAAGCCTGCTGGGATCTGGTTCAAGGGAGAATAGATACTTAAATCCTGAGGCTTAGCCCACTAGAGTTGGGAAATGTCACAGATGCCTGAAGAACAATGAGAATGTGGAAATATCTCCTCAGGAAATGCATGTCAGTCACTGTGCCTGTCAAGGAAATAGGCAGCAAAATTTCAACTGACACACACACACACACACACACACACACACACACACACACACACACTCCAGCAGCAGCACTACCATAAAATGACAAATCCAACAAACCACGGCAGGGTGATTGTCGAACACTTTCAGATAGCTCCCTCATCACTCCAGGAGCAAACAATTCATATGAGAAAAATAAACCCAACTCAGTAGAAACTACCACACGTACGGTGAAAATGGCCTGTCTCCGTCCCAGGACAAGGGAAACCCCTCAGCCATCGCCAAAGTGGGCAATGAAGTACAGGTGCAGTCCTATTCCCTCCACACCCACTCTCCCTGCCTGTTTGCCCTTCAGAAGAGGCAGGCTGAAAAACAATCCTTTTCCTCCAAGAGAATAGGATCAGGCAAACACCACCGCCACGTAACTCTCAGATACAGCTTTTAATCAGTAGATCTTAAAGTGCTTTACAAAGAGAGGGAATTATTATCACCATTTTACAGATAGGGGAAGCTGAGGTACAGAGGGGTGAGGTGACTTGTGCAAAGTCATCCAGCAAGCCAGTGGCAGACCTAAGAAAAAAATCCTGGTCTCCTAAATCCCAGTCCAGTGATCTATCCCCCCAGACCATGATTTACTGAAGAAGATGCTTGACTTCTGGGTGTTGTCTCAACACTGAATTGCATGAAGCAAGTTCTAAGGGTGGAACCTGCCCTGCCAAAACCAGACCTGTACCCTGCAGCACCTCTGCTGTCTTCTGATGTGTTTAGTACACGCGCCCTGTCATTTCACAGAGGCCTGTCACCACAATGATGCATTAATACGTATCCATCACCCACAAGCTGGCCAGGATGGGTGGCAGGGAAGTGGACCCATGCAAAGTGTAAAGATTTCTCGACTCCCTATATCAATGCAGCCTGGCAGCTTCCAGCACAGCCTAATGGCTGGGGGTGGGAATTGACTCGAAGAGAATGGGAAAAATATGCCTATTGGATCAGGCCCCACCAGCAAGATGAGTGGGGCAACGCCTGTCTTCACCTGGTTTGAGGATTGTGGTGGGCTTAGGTGAGAGATAGGTGTCCAGAAGCTCTCCTGAGGCAGTAGCACACGTGCTCAGAGACAGAAACGTAGGCTCCTGTAGAACTTTTACTGCAGAAATGTAGGCGCCTACACATTTAGGCAGCAGCTGACTGGGGGGTTTGTGGGTAACACTGACCACCCCGGGCATCAGTAGCACAACCCAAGACCTCTTGAGCTTGATGCATGAGCCTCCGTTGCAGAAGCGGAGACAGATGTCTCTTAGCTAAGGCAATAGCAAGCTAATCCATCTCTAGCTGGCCTCACCTCTAGTAGAGGGGGACAGAGCGCCACGCTAAGTCGGCAGGGGTTACTCCCTCGTGGCAGGGAAGCACGGTCTCGAGATTTAGAAACTTCCCAGTTGAATTCCCCGTACGGGTCACATCTTGTAACGCCGACTGGCCAGTCATCGACAGCAGGGATCAATCCTGAGACCTCGAACTTAATACATGTGCCTCCACTGCCTCAGCTCAAAGATACGTCAAGGCTATAGTAGGATCATCAAGCTGTAGCTGTTCTAGCCACCATTAGAGGGGGACAGGTGCTACACCGAGCAGGCAGGGGTTACAAGTGGATCACAGAAGCACCTAAATCTGGGGGTCAGGTGCCTAAGTCATGTTGTGAATCTAGGCCTGGGTCCATAAAAATCCATGGGACTGTGCACAAGATCAATTGTTACACCTATGAAAGGCTGACGGTTAATAAAACGATCTTGTGTCTGCTTTTATAACAACCAACTTGAGTGTTAGGTCATAAAAGGTAGCTATCGCAGTCCTTCCGTAGGGGCATGGAACTTTTCAGCAGCCTGGCCAGAGTTAACTCTTACACCGGACAAACACCTTATTTAATATATATGTATCTATTTAAAGCTAGCAAAGACAACTGTAAAGAGATGAATGACTTGAAATGGCTTAAAAGATTGCTTTTTTTTTTTTTTTTTTTAAATAAAAACAGCAACACAGAGAGCCTGTGTGCCAATTTGAATCCCCTTGCTAATTAAAGCAGCTGAATTATAACCCTCTTCAAAAACTGGGATTACAATGGAAATGCCAACTGAACAGAACCTTCGCTGTAACAGCGCCGCTGGCGCCTCTAGAACACAGTCACAAAATGGCAAAACATATTGGCGCCTCCTGTACATGCAATTGAAATATTCACTCGGTGCTGTCTCTTCCTGTTAATTGCTGTGTGGAAAGTGGTCCCATTACAACTTCTTTATCTATCTGCTTCAGGAGCATTGCCTACCTCTGCAATCACTCATGGGGCGCAGTTGGCTAGGCGGCAAGACACAAATGCCAAGCTCTGAGAAGTAGCTGGGTTTTTTTTTCTCCCCAGCAGTGGCATCTGGATCTTTGTTTGGCTTCTTGTCTGGTGCCTTGGCTGGCTCTCTTCTTGGCTTAGAGCAGCTGTGGAACAGCTTGTGTGCATCGTCTTGGAGAAGGCTCACAGCTACTGCTGCTAGACTGGTTCAGAATCTCTATTTTTTCTTTTTCACGTCACTAACCCTTGCTTGTCAGAAGTTTGCTCACTGAACACATTTTTCAGGCAGGCCGTGCTTCAACAGCCTTTCAACCATTGGAGGCAGTGTGGCATAATGGATGAGATGCTAGACTTGGAATTAGGAGAGCTGGTTTCTAGTCCCTGTTAGCAACTCACCTGCTGCACGAACTTCTGCAAACCAAGTCACCTTTCCCATCCCACCCTTTGTCTGTCTTTTCTATTTCAATCATGAGCGCTTCAGGAAAGGAACTGTCTTACTGTGTGATTATACAGCCCCTCGCCTCGCCTAGTGCCTATGCAGTTATACAAAGGGGGCCCGACTTCTAAGTGGTCCTGTAATACAAATCATAATTAGAATTAAACTGCAGGTGTAAGTGACTGTAAAAATGGCTCCTCCTTTCTCAACAGATCTATTTCCTGTCTGCAGCCAGATTCTAAACTGGAGCTACAGCAATATATGCCAGCTGAGGATTTGGCCCTGCAAAAAAATTTTTAGTGCTGTTAAACGTGGCAGTGGCAGTGCAGCTGCAGAAATTTAAGCCAGATTCTGTTCCACTTCGTATCATTACCAGAACGGTCAGTTAAAATCTTTATTGGCAAGGATGATTCGAGAGCGAGGCAAAATCAGATCGCGGGCTGAGTTTTGCAAGGTGGGCAGAAAAATCGTATTTTTGACTGAGAAGCAAGCAGATTTGCTAGAGAAGCCACAGAACTCTATTTCACAGTGGCTTTTTTAAAATAAAATACAATTGTACGCTAAATAAGAGATTGGAGAAAGACACTATATTAAAATGGATTCAGTTTGAATGCATACATCTTTGGCTAGAATTGTTCATAGCTCAAACAGAAGGCAGTTCCAGATTTAGTTATTAGGCCCTGATGGATGCAAGCTCTTAAGCATATTTGCAACTGTGGGATAACTCACGTGCTTAAAGTTACACATGATAAAATGCTACCATGGCTTGGGGCCTTGGTCATTAAGAAATAATATAACATTCTTCATTTATATACCACCTACCATCCAAAGGACCACAGAGTTGCTCCACAAATATGAACATCCCAACCTCCATCCTTTATGCTGGCTAGTAAAATCCACAGTATACAAATAGAGAACTGGGACACAAGCGGTTAAATGACTTGCCAAGGTCACACAGCAAGTCAGTGTCAGAGCAAGGTGGCATCTCCTGACATCTTTAACTTCAAAGATAGGACTTAAGGTTTGAAAGTGCATTACCTTAAAGTGCTCTAGGGAGCTGTTAGTGCACACCGCAGGATTTACACAGACCAATTAATGTGCAACACATTGGTGCACTTTAGAAATTTCACCCCGATATAGCTCATTACCTCACCATGTAGACAACCCCTTAGAAAAACAAAGCCATTTCTTCGGAAGCTGAGCTTTCCAATTGTGTTGTTTAACCATAGATACTGAAAGAAATGAAAATCGCTCTGAGAGAGAGAGAAAGAAAAAGCTTTTAATCTCCCCATAAAATATTCTCTAGATTGACATGAAATACAAATGGAAGAGTGTAATTAAACCAGGCTTGCTAATGTTGCTGTTCAAATTAAACATTTTTTAGAATGTAAATAAAAAGACAGACAAGGCTCAGCATGTTATATAACAATTTACATAGCGGTTAATCAAGGAGGATTAGAAACATATAATATAGAAGTGCAAGGCATGGCAATATTTGATCAAGCAAACTACTTTAATGATTTCCCCTTCCTAGTTTCATTAAGGTCATACCGTTATGATTTGATACAAAAATACATGAGAGGAACAAGGCAGCACCATGGGGAATTTTTCAAAATCTGCATAGTTCGTTGAAAGTTTTGTAGAACTTCTGCTTTTTTATTTTTGGCTTCCTCTTCTTCTTGGCCCCATCCTTAAATTACAAAGAAAATCATTCTAAAAATATTCATCAGCTCACTCAACTGTGAGCAAAAGTTGTAAACAGGAGCAAAAAACAATAGAAATATGCCAATAATTCTAGTCAAGTCTAGCCACAGAATTTTATGGAATAACAAACACACACACAGGGCAGACTTTCGAAAGTGTCCCGCACTGACAAGGGGTCCCAGATTTTCAAATGAGCACATCACTCACAAGCTCCCTATGAGACGAAAAGCAGGAGGGGTTTTTTATTATTTGTATTACGGTAGTAATAAGAGGCATCAAACGAGATTGGAGCCCCATTGTGATACAATTACATAGCGAGAGACAGTCCCAGTCCAAAAGATCTGCCAACCTAACCAGACAAAGGCTGGGTGGGAAAAAGAGAAGTAAAGTGACTTACCCAAGATCACACAGAAACCAGAAATCTAGAACCCAGGTCTCCTGACTCCAGCACTCTAACCACATGACCAGGCTGGCTGAGTTGTTAGGTACAGAACAGTTGACATTTTGACAACTTCTTTTTAGATGCTTATACCAGACCCTTTTTTGGAAATCTGGCTCCTACTATGTTAAGAGAGGCCCACTTTTGCTGGAGCTGAAAGGCAAAGAGGATTGCTCATGGAGCGCCAGAGCCTTTCACCTCACTCGTGCTGATTCAAGTGCAATGCTGATCAGAAGTGAATGAACGTCATTGCTGCTTGATGTCTTTTGAAGGCTTGCATGAAATGTATTGATGGTCTCGGCCCAGATCCTAGCAGCAGGTGACCATCAATACTATATTGATACCGCCTCCCTGACCATTGTTCACTTGATAATGCGGCCGCCTGAATGGTTTTAGTTTGAAAACTAAGCCAACTGCACTTTTAACATTTTCCCCAAAGTGCTTCTTTTTAAAACTTTGGACCAGATAATGGTAGATAGACTCAGCCCTGCTGTTCAAATGGTTAAAGCCAACATGTAAAGGGAAATACTTGGGATTGTATTTCTTTCTGCTTCTCTCTGGACATATACAGAAGGCCTGAAATGTGTGTGTTACCTTAGAAATATCAGGAATGTGGTTTAAATTCTGGTCTTCCACTCTTTGCTGGAGGAATTATTGGAAAATCTAAACATAGATAGAAGCTTTGTTAATTGATAATGCAGGGGTGTTGAATACTGAACAAAATAATTTTTCTTCCAACCCTTTGTTTTCAATGGAGCTTAAGAAAGATGCCTACAGTTCTGAGTATCCAAACCCAACACGTTTCATTCTTCAATCAATTCTATTTTATCTGAATTATTTCGCTGCCATTATTGACCTCTCTTCCACCTCATCATGTGTGTCCCCCAAGAAAAACAGAGAAGGCCAGGCTTGAAATTCTAATGTCTATTCCATTCATGTCCTTACACCACCCTCATTACCATGGCATCTTAGTGTTTTAGTACCTTCTGGTTATGTAAAAGATTGTCTAAACCGCCAGGATGAAAACCATGGTCAACAACTATGTTTACTCTGATACAATGGAACTCTCTACAATAAGAATAAAGTTAGTTTGTGAGGAAGGTGAAAATTTCTCCAAGGCTGGGCCAAGACTGTGGGAGGAAAGCCCCCCACCACAGAACTAGGGACTCTTACAAACTTCCTGACCTTCCATTCCAAGTGCAAGTCACATTTTTTAGACTATGGCTTCTTCACATAGCCACGGGTATTTTTTATTCAAGGGGGGTGGGAAAAGACACCCAACCAAAACAAGACACTCCACTACATATACATCTCTCTCTGGGGAGAGAATGACAGAATAAGCAACATATGACAGATGTGTGGTCATGTTGCTTAATGCACTACTGGAAGGTGCTCAGATACAGTGACGAGTGCAGTATCAAAAATGATATAGAATAGTTGAGCATTAAGTGACATGCTTAATGTCTGCCATATGTAGTTCTTACCTTCTCCTTTCCTCTGTCCAGGGGAAAACCGTATGGCACATTTTTTCCTAGTTGAATATATATGTGTGGTGTGTGTGTATTATTCTGTGTATTTATATTAGCAGAGGTGAGGTTGCAGAAGAGCATTTTGGATGTAGAAGGGAAGGTGGGAGGTTTGTGTTGGTCTTTAGATTCCACAATAGATTATTCTAGAGTCTTGGTCCAGCCTCCCCAGAAAGCTCCGTCTCCTACACAAACAAGCTTTACTCTTGACGCAAATGGTTCCATTGTGCTTGAGGAACAGATTTGTTTTTTGCAATCCTCTCTCTTGGAGTGTACGTGATCTATGAATGTAGTAAACAGAAATAACCACACACACTTTTTTTTTTTTAAATACAACATTTTAGGCCTTTGATTTTATAGAGCATAAAGGAGCCAAACCAGGCACACACAGTTCCTTTACAAGTCCCCTCCTGCTTATGGCTGGTTTCTGTGTCTGTCCTTAGCCGTGAAGTTGGATGTTTCTTCTCCTATATCCCCTTCAGCGTCACTAAATGCAATCCGTCTTCTATGGAGACGGATTTGGTCTTTTGGCTGCTCAGTCATGATCTAGTCTCATCGAAATTCATACCCAATGTTTATTCAGAGTGTGCAGTTATTTACAAGCTACACAAAAACTGAACATAACGCAGCTGGGGAGGAGGGATGAGATGTATAGTTTTCCCCTCAAATTCTCTCATATTCCCCCCATTTTCCATCAATCTGACTCTAAGCTGTTTGCAAGAGCCTCTTGAAATGAAGAATCTAATATTCAATCACAAGAAGATTAGCCTTTGCCCGTACTGCACTCTGTATTATACTGGGACAATTGGTAAGAGAAAAGTTTTGCAGCAAGAGATTTTCTGGAGGACTAGGTGGCACAGTGGGTTGGTATGTTAGCCTCTTGGCTCTGGCGACCTAAATTATAATGGCTGATTTTTGCAAAACCTAATTTCAACCCAAGTGTCTCCCCCTCTAAAATCATTTAAATGAAACGCACAGCATGTGCTTCTCAGCCAGCCTCTGAGAGGCATGCTGTGGAGTCACCTGTCAAGTGGATTCTACAATACAGCATTTGGGCTGACCTGCTACAAGAAAACTGGAATTATTTTGGAGAAGCCCATTATAAAGCAAAGGAGTCCATGCAGACAGTGGCTGTTGAGGGCCTTCACAAGGTTTACATGGAAGCAGCTTAGGACTAAGGAAGGATAGTTAAGGGACTAGATCCAGATCCAGGAGATCTGGGTTCAGTCCCTATCTCTGCCATGGACTACCTGAGCTTCTTTGGATATGTTATTTAATCTCTTTGTGCCTCAGTTTCCTCATCAACATGATAGACAATTTCCTACCACATAAGCAGTGTTGGGAGAATACATTCTTTTATGTTTGTGAGGTGCTCAGATATTATTGATGAGTACCTGGATAGACAGACTTCATGTACTTGGAGCAAATGAATTTACTAGGTTATATTAGCTTGCCACATAATTTTCTAGTGTAACTTTGCTTCCAAGATGGCTCATGTCCTTCTTAAGACCAGAGAGAACAATATTCAGTACGTGCACATGTCATAATTACTTAAGTTTAAGAATACAGCAAGTGTCACAGTGGGGCTGATTATTTCTCTAGAGTCCTGGATTTGGGTTTCTAGTTAAATGAATTAAGAACTTTCAATCTCATCCCCTATGTAAAATCCCTCTCTCTACCAAATACCCTCATTCTTTGGTAGAATTGTCAGATTGTTCCAATATTATTTGTTACAAAGATGAGGAAAATTGCCCATTGTTTGTCAAACCACTTATAAAGTTGCCTTACCCATTAAACCCAGGTAGTCTGAACCAAACATTATGTAAGCACTGGTTGATTGAGACAGTTGAACCAGAAAAAAAAAATCTGTCACAAAATATGGTTTTCCTAAGGTTTAATGACACAGTTTTTAATGAAAGAAACAAAGAGTTTTGATGAATTAAACAGCAAAAACACATCTTGGATTTAGTCCAAGTCCTTCTTAAACTGGTGGCATTTAGTAAAGAAAACAGCTAGCGCCATAGATTAACAGTTTTCCACAAAGCTCGAATTCCAACTTTGTCCTTCAGGTTTACCAGGGACTACATTCTGTCTAGAATTCTATGCTGCACAGTGACATCTAGAGGCTGAATAATATAGTTCAAGTAAACATTGTTACAAGCTACAATCAAGCCTTCTAGCAACCGGACATGGAGCTCTCACATCAACAGGCACTCTCTCCGCACCCCCCAGTAGCTTACCAGGAAGCTGTTTTTTAAAGAATTTGCTGCATTTCATCTGGAGAGGACTTCTGACCTCTACTTTGCTTCATTACTTTACCTGTGTGAGATCTAAGCAGGGAGGGCCTTCTCACACACCATTTGTCCAGCCAGACTGGATGGGACCATATTGGGTGTAAGCAGAGTTTAGAAATCGCGGTCTGCATTATAATGTATCTAACTGTATTTAATAAGAGGAGGATGAAACCAGGGTTTTCTTTTCCCCCTGAATTTGTTGGGTATTGGACTCTCAGAATCTCCTAGATACAAGGTATGAATATGGGCACTGGGAGGGAGCTGAAGTAGAAAGATGGGGTGGATGTGGTGCAGGAGTCAGACTAGACAGTGAGAGGCAGAAGGTGGAGGAATCCGAGGAGAAGGGGACCTGGAGACATCTGCCAGGGGTCAGGGAAGAAGCAGAATAGGCAGCGAGGGTGGGTACATCCAAGGAAAAGGCAGGCAGGGGTTAGGAAAGGCTGGCAGGGAGCAGGTGCTGGATACACACAGGATGCCAAAAAGGGATTCAGGCCAGGCAGCAGGAGGGGAAGTGAGCCATTGTAAGTCGTCAGTACCTACCCTTGATAGTTATATCAATACGAATCAGGTCAACACAGTTGAGATGTGTATGCACATTGGGTACGAACTGGGGGGTCCTCCCATACCCAGCATTTGAGAGTTGATTAAAACATGGAGTAAGACAGACAATTTTGAGGGACTTCAGTCAAGCTCCTGCTTGTTCTCCAAACACTGCAAAATCAAATTTGGCTTCAACCCCGTAATTTTTCATTCCAGGAACACACACTGTTCCTACCCTGCACACGAACAAATTTCATGAGATCAAAATTCTCTCTCTCTCTCTCGCACAATTCTCAGATGCTGCCTTGGAGTTTCTCTTTCTTGTCATTTTCAGAGGTCCGGCTGCCAGCCTGCAGTGTGTGGGGTTTTTTTAAAAAAAGAGTTTTACATCTTTTTAAATTGAGTTTTACGGGGAAGGGGAAAAGAAAGAGAAGGCTACAAAATTCCATATGAAAAATACTGACCTTTACTCCAGGCAGTCAGTGCAAGTGCATGCACTGGAGGTGGTGGGTTTCCCGAGAAAGAATTCAGTGGTTCGAATGTGTAATCATTTGACACACAGTAATTGCCAGGAAAGGGTCAGAGCTGACCTAGCAGAGAATCTGCATTGGTGACCCTTAGAGAGAAAATCTTTCTTGCAGAGCCATAGTTGGAGACCATTAGCTGTTGGCAGGCCCATGCTCCATGGAGAAATATTTCATTAGTCAGCTCCAAGGTAATGGGTTTCCTAACAGGTGACATTAATATCAAAGGTGTGGAATGGAGGAAAATTTTGAAATGAGAGTGTACATGGAGGGTGAAATTCTCTCCTGTGCAGGTGCCAGCAAAAGGACCAATGTACCACTTAATCCTCAGAGTAGGGCATCAGAGACACACAGGCTTTGTGCTGGCCCTCTACACAGGATGAACTGCGCCCTCATCTGAAAAGCCCTCATCACAAACTGCAGTTTTACCTTCTATGAAGAATAGTTTAAAACAGCTTCTTCTTTGCAGTCCAAATGTTTAATTACAGCATTCACAGATTGAAAGGACCAAAACAAAAAAGAATGATCTTCTGGCTCCTGAGATTATGCTGATGTCTGGCATTAAAACAGCCACCGAATGACAGTGCATGCTGTGATAATTCATGCTCCTGACATTAGAGTGATTGGCTTTTAATATACTCCTCCATAAATTACCCCTATTCAAACAACAGCGCTGGGGAGAAAAAACAGAAGAAGAAATCATCAAGAACCTTGAATGTTCATCAGTCAGCTGAAATGTTCAGAAACCAAAAGAGCATTACAGAGCATGGCCAATGCTCACCGCCCAGCAGTGCTTAATTTGTAATGAAAGCGATGCCGGGGCTCAAGCAATGATTTAATTTTAAATTTGTTACAACTTTGAACATGCGGTGGTATTATTGTCAGTACCACAACCTGCTGGTGGCAGCGGTGGGAAACTTAAGACACTAGTGCATCACGCACAACGCTCCAAGGACGTTCCTCTGGCAGCTGCAGGACGTGTGAGTGGAGACGGAGTGTTGCGCTGCGGCTGCTTGAAATCTCTTGTGCGCAAGAGAATACCTGCAAAGTGGATAAGTAAAGGTAGCAGGGCATGACATTGTTGCCTTCAGAGCTGGACAGCCGGAACGCAGCGGCTGCTGGCTGGGGGCTCAAAGGTGCCCTGGCTATGAACTGCCAAGCCTAGAGGTGCTAGGGCTCAGCCTTGGCACAGATTAAGCACTGCCTCCCAGATTAACATGCACGGAAAAGGGAAAGTGACATTTCTACTGAGGAATGCGGGGGGGGAGGTAACCGCACACAAACACTATAGTTAATCAAAACGGTGCTAAGAGGCTGCAGGGGTCTAGCAGCTAGAGAGATTGGAGAGTCGGGACTCTTACGGTTCTATTCTTGGCTGCACCATTAATTGTCTATGAGTCTGCAGACAAGTCACTTAGGCCCAAATTCAGGAAATCATCCATATTCAGGAAACCACTTAAGCATGCGCTTAACTGTAAAAACATACTTAAATTCCATTGAAGCCAATGGGACTTAAGCATGTGCTTAAGCGCTCTCCTAAATCAGGGCCTGAACTCTGTCTCTCTAGGTACTTATCTCACATGTCACTATAGTATCTGTCACAGTCATTAATGAATTTATCCTTTCAATGCTCTTGTGAGACAAGGAAATATTATCCCCATTTTATAGATGGGGAACCAAGTCACAGAGGAATTAAAGGTTTGCTCCAAAGCATGCGGACGTCAGTGGAAAGACTCCCGCTGATTTCAATGGGCTTTGGATTAAGTCTTGTATGACAAAGGCTATGTCTACACTATCACGTACGTCAGTATAAGATATGTCGCTCAGGGATGTGAATAAGCCACCCTCCCGAGTGGCATAAATTACACCAACTTATGTGCTGGTGTGGACAGCGCCATGTCGAAGGGAGAGCTTCTCCCACTGACGTAGCCGCCACCGCTCCTTGGGGATGGATTCATTAAGTTGCCAGGAAAGTTCTCTCCTATCGGATTAGAGCGGCTACACTAGAGAGTTTACACACTTGCTACTGTAGCCAAAGGAAGTTTGTGGCAGAGTCGGGAACAAAGAACTCAGATCTCCAGCATCCTAGGCCACTCTCTCTTAAAGGGACACTACCAGGTTAAAAACATGTTTTAAAATGTCTATGGTTAACACCTTCAGTTAAAATTAAAAGTACTTTCACCTTCTAATTTACTCTTCACTATTTATCCCACACTTCACTCAGCACAGGTAAAGGAAATCACCCAGCAGTTTCAGCTCCAGTAAGTTTTATTCTCTGGTTCTGCTGCACTGGCATGCCGCCATATCTCGGTTGAGAACACTGCACAGCTACACACTTACATCTATACAAAAGATTGGTTTTCACTGGCATTTTAAAAATATTTCATGGAAACAGCTGGGTTAATATTAGGATTTGTCCACACGTTTTAAAAGTAAAATCCAAATTTCAGGTCTAAATCCCTGAGGGTCCAAACTTTATTGATCGTCACGTGGAAGGTGCAATGTTAGTAAAAGGAAACATTAATAATAGAAAAAAGATTCAAGTCATGTTGCTTATACCCAACCACTTGGAGGCTTGAAAATTTAATATTCCCCTACTAACTTTCCTCTCCATCACATATGCACACGTGCTTGTTATTGTAGGGTCACTATTAATGAGAGCTGAAGCCCTGGCATTGTTTTTTTAAAAAGAAAACCTTTAAAATATTTAAGGTGAAAAAACAAATGCCAAGACTATGCAAACAGTATGCCATCCAGCCTTGATAACATCCCTTTAACTGAGGTGAGGAACATGACAGCTAGTTCTGAATTTGGTCTATGCTGGATGATGATATATGCAATAATTTCTACATAAGTAATGGGAGATAAGGACCCCTGATGTTCTGAATTGCAGCCATGTTGGACTGAATGCTGGTGATAATTTAGTACTAACGTTTTGTGACAGAAAATTACCACATATGCTAATCTCTAAAAACTTCTCTTCATCTCAAATGGTCTTTCATATGATAATTTGTAATATTTATCCTTGTAACTTCCAAGAAATGAGACAAATAAGGCTTGGAATGAACTTATTCAAGGGTTCCCAGTGCTAATGCAGTACATGCTAACATAATTCTTAGATACAAACCTCCTGACACTCCTGTGATACAGTTACATCACCTAGTGTCGCTATTAGCAGTTTATAGACAGGAAAACTGAGGCAGAGAGAGTTCATATAATTTGCCTATGGCTGCACACACAGTCAGCCAACACCAGGGTTGGAAATGGATTTCAAGTGATGTCTTGTTGCCAGACCTTTGCATAATTCACTTGTCCACTGTAACAAGATTTGAATATGTAAATAATTGAATGTTCATATCTAAAATGCTGCTCATTTTGGTCCTCAATATTACACAGGAACAGAGAACATCCAGGGAGAAGCTAAGCTACCTGGAGAAAAGTCACAGGGGAGAAAAATAGGCTAATAGTGAGAAAAGGAGACCTCCACCTCCCATCTTAGCAGGATGTTAATTCTGAAATTTTCCCTGGAGGACAATTTAAATGTCAAATACTGTTAATTTATTTCACCAGGGAGAACCAACAATAAGCCTCCCTCTTCAAATGCCAGGCAACATGACAACAGGAAATCACATCAGTCACTATAAAGGAGCACACAGACAACCATTATTATCTTACACAACTAGAAAGGCCGCATTCAGATACATAGCCCATAACCACTACTGGTGCCAGTCCGTGCTTCAGAGGTGCACATCAGGCCTACCAACACCAGGACAGAGTCTTTTCCTAGCACCTGGAGTCCAGTGAAGGATTATAATTAAAAATTTATAAGGGGATATTGAATATTTTATATACAGCAGGGTAAGCTATTTTAATCTTCAGACAAAAATCCTTGCAAAGATCTTGAGAACAGTGGGCCCAGCTCACCAGGTGAACTATAAACCCCTTGTTCTCTTTGTTTAATCATGTCTGACCCTCCGGTTTCAGGCTTCTTTGTTCTCTTTCATTGGGTAGAAGTTGCC
This sequence comes from Emydura macquarii macquarii, assembly GCF_026122565.2. Classification (NCBI taxonomy): domain Eukaryota; kingdom Metazoa; phylum Chordata; order Testudines; family Chelidae; genus Emydura; species Emydura macquarii. The sequence continues at coordinate 1,199,099 of NW_027133607.1, read as the reverse complement.
AGCCTTTGCCTTCAGCTGGTTTCTGATGGGACTGTTAATACTCTGCTCTTCTACTTGCTGTGCAGGTGCTCACTCTGAACAGTAAGTTTAGCTGGCAGCGCGTGCCAGGGCCATTGGGCAACTTACATTCCGCTCCATACACGCTTTTTTTTTTTCCCCAAATGTTCTTTTTTCCCCACCAACCAGCTGCTATGCACCTCTCCCCTGGGCTTGATCCTGCAGGACATGCAGGGAGCACTCATCACCTAACAGCATCAAGTTTTAAATTTCCGTTTATTAAGGTGATTCTTTTTCAAACCAACTTAGCAGCTGCTATAGAGACCTGAAGGCTGCAGTATTCCTCCGACAATTTAAATCTCATCCATATATGTACCTCATCTGGAGTCCTGGAAACACGAAGGACAAATACCCCTCTCACCATGAGACCTTCCCCCCATGTTTGACCCTTTTCTAAAGCAGCAATGAGTGTCCCTGTTGCTATTTCACAAGGAAAGGACCCTATCCTGAAAGAAATCTTTCCCAAACCCCCCTTTCTGGTCTTCAAACAACCCAACTTCTCCAAACTCAACATCAGAAGCCAGCTCCCCACAGACCAGGACCCATCAACTCAAAGCCCTGGTGAGACCTCATCTGGAATACTGTGTGCAGTTCTGGTCTCCCACGTTTAAGAAAGATGAATTCAGACTGGAACAGGTGCAGAGAAGGGTACTAGGATGATCTGAGGAATAGAAAACCTGCCTGACAAGAGGAGACTCCAGGAGCTTGGCTTGTTTCGCCTAACCAAGGAAGGTTGAGGGGAGATATGATTGCTCTCTATAAATACATCAGAGTGATAGGAGTTATTTCAGTTAAGCACCAATGTGGACACAAGAACAAATGGACAAACTGGCCATCAACAAGTTTAGGCTCGAAATTAGACTAAGGTCAATAACCATCAGAGGAGTAAAGTTCTGGAACAGCCTTCCAAGGGAAGCAGTGGGGTCAAAAACCCTAACTGGCTTCAAAGCTGAGCTTGATACGTTTATGGACGGGATGATGTGATGGGACAGCCTATGGTGGCAGGGGGCCCATCAGTAACTGCTAGTAGCAAAAATCCCCACCTGCTGGTGATGGTACGTTAGTAGGGGAGAGCTCTGAGTTACTGCAGAGAATTCTTTCCCAGGAGTCTGGCTGGTGGGTCTTGCTCACACGCTCAGGGTCTAACTGATCGCCGCCTTTGAGGTTGGGAAGGAATTTTCCCCCAGGTCAGATAGAGACCTTGGGGGTTTTTCATCTGCCTTTCTTTGCAGCACGGGTCATGGGTCACGTGCAGGCTTAAACTTGTGTAAACGGCAAATTCTCTGTAACTTGAAGTCTTTAAACCATGATTTGAGGACTTCAGTAACTCAGCCAGAGCCTAGGGGTCTATTTTAGGAGTGGATGGGGTTCTGTGGCCTGTGTTGTGCAAGAGATCAGACAAGATGATCCTGATGGTCCCTTCTGACCTTAAGGTTTATGGAGTCTAAAGCAGCACCACAGCCTGCCAGAACAACAGATGCAAAACTTACAGACACATCTCCACTGCTGCAATGACCAACACTCCCCACAAGACACCTTTCAAGATCTATGGGTTCTACACATGCCTATCACATGTGGTGTACCTCACCCACTGCACTAAATGCTGTGACCTGAGTGTACCAGACCTTTTGAGGCCCCCTACTGGCAGCCTCCGGGTTCTACCACATCCCGCCCCAGGAAAGGAGCAGCAAAGGTGGCTCCCCCTCCAGGCCTACCTAGAAAAGGAAGCAGCCATTCAAACCCCGGCAGACTCCGTTAAAAGGAGCTGCAGGGGTGAACAGGTCAGTTCCTGGCTGGGATCTGAGCGGGATGAAGGGTGCTCTGCTCTGGCCACAGAAGCCCGAGAGAGAACCAGATATTGAGTTCTGGCTGCATTTTGCTTTCTGCACAGGGAGAGGGGACCTAAGAATGGTAACCCCAAGGTACTGGGTGACAGGGAAGAGACCCAACGGGAAGAAGCTCCAAGGAAAACAGTAGCAGCTAATGGTCAGAGTTAAAGGCAGCACTGTGTGAGTGCAATTCATAGGGTGCCAGGCTCAGGACCCGGAGTAGTGGATGGGCCCGAGTCCCTCTACTGGCCATTAGGAAAGTGACATAAGCCCTGAGAAGGGGATAAGACTCTTCACTAAAAGCCCAAGAAAGGGGATGGAATTTAAACAGGCCCAAAGACCAGGCTGTTGAACCATTTGTTGAACTTTCTTACCCCAGAGGGAGGCTGAACTTAAGGGGTGACTTGGCTGGAGAGCAGGGGCAGTGAGAACAGATGAAGACAAAGAGTCTCGAGGGAGAGAGAGCCCTGGGGGCGCTGCTTTATAACAGGGCAGGAACAGGCTTAAAGCTCACCCAGAAGGGGCTAAGAACTGAGCCCAGAGACTGGACTGAAGACACTAACAAGGCCACAGCAATAGGCCCTGGTGGACTTTTGTTACCTCGGCAGGGGCTCACCCATTGTGGCCTGTGTGATTTAGCCAGAGGGCTGAGCCACTGAAGATCTGCCTGACAAGATCAACACCCGACAAGGGGTACCAGGAGAAAAAGAAATTTGCAACACCACGCCAAGCCGACAGGAGGCACTTGGGGTGCACTCACCGCTCCTGCACAATGCCCCAACAACTGTGGGTGAAACAAAACAATCACTGCACTCTAGACTGAACTCACACAGGAAAACGATAAAAGACAAAAAGACCACATCACCTGGGGTGAACACATTTCACAGGGCGATCCCTCCATATCTGACCTCTCAGTTGTTATCCCCAAAGGAAACCTGCACAACACTTTCAAAAGATGAGCCAGGGTTTACAGCTTGGTACAACAATCTAAAACCCATTTAACCCCTCCCCTCTTACCCCCCCAGCCTTTTCCCTCTATGACTGTGGAGATGTTAACAGGCCATTTCACCTTGAACGCTCCTTGGAAATATATGTTAACTGCTTATGCTAACAATCTGGTCCACCTTGTATTTCCTGTGACACTGAGTACATTTCCCAGACTGAAGAAGCTCTGTGCAGCTCAAAAGCTTGCCTCTCTCACTAACAGAAGTTGGTCCAATAAAAGATATTACCTCTCCCATCATCTCAGTCTAAGGAGAGGACCCAGTTTTGGAGAAGAGGCAAAGAATGCAAAGAGAGCCTAAACTGTGGGAATGGGGGTGTCTCCTGGTTAGAAGTGGGTGAAAGTTTTCAGGTGAAGTTCATTTGCCACAAAATGCAGTTTGGAATCTACTAAATCTATTCATGAATTTGTTGAATAGTTTTTTTTGGAAGGAAAACCAAACCCACCCCCCTTTTCAGGCTATATTAACAAGGGGACTTGGGAGCCATTCACAAAATAGAGAAGGAAGTGAAAACGGTGTCACTCACCCAGAATGAATGAAACCCAGGTTCAAGTCTCCAGTCTGCCTGATTTGGATCAGGTTTTGAACTTAGTTGTCCCATATCATGGGTGAGTGCCCTAAGCACAGGGCTACAGGGTATTCTGGGGTGGGTGCCTCCTTTTAAAGTTGTTCCAATTTGTATAAATAATTAAATATTAATTACAGCAGGAACCGAAACCTCTCTCCAGTGAGTGCCCGAACCCCCAGGCTGCAGAGTCACTCGCTCTTTCTCCGTCTCTGGCCCAATGAATGTTTAAGGATCCATACTTAAGGGATAGATAGATCACTTGATTCTCACCTGTTCTAGACATTCCCTCTGAAGCACCTAGCATTGACCACTGTCAGAAGACAGGATACTGGGCTAGATGAACCATTGGTCTGACCCAGTATGGCCATTCTTATGTACTAAGTGGAACAGCTTCCAGAGGAGACACGGACACACCCACCCTGGAATACCCTATAGGCCAGTGGTTAAGGGCACTCACCTGCAACGTGGGAGACCCACATTTAAATCCCTGCTACACATCAGGCCGAGTGGGGACACGAACCTGGGTTTTCCTCATCCTGGGTGAATGCTCTATCTATCTGTAAGGCTACAGATAGTGGATAAGGAGAGCAGGTATCACTACTACCACTACCTCCTGTGGTTTTATGAATGGCATTTCCAAATTTCCTTTGCTTCTTCATCCAAAAAGTAGTTTAAATGCCCTAAATCAAAACGAACCATTATGTGTCAGGTCAAATGAAACTTTAGTTTGACCTAAAATAATTCCCCCCGCCCCTCCCTTTTTTTTTTGTTTGTTTCACCAAGGAAACCAAAAAAAAAAATATATTGATTTAAGTTTGATCCAAAATGATTTATTTTTCAGTTTGGCCAATGAACCGAAAAAAATCAATGAATCATACAGTGCTACACCCAGTAGGTGGGAGATACTTGCTGCGGACTCAGGTACTCATCTAGCCTGGCTTCCCAGTAGTTAGCTGATTAGCTGGCTGGAGCAGCTCACGCCCATGAGTGTTAGACTGACAGTGTCAGACTGATAAGAAACAGAGCACAAACCCCGAACTGGCTGTGTGTTCTATAATTAGACTTCGCCAACCAAGCATCAAGTGTGAACTCCTCAAGCAATAAGAACAGCCTTAACATGAAATCACAGATAGTCCCCTTGGATACTCTGGAAGATCTTGCCATTTAGGCAACCTTGCCTTGGTGACAAATGGTCCCTTACACCAAAAATCACAACAATATTCAGATTATTCCCACTCCCAAAGGACCAGTCACTTACCCCAAGTCAAGTGCACCCTAGCGCTCTCAACAAAGACTATGCTTATAGCCAGTCCTATAATAAACTAACTAAAGTTTTATTAACTAGGGAAAAAAAAGGTATGAAAAAGTTATTCACAACATTAAAGCAGGTTAATATGCACACACAAATGAGTCTTAGGTTCCAGAAAGTGATACTCTACGTGCAAACTCTACGTGTCCTTTAGAGCAAACCCAAGCTAAATAGCCTGTGATCTCTTGCTTATGCTTAGAAGTCTTGCCCTCTCCCTGAAGTCCAAGCAGCATAGGGACAATAATTTCTTCTTGACTGGGATTTTTCATTCTTTTCCCCCAGTTGTGATGGGACGAGCATTTGTGCATGTCTCCTCTTCATGGGTGTGGGGAAGCAGGCAACAAAGTCTCTTGTCCATTGATGTTTCACAATGGCTTGGCTCATGTCTACAGGCCTTTCTTTGTTGGGCGGGAGATGGCACCTCTTCTGGTAAAGTAGCATTTCACACTGGGTAAGGCTTCTCTCCTGACTGTGGGGTTTACAGTTTTAGAGCAAAATACTTGTATAGTTACAGAGCAAACACTGAAATATTCATATAACATGGGGTCCAGATGTTATTAGTAAGACTAATGCATGCAGCATCCCAGAAGCATTTCATAATGTCTAAACACTAAACAGGTGCTTATAGCTCTAATATCTATTTTAACAATGCTATTTTCATATTTTTATGAAGCCTGTGTATGCCTCAGTTTCCCCTCTGTGTGTTGCATTGTTACCTATGGGGTGGAAAAGGGCTCTCTGCTCTCAAGGCAGATAAGAAGAGACACAGACATGCTGTCATCTAGCTGCCTAAGCCGTAATCCCCATGTCAGTGGAGTATCTGAGAAAACCATGGCAAATCTACTTGTCCAGACATTGATACCTAGCAACTGACGACCCGGAGAGCTACAGACTTCCCCATCTCCCAGCAGGAGGCCTGAGGAACATTCCCTCAGGTCGAGACCAAAGGACTGGAGAGATCTGAGGTGGGGCATAAGAATGGGCAGCTGGAGGCAGTCTGGGCTGTCACATGGAGTCTGACAAAGGAGGTCAGATGGAGGGTCAGACAGAGTTTGAACAGCTTGGTTGGGCTCTGGGCTAACCAGATTGGACAATGCTTTAACTTTCTTTTCTGTCTGCTAACCGAAGGATTTCCTATGCTGTGTCCCAGATGGCTAATAAACGCAACTATTTTACAACGCTGTGCGTCTGTGTCACTGGAAATACTCAGTGAGATGCATTAACCCCCGGAGCGTATGCAAGTCTCCATCAGGGGCCTATCTCCTTTGGTCTCACTGAAAGGAGCTCACGGTGCAGGAGTGCTGCAGACCTAGAGGTCAAACTTAAGGAGGCGGTGAAGCCATGTGGCTTTCCCTGGAGAAAGTGAGACCCCCTCGGGAGGTTGGCACACTGAAGGGGCTCCTCCAAAGGACAGCTCCAAAGTTGGGGCCATAGCAGTGATCCTATAGATCCATGACATGTGCACATGGAAACCCTGCTCCAGTTTAAAAGATTGGTTGAAAAAATTTATTTTTCAGCAAGCTCCATCCATGGGCTATCGGGAGTTCCGAAAGACAGTGGAATGCTTTGTGCTTTCATTTGCTCTTGTATCCCGCAAATGCTTTTCCCACTCCCAGTTAATGCCGATATCTGATCTGGGAACAAACTGGGAGGTCTGAATGTGGTGCTGGGGGCAGGATGCTCTTCTGACTCCCTCACCTTCCGATGCAGTTTATTTTTCTTCATGAATCTGCAAATCCCTGGGCTGGTGCATGAAACCATTTAAGCAATTAAGAAGAGAAACAACCGATGAAACCCAGCAAACACCATTGCAAATCACATAAATGAAGAGCTTTCCCTGTCCACCATTATCAGGTACATTAGATCCCAGCAGAGAGCGCTTGCCATTGTACAGGGGCCATAAAGCACCCAAACTACTCTAATAATCACCAGAAACATTTCGCAGTTTTGCAATATGTAGTAAAGTCCACAACGCTGATTCCAAGAATTGCTCCTTTCTCAGCAACAGACTCCAGACAGTAAACACTTGTAATAAAGTCAAAAGCGTAGACTTTTAAGAGGTCATAAATCCTTTGGAAAAACATCCACTACAAGTATTGTGAAATCTACATGGGTATTAAAATGACCAATAAACATTGCTTTGCTTTGTAAATACTGTATGGGCTACGGGGGTTATAGAAAGGGAAATTAGCAATGCAGCAGTACACAAAAGAACTCAACACTAGCAGTCCCATGCTTATAAATGCTGAGTGGGTTGTTTTCAGAACTATCCAAAAGAGAAAGCCTACCACCGTCTACATCAAAATACAAAATCAATGTTGTTTATAGGCAACCACAGTAATAACTACAGTGATGAATTATCTTTAAGTGCTTCAGCCAATATCAGCTTAGAAAAAAAAATTAATGCCTGTGAGCATCTAAGGACCTGGATGGACAATACATTAAATGATGCAGTTTGCATCGATACGTTGATCAAAGCGCTTAGGGTTAAATCCATCTTTTTTAAATGCAGAAACGGATGGTTCTCTTCTGCAGTGCTCTTTCAGAAGCCATTGTCTATGTAAGTGTTTTTGTAACTCTGAAAAAAATATTATTGTGCCCCACAGTTGTACATAAGGTTTCTGATAGATGTTAGTTCCCCAACACATCTCTGTAGTGTTTAAAGAAAAAAAATATTTCCTTCATAATGCAGATTTTGAGGATTTTAAGAACCAGGCCACAATCCTGAGTTCTGTTGCCCACCCTGGAACTTCCTATTCAGGCACAGCTTCAATAACCAGTTAAAAGTTTTTGGGCACCATCCATATCACAAAATAATTGTAAAAATCTCAGTACAACTCTTAGTGGACAGGTATCCACAACTGAAACCCTCAGTGGCAGTTCCTGCAGAAAAACAAATGTCTGAATGAGCAAAGAGACTGACCTAGCAGTGTACTGTAGGCCGGGTCTACACCCCTGAGCGACATACGTTTTGCCGGCATAAGTGGTAGTGTACACAGCACCATGTTGGTGGGAGAACTTCTCCCGCCGACATAGCTACTGCCACTCGTGGAAGTGTATAATGGGGTTGCACTCATCAGTTTTGCGCCTCCTGTTGGTTAGTCTGGACAATCAGCTCTGCAGGTCCCAGAGCCCCCACATGGTTGTGTCTCGCCTGCCATTACATCTCTGCCTTAGAATCCGTGCCCAAAAATTCCAGCTGTGCCACAATCCATGCTGTCCCCGCTGCTGAGGGATTCTGCAGTCCTGGTCTAGCCACTTCCTTCAGTGGCAGTTGCAGTCCACTGACCAGCTCTTACCTCAGGTCTCTCAGCTGCTCCTTCTCCAGAGCGAGCCACTGCTCTGTCCGAGGTGCTGACCTTCCTCAGGCTGCAGGGCAACCAGTCTTCCCTTCCGAAGCTCCTGGGAGTGAGGACTGCCTTCTCTGCTCTCTGCTGGCTGCCTATACAGGGCCACCTCAGCCCTGATTGGCTGCCAGTAGCGCAGCCTCCTTAGGGCTTTATTAACCCTTTCCAGGCTAGTGTGGGGCAGCCACCCTACCAGCAGGTGGTTTTATTACGTCAACGGGAGAGCTCTTTCCCGTCAGCCTAGAGCAGGTACCCGGGCGCCCTTACAGCACCACAGCTGCATTGATACAGCGGCACACTTGCTAGTGTAGACATGGCCTTTGATGTAGTCACTGCAGATCAAGGTGAGGCATGCTGAAAGGGCAGGGCATGGAAGTTTGCCATTGCTGCCACCTGTGCTATATGTACTGGTGGACAGAAGATGTCAAGCCAAGAAGACCCAGAGTTGGATACTCAATGTAGGCAACTCAAAGGGCCTGATTTTCATAGGGCAGAAAATCAGCACTTTCTGAAAGTCAGGCCCCCTTTGAGGCGTCTCTAGTACAGATGCCCAAAAAATGAGGCACCCAAAATCATGGGCCACTTTTGAAGGTTTCCAATGCCGTCCATCTCGAATCTCTCTTTTAAAGGGAAGTCAGAATTTATGTATTTTTATAATTAATTAGTTGTATTACCATAGCGCCTAAAAGCCCCAGTCATGGACCAGGACCCCATTGTGCTAGCTGCTGTACAAATACAGGGAAAAAAGATGTCCCTAGCCTAAAGAATGCACAATCTAAGACTTTAGAACAATCCTCATAATTTACTTTGCTTCCTGTAGTGCCCATGATGTGCCAGGCATTCTCCAATGTAGAGTGTGCAGCTTCTGCCCTGAAGAGCTTAAAATCTAAATGCTAAGCTAACAGATAACAGGTAAGAGAAAGGGATGCAATGTATGCAACGGATGCAATCAGTCAAGGTGGGAATTAGGTAACTGACAAACAAAACTGTTGTGTTAAAACACCAGATTCACACCCTCAGCCTCTAAAGTCTAGCCGATTAGTTTTGAGTAGGCGTCTTAGTGGAAGGAGATCTTCAGGAGGGATTTATTTATTATTTGTATTGCAGAGCCTCATTTATGGACCAGGAAGCCATTGTGTCAGGTGCTGTACAAAAACAGGGCAAACAGACAGTCCATGCCTCAAGAGTTTACAATCCAAGCATAGGACAGGAAACAACAGATGGATAGACAGACACACCCAGACGGAAGAGCATAAGGAGACATACTGGTCAGCGTGATGGACAGTGCAGAATGGAGTTCCATGTACATGGATGACATGGAAGAAGGCATGGAGTCCTTGTAGAAGGAGCCAATTAAATAGAGCCTTAAAGGTAAGCAATGTGAAAAAAGATAAATGCTGATACATTGGGAAAGGTGGAGGTACACAGATCTTCATGGTTAAGACAAGATGCTTGAACTTGATGCATTGAAGAAGAGGGGCACCTGGCAAGGGCTTCAAAGAGGGAGGTTGGACTGATGGGTGAGTAAGGTAAGGAGGAGGGCGGCGATGTGAGTTTCAAAGGGGGCCAAAGAAAAGAAATTTGCAGCAACAAAGACAGGAAAGGGGTTAGCTGCAAGGATCCAGGAAAGCCAATGGATCTTGGTAATGTTAGGGTCAGAAGTGGTTGGAAGATTTCCAAGTTCCACTGGTTTGTCTCTATGTTTAAAGCTAAAATATAAAAGAATGTAATCCCTACTGATGGATGTTCCTTTACCTTCTCTTCTTTACCCCAGGGCCATGATTCTGCACAGTGCGTGAAAAAATTCTTCATCCAAACCTGTATAGTTTTTTTTTTTTTTTTAAACTAACTTGGGTTCTGAATTTAGGGGCTGGTAACTTGTGAGTTTGGTAGCTTACTAAAATCCAGTTTAAAAAATATGTAACCTTGGGATAAGACTGTAGCATTTATCACAATGGACCATCGCTATATGTAATTGTCAATGAAGAATCCATTTAGTCTCAGAGGCTAAAGACAGTGTGTCTTGTTCAGTCTTTGTGTTCAGAACTGTTGAAGGTTTTTCAAATTCTGAAACAAGTCAGAATGAAGGAATCAAGCTTTCATACAAGTTCTGGCCATAAACCCTCCATATTCCAGCAGTCTTTGTCTGTCTTTGTCCTTGATTTCAACACTTCTTTATACCAAGGACCTCTGAACCAAAGCTGTAAAGAACTTGCAGAGCGGCAATAAGTTTCTTGAAGTCTGTTAGAATTAATGTGATTCATTTCCCTTCTGCTACATCTTAGCATTGTATTGCCACTTCAAATACAGAGCCCACTTAGCTTGTTCTGGAAGACTTCAGATGTCAAGGCTATGAGGGTTTTGAGTATCCTGTAGCATTTACAATGCAATTTCATTTCAAACAGCATCTTTTAAACAATATCTCAAAAGAAAGAAAAGCCACTGGAAAAAAAAAAGTCGAAAACGCTTTCCAGGATGAATTAACAATACGCACACAGAGCAAGAGATTTGTCTGACAGCTAAAACAGACCAAAGTATTTGGTAATGTATAAAGAATGCTCAGCATCAACAAGAGCTCAGATGTAGCATTTCTGAATGGACACAAAAGCTTCACCTTTTTTAATTAAGAAAAAAATGAACTGACTGAAATGGAAGATTACAGAAATATAATTTTAAAAAATGGGAGGGCAGAAAAAAACAGTTGTTTGTATATTGCCAACACTGCATGAGATGCTTTACAAAGAGCTATGAACACATCCCAGGAGTTTATACCTACAGCCCCAAACCTGCAAACACTGATGGAAATACCTAGCTTTATGCCCATTGGCCTCCATCTTCAAACACTGTAACGCATATGCTTACCTTTACTCGTGCACGTAGATCCATTGACTTCAATGGAAGTACTCACTTAAGTCAAGTCCTGTGTGTTTGCAGAATGAGGGTCTAAGACAACATACATGCTAGGGATAGAGATGTTGGGAAGTTCATCTGAAAATTCGTTCTGCAGCGGCCTTTCCTACTTTAACAGATATCTTTATTCTGCTTCCCAGTTTAGACTGATTCTTCCATTCTTGGCATTGGTTAAAAAGCTAGCAGTGGTTAATCAAAAGGCAAACAAAAGGAACCATTCAGTACTGATCCTATAAGATTACATAGTGTCCATCTAATATTTAAATACCAATTTGAGTTGATAGAGAAACATGGTGGCCAGTAACTACAAAAGAATATCTCAAGCCAGTAATACAGACTGACAGACGATCAGAACTGGTTTATCAAAAGCATTGGAATGAGAAATATTTTGAGATAAATTCTGCTAGAAATAAAGAAGCACTACGGGCGGGGGGAGAGCGTTGGAATGAAATGTTAAATACAGTTTTGGGAGAAGCAGGTTAAATTTCTTCAGAGTCCTTTTTAAGCTCAGTAACAATCACTTCTCTAATGAAGGGGAAATTCCATTACTGGTTTGTCACTTAAACTTACTATAGTTAATGTATGAAGTTACCATAAAGTTTTAAGTTTTACCATAAGTTATAATAAAGTGCCAGCTGATTTTTACTACAAAACAGCATTTCAATTAAAGTATAATTTAGAATATGCAAAATTAGGAGACTTGTTAGATTTTAAAATAAAGCTATGGTCTAGTAATAATATTGGGTGCATGTGTTGGTCTGAGCAGAGATCGAGGTACCAGGAACTATGATGCTCCCCAGGACTGTGAGACACCTCACCACTACTTGCCTTTAGCATGAAGCCATCTTGTGTCGGTATCTGCTGTAGCTCAGCTCCCTGAAACCAGCAGTCTCTGGCCACATAAGCATGTATGGTCCAGGTATGTGCAGACCGCACTCTTTATGTGCAGACTAGTAATAGGTACATACCTCACCGTCCTCAGAGCACTCCCCACCAACATCCAGCCCTTAACCACTGAACGCTCACAGACATTTCTAGGGACAGTATCCCCACCAGCTTCTTTAGCTCAACTGAGGATGAGCTCCAAGATAACCTCACAACCCTGAGATATATTTACAGTGAAACCGAAGGATACAATTTAAGAGACAGCGTATACAGATAATTATGGAACCAAAAAGGATTATATAAAATATATATAAAATAAAAAGTATAAAGCATCTTACCCTCTAAACTTAACTTTAACAGGCTAAAAACCTTTGTCCAAAGCAGCTTCCCTCATCTAAAGGATTTCCAACCAACATGGCAGGAATCCCTTTTTCCTGAATGCTAGAAGCACTGTCTTTTTTGTTTCCTCAGTAGAGGACAAAATGGTGTCCTTTCACCTTCTTTTTATATCCCCAAAATGCATTGTTTTGTCTCCAGAGCTAGTATGACCCCCTCCCCCCTCAGGGTTTATTCTCCCGTGTTTTGTCTCCTGTTGACTTCCCATCTTCCTGTGACTCGTAGGTAATGGAGCTTCCATTGAGTTGGTCTACAGATCTTAATCGAGATGGCCAACAGATAGGTGAATTAACCTCCTTTGTCTGACCCCAAAACCTGTGTGTCAATTCTGCCTTGGATATAGATTTTAAAACATTTTCAGTGCATATACACAACTGCTTAAATACCATCCACGCATACATCTCGTAACAATTATGTCATCCCCTCTGTGGATAAATACTATGAAAGCAATGTGTTGGGTATAGTGAGTTGTCAGGGCTGTGAGGAGTTACTATCACTGCACAGTAAACCCTTTACCAACTGCCGTTGAGGGGCTCTTAGAGTCACAGGAATGTCTGTATTGGAAAAATCAGACCACCTCTTCTTTGACCTGCTTTAGAAGTCGGAATAATAATAATACATAACTACCATGCAGGTGGGGGAGGTGATGAACATTCATGTTGGTTAAGTGCTCTGTAAGTGCAAAGCATTCTCTCTAGGGATAGAAGCAATTATAGACACATGACAATTGTTACTATACTCTTTAAAAATAAGAGGAATTTCAGGATAGCAGTACAGGCTGTGGAGCGTTCCAGCTTCCGCCTCCTAGGGCTTAATCCTCAGCTCATTGAAACCCATGGAAAGATCTTATTAACTTGAATGGCCTTTGACTCAGGCTCACAGGTGACAATAGAAAGGGGGTCCTGGGAGCTCAACTCCTTCTTCCATTGTCTCCCTCCAGCCGAGCGCCTCGGTGCTAAGTGACCCAAGTATCAAAGAAGATCCTACTGGCATTCCCCAGCACAGAAAATCAAAACATAATGAATCAAACAAAAACAGTCTTAAACTCCCTTACCTTGGGAGACTTTTAAAAATATTGGGTAGTTCAAATAGCGTACGACATGTATGGCTTTCTACATGTCTGGCCACTAATCCATTACTCCATTGGTAGTTAGTATTTTTCCTTCATTTCGCCAATCAGGAGCTAATTAGACAGGACCCATTAATCCAAGTGAAAAGGAAATTATGAAGCCTCAATTTAGAGAGATTCCATATACCAGACCATGTTCCATTTCTAAAGAGAGGGTCGGCCAATCTACCTTTAGAGAAGTCATGTTGAAGTAATTACCAGGGCTGCACAAATGTTATTTTGGAGGCTGAAGACCTCTGTAAGAAACCACTTAAATGAGGAGAGTATTACCCCCTATTAAGGATAAGAGTCATACATTAAAAGTGACCTACTTATACCCTTCCCAGGCTACACCTTTTTGTGCTCAAAGTCATAACTTCTGAAAGCATTTCAAAGTACTTCGGAGAGATTTTAAGAAGTTAAATGGGTGCACAGTGTGCCCCAAGTACCAACATAACTGGCATCACAGAGACTTGGTGGGGTAATTCACGTGACTGGAATATTGGTATACAAGGGTGCAGCTTGTTCAGGAAGGACAGGCAGGATAAAAGGAGGGTGTGTTGCCTTATATATCAAAGATGGATGCACTTGCACTGAAGTTGAGATAGAAGTGGAAGGCAGACCTGTGAAAATCTCTGAGTAAAGATAAAAGGGGTAAAAAAAAATACGCTAGGAGTCTACTATAGACCACCTATCCAGGAAGAAGAGGTGGATGAGGCTTGTTTTAAACAATTAACAAAATCATCCAAAGCACAGGACTTGGTAGTAATGAGGGACTCTACTGCCTTGACACGTGTTGGGAAAATAACACAGCAGGGCAGAGATTACCCAACAAGTTCTTGGAATGCACAGAAACAACTTTTGTTACAGAAGGTGGAGAAAGCGAGTAGAGGAGAGGCTGTTCTAGATTTCATTCTGACAAACAAGGAGAAATCAAGTGTGAATTTGAAGGTGGAAGGCAGCTTGGGTGAAAGTGATCATGAAATGATAGAATTCATGATTCTAAGGAAAGATAGGAGGGAAAATAGCAGAATAAAGACAATTGACTTCAAGAAGGCAGACTTTAGCAAACTCAAGAGAATTAGTAGGTAAGATCCTGTTGGGGAAGCAAGTCAAAGGGGAAAAAATGTGTTCAGGAGAACTGGCAATGTTTTAGAGAGACATTATTAACAGCACAAAAGCAAACTATCCCAACAGGACAGGAAATATAGGAAGTATGGTAAGAGACCACCATGGCTTAACCAGGATATGTTCAATGACCTGAAATTCAGAAAGTCACACAGAAACTAGGTCAAATTATGAAGAATGAATATGAAAAAATAACACAATCATGCAGGGACAAAATTAGAAAGGCCAAGGCACAAAACAAGAATAAACTAGCTAGGGACTTAAACAGTAACAACATTTTTTTACAAATACATTAGAAGCAAAAGGAAAACCAAGTACAGGGTAGGCCCATTATTCAATGAGGAAGGAAAGACCGGAACAGAAAACACAACAGTGGCAGACGTGTTAAACACCTTTTTTGTTTTCACAAAAAGCTAAACAGTGCTCAGACAGTTAATATAGTGAACATCAATGTAAATGGGGTAAGATCTGAGGCTAAAATAGGGAAAGAAAAAGTTAAAAATTACTTAGTCACATTAGATGTCTTCAAGTTGGTGGGGCCTGACAAAATACATTCTAGAATATTTAAGGAACTGTCTGAAGAGCTCTCTGAGCCATTAGCAATTATCTATGAGAACTCATGGAGGATGGGAGAGATCCCAGAGGGCTGGAAAAGGGCAGATATAGTACCTATCTATAAAAAAAGGGGAATAAGGACAACCCAAGGAGTTATAGACCAATCAGCTTAATGTCAGTACCTGGAAAGATAATGGAGCAAATAATCAAATACTCAATTTGTAAGCAACTAGACGATAATAAGGTGATAAGTAACGGTCAACAGTTTGTCATGTCAAATTTATATTAATATTTTCTTTGACAGGGTAACAAGCCTTGTGAATGGGAGAAAGCAGTAGTTGGGATGTAACTTGACTTTAGTAAGGCTTTTGATACTGTCTCACATCACCTTTTCATGAGCAAACTAGGGAAATACAGCCTAAATGAACCTACTATCAGGTGGGTGCACAACTGGTTGAAAAACCTGTACTCTCAGAGAAGTTATCAATAGTTCACTGTCAAGCTGGAAGGACAGATTGAGTGGGATCCCTTAGGGTTCTGTCCGGGGTCCAGTTCCATTCAATATCTTCATAAGTTATTTAAATAGTGGCATAGAGACTACACTTATAAAGTTTGCAGGTGATACCAGATTGGGAGGCATTACAAGCACTTTGGAGGACAGGATTAGAATTCAAAACGATCTTTATAAACTGAAGAAATGGTCTGAAATAAACAGGATGGACTTCAATAAGGACAAATGCCAAGTACTACACTTAGGAAGGAATAATGAATTGCACAAATACAAAATTGGAAATGATTACCCAGGAAGGAATGCTGCCGAAAAGAATGCGGGGATTAAAATGATCACAAACTAGATATGAGTCAACAATGTGATGCTGTGGCAAAAAGAGCAAACATCATTCTGGGATGCAGTAGCAGAAGTGTTGTAAGCAAGATACTAAGTAACTATTCAATTATACTCAACACTGATAAGGCCTGACCAGAAGTACTGTGTCCTGTTCTAGGCACCAGGCCTTGGGAAAGATGTGGACAAATTGGAGAAAGTTCAGCGGAGAGCAGCAAAAATAATTAAAGTTTACAAAAAACATGACCTATGAGGGAAGGCTGAAAAAACTGGGTTTGTTTAGTGTGGAGAAGAGAAGACTGAGGGGGGACATAACAATCTTCAAGTATATAAAAGGTTGTTATAAAGAGGAGGATGATACATTGTTTTCCTTATCCACTGAGGACAAGACAAGTAGTAACGGACTTAAATTGCAGCAAAGGAGATGTAGGTTAGATATTAGGAAAAGCTTCCTAACTGTCAGGGTACTTAAGCACCAGAACAAATTACCTGGGGAGGTTGTGGAATTTCTGTCATGGGAGGCCTTTAAGAACAGGTTAGACAAACACATGTCAGGGATGATCTATAATTCTTAGTCCTGCCTCTGTACAGGGGGCTGGCCTAGATGACTTACTGAGATCCCTTCCAGTCCTACATTTCTATGATTGTATGATAGAATACACGCTCTTTTATAAAGTTACTTAAGAATCTAAATTCTTTTCTTCTCCTCAAGTCCTTCTGATAGAATTTTGCTCCATGGGGAGCAGAGAAGAACAGAACAAAACTGTACAAGTTTCAGCAATTTTAGAGCATGTGAAAGTTAAAATGATGGAGGAATTATGCAGCATTCAACAGCAGTCTTACCCTTCCCATTAATGTGTTGGCAAACTTGGACAGTACACAGAGGGCCGGTGGAGGAAAAAAGTCATTAAAATTGAATACCTCTTTGTGCCTTTCCATAAAAAACAAAATTTACTATCTGAGCAGCCATGAAAGCTTACAGGCAACAAGGGACTCGTTTGATTGTTTATGAAGATAGGCCTACCCAATGTGAGTTGAAAACACTAGTAAAACAATTACTGGAAGTGGAACTTAAGTTACCAGCTTAGTTGTTCGGCTGCAACAGAGAACGAGTACCTGATGCTGCTGCTATTAACACGTTTTGCAATAGTGTGCTATGTAGCAATATCATGCTTTACAGCAATGAAGTTTTAGGTACAATTATGAAGAGTTGCAAATTACTTACTTTAGCAATGAACTTGCTAATTCTATAGCTAAAATAGGCTATTTATCTCCTGCTGAGCTTGCTGCTACTTGTTAAATACCTACATAGTGTCAATGTGCCCGGTTATTCCAGTCATGGTTACCCCCCCTCCCCACCGTTGTGCCAGCCACTATATAAACACAAAAAAGATAAACAGTCCCTGAGCCAAAGAACTTACAATCCAAGTCCTTGATTATGCAAAAAACATATGTAGGTCAGTCAATGGGACTGCTCAGAGTGTACAAAGTCAAGCAGGTGCACAAGTCTCTGCAAGATCTATGGCCTTAGGTGACAAGCAACACATGAAGGGGTGGGGGGAGATGGAGACCATTAACTATAGTATTTTTTAAACAGTCATTAGTACATTTTTATATTGTGTATACATTTGTTTGCTTTTTTGATAATCATGTAAAGAGATTTGCTTTTCCCAATTGCCCCTCAGTCCAGCCATCATAGATCGGCTGATTTCTTGTATGCATAGTGGTAGCCGTGGATCTTGAGGAAGAGCTTCAAGATATTACTAGGGATCAGTGCAGGCAGGGTGCATCATGGAAAAGGTGGTGACACAGGAGTTAGAGAGAAGACATTTGTCAGTGATAGACACAAGTGGGCAGGTTGGGTCTGGCAGCGATGGCAGAACTGAAGGAACAGGAAAAGGTAGACAAATGATTGAAAGGGACAGAGTTGTGAAGGGCATCAAAGGTTAGGATAAGCAGCTTGAACTTGAAAGGAAGCACTAAAACAAATGCCTGGATTGCTTGCCTAATTAGTTGATGTCAGGTTAATCTCCTGTAACACAATTAGTTTCTTTACAGAGGAGTTAATTTGTGGCTTTCAAGGAAGCTTCGAGCTGATAGGTTTTCGGTTTTTTAAATCCATGCCATTCCGTTGGATATAGAAAACCTTTATTATACACACATTTATTAGGTGAAACAGTGCTGACTTACGCCTGGTCTACACTAGGAAATTAAGTCAGTGTAACTATGTAACTCAGGGCTGTGAAAAATTCACATCCCTAAGCAACGCAATTAAACCGAGTAACTCCCAGTGTAGACAGTGCTAGATCAATGGGAGAATTCTCCTGTCAACCTAGCTACCGCCTCTTGGGGAGGTGGATGACCAATCCTGATGGGAGAACCCCTCCAGTCAGCATAGGTAGTGCATTCACTGAAACGCTTCAGTAGTGCCGCTGCAGTGTTTTAAGTGTAGATGGACCCACTGCCCAATTTTTTTAAGTGAAAGGTCCTGCATATTGGGGTGCCTGATTTCAGAGGGTGGGTTCTCAGCATGCTTGTGCTGGATCCACAGTTACAAGGTTTGTATAACAGGGTGGCTATTTGCCTGAAAGCCCCTCCCTCACCTAGTAGGTGGTGATGATGCTAGAAAATGTTCAAGTATAGTTTTCTAATTCAACCGTTGAAGGTTGCTCATTCACTGCTAGCAGGGGTGAATGTAGCTCTTAAATCAGAGGACCCAGAGTATGGGCTGAGCAGCCCTTGGGAGGAAACCCCAGGAGCAGACAAGCCTGGGGAGAAGGCTTGACTGGGATTTTGTCTCATTGAATTTGGAGTTCTTTTTGTGAATAAAAATAACCATTGTGTTGACTGCATGTGGAGCAAGGAGATGAAGACCCCTGTTCATAATTATGATGAACACATTTTCCCAAAAGAAAAGGTGTTGCAAATTCAGACTATACTGAATATCTTAATATCCATCAAGAAGGCTGACATACCTTTTATCTAGTAGATTCCCCTTCTGAATTGCACCTGCCTTGGTAAATGTGGAGGGAGAGACCCAGATAATATTCTTAGCAGTTTCCATAACTCCAATCTCACCTCTAATGTGTTGTCTTCCTGTGCAGTATCATTCTAGCCATTGTTCTAAAAGAGTTCTTAGACAAAGCAAGCAGACAGACCAGCATTAGTCAGAGCTAAAGTGGCAAGAGAGGGAGGGAAAAAGTCGAGACAAAGAGAATAAGTGAAGTGGGGAAGGGAAATGTGCATACATATCCAAGGGAAAAATTTGTCCCTACCTCTTGTATTCTTAGTGTGTGATACTATCTTCAGAGATCAGCACCTCTCTCTCTCTCTCTCTCTCTCTCTCTCTCTCACAGGCCCCCTCCCCTCTTTCTCCCCCACACACCTTCCTTGAAAAAAAGTTTCCTGAACAAGAGAGGCTTAAAATATGTATATATGTAACCATGCTCCTAAATAAACTTTTATCATTAAGCCTGTGGATAAATGCATTCAATGCACAGAATACAGTTTTGTTTTGGACATTGTCTGGAAAAATCTGAAGAGATACATGATAACCTCTGTAGTCTTAATCAGCTTGATAGCATTACCAATGACTAGCACTAGATGAGCAAGAATGGAACTCAGTTATTTGTGAAACTCCCTTGACCCAGTCTCTGGAGGTTACCAGAATGAAGGGAGAAGAGAAAAATGAAGTATAGCTTAGTTTTGTCTGATCTAAGCAAATAATATAAGCAGAACAAACCAACTTCAAAATCAGTGTCAAAAGCCAGAGGATGATATGCTGGTTCTCAGAAGATTCAAATCCACTGGTTTTTGTACCTGTTAAAAGTATGAGTGGTTTTCTATTGATGCATTACAATATAAGTACAAACAAAACAAGTCAATGCTAGATAGTGAAGGGACCAAAAAACTCAGGAGAACTCAGATTCTTTGTTCCAGCAAAAAATTCCTTTTAGCACAAAGAAGCCCCAAAACAGTATTTTTCCTCATGCTTGATAGATTTGCCAACTGCCAACCATTTTAACGGCCATGTTCAAATTACTGCAATTATGGTTCTGATTTTTGTTACTGGTCTAGCTATCTCCTCGTTTTGACAGTGCACTGAAAAACATTTGGGTTGGCTTCACATCCCCCAAAAGGAAGACACTAAGACAAACTACTCAGGTTAAAATGTTGTTAAGCTTTAAGTATGCTACATTCACAGACCTTCATGAGCATGCCATGGTTACAGAGCTATAAAAAGGGTCTTTTCCTCACTGAAGTATTGGGAGCAGAATGCACACTGCTGGAAAAGAAAAGCTGGGCATTTGATGGCATATATTGTGCAGGCAGCGTAATGGGACCCACGGGGAAGATAAAAAACATCTATAATTTGCAAGTGAATTTCAAAGTCATATCTAGGATAATGTGAAACTCAGGATAGGATTCTTTAGAAAATCTTCTTGGAAAATGTACTTATGTTCCTCAGGGAATCATAGGGATTTACCTCCCTGCTTCGCAAAGCTATTCTGTCTTTTTGACATTTTGATGTTGTTTATTGTTAAAATCTAATTTGGGAATTATTGAGTGGTTCATTTCAAAGGTGTGTTTTTGACTAACGTTAAAACAGCTCTCCTAAGCCATGGCTAGGGAGTTGCTAAGCTCCTCAGCACTTTGAAATTTATTTATTGGGTGCGGGGAAATGTTGGGATATGTGTTACTTGTACAAAAAAGGCTCAATTCTGCTCTCAGTTATCTGGGTACAACTCCCATTGAATTCACTAGTGTTACTGAGGGAAAAATTGGGCTCTACATTTTTTATGTAGCTATATTTACTGATTGCATGTTTTAGAATTATATAAAATAAAGAAGGAAAAGCTCCAATCAGGACATCTAATCTATTACGGCAGCCAATGTAGAATTGTTTCTTACTGTAAGCTACAGGCAGAGTTGTCTCCTATTGTTTCCTGTAATACTGCGCTTTTTGGTAACTAAAATGAATAATGCCTTTGATGCTTGCAATGTATTTACCTTAAACAGGCAGATGAAGTTTATCCATGCATAAATTAGACTTTTATTCTATAAACTATGATGTGCTGCTTCTCCTTTAGCACAGTACAGATCACTCTGCTACCTAAATCCCGAGTAAAATTGTATTTTTCAGTCTGATTCTCACAATTTTATAGGCCTATCATGTCAATAAGTCCACTATTGTTGACTGATATTGGGTGAGAACACTGGGATAGGGTAGGAAAATTATAATGACAGTTCATATACCTTGTTTCTAAAGCCATTGAAGAGGGCTAGGTTTAGCAACAAAGACTATAATCAATATATTTGCTGCTGCTGAAACAATGAAAAGGCATTTTAAGGATTATATTGATATTGCTCAGTCTAAAAGAAAACACATACAGACAAATTAAATAGGGTGTATATTATAAAAGAGTATGTACCATTAGTTTTAAAAAGTAATAGTTTATCCCGGGAAGAGCGGCAGTATGGTTTTTACCTACAAGCATAATCAAACATGGTAAAAAAAAAAAAGACACAAAACAACACAGACTTAATTATTATTATTATTTAACATGTTAAAAATGCAATCACATCAAAATAGAATACACAGTTAAAAAACTGTTGCAGATGACATAAGAAAATAGTGTGTATATACTTTATATATAAAAATCTACATTATTTACTAGTATTGATACATATTTTGGAGCAGTCCCAGGCTGCTAGCACAAAGTAAATTGTACAGCTTTATTTATGATGAATCACAGAACCATGGTTAAAACTTTGGGATTATTACACTTAGCCACATTATTATATACATACATTTCTAAGCTGCTGTAAGCAATCAAAACTAAGGTAAGCCCAAGTAATATTCATCATCACAATTTCAGTTTAGAGTTTTTCAGTGTAGTGCTTAGCTACTGTTACTTCACTGCAGTTTGTAACCTTTAAATATAAAACTGCCCAGTTCATTAAAAATTACATCACTCTTTATATACACAAACGAAGTGTGTGAAATATACTAAATGTTACTCCCATTTAAAAAAACAAAACATTTTACTTCTGTACCTTAAAACCTAGACAGCTAACCTGCAGCAAGAATAGGCACTACAGCTCATTCTGTAAAGAAAAAGTTACCCATTTTCTACTGTTCAATGTCATGTTCAATGTACTTGGCTAACACACCTCTCAAAACAAAATGCAAATGACAAAAACCTTCCCAAACAAATGAACACTGATTTTTAAGTGTCCCAGACCCTACCAGTGTTTTGGTATTTAAGTATTAAAATCTTTTCTGTTAAAATCTCTAAGAACTCAGTCTTGCAAAAGGCCTGTCACCCTCAGCTCTCATTAACTTCAAATGAGAGTTCTGAGTGCTTAGCAATTCCTACGTTCAGCAGCTCACGAGACTGCACCCCAAGTGTGCCACTTAACCTGCAATTTTTTTTCGTTTCACAGTGAAGCAGAGAAGAATGTACAGTACAAAAGGCTGCAAACACAAATTTAAAAAAATATTTAATTACAGAGAGTCTATTAAGCTTCTTATTAACAGTCAGGGTTGCTGTAGCATAGTACAGCACACATCTCTCAACAGCCTGATGGTGCAGCAGCACTTGCCAACCCTGGACATAAACTTATTGCTTTCTGGAAAAAGGAGGGCAAAAGCAAAACATGCCATTGAACTGACATTATAGAGCTTATGGGAAAGGGTACTGAATGCATGCAAATAGCACGAGGAGTTGCCAATTTTGGTTGAACGTATTCCTGGCGGTTTCGTCATATGACAATCTTTAATTCCTGGAGACTCCAGGACATTCCTGAAGGCTTGGCAACCCTACATAGCATGCGGAGGGTCAAAACAGCTATACAACCCCCACATTCTCCCCCCACGTTTCAAGTGGCTGGCAATACCCTTGTACCAGTAAGAGGACTGTTTGGCAATCCAATAGCACACACTATGACTGGTTTGCTAAGTTAGACCCCATGGTAAAGCTGCATGCCGAGAGAATGCAGTACCATTTCTGCTTCTAGCACTGTACACACTGTGCTGTAACAGTTCAGGGGACTTAAATGGGAACACAAAGCATTTCATTGTAACACTGGATTTGAGTGCAAAGGTGCAGACTCTGTGCTGAAAGTTCATCCATCCCTAAAGACTTGCTACACGCAGACTGTCCTGATTTTAAGCACCATTTGCTGGTCAGATCAGAGTGACACTCTTTTTGGCTCCATTGTTTTGCTTGCCTCTTCCTTCTGGCTGAGGGAAAGGCAAGGTAGCAACCAAAGGAATGGAGATTAACTGGGGAATATCATCCCATGTAAGATTACATTAATAACCCAGAGCATCTCTCTAAGTCCAATCAGATCCTGGGTTACTGAGGCAGTTTGTATACAAAGACAGGAAAGACCATCCGAAATGAATGGGTCATTTATCAAATAAATTACAAAAGAAAATAATTAAACTAAAATAAAAGTTCTTCACTAACTTAGCCCAAAAGTAAATGCATCTACATTTTAGACTCTTTTGTTCTTCTCCATATACATGTTTGTGTATTTGCACACACACACTTAGTGCATTGTAATGTCAGTCAAAATACAGCTCGCAAATGTATTACAGTTGAAAGGCAGAAAGATCACAGCTCTATGCAAATTATTTAAATGTAAGAAACAATGGTAGTGCTAGACACATTTTGCAGATGCCTATCAGTATTGCTATGTTTATGTGCATCAGATCCCTTTTGACAGGTTCAATGCAAATTTAAAAGCTCACCTAGCTGTCAGCCAAGATTTAAAACTGCTTTGAAATAGTGTTATTACTTCATCAGAGAATTGCATGAACTGCCCACAGTCTGTATAGAACACTGACTTGGACAATTATAAATAGCAATATATATCTAGTGTTTTCAGTGCTTGCCTTTTGAGTTAGCATACATTGATTCTCACAGGAGCACTGATTCGTGCATAGACAACCCATCACTTTGATTTCTGTAGTGCTGGGCAGGGGCCGGTGGGCCTGAATATTGATATTGTGGTGAACCCTTGTCTTCCAAGGTTGGTGAAGTCCTATATCTTACTGGACTATCCACGGAAACAGCTGGAAGATTATGGTCCTGAATAGGTGTTGGTTGAAAGGCTGGGTACTTCTGTAAGTTACCCAAGTGGCTTTGGCTAGCATCTTGGTTCCAGGGCTGCCCATATATCTCATGTTTATACATATAAGCAGCACCTGGCCACTTTCTATTATCTGGCAAATAATCCACTGGAGGAATTATAAATTTGACACCTGTGGGTGATCTAGAGTTGCCAGGATAGGCATCAACAGGTAAGACTTCTATTCGACTAGAAGGTGGAGAAAAAGGATTTTGGTGGTTGGCAGAATAAGATTTCATATGTGGCTTCTCTGGAGAAAAATCTGTTGAAAAGATAGACCCATATGGTCTACCAGAAGCATTCGTTTGATTCACATGATTATACTGTGGAGATAAAAAACTCGCACTAATTACGCTGGAGGCAAGCTTTGGACTGTTTCCATGGTAAGTAGGCGGGTTACTATAAGATGGTGGTGGCTTTTTAACACCTGATCCGTGATCTGACCCATCAGATTGAGATGAATACCTTGGGCTTCTTGGTTGGGAACTGAAGGCATAATTGTTGGATATTTTTAGTGGGCCAGGAATTTTTGCAACTTGCTTTCTAGGACTATTGGAGAATGTTACATTCCTGGGACTTTGTGGATGAGCTCTTTCTAGCATCTCCTCAACAGGATTCTCATTCTCATGGTCAACATCTGGAACATTGTCATACTGTGACGCGTTAGACCCTCGCTTACCTTCATCAGCATCCAAAACCCTCATCTTTTGCTTTACATTCAATGGCTGTGGTTCACCGGGACTCGGTGGTGAACCTGAAATAGCATAGTTTACTGACCTACCTTTGACCTCCACAGTAAGTTTTGTAGTCTTTTCAATAACTTTGATATCTGAAGGTTTATTCCATTTAGGTACAAATTCCTTTCTTGTGTTTGCAGTAGCATTAGAATTTTGGTTAGCAGCTGCATTGTTATATTGTCTAGAATTGTCTTGCATTGTTGGCTGAGGCTTTTTTCTGATATCCAAGTCATTCTTAGATAGCCCACTCCGGTCTACTGGTCCAGGCCTTTGTTGTTTTAAAGAAGGCTTTTTTTCCAGTGAATTAATTCTTCTTCGGTCATTTGGTGAATTTTCTTGTACACTTTCAGGAGGCAGTCTCCTTTCTGTCCTTCTTATTGTCTGAGTTCTTGATACACTAGTGTTGTTCTGTCCATTGAGCATATGAGTAAGATTAAGCATGGCAGGCTGAGGTTCCAATGGAATTTGTCCCAATGGCTTCTTTGGAAATTCATCTTCTTTACCTAAAAAATAAGTAATAATAAAGTAAATTGACGTGTCTTTATCTGGAACTCTGAGAGTGTATCAGTTTAACACACACACACATTCTCTCTGAAATAAATTAAATACATAAAAGACAAGGTCCAGACAGCTAAATTCAATTACATTACTGCTGCTTGGGAAAGCAATTACTAGCAGTAGAGTACTGGAGTATTCATACAGGGAACCCCTCTTCTTCCCCAGAAAAATCTTGTGGGGAGGAGTAGATTCGTGAAGTCCCATTCCACTTAAGTAGTTAAGAGGTCTGGAGGAAAGGGAATGTTTCTCCCTTCCAGAAAACAGATGGGAAAAGAAGACTTCAATTTTATTAGTGACCTTCTACGTTGAGTCCATAACAGGGGGTGAGGGACAGAACCTTGGTAAGAACTCCCATCCAAACTGCCTTCTCAACAGTTGAAGGTAAGATGCTGGGTTTCTCATGAGGTCACTATCCTTGAATTCAATTCCTCCTATTAGGTTTAGACCTCTGGCTTGCAGATGTCTGGCAAATTTTTGAAGTCCTTTATATTACACTCACACATATACAGCCTACCGACCCTTGGGGAATCAGAAATAAATTCAGCATATAAATGCTTGTTTCTTAACTTCGTTAGTATAAGTATGCAATTAGTTATGCTAGACAACTACACCATGCGTGGTGAAGCATAAGGCCAAGAGATTTCAAAACAAAAAAAATGGGTACCCAGTTTAGCTATACACCTAAAGTATGCCATAGATTTTTATTAAACTCTGACTAGTAAGCTCACTAAAACTAACAAGTGGTTATATTTACACTTAACTGCTTTGTCAGCTAATCAGCTTCTTTTCATAATGACCCTATTAAAAGGATACAGTACAGCTAAAAGATTATGCTTACCAGCTTCATTTTTTAACTTCAGTTCTCTTTATGGTCACTATAGTTAGAAGATAATTTATTTAAATATTTAGATAGTTATATGGTCCCAATCACCACAGAATCTGAATGCCAAATGGGAACACTAATATTTCTGTTCTGACAAAGATGGCAATAAAAGACAACAGCATTTACTTAAGAACAGCATATAAGTGGAGCGTTCTCTTTTGGTTATGAGCACAACATATTTAATGTCATTCAGTGTTTAAATGCCAGTGTCTTAAGGGAACACAATATTCCAGATTGCAACCATGGAAAAGACTTAATTATAAACAGAGAAATGATAGCTATACAGGCTGTATGATAATGCCCATATGACTATTTATACCAACCTTTCTGCTCAAATCACTCTTTCCTTTCAGCAGTCAGAGCTATTTTCCCATTCTAAATTAACACTGGGAAATAAGTCTTATTTCCACACCTCGTAAAACCGTAGCTTCCTTACTTATGCACAACAATTTCTTTCATTTTATAAGTAGAAAAAAAGGCAAGTATGTTATTTTTGAATGCTTCTCTCACACAATGTTTGAAAATTTGCTTATAACTTTTAAAAATCAGACAGCGTAGCCAAATGAACTCCACTGTATTACAGCTTACTAAGTAAAACAACTGCAAGGACAGAAAAAGCCCAGTTTTGCTGAAAAATTATGTAGAATAAGGTATGTAAATGATTGGCAGAGAAATAATACAGTGTTTTGATCCTCCTGCTACACTAGAGACACAGGACCATGCAACTTTCATCTATCACTCAAAAATCTGAAGTTAAAAGTTAACATCTCATTGTCACCAGTTATTTGTATGATAAAATCATTCTGTATGTCTGTATAAGTGCACCCGAACAAACACTCAGACATACTCATCTCTCTAAAATACAGTGCTTAGAAGTATTAATAGCACCATGGAAATTGTACAATCAATAATATGAGTTAAATCTTTGACAGTCAATTCTCGTTAGAGGAACATATAATGGGATGGCAGACACTGAGATCATCATTAGGATGGCATGTAAGAACTCCCATCAAGCATCAGGGCCATGACATGCTAGATTCTGTACAGACAAATAAAGACACAACTTACAGTCTGGATGTCAGACAGAAGGTGACACATGGACAAAACAGAGAAATGTGAGGATAGGAGGGATGGCAAAGTAACAAAATGCGATTTTAGCAGAGAAACAGAAGTCTCTGTTTGCCACTTGTCTAACTAATGCCAGTTTCATGGTTATTGTCAGATGGTGGTCATTCTCATTCGGCTCCAAATGAAGTCTACATGTGCTGTGTAAGATCAAACTTACCCCTTCCTGAGGTCTGGCTGCACTGGTAACTTAAAACAAACTTCAGCCTAAACTTTATCCTTCCAGCCTGACTTCCTAAGTTTTTCTGTCTCTATCCTTGGTTACCTGCTAATCAGAAGGTAATGTCCACCTCTCAGAACTTTGGCAAAGTTAACAAGCTTCCTGCCACAAAGAGTCAGCAGAATTCATTCAGCTATTTATGCAGGGCACTAACTCCTGCTAACCTGGTAGGTCACCAGGAGAGCCCAGCATCCCTAGGCAGGGTCGTAGATCTTGCTGCTCTGTTACAGTTATATTTCAAAAGACGGCAAGTGAAACTTTCAAGTTGAAGATTAAGGAAATAAAGTTAAGTTAGAATTGTTTGCCCACAAGTTTCCAAGACACAGAAAAAGACATAAAAAAGAAAGTGAGAGACTATGAAGGGGCTAATAGAAAATCCATAAATGTCTTAAAAAACCTGAATCTGCAAGTGCACACAAATCACACAGAAGACATGAGCAGCGGGAAAGAACTGACTGCTCTTCTGCATGGTTCTTGTTTTTTACAATCCATGTAGAGTACCTAGAAACTATGATGACAGAATGCTGTGAGATTTCTTCATAAAGATGGCTTTCCAAAACAACACACTGAACACTACATCCCACATTGTTAAAAAAATTTCCCATATTCTTTTTGGGATGGAATTCACCCCCTACAGAGCCTCTGCCAAACCTTTACATCATTTAAGTCCCACTTATGCCTTCAAACTAGGTTATAAGTGGAACTTAAGACCTTGCACTTGTCCTCTGCACAAGGGTGAATTTCACCCTTAATAAACATTCTCAACACTAAAGCCATATCTTATTCGTCTTAATGAATTTAAAAAAAAAAAAAAGAAAGAAATGCAGCATTTCAGAAAATGAAGCACTTGTGTAATCCTAAACTCTCTATTTTAATGATAAGAATTAAGACTGAATTGGGAAGCAAATATACACAAAACACCTTCCCAAAAAAAAAAAAAAAAGGTAATGTAAATTATACAGACGTGATCTTGGTTTTATATGCTGTTAAGTGGTTTGCAACTTTCAGGTGATCCATAAGGAGTTATGGGATGTTGCAAGAAAATGGCCCTGTCATTAACTATAATTATGTAATTTTAACACAGATAATTGAATGTGCTTGTATGCAATAAACGTCTTTTTTAGAAAAGTGGTTTTCCTCTTTTAATGTCTTCCATGCTTCAAATATAACTATTCAATCTATTTTTAAAAAATAAATAGTTGCACTCATATTTAAATATGCATTCCAGTGCTCTTCCAGTACCTACATCAATGCTTTCTATATTTGTATATACACATTTAGAAGCATCAACTGTTTTCCCTTCTCTTTCAGTCTTGAAGAAATGCACACAGAGCAGATTGGAATCCTTTTGAAATGTGCTTTGTTGAACAATATGTTTTTAGTTTTTTTTAATTTGACACACTTAAGGTCTCTTAATTACCATTAAGCTTTCATAAAACCCAAGCGAGAATATTGCAGACATTTTTTATTGAATTTCTACATTGCTTTGAAGATTATTTTCTGTAATCTTTCTCTTATAGTTCAGAGCAACAGAGTGCATTAGCATTGGTGTGTGTGGTTAAATGATGTATGCAATAACCTGAATTATACTCATAAAAAGGATGTCAGAACAATCCTACACAGTAATAGTAGTTATGCAACACTGTTGTGAAGCTGTTAAACTTAGAATGAATTCTAAGTCCAGAGTAACAGTCAAAGTGTTCCAAGACTACAATTGTTCAAAACTACAACTGACAAAACCTTGGGCATTCTAATAATGTGATACCTGACTTCTAGCTTTCTACGATTTAATGATACTGGAGTTTAGAATCTGCATAGAAAACAAAAGACAAATTACGGGATGAAAAAAGACAGCTTTATATCTTCATCATAAGCCTTACAACACAAATTAACTTGGCCTCATGCTCAAACATAAAAAGTCTTGTCTGGACCAGCCAATAGGATTTGCACTCCAACCTTTAGCTACAGCCACATTATTAAACTGTTAGCTATGCTCAGTTTTCATAGACAAAGTAGCAAAACACATACCTGAATCTCAGGCTCAGTCATGCTCAGAGTAACATGCACTAAGGTTTGTGCATCTCTTACCATAACACAACTAGGATTAAAGGCATCATCAAAAGAGATGGGGAAGTGGCATGATCTACTAACAAGAATTTTACAGCATAAAGGCATATTCCAAACCACTAGCTCCTAGCTTTCTTACAAGAAAAGCACTTTGTTTTAAGCTATAAAATGTGTGTTTAATACCTACTAGAAATCAACATGGCATCAAATAGACCAGACTATATTTAATAAAGGTGCTGGTCACTCCCAGGAGAACCACAAACAAAAACATTCTTAGGGGCTACCAACTGCATTGGATGCCAAGAATAATGTATTGCTCTTGAAAACAACAAGAACTCTTAAATTAATCTAAAATTAAAGAAAATGAAATCCTTTCAGGCACATGAAATAAAAACGGGAAAAATAATTTGCACACCCATCACCATGCATGTTAATGAAAATAGATATGGCTCAAACTCACAAAGAAAGCACGCAAATCATATACATGAATGTTGTGAACAAGCGAGAGATAAAATACCATGAGACACTTGGGGGGTAGTAGCGAACAGGAAGACCACGATGTCGGGTGCTGGTAGGAACAGAGGAAAAAGAAAAACAGATTCATTCTCACCTCTAAAAAAAAAAAAAACCAAAATGAGAAGAAAAAAAAAAAAGAAATATCCAGAGTGAAAAAGCAAGCAAATAACCATAGAAACAGAGAGAGCAAGAGCACAAGCACCTCTGTTGAGAAAAAGTATGCAAATAAAACATCTCATGATTTGTCACAGTAACATGCCAAATATTCTCTTGCATGTTCTGCATCATATTCCACCATACTTCAGCTTAAAGCTTCACCTGCAGCCTCAGGCACGTTTGTATCTTGACCCCTTCAACTGTGATTTTTAAGCTCAATTGCTAAGAGTCCCTAGGTCTGAAGATGTGGGAATTAGCACTGGGGTGTTCATGGTGCTACCTTAACTGGAATTTGTTTCCACCATTAGTCCAAAGATTGAGTTTACTAACATTCAGGGCACACTCACTTGTTTGAGTGCAGGGCACATTTTTATCATGTGAAGAGTTATTTCTGGGGTGGGTATTTTTATATAGTTTACAAGGGTTAACAAATCTTCTCTAAATTGTATTTGCATGAAGAGGTGAATGGGGCAACTGAAAAAACAGAAAATATCAAGTGAAAGCTATCATGTTCAGCTGGTGGCTGTTTTGACAGCAATAATTAGCATTATTATTGCCCAAACGTGCTGGGTTTGTTTTCTGGAGCTTTTTGGGCAACTGGATTTTTTCTTAGCCTGCCATTCACTATAAGATGCATAGCGAGGTGTGAAATTGTATTATTCTCCACCTCTCCTCCTTCAGCATACCAAGAAACTAGACAAAGGGTTTAATTACTGAGTGTTCCTCACAGGGAATCTGATAGAAACTCTGCATCAGAATCTCCAAAGTTGCTACTATGCAATTTGTTTGTGGAAACATGTAATGATTTAGTTGTCCTGTGTCTTAAGTCAAGGGAGTCCATTCAGCATCATTACCAACAACCAGACAGAGCAGCAAAAAACAGGGTAAATCTAAGGAAAAATTACTAATATGGTGCTCATTTGTTGGTGGTGGATATGCTAAAATGTGTAAATTGGAATGAAGCAGAGATAAGAGCCAATACAACCATTCCTAAAAAGATCTGAAATTAGAGTCCTATTAAAAAGGTTTCTATTCTACAGACTTACTCTTGATCTAACAAGTCTCTGTCACCACCCAGTGGAAATCAATCCCAACTACAAGACTTTACAGATTAATTGCTTCAGTAGGCAGTAACAGCTTCTTGCATTGAATAACAGACATATAATTGGAGTAAAGTGCTTTAAGTGCTCTCTCTGGTGAATAACAGTCTAGTCCTTAATTTCAGCACTAGCATATGCACATTTTATTCTAACATAGTTTTCAGGCATGGTAAAAGGTCAGAAACATTATTCAGTTAACATGACATCTTGGTATTTTGTGTTTATTTAGCATCAGTGACTTCCTCCATCTTATTTCCTAAGTTTACAAGTCAAAAAGGACTTTTTAAAATGTAACTGCTTGTACCGGAGCTCAAGCTGCTATCTGACAGTCAGGTCCTCAATAAGCCAACATTAACAAAAGAGATTCTGGAGTTATAACTTGGACAGCAATTTTGATGACGGAGCATGAGGCAGAACAGAATACAGAGCTTGCTTTTCTGTAGCTATATTAGGTTTGCAGTGCTGATGGTAGCAAGAACTCACTTTATAATTATAAACATTTGTATTTAGATTAAAAACAATGCAATTAATAAAAAAAGTTTAACAGACTCACAGGACAGTTTCATGTCAAAACAAGGTGACTTTTTTATAGTCACTTTCTGATTATAATCACATTACATTTTATATCACTAATTCTTACATTTCTTGAGAAAATTTCTAGTTCGTTCTGAAAGATCCAGTTCAAAAAGATTGTGAACAATAACCAATACAACCAGCTGCATCATAATTTCATTTATAGTGATATAAAAATGTGCTAACTAAAGAGGTCAAGCAATAAAAGATTTTTAAAATAGTGCAGAACCAATACATAAAATTGCTAGAAATAACACTATTCCATGCCTTAACATCCTTTATAACATAATAAAACACACTCATATCAGACAGGCACTAGAGAAATTATGAGAAACACATGATAGAAAAGTATATT
Organism: Emydura macquarii macquarii; assembly: GCF_026122565.2. Classification (NCBI taxonomy): domain Eukaryota; kingdom Metazoa; phylum Chordata; order Testudines; family Chelidae; genus Emydura; species Emydura macquarii. The sequence goes on along the minus strand of NW_027133607.1, from coordinate 1,166,730 downwards.
GGTTTAGTTGGTTAATAAAGTGCAGTCCAAAAATAAAAAATAGCTACGTTTGTTTTCTCCAAACATATAAGTGAAAAATCCCAAATTCCTCTGAAACAAAAAACAATAAAAGATACATAACATTAGAAATAGTAAATTAAGCAGAATTTCATAATTTTGTTGCATTGTCAGTGTCATAAGATGCATTTCCCTGTTTAACATTTACAGCTAAGGGCATACATCCTTTGGCAGATTATCACTAAATTACTACATACACTGTTGCAGAATTCATAGAAAAATATTAAACTGAAAAACAAAATCTTTGAAAAACATAACATTCAAAACTTCCCACTACTTTTTCTGCCCATAGAAAAGCCAGAGATGTGGATGCGACTGAATCAGCCAAACTTTAAAGTACGGGTTACTGCATACACACTGTAAAATGAGTAAGTGGACAGACCGATTCTAATTTTGGAATTTGACAGAAATACTGCTTATTTAAAGGTGGAATACTGCCCTGTTAGATGACCTGGGACCAAATTCTCAGCTCCTGTAAATTGGTGTAGTGCCATTAAAGGTTTTTATAGATGTGAAGAAATGTGAGATTTGGGTCACAAGATGATTTTGGGGGCTACTTATGTGCTTTGTGGATCACGATATGCCTGGTAGATTGCTGCAAGGACTGACTTCAGGGTCGTCAAATTTTTAATTCTGACCTGCTTGACTTGTTCAGGAACTTTAGATTCAGGATCCTGTTTCCACCCAATTGCTTAAGTTCTAAGGAGAAGGCAGACCTCTTGGAGGCACAATGATTTTGTTACTGGTCCTATGACTGAGAATAGATGGGAAGCTATTCCCATAATGTAGGAGCATTTCAAAGGATTGTCACTGGACAAGTAAAGAATCTGTGCTTAGGAGGGTTTTTTTTGGAACTGAATGGCGTATCTCAATGAGAATACTTCCTTTGATCTAAGGACCCCAAATACCCAGAGAGTAACAGCCTGTTCCACAAGGAGGATCGAAACTGCAGTCAAGCACACTTAAGAGATGGCGTACATTAGCAGATTTGAAAAGTTGTTCCTTGGCCATGCACCCCTCACTGTATTCCAACGGCTCCAGAAGATGTTATTTTCTCTTCCACTAAGTCTGTCTGAGGGGATGCAGGGGAGAAGTATCAGAAGGGTTGCTTGCCTTTACATAAGCGTTTGTAACGCTGCTAATGCTTCCACCGGGTTAGCTGGGGCCATCCTGGCACAGACTGAGTCACAAGAGAACTCTGCCAGCAAGGTTAAAGACCTGCAATCTGCTCTATGAACAATATTTTCCTGGCTTTGATCTTCGACATTTCAGTGGGTGCTCTATACTTCATGGCTAGCTCCATGGCAGCTAACTTAATTGCAATCTCATTGTGCTCCTGGAACTTGGATGGTCATGCTAAGTATTTAATGGTTTCATCTTAACACCCGTGGGCAAACCATTCAACAAACAAAAAAAAGACAAATACTGAAATTTCCCACCCCTCTGTCCGCCTGCCCTTCTTCTGAAGAAGTGGGGGCTCTCTGGTTCTGAGTTTGAAGCCATGCAAGAAGAAATCCAGGGAAATCTGATCCAGGAAGAAACTTGCATTACTTTAAGTGCTGGGCAAAGTTAATACCTCTTTTGATATCTGACCACTGCCTGCACACATAGGTGTCTGGATTTTCCTGCACTAACAAAGACTGACAGATGGAGAATTCCACTGAGCTTAATTAGCACTCTGCTATTTTTGGATGACTGATACTGATGCAGTCTGATGAAGGCTATATTTTTATGTTCTTTTGAGATGGTTTTTAATTCATAACAATTAAAGGTGTAATTGTTGCTCAGTGTAAGAATGTAAGAAGGGAAGTGGTGTTCCTCTCCGATTTTAGTTCAGAAAAAATAATTCCCCAGACTGAAATGGATGCTTTCACAACCAGACTAGTTTTTTTATGCATTAGTACATGGCATATAGTGATTGGACAATGTATGTAAAAAAAAACCTGATCTGAAAATTTATGTAAAAAAATAATAAAAGGGCTAAAGATCATGCAAGTAGCAGAATCAGACAGACAGACACATTTGAGCAAGGTTAAGTGTCTAGAGAATGCAGAGAGCTTGTAGAAAAATATTATTGCCTGAAGACAGTGATTAGAAAAACCAAAATGAACATCAGAGTGAATTAAAATCTAAGGCAAATTCATACGAAGAACAAATGAGGCATCAGACCTGCTCAGCTAAGGATAACAGGAGACAAATCTGCTAGATTTCCGAGGATTAGGATAAAGGTATTTTATATTTATTATTGTGAAAAAAGATGAGTAATATTCCCACTCACCCCCAACAAAAATAAACCAAACATCCAGAGAGTTTCCCAGCCTACTAAGGCAGAAATAAAAGAAAATTAAAGTCTTCTCCCCCCATTCCAGCAATAAAATATAGTTTCCTTTGTTTACAGTGATCTTCCGCAAGCAGCAGCACACCACATGCTGAAAAATAGGCATTTTTTTCACCTCAATGTTGCTTTGGCTTTCCAAAAATAAGAGCAAAAGAAATTCTGAGAACAAATTATTATTGGCTCATCAAAAGCCATATTTTTTACCAAACGAGATTGTCAACTGTGGAGTATGACTTGCACACCATCTCCATAATTTCTCATGGTAGAGATACACACCCTGTACCCCCATGGTTCATCATTCCCCAGAGACAGTTACTCCTAAATACCAAGCCTCCCCTTCCCTCTATGATACAGTAGAACCTCAGAGTTATGAACACCAGAGTTATGAACTGATCAGTCAACCACTCACCTCATTTGGAACTGGATGTATGCAGTAAAGACCAAAAAAAAAAAAAAGGCGAATACAGTAATGTGTTAAATGTAAACTACTAAAAAATTAAAGAGAAAGCAGCATTTTTCTTCTGCATAGTAAAGTTTGAAAGCTGTATTAAGTCAATGTTCAGTTATAAACTTTTGAAAGAACAATCATAATGTTTTGTTGAGAGTTACGAACATTTCAGAGTTATGAACAACCTCCATTCCTGAGGTGTTCGTAACTCTGAGGTTCTACTGTATATCTAAACTCAAATATATGCATCTCCAGTGCACACTTCTCTCCCTTACAGAACATGCCTGCTCCCCTCCCAAGTGAGACCTAGGATTGGACACTTGTCCTATTTCATTACTGTAGGCAAGAACTGAATATAAACCCAATCTCCTTTTCTGCTTTAAAGTCACACTCCTGGATGGGTGGGCAACAGCAAAGCATGAACCTGTGACCTCTGGATGTAAAAACAAGATCCCCTACCGCCTGATCTAAAGCACTCAGCTTCTGCAACACAAAGGCTGTAGCACCAGCTCCAATCTCTCTAAGTGAACTAGCCCCTAGAAAGGGGTCAGAGCAACACTGTGTAAGCATGGGTTACACACTGAAGAGAAGCATGATTTCTACCATGAAGAGAAAGAGCACAGGAAGGTCTCCCTCAGGTTGACACTTCTTCAGAAGAAAATCAAATGGAAAGTGTTTTCACAGTTTATGTAACTCCCACTGGAGCATTCATCTGATTGGGAAACTTCACTTACCCTCCTCCTCCTTTCAACGAGAATCTGAAAATGGGGAGAGAAGGCCTCTCAAGCCTGGTTCTTGCTTCCCTCCCTCATCTTAAAGTAAGAGAGAACTAACACAAGTGTGCCTATCTCCTCCATGCTGCAAATCCAGGCTCATTTGAGCTGGCCAGGCAGGGGGAAGGTTAATAGTCAGGGTTCCCAAATGGGAGGAATTGAGAGCTCCAAAGTGGGGGGGGGCTCAGACTTCTGTCAATATACCATGGTTTTGACAGACACCTCCACGCTGAAGAGATGTGCATGGTCCAGCAGAGAAAATGCCATACTTGACTGGCTCCCTAACCCAGAAACATGGGAAGTGCTGGAATTATTAGGTAAGGATGGACCCTGCCACCCACTGACCAGTTAGCCCACTCAACTGTCCCACCTCATTTGTTGGTGGAGAACTGGAGCACTCATGTTTAGCTGCCTGTCCCCCATCCCAACCTCCTGATGCACCAGGATAAGACGAGTTGTGTGGGAAAACAAGTCCCCATTCTCTACGAGTACTTTATCATCCCTTTTCCAGCAGGGCTTCCTCTGCCTCATCAGAACCAGGGATGTCAGGGTGGTGAGACACGTACTGAGGTGTTCTTGTTCTCTAAAAATCTCCCTTCTCCACACTTATTCCCTCTCATCACTCTCTCCCCTACTCTCCACCTCAGAAATCTCCAGCTACTTCAATAGTCCTCAACCCCAATCTGGGTGGGTTCTTAATTCTCAAATATCTTATTAATTGTCCTATTAACAACCTAGGAAATTCTCATTAACAAAAACTTCATTACATTTTCCATCCCCCACAAAGTAAACCCTAAACAGCAAAGAAATGCCAAGTTAGGGGACATCTCTTAACACTCATACAGCATATTTCCACTGACAATAACAAATTCTGCACATCCACAAACAACTCTCTTCTGCTTCCAAAAAATAAACACTACACATTAATCTTCCTCACATTATAATGTAAAACCTCAGTTATAACCCTATACTTCTCCCTCAGCCCCAAATACGTAACACACCACACACTTAAATAAGGAACAGGTCCTGTGGAAAAAAATAATGTAACTATTAACCAAGAGTATAACCATTTAACTAAAAAACTGTATTCTAATGCACAGACATGTGCATAATGCATATGCACAAAAGGCCAAATTAATGTTGCACAGGGACACTAAGTTCTAAATTGACCAGCACTAGAGCGGGATGAGACACGCACTTTGCCAGCCAGTGGGTTTCTCATATATTTGATGACAGCATAGGAATGGTGAGATTAAGGAATCATGGGTTCCATTTAGACTCTGGAGAGGACTGCATTCTAGTGGTAACAGACCTTTCTGACTATCCTCTCTCCACCTGTCCCCTCATCCCAGTCCTAGTCTCCCAATCCAGTGCTGGTATCCAGAACCAGCCTATGCTGGGGTAGTAGCAATGAGTATTATAAAGGCAGCCCAACCCTCTCCATTATAAGTAACAGAAAGCAGAGTCTTATAATTTTACCAAACTTCAACCATTTGGGCTGTGTGACAGAGTGCTGGGTGGTAACTCCCCAGCTCTCTGTCATGCCAGCCCCAGCTAACTAGGTGCAGCAGAGCAGGTTAGGAGGACCTGTACCTGATTAGGGAATGGGAGACAACGGTCCGCCTAACTGGGCTGAGAGGTTGCTTGTACCTGATTAGCAGACAGGAAGCAGTGCCAGGCTGACTAAGGAGGGCTTATATGCCAGCCAGAGGAAGGAAAGAGGAGGGCCCAAAGGTGTCAAGAGGCTCTACCTGTCTCATAGGGAGCAGAGAAGACCCAGAGGCGACTAGCCCTAGCCAAGCACTATATGAAAGCGGTGGATGCACAAACACGCTGTAAATAAACTGCACTGGCAACTGCTAAATCAGAGTCTTTGAGTCATTTTTGAATAAGAGGGTGGCAAAAGAAGAGGGGCCTCGGTGGAGCACCCTTACAGGCTGATATTCTCCATGTTGGGTATCTTCCACAAGATGAATTTTTGGGGAAAATTTCAGCCAAAAGAGTTCAGTTTCCGAGAACACACATAGGGAAAAATACATTTTGCAATGTTAAAAAAAATTCTGTTGACCTTTTCTTTGGAAAGCTCTAGCTTTCAGACTGCACTTGTGCCATCCTCAAAAAGCAAATGAGCCCGCTCCATCCCAAGGCCAGAAGTGTGAAGCTTGACTTTCCCTGTAATTGCAGGTCCCAGCTACTCTGGGCTGTGGTGGGGTTGGCGTTGGAGCTGAAGGCACGGAGCCTTGTCTTGCTTCTGCTCGCAATGACCCCACAGGCCGGCATCCAGGCAATGTGGAGGAAGAAACCACCTGACTCAAATGCAGAAGGATTAATCACCAGGCTGCTCTGGAGAAGCAGACTGAATAAGGAGCTGAGAGGGGGAAACAGACACTATAATGACAAGCACCATAGAACAGTCCATGAAGAAATTAATAATTCTGTTTTCAGAGCACAGTTGAATAGTGTGTACTAAATAAAATCCAGGGCCACACAATGAACAAGGATAAAAAATAATATGTGAGCATGTAATTAAAGACTGTATTATACTGCACCTGCAGAAGGGGGCAAATTAAGGTTACCCAAGCAACCTTAATTCTGGCATTTCCTAACTTTTGGGTGCTTGATTTTGCATCCTTAATGTTCTTTAACATATATTTTTGTGTAAATTGTTATAGCATAGACAGTTGTAAATAATCACAAGATAATTTAATATTTTTAAAATTGGATTTTTTTTTTTAAAAGGTGAAAGAACATCTACATAGAAAGGAGTGCTCCATTACACAGTTCATACATAGCTCTAAAATGAACAGTCATCCCTTCCCTTCCACTACAAATTAGAGAGACAAAGTTTATGAGGGAAAGGAAGTGTCAAATCAGTTCAAGATTCAGAAAGGCTGACCAGCTACCAGGCATTCAAAAGGGCGACTTGACTAAAAGGTGGATTTTTTTATTCCCGTTGTATTTTGGGGGAATCGCAGTTCTGGGCAGTGACTAATCTATAAACAATCTAGAATCTTGGACAGAAATTTGTTGACTTGGGAACTAAGCAGCCCCTGATTTTTATCTTCTTGCTTGTAAACATCTCCATTTTAAAAGTTCAACTTAAGAAAGTTAATTCAACACACTTACCTGAACCTAGGAAGTTAAGTATTTTCCATATAAATGCAATTAAGTGCTAAACAGTTTTTTAAATGTAGCAGGCTCATGATACAGATTCAAGTCTGCTGTTTGGCTTTGTAAATCAAAAAGTCATTCAAATACAATAACCACTTTGTAGTGGTGAGGAAACAAATGTATTCATGGATTTTAATGGCAGGCAATTAACAATTTGTAAGTGGGCAACTATACACTTAATTTGTTCAAAAAGTTCCTAGAATACAGATCAGCATGTGTGGTGGAAGTTTCTTACCAGCTGCTGGTAGATCCAACTTTGCTCGTTTCAGTTCAGACATAGAATTTTGGAGCTGCTCTATTACAAAGTCATCTTCTAAGAAGAAATCCTTGGCTAGAGTCTCCTGAAGAAATTCTACAAGTTCTTCCATTTGTAGTTTCAGCAGATGCTCTAGATCAGAATGAGAACACTATTATGGACAAATATATTTTTATGATAAAAATTCACAGAAAAAGCCTACTAGAGAGGTGAAATGCCTTTACGGATTCTTTAACAATTTTGAAAATGAAATGAAACACATTAACTAATTAAACAGAAAATAATCAGAGGCAGTTATTTTACACTAACCATCTAATAAGAATGCTAGAAACACACTCACTATCCGCCTAAATATTTTCTCTTTTTTTTGTACTCTCTAGGTCAGTGTTTCCCAAACTTGAAAGCTGAATCCTCCTTCCGGAAAATGAAACCACCCCTACAATCTCCATATGAGATGTTAATATCTACAGATTTTCATTTTCCATCCCTTAAACCCCCTCCCACACACACACACTTTGGGAAATGGTTCACAATATACTTCTCCTTTTTAAAGGCTCTGAACAGCAATGACATTTAAGACATTTAAGGTGTCTACACAGTGACTAGAGACCCACATTTGGCCCACGCCAGCCAACTCAGGTTTGTGGGGCTTGGGCTGTGGGGCTGCGTGTAGATTTCCGGGCTTGGGCTGGAGCCTGGGTTCTAGGACCCTGTGAAGTAGGAGGGTCCCAGAGCTCAGGCTCCAAACACAAGCATGGTAGTCTACACAGCAACGAAACAGCCCTGCAGCCTGAGCCCCGCAAGCCTGAGTTGATTGGCATGGGTCAGGCATGGGTTTTTCTTTGCTGTGTAGGCATACCCTATAAAGGGGCCTAGATATTTTTATGCAGCAAGGTGCTATACTGAACAACACATTTAAAAGTCTAATGTGAAGATAAAAAACTCCAAAGTATCACTATTGCCTCTCAGAGGCTTGAGATTGAAAATTCTTCCCTTAAAACAAACAAAACAAACCCCCCCAAAAAGGGGGGACTGGAGGGTGACAAGAATTACATTGGTTTTATGTTTGTAAATTAAGAGGAAGACTCAAATCTGATGCCTACCATTACTTGTTTTAGGATTCTTGTACATCATTTTAAGAAGTTAAACAATTATAAACATTGTTCACAAAATGCTTTGAAAATGAAGAAACTAATAAGCAACACCTAAGAGAGAGAGTGATGAGGCATTTCCATAGTTTAATGTGGTAAATTACCTAGCAAGATTAGGGTATTAATTCTGCAAACTCCTCCACATGGACCGCTGCATTTCTACAGAGCCCTGGAGTCTTCATTGATAGGCCTATATGATTTACCCAGGGAAGGAGAAAGCACCAAAACCATGACTAGGAGTAACATTTTCAGAAGCATCTAAGTGGCTTAGGAGCTCAAGACCCATTTTCAAAAGTGAAGTATGTACTTAGGAGCCTAAATCTCTTTTAAAGTCCATGAGGCTTGGGCTCCCAAGTCACTTAGAAAATGGGACACGGATGCTTTTGAAAATTAGACCCAAGAAGTATGATGTTCAGGCTCCTAAATCACATGCTCAGGTCATAAGATCACGTCTCTTTCAAAAAAGCTCCAATACATACTGTCCTTGATGCATTTGTTTTTACAGTTCAGAATTTCAGTTCAAGTGTTGGTTTCCCTGTTTCCAATATATTCTAATAAAAAATATACAGCAACTTCATCATTTTAGGTATAGGTGATTATCAACATTTAAAGGGTTTATGCATCAAAATTTAAAGCTTTAACTCATGTCTGTATTTCTTCTTAATGCAAAATATATGTGAAGCAAAAAGCTAACAAGAGTACAATTTCAAACCATGCCTATGGACTGGAATAATCTTATTGCAAATTGTTACGGTATTATGGTAATGTCCAGAAGCCCCAGTCAGAATCAGATCTCCATTTTGTTGGGCACTACACAGGTCCAGAAATGGTACATTTTTCTAGGCAGGAATGTCCATCTAAGCAATCTAACAGTTACCACCATGTAGTAAACCAAGGTATTTTGTTTTATATAGTACCTTTCACCAAGGATCTCAGTGTACTTGGATAAATTATCATCCTCATTTAATATCTTGTAAAACTGCAGCTCTATGAAAGTAGTATCTTGTCAAAGGTCAGAAAGCAATTCAGTGGCAAGTCGGCTCTGAACCCAGATTTCCCAATCTGAGACACTCTTGCTTTAATCATTGGATAACACTTGTCTTCACTAGAGGCAAAACAGTTCTAAAATGCCTCTGTAGATTTTGAAATACAGACTCTGAAGGTAAATTTAGGCTAAGGGCAAATCTACACCAGAAATTCACTTCAGCGCTGCTGTACCATGTCTGGTGAAGATGCTCTAGCCGACGGGAGACAGATTTTCTGTTGGCTTAATTCCACCTCCGTGAGAGGTGGTGGCTAAATTGGCGGGAGCAGCTCTCCTGCCTACTTAGTGCTGTCTACACTGGGGCTTAGGTCGGTATAACTACATCGCTCAAGAGTGTGGATTATTCACACCCCTGAGCTACATAGTTATACTGAAGTAATTTTGTAGTGAATTTCCTAACTTGATGTTGCAATCTTAATAGTATTCTTTTAAGATAGTTCTGTGTGTGTAATTTTCCTAGTTTTTAAAAAAATAAAACTGAAAAAAAAAAAAACCCCTAATTTAATCACATGGCATCATACTGACACCCATTCAACTCATCTGTAGTAGTTGTACTAGTAGGTTGTTGCTATCCTCTGTGTGGACCTGTACTAAAGGAGGATGGGACACTTTAAAAGAGAGTTTCAAAGATATTTGTTTACATCAAAGGAATTACACCTGTGTGACATTAAGGCATGTATCTCAACATGGATTCACCAAGGGAAAGTCATGCCTGACCAACCTGATTGCTTTCTATGAAGAGGTGACTGGCTCTGTGGATATGGGGAAAGCGGTGGACGTGATATACCTTGACTTTAGCAAAGCTTTTGATACTGTCTCTCACAGTATTCTTATCAGCAAGTTAAAGAAGTATGGGTTGGATGAATGGACTATAAAATGGGTAGAGAACTGGCTAGAGCATAGGGCTCAACGAGTAGTGATCAATGACTCCATATCTAGCTGGCAGCCGGTCACAAATGGAGTGCCCCAGGGGTCAGTTCTGGGGCTGGTTTTCTTCAACATCTTCATTAATGATCTAGAGAATGGGGTAGATTGCACCCTCAGCAAGTTTGCAGATGACACTAAGCTAGGGGGAGTGGCAGATACCCTGGAAGGTAGGGATAGGATACAGAAGGACCTAAACAAACTGGAGGATTGGGCCAAAAGAAATCTGATGAGGTTCAATAAGGACAAGTGCAGAGCCCTGCACTTTGGACGGAAGAATCCCATACACAGTTACAGACTGGGGACCGATGAGCTAGGCAGCAGTTCTGCAGAAAAGGACCTGGGGGTTACAGTGGATAAGAAGCTGGATATGAGTCAGCAGTGTGCCCTGGTTGCCAAGAAGACTAATAGCATATTGGGCTGCATTAGTAGGAGCATTGCCAGCAGATCGCGGGAAGTGATTATTCCCCTCTATTCGGCATTGGTGAGGCCACATTTGGAGTATTGTGTCCAGTTTTGGGCCCCGCACTACAAAAAGGAGAGAGTCCAGCGGAGGGCAACAAAAATGATTAGGGGACTGGAGCACAAGACTTACGAGGCGAGGCTGAGGGAACTAGGCTTGTTTAGTCTGCAGAAGAGAAGAATGAGGGGAGATTTTATAGCAGCCTTTAACTACCTGAAAGGGGGTTCCAGGGAGGATGGAGCTAGGCTGTTCTCAGTGGTGGCAGACGACAGAACAAGGAGCAATGGTCTCAAATTGCAGTGGGGGAGGTCTAGGTTGGACATTAGGAAAAAGTTTTTCACTAGGAGGGTGGTGAAGCACTGGAATGGGTTACCTAGAGAGGTGGTGGAATCTCCATCTTTAGAGGTTTTTAAACTGCGGCTTGACAAAACCCTCGCTGGGATTATTTAGCTGAGGTTAGTCCTGCTTTGAGCTGGGGGTTGGATTAGATGACCTCCTGAGGTCCCTTCCAACTCTATGATTCTATGATCTGTGTGTGACATTAAGGAATGTATGACAAGAGTCCTAGACCATTGGAGAATCAGAAGTAACTCAATCACCACCCTCTACAGCTAATTTACATACAACAATTTCATTGGTTGTATGAGGGAGACTAATATCAGATTAATGAGCCACATTCTAATAACTATAGGCCACTGCAGAGTGTGCCCAAATAGGCTATTGATGTATTTCTCTAGTGGCTGAAGGTACCATGTCTCTGGTGTTGTCTCTCATAGCAACAATATAGTAATGAAAACCCTGTTGTGGCTTATTCTCATATTAGCCTACATTGAATAACTGCACACAGTTAGGGAACTAACACTTTGGTTTGCTATAGGAAAGCAACTAGGAAGGGGGGGGGGGGGATTCTGTTTCAGCTATGAGTTTTTCCTAAAACTACATTTTGCACAATTTTTTTCTGCTGCTTATAGTAAGTGGAGTTTAATATCTGATAAACACAGCCTGATACAAAGCAGTTACAGGGAAAAAGACTGTCTATGTACCAGATATTTATATAGCTAATGGCACGGAGTCTTCAAGTGAAGAATCAGAATTGAAGAAAAATTACACAGGTGATTATTTTAGCAGCTGGTAAGGAAAAGAGAAGCAGTATCCACTACAGAGCAGCATTAAGTATAGATGGTCCACCAAGGAGTAGCATTAGGAGTAGATGCAGCAGCATCCCCCTCGTACTGGCTAAGGAAAAAGCTTCTGCAAAAATGCAATAGGGAAAAGCAAAGATTAGGAAAGGGCCAAACTTGAGACTATTAACCCCGTTTTGATCTATCAAACCACTACATTAAAGAATTACCACAATTATTTCCACAATTTTCTAGAGGCTGTGTCATTTACTGAGTAAACACAATTTAAATCTTTTTACTACTTTTCATCTGTATATGAGTAATTTAGTCTACTAAATAAAACATTTCTTCTCCTGACAGTTATTTAAGATTTTGTGCCACCATTACCCAAGTTATCAGATAACTAGCTTTTCAAGTCCTGTCATGCAATTGGACAATATTCTTTATTGTCAGTTCCTTGCAGAACAATAATTCCAGCATCAGCTATGTAGAATGATCGAGAAGGTTGCTAATTTGAGAACATCATAGTCTTCTCCACAGCTAACATGCAATTTTTTTTTTGTTAAATAAAGGCAAAATAGAGGAAATGGCTATTTTTCAAAAATGACAGACTACTTAAAACTTAGTTGAATCTTTGCTTTGCATTTAAGTTTATGAGAGATCACTTACTTCTATGTAGTTTCAGAATTGTGTAAGACATAGCAGTGAGAACTCGCTCTCCTTCAAGTATGTAGATATCCCATATCCTGAGAGTTAATGTAAAGGGAGTCTGCAATGACAGAATCAGCCAGAAATGTCAAAACAGCTTGCCCCAACATATAACTAAAAATAGAAATACAAAAATATAAAGATACTTACACGATCAAGGAAACACTGAAAAAACCACTTCATTGTGTAAAAGCTAGTTGAGATCTCCTGGGCCTCCTGTATAAAGCAACAATTTATAAATACTCAATTAAGAACACAGCAAGGTACTGCCTGGCACATAAAGGTCTCCCATTTTTTAACCTGGAGCAACAGCAAAGTGTCTTCAGCCCAAAACCCAAAAAGTGAGCTATTGGATTAACTCCTTCCCTATGTCTTGCTCGCTGTACAACTGAACTTACTGCTACTGCTGTCGGGGCAAAGTGTTCAACCAAAATTTTCTTCACACAAAAGAATTCTGACTATTTCAAACAACATTGCTTCAGTCCAACAAATGCTTTCTCTCTCGTGTTTAAATTTTTCCTTCTTCAACTTTTTCTGAAGAGAGATGTAAATGATTTGGGATGAAGGGCTATTAGCAGATACCCCTGGAAACAATAAGTCTTCCACTTATCATCAGAACAAGCATAGAAGAGAGTGCAATTTTCTTTTGTGTTCTGGAGGAGCCAGAGCTCAGCCTGCCCATTTAATCATTAACTTCTCTGCTGACAAGGCTGATAGCAAGGATCCCAATTAATGCTAGATGAGGTGAGATGGACACCTATTCACCAGGAAACTGACTAAGACCATCAATTCATTTCACACAGGACCTTGAGTAATTAGAATGATAATGAATTTCACTTCTTAATAACAGGGGCTTAGTTCCAACTAGGGGTTTAAGAGATGAAAGGTTCTGTATTTCATTAGCCATCTACTGTCTTCCCACCATGTACACAGGTTATGTTTCTGCATAGGAACACAGATAAATAAGAAAAAGCCAAAAATAACTTTCCATATCTTGGTGTCAACACCAGCTAACAGTAGCAAGAGGCAGAGAGACATGACATGCTTATACTTTTTCATAATTGTATAACCACTGCCATTCCTGTCACTTGCATTAGCACTAGTTACAATGTTGAAACTCGTGGAGACTAGGCTGCTGTTTGTGTGGTGAGGCAGCCAAGAAATTAAGTGACACTGAATTTGTCTTCTCTGATAACTATGGGATAGCACAATTTTAAATTAAGCCTCCATGCTTGTCACATTCAGCTATTTCACAAGTCTCAGAAACTTAAGTACTGAATTAATGAGGGACTGACAGTACAAGAGTCAATCAGCTGGCATGTTCACAGGCCACATACGCTTTGCCATTCCATAGTGTTCTTAATTGTCATACAGACTCAGCAGTGGACATCACAATCTAGAAGGTAAACAAATACTGTCTCTTTGTTCAAGTAGTGTTGCAGCTTGCTCTCTCATTTTAAGGTATATATAATGAAAATTTTTAAAGCGGTGGAATATTTGGAAATACAAAGCTATTGATTGTTCTCTGGATTCAAGGCCTGTGTCAGATCAGTAAAGCCAATCGCATAGTCCAGTCTTGCCAGTTCTTGAGATATAGAGTTGTGACAGGTTAATTTTATGTACATTGTTATATTATGCTATAGTCGAGACTCTATAAACCATAACTTCCGTTTAAAAATAATTAATAGCTACTATTATTCTAAGTAAGATGTGGTATACCCCCAGTGAGAAGTCGTGACAATTAACTTCTAAAACCACCTGAAACCATCTTTAAAAAAATAAAGAATTCATTTATAGGATGAATCATTAAAACAAATGGGGGTTGTTTGGGGATTTCCCAGTAAAAAGGTGACTCAACAGTCTACTACATATAAGAAAATATAGCAGGTCAGATTCTCAGCTGGTGTCAATTAATGTAGCTCCAATAAAATCAATGGAGCTAAACCGATTTACTCTAGCACATGGCCTGGTATATATAATTCAAAGAAGATCTAGCAGATTCTAGTCATGAATGTTTATTGAGATTTTATATTCCTGTGTGCAACTGGCTGAAAGTTCCCTCAGAAGGTGAGCATTATTAAGATACCTTAAGTAAATTATGTCTACACTAGAAATGCTACAGCGGCACAGCTGTACCTGTAACTGACATCCTGCAAATCTTCCTTAAGAGGAGCTGAGGAAAAACTATTCTTGGTTATAAAATTTATTATAATGGATATGGGCAATAACATCATATCAGCAGAATGACTGACCTCCATGAGGTTTTGTCATCTAGTCATATCCTATTGTGCTTATTAAATACTATTTTATTGTTGTTTTACTTTGATTTATTAAAACCACCTATTCAAAAACTAAGTGCTAAGAGTATAACACTGTCCATTATAACCAATGGCTCTATGCCTGGTAAGCCAAAACCCTCCGAAATTAAAGCAATAAGAAGCTCTGACCTATAGTCCAAACCCTGCATGAACTCTACTGTGAAAACTGAAGCCATAATTTTCATTCCAAAGGCCAAGTGAACTACTGAATTTCTGTTTTCACTACACAGTAGTTTAATAAAATCACAAGATATGCCCTGTGATTTTGGATTCATTTGTTATTGTATTGAAGGGAATGCTTCCAATCTAGCATATGTCATAGCATGGCCTGAATAAGTCTCAGCACATTGTTTTAAAAAAAAAATTGATTAGATTTTAGTTAATAGTATTCATGGTCAACAGAAATAAATACATTTTAGTAGAATTGGTGCTAGCTACAGTCATTAGGAAGTTATACATGCCAGAATGCATGTGTGTAATATTCTCACTAAAAACGTTACATGAACTTTACTTATTGTTTGGCATGTATGTGCTCAACATTGTAATGAAAATAATAGAAACATAGTTCCGGCCCCAAGGATTTTATAACTGAGAGGTAAACAGATTGTTAAGTCTTCCTTAGGAGTATACACCATTGCTTATGTCCAAGTTCTGAAAATTCACTCTTCCTACCATTCACTTGTATAGTAGCTGAGTTTCTTTGAGATGTGCCCCCTATGGGTGCACCACCTCAAATGCACCTGCTCCTCTCGCACCCTTGATCAGAGATTTTTCAGTTAGCCATGGCCGTTTTACCCACTCATATGTCCTATGTATCCTTGTGCCACACACCAAGGTATATAGTTTCCCTCAATTCCTTCTCCATCCATACATTCTAAGAGAGCAGTCCGAAGCAGAGGGGAAGGAGGATGGGGAGTACTGCACCCATAGGGGGATACATCTTGAAGAACTGCAGTTACTGCAGAAGGTGACCTCTTCTTCCTGAGCAGAGTTCCTATGGATGCTCTACTTCAGGTGACGCCCAAGCAATATCACCAGAGGGAGCTTCAGAATTGAGGCAAGAACTGAAGATAGTACCACATTACTAAGTGCCACATAGGATCTGGCGGCATAGATCAAGACAGAGTGCTTAGAAAATATATGTTCTGAAGCCCATGTATTAGCTATACATATTTTAGTTACTGGAATGTATTTGAGGAATGCTGTGGACATTGTTTGTGAACTGGTAATGTGCACTATCACCCTTTGGGAGGGTTGAGCAGTAATATAAGCAATAATACACCCAGAGAGCCATCTCAACAGTCTCTGGAAAGAGATTATGGACCCCTTGGATTTGTCTGCAACGGAAACAAACTGCCTAGGCAACCTCCAAAATTGTGTGGTCCTATCTAGGTAAAAGGCCAGCACCTTTTTAACATCTATGGTATGAAAACAAATCTCCTGTTGAGACTTATGCAGTTTTGGGGAAAAACACTGGTAGATGAATGAACTGATTAAGATGAAATTCTGATAGTACTGTAGGTAAGAGTTTAGGGTATGGGTGTAAATAGACCTTGTCCTTGAAGAACACCTTCAAGTGGGGGATCTGACATCATGGCCCCAATTTCTCTGACCCAAGAGGCCAAGAGGATAGTTACTATAAAGGCCATTTTCATACATAAGTGGTGCAGTGAACAGGTTGCCATTGGCTTGTATGGTGGTCTCATGAAATACTAAATACCAGGTTGAAGTCCCAAGTCAGAGTGGGAACCCTAACATGGGGGTAAAGATTCCCCAATCCTTAATAAACCTTGATGACATAGACTAAATGAATGGTTTCTTTCTAATAATTCACCATCCAAGATGATGGTCTGAAATTGTTCCCTATGTTCCTGTGGAAGATGTTCAATAAAAGCCAGTTTATAAAATTGTATTTGTCCATGATCGCCTGATAGTTTGTGATCTCAAATTGCAGGGTCATGGACAAAGAAGATTTCCATCCAAAAAGGTCTAGTCTCTTTTTGTCCTTGTCATATAGCGTAGACTTGGAGTAATGTTGATTACCCGGTTCATTTACTGCATCCAACACCAGAGAGTTAGGTGGGGAGTGGGAGAAGAAAAATTTGAAATCCTTGTAGGGAACATAATATTTTTTATCCTCCCATTTACAAGTTGGTGGAATGGCAGTGGGTGTTTGCCACACAGTCTTTACTAGGAGTGCCTCATTAACAGGTAACACAACCCTAGTGGATGATGCTGACTGTCCAGCAGTAGTCCTTGACCTCTTTGAGTGATATCTGAAGAGTGCCAGCTACACCTTCTTTATAAGGTCCTCAAATTGCCAGAAGTTGTCAGCCATGGATGGTGGTGGAGGCATAACCTCATCTGAAGTGAAGAATGAAATAAGAATTTGAGTGGTGGCCTCTTTATCCACCCTAGCCGCCTGCTTCTCAAACTTCTCCTTGTGCTGGTGGGCTGGTTGGGGAGAAGACTATTGGACAACTCTAACCTTCCTATGTGATAGAATCAGCGGTCTGGCAAACTGCTGCGAATACGCAGTTCACAGATTCTCATATGAGCTCTCTCAATGGCCATACTGAGTGAGTGAGTGAGAGAGAGAGAGAGAGAGGCATTCACAGTTGGTTCCACCACCACATTTCTTGTTGTGCATAAGGTTCTTCCTGAAAGCATCAAAGAACAGGTTCCTATACAGATGGGTACAAGAACCCTGTAGTGAGACAGAAAAGATTAACTGGAGGTCTCCTTCTTCCTCCTCAATATCCTCCAATGAGGTTGGAGGGTAGGGGGATGGGAGAGACCCAGCAGAAAAAAGACTGGACAGTCCTGTGATACCATAGAGCGATGGTAATCTGGAAATTGGAATCTTGGACATTCAGTGGTGCCCATGAGCAGTGGAGACTCCAGTTCCTCCATCACTGATAAGTTATTAGAGTACCTGAATTCCTGCTGTATTGATAGGGGATTAGTACTAATGTGGTAGTCAAAGAAGATGATACCATCAACTGGGAGCATACTGATGCAGAGGCCAATAGTGCCTTGGGCCTTGGTTTTCCCAGTAACAAAAGTGCTGAGTAGGGAGGTACCAATGGCTGTGTCAGATACTACCAGTCTGGAGGAGTACTTTTATCCTTGCCCTCCTTGTCCCCCGTAGACAGTACTGGGGCACTGTCAGTGCCATTTTCTTCTTTAGAGAACTAGGAGTTTCCAGCCTCACCAGTACTGGAGAGGAGTCTTTTACCTCTAAGGTACCAAAGCTGAGAGGTGGAGGCCTTTTAGGAGCCAGCTCCTTTTCTTCGACACTTTCCCTGAGAACTCCATTGCCTTCCCTTCTTAGGGGAAGCCTGCGCTGAGGTTAAATAGGTGCTGGATCCACCCAGAAACAGATGTATTGGAGTGTGGAGTCCCCTGATCTGACTCAGAAGCCGGTCAAAAGGAGCATCACCTTCAATTTAATCTCCCTGTTCTGGATTTGGAGACATGCACTTCTCTCTAGCAACAGATACACTTGTAGTGGCTGTCGCTAACCAGGATAGCCTCCCAACAAGACAGGCAATGTTTGAAATCTGGCAAGCCAAGCATGCCCTGCCAAGAGAGTAAGGCTCCTCGGAGGAAGGTGAGAGAGATGAAACAAAGTCAATCCTCCACTATTTAGATAGTTTATAGTTAGCTACACATAACAACTAATGAAAACTAAACAAATATGAAAGCAAAAACCTATAGGTCAACTGTATAAGAGAAAAGTCAAGGCATGCTCAAGGCACATGCGCTAAGACTCTATCTCAGGTTGAGGCGGCTGAGTAGGAACTCAGGGCAGTTCGCCAGGCAGTCCCATATATGCTTGGTTTGATGCACGAGGATATACTGGACACATGCCGAACAGACACTGCTAACGGAAAAACCGTGCTCGAGAGGTGCATGCACACCTGAAGTGATGCACACATAGGGATACTACTCAAAGAAGAGTAAGTTGTCTGATTACAAAGTCCCCCTGGCCCAGAGATACTGTGTGGTCATTCTGCACGTGATAAATCCTTTATAAAGGCATTCCATACCCATGGGTTTGCTAAATAGAAACACCTTGAATTGCATTCACTGGAGACCCAAATATTTACAGAAAACCAGCACTCAGAGATTAGTCTCTTAAAATAATCAGATTAGGAGTCATGTCAATGTCCCAATCCAGCCAAAACTCCCCATGATTTCACTCATATAACTCTAGGACTTTTGCCCGTTAGAATCCAACATCCATCCCCCAATGTTGTAGCATTCAAAATCAACGGATTAGATTGGACTGAAACAAGATGATGGATTTTAGTGCCATGAATACTGCTTTTATCTGGCATCATATTTACTCACCAAGTGTTGCTTAAGCTTAGACAAAAACTTCTTCAATATTTTCTCATGATGTTCTTGAAACCGCAACAGTTTGGGAAAACCAGGAATAAAAAAGCCTAGAAAAAGAGGGGGGAAAGTGGAGCAGTAACAGGAATAAGTTTTACAAAAAATTATCTAAAAAGCATCTAAAAACCTTTAAAAGTGCTTTGGTTTCAATTACACAAATTTTCAAGACTGCAACACTCAAAATAATTTACACAATACATTTTACTACACTCATTCAAGGATAAGTGTAGTTGTTACTGTCCAAGCTACTATGGTAAAATCTCAAACATTTTCCTATTGCTTACTTTCAATTTAGAAATAGCTGTGAAGGATACAAGCTGCATCAACTCTGATTTAGTCTGAACCACTATAAAAGCACACGGCAAGCAAGGCTAATTTTTTTTTCAATAACAGATTCCAAACAATATTAAAAACAGAAATCTGAAGTAAGAAAAGCTCCTTCTTAGGGCATGTCTATACAAAATCGCCACCGCCAGATTGATCTTTCTGGATCGATTGAGTAGTCAGTGTAGAGCCGCTCAATCGATGAGGAAGTCGACTGAGTAAAACCACCCCCTCAAGTAGCGGAGCGCTGCGTCGATGGGAACACTGTTCCTGTCGGCAGAGCGCAGTGTAGACAGCACGCAGAAGGGAAGCAGAACAGTCGATGTGAGTTACGCAAGCTACTCTGCATAGTTTGCGTAACTCCCGTCAACTGCCGCCGAATTGCCAAGTAAGTGTGGACCAGGGCTTAGTCAGCAGATCTGCTCTCCATGTGTATTAAAAGGGCAGACATAAAACACAGCTGCCAGAACCCATGCAGCAGCAAGAGTAGAAAAAGAGAGTGTGTGTAAGGTAGGGCCTCTCCACCCAGATGTGGAATTAATAAGCATCACAGAAAGCATCATTTGAAGACCATGGCTTGTACAGGTGAAACTAAGGGCATAGGTAATCTATGGAAACTGTACTGATGATATGTCTGAGAATGCAAGCACCCAGATTGACTTTTATTGCCTCAGCGGAGTTTGCAGGGCAGGCAATGAGGGGGGGGAAGTCATTTTAACTTGTAAACTGAGATAGCCGATATGGAACTTAGTGAGACAAGATGGGTGAAGTAACATCTTTTATTGCACCCACTTCTGCTGGTGAAAGTGACAAGCTTTTGAGTTTACACAGAGCTCTTCTTCCTGGTCTTTTTCACCAAAAGAAGCTAGTCCAATAAAAGATATTACCTCACCCACCCTGCCACTCTAATTTCCTGGGACTAAAATGGCTACAACACCGCAAACAACATGGAAGTTAGCAGCATAATAAACAAGGACTCCAAAATACTATTTAAACAGAACAGGTTTCAGAATAGAATCAAATTTTAAAAGCAAAAGATGTCTTCTGTCCAGTTGCCAATCCAGTAATTCAGCGCAATATGCATAGTCACTAAGCATCAAGATCTCCTATCTCAGAATCATGGAATGTATGTTAATATAACGACTCTTGTGTCATCTGAAAAAAGGAATGTCTGATTATGTTACCAATACTCAGCTAAGCAACATTTTTTTCTTTTCACAAACAGCAAATCGTTACCTCAAAGCTAACTGTGCATCATTAATAATGTTCAAAGGTACCACTGCTCTTTCCATTCACACACTAATTCTTTAGTCTGAATCTGGAAGATAATTATGGAAATCCTAAAAAAAAAATAGCTTTAAAAAAATCTAGATAATTTTCATGGTCAGCTACCTATATTTTATGATTTGGAGACTTCATGCCATACCAAAAACACTTAGGGTACATCTACAGTGCAAATAAAATAAATAAATAACCACACACATCCCCTGTGCCAAGTCTTAAGAGTCCAGGCCAACTGACTTAGGTTCAGGGTCTAACGGTAAAGTGCAGACGTTCTTGCTTGGGCTGGAGTCCAGGGTCTGAAACCTGACAAGATGGGTGATTTTCAGAGCCCCAGCTCCAGCCTGAGCCAGAAGGTCTACACTGACATTTTTAAAACTGTAGGCAAGCCCGAGTCAGTTGACCCAGGCTCTAAGACTCACTGCTATCGTGTTTTGTTTGTTTTTTTGCAGTGTAGATGTACTCTTAAAGTCAAATTCATCCCTTGATTTCAGTGGACTTACATCAGGCGTTAGTTGGGCTGTGTATTTTGAGACACACTTGGCTGCACTGAAAAAACAGTCTGAGTCCCTAGGTCACAGGTGGGTGGCAGATGAAACAAAGTGCTTTGATTATTATAGGAAGGAATATTTTAGCTCTGCTACTCTAGGCAGCAACTTTTTTTAATTGAGCTACTCAGCCATCACTATTAGCCATTTATTTCAGAAAATGATGCCATGATCATTGGCATTAAGTGTGAAAAGAGACATTTCCCTCATGTTTAGTTTTGGAATGCATGCATAGCAACAATTTAGACTTGAAATAGTTTATGCTTAACATAGCATGCAAAGCAATAGTTCAGGGCTACTTTTTCAAAGATGTACACAGGAAGAAGTGCAAATAGCAATGTGCGTGCATACTTCAAGTAAATCAATTTGAAAGTTTCCCCTTTAGCATCTCTAGTGTTTATAGTAACACTTTTACTGCTGTAAATGGATTTTAGGTATATAAACTGAAGTAATGTATTTGATTATTTGGGGAGGGAGTTGTTATTCATTCAAGCGTTAGCATATCTATAAACATAAACTTCCTCACCCGGGTGGTGTTAATACTTCTAAAGCACTTAAGATCTTCCATTTGAGAATCTCAAAGTGCTAAGTATTTTATCAATCACGTTTTTAAGGATTTTATAGCCCTGATGGAAAAGAATTGGTTCCAAACTCAAACTTATCAAGCAATAACTTGGCCTGGAAGGGAATATTGTAAAACAAATTTCATTAAATTAAATCCAGACATTTTCAGCTTACACAAGCAGTGGTAATGGTTGTGAGGGGGAGATGGGACACACTTGTTTTTATTCCATTCCCATATAACTCTTATGTTTCTAAACAAAGTAGAAATCATCATCATGGCTGTTTTTTCTTTTCTTCTCGGTCTGCTCATAGGACAGTTCTTCACATATGTAAAAGAATCTGCATGCCCAGCTCTGGCAGTAGTGTTTGCTAGCTACCAGCTCAGTGCAGACAAGCAAAAGGAGCATACACTTGTGACCATGAGCACACACTGCAATCCTCATGGAGCTCCTTCACCATCAGCCAGTTGGGTGCACTTGGGCTCATTATAGCAGTATGAAATGACCCCTGCAAGAGCTAACAGCTTTAGAAATTTAAGCTATGAGAGTTCTTCAGAGACATCTTGTTAAAAGCACAGATCCAAGGGTAAGGAGTTCTTCTAGCAACACTGTGATGTACCCAAACATTCAGAATCTGGAGGACATTCCTTATCCTATTTAAGAATTTACAGAAGACTAGCTTTTGCTCCAAAACAACATCCCTAAAAACAAAACAAAAAACCAGGTATATAGAGTCCATATGCACTAGAGATGGGTAAACTAGTTTGGAAAATAATAAAAATGGACTGGTTTGGTTTACACTGGTTTGGAAAAGGTACAGAGAAAGGCAACAAAAGGGTATGGAACAGCTTCTGTGTAGGAGATATTAAAAAGACTGGGGCTTTTCAGCTTAGAAAAGAGAGGACTAAGGGGAGGGATATGATAGAAGTCTATAAAATCAAAAATGATGTGGCAAAAATGAATAGGGAAGTGTAATTTACCCCTTCACATAACACAAGAACCAGGAGTCACCCAATGAAATTAATCATCAGTAGGTTTAAAACAAACATGAGGAAGTACTTCACACAACACTCGTCAACTTGCAGAACTCATTGTCAGGGCATGCTGTGAAGGCCAAAAGTATAACTGGGTTCAATAAATTCATGGAGGATAGGTCCATCAAAGGCTATTAGCCAAGACAGTCAAGGACACAACCCCATACCCTGGGTGTCCCTAATCCACTAACTACAGAAGCCGGGAGTGGACGACAGAGGATGGCTCACGCAGTAATTGCCCTGTTCAGTTCAATCCCTCTAAACACCTGAGACTGGTCACTGTCAGAAGGTAAAGAACACATAGAAAATACTAATATTTAAAAGTAACAAATAAATGAGAGAGAAAACACAATTATATTTAAGTAACAAAATGGTGGAACCAGGGAATTCTGTGTGAGGCAGAGAGAAAGTTTGCCAACAGCCTACCTTTAGTTCACTCCATTGTGCCCACCTACAGCGGTAGTTTTAACTGTGGGATTCCAGCTTTGCCAGTTGATATCACATTGTTTAATAGGTTTTTATATAGTTTTCATTATTATGCTACTGTTATATAAATGTCTGTATAACTGAATTTCAACATGCCGGGCAAAGATAACTGTAGTAACTTCCATGAATATCGGCAATGAAGTCCAGAAACACAGTCCTTAGAATAAATACCTGTAAGTGCAGCACTTAACTTAGAATGATAACTTTATCTACATTTTACAAGGCTCTGACAAAGTGGAATCTGTAATATTACTTTACAGAACAAATCAGTGACACTAATAGCTGAAGAAGAGACACTGACACATTTCAACAAAGTGACTTCTCTAAGAGAACTTTTTGGTATTTTCCCCAGAATTTTCATGAGCAGTTAAATCTCACTCTCACTCTCACTCCTTTTAATGGGACACAAGCCAAATAAGATTAGAGGATGTGAAACCTTTAATTTTCATTAATGAATACTCGTAGGATATAACCTATAAAACAATCATTTGAAATTGTAGATAAGCGTTAACCATATTTATTAAGAGATTAATAAGCATTATTTGTGCTGCAGTAGCATGCAATAGCCCTATGTAAGATAAGGGCCCCACTGTTCTAGACACTGAACACACACAAGTGGACGTGGCCACTGTCTCAAAAATTTATAATCTAATTAGGACATGTTTAAATTTAATTTGTACTATGTGAACTGAAATTCCATACCATGCATAGCATGTTTAGGACCTGAGAGTAGTTTCACCAGGGCCCAGAAGGCATCTTCTTCATTCATATACATAAGGAGTAAAGCTGTGATCTGGCTCATTCCCTGACAGTATCCAACCTCCTGAAATTTAGAGGACAGAGAACATTAACTTTGTTTAAAAACAAAAATCAACAAAAAACCCAACCTACTTGTATTTTTATTTAACACCAGAAAATACACTATTTTTGGAATAAGCTCTCTAAATACAGCAAACCCACATACCCCTCAAATTTTCATGGTTAAAATTTTTCTTTGAACTTTGTTACCATGGCTATACAAAGACAAAACATTCTCTACTGGGAGTCATGATTCACTTGTTTTCCAATTGGTGCTTGAACTGGCTTTGGCCTTTCATTAAATGCAGTATATTTCTATACTAAATCTTTTAGTTTAAAATATTTGCATATAAATTATATGAACCCACACCCAGAATACATATGTTTTCCATTCTCAGTTTACATTTTGAATTTCCTGTCACATTATTCCATAAGCTTATTTTTCAGCAGCAAAGTGTCACAGTCCACAGCCAAGGGTAGCAGCACAATATATGGCAATGAGATATTGCAGATACATAAACAAGTGAGAAAGAGACAAGTGAGACAGACATCTCTCCTCTTATTCAAAAACTGTAGCAAAGAAAAGCAGGAAAACTCACAAGGCTACTGTACTAATATATTAACTTCTATGGTGGGAACCAACAATAAGAAACATCAGACTGCTTAAGTAAGGATTAATATTGACTTTACAAAACCAGCTGGTAATGTATACGTGATAAGAAAGATAATTACTGAGAAAGTCTTTTAGACAGATGGGTTCTTCAGAAGAGCTTTGGCCAAGGAAGCCTTTTAATTTGCTTTAATGCCAAAAGATAACAAGGAAACTGGCTAAGAAGTTTGAAACAACTGATATAATAAAAGAGAAAAAATTCAATAAGCCTAAATAATAATCTTCTACTACTAGTTTAAACAATATCAATCTCTATACAATAACTGTTGCTTTTCATGTAATTTAAATGTAACAGCACCTTTCATGTAATTTAAATTATTATTCGTTAATCCAAACAATGTGCTGGGGAAAACAAAGAAAATCCCTGCTATCAGAGTTTTAATCCTAATTGTAACCCTAGGCACTCTACAATCAAAAATGCAAAGCACCTATTAAATGACAGAAAACGTATTCTAGAATTAAAAACTGTAATATTAGCTTCTTCTTGCACCAAAAGAGAGAGCTTTCAATCTTGGGACAACAAAACTAAACTTCTTCTAAATAAAAGCAAAGCTGAAAGGGAAGCAAAGTGATATTTATAATAAGAATAATTACTTCTATCATTAGTTATAATGAGAATAATCCTGCAAACATTTATGCACAGACTCAGATCTACATACAGTCTCATTGACTTCAGTGGAACTACTCGTGTGTAAAGTTAAACACATTTATAATAGTGTTTGCAGGATGAGGGCATAATGTGTAACCACGCACTTAGAAGTGGATATCTGACAACATTTACATTACTTACATTTTTAATAGGCAACTCAGACTAAGATGCTACAAACCAGGACATTTTCTGGCACATAAAAAGAGGTCTAAAAACACCAGTTTGGAAAAACATCCCCATTCAGGACAGGGATAGAAAACCTACCTTATGAAAGGCTACTCAAAGAGATTGGCTTGGTTAGCCTAACCAAAAGAAGGCTAAGAAGGGAGATATGATTGCTGTCTTTAAATATATCAATGGGATAAATACAAGAGGGGTAGTAGTTATTTCAGTTAAGCGCCAATGTTGACAAAAGAACATATTGCTATAAATTGGCCACCAATATGTTTAGGCTTGAAATTAGGTAAAGTTTTCTAACCATCAGAGGAGTGAAGTTCTGGAACAGCCTTCCAAGAGGAGTAGCAAGGGCAAAACACCTAACTTGTTTCAAGACTCAGTTTGATATGTTTATGGAGGTGATGGCATGATGAGACAGGCTACATGCCATTGTAGGCAATCTGCAACTGCTAGTAGCAAGTATCTCCAACAGCCGGTGATGGGACATTAGATGGAAAAGCCTCAGTTACTACAGAGAATTCTTTCCCAGATACCCAGGTATCTGGCTGGTGCATCTTGTCCACATGCTCAGGGTCTAGCCGATCGGCATATTTGTGGTCACGAAGGAATTTTCCCCTGGATCAGATTGGCAGAGACCTTGGGGTTTTTTCACCTTCCTCTGAAGCATGGGACATGGGTCACTTGCATGTTTAAACTAGCCTAAATGGTGGATTCTCTACAACTTAAAATCTTTAAATCATGTTTTGAGGACTCCAATAACTCAGCCAGAAGTTAGTGATCTATTACAGGAGTGGGTGGGTGAGGTTCTGTGGCCTGCAATGTGTAGGAGGTCAGACTAGATGATCATGATGGTCCCTTCTGGCCTTAAAGTCCACGAGTCTCTGAGACAGCACTTGATGCCAGTCTTAACTGTTAGGATGGAATTCCACACATGCTCAAGTGCATTCCTGAATCATACTTAAGTTGCCCTGGGTACAACATGGTACATGACTGTTCTTTTAGTTTGTACCCTCCACATCACATCTGCTGTGTCTGACTGTTCCATTTCATGTCTTGCTATAATTTCATATATTTTTTTAATTATTAAAATACTCTTAGTGGGAAGAACATAGCAATACATTAAAAGTCAAATTCCTCCACCAACAGAAGCCACAAGAAATTTAGCACAAACTTATTATGCTCACTAGACACTATGTTATTCCTGGTTAAAGTGTTTGCAGAGTTAGGATCGAGTAGTAAAACAGGAGACAGAGTATCAGAACCCTGGGTTTTATTTCTAACTTTTTCCACTTACTCACAATGTGAGCTTGGGTGAGTCATTTAATCTCTTTGTGCCTCAGGTCTCTAAAATGGATATAAATACTTGCCTACCTCACAGCTACATTGGGAGGCGTTACAGTTTGTAAAATACGGAGATCCCTGGAAGAACGCTGCTACATAAGTGCAGAGTATCACTTGGCTGCCAGCTTTTTCCTAACTATGTCTTCAAAGGATGCTGCTTTTCAGTTTTTGGCTAATTTGAATATCTAGGTTTCTCATCAGCGGAGCCTGCTCCTTCCAGCCTCAAGCCTTTTTACATGATGCCCATCATGTGTGTGTGAGACAGTGTATGTGCGTGGCTTATTTCCTTCTTTGCCACCAGTTACCAAGCTACATTTACCTGCAGCCAGAAAAATGCAAGAAATGGTGACTTTGGAGATGAACCACAGCACTTTCACAAACTGAGCTGTGCAAGAATGGTCTTGCTGTTAGCACCCTTGCCCTCCTGAGCCTGGATCACAATAAGAAAACTTTTACTAAAATTTGCTACCACTCATTCAGCTACATCAATGTTAGGGGTTCTGGCGTTGATGGACTGTTTGTATTTGAAGTACTGTATCGATTAGATCTCTCCTGAGCAGAGTAAGATATTGGCAGCAACTTCTGGCCCCATCTAAACTACATTCTCCCAGTTCTGCCAATCGCAGTGGAGTTAAACCAACGAGAAATTTTTGCAAAATTTGTATACCACAGGCTCCATTTTCATAGGCTCCAGAGACCCAGTCCATCCCCTTTGTAATGTATTTGATTTCCAAGAGAAATACTTAAAGTGTTTGAACTCAAGCTCCCAATCCCACATCAGCCAGACTGAGCTGCTAACAGTTCAGATCTTTGTGTGTGGAGAGATATGGTTTCAGGTTTTGCAACATTATTTAAAGAACCCATATTTGATCTCAAGTGTACATGAAATATGCCTTACCGTATTATATATCGAATATGCAGCTAAAACATGGAATAAGGATTGTTGCCTGGAGAAACAAGACGGTAAGTAAATGAAAATATTTAACATTGTTTTTAACAGAAAAACAGAAAGCTACTGAATCTACTTTCTGGATATCTGTTTCTCCAGTATAATTTGTCTAATTTCAAAAACCTGGAGAAATACACTTCATAATCAGAACAGATGTAATATAATCTAACAATACTTACTACTTATAATGGTTTACATGTTTAAAGCACTTAAACAATAATTAACTAATCCATATAACACCTCTAGGAGATAGGTGGGTATAACATATCAATTTTTACAGCTGGGAAAACAGAGGCATAGACTCGGTAAAAGTTACATTTTCAAAGAATCCATTTTGATTTGAGACTCCTTGAACCCAATTTTTAGAATTGCTGAGCACCAGCTGCTTTTATTGATTCAGTGGGAGCTATGAGAATTCAGCAGATCTGACGAAACAGGTCCAATTTGTCTTAAACTGCATTCAAAAATTGAGGCACCCAAAATTAGAGAACTATTTTGAAAATTTAGGCCTAAATGAATTTCCAAGGTCTCACAGTGTGTCAATGGCAGACCCAGGAACAGCACTGAGGTGTTTGACTCCCATTCCTGTGCTCGGGCTTACAGAGCTTGCTGACTCTCATACATGCTTTGAGAAAGCTTTCCCCTGTTTAATAATTTCTCTCTTTTTCTTTCCATATTACCCCATCATGTTCTAATTACTATTTGTTAATGTATTAAAATTGAAAGTGTTAATTCTGCTTCTTCTCCAATTTAGAAGTTAAATAATGTTGGCTGCAGAGTTGTGCAGAACTTTCTTAATGAAATCCAAGATTTGCTGGAACTGTGTGTAAACTTCAGCAAACTTAAGTGTGAAGGTTCAGAATTGAGAGTTTGGGAATGTGAGAAAATATCAACCAAAACTAAAAAACCACAGGAATGAAGCTGCTGAGTTTTGCACAGGTACAAGTCAGCCATCCTGAAGCCCCAATGCATTCTTCCCCCTCTCCATCACTGAACCAAAACTTGTAAATGTCTTTTCAATCTTCTGCTGACCGTCAGACAAAAATGTTATGTTTTCTATAAATGGAGATGGGAGGGGATAATCTGTTAATCTTGGAGAGCACTTCCCCTTGGTCAATTATCAGTGTTTCCTCTGCACATGCTCGCTGCATGATTATGTGAGTAGATACCACTTATTTATAAAACTGAGTGGATGAGCTGTTATGCTATATAGAGGTCAGGAAAGTGTGCGCGTCTTGGGTGTTTTTTTGTTTTTTAAGCCCTAACCTCACACACTTTGATTCCAGAGTTTTAGGATTGCCACAGAAACAATATGGGCAAAACAAAGGAAGTTGGACTTCAGTTTCTATGTTCCTTTAATTGTTGAATGATGATGAATTATTATGGTACTAGAAATTAAACTTGAATCTTATTTCTTTGAAAGGACAATTTTGGTCTTTCGCTTTATTTGGTCTTTTATTGCACTGGGTGATTAAAGCACGTTTATTTTCATTTGAAGAAAATTTGCATTTAACCACTTATTTCTTCTTATTCATCCAACACAGATCCACTTCACAAGAAAAAGAAGGGACACTTTAAAGACAATCTGCACTGACAGATAAACAAAGAGGTGAGTAAAATGCTTCATTCATATCTATATGTAGGCTTCATAAACAGATTGAGTTCTGCATTTTAAAATACTGAATCACACTTCATTAATTCAGTTTAAGAATTTTAAAACAAAAAAGAGCATTCAGCTTTCTCTCAAGGTTTACTCTCAATGTATGAATGAAACACTACACTTTCATATGCCAGACTCATGTAAATTAAATTAAGAATACATTAGATTAGAAAATCTTGATCTAACTTCTCCTGGGGTAAATGGAAAAGGATTTAACTAAGCAAGACATCTTTGATCAGACATAAAATTACTCTTCTTTAATAATGTGTGTGGTTTTTCCCTTTTATACAAATACACACACTTCCTTCACGAACTTCTTTTTGTTAACCATTAGGTATATTTTTAAACAAAATATTCTGACAGTTTTGATATCTATTGTCTTAACAGTCAAATATTTAACATGCTTTTTAAATTATTTATATTTTAACATACATTGCTTTAAATTTTTTTTAGCAATACAAACAAAGATCCAATCTTTATCATGTGCAGGCACTTCTGATTTCCACCCCCCACAGGTTTTAGAACCTGGACCAAACTTTACCCATCAGATATAATTATGAGGTTTCAATAAACTTCACAGGGACCCTGTGCACAAATCATATCGAAGGAAGTGACCAAACGAAAACTAAATGTAAAGGGCACAATATCACTATTATTATCTAACATTAACTATCTTCAAAATATGGTAACATTTTAGTACTATTTACCCTAACTGTTCCCACCAAAGCCCTAAAACAGGTAGAACACAAAAGCATTCAGAAGTATACAAACTGTTGAAAAGATAAAGCAATTTACTTTCAGGAAAAAAATAATTGGACTCCATTACTTTCATGAAGGATATGGTTACTGAACTTTCACCAAAAGACATTAGAAGTGGCATTGGCAATATATAACGTGGAAATTCCACGTTCTACCATGGATTTAGTCTTGCTCTGCAAAATGTTTATTTCTGGAGTTCTACAGAATTTATGGATTTCATTTAGACTCTAAGTTCTCAAAGGTACAGATCTTGGCGGGTTTTTTTTTTTTTAAACTTCTCTGTGAAGTATCCAACGCAACATTCTACAATAATATGAATAACAAAGTAATAAAACAAACAAAATAATGTATTTAAGTTTTTGCCCTTATGACTGTGAATACAACCTTTGGAAGATAAACTAATGCAGTGATATCTTCCAGAAGTTACTGAAAAAGAACAGCATAATACACTTGAAGAGGAGTGAGATGTGTCTCATTAATCTCAATTGGGGTGTTGACTCTGAAGCCTAAGAACAATGCTGTCATTTGTCCTGGAAGGTATATTTGTTAAAAATGTTTAAATAGTGAAATAATTAACTAATATGCTTTATCCAACGACTAAAACAAAATGTTGCAAAAAAAAAAGTCTAAAAGTATTAAGGTAGCAAGGTGTAATTACATAAATAATTATACGTTTATAGCTAAAATTTTGCTTTATTTGGTCCTCAAGAAGACTACATTAAGAAATATAAAGAAAATACAAATTTTCTCCAATTTTGTAAAAATGTCTACAGCGGGGGGGGGGGGGGGGGGGACACGACGACGACGACACAATTTAAACACTTTCCTTCAAATTTCCAGTGGCCATAACAGCTTTCCTGTTAAAGCTAACAGGTTGGAGGTTAAACAAGTCTGCAGCTTTTACATTCAAATCTCTGTCATACTTCCTGGGTAGTAAAAGGAATCTTTGGCAGGTCAAAATCTATTTGAAAGACATACAAGGAATGACCGAATTAAATATAATTGTATTCACTTACTTAACACCATATCTGTCTCTAAACATGATATGATCCCTATATGTTCGATTTACATCAAGATCAATTTGCCTGATATCTGGTGAAGATCCTCGTGCTCGATGTTTTAATTTCTAGGAGAAATGGCAATAAAGAAAATAAATTAGGCAAAATTCTGTTGACATCTAAAATAGGAAGAGAAACTTTTTAAGACCTCAGAACATTTTACTGGACAAAAACATTTGTAGTTTGTGAACTCACAATGCTTACTATAGAAAAGCCTGTGAAGAAGGAATCATTTTAGACCTCCAACTTACATGTGTGCACATGAACAATATATAGGTACAAACACATACACCCATGAAAGTTATGTCCAGGGAAAGAGCCAAGTGGCACATACATTTATCATATGTCTCTCAGATGCCGTATGCCCCCCTCTAATCCATATAACTGGAGCCTTATTTTAACATTCCAAACCCCTGAGCAGCTTCACGTTTCCCCTTTTAAATTGTACACAACAGCCGGGAGCTGAGAGAAGAGCGGCAGGATGGAGGTTGAAGGCCAGGCCCCCATCCATTCAAACCAATATATTTTGGTTTTCACGCAGGGCACCAGGCCCCTTGGTCTGTCATGTCTATTAGGGAAGAAGCTGCTTCTAGGGTTGAGTCGCATCTGAGAACATGAAGACTCGTCTCCCCTGGCAGGAGCGGAGTCAGCAGCAGCACAACCAGCAACAGTGATGAGGAGAGGAAAGGCACTGTCATGCCTGCTGTACACACTAAGTTGCATCGGTTTAACTAAAGATGTGATTATATATACACCCATTCAGTTAAACTGCTGCATCTTTGATTATGGACACTCAAACTGATTTAAATCTGTGTGTTTAGCTTGCACCTCCTCCATTTTCCTCTCCCTCCATAACTCTATTTTATATATTATAAACATACACACTTAAAAACCCAATTCATTCTATTTATAACATTACATAATGTATGTAAGACACATATTTTGGCACTAAGTTATTTTAAAAACTAATTAAATATTAACCTTTAACTTAAATGGTTTTACTTTCTAGATGGACACATTGGGTTTATTTAAAATCAGTTCTTTTACTTAAAACGATACAGATGGACAATGAAATACCCTGACAGGAGAACCTATGCCACTAGGGGATAAGGGTCCAAACTTGTAAACAGATAGAACATTACTGTAGAACTAGACAACCATTATGTAACCATAAATTATTTTTAAAGTTTCTATTGCAAACAGTTTGGTCTCATTAATAGGGATGTCTTAAGCCGAGGAAATACCCCAAAATATGCAATTTTCAACAATTACATAATTTTTTTCATTTCCTGTTCATAGTGCTTACTAACCATCCCAAGCTCTGTGCCTACAACAATTAATAAAAATGAGGCTATTACCAAAGAGCATTTAATAGGTAAGAATTTAAAATTCTTCCACTGAGATGTATTTGCTAAAAAGATTTTAGTGAGCCATTTTTTAAATTTCCCAACTTTGCACATAGCTGAAACCTTTCCAAATTGGATTATGACTTTTTTCACGGTTATTACGAGGAGCCTTGATAAAATCCTACCAAGGCTCAAAAGGGTAAGTGAAGACGGCTAGACGTAGTTTTGCTTACTGGTCTGCCCCTTTGACAATATCTCTGGTAGAGATTGGACTTCTTTGCTTTGTTTTTTGTATTTCACTTCTCTTTTATGTTGTTTGGGTCGAATTGTATGATCACTTTACAAGGCTCAATACAATTTTAAATTTAAGATATATTGTAGGATGGGAGGTGGATAGACAGTGCTTCTATGTCTATCCCCATTTTGAGGTTAGACAGACACTCATTACCAAAGAACTCCAAATATGTCCTCACTTCCACACTAGAAAAAGGATCGTCTCCCACATCTTGTATGTATTCATCACAGAATATGGCTCCTTCTTGTTCGGCATTTTCCTTAATATTTTCATCTTAGTCCTCCAAATGCCTGATATGACAGACTAATTGAACCTGTACAGTATATGTATGATAGTCTACCAAAAGCTATTCTTTTGCCTAGGCATATTATGTAGAAAGTTCCCCCATCACAAATTTCTGTGACTAGCTTGTAAATTGTTAAATTTATAAAAGGCACATTCATACTTGTGTGAATCAGCAGAACCTCATTATCCATGTTAAAATGTATGTAAAAATTACTATCTCCATTTCTCAGCAAAAATTTAACAACAAAGAGCCATAATGGGTCTCAAAAGGCAAAGACTTAAATATGTTTACAAAAAAAAGCTACAGAAATTTGCTTTACTCCATTAGAACATTGGCTAGGACATTATGAAATATTAGAATAAACTAAAATGCAGTTGACAAAATAAATCAATAAAGCACATTCCATGGTGCTTAACTTCGTTAATTTTTATTGTGCTTGTTCTCTTAAGTTCCCAAAATTCAGTAAATTGCCATATTCTCACAGTATTTACTGCAAACTAACAAGTTTCTGTTGTAATAAGCATTTGCAGACTACTTTACATCTTCAAAGTAATTTACAAATATTAAAATAATGCATCTTGGTTATTCTTAATGCTTTATTATATTGTTTTCCCTCTGAGCAAATATTCAAATACATGAAATTCCTTTGGAGTCAAACAGCCTGCAGTTATTGTTTTATTTTTAAAACTTACAACTGAACATTTTTATTTACCACCATACTTTCTTTTTAAAGAAATCTGTCTCCAGTTCCAAGAAAACAATGGGGACCATTGCCAAAGTTTCACCAGCCGAGGGCAGGAACATGAGATACAGTGCTCCAAGCTTACTTTCTGGCTAATGATTAGTATGATCTTTCACCTATTGCTGCCTCTTTCTGCAAAACAGAAGTCAAATTTACAAGGCTTCATTTTTTTTTTAGGACTTGTCCATACATGAAAATTAATCCAGAGTAAAGCACGGGGTGAATTTTAAGTGGATGAACTATATTCCTTATTGTTTGGCTGTTCTTATTTCAAATTAGCTTAATCCACTTTGGAAGTGGATTAAACTAATTCACAATAAGGACTCATTCTGGAATAAGTGTGTGCACATGTGGAGTAGCTCACTCCCCCAGAGCTGTGTTGGTTCTGAAGGGCTAATAAGAGCTAAAAAAAACCTCACAAAATCCCACCTAAAACTTACTTTTTCACTGAATTAAGGGTTCCAGGAAACAAACTTAGAAAAAATTCTGCTGAGTGCAGAATTCTACAATCATTTTTTCTGAACAGAACTGCACTTTAATTATTTGATTGATGGGGGGAGAGAATCAGAAGAATTAGACAAGTTACACAACGAAAAAATAGGTGGATCAAATGCTGAGCCTTCCTGGGTTTCTCTTTGGCTACAGAGTTGAAAATACTGTTAAATACAATTTCCACTCCTTTTGCTACATTACATAAAATAAAAAGCTCAATATTTCCCAGCATCTAAGATTCTGTAATTGTTAACTCTAAGGGGAAATTTTGCAAACTCACATTATAAAAGTCTTTCATTTCTTCTTTCATTTTAGGGACATCAAGTAGTAAACACCAGACTTCACCTCTCAGCTGCAGTGGGATTCCTTTATAAATTCTCCTATGAAACTGTAAAAAGAAAAGAAAAAATAATATAAATGCAAACACAAGCCAGTAAATCCTGAGCCGAGTGAGGGCCTTCCCTGCATCACACATTATTATCAAAAGAAAAAGGACATAATAGTATCAATAAGCCCTGAAGAAGTACTGTAAGTATTTTGGTAGACTCGGTGTGTGTCTAATAAATACTGGTAACTGGGACCCCTGTTGGCAGCCTTAGCAGAAAGGCCAAAGATTGGAATAGACATGGAGACTGAACTATCCTCTCATTCCTGGAACAGTTCCGAAAGAGTCCACATGTAACTCATTATTATTCAGTATGAATTACAGAAGTTAAAGTTTCTGAGAGGGGAGAAAAAGACAATCCAGTAGTATACTACAACTCTGTGAAAATTAGTAACTCTCAAGACATGAGGCACTATCAATTTTGAAAAATCTCTTGTAAAACTGTAACACTGAGGCGAGTATGTCTATACTACAATCAGGAGGAGAGTGCAGCTCATGTAGGCATACTCAAGACAGCTTTGATTTAGCATGGGCGGTAGTAGTAATGTAGCCTCGGCAACACGGTGGTAGCATGGGCCAACCACTTAAGTATGTACCCATGATCCTGGACAGGGCTGTACATAGGAGATTAGCCCATCCTGCCACCCCTGCTGCCATGGCTACACGCTATTGTTACTCAAGCCAGCTTTGATCTCTAGCTAGCTCGGCTATGCCTACAGGAGCTGTAGTGACACTTCCTGATTGCAATGTAGACTTACCCTGAGTTAAAGTGTATGCAAGTACAAGACCACCACAAATACAGGAAATATCACATATCAAACTAACAGATTCCTGTTAGTTGTGCATTCTGGTAACTATCACATTTGGAGAGATCAGATCAGAGTCCACTAATAAGTTATTAGACATTTTTTTTCCTGTTAGCTGTGCATTATCACTTACAAATTACATAATGCATTCTTAAAAGATTTAATACTTTTGGCTCCAGTGACAAATACTGTATGGTAGATAGTCATGATGTAATAGTATTTCAATTCCAGTACATGTTGTGAATGCTAGTTTTAGCTATGGAATACAAATTAAATTCCCCATAATCATGTTGTTACACTATGACAATACAGAAAGGATGAGAAATGGGGGAGAAAGGCACAACCTATACATATCCTTCCAATTACACAGCCCCACCACCAGCACTTAATAGCAAACACCACCGTGTTTTTCCATTCTTTTTTGAAATACTGCCTCCAAAACGTGCTACTGTACTTGGGCTACAGGAAATAACACCAAAATTGTCAAATACTGGGAAATCCCAGCAAGAACCAGCAAAAGTATAGATTGGATCTGTGAGAGGACTCATCCAACCCTCCCCTTGGCCACAGGATTTGTTGGTCCAGTGTGGAACCCTCTGAGAGAAGGAAAGGAGATAAACAGAAATGGATGATATTCTGGAGAATTCTTCCCACTCCCAAAATAAGCTGAATATCTCTAGCAATCATTCCTGGAACCACTGCTTTTAAACTATGGCATTTCTTTGAATGCCACCTATAAAATAGTATTCTTTTGGAGATATGATTAAGCAAGCACATACACCTGATCAACAGCAGATCTCAATAACTCTGAGGTAGGGAGAAATATCTCTGAATTTACCATAGCTACTTCGGTTAGCAATAGAAAGATCACTAAAAGTAAGAGTAAACAACAGACCAGTATAAAATCAATTAATTCTGATGCACCTATATCCAGTGCAAATACATTTTCCATTCCCCTGTGGAGCAAACAGCATGCTCCAGTGTTAATACACTTGAAGATATAAACCTGACCAATATGTGACTTTAACATAAAAGTATATTTGAGTTTTTATTTATATATATAAACTCAATACACACACACACACACACACACACACACACACACACACACAGAGGAATATGTAAGATATTGCAAATTTAAAAAAATATATATGTTTGGACAGATGGACTGGGGGGTTAAGAATGAATCAATTCTATTTATTTTTCTCTTTGCAGATTCATATGTTGCCCCCACCACTGTAGTACTTGTGCATCTAAAGATTTTGCTGTCATTATAATAACAGAGAGTCTAGACTGACTCTTACCATGTACTGCATTTCTTCTCACTCGTTATTTTAATATATTATAACTGAAAGCATGAGACAGTACACAACATCAGCATAATTAAAAAACATAGATCCTTCTTCTGAAATTTTGATAAATGGTTTTGTAGTCATTTCGTGCAGATAAAAAATTAACTATAAACCAAACAAGAGGTAATTCAATTACAGATCTACTGGATTTTTCTTTTTCTTTAAAATGCTTTGAAAGTTACAAAAGATTAAATGACAAGTTACTGCATACATAAGGCAGCTGTATGAATTAAGACTGTAAACTTGTCAGCAATTTTAAAACAGCTTCCCTCCAGCCACCCCCTCCCCCTCATCCGGTCCCCCCCCAGACAGAGAGAATCTTAGTCTTACTTTCATTTATGATTTTTGCTCAAGTTTCCAGAGGTTGAAGGCTAGTAAATAAGCCCCAGTGATAAACCTTAGGCTATTTGTTTGGGAATAAACCCCCTTATCTTAAAGATCCATTATCAAGTAGTTCAGATCCAAACTTTAGTTTTAGGAATGTATTGGTGAAACTAGACGATTATTTAAATTTTAAAAATTCTTTCATTTTTAATAATCCAAGGACCAGAGGCCCATTTAAAAGTAAAACATGGAAGGCTAAAAAGCTCAAAGACTAGTGGCCAAATTAGAGCTTCCCAAAGATAGGGAAACTCAGCACTCGATTGTCATCTCTAGTATACAAGGCAGACATACACAATCCTTCACCACTGCAAAAAATATATGCACATCAACCAGAATGAGTGCCAGCCTCAAAAAGCTTGCCCTCTAAAGCCACAATCAGGCACACTGGTGTTGTGTATAGATTTTAACACTCACATTTTGCTGCTATTATTTCATAACCTACAT
Source organism: Emydura macquarii macquarii (assembly GCF_026122565.2). Taxonomy (NCBI): domain Eukaryota; kingdom Metazoa; phylum Chordata; order Testudines; family Chelidae; genus Emydura; species Emydura macquarii. Next base: position 1,128,727 of record NW_027133607.1, on the reverse strand, counting down.
TTCTACATGATTCATGCACGTTAAAAGGCAGGCACTTGCTCGGGTGAGAATTTTCATTTAAAATTTTTGGGTGAAATTTTATGCCTGTAAAAAGAATTGGATTGCCCACCTTGGAAGCAGCATGGTGACAGTGGTATTGTAAGGCCTTGTCTATACTAGAAAGTTTTGCTGCTTTAACTATACTAGCATAAGGCACCTTTATACCACCTGGTGTGACTGCATCCACATTATGGCTTTTTATTTAATAGTTTAACTATTTCAGTGAACAGTCAGACCCCTCTCCTGTAAAACTTTTGAGTGTAGACCAGACTTTAGTCAACACAGTCCCACCAGCCTGTCTCAGCCCTGATCTGCAGGGATAACTACTCATAAGTGAGAGGCTGATTTAGTCTTCAGGGCCCATTTTTGGACACCAATTATCACCAGTTGTGGTATTTTTTGTTTGTTTGGCAAAGTGAGCACTGTCTACTAGAAATTTTGGAATGATGCAACTCTTTTCCAAATAATCATCCAACATCCATCAGATAGTAATGACTTCCAGCAGCTACCAAAGTAGGCTGGAACTGACCTAGTAAACAGTAAATTAAAGGTTCTATCCTATTGCCAGTCCCCTAAATCATGCCATTCTCCTAATCCGGTGATAATTATTGCAGTACATATCACTTGATCACTAACATTTTTGCCATTTCATAACAATATTGTTTGTTTCTTCATCCATTCCCATCAAGTACTCTCTTAATCAACAACCTATACACTGGAGAAAAATTGACTAGCAGATCTATATTCTAAATAAACACACAGGGTTGGGAAAAAGAGGGGTGTGGAAAGGCTAGCAGGATACTGAGTGGCTGTACCTAATGGAAACTCCATAATCTATGCTTTTTGATACTAACTTCTTGCTGAAGTAAAAACAAAACAGCCACATATGGAATATATGAAGCAGCCAAAGGCGCAAGCACTACATTATTAAACAAAATACCCTTTGATAATGAGTAAAATTAAGGATGGAGAGAGATTTGTTTCCAGGGACTCAACAGCGTGGGCACTTTTATCACCCTATCTCCCCACTAAAGCTGAAGCAACCAGCACCTAGGACAGCTCTCCGAAATCCTGATTTGAAGGTTGATAAGACAGCTGATAGAACTTCTGTGAAAGCAAAGCCGGAAGAAGAGTCAGTACAGACAAAAAACATGAAGAAATGAGTGAAAGGTGCACAAAGCAGGATGTCTACGGAAAAAATACTAGGACCTATCAGGGCTATTCAAGCCTATGGGAAGATATTGATGTGAGCAAACATTTAGGCTTTCTTGCATGCTAATACAGACTCAGATCCAATTGACTCTGCTCTCAGAACTATTACTTGATTTAGACAGAGGAAGATTCTCTCATTCTTCAGAGATGTTACAAGATTCTGACTAGAAACACAACAGAACACCAGATTAAGGACTCCCATTGTCTGAAGCAGGTTTCAAAGACAAAAAGAAGCACAAAAACTGCCAGAAACAAGATAGATATCTCCTTTGAAGGAAGAAATTTGTCTTTCATGACATATGCTCAATTAAAACAGGCAATAAGAAGGGAAAGGAACATGAAAGATTTTCTATGAGAGGGAAAAGACACAGCCATACCACACCCAGCAAAACCAGGAGCTGTACACAACAGAAAATCTCTCCTTCAGGATAAATCTTCAATTACCAAATTGTTAAAGACTATTCAAATGAAAAAGCAAAAAGAATACAAGCATATTTAGCTCCATCATCACAAGAAGTTCATTGTTACTACGCTATATAAAGCAAATGTAAGATTATATACCTGTGTCGGAAATAGCTGTTTTTGTATATCATCATATGACTTGAATGATCATAAATGGATTTTGTATTCTCTCTAGATTCAAAAATAAAACAAAATACACCTACCAGAACTATTACGCTCCTCCAGAAATAGAGGAAAAATTCATTAATCAAACTATAACAATATCTGATTTAAAAGAAATATCAGTGCTCACAAAGTTTAGATACTTGTATTTCTTGTTAGAGATTTTATTCTATGTTTCAGTTAACTGTTACAGTCTGAAAATATTTCTCTGCAACAGCATGGCATTATGAAACGGGAACATTGCCCTGAGCATAAAACATGATGAAAAAATTATGAAAGTATTATATATAAAAATGTAAAACAAATATATTTTTAATGCAGGTTTCTACATGTGGCACACACTGGGGCCGATCCTCAGCTTGAGTAAATTGTCATAGCACTATTGATAAAACTGAACTCAGATATCAATAGAGCTAATGACAATTTACACCAGCTAAGGATATGCCCCCATGACTTTAAAGGGAGAGGAGTGGCTGTAGATTTGGATCCTTAAGTAGCTCTTTCCAACTCTGAAGTGAAAACACATGGCATGAATTAAAATTAAAAAGAGATGTTAAACTATCCCATTTTGATTTTGCAAGATGACTATCTGTGATGATTTGGGGAATCTTTTTGTACAACTTAGGAATTCTGGTGGACATTATGAAGCTGTTCTTCTGAAACTGCTGTATCATAGAAAGTCATTATATATGTGTCTCCACCATTGGAGACGGGACCTGCAGCAGGTACACGTCAGACTAAGAACAATGGGGAGTACTTAACTTTAATCACTGTGTTTTGACTACACAACAGTTATGCTAAGGTGAAGTTGGGAAACCAGTTCAGACAAATTGATCTGCAAGAGGGCTGGGAGTTTGCAGAGTGCAAATTCCCCAAGTAGCAAAAACATACAGACTTGAAGAAGGAGAATATGAAAGGATTCACAAGGGGAAGACTCAAAGGAGAAATGTAAGAAGTTTGAGCAGGCGAGAGGAAGGGGACTGACCGGGCATAGTGAGAGAAGAAGAGCTGGAGGGTTGGAGGGGGAGAAGGCTCCATACTTCTGCTCATAAACCATGCATTACAACAGAAAAACACTGGACTGCCTCAAAGGACTCTGACTCCAGCCGAGAGAATGTTCTGGATTGGTGAGGAAACTGAGGCAACAAAATATATGTAGGATTTATTACATCTTTCTAGGTTTGTGTATTTATTGTGTCCTAAGTAAAGAGCAATACTGTGTTTGAGTCCTGTGCAAAGTCTGCATGAGTTATGTGCTATACCTTATCACATGCCCCATGAAAAAAATTAAACAGTAACCTAGAAGGCTCATACTTTTGATGGAGTTCTGGGAGAAGGTATGATTGAGCTATAGGGGGATTCTAAGAGCTCAATACTCTTAGTCCTTTGTTCAGAGACTATGCAGTGGGCCACATGGTCTAAATTCTCAGGACAGGGTGCTAGATTGTAGATCTATGCACCCTGAGCAGGTGCCTAGAGTCACCAAGACTGGAACAGTGTCTGGGCTCTATTCAGACTCCAGAGACTTAAAATGTGAGCATCTGGATTCCCTCACAGCAGTCTGGTGAGTGGACACAAGGTGGGTGCTCAACAAGAGCAGTAACAATAGCCGATTAGTCAATCTACCTGACTGTAAAATGCACACCAGCTATGGAGGGTATGCCTACACTGCGGGTGACTTGGGGATCAACCCCGGAAGTGCTCTCTGGTCGACGCAGCACAATGAAGACGCCATGGTACAGCAACGTAAGAAAAAGAATCAGTCATGACAAGGATAGGAATCAAATCCTGAGGTCCAAAAAGTATTTAATCTTTTACGGGTTTTGTAACAATAACAGGAGAGTGCAAGCACAAGAGCTCTGCACTATCTTATTCTGAAATCTCGGAGAAGGGAAAGTGATTCTTTATTCAGGCTTTTGAGACTGAGCATAAAGCAAGTGGAGATTTGACTATCACATCCTCTATGAATTCTAAAATAAATTTAGCTACCTTTTCTTGGTAGTTTCTCCTTTCCCCTCCTTCCCTCTATTTGGATAGATTCTCAAGTAAAGCTGAAGGCAGACAATGAAAGGCAGACATATATTGGTGTCAATATTCAATGTGAATATAGTAAGTGGAATTTTATTTAATCTTTCCTGAAAGGCATGACCACACTAAGGAAAGCTTTACTATGTGTAGTGACTGATGGCTTCATGTACCCTGGCTTGTTATACTGTAGAATACAATTAGGGGGTACAAGCACAAAGTAGAAGAACTGGTGCCAACAACTACTAATACCACATAGAAATTGAAGAACTTTGCCATTCTATAGACACCTTCTGCATAAAAAGCTGCTGCTGGAGAAGAATTTTATGTTGACAAGCATCAGACATGAAAAGAGCAAAAGAGTAGTTTATGGAGCTTCAGGAGACCGTTATACAGTCTGAAAGAGCAACCTGTTCTTGAAGAGGTTTCTGAATAATTATCATTTTGGAACTAAAGGGCTTTATTTTGAGATGTGGCTATAGAGTTACCTTAAAGATGGTTTCCATTAAGGCACTTTTGATTATCTTTAGATCACCAGTTCAAATCTGACCAAGGCTTGACATGTTAACCTTCTGATGGCTGTTTGGTCTCAGTCAAGTTCCTAGTGGTCAGATGGTCACAATCCATAAGGAAGCAGTAGTTAATCAGCTTTACCAAACAGAGGATTAAAGAAAACTGTATTTTGCAATCATGAATAAATAAGATTTAGTGGAATATAATCAAATCAATTGACTCATGCAGAGATAATAAGTTTTATGAAGGCAAAACTTTCTGAGTTATATATTATGAAGGGGTCATTACAGAAATGCTGCTCAACTAATACTAGTTGTTCTCATGGTTGTTCTATACTTAGTGTACGCACCTCTCTCTTTTTCTGCATTCCCGGAATATCTCATTTTCCAAAACACACTCACAACTACAATTATAATCCACAACTCTACAATAATATTATGGTGCTATTCTCTTTACAGTGCTTTCTAAATACACTGATTTCAGGATCAGTCCTCCCCAAAACTGCAGGGATGTCTGGTGGAATGGGACCTTCTAAGATAAGACCTTCTAAGATAACCTGTTCTATTCATTCTCTGTGAAGCACCTGGCATTGGCCACTGTTGGAAGCCAGGATACTGGGCCAGAAGGACCATTGGTCTGACCCAGTGTGGCCCTTCTTATGTTCACACATTCTCTTTATGAGAGCTTTGTACAACACTAAGCAGTAGCAGAAGCTCTCTAATAAAAGTAAATAATAATACTTTATTTTACCATTCCATGGCATTATTTTGGGAGGCTGAAGGTCTACTTTGTGCTCTGGGTCACTCGTGTATTGGGAGAAGGTGGGAGAAATACTCAGTCCTTGTTTTAAAAGTCTCCGTGTGCTATGCTAGTGGTATTCAAATGATCAGAGGGGCCAACGACTTCCTAGCCTCTGGCGAATAAAGCCCCTTGCTGAATAAAGTTCTATTATCCCTGCCATTATTTATAGTGCTCTGTACAATTAGTTGCATTTACTGAAGCACTCCCCATTCTACTGGGAACAGTAAATGTCCATCTTAAAGGCACTTTATAACTGCAATATGACACTTCAGATAGCATCACCCATCACACCTGAGGTACGAATCTACACAATACAAGTATCATCTCCACTGTTTTATTGGGAATCAGGAAGCGGGTGTTATTTAAAACACAAATTTCTGTCCACAAAAGCTCTGCTCAAGCAGTATTATTTACAATCAGTACTAATTCTGATGTAGCTACATTTACATTGAAGATTAAAAAAAAAGAAGATAGGGACACAGACAAAAACAATCATCAGCTGGTCTCCTGCACTTAGTCGCCAAAGTCACAATTTACTTTATTCAAAACTTAAAGGAACTCATACTTGAAAAAATTCCTCACTCTTTCTTCTTACTAGTAAAGTTGTAAGTTAAATTTTTTTTCAATATAAATGATTAATGCGCCGCTATGCATTATTTTAGATACATATTAAATTAATATATTAAAAATAATTCACATAAAACAAAAAACAACACACATCCACACCAGACATCTAAGCAGGAGTGCTACTTGTCTGTCCCAAGCATCTAAATCTCACATCTCCCTCAAATGAAATTCAGGACATAGTGGATTTTTAAAGGGATATTATCAGCCTGAAACATCATCAGTTCTGAAATAAACAAGCACATGAGTTAAAAATGGTTTCAGCTGCAACAGAGTCAAATTGTGGTTTTACAACCACATTTTACTATTTTTAAAAGAAGAAGTTACTTTCCTCATACAGTAACGATGGTTCTTTGAGATGTGCGTCCTATGGGGGCTCCACTGCAGGTGTGTCTGCATCCCTGTGCTGCTGATTGGAGAATTTCGGTAGCAGTGTCTGTTGGGCCTGCACATGCTCGGTCTCTCCTCATGCTGTGCCACGAGGCTAAACAGTGCACGCAGGCTAACCATCCTCAGTTCCTTCTCTACCGCAGAGTCATAAGCGAGAACTCCGAAGTAGAAATGAGTAGGGCGCATAGTATAGAGCACACACAGGAACACACATCTTGAAAGAACCATAGTTACTGCACAAGGTAACTACTTCACTATAGGTGACTCCTGAGCAGTAATCCTCTTGGAGGGCTGGGATTTCAGAGTCGGGTTAATCACAGATGATTATACTGTGGAGCCAAAGATGGCATCAGAGGCAGCGTCTCTGGTGACTGCCTAATGTTCTGCGAAGGTGTGGACTGATGCCCGCGCTGAAGATCTCTGAGACAGGGACATTCTTAAAGAAGGCGACAGATGTGGAGATCAATCTCGTGGAATGTATACTGATCGAGTTTGGAGGGGCATGTTACAAATTTGGCAGCACTGCCTGATGCAATTAGAGACCCACTTAGAGAGCCTTTGGGCTATCATCGCTGAGCTCTCATACTTTTCTGCATAAAGAGGCATAATCTACGGGACTTCCTAAAGCTTTTGTCCTATTGAGGTACAATGCAAGGGCTCTCCTACTGTCTAAGGTGTGTAGTATGGCCTCCCTGTTGGCTCGGTGAGGCTTGGAGTAGAAGGCAGGAAGGTGGATAGACTGATTCATGTGAAAGGAGGAGGTTACGTTAGAGACGAGCCTTGGATGCGGTCTGAGTGTAACCTTATCTGGGAAGAACACTGTATATGGGGGATGTGCCAGCAAAGCTGCTTATCCTCCCCTATTCTTCTAGCCAAGGTAATTGCTACAAGAAAAACCATTTTCATCAATAGGTATGTTAGCTAACAGGTAGCCATAGGTTCGAAGGAGGGCCTGGTCAGCCCTTTCAATACTAGGTTTAGGTCCCGTGAGGGGGTAGGAAGCTGAGGTTGGGGGAAGAGGTTTGTTATTCCCTTAAGGAACCTCTTAGTGCTTGTATGCGATAGTACTGAGTACCCCCCTTAGGGGGTTGGTGAAACTCCGTGATAGCTGCCAGGTGGACCTTCACAGAGCTGAGGGATAACCCCAATTTTTTAAGGGTCAGAGCATATTCCAGAATATGTGAAAGAGTTGGTGATACTAGAGAGATTTGTTGCGAATCTGAAATCTGCACTATTTCTCTGCAGGTAAGTGCATCATATGGAGGAATGGAGGACTTTCTAATGTGTCGTAGGACCTCTTGCATGTCCTTTAAGCATGAGTTTTCTAAGTGCTGGAACAACATGCTTTGAGGTGTATTGTATTGCCCTTTGTTGTTTTATTGTATTGCCCTTTGTTCTGTGAGAGGAGGTGTGAAGTGTCCGGAAGGGAGAACGGCAGGCACATTGCAAGCTGCATCAGATAAGGGTATCAGGTCTGCCTCAGCCAAGTAGAGCAATCAGGATTCTGTAAGCTCCGTCCCTCTATTTTTAGCAGGACTTTTAGCAGAAGAGGAAATGGAGAGACGGCATAAAAAAGGTCTTTGTGCCACAGGAGGAGGAGAGAATTGCCCAGAGAGTGCTGTCCAATCCCCACCCTGGAGCAGTATAGTGACCCTCCTTGGGTCAGTGAAGTGTGTCCTCACCAGAAGCACTTCTAATGACTTAAGAGGGGCAGCGTGGGGAGCTGAGAGCCCAATCTGCCAGCTCCCTGCCGGCAGCCAAGTTGTCCCACAGGCTCCCTGGTGTTGGAAAAAAGATTCCAAATGAGGTTCGTTTGCCCTGCACCAGATAGAAAAGAGATCCACGCAGGTAGTTGGGCAGTCTCCAAGTTTTATTTCTGCAGAGGTCGGACACTTCCCAGCAAGTGGTCAGTGTGAGACCTCGAAGGCATGCTCTTTTGCATATTTATACAAACACAAACAAAGAAATTACATATGCATAAATTCTTAATGCTTATTGGTACACTCAAATTATTATTATATTACTATTGGCTTACACTTTCTACATCTTCTAATTATAATGATTATGCATAACATAAAAGATAAGTGCAGAAGATTTCAACTTATCTATCAAAATTGTCTGGTCTATTTCCCAAGACTGAAGAGAAAGCAAAAACTACTACAGGCTGACTCCTCATTTCTCCTTTTAATCTTTCTCTCTGACTTGGCAGAGATAAGCACCATAAACAAAGAAAAGAGGAGGGGGTGGGTGATTTCAACAGAAAGCAGAACACTAAAAACAACTAAAATGGAGTAACTGTGGTCAAGCAAACAATTATTTTCCTTCACTGGCTACCGGTGGACTTTTCCCCACTACCCGCTGGGAGCTGCGTGAAGCCGTCTGGGGCTTCTCCCTGCACCCCGCCAGAAGTGGGTTCCAGCTGCCTGGGGTTTCTCCCTGCCCTGCTCCCACCTGGGAGTGGGGTCCAACTGCTCAGCTCTCAAGGGGAACAGGGGGGCAGCTGGACTCTAGCTCTCCGGCTTTCTTGTCAGTTTTAAATTGACAAGAATGACAGCCAACAGACGACGTAAAGAACACAGTGTCTACACTGACACTGCGTCGCCCTAACAACTCCTGTCACGGAGGTGGCTTATTATGTCGGCATAGCAGGAGAGTTACATCAGTGGAAGGAGCATTTCAGTGTGTACACCTCCACTGTTTTTTGTTGGCAAAAGTTGACTGTGGTCGACAAAAATGTTTAGTGTAGACCAGCCCTAAAACTTCAGATGTTCCTAGAGTTCTGATCTGGACTTTTGGATTTGGCCCCTCTCTGCTTAACTTTATAAAAGTGTGAGTGAGTGACTGAGTGAGTGAGTGAGTGTTTGAAGATTAGCAGTTCACTCCCTATTTACCTGATCATCTTACGATGTACAGTGCACCTTCTACCGTTGATGTTATGCAGCATGCATGCTAACACTGTACACTTTCTAGTCCTGCATGTCCCAATCCCACTCCACAATTATAATGGTTATTTATACAGGAATTCACAGGCAATGATAGTTCTGAATATGTCATATGGCCCCAAAATGCTGTCTTTCAAAACTCCTGTATTTGGACTCGTTTCTTTGTTAATTTGTTATATTATTGCACCATACAATCATAACATCTTTTCCTTTTTAAATGTATTTTTCTGATTATATAAATAGGGATGAAACACCACTATATTTAATTTAAGACTGTTACATTCAATAGAGGAAACTGATGAAAAACATGCATAACTTACCTTTTCGCTGTTCTTGTATTTTTCCCAACTTTTCAGCATTTTTAGCCATTTTGTAGTTCTTTCAATTTCAAGGTGCTTTTGCTGAAATAAAATTGCAATTCATTATACTTTCAAACCTAATTTTTTTTCAAAAATATCTACTTTAGAGTCTTCTAAAAGTGTTTGGAAATAAGTTTAACCAAGATATTTTCCATATCAGGAACATTTAACATCCCGAATTATTACAGTGGCACCAGTGGCACCAGCTTTGTTAGTCTTATCTTGAAAAAGCAGTTTTCTTGCATACAAGCGGTCAGCCTAAAGGTGCTTTTAGATTAGATGGAAGGATGATAGATAGACTTTTTTTTTTTTTTTTTTTTTTTTTTTGGGGGGGGGGGGGAAGGGGGGATGCAGTGAAGAAAGTTTTAACTTTCTTCCTGTCACATATATGGCAAGCACCAAAAACAATAAATGTCTTAATAAAATCTCCAGCCAGTTAATTTCCAATGCAAATGTTTTAAAAATGAATTCTGCATAGAACTGTTGATGCTTTGAGGTGACGACCTCCCTTGCCCAGACTAAATCAAATGCAGATTTGCCTCATATGTAAATTCACTTTTTCATCAATAATCGCATAGCTCTTCCCAAATCATTAAAAATGTAGACTGACTGTTAGGCAACAACATTGCCACATAAACCTAAATGAACCACCATTTTAGGTACCAATATCGCAAACACATAGGTTTAACTTTGCTCACACAAGTGAATTACTCGCATGCTTAAAATTAAGCACATGCAAAAGTGTTTACAAGACTGGGGCCTTAGATGGTATCATTCCATTTAAATGAGCAGAAGGAGGAATTTAAAGAAAATCTAATCTAACTCCTCTCCTATTCTGTCTTTTTACTTGTTTGTTATAAGGATGAACACTTAAAAAACTAAAAAAATTTAATAAAAATACCAGCGGAGAAACACCACAAGTCAAAAACAGAGTTATAGCGAAACAATCTAAAATGTAATGTTGCTTGTAATATTTACATCTCTACATCAATATTCCCTTGTAGTTTCTCTATTTTTTAAATTCAAAGGTTTTTACTGACAAGTATGCATCAGTAAAAACATGATACACTGAAGAAAAAAACCCCAGAAAAAGTTGTCCCAAAATGAGATGTACAGTTACACCAGGTAGCATTACAACATATATAATCTAATGTTTGTGACGCTCACAGAGCAGGTGCCAGCTCACACCAAGGTGCCTAGGCCTCACAGAACACTTACAAATGCATAGCTGGAAACCAGTCTAGCTTACCTGTGTGTTATCATGATCATTATAGATACTAGAGTTATAACATTGTGTTTAGGTTTTATGGAACATTTGTAGGATGCAGCATGTATTAATCCTACTTATAATATCCGAAGCCCATGTTATAAGGGAATGTTTAAATGTTTGTTCTGTAACTATAAAAATGTTTATTAAAACTGTAAATTCCTCACAGTCAGGGAGAAGCATTACCAAGTGCGAAATATTAGTTCACCCCAAGGAGGTGTTATCTCCTGCCCATCAGGAAGGACTATTGAATCCAAATGGGCCATTGAGGAACAGAGACTTTGTCAATTGCTTCCCACATCCATACATTTACATGCAGAAGCGTTCATCCCCTCATCTTGGATTCTGGGGTGAGGGGGGAAAAAATCCCTGACAAAGAGAAACTGGGTCTCTTTATGCTGTCGGAACTCTGAGGGGCAAAGATTCTTAGACACAAACAAGAGATCCCCAAGCTGCTTGACTTGGGTTAGCCCCAAAGACGTGCTTATTATAGAAACTTCTATTACCTTTTGAATTTAAGATTGTACCTTATTTGTGTGTGTATACTCATCTGCTTTAACCACATAAATAACTCATTTCTTTCCTTAGTTAATGAATCTTTAGTTAGTTTATTACAGGTTTGGCTACAGGTGTTGCTCTTGGCTTAATATCTAAGAATAATAGGCCTGGGGTAAATGACTGGTCCTTTGGAACTGGGCATAACCTGAATATTGATGTGACTTTTGGCATGAAGCGATCTTCTGTTATCTAGTCCAGCTTGTCTGGGTGGCAAGATAGACTGGAATGCCCAAGGGGACTGTTTATGACTTCATCATAAGACTGTTATAGTACTTAAGGAGTTCACACTTGTTACTGGGCTGCTGAAATCTAATTATAGAACATATAACCGGTTTGGGTTTCTGCCTTGCCTTTTGACAGTCTGTTCTGAGGTTGGCACAAATGGTTGTGAGCCACTCCAGACAGAACAATGCGATCATATACATCAGAATACCAAAACATCATATATATGGTCCTTAATGGTATTGGATGTGGCTACCTGATTGCCATCCTGCCTTCACACTATTACCATAATAGCAACAAGGTGCTCAGACAGACAATCCTTGACGTAGGATAGAGGGTACTACAGGAAGGGCATTTTCTGTAGCACTTTTAGACTTCGGAATTTGCTGCTTTCTTTTATCCTTCAAAGGAAAGCCTCCTGGGCTTGCTGCAAAGCCTATCTTTTCCTTGGGGGTTCAGGGAGAAGGTAGAATGGGATCATTTAATTAATTATACAGTTATGAAGGGAGTTTCCTGTTGCTGTTGGCATTGATAGTCTCTTAACCGGTAACAGATTTAACTTCTGCACAAAATATTGTATATTTTCATTGCTATATGGTGTCCTGGAGCTTGGGATTGGTGCTAAAAACTCAAAATAAAAGGAAAAAATTAAAAGTGTGTTGTTTATTTTACATTCATTTTTTAAGACAAAATATTTTTTGTTTTTGATAAAGGACTGTCCCAGACCTTCTGACCTCAAATCTGGGGCTTGATAAGACATCAAGCATATTCTGTTTCATATGGCTAGCGATAAAACTCTACAGATCATATAAGAGAAAGTTTAATTTCTGCAGGACACTGAAAACTGTTTAATGTGTCCATTAACTGTGGCTCTGGAGAAGAAAGAAGTTGTGGGAGAAAAAATGATGAAAATTACTATCTGATATTGCATTTCGCACAGGAATTCTAACTTTGTTTCTCTCCTCTTCCTATTTTCCCATCAGATTGCGTGCATTCTTTCTCCCTCTCCCTGCAATGTAGGAAGATGGGCAAAGAATTCCTTGGCGAAGATCCAGAATGACCAAGCCTGAACTATGCAGTGAGGCTGTAGTCATGCCGGTCCCATGACATTAGAGAGACAAGATGGATGAGGTAATATCTTTTATTGGACCAACTTCTGTTGGTGAGAGAGACATGCTTTCGAGCTTACACAGAGCTCTTCTGCACATCTGGGAAACTAACTCAGTGTCACTGCTAAATACAAGGTGGAACAGATTGTTTAGCATAAGTAGTTAACACATATTTCAAGGGACCATTCAAGGTGAAGTTCTGAATTTAAACTTCCAGGCTTTGCCAGACACTAAAAGTCATGGACTGAATAGACACACTGGATTTATGGATTATTACAACAATTTGTAACTCACTAACAACTCCTCCCCCAGCTGCTTCCTCCCCACTTCCTTTCCTCCCTCTGACTGAAGGGGTGTTAATGGGCCACTTCACCTTGAAATATGTGTTAAATACTTATGCTAAACAATCTGTTCCACCTTGTATTTAGCAGTGACACATTGATTTAGGTCATGTCTATACCAGAGAACTTAGAGTGGCACAGCTGTACCAATGCACCTGCGCAACTTTAAGATCACTCGTGTAGCCGCTCTATGCCAAGGGGAGAGAACTCACCCGTTGGCATAATAAAACCACCTCCACAAGCGGTGGTAGCTATGTCAGCAAGAAAAGCTGTCCCACCGACATAGCATGGTTCACACTGGCACTTCTGTCAGTGTAACTTATGTCACGTGGGGTGTGGTTTTTTCCACAACCCTGATCGACATACGTTACACTGACAAAAGTGGTAGTGTACACCTGGCCTTACTTTCCCAGACCTGAAGAAAAGTTCTGTGTAAGATCGAAAGCTTGTCTCTCTCACCAACAAAAGTTGGTCCAAGCCTGAACTATCAGAAATAGGGCGGTGGCCAGGTCTACACACAACTGTATCGGTGCAGCTGTAACGCTGTATGTGAAGACATGCCCTAAGTGACCTTACAGTTATTTTCCACCTTTAAATCAAATTCCATGATAAAATACATGAAATAGCCTGGAAAATAACTTGTTTTTAACACAGTTATTGTTATCTTCATCTATCTGGCCCAAGTCTGGAGGCAAAGACAATCCACTTCCTGTATCAGATATCTTATTGTAATTAACCCATGCACACTACTACTATTTTGTGTAGTAAGATAAAGGCCAACTATTTCAGAAATGCCTTTAAAAGCTGTGTACACAATTGCACAAAAGTTTAACTTAAACACACACACAAAACTTCTGTACGGTCACACAATTTTTGCTAGAAAAAATAAAATTATGCCATGCTGAAATTGCCACAAAGGATGTGTGAAACAGCCAAACGCCATGTGTGGGCTAATGATAGCATTGTACTGCTATGTTGGGTAGACCAACAGAGCTATGCACCTGCCAGTCAGAAGGCATAACAGTGATTTTACAGCATTTCAGGCCAATATAATAAAGCAGAAACGATGTGCATGATCATTTTCTCTGACTCTCACCTATAAATTCTATGGCAAGCTATCATAAGTCCATAAAGTTTGGTATTTAAAAAAAAGGAGGAAACGTTCATGAGATATCATTAAAAAAATCTGAATGTGAATGCGTAATAACTTCATTTTTAAATATGCTGATTGGTAATTTCATAAATGACCCCATATTATGAATATATATTTTAGAACTAAGGTAATAGTTAAGCTGACTGATATAACAACAGGTCTGAAAAGATGAAAGAGAGTGTTAGAATATTAAAAGTGTCCAAAGAACTTTTTCCACAATAAAGTGGCAATGACAAATGTGGTCATAGTAAATACATGGATGATATGAATAATGAAACGACAACTGTATATTTATTTTCTTGGGTGGTTTGTTTAACACCAGCTCCTACTAACAGGATTGAGTCAGATATTGCTACTCTGCCAGCCTTACTTATCTGACTTATCACGTTGCATTTCACTGCCCTGAGGTTCTTGTGGAATTTTATGCTGCTGTGGCATCTTTATGAGGTTTTGCAGACAGATGCTGGCGTCTTCAACTTTTAAAAACATTCTTATTCTCTATTATGTAACATTTAGCTTAAAAGGGAACTGTAGAAAAGCTGCTACTTCCCATGTTTCCTAAGTCTAGCATCACTGAATATGTTTTCACAGTGAGGCTGAGAAAATACAGTGATCACTTATAATCCCAGTAGTAAAGGTTTTCCAATTTATTTTTCTGGGTATAGTTCAGGCTAGGGGAGAAATATGCATACAAAGTCTCCAGTAAAGCAAAGCAGGTCTCTGCTCTGGGGAAGTTATTCAGTTAGTTGGTCAGAAAAATAAAATCCCATCTGCACTCTGAGCCTCTAATATTGAGCTTTGTAATCCGTTTTCAAGATCTGCTTTTTCAGTCAGGAATTCACTTCACCTTTAAGTTAATTCAGACTTCTTGTCTCTTGGGTCAGTCTATGTTGGTTCTTATGCGCTTTTAAGTTTGTTTTTTGAACAGCTGTGGGGGGGGGGGGGGGGGGGGGGGGGGGGTTTAACCTGAATAATGCTCATATTCACATCCAACAAGAGTTGCTCGGATAACATAGCTACTTCTCAAGCAGCACATTGCAGAGAATATGGCTACTACAGGTCTTCCAGGAAATCTAGAGTCCATGTTCTGACTTCTGCAGTAGGTTTTAAACTTTGAAGTATTTTTACCTCTGGGAATACCAGAGTCAAACTGAAATTAGGAGAGAATCTTACTCCAGTTTAAATAAATAATGGGCTATTGGAGAGGGAAAGGGATGAAATTTGAATTGGCAAATATCCATCTTTTGTGAAGCTCTCTTATTTATTATTAATATTGCAATAGCACCTAGAGTAGAGGGCCTAGACTAGTACCTTGGTCAAGACCCCAGCCAAAATCATGACTCCAGTGTGCAAGGTGCTGTACAAACACATAGTAAGAACTACTAAAACCTGAAGAGTTTACAATCTAAACAAACATGAGAAAGCGAGGAGAAACAGACACAGTGCTAGGGTTAGACACAGAGACACAAAATGATTTGCACATCAGAGATGGACACAGTTATAGAACCCAGGTCTTCCAACTCTCAGTTCAATGCTCTATCCACTGGACCATAGTGTCTCTCCTAGTTTTACACTTTAAAACATTGCATAAATTTGAAGGTTAATTGGTTTATAACACAGTATAATGGTTTCTGGCATTTAAACATTCAGATGGGCCCATCCTTCATTTTACATGTTACACAAAGAAAAGCAATGTAGGCTGCACAGTGGAACATGTATAAAGGACAGGCTGTGATCAAAGGGAAAGAGTTTCAAATTTAACAGGTAAGAAGTAAAAGACTCTTTATGTCGACTACAAACTGGTCAAAATGACACCAATATTTGCTTCTGGACATCATACAAGGTCAGAAATGATACAGAGAAAAAGCCTGGGCAGTCCCCCACTGTAAGATAATTAAAAAGCCCGCCATCTTTTCTTTATTATTAGCCCACAGTGAAATTATATGCTAATTGTCCTATCAACTACTGTGGTAATATGGAAATTGCAGAGAAGAATTAAGCGTCACTGACTGGAGTAATGCAAACTAAAGCCTCAGGCCAGCAGAGGTCAGGATATCACCAAAAGTATAACTAGAATACAGTGCAGTTATAAAAAGTAACTACATTCGCAACTTAACATTGGAAAGTATTCAATAAATATAGTTCCTATTCAGACACTGGGTCTGGGACAGCATGATTAAAACATGGGATATGAGAATTAGACACTATTTTCATACCACAGTTTAAGGATAATATATATATCCATGCCTAGTGAATCAGAGATTCAAATACCATATATGATGCTGAAAAATAACTAAGTTGTCTAACATTTGAGACCATGAACATTCGTAGCCTCACACACAGCTGTATCCTTCTGATTAAAATGAAGTTAACAATATATGCACAGTATGTTATAAATGCAGTGGAACATGGCAGGAAAATGACAGTTTCTGGTTGCACATGCAGAAAGACACCGTCATGAACCAAGAACCACCTAGTGATGCAAAACAGATAGGGACTCAGGGATTTTTCTTCTCCTTGTCACACGGTCCTACTCTAATACCCACCAGTGTCTCTTGTTGGCTCGGAATGCTGCAATTTTCTAAAGACAGCTTTTAAAGGCTATGAGAGTTGCATTTATTTAAAACAAAGAAACTCATCCAACCTCCATGTACTAGGAGCTGATCTGAGCAGCACAGAGACCGTTAACTCGAAAAGATAATAGAAGAGGGTATCAATTAACCAAAGGGAACTGAAGTAGGGCAAGAGCCAAGCACAACTTGAAATATTTCATTAATGACATTGTCTTCTGATGAAGCAGCAGCTCAACATGCAACCACATTAGGGACTTGTGTTTGTCCATAATTCATCCAAGCCAGCATAGCCTAGGATGAATGAGGAATGTGGAAGCAGCAATGTACAAAGTAATATAGTGACCTTTTAATGGATAACCCAAGAGAGGTGTTAATAGTTCGAGAGGGAGTTAATAGCATCCGGTCCTATATGAACAGAAGTGCAGTTCAATCAAATGAGTGATTTTAAGAGAAGATTCCTATCCCCTAGTAAATCCAAGAAATGTGTTTCTGTCAGTATGAAAGTCCACAGTATGACACTATATCCCCCAGTTGTAAAACATATACATATTATAAAGGACACATTGTCAAATTCTAGATGCTTACTTACAGTTTAAGGGATGTAAGACATAGGACTTACCCTTTCTATTGCTGCATCATGAAAAGGAAGCTCCTCTGAACTAAAAACAAAGAAAAAGCTGTTAGTCCTGCAAAATTGGCACAAATTAATTTTTTCATAGGTTCTTACAAGTTATAGTGATGAATGCAGAAAATGAACTGTTAACTCCGAAATTACTGCAAGATTTCCTGCAAGCGATCACAATGGCACAAAAGAGCATTGTAAGATTTTGTGCAGTAAGAGAGTCCCAATAATTTTAAAAAGCAAAATACAGATGGCATAAATGGAAAGTAAGCCATCTAAATCAACATGGGTTAACCTGGCTTCAAAAATGTCATCAAATGCTTATTAGAATACATAAAGAAGTTATTTCCTGCAATGAAAAAAGCTAGTGAAATAGAATTTAAAGTCATTGTCCTGTCAGATTTCTAGATGTATACTGTACAGTTTCAAATCAGTCAGGCCTTTCCAACAAAATCTTTTTCACCCAAATAAATGTTTACATGAATAGCTTTGCCTGTTTTACAAGATTATCTAGTTCCAAATATGGGCCTGGCAATCCTTACCCAATTGCCTATGGCTTTCAATCAATGCCAGTCCTGTTTAGTAAACTGTCTGAGTTTATTACTTTCACTAAAGAACCTGAAGACAGGTTTTTTTTTTTTTTTATATTTTACCCAGTTTCATGACATAGAACTCCAACAGTCTTTGAGCAAAAGGGAAGACGCTTCTATTATTTCAATTACCTACTAAATTCACTCTGACTGGTGGAAAAAGCGCATGTAGTACTTTTAGCAGGTGTCTAAACTATGAAGAAAATTCTTTCATTTCTCATCTTAATTCTAAAAGGCAGCTTGAAATCGTATCAACCCTAACTGAAAATGTATCATCCAAGGACTTTTTCAGGCTTTATTAGATACTTACATTGTGAGACTCAAAATTTAACCATTGTCCTTGCTACCATCGAAAAAGGTTAATCTAACTTGCTGCCAAATAGCATTTCCTTCTGGTGTGTGTGTGTGTGTGTGTATCATCTTCAGCCTTTGTGAAACTCTAGCAACTGATCTGTAATATTAAGAGTTCCCCTATCTTGTAGAGCTTGGATAAACAATAAGGAAGTAAACACCAAGAAAAGTAATTGCTTAAAGCTGACCACAGGCTTTGCAGAAGAAATGTCTAGGTATATGAAATCCTCTAAAAACACAGGAGAAAAAATAACGATGTCACTTATGTGCAATTGTGGCTGAAAACAGCTCTGGACTCACAAGCAACACTATCCTTTGAATACCGGGAGTAAGAGCTGAACAGTCATGCCAAAACCCTCAGTGCTTGCACAGCAGCAGATTAAAAAAAGGAGTCTGTATATGATTATCTTAAGGGTTACTTGTTACTTTATGTGCTCTGTTATTCTATCATACATGTTTGTCTTTATATCTCAACTAAACCACACTGAAAGCAGCCCCTCAATTACACTCAATATCACTTAAAATTAAACTACCTTGAAAAAATGGAAATAAATAAATAGAACTTCACTCAAAAAAAAGTGTTTTTAGTTCTTCAATCACCAGCTTAATTTCCCCCCAGTGACAACTCCTAAGTGGCTTGTTCAGCTGCAGGCACCATCTGCCTGCACCAGAAGAAGTGGCTTCATTTGTGTTGCCATATGAATATACAGTAGCTGGATTCTTCATGGCCTTATGGATGACGCAAGCAACTGGTTCCAAACACAAGAGATTCCTTTTCTCAGTGCCAAGGCATGTAACCATCAACAGCACACAGAACAGTGTTCTAAAGTCTCCATATTTCTATGTATCTCATACAAGACACACAGCTATTATACCACCAAGATAGTCTGGTTTGGCAGCTTAACTTTTCATTTTGTGGTCTGCTGTGGAAGCTAGTTTATTATATACTCCATCTGTTCTACACTGTCATACCTTAGTCTATCACACCGAGTAACTCTGGTGTCAGTTCCGCCTACAGAAATAGAGCAACTGACTTATTAAGGAACTGCAATATGTAAACTTTATACGAAACTGAAGTGCTTGTCCACACAAAAGAAGACAGACAGCTGAGCCTGCTGAACAGACACTTTCCTTTCTCCTGTGAGGTGTGTGTGTCTCTCTCTTTCTGTTAGATTAGTTTAGATAAATTGATGAACAAATTAAAATTTAATCCTTTAAATGATTGGCTTGAACAATAACATACCTAGAACCAGGACAGTACATCAGAACAAGCTCAGTACAAATCCTCATGACACCTCTCTGAGGTATTATTCTGATTTGACAGATGGGAAACTGAAGCAGAGAACTTGAGTGACTTGGCTATGGCTACACAGTGAGTCAGTGGATTGGAACTCAGGAGTTCATGGCTGCTAGACCTACAATCAGTCCACTACATCATGCTACCTGTGCACATATGCCAACATAGATGTATAAGTCTATCACTAAAGGGGTGGAGAAAGGCACTCTACCAACGAGCTCCTTCATTCCTTATGATATTAAAGAAAAAAATCAGTAAACTCCCTTTTACTCAATATATGTTTTGTCAGTAATGAGACTAATAAACTTGAGTAAAAGAAGCCATCTGTTAGAATCATAGATAAGGAAATAATTAGTGGTCATAACTGAACCTCATTTTATTATTCCCTTCTTTTTTGCACATAGTTTGGATTTTTTTTTTTTTTTTAATCTTCCAAGCATGTTTAAACTTGCATTTTTCTATTTTTACATCAGGACACGCTGTCCAGTAATAATGTGCATTTGTAAATTAAATAGTATCCTCCTACATCTATTCTTTATCTTGTGGAGACTACTTTACTTTTAACAGTTGTGGTGATATGGATATTAGGGGAGGAAGGGTAAGAGAGGGTTACTCACCTTGTGCACTAACTGAGGTTCTTCAAGATGTATGTCCCTGTGGGTACTCCACTCCAGGTGTTGGTGCATCCTCACATCCTCGATCAGAGATTTTGCCAGCAGGGCCTATCTGGTTCATTCATGCACTGTCCCTGTCTCGTGGCACTGTCGGTGCCCTTTTCGGCACGAGCAACCTGGGCCCCTCTGTTCCTTCTCTACCGTAGAGCCATAATGTTTGACTCCGAAGTAGAGGGGAGGAGGATGGGTAGTGGAGCACCCACAGGGACACACATCTCGAAGAACCTCAGTTACTGTGCAAGGTGAATAATCCTCTCTTCTTTGAGTAGTGTCCCTGTGGGTGGCTCCACTCCAGGGGATTCTTGAGCAGTGCCCTCAGTTGGAGGAGGGAACTTTGGAGTTGTTAGGTTGAACAGAAGAGAGAACTGATAGTCTGATTGCTGCATCATGTCTTGATGCCTGATCGATGGCGTAGTGTTTTTTGAAGTGTGGGCCAAGGCCCAGGTAGCTGCTTTGCATATTTCAATAATTGAAGATTATGCAAGGCGGCTGTGGATGTAGCGATTGATCTAGTTGAATGTGTCCTAACTCTTTGTGGTGGTGATATCCCTGACTGTGTATAGCATGTGTGGATGCAGCTGGAAATCCACTTTGAAAGTCTTTGGGTGGATATGGTGTTGCCTTTGGAACGTTCTGTAATTGATACAAAAAGTTTGGGAGATTTCCTGAAAGGTTTTGTTCTTTCTAGTAAAACGCAGTGGCTCGCCTGACGTCCAGCACATGGAGGGCCACATCCTGTGCATTAGTGTGTGGTTTCAGGTAAAATATAGGTAAGTGAATGTTTTGGTTAAGGTGGAATGTTGATGTTAGTTTGGGGAGGAATTTAGGATGAGGTTGCAGTGTTACCTTATCTTTGTGAAATACTGTATACGGTGGGTGGGTCATGAGTGCTCCGAGCTCACTCACGCAGTGTGCTGATGTGATTGTCACTAGAAATGTGATCTTCATGGACACGTGCATTAATGAACAAGTTGCTAACGGCTCAAATGATGGCTTGATGATGGTCCTGAGGACTAGGTTGAGGTCCCACGGTATTATGGGAGCACATATGTTTGGGTACACATTTTGTATGCCAGTCATGAAGTGTTTGACAATTGGATGCGCAAAAATTGTGGTATCATCTATGAGATCATGGAAAGTGGTGATAGCTGCTAGGTGTACTTTAATTGAGCAAAATCGATAATCCAATTTTTTTTTTATCTCCTGGAGATGGCCTCAATCCCCACTATATTAGACTGTTATGGTGTCAACGGAGGCAGGTCAACGCACTAAGGAGAATCTACACCATTTCTAAAGGTAAGTCTTTCTTGTGGCAGGTTTTCTGCTATTCAGTAAAATATGTCTTACTGGTTTTGAACACTGCAGTTCAGATTGTAAGAACCAGTTAGGAACCATGCTGTGAGACGTAAATTCTTCAGGTGCAGATGGCGTATGGTTCCATTGTCCTGGGAGAGGAGATCGTCAACTAGTGGGAGAGCAGTTGGTGCTTGGATCGACCTGTGTGTGAGGTAAGTGAACCATGGTTGCCTGGGTCATGCTGGTGGTATCATTATCATCTTTGCCTTGTCCTTGCGCATTTTGTGTATGGTTTTAGCTTTCATGGGGATAGGTGGGAACACAAACAGGAGACCTGTACTCCAGATGATGAAGAATGCGTCCCCATTGAACATGTGCCTAGACCTACTCTTGAGCAGAAGTAATGGCATTTGCGATTCTTCGTTGTCTCAAATAGACTGATTGTGGAATAACCCCACTGACGAAAGATGTTTTCTAGGACTGTGTTGTGTAATTCCCACTCGTGATTGTTGCCGAATTTTCTGCTTAGATTGTCTGCAGTGGTATTCTGGGTACCGGGTAGATATGCCACTGAAATGTGGATGTTGTGGGATATGCACCAATTCCATAGTCTCATTGCCTCTGAACATAGGGAGCTAGATCTTGCCCCTCCTTGATGATTGATGTAAAACATACATGCGATGTTGTCTGTCATTATCTTTATAGTTTTCCCTGCTATAAGACGTAGGAAGTGTAGCCTGGCATTGCAGACCGCACATAACTCTGTAGGTTTATGTGCAATTTCGTTTCCTGTGGTGACCATTTCCCTTGAACAGTATGTTCTTGCAGATGGGCTCCCCATCCAATTAGTGATGCATCTATCATGATCAGATCGAGGGTGTTTCACTTATGAATGGAGTTCCTGTTTGAAGGTTGTTGGTCTGTGTCCACCATTTTAATGATTGTTTGTTTTTTTGGCGTTGCCACCATTTTGTATAGAGATTGTCTGTGTGGTTTGTAAACTGTCGCAAGCCACATTTGAAGTGGTCGCATGTGCAATCATGCATTTTGCACTATAAAGGTGGTGGCTGCCATATGACCCAACATTTGGAGGCATGTGCATACGTTCAGAGTTGGACTGTTTTGTATTATAGACTCTAGATTCACAATTGTCTGAAATCTGGTCTTTGGTAGGAACACCCTGGCAGTGAGAGAATCCAGGTGCGCGCCTATATACTCCAGTTGTTGCACAGGCTGTAGGATGGATTTTTTGTCATTTGTCATAAGCCCTAGTGTGTGAAATAATGTCCTTGTAGTGTGAATTGCGTGGATAACTTCCATGTAGGTGCGTGCCCTTATTAGACAATCTTTGAGATAGAATATGGTGATCCCCAGTCTGCGAAGGTAATCTGCTACAACAGCAAGTACTTTGGAAAAGACTGAGAGCATTGCAAAGGTTGAAGGGTAGCACCGTGTATTGATAGTGGTTGTTGAGCAGTGTGAATCTTAGGAATTTTCTGTGGGCCGGATGAATAGTAACGTGGAAGTACGCGTCCTGAAGGTCGAGGGCTGCAAACCAGTCCCTCTGTTCCAGCGCCAGCAATATGGTAGCCAGAGTAACCATCCTGAATTTTTGTATCTATAAATTTGTTCAATTTTCTTAAGTACAAAATAGGTCTCCAACCTCTGGTCTTCTTTTGGGTGAGAAAGTAATGAAAATAAAAGCCTCTGCCACTATGTTGGGAGGGAACATGCTCTATGTCATGTATCTGGAGAAAATGATTGACCTCCTGTTGTAATAGTTGTTCATGAGATGGGTCTGTGAAAAGGGACAGGGAAGGGGATTGGGTTGTAGGTATGGAGGGAAAGGGGATAGCGTATCCAGATCGGATAATTTCTAGTACCCATTTGTCTGATGTTATGTTTGCCCAGTGTTGGTAAAAGGGCTGTAGTCAATGCTTGAACAAGATGGACTCTGGCTGCGGAAGGCAGGGGAGGTTGTACTGATCCTCGACCAAATCCTCAAAATTGTTGCTTTGGAGGGACAGCCTGGGATGTTGATGGCTGCTGGTTAGTCTGTTGACGTCACTATGGCCTTTGATGGGAGCATGATTGTTCATACCATCTGTTTTGTGAGTAATGTTAGTATCTGGAATTCTACGGCTGATACCTGAAGGGTCGTCTTCTCGTTGCAGGTGTGTAGATTCCAAGGGTGCGGAGTGTAACCCTGGAATCTTTCATGTTATGTATGACTTCATCCATTTTTTCTGCAAAGAGCTTTGCTTTGTCAAAAGGAAGATCCTCAATCATTGCCTGCAGTTGTTTAGACAGGGCTGCAGAGTGAAGCTATGATGCCCTATACATGACGACAGCAGTTGCCACAGTACTAGCTGCAGTGTCCACCATGTCAAGGGAAGCCTGAAACGCTGTTCTTGGGACCAATTGCCCTTCTTTGATCAACGACTGAAATTACTGTTTCTTATCTTCCTGGACAAACTCAATAAATTCTGATACCTTAGAATAATTTTCATTACCGTAATTTGATAACACGGCGAAGTCCAGCCTTTTGTCATCTTTGTCGTGTGGTGTCGACTTATGATGATGTTTCTTGTTCCTCTGGTTAGCAACTTCTATAACTAGGGAGTTAGGAGCTGGATGGGTGAAGAGCAACTCAGTATCTTTGACAGGGACATAATTCTTTTCATCAGCCCTTTAACAAGTTGGGGGAATGGTGGCAGGCATCTGCCAGATGTTATTTGCTGGTTCCATCCATTGGAAGGGCGATTTTGGTAGAAGCTGAGGTCTGCAATATTTTAAGTAATTTGTGTTGTGACCCTGCCACTTCCTGGAGGGGGATCTCCAAACCATTCACCAGCCTCTTAAACAGTTCCTGGAACTGCTTAAAGTCATCTGCAGTCATCGGAGGTGGGGGAACTATGGTCTCGTCGGGTGAGGAGGATGAGTTGTGTGTGGTAGGAGTTATTTCTTGCTCTACACTCACATCCTGTTCGTCAGCAGGACCAGTTGTTTTGGGTCCTGTTTAAGTAGGTCTAATAGGTGATCTTCCTCTGCATCTATAGGAGGTTGGTGGTCTACTGTGCAATGGTGAGTACGTAGACCAGGTGTCCCAGCCAGGCCAGTGCATACGATATGGTGGAGCAAACCATGGAAGTCCAAATCATGGATATGTTGGTTGTCTGTAACGTGGTCAATGTCTGGAAGGGTGGACTCTGGGTGATGATTGTTGGGGAGAAAAGGTAGCCTGTTTGCCACCATACTCCTCATCACTGGAGAAGGAGATGGGAGAAATGGGCTGCTCATGAGTGAAGTGCACTGGAGAGGTGTCAGTCCCGTAGAGAAGTGATAACGGGGAACATGTTACAAATTCCTCCTCGTTTTCATGATGCTTGCTCTTTTCAGCATGTTTCCGTGGAGCCAGCATTGTGGGCTCCATCGTCAGTGACAGTGCCAAGATATGCTCCATAGCATTTCCTGGTGAGGGCATATCCATCCAGTACACAGTTTGGCTCAAGGTACCTATTTCAGAAATAGGTAAGTCCCTCTTTTCTGTAGTTTAGAATTTTGATTTTCAGCAATCCCTATCTCATTCTGGAGGGATTGTTAGGAGTCTAAACATAAGTTTTGAAATGCCTACCTTCCCTAGAACTATGAAGTTGAATCTTGAGAGAATCAATTCAGTCCTTCATATTTCTGAAACAGATAAACCGTGTACCACACAAGGAAGGTCTTTTAGAAACAGTCTAAAAAACCCAAGATCTTGTCGACCCTGCATGGACGCTGATGTCCCTATAGCAATTTAGGTAAGCATAAGGATTTGCTCTAGTGTTCTTGGCCAATGTTCCCTCCCTCCCCCCCACATTGTGCACCATTTGTCCTGGCTGTAGCCCTCTCTCCCAGACATGATAGCTATATATCAATGAAGTTTATAAAGAGCTTTGGGGTCCTTCAGAATGAAGGACACTGTATAAATCCAATTATTGTTACAATTTTATTCTTAAATTGGAGTATTCAAAATGTTTAATGTTCATTACATTTTTTAAGCCAATTCCTTCAGTATTGATTTGGCTGCAGTGCACACATGCTGCAGTGCACATATACAGCAAACACGGTGCAACAGCTACACAGAATGGTCTTCTAAGAAGAAATGGTTACTTATTGTAACTGTGGTTCTTGGAGATGTGATGCAGATGTGTATTTCACTTAGGTGTTGTGTGCGTCCAGTGCACCGGAGCCAAAGAATCTTGCCTAGCAGTACCCGTAGAGGGGCGGCTCTCATGCCTTGTGGTCCTAGCCCCTCTCCTGGCTATATGAGGTAGTTCCTTTGCTCAGTTCCTTCAGACTGAATGCCAAAAGACTAGATTCCAATGCAGGGGGAACAGAGGGCAGATTGTAGAATACACATCTACATCACATCTCTAAGAACCATAGTTACAGTAAGTAATAATTTCTTCTTTTTCAAGTTGATGAAGCCATGTATTCCATTTAGATGACTCATAAGCAGTACCCCAGAGGATGGGGCTCAGAGTCTATTTAAACAAGGACTGCAGGACCTCCTTCCCAAAGTTTGCATCTGCTCTAGATGCCACGGTAGCGATGTAATGGTTCATAAATGCATGTATTGGCAACCATGGGGCAGCCCTGCAAATATCCAACACTGAGATATCATTTAAGAACGCTATAGATGCAGTCTTGATGCAGGAAGTTATCCGCTTAGAGATCGTCTGTGAGGAGATTGCCTGTCCCTTCATATGTCTGCATATGAAACAAACAGACCGGGCAAAGCCCAAAACCATTTAGTCCTGTCTAGTTAGAGGCCAGACATCATCTGACATTCAATATATGAAGATGCTGCCTCTCTGGGGATCAGTGCCGTTTAGGGGAAAAAAACAGGCAAATATACCGCCTGATTCAAATAAGACAGAGACCACTTTAGACACAAGTTTCAGGTGCGGCCACATGACTTTGTCTTTGGAGAACTGCGTATAAAGAGGCTCTGCCATCAAAGTCTGCAGCTCTCACTCTCTTCGCAGATGTTATCACCATAAGGAACACGGGGTTTTGGGGGATTTTTTACATTAGAGGAAAGAGGCAGGATGCCAGAAGTTCATGAGACCTGCTAAGACTGTGGTTAAGTTCCCACAAGGAAAGATGAAGGATCCTTTCAAGAATCTCACCACTATGACATTGGAAAACACCGACCTTCCATAAATGAGTGGATGAAAGACTGAGATCACTGCTAGGTGTGCCCTCAATGAGCTACACTTAAGGCCTGATGACTGAAGATGCAGCAAATATTCTAAGATGTCTTGGATACTAGCTAGTGTCAGCTGCACTCCTTAGGCCAATGACCACACTGGAAAATGCTTTCACTTTCACTGAATAGGCCATCTGGTAGAGGGTTTTCTTATGGTTACAAATAGCCAGTGAGCCTCGCTTTTTCTCCTCAACCCTGGAACAGCTATGCTGTGAGACACAGAGAGCAGAGCGCAAGATGCAGAATGCGACCTTGATTTTTTGTGAACAGGTTGGGCTGGAGAGGAAGAAATAAGGAAAGCTGAATCAATAGTGTGAAGTCAGAAAACCAATACTGCCTCAACTATGCCAGGGCGATGAGGAAAAGCTTGACCTGATCCATTTTCAGCTTGAGAATGACTTCTGGAATGGTTGAGATCAGAGGAAAAGTATTCAGGATAGCTGATTGCCAGATGAGGAGGAAGGCATGGGTCAGGGAGCCTGGACCAAGGCCCCTCGAGAGCAGAACAGCCGGCATTTCCTGTTGTCCCTTATACCAAACAGGTCGATTGTTGGGATGCCCCATGCTGCAAAGATGACTCATAAAACAATGGAATTCAGAGGCCACTTGTGGTTTGGGGAAAAATTCCTGCTGAGATGGTCCGCAAGATAATTCTGGACCCCGGGCAGTAATCAGGTATCAGAGTTGGCAGGGCACCCTGGAATGTGCTCCCCCTTTCCTGTTCACATAATACATTGCAGTGGTATTGTCGGTAAGTATGTGAACTACTGAACCCTCGATGTGATTTAGGAAAGTGAGACAGGAATTGTAGATGGCCCAAAGCATCAAGCCATTGACATGCAGTGAAGTTTCCTGTTCTGACCACAGGCCCCAAACTTTCAGCGACCTCAGATGTGCTCCCTAATCTATCAGGGAAATGTTGGTGACAAAAGTCCTGGTTGGTAAGGGCCAGACAAAGGGAACGCCCCGATATATATTCTCCTGAACGGTCGATCACTGCAAGGAGTCCAGGATCAATGGAGGGAGGCAGACAAATCTGTCCACAGGGTGAAGGGCTGGACAGCAAAACAGATGGCGAAGAGGGAGAAGGTACAACCTTGCAAACTGAACCATCTGTGTGAATGCGGACATAGTTCGATATGATGGTGCTTAGGACCAGCTGTCAGTTGTAATCGAGCCCCAAAACCATAAAAGCAAGCTAGTCAGTCTCTGAATGGAGATGAGGAAAAGGAAGTGACGACCGGACCACTGGTCTGGACCAAGGAGTCAAAATTGGAACTTGGAGGGCACCAGGGGAGGATGTATGGATTGGCCAGACGCTGGACCTGGGTTTAGCAGCCCATCCTGTCAGCATAAACGATGCAGCTCTGGCCAAGTTCCGGACCAAAGGAGAGGCCAAGATGGTAAGGAAGAGGTGGTCTGCAGCCACCTGGTATGCTGCCGATCTGGAAACAAGTCAATGCTAGCACCACCTTTGTGGGTATTGGACACCCCAGGGTCTCGAATCCCCCTACTTGGCATCAGGGAGTGGTTAGCAGCACCTGCGCCATCTGACGTGCCAGGTCTAACCCCATGCTGGGTCCACACTCTTCCTAAGAGAGGCAGGAGAGTCCCCACGAGACCTGGAGCAGTCTCAATTGGTCTTATGCAACCTTTTCCTCAGGGCATTCAACGGGGAACAGCTCCTCCATCTCTTCAGAAAGGCCCCTTTTCCAGATCACAAGGCAGCAGAATTCTAGGAACCTGAGGTGACCTCCAATCCGATGAAGGCACTGGTGCCAAAGCAAGCCACATGGCCTGTTCGGGTAGGTGCTGTTTTAGGCAAAGGTCCTTAGAAACCTGAGTCTGCTTCATGAACAATCTACAGATCGAACACCGCTCCTGACAATGGGCCTCACACCAGCAAAGCACTCACCATATGTGGGGATCTTTGTTAGGGATCATTCCCCCACCTGACAGACAATGTTTAAACCCCGGTGAGGGCATCACAGAGGAATACTTAAATAAATACAACTAACACTAATCTAACTAACACTAGCAGTACTACTGACTTTATACGACCAGAAAAAAAACTAAAATAGCAACAGGTTGTGAGGTTACCACCACATATACTATAACACAACAGCATTCTGGAATGAGAGATGAATTTCACATGGGAAAGCTACCTTCTACTTGGGCAGCAAGTCCTTTTAGAAACACTCCAGCTCCAGTGGTCATGAACAGGAAAAGAACTCAAGCTCTCTCTTTTTGTGATGCAGATCTTCGGAGTTCAAAATGAAAAGGAAAAACATACTTGCTACAGCCTGGAAGCCTCTTAAAATGACTTCAGCTCTCAGTGGACAATCTTCATACAAGTAAATAATTTAATACCAAAAATTGTATTAATAAAACATTAAAGTTACACAGTTCAGCACTTGGAAGTCAGGACTTTACCTCTGCCCCCTTTTGCATGTGTATTGCAATATTTAATTACATGATCAGGTACAGTACCATTACTCAAATAATTTTAGTAGAAGTGGCAATACACTGTATTGTTAAGAATAAATAATGAGTGACTGAAAAAACATGACTTCCTGAAACATTAACCTTTTGGACTGAAATTCTTAAGTTTTTCTGTGAAGAGACCTAGAACAGGGAGTTCAATTCTGACCATCACATTAACAAAAAGAATGACAGTTGAGGGAATTCACAAGCAACCAAAATGACCATGAAGTAAATTTTTAGAAAGCTGAATATCCATAAATTTGGATAAGAGATTAGAAGAAGGAGCAAGTTTAAACCTGCAGATATTTGATAAGATGGAAAAACAAGATAGAAATGGCATTATTTATTGTGGTATATAAAGGGTACAAACTAACATTAATATGATAATGAAAAAAAACTTAAATATGAGGGGAAACTTCCTTAGAGTGAACTGTTATTAGGCTGTGGTATAGCTAGCCAAATAGGAAGGGCAGAAGTCTCAATGGTTAGGACTTTTACAATTTGACTGAACAAAATATTAGTAATTATACCTTAGGTAAAAATTCTGCACTGGCAGGCATATTGAACTAGATTATCTAACAGGTCTTTCTTTCTCTTTCACCTTCTGATTCTATGATGCACAAAATTTGTCAAAAGTAATATTTAGTATATAAATACTATAGTAATTAACAGTAGGATATAATCTAGTTTTGTGTACGCAAACGTATGTTACCATTTCATAATAGCTTTCAAACTGATGCCCCATAACCTGAAATGAGGCAATAACATTTTAGAGCAGCTGACCTCCATTAAAGAGTTAACTTACATTGTCATATATATAAGGTAACTAAAACTAATATTGTAAATTAGAGATTATAATATCAAATCTTATTTGAGATGAGTTTTGATTTTTATCACTGCATTAAATTATTGTTAACAGAATGTGTCACAAAACAAACATCTAAAATAAACCAGAAGATACCAATTACTTTAACAAATAGGAATAAAACAATACATTAATTTTACATGTTTGTTCAGACCCATCTTTAAATTGTTCTACCCTTATAAAGAGTACATCTAAATGTTAATTTTGTCTCCTTTCCCCCTCATATGTCCCCCACCCCCCATATTTTTAGACTACTGCTGAGCTCAGAACAAAAACCAAGATATCCTTTGTATAACAAAACTAATTTGGAAACCTATTCTGGTTGTGTGCTATTGCTTCTGACCTTAACAAGTTTCAAATGGAAATTACCAGCAATAGTGTCTTCTTCAAAATAAATTATATTTGGAGCTGCAGCTCTTTCGATGGTTTTGCAAATTGTTGTGCTGAGAGAAATAAGCAAGGAGAAAAGTTTATAAAGTAAACAAGTGAGATCTAAAAAAAAAATTCAGTGATAAAAAGATAAAATTCACTTCTACCTTCTCCCTCCTCCCCAATTTTTCAAGTAGATAACTTAAGGTTTGTTCTTACACCTATAAAAATTCAAAGTTAGGTTACGGCTACAGTCTGCAGATGCTCTAAACCAACGGGAGAGAGCTCTCCCGTCAACTTAATTACTTTAGCCCCCACAAGCAGCAATAGTTATGACGGCGGGAGATGCTCTCCCACTGACATAGCGCTGTCCACACTGTCGCTTAGGTCAGTGTAACTTATGTCACTCAGGGGGTGGCTTATTCACACCCCTGAGCAACAACCTGTACCAACTTAAGCTGCAGTGTGTACACAGCTTTAATGGGAGCTTTGGGTACTGGCTTCAGGGAGAAGTAGGATTGAACCATTAGCCTCCTGTTAAGTCTAAAAGACAGACTGATGTCTTTCTGCACTGGCTATTACAGATAAAAGGCAGCTATTTGTAAGTTTCACTAAGATTCATAAACAAGCGGAAACAATTAACTAACATGTTGAACAGATAACGCCAGGTGCTATTTCATGCTATAATTATTAAAAGATATACTACAAAAAAAACAAAAAACAATCCTGTGCTGGCAGAGGGATGGATCAGATGTGATTCTATTAACTATATTTTTAAATTATGTGTTGAATGGTGACAATATGCACAGCACTCTCATGCTTGGGAGGCAGTCTCTGTAAACATCTGCAAAGCTACCTCATTATCCGCCTTAAGTCCCTCCTCAAAACTCTTTGTTGCCATGATGTCTACACAAAACTTGACAACAGTTAGACCGCTGGTATGCTATGATCAGAAGCAACCTATAACTGTTGATAGTGGGGGAGGACACAATTTAAAGGTTCTGGAGGGGCATGTGACCACTCCACACATCCTGTCTGCTACCAGCTGCAGTAGATGCCATGCACAGCAAAGTGATCGTTAGGGAAATCACAAACAATGTATGTTTGATTCACATAAAAGCAGGGATCTTCTTCTTGACTCCCACAGTTTCTAAGCAAAGGGGCCAAGCAGCCAAGGCAGCCTCAGCCTATTGCCAATAGAAAGCTGTTTGTGACACAGATCACAGGGCTGGGTGCAAGACAGGAGATAGAGTCACTTGGCTGTTTCACCCCTGCTTAGACAGCCCATGACCTACCTACCCATGGGCCATTTGTATGCTCTCCTCCTCGCTCCCTCCTCCCCCCTCTGTCCCCTTCCCTCTTTGTCCCTTTGCCCCTCTCCCACAGCTTCACTGCTCCTCCATAGACCCTTGGTGGGGTGCGTCCTGCTCCGAGAGCTGTGCGGAGAACGAGCCACTGGAAGGAGCACTCGGCACACCTGCCGACTGGCCTGTTCCTTCCCCGCTGCCTTTGGCCAGGTCAGCGCTCCAGGAAAGCCTAAGACCCTCCTGCACAGGGTGCTGCCCAGGAGGAGCCAAGCCCTTTGTGTGCCAAAGCTCTCTGGAGCCCGATGCAGGCCGGCAGGGGGGAGCATCTCTGACCATCATATAAGTGCTGAGCCTGGCATCCGTGGCTGGTTCAGTGAAGGTGAGGATGGATCTGCTGGTTTCGCCCCAGCCCAGCTCTCTACTGCCAGGCACCGGCAACAGCCCTGCGCCACCTGCTACCACTGCATGCTCCAATGGCCCTGCCCAGCCCCAGTGTGCTGCCTAGCAAGATTGTCCCTCTATAGAGATACCTGGGACTCATCCGCTCCCCCACGTCACCCCTGGGCTATGACCATTGCCTATCACAAATATAGCCTTGTACTTTCCTGTCTGTATCCATCTGCTGTCTCAGACTTTATGTAATGAGAAGAGTGAAGAAACAGTACACAAAGTTATCAAGGATACCGTGAAAGGAAAACATACAAGGAAAGCCCATCCAGAGAGACAGAGTTTCCTTCTTGCTAAGGGAGACAAATAGCAGAAAGAGGAGGAATATCATCCTGAATGCCATCCTTCTGATCCTGAAGGTACTGGACACACTGGACAAAGAGACTAGCTATCATCCACAAGACAGTTAGGAACAGACTGAAACTTTACAGAAAAGGTGCTTTTGGAGGGACAATAGTGACCATTAAAAAATTCTCCAAAGTAGCCAGAACTAGAACCCGCTTTTAAGCACCATTTCTGACCACATGTTTCAGTCTACAACAAAATGCTGATTTCAGAACCAGGTGGCATACTACTGCAAAGGAAAGACATGTGGCACATGCATTCAGAATCTTCAAACGCAGAAAATGAACATTTGTTTATTAAAAGGGAAGGATGTGTGGTGCAGCTGCCATTATCGTATAAAGATGTGAGTGTTGAAACCAAAGCTCATCCTCCATTTTGGAAAGCAATGTTCTGGACGACAAGAGTCAGAACAGACTGTGGCTGGCTGAAGCTTACAGCAGATGCACGATTGCCATGTTATGTAATATTTAAATTAAAATAATTGTTTGTTAAATACAAAGCTATCCATACCTTAATAATACCACAGAATCCAGTGGTCTGCGTAATTTGAAAAGGCCCTTAATGCCATTATTCTGTATGCTCCAGAGTTCGGAATTCAGTCAGAATTGCTGCTTAATTTTTAAACAGGAATGATAACAATTAAGACAAAATGATACAGATGGTTTCTTGACCTGAAGCTTGTATGGTATCTTCATGAACATTTGTGTATTATATTTTTAGTTATGTTTTATAATCCTTCTAAAATATGCAATTAAAAATAAATATTTTTAAAAAATGCTGAATGCCTTTGAAAGCACCAAAAAGATCTTTTCTTGTGCTAGTAAAAATGAATCTTAAAATTTCTTTTGACTTTCAATTACTAACCTAAGAAAAAACTTCCACTATGCTCATTTTTAAAAAAGCTTGACTGCACAATAGGTCACAAAGGCCAAAAAAGTTAATTGGAGCTGAATTTGCTTTTTAACAGCACTTCCTCGACAATTCCACCAGTTCTGATTAGTAATGCATAATTTCACAGAGTAGAATCAGTCTAGGGAAATGCCTCACATACTATCAGGCAGAATTCATGGTACACTATGTAAGGTTATGTTACAACTTTGATAATAAATCCCTATTCTCAGGAGCAACATCAACTTCATAGAAAATAAAATCTCTGCCAGTCAAACTCCCATATACAAGGATTCAATCCTAAATTGAATTTACAAAAATAAATTTAAAAAACCCGTTACTAACTCTCTGTAACTATTGTTCTTCAAGATGTGTTGCTCATGTCCATTCCAAGTAGGTGTATGCGTGCCTCATGCACAGTCGCCAGAAGGTTTTCCCCTAGTGGTATCCATAGGGTCAGCTCTGTTACCCCCTGGAGTTGTGCCGTCATGGTGTCTCCATTAAGATGAATTTAAGTCTCTGGTTACTTTCCTTTGAGTTCTGGGGCGGAAACCTCTGCAGATCTTGCAGCAATCTTTCTGATGGTCTTTCCCAGACACTTGATACAGGTTGAATGCAGATCATTTTGTGGCATAGGTTTCTTACAGGCCCTGCATGGCTTAAAGCCAGGGGATCGAGGCATACCCTGGACCGGGGGGGGAAGAAGGGGGTGCAAGACCCCAATAAGTGGGATCCTAAACTACTCTAACTATACTAATCTATGAACTATCACTACTAAAACTAATACTAACTATTTACAGATACATAAGAACAAGTCCACTAGGGAAGAGCTTGCTGTGCAAGAGAAGAGGGATGTTACAGCGACCATCACGGGCAGTAAGAAGGAACTGAAGAGGTGGAGGATAGGCAGAGCCCTATATACAGCGCCATGAGGGCACGACTCCAGGTGGCACAAGAGCTGACCCTACGGATACCACTAGGGGAAAAACCTTCCGGCAACTGTGCATGCAGCACGCACACACCTACTTGGAATTGACATGAGCAAGCACTTGAAGAAGAAACTAACTTTGAGCTCTGAATTTGTTTGAGGGTCTGCCAGTGACGGAGACTACTAGGATCTCCTTAGAGAAGGGAAAAATCAAGTCACTATCTTGACTGACACGCCTGACCCTTCCTCACATGCAGGTGAGAAGGGGGAAAACCCTGACAGCAAGCTTGATGTGAGACATAAATACCAGTAATGTGACAAGATTTGAATTCAAAATTAATCTCTGTAAAGAACAAACACTTCACTGATTCTTTAGTACATTGGTACAACTTGGTGCCACTTAATGAGTTCATTAATGCCTGGCGGGGCCCAGGAATTGAAGAATATTGGTTATGCCTCACCAAGTGGCTTTATCACATTCTTCAACAACCTTACTTAATGTTAATATAGCTTTGCTAATACATCAAGTCAGTACAGCTTTGCTGGGTGGGTTTTTCTATTTATGTCTACCTCCAAGATCAATTAAATTAAAGTTACAATTCTCCCATTTTTTATACCACTCTGTGATGTAAATCTACAGCAGCCTATTTCCCATCTTCAATTAATATTCCCTTGTAAATCCCTACTACTTCTATATGCTTCACTATAGCACACAAACATGTTTGACATCCAAGAACACTCACAGGGACCAATCCTTTAACCTCTTACTTACCCAAGTAGTCCTTACCTATGTTCGCATTCAAGTCAGTGGGACCAGTTGCATGAATGAGGGTTTGCAAGACCTAGTTCTATGACTGCTCTTGGAAGCCATGGTGTTATAGTGAGTTATGTTGCAGTGATCTTGGGAATGTATAAATGATGTAGTGATATTAAAAGGAACTAATATTTTAGGGACTATAGAAAATATTCCAACAAGGCCCATGCATAAATACACTGAAATGAAAAGGAAAATAAATCAACATTATGCTTATCAAAATGTTTCCTTCTAAAGATACATAGATAAAAAAAATCAATGGCTTTATTTGAAGACATTTAATGGAGTATCTAACAGTTCTTGATTGAAATCCATTTCTTTGCTTCATTATTTTCATTTTTGCTGCCTGCTGCAAAAATACATTAGGGAACTAATAAAAATTCAAAACATTTAAAGAATACAGTTTGATAGAAAAAGAATGGGTACATATCAGTCTCTTAGTGAGAGAAAAAGTACTGAACTCTGCTGTCTGATGTATGCCCTAGGCAAAAAAATAATTTCCAGCATTAGCAAACTATTGTGAAACATGTTCAGTATTTTAACAGCCTCTTAAAATAAAGAGAATAAAACTATGAACCGGACACTCAGCTGTTGTAAATCAATGCAGCTCCACTGAAATCAATACTTGAACTCAATGTAGCTGCCTCAATTTACAAAAGCTGAGAATCTGGTCGAATATCTTTTTTAAGGACCTTGTGACTGCAAATAATCTAAATTTCAATATTCCAATATTAACTGATAGATTTCATATTTTTTAAAAGTCTGTACAAATGACCACTTTCCAGAATCAGCCCCAAAAATGCTTGGCTCCCACACCTTGGTGCTACTTGCAGAAAAAATACAGTGATCTCTGCTCTGCACTGTTATAATCCAATTTCAGACCGGACACTGGATGACAACAAAGAGCGGGAGATGGGATGAAGAAAAAAAAAGTTAAGGGAGGCTTAAACAGGTAAGATTATGCAGCTTGTTATTATTACATGTCTAAATAGTTTTCTTTTTAAATATTGTAAATCGATATTGTGCTCCCCAAAAGCAGAGAAATCTCCATATTATTACAGTATATTTTTGACCAACAGATTTTGAGAGAGACCAGTCTTGACCAATACTTATTCCAAAAATCCTAGGTGTAATAGATGAAGACGAAAGTGTAGTAGTTGCTTTGATAAGTCTCTAAAAAATACTATACATCCTTCATAGACAACAGAGATATAAAGATATAGAGAGGGGACAAAGATATGCTCAACCCTGTAGACTGAATATGACTGAATAATAGTGATCTCAGTAGCTCGATAAACACAGAAAATACAGGTGCAGAATTTGAGACCTATTACTTAATCACTGTATATCTGATGAGCAACTAAAGTAATTAGCTCTGACAGGTGCCAATTGAAGTATTCAAGCATACTTCAGATAACTAATGCTGCCTAATCTTGCAGGGGAATGTCTTTCAGTGACTTGGTAGGTGAGCTAATATATTTTATTGGACCAATTTCTGTGGGTGAAAGAAGCTTTCAAGCTTACACAGAGGTCTTCTTCAGGTCATATTTCAGTGACTTGGTGATTTCCATATGGAGGCGGAGTGTGAAATCTCTAGCTGCACTTTGGCAGGGGCATGCCTGATTGGAGAAATAAGCAAGGGAATGTGCCTTTTTGCTGTCCTGACTTATCTACAAGTTACGGCCCTTCCACCCTAGGAAGCTGCTGAGGCTGCTGTTTCTATATCAGTCTTTGGTTCTCCCTCAGATGCTGAGTAGCCTGAAGATTAAGAAACAGAGGTGTCACCTTAGCAACTGCCATTGATCTTCAGGGCCACCAAATATTGCCACTCCTACATCTGTTGTATGTTCTAGGAATATGCACAAGCTTTACAAAGACGTAGTTGCACATATGAGACACAAACATAGGATATCTAGGCTCCTTTGAAAATCCCAGTCTAAGGCACTAAAGTATACAAGCAGGAAAAACTGTACAAGGTATTACACACATGTATCAAAGGATGCAGTAGAGGTAATATAAACCTTAACTATAAGTTTACTTGGCAGACCACTATAATGATGCATTGTTCTACGTGACCAATAGTATGGGCTCATGCAAAGACTATACTGAAATGCATATGCACAAGGGGGTAGAGTTGGGGTTGTGTGCTTCACTTTAATTTTGGCATTTCTTGACTCTGTGTGCTTTACTGGGCAACCTTAACATTGCCTTATAGTAGATTTTAAAATATAACTTGTAAGCAGAACTCCAGCTAGCTAATAGGAAGAAGATGCATTCAAATTCACAAAAAAAAATCTTAGTAAGAAAGAGTTAAGACAGAAGGCATGCTTCACTAGAGTTAAGCTAACACTGTAAAATGCTTCAGTTTCTTTACAAAAAGTCTACCTTTTTCAATAAAAAACAAGCACTAAAGTCTAAAAAATTAACAATTAAGGAATCCAGCCAGCTCAAAAAGTCATACAAATCATTCAGTCAACAGGCCTTTAAATCACACATTCTTCAAACTGTTCCCACTAAATGAACTGTAGGATGCAAAAATCATCTGGCTCTCAAAATGGCACAAAGGCCACTAGTGATCTTCAGAGTACTTGCTAGTGCTCCACAAACAACAGGCTGGTCACATGGTTCCTCTTGTTTCCAGCTGCTAAAATGCATTAACAAATCAGCTAAAATAATAAGGGTGAAATTCTGGCTCCAAGGACATCAACAGAACTTCTGCCACTGACTTCAACGTAACCACGATTTCACCTTAAATGCTTTCCTAAAATTACTTACCCATTTATAGTAAATGAAAGGGGAAGCATCCACAAGATAAACTCTCTATATTAAGGCAATGTCCACAGTAAAAAAGACTTAAAATGTTTGATTTATTTAGAGCTAGTCTCAGAGCTTTAGGCTAAATCTAATTGAGTCAAAGGAAAACCCACTAAATGTCCAGGAAGGCATGCTGGGTAGTTAACATAGTAAGTGATATGATGTACAGTTAACAGGCTGTACTAATAACTGGTCCAAGTCCAGAAAACTTATATTCTAAAGGAAGACAAGATTACCACTATGTAACCAAAATCAGATTTTCACTCTTATTTTTGAAAAAGGGAAAATGATGGATATATGGAGCAATGCTTAGGATTCTCCATTAGAGGATGTAGAAAGTTTAGAGCAATGTAAAAAAGTGAGAAAATTTACATAACTATGGCTGGAGATAGGTGAATAAGACTCGTATGCATGCACGCACGCACGGGACACATACTGCCCAAAAACTTAGAGATTCCTGGGAGGATGGGGTGGGAGTACGTGTGGCCAGAAAAGATTAAAAAGCAGAAACATACTGGAAACTTCTGCTCAACTCCTGATTATGAAACTGACACCCAAATATCCATTCATTGTGGTGCAGAACATCATGGCCCAGACTGGAATGGGGCCGGAGAAAGAATTTTCTATAAGCAGCAAGGTTTAACGGAGAAAATAATAGGAATACTTGGGGCGACTGGGGCCCTCACCCCTTGAAATCAGGTCCCAACAGGAGAAACAAATAAGTTCCAGTCTCAGTCTAATGAAAATAAAGTCACAAGAGAGCTCTTTGGTCACAGGACCAAATGGAACAAACCAAACACGGCAGCTTCCTTCCAGCTGGTTCAAGGCACAAATACAAGGCAGATTAACTGAGTCCAGGCTCAGCTGGAGAAAAACAAAAACAAAAGAAAAACACCTAGTTCATGCATTGGTTACAGTCTCTAGCAGTAATATAGCTCTCCTCAGGGCACAGGGAGGGAAAGGGGGTAATTCCTGTTACTCCTTTTCCTTAACTGCGGTTGGTTCAGATATTTTCTGTCACAGGAAGACTCATGAGGCAGCTCCCAGTCTTTCCTAGAAACACATTTTGCCCAGTCCTCTCCTCTGGAATTCTATGTTTCTTTGCATGGCTTCCCCCCCTTAGGGAGCACAGCTGGTCTTTGCAGCTTGGCAACTCAGACAGCTTAAGAGCAAGCTTTCTCCATTCTGCCCAGTGAAGAGGTTTACCCCTTTCTAGTTCATGCAAGAATTAAGCAAATACACTTCATATTATCGAATAACTAATAAAATCATAGGTATTATGCAATGAACAAAACCATTAGGTAATGTAGTCCACCCCACTGCCAATACAGGATTATTCCCTTCAGTAACATTCTGCTATGTTTTGTCAAGACTAGTTTTAAAATATCCCAAGTAATAGGGATTAAGAACATAAGAATGGCCATACTGGGTCAGACCAATGCATCTATCCCAGCATCATGTCTTCCAACAGTGGCCAGTGCCAAAAGCTTCAGAGTGAATGAAGAAAACAGGGGAATTACCAAGAGATCCATCGCCTGTCATCCAGTCCCTGCTTCTGGCAGTCAGAGGGTTAGGGACACCCAGAGCACAGAGTTGCCTCACCATCTTGGCTAACAGCCATTGACAGACCCCATCCTCCAAGAACTTACCGAATTCTTTCTGGAACCCAATTATACTTTTGACCTTCACAACATCCCATGGCAATGAGTTCCACAGGTTAACTGTGTTTTGTGAAGAAGTACTTCCTTATGTTTGTTTTAAAACTGCTGCCTATTAATTTCATCAGATGACACCTGGTTCTTGGGTTATGTGAAGGGGTAAATACTTCCTTATTCACTTTCTCCACACCATTCATGATTTTATAGATCTCTATCATAACCCCATTTAGTCTCTTTTCTAAAATGAACAGTCTCAGTCTTTTTAATCTCTCTGTGATGGAATACACCCCTATATTCACACCCTACACACTAATGTAATAATCTTTGTACACAGTATGCCTTGTAAGAAATCATTTGAAAACTCATAATTTGCTGGTCAGTACTGTCCTGATAAAATGTGTGGTAACATTGTATGTGCAGTGATAAGATTCCCGTGTACGATGTTATTAAGACATATTCCAAACCCAATAGCCCTGCCCAAGCAGAAGTCCACAACAGGTCTGTCCTAAACAAAGAAATGTATTCTTGCCTTAATTTGCAGTTAAGTAGTAAACAGAGTCATCAAGCAGGAAGGGAAACAAACGAAGCTCAAACAGTTGAAAAAAACAGTAGGGAACATCCATCCACATAGATTCTGTCTCCTGATTCTCAGCTGGAAACGTTTTTCAAGGGAGGGACTGAAACTATAAAAAGGAGGGACAAACACTCCCAACGCACTCCTTTTTCTCTTCCTATCTACCTCATTCTCTGTACCTGAGAAGACAAAAGGAAACAGCCATTGGACTCTAGGGGAGGGGTCCTGACCTGAAATCTACTGGATCATGTAGTAAGAGAGTTTGCTTTGCAACTAAGATAGTTTCTTAAGCAGATACTAGCAAGCGTTTTTATCTTTATTTTTCTTGTAACCATTTCTGATTTTTATGCCTCATTACTTATACTCACTTGAAACTCTCTTCCTGTAGTTAATAAACTTGTTTTACAGTTATCTAATCTAGTGTGTTTACAGTGAATTATCTGGGTAACTCCATTTGACATAATAAACTAGCATATTATTCCCTCAAAGAACTTAATACATTTGTACTATCCAGGAAACAGTTGGGCAGTATAGAACATGCCTTTCTGGGGGAAGATCCGGGACTGGAGTGTTTTGAGGTCACCCTGTAGTATACCCCAGGCTGGTGAAAACAAGGGTGTAGCTGGCAGGCTCAGTTAGACACAGATACTCAGGGTGTGGCTTGCATGCTGGAAGGTTGTTTGTGGGGCCCAGGTGGGAGTTACTACAGCAAGGCATTTTAAGGAATCCAAGGTTGCAGAGCAGGGGTGACACAGCCCCCCACTAACTTGGATTGTGCCCCAGTATGTCACACTCTCCTCATATGGGTCCATACCCCTTTTCATTTTTGTTGCCCTTTTCTCTTCCTTCACCAATTCTGAGACAGGGAAACCAGTATTCAACATGTGGGCATGCCACAGATTTATATACAGATATTATATTTTTTGTTTTATTATCTATCCCTTTCCTTATGGTTCCTAGCATTGTTAGCTTTTTCGACTGCTACTGCACCCTGAACAGATGATGTCAGAAAATTATCCACAATGACTCCAAGATCACTTTCTTGAGTGGTAACAGCTAATTTAGACCCCATCATTTTGTATGTAAAGATGAGATTATTTTTTCCATGAGCATTACTTTGCACTTATCAATATTGAATTTCATCTGCCATTTTGTTGTCCAGTCAGCCCGTTCAGTAAGACCCCTTTGTAACTCTTCACAGTCAGCTTTGGACTTACCTATAGTAATTTTGTTACATCTGCAAATTTTGTCACCTCATTGTTTACCCCTTTTTCCAGATCATTTATGAATATGTTGAATAGTAAAGGTCCCAGTACAGATCCTTATGGGACCCCCGCTATTTATCTCTCTCTATTGTGAAAATGATCATTTATTCCTTCCCTTTGTTTCCTACCTTGTAACCAGTTACTGATCCATGAGAGGACCTTGTCCTTTACACCATAACTGCCTAGTTTTCTTAAGAGCCTTTGGTGAAAGACCTTGTCAAAGGCTTTCTGAAAGTCCAAGTATACTATATCTACTGGATCACTCTTGTCCATATGCTTGTTGACACCCTCAAAGAATTCTAATAGATTGATGAGGCACGATTTCCCTTTACAAAAGCTGTGTTGATTCTTCCCTATGTTTTTGTGTGTGTGAGATAATTCTGTTCTTTACTGTAGTTTCAACACATTTGCTTGGTGGTTAGGCTTAGCTGCCTGTAATTGCCAGGATCACTAACGAAACCTTTTTTTTTTAAATAAAAAAATATCTGTGTTACATTAGCTATCCTCCAGTCATCTGGTACAGAGGTTGATTTAAACAATAGCTAACATTCAGCACTTAGTAGTTCTTCAGTTTCATATTTGAGTTTCTTCTCAACTTTTGGATGAATACCATCTGGTCCTGGTAACTTATTACTGTTTAGTTTATCAATTTGTTCCAAAAACTCCTTTATTGACACCCTAATCTAAGACAGTTCCTCAGACTTGGCTCCTAAAAATGGCTCAGGTGTGAGAATCTCTTTCACACCCTCTGCAGTGAAGACCAATGCAAGGAATACATTTAGCTTCTCTGCAACAGCCTTGTCTTCTCTGAGTCCTCCTTTAGCACTTTGATTGCGCAGTGGCCCTCTGATTGTTTGGCAGGCTTCCTGCTGGTGAATTTTTTTTTTCCAATGCATGTCTTTTGCTTGTTGCTCTTCAAATTATTTTTGGCCTGCCTAATTATATTTTTACACTTGACTTGCCAGAGTTTAGGCTCCTTTCTATTTTCCTCACTAGGATCTGACTTCCAATTTTTAAAGGATTCCTTTTTGCCTCTAACCACCTTTTTTAATTCTGCT
Source organism: Emydura macquarii macquarii (assembly GCF_026122565.2). Classification (NCBI taxonomy): domain Eukaryota; kingdom Metazoa; phylum Chordata; order Testudines; family Chelidae; genus Emydura; species Emydura macquarii. The sequence continues at coordinate 1,086,075 of NW_027133607.1, read as the reverse complement.
GTTTAGCCATGGTGGAATTTTTTTTTTTTTCCAGTTTTCTACATTTACTTTTTTTATTTCACAATTCAAGGGGCTTATACACGCTGTCAGGGGAAGATGGTCTTGACAGCTTGAGTAAGGAACAGTTTGGAAGACAAAAGCCTTCAGCTAAGCTTGTTCCCATAAAACTGTCAACCAGTGAAATAGTTAATGCAGATTTTTGTTACCATCAGGTTTCGGAGTTCACAGCAAATTAAAAAGAGTGGGGGCAGTTCACGTCTCTTGGGGCCATTGTTACAGGCTTTCTACAAACTGCATTATGTCTCCACTGTACGTATTTTCAAGGTTATCTTTACAACCATGCAGCTAAAAGGCTTTTTTCCTTATATGAAAGCTTATAACCTGAAGCAAAATTCTTTGGCAAGGGATAAATGATGCAACTTCAGTACTGCAAAACACACAAGCCCCTGACCATAATTAAACAGCGAACACCATGTAAATTGGGCTTTCCTGCAAAAGAAGTTTGACATTCTGTTTTGAGTAAATTCCTCCTTGGGCAGCATGGTACATCTCAGAGTAATATAAAATGTCATCTGGAATGAGTTCTAGGTTCAAGAATTATGGAGCTGCACTGATGAAACTCAAGTGAACTCTCATTCATAAAGAGATGAAGATTAGCACATAAGCAGATAGCTCTGTGTAATTAGTGAAGAGCCATAGTATCCAAACTCTTTGCTAATTTATGCAGTCTTCGTGTATTATAAATCTTTCGGTTTCCATCCCACAGAGTTGAGTACACAGGGACTGGATTTTTTACAGTACTATCTACCGATGAATAATGCCGGTATCGGAGAGGAAATATGATCTAATGATTAAGACACGGGACTAGGGTTCATGAGATCTGAGTTTCCGGAACACTGACTAGGTGAAGAGAAAAAAGAATTATAGTGGATGTGAGTGGTTCACTGACCTTCAGAAGTTAGTCAAGGAAGAAAGGGTTATTCAGGCAGCAAGCATTAAAAATCAACTTAAAGAAGTAGTTAATAAAAGATACCTAAATGCAGAATCTGTTTGTAAATTTCCAGCAGTTTGATTCAGCACCCCTTGAACAAAATAAGAGACTTTTTCCAATGACCAGTGAGCTTTGCAGTAGGCCCTAGGAAAGCAAAAAGACATATCCCCCCCCATGTGTTTTTCTCTCTTTTACCCAAAATACCTGCAATGTAATAATATTAGTACACAAAGTGCAGCATCTTTCATCCCACTTGTCTTCAAAGCACTTTACAAACCATATATGCAAGAATCAATTCACCCATTAATGAAGAAAAACCACCCCCAAGGCAAAATTTGACAGCTAATTAACGGCTCACAGCAACATCACAGAATAGTATAGGCAGGAAGGGAGGAAGAATGCTATAAGTACATATTTACTAGGCCTTATAAATGTCATCACCAGACAGTAAACAATCTAGACTTCCCAATTTCTGAACTTTTTTTTTTTTTTTTTTTTTTTAATTGTTGGACAAATATTCCATGAAACACTAAGGCCTGGTCCACACTATAAAGTTAGGTCAGAAGTCACCTTGCATCAATCTATTTGTGCATGTGTCTATGCTCAAATTTGTCTCTGGCTGACGTAAGCACCCACCTTCTGAATAAAGTGGAGTTATGGTCGACCTATGCAGAATATTGAGAAGGAAAAGAAAGAAGAGGATTAGAGAGAACACGTTCTGTGAGATTCCACAAACCAGAGCTGATCAGACCATGAACAAATTGGTGGGCCAATATGACTGACAGTACAGAGAAGGAAAGAGAGGCCAGGAAAAAGGCCCACAAGTTCCTGAAGCAATGCTTAATATGTGCCAGGGCTTGCCACAGTTGAGTCCCAGCACCTCTAAGCTTGGCAGTTCATAGCCCTGGCACCTCTGGGCTTGCTGCGTCTTACGAAATTAAAAAATTGCTTGAGCCCTGGCACCTCTTTCATTACAAATTAAGCACTGCCCAGCCGAACAAGGAGAGGGATACGCACCAGGACAGAATGGGTCTTCTCAGGCAGCGAACCCAAATGCTACAGACCTGGTTGACCTACAGGTCCAAAAATATTAGAGCCTCCACCCTTAGCAGGCCTTGGAGAACTCCGTGGTTGTTTTTCCCTACACCCCACAGCATACCACGTGGCATCACCAACAGCATCCTTACTCCTACCCACTCCACACCATGAGACAGCAAGGAAAACTACAGCTTCACATACACTGACCTGTGAGAACTACGGCTGGTGTACGGTAGCCGCAACGGACTACATTTGGGCACCCAAATGGACATAAATGTTTACTCATTATTATTTTAAAATTTCACCCCATTAATTTATGTTAATAATGTGTATAACGTTGCCTTTGGGTTTTTTCCACCGTACATTTTCTGCACAGTTTTTTCCCCACACAAAGTTATATTTTTATAAAGTCTCTTATTACTTCATAACAAATATTGTGGCATTCATAGCAGTACTTAAAGCAAACTGTATTTTTAAATGTACAAAAAGCACCACAAATTCATAGCTTCAGGAAAATACCCAGTCATAATATATATAAAATACCCAGAGCGATTAAGCAGATGAACAACAACAAGGCATCTGGAGTCAGTGGAATCCCTGCAGAAATCTATAAGCAGGGGGAAGAGGAACTCACCTTACAGATATACACTCTTATTTCAGAAATCTGGAACCACGAGAAAATTCTAGATAAACTTAGCGATGCTACGATTGTGATGATCTTTAAGAAAGGGGATAAATCCGACTATGGAAATTATAAAGGAATCTCTCTGCTAGCAAATTCAGGAAAGGCCCTTGGCTAGATTTCCTCTTGCCAAATGCCCAAGACATTCTTCCTGAATCTTAGTGTGGGTTTAGACCATCTAGATGCACTACTGACATGAACTTTACTTCTTGTCAATTGCAGGAAAAATGTAGAGAACACCACAGACCATTATATCTGCATTCATTGACCTGACAAAACCTTTGAGTCCATCTACAGCGAGGCACTGTGGAAAATCCTTCTGAAGTATGGATGTCCACCAAAATTTGTCACCCTTCTTCATCTCCTTCACAATGACATGCAAGCAGTGATCCTTTGTAATTGATCTACTATGGCTTCTTTTAAGGATAAGGCAGGTGGTTAAGCAGGGCTGCGTCATTGCCCCAAAGCTCCTCCCCATCTTCCTTGCTGCAATACTCTATTTGGTAACTGACAAGATCTCAGCAGCAGTGCAGCTAATCTACCAAATGGATGATAAACTGCTCAACCTGGGCCACTTCTGATGATCTAGAATCAAAACATTGCCGACCTCGATCATCAAGCTTCAGTAGGCTCACGATGCTGTAGTGTGTGCTCACTCAGAAACAGATCTTCAGGCAATTATCAACGTCTTTGCTGAAGCATACAAGAAAATGGGACTGACAACATCCAGAAGACAAAGGTCATCGATCAACAAGCTCCTGCTGTATAACTCCCAATACCAGCAATATAGATCAACAATAACCTTCTAGAGAACGTTTGCATTTCCTGTATCTTGAAAGCCACCTCTCACAAACAGTTGACATTGTCGAAGAAATCCAGCATCGGCTCAAATGTGCTAGCTGAGCTTTTGGTCATCTGAGAAAGAGGGTGTTTGAAGATTGCGACATCAGAATTAAAACCAAACTTATGGTTTACAAAGCTGTTGTAATCCTCACCCTATTTATGGGGCTGAAATGCAGACAACATATAGAAAACATCTTAAGGCACTAGAGAAGTATCAACAACACTCTATGTGTAAGATTCTTCTAATTAAATTGGCTGATAAACACATTAACTTCAGCGTCTTTTCGCAAGCTGATATCATGAGCATCAAGGTGATGATTATTTATCATCAACTTCACTGGACAGGTCATGTTGTTCAGATGCCTGCTTCCAGACTGCCAAAACAAATTTTCTATTCTCAACTCAGCCAAAGCAAACACAGTAGAAGAGGCAGAAAAAACGCTACAGAGACATCCTCAAGGCTAATATGAGGAAATGCAACACTGACACCAACTCATGAGAATGGATAGCCCAAGACTAACAACAGTGGAGGAATTGCTTGAGGCAGAGAACTCAGCTCTTTGAGAATCAGATGCAACTGCATGTAATAGAAAAATGGGGCAATAGAAAACACACACCATGGCTCGAACTAACATCTCAAGTTCACCCACCCTGCTCAGAAATATGTGTCTGCAATATGGCAAAGTCTGTGTTTGATGAGAACTATTCTAGAGCCATAAGCAGACTCACAGATAACTTGGAATGGACAATCCATGAAAGACAATCATCCTCGACCCAGACGGAACTGAAGAGGCGACAAGTCAGCAGGGCCCTATATATGGCTCCATAAAAGTGCAACTTTAGGGGGCACCTGCACCGACACAATGGATACCAGTAGGAGAAAAACTTTCTGACAACTGTGCACACTTGGAATCGACATGAGCAAGCAATCGAAGGAAAACCCCCAGATCCTTTTTTGCAGTACTGCTTCCTATGTAGTCATCTCTCATTATGTATTTGTGCAATTCATTATTCCTTCCTAAATGCTGTACTTGGCATTTGTCCTTAGTGATTCTCAATCCTGTTTATTTCTGACCATTTCTCCAATTTCTCAAGAACACTAACTTGTAATCCTGTCCTCCAAATCTTGCAACCCCTAAAGATTACACTTATAAAGTTTGTGTTCTCCACGCCATTATCCAAATCGTTTATGAAAACATTGAATAGAACCAGATCGAGAACACCAACCCTGCAGGACCCCACATGATATGCCCTCCCAGCTTGACTATGAACCATTGATAACTTCTCCAAGTACAGCTTCCCTACCAGTTGTGCATCCATCTTAGTAGGTTATGTTGGAGGCCCAGTACAATTTGAGTTGCTTAACCACTGTCCTACAGGGCTAGTATAGCTTCAGTTGCCTGCTTGGCTATTCTGACCCCCTGTAGCATGACATCTTCCAGTTGGCAGAGATGAACAGGACTACTGAGTAACCTTGCTGATTGATGTCTCAGTTTCTGCATACCATGGCACATATCAAGACAAAATACAGATACTATATGCTTGCAGCTGCACATAGCTAACAGTGATGGGAACAACAAGTTATCCTTGAACGTCTGGAGGTACACTGTTTTATTGCTAAGGGGCATACTTTTACTCCGCCCCTCCTATCACCAGATGTTGTTTTGACAACCCCAATTATCATGGTGAGAATAGAATGAAGTTAAGGGTGGAAACCCAATGTAGGTAACTAGCATATATGATAATGAGAGAGAGCTAATTAGGTGAAGGTTGTTTATGGAAGGGTATAAGAAGTCACCACTTAGACAAAGGGGGGGCGCTCCATCAACACCTGACTCCGCGGGAGGTGCTGCCAGTCGGACCAGCGGCCACTGACTCCCTGGTGGGGCCTCTGAAGAAAGCTGTTCCTGTATACAGTGATGGCAAACCAAATTACTGGAAACAAAAGGTTTATATATAACACGTATTCTATAGCCTAAAGACAGCTAACAGTATGCGCTCTTGTCTAATAAGATACTGCTCACCACAAAGTCCTTTTTCACAGCTTTTTTTCCAGCCAGAATGTCTGAAACGCTTCTTTCATGAACCCAAGCCCGCTGGCAGGTTGCCACCCCACCAATGAAGGGTGCCAGGAGGTCTTTCTGTATAAATCAGACCAATCTTGTTCTTTCCTTGTAAAATAGGGCACATGCCCACTATTCACCTCTTCCCATTAAATTTTCCTTTTTAAGTTGCTGCAGGCTCTTCATTAGCATTTGACTCAGTATGCTTATAGACTTCTATTGTAAGATATGCAATACACAATGGTCAGCTAGGAGATGTGTGTGTCCCATCTCCTATTTGGAGGAATCTGTCTCAAGGCATGCTACCTTTGGGTGATCTGCCTTTAACTACCAAAGCCTTAAGAACATACATTTCCAATATCTTTACCTAATATCTGCACATACATTTCACAAAAATTGCGATGACCAGTTTGACACAGGTTTTCAATAGAAACCTTATATGACACTCTTGCTGAACTAGTACGTAAATACCAGACCCAGGGGATCCCTGTAATCCTTATGCACCCCTGTACTGGGATCCTGTACTATAACCCTTATGTGCCCCTTTACTGGGATCCCACCAGTCAGTGCTTGTTTCTCAGGTCCAAAGTGGTGCTTCACTGTCTGCAGCTGCTCCATAAACGTCACCAACAGCCTTGAATTGTCTGTAGCTATGTCCCTCAGCAAACTGACCTAGAAGAAACCCTTACATCCCCCATTGTTGCAGGACTTCCTACAGGTCTGCAAATACAAAATACATGAATCCTGTATTTGCAACGTTCATAAGAATACTGCAAAAGCTCTGTAGGCTCCATGCTTGTCAGAGATGGCAGAGACAGAAGAGTGCCATGTGAGTTTGTGGGATTTTTTTTTTGAAAAGGCATGAAAATTATGGACTATGGATGGCATTATGAGATGGAGAAAGCTGCATGCTTGGAACTTGACTTCTAGCTCCCAGAGATCCCTGGGCAAGTGATTTCTATCTCACAACACATTGCAAGAATTTCCCAAAAGGCATTTCACCCGATGGTGGCATGTAGCACACTGGGACATTTACTCATGATGCACCACATTTTGCACTGACACAAGCACCCCTAGTGAGTATTGCATTGCACTGACACAAGCAGTCAAGCATGCACACGATGAAGCAATGTGAAAACTTTGGTGGCTATATGCCAACATAACTTATGTCCACCACAGTTTGTAGTGTAGACATGACCTAAAAATGCTGAAGAATCCTGACTGGTTAGCAGAAACGTTAGCAAGTCATTTTGTGCTGTCCTATATCTGTAAATTGATATTCTCATAATATACTCTTACACCCATCTAGAGTCACTCATAGAACAAAGGCAGCTTTGCTAAAGACATTTCCAGGTCTTGAGGCTTATTTATAGCCTGATCCAATGCTTATGAAGTCAATGGAAAGATGCCATTATGTTAACAGATTGTCATGATTGTATTACTAAGTACAGAAAAGTGAAGAAATACCAATCTCCACTCTGCCTTCTTTTATATATTTGATATGCTGGTCTTTACTTACAATATCACATACCACTAACGCCACAACTGAATGCTGTATTTTTTTTTTTAAATTAATAAACAGTATGTGATCAAGTCTATCACAATCTGGATTCCGGTATTTCCTGATTTAGAGTGCTTAATTATGAAATTTTAGGCCCCGACCCTACAAAGCACTTCTGCACAAGCTTACTTTGCACAATATGAATAGTCCCAATAACTTTATTGAGACGACTCAGTGAATAACGTTAACCGCTGGCATATGTCTTTGCAAAGTCAGGAACTTCCATTTTTATTAGTGTAGAATTTTGTATGGAATTTCCTACACTTTTTGTTAAAAGGAAAAAGATAGAAAATTTAGCAAAAACATAAAAAGAAACTTCCCACTCTAAGACTTCAAAACTTCTTAACTGTACTTTTCAAGTATTTTATATGTATATTACAATTTTAATTTTAAAGAAGTAAGGTGGGTGAGGTAATATCTTTTATTGGACCAAATTCCATTGGTGAGAGAGAAACTTTTGCTTTTACATAGAGCTCTTCTTCTTCAAGACTCTAATATCCTTGGACCAACACGGCTACAACTACACTGCAATTTTGAATTTCATAATTTTAAAAATACAAATTATTTATCTAATCTTAATTCAACTGCATTATAAATAACCACTGTAACTAACTATAACTTTCACAACCAAATAAAATAGTGCAAAACTTTTTAATTCTAACTACAGATCAATTTCACTCACAGAATAAAAAATTTCTGAGAATATAATAATTAAAACCACAGCGCAAGATCATTTAAAATGTATACATGGACTAGAATTCTGTTCTCACAGTAGTCCTATTACAAGTAAGCAATGAATACTTTCACCAAGTAGGCATACTTCAAAAAATGCTAATAAGTCGTAACAAGCTTTTAATCTTATTTCCTTTTAAAACTAAAAACTTACTGTAGAAAACCAAATCTATCTGTGACTTTGTAAAGAAGGTAGTCTGCATCTTCCCAAGGTTCAATCTGGGCACCTTCTCGTCCCTAAAAAAGAAAGAAAGAAAGGCAATAATGAAGATTTATGGAACCATATAGCAGGCTTGGCTAAAACTTAAAAGACAGGACATGAGCTCTGCAGTTAGAGACATTCTATATTTGTCCTGCAGAACATCACCATAGAACTGCCAACCTGACTTACAGAGGATGAGAAAGCACCACAAACATCTCACCAATTTTACTCACTTAAACAGTATTTCCATTGCAGAAGACTTCATCGGGTTGTCTTTTTTGTACAACCCTTTATGTCACTGGTGGAGTTGAGGTGCAATGTGATAAAAGAACAGATGAATAGTGGGGTCAACGTTTTAAGAGGCTTTGAAATACAGGGCAAGTGTCTTTAACTTGATGTGGTGGACAAGGGAGAGCTAGCTGGGAGGTTTAAAAAAGGGAGGGGTGATATGGTCAGATCAACAGGGAAAGGTTATTTTAGCAGCTGCATTTTGTAGAATGGGTGGGAGTAACATGTTTGTCAGAAGACTGAGGAGAGGAGGAAGAGGCTGCAGTAGTAAAGACAGGAGATCATGAACAGTTTTAGCTGTAAAGGAAGAAAGAAAAAGATGAATCTTAGACATATATGGATGAAGATCAGCCACATTTAGATACTGTCTGGATACAAGGGGTGAGAAGGAGTAGTCAAACATTTCCCCCAGGTTACAGGCCTGAGTGACCCAGAAGATGACAATTTCTAATAAAAACCAAAGTTGATGTGCATGTACACACACACACACACGTACTTGCTGTCCATGACAGGTGCCATACTGTCACTTGTCAGCCAGTGTGCCTCAGCATTGACCTGCCCGGGCCACCTCCATGGGTAAATTCAGTCTTGAACCCTGTACAGTCAATAACAACTGTGATAAGAGTGCTAGAAAAGGTCTCCATTAGAGCCAGCTGTGATAACTATTTAATAGGCATTCTTGTCTCCCAGGATGTTGAACAGACTGCCATTTTACAGAAGCTCTCAAACAATCATAAGATGGAAACAACTTTCTGTTACTACCAACATGGGCTGAATTTGAATGAGACACAGAGGTGGAAAATTCTATATGCATTGGAAAACTTTTGTTTCATCCAACTCCCAAAAACAAAACAAAGCTGTAAAGATCAATATTCATTGTTCACCAGCACAAAAATAGTTCAATTTGCTGTCAAAAAACTATGTTATTACAGAGTTAAGGTTGCTTGGTGGTCTGTCGTCCCCTTGCAGAACACATAATTGAGCAAAAGAACTGAAAACTAGGAAATGCAGTTAAGGCTGTCCATGCAACCTTTACTCTGCCCTCTTTCAGCAATCCCCCAACATGCCCCTATAATTGGGAACAGTACTCCTGCCCCAGATCCTGGCACACACATGGGGGGCAGCAGAAGGGCCTCAGACTCCCCCCGAGGGTTAAAGAGCCCCCCAGATGTGGGCACACGTATAAGGGGAGGAGAATGTGAGGCTGACAGATGCTCCTGCTCCTATTATCCCTAAATCCCCCTGCCATTCACTGCCACTTTTCCCTTCCCACTGCCCCACCCCTCCATTCCCCCTAATCCTTCCTCATCTGAGCCCCTAATCCCAGTTCCCCACCCGGCCCTCCATCCCCATTTATCCACCTCCCCATAATCCCCTACCTTTGCTGCAGCCCCAAATGCCTCTCCCCCTATTCCCCCATTCCTCTGCCCCTTAATCACCCCTCCCCTCACAGAAAGCATTCACATATCTAATTTTTCCCCCAAAGATTTTGAGGATTCAGAGGGGTTTGAATGCACTGGAAGAGCTGGGGATGTAGAGGGGTTGCGGTGCACTCACAGAGTTATGGAGTGAAGGGGGGGTTGGGATGCAGGGAACTGGGGTGCACCGGCAGGGCTGGAGTGCAGAGATTTGAGATATACTGGAAGAGCTCTAGGGTGCAGGAGGATGAGGATGCAGGAAGGTTGAGGTGCACTGAGAGCTGGGGGTTCAGGATGGTTGGGGTGCACTGGTAGAGCTGGGGAGTATCCTGCCTCCCTCATCTGAGCCCCTACCCTTTCTTACCTCCCCCTATCATTCCCATTTATCTCCATCCAGATCATTCTCCTCTCCTTGCTGCAGCCCCAAATCCCTCTTTCCCCATTCCTCCATCCCGTAATGCCCCAGCTCTCTGCTCCCCTCCCAGGGTGCATTACATGTCTAATTGCCTTCCCCCCAAAAAAGACTAATTATATTCCCCCCAAAACAAAACTGCCACCTATATGATTTAGCAACCTCCAGCTTCTCAGTTTAAAAAAAAAAAAATCCATTTATTTTATCCTTCGTTATGTTCATTCAAGAGTGAGTTCACAGCCTCATGGCAATCATGATTGAGGTTAAGATTTTGATATAGTTATTTTTAGTAAAAGCCATGACCTATCCCTGACTTTTACTAAAAATAACTGAGCTTACATATCTGGAACCCCTGGCTCAAATGACTCAAAATTTGAGTCATCAACCCTAGCCTGCACACTCCATAGGCACAGTGAATTTCAAAGACATCTGGAAAAAAAGGGTCTATTCTAAACCACTTAGCAATGACAACCTTTAAATAGAGGTCATGCTGCAACCTTAGCTACTGTGGCATTGCTTCACCACTATAATTAAATAATTTTTTTCAGCCATGATTGGTACCAACTTTGTACTAAAGCTATTGCTACAAAAAAAGTCAGTGAAAAGCAAATCCCTATGTCTCCCTTAAAATCATACATATTCCACCTTATATAGATACTGCTTCACTTTATATACCATTTTGCACAATGTTTCCTTACCTCCACAAATTACAATCTAGCACAGTGAGACTCAGACTGAGGCTTGGGAGCCACAAGCGGCTCTTTAACGGGTTTCCTGTGGCTCTCTGCAGTACATGATATTAAAACACTGTGTGATTTAATTTTTAACCAATGTAAGTTATTAACCAATCAGGATGCTTTTACCATGTTATTAACCAATTAAGTTATCAGCTTGCACTAAGTTTTTAACTTATTTGCTGTGAGAATAATTAATATATATAACTAAATTTTTCCCATCATACTATTTAAATATGACTATATAGTACTATAGCCAGCTACTACTATGGTTCTTTTGGGTAATGTTGATCACTAATTTGGTTCCTGAACCACTGAGGTCTGAGAATCATTGGTTTAGCACATAATGTGGCTACCAATGATACTGGTATGAGAAAATATGAGTAAGATGTAGGCATGCATATCCCAGTTGTATTATACGACAGTCTTTACTTGCTATATGGTTCAAAGAGAGCACGGACAGATTTTTTTTCTTTACATAAAATAGGTTGTTATGGCAAATCAATGTGGCTACTTTTTTCTTTTCAATTGCCATTACTGTTTTAGCATTTAATTTCTATTATCATGCCTCAATGGAGAATTAAAGTACGTGTGTCCTTTTTAAAAAAAAAAAAGTGTCTGTATATCAATAAGGTACAATGTGGGTTTCACTAAGCAGCATCAATCAGAATAAATTAGACCTGACTGGTTGTAAAACATGGGACCTCAATATAAGTGAGAAAATGACAAAAATCTTAAAATAGCCCTGAAGCAACATACATTCATCTGAAACTGCAGTTCATCAAACCATCACCAAAAATACCAAGAAGAAAAAAAAATAAAGCAACCTCTTCTGATGTTAAGGTGTTCTGAACATGATGCAGAATATCAGAGAATATTTTAAGAGAAGGCTATCTATTTTTAAACTTGCCAGAGGAAGACCATATTTCAATTTTAATCATCAATGACAAAATTATACTATTAACAGGGACACTTACTTTGTCATACTTGGCAACTATCTCGGCTCGTTCTTGGGCAAGTTTGATAGCAGCATCCTGTTCGGCATCTGAATCTGTTCAGGATTAAAATAAAAAGTAACTGAGGTTTGCTCTCTCTGTAATAGAGAATTGTTGCTAGATAATTAGAGAATAAATCTTAACATCACATAAAGATCATTAGGTCTCAGGAGTACCAAAATGAAATATGAACTTTGTGGCATAACCTGAAAAGTAACAATCTGAATACTATACAAGAGTAATACAATTGTGCACTGTTCCAACTGCTGAATAGATGTAACTTCAACTCTCAAATCTGTAATCTAACATCATTTTATTTCTATATCATTATGAGAAACTGAAGAGCTAAAGCTTCTTGCGGTAAGATATGCATTAGGGACTGCTGAGATACAACTATTGAGTTTTTGTGATTCTTTCAAAATTTTCACTAGCCATAGCGCTTCATACATTGATTTTCTTTTTTTTTTTTTTAAATTACACTCATCATGATCGGAGATATTACAGTGCTATTGTATGCTGCAAAGTGTTGGCATGACAATGCTGGAGTATCTTCTCCAACCTTCCCAGAAGATGGATATTTAAATCTTGAAAAGAACTGGAAGACCTCAGGGCAAGAACTTCCACATGCGCCTTACCCGTAAGAACTCAAATATTGCAATACACATTACTGCCACTTTAAAAATATCTAAAATTAACTGTGTATGAATAATTCCCAAGATTCATAAAGTGGCAGGACTGAATACACCAGAACTATTAAAAAAATACCGCTTGCCTTAACCCTTAGGATTTCAAAGGAAGAGATGGATCATGTCAGGAACTGAAGCTGGGGCAAGAAAGAGCTAGTGCAGAGGGAACAGCATGACACATCCGGATGGTAAGTTTGACACATGAGAGGAGATGGATGGACAGGTAGCATAGGGCCTTCCGACCTACTAATAAGGAAGTAACATTTCAGTGCCATTGGGGTCATAGCAATAGGAAGGATCTTATTTGATGGAGAGATGGGAGGGGGAAATAGAATAAGAAAGTGAACAACTAGACTAGCTTATTTGGCTTCAATCCCAAAGTAAAAAGTACACTCAACCCTTAGTGCTCCTGAGGTAAAGGAGACATGTAAAATGAAAGGAAGTTAAAAATATCATATTCCAAGGACAGACCTTTTATTGACATGCTTTTCTATTTGTGTTCAACCCTTATATTTCCTTATGTGATTTACCAACACTATTTTCCAGGATAATGGTTTTCCTAAGTATTTCCACTACTCTGATTACAAATAAAGGTAGAACATTTTTTAGAAGAACACACGTTTTCTTACTGGTACCTAACTGAACATAATATTAACTGTGACAAATGGATTGTAATGAATAATGAATGACAGCTAAATATGCCTTAATAAGAAAGGGAAAAAGATAAAAGCTTTAATATGTTAACCAAAGAGCTGGTTAAAGGTAATCATTGCTAGAAAATACCTTTTAATCTATTAAGTTTTGCATTTCATGTGGTGGTTTTGGTTTTTAAAACCACAGCTGACAGAATAAAACATGCAGGTGTCCCATCTGCATTCAAAGTTTTGGGCAAGGTATCTATATTAAAAGATTCCAGGATTGTCATTTTGTAGCCTAGAATATCTGTTGAGTCACTGTGAAGAGATCGAAATGGCTACAAAACATGGTAGAAAGCTCTTTTTGTTTAGATGTCAGCAGGTTCAATCATCACTGAAATTTGCTGCCTGTTACCATACAACTTTTTAAGTTCTTAGCCATTTCGACTTTATGAATTACACCCGTGTGAGAGCACAGGCTTTCAGGTACTGTTATTCCTATCACACCACCCTTACTTTACAGCTAAGTTGCATGCACTATTTCATGGGTTGTCTGAAGGAGACTTCAGACTGCATATATTATGGATTACTTGGCCCAACTGCAACAGTTCTTACCAGCATGGGCTTTTGCCTAATTTAAGAAATAGTGTTTTATACTCCCAGTTTCTCAGGTATCTACCTGTCCATCCAAATTCTTATATCGTCCCATCAACAGAGTACAAAAATCTACCAGACCACAAAGACCCCCACCTTTAAAAAAAAAAATCTAACGAGTTGAGATAAATTGCTGTGAATCAATCATTTACTTATTTAAAAGACTAAAAATAAGTTACACCACTTCATTGGAAGCCTGACACCACAGTCATAGAAGTCTGAAGTATTTCATTACATTTATATTAGTAACCTTTAAGTGTTAACTTAAGTGATTAGGCAATACAATCATTTCTTTAGTGAAAAATAAGAACTAAGTTCTATACGTTTCAACAGGCTGCAGGAGTTTTACCTATCTTTTTGCTAAATTTCTTTATGGGAACACATACCAAAGCTGCAGAAATGTTCTTCCCCCCATATTTGTGTCTATATATGTATCTGTAGCAATGTGCTCTTGATCTGAGAAAGATTTACTGCAAGTCATGTGGCAGAAATGTAACCGCATAGTAAGATAATAATAAAATAACCCATTTTAAAAAATGGTTGTGTATTAACACAGTGCCATGGCTATGCATGGCATTTTGAGCAGTAAAAGGCAATTTGTGCCCAAAGAGCTTTAGACCCTGATCCTGAAAACACAATGAATGTGCTTAACTTTATGCATGAGAGTAATCCCACTATTTTCAATTGAAGACTCATGTGCTTACAGGTATATGCTCAATTTTTTTCAGCATTCCAGCCTTGGAAGACAAATGCTTTTTTTGGCAGGCAATTGTAGAGAGGTAGAACCCTACTTTCACTCCTGAAACTCTAGAAATATATTTCTGAACAGGATCAAGACATGAATGCTGCATTTTGGGGTGCAGAACTATGCCCCTATTTAAAATGAACCTTCCCTTACTGAGGACAGAAGTACCAAAAGTTTATGCTGCTATGGAATATTTTTCCAGTCTCCCCAAAGCTGAAATCCTGTCTACTTTTTAGAGCTGCCATCCACTATCTCCCAAAACTATATTCCATTCCCCTTGTTATTTCTCTCCTCCTTTCCTCACCATCATTGCTGACAAGTCATATTTCCTCGTGTTAGCCGGGTGATTTATAGCGTAAGTTCTTCAGGGCAGGAAGCTTGCCTTTTTCAATGTGTGTAAAGTACCAATGCTTGTATAATACCATAAGTAGAATAGCCTTATTTGAGGAAGAAAGGAAGCTGAGGTTAAGTCTGAATCTGCTACCTTTTTTAAACTTCATACCCCTGTGCTGTAAAACTGACAGATATTTACTTCTCATAAGCCAAGGGCAGAGTTGGTTCATTTAACACTAGCGTTAAGTCCTTGGTGCTCTGTACTTAGCTCTCTGAAGTATCATGTTCCTCTTGCTGCCTTGGTTGCTGCATCCAAGCTGATTCCTCTGCTATGCTGGTTCTTACTGTGCTTAAACAGGACTGCAGGACACAGAACAATTTGGTTTTCAGGTTTGTTTTATTTGGCACAGATTTACAGATGCTACACTAGAGGTCTTGTTTTCCACACCTGGCCTAACCACTTAATCAAACACTGACTAAACAGTCTGACTCTTACTCACTAACTCCCATATCCCTCTAGAACACGCTCTGTGGGACTGTGAGGTCACAGGGTGATGATCCTTAATAGATTTTAAGCTTAGCTCAGCATATTCACAAACCATATGTATTGCCTAGATCCCATCATAATATTTTTTCCCTTTAGCTGTTCCTCTATTGCATCTACTAAGCTGACACCATCCATTAACTTTCCACTGAAATCTACAGAACATCAGGACACACCTGGCACGTGTTCAGCAGCATATCAGGTGTTGGTACTTTGTACAACCAGCAACAGTTAAAGGCACATTGCTGAAAAAAAATGTTTTTTAAACAAAACATCTGTGCCTATAACAAAAAACTTCTCACAGAAGACAAATTAATTTTAAACGTAAAAGTGTACTTTTCACTATTTATGAATATGTTTGCTTTCTTACGAACTGCTCTCATCTTGCAGAACAAAGACTAGGCCAATTTGACTAAGTCAATTTTTACTGTTGAACAGGTTGCACACTCTCCAGGGAAAAAGTTTATTTGCTTAAAAAATGGTTTCTAAAGGACTTCAACAAACATTACAGAAATATTTATATTGGTCCTAGGTTTAATAAAAGCTTACTTTCACAAAACAAATGTTAGGCCAGATTTGACTTGAGAGAAACCTTTAAGTGGAATAATTTCCAGTTATAGTGCTTTTTACTAATAGATCTTTATACAGTGCTTTATACAGGTGGATATGATTATATATATATGTGTGACACACACACACACAAATATATACACTTTTTATACACACACACACACTTTATAATTTATAAATATATAAACACAGATGAAGGAATCCAGAGGTAAAGTGAGTTGCCCAACATCACAAACTAAATCAGTGGCCGAGTCGGAAGTTGAACACAGATCTTTTATCCTTAAAAGTCTAATTTAATCCTTGTAAGAAAAAAGGTTTATGGTCCTAAGCTTTTACATTTGTAGGAAAATTTGAGAAAATAAATTTGTTCTAAAAATATATTTAAGATTTGGCTGCTTTTCTCCTGTATCAGTAACACAGGACTCACAGTTTGGAATGTTCCATACTTCATGACAATTTCAATTAGATTTATTGCAGAAATATCATATTCACTGCCTTTAAGTAATCCTCCTCATTTCCTACCAGCATCAACTTCATCTTCTATCAAGCTATATCAAACTAATTTAATGTTATGTTAATCCATCCACACACAAAAATTAGGGAACAGCTTGAAATGGGGACAATAAGTTACATTTTAGAATATAAAGGACATAGCGTGATCTTCCTTATAAAAAAAGTGTAGGCACCCTGTACTTCAGGGGCCTTGGAACTTAATTGGGAGTTTTACAGTTGGGAAGATCCTGGGAGACTACAACTCCCATGATGCTTTGGGGAAAGGAGAGAGACTCTTCCCCTTCCAGGGCGTGAGAAAAAAGCACGTGAAGACTCCATTTGGTGCTAGGGTGGAGTGCTGCCGAGGCTGGAAGTTGCTGGCTGCCTGCTGCTGCCGGGTCCCGAAGCTGCTGGCTGCCTGCTGCTGCCGGGTCCCGAAGCTGCTGCTGACTGCTCACTGCTGCTGGGGTCCTGAAACTGCTGCTGAGAGTCTGCTGGAGTTTTGATCAAGCAGGGAGCTTCGGAGGTTGGTGGCATTGTCCAACCCAGGGCAGGGACTGAGCCTGGAGCTGACTGAGGTGGGCCTGCAGTGAAGGTGGTGCGAGTGTCTCTCCTCCTCCTCCTCTTCCTAATTCCCCATTATGGTTGAGATTTCAAATGAACTGATAATGTGGAATTATCAACTCATCAGGTTCCATAGGGATCTATTTTTATGATGCTATTCAATATTTTTATCAGTGACTTGGAGGAAAATATAAATTCATTCCTGAGCAAGTATGCCTATGACCAAGATTGAAATAATACAGTCCATACACACAGGAGATGGGTCTGTACTCTGGAAAACAGTGATTTCAAAAGGGACTATAAAATCATTGTAGATAGCCACCAGAATATGAGCTCCTAGTCTGTGATGTCACAGAAAGGACTAAACACTTGGATGTATTAACCAAGGTAACGCTGAGAAGGAGTAATATATTACTCCTATGTACAGCACTGGTGAGACCACTAGTGAAACACTGTATCTATGCTTTTAAATGGGTATTGAAAAATTGAAGAAGGTTAGGGGGTGGGGGGAATGTTAGAAGAGCTATAAGAATGATTTGTGAACATCAAGGAAAACAGGAAAATATGTCTCACGATGAGAGACTAAAGCAACTCAATCTTACAAAACTGGGTGACTGGGCAACAAAATGAGAGGTGAAATTCAATGCTGATAAATGCAAAGTAAGGCACATTGGAAACATAATCCCAACAATACATATAAAACGATGGGGTCTAAATTAGCTGTTACTCAAGAAAGAGATCTTGGAATCATTGTGGATAGTTCTCTAAAAATATCCATTCAATTTGCAGCAGCAGTAAAAATAGCTAACAGAATGTTTGGAATCATTAGGAAAGGGATAGATAAGACAGAAAATATCATAATGCCTCTTTATACATCCATGGTATGCCCACATCTTGAATACTGTGTGGGCAGATCAGGTCACCCCATCTCAAAAAAGATATCTCGGAATTGGAAAAGGTACAGAAAAGCGCAACAGAAATGATAGGGGAAAGCTTCCATATGAAGAGAGATTAATAAGACTGGGACTTTTCATCTTGGAAAAGAGACAACTAAGGGGGGATATGACAGAGATCTATAAAATCACGACTAGTGTGGAGAAGGTAAATAAGGAAGTGTTATTTACTCCTTCTCCATAATAATAGGCTGGGAGAGGCTAAGCCTTCCCAACCAGTTGCCACCAGAAGCTCCTGTGCCTCTTCGCCTTGCCCACGCTCCAGCCCCTCACCATCTCCCGTAGGAGGAGTCAGCCCTGCCACTTATGCACGCAGCAGACCCAGCCTGGGATGGGCTCAGCACCACAGCTACCAATCTCCACTCTCCAGCACCACAGTGAATGCAGCCTGGGAGCTGGCATGGGCGGTGCTCAGACTGCGCCCCCGGAAAGCAAAGGGTGCCCGCCCTCCATGTCTGGTGGCTCAGAGACCAGCCGGTGCATGGGATTCAGGCAGACCCTACTCTCACTCGGCCTGCACGCTCCTGCCAAGTGAAATTAATAGTCTGCATTATACATGACGTCTACATGATCGTAACAGTTCCATGTGGCCTTAAAATATAAGAATGATAATTAACAATAATGACATTTGTCATAGTCCATTGTGGTATTGATTGGATTTTGTTTATTTAAAGATACTTAAAAAAAAATTAACAGGTCAGGACATATGAAAAATAAAATTCCTGGTTAGTTAAAAAGGTTCCAATCACATAGCCAATTGATAGTCATTCTAGAGCATATGTTTAATAGCTAAACAGGGAAATATGAAGGAATGATTGGGAGAGGAGAATGCTACTTTTATATTGGCGGGGAAAACACACTGAGAATGATACTTGGAAATGAAGCAACTCATCGTGTGCATTTGACTTTTCTACATTGATGTGCTATTTTTAAATTAAAACCAAAGGCTAACCTTAAGTAATAAAGGTTGAAAAATGCTATGTTTATACACAGTGGTAGATATATATACTGGCAGGCCTCAAAAGTCCCCTATTTATGCATAGAACAGAAACAGTACTTGACACCATCAGTGCAGGTTTCTAATGCAGCAATGTGCTTCAAATCCGACCTGAAGAAACCCAAAACTTACAAGCCCATTTAATACTTGACCTCTCTTCTGAGGCTGTCAACAAAAGTGCCAATTAGTACTAGTATTTTTATATGTATTCATTTGTCCATAAAAAACTAGACTCCTAACTGCCAACTAACTTCATAGAGGGCACTAGAAAGTAGCAGCTCTCATTTGTAGCTCATCTTCTATTTATAATAAATCAGAAGGAAAGTAAGGCCTGTTGAACTGGATATCTGTGGACTGTTATCAGAACAGGTCTTATAGCAGCTTCCTCCTCTGCTGCTCTAAGCCATAGTTTCTCAACCTGTGGTAGGTGTACCCCTGGGGGTATGCGAGACACATGCAGGGTGTACCCGCGGAAAAACAGAGTGAAGGGGAGGTGGGCGGCAGCCGCCGACTCTTGAGGGAGGCAGGCAGCAGCCCCCTACTTCCCACCGGGTCCCAGGTCAGAGCCCAGGGGCAGCCTCCTGCATCTCACGAGCTGGTCACGCAGCTGGATGGCAGCCACTGGCATCCCAGCTCTAAGCCAAGGGACAGCTTCCAGCGCCCCGGCTTGAAGACGGGCAGCAGCCGCCTGCCCACATCCATGGGTCCCAGCCGGCGCAGAAGCCTCCTCTGCCCCAGCTCGGATTGGGTGGCAGTCACCCACCTTCCGGGTTGGCAGCCAGGCGGCAGCCACTTAAACTTACCCAGATGGCAGACCCCCTTCCCTGGCTCAAAACCCAGTGCCCAGAAAACTTGTCAATTTCACTGCTCTAGCTGAGTAGTGACAAAGCCACAAGTGAGTTATGGAAGTCATTCCGAATGAATATAAATAAAACTTTCTACTACAACCGGGTTTCCTGTATGTGTCGTATATTAAATTAAAACAATATTTTACAAGAGGTTTTAAAAATATTATTGAAACTCTTGTATCTTTCCACCTATTAGCGAGTCCAAACAGAGGTCTCAAAGCAAAACAAAATTGGAAACTTCAAATTTAAGATACCTCTAAAATTGATATAAAATATATTTCCTATACATAAGGGCCAAGATTTTCTTTAAAAATAAATCAAAAGCTAAGACTCCTAAATCCATATTGAGGCTCCTAAATAAATGACCTGTTTTTTAAGAGAACTGAGCAGTTCCCACTGAAATTCCTTCAGAGAAAAAAGAGAGAGAGAACAGACTACTGAAGACAACCCTGGAAAAACAGATAAACCACGAAGTATTATAGGAAAGTAAAAGAAAACTGCAGTGAATCTAGGAAGGGAAAGAAGGTTCCAAACAAAAGCAAGAGAGATGTAGTAAAAGAATAAATAAAAATACATAACTAAAATTCATTTATCTCAGGAGTAGAACACAGCAGCAACTTAGCTACTGAAATGTGAACAGCAACACTATTTAGCAGTTAAAGAAACAGACGAATAATGTATCCAAATAAAACTAAAAAATAAACCACACTACTTTTTAAAAAAATAATCTGGAATCAGATTGCATGTGAATGCACAAGTGGTCAGAACCTCATTTTTACAGCTATCAAGAGCAACAAGTTTTAATTAAGGATACCAGCATATCCAAATGACTAAGTGTTAAAGTAAGTTTTTCTTTGAAGAGATGCAGACCAAGTTAGTTCTGAAAAGCCATATCTGACCATGATAATCTCAATTAACTACACCAATCCCTACATTTTCTCAGTTCCAGTTATCATCTATTTGATTTTTTCAAATCTTGTTTTACAAAACCTACAATTAACTCTGACTTCAGGAGAATGTATAAACTACATTTGAAGATACCTAATAGAAACTTGCCTTGTACTACAACAGCTGGGTTACTGTCTAGTGAGTGCTCTGACTTGACATATAATACAGTTAGCAAACTCTTATGATGTTTAGAGTTCACAGAGTGACAATAGTATTCAGCCATAGTCCTCTTAATATAAATAGGAGACTATTGAAAATGAGTTCTCATTTTAGGCTAATTAACAAAAGGATTTTTTCTAATGCTGAAGCAGCTGTAAAATTCATATAAAAATCAGTTGAAAAATCAAGTAAGTACGATATTAACTGCCAAATCAGTGCACCACATACTATAATGAAGGTTTTTTCCCCCCCTGCAGTTTTTTCCTTTCAGGATAGCCATTCAAAGAACAAGATCACTGAAGGAGAAATGGTACTTAAACAATATATCACTCTGCAACCTAATTTACAAAAGTCTAATGTTTAACACAGCGAAGACAGAACAAGTCAATCCCTCAAGCTCTTCAATGAGTACAGACGTAGCTGCCCCTGAATACTGATAGTTGAGAGACCATATATCAGCACAACATACTTTCTCAGGTCGCTTGATCATTATTAAATGGTTACATATACACTCTTATTTAATGACTGGATCACACTTTACATTAAGGGTACTTCTATAAGTAGTTCATAAAGAGTGAATAAATTATTAAAAAGATGCTATACACATGCTACAGACATGAATGGTATGTGTTATAGAGGATTATAAGCAAATCATTAGAAGGTGTTATAGACGATTTGGCACTGTGGCTGCAGGTAACCTATTGACAAGCTGGAGTATATAACTATATAGCAACTGATTAACCATTTATTAAAGCATCTATTTATCATTTATTAATCCTTTACAGATTTATAAATGGACCTTTAAGGAACTAGATACTACAATGTTCTCTACCTAGAAAGTAACACAAGTGTCTCCTTCCCTATGGATAAGAGAAATCTATCCCATTTCTCTTTCAATCATCATTTATAGTTTCACATGGTGGCCTTTCCCTTGTTCTTCCTCCAATCCATGCTCACTTTACACTCTGTGCTATCATAATACTAATCCAAGTAAGCACAGCAAACCTAGTAACATGAGCAGCATGGGCTGCTGAAGCACAGCATTGCATTTTTTGCAATTAAAGTTGTGAAAAAAGTTACCAATTTTAAGATGTCCAACCAACTGCCCTACTACCCTACAAACAAAGCAGTATCAAAGAGCGTTGGGCTGTGATCCAAGTGAACTAGGTTTTAATCTAGCTTCATCAGTGGATTCACTATTACTTACTTCTCTATGCTGCAGTATCCCCACCTGTTAGTTATAATTAGCTGTTGGAAGACTAAGTTAATTTAGTTCTGTAAACTTCTTCAAGAAGCTCAGATGAAAGGTGCAATAAAATTAAAAAGAATTATTATATTATTTCATGTATCTTGAAAAGGAGTACCCCACTATCTGGTAATTTTCCCATCATGATACATTTGCAGCTGGAGGAGTAAAAAGGAAAAAAGGAACCAAAGAGCCATGGAAGATGCAAAATTATTTCCCATTACTTCACTCAAATTCTTGCTTGTTTGCACATTCCACAGTAAAAAGAAAGAGCTGCATTGGTATAAGCTACTAACTGCAGGCACTATCAACAGTTGTTCTGCATTTGCAACACCACATTCAAAGCTCATATCAGAGTGATACTGGGGGCGGGGCGGTTGGTTTCTTTTAAAGTGTGTGGTCAAATCAGAGGGTCCTTTTAATGACAGTTATATTCCTTCTCCCTTCCTATTTTAAAATCACTTTAAACTATAGTCCTTTACTATGAGTAACTGACATATCTGGCCATGGCACTCTTACCAAATGACAATTCGGACTCATAGAAACTATCCTCAAATCACTCACAACACAAAGGGCCAGCTTCCTCCAGGACACAACCAACTTCCTCCACAAACTCCACAGCATTAACAGCCTCCCTCAGAACACTATCCTTCCCTGTTACTTCCCTGTACACCAACATCCCTCACAATAACAGCATGGCTGCCTGCCTCAAATATTTACACGACAATGGACAGCCCTCAGATATCCATCCCAAACACATTTCTAAACTCATCCACTTCATCATCACTCATGACTGTTTTACATTCAACAATAAATCCTTTGTCAAAAGCACAGGAACAGCCCTGGTACTGGGTTGTCTCCCAATATGCCAATCTCTTCATGGGCCACCCCGAAGAAGAATTTCTGGACAAATGCACCACAAAACCAATGATATGCCTGAAATGCAATCAATGATATTTTCATCCTCTGGACAGATGACCTAAACTCTCTCATAGATTTCCACAAGTTCAACCCAACACCCATCCATTAAACTCTCTCTGGAACACTCTCACACCAGCATTAATTTCATAGACACCAGGATCAGCTTCAGCAATGGAACCCTACAGACAACCATCTACAAGAAACGCACGGACCACCATACCTATCCTTTGAAGATCCACTTACTACCCCAAACACATCAAGAAATATGTTATCTACACAAGGCACTCAGATACCACAGAATATGTCCTGAGGAGAAAGTCTGGGATACACACCTTAACTCACTCAAAACCGCCTCCACCAAACAAGGACACCACAAAAGTAGATCACCTCATGAAATGGGACACACAAATATCCCAAGAGACCCTGCTTCAATACAGAAATAAAACCCGCTCCAACCGCAGAGTTCTTGTTGTCACCTACCACTCCACACAGGAACCCACAGAGCGTATCAAGAAACAATTACAACCAATACTCGTTGGGGACACCATCCTGAAAGAAATCTTTCCTGAACTCCATCTTCTAGCCTTCAAACAACAACTCTCCAAGCTCATCATCAGAAGCAAGCTCCCCACAGAATAGGACACACAAAATCAAAATGGCACCACACCCTGCCAGAGCAACAAATACAAAACCTGCAAACAGATCTCTACTGCTACAATGATCAACACCCTCCCCAACACACCCTTCAATATCCATTGGTCCTAGACACACCTATCACAACGTATGGTGTACTTCACCCAGTGCACTAAATGCCCCAGTAACAAATATGTGGGTGAAATCAGACAATCACTATGCTCTCAGATGAACTCACAGGAAAATGATAAAAGACAAACCCCAAATCACATCTGGGTGAACACTTTTCACAAAACGATCACTCTATATCTAACCTATCAGTCCTCAACCTCCAAGGAAACCTGCACAACACTTTCAAAAAATTAGTCTGGGAGGTGAAATTCATTACTTTGCTAGACACTAAAAATCATGGATTAAATAGAGAGACTGGATTTATGGCTCATTACAACAATCTGTAACCCACTAATCCCCCTTTTTGTCCTATGACTACAAGGGTATTAATGGACCACTTTACTTGAATGGTCCCTATCTGTTCAACCTTATATTTAACTGTGACGCTGTTAGTACCTTCCTTTCCCAGACCTGACAAAGAGCTCGGTGTAGCTCAAAAGCTCGTCTCTCTCACCAACTGAAGTCGGTCCAATAAAAGATATCATCTCACCCACCTTGTCTCTTCATTTTAAAAATAATAATTTATCATGGTAAATATCTATATCCATACACATATTAAACCTATTTCTAAACAGGTCTTGGAAAATATTAAACACCTTTTATTGTATGTATTGCGTTTATTTACACACACACACACACACACACACACACACACACACACACACACACTTGAAAGGCAGATTTTTCTGAGCAGTGAAAATAAGTTAAAAATGTAGGGTTGGAAAAAAACTGAAATACCACTTAAATAATAAGACCTGTCAGAAAAGAAATGGTATTAAAATGTTACTATATATTTCACCATATTTCTATTGTTAAAGCCAGAGTGATTTATTTTAGTACTATTAGTTATCCATACTGAAAGTCATCAGCAAAGTAAAACAGAAATTAGGTAGGCTAGGATAGTGAGCAACCTCTTATAATTCTTAATGAAGCTACATAAGAATTATAGGAGTCTTAAATTAAAGCACTTAAATTAAAAAGATTTTACCATTCTTTAGATTTTGATTTCTTGTCCAGTCCTGGTAGTTATAAACTGTGTCGGTCTTCATGGCGTAAATTCATTTACTTTTAGATCATATTCTAAATCACTATATCAAGTAAATAGTGAGTGGCATAAAACATGTTAAACTTCTCTTTCCTCTACTTGGGACAATTGCTTCAGATAACCAAGTTACTTTGTATTTCCCCCTTTTCTAATTTAAGCAGTGATCCCATTACAGCTATGTGGACTACGATCATTCAAACAAAGATGTTATTTGTTCAAAAGAAGTGTCTTTCAGGCTACACACAAGTATTATCCATTTCAGCCTACAGTCTAACATTCCAACTACTAATAAACAAGTGGATTTGAACAAGCAGCTTCACAATATGGTGTTCCTGAAACACATCATCCTCACAGCCACGCTCTTGGCTAAGAATTCTATCGGTGTTTACCACAAACTAAAGAGATCTTATTCAAAACTTCTGAAGACACATAGTTCCAGGTGTTCCATTTTGAACTCTGCACACTTAGAAACAAGTTTCATTTTGAAACCATAAAACAAAGTGAATCTGAAGACATACAGTTCGGCTTTCCAGTCTCTGCCTGACCTGGTGACCCATCTGGAAGTCCCTGTTCAGCATTACTTAAAAATGGAATGTAGGGTTTCTTTATTCTCTAATAAGTTAGACAGAACCCTAAATCTCTCCTTAGATCTAAATATCTAAGTATTATTTTAGAGTCTGAAATACTTAGCAACAAAACAAAACATACTTTCAGGAGCTGATGACAATCCTTTCCTAGACAAACTGGCTAAATATTCAGAAGTGACAGAATCCATCTTTTTCCTGAAAGCTTGTAACTGTGAGCACCCTCAGGACTGGAAAGCAATCCCAAATTTCACATATTCATACACGCAGATCAAGACATCCATTTATATATCTAGCTTTTAAGCATGTTTTCTTCAACAAAATGCTAGTAATTATCCAGGGATGACAGCTGAGGACTGGGAAATAACAGATTCTGTTGTAGACCCTGTAAGTCATTCACTGCATAACTTGAACTTTGTGAACTCTAGATGCAAGGCATATATGGTCTGATTCAACTCCTATGAAGTCAATGATAACATTCCCATTGATTTCAGTGGGCCTTGGGTAGGGCCCTAAAAGTGCAAGGCATTATTACAGATGTGATCTGTTTCATTTGATTGTTTTTCCTATTCAGTGGTGCCTCCCACTGAATCAAAGGACTTTTTCAATGGTTTTAACCCTCCTCCTCACACTGTCCTTATACTGTAATGAATCTGACAATTATCTTTAGCTCCGATGTATTTAACACTAAAGTTAGCCTGTATCAGATACTCTACACTTAACAGTAATAAATTTAGATTGTTTATCTTCTCAATGGGGTATGTTAATAAAATGTACCAATACCAAATGCCTTTGTACTTATGCTGAGGATACAAGATCTATCAACACCAAAAAGAGTTAATTGTAACTGAATGCAGACCTATTTGGTGTGCTCTCCTCTACTCCACATATTTGCTTCAGCAGTGATGGTGTCTTGTGGGTGATACCACTATAATATGCTTTCTATACACTTTTTTTTTTTTTTTTTTTTTTTTTTTTTAAGTGTTTTACCAACTTTCCTTATGATAAATGACTAACTAGCCTGGTAAAACTAATTACATTTATTTTCCTTATCTTACAAGCTATTACCTTACTTTTCAATGTATAATTTTGGTGGGGGAAAGAGTGTGAAAGGGACCTGTGAAAATTGACTATTTGCTGATTAGCTCCGTATGTTTCAAAATAGATACGCTGAATCATGTGAAAAATAGATAACATTGTTGTTTTTAATGACCCTGAAATTCTTTTATACCAGATTCTAGGTTAGTGATTGTAAATAGCTGTATTCTCCTACCCCCTCCCCTTTTTTTTTTTTGGTTTGTTTGTTTTAATGAAACTCACAAGAGAAAGTACAAAAACATACGAATAAAATGAAAAAAAAACCTCACAAAGTGGAGATAGTTTTTGGCCTGAGAACTAGAGTTATTTTTCCAAATGAGAAGTCAGACAAGAGGAAATACAGAGATTTTAAAATAATTTTCAAGTTGCCCTATATGGCATTCTACACTAACGCTTCCCAACTTGGAGTGCAGGACCCCCTGAGGGGGGGCACCAAAGATTACAGGGGGTACATGAGGCTTCAATATTATTGAGATAATTTAGCCCCCCCCCCCCCCCCCCCCAAGCTCTGTGCCAGCTAGAGCAAAGAAATAGTTCCCCATCGAGAGAGCACCAGCCCCAAGCTCCACTCTGGCTAGAGCAGAGAAGCAGCCCCTCACAGCCCCGCAACAGCTGGGCACCCAGCTGGAGAAGAGCAACCCCAGCTGGTGGGGGCCCTAAGCAGCCCCAAGCAACCCATTAGGGCCCGCCTCAATTACCGACAGTCCAATAGGGACGGGAAGAGGCAGGGCCACACAGGGCATGTGGTGGCAGCTGTGCCAGGGAAGGCTTAGCTTCTTACTCAAGTAAGAGTAATTTGTTAATTATTATTATTTATGTAATTTAGTGTTATTATTATCATCATAATTCGTTTATAGGGGTTATATGTGTTTATGGCCAGTGAGAAAGGGAGTGGGGGGGGGCCTGTGTTTTACCTAGTGTTACTAGTGGGGCCTTCACTCAAAAACATTGGGAACCACTGTTCTGCACTGAAAACACATTCCAAGTGTGTTCAAATATATGCCAAAAATAAACTGAACACTGTCAAGTTTTCTTCAATAGAATTTCCTGTAGTTATAGCCATAGGGGGTGGAGGGAAGATGGGGGTAGAGAATGTAGCATATACAATACAGGAAAGCATAAATTTACCTTCCCTGTAGGGAACGTGACTCAACGCTCACCTTTATGAAGAATCTAATTTCATTACAGCAGAAGACTGACAGTTCTGTAAGATTTCCTGTGAGATCCTGCATATTACACTGATGCAATAAGGATTCTTTGGAAACCAGGTTCCATGATAAATTATAAATAATAATACTATAGCAACTGTCAACTTGTCAACATCAAAGCACTTTTACAAACAACCCCCAAAGGACTTCAATAAAGTAGGTATTATTCACTCTTTATAAATGAGGAGACTAAGGCAGAGATGTTAAGCAATTTACCACAGTGTGTGTGTGTCAGAGAAAAGATCAGAACTCAGGATCTTGTCACACAGTTACAAAATAATTTAATAATAAACTATGACCACACCAAACTTAAACAGCAACTCATCTGAGCAGCCAAAGAAGTTTTACAAATATTAAAATCAATCCTCATCATTGTTATGAAGTAGATAAGAATTTTTATAGTAGAGCTTTACTAATGTGTACTCCTTTAGTGTGAAAACATTGAAAATGACTGAATTTTACCAACTAGTAAGTAGCAAACAAAAAACACATCACAAAATGTATTTTGGTAATTTGACATGCTGTTTAGTTTTAATTAGTAATACTTCACATTATGATTTATATATAAATTACTAAGAAAATCTTAATATTTAGCCCCTACACCGCACTACTATAACTAACTAATATTTGTACCCAATTTGGAAGCTGTAATCTGAAACCTCACTACAGCACTCTATTAAATCTGAGCTCTGTACACTTTTTAGCATCTGAATCATGGGGTACAGAGATCATCAGTACAATAGGAATTAAACACCCATTTTACAGCTGTACCTTATGTGCAAGTTTATGAGTACTTGTGGATGGGGGTAGGTATTGATTTACTCAAGGTCAACACAGTAAATCTGTGCCAGAGCCAAGAGAGAGCAGGGCTGCTAGTCCACTCCTCTAACAGCAATTTGACAATATTCCATTCAAGAAAAAACAAACAGGATTCTGGAAATACAGTCCAAATATTTAAGACATACATTCTATGGCAGGAAAGTTAAATGAAAAACCTGGGCTGGGTATATTTTGGGCTTGGCAGTACAGTATCTATGGACCAGTTCTGCTTGTGCTACAACTAGCTAGTTTCCTGAGTTCTCAGATGAGGTCATCTTGAGCTCTAGTTCCTCCAATGGGTGTAGTCAGTATCAGTCCTTGTTTGCAGTTAATTATTTTCTGTCTCTCACTGGTATGAGCACTTGATATTGTCTAGTATCACTCACTTCATGTGTAAATCATCCTAGATGTAGATATTAACCACTATTCTGGCTAGATTAACCACAACCCTGCAACCAGCTGTTAAAATGGTGATCAAAGCATATTGTATTGCCACTGTTTATATGGAAACAATGCTTCACTTATTAACCAGAAGCAATGAAACTGTAGAGCAAACAGTCTCTATACAACAGTGTGCTTTCTAGTAAATGGTATGTATTTTACGACTTTCCGTGAAAAAATTAAATTGACCAAAAGAATTAATAAAACTACTCTGGCTGTAATTCACATAGCTGTAACGTGCTTTTGACATCCCACACGTGTAAGTCAATGTCAGCCTTTAACATGAATTTCATAATTTTTACCAATTTTTCCCATAAATAAGTAAATCCATTTATTCATATCTAAATATCTATGACATTATAGCAGAATTTTCAGAAACCCTCATGATCCATCTCTAACTTTGAGCACTCAGCAGCTGACCTTCCAGTGATCAGCCACATACGATCCATCCATTTCCTCACTGGTCATCCTATTACAATGACCTTCCACCATTCCATCCATAATAACTCTCTCAAAGTTATCTGCATCTCTGTGCCTAATGTGACCAAAGTACCAAGTTTGCATCTGTTGATTTCCAACACTACAGTCTACTTCTCTCCAATAACTTGCACCAATACTAATATAACAGGTAATCTACTGATGTTAAAATACACTGAGCTGTGTTACCACACAAGTGACATTAAACACACACTACCACGAATATTTTCAAGAATTTTATCACCACCCCCAATGTAAGCCAACTACTCTTGGCCCTACTCTTTCACACACAGGTATTGTTTATGGCAGCATAAAAAAACCCACTTTACTGAAATGTTGATTTTATGTCCCTAGTGTCTCTCAGGATAACATCCTTTAAATCACTGCTCCCCAGATTTATTTTGAAAGCTGAACCACCCCTTCAGGGTGATGAAACCAATCAATCCCTTCAATCATGTCATGTTTTGTTAAAAGTATATACAAAATTGACTTTCACTTAAAAGAAACTGAATAGTTCTTCAGAGTATGGTATTAACTATTTCCCTGCTTATCAAACCATGTAAGAAAAAGGTAACAATGATGTCATTTAAAGTATTATCTTTGGCACCTGATTTAACACCCACTAAAAAGAATGGAATAGTTCACATCTCAGAGCAGTTTGAGGCTCTTTGCAAACTCACAGACATTGCTGCTTCAATTACACTCAGGACACATTTTCAAGGTTCTCTCT
This sequence comes from Emydura macquarii macquarii, assembly GCF_026122565.2. NCBI lineage: Eukaryota > Metazoa > Chordata > Testudines > Chelidae > Emydura > Emydura macquarii. Next base: position 1,055,615 of record NW_027133607.1, on the reverse strand, counting down.
GCAACCATAACAGCTAGAAACTTGCATTAAAATGTAAAAGAAAAAGATGAGACTCTGGAGAATAACTGTCACACTGTGGCCTGTCTAACCCACCTTTTGGCTAAGGGAAACACCGTTAAGTATAAAAAGTCATTTGGTTTTTCTGGCCATATATTAGCAAATGTAAACCTATTTTTACAAATACATACTATTTCATACATCTATATATTAAACTCTTATACAAGAAAACACTTTGTGAAATCGAGTTAAGACAGACTCAATATCTTATACCTTCATACACCACTCACAACTCTATTCCCCTACCAAATGTAATTAACCCTACTCAAGCAGTCACCAAGGTCAACCCTAACTCTGCCTTTGTTTGATGCCAATGTTCTTGTGAATTAATCTTTATTTCCTATTACTTGTAGTTTCAAATTTGGCATAATTTCCCCTTCTGAAATTTGTGTGTGTTAACGACTGTTAACATTTTGTTTTTCCCTTTATCATTTATGTTCCTTTTGCTATGTGTCATAGTAATGTGGTTGTGTTGATCTCTGGTATCTATACTGCTTTGCATTATTTCTTATCAAGAGTATATCAAAGATTGTCCATATCTATTTATATAAGCGTCTCTCACAGACTTTCACACATTAAATATAGTGTATAACTCTTCCATCCAAAATGTTCAGCATTCTGTGTTGCTGTCTAAAACACTGGAACCCCTATCAGTGATCTGGTTTATATTAAGCAACATTTAATGGCATCGTAAAGTTTAACAAAAAAACTTCCATATGTGTCTATTTATTTTGTGGCAGATTTGCAAATATACTTTCAAGGTTTTCAATTTAAGGGTTCAATAATCTTCCCTTTATAAACAAATGGGAACATTTTTAAATACATTTGCTTTTACATTTATTCCAATAGCTATTATTTGAAAGTTGCTTTACTATATTTTAACTGTGAATGTTTTACTAGCACTCAGATTTGCTGCATCGTTATGTACAGCTCTGACCAAAACATGATTCCAGTTTGAGACAAAAACAGAATTCTAAACATTTTATACAGAAGAGTTAAGCACTTCACAATAATAGACAGCCATAAATAAAGACATCACACTGTACTCATCATTTCGAGTCTTCTAATCAATCATTTTTCTCTCAAGATTAGCCAAAATTAATTATACAAAATATAAATCTGTCTTAATATTCATTGTTACTAGTGCACTTTCTATTCCTGGCTTAGACTTTGCCCAAAAACACTCTCAGAAGAGCACAGTTGGATGGGGACTCTTTAGTGAGGTAGTTTCTTTTTTTTTTTTTTTTTTTTAAATAAAGGAACTTGTATTTGACCTCCTCCCACATACATGGTAGTATCAGCAGTACAAGTCTGATAATGTGTTCATTCCATTCCACAGATTTTCCCAGCTTTCAAAGAAAACATTTGGTTCCCCCACCCACATACCTTTGAATTATATACTGGCTAAACGACAGAAATCCCTTTTCAATAATGTACCCACATTGAATTTGAAGAAGTGGTAAAACAAGTTATAATAATTGCCTTCTCCAAAGATGTTCTAATAGCCCCTCTACTTTGTGGTCCAGGGAGTGTCTTCATGAACATTTTATCTCCAGAGGAGGGGAAGAGGGGAAACAGATTATTTAAAGTAGAAAGCTACTACTTAGCCAATGTTGGGATCAGCAAGCCACAGATCATAGAAAATTAATCTAGCCTGAGCATCTGCAGCCCCTTGGGCAAGACAGTTAAGAAATGTGCAGCCCAATACCCTGATGGCATCCTTTTGATAATACAAGAGTATAGGCAAGAATGACTAATTCAGGGCTTGTCTATATGGGGACACTCAGGAAAATTAATTTAGTTAACTAAAGGTGCGAATTAAAAAATGCATTTGTTAAACTGCATTAAACCCCTGTGTGGTCATACATTCAACATTCAAGTGGCCTTTTTTCAGTTCTGCTTAATTCACTTTAATTCTCAGCCACAGCAAGAACCAATACTTCTCTGCACCTCCTCCCTTGTTCTGGGCCACACAGAGGAGGATAAAGTCGTCAGGTCCCCCCACCTCACCAGAGCCTCTTCATCTTCTACAAACAGCCTCTTCAGAAGAAAGACATGTATCAATCACGTGGTAGTCAAACATATATCCATTTCTAAAAATTTATCCAGTGGAGCAGAAAGTGCAGGAAGAAGATCCAGGATTCCTTATTTTTCTCTGGAATATATGGAGTTTCCTCTAAAGTCACTGGGGCATACAGAGAAAAAAAATGGTAAGGTGGCTACCAAGGGTAAGTTTACATAGGGATAAAAAGACCCGCAGCACAGCTGCGGCTGGCTCGGTCAGCTAACTCGGGCTTGGCTCACAGAGCAAAAATAAATAAATAAATCTCTGTATAGACGGTTCCAGCACAGGCTGGAGTCTGAACCCGAGACCCCTCCCCCCAACACTCGCAGGGTCCCAGACCTTGGGCTCCAGCCCAAACATCCACACAGCAATTTTAATTGCTTTTTGCCTGTTAAGACAAGGAATCCTAGAGTGAGAAAAATAGGGAGATTGGGGAAGGTTGCATGGGGGAAAAACAATTTGAAGAGTTCTCTACTGAGATATCAAAGATTTTGGCTTCTGCTACTCTAAAGAGAAAAACAAGTAACCTTTACCCAGGAAGCGACTTTGCAACATGCCAAATTCTTTTCTAGCTACTTGAACTCCAGAGACAAGCTAAGTAGCGGAACATATAAGCACTAGTATTTCTGAACAGGATTTTTAAGTTTGGTTTCAAAGACACAAGAAGGAAGAGTAAGACCTCAAAATGTTTCAAAAAGGAAGGAAAAATTGTTCAATTTGAAGTTATATTTCCCTAATAAAGCAACCTAGTTAAAAAGATGGACAATTTTTTATTATAAAAACATATAATTTGTATACCATTTGATAACTGTACTGCTAGCGTTTAGTAGCTTTAAAAGGGTTTGACAAGTCACTAAATTATATTTAATAGTTATTCAACAGGCTGGAGGGAATCAATAGCTCTCAGCAGGTATATCCTGGGTGCTAGGTTGATGGCTGATATATTTTCTTGAGAAAAATATTTCTTTATGCTTTTCCCAGAAGAGGAAAATTACCTTTTCCAGGCAATGTTCTTATTTTAGCTTGTATTTCAGATTGTACACAGTCTTATTAAAAAGGTATGCCACCAATTTAAAAAAAAAAAATCACTTGTCTGATTTTTCCCCCTACTATTTTTATTCCCTGTATTATTGTTACAATTAAATACCTATGGTTACTAGACAAAGACAAGACAAAAATCTCTCTGGTTTTCAGTTTTTGTCCACTTGACAGCACTGTGAACAGCTTTTCCCTCACAAATAGTAAATCAGTTTCCCTTCTTTGTGCTAGTCTTTCATATCAAGAATTAGAAAAATAGGACTTTAAAACAACAAGTATAGACAAGGGACACAGGGACAGGTTAAGTATGTGAAGTTATTTTAATTCAGGTTTGGAAAGTTGTTTTTTTTTAATTTGCATGATTTCAGTTTAAGTACCTCTCTCTTTTGAACTCAAATTAACTTGGATGTGATTTAGAAATACAATAAATAAGATAAATATTTCATATCTTATGTGTACTGAGCACTGATGATAGTATCATTCAGGCTAGAAGATTTGCGGTGAAATTCTGGCCCTGCTGACAGCAAATCTACAATGGACTAAAAATGAACCAGGATTTCTCCCTCACTGATTGCGAATATCGTTTTTAACAGCCCAAAAAACTCTGTGGTTACTTAAGGTATGCCCTACCATCGACTGCTAGCTAGATACAAGAATTGGTAATCTAACTTAAATTTAATTCTTATATACACTAAGAAAACAACCCCACTCATTTTATTTACTTTGGTTAATTTATGGTCTCTACTTCAGATTTGAAGAATAAACATATCATTTTTAAGTATGAAAAAAAAATCTCAATAAAGTGTTAAAGAGGACCTACTCTACTTCAAGCAATCCAATATTTTGACAAATTTGCTCTGAACTGGGCTCAGAGAATTGGTTCCGATTCAACACAAATACAATACAAAAAATGATAATACTTATCCATATAGGACTATTAAACTGTAAGTAACCATCATATTGTTCATAAAGTGCACAGTCCCTAAAGTTTATATTTTTAAACGTATTTTTATATTTTATTCCAATTTCAAACCTGTTGTGTGGACTTGTCAAGGAAAGCCCTTCAAGTAGTGAACAAGTTTTTCTAAATAATCTGTACTGTTGATTAAAAACAAACACTGCAGAGGAAGGTTTAATTCCTAGAATTTTCAGAATAATTTTATACTTCAAAATGTGAAATTAACAAGTTTATTGCATTGCATTGCATTTAAGAACCAGATTTCTGGGATAAAGGGCTTTGGGGTTGCCAAAAGCGGGTAGTTTGATGGCGATAAATGGAAGAAGTTGAGAACAGCTGAAAAGAATAAAGTATTTATAATAGTTAGCCAGCAAATGATTTACAAGTAGAAAGTTAATATGGTTTTCTGCTACTGCACAACTGAAAATGTGGTATACAGGAAAAGTTTGTAACTCAGGTTATCTTGTGTTTCTCCACATTATGCTTTACACTGCAACTCAGCAGCTACCCAAAACACCATTGGAACACCATCTCCAACTTAAAGATAAATACAGTAATTCTGAATTCCACTGAAGTCCACTACAAATACAGCAGACCAGATTCTAAGGACCACTCATCCTCCTTTGCATTGCTTCTCTTGAATGATGAAGCCATCTCTCTCCAGTTGGGGATTTCTCCAGTGTGGGCAAGTCACTGTAATGGCAGATAGCTAGTGTAATTGCTTCTATTCCACCCCACAGTTCCCAGAATAGAGAGTAGGAAGAGTCCTAATCTAAGCACATTATGTTCCAGGTATCATTGGCTAGTGGATGGCCCCCCTTGTGAGCCATAGCCATCTGGTGTGGTTTAGGGCAGCCCTCAGGCTCCTCTAATCTAAACGAAGGCCAGCAGAGAACCCCCCTATAATCAAGAAGCAGCAACTAGCTCCCTCATGGCCAACCCCCGCTCTGGGTGTGGCTGAGAATCTAGACCCGTTTCTCTAACTTACATCTCACTTTAAAAGCCTTACTGTTCGAAGCAGTATTATCTCCACCAAATCATGGAATAAACTAGTTTTAAATTAAATGCTACAGTTTTGGCAATGGCTCACTGCACTTTAAACAACTTTCTTCTGCTGCAGTTCTGCTTTTGAAAGCTAACCAACTTAAAGTGCATAAGCACATATATATTTATATATGACAGTACAAATCGGAAACCTCTGAGTGATGTCTGTGAAAAGCATGAGTGGCACTAGGAAGCTCCCCGATGACAATCTACTCTTTGCTTCAAGTTATATTTGAATAAATCTGCTGCAACACTTTGAGGCAGATTTAGATCCTTGCCCACTTATAAATTAGTTATGTCTATGCACCACTAATTACACTGGTTTTGAAAATCTGAGTAAGTAAACATCTGTTAAATATCAATCATGGTGGTCACATTGATTCTATTAAAATAGAATTGGGACAGAAAGGAGAAAAGTCCCCCTACAACATTTTAAGTGAACTTAATATTCATGCGCAACCAGTCTTGTGATTTTTATGTCTAACAGCTGACTAGTGGATGAATGAAAGATGATGGAAAGATGTAGGCTGAGACAAGAGAGTGAAAAGGGTAATTAGAAAAGAGAAGTGGTTCGGGGCGGGGGTAATGCAGCTTATGCTATTGTTTTTACTTTCTCCAACCCTACTGCCAGACAGGGAAGTCAAGATCAGCCAGCAAGTTTCCACTACTTCAAGCCCCACAGTTTGCAGAAGTTGGGAAAAGAAATCAAGCCATCCTGGGAATTTCCCAGACAGCATAGGAGTGCAGCTATTAGAGGGTATCTTGTACTTTGGGGGCCTAAAAAGACCACCCTGAATTTATTAAACATGTCAGAATAACCAATGAGACCTAGTCTACATGCAGTTTTTGCACCAGTTTAACTAAATAGGTGAAAACCCTTATGGGAGACACTCATGAACAGTTTTAAACTGGTATATCTGTCAATGCAAACTAAACAGACGTAAACAATTTAAACTGGTACAAAGTGTCACATATCAGTACAAATGCACCTGTATTCCCTGCCTTTATAGCCTAGCAATGGCAACCACTCTAGGCTTCTGGCTGGCTATCTTGGGTAGAGCCCCGCCTGTCTCTCCCGTCAAATCAGGATGTTTCCAGGCTACAGTCTCCTGACTATACTGTGAAATCTCTAGCAAAAGACAGGTTGCCTAAGCATGCTTCTTTTCCCTTTTCTTCAGAGACAGTGGACAGTGTAATTGCCACAGGTATAAGTTACCACACAGCTTTTTTTAAGCAAGCCCATTGTATTCCTCAGGTAAAAGTATTACAGAGAAAAACCTAATAAAAACAATAAAAGAACCTACACACATACTAATAAGCTTATCAGATATTCCCCCTCAAATCAAATCTAGGTTCTGGCAGGTGAGCAGTCGTTCAAAATGCCACACATGGGGTGTTCCTGTAGTTTCATATTCATAACATCCATTTGCCCGGAACAAGAACCCTCATTTATTGAGTTTGGGTCTTTGGAAAGAGCATGAATAGGTAATCAGCCAGACAATTGTTTTCTGCTCAAGGTGTAACTTAAAAGTGTAGGGGTGGGTGTCATTTGCATTACCCTTACCCCAAGTATTTCCTAGGAAATACACTTCACATGCATTGCCCTAAGAAGTACTTCCTAGAAATTGCATTAGTCATGATTCCTAAAGAAGTTGCATACAATTACACAACAACAAACAATTGCATTTTTAAACATTGGACACCAAAGTTATTCAACTTAATTCCAGAAGGTTTGTCAAGGATACTGCAGCACAAGTCTTATCTGTCACATGAAGCATCTCCAAAATTCAATTAAATCAGTGCTAAAAAAAGTGTTTAGACAAGCCCTGAAGAATTAATTTCTGCTTATCCACTGACCAAACGCAGTAGTGGCAGGACAGACTTTCCCAGATGTCTGACCTAGAAGGACCAGCTCATGTACTACATTCTTCTTTTCTCCCGCCTTCCTTTCTGATTGTTGGTCCAAGACTTAGGAAACATTTGCTCATCCTCAAATTATTACATTACTTGTATCATATAATGCATACTATTTGTAGATGTAGATTTTCATGGGTCTGTCATGGAGTTTGTAGTAGGGATAACTGTGATAAAATGGATCCAATGCCATGTCATTCTAATCATCTTATTTGTTCCACCAGCTTCAATCTCACTTCAAATTTTGGTATTACTTTAGTAATTTACATTATTTATTTGGATTTTAAAATCCACCTATCCATATGCCCTAAGCGAATGTCCCCAACATATATTTTGACAATCTACTGGAGACACCTGCTACAGCAGAGTTAACGCTCATGTCCTGCATAAGTATGTTTTACCCCATGTCTCCACCTGTGCTTAGGAAAAAAGCAGTAGAAAGCAAAAGAAAAAGAAAAAAAAAGGCACAAACTATATAAATGGATCAAAGCTCTGGACAAAAGGAGCATACTCATGTTAAGTATAGATCACACCCTCATATATCTACAAATAATATGCATTATATGATAGAATAATTCTATTTGGTTAATTCCTATGTTGTATTGAAAACATTTTATAAAATGTGGTTTTAATTTAAGAAGTTTCTCAGTAATTTATTCAGTTGTGATGTCTATGTTAATAAGTTCACCGACAGGGATCAAAATATTTCATTGCATCTTTTCACGTGATCATTTATGGTAAAATTATAAGCAGTACTATATCTTAATGACAACACTGCAACCTTGACAATGTCTGCAATTCTCTTCCTTCGGGAATGTCAATACTTGCAACTTATATCAGCACTAAACGGAAAAGACAGCAAAAAAAATCATTGTGAAGAATGTGGGAGATATCTGTATTTTTACAAATATTCTCTCTCTGTTTACTTATGATGTTGTGACCAGTTCTCTAGAACACCAAAGATTAATTCTCTTACCTGCACATGCATCCAGTAACCAGGCAATTATCAGTGCTCAAATGGACAATACAGAGAACCTCAGAGTTAAGAACACTCGGGAATGGAGGTTGTTCGTAACTCTGAAATGTTCGTAATTCTGAACAAAATTTTACGGTTGTTCTTTCAAAAGTTTACAATGGAACATTGACATAATACAGCTTTAAACTTTACTACGCAGAAGAAAAACACTGCTTTCTCTTAATTTTTTTAGTAGTTTACATTTAACACAGTACTGTACTGTATTTGCTTTTTGTGTGGGTGTGTGTCTCTGTTGCTGCCTGATTGTATACTTCCAGTTCCAAATAAGGTGTGTGGTTGACCAGTCAGTTTGTAACTCTGGTGTTCGTAACTGAGGTTCTACTGTACATTAAATCCACAGCTGGAAATCTATCTGAAACCACCTGGAAAGGTGCATAAACCAGATTGACCAGATTCAGGTGCCCCACAACAAACAAAAGGACTTTGAAAAAGATAAAAGACTGTCTGGGAACCAGGGCAGAGACACTGACTGAGGATCAGAGTAAGACGCAGAGGCTCCTGCCTCATCCAACCCCCAAATATGAAGGGATACCTGGAACAAAGGGAGAAAAGAGAAAACATGCAAGAAAAGGCTACGGTGTAGGTAATATAATATGCATATAAGCATTCTTTTGTTTTAACCCTTTTCCTCTCTCTTTGTTATATTCTTATGGCTACATAAATAATATTTTATTCTCAACAAGCAGTACTCTGTCACTCCCCTTTCATATTACTCACAGGTTCCCGAAGGAAAGCCTATATAACAGGGGCCAAAATCCAGTTGGACCTGCTGAGGACAGGGGTAGTAAACAGGGGTACAGTATCTGGTGACTCAGACTGGGTGGGGATGAATCACAGGATTCCACCCAGAAAGAAATACAGATGCAGGCCTGTCACTTGGAAGGGGTGCCTGTGAGAAGACAGAGAAGTCAAAATATAAAGCTTGCCCTGAACCATAACACTCATTCTAATGTTTATTGCTTTCATATGGAAGATTCAGAGAAAGGAGTCAGAAGAACAGCACTCATTCAACAATCCTCACTAGCAGAAACTAAAACAACCACATAATTTGGTGGAGGGAAAGACATTAAAATATTTCACTTTGAAAACAGAGTTCTCTTTGAACCTTACTAGGGAATATCTTCTCTTCAGTATACATTAAAATCCAAGCTTAGCTGTCTTCCCTTTGACCTGAAATCCTTCCCATAACATAGAAAAGATCTCTCTCTCTCTCTCTGGAGGAGGTAACTATAATGCAATAAGAGAATGCTTCCCTCAACGACATAAAGACAAATTAAATATATCTGGCTACTGGAAGAGAAAGGATAAGATTGAACACTCTACACATTGCTGTAGTCATGGGATTTTGAAAGGTTCCAAATTCAGTGAAGATCTAATAATTATTTTTCATCAATGTTTGCTCTTCACCAAGTCAAAGTTACTTGCCAGCATTTTATTTACACAAGCAGGACAAGAACTTCAAAAACTGGGTACATGACCTGCTAATACATGTAAAAATTACAACCAGCTTTTTTTTATTAGGATTTTACTCTGAGTTACCTAACAAGTCAAGAACACACTGGTTTTCCAGTCTAGACCTGGCCACGGTCTTATTTATATTTTTGCAAGGACCCACAAACAGCCTTGTCCACACTAGAAAAAACAATGCATGTGTATCACTGGCTTTTATTATAATCTATATTTGTTATCGCCGTTTGGCATGTTATTTCCCAGTTAACACTTTTTAAAATCCTAGTGTAGACAGGGCCAAGTTGTAGTTTCATCTTCAAGCTACAACTTGCCTTCTCTACACTGGGATTTTAAAATGGGCTAGTCATGAAATAAATATACACTATAAAAGTCAGTGACGAATTCTCAGTTCACCAAACACACAGTTGTGTGGGAGTGTGCTACCACTAGGAACTGCAGACAAGTGGCAGATTTACATTACCACAACAATTAGCTTTATGATAGACAACAGAGCATTGTTGCAAGTTCAGATACTGTATGATGTGTACTATAAAAATTGGTAATAAGAATAAAAAGTATCAGATAGGTTGTTTAACATTGAATCCCTCTCCAAAACTAATTACTGTGAAGTTTCTATGAAAATTTGAGTCAGATTCAATTTCTGGGCAATGTTTTTATGCTGCCTTTATTAAAGCAGCACCCAGCCTGTTATTCTATCTGTAACCATCAACTAAGATGTTTTACTGAACCACTGGTTATGCAAAGCAGCAAAACAAAGCTTTTTTAAAAAAATAAAACATTTGTATTCATTTTGTTTTTATTTTATTTAAGTTAAAAAAAATAAAGAACACTTGAAGTACATGGATCTGCAATTAAACTAATCAGATTCTAATACATATTAGGCTCTGATGAGTGTGTAAAACAAGGCTATTACTATCATAAATGACCCAGTTATGAACCAACACAACATAAATGTAGCCATAAAAGTCAAAATTGCATTTCGGAGTTATTTGCTGTGCAGACCTCAGTGCTATAGTTAAGCTCCAATATTACAAAATGAACCCAGATGCATACAATTTTGCAGACTCAATGACCTGTATAATTACTTTATTGTAATATGGCAGCACATTCTAAGCTCAGAAAAGCAGAAGACCAATTATTTAGAAGTTCTAAGTGGCCAAAAAATGGTACACATGAAGGATACAATGGAGAAGACCAATAGGGAATGAGAAAAAGAGCAGCAATGTTCAAAATTATTTATGGAAATAAAGCCTGAAAGGGTGAGGTGCTGAAACAGCTTGATGCAATAAGCTTTCAGCTTAAAAAGTCATGTAGGGTGGAGGGAGTTAGGGAGGCGGGGAGAACACAGAGCGCATGCACGCACATTTAGTTTTTTGTCAAGGCAACACGGTACCAGAACAATACAATATATGAATATATATATAAATTGGAGGATAAGCAGACACCAAATTAGATGTTTTGGCCAGTGTATTATTTAGTTGTTCTGGTATCCTACTGTCTTCTCATAGAACTAATTACATCAGATACTGGGCCTGATTCTCCACTGTCTTGCAACCATTTAGTCATTTATAGCAGCAAATTAGAATAGTAGTGTTTTATCCCCAATTTGTACAGGTGCAAAGCAACATAGTGAAACAGTCAAAGCCTAAGAAAAGTTCAGAGGAACTTCCTTCCTCTGAGCCCATACTGGGAGAGATGTGTCTGCAGCTCCAAACGTGCATCACTAGAGGGAGCTATAAAGCCAGAGCTTAATTTGTTCTGTGGCTTGTGGCTGATCAGCTCCAGAATCTCTTTTCATTCCAAGGCACAGACCCAATACTCTTTCTGTCATGGCCTCCTGTATGCACTATGAGTGTGAGGTCATGCCTGAGGGGGCGGAACAGTGCATTATGTAAAATGCTGTTCTCTGTGCAGTACACTCTGCTTGAGCTCCAGCACATCTTTCTTTATAAATTAAGTACTGTGTAAAGCAGGCTGCTGCAGAGAAGGAAAGCTACAAAAGAAACTTACTGCTGTCATGGAGACTTTAAAACCATAGAAAACCCAGCCATTTCCTAAAGCCCCTGAAAGGGGATTAGAGAGTGAATGATTGGAAGGCAGACCATTCTAGACTGTGTTTATTAAAACTAATTTACAGGATTTAGTTACCTTAAAAAGAAATAGAGCTACCATACACACAAGCTCCTGTAATTATTCAACGGACGTATCCTACCCCTATTTCACCATACTTTCACCAAGTATTTGGAGTGCTGTTCTAAGGTGACTGTAGCTTAATGTAATTGTCTCTTTCACCTTCATTATTATGCTATATTCTAGATAGTGCAGACAACTAGACAGGCAACTTCCACAGTGCTATGACTAATCTGGAGTCACATCAACAAATTCCTAGTTTAAATGATGTACCAAATAGGTGTAGGCTCTTGTGCTGAAATCCAGGATTTAAAAACAAACCTAATTGGCGTACTTTTCAACAGACTTGTCTCAAACAAAAAGGTATGCATTGGCAATGAACTCATCTGAGTTTTTTAATTGTGAAAAATACATCATTAAGAAAACAAGAAGAGGGAATTGAAATCCTTTGCTTGCTAAAGCAATTTTGTGACATCTTTCCATAAAAAGGTCTTTAAAGTCTGATGTTGAAAAGCATTTTTTATTTTTAATTAGAAACCTGTTTTTCTCTCAGTAATGAATCTGATAAACAAAACTGAGGAAAGTCATGAAACATAAAAGGAAGAAAAGAGGAGAAAAGGAAGCTGATGCAGACTACTGCAGAGGGCTTGACTTAAGAATTTCAAGGCATCAGAAATGCAAGAGATAGCTGACACAAATATCAAAGCTACAAATCACCATTAATAGTACATTTATAGCCATGGACATATTTAAAATGAATACCAAATAGGCTCTGCCAAACAAATCACATCCAACAGTATCCCATCAATCCTAATCCAGTTCTCGGTCTTAAAAGCTTCCAGTAGCATGCAGTCTTTATTTCTCATGCAGTATTGCCACAGTCTGTCAAATACTTTTAAGGACACCAAGCACTTCAGTAGCTCTACCACTCACTAAGCAAAAATGTGGGGCAAACCAATTTTTCAATATGGAGAACTGCCACTGCACATTTTAAATGAATCTATGTTCATATGTCATATTGCAAACCTGAATCTGAATTATTTATATTTACATATGGATTCAGTAAAGTTTGCAATAGCTTTTGCTTTACTATTTTTTTTAGATTTTTTAAATTTAAATTCTAACTCAACCTAATAGCAGTAAAATGACAAAAAAATTGACCTTTTTTTCTACATATCAATGAAAACCATACTTTTAGATGGTATGGCGTACATTCCATACTAAGTTCAATGGATCTATGTTGTCTCACATCATCACTGAACAAAAGAATGTGCTCACCTCTACTAAGAATGGCTCAGTATTCATGAAAGACTAGTGCTCAAGACTCAATCAGAAACTTACCACAATCCTGCCATTCATTGGGAAGCCAGGAGAATTAGTAAAACTGCTACAATTAAAGCAGATTTAGGAATCAGTCAAGTACAGCAAGCGAAGCAGGACAACAATTCACTCTAAGCATACACACCTCAAAAAATACAAGCAGATATTTAACAACAAACATTTCAATTACAATCACTTCTGTGTAAAATGACATGTAAATGTCCCATATATTTGGACAACCACCTTTTCTGTTGGTTATATTTCTTCAGGTGATAGCATATATAATCACTGAACATGTAATATTGTATAAGAACACACAAATAACCATATTGGGTCCATCTAGCCCAGTATCCTGTCTTCCAATAGTGGCCAGTGCCAAAAACATCAGAAGGAATGAACAGAAGAGGGCAATTTTGCATGATCCATCCTATCACCCAATCCTAGCTTCTGGCAGTTGGAGGCTTAGGGAGTCCCACAGTATGGGTTTATGTCCCTGACCTTTTTGGCAAATAGCCATTGACGGACTTATCTTCCATGAATTAATGTAATTCTTTTCTGAGCCCAATTATACTTTTGACCTTCACAATATCACATGGTAATGATTTCCACAGGTTGATTGTGTGTTGTGTGCAAAAGTTCTTCTTTATGTTTGTTTTAAACCTACTGCCTATTAATTTCACCGCATGACCCCGTTATTGTGTTATGTCAAGGGGTTAATAATTAATTCTCCATACCATTCATGATTTTATATACCTCTATCATATTCCCTCTTAGTCAGAGGTGCTGGAACAATTTTATAGTGGGGGTGCTGAGAGCCATTGAACCAAACTGTAAACCTGGTATATAATAAAAACTACTTCAAGTCAGGGGGCATGGCAGCACCTCCCACACCACTAGTTCCAGCACCTATGCCCTTAGTCACCTCTTTTCTAATCTAAACAGTCCCAGTCTTTTTACCCTCTCTTCATATGGAAGCTGTTCCATACCCCTAATCATTGTTTTTGCCATTCTCTTTACCTTTTCCAGATAAGGCAACCAGAACTGCATGCAGTATTAAAGGGGTGGGCTTACCATGGATTTATATAATGGCAATATGCTATTTTCTATTTTATTATCTATCCCTTTCCTAATAGTTTGTAACATTCAGTTAGCTTTGTTGACTGCCACTGAACACCGAGCAGATGTTATCAGATAATTATCCATGAAGATCCAACATCTTTCTTGAATGATTACAACTAATTTTAGACCTCATCATTTTTATATATAGTTGTGATTATGTTTTCCAATGTGCATTGCTTTGTACTTATCAACATTGAATTTCATCTGCCATTTTGTTGCCTACTCACCCAGTTTTGTGAGATCCCTTTGTAACTCTTCACAGTCAACTTTGAACTTAACTATCTTGAGTAATTTTGTTATCATCTAAAAATTTTGGCACCTCACAGTTCACCCCCTTTTCCAGAGGGAGGGAGAGAGGGAGAGAAGACGACACACCTACAGCTTAAAAGATGTATGACAAGAAGCCGCTGAGAAGCAGATAACTTGAGTAAATACATTTAGACATTACTGCATAATATCTATTAAGAACTGAGCTGACCATTTTTCAACTAAGAATGTAAATAAAAGGCAGTGAAGGGATTTTAGTTCCCATCTCCCTCACCTTTACTGCAAATAGTTTTAAGTTTTAGTGAAGTTTTACAAACTACTAAGGCACAGAGGAGAGAACCTTTGCCTATGCCGGATATGAAAGAAGCAATGGAGCTTAGATAAATTAGTACTATGAATACACAATAATCATCAATACCCACAAAAAACCGGATATATTTTAAGAAGATGACCCAATGCAGGGAGCAGGTATAGTGTTTCACAGTGGGTCTCAATCTGAATCCTGAGGCACTCCAGAGATGAGACCACTGGTGATGGAGGAACAGTTACATATCAAGTTCCATCTGAACAGGAGAACTCAAGCCATATCTAAGTATTCTTGAGCACACTTGCAATCCAGTGGAGGTAAGGCAGGAGTATTTAGACTCAGAATTTAAGGCCAGAAGGGACCATCACAATCATCTAGTCTGAGCTCCTAGCATGTTGCAGGCCACAGTACCTTGCCCACTCAATCTTGTAATAGACCCATAACCTCTGGCTGAATTACTGAAGTCCTCAAATCATGATTGAAAAAGACTTCAAGTTACAGAGAAGCCCCCATTTACACTAGTTTAAACCTGCAAGTGACCTGTTGCCCCAAGCTGCAGAGGTAGGCAAAAAGCCCCCAGGGTCTCTACCAATCTGACCCAGGGGAAAATTCCTTCCCAACCCCAAATATGGCAGTCAGTTAGACCCTGAGCATTTTGGCAAGACCCAACAGACACACACCTGAGAAAGAATTCTCTGTAGTAACTCAAAGCCCTCCTCATCTAGCGTCCCATCACCAGCTGTTGGGGATATTTGCTACTAGCAGTCACAGTTCTTTGATCAACCAATACTCCCTGGTCTTTCTCCTCCTCTTGTCACATCCAGCTAGTAAATCCCCAGCTTGTTGTTAGTGCCTAATTGCATGACCTTACACTTTGCATTATTAAATGTCATCCCATTTCTATTACTCCAGATTTCAAGGTTGCCCGGATCTTCTTGTATGATATTCCGGTAGTCCTCTATATTGGCAATACCTCCCACTTTGTGTCATCTGCAAATTGTATTCGCACACTCCTGCTTTTTGTGCCAAGGTCATTAAAAACATGTTAAATTAGACTGGTCCCAAGACCAATCCCTGAGGAACCAAGTCAGAACCAAGTCTCATATTAACCCCCATTTGCTCCAATTTAACCAATAATTTCCTATATGGAACTGTATCAAATGCCTTACTGAAATCCGGGTAGATTAAATCTACTGCATTTCCTTTATCTAAAAAAAGATCAGTTATCTTCTCAAAGAAGGAGATCAGGCTGGTCTGGCACAATCTATCTTTTGTAAAATCATGTTGTATTTTATCCCAATTACCATTTACCTCTATATCCTTAACTACTTTCTCTTTCAAAATTTGTTCCAAGACCTTGCATATAATTGAGGTCCAACTAACAGGTCTGTAGTTTCCTGGCTCACTTTTTTTCCCTTTCCTAAAAATAGGTACTATATTAGCAATTCTCCAGTCATAGGTAACCAAGTTTACAGAGGCATTAAAAATCCTTGCTATTGGGCTTGCGATTTCATATACCAGTTCCTTTAATATTCTTGGATGGAGATTATCTGGGTCCATGATTTAGTCCCATTAAACTGCTTGAGTTTGACTTCCACCTCAAATGTGGTAATTTCTACTTCCATATTCTCATTCCCATTAGCCACCCTGCCACTGTCCCTAAACTCCTAATTACCCTTATTAAAAACTGAGGCAAGTATTCGGTTAGGTGTTGGGCCATGCCTAGATTATCTTTAATCTCCACCTCATCCTCAGTGTATAGCAGTTTCCTTATTTTCTTTTTATTTATACGGCTACAGAACCTTTTACTATTGATTTTAATTTGCTTTGCAAGGTCTAATTCTGCTTGGTTTTTGGCAGTTCTCACTTTTTCTCCTACATTTGCTGAATCCGTCACATCTTCCATTCCTTGTAGGCTCTCTCTTAATAACCTGTTTGAGACGCTCGCTCATACAGCTTGGTCTGGTGACTAACAGTATCAAAGGAATTCTAGCAGGATGAGTATGGATGAAGTTTCTCTGTCTGTAGACACAAGACCATCCACCACAACTTGAGTAACATCTGTGTACTTTCCCCCATAATGAAGCCTAACAAAGAAGTCCAGGACACTGGTAGTTGACAGGTGGAGTTAGAGACTGTTTTTTGCTAGCTTCTTGATTAGCATGACATTTGCATATTTGTTTACTTACTTTCCCATTCCCACCAAGAATTTAATTAACTGACATTAATTAGATTTTCTGTTGTTTGAACTTCAGATTCAGTTTGAATTAACGTTTTTCTGGGTGGCTTAACTGCTAGCACTGATTTGTAATTTTTGGGAGGGGCAGACAGCTTGGGCTTCCAATGTAACTACTTACTGAAAAGTACTTTTGTTGATCTATAATGGTTTTCTAATTCTCAGAATGGAACTACTGTAACCAGCTGGGAAGAGAAAAAAATATCTCCTCCGGTAGTGTAGTATTTAGATTTGCTATGACATAACTTGTTAACAGTGGAAATTATTGTCTGGTACAGTGGTTCTCGAACTTATTTGATCGTGCCCCCCCCCCTTTCTTTGTGTCTGTAGTAGTTTATCCCATTTCCCCCGCCTTCAGAGCTGAGCGGCCGGAGAGTAGTGGCTGTGGCTGGGCGCCCAACTCTGAAGGCAACGCTGCCAGCAGCAGCACAGAAGTAAGGGTGGCAATACCATACCATGCCACCCTCACTTCGCTGCTGCTGCTGGTGGCAGCATGGCCTTCAGAGCTAAGCGCCTGGCCAGCAGTCACTGCTCTCCAGCCACCCAGCTCTGAAAGCACGCAGCAAATTGTTGGTTTTTTCCTAAAACTTCTCATGCCCACCCCCAGAATACATTCCACGCCGCGCCCTTCCACTCCCCAGTTTGTGAACCTCTGATTGAGTAGAGTGGGAGCTATTACTCAGTTCAAGGCATCTGGATACTAGGTTGCCTTTAAGCTATGAAGATTTACAAGCGCATGAGAGCATTTAAACACAAGACACGTTGGGGAAACCAGATAAACTATCTTGGAAGCTGTGTGAATTCAGGAATGAGACCAAGACATTATGAGCCAACAGACTAATACAATCATCTGTTGTTGTGGTTGTCTGGCTGAGACCTTCTCACTTTGAAGATGTACCAGGTTCTAATTCACCAATAATCTACTTAATGGTATTTGTTTCTGCACCACAATTATATTCCACACCACTATTATTTTCTGCTCTTCTCTTTTCTCTCACACATTCTATTTTAACACAAACACAAAGCCTCGCTCGCCACAGCAGTAAGAGAACAAAAAATTCTGTGTACATTTCACAACTGCTAAACCTCGGGCTAATATTAATACTTAACATATTAATTCCAAACTTTATAAGCATGAGAGTATAAAATTGCTCAAGGCTTACAATAAAAGCAACAATTTTTAAATTAGGTCAGCTCCAACTGCTTTAAGCATCTGCATCATATTAATATTGCAAGTTTATCTTTAGATAAAATGAGGGTCTTTTAATTGTCTAATAAAAGGAATATATTGTTGTATAATTTATTGAACATGTAACAAGAGGGTCCAATAAAAAAGCCTGTGTATGTGCCAAAATAATTTTTGCTATCATAAAAAACTTAGAATCCGTACCATATTCCCAAATATAGGTATCAATGAAATGTTCATCCGAAAGTACAGCTGCATCAAGTTAGTGAAATGATTTGTTTTGCCACAAATTTTCTAAAATACTGGGCTAATGTCTGATGACATGCAGTCAAGTTTACAACTCCCTTCCTAGACGTTTCCCTAGTACCAAAACTAGAGATGTGCCCATGTTGAAAAATTCACATCAAGGTGTAGTATCTCTAAAGACCAGAAACTACATGAGTCAACCCACAGCCTCGAGTTCAAAACAAACCAAAAAAAAAAGACAAAACTTTGAGTAAGCACTTGAAAAGTCACTAATGCCTCATGCACAAATTGTCTTCACACTTTTCTGTCAAGAATCTCCTTAAAAATCAGGGTACTTACTAAAACTACCTTGTTTTTGGTTGGTGTTTGTAACTGACTGCCAGGTTCACTGTACTATGGCAGTCTGTGAAGGAAAAACTGTTTAAGAAATACTTGTCTTAGCCAGACATACTCTCCATTGGAGGCCAGCACTACCAGCATTTTAGAAGACATGGATAAAAGATGGGTAGATGTGCAGACTATTTAGCTTCACTGTGCTAGTATCTTTACTGGAAAGAATCAGTCAGTTCAATACCTGATATGGAAAGATTTTTAATAGGGATTTTCAATTTTGATGACTATTTTCTTTTCTAAGAAACAAAAAAGATAGAGAAAAGAAGCCTATATATAAAAAAATTTAAAGTCTGCCTACAACAGGGATCTAGCGAGCCAGCTGAGGTTGTAAAAGTTCTTCAGTATTAATGACTAGTTCTCAAACTGTGGGTTGCAACCCCAAAGTAGGGTGTGACTCCTTTTCATGGCGTTGCCAGGGCAGAAAGCCGCAGGTGGGAGTTCCACGGATTACAGGGGGCTGAAGCCCCAGCTGAGAGCTTGAGCAAAAGCCTCCGCCCCAAGGGCAGCTGAAGCCCATAGCCCCACCCCTCTCACCCCTCCACCGTGAGCAGGGTTGAAGTCCTGTGCTCTCTGGAGCTGAAGATAGGGGGTTGCAATTTTTTTTTTTTTATTTATTTAAGTCCAAATGGGGTCACCAGCACAAAAAGTTTGAGAAACACTGGACTAATGCCAGCACCACAACAGTAGGTGAACTTCTCCAACAGATAAATATGAAGAAGCAGAAAATACTGTGACTTCTGTTCTAGTTCTAGTACCATGTGTAAACGGGCAAGTGCATGTAAACAGAAGCAGTTGCAACTCCGCTGGCCTCCATGTATTTCTGTTAGTGGCATAATATGCTAGCAGCTATACAAACATAAGAGACACTCAAAAGCTTATACCCTAAAAATGGATACAATTATTTGTTTAAAATCAAGAATGCACTCGGCACCATGTGGTACACAGAGTCCTGATCTAAATAGCTTACAATCTTAGAGAGAGATAGAAAGACACTTGACATACAAGTTCATCAGGCTGGAATTCAGAATTCTCTTTGTTTAAAATGCTCATGAACAGACAGTTCAGGGTGCAACCCAGGACCAGTGAGAGGTTGTGCCCCGGGTGCCTCAAATGCCATTCCTGGTGCTTCCCTGTAGCTCTAGTGCCTCAAATGCTTTGCTGCTGTAACTCCCCTCCTGGGACAATCACAGCCAGCCTATAAGCGTGCAGGTCGAATCGGGAGCCTGTGTGTAGTAGACAGCCCTGGTTCAGCAGCTCTGAACCCAGCCACTTTTTTACAGCCCCACAACCCCACTCTGGCTTCCACAAGCCTTGGTTACAACCAGTAAGGTAACCCCCAACACATTCCCATCCCAGATTTTCCCAAAACCATGAGCCATTGAAGAAGCTCATCACATCCAGATAGCTCTTCCTGAGGATGCCTCAGATAGTGAGAAGCCAATAGACCCTGTGACTGAGCAAACCATACAAAGACATGTGACCCTGGACTCCATCTTGGGCCAGTAACTTTCCACATACAGGGGCTGTGGGCTTTGTTTGGGACAGTAAATTTCCGTGCACATGGCAGAGGATACATAAAGATACCTGAAGCATCTCCATTTTGCCTCTTTCCTGCTCTAATTCTCTGGACTGTGGAATTACGAGTAAAAGAAGCATCTTAAACTATGGACTGAGGATCTTCTAATTTTTTGGAAATTACCAGAAAGACTTTAGAAGCCAGCAGTCAATTCCATCACTGCTACAAACCTGATATACGGACTTTGTAATCTCTTCTTTTCTTATTAAATATTTAGTTAATTTACTTACTAAGGATTGGCTGACAGCATGATATTTGGTTAAAAACAGATTTATACTGGCCTAGGGATATGTGTCTGATCTTTTGGGATTAGAAAGAACCTCACATATGATGAAATAGGTTTTCAATAACCTCTCACTATATTAGATTGAGTTGCCTGGATGGGAGCCAGGGCTGGAATGCCTAAAGGGGACCGTGTTTGGCTTCTGGTTAACCAGTGTGGTACTGCAGAGGCTCTTTTGTTACTGGTTTGGTGAACCTAATATAGAGTAAACCATCAGGTCTAGGAATTGTCTGCCCTTTTTCTTGCAGGCTGCCCTGAGTGTGGCATTATCAGTGTGGTCTACCCCAGGCACTCGATCACACAAACATTTCGGCAACATTACTGACCAGTGAGTTATTAGTAGGGCCCCACCAATTTCACAGCCATGAAAAACGTATCACGGACCATGAAATTGGCCCTTCCCAGTGAAATCTGATCTCCCCCATGCTGCTGGGAGTGCCCAGCCGGGGGCCCCTAGCTTTTAGTCTCATCCCGGCTGGGGCACTCCCAGCAGCATGGGGAGATCCAAAGCCTCCTCCAGCTACAGGGACCTCCAGGGCTGCTGCCCAGCCCCTTCACTTCTGAAGCGGGGGAGATACTGGAGCTGGGTCTGATCTCCCCCGTGCTGCTAGCGCCAGCAGTGACCATGGCAATACTGCCACCACCCTACAACAGGTTTGTGATCCCCCTCTCCCACACAACCACATTTTGGATCAGGACCCCCCACCCTGAAATTTCAGATGAAAACATCTGAAATCACGAAATTGACCAGTTTTCAAATCCTATGGCCATGAAATTGACTAGAATGGACCCTGAATTTGGTAGGGCCCTCCTTATATATTAGATTTCAAATGATATGTTACATGTCACCTTTTTAAATAAATATCATGACAACAATGTGTGAGAGGTGCATTGAATATGTCAGGCCTAACAAGAGTTGTTGACACAGAGTAGTGAACCACAAATGGGCCTCTGTGTCACACAAGGTTAATGGTAATCCATATTACACAGAACACCCATTTGGTTTGGTTGGCTCCTGCAAAATCTGCTTAAGTCACACAGCCTCATGAAAATTCTTCTGCAATGGCTAGACCAAAAATTTACATTCTCTAGTGTAAAACCATAGTCTCACACCCATTTTTAATCCCAAAAGGGTTGGCTGGTGCCTTGGTTTTGCCTCTCTCATTCTCTCTCTATTGAAGATCAGAGCAATTACAATGAAGAATAAAATGAAGTAAAAGCGTAAATTAAATTCTCAAGTTAGTGTATGTATTTAGCCACTCATTTACATTTTTTACACTTTGAGTGCCAAGCTGTGATAGCAAGCCTGGAAAGCAAGTTCATGTGCTATGCCTAGTTCAAGCCAGTTGTGTAAGTTGCTCTCTTTCATTAACCTCAAATTCACACACAACAGTTATGTCTTTACCTCTGAATTTTTTGGCTTTCATTGGCTAGATGTACACTTTAATGTAATGAAGGTAACTGACAATGGACAAGGGGAAAACACCACAAAAAACAACCAACCTTCCTTCTGAGACAGTAACTGTTACTCCTGGGGGAGTTCTGTGCCATTGCGCATGCACAGAATTCATGTCTCCCCCAGATTCCTCTCTCCTCCAGCAGAAAATAGCCTGCCAGAGAGGTGGTGCAATCACACCTTTCACCCACCTGGGACCGCTGTGGCACCAGAATAGAGGCCAGCTGGTTCACAGGCCAGAGCAGCCAGCCGCAGATAGGGAGGGAGCAGTGGCTTTATTCCTCACAACACCCTGCCCACAGGGCCAGGTAAAGAGGCATGGGATATGGGGGGACAGACAGTGGGGCACATGGGGCTGTTAGGGGAGGTCACAGACTGGGGTTCAGAAGGGTTAATGGGGGGATGAATGGGACTGGGGATGCAGGGCCACAGGGAGCAAGGCCACATGGGGAGAGGGGAGGAAGCGTGGCTGACTGGGGCTGCAGAGACACATGGGGACAGGGGCAGATGTGCCTGACTGAATGGGAGAGGCTGGGGTCAGCCAGAGTCTGTATGGGGGAGGCTCCCCAACTCCCTAATAATCCCTCCCACCAAAAACCAAAAAACTTGTTCCATACTTCTCCCACCCACATCCAACAACCCTCCAGGTTCACTCCCAGGCTTCTTCCCAGCAATTATTTCCTCTCCCTCAGCTCCTCTGTTACCCTTGACTCCCCCTCAAGCTTTTGCACTGCTTCTGAGGGGTGCAGGAAAATACGTATCTGTATTGTAGTTTAAATGAATTATTATTCAAAGTTCTTTATTAATATGCCTAGTAAGGAATCTACCGTATTTCCCCATGTATAAGATGCACCTTTTTCGAAAAATTTGGGGTCTAAAAACTGGGTGCGTCTTATACAGTGGTACTTACCGGTGATGTACCGTAATACATTTATTTTCAAATTTTGGGCCCCAAAATTAAGGTGCATCTTATACATGGGAGCGTCTTATACATGGGGAAATACGGTATTTGTCAAAAAATGTTTTCTGAATTTTTGTTGTTGTCTGTATTGCTACAGTCTTGCTGACAAGTATTTTGAAATAAGTTACCAAAATAATTGATACTGATATGATTACAATTGCGTTATAATGACAAATAAAATATGCAGAATTTTAAAACATTGTGTGCAGAATTTTTAATTTTTGGCGCAGAATTCCCCCAGGAATAAACTGTATGCATGCAAATCCACATTACCTCATTTTTCTGAAGTTCCATTATAGCTGAATCAAACTCAAAATATCTGAACTAATTTTGGTAACGGCAGATCAAATCCTTTGATACAACATCTAAGCATTTTGTTGAAAATATCACCATACCTAATAAAAAACATCAAAAACACATGCAAAGGTAACAATAATGACTACACATGGCTAAGCAGTAATGAAACCTTTCCTAATCACTTCATCTGGTGTCTGACAACTGAGGAAGGAAGACATGTCTAAGCCATCCATTTTTAAAGGGCAACAAATTATCTGGATAAGGAATGCAGTAGAAACAATACATTTACATTCTGTACAAGACAGCAGTATTGAAAGACAGAGATACTTAACGGCAGTAAACTAACATTACTTGGAGTAAAACTGATCATCAAGAAGTCCTCTTGATAAGGTAGAACATTCATTACAAGTCCATTTGTTCTCTAATAAGCATATGGTTTAATTATCTGTATGTTATCACATCAGCCTGGCACGAAACTCCCCACTAAATCCCCACAAATTAAGCTAAGGGCATACCTACAATACAAGTACAACCACATCAGGGGACCCAATTACAACATGATTCAAATTTGTAGTATAGACAGGAGGCAACCACTTCTTGCACAAGGTTCTTTGGGAAGTGGGGGGAATTTTGTTTAAGGCAACAGAGAAAATCCCTACCTTAACATAGTGTCATGAAATCATTAATATCAATGCAGAAAAAAACGAACCTCAGGTTTTAAGGTCACTAAATATAAGATAGATTTTCATCCTAAGACAACCAAAAAAAGATTTTTTTCTGAGATGTGGGAGGGAAAGGAGGAAAAAGACGTTTTCTCTAGAAAAAAGCAAGACTAATATCAAGGTATTTTTTAAATGACCCATTTCTCCAAAAGCCTATCTTAGTAGTTTCTTCCATTTTAACTCAAAGGATTTCCTTCTGTGAAGGGCAAGAGTTAACTTTGAAATCGCTGCTAAAGGCAAACCCTCAACAACTTTTGCATCAAAGCGACTAGGTTGAATAGAGAGATCAAAATGCTGTGAAGACAAGTTTCTGCTGTTTTGGCTAGTTACCATGAAGGAATATATTTGATGATACTTTGCTGTACCATCACCCAAAGTAACAATAAAATCCCACAGCTAGTACCCATGGTATTTTACAGACAAGAGAAAAAAATTAAGACATTCCATATCCTCCAAAAGAAGATAAACCAAAAAATGCTGTCAGTTTCCTGCCTCACTGATCACCAAGCCTACCACTGAAAAGCAGGGCCCTAGCCCTATACTATCTGTGCATAAACTCAGACAGTATCAAAAGTATCATCTATATTACAGACAAATCAAAACAGGTTACCCTGCACAACAGATCTGTATTGTTCTAGATGCAAGCTTTTAGAAATCCCCTAACCTTGGAATGGAAGATATTCCTGGGCTTTCCCATACATGACCATGAATTCATTGGGTTTGGTACAGCCCATTACGTACACAGTAAATTTTGCTCTAAACAGCATTATCCTGGAGTTATGGTCCAGTGCTTCTAAACAGATAGTGACCAAATCTATTGTTCCCTATTGTAATCAGCCAGAAGGCTCAAATAATTTTCTCTTAGGTATTACGGCATCTATAACTTTGGTATGTTAAGCACCTGTGTAATTCTATGAGTCAAGGTTTTAAATAACTATGACTTCTAATCTACCGAAGCATTTCAGTGTTTCACCCCAATATTCTTGCTATTTTAACATTAAGATGATATTTGCTAATGTACTATTTTGTATGGCTGTTCTGTGATAAGGAACAAAAGAGCTACGATGATTTTTTATTTTGACATAATTTGTATTTGAACTCACAACTCCAGTAGTGAAAGATATGTCCATGAATACACCAAGCCAAACAAAGATTCCTATCTAACCTGTTCATTATAACCAGACAAACTAATAAAAAAAAGTGTATGTTTATCAACAAGAGGTATTCTTATAGAATAAGTACACAACAATAGCTTTTGTAACAACATAGGGCTTCTAAATGGCTGTATCTATCTATGCCAGTACTCCTAAGGCATGCAGACTGCTCATCATATCCTCTAAATTCTAAGTTCTGCCCCAATCAAACAATGGAGTTTTAACACAAAAGCATTTGAAGCTGCAGCCATCAAGCAGTCCTGCAAGAATTTCAATAAGATTATGGGAAGAAAAGCCAGAAATCAATTTCAGAAAGCCTAAACCACTAGTGAATATATTTTGAGAGCAGGTAAATGCCAAGGGCCAGACTCACTCACCATTCAACATAGCTGGATTTCATTGACAGAAATAACCTTAACACACCTTTTAAAATAGTGATTTAATTGTTGAGGAATGTCTATTTTAGTATTAGAATAATTCTTGAGAGATTTTTGTCTAGACTAGAGCATCTCTTATTTTAAAAGCACTGACCCAAAGCCCATTGAAATCAACAGGAGGACATTAACTTCAATTGGCTTCAGGTCAGCCTTTAAATAATTACAATTTGGTTGGTTTTTTTTGAGATTTCTGTAACACAGGTAAGAAAAAGCACTAAAAATCTTCAAATTGAAATAGTTTTTACAAATACCATTACATTTCACATTTCTCTGCGTTTGGACAGTGATAATTAACTAGTCTTTCACTTGTGTTCTCTTATCCATTTACTGACAATATTAATTATCCTTTCATTAGCACCAGGGTTTGAGGATGGGAATATGGCAAAGGAATGGTTAAATAACCTTTCCACTGGAATTTCTGAGTCATGAAAACACATTTTTTACAAAACCTAGTTTGGCTTGGATTTGATCTCACATCAGCCTTATAAAGCAAAAATCACCTATAGAAAATGTTTTAAAATGTATAAAATAAATGAAAATTATTGGTCATTATAGATAATTTTGTTAATCAGCACTACATTTTTTTATAATCCATTGTACAGTTTGGACAAAGAGCTAAATGGACAGTGAAGAAGTCTTTCTATTATTCAGTAATAGCTAATATTACATACAAACCCAGCTATAGTTCCTGTCCCACAAAAAATTATGCATGCAAATATTTTTACGCTTGTGTGTTTCCTGGATTTAGAGCCATATTTGTTAGTCGATTTCTTAAGTCACATTAACGTGAAAGCTACTAAATGAAATCCAATTTGATTGGTTGCCTGTGTCACGTTAGGCTGAAAACAAGCTCAAGGCTCTTTGTAATGTGCCGTTAGAATGGACTGCTGGCAAACTGTTCAACTAGCCTGTTAAATTCACAGTGTAACCGATGAAATTCTAAGAATGGATGATAAAAGTTTCCTTTTAGTAAAATTCTTGAGTCCTCCATGGAATAAAGATTATTTTTTATACTATACAGGTCTGCTATTGGCTTTACTATCAACTCTTGTTTTCAAGTCTTGAAGTTGTGGCTGTAAATATGGACTACTGGCTGACATTTGCTATTCCAGGTCTCAGCCTGGAAATAAACTTGGAGGGAGGGATGGCAAGGTGGGTGTCAGTGGACAGCACTGTGACTATTTTTACTAAACTTCCTCTTTAAAAAAAAGTTCATTTTAAAATATACATCTGTAGGTCATTAGCCTGTATATTTCAACGGAAAAGTAATGAACTTTTAAGAAGAACTATATTCAGTATGTGAATTCTTAAATACATTATACCTTTTGAAACACCTCCTCTGCCCTTACTCTGCCTGAATTAAAGCATATTTAAGTGATACATATTTTCACCTGACACCTAGACTCATAGATTTTAAGGTCAAAAGGGACCAATATAATCATCTAGTCTGACCTCCTGCACAACGCACACCACAGAACCTCACCCACCGCCTTCTGCAATAGATCCTTAACTAATGATTAAGTTACTGAAGTCCTCAAAATATGGTTTAAAGACTTCAAGGTACAGAGAATCCACCAGCAAGTGACCCGTGCCCCATGCTACATAGAAAGGTGAAAAACCCCCAGGGCCCATGCCAATCTGCCCTGGGGGAAAATTCCTTCCCGACCCCAAATATGGCAGTCAGCTAAACCCTGAGCATGTGGCCAAGACTCACCAGCCAGACACCCAATAAAGAATTCTCTGTAGTAACTCAGAACCCACCCCATCTAACATCCCATCACACAGCATCGGGCATATTTACCGCTAGTAATCAAAGATCTTTAATTGCCAAATTAGGCTGTCCCATCATACTATACCCTCCATAAACTTATCAAGCTCAGTCTTAAAGCCAGTTAGATTTTTTGCCTCCCCCCACCCCGATCTCCTTGGAAGGCTATTCCAGAACTTCACTCCTCTGATGCTTAGAAACCTTCATCTAATTTCAACTTTAAAGTTCCTGATGACCAATTATTATCCATTTGTTCTTGTGTCCACATTGGCGCTGAACTTAAATAATTCCTCTCCCTCCCTGGTATCTCTATCCCTCTGATGTATTTATAGAGAGCAATCATATCTCCCCTCAACCTTCTTTTGGTTAGGCTAAACAACCCATGCTCTTTGAGTCTCCACTCATAAAGCAGGTTTTCCATTCTTCGGATCATCCTAGTAGCCTCTCTCTACACCTGTTCCAGTTTGAATTAATCTTTCATAAACATCAAAGACCTGAACTGGACACAGTATTCCAGATGAGGTATTATCAATGCCTTGTAGAATGGTACTAACACCTCCCTATCTCTACTGGAAATACTTTGCCTGATGCATCCTAGGACTGCATTAGCTTTTTTCACAGCCACATCACATCGGCGGCTCATAGTCATCCTGTGATCAACCAATACGCCCAGGGGTCCTTCTCCTCCGTCACTTCCAACTGATGCGTCCCCAGCTTATAGAAAAAAATCTTATTAGTCCCTAAATGCATGACCTTGCACTTTCCACTATTAAATTTCATCCTATTTCTATTATTCCAGTTTATAAGGTCATCCAGATCTTCTTGCACAATATCCTTATCCTTCTCTGGATTGGCAATACCTCCCAACTTTGTATCATCCACAAACTTTATTAGCACATTCCCACTTTTTGTGACAAGGTCAGTAATAAAAAGGTTAAATAAGATTGGTCCCAAGATTGATCCCTGATGAACTCCACTAGTAATCTCCCTCCAGCCTGACAGTTCACCTCTCAGTATGACTCATTGTAGTCTCCCCTTTAACCAGTTCCTTATCCACCTTTCAATTTTCATATTAATCCTCATCTTTTCCAATTTAACTAATAATTCCCCATGTGGAACCATATCAAATGCCTCACTGAAATTTAGGTGTAGTGCCCCCACCTGGCAAAGACTACTTTTCAAACATCAGTTCCCTCTTAGGCCTTGTCTACACTAGCATTTATGCTGGCAAAACTTTTGTCACTCAGGGGTGTGAAAAAATTACTCCCCTGAGCAACAAATTTTGCCAGCATAAGTGCTTGTGTGGACAGTGCTATGTTGGCGGGAGATGTTCTCCCACTGACATAGTTACCACCTCTCGTTTAGGTGGTTTTATTATGTTGGCGGGGGAGCTCTCTCCCGTTGACATAACGCAACTACACAAGCACTCTTACAGTGGCACAGCTGTATCGATACAGCTGTACCGATACAGCTGTGCCACTGTAAGTTTTAAGCATAAACTAGCCCTTAGTATCAGTGACTCAACAGCTATGGGACTAGAAGAGTTGTGATAGGTGAGAAATGTGATCTTGAACAGTTGTAAAAAAAATTTTGTAACAAATCATTTTGCTCTTAACAAATGAGCATTTTTTATTTAGGAGGAAGAAGGGAGTGGGAGGAGGGATGAGTACCTGTGAGCCAGACTGACCTTTTCCATTTAACAATGATTGGAAAATACATTGATACAAGCTTCACATGTCTGTCATGCCTCACTAAATTCACCTCACATTCTAATACACTGGGCTTCCTAGCAACTCTCTTTTACATATTTATTTTTCTGTTTACTGAAAACACTGATGAGAATGACTCATTCAATAGAATATAGTCCTTCAGATACACAAACTGTCCAAGGTTGAACTCAATTACAATCTCAAGTGAAATAAAACTGAACATATATTCACAGTGATGTTTGCAATATTAGCATTTTTCCCATTTTTGAGGATTTATTCAAAATATTATAAATTTGGTCACTAATATCAAAATCTTAATATCCTTAAATAATTTTATACAAGTAGGTAATGCAGTTAAAAAGTAAAACCTAAAACCTGATCAGTTACCAACAACCTGTGAGCCTTGGCTATATGATCACCAAGAAGTAGGAAGAACAGATTCAAAGCCATTTAAACAAGAGGGACCAAGAAAAACAGAACTATAAACTATGAAAATTAATTTGCATTTCCTCAGCTTTTTCCAGACAAGCAAATCTTGATCGCAATACAAAATGAAAATATTTATAGTCAGGGGTTTTGGGGGGGGGGATTCTTGGGGTGGAGGGGAGGTGATTAAACCCCTTTATTCCACTACTTCTGTAAAATCAAACACTCTTTACTCCGTAAATTACCTGATCAACTAGTTATGCTCATATCAAACAAACCAATCTATTTTCCCATTAACGAATGTGTATAAATTCTACTGTCATCAATGGAAGCTAAGCACTCAGATCAAAAGGGAGACTAGGATCTCCTCCCCGAATCATTTTTTTAAATTATACATTAGACATTCATAAAAAGATAAAATCAGATCGACTGAAGATTCCATGCTAAGACACTATTGTATAATTTCACTGATCAGAATGAAATAGCCAAATCACTACAAAATAAAAAATAATAATTTTAGTAAGTTCAGTTTTATTCAGTACCTGTTCTCTTTAAGAAATAGGTGGCAAAAAAGATCCAATTCTGTGCTCATATTGGTTTTACAATGGTGTAGTTCCACTGAATTCTCTGGGATTATTTTGGATTAATACTGGTGTATGAGTGATTTAGAATCAGGTCATTGGCCTCTCAGAGCCTACTTGAGGGGGATGCACACAAAACAGGTAGACAAATCATACACAGATGTTTACATAGTGAATGTCAAGGCAAATTACACACAAACTATTAAAATATTTAAAGTCTCAGGAAGTGAATTTCTATAAAAGATTTCTTAAAAACAGTTTTCATTGTTAAGGATCCTTTCAAACAACATATTTGTCAACAAACATTTTTCTAAAAAAAGATTTAAATAAACTAAATTAAACTAAAAATGGGCACTTAAAAAAAAAACAAAAAAACCACACCTCCAGCATTTATCAAGTTCCTAATCAGCTGAAGTGTGCCACTTTCTGCAAAGAATTCTGTCATGTTAAACAAGAAAAGCAGCAAGTATTTGACACACTGAGCAGATTAACAAAAACAATTCATATCAATTAATTTTAACCAGTGACAAAATGTTTCAAGTAATGTTTGGCAACATTTGTTTGCAAGAGCCATTTAGCCTTTTAACATTAGAAATATTCCATAACTGTCTTGCTGTTTAGGGGTTTAAAATCAGTTGTTATTATTGGACTTTCAATCTCTCTCATTTCAATCAGCATTAAGTCATTTTTTATTCTTACTCTAATTTAAAATACTTACATTCAAAAAACTATTCTGATCGGGTTACACAGAACTCCTGTGACAGTTTTCACTGTCTAAGCTATGTGTACAAGGCAAGTATTTCTAGTACAAAAAGGGAAGGAAATGGTCCTTATGACAAAGTAGTGGCTACAAATACTGAAATAAACTCCATTTTCTGCACAATAAATCTGATTAGGATTCTTTTTAGAAGAGTTGCAGTTGCAAATAATGGTAATAGGTATAATGTAGTTCAAAGCCAACTACAATAGATGAATGTCAGAGTGCAATAATATACAATCTTATAATAAGGGCTAAACATACATTTCAAATAATCATACTAGAACCAAACTGGGAGATAATCCTATTTTATAACAAATTGCTTAAAGGGTTAAGAATTAATATTTCAATGCTGCTCCTACCTTTCTTCACAGCATCTGTTCTACGTCTTGCTGGCGACACTAGCTCCTTCACAATCTGTAACACTTGAATCATTGCTAGTTAGCAAGATCAAAGACACCAGCTGCTTCTTTAGATTTCCTACAGGTTTCATCACTACAGATCATTACATGTCTGTCTTTAACGAGCTCTAACAAAACCGATGCAGAAGCAACTCTGTTACCTTTCCGAGAAAATTTTCTTCATGACAATTATACAGTCTGAGGAGAGGGATTTAAAGTGGCTTCTGCACATGGAGACAAAAACATTCCCTCAAGGACAGCTGATTATATTAGCAT
This sequence comes from Emydura macquarii macquarii, assembly GCF_026122565.2. Classification (NCBI taxonomy): domain Eukaryota; kingdom Metazoa; phylum Chordata; order Testudines; family Chelidae; genus Emydura; species Emydura macquarii. Next base: position 1,024,025 of record NW_027133607.1, on the reverse strand, counting down.
AAGGCGTTTTAAATTAGTTACGTATAAAAGCGAACATGGACCTTTTCAATTACTAAAGTTTAAAGAAAATGTTTCCCATAAAGAAAACTAATTGAAGGGGGGAAAAAAACAGCAAAAATTCCTTGAAATCAAAGTTGACAGAAGAAACATGATCCCTCAGGTAAACCATCCAAAAAAGCATATTTGCACCTTCTTTAAAATCATGTTTCAATGCATGATTTATGAAACATTCTAAGAAAACTATTGGTGTAAAGAAACCTGAAAACATAGTAATGAAGAAAAATGAAATGTGCCAGAACTACTAATGAAACTAAAAATCTAGTTTACTAAGCTCCAAGTTCCCAGCAATGCCAAAACCATCAAGCACATTCTCAAGCATCTGCTAAAAAGAGCCTTTCAGTTCCTTTCCCTCTCCCTTCACACACATACCTCTTACATTATTGTACATCACTAGAATTCTTATACATTACACTGCACACTAGAAATCCTAGACGTATTTCTTTCGCCACCAGAGGCGAAGATAACAGAGTTTCAACTAAAGTATTATCATTGCTTCTGTCAGGTAATTTTAACAGCTGAATTGCAACAAATGCCAAATTAATTTTTAAAACCATTTTGCAAAATGTACACTGATCATTCAGAAATCTTTTCCGTCAAAGTTATCCAGAAAGCTAACAAAAGGTGAAAGGGAAAATCATTTTTATAAAGGCTGCATTAAATGATTGGCAGTCAGCTCTTTCTACACGAACCTTTTTAAAAACTGAAATCCTACAAAGAATCATGTGGCCTAGACTACACAGAGAGAATAGTTTAGAAGCCAACTACATATTCCAGGAAAACCATAACATTAAAACAAACCACGGGCCACAACCTAGGGACAGCAAGACTGATGTTCTGGCCTTTAGACCTTCTGTTCCTGAACACACTGCATGGCTCAAGTTTTGGTGTGGGAGGTAGGTCAGCTCTTTCCACTTTCTAGCTGCAGAGTGAAAACATTTAAGATATTAACCATGCTGGCACATTTGTGTGCATACCTCCCTCTGCCTCTCCCACACACACAAAATGCATGAAAAACTGCATTTATCATGTCAAGCTCATTTACATTCTGCACATTAATCCATCCCCACCATAAGTAACAGCATTCCAAACAGCCATCATATCTGTTTTAACAAAAAAACAAAAACAAGAACTAAACTCAGGGCTTGTTCACACTTACCCGGAAATTCGGCGGCAGTCAACGGGAGTTACGCAAACCACGCAGAGTAGTTTGCGTAACTCCCGTCGACTGCGTCTGCGAGCTGTTCACATTGCGCTGAGCCGACGGGAACGGCTCAGTGTTACACTAGTTGAGGGGGTGGACTTATTCAGTCGACTCCCTCATCGACTGAGCAGGTCTCACTGACCGCTCAATCGATCATGAAAGATGGTGGCGACAAATTTGTCATCGCCAGTGTAAACATAGCCTCAGACAACTTCTCAAAAGAAATACTTTAGTGCTGGATCAATAGGAAGTTTAGAAACCACTACTGTGCAAATTTTCCTGCTAGAAAAAAATGCTTTATGCTGTTAGAAGAACAGGAATCCCCCTTTCTAACCTTAGTACACCTCCTAAGATTTCAGGCTTTAAAATAATGACTATCATATAGAGAAAAACCATTTTAGTTCTATTTAAAGGATTTTAAAAATATGTTGTAATTTCTCTGTCCCTGAGATGCCTGTACAGTTGGACTTACAATAGTAAGGCAGGAAATGAAAATGATAATTCCAATGAGGAACAAAAATACAACTCTAAAATAATTACTAAGGCTTATTTTAAATTAAATGATACATTGAATACACAAATGTGTGGTACAGAGATTTTATAAGCACTTGTTTAGAATGACCTCACCACACACTAGGCAATGGAGGCTGTTATCTGGCTTGTTGGAAAAAAGTGGGCAGGGAGTTACTTTTGACTGCAGCTGCAGATCAGGTCAGTGTGGGGGAACTGACCCGTCCCCACCCAGATGGCTGGAAGAGAAGTGGGGGGACTATATAGGTACATACCAATGCAGGAAAAGCCCTCTTTTATGTGGATCAGGCAGAGCGGCACAATGACCTCCACAACTCATTTGCAACTTCATCACTTGTTAATAATATCAGCATTCCAAACTCACACTGATAAAATCTTTATACCATACCATTCCATTATGCATTCTCTATTTTATGAAGTCATGATATTGTCATCACACAAACTATCTTTAAGTAAACAGATTCTCAAAGGTGCAGTACAGTAGAACCTCACTATTTCCCAACTGATTACATTGCAAAGTCACACTGAAAAGCGGATTTCCAAGTTTATTGTTCACAGAACTGAATACTATAAATTATTCCTACAGTGTCCAAAAGCTAAGCCCAAGACTCTTTATAGAAAAAGATAAAAGCATTTTCCCCTAAGAACTTACAACCTAAGTTTTAGATGGGATAACAAGTAATGATAAAGAAAAAGTAGGGTAGGAGTGAGGTAGGATCAGGGTTCCAATGTAAGACTACATTGTTAACCAGTTAAGCATGAGCACATCTTGATTATTCTATTAAAATAATATTTTAATTAAAGTGGACTCTCTCACTTCCACAAAAGTGAGTTTTTTTGAGTGTTTGAATGAGGAGAGGAAACCTAGCTAAAAGCAACTCAGAGTGGATGAAAAAGAGATTGCACTCCAGGCTTAACTAGCAACTGCTGTTGGGTTAGAGGTAGTTTCATTATCAGTGGAATTACATTTTCCATTTGCCGAGAGAGGAAAAGACTAGATAAAGTACCTAATCCCTTTCATGACTCCAAGCTACGCGGTTTACTCTTCCTAGCAGAAGTAGTTTCTTCCTCCTGTTGGTAATAAGGAAGAGAAATGCAGAAGGACTCAGCTCTTAGTTGTCTGACAGTTTTGCTGGGGCTACAATGGGCATATGAAAAGGTACACAAGAGTGGGAGCAAGGAAGCCTCTAGAAAGGTTGCTATCCCATCATGTTCTTCAGTAAACCTCTGCCTCAATCCTCAAGAGGCAATGAGGCATGCCATAGAGCAGTGTTTCTCAAACTGAGGGTCCCGACCCAAAAGGTGTTGGGAGACTGTTGTTGGGGGAGGGGTCACAAGAGCAGCGGGTGCTGGCTGGACACCCAGCTCTGAAGGCATCACCACCGCCAGCAGCAGTGCAGAAGTAAAGGGTGGCATAGTATGAGAGGGGCCATCACAGCCTGAATTTTTTTCAAAGAGGGTCCCAGCAAAAAAAGATTGTGAACCCCTGCCATAGAGCGAGAACAAAGATAGTTGCTGCATGCTCACAGTGTTGAAGGGAAATGCACCAGAACTTCAGGATCAGGGAGCGTAGGATCACTTGCACTGATCTCATTCAGCATTCAATAACCTGCATTGTGATTCCTCCTCATTAGCAAGGTACTACTATAGAAAATAAAGAATTCTAAGTATTAAAGTGGTCTTGGGAAACTAAACTAGTTCATCTGAACATCCTGTTTGCCAAGGGCATGAAAAAGAGTGAAGAAACCAGCATGAGTCGGAAGCAAGCCACATTACTATTCATGATAAACAATGTAATGAACAATTTAAGAAAACTCACTCATACATTGCAGATTTAGACATCAGTTTTATTGGCTGCTATTTCTCTCCCCAACCAAAACAAATACTATTGCACAATAATTCCTGCTTCTAAAGAAACAAACAGGTTTCCCTGAGCTTCATGTCAGTCCTACTGTGCCAAAAAAAAAAAAAAAAAAATTTAACGAGCCAATTCAGTAGTCAATCTCCTTTTAGTCACGAATAGTAACAGGGCAATAGTTTTGGTTTGTTTTCTCATTTTCTAATCATCTGCCACTGACAGTTTTCCTAGAAATATGCATTCACTACAGCTGTCATTTTTCAGAACATGCAAGCTTAAAAACAAAACAAAAAAAAAGATTGCCTACAGTTCCAGAGGCGTAGCCATGTTAGTCTGTATACAGCAAAAACAACAAGAGTCCTGTAGCACTTTAAAGACTAACAAATTTAATTTCTGCAGGCATAAGCTTTCGTGGGCTGCAACCCAATTCATCAGATGCAAGGGTAAGGAACAACAATGGGGAGCGTAGGTGTTAGCAAAGTCCATTCAGTTAGAGTAGATGAGGCCTATTCACAACCATTGATTTGAAGGTGAGAATGTGTGAACAGTGACAATTACTTCTTGTACTGAGATAACCATTCCAAGTCCCTATTCAGACTCAGTTTGATTGTGTCAAGTTTGCATATGAGTTCCAGCTCCGCAGTTTCTCGCTGAAGTCTGTTTTTGAAGTTTTTTTGTAGAAGTATGGCAACTTTCAAGTCAGCTACAGTGTGTCCTGGGAGACTGAAGTGCTCTCCGACTGGTTTATGGATGTTACCATTTTTTATGTCTGATTTGTTCATCATGAATAGGTTGGATGAACACCTGGTAGCTGAACTTTGTCCTGACCCACAACTACTTTAGATTTGGAGGCAATCTATACCTTCAAGTCAGTGGCACAGCTATGGGCACCCACATGGCCCCACAGTATGCCAACATTTTTATGGCTGACCTAGAACACCGCTTCCTCAAAACACGTCCCCACGCACCTCTCCTTTACCTACATTACATTGATGACATTTTCATCATCTGGACCCATGGGAGAGTCCCTCGAAGAATTCCACCAGGATTTCAATAATTTCCACCCCACCATAAACCTCAGCCTGGACCAGTCCACACAAGAAATCCACTTTCTGGACACAAATACAAATAAAGGATGGTCACATTAATACCATCCTATACCGAAAACCAACTGAGCGCAATACATATCTTCATGCCTCCAGCTTCCACCCTGGACACATTACACGATCCATTGTCTACAGCTAAGTCCTAAGATACAACCAGATTTGCTCCGATCCCTCAGACAGAGACAAACACCTACAGGATCTCCATAAAACATTCTTAAAACTACAATACCCACCTGGAGAGGTGAAGAAACAAATTGACAGAGCCAGACGGGTACCCAGAAGTCACCTACTACAGGACAGACCCAACAAAGAAAACAACAGAATATCACTGGCCATCACCTACAGCCCCCAGTTAAAATCTCTCCAACACATCATTAAGGATCTACAACCAATCCTAGCAGATGATCCCTCACTCGCTCAAGCCGTGGGATGCAGACCTATCCTTGCTTACAGACAGCCCCTCAACCTGACGCAAATACTCACCAGCAACCGTACACATACAACAAGAACACTAACCCAGTAACCTATCCCTGCAACAAACCCCGTTGCCAGCTCTGCCCGCACATCGACTCTAGTGACACCATCACAGGTACTAACATATCAGCTACACCATAAGGAGCTCATTCATCTGCACATCTACTAATGTAATATACGCCATCACGTGCCAGCAATGCCCCTCTGCCATGTACATTGGCCAAACCGGACTGTCACTACGCAAAAGAATAAATGGACACAAATCAGACATAAAAAATTGTAACATCCATAAACCACTTCCATCTCCCAGGACACTCTGTAGCTGACTTGAAAGTTGCCATACTTCTACAAAAAAACTTCAAAAACAGACTTCAGCGAGAAACTGTAGAGCTGGAACTCATATGCAAACTTGACACAATCAAACTGGGTCTGAATAGGGACTTGGAATGGTTATCTCAGTACAAGAAGTAATTGTCACTGTTCACACATTTTCACCTTCTAATCAATGGTTGTGAATAGGCCTCATCTACTCTAACTGAATGGACTTCGCTAAAACCTACCCTTCCCATTGTTGTTTCTCACCCTTGGATGTATATATATACCCCCTATCTGATTTCTATTTCTTGCATTTGATGAAGTGGGTTGCAGCCTATGAAAGCTTATGCCTGCAGAAATTAAATTTGTTAGTCTTTAAAGTGCTACAGGACTCTCGTTGTTTTTACTGCCTACAGTGATTCACTACAATTGGCTAAGAACAGCTTACAGGAATTCTGAAGATTATGAAAGACTGATTGATTATTGACAAACAAGGGAAATTAAGTAATAATTCCACTATATACAAATATTTAAAATCACACAGATTATTTTCAAAGAAACATTCTCAATTTTAAATTACTGCTAATGCAATTAATAGAACTTGGTGTGATAAGAAATCAGCACAAATACCTGTCAAGCCTAGCTGACTATAATACACCTGATAAAATATAAAACATAGCAAATTCCATGCAACAGTGAAGAAGGTTCGAAGATTAAAGTGCGGCGTAGTAATGTTCTGAAACTGACTGGTATATAGAGAAAGTTAACTGACGTTAGATTTTTATGGATCACTAGGATCGGGTCTTAAGCATCCTTCACATAACAGAAACAATGACCTCCATTCTGATTAGTCAGCTGTCATCACTCAAGATCAAAAATGCCTCCATTAACGTAATTACAATAAGCTGTTCTTTGAAAACAGTCTTTTATGAAATGTACTGCCAGGAGGCAACACATTTACAGCACAAAGGAGCCAAGAAACTACTCTTCAAACCTATGGCTCAATGGAGATCTGTCCAAAATGCTTTCAAAGTCAACTTCTTAAATTTGAGGAAATCCCAGCAATGTTTTCTTCCTATCTTTCCTTCCAGCATCTAGTCTGGAAAGTTTTAAATACTCATGACATACAGTCTACGCTTTTAAAAAGCCATCAAGCATCAGCCAGCATTACAGCTGCCCAAAAAAGCACCAGTTTGTTGTACCCTCATTTAAAGAGAGGAAGATGTACATGCTACTAAAGAAAAAAGCTTAAGGGAATGCATACAAAGAAAAATAAAACTTCACACATTTTCTAGATGCAAAGTTATCACAGCCACTGGTTCCAATTTTAAAGAAAGCAAGCCTTCCTAAGAATTGGGCTGCATTCTGACTCTAATAGGCAGCTCACTAATCAATGGGGATCCTAGTTTTCCATGATAAAAAACCAAAAATTCTCCTATAAAAAAAATAAATCCACATTTTGCCACAATTAAAATGAAATGCTGAATTTTAGTTTCCCTAGCCACAATATAAATATATAGGTATCATTTGAATACAATGTTTTATTGATATATTTTTACATTATATATATACACACACGTGTGTGTGTATGAGAAATTTTGAAGATGACAGCCAGAACCCCACCCCTTCTCCTGATTATCCAATCTGGCATCACAATTAAAATGGATAATTGAGGTCCCCCTGTATAGGTTTCTATTTTTTCACAAAATGTAAAAACTAAAGATTCTCAGTAAAAATGCAAATACCACATTTCTAGGATCCTTGCTGATCAGCACACAGATTCATGCAGATATATCTATGAAGACTTCTCCCATCAACATAATATATATCTTAAAGCGGGAGTTGTATGTGACAAAAAGGTCATATATAAGAATTGAAAACATGGTGTCCAAATATGTTCAAAATTAACCAACCTTAGCATCCTGATAAAGCTAAAGATATAAAAAGAGCTACAAACCATAATGGCCAGGAAAAAAGTTAAATACCACACAGCAATAGAGGGAATATACCTACTAAAGGTCATCATCTGGAGGTCCAATCCCACGCCATTGAAATAAGTAGCAGGCAGATCAAGCCTATATCTTGCCACTACCATCTAAAGAGGCAGGTAAGAGGTTAATGACATGGTACCAAAGAATGCCTTTAAGGTTTGTACTATTTGGTTAGTTCTGCAAAAGTTGGTGCCAAGACTTAGTTTTATATATTTGTCATAAAAGACTAGTCATTTGCATCCTTTTATTAGTAGTAGTTAGGGCTAGCTTCCTTCATAACTGATATGAGCATTTGGTTCTAAAGCTACACTTTTAGAAAATTACATATGGCATCATCTGTCCAACTCCAAATGGGTTCTAACCAGTCCCAGCAAGAGAGCTTTCAGCTCAGAAACTGAAGCAAAGCTCTTACCAAAAACAACTATTCTTCCACTCACAGGCGAGTTTCATCCACTGACATTTTGAACTTAAAACATTTCTTAGTATATAGTGTGACAGGGTCAGACCAGATGGCTACCGGAGAGTGCTACTATTTGAGATCCGGGAAGCAGGCGAGCACAAGGAGGTCGATGAGGAAGTCCCGCGACTTGGTGGAGCCCCAGATAGGGTGTGCATAGAAGAACAGGAGCAGGGAAAAGTGCAGTCAGAACCTCAGCAGGAGGTTCTGGAGGAGCCGGAACAGGGGCTGCAGCCCAGTGCACTCAATGTAGACGTGCGCCAGAGTCTCCCCCACGCCACAGAAGGGGCAGGTGTCGGGGCAAGGGATGAACCGAGCCAAGTACACAGCCATGCTCACGGCTCCATGAAGGAGCCACCAACTGATGTCCCCATCAGGCCGTGGGGTCAGGGTGGAATAGAGACTGGCCCACTGGGGGGTCCTCGCCCTTCATAAATGGTATCAGGTCCCACCATCTGGTGTCTCGGCGGGACACGAGGGTGGGGAAATGAAGGGTGTGGAACACAAGCATGTACAGATGGGTCCCTGGGCAGAGTTTTGAAATGGATCGGCTGCAAGTCTAGCAGCTGGCTTGGTGCGTGGGGAGTGGGTGGCCAGGGGGCACACAGGGCCAGGGCCCAATGAAGAGCTCCGGAGGGCTAGAACTGAGGGGGGGCCAGGGAGTGCCCTCTCACAGGACCCGCTCAAGGTAAACCCGAGCAGCGGAAGGCAAGGCTTCTCTCACCTCCTGGAGTATGCACCGGGGGGTTCGAAGGGTGGAAAGCACCATGTGCCAAGCCAGTGCCTGGGGATCCACCCAGTCCCCCTGGTCATAGTCCAGGAGGTCTCTGATCCTGGTGACACCTGCCAGGACTATCCTCCATCGCACCAAAGGGGCGTCCTCCATCTGCACATGGAGTTGAGGGGGAGGACCTCCTCGCGGAGCCACTGCTACACAACCCCCAGCGACCACAACAGGCCTGGAGACCAAGAGCAGCCTCCAGGTCCAAAGGTGGTCCTAGTAGAAGACCAGCAGTTCGGAGAGGTCTTGTGGAAGACCTCTCAAATGGAGATAAAGGAGCTGCCGGTCGTATTGGAGCCCTTGAAAGCAGCAGAAGCCAAATGGCTCCACGCCGGACTACCTGCACTATAAAGGAGTCTCTGCAGGGCCTGGAGGCGGAAGGCGTGGACCTGGCTATGGAGACAGCACAGGCCCTGCCCTCATTCCTCCAGGGGAAGACTCAGGATCCCTGCAGAGACCCAGTGCAGTCTTGACCAAAAGAACTCCAGAACTGTCTTCTGGAGGTAGGCCAGGAACCTCGGGGTGGGACCAGGGTGTTGAGCTAGTGCCAGAGCATGGACAGGACTAGCTAGTTGAGCACCAGTGCCCTCCCCCGAAAGGAAAGACACTGGAGCAGTCCTGTCCACCTCCGCAGCCACTCAGACACCCTGCCATCTAAACCGTGCCAGTTCTCTGCCGGGAAGGGATGGGTGGCGGAAAGGTAAATACCCAGATAGAGCAGCAGACCCACACTCCACCAGATGGCTTGAAGCGCGGGTGGGAGGGAGCTTGTCCGTCCCCTGTCCCTACCAGCAGGCCAGAACTCTTGACCCAGTTGACCCGGGCAGAGGAGGCCGCCAAGTAGACAGCCAGGCAGGCCTCCAACCACACCTAGTCACCTGGGTCCTGGACCACAAGGAGTATGTCGGCAGCATACACTGGCAGGGCCAGCCTCAGCTCTGGCTTATGGACCAGAGACCCCATCAACCTTCGGTGGAGGAAACGGAGGAAGGGCTCAATGGCCAGAGCGTACAGCTGGCCTCACAGCAGGCAGCCTTGACACACTCCTCGCCCAAAGCTGACCAGTTCAGTCAGGATCCAGATAAGCCTGACCAGGCACTCTGCGGAGGCATACAGAACATGGAGAAAGCCTACGAAACGGGGCCGAAGCGAAATGCCTGTAGGGTGCCCAGGAGATACCAATGGTCCATCCTGTCGAACGCCTTCTTCTGGTCCAGGGCCAGGAGGGCGAACAACAAAATATCCCTACACCCAAGCTCCCAGAGCAAACAGAGGTTGTTAAAGATGGTACGGTCCGGGACAGTGTAGGTCTGGTCAGGATGGATCACGTCCTTCAGCACGGACCCCAGCCTCAGCGAGATGGCCTTGGCTATGATTTTATAGTCCGTGCTGAGGAGTGAGATAGGACGCCAGTTCCAAAGTTTGCAGAGATCCCCCTTCTTGGGCAGCAAGGCAAGCACGGCCCGCCTACACAAGAGGGGGAACACTCCACTGCCTTCGGACTTAGCCCAGACAATGGCGAGGTCCAGGCCGAGGACATCCCAAAACACATGGTAGAACTCCATGGTCAGCCTGTCCATGCCCGGAGATTTATTCATGGGCATGAAACGGAGGGCTTCCGAGAACTTGGCCAGAGTGAGAGGTAGCTCCAGCCAGTCCCAGTCACCCGTGCTGACCATGGGAGTTCGTTCCAGAGCACCTTGCAGGCAGTGGCTTCAGTCGGATCCGGGGGGGAAGAGACTAGCATAGAAGGCCCTGGCCCTTCCATGCATCTCCGCTGGATCCATGAGGGGGGCGCTGTCCTCTGTTAGAAGGCAGGTGACGTGTTTTTTGCTTCCCCTTCCTCCCCCCCCCCCCCCGTTTCTCCAGGACATAGATTGCGACTCCTTCTTCTTCTATCTCCCAAAGGAGACAGATGCAGGATCGAACAAAGACGCCCCGAGCCTGAAGGTCTTTGAGGGCCTGGAGCTCCTCCCGCTTCTCCCTACACACTCCTCAAAGGGATGGATCCTTGGGGCTGGCAGCCAGATTCCCCTCCAGCTCTAAGACCTCCCGCTCCAGCTGCTCTATCCCCACATCGCTCTGCCAGCTGGCCCCCCGAGTGTAGTCACGGCAGAAGAGCTGGTCATGCATCTTCCCCATGTCCCACCAGCGCTGTGCCGAGGGAAAGGCACACCTCTGCCCCCGCCGGGCCAGCCAGAACTCCTGGAAGGACGCCACAAAGCCCACGTTCTCCAGCAAACTGTTGTTAAAATGCCAGTAGGCCAGCCTCAGCCTCTCTGTCATGAGAGGCCATCGTGGTCACCATATGGTGATCTAAGAACAGGGCCAGCCAGACCCTGGAGGAGTGGGCCCGCAAAAGATGGTGACATGATAAATAGATGCGGTCCAACCAGGAGTGGCACAACTGATCATCCCCCACCCGGACAAAGGTGAAAATAGTGACATCGTCCAGGTGGTGGTCACGCCAGATGTCCAGCAGGGAGTGATGATCGATGATCTCTGTGGAGGCCTGGCACTGCACATGCAGTCACGTTTCTTGAGGGTGGTGTTAAAGACCTGCCTAAGACAAGGCACTTGTGAGAATCCAAGGTGCCAAGGAAGGTGGAAGAAATGCATCTGCACCGGGCCAGAGTTTGGGGCGTAGACATTGACTAGATTCAATGCTAGCCCATCCATATGGACCCGGAGGTACAGCAGGTGACCTGGCACAATCTTGGCAACCCCCTTGGGCTGGAGTTCAGGGGAGATCAGTGTGGCCACTCCAACCGCATGGGCGGAGAGATGACTAAAAAACACGCTGTCCACACTCCAGCCGCCAGCTGGTCTCAATGGCTGGATCTATATGGGTCTCCGGCAGGAATACCACAAAGTAACCCTCCTTCCCGAAGGACGGAGAGCAACGGGCACCTGCGGAGACCCATCCTACAGCCATGGGCGTTTAACATGGCAAAGATGGATGGGGCCATGATGAAGCCTGGGGAGAATCCTCACAAGCAGGTGCGCCAGCAGGGCCCCGCAGCAATCTGTGACCGACCCCAAAAGTCATCAGGGAGTCACGGAAGCTGCAGGGCCGCTGATAGGCCACGGCATCCTGCCTCCCAGTTCCTTTGCTTTCCCTCAGTATAGCCCTCACGGTCTGGAGGAGGAGGTGGAAGTCACCCCACCGCTGCAGGGTGAACTGTACCCTGTCCCTGGCCCCTTGGGAGTCAGCCAGGAAAGCACGCAGCTCGTCCTGCAGCGCAAGGGAGTCCAGGGTTGAAGAATCCCAGCCATCCTCCAGCCAGGTCCCCATGGCAGCTTCACGGACAGCTGAGACAGGGGGCTGATCCCTGACACGGCACCGATGTTGTGGGCACCACGCTCCCCGGCTCAGCCCTGGCACAAGGGATGGCGGCAGATGGAAAACAGCAGCCCTGGATGGAAGGGTGAACATGAATACTGCCTCCCGGGAGTTGTCAGATGCAATGGAAAACGACTCGACCCCAGGGCTGGCAACAGCATGGGGGGGTGGACGGGGAAGGGACAAGGGTGGTATCAAGGGTAGGATTGGGTTCAGGGGCAGGGGCACTGGCAGGGGCTGGGATCAGGGGCCCCAGCAGCCGAGCCACCAGGGTGCGGCTCCACTTGACCAGGAATGAGGGTCAGAGGCATGGGTTCAGGGGGAGAGCCCTCACAGATGCTAGGCCCGGGTGCCACGGTGGACTCGGTGCCCATAGCCACAGCGGAGGGCAAGGGGTGACTCAGGCCATGGCCCTCGGAAGGGGGCAGCTATCCCGCTGCAGACGTGGGCCCAGGGCCTTGCTGCTCGGCACTGGCCATTGCCTCAGCAGGCTCGGTGGCTGCAATTGGAGTGCTGTCGGCAGCCAGCCAGGTGGAAGGGTCCGGGGGTGACCCGGAGGCGAGGGCGGAAACAGTCATCTAGGGAAAGGGGGAAAAGGGAAGAGGAGGGGGTGGTGCGAGGAGGTCGCTGCCCAGATCAAGGCCTGCTGACAGAGGGTTATCCTCCCCCTGGATGACTGGACTGCGATCTCCTCGCAGATAGAGCCAAAGTCCCTTTCTGCCATCATGGGGGCCACCGCGCCAGAAGCCGAGGCGGCAACCACCTCGGCACCAACTGGGGGCACAGATGACAAGGTGGAGGGGGTGGGTCCCTCCGAGGCCTCCACAGGGAGGAAATCTAAAAGGGCGTCCCGGAGGAGGGCAATGCTGCCCCTCTTCGCTGCTGCGACTTCCTCCTCGACTGGCACCACCCCCTGGACCTCATTAGGGGGCACAGCAGAGGGCTCACCGGTGGCAACCCCCTGCAAAGATTTTCAGGGGACTTCCTCCCTGTCCAAGGTGGCGGGGAGATTCTGATCCTTTTTTCGCTTGCCGCATTGCCCCTCGACAAGTGTCCAGCCCTCTAAGGTGTTAGTGGAGTGCTGGCCAGTGGGCATGGGGCCAGATGGCAAGAGTGATGACGTTGGGGGTCAAGGAGGTAGGGGCAGGGTGACATGGGGACGGGAAACCTCCCCCTGGGAAGAGGCCTCTACCAGGCCTGGAGCCAACCCAGCCACCCTCTCCTCCGCGGGTCCCGCCCCAAGATAAGCAGTGGCAGCGATGGGACCCAGCCACATGTCTGGGCACGACAGGGGGGCCGCCGCCGCCGCCCCCCCCTCCCGAGTGGAGGAGACAGGCACAGGAGGAGGAGGAGAGGCAGTTATGGGGGCTGGGCAGTCAGGGTCGCCAGCAGTTGCAGGGCCAGCGCCCGTCGGGACCTCGGGGGGGCCCAGGCACTCCTCCGTGTCAGACCAGGGGGCAGTCGCTGCGGACATGCCTGTGCGGCGGCCTCCAATACCAGAAAGAAGATGACCTTCCCATATATCTTGGAGGCTGCCATGATGGCTGAGGGCCCCACCACCCGCGCCAATGCCCGCACGTAGATCTCCACACGGGGTGAGGGCCGCCAGGAGGCAACAGACACCGTGCTTCCTGGTCAGGGTGGGGAAGGGGCCCCGGCCACTAGAGATGTTACTCAAGAAGGCAGCGGGGACAAATGACGGGGCGGTAGCTGTACACTCTGGGAGCCGAGGCAGGAACACCCCCAGAGCTGGTGGAGGGGACGACAGAAGAAGGGGGGGCTGCGGCTGATGGTGGGGCCATGGCAGAGTGGGGAAGGGAGAGCAACAAACACCGAGGGGCTGGGGCGGGGCAGGGGAACCAAACAAACCCTAAAGGAATCCAAGGGAAAAATAGGAATGGGAGGACAAAGTGGGCAGCAAGGGGCAGGCAAGGCAGGCTGTGAAGGGAAAGGGGGGGTAAACTGCCTCAGACAGGCCGGAGGGAAAAGTAGAGGGTCGGGGGCCCTCTAGCCACATGTAGCTGGGGAAAGGAGGGCAAGTCCAAGTGGGGGAGAAAGAAAGCATGTGCACCCACATGCACTTGGGTGGTGGTAAAAAAAAGTCCTTGCTGCTGCAACAGTCCCAGGTGGTCCAGGAGGCAAGCGGCTGAGTTGAGGGGTGAGGTGTCGATGCAGGTGGCGGAGGATGGCTGGGGATAGTGGAGGGGGCGACAGCGATAGTGGTGGTGGTGGGGTGGAGTAGATGGATCAGGGGAGACCTCCACGCTGCTGCCCCGTCTCCTCACAGCAATAACAGCAACTACCCCCACCACCACAAGAGCAGAGATGGCACAATCACTCAGTCCAGCAATGAACAAACCTCCTCCACAGTGTCCTGGAGTGGTCCTGAGCGCTCCCCCAGCAGTGGTGATCTTCCTCCTCAGACAGCAACAGCAGTAGCAGCAGGCTCTGGGACAGTGGCAGCAGCAGAGACCAGCCCGCCAGGAAAGGCCCCACACAGGTGGTAGCAACAATGATGGGGCCAATTGCTCCCTAGCGGGAGGCAAGCCAACAGGGCCCCTCAATAGCAGCAGCAGCAAAGGGTGAAGGAGGGACTGGCCTCTAAACGAGAGTGCTAGCTCAAGGGCTGATGTATCAGCCCCAGAAGCAGCAGGTCCCTTTTCCCTTGGTAACTCAGGAGGGGTTACTCCCGGTTATTTAATACACCTGGAGCCAATCAAAGCCTCCCCTCCAGAGAAAGGATGTGGCTGGAGTTGTGAGAGTGAAGTGAGCTACCAGAGTGTAAGAGCAGGCAAGACGCTGTCAAGAGCCAGGCGGGTTTAGGAGAAGGAGCAGAACGCTAGCAGGAGAGAACTCTGCAGGTACAAAGACTGGAGGAGGGAAAAATCCTTCCTGAAGAGAGCAAAGGACCTTTCCAAGGCCTAAGGGAAGAGACCCTGCCAGAAGGGAAAGATTGAACTGGACATTTGGTTTGGGCACTACCACACCCAGTGGGGACGTCAGGGGTCAAAAGCCTTCCCTGGCAAGGAGGCCAGGAAGGACCCCTGTCCGAGCAGGGTACGGACATTAAATCAAGGGGCACGGAGAAGTAACCCAGGGAAGCTAGCAGCTTTCCTGAAGCCACAGTGCGAAGCTGCTACTTGTAGGGTCCCTGGGCTGGGGCCCAGTGTCGAGGGTGGGACCGGGCCACCCTTTACCCTCTACCGGCCATTCACTGGAGGGGCAAGAGCCCCAGCGAAAAAGCAAGGGCCCCTGAGAACCAGAGACAGGACCGGGAGCCAGCAGGGACCGGCCACCTTAGAGAGGTGTATTACCCTCCCCCACCACTAGAGAGTGGAAGAACATTAAGGGGTGAAGCAGTTCCCTGACCTACCGCTAGAAGGAAGCGCTGGACCCACTGAGGTAGAGGAAGAGCTTTGCCACAATAGGCACAAGTAAAACATACTATTTGGGAAGGGGCCCTTTTTAGATCTGCGACACTGATGAGGCACAGTAATCTGGGAAGAAAGATTAAACTCTCTTCACCAAAAATAGTTTGTTTGGCACACTATCTGAATTTTACCAAGTTAATAAATTACTAAAAACAAGTAAAGTATCATTAGGGACTTTTGTTTCAAAATAGTCACCTCCGACACCAGCTATCAGATTTATCCTTCAAAAGAACGTCTCAAAAAAAGGTAGGACCTAAAGCACCTCTAAAATAGGCAATATTATCATGATGTAAGTTAATATTAACAGCAGCTGTAAAGTAGGTTATCTACCCTTCTCACCAATATTTTGAATTAATTCTTTAGTCTCTGAATTAAAGTCCACATTTTACATTCATTAAACTTTTAACAGTCTACAGTAGCTAGAATGTTATTAATATGGAACACTAGGATTCTGCCAAATACCTCCCATAAATCTCCAAAAACTAATGAGAATCAAACTTATTGCAGCACTGTGCAAGTGTACTGTATGGAGAAGAGGATCATAAGAGAAATGAAAGGGAAAAGAACCTGCTTTCCTCAAGAGATCACAGCTGGAACTGTGGTACCATATGCTAGGAAACTACTTGCATCTTGTGAAATATTCCAGTTTAAAATCCAAAGCATAGATTGAGACACTTTAAAAGGGCTTGATTTTCAGAGATGAGGTGCTCAGCACTTTCTGCAAGTCAGGCCCCTTTAAAAGTGCCTCAAGTCAGCCACTCAAAAACTGAGATTCCAAAAATGACTTAACGCTTTTGAAAAATTAGGCTCAGAAGCAAAAGGGTTGGAAGTTTTATTTTATAAAGTTTATTAGGTTACAAAAAAACAGAAGATAAAAAAAATGAATCAGTGGTTGAGTCCTTGGGATAAAAAATGATATAAAGCAGAAAGGTACATTTTTTTCTCATTGCTAGCTTTAAAAAGGGGGAGGGGGCAAAACTGTGCGCCCCTTTTTTTTCGAATTTAGAGTGTACAGAGGCATGACGCTTTTCTATTTCAAAAAAAGTCTCATTTCTATTTGTGGTTTTCTACATTATAAATTCCAGTTTTCTTTACTAGTTTTTCCTGGAAGACTTTGGCTGTTTGCAGCACTGAGGAAGTTAACAATAAACATCCACCATTTCAGAACTGGTGGAAGTCAGAAGGTGAAATTCTGATTTCATTGAAGTCCATGGGAATTATGCCACAGGTTTCAATGGGGCCAGTATGTGTACATTATGAGTGAAAAAGGTCCAACAACTTTTGGCATTTTTAATCACCATTTTAAGGCTCCTGAAAAGCACAATCACGTTAAATGGTGTTAAAAACCACATCTGGACATGTGAGACTCATCTAGCATGAATCAGTGGGAATTATTTTATATTTTAATTTCCCCTGTATTAAGGCTCATGGCTGGCTGGAGAACTAATAAGTGTATGAGAGACAAACTATGCAAGTGAAATCTGATTAACTGAGATAAGAGGTGATTTTTATTTAAAGTTTAAACCTCTGTTTTCTGTATATTTTTGTAACACTTATTTGATCCTTGGAAAAAGTTCTCCATTAGAGAATGGGGACCCTGAACACCTTCAATTAAAGGCAGCGAAATCTGTCAACCCATATGAGTCATCTAAGGTTTTATCAAGCAAAACAAAGGAAAATAAAAAAATATAAAGAACGAATGATGGGGAGGTGGAGCAAGCATACAAGAAGTCAGCTAAGCAGCAGTTGTGAATTATTTTAAAACTTTGAAATAACTATCAAACTGTGCACATAGCTATCATGTGGTATTATTACCATTACTCAGGTCCTCCCTCCTAACTTCCCTCCTAGACATTTTCTACATTAGATATAAAACCCAAGCCAGCCTAGACAAACTCCTGTGCCCTTGCAGAGACCCAACGAAATCCTCCCAGATGGATCATCTTTCAAGATCAGGGACTAAATTACTACCTGCTGGCAATGGATGCCAGCCATTGATGCAGCCAAACACCATTTAGCTCCAAGCATAGCTGAGGACAGACTGTATTTGGCATAATTTCAGAAGCCAGGTTTAAGCTTCATATTAAAATATACATCAGAAAAAGGACAGCTTTTGGAAGCAATTTTTAGGATAGTCTATTCTGCATTTTTTCTGACAGGCTTCTGTTTTACACGAATTGTCTCTTCCACCAAAATGCATGAGTTGTACAGTTTTTGGTTACAGTCTTATGGTAACTGGACCGTCACATGCAAAACTTTACATCAAATTTAAGTAAGCGAATAAATGAGTTCAAGTACCTGCAACACTCGTAGTCCAACTGTACTATACGCTAATTGTGCAACAATGGCTATCCAGAAATCTAAGAAATGGAGACTGGGTCATTTTTCACCATTGTGTTATTAAGAAACTTTGATAAAAAAAACTGTTCAGCTGTAACACTGAACCCTGGAAGAACAACATGAAGGTAATGTAGCTATTCTTAAGTCCTGGCAATACTGTCATGTCAGTCTAGATACCTGGATGTTATGAAGATAGTGAATACAGATTCTGAATGATTCTTCACACCCTTCTTCCACAAACAATATTTCAGCACTACATCAGTCCACATTAACCACTGAGTCTACACTTTTAAAAACAATAAATGAAGCCAAACCCACATCATGAAACTGTAAATACTGGTTTAACTGACCTATTTTTTAAAATGTTATAACCAAACAGTTCATCTGTAGATCAGATTTCATCTAATAAAATTTAAAAGAGAAACGGAATCAATGGAAATATTAATAGGAATTCAGGAACCAAATCTCATCTTAGTGTACATCTACATGGAAAAAATAAAGGTATACAATTTCTCATGCATCATGTATTAGAGTTAGAGCCATAATACACTTTTTTTAATTGTGTACGCTAACAATTGACAGATTTACAGAGAAAAAATTTACATATTAGAAGATTCAAATAGAAATATTTTATGAAGTTGAGGTTGTTGCAATAAAACAGTTAGCCAATAAAAGCATATTCAAAGCAGAAATTTTAGTTACTAACATAACATCATACTAATATAGATACAGCAAGATGTTTCCTCAATCTTGCACTTCCTGGTTTTTGTCTTATTACTTTAATGTTATTCATAACCCCATTTTAATACTCACATTGTGGTTTTAAGTGATTGTGTAAAATCTACATATTTGTGCCAAAAGAAACCATATTAAAGACTAACAAGACTATAGAACAATAAAAAGACACCATTGAAAAAAAGAATATATTTTTGTCCTTAAACATCGTCCGTCTTCAATTTTCTGCTGAGAAAGATATTAATAAGATCATTATCCTCTTACACAGCACCAAGGTAACTACACAATTCCATCTGTCACTATTTGTTAGCAAAATCAAATTCTTCACTGCATGAAACATGCCTTTGTTGATATTTAATCCAAGAAATAACAGAGTGCAGCTGCCCACAGCCACTTCAGAGAAGACACCATACCTTATTTTACCATTGCAAGATACGAGGATTCATTAGATGTACACAACAAACAGACAGCAGTAATAAATGTTGCTCTCTAAAGAGTGAATTTTCCTTTACCAAATAAGGTACCAAGATAAACAAAGGGAAATACATTTGAAAACCTTCAGTTCAAATACATTTGAGTAGGCTGATTTTATCCACTGAAGGAATTTTATTTATTTTTTCATAGTAATCTAACCAATACCACCTACACAAGTGAAAATTTCTTTAATCAGTTATTAATTTAAAATAAATAGTATAAGGAGGATAATAGAGATTTTACCCATTTAAAACACCTAAATTTGGAAAATTGATTTTAAGAGCCTACAAACCCACAACATTCTATCTTCCTATTTTGGAAGTATACTTGCTGCTGGGCATATTTTTCACCAGCAGTATTAGTTTTATTCAGACAAAGCACTGTGTTTTAAAACATATTATTAACACATTTTAACTTATAAGTTAAAATACAAGTTGGCACTTAGAGAGGACTAGGACAGGCAGCATTTTAAAACATGTTGGCTAGATATGGTTAACTCTAGGACTACACTGCTTCTACAAGTCACTGCACCTCTCTCTATCACTATTTCCCTATCTATAAAATTGACAAGGTAAAAAAATCTGTGTGCCTTTGTTACCTCTGGCGGAGCTGCACTGATGCTCAGCTAGACAAAGGGCAGGAAAAGCACTAGTAGACAAGGCACCTACATGCAACAATTATTACTTTTTAAAGACAGTCAAATGCGTGGACAGGAGGAGACAAGGCCTGCCTTTTCTGAGAGTAAAGGTAACAAAACCAAAATGTAGGCGAATGGGGAGCTGACCTAACAACACTGCCACAATCACCTGTTTTTCCAGGCAGCAAATTGCAGTACACTTGCAGTGGTCTGGTCTGCAGCCTGAGTCTGAGAGTGCCCAGCTGGTTCAAACCAATGATCCAACCAGATTTAGACAATGTGGTGATAAAAAAAATGACCCCATCATCCCACTTGTTTGCAGTGTTAACTTAAATGCTGTGCAGATGCACCAGTGTTATACAAATGGGGATAAAAATAATAAAAATTCCCATGAGAGAGATTCTTAGGCCCAGATCCTGCACTTTTAGGTCTCTAGAGGCTCTGCACAGGTACCTGCATGTAACAGTTTGTAGGAATGAGCCCTCAAGGTATGTCTACACTAGAAACAAGTCGACCTATATTAGATTGACTCAAAGTCACTGCAGTAATTACTGCGGTGGTGCATGTCCACACTACCCACCTTGGGTCAGTGGTGCATGTGCTCAACAGGAGTCCTTCCACTGAGCTAAAAGGGGCAGTGTCGGAAGCAGAAAGCCCAGAGCCCATCTCCCCACAGCTTCCAGAGGGCTTCCCCTGCTTCCACTCCCCTTTCCCTGCCCAGAGTGGGAGGGGGGAGGGGAAGACAAAGGGAACCACCCAGGGGTTCTTGCCCTCTGGGAAGTGAGATCCAGCTGCTCTGGCCTCTCAGACCCCCCCCCCCCCCCAACCAGCTCCCTACCAGGTGCTGAGCAGCCTTATCAATTTCACAGCTCCAACACAGGCTTTGGGAGTGCGGTCCAGCCACCCGGTTCTCCAGGGAATGGGGGCCACTAGGCTCTAGCTGCCCCGTTTTCTTGTCAATTTCACAGTTCCTGACAACTGCCAATGTAAGTAATGAAGTGTTTACACAGATACTGCATCTCCCTAACTACACCTTATGCCTCTCGTGGAGGTGGAGTTATTATGTCAGTACAGTAGGGCACTTATATCAATGGGAGGAAAGCTGTAGTGTAGACACTGACATAATTAAATTGACGTAAACTGCCTTACATATCCAAGAATCACGTTAGCCCTTTTAACCAAAGTGTCACACTAGGAAAACAAGGTTACTTACCAGTAACTGTTGTTCTTCGAGATGTGTTGGTCATATCCATTCCAATATAGGTGTGTGCGCGCCCCGTGCACAGATGCCCGAAATGTTTTCCCTAGCAAGCCCTGCAGGGCCAGCTCAGGCGCCCCCTGGAGTGCCGCACTCATGTTGCGGTATAAAGGGCGCTGCTGGCCCCGTGGGTCCCCAGTCCCTTCTTTCTGCCTACTCCGACAGTGGGGACAGGGGGTGGGTTTGGAATGGATATGAGCAACACATCTCGAAGAACAACAGTTACTGGTAAGTAACCTTGTTTTCTATCTTCAAGTGATTGCTCATATGCATTCCAATATAGGTGATTAATTAGCCATACCTTGGAGGTGGGTAGGAGTTATCGGTAACCTGCTCTTGACAGTACGGCTCTGCCGAAACTCGCATCTTCCCTCGCCTGCTCCACGATGGCGTAGTGCGACGTGAACGTATGAACCGATGACCAGGTCGCTGCTCTGCAGATGTCCTGCAGGGGCACCCGCTCCAGGAAAGCCGCGGACGAGGCCTGGGCTCTAGTTGAGTGTGCCCTCACCGCACCTGGAAGGGGCACCCCTGCCTGCTCGTAACAGGCTTTGATGCAGGCGGTAATCCAACTGGAGATTCACTGGGTGGAGACCGGTGAGCCTTTCATCCAGTCTGCCACTGCCACAAACAGTTGTGATGATTTCTGGAAGGGTTTGGTCCGCTCAATGTAGTATGCCAAGGCTCGTCTGACATCCAGCGAATGCCCCCTCCTCTCCTCCTCGGAACCGTGTGGTTTAGGGAAGAACACGGGAAGGAAGATATCTTGGTTACAGTGGAACTGAGACACCACCTTAGGCAAGAAAGCCGGGTGGGACCTCAGCCGAACCTTATCTTTATAAAAGACTGTGTATGGGGGTTCCAAGGTCAAAGCCCTTATCTCGGAGACCCTCCTAGCCGATGTAATGGCCACCAGGAAGGCTACCTTCCAAGACAGGAGGAGTAGGGAGCACGTGGCCATGGGTTCGAAGGGGTGTCTCATCAACATGGTAAGCACCAAGTTGAGATCCCAGGGGGGTACCGGGTCCCGGACCTGAGGGAAGGTCCTCTCCACCCCCTTAAGGAACCTAACTGACATAGGGTGGGAAAATAGGGACCGCCCTTCCATCGGCTGGTGGAAGGCCGAAATGGCTGCCAAGTGTACCTTCAGGGAAGCCAGAGCTAGGCCCTGAAGCTTAAGGTGCAATAGGTATTCCAAGATCGCCTGTATAGGCAAAAAACTTGGCGGTATACCCCTAGACTCCACCCAACAGGAGAACCGCCTCCACTTGGCCCTGTACATAATCTGTGTGGATGGTTTCCTGCTACCCAGCAGAACCTGTTGGACTTGCAAGGAGCAGGCTCTTTCTCCGTCCGTCAGCCACAGAGTCTCCATGCCGTCAGGTGGAGGGAGTCCAGGTCCGGGTGCAGCAGGCACCCCTGGTCCTGGGAGATCAAGTTGTATCGCCTGGGTAGCGGAATCGGCTCAGAGATAGAGAGGTCGAGCAGCATGCTGTACCAATGCTGCCTCGGCCAGGCTGGGGCAATTAGAATGATGTTCGCTCTGTCCCTCTTGATTTTGAGGAGGACTTGGACAGGAGTGGGATGGGGGGAAATGCATATATCAGACCCCCCACCCAGCTTATAAGAAATGCGTCGGACAGGGAGCCCGGCTTGCGACCCCTGAGCGAGCAAACCCTCGGGCACTTCCTGTTCCAGGCTGACGCGAACAGGTCTAGTTGGGGAACACCCCACTCTTGGAAGATTGAAGTCACTATGTCCTGGTGTAGTGACCAGTCGTGTCGGGGTGAAAACGACCTGCTGAGGCAGTCCGCCTCGTCGTTCCTGACCCCGGGGAGGTGAGAGGCCGACAAATGAAAATCGTGCCTCACAGCAAAGTCCCAGAGGCGAATAGCTACCTGGCAAAAGGCCGAGGAGCGCGCGCGCTCCCCTTGTCTGTTCACATAAAACATGGCTGCAGTATTGTAAATTAAAACATCATGCAGTACCAAGTGAAATGCCTTGCAGAAGTATAAAAGTATTATATCAACATGTAAGGCCTCAATAGGAGAGATCACCCCCCTTGTGCTAGACACTACACACATGTAACAAGGGGTTGGAGGTATGTGTATAAGATAAGGATGTGCATTCATGGCCTAGAAACATACACAAGCTAATTAAATTTATTTTCTAGAAAAGGCAATGAATTTTTAGACTGATTCAAGAAGTAGATTGTGCTTATTCCACTCTAGCCAACCTCCTCAGGTCTTGATTTAGAAGAATCTGAATTATGTTTTTGTATTAGTTTGAATAATATAAATACTGTTTGGACTTAATTCTATATAAAACTACAGTAAAAATAATAATCAAAAGATGTTTCTGTTCACAGATTGGTGGTAAACATTCCCTCCCCCACCAAAAAACCCCATAAAATATCTAACATCATTTTACATGTGTTTTACAACAGAATATTTTAACTGACTACAAGTTGACCACATTTACAGTGGTTATCAAAATGATCAGGATCATGCAGCTATTCCCCATTTACATACCAGGAGTCCTCAAGCCACTTCACTGTGTGTTCACTACATTTTAAAAGACATCTCCAATCACATTTGTGCAGATTACATGCACATACACACACCTGAACAGCTACACTTATCTAGGTTTTTTGTAAGCCAGGATATACAAACCATTAACTACTACAAAATACCGTTTTTGTAACTACAGAAATTACTTACATTTCCATGTAAAACCAGGGAAGTATTTAATGTATTTGTAGCTTTCTTCGGGGCAAGTGAAAACCAAAAAAAGATAATAGAATCATAGAATATTAGAGTTGGAAGGGACCTCAGGAGGTCATCTAGTCCAACCCCCTACTAAAAGAAAGACAAACCTCGGCTAAATAATCCCAGCCAGGGCTTTGTCAAGCCACAGTTTAAAAACCTCCAAAGATGGAGATTCCACCACCTCCCTAGGTAACCCATTCCAGTACTTCGCCACCCTCTTAGTGAAAAACATTTTCCTAATATCTAACCTAGACCTCCCCCACTGCAACTTGAGACAATTGCTCCTTGTTCTCTCATCTACCACCATTGAGAACAGCCTATCTCCATCCTCTCTGGAACCCCCTTTTAGGTAGTTAAAGGCTGCTATCAAATCCCCCCTCATTCTTCTCTTCTGCAGACTAAACAAGCCTAGTTCCCTCAGC
Organism: Emydura macquarii macquarii; assembly: GCF_026122565.2. Lineage (NCBI taxonomy): Eukaryota > Metazoa > Chordata > Testudines > Chelidae > Emydura > Emydura macquarii. The sequence continues at coordinate 999,843 of NW_027133607.1, read as the reverse complement.
TTCTCCTCATAAGTCTTGTGCTCCAGCCCCCTAATCATTTTTGTTGCCCTCTGCTGGACTCTCTCCAACTTCTCCACATCCTTTTTCTAGTGCAGGGCCCAAAACTGGATACAATACTCCAAATGAGGCCTCACCAATGCCGAATAGAGGGGAATAATCACTTCCCGCGATCTGCTGGCAATGCTCCTACTAATGCAGCCCAATATGCTATTAGCCTTCCTGGCAACCAGGGCACACTGCTGACTCATATCCAGCTTCTTATCCGCTGTAACTCACAGGTCCTTTTCTGCAGAACTGCTGCCTAGCTCATCGGTCCCAGTCTGTAGCTATGCATGGGATTCTTCCGTCCAAAGTGCAGGACTCTACACTTGTCCCTGTTGAACCTCATCAGATTTCTTTTGGCCCAATCCTCCAATTTGTCTAGGTCACTCTGTATCCTATCCCTACCTTCCAGGTATCCTATCCCTACCTTCCTACTCCCCCTAGCTTAGTGTCATCTGCAAACTTGCTGAGGGTGCAATCTATCCCATCCTCCAGATCATTAATGAAGATGTTGAAGAAAACCAGCCCCAGAACCGACCCATGGGGCACTCCACTTGTGACCGGCTGCCAGCTAGATATCGAGCCATTGATCGGGCTCAAGAGTAGTGATGATCTAGCTAGTTTTCTATCCAACTTATAGTCCATTCATCCAACCCATACTTCTTTAACTTGCTGATATGAGTACTGTGGGAGACCATATCAAAAGCTTTGCTAAAGTCAAGGTATATCACGTCCACCGCTTTCCCCACATCCACACAGCCAGTCACCTCTTCATAGAAGGCAATCAGTTTGGTCAGGCATGACTTGCTCATGGTGAATCCATGTTGACTGTTCCTGACCACCTTCCTCTCTTCCAAGTGCCTTAAAATGGATTCCTTGAGGACCTGCTCCATGATTTTTCCAGGGATTGAGGTGAGGCTGACCGGTCGATAGTTCCCTGGATCCTCTTTCTTCCCTTTCTTGAAGATGGGCACTATGTTTGCCTTTTTCCAATTATCAGGGACCTCCCCCAATTGCCACAAGCTTTCAAAGGTAATAGCCAATGGCTCTGAAATCACAACAGCCAACTCCCTCAGCACTCTGCATGTGACTTGCCATCTCTATGGAGAGCACAAGAGTTCACAGCCACACTCTGAGAATGCTGATTTAACCTTACAGATTGGTTAACTGTATATTTTGTAGATCAAGGGAGGAAATAAAAATAAATGAACCACATATTTTAACTACAGACTTTTTAATTCAAAACTTCCAAGTTTATCCTCAGAAGTTAGAATTAGACAAAAGAAAAAAGTTCTGAATGGATCATTCAATATTCTACTATAGAATTAGAGAGATTTTCAAAAGGCTTTTGAATAGTTAACCAGAAAGACTGCATTTAAGAATCTTCTCATAGGGCAAACCCAACTGCATTATTTAAAACAAAGTGCTCTTTTATAATAGCGATTTATGAGATTAGCAATTGCCTGGGCAAAAAGTCAGCACTGGGCATCCTACAGCATAGTAGTATCCTTTCTCCTCAGAAAAAAATACTGATTATATAACAAACTAGAAAAACAATTTCAGCTTTGTAATCTAGCCTTTCCTACTCACTTTAGAAATTTTGGCCAGCAGAGTGGGCATAGGCATGCAATTGCCTTGAAAAAAAATAAACGGATACAGTCTGGCCATTCTTCCATATAATTTTGAGGCAAGGATTTTAACTATAGTTTTTCCAATGAGAAATTAAACAACTTTGTGACCAGCTGCTGGATATGAAATCACCTCAACATAGCTACCTAGTGCAAAAAACTACTGCAAACACTCTCTGAACAACAGCTGAGAGTCTGCAAGAATGGTTTAAATGAAGAAGAGATCTTCTAAGTTTAAACAAAAACAGAACCAGTTGTGGGATCCTGCTGGTATTACATGCATTACACCGCATATGGTACCAATCCCCAGCATCTTCCATCTGTGCTACAAATCAAAGAGGTTGTATCCAATAAGAAAACATGGTAAGAACAGTGGAATGCCACAGAGTAGTGTAGCTTTTGGTTAACCACAAATCAATCATACTGATTTTAAAGATACGCACTATGTTGATATGCTGAATTAGAACATATGAGCAATAAGAAACAACGATTTTAAAAGCTGTTGCTTAATGTTTAGTGTTATCACAAATTCCATTCCACTGGTGGTGGTAACTGCTCAGTCTTTCCAGTGCAATGCTGTATATTGCTTGATCAATAGCAGACAAAAGAAGAAGAACATCATGACTCACTATTTGCTTATTGAAATGCCTCACTTATTTGCTTTTGGAAAAGATCTCCCTTCAACCCACCTCATTCCCTTCATGCATAGGGGAACTGTTCTCTTATGAATGGATTAGAAGATAATACACATCACCAAGACATTACTATTATTTTTATTATCACCTGCTCCATGATCAGAGCACCCAGGAGCCCTAGTCATGGACCAGGATCCTATTATGCTAGGTGCTGTATGAACACAGAACAAAGAGGATCCCTCCCCCAACATTTACATCTACAGCAATCAATTTTTTCCTATATTTAGATGTGATCGTCTATGTCCTACATCTTTGGAAAGTATTTGAATATGACAGATTATCACTAATAACGAGGATCTCAGATAAAATGAATTTCTTCTATCAGTGGCAGATATTTTATATATATTTCATTAAACTGTTTTTCAATGTTCTTTGTTACTTAGGGCTTGTCTATACTTAAAATGCTGCATCTATGCCACTGTAGTGCTTCAGTGTAGACACTACCTATGTCAAGGGGAATTCTCCCACTGGCACAGGTAATCCACCTCGCCAAGAGAATTCTTCCATTGACAAAGAGTCATCTACAGGGGGACTCAGGTCAGCTTAATTACACCACTAAGGAGTGTGGATTTTTCAGACCCCTGACCAATGTAGTTAAGCAACCTAATTTTCTAATGTAAACCAGGCCTTATTATTTCTATTGCAGTAATGCTAAAGATCCCAAGTCAAACACCCATTGTACTAATCACTGTACAAACAAATACAAAGACAGTCCCTGTCCCACAGAGCTCCCAGTATGGAATCTAGATCGGTGACTCTCAACCTTGCCAGACTACAGTACCCCTTTCAGGAGTCTTATTTGTCTTACGTACTCCCAAGTTTCACCTCACTTAAAAACTATTTGCTTACAAAAATCAGATATAAAAATACAAAAAAGTCACAGCACACTATTACCAAAAAATTGCTTATTTTCTCATTTTACCATATAATTATAAAATAAATCAATTAGAATATAAATATTGTACTTACGTTTCAGTGTAGTATATAGAGCAGTATAAACAAGTCATTGTCTGTATGAAAGTTTAGTTTGTACTGACTTCGCTAGTGCTTTTTATGTAGACTGTTGTAAAACTAGGCAAATACCTAGATGTGTTGATGTACCCTCTGGAAGACCTATGCGAACCACCAGGGGTACGTGTACCCCAATCGAGAACCACTGATCTAGATTAACATGGCACCAGGGAGAAAACAGAGTTATAGTAGAGTCAGGTGTGCAGGTATAAATTAGTCATAACATTGATCTCAGTAGTCATAGGTGACCAGCAGTTGAGCAATGCCAGACTGTAGTTATTTGAAAGCATCACAGTCAAAGATAGAGGATTTGAAAAAGATATAAGTCCCAAAAAATTCCCTGTCAATTTGGAACAGATATGACAGCTTTTTTATTTAATGTTTCATAAATAATCTATTCCAGGCTCTTTTTGTGAAGATATGGCAATAATCTGAATTTCTGAAGTGGGCAGATATGGAGTTGAGTGCAAAGATCTTCATCCTAAAAAGACTAATCAATCCTGAAATACTCAGAGATCCAATACAGGAAATATCCTACAACAAGATCTGTTGTGCTAGCTTTCCTTGTTTGACTATACTGTCAATTCAGTGTGAAGATGGGTTTCTGCAAGTGGCAACAGCCTGGTCTACACACAGAAGTTGCATAAGTTAAAATTATACAACTTGATTTGGAAACTACTACAGTTTAAATCCACCAGGGCAAGCTAAACTGTGGGAAGCCAGTTTTAAACATGAAAGTCTCCACATATAAAGTTGTACCATTTTAACTAAAGCAGTGCAACATCTGTGTTTAGAAAAGCCATGTGACAGCTCCTACGTGGGACAATATCCAAGGTGGGATGATAGCACTTTTCTCCTCCATGACTAAACTATATGTTTGTGTCATATGTAGCCTATAAAACTATCCTGCTTGCTTGCATTCTATAGGGATATATCTTTTCTTATAAGATTTAAGTATGATGGTGTGATTAATAATAGAGTTATACGTTTATATATATTGCTGTAATGCCAAGTACCTTACGGGCCAAAAATCCTGTAAGACAGCTACGCAATTTGGGACCTTTGACTTAGTTAAGTGTAGAAAGAGATGAGGTATAACATAACAAGACATATATGGAGTTGTTTTTATCAAGATTTAGCAGACCTTTTGACCTAGATGTTGAAAGGGGTGATGTCAGGTATTAACCAATACATCATAAGACTCGGGACCCTTTTCCTGTCAGAAAAACAAATATACCACAAAACCCGCAAAGGGCAAGGGGCAATAAGGGGCCAGAATAACAAATGAGGTAATGGAAATAAGAAAAGCGGAAGTAGTAATCATTAATATTCATGAATGATCAGCCTATGACATGTGGATACCCCACTATTCTGGGGTAGGAACCCAGGTATGGACTTAGAAGGAGGACCCATATTCTCAGGGTATAAGAATGGAAAGATCGTGCTATTTGAGGCGATCGTCATCTATTCTTGCTTGAAGCTTCTTTACTCTTAGCTCTCCGCATTGCCTACTCCACCCGCCCCCCTGGAGGTGACATCTCTCAACCAGGTCATTAGGGAAGGTGTGAGTATATTAGGCTAAAGAATATCATAGATATATATTGTATAAGTCTCTATAATTAAGATTGTTCATTTACTTTATATCAGTCATTTGTTTATCATTTTATGTTATCTTAATAAATTATAAAATTATACAAATTTGGTTATCATTGAAGTATTCCTGTGGTACCCCCAAGAGTCCTTATAAATTCTTCTGGAGCCTGGTTAGGACGCGAACCTCATGATTCTCTAATCAGATCAATTGACAAACCTATAATCCTATTTAATATAAATACAATTAAAATCAGGCTACACATAGGATACATAGGCCAGACCTAAAACTAAAACCAGGTCTACATTTGGAAGGCTTTGATGGTATATCTTTACTGGAATACCATACTGGCAAAGCACTCCTAGTGTGGATGAAACTGTACCAGAATATTGCACTTTGTACCAGTATAGTAAAGCCATCCGTGATAAGCAAAACAAGCTATACTGGTAAAAGCACAACTTTGCCAGTATAGCTGCATCTACATTGGGGACCTCTGTCAGCAGAGGTATAGTGGTCAGGGATTGTATCTCTTCACACCCCTGACCAACGTAGATACGTCAGCAGATGTTGCTAGTACAGGCCCAGCTTAATGCACAGGGTCTACCAGCAAATGCATGCCTGGATTCATTCATACTTGTTATCCTCCAATTCCTCTTCCGAGAAATTATGCTGTCCTTGTGCCAGGGACAGGCTGCAGAAGTTTACCTTAAGTGCTGTATTGTTAAAGATACCATGGTTGTAAAAAACTAACTGCCCACAAATTCAGACTGAAGGAGCTGCCATTTCACAGTGGCAGTTCTTACTCCTTCATCCTTTGACAAGTGGGACAGGAAGACCTCACTGGAGAGTCCTAAAAGATATCTGTGTGTCAGGCGCTAATGTTCATTCTTCCCAAGAAACAAACAACAATTTGGTAACATACTGAACAAAACAAAATGTCTAAAGCAGTGGTTCTTAACCTTTCCAAACTACTGTACCCCTGAAGCCTGAGTCCCACCCCCACGGGGCTGAGGCATGTAACTTAGCCCCTGTGCCTCCAGGCAATTGCCTTTCTTGCCACCCCCAATACCAGCTCTGCACTTGCGACCCCTCTAAAACTGTCACAACCCCCAGGTTGAGAAACACTGGTCTAAAGAAAGATCCATATAAGGGATTCACCAAGGGAAAGTCATGCCTGACCAATATGATTGCTTTCTATGAAGAAGTGACTGGCTTTATGGATGTGGGGAAAGCAGTGGACGTGATATACCTTGACTTTAGCAAAGCTTTTGATACAGTCTCTCACGGTATTCTTATCAGCAAGTTAAAGAAATATGGGTTGGATGAATGGACTATAAAATGGATAGGGAACTGGCTAGAGCATAGGGCTCAATGAGTAGTGATCAATGGCTCCATGTCTAGCTGGCAGCCAGTCACAAGCAGAGTGCCCCAGGGGTCAGTCCTGGGGCCGGTTTTCTTCAACATCTTCATTAATGATCTGGAGGATGGGGTAGATTGCACCCTCAGCAAGTTTGCAAATGACACTAAGCTAGGGGGAGTAGGAAGGTAGGGATAGGATACCTGGAAGGTAGGGATAGGATACAGAGTGACCTAGACAAATTGGAGGATTGGGCCAAAAGAAATCTGATGAGGTTCAACAGGGACAAGTGTAGAGTCCTGCACTTTGGACGGAAGAATCCAATACACAGCTACAGACTGGGGACCGACGGGCTAGGCAGCAGTTCTGCAGAAAAGGACCTGGGGGTAACAGCGGATAAGAAGCTGGATATGAGTCAGCAGTGTGCCCTGGTTGCCAAGAAGGCTAATGCATATTGGGATGCATTAGTAGGAGCATTGCCAGCAGATCGAGGGATGTAATTATTCCCCTCTATTTGGCATTGATGATGCCACATTTAGAGTATTGTATCCAGTTTTGGGCCCTGCACTACAAAAAAGATGTGGAGAAGTTGGAGAGAGTCCAGCGGAGGGCAACCAAAATGATTAGGGGGCTGGAGCACAAGACTTATGAGGAGAGGCTGAGGGAACTAGGCTTGTTTAGTCTGCAGAAGAGAAGAATGAGGGGAGATTTGATAGCAGCCCTTAACTACCTGAAAGGGGGTTCCAGGGAGGACGGAGCTAGGCTGTTCTCAGTGGTGGCAGATGACAGAACAAGTCGCAACGGTCTCAAGTTGCAGTGGGGGAGGTCTAGGTTGGACATTAGGAAAAAGTTTTTCACTAAGAGGGTGGTGAAACACTGGAATGGGTTACCTGGGGAGGAGGTGGAATCTCCATCTTTGGAGGTTTTTAAGATGTGGCTTGACAAAGCCCTGGCTGGGATTATTTAGCTGAGGTTAGTCCTGCTTTGAGCAGGGGGTTGGACTAGATGACCTCCTGAGGTCCCTTCCAACTCTAATCTTCTATGATTCTATGATCAAAAAGCCTCTCTTTGACTCACTTTCTCAGAGGCAAGAAGTAAAGTTGTCCTGTGGAGTTAGCCCTCCGCACAGTTCCAAAATGCTCATTTTCTATTGGTTGCCACTTGCTTGACAAGTAGCAAAGGGATTTTCTTATCAGCAAGGGAAAATCAAGGAACAGGAAAGTATTGCCTCAAATTTTTGCACTTTTTTTTTCTTTGCATGGAGATATGTCAAAATATAGTCAATGTGGAATCACCTCATTTAGTCACACAGAATTCACACCATAACATAATATGCTCTGAGACGCTTTACTTAAGTGGTATAGATCAGTGGACAAGATATTGTCTGTGGAGGCCACTTCCTTTTCAGCAATTCATCATTGTGACATATTGTTATCACTGTTTTGTAGACACAAAATGAAGCCTCTAACTGGCTGTCTGACAGTTTGCTATAAGTAGTAAGGATATTTAGATAGTGCTTCACGCTTTCCAGCAAAGCACTGAAATTAAGTTACCAGACAGCACTAGACAAAGGCAGTATAACCCAGCTATGTGAGGTATCTAGTACTGACCTCAGTGGTGTTTACCCACAGGTATTATTAAAAAGTAACCTATAGTTTATGATGCAAAAAAACACAAAAAAAAAAAAAAAAAAAAAAAGATTATGGGCGTAAAAGTGATAGTAACTTAAATTTTCCTATATATCAGCTGATGATAGAAATTCCACTTTCAAATGCTCTACACATCAAGACCAGAACCGGATTAAAAACCCACCGGTTAATAAGGCTATAGCCTTAGGCCCTCCTATTTTTAGGCCTTACTATAGGCCCTCCATTCCATATTGGAGTAACAACTGAGCGACAGTAGCAGGACCATCGGAATTTTTTTTGTCTCATTAGATATTGCTTTGTACAAATAATCCATCGAAGTTGTGAATTTAATTTATGGTGGTTGTGATTTTGTCTTTGTGGGCTAAGTAAGGTTCACAAGCAATATTGAATTTTGTACACAGTAGGCCAAAGAAAGATGGCAAAGACAAGATGTAGAGCTGAAAGGTACTCCTTCTCTCCTAACATTTTTTCCTTCTAATATGTCTGGTGGTGAGGAAGTCAAGGCGTATACCAGCCCTAGTGAACCTACTTCGCCTGATGAAAAGGAGCAGCCTCCTGTGACTTGTCTAGCTGCAGTCTCACTCCACTCTGTGGGAACAGAATTATAACATGGCGTTTGCCGCGCCACTATATCCATGCCACCCTAGAAGCAGCATGGGGAGGGTTGACTCAGCAGTACAACTGCACGTCCCACACGTACCTGGTCAGCCTCTGCCCGGGAAAATCATGAACACCTGGTTGGCTAAACACTGAGCCATGACCTTAAAAGGTCATGCAGCAAATAGCCACCAATGGAGCTTAGCCCTGCTGACCGCGAGAAACTATAAAAGTTTAAACCCAGGTAGCAGAAGGCGGAGAGAAACTGAACCTCACCTGGCACTCCATGTATCTCCTGGGCGTGTCGGTTTGGCGGGCTGACGCATCTTCCCCAGCTTGCTTCCCTGTGAACTGATCATCCACAGCGGCTCTCCCCCGCTTGCAGAATTTAAAGCAAAGGTGAACTGAAACTGGCCAACGTAATGTATCCTTGCTTAATCTTTGTAAGTATAATCTCACTGTAGTTTGTTACTTGTTAATTGAACACTGTTTGCTACTTGTGAATTGCTACTTGTTACTTGTTGTTTGTCAATCAGATATCCTTATTTGTTAGCTGTTAGCTGCTGGTGGCTGTCAGCTGTTAGTTGTTGTTGATTGTAAGTTTCACAGACCCCCTGTAATTGGTGCATTTTATACCTTTCGTGCAAGGGGGGGTTCTTTTCCACCTTTCCTATCTTTTGTTTAAAATAAAATCTTTTAGTCAATAAAAGTAAGCCTCATCACTGCCTCATTAACCTCCTGTATCCTGCAAATGAACCTTTCCCCTGCACTGTTTGTTTCTGATTTCACACACTCCTCTGAAGACTTTCCCAGTAATAGTCGTACAAAAATATCCTTCTCCAATGATCCAGGAGAGTGGGACATGACTTCAAGATCTCATTGCATACTGAACTGAGAAGAGCCACAGAAATGCCAGAATCTAGATGCTGACTTTTCATTGACAAAGTGAGAGTACACCTATCAGAATAGTTATCTGACCAAATCAATGTTTGAATATTTGAAGCCTAACAAGCAGAAGGCATACAGATGAGCTCGCTTGCCAATCTAAGAAGAAAGTATACTGTTTTTATTGCTGCCTGTTTTCTGATACCAAAAAATGGGGAATGTTCTGCGAAGGCTTCAATGATTGGAAGAATACTGCGCATGCATTACTAATCATGAAATGAGTGAGCAGCATACATTGTCAGTTAGCAGCTACCATGCCTGAAAGAAAGTTAGTGGTAGAATTGATACCGAAATGGAAAACCAGTTTTTGGAAGCTTATGTTTATTGGAAGAACATTCTCAAAGGTGTAGTTAAAATCATAGTTTTTCTTGCTGAGCATAGTCTGCCATTCCATGGCTCAGATGAGACTGTTGGATCAAAACATAATGGCAGTTATCTTAGCATTCTAGAGCTAATCGCTAAGTTCGACTCTTTCTTAGCTCAACACATCAATGAACCCGCAAATTGTAGAAAAGGCCATACATCATATTTATCAAAGACTTTATGATGAATTCATTGCACTGCTGGCAAAGACGCTATCAGCCATTGCAGATGAGATAAAAAATGTGGGATATTTTTCAGCATCCATCGACTCAACACCGGAAGTGTCACATGTAGATCAGCTGAGTATCATCTTGCATTAGGTACTACCCAGAGGACCAGTTGAGTGTTTCATTAACTTCATAAGTACCACCAGCCACACTGGGGAGAAACTTTCCTTATACCTACTCAATTTCCTCACCAAAAATGGGATTGACATCAGCCTTCATCATGGCCAAAGCTATGACAGTGCAAGTAATATGAGTGGCAAATATTCAGGGATGCAGGCAAAGATAAAAGAGCACAATGCTTTGGTTGAATACATACCATGTGCTGCACACTCAAGCTTGTTGGCAAGTCTACCATTGATTGTTGTGTTGAAGCAGTTTCTTTTTTTTGGATTTGTCCAAGAACTATACAATTTTTTCTCTGATTCATCTCTGATTCTTAGAGACTCACTACCAAAGGGATGCCCAGTGTCCAAATCACTCTCAGGGACACAGTGAAGTACCAACGCTGAAGCTCTGACTGCAGTTGTTCTGGGAGACCCCAACATCCCTGAAGCGCTAGAGAGCATCAAGGATGATGAATCTCAAAAATCAGCAATGAGAAAAGATGCGAAGAGCCTGAGCGATACAGTGCACACTTTGGAAACTGGTATTTTATGTGAGGTCTGGAATTATATATTCAGCCATTCAGCAGGTGCAGTCTAAGCTTTCAAAGTGCTCAAATTGACCTTTCCACTGCTGTAAACTTAATGAGGAGTTTTGGAACTGTTCTTCAACAAATGAGGGATAGTTTTGATGAGTTTGAAATTCAGGGAGCTGCAAGGACTGCTAACCATGAGTATAAGTCAGCCAAATGCCACAGAAGACATGCATCAATGCAACTGCCCACTCATTCAGTGACAAGGAGGCCTTTAGAGTTAATACTTTTGTCACATCCATCGACAAACTGAAGAGTTCATTAGAACATCAGATCGAGGCTTATGAAAATAGTGACAAAATCTTTAGTGTTCTGAAAAATTTTTCACCTGACATTTCAAGTTCTGAAGTCAGTGAAGATATCAAACATCTGTGTCTGAAGAAATTTTTAAGTAAAATATACTGGGAGATTGTCTGGGTACTTCTATCTGTTGAATTCACATCACTCTCAGATAGAGAGAGAAAAGATGATGAAAGCAAATCTATTTGGATGTACCGAGTTATTACAGAATCCAATGTCATAGATTGGAATGTTGAATCTGCATTACAGCCGTATTTGTCACTAATGATCACTAACTGTAGTGGAGAATGTTCCTTCCCTCTTCTAACGAGTGTCAAAAATGTCCTCGGATCCACCATGACTCAAGAGCATCTCAGCATTTCTGAGAATAAAACTGTCAGATCTTTGAATTACAATAACATCATTTATGACTTTGCCACAAATAAAGCTAGTGAAAAAATGTGTTTGTTTGAAGAACTGAATGTAGTGAGAGTAGAATAAACTTGTTAATTTTACGTAAATAAATAATATGTAAATATGTATATAAATAAATGTTTGATTTCATAAATTTTTTGGCAATATGCAATTCATACTTAGGCACTTCCCTTCCATTAGCCTTAGGCTCCTCATAACCTTAATCCGGCCCTGGTTCAGATACAGTAGTTTAATCCAATCTCTGCTCTCTCCAGAATTTCCTAATTACATCTCAGTCAAGGCCTTTTCTCAAAGACAAGAAAGTTTCCATAATTTAGCAATTCTGACCTAAACACCAATTCTCTGTTTTAGGCGAGACACCTGCCTCAAGCATGGTGTTACTGCTCTGTTCCCTCTAGTGCTGATTGCAGGGCAGAGAAGCCAGTCAGCTGACCCAGCATGAACAATCAGTAGCTGAAAAGTGTGGAATTAAAGTACAAAATTGAAGACCAAAGAGTAGACTGAAAAGCAGAATCTACCAAAAACAAACAAGAGAGGAAAGTATTAACTCCTGAAAGGAAAGGTACTTAAGTTAAAGGTTTAAAGTTAAAGTACTTAAGTTAAAAAGGTCACTAGAAGTACTGACTGATTTAAGTTTTTTACTACTTATGCTGTCTTTCTACGATGCCCATGAAGAGGCGTAACATATTCTTTCTCCATGAGACCTGACAGCCATGCCACATCATAGCACAACAAGTTACTATTAAATTCCTCTGCTGTGTAGCTTCAGGAGGAGGCAGTTCACAGGTCTTTTCAAGCAAGACATCCACTATAAATTTCCCTTTGTAAATACCCTGCCTTGAATGTTGTCAGTTATAGAAGTTTTAAGATGCAATAGTGCTTAGTGTTTACTAATCTTATATTTAACTGGTGAATTGTGGTTCATTCCTGTTATTTAAAAAAACCCAACTACCCAGAAATAACTGTAATCCCCAAAATATTCTACTATTTCATTGAGTACATCTTGAGTTTTTCATATTAAGCATTTTGCGACTATGTGCTACAGCTCTTTAGAATTCAGAGTTCATGGATTCATAGATTCCAAGGTCAGAAGAGACCACTGTGATCATCTAGTCTGATCTCCTGTACACACAGGCCATAGAACTTCCCGCAAAATAATTCCTAGAGCACGTCTTTTAGAAAAACATCCAATCCATTTAAAAATTGCTATCGATGAAGAATCCACTACCACCTTTGGTAAATTATTGCAGTGGTTAATTATGCTCTCTATTAAAAATGTACACCTTATTTCCAGTCTGAATTAATGTAGCTTCAAATGGATCATGTTATAGGTTTCTCTATTAGACTGAAGACCCCATTATTATTATTTGTTCCCCATGTAGGTAGTTATAGATTATCATCAAATCATCCCTTAACCTACTCTTTGTTAAGATAATAGACTGAGCTCCTTAACTATTACTATAAGGCATGTTTTTTAATCCTTTAATCATTCTTTGTGGCTCTTCTCTGAACCCTCTCCAATTTATCAATATCCTTCTTGAACTGTGAAGTCCAGAAACGGACACAGTATTCCAGCAGCGAGTGCTAAGAAAAAGAGTAAAATAACCTCTTTAAACAGGAGAATCTCGAGGAGGAGTAAACATCCAAGTACTGAATTAGCCTTTTTGACCACAATATGGCACGGAGAGCTCAAGATCAGCTGATTATCCACCATGACCCCCAAGTCTTTTCAGAATCACTGCTTCCCAAGATAGAGTCCCCCATGGTTCCATAACCAAGCTTTTGATATTAGACTAATGTTTTCAAATTTCAGTAAAGTCCTGGAAACAAAAATTTCATTTTTTCATCTTCCTATTCTTTAGAAATACTATAACTGGAAGAACATATAATTAATCTTGTGAAGTCAGGAGGACAACTCTTGGAAAAAAGTTACATTCATACAACATACATTTAGGCAGAATTTGTGTTGTTAAGAATGCACAGTACAAATAATTCAATACATCGCATATAATAAACAAATTAACTTAATCTTCTTTGGCAGCTCTTTATTACCCTTCATTATAAGTACATTTAAATTCACTTTTTCTTTTTCCAAGAGATGCAATTTATTTTGTGGATATGAGCCATTTGGTCTCTTTTCCTTTTTTGATGTTGTATTGCATCTCATTGGAAGCAGCCAAAACAAAGTATTTTTTTAAATCTTTTTAATCAATCAGTCTTAGAGTTATTTGCAAAAAACTCTTTATATGGAATACATAACAGCCTCAAACTTCATGATAGCATAGGGAACTGTGTGTCTGCCAGCATTTGTGTTACAAAACACATTAACTTAGCCATTCAAGTTCACTTCAATACAACCTACCTTAGAAAAATTGAAAAGAAAACCAAAATTTAGCTCCTGTTTAACAGAATAGAACACATGCAAACACCAGGAAACCCTACAAAAACACAGAGGCCCGATGTTCAGTTCTCAATTGCAGCCATGTGTGCAAATGTGTACACACAATGCTTTTCTCTATGGTGCCTGTCTGCTCCGTTTTCTTTGGGCCCTTTTTTTTTGTCTATGTATTTCTCATGAAAAGATGTCAGATTGACAGCTGAGTCCACTTTATCCCCAGAACAAGTATACCACAGATGCTTTCCCAACAATACTGTAATAAAACACACGCGTTCCTAACGATATCATAACAAAAGCCGCATCCTTCACCTGACCAGTAATTCACTCACCATGCTCATACAATCCAAAGCTTCTCTGCTGACAAACAACAAGCCAACCAACTGTAATGACAAACTGAGACCACCAACCAACCATCAAATGGAAGCAACCTTTGTTCATTACCAATTGGGGCTTGATTTCATCTGGTGGCCTAGAAGTGAAAGGCTTCACATCTCAATATTTGTCCTACCTGGCCTGTTCTCATATGAAGGCAGTAAAAGTTATTTAGATTGCAGTGGCATCCACTTGCCCAACAAGAAGACGACAGAGCTCTTGCCCTACATATCTAAAGGACAAAATATCTATAAAGTAAGAAATGTTACTGAAGTGTGCAACATGGCAAGTTTTTTCCTGCATTGTAAGATTTTTCGGGGTGTGGGAAATTGACATACACAAACACATAGTCAAGGCAGAATCATTTTGCCCAAATCACTATGACAGCAGAGTTTATTTGGGGGTGAGGGGAGAGAAGGAGGGAGGAAAGAGACATAGCACTACATCCCATTGATTTTTTTTTAAATGAAGCAGTCAGCAGCTTGTTGCAAGAATGATTGTATTTATTACAACAGTGTGTGCTAACTTTTAAATTTCATTGTTTCTAAATTCCAAGTTAATGTAGCAGCTCAAAGAATAAAACTCACTGTATTGACCTTCTCTTTCTTCAATGGAGGCATTAAAAAAAAACACCACTAAAAGAAGAGAGCCTGTAATCATAGGAAAATTGTAATGAGACCCTGTAAAGTTTCCTGCAGCTAAATGTCACTAAGAAGAGAAAAAAATTTTCAAACAGATTTTAGCAAGATTAGGTACAGCCAGGATTTAAATTTAAATATTTAAATATGAAATAAATCCAGAATAGTCTACCTTCAACATAATATACATCTTCACCATGTCTTCAATGTATCTAATTGTCACACTGTACAAATAATAATTTTACTATAAATATGATTTGACAACTGCATTTAATTGTCTTTTTGTAAACTCAGTAGACATTTATAAAGGCATTAGATATCAAGCCAGTGAAATAAATGCTTCAATAGAAGTCACTTACATTTGAACATGTCAGATAATGTATTTTTAAAAAATATACAGTCCAATGGCAATAACTTTTGTGCATGTTGGACTGTATCTCTCCACAGATATTTTTCACTATAGGCCTCAATCCTACAAGCACTCACATACAGGCTTAACTTTCAGACCAGGGATAGTCCCAATGAAGGTAACAAACTACTCACATGCTTAAATATAAGTTATTGATAAGCATCTGCACTACCAGGGCCTTATGTGTTAGCTTTTTACGTTCAATCACACTGTTCAGATGGTAATAGAAACAATATAATCTAAAATACAGTACTTCATAGAATTCTGAAGAGACTGAAATGTTAATATTTTATACTACACATCAAATGTGCATTTAGAAATTCACTACCAGGTGTGAAAATTAGGAAAAATGAGAACCACATAGTTAAACAGCTTTAAGGTATCCAATTGCAGATATAAGGCCCTAGCTCGTCCCAATGCATGGGTGATCAATGAAAATAATTTATATACTGAGAGATAAACAAGTAAATATCTTTTCACTGATATGGGAAATACTTCTGAGTTTTCAAGACATTTAGAAGAGCACAGTTTAATATTACAGAGAACAATTCTTACTGTAAGCCATTTTTAAGGAAACAAACTTCAACAAATGCTTCCTCAAACCAGTATAGCTGTAATACTTCCCTCAACTAACAACTGTAAATACACAATCTCCTCTAATCTCATTTAAAGGAAAATGCATCTTTACAACTCTGTCCTTTAAATCCATAATTTACTAAATGGAGCATCCGTACCTGACAGAGAGATATGCTATTCCTCTGAATACAGGTAACTACATACTGAGTAACATTACTGCCAACAACAAAAACGCTGCCAAAATTTCAGAAGTGGCTGCTGATTTCAGGAGTCCAACTTGAGATGCTTGAGGTCTGATATTTAAAAGGTGCCAAGCATTCATAGCTCCCACTGTCTTCAAAAGGAGCTGCAGGTGTTCAGCACTTCTGAAAAATCAGGTCTAAAAGTACCTGAGACTAGCACCCCAAATCTGTGATCATGGCTGACAATGTTGGCCTTAGCAATGCTAAAGTTAACTTTTATCTGAACTGATTTGTAGAATCAGTTATACTTCCCAGTACCAGGCCAAATCCTCAAATCTATACTCAACCAAAACTCTCCCTGAAATCAATGTCATTATCTCGGGCAAAATCACAACATTCAGTGTTCCAAAACCTACAATGTTTCTATAAACAACAATTACAAGAATACTTTATGAACCAGACTGACAATGCAACTGTGCTCTGAGTGGAAATAAATTTTATCAGACATAATGAATATCCACACTATTCACCAGGCACTGACACAGTCCTTGAACCTGTATAAAACTAAGGAAGCTAATCTAGCAATGTTTGACAAACAAGTAAATTCAAGTTTATGGAATACATGGTATATTTAAAAAGAATCAGTAAAAGGTGTAATTTATGCAATGTTATAAATATTTTAAAGAGAACCAGTTCCCATGTAAACTGCTGTGTGCAGGAGAAAACACTTTATTAATTTTACATAAACCCTCAGCCTAAAAACAATATCCAACCACAGTAGCAGCTAAATAATAACTCTTGACAAGTTCAATAAATTAACCTGATTATTCTCATTTAGATGGCCAAAATCCTTTTTTTTTTCCTGGGGGGCAGTGGGGAAAGAGATTAATCAACATTTCCTGCTCTTTTCTAATTGACAAGAGAAGATGTTTTCCCCTTGTTTTGAATGGAGCTGAAATTAATAGCTGTTTTTCTCCAAACACAGCTATAAGCATGGGCCATGTTAGAAATGAATGGGACTTTTACCAATATCTTCAACAGAAGAAGAATTCAGCCCATGGATTATATGCATGTCCATGTTGTTAATGAAGACTTCACTGTCATGGGCATAGTTTTATTAGTTAGCTATTGCTCACACAGGCAAAGAAAGAGGAATACCTTAGTGTTTCTGACAGGCTTGAAAAGTGAAGTAATATATTTAACACAAGACAAACCAAAGGACTTTCAATGTAGATGCAGATTAAGTCTTAGAACTAAACTTGATATTGCCTTCTGATTACATTACATTTGTAATTGTAAATGGGCTGTACTAAGAGTTTTCATTGTGGTTTCTACGGAATGTAACTCAGATAGTGTTGCTATCATGGATTTTACTAGGTCTTGCCAGTGTGAAACTCCCTAATATGCAAATCACATTTATCTTTTTAAAAATACTCAATTTGCTAGAAAAGGAACAAAAGAGAAATCTCCACAACCAGATATGGTCTTAGGCCCAATACTGGAGCTTCTGGCTTCCTTTATTCTCTATTTTGCCATCAGAGTCTCCAGCTCAGGCCTCTCAAACTCAGGCCAAAGCACGTTTGCTTTCACACCTCTTCACTGGAACTTTGTTAATATATTTCCTGTTCCCTTAAATGAAATCCTTCATTTTATGATGTATTTGTATCCAATATTCTAATTTATTTATTCTAATTCTAATTCTAAATTAATTAAATTTTCACATCTTTTGGAGTTATTTAGTAGCACAAAGAAGCTTTCTAACTCAAAGTCTGTGGCATATTTGATTCAAACTAAAACGGTCAACTTGTTTCAGAACTTTCCTTCCTAAATTATACCAAAATCTTCTCAGTACAATAACACTTATAAAAACATATATAGAACATTACCATGTTTATTTTTGTTATTCAGTAGTGAATGCACATAATATATACTCAAATTAATAAATGTTTTTTTCTTTGGTTGCAGAATCACCTTGACCAACCCTGGGCTTACTTTTTAATATGAGAGAGAAACCTTTTCAGATGTCAATTTTACCTAAATATTTTTTGTGAAAGAGGAACTTTCAAAACCTAATACAGAGGCATAGGTTTCTTTTGAACTGTGAAACAAGTTTTACAAATCCTTATATTGAGCTCTGACTATTACGAAGATATGGTCAAGTAAAGGAATTTACTCACTCATGACTGGAAACTTCTTTGCATATAAGCAGAGACAGGTATAGAACCAAGGTATCGTCTTGGAAAAAAATTCTCAGAGGTATACATGTCCTGAGCAAAGAAAAAAATGGTATTATTTTCACAACTTAATAGCCAAACAATTAAAAATGATGCTTTCAAAACAAGTTATTTTCCTTGCTAGACTGTCATCCCCTTTGTAAAAAAAATTAAAGAAAGAAACCTCGCACCAAAAGAAGTGTCTTTGTTAAGACTCTTGAACTTCATTGTTTTATGATATGAAATAACATTCTTGAAATTTAATCTTCTAAAATTCTCACTTTCTTATAACAGTCGTTCTAACAGGTCTTCAAAGACTAATTCATAAACTGTAACTGCTCCCTTATGAGTAATAAATGTTCATCAAGCATGAAATACAA
This sequence comes from Emydura macquarii macquarii, assembly GCF_026122565.2. Lineage (NCBI taxonomy): Eukaryota > Metazoa > Chordata > Testudines > Chelidae > Emydura > Emydura macquarii. The sequence continues at coordinate 981,162 of NW_027133607.1, read as the reverse complement.
AATTGATCACATTTTTTCTAGTAGATGTAGTGTTATTATAAGAGTCATACTCCCCTTCCCCAGGTAAATTCAGTTAGCAGTAGGATGCAGTAAAAAGTACTTTGTAACGAGACGACGCACACAAAATTTAGTAAAGAAATATGATTTGGGCTCTAAATTCCAACGCTCCCCCTTCTCTCCTCCCGCCCCCCCCCACCCAAGAAACCAAGTCTTGAAAAGTGACAACTCCATCTAGTGTGAGGATATGCCATCACACCTGTCAAATATAAAAATCTAAATCTAAACAAGATATCTTAGTAGGACAGGTGTTGATTTTTTAACAATACATGCCTGGCTTTCCCCATAGCTAAACATGCAGCATTAATTTATAACAATGAAGATACAGCAAGTACATTTTAGAATGTTTATTAAATAACCTCCATCCTGCTGTTATGAGCAATTTTATATAGAAAACATGTATGTATGAAAAAAGTTAAAATTGAGATGGCTATATCTCATAATTAACTTAAAACCAAAATAGAGAAACACAAAATCCACTGTATATTAGGCTATAAAGAGTGTTCTTTCAAGACTTGCACAGGGATAGACTTTCTGTAAACTAATAATATTCTCTAATATGATCTATTTCTTCTTTCCAGGACCAAATATAACTTGCAGAGCCTGACCACCTGTGCTAGTCAAGCCAGATAATTCCTTCTGCTGACTCAGATTTCAAGTCTCAACTCTCTTGATCTCATAAGGCTAAAGAGAATATATACAAGGAGAGACCACGATCAAACTTCTTAAAAAGTGTGACTGAGCATAACATCTACAGATTTGCAGCAAATACCAAAATAGTAGAGGAAACAGCGTAGTCATGCACTGCTGAGCCAGCTCCCACTGCTGGATCAATCGCTAAAGCAGGCAAAAGGAACAGCTAAGAAGACTGTAAGACCGCACACTACTGCAAACACCAATGAATATTAAAACCAGCCCTGAGAAGGGCAGACTTAGGAGGGGGAAGAAAATGGAACCACACTAAATAATCATATTTAAAAACAAAACAAAGAACACAAAGTTGTAAGGTTCTGCAATCGCTGAAGAAAAAACTTGACATTTCAAGTCCTGTCAATTCTCTCCATGAATGACTGCTAAATTGAACATCTAAACACACACTGCTTAATCAAAAATAAAATGCTTAGTTAAAACATATCATTAGAACTGCAGTTTTGTCAGTTTTCTTTTGATTACTGATGTCAAAATTATCAAATGTAATGTTCACTACATTGATCATTTACTACACTAATTACAGTTATTATATTAGAGTATCATTAGGCTCAGCTGATAACATTCAGCTCTGGTCCAGAAGCTATTGACTGGAGTTCTACAGATTTGAGCCCCAGTCTTGCAATTGTGGCTGCATGTGTGGAGTCAGTGGGAGAAACAGAGCCCTGTACTCAAATGCATTTTCAGGGGGATACTGTCCTATCTACACTACAGGAAAAAATTGCATACTAGCTTCGTACCTGCTTTGGTAGGGGTATCTGTATTACAATACTTTCTATTGCTGATACAGACAGGAAAACACGGCTCTATAACCAAAAACAAATCCTTAGTTTTGAAAAACAGATCCGTGTTGCTAAGTGACAACAATGTCGTTATCCCACACATCATTTACAAAATCCAAGCACCGAAAACTACGAAAATTAATAGTTAAGGTCATCATAAATTTTACACTGCCCACATATCAAGTGTGTGTATTAAGTATAAAGAAATGCATATTTCATTACTTTGTAATGTGAACTCCAATCTTGGGGTGGTGGAGAGGGGCAGTGTTAAATGATTTCACTATCTAAATATTTTCCTTAATATTATTAGGGTGAAATATACTTTCTGTTCCTCAAAAATAATGCTGCATAGGTAGTTTACAAAAGGTGTAACTGTCAATTTGTGGTAAAAGTGTTTGTGGGTTGCATTTGAGGCTGATCAACATGTACATACAGTTTATTTGTTTGTTTTTTAAAAAGGTTGTGTATTGTGCTTGTATTTTGAGATTACTGATGAAAGAATAATATTGGGGAGAGGGGGTACAGTGGGGGCGTACAGTGGAGGTTACTGTGTTGTCACCAATTATTCATTTTTATAGTTGATAAGAAGAGCGTACTTATTATTGTGTTGTAAAATTTATGAGGGGGAGGGGTTAAATGATGCAGTAAGTAACTGTAACATTGTCACTTAACCGTCCCCCCCCCCCCTTTTTTTTTTTTAAACAAAGGTGTTTGGGGATTTTTCTGCAACAGTTATAGACTGTTTTCTTACATACCAACAACATTAAAAAGTGTTATAATACAGATGCCACTCAGTCAGACAGGAAAGAAGTGTTAATTGTTTTTCTTGTAGTAAAGATGTGTCCCTTAGAAAGGTTATCTTCTTGTAAGACATTGAATCAAGGTCCTTTCTGCCTTCTGGTAGCTTGCCAGGTAAAAAGTAAATATCTTATGCCTCCTATTCTTTTCCAAAACAGTTAATCCTGGCCAATACTGCTTCCATGAATAAAGTAGGTTCTAATATTCTTTGATGGTTGGCAAGTTACTGCTGAGCTATTTAAATGCTGACATGTTTGCCTACACAGTCACTGAGCTACCAGTAGTAACTAGCTCTTAGCTCTGAAAGGAGCATTTGGGTACCTCAAGTATAAGAAGGAAGCTCTTTAGAACACCAAATTCAAGACTTCTTTAAAAAAAAAAATCCAAATATATTATACCCCACCCAACACTGTATCAGCAATTACACTGAACGTTCTTCTTGCAAACTATGCTTTCTACCTAAATCATCATGAATGAAATCAGGGCTGTAACTAAATTACAGGATATGACAGCCTTGTTCTATGCTGTTTGCACCCATGCAATGCTAAAGTAGAATCTCACAAAGCACAAGATTATGAGATTCCTTTAAAATTATAATTAGAAATTCAGCTCTAATTACTGTTCTGTGCATACTCAATTTTAGTACCATTTTTTCAAATAAGAAAGAATGTACATTTCCAGTCCTTAGGAAGCAGAGAGACCATAGAATCTTTGTCCTGCAGATTTCCCAATTATGTCATGTACCCATAGAGTTTGATAATGAACATATAAAATCATGACAAAGTGATCTAAATAGAGCCTGCTAAGTGCAAAGAAATTATTTTGGTGTAATATACTTTCTCCATAAGCCTTAACTGCTTTTACCCTTCTAAAGATAGCAGATTTAGAGCTTTCACAAGAGCATATTTAAAACTGACAAGCAGCAAGTGATCAAAATATAACATCTGAAATTATTAGTTTCCAAGACACATAATGAAAGAGCAAAGGGATTGCTGGTTTAAAGGCAATTTCAGTAAACTAAAAACATTTTACATTGCACTTAGTTTGTATTTGAAGTGGGAAGTTATAATCAAGTAACATTAAATAAAATATTTTTTAAAGTTTAAAAATAGGGAGCACAGTCACCTAAGAGAAGAGTCATTGAAGAGAAACTTACAAAAATTAAAAGCTTTTTATCTGATATTTAGAAATTCCAGCACTGTTCTTACTGTTTAATGAGACAAGGTAGATGAGGTAATATATTTTATTGGACCAACTTCTGTTGGTGAGAGACACAAGCATTTTGAGCTTACACAGAACTCTTCTTCTGACCTGGTCCAATAAAAGATATTACCTCACCCACCTCGTCTCTCTAATATTCTGGAACCAACACAATTACAACACTGCATACTACTGTTTAATAACATACACTGACTCATTGAATGACCACAAATGAGGAAGCCTACAGCAGAAGCACAAATCAAATAAGCATAGTGACACACCCTCTTCTTTGAGCACAGCTGGAGTACTTAAACCACAAAAAAGTGTTCAGCAAATTGCTTTTAGTTCTCTGCAATGTTGATTGCAGCATATGGATTTAGTATATGTAAGCCTAACAAAATTTGAGTTTCTACTGTACAATAGCAGCTTAAGAAGATAATAGAATACACAAGTTTGGTAACGCAATCATACAAATCAAAGTAATCATACAAAAGTTATTCTTGTATAAAGATACAGCTACTTATATGCTGTAAATAAGAAATATACTTTCATTCCACTGAAATTCACCACAAGAGCTAAAGTCCACCAGCCCCAAGCAGCTGCGTTTCTATGCAGTTACTTGTTCTAAACTGCAGCTACACAAAGAAAGTTGTTCTTTAGTGTGCATGAGCAACTGAATGGTTCATGGGATGGTAATAGGAGGCAGAGCATTTATCTTCACTGGAATCCAGCCCAAATCAACAGTGAAATAAATTTGGTTTCAGTTCAATTCCCCACAAACAGGTGTCCACAAAAACCACCATAACATTTGACAACTGGCTCTTCTGTTAGCAGTCTTAGTAGAGGCCAAGGATGGAGAGAGCCATGGCGATTGAAGCATCCTGGCAGCACACTATGGGGGAACCTTGTTTAGTCAGACAGTGCTGTACCAAGCCTGTGCACTTCATCCTCAAGGGCTGGCAGGGCCGGCACCCTCAAGAACACAACCCAGAGTTTTGAGAGCGTCCATCATTATCAGTGCCAGAAAGTTGACACGGTTACTTCAAATACCCAGACCTCACTTATCCAAAACTCCCCCATTTCCCCAAGAGCAACGGCACCAAAGAGCCCCCAACCCCAGGCATCCTGGCAGAGCCCCATTCCCTATCCACCAGCCATCCCGCCAAAGAGGCCCCAGGTTATCCTAGACTTTCCATCACTCTGACAGAGTCCCTTCGCACCCCCCCCCCCCAGATAACACCAGAGAGACCCACCCAAAATGATCCAATATCCCCCCAGCCCTGACGCAGAGCCCATCCTCTGCCCAACAGCGATGACACCAAAGAGCCCCCAGATTATCGGACATCCCTCCCCCCCCCCCAGTGGCAAGGACACCAAACCCAGCTCCCCCTGGGTTCCCCAAGCCTCCCTCCAGCGATGACGCTAACCAGCCCCTCCCCTGGCACCCTGTCCCCCACGCTGAGGCCCAGCTCCCGCCCCGCAGGGCGGGGACACATACCGCCCCCTCCCCCCAGCAGAGGAGCCTGCGCCCCTCCCATGATTCGAAAACTCCCCCCGCCCGCAAGGTAGAACCCCGGCGCTCCACCCCCGTAGAGCGCTCGAAATGGAGGGGGCCGCCTCCTCTCAGCCTCCCTGAAAAGAAAGGTCCGCCCCCCCTCCCCCGGCTCCGCGAATGGAGGGGTCCGCATCGCCACACTCCGCAGGACTCGGAATGGAGCAGTCCGCCTGCTCCCCCATGACCCACCGGCCGCGGGGCCTCAAGGACGGAGCGGGGCCGCCGCCGGTCCCAGGGGGAGCCCAACGGCCGGACGTCCTGTCCCTACCTTGCCTCAGCCTCTTGCTCCTTGCGGGTGCTTCCGTCCACCTCCTCCCCGCGGGGCTTCCCCGTGCACTGCCCAGGCCGGCCCCAGCGGCCTCCAACCAGGAAGTGCCCCTGGTGTGTGACACCTACTCGCTGCAGCTATGGAAACCGCCCCACCCACCTCGCCTGTGGCCACAGCGCCGCCCCATAGGGCGAGCTCGCGGCCGCCGCCATCTTGGGCTCACAACGAGGCGGAGGGGGGCCCGGCTACTGCCGCCTCCCGGCGCGAGCCCGTGGCCGCCACCATCTTGGGCTCACAACGAGGCCGAGGTGGTGCTGAGGGACGGGGAGCCAGTTGCACTCCTTCACTGCAGAGGGGAGGGTGGCCCCCGCTGGGGTCAGGTAAAGTTGGATCCAGTGGGTATGGGTCCGAGTTCCAGGGGGATGGGCATACTCGGGGTTGGATAGGTATTAAACGTCACAAGGGCCCTGCCCCAAGGGGCTTGCAATCTAATGCAGACGTAGGGTTACCTAAAGTAACCAGTGGGGGGATGGGGAGAATGAATGGGGTAACAATACAAGAGAGGAGGGAAAGGGGAAGCTTTGTCTCTGGCTATCACAGATACTTCTGTATGTGATCATTTGAGTGGCACAGGCCTCCTGACCCCAGGTCTTCAAAAAGCATAAGTCAAGCCCCAGAAATCAGATGTTTTAAAAAAAAAATCATGACATTTAAAGAAAAATTAATACCTGGTATTATTATTATTTTTGTTTCTGTGGCTTTAAAGATCACATGATTGAGCTTTTCTCTGCAATCAGAAAGGTTAGAGATTTTTTTTTATTATTTGGAAAGAAAGAAAGAAAACAGATTATCCTATAATCGCATTTCTTTCAGACTAGGGCTTCAAGAAAAATGGCAAATATCACAAGATTTAGCCACGCTGCATTGGGGAAGTGATTTTTTTAAAATAGTTTTTTTTGGGGGGAGTACTGTGAGTTGGTGCTGAGAGCAGCAGTAAGGAGTTGCTTAAGTGAAGGCTGGTTATAAGTGAGTTGTTACTAAGGATTTTGATTTGAAGGAGAGGAATGATACACGGATAATGGAAGACATTTTGGAAAAGAGCTGCTCTGGGAATTAGTAGTTCTGGGTTCTATTCCTGTCTTTACCACAAATCTCAGAGCTCTTTAACGTTAATTAAGTAACTAATCGGTCCTCATCAGACCCTATTTAATAGGTAAGTATTACTCCCATTTTATAGATGGAAACTGAGGCATAGTGAGAATAAATACCTTTGAGGATCTGGGCCTAAGTTACATTATCTAGGTGACGCACAAAACTATTAGCAGACAACCATACCCAGAAACAGAATCCAGGATTCTTAACTCCTCACCCTACACCTAGATGATGCTGCCTTCCTAAATTTAGGGACTGCTGAAATCTGGTGTCCCACCTCTTTGCTCTTTTCTGCATAGTCACAATCAAACATATCAGAGGCTGATATTCAAGGTTGTGGTAGAACTCTACAGAGTGTAGAGTGGCATCAGCCTTAAGTTTTTATGTGTATAAACGATGCCTATCTCACCCCTATTCATCTGCTGATGCTGTAATCTCTTCAGGGCAGGGACTTCTATGGCCTCATCCTACAGCCACATAATGCACACATGTAACTTTCTACATGTGAGCAGTCCTATTATGTGTGTACAAATAATATATACATACATGCTTGGTGCTTTAAAATAGGCCAATTTGCCAAAGCTGAAAATAATTAGGAGCAAAATTGATTGGGAGGAAAAAATAAATAGAAAAATGTGAAAGATAACTGGAGCTGTTTGGAAACATTTCATTAGATGCCCAGCAATTCACAGTTCCATAATCACCAAAGGCAGCTAGTTTGACTTAAAAATAAATTGCAGTCAAGAGGGAAGTAAACAGTAGCAATAAATATATATATATATAACAAATGGAAAAAAGAGGAAGATTGTCAGCAATGAATATAAACTAAAAGTTAAGAAACTAAGACAGTAGGTAAGACATAATTAGGAAAAGAGATATGAAAAATATACAGCCAGCAAAATAAGGACAATAAGAATTTTTTAAAAACATATCAGGAAAAAAGGAATCCTAATAAGAATGTAGTTTCATTACCATTACTTGTTTAGTCGGCAGAAAAGAAGAATGATGGGGGATTTGATAGCAGCCTTTAACTACCTGAAAGGGGGTTCCAAGGAGGCTGGAACTAGGCTGTTATTAATGGTAGTAGATGATAGAACTAGGAGCAATGGTCTCAAGTTGGATATTAGGAAAATCTTTTTCAGTAGGAGGGTGGTGAAGCACTGGAATGGGTTACCTGGGGAGGTGGTGGAATCTCCATCCTTAGAGGTTTTTAAGGTGCAACTTGACAAAGCTCTGGCTGGGATGGTTTAGTTGGGGTTGGTCCTGCTTTGAGCAGGGGTTTGGACTAGATGACCTCCTGAGGTCCCTTCCAACCCTAATCTTCTATGATTCTGTGATACTAGACTGAAATACTAACTGTGCAGAAAAAACAAATGTTAAGTAAGTAGTTTTGTATTTGAAAGATGTTGGATAATGTATTCATATTATAATGATTATTAAATACTTTCTAGTTCAACAGTAACTAAGGAGGAATTTAAACAATCTGCTAAAGTTAAACATTTTAAAATCTGTAGCTCCATATAACTCATCCATGAGCTGTAGAGATCTCTAGACCATTAATGTTAATTTTTAATAACCCTTAAAATACTGATGATGTTCCAGAGGATTCAAAGAAAGCTAGTGGTGTGCTACTATTTAAAAGAGGTAAATAGGATGACCCAAGTAATTATAGATTGGTTAACCTGATATAAATTCCAGTCAAAATAATGGAGCACCTGATATGGGACTCAATCAATAAAGAATCTAGTCAAACATATTGTTATCTTTTAAATAGATTTCAAGTGTGGCTGATAAAGATAATCTCTTTTACTAACTGGTGGTAAACAATTTTGCACAATGTATATTACTGAGCAAGATCTCATGTCCTTATCCTAAGTAGAAGGTAAGTATGAGCCTGTACCCCATTTTACAGAAAGAATAATGGAGGTTGCATTTGATTGCTTCTGGCAGAGCTGGAAGTAAAACCCAGGGTCTCTAATATGGCAGATCCCCCATGTCAGCTACATAACCTTTCAGAAAGTCTGGCAAATCAGGGTGTGAGAGTGGTAGCATTTTTCACTGACTTTGTACAGGGATAAAATGACTCTAAGGTGTAGGCAGTGGAGAATCAAATCTGCAGCGTCTCCTCTGTTCTCATCTGGTTCAGAGGAAATCACAAATGACAGTGATTTACTGGCTTGCAAATATTTCAGAAAGTAATTGTGATTGACTGGCATGTCAGCACCTCAGAATCCCTGAGAGTTTACAATTGCTTGTTCTGACTCCTTCCAATTTAAAGTCTTAATTGTCTTGTTCAAGATTTTAGAAGCTGTTCAAATACATAAACACATTTGGTTTTCTTCAAGCTGGGGATATTTTCCCTCCCTAAATGACTAGTTACTTAAGATAAATGTCTTCCAAAGAGCGCTTTCTCCTTCATCTAACCTATCTGCCCTCCACTTACTACATGTTCAAACTATATGTCATCATTTTCTGTTTCCTACATGATCATTGGTTTCTGTTGTAATGTTACAACCAGGGTTGTGAAATTGTTTTAAAAGTGGAGTTTTCAGAGTGGCTGACAGTGATATCATGCTTGTGTTAGCAATAACCCTACAATTCACAGGTAATGTCTCCACCAGCACTCTCTTTTTACTGCAGTGCTTAGACAGTAGGGCAACAATCAGTTTTATTTATACAGCATCAAAAAATATATGTGGTACTTTACAGGCAAATAAGAGACACGGGGTCAGCTCCTCAGCTGGTGTCTCTATACTGAAGTCAGTGGAACTGTGCTGTTTAACATCAACTGAGAGTCTGGCCAACGGTCCTAGCTTCTAAAAGGTTACAGTCTGTGTCAGGTCATAGGAAGTCATGACTGCCACCTGGTCACAGCAGGAATCAGGCCTAGCAGTCAGCCCAAACTCAAGACAGTCAGAGCTGGGGATCGGAGCTAAGGGTCAGAACCATAGTCAGTCTGAATGCTAGAGCCAAGTGTCAAGACAGAGTCAGAGCTAGAAATTAGTGATGATCATAGAATCATAGAAGATTAGGGTTTCCAGGGACCTCAGGAGGTCATCTAGTCCAACCCCATGCTCAAAGCAGGACCAACCCCAACTAAATCATCCCAGCCAGAGCTTTGTCAAGCCACACCTTAAAAACCTCTAAGGATGGAGATTCCACCACCTCCCTAGGTAACCCGTTCCATTGCTTCATCACACTCCTAGTGACATTATTTGTCCTAATATCCAACCTAGACCTCCGCCCCTACAACTTGAGACCATTGCTCCTAGTTCTGTCATCTACTACCATTGAGAACAGCCTAGCTCCATCCTCTCTGGAACCCCCTTTTAGGTAGTTAAAGGCTGCTATCAAATCCCCCCTCATTCTTCTCTTCTGCAGACTAAACAAGCCTGCAGCCTCTCCTCATAAGTCATGTGCTCCAGCCCCCTAATCATTTTTGTTGCCCTCCGCTGGACTCTCTCCAATTTGTCCACATCCTTTCTGTAGTGGGGGGCTCAAAACTGGACACAATACTCCAACTGTGGCCTCACCAGTGCTGAATAGAGGGGAATAATCACTTCTCTCAATGTGCTGGCATACTCCTACTAATGCAGCCAAATATGCCGTTAGCATTCTTGGTAATAAGGGCACACTGTTGACTCATATCCAGCTTCTTGTCCACTGTAACCCCTAGGTCCTTTTCTGCAGAACTGCTGCCTAACCAGTTGGTCCCCAGTCTGTAGCGGTGCCTGGGATTCTTCCATCCTAAATGCAGGACTCTGCACTTGTCCTTGTTGAACTGCATCAGATTTCTTTTGGCCCAATCTTCCAATGTGTCTAGGTCACTCTGTATCCTATCCCTACCCTCTAGCATATCTACCATTCCCCCCATCTTAGTGTCATCTGCAAACTGGCTGAGGGTGCCATCCATTAATGATCTGATGGTCAGAAGCACATTATCTGGAGTCGGAGAAGGCAGGAGTAGGAGTGGTTGCACGTCAATAGCAATGCTGGATGCTGGGGTTAGAGTGAGGCAAGCACAGGGAGACAGAATCCACGTGTGTACATTGAGGAACCACTGATCTACTATAGCTGCTGGGTTTAAGAGCAAGCCACTCAGTGCTTAATTTGTAATGAAAGAGGGTCAGGGCTCAAGCATTTTTTTTACTTTCAAAACTGACATGGCAAGCGCAGAGGCATCAAGCCTAGAGGTGCTGAGGCTCAGCCCTTGCAAGGCTTGGCAGAAATGAAGCACTGAAGCCACCCAAATGCCTTAGCCAATCAGGTGATTCTGCTGTGGCCTGGTTGCATTCATCGACTGCCTGATGAATGGGCAGGCACAGCTGCAGGCCTTCATTCTTGACAATGTCCAAAGTCTTACAGTGTTCTGGGCACACTGAATGCCAACTAAGTGAAGGCACTGAGCACTCTGCAGATCAGCACTTCATCTTGTTGTTTTTACTTAGGACTCAATACTGCAAGGGGCTGAGTTCTGACATTACTGTAATAATTAAAAAACATGCTATACTCAAAAGACCTACACATCTGACTAAAGTCTCTATAATAATCTATTCCTTTCTACCAGATGCAAGACAAATGTCAAAGTTCATAACATAAGGACTGTATGATCTTTATAAGAAACTATTTCTTAGTATGCTGTGCCCTGTATTTTTGTCCTTCCATGGAGTCTTTGAAACCTCTTTTCAATAAAATGGTATTTTTAAAAAATTTGTGAAACCTTCAACATGTGTGCAGAACCATTCAAAGTAATCATGACACCTTATTGTTGTAACTTTGCTATCCGCAGATTTTCTATAGAGCTGTCACCAGAGTGACTACGGGCTTCCCAGGTAAATTGGACTGACGTGAGGGCTTCACAGAGTGTTCTGCTCTTCTCCCTTCCAATTGGAGTCAGCAGCAACAAGGACTAGGTTCAATATCTAGGGGTTCCTTTTAACAATACAATGCAAAACTGGCTCGAGCCCCCATCCAGTAACCTGGGACAATTACACACCACCTCTTGGGCGCCTCTAGAAGCAATACTTCCCCTCTCACAAGCGCAGAGACTGAGACTATGGCTACACTTGCTGCCAAATTTGACAGCAGTTTATAGGAGATACGCAAGCTATGTAAAGTACTTGCATATCTCCCGTTGACTTCTTAACTTCTACTTACCGCGGTGTCTTCAGTTCTCTGCACCGATGGGAAATGCTCTCCCATCGAGGCAGCGTTACTCCACTTTGCGGATTAGTAGCGTCGACTGAACGGGTCTCCACTTCCACTCAATCTATCCGGATAAACTGATCTGATAGCCTGAGTGTAGAAAAGAGACTTTTAATAAAAAGGGGAAAAGTAACCCGGCATTAACGTGGGAAAATGCCACAAGCAGGATTCACACACACAAAACCATAACAAAACACCCCTCCCAGAATACGTTGGGCAGTCTCCTTTTGCCTCAGGTTCTTAAGTCCAGCAACAAGAAGTCCCTTTAATCTGCCCCTCCCTTCAGCACCCCACTCATAAGTGTCGTCCTTAGAGAGGGCAGACTAAGAGTCTAGAGTCACAGCTGCAGAGTTCGCCTCCCACCTGGCTGGGGGGGGTGGGAAAGAAGGAACCTTGCTCATTCCACTATCCGGCCACCACATTCCAGTCGCTCCACCAGTCACTTTGCCAGCCGCTCCTTCTTCCACAGGCCACTCTGTCAGCCAACTCTCACCAGCCACACTGCTGTACAGCATCACCTTCTGCTACCACCTGCTTCTCTGCTATGGCCTCTGTGGGTTGGTCTCTGAGGGTCCACCCAGCTCTCTGATTCTCAGTGACTATCAGCTTTTAATTGGTGAACTTCTTTGCTGACTCTGGGCAGGACCACTATCCCACAATAGATGAGTTCAACTCTGGCAAGCACTTAACAAAACAAGATTCCTAATAGAATCTTAATTAGCACTATCATGGACTTGAAGTTATGCCTCGGGCTCTTCATCAAAACCCACAAATTCCCAGCAGGAATCCCTAGCCACATGGCTTTGGCATCCGAGCCCCTTGCTTAGCCAGTTCAGTTCAGGAAATAGTGATCCTTCAATCAGAACAGGCTAAGCTCAGTTCTGCTGCCCTTTGCTCGTACAATAAAGGGAACAACATTTCATTACCCCTGCATTTAACACTGAAGTGATTTGTAACACATCATCAGCCAAAGGGATAATTTTGGCAAAGCAGTCCCGTCATGCTGGGCATCTAAGCAGGGTCATGTGTGCTCGTGCAAATATAGTCTGGCCCAGAAACCTGTTCCCCTTCCCCCAACCAGCTCAGCAGGATGTTCAGACACTGCTTACCACTGAATTGCAGTCCTCTCATTTTTCTGGCTGCCTAAATCTTGTTTTCTGTTCCCTTTGGTTCTGATTGTTCATTTGGCCTCGTCTAGTTCCATTGTCAGCTGACTTCTTTTGTTGTCTTAGGTTCAGCTCAGTTGATTGAAGCCTCCACTCTGCTCCTGCTGGCTGCTGCCTTCCTAATCGGTTTTGAATGTATGTAGTGCTTCCTGTCACTGCCTGATAAAATGGGCTGTTTCTGTCAAGATAGATTTTTTCCATGTCTCTGCCTCCCTCTCTTCTCTCATATTTTCTGTCTCCTCTCCCATTTTCTTGCCTTTCTTCCATTAACCTCGTCCTGTCTTTTCCTCCCCCCCCCCTCCCCCGTTATCTCTATTTCACATCCTCCTAGTTTCTTTGTCCCTTTCTCTCTCTACTTATTTAATTTTGATTGAGCCTTCAGAACATTTGCAGGATCTATAAAAAGAATACACACAGAAACATTTAATAAATAGATATAGCATGACCACACTTTTTAAAGTATTTCTGTGGCACCTATTGCCTTTCTGGGAAATTAAAAACCATTCAGATACTACCAAATACGTTACCTGTCGGCAAATGGAAACCGGAAGAAAGCATGCTACATGAGAGCTTTTTCCAGGACTCTGTGTAGAACAACAGGAGCTATACAAGGATGTGTAGAAAAGGCAAATAACCTAATTCAGGAAAGCACATAAGCATATGTTTAACAATGGCCTGATGCTTAAATGGTGTCCTGAATCAGGATGTTTTCCTAAATTGGGGCGTCAGCTTAATATTACCCGGCCTGATCCCCTTCCCAAAGCAAAGAGAGCCGGGAGGCAATCAAAGGGAGAAAAGAGGCCATAATAAGATGGTGTAATTTACACCCCAAGGAGAGGAAGGAGGTGTGGAACTGGAAAGAAACCAGTGAAGTTTTAAGAAGATAAAACAGAGGGTTACTGGTGATGATGCACACCAAGATGCCAGCTTGGAATTTTGTATTCCCATGTGTATTTTCAAGGCTAGCAATTGGAAAAGAGATGTTTCTGTAATCAGTGCAGATCTGACAGGGAGCCATTGTGAGATAATAAACCTGGAATACTTGGATGCCGTTTTTATGGAGTCACTTTTCAGAGCACAACTACACTTAAAGCTAAAGTTTATTTATGCCATTCATCCATTACTCAAAAAATGACTGAAATAATTTTCCTCACATTTAGCAGAAAAATTCACCTCTGGGCTGACAGCAAGAATGGCAAGTTTCAATGCCAAGAAAGAATTTTCCATAAAGTTACAAGCACATGAAAACAGGAGGCTATAATGGAAAACTGTAGGTACCCTGAGCTATAGCGTTTGTTACTGCAAAAGCTGTAATTACATGTCTAATGTAGTGCAAAAGTTAATCTTCAGTATCTTTTCCATTTGCTGCTGAGACAAGCATATAGAGAAGTGTAATGGATTCTGATGGATAAGGAACATACTCAATTCACCCAGGTAAAGCTCCTTGTGGACTATCAGAATAAATTTGTTCAAGAGTGTGATGTACACAGCCTTTTCCCTGACTCTTCTGTTTGCATATTTCTAAATAAAACATACACCAAAGCTACCTTTTTAAAAATTACAGAATAGAGAGTAGTATTTGAAATGGCTCAGGTCTTCCGTTCAAACACAGTGATGCAAAGAGAATTCACTACAAAATTGTAATATATATATATATATACTCTACAGCCCCGATCCTCATCTTTAGCTAAGGAGTGCGCAGCTGAACACAGAGTGGGGGTACAAACGTGGCTTTAAAACACATCTTTCCCATGTCTTGGGACCACTCCATGTCAGACCAGTTAAAGCAAGTTAAAGTAGCCAAAAGGTGCCTTAAGGAGCCATTATATAGCATGATTTGCCATGGAAAATGGAAGACATGACCATGCTCCCTATGCCACTCACAGTGTGGATCTGGAATAGTAGCCATTTCAGTAGCTGTAGTTACCACCAGAGGATTCCCTGACATCTGACCACAAAGCTAGCTTTAGGGCAGCTTCAGAGCATTGCAAAGCTACTTCATCAGAGAAGAGACTCTGACCTACACGCCTGTAGGGTATAAACATTGTTCATCACCTCACAAAAGTCATTAAACAAAGCAGGAATTTTGTGAACACCAAGACACCAAATATAGAGTTTTCAGTCATCCTAGATCCCTATTTATCCAAGTAATTTACTATCATCACAGCCACACACATTTTATTTTCTTCCCCAAACTGAAAATATATTAAGGGTTCAATCTGACTGCATTTCAGATCAATCAAGATCAAGAAGCATCGATTTTCTTAAATACCAGAGAAAAAAAGTGAATTTGTGCAAGGACACACATACCTTGAGATATATGAGCCAATCGGCTTAAAATGTTGTTTTGCCCTGACTTGACAAGGCTGACTGTCTCGGGCAACACATAATCTCTTTTAATATACTACTAGGAATGTGATGGCTGTTTGAAAATGCTTCCAAAATGCAGTTTATCTTGAGGGTTGACACCTTAATAGAAACTATACCATCTCTTTGGGAACTCTGTTGAAGTAAAAATTAATAAGGGTTACTGTCGATTCAGGGGAGAGACGGATGGTGAGAGACACTGAATCAACTTGTCATAGGTTTTGAGCAGGACTTTAAAAAATTGTGTGCCCAGCATATGAAAGCTTTCTTTAAACAGAGCTGTGTGACAAAGCCACTGGAATTATCTGTTTAACCTGGGAAAGATACACGGCTTTGTCCTTTGCATCAACAGCTTTCGTAAGAGGGTCCTTCTCTCATTCGTCACCATCAGCATGATTTAATGTTGTGCATTTAAGACTCAAATAAGCTTCTTTGCAAACACCGTTGAGTATAGGATCATAATGAGAAGAGATTACATGTAATCTAATTATGTTAGGTTGCATTTGAAATCATTCCATATGAAAATTAGAAGAATACTTTGTTGCAAAAAGAATACACAATAGTTAATCATGAAATTATATGAGAATATATAAAAACAAGGCAGTATGCCCGGAAAGACCACATATTGAGTGTAGGACAGAGTTTTCTTTAAAGTGCCTAACTCTGTGGACTGTGATGGCTTGTGTAACTGAGAATAGATAGGAAATTTTACCCTGTAGGTCATTAATTTGAATCTGGCCCAGGTCTGTTACCATCTGTCTGTTGTCTATACAAAGTGACCTGGTGGTCACTAAACAAGTACCTGCATCATAGAACATAAGCAGTAATCTCATCAGCAAGGCTGTGGATTGAATGGGCATCAAAACTAAAGACTGATAGTTAGGGCCCAAGCATAATTTTTTCGGGCCCAGTACAAACTTGTAACACAGGCCCCCTCCCACACATATACCCATGGGGGTTGCAGCCTGGGACAGAGCCCCCCTACCTGAGCCTCTGGGCGCTGGTAAAGCATACCCTTTCCCCCTCCTCCCCATGTGGAGGCCCTGCTGGAAGTTCCAGCTTCATGCTGGTAGGGCATTTGGTGAAGACTTACATTGCCACTGCTTTATGGCCAAACAGTGGATTTCCATCCCTAGGTGGTCAGTAACTCCATGCATAGCATTTACTTTTAGAAAATTTAGAAAATCTGGAGGCAAGGGCTGTGGGGGAATCTAAACAATATTTTGACTGATCTTTCATTTTCACTGTATTTTCAGTTGACCCACTGAGTCAAATTTAGCCTCAGTGTAAGTGGGCATGACTGCAGTGGAACTGAACCTTTTTAAAGCCAGACTGAATTTGGCCTAGTGATACTACCATACAGTTCTGCCAATCACTATGCCTGAAATTACAAATTAAGAAGCAGGCCAAGGATTGTATGTTCAGATTTAGAACAGGATTGGGTTTAGGCGTTCGGTCAGGGTTTGGGACTGAGGCCAACCAGACAGGTTCAACAGCACCAGGAGTTCTTGAGCTGTGCTTGTGAGATTTCCCATAGTCAGGATGGTGGGGATTTCCACCACCCTGAGTCACATCAAAACTGGATCCGGAAAACAGTTCCCTTCTGGTTTTGGATTCAATCCAAGAGCTAAAGAGGTGGGTTTCAAGTCCAATCAGTTCCTATAAAGTTCACTGAGGAGAAGCTAGCTGGATTTCAGATTCCAGTTCAGGCTTTTCTCTAGTTTTAGAGAATGGCTCAAGCTGCAGAAGGGTCAAATCTGGATTTTACATCCACCCACGTGTCTGCCGCAGCTTGGATCTAAAGGTTGGGCCCATTATAAAGGTACAGGGTATTTGCAGAGGCTGTTTTTCTCTCTCTCAAAAAGAGGAGCATGTCTTGATCTAGGGTTGTGATCTGGACCTGTCTGAACAGAGGAGCATTCTTTTTATTAAATGCCCTACAACCTAAGAAACAAATACCTTTAAAACAAGTCAGTAAAATCTATACGAGTTATCAGCCAGATGGTAGTGAATTGTTAGATTCCATCAGCAAAACAGAGGAAGGAAATGTTTTAAAGCAAGATTATATTATTTTCCCCAGTTCTTATTATGAAACCTTTCTGAAATGAACTTTAAAAACTTGGAACCTCTTCAGGGGCATGAATGGAACAAGATAAACCGGAGGCTCACAAGGGAGCAGTTAAAAACAAGGGAAATGTATAGCAGCAAGCCACTGAAATAAAGTACCCAGGACTGAGTTTCCAGTTTGGGAGCACATCTAGTGAAATGCATTAAAGAATAAAAGGAAGAATAACTATTGCATTAAAATACATGGTGTTTGTTGCCCCTTTAATTGCCACAGATTGGATGGGTTCTTCACTCTCATCAGAGGGAAATAAAACTAAAAACTGGAAAAGGAGATAAGGTAAGCAATTGTGTATCCACCTCACTGGGGTTTTGAGGCTTAACTAACTAGTATTTGTAATGTGCTTTGAGATCCTTTGTTGAAAGGTACTGAATAAAGGCAACATATTATCATCATTGTTAAAAAAAATGGAATGGAACATCATGAGAAAAGTCATTTGGAATGAAAACAATCCAAGATATTGATTTAAATTCTCTCCAGTCCAATGAAATACTTAAATACTCATTTTGTATTCCTCTTATACAAGCCAAATTGAACACAGAGGACCAGATCCTCATCTGCACCTATTCAGACAACTGAGGATTTGGCCCGTAGTTCAAATTTAATTTATAACCAGATAAAGCGAATCACAAATGTGAGGTATAAGACTGAAGATGCAAACCAGACACAGTGCTGCTGCCCTGCTCCTATTTAGGCAAAGGGTAAAAACTGCATTTGGGAGAAGGCAGAGAACAGCAGTAGAGTGTTAGCTCATTATATCAGCTCCCACCTAAAATTAATCCACTGTCCCTTCATAGCACAGAGGGCTTAGAAATATACTTTGACAGGACTAATATTTCCATTGTGCCAGTTAATTAAATTACACAGCATTTGTCGCTTAAAATACATTATGGGTTTTTCATACAACTGTGTAGATCTGTGTCACACCAGCTGTAACAGCCTTTGCTGGATAAGTTTACTCTTGGACATCTGGGTTCCACTGTCATTTTTCATACATGCAAAGGCATAATCTTGCCAAGTATACCCCATTGACCACCACACCAATCATTTCTAAGGGGATATCACACAGGAACAAGGACCCTCCATGTGTAGGTACTCTCCTTCCTGTGCAGAAAGGGAGCTCAGTTTTCTCTGTGGTACTGTCTCGACACACCTTGTGAAGGGACAGGGCAGATCAGTACATACTCTTCCCCCTCCAACACCACAGAGATACCCTGCTTTTTTCTATAGTGTCCCCTCAACGCTAAGAGGACACTGGCTGGTGATGACTCAGCCAATAGGAAGTCCTGGCAGTGCAGCTCCAATGGAGCCATGCTGGCAGCAATAAGTGTGGGGTGGCCACCAGGGACCCATAGCTGCAGCAGAGGCACTGGACCTACGCACAGATGATCCCAGGTGGACAATGGATCAGTGGGCATCTGCAGGATTTCTGGGCAAGCTCCAAGCAGGTGAGGATCACAAGGGATACCCCCCTAACTTAACATATTAGAGATTACTCACTCAGAGGTTGCTGGGTGAGATTCTTTGGCCTGTGTGATGCAGGAGGTCAGACTAGATGATCACAATGGTCTTAAAATCTAGAATCTTAATAGCTGTGATGGAATAAATGGAGAGAAGTGGTCTCTCAAGTAATTGGCTTTGGAAAGTATAGTGAATGCCTTGAATTGCTTCGAGAACTGAACACACAGCCTGTACAAGTATATTATGTGGAAGCATCTTTCCCCCACTTTCCTGTGACCCATTCTTTGCTGTTTTTTTGCAAAATATCCTAAAACCAGGTTCTGACTTTGCAGAACTAAATTAGGCTAATTTGTTCTTTTCAGGATTATGGGCATTTTACCTGTCTTTGAATTTGTAAGACACACACTGTGACTGGCTATTCTCACAGAAAACAAAATGTTTATCGTTAATGAAAATGTGCTGGATGGATGACACATTTTATGATTCACAATCTTCTTACTGCAGATGAAAATCCACAGTTTGTAGGCGCTAATGTCCTCGGGTGGTGATAATACCGTGTGTATGTATGTAAAGTTTGGTACATTTACATATGTTTCAAAATATTCATAGTGCAGTCTGTTTTTGCCTGAGATGATGATGATGTGTATATATATATAACTCAGTGTCTCAAATGCTAATGAAGGTATTCATATACAACTCTGAGAAGCACTGTACAAATACCTTGTAAGGAGGTGACTCTCCCACTCTGTTCTTCACATCACACACACTGGGTATTGCCCACACTTACCCACTTCCCAGGGTTTTTCGTTAAATAATAACAAACAAATGTCAGCCTTCCTCTTAAGTTAACTTGTTCCTAGAGTTTCTCTTTGCAGTCAAGGACTATTTTTTTTTATTTTTAAGGTCAGGGATTATTTGTAAGAACTATGACAGAAACACAAAATGGGCCACCAACAGAGGTGAGAACAATGTGGCTTGCACAGTGCCCTTTGGAAAACAAATCTCTGCCCATATAGGTAAATAGGGCAAGCATTTTGGTACCAACGATTGGTACCAAACCAACCTGATTTAACATGATTTAAAGGGAAGAAGCAGGATTGCATGTGAGGAGAGAGTTATTCTTTGGCAAAAGCAGCTCTCTTTCTGCTAAGGACAGGAGACTCCCTTCTCAGAGAATGTTCCTAAAAACAAAAAATTGTTGCTGAGCCACTTTGAGCCATCTGGATCCAATGACACTCATTAACAGTGCCAAGTTCTTCTCTTAATTACATGGCTGCAGCTCCTATTGCATAAATGGATGGGAGTTGAAACCATGTAATCGAGAGCTGAATGTGACCCACATTTCTTCACACAACAGAAACATACATGCTGGTGTAATCAACGATTGATATAATGTAGCCATAAATCAAAAAGGGATTCCTGAGCACAGATTCTGGTCTCTGATCTGGCAGTGCAAAGTAGACAGAAAACCAACTCAGTCAGTTATCTCCTCTTATCATTTCCTCTGTGTAGGAGGAATCCTGAGGTAATATAGAGTTGGTGTAGTGGGCAGAAAAATAGGGGTAAGACCAGAATGTCTTTGTGCTCTGGCTATTCCTGGTTATCAGAATGGCCGCTTTGGGCTATGGACAGCTAGACACAACTTAAAACTGCCTTTGAGCTGCTCTAACTTATGCTGTGGACAAAACTAGTGCTTAAATAAGCATTTAGATGCCTAACTTCAGGCCTCAAGGTTTGAAGGTTTTGGACAATATCTTTAACAGGCTGCTGTTTCCTGTGTGGTCTTTATGTAAGCTGTGCCCCTCTGCAAACTTTCTTCCATCCTACTTTACTTCTTCCTCTAAAAAAAAAAATTTCCCTGACTAAAGGCCAGGCAATTACATTTTGTCTCCCTAGATATGTGAACCTATCTAAGGGTATATCTCCACTGGAGCTGGAAGATGTAATTTCCAGCTCAAGAAGACATACCCATGCTAGCTCTGATCAAGCTCCTGCACTAAAATAGGAGTGCTGCTGCGCTCACACTAGCAGAGGGAGTGGCTAGCCAACCCAAGTATATACCTGGGGTTTCAGATGGGCTCACGCTCGGGACGACTAGCCCCACCTGATACTCATATTGCCGTAGCTACACTTCTATTTTCAGCATGCTAGCTTGATCAGATCTAGTGCAGTTATGTCTTTTTGCGCTGGAAATTACATCATCTAGCTCCAATGTAAATATGTCCTAAGTATTTACGTGACTCTGTGTGGTTTGCTGAGTACATTGAGCACTTTTAAAGAAAGGTAATGTCTGAATATAATTGATCAGTGTGGCTCTGTGCTGTAAGGAAGGTAAGTAGGCTATGCAGTGTTTACTAGTGTGTGCAGTATGTATATTATGCGCAGATCCTGGATTTCTCATGAATCCCAAACTGGCGTCACTAGAAGTATTAGTATTCAAGGAATGCAGGATCAGGTCCATAAAGTTAGCAAGTGAAATCCTAGCCCCAATGAAGTCAATGAGATTTTTGCCATTGACTTCAATAAGAGCCAGGATTTCACCCAGAAGGCCTGCAAAAGTCAGACACCTTTACATTCTTAGCAATTAGGTTAAACCCAGTTGCCACAGTGAGATACTGAGTGTGTGTTTTCTTGAAAAACAGCAAGTCCATGAAAAACTTCACAGTCACAATTAATTTTTTTTAAATGTATGTTATCTCAGCTTTCCAAATATATGCATCCATCTCCCTGAAGGATCTTGCTGAAAACAGTAATGTCATCCATGATGCCCACATTTCCAGAGCTAAGTGTACCAAGAGTAGAATAATTCATCCACTGTTCATGAAACCCAAAAAAAACAAAAAAAAAGGTGCAATTTACACAAAATATTAGCCAGTAATGCCTTTGCTTTTCCTCTCTCCATCTGGGTGTATAAAATATTGATGAACAGGAAATGCAAATAGCCATGGTAATCCAGATTTTCAAACTATAAGTGATGTGCTAGACAATATTACTTTAAAGAGACACTGCCAAACCCTTGTCTTTTACACGCCTTACAGGTCAGAAGGGATGAATAATTTAACCAAAATTAAGTAAATTAATGTCAGTGGGATTGAGCAGGTTTTAAATCAGGGCAGAATTTTGCCCCATTGTTTCCAGTGAGGTTGAAGAGATGTAAATCAGTGAGCACACACTTTTCCCTGCTACGTTGGAAGCCTGACCACAAGTACATTACACAAGCTGAATGCAAAAGTGAAAATGAATATAAACAAAGAAAAACTGACCAGCCTAATTTCCACTGCCTAAGGTGAGCAGAATCCTAAAAATTCACTAAAATAACTTGTGAAAAGTCCATTCATATGTTAAAATTCTTCCAGTATTAACAATCTCAGCTCTTAATACAAATAGTGTTACATTATTCTACAGCAATGATCCAAACCACTGCAGCTTACAATAGTGATACTGCAATGAGTGGGGCTATTATTATAGAACACAGTAGTGTTTGTTTTAAAAGAGGAGGCAACACTAGGAAGGATACTTTTTAAATACAATCCTATATCATAACAATGTCCTTTTTACTTTGTGTGTTAAAATTCTCCAAATACAGATTTGTTTTCTTTGCTCTCTGTCTGTTAATGCTTCCTCTGTCTGGAAACAGGAACTGCAGACACTTTTGACACATGGATTGAAAGGATGTTTCTCCACAATATCACACAGCTGTGTTAGATCAAGCCATCAGTCTTCCCTTATACTGGCGCCAACACACTGTGCATTTAACATGTAAAACCTTAAAAAGGAAAAATAATGCAGTAATTCCACTCAATGAGTCCGTTGCACAAAATATTGGGACCAATGGAACAATATAAGCACAGATCCTTTAGCCATCCTCTGGCCTGCCCCATTGCATCCTTCCACAACAGCCTCTTTGACTTGGAATCAACACAAAGAAACTTACAGAATTGTACAAGTGGGGCCTGATCCACAGCATATTGAAATCAATATAAAGACTCCCATTTATTTCAATGTGTTTTGTATCAGACCTATGATTTACAAGCACATATACTGAGTGGCTCTATCTGCAAGCTTCCTCCCACAATCGTCATGTAGGGCTTAAGTAGGGGGACTTCACCTGATTCTGACTCTCTACATCAAGGGTGAATGTAATTTGTTTTGTCTTATCTGAACCTTCACCTTTTGTTATATTCACCCTAGAAATTTTGAGCCACCATGTATTTATTCCCAGTAAGACTCAGCCTGTAATTTTTACGAGCCTGGTCTTATTGGTCAAAAACCTATTTCAATCCAAAAGAAGAAGAAGAAGAAATCCCCCTGTTCTAATACACTATCATCTCTGGCACAATCTTGGGGGTTGGAGGGAAGGAAAGATGGCACACACTGGACTGGAAACTGGACAAAGGGCAGGAAACAGGCTAACAGGAAGAGCACAGCAAATTTGAACACACTCCACTGGAAAAACGTTATTAGCACTGGGAAATGTCATGGTGGGCAGTAACTTAGCAGTTGAATTTATAGTCTGCAGGAGTGACTTGGAACACAGCATTGCAAGTGAAAGTGGATATCCTGAAATTTAGAATTTTAGGCAAAATTCTGCTCTTAGATCTACTCAGCAACCCCTGTTCGTCTCTCCTTTAACAGCAATTTAAAACTGTCTAGCGTAGCCCACTTAACGTCTGTGCAGTTATTCCTGATATATAGAGACAGAGAAGAATCAGACTCAGAGGATCTAGACCCTGATATTCTACTCTTCCTTCGGGTCCTGAGTGTCCACTGGAATTAAGAATCTGGTGTGTGTAAGAACAGTGGAGAGGACCAGAGAGCAAAATATGGACCCTTTGCGTCTACAGACTTCTATAGATTATTATCTTTATCATTCTTCCTGGCATAAGAAACTGACAATCGAACAGTACACAAGGAAAGTCTAATGCTATAACCTTTGGAATCTGAGTTTTAAAATTCAGATTCTAAGGCTAAGGAGGTGGGGAAAGAGGATAAGAGAAGAACCTGAAACAAGGTGGGTGAGGGTAAGAAGGGATGCAGGCAAGGAGCAATGGGAACAGCAGCAAATAATGAGGGAACAGTGCAGAGACCAGGTGACAGAAAGGCTTTGATCATTCAACTGGTCTTGAAGCAGAGAATAAAAATAGGCAGCATCTCTTCAGTGGAGAAGTGCTGCCACACAGTGACAAGGAAAGAGATCTGAGCATTGCAGAGGCAATTATGCTAGAAGCTTTATGCCTAATGGCTAGCTTCAACAAAGAAGCCAAACAGGACGTTGGCTTGTTTGCTGAGAGAACACCATGGGTGACCACAAAAGGCAGTGTTATTAACAGATAAGGAACTGCTTTGATTTTGGCTAGAGTGCTGGCTGCTATACTAGTTACTGTGCTTAAGAATTTATTACAGAGGTGTCTGCAGCAACTCCATAGTTAAGGCTGTATTCTACTCCTTTAGGTAGGCATGAAAGACAAACATTCATGAGAATCAAAACTATGTCACTTACTACTAGGGCACAGGATGTCTTCTTGGGAAAGTCTGAAGTGAATCTGTTCTGTAATTAGGAGTCTGAATAACTTTAAAATGTCTCTTTTTATTAAAGGCAGGGTTGGTATTTTAACATTGCCTCAGAGCTTCATTGCCATCAGTCACAATTAGAATAATTTGAGCAGGTCTCATTATCAAGTGAGACAAATTTAAGCAAAAATTTGTCTCCAGGATAGATCATAAACAAAAATATTTTAATAACAACCACGACTAGAATTGTCACGTGAGCCTAAGGGAGTTAGGTGTCCAAATCCTATTGAATTTCAGGAGGCAAGCATCCATGGAGCCCTTAGTGTTCTTGGAAAATCCCAGCCCAAGTTATTAACATTATTACACTTTAATGTTCCTATCTCCATCACAGGAACTGACAGAGAAATTATTAACAGTCTGATGCCAACATATAACATTTTACACAATAAAACTCCAGTATGTACGTTTAAGATATGAATCCTTTGGACAAAGAGGAGCAAGTGGAGAGGGGTATGACAAAAAGTGTTACTAGCTAATGACTTTTAGGTGGTCCATCTTATTCCAGTTTTTCACTGCAGAAAGCAGCATACATTAATCTGCCCTGTGTTTCCAGACCAAGCAGAAAGCACAACCATAGAAACTGAACTATTCTCCTAACCCTAGTTACGGGAGACACTTGCTCAATCTCTGTGGATGCGGCACTGGTTCACTGGCTAAGGAGAGGATTTCTGCTGATTTTCAAAGGTGTTGAATGCCTCTGGTTCCCAGGGGCATTTGTGGGTGCTCAGCTACTTTGAGCCACAAGATCTTCCAGAGCTGACAGTTTGGTAGTTTTCACAGCAATAAATTTTCATGAGAAATAACTAGGTATGTGGGGCCTCAGAATGGAATTTATAGCTACATGCACTTGAATCCAGTAACATACATCTAAGCATTGTATGATATCCTGCAAAGTCTCAGTAACATCCTGACACTGAAGTACCTTATTGTCCCTTATCATGCTAATTTTATATTGTATGAAAAAATAATAAAAAATAAACATTCGACATGCCCTATTGGAGCTTGCAGTCCTGGCTCCCACGCATCTCCAGTTGAAAATGCCAGCTCAACCATAACAACAGTGCTGCTAGAGAAGCACTGTGAAAATCGCCAGGAAATGAAATAAGCAAAGTGGGTGAGATAATGTCTTTTATTGGAGCAACTTCTGTCGGTGAAAGAAACAAGCTTTCAAGCCACACAGAGGTCTTCTTCAGGAAACGTTTCCCTGCAGAGGACAGCAGCAGGTGTCTTTAATGAGATGGGGAAATCATGGCCAAAAAACTCCACAAAAGTCTGTAATGGGGGCAGGCGGGAAAGGAAATGTCTGTGTGATGAGTGTCAATCCAAGAGAAAAAGAACACAACTTGCAGAGAGCTGGAAGCACTTTTGCATCAAAAAGGATATATTCAAAAGAAGACTAGAAAACATTCCGTTGAAAATGTACAAAAAAAGAGTGGGCGGAGAAGGGTCCAGAAAACAATATCTTATAAGAAAAGATTAATGTTTGCATTGTAATATAGAAGGGCAGCTGCAAACTGGGGCTGACGGAGGGAGGTCACTAACCAGTTACGAAGGAGATTCTGAATGCCTCACAAATTGAAACGCAGCGTCCTTTGCCACATGAAGCCGAGACTTTGAAAACCACTTGCGACGAATTCAAAATGGGAGAAACTGCCTCCAGACGAGAGCGTCTTGGCCGGAGATTGTCACCTCGTTTTAAAAATCTGAAGTTTTAACACAGCTCAGCCAGGGTTTAAGAAAAAAGGCCCATCAGAAAATGAAATGGGGGAGGGGAGCCGGGAAAGGTGTGAGACCCATCCTGGAACATGGGAAGACTAATCCTTGGGAAATGTGGGTATTCTTAGTTGTTTGGTTACACTGAATGTTTTAAAAATACATATGAAAATAGCAATAATTATTAAATATTGATTAATAATAATAATTTGTATTGTGGTAGCACCCAGTCATGAACCAGGACCCCACTGTGCTAGGCAAACATAACAGCTTAAAACAGCGTAAAATCACAGAACAAGAAGACAGCTCCTGCTCCAAAGTCATACCAGTTATGTAAGATGGAAACAATAATGAACTAGGCCAGCACTTCTTGGGGCCCGATTTTCAAAAATACTGAGCAATGTCAGAACACTGGTATTGAACTCAGGGCCACCAACAGTGTCCTCAGCGGTGCCCGTAAATACAACTCCTGACCAACAGCCTTGGGGCAAGTTGACACTACAAAATTAAGTCGACCTAAGTTATGTTGACGTACAGGCACCGCAGTAATTAAATCATTTTTGCACGTCCGCGCTACGCTCCTTGTGTCAGCGATGCGTGTCCTTTGCACCAATTTAACCATCGGCGTGGAGCATTGAGGGATGGCTTCTGAAAGGTGTTGCTGCACAATTCCTGCATATGGCCCCCCCTCGCACTATTACCCATCCATTCGGGCTAACAGTCAACCCACGACCTGACCTTATTAGGGCATTACCATGGACACGGCTGCACCTTTGGCTCCCACCTCATATATGTGGAATGTAACTGACCAGGGGAGACTAAACTCCCCAGCAACCAGGAAAACTGCAAGGGTCCCCCGGCCAATCCAGTGCTGGCATGAAGCCCATATCATGTTCCTTGGCCAATCAGTTAACCCTTCATGTCCCATTTAGTTCATAAAGAGGGGTCTTTCCCAAGCCCCCTCGGAGAGCTTCATCGAAACCAGCCTGATCAGTTGGTCTGTTCTCCCCACGCACGTCTTCCCCCCCCCCCCCCCCGAGCGTGAATCGTTTTTGCCGGCCGTATCGAAATCGAATAATGAATAACGTGTTACGTCTGTGTAATGGTGAGAAACTCTCTGTGTGTCTGTGTAAAATCCTTCTGTCCTGCAAGTAACTGTCTGTGTGAAATCTCTGTGTGTCTGTGTGAAAGCATTCTGTCTTGTAGTTAGCTGCTTCTGCCACTCTGCCTTATAGGTAATCGTCTGTGTAAGCCCCCTCCCCCCCCTTTCTGTTTCCCACAAGCAACTAACTGTCTTTGTAGCATAGTGGTAAGTGTCTCTGTCTGCTACGTGAGAGACCAGGGTTTGATTCCTGAGCAGGGAACCACTGTCTGTTTAATATTAGTTTAGGTCTTTACAGTTAGTTGCCTGTTTAATACCTTTTTATATCAATTTATGTTTTGTGCTTAATTGTGTTTATATCCTTGTATATTATTCTATATTTTATAGTTAATTGTTTGTTTAGATGAGTATAACTAGTTAAAAATCTATATTACTCCTGTGTTTATAATAAAATTCCTTTATTCCCTAACTGACTCATTATTGACTCTGGGGGATCGTTAACCTGTCGGAACAAAAGGCAGCAACAGGTGATGTAAGCAATGCAGTGTCTACACAGACACTGTGTCAACCTAACTACATCGACCTAAACACTCCGCCTCTCGTAGAGATGTGGTTATTAAGTGGGTGTAGTGGGGAAGTTACATTGGGGAGTATGGGAGCCACATTTAAGTGTACTCTTATAGTTAGGTCAATGTAAGCTGCCTTAAATTGACCTAACTCTGTAGTGAAGACCAGGCCTTAGTACTAAAGGCCTACAGATCATCAGCAGCCATATCCCAGACCCCTGATTGGATGAACAGGCAGCACTCTCGTTGGGTACCTGGATTATATAAAGACCCCAACAGGAAGAGGAAACTGTCTAAGCAACAGACCACTGCCTGCTGGTTGCTACTCAGACAGGCTTGTCACCTCACCTGACCCTGTCTCCCTAACCTACTGACCAGGCCCCTAGGATTGGATCTTCCAGCTACTGGCCCCTGCAAGAACTCTGACCATTGCTCCTAGACTGTCTCTGATGTGGATTGACCTGCTGGCTACCTGATCACCTACACATAGTTGACTACTGCTCTGCAATGTCCTGTAGCCTGCTTTGGCCACCAGGCATTACAGTTTGCTCAGACCACTTTGGCCTCTTCCTAGGCTCATCCTACTTGAAAAGGATATGAAACCCACAGGAACAGCACAAGACACAGACACATATTCTCCTCACCCATGCTGACAAACTACCCCCTCACCAGGAATATGACTGCTCAATTGACTTGCAACCTGGGGCCAACATTCCATTCGGCCAAATATATTCCACATCAGAACCCGAGTTAGCTGCCCTTAAGGATTACATCCACTAGGATATGGAGAAAGATTTTACCCAAATTCTGTATCCCCAGCCCAGGTCCCTGTCCTCTTTGTGAAAAAGGAAGACAGCTCTCTAAAACTCCACGTGGATTACTGTGCCCTAAATAAAATCACAGTGCAAAATCAATACCCACTACCCCTGATCCCAAAGCTCCTGGATCAGGTAAGAACACACAGGGTATTCACCAAGTTAGACCTCAAGGGGGCGTACAATCTAATCAGAAAGTCAGAATCCAGTCAGGGGATGAATAGAAGAAAACTTTTTGCACTCGATATGGCCACTTCGAATATCTGGTGATGACTTTTGGACGTACTAATGCGCCCGCGACCTTTTCAGCATCTAATTAATGACTTACAGGATACACTGGAGCACTGTGTTGTTACCTATTTAGATGACATCCTAACTTGCTCTGAAGACCAGCCTATGCTAAGCTGGAGAAATATGTCTTCGATCAGCCCACCGTGAAATCCTTAGGCTACATTCTGTCTGGCAGGAGAGTCCGCACAGATCCCTGGAAGGTGGAAGCGGTTCACGATTAGGCAACACCATGAAACATTTCAGAAATGAGCACTTTATTGGGTTTGTGAATTTCAGTGAATGCTTTATAAGGGGCTACTCCTGAATCCCGGCCCCTATAACCTCTCTGATACAAAAGCCCTCCAAGTTCACTCGGACACCAGAAATCCAAGAAGCTTTCACTCAGCTGAAGGCATCATACGCCTCCATTCCCGTCTTCACACAGCCTGACCCAAGTCAGCTGTTCATCCTGGAAACTGATGATTCCAATGTCACCAGCACCAGGTGGTGCTGTCCCAGAAAGAGGCCTGGACCAAGAAGTCCATCTCCATGTGTACTTTGCAAACTCACTCCCGCCCAGCACAATTATGAAATTTCAGACAAGGAGCTACTTGCTATCAAGGCAGCTTTTGAGACCTGGAGGCATTTTCTAGAAGGAGCCAGACACTCAATTCAAGTGTTCACTGATCACAAAAATATAGAATACCTGTGATTTGTTAAAACCCTAACCTGGGGTTCCCCATTTGTGTCCTGGTTTTGGCAGGAAGTGTTCCTCCTCCTAGAAGTGCATCTCCATGCATGGACTGCCTACCATCCACAAACGAATGGACAATCAGAAAGATTGAACCAGGTATTGGAACAGTATCTGTAATGCTTCACAAACTACCACCAAAATAACTGGGCCTCACTGCTTCCATACACACAATTTGCGTACAACAATGCAGACCACACCTCCACCAAGATGATTTGCAAATTATGGCTTCCCCATTTCCATCCTGCACTACTCACAGTTTCCACAGCCCCAGACCTGGTTCATCAACTCCATCAAACACAGGAGGGGTTGACACAAAATCTAAATGCAGCCAAGACGGCGTGCAAACCTCTTGCTGACCATCACCAGTGGGAAGGCCCTATATTTGCAGTAGGACAAAAGGTATGGCTATTGGCCATGCAACTTAAAACCAGCAGACCTGTACATAAACTGGACCACCATATCTGCAGGCAGATCAACCCAGTAACCTTCACACTTCAATTTTCCTGCTACCTTAAGGTGCACCCTGTATTCCATCTCCCTCCTTAAACCCTTCTCCAGCAATCCCTTTCCCAAATGAAAACAACCTCCCCCTCCATCACTCCAAGGCCAAAGTAAGTACCTTGTCCATGAGATCCTGGCTCCCAGATTTGATACCTCATTGACTGGGAAGGGTACAGGCCAGAAGAGCGGTCCTGGGACCAGCCTGTTATGTGCACACTTCCGAAAATGTTAGAGCCTTCCACAGAGCCCAACTGGATAAGGCCAGTCCTTTGGCACACTGAGAAAGAGAAGTGGTGTCTAGACGCTAGTATCAAACCCAGACCGGCCAGCTCCTTAGGTGGCATGCTTAGGGCTGCACCATAGCAGTGCATGGACTGCTGCCCCCCTGACCAACAGCCTTAGTGTTAAAGGGCTACAGACTCTCACAAACCACACCCCCAACCCCAGGCTCCTGACTGGATGGACAGACAGCATTCTCAAGACCGCATCAGGAAGTGGGCGCTGTCTGAGGATTAGCAACCTTGCATTTTAGTTTTTACTGACACGAAGATCTGAAGTTGATTTTTTTTACTGACACAGTAAACTTTTTACTGACATCACTAAAAATGCCATAAACAATATAGTAATGTCACAAAAGTGTGTGCTCACTTGTGATATTCTGTACACAGGAATTTGGAATAACGCAATTGTTTTAACTGCAGTTCATTGATCAGTCGGGTTCTTTGGGCGTGTGCAATAACAGAAAACAGGAAATGGATAAAGTCATGGTCAGTGTAGTTTTATGATACAAAAATTGATTTTGAATGATGACAATCAATGTCAAAATACAATATGTTTAATATGTTTTATTTCTACCCAATTTCACTGATGTTTTTATTTATTTACGGGTTTATAGACAGTTTTAAAATTGCACATTTTTTTACTGACTGCCTGTAAATTTACAGACAGTTGGCAACCCTCACTGCTGTCACTGCCCTGCTGCCTCACCTAACCCTGCCTCGCCACCTCGCCCAACTTTGCCTCCCTAACTCACTGACCTGGCCCCTTGGATTGAACTTTTTGGCTACTAATCCCTGCAAGAATGCCAGGCATTGCCCCAGACAACCTCTGATATTGATCAACCACCCAGTAACCCAACCACCCAGGCACTCTTGACTACTGCTTTGAGATGCCCTCTCGCCCGTCTCAGCCACCAGGCATGACAAGCACCCACAACTAAAATTAAAGTCTATGGGAGCTCTGGGTATTCAGTAGGTCCCTCTGAAAATCAGACCCTAATTCTAGAAATCTGTAGGTACTTTACAGGGTTGGAGCCAGGCTAGCAAAAGTGGGGAGGATTTTTTTTGAGCAGTCAATGAAGCGGGAGCAAAGCTTCACATCCAAAGTGCACCTATCTTGTTGTTGTTGTGTGCATCTATCTTTAGCCATTATTTCTACTGCACTAATCACCATGGTAAAGTATAAATAATGGAAACACACGTATGCATAAAACATTTGCACTTATCAGTATTTTCTCCTAACATTTGGTGAGGGGCATGGGGTGAGCTGGTGTGACCGTAGATGAGGGTGGAAATCTGTGACAAGGTGTAAAACCTTGCTGAATGTGGGGGAGAGGGGAATGCATAGTGCCAATCTGCTGTGAGTACAATAGCATCTTTTCTGGCTGATCAGCAGTCCCTTTGTTGGTTGCCTGACTCACACAGCTACCTCCCAGCTCTGAGGAATCATAGGAGTGGGAGGGACCTTCAGAAGTCTTCTAGTCCAGCCCCTGCACTCAAGACAAGACTAAGTATTATCTAGACCATCCCTGACAGGTGTTTGTCTAACCTGCTCTTAAAAACCTCCAGTGACGGAGATTCCACAACCTCCCTAGGCAATTTATTCCAGAGCTTAACTACTCTGACAGGAAGATTTTCCAGACAACCTGGAAACAAAGAGAAGTCACTCCCCTGAGTAGTGAGAGGAACAAATAATGGGGGAGCTCCAGGAGGCAATATTAGAGAGCAAAAAAATTGTTTTTGTTTGAGGAACAATATCCAAATAAGCAGAGGGTCTGCAGGAGTTGCTATGAGCGTGCTCTCTATTTGTATACATGTACATAGTTTCTTGACAAGGTGCCAGTAGATGGCACACAAGAATATGGAGCACAGCTCCTGGGTTTTACAGAACCAATACAATTAGTTGCTGCGCACTGCAAGAATGGCTTCTGGTGTGCATCTCTTGACATGGAGCTGCTAAGAGAGGATTTTATGTGCTAGCAGTGTTTCCAATTCTTTTGATTTTTCCACCAGCGGTGGGATTTCAGTCATGGCTGGCTCTCCATCTAGCAATGAGGCCAGAAGCCCCAGCCCTCTTTTCTATTGAATTTCAGCCCTGCCTGGGGAGGACTCCCTTTGATTGGCTGTTTTTTCTACTGCCCCACGTTCTGGGTTAGAGCAGCCAATCAGAGCTGCTGGATGAAGCAGGCAGAGTGCTAGTCATGTCCCCTCAGCAACCTGACACCCCTCTCACAGGAGGGGAGGGGGAAGGAGGGAGCAGAAAGTCCAGCAACTCAGGGCAGCTTTGCTCCCATCTCCCCTCCTGTGGCCTGGGAAGGGCCCCTGGAGCTGCCTCCCCCATCCTGGGGGAGGGGGCGAAGAAACCCAGGAGGAGCAGAGGGGAGGTTGTGGGCATGGAGGGGGACAGAACTGATGTTGGGGCAGAATTGATTGGGGGACTGGGAAGATGTAGGGGGCGTGGGGTGAGGCAGAATTCATGTGGGGACAAAAGTGATACAGAGACTGGGGGAACAGGACTGATTTGGAGGTTGCAGGTGGCCAGAAATAACTGATGGCTAGTGGGTGAGGGTGAGAGCTTCTGCAAATCGCCTTACCCAATAAATATGGACGGGAGAGCAGCACCGATTGTCACATGCACGCTAGGGATGATCAGGGAGAGTTCAACAATCTAAAGACAGACCAAAAAAACATAATGTAATTTTTTTTTTACTCTCATCATTTTGGGGGGACTGACTCATGATTTTTTAACCTTGGGGGTTGGCAATTCTGTGTGCATTCTGCTGAACTGGAAGTTATGTTTCTCTGCTATTTGTGTCACCATTCTAAGGCGGCAGCCAGATGTGCCAGAAGCCCACCAGCCCCAACACTCCTCCCTGTGAGGAGGAAGTGATTTGGGTGAAGACTATTGTAGCTTCCTACCCCATCACTGCCAAGGCATTTCAGGAGAGTACTTCACACAGGGGACTCTGAGTCAGGAAATCTGGGTTTTACCTCTGGTTCTGTTGCTGACTTGTTGGGTGAGCTTAGGAAAATTACTTGATGTCCCCATCAATAAAATGGGTTAAAGTTAAAGATGTATGGGTTGGATGAATGGTCTATAAGGTGGATAGAAAGCTAGCAATGGGTGCAACAGCTACTGATCAACAGTTCGATGTCTAGCCGGCAGCCAGTAACAAGGGGTTGGTCCTGGGGCCAGTTTTGTTCAACATCTTCATTAATGATCTGGAGGATGGGGTGGATTGCAAACTCAGCAAGTTTGCAGATGACACTAAACATACACTAGAGGCAAGGAATAGGCTACAGAGTGACCTAGACAAATTGGAGGATTGGGCCAAAAGAAATCTGATGAGGTTCAACAAGGACAAGTGCAGAGTTCTGCACTTAGGACAGAAGAATCCCATGCACAGCTACAGACTGGGGGACCGATGAGCTAGGCAGCAGTTCTGCAGAAAAGGAACTGAGGATTACAGTGGACAAGAAGCTGGATATGAATCAACAGTGTGCCCTTGTTGCCAAGAAGGCGAACGGCACATTGTGCTGTATTGGTAGGAGCATTGTCAGCAGATCAAGGGAAGTGATTGTTCCCCTCTATTCAGCACTGGTGAGGCCTCTTTTGGAGTCTTGTGTCCAGTTTTGGGCCTCCCACTACAGGAAGGATGTGGACAAATTGGAAAGAGTCCAGCGGAAAGCAACAGAAATGATTAAGGGGCTGGATCACATGACTTATGAGGACAGGCTGAGGGAACTAGAATTGTTTAGTCTGCAGAAGAAAAGAGTGAGGGGGGATTTGATAGTGGCCTTTAACTACCTAAAGGGGGGTTCCAGGGAGGATGGAGCTAGGCTGTTCTCAGTGGTGGCAGCTGACAGAACAAGGAGCAATGGTCTCAAGTTGCAGTGGGGGAGGTCTAGGTTGGATATTAAAAAAAACGTTTTCACTAGGAGGGTGGTGAACCAATCAAATGGGTTACCTAGGGAGGTGGTGGAATCTCCATCCTTAGATGTTTTAAGGCCCGGCTTGCCAAAGCCCTGGCTGGAATGAATTATTTGGGGTTGGTCCTGCTTTTAGCGGGGGGTTGGACTAGGTGACCTCGTAACGTCCCTTCCAACCCTAATATTCTATGATTCCATAATTCTATTGAATCTACAGCTCACAGGAATGTTGTAAAAATTAACGTCTTTGAGATCTTTGGCTGGAAGGTACAATAAGTATTGTGATTAATCGGCTAGTGTACACATGTACCAATGCAATCCCCTGGGTCTGAACTGCTCAGTTCTACATCATAGGAGCACTGAGGTTAATTGGTCCCTTCCATACTCCTCAACTTGGGCGCCATCATTTTGCTCTTGCAAGTCTTGTCCTTTTCACAAGTGACACTCTACGGGAGCCTGGTCTTTTGTTCGAGCACAGAAAAGTGTGGGGAAGGACTTCTGATTTTCTTTTATTCCCTCTTCTGCTATCAAATCATGCGATCTTGGGAACCACTTCCGCTCTGTGCCTCAGTTTCCCCATCTGCAAAAGGAGACTAAATAACCAGACTGCTGATTAACTGTCTCACGAGGTGGCTGTGAGTCTTAATTAAGGTTTGTAATGTTCCTTGAGAACTTCAGATAGATGGTGCTAAGAGACAGACAATATCACTCCAATGTATTAAGACAAAACTTTCAGAAATTAAGTATTTCTTCCCACTGATTCAGGATGATGGATTTCAGCCCAATCATTTGCTATCATTATCAAAAGGCCATTGAAGACAATTTACTGATGCAGACCTAAATCCCCGACTCCCAAAAGATCAGAACGTCACAGATCCAGGCAGTTTTGCCGAGGGTATGAAGAACTGCAGAACTCTATTCAAAAGAGGGGAAAGTAATTCCTTCTGCACCAATGCTGACCATCTCTGAAGAGTGACCTGAACAACATCCTCCCTGACTGATCCATTCAGCTCTGCAAGCAGAATGCCAGACCCTGCACTGGGCATTATTAATGAGGTCACCGCTGCTTTAGTACTCTGCCATGCAGCACCACACTAATGGCTGGGGGGACTGGAGTCATTGGGTCCAATTCACCATTGACCTGCTCCAGCGCGTAGTCATGTCCACACACACCCCATGCGAAATGAGTGCTCCCAAACCAGCACGACCACGTCTTTGCCCTGATGTACATGAAGTGCAGGGCCAGGAGGCCAGGGTCCACGCATAATTTTTTCAGGCCCAGTACAAAGTTGTAACATGGGCCCCCTCCCACACCCACGCATCCCCATGTGGTTTGCAGCCTGGGTCGGGCCCTGCTCTGGTAAAGTGTATCCCCCCCCGTGGGGGAGCTGCAGGGGACATCAGGCTCTGGATGCCTGTAGAATAGCAGCCAGATCTCTGTGCAGACAGACAGACTGGGGCTGTTGGTGGGTCGGGGTGGAGCCAGACTCCCCCCTCTTCGCTGTCCTGCAGAGCCGCGCCAGCCTAGGGGTCAGCAGTGAGCCGGAAAGGCTCCCGCACTTGCAATGCGCAGCGAACTCCTCCCACTCCTTCTTCCTCCCCGCAATGGCTACGCGACTGTGGCGGCTGAAGCCCTCCGGGCTCCTGCGCTGCCCCTTTGCCTCTGGGTTCTGCAGCGGCGGCGCCACAGCTGGAGCGGGGCGGCAGGCACAGCTGGAGCAACTCACCCGCGCTCGGCAAGCGGATGGCATCAGGTGAGGCTGCGCTGCCGCGCACACGTGTGTCCCGTTGCCCTGCTGCGACTTCAGAGCCGTCCCCGCACTCCCCAGCGCCCTCCTGCGATGTCCCTGCTGTTGTGGGATTTCACAGAGAACCCAGACCCCACAATGAGGGGCAGGAGGGTGCAATGCACTGGGCCCCACGCCCCCAGCTCGCCCACACCAGCCAAGGAGGGAGGTTGAGAGGCTGTAAGTTCTTTATGGCCGGGACAATCTTTTTGTTACTTGTTTGTACAGCGCCTAGCACAGTGGGGTCCTGAGCAGTGATGAAGCCTCTTGGCTCTACTGCAATACAGGTAAATAATATTAAATCAAATAACAAATTTCAAGCGCCCGTCCTTATTTTGACCAAAGCTTTGATTCCAGAAACAACTGCAGAGATTCTTATTTGTTCTGACTGGATCAGGACTAATTTGTTATTAAAATCTTTACAGACACATTATCTTGAATAACCCCAGGAAAAGAAATGCTCTGTCACTCTCTATGCTGAAGTGTCTCCGTGATGATATTCTGCATGATATCGAAAGCAAGGCTCTCAGAGTCATTATCATTACAGGTACTTCCTTGATCCCGGTGGGGAAAAAAGGGGAAAAAAAGAAGATGGGTTAACTACAAAGCCACTGGTTTGCACTGTGTTAGAGCTGGGCAAATAATGGATGTTTTGGTTCGCTGACAGTTCCAAATTTAAAAAAAAAATTAATTTGAGGTCAAACTGACAACGATATTTTGGCAAATCGAAAAGTCAAACAAATTTCATTTTGTTTCAACATTGAGGACATTTTTCGTTTTTTCAGTTCCGTCGAAACTGTTCAGCAAACTCGACACAAGTTTCCAAATAGCTTTGGGTCAACTGAATTTGTGGGTGATTAAACTGTTTGTTGAAAAAAAAAATTGCACCAAGCTGTATTCAGTGTTGCAACAGTACATGCTAAACTGTAATAATAAAAATAATAGGAGAGCAGTGTAGTCGGTAGGGTCCTGAGGCACTAAAGCACATGCTTGATTTTTAAGGTTGTGCTTAATTCCATTCAGCAAAGCACTTAAGCACACGCTAAACTTGAAGTCCTGGGATCTGAGCACAAGATTAAGTGTCTTGCTGAACAGGGATAGACTTACTTTAAGACTTCAGCATGTGGTTAACTTCAAGCATGTGCCTAACAATTTCGCAGGAGACTTGAAAATTCGGTCTCCTGGGTACTAGTAGTGGCACTTCCATAACTCACTCATGACCTTAGCAAGTTATTTAGGGCTACATTTTTTAAAGTATTCACAAAACCAGCTAGATGCCTAACTCCTAGGCACTTTTGAAAATCACAGTAGGTGCCCACCTGTATTGTATCTTCAGGTGCCTAAATACTTTAAAAATCTGGCCTTCAGCCGCTCTGTGCCTTAGGCCCCAATCCTGCAAAGGACTCCAGACAGACAGACACTTCTTTCTGGAGCATGGAGCCCCGTTGAGATCAGCAGGGATCTGTGTAGGTTCAGGAGTCTGCTTGCATGAAGCCCCTTTACAGAGTCAGGTTACCCAGCTCTAAAACTGGGCTACTAACACTTACCCAAACTTTAAGTGTTTTAGATGAATGTCGTTATAGATCTGGAGATCCTGCAAAGACTTACGTATTGTAGGGCTTCTCTTTTTCAGGGTTTATTAATTTCATTTTGGGGGGGAAGTTATTATTTAGCAATTTTAAAGTTTTATGTAGCTATAGATGGAACAGTTTTCCAGGGGAGCAGTGGGGGCAAAAAAATCTAACGTTTCAAGGCTGAGCTTGATAAGTTTATGGAGAGCTTGATAAGGGCTTTATATGGAGAGCTTGTGCTTGATAAGTTTATGGTATAATGAGGTTGCCTACAGTGGTATATGGCCCATCTGCAACTGCTATGAGCAAATATCTCCAATGGCCAGAGGTGTGACATTAGATGGGGGAGCTCTGAGTTACTATAGAGAACTTTTCCCAGGCGTTTGGCTGGCGGGTTTTGCCCACATGCTCAGCGTCTTACTGATCGCCATATTTGGGGTCAGAAGGAATTTTTCTCCAGGTCAGATTGGCAGAGACCCAGGGGGTTTTCGCCTTCCTCTGCAGCATGAGAAACAGGTCACTTAGTAGTTTGAAGTAAAGTAAATGGTGGATTCTCTGTAACTTGTAGTCCTCAAATCTTGATTTAAAGACATCAGTAACTCATTGAGAAGTTATGGGCCTATTACAGGAATGGGGGGTGAGATTCAGTGGCCTGCGATGTGCAGGAGATCAGACGAGATGATCATGATGGTCCTTTCTGGCTTTAAAGTCTGTGAGTCCAAAAACGAAGGATGTTGGGGCTTTTTCTTTGTATAATGAGCGATCTCTTCATAGTGCTCCCTAGTATACATTAACATAGTACTGTTTCGAACCACACTGTGTGAAAGTGCACTAGGGGACCTTTAGCGCACACCAGCAGGGTCTGCACAGACCAGTTAATGCGCAACAAGTTAGTGTGCTTTAGAAATCACACCCCCGTCTCCTTCACTGCTCTGTATAGACAAGCCCTTAGATACAAGTAACCATTTCCAATGTTTATATGATAAACACTATTTTAATTTTATTTTATTTGTAACATGGGTGTTTTATTGGGTAAGATCTAAAATCAGAAGTCCTACATATATGCTTATCTTTGCGCACTGTGAGTAATACCTTCAAAGTGAGCTGAGAGACTACTACCCACAGTGTGTGAAGCTAAGCGTATGCATAAGTCCTTGCAGGATCCAGCACTATTCTGTAAGTGCATTAATAAGTACTGATGATAGTAGTAACTAAACTTTTCTTCACCCATTAAAAATACAAATCTACACTAGCAACAAACACTATAGAAACCCTCTTGTAAACTATAGCGTTTTGGACCGCTACTGCAGTATATTTTTAAGGGTTCATACGTCCAATTGTTACTTTTCTCTTCTTTTTAAAAATCAATTTTATATATAGGGCTTTTAAAAGCAGAATAAAACCTAGGTTATAATGACCATCAAGTTAAAGAACGTTTTTTTTTTAAAAGGGTTTAGTGTTCAGAGGTGCTGAACTCCCACAACTTCCCCCATTTATTTCAGTGGCAATTCAGAGGCTTATGTGCTTAATGTTGATATTGTGATCAATGTCACAACAGAAATTCAGTGGCTAGGAAACTATATTGGGACTCAAGAGATTTGGACTCTATTCCCAACTCTGCCACTAGCCTTCTTTGTACTCTTGGGCAAGTCTCCTAACCTTACTGTCCCTCAGCTTCCCTGTTTGTAAAAGGAAAGATGACAAGCACTGTAAAGATCTAAAGGTGACAGGCATTATATAAGAGCCAAGTTTTATTATGTCCCTTCTTCCTTCTAGATATTTATATAGTCCCTATCACTATAGGTAAAGTTGATAGACATGGTATAAGAGCTTGAATAAAATAGCAATATCGGAGCACTTCCACAGACTTATACAAAATAGAAAAAACAAGAAACAATCTTTTTCTTTCCTGACCGACAGGAGAAATAGCTTGATTTGTTTATAGTTCTTTTTAATTCTGTGTGC
This sequence comes from Emydura macquarii macquarii, assembly GCF_026122565.2. Classification (NCBI taxonomy): domain Eukaryota; kingdom Metazoa; phylum Chordata; order Testudines; family Chelidae; genus Emydura; species Emydura macquarii. Next base: position 941,495 of record NW_027133607.1, on the reverse strand, counting down.
ATGAGAGTGAGAGTTGGATTATGTGTATATCTCTGTGGGTGGAGGGCTTACTGAGGGAAAGGGAAGTCAGAGAGACAAGTTTTCAGTGAGTTCTGAAAGTCCATGCTACTTTTTATCACTTGCCGTGATGAGTTTCGTGATTTAGGTGCCGCCCCTGTAAAAGTTCTGGCTCCCATACACTCAAACTGCCCTGGGTGGCTCCACAGAATGGAGGGTCAAACAAACAGGGGGAAAATGACCATTTTTTGAAATTTTGTAGTACATTTTCAAAATTAAAAAAGAAAAAAAAATTTTTTTGAAACATGTTCAAAATTTTTACTGCATTTTTTTGTTTTTGGAGGGGGATTGTTTCTTGTTTTAAAATTAGGACTTTAACCAGCTGTACTCCACAGCTTCATTATTCTAGTGCAGCGGTTCTCAAACTTCACTGCACCGTGATCTCCTTTCTGAGAAGAAAAATTACTCCATGGCCTCCAGAGCTGTGGGCTGGGGCTTCAACCTCCCACCACCCATGAAGCTCCGGGCTGGGGCTTTCTGCCCTGGCAACCCTATGACGAAGTGTGGGGCCATGACCCCACACTTTGAGAACCTCTGTTCTGGTGGAAGGCAGCTGTCATGGAGGAGGAAGTGATCTCAGGTAATGAAGGCCAAATCCTATGGGATGGTTTTGAATATTGTGACAGAGACCTGTAAGTGGAGTCTGTCATTAATGAAGAACTAGTGCAGAAGATGAAGCTTTTGAAGGGTGTGTGGCTTATTCTCAGAAATAATTAGTTACAACAATCTAGTATAGTGGGAACAACTGCATGGCCAGGGCTGTGTCTGTCTGCTAGGATGGGACACAATCTTTGCAGTTGGACGTGGATGTTTTTTGGTGCCTGGCTACATAGGTGTCCATTAGCAATGAGGAGCAATAAAGAACCCCGAGAGGTGAAGACCAACTTAGCCTGAGGACAAATGCCCTCGATAGAGAGGAATATTGTAGTGCAGTGGTTCCCAACCTGTGGACCGGGGGCCAAAAGTGGCCTGCGGAGGCTTTCAAAGTAGCCCACGGCTCCCCTCCCGCTGGCTGCAGAAGGGAGCTGCTACCTAAGGACCCAGACAGAGCGCGTTTCCGCAGGGCTAAAAGACCGGTGCAGGCTCCTGGCTGCAGCCGAGGGGATGGGAGATCACCGCTCCCCTCCCCCTGGCTGTAGCAGGGAGCATGACAAAGCGCTCCACCTGGGTCCCTAGGTGCTGGGGTCCCTGCTGGAGCCAGAGAGAGGAGAACACTAATCTTCCATCCGCCTGGCTGCAGAAAGGAGCCACTGCCTAGGGACCCAGGTGGTGCGCCCGGGGCTACAGGACGCGTGAGGTTTCCCTGCTGCAGCCAGGGAGACAGGAGATGAGCGAGAAGGCAGCATCCTTGCTGAGCTCCTTCTGTCTGGCTGCAGTGGGGTGGGGGAACCTGCTGGTGGAGACTGGTGGCTCTTCAGGGTTGTAAAAATGATATCTGTGGCCCTCGAGCCAAAAAGGTTGGGAACCACTGTTGTAGTGGGTTAAGTTCATTGTAGTACTTCCTTCTTCCTACCACTTTGTTGTGGCCTGGATTCAACGTTCATCTAGGAGCAGATTTTTAGTAGGCATTGAGAAAGCTGGGGGATGGTACAGTTTGTGTTTGACACAAAGGAGATGTATAGCTGGGTGTATTCTACACACTGCTGCCACTTCCATCTGTGCTATCACACCAGCCTTCCTGACAGCGTCACATAGTTAAAGGATCATGGGGGAGGCGGAGAGAGAGGACTGAGCCATGTGGGACTCCACAGATGAGAGCTTTGGAGGTGGAGCAACAATTACCCACAACAACCCGCTGAGAGGAAAGACAGTTCTTGTCCTGAACAACCTGGCACCATCTTATGTTTGTTTAGCAAGGGTGAAACATTAGCCAGAGGCTGCTGAGCCCTGTGTAAACAAACACGAGAGAACTGTGTTAATCAGCCTGTGAACAGAGCAGCTCCACACCATGCTGGGGAGGAGCTGCTGTTTTAGTTGCACTGAACAAATTTTTTGTGGTGTTTTCTGAGAAACTGGGCTGAGTAAAACCCCATCACTTCCTATTGACTGAGGTAGGAAACCCTGCTAAACACAGGGAGGCCCAAAACTCCCCCGCCCCCATGGAAAAACCAACAGGAGGAAGGAAAGAATTTAAAAAATTCAGTGGGTGTGACCTCACATTATCCCTTAGAAGGGGCTGCACTGCAGCCTCCTGACTCCACAGACCTTGAGGATCCATGAGGTATATGGTTCTATCCTTGCAGATCACAGGGCATTCACACTGAAAGCCATCCCCGATCTGCTTTTCCTTTGCTTCCTTCTGCCCAGCACCCCTCGCTCGGGAGCTGTGCATTTGGTACACCACCTTCTCTCCAAGCAGCAAGGGTTGCACTCTACTGCAAGGAGTAGCATTAGCTCACAGCTGGATTTCTCCTCAGAGCACTTCACACACAGCAATAATCTTAATGAGGTGAACGTGTGGCCTGTTGTGATTTGTCACCAATGTGATGGTGGAGGTACCGCCAGTCTTGAACTGATCCATACTGTTATCATGCAATTAAAAAATTGTCATGTTTCACCCCAGAGATGGCTGCGTTTCAGCAGCAGCTTGAGAGATCCCTTTGTCTGCCTTGTATATCAATTTAATATTAATAAAAAAGTTTATAAGGTGCCTTAGGAGACTTTAGGATGAAATATATTTGAACTATGTGCATGCAAACTCTTATTATGTCTGCAGATTCTTATAGTGTGTGCCTCTCCTAGATGCCCAGTTGTTACGGTTTGCACTAAGTTACACAGGAGGCGCTCAGTAGCAAGTGATGTGAGATCACTGGTTGCATTTCATTGGGAACTTAGAATGGAAGGCAAAATAGAAGCTGAAAATGAAAGCTCCTGGGCTTCCTCTACAAATGTGTCCTTTCAGTGCCCATTAGAGTTAGTGGGACTTATGTGACTAAATGCTGCACAAGTCTGTAGAATGGCAGTTGAAACCTTGATTAAAAAACAGGAGTGAACATTTTGTGATGTTTTTGCCCAATCTTTCTTCTTCTTCCCTCCCCCACATTTTTTGGGTATCTCCACTTCTGCTCATGCAGGACTTAGTGCATTCTGAATTGTCACCAGCCCAAGATTCACTCAGATTAGTAACGTTTAATGTTCTTGTTCTTCATTTTATTGAATGCTTTGCAGCAGAAGGACCTGTATTTTCCGCTGGCCATGATTTAAAGGAATTGTCTAGTGAACAGGACATGAAGCACCATACCGAAGTATTTGAGACATGCACTGAGGTAAGCCAGGGTGCTGGGTTTTCATCAATGGCAGTGAAGAGGTGTTGATGTTTCAGTAAATCCACGGTTACAGTGAATGGGGCAATGAAACAAGCTTAAGAAGGGAGAGAATGTGGTGAACTAGTGGTTAGAGCAGAGCTTGGCACTCTGGACTCCTGACTCCAGTTCCTGACTCTGCCACTGCTACGCTGTCTGATCTTGGACACGTTATCTTCCCTCTTTGTTTCTCCACATGCAAACAGACGTGCAAGAATTATGCATGCATGATGCAAGGCTTGTATCTGCAATATGCAAGTGCCCTGCACTAGGCACAATTGTTGCATGTTCCTTACTTTAAATCTTTAAAATTTGGTCTGGGTATCATCAATGCATGCATCTTGCACTCTGAGCAAATGCAGGCAATTCCTTGTTCTGTCAAATGGCAGAATATTACTAATTTACCTTGCATCAATTAGGATCTGTTGTCCTATTCCAAAACCTACTTGATCAGCTGGCACCAATAAGGACCCAAGGTGTTGCCAGGGTTAATTTACTGATACTTGTTAAAAGCTCTGAGAACTTCATGTGAAAGTTGCTATATAAGTGCCAGGTACCATTATTAGACATATCAATAACACCCATGGATTTGCCTGTTTCCTTTATTTTAATACTAATTTTGTTGTATTAGTGAAACAAATGGTTAATTTAAGGGAGATTTTTGCTCTTTTCAGTTGAAGACAGAGGTGGCTTTAGGATGGATTCAGTTTCACCCACAGAAATCGTGAAACCAAGGTTGCAAAAACAGACAAACATGATTGGGGGCAGCCAAGCCAAACCTGAGTGGCACCATGACCCCAGGTGCAAAGTTGCAATGCCTAGAGTGGGGAGCTGGACCCAGCCCCACAGGACAAGAGCTGCTGCTTCAGAGTGAGTGAAGGGATGGGCTCACTCTCCAGCCCCTCCCCCTGCTATCCCAGAATTTGACATTCCTGCCTGTTACCCCCGTTTTGACAGTACTGCAGTCGGCAGTTTTGTATGTGCAACCACTGCCAGCTGAAAACCAAACATCACATAGCTAGGATAATCTTAGGCCCTGAGGAGCAAGGCTGTATAGCTGCATGTTTGCAGTTTTGCTGTCAGAATGGGAAGAGGGAATAAGAAGTTAAAATTCCATGAAAATAGACAATGTTTGGACAACCTTGGTTTTAGGTGCCTCTGACGTAAGTTTTATTGTTATGACTAGAAATGTTTTGCAGGTAAGGAGAATAATGAATTGTTATTGGCCGTTGCTAAGGACATTGTTAGACTATTAGAGGCTATTATGAGTTAGGTGCTTTGTCCGGAGAAAATTTATAAAAAGTTTAGTTAGAAGGTGTGCTGTGGGTGGTTGGTGCAGTTTAATATAGTGCACCCCTTGAATCGGGGATGGCTGCGTCTGCTCCTGGTTGAAGAAAGCCACGTGTTATTCATTCAGGCTTGTACCTAACCCCAATTGAGCAATGTCTGCGATTCTAGCCAGGGGTAACTGAGCAAACAGCCACTGGTTCATGGAACAGGAAAGATCAAACAGAAGAAACACAAAACCTGTTCTACTGCCATATAGAGTGGAATCAAGAGTTTGTAAGTTTCTCCACTTCAACACTAAAGGAAATTAAACTGTCCTGTGTGCATAATTAACACCATGAACATGTGTAGGAGTTCAATTATCAGCAGTTCCAGTTGTAATCAGCAGGCAGATTGGAATTGAATGGCTCAGGTATTTAATTCTTTGGGGTTCATGATGTAACAACTGAGGCTTTGATTTAATAAAGAAAAATATAGGCAAATTAGCAGACTATTTGCAATGTAAGAAATTGTCAGTGCGTAAGTCTTTTGCAGGATCAGGGCCTTAGTGTATGACAAGTATAATAATTTAGCTATGAGTGTAAAGAACAAATGCACCATAGTTCAAATACATATTCCTGGGACCATGAAAATGATAAAGAAGATTCAGGAGGCAATGAAATGCCAGGGACTTAAATAAATCTGATATGATCTTTTTTCTGATAGTAATATCTTGCATTTCTATGGCCCCTTCTATCTGAGGATCTTAAAGAGATTTAAAAGCATTAATAAATCAAACCTCGCTTTACCCCTTTGTGGCAGGTAAATAGCCACATCTTACATGTGGGGGAACTGAGTAAATTAAATTAAGGCAGCATGGTCTGGTGGATAGAGCACTGGACTAGCGATTTGGGAGATGTTGGTTTTATTCCTGGGTGCCCTGCTGGGTGCCTTTGGGCAGGTTACATCACCTCTGTGCCTCAGTTTCCCCAAATGGGGATGATGATAATACTGACCTCCGGTGGAATGCACTTTGAAATCTACTGATGAAAAGCACTGTTTAGAAGCTAGGTATTATTATTATCATCCCACACAAAACTCTGATAAAGCTTGGAGTAGAAACTAGATCTCCTGATGTTTTTGTACACAAGAAACCAAATAAAAAGATAATATAAAAAAAATTGTGGTTTAAAAGAAAAATCAAAACAAAGAAAGTACCTGCAGATGTGATTATTGTACACAAACAGCTTCCTTGGCTGGTTCCATTTTGCAAGAATTGCTGAATCCTAATTTTTAAACAGTAGCACAAGAACTGAGATAAAGGCAGAGCTAATGCAAAACTGAATTTGGAGATTTCACCCAGGGAGTGTAAAATATGACTAAGCAGAAGTGATTTCCCCCACAAGAAGAGAGAGTGAAGAAACCTGCTGAAATTTGTCATCTGGTCACAATGTGCTGATGGGAGTTATTTATCTAGGTAATCACGATGACATTTAGCAGTTAAAAAGCACTTTTTATATGGCGAGCTCAAACATGGGAAAGTATCATTGCACAGATGAGGAAGTAGAGGCACAACGAAGTTAAGTGACTTGACCAGGGGATCACTACCACAGAAGTGTCATAACCCCAGCACTGTGTAGTACTCTTTGGGGGAAGCGTTGTCTTTTATTGTATGTTGGTTCAGCACCCAGCACAATAGTACACACTGCTACCAGAATAGAACAAGCGATAATCAGTGAAGATAATTATTTTATCTGTAATAACATATACAAGCTATGGAAAATGGGAACATGTTGCACCTCCACCTGCGTGACCTGCTGTCCACTTTCTTTTGTACATACAGGTCATGACTCTGCTCCAAAAACTCCCCGTGCCAGTGATTGCCCAGGTAAATGGCTTGGCTACGGCAGCAGGCTGCCAACTGGTGGCGAGCTGTGACATTGCAGTAGCGAGTGAGAAATCCCGGTTCGCTACACCCGGAGTAAAGGTTGGACTGTTCTGCTCCACGCCAGCTGTGGCCGTGGGGAGAGCCCTTCCTAGAAAGGTAGGCCTTGTTCTAGAGAGAACGGTTCTCTCCGGTTTCCTGCAAGTGAACCCCGTGTTTACATGCTCTAGCTCCAGCTCCGACACGTGCACCTCCCTCACTCCGCACTTTGTAGCGCAAAACGTTCCACTCTAAAAGCAACTTTAGGAAAAAAAACAACGTTGGACTGAGGGGAACTGGGAAGTCCAAGAATCGTGTAGCAGTGACCTGTATTCCAGGACAGCCGCTCTGCTAGCTCCCTGACCCAAGCAGTGGGTACCCACAGCAGCCGCAGATCAGCACAGTGCCTCTTCTCCCTCCTGCCAGTAAATGCTTTCCTTTAGACAATGATGCTTTCTCCCTGATGAGAGACCCCTCCACGTTCAGGATGCCAGTCCCACTAGGTATCAATTCCTGCTAAGCACTGACATTTCATTGCCAGCATGATCTGCCTAGCTCGGTTTTAAATAGCATCTACGACTCTCCTTTATTTCCTCCCCATGTCTTTCCTATGGACTGTGAGTATGGGCCTCACTCACTACGTGAGGAGTAGAATGTGCTTTATGAGACATGCAACCTCAGGTCCCAGTCCTCAGACTGGATCCATGGGGGCAGAACCTTCTATCCCCTCTATATCAACAGGGCTGTGCTCAAGTACCAGGGTCGTCCTGTGCAGATCAGATTGCAGGATAGGGACCTTAACTCCTAAGACCTTCCTGGCTCTTATGACATCATCTTGAAATCTAGTCTGTTTTCTGTTGAGGGAGTTAAAGTGGTTTGATACTTCAGCTGCTCCTGAATCATCCTTCCAATATTTCTGATTTTATAATTCCTTGTTTAAGATACGTTGTTACATTTTTTCAGTGTGCAAGTGCGCGCCTCCCTCCCCCCCGTATCAGATTAGCCAGCAGTATTGTTGCAACTATTAGGATTTCTGTTTTTACATCTCATCAAATGAAATGTGGCCAAGATGCTTGTATTTGTAGCTACTGAAGCAAAGATGATAACAGGGTAATTAGACCTCATGATTCAGGGTGTCAGCTGATTGCCTCGGTGGTCTGGAAGGCATTTTTTTTCCCCCTGTATTTAACATAGCACAATAAGCCAAGTACATTATGGATTTTTCCCCCCTTCATTTGAAGCATCAGGCACAGGTCACTGCAGAAAGCAGGATAAAGAAATAGACCTAACCTGAGCAACAGGGAGTCTAATTAAAAACATGCACACAATACTAAAACTAAAGCCAACATTTTGAAAAACTACCCACTGATTTGGCATGCCTTAATTTTTCAGGTTGCATTAGAGATGCTGTTCACAGGGGAGCCTATTTCTGCCCAGGACGCGTTGTTGCATGGACTTCTCAGCAGGGTGGTACCAGAAGACAAGCTGGAAGAGGAGACCATGAAAATTGCACACAAGATATGTGAAACCAGCCGGTCTGTTGTGGCACTGGGAAAAGCCACCTTTTACAGACAGATGGCACTGGGCCTTGATGATGCCTACAGAATGACCTCCCAGGTCATGGTGGACAATCTGACCCTGAAGGATGGACAGGAAGGAATAGAGGCCTTTATTCAGAAACGCAAGCCTATCTGGTCGCATACTGTGGACAGAGCTTGCAAATGAATTCAGGGAAAATGAATCCCATTTCTAAGCTCAAGATTAACTAACCCACACCAGTGTTTTCTCAGTGAAAGTCCCAGGGATGATATTTTTGGTGTTGCTGGAAACTATTCCACTTCTGTATTGTGTAGCCTTTGGGAGGTACCAGGATGATGGCCACTGGCGATGGTGATGAGGAAGATCATGGCTAATATTTCAGGTTGTTCTTCAAGGGATACCAACACTCATACTACAAGGTTTCTGAGCACACAATAAAATTAAATAAATCAAGTCAGCCTTGGCAGAACTCAGACTCATGTGCACAGTCTACAGAAGGGTTCAGTTCAACCTGGTGCTATAATCAGTGTAATATTCATGGCTACTTGGAACGTCACAGAAACTAGGGAAAGAACTTGGATCCTCCTGTTCTGAAAGCACAGGCCCCTACTCCTTGAGTTAAGTGAGACTCTCCATTAATTATTAGTAGAGAGTCTGACACACAGCTAGAGGGTTTAGATTCATCCTGGAGAGGACAATTGTACATATGCATGCTATAAGTAATTACAGTATGACTACTGTACAGTTATGATACAGACAAGAGCCTTCGAGTCTTTGCCTTTATTAAAATAGGTAGTTCTGAACCATAGAAGTCATTAGTCAATCTCCCTCAGCCAATGCATGATTATTTCCTTCAGTTCATCTGCTAGTGCCTTGTCTGCTCTAGTTTTAAATAAATATCACACTGATGCAATTGACACCATTTGAGTTCATAAAATTAAGATTTGCCCTAAAGTTCAGTGTCTGTGTAGCCTTTAAATGAATGTCCAGCTTTTCCACAAGGCCAAAACAGGCCTGATCCTGCCTCATTTAAATCCATGGGAATTTTGCTATTGACTTCCTTGAGATCAGGATTGGTCCACACTGTTCCCCTCAGCCTATGGGCAGGTCCCTAGCTGGTGTAAACTGGCATAGCGCTGGTAAAATGGCACTAGAGCTATGCCAGTTTACATCAGTGGAGGATTTGGTCTTCTGGCATTAAGAGACAACCATAATGCACAGCTATTGGACTGTGTGCCCTTGGTGCAACATGGAGAGTGCATCTTAGCAAAGATGCTTTGTTCCAAACAGTGAAGTTCTGTGTGGCTGTGTTGGCTTCCCCAGGTTTTGCAGCCATTAACACATTTGCTAAAACCCCATGCATGGGATGCATGTGAATCGGAGTGGTTTTTAATCTGCTTGCTACTCACAAGAAGTCCAATCAATTCTGCAACTGGCATGTCAGGGGTGCCTAGTCTGCATGGGCTAGAACCCTAATAGGTAAACTAATGAGATCTGTTAAAGTAACCCCTGATCCTCTGTAGTCCTTCGTCACTAGGTCAAATTCTGTTGTCCCATAGTTTTGAGAAGAATGTAGGCTCTTGTGTTTTTCCAGTGAGGCTATATATTATTAATTCAGATTATGGATATCAACAGGACCACTTACACATATAACCACCTGGAAGCTATTCATTCTCATCTGTCCACAATAAATACTTGTAATTAAAAGAAGGCAGTCAATATGTTTTTTCAAATGTCTCCCCGTTTTAAATAAACCTTGAACTTCCATTCATTGCATGGATAAACTGGTGTGTTTATTATGGGGTTGTTACTGGAGTTGGGGTGGTTGAGAATTATTTTTGTGTTTTAAGAGCACTGAAGCATCTATTTTAATTACTGGCAGAGTTAGGTAAGTGTTACTGTAATGGGTTCTGCACCCCACGCCAGCCCTGATAGGGTTAAGAAGGATGTGAGGCCAGGTATGTCACTGGGCATCCTGCCAGAAGCAAAGTGAGTCCAGGGTTAAGTGAGAGTGAAGCCCGGCTGGGTCAGCACTAAAAAAAGGTGAGAGCGGAAAGGGATTGCAGGGAAGGGAGTCTACAGCATCCCCCTGGAAGGAGGAAGATTGTCAGCAGCAAGGAAGAAGCCTAGGGGGAGTGTAAGCACTGGGACCTTGTCCTGCAGTAAAGAGTCTGGTAAGAAGCCAGGAGGGGGTGAAGTGGCCATGGGGAGTAGAGTAAGCTCCAGTGGTAAACCTAGAAGCAGACAAGAGGAGAGAGAGAGGCTTGTTAGGAAGGAGCCCAGTGAGGGTGACCAGGTAAGTGTGAAAAATCAGGATGGGATGGGGTAGGTAATAGACGCCCTGATAAAAAAAGGCCCTGAATATCAGGACTGTCCCTATAAAATCAGGACATCTGGTCACCCTAAGCCCAGTAACTGGAACCCACATTCTCCACCAGCTGTAATAGGGGTTCCACTCTCCCCTCATGCGCCTCCTTGCATCTGCCTTGGGTTCCCCTTGCTGCTTGTTTCTCATTCTGCAATAGACTTTGTTCTGGTAACTTGGCTCTCTGGCCAGGCCACCATTTAATCCATCCCTTCCAGAATTACTGCTGTCTCCAGATGGTGTTCAGCCCCTCCTTGGACTCTGTGCCACTGCACCAGTGACTGGCAGGGGAACCCTGGGCTGTCTGCTACACTGGGTTCCAGCCCAAGAACCCTACAACCAGCAGTCCAGGTCTGCTGAGCCCCAGTCCCTGTTGTTTCCCTGGGTTGCGTCCTACCAATAGGGCCAGCCTTACAGGTGGGCGCCATGGTTGAGGCAAGGAGCAGGGTAGGTCTGGAATGCCAGGCCACGGAAGGGAGCTTGGGGCAATTGGGGAGGGGGAGAATAGCAGAGCCTGAGGGGATGGAGCACCTGGGGAGGCAGCGGGGTCCAGGTCAAAATACAAGTTTGCCCAGGGCTCCATTTCCCTAAAGCCAGCCCTGCTTACCAAATCTTTGTCTTCTCTTGCCTGCTTCTGGGTTTACCACAGGAGCTTACTCTACCCTGCATCTACTTCCCCACTCCCAGCCTCTTACTTGGCTCCTTACTCCAAGATAGGGTCCCAGTGCTTACTCTCCTCTGGTATGTAGTTACAATCTCACTCGTCCCAGTATTTTTAAAAAATTGTAATATTGTTTTCTTAAGGGTACCCCATTTTCTTGATGCTCTTACAAGGTATTGTACTATAAACTTTGTATGAGAAACTCAAGACGCCTAAAAGTGACAAAGTCCCCCCGTCAGTATTACACTCTTTACACTCCTACAGGATGTCATCAACAGTTTCTTTGACCTTGCATAAGCTCTCATTCATAGCCCATCCTTATATTTATTAATTAAGGCCAATTTACTGTTTAAGTCATAGTGTCAAGGAAGTTTTGGAGTAGAGCTACCTCACTCATACTGCAAGAACCTGAGAGAATGTCAGCATCTTTGATTCTAGGACATACCTCGTCTTTTTCTCTCGTTTCTTTTGTCCATACTTCCTGTCATGCCTCTTAGTTCATTTTTAATTAGATTTTTAAATTCCTGTTCAATATCGAGATCCTGCAGAGCAATTTGTTCCAATTTTTGCTATTTTGGAAGCCTCCTGCTATCCTGACCTGCACTGGAATCCATGCTATTTCAATGTTTAATCCCATCTGTGCCAATTCTGTTAGTAATATTTCATTACTTATATAAGTGCTGCTATCTGAATTCCCCTTTTTGATAGCTTGTAGCCCTGATAGTGAATCTGACAAGATAACAGAGGCAGGTCATACACTCAGAGGCATGGTCATACAACATTGTTCCTGCTAGTTCAGCCATCATAACAATATAGAATGTGATAATCTTATGGATTTCTTTCTTCCAAATGTTGGGGTGGAGAATGCTGTCCCCACTCTGGTTTTTCATCTTTAGACCCCTCTGTATATATTTGACCATGTTTGCTCCATTTATCACATAGCTATTTGCTAAATTTACTATATTTAGCTCCCTTATTCCCCTTATAGTTTCATTATATTGTAAGGGTCCCTTGGCATAGGCGGGGCCAGCAGCCCTCTCTTGCCATCAATCTCGGAGGGAGGCCACATCTCCTGGCACCTGTGCCCTGTGGGGAGTTCCAACAAAAAGAGGGACAGTCTCCAGCCCTTAATAGGGCAAGCACACGGTTCACGGCCCTTAGGCAAGGAGGGCCAAGCAAACGGGAACAGTCTCTAGCCCTCTGTAGGGCGAGTAAGCAGTTCTGAGCCCTGGCCCTTAGGCAGGGCGGGGCAAGCAAACAGGAACCAGTCTCTAACCCTCAGAAGGGCAAGGAGATAGTGCAAAGCCCAGCCCTCAGGCAGGGCAGGGCGTGGGGAAACAGTCTGTGGCCCTTAGCGGGCAATCACTCCTAGGTCAGGGTGGGAAGGGGACACAGGCCCACCCAACTCCACTGCATCCCAGCCCAGGGCCCTGGCAGTGACGGGTTGTCCTGTCACTGGGTCAGCAGGGCTGCAGCCAAAACACACTGACTCGGCTACAGGCCATAACGCAGCCAGACAGGTGTCTGGTTCCCCCAGGCTCCTTCCTTTCCCCCTTTCCCTAGAGTACCTGGTCCCTTGAGTCGTTCCCGGTTTCCTCAGGATACTCTGCCTGAGGGAAGTTCCAGAGTCCCTCGGCCTTGTTGCTCGACAGCAGGTCCAGGAACTCTTCGGAGCCGTCTGTGGAGGGCAGCTCCTCTATGTCACAGAGTCCTGGGGTCTCCTCTGGCTCGCAAGGGGCTGGCAGCTCAGGTAGCTCTTCCAAGTCACAAGATCCAGGGGTCTCCTCCAGCTCACCGGCCTCAGGTAGGTCCTCGGGGCCACAGGCAGTTGGCAACTCCAGCAGCTTCTCCTCCAGATAACAGTCTGGTCCAGGCCACAGCACCAAGGGAGAGACATCCTTCTCCCTCAGCCACCTTCCCCTTACTGAGTGGGAAGGCCTGCCTTTTATACTTCCTGCCCCGCCTTTCTGCTTCCAGTCAGGTGGGTTTGTACTCTAGGGCTCCGCCCCCCAGAGGGGGTTTGGCTCTCCCTCGCTGTCAATTTCCGAGGGAGGCCACACCTCCCGGATATACATATAGTTTATAGTTCACTTATATCAGAAGGCATGATTTTCCACTCATAATGCATTTTCCAATAACTATATATAGTCATTTCTTTTAAGTCTTTCTTTTCTCTTCATTCCTATGTCCACACTTTAATCCTGTTGACAAAAGGCATTTTTGGTTCCCCTGCCCCCATGTTATCCAGTGAATTCCCAGCATTCTGTATATATTTGTTTAGGATTTTCATCTTCCCTTTTTCCTACAAGTTTTGCCCAGAAGGTTAAGTCCAATAACTTCATTCTTAACTCTACATGTATTTCACCAGCAGCAATCTGCATTACACACAATAGTGTTGGGATGAAGGCACCACATGCAATGCATATTGTATGAGCTTGGATTAAATCTAGCTTCCTTAGGTTCGTTTGCGATGCGGAGTTAAAGGCTTGGCATCCGTACTCAGTGTTTGGTCTTATTAATGCTCTGTAACACATTACCATTGCTTTCTTTTGTGCTCCCCAGGTGGTTCCAGACATTTTAAGTAAATTGAGTTTACATTTACGTTTATCTACAATATTTTCAATATAATCCTTCCATGTTAGTTTGCTATCAAATGTCATACCCAGGAATTTGTAGCTTTTAACTATACCTATTTGCTCCCCATAGAGAGTCAATTAATCTTTTTAATTTCCCTTTTAATGAATATCATTCCTTTCATTTTGAGAATCAAAAATTCCAAAGCCCCACATTTCCCCCTTCTGCATTTTTCCTAAATGCTTCATTAATTTGCTTCTCAGATATTTTCTGGTTTTGGTTATTAGCCCATATGGCATGACCATCTGAAAACAAAGATATGCCTATTCCTGCACTCATCCTTTTTGGAAGATCGTTTCTCATTTTGTTGAATAAGATATGGCTGATAACACTCCCCTGTGGAGCGCCATTTGTGATTGTATATATGCTAAAGTAGGCTTTTCCTACTCTGACCTGCATAGTTATTTTACTTAAGAAATTCTTTATCTACCTATATATTCTTCCTTTTATGCCTACGGATGCTACTGTACGCAATAAGTCCTCTCTCCATAACATATCATATGCTTTTTCAATATCTAGGAAAGCTACTATCCTTTACTCTTTTTTTCAGACTTTTTTGTGCCTCCATTTCTACTCTTACTATGTGGCCAACTATAAGTCTTCTCCTCCTAAGCCCGCTTGCACATTGTCTAGAAGTCCATTTCTCTCTAGATACGTTGTTAATGTTTCAGACCCCATTCTTTCCGGGGCTCACCCCATACATAATGTAAGGGCAACTGGCCTGTAAGCATCAGGTCTTGTTTGCAGCTCCTCTGGTTTCCACACTTGAACTACAACCCCATATTTCAACTCCATTGGTAGCTCACCAGTTCCCCACATACCGTTGTATAGTTTCAGTAGTATTTTCAGAGTCCTTTCATCCAGGTGTTTTAGCATTTCATTACATACACAATCCTTGCCTGGTACAGAGGTTTTGCTTTCATCGATAGCTTTTTGAAGTTCTCTCGTACAGAAGTTTTTATTTAATATTGTATTCTCAGCTTCCTTCCACCTCTCCAGTTCTCATGATTCTCTTTAATAATTTTTTCTCTCTCACACAGATTTCTGTACTCTGATTTTCATCATTACTAATGTTGTGGAATATTTCTGCTAGGGCTTCTGCTTTTTCTTAATTTGAGCTTTTTACCTCTTGGCCTTCGACAATGAGGCCTGGTATAGAATTGCCCTGATTCCATATCTATTCATTTTCCTAACCTGCCTGATGTTTTAGTATCTTTATTTATTTTCCCACAATACTCTAATTTATTTTCTTTTTAATAGCCGTTTGCACAATTGCTGTCTTTTATATTTCATTAAATCCTCACTCTTCATTGTATTTTTTGCTGCTTTCTTATATGCCTGGTTTCTCTAATTGCTTTTTTACACGCCTCATTTAACCATGATACATGGTTTCTTCCTTTAGGGTGACTTGATATCTTAAGTATTGCTAACTTTGCTGCCATCATAATTTCCCTAATTATATTGCTACTAAACTCCTCAATGTTATCACTTAGACATTGCTCAATAATATTTTTGTTACATTTGCTTCTAAACAGCTCCCAGTTTGATTTTTTTCATATTCCAGGTAGGGGACCTTCCTTCATCCTCAACATTGCCTTTAACTTGATAAACTATGAGTACTGGGAAGTTTTTCATCTCTTCCCATCCGCTTGATCGACTTCCCAGATGCATTTGTTTCCTGTTTTACTTGACACAATTCCAAGTTCTAGACAGGAGAGATTTCCATTGGCTGCATTAAACCTACGTGGGTGTACCATCATTCAGTATTACTAAATTATTTTCATCAATGAACTGATCTAGACATTGACCATTCCATTCATTTTTTCCACTTCCCCACACTCAGTTATATCTGTTTAGGTCTCCACATATGATATATGGGCCTGTTGCATCTTCAACTGTCTGTCACATCCTTAATCTCCAGTTTTCCACAGGGGTTGTATACATTATATAGTCTCAAAGATGAAGATTTATTCAGCTTTGGAATCTCAATAGTATTATACACTATATTCAGTTTCTTCACCTCAATTTCAAGAAAATTTAGGTTTTCCTTAATGAATATACAAACTCCCTTCCCCCCCAATCCTACTTCTCTGTCTTGCCTATAGATGCCATATGGCATTTATGCTGGGATTCTGAAATCTAGTTTTCCCTATGAACCATATTTCTCATATGCAAATGGTATCAGTTTTAGTATCCTTATGAAGGATATTTTTATTTATTTCCTGTCCATGTGGTATTAGGCAGTAAACAGTATTGTTCTATTCATCCTTCAGTGCTTCCTTCACTTAAAAAGGCGTGGAGTTATTCTACTGATATATTGCTAACATAGGTATTTTTCTGCTGCTTCAACTATAATTTTCATTTTCTCTGTTTTTTTCCCCTGTCTGTAATGTGCAATTTATTATTTCCATCATATGCTGTAAAACTTTGTCTATACACATGTATGTCTTCTCTTCCCCCCCAATCACTTATTATATCCTTATATTTATCCTGTTGTGTACTTATCTCTTTCTCCTTACTGAGTTTTCTTTCCTTTTCCCCTTTTGGTCTTAAATGTCTTCTAGTAGCTTCTGCATTATTTTTGTCTCTCTCTTGCTTGCTTTGCTGCTATACCACTTCAGGATGCTACCCTGTGCTTGCCTCCACAGTTGCTACATTTTCATTCTGTTCCTTCCACACAAGTACAGTAAATGTGGAGGAGAGCACTTCTATATCTGAATTTCCCTTTTCATATATTCACCACACATCCAAACCTTTGGCATCTGTAACACTTCACTGGGGGTGGAATATGTGGTTTTATCAAAAAAAAAAAAAAAAAATCTGCTATCATATTGCTACCCTGTCTGAAAGGGTTTCTCCTTAAATGCAACTAGCACAGCTATTGACAGCTTTTTCCTCTTCTCTTGCAAATTAGCCACTTAGAGTATAGTACCTCATCATTAGTGCTTAATTTGTGCCAGGGCTGAGCCCACCACCTCTAGGCTTGGCAGTTCATAACCCTGGCGCCTCTGGGCTTTCTGCATCAATTATGAATGTAAAAAAATTGCTTGAGCCCTGCACCCCTTTCATTACAAATTAAGCACTGCTCATCTCTGATGCCCTACTTTACTTCATCTTCAGTCATTTTGATCGGCACGCCATATACAACTCCTCTTGTCTCCATCAGAACCTTAGGCAGTTGGCAGCTCACTTTGTTTCCTTAACAATTTAATCTTTAATAATTTGCCCACTTGTTCTTTGTTTTTACATTCAATTACTAGAGCTCCTCCTTGCAGCTTTCCAGCTCTCTGTCTCCAGCACTCTTTTTAATCCAGTCTGCTGATTTCAGAGGGCTTATATTCCCTCTCTTCACATCTTTGACTAGTGATTTTATGATGATTGCATTTAGATTTTTCGCTTTACTCTTTCCTGTTTTTCTACCTGTTGTTTCTTCTAGCTCTGGTATATCCACCCTTTTCTTTTTCCTAACAGTGACCAGGCTTCTCCTCTGCTGTCTTCTTCATCCTTTTCCAGATTGGTTTCAATATTCTCCAGTATATCTTCCATCTCCCCGCAAAGCACAGCTCAGTCAGAGCAGCTCAGTTAGCCAGCTTCCCACAGTCCCTCTCTTGTACCAGCCAGCCTCAGCCCAGCTCCTCTTCTTCTTCCTTGGTTTTGTGGCATACCAGACTCACTTCTTGAGGCTATGACTGCCATGAACTGTGTTTTGTTCGAGATTCGAAGTCATGAACCTTTCCCAGTATTCTTAAAGAATTGCAGAAAAGCGTTTGTTTTTTGTTTTTAATCGGGCCCCATTTTCCTTGTATTCTTGATAGATTTTGCAAGGAAAATTTTGTTATTTGAAAGCCTCTGAGTTTTCTATATAAACACCTCCTTTCACTGGTGCAATCTTTACGACTCCAAAAGATATGATCTATCATTTCCTGGACCTTACATGTTATACATCATCCATCTTTATGCATGTTAATTAGAAATAAATTACTATTTAATCCACAGTACCCTGTTTGAATTCTAAATAGAGCCAGTTTGCTCTTCTTCTCAGTTTTTGGAGAATATCAGCTTTTCAACCATTGGGCATACTTCTCACCACCTTTTCCCATTTTCGTTTGTCCACAGCTCTTGCCATTCCTTCCTCATCTCATTTTTTATTAGGTGTTTAAATTCCATTTATGAAGGGGATTCATAGGTCAGTGCATTCATGATTAAAAGCAATTTTTGCCTGTTTGTCCACCAATTTGTTGCCTACTATCCCTACATGTGCCAGGATCCATGCAATTACTATGGTTACATCTAGTTGCATCAGTTTCATTGTCAGCAGTAATATTTCATTAAGAAAATCATTTCTGCTGTCACTGTAAAGTGCCTCAAGCCATGATAAGGAGTCAGACAGGATGACCATGGCACTCCCTTTCTGTTCTCAGCTGTTTCAATTTATAGTGCTGGCCCAGCCCTTTCCCAGCTGGGGTTCACTCTTATCACCTGAGAGGAGGGTTGCCAGGTGACCTAACTGGTCTCAGACCCTTGTTAACCCAGCCAGGGCTGGTATGGGGTGCATCATATCACAACCCATCACAGTTTTATCAGACTGCTCAGCCAGATAAGGAGAGGGAAATATGGGGGCAACTAACCTTGACAATGTCCTTTACAATATAATAAGACAATCTGCTTAGGACATCTTCCTACATAGTCAATTGAAAGCATTGAGGAGACAGTACATTGTTTTTTTTAAAATGATATTTATATTTAATGGGGCTATTCAACTACTCAGAAAATCTCTGTTGGGCTCTTCTGTTCTAGGCTTTTAGGAATAAGTACAATATTGGATTTCTGTTCTCTCCAAATGGCTGAGGAACTAAAGTGGTTCATGCGGCCCATGTTAAACCACACCTGATATTTTTCATGAGCGTGCTCTCGCTCACTAGATAACTAGATTTTTAGAAACTGTCCTCCTGTAATTAATTGCCAGCTGCAAAGCTATTTTTTTTAAGATGTCTCTGTTATGTTCTCAAGGGGTTGGTTGGGGTTTTTTTGTTTTTTTTTTTAAAAGAAAAATTCTGTTTCTGATTAAATAGGTTACAAGTCATAGCTGGTTTACTAAATAAGGGTCAAAACCTGCTCGCCTTAGTCCTGTGTCTAGGTCTACTGACTCTAAGCTCCATATCCTGCCCACTTTAGTCACAGAAATAGACCCATGAATGCCCTTAGTCTTGCAAAGTCTTATGGACGTGCTTCACTTTATGCTTTCTTAGCAGTCTCATTGAACTCAAAGGGAGTAATCACTATATGTAAAGTTAGCCAGATCCATACCCTTTGCAAGATCAGGGCTTAAACCTTTAAGTGAGGGTGTCTTGGTTACTTATTAGATAGACCAGGGGAGCAGGATGCAGGGCTCTGAAGTTCTCTTCCAAACTTTATAATGCACTTGAAACTGGGTTTCCTCAACAACCTCGGTGGAAGTTGAGGATACTCAGCATCCCGAAGGATCAACGTCAGACTCTTAATCAAGCTGGCTCTCTAAGTCCAGTGGCTCTGTATCTGCTCAGAAGCATGTTATGAGGCATAAGAAATTCTGAGCTAAGTGCTTTGAGATCCTCAAATAAAAAGCAATACTGATGTATCAGTATCGCTTATTTTTTAAGATGAAGGTATTTGTTTGCTCTGTTTTTACACAATAAAGCAATTGTGTAATTAGGATGGGCCTAGTTTGATTTGGGAATCCCCACAATTAGTCATCAATTTGTCCCTGTAGGGTTGAAGTTTGTGGAAGAACCACCCCATGGGGATTGCTGCAAACCCTATTGCTTGAAATCTCTCTTGGTGGATTGGGCAGAGCTCTGAAGTGTAGGGATGAGCGGCCATCCCTCCCTGTCCATCTCAGAGGGAGGCCACGCCCCACGCTGTCATGTGTCTGCAAAAGCAATCTGAGTGGGGAATTTAGCAGGCAGGCAGGGCAGAGCAAGCCAGCAGTCTATGGGCCCGGGCCCGGGCCCAGGCCCAGGCAGGGCAGAGCACCAAATAGTCTAAGGGCTCTGGCTCTGAGGTAAGGCAGTTAGCAAGCAATCTAGGGGGCTCTGGCCTTCATATTGTTTGCTAGATCTGCCCTGCCTATCACCTGATATCCTTGCTCAGGCAGACAAAACACAGGGCTCTTGGCCTAAGTGGGGAGGCTGCCATCCCTGGGAAGGGGTTGGCAGCAGATGGAACCCAGGCCCATCCTACTCCACCAGGTCCCAGGCCACGGCCCTGACAGTGGCAGATGATTCCACCGCTGGGTCCATGGGGATTCAGCAGAAACACGTTGACCTGGTTTCAGGCAACAACACAATTGGACTATCATCTGGTTTCCCTGGGCTCCTTTTTACACACCCCTCTGGGTGCACCTGTATCATGGGGTCACCCACCCTCTCCTCAGGGTACACTGCCAGCAGCAGTCCCATCAGCTCCTAGGAGTCGTGGTCAGCTGGCAGCTCCAGCAATACCAACAAGTCCTCTGCGGGTTCCAGCTCCAGCAGAAGGTGTCCATCTCCCTCAGCAGCTCCCACCAAACTGAGCAGCAGGGCCTGCCTTTTATACTTCCTGTCCTGCCCTTCTGCTTCTGGCAGGGTGGGTATGGCCTTCCTGGCTCCATCCACCAGACTGTGGAGAGTGGTCTCTGCCTGTCAGTCTCAGAGGGAGGCCATGCCCCCTCACTACAGAATGAATAGAACAATCTGCAGGGGGACTGATAAGATGACCTAAATTTCCATCTCTAATTCCCACACAATTTTTTTTTTTTTTTTACCCACAAATGCCATTACTATCTAATTTCATGAGCACACGGAATATTACTGTAAAGCAGGATGGTCGCAAATGTGTTAATTAAACTCTACAGCCCAGGAACAACAAACCAGATGATAAATTGAAAGCCCTACTGCTGTGCCTAGCTGCTGCCTGAGGACAGAATTTGCCCTGAAATAACTAAGTCTCTCCCTCATTGCCCCATTCACTTCTATTAAAGAACCTGCTCTGGAGCAGTCAGCCTGCCAGGTAATTAGCCTAGTTCCAAGTGACCCTAATTGTAAGTGACATGTCCCCAGCTTTCTCCATACATGACTGTGTTGGGCCTCTAGGAATGCAGCTTATCATGAAAAGTGGCTCTGACAGGAAGGGACAAGATTGCTGCTAACTGCACAACATACACAGCAGCAGCTGGAGTTGGATCTGGTAGAGAAAATGTAACATATGAATTGCCATACAAGATCAGAGCAGTGGTCCATCTGGTCAGGTATCTTGCCTCAGAAAGTGGTAGGAATAGATGATTTAGAGGAAGGCGTGTAAGCCCCATAAAAGAGGCGTACCAGAACTGATTTTTTGGCAGGGCCTGTGGTTGACACGGGTGGGCACAAGTCTTGTGTCATAAGTGAAATAGAGGCTGATAAAAACACAAGATGAATTGCTTAAAATCTGATTGGGCGGGCCTGCTTTCAAAGTGGGTGGGCCATGGCCCGCCCAGGCCCACCCCAAGCTACACCACAGCCCCAAAATGGACAATTTTAGGCCACCATTATTTCCAGAAGTCTGAGGTAATATAGTACGAGCACGTATAACAGATTCCTCTAATGAAAAATAAGCAAACAAGCCAGGGTGCAAAGATAGATTTTATCTTCATTGAAACTATAATGAGACTAGTAATGACAGCCCTGGCTCAAAGAAGAACATTCTGTGGTCCACACTATATTGGCTAGGACAAATATGCAGAAGGTACCCTTAGACAGACATACTCAAGGTACTGGGCACACGACACGATGTTAAACATGCAAAAGAGTAGGAAATCAGAATACATCCTCATTTTCCAAACACTTGGGCTTTTATCACAATATTTGGCATTTTCCTTAAATCTCAAGCCCCTGGAATCAGTTGATTATATGAGAATCTCAGCTTTCATTGGTTGTTTATTTTTTTTTTTTTTTTAAATAAGGTTCTAGCTCTCACTGTTGCAGAGAAAAACCTGAAAATGTGCACCATAAAGGTTCAAAACCCAAAAGGCAAATAACCTCTCCCCATCCCCCTCAAATTTAGTCATTTTTAAAGCTTGTTATTTTTAAGCCAGTGTCATGATTTTGGGGGCTGACTCTTGATTTTTTGGATATCTGGAGTTGGCAATACTTGCTGGTTAGTATTATCATCCCCATTGTACAGATGGGGAAAATTATGCCAATTTTTTTGCCCAAGGTCGCATGGTCAGTTGGTAGCAATATGCTTCTTCAGCTGCAAAGTTTTCAGTGAAATCAGCAGAAATGCAGGGCAGATGCATACTCTGAAAAAACTCTGCAAAAGCTTTTGGAAAGAAATTATGAGCTACTGCATCAAAGGCCCCACGCTTGACATTTATTGGCTTTTTGATAAATGTTGGGGTAATTTTACTGTCAACAATTTCTCATTAGGAGCCTAGTGAAGTTCTTTCTGACCATTATTTTGCTCAATATCACGTCAAGTTGCCACGAAGAGCAGAGATTCTCTGTAAGAAACATCTATCTCTGTAGCTGCAAAATGTTCCAATAATTCTGCGTTTAAATTGCCATGGAAATATTGGCAGCCTCCCCCGAACAATAAGGAGAATTCAGACAAATAGCTAAGTTTTCATGAAGAGCTAAAGCTTGTTGGACAAAATTCATACTGAGGAAAGTGGGGTGCAATTCTGTTGGTTTCAGTGGCAATCCACTCAATCCATACGATCTGATTTTCACCCACTGGCATCATGTACCCCTCACAAACATGCTTATTTTTTTGTAAAGAGACATATAAAGGGGTATTAAAGTGTTAGGGTTGTGTCTCTTTCCTTTTTCTATAATGTATAAAAATATGCCTGAATACATTTGTTTCCTGCTTGTTTTTAACATTAGCAATGGAGGTCTTGCCTAGACTTGAAGCCCTTCTAGAAAACTGGTGGGAGTGTGACATCACTAATTCCACTGATTAATTGAAAGGGGGAAGTGATTCTATTGAAGCTGTTCTCAGTGTTTTAACAAGTGTCTTGTAATAGTTGGTATTTTTCTTAAAGCCCCAGCTTCTGGAGTCATGTGTGAATTTCAGTGTGGGGAGGTTGTTTTTTTTAAGTATCTATCTACCCTTCAGGGTTACAAAGAAAAGCTGGGAAGTATGACTCCTAAGGGCCGAAAAAGCAGAAAGCAAATAAAAAGATCAAGATTTTATTAAAAACAGCATGATTTTTAAGCCAATCTCATGGTTTATAGATGCATGACTCATGATTTTTAAATGCTTGGGGTTGGCAAAACTGAACTTTTGATTCTTTGTTTTGCTAACAACTACTTAATGCAAGCACTTAGGGGGAAGAG
Organism: Emydura macquarii macquarii; assembly: GCF_026122565.2. Taxonomy (NCBI): domain Eukaryota; kingdom Metazoa; phylum Chordata; order Testudines; family Chelidae; genus Emydura; species Emydura macquarii. Next base: position 918,412 of record NW_027133607.1, on the reverse strand, counting down.
CTCTCTTTTGATATCTATACAAAATATACTGTTTGAACTCTAGGGTTTGTTGTAGCCTTAGTTATCTGAGTTAATTAGCAATCAGTTAGCTCAAGTTAAAACATAACCACATAGTCTAATCTAGACAAACCCTCTGGTAAGATTTAACACTTCCCTTGTTAAGTTCCCAGTTCACATGTCGGAGTCCTCCTGGAACCCTTCCCACAGAACCCAGGAAGACCAGACCAGGAATTTTTAATATTTGTCAGGTACACAACCAAGAGAAAATCAAATAATCCATATCAATCAGGCTTTTTTTATACCTCCTAACGCAGTAAAAGAGGCGAAATCAAACCGCATATTCTTTTCCTTTTGCGGGACATCTTTAAAAGTCCTTCAGATCTGAATGACAAATCAAGCTCTCCCCCTCCCTTTTTCTGCAATCCTCACTCTCCCCGAATACCCACTCATGTCCATGGGAGTGTTGGGTGGGTAAGAACCAGGGGATTGTACCTTAGAACAGTTGATTGCTGAAAAGACAACTGTGCTCTTTTTTTGGAAAAGCTTTCTAAGAACAACTTAACTGTAATGAAGAGATTGGTGACATTCAGAGTGTCTCAGCTGACGAGGGCAAAGTGGGGATGTTGGAATTCCTAAAGCGCTACTCAAGCTCTATTCCAAATACACCTTCTACCAACAATTACACTGTGGGAAGTCATTTTTGGTGAGATGATTGCAGCTTCCGTTGTCAACTTTCTACCTTCAACATCAAGCTTAATATAGTATTCCCACTTTATCGTTCCTCCCTACGACCCCTTCACAAGGACATAGGTTTGAAAACAAGTGATGTTTTCAGAACAAGAGGCAATGAAGCCCGAATAAGCCATAAATGGTTGGGGATAAGGGAAATTTCAAAATGCCTGTGTAGAACTGTGCTCTAATATGGCTTTCAATTCAGATATTATTACCAGTTTAATGAGGAGATGTAAAGTGAAAGCCATTAAAGTCTTATCATCTAGCATTCAAAGGAGTTCAGGTTACAGCAGAATTCTCCTTTCTAAGTAAAGATAATCATGTAGATACAAATGTAATTCAAAAATCATGAATCAGATCTCCCAAAACCTTGTAAGACTGGCTTAAAAAGCATGAGATTTTTTTTGTTAAAAGTATTTTTTTGGTTCTTTTATTTGCCTTTTGGTTTCTGGGTCTTTAGGGTGCACTTGGGTCACATTTTCAAACGTTTTTGCTGTATCTATGTTGGCTAGAAACTTATTTTAAAAAAATGAAAGCTGAGATTGTCACATAATCACATGAATCCAGGAGCTTTAAGAAAAACATCCAAGAATCACAGGACTCACAATACAATCACAAGAGTAGCAACACTGCAATAAATACTAGTGCGTGGAAAATAACCAGGTTTTTGTGACACACTGTAACAGGCGGAGAAGCAGAATTAAATAATTTGATGAAAAATACTAGGGAAGGAAAGAAGGTGCAGAAGAAAATCTGGGGGCATGTGGGAGGAACTGCGTGGCGCTTTTCCCCTAAGTGTTTATTCAGGAGGAGGAAAATGGTGTTTGTCTTCCTTTGCCCATGGACTGGGCAGTGGTACAGATTCCAAATGCAGCAGAGCCCATGGATCCATGAGTCTATGTGGATCTCCAGTGATCCACCAGAGTAGCAGGGTCATCAACACACTAATGTAGCCTCCACACCAGCTCTCCCCTTTCAGGGGAGCTTGCCCTTTTAGCAGGTTCTCTCGGAGCTGTTCTCAGGGGGTGCCCCAGTTAAAACTTAATTTGGTTAATGCTTCAGGCTGTGTTAACTTTGGGGTGGAGATATCATTGTTACTTGTAGGGGGACAACACGTATCCTTCCAAATGTCCCCTCATGCTCCCTGTCTCTCCCTCCTGCTGTCATTCCCCTACATACTACTCCCTGTCCTGCCACCCAACAGTTTCCCTGTCTCCTACATTCACTCGCCCTATCATTCTCTTTGCCCATATATTCTCCCTAGCCTCTCATATCCTCTCCCACCCACCCCATATTTATCAGTCCTAGATGTTACCACAATAAATAAGCAATTAACAAACAATAGTACTTTAATAAAGCATTTTCTGACAGAATTAAAATTTTCCTTGCTGCAGTTAAAGTCAATTCTTTCTATGTGACATCCTGACAGAACTTTCGCAAGGGTGCATCTACCTTGGGGAAATCTGGACCCAGGAATCTTCCCTAATGCTGCTGCACTAATGGAAGCTGTATTGGAGGCAGAACATGGGTACTTTTACCGCCCCATAGTCTAATACCTGGTTGAAATAATAACTATTTACTCACTCTGATGGTCTTCACAACCCCATGTTTGCTCTCCAAGAACATTCCTGGGAGCGAAATCTTTGCGCACAGGAATGTTTGCCAAAAGAGAAAAAAATGTTGTGAATACATGTGGGTATATATTTATTCAAATGAATTGTCAAGCCAGAAGTGCTCCTTCAGGCCTCTTGAAAGCTCTTTGTGGGATCAGGGAGTGGAAACAACTCCCTGAGGTTTAGGTAGCCACTCACACAGCATGAATTGTGAAATACAAATAGCAAATACCCAAAGCAACAGTCATGGGTCACAAGCAATTCCTAGGCTAAAGGACCTGCATCTAATTTCTAGAGCTTAAGACATTTCTACAACACTCATCACCATAGCAGGTAAGTATGTTTCCATAAATCATGTGTTACATAATTCTGAATGATGACCAAGAGAAAAGAGTGTCATGTAGTAAAGCCCTGGACTGGGACCAAGAAGATCTGGATTCACTTCCTGGCTCTGTCACAGCAAGTCACATAGATTCATGGAGAATAAGGCTACAAGAGACCATTAGATCATCATCATCATAGCACAGGCCCTTAAATTTCACCCAGTTACCCCAATAATTTGTGTTTGCCCAAAGTGCATCCAATCTTGATCTGAAGACATTTAGAGATGGAGGAATACACAACTACCTTTTTTATTCCGATGGCTAATCACCCTCAGTGTTAAAAATTTATGCCTTACTTCTAATTTGAGTTTGTTTGGTTTCCGCTTCTAGCCAGTCCAACAGAGCTGTTTACTTTGCAAACTCCACTTATTCTCTTTATGCCGCGGCTCCTCGTCTGGAACGGGGGCAATTAATACTTTTCTCCCATCCTTTGTCTTGTTGTATTCAGACTTAAGCTCTGCAGGGCAAGGACTGCCTCTTTTTATATGTATGTATGTATGTATGTATAGTGCAATACTTTGATCCCCATGGTGCTACTATAATACAAATGAGAATAAAAACGAACATATTCATATCAATCAGAAACTGTTTGTGGATAATATGCAACCAGATAAAGAGACTAAAGTCAGAAAAAAGTGTCACTTCAAATAATTCGTCCAGTTTATCACAAATTCTCAGAATTCCTACTTTGAGCTGCAAGAGTAGGAAACGTTTATTTTTAAGTAAGTGAAGGAGCTATTGAACAAACCACCAGCAGAGGGCAATAATAGCTCATGTTTTGAAGCAACTGCAGGCTAACAGCCTTGTATCTTTCATGTTTCCTTTCACTTGTGTGTGTTCATGGAACCAGTGGCTGATTTAAGCACAAGAGCTCTTGGCACAGCAAGGGTGAGAAAAGATCCATGTAGTCAAGAGCATAGGTGGACCCAAAAGTTCTTCTCTTTCTGTCCAAGGCTTCCAGTTCCCATTAGTTTACTGAGGCCCCTTTCATCCAACCTCACAAAGCCTGGCTTTGCTGAAAATATCTTCAGGGTCATCCCTTGCCCTCTAGAGCAGGGAAAAGCTACTATCTGCCAAAGTCCAGAGAGATCTGGAGGGGGCTGTTAGTGCCCCTACAGCACCCACTGGGATATATTCCCAACCCACCACTCAGGTGTGTCTCTGCAGCTGAAACATTCCATCCAGCAAAGCTAGGGAAATCCTGAATTTCCCTAAGGGTATGTCTACACGGCAGTTAGGCACCTGCAACTGGCCCATGTCAGCTAACACAGGCTTGCAGGGTTCAGGCTATTTAATTGTGGTGTAGACATTTAGGCTGGAGCCCAGGATCTAGGATGCTATGAGGGTCCCAGAGTTCAGGCTGCAGCCCAAGCCTGAACATCTACACCGCAATTAAACAGCCTCTTAGCCTGAGCTCTACGGGCCAGAGCCAGCTGGCCTGGGCCACCTGACAATTTTTTAACTGCAGTGCAGCCAGACCCTTCGAGACCAATGATCTGGTGCATCAGTGGGAGTGGCTAGTATAAGGATGGCAGGTGGAAGGGAAGTTGCACAGCAAAAACTGAGCCAGGCAAAATTAGTGGACACTGGAAAATTTTGGCCTAAAAACCAATATGTGCCTCAGTTACCCATCTGTAAAATAGGCTTAATTCTTACTCACTCTACATTGCATGAATGAGATTCATTAATGTTTGTAATGCATATTGAGCCCTTCATCTTAAGGTAGATAGTGTGGCCTAATAGAGAAAGTGCTAGTTCAGGACTTACAGAGCCAGGACTAAAATTTAGGTCGTTCAACTGGCCTGCTGGGAGATCTTTTGCAAGTCACTTTACAGCTATGTGCCTCAGTTTCCCCATTGGTAAAGAACTTTGAGATCTATGGATGATAAGAACCATGTATTAATAGAAGTACAACATGTTGTTACTACTGTTTGTCAGTGCTAGTTACTGTTTGGTTATTAACATGCTTGTCACATTGGTCTGGAGTCTATAAGGTACAGGTGAAAGGTATTTAAGGTGACAAATGTGAGTGAGCTAATATCTTGTACTGGACCAGCTTTTGTTGGTGAGAGAGACAAGCTTTCGAGCTTACGCAGAGCTCTTCTTCAGGGCTGGGAAACATTGCGTACTCAGAGTGTCACAGCCAAATACAAGGTGGAACAGATTGTTTAACATAAGTAGTTAACACATATTTCAAGGGCCCATTCAAGGTGAAGTGGCCGATTGACACCCGCTCCAGTCATAGGGGAGGAAAGGAAATGGGAAGGCAGCTGGAGAGGGGGTTGTTGGTGGGTTACAGATTGTTGTAATAAGCCATAAATCCAGTGTCTATTCAGTCCATGATTTTTAGTGTCTAGCAAAGTTATGAAGTTTGGGGAGCTTAAATTCATAGTTTTGCTAGACACTAGAAATCATGGTCAGAATAGAGACACTGGATTTATGGTTTATTACAAACAACCCCGCCCCCCACCCAGCTGCCTTCCCGTTCCCCTTTCCTTTCCTCCCCTGTGACTGAAGAAGTGTTAACCAGCCACTTCACCTGGAATGGTTCCTTGAAATATGTGTTAACGACTTACTCTAAACAATCTGTTCCACCTTGTATTTAGCTGTGACACTCTGAATACATTTCCCGGACCTGAAGAAGAGCTCTGCATAAACTCAAAAGTGTGTCTCTCTCACCAACAGAAGTTGGTCCAATAAAAGAAATTACCTCACCCACCTTGTCTCTAATAATCTTGAGACAACATGGCTATAACTGCACTGCATACAGGTGTGATGCTGTATGATTAAATACGATCATTGATATTACCACAGTTAGACAATTGCAACAAATCTTGTACAAAGTATGTCATGTAAGGTGTCAAGAGAAAGTTAGGATTCGCTAAGTATGATTATCCTGATTAATTCCACGTGTCATCTTTGAATCTAAAGTTATGAATATTGGCTATGTATTTGATCCCAAATGTGTTTGTTCCTGGGTGACACCTCCCAGACAGAATTTACATCAAGGCCATACAGCTGTGTGTTGATGGTTCATAAAGGACACTTCACTCTAACAATTGGCCATAAAAGAAACTCACCCTACCCAGATAGCTCTGCCTGTGGATGCCTCAGCAAGAATATGGGCAGTGGCTGCCCCTGTGAGTAATCAAGTCATTTAAAGACATGTGATATGCTCATGTGATCCTGAGCTCCATCCATCTTGGGCCAGTAACTTTCCACAAAAAGAGGCTGCGTTTGAGACAGTGAAATTCCAGGCACATGGCAGAAGATATAAAAGACCTCTGAATCATCTCCATTTGGCCACTTTCCTGTCCTGATTCTCTGAACTGTGGATTTACAGCTAAAAGGACCATTTTGAACTAAGGACTGAGGACCTTCCAATCTTTTGGAAGTTACCAGAGAGACTTTACAAGCTAGCAGTTTATTCCATCACCGCCATAATCCTGATCTATGAACACTGAAAAATATCTTTTATGTATACGCTCTATTCATCATTATTAACTCTCTTCTTCCTTTTATTATTAAACCTTTAGATTAAAGGATTGGCAGCAGTGTGATTATTGGATAAGATCTAAGTTATATATTGACCTGGATATGTGGCTGATCTCTTAGGATTAGAAGAACCCTATGTTTGATGACACTGGTTTTCAGTAACCACTCCTCATCACCAGTGTCTGGATGGTGAGACAAGAGCTGGAATGCCTAAGGAGACTGCATTTTTGACTACCTGTTAACTAGTGTGTTGAGACAGAAGGTTACTTTTGTTTGTGTCTTGGCATAATCTAATGGGAGAACAAACACCAGGTTAGGGTGCGTCTGCCCTATTTCTCAGCAGTTTGTCCTGAATTTGGCATCTTCAGCTGTGACCCAATGAGGCATGGTGACAACAGGTATTTAAGGTGTTACTCCAGGTATGTAGTAAATGCCACAGCACAGCAGGAATTACTGAAAAATAAAAACATTCTGTAGAGTCCCTTCCCACTAGGAACAATGTTCTATTTGTGATGCAGCTTTCCTGCAGAGTCATTCTGATCTCTTAGGGCAGGTGAACACTTTGTAATGGTCTGCTACTGTAATCATTAGACTATTGTAAATATTAAAGTACCCCACTGCCAAGTGTCTCTTAATGTGGTCTTGAATTTTATGCTTGGCCTCAATGACAAAAACAATGAAGTATTAATACAAAGTGATGATAGTTTTTGTAAAGCAACAAGATTTCCAAGAAGTATTAATTCTAACTCATAAACCTTCCAACGCTTGTGATATAGGGCAGGAATGTTTAGGGCTTGCCTGATTCACAGGGTGAACTCCACAGCAGTTTAATGCACTGAAACTACAGCTAGAACAAGAAGGGAAGAATACTGGATCCCATTGAAACTTCATAGGAATTCAAGTAAACATTCAGCTATCCCTGTTGGAATGTGGCAAACACACCTGAATCAACAAACTCTCTAACAAGCATGGAAGGTAGAGAGACAAGGTGGACGAGGCAGTATTTTTTATTGGACCAACTTCCAGGGGTGAGAGAGACACGGTTTCGCGCTTATGCAGAATTCTTCTTCAGGTCTGAGCTTCAACATCACTGCATGCACATATGGAAGATGATATATGGGATCTGACGCTGTACCATACCTCCGGGAGCCCCGGGGAAATGGGACAGAGGTGATTTTATGCCACCTTGCAGGTCCTGGGGCTACTCCTGAAGCTGAATAGTGCAGCTTCATTAGCAATAGATATGGTGGAAGTTGCAGTGTAGAAAAGGTGCTGACATTTTTACTACCATTTTGTCTGACTCTGCTCTGTGCATGCCAGACACTGGGTCAGTAATGAAACAGTTGGCATTTCCCCCTCTATGCAATCTCTAGCCCTCTTTCTGTTTAGGCATTATTCTTCATTAGATGTGTCCTAGCCACCCTCCAAAGAGATGCTCCCAAATCAGTGTTGCATAGGAGAGGAAGGATGGTCTAGTGGTGAGACCACAGGCTTGGTACTTAACAGTTATAGGTTCAGCTCCCAGTTCTGCACCTAACTTCCTGTGTGACTTTAGGCAAGATACTTAGACCCGGATCCTCAATGGTATTTAGGCTTCTAGTTTCCATTGATTTTCTAGAGGCTAGGAGCCTAAACACCTTTGCAGATCTGAGCCTCAGTCTAAAAGTGCCTCGTTTCCTGTAAAATATGGATAATAGCATTTCTGTACCGCAAAGGCATGCTAGGAAGATTCATTAGTGATTGTGAGGCACTATGGTAATGGAGGCCATATAAATACCAGTGATAGAACAACATCTATTTATATGGTCTCTTTTATGCAAGAGCACTTTACAAAAGCAATAATAAAGTTTATCTAAATACATTTTGACTAAAAGTGGCAGCAAATGCACATTTACTTTGTTTAGCTTGAAATACCTGAATTGAGTGTATGGTTCAGATTGGAGTCAGAAGCAACATCCACAGCTGCAGAGCAGTTAAAACTCATAGTTCCCTAAGGTTGCCGTTCAGACAAAGAAAGCTTTCATTTCAGACTCCACTGTATGACCAGGATTATATGAAGCTAAAAGACCTCTCAGAAATACTGCAACATGACCAAGGAGTTCTTTAAAAGCAAGTAGTTAAAACCTTGAAACAGACAGAATTAAAGATTGTTAAAGAAGGGCGATGGGTTCGAATAATGGGGTACCTGTAACAGCTGGAGCTGGCTGGGTAATTTTTTCCCCCACCAAAAAATTTAAATGAAAAAGAAAGCATTTTGTATCATCTTCAAAACTTGAGTTTCCATCAAAAAAATAAAATTGGAAAAACCAAAACTTGCTTGGTTTTGGGCAAAGAGATACCAAACATTTCAGTTTTTGTTTAAAACTGAAATTTCAGTTTTGAAACGAAAGCCTGTGGGTTTTTTTAAATGAAAATCAAAAACATTTTTGAAAAAAGGTCCCATTTGGTTTCACAGATGCCTGTATGGTCCATGGCCGTCCCACCCCGTCAGTCTCAAAGACAGGCCACGCCCCATCACTACCGTGTGTCTATTGAGGCAATGCTCAATGGAGAATTAGCAGTCTCAGGCCCTCTGGGCAGGGCAGAGCAGCAAGCAGTCTTTCACCTGGCCTCCTGGCTTAGGCAGACGGCAGACAAACACAGGCCTCTTGGCCTAAGGTGTGTAGGTGGCCACCCCAGGGGTGGAGCAGCCACAGAGAGTATGAGGACCTAGGCCCACCCTGCCCCACTAAGTCCCAGCCCAGGGCCCTTAAAGTGGTGGATGGTTCCACCACTGGGTCAGCGGGGATCCCACCAAAGCAAACTACCCTGAATTCTGGCAACACAACAAGACTATTGCCTGATGTCACTGGGCTACTTCCTACACCCCCATCTGAGTGTACCCCTGTCTCCCCAGGGTACATGGCCAGCGGTAGTCCCAATAGCATCTCCAGGTACTGGTCAGTTGGCAGTCCTGACCCCTCCTCTGGGTCCTCAGTTCGACAGCAAGTGAGAGAGAGACATTTGCTTCCTTCTACCGCTGGCCCACTTTCCTGCAGCTGGCCCACTTTTTACACTTCCTGTCCCGCCTCTCCGCTTCCAGCGGGGGTTGGGGGAGAGAGCATGGCTTGTCTGGCTCCACCGACCAGGGGGACGGAGAGTGGTTCCTTCCCATCAGTCTTGGAGGGAGGCCACACCTCCTCACTACAATGCTAAAGCCAGAAGGGACCATTGTGATCCTCTAGTCTGACCTCCTATGTAATACAAGCCACAGAACTTCTCCAAAATAATGCCTAGAACAGATCTTTTAGAAAAATATCCAGTCTTCATTTAAAAATAGTCTGTGATGGAGAATCCACCATTACCCTTGATAAATAGTTCCGATGATTAATTACCTTCACTGTCAAATTTTTATACCTTATTTCCACTCTAAATTTGTCTTTTCAGTTTCCAGTCATTGGATCATGTTATACCTTTCTCTGCTAGATTGAAGAGCACATTATTAAATATTTGTTCATCACAAAGGTACTTCCAGACTGTAATCAAGGTACCCCTTAAACTTCTCTTTGTTAAGCTAAATAGATTGAGCTCCTGGAGATTGAGCTCCTTGCATGTCTTGGGATACTTGATGTTTTTCTTTAAGCCCTTGCTGCTGGAGTCATGTTCAGACAACACCAGAATCTCAGCTTTCCCCCTTCCCCACCAAAGTAAGTTCCTATCCCTCATGGTTATGGAGAAATGCTGGAATATGTGACCCATGAAAGTGCAAAAGCCAGAAGACAACAAAAAACTCCAAACCCAGTGTTTGTTTGTCTGGCTTGAAAATCATGCAAATTAAAAACAAAAACAATCATGACTTTTGTGGGCCTGACCATTGATTTTTGAATGCTGGGGGTTGGCAATAATGCATTCCTGCCCTGGTCTTTTGTTATTTTATTTCCCAATTGTATTTGCAAACTAGGTTCTTCAGTGAATGGACTTATTGACAAGTTTGGAGCATTATCTTTCAGTGGCTTATTATGTATACATTTTGCTCATGTATGCCTACTGGACAAGTACTGTATTTTGTTCATGCACTTGTAACACAGAGGGGCACATGGGTGGACCAAATAAGGAATTCCCATTACAATTAATGAATTATGTTGAGTACGTTTCACTTTGTGGCGTGCTTCCTGCACAGGGATTTCTTATCCTTAGATCAGACAGTACCTGATACCCATTGTAGTTTGCATTTAAAAGATATTTATGTAAATTGGGTTTTATGATCCTTTTAGCATCTGTCCAACGTATAACAAGGACCTGAAAATTGTTTGGGTTTTATCCTGCTTTTTTATTTGTTTTTTGGTTTTTTGCCGTTAGAAATATTAGGAATGTCACTTGCGGTCTGGGATTGCTGGAGCACCTCTTGGATGTCTCAGAAGAGGGCTAATGCTAGTTCTCGTATCTTAGCTGGAGGGGTGAAGGAGTTGAATCTTTAGCAAAGACTGTCTCTGTGATCAAGTGTGCGGTTGTCCCTCCCCTTCTGGGTCAGAGGGAGGACACACAACCTCACTGCATTGTCGGAGTCACGGCCTGGTCCCAGGGGAATTAGCCAACCAGGCATCCATGTCTTGACCAGTCCAATGGAGTGGAATTCCCAGATAGTCTATCGGCTCCAGCCCTGAAGTGGGACTGGGCCCTTCAAAGTGTCTGTAGGTATCAGCCCCAAGGCAGGGGCAGAGCACCTAATAGTCAATAGGCTCTGAGCCCTCAGGCAGGGACAGAGTGACCTGAGGTCAGTCTATCGCCCCTGGTCTTTAGGCAGGACAGGACCAGGAAAGAGTGGTGCACCAGCAGTCTAGGGCTCCGAGAAGGAGTGGATGCTGCCCTAGAGGTGGAGGGGCAAGGGATGGAGAGATACGGGCCCTCCCAACTCCACTGCATCCCACCCCAGGGCCCTCAGAGTGGCGGAGTGTTCTGCCACTGGGCCAGTGGGGCTCCAGCCAAAACATGCTGACTTTGCCTCTCGCGGCACTGCAGACCAACTGGAGTCAGCTGCACCTGGGCCACTTCCTACTCTTGCCTTAGGGCGTACCTGGCTCCATGGGGCATCCTGAATCTCCTCGGCGTACTTGGTTAGCAGCAGTTCTGGCAGTCCTCCGGTGGGCAGAGGCTCCTGGACAGGCAGTGCGTTCAACAGCAGCTCAGCGCAAACAGGAACATTTGTCGTCTCCTCACTGTCTAAGTCCCAACTGAGCCAGAGGCCCTGCTTCTTATACTTCCTGTCCCACCCACCCACTTCCGGTGGGAGAGGCGAAGGTTGCCCCTCCCTTTCTGGGTCAGAGGGAGGCCACACCATCTCACTACAGTCTCCAAAATGTTAGGCAATTAAGTTAAAACAAGCCCTCTTTTTGCAAGCTATTTATCCCTTCCTTTATGGAACAGAGACATCCCTAGATTTATTTACTAGTGGAAGTGATTGTTTATTTTAATAGTATCTTATTTTAGCATGAAAACAAGTAAATCATTCGGCATAAAAGGCAGCTCTGGATTTATTGCCACAGCAGCTACAAAATTACAATGCTCCTACTTAGACAAAGCGAATACCTCATTAAACAATTAAGCAATAAGACACAACAAAGACTGTGGTTTCCATGGCTTATTTAGTCTGTAATTGTATGCCAGGGAATTAGGAGAGAGGAAGTGCAAGCACAGTGCTATGGATTCCAGGATGGGATTATCGTCTAATAACCTTGTCCGCTGGCAATAGTCATGGTATTTCCTTCTGTTTCATTTGTTAAAAAACAAACAAAACAAAGCAAAATGAAAACCCCAAAAGTTGTGAGTGGAACATTTGAATGGATCATAAAAGTAAAATGGACAGGTGGTGTGAAATCCTGGCCCCATTGAAACAAATGGCAAATCAACCATTGATTTCACCCTGGATTTCTTTAGGTCTCTGAATTTAGGGCTTGATCCAGCTTCCGCTGAAATCAATAGGATTCTTCCTATTGACTTTCAGTGGGAGTTGAAATGGACCCTGGGTGTCATATTGACAAGCCTGGAGACTGCAGCCCTCTGTTTATCCACAGATCTGTTATAAAATGGCCTGGGTAGCAACCATAAGACTCCCTCAAACAGCATCTAAAAGGATTCCATCTCAATGCACATCAGTATTCACAGCCCAATCACAGCTTCCGAGTTTGCCAGTGATAGTACAAATTACTGCCAGCTGTGATTTTTGTGACAGGGATTGTTGTCCATGGGGAACAGGACCGAGATCTCCCACATCCATTTTACACAGGCCACCAAACGGCCATCAGATGGCAACAGCTTTCAGTCCCTGCTGATCAGAGCAGGAGTTGAACCAGAAGCCTAGAAATAAAAAGAGACAAGCTGATTTATGGCTGTATTTATTTTACCTCATCTAATAGAATGCATCATAGGCTAGGTTTAGTCAGCCAGAACAGTGGCCATGCAACCGAACCCTTAGGTCTAGAGAAGTAAGGCAGGGGAAGACCATCTTGAGGATCTTCTAAGGGCTGCCCTGTCCTCCGTTTTGGGAGAAGGGAGGTAAGTATGAATAATGCAATATAAGGCCTTTAAGCACAACAAGCCTGGATCCAATCAGTGTAATCAGCCTTCCACCTTAAAAAAAAAAAAAAGGGGGGGGGTTTTGAAAGAAATTCAAAGCTATTTTTTTCTATTGTTGCAGCAAACTATTTTAAACAACTAGCAGAAAGATGTATATTTTTGTCTGGCGTAGCTTTAAAAAAGGCATAGCTCAAGTATTGTGGAAGCTCCTTCACTGAAGGTTTCCAAAAGGAGGCTGGACAGCCATCTGTCTTGGATGGTTTAGACACAACAAATCCTGCATCTTGGCAGGGGGTTGGACTAGATGACCCTTGCGGTCCCTTCTAACCCTTTGATTCTATGATTTATTGTTGTTCTTTCATTCCTTCCCTTCCCATTCCTTTCCAAGAAGCTAGATATGAGTCAACAGTGTGCCCTTATTGCCAAGAAAGCTAACGGCATATTGGGCTGCATTAATAGGAGCATTGGCAGCAGATCGAGGGAAGTGATTATTCCCCTCTATTTGGCACTAGTGAGGCCACATTTTGAGTACTGTTTCCAGTTTTGGGCCCCCCACTTCAGGAAGGATGTGGACAAATTGGAAAGAATCCAGCGGAGGACAACGAAAATGATTAGGGGACTGAAGCACATAACTTATGAGGAGAGACTGAGGGAACTAGGCTTGTTTAGTCTGTAGAAGAGAAGAGTGAGGGGAGATTTGATAGTGGGCTTCAACTACCTCCAAGGAGGATGGAATTAGGCTGTTCTCAGTGGTGGCCAATGACAGAACAAGGAGCAATGGTCTCAAGTTGCAGTGGGGGAGGTCTAAGTTGGATATTAGGAAAATCTTTTTCTCTAGGAAAGTGGTGAAGCATTGGAATGGGTTACTTAGGGAGGTGGTGGAATCTCCATCCTTAGAGGTCTTTAAGGCCCGGCTTGACAAAGCCCTGGCTTGGATGATTTAATTGGGGTTGGTCCTGCTTTGAGCAGGGGGTTGGACTAGATGACCTCCTGAGGACCCTTCCAACCGTAATTTTCTATGATTCTGGGACTAATATGATTAACATTTACTTGAATAGTGATTTATCTGTGAATTTCTTATAGGGAAGAAAGCTATATACATTTAAAAGTTGCTGAGGTAAATAATGTCACTGAACTGTGAACTCTTTGGGACAGGGACTATCTTTTTGTTCTGTTGTTTGTACAGTACCTGGCACAATGAGGTCCTGGTCCGTGACTAGGGTTCCTAGGAGCTACATAACACAAATAAACAATAATCATGACAAAGACAGAGAGAGAGAAAAATGATAATACAAATCTCAGAAAACATAACTATTGAATGGTAAAAGCCAGGGAACAAGTAACTATTTATTTGAATGACATTTAGTGTCTAGAGGCACTAACTAAGATTGGGGCCCCAATGTGCCAGATTCTGTACAATCAGTTAGTAAGCGCCATTCCCTGTTCCAAAGAGATACAATCTAAATAGACAAACCATAGGGAAAGAAGTATTACGCCCATTTTACAGCTGGAGAACTGATGCACAGAGAGGCTAAATCCAGATCCTCAAAGGTATTCAGGAACCTAACTCCCATTGAAATCAGTTGAATTTAGGCATCTAAATAGCTTTAAAGATCTGGCCTTAAGTGACTTGCCCAAGGTCACTCTGTAGCAGAGTTGGGCCCTGAACCCACATCTGTGGAGGATCAGACTTCTGCTTTAGCCACAAGGCCATCCTTTCTCTCTAAATAGTTAATGGAGGGATATTTCTTTGGCTTCTCCCCTCCACAAGTATATCTTTGTATTTCCATGGGCAATTGTAATCAGAGATTGTTTAATCAGTTCACATGTAGGGTTACACTGTCATGAACTGTTGAGCAGCTCGACCATATTTCTTGTATACTACATCGGATGATTACATACAGTAGTAAAACGACTGTCAATGCACTGTGTTGGTACAGTGTTTACCACAATGGGCCCCCAATCTTATCTGGGACTTCTAAGTGCTACTGTCATACAAATAATAAATCATAATAATAAGTCACAGTAATTGTAACAATAAGTCAGTAGTCATAGTAATAAAATGTTACTCAGGCTTTATTCTTACTAAATCTGTCCATGTTATAGTTATCTCATCCTCTCACTGCAACCGTCCTATCTGTCAGGTTTTCTCATCTGTTGCATCCTGCCAGCTCTCTAGTACAGGGACTTTCGTCTTTGTTATTTGTCTGTACAGCGCCTAGCACGCTGGTCCTTGATCAGGCTTCCTAGAGGCTACCACAATACAAATGAGTAATAATAAATAATAACTACCCTTCATTTCATTCATTTTTTTCAATTGCTCAATACCACCCACTCAACCAGACCAGCCTAAATATGGCGAAAAAGACCCCAAATGAAAGTTATTAGTTCAGGAAGTTTAAAATAGCATGGGATGGAATGTTGGCGCACAAGTTAGGTTCTCCTTGACCCTAGCTTCCCAATTCAGTACTTGTAGACTTGGGCATTTATAACAGTAAAAGCAGACTAACAACTACTGTGTAGGATGCAGGTGGATTTTTGGTCTGTCAATACATGACCGACCTCCCTCACAGCTATGAACCCAACCCTGCAGTCTGGTACAGGCAAAACTCAGATAGCAGATGCAGGAATGGGTTTCATTGTTCTGATGCTATCATCAGGTATGTTTTGTTGTTGTCATGTTTCTTTTTGGACAGAACTCACACATGATGTAATGGCTTGTTGAGCAAGGACCAGAAATGTCAATACCACATGCTTATCAGTAAGCAATGGCACAGGAAGGAGGTGCATGCTTCACATTTTTTTTAAAACAGGTGTAACAAGTTAGTGGAGTGCTGTGTGAGGGAGCGCTCTACTGCGTATAGTGTACAGGTAATAGACTGCATTGCAACACCTTCAGGACTGAACGTATGACACGTCCCTTTGCGAGCGCTTTCCCAGAACGCCATCCACCCCTTGGATGTAGCAATTAAGCTAACAGATGATGTTGAAAAACGAGGAAAGAAAAAAAAAGTGAAAGATTAAATAAAAATAAGTTAAAAACATCCTTCCAGATGATGTATGATACGGTGAGAGAAAGCATAGATAGAACCAGTTTTTGTGTATGGCTTCCTAGGTTTTGTTGTATAAAGCACTGACCCCATCAAGCGCATGGTATAAATCATTAAATACAAAGAATCTATATACATCCCCGGGGACTGACAAAGGTCTGGAAAGCAGCTGGTTTCCCTCAGTGTGATCACCCACTGAAAGGGAAAAGTTAGGAATAAGCCAACTCTCAGTGGCTGAGGCATGAAGTGTGCAACAGTAATGATACTTTGCAGTTAGCTAATGTCTTTCATCAGTGGATCTCAAAACATTTTACAAATACTGTATTATGGTCCTGATTCAGGAGAGCAGTTAAGCACATGATAAACTGTAAGTGCTTTCCTGAATCAGGATCTAAAAGCACTCTGTGAAGTGGGCATCATTCCTATTGTATATATCGACAGACGGCAGCACCTCTGTCCTGTAGCAATGAATAATTCCTTAGTAGTTAATCATTTAAATAATTAATTATTTCACATTTAATCATAATTGTTTAATAACTGGCATGTGGGATTGTCACTGGCCTATGACCACGTAATAAGTTGTTGGCAGAGCTAGGAACAAAGTATAGGAGTCCAGAATCCCAGTGTCTTGCTCATCCCACTAAAACTGTTCCCCCTACTATATAAAATTCTAAACTCATTATGAGGTAGGGCGCTATAGTAGTTTTTATAGCCAGAAATTTGGGTGATCATCTTATTCAAGAGTGGTTGACGCTCGCATGACTTCCTAAACACTGGTGATATAAATTGCATAGCACCCCACCCTATCATATATTTTAGTTATCCCATTTATTTGATGCGAGGTTAGCCCTTTTTCACAAGTCTCCTTTTGCTTCTTTTTGAAGCACTACAGAAAAAAATACATCATGGGTATGGGTGGAGAATACTGATTTCCATAAGTACAGTATAAAGTTCAGTTTAGATAATGGTTTGAAATCTCTACCATGTGATTTGAAAAATAAAGCCATTAATGTGATGACTGGCATGACCACAAATGTGTCATAAATAAATACTTCTGCAATAGTTGGATTATCACAATACTCTTGTTAACTTTATATGGTACTCTATAATAGATCCTGTGTGTGTTCTGTCCAATTTAGGATCTTATATCATGTACATCACCATGGTATTTGAACAAAAGTGGTATTGCTACGTTTGAAATGGTTGTTATGTTGCTTGTATGCACGGGACAGGAGGTGGAGCACTAACATGCACACGCATGCACACACAAGCTGCTTGGATAAATCACAGTTCAGGCCCCAATCGTGCAAGATGCTCTATGTGAGCAGAACCCTGAATCCACCTAGAGTCCCACTGAAGTTTGTAAGAGTTCTACGATTATAAACTCTTATTTTGATTGCATGTACTTACTATAGATGTGCAGGGCCTAGCACAATGGAGTCCTAGTTAGAGCTGTGTGAATAACTGCTCACTGACCAAACTGGGGGGGGAAATGTTTTAGATCGACCCAAACCATTTTTTTCCTGCAAACTTAAAAAGTTGGAAAAAACAAGAGTTTTGGGTGAAGCAGAAACATTTCACTTTGTCTGAGTTTTTAACCTTTTTTTTAAAAAAAAAACAACCACCCCAAAACTGAGGTAAAATTCAAACTGAAAAGTTGCTTTGAATAAAAAAATCAAAACATTTTGTTTTGAAATATATTTTAAAAAGCTTAGATTGTTTTGGATATTTTTGTTCTTTTTTTTCCCCCCCAACTGATTCAATTCAGGAAATTCCAACACAAATTCACAACATGTTCTGGTCAACCCAAATCTACTTTTTTGGCAGAAAAAAGTTTCAACCTAAAAACTACATCCAGTTCTAGTCCTGATCTTTCAGTGCTAAAATAATACATGTCATAAATAATAACAACTCCACTTTCTGTACTAGAAATCAGGGCTACGTAAAGAACTGCAACAAACCATTTAAAAAAGGCAAGACTGGGCAAACACCAGCATTTAGAGTTGGAAAAAGCTCTCAGCTGTATTTCAGTAACATTATCTTCAAACAGATAATTGTATTTGTCACTGAGCTGGAGGATACATAGGCGGCACTGTGTAATAAAATACACAATGGAGATAAAGTGTGGGAGACAGAACAGCTTTCTTTTCCTCATTCAGACATAAGCCCTAGAAGAAAAGGTCTGGAAAAAAAGGCTCCCAGCTCTGACACTAGTTTTCAGACACTAGTTTGTGGTGTTATTTCTTTCCTTAGAATTTTCCACCAGTGCAGTTCCACAAGTAGAGTGATTTTTACCACAAGTCTCTCGCTATTTGGTATCCTTAGGCCCCAGCTACTGGAGTCATGTGATTATGTGAGACTCTTAGCTTTCATCGAAAAAAACCATGTTTCTAGCCCTATTGATTGCAGAGAAAAGCTTGAAGAAGTGATCCCTAATGGATTTAAAAACCAGGACAATAAAAAGAACCCCAAATGTATCAATTGCTTTGAAACTATCAAGAGTTTTAACCCAATCTCATGATTTTGTGAGGCCTGGATCATGATTTTGAAATGCATGGGGTTAGCAATATTGCCAATGTATTGGCTTTTTAACTAGAGTGTCATCTAGACCTAGGGAGCTAGGCACCTCCCTACCTTTGAGGATCTGGGCCTTAGCATCTCTGGTTTTCCCCCTTTATATAATAAAGATACTTACTTCCCTTGGTCACACAGGCTTGTTGTAAGGGTTTGTGTATTTTTTTTATGTCAATGGGGCTATCCCCCAGAGTAAAGTTATGCACATACTTAAGCGTTTGCTGGGTCCTGCCTTTTGGTTTGTAAACTGCTTGGAGTCCCTGGGTTTGCATGCACCGTTTTTGATCCGCTGATGATCACTGCTCTGAAAACTGAAGCCAGTAAGTCCAAGATGTGCCATGAGAGCTGGCGAACTCTCACGCCCATGCATGGCAAGCTGTTACGCACATTCCCCCCTCCCCATTTATTTATGTATGTGTTCGGGATGTTTTAACACGCTGGTTTTCAACCTTTCCTCGTTTGCTGACCCCTAGACCATTTCAAACAGAAGGGCCGGTGCCCCCTTTGGAAACCTTAGCCATAACCTCTGCAGACCCCCAGGGGTCCCCGGGCCACAGGCTGAAAACCCACCTGGGCTTGAATGGGTTTACAAAGCCCTGCCAGCTCGCGGTCGGGAACAAAACCGCCCGTGCCCCAGAGGGCTGGTGCGTGCAACCAGCCGTGCATGGCACCGCATCCCAGCCCTCGGCGCGCTCTGCGCACACCGACCCCACGCCCCACCTCCGGCCCAGCGGCAAGGCCGGGCGGGCGGCCTGTGAGCGACCTGGAACCGGTACGCTGGAACCGGGCGGGGATGTGGGGCTGGCCGGGCGGCCCCTGCTGGCTCCGGCGGGGCGGACTGTCTCTTTAAAGGCCTGCGGAGGCAGGGCGGGCGGGGAGTGGCCCGGTGCAGTGCGCATGAGTTGGGTGGCTGGCCGCCTCCCTGAGTCAGTCCCAGCAGCAACAGCCGGGGAGCTTCCCCAGCGCCGGGTGCCTACAGCACCTGCTCGGCGCCGGCGGACGGACGGACGGACTGACTGGGCCGGCGGGTACCAGCCGCTCCCACGGGTTGCGAGGCTCGGCCAGGTGAGTGCGGGCGCTGGGCGGGCTGCGGTGCTGACAGGTCCCAGCTGAGTGCTCGGCGCTGCCTGTAGCGAGCAAGGTCCCCGGGGAGGGGGGGAATCCCTCAGCCTTCCTGTGCCCCTGCCTCGCAGATGCTCCCCCATCTCCGCCTGCATCGCAGCTGCCAACCTCCCTCTCCTTCCCCTGCATCTTGTCCTCGTCCCCCCACCGCCTCCTCTGCCGGGGGTCAATGCCTTAGGGGCCCGGGTAGGGAAGAGATGGCACCCGGTGGCTTGATCGTACCTAACACTCACCGATGCTCCGGCCGGGCAGCGTTGTGCCTCCTCCCGGATATATAACGGCAGAAAACTAACCCCCACTTGTTGCTGTGTTGACCCACCGACCTGTCCGTGCGGGGCGGAGAGCTCCTCCGCTTCCCCTCCTGACCCCTGCCTAGGAATCTCAGACCGCCGGGAGCTTCGCCTTCGCTCAACCCCACGGAGGTTTCCCAAGGAAGCGAGCCCAAGATCATTTAACCAGGACCTCTTAGACTGCGGCTCCCCGGCCAGTTGCAAACACTGGCTTCTCCTGTCTAGTCGGGGACTCGGTTTGTGGTGCTGTGTTTGTTTCCCCTCCACTGAAGAGCCGGGGTGGGGGAGGTAAGAAATTGCGGCTATTGAGGTGCAACTCCCATTGCCAAGACGACCTGCTCATGAGCTCCGTATTTGGTTTGTGTAACGATGGGTCTGTGGCCCAAAGATCATGGCAGTGCTTCCCCAGGCTCTCACCCGCTGTTAGATACAGCCTTTATGCTTTAAAAAACAAACCAAAACCCTGAGAGTTTTCCCACCCACCAGCAGTAGCAACGCTGAAAGGGTTAGTACAGACAAGGCTGTAGATGGCTGCTGGGTTTTTAAACGCCCTCTCTCCTGAACTTGTTCAGAACAGGTCTATGTGGTTCAGTGCAATAGCATTAGCCATAGGGGTGGCGGGATGACAGAGCGGTATGCAACCAGGCAGAGGTGCAAGTGGAAGAGGATGCTTGTGTGCAGGAGGAAAGCCAAGCGGTATCCCCAGAGGCTTTGAATGTTTCTCAGGTATTCTAAAGCTGTGTTAAGAGCAGTTTCTCTCTTTTAGTCCAGATGTGTGACAAGCTTTACTGAGCCCTGCTCTACGCTACAAACTTCTGTCGGTATAACTACGTCACTCAGGGAGTGTGGAAAACCCACACCCCTGAGCAATGTGGTTATACCAACCTAACTCCCGGTGTAGGCAGCGCCCGCTGTTGATGGGAGGGCTTCTCCCATTGACCTAGCTACTGCCTCTTGGGGAGGTGGAGTACCAACCCAGAGAAGTTTCTCCCATCAGTATAAGTAGTATCTTCACTAAGCGCTATAGCTGTGCCATAAGTGTAGACAAGCCCACATGTACTGCCAGAAGCAATGCATGGCAGAGTTTTTAAAAAATGGTTAAAATACATTACATAGCAGTGAAAAGAATTTTTGGATGGGTAGGATTATAGTCTAGTCTGGTGGTGTTGGGAAGTAGAGACCCTTTTCTGGTATGTTGCACATAGGCTTTTCCCAATTGTTCTATTTGCCTTAGGGTAGATAAAGTTGCTTTCATATGGCATGATCAATATGGGGGAAGAGATTGACCTAATTTCCTTGTTCCCCCCCTCACCCTTTTTTTTTTTTTTTTTTTTTTTTTTTTTTTTAAACCATTGAATCAGTGGCAAAATCCCAATTGACTTCAGTAGGAGCAGAATCAGGCCCTAAGCCTCTGTTACTGATATGTGACAAGTATCCCTTGACTCTAGTGGGAATCCGTATGGCTTGAGGGAGGATTAGTGTCTTTTAATATCATGTCCTAAAGGAGCAAGCTGAAAAGCCATTTACTTGAGGTTGGGTTTAATATAGTAGAAACCGCAACTGCTGGCTTCTGACGAACCTTTTAAAAGTGCATTGCAAACACTCAGTTCCCTTGATGTTATTTATCCTTTGTATCACATCTAGAGGCCAGAGCTGAAATCAGGACCTTATTGTGCTAGGTGCTGTACACATACTAACAGCCTACAGTCTAAATAAATGAGACCGCTGAGAAGGGAAACGGAGGCAGAGAAAGATAAAGTGACTTTTCCAAGATCAAATTCTTCACTTTTAGGTTGTGTTTTTTCCAGTTGTGAAGTAGTAGCAGTGAGGTACCAAAAGTGCAGAACAGATTTTTGTGTAAGGGAGGGTAACCGAAGGAAAGTTTTGGGTTTCTTTATTTTTGGTTTTTTTTTTGTCTGTCCAAAACCTCATACAACAGAATAAGTCTTGGTCTTAAAAGCTTGTGCATTTTCTGGCTTAGGCTAATAAAAGGTATTTTAAGGTTCTTGTACAGATCCCTGGCTAATGCAGCACTGCAGTTGGATGCTACTATACAGAAACAGCAATTTAGTTCTATTTTAGACAACAGTAAGACTTGCTAAAGTAGTAGTGAAACACTTGTGAAAATATCACTTATTACACACAGATGAATCTGAAATCACTACTAGGTGCCAATCACTTTTCATTAATAGAATAGATCTTTCCAGATAAAAGAAGCAAGCATCTAATTTGTGCTCTTCACAACTAAGTGTACAACAATTTTAAATCCGGGCTGAGATGCTGTACTGACTAGCGTTACAAGTAACATCTGAGATTTGAGTAGGAGAGGGGGTATTCTTCGTATATCTGAATAGTCAGTTTCACTGTTCTCCCTGTATGGTCCTTGTGTTTTCCCTTCTTGCTTATATGGGTGCTGCAGAGAGACATATTAACCAGGAACTCAGGTAGTGTGGCATACTGGGTGGGTGAAGTTATCCGAAACTTTTTTAATGGATTAAATTTCAAGATGACTGTGTCCCTCTAATGAAAGGGACATAAATTTATGTCAATAGAATGGAGCCTTAAAAAGCCAGCTGCAACATCACATTCTACCAAAAAACTATTCTGTTTTTATCAGTATGTATTTAACAAATTGGAATTCTTGTTTACAGCTGGCTTCAGCAGTACATTCCCAGGTAGGCTGTATTTTGCTTAGCTCTACACCGGTGATGGCCGGATAATCACTGTTGACCCTTATGGCAGAAAAGCTCACAAAACACAGGAACAAATCCTTAGTACAGCCTGTTGCCTCAGTCTGATGACCCTTTGCATGTCAACCTATTGCATCTCTGCTGCCATTTACCTTAGCTCTTTTTGAGGCAAAGCATTCTTACTTCTTTGCACTGCACATCTCTTCTTACACCCTCCCTTGTCAGTTGCAACATTCACAAGAGGTCATGCAACAGGTGACTTGCAATTTACACAGTTGCTAGACTGCAACATGGTGATGCTATAGACAGCTGCATAGGCTTTGGGGACAAAAATTCTCATGCTGTCCTAAGTACAGTGGAAAGCTGGGTTAGGTTCACCTGTGATCTGTACAACAGTGGGATCAAAGTTATGGGACCCTAAACCCCAATGATGTTACACCTGTAACAAGACAGAAGCTGGCTAACTAAAGAAAAACAAGCACCTTAAATTGTGTGTATTTTATGCCGTTCCAAAGCATAAGTCACACTTCTAAGCACCACCAAGTTAACAAGAGGAGAAATCTAAACTAACTTTTAAAGTCCTCTAAAATTCTTCTCCTGGCAATTTGCATAAGAATGTTTAAAGTCTGGGGAGACTTCAGTCCTAGGGCATATTTAATATGAGTCTAGACTGTAGACAGTCGTTCGTTTTTGTATCTAGTTCTCCCTTAAGTAGTCACAGGCCATCAAATCTCAGCCATAGCCAGGCAGTGAGAGCCTTATCGACTCGTTATCCTCCGTAAGAAGTTAATCTAAAGTAAAGTAACTACTTGTCGCTGGCTGAGGTTTTATTTTTAGGTGTGGTTGGGAGAGATTTTATTTCTGCAAACACATGGGAGCTAACAGCACTCTTTAGAGACCTTTCTCTGGTTGTTTAACGTGGTATGTTGCACATATGCCTTTTCCAGTTGTTTTATTTGCCTTAGGGTAGATAAAGTTGTTTTCCTATGGCATAAGCCGGCTAAAACATCTCTATTCTGGAAATTACTGGTGCAGTTAATCACAAGTGATAGGGCAAAGACAGAAACCAACTCACTTCTCAACACTGTTCTTATCAATTCTTTCTTGAATCTGGGCCTGATTTTACAAGGTGCTGGGCACCCTCGACTTCTGCTGAAGAAAGGTTTAAGTCTGTAACCAGGAGTTTACTATGGGTTCTGAATAACTCACTTACCTGAGGGTCTTGGGGCAGTATTTCCAAAACACAAAGTCAAAACAATACGGATGGGGATATAATTGCTTGGAATGCAGTAAAGATTTCCTCTTATTGAGATTGGCTTGGTTATTTTACCTTTATAACTAGGAAGTTTAACAATCTCCTTTTGTTTGGCAAATATTTTCAAAAGTGTATTCTTTCAACAACAAAAAAATAGCTTGCTCTTGAAAATCCAGAAAGACCAGTTAAGAAATGAAGACAGCATTGAGTTGTTTTTTTTTTTTTTTTTTTTTTTTTTTTTATCCTGAGACTGAGATTAATTTGGTCAAAGATGTAACCTTAACCATCAATATTAAACAAAGCAAGACTACAGGGCATTGTATGCATTGAAGTTGCCCCTCAAAGAATAGTTGTTAGAGGCAATCACAAACTAACGGTTATTTTTTGGTTTTCTTGGTTTTTTAAAAAAAATTAGGTCCCTTTCTCCCAAATTTATTTTATGCTCTGATTTCAACAAAGTGCTTGAACACATGCTGAAATCCCTGTGAAATCAACTGGATTCAAGCATATGCGTAAGTGCTTTGCTGAATTGGCACTTCACTTGCTTGGCTGTTTTAGGACCTTATGTACACAGGACTAATTCTTGTGGTGTTGTCAACTCCTGCGATTTTTTTAATCACAGATCTCATGATGGTTGGGGTTCCTAAAGCCCAGCATGAAGATTAATGTGATTGTGAGAATTTCAGCTTTCATTTAAAAAAAAAAAAAAAAAAAAAAAAAAGTTTTCCAGCACTCAGTTGCAGAGAAAAGCTTGAAAATGTGACCTGAATGAATTTTAATGGCTCAGAAATCAAAAACATATTAAGAACCCACAATGTATTTTTTTAAACATCTCATTAATTTGGGGGGCCATGGTTCTTGATATTAGAATACTTGGGGTTGGTACCAATGCTGTGTACATTGTGGTAACCCCCAGAGTTCCAAGTCAGGATCAGAGCCACGTTCCTCTAGGCGCTGTACTAAGTGGTTACACGCTTTGTTGCTTCTGTATGCCAAGCTCATTGCACATACGAAGCGGTCTTTGCATCCCTCTCCATTTTCTGCCCCCTGCCCCTCTCACAAGCTCCCTGTATGCCACCCTCCCATCTCCTGTATTTCTGGGACTCCCTAAAACTCCCCCTGCCAGGAACACTGTATGGCACACCTCCTGGTTCCCTCAATCTTCCCCTGCCAGAGGTTCTGTGTGACCCCATTCCTCCTTACCCCCTTCCCTCCATGCCGGGGCTCTGTCTGTCTCCCTTTCTCCACCTTCTTTCACACCAGTAGCTGTGTGCAATACTCCCTTCTGTCCAGTCTCCCTACAGCGCACCCCCCCTCATAATTTCTCTCATATATCTGGGAGAGAAGTCATTCAAGAGGTCAACATGTTAACCTCTGTTGGGAGAATGAGCATAAATGAGGTAAGGATATTGTGCAGGAAGGTGTTAATGGATGCTGTCAACTAGTGGTTTGATCTATAGACAGTTGAATGGATCCTTGAAGCTGTGGCTGTGCTAACTGGATGGCAGCAGATCCACATGTCCCCCATTTTACCTTATTTGAGCTGATTTTTCCCCCCTCCAATTCAATAGGGTTCTGGTCATTGATGCCTAGAACATTCCCTGTGGATTTTTTTTGGGGGGGGGGGGGGAATTAATCAAAAGTTATCATGCTAAAGGCAGACAGAAATGCCATAGAGTTACGTGAAAGGCCTGGTCTATGCTACACAGTTAGGTTGACCCAACTAGTTTGCTCTGTGGCCTAAAACATCTGCACCCCTGAGCTAGGTAGTTAAGATGACCTTGTACTATCTTGTCTCGATCTGAGATTAGATCGATGGAAGAACTCCTAGCGAGCACCTCTCACGTAGGTGGTTTATCTACGCTGTTGGGAGAACTCCTCCGGTCAGCATACATAGTGCTACAGCGGTGCAGCTGTAGCATTTCAAGTGTAGATAAACTCTAACTTTCTCAACCTTGGCCAATGGAGTCGTGGTTTCTTCCCTGAAGATCTTGCAGTCTAAAGCTGTGTCTACACCACAGAGCCTACACCAGCATAGCTACCTAGTGTAGATGCAACGTATGTCACAGAAGGAGGTTTTTTTCTTCCAGTGCAAGGACACGAGGCTGGGTGCTAAGGAGCCAATTGACTTTAGTGTTTGAACACAACTTATCCCTGTCTACACTTGGTGCCAAGCTGTATAAAACATGTTACTTGAACTGAGTTAGCTTTTTTCCTAGTGTAGACATACACTATCGTGTTTAAAAAACATAGTTTAAAATCCTAACATAGGTATGGCAAGTTTTAGTTTTACTTTGGTCAACATATTCATAAATTATCTGGAAAAAGGGGTAAACAGTGAGGTGGCAAAATTTGCAGATGATACAAAACTACTCAAGCTTGTTACATCAAGAGCTGATTGGAAAGAATTAAAGGGATCTCACAAAACTGGCTGACTGGGCAACAAAATGGCAGATGAAATTCAATGCTGATTAAATGGAAAATAATGCATATTGGAAAACATAATCCCAACTATATGTACAAAGTGGTGGGGTCTAAATTAGCCGTTACCACTTGTGGAGTCATTGTGGACAGTTCTCTGAAAATATTCACTCAATGTGCAGCAGCAGTCAAAAAAGCTAACAGAATGTTGGGAATCATTAGGAAAAGGCTTCTGTAATAAGACAGAAAATATCATATTGCCTCTTTATAAATCCAAGGTATTCCCACATCTTGAATACTGCGTGCAGATCTGGTCGCCCTGTCTCAAAAAAGATATATTGGAATTGAAAAAGGTACAGAAAAGGGCAACTAAAATGACTGGGGTATGGAAAAGCTTCCATATGAGGAGAGATTAATAAGACTCAGGGTATGTCTACACTGCTGAGGCTGCATGGATTGATGCAGCGGGATCGACTGAGCAGGCTGTGGAGACCTGCTCAATCTATCCCAGAAGTGCTCTCTGGTTGATGTCATAAATCCCTGTCCCTCTCCTCCGAAAAGAGTAAAGCTGCATCGACTGGAGGGCGTCTCCCGTTAATGCAGCACAGTGCAGATGCTGTGGTATGGCAACATAAGTAAGTCAATGGGAGATATGCAAGCTACATAATGTAGCTTGAGTATCTCCCATCAATTGCTGGCAGCATTGTAGACCAGTCCTGGGACTCTTCAGCTTGGAAAAGAGACAGCTAAGGGGGGATATGATAAAGGTCTATAAAATCATGACTGGTGTGGAGAAAATAAATAAGGAAATGTTATTTACTCCTTTTCCTAATGCACAAACTAGAGGACACCAACTGAAATTAATAGGCAGCAGGTTTAAAACAAACAAAAGAAAGTATTTCTTCACACAATGCACGGTCAACCTGTGGAACTCCTTGCCAGAGAATGTTGTGAAGGCCAAGACTATAACTGCATTCAAAAAAGAACTAGATCAATTCATGGAGGATAGGTCCATCAATGGCTATTAGCCAGGATAGGCAGGGATTGCTTTTTGCTGGAGGCTGGGAATGGCTGATGGGATGAAACACTTGATGATTACCTGTTCTATTAATTCCCTCTGAAGCACCTAGCATTGGCCACTGTTGGAAGACAGGATACTGGGCTAGATGGACCATTGGTCTGACCCAGTATGGCCATTCTTATGTCTGGTCATGGTGAACTCTAGGGAAGAGGAGGCAGCTACATTGAGGTTATTCTAGAACTTGCACTATGTCTGCTAGAATTAAAACACATTGTTAACAGTTGCATCGTGTTAGACCTCTTCCTTAATGTAGAGAAGGCCCATATTAACATTTTCTATTATTGTACACATCCGTAATGTAGATGTGGTCATAATGTTTGTTCTGTGCAGATGGCATTGCTGTTTTCTCTTTACCTGTATTCAGGATGCCTCTGTCTCTTTGCTCATTTTATCACCAGAATAGGAGAGTATGTTTTGATGGTGTGGATGGGTTTATGCACCCGGATGGAAGATACATACCGACTGGAGTTGCCTTCCTTAACTCCTCTGATGTCTGTACAGGAGATTAAATCCTTGAGCTTTAGAGGAACAAACATGCACTTTGGTGATTTAAACATGGTTGTGGCTGAACCAGGTTATAACATGGTCATGCTGCCTGGCCAAACCTTGTCTAGACTTTGAAAAGTATCTTTGTTTTGATAGCCTTCAACCCCAACCTACCATAAGGGGCTGATCCAAAGCCCATTGAAATTAATGGAAAGACTCCCATTTACTTTACTGGGCTTCAGATCAGGCCTTCAGATCATAATCCTGCACACACTCATGTACATCTAGTAGTAGTGCCATTGAGCTAAATGGCGCGCATGGGTGCGGGTCAGGGACTTTGCTGTCCTTCACTGAAATATTTTTTCTTGAAATACATGGGTGTGGTTTTTTTGGGGTTTTTTTTGGTGTGTTCCAATTGTACTCTTTAAACAATGTGTATATGGTGTACTTTTTCTTAAAGAATAGGAATACAATTTGGGACTAGAACTCTGCAGACGTCTAGAATATTATCTTGTCTTGCTGGGAAATTTAGTTATTGGTGCAAAGAGCTCACTGCTGCTTGTTTCCAAATTATATATAATGCAGGGAGGGGAACAGTACAGCAATATTGTCTTTTTTTAATTTTGGTAACTTTCCAAGAGTCATGACCAGATTTCCTTCAATATATCATGCTGGTCATGTAAGTGGAGTGCGGCTCTCCTACATTTGCTAGGTCAGGTGGCAGCTGATTTCTAATCTTAGGAGGCTTTCCATTTTGAAAGGATCGATCTTCACTATTAAGTTCTCAAACAAAATTGCTTTTGTGGTTTACTACCAAGTACATCACTTAGCTCCCGCTAGCATAAAAGCTCTCCATGTTCTGGATGCTAAAGTTGAAACATGCAGAAGAATAATCTCAGTTCACAGATTCTCTAAAAACCTGGCTTCCTGGAATGAAAGACCACTCCTGAATCTACGATAATTTCTATAGTCTCTCTGCTGACTCATTGCATCTTGAAAAGATTAAAACTGAACTCAAACTAAAATTATCAGTGTCAGTTAAAAATATTGATGAAATCCTCATTCACTGACTGAACATCGTTAGTTGCAGTTGAATGTGAGAATTGTGTAGCTTTCAAATAATATTAAAGAGAAAATTAGAGCTCTGTAATTGGGGACTTGAAATTTGCTCTAAGGAAAACTGTAAGTGCTTTCAGAGGTGGTTTTCTGTTGCCTGGCTTGAAATGACCCAAATATTGCACTGATGAGTGATGCAAACAGTCTATATTTTGCCACAATTGATTTTCTAGGAAGGGCATTGCATTTAAACACATGTAATGTGTCCATAATGTGTGTTGGGTAGACTAAGAAATAAACCCTGTTGTGAACAGCTTTCATTTTTAATGCAATTTGAAGGTCAAGAGGAACAGCTTCCTATTAACCTGCTGTTTCATCTCTCTGAGGATTGTTGTTTTACTTTGACCCTGGCTGGTTACCTAGGCAATCCTATTGGAACATCCCATAGAGGAGGGGGGGAAAAGAAGGCGGTGGTTGGTTATTTTGAAGCTCATTCGGAGATTAGAATAGAGGTAGCCAAAGTCATAAAATCTTTCACTTGCTAGTGAAGCGGGGGAGGTACCAAAACAAGGCCTACAAGAGAGAGGAATAACAGCTACCATAAACATGTTGCTGTTGGCTTGGAGGATGAAGATTTTTTTTCTTCTTGATAGTTAATCATTCCTTGGGAGCCAGCTGAAGCCTTTCTGAACCTGAAATGCAAGATGAATTATAGCATGGAATAGTTGGAAGTGAAGCTGAGCACTACTGTTGTTAGCGTTCTCAAATGCTTATTAGTACTGGATCTGGGTATTTTTTCCTGTGCAAACAATACCTCGCTGAAGTTGCAGTCCTGGACCTCCTGAGGTTTTGCAGTTGACTTCAGTGAGAGCAGGACAATACTCTTGAGTCAAATAGTTCTCCCTCCCTCCTCCTGGTTAGGCTAGGTTTGTTTAAACATTTGGAAACTATCTTAGTTCATCTGACGACGTGGGTTTCTGTCCACGAAAGCTTATGCCCAAATAAATGTGTTAGTCTTTAAGGTGCCACAGGACTCTTGCTGTTTATCTTAGCTCGGATGCCCTGGTTATGTGGGCCATGTAAATTCCTGGATAGACAATGAACTTGGTGACCTTTTCTGAAAAATGGGGCACCGTTGTGAAAATAGGACGTGTATGTATGGAAAGTTCAACAAGAAGCTTTAGTGGTAGGAGCCCCAAAAACCTAGGGCTCACTGAAAGATACTGTTAACAGATGGAACAAATTTGACATTTCAGTATATTCTAGTCAACCCAAGGCTCCTCCATGAACGTTACAATGGCAGTGTTCAAAGGCACAAATGGGAGGTAAGCATTCCACTCTCATGGAGTTGCAGTAAGAATTGGGCATTTGTGCCTTTGAAAACCACCCCTACTTGTAAGCAGTGTCTTTAAAGATAATGGGTGAAATCCATGCCCCCCTGAAGTCAATGGGAGTTTCCCATGGACTTCAACAGGGCCAAGATTTTAACCTTACCTTATGTTACCTTATAACAAATGCTGCTGCCATGTGAAGAGTCTCGTACTGTTTCTGAGTGCTTGCTTTGAAGATGGAGCTGGGAAATCCAGGGAATGGCACAGGATGCATTCTTCCTTCATGCTGCTTGCGTGAATTTGACATACTTTCACCACTGCGTATCTCTGCTGCCACTGCTGGCATTCTCATTTCAGCCTGCCTCGTAAAACATGCCTGCCTCGTAATCTTTGGTCATCATTTTCATAGTACACATGCGTGAAAGAGTAATTGTGGACATGTACTTACATACGCGTTGCTACAAAAAAGCTGTAATTGAAAGCCAATGCGTTGGATCTATAGATTGCAGTACAGTAAGAGGTGGGCAGAAGAAGGTGGCCAAGTAGGAAGTGTTCATTCCAATGGATAGGTTTAAAAAAGTCTCCAGAGTAAATTATAACTGTTAAATTTATTGTTGCTTGCAAGAGCAGTTCTTTCATACTTTAGCATGGTTCAGCGGGGTGGAAATCCACTGCTCTGTTTAGTTTGGATTATACTCCTAGGATTTCCTGAATTGCAGCCCAGCTACATTGCGTGGGAGTCTTCCCACAACACAAATGTTAGTGTGATGGCATAGCTGAGACAATGTTTATACATGCCTCTGGTAACATCATAGCACTCTGTGAGGAGGAAGACATCAGGAGAACGAAATTGTTGCAGAGTATTGATAGATGCTGTTGCACTGTTGTGAAATGCTAATCAGCTGACCAAGAGGCAAAAAAACCAAAGGCTTTGATTTCTGAGAGCCAGGCTGGCATTGGTGAGGAGAAAGGAGAAATAATCCATTTGAAGTGGAAGTGCAAATGGGACTCCCCACTTCCCACTCTTTTTGCCTCTAAGGAGTCAAACAATGAGACTAAGTTCTTCGGGTCAGGGGCTGTCTGTCTGTTCTGTGCCCAGCGTAATGGGGCCCCGTTCTCAATGGGCCCTGAGGTTCAACAGTAACAAATGTGACTTGTTGGCACTAAACACCAGTCCATGACCCCAGAGTACTGAGGAATTGTTACCACTGTATAGAATATTTAAATGTTATCTGTAACTGGGAAACGTGTGGTGGAAAAAGACGGAGCAACAGAAAAGTGAGTGATTTTTATTCCTCAGTCGTGCTATTAGATACATCTGGATGTTTGAGTGGAGAGAGGAAATGGGCAGGTAGGGTGGGGAAGTAACTCAAGCTGTTAGTGAAGGCTGTCTCTTGAGGATGCTCTTATCGTCACGTTAATGTCTGGGACTGAAGAAAAGATTGGGGTTAGGTTCCTTCAAAGCATTACAGCTTGTTATACTTATCAGCCAGATACTGTGGAACTGAAACCTGGGATGGTTTGAAAGCTCTTACGTGTCAGTAAATACTTGTGTATGTGTTTTTATTCCAATATACCTTGTTTGTTCAAAGGAATAAGCATCTTTCTGCATGACCGTGAATGAAATTGTTAGAACCAGAAGCTCTCTGAGGTTTAAAGTTTCACTCTAAAATGTGAATGTAAAAATGGCACCTTGCTTACTCCATTCCTTGAATGTGAGCAGGATAGGATCTGTTCACATGATTGACAAATGAGTCAGCCCTGCAGAGCTAAGAGATGGAACTAGATTCCATTCCTCTTATGAATCTTAAAGAAAACAATTGTTCCCTTCAAGCCTATTGGAGGTAATGGGGTTGCAGAGAAGTCACTGAACGCGTAATAATTTGTCATTCTGAATCTGATTACCAGTAGTAATGATATGTGATAATACAGCAGAACCTCAGAGTTATGAACCCCTCGGGAATGGGGGTTGTTCATAACTGAAATATTCGTATCTCTAAACAAAATGTTATGATTGTTCCTTCAGAAGTTTCCAACTGAACATTGACTTACCACAACTTTTGAAACTTTACTATGCAGAAAAAAAATGTTGCTTTCCCTTTATTTTTGTGGTAGTTTACATTTAACACAGTATTGTACTGTACTGTATTTCCTTCTTGGTCTCTGGTGCTGCCTGACTGCGTACTTCCAGTTCCAGATCAGGTGTGGGGTTGACTGGTCAGTTCATAACTCTGAGTTTCTACTGTACTAACAATGGAAAACCCAGCCTGATTCTCAGATCCCAGACTGAGTGTATAGGACTCGTAGTTCTGTAACATCCGCCCAGATAAACAGAGGCCATCTAATCTGGAAGTCACTGTGATGGATATGGAGCCCCTCTATTTCATGTGTCTTAAAGTTGCCTTTTAGATTAGAATGGCATTGTAAGATGCCCTTGGTTGATGGATATACTCTGGTCTCCTGCAAAGTGGTTAAAGGTTTTCCTGATTATAGACTTCCTCGATCTTCATTGTTCACCCTCTCTGGCCTTTAAATATTTCAAAAATCAAATCTAAACTAACACAATTCTCTTCTACTTTTCAGAGATGAACGTGGCAGCATCCCACATAAGGCATTGACTGCTTCCTACACTGCATGATAAACTGGCTTTGGAACGATCTTTCTTTGGGGTGGGATGCCTAGAAATTTGATGTCAGACGTTTCAGAAATGGCATCTGAAATCTCACCAAAGTGCAGACTTGAGAGCTTTGAGAGAAGTGGGAACTTGGAGAGTCGAAGCAGCCAATCTCGGTGCAAGAATTTTACTTTGGTAAGTGCTTAATCTAGCGAAGTGACCTAGCTAGCCCATCTTAGATTTCTTTACGTTGTGTAGACGTTGAGCTCAACTGACTCAAGTCCTGTATTATTGATTGTGACTTTAGCTCTACATACATTTTAAGGCGGGAAGTAACCATTTTGCTCCTTTAGTTTGACTTTCTGCCTATGAGACAGGCCAGCTTGGTGGAACGCCTTATTTTATTTCATTCACAAAGCTGGAATAACAAAGGCTACTTTGATAGTCAGATCAAATCACATTGCAAACTCTCTGACTCCGTTCACACACATTTTACCACCACTGATTTGGAATCACAATTGACAGACAAGTCCTTTTGAACAAAGGAAATTGGAGATGTTTACCCTCTTCCAAAGCAGGGCAGCTTTGAGAATAGCCATCAGTAAGGTACTTAGTGCTTGATTGTAGATATCTCCTGTGTTCTGTTTCCTATTAGATTAGGCACTTAGTTGCCACCAGCTGCATATAGGTTCTACCGCTCACTCAGCCTTAATATAATTTGGTGTGTAATAAATACATCACCATAAACGTAGCTGTCTTCAAATAAATTCTTGTATGTGCCCATTAAAATGGCACATGAGTAATCACTGAACATGAGAGGCAGGAGTCTTGCTCTTCCGATTAGAATGACTCAGACTGCTTGAATAATAAAGTGAACGTTGTCACAGGAAGGGCTGGGAATCATTGCCACTGAGAAGGCAATGACCTGGGCAAATAAAAAAAATCCTCCTAAATAGAAGAATGTATCTGTTGATTGCATGGCACACTGAATTTGTTTGTCTCTGTATCTTCCTGACACTCTCTTCCCTGTTGATGCTGTGAAAACAAAATTGGTTTTGCTTTCCCCCTCCACTTATGATTAAATAGTGAAAATACATCATACCTGTTAGCAGCTGTCAACCTTCCCTCAGACAGAGGTGGAAATACTCTACATTTCCTCGTAATTAGAGCTGGGCAACAAATTGGGGGAAATCTCTCTCAAAAGTTCCTGTGTGAAGTTTTGTTCCTGTTTTAACTTCAGAATTAACAGCTCTGTTAATGTACTGTTGTCATCTTTGCTGCTCTCTTTTCTTCTTTTAAGAGAACCCCAAGTGGTACTAGACTGCTGTGCACTCCTGTTTTAACACAGTTCCATGACTGTTTCCCACCCCACCTTAGGCGAAAATGAAAGGGTCCGGGGAAAATGGCGAATGTCTTCTGTGGAGGATATGCAATATTCGGATACAGTGGTGGCGACTTATTGCCGCCTAGTGCGCAAATAGGATTAGTAACTGATCAGAAATAAACTAGGCACACGTCAGTCTCCACTTGCAGTGATAGTCCAAATATGCTGACAAAAGTTGGACGTCAGTGCCAGCTGAGGTCGCTGGAGACTTGGATTCAATTCCCTGTTCTGCCATAAACTCACTGTGTGACCCAGGGCAAGTTACTTAGTCTCTGTGCCTCAGATCCTCATCTGTCAAAGGAAGACACAGCCCTTCTCTACCTTACAGGACCTGTTTTGAGGATAAACATGCTGAAGATTGGGAGCCATCCAGACACTCTGGTAATGGGGGGCGAGGGCTATAAAAATACTTTAGAAAAGTTATGTTGCTATAATTCCTTATATTGAAGAAATGCACTTCCCACTATAAGTCCTTAAGGCTAAATATCAGAAGTAGTCTGCCTCTCAAAAGCACTGAGTACCCACAGTGGCAGGTCTCGGACTGGGCATCCAAAATTTGACAGCTTTTGGGAAATTAAACTCAACAGGTGTTCATAGAGTCACGTCTAATCCTCGATGTCAAGAAGTGACACAGGCTTACGTGACCTTCATGTAAGTGGGCCTCAGCATGTGATATGCCTACATCTTAGGGTTGGAATTCTGCCTTGAAGTTCCAGTATGTAACAAGGGGAGGGTTTTTTGTACCCAACCTAGCAGGAATAAAAGCTGGCTATGGATGGAGGACTTTCACCAGTGTCCTGCATCTCTCAGCTGACCAAGCTCATGAAGACGTTTAGTGTCTTTTCTATAGGCCGTGCTGGGTAGTTTGTGTGTTGCTTTTTTATCCAGGACAGTAGGAAAGTTTAATTGTAGTGCAACAAGTCTCCTAAATGTCGGCAACAGTAACTCTTTAAATAGATGTTAATAAATAGGTGGCATAGCAGATAAAGCAACTAGCACCTAAGGAAAAGTTGCAGCGGTATAGGCCTCTTACATTAGGAAAAGAAATCCTGTTCTTTTAGCTTTTAGTGGAAGTGAATGGGAATCCACCACCTATATTTCAATCTAATGGGCAATAGGCAACTGCTGGCATTCTGTCCTCAAGAATGCTGCAATTAAACCTTGAGTAAATGAGAGGATGGTCTGTAGAGGGGCAATCAAGGGAGGTCTTGCCTGATTGGAGTATGGGTCTGGCTCAGTAGGAATCTGGTCTTTTAGTGCTTCTAAGTTTTTGGGGGGTTTTTCCCCCCTCTTCACAATCAGACCAAATAAAATAAATCCATTATATTGCTAGCCTGTGCTGTATGTCTATTCCATGCTTTAAAGATTTCCCCAAGAATGAAGATCAGAATCCTTCTAATATGCTTCTTCCATATGCTGATAGTTGAATTCTCAATCACCAGTACATAAAAATAGAGCTTTTGCAATCTACTAAATAGAGAAAAAGGTAACTCTTCCATCACAGGAGATGAGGTTGACAGAGAAGATCAACCAGTGCTTAAACTTACTGGAACCTATTCCACTAGATCTTGACTCAAAGTGCAGCGTTACACATTCCAGCATAATGAGGAGTCAAGTCAGTAATGTGACAATCTACTGCTTGCTCCAGTGTTTGTTTGCATTATAAAGACCTTAATCGACTGTGACTGATGACACCATCGACTCCATCCTTCCAGCGTCCAGTTTGGGAAACTTGCACCAACCCACCAACATCTGAGGAGGTCCGTAAAGCAATTAAGCAAATGAAGAACAATACCGCATCAGGTCCTGATGGCATACTAGCTGAAGTACTAAAAGTGGAGGGAGAAACACTGACAAACAAGCTCCATTTGCTGCTGCTCAAAATTGGCACACTGAAGAAATCCTCACTGACTTTGTCTCCATTTTTAAAAAGAGAGAGAGGGCCGACTGTGGCAACTATCGAGGCATTGCCCTCCTCTCCATCGCCAGGAAGAGTCTTGCTAGCATCTTACTGAATTGTTTGCTCCCTCTTGCAGAGGAAGCACTCCCAGAGTCCCAGTGTGGCTTCAGAACTTCACGAGGCACCACTGATGTGATTTTTTGCAGCCAGGCCAAATCAGGAGAGAGGTCAAGAACACCACCAGGAGCTTCATTGATCTGACCAAAGTCTTCGACTCTCAACCATGGAGCTCTGTGGAAAATCATGTCGAAGTTGGGCTGCCTGAGCAAATTCACCACCGGATGACTGCCACCAGCTGTTCAGCGGCTCTACCCCTGAGCCCTTTGTCAAACTAACTGGCATAAAGTAGCAAGGTTGTGTCCTGGCACCCGTTCTCTTCTCCATTTTCCTAGCAGCTATGAATATGCTAATCCAAGACTGTCTGTCTGCCACAGGGCATTGGCATCTAATATCGGACAGATGGCAGCCTCTTCAACCTCTCTTGCCTCCATGCCAGAGCTAAAGTAACATTAGCGTCAACAACAACCGAACTCCAGTGCGCAGATTTTTCTGTACTTGCCCACTCAAAGGAAGACCTAAAAACAGCCCTCACCTGATTCTCTGAAGCTTACAAAAGCCTAGGGCTAACCCTGAACATCAGCAAAACAAAAGTTCTCCACCAGCCTGCTCCCAGTTAATCATCAGACCCCAGCAAGGAAGATCTATGTTGACAGAGAGGAACTGGAAAATGTAGAACACTTTGTCTGTCTTGGCAGCCATCTCTCACAAGGGGCAAACATAGACATAGATTCAGCACAGAATCCGCTGAGCCAGCCTTTGCCTTCGTCAGACTGTCTTGCCGGGTGTTCAACAATCACGACATCAGAACACACACTAGACTTTTGGTTTATAAAGCAGTGGTAATCCCACGTCTCCTCTCTGGCTGCATGACTTGGGTGACCTACAGAAAACACCTGAAAAACTTGGAGCACCAGCACTTTCTCCAGAAGATCGTCAACATAAAGTGGGAGGATTGCTGCACTGATGTTAGCGTCCTCACAGAGGCCAACGTCTTCAGTGCTGAGGCCCTGATTATCCAGCACCAGCTGAGGGGGAGCGGGCATCGTATGCACATGCCTGATGTTCACCGACCCAAAACAATTGCTTGGCAAAGGAAATGGGGAAGCCAAAAGGAACACTTTAAAGACACCTTCAAGACAAACATCAAGAGGTGTAACATTGACTTCGCTAACTGGTGAAGACTTGTCAGAGAAGGAATGACCACTTTTGAAGAAAATCACCACCTTGCCCTCGCTGCAGAAAACTTCCAATACCACATGCAATGTGGGCCAACAAGTCTGCAGCTCAGGGATGAGACTCCTCAGTCACCAAAGGACCTATATAAAATAAAAGCTGCGAAAGAGGTCATCCTTGAACCCAAGGGATTGCTGACAACAAAAGAGGGATGCACCTTCCTTCCAGACAGTGCAAGTTCCTTTTATGGCCTTTAAGCCAGTCACTTAAACCTCTTGTCTTTGTTTCCTCATTTACAAAGTGAGGCTAAATAATAGTGACCTTACATGTGGTGTTTTGTAAAGGTTTTCTGGAGGGGAGCAGGCGTGGGGGGAGAGACGCACTGACAGCATGTTCGACTTTCCTTACAGTCCACATTAACACACTATCAAAGCATTTCATCACTACATTAAAATAATCTCTACAAATATCAGCGACCCATCCCTGCTTTTCACTTGGCATTGCAATTTTTAGCTACTACAAAGCAGACCGCAAACTATCTACGCGAGCACTGCAACTGTGAAACTGTACCAGTGCGAGAGCTGGAGGGAGAGACTTAAATTCTCAGTGTACACAACGCCCGTGTCATGTGCCAAAGTCTAAGAACTAATTCTTGCCAGCCGTCTATTGTCACTTAGCATATTTAGTAGAGGAAGGCTTGGAAATGTGGTTCAGCTATCTGCATCTTAATGCTGTGAATTAATACATTTAGATACAATGAATGCATTCTTTAAAGCACAGCATAGTCTTATGTTGAATAGAAAAAGCCGATTTTAACGGTACCAGTATTCATGTATGTTTGGAGTGGAATTTTTCTAACAAATAATGTACATTTTGGTTTACTGTGCTAAGTTTAATTTAAAAGTGATCTAGCTCATGTCCATTTACTTTAGAGCTGTAAAAAGTCACATTATTCAAGGAAGGAAGTTTGCACACAGGTCTGTGTGTGAAAGTGACATTCTGCCAGTGTCTAAACATATCTCTTTGACTCAGCAAACGTTGAACATTCAGATCAACAAAAGCGGTCTCAATGGAGTGAATGATGAGTGTGCCTTCTTCATGGCTTGCATGGCTCTAAAAGGGTGGGCAAACAAAAATGCTCAGTTCTATTCAAGAATCCGGATTCCTAATCATTCTTGAAAGGGAGCATGCTCTAAATTTACCTAGAGCAAGGGCTTCTGTTCTTAGCCAGCTCTCTTTTACATAGCTGATAAAACAAGTGGAGTTAAATCCAGGCTGAGCAGTTTAAGAATGTATTTGAATTACACTGAGGATGAAATGAGATCCTTGGCTTTTTCGAGCCATGTGGTTATGAATCAGCAGTTTAAGACAACACACAAAGATCTGTGAGCATAAGCAGCAAGGCCTCCCTTTTCAGTGCTTAAATCCTGCAACAATACTGCTTCTAGATTCAGCTGTGAGCAACTGAAAGACTGTAGTTGCTAAGTGGGAATAGCATAACAGTGCAGTAGTTCACTCTCTGAAACCATACAGAGAGCTCAAGCATATCGTAACTGAGTTGTGCTGCACTGCATTACCGTATTAAGAGATTTTACTAATGTCTCAAACGCAAGTAAGAGCTACTGAGATGAATGCCAACTGTGCTGATTACCCTGTGCGCTGTTAAACGCTTACTGCTCTTGGGCAGTGTATGTAGCCTTCCTACATAAAAAAATGCAAGGGTTCTAGGTGGGGTGCCAGTGTTAGCTGCCATTATTTTGGAAATAGGTTGTGACCAAATGATCATGTCATTTGGGCATTTGATCAAGTGGTTGAAATTTACAAGCAGGGTACCTTGAGCAGGCAAGCTGAAAAGCATCTGTTCTATGGACTAATTTAACTCCGAGTACTATTAGTATTCTACTATCAGTCCACCCTTCTGATGGCTTCTGTCTTCAGTTCCCTCCTAGTTCATCCATGTTGCCAGATTCCTCCTCAGCTCTGGTCCAGTCTCTGCAGAGGGACTGGCACTGCTCCAGATTACTTATGTAGCACCAACAGAATCCTGAACACTGCATGGAGACATCTTAAGGCCAGGTCCTCGCCCAACTAATCTAGCCGGGATCAGATGATCTGTCTTCATCCTCTCTACCCATGCTTGACCCATGGCTGTCTCTGCTCACTTTGCCCTCCTTAGAACCAAGAAAATTGTTGCTCAGACCCTCAGCCTGAAAATCTACCCCATCAGTACAAATAAACCAGGGCAACATAGTTGGTGTACAGGAGCCCCATGTCTTCCCATTGTTGAGCCACTTCCTCTGACATCTTTCCACCTCAACCGCTCCGAAAAGGTCCTGGGATCCCATCATGTGCTGGAGTTTACTGCCTGGTTTCTTACTCCTGACCTCTACTGGGAAAGTGGAGCCTGTGCTTTCATCCTTCTCCCTCATGTTTACGTGCTGTTGAACAGCACCTTGAGCTACACTGAAGGAAAAACCCTGAGCACTGTGTTGAATTCATAAGATGAGCAGGTTTTCCTGCATCTGATCTGATCTGATCTATTGTCACAGGCCTTATTATATTGCATCATCAGTCCTTTAATCTCTTAAAGGCTCTGCTTGGCCAGGCTTTTAGAGACACGGGGGAAAAGCAGAGTTTTTCCAAGTCTGAGTTTGACTATTTGTTGCTCCCAATGGGCACGACTGCCTTCACTGCTACCTTTGGCCAGGTCGCAGCTCTTTCTTAGAAAGTGGCCTTTGGGGGGGAGATCCCTGCGCTGTCAGGTTCAGGGCCACTGCCCCTGTATTCCCACTCTGTGGTCCACCAAAAGCAGCCCCTTTTAGGCTTCTGACTCCCAGCTGTTATCTCATGGGTGGAGGCCCGTGTCTCTTTCCCTCCTGACTGGTGTATTTCTAGGCTGCACGGTTCCCGGCAAGGCGGTCTTGCCTAAACAGGCCAACGTCTGCCCTTTGCTTGCTTTTTGAAGGCTACGAACAACGTAACTGCAAGCAATTTTATGTCACCACAGCTTTCTAAGACAGCACCCGTTCTTAAGGTGAAAGCATTACAGAGAACACCTTGCAAACGATAAAAAAAACCTACGTGCATGCCAGTAAATTTACCAGAGATTACTGGCCCCAGCCCCAATGCCCACATGTTCTCTGGTAGGAGTCAGTCCTAGCAAGGGATTTTTATGTGGCTACAGATTCAGAACTGTCTCAGCTCAGAATAAGCTTAACCGTGCATAGGTTAGTCTTTCCTTCATGCAGCCTGGGCCTTTGCTCTTCAGAGTCCGGGAACAGAAAATCAGCAGATAATTGTCCCCTACTCAGGGTGTTGCTTCAAAAGGCTGGGGTTTTCATAACGGAGGATGGGAATTTGCATTCACCTCCCCCTAGAGATTCCCCAGTCAAACCACTTCACGCTGTCCAAAAATCCTTTCTTGGCTGGCCCGTTGTTCGGTACATTCCTCTTGACATTCATACCACTTCCCAGGGCTTGCAAGTGTTGCATTTAATACCCTGGAGTCCAAAGATACTTAAACTTAGTTTAATAAAGTTTTTCAAGGACATGGCAGTAAATTGCCACATTTGTCACTGTATCAACTTCCTAGGAGAAGTTAATGTAGGCAAAATAGCCGGCTCCATTGTGCGCAGGACAAAGAAGCCGCAGACTACAGCTAGACATCCCACCTAACAAGGACTGGTGACCCAGGGGCTGGCAGCAAGACAATGACTATTTGCACTGTTGAGCGCTGTGGTAGCTGTTGGCACTGCAGGCACACAGACGAGCATGTTGGAGGCCTGCACTGTGGTTAGCCTGGTTCAGAACAAGCCTACTCTAAATTGGTGCTGTGATGAACTATCCAGTGGGGGAAGAAATAGTGTTAGGGGCCTGAATGGTTAATCAACTTCTCTCTTATAGATAAGAGACCCATGGCTGCCTCTGACACTGGGTAGGGTGCAGCTGCATTCCTCCCCATTACTATTCTTGTATTGTAACATCAGAGGGTGTGAACCAATTCCATATATGCAATCTCGGGCCTTCCTTTTGCACAAGTACCCACTTAATCTTAGCTGCACTCAGCCTCCTCCAACTTCTCCGTTAAACCCAGGCCATTGCATGGCGGTAAAGTTTTAGAAGTTAAGGGTGTTTGGGAAATGCAGACTTGACTACTCAGCCATAACTATTCCCTCGTTATGAATTTACAGTGAATGATCACAATACACCATAACGCTTTTGACCATGCTGAATGTAGGTAGTATGTTACGTAAGATTAACTGGTCCTATAATGACTACTTTCGGAATATTGAGATGATCCTCAATCACTGAATTTTTCCATTGTTTCTATTCTTCATAAAATACCTGTTTGTCCATGGTCCTATGTGTGGATAGAGCATCTCATCACACAATCATACATGCAAATTACTGATCGTTCTTGTTCTGAAGCATCTCTTTAATTCTACTAACAGTTACTTTCATTTTTGTTGTTTAGCATTAAGTCCCCTATCGTAAAGGGCCCAGTAGATCAGACCTTTGTCCCTGTTTAAAACAGAGGGGTTGCACAAGGCACTGGGCCTTATTTGACCTCCAAAAACATTGTTACTTAAGTGTACTTCCATTATGAACAGAAATCAAGCACATTAAACACAGAATTTCCCCTTCCCCATCCATTTAAACTTTACTTTCTTAAACTTACAATATAGCAAAATTTTCAGATTTCATAAAACCATGGGTTATGCAATGTTGGTTCCATGGCTGCAATTTTCTCCAGTCATTAATATTAAAGTAACTTTTCTGGACAGGGAAGAAGAAAACTTGTTCACTGGAACACAAACTTTCCTTTACAGAAATTATTCCAGTAGCTCACTCTGTTATAATATATTAGATGCCAACTGAGCATGCCCAGCTTTTTTTGTTTGTAATCCAAACTTCTTCCTTCACAAGCAACAGCTTTAAGACTCTGCATATTGCAGTTTTCACATTTCAGCCCTCCAGTGACAGTAGCTTTTTCTTAGAGCAGGAAAATCCACTTTTTTTTTCCCCTTCTCCGCTTTCCAGTATCC
This sequence comes from Emydura macquarii macquarii, assembly GCF_026122565.2. Classification (NCBI taxonomy): domain Eukaryota; kingdom Metazoa; phylum Chordata; order Testudines; family Chelidae; genus Emydura; species Emydura macquarii. Next base: position 876,045 of record NW_027133607.1, on the reverse strand, counting down.
CAGGGACTTGACAGGATTCTACCCAAACTTTCCAAAAACAAATTACTTTTCAGGCACAGAGGAAGCCTGGCAAACAAACCCCAAAAGAGGTGAATGTTTTGAGATATGGGCTATGTGAAAAATAAGGTTATAATGGAAACAGGTTTTGTAACCTTAGGTATAGTTGGCATGACCCACACCTACTGTAATAAAATTCCTCCCCTTCTTTTCTGAAGCTTTCATTCTAATTTGAAGAATGCGGAAGACTATTCTGCAGGACAGCAGTGCTCTTAGAGCAGTTGTGCTTGTAATTCCTTAAATTACACCATGGAAGTACAGGGACAGATAATGTAAGCAATAGCCATTAGTCACAAGCTGTCACTGCGCTATGAGCATTGTTGTCCTTCAGTACTGGCATGTGTATATTATCACCATAGTATCTGAGCAGCTTGAACACGAATGATTTATCCTAATGATACTTCTGCAACAGGGAAATATTATCTCCAATTTATAGATGGGGAAACTTAAGGCACAGTGTGCCTGTGGCCAGGCTGGAATCTGGACTTTGGGGTATCCTGAACCCCATCTCTGTGCCCTAACCAAAAGACCATCCTTCCTAAGTAGTTGCTTTCTCATAATTTCCATGAGAAACTGACTACATGGCTGACCATTGCAGAGAGAGACATATGGTTGAGGAAAGAAAATAATGGCTGTGAAATTGCAGGAGTAGAGGAAAATACTTTCAATTGTAGGTGTGGAGTTTGCCCCACAACTAATCATTCAGATGATGGCCCACTTCAGACCCTTTTCCCCTTTAAATAAAAGAATTGCCCAAACTCTGCAGTAGCATTGTTGGAGTATGCTGGACTGTTTCTCTAGGTTGGCTGTGCACAGCTGGCACACTTGCCCATCTCAGGTGGTGCACCATAGAATCAGTGTGCTTCCTGCATCATGCAAACTCACTGAGCCAAAGGCTTCTGCAGAGCCCTCACATCACCTTAGGTGCACCTGTTTGAAATTCTCAGCAAAGTGAGCTAAGCAAGTGTGGTAGCTGCATGAGCATGGCGAGAATGCATGCAAAATCCTTAACTCTGGCTTTATCCACACTTAAACCACTACAGCTGCGCTCCTGTATCCCTTCAGTTGTAGCCACTCACTTACAGTGATGGGAAGGGTTCTCCCATCTCTGTATTTAATCCACCTTCTTGAGAGGTGGTAATTAGGTCGACAGAAGAATTTTTCTGTTGACCTAGCATTCTTTATAGCAGGGATTAGGTCAGCTCAACCATGTCACTCGGGGTGTGGATTTTTCACACCTCTGAGCGATGTAGCTGAGTTGACTTAATATTTTAGTGTAGACCTGGCCTCTGTCAAAAACAAACCAATATTCATATACTAAGGCCTCGATCATGCATTGCAGGGTTAACATATTACACAGTGAGGGCTATTTCCCTGTTCAGTTTTTTTTCCCAGCCACCAAGTATTTTAGCTCAATGGATGGCTTTTTTTGGGGGGGGAGGCCACAGCTTTTTTTGGGAGGGGTGGTTATATTTTGTTTTTAAATGGGAGACTTTCACTTTTTTTTTTTTGTTTTTAAACTGCAGCTGAAAAAATTGTGCTCAAACTTAAAACCTAATCCTTCCATAAGGCGGAAACAAACCTTTGAAAATATCAGCCCAAGAAATCAGTGCTTCAGACAAGCAACTGAAAATCGGGCTAGAATGGAAACACTTAACTACAGTGTGACGCTGGCAGGCCAGGTGCCAGCTCTTGCTAAGGCAGCTGGCATTAGCTAAGAACTGACAGACTCAGAGCTGGAGACCAGATCAGTTCACTTGTGTAAGTGTTGCTCTGTAGGTATTAGTCTTAAGAATGTATTTAGTGTTCAGACTCTATTGCATGCAGCAATTTACAAACATTCAATAATCTTATTTGTAATATCTGTATTTCAGGCTACAAGAAAATATGTAAGTTTTGCTTTATAACATTGAAAATGCTTGTTCTGAACTTGTGAACTCAAATGGGAAGTGTGCCCCCCTCCCACCCGTCCAGATGAACTATCAAAATCAGATAGGCCATCAAGGAACATCACGGTACAATGGATTGGTTAATGGCCCTATCACGCCTTGGAAATGTACAAGGAAGCTCATTTTTTATGGCAGTGGTTTTCAAAGGTTTTGAGCTGAGCACCTCCTCCCCCTGAATTACAATTTTTGTCATGCCCCTCACCTCAACCTAGACAAAAATAGACATATGCAAAAGTATGCTTGATAAGGTCTCTTAGGTTTATGAGTAGGCTAATAGAACTTTTATTAAATTGCCTACACCTGTACGTTTCAAATATACAGATACTTACTGTGAAGGGTGTGTCTGTTTCTCTGCAGATAGTTCAAATTGTGGGAGATTTTTGAAACCAACACTCAGAGATTGTCCTCCACTTCCAGTCTCTAACGGTACTTCGTCTTTAGCACTGCCAGCGCAGAGAATCTGATCTCACACAAATAAAATGAACCAAATGGTAAAAGAGCTTTGATTGCACACTGTGACAAAGCTGGATATTCTGAGCCAACTTTCAACCAAAAATTCCCCAAAGACTGTTTAAATTGAATTTCTAGTGTCCTATCATTCTGAAGTTCAATCAGCTTCTCCTGAATGTCAGTTGAGAGATGGGACAAAGTCACTGTCTCAGCTACTAAAGGTTGGACAATCCAGTCATTCAGAGATGCATTTCCTTCAGGAAAATATTTATCCAAACTGGCTATGAGAGAAGTCAAGTGATTCTTAATTGGCCACACAGCACTCAATAGATCAGGTTGTGTTTCCTCGATAGTGTCAGTTAACAACAGGAATGGAATGCTTAAACCAGTTTCAATCTTTGTTTTCCAGAGATCTAGCTTTCTCTTGAATACCGATATCTTGTTATGCAGGTAAAAAATAGTACTTTCCATTCCTTGCAATGAAACATTTAGAGAATTCAGTGTGTCAAAAATATCAGCAAGGTAAGCCAAAAGCACAGGCTAGTGGAGATCACATAATGTCTGCATTGCAGAAATTCAAATCCAATAGAAAAAGTTCATTTCTCAGTTCATAAATGTGTTGCAACACTTTCCCCCTAGATAGCCACCCGACTTCCGTGTGAAACAACAAAGCATCATGCTCTGCTCCCATTTCTTCGCAAAACATTGCCGAGTCACATGCCTTTGTGGGTGGTGTCTTGATAAAGTTCACGATTTTAATAGCAGAACTCAGAACATCTGTAAGTTCCCGATCCATGTGTCGAGTTGCAAGGGCTTCTTGGTGTGTCATACAATGAGTCCACAATTGAGCTGTCTCTTGCTATTTTCTGACATGTCAGAGATTCAGCGGCCGACTGTGCTGTCTGACACCGGGATCATCTTTAACTTCTCTGCTGCACCGTCACCAACCATTGTCCCGCAAATGTCAATTGCAGCTGGGAGAATCAGGTGTAAGGCTTTTTATTCTTGGCGGTGTGGTATGCAACTTGATATGTTGCTTTTAAAGCACTGGCAAGGGTGGATATCACTTTTTTTTTTTTTTTTTTTTTTTGTGTGGTTGGTTGTTAATTTCTTGTCTCCTTCGTGTGAAAAAAATCTGTTCTTTCCTACCAGACCACCACGTTTTGTTTCTAAATAGCATCTTAATTTTGTTGGCATCAGGCTATCGTTTGCTAAAGTTACTGTGCATGCTACACATTGAGGCCTAATTTCTCCAGTAACTGCAATGGAAGTGCAACCAAAATCCAAATATGCTTCATCATGTTTTCTTGTTTTTGCATTTTCTTTTCTCTGTATCAACTTTAGCTATTTCAGCTTCTGGCTTTCATTTTGGAACATGACCATCTTTTGGCAATAAGTACTGATCCATTTTTCACCATACAATAAGAAAAAAGATCAAACTCACCAGTGGAATAAGCACTACACAACTGCTTGTTGGAAGGACAGCACATGGAAAGGGAAAGATAGTTGTTGCTGTAGAAATGATTGGCTGGCGGAGAGGCACCTTTTGTCAGCCCCTGGTGGTGGCGCTTCCTCTGTCAGCCCCAGACAGCTAACTATGGAGCTTCCCACTGGGAGCCCTGTGGGAGATCCAGCTGGGAGCCTGGGGCGGCAGGGCTTCTCACTCTCAGCCCAGGGTGGCAGGGCTTCCAACCTGGGAGCCCTAAGGTGGGGCGGGCCTCCCCGCTCTTAGCCCAGTGGTGGGAGGAGAGCTCCTGCACACCCTCCCCTCCCCACAATATTCCTCCAACATCCCCCCACACTTTGACAATCTCTGCTTTTTGGACTTGACGGCTGAATGAAGGCAATACAACAAAAACACATGAAAATTGTCCATCTCTTTGCTGTTTGAACTCTCAAGTGGCCGGTGACACCAAACTGAAGCCAGATATCCCCATGGGTTATCTCCTGGTTCTGCCCTGAAAGACTCTTTGAACTGACAGATCACTAAGAGGATTTATATTGCAACTCATTTGTGTATACGTTTGCTTGCTTTAACCTGTAAATATCTCAATTTCTTTTTCCTAGTTCGTAAATCTTTAGATAGTTTATTACCAGATTGGCTACAGGTATAGTCTTTGGTGTAAATTCTGGGATAAGTGACTAGTCTCTTGGGACTGGGAGGAATCTGATGTGATTTGGGGTTTAAGTGACTATTATCACAAAGTCCAGTGTGTCTGAGTGGCAAGAGAGACTGGAGAGTTTAAGGGGACGGTCTGTGATTCCATGGTAAGACGGGTTTAGTGATCCAGGAGTTCACATTGTTACTGACTTGGTAAAAATCTTATTATAGAACATACCACCAGGTTGGGGGGGTCTGCCCTCTTTTTGACAGTCTGCCCTGAGAGAGGTTCTCACAGGCCTGGTCTACACTGCCGGCGAAATTCGGCAGCAGTTGACGGGAGGTATGCAAGTGATGCAGAGTAGCTAGCGTAACTCCCGTTGACTTTGTGACTTCCCTTTAACACACCCGTCTCCACTACACTGCACTGACGGGAAATGTGCACCCGTCAACACAGCGCTAGGCTTTTTGGGGAAGTGGTTTTATTAGATTGACTTCCAGATCGATTGAGCGTGTCTTCACTGCCGCCCAATCGAACTGGATAAATTGATCTGACGGTGGCAAAAGACCTAGCCTCAGTTGTGAGCCACTCCAGACAATGTGACACACAGCAGTTGCTGACACTAGATCAAGTCACTCAGTCTGGAGTGCACTTCTGGTTATAAAATTGATGTCCTTGCATGGGTGCCAGAACCTCCATGCTTTGCTCCCACCCATCAGGCAACATTTACCCTGCCAGCAGTAAATCTGGATCTTGGAGAATGCAGCAACATCTCAGACCTCGTGTGTTAGCAAAAACAACTTCAGATTTCTCCAAGACTTCTCTTGTATTTATTAGAGAACTTGTACAGATTGTAACTAAACCGATACAGACCAGAGCAAAAAACCCACTTGTAAACAGCCTAAAGACCCAAAGGTGGTCTTTGAAACTAGAACGTAAAGCATTCCATTGGCCGCTTGGGACTGTAAGGCTAATTGTGAGCCCTAGAGCATTTACTTTCACACCCACATGGTGGTTATTTAAATTGCAGATCCACCCACACCATGCTGAGTGCTTAAAGGCTTATTGCTAATCACCAAGTGCTTTTCATCTATAGACCTCAGTGTTTTGCAAAGGTAAGTAAGCAGCATTGTCCCCATTTTAATGATGGCAGCACAAAGGCAAAGATGTTGCTTGCACCAGGATTTTAGCCAATGGTATATGTGCGTCAGGGCAAACTCTTGGCAAACACCTTTTTACGCCAACGCAGTTTGACTTGCACCAGCACAGCTTACTCTGGTTTGGCACAAGTTGCGCTGCCTTGGTGTAAGCTGTGTCTCCTCTAGGGTTTTGCACTGGTAGAGCGCATTTGTAAGGCAATGCAACAAGCTAAAAGCAGATATGGGAATGGAACTTGTATCTTGACTCCATGCCTGGTTCCCTATATGCAGCCAGCAGCTGCTCGCTATTCCCACATGTACATACTGTATGAGAGAAGTGAAATCTAGAAAAGGAAGCACGCCTACACTTGCCTCTGATCAATACTAGAACGGTGCTTGAACACACAGTCTGCGAAGCCATTGCGGAATATCTTTCCCGCATCAATTGTCTCATAACGAAACTCCTTACTAGTCACTATTTGTCATCCTTCTACTTGTGGAAAAGAGGGTGCATTCATGAGGTAGGAGTCAGAGAAGGGTTTGTACATTGCTGCTTATAGCAATATTGTCTGGATCAGGTTAGTCAAGAGCCGTGAATCATAGAAGACTAAGATAGAAAATGACTTCTTGGATCATCCAGTCTATTTCCCCACTCATGCAGGATTGTTCCCTGCTGGAGAAAACCACTTGATGCAGGCTCCTCTACTGTCAGAAAGCATTTCTTGATATTGATTCTAAATTTCTGTATTCCTTTTAAAAACAAAAACCCAAAAAAACCAACCAATGCACTATCAAATTCCCCTTCATCCATAGTATTAATTTGTAGATGATTTATCCTGGATCTCGGTCTCTGCACATCGCTGTATCCCAATTGTCTTGTCCCCCAATTTGATACAGTGACCTAAATGACTATTTTGGAAGCACAATATGACACACGAAAAAGGGGCAGGTATTAGCTCTTCTGAAAATCAGGCGCCTTTAATCTGTCTCGCATTGGACACTCAGTCACTGAACATTTGTGAAAACAAAATGATCATAATGGCTATTCATCTTTTGTATCCATTCTCAATCAGCACAAATGTTGCTGTGCAAACCAACCAGAGCAAGTGATTAAAAATATATATATTTTTACACGATCTGCTACAATTGGGTATTATAGCAGCAGCTACTTCATCCTTAGTTTCTAATAATTTTGTAGTTCTGTTGAAAAAGCAAAACCTTTCCAATCCAAATTTATGCTCTATCAACCCATACTACCTAAATATGCTCGTGGTGTTTGTTGTAGCTGTTTTAGATTCCCCCCCTCTCAGCAGTTCAGTTTATTAAGGCTGGAAGTTTCTGATGAGATAGTAATTGTTTAGGATCATGCTTCTTTCCTTTTCTTTAAAACAGGTGCTGCATTTGCATCCTATTTTCACAGTGTCATCCAGTCTCTGCAAAATCCTGGACAACTAGCATTTGTTGTTGTATTCACTTAAGACTCTCTCTTCTCTATAGGATGATGAAAGTCTGCAATACCTAACCCATGAGGAGAAGGATGTTCTCCTGTTTTTTGAAGAAACTATTGATGCTTTGGAAGATGAGTTGGAGGAACAGGTCCTACATGACAACAGCATCCCCTGTCACTCCCCAAGATTAACAGAAGAAAATACTTCCAGCCACTCAGAGTCTGAAGATATCATTGACTTGGTGCAATCAACCCCAGAGAACAGTGATCACGGGTGTACTCCTAACAGAGTAGTAGTACCAGGTAAAGTGTGACAGCTTCTAGTGTATGTACATTGAAGCAAATCTGTTATTATTCAGGATACAGAAGTTCTAAGTTTTTTCAGTACTGACATGCCTCTCATTCTGGATTGGTTGTATCCTACTTCTTAAGAAACAGACTTCCACCATATACCTCCCTGTTGGGGGGTATCAGTACCACCCACGTGGCTTAGTTGCTCAACAATAGTTTTCTTCATTTTGTTCATATGGTGCTGAATTATGACAATTATTCTTCTGTCCCTCCCCCTCCCAAAAACATCAGATCGCTAACAAAATACAAGTATCATGAAGCTGTTCCAATGAGCAACAGCAGTGAAATGCACAACGACTATAACAAGTATACTTGTTTGTGCACCCCTTCCTTTATCCACCCCTAGCCTACCCTCCTATAGACCGTCATCTTGTGAATTGACGGTAGTGGAGCCATTGTGAGGGACTAGAGGAATATGACTTCACTAACCAAACCCCACTATGTGGGGGAGGTGGTGCCCTTGGAGCGTGGCCTCCTGATCTCTCCACACAGCCAGTTTGCCCAGACTCTCTGCACAAGACGACGACTTGCCCATTAACAAATGAACCACTTGAATTTTAAACATGTTTCTTTCACCTCTGGCCACAGTACCTAAGAAAGGGCACAAATGAAAGTAATAGAGGAAGAGGAGAAGGCTACTGAAACACTGCCCATATATCTAGCAGATATGGGAATAATGGCTGAGCAGAAGGAAGGATTGTATCAAACGCATCCCAGACAGCGTCTAAGTGGAGACATAAGTAGCTTCGTGTCTCGTTAGGCAACAAAGTAAAGTTCCAACTTCTTATTCAAGTGAAAAGATGGGGGTGGGGGAGTTGTGATGGTGGAAGCCAATACTAGTGAATGGAAGCCTTGTGTTCTGCACTGTGCAAGGATGTAATGAGATTCTGATGTTTTTTAATTTATTTTTTTAAAGCATCAGAGGCTGCCAGGAGAATGGATGGTCCTAAGCCAGAGTGCAATGAGCTGCCGGAGAAGATTCCACCTATTGACCATCTTCCAAGCCACCCTTCAGCACCTCCACTGATGAGCGATGACAAAGTTCCTCTTCCAGTCCCAGCGCAGCACCCCAAGCTTCTTGGCTCCATCCCCACTCCACTTGTCATGGCTCAGAAAATGTCCGAGAAGCAAACAGAGACCAAGCCATGGGCTCCCACTTCCCCCAAGGAGGGGAAGCCTGTGGAGAGGAGGAAAGCCTCAGTGAACAATGAAGACTATTTCCCAGCCCCTAAGCACCCTCTGCTGCCTACACCCAAGTCCCAGCGGTTTCCAAGTAATATTAACATAACCAATACAGGCGGGAAAGAATTCAACCAAACTATCTTTAAGGCAGCAGTCAATGTGCAGGAGCGCAAAGCTCAGGTGCTGGCCAACATGAATGGAGCAGCCTTTGGGACAGCTGAAATAGAAGAGAGGCTGCAGAAGAACGAGCTTTTGGTTCGCAACAGAAGCTCCTCCTTGAGAGATCTAACTTCTGAGCAAACACGATACGAGGCCCTGACAAAACTAGGCCTGATGAAGGAAAAGCCAAGTCTGGTCCAACAATATCATGCCCCAAACACACAGAAGACACAGGACTTGCAGGCAGAACAGGGAGAAACTGTTCCTAATGGATATCAAAATATCCACGCGATCTTAAAATGCAACCCCAGCCCTTTCCTTCCTGTGAGCAAAACAGTGACGATCAAACCAGACACAGCTCTGACCAGTGACAAGATTGCTCGACAGAACACTTCCAAAAGTTTTTATGACCGTGGGCAGTCTGACTTAAATCTGGATATGAGAAAGAGGTCAGGCTCCCTGCCTAGACCTTCAGGATTTCGACCTCAAGGGATAACCGTACAGTTTTCTGGCCGTGGCTCAACGGAAGAAGCCAGGAAAGAGGCTCTTCGGAAACTGGGGCTGCTGAAAGAGACTATGTGAAAATCTGAGGGGGCCATCCTGACACCTGTGGCCAAATGAATGGATTGGCTTTGGGTTGGAAGAGTCAAAACGGGATTGGGTTTCAAAGGAAACTGGGAGAACAAAGTGCAGATCTCTGCTCCTGCAATCCAAGGAGGTACTAAATAATGTACAACACAGGTACTTATTGTCTTCACACCAAAAGTGGCATCCATTGAGTCTGCAGTGGGTTCAACACTACATCCCACCAACTTGCCCGTGTGGTGTTCAGTGACTTGTGAAGGCTTTTTTCTTTTGAAAGTCCTGGCTGTAGCAGAGGGCATTGTGTTAATGAAGTGTTCTGTGCAGTATTTTTTTTATTTTATTGTATGTAGCTGGCAAATGGAGGATTATCCTTATGCTGTACCATTCTGAAGCCAAAAAGTAGAGAGACACACACGGAATGTCAGGATGCATTAAAACTGAAGTCTTTGACCTGTGTGAGAAAATGCCATGACCTTTCTTTCCTTATCGTATTTTATTATCCAGCTTTGCCCTCATCAATGCATAACAGATGATGGAATCTTCCTTCTCACTCTGTCCAAAATCTCAACCCAAACACGTCTCTGACTTGTGATTCTGTACAGAGGGTGGCTTCCCAGTTGGCCTTCTTTTGGACACAGAGGCCCAAGCTTGTAGTGGGTAACAGCGTTGTTCTGCCATTTAATTGGATGTCACCTCTCCTCCTAAGCAGTTGCCTCTTGAGCATTTAGTGACCTACTGTGTGTACAGTGAAAGGCTCCTGCGAGCTCTCAAGGATACCTGCAGAGTGTCGTCATAGTCCACTGACAACCAAAGAGTAACTTGACAATCAGTGAACTAAACCTTTTATATACCAGAAATGACTGCCAGAGAAGCCATAGGAACACGTTAACTTTGTACCCAGAGTGTGAGAGCCTTATGTTTAATGTCTTACTTTAAACAAGAGTGCAGGGGAGGAAACCTTGCTGCTCTGAAATGATAGTTCTGCTCCACTGAGCAGCTGTGGCTCAGAACTGTTATTTTTATTAACTGAATGTGAGTTTTTTCTGAGTCTATCCTATGATCCTCCTCAGAGTGCTGAGCCCTAATAATTCCCAATTCAGAGATGTACCTTTTTTTGCAAAAATCAGTCCATTTGATCCTGCCCTGCTAATGCACCACCACCAAAGTTATAACCAGAATCCTTGTACAATTGAACAGAATGAAGGGAGTTACCAGCACATGTAGACTTCCAAAACTCTGTCCAGCTGCCATCTTCCTGTGCCCAGCAGGTAGAGTTTAAAGGTGGTCTGAAAATATTTATTTTTAAACGTTAGAAGGGATTTATGTCCCATGTGACAGTTACTCTTCCTAAACAAAATAACTCATTTTCTCCTTCCATTCATATCCCAAAATACTTTAGAAGCTAGTTTGAAATCTAATAACAAAGCTGAATCCATTTATTCATCTTTATTTTTGTACATTTGTAAGACTCAAAACTTTTCACTTTTTAAAGGGAAAAACAAACTCTCTCACTCTTTTTTATAGTCTGTAGCAATTATTTTCCTTTTTTAAATGGCTGAGTTATAAATCTTGGAAAATAAGAGGAGTGGTTACAAAAGAGACAAACACACCCTCTATTATAAAAGCTCTGACAACTGTGATAAACATGTTTATGTATTTCCTGTGATAGAAAGTGTTGCTTTAAACTTGCTGAGTAGAATTTATAAATGAAGCTTTTGTGAAGGAAAATCTTTTTATAATCGTTTACCTGCCTCATAAGTTATAAAATCCTTTTTTTAAAAAAATATTATTTAATCAGTTTTTATAATTAATGGCATATGTTACGGAATCTGGCTGGTTTTATTATTTAAATGAGGGACTGGTTTTTTCAGACTTTTAATGCTTCGATTTAAAAGATCACTTTCCCTGTTGCAACAGATGCTGCATGTAAGTGTCCAGTAATTTTGAAATAAAAAGTGACCATTCCTCAAGCAAGCAAAATACTTAAGCAGGTGCCTAGTTCAATACATGGCTAGATCCACTGAAGCAAATGAGACTACTGAACTTTCAGCATGTATTTAAGTGCTCTGCTGGATCTGAAAATCTGGCCCCAGCTCAGGATACTATTGAAGCATGTGCTAGGGACTTAAGTAAATGCTTACGTGCTGTCCTGAATAGGGGCATAAGTGAGGGTAATAATGCATTGCTAATGCATTAAACTTTATCATCTTAACCATTTTTTTTTCAAATACTCTACAAGCAAATCAAATAAAGTGTCCCACAGCTTTTATGCATCTAGCTTTTGAATCCTAGTAAAGAAACACTATGAATGCCAAGCATTATAAACCCGTCTTCACGTTGAATCACATTTCTCTCAACAGTAACAAGTATTGATCATGCTCATTTAATTTTTTTTCTTACCAGGTGAGATCACCATCTTAATTTAAAAACACAATTTGTTACCCAAGTATTTTATTGAGTGAAGCTGAATTGCAGTATCTTAGTAAAATCATTACATTCAAAAATGGATAAGGTTTTTAATATTTTCAAGGTATAAGAGATTGCAAAATCTTGTGTTACTTTGTCCTTTCATTATTCAGTTAAGGTTGACTCCTCGGCTAGTATGAATTTTTGTAATTCTAAAGATAGACCAACTGAGGGTGTGGCCCGGTGTATTTATTTTCATATGCTAACACACCCATTGTCCCTTTGGTAAAACCTTTCCAGTGTGCCTGAAACTGTAGAAAGTAAAGCCATGTATTATATGTGAAGTTAAGATTATAGCTGCTAATGAAATAACCTGTATATTAATGCAAACTGTGTTGTGTATCATGTCACTATATGTATGTAAATGTTGTGGATTTTGTTTTAAAATGGTAATTTGTCTTACATAAATAACTGCTCTGAAAACTATAATGAATCAGCTGATTAAACTACCTAAGATAAACCCAACACCCAGTAGTGGATGGAAAGTGGAGTTTTTCATTCAAACTCTTCCTTTATTATTCAGCAACACATGACTCCTTTCTTTCTAAGATGAAGAGACTGAGGGCATGTCTATGCTACAGGGGCAACAGTGTCACAGCTACAACACCGCAGCTGCGCCACCCAGGCTGTAGACCCATCCTATAGCAATGAAAGGGGTTTCTCTATCAGGGTAGTTAATCCACCTCTCCACAGGATGGTAGCGAGGTTGACAGAAGAATTCTTCTGTGGACTTGGCTGCATCTACCCCCGGGCTAAGGAGCTAGGTTGATCTAACTTTTAAGTATAGACCAGGCCTTATACAGCTGGGAACCTGAATGAACCTTTCCCTATCTGATCCCAATTCTAGTACTCAGAGATCCACAAATGTACAGAAAACAATGCGGTGCAGTAAAAATGTAGCACTCATTTCATAAGGCTATATTTACACTCTGGCCTTTTGGATAATTTTCTTTGCCACTTTGCTATTGTAGTAACTTCCTAAAGAGGGGGGTTGATACTATTTTCTGTATGTATAAACTCTTCTCAACATCCCCAGGCCTGCAGGGACGTGCTGCTTGTATTGTAGGAAGCCAGCATAATCCTGGAGGCACTAGAGGAGTATGCCTAGAAGAGGGCGTCTTCATTTTTCTCCTCAGGCAGGACAGTGAGATCCTGTATGGCAAATTTATACAATAACATGCCCTGGGCTCTTCCTAGTGGCTTTTTCTGTGTGTACGTGCTGCTCCTCTTCCCTTTCTCTTGGATACTCTTATATCGATAAATGCAGGAATGAAAATGAGAATTTTCTCACAAAACTTTAAAGTTGCATCTCCAGCACAGGTTAGAGCTGCTGTGGTTGAATAAAAGGATTAAACTCACCTTCTTTTAAAAAAACAAGGTACTGTTTGTGTTATGGCTTAAACCTGAAGCTTGCGTTTGAAATTGCTTTTTCAGGTTGATGCCGTAAGCCAGGACTGTCAAATTTGGGGGCCTAAAGTGAGGCCCGCAACACCATGTTTAGATGCCTAAGCCAGTTGTGTCATTTGCACGGGTGCCATGCATCTGCAGCACCCATCAAAGCTCATGGGAGCTGCTGGTTTACAGTGCGACTGAAAATCAGGCCACTTACTTGGGTGCCTCAGAGTATGTCTATACTGACAGCAGCAAAGTCGCCACCGTCAGATTGATCTTTCAGGATCGATTGAGCAGTCAGTATAGACCCGCTCAATCGATCAGGAAGTCGACGCAGTAAATCCACCCCCTCACGTGGCATAGTGCCGATGGGAATGTGTAGCTTGCATAACTCCTGTCAACTGCCGCCGAATTTCCAGGTGAGGGTAGACCAGGGCTCAGTCTACACCAAGGGGCTTATGCATTTATTTCAGCCTTAGCATTATAATTGTATGATGGTAGAAGCCTATTGAAAGCCCAGGCTACGCACCAAGTTTTAATGGAGCTAATCCTTAGAGGGCATGAACACTAGTAATGCTACAGTGACACAGCTGTGCTGCTGTACTGTAGGCTGTTACCGCAGTGTCGGACGGGGTTCTTCTGGCCCTGTGGTAAATCCACCTTTCCGAGAGGCAGTAGCTAGGTGGACAGAAGAGTTCTTCTGTCAATTTTCCAGTGTCTACAGTGGGACTTAACAGAGATGTGAATTTTTCAAATCCCTGAGCAGTGTAGCTAGGTGGACTTAAGCTTTAAGGTCTAGCCCGTGTACAGTTTGTAACGGGCTAGCTATTCTGATTAGTGGTGGGTGTTGGTTGTCTTTTTCAAAGTTACACTGGTATAAAAATGCTTACAGCAGTAGAGCTTATTCCTTTTCCTGTGAGAGAATCGCTACCCTGCTACAAGCTTCTTTAGAGTGATACAACTTTTGTATGTTGACAAGGCTTAAGTCCAGCAGGGTAATGGGGGTTTAAAACTGTCATCAATTTAACTCCGGCCAGGTCTACACTAAAAACGCTACAGTGGCACAGAGTAGACAATTGCTACAGTGAGGGGAGAGATTCTTCCATCACTGTAGTAAATCCACCTCTCCAAGAGGCAGTAACTAGGTCAACCTAGCGGTGTCTAGACCCAGTCTTAGGTCAGCTTAACTACATCACACGGCATGAACCTTTTCACAGCTCTGAGCAATGTAGGTGGGCTGCCCTAGCATGGTGGTGGAGAGCAGCCCTTATCCTCTACAACCCCTTTACACTGCCAGAGCAATGTAAATGAGAATCAACCCTCCTATGTTCAGTGCTTAGTTCAGTCCTGGGGCTTGTTTTCTTCTTCTTATCAAATGAAAAAAAGGTGATGCCAGTATGGGAAGGAGAAGAATGTTTCACGCATCAGTAGGTTTGCAATCTACTTAACTACTGTTTGTTTGGGTGCTAGTTACTGATGAAGGCATTATTTTCCCACAGTATACTGTCACTTTACTACCTGTTTGTTTAAACTTTTTTTTTTGACCAAATTGTTAACATTTTTCTTAAACCATTTTGAATCAGCACTTTATTTTAATGTGGAGTACAAGCCCGTCTGTGGTAATTCTCTTTACCCCACCTCCCTTTCCCAGCACAGTTACTGTCTCTAAATCAGTATAATCATTGGGTGGTGGTGTCGAAAGCAGCAGCTCAGAGTTCTGCTGGCATTTTAAATTGACAAAGTTTTCCTCTGAGAATGTCATTGTAGCCTGAAATGTCATGTGAAGAGATTCAATATGTAAGAAACTGGGTGAAAACTTGTTACAGTTGCCTTAAACCTCAGATTGAGAGGTGAACATGGCCTTCATTTAAGATAGTTTGGGGGGCGGACGGACAGAGTTTAGTAGAGTCTACCCAGAAACTAGCACCAAGTGGCCCAGAGCCTTCCACTGGGTACTGTGAGCGAGGGTGTGGGGTGTTGTAAGAGAACACACAAACTGGCAACAGACATGAACTGAGTGAGAAAGCCAATCAGTAGCTTGTGAGCACAGTGTGAGCTTGGAAAAGCTCGAACTGAGTGAGAAAGCCAATCAGTAGCTTGTGAGCACAGTGTGAGCTTGCAAAAGCTAGCGCGAGAGAGCTTTTGGGGCCATTGGCTAATGAAGCTTGCTCCTATTAGCTTAACCTGCCTATTTTGTTCTTGGTTCCTCCTGTGTTCAGAGAAGCAGGACTTTTATAAGAACCTACAAACAACAAAATGGCATCAAAGAGAATACAAACTCCATCAACTTTTACTGCTAAGTGGAACATCCCTTGCACCCTGAAATTTGATTATCTTCTTGGGTCAAAAAGGGGCAGCAATATTAAGTACCTGCTATAAAAAAAATCACACCAGCACCTCTGCTATTTTTGCTATCCCATGTCGACTCTTTCCTCCTTCCCCCCCCCCCCCCCCAAAAAAAAAAAAAAAAAAAAAAAAAAGCTTAAAGAAATAAATGAATCATAGGTGCTTCTTGCTAGCAAAGCGGTTGTCAGGCCATGGGAAAAAATGACCGTTTAAAGTAGAAAAATTCAATGTCACGCTAGATATTAGTGAGGAAAAACAAACACAGCAACAATCTGTTTGAGTAGCTTGTCCCCCGAAAGCAGACAAATAGTAAGCTGGGCATTCAGCTGTTGCATCTAGCATAGCCTCACTGATCTCCAGTGGGCATTTGCTGGTTTAGAATGACTGCTTAGGGTAATTTTGAGCTCTGCAATCTTGTAAACTGCATTCCACTTATAGCAGTATAGTCCAAACTATCTTCCTCACTTTACTGAGTCTTCCACTGCTAGCTTCCACCCCAGTCATCATTTCAAACACACCCCAGCACAATAAAGCAATTCAGAGAGGAATTAGTGCATTGAGTCCATAACAAGGATTTCAGCAGTAAAACGTACTTATGGTCCTTCATTGTCCCATTTTGCTTATGTTTAATTGATGTTGCAAGCAACTCCAGACAAGGGCCTGCATTTTTGGGCAGGAGAGGGATACCATGAAGTGTCAAGCACAATGGTGATATGGTAGAATGGCTCTATCATGCACTACTATGGCCAGTGGGAATTCAATTGTCTTCAATGAAAGTGGTTTAGGCCCTAAATTAAATTAGACAGTGAACAACCTATGAGGTCATCAGACTGATTTTACTAACCCAGGACAGTTTCCTGCTACTGTCTCCTGTAGCAATGTATGCAGATTACTTTGTAACGTCTCAAACAATGGGGGGGGAGGTCACATTAATGTTATGCAGTAAATGTAAAAATGTATGACACAAAACCTTTGAACAGTGAGACCATGACTCCCCTTTGCAGGCTGCATTGTATAATGTACTGGATAAATGGCGCATGATTCAGTTTCACAACACTAGGTGTATTGTTTGACTGCACTGAGAATGAATCAGAATCCTTGAAACATTTTATTCCCGCCCTACGCTATAAACATTATCAAGATGGGAGATTTGATTACAAGCCCTACATTCCAAGAGAGCATCCAAGTACAGAAATCATGTGCTCCATGAAAGAAAGTGGCAAGCAGGAGACTGCTAGCCCTAATTTTATTCTCTCTCATTCTGCTCCAGCAACGAGTTCCCTAGAGGCTGCAGTTCCTACTGAGCCTCATTAATGCTAATAGGCTCTGCACCTCAGGGTGTCTGCCTGCACAGAAATCATTACGGGAGCAGGGTCTCTAAACACCAGGCGTGCTTATCGGGCTGTACACAAATGGCCTTAGATGAGCCTGCTACAACAGCAGGAAAAAGTTTTAATGCTTTTGATTGCCTGTATGATGGTTGCGTAGGCATAAAGTCCCAGAGAAGCCAGAATCACTGGGGTCTTCTTACCTTCACAATACACGGCTTCTTCCTACACTGAGAATTGCCCTGACTCATCATCTAGGAGGAATGAAATGGAGAAGGTATTTTCAGCACAGCAATGCTGGCTGATGCTTTCTGATGCTAGAAACACAAACAGCATGACTAATTTACAGCACGCCTAGAAGCGTCTCATAACTGAATTCACCCAGGTGGAAATTGCAAAACACATTCCTAGGGCGTCTCATTAAAATCACCATTACGGTTAGCAGAGAAAGAACCAGGATATTATGGGAAATACACTACCCCCGGATCAAACAGAGTAGCAAGCTTCAGAAGCGCTCAAGAACTGCTTTGAGCCATTGCTCATGCCTTGTCCAGGAGACATCTACAAAATAAAGTGTTTAGCTTCAGAATCCTCAAGTATATTTCTTGCTGCAACACCACCCGTGGCGGGATAATGCCTTGTGTTTTTCATGCCTAGCCCCCTACAGGTGGTTTGGGTGATGTATGTGTTGTCCTATAAAAGAAGGGATCGGTTGGCAGGAGAAGTGAAATTGTGGGACAAGTTCAGTGAAGAGTCTACATTGCTTTCTGCCTGACCCAAATGTGTATGTTACAACACCTTAGACTCACTCCTGCTTACCAATGTGTATCTTACAGCCTCTCCTGATGCATCAACTCTGAATTTGGTCCACGTTGTCTCTTCTGGGATTCTAGTCCTGCCTCGACTCTGCACTGGTGCCAACTGTTAACATAAGCTCTGTTTACACTGATTCAGCAATATTGGCGCCAGTCCAGCTTAGCCTGTTTGAAACTGCATAGAGCACGATGCACAGGTGTAAATCTTGTCTACACTAGGAAGTTGCAATGTTGCAACTACACAGGTGACTAAACACCCAGTGTAGACAAGGCCTTATACTGATAAGGAATCTAAGGCTGTCTACACTACGGAGTCTATGGCGGCATAGCCTCTTAGGCCTGGTCTACACTTACCTTCAAATTCAGCAGCAGTCAACAGGAGTTCCGCTAGCTACACAGAGTAGCTTGCGTAACTCCCGTTGACTTCGTAACTCCTCTTCAACATGGCGTCTTCACTGAGCTGTGCCACTTGAGGGGGTGATTTTAATGCGTCGACTTCTGGATCGATTGAGCAGGTCTTCACTGACCTCTCAATCGATCTGTTTAGATCAATCTGACAGTTGGCGAATTTGCCGCCGTCAGTGAAGACATACCCTTAGTGTAGACGCACCATATGCCAACAGAAGGAGGCAGCCTTCTGCCAGTATAGGAACAGCCTTTCCCCACATGATGTTAGCTGTGCCAACAGAAGTTCTCTTCTGTCGAGATAGCTGCTTCTACAGCTGGGGATTGTGTCGGCATAGCTATGTCACTAGGAGGTGTGGGTTTTTTCACATCCCTGACTGACATAGCTATGCTGGTATTAGTTCTAAGTGTAGACCAGGCCTAAGTTGGTGAGACTCGGACAGGAGTACAGCAAGGAAGTGTGAATTAAAGGAGCTTCTACCATATCTTCCACCTTCTTCGCATTTTACTTACACCTATTTAAACATTACACAGACCCACTTACTAAGGGCTTGTCGAGACAGTATAATTTTTGTGCACACAGTTATACCGGTATAGCTTATTCCTGCATATTTACAGAATAAGCTGCACTGATCTAAACCGCTTTGCACTACTATAACTGCATCCATTCTAGAGGTTGTGCTAGTTGAACTATTTTGATTAAAAAAATAATAATCTAGCTGAGTGCAAAAGAGTCTAATTTACATCTCCTCTCGCATCCCCTATGAATTTGGCCCTTTGTTTAGTATTCTTGACAAAGCCTCATTTTTAAAGCATTTCCTACACTATGTATTAGTCATAGGCTCTAGTGTGTTTTGCTCACAGAACTGGCTCCGGATAGGCATGGTTTCTTCCTCTTTCCCTGGTGTAAGGAGGGTCTCTCTTCATATTGAGGGAGTCAAACCCAGGCCCTGCCAAACTGATCACACCCTTGTCCTCGTGGCATTTTTAAAGCATTTCTCAGAACTGGGCTCTCCCTTCCGAGCTGAGGGTGACTCCTCTTGCTTTAGGAAGTGCCGTCCCCAGGCAGCTGGCGTGCCCCAGGCTAACACAGACTGAATTGTCAGATGCGTTGTTACCTCTAGGGAACTGGAAGGAAAGGTTATTTTTGGTAATAGGATCAGCAGTTTACGCCCCAGTCTTCAGACTTTCCATCAGGTCACGGCTACCTCCTCCCACTTAACTACCTATAAAATAAAGAGCAGCACAAAGGCACCTACAGTGGTTGAAGATTAAACGGATGCTGCGAGTAGCAAGAGACAGGTTGGTAGCCGACCCAGAGCAGCTTCACTTTCCTATCCCAGCTATGTGCTACGCCTGTATCTCTGAGGGGAACTGTAGATTCTGAAATAGTGACATAAACTAACAGCCACTGTTTAAATGATATGAAAACAGCTCAGTTTTATGTTTGTATCTGTAGGGGCTGGACTGTGTTTGTGACTTTCAGGAAGGGGTGACATGCCCAAGCCAGTATGTGAAGGAAGCACTTACTTTGGCCCACTGGTTCTGTTTCAGTCATTGCAGTGAAGAAGGATAAGGGATGCGCAGACATTTTCTTTTTGAGGTAACAAGAGAGGCTCACACAGACACCTCAGTGCTGGTCTACTGAGGAAATACAATTAGTGTCGGACCAATATATGTTTGCAGTGTTGCTGTAGCTATGCTGGTCCCAGGCTATGCGAGAGACAAGGTGGGAGAGTAATATCTTTTAGTGGGCCCACTTCTGATGGTGACAGAGACAAGCTCTATGAGCTAACACAGCGCTCTTCTTCAACTCTGCGTCAGCTTGTCTCTCTCACCAACAGAACTGGGTCCAATAAAATATATTACCTCACACACCGAGCCTCGCTAGGTCAACGTATGTTCCATAGGGTATTTTTTAGTGGGGGGTAAGTCCCATTTGAAAGTACATTCCTAAGTCATCTAGTCCTAGGCACTTGCACGGCCCACATCAGAAGCGTAGACGATCCCCACTAAAAGTGTGGCTGTATTCGATTTGTGCAGTTGGCTAGTCAGCGAGTACAGGTTTCTGCCAATACAGGCAGCAAGCAGCACTGAGACACCAAATGCTGTTATTGAACATCCAAATTTAGCTGGCATATTGAATGCTAGAAGCTTGTTAAGCCACAGTTCATTTCAGTCCTATGCACGCTGTCTCCTCTTCTCCTTGTGATTACCACACATAATGCAGTGTTCCTGTTGTTCCTAAGGAGGCCTCTGCTTAGCAACTCTGGGCTAATAGACGCAGCCTTAGCCCTACTCTCAGCTCTGTCCCTCACTTCCTGTGCAACCTTGGGCAAATCACTTAACCGCTCTGTGCCTCAGTTTTCCCATCTGTAAAATGGAACTATTTAATTACCCACCTAAGGCTTTGGGATGCTCAAGTCATGTTCTAAAGTACTTTGAGAACCTCATAAAGAAGCCGCTTTTGTAAGTTTTATTTATCTAAGATGTTTATGTAGCCCCCCATTACTTAGTAGCTGAGCACCTCACAGTCTTTAATGCATTAATAGTCAACAACCCTGCAAGGCAGGGCAGTGCTGTTATCCCCATTTTAAAGATGGGAAACTGAGGCAGTTGGGGAACGAAGGCAGAAAGTGACTTGCCCAAGGGCCCATAGGAAGTCTGGGGAGCAGAGCACTGAACCCTGGTCTCCCAAGTCCTTTAACCACTGGACTATCCTTCCTCTCTAATATTTAACTCTCTCTAACCTTTATTCTTTACTGCCTGCCTAGAAGGAAACAGCAGCCTGAAAACTTGGGCTCCCATGTGACAAGGCTATCTCAGGAGTGAATTGTTTACCCTGATTGGGCAATGCAGATAAACCACCCATTGTGTTGGTGTTTCTGAAATGCAGTGACACAGAGGGGAACAGAGAGAGATTATTAGGAAACAATCATCAGCACATTTCTATTTCCAATACACAAGTTACTGCCAGGGGGGCCTGGATCATCAACCTGGTCCTTAGGCTTTCTGACAAACTTAATTAATTCTGAACATTTCCTGTCTTCTGAAATGGGGATAAACCTGATTTGGTTTAGTTTTCATAGAATCATAGAGTTGGAAGGGACCTCAGGAGGTCATCTAGTCCAACCCACTGCTCAAAGCAGGACTAACCTCAACTAAATAATCCCAGTGAGGGTTTTATCAAGCTGCAGCTTAAAAACCTCTAAAGATGGAGATTCCACCACTTCTCTAGGTAATCCATTCCAGTGCCCTCCTAGTGAAAAACTTTTTCCTAATGTCCAACCTAGATCTTCCCACTGCAATTTGAGACCGTTGCCCCTTGTTCTGTCATCTGCCACCACTGAGAACAGCCTAGCTCCATCCTCACTGGAACCCCCTTTCAGGTAGTTAAAGGCTGCTATCAAATCTCCCCTCATTCTTCTCTTCTGCAGACTAAACAAGCCTAGTTCCCTCAGCCTCTCCTCATAAGTCTTGTGCTCCAGCCCCCTAAAATCATTTTTGTTGCCCTCCGCTGGACTCTCTCCAACTTGTCCACATCCTTTTTGTAGTGGGGGGCCCAAAACTGGACACAATACTCCAAAGCGGCCTCACCAATGCCAAATAGAGGGGAATAATCACTTCTCGCGATCTGCTGGCAATTCTCCTACTAATGCAGCCCAATATGCTATTAGCCTTCTTGGCAACCAGGGCACACTGCTGACTCATATCCAGCTTCTTATCTACTGTAACCCTGAGGTCCTTTTCTGCAGAACTGCTGCCTAGCTCATCGGTCCCCAGTCTGTAGCTGTGTATGGGAGTCTTCCGTCCAAAGTGCAGGACTCTGCACTTGTCCTTGTAGAACCTCATCGATTTCTTTTGGCCCAATCCTCCAGTTTGTTTAGGTCCTTCTGTATCCTATCCCTACCTTCCAGGGTATCTACCACTCCCCTAGCTTAGTGTCATCTGCAAACTTGCTGAGGGTGCAATCTACCCCATCCTCTAGATCATTAATGAAGATGTTGAACAAAGCCGGCCCCAGGACTGGCCCCTGGGGCACTCCGCTTGTGACCGGCTGCCAGCTAGACATGGAGCCATTGATCGCTACTCATTGAGCCCTATGCTCTAGCCAGTTCTCTACCCATTTTATAGTCCATTCATCCAACCCATACTTCTTTAACTTGCTGATAAGAATACTGTGAGAGACCGTATCAAAAGCTTTGCTAAAGTCAAGGTATATCACATCCACCGCTTTCCCCACATCCACAGAGCCATTCACCATTAATGGAGTTTTCTATTTATGGTAGGAGAGATTTTCTAGTGAGACTGAGCTTGGAATATGTTCTGTACAGTGAAGAGTAAGTGCTGATACTGTGAACCCCAGGAGTAAATTCATGGGCTTTGCTTCAGACGTCATGAGAGATAAGAGAAAATTCCCCTTGCTGTAAATCACATTACAGATGATAGAGGTAACACATTCCACTGGCTTTTTATATGCCAATTATGCGCAAGAGGTGTTTCTTCTTTGAGTGCTGCTCCCTATGTGGATTCCATGCAAGGATGCACATGTGCATTATGCACCGAAGCCGGAACCATTTGTAGTAGTCTCCGTCGACCCACGTGTGCGTGATCCACGTGGTTGCGTCTGAGGGCTTATGAGGCTGCGTGGGTTGATGCCCCTCAGTTTCCGCTTACTGTTGCATGGCCAGAGTTGGAACACGCCACAGTATGGAGTGCTGGACGTTGCGTGGCCTCTGTCTCTGGTGGATAACCTCTACTCTTAATGGCAACACCGCAGAGAAGACCCAGAGAACCGAGGCAGATGGCTTCAGCTTCGCCAGTCCCGATGGCTCCAACCTTCCCGTAGCAACACTCAGACTCTGAGTGGTCTTCGGACCCAGGACCATCCTTCTCACTAACACACAGCCCATGGTACCATCACCGCTTGGCCCAACCATCGTACGCTCCCCCAGCAGAGCAATGGTTCCAGTACCCCAGCATAGCTGGCCCTATTGGCATCATTGGAATCCATATCATGGCAGAACAGCACCACCACCCCAATATGGCCCCTCCTTGGATTTTACTCCCTCAGTATACGAAAATCTGCATGGGACTGTTCTGGTCCTGGCACCAGCAGAACTGACGGAGCCTGTAGAACCACCAGTACCAACCAAAGCATCATCTTCTCCAGACGAGGCCCTCATTCCCCCGGCGCTCTACCCACCAGATGGCCAGGAGCAATATCAAGACCTTTTATGCCATATGGCCACAACCCTCAATCTCATGGCAGAAGCTGTGAATGACCCCCAGGAAGAGTTCTGAGATATTTTACAGCCGGCAGGACTGCCCCAGATAGCGGTCCCCATACACAAGGCAATACTGCAGCCAGCCCAGACAATTTGGCATGTGCCAGTGTCTTGTGGCCCCACACCAAAGCATGCTGAAAGACGCTACTTCGTCCCAGCCACGGACACGGACTTTCTCTTTACCCACCCACAGTCCAACTCTCTAGTGATGCAGGTGGCCATGAATCTAGACAACGGCACTTCTGGTCCACCCCACCAGATTGGGCAGCCAAAATATTGGATCTCATTGAACAGAAGGTATATTCCTCTGGAGGCCTACAGTTCCACATAGCCAGTTATCAGGCCATACTGGCAAAATACGACTAAGTCATATATGAAGCTGGCACAGTTCCACACCTCCCTCCCGGAGGACAAACAAGTGGAGTTCTAAGCCATTGCCAGTGAGGGTAAGCTAGTGGCCAAGGTCACACTCCAGGCAGCAGTCGACGCAGCAGACACAGCGGTGTGGGTTCTTACCTCAGGAGTTATGATTTGATGAGATTCCTGGCTCCAAACCTCAGGATTCTCCTTGGAGGTGCAAACCACTCTGGAAGACCTCCTGTTTGATAACAACAAATTATTTAGTGACAAGACAGATGAGAACCTACACTCCCGTAAGGACTTGCGGGCCACACTCTGGTTACTGGGCCTCCAAACCCCAGACCCCGCCCAATATCAGAACAGACCATCTTTCAGGCCATGCTATCCCACTCGACGGACCCACCAACCCTACCCACCATGCCAGCAGGACCAAATGCGCCACCAGCAATGATCACAACAACCCAGGTTCTCGGCTGCCTCCACTTCCACTGCGTCCACTTCCCAACAACGTCCCTCCAGTTGCCCCTTTTGACTCTTACATTGAGAACCATGAACCGAGCCCCTATACTTCCCAAGTTACCGCACTTGTCTTTGGGGGCCATCTTGCTCTTTTCACTCATAACTGGAGCAAGATTATCACCAATCATTGGGTGCTAGACATCGTTCCCAATGGATATTTTATAGCATTCCATACGTTTCCCCCATGCCGCCCTCCATGCGGCAAATGAACATGCCTGACATAACTGGACCTCCTCCAGCAAGAGGCCTTCACACTCCTCAACAAAGGATCCATAGAGCGGGCCCCATGCCAATATCAGGGCCATGTCTTCTACTCCCCCTACTTACTTATATCAAAAAAGGGAGGAGACCTTCACCCCAATGTGGATCTCTGGGCACTGAACCAGTTTATCTGCAAATTCCCTTTCCACATGGTTACTTTTCCCAAAATCGTTGCTTCTCTATTCCCCAGAGCATGGTTCGCGGCTCCTGACAAGAAAGGTGTCTACTTCCATGTGGACATCCATCCCACCCATCGCAGATTCCTCCGCTTTACAATGGACTGCTGCCACTACCACTTTGGGAAGGGAGAGCCACTGCCCAAACCATCCTTTGAGTCTCTGGCCTGTTCGTTCACTCACTCACCTCTCGATGAAGGTGATTTTCTTAGTGGCTGTTACGTCGGCCCGTCGAGTTAGCAAATTGGCAGCAATGACAGCAGAACCCCTGAGGCAAGAACCCATGCTGCTGTGTCTGCTGCATCGACTGCTGCCTGGAGTGTGACCTTGGCCACTAGCTTACCTCATTGGCAATGGCCTGGAACTCCCCTTGTTTGTCCTCCTGGAGGGAGGTGTGGAACTGTGCCAGCTTCTGTGCCTGGCTTGGCAAAGCCCTGTCTGGGATGATTTATTTGGGGTTGGTCCTTCTTTGAGTAGGGGGTTGGACTAGATGACCTCCTGAGGTCCTTTCCAACCCTAATATTCTATGATTCTATCATTTTAAATGCTAATGATTACCTCTAACAGGCCAAGGCACATGTCACACACTTAACACCTACATATCTCATTTGACTTCCAAATCTCCTAACTGTTACCCCTCTCTGCTATTCCCTGTAGCAAGTGGGAGTTTGTGGGCACAAAAGCCAAGTCATGGGTTCATGTGTGTCAGCCTTCTAATGGAGAAGAAAGGCTGCTGCAGGAGATACCAGCTACTAAAATATTTTTGGAACACCCTGACTGAATTTCCAGAGGGGATTAAAACGATCCAGTTTGACCAATTTAGCTGCAAGTCTTTCCTTTTGGAAAAAGCTTTCCTACCAGAACCAGAACACTTCAAAAGGAAAAAAAAATCAATCCTTCTCGCTCCACAAAGCAGAGCTTCCCATAACAAAGAAAAGCCGAAGACTCCATGAAGTCCACTAGGGAGACCCCCCGTAGCAGGGGTGCTGGAACAATTTTCATAGTGGGGGTGCGGAGAGCCATTGAACCAAACTGCAAACCCCGTATATAATGGAAACCACTTCAAACCGGGGGGAGCAGCAGCCCCCCCAGCACCCCGAGTTCCAGCCCCTCTGCACTTAGGCCAGCCTGATTAATCTGGGATTCAGTTCTATCAGTTCTCTCTAGGATTCAATTTAGATCAATAACCACTTAGAGGCTACACTGATGTGAGCTGTATGTAACTATGACAATTTACTAGCTGTAACAAACACAGTATCTGAAGGACCCTGGACCAATGCTTTATTAGTTGGTGTATGAAGTTCTTTTCCACAGATTGCTTTCTTCCCTTTATCCATCCTTCATTAACCTGTATTATAGTAAATGTGAGGTGATATATTATGATAACATACTTAAGAAGCTTTGGATGCTAGAATAATGAGAAACATTCAGCGTAATGGGACATGGACACATGAGAGATACAACAGCTTAGCAGTCAAAACAGTTGTCATCTTCCATATCAGAGGTGGTTGCATTTCATGGTGGGTAATGTGATCCTTTTTGATCCTCTACATACCTCAGCTATGTTACAAAACTGCATAAGTATCGTGTGAAGTGATCCTAGGGTAAATGGTGGCACACAGTGATAACTTTAGATGTCATGGGTGAAATCATGGCCCATTGATGTCAATAGTATTTTTGGGTTTGACTTCATTGCGATCAGGAGTTCACCCTATAAAGAGGAAGAATTATCAGCCTATCTTCATCATTTCTGTGCAAACACAAAAAAGAATGCAGCTTAGTACAAAGACACTTCCATTTTTTTTCTACCTTGGCTCTTATAAAAGATGAGTTTGTGTGTGCAGCTCAATATCAATGATCCAGCCAGCACTCTGTGAGCTACAAGACACTAGCATGAATATAGGAAATGGATTTTGTTCCTCAAAGATGTGCAAGGCCCAGTGAAATTTTCCTGTCATTCTACACATTACTACTCAGATGGGCGGCTCTAGTTCCAAGCTCACAATCCCTGTTGCATAAAACGCAATGAATGTAACAGCAAACACCTTTTTCATTCACAGATGTCACCAACTAAGCCATTTAGCTGCCTGACCCCTGCGGAACCTTTTCAGAGAGGTCAAGATAGAATGCATCTGCTGTACTATCAGGAGCCCAGTATGTACCAGGGGCCTGGTATAGCCTGAGATGTCAGTGGAATATTACTAGAAGTCCGGCAGCATATGGGGTGGAAAAAAACAGCAGTCACACAGTGCTGCATTTCAAACAATGGGAGCTCAGGAATGGAGAGTCCAACTGATGGGCCAAGCCTGCAGAGTTATTTTCTCCTGGCTTTGTTGCTGAGTGACATAGTCCTAGTCAGACCCTGGTGCAATTATGTGAAACTTGGGCTGCTACATTTTTGTAGCTTTTTTTTTTTTCTTGGAAATGAAACAAGGCCAACTCAAACTGACTAGAATGAATGCTTTATGTGACTAATCGGTGATTACATAACCCGAAAGGGAGGGCCCATGTCAACAGAGCAGAACTCCAGCCCTGAACATGAGTCTACAGACGCTCTCCCAGAGAATTCTGGGAAGCCAAAGCTGGTTGTCAATTCATATTGACTTTTCCTTTTGCCTGGTGGAGACGGGGGAGGGAGGCTAAGACACTGCAAAATCAGAAGTGATGAGAGTGGATGTTGTGGTGGGTGTTTTTCCCCTGTGGTGAAGTTAAATCAAAGGGAGCTGCAGGTTCTCAGTACCTCTGAAAGTTAGGCCTGAGGTGTCTCAAGTTGGGCACCCAAAAGTGAAGCATCTGTTACTAGGCCAATCTCTAACATGTGGGCTGACTGCTGCATTTGCACAGAGCCTCACAGACGTCAGTGGGACTCTGCGTGGGAGCAGCAGTCTGTCCACTCTACACATTACGGAATTGATGGATGAACACTTGAAAATTTTGGTCTCAGGGCATGTTTACATGAAGAATGATACCGGCATAATTATACTGGTATAATTCCACCACTATAGTTCTACCGGCATAATTCTTATTCCAGAATAAGAGTCCTTTTTTTCTGGTTTAATTTGTGTCGCTCTGGAATAAGAGTGTGCACACTGAGGCTATGTCTACACTAGCAAGCTTACAGCAGCACAGCTGTACTGAGGCAGCTGTGCCACTGTAAAGATCGCTTGTGTCGCCACTCTATGCCAATGGGAGAGCACTCTCCCATCGACATAATAAAACCACCTCAATGAGTGGCGGTAGCTAAGTTGGTGAGAGAAGCTCTCCCGCTGACATAGCGCTGTGCACACTACCAGTTATGCAAGCAAAACGTCTGTTGTTCAGGGGTGTGGTTTTTCTACATCCCTGAGTGACATAAATTTTGCTGGCATAAGTGGTCGTGTAGGCATGGCCTGACATAGACGGATATAATTATAGCAGTGTAATTATACTGGTATAATTATACCAATAATATTCCCTGCATAGACAAGGCCGTAGGCCCTGTCTGCACCAGGGAAATTAACCCCTAACTACAGAGATGAGCAAACCCATAATATAGGCTTCGTCCATACACAGACTATATACAGATAGAGCTAAAGCCATACAACCCCTAACCTGGATGCAGTTATCTCACTATGAAGGTGCAGTGGTACCAATATACTGTTATAAGTGTTCCTATACAGGACGGGGAATAAGCAATACCAGTATAATATCATTCACATTAGGGGTTGTCCCGGTATAACTATTTCCATCATAATCACACCCCGACCCAAAATAGTTATACCGGTACATAACTGTGTGTTGATTCGACTTTAGACACGATACGCTGGGACAAGGCAGGACTTACACCAGTGTAGCTTATGAAATTCCTTAACATATATATTAATTCATATTCTTAATATTTATAAAGCGCAATAAAGTGGAAGGCTGTATAGAAATTGGCCTTCGTAATACACTTGGAATGCTGCTTGCCAGATCAGTGCCAAAAGCTGCATTCCAAAACAAGTAGCATGTTGGACCCTGATTAGAAAGAGTGGAACTTCAAGATAAAGAGGAGTGAAAGTCCACTGACAGAGGTTGAAGCAATTCAGGATTCTCACTTCGCTATACTACCTACAGGGATCCAGTGGCAACAGGCTTAGAATGTGTAATATTCTGTGTGCAATGCATAATACGGACTGGAAAGGACTGGGTTATGTAAATCTTGGACACAGTCTACTAAAGCCAAGGGTACACTAGGGCCCAGTCTGCACTGCAAAGTTTTGCCAGCATGGCACTGTTGGCTTGGAATGTGAAAAAAATCAACCCCCTCCCGGCTTACCCTCAGCTGGACAAGGATATGTATGAGTCAAGCTGGGACCCAAGGTCTGAGCCCTGTTACTTTGTAGGTTAGCCACAGCCCCACTTGACTTGGGTCCTGGGAGTCATCTGGAAGTATCCCACAATTCTGGGGGACTATTTCCTTAATCTTCTCTAGCCCAACAATCTTCAAGCCACACTATTGAAAACAGAAGCTGCCCCACTTGGCAAACAGCAGCAGCTCAGGTCTGGTTAACCCATTCTCTTCTGATCACCAATCTGTAATCACACTCAGTTGCACACATACAAAATGGGAAATGGAAAAAAGTACAGAAGCAAGGAATCTGGGGGTCATAATGGATCACAAGCTAAATATCAGTCAACACTTGTAACACTGTTGCAAAAAAAACCAAAACAAACCCAAACATCATTCTGGGATGTATTAGCAGGAGTGCTGTAAGCAAGACACAGAGTAATTCTTCCACTGACATGGCCTCAATTAGAGTACTGTGTCCAGTTCTGGGCACCACATTTCAGGAGAGATGTGGACAAATGGGAGAAAGTGCAGAGGAGAGTAACAAAAATGATTAAAGGTCTAGAAAACATGACCCATGAGGAATGAGTGAAAAAACTGGGTTTGTTTAATCTGGAGAAGAGAAGACTGAGAGGGGGCACGATAACAGTTTTCAAGTACATAAAAGGTCGTTACAAGGAGGAGGGAGAAAATTTTTTCTCCTTAACCTCAGAGGACAGGACAAGAAGCAATGGGCTTAAATTGCAGAAAGGGCAGTTTAGTTTGGATATTATGAAAAACTTCCTAACAGTCTAGGTAGTTAAGCCCTGGAATAAATTGCCTAGGGATGTTGTGGAATCTCCATCGCTGGAGATTTTTAAGAGCAGGTTGGACAAACACCTGTCAGGGGTGGTCCAGATAATACTTAGTCCTGCCATAAGTGCAGTGGACTGAACTAGATGAGCTCTCAAGGTCCCTTCCAGTCCTATGATTCTATCAGAGAGCCTCCTGAGTTTGCAATGGAGAGCAAACCTGTAACGTGCAGGACAGGCAGTAAAGTTTTCCCATGATCCTATGCTACAGCAACCATATTTTTTGGGGGAGGGGCACTAAGGACTCTGGCTTATGGTTACTTGGACTCAGGTCTGGGCACTTCAGTGTGGACGCTAGAGCCCTAAGTTCAAGCACGGGTTAGAAAAGTCTTAATGTAGGGTTTAAATACCATATAGATGCTGAACTCCAGGGTTGCCTAACACAGGTCAGCTGACTCACGTCCCACTAATCCTGGGCTTACATTGAAGTGTAGCGATACCTTTAGGAAGGTAACATTGGAACACATTCCTCCAGTTTATCACTTGAGAAAAGGTCTAAGGCTTAGTTTATACTAGAAAAAGTTTGCCAGTGTAGCGTAGATGCACCTTCTCCCAGCAAAAATGTGCTTTCTTACATCAATATCCCTGTGAGGTTCCCCTAGTGCAATCTGGACTGGTGAATGGCTGGATCACCCCACTCCTGGAGCCCGCCTTACCCTCTGTTGTGAGAACCCCCATGCCTGGGCTGTTCACACACAGCCTGCAGCAAGCAAGATACTCCTAACTGAGTGAGTGTTTCTAGTCGGCCACTCTTTGGATTATACAACAGAATGACCCCAGCGAATACTCCCAGTCCCAGACGCAACCCTAGAAACTTCCATTTTACAATATTCAGTGCTGCCCACTGAACAATGTAAGCTCATATAAGTTCCTCAGTTTAACAAAGAATTTTTTACGCATCATCCTTGTTATTCCCAGTGAAGTCTCCCACACACTTAAAACCAAGTGCACTGCTTTAGATAAAACAAACAAATTCATTAACTACAGAAGGATTTTAAGTGATTATAAGTCAAAGGATAGCAAGTCAGATTTGGTTAAGAGGAAACAAAAGCAAAATGCATTCTAAGCTAAGATTAACACTTTCAGCAACCTTACAAACTTAAGCAACTCTCACCACAGGCTGGCTGGTTTCCCTTCAACCAGGTTCTCCCCTTTGGTCAGCACTTCAGTTGCTTGGCAGTGTTTGTAGATGGAGGTGGAAGATTTCATGGCAAATGTCTCCACTTTTTAAAATGTTCCTTCTCCCCTCTCCGGCTTTGCCCTCATTCCCTCCCCACGGTCAAGTGACAAACAATGTCCTTGTATGGTTTCATCCATGTTCTGAGTCAGTGAGCATTACCTCATCGTGGTTCCAAGCTGGCCAAGGGAAGAGGGATGGCTCACTTGAGAGTCCCATTAAATCTCTGTTGATGTGTAGGCCAGTCCTTTGCTCCTGGAAAGCTGAACTGAATTTGTCCTATACAAGCCTTGACGAGATGTGAACTGCCCCTCTGCTCCTGGAGAGTTGCCTGGATATGTTTCAAGCCATGAGGATACATATTTGGGAATATTACATAGCAAAGCCTCATTACCATACACATGACATTGCTACAAACATTACTATAACAATAATGCTCAGTATGTCATGAGCATTCCAAAAAACATCTTACACAACATACTTTGCATTAAACCATACACAATTATACTATACAGATGAACATGGGGGTGCAGAGCAACATAATCCCCAAACAAAATAAGCTAGCAAATGTATTTTTGCCTGTATAATTGCATTTACACTATGATTGTTGTTGGTATAAAAAGATCATAAAAATTCACACTCCTAACCAACATTATTATACTGGCAAAAGTTTATAGTGTAGACCTGGCCTAAGTTAAGCCTAAAAAGCCACTTTTATACCAGAATAAGGGCTAGTCTATACTTAAAACTTGCAGTGGCACAGCTATGTTGGTACAGCTGTGCTGCTGTCAGAGCGCTGGTGTAGCCATACGTCAACGGGAGTGAGCTCTCCCGCCGATATAATAAAATCACCCAAACAAGCGGCGGTAGCTATGTCAGTGGAGAGCAAGTCCCACTGACACAGGGCTGTCCACACTAGCACTTATGCTGGCAAAACTAACGTCGCTCAGGGGGTGTGCCTGAGCAGCAAACGTTTTACCGGCATAAATGCTAGTGTAGAGAAGGCCTAAGTGTGTGCATCTGGTAGGGACGATGTCAGTGGTTATAGTGGTATAACTAGTAAATCTTTCTCCTGTAGACAAGCCATAAATAAATGTTTCTCCTAAAACAAAACAACACTATGCTGTGTAGTTATAGCTGTGTTGGTCCCAGGATATTAGGGCAGATCTACAGTACCGACCTATATTGGTATAACTATCCAGAGGGGTAGCCGTGTTAGTCTGTATACAGCAAAAACAACGAGAGTTCTGTAGCACCTTAAAGACTAACAAATTTCTGCGGGCATGAGCTTTCATGTGCTGCAACCTACGTATCTATACCTCCTATACCTCTGACGAAGTGGGTTGCAGCCTACGAAAGCTTATGCCCACAGAAATTTGTTAGTCTTTAAGGTGCTACAGGACTCTTGGTATAACTATGTCGCCCAAGGATGTCAAAAATCCACATCCTTGAATGACAGTTTTACTGACCTGATCCTCAGGTAGACAGCACTATTTTGACAGGAGAGCTTCTCCCACCGACATAGATACCACCTCTCGGAGGTAGATTAACCACGCCAACAGGAGAAGGTCTCTCATTGGTGTAGTAACTTCTTCATAAAGGTGCTACAGTGATGCAGCTGTGCTGCTGTAGATTTGTACATGAAGACAAGCCATTCGAGAGACAAAGTGGGTGAGGTAAAGTATAAAATAAAAAGATATTACCTCCCCTACCTTTTCTCTCTAATTAACAACATTGACACTTCAATTGTCATTAGGCTTTAATGGCCGCAGGGAGACAAATGGAAACAGTTAACCCTTCTAAGGGCTGGTCTACACTACAGAGTTTGGTTGACAAAATAGTGGAACTGTGCACATTGAAATGCTCCTCCCACCAACATAACTCCCCTGCCATGCCGACACCATAAAACCACCTCAAAGAGAGGTGTAGGGTTTATGTTGGTGTAGTTAGGGCATTGCAGTGTCAGTGTAGACACTGCATTTCTTATATCAGCTGTTGGGTGTCATTCTTGTCAATTTCACGCCTCAAAAACTGGACAGCTAGAGCCCAGCTGCCCTGCACTTCCCTGGAGAACTGAACGGCTGGACCCCACTCCTGGCTGGGAGCAGGGCGAGAAGCCCTGCGAGGCTTCCCCTTGCTCCCAGCTGAGAATGGGGAGGGGAGAAGCCCCGGGAGGCTTCCCCCCAACTCTCAGCGGGGCAGAGGGAGAGAAGCCCTGCGAGGAATGGGGAGCAACCCACTGGGAGCCTGTGGGGTCAATCGAGCTGAGAGACTGAGCTCTCAGCTCCCCATACTGCCCCTCTTAGGTTGGTGGAAGTGCTCCTGGTGAAGATATGCAGCACTGACCCAAGGAGGGTAGTGGGGTCATCAGCCAGCGCAATAATTAATAATATAGATCAACTTATCTTTGTAGTGTTGACGAGGCCTAAAAACCTGGTTAAAGCTGTCAGGGAGATAGCACTGCACTGATTCACACACGAAATGCTATCACCACAATTATAAGGGCTAGAAATATAATTGTTCAGAACAAAAGCTTAAAATCTGCAGAAATTGAGATGGCCACCCGAAAAGTGCTGTGATTGCTATAACCAGGTCAGTCTGACAGCTGCTTGTGATGGTAGCTCACACAATGATAAACAACATCTAGAGCTTCCATTGATGGTGAATTATGGCTACAGAATCTGCTAGTGATGGAAATGCAGCATTGAGGTGGTCTTCTGAGGCTAAGGTTGAGACATTAGGAGAAATGATGTGGGAAGACTTATTAAGTCTGCCAAATGTTTTAACCCATTTCAAGCTGAAGGGTTGTCAATCCACTACCTTTCTCCAGTACTAAAATATAAAGACAACTCAGGGACGTGACAGAAATAACTTTCCTACACGTAATGTAACAGAACAAAGGCTGGAATGAACAACACGAACACCTTCTGTTCTTTTTTGTCCTAGAAGATTTTTTTTTCATTCATTGCTTCTTGACTCAAGGGAGGGAAAAGAAGGCAGGTTTTGAATGAAACAATATTATTCTACCACAGCTAATAATAAATGTCTTTTTTTAAGTCACCACCTTACCCATATAGTGTGGGCTTGGTGTTTTTAAAGTTCACAGTTCAAACAATACGAGTAAATATTTTGACATGAATGCAGTTGTTTCATCCCTTCCCCAATAGTTTCCTATTTATAGGTTCAGAACTATCCAACTCTGGTTAGAAGTGTATATTTAGAGTCAAGTTCTGGGAGGTGACAGTTAAGTGTCATCTCAAATAAATGTCTCTTGATGGGTGAAAGAATTATCTGTGAACACTGGGAGGGAAATAAATGAGATACAGATTATTAAGCATGCCAGTGGTTTAAAGGAAAATGCAAGATATGCAGGGAATATTCCTCATCAAGGAGAAGTTTTGGTTTCACAGTATTTTCATTACTCATTCACTTACTCAGTGTACACTTTCAGGGTACCAAAGGATGGGGTGGGAGTTTTAATAAAGTTGTGTCACTTGCTATGGACTGTATGTATATCCATCTACCAAGCTTTTTATTCAGCTCTATCTTCAGAATTGGTGTAATACAGTGACTGTGTAAGCAATTGCCAGATATATGTGATGGCTGCTCAGTGAGCCATGCATAAGAAATTTTGTGGTCCCAGCGTACATATGTCCTCATCACTAACACCACTACAGTTGCAACTAATGTCCACTCCTTGTTAGCAACTTCAGAGGCGCTGAGAATTGAATGGGTATGGAGTATTAATCACTCACCTTGGAAACGATGCCTCCAGATCCCCGTTGAGGTCCGTTGACTGGGCAGCATGGGGAAGATTGCATTACCAGTGCGCCTGAGGAACTATTTTGGAAATAAACAAAGGACTTCATTCCCTAAGGCCGTCAATTCAGCAGCACCAGCTTTGCTTAGGAAGCCAAGCACGTTCCCATTTTAATTAAATGGAACATTGCAGCAACGACCCAGTGGAGCCTGAAATGGCATCACCTCAGTAACTTCTGACCATGTTGCCATGAGAGAAATATTACTATTTTTTAAAGGGAAAATATATTAAAGGTTAAACCGCAAAAAAGGGGGCGGGGTTGCATCTTTCTCATGCATAAAAACATCCTTAAAGCTTTTTTTTTTCCTTTGATTATATTAGAAGTAGTGGATTTCCATTTCTTCCTCCTGAAGGATCAGAGAGCTAGGGGGATGATGACATCATAAAAGACTGAACTTCAGCAAGCTAGAGGAAAAGGGATGTGTACTCAAGTGAAAAATGTTACAGCAACACAATGTTCCAGCAGAAGGACTTTTATCTATCAGTATCTGTAGCTCAAAGTGTTTCCTTGCTTCTGTATAGTCACACTGCTGGGTTGAGGCCCCCTGCCATTATCAGCTTCTGGAACATTCTAGAAAGCCAGACCTATTGGTAATATGCCCCAGCTGCCTTATCTAAAAGGGCTAGATGCCCTGCTTGAAGTTCAAGCAGATTTTGTAAGCGAGCTGTATTCCATAAAATCATAGAAATGCAGGGCTGGAAGAGACCTCACAAGAAGTCATCTAGTTGTTGGGTGAGTGAACAATGAGAACCCTTTCACTGGGGAATGAAAGGCCATTACGGCAGACAAATGAACACTGACCGAGCTGGTTGATAAACCTGTTTTTTTCAGATGCAGCAGATAATTCAGGATAACTAAGGTGAGGAAGATTCAGGTGCAAGTCACTGGAGTTCACACCATAGGCTAAATCTTTTCCACCTTTGAAGGTAAGTATTTGGGGTAGATTCTTTCCTATTGTTTAATAGCACTTGCTGTACTTTCGCAGAACAGGTAGACTCTAGCCACCTGAACTATTGAGGAGCCATGACCGAGATGGAGAACTCCTAGGTTGCGGTGAAGCAATTGACTACGTTTTGAGAGAAGAGATGAGGGATTATTAGAAGCTTGATTCCCGGAGAGAGAGACAAGTGAAACAGATAAAGATACCATGTTTTTCCCAGCCACATTGGACTGATTAGAATAACCCTGGCCTTGTCCTGTCAGATTTTGTTCACTATCCTCAGTATTAGAAGTGTTGGAGGAAACAGGTAGAACAGGCCCTTTATCCAAGGTAGGAGGAAGGCATCTCCCAGAGAATGGTGACTTAGATCCCTTCTTGAGCAGAACAGATGACACTTCCTGTTCACAGAGGTGGCAAAGAGGTTCACTTCTGGAAATTCCCAAGTTTGAAATACACCAGGAGGTAGATTGCCAAAATAGATATATAATGAATTATGCATAAGCGCCACAGCTTTACTGCTTTGGCTCACAGAGAAGCTGATCTCGCATCTCCTTGTCTGTTGATGTAAAACAAGCTGCCATTGTCCATTATGATCTTGATTGACTTGTCCCTCATGAGAGGCAGAAGATGAGGGCCGGCATTCCTGACTGACGTGCGTTCCAGCAGGTTGACGTGGAGACTGGTTTCGTGAGGCACTCAGCTGCCCTAGATGGTCTGAACATTAAGATGAGATCCCCATCCCAACAGGGATGCAGCTGTTGTTATGGTGACCATTGTGAACAGAGAAAAGGAATGCCTGCAGCAATGTTGTGAGGATCTTTCCACCAGTCTAGGGAATTTTACACCTAGTGGGGAATTGAATGCTGTTTGTCTAAGCTGTGTCTGTTTGGTGAGTAGAATGTTCTGAGCCACCCCTGGAAGCAACAAAGGCATAACCTTGCATGATCTGTTACAAAAGTGCAGCTGTCATGGGACTCTAGGAGCTGAAGGCAGTTTCTCACTGAAGTTTGAGGGCTCCTTTGAATAGTCCTGACTAGATTTGATAATATTATGAATCTGTCTATGGGAAGGTAGGCCCTGGCTGTGAACGAGTCCAAGGACATCCTTATAAACTATTTTCCATAGAGGGGGGTCAACATGGATTTTTTTACACTGAGTTGACGACCCAATTCTAGGAACAGAGAAAAGGCCCAAGGTGTGGATGACAGCACTGCTTTGTAAGACTGAGCTCTGAACAACCAATTGTAAAATTGCCTCTCGCAGAAGGTAAGCAGACACCATCACCAGAAACTTTGAAAACACTCTTAGAACTGAGGAGAGTCTGAAAGGAAGCTCCTGGTATTGAAAATTATCATGGCCTATAACAAAACAGAGGTATTTTCTGTGAGATGGGTGTATCACTACATGGAAATATGCATCTTGTAGGTCAAGGGCCAAAAACCAATCTCCTGAATTTAGTGAAGGAATTATAGCTGCCAACATTACCACCCTGAACTTCTGAAACTTTACAAATTGGTTTAGTAGCCTTACATTTAAAATTGCCCTCTACCCTCCATTTTTCTTTGGAACAAGAAAGTAACTTGAGTAGAAACCTTTTCCCTTGTTGAGCAGGGATGGGCTCTATTACTCCTAAATGAAGAAGGGAGTTTATTTCCTGTCTCGGTAAGAGCTTGTGAAAAAAGGGTCCCTGAAGACGGATGGGGAAGGAGGTGGAAAGGAGGTAGCGGGGCAAAATGGATTGTGTAGGCTGACTTTACAAGCTTCAATACCCGTTTGTCTGTGGTAAGCCACTCCCATACATGCTGAAAATGGGAAGGTCGATCTCCAAATGGAGGGAGCTGGGCAAATTGTTGCAGGTGTAAAGAATGGGGAGGATTCAAACCCCCCCATCACCAACCAATCTGTCAAAACTGGTGTTTTGATGCCAGCTGAGTACTCAGGCCATATGGGAGAGAGGGTAGCATCCAAGACTGTTCCAGTCATCCATGTGTTCCCCAAAATTCCTCTGTCTCTTGGCAGGCGTGACAGAGTACGGATGGTTAGGAGAGCCTTGCACCAAAACAAAGAGACGGAAGGGGAGGTCTCCGTCCTCATCCTTAATATCATCCAGTTAAGGAGCCTTAGGCAAAACAGGTGGGGAATTGGATGTACTGGAGATAGATGGGAGTCCAGTGATGGAGGGGCTCGGTATCGAGAGGCACTTGGTACCTATACACCAATAAATCCTTTGTGAGTACCTAAATTCTTGTGCAGAGGCAGTACTCACCTGAAAATGTGTTTGTCTCTAGAGGTAGATGGTCCTAAAGGTTTAGAGCACTCCAAGGGATCAGATGCTTAGGCTTGCACGATACGAAGGAACACGGTGGGAGGTATCAGCTGTAAGGCTGGGTCTGATGGGACCGGTATGGTAGCATTTTAATTTCTTACCTTTGTTACGTGCAGACAGTAACAAGGCTTAGTCAGAACTGTGTTTCTCTTGAAGGAGCTCTGGGGTTTTCCAGCCCTGCTGGTACTGGAGGAATGCTTTGCCTCTACAGTACTGAGCCAAGAGGATGAAGCATCTAAGGCCTTGTCTACACTAGCACTAATGTCAACAAAATTTTTGTCACTCAGGAGCGTGGAAAAAAAAACCACACCCTTGAGCAATATAAGTTTTGCCAGCATAAGTGCTTGTGTGGACAAGGCTGTGTTGGCAGAAGACACTCTCCTGACGCCATAACTACCACTACTCAAGGAGCTGGTTTTATGATGTTGACAGGAGAACTCTCTCCCGTTGGCATAACCTAGCTACATGAGTGCTTATGCTGGCAAAACGTATGTTGCTAAGGGGAGTGGTTTTTCAGATCCAAGCGACAAAAGTTTTGCCGGCATAAGTACTAGTGCAGACAAGGCCGGAGAGTCAACCTGCTGGGAGATGGAGGTCTCTTAGGAGAAGGCTTGTTATAAAGGAAGTCTAGAGTCTTTCCCTTTCTTGGGGAGAACCGAGCAGAGGTTAAAGAGGCACTGGATCTGCCCGGAGACTGGTGTACAGGTTTTTTTTCCCCCTGAACTGTCTTCAAATCAGGGCAAAGAGAACGCTGCATCATTAGTAGCCTCAACACAGTTTCCTAGTTCTTCCATGTCCTGAATTTAAGGACCAGAAAAGTTACACTTCTGAGGGATGTGGGACTCCAAGGCAACAAAGACTCTTGGAATGGCTGTCACTAACAGGGAGAGCCTCCCAGCAAGTGAGAAAGCATTTGGACCCTGGTGAGCCTTTCAAGGAAAGCAAGCCACCCTGGAGGAAGGGAGTGGAACAAAATGAATCCTCTCAATTACTAAACTAAGTTAAGCTAACAAGCAAACTACCTAAAACTAAATTAGCAAGTAAAAGAAAAACATTCAGCTAAGAAATGATCAAGGAGGGCACGCTAAGGCTCCGGGAATTGGGGCTTAGATGCAGCCTTAGATAACCTCGGTGTGGGGCACCAATCTGTATGCATGGGCCAAATGAACACTGCGAGCAAAACTCTCCTTTTGAAGGCATGTGGGACGCACATGCAGCTGAAGTGGAGCACCTATAGGGACACTACTCACAGACCTAGTCAGTGGGTGAGAAATACCTTACTAGGCAAGAAAGTAACAATTATTACAGGCTACAGATTGCGTTTTATGGTCTTCTTTTAACTGGAACCTTATGCTTCCAAATCCTTATACTTCCTTTTATTTGCATCTTTATCTCAAGCTCTGTTAAATAAACTCCAGTTTGGCTTTATTATAAACCTGTCTAAGTGCCTTGTGCTAAGGAGAGTGTTGTCCAAGGTGAAACCAATGAACGGGGGGTGCATTGTTTCCATGAAGGCAGCAGATGGGTATACACTGCAGGTGTCCAGAAGACAGGAGACTGGCACTTGAGTGTAGCAAAGTGAGGTGTGTAAATTTTTAGCTTGCAGAGGAAAAGAACAGGACTCAGTGCCTGGAGTGGAGCATCTGTATTGCCAATGACTGGGGAGACTTTCCCCTGGTAGGACACAGACAGCGCTCTCTCCCATTGTAAGCAGATGATAGTGATTCACCCTGGACACTTCAGGTAGCCCCCAAAACTGTCACAACACTGCCCTACAGAACCTGGGATTGGCTCCAGTGATTACAGACTCTTTTGCCCATGTTCACCACAGCCTGTCCCTATCTCCTGCTCTTACCCTCCCCCAGCTCTTAACTATATTTCTCCAATCCCCAACCCACTGGCCTTCCTGACTCCTGCCTGCTTCTACTGTTTTCCAGTTCTTTGTTCTGCTTCCATCCCTCCTCTACTGTTATTCTCCTCTCCTGTCTTTCCCATTCTTGGCTTCTGCCCATACTTCCTCCAGTCTACTCCTATCTTCCCCATCCCACAGTTCCTGCCTTTCTTCCCATCCTGTTTTCTGCCCCTGCCCAAACCCCCTCCCAGCCCCTGATCCAAACCCTTTCCCCCAGGTATGTTGCTTCTTCCTTCACCTCTTCACCATGAATCTTTCTTCCCCTCCACATTCATTACTGCTCTGCATTTAGCTCATTGTTGCCCAGGCACCAGCATGGGGAGCACTGAGTGCGCAGGCGAGAGCATACAGCAGTTGCAGGCAGCTGGGTGGAGCAATTGCATGGGAAGTCCTGCTCTATTCCCGCAGCCCTGGGAGGAGCATGCTCAATACAGATGGAATTTTCAAAGAATTTAGCTGCTAAACGCTAACAAGACTCTACTGAGCAGGTGAAAACTGAGATTTTTCAAAAGCTTATACCTTGGCCAGATTTGGATGATTTTTTTTTTCAGGGAAATAGCAAAAAGCACATCCCTGACAGGTGAGCAACTCCCCGTGCCAAATCTAAAATCTCTGGTTCAAAGTTTGAAGCACTAGAACTTCTCTCAGATGTTTTACCCATGTTAAAAAAATTCTCACACAATATTTTCCCCTAATCTTATTCTCAGAAATGTCTGAACTATTTTTTCTGTAGCTTCCCAAAAATATTCAGACTTAGACAGATAGATGAAATGTAAAATTCCAGCTTGAATGATTAAGGTTTCACAAAATTATAAGCAATTAAAAACCAGAGTCTCCTTATCATGGGAAGTGTCAGGCAACTTTAGCACCTGCAATTTCTTCATTTTAGCCTTTCTTCATAGTTTAACACTACCAAGTCTAATTTTGTTGCCCTTTTCCTGACGACTCTAATTTATCAGTGTCTTTTGGAAAGATGTTAATATTTTACAAACTTGATATATCACTGTAATCAATACTCTGCGGACAACATTCAGCCTATATAAGAACTGAAAAACTGATTAATCTGTCCGCATAAGAAAACTGAGAAAAATTTGAAATACATCTACCCCTCTCTAATATAATAGACTAGGAATCTATTTGAAAATCTAGACAGCAGACAGAGGGAACTCAGGCTGTCTCAGTGATGACTACTATATGATCTATGGCTGATGTAGTTCGTCAGCTTGCTGGGGCAGGCATCATCTCATATTTATACAATGCCATATGCTCTTTATGGCAACTCAAATAAGTGAAATTCTGGCCAAAACCATTCTCAGGGGCATACAGTACATAATATGTTAAATATGATCATATCAGATCATTTACTTCAAAGAGAGACAGACACTAATTCTAAATTACAACACTTTATTGCAGCATTGGCAAAGGTCAGATTTCTGAAGCTGGTGAAGATCGGGCGGCATTTCTGTGTGAAATGTTACAATTTTACAAGTCTTTTTATTCTACATGCAAAAACCAAACCAGTGGTAGAAAGAAATTTAAAAGACCTAGAAAAAAAGATTTAATCGAGTAGTAGCATACAGATGTGCGTTTTAACTGAATCTACTACACCTACCTGAATGCGAACAAAAAAAACACAACTATGCTAATAAATAACAGATTGTCAGAAATGGACCAAGAAACCTCATTTCTACCTAGAAAAAAAAATTCTATTTATTTCCAGACTTTTTTTTTTCCTTTTTTTTGTTTTTTTTTTTGTTTGTTTTTTAGACACAGAGGCTTATCAACCCATGAAGGTCAACAAAACATTTGGATCCACTCTTTAATGTCCTTCTGTCATGCTGACTGGCACATTTTGGTTTTCAATGATACTTACAATGGGCTCAACTATATCCCTGTTCTTAGGCTGGTGTCAGGCTGTTCTATGCAATTTGGGTAAACACTGTGTTAATAGACTTCACGTTTTGTCTTTTACCTTAACGGACAATTTTATCTCCTTGGCTCTGTTTGATTTCCCCCTCCCAGCTATTCCTTGTAGAAAAAGATTATTAAAACAAAAGCCTTCCCTCTGTGGAGTATCTGATGTTTGGTAATTGGTCATAATTTTGTCGTCCTACATATCAGGGTTTGTGATAAGATTTTACTGCTTGCTCTACACTTTTCTACTGTAGACTTGGGCCCCCATATGAATATTCTTCCGCCACAGAATGCTCGATTCAGAGATAATATAACTCCCACCAGGTTTAGAACTTGCTTTGTTTTTCCTTACATCGAGCCATCAGAACCCTTTCCATTCCAGTGTAATCCATCTTATTTTTAAATTGCTCTTTGTTGTAACTGAACTGCTCACTGGTCAAGTTAACCATCTCATTTATTAACTTCCATTCTCATGAGAAGATTAACCCTCACACGGTTCCTGTAACAAAATGCTTTTTTTGTAGGCCACGACTTGGAAGCTTCCACTTGTTCTGTTTTTAGTGGAGGCTGGTGTTTCTTCCCCACGGCCCCAGCCTGTCCCAGGTTTCGATTCTGAACTCTCTAGACTGACATGCTGAGATGTGTCCACGGCTCTCATTTAATTGCTGGAGGACTCCACTATCCACAACATCAGAGATACAGGACCTAATGAAATGACATTTGCTGCTGGATCAACGTCTCCTAAAAGAGGGGGAAAGAGAGGAAATATATTATCCTTGAAGAACCAAAACCATGCAGTTGTGCATGACCTAAAGTTGGCCATTAAGTTCTTCATGTCTGGATCTGTTTTATGGTCATTCCTATCATCTGCAGCCAACATACTTTAAAATACATCTTTTCACTTTATAAATACTTTAACAAAATTTGTATTGTGCCAAAGGAGGGCAAACATACTACCATGCAAAGAAACCCCAGAAGACTGACCAGAGAAAGACTCCTTCCTGACCTATCTCCTCCTAAAAAGGGGATGCTAAGCTACTTCAAGCACAGAATGGACAATTGTGAGACAAGACTACTGAGTAAGCATGCAGCTTTGTTGAAATATAAATAGATTTTTACTTAATTTAAAACAGACTTTGCTTTCATGCATAATTTATTTCTTGGTGTACAAGATTTAAGTGATGTGGGTCAAGTTTAAAGAATAAACTAGAGCTGGGCTTTCCAGAGAGTCAAATACTGAAATGTTCTGAAAAACTAGTCACATTAAAATCTTAGGTTATACCTAATATGTTAAGCAAGTTCTATCTGGGTAAAGTATTTTTAAATTTCACAAGAATGTAAATACAAATGGAAAGATTATAGTGGTATGGTGAGATGTGATAAAAAGGGACCAACATTACACATAGTATGTTCATATATTTCTCTTTATGCTGTTAAATGTATACAATAATATATATAGGATATGCAATGAGGGTAAGTTAACACTACTGTTTTAATCTTTGCTGTTGTATTTTTTTACTGTTATTTTAACTGTGAGACTAACTAATGTTACATTGAAAAAGTTTTGTAGTTCTTTTTGCAAAATAAACAGCACTGGCTATATCTTTGTAAAGAAAGGAACTTACATTTTCTTACCTTCAATTAAATGAAAATTGTAGAATGCCACAGAATTTTGCAAAAATTGCCAACACCTAAAAATTGTGCGAGCTGCATTTATATATTTAAAACACAATTTCTTCCAGTCTACAATTGATGACATTTTTTGTTTGGCCACATGTGTTCTGAAGTAGTAATCTTCCTCATACAAACTGCCCCACTAACAGCTGCTGCCCTTGTGTTTGTGATAGACAAAGCAGAGAATACACAGTTCTTCCTACCTGTTGTATGATGTGTCACAAAGTGGCAGAGGCAAGAGTAGCCTGCTAAAAATCTTAGCAGAAGCCCACTGAGCATGTTCAAACATCATAATTAGTTTTCTATTACTAATTTGTTCCTCCCAAACCTTGTAAAGGCACTAAACTTCCTTTATTAAGAAATATTTTTATGAAAAGTTTCCAAACAGAGCTTTGTGTGTTATAGGCACACGTAACCCCCACCCCGAAT
Source organism: Emydura macquarii macquarii (assembly GCF_026122565.2). Taxonomy (NCBI): domain Eukaryota; kingdom Metazoa; phylum Chordata; order Testudines; family Chelidae; genus Emydura; species Emydura macquarii. The sequence continues at coordinate 831,915 of NW_027133607.1, read as the reverse complement.
TTCTTAAAATGGGGAACACTATCCCTCTACCTTAGCCCTGGGGCAAAACACAAAAAAACAGATGAACGATGTTACCTTTAGATGAGATCAAATATGGAAAGATGTTTAGACAATTATGAGCATTTGAAAATAGGATACTAAAGTTGAATCCATTCTGCATTTTATTTTTTTTTATGGCTATCTGCAAAAGTAACCTTGCATTTCTAAAGCACTTTACAAATATGAATGTTGACTACCTCCCACAAGGTAGATGAGGAATATACAGGGCTCACTTCACCACCACTGTAATGCAGCCATATCTGAAGTAGAACACTGCAACTGTTTAAAAATGCTAAGTACATGACAGGCGTGATGAGGAAGTGAAGAATCCCATGTACATCTGAAACAGGGGTAGTTAGGTAGATAACATAAAATGTAATGATCCTAATTGGAATGTGGGCAGGATGCCCAGGATAATACACCTACTCTCATGAAAATCGCACAGTCTGGTTAGATAAGTAATAATCCTTGAGTGTGACACCATCAAAGGGATTTGCTGATATCAAACGATAAGAGCAAAACTCTTATGATTGGTTAATGCACCAGATCCTCAAGAAGTAACAGATTTCCTCTCAATCCCTTTGTCTCCTCCACCAACCCACAATTCCATGCCCTTTTCATTCCTGAAGTAACCTCTTTCTTCCTTTATGCCAGGTGCCCTCTTTCTGCCTCCTCCAAATACCTTCTCTCGAAACTCACTTTTCGGTGTGCTTTCCATGACTAATCTCAGCTTCGGCGCTGTCTGTTCCCTCTCTCTCGCCTGACCACGTTAAACAAAGAAACAGGAACGACACGAAATAGACACACAATGAGTATCTGAATTCTTTTTAAACATTGCTGTTTCATGAGCATTTTTCCTTCTCACATCTCATGTTGCTCATAGTGGTGTTTTCTTGCTTTATCACCACCTCAGTTTGGACTGTATGATCTTCAAGGCAGGGACCTTGTCCTTAAGAGCTATGCACACCAATGACAATATATTAAGTTATATTTACACATACACGAAAGATGGCCCAGTGGTTGGAGCACTAGCCTAGGACTTTCAAGGCCTGAATTTGCCTGCTTTGCCACGGACTTCCTGGGTGACCTTGGATGAGTCACTTAATGTCTCTGTACCTTAGTTCCCCATCTGTAAAACAGAGATGATAGCACTTCCTTACCTGACAGGGGTGCTGAGAATAAATACATTCAATGTTGAGACACCTTTGGATACCACGGTTGTGTGGGGCTATTTAAGAACCGCAGATAGATTTTTATATGCACATATAATAATTGATTATACATGGTGTGGAGGAAATCTCCGTGATTAACACTTGGAGTCAATCTAAACCTGTTAACAGGTCTGAAATTGCTGAAGGACAATATTTCTCAAACACACTTTCTTTAAATTACATATTTGGTTTTAGTTTATCCTTTCTGATGCCAAAAAAAGGATGACACTAGACAATAAACAAGGGTTATCAATCTCCATGTAGAGTAAGTTTGCTTCTTTGGCATATCAGTTAAGTTTCAAAATACGCATTATGGGTCTAGCATAGGATGGATACTGCTCAGGTCAGTTTTTGTGGGATGAGTAGAGTCAGTAGTCAATACATTACATAACCTTTATTAATTAAAGAGGTATTGTTTTCACATTCACACAACCTAGACTCCTGACTTACGGCGTTCTAATATGAATAGCGAAGAGCAAGAGTTTAGTTATTTTAATAAACTATTTTTCATGCTCATGCTAGCAAACAATAAGATACCTTGAAGAAAAACCAAACTACAAAGCCAGCCGTTAAGCACTGTATTTAAACTGGTAATATCAGGGAAGTATCCTAAGGTGTAGTACTTTCCAGACTGCCATGAAACTGCAATGCTGTAAGCAGGTTGTTGCAGATGAAAATTTAACATCCTTTATTTAAAAACTCTTAGAAAGACAAACAGGTAAAGCCTATCAATAAAAGTTTGCTTTTTCAGTATCCTTAGCACTAACTGTAACCCTGGCTACTCACCTGCATTACCTGGGTAAGAACTACATGTCTCCCTCACCTCTGGGAACCCACTGAGCACTCATACTGCCAGTATGAACAAGTAGGAGACATACAGGAATGGGCCCTAGAGCTCTACTGCCTCTTTTCACGACCTTGGTCTTGCTCAACTCCTGCGCAGCCTGCTGAAGACAGACAGAACTGAAGCATTCCAGAGACTGGGTTTTCTCATCCCTTGAAGATGGCACTCAGGGTATGCCAGACGACTGGGGCTTGTGGGGCTTGGACTGTGGGGTTATTACATTGCTATGTAGACTTCCAGGCTTGGGCCGGATCCCAAGCTCTTGGACCCTCCCACCTCACAGATTTATGAGAGGAAGGGAGAAATGTGTGTGGGTGGGAGCACAAGTATTGCACTGTAAGATGAAAGAATCAAAGAGGGAACCAAGAAGAGACCAAGACTGGAGGGAGTGGGTGAAGATGGCTGAGGATGGTAGTGGAAAGCAGTGTTAATTCAGAGTTTTGAAAACCAAGGCAGCAGTGTTTAAATCTGATATGGTTAGGAGGCATGGGAAAATGGAGGACAACAGCAATATGATTGTAAGAAAGAATGTAATGTCATTACAACGACAGCCTCTTATTCTCCCTTTTTAAAAGAGTAGGGATTGAGAAAGCCAATAGAAGAAAGCTAATATGGGAGAACAAATAAAGGATTTCAGAAGAGGCAGGATCAAAATAAGGACGAAGTCTGGCAATGATCTAGAAATGGTGACATACCAACATACAGAGCTTGTCTAATCTAGGAAAATTATTAGCCTCAGCACTTAAGTGTAGACAAAGAAAGATATGTTAAGATGACAGTAGCCAACTCTAAAGTGGAGCTGTGTGGAGAAGAGAAGTTGGGATCCAAGGTGATGAAGATTTCTTGCCTTTAAAGTTGAAAGAAGAGAAAACCTGGGTCAAAAGGACAGCTGTAAGGAGAGTTATACATGTGGTATCGTTGCTCTATAGCAGAAACAGGAAACTATCAGGTTAGCAGATCTGAATTTGTCCTTATTATGCTTGCCGATGTTTCTTTAGCATTAATAAAACAAGCTTTATTATGGGATTTTAATGAATATTTGGGTAATAAAATCCCAACATCCTGTTATTGTCTATGCATCATTTCTTGTTTAAACTGGTTGTAGAAAAATCAGACAACAGATGTAAAAGAAGTGATCCCAAAACTGTCATGACAAATGGTTTCAATGAAATCCAATTTGATTAGATTTGTCAGCCAGCAAGCAGTCACAAGAAGCATCTTCTTATAGAGCATTAGGTATACAACCCCAGGAGTTCATACTAGTTAGATTAATTTGTGAGGTTTACTCTTCTCTCAAACAAACCACCCCTTAGAAGCATGCTCTTTGATATAGATCACATAATTATTTCCTCTTTCCATGCTAAACTTCTAAAAGAGCAATTAGTCTTTAATCTACTGCTTTTAAATGGAAAGGTTTTTTAAAGCAAACTAGAGGTTAAAGATTGCATGAAAATTACTATTTCTGTGCTCAAATTTCTTCTTTGAAATCTCTGCTGCATTTATTAATAAATGATTTATATTTTTAAAACAAGGGACCAAATTTTTAATTGCTTATTTATATTTCCCAGACCCAAAGAAGAGCTCTATGTAAGTTCAAAAGCTTGTCTCTCTCATCAACAGAAGATGGTCCAATAAAAGATATTACCTCACCCAACTTGTGTTTCTAATATTCTGGGACCAAAACAGCTACAACACTGCAAATTATATAAACAGATCAGTTAAGCAATCTGACATAGTTTAAACCATTCTGTCTTTCAGAAAAGCCATTTTGGCTTTCCCAAAGGTATTAAATATATTTTAAAAAGGTATTTGAAGCAAGAATCTACACTTGAGATTTATACTAGAATAATTTTATAGTGGGGCTAGCATTCCTGAACAAAGAGTAAAAAATTATGACTTTTGTGAAAGTATCAGATTGACAGTTTTAAGGACTGAAATCCTAGCTTTATACACAGAACAGGAAGTGGCAGTGCAAAACTTTCCCCATCCTAGTTTGCCAATGTATCTCAACCTTAATCTGAAAGGACAACACTCTTAGGGAGCTGATGGTAAATTGTCTTCATGCCCAGTAAGTCTTGGGTTTCTTGGGTTCAGTAAATTCTTGGGTTCAACAAGAATTCTCTGCTCCCAAGATGGAGTCAGATCAGCAGCTGGGTCTGGATGCTGAACAGAGCCTCCATCTCCCCCACCGTGTCCTGGGCAAGGTTTCTCTCACCACCATGAATAACTGGGACTAGTCCCAGGACAGCCAAAAAGAGAGGAGTGGCCTTCACTGAACCATCATTCCTCCTCCCCCGCTCTTGTCCCCCTCACTGCATCATGCTCTTTTTGTATTTATTTTTTGTTTTGTTCAATACTGCGATTACACTAGGAGTTTAGTATAGCACACCCATTGAATTGGGAGGCTACATCTGTTCCTGCTACCAGGCACATTCCCACTCCAGCCTGACCCTTGAATACAATCTTGAATATGAAGGAGCAAGTGGTGCCTGTACAATAACAATAGCCAGCAATTAAGACCACAATCAATGTAAGAATAGTCTTGCATGTGTGAAGGGGCTGTCTAACCTGTGTCTTTAGCCTGATTAAAATTTCACATCAACACCTTTCAGTTAGATGGGATCCTTGTAGAACAACCTCCCTCCCCAGCACCCCCTGAATTTACAGATTGCACAGTTAACATTTTTAAAAACCGTTTCAGCAGGATGGCTCGATCTGTAAGTAGCTTTTTGGCACATTACAAATGTTGAGGTTTAGGTCATAGCTAATAATACAAAAGTATGGGTGAAACACTATGCCAATTTCTCTACCACTTGCAGATTGAAATAAATATTTGTATGAGGATTTTAAACCAAGCAGTCCTCGGACTGTGATTCCAACATAACACACAGAACTTTTATTGGCATGAATCCCACCAGGAAGTTTTAGAAAAAAAACAAAATCCTGCCTTCTTTAAAGTCTAGCACACATATTGCTATTTTTAGCCAATATTAAGGTCACTAAACCATGACACATTACTGTGTGAAACGAGCCTCACAGTGTGTCAGTCCCATCAGTAATAAGCACACATGGAAAAAGAAGAAAGCAGAGAACACCCGTCATGTAAATGGCAAAAGAAACATGCTGCTGTACTAACTCACTCTCACATTAGAAAAGCCGTACTTCTTCAAACAGAAAATTCCAAACCTAGAGGCCAGATTACAATACCCTTCCTCACAATAAATAGCACTTTATGCCACAAGCCTTCTCACTGAAGGAAATGGGACGAATTGTGGGGTAAGGTGCGAGTAAAGGGTGTCTCAATGGGGCCCTAAGTGTTAAGGCATTTTTCAAGATTGTGTTCACAATTCTGTGGCCCCTTATTTACTGTGCTTAAAAGGGTGTGTGGAGGGGTGTCTCAGAACCAGGAATTTTTTTTTAAGCTTGAGGGAAGCTGCTGCCTCGTACAGTACTCGGGAGTCCACTACACTCCCCCATGACAGACACTGCCCAGTCATCTGTCATGCACATAAGGGCCTGTCCCCCTTGGGGAACAGAGTGAAACCAGGGCATTGAACTGCAGGACCCTGCAGAAGCATCAGCTCCAGAAGGGACCCCCAGGACTCACCCACTGACTGCCAGAGCACCACCACCACCACCGAGACCCCCAACCCAATGAATGTCACTGCACCTCTCAGCCCCCTATCCCCAGATGCCCCCCAACCCCCTATCCCCATGCACCCCCCAACCTGATTGAATCTCAAAGAACCCCCAACCCATCCCCCCAAACTCCAGGATGTATTTTGTATTAATAATGTGTGTAAGGCCTGTTGCCTCATTAAAAAAAAAATCCAAATAAATATAAATAGCTTAAGCTAAAAATTGCATGCTATTATGGAATATAAAGATAGGAACTGTCTGAATCAAGTGCATGAAAATTTACTTTGGCTGGGATTATGATAGCCCCCCCCCCTTCTTTTTTTTTTTTCAGACCACTTTAAGTACTGCTTATTTATAGAGTGTAATCAACATGCAGACAAACATGCAATCAACATGTATAACAGATAAATTTGCCAAACATAGAAAAGGTCTCTGGCCTCTGCCCCAGAGAATTTATAGACTAAAAGGCAAGGTAGGTAAATTACAGTATAATATAAAATACAGGCAGAGTGGTGAGCACGCATTCTACAACTTGAAAAAGAGAAACCTTTTAAAGCTCCTTACTCCAAAAATCTGACTTAGCTCACTGTGAAGACACCTAGCTCACTGTGAAAGTCTAAAATTATGGTTTTTTCGATTATTTTAAACAGAAGAATTTCAGAATGGTATCTATAAGTAGCTGTTAATCTACAAAAAAAATATGACTTATAATAGGTTTAAATTGTGTGTCTGCTGGTCTGGCAGTTGCATTTAAAGGAAAACTAGTGCTTTTCTAATACATGTTGTTGAGATATATATTAATCTCTTACAAATATCTAATTATTAAAGAAAGGCCTGAGGAGGTTACAATAATTCAATGGACGTGAGTGGTTCAGAAGCCTTGTCTACACTCCATAGCTTTATATGAATGTAGCTATGCTGGCAAAGCACTCTAGTGGAGATACAATATAGACCAGCAGATGGAGTAATTCTGCCAGTGTAACTACACCACCTCCCCAAATGACATTACCTATGCTAACAGAAACACTCTATGCAGTTGCATCTACACTGGGGGTTCTGCCAGCATAGCTCTGTTGGCGGGGGTTTGTGTGATGTTTTCTTCACACTCCTAGCCAACACAGCTATGCCAGCAAAAATCTGTAATGTAGTCCAGGCCTGAGCCTGCATCACAGGCTCAACTGTGTTCCCGTGAGAAAGATGAACTGAGATGGGAAGTATTTCCCATTGGTCTCACTGGATCATTGATAGTTGTTTCCTTGGAAAGTTTCAGGGTGTATTTTAAAAGTTTATGGAAATCAAGTGTAAAACCAAACTATACTATTTTTTGGAGGAGTGAGCGAGAGGGGGGCAGGACTTTAGATACTGAGGGTATGTGTCTACACTGACGGTCAGATCGATCTTTCTGGATCAATTGAGTGATCAGTGAAGACCCGCTCAATCGATCAGGAAATCGACCTAGTTAAACCACGTCCTCAAATGTGTAGCACCGCGTCAACAGGAACACAGTTCCCGTCAGCGCCGTGAAGACACTGTGCAGAATGGAAGTACAGCTGTCGACAGGAGTTACTCAAGCTACTCCGCGTAGCTTGTTTAACTCCCGTCGACTGCTGCCGAATTTCCAGATAAATGCAGACCAGGCCTCAGTCTCTAAGGCCCCAAGGAAGGCAGAAGGAACACAGTGAAAACTTAAAACTTCCAATCCAAAAGTACCATCAAAACGAAGCTTGTGAGATTATTGTACTAGGACTAGAACACAAGTCATGAGCTCTTTTTAAAAAAAAAATTATTAAGGGAAGCTTCTGTGCATCTTCTGCTCCCCTCGCCTGACCCCCAAATTAGTCGGCATGTTTTAAAAAAGGGGGAAGCAGCTCAATGGAGTGCACATCAGGCAAGGCAGTCTGCATGTACAAATAGTTTTTCTCCATGCATATAGAAAACACACCACCTGCTGATGTCTTCACTGCAGAGTTAACTTAAGTTACCTCCATTTCAGAGTGAGAATTAAATAACACTTGAGATGCACAAGCAGTTTGATTAACAGAGCAATTACAGGTGACTGTATTATGATGAGCTGTGCTAACTTGAGCTGTACCCTATACCCCGACAGGGCAGCCAAATCAAGTTAAAATCATCTGAGTTTAAAATCTGTGTGGGGGGTCAGGATTTGGTGCAACACTCAAGTTAAAACTTGAGTTAATGCTGCAGTGAAGACAACCCCTTAGGAGGTAAACAAAAGCAAACTACATTTATTTAAAACCGAACAAAATTTATTCTCTGCCAACACAAATTGCAGATACATGTTGAAACTTGCCTAAGCAGGGGTGCTAAATTGTTCATTTCAGTGAGAAAAACTACTTCTACCTCACAGAAGCATGACTGCTTCCACACAAAAATGTTTTACCATGCATTTTTTTTTCTTAGTTAAGGATAAAAGCCATTTCACTAATTTTGATAAGAGATGGTAGGATTCTGAAATTGTAAATGAAAAAGAGGTTTTTTAAATGAGCCTACTCAAAGCAGATTTGTTTCCTCAAAGTCCTCTACATAATCTGTCACCAGTCTCTGGCCCTTCAAAAGATTCGATTTCTACTCAACCAGATACGTCAGACCAGTTCTGTCTTACTATGCCTGATCACTGGTGTGTCTAGTCCAGGAGCCTTGCCTTTGAATGTGCCCACATTTGGATGCTTCAGAGAAGATCAAGCCTATCCCATAATTTACTTAGCCAACTGTTACTCATACTTAAATATATGTAATCAGTTTTTAAATCCTGCTTAACTATTTGCTTCAACCTCTTCCTGTGGCACCGAATAATCATAATTCATACTGTACTGGAAACAAAGTATTTTACAAAACTGAGAAAGACTTATTTACTTTCCTGCCTCAAAGAATATAAAGATGTCACTGTACTATATAAAAATATTTTTACCCCAATTTTTGTGCCCTCTTGTTCTCCCATTATATAAGATTAACAATAGCTCCCACTTAGTTTTAATTTAAAAGTTTTACATAATTCAATCACACCACACTTACTCTTATTGCCAGATTAGCTCATCCCAGGTTTTAGAAGCTTTTGGGCATATGAAAGCCCACCGCATCATGTCTCTAGTCATTTTTGCTACCCTTCTTGGAATCATCTGCATTGTACTCTTTTGAGGTGAAATAATTCATAATATTGTGTTTTTCTCTGTGATATCAAGATCAGAAACTCTGCCTTATTATAAAGTTTAAGAATATGCCAATTAGCCTCTAACTCATTTAGACTTTAGACCTTGAAATGATAGTCTGGAATAGCTCTTTTCATTCCAATATTGCTTTTCAGCATATGTCCACCATGCTGCAAATCAAATGAGGTTATGGTGGATTTTCCTTCCATTTATGACAATACAAAAATTAGGGTCTCAAGCCTACAGAGTTCTTAAAGAAGTTTTCAACTTCCTTCTCCCCTCCCACTTTCTGTGTGAAAATAAAGAACTACACCTTTTCTTTTGAAGCCAATGGTACAAGCTTTGATAACAATTAACTCACCCTCCCAATTTCCTTGGCACCCTCCCAACTCGTCAATGGCATGTACTATGGTCACTGAACTATCAACACATAAAACTTCTGCTTAGTATTTTAATAGTTGGTAGAATATTATTACTTTAAATGGAAACAGCTTCATTTTCAGTGCATAGATCATTAACTTTTTGTTATGCTGGAGCTTACTTGGAAAAATAATTAACAACTTTAAAGAAACCTTGTCTTACCTCCCACCAGTTTTAAAGATTAGATCTGCATTAGGTGCTCCCTTCGGATGCTGGTAACGAGGCCGCCGTTCACGATTAGTATTTGCTGGAGCTGGACGCTGTGCCAAAGACTGTAACATCTCTGTAATGTCATACAAAAAGATTAAACAGTTGTTGCTCCTTTTTTTATTAAGTGGAATACACAACTTAAATAATATAGTAACATTTTTGAAATGCTTATAAACCAATTATTAAACAATACTTTGATTCATACTTTCATATATTTGCGGGCAAAACTTTCCTCAGGACAGACAACTGATGTCCATAACGGATTCTTTTTAAAAACACTTTTGAAATTGAATAGGCAATTTTGATATTTCCAAACTATACCATGAGGTGTACTCTGATTTCCATCTGCTGCTGGATGTTCAGATAGGAGCAGTTGCCAGCCATGCTTTTCATCATTCATACTTGGCAACAAAGCTATGACCTTTTCTTTCAGATACTGGAACCTGCTTTGATCATCCACTTTTATGTCAATTGATATTGAACCACTGCAGTGCTATAAGAGGCTACCCTCTAAAAACATCCACAAGCAACAGCAAGTGTAGAAATGAGCTGCCCACTTAAGCACTTACAAATAATTCTGCTAAACTTTCTTCGTAAGAGAGTGAAAAACCGGTTACCTACATTTCGTAACTGTTGTTCTTCGAGATGTGTTGCTCATGTCCATTCCAAGAAGGTGTGTGCGTGCCGCGTGCACAATCGTTGGAAAGTTTCTCCCCTAGTGGTACCTGTCGGGTCAGTGCGGGCGCATCCTGGAATGGCACCTCCATGGTGCTGTATATAGGGCCCTGCTGACTAGACGCCTCCTCAGTACCTTCTTGCTGGAAGGCTCCGAGAAGGGGGAAGGCAGGTAGGTCATGGAATGGACATGAGCAACACATCTCAAAGAACAACAGTTTTTTTCTTTGAGTGCTTGCTCATGCTGATTCCAAGTAGCTGACTCCCAAACTGACCAAAAGAGAAGGGTTGAGAGCTCATGGAATCACTGACTGAAGTACAGCTCTGCCAAATGCTGTGCCATCTTTGGCCTGCTGAGTAATAGCATAATGCGAGGTGAACATGTGGATTGATGACCAGGTTGCGGCCCTGCAGATTTCCTCTGTAGGGATCTGCAACAAGAAAGCTGCCAAGGAAGCCTGAGCCCTTGTGAAGTGCAAAGTCAGTGCTGGGGCTGGCACCTTAGCCATGTTGTAGCAGGTCCTGATACTGGAGATGATCCAAAAGGAGATCCTCTGGGATGATATCGGGAGACCTTTCATCCTATCCGCTATAGCGATGAAGAGTTGGTTTGATTTACGAAAGGGCCTAGTCCCCGCTCTATAGAAATCGAATACCCCTCCTGACATCTAAGGAATGGGAGCTTCATTCTCTGTTATTGGTATGTGGCTTTGGGAAGAACACCAGGTGAAAGATGTCCTGGTTTGTGTGAAACTGGGACACCACCTTAGGAAGGAAGGCTGGGTGGAGTTGCAATTGAACCTTGCCTTTGTAAAACACTGTATGGAGGGGTTGGATGGCAAAGCCTTGAGTCAGACACCCTTCTGGCTGAGGTAATCGTGACCAGGAATGCCACCTTCCAGAGAGGTGGAGGAGCAAACATATCACTAAGGGTTCAAAGGGAGGTCCCATTAATCTGGTGAGTATCAGGCTTAGGTCCCATGCTGATTTCGGACAGTGAACCTGAGGGTAGAGTCTGTCCAGGCCCTTGAGAAAACAGGTCACCATTAGATCAGCAAAGAATGATCATCCATCCACTCCTGGGTGGAATGCAGAGATCGCTGCCAGGTGTACCTTTATGGATGATATTGCCAGCCCTAGTTATTTTTAAGTGTAGTAGATAATCCAAGATGAAGGGCAGTGATGATTGCATTGGAGGAGTGCCCTTTTGTGTCACCCAATTGGAAAATCTTTTCCATTTGGTCAAATATGTAGCCCTGGTGGATTCTGGAAGGTAAGATGCTTCCAGATGTGCGAGTGAGTGAGAGAGTCAGAAGTCCCACAGTTTGAGGGCTTCCTGGAACAGGGGAGAGGAGCATGCTCCATCCTGTCTGTTTATATAGAACATCGCTGTCATATTGTCTGTCATGATTGACACGCATCTATCCTCTAGGTGAGGCTGGAAGGTTTGACATGCCAAGTGAACTGCTCTCAGCTCCTTGACTTTGATATGTAGCAACAACTCTGCTGGGGAGACCAAAGGCCTTGGGTCCTGAGTGTCCCTAGGTGCGCTTCCTATCCCAACTCGGATGCATCCATGGCCAGAGACAATGATGGTTGGGGTCTGGAAAAGGGGACTCCTGCGCTGTTGTGGTGGGAAAATGACTCAAGTCCTTTATGATGGCGCACACAGTCCCAAAGCAAGACTCCAGCAGAAGTGCCCTGGTCTGAACTGAATCTAAGACTGCTCCTATAAATTCTATTCTCTGGATAGGGGATAATGTTGATTTGGGCACATTTAGCTGAAGCCCCAGTTTGTTGAAGGTCGACTGGATCAGGTTGACGTGTGCCTCTACTTGTGCCTTGGAGTAGCCCTTGACCAGTCAGTCATCTAGATACGGGAACACCTGTACCTGTTGTTTCCTTAGGAAAGTGGCGATGACCACCATACACTTGGTAAAATCTCAAGGGGCTGCCGACAGTCTGAAGAGACAGGCTGTAAACTGATGAGTGTAGTTTATCATGAATCTGAGGAACCTTCTGTGAGAGGGGACTATTGAAATGTGAAAATAAGCGTCCTTCAAATCAAGGGTGGTATACCAGTCCCCTGGATCCAGGGAGGGGATGATCGTGGTCAGGGAGACCATGTGGAACTTCAGCTTCTACATGAATCTGTTGAGGTTTCACAGTTCAAGATAGGTCTGAGCCCACCCTTCACCCCAGCTTCCCTTGGCCTTTGGGATTACGAAATATTGGGAGTAGAACACCTTAATTCCTGAGGAATCTCCTGTACTACTGCTGCTTGTAGGAGCTGCTGCACTTTTTGTATAAGGAGTTGCTTGTGAGAGGGTGGGAGAGAAGAAAATTGGAGAGAATATCCCAATTCTACCATGCGCAGCACCCAAGCATCCAAGGTGATCTGAGCCCATGCCCAGTAGAAATGGGATAGACGATTCAGGAAATAGGAGGAAGGATCCTGGATTTGGTGCATTACCCCCTCAAAATGATTGCTTTGAGCTAGACGGTTGCCTTGCCAAGCCCCAACCCTGGTTAGACGGGGGTTGTGCTGTCCTGTGCCTGTTATTCCTGCCTCTCCTTCCAGAGTGATCCTCTCTCTGTTGTGCAGGATAAAAACGTGGGGCAGGTTGGGGTTTGAAGTACTTTCTCTGGGTGCTCGGCATATGTAGACCCAAGTATTCCACAGTAGACCTGGAATCCTTCAGGCTGTGCAGTTTGGAGTCTGTTTGCTACGAAAACAATCCTGAACCCTCAAATGGCAGGTCCTGGATCATTTGTTGGACCTCTGGAGGAAGGCCCAACACTTGTAGCCATGAACTCCTTCTCATAGCAATCACCAAAGACACTGTCCATGTGACTGAGTCTGACACATCCAAGGCTGCCTGCAACGTAATCCTCGCCACAGCCTTTCCCTCGCCCTATTCAACGATTGCCATGAACTCCTATCTGGAGTCAGCCAGGAGCAATTCCTTGAATTTTGTCATAGGTTTCCCAGAAGTTGAAGTTGTAGTGGTTCAGAATCGCCTGCTGGTTGGCGGTGTGAAGCTGGGGCCCCCCGAGTGGAGTACACTTTCCTACCAAAGAGATTCAGCTTCTTTCAGTCCTTGGACTTAGGCATTGGTACCTGTTGTCCTTGACTCTCTTTGTCATTTGCCACTGCTACCACCAATGACTCCAGCTGTGGGTGGGTAAAGAGATACTCATGCCCTCTGGAGCAGGCAAATTTTTTAGTTCTATCCCCTTAGCTGTAGGGAGGATAGATGCTGGTGTTTGCCACGGTGTCCTACTCTTAGTGCTGGCTTGTATTGTCTTTATAAGGGATAATGCTACCCTCAAGGGTCCTCTGGTGCCAAAATATCCACCATAGGGTCTTCTGATTCCCACATTTCCTCTGCTTGGAGACCAGGTTTTTGGCCACCTTCCATAGTAGATGGGCTCTATTATTCACTGGTGGTGGCACAGTCGAAGTCCCCAACAACACCTTGTCAGGAGAGGACGATGACGACAGTCTGGGTGGGACTGGGTCTTCCTGTCCCTGGGGTTGTCAGGCTCAGTACCGGGATCCCCGCTGGTACCAGTGTCTACACCACACTCTGCGTTTCCCTTGGCGCCAAAGTCGTCATCCCTTTCAGTGCCACAGGACCTCTGATGGCTGAGGGGGCCGTGCTGGTGAGGCGACCAAGTAAGACCATATAGAAGAGAACCCCTGAGCCTGCCACTGAGCTGCCCATGGTCCCATGAAGGGGTTCTACCCCTTCTCCTGCCTGTAGCAGCATCCCTGTAACTGGTGCCAACTGTGCCTGGAGATGCAGAATTCAGGCTCAAAGCCAGATGCCCGAGACTCTGAGTGCAGTGACCATGGCAATGCTGAGCAGGACAGAGCCAGGGAGTGGTGCTGGGGAGAAGGTGACCAGTGCTGCTTCATGGCAGGCTTGCCTCTAGACAGCACTGCACTTTGTTGTGGTGCTGGAGGTCTTGACTCCTGTTCCTCCATCCTGGCAGGAGATTGCTGTGCTATCATGACTAGCAGGTCCCTAACCGTCTCAAATGTGTCTGGGGTGGAAGGAGAGTGCAGCTCTCCCATACGGGTGAGTCCACTGGCACCGGACTCAACGGTACCCTCTGCGGGACTTAAGTCTATAGTGCTGGCCCCAGTGAGGAAGGTGCCATCATGGGAGGCACAATTATCCTCTCTCCCTGCAACCTTTACTGTAAGTGAATGTTCCTTCTCAGTTTTCTTCTGCCTTTTGTGAGGTACCGAAGAGTGGGAATGGTGATGGGTCTTTAGTGCTGAGGGTCTTTTAGTTCAGAGTCCTTCTTTGGTGCTGTAGCCTCTCAGAGAGGCTGGCGCACTTTGCACCAAGGTACTGGATGCAAAGTCCGAGTGGTTCGGTGAGGGCTGAGAGCTGCCTCCATGAGGAGTTACTTCAGTCTAACACTCCAGTCCTTTTTGGTCCTTGGCTGAAAACCCCTGCAAATCTTGCACGGGTATGCCTGATGAGTTTCCTCTAGGCACTTCAGACAGTATTCGTGGGGACTGTCCTTTGGCATAGGCTTGTGGGAGGTCCCGCGTGGTCTGAATTCTAGGGACCGAGGCATACCCCGGTACGGGGGTAATTGGGGGAGCCCCCAAATTTAATGTATCTAATTACAAAATAAGCTAATTCTAATCTACTATTTAGTGGTAGAGAGTCATCAAACCTGTAGAGGAATGTTTGCCAACGGGAGAAGGCAAGAAGCGCCAACGAATGTCACAGGCGGTAAGAAGGAACTGAGTAGGCAGTGGGTCACCAGGGTCCTATATACAGCGCCATGGAGGCACCACTCCAGGGGGCATCCACACTGACCTGATGGGTACTGCTAGGGAAACGCCTTCCAACGACTGTGCACATAGTGCGCACATACCTACTTGGAATCAACATGAGCAAGCACTTGAATTAGTATTTATCTAACATGAGCTAAAGTAAATGGCTATTTAATTTGATAATCAGCGTCTTTATTAGCACACCATGATGACCGTCTACCTTCACAGACCAGGAGTAGTTGGTATATGAACATGTTTATTTGAAATTATTTCTGACAGTCCACCTGTGCAAGGATATTCATTGCTCAGCAAACATGAACAGATGGAATAAACGAAGGAGAAAAGTGGAATAAGATGTTAATTAGATTACTTTTGAAAGTCTGCTCTGTCTGGTTCTCTAATCTTTGGTAATCTCATTCAAGACATGTCCAGCATGTTAGAAACCGCTGTGTAACATACTGGTAGAATTTTGCACTGGTTATAGTAATGAAAACTAAAGTCAATTAATGAGTTTTCATCATGTTTACAAATATGGGAAGTTTAATGAGTATGATGGATGCTCCACCCTTACCATTTACTGTGAAATTATCATTTTAAATGTTCAATCAAAGTTATTATTAATATGTGACATCCAATTTTTGGGGATTTGGTAGCTACTGGTTATTAAAACATGGTATACATAAGAATGGCCATACTGGGTCAGACCAATAGTCTGTCTAGTCCAGTATCCTATCTTCCAGCAGTGGCCAAGTGCCCCAGATGCTTCGGAGGGAATCAACAGAACAGGGCAATTATCGAGTGATCCATGCCCACTCATCCAGTCTCAGCTTCTACGAGTCAGAGGTCTGGGACACCCAGAGCATGGGGTTGTGTCCTGACCATCTTGACTAATAGCCATATATGGATCTATCCTCCATAAATTTAGATCTAATTCTTTTTTTAAACCCAGTTATACTTTTGTCCTTCACAACATCCTTAGGCAACAGACTGCACAGGTTAACTGTGCATTGTGTGAAGTTCTTCCTTATGTTTGTTTTAAATCTACTATTAATTTCATTGGGTGACCCCTTGGTTCCTGTGTTATATGAAGGGGTAAATGACACTTCTTTATTCACTTTCACAGCACTTTTCATGATTTTACAGACCTCTATCATATCCCCCCATAACCATCTTTCTTCTAAGATGAACAGTCCCAGTCTTTTAATCTCTTCTCATATGGAAGCTGTTCCATAACCCTAATATATATATGTACACATTTATCAAATTTATTTATCAAATACAGAAATGTGGCTTATTGCTTTATTACTTACAGCTTATGTTAGAGCGTGGAAGTGGAAATCACCTCTATTAACAACAAAGGAAGAATTGTGGAGGCATTAAACGGAGAAAAGCGTCTTAGCTGGACTACCATCCACTTTATTAGGTTTGGCCCTGGTTATCACCAGAGTATGCCAAGGAAAGTGGAATCTGACGGAACATATTGAATTTACTAGGGTATGGGGTTATATCTGGTTTGCTGATTGCTTTGTAGGACTCATTTTGCCTGTTCCAAATCACGAACTAAATATGAATTTATTTTTAAAAGATACATAATTAGTATAAAATATTTATCCTGTCAATATATTCAGATACCCTCCTTTAGAATGCTAAATTGCAGGAGAAGTAATGACATTTCCATCAACTTCAACAATGCTAGTATGAACCAATCACCACTATTAGGTTAAGGCTAAGGCAATCATTTAATATATGTATGCTGTAAAATCTAATATTACACCTTCACTCAAGTTGCACACAATCCATTTCCCTTGCATCTGACTGGTTCCTGTTCCTACTGCTTTGCAAATGATAGCACAGACATGGAAAATACTAATGAACTTTGAGAGTTCTGTAGCACTTTAAAGACTAACAAATTTAATTTCAGCAGGCATAAGCTTTCGTGGACTTCAGCCCACTTCCTCAGATGCAGTTGGTAGAAATAATACAGCAAATATTGGCAACATATATATATGGTTGTCATTAGGCCTCAAGTACCTGGCTTTCATCCACCTACCCCATTGTTGTCTATGCCTTTGGATATGTATATGTTGCCTCCTATATATGTTGCCAATATTTGCTATATTATTTCTACCAACTGCATCTGAGGAAGTGGGCTGAGGCCCACAAAAGCTTATGCCTGCTGAAATTAAATGTGTTAGTCTTTAAAGTGCTACAGAACTCTCGTTGTTTTTACTGTATATAGACTAACACGGCTACCCCTCTGGAACTAATGAACTATGTTGCTAGGCTACAGAGTATCAGGTAAACTCCTTTTTTCTTTGGTATGATTTCCCTAAATGTAATAATTTTATATCTCAAGGTGTTTAAAAATAACTCAAAACTCAGAGCAATATAATTAATCCCCCAAAATTTACCTAACCTGTATGTGCTAGTTTCATATTCCAGTGAGATTCTTAGGGGTTCTCACAACCAGCATTGTGCATGTTGGAACATACAGCAGCAGAGTGGAGTTGGTAGCAGCAGACACACATCTAGGGACTGAATTTCCATAGATCATTTACTCTAGGAATAAAACAAACAGTTCTTTAGAAAGATAATTTCATACCCTGATAGTCCTCTTGTTCTTGCCGTTCATTAATATCCAGGGTGAGCTTTTTCATTCTCATTCTCTCCTCTTGCTCAGCTTGTTGTTGACTCCAGTGGTTGGCAGCAAGTTGGGAAGACATTGGCACATTTAGGATCTTAAACTGAAAGAAAAAATAATCTCTTCAAGCGCACATCACACTTTACTTCAAAGAGAACAAAAAGACTAATTATGATAAGAATTGTCTTAAGTTGAATTATTATTTCCGAACAACCTTGAAAATAGACACTCATTGAACAGGTTTCTGCGGGAAAAAGTATGCTCCTTATTTTCATCTATGTTCAGATACAAAAATGAAACACTGGAAACTACAGGACTACTAAATTTTAAAGCCTAATATTAGATACAAGTAGAATTCTGCATTGGACAAACAGGTATATTTAGTGTAACTAAGTAAGCTCTCAGTAAGTTTATCCTTGTAAATAAAGCCTTTGCATTTTCTCTTGGTGGCAAACAAAAGGTAAAATACAACTCACTGTTGTATCCAAGCCATCAGCCAAGCTATTAAATCAATGTACATGCATATGTACATTGCAAGAGTAAAAATGTATTGAAAAACATGTAATGAATCACAATTAGTATACGAATCAAGACGCATTTGGATATTCTCCTGGTACAGATTGGAATGTTCAATACTTTATTTCTCAGTAAATGTCAGTACTGTGAAAATACATAAAACCAATACTCTGCAAAGGTGGCATATAACTGGCTGATAAAGGTTTCGTGAGGGTATCTGGTGAGATCATATAGGTCTTGTGCTAGATTTAGATTCATCATGGTTGGCACAGGAAGGTGAAAGCTGCACCTCCCAGTGAAATCAAGACCTTCTACTCTTCAAAGGGATTAAACCACCAGGAAGGGCAGGTGGTGTTTCTACCATCACCAGTCATTGGTTGTTACACAGGAAATCCGCCCCCAGCAGAGGGACTTGTAAGTCAGTGCTCAACGAGCGTCAGCCCCATCTGGTGTACACTTTCCATTTTATGAATATTGCCGGCTCCTTACTGACCCCCTTGCTAGAGAGAAGATTACATCAACATATGCAGCTGCTACCTCTTCCCCAATGAACTTTCTGTCACTAGTGATCCTACATGCTGGTTTATGCCTGCAGAACCTGGTGTAAACCAGAGGTGAACCTTGCCCCTTGTGTGAAAATTCCTCTCTCCTGAGGTATAATTGCTGCGATTTCCAAAGGAGCTTACGGGAATCAGATGCCCTAACTCCCCTAAGATTCTTTCAAAATCCCAGCCATTATGGCCAGAGGGAGAAAATATTAAGGAAACATTAAAAGAGAGAAATAATTTTTAAACTTATTTTTTATTCAAAGTGGAAACACTAGCCTTCAGAAAAGCCCGTTAATCCTAAAGTCTGTGAGCGTACCTGGGAAACTGCCATTTGTCCCTCTAAAACCATGTCCATTTCCACTCCAATGGATAATTATGAATGAAAATGGATAACTGACTGCTAGAAAAATGGATTAAAATAATCAATCTCATGAATAACATCAATCAATAATGAATGGGAATTATTTTCAAGTTTTTGCTTGCTATTGCCAATCTGAGGTCTGTTTTATAGGAACGAAAATGAATGGCAGCCAATTTGCAAGATTTCTTGTCATTGACAAAAATTGCAATGCAAAAATGTATATTATAATTACTTTCTACAGAGAAGATGCACTGTAAAAGCAAAATTCTCATAGCAAATCCAATATACTTAATGCAGTAAAACAGAATTACTGTGAAATCTCACAGTACCCATTCCATAGCAACTCTTCCTCTGTTTGCAGGTCATTGCTGTGTGCAGGAAATCATTCTGTTGCCAATGAGTACTCATGCATCTACATTTGAAAAACAGTTAATTTATGGAGGAAAACTCAACCAACTGTTGATTGCAACAGTTAAGCCTGGCTGTTACAGAGACCTGGGAAAGAACTGTCAAGTAGAACACTCATTTAGATGGAGGAGGGGGAAAAAGTGTTTTGAATAAACCAAGAAAACATTGTAGGGATTATCAAGAATTCTGGATAAGAAGCAGCTCTTAAAATTCAAACTTAGATAACAGATGTAAGAGAAAAGCAACCAAGTCAAATTAAATTATATCTTTTTGCCATTAGCTGTCTTGCCCCCTTCCCCGATGCCAAGGGTATGATGTTCTCTCTTGCATGCTCTACGCTCCCTCAATCCTTATCAAGGCAGTCTGTTGGTGTGCTTGGCATGCTGACTCAGATCACATGGCAGTTACTGAAACAAATCAGGACTGCCCAGCAGCTACAGCCTCTTTGACTTTCCCTTTGAAACAGTATACAGAAGGTAGATTGGAAACGTCTATTACTGTGAGACGGGGAGAATAGAACAAAGTGACAGTCAATGAAATTGAAAAGGACAAATTAAAATCTGATAAAAATAAATATCTTTTCCTTATAGCAGACAACTAGATTAAAGAATTCATTGCCACAATATGTTGTTCAGGCCAAGAACTTAGCAAGATGCAAAGAGGACTGGACATTCATATGGGTAACAAAATAATCAGAGTCATAATAATAAATACTTAAAGAGTTTTTAAAATGAGAGAAACCTCATGCTTCAGGGCTTAACCTAATCTTTAACTACAAGGAGGAGGCTTCCCTGGGAGAATGGCTTATCCAGTATCTGCCTACCATGGGATTTTTTTGCCCCTTCCTCGAAAACAGCTGATACTGGTCATTGCTGGAGACAGAACAGTGGACTAGATGGACCTGATCTTGTCTGACTATTACTATATTCCCTTCCTTTTCCTAATGAATTACCCCCATGAGATGACATTGTGATATGGCTCGAAGTCTTGACATCAGGCTTTCATGGTTCTAACTCACTCCTGCTAACCTTGAGTGAGGAGCCACACAACTCTGTTACGGTAGCAGGTAGGTAACAAGCACTAGTCAGTTGTGAGATGCTGCTTCTGCTGGTCTCCCTTCCATTCCTTTTTCTTGCAGCACATGACTAACAAGGGGCTAAAATTTGGGGCCCCTGCTCCTAATGTCCTCCAGAGGACATTAATTCTGATCACCTGCCTAACAGCAATCAATTGTGAGCCATGCCACATACTGCTCCTCTTCTGCTCATATGGTACACTAATGGCGTGAAGTCTGTCCGGATATTGGGATCTGGGCCCAGCATTTGGAGATGGTCTGGATCCTAACAATCCAATATTAATCCCCCACTGAAAGGAGGTACAATATGAACTAGCATCATCATGGAGTGCTTTTTATACAGAAAAAAATAAAATTCCAGTTACCAAGACCAGTCTCTTCTGCAGCTCAGATAAAATAAATACCACAGCGTTCAAACCAAATCTCCAGCACGACAGTGATTAGGCTGACATGGTAGGACATTACTACTACAGTTTACTTCAGATAATTTTAAATAAAACTGAAAAAAAAACCTTACACAGGTATTTAGTAAATTGTTGTCCTCATTAATCAGATGTAATTGCACAATTCCAGATGCCTTCATTCAGTGGAAACACCACAGGTAAACAGTTTCTATGCTACAGTTGAACTCTATACTTACTCTGTAATGGCTAATGCTGATTGCCTACTGATTGCTAGGTTTGGTAGATGGGAAGCTAATTTACTGGACAGCCAGATTTGTCTAAGGCAGTTGTTCAGTCCTGCCAGTCTATTTTAAGTCTATTTAAAATAAAATTTAAAATATTTTTAAAATTCTATTTTAAAATAACATGTATATTATATATATTACTTGTGTCAAAAGGCAAAAAATTCATATGCAATATTTTGACAGCAGACATACCACCTATTAAGACTTCCCTCATTTCAAAATTCAGTGCATATTATACTCTCACAGATTTCAGATTCACTCAGTACTGTATGAAGGAACAATTCTTTTCTTTTCAACTCCACCTCTTCTATTCTGCTTATTTTTCTTTTAAAACTGACTACTAGAATATGTTTTTTCTGAACGCAAATTTGTAGACAGAAAAGACTTTCATTGACTCAATGACCAAAGTATTCTATAAGGAAACACATCTTATATTTCTAGAACCACCAAAATGTTTTGCCAGGAAGAGCCTACTCCCAAAAGCAAATACTGAGTGGGGAAAAAAAAAATATTCAGAACAAGATCAGCTTTCTTTTTCAAACCACAAAATGCCAGAGCGACATTTTCCTCTCACATACACTATGATGGTCCCAAAAAACTTAATATTTTACAAAATCCCACCTAAATTATCCTGAAACAATTCATAATGAAGAGTTTCCCAAGACCTCTCTCTTTTTGGTTCATTAATGACTACAGTTAGAACTTTGGACAAAAAGAGTTCTACAAATTTAAAATTAACACAACTCCCAGAAAAACAAAATACAAGGAAATGCTTTTTACATGAATGCCAAAGGAAATAAAAAAGTTAACTGTTATTACTAAGCCCAGGTAACTACATAAACACACAAATAATTCATTCTTTACTAAAAGTAATTCAAAATTTAATGACAGATCAATCCATTGACATGAAAACAGAATTCTCAAGTTTGGAATAAGACTTGTGATCACAGAAGTTGGTATAAAAACTCTTTTACCAGTTAACAGTTTCACGCTAAATAGCACAATTACTATCATATGTACATTTGGAATGAAATATTTATTTAGATAAAACAGACACCATTATAAGTTCTTGCACGAATGTGTACACACACAAAAAATGTTAATATACAAATCTGTATTTTCCCCTCTAATAGTTTTATAAAAAGTATATTGCTACCATTCCAAGCATCATAACTAGTTCAAGAAAAAGAAGAGGTCCCAAAACACTGTTCAGGAGATCAAAAGAGAAGAAGTGGTAAAATGGAATCTTGTTAATCTACACACAAAATTGCGCCCTTTTCTCACCTCTCAGCAAAGATTTAACAGACAGTAAAAGTGATGTCTCGTACGACTAATATCTCATTACTTCTACAAAAACTCCTACACCTTAGTCAGATCAGTACCTTAATGAACACAGTGTATTTTATGATGTGTTCTCCTTTCATTGTGTGTCTTCACTTAATAAAATCATAAGACTCAGTAATTTGCAAAGTGTCTCCAAGTCTATGCAAGTTAAGGTGTTTCTACAGTATTTGCCAAAACCACTCTTCTGTCCCCAAAATAACAGACAATTGTTTTAATTAAAATATTTTTTTCTAAGACCATTTTACCCAAACCACAAAAACCTCAGCCTGCACAAAATGTGTAATGTAATGTTAACAGTATTATATTGTGATGCTATGTGTAAAATACCTTATTTAAGTTAAACTCTGTCATATCCAGCAGAGCATTAAAGGATCTTATAATGAACACATCTGGTGTGTATAAACAAGCTGTGTAGCCAGTCTATATCTGGTACAGGAGTACAGTACATGGTATCAGGAGTAAACTAAGAAAAGAAACAGAAGGAAAACAGCAACAAAGGTTGAAGGATTTCATGTCATTTTTCAATGCCCCACAGAACTTCAGCTTTGACAAATCTTCAGAATAGACAGACTGGAAACAGTATTTTACAATATTTTAAATTGCAAACAAACTCCACAAAGAAACTGGAGATATACTGATATCTTCTCTAATTTATGCTACAGGGAAGCAAATAAAGCATATCTTTAAATCCTTTGACCTTCCTGAAGACAGTCATAAAGATGCCTATGAAAGGGTTCTGGCTATGTTAGATGGATACTTTGTACCTCAGAGAAATGTGGTTTATGAAAGAGTATGTTTTCACCAGAGAATACAAAAACCAGGAGAAAATGTCAAATGTTTTGTAAGATCTCTGAATACATTGACTGCAACTGTGATTTTGGGAATGCAAGACATGAAGATATCAGAGATGGGTTGGTTATTGGGTTAATAAATAAAAACCTTTCACATCAGCTAAAATTGAAGAGAGATTTAACTTCAGCCACAGCTATACAGATAAAAAGAAGTCACAATTAGTCAAATTGAAAAAATGGGCAGGGGCTACCTGAAAAACCTAAAGCTAGTTTAGAAGCTTGATAGACATTTGAGTGTTAAAAGTCATCATTATAAAACACAAAAGGCAAGAAGAGAACTACCAGGCTAAGAGGGACAAATTCCAGCCTTCATGAACAATGTGTGGAAAAAGTCAAATCCCAAGAGATGTCCTGCCAGAGGCACCTGGGTATTACCTACACGAAATATGAACATTCTGCAGGTGTGTGCTACACCAAAGGAATCAGGGAGTTCACTCATATTACAGACAACCAAGGAACATTGTTTCTGGAATCTATCACTTGTGACAACATAAAGCTTGTCTGGAGAGTGAAACTGAACATTCATGGCAAGACTGACTTTAAACTGACTGAGCAGCTAATGTCATAGTCATCTCAGAAGAGATTTACAATGACCTTCAGCCTCTCCCACAGCTGAAGTCACCAAACAAGCTCTGACTAGCCCTGGAGGTATTCTGAACTGCATGGACCAGTTTATCACAGAAACAACTTACAAAGACAAAAGCTATGCATTCAGAACACCTGTCATCAAAGGATCACTGAAGAACCACCTCTTACCCACAGCATGGCAGTCAGGATGGACCTACTGACAAAGGTGGAAGAACTCAAAGGAGGATTTGATATTGGACTTTTGAAAGGAGATTCAGTACAAATCAACAAAGAAAATGCTGCATCATAGAATGTACGAACACCTCTACCACAGAGACTTTGGATGAGACAATCTGCAGATCTATGCAAATTAAGAGTGCATCATTATCTGATTGTCAGACTATTTTTCCAGGCATATAGAAATAATATACTTGAAAGACATAATATGTCGAAGTGTTATCAAGAAACGAAGTGCACTTTTGCTCACTTCAGTATTCCGAAACTAGTGACAGACAATAGAGGACAATTCACAGCAGCAGAATTAAAGTAATTCTGAATTAAATATGATTTTGATCATATTACTAACACACCACATTACCCCCCCCCCCAAGTGAATGGAGAGGCTGAGAGAGCAGTACAGACAGCCAAGAAAATCCTACAGCAGGAAGATCCATTCCTTGCTCTACGGAGTTACAGCTCAACACCAAAAGCAGCTACTAGATATAGTTCAGCACAACTTCTGATGGGAACACAACTCAGAATTGCTGTTCCAACTTTGGAAAAGAATATTCAGAGAACTGCTGGGTCTAGAACCTGGTGACTGTGATTATGTCAAACTGGATGAAGAAAATGGATGAACTCCAGCTGTCAAAGAAAAAGAATTCAGTGCCCAAATTATACGTGATTGAGACCAACACTGGAGAGTTCAACAGAAACCATATATATCTAGTTTGTTGCTCAGAAAGAACAATTAAACCAAACTTTACAGATGGCAGATGCTGAACAAAGCAACGGTGACTCAAGGATACCAAACTCACCATAGTCAGTCGTTGAAGCTAATGAATAGCCAGATGACCAAGCTGTTACAAGTTTGGGTCGCATAATTAGAAAATCAGTACGATTCAGAGACATTTAACAGACGTAATAAAAGTTCAAAGACAACTGGATAGTGTAAATTTTGTAAATAGTAGAGCTTAAAGAAAATATAATGAAACATTAAACTATGTTGTACTGTTCAGCCACTAGGTGGCGCTGTGTGTAAAATACCTTATTTAAGCTAAACTTGGCCATATCTGTCAGAGCATTAAAGGATTTTATGATGAATACATCTGGTATGTATAAGCAAGCTCTGTGGCTAGTCCATATCGGATACAGGAGTACGACAGAATGGAGATAAGTTGCCCCATGTCTTGGAGCTTGAAGATGGAACAAAACCCCAAACTATGTTATTTACAATCATTTAAAGGAGAAAAAGTTATATGGAAAAATATTTAACAGTTTTTCTTGCTATGATTTTCTTTAATGAGGATGACAGACTAGGAGGAAGATGTTACTATGTAATTCCAAACCATGCAGTGATAAAAACACACACGACCAGAATAGAACCAACATTTACAATAACCCAATTTCTAATGGTAGATGGATACATATGAGCAGAATTGTTGTCAGGAGAACTTAATATACTAAAAATGAGACAAGAACAAATAGTTCTGTAATTCCTTCCTCCAAATATCAGGAATAATACTAACCTAGGATTCTAGTTTTGTGGCATACTGAGCCTGTGGCCCAGTAAAACAGCAAACACAATACTGTTGTACTAAGCACAGTGACATCCATTTTCCCTCACTTCCTCTCCTATAAAACATCACTCTTAATTGCTGGAACCACCACCTGGAAGGTTTTATCATTTACTCCTAGTGGGGAGTAGTTGTAGCAAGACTGGTCCAGCTCCTTTTTATTTTCCTCTTGGAGCAGTTGCAACACAATCACGGATTTATCATTAGCGCTCTATGTCAACTTGATACTGGAAGCTTTTCTTGTTCCATTCAGCCAAAACAGAAGAGAAGGGAGGTCACAATCTCACCTGAATAGGATTTCAGTGACCTCCTGGCAATGGAATGAATGTTCACACTGAGTGGATTTCACTCTACAACAGAAGGTGCTCGCAAAGTGAGCTGATAGTTCCCCAAGAAAGCCTAGTCAGGGGACTGCCATAGGCTGACAACTGATTTAGCCAGTGTGATGGGCAGCAAGAAAGGTGGAACCACAAGAGCTTCATGGGGAGCTGGTGGGTGCTCAGCACTTTCAGAAGCCTAACTTTAGGCAACATTTTTGAAAACCATGGCCAACATTTTTATCATTGCACCTAATTCTACGCTCCATACCACCAACCTCTTGTTGCTCCCAATGAAGTTCTCACTGAGGAGTGGCACAGGACTAGTAGCCGCAGGGTCAACAAATCACTAACGAAAAATAATGCGAAGATAATGCTTTAATGGAATAAGTTTATTGCTGATATAAAACGTAGTCTTGCTTGGTTCTTCAAACATCAAAAGCGGTTTTCAAGGGATTTTCACTAGCTTATTCAAGTCAAGATGAAATTCCTTTATAGCATAGGTTCTTTAAAATTCAGTTCTACTCTGAAACTTGAGTAAAAATAGCACTCTGGGCTTCTATGTTTCTTATTTCATGGATTTCCATATACAATGTGCTTAGTTTACAAATAAACATTTTTCCAACCACCAGATCACAATACTCAACCTGTGCCCCAAAAGCCAACATAGATATTCTTTCCTTCTCAATCACACTAGTTCGGCAGGGCAAATCCAGCTGTTACTGACACACGAAAAATTATCTTCAAGCTATGTCCTCAGTTATATCTTTACAACCTCGATGGAATTCCACTGATTAGTAAATCATTGTTTACCCACTAAAAACCCACTAGTTCACCTTTGCTTAGCTTCATTGATTTTACACTGCTATTAAAATTGTAAGCAGGAATTTGTTATACAGACTAAATAATGACATATGACTCTAAATATACAAAGGGAGGAGATCTATGGAATAAGGTGATGCCATTTTTAGTTACTTTTCAGAGTACAGCTGCAAATTTCAAGTATTGTACACAATATTCACAAAACTAAAGAAACGTTGCTGAAGGCCACAAAGAAATAAATTTGTCTTTCAATAAATCATACAAACCTGGAATGACTGGATAATTAAAAAAGCCTTGTTGTGATCAATATACATAGTACTAAAGCAATATTCATGCAAAGGCAAACAATCTGAATGACTGGGAAAAAACTCATGTCTTTAGGTTAACAGAAGAAAGAGGTAAGGGAGCCTGGAGTATAAAGGGAGAAGCTGGGCTTTATTTTTTTTTTGTGAGAAAAATTCTCTCTTCTATAGTGAACAGCTGGGTTTTCAACCTGTGGGTCAGGACCCAAAGCTGGGTTGCCAGAATGTTTCAATGGGTTGCGTGGCAGCTCCTGTGGCTCCTCTCCCACAGGGCTAGCTGGGCTTGCCTCCCTGCAACAGGCACTGCAGTCTCTGGGGTTCCAGCACCACTCAGGTTTGGCCCAGCCATCATGACGATGGGAGTCCGGGGAGGCCAAATTTGAGTGTGTGGCACTGCACCCCCTTGAGTCAGGTCACAACTCCATTTTCACAAATTTGGTTCAATCAGGAGGGCAGAGAAAAACCTGAGCAGTGCTGCAACCCCAGAGGTTACAACGCTCAGAGCTGAGAGCCAAGCCCAGCCAGCCCCACAGCATGGGAGCTGCAGGAGCCGCCACTGTGGGGTGAGTGCCAGGCAGGACAGAACCCTCCTCACCCCATAGAGTAGAACCCAATTAAAACCACCCTTGCCCAAAGACTATTTACTGGGTTGTGACAGGCCATAAACATTTACAAATGGGTACTGAGCCCAGAAAGGTTGAGAACCACTGCTGTACAATAAACTAGAACACGATTAGCAATGTATGGAAAGAATACATATATATTACCAATTTAGGTAGTGATGCTATTAAGAGGAAACATTAAGACTGAATACTTCTGTAGTACCAGATTCAAATCTAGTTCAAAGTGAAAATGAAGTTAGGGTCTCCATCCTAGTGCCTTAGCAGTAATTTATCCACGTCACAAAACCACAAAAGTTTGGCATGGTTGGCTGTCTTGGCTTAGTGGAGAATCCAAAGGCATTGAAGGTGAGGACTTCAGTGCTTTGGAAAGCAGATTGCACAGTACCTCCAGCCACAACCATCACTCATTTTCACCACCACAAGATTCTCCCCAAAGTGTAAAAAGAATTTTAAAAAACCATGACATACATGTATAAGAAAAGCATGTTCAGAAAATATTAGGCACTTATTTGTGTATTGTATGTATTATCTATCTAGGAATGCTCAAACATATGCACTGTATAGTTAAGTAACCAGATAACTGGGCAAGGACAGCTGCATGACTTGGGTGCTGAAAGGAAAATGGCACCAGAAAGCCAAATGCACCTAGCACCAAGGAAGACTTGGGTTTTTTGTTTTATAAAAATGGTTTCAATTTTAAGTGGTTTTAAATTCACAGCAGAGTTTTCAGTTACACTTGAGTCAAATGCAATCCAAAAGAGACTTTTTAGAAAATCACTGATTTCTGAGTTGAACAAATTCAGCTAGAATAGCAGCTCCTTCAAAAACCTAAAATAGACTTTCAGTTTCAGGTGAAGTTGTGGAGTCTGTTTTCGGGAAATTCTGTACAGGATTCAGGGTCCTGAAGATCCTGGGATCTCCCCTCCCCCATTCTTTAGTGCTTTTTCATTCATTTTAGATTAAGACAACATTCTCTATTTTGAACAGAGTGAAAAATGTTTTCCCCCGTGTAAAGGAGTATAAGGGAAAACTGAAGCATGGCTAAAAGACGCCAAGAATCAGCACTTTACTGGAAAAAGAAAACTAAGGGTGATAAAGAGTACTGGCAAATTTCTCATACCTGCCTGAGGGTAGGAAAAGCCCCAAAGGAGTATAACGTAACTACCTGGGAAACGCAGAGGTAAAGGTGGTGAAAATTCTTGCCAGCAAGTTAAAGAAATATGGGTTTGATGAATGGGCTATAAGGTGGATAGAAAGCTAGCTAGATCATTGGACTCAACGAGAAGTAATCAACAGCTCAATGTCTAGTTGGCAGTCGGTATATCAAGCAGAGTGCCCCAAGGGTCGGTCCTGGGGCCGGTTTTGTACAACATCTTCATTAATTATCTGGATGATGGGGGGAATTGCACCCTCAGCAAGTTTGTGGATGACACAAAGCTGAAGGGAGTGGTAGATACCTTGGAGGTTGGGATAGGATAGAGAGCGACTTAGACAAATTGGAGGATTGGGCCAAAAGAAATCTGATGAGGTTCAACAAGGACAAATGCAGAGTCCTGCACTTAGGATGGTAGAATCTCATGCACTGCTACAGATTGGGGACCAACTGGCTAAGCAGCAGTTCTGCAGAAAAGGACCTGGGGGTGATAGTGGACAAGAAGCTGGATATGAGTCAACAGTGTGCCCTTGTTGCCAAGAAGGCTAATGGCATATTAGGCTGTATCAGTAGGAGCACTGCCAGCAGATCGAGGGAAGTGATTATTCCCCTCTATTCAGCACTGGTGAGGCCACACCTGGAATACTGTGTCCAGTTTTGAGGGGGGATTTGATAGCAGCCTTCAACTATCTGAAGGGGGGTTCCAAAGAGCTTGGAGCTAGGCTATTCTCAGTGGTGGGAGATGACAGAACAAGGAGCGAGGATCTCAAGTTGCAGTGGGAAGGTCTAGGTTGGATATTAAGGAAAAAAAATTCACTAGGAGGGTTGGGAAGCATTGCAATGGGTTGTCTAGGGAGGTGGTGGAATCTCCATCCTTAGAGGTTTTTTAAGGTGCAGCTTAACAAAGCCTTGGCTGGGATGATTTAGTTGAGGTTAGCTGAGATGGGGGTTGGACTATATGACCTTCTGAGATCCCTTACAACCCTAATGTTCTATGATTCTATGAAAATGTTTCCCCTTAATCTACAGCTACATACAAGGTAGTCAGTTGAGATGTAAGTGACCCTCAGGGGAAATGTGGGAGGAAGTACCACTCACCTCCCCTATCTGGGCGTAAAGAAGGGGACTTGGTTCAAGGAAGAGTGGAAGATTCCATCTAACCCCAGGACAGGGAATGCTCAATCTCCTAGAGATATTGCACTGCTAAGACCTGTTCTGCAGGACAACTTGCAGAGCTCTCATGGCTGCCCCAAACAATCAGAAGTACAGGGGTGAAGAGAGCATATGAGGGGATGGAGATGAGCTGTGCTCCTAAGTATCCCTCCCCTGGGATAATGAGAAAAGAATTTATAACATGTAGATGGGAACTGATCTTTAATGTTTTTATTAAATTGTATATTGGCATGATTATTGGGATTGTTTACTGAATGAACGTGTAAAGCTTGAATTAATAATTAGTAACTGCAGATGCTCTGCCTAAAAGTGGGGTGCCAGAACAAACCAAAGTACTGCTCAGTTCTCTTTTTTGGAGGAGGGGGAGATGTTACCAATTCAGGAACCTGCCTGGACAACTTCTCAATTCTGGCTGATGCTATGAATTTTTATGAAACTTGTATCAACAAAGGACTAGGTGGATGTGGATTATACTATTTGCTGACAAGGGCTGCATCACATCTGTCACAGATCAGGTACAAAACAGGATTATTATATCTTAATGGTCAGCCTATACAACTGGAAGCAACTTGGGGCAGTGGGTTAACTCAAGCCAGAAGAACCAGTGTTCACTTACCTCTCTGCAGGGGGCTGGTGTTTGGAGAGTGGAATATCCCCATGCACGAGACAAAGAAACCAAGGTAGCCTTTAAAACCAGAGAGGCTAGGTGGGTCAGGAGAAGACTCACAGGGTCACACAGAGGAAGCTTTGGGCAGGAGGAAGGAAGAGATGGGCAGGTTCTTTTTAAACTGGGCCAAGGTTAGAGAAATCTAGCTGACCTAGAGAGAGACTCCATGTTTCTCAAGGGAGTCATGAGCTACTGGGGAAGGATCTCGGACAGCCCAGAGGACTTTGCCCAAGCCCAAAGAACAGTCCAGAGTGGTAAGGAGACAGACAGGGGAAAGAGAAGTTACGAACCTTGTGCAGTGACTGGAGTTCTTCAGGATGTTTGTCCCTATGTGTGTTCTACTTGAGGTGTGCACTCGCCCCATGCACCTTTGAGCGGAGATTTATGGCAGTAGTGCCCATGCACTATCTAGCTATCCTTGTGGTCTGTGCCGAGGGTGTATACGGCTGTGACAGACAAACTGCCCTCAATGCCTTTTCTACCGCAAAGTTCCAAAGAGATGAGACTCCAAAGCAGAGGGTAGGAAGGGTGGATAATGGAGCATGCAGAGGGGAAAACATCTCAAACTTCTTACTGTACAAGGTAAGTCATCTCTCCTTCTTCAAGTAATGTCTCTATTGGTGCTTCACTTGAGGTGATTCCCAAGCAGTACTCTCTGAAGGAGGTGGAAGGTTCAGAACCCAGTTTAGAACTGTTAGCAGAACTGCAGACTCTGGAGGCTTAGAACAGTTGGGGCTAATGAGGTGGATCCCTTCAGAGCAGTCTGATGAGTGTGCAAGAGAGGGAGCTTAACTAGATCTGTGATACCCCACTTGAGGATATTATTCCTATTGATGATGTTAATCATGCTGGCCAGTGGCATCTTATAATGGCATGGATTCAAATGCCCAGTTGCCAGTTAAACTGTGCCTATATTTTGTATACATAAGAAACATTGCTCAGCATCTTTCTTTGGTCTAATTAGAGAACAACTTAATATAAAAACAAATAATAATAGGAAGTGGTCAAGTCCTTTACATGATATAACTGAGGTTAGTCCTGCTTTGAGCAGGGGGTTGGACTAGATGACCTCCTGAGGTCCCTTCCAACTCTAATATTCTATGATTCAGAATTCCAGGGAGCTCCCATCAACAGAACAAAGAGGACTGCATCCCATTCTAAGAAATAAAGACAGGAAAATATTTACTTACATCCAAATAACCTCTTACCTGCTGTTTGTTGCCTTTTCGAGTTAACATGACAAATGGCATTGTGTCTCCAGACTCTGATTCTCCTTCCCCACCACCCAAGGGTGGACCCTTCTTTAGCTGACTCTTGAGATGCAAAGGAATAGCAACATCCAGCTGATGCACTTTCACAGACTCTCCACTCCGTTGCTAAAGAGAAAAGGGATGCAAAATGCTCTAAGCAATCAAATGCTAAAAATATGAAAGCTTGGTTGTTTTCACAATTCATTTTTTCATAAAAAATGTCTATATGTATCAACTATCTTCTAAAATAACAGAATTATACACATTAAGTGTCATTAAAATATATTTAGTTCCCTTCTAAGCCCCTACATTTCTTACCCTCTTATATTCATTATATAGCAATCTGCAAAGTTCTGAAGTCTAATTAAGAAAACTACAATGAGAAAATGTACTCAATTTCAAAGCAATTTTGAATGATATTTAAAATTAAAGAAACAATTCAACTAAAATTGGATATTATATTAAAAGCATTAATTCTGGACTCAGATTTTTTCTAATGTACCAGTTACTCTATTTTTGATTCAGTGCAGTACCCAATTATTTTCCAGATGTCATCTGTTTGTTTTGTTTTTATTTTAGCCATTGATATGGTATGCAAATTCAAATGGCAGCAACATTTTTAATGCTTATCATCCTGTGATGCTTGTGATGCATAAAGCCAAAAAAGGCAGAGGGTGTGTTTCACGGGCTTTATCTTTATTGAGCAATCAGTTGAAAAAAATCAATCAGCAGCTCCATATATTTATCGGACAGAAGAAAAGAATTAGCAGCTGCTTTATTAAAAGCAAATCTCATCCAGCCATACTACTTCTATTCCTTAATCATGGATTCTTGAAAACAGTACTTGAGATCATTTTATAGTTTTCCTACATGATTACTAACTGCTCCTTCCACAATGTCCTTGGAAAATTTCCATCCTTCCACAAAAATCACTAAGAAATTCAAATGAGATTAAGGCATTGTTTTCCACTCTGTCCCCTAGGATCAGGCTCTATTTTCTCATAAAGGCCACTACCCTGTCTGTAATTTTAAAAGTGTTTGTATAGCATCCGTATATTGACAGATTCAGTATTTTTAATTTATCAAATATATCAGTTAGGTATGCCAGATTAAACAGCCAATACTGCTCTGGAAACAGTTTCTGCACAGTCACCTTCCAGAAATACAAAGATCTCATTTCTGAGCTTTAAAATAACATCTCAAAACTTTCCTTCTTGATAGGAAACTTACATAAGCAAGAAAAGGGATCTATTGGCACTCAAAACACATCTCCAGTCATAAGCCATATTGAAAATATCTGGAATTGAGTGTTCTGGCTCGATACAAATAATTCCAGAAGGGTAGCCATGTTAGTCTGTATACAGCAAAAACAATGGGAGTTCTGTGGCACTTTAAAGACTTACAAATTTAATTTTTGTTAGTCTTTAAAGTGCCACAGAACTCCCATTGTTTTTGATACAGATAATATAATTTACCAGTTTTATAGCATTTAATAAGGTTGCATTAAGTTCAGGATACATTTTTTCACGGGTTCTACTTTACTTAAGTGGGTGAACAGATTTGACTCTCATTAAAAGGCCATTTATGATGCCTGTCTGAGAAGACACACCATCAACAAAGAATTAATCAGTCCCACTGGCTGTTACAAGAGTGAAAACTTACTCCCTAGCAGCATGTTTGAATTAGTCTGTATAATGAAATATATCCCAGAAACATCACTAGCATTCAAGGAAACAAGTAAAAACAATAACTTCCGGCACTCCAGCAACATTAGTAGGCTCCATCAAGACTGAGAATTTCTTTGTGTATCTTTTCAATCAATTAGAATGGCACCATCCAAAGGCCAATTCATCTTTGTGGTGTCTGGCAGTACTACTGGAAGAGTGGAAACAATTTAATATTGCTTTTTTTGTCTAAACTTTACAATTAATAATCAGCATATTAGCAAACAGCAGACCCGAGAATAAATCTTTGATTATATCTCCCTTCCTGAGCTGGCTGCATCTCAGAAGCACACCTGCTGGTCAATATAGCACAGAATTAATGAAGCTAAGTTTAGTACTCACAGCTGCAGGATACATGTGATGACAGGATACAGGGAGGAAAGATTAAGGGGGGAAAGGGAGGCTTTCATGAAAGCAGTCAAATCACCATTAAGTCAAACCACCACAGCATCCAAGACTGTTTTTCATGACTGTTCCTCCCACCTCAAAGGGCCCTCCTTAGAAAGGTAGGCAGAGGCACTTGTACCCCAGGGGATAGAGCCAGACAGCAGTTGTACAGAGTTAAGACAGCCTAGCACTGGAAGAAGACATCCAAAAACAGAGTATGAAAAAAACCCCACATCCCATGGTGCATGGCTCCACGTTAACCCCTTATTTCAGAATCAACTATGCAGTAAAGGTGCTTATTTGATCCAAGACAATAACAAGGACTAATACCTGAAGATTCTCCAGCATCATTTTATCCAATGCCTGAATGAAGTCCTCATCCTCTACACAAGGAACGTGTTTAAGTCCTCCTCCTTTAATCATTACTTCCTGGTAAAGAAGACAAATATTCTGTTACATTAATTTCAGCAGTAGTGAAGTTCAGGATGCATCTGAATTACTACGAAAACTACTCTGCTTGCATCTCTGACAAATTTTATCAGAGGTGTAGTTTAAAAAAATTGTTGTAGAAAAAAATGTTAAAATGGATTAGCTTGATTGTAGGAATCTTGGTGTTTACTGCTCTAATTCTTATTAATGTTGATCATTGCCTGAAAACTGTGATGATATGTCAGCACATTGATTTGTATTTATTTTAGATATCATGCCTACAATATGTACAAAAAATATTGTCTCCCCATCCACACCAGCAAATGATTGATTTGATTGTATTTCTTAGATTGTTGAATTAGGATACTTATTCAGAGGGGACTGCCCCTTAAATATTTGTACAGCACCCGCATATAGCGGGTACTGCTGTAAATAATCATCATCCATTCATGGGACAGCTGATGTAAAGACACACTGATGCAATGAAACCATTGTTAGTTATCTACAGAGGCGCTTCATGGTGGTTTGATGCATGGTTCTTGAGAACACATTTTAGTCTATGGTCATTTTATTTTTTTTAATGGCACAAAACTGTAAACATAATATTAAATAAGACACTGTCTTCGCTCAGTGGGGGCCAACTTATTCTGTCCATGCAGCACCAGCCAGTGAAGCAGCAGCAGGATTCAGTGTTGCAGCAGGATGTTGCATGACCAACAACCTCAGTAGTCTACCGCAGAATCTTTTGCATAACATCCTCCTTCTCGCTCTCCAACAGCTGGATGACCTCCTTGGTGCCCTCTCTGGGCTAAATGCTATGTTCCATTAAAGTCAAGAGCTGACTACTACTAAGCAAACGTGATTACCCAAGAGACACTGGCATCAAAGGATGTATATGCAGGCCCTCATTCTCCATCACACCTGTTTCTGCCTCTGGTAATGCGGTAATGCTGCTGCTTGTTTCCATGATCCAAGTGATCATCACTCTATGAATGGAGGTAATCCGAATATAACACAAACACCTCCACAAACTACTTTCTCAGATGTTACCACAGCACATCCATTTTGGGATGATCATTCCCCACCGTACTATTAGGCCACACTCCAGGCACACAGCTGAATGACTCGGTTTGATGTGACTGCTCTTGATGGGGAGATTATAACCCCCACTCCCGATTTCTTCTCTGCTGTTCTTTTTTTGTTTGTCCTGCTTCCTTGTTACAATTCTGTGACGCAAAGGAAAATCGACTTTATTTTACCATGTCAACTTGCTGGTAATATGGGTTAGCCCATTAGCATGTCAAAACTTCCCCTCTTTCTAGCAGTCCACTCTGTGTTTTCAAAATTGCTATGCAATCTCTTCCAATATGAATGTACATTTTCATGACTACTTGTGACACTAAAAGAGTCTCATAAGCAAAACTGTCTGTCTGAATGTTTGCTTTTCACAAATATTAAGGGGTTGCAAATGTCAAAGTGAACTTGGTTTGAAAGAACATTTGTGGATATTTTTCAGTGTATGCCCCCTAATCTCTAATGAGCATTAAAAACATTCAATCAAGAAAACTGAGCATATCAAATCAGTTTCATTAATCAAAAGCAGTGATACATACTGTGTTCTCTTCATCAGTTTCATTCTCCTTATTGGAATCTGTGAGGTAATCAGTATTCTCTTCCTCTTCTTCCTCACCCTCCTCATCGTCGTTGTCTGAACACTCCTGAAATAGTATATTTAAAGTTTAAATTTTAATGACATGCCACATTTTAATGTTTCTCTCATTAAATTATGTTAAGTGCATTCACCATTTACAGCCCCCCCTCTCTGCCCTGAAATTCTATATAACTGATTGATTGTTCTTTGATCCCAACATGCAATGTAGTCTGCTTCCATTGATAATGCCATGCCATTTAGCAACATTTACTGATCAGTTTTTGAATACTCATCTTACTAGCACTAACCATTGATCTGCACTATGCACTGGTCCTCACCTTGTTTGCAAAATTTATTCTTTATTGTACAAGTTATATTTTTCCCCACTGAAACTACTCTGAAAGCAGACTAATTTTTTATCCAAAGATTAAACTGACAAACTGTTTTATGCAGAGTTGCTGAAGCTGTGTCAGTCCCAGGATATTAGAGAGATAAGGTGGGTGAGGCAATATCTTTTATTGGATATTGGTCAGAGAGACAATTTTCAAGCTACACTAAGCCACAGAAGTTAGAATTTGGAAGATCATATACAGTAGCATATCACACACTTATTTTTTTATTGGCTATATCTATTTGATTCAAAAGATTACCGAGGCAGTAAACAAGGAAGTGAGATAAATAAGGATTCAACTGCTCCTTATTTATCCCTATTACACCGGAAAAATAATGAACAGCACAAGGTGCCTTGTTTGCTTTAGTTTTGGTCCTTTTTATATGACAGTTAATACATCTGCTTCAATATCTAGTATAGAAGGTGGCACAAAAATAATTTTACATTTACAAACTAATACCATAACTATGCCAAGAGGTAGCATACTCTGTTGCACTGACCACAGGATTGTGGATTGAGCACAGTATTGAGTTCTAATCCTCCCTCTGCCACTACTTGCCTTGGGCAAGTCTCTAGAATGCTTGGTGTTTACTTCTCCGCATATGTAAAATGGGGATATAATTGCCTACCTTCACAGGGGTCTTGTGAGAAATTATTAAGGGCCAGGTATTACTCTTTTGCATAATCTGAGGCAATGGATTTTTGCACAGGGGCTCTCCATGGCAGCTTGGAGGCAGAATCCTCCCCTCCATGAAGCACAGGCAGAATTGGTGACTTCACGGCACATAGGGTTTAGAGTCCTACCTAAACAGCTTCTCTGCAACTAGGGCCTGTACACAGCAGAGCTATGCTGCATCGACTGACTTCGAGACTTTCTTCAGGCCCACCACAGGGTTTAGGTCTTTATGGTTTACAAAGTGCTAAGTATTATTTCCTTCTATGTAAGGACAGTGCAAAACAAGGTAAATGAATGTGATCACCTCTTCCTCTGGCTCATTTACTTCACTTTCATTTCCAGACTGTTCTTCTGTTTCTGCTCCACCTTCCTCCTCCTCTTCCTCTTCTTCCAGATTCTCTCCTTCCGTCATGGAACCTTTTGAATCTTTGTCATTCACAAGGCCTGAGAAATGAAAAATAGGAAGAAGTGATTAAGAACAGAATTTGTCATACAGGAAGCAATCTTTTGCTGCGGCATCACACTAAAAATACTGATGTATGACAGTGTGAGAATCATAGAATCCTAGAAGATTAGGGTTGGAAGGGACTTCTGCTCAAAGCAGGACCAACCCCAACTAAATCATCCCAGCCAGGACTGTGTCATTCCGGGTCTTAAAAATATCTAAGGAGGGAGTTTCCACCACCTTCCTAGGTAACCCACTCCAGTACTTCAACACCCTCCTAGTGAAAAAGCTTTTCCTAATATCCAACCCTAGACCTCCCCCACTGCTAGTAAATGATGACTAAAATATTAAGCAGTTATAGTGTTAAGTCTTGAATGATACATGTATTTATAATTGTATAAGATATTCCTTCGAGTAAAATCATAGAAAAAATGGTTTTAAAACACGTCAAGAAAGAATCGCTACAGGGAACATTTAGGAATTCCCATAGAACACCGATTAAGTAACTAAGTGCTACATCTCTAAATATCTTTGAAATTTCTTCAACTCCCCTATACTACAATTTGAAGGCTACATTAAAATGACACAAATATCTTCGATGCTGTACATAAAATGCCAGACGTTAGAAATTACTGGATCTCTGCAGCCCGGTTTTTAGTATTCTGGGATATTTATAAAGACTGTACAGACTGTTTAAGAAACACTCCAGAGCAAACACTTCTGTGAAAATTCCTACAGCATGTGTTAGGAACTCACTTCTCAGCTCATGGCACTATGTCAAACAAAACTACAGTAAAGATTTTTGTTGTTAGTTTGATTTATTATAAAATGAAGCTCTCCCAGTAGAGTTCATAATCCTGAAAAAAACATTTATCCTGTTTATAATAGATTCTTGTAAAACAAACTGATTTCTGTTTCCTTACTAAGGTGAGAGCCTGCATTTGTATGTGCAAATCCTGCACCCATGTTGTTTTCCTCAGAGGTCAAATGACCCACCCAAAGCTGTCACCTATCCGACTGTAGAGAGGGATCCTTCAAAGGGTCCCAGTTCGTCTTACCATCTTCTCCATTGATAGACTCATCATCTCCATCCCTGTTAAGCTTACTTTGTCTTGGCTACACAACCAATTCACTAATGCTCTGGTTTCTTCATTAAATTATCCTTCAACTTGGTCTGTTCTCTTATCCATATTGTCTCCTTAAAATAATTACAAGCACATTTTAATTTTGTTTGGGATAATTCGGGATTATCCCAGATACTGCTATTACCTCACCAAATGTTTTGTGATATAGTTTTTGTTCTCCTTTATGGAATCAACCCCCATTACACAGATCAGATCAGAAAATGCACTTGGTGTATTTCAGTTTTCAATTTAGTCTTAGAAATAGTTTTAAAAAAACAATTCTTAAAAGATATTGAGAATTTAGTATGAAATGTGGAAAAATAAGAATTTTATTTTTTGAAAAAAGTTCTTGCTAAAGCTAAGCCATCCACTGCAAAAATGAACAAGGTTCTAGCACACAGTACTCTTTCATACGTTCTTTACATTTTCTCATTGATCCACAAAGCCACTTTATACTCACAGGGATTGTGGTTTGAGCTAGCAGAGAATGACATTGACGCTAGCCTTGCCCAACACAGAAGATTTCAGCCAATGATTTTTCAAAAATATTCTTCAAAATTGATGTAGTCAATACACAGTACCTTATTCATAGTTCAAACTATACAACCCATACACTTAGGATCTACAGTTAGGTTAGTTATTTTGAAGTGCAAAAGAACTAATTTCCATATTCCTAGGACATGGAGTAGTTAGTTTTGTTTCCTATTAGAGCAAGTGATACTTCAAATCCACTGCAGCAAGTTTGGGGCTCATTTTCATAAATCTGGAAACCTGAGCTGGGGGCAATTTTTTGGAGCAAGAGAGATTTTTGGTTCCATGGACCATCATTACTGCATTCAATTAGGAATTCAACACAGACTAACAGTGACCAGCTCAGTACAGACCACCCCAAACATAGCTGTATTGGCTATATCCATCAATCCAGTGCAGAAATCTTATTCACACTGCTTCTTTAATCACTATCCATGATTTGCGCTATCTGACATGAAAAACAACAAAGAAGCATTTTGAAAATATGATGGCAGGGCTTTATCAGAAAGGTCTGTCTAGCCTTCAATCTATAGATTCCTAGAAAACAATTGACACTTACTGCAGGAATAAAGCTCCTAGTTCCTTGTCTCAGTTCCATGACTCAAAGGAGAAAAATGTTAACCTACCCACACCATAAGGAGGTCATTCACCTGCACATTTACTAATGTAATATATGCCATCATGTGCCAGCAATGCCCCTCTGCCATGTACATTGGCCAAACCGGACTGTCACTACGCAAAAGAATAAATAGACACAAATCAGACAAAAAATGGTAACATCCATAAACCAGTCAGAGAGCACTTCCATCTCCCAGGACACTCTGTAGCGGACTTGAAAGTTGCCATATCTCTACAAAAAAACTTCAAAAACAGACTTCAGCAAGAAACTGCAGAGCTGGAACTCATGCAAACTTGACACAATCAGACTAAGTAAGACTTGGAATGGTTCTCTCATTACAAGAAGTAATTGTCACTGTTCACACAGTCTCACCTTCTAATCAATGGTT
Source organism: Emydura macquarii macquarii (assembly GCF_026122565.2). Classification (NCBI taxonomy): domain Eukaryota; kingdom Metazoa; phylum Chordata; order Testudines; family Chelidae; genus Emydura; species Emydura macquarii. The sequence continues at coordinate 791,442 of NW_027133607.1, read as the reverse complement.
GTGAATAGGCCTCAACTACTCTAACTCAATGGACTTTGCTAACACCTACCCTCCCCATTGTTGTTCCTTACCCTTGGATGTATATATATATACCCCCTATCTGATTTCTATTTCTTGCATCTGGCGAAGTGGGTTGCTGCCCACGAAAGCTTATACCTGCAGAAATTAACTTTGTTAGTCTTTAAAGTGCTACAGGCCTTTCATTGCTTTAACCTACCCTAGTTTATCGATTTGCTGGTCAGCTATTAGACACTTCACTGGTAATAGATTTATTATAAGTGTCCTAAAACAGGTCATACAGTAGCTTTTGCTATTTTATAGACACACCAATTTAATAATATAAATCTACACCATAAGTATGACAATAAAATACTAGGCCTTCACAGCAAATCTTCGCTCAAATGCTTTGATTAAACAGTGCAATATTTCATACTTCAAGGGGATCCAGTACTCCCTTAAATTAAAAAATAGAACACATGCTTAGGTGAGGTGCTCAGATACAGTCACACAGGGGCCACATGAGTACGTAGATCAAACTTGTCAATGTTGATATATACAATTCTTATCTATTAAGATTTTTGACGTGACTAGTGACTCTGGATACCTCAGGCGTTTTTTTCAGTACCCAATTTGAGACCTTTAAAGGGGTCTGGCTTGCAGAAAGTGCTGAGCTCCTGCACTCAGTCAGGCCTTTTAAGTTGTCTCAGACTGGGCACTCAAAAACTGAGGCACTCGATATCAAGAGTCACTTTAAAAAATCTGAAGTTTAATGAAAAATAAAAATATTTATAGCTGTTCCAATTTCACCTCCCGACTCCTGTTTTTGAGTTAAAAATCAAGGAGGGTAACAAGTGTGACTGAGGAGTGACCACCAGAAAAGCTGTTTTCAGAGAGAAGAGAAGGGAATTTCTTTCTGGATTACTCAGGAGAGGGGAAGTAGGCAGCAATGTCCTGATGAAGTATTTATTTCTGGAATGTGAATGAGGTCAAGTGATCCTCTCTCACTCCATCCAATATCATCCTCCTGACACAATGGTTAGAAGTGAAAGATCCCAGAATAAATGCTGAAGTTTGAGCTGGATCTCACTATCAGATATAAGCCAAAAGACCCTCTATTTTGATGCTCATGGAGGAGGGAGAAAGAACAAATGGCAGTATAAGAACTGGAAGGGGATAGGTAGGGGGGACTACAGAGCCTAAGGAAGGTAGAGGCAGAGGTAAAAGGAAAGTGAGTAAAATAGGAGAAAGGGTGATGAGAGCAAAGAGTACTACTAGTTTTTACTTCCAATTCAGCCCGTTTACAAAGCAGCCAATGGTATTAGGTCGAATATGGCCTGGAACCTGGCTACTGGTAATGATGTCCTGGCTTTTACTGAGTTCAGATCTGCTCCTATGAATTCTAATTGTTGTGTTGGGTTCAAATTGGACTTTTTGTTGTTTGTCCTGAGTCCTAGGTTTGAAACATTGATATAGTTCATTGGGTAGCTTGGATAGCTAACACTTGGCTGTGTGTCTTTAATAAGCAGTTGTCTAGGTATGGGAATATCGTGATTCCTTCCCTGCACAGAAGTGCTGCTACCATGGCCAGCACCTTCAAAAAGACCCTTTGCGCTGTAGAGAGGCTAATAATACCTTGTATTGGTAATGATTGCATGCCAGTATAAATCTGAGAACGCATCTGTGCGCTAGGTGGATAGTGACATGGAAATTAAGCATATTGCAGGTTGAGGACTGAAAACCAGTCCCCTCATTGTAATGCCAATAGTATAGTGGACAACGTGACCATCTTGAATCTTTCTTGTTTTACAAACTTGTTTAATTTTTGAAGATCTAGTATGGGTCTCCATCCTCCACTCTTTTTCTGGATCAGAAAACAGTGGGAGTAGAAACCCTTCCCTCTGTGTTGTTGTGGAATGTGCTCTATTGCTCCTATAAGTAGGAAATGACTCACTTCTCATTGTAACACATGCAAATGATATGGGTCCCTGAAGTGGGAGGGGGAAGGATGTTGCGTAGGAGGAATAGATGTGAAGGGGATGGTATATCCCAGACAGATGATCTCTAAGACCCATTTGCCTGATGTAATCTCTGCCCATTTGCAATAGAAAGATCGTAGGCAAAAGTCGAATGGGGTGGTGGTTGTTGTTGGCAATGGATGGTGGGGGAGTTCATTCAGACCCTTGACCAAAATTTCAAAATTGTTGTTAGGTCAATGATTTTTGTTAAGTTTTGTTGTTTGTTTTGTTGAGTTTTGTTTGTTGAGTTTGGGTTTTTGTTGAGTTCGACGATGTCTTTGCGGTCTCTGTTTGTTCCTTTGTGGATTGTAAAGTCTTTGGTGAGAGTACTGTTGGTACCTACGTGTGTATGGCTGAAACCTGTATTATTTTCTCCTTTTTGCAGGTATATAAATTCCGTGGGTATGTAAGGTTGATTGTGAATCCTTCATCATGTGAAGTACCTCATCAGTTGTCTCCCTAGAGTTTGATCTTATCAAAAGGGAGATCTTCTATTTTTGCCTGTAATTCCTTGCGGAGTGAAGCCATGATACCCTATGCATGACAACTACCAGAGCTGTCATTCTGGCAGCTGTGTTGGCCACATTGCAGGAAGCCTGCAAAGCCGTTCTCGCAACCATTTGGCCCTCATTTATGAGTGATCTGAACTGTTCTTTTTCGTTGTCTGGGATGTCACTAATAAATTCAAGTATTTTGGTGCTGTTGTGATCATAATTTGACAACAGAACATAATAGGCTACTCTTAATTGTAGCGTTGCGGATGAATATACTTTCCTGCCTAATAGATCTAGCCTTTTCCAATCTTATCGTGAGGCGTCGACTTATAGTGGCTTGTTTGCCTCTCTGGTTTGTGGCACCAATAACCAGAAAGTTAGGGGAAGGCTGCTAGAATAAAAATTCCATCCCCTTGGCAGGGACATAATATTTTTTTTTATCTGCCCTCTTCCAGGTTAGGTGGGATGGTAGCTGGTGTTTGCCAGATGTTATTGGCTGGCACCATCAAAGCGTTATTAATGGGCAACACAATCTTTGATGAAGCTGTGGTGTGAAGGATCCATAGTAGCTTGTGGTGGGATTCCATGACTTCCTCGAGAAGAATTTCCAGGTTTTCCGCCATTCTTTTGAACAGCTTGTGGAGGTGTTTAAAGTCGTCAACGGTGACCGGTGGAGGGAGTATTATCGCTTCATCTGGTGAAGAGGAGGAGTCACGTGCAGGAGGCGACGTGTACTGGTAGACACTTTCCTCCTTTTCCTCCATGTTTCAGGTGGTGTGTGTCTGGGCACCCTGGAAGTTGATCTGGGCAGGGAGGATTGCTGGGAGAATTCACCTTCCTCTGCCTCAAATGTCCTCTCCGTTAGAAAATAGCATTAGTGAAAGAGCCTCATCATGTGCAAAGTGAACTGGGGATGTATCTGTCTCGAGCAGTGATGACTGTGGTGTTATCTGAGTCTGCTGACAATGGTGTGATTTCTCCTTTTGTTTATGAGTTGGTGCCGATGTCGATGCCATGATTCGGGTCAGTACCAGACTTAGCTTAAGTGCTGTTGTCAGTGCCGGCACTGACCTCGGCACCATAGTCAGTTGCTGAAACAATTGTCGGCGCCGTGTTAATCATGAGTGCTGTCATCGTAAGTGGTGCCACAGTTGATGTCATAATCTGTCGGTACCCAAGTTGTTTCGGTTGGCTGTTTGACCTGTGGTCTCTATTACGTTTCTTTTGTCGGTGCTGTATTGGAAGAGGTCGCTTTGTTTTTACCTCTTAACTCTGCACTAGGACGTTGTGAGTCCTTCAGTGCTAGGACTCGCACGGTACCAGAGAAACCTGGAGCCTCGTCTTGGGGTTGTTGTTACCCCTAGGGGCGAACTCCTCTTTTTTGGTGGCTCCCTCCTAAGTGAGGTTGAGGTTCTCTTTCTTGAGGATTTCTCTGTTTTTTCTGAAGAGAGGTTATCTGGTCCTGGGTCAGAGGAGGGTCTCAGCAACTTTTCCATGAGAATAAGTTTCAGTAGGAGATCCCTCTCTCTTCTGGCTCTGTCTTTGAGGTTCTTGCACTGTATACATTTTTGAGGTACACGACCCTCACCCAGGCAGCGGACACGTTGGGAGTGTCCATCTGATGCTGGGATGGCATCTCTGCAATCTTTAAACCTACTGAACCTTTTAAAACCTAGTGAATCAGGCATGCTGTCAGGTCTTCTCGAAAAATGGAATCTTCTCTACTCTATCAAGGTGGAGAGGAGAAAGAAAAAAAATTTTTTTTTTGTTTGAACAGGGAAGATAAGTAAAAACTAACTACTGAATGAACTATTTCTAAAGACTGTAAGTAAGAGAATGAGTTAAACTAAGAACTGCTGAGGGCTTTATCTTGGAGTGCGGATGGTTGAGAAAGAACTGAGGGGGTGGAGTCAGGTTGCATGCACCAACCGTGCCGCAAGACGAGAGTTGTGCATTCATGACCTGGACGAGCACTGCTGTAAAAATCTCCGATCAAGGACATGCTGACACTAGAGTGGAGCACCCCCAGGGACACCACTCGAAGTAGAACTGCCACATACCATTTTAATTATCTGGAATCTTATCAACTCTCACAAATAAATCCATAGAAATTCTAAACTGACAAAATTACTAAAATCATGTAGGAATAGATTATGATTTGGAGTTTGGTCAGATCCCTCCTTAAACTATTTAAACAAAATCTTCCACTAAAAACATTTGCACCTATCGTAATAACTTTCAAAGATCTGAACAGAGAAAGACAGACAAGAATCTTCCGAACCCTACTTTTAGTCATAACAGCAAAGGATTAGCAACTATCCTACAGCAACGCTTCCCAACTGGGGTGCAGGACCCCCTTGGGCGGGCACCAAAGACTACAGGGGGTCTATGAGGCTCCAGTAATATTGAGGTCATTTAGCCCCTCCCCAAGCTCCACGCTGGCCAAAGCGAAGAAGCAGCCCCCCAAGGGAGCAGCAGCCCCAAGCTCCACTCCAGCCAGAACAGAGGAGCAGCCCCCCCGCAGACCCGCACCAGCAGGGCGCTCAGCTGGAGAGGAGCAGCCCTAGTTGGTGGGGGCCCTAGAGCAGCACCGGCCAACCTACCAGGGCCACCTCCATTAACCTCAGTCCATTAGGGACAGGAAGAGGTGGGGCCACACAGGACATGTGGTAGTGATTGTGCCAGGGAAGGCTTAACTTTTTACTCAGGTAAGAGTAATTTATTAATTAATGTAATTTAGTGTTATCATCATCATCATATGTGTTTATAAGGGTTATATGTGTTTATGGCCAGTGTAGGGGGAAGGAAGGAGGAGGGCACATGTTTTACCTAGTGGGGCTTTCACTCAAAAAGGCTGGGAACCACTATCCTACAGTATGTGTGTTTAACTAGGAGCAAAAGATATAGTAAATTCACCACAGTTGCTCATTGCATCTAATTAGTTATAAATGGCCTTTTGGGATGAGTTAGAGGTTATGAAAGCAGTACTTTAGATCATGCCATGAGGAAGAGAAAAAATTTCACCTACAAATGGTTTCCAAATTCGCTTCTCTTTTTCTGATCATCACAATGTATATAAGGAAGTCAAAGTGTGATATTATTACTAAATTAGATTTGAAGAATTTTAGTTAAGTGAATAGTATAGTGAACAAAATGCAAGTTCCTCCTAAAAATAAAAATCAGTGTATCATTTCTCTATATACTGACACTTGAGTTAAAGGATTACTTTGAGAACTGAACTGATCTAGCTAGAAATAGGGTGGATCAAGTTTTTAAAGCCTATAAACTAACACTTGTAAGTAAAAAAATTCACAAAAAAAGCCTCTAGTAAAGGCTTCCAATTCGAAATTAAAAATAAATCACAACAAATTCAATAAATTCAACGACAGAGTACTCTAACAGCCAATGGCATTGCATGAAGATTTTTTTTTTAAATGCATCTCTGCCCTAGTGTTTCTAACTATAAACATTAAGGAGTATTTGGTCAATTGACACAGGGAGTCCCCATGGCCTGGTGTTTAGTCCTGCTGGTAACTAATTTCAACACAGATTGCTTTGGAGTGTTTCACAAATGTACACCACTGTAGTTGGAACAAGAACAGGTTTTACCTTTTAGTAACTCATAAATGCATCACTAGTTGCCACATGCTCTTTAAAGAAAGCAGTCTTATGAATACAGTTTAATAGAATCTTAAAAAGAACAGAAGTAGTGTTTATATTTAGCACAAGTAAAGGGAGTCACATTCTCATCAAGTAATTTCCTCCACTGAAACTGTGAGCCCATTTATAAGCATTCCAAGGAAAATATAAAAGACACAGTGCTTGACAGTCAGCTTTCTAGTAATAGACCTGTGATCAGCAAACAGAATACTAAACAAGTTCCCTTGTATTAACCAGTAACTGTTTCCTGGTGATTTTTATCAGGCAGAACTTTTATGCATCCTAAAGGAAAGGAATTTCTTTCAGGAAACTATTCTGTCAATCACCTCCTAAATTCTCCTCAACTCATTAAAGTCTCTTAAAAAGGGACTTAGTTTGTCTCCAGATCTGCTTGCTATCTGCTAAATATTTCAAAAGTTCAAATCATAGTATTCTTTAACTTTATTTCTATAATGTATCATTGTTAAAGACACTGTTAAATCTCTCTACATACCAAATGTTGGAACACTCATGGCACTCTGTAGGCCTAACCTTAAAGAGAAAGATACTAGGTGGTCAAGCTTATCCTTCCTGGAGTGTGGAAAACTACGACCAGGGCACCATTTTCCTTATATATTTAGTATTCATTGGAGACAGGTTAATGCCACTTTTCAATGGATGAAAAGAACTACATATTTCAAAGCTCTTCCAATAAGCGGGTTAGTAAATAATTTTATCTCCATTTTATGGAATGGTGTAAATAAAGGTCAGAGATAACGTGAATTGCCAAAGGCAGCATAGCAAGTCAATGGCAAAGTCAGGGATGTAAACACAGATTTCGACACCCAGACCTATGCTTAGCTCACTTGAGCCCAGCTGCCCCTCCATGTACACTCAGGAGTGTATATATGGACACACAAACAACAAATATACTAACATTCTGCACTTCTGCAGTGTCTCTCTTTGAAGACTATTAAGATGGTTTTCAAACAATTTAAGCTTCAACTGCTATAAGGCAGGTGATGCAGAAAGAAAACTGAATGAAAGGGATGAAGAGTTGCCTACGGTCACATGACAAGACTGAGGCTACGGCTACACTGACGGGGGCAAATTCGCCGCCATCGGATCGACTTCTCTGGATCGACTGAGTGGCCAATGAAGACCCGCTCAGTCGATCCAGAAATCGACGTATTAAGACCACTTTCTCAAGTGGCGTAGTGCAGTGAAGACAGCGTGCAAAAGAGAAGCAGAGAAGTCGACGGGAGTTACGAAGTTTTTGCGTAGCTTGCGTAACTCCGGTCGACTGCCGCCGAATCTCGGAGGTAAGTGTAGACAAGCCCTAAGGAACAGAACTCAAATGACTCCCATTTTCACATTACATCCAGTAGACCACCTTAGTAGACACAACTGTTCATTTCAATGATTGATATTACAATACATATTTCATGCTTATTTGAATGCGTTGTTCTACATGTCCAGTGTTTGACTACGAGGGTCCTAAAGAAAAACCAGTTGCCTTTGTGTTTAGTGTTTCTTTACATATATAAAATTAATGTTACAAAGATTCAGAATAGGTCAGGAAATGCACAAAAAGGTTACAAAACACCTGAATGATCATAGTAATGAGTATAAGGACAGTGTAAAAGATATGAACAAATGGCTTTGCTGATGTATTTTTGTCTTACCTAGTTTTATTATGAATTCTCGTTCCAAATCTTGTACCTGCCTGACAGATTCTTCCAGAGAATTGCAGAGTTTTATCTTTGGTCTCAGCAGTTCTAGTGTATCACTGATCATATAGTCAATGTCAATAGGAAATGGATGGTCTTTTGTCCAAACTTCCAAATTTTTCTTCCACCAAACATATCTCTGAAATACAAAACATCCTAACATGTTATATGCATACACACACATTGTACTTCATGTTGACTTGAAGCTATTTTACGGAGAAAAAGACTTTACCAAAAGATTAAAGAAAACGTACAAGCCACTAAAAATATACTAAAATCATGTATTCTGCTAGAATAGTTTGAAACAAGGCAAAGAAAATCCCTAAAATAAAAAAATCCATAAGGTATCGTAAAGTGACAATCCAGATTTTAAATTACATAACGCAATAAATCATCTATGCCAACTGAAAATATTACCAAAAAAAAGATAGAGAATGTAAATAACATTTTAGGGGCAGGTGATGGGCACCCTTTGTGTCTTTGAAAATAGCCCCTTTAATTCTTGTGCAAATGCAGCTATTCAAATCATATTTATTTTCAAAAGAGAAGACACCAATATGAGTGTTAAAACTTCAGGTAATTAGAAGGTGATGCTTCTATCAGAAGTATCACATTATGAACATCTTTATAGCAAACCATTAATCTGTAAGATGATAATTAAATTCTACACTTATTTATACAACTGTATTTAAAAGCAGAATGAGGGAACAATGGGGTTGTGAAGGTGCATATGAAGGCAGAGTATGATCAGCAGAATCTTTATTAATGGTGGCGATGTTCAAGCCAGAAAGAACTCAGCCTGACTTTCAGATTTTCAGGATTAACAGCAATTAAAAAACCATCTTTTAAAATTTTAAAACTAATCAAATTTAGCATGTATTTACTGAGACGCACACACGGAACCCTATAATATTTTAAATAATCACTTCTTTCGTTATAAAAGAACTCAGTCAATATATATATGCCAATACTCCTACACTGCAGTTATCTTTTATTTTGCTATTTTTCTTTTTTCGTCCTTCTTAATTAAACTAAAAGAAATAAACACAAGCACTCTAAAGTCCATGAAGATTTCAGGATATTCCATGGAATTACCCTGGCATCATCCAGTTACATTTGACATTTAATGCCATTTCAAAAATATTTCTCATTAAAACTATAAACATCAGAAGCAAACATTCTAGAGCAGAGGTGTCAAACATCCAGCCCGTGGGCCAGATACAGCCCACCAACCTTTTTGGTCGGGCCCCTGGCAGCAGCACAGACTGCCACGACATCTCGCAGCGTTGTATTCTCTGGCAGTGTTGCACGCTGCCGCCAGAGGGTACAATGCCGTGAGATGTTGCGGCATCGCGTACTGCTGCCAGAGGGTATAATTCTTAATCATTGATTGATTCTTTTAATCGTAAAATAGTTGTAGTTATAGAAGTGAATTTACTGCAGTTTTTATATCGCTGTTATCTAGCAAATAAAATATAATACTACATAAAAATGGTTGTGCCTAGTATTCTGATTTATGGTATGTACGGCCCACTTGAAGTACATTTAATTCAAATCTGGCCTGCCATAGCAAATGAGTTTGACACCCCTGTTCTAGAGCTTGTAGAGTTCCCACTCAGGCTTCAATTCAGCAAAGCATTTAAGAATGTGCTTAACTTAAGCATGTGAATAGTGCCAGTGAAGTCTACAGGACTGCTTATGTGCTTAAATTGAAACAAGTTTAAATGCTTTGCTGAATTGGAGCCTAAATGATAAAATAAAAACCTTAATGTAAAATTTCTAGACACTATATAGATAAATCTCTAGGACCATGTGAAGATACACATATCTTCCAGGGGGTTGGACTAGATGACCGCCCCACTTCCAACCCTAATCTTCCATGATTCTATGACCATAAAAAGATCATTTTAAATACAAAGTTAAGTTTATTAATACCTGAAAGTACACAAGAAAGCAATCAAGCTTCCGTTTGCTGGAGCCTCTGTCAAAATATTGGCCACACGTATCAAGGATGGTGCAGACCAGCCTAATTCGGAAAAGATGTTCTGGAGGGTCCAGTGGACTAGGAGTACCATCAGAGTTCACACCAAATGATGTAAAGGAATATAGAGTTCGAAATATTACAGCTGACTCCACCATTCGGTAATTGTAAAGTTCCCCCAAGAACTTGGCACTGCTGATCCGTCGCTGATTAAACTTTGGCTGGTTAACCTTAAACAAAATCCGACATTTACTAGTTTAGTGTAAGACATGCATTTTCTCTTATACATGTGGACACAATAGGAATTCCTATAAGGAGTCTTACAGTCTCCATTACAGAAATATAAACTAAAAAAATGTTTTTACTTTAATAATACTGTGACTCCTTGATATAATTTGTTACAATAGAACAGAGTTATTTTAGGCTCAATATATTACATCTACTTTATATTACATAAATTTTAGTATACACTATTGCAGATAGCCATACAACGTGGCAAATCAATAGCTATCAAAGATTTGAATGAAACCGAGTCCTGTATTATTTAAAAGAACCTTTCTGGAGTTTACTTTTTTCTTTTTTGTTATCTAGAAAGCTTTCGATAACTATGCGCTCTATCAATTTATGGACTGGTCTCCAAAGAAAATGATATGAAACTCCATAGCTTCAGACATTTAAATACTAGACTAGAAAAGCATTATAAATACTACACAGGGAACAATGTTACTATGGGAAGAGGATGAAGTAACTACCCCAATATGCCTCTTTCATTTTTATTGTGACTTTATGATTGACCTTAAAGAAAGCAGCTGGCAGGAAAATACAAAGGTATCAAGCAAGCAATGGAAAACAGTTTCCATAATCTCTATTTCTGTTTTTAAATTGTATTTAAGAAAGGTTTTATTTTAACTTTTCGTATAATGAATTTAGGCTTGAAAACATTTTTTTTTTTTGTTTACCTCCATGCCAAGGCGAATATCCTCTAGCACTCCATCCACAACATGAATTCCAACATCCTCTTGATAAAGCACCAACCCTGCTAACAGGTTGGCTACACAGTGAATACTATTGTATTTCACATTCCAGATGTTGATCATACAACATATAACATAATCTTTCACTTCAGGGTCCTGCCAGGGCAACTTGCGCATCTGTCTCAGGACCTAAACAAGATTTTTAAAAAACACAATTAACAATTCAATAGGCAAACTTGGGTGGATTTATATGTAAATGGAACCCATTATATCTTGTAGTCATTACAAATGCCATCACAAAATAATATTTGTGGCCGCTTTCTAAAGAAACATCCCCACCTATTCATAAATAGTTTCATGTGTTACCCAATGAAATAAATCTAATGGAGATATACGCCAAACCATGGGAACATAATCTAAACCCTACTCCATGAGAAGACAGCTGGTTCTCTCGAGCTTGTCTTTATGGAGGCTCTCTCAAATCTTTCAGGAAGAATCATCTTACTGGGAGTAGAAAGATCTAGAATAAGTAGGGTGGCTAACTTTCTAATTTGTAAAAACCGGACACTGAGCACTGGAACCTCCCACACTTCTTCCCTCAAGCCCCCCCCCCCCCACTCCTCTCCCCACCCATTGCTCACTATGGTCTCCACCTCCCTCTCACTGCCAGCTGAGCAGGGCTCTAGGGATGGAAGGATGACAGGTGCAGGATGAGGGTGGAGAGCTGCACTCCAGGAGTGGAGGGGTGACTAGGGGAAGGAGAGCCACATGCTGGGGGTAGAGGGATAACTGGAGCAGGACGGGGGGGAAGGAGAGCCATGCTCCAGGGTTGGACGGATGACTGGAGCAGAACAAGGGAGGGAAAGCCATGCTCCGGGGGTGGAGGGGTGATGGGTAGGATGGAGGGCAGCACCTCGGGGGCAGGGCACAAAGGAGGTTAAGGCAGCGACAAAGGCAGTGAGCCCGGCCATTGGTCCAGGTCCTCAAATACTGCATGCGTCAGTATCCATCCCCTGGGCACCAGCACCTTTCTCAGCTGGAGCCGAGCATTCCTGAGTGCTCCTCCAGCTCCAGAAGCAGATGCTCTTTCCACCCTCCCAGCGGTGGAATGAAAGTAGATTACAGACGGTGTTACTCAGGTTTACTAGACTTCTGATGACTGGACAGTAGTATTGATCAGACATGGTCAGGTCCTCTTTTTGACCAGACTTTCTGGAAGAAAACCAGACACCTGGCAACCCTAAGAATAACTAACTCACTACAAACCCCAAGACCATTTTCTTCTAAAAAGGCTCATAGTGCAGGAAGCACCACTTCATCAGTGAAGCTGGCACCTTGTCCACTAAAGCTGCCATCTTATCCCTTTCCTAAAATCCATGGATATTAGCTGGAACTTATAATGGGACTAAGAAGAGCAGAACTACAATATTGGAATGTCATTGGAAAATATTAAAATTAAAACAAAATTCTATATTTCACTTGAACACAGTAAACAGTCATAACTTGAGTAAAGTTGAACGAAAACCAAACATGGATCTTAAAATCTGAGCTACGCATAGAAATTGTTTTAATGTGGAAAGTGAAGAATGCAGAATAAAAACAAGGTGTCTAATACACCCTGAACTTTTGGGCCAGATTCTCAACTGGCATAAACTGGTGGAGTTTCACTGATACTAACAAAGCTCCACCAATTTACAACAGCCAAAGATCTGATCAGTAATTTATATACACGTGTTATTTATTCTGCTTAGTACTATTAAAAATATAAAGGCAGACAGAAACCCAGACGACTTATAAAAAGGTACGGAACACATCTGGTCTGACCTAATGCAAACACTGTGCAGGATGGACACATTTTTCCCAGATGCTTTGGTACCGTATTCACACAGCACTGGACGTCTAACAGACATCAAAGATTATACCCCAGAGATACAGTGTAGAATCTTCCTGGGCATGTTTTCAATTAAGACTGGTGTACCTCTAGAATTTGAGAGCCTCAGCACCCAGTGTGACGTGGTGAAAAACCACAAAGTGTTCTTTTCTGGGGCTTGCATATTTTCAGATCTACTCCTCTTCTCTTCTTGGAGGATTAAAATCATGGCTGTAGCTCTGCCTGGACATCCCTATTGACTTGCATTAAAATATCCTGCCTATTGACATGCACATTCCTCTGATTTTAATAGCTCAGACTGTGCACCTGTCTCTAATATAATCCTATGTAATATATATAGCAAAGGCAGTTTCTCCTCTCCTGGGAGTATTAAAACATTAATCTCAGCAGTGCCCTCCTACATACACTTACTGTGTTCTAACTTTCTGGGATCCTTCCAAACATATGCCAGACCTGGATAATTCAAAACCTCTTCCCATCTTTTCAATCTCAACCAATTTACATGGGTCAAGCAGAAGCCTTCTTTTCTAGCACTAGTAAACAAATGGTTCATCCTTTCACTTTCAGGTTCTAAATGAGTACCGATAACTATTGTTCTTGTAATAAGTAATTTAACAAAAAAAGAAGAGTTGTATCATCTCACAAGTACTGCAATCTACCATATCAAGATTTCAGATGGATTCACCTTCTCAGTGGTGACCTTGGAGAGATCCTTGTAAAGAAGCTTACGAATATACTCCTGCAGCGGTGGGCGTTTCTTCTTCACAGTTTTTTCAGCAGGAGGGGGATTACAGTAGTAATACGCATTCTCCACCATTGTGACATACCGTGCATCGAGATGCATTGCTTGTTTCTTTCTCATCATTTGCTCCTAGAAACAAATAAAACTTAGTTGAAAAATGTTTCTAATTGAGCTATTCAATTTTCATCAGACCAAAGGTTTTCATAGTATAACTGAGGGGCAGGGTAGTGAGTGCAAAGAAGTAAAGTATAAGTATGTTGCTTGTGATGGTGGGAGGCAGGGTTCAGAGCCCTGAGACTAATTTCCAGTTTCTGTCTTATGTTCCTAAAGCTCATGCTTCAGGGTTTCAGCTGGGAACTGGGAAAAGTCAGGAAGATTATTTTCCCTGCAATGTATTCTGGGAAGCTTTTAAAATCTGAAGCATCAGGGATGGCCAAAACTGGAGATGGGACACAGGGTGGGGTGGGCTGGGCCAGGGCTCTGAGGTGGCACTGAGCATTCTTGCTCTCTCAGGTGCTTGGCTGGCTGGTTCTTGCTCAGACATGGTCTAACTGATCACCACATGTGAAGTTGAAAGGAATTTGCCCACAGGTCACATTGGCAGTGACCTCAGGGTTTTTTGCCTTCCTCTGCAGCATGTGGGCACAGGTCACTTGCCAGGACCATCTGAGTATATCTTATTTAATTGTTTCCCGGTCACTGGAGAGCCCTTGAGTTCTGGTGCACCTCAGTCCCTTCTAGTCTCTGCCTGCAACACAAAAATCTAGTCTTCTATGGGTCTCATTTATTTTGGACTCATTTCCATTGTTGGGTTTAGTGTGCAGGTGCTGGGTGATGTTGGTGGCCTATGATATACAGGAGGTCAGACTAGACTAGTGGTCCCTTCTGGCCTTAAACTCTGACTATGACAATTTTTTGCAGCCATCTTAAAAACTCAGGTGCAACTTAAAATTAGTTAGTGTGTTCTGCATTACCATCATCAAGCTCATTTATTTTCATCTATGTTTCTATAAAGAGCACATGGAGAGGGTTTAAGAGTCATTAAGTTTTATCTCAATGAAACCTAAAAAGCTCCTATTTATTCATATTATGATTTTACTTAATAAACTTTTCAGCTATTAAACTTAACTCCTGTGTTTGTATGGTGGCACAATGGAGTCCTGGTCTATGATTAAGGTCCACAGGTGCTACAATAATACCAACAAATAATAAGGAGTTGAAATATTAGTTATTTAAATTAGCACAGTCAATCAATATAAAAGACTTCTTGCATACTTTTTACAACATGGTGAGAATCAGCAAAAATTACACTGGTATTCCATATTTACTTTCTTTCAGTGGCATAATCTACTGTTGGCAGCTGGATTTTGGGATTACAAGATAATAGATCGCAAACAGAACAACACAGTATAGGACTATTTCAGGTAAAATGAGAATGGGGATCAGAGGTTGAAACCTGCTATACACATATACATCAAAACACAAGAACACAAGCAGTTCTAAACGGGTGTATTGTACAATTAAAATATTGAGCTTTAACTGAATTTTAATATACAATATTTAAAACAAAATTATCTAATCACATCAAGGTTAATATGGAGTTGCTTCCACGTAGTCTGAACAAGTTTCAGGTTGGCTCAGGGCCTAAATGGATCACCTAACTTTGGATGGTTATGTATTAAGAAACCAAGTAAGAACTAATTGCACCACATAAGGATGCATTCAAATCATAGCTTGCCTATGCATAGTAACCGAAAGCATCAAATTTAGCTATCATGAAAACTCAGCTTTCCAGTACTCTCAATGCTACTACACACAAAGGGTGTTATTGAAGCCAAAGTGGTCTAGTCAAAGTGAAGAATAGTTGACATTCTCTCACTGTAGTCTTGCCCTGTTAATGAGAGAAGTTCAAATGTTCTTTCATCTCTAGATAACTAGTGTAACATTTGATATGTTGAATTCCCTACTAAACATGATTTATTGCAAGGATTATTTTACGAAGTATATGGCTCAGTGAAACTAAAATGCAAATATATTAAAATAACCTGTTTCTCTCCCTGAACCTCAAACTTCAGCTGCTCATTTTGTCAAGTGCAGTTATAAGTCAGACAATCTAATTAACTGAATAATATTTATTAGAGCATTATTCCTTTTAGACTCCATAGATTTATTTTTCTGAAACCCAAAATCCAACATAAACCTTCAGGAATTTCTTTCTACCTTTAAAATTACCCACAAGGCATATATTTTGGCTCCTAGAAATAAGAACATCTTTCCAAATCATAAAAGCCTCTAAAATTTTGGAAAAAATACCTATAGTTACTATGCATCTGCTAAACATAAAAGCAGCTCACTACAACCTATGTTCTTGGAGACATTTTATTATATCAACCAAATGGAAGACAAAATAAAACTACTCACAGGCACAAAAAGGGTGGTAGTTCTCAAACAACCTTACAACATGCTGTAGATATGATTATTACTATTTACTCAACAGATAATATTGCAATTTCAGCACGTACACTGTGAGCAAAATGCTTCTTAGTTGCCTTGTGACGTTTAATACTTGTGTTGCACGTCAAACTGAATCTTAAAGTAGAAAAGCATAAAACATAAGCGACAAGCTGATAAAGGGGTTTGCAATACTTTTTCCCCCATTAGTTAAGCAATTAACTTTTAATGCTACATCAATTTAGAATATTTTACTGTATTATAAAATTACACTCTGCCTCTGTAATTAAAATCATTTTAAAACATTAGGTGGTGGTTGCAATATATTATTTCTTCCAGACATCAGAGGAGAGCACACACACACACACACACACTATCAAGGTATAAAAGATCTTTTCTAATATTCCAAAGAAAGGGTTATTCACCTTGTGCAGTAACTATAATTCTTTGAGATGCATGTCCTATGAGTGCATTCATGCCCCCTGCACCTCAGATCCAAGATTTTGGGTAGCAGTCTCTGTTCAGCCCACATATGTGCTCTTCCCATCTTGCACCCTGCATCAGGGCTATATAGTGCTGCGCGGGTGAACTGCCCTCAGTTCCTTCTCTACTGCAGAGCTCATTGGTATGAACTCCGAAGCAGACAGGAAGAGGGTGGGTAGTCGAGCACCCACAGGGACATAACTTGAAGAACTACAGTAACTGCAGAAGGTGAGTAACCCTTACTTCTTTAAGTAGTGTCCCTATAGGTGCTCCACTTTAGGTGACTCTGCAGTAGTACCCCCTACAGGATGGGTGGAACTTCAGAGTCAAGTCTAGAATTGAGGATTAGACAATGGAGCCAAACATGGAGTTGGCGTTGAGTGACTGCATAACGTTTGGTAAACATATGAGCAGTTGTCCAAGTCACTGCTCTGCATATTTCTGCGACTGGAACATTTTTGAGGGAAACTATGGAAGTGGAGAGAGACCTCATGGAATGAGTTTGTACTCTAGAAAGAGGTTGAAGATTATGAGTGCGATAGCAATAGGTAATGCTATCCAATATCCATCTATAGAGTCTTTCTTTAGAAACCGAGGATCCCTTAGATCTGTCTACAATGGAAAGAAATAGTTTGAGAGATTTCCTGAAGGGCTTAGTCCTATCCAAATAGAAGGCTAATGAACTCCTGACATCGTGCGTCACCTTCATTTTGTCCCAGTGCAGTTTTGGAAAAAAAACTGTGAAGTGGATAAGCTGGTTTATATGGAAGTCCAATGATATTTTCGGTAGGAACCTTGGATGTGGTAAGATATAAGGTAACCTTGTCTTTGGAAAAGACTGTTGGGGGGAGAGGAGGAATAGTGTATTAAGCAATTTCCTACTCTTCAAGCAGAAGTAATAGAAATGCAGTTTTCATAGAGAGGCGTAAGGTGGCTATGGAATTGAAGAGAGGTCTGGTTAGACACCTGAGGACAAAGTTGAGGTCCCATGTAGGTGCAGGGAATCTGATTTGTGGGAAGATGTTAACCATATAATCCAGCACAAGCAGTAGTAGAGAGGATGTTGGAGTAATGTGTCTTGGGTCTCACCAGAGTTGGAATCTCTTCCACTTCTGAATATAGGCCTGACAAACAGTTTGCTTCCTGCTATGCAACACCACCACCTTTCAATCCTCAGAGAGGTTCATTTCCAAGCCTTCGAACGAACCATTTAGGAGCCACACCTGGGGCTAGAAAATCTGCAGACTGGGACCTAGCCAGCATTCTGAAGGAGGAGATGAGGAACAGGCTCAAGAGCGATTGGCTAGCAAATCACCAGTTGAGTAAGGTATGGAAACCATGTCTGACTTGGTCATGTGGGAGCTATAAGTATAACTCTGACTATCTCTTTTCTTAGCTTGAGCAAGATCTCAAATATTAAAGGAATTGGTGGAAAAGCATGCAAGAAAGGTGTCTCCAAGACAGTGATGACCCAGGCTGACCCTGGAGCAGAACTGGGAGCAATTCTTGTTTCTGGCTGTTGTGATTAAGTCTATCTCTGGGATTTCCCAACATAGAAATATGCTGTGGAGAATGGAGGCGTCTGTATTCCATTTGTGATCCTGAGAGAAATACCTGCTGAGAGTGTCTGCTGTAGCGTTGTATATGCCTGGGAGGTAAGCTGCTGAGATGTTGATGTGGTGGCAAATGCATCAATTCCAGAGTTTCGCTGCTTCGGCACAAAGGGAAGGTGATCTTGCTCCTCCTTGTCAGTTTATGTAAAACATACATGAGATTTTGTCTGTTAATCTTTAAATGCTTGCCCCGATCAGTGGTAGGAAATGTACATAGGCATTCCTGACTGCTCTGAGTTCTAGTATGTTGATATGTAGTGTGAACTCGAGTGGGAACCACTTGGCTTGAACAGCGTCAAGGTGGGCTCCTCATCCTAATCAGGATGCGTCTGTTGTAATTATTAAAGATAGAGGTGGTTGAGTGAAGGGAACCCCGGTACAGACATTGTGAAGGTCTTTCCATCAGTCAAGGGACTGATGAGGGCATCAAAAGAAGTTTAAGCGGTGTTTGCTCGGTACATATGCCATTCTGAGCCACTCTCGAAGGCAGTGCGCATGTGGAGCATTGCATGATTTATTACAAAAGGTGCTCACTGCCAACTGTCCCAGAGACAGTTGCTGGCCGAAGTCTGAGGGCTGGCCTAGAGTGTTGAAATTAAGTTGACGTGTGTGGGAAGGAAAGCTTTAGCCACTACTGCATCTAGATAGGCTCCTATAAATTCCAGATGTTGTACTGGAGTTCATGTGGACTTTTGGACTTTTAATTGGATATTTAGTCCCCACTGGAGGAATAGGTCCATGGGTTGTGTGTGGCCCTCAGTGTCAAAGGAGCATTTGTTGAGCAGGTAATCATCTAGATATGGGAATACCATAATTCTTTGTTTGCCAAAGTGTGCCGCTACCATAGAAAGGACTTCTGAGAATACTCTGGGTGCAGATGATAGTCTGAATTGGAGCACCTTGTATTGAAAGTGATCCTGTCCCAGACTGAATCGTAAAAACCTTCTGTGGGATGGGTTAGGGTAAGCATTTTGTAGGTCAAGAGCAGAGAACCAGTGCCTTTGGTCCAGAGATGGAATTACTGCTGCGAGAATAACTATTTTGAAGCACTATATCTTCACAAATCTGTTGAGTGATCTTAGATCCAGAGTGGGTCTCCAAACGCAGTTCTTTTTTGGTTTCAGGAAATACTTGGATTAGAATCCCTTCTCTGTGTTGAGTGGGAAATGGTTCTATAGCACATAGATTCAGGAGAGAGTGTTTCCCTGATGTACAAGGTGCTCATGAGAAGGATCCCTGAAGAGGGTCGGGGAGAGGGCTGGGTAGGTGGGAGGGACATAAAATGGATCAAATACCGTGGTGATGAGTGCCAATATCCACTTGTCTGTGGTTATATGTGCCTAGTTTTGACGAAGAAGAATAAGGTGGTCTCTGAAGCAGGTGATATGTTTGGGTTGTTACTGTAAATAAAGACAACGGTGGTAACCTGGGGCCTGGACCATTGAGTCAAAATTGGTGTTTGTGATGGTTCTGATGTTGATGATTGTGGGGCAGCTGGTATCCTCTTTTGTAGATGTTGTCTTTGAGTAGGCTGGGATCTCTGTGCTGTCTGAGATTTACTATATCTTCTTTTTTGTGCAGGTGTATAAATTTCCATTGAGTGCAAAGCAGCTCTAGAATCTTTTAGTGAGGAATTCATCCATTTTTTTCTGCAAATAACTGATCCCTCAAATGGAAGGTCCTCCACAATAGACTGGACTTCCCTTGGAAAGCCAGAAGGGTGAATCCACGAAGCCCTCCGCACGACCACTGATGTAGAAATAAAGCAGGCAGCTGTGTCAGCAGCACCTAGAGAGGCCTGCAAAGATATCCTTGCAAGATGTTGACCTTCAGCAATGATCTCCTGAAACTGGTCCTCTGATCAGCTACAAGATGGTCAACGATTTATTTTGGAATAACTGACATGATTGTATTTTGCCATAAGTGCTTGGTAATGCTAAATTGCAGGGTCAAAGATTAATATGATTTTCATCCAAAGAAATCAAGACATTTCAAGTCCTTGTAATAGGGTGTCGATTTAGTGTGGAGCTGTCTGCCATAGTCATTTTCAGCGTCAATGACAAGTGAGTTTGGGGATGGGTGTGCAAATAAAAAGTTCAATTCTTTACAGGGAACAACTTTTTGTATGTTCTCTTATATGTAGGAGGTATTGTGTCACTGTCTGCCATATAATCTTGGTTGGGTCAAGCAAGGCCTCATTAATGGGAAGTACAATGCAGGCAGCTGAGGAAGCATGCAGGATGTTGAGTAGCTTGTGTCGCGACTCCTTAACCTCTTCCAGTGGTATGTGTAAAGAATCCATTATTCTCTTGATAAGGTCTTGAAATTGTGTGAAGTCATCTGCCAAGGTTGGTGCAGGAGACTTCATCAGGAGAAGATGAGCAATTTCTTTGTCTAGTCTTGCTTCTTGTTCCTCAAAGGTCATAAGAACATAAGAATTGCCATACTGGGTCAGACCAATGGTCCATCTAGCCCAGTATCCTGTCTTCTGACAGTGGCCAATGTCAGGTGCTTCAGAGGGAACAAATAGAACAGGTAATCGTCAACTGATCCATCCCCTCAGCCATTCCCAATCCCTGCCTATCTTGACTAACAACCATTGATGAACCTATCCTCCATGAGCTTATCTACTTCTTTTCTGAACCCCATTATAATCTTTGCCTTCACAACATTCTCTGGCAAGGCGTTCCAAAAGTTGACTCTGCCTTGTGTGAAGAAATACTTTATTTTGTTTGTTTTAAACCTGATGCCTATTAGTTTCATTTGGTGACCCCTAGTTCTTGTGTTATGAGGAGTAAATAACACTTCCTTATTTCCTTTCTCCACACCAGTCATGTTCTTATAGTATAGACCTCTATCTTATCCCTGCCCCCCAGTTGTCTCTTTTCCAAGCTGAAAAGTCCCAGTTTTATTAATCTCTCCTTATATGGAAGCTTTTCTATACCCTTAATCATTTTAGTTGCCCTTTTCTGTACCTTTTCCAATCCATCTTTTTTGAGAGGGGGTGACCAGATCTGCATGCAGTATTCAAGATGTGGGTGTACCATCGATTCATAACGAGACAATACGATATTTTCTGTCTTATTATCTATCCCTCTCCTAATGATTCCAAACATTCTGTTAGCTTTGACTGCCTCTGCATATTGAATGGATGTGTTCAGAGAACTATCCACAATGACTGCCAAATGTCTTTCTTGAGTGGTAACAGCTAATTTAGACCCCATCATTTTGTATGTATAGTTGGAATTATGTTTTTCAATGTGCATTACTTTGCATTTATCAACACAGAATTTCATCTGCCGTTTTGTTGCCCAGTCACCCAGTTTTGTGAGATCCCTTTGTAACTCTTCACAGTCTGCTTTGGACTTACCTTTCTTGAGCATTTTTATATATGCAAATTTTGCAATCTCATTGTTTACCCCTTTTTCCAGCTCATTTATGAATATGTTGAATAGTACTGGTCCCAGTACAGACCTCTGGGGGACCCCAATATATACCTATCTTTTAACCAGGTCTCCTTTTATGGATCAGGTCTAGATAGAGAAGTTGTTGAGACTGCCTTCTCCTGTCACGATGAGAAACACTATGGGTCCTTGATAATTGGTGTTGATGGGGCGCCCAGAGGTCCCAATAAGGCCACTGAGGTGGTGCAAAGGGAATGGGTGGGAGCACCCAAGGGCATACATACCAACTGGATGGGTCGTGTCTTTGGTGGTTCTGCAGAGGACTCTGGCTGGCTTGGTTGGCTGGCTTGGTTCCTGGTAATGGAACAGAGAGCCTTCAACAGAGACTGAAGAGAAATAATCATCATCATCATCACTTGGCAGAGGTGGAGCAGTCATGGATGCTGAGGGAGATGCCATCAGTATCGCATGCATAACAGGAGAATGAGATGAGGTCAGTACCGAGAACATGTCAGTGCCAAGCAAGGTCGACTCAGGCATCTCTGAGACCAGCATGTCTCTAGGAAAGCAGAATGGCTGCTGTACCAGAATGGTGGGAAGTACCACTGAGGTAAGATGAGTGGAATTGGCTGATGCAGAAGCAGCCAACGGTAACAGAGGTCTCTTGTGCTCTGATGAACGACCAGTAGGTTTTGATCTGGTCTTTGCAGTGCTGAAAGTAGTCTGGTACCAGAGCCTTACAGGACTCTGTCAATACTGATTTAGAGAGACTGGTTTTCTCTCCACCACTCCTTTCCTCAATGGTATCAATCTTTCGGAGCCTGAACCTTTAGAGTCTTTAGGTTTGCTGGCTGTACTGGTACCTGAGGAGCCTGCAGCCTTTCTACCGAACTGGAGATTGGATGGTGCCGATGTGGTCAACCTGGTCAGGGATCATGTAGGGGACTTGTAGCCCACTTTGCTGAGGCTTTTTGAGAGGAATCCAAAGATTTCCTCTTTGAAGCTGCTGAAGAGCGTTGAGCCAAAGAAGTTGATGGAATCAGCCTCATTAGGGACTGCTGTATGGTGGGGTCAGGATCACAGGCTGGTCGGAGTTAACTTTCTATCATTAGTAGCCAGAGTTTTAGCTCATAGTTCTTTCTAACTCTTGATTTTAATTTAAGGCAGAAAGTACACCTCTGAGGCACATGTGACTCCCTGAGACAGCGAATGCAGCAGGAATGTCCATCACTGATTGGGATTACTTCACAGCAGGAGTGGCAACGTTTAAACCCAGGAGAGCCAGGCATACCCTGTCCAGGTTTCACTTCCCTTGAGGGAAGGGACAAGGACAGGAAATTTGCTATTCTAATAAACAAGAGAAAAAAGTTTTGTTTTTTGAGAAAGAAAACAAGCAGGAGTACTAACACTAACAGAAACTCTATGAACAAACACTAACTCGAACCAGAAAATAAGATGTAATTGAGATATTATCAATTTGGATGCTGCTGAGGCTCCATCTCAGGAGAAGGTAATGAAGAAGGAGCTAAGGGGGTGGCTCGCCCATGCAGCACTATATCACCCTGATGGGCACAAGATGGGGAGAGCACGTGCAGAGAGTGCAAACATACCTGGAGTGGAACACCCATTGAGACACTATTCGAAGAAGCAGATTTTCAGACCCATTGGTGCTCCCAGCCTTGTTATTAAATATATTCCTTTCTGTAAATGTCTTTGTTTCAGTCTCTCTCTTTTAATATAGAAAAATGTAATGCAAGGCCATACAGAAAAACAAACAAGTCAAGCTACTTAAAAATATCCATCATCGTCAATATTAATGAAAGCAGAAAGTTTATCACTGCACTGCAAAGACTAAAAGTCTGTTGCATTTTGAATTAATACAGCTAGTCCTGAAGTCCTTTTTAAATGGTTGAGAACAAGCTCACTGTGCTACAATTTTTTTGAAATTCTCCATGGGCCTGATTTTATACATTTGGGAGTTATTTTAGAAAGGAGGATGGGAAAAACTACCTAATTTCAAAACACACCAACAATAAGACAGATGCCAAAGAATAAAAATATTAGTGTCTGTGCTAAAACTATAGAAGTATTTTATATCAGCTGAGAAGTCTCTCTACATACATGCAAGATATACACCCATTTTTAGAGAGCAGTATGGTAATAGCACACGTCTGGGAGCTGAAAGATCCTGAACACTAATTCCAGCTCTGACACTTCCTCTGTGGACATCCCTGCCTGTTTTCCCATGTGTAAATGCTGACAGTGCCTACTTGCAGTGCAGGAGTAAAATGAGAATGAATGTTGCAAAGAAGCCTTCAAAATGAACAACCTGAAGTGCCAAATAAATTTAAAAAATAAAACAGGATGCGCAAAAGGGCCAGCAAAACACTTTAGCACATTTTAAACATTGATCACGTGATAAATCCCACTGACTTCTCTGGGACTATTCATGTGCTTAAAATTAAGCATATGTTTAAATCATTTGGTGGATCAGGGTCATAAGACGTTCACGTAATATTATTAAAACCATGATCTCTTTTTCCTTCCTTTCCTTTACCCCACCCCACTTTGTTGTGCTCACTTTTTACATCACATCTAAAATTAAGTTATAAGCTTATTGGATCAAGGACTGTACGACAGTAAAGTGCCTAACATGCTTTTGTTGCTGTATAAATAATAATTAGAAAGGAAGCAAGGTCTAGTTGATAAAGTACAAGTGGAGTTAGAATATCTGTGTTCTATTTCTGGCTCTGTCACAGGCTTCCTAAATGACTCTGCAAGTAAAATTCCCCTTCTGTGCCAGTTTCCCTATCTGTAAATAGGTAACTATGACTCACCTACCCCACAGAGGCACTACATAGCTTAATTTATTGGTGTTTTAAATACACCTGGTATCATTAAGGCTAGAAGGGGACATAGAAGATCCAGTATTATGGCTATCCAACAACCAAAGACCTTTTCTTCAAAACCATGATCTTACTTAAAAATGAGATCAGAAAGTTACAACACGTGGATTTAACTATTTTTTTAAAAAACATGTTCATTACCAGAAGCAAGCACATTTAATAAAAACAGTTTGTTTTCTTTGTGGCCCTAAATAATAAATCACTTCCAAAGCAACAGACTGATCCTGTGGCAAAATTACAGTCTTGAGGTAAAATTACAATTCTGTGTTGCACTTCAGATGCAGGAGACACCATGCTGAGAGGAAGGCTTTATACAAATACAAATTATCCTCCCTAATGCAGAAAAAACAAAATATTAGCCCAAGCAAATGTCTTAATATACAAATTTTGTTTTTAAAATTTCCTCAACTATGAAAACTCATATCAATCTATAAAATAATATATAGTAGTGCTACTGATAATACAAGCCTCTAACAGCTAAACAAGAAGCAGAAAGTGGCAGTCAGAGATTTACCTAGATTTAAAAAAATTGAGTTCAGATGGATATTTGAGGAATTTCCTTATGTAAAATATAAAATAATGTAATTAATGGGCAATGATAATTAAAAGACATTTGATTTTCTTTCACTTTGAAATCAGACATTTTCTTGTGCACCAACACAAAGGATTACATAGACTGATGTGAGGGTAAGTATAATTATGACATGAATGAGCTACACACAGAAGTCTTACTATGACAGCACACAACAAACCCAGTTCAAACACAATCAGTATATATCAAAAGGCAGCTTTCACTTATTTTTGCACTTCAGTGCTTTGTCCCTGTTACTCCTTTGCCATAGGATGAAACTCAACAATATTTCTTCTCCAAAGATAGCTCTACAATGTCAGCTGAGTCCAGAATGAGAAACAAGTTTGACCTCTCACCCAGATCCGATAGCCCATTAGTGGGCATTCTGATGAACTCTCTTCTAGCTTTCTTCTGCTGATCACTGTGACCCAGAGACTTGGAAGGGAGTGCAAGTTAAAGAAAAAGGATTTTTAGGACTCTAAACATCCCCCAGGAAAGAAAAAAAAGTCCATTATTTTATCACTACTGAGATTTTTATCATGTAGTCCTATGATTTCTAAGAACTTGATCTAATTTCAATTTCCCATCTGGATCCTGGCATATGATAGGTAGAAAATGATCCAGTTAGCTGCAGTGTGACTGCTAATCATTTTAAGACACAGCTAGTTGGAGATCTTATTACAAAATTTATGCTCAGCAGGAAAAGCTTAAGGCTAAAACATATTTTTATGATCCATGAGAACTCAACAAGCCATAATTGTACATATTAGACACTGCTAAGAAAAGCTTTAAACCTGATTAGATTTTCCCTTGAGGTGGCCCCAATTATTTGCTCTGAGTAATACTTTTCACAGTTCACCTTTACTATTACCATAAGCCTACAATCCAATTTGTATAATACTATTTTAGTCAAAAATTGGATTTTCTTATTTACTGAAATGCAGTGCTAGAGCTTGTAGTGGATACATCTACTTAATCGGCTATATTTTCCATTCATGGGGTGTTTCAAATACTTCTCTGCCATCTGCAACTTCCTACAGGAAGGATCCTCTTTGTACAACAAGGGAAAATTACTCACCAGTAATTCTGAGCAGATTTTAACCACGGTTTCTGAAATGGTGAAAATGGTTGTCCTTGGTAATGCTTACCGGGAAAACATGTTCAGTTCTGGTACAACAGGTGTTAGCAGTGGGAACAGTTAGCAATGGGGAATTTTTGTAGCACAGACAAGACCAAAGGTGAGCAATCAAGAAAGAAGCTTGGGCAAAAGGTGTATTTTATTTACCTGGACTTCTAAACTTGTACTAACAATATGTGATGCAATGCAGCAAGAAAAATGTCTTTAAAAGGATAAAAGACTCATTTTGTTTTCCAAGTGTGTGTATGTATGTATACACACACACACACACACACACACACCAGAATGAGGAAGTGGATACATTTTATTGCTGAGCATAAGATGCAGAAAAGCTATCATACTATGTAAATACATTATTTTTTAAATTAATGGATCAGGGCTTGAATTAGCAGCACACACAGGTATACAGCAAATACTCATTTCCCCCAACTGACAATTATGTTTACCCACTGTGGTAATCAGGTCCAGACACCGCCAGAAGAGAATAGAAGGTTTAAAACCACAAAATGAACAGCTGAACCAATCAATTAAATACTATATTGTCGTACTACAAAAGTGTATCAAGGAATGTCTTATGAAAGTTTGTGATGTTCTGAACTTGGTGGTCATTATGCAACACACACACACACACACACACACACACACACACACACACACACACACACACACACACACACACACACACACACACACACACACACACACACACACACACACACACACACAGAGAAACTATGTATTAATGTATATAGAAAACTATGCTCATACCCTGTACTACAATTTCAACTACACCTCGCAGGAAGGAGAAGCAGGTCCAGCCAGGAAGAGACAATGGTGGACCATTAAAGTTAATGGAAAGACATTGAGACATCCCAGCTCTCAAATTAACAGAGGATTTCCACACATTGAATCAACATGAGTATCCAGGAATTAAGGGGAAAAAAAGAGGAAAAAAGCATTTTAAAAGCAAGCTTGTGTCTGAGATTTGGCATCCAGAACCTAAGGGACAGTCTCGAAAGCAGGAACTCTCTGTGAACACTGGATCACATCTAAGGCTAGAGGATATGCCGGGAAACTGTTGAAAGGCAATAGGCAACTTGTAGTAGAAAAGGGATTTTATCTAATACAGATGTGTAAGTCTGAGGTTGTTTCTTTGTGTTTATTTTCTGTGTAACTTGTATATGTTTGCTTTCCTTACTACTTCATCTTTGAATCTGTTTAAAAAAATTTATTTTACTTTTTTCTATTAAATAAACTTTGTTTATTTTTACCTAAGCAGGTCTGTGGTATGTTAACTGTGTGCAGTGTGGGTGCCAAAGTGAGCTGATGGGGGGGGGGGGGGGGCTGGTTTCACACCTTTGGGAGTTGTGAACCAGAAGGGAAAAGTCCAAGTGTCTGGTAGTTATGAACTCTGGGAGGATAGGTGTAGGGAGAGTTGAGACTGAAAGGACTGTAGGTGTCAACCTGCAAGGAGTAATTAGACTGGTGGAAGACATGGTGAGACCTTATGCTTGTGGTCAGGCTACTAGTGTCAGGGATCTGAACCAAAGCTGCACAGCATAAAGGCACCCAAAGTTATGAGGAAGGCAGTGACAGAACTCCTTGTCCATTTGGGTGATCCCAAAACATCACACCCACCATCTCCTTCCTTTCACTTCCTCGGTACTGCAGCAAGTGGCATCAAATTCAAAGCTGCCCCTGCATGAACTAGAGGCGCAAGAGGCGGCAGAACTTCGATTCTAGTTCTCTTTGTCGGACACCCAATGGGGAAAGCAACCAGAAGCAGCAACCCAAAACCTTTGGAGACTGAATGGGGAGGATAGAGAGTCAGGAAAAGGAGAAGGCACAGCCCTCGACTGCAAACCAATAGATGGGATAAGAAATGCCAGAGAAATCAAGGACTATCCCCCTGCACTAAGGAGCAAAGACTCTGGACTGAAAACCCTGAACAGATAGTTTCTTTAGAGAAAACTGCCTTTCATAACAGCATTAAACTTCTTTAGACACGGTAATATGGTTTGTTAGCTTACTCACTGGACAATTTAACAATCTTTTCTATAAGTTTATGCTGAACAAACAACAAATCTGTTGTAATTTATAATAGTAGATAAAAGTTACAACCTTTCACTTGTACTAAAATTAGCTAAAATGAAATACATATACTTCTCCCATAACTCAAATGCATGGATTTTTAAGGCCAGAAGGGATCATTATAACATTTAGTCAGACCTCCTAAAAAAACCCAAGCGAACTCACAGCTCTTTCTATTTGCCCTCTGTCCACCTCCCCAGCTCCTTCCTTCATCTAATTTCCTACTATTAATTATTTTTGTCATTGAAGCTTTCCTTATATCATGTTCAACTTAATTATTTGCTGTCTTTAACCAGACCTTAAAATTATTTTCCTGAAATCTTGGTAGCATCTTAAAACTCAAAATTATACACCAGAAACAGGGAAGAAAAAATACTCACTCTCTATTTCTGGTCATTGTTAGCATTTGTCTTCACATCAACATCACTGGTGAAATCTCTTTTCATGCTTTAAATACTATCCATCTCAACAACTGCAATTTCCTCTTTCACAATCTTCATTAATCCTTTTCTCATAAATTTAAGAATTCAAATTTTGTTTATCTCATTCCATAGAGTATCACTTCCACAAACTTCTTCCAGTTCAATTAACAAGTTGCTCTCCTACTTAATAAACTCTTAATTAACTTATTCAAAACTACTTCTCAACTCCTAGCTACTGTGTCCCCAGGCCACTCACCAAATTCCTGCAGTCTCACTTTCCGTCCTCTCCCCATGACTCTCAAGAGCCAGGAGTCACTCATTTGTATTGTTATTTCTAGCTGAAATGCTATCTCCTTTCTTCAAACAAACTAAATTCTCTCCAAATCTTCCCTGTAAATCACACGGACGTTTATAAGTAACTGGAATTCTCAAAAACATTACCTTCAGAAAACCATCATCCTTGCTTGTGAAATATGGAAACATAGCCAGCACTGAATAGGTTCTATAGATCAAAAAGGCACTGAGGTCTACACCATAACACCAGGCAGCGTTAAGTGTTTGTTTCAGCACTACATCATAAAAGATACACATGCTAAAGTGGAACAGTTGTATGCCAAAGGAGTCAGATTGATGTAACAATGCTAAACTTTGAGTAACTTGTTCATCTCCAATATGGCTTGAAAAATAAGATACAAACACGTTCCAGTGTCTCCAGAAGGAAACGCCTTTCCTAAATACAGCATGTGCTGGGCTATAAAGATTTTCCCTTTGTTCTTAAATACTACTTCTAAATGTCGTTTCTCTATATCACAGCAGAGAAACTTGTGGGGCCCTAGAAGTTTGAAAAGAAAAGCTTTAAACAGCAATTAAATTTTAAGCTATACAAAAAAATGAAGGTTACTTATTGTGACTCAGGGTTCTTCAAGACGTGTGGTCCCTATCCGGATTCCATACATGAGTGCACATGCGCCGGAACTGTTGGACGTAGTCTCCATCGACCTGCATGTAACCGAGTTCTGGTGTCCAAGGGAAGAAAAGAGCATCCCCTTGAGAACCCTGCCCAAGAGCACCTCTGGAGCAAAAGAAAAGCTTGTGGTTGGGTAGCTGTTGCCAAAAGGTCCCAGCGTAGTGTGCCCCATTGGCAGAAAACTGAACAAAGAGTGGGGTCATGAAGTTCCCATTCGTGGCTGCAATGAAAGGAGTGGCTGAGAATGTCTGCAAGGTTGTCTGTACCTGGTAGATAAGTTTCCTGAAGTGCGATGTGTTGTAGGCACCAGTTCCACAGGTGGATTGTCTCCAGACAGAGAGCTGGAGATCTCTCTCGACCTTTTTTGTTTATATATACAACCGCTGCCATGTTGTCCGAGAGTAGTTGCACGTCTGGGGCGGATGAGAGGAAGAAGAGCTTGGCAGGCATGCTGCACCGCTTATAGTTCTAGGATGTTTGTAATGAGGGAGGTGAGGGCGGTGAAGAGGTCCGACAGAAGGAAGGCCTGTCCGGCAAGGGAGTCAAACATGCTCCTATAAAAATGATTTCTCTGATAGGCACGCGGGTAGACTTGTCTTTGTTGATGCAGATGCCTATACTGGTGAAGAGATCCCACAGTGTCCGGCTGGTAATGAGGAGGCATTCACAAGACAACGCCACTAGGAGCCAGCTGTCCAGAAATGAGTACAGGGAGTGGCCTAGGAATCACATATAGGCCACAACTACTGTAAAGACTGTGAACACATGCGGGGTGGTGGTGATCCTGAAAGGGAGGACACGGAATTGATAATGGGAATGTCCCATTGTGAAGCAAAGCAATTTGCGATGGATGGGATGGATGTCCACGTGGAAGTACACGTCCTTCAAACAGAGAGCCACGAACCAGGCCCCAGGCAGGAGGAAGGAGATGATTTTGGGCAGAGTGACCATTTGGAAACAGAACTTGTGGTTAAATCATTTTAACACCCGTAGATCCAGAATGGGGCAGAGGGTCCCTTCCTTTTTTCAGTATAAGGAAGTAGGGGGAGTAGAAGCCATGTGGTGCTGGACACATCCTATGGCACTCTTTTGGAAGACAGTGCATATTTGCTTCTGGAGAAGGTCATGTTGAGATGGGTCTGCATGGCTCCCATGAGGAGTGTGATGAGGGGGAAAAGCAAAAAATTCTATGAGGTACCCCTGGTAGATGACATAGGTGATAATCTTGCTCCAATTGTGTGCAAAGAGAGCAAAACCACCCCTGAAGACAACCGGAGAAGGAGTGGAAGAGGGTTTGTGGTTCTCGAGGGAAGAGTCAAAAGGGTTGTTTGGGGGTGGGGCGTTGTGGGAAAGTGGAGGAGGCAGAGGCAGCGGAAAATCTGAGTCATTGGGAGCATTGGTGGCATCGTGGCTGTTCTTGCTTGCGTAGAGGGTATGGTTGGTAGGCGGGTCAGGTGGGGTATTGAGGTCGGAAAGAAGCCCGGTTTTGGTGGCAAGTTGAAGCCCAAGTATAAAGGCCCAAAGACCGAAGCGTGGCACAAGAGTCTTTGAGCGAATGAAGACTCTCACCAGTCTTATTGTTGAAAGGTTTCTAATGGTTAAAAGGGCAGTCCCTCAAGGGTGGTTTGGACCTCCTTCGGGAAACCAGAAATCTGCAGCCAGGAATCCCTGCAGGGAACCACACCAGATGCTAGACAGCATGATGCCATGTCTGCTGCATTGACTGCTGCTTAGAGGGAGAACTTGGCCACTAAATGTATACTCATTAATGAGGGACTTAAATTAAAGTTGCCAGTATAGCTTGGTAGCTGGCAATAAGGAATTGCAGGCCCACTGATGAATAAACATTACACCAGAGCAAGTCAAGCTTTTTGGTCGCTCCATCTGGTGGAGTGGTCCTGAAATACTGCCGTTGGGCACATTCCCTTGCCACTTGTACTATGAGATAGTTGGGTTAAAGACAGCGTTGGTGCTCGTTGTTCACTGAGCAGCAGCACAGGCATGAACCACAGTTCTTAGAACTGACTTGTTGGGGCATAGCTCTCCACAGCGGGAAGGATGCCACGGATGGGGTAGAACGCTGGGAAATTAACTACCCTATGACTACTATCAACTTATTAACAGAATAACTCTATACAACAATGTTGTGTTTTTTTTGGCTACAAATGACAAGGAGGAAAGGTGTTCTGACTCTGGCCATGCTGCGGTAAAAGTGAACTGAGAGGGAATCAATCTGCACAGTCTCATAAGCCAGCACATGCGCACCCACATATGGAATCCACGTAGGGACCAGCACTTGAAGAACCACCAAAATTATACAAGAAAACATCTGTTTCTACAGCTCAAAGATCAACAGCAGACAAACAGGAAAAAAAACAAAAAGGAAGTGGAGCCTGCATTCCTCGCTTTATAGCTGCAATCTCTGCATCCTAGAGATCCTCAGTCAAGTGACTCTGGTGAGATTCTAACAGCTTCTAAGAATCCAAGGTTTGAGCAGCTCTGCACTCAGTTCTAAAAGTAGGAGCTTGTGGAAACAATTTTATACGGGAAAACCTCTCTTTTTGCTTTAGATCACCAATAAACTAATTCTAAAGATTGTATTCTATGAAGAACACTATTTACAAACTCTGTTATTGTACTAGCAGATAAAAATCGAATGAAAGTTTGCATTCATTACTGACTGAACACTTGCTGGCTAGGATATTACAGTAGTTATGACCATTATTGCAAAGTTGTATAATAAAACTGCAAAACAAAGGAAAGACAATGACAGTTTAATTCAGTATAGGATTTTCTACAATAAAAGGCTATAATTGTTGATCTTACCAAAAGAACGCTGGTTCTTAAGTGAGACTCTGGTGATCTAAATAGGAATCTTCCACACGTTTCCAGCAGAGTACATGCCATTTCAATATGGTGATGAGAAAAGTCTGACAGAAGCATCTGTGTAAATATACACACAATCACCACATTTTGAACCTTTTTCCCCACTAATAAGAACACTAATATGATTCTATCAACGAGACAATTATAGTAATAATTGCATTTTCATCTTAATTTTAAAAAAGTGAAATGCCATTTTCATCTCAACTTGAGAGCTACGATACTGGCAATGTTCTCATGCAATTTCATTATGACATTTACTTTCTTATAAAAAGTAATATTGTAAAGTGGTGTTTAGAGATCCCAAATACAGGATTCATACATATAAAAAATAAGATGTTTACAAAGCCTACTATAGAAAGGCTCATAACTTTTAAAAAAAGATAATGCACACTTTAAAAAAAACCATTCATAACTGCTTTAAAATTTGCTCTGCTAGATTGGAAAAACATTGTACAAGCACATGACTACCCAAAAGTGAAATTAACTAATCTAGTTTCAATTTTCAAGCTGAGCAACAGGTACAAGAATAGAACTTTGTATTTTATAGTACTACCCAGATACTAACCAGCTACTAGAGAAACTGCATAAATGATGAGTTTAATCTGATTTTAAAATTCAGTTTTAATAACTAAAGAGGTCTAAAAATTATCACCATCACCACAGGAAGGGACTTGGAAACATATTGTATCTACAATGTCCTTTTATAAACATTTTTTAAAATCTTAGTTAAATTCAATTGTGAAGAGAAGATAAACAATCAGACTTAACCTTAATATGCATCTGGGATTAAATGTCTGGAGTTCAATGTTTTGAGCTGATTTACTTCTCTCTCAAGAAGTGGCACATGTCTACCTAATGTGATGGCATATCAGCCCCTCTTTTATAGTCACTGAGAACACTGAAAAGTTTCCTTTTTATTGGAAAAGTAATAAGAAAAAGCTCATTTCCAGCTCTGCAAGGAAGTTTGGATGGATGATTAGAGATTGCTTACAACTGCCTTCTAAGAAAAACAATTAGCAGCAAGTCATTTTCTTATACTCCAATAGGCAATTATATTCTAATAGAGTCTTACTACCGGAGATTACTCCAGGGATGTTTCTATAGTGACTATAAAACCAAAAAAAAATTTTTTTTTTAAAAACCAACAGTAACAAGAAAATCAAGGTTCCAATATTTTCTGCAACATAATAAAATCTTTAACAGTGGAAAAATGGAGGATGGGAATGGGAAGATTATTTTATGCACTAAAATCAAGTACTGCACTTTTCTAACTACATCTCACCAACACTAACCTTTAAACAATGCAGAGTGTCATTTTTGGAGAACATCTTAAACTTGGCAAGCTCTCCAATAAATCTCACAGTTTTATTTTTTGTTTCAATATTGATCTGGTCCTTTTTTCTCACCTAAATAAAGAGGGAAATATATATGCATTTAATTTTAAGCTCTCAGAAATATGTACCTCATGTATTTCTAATACATTCTCTTTCATCTTAACATACTTGTTAAGGCTGTGAGTTCAGAAAGACTGGAAATCTCCAGTTTGATTCCCCCCACTATGTCTTCACTTATCTCTGGCTCCCCACCTTCCCCCTCTAGTTTGGCTCCTCCACGCAAACCTCCACCATCCCCCCGATTTGGCTAACCCTACAACTTCCCCCCCATCATCTCTGCTCAGGCTCTTCATGTCTCCATCTCTGAACGTCCTTCCTACCTAGAACATGGTCCCCCAATATGTTCATAGTCTTAGAAACATGGTTAGTGTGACACTGTACATCATTCTGCCCAGTATCACTGTGGCATGCTGTAGGTCAGAGATTCACAATCTAGGGGCAGGCCTCCAGGGGGAAAGGGGGGTGGGGCAGAATGTATTCAGGAGGTGTGAAAGAAGCTTTAGGAAAAACAAAGAAAGCTTAATGAGCACATTTTACAAACAGCAATAAATAACTAGCAAAGCTGATTCAGACATATCAGGTCCTCAGATGGCACTGTGCATTTGACTCTAGATGGTGTTAGAGCTAGATACATTTTGAGGGATTTGTTAAGCTTGCACAACATTATACAAAGACATTGCCATCTGTAGATTAATCTGTTTGCTACGATGCAGTGTGCACATTTTATTATAAGCATCTACCACAATTGCAGCTTTGCTTTTGCTCTTATTACAATGGATCATTGACTCTGTTTGAACCAATGCCTTACTGTTTTTAAAATGTAGTGAGAGCTGCATGCTGATTTTTTTATTGGTGTATGTACTTGTGTGGTGGTGGTAGGAGGGTGTAAACTACTACAGACACAAAGAAGGGAGGGGGGATCAAATAAGTTTGAGAACTGCTGCTCTAGGTGAAGTCTATAGTTAGTGTTCTGAAGGTAGAACCGAAAAATCAGGAGTCTCTCAGCCAAACTGGTAGAATTAACAGGACTGTCCATTAAGTGATGACTGTTTCATTAAAAGAAATTAAAAAATGTATGGACGGACATCATTGTAATTACACCAAACACAAAGTACAATGACTTCCTTTCTAATCATAACATTATTTAATAAAATGCAAATAATGAAATTCCCCCTACACTCAAACTGATGTTTTGCCTTTAGCATAAATGATAATTAATTTAATTAAAAAACTACAGTACATTTAAATAATCCATATTTGTCTGTTAACAGATGCTACTAGAGAAAACAGATTTTGAGATATCCGTAATAAGGTTCAGAAGGAAATGTTGAAGAAATAGCTATTGTCCACCTTAAATTTATTTTTATAATGAAATTTAAATATAGTACAGGAAACAAGGCTAAGTAATAACTTTGTGAAGAACTAGTTCTAAGATTTCTAACCTTCCTGACTTCCCAATATTTATCTCTCTTTACATTTTTCCAAAATGGATGTAGTAGGACTGATAAAGCACAGTACATAGCAGAGATCTTTTGATAAACAAACAGCTGCCATTAATACACGCCACTGTCAATTTAAACTGTGAACTATCAACAGTATTCTTTAACACTAGTGTTTGCAGATTCTGTCCTGGCTTTTATGTAATTTCTAAGTCATATTATCTTCTGTACTAAGCTTAATTGCGATTTAATTTTGGAGCTTGAAGACACTATATGAATGTGTATAGATAAATGACATGTGGTCTGTCAAAAAGTTTTTCAATGTACACAAATTAATCCAACATACTGTAACAAAGCAATATGATTAGAAAATAAGATTATGTTCTGAGTTGACTCTTCTGTGATGTCTGAGTCAGCATCTGCTTTAGTGAATATAATATAACTTATAACAAGCATTTTTCCCCAAAAGATCAGATTTCTTAATCTGTATGCAGTAAAACAAAACAAACATACATGAAATCTGAAATCCCCTTTCAGCATGGAACAAAGATCCTCTGCTACATCAGACATACAGGGATGCAATGTGGCAACCAGCCTTGCATAAAACGGTAGCAAATCCAACCTGTAAACAAAGGTTACACATATGTATAAAATGAGAGGACAAAGCACAGATCTAATTCAGGTTATATAAAATGTATTTATGCCTACAGATACACATACAACTACCAATTTGTTCGTAGAAAGGACAATACATGACTACGGGCATATATATGTAGTTACATACAAAGTGTATTGGCTTGTACTTTTACTAGTTTTATTGCTATTTCCTATTACAATATTTAATTCCCTTTAGATATTCCTGCTTTAAGTGCAAAAACTCAGCTCAACCTTAAATATGGAACCATATATATGGTTTCTATAGTAACATGTACTACTATCCTTTGTGAATTTCTATATGCAAGAGAAATACAGAAGGAAATTAAGAAGCCTGTCAGTATTCTAAATGACAGCATTTCCTGCAAGACTGCAGACAACTCCCAAAAATAAACAGAAATATGCATTAAGAGGCAAACATACCAGTAAGACAAAAAATCCTATATTGATAAGCAAACCAACATCCGAACAATTGTAACAGTGCTACTAATTAAAAGAAAGCTCCACAGAAGGTAGGCATGCATATACTGTAACCAGCTATGCAAAAAACCAAGCTCAAACAATGTAGCAAAATTTGCAGTCCCAGTACATAAAACATTTATTTTACAATGTTAAAAACTCTACCTTATTTCCCTTGAAGTTATCCTTGATTACATCCCCTCATTACCATTTCCATGTTTTACTGTCACTATTTTCTCCCCATCTTTTCACTTTTCAGTTGTTTTACTGTACAGTTTATATTTTGTTTGATCTTACTTTGCACCTTGTTTTGTTCCTTTCACTTTCAAACACTATGCTGAGAACATGATCTGCTTCTAAAAGTTTAACAAGCTCCTGTAAATCGTTTTGAAAAAATGGATGATCTATTCAGTCATATAGGTAAGCTATGGAGATCAGATAACCTGAGAATCATAAAAACATGAAGAGCAACTTAAAAAACAAAACAAAACCCCCAAAACCCCACCATCTTCCCCTTATGCCAAACAATTTTAAGATATATTTGGAGCTGAACTTCTAGAACAAGTCCAGTGCTATGGATCAGTAGTAAAGAAGAGAAGGTGCCTTAGAATCATTTACAGACAAGAGAGGTGAGTAGTTGTGAACAGAAAACTGATCTTTCTTCAGGCTTGCAGGATTATGAAGACTGGTTCTCCTATATTACTAGAACTGAAGAGTAACAGTATTATTAGTTTAACATCTTAAAATAAAACATTTTAAAACTTAAGTTGTTCTTTAAGTGTTTTTAAAATAATAATACATGCAAGGCTCAATTCTGCAATGTGTTGAGCACTTTGGCCCTGATCCTGCAAAACACTTAAGCACATGCTCACAGAACAGTTAAGAAGCTGACTGAAAAGATATCTGACCCATTAGCGATTATCTTCTAAAAGTTGTGGAAGAGTGGAGAGATTCCAGTGGACTGGAAAAGGGCAAATATAGTGCCAATCTATAAAAGGCAAATAACGACAACGCGGAGAACTACAGAGCAGTAAGCTTAACTTCAGTACTGGTAAAAATGAAGGAGCAAAATAATTAAATAATCAATCTGCAAACACCTAGAAGATAGTAAAGTGATAAGTAATGGTCAGCATAGATTTGTCAAGAATAAATCATGTCAAACCAACCTGATGACTTGTTTCCCTGTCAAAGAAAGCTTTCTGGATGGAGGAAAGTGGTAGATGTGGTATATCTTGACTTTAGTAAGGTTTTTGATACTGTCTCACATGACATTCTCATAAACAAACTAGGGAAATACAACCTAGATGGAGTTACTATAAAATGGGTGCATAACCAGTTGGAAAACCATTCCCAGAGAGTAGTAATCAGTAGTTCACAGTCAAGCTGGAAGGGCATATCGAGTGGGGTCCCACAAGGATCAGTTCTGGGTCTGATTCTGTTAAATATCTTCATCAATGATTTAGATAATGGCATAGAGAGTACACTTAAAAAGTTAGCCTGCGGTACCAAGTTGGGAGGGGTTGCAAGTGCTTTGGAGTACAGAATTAAAATTCAAAATGATCTAGACAAACTGGAGAAATAGTCTGAAGTAAACAGGATGAAATTCAATAAGGACAAATGAAAACTACTCCAATTAGGAAGAAATAATCAGTTGCACACATACAAAATGGGAAATGACTGTCTAGGAAGGAGTACTGCAGAAAGGGATTTGGGGGTCATAGTTGATCACAAACTAAATATCAATCAACACTAACACCGTTGCAAAAAAAAGCAATCATTATTCCGGGATGTATTAGCAGAAGTGTGGTAGACAAAACATAAGTAGTAATTATTCTGCTCTATTCCATGCTGATAAGGTCTCTACTGGAATATTGTGTCCGGTTCTGGGCACCACATTTCAGGAAAGATGTGGACAAATTGGAGAAAGTCCAGAGAAGAGCAAAAAAAATGATTAAAGGTCTAGAAAACATGACCTATGAAGGAAGATTGAAAAAAACTGGGTTTGTTTAGTCTGGAGAAGAGAAGACTGAGGGGGGACATGATAACAGTTTTCAAGTACATAAAAGTTGTCACAAGGAGGAGGAAGAAAATTGTTCTCGTTAACCTCTGAGGATAGGACAAGAAGCAATGGACTTAAATTTCAGCAAGAGCGGTTTAGGTTGGACATTAAGAAAAACCTGTCAGGGAAGGTAAGCATAGCCAGAAGTGATTTTTAGCAGGGCCTGTGGCTGACATCGGTGGGCCGGCTGAAGAACAAGCGCTGCTCCAACTTCCTCCTTCTGGTCATGTGACCAGAAGCAGGCAGTTCGGGAAGCAACCCACCGAGAAACTAAGCTGCCTGACGCGCTGCTTAAGCTACCGTGGCAACTCATCAGGCAGCTTTAGTGATTCTCAGCCAGTCGCTTCTTGAACTTCCTGCTTCTGGCCACGTGATCGGAAGCAGGAAGTTCAGGAAACCACTGGCTGAGAAAGCTCCAGTTGCCAAGGTACTTTAAGTGGAGCTTGGGTGCTTTCAAGTGAGTGGGCCATAGCCCACCTGTAGCTATGC
This sequence comes from Emydura macquarii macquarii, assembly GCF_026122565.2. Lineage (NCBI taxonomy): Eukaryota > Metazoa > Chordata > Testudines > Chelidae > Emydura > Emydura macquarii. The sequence goes on along the minus strand of NW_027133607.1, from coordinate 752,550 downwards.
CACTGGCCTAGGGAGGTTGTGGAATACCTGTCATTGGAGATTTTTAAGAGCAAGTTAGATAAACATCTGTCAGGGATTGTCTAGACAATACTTAGTACTGCCCTGAATGCAGGGAACTGGACAAGACGACCTTTGAATGTCCATTCCGGACCTACACTTATGTTTTACTGAACTGTGGCCAGAGTGCTCAGAACACTGAAGAACTGAGGCCTTAAAGAATAAGGTAATTATGTAATTTAAAAACTAATTGACATTTACGTAGCATCTCTCCCACTCAAGAATCTCAAGTACTTTACAATTAAACACACACTGGAATCATGTCACTACTAAAGTGCAACTATTTCTGGACTGGAGAGCAGCAGCCAGACAGAAAACAAGTGTACAGAACACATCACACAACAGAGAGTGGAGGAGACATTGGGCCATGTCACTCAGGCAAATCTTTACGTTTTTTGAAATCTTTAACATTCACAGAGGAGACAGGACCTTGTCCATTTAAATTTTCAGCTGAAAGACCCACAGTAACTTACACAGACTCTACCTTAGAAAGACAGAAAGCTAAGCTGACTCTTAATAATGCATAGAACTCCAGTGAAACATTACAAACATTTCAGTTAAGTGTTTAATGGCTTTTATTCTCTCTTGTTAACCAATAACCTAACTAGTATTTACATTTTAAAAGTTTACCGAAACAGGTAGTCAAGGATACGAGGCACAGCTAATTAATACCACATTAACAACATTTATCCATTAACTCCATGGGAAGTCTGAAATATTCAAACAAAAGAAATACTTTTGCTGGGTTCTGTTTTATTTGAGGTTATTATTTTTCCTGGCTGCTCAATTCTTCTTTCTTAAAAGGAAAAACAAGAAGTTTTGTTTAGATCTAAAGTACTTGAATGTTGAGAGCTAATAATTAATTTTATCTCCATAAACCCAACATATTTGGGGAAAATTAAGCCTTAGAGCACATTGTTGCAGTTCCGCTGGAGAACACAAAAGGTTTCTTCATAGGGGAAAACACTAAGAGTGTGTATTTCCAAATAGGTGAAATAAAAAAAAGAAAAGCCAGGGGTCAATTACTGTGAAACTGGCAACCAGCAAGAGATCTTGTCTATTCTCTCACTCTCTCTTACACTCACACAAATACCAGTTTACACTGTGCAATAGCACCATCTACTGGTACCCATATTTTGTAAATTAATGCTCTAATTCCAATTGTTTTCATTTGGTCATTTTCCCCATCTCAAATAATAGCTTCCCTTTTTTGAGGAGGGAGAAGAACAGTGAATGGGTCCTCTATTTCCTCACTAAGATCTGGCATCAATGGATTTTGGATCCCTGTGTTACGTTCCCATTAGAACATTAGGCTGGCCTTTATTTGTAACATTTGTGAAATGTTTCTGGGATATTTTAGTTATGCGAGGGGGGAAGGAGCCTAAAATACTGATGTTACAATGTAAAGACCTAGCTCAATTAAAGGTATGACTGTGTCTTCTGCAAATCAGGTATATTCAAAATTACAATGTAAAAAACCCCAAAATTTTAGGTACTCCAAAAATAGGATTTTGCCAGAGAGGCAGCTTACTGATGTGTGAATTAGACAGCAAAAGATACAAAGTGCCCACCTCGTATTTCACATCATATTTCAATTAGCTAAAATATATTAATAGGATCTAAATACTACAATACTCTTACCCATATGATCAACAGTCATAAAAATATTGGTTGGTGATGTCCACTCTTCTCTTATCACCAACAATCAAGACAGTCGGAATGATCACAACAAATAATGCCATCGACTTTTCATGCTACTCAGCAATGGGATTTCTTGCCTTGGCAAAAAAGGCTCAATAATCGAAGCAGAGCCCTCAGATGGATTTATCCTGAAATGTAAAGTCTTCTGGAACACGGATATGCTAACTTTTAGTTCAACAAAACTGACCTTGTTACTGATAATGACAAGCTAAGAAATTAAAAGAAAATATATATATGAGGGGTTCTTTTAGAAGTTTGTTGAAATTTGCATAGAACATGCAGAGCTTTCGCCTTAGAGAAGAAAACTAGGATATATACTGAATTGAAAATAACTATAAGGCTCAAAATTTCAATATCATAGGCAACAGAGTTCTACTAGCAGTTCATAATCCAGGATGTCACTTTTTAACCTTATTAAGCAATATTATACAGTGAGAGAACTCAGAACCCATAAGGGAAACTTTCAGTATGTGTTGTTCTAGAATTTAAAGTCCAATAGAATTTAAAACCTAGAAGACCTTGCAAGATTTTCTATTGATGGAGAATACCAACAGGATTGTTGTATGCAAATAAATCAAAATTAACTGTTTTACTGGATAGACAGACGTAACAATCCAGTGAGACAATAAATTATCCATAATTGTACTGAAATCAAGGGTAGTAGTGCTTTAACTACTTACAGTTGCTTTGTAAAAATAAAATTATCCTGGATTACTCTATTGCTATTTAATTTTAAATTGGTACTTATTAATTACAAGTATGAAAACCGTGTGAATGCTAGCAAGCAAAATCTTAAGCAAGGTATTCTGTACTTTTGGGGTTAGAGGTTCAAATTTCAGCTGAAGAACTGAAACGTGCTTCATTCATAATCATCACACAGCGAAGTGCAATACTTATCTGACACCAATTTTCATTCAGTTGAAAAAACAAACACTTCCTTTTTTTTTTTGGACAAATAGGTCTTGAAGATTATCAAAAACACTCTATCCTAAACACAGAGTGAGAAAGCCTACATAGAACAACACTGCATAATGACATGCTGAAAAAGTTGATGATGGGGGACTTGGGGAAGAAGAATATTCATATTAAACCAAAGCTGCAGAAATGCAGTGTTTTGCATGCAATAGCAAAGAGTTCATGGGGGAAGTGGTTGTTTAACAACTGATACCTATTTGAATAGAAAACAAAAATAAAACAAAAGAACCACTTTTCAAACAAAAGAACAACTTTTGTCTAATCTTACTGTTTTGGATATTAATGTAATACTTCAGATTACACTACTTGAAATTAGTACATTATCCATGGAGACTGTATTTGAAATATATTTGAAATATATCGTTTATTCTACTTTCTAGAAGGATGCTGTTCTTCTGACCTTTTATAACAAGGACAGACACATAATACTTTTTGACATTTTGTTTCTCCACTGACATCCTGGAGGGATGTTGTGGAAACTCCTGGAAATGGTAAGACTAGTTTGTAGCAGCAGTAAGAGAAGGCAACTAGGATAGTGGGATGCATCAACTTGGTATCCCTCAGAGAAGATTCTGTTAATGAACCATTTGTTTTTAGGGTACGGAATGTGCTATCTACTTTTGTAAAGCACGTTAATATTTTATTGTATGCTTATATATTCTTGGCACTATATGCGGTACATTATCCAGCATCATCTAGAATTCTTACAAAACCATTAAAAGGCTTGTTTAAAAACAAAATAAAAAAGGGAGTTGCTCCTTGTCAACTTCAATAGATTATACTGAAAGAAACCTAAAGAACAGGAGAGACTGCCAACTGGGGCTGCAGCACGAGTGGAGGAGGGACTGGTAGCTATGATCCTCACAGCCCCTCAGACACATGAGGAGCTGGTAACCAAGGGGCAGCAAACAGCATATCTACCAACTCTGCTCTTTCTGCTGCAGCCCCAGCCAGTGTTCCATCTGCAGCTGATGTTCTTACTCTGACTAGACAACTGTGGTTCAGAGCAAGCAGACCAACCAACATACTGTCAATAGTTCTCCAGCTGAGTAGCACAACCAGAATTAGGCATCGCTGGAAGCGGGTATGGGAACAGAATGCAGTCTAAGCCAGAAATCTACAGCTGGATCACTGCTCCAGTTGAGGACCCTAGAGCAGGAGGGGGACATTTCCAGGAGGAAACGTGGAAAGGGCATGTGGGAGAGGGAATAGCAAGGGAGTCATTGTGGGCAAAGTGGGAGCTGTACTCTTAGCCAACGAACTAAGTATTAGTTCTCTCAACATTGATTGTAGTCTTTATCAAATATTAATAGTTGGCAGATTAATGCTGACCTGTCAGATTCACATTTCAAATTCTTCTAGGAATTACTTCAATAACTCTGTTTGTTCTTCCTTAGAACCAAGAATGCACTCTTCAGAATAACTTAAAGATGCTCAGAAAGAGAACTGAATCAGAATTCTGACAATCTTGAAACATGCTCAAGGATCATTAAACAAGAGCATTTGCTCAAAACCTGTATTCATGTTAAATACAGCTATTTAAACCAGTAAGTCAATTTGGACTTCAGCCCCATTGTAATCAGCAGAAGCTTTTCTGCAGTGATAAAAGTATTATACCATTTTTATTTTTCAAGTGAGATTCTGGAAACGTCCAGTAACACTTGTTCCGTTTCCCATGCTTGCATCCCTCCAACATGCTGTCAAGATTAGATTGCTCAAATTAATCATTAGCTCTAGCTAAAGCCATTTATTTTGCTCTTTTCGCATGAGCCACTGAAGAGTATCAGATAATAATGACCTAAAATCCATGTGAAAGATCATCATTATGCACAACAAAATAATTTATTAAACAGAATATTACATCTTGTAAATTCAGTGTAATTTGGCAGGCATTACAGTAAAGGTAAGGAGGGAAACATTTATGCACAGAATAATATAGTGTTATAAACAGAAGGACAGGTTTTTTTAGATCTGGTCTACACTAGAGAGAGCAATAGATTACATTTCTGTCAATCAACTGAAACGCACCTTGCGTACACATACAAAAATGTTCAATCAACTGGTTGCCTCTTTGATAATCTATTTAAGCTGCCCCAATAACTTGCAAGGATAAAAGGTCAGTTGACTGCCTGTGGGGACACTAAACACAAATAGGGCACTGAGCTCAGACAACTGTCATCTTTTGACAGCTCCTCTACTCAAGAATTATATGAGCACAGAATTCCCTCTAAATTCAAATGCAAAGCAGACATCAAGTTGGATCCAGGTTAACAGCAGGATAATCAGTATGCAAAAACATGGTCATTACACAAGAAAACAAGAGTAGGTGGTCCTTTGAATAGCGGATGCTTATTACAGATAGGATGCAAAGATGGGCAGGGAGCTAGCTATTGCACAATGTATACACAACTTTTTAAACAGAAAAAATGGTACTGAAGAACTAAGAACCAAAGTCTGTTTATTCAAAGCGAATGATTACAATCCTGAATGGAGTAAGAACATAAACAAGATATTCTTTAAAAGACTGTTCTCCTCCACAAGGTAATACCTTTCTGGGCCACTTCACATAAGAAGAGGCAGAGTAACATGAAAATTACAAGTGAGAGACTCAAGAAGGTAGAGAGAGATGACATACTACATCTGAAAATCAAAGGCTGCAACATTAACAACTGCCTGCCAAAAGCAGCTGAGATGAGGCATTGGGAATGCACTCTCTAGAAATGTAAGATTGTTTCTTCACAGCAAGTACATAAAGTGCACCTATCTAGATGAGTTTTGACAGAGAGTAAGGCTAAATACATTATGCAGATCAACTAGTTTAGTTTAATATAATTTTCTCTCCCTATTCTTAAAAATGATTTTTTTTAAAAAGCAGGCCATTTGAGTCTTAGGCTGTTTGTAGGTAAAGTCTCTGACCTCTTAAAACATAGTTAGGGAGAAAATGTTGGCGCTCTTAATTGATACAATTCCCATTTAAGTGCCACTCAGATAACAGATGTAGTCAGTGAAGACATGAGAAAAGCTGGCTAACCATATGGAGAGGCAGAAACAGGAGACAAAAGGTTTCAGTACCACAAAACTCCCATGACAGCTCAATGAGAAAGCTATTTTCTTCAGATTATTCATAACATATAGCAAGAGCTCACATAGAAAGTAATACTGTATCTTACGGCAACATTTCCAAGGGATAAACTATATATTAGAAGATTTCAGAATTATCACTCGGTGTATAACTCTGAAGCCTAGAATGAATATCTGTTGAGTCAGTGTGAAGCAACGGAAATAGCTAGAAGCATGGTTGAGAGTTCCTTTGATTAGAATATCACGAGGTTCAACCACAACTAGGATTTGGAGTCTGTTACTGTCCAATTTTTAAATTCTTGCCATTTTGACTATGAATTATACCTGTGTGGTTTACAGTAAGGCAGCCATGCCAAGAGTCCTAGACCAGTGGCTGCATTACCTCTGATATTACAATTATCACCCATGCTCTACAACTAAACAGCATGCAACAATTTCATTGGTTGTATGAGGGAGATTGCATAGCTCCACACCGTGCGACAGGATGTGCTTTCAGCTACTACTCTAAGATAAATTCTCCTGAGTGAAATGTGGCCTTTTTCCCAGCTTAGTTTGCTTGCTGACTTTAAATGTATCCTTAACCTATGAACAAATACCACCTGAGATGTGTGCACTGGGGTAAATGTAGCTGACACATGTGACTTAGTAGTTGCACTGTACATTGTTGTTTGTAGAGTAACACTTTATTTAAATTTGCTTCAGTGAATTAAACATTTTTTTTTCTTTTCCTACCTTTGTCTAGGAACTATGAAGAGAGCACGTACTAACTTTCTTCTGTTAGCTTTTGTGTTCATACTCATGCAAAAATCCATTGCTGCCTATAAGAGAAAAGTTAATGTTTCACCTTTAAACCTGAGTTGCTACATATAAAGCAGAAAAACCTACGTATTAAAAGTGTCTGTTACTTCAAGCTTTTGTTTCATGCAGTTGCTTAAAAAGTAATATAATCCTCATTTTTAGCTAGAATTTACACATTCAGAAGATATGAATGTTAAAATCTATACTACAGTATAGACTGAACCTTTGGGCCAATGGTGAGGGAGAGAAAGAATGAGTCAACTGTTAGGGAAAGAGTTGCAAGGTTCAGTAGCTATGGAGACAGGCTGGGGAGTTTGCCTTTTCTATAAAACAAACAGCCACATATGGCAATTGTGCAGGTAGAATAAGACTTTATGCCGGGTAAGCGAATGGTGATATTTAGAGCTTGTCTACACACAAATGCTAATTCAGATAAAGGTAGAATGTGAGTTTAAAATGTAACAGCTATTTCTGATTACTTCAATGTGTGGATGCTCTTACTCAGGAATAAGAGTGTTTTATCCCAAAATGGCTTAATCCATGTAGAAAGTGGATTAAGATCATTCAGAATAAGGCACTCTCATTCTGGAATCTCATCATCCACACGTGGAGTTAATCAAGAATAGCTATTCTGGATTCTAACTTCCTGTGTAGATGAGTCCTTACACAACAACTACTGCCTGTGTGGGAGAGAGGAGGAGGAAGTACTCTCTCAAGATCAGGAATGGACCCTATACCTGCTAGACTCCAAAGCTTAAAGAACTTTTAAATCCAAGCAGCAACAGTAGCTAATTTAGCCTACACATGACCTTCTGACCTGATAGGGCTACATAAAATATGAAATAAATAGCCAAGTCAGCTGCCTGGAAAAAAGGAAGAAGAGTCTGAAAATTCTTGTCTAAAGTAATTAAAAACCTCTCTCTGACGCCTATATAGCCTACAACATTGCTTACAGTTTCTCTTGCTATTAAACTGGTACAAAACATCTAACGTATACTCTTGATCAAATTAACATGCAAAGTTTGGTATTGTGGGAGAAAAATACAATAATGTGACTTTACCTTGTCTATAAGGTCTCTGTTGACACAGTTTGGGAGTTGCTGAAGGAAAGCATCTACTATCAGTTTTAAGTGAGACCCTGTACTGGCTTCTTCATCCTCTTGTTCTAGTAGAAAGCAAAATAGCATATTTTATGGTGCACAATAATAAACCATCGTATTTAATTCTCTAAATGTGATACAGGGTCTGTTCAATGCTTACAGTACTCACCTATAGAAACCTGGGGGAACAAGGAAGTTAACCGTTAACTAATCTAAAGAGCTATTTGGCTGGATAGTTTCCTATTCATGGACTATGAATAAATCAGTATTTTCCACCTATTAAATTACACCCAGGGATGCATCAGCAACTACATATTCTTACCAAAACATGAAAGGTTCTTTCGACCATGTGATGCGGGCTACAAGAAGATCTGAATGAGGAGAGGTGGGCAAAGAAAGAACAGCTACTTACTGTATGTAACCATGGTTCTTCAAGGTGTGTTGTCCACATGGATTTAACTTCTGGTGTGCATGTGCCTCATGCACTTGAGATCAGATACTTTTGGCCAGCAACATCTGTTGGGGCTGCACCTGCACCCTGAATGCCCTGACACCTCCCCACACAAGGACATAAAAGATGGAGTGGGTCCAACTGACTCCTCAGTTCCTTTGACAATATAAAATCCAGATAGTACAGGACTCCTTAACAGAGGGAAGGTCATGGAATCCATGTGAACAAAACATCTCAAAGAACCACAGTTACTGTAAGGCAAGTAACTGTTCTTTCTTCTGCTAATCCCAGCATAGATGCCTTGCAAATTTCAGAAACTGGGATGCTTCTCAAAGAAGCTGCAGAAGCTGCCTGAGCCCTGGTAGATTGGTGTCTCATCTATATGGGTGAATCTAATCTAGCTATCTCATAGTATGATTTAATAAAATTTGATACCTGACTAGACAATCTTTGGGTAAATATTGCTTGACATTTAACCCTGTCCACAATTATACAAACAGCCTGGAAGAGCTCCTATCTGCAATATTATAAATAGCCTGGGAGAACTCCTGAAGAATCTTGTTTGATGTAGGTAATATGAGAGAGCCCTGTACACATCAAAGGTATGCAAGTTGGCTTTCCTTTAGATTGACTGGGATCTGGGGAAAAAACTGGAAAGTGATTCACCAGATTTAAATGAAAATCAGACAATTTCTGGCAAAATATTGGGTGCAGCCTAAAAGTATTTTAGGGACACCATGCAAGCTAGACTAGCCATGTGGGCCTGAAGTGAAAGTTGCACCGTGCGCAAAGAAGTGGACATTGCAAGGGTCCCATCTTACAGCAGTGGGTGGAAAGAAGATCTAAGGGATGATTGGGCACGCTCTGCCCTTTATGGTCTCGGGAGGGGGGGGGGGGGGGAGAGGGAGGGAAGTGTGAGGGCATCCCAGGCACAGACACAGCCCCAACTGACCCTATAGACAAAAAAAAAAAAATCTGCTCTCAGGTGCATGTGCACCAGAAGTGGAATAGGTGTGATCAATCACTCAAAGGTGAACCGATAATTCACACGGAGCAAAGGATCTGGTGGAACCAACAGCATCCAATGAGAAAATCCCACAAGCTCCATAGATTGGCAAAACACTACAAACTGAAGGGTGAGAGAGTCCTGAGAGGTAGAGGTGCTGGAAATGCAAATGGAAGCTATATGCTCTTGAAATACCTCTTCTCCATACTTGTCAACTCTCTGGTATTTAAAACCAGTCGTTCATGCTCTGTCCTAGCTAAAATCCTGGACAGTTGGTAGAGCAGTTAAAAAGATGGCTCTCTGACCTTGGAGTCTCTGTGGAGGGGACCAAATGGGAAGGAGGCCTGAAACATAGCCTCTTCTAAGCTTCTGCTGTCTTTTGGTGCTTCAGAGCTGAGCAGGGTCAGCACAACCATAGCAGGGAAGAGTCCAGGAAACACGCAGAAAGTACACTCAACCTGGTTCTAAAATGTAGAACCAGGAGAAGAATGCCTTATCCTTCCCCTCATCATCTTTGGGCTGAGTGGGAGACAGAAGTGTGTCAGGGGGATGCAGGGGCATAGAGAACACAGGAAAACTCAAGAAACAGGGAATACGAGAGAATTTATGCAATCCCAAACCTCTTTCCATTGCCAGGAAAGAAAAACAAATGGGGAGAAGACTGGGCATTCACAACAGAGTGTGGCGGAGATGCCTCCTGAAGACAGAGGAGAACTTAGACTGCCATCCTCTGCTGAAGATGCCAGAGGTAACATAATAGGCCACTGCACCTTCTCCCCATCTAAGGCAACTGGCAGCTTGGAGGAGTTATTTAAAGAGAGAGACTTCTTAGGGGAAGGTTGGGAAGAGAAGAGAAGACCATAAAGCTCTTAATACTTAACTGAACTTCAAACACTGAGACCCTGAGAATCCACACATATAAAAAAAAAAATCTTAAAATTCACCAGGCCAGATTAACAGCTCCCAGACCAAAAGCATTTTATTATTTTTATTTCTGGAGAAATGTCTATGGAAATGGATTTAAAACGTCCCCCTCTCCATTTCCCCCTATTTAGGCTTCTGTAGCCATGGTCTCCTGGCTCCTCTCATGCATTTTCTTTGGTATCTTCTTATCCTTCTCTCTACCCCCTCTTTTAGCATCCCTCATGGTTGTCTCGCCAAACAGCCTCTATACACTCTGTAGGGGACATTATTTGTTCTTATTATCTGAGCTACCATCTCTGTGGTGATGGCTCTTTTAAAAACATCTACCCCTCTGCTCCACTACTTCTCCAATTACCTATCAGTTAACCCTTCTGGGAGGACCCACTATCATTTCATACTCCACACTTCGGTCTATTTTTTTTTAAACAAGTAACATAATTACTGTAACTGGAAGAGATAAAAGAAAACACTTTTAATTTTATTTTGTACACTTGACAGAACATCATTTCATTGTTTCTCCCGTATAGTCACTCAGTTCTCCCTTTTATTTTCGGGAGTCTTTCACAGCAGCAAAAAGATAAATGTTTTAAATAAGAAAAGCCACAAAAATTGGCAGCGGATACCAATACTGCTGTATCATCTGAAAATACTCTTAATATTTTAATTTACTGGAAGTAGAGTTGATGGGGGTCTTATATTTTTTAGGGAATAGGTTGATAAGGATGGGGGAGAGACTAAAGCCTTCTGGGAACCCTGCTGTTGCCATGAGTTATCCCTAATACCTGCTGCTATTGCTGTAGAAACTACATTTGCTTCTTTCCTCCCTACTGTCTCACGAAGCATGAGTTCCTCTCCTACCAACCCCTGTTCCATTAGTATATAACAATGACCACACTGCACCAGCTAATTCTACAGAAGCTCCTGGTATTGTTTTCCCTGGGTCCACAGCTGCTTCTCAGCAGCTGTACTAGTTGCTTCTGTCTCCCCTAGGAGTTCCACCCTGCCAGGGAACAGAGTGCTTCAGCTTCTAGGTCCTTTTGGTCTTTGCCCTCTCTGTTTAGACTGCTGACAAAGGAACACGTTAGTAATAATTATGGAAGTAGTTTTTTTTTATGTGGCCACCTGTCCACTGTATTAAAATAATCAAATTAATTTCAAACATGGTGACAGCTTTCAGATGCTACTGACCAGGACTGGATTAAAGTTGGTGTCTTGGGTCCCAATTCAAGAATGCACATAAGCACATGCTTAACATTAAACAAGTGTTTAAATGCATTGTTGAATTAGAGCCTTAGTGAAGAAAGATTCCAGATCACCACTTTCCTGAGCCATACAATCCCTCAGGATAATTCACAGCAAATATTTCTAAACATTTTAACTATTTTTATATTTGTTTCTAGACCAGGTTTTCCAGTCCTCTAAATAGGCTATTGTGTAACGGGCTTAATATTCAAACTCATTTTCTGAATGTTCTCTCTGTTGTACAGTACTTGGTATCAGAAGCCTATTTTAAATCCTAGCTATGCAGTCATCACTAGCTTCCTTCTACTCCCAACACCTTTGTGCCCTTCATTATGTCCATTCCTCTCTTCTTAATACTCCTTTTGTCTCTCTCCACACAGCTTCATTCTTTCCACGTGCCAAGAAACCTCCTCTCCTTCAAATACCCCCTCAAAACTCACTTCTTTCAGCTTGTTTTCCGTCACTATTTTCAGCTCCGGTGCTATCTGCTCCCTCTCTCTTGCCTGAGCATACTAAAAATAAAAAAAAATTAAAATGCACCCAAAATAAACATGACAGAAGTAAAATAAGTGATCCAATTCCTTATAAATAATACTTTTCAATGAGCAGTTTCAACTTTCTCTCTGAGCATCATCTCCCCTCTTTCCCTCCTCATGGTTTTATTACTTCTTGTTATAGTTACATTCAACTGCAATTTTATGCCTCTTTGGGCAGGGATTGTTTCTTCTTGTTCGTCAGTAAAACTCTAGACATATCATGCTACATAATAACTTTTTTGTAAAGTCAAACGTACACCGTTAATTTATTTTGGGACAATCCAATACGACAACTTCAGAACATAGTAATTCTATCCACCGCCTAGTGACATGTAAGAACTAGTTCAAGTAATTTCCTAGTGATTGGTTATGAGTAAACAAAAACCTGTGGATTCAACTGTTACTACCACTCCCTATTGACTGGGAAACAGAGAAACTGAAACGACTCTTCTGCATTGGCAGCAACTAGAATGCCAGGCCAGCCAAGTGGCAGTCATTTTAACACTTTTTACGGGAGGCAAAAGTGGATATTACTTATCAAAAATCCTTGCACACAGAGCTAAAGGAACTTGGAACTCTCAGAATTTAGCATAAATAATAACTGTCATCATAATAACAGGAAAGGTTTTATCAGAACTAGCACCAATCACAAAAAAAAAAAAAAAAAAAACCAACTGAACAAAAACATTCAGTTTTCTACACCAGCATTGGCATAGCTTTCCAAACATGCAAGAAAAATCTCTCTCTGTTTTTAAATTATTGATTCAATTACTTTGCCTTAATTAGTAAAACGATACACAAAATCAGGAGCAAAACTACAACATGGGAAAGACAGGATTTTGGTCACACTTGGGCAGTATCCTCTCTTTGTGAATCACTGTTATGTATCAGCACCTAGGTAATGCAGTGATGAGCATGTGAGAAATGCAGACTAAGGGTTGAGAAGATAGGTGATAAAACAGAGAAATCGATGGTTCCCCTGTTCTCTACCTTAATACTATTATCTCAAAGATCCCTTTCACATAGTGTGATGGGAAGACAATTATGAATATGGTTTCACAAATATGGTTTAACTAACCCAATCTCAAAGCTAATTTAGAGCTTCTATTTGAAACCCTGGCTTTAGAGGAGATGTGTTAAACCGTGATAAATCAGCACTGTGTTTGCAACTGCCCCAATGGCAAAAACAGTTCTGTTAAACAGGGGTAAAACATGAAACATTTCACTAAGTATAACCTTGCCTTGAATAGTGAAAAATATTTACTAGCAAATTTCAAATAGCTGGCTGAGACTGCTTACAATACATAATTTTGCTGTAATTATGTGCTTTATTTGGAAGGTCTCAAAGCACATTTGTTACATGAGACTGATACATGTGCACTAAGCACAGAAGACAGCCCTTATTAATTTTTCTAGTAATGATAAGCCTGTGACTTTAACATGAGATGACTAGACTTCAACTGGTCTGAGCAGCTGCAGAAGCAGGCAAAGCGGGGACTGGTGCACTAGGTGGGGAGGAAGAGGTAAAATGGGGACCAGATGGAGCCATCCCTCCCTCCAGCATGCTTCAGACCCAGAATTGTGCATCGGAGACCACTCCCTCCACACATTAAGTGGCCTTAGAGGAAAATTGCAGAGAGGAATCAGCCAGAGGCTCCAGACAGTAGAATCAGCTACAGAAGCAGCTTCTGACATTCAGAGGACTTGCTACAGTTATGACAGGACATTCTTTGCTCCATGTTGACTGGCTATTTGCTCCAACCTTCTCCCTTCCGCTCACTTAGTTTCTTCTTCTCAGCTTCACTCCACACATGGCCCTCTTCCCCTGTTCTCTTTTGCTCTGTCCCCCTCAAGCTCCCTTCCCTTCAACATCCCTTCTCCCTTCACTTCTCTTTCCATTTAGCTAATCCCCCTCCTAAGGTAAACCACTCAAAAAATTTGTGGAACTAACATGACATTTCCTGCCTTCACTTGTTCACTCTGCTTGTGTGTTTTACCATTTCTCCACCCTGTACCTGTCTTACTATTTAGTTTGTAAGCTCTTCGGGGCAGGGACTGTCTGCTACTCTGTGCGTACAGTGCCTAGCACAATGGGACTCCATTCTTGTATGGTCCTTAAGTACTACTGTAATAACCATGGTTAATAATGATAATGCTGTCTCAATTACCGTTATCTCACAATCTTCCAGAATGTAAGAAAACATATCATAGAATGATGCACTTCGTGGTTAGAGAAAGACACTCAGCTTCCTCAGATAAGGCCATCTTTTTTGTACATCTTTTTTGTACAATATATGAGGTTTACAGTGCACTCACAATGTATTCACAGCTTAACAGTGCATTTATATGGGACTCCTCCATATGCTTCAAGCAAAGCAATTTTTACATTCTGTTATTTTGTTATGCTGAAATAATTCTCATTCTATTTTGAAAGAGTCCAGTCCCCCTCCACATCGCACTACTGAATCTGGACCTTAGTTTTCCATGCTGAGCCACTGTAATTCCTTATGCAAGTATTATTCCGTCAGTATTTTGTGACATGTTTTGAAGACATTCTCTCCATACCATATCAGCTAGGATCTGGTACACTGCGACCATTCATTTCTTGTTCAATTGGGCATGTTAGTCCGGTAACCTGCCATTGATTCCCAATTTTTTGCGGTGTCAGTGAGCTAAGAGTGTGTCAGGACACTGCCTGCCAGCATTTCTGAACTTATTTTCTGCAACACCCCCTACACTCCTCTCAATTAAAAAAAGTCACTTCTCCCAGAAATAATCACTTTATGTATTTCATATTGTGCCCACAATATGCTTCCAAAGCAGATATGGAGGAATGATCTCACATTCTAAGGGACGGGACAGACAGACAAGTAGGCAGAGGTTGGAGGAAGAAGAAAACATTTTAAAAATATATACATGTCAAACAGATGCTGTAAGCAGAATGGCAGGAGTGGATCTTTAAAGGGGACTTACATACCAATAGTGTACAGCAAGTGCAGATAAAGAAAGTTTGACCACCACATGCAAGAAGACTGGATGTTTTTATGTAAGAAGCTGACAGCTGGGTGGTTGACAATGCAAATCAAGAACAGGGATAAATAAGAAAGGGATGTTTTATTCAGGGTTTTGAAGGTGAGGACAGTAAGCTTGTATGTGTTAAGATAGTGGATGTGGAGCCATGAGAGGGAATTTCAAAGCAGGTGTGAGATGATCAAAATGACTGGCAAGGAAAGTGATTTAAGATGCAGCATTTTATATAGATTAAAAGCAACATTGATGTTGGGGAGGATGGTACAGTAGGCAAGGCAGGATATAATGAGGACATGAAGATGAGATTTAGTTTCAGGAATGGAAAGAAAAGGATATGCTGGAGGAAGGAACAGAAGGATTTGTATACAGCGTGGATGTCTGGGGCAAGAGGAGCTAGGCAGTCAAAAAATACCCCCCAAATTCTGGGACTGATTGACAATAAGGTCGGTAGTGTTGATGACAGTGGTAGAGAAGGGTAGAGTCAAGAAGAAAGACCAGTAGCCACATTAAGCCAAAATGAGAAACTAGATGGAAGGAGGATCTTTTCATCCTTCTCATCAATACTTGCTCCCTTCCTTAACATCTTGCATTTGTTTGCACTGTCATATTTAGAAAGCTCTCTGGGGCAGAGTGCTCACAGCCATTCAATCTGTAACACTACCATATTTTAGCAGTAATTTAAAAATACATTTGAAGTATGTCTACTATGGAAAGTGACTATGTAAAGATGGCATATTCTTAGTTAATAGAGCAGCTCCATCTGTGTATCAGAATCATATCCGATGACTGAAGTTATAAAGCTTGTTACTTACCATAACTGTGGCTTCTCTATAGTGTTGCATCTGCACATTTGCTTTGTGGCAGCTCTCTCAGTACCACTGAGCTTCAGAAACCTTCTGAAAACAGCACCTATTGAGGATGCACTATGACCTAGCAGTGAGCTCAGTGTCCTTCACTTTCTTCATCAGATCGTCCATCTTATGGCTGAAAAGACCCTCCCCCTTGAAAAGTTGGTCTGCAACACAGACTTAAGCCACAGACAAAAGAACCAAAGTATCAAGCCAGAAGTATTGACTCCAAAACAG
The DNA here is from genome assembly GCF_026122565.2 of Emydura macquarii macquarii. Classification (NCBI taxonomy): domain Eukaryota; kingdom Metazoa; phylum Chordata; order Testudines; family Chelidae; genus Emydura; species Emydura macquarii. Next base: position 736,564 of record NW_027133607.1, on the reverse strand, counting down.
CTGATGCCACCATATGAGTCAACACCTCTGAAGCACCACAAGTTGTCAGGAGTGAGGTTTAGAACTTTATTTCCATTCCCTGGCTGGTGAAGCCACCCACTCAACAGCATGCCTATTTAGTACTAGATCTCTTTGGTACATGGTAAGCTCCTGGCACTGATAAAAGAGATGCTGTGTCACATATTTTAGAAGCAGAAATTGCCCTCAGGATTGGTTAAGTTCTGGCCCCAGAAGGCTTACTTCTTTGAGCTGATGAGGTCTAGAGCCCATTGAAGACTTAGACACTGACACAAACTTCTTCAGTGCCTGAGTCATCCCTGCTTTGTTTGACTTTGAAGTCAAATGCAGTCTGTTCCTTCATGGGGGCAGAAGGATGACTTAACAGATCTTGGGGTGGGATTCAGAAGGATTCTTCAGGTTTGAAGTCACAGAACCTCTACTGACCATTGGTGCAGGCTCAAGGTGTGAAGGCCCTACACACAGAGCAGAGATCTGAGGAAAGAATATCCCCAGACAAAACAAAGAGCATCTTTTGCATCCACCTCTGGTAAAACCAAGGGACACAATGTTAACTGCAGAAAGTAAGTAACTGAGAAGTGTGTAGCCCTTCTATAACCTTGGGTCCTGACATTTGGTGCTGCTTTTCAGAAGGTTCCCAAAGTTCAACGGCACTAGTAAGAGACTCATAATCAAAGGTGGGAATACACTACAACTAATTTAGATTTTAACGGTTTTCTTAGATTAATTTAGATTAACGGTTTTCACTCCTGCTATCTATGCTAACACTGCTACAGAAGTGAGCATGTGCTGGATTCTATTCCTTCTTGTGTAGCATTAGCAGGACTGTTTATTAAGTGTCTACCACTTATATCTGTGCAAACTCAGTGAAGGCAATAGGTGTTACTGAAAGCAAAATCCGTATTACTGACGATGATGTACAAGAAAGAAAGAATTCTTTCAGATTCCACATTGGGCTTAAAAGTAAAATATATTTTTATTTGTAAACTGAGCACATTTGATAAGATGGTAATTGATAGTCTCACATGCCACTTATTACAGTCACTTTTCTGAGTAGAACTGCCTTTACATTTAATCTTTTTCACAACTCAATCAACTGCCAAAGTAATAACAAAGGCATCTATTAACCTTCACCATACAAACCTCAAAGTAGTGGTTACTAAAGCATCTTAGTGTTTTTACTGAACAGAAGTAATTATTTCTATTTTTATCCATCAACAGTTTTGAACCAGTTTTCTTTCTGCCGAGCACTTTTGTTTCTTATCTCTTTAATGAATGTTTTGTTAAAAGTGCCTGCTGAGCATGCTAGGATGCAGGAAGGAGTGAACTTGTCCAAAACTGCTTCTAGCTACTACCAAAGTTGACCAAAAGAATCAAAAAACCACCCCTCCACATTAATACAAGGAACTGAAGAAATACCCGGACCAAAGAAAAGTTAGAAAACAATACTGTAGCCCTAAAAATGTTTCTCAACTGTGCTTTTACCTTGCTCATCAAGAAGCTTTTTTGTGAGATCTTCTGCTTCATCTCCACAGTCTAGCTCCAAGTTATCATCATTAATGTCCAAATTCTCCATATCCAATTCCAAATCCTCAGTACCAGTAACATCCTTATTATCCTTAGCATCTTTTGATTCTGTTTCAAAGAAAGCAGAAATATTTTACATGCAATGTAAACAAGTAGACATGGCTTAAAAATATTATGAGACAAGTTAGTACATCCCTGCATCTCTAAACCAGACCTCTTACACACCCTTATTCGCTTCTAGGGAGAAGATGTACATATCTCTTCTGACCAACACATTTGTCAACTCTGGAATTTGTGCCATATTTCAAGTCACCAAGCATGACAGTCCTCTTCATACACCTCTTCTGTGATGTGCTTCTGTTAAAAGGTGCTCAGACTTTTCAGTGTTTCGATTTGTTCTGAATTGTATTTGCTATGTCTTTGTGTTATTTCTTAGGCATTCTGCACATAACCTGTAGTGTCCTATATTTAATATCATGATCTAAATAATAAATCTAAATTTTCAAAAATGGCCTCAGTTTGTAAAGGACTTGGAAATTATCAGATAGAAGGCTCCAGAGAAGTCCAAAGTATTACGTTTGAACGTTGAAGGATTTGCATGTCCAAATGAGGGAGACAAATCTAAATAACTGGGAGTACCCAATAACGTGGATGCATGAGTTCACTGGCAAACTTTGAAAGGCTGGCGCTTCATGCATAAAGTGAAGTTTTATTCTATTTTAATGTGTTGCACCCATGACATCTCTTCATGCCAGAAGTGGTACAGTTGAGGACAATAGGACTCTGAAGCTGTTCTGCATAGTCCAAGATGAGAATGCAAACATTTAACAAGAGGAGAGACCATCTAGGACAAAGAACTGTATCCATGGGGATTTTACAGTTACAATGTCCTGACCAAATCTGCCTGAAATGTAAGACACAAGGCAAAATCCCAGTCCCCAAAATACTGCAAGTTTCCAAAAGTTTACACTGAACTTTCAAGTACCTCCGTTTTGCTCCCCTCAAAAAGGTGGTATTGTGCATTGTACAGCAAGCATTTTTTGGCTTGCGTTATGCAGGAGGATGGACTAGATGATCTAATCATCTGTTCTGGTCTTAAAATCTCTGAATTTATTATAAGAATCTGACACTAAGATATATTTTTGTTTTCTTAGATGACAAATCTTAATTCATTATAGCTTGAGTTTCCAAAGACTACAACCTAAACATAACCTAAAGTATTCTTCCTGATTTTTGGTATCCTTCTGTATACTGTATTTTTAGTCTCTAAATTAAATTTGTTTGCATTTTATAAACAGATAGTCCTCTTCAAAAAAAAGTTTGCTATAACTTATCTATTAATTTTCACAAACTAACAAAATATTTAGTAAAACTTTCAAATGGCATGTGCTTTATATGGAAATAGAATTCATAAGGGCAGGCAATATGTTTAGTGGTTAGTACACAGGATGGAGGGTTTGTCTACGCTGCAAGTTACTGCTCAGCAAGCCAGGGTGTGAATCTACAGTTCAGCAGCTGGGGCACTGTAGATTCACACCATGGCTTGCCAAACAGTAACTTCCAATGTAGACAAGCCCTCAGAGTCAAATGATTTAAGATGCATTCCTGACAGACACTGGCTCACTCTGTGATCATGGATAAAGCACTTAACCCAGAGGATTTCAAACTGCAGGGAGCAGAGGAACGTTCGAGGGGGGCGAGTGATGACACCAGGCAACTTGGGCCAGTCCCACACAGTGGGGCTCAGGGAGGGAGCACTATCTCCACCTCCTGACTCACCCTAGTGGGCCACCCAGCCTGTGGATCAGTGTCAACATCCACCACGGCTGCAACGATTTCCACTCCGGCAGCCTCCATGCTCAGCACTGGTTCTGCCACCAGAGACCATCGCATGTGCCTTCCCCCACCCTAATAACCCAAGTGGGGAGGGGTAGGTATTGTGTGTATTTTTGTCTGGGTTTGGGAGACGCAACCAAAAATTGTAACTTAAAGCGGGAGCTCAGCTCAAAAAAAGTTTGAAAACCGCTGACTTAACCTTTGTGTCTTAGATTTTGTCTTCACTGCCAAAAAAAGAAAAAGTGTGTTTTTACATCAAGATGTCTCTACTAGGATTTTTGCACTGAGACAGTTAAGGCACAGGCAGTTTTCACCTCAATGCACCTAGTCCAGGTCAATCCCAGTTGTGTATGGCGGTGATGGGGTTGGGATAGGGTTGACCTTGATTAGCTACATCAAGATAAAACCAACCCCTGCCTTTTCTGCACTAGGATTTTACATCAAGATAGCTAACAAGTTAATTATCTCAATGTAAAAAAACCCAAAAAACCCATACTTTACTCAAGACACGGCCTTGTTTCGTTCATATATAAAGACACAGCTATTAATACTTACCCATCAAAAGCAATCAGATCTTTGGGTGAAAATGCTTCAGTACTAATTTTTATTTATTTTCATAAAACAACTTTGTATTCAGATTATCTTCAAGCATAGTTTCTGCTACTCAAGATCATCCTGGCAGAGTGTTCTGACTGCTATATAAACATTAATTATTTCAACTAAAGACTCTTGTTACTTTTGCCAAGTTTGTGTGGCTGTTGAACACAATAAAAAAGTAAAAATTCTAGAACATTTTCTTTCAAATTGTTTTACCTCTAGATTCATCCTTGCAGGAGTCTTTGTTTTGAGAACATTTTTCATTATCTTTAAACAAAATGGCTGGTACAAAAGCTTTTAGATCAATAAGGTTCTCATAGAAATTTCGAGCATCTTCATCTTCCCAGATGCCCCCTTCCAAGTCATATTCTCCAGGTTTGCCAGGGGTAAAAATATCAATGCCAGGCCCATGTTCTGGAATCACAGAATGCATAAATGACTAATTCATCAGTTTAATCATACTAAAAGAAATATTTTAACTAAGAGTAAAGCTACATACACACATTTCCGATCATCTCATTTTAAAAAGACAGACTTTTTGGGCTAAACACTAAAAAAATTAAGTTTCTCTGTCACCGTCACTACCTTGGCTTCTTAAACTGAAATTTATGAACCACCTACCCTCAGCATCTTAAACAAAACATAATCAGTCTCCTTCAAGAAGGAAAACTGAATGAAATTACATAACTATATTGTGTAATCAAAAAGTTATCAAAATGTACTACATTATATGGGCTTACTAAAGAGTTATAGGGGAATTCATCCATATTAACATCAGAAAGGGTTTAGATTCATCATTTTGGGGGCAATTATCCATCAACTACTATAAATGTTTTATTTTTAGAATGTAAGTGAACACTTGCAAAATCTGGAATATTGCAGTCCATGGGCAATTGACAAGGCTGAATTAAAGAATCTGGGAGCCCTGTGCACTATGGAAATTGGGCTCTCCCTACATTCCTTAAACTAGACAGAGCAAGTGATATACAGTATATAAATATGAGAACATCTCAATTTATTATTATTAGATTGGAAAATATTTTTAAAGAACTAATATGATTTGTGTTAATATTAATACATCTAGGACTATTTAATTTAAATATATACTGCAATTTAAATTTTTTTTAATTGAATACCCACTCACTCTCCCCTTTCCCTCGGGAAAACATTTCCTAAGTAGATTAAGCATTTGGATGTATTTATGAAATGTGGCTTAGAAATGAGCCTGACAAAAGCAGAGCTTGCCAGAGATCATACAAAACAGAAAACAGCAAGTATATTAAGTGCATTGGATTCCTGTGCCAGAGTCAATTTGCTGCCTTTGAAAAATAGGCAGGGCTAAGAGGAACTTTACCAGCTCCTAAGCAAAAGGGGTACTGAGTCTCAGTTGGCTCTGGACACAAATTTGATCTGAATAAGTACAAATAAAGGACTGACTCTGAGACACTAATTATGGGACTGGGCGTCAGCACCTGAGTGCACAGAAAAGGTGGTTCTTCTCCCCTGGGAAGAAGAGTGGTCTTGAGTGTCCTGGCTCTGATGGCTCATAATACCAACACTGGCAAGGAGGCAGAATAAGCCAGAGATGAGTAGAACCCCAAAAAGGATCTGAGAAAACAAACCTCTCTCAAAAGCCCTCCTGCACTTAGGTGGCTCCGACTGCCGTGACAACCTGAGAGGGCACCAAGAAGAGGCCTAATTGCCTAGGGCACCAAACGTGAGTAGCACTACCACACCGCACACTAGGTCACAATGCCACACACTGAACTTTGACTCATGATGGGGGGTGGGCAAGCCATGACTGGGGATAAGGAGGGCAACTGGGCCAAACCTGGTTGGGCCCCTATGGTTACCACCTCCAAGAAGCAGAAAAATTGGCCACTGCCCCTCCCAACAGCATCCTGACCCTTTTCTTCCCCACCCAGTGGAGACCCCTCCCCCCACACAAGCTTGATCTTCCTCTTCCCTTCCCAGGCACCCATCACCACCAGCCTGACCCTCCTGTTCCCCTCTCAGACCCGCCCACACCACAAGCTGACCCCTGGCCCATAAGCCCCTACACCTACCCCCTCCCAGGGAGGCCCCTACTGCCCCCTTCCAAGATCCCAGGAGTCCCTGCCTCACCCACTCCAGTCTCCACTTCTTACTCCTTCCTGCTGTTAAGCCTCAGGTCTGTCCGGTTTTCTGGCATTTAAAGAAGCAGGAGACACCACACTGGGTCCTCCAGGGCCTAGCATGTGGAATGAGACTTGGGTGCCATACTGGTAGGCACATGACCTGAATGCTGGAGTGGAAGCAGCTGTGATGCCATAAGGCATGCATGCAGCAGTAGTTGCCAGTTATAAATTGGGGAATCCTGCCCCCGGCACATTGCAACCGGCAAAAGAGGAGAAAAAAATCGGTCAGGGGGTTTAAAAACCAGCCTGGTGGTCAAGGGTCCCAGGAGATTGGGGCCCTGTGCAACTGCACACTGCTTAATCTGGGCTTGGCAATCAAGGTAATGAAACTGTTGGGATAATCACATTTCTTCTTTAAAACAGAGTTAGAAATCTGTTTTTTAGGATCAAGAGAATTTTTGGACAAACTCCAGGTCCATGATTTCAAGAATCCATCTGCAAATACCAAAATTTGACAGTCATCAAGACATGGACTAGTGTGGCATACTAAATTCTGCCATCCCATTCAAAGATCACACATAGTCATCCAGTGGCTTATCTAACATGTCATGAAACATTTTCCTACCTGCAATTTTGCAATACCTCATTGGGCACATTTAAAGTTTATTTTAAAACTATATTGAATTGCAAAGCTCTGACACGCAATAAACAGATAACTTTTCTAAACCAAATTCAGACTACATTAAATAGTAATGAAAACAAAATGCCTTCTACGTGATTTGAGAAATAAGAAATTTAATTGAGATTTCATAGATTTGCATATTTCTCTAGTAATCTATTCAAAATTTCATTTTAAGTGCAGCTCATATAATCTTCAGATTTAAATGATCTCTCAAATGTAAAATAAAAAAGCCTGTGAATAATTAATTTTTCTGACGAAGTAATTCTTATAAAAATAAATGAAATGTACTTTAAGTGATGGAGAGAATTAAAGGTACAAATGATTTGTTTTGCATTGCACCTTACCACATCAATAAAATCATCCTAACAGGGGTACAATGTATTACCAAAGTTAATTAACTAACACCTATAATAGTCCAATGTTCTTTTTCTTTACTCTTCCACATCTTTAGGTGCATAAAACACCCCTCAGATTCCACAATTTGTTTTGGTCTTGTGCTGATCTATTCAAGCTTAATAGTCCACTGAAAGTTAATAAATTTTAAATGAAGCTTTATTAGTGCACCAAGGAACACTTTACCCTATTCCATATTCTTAAATGCAAGAGCCTAAACTATTAACATTCAAAAGGAAACTTGCACTGAAAACACGTATCAATGGGAGAGGGTTTGTTTTTGTTTTTCTCCTAAAGGAAAGCCTTCAATATTGTACTACCCATCAACCCTAAAAAACGTCCTACCCTCTGGTGCTGGTTTGTCTTGGGGGAGATCAGGCATATTTTCATCCAACAGATCAGCCAGAGACTGAGAGTTTGCCAACAGCTTCTGATAGGACATTGCAAATTCTTCATGCTGCTTGTGTCGATCTTCACTCAACTCTCCTTTAGAGTGCAGAATACGCCTATAAAGATCAATTTAAAAAAAAAAGTCATCAGACATTCTCTGCTTATTAGAGATATATTTGACCTATACTCAACCATTGACAATCTTCCACTGAATAACATCAATCTTCCTTCTGGGGAAGAATTATACACACATGCTATTGAGATAGTAGCAATGAAAGACAACAATCTGGCTAACACAACCTTCAAAATTCAACTTAATACCAAATTTGATGAATGTACTACAACCATAGCAGTTTTAACTTTAGTGTCACTATGAATAATCCGATTAGGGAGATTTAAAGAACTGTGATGCTCTTTTCTTAAATATTCTTGTAATGCAAGAGTTTTAATGTGCAATATTTTAAGTAAAATGTCAGACTAGTATTAAGGTAGGATGTAGACTGCTTTGCAGTCTATGTCAATAAGCTTCCAGTCTGCTGCTATTACAAGGGGATGGTCATCATCAAGGGGCTCAGAAATGCCAATTTTAAGGAGCTGTTTATTTCAAAGGTAGTCCAGTAATATGAAATAAAGTCTTAAAGAATCAATTCTTTATGTACATTTTGGTTTCTTTTGCAGTACTGTACAGGACATTTTAACTATGGAAAAATTTAAAATGCTGTTTTTAATCAAAACCTCTTTTCAAACACACAAGTCTAAATAATATAGCACTCTTATCATGGGAACTTTAGGATAATGTGGTGAGCAAAAATATTACCGCTTTCTTGTCTCACCAATTTAATTACAATTAACCCACATTAAAGTTCTATGAGTCACTGCTAGAAACATCATCCTACCAGAGTGAAAATAAAACTCATGGGTCAAAAATTTCACCTATTAACCACATTTAAAACAAAGGTACGTGCACACAATGCCGTGCACATTTAATTCTTCTATTTCATTATTTCTGCACATCCTCTCTGTTCTTCTGAGAGAGCAGTGAGTAAAACATTCATGAAAATTGCTTTCTTAAAATACTGTTGCATGGTAGTTAAAAAAACAGAAAATATATGGTACATCAGCAGCTTGCAGACCACTGTCATAATGAACCACAAAAAATAGATCAGGTTACTCCACACAACAAAAGAGGTTGGAATAATGTGCAAAGCAGCAAAATGGGCAAACCTACAGCAAGTGTGTACAGACGCATGCATGAACACCAAATGTCCAGAAGAAGTTAAAATTCCATTTTATTTGGGAAAAAATCAAAAAATGGAAAACTACCATTTAGCTCTAATCCCTTAACTGAACAGTTACAAAGTCTCCAGTGAAGAATTATGTGTGATCAAGGCAAGGCAGGACACATATTGATGCCAAACAGTTTCTGGCATTAATACATAAATGAAGCAGTCATCCTATCACTGATGGGGAAGCTGAAATGATTGTAACATTCAAGACTAATTCCGAAGCACATGTCAGTTGTACCAGGATATAGATAGCACTTACACAAATAGCATTTCTAAAGTCCATGGCACAAGCCAAACCAGCAAGATAAAAAACAGACACTTATGAGGAAAGTGCACAATGATATTCTGGCACGTAGAATGAGTTAAGTTTTTCCTTAACATACCTCAGCAAATACTGTCCCAAAATAAGAGACCTCAGAAATGGCAACTAAGAGAAAGTTACCAGATGTATTTAGGACCTTAGGGGCAAAGTTGTGGCCCTACTGTAGTACACTGATGTCAACGACAAAACTCCTGTTGACTTCATAGGGCCAGGACTTCACCACAGGTACTTTCAGGAAATTATTCCTTTTCATTTCTGTTTCAAGTCAGTTTCTAGTCAACTTCAGTTTCTGATTTTTAGGCTATGCAAACACTTCAAGAGAACATTTGTGTTTGGTTTCATTGTGGTTTTTTTAAAAACAATTGTTTCCCTTTGAATGACATGTTTTATGGTGTATATAAGATTAGGAGGCGTTTTTACTGGTCTAAGATTTGAGAAAGCTTGTTTGTTTGTTTTTAAAAAAAATCTAATTTGGGAATCAACTATGACCTGAATCACTTTAAAAGTTGTGCGATACCCTTTACGCTTTCCTGATTTTTTGATGATTTTTTAAAAATTATTATTTTCATAGCATCAGTGCTGTGTATGGCACTTTGCAGAATACATAAAAGGCTTTTGCCCTTAGGTGTTTACAGTCTAAACTAAAGATATCATGAGTGAGAAACAATAGTGTGTGTATGGGAGGGAATGATAAGGTGTAGGGAATGACAATTTCACTGTCCAAGCTTTGAGAAAGGCACAATAGGAACAGCATAAAAAAGAGGCATTAGATCTTTTAAGTGAGTGTTTCTTAAACTTTTAAGTAGCAAGTATCCCTTAACTTCTGAAAATGTTAATAAGTACCCGTACACTCAATTTTCCACTCTGAGAAATACAATATTTTTCCCCTTTACCATGGGACAACTGTATTTCTCATAAAGCAGGAGAGTTCTGAGTTCTGCAGTGCTGTGTGGCTGTGGCAGATCACAAAACCCTCTACTGTTTCTCCCCTCCTTTCTCCACGTAGGAGCAAAGGTCAACGCCAGCCAATCACTATAGCCTGATGGTGGGGTCACATGGTGTACTCCTCACACAGGTAGGAACTTGTGAGGTACAAGCAGGCACTAGCGGCCCACCAGAGCAGATAGCAGCACTTCCTATGGCCATCCCTAGGGGGGTGCAGGCCTGGGGCAAATCACACTGTGTAGGCCCCTCTTAACATTTTTATATACTGGTAAAATCTGGGGCTGTCATAGCTGTCAATTTCACTGCTCAACTAGAGCAGTGAAATTAACGAGTAAGCCTGCGGGTAGAGCTGCTGGGCTCTCTGCCTGGCTTTCTGGGCACTGAGCTTTGAGCCGGGGAGGGGAGCTGCCACATAGTCAAGTTGCAGGCAGCTGCCACCTGGCTGCCAGCCTGGGAGATGGGCGACTGCCACCTGCTCGGAGCTGGGGTGGAGGAGGCTTCCGCGCAGGCTGGGACCCGGGGATGTGGGCAGGTGGCAGGGAGTTGCTGCCCATCTTCAAGCCAGGCTGCGGGAGGCTGTGTCTCAGCTCAGAGCTGGGGTGCTGGTAGCTCCCACCTGGGAGCTGGGACTGGGTGGGATGCGGACCGCTTCCCAAACAGCCAGCAGCTGCTACCCAAGCCAGTGGCTGTCGCCTGGCTTCCCCAAAAGCCGGCTTCCCAGGACTGAGGCGGCTGCTGTCTATATCCCAGCTAGGAGGTAGGACAGGGCAGGAAGCCAGCGGCTGCTGCCTGCCTCCCAGCTGGGACCAGGCGAGAAGCAGGCAACTGCCACCTGGCTTCCCAGAAGTCAGTGGCTGCCGCTTACCTCCCTTCATTGGGTTTTTCGCCGTGTATCCTCTGCCTGTGTCTTGCGTACCCCCAGTAGTATGCATACCACAGGTTGAGAAACTATGTTTTAAGTGATCACTTTACATTAATCTAGGGTGTTATCTGTAATGTAGGTAAGAATTTTTGTTAATTATGATTATTTTAACTTTAGTCCCTTGTTTTTCTACTGAAGTTTGAAATTAAAGGAACACCTCCAAATAAACATCACTACATAAATATTTCTCTATTTTTCAGTGTCTACTTCATGTACTTGACAGATTTTTGTGCATAGTCATTTTGACTGCAAGACTGGATCTCTGATAGAGCAACAAGTGATAGAACTTTTTTTTAAATGTGACTTTAAATCCACAGAAATTTGCAGAAAGACTCATAAGGAATACTTGTAACTCTTAACTAATTCTTAAAATTAGACTTCCAGTTGTTGTCCTTTCAATTTTGTGTTTGTTTGTTTACATGCTTGGATGGGCACTAGTAATAATATACACGTAATCCTGAAATAATGACTGGATAGTAGTTGTAATCCAGAAGTGTTTCAAAGCACACTTTTATAGCTGGTCAATCTTCAAAAGTTAACTGATCATGAAAAATGTATACTATTCTGCCAAACAATCACCGCTGCCTATGTAAATGGAGTAATTCTCTAAAGAACCACTAGGGTCAAACATTAAATCTTTTATACAGTTTGAAAAGCAAGAATGTAGTTTAGATTTGGAAAGCAGCTGTTAAACGCATAAAAAAGCATGATTAATCAGAATGGCATGATATTAAGGTGAGCTATCTTGTAAATAGCTAGGTCTAGAAATGAATGTTACATAGAATCATAGAAGATTAGGGTTGGAAGGGAACTCAGGAGGTCTAGTCCAACTCCCTGCTCAAAGCAGGACCAACCACAACTAAACCATCCCAGCTAGGTCTGGCCTTATGAACCTCTAAGGATGGAGATTCCACCATCTTCCTAGGTAAGCCATTCCAGTCCTTCACCACCCTCCTGTGCAAAGAAAGACACAGGATGGATAGGATTATTGTTGTTGTTCTGTGCTTATGTGATGGTGGAGCTGGGCCAAGCAAGGCAGAGAAGTTAGTTAAGACATTGGCTTAAAGACAGAGAGACAAAGGATGGAGGCAGTGTAGAAAGGAACAGTGGAGTGGACTGGAAAGAAAAAGGGAAGACATTATTCAGTACACAAACAGCTTTCTATATTCCCCCCCACTTTTGTCACAGAAAAAACTGTCCTGGCTTCTGGGCATAAGGGAGATCCTATCTGGGAATATTTTGAAGAAATTCCTTCTCTGGGTAAAAAAGGAAATCATGTCAAGTGTAAGCAGTGCAAGAAGGAGATGCAGGGCCTAATTGCAAGAATGAAACATCATAATGAAAACTGCTTATAGGGAGAAGAAAATGATGTGGATGTGTGTGAAGAACAATGTGTATCAACTGGTAAAATTCACTTTGCAATGCATCATTCTTCAAGACTCTCTCTCTGCCTTTTAGTACAAGTGTGATTTATAAGTAAATTCCCAAGCTGTTTGCTATGTTGGATGTTGCTAGAAAAAAAAAGTTTAGCTTACCTAATCCTTATGGCTTGTTTAATTAGTTAACTAGGTTTAGAATCTATCACCCAAGTATACAGTACAGAAAGCTGCAGTAAGAGAAATCTAGAGTTGCCAGTTGCCACTGGGTGTCATTTTCTTATTTTATATTACATAATACATGCCCCTTATTTTGGAACATCATGGCCACAGACCATAATGGTGATGCCATAAGTCTATTCCCTATTTTACTTCAGCATAACTCAACTTTCCCCAAGGGAACACCATCTTATACTTGTTTTCTCATAAAACAGAAGTGCCAGTGAGTTCTATGGGGCTTATTCCAAAATTAAATGCATTCTAACTGCGGTCAATCTAAGCTTATTTGATAATTTGGAATCAGATCTGCATCCTTGCTGAAAAAAATGTAAATGATTAACTGAATAATAGAGTGAGAAGAACTGAGAAGAACGACTATACAAAATCATTTTTGAATTTTGTTTCAGGATCTCATTTAAGCATAAGAGACTTTGACTGTGACTGTCTATCTGCAACAACTTCAGAATCATTCGTTGGTACTTTTAACACCAGTGTTGCAACTAAAGGTATTTCAGACAACAAAGTATCAGTAGCAAGCAAAAGACTTCAATCATCCAGTAAAACCACCACCATGAATGGGTTTGTACTAAGGACCAGTAAATACCAACAAGACACCATAGATGAAAAGATTGCTCGGTTCGTTTATTCCATAAATTCTCCTTTTTGCATTGTTAACAATAAATACTGAATTGTTACGATCAGGCTACACTCCACCTGGTAGAGCAGACATTGGTGGAAGGTTGCTAGATACAGTGTATGAGAAGGAACTTGAACAGTGTGCAAGAAATACTGAGGGGAAATTTGCCAGTTTAAGCCTTGATGGGTGGAGCAATGTACACAATGATCCAGTAATATGTTCCTATGCGACAACAGAAGATGGGGTTGCATATCTTTCAGAAACAATAGATACATCAGGGAATGCGCACACAACAGAATATTTAAAAGACGTGGCAGTGAAAGCTGTAATAAACTGTGAACAAAAATTCAGCAGTCACGTGCACAGTTTTGTCACAGACAATGCTACAAACGTGCCAAAGATGAGAAGATACTTAGAAGAAGAAACGGAAGGATGCTCCTTACTAACATATGACTGCAGTGCCCATTTAATGCATCTTTTAGCCAAAGACTTAAATATGACTACTCCACGAATAAAAGAAAATGTTATTGTAGTTGCAAAACACTTCTGTAACAACCATTTTGCTTCAACTTCACTGAAGAGATCAGGAGGATCCAAACTAATTCTCCCTCAAGATGTTTGATGCAATTTTATTGTTGATTGTTTTGAACAATTAATTAATAACTGGTCTATTCTCATAAAGCTTTGTGAAGAAAACCGTGATAAAATAGATGGAAGTATCTCATCCAAAGTATCTAACATTGGATTAAAGAGGAATGTAGAGGATGCGTTCAGTATACTGAAGCCTATATCCACAGCCTTAAACAAACTTCAGATAAATGGTTGCTGCATTGCTGATGCTGTCGAAATTTGGAAGGCACTTCGAGACATTGAAGAAAAAAATACCTTACCAGAAAGTTAAACTGCAGGCAATAAAGAAGCGAATGGATCAAGCACTAACTACACCTCATTTTCTTGTGAACATTCTCGACTCCAGATATAAAGGTAGATGACTAACTTCTGAAGATGATGATACTGCTATGGCATGGGCCTCTCAAAATCACTGCTCAGTTATGCCAATCATAATAAATTTCAGGGCTGGAGCAGAACCATTTAAACAGTACATGTTTATTGATGATGTTTTGAACAAAGTCACTCCCCTGAATTGGTGGAAATCATTAGCCAGGCACCTTGAAATAGAGATCCTTCAATTGCTAAGCCAACTTTTTACAGCAGTAGCTTCCTCTGAAGGCACAGAGAGAATATTTTCATCATTTGGTATTATTCACTCAAAGCGAAGAAATTGACTGGGAGTTGAAAAAATCAGGAAAACTCGTATTTCTGTTTCAGTCTATGAATAAAAATGACGGTGAGAGTGGGGAAGGTAAGAGCTAGTTGTAGAAATTTAAGGACAGCGTACGGTTAGTGTTGTGATGACTTATCTGTTAGAGTTAATAAAATTTGAAAATTAAAAAAAAAAAAAAAAGAGTTTAAGGACAGCCGTCAGCCAGCAACTCAGGAGACTGCTGCAATTGCAAATGTGAAACATTTCTGTAACATTTAAGATTTAGTTTAATAAAATATAAGTGCTATTGTGTTTGTGTGTGAGATTTAGTTCTTACCATTCTTAATGTACTGCTGCCGCATCTGCAGCTTGACACAGGTAATGAGTATTAGGTACTATTTCCTAAATTAATAAAAATCAAGTTACTAAAAAATTACACAAAGTATATTCTCCTAGATGTTGTAAAATGCTGTACTGAGTTGTAAATTAACATGTTTTAGTGATGCAATAGTTTAAGAAATATGTGAAGTAGTATCAGTGGGAAACTTGATTTAAATCAATGATTTTCTCTTGATGATTTAAATCAATCTACCCTGCTAGGGTCGTTTTGAACGAACTCACACAGCAAAATGATAAAACACAAAAACACTGTATCAGCTAAGGGAGAAAACTTTTCACAAAGCGATCACTCCATATCTGATGTCTCAGTCCTCATCCTCAAAGGAAACCTGCACAACACCTTTAAAGGACAAGCTTGGGAACGTAAATTCGTCACTCAGCTAGACATAAAAAATCATGGACTTAATAAAGACACGGTGTTTATGGCTCATTACAACAACCTGTAACCCACTACTCCTTTGTCCTAGAAATGTAAAGGTGTTATTAACCGCCCATTTTACCTTGAATGGTCTCTTGCAACATGTTAACACCTTATCTGTTCCATCCTGTATTTAGCTATAACACTGAGTATGTTTCCCAGACCTGAAGAATAGCTCTGTGAAAGCTCAAAAGCTTGTCTCTTTCATCAAAAGAAGTTGGTCCAATAAAAAAATATTACCTCACTAACCTTGTCTCTTTTAGATGATTACTGTGTGTTACTTCTGGCATGAATAGGGTGGTGCATGATTTACCATTCGCTATGTCTTGTAACGCCAAAGTCAAAATGGCTTAAATTCCAACATTAAGTCTTTACGAGATAGTGGAGAAACAGTGAATAGTAGATGGTGGAGAAAACCCAATTTGTGCGTAAAACAATTTGCCCATACTCATACCAGTTCACAGATATCAAGACTCCTCGGCACTAGAACTTTCAGGAGTCTGATCCAAACACAGGCCAGGTCTATACTATAAACTTACATTTGTACAACTACATTGTGTGACGTAGTTATACCGACCCAATCCCTGGTATAGACAGCACTATGTTAAGAGGAGGGCTTTTTCCTTTACACAGATACCACATCTCACAGAGGTGGATTAACTATGCTGACAGGAGAAGCTCTCCCATCAGTGTAGTGGCCTCTTCACTGAAGCGCTGCAGCTACGCTGATGCAAAGTTTTAAATGTTGACCTGCTCATAATGGGACAAATGAATCCTCATGCTAGTGCAGAGTTTTGCATAGGGAAACAAGGGCATTTCCTGCCACCCTTGATCCTGGACTGCTAGGAATCAGTATGGACTCTGGCACTGGTTAGAGCTGCCCTAGCTACCTAGCTGTGAGGTGGTGCAGTTTTACAGCTGCTGGGGCACAGGACTACCCCAGCCACACCACTTCCGGTCTCTGACATGTCCCCTGCTACCCTCATGAAGTCCTCATGATGAAGGTGCAGAATCACCGCTGCACCAGTGGGGTGAAGGGGCTGGTTTCCTTTGCCAAAGGTATTCTCATTGGGGCCTGTGCAGCTGATTCAGGGCCCATTACATAAAACCATAATTGACACCTAAGGCTAGTCTACACTAGAAGCGCTATATTGGTGCAGTTGCACCGATGCAGCTGCACCGCTGTAGTGCATCTGATGAAGATGCTCTATGACGACAGGACAGCGCTCTTCCATCAGCATAATAAATCCACCTCCACAAGAGGCAGTAGCTACGTCGGTGAGAGAAGCTCTCCCGTTGACATAGCGCTCTCCACACTGGTGCTTAGGTCGGTATAACTTACAGCTGCTTGGGGCAGGAGGGAAGGGGGCCTTAATCACACCCTGGAGTGACATAAGTTATGCCGAAGTGGTAGTGTAGACCCTGCCTAAGGATACGTCTACACTGAAATTAGATACCCTCAGCAGGCCTGTGCCAGCTGACTTGGGTTCGTGAGGCTCTGCCTAAGTCTTTGTTTAACTGCGGTGTAGACATTCGGGCTCACGCTGCAGCCTAAGCTCTGGGACCTTCCCACATCACAGCATCCTAGATTCTGGGCTCCAGCCTGAGCCTGAACATCTACACTAAAATTAAACAGTTGCTTAGTACAAACCCTACAAGCCTGAGTCAGCTTGCACGGACCAATGACAGGATTTTAACTGTAGTGTAGACATACCCTAATGGGCTGCAAGGCAACTGTGAAATGGGTACAATGTGTACTTTCAAACAAAAGCTGACAGTATTTTCTTGGCTAGTGGTCCTCTCTGACTGGTTTTACTGTAGCTTGAATGGGATGTTAGTGGCATCTGATTGGTCAGTTGTTACTGCTGACCAAAAACTGAATTGAGCCTGATGCCGGGATTCAAAACAGAGGCGCAAGTAACTTGAAATATAACGTCAACTTCACCTTCCTGGGAACAGGCTGCATTATTGTGTTTATCATCAATTTTTGACTACTAAAAGGAAGAAAAAGAAGAGAGTTGACCACAAGAACATGATATTGATAATCAGTATCTTCTAGTGGTTAAAAATGTCATACTATTTCCAGGCATGCACAAAGGGCTTCAGTGTTCAACTGGTCTAGGTAAGTTTTAATGGTAAAATAAAAGAATAAAAATAAAATAAAAAAGCAACCAGACCAGAACAAGTGGAGCCTGACAGATAGCAAGCCCTCTATAAAGGGCAGGGACACCTTAGAGGCGGTTTCTTATCCCCCAACGATAGGAAGAAGTAATTAATTGCCCACTGGCTGGTCTGGTATGAGAGGACAATCGAGAAATCATTAGTGGAACCACACTCTGATGTATATTGATTAACAAATTAAAAGAACACTGCCAACTTAGCTTGGGCCTCAACATTTAGGTTTTGCTAGAGAAAAATTATTCAATACCAATATGAACAGAACTGTTTACATAAAAAGGTCAATAAGACCAGAAGAGACTAGTAGGATCATCTAGTCTGAGCTCCTGTTAACACAGGCCATAGGAATTCCCTGAATTAATTCCTGTTTTAAAAGTCCTGTATCAAATATATACATACACCTGCACTCTTGTGAACTTATGCACAGCAGCCCTGTGCCATCATGAGGACTGGAAAGCAATATTGACTAGGAACAGATTAACAGAAGTAAAATTGAAGTTTAGTATCATTGTTTAAAATGAAGTACAAAAAGTAAAAAACAGCAGTGAAGGGGATAAATTTTACTTTTATAGTGTTTTGTTTAATACAAGGTGTAATTAGTAGCACAAGTAAAAATATTAAACACGTCTTATCTTTGTGTCTCTTTAGCTATTTTACAGAAAGTCACAAAGCAAGCTCTCTTACTCACATTACTACACACAAATAATATAAGTTTGACTGGTTTAATAGAGTTCTTTAATGAGAAGTGTTTTTACTGCATTTAATTAGGTGCTATCTACACCTCAGAAATAATTAACAGTATTTCCTTGCCAGTAAAGGCAGCAATTAGGGATAGTTTCCATCTTCTAAAATAAGCATTCTGAAAGGAGAAAACTAATTAGTTGACAAAGATATTGAACTTATTGGCCTCCTCTATAAATGAACTTGTGGGTCAGAGCTCACTATTAAGTTGTTTATATGGTTATGCATTAGGTTTATAGGTGCAATATCACTTTGAAACTTAGTACTAATCTGAAATGTCTAAAGGTGAAATTGCAAATTTCCATGATTACTGTATATTAATGTGCTTAATTTACAACAAAAAGTATAGTTCCTCCCTGCACAGCAGTGGGCTTTGAGAACTAAGACTGGGAGCTAAGAATTAAATGTGGTTTTCTTTCTTTCTGATCCATCACCACCAGTAACAGAGTCTACGGGCCAGAGTATGCCCTTAATTACACTTCATCTTCAGGTTCTGCTGTAAGTAACACCTGTGCACACCACTACTGTTGTGAGTTGCTTTCTACAGGTGTAACTGATTAGAACATAGGGTTTTTGTCTTCATAGGAGTGTCAACCTGAGTTATAACTTGAGAGTTACCCCTAACTTGAGTCCCACCTCATGCAAAAACCCTTCACTTGAGCATGACATGCTTTTACTAGAATTGGTGGGTGCACCAGGATGGATGGGCTACAGCTCAAGTTAATACAACTCATCAGCTACTAACACAACCACTACACTACATTCCGGGTAGCTCGAGTGTTATTTCGCAGCATGGCTATTTTCAGTTGAGCTAGGCTAACTATAGTTAACTCTGCAGTAAATATATATCTTAAATAAATAATCCAGTTGATGTATAAGGAGGGACCTATTCCAGCTAACTCCCTCTTCATGTTGGTTCTGCAGTACTAATTGGAATAAAAAACTGTAAACTTATTTTTGTCAGTAAAACAGATTGTCTTTTGATAGATCTGTTGAATAAGGAAGAAGTTATCATTTTTATAGTCACTTTTCAAAACAGAACCACACACTAAATGAAATTCTATTGCATGCTCAACCTTCTCATTGGTCTTTGGCCTCATGCCATCCAAATCTAATGGGTGCAAGTATCCAGAGAAAGAGAACCATTAATCACATTAAGTTAGGCAGAAAAGGAAGTTTTTGAGAGCTGGAGAATATTCTCTCATTCACTCTAATTGTTATTAAGACAGAAGGTTAACATTTTAAAATCCACACAACCAATAGAGCCATCTCCACATGACCCTAAATGATACTATTTATCACCTGTGGACCAAAACAAAACTTCGTACCTTAAATTCTGTCCCTTTTGTGAGGAAAGGTTTCTCAGGTCCAGAATGGAATTTTGGGTCAAGAGAAAGACTCAAGAATAGAAAATAGTCTGTTGTCCAGGGCATTCACTTGGGTGTAAAAGACCGAAGCTAAAGTTCCTGCTCTGCCTGATTCAGACAAAGGATTTGAGCCTGGGTGTCCCATATCACACCTCAGCTAAGTGCCCTCACCACCATGCTGATGGCTATCCTGGAGCCTCTCTCTCTTTTTCTGTGGTTTTCCACAAAAAACTTTTAAAGGTCTTGGTTTTGTCCCAAAAAAGTTTCAAAGACAGAAAAACTGTTTCCTGCCCAGCTCTACAGTGGTAGCTTTGTAGTTGAAACACCCAGCCAGGTGTTTACTAAACTAAAAAATGTTTTTAAACTAATACTCCCAGAAAATTCTATAAACTGAAGAACGTTACAACTATTTGTAATTGCTTAGTAATTAAGAAAAGATTCATGTCAGTAGACATAAATGAGTTGGACATGCCAGTCATCTCAATACATAAAACTGCTGCTGCTTAAATGAACAGCCCCAAAAAAGAGGAAGGGGGAGGGGTAAATATAGGTGTAATCAAATCAGCCAGCAATGAAGTTCATCTCCTCATTCTTGTTGTTTCTTCTACATTTGTCTTTATTCCAGACTGACTGAATTATAACTGTGTTAGTTTAACTAATGGCTTACACTCATTAAATTGCAAAAATAAATTATACTTGTGTTTTGACTCTCCCTCAACAACCAAGTAGTACAAGGAGTTGGACAACAGTAAAGGTCACTACATATTCCAACTTCTCACATAGCAAAATACAGTCACTTAACAACTGAAAGGGATGGGCCCGGACTACAACAGATGCTTGAGTTTGTATCTCACACTTAAATCCTTATAATAGGCCAACACCAAAACTGATCACCTGAAACTCTGGGAAAGTTCAAATCTGAGTCTAAATTTCAAACTCCAAAGCCTGGAGTGTTCAAATCAGAAGCGTTTTTTTGTTGTTGTTGTACTCAACGTTATAGACATATGCAGTTTGATTTTGGATACATACTTCAGGCACATCACCAATAACCGCACACAGTTCATGTGGTTTTGCTTATCTGTACTGGAAATATTCTAGGAATAAGAATCATCATATCATACAAATGAAATCATGATGGAAATGCCTGTTATAGTAGTGGACTGGACTTGACCTAGGAGGTTCTATCCAGTCCTGTGCCCTTATCAGAACATCGGTCCACTAGGAGAGCATTCTGGCATCAACAATGACCAGTACTGTATGCTTAATTCAACAACACGCCCATGGTGGAGGTTTCTTTCCAGCCTAAGGGATTTATAGTTAGCTTAGGTCCTGAAACATTTAATGTTCTGAGTCAAGGTTTAATGGGACATAGTCGAGCAGTTTAGGCCAAAAATTTGACTTTCCAAATTTCTTACATATTAAAATCTAAAATATACTTCTTTGTCAAACTATTTCCTCCATACTTAGAACTATTCTGGCACCATTTTCAATGTTGGTACACAAAATAACAAACAAAACAAAGCCATGTTAGCATATGGTCCATAAGAAATATGTGGGTGGAGGGGGGGGAGGAAAAAAAAAAAAGTTGGTGCCAACTGGAAAAGGACAGAACCAGCTGGGAAAGAAATGTTAATCTCAAGATGCTAAAGAAGTGTTATAAAACTAATGAAGGAGTTACAAAAATTAAAGCAAGAAAAACTTACGTAAGTCTCCTTCTAAAAATTATTTAAAAACCTAATACTCCATTCATATTCAAGGCTCTAAAAGCTTTTCTAGTTGGGAAATCATTCATCATGTTATTTCAGAGAATCTTCTGCAAGACAGCACTTCTTCCCACACAATTTTGCTTTGGTGGCAACAATTTAAAAAATCTAAAAGCATATTATGAGCTGCACTGTTATATCAATTTATGAAGTACAATATTTAAATGTCACCTGTTTTGTCTCTCAATATTTTGTAGCTCTCTGTGGTCCCTTTTCAGGTGTTTGGTCAAAGATGTAAAGTATTCCTTCAACAAATTCTGGAAGGGCTGTTGCTTCTCTGGGCTGATTATCTCACTAGGAGGAAAACTCAAGTTAAACTTCTCTGCAGCATTTTTAACTTTCCTTGGTACCAAACCAGCAATGTCATCTCCACAGTGCCGGCAAAAGCTTATAACCACAGAAACATGAGCATGGGTCTCTCGATCAGCATTAATAATATTTTTTAGCTGTTCATAGATTAAAGACAGACCTTCTTTATCTGTGAAAATCCCAACTATTGTCAATTCTGCAATGAAACGCAAGTCAGTTCTTAGTTTGGTGATGTTGGGAGCTTTCTCCTCTTTCCTGGCTTCAAAATGCTTTTTCCAAACCTGAAGAAGTGATGGAGCAAAATCAGCATAGCGCTGGTGAAACAGAGAACACAAGTGCACAGCACAGTTCACATCTGATATTTTCAGTTTTGCTTCAACAATAGAAGCTACAGCTTCTGCAATGTACTTGCTTAAATTGAGGCTATTAAAATCATGGGACAAGGAGTCCCTCTGTTGCTCTGTGATAGTTTTCAGCTTCTTGACAAAAGCAGTGTTTTTCTTCAGACTAGAATCCAGTCTGCTAAAGAAATTCTCCTCAGGGCGGTTGTCTGGTGCATTCTGGTTTTTGCTGCGGAGTTCCTTTCTTGCTTGATGGCGCTCCCAAGCTTCCTGATGGAGCTGATGTGCTTCCTCTCTCTCTCTAAAGAAAAAAAACAATAGTTATGATCTGGTAAGACCTCACTAATTTCCATTATAGATTACAGATTTTGTTAATTGACAGGTAAATGAACCGTTCCAAAACAATAAATTTAGCTTTTGGTGTATTATCCTTTATTTTAATTGTAATACAGTTTTAAATTTTTCCAGATATTTTATATGTACTTTATATGTAATTAATGTTCTATAGTACATTTTATTAATAATAAGGAAGTCCTAGTAACTTCCAGGCCTCACTAAATAGCACTCTTCTATCAAACCTTTACTAAGAAAGTGTAATTTATGTATTAAGATAAACATACTAACAAAGTGCTATACAGAAATTCCTTATCACAAAGCATTAACAAAGCATAAATACTACAATCAACTTTGGGACAGAACACAGCAACTGTTAAAAGAACACTGTAACACTACAAAAGTGTTCTAAACAAGAATTCCATATCCAACTTTATCTGTATCCTACCTAGATTTTCCTTGCAAGTTTTCCATACAAATACCAATTATCCATGACTGCTGACTATTGAAAGTTTTTAGATATCACAACCCATTTTTAAGTGATTACAAGTTTACAGCAACTGCTTATAGTAAGGTTGGTCTTATGACTGAAGTAGAGGACTGAGAGTCACGATACCCATCACTTATTCCTGGATGGATTTCGTTGTGATCATAGGAAAGTCACTTGGCCTCTTTGTGCCTCTGTTCCCCATCTGTAAAATGGGGTTAACACTTTTGAACCTCAATGGGACTTTGTGATGCTTAATTCAGGAACATTTATATGCCACATGACATCTCCAGACAGATGACGCTACCAGAAATCCAAAGTATAAGCCAAAGTGATAATGGTTAGTAAGTGAATACAACTACTGCATGCTTCTAGCTTCTCATAAATAGTATTTAGTATATCACTTGACACTTTATACATATTTACTAAACAATTATTATATATATATTTACCTTCTTATGCATAAAATTTAAAAAGTGACCCTGATTGCAGTCCTCACTTTGGCAAAATTCTCACTGACTTCAAAGAGAATTTTGCAGGAGTGAAGACTATACCATTAGGTGCAGCTAAATCTTAAAACATAAATCTTACTTCAGTTGAGCAGCTACCTCCTCTTGCTGACGTTTTACTTCCTCTTCTTGTTTCTTTTTCTCTTCCTCTTCAAGTTTCTTTTTTTCTTCATCCTCTCTCCTCTTCTGCTCTTCTTCAGCTTTTACCATGTCCTCCTCTTTTTTCTTTCGCTCTTTGTCTTCTTTTTTCCGTTTATCCTCCTCCAGTTTCTTTTTTTTATCTTCAGGTGCCTTGAGGGTCTCTCTCTTCAAGCCAACCTTCACATCCTCTTTTGGTTTCTCTCTACTTGTCATTGATCGTCTTTCAGTGAACTCTTTCTCTTTGTTATTTAATGAAGATTCTTTTTCTTCCATACTGGCTGGCTTTTTGCGCTCAGCTGGCATTATGCTACCCAGTCAAATCTGCAGGAATATAGGAATATCAGCATTATTATTGTATTTGTCAAAATACAAAAAAGACTAGTTTTCACTATACCCTGACATTCACTTAGAATAGTTGATGTATATCTGCATGAGGATGAAATTCAATTAGAAAATTGGGTGAAACTAAGCAAGCAACTTGGAGGATGATATTCAAAAGAACTACACTGCCACACTGGTTCCCATGTCACTAAGATCATAATTAAGGAGAAAATGTGAGTACTGCACAAAACCCAAAGGCCTGTAATTCTTTCAGCATATATTATAGTGTTCACTTCAACCTAAACAGTGCAGTCAGATGACTGTTCAAAGCTACCACAGCCTGGGGAAAACCTAATCTTTGCAAAGCTAGCACTCCCATTAACCAAAAAAAAAAAAGTTATTTGATCAGAGCCAAGTACCTACAAGCTTAAAAACTCTAAGAAAGGCTTTCCCAGAAATCTTCTTTTCGCTACCATGAGCTGCAAAAAACTAGACTGTTCATGCAGTTTAGCTTGAGGCTGCTGGTATACTCAATGCTGCTACGCACTTTTGGATCCCGGAGTATCGTAAGGGCTATTGTGGGATGTTTATACACTGACAAAACTATAGTTCTGATTCAGCAAATATGGATGTGGAGGGAGAAGAGACCTCCTTCACTATAATACTAATACCTACTAAAATTGTTAAAACTAAGAGTAATGAAAAGAAATTTCTTTTTGCTATTTCTTTTCATGTATTTTCTACACTTCAGTCATCTTGGACAATGAAAACAGACTAGTCAGGTTCATTTGTTTCTAATTTTCTTGAAGTGTATGGGTAAGAAACAAAACAATATTTGCATTTCAATAGAAATAAAAATGTAAGGAAAATGTTTTCCAATATTAAAAACATTATTTTACACATCCAACATCCACATTGTGGACTTTCGCTACCTGACAGTGCTCTTTAATTCATGGATTTTACCTGTTCTCAAAGATACATATTTGAAAGGTATATATCTCAAAATAAAACCACACTGAAGAAAATCCCTATTTCTAATTAAGTACTTTTTCCATTTTCTCCTAATGACATGAAAAAAAATCAATATTTCTCCCAATTATCATCAGTTTTAATACTGTACTGAGCATAGGGATTTTGCATTAAAAATTTCTTAAATATTTGTCTGTTTCTTCTAATTGTTTTAAACTAATCTACCCATAGAACAAAAAATTCAACAAGGACAGAAAGAGTTTAAGCTTTTCCACATTGTGTTCCTTACATATTGTGTATGACTTCACTGCAAGAAAAAGTGCATTCTTAGCTCAGGTTAACTAACATTTAAAATAGCAGTGAAGAAATATCAACTCACTTTTAACTTGGATTAGCAACCAAGTTAGTCAAGTAAAAGTCAAGTTGCTATGCCTTCAGTGCTAATTTAACCTAAATTAGCTAACTCAAGTTAAGACTGCACTTTTTTCCTCTTTTGCAATGAAGATAAATCAATAAAGGTGAGAGATAGATCAGTTATGGATGGTCCATTCAATACTTGGCCTCTCTGCTGACAGAAATCCCAATGAGTGCCACCTAGAGGGGTATTGATTTGTATTCACTGGGAACAGGACAGAGGGCAATTAATGTCACATGAGCTACAAAGCTGCTAGCAACTGGCAACAATTTTGGCTCCCTAATGACCTGATAAGTATTGAAAATGGCTAGCTACCATTGAAAGGCTCCATAGCCCATCACTGATCTCCTCAACCATTCAGTCCCAAAAACAATGTATTTTGATTTTTTTTAGTGTAATTAGAACTGGCTTCAATAGATTTTTTGTTAAGTCAATACATTTAAAAAGCAACATACTAAAGGCCAGATCCTGTAACTAGTTCTATGCAGATAGGCTATATGTAAGTATTTGGGGTCTAGATGCTTGAACCCAGTTGCAAGATCTGCCCCTCTAAACATTTTGCCCCAAGTTCAACACTAACATCTAGCAGCCCATGTTTACAAATAGCATATCATGGAAGTCCTATCAATCCAAGACAGTTATTATGATTTTTGGGGGACAGGGAGAAGAGAGTTCAAAACTTAACTCTCTTCGATATTAAAGTCAATTTAATGTCCCCACTGATAAGATTCAGTCCATTGTAATATTCCACTGGATTGTCTTTAACAATTATATTTGATAAAGTTTGTGTTCTTCCTGATAACACCAAGTAAAAAACTTTGTTGAGAAAAAAGGGAAACATATCTATAAACTTAAAATGACCTTTATTAGAAGGTTGTAATTTTAGCACAAAATGATTTCTCGAAGTTATTAACCCTGGAGTTAAAGTTAAAAACAAACATCTGAAAGACAAATTAAAAGTGGTAGGTCAAAACAATAAATGCTGGAAAGACCCTAAATATTTGTTGAAAAGTTCCAGAGGGGTTAGTCTGTATACAGCAAAAACAACGAGAGTCCTGTAGCACTTTAAAGACTAACACATTTAATTTCTGCAGGCATAAGCTTTCGTGGGCTGTAACCCACTTCATCAGATGTAATATTTTGTTAATTGTTATTTGTAATATTTGTTAATACTCTTAACTCTTTGACCCTTACCTTTGCTCACCCACTAACTGCTGCTTGAAAAAAATCTAAGAATCCCCTGTTGCATATATAAATTACAGTAGCATGGTCATTTGCTGAACAGTCATAATTTGCACCTTGATCGCTTACATCAAGATCAGGGAGAAATTCAGGACTGTCTTTTGCAAAGGAACATCTCCTCTTTGCAAGTATGTGGCCTGTATATTAAGGCTGATACTGAGAATTTTGATCTCTGTTCTATAGCTGGCTAACACTGAATAAATGAACAGAGTAAAGAAAGATATACAGTTCATAATGGTGGGGGACAAAGGCAAGGTTTAGTATGGATCACAAGGAGGGCTATATGAAAAATAATGTGAGGTTTTACCCGGACTATGTAAATGGTAAAGAAACTGATATCCAACCACTCATTTTAGTGTGTATTGTTTGGGAAACAGGCATTAACAGTTTATAACTCAATATGTAAGAGGAACTTGTGGCTCACAACTGAAAGTTAGATATAAAAAGGTGGGGGTAAATAGGAAAGCCAGGGTTCAGGATGGTGTTGAAACCTTTACTGGGGTGCTCTGTAATTATATGTAAGTGTTTTGAACTTGCAGCTTTTGAATGTCCTCACTTCCAAATGTTTGGTTTTGTTAAATATTGAACACGTTTCTAATGTTTTAATTAAATCGTTTCTTCCCTTAACACAATAGGTTTTGTTTGGGAATTTTCTTGATTTGTTTCTGAATCTTTATTTATTTCTTCATAACAAGCCTGATATGTGAAAACTTGATGCAGTTGTAGTAACAATAATACAGAGCAAAAAGACTGCCAGTTCTAGGATACCTGGGGAACTTATGAGAACCTATGAGCTCTTTTTAAAATAGTAGACAATGCTTAGCAGAAAATACTTATTGCACGCCTTTTTATCTTGAAGGATCCCAAATAGTTATACAAAATATATACATATAGCATCATTAATGCAGTCACCAAAGGTGGAAAGGAGAAAGCTCAGCACCTGCCCCTCTAAATTTAGTTTTTCCTCCACCTACAAAATGAGCATATAATAGTGGTGTTCTGAAGCTTCATTAACTTATGTTTGTAAGCACCATGAAATCCAGAGTTGAAATGTAAAGTACTAAAAACTAGCTTTTCTGTCTGATTAGATTTAAAAAAAAAAAAAAAAAAAAAAAAAAAAAGGTTTTCCCCAAATCTCTCAGTGCAGCTATAGGAAGTTACATATTTGTCATACAAAGGTTCCTATTACAGGTCTTTGTCCAGGTATTCCATAAAATACTGGCTAAACAGATTGAGTAATTATTTATATAAATTAGTCCCATTTTGATAGGGTACTTAAAAAAGCAAACTGCAATGAACTCTGCATGCTTCTCTATGACAAAAATTCCATGACAGCTATACAAACTTTCAGAACTAAACAAGTTTCAAGAATAATCCAAATGCAATTTATCCCATCTGCATCAGCCAAACACCACAATCACCCAGACAAATCTAAACTCAAACCCACAAAACAAGCCAAAAGAGATGGAGGGGAAAAGAGAAGGGAAAGATGTCTAATTAAACGTTAGTAAAAAAGGGGTGGTTTTGATCTAACGTTTAAGACCAAGTTTTACTTTCGATTCTGCCTGCCTTATTTTTAAAAAAAAACAGAGTTCTTGCTGTCCCAGCTTTGCAGACGGGGCCTCCTTTGCTGGGATGACTGGAAACTGAAAAGGCCTAAAAAAGTCACTACCACCAGGTGGAAATAAAACATGTTTCCACACTAAGTAAACAAACAATCCGCTCACTTGTCCTAAATGTTACCCGCAAACCAACGCCCACCAAACACATCTCATTAACTGACCATTAATTGACTCTCCTTTGTCTGCCCCCTTCAAATGCCAAACTCCCACTTTTCTCCTAGCGAGCTCCGCACCCCACCACCTCTCTCTCTCTCTCTCTCTCTCCAATCCCAACCAGCCCCACTTCTCTTCCTCTATCATCATCCCCTTCCCACACCCCAGCCCAGCCCTTCGGCCTCCCTGGCCTCACCGCACCCTCCTCTGCGCACCCACTGTCTCTCAGGGAAACCAACTTCCCCGCGCTTGTCACCCCAGCGAGCGGCCTCCCGCCAGTCACATGGCCCCCCCTCTGCCCCGTGACCTTTCCAAGCCCACCAGGCCCTTCCACTCTCCCCACGCCGAAGTCCTACCACCTCTCCCCGCCCCCCGCAGCCAGCCTCCCCCTTCTCAAGCCCCGGCCCGAAGCCCCACCTCTGGGCCGGCCGCGCTCCGTTCCGGGACCCGGAGGCAGGCAGGCAGCCAGTCTCTCCCCTCCAGCCCTGCCCCGTCCCGGGCGTCCCCGTAGGCCGCCCTCTGCCCCGACCACACTCCCAGGAGCGCCCACTCCCCAAACCCCGCCCCTTCGGCCCGCCGCGGCCCCTCGCCCCCGCCCTCAGGCCAAGCAGCGGGGGGCGGTTACCTCTGCCCGGTGTAAACATCGGCTCGGACTTCTCCAGCCCCTACTCCACCACCAGCTTCTGCCCCCTCCCCTGGCCCGCCGAGGACCCCGGGCTGCCTTTCACGCCGCCTGCCTCAAAACACCCCGCTGAGGACTCGGCTTTCTCCTGGCTGCCGGGGGAGGAAGCGAGTAGAGATGCGGTCTAGTCACTCCGCCGCGCCCCCTTCGGCCTTGTAGGAGAGTGGCGGCTACAGGCAGGTACGTATCAGGCAGCGCGGTGGGCAGCTTCAGCCTGGGGTGAGGTCCTTGGGGCAGGCGGCGCGGGGCAGTCAGTGCTCTGGTCCAGGAGGTTGTGTGGGATGGGGAAGGCGGAAGTGGCCCCGGGAGGTGGGGGACGGGGGCGGGAACCAGGCCTCTATCCTGGAGCGTAGGGACACAGCGCCCGCCGTAGCCCAGGAGCATCGGTCCACTTGTTTGTGTCTCTAAGCAGTGATGTCACCATGCTATGACCTGCCATATGACTTATTTTGCAGGGTGAGATCACGTTGCATCCTGTTATGTCAAATCAACATGTGATGAGCTTTTGGTGTGGCATGGTATCGCATCACATGTCATGCATGGTGGAAATGAGATGACCCCCTTGGTATGATCATGTCACATCAAACACACTCTGTGTGCCACGCTGCAGTGCAGTGACATTCAGAGGATGATGGCGCTTTCAAAACATGGCACAGCTTGATAAGATGACATCAGTGCAGCATGATGTGCCCTCACACTTCAAATGCACAATTACAGAACGGGGAATAGCTGGCTACTTGGTATTGCCGCTGAAAGGGATCAGGGTTTATAGTGGATCACAAGTTGAATATGTCAACAATGTGATGTAGTTGCAAAAAAGGCTAATATTTTCAGGGTGTATTTACAGGAGTGTTGTATGTAAGCCATGGGAGAACATAAGAACTGCCATACTGGGTCACACCAGTGGTCCATCTAGCCCAATATCCTGTCTTCTGATAGTGGGCAATGCTAGTTGTTTCAGGGGGAATGAACAGAACAGGCAATCACTGAATGATCCATCCCTTGTCCACTCCTAGCTTCTGGCAGTCAGAGGCTAGGGACACCCAGAGCATAGGGTTGCATTCCTGATCATGTTGGCTAATAGCCATTGATGGACTTGTCCTCCATGAATTTACCTAATTCTTATTGAGAAAAGATGACTGGGGGGGGAACCCTGATAAGAGTCTTCAGAAATGTTACAGGGTGCTGTAAACAGGACTGTGATCAATTGTTTTCCATGTCCACTGAAGGTAGGATAACAAGTAATGGACTTAATTTGCAGCAAGGGAGATTTGAATTAGATATTAGGAAAAACTTTAAGGGTAGTTAAGCTCTGGCATAGGCTTCCAAGGGAGGTTGTGGAAACCCTTTAATTGGAAGTTTAAAAAAACAAATACCTGGCAGGTGTGTTCTAGGTGTACTGGATCCTGCCACAATGCAGGGGGCTAGACTTGATGACTTCTCAAGGTCCCTTCCAACCCTATATTTCTATGATTCAATACAATGGAATGACATTACAGCAGCATGACATGGTGCCAAATCAGTGACATACCTAAATTCAATATGACTTGGACATTGTTCCCTTTAAGTCAGTACTGAACTGTGTCTTGTCATTGTGTTTGGGGGCACTATGCTGCTGGGGTTTTAGATGAGTCATAAAAATTAGGTCCTCAGCACTTGTGTTCAATACATATCTCATGGCATTTTCTATAGTATCATGTATATAGCATTATGAATAAATACTATATTTTAAATGGTCAGCAGCATGATATCAGGGTTACTTTTTCTGAGCTGGAGGTGGGACTAAATAGTAAGATAACTCAATAGGTTTACAGTTTGATAGGGAAATTTTTTAATTAAAAAAGTGTGATTTGGAATCATTAAGTTGTGCACACTGTTAGCCTATGTTATCGCGTTACTGTTAATTTTGCCCTTTCTTACTTTTTTTCCCTATTGTTTGTTACCCTGAGTTATGTCTTGGCTTTAATCAGATGGTAAACTCTTTGCGGGCAGCGATCGTATCTACCTACAGCACCTAGCACACTCAGATTTCAGTCTTGATTGCGACCCTTTAGCCATTATGATAAAAAACAATTAATTAGGAATAGTAATAATAATAATAATAAGTTTTCAGTGTTGTTGTAGCTGTGTTAAAAAAGCTCTCTGTAACTCAAAAGCTTGTACCTTCTACCAATGGAAGTTGGTCCAATAAAAGATATTACTTCACTTACCTTGTCTCTCTCACAAGAGTATAACATCAGAACACTAAATGGCATCATAGGCTCTGTTGATTATTTTGTGTATTTCCTCTTCTGATTTTATATTTCAGCATGTGTTGTTTGCTTATTTTCTATTGAACATAACAGTAAAATAATTCATTGCAAATATTTGGAGTTCCTAGTGTATTTAACAATGAGTCATTAAAAAGAGCCTTGTATCCCAATCCTGTCACCCTATTACATTAATACTTTGCACTTCTGTAGCGACTCCTGTCTTAGCATCTCAAACCATTTTACAAACAATTTAGCAGCACAACAACTCTGAGTTGTCCTGAAAGATTCACAATCCTCAGTAAGCCTGGGCCATATTATTGGCTAGTGACTAAAGCCATAAGCATGTTTCCCCAGTTTTGGGATAGAGATTGGACCAAGCTGCAAGATTCAGATCTGGAATTTGAACTACCCAAAGTTTACAAAAGTTTGAATCAGGCATTTGCCTCAGTTCACTACAGAGAAAGGGCCAGTGCTGCAGTTAGGATCATGGTTCTTGTGCCAAGCAGTAGTCTTGGTCTGAGCCCTTCTCTATTTTTGAATTTTATGACATAATTTTCATATAGCTCTATATTTATGGTAATGAGCATGAGAAATATTTGATCATGAGGACACTCTCTGGGTATGGAATGGCTTGAACAGCCATAACAAGGCTATTCTGCTTTTAAAGCTACCCTTTATCCAAAAGCAAGAATCAGCTAATATTTAAAAGACTGTGTGCACTGTTTAATGATGCAGTGTACTCTGCCAACTTTTACAGGACCAAACAAGTTTTTTGCAGACAGGATCTCTACCTCTACCTAGCAGTTGCAGAAGTGTCCAAAATCCTGGTGAATTTCAATAGTTAAATGTTTGAGACTGTAAAGCACTGTGTAAGTGTTGAGTATTATAATAAATATTACAGCAATTTCCCTGCTAGACACAGATGTCACCTCACTTGATCTCCAAAATGAGAACTGTTTGCCTGATTAGAGTGGATTTACCAAAAGACATGGCCCAGACACTGTTCAGACAAAGTGGTATTCTAGACAGAGAAGTCATGTGCCCCATCAGATTTCTACCAGGGTTTGTTGATCTGGGCCCCTCCCTGTGCGCCAGCTTCTGGAGCTGGTAATCTGCAGTGAGGGAAGAGGCAGCAGCAAAAAGCTGGGAGCTGCAGGAAGGGGCCACTGACTGTAAGAGGGGGAGTGTGACTTAAGCTGTTTGGGAGGGGAGGAGTGAACTTTAATTCTCAGTTTATGAACATAGCTAAAAAATTTGCACAAGTAAGGCCAGCTTTATCCTGGGTGTAAATCTATTGACTTTAATAGTGTTATACCAGCAAGGAATTTGGCCTGTACTGTTTGCAGAATGATTTGACTATGTTGCTGCATTTTCAGCATGAGGAAGAT
The DNA here is from genome assembly GCF_026122565.2 of Emydura macquarii macquarii. Lineage (NCBI taxonomy): Eukaryota > Metazoa > Chordata > Testudines > Chelidae > Emydura > Emydura macquarii. The sequence continues at coordinate 704,003 of NW_027133607.1, read as the reverse complement.
GTGCTGTCATTAGAATTCCTAAGTGGAAATAATAACCCTCTTTTTAGTCTTTTATCTAACTGAATGGGAATTTCATCCAATAGTTTTAATTCCTGAATGTTATGGGTAGCACAGCAAGTGCCCTGCAAGAGGGGTGAAAGACTACTCATGAAAAACTACACCATAGAGAAAGATCATACTGGGGAAGAAGGGGAACAGGGGCAGGGACTGGCTTGGCAGAGTTGTATCTCTAACTGCAGAACAGCAGCAAGGCCCTCTGCAAAAGGAAGGGAAGAGATGTGAAGTATCAAGAATCAAATTTGGCATTTCCAGGCCATGAGCAGTTCTCATCAGAGTCCTAGATGATAAAGCAGCAATGGATAACCTTCAGAATTTCAGGAGTCCAGGACACAGCAACTCGACCAAATCTCTTCACCTCCGAATCAGAGAAGGACTTTCCAATGGACAAAGGGTAATGAATTCAGAGATTCATAGTTTTTTTTAAGGCCAGAAGGAACCGTTGTGATCATCTAGTCTGATTGTCTCCATAACACAGGTCATAGGACTTCCCTGAATTACTTCTTTGTTCAAGTCCAATAACTGTGGTTGAACTAGAACGTATCTTTTAGAAAAGCATCCAATCTTGATTTAATCTTTTCCACTGATAGAGCACTCACCACAAGGCTATGGTAAGTTGTTCCAATGGTTGATTGCCCTCACTGTTGAAATTTGCTCTTTTTTTCCAGTCTGAATTTGTCTAGTTTCAATTTTGGCAACTGGATCTTGTTTTACCTTTGTCTACTAAATTGAAGAGCTCTTTATCAAATTTCTGTTCCCCATGTAGATACTTGTAGACTGTGATGAAGTCACTCCTTAACCATCTCTTTGATAAGCTAGATAGAGCTTCTTGAGTCTTTCAATATAAAGCATTTTTTCCAATCTTTTAATCCTTATAGTGGCTCTTCTCTGAGCCCTCTTCAATTTTTCATCCTTCTTGAATTGCAAACCCCGGAACTGACACAGTATTCTAGTACCAGTCACACGAGTGCCAAATACAAAGGTCATAATCCTCCTTAGTCCTACTTGATATAGTCTCCTGTTCATACATCCGAGGATTGCATTAGCAGCTTTTTTGCCAACAACATTGCACTGAAAATTCAAGTTCAGCTGATTGTCACCGTGGCCCCAAGCCTTTTTCAGAATCACTGCTTCCAAACAGTTTCCCATCCTGTAAGTATGGCCTATATGCTTTATTTCTAAATGTATGACCTGACATTTGGCCATATTAAAAAGTATATTGTTTGCTTGTGCCCAGTTTACAAAGTGATCAAGACCCAGGGTGATCAGGTCTGTTCATTATTTACTCCTTCCCCAATCTTTGTGTCAACTGCAAACTTGATCAATAATTATTTTGTTTTCTTCCAGATCATTAATAACAATGTTAAATAGCATGGGACTCCACAATAAAAATACCTACTCAATGATGATTCCCCATGTACAATTCTATTTTGAGGACTATTAGTCACTTTTTAATCCAGTTAATATGTGCTACGTGGATCATTCTAGTTTCTTGATCAAAATGTCATACAGTAGCAAGATGAATGCCTTACAGAAGTCTGAAACCTGTAGGGTACACATATGGTACACTGCAGGGAAAAGCAGGCTGCATCCACATTGTGGTGTGTACCTACATGCGGCTGGGAAAGGCTGTGAGAGAAAGGAGGCAGCAGGAAAAGCCCCCCTCCCATGTGAGTGGTTTAACCGTTGGGCTAAAATTTATAAGGTGGGTGGTGGCATCACCACTGGCTGTTTTGGCACCTGCATCACTCATTCCTGCACGAAATGCTTTAGGTGCCTAACCCTCCTGACTCCAGGTGGCAGGTTTTCATTTATGAATCACAGACAGGCACCTCCCCGCACCTCAGATTTAGGCACCTATCTCCAAAAAGTTAGGCCAGGTTAGCACACAACCCTCTTGTCATCTCTTATTGACAAGGTTAGGCAGTTCCTCACCTAGTGTGCTGACTTTTGTGGATTTCAGTGGTGTGCCTTTGATTTTCCAAGTGCTGCGATGATCAGTGTTGCAAAGTCTAAATCCCTTTGTGGATCTGGGCCTAACCTGTCTGTGCTCTTGCAAAACAGCACCACATTTACAGAACTTCTGAAACTTTGGTGTCCTTCCTGTGTGCTAGCTAAAGGTACTTAAATAAAAGAGTTACATTGTGCCAATCATCTACTGCCATTCAAATCTCCGTGCAGCCCTCTGCTTGCTCTCTCTTCATAATCACATTAAATCTGACTCTGGCTTAAAATTGGTAATTCTGCGCAGAAGGGGAAAAAAAAAAGAGTGAAAGAGGGGGAAACCAAGGGTAATGATGATTATAATAATCTTACCTTTGCATAATCCCTGTCATTCTAATGTATTTTCTTAATTATAATTACAATTAAATTATCTGCAGGATCAAAGCACAAGGTGAACTGGTTGCAGACAGAGCCAACACATTTCTCACTGATGTTGTTACACATTATTTCTGCTTCAATAAGAGTATGAGCTCAGAGACAAGAGCACAGACATGCATTCACCTTTTATTAGATAAAATAATGTGTGTTTGGGAGCAGTTTTGTTTATAGCAGGTCCTAGGAATTCATTATGGTTCCCAATGAGTGAAACTCTGAAAGTATTTGGAAAGCGCTAGTCTGTTTGTCATTGTCTTTTCCTGTTTCAGTTTGGGGTAACGGGAAGCTGCATGAACTTCCTTCATTCTATTTGCAGCCGCTTTCTCTTCTTGATCTGTCAGTTTCCATAGCATTCCCCCTCCCTCAAAAAACCCTCTGCTTTTCCCAACAAATTACTCATCCCTCCCCCTAAAGCATAATAGGACAACGGCTCTACAAAAACACCCTCCCTCACACCCAATTATCATTTCCCACAACACTCCCCCAAGGCCAAATATCCCTCCCCACATCTACCATGCACCCAAATACCCTCTCCACTCCCATCAAACATCCCGGCCTCACACCAGCCATTATTCTCCAAACTACCTCTCTGTTATTAGCCATGTGCCTTACACCCAAGCACATATGTACTCCCCTCCCCCACCCAGTGACCGCCCCCTGCAAACCACACCCCTCCAGACACCCGTCTCCTGACAACTAAATGCCTCCCAGCGCGGCCCTTCCCACGAGACAAGTACCCCTCCCCCACGACACACAAATCTAACACTTCTCCCCCCACGCCTTTCCCTCACAAACATCCCCTCCCCCTCAAAACACCCCTTCTCCCACAAGCCAGCCAACTCCTCCCCCATCAATTCACATACTCACAGAACCTCCCCCCAATCTAGTACTCCTTTTCCCCCCCCCCACCAGACCACAGAACCCGTCCCTAAATCTAGCACTTCTCCAAACACCCCCTCCCCCAACCACTCACCCCTCATCAAATCACACATTCCCCTCCCCCCGCCCCCCTTCAATCTATTTCCTCCCCAGCACGCTCCCTCGCGCTATAAACGGCGACCCCCCCCCTGGCCCTTCACGCGCCTGCCGGCGTGGGCGGGGTTAACCGTTCTCCCTCAGAGCCAGTCCGCAGTGGGGGTGTCGGCCGCGAAGCCCCGCCCCTGCCCTGTCAGCCACGCTGAGCGCGCGATGGCTGCGGTGGTCGCGGCGGTGAGGAGCCTGGGGCTGACCGGCCGGGCCAGGCCGCTGCGGCGCTGGTACCGCACGGAGCAGGGGGTGTACGGCTACAAACCCCGCAAGGCGGAGAACGGGGACGCCCCGGAGCCGAGCAGGAGCTGCGCGGGGGGCAGAGCAGGTGGGGGTCGCCCCCTGCCCCAGCGCGTGGGGGTGCGTCTGTCTGTCCGGGGGTGGTGGTCTGTCTCTGGGGGGCCGGGGGCCGTGCTGTTACAGCGGGGAGGCTGCCAGCGGGCCGGTGGTCTGTCCTTCTCTCTGGGCTGCGGTTGAGTCACAGCGTCGTCTGTCCGTCTGTGTGTCCCTGTCGTATTTTGGGGAGGGGCCGTCTGTCAGTCCTTGTTTGGGGGGTGGGGGGAAGATGCGCCCCTATGTCTCCCCAGGGCCAGCTACTGTGTTTTGATTCACTTCCTCGGGGCAGGGTCTGCCTTTGCCCACCTTCTACTGAGGGTCTGTCTGCGCTGTGAAGGGAAGGTGTGATTGTGGCCAGGAGTGCACCGTCCCGTGTTAGCTTTGTCCTAGCTAGCACAGGGAGCAAGAGCAGCGTAGATGTGGCACCACGGGTTTCAGCATGGGCTAGGAACCCGAGGAGGTACCCAAGCTCCCTTGGTGCTTGCAAACTGGAGGCATGGCTTGGGTGAGTAAAGACATGCTTGAAAGATTTGGGTATAGTGTCCCACTGTTTATCCACCGCCAGAGCCTTTCCCTTCAGGAACAAATGCCAAGAGTGGAGAAGGACTTTGTCATGGGGGAGGCAGCAGGGAAAGGCTTGGGCAGCTCTCCCTGCAGCTGGAACCCTTCCTGGCCACAGGGAAAAGCTCCAGCAGCTGGGGGAGGAGCATAGGAAAAGGCTTCTCTAGCTCCCAGCTAGTCTAGGGTTGCCAAGCCTCCAGGATTGTTCTGGATTTCCCAGGAATTAAAGATTAATATTTAATTAAAGAATATGTCATGTGATGAAACCACCAGGAATATGTCCAACTAAAATTGGCAATCCTACTTGCTGCTGAAACCTTTCCATGCTGCAGCAAGGAGCCTTTCCTTTCCACAGTGAAAGGCTCCAGCATCAAGGAACTACTAAAGGTTTTTCTTAACTGTCTCCCACTCCCCCGTTTTCCATGTGGAAAGGCTCTGATGGAGGAAGGGAGCTGAGAAGGTTTCAGCCTTTTCCTACTGCCTCTCCCCTCCCAGAGACTTTCCATCAGGAAGCTGCCAGAGCTTTTCTATCATGCTCTCTTCCCACTGCCAGAGCCTTTCACTGTGGCAGGTAGCTATGCAAACTCTGCACACCTTTGCCAGTTACATAATGTAGATAGCCTGAAATGATAAGTTTGTACTTGTGTGTGTTGCACAAATAATCCCATGATACATGGTTTTTATACAATATATGACTATGATTATTTTTCTGGAGATGGCAGGAGATATTCAAAACCTTTGGAAAATCAGGTCTCGGAAAGTCCAGGGGAGCTGGGCTGCCTGCTCAATGGCTTTGAAAAAACTTGGCTACAGGCACTCAGGAGTCATAGGTAAAGCCAGACAATCATATAACTTCAGTGCCCTCTGAGATCTCTGCAGGAATGGCTGAGATTTCTGTGGCATCTGTACGACACACTCAAACCCTTCCCTCCAAGGATAGCATGAAGAAGTGGCTTTTGTAGTATTTACTATACCATTCCTGTCTCAAGGGAGAGTGTTATGTGACTCTGTGTATAAAGTATTTCTGTGGCAACGTTCAAAAGGGGGAAAGAATTGCTCAAGTTGACTGGCCATATTAAAAGAAAGTAGTCAAAGGATAAACTTAGTGTAGCTGTTTAGATAAGAAGAAGGCTTTCTGACTGTAAAGGGGATGTGGAAAAAAGCAGTTTTCCCAGTAAGGCAGTTATGGCAGAGTCATTTAGTGTTACTGGGAGGCAAGGTTAGATGGGATTCCAGAGCATTCACCTATTAATCATTCATCTTGATTGGTTCTAATGATCTTGGAAGCACCTCATTTGATCCTATGAATATCTCTGTCTGAGAATCTGGGTGGAAGAAGTTATGGAAAGCTAATTTGTGTGATGAGAGTAGTGTCCTTTGCCTGTTCAATGGGCAGATATTTTAGTATCAATTTATACTGGTCTCAAAGATTCACTCTAAATGATCAGCAGTAAGACTTAGTCTAATCAAATCCTGCAGACCAAATTGAATTTTAGAGTATTTCAGTGAAATAACTCTCATGGAGTAAATGTGCACTTGGAGAGTTCCTGCTGCATACAAAGTACATATTTTACAGGGCTTGACATTGTATTTGACATACATGAGACTGAGTGGCTTGGCTAAAGATAAGTTTCTCCTGTAGCAACATTATGGGTGCCCTGTAACAAGATGTTAAAATAATAATTATTAATAATTCATGCTAGTTTTAAAATACAACATATGACTTTATCTGAGACTCTTGAAGGTGTTGAGTATTATTCCCACGGTACATCTGGGGAAACTGAGACATGAATTAAATTACTTGTTCAATGTAACATGGCAAATCAGTAGAGGAGGAAATAAATCTCCCAACTCATAAGCCCTTACTCAGATCAGCAAGCCCCCTTCTTCATATGCAGGGAAAGACCGTTCTCTACTGCTTTTTAAATTTAAAATTAAATTATTTTCTCTGCAAGAGTGGAGCTGGGAAAGTGATACTTTGCAACAGGAAAATATAGCTTTGTCAAAGGGAGACTGACCAGTTTTGACACATGCAGTTTAAGGAAGTACAACAACATAATGGCTAAAATAGTTTGTTTGACAAGAGTATTTATTTGAGGTTAGCAAACAATCTTACATGTAAACTGAATTGTGTTGGTAAACAAAGGATTTTAGCCTCAATTACTGTTTGTGCAGCATCATTTCCGAGGACAAAAAAATCACTTTAAGCACAAAATGTAAACTGAGCCATTTGATACACTTGAAACAGACCCCTCCTTGTTGTTTCAATGGTTAATGGTTGATGCCTCTGGTCTGCGGTATAAGCTTGCATTTAGTAATATTGTGTACTTGATTTCAGGGTCAACTTAATTTTTCAGACAAACTTTGCAAATGTGACAATTTCTGACCTAAAAACAAAAACGCTAACTTTTAGACACTGCTGATGTCTAATTGCAAATCCAAGACTATATGGGCTATGAAATATCATTTTTATTTACATTTATTGAATTATATAGTTTTATTTTAAATGAGCTGGATGAATAATTCCAATTAACTTATTTGAATTTTTATTTTCTGTTGATAGATTGTCCTTGAACAGATAACCATTTCCTTGTGGGGTTTTTTGTTTTTTTGTTTTGTTTTTTTTTAAAGTAATTGTTCAGTGAATAATTTCAACAGCTAATGCTGTTTGTAGCTTGTTTGCATGGAAAAAAGTGTGATGGCATATTGTCTAATGATGAGTAAGGAACAATTATGTCAGTCAGGTCCCTGTATTCCCTTTCTGGCTTTGCCATTGACTAGATGTGCAATGTAAGTTCTATATGAAGTGTCAGCTGGATTTTTAAATTTATCTGCCTTTTGCAAGCTCTTCAGTAACAAAGACTCTAAAGTTAGTTCTTAGCCAATAGTTCTGTTGAAGGTGCGCAAAGCAGAATCCTGCTCTGAATCCCATCATTCTCTTGATATGGCAGAGCTAAAAGGAGTAAAAGCTTGTTTAAATGGTTAAATGTGTGGGGGGAGAGCCCTGCTGGGATAGGCTCCTCACTGTCAAGCGAGGGCTGCTTAGCTATGGCTCCCCCCCTCCGGCCTCCTTGTGAGCAAGAACTGCCCAGCTGCTCTTGCTCACAAGGAGCCTAGCTCAGCTGCAGCTCTCTCCCCCTGCCCACCCACTCTGCCCCCCAGTTGAAACAGTAATTAGCCATTTAAAACGTTTAAACAGCTGATTACCATTTAAATGTTTAGGCTTTTACATCCCTAATGTACATACATGGAGTGATAATGGCATAGAGCAGCGGTTCTCAACCGGTGGTGGTGGTACTTCAAAGAAGGCTGGGTGGTACTTGACCTGACTGTACCTGACCCGAGTGGTACTCAGGGGAAAAAAGGTTGAGAACCGCTGGCATAGGGAGTGTGCTTATAAAGTTTGCAGACGGTAACAAGCTGGGAGGGGTTGCAAGTGCTTTGGAGGATAGAACTAAAATTCAAAATGATCTGAACAAACTGGAGAAATGATCCGAAGTAAACCGGATGACATTCAACAAGGACAAATGCAAAGTACTCCACTTAGGAAGGAACAGTCAGTTGCCCACATACAAAGTGGGAAATGGCTGCCTAGGAAGGAGTACTGCAGAAAGGGATCTGGGGGGTCATAGTGGATCACAAACTAAATATGAATCAACAGTATAACACTGTTGCAAAAAAAGGCAAACATCATTCTGGGATGTATTAGCAGGCGGGTTGTAAGCAAGACATGAGAAGGAATTATTCTGCTCTACTCTGCACTGATACGGCCTCAACTGGATTGTGTCCAGTTCTGAGCACCACATTTCAGGAAATGTGGACAAATTGGAGAAAGTCCAGAGAAGAGCAACAAAAAGGTAGTGTTTTCTAGACCTTGAATCATATCAGGAAAGATTGAAAAAACTGGGTTTGTTTAGTGTGGAGGAGAGAAGACTGCAGGGGGGACATAAGTTTTCAAGTATATAAAAGATTGTTAGAAGTAGGAGGGAGGAAAATTGTTCTCGTTAACGTCTGAGGATAGGACAAGAAGTAATGGACTTAAATTGCAGCAAGGGAGGTTTAGGTTGGACATTAGGGCCTGGTCTACACTGACCATGTAGATGGATGTAATGAGACTTACGTTGACCACCTAAAGTGTGCATCTTCACTGACATGTCAGTTCGGCCGACCTAAATCGTGGTAAAATTCAGCTTAATAAAACCACCTCCACAAGTGGCGTAGCGCTGAAGTTGAATGTGTGTGTCGAATGAGAGCCAGTGAAGGCAGAGCTCAACATAAATTGATGTCATTGGCCTCTAGGAGGTATCCCATAATGCTCCGTTGTGACCGCTCTGGAGATTCGCACTCTACTGCACCATGACCATGTGGACAGGAAACAGCCTCTCCCCTGAAGCCCCAGGAAAGTTTTTTGAATGCCCATTTCCTGTTTTGTCAGCGTGGAGAGAGCTTTGTAGCTGGACTGCTCATGGCGACTGCATGCTGCACTCCAGCATGGAGTCAACCTGAGGTCTTGGATCTCATCAGCCTCTGGGTCGAGGAGTCTGCTCTGGCTCAGCTCAGAGCCCGCAAAAGAAATTTGGATATTTAGGAGAAGATACTGTGTGGTATGATGGAAAAGGGCCACAATAGGGAAGCGCAGCAGTGTCGTGTTAAAATCGAAGAGCTGAGGCAGGCATATCAGAAAACTAGGAAGGTAAATAGTCGTTTTGGCTCATCACCAAAGACATGCTGCTTTTATGAGGAGTTGCATGCGATTCTCAGCAGGATCCCATAACTGTACCACCATGCAGCATAGATACCTCTGCAGAATCCCAGTCCAGGATGAACGAGGAAGACTTTGTGAAGGAGAACAGGCGGCAGGCGAACAGGTATCCATTCTCCCAGATATCCAGGACCTGTTTGTTACCCCAGAACTGTCCAGCTGGACACAGGATAGCGTGACTGATGCTGGGGAAGGCACATCTGGTGAATGTGTATAGCAAATCGTGTTTCTGTGGTTATAGCCCCAGTCTAGCTTCTTATATCTGTGAAATAAGGAGTTTGTGTTTTTGTGGGGAAGGGTTTCCTGGGTGTTGGTCCGCTTAAGCAGAGGGTTATCCCTGGAACAGACTATTTATTTGCAGAGGAATATTCTGAGAATCCTTAGTGGATATTTCCAGGAAACTTTCATGTAGGTACTCTGCAATCCTTTGCAGAAGGTTTCTGGGGAGGGCAGCCTTATTTCTTCCGCCATGGTAGGACACATTTCCCCACCCCTCTGCTATGAATGAGCAGGCATCATTGCGGAACACAGCATAGCAACATAAGAGCCAGGCCCGTACCTAGATGCTTGCAGCAAATCTTCCCTTTCTGCCAATGTTACCCTCAGGAGACTGATATCACACATCATCTAGGAAAGATGGCACATATTTACAGTAGCCAAACAATATAGTCACTGTATGTTATTCCCCTGCCATGGACAGTGTCCTGAGCCTCAACACAGACAATTCCTAACCATGACATTATTGGCATGGGTGTTGGTCATCCGGAAACGGGTGCCCCTATTTTTTCTCCAGCGACACTTCACCCACTGTCCTCCAATCCCTTTGGACCACCTCCTCCCAAACCAGTCTTTGGGATGGTAAAGGGGATCCCAATGATCCTGCTACTTGGTTAAGTGTGGATTGGGGAGTTCAGTGCTACGGAGACTTCCCTCTAATGGATGCAAGGGCCCTTTACTTACGAGGGCTGGAATGGCACTCCGACCCATGCAATAGGTACAGATTGGGATGCAGGTCTGGCTTTGCCTTGTGAATATGAAGGGGAGTTCTTTCTACATTGTAACATTGCTTTTCATCCATGGGACCAGCTAACAGTGGAGACTTTATGCTTTGCTTGCCTTACAGTGGACAGCTTGGCCTTCACCCCAGCTTCTACTCCTGCAGAGAGCCTTTCCCAGATTAGAAGGTGGGGGGGGGAGGGAGAAAAACAACTTGGGATGACATGTTCAATGAACTAATGAACACCTTCACGGCTACTGACATGGAACTTGGAATCTGGAGGATGTCATTGTCAGAAAAACTGAACATGGATGTGGAAAACAGAAAATCAGCCCAGGAGCAGGAAGGTGCAACACAAGAGGAGATGTTGCATATTATAAGGGATCAGTCAGACATGCTGAAGCATTTGGTAGAGCGCCAGGAAGAGTAGCAGCAGGACAGACTCTCTGCAGTCCCTGCAAAATGCTCAACCAACAAGCTGTTTCCCAGCACCCACCGCCAAGTGCTCTAGGAGGAGGTTGAGCAGGGTGCAGTACATACTCCACTCCACACCAGTAGAGGGGAGCAGAAAGAGGCAACAGCTTCTTTAAGAACTGGGAATGTGCGTGCTTTGCTGTTTTCACAGTCATACTTTGTTCTGGATTCCCTAACAGCCTTATGAGAATGTTAAATTATCATCCTTGCCCCCCACTGTAACGGATCACCAATAAAACTTTACTGCTTTAAAAAACATTACTCTTTATTCATTGAGAGCTTGGGGATTGTTGGCGGAGGAAGAAAGGGAGGGGAATGATGATTCGGGGTGGGGGATGGGAAGGGAAGGCACAGCACTGACAGACGTTCATTGCAAAAATGGGTTTTCAATCCTTGCCTGAGGCGCAGCGCTCCACAGTTTGCTCTCAGTGTCGCATTGGTATCTGGCTGCTCAAAATTTGCGGCCAGCCTATCAGCCTCCATGACCCAACCCTGTGGGAACTTTTCACCCTTTGTTTCACACACGTTATGGAGCACACAGCAGGCAGAGATAACAGGTGGGATGTTGAGTACACTGAGGTCTAACCTAGTGAGCAAAGAGCGCCATCTTGCCTTTAAGTGGCCAAATGCACTTTCCACCATCATTCTGCACTTGCTGAGCCTATTCTTGAAACGCTCCTCCTTGCTATCCAGGTGTCCGGTGGAGGGCTTCATTAGCCCGGGGAGCAAGGGGTAGGCAGGATCCCCCAGGATAACTATTGGCATCTCATCATCCCCAATATTTATTTTTTGGTCAGGGAAGAAAGTGCTCGTCTGCATCTTTTTGCACAGACCTGAGTTCCTAAAGATGCGTGTGTCATGCACCTTTCCAGACCACCCCACACTGATGTTGGTGAAACATTCCCTGTGATCCACAAGGACCTGCAACACCCTTGAGAAGTGTCCCTTCTGGTTTATGTACTCTGTGGCAAGGTGGTCTGGTGCTAAGATAGGGAGATGTCCTATCCCATGAGTTTGGGAACCCCATTGTGGCAAACCTGTCCACTATGTCCTGCACGTTTCTCAAAGTCACTACCCTTCTTAGCAGAAGTCTATTGATGGCCCTGCACACTTGCATCACAGCAGCTCCCACAGTGGCTTTACCGACTCCAAATTGATTCCCAACTGATCAGTAGCAGTCTAGGGTTGCTATCTTCCACAGATCGATGGCCACTCGCTTCTTCACTGTCAGAGCAGGTCTCAAGCGAGTATTCATGCACTTCAGGGCTGGGGACAGCTATGTGCAAAATTCAGTGAAAGTGGCCTTTCACATACGAAAGTTCTGCAGCCACTGCTCGTCATCTCACACCTTCATAATGATGCGATACCACCAGTCAGTGCTTGTTTCATGGGACAAGAAGTGGTGCTCTGCTGACTGAAGATGCTGCCTGACAGCATGCAGCAAATGGGAATTGTTTTGCTCTATGGCTTGTAGCAGGGCTGTTTCAGTAACATCGCAATTTTCAGCATTGCGGCTCCTGTCTCAACCCTGAAAATACTGCAGGATAAGTCAGGAGGTGTTTGTGATGCTCATAATGATGGCGCACAGATGAGCGGGCTCCATGCCTCTCTGGCAACGGTGTGTGCGCAGCAGAGAGAGGCTTGGAAAAATGGCATGAAAAAGCTTTTGTCTGTTTTGGACAAGAGGGGAGTTGCATCATGGGAGGACAACAACCTTCCCAAAAGACACTGCAGGTAGTTGCACTTTGGGATAGCTACCCACGTTGCACTGCTTTGCTTATCGATGCAAGCGCGGCTGGTGAGGACACAAATTCCCGATGCAATACACTCCTCTGACTTTGTAAGTTTGGTGGGTGAAAGTCGACTGAAATTAAATAACTTCACTCCACAGTATAGACATACCCTAGGAAAAACTTCCAAACTGTCAGGGTAGTTAAGCACTGGAATAAATTGCTTAGGGAGGTTGTGGAATCTCTATCATTGGATGTTTTTAAGCCCTGTCAGGGATGGTCTAGAACAGCATTTCTCAAATGCAGTCACCGTGGCCACATGTAATCACCAAGCGGTTTTCCTGCAGCCACGACAACCTCCTGGGCAGGGAGGAAGCAAAACGTCTCCTCCCTGCAATGCCCAGGGGGGCAGCCTTAACCTCCGTCTCTCCCTTCAGCCTTGGGGCTCTTGCAGTGGGCTCCTTGCTTCTGCCCCTACAACCACCCAGCTTCAGCCTTGGGACTCTGGCTCTGGGCTTCAGCCCATGACTGCGGGGCTTCAGCAGGGTCGGCCTTACCAGGCGCCATGGTCAAGGGCAAGGAGTGGGGCGAGCCTGGGGTACGAAGCAGTGGAAGGGAACTCGGTGTAATAAGGGGTGGGGCAAGCTATGGGACTCGGGAGGCCAATGGGGAGTCCAGAGAGGTGGTGGGGGCCAGGGGAGGCAGCGGGGGCCAAGGGGGATCTGTGGGAGGCAGAGGGGGCCAAAATACAACTGTATATTTTTATTATTGAGTCTGCAATGAAACATACATAAATTACAATGATTTAGACGTATATGTGCATATTTATTTGTTTTTCCCAAAATTAAGCATTTTAGGAAAATTTGTCAGAGCGGCCACCAACAAGTTAATGATAATGCTTAGTCATGCCTTGAGTGCAGGGGACTGGACTAGAAGACCTCTTGAGGTCCCTTCCAGTTCTGTGATTCTATGGTTATATGCAGACCAGTATTCTGACTGCTAAACGGATGCTGAGACTATGTTAGGAGTGCATGTCCTAAATATGTTCTTTGTTTGCCCCTTTGTTTAGCTGATCATGAGCTTGCTCGTTTAGTAACTGCATACTGTGAACATGGCCACAAAGCAGCAAAAATTAACCCTTTGTTTGCTGGCCAAGCTGTGATGGATATGGTACCTGAAATTCGAGTGCTGACAGAAGTGCTTCAGGGACCTTTCAATACCACAAGTAAGTCTGCTTCCTGATGCCCAGATGACTTGGATGTATTTGGAATCTGTCTGACAAAGGAAATAGTTGAGCTTTTTTTCCCCATATGATGAAAATGAGGTAATATTGCAACACTACTATGGCAATCTGTCTTCATGGGTTTTGGTATGCTGAAGGATTTAAGAGATACAGACAGCTATAGGGAGCAAAGATAAAGTTTTCAATATCAATTGCTGCTAAAGCTTCAGTAGCACTTTTAAGTGAGAGAACTTTCTAGCTGGGAGTGCTGATAAAAGTGAGGTTCTGCTTTGTTCAGAAATAACTAAAAATCTTAGGACTAGGATAAGCAGGAACTAAGTGTAGATTCAAATCCCAGCAAACATGGAAAAGCTTAGATCCTGAACAAAAGCTTAGATCCTCCTCAAACCCATTTCTAACTATAATCATGGAAATTTAAGATGGAAAAGACCTGTTAGACTGCTGATCATCCACTCTCCTGTGAAGGATTGTTTCCTGTAGCATTTTTTTTTCTGGTGCTTTTTCTAATCTACTTTTAAAAGACACAAATATTGAAATTTCCACCATGTCCTTCTGGGAGTTATTCCACAGCCTAGTATATCTCACTGCCTGGTAGGTGTTTCCTCAAATGCATTCAAAATTATAAATGTTCTCAATACAACCCAGGCATTTATTGAAGGGGCCATGGCATGCTAATCCTATTGTCTAACCAAAGGCTGGCTGTAATGGAGCATGTGGAAATGAGTGCTCCACCAGCTCCGCAGTTTCTGCTGCCTTAGGCATTCAGAATCATCCACTTCTCACTAATCATTTAGTCACCCCTTAAATTTTTCTTACCTTAAATGTTTGCCTGCAGTATCTATATGGAAGAGCCAGGTGTTGGATTGCTGTTTAGAGAGGTAGTTCTTGGAAAGAAAAACATTTTATTATCTAAATATAATTATTTTTATTATGCCAGTTATGGTGGCAGCTGAGTGCCTAGCTTATAACATTTCCTGAATTCTCATCATAACTCTTGAGTGCTTAGTTAACTCTGTAATTGCTATATAGCTTTCAGGTTACATATTAATAATATAGTTCTGTGGCACTTTAAAGACTAACAAATTCAATATTTGCAGACATAAGCTTTCGAGAGACTTCAGCTGTCTTCTTCAGATGCAGTAATACGGAAAATAGGTAACACAGAGTCATCTTATAGATATCCAGGTGCATTGAGAACAATGGGGAAGGTGGAGTCCTTCACTTTTAGCCTCTGTGTTACCTATTTTCTGTATTACTGCATCTGAAGAAGAGAGCTGAAGTCTCTCAAAAGCTTGTCTGCAAATATTAAATTTGTTAGTCTTTAAAGTGCCATAGAACTCCCGTTGTTTTTGCTGTATACAGACTAACACGGCTACCCCTCTGGAACTATTAATAATATAGAGTAGTATACTACATTATAAAGCACTACACTAAAGAGGCATTATGGTCCAGTGGCTACGGCACTGGTGTAGAAGTCAGAAGACTTGGCTTCTTTTCCTGGCTCTACCATTGACTTCTTGTGGCCTTGGATCACTGTCCGATCCTGTGTGTGCTTCATTTTCCCCATCTGTGAAGTGGGTATGTTTGTATCTATTTCTTTGTACTGCAATAGTGCCTGGGGTCCCAATCATCAGAGTCTCATTGTGCTAGGTGCTGTACAAATACATAGTAAAAAGACAACCTGTGACTGAAAAAGCTTACAGTGATACATGCCATCCTTTGTAAGTTGTTCAGAGACTTCTGAATGAAAAGTGCTGTAGAAATCTTAAGTATTTTTATAAAGATTCTTGAGAACTTTAGCTTCAAATGAAGAATAGAGGGACAAGAAATGAAATTGTATTTTCAAACCATTAATCACTTTGCTAATCAATATCACTTTGTTTTGTTATCCCCAGAGCTCCTGAACATGGGAAAGGAAGAGGCCTCCTTAGAGGATGTGTTGACGTATCTTGACCATGTATATTGTGAACATATTTCGATAGAAACGAGCCAGCTGCCAAGCTTGGAGGAGAGACAATGGTTTTCTAAAAGGTTTGAGGAATTGAAACAAGAGACATTTACAACAGAAGAGAAAAAGCATTTGTGTAAGGTGATGCTAGAATCTCAGGTACACCATATATCTTTCTTTATATTACAGTAGTGCCTAAGAGTCCCAGTCATGGACCAGGACCCCATTGTGCTAGGCACTGTGTAGGCTTTGCTAGAGCCCTAGGCATAACTAGCAGTATGAACCAAAAGCTGTGAATCAGAGTAGGCCTGGCCTTGGGGGAATAGTAACTCACTAGGTGTCAGCTAACCAAATAAGCACATTCTTGACTGGAGAGGATGGTACAAAAACACACACATCTCTCAAGTAACTAAGCAAACTCATTCCTCAGAGATGGTACAAGAACACACTGGCTCTTCGTAAAGATAAGGAGGGGATGATAGGATAATGCAGAGGTTTTCAACTGGGGGTACTTCAGAGTACCGCAGGGGGTACACGGGCGACTGCAGCCCGCCTCCCGCTGGAAGTAGGGACCAGGCTGAAGGCGGAGGGCTGCAGCCTGCCTCCTGGCTCCACATCGCACCGGGCAGGAGGCGAGCAGTCCCTGTGGGGGGGCCTTGGGTCACGATGCGCAGTGGGGACGGAGGGCACAGGAGGCTCCCAGCCAGGGGGCTTAGGCCACCCTGTCTGAGCCAGCGCCGGGCTGAGGCTGGAGCAGGAGAGCTGGGCGCCACACGGCAGGTAAGTTTGGGGGTGGGGGGTGGTGGAGCCTGGGTAGGTGCAGGTGGGTTGACAGGTAAGTGTGGGGGCATGGGGCGGAAGAGCCTGGCCAGAGACGGGGAGGCGGCGGATCCCAGCCAGAGCCAGGTGCTTTAAGAACTACTGTTTGAAATTCTGTCGTAACGTAATAGTGTCAGTTCTATTGTGATACGCTAAGAAAATGTGTTTATTTTAGGCCATTATGCCTTTTATTGCAACCATGGTAATATCAGGTAAAGTGAAAACCATGAAGGGGTACTTCAGGTGAAACTTGGGACTGTAGGGGTACAGTTTCTAAAAAAGGTTGAAAACCCCTGGGATAATGGATTAGGATGTTTTGTTCAAACTAGCAGGTACAAGAATAAGGGTGGTACTTATTACACTCCAGATGTTGTTAATTAACTTGTTTAAATGTATGAAAAGAGAAGTCCTAGATTGTCCTGATCTAGGGGACAGCATCCTGGTGTGCTGATTGAACTGGTACCTTGTTGCGGGCATACATGTGTGAATTTACTTTTAGCTCCTATGGGGCACAAGGACCGTACTTTGTCAATAGTAAACCTGGCTGAGTGCCTTCGCCACCTGTGGGCTTTCTTATGAATAACATTGAGGTCTGCTGAATCAACGTGCTGCACTGTTTGCTACTGCAGCTGACATCAGAGCTCCAGGAATAGCAACACTAGTAACAGTACTGCAGCATCAGCAGCACTCCACAGCACTACCAACACACCGTACAAACACATGAGAGAGACAAAAAATAAAAATCCAAAAACCAGACTCAGTCTAACCCAATAACTTAGTCTACATAGAGGTGCATTTGAGATAGGCAAGATCTAAGTTTTGTCTGATGGATGCGGTGCAGAAATGAAATAATTCTACTTGGAGAGAGTTGTTCACATTAACTACAGCAGCAATTCTTAAAAGAAAACTGCAGTGCTTCTACTCTGTTAGTAGTTGATTGTTTTGGAAATGGTTTAACTGGGAAAAGGTGTCTGGTCAGTATCAGACCAAAAGGGCTTCTTCAGCAAAAAGAGGGAAATCATGTAGCGTGTTTGGAAGAAGGAATCCAGCATGTTCCAGTGAAATTATCTGATTCCAAGGACACAGATGAGGATCCAGGCAGCTTGTAAAAAAGAGATGCTCTCAAGCTGGTGGTCTGATGACGTATTAAATATAGTTGCATGGGAAACAATGAGGTATTGCTCTCAAGGAGACTTCAGGCACATGTGCTGCTGTTCCACTGCTCTGTGTTTCTCTTCCAGTTTCACCCTCCCCATCTGTCAGTTGTTTCCCTCACCATCAGCTTCTGGTCACAATCTCTCTCAATAAGGAATATTCAGGAGGGAAGCCATTTATTATTTAGCGAGAAGGTAGTAGAATGGGGGCATGATCAGGGTTCCAGCAGTGTTGCTCTGGCAAAGTTGTTGTTTGGGTAGTGCTGCCAAAGTGTGCCAAAGGGCTGCCAATGAGCCCTTGCCTCATTCCCAGTGTGTTCTGTAATGGGCAGAGAGAGGCTCCTTCCTGCAGCCCTGGTAAGGTGTGTGCGCTGAGTGTTTTATGAGGAATCTAGCCAAATATTTTCATAATGTAAAATTCTGTGGTTTTCGTCTTACCTTTTCTCTTGTTCATATATGGGCACAAAAATAGTTATATGAAGGTGTTCCTGCTTTTAGCTTTCATTTGGCCCAAATAGGGAGAATGTTGAAACTTTCTTTTCTCTGTGCAAATGAGTTTTATGTGTTTCATTGCTTTTTTTTTTTTTTTTTTTTAAATGCAGTTGTCAGGCTTATTCCTTCAGTAGCTGTTTCATTAAGGGAGTCTTGTTGTTAACATAGGGGTTTTCTTGGCCCTATTAAAACCAATGGCAATTTTCCCTTTGGCTTCAGTAGTACCAGGGTTGTCCGTGGGATCTAGAAAGAAGATTGTGTAGGAACTGTTGCTCCTGCTGCACTTCTGTGTGCATGTTTTTAAATTCGAGGCTGCTGAGTATTGGCTGACTACAAGCAGATGCTAGCCAGATTCTGAAGCTGTTGCTCAGTCCACCCTTCTCAACTACAGTTTTAATCTGTTTTCAATCTATAGTTGTAAACACTGCAGGAATTTTTAGCACTTTATAAGGTTTCTCCTAGAACTTTGTTGCATAAAACTAGTGAGGGAGGGGGAAACTAGACATAGAAATGCGTGTCTTCACCTCTCCCTTCCACCTCAACAGTTCTTACGCCTGAGCACCAAGGACCTTGTAAAATCATCATCAAAATAATATATTGCACTTTAGATCTGAGGACTTGTTAAGGAGTTCACGAATGCTAATGAACTTGACTTCCTAATGCCCTTGTGAAATAAGTAACAGTTTGTTAGTAACACTATTTACAGATTGAACAAATTGACCCTCTGTGCCTCCTTGCACATTGTGTCATATTCCTCCTATGCCTCCCGATACATGTATGTATTGGGTGCAATGTGTGATCTCACGTCCTAACATACGACTAGACACTCAGTCATAGCATCTTGTATTTTATTGGGTGTGATGCTAATAGGTGAGGAAGGTCTTGCTGAGCTGAGCTTGGATTTTGTCCAATTTTTATACTCAGCATAGAATTGTATAACTGGTGATTTTATAGGAAGTCCAATATTGTGTTAAATGCCTTGTAGTCAGACTCTGTTGTTTCTAACAGGAGTTTGATCGCTTCTTGGCCATCAAGTTTGCCACAGTGAAACGATATAGCGGTGAAGGAGCAGAGAGCATGATGGGTTTTTTCCATGAGTTGTTCAAGATGTGCGCATACAGTGGGGTGACAGACATCATTCTTGGAATGCCTCATCGAGGAAGGCTTAATCTCCTCACTGGGCTGCTTCAGTTTCCACCTGAGGTAAGGGATGTATTATCTCACTAGCTGTGGCTTGCTGTTTACTCAGATATTTGTGTAATTATTTTCTTGTCAAATAAACTGTCTCATTGCCAGTGCTTGAGTACAAAGTGATAAATTGACAACCTATATGAATGCATGTTTCTTCCTGCCATGGGCTCTGCAGATCTCCCTGTGAAGGTGACCCAAAGTGTGTGACTTAAAATAAATAAACAAAACCTTCTACAAAATTTATAGCATAAATACAAACCATGCTTCCTGTGCATTATGTAACTAATCTTATTTCTTTCTGTGTAGCTGATGTTCCGTAAAATGCGTGGTTTAAGTGAATTTCCAGAGAATTCACCAGCGATTGGGGATGTCCTATCCCACCTGACATCCTCTGTAGATCTAGACTTTGGTTCGCACTGCCCTCTTCATGTCACCATGTTGCCTAATCCCTCACATTTAGAAGCAATTAATCCAGTGGCTGTTGGCAAGACACGTGGAAGGCAACAATCTCTGCTTGATGGAGATTACTCGCCAGACAGCTCCGCGCAACCTGGAGACAAAGTCATCTGCCTGCAGGTATTTAAAGACCTCAGTTAGAAATTTTCCCAAATAAGAATATGAAAGATGATAATTGGTGTAAAGATTGTTAATCAATGGAAAGGTGAAAAGCTAGGATTATTCTCTGTTAGAAAAAGGGAGATTGCCAGGTGACTTAATGCAGCTGGCATCGTTTTTAAGAACCCCATTTTTATGATTTCCAAGCCAATGATCTCTTATCTGAACTTTTTCTAGTAGTTTTCCTGCTGATAAGAATGCTTTAAAAGATGCACACATCTGGTTTACCTAAAGGCCATTTTTGCAGTTTAAACAATTATGTTCACTCATGGTTTCTAATCAGGGTGATTAGAGTTTGAAATGGAACCAAGCAGTTCAATCTCATCATCAGCCTCTGAAAACATGTCATTAGAGAAAAATGAACAACAAACACTGCAGTATGTATTAACCATTGGAGTATGTGGTTGTGGTGAGGGGGTGTTTCAACACTATACTGTCCAGGTAAATCTCTTGACTACCAAAAGTGGTTCTCGCTCCTTCAGAACTGCATCCAAATTATGAAAAACATTCAAAGTTAATAAAGATGTTGTTGTTTTTTCTCCATTCTGTTAAGTCCAAAATTATTAGGACTCATCTCATCTCAATGACTTTTAAAAACAAGGAGTAAAATAGAGAATTGGGGAAGAACTATTTTTCTGCCAAAAGTAATGAACATGGAGGAAGTTAGTGGGGAAATGATTGGAATGAAAGAAATTATTTAGTTTGCTTCTGGAGAAGGAGATTGATGGACTGTTGGAAAAAGCGGAAAGGTGAGGGGTAAGATAACATAAAAAACGATAGACTGTTGGAAATGGATGGTCTCATTCATGTTTCCAACTGTTCTATAAAACAGTGCAGTTTCTTGCACTTCTTGAACTTTTTCCAGTTGAAAAAAACCCCCCAAAAACTTATTTGTATTCTATTTGTTTGGTGAAACATGGCCCTGAGCTTACTAGCCTGTTCCTCCCCTTGCATTAGCTAGTGATCACTCTGATGAGAAGTTCAGGTTCCAAACTGAACCATGTAACACTTTTTTTTCTTGCACATTCTGCAAAACTGGCAACACTGAGTTACCTGGAGTTTACAGAGGATGTGGAAAGCTCTTGTTTGTCTGGCCTTTTTGTGATAGCCCTTCTTGTGGGGGCAGCAAGAACACTAAGCTGGGGGAGTGGTAGATACCCTGGAAGGTAGGGATAGGATACAGAGTGACCTAGACAAATTGGAGGATTGGGCCAAAAGAAATCTGGTGAGGTTCAACAAGGACAAGTGCAGAGTCCTGCACTTGGGACAGAAGAACCCCATGCACAGCTACAGACTGCAGACTGATGAGCTAGGCAGCAGTTCTGCAGAAAAGGACCTGGGAATTGCATTGGATAAGAAGCTGGATATGAGTCAGCAGTGTGCCCTGGTTGCCAAGAGGGCTAATAGCATATTGGGCTGCATTAGTAGGAGCATTGTCAGCAGATCGAGGAAAGTGATTATTCCCCTCTATTCAGCATTGGTGAGGCTGCATTTGGAGTACTGTGTCCAGTTTTGGGCCCCCCACTACAAAAAGGATGTGGAGAAGTTGGAGAGAGTCCAGCGGCGGGCAACAAAATGATTAGGGGCTGGAGCACAAGACTTATGAGGAGAGACTGAGGGAACTAGGCTTGTTTAGTCTGCAAAAGAGAAGAATGAGGGGGGGATTTGATAGCAGCCTTTAACTACCTGAAAGGGGGTTTTAGGGAGGATGGAGCTAGGCTGTTCTCAATGGTGGTAGATGACAGAACTAGGAACAATGGACTCAAGTTGCAGTGAGAGAGGTCTAGGTGGGATATTAGGAAAAATTGTTTCCCTAGGAGTGTGGTGAAGTATTGGAATGTGTTACCTAGGGAGGTGGTGGAATCTCCATCTTTAGAGGTTTTAAAGCTACGGCTTGACAAAGCTCTGGCTGGGATGATCTAGCTGAGGTTAGTCCTGCTTTGAGCAGGGGTTTGACTAGATGACCTCCTGAGGTCCCTTCCAACTCTAATATTCTATGATTCTAAGAAAAGTCAGCTATGCATCTCATAAACTTAACAATGTGTAACTTTTTCCTCTCCTGCAAAACTAAGGTGCTAGGGAAGCAACCAACCCCTGTTTGTTCTTTGTTGTTCTTGTTAAACTAGTATTGGTCTCAGATCTTCTACCCACTGCTGTTCAACACAAGCCAACTCCTCTGTGGGGGATTGCTGTCAGGTGTAGAATAGCTTTCTTATATTAGTGATTCTGTGGTGTTCTTAACAAGGCTTTGGGTTAGGCACTAAAAATAAAATGAACATAGGACTACAGTGGTTATTAGTCAGAGGCATGCAGCCAGTCGAGAGGAAGGAAATAGGTATAAAGCTCTTCTTTTTTCAGAGTCTTGGCCTTAAAGCCTTGCTTTGGGCTTTTGTTGCGCAGCTCCCTGCAAGTTGTTTCCTCTCCCTGGAGATGAGTGTAGAAAATCTCAAGGCTGGCTTGCTCCAATTCTTTAAACAGCGTGTGTCAGTGAAAGAGGGAGTTAAGGACTGTGAGCTGAAAAACTGACAACTCTCAGGCATAAGAGATGGAGAAGTAGTAGGGATATTTACAGGTGTTTACCTCCCAAATGGACCCTTCTACAATCTTGGGATATAGAAACTCATCCAGGAAGTTTGTGAAGGAAGATCTGGAGATCTTGGCGACCTGGGTTCACTGTTACTGTCTGCCATTTTAGCTGTACTGCTTCCCTTTCACCATCTATAAACGGCAATGAAACAGAGAGAGAAGGAACCAGCTGCCAACTCCCATGCCAGATGTTGTCTGCCAGAAAAATCCTATGCTATATGGCTGGGTGGTCTCTATAAACATAAACCTATTTATCCAGGTGTCATTTTATGGAAACAAGTAGCCTAGCCTGTTTATGTCCAGGCATTTCAAAGTACATCCTAAGAACACAGAATAAGTTTTTTTTTGTTTCCTCTCTCCCCTCCCTTCCTCTTCAAACCTTGTAAATTTTAGGAGGACCCTAATGCCATGGGCAGAGTTGGAAGTGATGCTCATGTCTGATGCTGGTGAGACTGCTTTTTGTTTGTTCCCTTAGATTTTTTACCAGATTCCATTACCCAGCTCTGTCCACCTCTCTGGTACAAATAAAGCTTCCCTGCCCTTAGCCCTATGTCACACATGCCATAGTAGTTTATTTTCCATTAGACACCCTACAGCTGCTAATTTTCCCATTTTAATTTGGGGTAGAGGAGAATGGACAAAGTTATTTCCCATAGGAAGAGCCTCTTTTCCCCTTCCATAGCCTAATCACCTTGACACACACAGTGTACACTTTCTTCTTCCCTTCTTCTAAATAAAACGACCCCTATGTAATGAAGCTTTCACTAAGGGCCTACCTTCAGTAGAGACAGGAAGGAAGGACTAGTGATTAGGGCATGAGCCTGGAGCTCAGGAGACCCAGATTGAATCTTGTGTTTTGCTATAGACTTCCTGTGTGACCTCTGGCAAGTCAATATTGTGTCTCTGTGCGTCAGTTTTACAAATGGGGATAGTAGCATTTCCCTAGCTCACAGTGGAGTTGAGGCATTCAAGATTGTGAGGCACTCAGATACTATAGTAAGGGGGTAGAGCAGGGGTGTCAAACGTGGCCTGAAGAGGGGAGAACGCGGCGAGTTTTGATGGCGGCAGCTCTGATTCCGCAACCTGCTGCCGAGAAGAATCGCCGCCTCCTTCCCTTTTCTGCGGCAGCTCATGGAGTCATAGCTGCTGCCGAAAATGGGAAGAGGCGGGGAGTTTTTTCGGCGGCATGGATAGCACCGGGAGTTGCCGCTGAAAAAGGGAAGATGCCCTGAAATATTCGGTGGCGGGTATAGCTCCTAGGTCTGGCCCATCTCAGGTACAATTTATTAAAATGTGGCCCGCCATCATCAGCGAGTTTGACACTCCTGGGGTAAAGCATCTAAAATACCTAGGTTAAATAACAGGCAGCCTCTTGCCTTAAGTGACCCTTTGACATGGTTTCCATTATAATTTGGACCACTTATTAAAATGATGTCATCTAGCTGAAACCCTGCTTGTAGAATTCACCCTTCCTCTGGTTACTTCCAAACAATCCCTGACAATGACAATTTATTTCAGAGGCTTATAAAAATGCTTCAGAAGAGCAAGCCCTTTGCCTTTGGAGTGCACCAGATAGCTCCACGTATCTGGTGTTCAAAAACAAAACAACCCTGAGGCATCGTCCTTTACAGCATCTCCCATTCCCTTCCGGTCCATTTCCAATCACAAAAACTGATTTCTCCCCTATTAACTTGCTCTGGAGTTCTCAGAAACAAGCATAAATTTAATACCAAAATGTACATAAGAGAAGTTTGCTTGCAGAATGGAGTTGCTGCTTTCCTTGGTGAAGAAGAGGGAGCACTCTGCTTTTTGTACTCCTTGTGCACAGATTAAAGGGACCTTTTCTGTGGCAATAATTCAGTCATTGTTTTCTGTGGAAGACCCTTGTTAAAATATTAGCATCAAATCATTGAGTATAACTTGGTTCAACCTTTAGTTAAAGACCAAGATTACTAAGCAACTTGCTGGTCCACTGAGTGATCATTTATCACAAGTTTCACTGTATGTTATTACTTCCTGTTTTCTTGTATCTTAATTGGACTGGAAGACCTAAGAAGCTTTTTCATCAGTAGAATGAGATGTCATGGCTGGAGGCTAGCTGATTACTGAGGGGAAAGACTTGGGAGAGGGTGTAAGACTTAAATTCTCAAGTATCAAATGTCCTGTAACCTTATGTGCTGGGTTCTGAGGAGCTTTTTTTAGTGACACACTTGGAAGGTCTTGGAATGATACCAGAGCATTGTCCGACAACCCTTTTCAGTCGCGTTAGTGTGTTTACGTGAATAAAGCTGATGCCGTTCAGAGGGACCATGCGAAATGGAGACTTTTGGAGAGCAGCAAAACAGCTGGAGCAAAGAGGTGCCAGAAACTTACCACATTTCATTTCTAGATACATAGAGGGAGCGTCATGGTCAGGAGTGGAAATGGGACTGGGTGCTGGGGATCTCTCTTGCAATGAGTAACCGTGCTTCTCTGTGATGCCCCCTGGAAAAGATGAACTGAAAAGTTTTATTAGAACTACTTAGAATCCAAAGGTTTCAGGTCACCAGGGCTCCACATGTGCATTCTCTTCAGTTGTGATGTGGATGGGTTTGTACCTACAGAGTATCAATTGAGTTCTGAGTCCATGGACCCCAAATCTGAAAGTAAGACCCTCACCTGGTTTTACCTAGTAGTTTTATAAAGCTTCTGATTTTTAATGATTTTGATTACAGAGAGATTTGAATAGAACTCCAGTGTTGGGTCAATGCGGTCTGAACCACCCTGAACTCTGGGCAAGTTTGGATTCAAGCTCTGCAACTGAAGACAGTCTCTAGTTTCAGTGCAAACCCGTAATTGAGCCTACCGTCTTCAACTTTTTTAAAAACATGGGCTGTATCATGTTTGTAACATAATAAATAAATGTTTTTATTTGTCATTTTGAAGCGTACCTATAATCTCCTGTTTGATTTAGGATTTTCAGTAGCTCTCCATCCCTTTTAAAAACTTTTTTTATCTTCTTTCTAAATACTTCATTTATGTCGATTTTTATCCCTTTTTCATCTTTTAATCTTTCATATCTCTGTCCTCTGCCTCTATTTACTGAAGTGCAGGCAGGTGGAAGTCGTGTGTGCTTTGGCCTGCAATGTTTAATTTTCAGGGGTGTGTGGGAGCAGTGTATCATAAGGTGACTGGTTTATTTTTGTTCTTTTACTGATCTTTTACTGAAGGTCTACTACAGACCGTTACTGTCATATTGCACCCACCATGTTAGGTTATTATGTTGTCTGTAATGATAAAGTATATTCTAAAAGATTATAGGTTTCCTTCAATCAGATAATGGACCAGCCAATGTGTAGCACAGTTGCTGGCCGTGACCCTACATTGAAGTTAAAAGATTATATAAGATCTCTCAAATCGGCATTGGAGTAAGTGGCTGGTATTAGAGCTGTATGATCACTCTGAAATATCTTGTGTAATGGAATTTTTTTCTCATTGTGACACCTCTTTCAGCAATGGCTACTAACAAATCCTTTTCTGTCTCAATCTATAATTTAGGTTCATGGTGATGCTGCTTTCTCTGGTCAAGGGATTGTTCCTGAAACGTTTACGCTCTCTAATCTCCCACATTTCAGAGTTGGTGGAAGCATCCATTTGATTGTTAATAATCAGCTGGGTTACACCACTCCTCCAGAGCGAGGAAGATCGTCGCTATACTGTAGTGATGTTGGTATGTATAAGACAAGTGGTTATGTAGCCTATGTAAAATAAATTTAAACTCCAGTGTGAATGTCTAGTACATGTTCCTCTTTGGGCTTTCACAACTAGTGTTCACAGGTCCCAGGGAATCTTTTTCCACACTTACAATGAATTAGTTAAATTGGACTTGCATTTCGTTAATAGAGTAGAACACACTTTGCTGCTAATAATTTAAACACAAAAATGTTTACTAGGCTATTGTGAAGTTATAAGTAAAATAAATTAAAAATGTTTGTGACAAGTGTTTAAAATATGTCATGATTATAATATGAGATTTTAAAAAATGTTTATTGAATTTAATGAATAAGTGATAAACACAGTGGGCCTCCCAAGCATTGAGTTACCAAGGTTCTACTGTATGACTGTATCTTCGTTGCAGTTATAGCATAGCTGGTGGACTTTTCTGTTCAAGGAAGTGATTGAAATATGAGATTGATGTCACTACTTGAATAAGATGAACAAAGCATCTTTTTCTTTGTTGTTCACAAATTTGTTTTGATTAGCTAGATTGTATATGCTTCATCCGTTCCTGTGTGCAGATTTAATTATATTCCCTATAACTAAAAACATATTAATATCTTGGACATTTCACACTAAATCTTTGTTTCATGGCTTTATCAAACCAGATGTTATAGAGTGGATCCATGAAAACTGATAGGGAAAGCAAGTTGCTTTGCCTTTTTATCCCTGCATTGGTTTTGTGGCTCACATCCCTAGATTTCCTTTCCCTGTTGTGTATTGCTTATGATATGGCTTATTACCCATCTATGTTCCTGGAGGGTAATCAGCTCACAGAACCATGATACTCCTGGGATTCTATGTGGAGAGAGAAAAATTGACCAGAAGGGCCAGGGAAATAGCTGTAGCATGTTAACTTCCCTGGAACATCTAAAGGGAAGTACAAGCCAACAGCTGGGAACTAGCTAAATAGCTGCTTACACCAAGTTGCTGACCAGAGGGAAGGGAGCACCAGTGTGAGTTTGGGGTTTTCTTCTGTTTGTTTAAAAAGACTTTGATTGTGACAAACCTGTTCTGGGTCTGCTGGGAGCAGCCTAGCATGAGTGAATTAGGGGAAGAACTGCTTCTGATGAAGGAAACGTTGTATGGATTTCAAAGTATCCCTGCTTCAGGTTAAAAACTGTATTTTGTTTCTCTTCTGGAGTAAGATACAACCAAAAGACTGTACCAGCCTGTAAGGGTTTTAGTTTCCATACAGAATAAGAGGATCCAGGGACTGTATGCACAAAACCTGTTAGAAGCTTACTTCACTCTGGAACCGTACCATGGAACACATCTGCACAGGGTTGAGGCAATTGTAACTATCAAAAAAGAATCTTCTCCCTGCTCACACAGGCAGGATCTCTAGCTTTTTCTTGTTTTTGCCTCTGATGCCCTGAGCAGAGATCCCATGTTGCGTTCTAGAGGGCATATCCCATGTGCTCATATTTCCTGTGATTGCAAAGGGTAGGGAACTCTTGGTTGGATCTTGCCCTGAGTTTGACTCATAAAGCCATATTTTGAACCTCTGTTTAGGTAAGATAATTGGGTGTGCAATTATCCATGTGAACGGTGATGATGCTGAAGAAGTCATCAGAGCCACGCGATTAGCTGTTGAATACCAGCGCTGCTTCCGCAAGGATGTGATTGTAGACTTGCTGTGCTACAGACAGTGGGGCCACAATGAACTTGATGAGCCATTCTTCACCAATCCCAGCATGTATAAAATTATCAGGTAGGGTAATGCTACATATAACTCATGCCTACATCAGCTTCAGTAATGACCAGTTTATTCTCAATCGTAACACAAGCCTCTATATGAAGTGTAAGGTCCTTGTTTACACTTGCACACTCTGTCCTGCTCTCCACAATGGTGCACCAGCATCTCTGTTCACAGCCGGGTAAGTGCTAGTGTGGACATGGCCATGCTCTTTTGGAGCACGCTGTCAAGACATCTTGCATATTAAAGAGAAACTTGGCATTACTGATGATAGTGTTAGTGCTTGAATATGCAGTTTGAGGCGCCTTTCCAGAACAAATTTATATATTTCATCTGCATTTTAAAACAACCCAATAGCTGTCCTTGATTGGTTCCCCTCTGCTCATGAGCATCCGTGGGGCTCAGGACACAGACAACTGGTTGGGGCAGGTTTGCAGATTAGGGCTGACGGCTGTTGGCAGAGCTGTGTGTGTGGAAGGTCACGCAATGCCTGCTTATGCTTTATCTGGTTCCTGCCAGTTCAGCTAGATGCTTGTTTTTATGAGCACTAAAACTTACCGTAATTTTATCCCCACTCCAAAAAGGAGCATGTTTTTTAAAATATGCTAGCCAGTATATTCTGGCACTTTAGATGTAGTGTCCATGGAATATTCACATTGGTGGAAGAGAATGCTTAGATTCTAGTCTTCTCTCAATTTGCCGTGACTGTATCATTGTTAGGTTGTGACTCTGATTGTGAGTCTTTCTTTTTGACCAATAGCTGCCAGTTACAGATACTTTTTCCAGTAATAGACAATATAGCGTACATTGTCCTAGAAAATTTCTGTCCCTGGCTGTTCGGAGGGCTTCTATCTGAATGATTGTAACCCAGCAGATCATTCATTCCCATTTTCGCAATGAGTTTATATGGCCATCTAGCTGCAACAGGGTTATATTTCCTTGTTACTACAGTGATGGCACAGTGTACCTGTGTGGGGTTTGACTTCCTCCTGACAGATCGCGTAAGAGTATCCCAGACATTTACGCAGAGTGTCTGGTAGCTGGTGGACTCATGACTGAGGACGAGGTATTGGAGATAAAGACTGCATATTACTCCAAGCTGAATGATCATTTAGCCAACATGATGATGTATAGTCCCCCTTCTACCAACCTGCAAGCTCACTGGAGTGGCATGGTGGAACCCTCTGCTAGGATCACCATTTGGGATACAGGTTTGCCTGTGCCACTCCTGCAATTCATCGGAGTCAAGTCTGTGGAGGTGCCTGAAGAACTCCAGATGCACAGTCATCTCCTGAGGACACATGCACAGGTCTGTAAGGCTTAGTGGTGATCAACTTCTTATTCTATCACTCAGACAATAGACATGTTACAGGAGAAATCTAACATCATAAGCATGCAACTAGAGAACAACAGTCTTCTTGTAAAAGAAATAATTATTCACTGGTGAGGCTGATTTGACCTTGTAAGGATTGAACCACTTTTTTAATGTGTGAGGAATACAGGGTAGTCTCTCCAAAATTATATCACTTTTTTATTGATGGAATAAAGGAAAAAGTATTCAACAAACTTGTCTTGGGCCTTTGTAAACAAGTTTTATTGTATGTAAGAGAGTCTGTCTCTCATAAGATACTATATTCTATTACCAGTCCCCTGAGCCAGTTACCTACATCACCAGTATAAATGTGCCCCAAGTTGTTAGTGACCTTTAATTACTAATGTCTGATGGCTAGTATGTTGCCTGTATGAAATTATTTTATTAGTCCAGTTCTAAGTGAATGCATCCACATAACAAAATTAATGGCATTGACTTGATGGGCAGTTTCAGAGAGGCCAAGAGCTGCATGGGCAGGAACACTGACCTATTCTCACCCCTCTCCACATCCAGGTGCATATTGGAAGGGCAGTATTTTGTGTGGTTGCTGTCTAATCTGTTTAGTAGCTCTGGAGACTGGAATCCTCCATCTGGCATCTTTCCCCAGCACTAACTAAATAAACAAAAAACTGATATTAAAAGCACAGCCTGTGCTCCAAGGAGTTTAAAATCTAGGCCCTGCAATTGGATCCGTGATTCACTGATGATCTGCATGGACATTAGGGTCCACCACGTGGAAATGATCACAGGATCAGGGCCTAACGTGACTGTCAGCAATGGCCTCACCCCCAGTGTACCCTGGTGAACTTAGGGTGGCCCCCACTTCATTTACTACTTTTGATTCCTTAATAAACTTAAAAAAAAAAAAAAAAAAAAAAAAAAAAAGCTCCATCAAATCCAACATCAGACCTCCTTAGAGTATGGTTTGAGCTTAAAGTTAAAAAATAAACACAAGTCTTCCCTTCAGTCTTCAGCTGGGCACAGCCCCAAACTCCCTTGTTGTCTCAGAATCCTTCCCACTTTAGCCTTTCCTAGCTGAAGGAGTTCTTGTCTCAGGGTCTTTCCTGCAGGAGCCACTCAGTCTCTGCACTCTTGCTGCTGTTAGAGGGGAGTCACCTGATCCATACCCAGATGGTTCTTTTTAAACCCCACACCTCATCCCAGGTGTGGCAGGCAGGGCTAATTGTTCAGGGCTGACAAGCTCCAGGCCTCCAGCTCTTAGAGGCAGGCCACTGTATTATAGTGACTAATAAAACTTTAGAGCTGTTGCTCTATATTTTTTTTTTAGCTCTCTCTATTGATCAGTAACATTTGATAAGGTGCAGACTGACAACTAAATCATTGATCTAATTTTTTTAAATATTCAGGCAAGAATACAGAAAGTGGAGGAAGGAACAAAGTTGGACTGGGCTACAGCTGAAACATTAGCTTTTGGTTCCCTACTCAGCCAAGGTAAGCGGCAACTAGGCGAGCAGATAGTATAAAATACTGCTTCAGTGACAATTTAATATGCCATGAGGTGTTTTTATTGTATTTCATGATCAATTCCAAAAATTGTGACTATATAAAAGCCCAATAAAATAATCTTTATTACAGAAAAAAGGCAACCATGATTCTCTTGTGTTGTTTATACTTGTAGGTTAGATATAGATGGTCCAGAAGATAAAGGCCCTGATTTACTGAAACATATATACTTGTGCTTAAAGCTAAGCATGTGAAATTAATGGGGCTACTCATTAGTATATGTTTAATTTAAAATGTAAGGCTGAATTTTTTACCTCCTGGGCCTGGATTCAGGTTTGTATTACCTTCCACACAGAGTTGCATGTGTTTTGTGGTTTGTTTCTGCTTTCATGTACACTACTTAACATTACAAAATAGCTAAGCAGTTTGTCACAAGTGGAGGTCTCTGCTCAAGAGCGTCCAGTTCTAAAGTAGAAAGCTTATATCTAGTGCTTGCTCACTCTTCTTCCTCCACTTCATAAACTAATAGTAATTTTAATCATTGACCATAAGTTTGCTGTACCAGCACATAACTAATCTCAATACTTGCTCCAAAGAGCTCAGACTCTACTGCAGACACAGGCTAAAAACAGTTCAAACACATCCATATAGGTATTAACATGGACATGCTGGAGTGGTGCAGAGAGCATGTGAGGTCAATGTTGTGTCTTCATAGGAGGTGTGTGTCTGAAGGAGGGGAGTGAGGTTTGGTACAAGAGTAAGGGATGAAGTGGAAGATACAAAGATTAGAATGGTAGAAAGGATACCTAAGGAGCAGTTAGGCACAAGCCTTCGGAAGAGATATGGGAATGGTGGGGGAGAAGGGAGAAATGAGTGCAGATATGTGTAGGGAAGAGTGGAGGTGCATAGAGCCCTGGTGATTGGGAAAGAAGCTTGAATTTGATCAACTTGGTGAGGAAAAATCAGAGAGGGTTTTGAAGGGTAAGTGATATTGTGGAATGGGGGCAGGGAACAGCTGTCACTAGTATTCTCTCCCTTTATGACTTTGATTATTTAAGGTTATTTTGTTTCTTGCTTGATAAAGGGTTTAATATCCGACTAAGTGGACAGGATGTTGGCAGAGGAACATTCAGTCAACGACATGCAATGTTGGTTTGCCAAGAGACGGATGAAACCTATATTCCGCTGAATCATATGTCTCCAGATCAGAAAGGCTTCCTAGAGGTACAGTGTATGCTTTATAGAGCAGTTCACTTGTCCATGACTTCACGTTGTTATAATAATTTACATATAACACCTTCTGAGAAGCAAAACATACTTCTCACAGGTGGATAACTTGCCGTTCTACAAATGGGGAGCTTGAGCCTCAGAAATTAATTGGGTTGCCCAAGGTCACACAGTGAGCCAATGAGAGAGTTGGGAATAGAAAGAACAATTATTTATCTTACAGTAACTCTGGTTCTTCAAGATGTGTTGTCTCCATGGATTCCAATTTCCGTGCACCTGCACTCCCATGCATGTGAGATCAGATTATTTTGGCCATTAGTGTCTCTTGCGCAGGCACTGCTCCCCTAGATGTCTTCATACACCCCGAACCTGAAGGCATAATGGAAGGAGTGAGCCCACCCATCCCTCAGTTCTTTTGCCAGTACAGAATGTCAGAGAAGTATCTCACTGCAGTAGCTGCGAATGAGGGTGGGATGTGGAATCCAGGTGGAAAACACATCTCAAAGAAGCAAGTTACTGTAAGGTAAGTAACTGTTCATTCTTCAAGTCATTGTCCACTCTCCTCTTGATGACTGACAATTATCTGTTTCATCAGAGAAGGGTACTAGGAGTCCCAGTTAAACAAGGATTGTAAAACAGTTCTACCAAATGTGATATCTAATCGAAAAGCCTCTACCAAAGAATAGTGACCAGTGCATGTGTCAACTGAGCTCCACATAATTGCCCTACAGATTTCCAGAATAGGGACCCTCTTCAAATAGGCTGCAGAGGCTACCTAAGCTCTACTGGAATGAGTTCAAGGATCTAGCCTGGTTAATTCATAACATGTCCTCATAAGGTTAGATTATCTATAAAAGGATATTGCCTGACCTTTAACGCTCTCAGCAAAGGCCACAACAGTCTAGGTGTGCTCCTGGATGGTTTTGTCTTCAGTGTAAGAAGACAGTCCCATTACTACATCGTGTGTGAAGCTTAGTTTCTCTGGAATCCAGGAAGGCCAGGAGAAGAAAATTGGGAGCTGTAGAATAAACTGGTTCATATGGAATTCTGAAACAACTTTGGGCAGGAACTTGAGCTGATGCCTGAGAGTAACTCTGTCCCCAGGGAACACTAGGTAAGGGGGCCCATCCTGAGGGCCTGAATCTCTCCTATCCTTTGAGCTAACATAATGGCTATTAAAGGCAGTCTTCATAGATTGTGGCAAATAGAACAAGTTGCTTAAGGACTCATGAGGAGTCCATTAACTCTGCTAATGCTATATTGGGATCCCAAAAGGGAGGGAGTTCCCAAACTGAAGGGAAAAACATGAATAAGGTCTTTAAGGAACCTTGTCACTGTAGGATAAGAAACAGTATGGCCCTGAGTAGGAGGGCAGTGTACAGATATGGCTGCTAGATGGTGCTGATGTTGTCCAGATTGTTTCAGGGCTAGTAAATAGCCCAGTATTGCTGAAATGAGTGTTCTCAAGTCAGAGAGCTGGTGCTGAAATGCCTAAATAGAAAACCTCTTGCACTTATAAAGCAAGTCTGCTTGAGACTTGCCTGCTTTGGAGTAGAATTTTCTGAATTTCAGCTAAACAGCTTCTTTCAGTGGATGTCATGTAGCCAACTTCTAGGCTGTCAGGTATAACAATGCTGGGTCCAGGTGCAGGATCTGACTGTTCTGAAAGACCGTAACGTTGAGCAGGTAAGATGATCGGACTTTGAATTGAGAGATTCATCAGATCCAAATACCAGAACTGCCTAGCCCATGCTGGAGCTATCATGATTCACAGAGTTCAAGGCCAAAAGGGACTTTTAGATTATCTGGTATGACCTCCTATATCACACAGACCATTAACATTTCATTCTGTTACTCCTGTATTGAGCCCAATAAACAGTGTCTGACTAAAGCACATCCTTCAGAAAGGCATCCAGTCTTACCTGAAGACATCGAGAGGGAGAATCCACCACTTGCCTTAATAATTTGTTCCAATCGTTTATCACTCTCACTGTTTAAAACAAAATTGTACCTAATTTGAATTTGTCTGGCTTCAGCTTCCTTCAGCTGGTTCCTGTTTTGCCTTTCTTGGCTAGAATAAAGAGGCCTTTAGTAGTATCCAGTATTTTCTCGACATGAAGATACTTAGATACTGTAATCAATTCACCTCTCAATTTTCTTTTTGATAAACTAAACAGATAGACTTAAGGAGCTGAATCACTGTAACAATTAGTCCTGCTTCTTGTCTGTTTCCTCAGAACCCTTGGTATTGTGGGAATTGGCACAAAAGCATGCATCAATCCCAGAATCCAAGGGATGAGAAGCATATCTGTTGAAGCCTGAGCTAGAACCCCCTCTGGAACAAAATATTTGATGCCTGTTGTTCTGGTCTGTGGCAAATAGGTCTGTTTCTGGAAATCCCCACTTGCAAAAGGCATTCTGCAGGACTGAGTCTTTGATTGTGTCAGACCAGTCTGCTGCATTGTTCTCCTAATGTGTTTTGAAGGCTAGAAAGGTGCAGAACCACTGGTGAGATTTGATTTGGAATGCACCAAGTCCAGAGCACTCTTGCTTCTCCATCTATTGTATAATTGTGGTGTTATATGTCCGCACTTAGATTGTGGATCTGTGGAGAAGAGGCAGGCAGATGGCTCTGAGCTCTAGGGCACTTTTGTGGAGTTGAGCTTCCTGAGGGGACCAGGGGCCCTGAATTCAGAGGTGATTTAGAGGACTCCCCCATCCCTTAGTGAGACCTCTGTTACCAGAGCCTTGGTAAGCAAAAGTGCAGAGAATCTTTGTATACCTGAAAAAACTCTTTTCACCAGATTAACAAGCACTGTTGTAACCATCATTTCCATGTGGTATCTACTAGGTATATACAGTACACTAATTTCAGCCACTCTTGCATGGAGAATAGGGGAAGTCTGGCAAACAGTGTTACATAGGTGTATGAGGCCATGTGTCACGGAAGTCTGAGGCATGCTCTTACTGATGTTCTTTGGTGAGGTATACTGTTGTCAAGAATCTTTGCTGTGGAAAGCAAACTTGCTTACCTGGAACCTAGCACTGCTCCTATGCACTGTATGCTTTGAGTCTGAATAAGTGTGGACTTTCTTCTGTTCACGATGAGGCCCAATGAGCTTTAAAGTTACTTGGATCAAATTGGTCATCTTTGAGGTTGGTCTTCCTCAAACCAGCCAGTCGTTGAGGTGTGCATAGACCTGGCTACCTTGCCTCCTTAGGTGAGCTGCCACAGCTATCAAGCACTTGGTACGTACCCTTAATGCTATGGAAAGATCAGAGATCACTATCCCGTACTGGTACTAAAATGATCCTACTAGAAATCTGAGGTATTTCCTGTGGGCTGCAGGAATGGATATGGGGAAAAAGTTGTCTCGCAGATCAGGAGCCATGAATCGGTCTTGAGGATCTAACAAGGGAATTATGGAGGCTGTGGAATCTAAGGATACTGGGCACTAATGGAGAGGGAATGACCAGATGACTATGGTCAAACTCTGACCACCTTCTCTCTCTGCAAGGAGGCTTGTATTAAAGTCTCAAGTAGCAGCTTCAGGTGCGCTTCTCTAGCTTTCTAAGTTCTTTTAGAGAAGGGGCAACATACAGAGCATCACTCGGGGATATATCCCTCTCTTACACAAAGCACACACCAGATGTGTGTGTCATTTATGGTTATTGAAGCTTCACGTGAGGGACAGGTCTTGAATCTCAGAGATTCAGCTTCTGCCATGTTACTATAACCCTTAAATGGGATGGTGGGTGTAGTCTAGCCTAACTGAACCTTACTCAAGAAAAATTACACACACAATATAATAATGTTCTTTTTATTTTACAAGAGGCACTAAGAAACAACAAAGTAGTAAGACGACTGACTAGCTATACCACTATACTAGCACAATGTGTAACGAAGAAGACTGACATTGTGAGGGCTCAATCT
Organism: Emydura macquarii macquarii; assembly: GCF_026122565.2. Lineage (NCBI taxonomy): Eukaryota > Metazoa > Chordata > Testudines > Chelidae > Emydura > Emydura macquarii. The sequence continues at coordinate 668,181 of NW_027133607.1, read as the reverse complement.
CGCTGCAATGAGCGGTGAGGAACTGAGGAACGGTTTGACCCATTCTGCCTTTTATGTCCTTGGGCAGTAGTGGGAGTAAGGAAGACATGTAGAAATGCAGATGCTGCTTCAGTAGATACCATTGGCCAAAAGAATCCAATCTCATACGCTTGGGGCATGTGCGCATCAAGAGTTGAATTCATGTGGACAATCACTCGAAGAGCCCGGGTTTACAGAATTCCAGTTCACTTCTCTAATAACTGGGATGGGTCAGTTTTTAAACAACTTGTTACCACTGAAGTGACTTTGTAGGTAAAAGGAATTGTGGTCTGACTTGTAGGGTTCAGGTCCATAATTGTGTCAACGCAGCAACACATCTTCAACTCAAGTGGTTAGTTGGTTATTTTATTTTGGATGGTAGAGGAAAGAGGGGTTTTGTTTTTCTTGCGATTGGCTGTGGAGGTGAATGAGACTATGAAGTAGCCTTATAGTTCTCCTGGAATTCCTCCATCAAAAAACAAAGATGATTGTGCAGAGCTTCTTACCTAGGAATGTGCCTCCTACCCATTCCTATCATAGACATGCTTTGATTCTGAAAATGTAATTTGACTGTGTTAAATCTGTCTGTCTTCTTTCACACACCTACCCTCTCCAAACTTTCTTTGTTAGGTGAGCAATAGCCCGCTGTCTGAAGAAGCTGTGCTTGGTTTTGAGTATGGCATGAGTATTGAAAGCCCCAAGTTACTGCCAATTTGGGAGGCACAGTTTGGTGATTTCTTTAATGGAGCCCAGATAATATTTGACACTTTCATCTCTGGAGGTAAGTGGAACAAATTTATTAAAAAAAAAAAAAAAAAAAAAAAAGTGTTGTTACAGAAATTCCTTTTTAATGAAAAGACCCCATGCTCGTGGCAAGCAATTCTATGTCTTGGTATCATGTATAAGAAATCTATTTGGATAATCAGGCTATGCTACTTACTTGGCCCCAATTACTTTCATATTACTCACAATCTTTAATATATTTACCCTCACAACACCCTGTGAAGTAGGGCAGTGCTATTATCCCCATTTTACAAATGGGGAACTGAGGCACAGAGAGACTACGTGACTTACCCAAGGTCAACTGGGAAGTATATGGAGGAGCATGGACTTGAATCCCGGTCTCCAGAGACCCATGCTCATTCCCTAACCATGGGATCATCCTTCCAGTGCTTACTAGGTTGGGTTTTTTTTTAAATTTTTATGACTTGGACTTATTCACAGCATTGTCCAGTCCTGCTTCCTGAATGGACAGCAGTCAATGGTGGTGGGATCCAACCACTGAGTCCCATGTACTGCTAAGCACTGTTCCTAGCTCTGGGTCACTCAGTGGCACACTCCAGGCACAGACTGTGACACCCAGAACTCTAAGGCACTGTTACCCTATTGCCTCCAAGTGAGAGCTTTGCTGCGGCTAAGCTGTGTGTCAGCTTCCTGACATGCTAGCCTATCTGCCTTATCAGTAAACTACTTGAGACTCTGCCAGTCTAAACCTTGCCTGCAGGTAATCATGAACTTCAATTCCCGAGTTCCCTAGAGACATCTCCCTGCAGTGTCTAGTCCCTCTCACTGGACATTCACAGCAAACTTAATTTCTGTCTCCAAAGAGACCGAGCATACACCAGCCTGTTAGTTTAGCTGAAGACTCACACTTTACTTCAATATAACGTCACTGAGATGGTTTATAGTAAAACTAAAAATAATTGTATTAATAAAGAACAGAGGCTTAAGTGATACTACGCAAGAGAAAAAGACAGGTATGGTTACAAACAAAACAAAGCATGGTTTCTAGTGGCTAAAATTTAATTTTAACAAGTTACAATCTTAGCCTAACAGTTTTCTCATTACATAAAGTTATTGACATCTCGAACCCTCCTGGTCAGGCGATCCAACTTTCACAGGTTCAGAGGATGCTGTTTCCCATGTATCCTAAACGATGGATCACTAAAATGCCTTTTTCCTCTCCTGATATTACCCAAAATCCATTGTCTGTGTTTAAGAGCCCAGAAGGCTTCTTGAGGTGCAGATTCTGTTCCCTGGCATGATCGCCAAACTGTCGTCTTTGCAGTTGTTAGCTTGGTGGCTTTGTTTACCTTATATATAAATGTACTTTCATTGTCCTCTGTAGCCAAGCTGGTCAGACAGGTAGGTACACACATTCCTTTGTGTAGGGCTGGCTGGCTTTATACACTGCCTCCCAAACACATTTTAAGAACATATTTCCAGCACACATCTATAACTCTTTGTACACCACCCTTACATGCATCACACAGCGATTTTTCAGGACCAACGTGGCACCAGTTTACATATGATGTCATAATATGTATCTAAAAGGTGTCATGTATGATAAGTTGTGTTGGGGGCAATGAGTGTCAGGCCTGCTATGAATTACAATATGGCACTGAGGTGGTCCCAGGGTCATAGAGACTTCAGGTCTGACACCCCTCTTGAGCAGTAGGACATGACAATCCTGCTACCTAGACCCTGGAACTAGTGCCTCAGCCTTCCCAAGCTCCCAAGCTGCTTGTACAGATTCTCTCTCAGAGACGACCTGGCTGTGTGAGTGCTTGTCCTAATAGTGTTAACTAGCAACCATGTGGCAGAAAAACAAGGAAATCCAGGCTTAGCAAAGAATTACTTGCACATATGTTTTTAAAAAGCACGAGAGAGTTATGGATCTATGAAAAACAGACTCCTGAACACTGTCCTCCTTATTCTGATTTTTGCCCTCGAGTTGTGAGTCTCTGGGTTGGGTACAAGTCCTTAGGGGAGGCAAAGTCCATCCTGCCTCCACTCCTTCTGGGTATTTTGTTACTGGTGGGGGAAGGGCTTTGTTGGCTTAGAAAGCAAGCTACCTTTTTAACAGTGTCGTTCCCCACACACACACACACACACACACACACACACACACACACACACACACACACACATCTGGGTTAGGTGGTCAAGCGGAGAAACTGCAATTCCCTCAGCTGTGCTCTTGGGCAGGGATTCCATCCCACCTTCTCCTTCTCCCTTCTGACAGGTTTCTGTGAAGGAGAGAGCTAGTTCAAGGTTAAAGGCCCTGCTGGCAGAAATCCCATTGTTGAAGCAGGGGAGAGTCATTATCATTGTTGGTGGCCCGTGATTGCTCTGGCACAACTTTCCAAACCTAAACTCTCCACTGTGTGTCAAATTTCTGCTACAAAATGGATGATCTAATCCACAATCCATTACAAATAGCGTTGATAAAAAAAAAATGGAATTTACATCTGGACACCGCTTTGGGTATATATCTATCACAGACTTCAGTTCCTATTTGAAAGTAGGAATTTTCAGAATTGTAAGTTGTTGTTCCAGCATACTACTCTTCATCTGAGATGTAGTTTAACACAGTTCCCAGGAAACTAGCAAACTGAGAATAGGAAATGATCCTTAAACTGAACAGTATTGGCATACACTCTGCTTTGGAGAGACATATTTCAGCAGTGGCAACTGATTAAGAAATAAGTTACCAGAGGTTAAAAAGGCATACAATTTTCTGCACTGACATTTTGATACAGAAGTCTCCAAATAAATAAAAAGATGGCATGCAGTGAATCACTTTTATTCAGTACATTTTGTTGAACTTCATATTTTCTTAGATTTTTTAAAAAGAGGCTTTTAATTGGCGCATCTGTCTAATCAGAATGACACAGTAGAATTAAGAGGATTCTACTGTAACTTTTAGTGCAATTTTTAAAACAAAATTTAGAATTTAGAATTGAAGCAGAGGGAATTAGTGTTGGTACTGCAGACTTGGAATCCTCCTCAGAATCGGCATTTACACAAAGGTTTCAGTGTCCTTGGAGACTTTCAGATAATCAAAGTTGTACTGTGTCAAAATTTCAAACTCTGTGTGTGTGTGTGTGTGTGTGTGTGTGTGTGTGTGTGTGTGTGTGTGTGTGTGTGTGTGTGTGTGTGTGTGTGTGTGTGTAAACCTTTGGGAGATGATTTACACAGACTTAACATTATACAGAGTCACTTGGTGATTTATGCTCTATGTAACTTTTTTCCCCTCCTCCCAATCCTGTTTCTTTAGGTGAAGCCAAGTGGCTTCTGCAGAGTGGGATAGTCATTCTTCTTCCCCATGGCTATGATGGTGCGGGCCCTGAACACTCTTCCTGCCGAATAGAACGTTTCTTACAGGTAACTGAACACACCTGCCTGTTTCACACCCTCTATCAATGCATGTCGATATGAGATGCTTTAGAGAGGCTGTTTTTATTAGAAGTTGCTACAGGCCTGTAGCATTTGCCAGTCAAATTAAGTAATGTAGATTGATTTAAAGCAGGAAGCCTTGATATAAATGATTGATTTTAATCTTGTTTTTCATTTGTCCTTTTTATTTTCCATACAAAGGTTGAGTCTCATTGATTGGTAACCATTACAGCACATTGATCTGCAACTAAATACAGCCTTCACACCATATTTGATCCTTCTTTTTTGATAAACTGTATCTATACACATTTATTTAAGCAATTGTATAGATTAACATACATTTATTCAGATTCTTAATTTTTACTTTTTTATTAAGTTAGAAAATAGTGAACAATGCTTTTCTTATTTACTGGATGATTAATATTTTACTTTTTTGCAATGTTGTAATTTTGTTGGTCCCAGTATATTAGAGAGACTAGTTGTGTGTAGTCATATATTTTATTCACCAACTTCTGTTGGTGAAACAGACAAGCTATTGAGTTTACACAAGCTTTGAAAAAGAGCTCTGTCTCTTTCACCAACAGAAATTAGTCCAATAAAATAAATCTTATCTCTAATTTTTTACTTGTGACTTGTGTCCAGCTGCATTTGGATGAAAATTGGAATTGAGTTAAAATGCATAACAGCATTTAAAATTATTTTTCATTGGCTAAAGAAGAAAACCCCATGTCTATCCAGTACATTATAAAAAATGAGTTTATTGAAACCTGTTTTGAATTCAGAACATTTTCTGGATGTTTTTTTTTTTTGTTTTTTTTGTTTTTGGTTTTGTTTTTTTATATATAAAGGAATTTATCTGTAGTTATGTACTTAACTGATTGTTTCTGGTTATCATGTCCTTGGAGACTTTAGAACTAGTAGATCTCATCCTTTTGTACCTAGTTTTTATTCCTAGGTTGGTAGATGAAAACAAGCTTTCCTGCTTTTTTCAGCTCCCAGTTGATTTCTCAGTTTTGAATGAACTAGTCATTGAATTGAACTGAACTAGTTGAATAAACTGAAATGGAGAAAACATTCTCTTTGTACCTGAAGAAGAGGCTTATGTTGTCAAAAAGCTAATTTAGCACTTCAGGAGCATAGCCAGAGACTTTTACAAGCTCAGTGGTTTGACTTTAAAACTTTGGCAGTAAAAACATGTACTGCTTGAATATTTTTTATTCAATTTTAAATTATTTAATAGATTATAGTAAATTTAGGCCTTAATGTAGGTTGCCATCAGTTCAATTTTAATTTTAAATAGGTTTATTTTTAAATAGAAAAAGTGTATTTAATTCAAATCAGGTTTATTTTCTTATTTTAAATCCTGGTTTATCATCCACCTTGTGTTAAAGACTTGAGGTTGTTGTAAGGTCTCAGCAAGATCATATAACCAAGGTGGGTGCTATGAAAAAGAAATAGGATGATTGTGTGTGTGGTCAAGGTGCAAGTCTGGAGACTGCAGTTCAGTTCTAGGCTCTGAAACAAATTTCGTGTGTGACCTTAAATGGAACATCTAACAGATAAGGAAACTGAACTTATATGGGAACAATATTTATCTGCCACAGGTGCATGTTAAGGCTGAATTCACTAATGTTTGCAAAGATTTTGCCATTGTTGCTATTTTAAACCTTCAAGTCTCATGTTTTGTTACTTTGGGGTTCTGAGGATGATTGTAGGACTAAAATGTTGCATTATAAAGAAATATTTTATTTTTAAAGGATATAACACCTCTTTGTCTAAATAGCTCCTTAAGTGCTTTACAAACTCACTAAGTGATTGCAATGTTTGTGTGGTCTGGGATCAAATACAGAAGTTGTTTTTAGAGCATAAATGGGCTTAAACAATAAACTCATAGGCCCTGGTTACAATACAGTTAAAACTTTCGTAGTGTAGTTGAGATGTTACCCATGTTTTATAACAGAACTGGATCCACTTCTTTATCGCCTTTTTCTGTAAGTTGTGAAACCCACACACTCGAACTCATATTGGAATGTATATCTGTTCTCTGTATAAACACCAGTGACTGTATGTACCTCAGTCATTTGTGCTGTATCAAGCACGTTTGGTTTACATCTTGCTTCTTGGTGAGAGATTATTTTGTTCCCCTTGCATAGATGTGTGACAGCGCAGAAGAGGGAGTTGATGGTGACAACGTGAACACGTCAGTTGTGCATCCAACCACCCCAGCACAGTATTTCCATTTGCTCCGTAGACAGATGATCCGAAACTTCCGGAAACCTTTAATTGTTGCTTCTCCAAAAATGCTACTCAGATTCCCAGTAAGTAGAAACACTGTTTGCTAGGGTTACTTTTAGTTTGGTTTTACTCTTGAAGATCTACTGTAAAAATGCAGTTACACCAGTTTAACTAAGAGTGGTTTTGAACCACTTTAGTTAAACAGGTGCAACTTTATGTATTGGCTTTCATAAATCTATTTAAAAGTGGCTTATATTGGTTTAGCTTGCATCTGTAAACTTTGCCAGTGCAAGTTAAACCAATATAACAGGCTTAAACTGATAAGTATGTCTACATGGTGTTTTTCACCACATTGACAATATATTGGTTTTCAAAAGGATGTTAGTTAAAATAGTATCTAATTTGACTTTGTCCCCTTATGTTTGCTTTTTCCATTTCATTCATCTGAGACATTGAGACTACGTTGATGAGTTTCACTTTCTGGAACTCATGCATTAGCAAAATTTCACGCTGTGTTTGGCATTCACAGTGTTGGCAGAGAATGTTTAAAATCTTTGCCCTTTCAAGAGGTGGAGGGAAATCCTGGAAATTTAAAGAAATAAAATACTGGATAACTCTTCATAATAGTTCAGGTAAAATAATTTTAGTCTAAATCTATGAGCTAAAATTAGTTTGACAGTATCTCTTTAATCCCTTGACATCAGCTGTTAATCAGTTTGATTGTAGCCATTGTTAATGAACATTATGCGAAAAAACTCAGATTCCCCATAGACAACTGACTGACAAGCTTTTTTTAACTTTTTTGTGGGATTTTCAGAATCATATTTTGATCATTACATAATACATTGATTTTTAGAGTTGGAAACCATGAATTAAATATCCTACTTTTTCCCCCTTTAGGGGGCGGTGTCAAGTTTTCAGGAAATGGCCCCAGGGACAACATTCAAGCCTGTAATTGGTGATTTGTTAGTGGATCCTAAAAGGTAACTTGATTCTTGTTTCTAATATTCACAGTTCCAAACAGCATGTAAGCATAATTGGCTGCAAAACAAGTTTTTTATTTGAAAATTCATGTCTGATCATTTTATGATGAAAAGAATTAACAGGATCAGTAGGAGACAAAGGGCAGAATTAAAGGTCCTTTAATTCTTTTGTCACCTCTATAAAACTTACTCCAGTGACTTCATTAGTTACCCCTGATTTTACACCCCTTATAAATGAGAGCCGAATTAGGCCTGAAGGTTTTGCATTGTACATTAGAGATTCACTAAAAGATTAGATCTGTGTGGTCTCTACATAGTTGCTGGGCATATCTTACACCACCACAAACTTCAGCACAACTGAAAGTTTGTAAAGAAGCTCCAAGAATGAAACAGCAGGAGCGGGTAGGGTATAGCAGTTGAGGCCTGAGCTCAAGTGCATTAAGAGAGCTTGAGCTTGGTGATGGCTTATCTTGCTTCTGCCTGTAATGTGCTTGACACTGACCAATTCTGCTCATTGATAAACAAATGTATTCCCCACTCTGCTTCTATCTTTTTATGAGAAAAATAATTATTTTTGTTATATTGGTTTTTGAACACGTAACATGCTGAAGTGAGGAGTCTGTAGTATAGGGATGAGAACCATGGCTGGAGTAGAGAACTATGCTGTGTTTCAAAAGTATGATTTGTGTGTCTTTCCCTTCCTTACGTAGGGAACAGCCCTGTTCGGAGGTAGCGAAGCTACCAGTTAGTTTTTGTCTGTGGTACTTATCTGGCCACTATCACTGTGGTATCTGAACAACTCAGAATCTTTAATGTATTTATCCTTAACACGCCTGTAAATTAGGGATTTACTACTAGCCATGTTTAACAGCTAGGATGCTGAGGCACAGAGACTAAGTGACTTGCCCAAGTCTGTGGCAGAGCAGGGAGTTGAACGCAGGTTCCTAAGTCCCAGGCCAGGACCTTAATTACTGAACAATCCTTCCTTTTTTGCCCTCTTTTCTTTCTCTTGATCTGATAGTCAGTACTTCGGCCTTGTCCAGTTTTCTTTTTTTAAAGAAAAAGCTAAAAGTTTAGGATTTAATGTACAAGAAGTATTCGTGTAGGGTCTATTTAAAATGCTATAATTTGAAAGCAATTCAATTTTTCTGCCTTTTAGCGTCAGCCGAGTGGTGCTGTGTTCTGGCAAGCATTACTATGCTTTGGTGAAACAGAGAGAGGCGCTAGAAGAGAAGAAGCACAGCACTGCTATTGTCAGACTAGAAGAACTGTGTCCTTTCCCCCTGGAAGCTCTACAACAAGAGTTGAACAAGTACAAAAAAGCCAAAGGTTTGTACTTTGCATTTAACCTCTTTTAAAGCATTGAAACAAATCCATGGCCATCTAGGAACTCCACTTTGTTGTTAGTGCACATTGTTCTTTCCTTTTAGGACTAAAAGGCCTAGGTTTGATTTGGTTTTGTTGTCTCTCCCTCTACCCCCAATCATAAATACAACTTGAATTCTGCTGCTTTAGAAACACAAGTCCTTATCACTTGAGCTATAGAGGAATACATAGTATGTGGCCTATGATGCAAATAAGCAGTTCTGAATCTGTCCAGCAGATAGCAGTGGTAAACTTGCATGTTGTTAGTAATACAAACTAAATTTGTATTACAGTAGCACTTGAGACCCCCAGCTGAGATTGGGGATCTCAGAGTCATTGGGTTAGGCCCTGTACAATAGACTAAGATACAATCCTTGCCCTAAAGAGCTTATTGGTACTATGGTTTAATTTTAAAATACATGCATTTAAACACATATTGAAGATCAGATCAGTTAATTGGTATTTTTCCTATTGATCGCTAATGTTGGAGCTCTTGACCTTGAGAGAGAGAGATCCTTTAAAGCGCATGTAAGTGAGGGAGTATTCTCTGTAATGCAGGGACTTGAAGGTTGAGGAACAAAATGAAACAGGAAGAATAATTTGTTCTTAAAAGTGGGTAAAAATTCATATTTTATTTTCACCACTGGCAGCAGCATTATGTGGTAACAGAGTCCAGTCTAGTGATCCTCAAACTGAAGGGTGGGGCCTTTGCTGTGACAGCAGGACCATTGTAGAGGAAATGGAAATATACAGTGAAGAGAACTAGTTAGAGATTCATTAGAACCTGTTTCTGGATTCAGTGGGAAGATCAATTGGTGTATATGGAATATGCAAACACAAGACCTCTTATCTCTCCTTCAGATTTTATTTGGAGTCAGGAGGAGCCGCAGAACATGGGTCCCTGGGCCTTTGTATCACCAAGGTTTGAAAAGCAGTTGGCATGTAAGGTAAGGTTTTCACTTGGTCCAGTACTCTCTTTAAATTGCTGTTTGAGCCTTTACATACTCTGTGTGTGCGTCTGCGCGTGCGCGCGCTACCAGGAATTAGTAGTGATTAGTTTAATGTTCATAAACATAAAACCCCTCAAATGAGTGTAATGTTACATAATATCTTAAGTTGGATGTTAGAGTAGCATCTAGTGGTCACAGCCAGAATTGAGGCTCTGTTGTGCTAGGACCTGATGCTCTTTAAACATTGAAACCCCACCCAAAAGAGTTCACAATAGACGTGACAAATGGACCCCAAGCAGTAGGGGTATAGGTGTCTGTCTACCACTTTAGGTGCCTAAGTCCAACACTTAGGCATCACTGGCATTGACAAAACGGTTGCACAGCTGCCACTAGCCCTGTAGACCCCTAAGTTTCTACCTCTGCAGTCCCCAAGGCCTCTGAATTTCAGCTGCTGGGTATGTGCACAGGTACTTAACTCCCAACATTGCCCAGCAGCTCAGTGCGATTCACATACTAGGTGTTCCCCCACCTGTCTTGCCTTCAGGACCTGATCCAATCCTGAACCCATACAAAATAGCCAAAGGAGGTTGTACCATCACCCTTATAACCTTTAATGCAGTGGCTAGAGAACTCCCCTGGAATGTGAGAGGCCCGGGTTCAAATCCCCCTTCTAACTGATGGGAGGAAGGGATTTGAACTTTGGTCTCCCACCTCTCAGGAGAGTGCCCTAACCACTGGGCTATACAGTCATTCTCTCACTCTGGCACAGTGACTATTTACTTATGCACAGTGGAATAACATCAACAGGAGACATTGAGAGAGCCCTGCCCCAGAATATCCCATATCCTAGTGGTTAGAGTGCTGTCCTGAGAGCTGGGAAAACCAAGTTCTTCTTCAAGTGCTTGCTTATGTCCGTTCCCAATTTAGGGGTGTGGGCCACATGCACCGGTGCTGGAAATATTTTTTCCCTCAGTGGTACCTGAGCAGCGCGCACATGCACCCACATGTAGGGGCTGCCGGTCCCCCAGCTTCTCAGTTCCTTCTTACCGCCAGTGATGGTGCTGGAATGTCTCTTGCTTCGCAAGTCTCTTGAAACCCAGTGGTTCTTACTTCTTTCTCATGTGTTAATTGTAGTTAGTAATAGTTTTGTAGTAGCTAGAGTCCCAGGGTTGTGGCATGCCCCATTTCCCAGGTTTTAAACTCTGTGCTTCTTGCAAGAAGCCTATGTCAAGGAGCACCCCACATCAAAGTTGCCTGAAATGCCTAGGGGAAGCTCACATCCATGAGAGGTGCAAGATCAGCAAATGTTTTTGCCCATGGACAAAAAAGGAACAGGACATTTGACTTAAGGCCATCCTTATGGATTCGGCTCTCAGACTGGTGTCGGAGCCAGGTAGATCGGCGTCAGCACCGAGCATGGTAAACGGCATTGAGTTCCCCTGCAGCACCCTCTTCGTCCTCTTGGCACTGGTCACCACCTCTGGTACCGAAAAAGAGGTCAAAGAAGACGCACACTGAGTGGGGATGCTCACCTGTAGACAAAACAGAGGTCACAGGAGACCAGGCGAGAACCACATTGGGCTGCCAACCCCCTCCACCTCCAAGGGGTCACTCGCTGCTGCGAGCTTTGACCCAGGCACAGGGCCCCCGGCTGACTCCAAGGAATGGAAAAGACCCTTCGCACTTGATGGTGCCATTGACTCCGGAGGCTTTTCAAGCAATGAAAGACTCTTTGCAATGCCAGTACCGCCAATGCCGAGAGATGGCAGACTGCACCGAGACTCAGCGCCAACACTGGCGGGTATCGTGTCAAGGGCCAAGCTGACTGACAGGTCCGCCCCACAGTTCCCATCTCCCAGGCACCATTCACTGGTGCGCAACGGTCCCCGGATAGGAAACCACGCTCTCCGGGCCAAGACACTGATAGACTGCCCTCCCACCATGGGTCCCTGGAAGACTGGCATCGAACATCAAAGCATCGGTACCAGATCCAAGAACAGTGCAGGGCACCGGAACCCCGGCACACTTCCCCGAGATCTCAACCCCGCTCTGCCAGTCCTTACAAAAAACTTAAGGACAAGAGCCGGTCCCATCACATCTAATGCGCAGGATCTCCGTGCCATTTGCGAGCAGTGTTTTTTTAATTTGTAATTTTAATTTGTTTTTTTGCTAATTAAACATTTAGTATTGCACCCCCTTTACACAGAAATTGCTCTTTGCATATACATACACTGGCCTGGGAGAATTTTTGTATTGTTGTAGTACTTGATAAATTGCATGTAACTTGGCATGCTGTGCAGAGCTATGATTCAAATATTTTTGTATGTTTTTTTTTTTTAAATTTATGGCAGTGTATTTTTTTTTGTTTTTGGGTTAATTTTTTTACTATACTTTGTAATGTTTGGTTTTTATTTTTAATTTTATTTTTAGATTTAACTGTTTTTTTAAAAAATTTATTTATTTGTTGGGGTTTTTTTTAAGTGTTTTTTGAAGGGAGTTTAACTGAATTTGCATTTCTGTAGCAGAGGCTTTTTAGTGCTCAATTTCTTTTTGTCTTATTTGCCTTTTTATTAAGGGAGGTAATTGCTTCCTGACTCTTTGGTAAGCGCAGACAGAAGCTATTGCATGCTTCCCATAGCAGGCACACTGCTGCAGATTCCCTCCTGCTGGAGCTGGAAGGGTTGTATACTACTAAATACTGTGCCAATTTATTTTTTAAATCTGATATCGTATGGACATCAGCTAGGAGTTGTTCCGTTCAGAGGTTGTGTCCAAATTTCTGTAACATATGAGAAAAAGGGGTGTCTTCTTTGACAAAGGGTAGGGAAGGTGGGCAGGTTAAGGTCTTCCCCTGAGGGAAAGGAGTTTTTAACCTGCTTTTTAAAAAACATCTTGTATTTGCCAAAGCTCAGTACAGTACAAGCTCCTATGCCAGGGAGATGGAAAAAGAAGGGAGGTGGGGTATATCACAGTGAAACCCTCTGCGTGCACACAATTTTTGTCAAGAAAAATTTTCCTGCACAGTTTCCCCGGGTGAACAGCATGCAGTGCAAACTCCTAACGTGCTGGCAGCATAGGTTCACGCACTCCTCACGCAGTGCGGACTCTTAATGTGTGAATGGCAGTGATGGTCACGTAGTACGAGCTCCTTCATGTGGTGACTGCAAATATTGGCACAGCTACAATGCCCTACCCATGGCAATTTTTTAAAACAAGGTACCTTTTTTTAATGGTGTGCACACCAGATTTGCAGTAACCGAGATGTATGCCAATATTCCCCCTTTCGCAATTCTCCACCAGAATGTTATACTTATAAAATAAACAGCAGGATCTTATTCAGGGGGATAAAGCAATACGCCACGTTTATTGTAATACAAAGATTTTAAAAAGCAATTGCGCCTGCGCCGCCGCCCCCCCCCCGCCCCCCCCCCCGCGCGCGTGCGCACACACACACACAGGTTCTACAAAGATGAAGCATAGTTACCAGCCTTTGTTGCTTGTGTTAGTCCACTGCCCAGGTGGTTAAGACACGAGGGAGGGAGCAGGGGTCTGTCGGTGTGCACTGATGCTCCTGGAGGATGATTGTGGAACCAAACCCAAAGTCCTCATATTTTTTTTTTTTTTTTTTTTTTTATTTTTTTTTTATTATAGGGGTAAGCTTTTATGCCACTCTATGGATTTTGCTTTGTCATGCTGCATCTACATCCTGGTGTGATTATTAATCACCCGTGTTTTGCAAACATGACCATTGTTATTTTTTATAGTTTATTTTGTTTTTGGTTTTTTGAGGTGGATTTTAGGACCATTAGGGTGGGCAGTCTTCAGCTGTCTGGGTTGTAAACGTTGTTGTTTTTACTCCTTTGAATGTTTGAGGTTGATGCCTTTTTATGTTACTTTTTGGTTTTACATACACACATTACTTTATTTGTTTAAATTTTAATTTTTTAATATTTACTTAACTTGTAACTGGAAGACACAAGTATCTTTCAGAAACAATAACTTTTTTATTTAAAACTATTATTGTTGTTATAAAACATTCTTATTTAACACTGAAATTTTTTGTTTTAGAACATTTGCTGATGTTACTTTAAGCAGTGATTTTAAAACATACATACTTTAACAACAGCAACAGTTTCACAGAATGATATTTGGTAACTTTACAAACAGGATAATCAATGACCAGGTTTTAGTTTCAGACAAACAGATGGTGGTTTCAAACAAACATACTAACAGTGAACAGATCACCCTACATACCCAAAATGCAAAGCTTCACAGAAACTGCTGGTGGTGGTTTGTGACTTACCAAAAGATTAAGGGTATTTCACATAGAATCAATATAACAGAATCGCGCTTTGGGCCTACATTGGCACTGCCTTGGCCATCAGATAGCAGCACCTTTTCCTCAGACAGTGAGGAAGTAGTTCAGACAAGGCAGACCCCAACCCGGCACCGGGCTTCCCGACAATGCCATCAATGGGGGCGTGGCTGCAAGGACAGTGGCTGGGGGCGTGGTCTTACTGATAGGGGTTTCCCCCGGGGTTCCCGCAGACTGGTTCTGGAAGCAGGGCCTCGGTGCTGAGGTCCTCTGTCCCCCAGAGTTTGGCACTGTACCTGGACTCAGAATCTGACCAGGGGGTGTCACCTACCTCAACCAGCGTAACGGCCCCGCCCCAGCTACTGGCCTCTTCCTCTTCAGCACTGGACAAGGCAGTAGTGGGCCCTTCATCAACAACACCGCTGGATGACTTCAGGTGCCATCAGGACCTTTTAAAAAGGATGGCATTCAATCTGGGCCTCAAAACAGAGGAGCTAGATGAGCATATTGATGATCTGTTTGGGATTCTGGCATCAGCAGTGCCCAGTAGAGTGGCCCTCCATGTCTGACCACCCCTTTGTGGACTAATCAAAGCACTGTGGCAAACCCCAACCTCCTTGCCCCCCACGTCAAAGAGGGCAGAAAGGAAGTATTATGTACCTGCAAAGGGGTTTGCATACTTGTACACCCACCCTGCCCCAGGATCGCTGGTGGTCACGGCAGCCAATGAAAGAGACAAGCAGGGCAAAGTGAGCTCTACACCTAAAAATAGAGGCAAAAAGGCTGGACTTGTTTGGACGAAAAATGTATTCCACTGATAGCCTACAGCTACGAGTAGCAAACCAGCAGGTGCTGCTAGGCAGGTACCACTTCGATATCTGGCAGTCGCTAGAAAAGTTTGCGGACTCATTGTCGCACCCCTCCAGGCAGGAATTTGAGGCCCTCTCAGAGGAAGGGAGGATGGTAGCCAGGGCGTCCCTGCAAGCAACCTCTGATGCAGCAGACTCTGCAGCCAGAACCACAAGTATTTACCTTTCTGAGGCTGGGGGACTCACTTAGGTCCCCTGAAGACCCAGGGCACGTGGTCTGCAAAGGAACTAGTGTTACACATCAACGTCCAAAAGCTCAGGGCAATTCGCCTAGCCTGCTCAGTTTTCCTACCACAGCTCTCCAACAGGGTTGTACAAGTACCCATGGACAATACAGCTTCTGTATACTACATCGAAAGGCAGGGTGGGGTCCGGTCCCCAGCCCTGTGCTGGGAAGCAATACATCTATGGGACTTTTGCGTCCGCCATGACATTCACCTGGAGGCAGTGCATCTCCCTGGTATCAGCAACTCTTTAGCAGACCACCTCAGCACGTCTTTCTGCTCTCACCACGAGTGGTCCCTCCACCCGGAGGTGGTCGCTTGCCTCGTCCAGAGGTGGGACAGTCCCTGACTGGACCAGCAGCACCTATATGTGGGCATGTGCGTGCTGCTGCAGAAAGTGCTAGAGCTGGCCACTGCAGGTATCACTGAGGGGGGAAAACATTTGGCACTGGTGCATGTGCGCGCACACCTAATTTGGGAATTTGGTCCATTTCAGACATGGGACTTAGGCCATCTTCCTCTCCTCAGCATTTCCTACTGGCTAGCTTAGGCAGCTCCCTGCACAGAGTGCTGGCTCCTGTGAATCCCCTTCTTAGGCATCTGTCTCCTGCCATGCATTGTATATGGAGTGTGGGTGCCTAACTCAGGGTGTGAATTCCACAAGATGGCAGGGTGCCTCAAGGTTAGGTACTGCAGTGCCAGAGTCACTTTATAAATCTAGCCTTAAGGGATGTTCCTAAGGTCTCACAGCAGGTCAGTAGGAGAGCCAGGACTAGAACTCATATCTCCAGAATCCCAGTCTAGTGTGACACACTGGTCTGAAACCCAGCTCTTCAGGAGATCACGTCTCCCTTTGTCCCATTGTGGTGGTGAAGATCTGCTGAGGCATTTTTGCTCTCATTCTTGGAACTGAACTTTTTAGGACCTTCTGGGCCCTCCACTGTGAAATCTCCTTTGGGTGGACTGTCACCTTGAATATTTTGGCCTTGGGGGCATAGTTGAAGGCTGCCCTGTTTACTCAGGCAATCATCCCATTGCTGAGTTAGGGTGAAGAAGATACTTTCTGATTAGCAGAAGGACAGCGATAACTTCCTGAATAATCTGTGTGAGATTCAATGATCCAGTATTTGTGTTTCATTTATTTTGTGGCATTCAAATGCAATGGTGATAATGGCATAGAATGATTTTACTCATTTATTCAACATTAATCTTAATTGGACATCAGTCTAAATCATTTTTTTTTCTTGAACTTTAATTGCAGCTCCATCTTGCAAGTAGACCTCCCTTACCAGCCCCTGCAGTGGGCATTGGAACACTACACCAGCAGCAACAGCATGATCTCCTTGCCAAAACATTTGTCTAAGACCTTTCTACTTGGAAACCAGTTTCCTATTATAATATTTGTAAACTTCTTACAAGGAAAACCCCTTGGCCTTTGTCCTAAAAGGGAAGAACAAATTAGGAACTGTTCTGGAAAGAGCAGACAGTTCTTTAAATGTACGTATGCAACAAAATCCATAATGGTCTTAGCCTATGTGTATTTATGCAGAGGATAATTCTCACTGTCTTTTTTTGTATTTTTTCATTGTATAAAAACAAATCTGCAGTGAGGCCAGTCAGTTTAGCTGGGAAATCAAATGTTTCATTTATAAAGCATTATCCCATATAGCAATACAAATCCACAGTTCTTTGGTATTGTTCATTTGTGGAAACAGTTTTCCCTTGACTTTAGATTTTTAAATTTCAGTGGATGTTTAACTATGGCATTTACATAATAAAGTTTTTTTCATTGGCCTTTGAGAACCAAGTTTTATGGGTCTTAGTCTCTTTTTCTGTATGCGGCAGTAGGGGAGAGGAGAAATACCCGCACAGCTGGGTTCCCTGGTTGACAATTTTAGCAGAGAATTGAATGAGCCATGCACACAACTATCCTCTCACCCCTCAGTAGTGCCTCTGTTGTTGTGGAGGCCCAGTTGCAGGGCAATGTAAGGAAAGATGGTGGTGCTGGCTGCCTGTGTTTGTGTCTATCCTCAGAATAAAAACAGAGCTCTAGCCTCCAGAATTGTCTCAACACCACCATTCCTCAATAGAAGATTCACTCACCCATTTTTTCAAGAATTAGCCATTGCTTTCTCAGGTGTGATGTGTCAAAATGGCTTTTTCATTTCTGTTGCTCATGTACCAACACACTCAAATTTCAGACAGACATCATTTAGTGCATGTATTATTGTAATACAATACTAATTTTTCACCCTATATTTCCATTTCCAAGTCCTTGTCTGTGATTAATTCTGTAACTATGGGAATCTAGGAGATAACAAATCTCTAATGTGCAGCTGTCTGATATTAGAAAATGCTGCTGCAGTTCATTAGCTTAATGATTGTCTTAGCTTTTTGTGTAAGATTTGAATGAGGGAAATACATGTAGTGTAATAAGTTTAAGATGGGTTATTTGATGTCCAGCATTTGGAACGCTGAGTACAAGAGTTCTTTCTTTTTAATGTAAAGGTTAAATAACGTCCTTTGGCTTTTTTGGCTGGTACTGTAGTTCCTTAGAAAAGTGTTGCATAAAAAAATATTGCTCCAGCATTATCTTTGAATGCCTCAGTACAGTGACATAAATTAGGAGAGATACATATGGAAGTTCATTTTCAGATTTTTTTTCAGTTGCCACTAACTTAAGTAAAATGTATTTTTCAGTACAAAGTTTTCTTACACGTGATCTCCAAGGACACGGAGACATCTTTGGAGAGATGTCTTCATCTTATGTACTATCTCAAATCAGAAAATATGTATAGAACATGAGATTTGGACCAGATCGTAATCCCCAAATCTGTGTAGTACACCTTCTACCTAAGACCTTGGAGGGCAATCAGTAGAGCTGAGACACACATGCTTGGGAGAGGCAAATAGCTCCAGGCAGAGATTTAGATTTTAAACTTTTGTTTCACTGAAACTTTTTTCTATTGGCATTGGACTAGATTGTGGAGCCCTTATGCTCGTGGACACTAACGTAAGTAGTCCCATTGATTTTTAAAATTAAATGGCTTTTCATCTTAAACAAGCTTCACAAACTAATTTTCAGAACACTCTTGTATGAGGCAGGTTTTTTCCTCCCATTTTATAGGAGCAGAGAGGCTAAGTGACCTTGCCTAATTCCACTGAGTCATAGCAATACAGGAATTAGGATGCTGGAATTTGTGTCCAGATTATACCTTTCATCAGTTGCTTAACATGTTACTTGGCTGACAGAGTAGAGTGTGACTGTGTTGGAAGATATAGGATATGAGCTATTCAGGTGCAGCAGGAGCTTATGTTACATTGTGTCTTCCTGAGGGGAGCTCTTGTGTAATTTTTTGTGTTGCATTCTCCTGAAGTTAATAGCTACAATAGCATTGGCCTGTCTAGGCTTTAGGTAGATTGCATATAATATTGTAAGAACAGATCTCATTAAACTTTTGCTAGCTATAGTATAGTGCATGTCATCAGGTGCACCTACTGTTTGTTCTCTGTTAGCACTGGAGAACCTTATGCATATCCTAGTAAACCAGCACCATTTTTTTTTTTTTTTTAAAAGTCAAATCTGGACCAGTGACAGTCTCCAGTGCTGTGTAGTCTGCTGGCATTCACTTCTTGTCAGAGCTGGGACTGAAGGCAGTGTGCGTACTTAATCTACTGCCTTCCCTCAGCAATCCTATTTGAGGTGGGGCACTTCAGAATTCAGCCCTGTGGTACAGCACCCCTTACTCCCCTGCTTTCTTTGCTCTCCCCTATTAAATACTGCATCAATATAGCACTTACTTACCTGCCCTCCATTTAATTGGGCTCTATGTAATCTTTCTTCTCTCTACCAAGTTCATAGTGATTGATGCTGTGTCAATAACAAACTTTACAGGCTGTTGCATGCACAAAGTCCAAACCCAGAGCTTTGCCTATGTCCCTACATATCTCCTTGGGAGAACAGTACTTGTTTACTGAGTATCTTCCTGCACTTTCCTCCCTGAAATCTTAGTTCTATCCATTTCAATGGAATGAAAAGGATATGTTCTTATTTTCCCTTCTGCTTTGATTTCAAATGGTAGCAATAGTACTGAAACGTTAGCTTAATGCGATAAGCATAATGTGATGAGCATATCTATGTAATCAGGGTTACGTGTCAGCACTCTACAGACAAACTCTACGAGGGATCTTCTCCCCTCCCCTCCCCTCCCAGAAGAGAGAATGGAATACACTGATAAGGACTGAAACTAGGTGGGTGGTGGGGGCTGCTGCACCCCGTGGCTTGAAGTGGTTTCCAGTCTAGACAGGGTTTAGTTTGGTTCAATGCCTCTCCGCATCCTTGCTGTGCAAATTGTTCCAGCACCCCCTGCCTCTAACACCCTTTCCACCTTAGTTGTCAGTGTGTGTATAGCTTTGTGCTATTTTACCCCTCGGCTTCCCCTGGAATCCTTCCTGTGATTGGGAAGTTGGGCCCAGGTCTGCGATGGTCACGTGATGGCTCCCACCTAACTACTGAGGCTTCGTGGAGGTGCGATTTGTGTTGTAAAAAGTTCAGCCCTTTCCTGCCGTCTGCGGGCAGCTGCGGCTGGCGGCTGAGAGGTTTTCTGATTTCCCCCCCCCCCCCCCCCGCCCCCGGACAGGGCTCGCCCCTCCCCTTTCCGCGCTGCCCCTCCCGTCTCGCTGACGGGCACAGAACGCGAACGCCCCCGCGCAGGCGCGCTCAGGCCTCGATTGACCGGTGCGGTGACCCAGCCAGGGCGGGCAACCCAGCTGCCGGAGATGACCCTTAAAGCAGGGTCCTTTACTGAGTTTAGTAGACCGCCGCCCGCCTGATCCATCTGCCCGGGGCCAGTTGACGGATAGAGGGGAGGGTCATTTCCGCGGGGTGAAGGACCCGTCCCGCGCAGGGGCGCCGCTCTCCCGGTTCCCGCCCCGCTCCCACACGCACGCTGCGCGCGGAGTAGGTGGCCACGGCGCTGCCTGATCCGTTGCCGGCAGAGGGGAGAGGGCTTGGCTGCACCTGCGTCGCGAGACAGCGCGCGGCGGTCACGTGAGTGGCAGCGGCCGGCGCCTGGTCGGAGTGAAAGAAGAGGCTGTAGGGGGAGGGGAAGCCCGGACTCCTCGGCTAGGGAGGCCGGCCCGCCTCCCGGAGCCGCTGCCATGGGCAGTGAGTATCGGGGGGAGAAGTGTGGACTGAGAGATGGACGGACAGAACGACAGACGCCAGACTCGGTAGTGGGGCGACCTAGGAGATGGATGGATGGACGGACGGACAGAACGACAGACGCCAGACTCGGTAGTGGGGCGACCTGGGAGATAGATGGACGGACAGATAGACAGTGAGCTGGGTATCGGGGCAGCCTGGGGGACGGACGGACGGACGGACAGACAGACAGACAGACGCCAGGCTAGGTATCGGAGTGACCTGGGAGATGTACGGTCAGCAGGCTGCGTGGGGGGACCTGGGAGATGGGCTGACTGACAGACAGACAGACACTAGACTGGGTGGGGCGACCTGGGAGATGCACGGATGGACAGACACCAGGCGGGTGTTGAGGCGACCTGGGAGATGGACTGACAGATACCCAGGCTCGGTATTAGGGCGATCTGGGAGATGGACTGACAGATACCCAGGCTCGGTATTAGGGCGACCTGGGAAATGGATGGATGGACAAATAGACACCGGCTGGGGGTCGGCGCAACCTGGGAGATGGCTGGACTGACAGACACCAGTTTGAGGCATGTGCGGTAATCCAGGGGAAGGAACAAGCCCTGGCTGTGGGGGGATGGGAGAGGGGAGCTGTGCAGGTGAGTGGGAGGCTGTGACTTGGCAGGGAGGATCGGCCCCGGGTGACTGGGGAGCATGCTGGGAGAAGTTGGGGATGACCATGCCCATGCGGGCGTGACACTGCCTGGCTAAAGCATGGGAATACACTTTAAGGAACGTTCCAGCCCTGGCCAAGGGAAAACGAACCAGCAGATCTATGGGGCTATCTGTGGGTTTGTCCAGATTGTTCTGTGCAGCCAGGAGGCTTTGACCACATTAGCCTGAGTGAAGCTTTGACCACACTAGCTTGTGCCCTTGCCTGTAGGAGTACCACGTGTGACCATGTGGGGCCACGCCTGCCTCAGTGGTACCATGCCTGTCCAGTGAGTCTGGCTGAGACCCCCCTATACAGGAGCTCTGGCCTCCTCCTATGTGTATTTGTGTGTCTGTATACACTGAACAGTGTGAAGCAACAAACTGAGAGAAAACTGAAATTAAATTTGTTAGTCTTTAAAGTGCTACAGAACTCTCATTGTGTTTGCTGAGAGAAGACTATTGTTCCAAAATTGAAATCTTACTCTGACTGTTTAATTTCCAAATTTCTGTTTGCTGTCAAACCAAGATAATCTGACTAATCTGTTGGCACCTGTTGGATTTTTGTAGGATTTTCTGGCCTTAGTTTATCAACAATGGAGTCATTTCAGCTTTGTAAACTAAAGATGTTTTTTAATAACCTGTTTTATGATTTCATGATACCAAGTATTAAAGTGTAAAATAACCCAATAGATTAGAAAATAAGAAAATGAATCATTACAGAAATTCAGCAGAATTTTTACTTAGCTCTGCCTGCAGATTTGTGCGTGTGTGTGTTTATGTATATAAACAATTTTTTTTTGTTTTGAAAGAGGGATTGGTAACTGAATCTCTGCTGATATTCGTACTTATTGTGTCTTATTATAATGCACATGCTTTGGAAGCCAAAAAAAAAAATCCTTCTTTGCTCTGGAATTTGTTCCAGTAAAAGGGATCATTCTATCTAACTTGTTCCATTCTTTCCCAAATAGAAATATTAGGGAGAAACACAAAATGTTAAAGGAACTAAAATCCCACACTGCTCTGATTACATTTAGTATCTTAGAGAGTTTAAATTATAATAGGTTTTTTTTTTAAAGTGACTACTTTAGGAAATTCCATTCCATTTTATAATTTAGGAAGAATTTGTTTTCCTATGCATATTTTAGTGCTTTTATAAATCAAATCTTGTCTGTATTTACACAATCTGGAAAGATAGATATTCATCTTCAGTTAACGTTTAATTTCCAGCTCACTGTCACTATTATGTATAATGCTTCCTTTCTTGAGTACATAAAAATGACACCAAGCCAAATGTGAAGGAAAAGACAGACCTTATTAGTAATAACCATTAAATTCCATTTCAGACTTTTAGCACGTTTTGTCTTCAGATCAACCCAAGTCATGAATTTGCAAGTAGTGATAAAAATATGAATTTATGTATGCAACTCATTTTTGAACATCAAAGAAGTAGTTAATGTGCATGTTTAAAGGGCTAAGTCCTAGATAAGAAAGCAAGTGCTGTAGTAAATAAAAGTTCACTATTCTTATAGAAAAACTTATTTATTTTATTTTTTCTTTAAACAGTTAAATTTTTAGAAGTTATTAAGCCTTTCTGTGCAGTTTTACCTGAAATCCAGAAGCCTGAAAGAAAGGTGAGTGCGTCGTTTTGATTTTTACTTGAATTAGGTGAATTAATAGAATATAAAGCCAGGAGGGACCATTATGATCATCTGAGACTTCCCCAAATTAATTCCAGTTTGAACCGTGGCATATCTTTTAGAAAAATATCTAATAAAGATTTTAAAATTTCCAGTCATGGAGATGCCACCACAATCCTTGGTAAATTGTTCCAATGGCTAATTACTATCCCTGTTAAAATTTTGTACCTTAGTTGTAGTCTGAATTTGTCTAGCTTCAGCTTACAGCTACTGGATCTTGTTAAACCTTTGTCTGTTAGGCTGTCTGTAGAGTCCTCTGTCACATGTGCCCCTTCTCAGTTACTCGGTGGACTGTTGTGTGGGGACTCATCCTCTGGGTTCCTGGTTGTTTTAAACCGCCCGTGCCTGAATAGAGCACAGCCAGTATCCCATCCTTGAAGTCCTTATGTACACTCTTGGGATGCCAACTTTGTTTCTAGCACCCTCTCCTGAGAGCTGGAATCAGCTGTTTAGCCTCAGGGCTCAGTACTGACCATTCAGACCCCACCCCCCCATAGGTTAAGGACACCTACTTCCAGAACTCCACCCAAAGGTATGCATCTCTGGGTTCCCATTTAACTGTGTCAGAAGGCCTGTGGCAAGTGTAAAGAATGTAACAGACACTTTGTACAGGATCTCATACCATTACTCTTTTACTTAACAGATAAAGCACGTGAGTATAGATCATTTAACAATGCCTCTCTCTATCTCACCTTTCCCAGGGGAGTCCCTGTGGTTCCTCTGTGTTCAGAAATGTAGTCCGGGTGCCTAGCCTGATCTAATGTTGGGTTGCTTCTCCCTCCACTTGAGCTAGAGAAAATTGTCACCAAAAATGCTCCTTTTTTATAACCTTCCAGTCTACTCTGTTAGGTGTCTCCCCATCACCCCCAACAGGGGACCAGGAACCTCCACCAGGTAACTTTGTTGCCAGACTGCCTCTCCCTTTGAGTTCAGACTTGAAAAAATATTTTGTCCCGGGCAGCAGCCATCTCTTTGTCATGTAGATGGACAGTCCTCAAAGTTTAACATATCTATGTTGATAGGCGTATGCCAACAACCTGTTAGGAATTATAGTTCAAGATGGAGGTCAAAAGACAGTAGGAATATAAAGACCAGCCTTACAATCAAATGGCGTTTGCAGTCTGACACAGGTACATGCAAAGACTTCATAATCTCACACAGAATACATAAATTGTACAGTCATATTTCCCAGACAGTCAGCGTCTGTGTGTGTTGTATGCTTTACGCTTACCACATGGCCCCTGGAAAAGGTAAACCAAGAGTCTCACACCTTTGGGTGGAATTCTAGGAGTGGGTGTATTCAAGCTACGCGGGAGTCTAAAGGATCTGCACTGAGCCAAGGGGGTAGGCAGCTGGACAGTGGGTTCCAGCTCTTAAGAGGGGAGCTAGATAGAAGGTCTCGAAGACTGGAGTAATGGCTGGGCACTGGAGGCTTAAAACGCCTAGGGACCCAGTGGTGGGTTCCTTCTCAGCAGTCTTGTGAGAGTCAGAGAGGGGGCACTTGACTGGAGCGGTGACCACCCTCAAATATCAAGTTGATGACATCAGTCCTTAAATTCTGTTTTTTTAGCCAAGTAGATCAAACTCCTTGAGTCTCTCACTTATAAGGCATGTTTTCCTTTAATAATTCTCATGACTCTCTTCTCTGAACCCTCTCCAATTTATCAACATCCTTCTTGCATTGTGGACACCAGAACAGGATGGAGTATTCCAGTAGGGGTCACACCAGTGTCAAATACAGAGGTAATATAACCTCCCTACAATTTAGACAATATTCCCCTGTTTATATAACCAATAGTTGTATTCGCCCTTTTGGCCATCGCATTGCACTGGAAGCTCATGTTCAGCTGATAATCCACTATGACCCCTTAGTCTTTTTCAAAGCATGGCTTCCCAAAATAGAGTCACCCATCTGAAAAATAAGGCCTACATTTCTTTGCTCCTAGATATAGTACTTTACATTTGTCCCTATTAAAATGCATATTGTTTGCTCTCACCCAGTTTACCAAGCAATCCAGATTGTTCTGTATCAGTGCTGCTTCATTATTTACTACCCCCAATCATTGTGTCATTTGCAAACTTTATCAGTAGGGATTTTGTTTTCTTCCAGGTCATTGTTCAGTTTCTAATATGTGTGAAGGTTGTATCCAATCCTGCTCCCATTAAAATCAGTTTTCCCATTGTATTAAGTGAAAGCAGAAAATGTGCTCTTTGCTTTTCTCTCTGATGAAAAAGCATCATCTGAGAGTTTTGGTTGGCTATATTAATAGTGGAAGTAATTACTGTTAGTTGTAAGCGGATAGCAGTGGTTCATATTCCTCTTGTATGCATTGTTGAATCTGTTTGAACAGGATGTTTTCTAAACTAAGGAGATGAACAGACTGTTGAAAACACTGTGAGGAGGACACTTAAGTCACTCATTTTGTACCAGCTGTAGGTGAGAAAATGTCAAAGGAGTGAATTGTGTCCAGGCATCTCTGATCAGATAACCGAGTGTTATTTCATACTTCTTGTTGTTTCTGGTTTGGCAGTAGTACTTTGATGCCCTTTTTCTGTCTCTGGCCTATGGCTTCAGAAAGCTCATTTCCTTTTTCCTTTAGTGTCAGACCACAACTAAATAAACTTTTCTTACTTCTGTGGCTTAAGAGTGTACTGGATGATACAAAGCTGTGTTTTCTCTGATACTGAAGTGTCACCATAGTTAAGTAGAGCCAGAGGAAATGTGGATTTTCGTTATCACAAGAGGTGCCTTAAAAATATGATAGCTTGAGGCGTAAGCTAAACTATTGGAAACAGTTGGTAGGATCCTTGAAGCTAATAGTTTTCCCCATTGTTTTTCAGGTGTGTTCTGGGATGTTTGTTTCTGAGGCCATTGTGTTGCTTTTCTGAACCAGTCCCTATTGAATTTTAATGCATTATAGGTGTATAATAAATATTCCGCTAATGCAAGTATAAGTTAGATGGTATAACTCAACAGCTAGTTACATATCCGTATTCTTCAATTATTACCTCGGAACTTCACTATTGTCACACTAGATATATCAGATAATCAGTCTTAAACATCAGTCAGTGTTAGAAATTTACTGTAAGGCTTGAATACTCTGGCTCTGAACTCCATATGATGCAGCATTTTATGTTACAGAATGTTATATTACGATCTCTAAATATGGAGTGTTAACACATGTTTGTGATTAATATTCTAAATTCTATTCTATAGATCCAGTTCAGAGAGAAAGTGCTATGGACAGCTATTACACTATTCATTTTCTTAGTGTGCTGTCAGGTATGTACCTATATAATACCAGCTCTTTACACGCACATGCACATACACACTCCCTTTATGTAAGACATGTAAGAGGGGATAATGTTTGTTTTTAGTGCTGGAGCAGTGAGGATTCCTTGTATGTCTGTACTAATTTGGTTATTTTCTAATTTTACATTAAACATTTAAGTAGGTCTGTCAATGAAACTTGCACTTGTAAAGTATCCGTTGTTAAAATTCATATAGGATTTCTTAAAAATTAATTTATTTACTTGTTGTTACACCCTAATTTTCAGACCTTAGCAGGAAGCTATCAACTTGAAATCTAGTCTCATTTGCAAAATAAGTTAAAAGTAATTTCAGGTACTGCAACCTACCCCTGATTTCCCTTGACAATTTCTTCGGTTTTATCATCTTTCTTTCTGTTTATTTAAACATTTTATATATTTCTCTCCTTTGTTTCTGTGTGTGAAAGACCCATACAAATGGGGGTCACTGATAATAGGGTAAACAGTGAAACTATATACAAAGTGCTGCCAAATTCACCCAGTAAACAAACTGAAAAATATATTTGTCTTTTCAATCTTATAACTAAGATGTTAGTCGTAACAATAAGTTAAAAAAAATAGAAGTTTGATTATTTTAAATTAGCTATGGTTTTGACAAGATGCGCGCAGTGTATGGGTTGCAGACATTGCAAGGGAATAGTTCTTTAAATATTGTCTTAGTTTAAATTTTTTAAAAAATTTAATGGAAATATGGATAGTGATGTTAGCTTCTAAAAAGCAAGCTTTTACAAATTTAAGTAGTGTTTGTAAAACACAGTGCCAAGAATTATTAAAACCTAAATTTGGGGCCTAAATTAACCTGACAACATCTTGTTGCACAAAATTAATATAAATGTCCATTTAAACCTTTTTAAAATAGTTTTGCAGCGCTTTTAAATTGCACTTTAAAAGACTTGATTCTGGAATTGTAGTGTATAAAATTATTCTAGAGCCACTAACTAATGTGTAAATTCAAGTGATCCACAAAATAGAATCTGTAAATTTGGAACAGTCAAAGACTATATAGAGGCTGAAAGAAGGCTTTTAAAATCAGCTTTCTTTTCTTTTGGGGAGCCATTAACATTTTTTTCTGAGACGGAAGAACATACTTCAGCACTGTGTAGCTGCTGAATGTATATTGAATGTAGACTTTGAATAGTGGAAGCTTTACAAGGATTACAATAGTAAAATAAGGAAGAAACAAATATAGACTGAATTTTCAGTAAAAGAACGTAGATTTCAGCCTGACTAGAATCCTGTGACACATTTTTTCCATGATTGAGGTGTGTTCCAGAAGAGCTAATGCCTCATCCAGGGTTAAAGAACTGCTTCCAAAGAGTATCATAAGAGAAAGAGCATGACTTCTGCACCAACAGATTCATCAGTGACCAGATTTTATCTGTTAAGTTTTAGAAGATTTGATGACATGTACAATTTTCCACCACAGGAATTATGCAAATAGTCAAAACTTAAAACTTTCCTAGAATTTGTAGGGACCAAATTATATATGCAGAAATCTTGCATGCATATAGTACCAAGTCTGTGAGAACAAGTAACAGTACATGGTGAAGGTGTATAAATCAAAGAAGCCCCCTTTGCAGTTTGGAAAGTAAGAAAGTTTGGGGTTAAGATGGAGTAATCATTGTTCATGGCTATAAATGGAATGTCTTAAGAGTAAGATAATCTGAACCAATAAAAAACAGTTCCAGGTAAAGTAGAACAAAATTCTAACCTACTTCAAGAGTTCCTAGCCTGCACTGTTAAAACAGCAGCAAGAGAGTATGCCTTCTGGTCTGTTTGATATATAGTGTTAAAACCCAAAAGCTGAATTAATTACCATGCTGGCTTTTCTTGACTTAAATTTGTGATTGTTTCCGTACATGATACTTTTTATAGTTAAATATTTTAAATATTTTATTTCTGTGGTTGGAGAATTAATCATTGGGGAAAACATTTGTATTAATTTTTCTGCTATATCTCTAACTGCAAAGAAAAGCAATATTAGGACCCAAAGGTAAAGTTTATGTTAGCAACTGAATGCTTTCTTGTTTCATTTTCAAATCTGAAAACTTTCATTTTTTTGCTATAACCCTCCAAAGCTCAACACTATGATGCAAAAATGTCAGTGAAATAAATAGTAAATTCTATTGGTTTTATTATTGTCTCCCTGACACATGAAGACTGGCATATTTAATTTGTACAGGTTAATAAATATATCTCTCTCATATTGTGCTTTGGGTTTTCTTCAGAGGATTATGTAGTTTATATGATAAACTTTATGCTCTGGTTTTAATGTCCAAATCAGGAAGAATGTTGGAATCAATTATCCTAAGCAAGATAATAGTGTTGGATCACCATAGGTCTATAACACTAAACCAGTACAGGATTACTCTTTATAGTATATATTTGTTAGTACTTTGTGGACTCTACCTTTACAGAGAAGTCTAGACATTTTTAATACTACATGCATCTTTATAGATACCGTTGTTTGGAATCATGTCATCAGACTCTGCAGATCCTTTCTATTGGATGAGAGTCATTCTTGCATCAAACAGAGGTTAGTAGATTAATCATCTCTCTTCTCCTCTCTGGTATTGTATCAGTTTAAACAGGCATGACTGACAATTGATTGACATTAAATTGATTTTGAAATATTTTATTTTATGGAGGGTGTCAGAATTAAACACTTTGTGAGTGTTTAGGACAGATGTAATACTCTAAATTCATAACACTTATATTGGCTTTTGAAATGTCTCCTATTTTGAAAATAGCATAGGAATTGGGCATCATCTAAGGAACAAATTCAACTAGACGCTCTATTTTTGGAAAGAGCATCTCAAATATGCATGACAGGTAACCTGCCCTACGAATACATGGGGCACATTAAGTATTCCCACTTATAACACTAGTTTACACTTTGAAATGCTTGGAATAGAAGGTGCTTTATAAATGCTAGTGAATTAAACCGCGCAATGCAACTGCAAAATAGAGGAGCAAGTGATTTTACAGGTCCAGAAACTGAAGATAGAGAGATTAAGAGGCTTGCTCAAGATCACAGTGCACCTGTGACGGAGCTGGGATTAGAATTCTTAATTTTTAGTCCTTCTCTTGGTCTATCAGACCATGCTGCCTCCATTGCTAATTCTTGCTATGTTTTAGTTGATCTATATCTGTTCCCAGTCTGCATCATTAGGTCCACCCCCCCCCCCTTTTTTTTTTTAATTAACTTTGCTGATAGTTTTACGTGGCTGTATATTAATGCAATACAAGTGAAAGAAGGGTAATCAAACCTGTTAGGTGCTGTCTTTGTTTCTCATTGGCATGGTGCCTAAAATAATGATGTCCTCAGCCCCATATGAGGCCTCTAAGTGATACAGCAATGTAAATAATTGGCTTGCATATTTTTTCAGAATAGCATCTCCTTTTAATCACTTTAGACACATGCACACAGATGAATAAAAAAGGTGACTTGGTGTGGCCTATTTGAATCAGAATGATAATTTTTTTTGTTCTTCCTCATGGTTAAGATCTTGATTGTGAAAACCATATAAACATTGAACTGAAAATTTGGACCAAACAGTTGAACTTGCAACTTGCTTAGAAAGCAGAGACTTTCCTATGATTCACTGAAGAATGGATAAACCTTCAAAAAGGCAATGTTTATAATGCTGACTTAGGACCAAATGTGAAATGAAGAAATAATTACATAATGAGATGGGAAAGCTTATTGCACAGATCAGAGAGGCTGTTTCCCACTGATTTTTACTTTAGCTTTGAGTACATAGAGTTTTACTGCCTTCCATCTTCTACCGTAATTCCTTTAGCTCCCGTAAGTTAAGCGGGGCCTTGCTGTGTAAATGGCTGTGTGACAGATATGACAATGTCCTGCGATATCTTTGGAAGATCTTATTGAATTACGTTTTAATGGCTTTGGAATCCACTGTATTATAAATGCAGTAAACCCTAGGAAATGTTATGAGCTTCAGAGAACTATTTTATACACTGTGCCAGACAATGCACACGCAAAGTTAAAAGGGGTTTCCCAGGAAATCTCTAGCATGAGGTGTATGCAACTGTGGCCCTGCTGGTTATGTAAGAACTCATCCTTTTGAAGCTGCACCCTGAGGAGGGGACCTTTGTCTGCTGATCACCTGTTACAAGAGGATGATACCAAAGGCCCAAACTGGGGGGCCAACAGCTGTTATGAATTTGTAAGTGCAGAAAAACCCCTTGGTGGGGTTTGAAGGACTGATCACCTACCAGAGGCCTGGTTGGAGTTGGGGTGATCTCTCTGGTAAGATTATTAGCTAGCGTGTGTAGGTCCTTTTATTATTTTTAATCTGTTTTCTCTATAATACTTTTACGTTAAGTATAAATGGGCTTGCTTAGAAAGGGCTGTGTGGCAACTTCTAACTGTGTGCAATTATGCTGTGTATAGTCTCTGAGGAGAAAGTAAAGCAGGCTAGTTTACACAGTCTGACTTGCTGGGTAACTCACAGTGTAGGCAGGGAGCTGTGCAGCCTGAAAAACCCCAGTCAAGAAGGGTGACAGCTGGAAAGCCAGAAGCATAAAAGTGAGTCCCCTTGCCAGGCCACAGAGGGGGAATATCACAGCAGTTGCCCTGAATTGTGACAGGCTGCCCTGGAGATCTCTCTGCCACAGGAGGTATTGTTTCAGTAGGTAGCATCTTAACCTCTATACTAAACCAGAATTCTAGCAGAGTGCTAGGCGACGCAATGCTAGTAGACAATACAAAAACCAGAACATTTTAATAGCCACATGATTTGTTTCTTAAAAGTGTCAATTTAATCCTAATGTCCTCATCAGATTCTAATATGGGTAATTACATTCCGCCTTCCTAAACTCCTCCTGCACCTTCAGCTAGAAATTAAGTGATTCTCTGATTAGTGAGTGGTAAATCATAACGGTCTTCTGAGACCTTTCTGATGGTCCACAAAATGGACAAAGCAGTTGAAGGATAGGGCTGACATTAAAGGAGACAATCTATGGGATGATTTTCCCCAGTGAACAGTTCAGTAGTGTGAAATACTGGAGAATTACTTATCCTGTTCATTCTCTGTAGACGTCAGCTTTGGAACATAGCATAGTTTCACAAAAGTATTTGAAGTGAAAGGCTACAAATACTTCTCCCACATTGCCTTCAGAACTTCAGATTGTGACACAGCATCCTTTTGTTTTTGAGGAGATAGTGATCTTTTTCTTTGACAGCTGTTTGAAACATCACTAGACTGGAAAGTGTGTGGCTGAAAGGATACGAAGAATAGAATTGCAGGTCAGAAATCTTTCTAAAGGCTTGATCCTTAAAAGGGCAGGAGTTTGGGCTGTGGTTTAATAATTTTTTTCTTCTTTAGGGACATTGATGGAGTTGGGTATCTCGCCCATCGTGACATCTGGTTTGATCATGCAGCTGTTAGCTGGTGCCAAGATCATTGAAGTTGGTGATACACCGAAAGATAGGGCTCTTTTCAATGGAGCCCAGAAATGTGAGCATTATTCTGGTTAAAATTACTAAACATTTCCTTTCTTGGCAAACCGATGTGTATAAATAAAGGGTTAGATAGTAGGCGTCCTTAGTATACTCACTTAGCAGCTGTCTTAAATGAGCATTGCTTTCTTTTTGTTTCAGTGTTTGGGATGATTATTACCATTGGGCAGGCCATTGTGTATGTCATGACTGGGATGTATGGAGATCCTGCTGAAATGGGTGCTGGAATTTGCCTCCTTATCATAATTCAGGTACATAATTAACCCTTCTGTGACATTCAGATATAGCATAGGTGCATTGAAAATCCTGACACTCCTGTTTCCCCTAACAAACCATTGGCTTTCTTCTCTTTTCCCAAGTGTTCTTAAGTTTGTAAACAGCACATCCTAAATGTATGTAATGCATATGTGTGAAAAGTGTAAAATCTCTCAGAAGGACAAAAATACATGCGGTGGTTAAATATGTTAAAGATGTTCCAGATAAGTGGCTTGTATTTGATCACATTTGTCAAAGCTGTTAAGTATTAAAAACAGAAGTAGAAGGCTTTGAAAGCAGTGGACACTGTGTTTAGGAGAGTTCTAATTAAAGGGTGCAAATAGAGCCTAGAAATCTTAGCCTGTTGATCAAAGCATTCCATGCACAATGTAAGAAACCAATACATCACTTCTGTGTAGAAAACATTATTTATTGAACAATCTGACTATTAGCGTCTCATAGACTGTAAGGTCAGAAGGGACCAATATGATCATCTAGTCTGACCTCCTGCACAATGCAGGCCACAGAACCGCAGCCATCCACTCCTGAAACAGACCCCTGACCTATGGCTGAGTTATTAAAGTCCTCAAATCATGGTTTAAAGACTTTAAGGTACAGCGAATCCACCAGCAAGTGAGCTGTGCCCTTTGCTACAGAGGAAGGCAAAAAATACCCATACCCTTTGCCAGTGTGCCCTGGAAGGAAATTACTTCCCAACCCCAAATATGGCGATCAGTTAAACCCTGAGCATGTGGGCAAGACTCACCAACCAGACACCCACGAAAGAATTCTCTGTAGTAACTCAGAACTCACCCCATCAAACGTCCCATCACAGGCCATTGGCATATCTGAAACACTGTCAATACTGAAAAGTCATGTAAATATAGCAGGAAGGCTCCTGCTCTTAAATTCCTGACTTGCTGACTTTGAATCAGTGTTGGAGAGTTAGGTGGGAAAGAAATTACACTGCTGGACATCTGGATTTAATATTGAATACTCCCACATTATAAGGAAAATATGATCAGTAATATTATTAATACTTAAATTCTTGACTGATTTATTCTTGTTTCTGCTTACTTGCATTTCTTTCCCCACAGTTGTTTGTTGCTGGTTTGATTGTGCTGCTGTTAGATGAGCTGCTGCAGAAAGGTTACGGCTTGGGGTCTGGTATTTCCCTCTTTATTGCTACCAACATCTGTGAAACCATTGTCTGGAAGGCATTTAGTCCCACTACCATTAACACTGGCAGAGGTATATTGCACAGATAACCATAACAGCACAAGTTTCACTTGATGTGTGCTAGAGATTAACTTTATCATACTGCAAAGTAGCAAATGACTATGGGAACTGATGGTTTAGTGAAGTGCTAATTAACACTTAGCATTGGTAGTCCAAAAATGGAGACTAAACACTGCCAGATCCATAAAAGTAACTTTATCAAGGAGAATAATAATCAAAGAGTTTGCCTCTGCCGCTTTAAATTGTTACAGTGGAGCTTTTTTTCCCCCCCTCATAACTCTAATCCTTCCTTGACCTCGGGAGTCTGGATTTCCTAGCCTGAATCCTGTCTTATTTTTAGCACACAGTGGTGCATAGACATAGAAAAGATAGTGGATTCAGTATTTTCAAAAGAGATGTTTGTGGTACAGTCACTGTATATGAATAAGACATTCCTGTATTTGTCTCCTCATTACCTTCAGAAGTATGTTTGACATTTTGGAGGATGGGAATCCCACCTTCATTTCTCTCCCATGCCTTCAGTGACAAATGCTGCTTATATCTATGCTGAGAGGTTATCAGATAGCTTATGTGTAAACTCCAAATCCTAAACCAAATTTTACCTTGATAGATTGCATCTCCAATTTCTGACATTTTTATTTACTGTGCTTTGCTGCTGCTCCTTTCTACTGCTCCTTTTCTTTTCTTCCCCCAATTCTCCCCCCTCCATCAAAAAAGGGGAGAATTGTTCTTTGTCACATGGGTAAGAACTATAGGTTCTGTCACAAAGGACAGTGTCCTGAATGTCCTTGAATTCTGCAGGCTGAAAGGGAATCTATAGTATAACATATCTCATAACACGTGTACCTCATTTTTGCAAATATAAATGAATACCAGGCCTTGCTAATTAGAAATTCACACTAATTTTTTACTTTAAAATTCAAAAAGAAAGGTGGAGGGTTTTACTCTGTTTTGCTTTATACAGGAACGGAGTTTGAGGGTGCAGTGATTGCATTATTCCACCTTCTGGCTACACGTACTGACAAAGTTCGTGCTTTGCGGGAGGCTTTCTACCGACAGAACTTGCCCAATCTCATGAATCTGATTGCTACAGTGTTTGTGTTTGCTGTAGTCATCTATTTTCAGGTAAATGAAAAGTGCAATCGACTGCTATAGGACAATTACTTAATTGCAAAAGGAAGAAGGATCCAGTCTCTTAATTTATTAGTCTTATATTAAAAGAACTAATTATAAGAGTTAAAATGGAACAATTAAAATATTTGGCTTATAATTTTAGGGAGTAACAAAGTAAGAATTTTTTTTCTAATATTGTCATTTCACTAATAGACATTTGACATTACAGCTATTTAATTTTACACGCAAGAACACTTGTGGCTGAGATTTAGATACATTTTTGTTCTGTGTTTGTACAGTGCTTAGGATAGTTGGGGCCTGGTCTATGATTGGTGTGCCTAGGCACTTCAACAATACAAATAATAAATACTACTACTAACTACATTAGTTATTTGTGAGATCTTTAGCATTGCCATTAAATTCCATACACACAATGATGTTTTCAGTGGAAGTATTTTCACGTTCTGGAAATGAAAAATAATTGTACCACAAATCATAATGGTTCTCTAGTGTACAAAATACACTTAATACAGCACAGTTTGTTTTCATGGTCTGTTTCTGAAAGAATACATTCAGACTGAGCCAGAGAGCCATACTTCTCTGTGACGTGACTGGTGCCAGTTTGTTCCAGAATCTTGGAACTGATGCATAGCTTTGTCCTGTAAGTTTTCCTTAAGTGTCCAGCTATGCAGTATGCTTTTCTATGTAAATGTTTGAGCATATGTAAAAATTGAACACTTATGGTTGGGTTTCTGTAAGAGATCTGTTTCAAAAGAATGCCTTCATGTGGAATAAGTGTGATCCAAATTGTAGGGACTGAAATCTCTGCCTCCTGAACCATATGCAACTCTTAGAGTGCCTGTCCAGTCTAGGAGATTAGCTATAGCCAGAAAACAGCCGAAAACTCCACTTGCAACCATCTTATGAGGTTGAATGGTTAGGCTTCTACATGAAAAGCTAGTAGGTATTTTTTCAAATCCTAGGTACAAATTGAGTGCATTTTACAGGGATGCTGTTGGGTTTAGAGGAGGCAAGGATTTGTGTACAAGGAATTTTGTAGAACCCAACAATAAGACATTCTAAAAATCCTTGAATTTTTATTTAAATCAGACTTAAACAATTATATTTGCAGTAGCACTTAAAGACATTACTAGGTTCAGAGCCCCATGGTACTAGCTCCTGTACAAACAATCTCTGGCCGAAAGAATTTATAATCTAATTCCCCTCATTACAAGTAGGACAAACGTAGTATTTTGTGACAAGTGAAAATCAGAACTTTTTTTAATATACCAAGTCAAGTAAAATGCAATTGGCATAAAGGATAACTAATTTAAGGTGTTACTAACAGGCAAAAAAAGTTAAGTGATTTTTAACCTGGTATTCTGTTTAGGTGAATTATAATTCTAGGAGAAATGGCACACTAAATAGGACAGCTGTGTTATAGTTAATTATATGACTTTCATGCACGAACATGACAATGTAAATATTTGGCTCAGTCCAAAGGAGATTGCAGACCACTATTCTGTTCGTTTTACGGGAAAGCAAACAAGCTAGTTCAAAGGCTGTTTATTTCAGTCCTTGAATTCCGGTTATCTAGTGAATACTGTACCTTATCAAGAGTGCTGTTGTGACATGTCTTTTGGTTTAGAAATAAATTTAACATTTTCTTAATTCTCTCTTAGGGATTTCGTGTTGATTTACCCATCAAGTCTGCCCGATACCGTGGACAGTACAGTAGCTATCCCATCAAGCTCTTCTATACCTCCAATATTCCCATTATTCTCCAGTCTGCCTTAGTTTCAAATCTCTATGTCATTTCCCAGATGTTGTCTGTTCGGTTTAGTGGCAACTTCTTAGTAAACTTACTAGGACAGTGGGCAGTAAGTATCACTTATAAAATAACTTTGATAACAAGTACTTTGATATTGAACAAGTGGGAAGTTTAAATACCGTGTTTTTTTTAAAGTTCATTTGTGACCATGGTCACTGGAGGGGCTATACTGAGAATGCTTATTCAGGGTAAACTACAGAGAATAGGGCAGATGATTCCCAAAACTGGTGGTTTATTCTATAATTAGATTTCACCAAGCCAGTAACCAAACAACTGCTGTAATACCTTACTGGTTACCAAGAAGTCAGAATACAGTTTAAGCAATCCAGCCTTTGGCTCTCACCCAGTCAGCCAAGTTTAATATAGTGAGAGTTACCAAAAACCTCATTCACCATATATGAAGTTCTACCAATCCCAACGGCTGATCCTCTGCATCT
Organism: Emydura macquarii macquarii; assembly: GCF_026122565.2. NCBI lineage: Eukaryota > Metazoa > Chordata > Testudines > Chelidae > Emydura > Emydura macquarii. The sequence goes on along the minus strand of NW_027133607.1, from coordinate 631,793 downwards.
GACGAAGTGAGCTGAGTCTCATGAAAGCTTATGCCTACAAAAATTAAATTTGTTAGTCTTTAAAGTGCCACAGAACTCTCATTGTTTTTACTAATCCCAAGATATCAGACACATTACCTACCAGGTCAATGAATGTTTCAGATTTTACCCAAATACACGCTTACAGCCAATCCTTGTTAACTAAATCTAAGATTTATTAAAAAAAGAGAAGAAAGAGAGTTACTGTGGTTAAGAGAACATTATACGTACAGATATGAATAAAGTTCTTAGGTCAGTTTCATAGCAGAGATGGTGAGGCTGCTGATTTGTAAAAGTCTTTCTAGAATCAGTTCAATAGGTTATAGTCCTATAGACGGTTCATGTGCAGAGTTTGTTCAAATTCTTCCATGAGAATTTGCAGGGATAATCCAGAATAGCTCTGTAGACCTCAGTCTTGCAATTTAGAATTTTCCTGATAAAGTTTAAGCAGATCTGAGATAGCAAGAAGCAGGCCCGAAACTTCCTTTACAAGGAAGTTCAGCGGATAAGCCTTTTGTCAGCAAATGATCACATCAGGCTTTCCTTGGATGAAGAATAGGTAAATACACTGTTGCTCTGAAGCTCATCTGTTTCCTAGGCATACACCAGTAACTAATTGCATTCATTAGCATAAGGCAATTAACCATCAAACACTTCACAGGGAGTTTACTACAAACTTCGAAGAGTAAGTAAAAGACAATAGTATTATTACACCTCAAGTCCCATCTCAATAGTAATATCTCCTTTTGGTCTCTGAATAAATAGAATAAAGTAATGAAACATAGGCAGGAACAGACGTTTAGCATCTGCAAGCTGTTGATCGCATTGTAAAACTTCTAACAAGACATAGGTAACCACAGGCAAATACATCTAGTATCTTCTTAATTCTCTAATACAGGCTGACATTTCAAGGACTCTAGTCTATTTAACATGGCTTTGCTAACTATCTGCAGAGAATGGCCCTCTTTACCATTTCAGTACTTTTCTAATGTATCCTTAAAGGTGGCTTTTGGGTCACTCAGCCTGCTAGTTGCTTAACCCTTGCTAGCTCAGCATCACATCATGTATTTACAGTCTTAAGAAAAGGGGTTTGAAACCTCCATAAATGTGAGTTTGGGGGTAAGGAGGAAAGTCCCAGCAGAAATAATCCATTGCCTTTTTTTCCTCCCATGTTAGGATGTCAGTGGTGGTGGCCCTGCTCGCTCTTACCCAGTTGGTGGCCTCTGCTATTACCTATCTCCCCCAGAATCCATGGGTGCTATATTTGAGGATCCTGTCCATGTAATTGTTTACATCATTTTTATGCTGGGATCCTGTGCGTTCTTCTCCAAGACATGGATTGAGGTGTCTGGTTCTTCAGCAAAAGATGTAGGTGTATTGATAACTGCTCTAAAATATTGTGTTTTAAAATGTTGCCTCTAATGAGATAACTAGTTTCTAACAGATCACAGCTGCTGTTGTGAATGACTGAATATCAGCTGGTTATAAAACATTGCAGAAGTCTGATAGAAGTGTGTGTCTGCAGGTTGCTAAGCAACTGAAAGAACAGCAAATGGTGATGAGAGGCCACCGGGATACATCGATGGTTCATGAACTTAATAGGTAAGGAAATACTAGCTGTCGGCAGCAATTCACTCCTATGTAATTAACACTAAAACTGGGGTCTCCTGCAAAGCCACTCAGATTTGCCCTCCCTATCGTGTGGAGAGTTGACTTGAACGCTGCCCACTTCCCCCTGTTGTGTGGGGGGCTGGCATGATCCACCTGGTGTCTTGCTTGCCCGACCCCTGTTGCGCGGGGCTGGCATTAACACTTCTGCACCCCTCTTTTTGGCAAAACTGGGCGTTTGTCCTGTTGGCTCTTGCCAACTGATCAGTTCTTGCCAACTGTTGGCTCTTGCCAACTGATCAGTTTTGCCAAAAAAAAGTCAGGACGTCTGGGACAGGGCTTAAAATGGGGACTGTCCTAGTCAAAACAGGGCATATGGTCATCCTACCCCAGTGCAAGATGCAGAGCAACTTACCTTTTCACTCTCCTCACTTGTTCCGTCACGTTAGTTGTGGGGAAGGAGAGGGCCCCAGCGACAGGAGGGCAATAGAGAATGAACTGAAGGGGAAAGGTGTTCATGGAAGAACTGGGAAATAATGGACAGAGGGAGGCTTCCTGTTTAAACAGAAGAATGGGGGAAATTGGGATGAGTCCCATGCCTGGTTTTATTAAAGGGGAGACATCCTGATTTCCTAAATGCTCAAATTCTCACTACACAGCTGTGACATGAAGCAGCTCATCCTCCACACTATGTGGCACTGGAGCCCGGTAAACATGCCTGGTCCCTCATGTGGAGATGACAGGCTCCCTCCATCGTGCAGATTTGGTAGCATTGTCTGAATGGATTTTTTTTAAAAATCATGGATTGAAGTAAGCAACTTGCATTAGAGTTAGTTGAACGTTGGAGAGTCTTCTAGAAAGGTATTGGTGTTGAAAGCTACATTCATTCTAAGTAACTGGCAGGATCGTTGAAATCTCAGTGATTAAATACTCAAAATGTGCATATTTGGAAGACTACCCTGGATAAAAGGGCTGGATGATGCTCAGTGGTGCTGTATTGTTAAAAAGACCATTCGTGTGTTGGAAATAGAAGTGCTATGCTTTTCATTATTCACACTATACCATGTTCATGTATGTTTTGGAAACATTTTGGTTATATCTCAGCCTTGTTTTTTCTTCTGTGATTGGGTCTGCTGTAGCACAATCTGGGGGGGTTTCTGGTTGCAGGTACTAGATTGGAGGGAATTGGCAGCTAGTTACTTAGAATGTTTGTGCCCTCTTGATGACTCCTCTCACTGCAATCTTGCTTCTTCCCCCTCTCTTTCATAGTGGGGTTTGGTCCAAAAGAAGCCAAATGTTCTTGTTCACTAACTTGGTTAAAAAGAGTCTGTTTGCTGTACGAGTGAGGGTTTTTTCTATAAAGCTCTGTTGAAGATCACACATTTAAATGACTCAAATTAGCGATGTTTTCTTAAAATTTAGAGCCAAAATTTATCCTCAGGTGTGGACTTTACACTTGTATCCAAGGGCAGAATTTGCCCCAAAATAAATAGCAGGCTTAACTACTGTAAAGCAGCCGACTTTTGTCTCTTTAGCCTCCCACCAGTTACTTGGCACCTACATAGCATGCTCCGTGCTCAGACTACTTTACAAATGCTAACCCTCACAACAGTGCTGTAAAGTAGACAAGTAATTTTTGTTTAACTTGGTGTAGTTGGAGGAACTGACACAGATAGGTGACCACTTGCCAAAGTCACAGTAGTCACTGGCAGAGTTGGGAGGGAACTCTGAAGTTCCTAATGCCTGACTCCATTCATTCCTGTAGCTACCTCCAATATCACTCACAACAGATCTAGCGCTGGTAAAATAAGATCCTTGGATGGAAACGATTAATGGTGAGAACTTTCTGTTTCAGGTACATCCCTACAGCAGCTGCTTTCGGTGGCTTGTGCATTGGTGCCCTCTCAGTATTAGCAGATTTCCTTGGAGCCATTGGATCAGGCACCGGCATCCTGCTCGCAGTCACCATTATTTATCAGTATTTTGAAATATTTGTAAAAGAACAGGCTGAAGTTGGAGGAGTGGGGGCTTTATTTTTCTAAATGTCCCAATATTTCATGATTTGCTTGAAAGGGAAAGTATTTGACAACATGCCTCACTCAGTCCAGTAGTGCTGTCTTCTTTTTCTTTGTTTTCAAGTGCTAAGTCCCATTATCATAATGGGCATTGAGCAATGCCTGTGTGCAGCATCAGTACCAGCTGCCTTAAGAATAAAGTTTACATTATCTTGTTTAAATATATCTAGTGTTGCCTGTAATGCTGGAAATCACTGCATCGACTTTGCTGTTCAGACACTACAGTGAGATGGTAAAATGTAACAGTTTGATTGTTAGTAAACATTTTTGCACACAGCATTAAGATCTTAAATTGATTGCCCCATTTTAGCAGGAAAAAATACAAGAGTGCAGAGTGCCACATACCAATATTCTTGAGCGTATTAAATAAGTTCTTTACAGAATTTGTATGTAATCTACATTTTACATGAATTACTTTTTATACTTTTTTAATGTGCATTTCCCCATCGTTGTGCTTCAGTGTTCATTTGTGTTGTCTCTATTTGGGTACCTAACTCCTAGCCATGAGGGCGGACAAACGTTTCACCTGAGACTGCTGCTCATCTCACTTCTGAAATGGTTCTGCTGTGCAGGGTGCTGTACACATGGCCCAGAGAGCACTTCCATTCTTGGCCCTGGGTTTCCCACATGGTAGGTACTGTCATGCCACCAGATTGGCCTATATCTTTTGTATTTAAAAAGTACTTGTGAAAACTGTGCCACTGAAACTTCACGTCCAGTTTGCTTTTGTGATTCTGAAGGACAGAGGCCTGGGGAAAGGAGGGAAATGAGCAATTCCTGCTGAAAATTTATTTATGTTGTCGTACTTTACAGCGGCAATGTAACAAATATAAACATTAGACAATAAACTTATTTAATTAAATTCCGTCCATGTCTTATCTATGCAAGCTTTTTCTTTTGCAAAAACAAAACACTTGTTCCTTTTAAATGACTTCATCATGGCAAGATTACTTAGTTTTAAATTAACAAACATTTTGTTCATGGTAGTTTTGAAGTCATAATTGAGATTTTAAAAACTTACTTAATTATCCTTAATGAGTTCAGAGTAAGATCTGTTAAAGTAGTGTGCATTACGTTAAATATAAGCTAAGACCTGGTCTGCACTAAAAAGTTAAGTCAACCCAGTTACGTAGCTCTGGGGATGTGAAAAATCCACACCCCTGAGCAACATAGTTAAGACAACCTAACCCTCAGTGTAGACAGTGCTAAAACTGACAGAAGAATTCTTCCATCAACCTAGCTACTACCTCTCAGGGAGGTAGATTACCTACACTGACAGGAGAACCCTTCTCTTGGGCATAGGTAGTATCTACACTGAAGCACTACAGCGGTGCTGCTGTAGTGTTTTAAGTGCAAACAACCCTAAGTCTTGGAGCTGTCTTTCTTAATTTGATTTCTTAAAAAGTTAATCAGCTAACTTTTTAAACACGAAGGTACATGTACCTCACTTCCGCACATCACCTCATAGTCAATATGCTGCATGTGAAAGTTGAAACAGTTTGTGTGGCAATGTCTATGTTTATAGGGGATTGAAACAGGCAAATGGCAGTCAAGGATGAGAAGTCTTTGGGAAAAACTGCAAACAGGTACTGCCTCAGGGATGCAAGTTAGCTCTTATCTGTGGCTCCCACTCATTGATCAGATGATGGTGGGTGGATGATGAGTGATAAACAGACTACACTTTTTGTGGGACTCCCTTTAAAACTGTTTTTGTAGAACTGGTAAGCACTAGTAGAATTTTACACTACCTCTGTAAGCCCTTGCTATTGTATACTGAACATGGTGTCTAATAAAACAGCCACTAATGTCTGCAGTGTTTCCTCCATGCAGATGGTATAATAGCAATAGACTTAAATCATAAGATATCCAAAGCGTATGAATGTACAGATTCTCATTTAGTATGTGTGTAAATTGTTTGGTAACATCATCCATGTCTTAGGGGGGAAGAGAACGTTGATATGACTCTCACCTATTGTAACAAAATACACTTGGCTGTAACCCATACTGAACAAATGTTTGTTTACTCAGTTACAGTAGATTGTACCCAGGACAAAGTTCTATGTGGATTTGGAGCTCCAACAGGACTTTCTTTCCTTCACCCTCTCCTGACATCTATGCTGCTCTTAAGACAGTAGGGTGCAGCACACCAAAAAGCACATTGGAAGACTAGAATAACAGTAGCAGAGAAGAGTTGTTTATCAGGTGTAGCATTTCATGAGCTGAACCCTACCTTTGAACGGGGTTTGACTTACTAAATTTTTAATTCCATTAGCCTTAAGAAAGAGAGGCTGCATAATGCTATAGCTTGACATTCAAATGAAAACTACCTCTATGAAAGATCCCTCAGGCCTTCAAGTCTGCCTACTGTGGTGCTACTGGTCACACCAAAGCCCCTATTTTAAAGTTCAGTCACTTACTGACTACTTATCCACTTCTAAGAAATTGCTGATGTGAATTTCTCCCACCCTTATAATTTATTTCAGGAAATTTACTAAAGTCCTTTCTTATAAGCAATGGGAAGTAGAGCATTGTATATGTATCTTTAGACATTATATGGATGGCACATAAGAATCTGAGCCAAGCACAATATTCAAAGAACCTAAACAACAAAACAGTAGTTTTCCCCTCACTATGGTTGAAGTCTCACGAAATCTTACATGCTAAGCAACCACAGCATTTACAAAGTAGTAGTTTGGAATGGGGTCAATTCACTGCAGTTAGCACTATGAAAAATGCCATGTAATCCGCAGTGACCAGAAGAGATCAAGCCCTCTGTTTTTACATCAAAGATACCAGAAAAGGTTTTCAAGAGCGACTAGATTTTTGGGTACCCAATTTAACATTTTAAAGGGGCTGCCAGTTTTGAAAACTTTGGCTGGTATCTTTCAAGATATAAAAACAAAAGACTTGATTTCTTCTGGTCAGAGATCACCTGGCATTTTTCATAATGTTGTTAATGCCACTGGTCTGATTCTGTTCCAAAGTGTATATACTTAGCACAGCCAAGGCTTCAAGGCTGTGCTGTATTCTGTCCAGCTAAATTCAGTGTCATTTCAATTTGATAAGGTATTTCCCCTTGCCTTAACCAAGAGCATTATACCAGCAAAGCAGTTATACTTTAATGGCAGATTGTGATTCTTGTGTATAGTTTCAGCATAATTGTGAAGTGCTTGGGCATAAAAGGTACTTTACACGTAACAAGCAAGGAAAAGACAAGATCTCAAACTTAACAGGCCATGATTATTTTTTTTATTCTTCCGCACAGGATAAAATTCTATTGAGTTATAGGTTGAACAGTGAGATAAAAGCTTTATACAGTACAAATATTTCAAGCAATCTTTCCTAGAAATACAATTGCTTAATACTGTGTGTAGTATATTGGACCTTTATTGTATGAAAAGACAGCTTCCAAGTCTATATTGACCATTTCACTCCATCCTGGAAGTATTCAGTGAGGTTACATGTGCAGCCTTAGAACTTCATAAAAGGCACTTGGAGGGGTTTTTCTTTTGCCTGTTTCAGTGCCAATGCATAGGCGTAAACTCTGGCATCCACTACAATATGTTCTTCTGCCACTAGCTCTGCAAAAATCCCAAACCAACCAATAATATGAATTCCAGATAGAAAGGCATGCACAGAACAAACAGGAGAAATGCAAGTTCATATTCATACTATTAGTAAGAAATTAAACAAAAACAAACCTCTGAAGATTTCAAGCCAAGGCTGACAAGTAGCATGAATGCATGAAGTATCAGAACAAATCCAGAACAGATTTAACTCTTTTAGAGGCGTTACCATATTACTTTTATAAAATGCTAGTCCTTTATGACATTTTAGTCCTCTGGAGCATTATTACTAACTAATTTAGTAATAGTGTATTAAAACAAAGCATAGGGAACTGGCTTGAAGCACAAAGGATATACCTCAGGGTGAAAATGGGGAGCTACCCTGATGGAGGAAGGTATCTGGAACAGGCATTTCATGGGTAATTTCTTCTAACAGACTGCAGCTAGCTACACTGTGCAAATGAACATTCCTTTCTGGAAGACTGAAACCACATATTGATGGTTCATCTGCTACATGGCATGTTATATGCAAGTCTTCCAGCTTACATAACCAAGAAAGTAGATAGGTTTGGTTTTAATAAAAACCTTAGGTTGAGAGATTCCTACAGAAACTGGAATGGGGGAGATAAGAAGTTGACTGATTTACAGTAAGTGCAAAGAAGCTAAGAAATTTTCAAACCTTTAACTGGCTCAGTGTGCCAGAGAAAAGTGCTCTTACCCTCAATTCTCTGTAGTAGATCATTCTTTGGTAGCGAAACAACTTCCACAAATTCTAGCCCAAAAAAAAAAAAAAAAAAAATGTGTATTTCACATTGAGATTGTCTTTAATCTGTCTATAAATCATATGACAGAGAGTAGACTTAATGTTGAGAGAAGTGTATTTCATTCCCATCTCTAAACTCCGAGGAGACAGACAAGGAATTGGATTTAGGTTCACCTTCAGCCAGAGACCATTATCGCCCAGGCCCATGGCCATGTTCAACTGACACAGGCAAGATCAAAGGCACTTTTGAAATGCAGACTTTTGAGGCAGTAATTTGGGAAATAACTACAGAACTGGCTAAGAGAATGCTGACAGATATTAGGGACAGGAACCACTGTACTGCAATGACAGGGAGAAGGGGATTAGCGTCTATCTGGTCCAGCTGATCAGACATCTATCTTACTGTTGAAGTAACCTGGGCCTGCATACTTGGTATGGTAAGAGAGACCATTTACAAACCTTTAACTTCACATAGTGGAGGAAGAATGACAGACATCTGAGAACAGAGGGCTTATCCCTGATCTGGCTGCCTGTCACACAGGTCAGGCAGACCCATTTGAGGAATGCAAGGTATTGCTTATTTTCCTATAGCTACCCAAGCAGTTCCCCCATTTGGATTAACTACTGCAGAGTTTCATTCTAGGGGCCAAATTCATGGACTTCAATGAAGCTAACACCAATTTACAACAGTTGAGGCACTGATCCTAGATAGGCAACAGACCATTTCAATTGAAATTTTCCTTCCTTAAACCTGGCTGTGGTACAAACAATAGCTGTTTGGGAATTTAAAGCCAAATCTAGAGATTGCTGAAGTCAGTGAAGCCCATACAGTGTGCCACCATTAGAACTGTGATCCTAATGATGTCCAGAAAATACCTAACCCGAGAAGAGCAGTGTTCAGGGTGACATGCACATTCAGCGTGAGATCTGGTGTATCAGAAGCATATTGTTGTGCTCCCAGCCACAGTGAAGTTAAGTGAACAACATACCTCCTTCCTCTGTGAAAACAAGAAGAAAGAAAAGTGTTATCACAAAGAAAACTAAGTTTGGACACACATTGGAGCTTAGTGCCTGCTCCTGCTCTAACTCCTGTGAACATCAGTGAGAATCTTTACATTGAATTTAATGGGATTCAAAGAGCTCATGTAGAAGTTAGAGTCCATGAACCCAAGTGAAATTATTAGAATTCTGTATTACTGAGCCTTTCAACAGTTTCTAAGCATATTTAGAGAGGATGGTCCCATCCAATGAGATGGATAAAAATTCAATATTGTAGGTGTCCTGAACTCACCAGGCTTTTGCTTGGGTCTTGTATTACTAGCATCATCTCCATTAATGGTGACGGTCACAATGTGTGTTGTGCAGTTTGTCAAACCAGGGTCCAAGCAAACAGCTGCAAAGTAAAGTATATTTGGAGAAAGAAGAGACAAGACTACCGGCCATTTTAAACGCCAAGACTTTCACCCACATCTATTTGATACAGTAAGAGAAAATCTTATTCAGCAGACAACTTCACCAGCATGCATCACAAAGGCTGGGGTAGTCATTTGTTCATACACGTCAAGCTGGGCAAAATGTTTTGGACACATGCAGTGTCAGTCAATCCAAAACTATTTGTGACATTAACCCATAGTTTTGGCCATTCATAAAATGACCAGAGAAGGAGCTGATGGTTGTGCTGCTGCATCCCTTTAGCCCAGTAGTTGGGACATGCAGTTAAGAAGTAGGAGACCCAGGTTTAAATCCCTGCTCTGGAGACCTCAAATGGACTTTTTCAATTCACTGAAAATTCCCCCCATAATATTCAGATGAGGTTCAATCTGATTTCCCCAAGAACTGCCATTGAACCAAAAAATTATTTATTCACCCAGCTTTACGTACAAGTGCTTCTTCCCACAACTGTCTCCTCTCCTAAATACACACGAGATTCCTTTTCACATTTGTATCATGAGCACCTACTGATGACTTCAACCACAGTGACTAACGTTCTTCTCACTCACTCTGCCTCAAACTGCAGGTTTCTAGTCAAAGTATGCTAAGAGCCCAATTTTGCCATCAGTTACAGACATACTACTCCAGTCTATGGATACTGTGCAGTTACAACAAGGCAAAGTTCAACCTTAATAGCAACATGCGCAAAGCCCTGGTCCAGATTTCCCACTCCTTCCCTAGCATTTCCCCCTTTATAAAGGTTCTCCTTAAATCCTGGTGTTGCCTCTGCTCTGGGGCGGGCAGCACAAAATGTTTAAATACAGAGACTGGCTGCAAAGGATTTGATGTCAGGCAGCACTTCATTCTTCCCCATTCCTGCTAATCAGCTGTTACAGAACCTATGTTCTGCTCCCACTGCACAGCTGAAATGAAGATGACTTGCACAGAGACTGCAGGATGCAAGTGCTAATTATTCAGAGGGTAGGTTCAAGGGAGCCACTTAAACCTATTGGAGAAGAAATCAAATCAAGCCCAGGAATCTAGACCCTTTAATTAAAATGGACCTTAAGTCAGACTCCAAAATAAGTACATTGAACTTTTTGAACCAAGTATCAAATCTTGAGCAGAGCCTGAGTAAATGGGCTTTGTGCAAAGGATCTTCCTTAAGAGCAGAATCGTTCCCACACATGCCTCAGAGCAACAGTGAAGCTACTTCTATAGCCCTCTGTATTGGGTTTTATCCAGTGGATCCACATCTGTAGTAGACACACAGACTAGGTCCATGGCTCCTTGGTGTTGTCCTGGCCTGTGGTGCTGTGAGAGTGCTCACTCCCTCGCTGTGCCCTTCCCATCCTGAACAGTGGACCCATCGTGGATCCATTGAACTTAGGGCATTCTGGGCCCATGAAGGATAGGACTGGCTCTGAGTCAGATAGTCAAGAAACAATAAACACCTGGAGAACATTCAACGACATCCCCTTTGTATCCCGTTTCTTCCTCCAACTCTCGCAAGGCGGCGCTTTCTGGGCTTTCATTTCCCTCAATGAGGCCTGCGGTGTAAATGTTACATTAAAAATAATAGTTAAAATAGAGCTTTTTTACACCATTGTTCATCCTTAAATCTAAAAGCTTTACAAAGGAGGGTGAAGTATTGCCCTCCCCATTTTACAGATGGGAGAACTGAGGCACTAGGCGGTCACAGTCAGTATCAGATCCAGGAACAGAGACCAGGACTCCTGCCTCCAATCCACCAAACCACGCTGCCTCCCTCCAAAAAGAATTTGATCCCTCACAATAGGTATGCCAATGCCAAGCTCACAAAGGCTTTTTTTCTTTTGTAGGTGGAAGATGGGAGGGAAAGGGGAAAAAAAAACCTGGGTTGAAGAGATTCTATAAATCAAATTTGACGTTGTGCTATTTCGCATTCTTTATTACTAAATATCCCTCTTTTGCAACAGCATGTATTCTAGCACAGAAACCACTACTGATCTCGGAATTGGAAGAACAGAGGACATGGAAGTCTACAAGCCTAAGCAAGATAGACAAAGTAAACTACACATATATTTTGTGTGTTTCATCTTCATATTTGTGTTACCTACCTGCAGGGAATTCCAAGCAATATCCTCCCATTGGAGGCCTGAATTGTTTCACTAGGACAATGCAGTCATAGTGGAGAGTTCTTAGTAACACAGGTATAACTGCTACACCTGCCAGCATAAAGGAAAGAGCAATGAAAACACAGGATACGAGTAGTTCAAACGTTAACGCTTTAGTCTTGTGAGCACCCTCAAATTCCACTGACTTTGAAAAATAAAACTGCACTGAAAGGGATGAAGATGACTAATTTATTGCTCTCTGCTGGATGACCTCATCTCCATTTAGATCCTAATAATCATCAGGAACTCTGGGTCTGAAACCAACAGTTCCAATCAAGTACCCTAGAGTTTTCTCTCTGCTACTACAACAACAGTTTTTCCACTTAATTTGGTCCTCCACACTCTTGTCCAAATCACAGGTTCCAAAGCGAAGTGAAGTTCCTTTGACTGCCTGGGACCTTGATTGACTTCCCACTGGAAAAAAGTGATCAAATCAAACATTTGTTCAGACATTTATTTCTCCCAGACTATGGACCCATTTTTGGGCAATATTTTGCTGTAAGGCCTGATCCTGCAATTCTCAGTCATCCACACAGTTCTTACTCCAGTCATCACAATGATATCAACGTGATTACTCACAAAAATCAGGACATTAATTTGCAAGTTCTTTGGGGAAGGGGCTCTATTCTTTCTATGCTACATTTGATCAATAGTAAAGCACTATACACCTATGGCACTATATACATGATTTATACTATTCATTTTATTTTACTCCTATTCTCTGCACCCTTTTATCGTGGCAGTTGTCACCGTTTTATGGAAGCAGACCACCTCATGATTATTAATATAAGAAGTAGTAGTTATGCACAAAAATATAACTAGTGCCATACCATCAGCTGAAATGCCCTCTTTCCTGGTAGTACGCTTTACGGTTTCCCAAATTCTGTGGGGTAAGGAGAAGAAGAGAAAGTGGATGTGTTATTCCTAAAAAGGAAGTGTACTAAATATATATGCTTTCCACACAAATAGCCAACTAGGAACTTTGCTACCTTCATTCAAAAGCAAAACATGCAACATACAGTGAGTGGCACTAAGGAGCAACTGCCAAGAGGCAAGCCCCTCTTCTAATGACCACGGTAAAGTATCTGTAAAGTCTCCAACTCTATTTCCATTTCACCTTTAGTTAGACAGTCTTACTAGCAAGGGATTTTTGCTGGTCGCTTAGGACAGTAAATAAACAAATAACAATATTTAGTTCTTCTATAGCACTTTGCAGCCACAGATATCAAAGCACTTTACGCAGATAAGCAAGTATCGTTATCCTCATTTTACAGATGGGGAAACTGAAGCACTGAGGTGAAATTAAGACGGCAGGTCAATGTATTTAGAATGGTTATTCATAAAAGGAGAGAGAGATTTTATGGACAGGCAAATTTTGCCTGGAAAAAGCAATAAACACACACTACATTCCATCTGCCTCATGCATGACAATAATGATATGAAAATAAAGCAGGTTACTGTTAAGGATCCTAGCTCAGTTACCCATTCCTGTTAGTAACTGTGTCAAAAATGATACAAGCCTCTCTTGCAACTCAAAAGTGATGGGACTGACACAGAAAAATAAACCTTTCACTGCCACTTCTTGAGGCTACTCTTAAAGGGGAGGGAGACTCTAGAGAGAGCAATCAGAAAGGACCCCAATGAACTAGGAAGAATGAAAATAAGGTAACACTCATTTCCCATTGTGATGATTAAGCTAAAAGATAGAGAGGTTTATCTGACACATGAAGAGAATTAGACAGGCCCGAGAATATGAATGAGAGGGTATGGAGTAGACAAGACTGCCCCTTCTCCTAACAATAGCATCCCAACAATAGGCAAGACCCTTCACAGTCTCTGGCATCATGCCACCAATAGGGGAAAGAGAGTTCTTTGAGAAGCACCAGAAAAAACAAAAGGAACTCTTGATAATCACCATCTGCTTGCATGTTAAAATATTGCAGCATTAGTTCTGCACAGCATCTTTGCAAATGACTAGAACCGCAAGATAAGCCCATGGACCAAATCCAAGGTATTAACTACAGGATAAAAGTATATCTGCTAACACATATTCCAACAACAATAAAAATGGTCAAATTCTTCCTCAGAGTAACTGCATTAATGTCAAAGGAGTAAGCTAGCCCAGTATGCCAAGTAATTGGTTTATAGGTGCTCACATTCCATACATAGCCTTTGGCCAGTTCAGATAGAGAAACTGGGAAGAACTGCAAGAATTTTAAAATATCACAACAAGGAAATTACCTGGTTTTACCTGAGGGATCAACATAGGTCGTCTGTTCAAGCTTCACCCATTTTCTTTCAGCAATTACCTGACAAAGAATAATAAAGTAAATAAGTTGGGACATTGTCCCCATGGAGATCTGTGGGGCAACTTTTTCCTGTTTTGAAAAGTCTTAAATTCAGTGTATTTGTGGGACACCGAAATACTAGCATGTAAGTGCATGTATTGAAGAGTCCTTGAAACAGGAAATCAAAATAACTCACATGATATATGTATAGGTAGGCTGGGATTTTCAAAGGAGCTAGATGAATTGGACACCCAAGTTTCAATGACATTTGGTGGGATTTGGGTGCCCATCTCCTTTGGGCTCCTTTGAAAGTCTCAGCCCTAATCTTTAAAATAAAACATGAAGGCAGTGCCTTGCCCCTAGCAGGGGGACGGTTTCAGCTGTGTGTAAAAGGGGAAGGAGAATTTGCCTGTATGGGCTTTCGCCATGATGGGGGTTATGACTGTCCAGTTATCTGAGATCTGGGAGTCAGGAGAACTAGTTCTATTCCGAACTCTGCCACTGCCTCACTTTGGGATAGTCACCATTCTCCCCTTCTGTAACACAGGGATAGCAATACTTACCTGATCTGAAAGCCTTTGGAGATCTACCAATGAAAAGCTCTAGGCATTTCCCCAAGGCCACCCATATGTCTGCTGAGCTTTTCATGGCTAAGTAGAGGTATTCTTAATTCCCATCCACCTAATGTTTTGCCCATTCGTGTGTGGTCCTTTGAGGAGGGGTGGAACCATGCTGGTTTTGTCATGTCTCTCATTTATTATGTCTTGCACTGTAATGGCAGAGTAGTTTTTACTAATTAAATGACTGCAGGGAGGGCAGACGAGAGACTCGTTTCTGAAACCCTGCACAGGATTGCGAGGTTTGGCGATAGGTTACATCAAGAGGGTGACACCAGACCAGTGGCACTGGGTACAGCAAGAGATCAGAGAGAAGGAGACTGGCAAACACAGAGGAGAATAGTTTCCAACGAGCCATTGGGAACCAGGATCATTCACAAGCAGTGAGCAGAGAGATAACCTGACAGAAGCAGGGAACAGTGGTGGAGGATGAACAGGAAGAAACTCTAGAGGCCAGTGTAGTCTCAGGTGGTTAGTACATCAAATTTTTGTAGTGCAGACCAGGCCAGGGAGCAAATGACACATCCAGTCACAAAGGTCATGAGTTTAAATGGGAGAAACTCCTGCTAGAAAGAGAAAAAGAATGCAGCACAAGGAGCAGCAACATTTAGAGCATGTTGAGAGAAGCACAAGCACAGGATGAAGAGACTGAGCCAGCAGTAACTTAACAGTTTAGCGATGGAAATGGAGCATCTCACTTAATCTCTAAAACCAACTCTAAAGTCTACCTTACAGAATTCTACTTGTCCACTCGCCTGGGACAAGTCAGTTATTTTGAGGGGCAAACAAATTATCAACAGCTTTTCCATCACCATGGTAAAGGTGACCAAGTAGATTTTGTGCCTAGAAATTTTCATGGTTATTTTGCAAGGCTGTTCTAAGTTATCCCTGAATTACAGGAAGAGAGAGATGCTTTGCAAGGGCTTTTGGATGATTTGTGGTCTCAATAACGTAGCAGGAATGGAGAAGATGATGTTTTTAATTCCTTTACCAAGGCGTAACACATAGGAAGCAGGTAGATTTATATAAGACTGTGATTGCAAGCATCCAGGTATATTTTGTTGCTTTAAATTAACTCCTAAGACATGCAGGAAGTAAACTGCATGAGACCCAAAATAGGAAGAGAAACAAATTACGTTGCAGTTGCAGCCCAAACCAAGGAATTTATATTTTTTAATTTAAAAAAACCCAAGATTTCTACACCAAGTGAAGCTTTTGATTTAATGGAAGTTGAGCCATTATTTTTAAACATTGCAGAAGTTATAAAGGCTTGGATTAATGATCGTGTCCCAATAATGTTGCACAGGCAGCAAAACTGGCAAATCATCTCAGTAGCCTCATCTCAGTGTTGCTAAATAGCAAAGGCAGAAGTCAGACCCATATCACTCTGCTCCAAGAAAGTGTGAGAGGGGAAGAATGCCTAAATTTACCAGGAATCGAACCAACTCCAAACTCTAGAAAAGAGAAGGCAAAAGGGGATGCCATGTGTGTAACAAAAACAGGATACCAATCATAAGAATGTTTGGTAAATCAACAGAGGCTAAAAGCTGCAATTAAGATGCAATCCAAAATAATAGTTAATAGGGTTTAGGTATCTAGTGAGTCCTGTGAGTGCTTGTTATTTAAATGCTTCAGAATCCACCCCAAAGCCAGGTGAACTACATACTACTCGGAGTGAGAACCACAAAGCCTTCAATGTTACCTGTAAAGGAAAAAGAAACTTTACTGTCACACGCCTGGCCGGATGTGTGGTCAAACTCTGCCAGCTGAGAGAGACAAAGCTTTATGCTGCAAGAGACAAATCCTTTGCTTAGACCTTAAGACAAATCCTTCAGCTAAGCATGTTCAGTTTGAATCACCTTCTATTTGTGCCTTCTGTCTCTGTTGCTGTGATATGCAAATAAAATCTGCTCCTGTCCAACACAGGACTGCAGAAACAGTTAGAGGGCACAATCAGCAGATGCCTTAGAGAGAAATCATAGTCCAGTGTTGGGTGACCCAGAATCAGAAGTACACAACTGCTCATGATCTTCTACTAAAGTAGAGGGGCTGTGACTTCTATTCTCGAACAATGCCACAAGAAGTCTGGTGAAAACCAGCATGGCACAGGGAGACACAAATGACCTGAAATGTACTAGAGCTAGCTACAAGCTGCTACCACTTTTTGGAGGGTGTATAAGCCAAAGCAGGAGAAGAATAAGTTAGAAAAATAAAAGGGATTGAGGAGTAATATGATTAAATTAAAGTGACCTGAGAAGGTTTATGCCAAGTTTTGCTTAATTGACAAATAGAACCCCTTTAAAAGTTTTCCTACTTGCTTATTTACACAAGAGATTTGTTTCTTGTCTGCCCTGGAAAACTATGGTGACTGGCGATCTAATGAGATTATGACACCATAAGCATCAAGAGAATGAAAGCTGAGCAACTGAAAGAGGAAGACATTTTTAATAAGACAGTTTAAAAGTCCTTTTTTAAGCAACCATTAATTCCAATGGCTAACGAACACTTTAGAGAAAGGATTTCATTGTTAAAAGATTCAACACTTCTGCAGCTTCAGTTAAGGTAAACTCACAGTAAACATCCACAATACTCTCAGGATACCACCACCATAACCAGAGAGGACGAGACCTGATATTTCCAATACCACTAGGATAGGAGCAAGCACAAACTTTTGAAAAACCCTAAAAAAAACCAAACAAACAACAAACAAACCCCTATCAGGTCCTCTTTAAATACCATAAAGCTGGGGGGGAAGGAAAGGGTGCACAAACAATTTTTAAATAATCCTTTGCAGGTCATCTTTAAGGGAAGGAAAATGTAGACTGCATATCAGAAAGCAGTGTGTTCTGTTACAGTACAATGATCTCTCCAGGGGGAATGGTGGAAGCCCTATTACTTCAGACATTCAAAACTAGCCTGAACAGCTGAAAAAGTATTGTCAAGAACAACTGTGCCTGGGAAGATGAGGGAGAGATGCACTAGATAATCTAATAATGTATATTACTCTCCTTCTCTGTAACATCTAGAATTCTATGATTGTTTTATGGTGATAGTTCCTCATCCTTCACCTGCATGTCACTTACTCTGACTATAACAACTTCAGGACAAGAACCCGGTCTTCATACATCTAACATGCTACATAGTCTAAGAATTACTCATTCTGCACAGATGTAATATTTTCAAACATTCAATAACATCCTTAAATAAACACTACATTAGTTAATAAAAAAAATATATAAACATGCCAAAATAAATTATTTATACCTCTTCTTTAAGGATGGATTCTCTGGTAGATTTTAGAACATCTGTGGTTGTTTGGCTTTCCATTTTCAGGGATGTCTTTTGGACCTCCTGCACAAAGTCCACCCTACTATAACATAGAGAGTCAATATTTACCTTCAGAGTAAAGTCAAACCATTCATCCTTGCAATCTGAATTTACAAATCATCTCTCCAGAAGACTCTTCACTAATACTGAAGGTCAAACACAATCATCAGCTTGCAAACCTCATGGATGCTGCTAAGAGGCAAGTAATTCAATGGAGATGTGGGACAGATCCTCGGCTGTTGTAAATTCTCATGGCCTCACTGACTGAAAAAGAGCTAGGACAATTTACACCTGCTGAGGAGTTGCCCCCTGGTATTTATAGGCCATGTATGGCAGGCAGATTGTACTACCAGTGTTGCCCCATATAAGTTACAATGCTATTTTGCACTCAGTGGCATGTTAGTACAATAGGATATTGTCACAGCATGTGAGCTGAACTGGAGGACAAAACATGATACAGGTAAGATTCAGGAATGAACCCCCAAAATCAAAGGGAATTCAGAGTGAAAACCACCACTACTGAAAATGAGGAATCTCTGAGATTAGAGCTGGGGGAGGAGGGAGTCATTTAGGTCTTTGTCCCTTTCCTGCTCAAGAGGCAATGTAGGAATATCCATTTTCTAATGAATTTGTCCTATCTAGTTCTAAAGAGAAGACATGCCAGACAGCCCAATGATGATTACATTTTTACCACTAAAATCTTGGGTTCAAGTCAATGAAATATGTTTGGTGCTGTGAACCTGCAGCACAAAACTACCACATAGTTTAGTACAGAAGCTGCTATTCAAAGGAAGCCCGGGATTACTGGTGGAGTGAGATAACTGCAGTTATGGAAGCATACTTAAAAACAGACTGGAAAAAGCAGAATGGGGGGTGGAAGGGAAACATTGGGGAACAATCCAGCATTGGCAATGAGGTGGAAGAGATGACCTAATAGCTTTTTGTTTAGTTCCAGAGGGGTAGCCGTGTTAGTCTGTATACAGCAAAAACAATGAGAGGCCTGTAGCACCTTAAAGACTAACAAATTTCTGTGGGCATAAGCTTTCGTGGACTGCAACCCTTGCATCTGACCAAGTGGGTTGCAGCCCACGAAAGCTTATGCCCGCAGAAATTTGTTAATCTTTAAAATGCTACAGGACTCTCATTGTTTTTGTTTAGTGTTTATTATGAGCCTAAACCAATTCTCACTGAAGCCAATAGGAGTCTTTCTGCCAACTTTATGGTGCACTGGATAAAGCCCTACAGATTCTGTGACAAGGAGCAACGACCGAGGGGTGAGGAAACTTGCACAGCACTTGCCTGCTGTACATCTGACTTTAGCTGGTGCTTTTCATCTCTTTCTTGTTCTTTCACAAAATCCACTCTATATTTTTAAAGTACTTGAACATATGTTTATCTCAGCTTTCTCAGGTATATGCACTGTGGCACATCTCCCTAACACAGTCCTACAAAGACAAGGAATGTTACATATTCTTGAGGACACTATACAGTATTTTCAGTAACACAACTAACTTATTTCAGGCCCAAAACTACAGTCCCTACTCAGCTAGGGGTCTTTCTCAGGTGTAAAAGGTTGTTCATGACACACCTCCCCTGAAAGGGTTAAGGTAGCTGTGATGGGGCTAATTAACCTAACAGGCTGCACCTGGGGGAGAATTAGACTGGCTAGGCAAGCCCTAATAGAAGATGAAGCTCACCTGAGCAAGCATAGGGTGGGCCTGTACAAAGCCAGAAAGCTGAGAACAGAAGTGGCTTAAAGAGGCTACAGTCTCTCTCTGGGTTTTGAGCGCTTGAGCTAAACCCTATAGAAAGGCCACAACACTGAGAAAGGAAATAGGAAAGTGCACAGGGAAAAACAATGGGGTCTTGGAGTAAGTAAACCATGGGACAGAGGGTTGCAGGAGTAGAAACTGAAGTGGGGGGGGGGCCTGGGTGGTTCCTCTACCCACCACTAAGAGTGGCATAGTCTTAGATTAGAAGATAGTCTGGAAAGGCAACTGGACAGTTAACTTTGACACCCCTGCTTCAGGTTATCTAGCCACAAGGGCCATTTAAGACAAAATTGTTCACATGGTGGGTTGCACTGTTTAAAAAGAAAAAAAATTAAAGGGGCAGCACAATGGCACAGCTTTCACTTACTCATTTTCCATACCTGCTTAATACCCAGGGGGCTGGGAGCACTCAGGCTGGTGGCGCTCTGACAGCAGGGTGGACTGGAGCTTGGCGCTGTGGGGGGCACTGGACATGGGCTGGAACACTCAGGCTGGCTGTGCCCTGGAGGTGGGCCGGGGCGGTGATGCTCTGGAGGCACACAGGCTGGTGATGCTTAGAGGGCATAGGCCACAAAAATTAACCCCACGGGCCGCATGTTTGACACCCCTGATCTGGAGAGACTTTGTTACCCCAGAAAGGGAGCACTGTGTAGTGACATGGCCGGAGGGCTGAGTCACAAACAGAAGTTACATGGAGTCCCATACAGCGAGTGGAGCAGCGGTGAGAGCTGGATGAAGCTAATCCTCAAAGTAGCCAGGAGAAGGCACCACCCTAGCAGTGAGTGTACTCTATCACAAGATCCTTGCCAGCTTAATGATGGCTGGATAAAGCTAAAGTATCTTTCACAAAAGACACTGACTTTAAAGTTATAGTGAAGTTAGATCTGCAGCAAAAAGATACAAGGAAAAGTTGCCATATAGGTTTTGTAGTAAACCATAAAAGTTAAGTTTGAATGGTTGGTAATATCAGAACCCAGAATAGGTAGAAATACCTCCTTCTGTTTCACAATAGTTTCAGAAAGAGAAAATATAGAGATTAGATGTATGCCATGTTGCTGGAGCTGCATCAGTTGCAGGATATTGGAGAGACCAGATGGGTAAGGCAATGTCTTTTACTGGACCAACTTCTGTTGGTGAGAGAAACAAGCTTATACAGAGCTTTTCTTTAGGTCAATGTCCCACCTTCAGCAGTTTTGATCTCCTCCACTAGCTGGTGCAATAACTCCAAGTGATATTTAGAGAAGGTCTTTTAAAAAAATGTCAGGAAGTTCCGGCCTCTGCAGATGGCATGGAACCAGGACTTTCTGGTGTCAAAACACTGAAATATCATCTGGCTCATTGAGGGTTACAATTCATGCACTCACATGAGTCATACTTTGAGAGTAGCAACACAGTCAAAGATTAATAAACAAAATTAACTGCAATGGAAAATATATTAGTCTAAAGCTGCACTGTAATATCCTGCATCAAATTTGTTTCAGCTTTTTGGACACACATCCTGAAGCCCTAGAACCGGGTGTTTTCTTGTCCTATCACCTACAACAATGTGCAGTTCTGTATCAGTATTAGATGAATTCCACTAATGTATTACTTTATAGTTAGCAGTGCAATTTTAAAATCCCAGCTTCAGCAAAAAAACCAGTGAATTCAGGTTTAGCTTGTATAAGCTGTTAGGCTGAGAATGCATACTTTTAAATGTGGACCGAACCTTAGGTCCACCTATCCTGTCCACTTGCCTCTTATGCCTAGAAATATAGGACACTAAATCTGTCATGTTCCACTCACCTTTCCTGGGGCTCAATTCAGACCTGCTTACATGAGGAGTGAGTCTGGTCCCACTGTTTATTCCACACTGTGATCAGATGTCTCTTGAAAGTGACCCCTCCCCCCCAGGTCAATTTTTAAACTTATCCTTGAAGCAATTTAGAATTTTGAGCCGACTGAAGCCTTCAAATCATGTTAGAGGTTAGCCCTTCTGCAGGAGCATTACAATAAGCTACCCAAGATGTGATAAAAACATGGATTAGCTTCCCTAAATCAGTCTTAAAAAGGCATGATCTGATCCCAGCTGCTTCCCAATTGATAGCAACCAGCTTTAACAGCAACTTGAGTATGCTGTTCAGAAATAAGTTCAGGACTAAACTAAATACCCAGGTTTCTTACCACTCTAGGGTGTCTTTCAAAAAATGCTCTAGGGGATACTGTCAAGTAGTTGAAATACAAAATTTTACCTAGAGCACCTTGGTGTGTATATTTGAGATGAATTGTCTTCCAGATTCTAAATATCTTTTTAATCCACTGATCCGTAACCAATAGCCACTGCATTGCACCAGTGCATCTGGCTTTGCTGCTAGAAGAAGCTAGCAGCACAAGTCCAACTTAATTTGGTGAGCTGTGCCAACATCACTTAATGAAGCTTAAGGCTTGTCTACACTTACAGCACTGCAGCTGCGCACTGTAGAGGATCTGGAGGAATAAATGGTCCTTGCCTCACTTGGGTTATGTTCTAGGTGGAGAGACAAATCAAAAGACACAAACTGCTTTGGATAGCCAGAGGGCAGTTATCAGAAAATTGTAATTATTGTTACAGCACTGTTTCAATTAATAGGCAGGTGAGAATTTAGGTGAGTTAGCCCAATTTAGAAGAGTCTGAATTAAGAGCATGTAAACATCTTGTGCATGTAAACAAGGGAGTTCTGAGTGCAGGAGGCTACACTGTAAAAGGCACAATGAGAGAGACAAACAAGTCAATAAAAGAATAGTGGGAATAAGAAAAGTGGTTAGGAAGGGGAGCAGACAGTTCTTCAACCTAGCCTGTCCATAACATCACACTCTGCTGACTAGAGTAAGACAAGAGGAAAATCTACCTTTGTATGACCATTTAATAATTTTGGGAGGCCTAAAAAAAAAAAGTGACGGAGTCATTTATTACTCCAGACAGATTAGATAATTTCACAGATTCTTAAAGCCAGAAGGGATCATTAGACCATCTAGCCTGATCTCCTGCATAACACAGCAAAGAGTTGTGCAGAGCCTGGGAAGAGGAAAAGCTTGATATGGATGTGAGTGTCAAGAAACAACTGAAAAAGGGAGTGACCTGACATGAGCAATTGTAAGGAAAAGAATTTTTGCAGTAGCATTTTAGAGACACTGAATGCAGGAATCAGGGAGACTAGAGGAGCACAGGCTGAAGTTATCAAGTTGGGAGATGATCCAGTGATATAGCTGTACAGATAGAGGGAGGCACAGATTCTTGAGACACCAAGAAAAAAGAAAAGACCAGATTTGGCAAAAGCCTGGAAGAGAAGAGGAAAAATGTCTGGTTTTAAAAATTTACCAGACATCTACTAGTCAGCAACTCAACCTATTAGCTAGAAACAGATACTAAAAGATGAGTGTAGAAATGGGACTTAACAGTGAGCTTCAGGGGTAACGTCCTGGTGGGAAGTCTAACATACCTAGCTTCTAGGAAAAGTGAGGGTGCTGGGATTCTCTGTCAAGGTGCTGTCCTTCTACTTGTCTGGGGGCTCAATATTTTATATTGGTCTCTAACTAGTAGGTATTTTTTTAATTTGAAGTGCCACCTCTTCAAAACTCCAGGTTCAGAAATGGAGAAAGCTGTCCAACTCTTTTCTCCCTTCCAGAACCTCTTGGTTGCTGTTAAGGCAGGTCTCACAGATGCTACAAGGAGAGAGTCTCCAAAACTCTACACCCTATCCTTGTAGATAGTACAGTAAAAGGGGCTGGGGAAAGGAGAAGAGTATCTCCTCCATTTTAAAGTTTTCTTTAATAGCAAATAGTTGCTGTGCTATCTGCTGCTCAGAGTTCTTCAAAGCAAAACCCACAAAAACTGAAATGGACAGTTTCAGTAAAATGTCTTGTTAATTTCCACCAGCTGTTACTGGGGAAACCTGAGCAGAAGTAGGTGATATGTCTGCAGATTCAGGAAAACAGCAGTTGTCCCACCTAGAGGCCAAGTGTACGCTGATCCTTCATAACCACAAGTCCTAAAGCAGTGGTCCCCAAACTAGTCTGCACCCCATCCCACCCCTAGGAACTGCAATCAGGGCCAGGAGCAGGGCAAAAGCCGGGAGCCAGCCATGAAGGGGGCATGGAGCCTAGGTGCAGGCCATGGCCAGGAGCAGGGCCCAGGACACAGCCAGGAGTGGGATTTGGGGCTGCAGCCAGAGGGCAGGGCTGGAGTGGAGATGGGGGCAGAGCGGGGCTGGGTGGTGCTTCCTCTCTGCCCCCATAGGGGCTGGCCCAGGTCTTGCCATGCCCCCTGAATGTTCCCCTGTGGCCCCTCAGAGGGATGTAACAACCACAGTTTTGGGAACCTCTGTCCTAAACTTCTTCGGGTTATATTTTTGTAACTCAAGAGAGAGCTCATGTTCCGCAGGAACTGACGGTGCAAGTCTCCTCACTCGCTAAAAGGTGAGCGGATTTCTCGAGCCCTAGCCGAGCCAAGCGAAAAATAACGCAAGCGCTGCCAGCCGAGCTGAGGGGGAGTGACACAGAGTCTCAAATTCAAATCTTCGTCGTTTGTCCCAAAATCCTGACTCCCAACCCCCAACTCCTGACCAGGCGCCCAGCCCCGCCCCCCGCAGGTCAGCATCCTTCTGTCCTCGAATGAATGAATGAATCCCTCCCTGCCCCCTCACCCCCGGGTGACGCCCCACCCCCACCGCCCTGCGCCCGCTCTCCGCACGGCGAGGCCCCTCCCTCCAACCGCCTCTGACCCTTGCCCTCTGCGCGGCGACTGGCTGCTGGCCGGGGCGCTCTCTCCGGCGGCGCCTCCGCTCGCTGCCCGCGTAGCCTCCTCCCAGTCTCCCTCGCGCAGCGCTCGCTCGACCCCTGACCTGACCTTCCGCCCGCGCGGGTTTCACTTCCGGGTCTAGTCGGCCGCTCAGCAGCTGCCGCCGCGCCGCTCCGTCCTTCTGCCCCCCTCTGCAGCTCGCGCCGCCGGCTGAAGCGCCCGCCTGGTGCAGAGGGAGCGAGTCCGGGCGGCTCCGCGGGGCCTGGGCGGAGGGTTCCGGGCGCGGGAGCGATGAAGAAGGAGCAGGTTCTGCACTGCCAGTTCTCGGCGTGGTACCCGCGCTTCCGGGCCCTCACCATCCGCAGGTGGGAGCGCGTGGGGGGCAGGGCGCGGAGAGAGATGGGGCGGGGCGGGGCTGGGCCGAGCGAGGGGCATGGTGGGGCTTAGAGGGCAAGGAGGAGCTGGGCTGAGGGGGCGGGGCATGGAGGAGCTGAGCTGAGGGGCGTGGGGGTGGGGCATGGAGGGGCTGAGCTGAGCTGGGGGCTGTGGGGGCGGGGCATGGAGGGGCTGAGCTGGGGGGCGTGGAGGGGCAACACATGGAGAGGAACTAGGCTGGGACAGGGTATGGATGTGGAGGAACCAGCTGGGCTGAGGGTAAGGGGGGAGAGCACGGAGGAGCTGGTGTGGGGGTAGAGCTTGGAGGGGCTGAGCTGGTGTGGGGGTGAGGGCCGTGGCATGGCTGGGCTGTGGGTTTATGGGGACAGCACATGGAGAGGAGCTGGGCTGTGAGCGTGGGGGCAGGCTATGGATATGGAGGAGCTGGGCTGAGGGGGAGAGTATATGGGTTCAGTATGGGAGGAGGGTATGGAGGGGTGGGCTGGGGGTAGATGGGGAAGGCATGAATATAAATATGGCCATACATACTGGGTCAGACCACTGGTCCATCTAGCCCAGTATCCTGTCTTCTGACAGTGGCTACTGCCCAGTGCTTCGGAGGGAATGGACAGAACGGGCAATTTATCAAATGATCCATCCCCTGCTACCCAGTCTCTGCATCTGATGGTTAGAGGTTTAGGGATACCTGGATTGGAGACAGGAGAGAAGCTATTGTTGAGGGAGAGTAGAGGGGCCTGGGCTGGGGTGGAGGATGTGGGGCTGGGCTGTGGGGTGTGGGGGCAGGGTATGGGGGTGCTGCTATGTGGAAAGCTTGCACCTTTTCATGGTTGAGGAATAAATACAATTATAAAGTGAACTGCATAGCAAATGTTTCATTTAAAAAAAATCTTTCATGAACTTTTATCCTCCTCCTCCTTGCCCCCCTTTACCCCAAGGAAAGAGCGTTTTTTGGTTAGTTTCTTTTGTTTTATGAGGCAGGAGTGTACGGTTGGGTTAAAACACAACTGTGTCCATGTCCCTGTGTGCGTTCATGTCTCTTTTACAGAATTAAAGGGACATGGAATGTTGTTGGGATTTTTTAGTTTCTTTAGCCTTAATTATTCTAATACATTTTAATGTCTTTTGTTTGTTCAGTGCTATACTTCCACTGCCCCAGAATGTGAAGGATTATTTGCTGGATGATGGGACTCTGGTAGTTTCAGGAAGGTAAAAATAAGTATTTTTCAAATATTAAATTCTGTCTTCCTATTCTTAATACATATACATATATTTGTATAACACATACTGGATGAAAATAAGTGATTAAAAAAAAAAAAAAAAGCCCCAAACCCATTTTTAATTTAAATTAGTTTTTTTTAATTTAAATTAAATACAGGTTTATTTTTTTTTAAATAAAATCTTTTAAAATTAAATTTGAAAGTGACAGCCTATATTAAGGCCTAAACTTATTATATAATCTATTAAAATAATTTTACATTACATTAAAAAATTAAGTAGTACTTGTTTGTTGTCAAGTTTTGAAGAAAGTCAGACCACTGAACTAGTGGAAGTTACTGACTAAGCTCCTGGAACCAGAGTCTGAAATGCTAAACCAACTTTTGACAACAGTAGCCTCTTTTGCAAATGTAGAGAGAATATTTCTTCAGTTTAGTTTATTCAGCTAATTTAGTTAAATGACTTGTTGATTCAATCAAAATTTAGAAACCAACAGTATGTCTATACTGACGGCAGCAAAGTCGCCGCCACCAGATTGATCTTTCTGGATCGATTGAGTGGTCAATGTAGACCCGCTCAATTGATCAGGAAGTCGACTGAGTAAAACCACGCCCTCAAGTAGTGTAGTGCTGCATAGATGGGAACACAGTTCCCGTCGGCGCAGTGCAGTGAAGATGGCGCACAGAAGGGAAGCACAACAGTCGAGGGGAGTTACGCAAGCTACTCTGCGTAGTTTGCGTAACTCCCATCGACTGCCGCCAAATCTCCAGGTAAGTGTAGACCAGAGCCAGTTCAGAGTTGGAAAAAGCAGGGAAGCTTGTTTTTCCTCTTCTGATCTATAAATAAAAATTAGGATTGAGAGGATGACATCTAATTCTAAAATCTTGAATGGTGACCAGGAACAGTTAAATTCACTAATTTCAGATCCTAATTCCTTTGTTTAATAAATCAGTTGATTTTAAATGCAAAACATTTTTTATTTTTTTCCTTGGGTATCCAACACAAAAATTAAATGCTGTTTTGTGCATTCTGAGTTAAATTTGAATGTCTATGCAAACTAAGATTGGTTTTTCATTTGTGATTTGAGTCAATCATCTAATAAATAAGAAATGTATAATTTACCATTTGCTAACATCATAAAAATGTAAAAATTAAGAATATCAATAAATGTAAGTTAAGATATATAGTTGCTTAAATAAATATGCATAGATATATTGTATCCTCCTGATTAGCACAAAGAAGTACCGCATTTTGTGTTAAGGCTAGTTGCAGATTATGTGTCTTAATGGTTACCAACTAATGACAATCAACCTTTCTTTAGGAAAATAACTTAAAATTTCAAACATGAAACACGATTATAATCAATGATTTCATTAAAGTTTTTTTGCTTGCTGATTTAAATCATAATTAAAATTGGTCATTTAAATTGCTGTAATTTAAATTCCACACTGGAATGGAGTAACAAAGGGTGCTATACGGTCCCCTGCAGAAATTGGGAATGCTGCCTCTCCTAAGGTACGAGAAGGAGTTTTCCATACAGCAGCTCACTGCTCTTCCAGCTAAGCCTTGGGTTAACCCAAGAATGCTGTATTCAAAGTAATGAAATCCCATAGCATGGTTGTATCTGGAAGGAGGAGAAGGCTGGAGAATCTGTTAAGTATAGAGCCAGCTGTAGTTCCACAAATGGTGGGAAGCATGTGGAAGAGGGGAAATCAGGTCATGAATCTGTTTCCCCTCTGGCCCTCGGATTAAGATTTGGTCTACACAACAGCATTAGGTTGACCTAAGGCAGCTCATGTTGACTTAATTATGTCAGTGTACACAATACAGCCTTGCTCCCACTGATGTAAGTGGCCTTCTACACCGGCATAACTCCACTTCCACGAGAGGCATAGGGCTTATGTCGGTGTCATTAGAGCGCTGGTGTCTGTGTGGACGCTGTGGGTTACTTACATTGGCTGTTGTCTGTCATTCTTCTCAATTTCAAGGCTCTTAGCAGGGAACTGTGAAATTGACAAGAAAGCTGAGTGAGTGGTGGGACTGCAGCTAGAGCCCAGCGGCCCTGCGCTCCCTGCTTCACAGGCTCCGTCCTCCTTCCCCCCAGGATCCTGGCTTCCCACTCCCAGCTGGGCTGTTGCCTGGTCTCCTGGCTCCCCTCTGGGAGCCTGGCTGCATCTAGGTGCCTGGTTCCCGTCTGGGAACATGGGTACTGCCCCGAGGCTTCCAGGTGCTGCCCCGAGGCTCCTGGCTCCCCGCTGGGAAACCAGCTCCCTGTACCCTGCTTGCAGCCAAGCTGCGCCCACATGGCTCCCTGCTCCCAGCCAGGCTGCCGCCTGGGTTCCCGTCTCCCAATTCCCTGCTTGGAGCCCGACTGCTCCAAGGCTCCCCATCAAGAGCCCAGGGCTTCCCCTCCCAAGCTCTTGGCTTCCTGCTCCCTGCTGGGAGGCTGGGTACTGCCCCAAGGTTCCCTGTGCCACGCTGGGAGCATGGCTGCACCCCTCTGGCTCTCAGCTCCCCCGCTGGGAGCACAGCAGCCACCGAGCAGGGAGCGAGAGCCTCGGGGCAGCACCTGGGCTCCTGGTAGAGAGTTGTGTGCGGAGCTGAGACCCCAGGCTCTCAGCCCCCAACACTGCCCCTTTTAAGTCCATGGAAGGATGCATGGTGAGGATGCGCACCATTGACAGAACAAGGGCAATGCTGACATGAACCACGGTGGCTGTAAGTTGACCTAACATAGGTTGATGTAAGTTTTTAATGTAGACATACCCTAAATAGGACATCTGGTAGGCCTAGGAGTTGCAGACTTAGTAGAATTGAGATGGGAGCGCACAAAAGAGTAAGGCTATTTAGGTTGCCTTCTGATTAAGGTTGACTTTAAGCAGTGCTGAGAATGCATATGGACCAGGCTAAGCCTCTTTTGTCAAGTGCCATGATGATGATTATCTGACAGTGGAATAGGATGGGTCAGGTAGATTAGGGAAACAATCGGCAAAGATGCACATTTTGCTTCTTGGTTTCTTGTTAGTCTCTCCCTGCTACTTCTTTGTAAAGTGATTTCTTGTATGTATAAATCTTGGTAATGCCTAAATTCAGAAGTCAGTCCTTGCTGTATAATTTCCTAATTAGTCCTTTGCCTTTGTTACAGACCTGTTGATTAAGGGATGTAAATCGGAAAGTTGTGTTGCATTTCTAGAAAGTCAGAGTGAGGGAGCGAGAATTAAAATATTTTAAAGAGCCGATGCCATACTTTGGGTATTTTTCAAATTTGAAATGTTTTCCATAGGATGTGTATAGGAAATTAGAGTTGTTGTTAGAGTTTTATGACTCAGAAGGGCCTACATCTTGCCTCTGGTCCTGCATCACTAAGTAAATTAACTTAGCAGCAAGTATTCAATATGTGGTCAAGTTTCTGAAAAGCTAAGACTCAAGGTCTGATTATGCAGTAACTAGACAGGAGCAGCTTCTACAGTGTTGACACATACTGCTGCTGTATGATCTGATTTTTTTAAGTGTTTTTAAACATACAATCTTGTATAAAGTCCAGGTTTTCTGGAAGGTGAATTTTCTTAGTTAGAAAGCACACACACATGTCCTAGATATCATCTTCTGTCAATCACTATTAGAATTGCTTTTCAACCTGGATTAGTCATTATCTGAATCTTAGCTCTGCAGAACTGAATTGTAGTTTGCTCCATTGTCATTGACTTTTGATGAACAGCAGAGACTCTGGCTATGTCTGCACTACAAACACTACATGGCACAGCTGCAATGTAGATATTTGCTACAGCAATGGAAAGCATTTTTCCATTGCTGTAGTAAATCCACTCCTTTGAGAGTTGGGGGCGAGGTCAGCAGAAGAATTCTTCCATTGACATAAGGGTGTCTATACCAGGGCTTAGGTCATCTTAACTACGACTCTTGGGGTGTGAAAAATCACATGCCTGAGGTGGTGTAGCTAGATAGACCTAAGTTTTAGATGTAGACCAGGCCTTAGCTGCTTACAGTATTTGCTCTCCAATAACACTGCCTCTTTAGCAACACGACATACATCAGACCAGTCCCGTGTGCTACGCTAACTTCCCACAGAATACAGAATCATGGACTCGGTCTTTGCCCTTGAGGTGCTCAGTCATATGGGCCAAGGAACCTAAGAAATCACGTAAAGCTCCAAGGCGATGAGGGTGGTTAACCACTCCACTTCCCAGGCACAACAGAGCACCAACAGTCCAGTTTGTTTGTAAGGAGACAGAACCTTCTCAGGGGGTGATCTGAGACTAGAATCAACTCCGGTTGGATCTAAGAACCATAAAAAACCTCAACTTCTCTTTCATATGCAAGGCCTGCTACTTTGATCTTGCCTACAAAAACACATGGAACAGCAGGCAAAGTTAAAAGCTCCCAGTTTCCCCCTTAGGCAGAGGAGCAGTGAAGGCATCTGTCTTTTGCTTTTCTAGCTACCTCATTTAATGCACTACTGGGAGATGCTCACACACCATGTTGATGGGTGTGGTATAAACATCTGAATAAAATGATTCACAAAATATTCAATGTGTTTGAATGATTTCAGAAGTGAAAGTGATACACTGACAAAAAATGGAATGATCTTGTGGCGAGGGCACTGGACTGGGAGATTTGTCTTCTGTTCTTGGCTTTGACACTGTCTCACTATAACTGCATCACAGTGTATTGTGAGACTTAATTCATCCACTTATAAAAGCACTTTGAGATCCTTGGTTGGCAGGTATGCTGGAAGTCCAAAGTGTTCTGCCAAAATCAAACTCTCAGGACTCAAGATTTCTAAGAGGTTTCTTTTTTTTTAAATTCCTTCCCACCCTTCCCCCCCACCTTTTATTTCAGGGATGATCCCCCAACATGTTCTCAGGGAGACAGTGATGATGACCAGGCAGAGGAAATACAGGTAGGTACAAAATGTAATAATTTGTGTGACATCTGTTACAAAATAAGTGTATTAATATTTACTACATCTGTGGAAATCTAGGAGGGGCATAGCACTTTACTGAATCATAAAAATATGGTCCCTGCTGCGAGGAGCTTACAACCTAGGTTAGATACATCCTGACTTCAGGGAGGGAGGAAAGTTTGCATAAGATATTGCTATGCTATTTCTGTATCTCACAAGGCACATATCTTATTAGTTTCTTTATTGATTAGTTTTGTTAGGCTCAGAAGGCAACAGTGGAGTGACTGTGGAAAGAAGTGGGTTTTACAGGGGGCGTTTGAAGGCTGCGTGCCCTACAGGATCAGGGAAGACATTCCAATCAAAGGAGGCACCCTGAGAAAAACAGGGTAAGCTCTTGATGAGAAAAAGAATTGAAGTGAAGTGGGAGAACTATTGGTCTAGCGCTGAGAAGTGGTGGAAATTGAGACGAGATTTAGGCAGGGACAGAGCTGTGTCAAGCCTTGCACTGCCCATCTCCTTGGCTTGCTTCTTTGTCATATTCTGATTGCAGTTTGCAAAGATGACTTCAGGATTTATTTCTACAGTTAAGAATAGTGATACCGATACTGAACCCAAGGATTTGTGCTGTGCATGGTTTTTTGTAGCCCAGTGATCCCTGAACTGTTCTGGCTCACCTTTTTTCATTTAGATCATTATTTTTATAAGGACTTGTCTATGCAGTGAGTTAGGGTGCGGCAAGCCCGGGTATGAATTTACAGCATGTCACCTTACTGCGCACTAACTTGCTGTGTGGGTTCTATTACAGCACAGTGAAGTTTCAGAATGTGGCTTAGAAGTCCAGTACGTTCTGGGACTTTCTGTACCAGGGTCTACAGAATAGGTTAGCGTAGTGTGAATTCACATTGGCTCGCTACAGGCTAACTTACCGTATAGACAAGCCCTTTTTCACTATCTCATTTGTGGGAAGTGTTATATCTATAATAACCGCACCTCTCTATATATTGTATCCACTCTTGTCATTATGGTACAAGATGTCCAGGACAGGGACTGGATTTGTTTGGCATGTTTTACCTATTGTACAATGTTATGTAGATTTATGGTGTTATATGAATAATAAATATGCTAGGACATTTCAAGAAACCTTTACAAATTGTTCTATTTCTCTTTCACTTAGTGGTCAGATGATGAGAATACCACAACGCTTACGGTAAGGATGCTTTATGTACCTAAAAACATAGTATTTTGTACATAGCAGTATTTCTGTAACCCCAGAATTAAGTCTATTTTCGAAAGGTTAAATTTACCCATTGTTACAATGAACAATCAAGTCATTCCAGATTTGTAGCAGGGTGGATGTTTCTCATTATATAACCTGTTGGAATCTCACTTTTTGTCCAAAACACACCAGACCGGTAACTTATTTAAATTGTAATATGAAAAACAAGTTGTTGTTGCTTCCTTTATGCATAACCAAAAATAAAAATGGGCCAGTGTTTAAGGATCGCACACTCACCAGGCTATGGGAAATGAGCCGAAGTTCTGCACTAAATCTAGCCATCTTTCATTCTTTCAACTTTCCACGTGTCTCCCTAATTACGTAATCAAACCTTAGGCAGAAGAGATAAAGGCTCTGCCGCTTTCTGCTTTCAGAGCTCTCCGCAGCCCCACTCTCTTACACCTTTGCCATTATTTCCTCCTACATCCCTTTCCTATTATCTGCTCAAATTGTCGTCTTTTCCTTCTCCCATCTTTGTACCCTTTTCGTACAGCCCCTGTTTTTGAAACAGGACCCTGACTATTATGAACCAAGTCCCCTCCCTCTTTTCTTCCGTATACTTCTGAAAAGCCCATGTATTCCACAAATATACTTGCACCCTTTTTTGCATGTCATCTGCACCATAAACATCCATCTTATTAATGTTGTGTTAGAGCCAAAGTGTTTTGATCAGTTTTTGTGGCTCCATGGTACAAAGCACTGTACAAACACATGTCTCACAAAATCATGGTCCCTATCCTCAATAGATTATACGCTCACTTACAGTTTAAGGCCTTGGGTTTTGAACCTATAAAGACTTACAAATGTGCTTAACTTTACACCTGTGAGTAGTGTCTGTTGATTTCAGTGGAACTACTTACACACACAAGTCTTTTTCAGATTGGTGCCTTAAATTGTTCACAACAGGGATTTTGTGTTTTGTTCATTGTATTTTACCTTGTAAAGTGTCATGTTTTGTTTACAGTGCTTTGTAAATAGTATCTGGCTGTTGAATCAGATCTCATAATTACAATCAGAAAAAAGTACATTAAAAAAATGCTGCATGCAGCAGTTAGATAGAGGGATGTAAATTGGAGTAACTCCACTGACTTCAGTGTAACTATGCCAGTTTACGCCAGCTAAGCATTGTGCCCAGGGTATGGATTGGAGTTCACTATTTTAGTTGCTCTGTGTGGGTGACAGTTATAGGAGGCTCTATCAGAATAAGTTAGTGGATTAATATTTGTAGAAAAGCTTATATAAAGGTCAAGCTATATGTGTTCTGATTTTTGGCAAAGGGCAAGCTCTCCTAGACTGGAAATATGAGGAAGCTGGGTTAATGGTTTGAATGTTGCTTTGTCTGTTTCAATATTAATTAAAGTGTTTTGATTCTATATGCTACTTAAAGTAAAACTGATTAATTTGTATGCATTTATTAAGGGTGTTCAAGATCTGAGCTATATGGAAACTTAGTGAGTAATATCTGTGCCCAGTTAAAGTCAATGGCAATTCTCCCATTGAACTCTGTGAGACCAGGATTTCATCTCTTATGTGTATACTTTTGTTTTTCCTCTGTGCCCCATGGGATTTATTTGTCTTGAACAAATCATTGATTTTTATATGCTCTTATGCCCTTCCTTAAATATATCTATCTGGTGTAATTACAGTGTTGAAATAATGTGTTTGTTAAAAAGCGAAGAGGAAACAAAGTGACTGTGTAGAATCAAAATGCCTTCTCAAATTTCAAAGTATTTTAAAAGAAAAACTACTAAGAAAATTCATAACACGTACCAGACAAATCATGTTTTTCTGATTCAGTGAAAATAGCTTCTTTATTTGGCTCATAATCTACATTCTGAACCTTACTTTATGCCCTGCAACAGTGGCTGTCAAGGCCACTATGAACACTTAAGAAATGTGTGACACAGAATTCAACTACATAGAAAAGCAAGCTGTATAAATCTCACAAAGACATCCATTTGTGCAGGGATGGGGATAGCAGGGAATGCATGAAAATGAAACGGATCGAGACAGACATCTCACATGTACTTAATGACAGTAAAGATCAAATTGAGTGCTGGTGACAGCCCGCTAGAATTCAATCCTCTATCCATAGACCAGGAACTATGCAGCACAA
Organism: Emydura macquarii macquarii; assembly: GCF_026122565.2. Classification (NCBI taxonomy): domain Eukaryota; kingdom Metazoa; phylum Chordata; order Testudines; family Chelidae; genus Emydura; species Emydura macquarii. The sequence goes on along the minus strand of NW_027133607.1, from coordinate 597,492 downwards.
GCACATTGCCAGCACAAGCTTCTCCAACACTGACCTGTCATTCTACCTCACTGGAGGGGCCAAATTACCAAGGTCGTCCATTCCTAGTATCTCAGCTGAGCTTTTCAGCCAGGACCTGAGCCAGAGACCTATTGAAGTCAATGGTAAGATGCCTATTGACCTCAGTGCGCTTTGGATCAAGTTTCAAGGATGCTCATTATGGTGGCGGCTTGTAATGTGAACACGTGGTTTGGATCCTGATGAACACCACTGCCATAATCATTTCACATAGACTGCTGAACAGTCAGCAGATGGTAACAACTTCGACCATCAAGCTTCAGGCAAAAGACTCCAACTACCAATTTCATAAGCCTATTGCTGTTACTACGGAGTGAGGATAATGCTGGTCAGTTGCAAATTCCTACCGAGGGTGAACGTTTAACAAGCCTCTCTATCATTCTTTCAAGCAAGATGAAGTACAAGAAAAATTTGATTATACGTGCAAAGTCCCTTTGGACTTCTGACAAGTTGCCAATATAGCCATCAGTGTTATAAAGGTAGAATACCCCGATCTCTGTATTTTGGTACCTGTTCTTGTTAAGAGTTGTGGGAGTAAACACCTTAAATTTGTCCAGCTCACTCTTAAAAACAATTAAGTGGAATTGTACGATGGGGTTGCTTATGATAGTGGAGGAGGAGAGGCTCAGCAGCCCTGAGTGTCCTTTCTGGTTTATGTCTGATATTCCTAAAATCTCATGCTGCAGGTGGTCACCTCCAGGGGTCAGGAAGGGATCTATTTTTCCCGTTGTGTTTGTTTTTGTTTTTTTGTCTCCTTCTTCTGAAGCATCAGAGATGGCTGCAGCTGTAGATGGGACATTGGACGTATTTGGTTAAGCATCTGAGGTTGTACAGAGCAGTCTCTCTCTCGTGTGCTTGACTGGCTGTTTCTTGCTCACCATGTGAGGGGTCAGGAAGGAATTTTTCTTCAGGTCAAGTTGGCAGTGACCTTGGGGTGTTTTTGCCTTTCTCTGCAGCGTGTGGGTGCGGGTCACTTGCCAGGATCATTTGGACATATCCCACTTCATTCCCTGTCGTGTCAGGAATGTCATGCCTCTTCTCTGCCTGTGGCACAAAACAGTTTGGTCCCCTGAGGGATGTAATACTTCATAATAGGTTACTCCCCTGAGGCATGTACAACTAATTTCAGTGATTGGTTTAGGGTGTGGGTGTTGGTGGTGGCCTGTGATATACAGCAGGTCAGACTAGATGATCCAGTGGTCCCTTCTGGTCTAAAATTCTATGACTCCATGACCAAACCAGTGATGCAGTGTGCAGTGTGAGTGCTCTGACATTGAGAAAACACAGGAAAAATAGGTTTAAAAAGACTTTTTTTGGTCTCTGACTAGTTCACAACATGAGTTAGTGGGAGGAGGTTTTTGTGACACAACAGCATATTCTGATTTTTCTACAATACCTGTTCTGCAGATAGAGGTGGTCTTGCAAAGTTGATTCTTTAGAAACTGATGGACTGAAACCAGCTTCAGTTTCTTTTCAAGATTCTGGATGATCTAATTTTGTCCTAGATGGTGAGCTCTCTGGGGCAAAGACTGCTTGTGTGGTGCCTAGTATGATAGGGCCCAAGTCCCTTTTTGGGATCCTTATGAGCTAATAATAGAAATAATAATTAGAAGTAGCACAGGTAGCAACACCTATCATTAAGGTTGCCTGACACTTTCTATTTTAGTACCCTGTTTTCAGCTGTTAGAACTTTGCAAACTTCAAATGTTTGGGATGAAGTTTTGCGTGGCAGATGTCTAACTTTTAGGTTGTTTTTTTGTGTGTGTGCTGGGGAGGGTTGTGGTGGGAGAGTGGGGAACGTCAGCAAAAACTGCTCAGTCATTTCTCGCAGGATTAGGGACAAATATGTTTTGCCCATGTTAAATAAAATTTGTACAACCATTTTATTGAAAATCTCTATCACCATGCACTGGAGCAGGGACATGAAATCTGACAAATTTTGTCCTACTTCCAGGATACGGCCTTTGCTGCCTGAATTTGGCCAAGATCTAAAATCTCTGAAAATCGCAGTTTGTACGTGCTCAGTGGAGATTTATTAGTTTGGCAGCTAAATGCTGAGAAGATGCCATCTACACTGAGCATGCCTGTCACCTCCCAGCACCTTCATGCTGATCAGGCTGCATGCACAATCCCCATAAAGTGATGGAGCATCAGTGTTGCCAGCAACCACTCAGTAAAAGTCACCGAAGGGGACCTTGAAAAGTAGCTCGATGGTGCAAAAAATTGCTGATCTCCAGAGAGCCTATATTATGAGTGTGCAACCAACTGGTAAAGCTATGATCTTTGGTAAAGCTTCATAGAATATTTTAAAATCTTTGTACAATTGTTTGCAGGGACACATTTTAATAAAAGACTTTCTCTCTCCTTGTTTTTCTTATTTTTTGGGAAACGTAGTAAACATATGACGTACCTCAGGATAACCCTGAGTTATTCAGCAAGTGTTTTACTCAAATTGTGGTGGCATCCTTTGTCAGTGTCATACTTTTGAATGTTGTTGTAGCATGCAATTTGAAATAAAAATCTGAAAATATGAAAGCTAAAAAGGAAAATTTGCTTCTTTGACAAGTGTGATAAACATTAGGACAGCTAAAGAAGTTGTTCATTGGAGTTTTTAATGTAATTAAAGCTGAATGTTAAATGAAGTGGTACAGGTTTCAAGACTACCAATTATTTATCTTCTGCGTGGATGCAAAGATAGGTCCTTTTATTGAGAGGGACTATTGACCGTACTATTGCAAGTGTTTCTCCTTTTAAATATACTGCAACAAGATTGAAGTGTTCTGGGTTAAGTGCTGGGGAGGTGGACAGAGCTCTTTGGAGTCGTTATGGGTGCTGGACGGCAGAAGGATATGCAAGATGTACTGTGTGGGAGCCTTGGTTAGGGGTGCTAAGGGGCTTGTGCCAGGGACTCAGTAAAGGGTGTGGGTAATCAGTGTCTGAGGAGAGCTGATGTGTGCTGGGAGATGCAGGAAATAAGAATAAGGGGTGCTGGGTGTCTGGAGGATATAGGAGGCTGGGTGTCGGAGATGCAGGGGGTTTGGGAGCGTTGGGTGCTAGGGACATGCGGGGGGTTACGGTAGTGGATGCTTGTGGGAGGCAGGGGGTGGATGCTGGGTCCCTGCAGGAGATGGTTCACTCATCCCCTTCCCGGCACACAGCCCTGTCAGGAGTGGGTACCAGGTATGCCCAGTCACTCTCACCTCTATCTACCAAGCCTTAGTGAGACCATTTGCAGTCACCTGGGAGGCTCCACCTCTTCTGTGTGATTGTTTTCCAGCAGCGTCAGCAACAGGCCACGGTTAAGCAACTTTCTCCTTCCTGCCTAATCTGGCACCCTGACAAGAGCACTTACGTGCAGATGCCTCTCAGCAAAGCTGCCCCTTGCACCTGCTCCAGCAGTTGGCCTGCCTGACCCATTTGGGAGCCCCTTCCCAAAATCACCGGAACGTTGACTGATTTAGTTCGACGTCTCAGCGTAGTGACTTGTCACAGCAAGGATTGAAAAATCTTCAGCAGTGATAAAAAGTTGCCAGATATAGCAACAGATTCACTAAAATTGGCGGCCCTGCTGAGTATACTCCATCGTAGGGCAGCAGAGGCTGAGCAGGACTTTCCCTGCAATTGCTGCTGTGATGCCAGGAACTAAACAGAGAGAACCTCTTCTGTGACTGCTGCTGGCGCCCAGGCAACGAGGAAGAGGAGAAGGAAGCAGCTTGATTGGAATGTAGAGACCTGAAGAGCCAGGCCTGGGGATATGGGAGACTAGGACAAGGGACTAAGAGGGTAGTGAAGGGGGAGATGATGGGATAAGGCCAGGTTGGGGGAGAGGACTGGGCACAAGGTACAGTCCCCTCAGAACCTGGAGTAAATGCACAAATCTCAATGTTCCTCTGCTGACCACAAATAGCTATGAAACCCACAGGGAAAATAGAGACCTCATCTCCCTCTACTGGTTTGTCCACATAGCAGTAGTAGGTTGTCATCCTCTATCAGTTACTCTTATTAGCTCAAGATCTGTACTGTGGCTGTAAATGTTCTAACCATGCCGATTATCCACGTGTGTGTCGATATCATGCTGCATAATGTAGTTTGTTTCTTTAGTTTACTATTTTTAAAAACATAGGCAATTACGCATGGAAAACGACATTTAAAAAAGTTAAGGTTGCAAAGTCAAGTACTTAAAAGAAAGGAAATGCCAGAATTAAGGTTGCTTGTGCAGCCTTCATCCAGCTCCTTGGTGCATATGCATTAAGATACAGTCTCATTACATGATCACATAGTAATTGTATGTAGTTTTTATGTAAGTATTATGACATATGTAGCATGATTTTTTCTGTCAAAATAGGAGTGATTTCTAGAAGTGATTAATGATCTAAAAGTACAATTAAATAAAATGCTTGTTTAGTTTTTTTGAGAGGGTTGTGGGGAGGAACTTCAAGTGTGATTCCTCTTGAAAACTAAAAAATTGTAGTAAGTAAAAACTCAGGACATAAAGCCAACTTCAGCTTAAGTCATTCCACTTAAGTGGGGATTTTTGTAAAGTGATATGGTGGGAAATCTTATGTGGAGAAGATGAAAAAAGGTCTCTGAACTTATAAAATATGCTTGTGGATGTAAGAATTTATTTGTAGTCTAGGAGTGCGGGGGAAAGAGAGAGAGACTAGTTTTAGCTTTAACCCAGATGTTATTTTTGAGGTGCATTTTATTTAAAAAACTGATGGAAATAGCGTTTTGTAAACACTGCTTACTGTGACATCATTTATTTAGTCTTTGGGATGAACAATCTTTGGCAAATGTCCAGAAGCCTTTGATATTTTTATGAAGGGTGGAAATTTATTCCTTCCTCTGTGCCAGCCACCCGCACTAGTAGTGTTGCATCATCATGAGGGATTTTTTTTTCTATTTTTGGTGTTATACTATGCAGTAAATCACTTACTTTTAAACAAGCATCACATTCTTTTTCTAATCCAAAGATTTCCAGCACAGACTATTCTCTTGGTGCAAGTTAACAACACATGTATTACTGAAGAGCTTCTTCAAGGCCCTAGTCCTGCAAGCTGTTCCCCATCACGAGGAGCCGTATTACATGTAACCCTATTAACTTCAGATGCAGAACAGCTTGGAGATCAGAGTCTGGGATTGTATATATTGATATTTTAAGATTTTCCTCTTCTCTGAAGGGATGTTGTCATATTAAGTGATAAATATTAAAATATATGCATCTCTCTCTCTTATATTTTTATATATATATATAATCTGTACCATATTTACTAATACATTGTTTTAGTTTTTTGAGGTAAGACCTGATGCATGTCTTGTTATTTAATTGGTTTACTTCAACACTTTCAACACTGAAATTAGAGCAGTCAGTTTTGTTTTCTTTTTAGCTTTCAAACCTTGGCATAATGCTACAATGTTTGGGTTGCAAATTTTGCAGGGGAATGTCTAAAGCCAAACAAAAAGACCATTTGTTTGAAATGTCTAAAACCAGTATGAATAAAATTCTAATCTTGTCAAATGTTGTTTGCTTATAAGCTAGAGTCTGGTCCTAACCTACAGGTGTGTCTCTTAATAGTTTTCTTATTTTTTTGACTTGCGCTGTGGCCAATTCTCATGATTTTTATCATCAATGTTATGGTACATTTTTTTCCTAAAGCCACAGGAATCTGTTTTCGTTTAAAAAACAAGTAAGTTTCTAGCCCTCATTATTGCAGAGAGAAGGTTGAAAACATGAACTATAAAGGTTCAAGCATGAGAAAACAAATAAAAATGTATTTAAAATCTCACGATATTTTGGAGCCTGCCCCATGATTTTTGAATGGTGATACTGGTTTTGCATATAAATCTATCGCAACTGTAATTTGTATCCCAAATTATGTTTCTAAAACTAACCTTTTTCCTGATTAAATGAATTTAAATTACCTTCTGTTCTTCATTTAGGCACCGGAATTCCCTGAGTTTGCACTTAAAGTTCAAGAAGCTATCAGTTCCCTGGGGGGCAGCGTCTTCCCTAAACTCAACTGGAGTGCTCCAAGGGTAAGAATGCTAATTATGTCCTAAATGTTTTAACAGACGTTGTTGTAATCAATTCTTTGATGTGTCTCGGAGATGGGAGGAGAGTAACTGCACTGATGAAGGATGGTGCAGTAGCAGAGTTCTCAGTGGAGTGCTACTGCAGTACATTTTGGTGCAGTCGAATTGCACGCCCCTTCCTGAGTGATGTAGTACAGCATTGCATCACCCTGCTACTGCTTCATGAACTGGAATTTATATGGGAGGAGGTACAGTACAGTATGTATGTCCTCCTCAAACATTCAGCTGTTCTCTTCATTTGACAGGCACTTATGGGGGGGGGGGCGTGTTTATTACGGAAGAGAAAATAAAAATGTCTAGAATCAAGATCTAGAAGCTAAACAACTTGGCAAGAACTTTAGCTCTACTTTGACCAGACAATTCTGAGATATGTAGCTAATTGAATTGCTTGTCTTTGACAAAACAAAGTGTTATGAGATTAAAATCCGAGTTAATGTAAGGATTATTTTAAATGTAGTAATCTAAATACGTTTTTACTGATAGGTAACAGCCCCTACTTTGATTATTGTGGTTTCTTCACGTGATTCACACACTTTAGTGTTTTTTGCTTAGAGAAAAATCAATCTTTTAAAAAATTTCTTCTCCCTCTCCCATCTGCATCTCCCTCCCCCACTCCTTTCCCACACCCCCCAAGAAAAAGATGAGACGAAAAACCCTTAGCTGCCTGTTTAAACTTACTTTGTTATCAGGATATATAATAGATTTTTCATTCTGTCATTGTTAGTTTAAAACCTGTCTAAAAATTTGATTCTGAAGGTTAGCATATCCCAAAGTTTTCCTGTCAGATTCTTAAAGGGAGTTTCTGCTCAAAGGACCCAGGAAATTGCTTGGAAAAACTGAAGAAAAGGCTTGTTCCTGCCATGATTTGCCTTGATTTCAGTTGGGTTCCATGCATAGAACAATATGTGTTCATGATGAGAGGAGACACTCCTTCCAAAATCAGTAATACAGTTTTGTAGTCCTGCCTGTCAATTTACATTTCAAAATGGTATGCAGTGGTTCATTGTCAACTATTGATAAGGCATGTAAAGGTGCATTTCAAATTATATTATTCTTTCTTGTTTAGGATGCCTACTGGATAGCAATGAATAGTTCTCTGAAATGTAAAACCCTCAGCGACATCTTCCTACTCTTCAAAAGTTCAGACTTCATTACTCATGACTTTACTCAGCCGTAAGTATAGTTCTATCAGAAAATTTTATTTATCTGATCAAATCTAAAGTAATAGTTCCTCTAAATAGATCTTTAAGTGTGGTTCTTCTCTGAAAAGTAACTGTAAAAGGCATTGTGGAGTTCCAATTTCATTGTGTTTGTGATTTCCATATACAACTTAAACTGCCAGCTCTGCAAAAATTCAGATTCCAAGCTGAGGGTGAAACCAGATTTTGTTTCTTGTGGTGATGCATTAAAAAAAATTCTGTAGATCAAATTATCCCCTCAGTGATACCTGTCTACTGCTATACAGGGGTAATAGAATTGTTCACTAAGTTCCAATCAGATAACAAGGAAATAGAGTCTATCTTACTCTCATGCCTAGCTGTTCTGATTCTGCAGTGCTAATGGGTAAAAGCAATAAAATATTATCTTATTTATTAAAGTAATGGGTTCTGATCCTGACTACATACAGTGAATGCCTTTTTGGATTAAGTGGCTGTCAGTCAGAGTTGAATCAGTATTTTCTCTGACTCTTCTTTGTTGCTAGGGGTTTTTACTCACTGTAGTCTGGCATCACTTTCAGTCACTTCATTTGCAACTTCTAATACTTTCAGTATTGCTGCCTGGGAGGAAATTGAGCCCTCTGCCACAGTCACCTCTCATTCTTTTTTCTGAAGCTCCTTGATCCCAGTTCCTTTTGAAGCATTGCCAGGAACTGTGGCTTCCTCTGGTTAGAGATAAAATTACAAGAGTACAGTGTGATTAGGTGTTTCTTTAAAATCTTCTAATTAGGAGAGGACAGTCAATTGGGTAAGAGCATTTACCATCTCTGACCTCTAGACCTCTGAATCATGCGACTCATCCTAAATGTATTTCTTTGCAATGAAAGTTGTGTTTAATGAAGAGGCCACTCTTTCCCTCCCCCCCCTTTTTTTTTTAACCTTGAAGCTTAATTAGTGTTTAACTCCAGTTGCTGTTACCCTGCTAAGAATCATCTCGGGACTCCTGTTTAATTGTCTAATTTTAAAAAGTGCTTTTTTGAACATCAAGATCTGTGGAGAAGGGAGAAAAAAAGCCTTCAGTGACTAAACTAAAACCCCAGTTTGATAATCCGGTCTAAGATATTTAGTAGGCAGTTTTGTCCAGTAGTTGTTGGCTATTTATTTATTGTATTGTAGTGCCTAGGAACTTCAGGCAAGAATAAGGGCCTTGTTGTGCTAGGTGCTGTCAACTCAGATAACAAAGAAGACAGTCCCTGCCCCAGAGAGCTTACAATCTAATTAGGCCTTTTCTTGTCTAAAATACAAAATTTAATTGTGCTGTTGCTGTGCAGCTGCTTTCTTTTCTGGTCCTGTGACTTTGGCAACATAACTTGCAATGTATGAAGGTGCAAAAAATTCTCTCCCTGGTCCCCAAATTTCTCTGTAGAGCTTAGCAACAGTTGAAGTCCAGTAATGAAGTCAAGGCAGCTCTGGGAGTTATATTATCTGTGTGCATTGCCCTATCCTAGAAACTTGCCAGACATAGGACATGGTCCTTGCCCAGAAGCACTTCTCCTCCTAAAAGCTGAAAAGATAAAGGGTGGAGGAAAAGGTGATAATATATATGCAAACTGATCATTGTGATGATAGTTAAGGGCTAGTCTACACTTAAGAGCGCTTGTGTAGCCTTGTTATATGGACAGGAGAGAGCACTCCCGCCAACTTAATAAAACCACCTAAACGAGTGACAGTAGCTAGATGTTTCCTGCCAACATAGCAGTGTTTGCACAAGCACTTATGCCAGTGAAATTTATGTCACTCCGGGGGTGGTGGTTTTCACACTCCTGAGCGACAAAAATCTTGCCGGCATAAGTGCTAGTGTAGATAAGGCCTAAGTTTTGTGTCTTTATTTTGATGAGAGTTGGTGGGGGAGAGGACAGAATTGTGAAAGTAAGAGGCAATGGCACAGAGAGAGAAGAACTGTATGGAAATGAGGTTGAACTAAGGAGGAAGGGAGGGGGGGATTAGGTTGAGCTAGGGGAGTGAGCTGCGGCTGAGGACGCAGCTGGGGACAGGACTGGAAGCTGAGCTGGGGGCAGAGCCTGGCTGGATGGTACTTCCTCCCCATCCCCCAGGGGCTGACCCGAGCCCCACCGCATCTCTGCTCTCTCTCCCCCTCCCCCCCAACTTTCAAGCAAAGCACATCCCAGAGTTTGGGGACCCACTGGCTTAGAGAGGTGCCTCAGGCAGGTTCCTCTCTGTCCACAGGGAATTGGAAGGTCCAGACCTAACCCCTATGTGCCTTCTGTTGTGGCTGGTGCTGGTTGCTTTGGGGAATGAGACATAGGGGTCTAGAAAGTTCCATAATCTTCCCAACAAGATCCTCCTAGTGACTGTTCCCCAGAGATGAGGGAAGGAGTCTGCCAAGCCTAATGAGCGCATGTATTGTTGTCACTCGGGTGTGCAGATTTTACAGGTGCTGTCCTTGGAAATTTTGGCTGTTTAAAATTTGCTGCTACTTGTTTGTTTTTAAGATTTGGGAAAATATGCCAGGTAATTACTAGCAGGAGGACTAAAGTGACTAGCCAGAGGTAGGAAATGCAAGGATGGGAGTAGCTCCACTAGCAGGGTCCAGTGCTTGTGCCTTCATGAGAAGCACAGTTGCTCAGAAGAGGTAAGATTCTGGTATTTCTACCAGGGTGCTGTCCTTAAAGTACCCAGGTGGAGTCAATCTTTCCTGTGAACATCCAGCTAGTACATATTTGTCTTTTTATAAATATGAAGCTTCACGCCTCTGTAATTGTTGGGAGAAGGGCCTTGTGTCCTCTTACCCCACACAGAGCCTATTTGGCTGAATTTCTACTATTCTGCCCTTCAGTCTCCTGCAGTGTGGGGAGAGAGGGAAGAAGGAAATAAATTACTGCTTCTCCACTCCCTACCTATCCTCTATTTCTAAGATCTTCCTAGGGGTCTCTTTGGGAAAATATAAATTGTGGTGTGGTTTCTAAAGCGCACCAGTGCAACTGATGAGATTCTTGTTAATTTGACATTACTGCTGTTTGACAAAGTTTTAATCTGCTGCAGAGACATGAGCTGTCTGTGGTCTCAGGAGGACAACATTGCATTGTTTGTGTATGTAATACTAGGTTGTAAACTGCTCCTGCAGGACACATCCTTTATTCTGTAAACCACCCAATTGTACTGTGTGAATGAAATGCTATATATATCTTCCCCTTATACATTCTGTATTGCTGCAGGCACACAAATGAATTGTTGTTGTATAATTGTGTATTAAAATGGCATCCAGATGTTCCAGTCAAGGTTTGAGATGTAGGTTGCCATGCAAACACATAGTAAGAAATAGTCCTTAAACTAGTGGTCTTGGGCTATGATGGTTTTGTGATGCACCTCTTATCCGCATTAATGCATCGTCACACCTTTGAATTTGACTGGTCTTAATGCCTTATCTCATTATAAAAGGATTTGTGGCCTCTTTTTGCGGAAGTGTCTCTTAAACTACTTGAAACACTTTTCAAATTGAATTACAAAAAACTTATTTTTTGCCAACCCTGAGTGGGCTTGGGCGAGACATATTTTAGTCCTAGAGCATCAAAGCACACAAATGAAAAATTCTGTGGACCTGTCAGTAAAGTTGAAAAGTTCACAGAGGGCATCTAAATAAATGTAAACAAATGGATCCTATTAGAGAAGAAATTGAACAGTAATGCAATTCAGTGAAAACCTGCACTATTCTCTTATTATTTTACAGCAAACCTGGTGCTTCACGTAGTGTAGTTTTTCTAGCTCTTTCCTGTGATTTGATTTTTCTCAGTCTATTCCTGTGTTGGAGCACTCTGTATTTCTTTACTAGTAATGCTTCTCTGTCTGTTAGGTTTGGCTGTTTAATTTTAGTCTTGTTCTATTATATTTTAAGATGGTGCCATGCCTTGGTGGGTGAGGGGGCAGTATATCAGTGCAATTCACTAAAGAGGGCTTAATAATCCAATGGAGGGTTTGCTTCTATAGCCACTATGCAAATGCCAACATTGAAATTTTAGTGCCAATCCCAGTGGGGCTGATGGAAAATGCTTTGGCTAAAGTAAAAGACTTGTATTAAAGTGAGACACTTATGAGCCCAGGGGCCTCTTCATCGTTATTCACCATGCAGGGGAGATGTACGCTTTGCTTTTTCCATTAGCTCAAAGGTAGACATTAACTGTTCTTAGTAAGGGCTTCAAATCCAAACTAGACTGAGATGCTAAAATGATTGTCTCAACCTTCTTGCATGATGCCTCCAAGGCATGGATGCTATTGATGGGATTGTATCCCCTATGTGCTCATTGTATAAAGATACCCAGCAAGAGTATCTTGGGCTTCTGAGCAAATTGTGATGTAGGTAATTACAATCTAATCTAAAGACTGACATGTTTTCAGCTGGGGGAAAGTTGCACTTCACTTTCCCTCCTAAAAGCTGTTTTGTAATGTTCATGTAAAATATTGTGGTGGTTTTTGCAAGAGCAGGCTTTATTTTGGTAATGGGGCGAATTATTCCATAGAGCTGTAGATAATATGGGTGAATTTAGCCTTGCAAAGTTCTGTTGATTTGAGTGAGAGTCGTACCTATTTAAGGAGGGGTGAATTTTGCCCCTAATCTATAAAGCTCTTTGGCCGCCTCCTAGATCAGTGTTTCTCAACCTTTTAAGTAGCAAGTACCCCCTAACTTCTGAAAATTTTAATAAGTACCACAACACTCAATTTTCCACTCTGAGAAATACAATCTTTTCCCCTTTACCACTGGGCGACTATTTCTCATTAAGCAGGAGAGTTCTGAGTTTTGCAATGCTGTGTGGCTGTGGCAGATCACAAACCCCCCTGCTGTTTCTCCCCTCCTTCCACTTCCCCCTCATCCATATAGGAGCAAAGGTTAACGCTAGCCAATCACTATGGCCTGATGGCGGAGTCAGGTGGGAACTTGTGAGGTATGAGCAGGCACTAGCGGCCCAGAGTGCATAGCAGTGCTCCCCATGGCCATCCCTAGGGGGACGTGGGCCTGGGGCAAATCACACTGTGTGGCCCCTCTTAAGACTTTATACAGTGAAATTGACCAGCAAGCTTGCGGGTAGAGGCCCGGCTCCAGGACTGGGCAAGCGGCTGGGCTCTCCACCTGGCTTACTGGGCACCAGGCTTTGAGCTGGGGAGGGGAGCTGCCACATGGGCAAGTTGCAGGTGGCTGCCACCTGCTCCAAGCTGCGGTGGAGGAAGCTTCCGCGCAGGTTGGGACCCGGGGATGAGGGCAGGCGGCAGGCAGCTGCTGCCCATCAAGCCAGGGCAAGGGAGGCTGTCTCTCAGCTCAGACCAAGGGCATGGGTGGCAGCCACCCAGCTACAAGTCCAGCTCACAGAGCACAGGAGGCTGCCGCCGGGATCCCACCTGGGAGCTGGGATTGGGCAGGACAGAGGCGGCTGCCACCCAGATTCCCAAAAAGCCAGCGGCTGCCGCCCAACCCAGGAGCTGCCGCCTAGTGTCCCAAGAAGCCGGTGGGTGCTGCCCAGCTTCCCAGGACTGGGGCGGCTGCCGTCTACCTCGCAGCTAGGACATGTGACCGGGCGGAAAGTTGATGGCTGCCGCCCGGCTTCCCCAGAAGTTGGCAGCTGCCGCCTGGCTCCCTTCAATGGGTTTTTTGCCACATACCACCTGCCTGGGGTACGCATACCGCAGGTTGAGAAACTATGTCCTAGATGAATTGTTGTAAATATAAAGCATTTGAATAAAACATCCTGCTTTTAATCCAGTCTGTTTTGGGCATTCTTGAACTGCTCAATTATTCATATGAACATAGGCAGTCAAACAGGCTGAATGATTAGACTTGCTGAATCACAAGATTGTCTTTATTAATTACGCTATTGATTAAATGCCAGCTCCATAGACCTTGGCAAGCAGAAATTAGAAATGCAGCTAGCATATGGAAGTAAAATGCTGAACAGGTGAAAACTGGAGACATTGTGTCCTGTCACTTGGAGGGGCTTATTTAAAAAAAAAAAAAAAAAAAGAGAGAGAGAGAGATTTGATGGTATTTAGTGAAATGAAAAAGCTTTTGCTCAGACAGAAATAACAGTCAAAAACTTTTAATATACATCTTTGTTCACATTTTGTTACCTTTGTGCTCCTGAACTGTCCCACGAGTAAAAGAAGCTCTGTTGTTTGGTAATGTGGTCTAACGGAAAGGGCCCTGAACAGGCTATTGGTAGACTTGGTTTCTTATCCTAGCTCTGCCAAGGGTCTACTGTGTGACGATGGGCAAATGGCCTCATTTCTCTGTGCCTCTGTCCCCTCCCACACTCTGCGTGTCTTGTTTATTTAGACCAAGCTCATCAGGTCCTGATGGGATTGTCTCATTGTGTTTGTGCAGGCTCTAGCACAGTGGGGTCCCAATCAAGGTGTTACTGTAGCATAGATCATAAATAGTATACAATCTAATTAGAGCATACTGAGTATGACTGGCTACATTTCCAATGTTTAAATGTTTGGCTTCTGAATGAAGCTGGCACTTGTAGTTAAGAATTTTAAAATGATTGAACTTCCCTCAAGGAACAGGAATAGAGTAACAAAGACTCTAACACAGTACAGTAATTACAGTATGGTCAGTGTTATTTCTCTTTCATGTAAGCATAGTATTTTACTTAACTGAGTTCACAGAAAATAAGTCATTCAGGATTTGGTGTGCATCGTGAGCCTTAAGCCAGTTTTTTTTTTTTTTTTTAATAACCTAATGTAGTGCATAGGCAGTAAGAACTCCCCCTTTTTAATTGGAGTTTGTATCAAGCTGAAAACCTTGTCCCTCCTGTAAACAAAACTTTTTTTGTTATTTTTATCTGCCTTTCAGTAAGTGTTTTTAGTATACGGTAGGATTCCATCTGAGACCTTTTCCACTCGGTTTATCCAGAACACCTTGTCCAGTTCTGGAAGAACACTACATCCAGTTCTCTGGGATCCAAAAAACTCCATTAGACTCCAGATTTCATCACTCAGGTTCCTTTATTTGGCTTACAGCAAAACTAAGCTGAGTTGATCAGACTCAAACGTAGGGGAAAGGGATAGGGTGTACCACACATCCAAAGTTGCACAGAAAACCTCTTCCTTTATATACATTTGCACACTACATTGCATTTACTATATGTTGCATCATACATTTTTGGATTGGCTTGATCACCTTGTAGGAACCAATCCCTGTGCAGGATGCTGTGTCCATGCATTGTCCATTCTTGACCTACTCCTTACCTCACCTCTACATTCCTAACTTATTTTGTCCATTGTTAGTAAGTGGTTCCATGGGTTTCACCCTCTTATCTTAGCTGGCTCATATTTTCTTTAGCCTACTGACCTATTTCCTTACCTTATTTAGCACAAATGTTGTTTTCATCCTAATGATCTGTTTACTTCTCTAATTTTGTCTTACAAGAAATGAGGCCTTCCTCCATGTGTTAATTACTCATGTCAGACCAGGCTTCAGCTACTGTATATAACCTTTTTTCCCAGTGTTGTCTGAAAATATGGCCTACACTTTGTTACAAGACTTGAGCAACCAATTATGTAACTAGATAATAATTACTTACCTCTAAAGGCATGATAATGTCTATTCAATCATAAGGTAAGTTCATGTTTATTTCAAGCTTGTCATTGGATACCCAAGAATTCTGCAGACCTTTGGAGATCATTTATTCTCCAAGAGTACATGAATGCTGCAACACAGCATTTAAAGGCTGTATTGTGCCTCCGCTGATTTCCTTATATTTCCCACAAAAATAAAGAAATAAGGCTGAAGAGATACTGTCAAGTAGTTCAGGTTCAAAAGTTGACACTGCTCTTGCCCCCAGTGACAGTTGTCCCAATTAAGTGGAAAATATCCTTCCTTTTCTAATGATCTATTTTAAGTGAAATCTTTGAGAGTCACTGTTTCTGTAGGTCCTGCAGAAACTGTGGCCTGTGCTCTGCTAGAATATGAGAGATGCTGGGCTCATAATGCTGTGACTCAGTAATCCAGCAGCTTCTTGCTGCATGTACTGTTAATACAGGTATTAGGTTAACCTAACTCAAGTGTACTACGTGCAATTTGAGACATTTGGAGATACCTTTCTGATGGGTTTCTCATCATTTCCGGGCACTTAAAAGATTGTTTGGTGTAAGGCCCTTTTTGAGTGGTATATGAACTACGTCCTCCAACTTGCCTCAAGTCCTTAAACTAAGAATCTCTACCAATTAAGTCCAAGGCTAGAGGAAAAAGGGCCTGATCCAAACCCCATTCAAGTCAGCAGGAAGACTTGTGTTGAGGCTTTGGATCAGACTGTAAGGCTTTAACGACTTTTTGTAGTCTTCAGATACAAAATAACTGTTAAAATTTTCATTTCAACTTTGATGGTTTCTTTTATTATCCATAAGAGTAATCACAGTGATTTCCAAATCAGTTTATGGCCCCTTTAGTGTGATGCATATAAATCCTGGTAAATCACTTCATTCCTCTTTATGGGCAAAGGGTTAGTGGAATTAAGCAGCATATCTGCTCAATTCAGTGACGTGTTGTGGCAAGTATGTGCCAGTGAGGATTCGTATACTACTGAAATATACAAAAAGAGATCTTTTTCCTGTTTACCATAAATAAGATTTCAAGAAATAAAATGGAGACCTACCACATTTCATACATGCTCTGTAAGCTGTGAGGTTTAGGTCTTTAACCCCTGCTAGTGTCTGAAACGTAAATTCTGACACTGTTTCAGAAATAGGATCCCTGGCATCTCTTAATTGTGCATGTGTGCAAATTATTTGCTGCTGTTCCCAGTGCTTTGAAAGCTTAACAGTGTGTAGGTTAGAGGAACTCTGCTCAGCCTCTTGTTCCTAGTGTTCAAGCAAAGCCTCATCTGTCACAGATGAGTAGCTGGTTGACTTTGGCTGTGCCTGTTAACACTCGGTACCACAATCAATTTGTTATGAAATATGCAGCTCTAGCACTTAATTGAATGAATAAATTCAAGATGGCCTTCAGAGCTAGAGGTGTATTATCTTGTGGGTAAAAATCCCTAGCAATTTCCAGCAGGAGAGAGGAGGATTCATAGATATTCTCCTCCCCCCCACCCACACACCCACCCACACACCCACACACACCCACCCACCCACACACACCTCTCCCCCCAATAACATTTTTACCACTTAAGCTTTGACTGGACTGAGTCATGTTCCATTATGGATATAAGAAGCAGCTATACTGGATCAGACCAATGGTCCATCTAGCCCAATATCCAGTCTTCTTACATTAGCCAATGCTAGATGCTTCAGAGGGAATGAACAGAACAGGGCAATTATCAAATGATCCATCCCCTGTTGTTCCCTCCCAGCTTCTGGCAGCTAGAGGCTTAGAGCATGAGGTCACATCCCTGACCATCTTGGCTAATAGCCATTGATGGATTTACCCCCCGTGAACTTACCTAATTCTTTTTTGAACCCCATTATAGATTTGGCCTTCACAACATGTCCTAGCAATGAGTTCCACAGGTTGACTGTGTGTTGTGTGAAGTATCATTTCCTCTTGTTTATTTCATATCTGCTTCCTGTCATCAAGTGAACCCTTGTTCTTGTGTTACATAACACTTCCTTATTCACTTTTCTCCACACCTTTCATGATTTTATAGACCTCTCCCGTATCCCCCCTTAGTTCTCTCTTTTCCAAGTTGAACAGTCCCAGTCTTCTTAATCTCTCCTCATATGGAAGCTGTTCCATCCCCCTACTCATATTTGTTGCCTTCTATGTACCTTTTCCAATTCCAATACATCTTTTTTGATAGGGGTGACCAGAACTGGGTGCAGTATTCAATGTGTGGCTTAGTGAACACTCCTGATTACTTTGACACTGTGTCCTACTTGCATTCTGTTGCATATCAGGCATTTTGCTGATTTGCTGAACTTGGTACCTGTACTCAAGGCAGCCTACAGGGGCTAGAGGTGGGATGCAAGGTTTTTAATTCCTGCCTTAAAGGGAGAGGGGTAGTAACCTTTATTAGCCTCTGCCAAAGGCACCAGAGGGGTACTTCAGCTTGATCCATTTTAGGACTATGCTTGCCAACTTGCCAGGACCCCAAGGACTGCACCAAACTGACATAGAAAGGAGCATGTTGCAGGTACCCTAATCTCAAACATTCAGATATGCAGTGGAAGCAAATACAGATCATAGTTTGCAAAATGAGGGAAGTCATGGGCTGCATTATAGAACTCTGGACTTCAGCCTCCTCTGGTATACACAGTTTGTGTTAGTCCCTCTTATCAGTTTTCCTAAGCATGGTAAATTGCTGCAATGTTAAAGCGAGGGATTCTGATGTTTCATTGTTAAATTACACTGCTCACCAGTTTGATACTTATTTCTATCACCTCAACAAATTTTATATAGCTATGAAAATAAACCATAAATCAGTGGATGCCACAAGCTTACTGATGTTTGCCAATCATCTATTTTAAAAGAGAGAACCTGGAACACTCCTTGAGTATACACATGCTAGTATTTCATGTGCTGTAGTACATGTTAAATCATATATTCACTGTGTAGAAGTGAGATCTTAATTTACTTTCATTGGCCTTCAGTTGAGGAGGCTACCCTTTTGTGAGGTGATAGCTTATTGTCTCACCAGCGACAATTGGGAGCCTCCCGCTGCCACGTTTTATGAATGCTGTTGATTCCAGGGTCTCGTCAGAGTCTTGGGGTTCTTCTTCAAGTGATGGTCCCTGTTGTAATCCATTGAGGGTTTATGCATGTGCACCAGGCATCCAGAGCCAGAGATTTTAAAAGTAGTGTCCATTGGTGCACGCATTCTTCCGCTTACTTAGTGGACTACAGATATGGACCACACATCTTGAAGAACCTCCAATTACAAGTAAGCAACCTTCTCTTACTTACTTAATCTCTACTAAACTTGGATCAATTTTGCCACTTTTGGGAGCATCACTCAGGTGTGACCCTTTAACCAGCTCTTCCTTACAGCTGAGCCATTCTCTGAATAGTAGGCAGTTTGCTAACAGCTCAAGTACAAATGAGATTGGGAGGGCTACCTTTAGAAAGAGGATATATATTCCTTTATCATCCCTGTGAAAGTTACAGGATTTATTGTAATGTTCACAATTACTGTGGTGGAAAATATAGAGATTACATAATGGTTGGCATTGGGATAAGTGCTTCTATTCTTACTGGCTACTGAATGAAGGAATAAAAGTCTATCTCAAGAAGAAAAGCTTTGGTGTCTTCCTACAAATATCTAATGTGTATGTATAACCTGGGAGCAGGGTTTGGAAGGTTTTTGTTTTTCTGTCTTTCAAGATCTATTCTTTGAAATGCATTATTTATTGTTATTGACTCAGAAAGACATCATGCTCTGGTATAGGCAGTGGCAAGTGATACTACTTTGCTTTCCTCACTGGTGGAAAGGAACAGTAGCCACACTGTTGCTGTTAGAATCATGGTGATATCGCTTGGTTCACTGAAGGGTGTGTTGCTTAAGGGAGTTACCAGAGAAAGGTACTTAGAGACATTTGCTGCAATGAAACTAGACATTTGCTTCAATTAAACTAGAACATCTAAGTGTGTGCTATTTCGGTGTCAGTGCAGTTATGCAAGGATAACAATTTAAGAGGAAGGTAAAGTGTAGTTATTGCAAGTAAATAACAACTTGGCAATGAAGAAGTATCTCTGAAGGGAAACCATCAATGCAACAGTCATACATGATAAATACTTTTCTCTTTTATTAATAAAGCCTTAAATCATTGAGAGTACTTGTCACTTTTTTTATGCTCTTTATCTTTTTGCATTTCTCTCTGTGTGGTCAACAAAAATCCAAGAATGTCCATTTCACTTTCAGGTTATTAGTGCTACCGTGTTGATGTCCCAAACGTTTCTGGGGAAAATATCCATTGTTAAAAAGTAATAGTTTCGATGAGAATTTTATGTGTAATTGTAGAAACCTTTCTGTTGGTTGAAGATTATTCTTACACAGTTTAACCTTGACCCAAAAGTAACTTGATAGTGTCTCCTTTTTTAAAATAATTTTCTCCATTTTCTCTACCCTTTCTTAAGTTAACTTCTCTATGAAGTTCATGCCCAAGTCAGGCTTTTCCTTTTATACAGTAAAATAAATTGGTGATAAGTGATCTTTGTTGGTGATTTGAGGAACTACCCAGGTGAGCCAAGGAAGAGGCATTTGCCAGTGGCATTTTACCCCTACTTGGTTTTTACTTCTAGAGTTAAAATCTTAGACATGCTTAACAAGGTCTTCATGATACTTGATTCTAGTTTGTAATGCTTGCTCTGAGAAAAAACAGTTTTATGTACAATAGATCTTAACAGATATAATTTATTTTTCCAGGTTTATTCAATGTACTGATGATACCCCTGATCCTTGCTTGGAATATGAGGTAAGACTCCTCTCCTGGCTCTAGATAATTTAAATATCTTACCCTTGAGACAGGTGACACTCATGCATGGGGTGACACCAATAAAACACTTATTACTTCAGTGCTTGTAAAAAATAAATAAATAAAAATTGCAGACTAATCGCTATGGAGACAGACCAAGCATCTCTTCTTATCCGCACACCAGGTACATTGCAAGCAGTAGCACTGCAGGCTTCCCCACAATACTCTCCCAGTGTGTGTCAACTCTGACCCAGGAGGAAAAACTTGAATGGCTGAGAGAGTTGTTCATTCTCTACATGGCCTATTTTAGTCCTTAGCCTTACTACTGAGACTGCCAACAGGGAGGCCACTTGAGATGGCTTCGCACTGTCCACTGAGAACAGGACAGAGGTACCAATTCCTTTTGCCTGGACCGCAGAGTAATCAGAATGACTTGGTCACTGTTGAATGTACTGGATTTGAACCACTGACCTAGGCACAGTACCTTAGTTATCCTTTTATGTTGTTCAGCTAACATTTGTGACAGGGCAATTTCCTGCAATATCCTTGAAAACCCTTATTGAATTAAGTTTAAGTGTCTTTGGAGTCCATTTTATTGAATGAAAAGCTTATGTATTATTGTGGGATTGGATGTAACTTTTGTAGGGGGAAGATGTGGCCAGTGTAAACCTGGGGAATTGTTATGAGCTTAAAATACACTTTTAAACAATGTGCCAAACAACTTTATTTGTCCCAAAAATTCCTTCTTAAGTGGGTTTTCTAGGAAATACCTGGGGGGAAGTGAATGCAAATTCCCACCTTCAGACCCATCCTTGGAAGCTGCATCCTTAGGAGAGAACCATTGTCTGCTGATTACCTATTCCCGGAAACTGAAGATCAGACCTGAATTGTTATGAAGGAGAGACTGGCTTATTCATGGTTATGCTTGTTTTGAGCAAAAGCTGTTATGAACTTGTAAGCACAGAAAAACCCTTGGGGGGCGGGGCGGGGGGGGGGGGTTGACTGATCACCTACCCTTGTTGGAGTTGGGGGTGATCTCTGTGTAGATTCTTTTATTGTTTTTTAAAGTTTTCTCTGTAATGCTTTCACCTTAAGAATAAATGTGCTTGCTTAGAAAGGGCTGTGTGGTAACTTCTAACTAACGGTAATTGTGCTGATTATAACCTGTGAAGAGAAGGCAAAACATAGTTGCAGGTCTGTTTAGTCTGGTTTATTGGCGAATACAAGTGTAGACAGGGAAATATGCAGCCTGGAAAATCCCGAGTCAGGAAGGAGAGAGAGAGAAGGGTCTCTGCCCAGCAGAGCTGATGGCTGAGGAGCCAGGAACCTCTAGTGGATGCCCTTGAGGGTGCACAGAAGAGGAAATACAGGTGGAGTTGCCCTGGACTGTGACAGCATTGTCAGTCAACTGGTCATGGCACTAACAATAATTTGTATTTAAGTTCAGTGCCTGTCATCAGCCAGTGGTCACAACATGCTTAATTTCAATACCACTCCAGTGTGATTGAGAAATGGTGGAAATTTGATAACTGAAACAGAGGGAGGCCCACATTTTCAAGTGTCCGTGAAATTTGCATGTCTCATTTTTGGCTGCCTACCTGAAGGCATCAAGAGCCTGAATTTCAGCAGTGTTGTACTCCCATAATTCTAGGTACAGTCTGTTGGAGTTGAAAGTCCCCAGTACCTATGAAAATCAGGCTCTAGGTGTGTAAGCACTCGGGTCCAGTAATTTTGAGTGCTTTAATTTCATAAGTGCCTTACCAGGAAGTTTATGAAGTAGTCAGAAATAGAAGCCAGATCACTTGACTCCCAGAATCTTCACTCTTAACTATAATGGAGTTGGTTAATATTTTCATTACAAACCCGTATATTGAGAGGCTGTGACTTTATACTAACGGTACTGCAGCATGCTGTTTGGTGTACCCTGGTGTAGCAGATGTTTAGTTTACATTTGATTTAACTTCTTAAATGTCTGGTAAACACTCTTGAATGGCAACTATTATTCATGCCAAATTTAGAGATGATTTTGTCATTGTGCTCCAGTAACATAGTGTTTGATCTTTCAGTATGCAAAGCTATGGGCAGAAAGCAGAATACTTCCATTTTCCCAACTAACTTAATCTGTAGCATGGTTTTGAGTTTCTGCTTCATAAATGACCTTGCGGATTCAACATACTGCCCAAGGTAGACAGCAGTCTGGGTAATGTAGCATTTCATTGTTAACTTGATTTTGGTATAAGCCAGTCGAGAATTACTTTGTTGCTAGCTAGGTTATTGAAGAAAATATATTCTTCCCAATTCAAGAAAAACTGTATTAGTAATTCATGTAATTGAATCTTGGCTAAAAAAATTAAAAGGGAATGTGGGAGTAAGGATGGGAAAGGGCATATTTTTCAAATAACTACAGAGCTAGACAAGTAAATCTTGCTTTAAACTGTGGTGACTGTAGATTCTTACACAGTAATTAACAGTAGCTTATTTTGGAACAATGTCAGAGTCCTTACAAATTGTTACTGATCTATTCTTTTGAATCCCATGGCAGCGCCTGTATTCTTAAAACAGTGTTCAAGCACGTATCTGTGAAATGCTGTGCTTGTCTTTAAATGTTTATTGCTTTTCATATTTGAATTCTGTGCCATGCTAGTGGAGTGCAGGGAGAGAGATCCAATCCAACTAGTCTGTTAGAGATGCAATTTTATTTTTACATGTCACTTATTTTCTTTTTCTGTGAAAAGTACAAGATAAGATGTATAAGAAATTTGGCCAATTTGCTGAGATAACCCTTCGCAATTGTCATGTGTGTAATTTTCCCATTGTGTCAAGAGTATCCTGTGATATTTTTCTTAGCAACAAGTACTGTCTTAGGATCAAAATGTGTGTCTGTTGACCAAAAAAAAAAATCAATTAGTTCTCTTAAGCCATATTTTGATCTGTCATATTTTTCTTCTGTAGCTTGTGCTTCGAAAATGGTGTGAATTAATTCCTGGGGCAGAATTCAGATGCTTTGTGAAGGAAAACAAGCTTATAGGTGAGGATCTTTTTAAAGACTCTGTAATATTTACTGGGGTATCTAAGGTTTGCTCCTATTCCTTTAACAACAGTAGAACATGGAAACCTTTCTTCTAAGCTAGGGGGAGTGGTAGATACCCTGGAAGGTAGGGATAGGATACAGAAGGACCTAAACAAACTGGAGGATTGGGCCAAAAGAAATCTGATGAGGTTCAACAAGGACAAGTGCAGAGTCCTCCACTTAGGATGGAAGAATCCCATGCACAGCTACAGACTGGGGACTGATGAGCTAGGCAGCAGTTCTGCAGAAAAGGACCTGGGGGTAACAGTGGATAAGAAGCTGGATATGAGTCAGCAGTGTGCCCTGGTTGCCAAGAAGGCTAATAGCATATTGGGTTGCATTAGTAGGTGCATTGCCAGCAGATTGCGGGAAGTGATTATTCCCCTCTATTCGTCATTGGTGAGGCTGCATTTGGAGTATTGTGTCCAGTTTTGGGCCCCCCACTACAAAAAGGATGTGGAGAAGTTGGAGGGAGTCCAGTGGAGAGCAACAAAAATGATTAGGGGGCTGGAGCACAAGACTTATGAGAAGTGGCCGAGGGAACTAGGCTTGTTTAGTCTGCAGAAGAGAAGAATGAGGGGAGATTTGATAGCAGCCTTTAACTACCTGAAAGGGGGTTCCAGGGAGGATGGAACTAGGCTGTTCTCAGTGGTGGTAGATGATAGAACAAGGAACAACGGTCTCAAGTTGCAGGGGGGGAGGTCTAGGTTGGACATTAGGAAAAAGTTTTTCACTAGAAGAGTGGTGAAGCACTGGAATGGGTTACTTAGGGAGGTGGTCGAGTCTCCATCTTTAGAGGTCTTTAAGTTGCGGCCTGACAAAACCCTCGCTGGGATTATTTAGCTGTGGTTAGTCCTGCTTTGAGCAGGGGGTTGGACTAGATGACCTCCTGAGGTCCCTTCCAACTCTATGATTCTATGATTCCTACCACAACATTGTTTTCCTTGGATTCTTATTCCTTCTTGCTTCCACCTATATTTGTTTTACTTTTGGGTTTACAATTTTTTTCCTTTTGTTTCTGTCATTTTAAACATGATGTATTAAATTCTGTTCTGTATTAAATCCAATAGCCTGACAACATATTTGAGCCCAGTATAATGGTGGATATATCCTTGAAATCACAAAGGGGTGGGTTTTTGTAGTGCTCATTGGGGTGTGGTTCACATGTTCAGGGCTCTAATCTGGCCATGAGCCAGTAATTAAAGGCTATTTTGCAGGGTGCTGCTGGTGACACAAAACTGCTTTATCAGTGTATGTATTTACAGGACCAGAATACATGTACCCAGAATTTAACCTAACCCGCTTGGAGACCTGCGTGAGGGGTCAGATTCTGGGTGGGAACAAGGAGAGACAAGAGGAAATATAGAGGGGAAAACTAATGAACATTTTAGATGTCTGTATACCAGTGCAAGATATATTGAGAATAAACAGGAAGAACTAGAAATACTAGTGAATAATTGCAATTATGACATAATTGTCATCATAGAGACTTGGTGAGGTAATTCACAAGACTGGAGCATCGGTATAGAAGACTATAACTTGTTCAGAAAGGAAAGGCAGGGAAAAAAGGGAGGAGGTGTTGCCTTGTATATCAAAGATGTATACACTTGAACTGAGGTTGAACTAGAAGTGAGAGGCAGACCAGTTGAAAATCTCTGTGTAAAGATAAAAGGGGCAAAAAAACCAAGGATGGTGCTGTGCTAGGGGTCTACTATAGGCCAGCACACCAGGAAGGTGGATGAGGCTTTTTTTTCCCTCCTTTTAAAAGAACGAACAAAATCATCCAAGCGCAGAATTCGGTGGTGATGGGGGACTCTACTACCCAGACTTCTGCTGGGAAACTAATACAGCAAGGCACAGATTATCCAAAAAGTTCTTGGAATGCATAGGAGACAGCTTTTGATTACATAAGGTGGAGAAAACCATTAGGGGAGAGGCTATTCTAGATTTGATTCTGACAAATAGGGAGGAACTTGGTTGAGAATTTGAAGGTGGAAGGCAGCTTAGGTGAAAGTGAACATGAAATGATCGAGTTTGTGGTTCTAAGGGATGGTAGAAGGGAACACAGCAGAATAAAGACAATGGACTTCAAGAAGGTAGACTTTAGCAAACTCAGAGAATTGGTAGGTAAGATCCCATGGGAAGCAAGTCTAAGGGAAAAAAGAGTTCAGGAGAATTGGCAATTGTTAAAGAGATATTACTAAGGCACGAGCAAATTATCCCAGTGCATAGGAGAGATGGGAAGTATGGTAAGAGACCACTCTGGCTTAACCAGAAGATCTTCAGCACTGTGAAACTCAAAGAAGAATCATACAAAAAGTGGAAACTAGGTCAAATTATGAAGGATGAATATTTAAAAAAAAAAACCGAAAAACCCCACAAGCATGTAGGGACAAAATTAGAAAGACCAAGGGAAAAAACTAGATGAAACTAGCTACGGACACAAAGGGTAACAAGAAAATATTTTACAAATACATGAGAACAAGGAAGACCAAGGATAAGGTACATCAATTACTCAATGAGGAGGGATGGACAATAACAAAAAACATAACAATGGTTGAAGTGTTAAATGTTTTTGTTTGTTTTCACCAAAATGGTTAGCAGTGATCGGATGACCAACATAGTGAACATCCGTGCAAATAGGGTAGGATGTAAGGCTAAAATAGGGAAGGAACAAGTAAGCATGTTCAAACAAAGTAGATGTCTTCAAGTTGGCGCGGCTTGACGAAATGCATCCTAGAGTACTTAAGGAACTGGCTGAAAAGATCTCTGAGCCATTAGCAGTTATCTATGAGAACTCATGGAGGATGGGAGAGATCCCAGAGGAGTGGAAAAGGACAAATATAGTACCTATCTATAAAAAGAGGAATAAGAACAACCCAGGGAATTATAGACCAGTCAGCTTAACTTTGGTACCTGGAAAGATAATGGAACAAATAAACAATCAGTTTGTAAGCTCCTAGGATAGTGTTTCCCAATCTCGTTACCTGTGGGGCTCCCTGTGTGTTATGTGGGTTGGATTCACACAATATATACCACTGCACATCACTTATCATTGTAAGTCACTTAAAAACTAGCTGAAAAGTAGCCCCAACTATTTATTGAAATACAGGGTTTTTTCTGTTCACACCTTGGTCTGTACAGGTTTGGCTGAGTGGGTGTGCATGTGTATGCGAATGAGTGTGTGTATGTGTAGGTGAAAGTGTGAAACAGATGGGAGGGGTGGGGGGGGCGAGGGGCGGGGCGGGGGCGTGGGAGTCATGGGAGACGGACATTACCAGTGCCCATGATACGTAATACTTGGTGGGGGAGGGTGAATTGGTGGGGCACTGTCCAGGCCAGAGAGGGTCACTGCTGTGGAGGGCATTGGAGCCCTGTCGCAGAGATTGTACGAGAGAGGGAGAGGACTCCACCCCACCCTGCCTGCTGTGGCTGCCCTGTTGGGCACATGTCTCTTGACGCCTGCTCCCAGACAGTCAGGGGCAGCAGTAATCCCACCCACCGAGCCATGGGGGACCCTAGCTGGGAAGCAGCTCACCGGACAGATTTCCACCCTGCACAGCTCTCCCCCAAGAGATGGGACTTACAGGGCAGCTTCCTGCTCTGGCTGTGAGCTCTGGGTCTGGAAATGGCCAGCAGGGGATGGGCAGGCAGGTGCTGTCTGCTGCAGGCAGCTGTGGGCGTGCTACAGCTTGGGGCCTGCTTATCCTCTCCCCCCCTCCCCGAGGTAACACGTAGCTGTGGCTAGTGGGGGGCACGTGCCCTCCCTTCCATTGCTCCGGATGCTTCTGGCACAGGTGCCCAGCACTCCCCCTTGTGGCAGCACTCTGTCATCCCCCTTCTCTTCACCCTGCCCTATCCCCTCACCCCTTCCCATTCGGTAGTAACCTGTCCAGATGGCACATCAAGCAGATGGACATTTTAAAATACTTGGGCAGTGTCATAGACTCAAATAATATGGACACTCATATAGCAGCAGCTGCTACCATGTTTCAGGCCCTTCAGCGGCCTCGGTGGGAACATCATGATGTCAAGCTTGCTACAAAGCTTAGCTCGAGAGAACCACAGTTGTGCTAACTCCGTTGTATGGCAGTGAAATGTGAGCACTGAGGAAGGATTAGGAGTGGCAGATTGACATCTTTTATTCTTGTCTTCAGCTGATCAATATGAAGTGGTAGGACAAGATCAGAAATGAGGATATTTGTAGCTAAGCCCAGCAACTACCTCCATCCGTGCTGGTTCAGTTTCGGTAGCTTTCTTGGGTATGGACGTATAATTGGAATGGAAGACCAGTGTGTTACAAAGCATGTGAACCAAGGAATGCGGAGACATGACTGGCAATCCTGTGGTCGCCACACGCTTCGATGGCACCATAAAATTGCCAGTGATGGACATAGATTGAACATCCAGCCTTATTACCTTAAGGCAGCAGTTCCCAATCTTGGGACTGTGACCCCATTTGGGGCCGTAACGATAAAAAATGGGGTCGCAAAGATGCTCGACAGTTCCCAGCTGGGAGGCCTGGGCAGTGCGGGGCGGTGCTCTGGCCCACTCAAGGCAGCAGCAGCGCCGGCCCAGCCAGGTCACAGGCAGGCGGCCTCACTCCTCCCCTTTCACTTGTGTCCTCCCCACCCGCGCGGACTCCGGAGAGTCCTGGGCGCGTTGCGATACCCAGCAGTGCCCGGCTCAAGGCAGCAGCCCTGGAATGGGGGGAGGCACTACTTAGGACTGCGGCAGGAGGGAGGCACAGTGCAGGGGGGCAGGAGAGATGGGGGTGTCACAGTGCTGGGTGTGGTGGGGCTGCCTGGGGCAGGAGAGCAGGGAGGGGGTGTGGTCACAATGTTGTGGATGGGGCCTCCTAGTGAGATGAATGAGGACAATTACTGCAAGGCACTAAAGAGGTGCAGCACAACAAAACTTGCGGCCCAAGGGAAAAAGGATAAGATGGCTTTGTCATTTTGTATCCTCCCGTGTCTGGGCTGATCTGGGAGCCAGAGCCACCCATGGCAAAACTGAGACAGCACCGGGGAACAGTCTACATTACAGCAGTCTGTTGCTGGATACCTGTACATAGCAACAGTGCCCCAGAATCTCTGCAGTGTGCCCCCTTCCCACACTTTTAAGTCTCAGTTTAGCAACCGTGAAATCTAGGATTATTTAACAGTATGACCGCACAGTAAATATAATCCACAGTTAAAGTTAAAGTAATAAATGTCAGATACATGGATTTAATAGCTATTTTAGTCTTTGTATTCAATGTTGTATTTTTTATTTTAAAAAATGTTTAAATGATTTTCAATGTTTTAAATGAAAAATATAAGTACTATAAGTATTGCAATGCCATGACTTGTCTGCTGGGATTGCCAAAAATGTTCAGTGTTTAAATGGGGTCACGATGAGTAAAAGGTTGGGAACCCCTCCCTTAAGGACTTAGGTAGAAATCCAGTGGAATGGCACTTGATTTTCAAAGAGGCTACTTCTCTTTGGGATTTTTTCCATGATGATTCTTGTAAAAGCTCTTGTACAGGAGATTATGTACCCTTGAAAGAGAGCTAAGTGCGCCCCCATTTTGTCTTATGCAGCAGCAGTTAGTACTGCTTCTAGAGCTGTGTGCAGCTCAGCTTCAATGACACAGGCTGTACAGAGAGGAATAAAGAGCCACATTGGCTTCTGCAACACAGCAAAATAAGTGTTCTGCAGCAGGATGCAGTAGCCGTCAATGACTCCTCTCCTCTGATTCAGGATGATGGGATTGAGTTTGAAAGGTGTTTTGCTCAGCTCATTTGGATTGATCTGAGGGGCTTTGACATAGATCTTGTTTTTCATGTCATTGTTAGCTAGAGATATAACTCAGTTGTTGCCCCAACTCATCTCATATTCATACACAAAAATCTCTAGCTCCAGTTAGGTGGGCCTTTAAGCTTGAGGTAGCTTGTCTGTCGGAGGGGTGGCTGAAGGTCAAGCTAGTAATGCAGTAGGAACTTGGCTTTAAGTTCTTTGTGGGAAAGGAAGTTACTAAAAAAGAGGGAAATTGAGTGTCTCCATATATCATAGTGAAAGTGGCAAGCCACCACGTGTGTATCTGTAGGGGAAAATATCTTCAAACACTGGAATGTGAAGCCAAAGAGCAAGCAGTTGGGAGTGTTACTTTGTTGCATTTCAAATTGATATTCTGCAATATAGATCTTAAAAGTGCATCTTTCTATAATTGAATCCTGTCCCACTAACTTTATGGCATCTCAGTAAAACTTTAAGAAAAATCATAAAATGTACATATGTAATTAATTAATTCATTAAAATTCATAACAGGTATATCCCAGAGAGACTACACTCAATATTATGAGCATATCTCTAAACAAAATGAAGAGATCTGTAGATGTATACATAAGTTCTTCAAGAAACACATACAATACAAATTCTTGGATGAAGACTGTAAGTATCTCTTTAAATTAAGGGTTGGATTAGAAAGCAGGTTTGTGGGAAGGGGGAAATGTTTTATGGAGGTTCCAAATTGTTTGTTAGCTCCATGATTAAAAATGAACTTTAAAATGGAATCTAGGGTCCTGATCCTTCAAACATTTCTTCATGGAACTCCCACTGACTTCACTAAGTTCTGGGCTCAAAAAGGCTTGCAGGGCCAGGAAAGTAGAAATGAAACCTATTCAATTATTCTGTGTAGCTGCTTGCTAGCCGATGATGGTTTCCTACAGTATACTCAGAAACACCAGTGAAAAATAGTCATTTAACATTGCCAGTATCTTAACGCTACAGCTATGTAATGTCTGTTCTCTGACTGCATGCTAATAATGCTAGTTGCTGCTTGCATAAAGTTTGGTTCTTTGATTTGGGAGAGCTTTGTATTCATTGAAAATGCCAGTCCTTCTAACTGCAGAGGAATGGTTTAAAAAAAAAAAAGGAAAGCGGGTAGTATGGAAAAATTGCACGCTAATTATGTATCCAACAAAATCGATAGAGGACAAATAGGTATTTAGATATTTGGATACCTTGTATTCAATAGTCAAAGTACATTCACCAGTAAAATAAATAAATAAAATAGCAGCACACCTCCAATTTTTTTGAATATCAATATCTGATAAATATGCCTGGTCTGTTAAATATGTCTTATCAGATTTCACTGAATGTAATGTAATCACTGTAAATGACACATCATAGATGTAACGGTGCTTACTCTGTAATATGGTAGTACCCTGTTAAATAGAGAGATCTGATTACTATATTCCTATATTAATGTCTTTTTAAACAGAAGTTCACTGTAGTAATGATTGTTTTATTTCTGATATTTACATGACAAAGATTTGTAAACCTGTTAATATTTCCTAAATAAATACCGCAAAAAAACAAAAACAAAAAAAGCTAGTTCTGTGGCATAAGTGCCTAGAGCAGTGCAGTATCTTAAATGATGCATAGTCACTAACCATAAGGACTAAAGGAATAAACTGGGTCCTTTCAGTAAAAATATTGATTAAATGGTACCTTCAGAAAAGGTGATGGTGCTTTTTAGTTAATTTAAACATCAATGAAATAGTTTAAAAAAAGAAAAAAACCAACAACAACAAAACATTCAGAACTGAACATGGGGAACAGAAAATATATATGAAAGAACATTTAATAACACGAAAATATAAGGATAAATTATTTCCGAGAAGTGGCTACCAAATGTTTTCCACAAGAACATCTATGATAGCTTTTGAAAAAACAGAATTGGAAGTCTGTTTCCAAGAAGCTATATAAATCTTTTTTATTTTTAAATATTGACATTCAGCATTTTAACTACTCAGACATGTTCAAAGCTGGAGTGTAATTTAACAGATTTCTATTGCAGTAGTAATTGTAACTTGCGCAGCATTGTGGTTTTAAAAACTAAAATGCAAAGCATTTCACAGTGGGAACAATCTCTTGATACAGTTATTTTTAGTCTGTGGGATAGCGTTCCAGAGTGGTGGCTCAAAACGAGTCAAAAACCTGATGGAGATACTGTAAGAACCTATGTTACACTGGCAGGAGATGGATTGCGGCCCCAATCCAGCAAACCACTGAAGCATGCACATAACTTTAAGCATGTGAGTCGTCCTATTGAAATCAGTGGGCTGCTCAGATGTTTAGGAGGTAGCCCCACTGACTTTAATGATGTTTCTCATACGCTTAAAGTTATAGCCCCCTCTTTTTTCTCAAAACTGAATATGCCCAGTTTTTTAAATCTTCCCTCATAAATCAGATTTCTAAACCTTTTATCATTTTTGTTGTTCTCCTCTGGACTCTCTCCCATTTATCCACATCTTTCCTGAAGTGTGGTGCTCAGAGCTGGACATAGACCCCAAATGAAGCCTCCCTCGTGCTGAGTAGAGCAGGACAGCTATCTCCCATGTCTTACATACAACATTCCTATTAATACACCCCAGAATATTAGCCTTTATCGCAACTGCATCACATTGTTGACTCTCATTTAATTTGTTATTTGCTATAACCCTCAGTTCTGGTTCAGCATTTCTACTGCTAGACAGTTATTCCCCATTTTGTAGTTGGGCATTTGATTTATTTTCTTCCTAGACTACTACTTTGCATTTGTCTTTATTGAAATTCATCTTGTTGATTTGAGGCCACTTCTCCGATTTGTCAAGGTCAATCTGAATTCTAATCCTGTCCTCCAAAATGTTGCAACCTCTCCCAGCTTGGCATCATCCGCACGTTTTATAAGCATGCTCTCCACTCCATTATCTAAGTCATGAATGAAAATATTGACTAGAACTGGACCCATGACAGATCCCTGCAGGACCCCACAAGATACGCCCTCCCAGTACTCTGTGTGTGGCCTTTCAAGCAGTTTTGCACCACTTTATAGCAGTTTCATTTAGATGCCATTTACCTAGGTTGCTTATGAGAATGTCACGTGGGACTTATCAAAAGCCTTACTAAAATCAAGCTCTATCATGTCTAATGCTTCTCCTCATCCACTAGGCCAGTAATAGTGTCAAATGCTTAACCCTGTATCTATTTAAATGGTTTGCTGGATCAGATTATTATTTGTATTACCATAGTGCCTTGGAGCTGTAGTCATGGACCAGGACTTCATTCTGCTAGATGCTGTACAAACACAGAATGAAGAGATGGTCCCTGCCCCACAGATTTTGCAATCTTAGTGACCAAATAGATCTTCCCTCTCTCTGATTTTTCTGAAGTCACATATTCTCATGCCAGCCTATGCCTTACTGAATTGTTGTTGTTAATTTTGCAGAGACCGGTATCTTATGAAAGAATCTTGATGTTCTCAGAGGCTGGAATTTTGTTTCTCATGATCACTGTCCTTGGAGAAGACTAGTGATCCTGAAAGCAGTGTCTAGTGTGATAGTGTTTCTAGACCTAAGAAGCTGTAAGAAATCCAAACATAAAAAACCATGACATTCTGATTATCATCTTACTTTTTCCCTCCACTTTATTGCCAACATGGTTTTAGCTGATATATCATTAATTGATACTTAGGAAATGAGACCCATCTTTTCAAAAATGGATGCCTAGAAATAGGCTCCTAAAGTGCAGTCTGTGGAAAAGAAGATTCTTTACTGGTTGCTGCCATCTGGCTTTCTTAAATCTGGCTTTCTTTAGTCTTTTCCTTGATGCCAGATAGACAGAGCTCTGCCTTCTGAGTTCCCTTTTGAAAAAAGAAGACTTCAGGGTGACCTTCCTTGATGAACTCTTGCAAATCTGTGGGCTCAGGCACTAATAAATGCTGAACTCCTCTTTGTGGAAGCCTGTCTCCACGAAGCGCCACACAACAGTGGGTTTTTTGTTTGTGTCTATTGACTTTTTTTCCCCCCTGTTTGTCCCTTGAGAGTTAAAGTATTCACTGTTGGGTAGGAAATTGATTTAGTATTTTATTAAATAATCAAGTTCTTCTCATTTTGTTCCATTTTTTTTAAAGTGGTAGTGTTCTAGTTTTTCTGGCAATCTTCCCTAGCGTTTCTGTTGTTCACAATGAAAGTTGCTCGCTCTTAGCTTTTTCCACATGGACTGGTGGCATCTCCAGATGGAAATACTGAATGGTTGCAGCTGGAGCACTGCAGATTCATAGCAGTTAGAGAGCAGAAGGATGAATGTTTAAAGTTTTTCTTAAAAATATAATATAAAAATGTTCCAAATATTATCCCAAAAAGTGAAGCGGAACGTGGAAGACTTTTCCTTAATCATCATTTTTAATTACCCTTATGAAAGGTACTGGATTGATAGCCCTGGAGTTTGAAACCTTCAGTTTAGTTATGAATGCATGCTACACCATGGGCATTAGCAGACCAAGTTCTCTCTCTCAGCCCACCAAGACACCTCAGTTCTGTCCCGGAGGGACCTTTAGGGGAGAGGGAATAGCTCAAGTGCTCTTGCTTGTTCAGGTTTTGGATTGTGCAAAGATTATCAACTAATGTGGCAATTAGTACCATTTGTGATGTGAATGCCTATCCACTAACAACTGACTAGGAGCACCAAACTACCATCAATTTGCAATGACTTACGGTCATCACTGCCTTAAGCCTGATTTAAATTGACAAAGATGACTCTGCTATGAAATTCCTGTGTTTTTGTATCAGTGAAATGAGTGTGCTCACATTGCAAATTTCTGTTAATCACTAAGCTTGGTTGAACAAAGATGCTAGGTTTCTTTTTCCCTTACATGTTGTTCTTTGCACAGATGAACAGCCAGGCTGGGGATTTGTCTACCTGAGAAAGTTGCATAGGTTTAATTTAGGAGGTGATTTTTAAACTGATTTAGCTAAACCAGTGCAAAAGTAGGTGTGGCCACTCTTATTTTAGTTTGTCATCCTTATTTCAGTTTAGCTAAAGTCAATTGGGAACTGGTTTAAGCAAAACTAAATCAGATTAAAAAATGACTTCAGTTAAACTGGTGCAACTGCTGTGTGTAGACATGGCCTGTTTATCTTGGCTAGTAGCCATTGATGGACCTATCCTCTATGAATTTACCTAATTTTTTTTTTTATTTTACTTCTATTTTTGGTCTGACCCCAGTTCTTGTTTTTTGTGAAGGGGTAAATAACACTTCCTTATTCACTTTCTTGATACCATTTATAACTTTATAAACCTCTGTCATATCTCCCCCTAGTTGTCTTTTTTCCAAACTGAACAGTCCCAGTCTTTTTAATCTTTCCTCATATGGAAACTGTTCTATACCCCTAATCATTTTTGTGACCCTTCTCTCTGTTGTACCTTCTCCAATTCTAATACATCTTTTTTGAGATGGGGAAACCAGAACTGCACACAATGTTCAAGGTATGGATGTACCATGGATTTATATAGTGGCATTATGATATTTTCTGTCTTATTATCTACCCTTTTCTAATGATTCTTAACATTCTGTTAGCTTTTTTGACTGCTGCTGTAGATGTTTTCAGAGAACTATCCACAATGATGCCAAGATTTTTTGTTGAGTGGTAACAGCTAATTTAGACCCCATCATTTTGTATGTATAGTTGGGATTGTTTTCCAATGTGCATTACTTTGCATTTATCCAAATTGAATTTCATCTGCGATTTTGTTGCCGAGTCACCCAGTATAGTGAGATCCCTTTGTTAGTCTTCGCAGTCTGCATTGGACTTGACTGTCATGAGTAATTTTGCATCATTTACAAATTTTGCCACCTCACAGTTCACCCCCTTCTGCAGATCATTTATGAGTATGTTGAACAGCACAGGTTCCAGAACAGATCTTTGGGGGGCCCTGCTATTCCCATTGTGAAAACGGACCATTTATTCCTACCCTTTGTTTCCTATCTTTTAACCGATCCAGCAGAGGACCTTCCCTCTTGTCTCATGACTACTTAGTTTGCTTAAGAGTCTTTGGTGAGGGACCTTGTCAAAGGTTTTCTGAAAGTCCAAGTACACTGTATATCGACTGGGTCACCTTTGTCCACATGCTTGTTTACACCCTCAGTGTGCAGCAATTCTAATAGATTGGTGAGGCAGGATTTCCCTTTACAAAAGCTATGTTGACTTTTCCCCTCAACAAATTGTGTTCATTTATTTGCCTGATAATTCTGTTCTTTACTATAGTCCCAACCAGTTTGCCTGGTACTGAAATTACTGATACTGAAACCAGAGGTGATCCTGGCAATTGCAGGCTGGACCCTTTTTAAAAAAATCAGTGTTTCATAGTTACCCTCCAGTCATCTGGCACAAAGTCTGGTTTAAGAAATAGGTTACATACCACAGTTAGAGTTCCAGAGGGGTAGCCGTGTTAGTCTGTATACAGCAAAAACAACGAGATATCCTTGCTTACAGACAACCCCCCAACCTGAAGCAAATACTCACTAGCAACCATACACCTTACAAGAAGGCCATTCTAGGAACCTATCCCTGCAACAAACCCCGTTGCCAGCTCTGCCTTACACATCGACTCTAATGACAGCATCACTGGTCCTAACCATATCATTCACACCATAAGAGGCTCATTCACTTGCACATCTAGTAATGTTATATACGCCATCATGTGCCAGCAATGCCCCTCTGCCATGTACGTTGGCCAAACTGGACTGTCACTACGCAAAAGGATAAAAGGACACAAATCAGACCATAAAAAATAATTACATCCATAAACCAGTCAGAGAACAGTTCAATCTCCCAGGTCATTCTGTCACTGACTTGAAAGTTGCTATTTTATTACAAAAAAACTTCAAAAACAGACTTCAAAGAGAAACTGCTGAGCTAGAAATCATCTGCAAACTTGACACAATCAAACTGGGTCTGAATCGAGACTTAGAATGGTTATCTCATTACAAGAAGTAATTGCCTCTGAGCACCCATTATCACCTCCTAGGCAATGGTTGTAATTAGGCCTCAAGTACCCTGATTTCATCCACCCCCCCATTGTTGTCACTTCCCTTGGATATGTATATGTTGCCTCCTATATATGTTGCCTCCTGTATATCTCTATCACTTGCATCTGAGGAAGTGGGCTGGAGCCCACAAAAGCGTATGCCTGCAGAAATTAAATTTGTTAGTCTTTAAAGTGCTACAGACCTCTTGTTGTTTTTGCTATACTACAGTTAGTAGTTTTGCAATTTCATATTTTAGTTCCTTCAGAACTCTTGCGTGAATACCATCTGGCCTGGTGACTTCTTATTGTTTAACTTATCAATTTGTTTCAGAACCTTTTCTTTTGACACCTGAGTCTGGGACAGTTCCTCAGATTTCTCACCTAAAAAGAATGGCTTGGGTGTGGGGAACTCTCACATCCTCTGCCGATGCAAAGAATTCTTCTTCTTCGAGTGATTGTTCATGTCCATTCCACTATAGATGAGTGCATGTCTCCGTGCATGGTTCCCGGAACTTTTTTCCCCTTAGCAGATCCCGTAGGGCCGGCTTCAGCGCCCCCTGGAGCCCCGCGCACATGCCGCGGTATATTTCTTTCTGCCCGTGATGGTTGCTGGAACTAGCCTTGCTCTCAGCAAGTACCATTCCCCTTCTTCGAATTTGTTTGTTATTCTAAGTAGTTTAGTTAGTTAAGTAGTTGTTAAGTGTTGTTAGAGATAAGGCAAGTCCCTGTGGGGACTTAGAGCGGCAGGGCTATGCCCTGGTCACCAGGATTCAAGCCGTGTGCTTCCTGTGGGGAAAGCCTTCCCGCTCAGCGACCCTCACGACCGCTGCCTTAAGTGCTTGGGGGAGGCACACAGAAAAGACAAGTGCAAGATCTGCAGGGCTTTTTAACCGAGAACTCAGAAGGACCAAGAAATCCAGTTAAAATCCCTGCTAATGGAGGCAGCGCTCCACCCAGCGTCCGAGCTGGCCTGCTCCACCTCTGCACCGAGCGTGACCTCGGTGCAGAGTGCACTGCCAGCACCGGCCTTGACTCGGCACCGAGCAACATCGCTGGCACCGGCCTCAACTCAGCACTGTGCAACATTGCCGGCACCGAGGAGGAAGAAGGCGAGCGTGGACACTCCCCTGCACCATCGGTACGGGCAGGGTCGAGTACAGAGATGCACCGAACTCGACCCATCGAGACTCTTTCTCCCCGATTCCTGGGAGTGGGAGAGTGCCCCTGCCGACACCGGAGGCTTTTCAGGCTACAAGAGCCTTGTTGGCCTTGCCTATACCACCTCCGCCGCTCGCCCCCCCCCTTCCGCCGAGGGAGAAGGGGCTGGTGTCGCGGGGGAAATCTGCGTTGTGTTCCCCTGAAGGGCAGTGGAGATCCCCGGTATGGGGAGGAAGATCTCCCACCGGACGGCCACCAGGGGTAAAGCGAAGACGCTCCCCCAGCAGTCGCTCCAGGTTGGCGTCGTCGAGCCGGCCTGCTTCGACTCAGGACAAGGAGTCTCCCTCGTGGCGCTGACGTCAATTACCCGAACCGGAGGCAGCGCAGGCTGGGAGGCAGCACTAGTCGAGGTCTGCCAGGAGGCGCTCGGACAACTCCTGCTCCAGATCCCCGGCACCAAGGAGTTCGCCCGCACCGAGGCGACGCAGAACCCGGTCGCCATTGGAGGACCTGGCACCGCACAGTCCACGACGCGGAACCCGGTTGCCGTAGTCTGGCTCAGCACCACAGAGTTCAGAGTGGTGCCAGTCTCGGTCATTGAAAGGCAAGCGGCATCGGAAGTCATCGGTACCGAGATGACACTCCAGTACCTCTAGCTCTTCAGAGCGCACCTCTAGTCATTGGCACCGCTCATGGTGACAGAGGCAGTCCTCATCGTCCTCCAGGTCGGAGGCGTCGAGAGGATGGTCCCTGGCATGGAAGGGCACCCGGGACCGTGGACGTGCACCGCCGGCCCAGTGTCTCGGGGTCTCCCAGGGGGGACTGTCGTCTGGAGAGCCAACACACCCACAAAGCATCACAGCCTGTGGCGCAGTCAGCCCTGGGTTGGCCCCAGGGTCAATGGCCGCAACAAAGGCCTTATTGGGCCCCATGGGGTATCCAGATGGGACCGGGGCCCCAATCTATCCTGTCATCGGGGGTACAGTCCATGCCTCCGGCACAGGAGAAGGCCCATAGACACCACTCCTCGGATGACGAGTCGGACCAAATGGAGGAACCCTCAATGGGTGCAACCCTTCGTCAGGAGGGGGAGCACCTGCAGGACGCGCCTCAGCAGTCCTCTTCCTCCTCACCGGACGAGGCAGTCTCCCAGGACCACATGGCGCCACTGGAGGATTTCAGGGCACACCAGGAGCTGCTCAAGAGGGGGTGGCCTCCAACTTGGGGCTGGAGGTGAAGGAGTTGGAAGAGGCCGCTGATAGCCTCTTTAATGTGTTGGCGGCGGCTGTCCCAGCGAGAGTGACCCTACCAGTCCACGAAAGGGTCCTCAAAATCGTAAAGGCCCTGTGGCAAACCCCTTCCTCAATTGCCCGTACGTCAAAGGTGGCCGAGAAAAACTATTATGTCCCAGCCGAAGGGTTCAAGTATCTGTTTACTCACCCCGCCCTGGGACTCCTGGTGGTAGACACGGCCAACCAGCGGGACAGGCAAGGCCAGCCAGGGTCCACTCCCAAGAACAAAGACAACAAAAAGCTGGATTTGTTTGGGAGAAAGGTTTATTCCATGGCAAGCCTGCAGTTCAGGATTGCCAACCATCAGGCCCTCCTGGGCAGATATAATTTCAACTTTTGGGACTCCCTCAGGCAGTTCGCTGAGGCCCTATCCCAGGACCAGGCCGCAGACTTTACCACCATCGTGGAGGAAGGAACCACGGTGGCTAGGGCAGCGCTCCAGACGTCCAGTGACGCTGCTGACTAGGCGGGTAGGGCCATAGCCTCCGCCATCTGTATGTTAAGGTGCTCGTGGCTGCAATCCTCGGGCCTGTCCCAGGAGGTGCAGCAATCGATTCGGGACCTCCCCTTTCACGGGTCGGCCCTATTCTCTGACCAGACCAATGCGAAGCTGCACAGTCTGAAGGACTCTAGGGCCACTGCACAGTCTGAAGGACTCTAGGGCCATGCTTTGCTCCCTGGGCCTGTACGTGCCACAGTTTTCCAGGTGTCAGTCACGGCCCCAGGCGCAGCAGCAGCCAAGGCCTCCACCTAAGCCCTTTGATTCCTGTAGAAATAGGAACAGGAATAGGGGGTTTAGAAGGAGGAATCAGCCCGCTCCTCGGCCCTCTGCGAGGAAGCTATCTGTCTGTGGAACTTTGCCGTGAGGCATGATTTCCACTTGACTGCATCTCACCTCCCGGGAGTGAGGAACGACGAGGCGGATTGCCTCAGCAGGTCGTTTCTACCCCACCATGACTGGTTGTTGCACCCGGAGGTAGTGACTACAATCTTTCAGAAGTGGGGTGTTCCCCAACTGGACCTATTCGCATCGGCCTGGAACACGAAATGCCTGAGGTTCTGCTCGCTCTGGGGTCACGAGACTGGGTCGATTTCCAACGCGTTCCTTATCAACTGGATGGAGACAGTCATGTATACGTTCCCACCCATTCCACTCCTGCCCAAGGTCCTGCTGAAAATAGAGGGACAGGGCGAACGTTATACTCATCGCTCTGGCCTGGCCGAGACAGCACGGGTTCAGCATGCTGCTGGACCTTTCGATCGCCCCGCCTCTGGAGCTCCCGAGGCAGCACGACCTTCTCTCCCAGGACCATGGTCACCTGTTGCACCTGGACCTGGACTCCCTGCACCTCACGGCCTGGAGGCTCTGTGGCTGATGGACGGAGAAAGAGCCTGCTCGACGCAGGTCCAACAAGTCCTGCTTGGCAGCAGGAAGCCTTCCACGCAGGTTGTATATCGAGCTAAGTGGAGGTGGTTTACCTGTTGGGCGGAGTCCCTGGGGTATTCCGTCCAGCCTCTCACCTATACAGGCGATCCTGGAGTACCTGCTCCAGCTAAAGCTCCAGGGTCTGACGTTGGCCTCGTTGATGGTTCACCTGGTGGCCATTTCAGCCTTCCATCAGTCGCTAGAGGGGAGATCGCTGTTCTCCCATCCCATGTCGGTCAGATTCCTCAAGGGGGTGAAGAGGCTTTATCCGCAGGTCCGTGACCTGGTGCCTCCCTGGGATCTCAACCTGGTCCTCTCGAGACTCACAGGCACTCCTTCGAACCCATGGCTTCATGCCCTCTGCTCATGCTTTCATGGAAGGTAGCCTTCCTGGTGGCCATTACCTCAGCTAGGAGGGTCTCCGAGATTAGGGCGTTGACCTCGGAGTCCCCTTATACAGTATTCTATAAGGATAAGGTGCAGTTGAGGCCGCACCCAGCCTTCCTGCCCAAGGTGGTTTCCCAATTTCATTGTAACCACGATATTTTTCTCCCCATGTTTTTTCCCAAATCGCATGGTTCAGAGGAGGAGAGGAGATGGCATTCACTGGACATGAGACGAGCCCTGGCCTTCTGCATCGAGCGTACAAAGCCGTTCCGGAAATCGATGCAGCTCTTTGTCGCAGTGGCTGACCGGATGAAAGGATCACCTGTCTCCACCCAGCGCATCTCCTCGTGGATTACATCATGTATCAAGTTCTGCTATGAGCAGGCGAGGGTACTGCTTCTGGGAGCCATCACAGTGCACTCAACCAGAGCTCAAGCCTTGTCTACAGCCTTCCTGGAGAGAGTGCCCCTGCGGGACATCTGCAAAGCTGCCTCCTGGTCATCTGTGCATACCTTCACGTCCCACTACGC
Organism: Emydura macquarii macquarii; assembly: GCF_026122565.2. Taxonomy (NCBI): domain Eukaryota; kingdom Metazoa; phylum Chordata; order Testudines; family Chelidae; genus Emydura; species Emydura macquarii. Next base: position 557,065 of record NW_027133607.1, on the reverse strand, counting down.
CATCGTCCAGCAGGCGAGAGAGGAAGTTGGATTTGGCAGAGCAGTGCTGAGGGCAGCTCACCGGTATCTCTTACCCCCGTCTAAAGGTATTGCTTGTTAGTCACCTACAGTGGAATGGACATGAGCAATCACTCTAAGAAGAAAACAAGGTTACTTACCAGTAACTGATGTTCTTCGAGATGTGTTGATCATGTCCATTCCACAGCCTACCCTCGTTCACGCTGCAGAAAGAAGGGACTGAGGGGGCATAGGGCCGGCAACGCCTCATATACCACAGTGTGTGCGTGGGACTCCAGGGGGCGCTGGAGCCAGCCCTACGAGATTTGCTAAGGGAAAAAAAGTTCCGGGAACCGTGCATGGTGGCATGCACTCACCGATAGTGGAATGGACATGAGCAACACATCTCGAAGAACGTCAGTTATTGGTAAGTAACCTTGTTGTTTAGCTTCTTCACAATGACTTTGGCTTCCTTAAGTGCTCCCTTAGCACCTCGATCCTCCAGTGGCCCCACTAACTGGCTGGCTGGCTTCCTGCTTCTGATGTACTTAAAAACATCATAAATAAAATTGCTGGTAGTTTTGTGTCTTTAGCCAATTGCTCTTCAAATTCTTCCTTGGCTTGCCCTAATATACTTGTACACTTGACTTGCAAGTTTATGCTCTTTTCTGTTTTTCTCACTAGGATTTGACTTCCAATTTTTAAAGGATGCCTTTTTGCCTTTAATTGCCTCTTTTTCTTCTGTTTAGCCATAGTGGCATTTTTTTGGTCCTCTTACTGTTTTGTTTTTTAGTTTAGGGTATTCATTTAGCTTGATCCTCTATTATGGTGTTTTTAAATAGTCTCCATGCAGTTTGCAGGCATTTCACCCTTGTTACTATTCCTTTTAATTTCCATTTAACTAGCTTCCTCATCTTTGTGTAGGTCTCCTCTTTTAAATTAAATGCTACTGTGGTGGGTTTCTTTGGCATTTTTCCCCTTGTAAGGATGTTAACCTTAATTACATTATGGTTGCTATCAATGGATGGTTTGGCTATATTCGTCTTTTGGACCAGATCCTGTGTTCCACTTAAGACTAAATCAAGAATTGCCTCTTGTGGGTTCCAGGACAAACTGCTCCAAGATGCAGTAAATACGTGGATTGTTTAACAATACAAAAGAGTTAATTATGAAAGATATATTCACAGATTTATGTTTACTTAAACCCCTGGAAGGAGGAACAAGGAAACTACATGAGACCACTATTTTGTTGAAATCTCTGAATAGTGAAGCGCTTGTATTAAAATAGACATTGCTAGACAGTAGGTGTGCTGTGACAACTGCACTGTGTACCCAGCGTGATCATTTCACTGCTACCTTGTCTCGACCACCTGCCCCTGTTGGTTTTCACTATCTGTTTTGTCTCATCAGGTGCTGAGATGGTAATCTCTTTGGGGCAAGGACTCTTTTCTCTATTATTGTGTACCATGGGTAGCACAGTGGGGCCTTGATCCCTGATTAAGGCCTGTAAGAGCTACTACAATACAAACAATAATATTGAAGATAAGCGGTCCTCTATTTTGAAGAGCTAATAAAATGGTTTGGGGTGGAAATATCTTGGATTGTGCTATACACACTTGTTTATCTGTGTAAGCTTAGCCACCTTACATGTAACCATATATATTTTGAAACTAACAAATCAATTTTTTTTCTTTTCAGTTGTTTTTGATGTGTACAGAGACAGCATGGTAAGTGAATAATGGCTCATATTATTGGCATATTCTTTGATTTATAATTTATATTCTATGGAAATTCTGATGCTTCCTAAGTACTACAGAGGTGAAATGAATGTTGGCTTCAACTTCCTGGGAAATACCGCGATGACGGGTGAATTCAAAGTATCTAGAATTTTGATTTAGCATTCCATTCTGCAATTGTTCTATTATATTATCAGGTCCTGTTGACTTGAGTATATCTAACGGATCTAAATATTCTTTAACCCGTTCTTTCCTATTTTGGCTTGTTCCTTCCCTCTTGTTGTTAATATTGTGCTAAGTATTTGGTCACCATTAAACTTTGTAGTGAAGACTGAAGCAAAGTAGGCATTACACCTTAGCTTTCTTGATCTCATCCGTTATTAGCACTCCTTTCCCGTTAAGTGGACCTATACATGCCTATCTCTTTCTCTGTTCCTATTGTATTTATAGAACCATTTTGTGCCTTACCTTTTCTTATTTTGTCTATACATGCTTGTTTACTTTTGTACTGCTCCTTAGCCATTTGTCCATGTTTCCATCCTTTGTAGGATTTCTTTTTGATGTTCAGGTCATTAAAAGAGCTCCTGATGGAGCCATATTTGCCTCATACTGTTCTTCCTCTATTTCCTTTGCTTTAGGATAGTTTTCTGTTGTGCCTTTAATATTGTCTCTTTGAAAAACTGTCAGCTCTCCTGAGCCCCTTTTTCTCTTAGATGTTCGTAGGTTAGACACCATTCAGGTAGGAAAGTAAGATGGGTGGGGTGTGCATGTGTGTCCTATGCCAATAATGTTTGTAATTCTTTTGCAAATAATTTTCTCCAGAGAATGAGAAGTTTATCTTTAAAAGTATGTACCTGCAGTTTCAGCTGTATTTGTCTGATAAATACATAGCCTTTAACAGAATCTTTGATAAGACTTAAAATAATAATTGATGTTTAATGGTATCTGCCACATTCTGGGGTGCAATCCAGAACAGTGTGGGGTTGTGTCATCACTTGCCCTGTAATCTTAGGTAATTTGAATGCTCTGCTGCTGTGGCGCTCAGCCTGGGCACCAACAGGCAGCAAGCAGACAAGCACTAGTATCCTGAGTGCGCAGCCCTGGTTCAGGACTCTGACCCCAGTAACCTGCTTACAACACAACAGTCCCACCCTGGTTTCCACCAGTCCTAGTTATTACTTGCAGAGGTGACCCCCACACACCTCCGAATTGTTACATCTCTTTATGGGATCCCCCAGGCCAGACCACCCTGAAGCTGGCAGGAGATGACCTTAAAAATCACACCCCTGTAGAGTGCATTACCCCATTGTGCGGAGAAGCTCAAAGACTTTATCATATTGCTTACACACAAGAAGGCTGAGGACAGATTGCACAGACAACCTTAATCTGGCATTTTCTAACTTCTTTGTGCATAGCTTTTCAGCCTCAATTGTTTGTGTGTAAGAGAAACTACCAGTGCTGAGAAGTTCCTAATAGAAGAGAAGGGAATGGGTTAGACTTCACTGAACTTCACTTGAGACTGATATTATTTGAAGGACTCTGCCTTTTGCTGCAATCTAGAAATTATATTCTGAATTGTACAAGAGTGTGTCCCTTACAGTTGTGGAGAAAAGCTTGAAAACATGCACCCTAATGGCTCAAAAACTAGAAAGCAAACCAAAAGGACGCTTTTTAAAATCTCATTATTTGAACCAGTTGTGATTTTGCAAGGAAGAAGGAGTTTGACTCACAATGTTCCAGCAAATGGAGTTGGCACTGGTGATTTCATGTGCTGATTCCTGATTCTCAGCCTCTCAATGACTGATATGTAGAGAGAGTTTCTGGGTTTTATATTTATACAATGACAGTGCCAAAAATAGGATCTAAACAGATGTGTATGTCTGGATGGAAGTAATTCTTGTATCAATGCATCCAGTCAACACCCGTTACTTTTATGACACTGGTGCCTGAAGTCAGCCTAAAAGCTAAGCACCGCTAAGGTATAAAACCTAGTTACCCAACCTAATTAAGATGGGGGGAGAGAAAAGGGAAATTTTACTTATCACAGTCAAGTCAATGAGCAGAATTTTTCAAGTCTGGCCAAATTCAGCTTGTAGCTGCCTTATCTTGTAACTTGCAGACAAAGATTATTTAAGTGCAAGATTTTAATCCTGGTGATCTTGGACAAAAAGCATTTTTTCCTTCCTCTATCAAGTTGATATAGCTGTGTGCATGTAGCTCTTAATTATTTGTGCAAATTACATGCAGCCCTCATGCTCCCGGCAAACTGTCAGTTCGTTCCTTGGTGTATCTTCACCCCTGCTTGTGTGCACACCTTCAATGCTTGCCAATGTATTATTCAGTGTGTGAATTATAGGTGCTGAAATGGTGTTGAGTGTTGTGTAGCTCAATCAGTTTCCAAAGTTTGTGCTCCAGATCAACGTGGTTGCATGGCAACCTCACCTGTAAATGAGACGCGCCCAGCTTCTCCCTACTTAAAGCTCTTTCCACTGTAAATATCTCTTGGGCGTGTGTTTGTTTATTTTTTTGCAAGGGCTGCAACATTTGGAAGAGTAAGAACCCTGTAGGTTTTCTGTAGCGTGACTGAAAACAGCGGAGAGGCTGCCGCAAGTCCTAGTCATTTGGTAGGAGGCTGGAATTTGTGTGTCCATAGATTGGTATAACTTGAATGTATCTGTTCTAGGCAAGCTTTCGTATATCTTCTAATACAGCGTATGTAAACTCAGTACAGTCCCTTTGCGTATACTCTCTACTTATACTGTTACTCACTCACTCTAGGGCACCACATCTTTACCCTTCCATGGGCTTAAGATGTAACCCAATTAATTTAGGCATCCCCACCCTTTCCCAGTTCCTAGGACTTGGGGCAAAAGGCACCTACTCATACCCACTTCCTAGAGCTCGGGGTGTAATCTTCTGCAGGTTTACAGGGCCTTTTACCAGGAAAGAGCCTTACACAGTAATGTCCTTAACCTCTATCTATTAACAGTTACCAAAATAGAATACACATGTTAAGCATACAACGCTCACCACTCCCCATAATGCAGATTAGCTTTTCCTGGTGGCCGGTCAGGATCAGGTCATCTGGAGCTCTAGCTTCTGCACGGTATAATTGGCAGGCTGTTGAGGTCTGGCAGCTCTGGTTCTTCGGCTGTATCCTGGAGTTAAGTTCCAAAGAACTTCCTTTTGGACCCTAGTTCATATAGTTATAACTTGGGTCCTCCTTAGCTATACCTTAACCAATCATTTTAAACGAAAGTAGTACAAGACAGTATTTTTCCCCAATCCTAGCCCATTACCAAACAATTCTTTAACCAATTTTTTAACCCACCACCTTAGTTAATTTAAATCTTGCAAAATTAGTTATGCAACTGACAGAATCAGATAGATGCCATAAAGATAAACAGTAAAGAAGGCAAAACAATACAGTATAGATTTCACAATCACAACTGTTGATAAGTGATTCCTTGCCAGACAGAATGCTAACAAAGTGGTCTTTAAACATCTTAAGATCTGTTTTTTATCTGATGGCGGGCAGTATTAGGACAGGAGCATCTCCTTAACAGCCCGATATTACATAGTTTTGTTGCAATTTAGATGGAATGTCAGGATGGGACTCCCTGCAATTTAGCTCAGGGCTGCTATCTCTTAATCTGACTGCTGTTTTTACTGAAGAAGAAGGCCTCAGACCTTACAGTACTGATTGATATTCTCTGCTGTGCTGTGGCTTCCCTAAGCTCAGTCTTGTCAGTTCTTGGCGAGGGTTGCCAGGTGTCCAGTTTTCAATCAGAAAGTCCTGTCAAAAAGGGAACCTGGCAGTGTCCGGTCAGTAACCTGTAGTAACCAGCCTCTGCCACAGGGGGGGTGGGAGAGCAGCAGCAGCTGCTGGATCCTGGAGGAACTGCTCCCTGCTCAGCTGCAGTGCTGACACCTGAGGGAGAGCAGTGCCTGGCTTTTGGATGCGGCTCCAAGAGGTAGGTACCAACGCTGCCACTGGAGGGTGGGGGATCCTGTCTGCCCCCACCTCTGTCCCCTCCTTCCCCCCTGTGCTCCAATTGCCCTGGCCCTGCCCCCTTGCTCCGGGGACCAACCCCTGCCGTGCCCCGATTGGGCAGGCAGACTGCGCATCATCTCCTCCTACTCTGGGTCTGTAGGGAGCAGGTGAGTCTCAGGGTAGGGGAGGGTGAGCGGTTTTGGAGGGGAGGAGGAGTGGGAGGGAGAGGAGTGACCAGGGGGCAGGGCCTTGGGGGAAGAGGCAGGGCTTTGGGGAGAAGATGAGGGGTGGGATGGGGGTGTTGGGTCTTCAGCAGCTAGAAAGTTGGCAACATTACCTGGCTTTGCAGGCCAGTCAGCTTTAAGGGATACCCATTCTAACACCATCTTTAAAGCCAGATGGTCTCCAGAGCCAGGCACTGGAGAGGCTATGCCCTCTTAAGTCTTAATTATGTGTAAAGCACTTTGATCCTTAGATGAAAGTTATTAGAGAACTGCAAAGGGTTGAAATGAAGATATTTCAGACCATTGTTAGTTCACGACTCTTCTTTTTAAATTTTAAACTAATATGTGGGCTTCATTGCCCCATGTATACTGTCATTGTGGGCGTAAACACGTGCGGCTGAAATTAGGGAAATGTGACCATTGACTTTGCAGGTTATCTTTATTAACATGACACATCTTATCTATCTTGTAACTTCCTTTAAATGTTCCTATGTTATAGCTACTTCCTTAAAGCAGTATGCTTTGTATTAAAATAAAATGAATATTACCATGTTATAATAGACCTACTTGTGTACATTTTTAGGGTACTAAATACATAGCATGTGTTATTGTTTGTTTCCCCTCATATACAAAATATTGCGTATGTTAATTTCACTGTTGTGAAATAACACTCTTGCGGTGTCTTTGCTACACAAATGGATCTTCAGAAAGTTGTCAGGTATAGTCTTGCGGCTACATTGTTTGAGAGCATAGCCTCATCTTCTATCTTTGAAGAAAAATGTATATATGCTTGCCTAGTAACCACTCAGTATTGAGGCACCCAAACTCTGGGACACCAAAGGTCTCCTTAGCATCTTACCAAGAGGCAGAGGGACACACCTAACATGTAGGCAAATGCTCATAAATGGTTTTATCAAAAACAGTTGCATACAACTCGGACATACAAGCAGTTAAGTGACAGGAGATTGCTAATACTGGAAGCCTGCAGTTAAATAGTTTTATGTTTGCTCTATAGCTGCAGGGGAAAGTTGTATTGGATTATGTTTTAGGGCCTTTGGCTTTACTTTGGGTTTCCTAAAGTCCTGTTTTTCCTTCTTCGTCTAAGACAGTTTGGTGACTGAGATAGATGCATTACTTTTAATAAATCTTCAGAGAGACTGAAGGGAAGTGTTTTAGATCTGTTCATTTTTTATGTCTTCTCCCACCAGTTTGCAATTACCTAAGTTCAGTGGGGATATGAGAACAACTAAAGGAGAAGCCTTGGGAATTGTTAGAGGTTGTGAAGGCATACTGACTCTTCCCTGTCTCTGCAAGAAGAGGAAAGTGCTGTTATGGTGTGACCTCAGTTCTTGCTTTTCACCAGTCTCACAATTTACCTTTTGAGATTAAAGCCTCTGCAATGTAAAACTCCCTAATGAACTGATTGCAACTTAACTTTTCATGTGCATTTTACATGTGTTTAACAAGAAAATCCCCATGAAGGCTCACCCTTTTAACAGGCTGAAAAATCTCAGAGGTGGGGGAAAGATCCTCTGAGCCCCAGAGGGAACTTTACCAGCCATTGCCTGCCTGTGAAACACAAACTGGTTCATTAGCTTGTTTTCCAACATGGTAGGAATCCAAATAATGAATTCCTCTTCCTGATGTCATGGAATTGACAAGATGCCCTGATGATAGCAAAAGCAAAACATCATTATAATTAGAAGAGCTGACTATTTGGGAAGAGAAGCAGAGGGGTTGAAAATGGTAGCCAAGGTGATGCAAATAGTCTGCTTCTGGAGTGCTGCTCTGGTGGTAGTGTCGCAGCTCAGCAATGCAAAACACCTCTGCTTCTTTGGCTGTTGTTTCTTGTAGAAGGGTGAAGTGTATGTCTCTGCAGCTTGCATTTCTCATCAATAAACTTTAGTTCTCTTGAGTGCGTTATGGTTTCAGTACTACCATTTGCCATAGTGAGCTTGTGCTCCAGCTTCTTGAAGCTTCATTTACTTGTAGTATGATAATATATGTCACGATCTTACAATGAGGGAGACTCATGAAAAGCTGTGAGAAATGGGTTCCATTTCTGTCTCCTATTTTCCAGACCAGCAGGGCCTACGAGGCTGCATTGGCAGTATGTTAAACTAGTAGCTGGGAGGGAGTGGGAGAGAAAATGTCATGTTGCTCACCAACCAGGATGGGGCTCAGAAGGGATTTTGAAGGAAATGGATGGCCGCAGGGTAGAGTATTAAAGGTGGAAGTTGTCAAATGTATCAAGGATATTGAGGCCTGGTGTACACCTACACTTAGATCAGCATAGCTAGTGCACTCATAGGAGTGAAATATCCACACTTCTGAGTGCTATAGCTGTGCTGACACATCAATAGAAGAATGCTTCCATCAACCTAGTGACTGTCACTCAGAGAGGTGGAGTTGCTACAGTGATGGAGAAACCCCTTCCATCTTCTAGGGTGACCAGATGTCCTGATTTTATAGGGACAGTCCCAATATTCGGAGCTTTGTCTTATATAGGTGCCTATCATTCCCCACCCCATCCCAATTTTTCACACTTGTTATCTGGTCCCCCTTCTTCCGTCGCTGTAGTCTGTGCCGACACTATGGGATTACAACAGCATATCTACAGCACCATGCTGTGCCGCTGTAGCACCTGTAGAGTAGACTGGGTCTGAGAGGAACTCCTTCTTATAGTCCTAAAGAAAGAGGACCCTGCTGAAGTGGAGGGAAGGAATAGAAAATTAAATGTGCCATGACCTAAGTAGCTATGTAGTCTTTTGTTTCAAATTGCATTGAATTATGGCTCTGGTGAATTAAAGAAACCAACAACCTTGGCCCCTCAAATGAGGTGCATACAACATTTCTTCTGTTTGGTAAATCTAAGTTTGTATATGATGCCTAATTTGAGCGAACTCATGCTTCATTACAATCCAATTTGTTTTAAATATCAGAGTAGGTAAGATTTTACTGAAAAGGAAGGAGTGCTTATGGTGCTAGCTTGAAACCTGAGAGATCCATGTTCAGTTCCCTCCACAGAATTCCTGTGTGACCTTGGGCAAGTCACCTTCGTCTCTTTGTGCTTCCATTCCCTGTCTATATCATGGGGATAATAGTATGTGTTTACCTCACAGGGGTGTTGTGTGGATAAATGCGCTAAGATTGAAACACTCAGATATTATAATAATGGCTACATATACATAGCTTAGATAAATGCAGGTTATTCTTTAGTTAAATTTTCTGCCAGAGGGGATCATGGCGACAAAGATGCCTTGCCTTCCAAATGCTTAATCAGGGTTTGATTCCCACCCAGTGAAGCACTAGATTCTGGAAATAAGCGAGGATAATTAATCAAATGGAAAAATTTACCAAAGGTCCTGGTGGATTCTCCATCAGTGGCAATTTTAAAATCAAGATTGGATGTTTGTTTTTTCCTAAAATATCTAGTTCAAACAGGAATTATTTCAGTGGAGTTCTATTGCTTGTGCTATGCAAGAGGTCAGACTAGATGGCCACAAAGATCCCTCCTGGTCTTAGAATCTATAACTCTAAATGCCTTTCAACTTGAAGGGTCCCAAATTATTTTATAAACTATGCAGTATTCCTGAAATGCAGCCATCTCTGGGGTGGAAAGCAGCCAACATGCAGACTGTCACTGTACAGCACTGTGTTTCTTGTAGAACTAGTGAGAGGAGTGGAACTTCTGGCAAAAGACATTTAAGTCAAATCTCTATTGTCACCCAAAGTGCTAGGAGATCTCTAAGATTTATGCAGAGCAGAGAGAATCCCTGTAAAGTCTAATCTGAAAGATCCTTCTATAGGAAACTGCATAAAATTTAGCTCAATTTACTTGACCTGTTTGACCTTTTATGAGAATTACTCTAGCGGCCCAGGAATTATGTTTTTTTGTTTCCATCCTTAAGCAGATGATAACTTTTCCTCTGCTCTTATTTCACACTCTCTCTCATTTGTTGATACTTTATTTCCTTCATTGTTGTATTGCAGGGCAAAGTATGGTTAATCGATTTTAACCCCTTTGGGAAAGTAACTGACTCGCTGCTGTTTACGTGGGAAGAATTGACATCTGGGAAGAATTTGAAAGGTGACCATAGTGAAGGGGAACCTATGGAACAGGTGAGGAAATATGGTAAAGAATAAGACTGCAGTGTCAGAGAGGTGGACTTAGGTAACTCAACAGGTGATCTAACCTCTGATTTTTTTTTATTTATTTATTTTTTTTAACTTCAGTGTATTTAGGATGTGTTCCAAAGCCTGTTAAAGTCAGTGGATGCATTTCCATTGACTTCAGTGAGCTTTATATCAGCCCCATATGTTGTAAATTCCTTCTGAGGGGGATCTATCTCCTCTTTGTCTGTATGCTATTCAAGCTCAATACATAATTTTGTTCAGTTTTAAATGCAAAAATGGGGCTTCTATCCTGCAGCTTTGTCTTAGGAGGTAAGAAATTCTCCTGTTTCCCTTTGTTCACTTTTGTCCCGTTATTGCTAGTTATTTTTACTTGTTGCACCTTAAAGAATTTCTTTTTACTCCTTGGTATTTACCCTTCAAATATTTGTCCATTTTCTTCATCACTGAATCAACCTTGGCTTCTTTCCCGGAATGTTTAATTTAATCGCCCTAGCTCCAAAACTGTGTTTGTTTTTCTCTAAGCCTCCCACTACCCTGTCTCTCTCCCTTGTACTGAGGAGCCGACACCGAAGTCTAATATTGCTAGTGCAGCCTCACTAGAACTGTACAGAGGGGCTCTCATCTCCCTGCTCCATATCGCAATTCCTCTGTAAAACCAAAATTCTGTTAGCAGGAAAAACCCTCTTCATTTATTGGTGCTTTGGTGTCCTTCCCATGTGAGTAAAACTTAACACTCCGTTCATCCAAAACCGATGCGATTCATGGAGGGAGCATTTAAAATGGCGGTGGAAGCAATCCATTAATATATGGCCCACCTGATATGAAAAGGTTTGAGAGCAGCTGCGTTAAAAGATACGACTTCTTGGTTTTTTATTATCTGAATAATTCGGAGTGCATTGTGTCCAAGGAGATGTGGTTTAGCTATTAGTCAGTCTTTTGGGGTTTCACCTATCTCGTGTGTGTGCACCAAATGCTTTGTCCAAGTGTACACTGGAATGAAAAGTAGAATGGTTTATCTTGTTCACATTCCAGTTCAGCAACTAGACCTACCGATTCTGGGTAAATTGCTGCATCTCTCTGCTTCCATGTATAAAATGAGACAATGGAACCTGCCTCATCAGGTATCATGCAGAACACTTTGAAGATATAATGTGCTATAAAGTGTTACATACTTTTTACACACACTGTTAAACTAAAAGTGATGTGGGGCTACCCAGAATTTATGGCTAGCAATGGAAGCTTACTTTTTTTTTAAAATTTCAGCAAATATTTGCTGGATAAGTCTTGACCTTAACTTTGGCAGGATTTAACTTGTAAATATGGGTTTAAATCAGAAGCCCTTACTAAAGGGGGATTTAAGGCTCTTGTTGCTAGAGGTTATATGCTTTATCCCTGTGTTCAGATAGGCTTTTTATTTGAGGGCCCAACAGCCTTATCTAAAGTTTATCATGAGAGAGGGAGTCCAACCGTCATGGCACTGTTACTTCTTATTTACATAATGTATTAATACAATGAGAATCCTACTGGAGGCTTGAGGTGTGGAAAAGACCTTTATCTGAATATTTAATAGCATTTTAATTTCTGCTCATAAATGGTCAGGGTTTGGGTTTTTTTATAGGAAACCCTAGTATCTGTGAAGGCTCCTGTCATGAGGTAACTCCTGCCTGAAATGCCCTCCTGCAGCAGGTCATGGCACAATAGTTGCACCTGCATCAGTTTCCCTTTCAGAGTCCTGTGTAGCTTCATTGGAAGCTTTCTTGCCTCAGTGTATCTCCCTCTGCTGCTCTGTCGTCAGCCCTCTCCAGCCTTCTCTGGCTTAGGAACATTGGCGGGCTAGCCTTCCACTGGCTTCCATGATCATTTCTTCCTCTTTTCATGGAGGACCTGCAGAGAGCTTTTTGCTCTCTGTGGTTTTCCCCAGAGACCTCTTCCGGTCTCCAATTCCCAGGCAGCTGACACCAGCCCTTTTCACCACAGGACCAAGAGGCTCTCACCTGCCCATTTTGCTGACTGACCCACTCCGTTGTCAGGCTGTCTGGCAGCTCTGACTCACCAGGTCTCGCTCCCCTCTAGGGCCCAGGTGCCCTCTTTTAAGCCCAATTAGGAGGCAGCTGATGAGTCACAGGTGCACTGGCCCTACTCCATTTTAAAGCTCCAGTGTCACCCTGTTATAACTTCATTTTTAGTATACTGAATAAACTCAATAGCAGAGCAATTGAAACAGTCTGATCCCTAGTTTAAAGACATGAGTGTGTTTAACTGAAGCTAGACACTTTATGTTAAGGTGTTTTAACCTGTGTTTCTCAAAGGACTCTCCAGCATTCCGCTGTACAAACAGCGAAGTTACTGTCCAGCCTAGCCCTTACCTGAGCTACCGACTGCCCAAGGATTTTGTAGATCTTTCTACCGGAGAAGATGTTCACAAACTAATTGATTTTCTCAAACTGGTAAGCCAACTGCAATGGAGAGATTTCCGATCATGGGGTCTGGAAAACAGGAGCACCAAAAGCACATGAAATTATGTTATTCTGATACAAAAGGATTGAAGTACTCAGCTGGTTTAAAAAAAAAATCTCATTTGTGTGCACACAAACAAAAATAAAAGTGAGAAAGAGAGGTGAGCATGATGAGAGTAGTGATTTATTGATTTTACTTGTAATAACCAAGAACCAACTATCACTTCATTATTGCCTTACCTTAGGCAAAGCTACTACCTAATCTAGAATATGAAAGTGTTACTGGAACACATGCACGCTTTTTTGTTTAAAGATAAATATAGACTTAGTGGGAATGTGCTGTTTGAGTGGCTGAAAGTTACAGATTTGAAGTTTAATACTAAAATAATTTCATAATGTCACAAAAAGCTTTGAACACTTTCAGCAGTTTTTAGTGCAGACAAACTTAAGTTTCCCAGTTCTTTTTACAAGAAATATACTACATGACTTGTTTATATCTAAAATGATCTTTCTGCCACCATTCAGTACTTCGGGCAATTGAAAGGCCAAAAATAGGGTTCCATACAAGAGCAATTAAATACAACCAGGCCCCCAACCACTCTCAGCTTTGTAGGTCAACACAAACAAATCAAATTCCACTCAAAAGCTGCAGGCTACAGAACACTAGTGTAATGTGCTGTGTGAGATGCACTTTTTATGTGTTACTTGTCTTAGACTGTAAGTCTCTCAGGGCAGGGATTGTCTGTATTCTCTGGATGCTTATATATAATTTTAAAAAAAGGTGCTTTTCCCAGTCTAGTTTGCAATGTTCCACTACTTCCATTGGAAGACTAATCGACCGTCCAACAGTTCTTGCTATCAGAAATCTTTTTACATCCATTGTAACTTCCCCCTTTTCACTTTCATCCCTTTATTTCTAATTACACTCCTTTTGTATCAACAAAAATCTTCTCCCTTCTTCCTTACCAATTGTGAAGGGATCTAACTCTCTGTCTTCGACATATTGAGGGGCAAGCAAAGTCCAAGGGTTTGTTTGGCATCAGCCAACTGTAAGACTCCAAGTATCCCCAATATTACCAATCAACATTTATCCTTAAAATACATTTTTGATGGAAAATTCCCAACTAGCTTTGCTCAGTTCTCAATGTATACTCTTGTCGCCAGGCTTGTCAATCTCTAGACAGCTCAGGCTTTTCCCTGAAAAAGAATAAATCTCTGGTCTGACCTTCTGATGAAAATTAATTAGTCATTGGCCCTTGGGCACACTGATAGGGCTAAATAGGCCCTCAGTCTGGTATAGATTGAAGTCTCATTTAGCTAAATATTTAATTGTCGTGAATCCTCTCAATAGAGAAATATAATTGAGGAGCCATGAGTTGAATGGCACTTTATAATGTGGCTTTGAAGAGCACAGTCATTTTACCCAAGCCAATGACTGGGTAATGATTAACACTTGAAGTCACCTCTCCAGCTGTGCATCCTTACAAGTCCTGATTGTATCGGAGTGTAAAATGGAATAACTTCAGTTCACAGAAAAGTTCGTAGCCAGGGAGGGTAGCAGTGTTAGGTGTTATCATAATGGCCTAACAATGACTCTCTTGTCTTAACGTCTGCTAATCACATATATTGTGATGTTCAGCTATGATCTAGAAGGATCAGATATTTGCATCTAGAATCAGTAATATTGAGACTTAACTGAAGCTTGCTAAAAACCCTAAAAAGAGTTATGAGGAAAGAATAGATTGCGTTGGCCTAGGACCAGAAGAAAACCTTTACTAGATGCCTTACTGAGTGTGGAGGGGTGGCATTATGAAAAATATGCAAGTGCAGCCTGCCCCAAAGACTAAGCGACAAGCCAAGCCCATTAATCCGATTGATGCACTATCACAACGCACAGTCAACCTGTGGAGCTCCTTGCCAGAGGATGTTGTGAAGCCCAAGACTATAATGGGGTTAAAAAAAGAACTAGATAAGTTCATGGAGGATAGGTCCCATCAATGGCTATTAGCCAGGATGGGCAGGGATGCAAAACCATACTCAAGTGTCTCTAACCCCTGTTTGCCAGAAGCTGGGAATGGGCGATGTGATGGATCACTTGATGATTACCTGTTCGGTTCATTCTCTGAAGCACCCGGCATTGGCCACTGTCAGAAGACAGGGTATGGGCTAGATGGACCGTTGGTCTGACCCAGTATGGCCATTCTTAGGTTCTTACGTAGTTTTTGCAGTGCATCTATTTCTGAGGTCTGCCTATCTCAGGTGTGAAAGTCAGCATAGGGAGATTTTGCATTGAGGTACCTAGATACCATAGTGATGAGACTTATGAAAACCTGGATTCTTGGTGGTAGATCATCTGCTTTGTAATGTGATACCACTAGCAGCTTGTCAAAGCTAGAGACTTTCCAGTTTCAGGGTGCAATGCAAGATGCACTTGCATGGTCAGATTTTTCTTTGGTGGTGGATATTAGTGTTACCCTGGCTGTAATTCTCAGGTTTCCAGAGTTCTTATTTAGGGGAGCATTTTTACTGTTCCGTTGGTGCCTTATTTAAGATAACAGTATCTAACACTGATATTAATTTTCCTATTTCCTTGACAGAAAAGAAATCAGCAGGATGATGAGTGAGGAACCATGAAGTATAAGATGAAAGTTAAAACAAGAAATTCAGCTAATTAAGGCTACATAATAGAAAGCTTTTCAACAGCCATCAATTTAAAGAGTTACCTGCTTTTTATATTCATCTGAAACAACTGAAGGAGATGCAGATCCGATGTGTGTGTTGGTTTAATAAATACAAATTTTAGGAAACCATTTCATTATGGTGACGTACACTCGCCTGTGTTGTATGATCCATCCTCTTTATGTTCCAAGTTAGATGCTTGTACAAGTGTCCCAATGTAAGCAAGTCAGGGTCTGCCTACAGCTAGTAATTGAGTCCCCAGTCTTCAAGATCGTGTGCACTTTCAGGTGTACTGAAATTGTAAGACTTTCACTCATGCCAGTACATCCTACAGATTTAACTCGTGTGCAGTCAAAATATCAAGTATCCCTGCTGCTTAGAAACTGGCTATTTTAAAGCACAGTCTGGTTCTAGGAAACAAAGACAATTCCTGTCTTCTCCTGTGTAATGTTTTTTAAATTGTAAATTTCATTTGTTTTGTGAGCACTTTTGTTGCTTTTTATAGAAGAGAAGTTTGAGAAAAATTAAATTTTGTCTCAGTAAAGATCACCGATAGTATATTTCATTTTAAAGAAAAAATAGATTTAACCCATTAATGTTTGCTAAACAATTTACCAACAAATATGGGTTTTGAAACCCTGAAAGCACTGATATTCTCAAGACTCAGTGTAAGTCTCAAGCCATCAGCTGTAGCTTCATACAAAAAAGTCAACCTGTGATTTTTAAGTGTGGACTCAGTTCTGCTCTTATTGCATCCAGGGGCCAAAATCTCGGACCTGGATGGGAAAATGATTGGCCATGTAAATTATGATGGATTTAGATTAATTTGGCACTTCAGCCCCCTCTAGTGATAGGAGGCAGCTTGATGCAGTGGCTGTGGAGCTGGAAAACCTTGGTTCTTTTCCCAGCTTTGTTACCAACTTGCCAAAATGTCAAATAATTGGGGTAGTTCCATTTTTGGGTATCCAGCTGGATAGGTGGGGCCTTATCTTCAGAAGTGCACAGCACACTCCTCTCCAATTGATGGGCATAGGAGATGCAGATGCTTGATGGCTCTGAAAATCTGATCCTACTTTGTCTCAAACTGGCCATCCAAAAATCAACTTTTTTAAGAAGTTTAGTCCTTTGCCTCGCTGTCCCTCAGTTTTTCTGTAAAATGGGGATAATACTTAGAAAACTGGTCACTACTTATCCCCGTGTGGTCTTAGTTTTGAATGAACACTACTTGTGACATAGGGCCATACAGAGTATACATCCTGTTTACCATAGATACGCTTACCAAACAGGCATCTTGAAGCTTGCTGTCTTTGATTTGGGGACAGTAACAGACAATGGCTCTTGCAATCTGAAATTACAAAATGCATTTCTTCTTTTTTGAGTGCTTGCTCATGTCCATTCCATGTCAAGTGCGTCTACACCATATTCAGTGGTGCCAGAGATTTTTCCCTCAGTGTTATCTTTAGGGTCGGCTCTAGCACCCTCTGTAGTGGCGCACCTATGTGCCGGTATAAGAGTTGCCATTTAAGCATCAAATATTGCTATGTCAGGTAGGAATCACTTTAAAAAAAAAAAAAAAAAAAAAGTTGAAGGAAATGCTCAGAAAATTCATACATCCCAGTAAGACCATCTGAATAACACAAACCATAGAATTTCACCCAGGAATTCCTGCATTAAGTCCATAACTTCTGGTTGTGTTTGAGCATGCCTATAAGACACCAACGTTGACTTAAAGACCTCAAGTAATAGAAATCCACCCCCAACTCTTTGTAAATGCCCATGATTAATTACCCTCACTATTTGTCTTCAGCTTCCAGCTATTGGATCTTGTTATAACTTTTTTTGCTAGATTGAAGAGCTCTATTCTCAGAAGCTGCACTGTAACACTCAAAAGGGAGGGTCATAACATTCTTCTGAAGGTACTTACAGACCATGTGAAAAATTAATGATCATTCTTGTTTTGGTTGGACAAAGGTGTGCGGGTGTCAGTAACATTACATAAAGCTGCCCTAAAACAATTTAATCCACTCCGATCCTCTATTTGAATATATACGGTCTACTTCACATGTAACTGCCCCATTAGTCCTAGGTCATGTCATAGTGTGATGAATTGCTACACATAACCATGATCAATTACTGAAATACAATAATCCAGTTCATCAGGCCCATGCTCATGAGTGAATAATCCCATTGACTACGCATGTGAATGAGGGCTATAGGGTCAGGTTCTTACATTATACAATTACAAACTTATGCAAACAGTATTTTAAGTTTGAAGTATATAGTAAGTATAAGGAAATTATTGGAGAAGGGAGGTAGGTGCATGCAGGATAGTTGTACAGACAGTCAAAAGACACTTTGCCAACTAGTAACGTTCTATAAGATGGTGGGACTTGCTCAGTGTCTGAGCTTGCATCATCTCCATGGGATGGTCTTCATTCTTGGATTGCAGTTCTTCCCAGAGTGCTAAAGAAAATGTTCCCCGTTAGGCCTCAGTCAATAGTAGCTGTGTTTAATTTCTCAACTAGATAGCAGTCTTAACAGTATTCCACTGAACTCCATTAAAAATATTACATCTTTTAAAAAATGACCAAGCATAGTTACTCCCATTAAGGCATACTTATTTAATGAAGAGGATTCTGATGAATGTAGCCTTACTGTGCTATGGGGGCTTTCTTGTAGTTGCCTTGGCTCATATGCTTTCCTAATATCTTCCTCATCTTTCCTAATCCACCAATCCAATGGTTTGATTAATCTCAACATCAGAAGAAACAGCAAAAATAATATTGAATTGCAGTAGAAAAACCACCTTGCTCTGTACAATGTTTTACATTCAGATTTGCTGATTTCACTTCTGTGTGTGCTGGTCTGGAAAGGGAATTATGGATGAGGGAAGTATTCTCCCCACTGTACCACCTTCTCTGGCAAAATGGATACCACCTGTTGGACTCTAGTCACCTTATATGGCCATAAAGTTATCCTCATGAACATATCTGACATTCTCAGTCAGGCACTCTGTTTGTATAAATTTTCCACATATCCTTCTGTGCCCATGTATGGCTGACACCCAGGACACCATAGTAAGCATTGCTGGAACCCAATGAGACACAGTTAAGTGAGAATATAGACATTAGGATAAAAGTCACAACACAGCCTTTTATTGGCTTGTTGTCATAACATCCTAAAGAATGTGGTATCTCCTAATTTGTCACTGTGTAAAGGCTCTTTTGGTAGGTATAGAGGATATCTATCAGACCCTTTGCATGTATTGAGATCTTGGGTAGCATTTTTACTATTAAATACTTTAATTAGAGTAGCACACAGAGGATCAGGGCCCTATTATGTGTGATGCTCTGCAAACAGAGTGTTTGAGTTGCTTGTCATCTTATGACGGATGGGGGAGAGGAGGACAGATATGTCCTGCATACACATACATGCACTTACTCTGTTTTGTATTTTATAATATCAACTTTCCCAACTGCCCCTCAGCCTATACCCATCCTTGGGGAATTCTTGTAGATGTTAGTGGCAAAAAGTTTGCTTAGAGAGGGTAAAAGCTTTACAGATCAATTCCATGTGTAAGGCACAGCAGAGGAAAGCATGGATCTTTGTAGAAGGAGGAGACAAGCTGTCAGCACTGGCATCATTGGTTGAGTGGAAATGGGCAAACATAGATAAAAATAGAATTTGCTTCCTTAGTACACATTTAAGCTAGTTCCCTTTCACATGCTGAAGCAACTCGATGTCTTTTCTAGCTAGAGGGGAATGACATCTGCTCGCATGGCAGCCAAAATGTAAATAAGTAAATCAACCTGGCAACTTGCAAAAATCTTCATTCTGAAGTGGCAGAGTCATGCAAATAGGGCTGTGGTTGGAGAGCATTTCTTTTCAAAGCTATTGTTTTAGGAAATAACAATGGAATAGAATACATGTTTTTGGGTCTGAGGGAGATGGTGCTTAAAAGTATAATTGAGGGGCTACAGTCACACCACTTTTGACACAATGAACCCTTGATAAATCCTAATGACAGGCTTCATATCAGAGTGCTTTAAATGAGTTTAGATCATTTTTACACTATATACATTTTAGGCTTAAAGTGTGGTTATTCAACAGTATCCTGAAACTCCTTTTGAAATCTGTTATTGGGGGAGGGGGTGAGATTCTTTGCGGTTTTTGTTGGTTTTGTTTTAAATAATGGAAACGAAACCAGAAATTGGATTTGTGTAGTTCCTTTGTTACTGATGAATTTTGTTCGCTGCCTCAGAAGAAAACAGCCTTCAATGTCATATGCTAATCCTGAGACTAGATGTAATTAAAGTAGCATTTATTGCGTATCACAGTTCTTGTTTTCTGGGACGTTATTTTCAATTACACTACATATTGCAAAGTATAAAGTATGAAAGGTACTGTCTAAGACTTGCATGATACTTATCACTGTAGTAACTGAGAATATCCCAACTCACTTAAAAAAATCATCTCATCTTCCTCCATCTGCAGGAGTAAAATTTGAAGACATAGAGTGTGCGGGCGGGTGCCTGGGTGTTGGGGTGTGTGCATGTGTAAGTGGACATGACTAACTGTGTGAAGAACCATTGGGGGAAATGTTAAATTGAAGAAACGTTTTCCACTGAATGTGTCACAGTGAGACCGAGGCTCCTAAAACACTGGAACATTTGACTTTAGGACTTGCGTGAACAGCTATTCACCAGGAGTTAATTATGCAAATTAAAGGTGCATCAGAGAAACTGCTCTCCTTCGCTCAACCCCAGCTGCTCCTGATCCCATGGTCCAACAGCTGGGATTGGCCCATCTCCATGTGCTGCTCTTACAACATGCTCCAGCAATGTTTCAGTGATATCTCTGCCTTCTTTCCATCTCAGCTCCTAACATTAACTATAAAAAAGCCGCCATTTGTACATTCACAAAAAGCTGGGCATAATTTCCAGGTACCAGGTCACACGGACAGCAGCAGTGCCAGGGTCCTCATATGCTGCCTTGCTAGGGTATCTGAGCCCTGAGCTACCATGAACAAGCATGGTAGTAAAGATTCCATATCTATTCAGTCCTTAGCCTCTCTGCGGAGACTGCCAACAAGTGGTTACGTGGGTTTTTGTGCTGTGGGCGCTGGTCCCCTTGAATTTTGACTGAGATCCTCGACTCATTTCCCATAGGCCACTGAACACTCCTCAGCTAGTAACAAGCGTCAGTTCCTTACCCCAGAGATGCCGTATCTCAGATGAGAATACATTGTACAGTAATTTTATTCTGCGGGCGAGTTGGCATCCTTGATGTCCATTGAGAACAATGAGAGCTGTTGGATTCGGAGCACCTGGGAAGGTTTGGCCATAAGGGCCTATTGCTGAAGTCCGTATTCGAGCAGCACTCCCACGGACTCCAGCCGAAGACAAGAAGCAGCACTGAAGAGTTCCCAGAGTGTCTCTGCAGCAGTGGGTGTTTTGCCTGACTCGGGATTTCAGGACTGGCTGCCGGGGAGAGGTAGCAAGATGTAGCTAGAGCATCAAATCCTTCTTGTGGTGTTTCTTCAAAGACCATCTGAGACTGAGAGAGGAACAAGGAATAAAGGGAAGTGAGGACAGAAACACACATGCAAATGACATCCCCCATCTTCCTCTTTCAGCTCTGTTGTGTTTGGCGGGGGAAGAGGGGTTGTTTGACCTGAAAAGCAGCTGACACAACTGGGCTGGCGGAAGTGTGTGAAATAAAAATTCCAAGGTACTCTAGGACAACGACTTTGAGCTAAGGACCCCGTCTGAAACCCCTTCCCTGTCAGTAACCCTAGTAAAGTCAATAGGACTGTTTTGAGTAAAGGCTAATTATTTATATTAGGGTTTGCGTGACTGGGCTCTAAATTCTATCAACACAACTACGGAAGAGGGCTAGAACTTGTCAGTAGAAATGGTTTACTATGGGCAACAGTACATGGCAGGAGGGAAGAGCCACTTTTAAGGGGAAGCTGTTCCAGTGGCGTACCGTGGCTCTCCAGGAGACTCTGGCTCCTGAGGGCCAACACTTACATTTGCACACCCCTCCTCCGTCAGCGGCGGTGCCCCACCGGGGGGAGGGGAGGGCGGGGGTTCTGCGAGCCCATTTCCTGCTCTCTCACCCCCTGCTGTCAGGGTGGCAGGGAGTGGGAGTGACGGGGCAGATGCCCCTGGGCCACACAGTGGCAGTGGGGGGCAGCGTGATGGGCTCTGCCCCAGAGCTCCACCTGTGGCTGCCTGCTCCCCCTCCCCCCCCGTGGTTCCCTCCTTGCACCCAGCGTGGGGGCAGAGGGGCCGGGAGGATACTTGCTCCCCCCGCAGTGGGAGCCTTCAGCCGCCGGCAGGCCTGAGCTGGGATCGGCGCAGCTGCTGGGGATGTCAAAGCCTGGTGGCCTATGGCCGCCTGCAAAAGTGTGGGGGGGGGCTCCTCCTCCGAGGCCCCGGCTGGCCCCCCCCCAGGTCAGTGCCTGGGGGCATAGCTCCCCCCACCCCTCCCTCGGTACGCCACTGGGTTGTTCTTTTATAACACACATCATCCGTGGCAAGTAGTATTTTGCCTGTGTTGTCAGTTCTGGTTTTCCTTTATTTGCTAAATAATTTCCACCTTTATTCGAAGTTAGGTGGCTTTATTCAGTTCCAGGGTGGAAATGTGTCTCCCCTGGGGAGCATTTCTGAATGAAGAGAAGGGGATCAGCTGGCGTGGAAGGACAGCAGTGGGGTTCCATGTGTAAGGGGTGGCGGGAGAGAAGGCAACCATGGGCGCAGTCAAACGGGAGCTGTAAGCAGAGTGAAGGGAATGCGGGAAGTGTAGGAGGAGTAGAGCCTGGGTGTTTGTTTATAGGAAGGAAGGTTATTAATTTTAAAGGAGCTAGATCGTGAGAGCCTTTACCTGTCGGGTACAGTTCTTCTTCGGGTGCTTCCTCATGTCGATTCCAAGCAGGTGTGTGCACGCCGCGTGTACAGTCATTGGCAGGTACCCGTTGGGTCAGTGCAAGCACCCCCTGGCATGGAGCCTCCATGGTGCTGTAGAAACCCCTGGTGTGGAGCCTCCATGGCCCCATGGCTCTGCTGACCCACCGCCTCCAGGATGGAGGAGTAGAAACCAAGACCTCTGACACTGCAGCAGAGTGTGGCGCCATCTGGAGGCAAGGAGCCATTGGTGCTGGGCCTAATCACGCAGGACCACGGCCACCTGCAACATCCCAACTGCGAGTCTCTCCACCGCACGGTGTGGAAGCTTCATGGTTGAGCCCCATGGAATCTGCATGCTCTGGGCCAGTCAGGGAGGTGGTCCTTGGCAGCAGGAAGCCGTCCACCAGGGCTACATACTGCCCTTCATCTTGGACTATCTACTGCACTTGAAACAACTAGGGCTGGCAATATCATCCATAAAGGTACACCTTGCGACGATCTCTGCATTACACCTGGGAGCACATGGACGATCAGTCTTTGCTGATCCAATGGTGACCAGTTTTCTTAAGGACCTGGACAGACTCTACCCTCAGATTCACCGTCCGAGACCAGCATGGGAACTAAACCTGGTACTCATCAGATTAATGGCACCTCCATTTGAGCCCTTAGCAACATGTTTGCTCCTCTACCTCTTGTGGAAGGTGGCAATACTGGTTGTGATTACCTCAGCTAAAAAGCTCAAGGTTTTGACATCCGACCCTCCGTACACGGCGTTTTACAAAATCAAGGTTCAGTTGTGACCCCACCCAGCCTTCCTTCCTAAGGTGGTGTCCCAGTTTCACGTGAACCAGGACATCTTCCTCCCTGTGTTCTCACTGAAGCCACATACTAATAACAGGGAATGAAGCCTCCATTCCCTAGATGTCAAGAGGACACTAGGCTTCTATATAGAAAGAACTAGACCTTTTCGTAAATCAAACCAACTCTTCATCGCTATAACACATAGGATGAAGGGTCTCCCAGTATCATCCCAGAGGCTCTTGTCGTGGATCACCTCCTGTATCAGGACCTGCTATAACCTGGCTAAAGTTCCAGCCCCAGCACTAACAGTGCACTCCACAAGGGTGTAACCTTCCGCAGCAGCTTTCTTGGCATAGGAAATCTGCAGGGCGGCAACTTGGTCATCGATCCACATGTTCACCTTGCATAACCCTATTACTCAGCAGGCCAGAGATGACACAGCATTTGGCAGAGCTGTGCTTTAGTCAGCAATTCCGTGAGCTCCGACCAGGCCTCCTTTGGTCAGCTTGGAAGTCACCTACTTAGAATCGACAAGAAAAAATGGTTACCTACCTTTCGTAACTGTTTGTTCTTCAAGATGTGTTGATCATGTCCATTCTGCCTTCCCCTCTTTCAGAGCCCTCCAGCAAGAAGGAACTGAAGAGGCGGTGGGTCAGCAGGGCCCTATATATGGCGCCATTCCAGGGGGCGCCTGCATTGATTCAACGGGTGCCGCTAGGGGAAAAACCTTCTGGTATCTGTGCACATGGCGCGCACACACCTACTTGGAATAGACGTGAGCCACACATGTGGAAGAACAACAGTTACGAAAGGTAGGTAACCGGGTTTTTTTGTACTCAGCCCACGTCAGTCCAGACTAAAGTTGTTGCCATCTTGAACGTTTGGTGACCTATATGATATGAGGTGGTGGTCTCTTGGTCCACCAACTGGTGGAAAGGCATCTGCATGGCAAAAATAATTCTCATACGTGGCACCCTCGTCAGCCAAGGCTGACTGAGCTGAAATGAAGACTGAAGTACCTGTTAACCACAGCTGGTCCAGGCCACATCAGGGTTGAAGTGGTAGTGGTGAAGTTTGTTTTGCCACTACCCAATGGTATCTCTTTTATGAATGAAAAGAAGACCTAATTCTCCAGCATTCTTAAATCAGCACTAAATTCACCCAGGGCCTGATTCAGAGGCAGGGAAGTCACCCAGAAATCCCAGAGTCACTGTTGCTACTTGTGTAAGAATTGCAGGTCTAGGCTCCTTGTCATGTGAAGAGAAATTTCATGAATGTACTCTGTTTAAAACAAATTGAAGAGGGAGATGTAAACATTCCCTTGACACTGGGGCCTGTACATAGCTGTGGCCATTGCCTATGTTTCCCTCAGTCGGTGGATGGGTGTGACCAAACTGAAAACTCTTGAATAAACAAAAGTCCAAATGAGAAAAAAAGGCTTCACTGAAAAGAGGCGGCTGGAGCATGAGAATTAGTCTGGTTCTTCTGCAGGGATCTGTGTATTGTGACAGAGCAGTGTTCATCCAGCTCTGTTCTGTCTACAGTGGGTATTTATAGTGTGCTCGTTCCCATGGTGTCTGAGTGTTTGTTCACCTGCTTGCAGTCTTCCCACTTGCAGATGTGTAGTTCATTGCTCTGTTAAATTCTTGTGCATTCAGTGGGACTGCCAGGAAAGCAATAATACAGTAAAAATCTTGGCCCCATTGAATCAATGGGCATTTTGCCATCGACTTCAGTGAAGCCAGGATTTCACTTACACTGTTTATAATTTTCCTTTTTGGAAACAAATATTCAACATCAAGTATTGAAATAACCCAGAGTGAATGAAGAGCAATTAGTTTTTCATAGCAACCATTTGATTGGCAACAGAGATTTACAGAAGATAAGGCTGTCTTTGTGATAATTTATGGTTTCAAGAGAATTGTTTTCTCTCTAACGTTATTGCACTGCAGAGAGACCTAACCCATCATCTTTTGTATTTATATGCACCTTGCAAGTGGATATTATTTCTCTCTAGGAGGAGATATGATTGTGGATCAGGTTAGTAAAAGGATAGAAAAGTCTTGAGTTGAAAGCCCTTGTTTTTGGAATGTGCCCTTAATGAGAACAGGATTTGGTGCTCTTCAGGGCTTTTTGTTAGTGGAGCTAACTGAGGGAAAACGTTTTTAAAAATATTTTGGAAGATTACTGGGATTTTTTAACATTTTTAAAATTTTGAAATTTGTCAAAATTGTCAATTTTATTTTCAGTTTTCAAAAAATTTCAACCAGCTGGTTGGAAAACCTAAAAAAAATTCAGCTAAAATTTTTATTGACAAGTGTTTTCCCCCCTTCGAAAATAAAAAATAATAATGAAGAATTCAATTGATAACTTGAAATTGGTGTAGTGTCAGTCAGCTCTAGTTTCAGAGCTTTCTCGTTTTAATACGTGAATCTAATTTAAGCAGTGATCATTGGACTAGGGGTTTTCTTTTGTAATCTAAGGGTATGGGGTTTATTTACTGAGTGATCCATTATGGAAGATTTGTAGGTTTTTAAATAAAATGTATGATGCAGTTGTAAATCTGTTAATAAATAACGTTAGGAAGGCGTGCGGCTCGACGAGCTGGATGACGACGACCTCCGTCTCGGTGCCGAGGACTTCTGGCGTCGCTTCCCCTTCAGGGACTGGGAGCGGTGCCGTCCATGCTTCCTCGGTGCCGAGCCCAGCTCCGAGGAATGTGATCGTCGACAAGGCGGGGTGGGTTGCGCTGTTGGTGCCGGGATCCGCGCCGGGGATCGGGACCGGTGCCGCGGAGGCGAAGGACTCGGTGCCAGGGTGCGGGAGCTGCGCACATCGCATGAGGCGAATCTGGAGCAGCGTCGCCTCGAGCACGAAGCCTCCGGTGCTGTGGACCTGCCGCGGTGAGGAGGCGCTCAACGACTCATAGTCGGAGCTGCGAGGGGAGCCGGCCTGCTCTACCCTCTCTGACTGTCTGGGGGGAGATTTTGTCGCCGACTGTGGTCTCAACCACCCACCTGAGGCACCCAGCATGGGTTTACCCCGAGACACCAGTC
The DNA here is from genome assembly GCF_026122565.2 of Emydura macquarii macquarii. NCBI lineage: Eukaryota > Metazoa > Chordata > Testudines > Chelidae > Emydura > Emydura macquarii. Next base: position 531,074 of record NW_027133607.1, on the reverse strand, counting down.
CCAGCACCCTCAGCTGAAGGGGGGACAGAGGCGTAGGCATGGCCATTAGGGCGCGTGCCGCATGGAATGCCTCCGGTGTCGACGGTCCCTGCAGGGGTGCTCCCCCACCCCCAGGAGTCAGGAGAGGCTCCCCGCAGGGAGATGCAGGCGCCGGAGGGGACTCAATGGGCCGTGGCTGGTGCATCTCCTGACTCAGGCGGTCTGGGGGAGCCCTGGCTCTCGGTGCCCTGGCGCTGCTTCTTCTTCGGTACCAGGGCTGACTCCGGTGCTGGTGGAGCGCTCAGCATCAAGGAGACGCTCGGTGCCGCAGGGGAACGCGCCGGTTCGGAGTCCGTGCGGAGCGCTGACTCCATCAGAATGGCCTTCAGGCGAGCGTCCCGCTCTTTCTGGGTCCTCGGTTTGAAGGCTTTGCAAATCCTGCATTTATCCTTCCTGTGCTGTTCTCCCAAACATCTGAGACAGCGCTCATGAGGGTCACTTACAGGGAAGGCTTTGCCGCAAGCGGCGCAGGACTTAAAACCGGTTGAGCCAGGCATGGTTCAGCCCTAAGCCCCTAAGGGCTTCTTATCTATTCTAACTAAACTATCTACACTTAACAACTAATTAACTCTCAATTCTTAACTACTAACAACAAGAACAGTTCAAACGGGGAATGCTACTTGCGAGAAGGCAAGAGGCAAGACGTTCCAGTAACCGTCACGGGCGGAAAGAAGGAACTGAGGGCCCGCAGGGTCGGCAGCGCCTCATATACAGTGGCATGAGCACGGTACTCCAGGGGGCGCCTAGGCCGACCCTACGGGGTCTGCTAAGGGGAAAAAAGTTCCAAGAACCAGTGCACGGTGGTGTGCACTCACCTATATTGGAATGGATATGAGCAACACATCTCGAAGAACAACAGTTACTGGTAACCCTGTTTTACTCTTATTGTTCTCTTGTTTCCTCTCTCAATCTAGCTGTTTGCCTGGATTTCCTTTCCTCCAGCTGAGAGGAGATCCTTACACAGTGTGCACCATGCCCATAGAACGCATAACCAAACAGCCCTTTACTCCCTGAGCTAAAGGAAGCTATTCGTGAACTGGTAGGAGGAAGGCTCTTATGCTCTGTAGGCTAGACATTGGTGGGTAACGCAGTCATATACAGTACATACACACGCTGTACAATCTACAATGTGATTTAAGGCCCTAGTGTAATTACACCAGTGCAGATCCCTAGTATGCCCAGTTTACACTGGTGCAGTGCTCCCCCTCCCTCTAGGTTTGAAACTAGAGTAAATTGCACTATGAGTTTGTTCTTGTAGCTGAAACCATGATAATACCAAGCTCTTATATAGTACTTTTCTTTAGATCTCAAAGCACTTCACAATCTTTAATGTATTTATCCTTTTAACACTCCTGTGATGCAAGGAAGTTCTGTTATCCCCATTTTACTGGTGGGGAACTGAGGCGCAGAGTGGCTAAGTGACTTGCCCAAGGTCACACAGGAAGTCTGTGGCAGAGTAGGGACTTGACTCTGGGTCTCCAATATCCTAAGCTAGTGCCTCTACTATTGGACTTCCTATAGCCAGTCCTACACAAATCCTACAAACTAATCTCTTCCGAAGCCAACACGTGATGGGACTCCAGAAGTAGGCTTGAAAGAACTGTTTAAGAGCAATGACTGCTGGCACCTGAATTCTTGTGTTAAAGCACAAAAGATCATAATATTTCTATTTCTGGTCCCCTTTTCATTTTGTTTAGCGTTTAAGTGCAAACATGATTTTCAAATCCACTGTGGAAACAATTAAGCTTGAGATTCTTCTAGGCTAGTTCCCTTTGACATACGTTTCCTAAGCAAGAGATCATCCGATTCTCTTTAATCTGCACATTTAATTCCTTACCAGTGACATTGTTTCAATACTTACAGAGATAATTCTCTTTAATTATTACCTCCAGCACATGGCTGAACATATGCTGTTTACATAGCCTCTTTCTCCAGTGTGGAAGTTTACTTTGAAGTATTGTTTTAATTATGTGACTTTAATTTAAAGTCAGTCTAAGGCTCTTCCACATGTTGGGGGCTGGAATGACTTCATGGTTGTGGAATCCACTTTAAAAATAACATCATGGGGAGGGGCGGGGGAACCCAGCCATGGAATAAATTATCTAGAATCGTGTCAGACACCTGAAACTGCTACTTCTAAATGTATGCCTTTGAGTCACAGGTTTTACAGCCAGAGAAATGTGCTTCTCTTGGAAAATGCCATTAACACTTTATGGAAATCTCTGAAACCCAGGAGCTGTTTTGCATGCTTGTATATATAGCGTATTTTTGGTGTTTTTCTTCCTTTGATCTTTAACCAATAAGGACATTCGCATGCAAATAGAATTTCTGGGTGCCATTCTCCACTCCACTCTGGACTCTATGCACTGCGCAGCTTGGGGCCGTATAAACCCCTGCGACTGCTGCACAGGGCTACCATAAGTTGTCCTACACGGTTCCTTTCCCTACTTTCTAGCATTGGCATGGGGGGAAGGCTGGGAGTGGGAGGCGATTTGTTGGAGCAGATTACTGCACAATGGAAATTTTGAGCTGCCAAGCACCTTGTAGGCTTCCCTCAGGAGGCTGCTGTAAATTAGCATCCAGAAACTTCACAGCAGCCCTATGTGTCAAACTGGAATAGCAAGGGAACAAGGATGGCTTAAAAATCACCTCCCCCTTGGCTGCACATTCTGTGCTGTAGCTCCAGGGGCCAGCGCACAGACTCTTTCCCTCTGTTTTTAAGACCTCCTTTTCCCTTCCTGCTTGTTCCCCACGTGATGCTGAGATCGTCTTTGTGTGACATCACAATTATTGCCACAGCAGCCGATTATGATGTCACTCGCAGTTATGACCTCATCAATGGAACTCCCCTGGAAGGCAATCTAGCTACAAGCCAAGCAGAGCTCTTTGTGGGGAGCAGCAGCAGGATCGTGCCCCCCTCCCCCAGCAGGAAATAAGTAGCAGGAGCAGATGGCGTTGAAACAAAGGTTTTGTTCTCCTGCAAACACCTTTGTTAGTAAAGACCAAAATAATTATACAAAAATAGGCGAGTCGTGTGTGTCGCAACCTTCTTTCAGATCAGTACCTTGAGATTCCCATTTACATCACTTCCAGTGTTCTGACTTCAGTGTACGTACATAGAAAAACAGAATTTGGCCCATAATGTTTTGCAAAGTTTTCCGTGAGGCTCAGGCAGCTCCCTAAGCAACATAGTCCTAGCTACATTCTTCTGATGAATGTTTCCGTGCATAGATCCGGTACCTGTGCCCTAATGAAAGGCAACAGCCCCCATTCAAATGTGTTTCCTCTACTTATAGGGTTAGGTTCATCTTTGTATTAAATTAATTAGCAATACACAAAGACAATTAACATTAGGCACTAAAAATATCAGGCTCCATGTGGAAAGAGAATAAGTGAGCTGCTATTATGAAGCCTGATCATCCCTACCTACCAAAGAGGGTGATGTTGGCGTGCTGAGGAGATGTACTCTAGAGCCCATTTTGCTGCTCTCAGCAGTAGCAGTGTGTGCCTTCTGCTTGTAGCTGTCTGTGTGCTGGGTGACTGCACACATTACTTAACAGGCAGACTGCAGCTTAGGGGACATGATGTATGGGCTGGTGCTCTCTGTCCTAGTCCTAGTGCTGTGGAATGATCTCACCCAGTTGCTTGGGTGGTAGCATGGAGAGAGGCTCTGTGTAGCCTCTTCCTCCTTGCCCCTTAGGCTAACACATTCAGCCTTAACCTCCTAATCAAAATACAAATCCCATCTGTGCACTTTCAAACATATTGGAGCAACTTTTTATTTATACTTTGCCATTTCCACACTAGCGAGAGGCAGCAAAACCCTCTGCCCAAGATGTACAGCCAATAACCTAGCACAGGTTTGCTCAATGCCTAGTCACACTGAAGAATTTCTGAGATGCATTTTAAAACTTGTAACTTTGATTAGTGCTATTTTAGGCCGAGAATCGCACAGCTGACTTGTTTGCCCTCCCTCTCTTTCTCCCTCCCTCTCTCCTACCTTCATTCATTTCCTTCCAAAGAATGGTTTCCATCCTTCAAACAAACAGTTCATTAGGATGGCCAATTTGTCTATGGAGGCACAAAAGCCAATATTCCATGGGAAAAGTCATTAGTGTTACACTAGGAATCCTAAAGATGGAACCCACACTGGGGCCACCGCAAATGCTATGTGACGGTCTGAAGCGAGGAGCCAATCTGCACCTGTATGACTCCTAATTATATAGGCTTAGCCTCAATCGGGGTGCTTAGGCTGGATCCTGGAAGGTGCTGAGCCACATTCAGCTCCTGTTGACTGCAGGGGCTGCAACGCACCATCCGTTTCATTGGCCCACAACATTTCAACGTGTGCCAATGAACTGAATGCGTCAAATAGGGGCAGAGGGTTTCTTTTCCAATAACACGTTGAAGGCTGAATGCTGGTCTCATTGAAAGCAGTGGAAGTTTTGCCACGGATTTTAACAAAGCCAAGGAGGGTGTACTGATTGGGGGTCTGTCTCAGATCGCAGAAACAAACCAAAGAATAGCATGGGCTTTCCCTTAAATACTCTATAGAAAGAGACATTGTGTTGTCATGGGGGGGCTTCAGTTTGGGAGCCATATGTTGGAGTTGTCAGGCAGCCCATGGCAAGCATCATTAGAGTTTCTAAAAATGATGGATGATGATTTTCTAACAAAAGGTGTTGCAGCAACATGCGGTAACTTTATCTTCGACTTCGTTATGTTGGGAAAGATGAATTAATCCGTTGCCTGGAAGTTGATTGCCTAGGAACAAGTGATCATGACTTGACTCCATTCAATATGGAGTAACAGAGATCATTCCGACCAGTAATATATATTTACTTGGTGCTTCAAAAAGGGCTAATTTCCCAAAGCTCGGAAAATTATGAGCAAAATTGACCGGGAACAAAAATTTAGACAGAAAAATGTGAGTGGAAACTGGAAGTTCTCTAAGAAGATGTTATTAGATGGCCAAAAAGCCACAATCAAGAAAGAGGACAACTTTGGCTAAAAGCCATCCTGGTTCAGTGACAAAGTGAAGGCAACAATCAGGGGGCGGGGGCGGGGAAGCAATTTATAGCAAATGGATAAAGGGGAAAATAGAAAGCGACTGATATAAATTAGAAGTTATGAAATGTAGAAAATTGATATGTGGAAACTAAACACATCAGGGAAAAATCCCTGGCTAGCACGGCTAAGGACAGGAAGAAGGAGTTTCAAAAAATATATTAGAAACAAACGCAATCCTAGCAATAGTACCAACCCATTAGTAAATGACAGGGCAAGATGCTCATGATGCAGAAATGGCAGAATGATTCAACAAATATTTTTGTTCTCTAGTTGGAAAATTTGCAGCTGACACAAAGATTGGCAGAGTGGTAAACAATGCAGAGGAGAAGGCAGACATACAGAGGGGTATGGATCACTTGGTAAGCTGGTCCCATTCAAACAAAATACATTTTTATGCAGTCGGATGCAAAGTTATACATCTAGGAACCAGGAACACAGGACATACCTACAGAAGGGTGGGGTCTGTCTCCTGGAAAGCTGTAACTCTGAAAAGTATCTAGGGGTCATATGGACAAGCAGTTGAACATGAGTTGCCAGTGTGATGCTGGAGCAAAAAGGGCCAGTGTAATCCTTGGATGTACAAATAAGGGAGTAGTAAGTAGGGAAGTGATTTTTACCTCTGTATCTGACATTGGTGAGACTGATACGGGAATACTGCATCCATTTCTGGTGTCCACATTTTAAAAAGACAGTTGAAAAATTGGAGAAGGTGTAGAAGAAAATTATGGCGGCTGGAAAAAATGAAAGTGAAAAGACTTGAAGAGCTCAAGCTGTTTAGGTTATCAGAAAGAAGGTTGAGAGATGACTTGATTACAGAGTATAACTAGCTTCAGAATCTGGAATGATATTGGAGCAAATAATCAAACAATCAGTTTATAAGCACCTAGAAGATAATAAGGTGATAAGTAACAGTCAACATAGATTTGTCAAGAACAAATCATGTCAAACCACCCTAATAACTTTCTTTGACAGGGTAACAAGCCTTACGGATAGGTGGGAAGCAGCAGTTTAATATATCTCAACATGAGTAAAGGCTTTTGATAATGTCTTATATACCCTCATAAGCAAACTAGCCTAGAAGAACCTACTATAAAGTGGTGCACAACTGATTGAAAGTAGTTATCAATGGTTCAGTCAAGCTGGTAGGGCATATTGTATGGGGGTCCTGCAGGGATCTGTCTTGGGTCTGGTTCTATTCAATATCTTCATAAAAAAGTTTGTAAATGATACCATGGTGGTAGGGGTTGCAAGCACTGTGGAGAACAGGATTAGAATTCAAAATGATCTTGACATATTGGAGAAATGGTCCGAAACAAATAGATTGAAATTCAATAAGGACAAATGCAAAGTACTACATTTAGGAAGAAATAATGGATTGCACATATGCAAAATGGGAAATGACTGCAGAAAAGGATCTAGGGGTTATAATGGATCACAAACTAATGTTGAGTCAACACTGTGACACCGTTGCAAAAATAGTGAGCATTGTTCTGGGATGTAGTGAGGAGGTGTACTTACCCCACACTGGAGATGAAGGGGTTAAGCCAACATTCCTGGCAGCAGAAGCCACGCACCCCGCCCCTGCCAGGCATGCTCTAACTGCTGCTGCAGTATAAAAGGGAGCAACCCGGCTCACTTGGGGTGGGCTGCTGAGCAGGAAGGATGCACATGTTGGAGGCTCCAGCCAGGGAATCAAAAGGGCCCATGGATGCGAGGCCACTACACCTGCCACTGGGAGTGAGGCCCCGGAGATGCCTGGACGGAGACTTCCGGAATAGGGGTAGGAAGTGGCTGAGAAGAGGCTGAGTGTTTTGGCCAGACCCCGCTGCCTCAGTGACATCCAAGAGTCACTGACAGGACCCTGGGCTGGGACCCGGTAGAGCAGAGAGGGGCTGAGTCTCCCACGCTGACTGCTGCCACCTCACTTGGCGGCAGCCCCTTTGACTGGCCGCCTGGCCCCAAACCTGAGGGCCGCCACTGAGTCTGGCCGCTAGGCTGGCCGGCCCAGAGACTGCAAACAGCCAGATGGGCCTGGCTGTGGGACCCCAAAGCCGCTAACCTACCCCCTATGGGAGATGGGGCACACAGGCCCAGCGACAGATGTATCAGCAGGAGTGTTGCATAAGAAATAATTCTTCCACTCTACTCAGCACTAATAAGGCCTCAACTAGAGTACTGTGTCCAGTTCTGGGCACCACGTTTCAGGAAAGATGTTGACAAATTGGAGAAAGTCCAGAGGAGAGCAACAAAAATAGTCTAGAAAACAAGACCTACAAAGAATGATTGAAAACACTGGGTTTGTTTAGTCTGAGGGGGGACATGATAGCAGTCTTCAAGTATGTGGAGGTTTTTTATGAAGAGGAGGGTGATAAATTATTCTCCTTATTCACTGAAGATAGGACAAAAAGCACTGGACTTAAATTGCAGCAAGGGAGATTTAAGTTTGACATTAGGGAAAAACTTTGTAGGGTTAGTTAAACATTGGAACAAATTACCTAGGGAGGTTGTGGAATCTCTGTCACTGGAGATTTTTAACAGCAGGTTAGACAAATGTCTCAGGGATGATCTAAATAATACTCAGTCCTGCCTTGGTGCAGAGGACTGGACTAAATGACCTAGCAAGGCCCCTTCCAGTCCTACATTTCTATGATTCTATATGTACCTTCATGGGGAGAAAATACCTGCTACTTAAGGGCTCTTTAATTTAGTGGTGCTCCTAGAACCACATGCTGCTTTGACTAACATGTAAATGTAACTCTGAGAGAGGACTGCTAAGACTTGCCATTAAACACAGCATAACCTAGCTCTATCCAAGAGTGGGTTGTTCTTTTTTTCTGAAACAACCAACAACACAGACAGTAGGTCAGTAATCCTAACTATAACCCAACAAGATGGATTAAGGGAGCCTTATCTATAGAGGCACTGTTTAGTTAGGACCTGGCTGCACACTACTTTTAAGGTACCATTATGTCAGTTAGGGGAGTGTTGTTGTTTTTTTAATTAGTTATACCAGTACAACCGCTAGCATGAATACCATTAATAAGCACAATGATACTGGTATAACTGCATCCACATTGGGAGGGGAGCATGTATATTTTTTAACTACTCTGATATAGTTAAAGTGGTACAACTTGAATGTGTAAACAAGGCCTAGGTCTTCCCTTCACTGTTAGGTACTCAAAATCCAAAAGTTTTTTTTAAAGGTTATAATAAAGTAGGCTCTAAAAGTGGCTCTGTTGTGTCTCTCCTGATAGAGTATTTCTCAGTTATGCTCCTTCGGGTACTACAGCATCATTATTCTTATCTAGTTTCTAAAATGGCTAGAAAACTTAATGGGCAATAGAAAGAACTCCTACTGGACAAGAAAAATTGTAGCTTTCAGACACATAATTCCAGGTCCCCTGCGGATACTCCATCAGCAGAAAGACATTTTCTACAGCATGTTTTAATGACTGTACCAGACTGTTGATACAGCAAAGATTGGGGAACTTAGCAGGTGGCGTTGTCATTTTATTGAGGCTAATGTGCGAGTATGGCTTTCAGGATACTGATAAGGAAAAAACCCGTCTATTCATCTTTTTAGCTGACAAAGTAGGAAAGTAGCCATTAATTCAGTTTTAGTTGTGCCCAAGAAAAAACAAATGTTTTCTTATAATTAGAAGAGCAAATGGTTATTTCTGCCAATAGTGTGATCTCGGCTAACAAGCCAGATAATGGAGCTGCTAGGCTGGAGAGACAAGGTGGGTGAGATAATATCTTTTATTGGACCAACTTCTGTTGATGAGAGAGACAAGCTTTTGAGCCACAGAGAACTCTTCTTCAGTTCTAACTAATAAATTATATTATCTCACCCACCTTGTCTCTCTAATATCCTAGGACCAACCCGGCTAGAACTACACTGCATATAACCGCGAGACTGGAGACATTTTCACCATGTCTCCCTTTAGAGGAATAGTTGTCCTTTCCTTTCAGAAACTGGGATAAAAGTAAAATATTCTTCTAGTTCAGGTCTAATTTGTCAAAATCTGGGCCATATCCTCACTTGGTGTAAATCAGCATAGCACCACATTTTAATACTTTGAAGATCTGTCCCATAACTTTTAAAAATAATTTTACAATAGGAATGTGTTAAAGGACACTCTGTTTTTCAATTTTTTTTACACATTAGTGGAGATTCAGAAGGTTTGAACTGATCTTAGTGAACCAAATCTTGTGAACCGAATTCTGCCCTAATTTATACCCTGTGCAAACTACAATGCAAGTCAATGGTATTATTCAGTATAGTGTGTCTATTGAACAGTATAGAATATTGAGGGGAAAAATCCAACATTCTTGGTCTACATATTGAACGTATACAGTATCCCTCTAAATTTCCCAGGGCTCAAGGTAGTTCTGCAGTGCCCCAGCATAGGCCTGTGCCTACTCCTCATGATGTCACCCCATGCGACTTCCCTAAGTTCGCAGAGAAAAGAGCGTAAAAGCTAGTAAGAGAACAGAAGAGTCATGAAGGCAGAATCTCAGCTAGTGTAAATCAGCCTCAGATGCCCAGGCCTATGACCTAACCACAAGGTTGCATTCTGTCTCTGGAAAAGAGACAAGTTTACACCTAGTATCTTCAAAGGACAAGTTTCTGCTAGTTTAGCCCAAGTAGAATTCTACTGAATGAAAGTATCACAATGAAACATGGAAATTATAGATGGAAAACACCTGTGAGATCCCTTAGCTCATACTCCTATCAGTGTAGGATTGTTCACTACCAAGCATAGGAAGAGTCAGAATTCCTTTCAGTTAATCTAAATACCATTTTTACATGAATGTATTGTTTGTTTTGTGGGAGCACCTCTAAGCCTCAGTCACAGAAAAGGACTTGTGCTAGGCACTATCCAAAACAAAAAGACAGTCCGTACCCCAAAGAGCTTACCATTTAAGGGCTTGTGTACACTGGGCCACAGTGCAGACTGTAGGGGTGTGAATTGCAGATTGCAGCTACGTGTTGCACTCTAACAGCCCTGTGTGGACACAGCTGGTGTGAATTAGAAGGTACCTTTCAATTTGCTCCAGCAGCATTCACCAGGGGCACTTAGATCACAACACTTCGGTGTGCTCTGCAGTTCACACTCCTCTAGTTCACACTGCAACGCAGTGTAGACATAGCCATAATATAAGACAAGAGACCACAGGTGGAAACAGACAAACAGGGGAGACCAAGGAACCAATGTGCTAATATTGGGCAGCATGACAGGTGGTGGTCTCAGCACTCCCGCTGTGTAACTGTTGTGAAGATTTTTGGTGGCATCACAGCAGAGGAGAGTTTTAAGGAGGGATTCGAAGGACAATGAGGTAGTTTTTCTGAGGAGCTCCTCCTGTGCATGAAGAGTGGCATGGAAGCCCAAAGGTGCTTGTTTGAAAATGAAAGAAGAGAGAGATGCTGGTTTTGTTAAATGCATATACTTTAGGTGGCTTAACTGGGTTTTTCTGTTATGTCTCAGAGTCCTTTACTCAGAATTTTACAGTTAACAAAGCCTAAGTGTTTACAAAGAGTGATCACTTAAGGTACTGGGTTACTCCAGTTTTTCACTGAAGTGACTCCCTGGAATACAGTGGATGTGTGACTCAGGCTCCGTTAAAGATTTAGGCCTCAATGCTACCGCTACATAGGCACACACTTAACTTTACTATTGTCCATCGTTGCACTGAAATTAATGGGAGTACTTAGGGTAGCAAAGCTAAGCACGTGCATGTGTGTTTGCAGGATCAAGACCTTAACTCCTTTACGTGTCTCACATTTTGTTTAAAAACAGGTGTAAACACTCACGTTAGACATGGGGAGAAAAAGAGAGTGGAGAGGGGGAAAAGTATGATGTTGTACTGTTTGAGAAACAGTCTAAGCTCACATAATTAAAGATGGAATCATAAAGTCTATATTGACTAGGGAGCAGGGTTAAGATTGTGTATTTAGTCTCATATTTGGGCCCACTCCTACAAAGCTTTGTCCAGGAAATTAGATTTCACATGTGATCCCATTGAAACACTGGAGTACTCATACGAGTAAAGCTTTACAGAACTGACCCTTTTACAGTTCCTGACTTTCTAGTGCTCAGCTGTGCACTCTTACCATTCCATAAATAGAGGAACACATAGGAATTAACACATTGGATCAGACCAGTGAACCATGTAGCCCGGGTCTTGTCTCTGATTGTGGTCTGCACCAGATGCTCAGAGGAAGGTGCAAGAAAACCCAATAATGGATTGTGAAAGACAGGGGGCTGATCTGCAATCATGTATGAATTCTGCAGTGTTGCCCCCTCCCTTGATTTTTCTGTGAGTGTCAGGACTTCAGCTGGAGCTACAGCCTGCCTGGCAATGATATGAGAAGCTCCAGCCCTCTCATCAAGTGAATTTTAGATGAAATGTATTAAGGTGGTTTTGACCTCTGCTGCAGATGCTCTCATCCCCACCTCTGCCCATCTCCTGCACAGCAATTAATCCTGCCTCCTGCCCGCTCCATCCTCATCAGGTTTGCCTCCCAGTCAATACTGCCCCTACATTTGCCCAGCCTCTCGCCCTGCCTCATCTCTGTTGGGGTTCTTCACCCTGGGGGACCCCTCTCCACCGTTTGGGTGACTCTGGGGAGCCCTTCCCCTCTGCCCCTTCCCAGACAGGGTGTTGCAGGGAAGGAGCAGAGGAGGTCTCCCATTGCTCACGGGGTGAAGAGGGTGCTGAGCCGCCCTGAGCCATTGGGCTCTCTCTGCTTCCTCTCTCCTCCCCTCCTGCCAGAACAATGTGAGTTGCTGAGGTGAAAGACCTCTCCCTGCTTCCTGCAGCAGCTCTGGCTCTTACCCTGAGCAGCTCCTTGCCCCGTCTCCTGGGGATGTCTACACTGCAATTAGACATCCTCAGCTGGCCCATGCCAGCTGACTTGGGCTCAGCCTAAGGGGCTGTTTAATTGCAGTCTAGATGTTTCCACCTTGCAGTGTCCTAGAGCCCGGGCTCCAGCCTGGGCCCGAACGTCTACCCTGCAATTAAACAGCTCCTGAGTCGGAGCCTTGCGAGCACACGGGGTCGCGAGTGGGTTTTTTACTGTAGTGTAGACACAGCCTCAGAGGGTTTTTTCACAGCAGAGCTAAACACTAAGGGTGGGCAGGGGGAATTCAAAAATCAAGAGACCTCCAAACCATTATATAATCTTTCAACAAAAAAACTCATGTTTTTGGGGGTCTGATTAATGATTTTTTAACATTTGGGTTGGCAATACGGATACTGTATATGACCTGGTTATTGAGAGGGTTATTGTATAGAGTATATTGGGTTATTGCCATGCTCCCTGTATGCATGTGTTGACTTAGTTCAGTAGCAGAACTGTTAGGGAATTAGCAGGAAGGCAACACAGTGTCTCTAGATAAGTAACCTCCTGGTAAACACGGTGGGGTTTATTAAGAAATAATACTGAGCTACTGAACTATGGAAAATACTACTTCCCGGGCTGCAGCCCAAAGATACACAGCTGTTTTACAGCTGGAAACGAGCAGACTGAAAGGACATGAAATGTTTAAAAAGTGACTAGAGAGAGGAGGAAGTAGTTGTCAGGGGCTGTTTATGAGGAACAGGCTGACAGAGGCACAGGCCCTGCGGAAGGGGTGTGAAGCAGCTGAGCCTTCCAAAGCTTCCAGGGACAAGACAGACATGTGTAGAGACTGTTTTCTTGTGTTTAAAATCCAGATGTCTTGTGCTTTGCTCTGTTCCTTCTGTTGACATTAAATAACACTTTGGTTTAAGAAAGCTATCTGATCATGTATTCATGACTGGGCATGGCTCCCAAAAGGAAGAACTGTAGGGGCAGAACCCAGCCGGGTCTGTTGAGTAATCACAGTAGGTACACCAGGCGATGTCGGCTGGGGACCCAGTCTAAAAGTGAGAGACTCAGGATTCCACCCCAGGACAGGTGACACCTGGGAGGTAGGAGGTGCACCCCGAGAGACCAGGGAGGACTAGCCCTGTAATTGAGACACGGATAACTCTGGAATAACCTGCCCAGAGCGTAAGAGTCTTTCTAATTCTAGGCAATTAATGATTGTCTTACAACCTGAAGCATGAAAGATTATACCCTTTTTTATCCTATATAATTGTGACATACCCAGGGTATAATCTAGACTAGTGAGTAGCTGTGACACCCTTGCTTTCTAACTGGGGGTGTCCTTTACACAGCTTTGTACACAGCCTCCGCTCCTGGATTGCTCACAAACAGCCTCTAGCATGTAAGTCACTCCCAGCTATGTCTGCGGGCACTTGCAGACTGCCAGTTACACTCAGGCTTTCACTAGCCTGAATTGCACTGCAGGGTGACCCCCAACACATCCCCAGTCCTAGATTTTCCCCCAGAAATGTGCGTCTCATACTGTCCAGCCCTCTCCTGGCTAACACAAGCTCACATAAAATCCGTCATTTTATTAATAAAAATGATGTGCACAAATCCTGTTATCCCAAATGGAGTTTCCCAAACCCTTCAGTTCAAACACACTGGTTTAGATAAAACAAGTTTCTTAACTACAAACAGATCGCCTTTAAGTAAATATAAGTAATGAGGCATAAAAGTCAGAAATGGTTACAAGAGAAATAAAGATGAAACACAAGTAATGCCTAATTTAGCAAACTGTTAAATGCAATGCAAAGTTTTTCTCACCACATGGTCTCAATAGTTTTGATGGCCAAACTTCTAGGTCTTGTAATGGCTGCTTCCTTTGCTGCTTCTGGTGCAGTTAATCAATGAACAGAGAGTGAGAGAGGAGTAAGAGGGGCACCTTGGAATGTTTGTCTTTCGTTTTTATAGTCAGTCCCCCTTTTAGAAAACTTTTCCAGCTGAGTTTCAGGAGACAAAAAGTCTACCTAGGAGGATATCTCCTGCTGGCTTTTCTACCTGTTGGAACTCCCTTTGTGCTTGATGACTCTAATTAGTGTTTAAATGCAAATTAATCAAAGCACACATTTTGTATTTGAGACAGACCTGTTTGCCAACTTCTATTTTGGACAGGGCTGTGGTGTGGAACATGTGTTAATAACACCATATAGTGGAATTTTATAACTTTTCATTCAATGTTGCCACACATTTTATCAGGATAATACTGACCAGCAAATTATGAGTTTTCAAATGATACCTCACAAGGCATACTTTTTACAAAGATTATTACAATAGTGTGCACACTAATGTAACTATACATGCTGTTAGTATCCATATAGATGTCTACTTCTTTTTTAAATCCTACTAAGCTCTTGTCCTCAATGGCATCTTGTGGCAGGGAGTTCCACAGATTAATCATGACTTATGTTAAGAAAAGAGTATTTTCTTTGTCAGTTTTACATTTCAGTTTCATTAAGTATCCTTTGTTCATGTGTTACGATACAGGGTAATGAGGAGTACCCAATATCCCTTCGCTATAGCACTTGTTCTTTTGACTAATGTCCCCTAACATAGATCTTTTCATTTACATAACTACTAAAGCAAAAAATTATTTTGGAATAGCTGTTTTATCATTGTTTTTATAGTTCACACCACAACATCTTATAGTTCACACCACAAAGTTGCACCACGCCCACTGTATATCAACTTCAAATTAGCATCCCAGAGGGGTCATTTTCAGATTTGTCACTCTCTGCTTAGTATTGTGAATACAGGAGTCAGGAACACAAAACCACTGCACGCAATTGGACATGATTCAGAATCCCTGATTTGCAAGTGCCCAGACTAAACTAGCATGAAAATTGCATCAACCAACAGTCCATTTGCTGTGCGTACTGACTTGACGCTGTGGGAGTAAAGACTGTTTCTGCCTGAGCTGTGAATAAATATAGGGCATTAGCTTAATGATATGTTTTCTGTTCAGTAAAATAATTCAGAACCAAATGGATCTGACTGTACTAGTGATTACCATCCCCTTTTAATATTCTATAACAAAAGACAGGAATATATCATGGACCCACCCCAAACACACACCAGCTCACCCCTTTATTAGCACCAAATACAATCTTCTACTCACATACCTACTCATTGACATCCGTCCTGTTGCCTGATTGGTGGGTTTTTTGCAAAATCATAGTCTGAAAGCAAAGTGTTCAGTCTTTAAAATTCTGACCTGTTGCCAACTGTTATTGGTTTTCCTCTTCCAGATTCATCATACTGCGCTGGTATTCTTGGAAAAATAGTGCATATGAGTGAGAAACAGGTGTCCCTTGAAATGTTGCTATCTTATTCTATGCAGTATTGTTGTAGCTGTGTTGGTCCCAGGATATTAGCAAGACAAAGTGGGTGAGGCAATATCTCTTATTGGACCAACTTCTGCTGGTGAGAGAGACAGGCTTTCGAGCCTACCCAGAGCTCTTCTTCAGGTCTACCTTATTATGGCAGTATAGAGGTAGATTGATGGCAGACAGCAGTAGTGCTAAGGGAAAGAGACAGAGCAGGAGGGAAAAGTGAGGAAATCTTTAAGCTGTTCTGCTTTCCTTTAGCAAATATTCTAGAGATGGACATCTATAGGGCAAACCCCCCAAGCATCCTTTCTCTATTTCTTACCTATAATGTCATTATAATTCTATGTTTTGAGTGTCACAGAATATTCCTGTGCCTGTAATGTGATGCCATAGAGAGTTATTTTCTACTTGGTGCTATAGGAAAACACAACATTCCAATAGGTGAGGTGGGCCAAACAATAGGTTCCCTGCCCCAAAGGGATAATAGGGTAAGGGTACAGGCTGGGATAGAATGAGATGATACATTGACAGAGAGAGGGTGGGTGGACATTTTGATTAGATTGCATCATGGAAGAGGAAGATTGTTAGAAGATTTTTAAAGGAAAAGAGGGAGGGGGTTTAGTGTATGTTTGTTAGTTCAGGGCCTGTTCATTGTGGAAGAAGGCTTGTAGTTGGCAGTAGAAGAAGGGGAAGAGGCAAGAAGAAGCGAAGTGAAAGGGGCATTATTACAGGAAAGACGGCAAGCAACCTGAAAAGCATCCTTGAGAAGTGAATGGTCACACACCAGCTGGTGAACGCCGTAGGTTCTTCCATCACAGTGTGTCTCTGTTTCTGAGAGGTGAGCTGCTTATCTGAAGTGCTACTGTGTTCTTGTTTGACCGTGAGGAAGAATTGCATGGAGCACAGAATTACCCACAAAAGGGTGAGCTGCTGTGACAGCTAGCGTTCAGAGAGGAACAACCATTCTGGAGTAGATGGTGTGTGTGTCCCATCTGTGCCTAAGGTAGCCCACTGAAAATGCCAAGGTCAGGGCAACCTGCAAAAAGAAGAGCAGATTGTCCCAAAACACTAAAGCTAGAAACCTCAACAGTCACAAACACTGCTTCTGATTCTCCACCCTGGTTATCAAGAAGCTAAAACAAGAATTTACACAGCCCCCTTTATTGCATGTCAATCTCTGACTCCCAATCAGCAACTAGGTCCAGTAAAGAGATAAGTTATTTAAAAACTCTATTCACTACCAAAATGTTCTCCTGATCCCCAAAGGGTCAGCCACATTACCAGTTCAATATAGGTTTGGTTCTTAACCAAAATACCATGCTACCAGCCAATCCTTTAGTATCTAAAGCTAACGGTTTATTACAAAAGAAAAGAAACCAACAAGAAGAGAAATGTTAAATACCATTGACGTCAAAGTCTACATATATCAGTTTCTTAGCAATATTGTACTTTGCAGGCTTGTACAATACCATCCAGTACCTGGATGGGTCTCAGTCCTTTGTTTTACAGCTTGAGCTGTAGAGATGTTAAAGGTTGATCCAGAGGTAGGAAGCAGGAATGAAGGCAAGATGGAGATGGTGCAGCTGCCTTTTATAGTTTCTGCCATGTGGCTTGTACACAAGCTCATAGCACATGGGCACGTTGGGCAGAGAAAAGCTCTCAGAGTTCCTGTCCACAGGCATGTCCCTACGTGTCCTGATGACTCATGTCCTGGTTTCTCTCCCTGGGCTCATTGTATAGCTGATGGCCCTTGATTGGCCCTCAATCAGGCTGGACAGTGCTGAGGCTAATCTGTTGGGGTGTCACCCAGTGGCACAGCACAAGTGTTTGGATACAAATATGTCACACATTCATAACTTACAATACAAAGATGATACATATATATATGCGATATTACCATACTTAGCAAACGATAACCTTTCCAATGGTACCTAATGTGGCATATCTCATATGAATTATTGCAATTTTGCTATATTGATATCAATAATATTATAAATGGTCACTCATATACCAGACAGTGTCACAGTGTGTACTTCTGCAAGAACCTTTGTGGCTAACAACAGTTGAGTGAAAGTTTGGGAAAACAGCTGAAATTCGCATTTGCTCATTTGACTCACAAATAAGAACATTTGGAGTCAAATAGACTCGTATCTTTCACCTTATTCGGATAACCAGGGTATACATGGGAGTCAGCGTTGTCTAGTGATTTGAGCAAGGGCTTGGCAATCAGATCACTTGGGTTCTAGTCTTGATTCTGCCCTGATTCCTGGCTATATGCCCTCAGTCCCATTGCCTTCAGTGAGTTTGCATAAGTCTGGCTGATTGGAACTTAGTAAGCAACTCTGTAGCTGCTTCCCAGGAAGGAATAACCTCCAGTGCATTCTCTTAAGTGTATTGGCTTTGCAGTACTAACATGAGTAATTGTTATAGTCATTAATGCAAGAGCTGACTCTGGATACACCCAGCAGGCAAGTCTGTGGGGTAAAAAAATGTCATGTTGTCAAAGTAGAACTGCACTCTACACACAATTGTGGCCACGGAAAGGCTAACATGGAAGATTAGCAAGGGATTTTATGTGTGTACACATGCACGAAATCTCAAGGAGTTTTAATCCTTCGGGTCTGTGAATATTTATGCTAAGAAATCTTTGTAAGATAAATAAACAAAGCTGCTCCTTAGAAGACCCATGTCACCTACTTACCATTTGACCTTGGCTTCTAGGGTTTCGAGTTAAGGCTGATTAAGACTGACAAACCCTGGTTATGTAACACTTCATAGGAGTGTGCTATCCATCTGGATAAAAAGAAAACATTCCCATAGGTTTTTGCTGTATAGATTTGTGCATCACTATAGAAATGGAGATTAAAAAGATTTGTGCACTGCTCCTTTTATGTAGGAATTAAGTTGATAAGTATCATCTATTTCTTCTTCCTTCCTTTTTTTTTTTTTTTTTTTTTGTGTGTATGTGCATGTGTGGATTAAATAAAAGCATTTTAAAATGTCTGTGTGCCCAGACAGCCCTTGTAGATTTGCTCTATAACTAGAATCAGAAACTGAATTATTACAGTCTCAGGGTTTATTTAGCCTTAGACACTGTGCATTCACTTCTGAGCAAGTCCTTCAGCTGCAAGTTACAGCATAGAAGAAGTTGATGGGCTTTTAGATGTTGGAAAGTCAGGCAGATGAAGTTTATGGATACGTTTTATTAGACCCATCTGTCAAGGCTCATTTTGGAATGAGTGTTGTCATTCAGATACTTAAGGTATTACTGCTGATGTGAAAATACAGTTGGCATTCAGTCTGGTGAGTGACCATAGGGAAAGATGGCTGGGTTCCAAAACAAGGGATGAAGTGAGGGCCACACAAGGCTGAAAACTCTTTTGTTAAAGAGGCTGTTTGGAGGTCAGGGGCAAAGGTAGGTGATGTAGTTTTTACTGAATCAAGATATGAGCAGAAGTGGCATTTTTATGGAAATCATTTTGTACAGTGTAAATATTCCCCGGCAATGAATGACATTCACAACCTAGGCACTCCCTTCTACCAATAATCCTCTACCATGGAAAAAAGAAAAGGGAAAAAAAAAAGTTTAAAAAAATCAATCAAAATCCGAAACCTTCCCCCAAGCAGAACATTGACCCTGAGAGGGGAGAAGTGCCAGACATTCCATGAAGCCCCCTACCAATGTCACTATTGTTATTGATTTTACATGGAAGGAGCTTAGAGTAGGATCCACAGAGGTACTTAGGCACATAAGTCCTATTTTTAGGCACCATTCTGATCTTCAAAACTCCCGCTCGGCTATTGTCTAGCCGTGTAGGCTCCTAAAGTCGCTCAGCACCTATGTTTTTGCAGTAAAACGTTTCCTGTGTACCTGTGTTTCTACCTCTGGGCGTGCGCACTGCTGCCTCCCTCTAGGCACCCGGGCACCTGTCTCCCATAGCAGTTCATGATCTTGGGAGAAGACAGGTGTTCAGCCATCTAAATTATGTGTGGTGCCTGGTCTGATAGGCATGCTCAGAGACTGCCTAACCCCACAGAATTGCTGTGGGGAGGCAATCCTCAGTCCTCCCTTATAGCCTTTAACCTAGTAGTTAGGGTACCCCGGTTCAAATCCCACACTGCTTGATGAGAAGAAGGGATTTGAACAGCGATCTGCTACCCCTCAGGTGAGTGCCCTAATTAGTAGGTTACAGACTATTCTGATGTGGGGCTCCCTTATTCCCTCCTATTCAAGGTGTTGCACTTTAATTGAATAATTAACTATTAATTGGGAGTAGAGAAAGGATTAGAGTGACTCTATAGCCCAGTGTTTAGGGCGTTCACCTGGAGGTGGCAGATCACTGGTCAAATATCTTCTTTTCATCAGGCTAAAGGGATAGTTGACTTGGGGACCTCCCACATTGCAGCCGAGTACCCTAAACACTAGGTTAATGCTTATAAAGAAGGGCATAAGAACTTAATATCAGAGCATAAGAATGGCCATAAAGTGTCAAACCAATGGTCCATCTAGCACAGTATCCAATCTTCCAGCAGTGACTGGCACCAGATGCTTCAGAGGGAATGAACAGAACAGGGCAATTATTGAGTGATCCATCCTCTGTCATCCAGTCCCAGCTTCTGGCAGTCAAAGGTTTAGTGACATCTAGAACATGGGGTTGCATCCCTGCCCATCCTGGCTAATAGCCATTGATGGACCTATCTTCTATGAACTTATCTAATTCTTTTTTTTTTTTAGCTCCGCTATAGTTTTGGCCTTCACAATATCCCATGGCAAAGAGTTCCACAGGAGAGGTGTGTTGTGTTAAGAGATACTGCCTTATGTTTGGTTAAAAGCTGCTAGCTATCAATTTCATTCGCTGATCCCTGGTTCCTGTGTTATGTGAAAGGGTAAATAAAACTTCCTTATACACTTTCTGCACACCATTCATGATTTTATAGGCCTCTCTCATATCCTCCTGTGACGAAGTGTATCGACCCTGCACTAGCCCAGAGGGGGTTAACTACACATTGTGGGCTGAGGAGGCCGTCCCCATCTGCCCCCGCTGGGCATGCTCAGCCTGGAGACAGTATATAAAAGGGAGCAGCCCAGCTCAGTTGGGGGCAGACCACTGAAGCGGAAGGACATGTGTTGCAGGCACCTTCTGCGGAGTTGCCGGAGCTCCAGACCACAGAGGCCAGACGTACTGAGCCCCAGGTAGATATCCGGCTGTCAACAGAGGCCCAAGAGGGGACGGAGCAGCTAGGAGCTTCTTCAGTCAATGATTCTAGAGACCCAGAAGCCATGTGAATCCCTGCACTGGAAGACAGGATAGGGAGTAGCCAGGGACATTAGACATTGGTCTGGTTGTAGAACTGGGAACCAGGACAGCGTGTTTTGGGCGGATTCCCACTGACCTTGTGCTGAATACTGACAGGGCCCTGCCTCGCAGCCCTGCTGAGGAGGGCAGACATATAAATTTGGGCCACTAGGCCGTGCTTCCCTGAAGGCAAGGATAGTCCCAAAGAGTGTGGTTGTTAAGTATTGCTACCTGATCATATAGGGCAGAACCCTGGACCGACTCCGGCCACCTGGATTTGAAACCCTTGCTGTAGCTTGTGACCCGTTCGTGCTTAGGGTAGCCACCTGAAAATGCCAAGATAAGAGCAGGGTGCAAAAGGAGAGCAGATTCTCCCAGCACTGGTGGGTGACACTGAAGTCAGACTTCCCAACCAGCCACAAACAATGCTTCTGATTTTCCACACTGGTTATCAAGAAGCTAAAACAAAAATATACACAGCCCCCTTTACTGCATTTCAGTTTCTGGCTTCCAATCGGCCACTAGGTCCAATAAAGAAATCAGTTATTTAAACTCTATGCTCTTTACCAAAAAGGTTTCTCCTGACCCCAAAGGGTCAGCCACAGTACCAGATCAAGATAAGTTTAGATCTTACCCAAAATACCATGCTGCCAGCCAATCCTCTAGTAAATAAAACTAAAGGTTTATTATAAAAGAAAAGAAACAAACTATAAAAAATGTTAAATAATTAAAGCAGTTAGACACATACAAATAATTGGAAAGTCCATATATATTAGGTTTTTAGTAGAATTGTGGAGTTTGCAGGCTTGTATAGTCCCTTTGGTGTACATCCAGTACCTGGATGGGTCTCAGTCCTTTGTTTTACAGCTTAAGTTCAGTTCAGTTGTAGATGAGTTGAGGTAGGTGAAGACTGATGACTGAAGACTGTTGACTAAAGACGAAATGGATGTGGTGCAGCTGCCTTTTATGTCCTTTGGCCTTTGCCATGCTGCTTGCGGAAATTTACAGGAATAAGATGGAGTCCAGGGTCACATGAGTAAGTCCTGGTGACTCATCAGGTATATCCCTGGCTTCTCCCCCTGGGCACACTGTACCTGTGAATTTCTTTAATGGGCCATTGAGTAGGCTAGTGCTGCAGTCATCCTGTCTGGGGTGTCGCCCAGAAACACAGTACAATATAAGATACAGATACAAACATATTCATAACTTCCATTACACACATAACAGATAAACATAAACATTATCATCTTACTTAGCATATTATAGCCTTTTAAACGGTACCTGACATGGCATATTTCACATAAATTATTATGATTTTGACATACTGATGTTAAATAATATACTAAATGCCCCCTCCTTCCTCCCCCCCCCCCCAATCCAGCCAGCGTCATATAGCTCAAGACCCGACACCCTGTGTCTACCCCGTGACACGCCTCTGTATCATCTTTTCTAAGATGAACTGTCCCAGTCTTTTTCATCTGTCTTCATATGGAAGTTGTTTGTTACCCCTAATCATTTTGGTTGCCTTTCCCTGTACTTTTCCCAAGTCTATTATAACTGTTTTGAGATGGGCTGGCCAGAACTGCATGCAGTATTCAAGGTGTGGCCATACCATGGATATGTTTAGTGGCATTAGAATATTTTCTGTCCTGTTATCTATCCCTTTCCTAAAGGTTCCTTATTATTTATCCTTTTCCTAAAAGTCCCTTTCCTAAAGGTTCTTTTTTTGACTGCTACTGCACGTTTTGAGCAGATGTTTTCAGAGAACTATCCATGATGACTCCAAGTTCTCTTTCTTGAGTGATAACAGCTAATTTAGATCCCATCATTTTGTATGGAAAGTTGGGATTGTTTCCCAATGTGCATTACTTTGTATTTATCAACATTGAATATCCTCTGCCATTATGTTGCCCAGCCATCCAGTTTTGTGAGATCCCTTTGAATTCTTTGCAGTCAGCTTCGGACTTAGCTGTCTTGAGTAATTTTGTATCATCTGCAAACCTCGGCATTCTGCCACCTCACTGTTTATCCCTTTTTCCAGATCATTTAGGAATATGTTGAACAGTACAGCTCCCTGGGGGACCCTGCTATTTACCTCTTTCCACTGTGAAAACTGACCATTTATTCTTATCCTTTGTTTCTTATCTTTTAACCAGTTACTGACCCATGGAAGGACCTTCTCTCTTATCCCAAGACTGTTATTTTGCTTGTGGTAAGGGACCTTGTCAAAGGCTTTCTGAAAGTCAAAGTGCACTATATCCACTGGATCATCCTTGTCCACATGTTTGCTGACACTCTCAAAGAGTTCTAATAAATTGGTGAAGCACGATTTCCCTTTATAAAAGCCATGTTGACACTTAGCCAACATATTCTGTTTATCTATGTGTCCAATAATTTTGTTCTTTACTATAGTTTCAACCAATGTGCCTGGTACTGAAGTTAGGTTTGCCGAGATCACTTCTGGAGCCTTTTTTTAAAAAGTCAGTGTGACATTAGCTATTCTCCAGTCATCTGGTACAGAGGCTGATTTAAGTGATAGGTTACATAACACAGTTAGTAGTTTTGCAATTTCATATTTGAGTTCCTTCACAACTCTTGGGTGAATACCATCTGGTCCTGATGACTTATGACTGTTTAATTTATCAGTTTGTTCCAAAACCTCCTCTATTGACACCTCAATCTGGGACAATTCCTTAGATTTGTCACCTAAAAAGAATGGCTCAGATGTGGGAATCTCCCTTATGTTCTTGTAGTGAGGCAGAGTGGCCTCTCTCTGAACCAGAAAGGGAGGAACCACTCTCTGCCCACCGGTGGGCAGAACCAGGCTGGGCCTGTGCCTCGTGCCAGAAGCTGATTGGTGGGACATGAAAGTATAAGTGGTGGTACCTCTGGCTCAGCCGGGGAAGGAGACAGACATTTCTAGCCTGCAGCAGGCCTCTGGCTCCCCTACTGAGCCAGGTAGCATCCTGATCCTACAGGAGATTGAGTGCCAAGAGGAGCCACTGGGATTGCTGGCTCCCATTTACCCAGAGGAGACCAAGTGTGTAGAGGAGCTGCTAGAATTGCTGGCTGCCAAATACCTCAAGGAGATGAAGGACCCTGGGTCTATGGAGTCTTATACCTGGACTGTGGTAGGAAGTAGCCCAGGGAAGCCAGGCTTTAGTCTGTTTTTGCTGTCAGAGCATGAGTCAGTGTGTTCTGGTGGGATCCCTGCTGACCCAGTGGCAGAGTCCCTGGCTGGACCCAGTAGAGTATGGTGGGTACAGGGTCCCCCTGCCCTCTGCTGCCAACCCCACCTCTGGGGTGGCAGCCTCCTCACCTTAGGCCAAATGGCTGGACTCTATACTGCTTGCTGCCCTGCCCTGCCCAGAGGGCCAGAGCCTTTGAACTGCTTAGTGCAAAGGGCTAGGGCCATAGTCTGTTTACTTGCTAATTCCCCTGCTACTTAACCTTGATCACTGTGACCTAGTGAAGTGGAGTGGCCTCCCTCCGAGGGTATGTCTACAGTGTGGAGTGAAGTCGATTTATTTATTTTAAATCGACTTTCACCCGCTGAAGTTTAGAAGTTGCAGGAGCGTGACCACACCACGCTCATTGCATCGGGGGATTGTGTCCCCACGAGCCGTGCTTGGGTCGACAATCAAAGCAGTGCACTGTGGGTAGCTATCCCACAGTGCAACTACCTGCAGAGGCTTTTGGGAAGGTTGTCGTCCTCCCATGATGCAACATACTCCCTACCCCCTCTCTTCTTGTCCCAGTCCAAACAAACAGATGATTGCCTTTCTGCGCCATTTTTTCAAACCCTTCACTCTCTGCCGCGTGCACGCCATTGCCTGAGAGGAATGGAGCCTGCTCAGCTCTGCTCTATTATTGTGTGCATCACAAACACCTCATGACTTATTCTGCAGTATTTTCAGGGGCGAGACAGGAGCCGCACTGCTGAAAATTGCAATGTTTCAGAGGCCGTCTTGCTACAAACCATAGAAAGAAACAATTCCCGTTTGCTGCAGGCTGTCACGCACCATCTGCAGACAGTGGAGCGCCACTTCTGGTCCCAGGAAACAAGCACTGACTGGTGGGATCGCATTGTTATGAAGGTGTGGGATGATGAGCAGTGGCTGCAGAACTTTTGAATGCAAAAGGCCACTTTCTTTGAACTTTGCGGAGAGCTCTCCTCAGCCCTGAAAAGCACGAATACTCGCCTGAGACCAGCTCTGATAGTGGAGAAGAGAGTGGCCATCGCTCTGTGGAAACCAGCAACGCCAGACTGCTACCGGTTAGTTGGGAATCAATTTGGAGTCGGTAAATCCACCGTGGGAGCAGCTGTGATACAAGTGTGCTGGGTCATTAATAGACTTCTGCTAAGAAGGGTAGTGACTTTGGAAAATGTGGAGGACATAGTGGAAGGCTTTTCCGCAATGGGGTTCCCTAACTGTGGGGGAGCCACAGATGGCACACACATCCATATCTTGCCACAGAGTACATAAATCGAAAGGGATACTTCTCAAGGTGTTGCAGGTTTCTCT
This sequence comes from Emydura macquarii macquarii, assembly GCF_026122565.2. Classification (NCBI taxonomy): domain Eukaryota; kingdom Metazoa; phylum Chordata; order Testudines; family Chelidae; genus Emydura; species Emydura macquarii. Next base: position 505,900 of record NW_027133607.1, on the reverse strand, counting down.
TTCTGCCCCCCTCAACCAGCGAGGAGTGCAGCATGTACTGCACCCTGCTCAATCTCCTCCTACACTGCATTGGGGTGGGGGCTAGGAAAAACTGCATTAGCTCAGAGTTTTGCAGGAGGTGCAGAGAGAGTCTGTCTTGCCGCTGAGCTTCCTGAAGCTCACCCAGATGCCTCAACGTGTCTGACTGATCACGCATTATATGGAGCATCTCTTCTTGTGTTGAACATTCATACTCCTGTGCTGCCTTTATATTGTCCATGTTCAGCCTGTCAGATAATGAAAACCTCCATGCTCTTAGCTCTGTGTCAGCAGCCGCAGTGGAGTTCATTATTTCATTAAACATGTCATCCTGAAGTGGGGTTTTTTTTGCCTTCTTATCTGTGACAGGCGCTCTGCAGGAGTATGAGACGGTGTGTTGAAGGCCACATTGTCCACCGTAAGGGAAGCAAATCACAAGATACCCATTGTTAACTCGTCCCAGGGATAAAAGCAATGTTACAATTTATAAATAACTCACGTTAGCCTTCCCAAGGGAAGGCTGGAACCGTATACCATTGCCTAACTATTGCAGGGGTCAGAGCGCCGTTCCAGCCATGGTAAGTAAGGAGCTGGTGCATCTATGTTAGGGAAATCCCCATTGCCCATGCTGCACAAGTCCATGCTCCTTAGCTAGCATGGATGTTGGGCTCCCATTGGTCAGGCTTTCAACAGGCGGTAGAAAGGGTAAAGGGTGGGTACGGGTTAACCATCTCTGGAGGAAAAAAAGGGGAACCTGATTGTGGATGCCAAAGGCCCATAGTAACAACATCCTGCTTAAGGACTTGTGGTGTGCTGACTCAAGAAACCGCCCTGCCGCTGCAATAATACACACTTTAAAAAAACTTTCTTGGGTGGGTACTGTAAATATGTGCCATATTACCAGATGTGCCTCCCCCCGCATCCCGGTCAGTCATGGTTTCCTACGTCTGGGTGGGCTGCTCCTGTGTTGCAAACAGCTTCTGGCTTTCAGGGAGAAGGGATACCCTACTTGCCTGCCCTCTGATCTCATCCTTATCCTCTTCATCCACAGACTCGTCCTCATTCATACTGGCCTCGGATTCCCCCGAGGTATCAATGTTGCGTGGTGGCATAGTGGTGGGGTCTCCGCCGAGAATCGCATGCAGCTCCTTGTAAAAGTGACATGGTTTTGGTGAGGAGCCAGAACTGTTAGCTTCCCTAGTTTTCTGATAAGCCTGCCTCATCTGTTTGATCTTAATGCGGCACTGCTGTGCATCCCTGTTGTGCCCCTTCTCCAACATGCCACGAGATATCTTCTCATAGATATCCAAATTTCTTTTGCTTGCTCGGAGATGAGCCAGAACAGACTCTTCGCCCCACAGACCGATGAGATCCAAGACCTCAGGTCGACTCCAGGCTGGAGTGCGTTTGGGGTGTGCAATCGCCATGATCAGTTGTGCTGGCAAGCTCTCTCCACACTGACCAAACAGGAAATGGGAATTCAAAATTTCCCGTGGCTTGAGGGGAGGAGCTATTTCCTGTTTTCATGGCCACAGAGCATCAGATTGCGAATGTGCAGAGCGGTCACCACAGAGCATTATGGGATATCTCCCGGAAGCCAATGGCGTCGATTTATGTTGCGCTCCGCCTACACATTCAACCTGCAGAATTTGACTTCATGCCATTTGCGAAGGTCATTTTATTAAGTTGAATTTTTGCGTGATTTAGGTCGGCAGAACTAACATGTCAGTGGAGACGCATACTTTATGTGGTCAATGTAAATGCATTACATCAACCTACATTATCAGTGTAGACCAGGCCTGACCCAGAGGGGGAGGGATGACTGCCAGCCCACTACAGTCCTCTGCAGTGAGGACCAATGCAAACAATTCATTTATCTTCTCTCCATGGCCTTGTCTTCCTTGAGTGCTCCTTTAGCACCTCAACCGTCCAGTGGCCCCATTATTGTTGAGTTTTCAGTTTTTGAACCTCTCTAATCTCCCTGAGCATTTCACAATCACTGTCACCATCCAGGTCAGGTGGCCCATAGTATATTCCTATGGCTATTCTCTTATTATTCAAGCATGGAATTTCTATCCATAGCGTTTCTTACCCGCTGTTTTGTGAGGAGTTAGGTGGCCTCTGATCAGACCCTGCATGTGACACAGGGCTGGTCTACACTAGAAAATTAGGTCAACCCAGCTACATTGCTGAAGGGTGTGAAAAATCCAACCCCTAATGGACATAGTTAAACTGACCTATCCCCATGTAGACAGCACTAGCAAGAATTCTTCTAGCTACTGCCTCTCGGGGAGGTGGATTACTCATGGGGAAACCTCTCCCATTGGCATAGTTAGTGTCTCCACCAAAGCTCTACAGTGGCACAGCAGCAGCACTACAGCTGTGTTGCTGTTGTGTTTTAAGTGTGGACAAGCCCTTAGGCAGCCGAATGCCTGTCTTCCCATGGTTCATGTGCTTGTGATAGACCTCTTTGTGCAGCCTATACACAAGTGCCAAACTCCAAGATAGGGGCGGGGCTTAGCAAATACTCCTCTTGTTGACATCTCAATTGGCTAGTTTTAAGTGGCTCCTTGCCTAGCATGCCGGTTTTGTGAATCTCATCCTCAGGCACCCGTCTCTCCACATTCATTGTAAAGAGAGACCGGCTGCTTCATTTACGCTTTGTGCATTGCACTGGGTTCCTGCGGATTTTTCTAGGCCCCTGAAAGTGAAGTGCTGTAATGCTCAGTGTCACAACACCTTAGACCATTTTGTGGATCTGGGCCTCCGATCTTAAGGAGATGGACGGCAGCATAACCCCTGAGCGAGCTCGCTGGTATTGGCAATCCCAACACATCAGCATGGCACTGATTAGTTCTTATCTATGTTCAGGCTCCACACGTGATGAGCAGACATTTCTCAATGGGGAGAAATGGTGACTAATCTCCCCTGGAGGGCCTTTCCTGCCCCAACCAGTAGAAGCAGGTGGGAAACGGGCAGTTGAGGGTGTCAGGAGAGTCCATGTGGTACAGAGTGTAGAAGGAAGGCAAGGGGCAGGGTAGGTGGATTTTGCTAGGTTACAGAGGAAAGAGCCTGAAGAATTGTTAGGTTGATGAGAGAACCTGGTACAGCCTGTGAGTAGACTGTGTGTGTGTGGAAAACCCAGAAAGCATTGGTTGGAGCTGCTGGGGGTTCGCAGGAACCTGTCCCTCTCAATTCTGCTCCCTTCTGTCTCCCCAGTTGTGCCCTCATCCTGTCTCCCAATTCTGCTCCCCTCCATCACTGTCCTCCTGCTCATGCCCCCGTTCTGAAGAAGACCTGGGACAGGGGGAGTCGCCTGGGCTTCCACTGGTAATGTTATGTGGTGCCCAGAGACCTGGGTGATGTACATTCTCCTGAGCTCACAAACAGAACTGATTCACGAGAGCTTAACCCCAGCTCTGCCACCGACCTGCTGAATGGCCGTGAGCCAGGCACTTAAAGCCCTGATGAAGAGCTGCAGGGGCTCAGTGTAACTCACTAGGATATAGCGAGGGGCATTGTCTCCTCTATACGTGCTGCTGATATTCAGGCCAGTGACCCCTCTGTGCCTCAGTTTCCCCACCTGCAGAATGAGAATGATGATATTTATTAGGGTAAGGCTGGGTGGATGGATGCACTAATGCTGCTGCAAAGCTTTGAAGCCATGAAATACGAAATAGTGGTGTTGTTTTTTCAGTTTGATGTATTACGAATCTGCACACAAAATGTCTCTCTTTAGTTGCTATTCCTGGTTGTTATGACTGTAGAAAGGTCCATCATTCAAGTGCCTGGGGCAGTAGCTACTCTTAACCCCTGACAGGCAAGAGAGCTGACAGAAAGATGGGCAGCATGGAAATGCGAGAAGCCCTGGAAGATGATTCAGCAATGTGGTTTGCGTTACAGGAGCTTTGACAGTTCTAATTAGGAAGGAATAGAGTGTGCTAGGGAAAATGGATATTGCTACATAAAAGGAATGGAGTCTGATAAAGAGCCCTGGCCCTGCTCACCTTATATGCTTATGCAAATTTAATTAAGAGAGAGTATGTTTAAAATATGCTATTCAATTAAATAGTTTCAAAGAGTGCAACATGAACATCAGGGACAGCATCTGCATTTTGGCACTTAGATTAGAAACACCCCTTTGATTGTACACAATATAGCAACTTGTATGGAGTTTTATCTTTCATACCCATCAGCTGGAAGCACACTTTTACAGCTGAGTTATAGATCCCTGAAAAAATGACATTCGCCCTTTTCCTAATAATCCTTTCTCCCAAACCTCTGCATAACTTACCTTTTAGAGATCTTCTCACAGTCCACTCACATCTTCGTAGACAAGAATTTGGAAAGCTGGAAGAATTATAGTGGCTGACTCCAGCACTTGGACAGTTGAGTGTATGTCAGCAACAGGGCCCAAGCATAATTTTTTTCGGGCCCGGTACAAACGTGTAACACAGGCCCCGCACACACACATACCGCAATCTCTCATCCCATACATACAACCTCATGAGCCATGAAACAATTTTTCCTCATGGTAATGAGGGTTGCAGTAAAGTGTACCCTTCCCCCCCTATGTGGCGGCCCTGGTCAGCAGTTCCATTAAAAACTCAGTAAAAAATATCAGCTTTTGCTAAAAACTTTTGACTCCTATCTGGAAACTGGAGCTGGTCAGGAATTTTCCATGAAACAGGGTTTTGCCAGAAAATGCTGATTCATTAAACCCCAAATATTTTGTGGAAACATATTGGATTTGACAATTTTCTGACAATCCACAGGCTACTTTCCTGCTACCCTATCTGAAGGGCCACTGGGGAGCCCAGGCTTCCAGGAGCCACAACTCCAGGACAAACTCACCATGCAGACTGCCCTGGGGCAGGGAATACTGTTCTTTCCAGGGTCTGGGCTCTACCCTACCATGTGGACCGGGAGGTTGGAAACCCTGGGAACTCCAGCTCAAGCCCCAGGTCCCAGGCTCTGAGTCTCTTGATTCAGCTGTGGCTCCCTGTGCATCTAGGCTCCTGTCTTGCAGTCCGCCAGGACTGATGGGCAGCTGAGCACCTGGAATTCTTGGGAGTCACAGCTGTCCTGGAGTTTTGCAATTTGGGCTCCCACGGTCAATTTCACTTTGAAATTTCATAACAAAATGTTTTGATTATTTTGAAACTATTTTTTTCAGAATTTCCCTTCAGTGGAAAACTTTGAAATTCTGCTTTCAAAATTTCAGACTATCCTGCAGAACAGAAATTCTGACTTTTGACCTGCTGTACTAGCAACCTCTTGAAATCAATGTGAATTTTACCTGAGTAAGGATTGCAGGATCAGACCCTTTTTTGACCTGCAAATGGATTTTATTTTTACCAAATTTTGAGCCAAATTTGATTTGCTCCTTTAATGAAGGGAGAGCAATTTTTACTTTGTTTAAAGTTTGTTTTCTGATGCATCCTTGTAGCTATCCAAGACAGTAATGTCTATGTTGTTGTTCTTATTAGTATTTCTTGTCTGTATTTCTGTAGCATTTAGAAGCCCCAGTCATGGACCAGGACCCCATTGTACTAGGCACTGTGCAAACACAAAACAAAAAGATGGTCCCTGCCCCAAAGAGTTATAATCTAAATAAGTCTGTGGGTATAAGTCTATGGGTCCGATTTCCCTCTGTGAAGGAATAACCTACCCTGGGGAAGTAAATTCTATTAGTTTCCATTAATGGAGCATCCTATGAATTATTCCATTGGGTGTGCATGGTTTATTCCAGCATGCAAAAGAATCCAAAGGTTTCTGCACCTTGTAACCCAGGGATCCCCAACATCCACCCAGCTATTGGGGGACCTGCAAGAGGCAGAGCCATCTTGTGTGGGTGCTGTGACCCATTCATGCCTAGGGTAGCCACCTGAAAATGCCAAGATCAGGGCAGGCTGTAAAAGGAGAGCAGATTCTCCCAGCACTGGTGGGTGCCACTGAAGTCAGACTTCCCAAACAGCCATAAACAGTGCTTCTGATTCCCCACACCGGTTATCAAGAAGCTAAAATAAAATATACACAGCCCCCTTTACTGCATATTAGTCTCCAGCTTCCAATCAGTCATTAGGTTCAGTAAAGAGATCAGTTATTTAAAACTCTATGCTCTTTACCAAAAAGGTTTCTCCTGACCCCAAAGGGTCAGTCAAAGTACTAGATCAATATAAGTTTAGATCTTACCCAAAATACCATGCTGCCAGCCAATCCTTTAGTAAATAAAACTAAAGGTTTATTATAAAAAGAAAGAAACAAACTATAAGAGAAATGTTAAAGGATTAAATCAATCAGATACATACAAATGATTTGAAAGTCCATATATATCAGGTTTCTAGAAGAACTGTGGAGTTTGCAGGCTTGTATAATCCCTCAGGTGTACATTCAGTACTTGGATGAGTTTCAGTCCTTTGTTTCACAGCTTCAGTTCAGTTGTAGATGAGTTGATCCAGAGGTAGACTGAAGATTAAAGACAAAATGGATCTCCGGCAGCTGCCTTTTATGTCCTTTGGCCTTAGCCATGCTGCTTGTGGAAATTTACAGGAATAAGATGGAATCCAGGGTCACATGAGTAAGTCCTGGTGACTCATCAGGTATATCCCTGGCTTCTCCCCCTGGGCCATTGTACCTGTGAGTTTCCTTAATGGGCCAATAAGCAGGCTAGTGCTGCAGCCATCCTGTCTGGGGTGTCGCCCAGATACAGCACAATTTGAAATACAGATATATCAAACATATCCATAACTTCCATTATATATATAACACACAAACATAAACATCATCATCTTACTGAGCATATTATAGCCTTTCTAACAGTACCTGACATGGCATATCTCATGTGAATTACTATGATTTTGACATATTGATGTCAAACAACATAATAAATACCCCCTCCCCCCCCCAATCTAGCCAGCGTGACACCCCCAACGCGAGAATGGTGTAGAAGGGAGTAATCAGAGCTTCTGAATACACCTCAAGGGCCCCCCAATCCAGCCTACGTCACAGTTGCATCTTGGCTCTTTCCTATTACTGTGCTCCTGGAGGACTGCTCAGCTTCCAAGGAGCTGTCCCCAGATGATGGTGGTTGCCCCATGAGGCAAGGAGCAGGATCTATAGCACAGAGGGGGAAAGAGTGTAAATTAATATAACTTTGGGCTGTCATCACCTAATCCTGGTTTCTCCAGGGATGGAAGAATTTTAGAGAAGCCATGTGGCTCTTCCATCCTGCTTTCCTCCTACCACCTTCCTTGTTCAGGGTGGTTGATCCCTTCAGAGTTCCCATGTGGAGCTTCTACAGGGGAGGGAAGAAGCATGCTGCCTTGACAGAAATCTCCCCTTCAGTGGGTTCAGGCTTCCTTCCATGCATGGATTGTTTTTTTACAGTGAGAAAAGTGTGGCCAACTCTTGTGATCTTATTGTGTGTCCATGATATGTGCTATTTTTTTTTTATTGCTCCTGCTTCCGGAGCCAAGTGATTATGTGAGCATCTCAACTTTCATTTAAAAAGAATATGGCCTTATGGTTGTAGAAAAAAGCTTGAAAATTTACCCTAAGTGCACCCTTAAAGCCTCACAAACCAGAAGACAAAGAGAGCCCAAAATGTATTGATTTTTTTTACTCGTGATTTTTAAGTCAATCATATAATTTTGAGGCCTGACTCATGATTTTTGAATGCTTAGGAATTGGGCAATACTGAGATACAAATTTTGCAAGTAATAAAGAACCTAATGTAGACTACTCTGCTGTGGTGCTTAAAAGTTTTAATTATTTAAATAGGCAGTGATGTAACTGATTTCCAAATTGAGTAATTGGGTGGGATTTTGGTCTAATAATCCCCACGTCACTGACAAACCTTAAAAAATATCACCCCTATTGTGGGACTAATAAAAACAATGTAGCCCCAGTCTAGCGGTAGTTTTGCATATGCATCTCCTGTTGAGGCCAATGAGATTTTTTTTTTGTGTGAGTCGTGTAGCGCTGAACAGAATATAGTAGCAGTGGTTAATTAACAAACCCACTTTCCTCTTCGCTATTCAATGATGCTAATGCTTAGACAAGGAAAGAACAAAATGAGCCAAGTTAATTTCAGCTCTGCTAGCAACACAGGAAAACAGAATTGTTTGCCAAATGGAAAAAGAGAAAATTAGGAGATAAAGAAATTTTAATTTCCAGTTTCTAAGAGGGATATTACCAACAACAATATAAAAGATGGTCGAGTGTTCTGTTGAAATGAAAGAAGTGATTACTTCATAAGCAAGTGAATTATTTTTCATATCTTTTCTTTCCTGCCTATGTCTCTTGATTTCATTCTCTCTCTGCTATTACTATTTGACTCTGTAATTGTAGTATATAGTTCTATAGCTTTGTGCTGAATTCTGCACTTGTTTATACTGGTGGCAATTCAGAATAACACCACTGGTTTCAATGGAACTACTCCGTATTGCCACCAATGCAAACTGAATTATGTTCATGCCACTTTAGTGCACAGATGAGCATGCAAAAGTCAGGAAGTGTGAAAGTTAAATGTAAATGTGTAGTAGAGTTAACCTTACCTTTGCATTATGATATACAGCCAAACGTTGCTTTCATACCTAATGCAACCCCATTGAAACCACAGGTGGAACTGAAGAAAGACCAGAATTTGACATCGAGAGCCAGATCCGCCATCCAGCGATCTGACCCATAGATTTTAATTATACGATTACATACTAGTTTTCAAACAGATTTAACATTATGTTAAAGAAACCCTAGGTTTAGAGGACATTTTTTGTAATGCATATGTACCAGGAGAAAAGTTAGGGTGATAAGTTCACTTTTTAAAAAAATCCTGACTTTTGAATTCTCAAATGTGTAATCTTAACCTCACATTAACATTGTGTGTATCATTATCTAATTTCCTAGATTTAATCATATAAAAATAAAAGCAAGGAAGAAAAGTTCCCATTTTAAAACTATTAGGCACCAACAGACCAAGGTCAGCTGTTGCCTATCAAGATCTTCAGCAACCTGTACACCTCTGGCCTTTACCAGCACTGGGTAGTTAAAGGCAACTAATGTCTAATTGTAGACTAAGCATGCACATCTATACAGGTGCATATTTATACCATTATATAGGCACAGTTTAAAAAATCTTTAGGGCAACATAAGCCCCTCCCAATCGTTAAAGCAGAGTAAGCTCCAAACTTGTATAAACTTTTGGCCCCAAATTGTGTGTTTTGGGACTCGGTTTTAGAAGTTTATGATGATCTAGGGCCTTAGATCATCTTAGGGAGCTTAAAATGATCCAAGGCTTTTGACCAGTGGTTCTCAACCTGCGGCCCGCAGGCCGCTTGTGGCCCAATCAGCACACGGCTGTGTGTAACAACCTTAAGGGCCACATAGATAGTATATATATTGTGTGGATGCGGCCCACATCACACACAGAGAGCTGCATATGTGGCCCGCAATGGTAAATAGGGTGAGAACCACTGCTTTAGATTGATTTAAGATCCTGTAAGGACTTAAATCATTTTAACAAAAACAATATAAAAATACAATTTGGGGTGGTGGGCAACTTGGGGCTTTGAAGATGGGCCTGGGGTTGGGAGAATGCAGGTTAAGAGGTCCCATCTGAGGACTATGAATCATTTTAGAAAAGTGCACTTTTAAAATGCTGCGACATACCTGTCCAAATAAAATAGAAGAAAAACCCTCTAAAACATGTGCCGAAACACCCCACAAACAACTCCAATTTTTTTTCCTGCAAGGTGGTGGATAGAGAATGCTTGACTGAGTGGTGTGGTAGAGAGGTTTTATTGGCACTCATTTAGGATGATCAAATAAACAGTTAAGATAATAGATCACAAAATAGTTTGTGATCATGTAATTAAAGACTGTATAATAATACACACGCTAAAAGAGGCTGAATTAAAGTTACACAGACAACCTTCATTCTGGTATTTCTTGACAACTGAGTGCTTCTGCAACCTTAATAAAATTATTTTAATGTATTTTTTGTGTGTAATTTATATATATTATTTATATATAGTTACTCTACCCCAGCATGTATTGTTATATACTTTCATCTTAGGGGGATGGTTTCAGACAGGATTTTTCACTTTTTAAAATATACAATAGCTTTCCTGGGTCATGTCAATCAAGTAGGATTACAGCCTCTCTGAGTTCACGCTGACATGACAGACTGTAATGACTATGAAGGAGCTGATATGGTCTTCTGTCAATGATCCTTGGCTTATGGGAGTATCTCATGTACTTTTAATTAAGTGGTCCAGAGGATTCCTACCTTACTAATTATTTCAAATATGGGTTATATTAGCACACAAAAAGTATATTAGCATGATGTTAAGAGTGTGAATTAAATGGCCAAAAGAAAACTTGGAGTTATAGGCTGACACCTTACTTTTAACTCACATGGTTTTGGTGCCTAGAAATTGCAGTATTCACAATGCTAGCTGCAATTTTAGGTAGCATGAGTGTCTGTTGCATTGCCTAGGTATTGAGAAGTGTGAAAATCTCTTAACCTGATGAGGCTCAAATGCAGAATATGATGTGAAACAAAGGGACATAATAAACAACAGTGGTAGAAGCTTATGTTATGCTAGAGCTCAAAGGAATTATAAATTTGTGGCAGACTTTATTGGTGAGATAGCCTATGTTGTGCAGAAGGTCAGACTAGATGATCATAATAATCCCTATGATTCTTACGATGATGATATGAACATAAGAACTGCCTTACTGGGTCAGACCTATAGTCCATCTAGTCCAATATCCTGTCTCTGACAGTGGCCAGTTCCAGAGCTTCAAGGGGAGCATACAGAAGAGGGCAGTTGGAGTGATCCACCCTGTCTTCCCCTCCTGACTTCTGGCCATCAGAGATTTAGGGTCACTGCAAGTATGTGCTTGAATCCCTGACCATCTTGGCTAATAGCCATTGGTGGACCTGTACTCCATGAATGTATATAGTTCTTTTTAAAACCAGTTATATTTTTGGCCATCACAACATCCCATAGCAATGAGTTCCAGAGGTTAATTATGTGAAAAAGTACTTCCTCTGTCTGTATTACATCTGCTTCCTATTATTTTCATTGAGTGACCCCTGGTTTTTGTATTGTGAGAAAGAGGAAATAATACTCCTTTATTCACTTTTTCTACACCATTCATTTTATAGACCTCTCTCATATTCCTCCTTAGTTGACTCTTTTCTAAGATGAACAGACCTAGTCTGTTTAGTCTCTCCCCATATGGAAGCCGTTCCATACCTCTGATCACCTCCACTGCCCTTCCCTGAACCTTTTCCAGTTCCACTATATCTTCTTTGAAATAGGGCAACCAAAACTGGACACAGTATTCAAGGTGAGGTTAAATTCTATATCACCTTATGGCATTATTCATAAACACAATTTTGTGATTCTGTATTTCTGACGTGAAGTAATTTACATCCGAGAAAGAGAGAGAACATCAGGCTGGTGTGGGATGAAAATATATATGGGTCTTGATTATAAGCTCTTTTGGGCAAGGACTGTCTTTTTGTTATGTTTCTACAATGCCTAGTGCAGTTGTCCCCAGTACTTGACTGGAACCTTTATGTGCTACTACAGTGCAACTAATAATCAATGATAGTAAAATGAAAGAAGTCTCTCCATAATGGGAGAGGGGTGAAGTTAAGAGGGACAAGTGAAGCACAGTTTCGTGTGTCTAAAATGTATTCCATGACATTATTTATGCATAGTATTGTAGCAAATACAAGGTCATTTAGGTTGTCAATGTGCTGCACGTTGTGGCCACTTCAAACATCAGAGCACCAATGAATCCCCCTGCCCTTTGAGGTAAAGGAAAACTTTTAATACTTCAAGGTCTATGACACATAGTAAAGCAGATCTTATTCCATCCAGTAGAGGGCAGTATTACACATGAAGACTAGCCAGTTTATTACCATATTTTCTCATAAAACTATAATTTAGAATGATATAGATTTGAAATAACTGTTAGTGTACTACCTCCCATGGTTGTCTTCATTATCAGGTACATTACAGTTCTGACCCAAATGAATCCACGGCTGTCCCACACCATCCTGCTGTTATATCACTGTCGTTATTTATAAATTATTGACATTAGAAAACAACCTCGAAACTAAAATAAGAAACTTTACACATGTTAAAGAATCTCACAGCATTTTGAGCTTTACCCTCTTATTATTTTCCGATGTGAGTGTGAACTTTGTCACTTCCTGTATTAAAAAAGGCAAGTGTCATACATGTGGGTACTGGAGGGTAGAGGACAATGGTAGTATTACATTCTTTATTAATTTACTGCATTTTAAGGGGGACTGGATAGCTCAGGGGATTATGAGCTACAGTGGCTTTTACCCCTAAATTGCTGGCTGAAATCCAGCCTATGTCTGGAATGATTAATAATACTTTGCACCTAATTAGCAGTATGACTGTAGTAATTGCTGTAGTAATTAATAATACTTTTCACTTAGCTACTTTTCATGTGAAGATCTCAATGTGCCTTTTTAATGTGGGTAAGCGTTGTTGGCTAGATTTTTAAGATCGAATGCCTAAAGTTAGACACTTAAATCCATATTTAGGTTCCTAAATTAGGGGCCATATTTTGGGCCTGATCCAAAACCCATGGAAGTAAAGAAAACTATCCTGAGCTACTAGATGCCTCTGAAAGTGAGGTCACTGATTTAGGTGTCGAATTTTAGGCACCTGCTTTTTTGAAAATATTGGTCTATTTACTACCATTTTACTGATGGGGAAACTGAGTCACAGAGAAGTTAACTATTTGAACGTGGTTTCTCAGTAGGCCACTGCTATTTAGGAATCTAGAATCCAAATCTCCTGTCAGCTGCATAATATAACCTAGGACCTGCAATTCGGATGACCAGATGTCCCAGTTTTATAGGGACAGTCCTGATATTCAGAGCTTTGTCTTATATAGGCTCTTATTACCCCCCCCCCATCCTGATTTTTCACACTTGCTATCTGGTCACCCTACTACCTGCCATGCCTCCCTTGAGTTGAAGGTTTTCTGGCGGCCTGCGTAAAGATCAGGGGCCTCAGTCTTACAGCAGAAAGATTGTTTTGCAGCTATTGGACAGGGACTCAGGAGATCAGGCTTTCCACCTGACCACAGGCAAGTCAATACTTGCCTTCTGGGACTCAGTTCATCATCCCTAAAATGGGGATAATCACCCTGCTTTTGCCTCCCTTGTCTATTTAGACTAGAAGCTCTGCAGGCCAGGGCTTTTTTTTCTTCTTCTGGGCTTGTAGGCTGCCCAGCGCCCGTATCTGGGCGCTACAGCAACCCAACAACAGGCCAATTTCCAGGGGGTAATGTCCCCTTCGTCAAACCAGGGGGGCATCTGCCCCCCTTCTTGGCCGGCCCTTTGCAAAGAGGCCCTGGGGGAGCTGCCTGGGCCACTCATTTTCTTCGCCCCCAGAAAACGGGGGTGGGTGTGTCCGTCTGCAGCCGGTGGAAGGGGGTTGTCAAAGCAGACGCCGGAGCTGCCCCACCCAGCCAGGCCCGGCGGGCCGGCCGGACACCTCTCCGCAGCGTCCCTGTCGCATTCCCGCCTTTGCTGCACTGACCCGGGCGCCTGCCAGGGCTGGCGCGCTGGCGGGCGGAGGGGGGAGGAAGGAGACTCGGCTCGGCTGGCAAAGCCAGCACCCCTCCCTCCCTCCCGCTCCCCGCCGCCAGTCCGGGCGCTGTGTGTGTGTGTGTGTGTGTGGGGGGGGGGGGGGGGCGGTTGACGTGCGCGGTTTTGGTGCAATGCGAATTATCGCCAGTCGCTCCGTCAGGAGGGGGGGGGCCCTGCCTGCGCTGCCAGGCGGCGGAGCGGCAGCGGCAGGAGAGGCTGGGGCGGGCGGGCGCGCGCGGGGTGTGTGTGTGTGTGGGGGGGGGGGGGGGAGCTGTTTTCCCCTCCTCCCATTGCCATAACAACCAGCCACCGCCGAGGTGCCAGGTGACATCCCTATGGCCAACGGCCGCCGCGAGACACGGGGGGCGGCCCGGCACGCTGCGCTCCACAACGCCGGCCAACCGCTGCCTCCTCACGCGCTGGCCAGGCTGGGCGCGCCTGGCACGGGCTAAACTCCCCGCTCCCGCCACCCGCGCTCCGCCAAGGGAACTCGATAGGGGGACCCCGCACTCTTGGGGGGCGGGGGGGGGGAGGACAAGGACACGGGGCTTTCCCTAAAGGGGTTGGGCCGGGAGCAACACAAGTAACTCAAGAAGCCGCTTCCAAGTGTCGGTGCTCGGCGCTGCTCCGCGGGGCTTGGGCTGCGGAGTGCCCCGGGGCGGGGGTATAAAAGCCGCCGGGGAAATCAGTCCGTGAGGAGGGAGGGGGGGGGGAGGAGGAGAGGGAAGGGACAAAAAGAAGAGAGAAAGGGAGGGAACAAGGAGGAAAGGGGGAGGAGAGGGGGAAGGAAGGGAAAGAAAAGGAGGAGGGGGGAAGAAAAAAAAAAAGGAGGGAAGCAAGAGCGAAGGGCAGCAAGAAGCCAGGAGGGAAGAGGAAGAAGAGCAGGGGCTGCCGGCGCCCGGCGGAAAGCGGAGCAGCAGCAGGAAGTCGGAGCGGGGGAGCCGCCGAGAGAAGAGCGGGTGGAAAGAGGAAGCGGCAGCAGAAGAGAAAGCAAAAGCCTCGCCGGCTGCTGCCTGCCCTGCACGCAGCATCTCCGGCTCCTGCCATGGCCCGGGAGAACGGGGAGGGCAGCTCCTCCTGGAAGAAGCAAGCCGAGGACATCAAGAAGATCTTCGAGTTCAAGGAGACGCTGGGCACGTAAGTGGTCAGGCCGGGCTGCGGCCGCCCGGCGCGTCCGGCTGCTCTGGGGGGGTGGGAGGCTGCTTGACCCGCTGGCCGAGCCGGGCTGGCTGGTTCCTGTCCATCCATCCCCAGCAGTGTGCGGCTGTGTGAGCTAGACACAGACGGGGTGTGTGTGTGTGTGTTCTGTGTGTATTTCAGAGCGTGTGTGGTGTGCCTGTGCCAGCCTGCATCTGAGGGTGTGTTTGGTGGGGTGCGATGGTGTGTCGGAGCCAAAGAGAGTGTCTTGCTGCGTGTTTGTGTGTGTGTGTGTGTGTGTGTTGTGTATCGTGGTCCGTGCGTCCGGATGCATTTGTGCTGGTGTGTCTGTCTTGTGAGTGCGTGTCTGAGAAGTCTTGTGTGGATTGAGGATGTAAGTGTGCACTGTGCTCTGTAGCGTGGTGTGTTTGTATGCATTTGAGTGTGTGTGTATTATGATGTGTGCATCCTGGTGCATTTGTACTGGTGTTTGTCTGTCTTGTGAGTGTGTGTTTGAGAAGGCTTGTGTTTGTGTGGATTGAGGATGTGTGTGCGCACACTGTGTATCGTGGTGCGCACACTGTGTATCGTGGTGTTTGTATGCATTTCAAGGCATGCTGATTTGTGATCGTCATTATTTTCATGTATGTGGTGTTAATTTATGTTTGAAAATGTGTTAGAATTAGTGTGTGCGTGTGTGTGTGCTGGTGTATGTCGATATGTGTTAGTGCGTATATAAGACTGTCTGTATGTGCATATTGGTGGCTATGTGTGTTTTATCAAGTGTGTGAGTGAGTGTATGTGTGTTTGGTTAGTGTTTATTACGAGTGCATGTGCGTGTGTGCTGTTCCATCCAGCACTTTGGTAGGCACCAAAGCGTCCAAAAGACAGCCCCACTTATGTATCTCACTCTTTTTTTTTTTTTTTTTTGCATTGTGTGGTGCAAGAACTAGGTTGAATCCGTAATAGAAATAACAATATATTTGTATACAGAGAGAATGGATGTATATCTAATATTCACCAACTGATACCCTATTCAGACTAATATGCTTATTTTATCAAGAATATTAATAGAAATGTAATTTAAAATATACATAGGCTGAGAAAAAGAGAGAGAGTGCTATCTTAATAGAGCAACATTAAATGTAGTCTGACTTTCATGCTTTCCATGGCAGAGTGTATTCATAGAAAAAAGGTTAGAAGTATTCTGAGTGGGTTTGGATGTGTGTCATCTAGTAGATTACCATAGTTTAAAAGTTGTTGCTGGGTCTGTTCATAAAGATTAGTAAAATGTTAGAGCTTTTCTGAAGGTTCATAATAAACATGTACAGGTGGTGAAAGAAGAGAACAGAGTGTAGGAAAACACTTCTCACTTCAGCAAGAAGGTGTGTATATAGATTTAAAAAAGTTTGTTTAAAAGACATGGAGGTGGATGGCCATGAGTTCTAAGAGAGGTTAGCATATGGACTGCTTGTGTTTGTGGACTATAGGCTTCTATAGCATCTGGCTCAGTCATGTTCTGCATGTCCCTGGCAGCTGTAGAAAGAGCAGCTTTACACATAACTTTAGAATGACTGTAACTAAGTGATATTAAATTTAGATTGTACTTTACATACTAAGCACTATGTGTGTC
Source organism: Emydura macquarii macquarii (assembly GCF_026122565.2). Lineage (NCBI taxonomy): Eukaryota > Metazoa > Chordata > Testudines > Chelidae > Emydura > Emydura macquarii. The sequence goes on along the minus strand of NW_027133607.1, from coordinate 489,461 downwards.
ACTTACAAAATACAGTGAGACTAATCTAATATAATATTTCAGTTTCTTTCTGCTTCCAATGGAGGGCTCTCTGTAAACATTAGTATATTTCTGGTTCACTAACTCACTGATTTGCTGTGAACAAACTGTGAGTAAGATTCAGACTAGACGTTTAATGTTGAGCTAAATCATACATCTGGATTATAATAAATAGATGTAGTATTTAGTAAAACACATAGTTGAGTTAATTACACTAATGTTTTACAGCTCTTTCAAGATGCAAAGTTCAGTATAAGTACTAAATGTTATTATTTTAGTTTAATCTCCTCATTCTTGTCCAGCTCTTGTACTGTCAAGATATTGTGTAATAAGAAGCGTGTCCTTACTTGTCATCCTAGGTATGTAATTCTTTGCCTGAGCTAAAGGGTGTTGGAAAAAGTAAAATCATAACATAAAGAGATTAATTAAAGCTACAAGTCTATTCCTTGTGGTTTCCACTATAAATAGGTGTGGCATAATTCAAATTTTATTTTTTAAATAGTTTTGATGGATAATATCAATATTTATTTTAAAGCATTTTTTTATTTTTATCTAATTATATTTTCCTACTTGTGGGAAATTATGGGGGCTGGTCAGAGAAGAGAGCACCAGATAATTGTTATTTAATGACAGTAGATGTTGAGATTAAAAAGTTAAAGCTTTATAACCTTTAAAACACAAATCGGCAACATCACATGTCAAAGTATACAAAGTAAACACCCTTAAATCAAATTCTAAGAAATTTTCAAGCAGCATTTTTCTTAATTTGCCTGTTTATAAATTTTGATTATCGATGAAAATATTTTTGTGTTCATTTGTGTGTACTCTGAAATCAACATTTACTGACATCTGTCGATTAAAAATTTAATCCTTCTAAGCCTAACTATACACCTGTGTCACTGCAGAAGATTGTCTGTGAAGCACTCTGCACTGGATGAGTTGTGCCACTGAAGTCTGCCTAAAGAGCATCCAGGTCTGGGGACTAATCTATCCTGTCTTCATTGAAGTCAATGGAAGCATATTCGAGCCCCAGTGTGGTTATGTGCATTTTATCCAATGGTTCAAATATATCAGTGTGACTGTTGCCATTGAAGTTCATTAAATGTGGCCACTGAGGAGTCTGTGCCCTTCAAGATTATTTGTTACTGTCACAATTTGCAAGCTCTGGTCACAGGCTTCTGTTTAACTATACAGTAGTTGTAAACTATGAAGTTTTTAGATTTGACTTAGTTTAATAGTCAATTTGCAAAGTTCTTCAAAAACAAAACAACTTAAATTAGAAATAATTAACATATATTATGGAAACTAGATCAAAGTCAAAGGGAGCTGGCATAAGGAATGTAGGACTGGCCTTTTCAGGTATAGCCAGGACAATTATAAATATTTTTACATTTAAAACCCGATATTTGTGGACCAGTTCCTTTACTGGTCCTGGAGAAAGCATGCCCTAGTAGGAGTGTGCAGTCCTGTTAATCAGGAGATCTAAATTCTAGTTTTGTTTTTGCCACAGACTTTCAAAGGTGCTGAGCACTTGCAATTCTCATTGACTTAAATGGGACTTGTCAGTGCTCAGATCTTCTGACAAATTAGGCCATTGCAGTGCAAATCATGAAGCCCAGATCCTCAAAGGAAATCCTAATTTCCATTTAAATCAATGGAAGATAGGAGCCTAAATAACTGAGAGTCTGGGTCCAAGGCCCCGAAGGCACTCCATTAAAGTCAGTGGGCAGGCTCTCAATGTTTTAATTGGGAGTTATCTCAGGCCCTGAAGGTTCAAGCAATCAAATCCTTTGTAGCATGATTTATGAATAAAGCTGAAGTCTGGTTTGGTCCATTCTACAATATAATGCTGCACCATGCTGGACAATGATTTATGTAGGCCAATCCCACAATATAGTACATTTTTCAGTGTAGATGGGACTTTAGTTTCTGTGACTCAGTTTCCCCATCTGTAACATGTGTATAATAATACTTATCTGCCTCAGAGGTGAAAAGCTTTGAGGCCCTCCGATGAAAGGTCCTAGATTAAGGTGCATATATTTTGTACTTCCCTATCACCTTTCATAAAGATTAGTAAAATGTTAGAGTTTTTTTGAAGGTTCATAATAAACATGTACAGATGGTGAAAGAAGAGAACAGAGTGTAGGAAAACACTTCTCGCTTCAGCAAGAAGGTGTGTGTATAGGTTTAAAAAAGTTTGTTTAAAAGACATGGAGGTGGATGGCCATGAGTTCTAAGAGAGGTTAGCATATGGACTGCTTGTGTTGTGGACTTTCATCTAAGGATGTCAAAGTGCTAAAAGCACTTATAATAGAAGAGCAACCCTTTTCCTGTGCTCTCAGCACCTTTCTATGTGGCTGTGATGAAATCAGCTGAGGTAAGGAAAGCACAGAATCTGCAAATTAGGACAGAAAGTGAAAGAAAAATTGTTTTTCAAATATTTTGTGCTGAAATGCATTCATTTGTGAATGTTGTCTACTCATACACTCCATTAATAATTCAGTCTCTGAATTTATTTTTCATCTGTACAAAAGTTTTTCACTTCATCTTTAAGATGTACAGGGCTCAGCTTTTTGAAATTATTTAAATTGGCTTAAATTGGTTAATCATAAAATCATTTGGGCTGGAAGGAGCTTCTAGTGGGTTACCTAGTCCTCCAGTCTCCCACTGCATTATGGAAAGAATTAATTATTTAGATGTCCCCTGTAAATCACATTTGGTCATATTTTTACTGAAAGAGGTATGATGTAGAATTCAGTACCTTTTTGTAATACAGTAGCGCGGACATAATAGAGGACTGTCTCCTGTTAGAATGCTGAAGTCTTGGCCATTTGCCTTAAGTGAATGTTTGTTTTTGTGCTGTGGGGTTGTAGTATGAAACTGGCTTAGATTATACAATTTTGCAAAAGGTTTTCCCCTGGTGCTGGTAGCAGCTTAAAATTGACTAGGATCACAAATGTAGCCCTGGTCAATTTCACATTAGGAGTGGGACTACAGGGAAAAAGCTTCTGGTCAACTGCAAAATCTCAGTAAATCTCTGCTCCTTGGCTATCCTGAGAGTAGGAAGAAGAAGAGGCCAGGAAAGAACGTAAAAGAGACAGACATAAAGAGATGGAGATTAAAATGTGGGGTGAGAGAGAGAGAGATGTAAACAGAGAAGAAAAAAGGGGAAGGAGACAGAAATGGAGACTAAGAGGGCCGAAAAGACCAAAGCGGAAACTGCTCAGAAAGGAGAAGTGAGAAGATGAAGACATGGGAAGAAAGGAAAGTGAGAGCAAGAGAGCACTGATGAAAAATATCTCTTGGAGCCCAGACCTGTGGTCCTTACTCAGGCAAAATTCCCATTGACTTCAAGAATTGGGCCCTTTTGTTTTGTATCAACATCACTTTGCATTGGAAATTATGGGCCTGCTTTATCCATGTGTTACTCCAGTTTCACACCATCCAATGGGGTAAAATAGAAGAACATGGTGGCGAACCAGGCTCTATGTAGGTAAGTTTGATAGTACCTTAGTAGCTCTCTTTATTCCCATTTTTGAAGTTGCCTTTGTTCACTCCTGACTGTTGTGTTTGGACAAGTAACTAAGAGTCCAGTTAAAGAGAATAGTCAACACAGAAGGAAATATCTGCACTAAAACCAAACAAAAACATGATAAATACCGGGCCAGATCCTTAACTGATGTACATTATCATGGCTCCATTAAAGTCAGTACAGCTACATCAATTTACACTGGCTGAGGAGCTAGCCCACTGTTTATCTTTACAAAGTTCAACAAATTCACCTGTTATAGCTCTAGACAATCAAGTCACCTGCTTGGACAGGTGGAAAACTGCCTGGACCTGGCCCTGGGAGATGTAAAGTTTCACAATAGCAGTGGACTCTGTTAAGAAAATAGGTACTCATCTAAATACCATTCTCTTTGTAACCCCATGAAATTTTAAGGCCACGTTATTGTCATTTTTAAAGCTGATAATGTGAAATTCCAAGAGATCATGAGATGCAGAATGCTATCTAGGTATTAGGTTGGGAAGGGGAGAAAGCCTTAGGTGGGTTAGTTCGTCTGTTTAATCTAATCAGCCTGCATTTCTAAAGCATCTATTGTAGAATCTAGGCTCTCTCTACATTACAGTTGTAGCTATGTTGGGGACATGGTTTTGCTTGTTTTGAAGGGAACAAACTCTGTTATAACTGTTATGGGACTGTTGCTCTTGTTCTGAAAATATAGGGGTGGAGTGCAATCCTCTTAATTTGGTAGTAAAGAGATATGGTCCTATTTGCACAGACAAACCCAAACTATGTTATAACAACACAGTTGTGCATGGACACAACTGAACTCTAACTGTGTTCCAACCTGGTTGTAAAGTATAGTGTAGAAGGAACCTAGAGGCGGTTGCACTGTCTGAGGGGCCATGTCATGGCCTTTCTTGTTCAAGTCCTGTGTCCTCCCTCTTCCTTCCATACTCTGACACTCACATGACATTCCTTTTCACTCCCCTCACACACACTCATTCAAGAGCTGTCACACATTCACTTTATCATACCCCTACTCTGTTTCTCACACACAGATTAAAGGCTCTTTCTTGCACACATGCACACGCTCACTCATGCTGTGTCTCAATCACACATAATCTCACGTATTCACATACACTTTTCAACATACACTGACTCACCCATGCACGCCTCATGCTCACAAAGACTGTCTCTCATTAATAACTCACTCCTTTGCTTGGGGGTGACTGGCTGGGTCTCATACTAAGATGCTATGCTATTAGCAGAGTGAATATATCGCTTCCCTTGTGCAAGCAGACACTCAGCTACCTCCTTCTTCATCCAGTGCGGGAAGACATCCATCTTATATGCTAATGCTGAGGACACCTCTTATTGAATGGTGCCATGTCCATTTGAGTGGTAGTGCAGGTGGGAGGTGCTGGTAGGTGGGTTCAGGTGAATTTGTGGTCCTGGCTCTCTCTGATCAGAAATCTTTCTTTCTGGTGGCCTAGGATAAGAAAAGTTTGCACCCCCTAAAAGCATTTGTATTCTCTCTCTCATTATGAATCATGAAACATTAAACCTTTAATTGTGGGTGTCACCTATATTATGAAATAGTTTTCATTCCTGTTGTAATTTAATTCTGTAAAACTTCTGTAGCATCTTAAAGAAAAAATATTTGCCCATTGTCTGATTCCTATCCCAGAAAAGACTGAGCAGCTGTTTGAGTTTGTCACAGGGTAATTGGCTCCTTTAAGAGGGAATGGGATCCAGTGCATTTGTGACTGATTATGTGCTGCCCATTTGGGCACAAGGGAAGGCATCTATAAAGAGGGAAACAGGATGAGGAAGCTGGGGGAGCTGCTGTGGCCAATGCTGCTGCTGCTGCAAGGGTTCTTAACTGCATTAAGAGGACATATCTGGGTACTAAGATATACGGACCTTCACATGGATAAAATACAGGTTGCTACAGGGCTGTTGAAGCTGGCAAAGAAAAGCTTAACAAGCATGAGTGACTGGAAGTTAAAGCAAGGCAAATTCAAATTAGAAATAAAGCACTTTTCAAACAAAGAAACAAACAAAAAAAAAACAGTGAGGGTCATTAACCATTGGAACATACTTTGAAAGGAAGTGGTGGGTTCTCCATCTCTTGAAGTCTTCAGATCAAGACTGTATGATAAGCTTTCTGGGAAGATACGCTTTAGTCAAACCGAAGTTATTGGGCCCAATACAGGAGTGACTGGGTGGAATTCTATGGCCTGTGTTATACGAGGAGTCAGACTAGATCATTTAATGGTCTCTTCTGGCCTTAAACTGTATGCAGCATTGTGCCACTGGAGCACTTGGATACTGGAATTGGTTGTGATGTCAAGAGTATGGGACATACAACAACTTCTTTGGCTTCTCTGGGTGGAAGACTCAAAGCTGAGATCCAATTACTAACATTTCTTTACATTTTGTGAAACTACTGAGAAGTTTTAATGGACACAGTTAACATACAGGATCAAGAAAAGTACTAGGAAGAATAAGTTAAGGTGATATCATGTTTTTAAAGTTAGGTCACTCTGATTACTATCTTGCAACCTGACTTTAGAAGCCAGCATTTACTAGAGTTAGAAATGATTTGTTCCTATCATTTGCAAAGCGGATTATAGGCTCTGAGATAGTAAAGAACACTGAGTCTAGTGCTAATGGTAATAGGGAATCACAATGGGAGGGGGAAAAAAGGCAAGGTGGTATCAGAATTAGTATCTTCAGTGAAGTGCTACAGTGGCGAAACTGCAGTGGTTCAGCTGTACTGCTCCAGCGTTTTAAGTGTAGACAAGCCGTAATTTGGCTAGGTTATACAGGAAATCTGTGGTAGAGCATGGAGCTATACCCGGGTTTCCCAAATCCTGAATTAGTGCCTTAACACAAGACCGTTCTTCCTATCTCCATCTCATTGCTGTTGATGTGAAATCCTTCTTCTCTACATCTCTTGCCAACTGAGCCCACCTGTCTCCTTCACCATCCACCTCTTTTCAAATATCATCTGAAAATAAATTCTTTTCTACCTTTGTTGTTTTCTCCCTCTGCTACTGACCTTGAATACTTTGTTATTCCCTACACAGAGTATTTCATGTTGCTACATGCTGAATATGGTTTTGAGTTCTTTAATCCTGTAAAGCATCCTGTAAAGGGTAAAGTTTATACCAAATAAAGTTGCACTGTTTTGGTTTGTATGATAATAATGAAAGCTTATAATAAGGTTCTCAATTTATTGCCGGTAATGGCATTCACTTAACTGGTGAGTCACAGTTTACATTCATGATTACTTAATAGGACCTAATTTTCCAGTCATTTCGGGTAGTATGAAAACAAGGTTGAACTAAAAAGATATTATTAGTAAGCAGGTTAATGAATCAAATGAGTTCCTAGGGGCAGGGATCTGGCACTTTATCAGTCTGCAGATGGCTTTGCACATCAATGGTGCAGTATAAATAATAACAATAATAATAATTTGCATACATAGCTGCACACATATTACTGAATGACAAATCAAAAAGCCTAACAATCAAAATATTTCTGTTTCCATCATTTGCAGAAATCATTGTGACTCAAAAAATCTATCTAATCTAGCTACTGATGTGTGTTGTCTGGCTTAGCAGTTCCTATAGTTTTCAGTAGATGTTTCAATTACTTTTATTTCTTAGAAAAAGGAAACTAAATAACAGATTGTTTAATGAACCTCACAAGGCCCTTTCTGGTGTTTTCACATTGAAATGTTTGTATTGAGTTTTATGCCAGAATTACTCACCAAAGAACTTGCACAGGTTAAATTAAACTAATATGTGTTTTTGTTATTCAAATTTCTTGGCTGAATTGAAAAACTAATTTGTTTCTTGTTTCTTTTTAACACTAACTGTGCTAAGAAAAAGCTATTGAGATAATGAGACTCTTGAATTTGATCTGACGGTAAAACATCTGAGCCCAGAGCTTCAGCATTCGTATTGCAATAGATCAGTGATAGGCAACCTAAGCTAGTGAGTGGGTTGCATGAGGGGCCCTCCTTTATCTCAGTGGGCTGCAAGATTGAAATCAGGCATGTGCACTAACCAGGACCCCACAAATAAGCTTAAATACATTTAATATAGGCTGAATGTTTCATAATAAGTTATAGAAAATGCTTATTCATTCATATATTAATAGAATTGTCATCAACTTCAAATAGTAAAGACAAAAGAAATGTTTATTTACGCTTTCCTTACTCGTCATACTCAAAGCGATGCCTGGTTGGATCTGTCCTCCACAAGCTTTCAAAGTTATCAGTAGATTATGTAATTAATATTAATTACAAAATTACTTAATATTACAATAATATAACATAAAAATTACAAAAATACTTAATAATTGCCAAAAATTCGACAAATTGTCAAGTCAGTGTGCTTCTTGTATGATTCTTTCATGTGTGTGAGCAACTTTTAACAAAATGTCTCGTGGGCCGCACTCAGAAGCCTGATGGGCTGTAAGTGGCCCTTGGGCCACAGACTGCCCACCACTGCAATAGATCAATGATTTCTCTTGCTCTTTTTCTCGGTAGTATCAGATATCACATTTAGAAACAACAACAACTTTGGACAAACATGCAGAAGAATTAAAATATCCTTTTTTCAGGGGATGGAGGCAGAGTGCATGTGGGGAGGTGATTTTTGGATTACAAATATCAAGTTCTCATAAGGAACGCATTTTAAATTTCACATAAATTTTCAATTTAAACAGTATAGTTTCAATCTAATTGTTCTTTCCAGAAAGAACAAAAGAAAAAACTCTTTTTAACAATGCAAATGAACATGGCAATTTTAACATCAGTAACAATGTGATTAGGAGTCTTGAACACAGGCCCTTTGAATTGACAGTCAGCGCTCTCCTTTAATTTTCTAGGGGTTCTATTCCTGCCCTGCTTTCTATCTCTCTTGCTTGCAAAACCTGAGGGCACCTGAAGCAGATCATCAGAGGTACAGAGGACTCACGAATCCAACCTGACATTAATAGGAGCTGTGGGTGCTCCATATGTCTGGAGAAAATCAAGTTTGCAAGTTTTGATACCTGGATTTACACATCTTGGTCTTTAAACTTTGTTCCCTTGATTTCTCTGTCTATAAGGCTTGATCTTGCATCATTGAAGTCAATGGGAGTTATGACAGGTTTCTATGGGAGTAGCATCAGACCTTAATACACAGTGTTGTGAAAATGAATTAAGGCTTGCACATCTTTCTAAGAGCTTTAAATGAAGGTTGTTCTGTTAGAGCAAGGCACGTTGTTATATTCTCATATTTTAACAGAGCATGTTTGGGTCTTGGCCCTGATGGGGAAATGTAAAAATACATCACTCTGTTTGTGTTATAGTAGCCCCTGTGGTCTGTAATACGTTGGTCTAATTTTGGTTGTTGGATTTAATGTGGAGGTGCTGGGTGGTGTTGGTGGCCTGTGATATGATGATCTGGCCTTAAACTCAATGATAGACTTCAACGGAGATCAGGGCTCCATTGTGCTAGGCACATAGTATATACAACGCATAGTAAGAGATGATCCCTATGTAGAAGAGCTTGCTGTCTAAAGAGGTAAGACAAAGGGTGGGAAACAGAATTAGTTAAAGGTCATACAACATGTCAGTAGCAGAACCCAGGATAGAACCTAGGTTTCCTGAGTCCTAGTTAAGTGTCCTCTACACTGAATTATACTGTCTTGTGAAGGTGGGTGGTGGTTCATCGCCAAGTTCTTCTAGACATATTTATATGACTTCCCAGCTGTGGCTGCATATCTGATTAGTTTTAATTAGTTAACACTTGTAAAAGACTTTGAAGATAGTGTTTTATATCTATGCACTATTACCATTACTTTATTTTTACTTTTATTACCCAGCTGTTCAAAGGTAAACAGGTCTCTATTGAATCATAGAAGGAAGAGAGGGAATAGCATAGTTAGTCTGTCTATATGGACAATGCAGGATCATTCACAACAGAATTCCATCCTTCAGGGCTTTGCCCAGTCTTATATAATTCAAGAAATAAAGTTCCCACCATTTCCCCAGAGAAACTGTTCCATTGTCTAATTGCCCTTGCTATGAGGAAATAACAGGTTTGACAGGGTGAGAGGAAAACCTAATAAGAACATAAGAACGGCCATAGTGGGTCAGACTAATGGTCCATCTAACCCAGTATCCTGTCTTCTGACAGTGGCCAATGCCAGGTGCTCCAGAGGGAATGAACAGAACATGTCAATTATTGAGTGATCCGTCATCCAGTCCCAGTAGCTGGCAGTCAGAGGTTTACGGACAGCCAGAGCATGGGGTTGCATCCCTGCCCATCTTGGCTAATAGCCATTAATGGACCTATCCTCCATGAACTTATCTAATTCTTTTCTGAATCTAGTTACAGTTTTGGCCATCACAACTTCCCCTGGCAATGAGTTCCACAGGTTGACTGTGCAACTGCATTGTGTGAAGAGATACTTCTTTATGTTTGTTTTAAAACTGCTGCCTATTAATTTTATTGGGTGACCCTGGGTTTTCGTATTGTGGGAAAGGAGTAAATAGCACTTCCTTATTCCCTTTCTCCCCACCATTCATGATTTTATAGACCTATATCATAATCCTTCTTAGTCATCTCTTTTCTAAGCTAATGTCCTCCTACCTCACTGACTTGGGGAGCACTTGTGCTTTTTACCAGGCAAGGATCAGTGCACATGTAGAAAAGAAACAGGGAATGAGATGAAGTTTCAGTAGAAAAGGCTTCTCAAAGGCAAACATACTCAAGTACTCAGATAGTAGAGTGATAGGCACTATAAAAGAACCTAGATATATAGAAAACTCTGTGCATCACTTTAAATAATGTCTGAAGGACAAAGACAGTTGTCTGCTGTCATTTACACCAATGTAAATCTGGAGTAGTTCTGTTGATTTAAATTGCTTCATTTTGCTGTAGTTGCTCCAGATTGACACTGAAGTAACTGAGAACAGAAGCTGGCTAGCTTGGATTATTCTATTCGTATTTCTAATGCAGCATTGACATTTGCACTGTCTAATGCAGTGTACTTTTAGCAGAAGCTATGAGACCATGCTGTACAGAGAGATGTTATAGACATAAATCCTAGCCTATTAAAAGATAGACCTAGATAAAAGGCATTAGAGAGCTTCACAATCAAGGTCATTGAATCAACTGTTATAATCAGTCTTGTCACTTCCCATTTAAAAAAAAAAGAAATCAAGCAACTTTAATATTCTTTACTGACAGCTAAAATAATTCTTACTCAGACAAGCAAGGAGGTGCATCCCTGACATATATTAATAGAGAACATAAACAGAAATAAAACTGAAAATATATTAATATGACAGGCAAGCATAGTTGTGTGGCATTATCTGCAATAGGGGAAAGATAAAAGACAGTTTAAAGCACAGCACAGAGAGGTCTGTGTTATAGTCCCATCTATGTCCTAAGTTGCCTATGTACAAAGTACAAAAGCACCTAAGTGAGTTATGTGTCTAACTCCCGTTGACAGTCATTGGGAGTTAAGTGCCTAACCTGCTTAGGTGTTTTTTGGAAGTCCCGCTAAACACCTGTCTGTATCTTTAGGCACTTAAATACCACTGTAAATCTGGACCTTATTGCCTCTCTGCTTTTTCCTCCTTGTTTGTGAAATGGGGATAATAGTACTGAACTACCTTACAGGGGTGTTGTGGATTTAATACATTAGTAGTTGTAAAAGGTTCTAAGATCCTCATGTGGAAGCTGTTATAGTTATAGGAATGCAAGGTTTAAAAAATAAAACAAAGCATGCAGATAAAACTCCAAATGATGAAGTTGTCATTCTGCCGTAAGGCACAGATTCTGTGTATAGTGTAATGCGTCCTCTAGGCCTGTTGGTTTTTAACCTTTTTCCACCTAGGACCTGAACACCACCTGCTGTTTCATGCCTATATCTGGTTTGGGGATTGGGTGATGCTGCAGTACCTTTTTTTCTTGTGATCGTTGATGTGGTCTAGTGATTATGGCAGAACACTGGAAGATGTGACTTTTGGGTTCTAAACCTGATTCTGCCATGTGCGAACTAAGACAACTTTCTGTGTTCTTGTGTGTTATATGGATACTGTGATACTTATAAGCCTTACAAGAGTGTTGTGTGGCTTCATTAATCAATGTTTGGAAAATATCCAGAGATCTTTGGGTGAAAGAAATGTTAAAAGTGTGTTGTGGTATACTTATGTAGTTCATATTTCTGTGGTGATGTGGCTATACTGGGTCAAAGTCAAGTGGAGTCATGCCCATTTACACCGTGGTTGAATTTGGCTGGTTATTTTTAGTGATGGGTAAAAATGAAAACTCAGCATGTGAATGCCCCCAGACTGATTAAAATTTGCCTCTGGGATCCAAATTTTGCAACTCAAGCCAATTTCTATTAATCTTCTGCTATATGTAGTGGTTTCATGATGCTGTTTTTGTGGTGCCTTACTGTATCTTTCCATCTGCAGAAGGAAAAAACCTTTTCAGCTAGACTAAGAATAGGAAATCAAGTTAACTACATGCAGCATCTACTCTCAGGACCCTATTTGAAACATCTTCTGTATGAAGGATGTATCCTGCAGGGAGAGGTGGATAATATGATAGAACAGTTCTTTTCCATGTCTAACATCTTAAATTATTCTTTGGTGGTAACTCTTGCAGTGCTTGCAAGACTGTTAAATTGTATGGTATCTGGTGGAGTACACCATGCATGCAAGTTACAAAGCAGCTATAGTGTATGAGCACCATGTTCTCAAGAGTTAAAAGAAAGACAGAAAATAGGAGATATGTAAATGCGTAACTGGGCCAGTTCTTCTTTGGGTTCTTTCTTTCTTACGACTTCATTTTGAGCACGCATGCTGCCTCATTCACCTGGCAGGTTTCCCATATAATGTACAGAAAATTATAGGAGAGAGAATGCCAACATTGCATAAGTTTGAACAAAGGATCCAGTGAGTTGCCCTTTGTTCATTCAAATGGCTTGAGACCCCAGTGAAGGTGGGAGGCTCCCTTTTGCCATTTCTTCACCTGACCATTTCTCATTTGCCATCACTTCTGGTATGTTGAAAAACTGCTTTCTTGGTCCTCTCCAGTTTCCTATGAATCACTTAACTGGGTGCGGTAGCCAGATTCACAACTTTCCATAGGTGTGCACAGCTTGGGAGGCTGTGGGTGGAGCCCTTCCTTTGGGGTCAATTAGTGCATATGGGTATGTCTACACTGCACCGTAAACCCAGAGTTAGTAGAACTCTAGCTGCAGACCCTGAGTTTGTTAACCTATGGTATAAGCATCTACACCAGTGGTTCTCAACCTGTTTACCATTGTGTGCCGCATATGCAGCTTGTTATGTGGGCTGCAGCCACAGAATATATATAATACCAGATAGCCAATATTGATTTGTCAGCTAAGTCACATAGTGGGATTTTTTCAAACTAAAAAAAAATAATTTAAATATATGCATAATTTGATTTTCACTGGAATAAATTGCCTAGGGAAGTTGTGGAATCTCCATCATTGGAGATTTTTAAGAGCAGGTTAGACAAACGTGTCAGGGATGGTCTAGATAATACTTAGTCTTGCCATAAGTGCAGGGGTTGGACTAGATGACCTCTCGAGATCCCTTCCAGTCCTACGATTCTATGAATGTGTTTTACCAGTATGGTCTTGAAGATGTCACATAGGCCACAGTTGTGCGCTGATTGGGCCTCAAGCAACCCATCGGTTGAGAACCACTGATCTACCCTCATTTGTAATCCCACATTAGGAACCTGGGGCTGCAGCATCTACACTGCATTATATGGACCTGAGTCCAACCTCCCATATCCCAGATTTCCCAGCACCCTCCCAAAATGTGGCTGCTCTAGCTCTTCATTCATGGCGCAGTGTGGGAAGACTTGACTGTCCACCAAACTTGATTGTCCAGAGGACAAACAAAGTCAGCCTGTGGGATTGTGGGATACATTTGGTTGACCCCCAGAGTAGGAGTCCAGTGGGGCTGCGTCTACAGTGTAAAGCAATAGGACTTAACTCCTGGCTCCCAGCTTCACCCAGGCTTAGACCCTCCACCTCAGTAGGGTCCTGGGCCCAAGCCCTGGGTTAGTGGTATTTGTGTGTAGACAGAAGGGGGGTTAGCCTTGAAGCTGAGTTCTAACCCTGGAGTTACATTGCAGTGTATACATAACCCATATTACTTAGCTTAGACAAGATGCCATATAAAACAGGGGCTTAAGAAATTGGTTAGTATATACAGTCTATTAAAGCTTTTGGGCTTATTTGATGTAAACTTGACTGCCTTGTACCTAGTCTATATAGGCTAAAATGCAGCTTTTATATTCTTTGGGCCGGATCCTGCAATCTGATGTCCCTGGGCTGATCCCTGGGCCTGCGAAGAAATTAACGGACTTCACTGGGAGTCTAGTTCGGCATAAGGCTCCACCAGTCTAGCTCAGATTGTAGGATCAATGCCTCACTGGCTTGCAGGAGCCAGGGGTTCAGATCTCAGCGAGGTTGTGCTACATGTAGCATGACTGCTTCTTCACTCTTGAGGTGCCTGTAGTGCTGTGTGCACGTAGTTTGGCACCCTTCAGGATGAAAAGCACCATACAAATGTGAATATTACATGTCATAAGTTAGTTTTCTCTAATCGATTTCCTTAATTTTTGTTGCCATAAATGATACTAAGTAACAGTGCAAGAACTTGAAAGACAAGGGGAATGACTAGCAGAAATATCATTTTAAGAGCAGTTTTTTATTTTTGAAAGGGAACCTTTGTATTTCAGATATTGCTTCTTATGTATTGGCTCAGCAGTATGAACAGGAGCAGCACTTGTTTGTATCTCTGAAATCGGCAGATAGGACTCGACACTCAGGACCTGTTTCTCTACTGTTCTGCGTCTCACTCTCTTGTGTTGTCATTACAACTGTGCGTAGTGGGTGCAGACAGCTACCAAGTCACAACAGCAGAGTTTTATGCCCACTTGGCAAGGTGCACATGTCAGTGCAAGGTATAAGGCAATGGAGAATCAGGTCCAGAGTATCTTTGAGTCACATCTGCTGACTTCACTGCAAAGAAGTTTTGCTCCACTTCACCTTGCAGAACCAATACGTCTGCAGAGGAGCAAGCTGGATATTTTGTTCCTGCCTCATGCATCCTTAAAAAAAAAAAAAATCATCCGTGACAGTACATTCTGATTGCAGGATCTGCATTGCTGGAGATGATGTCTGAGTCAGAACACAACTGGATTTGCAGATCCCAGGTTGAGTTTGCAGTGCCAATGGTTACTGAGCTCACCTTCAGAGTTGTAAATGGAACCAGTCATACCTGAAATCATGGGGAGGGAGCACAACACAACAATGTTCTTTTTTTATAGAGTTACTTTCCTGAGTCTCACTACACTTCAATAAGAACAAAAAATCACAAAAATCTGTCATTTCTCTATCATAGTTCCTTAAGCAATTATTCAGTGGCTTGACAAGAGAACCATTACAAAATCAATTTACAGAGCAGTTAATATAAGTATACTGTGCTTTGCAGTGAAAGTCGCTCTCATAAAACCTTATGATTTTCATCATTACAATCCCAATCCATTCATTTGTTTTCAGCAGTATTGCTCAGATAAAGTCCTTCATGGCCAATAAAGACATTATTCTCTATATCACTTGTCATTTATCCATCTCTGGTCTAATCATAGTGTGGTCTGGACCTACATTAATGATATATTGCTTCAATATACAATGTAGCTATGCTTTTTGCTCCGCTCTGAGACTGGAATTTTCCACGGGATCTAAGGGAGTATGGCACCCAGCTCCAATTGATTCTCTCAGCCTAAATCTTTTTCGGTGTTGTGTTGTTTTTATTTAGTAGAGAAAGGCTGGAGCAATTGTAAGAGATTTTAAATGATTTTTTCTGAGAACCAAAAAACCTCACGCCCACATGCGAATGAGCATCGTCAGCTGGAGACGTGATGGTTTACTGTAAACCATGCCTTTCGTTATAGTGCACTGAATTCTGCTTGGGCCTGGATGATCCAGTCTCTATTGGAAGGTGAAATTCGTCAGCTTGTAATCGCTGTTTGATCCTGTGGGGAAAAAGCCAATGGTTTTAGTCCAGTTCCTAGTGGCAGAGTATGAATCTTTAAAAAAAAGAAAAAAGAAAAAAAAAAAAAAAAAGAAACAAGTGGACCATAACTGTCCCAGCTGGCATTGGTTAGTACCCAGGATGGCATTCTTGGCAGCAAGACTGATTGGATAGGAATATTCAGCTGCCCTTAGATGGCTAGTCACACTGAGGTACAGTGGGAGAGCTAGTCTGCAGTGATGTGCCTGTACTATAGATAAATACACTTCATTTTCTATTGTTGTCGGTGTGGCACTTTTCACCAGCATTACAAAGTTTAGAGGGGGGGGGGGAAGCACTGTGAATTCTGTGTGATCAGTATTGTGTGCTGCTGTTAAATGGCAGTTCCATGGCAACCAGCTTGTTTCAGGTTATCTGAGCCTCAAATATGTAGGTGTTAGTTGGTCTTATTCTTTACTTGTTCTCTTCTGTACATGCATCCCCATGCGTTTGGCTGGCATGATGTAAAATCTGCTCTGTGCCACTGTCTAAAATGTAAATTGTTTGAACCTTGCTTTGTCTTCACGTCTGACCTACCTATGGAGCACCTAAGGTGCTTCTGAGTAGGACTTTCTTCTGCTCACCTTACAAAAAGATGTGGGAGTTCTCTTTCACTCCTTTTGCCTCTGACATAGTCTATAAGGAGCCATCAGTTGACTGATCAGTTGGTTGACTATACATTTTACTAGGCAACTAACTTTGTTGTATATCATGGATTCTCAAACTGGGAGTCACAGACAGATTTCAGGGAGTCATGACTACCTTCCCTTTCTTTATGGCTAGATAGGAAGGTTCTCAATTTTTTTTTCTGGTTGTAACTTGGAGTCGTGGCATGGAAAAGGTTAAGAGCCACTGATCTAGGTTATATGACCCCTAATACCTATATATGAGACTCAGTATTATAGTTTCTGAATTACTTTGACAAATGCCATATAAGTGCCTAGAGAGAGAGAGAGCTTGATGGCATAATGAACCATGTAGTCAGTTATAATGAGGGAACTGGCAGAGTTTGCTTAGCCACACATACCTCTGCAGCAAGTCGTTTCTGAATATGTTGATTTAAAAGGCTCATAACTCAGTCAAATTCAAACTAGTACAATCAAAGGCATATCCCCTCAGTGAGGACTACATCAGTGCTACATTTCAAATTTCAACTTCCAGCCATCTAGGTTGTAGAGCTGTTTAGGAAAAGGTCATAAGAATTTTTTTGACTATTGGAAAAATATATATTTTGTCACTCTCCTGATACATAAAAGTGATTGAGTGATTTTTTGTTTGGTTTGGTTAAACTTTCCAAAAATATTCCTCTTCAGGCAGAGGAACACAAAATGGAATACAAAAAGTGAACGTTTCAGAAAGTTATGGGTGACTACAAAGAGGAGGTTAGAATGGAAACCAGTATATAACATTAACAGTAGGCTAGCAGTTGCTGCCACACCCCATTTGGGACTAATGTGCCCAATACAAACTACTGCTAGTAAAAGACGAGAGATATAGTGCATGCCGGAGAATGCAATTATATGACATCTGCCGTGCAGGTAGTTGCAGGAAGTAACTACGGCGAGGCAGTTGGTTATTCCGGGTTAAAGGCAGTTTTAACAACAACAACACACACACACACACACACACACGCACAAGTTTTGTCATGCTTGGAAGGTAGCCTGGGGATTATTTAGTTCTCCTAAAAAACCCTATTTTTGGCCCCTTCCTCTGCTTTATTAGCAGTAAATCACAGTGGTTGAAGAGCAGTGCAAAATGGGAATAGTCACTCTTTCCTGCAAGATAGTATGAGAAGAAATCACTGCAAACCCCAGAGTCTGATTATAGTCTGAGCCTGAAAGCTCGGGCAGTCATACGTCTACCAGAGCTCTGCATGACAATGCCTTGTGTGATCTTGTTCTTCAGTGTTAGCTTAATATCCTGTATTATTTTGACCCCTGAACTGGGATATATGCAGCATTGCCATTGTTGCTGTCTTCCTGGACTTTATCGTGTGGTTTGTTGGCTAGCAGTCTTTTATTAATGGCTTCATTAAGAAACAGATGTACAGGTTTACTCTTTGTTTTTGTAACTGCACTCTTGACATACTGTATGTGCCCTTAATTTATTTTATTCAGTGGAATACCATCTGCTGGCATCTATTTATGCTGTGATTTTTGCTGAATACTTATGTTTAACTTGTGTTGTAAAGACTAACGTCTCTGGTCTCGGTTACACAAATGCAGTCTCGCTGACTTCATCGCATTTTTAGTGATGTCAATGAGAGCAGAATTTGTCTTTAACAGTAAATTTTATACAACACCCACATGTTAATGTGTGGCATAACTCTATTAATTTAAATGGGCATACTTCAGGGATAAATTTGTCCTAGTGTGTTTGGTCTCTCCAATTTTGCTAATAGTTTTGTGTCTATAAATGTTTCAGAGCTAAACTATTTCCCCCAGTTTACAGGAGAGGAGGTCTTTGAATTTATAGTTGGATGCTGTCAATCACAGGAGGATACATATTAAACTTTTATACCTGCCTTAGCTGCTGAAGCAAAACTTTGTTCAAGGAATACTCAAGATTAGTAAACCTTAAACAGCATTTATCTGTTAGACTGATGGGCTTTTGTCAGCCTTCAGCATAGCATTGTGTATTCTCAGATGGAGCTTTTGGTGACAAAAATAATGTTGGGTAGGCACTGGATGGAAAATCCACAGAGAATTGGACTAAGAAAATGTATGCAGAGTCTCGTATAGAGCCCACAATGAACTCTTCCTTTTTGTGCGGGGCAATGTGGCTGACTTGTTAAGATGCTGTCATGTCAAGTTTATCTTTGTGTCCTCAGCTCAGTCCTTTTTATAAGCTGGAGTCAGCACTGACTGTAGGTTTCATTACAGCTACCATGTCTGTGCCCTGGCTGTGAAAAGAAATAGAAGATTTTATTTCCCATCAGTATCAGTCTCTGCTGTATAAGTGCAAGCAGATGTCAAAATGACTTAGGGTGGGATTTTCTACAGTGACTTAACTCTGCTCCCATTGAAGACTGTAGGAATTTTACCATTGACTCCAGTGGGAGCAGGGTTGATCCCCAAAGAACATTAGAAATTGGGCAAATAAGCCAAATCAAATTAAATATTTCATTTTTCTGACACAGCTGAATAACCCATCTCAAAATGTGGGTGGGGAATCCAGACAGGGCAGTTCTAGAGGGTTTTTATTATGTTTTTATCCAGCCTACTGGTGGTTTTACAACCGATGTTTGCTATAGATGTATGACTTCACCGGGAAATGCTAAAGAGATTGCAACCCAGATAATGTAGGTTTTCCCTTCCTCTGTAGCTGAGCTGTAGGTGGGAATGGCTTGGGAGATGCTGGAGGGGATGGAAAGTGAAAGTATTTTTGGGTGATGCCTGTAGGATTGCCTGTAGCAATGGGAGACAGGAAGTCTTTAATGTGTGAGGGCTTCAGTTACATTAAAGAAGTGTTTGATAGTAAGACAGTATGGTCTCTCTGCATTCATTTGGGTACTACTACCTTTACATTATCACCCATTAGTTAATTTCAATACTTGCTTACATTTTTTTGTGCCTCTTGACAATTACGCTCTTGTTAAAGGCACTAAAGTAAGTGATCATGGTGAACCTAAGGTCACAGGTCTCTGAAACACCTTAAAAAAGCAGCAGGCCAACCAACGGAACGTGTTTATCACGGGCGACGGGGAAATAAAATCGCATCTGTGGGATGTGATTCTTGTTCCCATTCCCTCAAGAGTCGCATCATTGCTGTTCTAAAATGTATTTTGTAGGTGGAGAACATTTTCATTTTTTCTTTGGCTCTGGAGAAAGGGGAAAGTTTGCAGCTTAAAACTGTGAAGAGATTTTTTTATTAAAGCTGCATGATTTACATCTGCCGGGGAAGTCTGCCGCATTAGAGCGTTCGGCATCCATCAGAAAATCTCCGAGTCTGAACAGTTCTATTATGCAATGTTATATACTCGGATGGTGATGCACTTTCTCTCTTTCCTTTTTGAAGTACAATGCTGGCTGATGGATGGCCTGTTGAATGTCTCATAAACTCATAGAAAAAGCAAATGATGTTGAGCTTCATTCTGCAAAATCCTAAGCACCTTCTGCAAGATGCAGGGAGCCCTGAAATTCCATTGTTGTCTGTGGGAATTGAGGGTGCTCCTCATTGGGAATGAGGAGGCTTAAGTAGGCCTAAGATTTCAAGAAAACAACCTTATTCAGGATAGCACATAAGCATCTGCTTGCAGCTAAGTATGTGCTTAAGTGCTGTCCTGAACAGGGATGGATTTAAGCGCGTTGCCGAGGCCCCAGTATCTAGCTGTATAAATAATTATTTTAATAGTATATGATATTGTACTGTTGCACACCCTAGTTCAGGGGCTTTTTTACTACCAAAGGGATTAACTCACTGGGATTTTCCAGAGTTTTCAATGAGCCCGTTTGAACTGAAAACATGAAGGGGGGAGGTCCGAGAGATCCCAAGTCCAAATGTCTTGTAGCCCTGCAGACTGAGCCCTGCGAGCCCAAGTCAGCTGACAAAGGCCAGCTTGTGGGTGTTTTGTTGGCAGTGTAGATGTACTCTGAGTCCCAATTCAGCAAAGCATTTAAGTGTCAATGTCAGTCTTTTCTGTTCAGCACTTAAGCGCATGGCTACTCTATGCCTGAGGTTAAATCCCATTGGAGGGGTGAAGCCAATGGGTATGTCTTTGCAGCCCATGGATGCAAGCCTCCCAGCTCAGGTCGACAGACTTGGGCTAGTGGGGCTTGTGCTAGCACTCTGATTCCCTGGGCTTCAGAGCCCAAACTCCAGCTTGAGCCGCAACTCAAAGCGCTGTCCACACTGCTATCTTTAGAGCACTAGCGTGAGCCCTGCTAGGCCAAACTGTTTCTGCAGACTAGACAATGAAACCTAGTGCTTACCTTTCAGCATGTGCTCAAGTATTTTGCTGAATTGGGATGGACTGCTGAATCGGGGTCTGGAGGGGTCACTAGGATCTTTGAAGAGCTGTAGCTTTTCTGGGAAGAGGGCTGAAGCAAAAAAGAACCTAAGGCTACCATCTCAACCCTGAACAAAAACAATTTCTTGTGGCTAGTTTTGAGACTATTTCTCATGTGGACTGTACCATTTTTGTAGGCGGACCACCCATATAGTGGTAGAGGCAACCGAAGACTGCAGTTCACATTAAAGATCTACTGCGGGGGACTGGAAAGCCTGTGAAACTCTGCTGGAAATCAAAGGAAATACACATTATTTACAGTGCTTTGTTTCCTGCACTGTAGGACCTGCAAGGTTTACAGAAAAAACTGCTCTTTTCAGATGAATCCTTAAATAACTCTTTTTAAAAGAGAGTAAAATAACCAGATTCCCCCAGCCCAAAATTCCATTAAGGCCACCGCTCATTTCAAGCTGCAGTAGGACCAGCACAGGAGGGGATCTATACCCATAAGGAATCTTATTGAAATCCCATCGCAGGACAGTGGCTTAAGAGAGTGTTAGAGTTCTGACAGAAAACCAGAAATGGGCTGGATGCCTGAGGGATGTGGAAATGGCACGCCCAAGTTGCTGATTTGAATCCAGTCCATTGTGGTAGCAACCGAAGGTTATTGCCATGTGCTGTTTGGTGATTATACATTGTTGTAGTGGGTGGTGCCAGACCAG
Organism: Emydura macquarii macquarii; assembly: GCF_026122565.2. Taxonomy (NCBI): domain Eukaryota; kingdom Metazoa; phylum Chordata; order Testudines; family Chelidae; genus Emydura; species Emydura macquarii. Next base: position 468,129 of record NW_027133607.1, on the reverse strand, counting down.
TTCCCAGCAAACTCGTGTCCACAATACAAAAACTGCCAGCATAGCTGGATCAAATTGGCTCTTTTGTTCACAGACTCACCAGAGAGGCCAAGTTGTGGGTGCTTCCCATTTCTGAAATCAGGCCCACAGTGCCTCAAGTTGGACAACCAAAACCAGGGGCCACTTTTGAAAACAGGTTTGTGTAACTTGCCCGTTGTCACCTAGGAAGTCTGAGACAGAGGTGGGTTTAGATGCCACATCTCCTGCCCCTACTCTAATCACTAGTCACAGTCTAGTCAGTGGAAGTTTTGGGGGTTGTGTAGGAGTAGATCTTTCCTATGGGTAATGCCCTCTGGGCGGGCTGTCAGTAGGGGGATCAAACCTGTGATCTTTTGAGTTTAAGGCATGAGCGTTAATTACCCAAGCTAAAAGACCCTCTTACTCTTAGCCACCACTGTAGCAGGCCCATCAATCTCTAGCTAGCCTAGCCACCACTAGAGGGGGACACAGTGCCACACCAAGCAAGCAGGGGTTACATATGTTAATACTGCTGTGGGTCTTGGAGGCACAATGTGATGGTTACAATAACATGATCCAAGGTAGTTACTTTACATTAGTGTGTAAGATGTAGCTGCTTTGATGACTTACTTATAATTCAGTTGAACGGTTACTATAGTTTGGCAGTCAGTGGAAATTCTCAGCCTAAGGTGGAAAAAAGGCAAAAAGGAATAAAAAAGAAAGAGTGAACTTGTAAAATCTTCTATTGCTGGTGGAAGGCAACATCCCCTCATCTGGGACTGAATTCATTCCCTTCACTTTCTTGCTTATTTTACTAGCTTTCTAAATATCTCTGGAAATTTAAGCTCATCTTTCTCATTCCACTAAAGGAAGCAGCCCTTTTTTTCCTTGCACAGATCCAGTTGGCATACATAAGACCTTGCTCTGAGGCTGATCATTTTCAAATAAGCTTTTAAAAAGGAAAAAAAAAATTACCTCCTCCCCCTTTTTGGATCTGGCCTCCTGAAGGAAGCCTCCTTTATAGAAGTTCACAGCAGATTTTGTTATGCTCAGGGGAACTTCTGCTGTTGAAAACAGACAATAGAAATTAAACATTAACTTTCCCTTTGAATTGAAAATAGCGGTCATCATTGTTTTGCGTACCTTTGAGTTATTTCAACATGAGTTCTCCGTATCAGCTTTGAAAGCCCATCCTTACTCTTTATCTGAGTTGGTATTTACACGGAAAGGTGATTCAAACCCTGCAATGTTACATCAAAGCAGACAATCTGCTGAAAATTATTTCTGAATCGGGTTAGTGGTTGATCAAATGCTCATTTTGTAAACTCCCATGGTAAAATTGATGGGATGGGGTTGCAGGAAACTCAGGTAGGAGATTCTGGTGGAGTTTGGGTCAGTGCTCCCTTCAACAGGTGGGGCTGGCGGTGATGGCAGAGAAAACTCTATAGAATCGATCCAGGGATCTACAGGAAATGAAGGTTGCGGTTCCGTGGATGGGGCGACCCCTCTGTGCTGTCTTCTGAGACATGGCCTCAGGTGGTTAATCTCATGTATCTTCAGGGCGGCCACAGCAAAGAGCACATGTCAATGTTGGTTCTGGCAGCATACTGTCCCATTGGTTTTGGTGCTTGATTTCTGTTGGGTGGGGAATGGTACATGCCACATAAAAAGGTCTTTCCCCTCTCCCACCAAGACATTCCATGAACCCTGTAGAAGGACTTGTGGGGGTGGGCAGGTTGCAGAGCCCTTTCATGCCCCCTGCCCAGTTCCTCTTGGCTTCTGCTCCCCTGCATAAATAGACCCTAAATCTAAATATTTTTCATAATGTAGAATCTTAATCTTACCTTGCCTTCCTGGGATGGTGTAACCCTAATCCCAGAATTCTGCACTGCTGCAAGAGCCCTTTGGTGGGGTGGAACTATAAAGTCTTTTCTGAAACATACTATTAAAGTCCTTTATTAGTGGCAAATTTGGGGGCCTAGAGAGACTGGCCAGTCTTGCAGGCATCAAGGGGTTCTCAGCTTTAATATTTCAGCCCCTGATTTTGTGTCCATTGAAGCAGGTGGAGGTTTGGCCACTGATTTCAGTGGAAGCAAGATCACACCCATAGCTATCTGCTGCACTCCTTAATGAACATTGAACAATGAATCTTAACCCTAACCCCAATTTTAATGTCTGTCAGTATTTGTTCATTTCAGATTTCATAACTTCTCTCCACCCTCACAGTTTCAAGCTTTCCAGCAACAGTGGCTCACAAGCCAGCCATTCTGTAACAATTTGTTGACTCAACAGCATGTCATTTAAATACCCTCCCTCATGTTTCCCCTCTCCTGGGAAGCAGCTCTCTGAAGGGCAGTCTTGCCTGGTTTCAGGAGAGCCATAAACATGCTGTTTTATAAGGTTCTAATTTATTTTAACCTGATTGGCAGCAGTGGGGATCGAATTATGATCCTAGGGAGAAGAACGCACCGTGTAGCAGACCTGGGTCTGGTGAGCAGCTGTGCCTGTGTGATCTTAAAACAATTTAGCTCTGGTGCATAGCACAATCAGATCTGGTTCATCTGATTTCTAAGGTTGGTTTTAATTTTTTTTTTTTTAAAAAAGCAGATTAAATTGATTAGTTTGCAAAATTAATTTTTTCCCCATTGAAGTGTTTTCCAGCATCTGGCCAGAGACATAGACGTTATCTGAATTCTATTAGTTTTTTTATTTTAAACCTGATTTGATGACTCCTGAAAACTTCTTTGGGTTGAAAATAAAATAGGTGGCAGTCTTCTGCTCAGAGTCCAACCCCCCGTCCCCCTCCATATTTATCTGTATCTAAAATAGAACTGAATATTATTCAAAACAGCATGGGTCATTTCAAGCATATCTTGCAAATGTGAAGCAATAATACAAACAAAAAAGCCAGTCTGAAGGGGAAGCAGCATGAACCAGTGGATGGAGGGACAGAACTGCAAATCAGGACATGTGAGGTTTTTTCCTGACTTTGTCACTTACTCACTGTGTGGCCTTAGGTAACTCACTCATAATCTCTCTGTGGCTCAGTTTCCCTCTTTAAAATGGGATAAGGAATACGATACGATATTCCTTAAAAGTACTTTAAGATCTGTGTTTGAAAAGTGCTATGCAAGCGCTAAGTATTATTATTATTCATTAAAATGAGGGAACTGGCAAAACAGCTGCTCAACCTTTAATATGATGATTTACTCACAACTTATGTTAAGGTTCCATTTTTAAATAGTTTGTAAAGGTTTAATAAATAATTAGTAGATGTTTTAATAGATTAGTTGTTATAGTTTGTTATATGCCAACAGTATATGTTTATAACTGTCTATAATCCCTTCTACTGATGTCTGTCCCATGCTTACATCTATTAATAATAAACCATGTATGAATAGAACTTTAAAATAAAGTGTGACTGATCTTTCTTGGTTCTGCATTAGACCGTTATTGTCTTTTTATTGAAGAAATCAGAGTTTGACCTTCATGCAAATCGACAATTAATTGGATATACTGATCTTTCGCAATCCTACCAGCATAAGGCTTGATTCTGCATTTCTGACTCGCCCCTCCCCCAAGCACTCTTTCATCTCGATGGGAGTTTTGGGTGCAAAAGCAATACAGAAACGGGCCTATGATCTGTTTCCATTACTCCTTCCATTCTCTATCAAATAAGGAATGATTGGTTAGTTCTGGCACCTATTTTATTCCTCCTGAATCTTTAATGAGAGTTTTGCAAGAATAAGATCTGCAGGATCAAGCTTTTTATTTGTAAAAATGTAAAGGCTTTTTTCTTCAATTTGCTGTATAGCCGCACATTTTATAATAGGAATAACCTTTGATTTAAAAAAACTCCCAAGTCTCTAAGTCTTTCATGATTAACCATTTGATTTGCCATTTTAGCAACAGCATGTGTGAGCAGGTAGTTATTCTTCGCTAATACTGGTAGACTTTACTAGCCCCCTTCTTTCTTCTTTGCCATAAGCTAAATACTTAGAATAAGTGATCCTAGGGTTTACTGGGTGTTTATTTAAGAGGATTCCATATTGACATATGGGGGGACCAGACATACAGGGACAAATTTATCTACTTGTCTGGTGCCAGCAGTGTTACATAGGGGATTAATTTGAATGAAGATATAATATAGGACCTAGCATACAGCAGACCAGTTTATTTTACAGCTCTGATAGCTGCTATGTTTCACCATTTAACACCCATCGAGACGCTTTTCACTCTCCTTTGTGAGCTCCTCAATTTCATTTTGAGAGATGGGAAAATGATGTGAGATGATCAGGGAATGTGAGCATCCCTGGTTTGCTGTCACATTAGTCAGATGAGCCTGCAAGCTTCCTTTGAGTGCATGTCCTCTGCTTGGTTTACAAGTTCCTACATTCTAAGGGCTGGGCTATGCTCAATCTTGCTCAAGTGCACAAGGCGGAAAGAGTGCAAGGGGCACAGATGTGCTCTGAAGAGCTGCCACTCAGTCCTATGACATTTTATTCAATCTGTCTGTCTGTACCTTTCTAATGCACTTGTCACCATCATGCATAGCTTTCCCTTACAATTGCAATGCTTCCTTTATGGTAAGGTTAAGCTCCCCTCTCAGTAACTAAAGTTAACTATGCTATTAGATATCCTTTCTCTGTGTGTTGGCTGTATGGTGTACCATACCTCCATAAAACAAACCTGCCTTGGAATCAACTTTGAGACTTATAGGAGTTGGTGATGCAAGTGTGGGAGGAAGAGCAAGCAGTTCACAATGGCAAAGGAAGTACTGACTTCCTACTCTATCAACTAACTGAGTATCCACCTGTCTGTATATTCCCACATCAGCAAATGGAGGGAGAGACTGTTTGGGGGCAGAAACAGAGGAAAAAGATCCTGAGAAGACATAGGAGCTAAAGCCCTGATAATGACTTCATTGTATTTTTCTCCCGTGTGTTGCATAACGCATGCAGCTATGTTTATCCTGAAATGTGATTTATGGCCTGTGTATTCTGAGTTCTGTTTCAGGAATCTACCATATTTTGGAAGCTAAATATTATGGATATGATTTATCTGTGAAAATCAGTGTAATGCTTTCTCGGTGTCATGGTGCACAGTCTAAGACATGGCAGCATAGGACCTTTATGTCAAAGGAATCATTCAAATCAAGGTGACCGTCTTGTTGCAAATCCTGGTGGAAAGGCCTCTTTGGCTGGCAACGTAAATTTCAGCTAGCTGGATTCAGCGTGCAATACTAAGCGGAACATTTTTACGGACTACATGGACTTTTAATCTTCCATTAATATCAGCAAGGGGGTCTCTAGGTTAAAAACTGATTTGACTTCACTTTCAGTGTGGGCCTCATACTGCAGATGCTCCCTGCACAGAACACCAGCTGGGTTCTAAGGCAGAATGGGGGCAGGTGCTGAGCAAACAGTTTACAGAATAATGGCTTGTATTTAGAGTTTGTTGGGAACGCTAAGTAGAGTTGTGTGAGCTGCACTCCTGCAAATCTTCTTGCAGCTTCAGGGCCAAATTCTGCTCTCGGTTACACCAGTGTAAATGTGGATCATCTCCAAAACTGGAGTAGCTAATGTCAGTTTAGCTTATTGACTGTAATGGACTTTTTTACACCACTGTAACTGACTGCAAAATTTGGCTGTTAGCCATTGTACCACTATGTTGACAGACAGAACAAGTGAAATAAAAGAGAGAGAGAGAGAGAGAGAAGTGGTGGACCTCAGGTGGTTTCAGTTTTGCAAACCAAAGCCATGGGTAGCATGGATCCAAGTCCTATTTTTTTTCTTCCAGGGCTTGGGTAAATGACCTCTCCCAAATCAAAATGGCCTTAAATACAGAGCCATAGATATAAAGGAAAAAGCAGGTCCCTCTTCTGAGGAATGTTTTTTGTTTTCATACTGCATACACTGCTGTGCAATTTGAGTTGATAAGATGTGCTGTACTGACAAGTGCTGTATGACAAAACACATGCGTACGCTATCCAACATGATAAAGACCAAGTGAAAAGTAATGGACACTGCTGTCATTTCTGTGCAAAAAGATAAGCTATGACTATTGTCTCATGGTGAAACATCCTGACTCAGTCATAGAAGCAGCAGCTTGGGCATTCAAAACAGCAATAACAGCAGGGTACAGTAAGACAGATTCTCTCTTTAGTGTCACCCTCCCAAACTCACCTGGTTAACACAACTGAAAGAGGTATTGAAAACACGTATGAGTAGGAAGCATATTGTGTGTGTGAGAGAGGGGCATAGATGAGAATCATACCATGCAATCAATTTCCCACTGACTTCTGTTGCTATTTATATATTAGTTTTCTTGTCAGTGCAATCCTATTATCCTCTTTCCCTCACTGTCTTAATAAAACTAACATACTAAAATATTATACCAGTACCTCCCCTCTGAAACTTTGCTGGGACCATCCACACGGTACTCTTCATATGAAAACATAACAATGGTAAAATATTGTGACCCTGGCAGATCAAGTGCCAGCTCTTGCCAAGGCTTGAGGCCTCAGCTGAACATGGATAGATTCATTACTCGAAACCAGTGTGTTTCATTTGTGTGTTAGTATGGTTAAAATGGTCATTTGACTTAAAACAATATGCTTAGGCTTTATTAAATACTTGTAAATCGCTGCATGCATTAATCTCATATGTTTATCACATGCTATAAGGTATATTTAAGTTCTTGCTCTGTAAGTATAAATATGTTTGCTCTGAAACTGTGAACCCAGTCAGGAGGGATTGCCTCCTCCCCATCAAGAAGGCTTATCAAAACTAAATGGGCCATTGTGGAATATCACGATACAAAGACTTTGTTAATTGCCCCTTACTCCCATGAAGAGGCTATGTGCAAAAGGGCTCATCCTATCAGCTTGAATTCTGGAAGAAGGATATAAAAATAGCTGATAAGAAAATTTTTCATCTTTTTTTGCTGCTTGGACTCTCACAGGGCCAGAACTACGAAACAGAAGCAGAAATCTCCAGGGTCAACCTGGGTTAGCCCTGAAAGACATTCAGAGCTGATAGATTGCTATAACTCTGTCATTTATTAAAACTATAGACTGCAGCTCATTTGTGTGTGTGTGTGTGTGTGTGTATGTGTGTGTGTATATATATATATATATATATATGTAGTTTAACATTGTAATAACTCTCACTTCTTTACAGGATTGGCTACAGATGTTGTCTTTGAGAGATTTAAGGTACAAATTAATCTGGGGTGAGTGACTGGTTTCTTGGAACTGGAAGCAACCTGAATATTTTGTGACTCCGTAGTAAGACTGTTCTAGTGCTTTAGGAGTTCACATTTGTTACTGGATTGGTGAAATCTAATTATAGAGCATACAACATACTTAATGTTTTTCTAGTCTGGCATTCAGAAAGTATGTGTAAGTGCAGTGTAACCTTTGATGAATGGGAACTTGACTCTCTGCTTATGGTTTACTTTAGAGATGGGTCAGAACTCAACTGACTCCTGACTCAATTTTATCTGAATTCCCCTTGAATTTTGTTTGTTTGGATAAAATGGAAACTCCTTCAAATCATATCCCACATAGAGCAAAACAGGAACATAGGACTTGCCAGAGTGGCTTGGACCTGATATCCATCTAGCCTGGTATGCTGTCTCCGACAGCGACCAGCAACAGATGCTTCAGAGGAAGGTGTAAGAATCCTGTAGGAGGCAGCTGTATGATAATCTGCCCCTTCCCCTCCCACTATGTCTCATCTTGATTTCTAATACTTACAGATTGGCTTAAGGCTTGAAGCATGAGGTTTAATATCCCTTCAAAAGCTTTTGTTACAACTCTGGACAATCTTGTTATCCATATAAATGCCCAATCCATATATACAGACTCTTATATAATTTGTATTCAAATGCTATGTAAGTAGATCGTTTTATGTCCTGATTTTATGTGTTCTCATCTACTGGTGTTTCTAGCTCTTAAAGATTTTTTATTTGAATGTTGTCATACCCTCATGTATGTTTCAGACAGAATATGTGTGTTGCCATGTGTTAAACACATTACAGCCCCCACCCCCATAACATATATAAAAATAACATATTCTCTCCATGCATGAATCCCATAGGGGACTTCCATTGGTCCACAGTAGTGGGCCTTCCTGGTTCATCTCTAGATTATTGTTTTAACGGGTAGCTATTAACTTAAAATAGTTTTCTTTTATTTGGCATTGCTCTTTAGTACTCTTCCAGTTTGCTTCCAACACAGTCTGAACATAATTGAATGGCTTCTTTTATTTCTATGTAAAATTGCCTTGTTCACATGCCACCTGAGGATTAGGCAGTGAATTAAAAACAAGCAATTTAGAGAAACGCAAAATACTCCTTTAAGCCCGCCCCCCCCCCCCAAAAGATGATAAATAAAAGATGATAATAAAATATGATAAAAAATTATAAATGAGTTCCTAAATAAACAAATCCCTCTTGCATGGGATTAGTATGGTGTTCTTTCCCCATCCCCTGCTGGCCATATCAACACATGAATTTTGTTACATGTGTATAAATGATCAAATTCAGCCTCCCACAGTGATGAGGACTTGAATTACTTCACATGCAATTTGCCTGGTCATTTGGATTAGAGTTTTATCTTAAACTGCGAGAAGAGTTTAGAACAAGACCATTCCTCCGTGGTTCTTTTACTATTTTTATCTAATCTCTGTGGCTCTCCTATAGCTCTGTTCACCCTAATGGAGCTTATACTAATGAGCGGAGACAGTCACTGGGGAAGTTAATGTTTTGTCTGCCGAAGTCTGTAACTCACTTGCTATTAGTATAGTTAGGTTGGGTTACTTCTTCCTCCTGAGCTCTCTAAGATCCTTTATCTGAAACTCCCCACCCCGCCTCTCATTTTAATGGGATCTCTATCTATATTTCTGTGTAGATTATAAATATGCCCCATAAAACGTAATATTCTTTGCGTGCCTTGTTCTCATGTTTTGCTCCTGCCTCACACTTGCTTTATGTAGCCACTTGTTGAGTAAAGCTAAAAATGGCTCATTCTTGATATCAGTGGGATTTACTCTTTGGAGGAGTGGAGAGTTGGGAGAGAATCAGACCACAGGAGTATTAACATATCTTGCATAGTAGGGATTTCAAGCTATATTGGTTATAGACCTGGTGATAAAATGTTGTGTAGGAAGAAGGACAAGGAGGGTCAGGTAATATCTTTTATCAGACCAACTTCTGTGGTGAGGGAGACAAGCTTTCGAACTTACACAGAGCTCTTCAGGTCTGGGCATCAGGTGAGATGCTGCTGCTTTGGATGATGTATGTCTTGCAACTCCTATGTTGTAGTGACTTTTAAATATCTGTCTAGGACAGTGTTTCTCAACCTTTTAAGTAGCAAGTACCCCCTAACTTCTGAAAATTTTGATAAGTACTCCAACACTCAATATTCCACTCTGAGAAATACAATCTTTTCCCCTTTACCACTGGATGACTGTATTTCTTGTAAAGCAGGAGAGTTCTGAGTTCTGCAGTGCTATGTGGCTGTGGCAGATCACAACCCCCCCCTGCTGTTTATCCTCTCCTTCCTCCTCCCCTTCCTCCATATAGGAGCAAAGGTTAACGGCAGCCAATCATTATGGCCCGATGGCGGGGTCACGTGGTGTTCTCCTCACACAAGTGGGAACTTGTGAGGTATGAGCAGGCAGTAGTGACCCACCAGAGTGGATAGCAGCGCTCCCCATGGCCATCCTCAGGGGGGTGTAGGCCTGGGGCAAATCACACTGTGTGGGCCCCTCTTAAGATTTTTATACTGGTAAAATCTGGGACTGCCATAGTTGTCAATTTCACTGCTCAGCTCGAGCAGGGGTGCGCATACCACAGGTTGAGAAACTATGGTCTAGTTTCCACAGTTTTGGATGGATGTACAATACAATCTCTACCTAGTGCTATGGCCAGTTTAAATCCACCCACCCTAAAGACTAATTTTAATACAGAGAGGGAAGCAATTTGCTGACAAGAAACATTGTAACAGAATGTGCTAATAGCCCACTGTAAGGAAAGGATGTTGGGTTTCGATGCAGCCTAGCAACCGCACTCAGGTCTGCTGCTGTTTTGGAGCACTAGCCTTTGGGATGGGTAATCTAGGCAGCTACCAAACACTAGGGTTGCAGTGCCTTGTGATGGCAATTCAGATGGTGAGTCCTCATATGACCCAGTGAAAGAGGAACCAATGTACTATGTGTGTCACCTCGACTCAGTGCTGCACAAAGATGCCTCCTGAAGGATGGCGACGGACAGCCTGGTTTCTAGATGGAGGTGGATGTCCTAGGACGGGTGGTGGGAAGAGGAGAAGCGAGAGTCAGCGCTAGGTTGAGGGTGCAGGAGGGAAGAGAGGGGAGCAGTGGGTGGGAACGAGCTAGACAGCTTGGGGTCACAGTAAGCAAAAACTGGGCAGGGGAAGGAAAAGAAAGACATGGGCTCTCAGGGAATGTTGTCTGATGGCTAAGGCAGGGGACTGGGAGTCAGGACTTCTCAATTCTAATCCACTTTGCTTTGTGGCCTTGGGCAAGTCGCTTAACCTGTGATTTCCTCTTCAGTGAGACATTTGATACAGTTCCACATGGGAAATGATTAGTTAAATTGGAGAAGACAGGGGTTAATATGAGAACTGAAAGGTGGATAAGGAACTGGTTAAAGGGAAGACTACAGTGGGTCATACTGAAAGGTGAACGGTCAGGCTGGAGGAAGGTTACTAGTGGGGTTCCACAGGGATCAATCTTGGGACTAATCTTATTTAGCATTTTCATCTATGACCTTGGCACAAAAAGTGGGAGTGTGCTAATAAAATTTGCAAATGACACTAAGTTGCCAATATGAAGAAAGACTGGAATACCATACAAGAAGTTCTAGAGGACCTTGAAAACTCGAGTAATAGAAATGGGATGAAATTTAATAGTGCGAAGTGCAAGGTCATGCACCTAGGGACTAACAGCAAGAATTTTTTCTATTAAACTGGGGACATATCACTTGGAAGCAACAGAGGAAGAGAGAGACCTGGGTATATTGGTTGATCACAGGATGACTCTGAGTCACCAAAATAATGTGTCTGCGAAAAAGGCTAGTGCAATCCTAGGATGCATCAGGCGAGGTATTTCCAGTAGAGATAGGGAAGTGTTCTTACTGTTATACAAAGCACTGGTGAGACCTCATCTGGAATAGTGTGTGCAGTTCTGGTCTCTTATGTTTAATAAAGATGAATTCAAACTGGAACAGGTGCAGAGAAGGGCTACTGGGATGATCAGAGGAATGGAGAACCTACCTTACAAGAGGAGACTCAAGAAGCTTGGCTTGTTTAGCTTAACCATGTCTACATCAGAGGGATAAATACCAGGGAGCTAGAGGAGTTATTTAAGTTAAGTGCCAATGCTGACATAAGAACAAATGGATATAAACTGGCCATCAATAAGTTTAGACTTGAAATTAGATGAAGGTTTTTAACAATCAGAGAATGAAGTTCTGGAATAGCCTTCCAAGGAGAGCAATGGGGGAAAAACCTCTAACCTAACATAACCTCTGTAACTTGAGGTCTTTAAATAATAATTTGAGGACTTCAGTAACTCAGCCAGAGGTTATGGGTCTATTACAGGACGGGGGTGGGGGGTGGGGGTGGGGGGTGAGATTCTGTGGCTTGCAATGTGCAGGAGGTCAGACTGGATGATCACAATGGTCCCTTCTGTACTTAGAAGTCCATGAGACTCTGCAACTTTGACTCAAGGAGACTACCTCATGGTATGGGCCCCTGTGTGTGCCATTATCATTGCATGTATTTCTGAGCTGCCCAGCCCACTAGTGTCTGCCTGCTGTTGACCCCAGTATGGTCAACTCCTAGACCTGAGTCCTTCCAAGAACTCTTCATTGAGGGTGTTGAATTCTGGCTTGCCAACGTGTAGCACATGTGGGTCAATATCTGCATCGCAGGTAAATGAACTCTGTGGGAGGTGCTCCTTGCGTACTTTCTGTCTCAGCACAAGGGCTCTGCTCTTAAGAATGTATTTCCAGCTGTACTATTTCAGGACACAGCACCACAAATAGGATTTTGAAGTGTACAGCCAGCATCAAATCCCGGACACCTTTTCATCTCTGGTTATGGGGGGAGGCCTGTGTGAAGAGTGTCTCTTTTCAAGGTGGATAGTGAGAATCTTTGACTTGCTGCCTCTGAGCTGTTTCTGTTCCTGTGTGCTCCTATTGACTTTGAAACAGGTGACTCTGCTTCCCTGGATTTCATAATGCAGCCTGCCTGGGATGGGGCAGGCTGAATTAGCCCTGATATCCCCCCTATTTCTTCCTTAACCAAGGAGCAAGGTTGCTACCCTATAGAAACAAATAAGTGGTAATATTTATGTGTATAGAAACTTTCTTACCAAAGCCTCTCCACCCATTTTAACTACTACATAGAGGAGACAGGTGGTTCTCTGGCTAAAGCCCAGGAGTGGGAGTTGGGTGATTTGGATTTGATTGTTGGCTTTACCTCAAACCCACTCTGTAACTTCGGGCAAATCACATGAGAGGGGATTTTCAAAAGCACCCAAGTGATCTAGGAGCAGAAGTCCTGTTGAAAATCAGTGAGATTTGCACTCCTAAATAATTTAGGAGTTGTGGAAAATCTCATCCTTAATCTCTTAGGCCCAGCTCCACAGAGATATTTAGGCACCTAACTTCCATTGAATACCTTTGAATAGCCTGAATATCTTTGGGAAAGCGAGGCCCAGATCCACAATCTGTAAAATGAAATTGGTACCCATCTCATTGGGGTGTCTGAGGATTAACCTGCTCATTTATGAAGCCATTTGATATCCTCAGATGACAGAGGCTATAGGAGGGCTAAATATACTATAAAGATATGGCTTGGAAACTTGATTCCAACCACCTCAGAACTTGGAGTTGTTCTGGGACTGAATGTTGTGGCTAGGGCCCATCTCAAATTACATATTATTTTTACAGAATTACGTCGCCCACCACTGAAATGCAGCTTTCTCTGGGGCAGAATAATGCAGCTTTTTAACACTGCATACCAGCTTACGGAAGGAGATGAAAAACATCATTTCCCAATAAAAATGCAGGGAGAATTTGGGTAGTCAGGATCTAATTAGTCAATTAGAATTTAACTGAGACATCAGGGCCCAAGTCTCCAGCTGGTGTTAATCAGCATAGCTCTATTGTATTCAATAGCACTGTGCCAATTTACACCAGCTAAGGAAATGGCCTGTGTCTTTGGAAGTTAACAAGTGTGCATTGCTATGTTTGAAAATGTGTATTTAATACAAGAAATGTTACACAGAATTTCAGAGAGAAGCATTTTTTTCCTGCTTGCTTTAAAAATAAAATACAAGTGTGCTCTTTTTTTGTGATACAGATAGCACTGTCACAAACTGTGCTTTGTTCTTCACAGCTGAGATGGAGCATCGGTTGTTTTTCTTAAGTGCTGGAGTTTGCAAAGGGAGACAGACTAGACATATAAAATAAAGTCCCAGGATAGTGTTCACTTTACTAAGTTCCAGGGGGTAGCCGTGTTAGTCTGTATACAGCAAAAACAACGAGAGTCCTTTAGCACTTTAAAGACTAACAAATTTAATTTCTGCAGGCATACGCTTTTGTGGGCTGCAACCCACTTCGTCAGATGCAAGAAATAGAAATCAGATATGGGGTATATATATATACATCCCAGGGCAAGGAACAACAATGGGGAGGGTAGGTGTTAGCATGCTTTGTTGTTGTTGTATTTCCCTTGTTGAATCACAAACACAGATCAGGCAGACCTTGATCTAAATGATGGTTGTTAGAGATTAGGTCTCCGAGGCTTTATTAATTTCAGATATAAAATGGGTTTGATATCTCTGAAGGAGGAAGTATCTCCAAGGACCCTCTGCTTCTCGATCTGAAACATGTTTAAATTCTCTTTCATGCTCTAACTTTGGCCACAAAGAGACTGCAGATACATACTGGATGCCCTTGCCTAGCCTTCCAAATGGTTGATTTCAGTTTCTTTTCGAGTATCCCTTTACGCTGAGTTACAGAGCCTAAATAACAGTCGAGCCTGCTATGTTACAAATTGGGCCCTGAGCAAGAGAGGTATCTGGTGCTGGTTTTTTAGAGCTGGTCTGGATGTTGCACACTGGTAAGGATTTTAGGATTGGGCTCAGAGCGAAAGGAGGAGGGATTCTTCTGCTTGCTATGGATCCCTGTATGTCATTGTGCAAATATGCGGTGATTGTGAAAGCCTCTTAGCCAGCCATGGAGAATTCACTTGGCGCACACGCTAGAAGCTAGATTCACAAGGCTTATGCACCTAACTCCAGGACAGGGTTCATGTTTGTGAATCCTGAGTGGAGTGAGGTGCTTCCCTCTAGCTTGGACTTAAGGCACATCTACACTGCTGCTAGGAGGGTGCTTTCAAGCTTGGGTAGACAGGCACTGTGACGGGGTGTGCCAGCACTGCACTGGTCTGGCAGGAGTTAACTCTACTCTGTGGGCCGAAGAGGCCACACCCCCTCAGCTCTGCTGGGCATGCTCTAAACTGCAGCCTCAGTATAAAAGGGAGCAGCCCAGCTCAATACAACTAGAACAAGCCTTCCCCACTGTACAGTCAGCTCATTCAGGGAGAACAAGTGTGATGAGCCATCACATCGTCACCATCCCCAGCCAGAAGGTGCGGGACAACCACTGTCCACTCCCCAAGAAGATGTGGGAGGTTGTACAGAAGGAGTTGGATATGATTCTGGCCCTGGGAGTAGTCGAGGAATCCAGAGTGAGTGGTGAAGATCAATAGGTTTGTATCGACTTCAGGAAGGTGAATACCTTCTCACAGTTCAACGCATACCTGATGCCCTGGGTGGACGAACTCCTCAAGCAGCTGAGTGGCACGGAGTCCATCTCTGTTAGACTTAACCAAGCGGTACTGGCAGATACCCGTGACTTTGGCCTCCCGCGAGACGACGGCCTTCCTCATGCCATTTGGCTTATACTTGTTCACCATGATGCCTTTCAGGCTATAAGGGGCTGTGGCCACTTTTCAACGGCTCATGAACGAGATATTGCAACCCCATAACCAGTATGCTGCCACATACATTCACAATAACCTCTTTTACAGCATCAGCTGGGAGGAACATCTCTGGCACCTCACTAATGTACTGCAAGCCCTGGGGGACGAGGGCCTACCTGCGAATCCCGCCAAGTGTCACGTGGACCAATGGGAGGTGACTTATCTTGGCTACACGGTAGGCAAGGGAAAGCTATGACCCTTGGTAGACAATGTGTAGGCCCTATGAGACTACCAAACCCCCACAACCAAGAGACAGGTACGGCAGTTCCTCAGGTTGGCTGGCTATTATTGCTGCTTCATGTCCAAATGGGCGGTATTATTTGTTAGGAAACACCTTTCACTTGGTGACTGACCATGTGTCCCCTCCGGTGGATTAACAACATGAAGGAAATCAGTGCCCGAATCATGCGGTGGTACCTCTCCCTCCAGCCGTATGCATTCTGCATACTACATTGGCCAGGGAAGGCCCGTGTAAACACAGATTTCTCCCAAGTGGGAGGAGGAGAAGAAGAGGAATGAGCACCGCTGTCAACCACCGTCTTAAGCGGGAGAATGTATGATAAGGTGTACCAGCCCTGCTCTGGTCTAGCAGGGATTAACTCCATTTTGTGGGCCAAAGAGGCCATGCCCCCTCGACTCTACTGGGCATGCTCCAGCTGGAGCCTCAGTACAAAAAGGAGCAGCCCAGCTCAGTCAGGACTTACCACCGAGAAGTTAGGACGCACCTTGCTGGGTCATGCTCAGGAGCTGCCGGAGCCCCAGGCTGCAGAGCCAGAGATGCCAAAGCCCAGACAGACGCCCAGCTGCCCGAGGGAGCCTAAGGGGGACCTGAGTTGCTAGAAGTCTCATAAGCTGCTGACCCAGAAGCCCGGAGGAGCTACGGACAGTGACACTAGAGAACTGGGTAGGAAGTGACCTACCGGGTAGCAAGTGACCCTAGGCCACACTGCCCTGCATGGGAAGGCTGCCCATTGGCTCCGGCCACTAGGCAATGCTGCCCTACACGGAAGGGCTACCTTATCAACTCTGGCCATTAGGTCCCACAGCCCTGCGACAGGCATGCACTACTTCTGCTCTAGCTAGTGTACTAAAAATAGCAGTATAACCGGGGTTAGCAATGGCAGTGGCTTGAGCTAGCTGCCTGAGTACAAACCACCTGACCCTGTGGGTATGTACTCAGGAGGTTGAGATTTTAAGGTTTATATTTTCAAGTTTTTTGCTGTAGCCATGATGGGTAAGAACTTATTTTATATTTTAAAATGAAACCCAATTTAATCACATGACTCCAGGAGCTGGGTCTTTGAAAAAAAAGTCAAATACTGCAAGAGTTGGCATTATTGATCGCATCCCAAAACCATGGAATAAAGAATATCTTAGCAATAAAAATATACACCTGAAACCAGATTGTAAAGTACATTTTGTATTGTTTTACATGGACTAATGATTTCAACAAATATTATTTTTCTCATTTGTTTCTGGTTAGTAGTAGCAGTGACACAACAGTTAAGGAATATCATCCCCAAACTTTCTCTGTCTTTAGCGGAGGCTACATTGGAAACCTGGAGTTTGTTTGATCTGCCTCATTTTTTTCTAATATTTGTCATTTGCTTTGGCCAGAAGATTGCAGGGGGGATGCTGTTACTGATCCCTGAGGAGTTTGTTTTTTCCTACAACTCCTTTTATACCAGTGGGAGTTATTTATACATACTGAGGAGATTAGTTAATGAGCTGCAGTGCAAAATCCAGCGGGGTTTTCTCTCCCATGACTATAATAATACCATGTGCTCTTGTGATTTCAAAGGCCCAGATCTTCAAGGGTATATAGGCTCCTAATTTCCACTGCAATCAATGGGAGTTAGTTTCCTAAATACCTTAGAGTATCTGAGCTGAAATCCCTTACAGACATTATTTAATTAAGCCTCACAACACCCCAGTGGGGAAGGTAAATATTATCCTTGCTTCACAGATGGGAAAGCTGAGGCACTGTCCATTCGAGAGGTGGAGAACTGAGGCAGTGGGAAATGAAGCAACTTGCCCACGGTTGTGGTAGTGACAGCTAGCAAGGTATAGTATGGTAGTGTTAGAATGAGTCACTGAGTATGTCCCCATTATGTCCAGTGGAGTTATTGCTTATTGTGTAGTAACTATGCCAATCCTTGCACAACAGCTGTACTCTAATTGAAGCCTGTCTTAGGTAAATTTTTGGGTTTGGTGTTTTTGCTCTGAGTAAGTGGTGTGTGTTTGGAATGGTGTCTATGAATTACTCATGCAACCACAGTACAGCACATCAACTCTTGGCTAGATCTTCAAACCAACCGCACGACATCAGTGTTACTTTGACCCAGACTCATGTAGCTATTTGAGGGGTTTGTGTCAGAGGCACAAAAAACCTGGAAATTAGAGATGGAAAAGACCTATGAGATCATATCTTCCGCCCCCATCCCAGTGCAGGATTGTTCCCTGCATAATATTCTCCATTGCCTTGTCCAAAGTAGCCAGAAATGACTCAAGTAATTTCATTCATTTGCTCCTGATCTTTAGCCTAAAGTTTCCTTTTGCTCCGTGCCATTCCCTTACTCCTATTTCGGTCCTGCTGAACAATTCCTTATCCTACTTGGTATTCCCACCCTGCAAAGAGAAGCTGCAGTGGTGAGGGGACAGGGCACAATTGCAGTCGCTGCAGTCAGGAGCCTGCACCCTTGTACCACCCTCTGAGGCCCAATCCACTCCAAAGGGTTAGGAGATGAGACCATGGCTGTGCCCCCATGTGATGATGGGGTGCTCCTCCACCACCACCCCGAGGGGTTAAAATGGCTCAGAATGGATTACACCTGGGTGAGGGTGACAGGACAGGTTACACCTGGGTGAGGTGTAGGCTGGCTATACAGTCCTAATCGAACCTGAAGCCCAGCTGAGCAGGAAGAGGAGGGGCTTGTGTAAAGCCAGGAAGGGACTGCAGGAAAGGAGAGAGTTGGCAGTTGCTCTAAGGTTTGAGAGCATAGATGGCGGGTATAATAGGTGAGGGGAGGTTAAGCCTCCCTGAACAGCTGCCACTGGTAGCTCCTGCTCCATCCCTGCTGTGCCCCAGCTTTGTTCCCACTTGGCCCCCTCCTCCAAGGCCTGTCCCCCCCTCCACTTGTGCCTCTTTGCCCTCTCCCTCGAGAGGTGCAAGCAACGGGCAGGAGGGGTCGAAGAGGTGCAAGTGATGGGCGGGGGATGGGGCTGAGCTGGGCTTGAGGTGGAACATGGGGGGGGTTTGGGGAATGGGGCTAAAGGGGAGCGAGGTTGGAGCATGGGCAGGGCCTTGGGGGAGGGGGTGAAGCAGGAGAAGGGCCTGGGGTGGAGAAGGGGGTGGGGCCTCAGGGAGGGGCGGAGCAGTGGGTGGGGCCATAGTTCGAGCGCTGGTGGCCCTGAAAGGCAGGAATCACGTGCTGCCCATGATTGAGAGAAAGGAGTAGGGAGAACAGCAGCAAGGGTGAGACCGCAGGGACCTTACTTGCTAATTGGAGGGTCTCTAAACTGGACCCTTGTGTAGCGTGCGGTCCTGGGTTCCCCTACCAGCCACTGGGTTTGTGGCATGGACAGGGTGGTGCATTTTGAAGACTGCCAGAGGCGATTTGTAGAGAGACTTTTGATACCCTGAAAGAGGGGAAATTATAGTGACTTGGTCGGAGGGGCCAAGCCACAAAGAGGAAGCACGGTTGCTTGTGGGGCTCCAGGGAGCTTGCTGAGTGAGAGATTGGGACCTAGGGCCTGAGAAACTGCAGGAGGAGGTGTCAAACCTGTGGTGAGTTAATCTCCCAATGAACCACAAGCAGGGGTCACCATGGTAAGTGGAGCAAACCCCGGGATACCCTTTGTGCTGCCTATACTGTGGAGCTGGATGGGCATACTGGGGTGCAGGCTGCATTGCCCTAAGGGTGTGGTGCAGTGTGTGCATTCCCCCGTGTGCCGGGATGTGCCAGGAAGGTTTGTGCCTCCTGCAGTATAATCCTGCCTAGAGGCCCCTCTTCCCTAAACTGGGCCTGCATTAATCAGATGTTCAGTTCCTGAGAGGTCAGTGAGAAGAGGAGGGTGTACATCTTGAGAAGCAAACTGCAGCATGCCAAGGGCACAGCCTTTTGATTTGCTTCCCAGGCTGGCGATCAGCTGATTCGTTGAAGCAAGAGGCTAAGCACAAGATGCAGAGATCTGGACTGATGTCCCAGTTCTGTTCCCATCAAAGTAAATGGCAAAACGCCCCTTGTCTTCAGTGGGAGCAGGCTTCAGGCTCTAAGTGTAATATGCACCTGATGAATGAGAGGCAGATTAGAGCGTTCTCATTTGGCTGAGTGTTCCTGTTCCTACATATTAAAGTGTCTTTAACCCATGCAGGAACAGCAGACTTAAAATGGAAAAGCTAAATTTAATCATGTGAAAGGCCCAACCTCCAGTCCAATGGACCTGTCAGGATTTAATAACAGCTGAGTAGTCCTACTCGGTGCTTACACTATCCTTTCCATCCAAGTATCGCAACGCACTTTGTAAAGATAAATTAACGTAGGCCTCCTGAAGGCCCTGTGCCGTGGGTAAGCAGTATTACCCTTGCACCTCTGGGACAGCTGAAGAACTGGGAGGCTAGGGCTGACATTTTCAAAAGTATCCATTTGTTTTTGGGTGCCTCAGTTTTGGTGCACAATCTGAGACACCAAGGTGTTGCAAACCAGGCATGCCAAATTGGAATAGGGCCTTAGCCACACCCTTGAGCCACCTGGTCATGCACCTCTCTACACTCAGGTATGAAATTCACTCTTGTGTAGAGGATCCACTCATGACCCAGTCTACCACTTAACTCTTCAACACAGGGCTTAAGTGGTGCCTGGTACATTGAGCAGACTCCTCTACGCAGGGGTGAATTTTACCAAAGCGCTAGCTGCAGCTAAGTGACTGCTTTCTGTGCAAGTGAGCTAGGGATCAGATGATGCTTTCACAGCTTGGTACTATATTTCCTAAACCTTCCTTCTACCCAGGCCTCCATTGTAGAGTTCTGCAAAGAACATTCAAAAATACAATTTAAAAATACTTAAACACCAACAAACCATAATCCTTTTCTCATAATTAACACACAATAATTGACAATGGTATTTTTATCACAAAATTGAATTGTTTAGGAAAAAACAACATTATTTTATTAGAAACATTGTAAAAGGAAATAATTTCTCACTGCAGGGTTCAGACCCTGCATGCCAAGTTCCAGATTGCAGCCAATTTGTACAGCTGTTCTAACCCTATGACACTGGCAGTGTAAATGGAAACCCTGAGACTCTTAGTTCCGGCAGTACTAGTGGATGCCACTACAATTTTTTCACCAGTTCTTAATAGGAGCCAGTTCTTACTTGAGACAGTGTTCCTATAGGTGATAATTACGGTGAAATTAACTCCAGAGCAAAGGGAAAACTACAGAGTCCTGAGCACTGTGGGAGCCAGCTTCAGGGCCTTGTGAACTTCTAAATGGGTAGCTTTCATCCTGCTAGCATTGAGCACTGATAATAAAACCTGAGTTTCTGAGCCCAGATTTTGTGAGACCAATAACCCTTTTAGATTAACACGGAGAATCCTCTTCCTTCTCTGGGTACTGGAGAGGGACATATAGTTTCAAAGTGAAATCACACAAACCAGCCATTTCAGCCAAATTTTCAGGTTAGTTGAAGCCTGAACCTCAGAGGTTGTGGATTCCCAGTAGATGATAGCAAATGGAGTCTGTTTCTATGGTTCTTTCTCAGCCAGTGGGAGTTTTGCCTGAGAGCAGGCCCCACGTGAAGTGAAGCCACTAAGTTTTGCCCAACTTCAGTCCATTCCCCACCTTCCAGTAGGGTCCTTACTCAGTAGGGAGCAGGGGCCCTCCTTGGTCCCAGCAAACAAAGAGTTAACTCCAGCTCTCTCCCTTATACAGGTACTCAGGGGAAGGCCTGCAAGAGTGAGTGCTTGGTAGACAGGGAGGGGGGAAATCTTCGGACAGGCCAGCCTCTCTTCTCCACACTCTTTGCGGTGTGTATTCCGGTGTGCTATTTCCTGTGCCTGGAAGAACTTTCTGTGTGTCCCTTCACCAAGCCCCAAGTGTCCTCCTTCCAATCCATCCATAAAGCCCCCTTACACTAGAAATACTTCTTCTCTCTCCTGCTCCCCATTAATCTCACCACACTCTTCCTTTCCTAAACTCCTCCCTCCCACCCTCTGCCCATGTCTTTAATTTGCCCTGTTTTGTAAACTCCTTTGGGCAAGGTGTATGTCTGTGAAGCACCTTGTAAATGTATGGTGCCTTACATGTGATATTTTCCCCCACAATCATCATATTAATGCTGAGGTCCCCAAACTCTGGGAGGAACTTCAAGGGGTGGGAAGGAGGACACACAACAGGGCCTGGGCCAGCCCTCATGTGGGGCAGGGAGGAAGTGCCCCGCTCTGCCCCCATCTCCATTCCAGCTCTGCCCTGAACCATAGCCCTGGCTCCCGGCCCTGGGGCTGCAGCTCTGTCCCCGGCTCCCGACTGCAGCTCCCATGGGAGCACGGACCAGGTAAGGGGGGGTCACAACCCTGAAAGCTTGGGGACCACTGTATTAAAGAGTGGTAGCTCAAAAATATAACCCACTGTCCAAGTTTCACCTATCAGTTCACAGTGTCTGCCTGAGTCTTTCTAGTAAAATGAGGACTTTCCTGTTTACATAGGAATATAAGCCACAGTGTCGCCAGAGTCTGTGACCCTACAATAATAAGTCCTGGCACAGCATCATGCACACAAGCAATCCTGCTCTTCTGAGTCATAGAATAAGCAATGCCATAGTATACAGGTTACACTTTTGCTCTGCCTTGACATCCTTTCTCTATCCATTTCTTGTCACTTACTAACGCTGCCTTTATCAGTCTCAACCTAGCTGTGTCCCTAGCTGCAGGTTTTGCTCTTTGAGCATCAGCTACTTTTTTGCTTTGCACTTTTATGTCAGCTCACTGAGGCATGGTTCATTTGTCTTATTATTCTATCAAGAGGACAAAGGATAGGCTATCAGCGGGTCTGGGGATTTGGAGATTGAGCCTTTCACATCCAGATCATTAACTGTGACCCAGGTCAATACTGGACAAAAGCTGTTACAACCTGATGGCCTTTGTGAAACAATTTGGAGGTCATAGCTAAGTTCTTAGTAGACAGGTTTCAATGTTGCAAACAAGCCACCCTTGGAATTGGCGTTCTGGTCAGAAGAAGGCCATATGGGATAAGTTTACACTGCTGCTACTCATGATGTGTCTCTTCTGAGGATAAACAGAAGGCTTCATTTTGCAATGCTGCCATTCTGACATCTTTCAGTAGCAGTGAAATTCACTTGTTTAAAAAATTGACTGACCTTTCCCCTGCAAAAAAAAGTACAGAGTTTTCTGGGGGCGAGACCCTCTGAATATGGTGTGGATAGTCGGTTTGCAGAATGCTGACAATCTTTGTTAGGAATTTATCATTTGAGGCCAAATCCTGGTTTCCTTGCTTTTGCAAAATTCAGTGATATTAACTGCAATGGACCTCTTGCATGAGTAAAGTGAGCAGGTTTTAACCATTGCTAGTTCTCTGACTGATATTATATTCATCTAGCACTCACAGAGCAAGTGTTAGTCTCCATTCCAAAATTCATACATAACAAAGAGGCAGAATCTCTACTTCAGTCTCAATCTCAATGTGATCTCAACTATTGAGCTGCTCCAATACTATAATTGCAGGGTAATGGGGAACGGGTTTGATATACTGGGCTCACAAATACATCATTGTTAATTATTTGTTATTACAGTTGTTTCTGGAGGTTCTACTGACAGTAGGGCCTCCCTCCCTTGTGCTGCATGCTGTACACATAGTGAGAGACAACCCCTGCCTCGAAGTGCCTCCAATTTAGACAAGAAATACTCAGGGTGGGAGGGAGATGATAAGAACAGAAGAGAGAGACTTGCCCATGGTCAGACATCTGCATACAGTATTGCTGTGCATAGAAGCCAAGTCTTCCAAGTCCTAGTCTCAGGCCCTATCACAATGCATCTCCAAATAGATGTGAGGAGCTCCCACTGCCATGAGTTGTGTGCATGTATTGAAGGGCAGAATGTGGCCTATAACATATATGTTGATGATCTACTGGAGGGAGGATATATTACACCCAAGCAGTGTTGATTTTTGTTTTGTTTTTGTTTTTAACCTAAAAGAAAAATCTGTTTTGGACTAATTTGGGGGGAAAATCTCCTTAATCCCCCGCCATTATTCTCCCTTTCCTTTGAATTTCAGCAAGCTGTTTTCTGTCAGCAAGTGCTCTTTTCAGCATAATATAGCATTACTGAAAAAAGACCAAACACTCCCATCGTAGCTCTGAGTTGCAAACACATGGTTTTCTTTGGAAACCTACCAAGAACATTTCTTGTCTGTGCAGACTTGTTCCCTCTCTGAGGGCTTTACACTTAGTAGAACATTGAATCTCGCTTGCACTCTGCAAAAACGGAACAAGACCAAACACTCTAGTATTTAGTTGGGTGGGGTCGCTGCTTGGTGGAAAGAATGCTGGAAGACTGGCAACTATTGTGGGAGTGAGGGGGAAGCTCTTGACTCCCTGACCAGACTGAGACCATTTTTTTCCGCAGTCCTCTAGATACTTAGCACCAATAACTCTTTTGGTCAGTAAATTCCAGTCATGTAAAGCAGGTCAGAATTTGGCCCTTAATCTTGAGGACATGCAGTCATTCTTGAGCAAAAGTGTTCTGGGTGACCAGCTGGGGTTGAACTGGGATCTCCAGCACTAAAAAGCATGAAGCTCGAGCAAAACAGCCAGACTCTCTAGCTAAGACCTGTAAGAGACTCACATACTATGTGGATTGGGCACAGAGGTGGACATATACTCTGTAGTCAGAGGTCCTCAAACAGTGGGACACGCTCCCCAGGGTACACAGAGGAACGTTCAGAGAAGCTTGGGCCAGCTCCCGTGGGAGGTGGAGAGGAAGCCCCACCCAGCCCTGTTCTGCCCTCATGTGCTCTGGCCTTGCCCTCAGCTGGCCGGGGCCCCAGCTTGGTGCGCCCTTCATGTCCACAGCCTGGTTCCTGGCCCTGGGTCCCTGTTCATGGCCCAGGGCTGCAGCTTTGGCCCCCAGCGCAGCCCCAGCTGCAGCTTGGGCCCCAGCTCCTGGTCCTGGTTGCAGACCCCAACCGCAGCTCTGGCTCTGCTCCCAGGGGGGCACGGACCAAGTGGGGAGGGGAGTGACCAAAACGTTTGGGGACCACTGCTCTAAGCAGTGGGTTACACTTCCAATATAATCCTTTGTTGCCATTTTGTACTCTGGCAATTTTTCATACACTAGTTTGCATGATTAAGGAAATAATTATTCCTGTCCTCTGTGCTGTAAACTTGCAGAGGAAAAGGGAAATGAGAGCCCTGATTTGTGATCAGGTGCTGTGATGGGATTTACAGCCCCCCCAAACCAGAGCAAGGCATGGAGCAATACTGCTGGGCCAGGGAGGCACCACCCCTCAACAGTTGTGCATGGCATGCTTCAGGTGGAGGGTCCATTTAAAAAGGGCCCTGGTAGTCCAGTGAGAAGGAGATGGAGTTACAGGCTGTGCTAGGAGCTGAAGCTGACCCCTGTAGCTGTGAGTGGAGCAACTGCAGCCTTGGTAAGGCAACTCCAGGAGCTGTAATTCATATTCTCCTCTCCCTCCACCCCCACCACTTGGAGCTGAGAATCCATGAGAGGCCCTGAAGAATGGGATGTTGTCCTCTGGCCGATGAAGCAAATGCTACTAATTCTGTGACCATGCTCCCAAGGGAGGAGCCATAGCCTGGTAGGAAGTGGCCTGCAGGAGTGTAACTTGGAGTGGACCAACGAGTGGTCTGGACACTGAAATACCTGCCCCTTTAGAGCCCTGGGTTGGCATTTGGTGGAGTGGGAAGGCCTGGGTCCCCTTTCCTGGGTGCCCCCTCTTCTCCCCTTAGTGTTCTGTCACGATAGAGGGGAAAGGAAGCAGGGGAGACTGAGGCCAGCCGTATATGACCCGGGAGGGTCTCCTCCAGGACAGGCAGACTGAAAAGAACTGTGAAGCCACTGCCTGACCACTAGGCTAGCTGGCCATCGGATTGACCTGCTGCAGGTGCCAACAAGATGGTATTGCTGCCGCAGAAGAGAGGTGGCATTTGCAGCACTAGCGTGTCTGTCTAAACCAGTGTTTCTCAATTAAATTTGGCCACGGAACCCTTTTGAACTCCATAAATAATTGCGGAACCCCCCCAAACTCTTAACAGTATTTTTACATATGGGGCCAAAAAAAAAGTCGAAATAAGCAAATTATATACAAACAACTAGGTCAGCGTTTCTCAATTAAATTTCCCCACGGAACCCTTTAGGCTCCGCAGGGAAATTACACTCATACTTGATACCCTCTGCCAAAAAATCCAGGAAATCTTCCCTTTTTCAGCGGCGCGACGAACAGCTGCTCTCGGCAGCATGATGTCACTTTCTCGCGGAACCCTAACAGTGTTCCCGCGGAACCCCAGGGTTCCGCGGAACACCAATTGAGAAACACTGCTCTAAACCCATTTGTGGCTGGCATCTGGGACAGCTGGCATCTGTGACATCCCAGCTGGCATCTGGGACAGCTGGTAGTGTACTGTGTTAACACATGAGTGTAAGCATAGGAAGCCAAGCAAGCATGAGTTTTGCATCCAAAGTGAGTATTAAATCAAGATGACTGTGCTGTGCATGTGTCCAGGAGCCAGAGATAGGTATTAACATTGTCTTGCCTTCTTTTGCTACATTTTTTTTAAATCGGGGTGTGTGTGTTGGGGAGAGGGGGTCTAGTCTGTCTACACGGGATAGACTTGCTAATCAAAGATGGGAGGGTCAACATGTGGTTAAGATACAACTATGGGACTCATGAGTCTTGAGTACTATTCTTGGATTTGTTGGAGACTCCCTCTGTGCCATTCTCCAAGCCACGTCTGCTCCATGCCTCAGTTTCTCCATGAGTGAAATAATATCCACTTACCTCAGTGGGATATTACAGGACATAATGAATTGGTGACTAATGGGTTTTGAGAACCTCAGTTGGAAGTATAGTTATAAGAGGCCTTTTGCAGAGAGCTTATGATTCTAGTTAGAAAACTGTTGTGGGGGGACTGGGTTTCTGTTTAGGTCAGAAAGGTTGGAAGCTATTTTAGCTTCTGGACTCCTTCGGCTTCAACGATGCAAGCCCAAGTAGCTGACAATTTAGGCCCTTGTATTTTTGAACAAGTGGCTAAAAGTCTTCGGGTCAGGTTCTGCCACCCTTTTGTTGCAATCAGTAAGATTATGAGCACAGTAAGACACTGTTCAACATGAGGAAAGCTGGCAGAATCAGACTCTCTGTGTGAGATTTTTTTTGTCTGTCTCCTAACCATAATGAAGGACAAAATAATTCCTTTTCACAGGCTTCAGGAAGGGCTTCCTTTCACAGGAAAGTCTCACATTTTTCTAGTTTGAAGCTTTTTACTCTAAAAGAAAATAAACTTCTCAAGAC
This sequence comes from Emydura macquarii macquarii, assembly GCF_026122565.2. NCBI lineage: Eukaryota > Metazoa > Chordata > Testudines > Chelidae > Emydura > Emydura macquarii. Next base: position 441,511 of record NW_027133607.1, on the reverse strand, counting down.
TTAGATATGTAAAGTTCATCAGTGTTAGCACTGCTGAATAAACCTATTATTCTGTTTCAAGGTTGCAGTTCATCACAAGGAATACATGTCTACGATGACTAATTTTCCTGGCTCTTTAATCTAAGAGTTCCCCGTCGGATAAACAGAATAAGAATAAAGGCAGTAGTTCAGAATTGTCAAGGTGAAAGAAAAGAAAATATCCATATGCTGCACTATGTGACATTCAGAAATGTGCCAACTTTTCCTAAAATAGATAAGGTTCCCTCTCTAGCTGCAGCATTCCAATATACTTACTATACGAAGTATCTTAAATGCTACAAATAGAGAGGAAGCATGACCTAGTGATCAAACTACTAGCCAGAGATTTAAGAAACCCAGGTTCCATCTCCCAGCTCTATCAGGCTTCCCGTCTGACCACAGTCTCTTAGGGCTTCAATTCCCTATCTGTAGAATGGGGCTAATAGCTCATTCAAGCTGTCAGGCATGTTGTGAAGACAAAAACATTAAATATTGTGAAGCTCAGATATTAGGGTGATGGGGGCAAGGGATACACACCATCTACAGAAATATTGTGGTCACCTCACTGCAAATATTTAGGTGTCTAAGGCAACTGGCAAGTTCCTTAGATGGTTCCGCCCAAAAGAGCTCATAAGCCAAGTACAAAACAAGAGACAACAGATGCAGACAAATATGGGGGAAAGGAAGAATATAAGGAAGTCTTTTGGAAATTCTTTTGTAGAATATCTCTCACTGAAAATTAATTAATCACAAAAGGGTTGTCTCATTACCAACTTGAATGAATTATTTTTGCTAGTAGAGAAATGTGTATTTAAAACTCTAAATGCTCTCGTTGCAATGAATAATCATCTACTGAAAATTGAAAGCACACAGAAATTATTCAGAAAGAACCTTCGGACATCATCTGTCTTTCTAAAAACGCTTGTCTGAGTGTCTTAGGAAGAATATTATTGCAGCAAAGATTTTGGCCATTTGAAATATTTTTCAGTATTCACTTTGATGTATTCTTGCTATAATTTTTTCTCTCTGGGTCTCTGAACAGATGAAAGATTTATAGAGGTTTTTAAACTGGAATGGTTTTCAGGAGGAAATTGATTTCCTTGCCACCACGGGTTCAGTTTAATTTTTGTGTTACTCATGACATAATGAGAAATATGGGAAGAGGCAATAGCATGGAATGCAGACTGCATTTTAGAAGCTATGGGTCAACAAGGAACATTGCTTGTATATTCAAGAACCATAACCATATATATAATGGAGATCAAACTTAAGGAGTGAGCTGACTGCTAATGATGCATCAAGGGAAATTGATAGATATATTTGTAGCCATCTATAAATCTGTGTGCTCTTGTTACTTAATGACTGAGAACTAGGGGTTTATTAATTTCTTAGGGCTGTAAGGTACCCTACCCTGTGGGATGTGTGCATGTGTGTTTTTAAAGGCAAGTAAGTAGCAAAACTCTTCAGCTTTATATTTGAAAAATCTGTTACGGAAATTGCAATATAGCATACTCCCAAAAAGGTGAAATTCACCTCTGTGCAGAAGTATATTCAAGGCCCATGCATCCTTAGACTTGAGGGGGAATTAAGAGATGAATAGTCCTTGTGTTGGTACTTTGCATAGGGGTGAAATTCAACTAGCAGTGCACAAAAATGTCTAGTTGTTCTTCCCATGGAGATGGTTGCAAAAAACATATATAGGCTGGATTACAGGAGATCCTTAGAAGGACCCATCTACAGGAGCAGCCCTAGGCATTTTGCAGCCCAGGGAGGAAAATATTTTGGCACCTCCCTACCAATGGCTAAGCAAAAAAACCCCCCAAAAAACAACAACCCCTAAGTCCCTCACAATATTGGCTAGCCAAAGCTGTCTGGAAGCTGGCACCCAGAGTGACTGTCCTGATCTCCCACCCCTAGAAATGACTCTGCCCATGTATGTGTGATGACGGCCTTCTTCGCTGATTAAACCAGGGACCTCTACAGCCAAAAGCATGAGCTGCTACAGCTTGCATTAATGAGTCAAGGCTTTGTAATTAGGGGTTGTAGAATCGTAGGACTGGAAGGGACCTTGAGAGGTCATCTAATTCAGTTGCCTGCACTTATGGCAGGACTAAGTATTATCTAGACCATTCCTGACAGGTGTTTGCCTAACCTGCTTTTAAAAACCTCCAATGATGGAGATGCCACAACCTCCCTAGGCAATTTATTCCAGTGCTTAACTACCCTGACAACTAGGAAGCTTTTCCTAATGTCCAACCTAAATCGCCCTTGTAACCACCCCCATCTTCTGTGGGTCTGCACAAAGGAGGCCCTGCCACAAATGCTCACCGATGGGTTACAGATGCATGGTCTGGAAACTGCGGAGCGAGATAAATTGATGTAGCGCAGCCTGCATTGAGGAGTGATTTTCAACCTTTTCTCATTTGCAGACCCCTAAAAAGTTTCAAATGGAGGTGTGGATCGCTTTGGAAATCTTGGACATAGTCTGCAGACCCCCAGGAGTCTGGACCACAGATTGAAAACCACTGGCATAGAGCCAACCTCCTCTGGGGCCTAATCCAATTATCCCTGAGGTCAGTGGGACGGCGTCCATTGACTCTGGTGGTAGTTGGATCTAGCCTGTTAGTTGGTGCACATGTGCCTGTTCCTCTTTCCGCCCCCAGTGCCACAAACGCACCTAGCAGTTACATGGCCTGAAGACTGGAAGTTATAGTGCTGGAGAAAGCCCTTTGCCCTTTCATCTGTGGTAAACTTTCCTGGTATTGCGCCTTCACCTTCTGCAGAGTCTAAGCTACTACTTAAAAAGAAGAATTCCTAGCATTCAGTTGAGTTGTGTGAAAAAAACAAACAAAGCCACAAAACCCCTTCCAAATAAAAAATTAGTGTTAACAACTGCCTTCATGAGCTTCAGTTCATTTGCTGTTAGTCTGAGCTTTTTCCAAGCTGCTGCAGTGTGAAAACTTTGGCTCGTTTTACCCTCAGCTAAATCCACTGACAGTAGCCTTGCAGGCAAGCATGGTACTTCATTCTCTGAGCAGATGGGATGCTATGACAACTCAAGTGGATGCTATTATGAGTAACCAGCCTGACCAACAGCTGAAGCAAACAATTAGTCAAAGAAAATAATAGCAAGAGGAATATATAAAGAGCCCAGTCCTGCAGCCCTTCCTCATCTGAGAAATCATATCTCTGCCTAAGCACAGATCAGATCCTCATACATACCCTTGAAATCAAGAAGAAGAGTCACTGAATAAGGGCTGCAGGCTCAGGTCCTATTCATTCATTCCTGCCATTGCAATCACTTGGTGCAAATTAGCTTTTTTTATTTAAGAAAAGTCAAATTTTGTAACAAAAAGCACTTTTCATTTTTCCAATTTTATATGCAACTGTGCACCACCAACATAATACAGACAAGGGAGTCCCCCTTCTCCACACTGTAATCAATGTGTCCAGAAAAATAGATACGTAAAAAATGGAGGGAATTAGATACAAATCAGCGGTTTAGAAACACTGGTGGTAGTAAAGAAAGAGTAAGAAGCAGTTGTGTGTTTACTCCCATGTTTTCTTATTACCATCAAGCCAAGTGACATTCAGAAGCTGACAACACATTTTCAAATTAGTGCTGAGTCCATTATTTGAAAAGACCTAGCCCTGCTAGTGTAATTATAAAATGCACAGCTTAACTGTTTCACCTTCCTTTCTTATTAGAACAATAACAACCACTATTTTAAAAGGATCTGTCACAATCAATACCTCTGGTCCTTTTAATGGTTCATTGTAGTAAAATACCTGATATCTAAAAGTAATTTACCTGATTCTAAACATGTCTTGGGTGGGGGTTGGGAGGAGAAATACTATTGAAGACAGCATCCCTTAGAATTTGTGCTGCAGCTGAAGATGCATTTTATTCTGTAGAGAAACTTCAGCATTAATCACATCCTCCTGATATAATGACTCCTGACATAGTCTAATGCATCACATTCATTTCCAGTGAAGATTTAAAGGAACACTGCAGCTGTTCCAAATCCACATAGGCACTCGATTCCCACAGGTTGTTCTTTTCAATGCCCTCCCTTAAGAGCAGGTACTTTTGAATTTACTTGATTTTATTTTTGTTATACTGCACATAACCACTATCACTTAGTATTAGAATTTTTGACATGCTCACACATCCCCATGAGCAAGGGGAGAAGAAATAGAAAAGCAATTCTCCTTAAAAGTTGGTGGAACGGCTCTGCAGCAAAAAGCTGCCTTTCAGGAAGGCTCCCCCAAACCCTGGCCTTGTGTCTGAGGTTTAGCTGTACATAGTTTATAACACCAAAAGCAACAAAGTTTTTATAGAAAGAGGCCAGCTTATTGTGAAACTCTTTATAATTGGTGTTTTTCTTAATATCCCTTCCTGGCATAACTTTATCACCTGAAAATCTCAATTTGCATTAAAAAAATACAGTTTCTATCACTTGTGGTTGCATATAAAAGCTTGAAAATGTGAACCCTAGAGGGTTAAAAACTAAAAGGCAAATATAGCTCAGTAGGATCCTGGTACAGGACTAGGGCCCCTAGGTGCTGTGGTAATACAAATACAAATAGTCAGCAGCAAATATTAATAAGAAGCCAGGATTTAGAACTGATAAAATCTCATGACGTTTGAATGCTTGGGGTTGGCAATGCTGGCTCTGTTACAGCTGCTTGTGAAGCAATGATTCCACTGAAGCCTTTCATCCCCTGCTGGCCAGAGGGTACTTCTGTCTCATTCCCTGGCTTGCCATGATTGGGCCTTCAGGCCCAAGCCCTGCATCAGTTACTCCACCCTGTACCTGTTACACTCCCAGATGAGTAGACTGTTTTTCATGGTGCAGCGTATTTTTGCAAGAATCACACATGCATAGAGCTCAGAAAAACCCACTGCTTGGGTGTTCTCCAGGACCTCTTAGCTCTGATGCAGCTACACCCTACTCACCAGAGCAGTCATCATTCAGTAGTGTACTCACCTTCAGAGAACCAGGGCACTGAGAAATAGAAACCTTGCATTATTACATCCAGTTGTGCATAAAGCAGACAAGTAATACCCTTAAACAGACTACCGTTACCCTAGCACATACATTATGACTTCGGAGTTCTCCATATACCCGTGCGAGGGCTACTCGAGGCAAACTCCCTGTCTGCTGGTGACAAGCTACGCATTCTGTCAGACGGCTATTAAACCATGCCACTGGATATAGAAATGCATGCAGGGCCTCTCACTGAAGCATGGGGCATCTCACTGATTTCAGTGGATGCTTGAGGACAGAATTTGTTCATATGTTGGAAAGCCAACCAGTTGTAAATACTACTTTCAAATAATGTTATGTGCTCAAGACAAACCCATAAAGAAATGCTAAGGATACTTAAGCATCAAGGGATGGATCGGGGCTGATTTCCAAAAGAAATCAGTACCCACTTGTTCACGCTAGAAATCTGACCAGCTCACTTTAGGTGCCTGACCCTAAAGGCACTCCACAATCTTTAACTTGCAGGAATCTTCTTATCTGTCTGCCACTTTCCATTTGTGTTTGTATCTCTTTCCTGCTATTTCACAGCAATTAGAAGAAGATGTGCAGCCAGGGTTAAAAAAACAGCAACACTTGTATAATAATGATGGCTATCATTTGTATTTCTATAGCTTCCATTATCTAAAGATCCTGAAGCACTTTGCCAGCATTCATCAGTTAAACCTCAGAACAGTTCATCTGAGGTTGGAAAGGGATATGCACAGAGATCACATGATCCACTACTGAAACCAGTCACCTCTGGAGTAGAATGCAGCAGGTGTTTAAAATCACAAAGCAACTTTGCACAAGCCTGGCACTTCATGGCTTGCAGTAGTTCAAAATAATACACCACCAGGTGGTATGTCTGCAGACATAGCCAGGGAAGCACCATTTACATTCATTACTTATGTAATTTGAATATGTTATTAAATACCAGAGCTCAGATTGTCTGAGGCCTGGTACACACAGACCAGATTGAATTGTATATGCTGGAGCTAGAAAGCCATCAGTTATGTTTGGACCAAAGGGTTTTCAGATCACCAGAGGAGAATGCTTTAAATCAGTGCAACGGATTGAAAATTAGAGGGATCTTGGGTTTCATTCCCAGCGAACCCTCTGATTCTTTGTGACACCCTTTATAAGTCACTTCAGTCAACTCAGCAGCAAAAGCTGGACCTCACCAAAAACCAAGTGCTTTCTCTGGGCTGAGTTTCATTAGGTAAATACATTAATAAGCCAACAACTAGTAAGCAAGGTTTATCAAGCAACATGTGCATGAAGGGGAGTAAAAGCCATGAGTCTTACACTCCTCTGAACTATACAGTAGTGAATTATAGTTTGTAAAAATATTTCATAGGGGAAAAAAAGGCTAATTAGTGACAGTCTAGTTAGTCTCATTTACTTGGTCCTGCCACAGCACAGGGGGCTGGACTTGATGACCTCTTGAGGTCCCTTCCAGCCCTACTTTTCTATGATTTCTGTAAAAATGATATATTCAAGGCTGTGGTCGTACAAAGACAGCTGAGGATGTTTGAAGTTTGCCAGGGGTACAAAATGAGCTTTCAAGCTTGACACAATAGCTTTCAATACAGCTGCTTCATCGAACCTCTGTCCAGATGGGTGTATATTGGAGCTTTTGATGGTTCTGTTCTCCCATCTTTACATGGAGGAGAATATAAATATATGTTGTACTTCTCCATTGCCATTAGCATGAGGGTCAAGAACGAGGAAAGGGGAAAAAACTGACACATAGACTTTAAGGCTAGAAGAGACCATCATGGCCATCTAGTCTGACCTCCTGCACATTGCAGGCCACAGAACCTCACCCACCCATCCCGGAAATAGACCCCTAACCTCTAGCTGAGTTACTGAAGTCCTCAAATCATGATTTAAAGATTTCAAGTTACAGAGAATTCACCATTTACACTAGTTTAAACCATCAAGTGACCCAGGCCCCATGCTGCAGAGGAAGGTGAAAAAACCCCAAGGTCTCTGCCAATCTGACCTGAGGGAAAATTCCTTCCTGACCCCAAATATGAGACCCCAATACTTAGAGCAGCCCTTAGGCTAAGTTACATGGGCTGCAATGCTGCCCTAGAGACTATTCCACTGGCCAAGGACACTCCCCTAACCCTGGAGGTTAGAGCTGTCTCAGGCACCTGGGGCATTCAAATCTCTGGCTACCTATCACAAAGCGGCTGCCTTGGGTCTCTTTGGAATCTTAGGTTCAGATTCTGGCAGGGCTTGTTCAACCCTTCATCTGTCCCAAGCAGATACATTGAGTACCATGTAGTTTAATGTGGAGGAATGTGATGGGGCACCCACTGCTCCCATCCTGTTTGCTGTGCACAGATTGCTCAGAGATCTTCTCTTGTGTAGATACCACTGTGCAGTTTATTATAGTGTTTCACTCCACCATCTTCTACATACTAATGCATTCATAGTATCTACAATGTCCTCCAGTTTCACTACCCCTTCTCCAAAGGTGGGGAGCAGACAGGTGTCTCATTCCAGAGAACTCCCTTTTGTGAGGCCCTGATAGTCAGTGAGTGAGTGAGTGAGTCTGTCTGTCTGTCTGTCTCTCTCTCTCTTCTGCTTCTCTCCCTTGTACTTCCTTCCTGTTCTCTTTTACCTCCTCTTCTTGTTAATGGGTCAATTAGCTCGTTAGCTACCCAGCCCGAACCTGATCTGGTCATCAGGAATCCCTCTCATAATTAGGCTCTCCCGAGGCCTAATTGGGTTAAGCAGTGACTAGAGTGCTGGTTCAGTTGTTGATTCCCAGGACTCATATCACAAGGACTCTTTCAGGTGAGGCCTTGAAAACCATTGTGTTGTCTGCCCAACATGATTGTTAAAGATCTCATTAGCACTTTGCTAAGTAAGCTTGGCTGCATGTTGCTGTGTGGATGGTCGCCACTCTCCCACCCCGGTGGTACTGTGTCTACGTGGTCTACGAACCACTGGATCCTTTAGGATGATACGGACTAATCCATGTTCAGCACTTCAGAAATGTGAAGCGCTAAGTGTTGTTACTCTGGAGGATGTTGTCATTTCTGTGTATTGAGCCCTGGCAATGTGCCTGATGCTGCGCAAGGCTCAGAGGCCGGGGTACCTATCCCTAGCATTCTGCAGCATGGTATTTAGACTAAATGGGAAGATGCTACCAAACACATACTTTATACTTCATATTATTGTGATGAAGCTTTTGCTGTGTGACTCTTTGTGGATGTAATTACACCATTAAACATTCATTTCAACCACAAAAAATCATTGCTGGAGCCTAAAATTACATGGTTGAATGGCATTACATAACTCTTTGTAATTGTATATGAAACAAACAGTGCGCTGTGGATGCTCTCCACATATAACTCTTGTTTTGAACTTCAGTATCTTAGCTGGTGTGGATGTCTCAGTAGATTGGTGTATAGATAGCATGGATTTCACCACTAGCACCCTCATTCTGGGAACTCTCAGACAAGCAAGTGACATTATGTACGGGAGTAATCCCATAGGACTTGGAGGGACCACTCTGGGTCATAAGTATTTGCAGGATCAGGGTGGTCAGTTGAAATTCAGCTTAAGTTAGCAGAGATTTAGTGGTTTGGTGAACTATGTATAGCCCTGGCTATTTCGAGGCTCCCAAAAGAGGAAGGAGCCAAAGGTGCCTGGAATACGAACAGCCAGTAAGGGCTGAATCAGGAGTCTAAGTGTCGTGCCAGGGCAGCTCAGAGACGCAGCACCAAGGTTGGCTGGAGAGAGCTGCTCTAGCAGCCGGAAGAGACACTGCCCCTTTGTTGCTCTTGGAAGGAAGGAAAGGAGGTGCACAGGACAGGACTCATGGGTCTCAAGGTGGGTGACAACCGGTTAGAAGGGAGGAATCAGTAGACTCTACCACGCCTTGGGACCCAGGCTGCTCAAGCAGGGGGCTGTATATGTAGAATGTTTGCTAGCATTCTTGCAATTCCCATGTATTCAGTCCATCAGAATTAATACCACTATTGACATTCTCAACAGAGAAGCCAAGGACTGAGTGCAGTATGTACACCGAAGGGAGCTGGTGAGACGATCTGGGCTGAAGCGTCAGCAGCACCCATACATCTCTGTTACGTCCAATGCACACAGCACAAGGCATTTCCGAGCTTTCTGAGTGTCTCTGCTCAGACACTGCAGTGGTGGGGGCACATAAACACCCAGTCACAGCAAACAAACCCCTCCCCGCACCCCCACGCTTCAGCGTGCTGCCTCCTGTTCAGGGCCTAGGCACACTGTCAGAGCAGCATGTGGAAATAATGTTATAACTGTCCTGTGGATAGACGGTTTCAACCTCCAGGGCTCTCTCTCTGTCCAGCGATTGTCACTAGAACCAAAATCCACCCATTCAACAGATATTTTTAAAGCTTTTAAAGCTTAAAAGCTTACTTTTAATTTTTTGCTTGAAAGAAAACAAAATGTTGGCTACTTTAAAAGTGCTTTTTTATTAAATTTTTTTTAAAAAAATCTGATTTTAAAGGGGGGCACACAGCTTAGGAATTACACAAGGAGCTCACTGCCTTTCAGTTTTAAATAAATTCGTGTCCAAGAGACCATATTTTCTTTCCTGTTTCTTCTATTTTCAAAATCCCGGAAACTCTAAATGAAATCTGACTCTAAATGTGCATCCTTCAGATGCACAGCTGCCAAAATTGAAGTCAGACTATAAGACTGGACTTGTTTCTTGAAAATAATTTATCCTGATGGTTTCTTTTCTGTTTGATTGTATTGATTTAATTTTTTAAGTGACTTGAGTACCAGCCAAAGGTGTCTGCCTGACATCGTGGGAAATAGAAGGCCTCTCTCTCTCTGTCCACAGAACAATCAGGGGCAGTGCAAGCTATCCTTTACCCCACACACTGATATGCCTCCCCTGGACCCGCAGGGACCACCTCTAGGGGTGACAGATTAGTTCTGTCTTCATGATTCTTTCGATCTGAGACTGATAATAGGGGTGTCAATTAGTGTCACTTTTGATGGCATTTTCAAAGGGACAAATTCTGCCCTCCATGCCATGTCAGCCCTACTGAAGACAAGGGAGTTGCAAAGGTGTGGGGGTAGATTTTGAACTATATAATTGAGTTACCAATGAGACTCCAGTCTGGGTAGCAGCAGAGTTGGCAAGAACGCTTTGTAATGACTGCTTCACCTCACAGCATTCTTAACCTCTACCTACAACATGGTTACTAGACGGTAGAAGGAATAATTGGGGGAACTTCTGATGAGGTGCTAGTAATCTGATGATTACTAGGAGTTTTACTTCTATGCAAAACTACCTTGTTCCTTTTCTAAATGATGTAATTCTTCATGCCAGTATAAAGTAATTATCTCCCTTCCTCAGATGTGAGCAAAATAAATCCCTGTTTGCGTGGTATCACTTTGATTATTATTAAAGAGCGATTATTATTAAAGGGGAACGTGGTGCTGGAGTCCCACTACTACATGGTTGCAACTCACTTAACACCCTAAGAGGCTGTGCTAAGGATAATATGTCTGCACTGCAATTAAATAGCCCCTTAGCCCAGGTCAGCTGACACAGGCCAGCTGCGGGTGTATGTCCTAAGGGTATGTCTACACTGTAATGTAAGCCCAGGGTTAGTAGAACTCAAGTTAGCAGATGCTGGGTTTATTAACTGAGAGTTTAAGTGTCTCCACTCATTTGTAACCCCAGATTAAGAATTGTTGAACCCGGAGTCCCAGCCTGGGGCTCCAGAATCTACATTGCAGTATGTAGGCCTGAGTCCAACCACCCATATCACACTCTTCCTAGCTCCCTCTCAAAATGCGTCTGCTGTAGCTCATTGTTCCTGGTGCAGTGTGGGAAGACTTGACTGTCCAGAGGACAAAAAAAGCCCATGGGATTGTGGAAAACTTCTGGGGGACTGCCAGAGCACGAGTCCAGTGGGACTACGTCTACATTGCAAAGCAATAGGGATTGTACCCTGATTCTTGGCTTGTCTCAGGCTTGGACCCTCCTGGGACCCTAGGTTAGCGTGATTTGTGTACTGATGGAAGGTGGGTTAGGCTTGAGCCTGAGTTCTAATCCTGGTCTTACATTGCAGTGTAGCCATCCCCTTAATGTGGTGCCAGCACAGCAGGAGAGCTTTATATGTATTGGAAATACCAGAATCGCAGGTGGACTTTGATTTGCTCATGTCTTTAAAAACCCCTCATTTTCCAGGCTTTTTATTATTGCAGTTTATACCTAGGAACAAAGCCACATGTCCTGAGGAAGTGCCAAACAATACACTAATAAGCAGCCATCTGCTTAGTAACCCAGGTCTCTGGGAACTGTCACCTCAGTGCTCCACTCTCAACACTGGCTCCCTGTTGAATACGGAGCCCAGATTAAGGTCTGTGTTTTCAAAGCCTGATTTTCAAAGCTTTCCATGGGATTGGCCCTTACTACCTGAGGCCAGGACCTCCCACAGTAGTTGTATTCCACTAGGATGATGAAAATGTCAAAAAACAGGCACCTGGGTAGAGCTGTGCAGAGAAAGGTAATTCCCTTTGTGGAAGAGTTCAATATTTTGAAATTGGATTTTGTTCCGATTGAGCATGACAACCAAAAGTTTTGAAATTCTCTGCGCAAGGGAATAGAGCATCTGTTTTGGGGCGGTCAGCCTCGTGGGCTCCCCATAGCTACGGATCCTGGAAGACAGGGCTCCTTGTCTCCAAGGCAGTCCAGCAAGCAGGCTGCCAAGGACCCAAGTTGGCAGGAAACTAGGCAAGTTTATAGAAGGTTGAGTTCTGCTGGATCCCTGCCTGTGTTCTATCGGAACTTGGTCAAAATTGAGCTGTCTCCACACAGCATTGCAACTTTGATGAACTGGCAAATTCTGATGAAAATGTTTGGTTAGAATTTTTCCGACTAGCTCTACTCATGGGTGCAACAGACAGAACTTTCAAAGCAGCTGGATCTAACCTATGGAACTCATCCTGTAAGACATAAAATGACTCACCAGTTTCTGAACTAAATGCAGAACTCAGTCATTTGTCTTTGCTTTCTCTCACTAATTTCTTTACACGTACCCATTCACACACAAACAGAGACAAAGAAATAAAGACAAACAAAGAACTATATACCAGTCAAGCTATTTCTCTTACAGGTGCAGAAGGAAGATAAATAGAAAGATGGGTATTATTTGCTAGCGATGGAAAGATGGGAGTGGTGATATATAAGTATGTAGATAGATGAATGTTGTTCCATGTCTATCTTACTTATATGCACTAAAGTGTATGTGTAGTTGGCAAAAACCTTGCCTGTCATGCTATGAGAGATCACATATAAACACTAACATTATAGGTTTATCTATGTCAAAGATATACACCCAGAAACCTAGAGACATGCTTCTAGACTTTGTTGAACCCTCAAAATTTGGAGGAATAGTTATCTCCAGGGTTTAGGTTGGACTTCCTTGTCAAATTGGAGAGATCATACCTGAGTTTGGAGTTTGAACATCAGGACCAGATCGGGGGTTTTGTTTCTGGCCCATTTCTAAAACTATGCTTAATTTTATTCTGAGTAGCTGGCTCACAACCTTACTACACAGTAGTGAATGAGAGATTTCATTAAAGTTAAAATTATATCACTACATATATTTTTAAATATCAGAGCTTTTTCTGTAATAGCAGATATAGTCTCCATTTAAAAATCTGACCCAAAACCAAGGGGAAGACATCAGAGGCGATCGCTTTGTATGAATTTAACACACACTTTGTCTGAAACATCAAATACATACAATTCAACAGAAGAAAATTCTGAATAGGGCTAGGCCTCATAAAAAGATACTTGGACACCACTTACAACTTTGCTGTTGTAGTTAGCTACTCTCACTGTGATGTTATCAATACTCAGTTCTGCTTTCCAGGGCCCTAAATTCCTTCTCGGATTTGTATGCACAACTCTTTCTGAAATCAGCTGAGGGCAGGAAAAGTAGCCCATATATTTAGTGTGAGCTGGTACATATTTTGATTATTAAATCAGCTACTGATCTAACAGTAGCTGATTTTCCAATAGATGAAGGGTAGAACTGACTCCTGACAGATCTTTTCTCACATGCACTAGTTAAGTTACCTTTGTAGTTAGTATCTTCTTCCACCCTCTCATTCCCTCCTCCCCCCTCTCTGTTTTTCTGTGTAATTTCCTGTAGGATATTTTTTCCCATATGTTTATTTTTAGGCCTTCATTTGTTTACTGAATTCTGTCTAAAGACCTGCAAGCTAGCAGCTCAGTATTCATCCATTGATTTGTAGTGCTTGTTAGTTTAAATGCCTACGTGAACTTGAAGGTAAGGAAGTCTGTCTTTCATTTCAAGAGCCTTCGTTTTAAGTTAGCCGTTTGTGGTCTGTGGTGCCTGAATCGATTTTGTGTAGATTTAAAAGGGGATCATCTACATTATTCTATTTTATGTTTGCTCTTTGGCATGAGCGTCTGTTTGTCACTATTTTATAGTGCTTTAAACGGAAACAAAGTTAAATACAGAAATGACTGAGTTCAGTGATCATTTGCCAGCAAAAACATGTCAAGGAAGATCTATGTAACAAACTAATCCCAAAGATTTCCCCAGGAAATGCATTTTTTAAAAATAAGGAATAAGAAAAAATCGGTAATTTAAAGGTTGGGTCAATTATTTTGTTTTTCAGGAAGCCACTGCACTTCTTTCATAGATTCATAGATTCTAATGCCAGAAAGGACCATTGCAATCACAGGCCAGAGAACTTCCTCAAAATAATTCCTAAACCAGATCTTTTTATTTCCACCATGAGCCTTGGTAAATTGTTCCAATGGTTAATTACCCACATTGTCAAAAATTTACACCTTATTTCCAGTCTGAATTTGTCTAGCTTCAACTTCCAGCCATTGGATTAGGTTCTACCTTTCTCTGCTAGACTGGAGAGCTATTATTAAATATTTCTTCCTCCTGTGATTTCTTATAGGCTGTAATCAAGTCTCCCCTTAACCTTCTCTATGTAGCTAAATAGATTGAGCTTCTTTAGACTATCATTATAAGGCAGATTTTCTAATCCTTTAATCATTCTCGTAGCTCTTCTTTGAACCCTCCCCAATTTATCAACATCCTTTTTGAATTGTGGGCACCAGGACTAGACACAGTATTACAGCAGTGGTTCCACCAGTGCCAAATACAGAGGTAAAATAACCTCTCTGCTCCTACTTGAGATGCTTCTATTTATGCATCCCAGGACTGCATTAGCTCTTTTGGCAAGAATCACATTGGGAGTTCATGTTCAGCTGATTATCAACAATGAACCCCAAATCCTTTTCAGACTCACTGCTTCCCAGGATAGTCCCCTATCCTGTAAATCTAGCATACATTCTTTGTTCCTAGATATATACATTTAAATTAGCTACCTTAAAAAAACGTATTGTTTGCTTGCGCCCAGTTTACCGAGGGATCTAGATCACTCTGAATCAGTGACCCGTCCTCTTCATTATTTACCACTCCCCCAATTTTGGTGTCATCTGCAAACTTTATCAAGTGATGATTTTATGTTTTCTTCCAGATCATTGAGAAAAATGTTAAATAGTTTAGGGCTGAGAACCGATCCGTGTGATACCCTCCATAAAACACACTTGCTCAATGATGATTCCCCATTTAGTTACATTTTGTGACCTATCAGTTAGCTAATTTTTAATCCATTTAATGTGTGCCATGATCATTTTATATTGTTCTGTTTCTTTGTTAATCAAAATGTCATGTGGTACCAAGTCAAATGCCTTGCAGAAGTCTAAGTGTATTATGTCAACACTGTTACCTTTCTTGATCAAACTTGTAATCTCATCAAAAAATGATATCAAGTTAGTTTGACAGGATCTATTTTCCATAAACCCATGTTGATCTGCATTAATTACATAATTCTCCATTAATTCTTTATTAATTGAGTCCCGTATCAGATGCTCCATTATCTTGCCCGAGATCAGTGTCAGGCTGACAGGCCTATAATTTCCCAGCTCATCCTGTTTACCCTTTTAAAAACTGGCACAACATTAGCTTTCTTCTAGTCTTCTAGAACTTGCCCAGTGCTTGAAGATAGATTATAAATCAGCATTAACTGTCCAGCAAGCTTTTCAGCCAGTTGGTTTTAAACTCTCAGATGCAAGTTATCTGGACCTGCTGATTTAAAATTTCTGACTTTAGTAGCTGCTGTTTAAAATTCTACAGAGGTACCAGTGGAATGAAAAGAGTGTTATCATCACCAGATGGTGAGACTGTATCATCTGTTTTCCCCCAAATACAGAACAGAAATATTTATTGAAAATTTCTGCCTTTTGTCATAATTATTGATAGTTCTGCTGTTTCCATCTAGCAATGGACAAATACTGTTGTCAGGATTCTTTTTGTTCCTACTATATTTTAAAATCTCCTTCATATTGCCCTTAATTCTGCTGCTCGCTTTTGTCCCTTTGCTTCCCTTATCAATTTCCTACAATTCCTAACTTTTGATTTATGTTCATTACTATCAACTTTTCTTTTCTTCCATTGTTTTTGTTTTATAATATTTTATAGCTGCTTTCACTTCTCCACTAAACCAAGTCAATTTTTTAACCAGCACTTACTTCTTCTTCCTCAATTGTGGCTTTTTGGGCATCTAATAAGGCAGTGTGATCTGGCAAATAGGACGCTGGTCGGAACCCAAGGTTCTAGTCCCAGGAATGCCTCTGACTTGTTTTATTATGATGGGTAAGTCACTTCACTTCTCTGTGCCTCAGTTTTCCAATCTGTAAAACGAAAATAAATATACTTACCTTACTTTATAATGTGTCTTGAGATCTATGGAAACTGCTATGTAAATGCTAATTATTTTATAGAATAAATTCTTGCCTGTGGAGTAGTAACTTGATAAATATAGTTACTTGATATATAGTAACTCTAATACGCAGTCTTCTGTCTGACATCAGAGGACTGAATTTTACCCACAGATTTTATGAACCACCTAACTAAGTGGTGGATTGAGTACCTAATAATCTGCCCATTTCAGGATCTGTTTTTGCATAAATCTAACACCAGATGTTAGGGGAGGGACAATCAACAAATGATCTCAGTGGGTTCTCCAAAGGTCATCACCTGTTCCCATTGAAGTCAGTCAAGGAGTAGAATTGGACTCCGAGAGTGGGAGAAAATTAAGCAGTCTTAAAAATAGATTGTAATTGTTTAGTTTGCTGTTATGTTAGCTTGAATTACAAGTAATTCCTTTGAGGTAAAGAGATTAGAAGAGGAATATGGAAGTGTAGTGGGAGTTGCCACTCCATTTGACTTTGGGAGAAAACTTTATCTTGCACGTGTAGATGAAGAAAAGCCTGTTCCTTGGGAAGTTGACGCCTAGGGGCCAGGTTTTCAAATGAAACTTCTTGAGTTGCCGTGTAACTCTACTGAGCCTGATCCAAAGCTCGCTGAAGTCAATGGGAGTTTTTTCATTGCCACTTGCATTTGGAAGTAGGGTAATTACTAACCTAGCCACTTGATTTCCAAGTGTAAACAGCATGTGCGCACACAAACAGCCTTGTTGCATGAGCAGTTTTGCAAGCAAAATTTTAGAGGTCATTTTTGATAATTGTGCCTCAGGATTCCAGTTTTCAAAAGTGGCTGCCCTAAATTACGCTTACAGACCAGATTTTGAGTGGGAGCAGATAGCCACTTATGTGCAGAATTGTCCATTTGCCTACCTAATTGGCTTTCGCTGATGCAAATGCAGGATTTATACATGCAGTTTAGATGGATGCTTTTTGAAATTGGACCCTAGGCATAAATCTAGATAATGAAATCAAGAAGTGCTGTTTTTCTGTTTCCTAAAAAAATATAAGATACTGCCCTTTATACCTAACTTTCAGATGTTTGAATTCCAATTTTAGGCCGGAATATTCTATTTCCTGTCTAGCAGCTGTGTTCAATGACAGCTGAATGAAATGACATACAGAGAAAATTAAAAACAATTGGATTATGAAGCTGGTTACAGGAGAATGTTCATTTTTTATATATGATAAAAGTTACAAAGTGCAGTCTGCAAGATGGAATATTTTATTACAAAAATTCTGAAATCAACAGCCAGCCAGAATAAATGATATTTCACAAGAGAGAGATTTATTGAAGCAAAAGCTCTTTTTCTGGGAGAATGTAATTTCATATAAATGCAGTTCTTTTTAAAATATTACAACAGCAACATGGCATGCTTCCAGGGTTCTGAGCTGAACTCTGGGAAGCAAATATTTGAAATATTTATTTGTTGTTGTTTATTCCACATCTTGGAATCCTTGTTTAGTTTTTGTTAATTCCTGTCTCAGACAAATATCCCTTAGTAGTCTGAGTTTTGCCTGAGCAAACACTGAATAAGGACTTCAGTTTTTTATTTTATAATAGCACCTAGAGGCCCTTACTGAGATCAGGATCCCATTGTGCTAGGTGCTGTACAAACCTATGGTGAGAGACAGTCCCTGCCATGAAGAACTTGAAATCTAAATAGGTAAGAAGGGCAAATGGTAGGAGGGGAAACAGAAGCACTGAGAAGTGAAGTGATTTGTCCAAGGTCACACAGCAAGTCAGTGGCAGAGCCAGGAATAGACCCCACACTGACCCTCGCTTTAGTCCAGTGTGTGTGTGATCCATTCTGCTACCTCCAAGGACTATTAACTTTTAGTTATTTTACTATTAATTATTATTATTATTATTTATTAATATATTTCTGTAGCACTTGCATTGTGCTTCACAAAACACATAGGAGCACAAGACCTGTGTGCTAATAATCTAGACATCCAGTCCCGGAAACCTAATTCACATGTAAATCATTACTTTGAAGGGGCTACTCAGGTGAATAAGAGTTACTGGTGTGATGAAGGGCTGCAGGATCAGGCTGTAAATAATGAGTCAGTTACAGCACAACAAGAGAAGATCTTGTGTAAGGTACGTGGCAATACAGGGGTGAATATAGCTGATGGAAAGCTAAGCAAAAGAAGGTTGCTTAAAGGAGAGAAGGCAAATAGGAGCATAGGGAGGTGGTTTGGTGTGGCTGAGAAGATAAATTGACAATCCTCATATACATGCCTTTTTGATGAGACCTTAAAAACTGAGAATCTATCTGCTTTTGTAAAGACATTAAAGATCCCAGTTGTTATAAGAATCCCCTCTGTGGCCAAAATTTCCCTTCTCTCCACTGCTGTGGAGCAACTTCTTTGTCATTCATTGGCTAATCCCCACCCCATAAGTAGCTTCATTTCAGTGTATCCTTGTAAATTCAGTATATAGTTTGTGAAGCAAGGTGGGATGAATGGTGCTGTTTAAATGTACAATATAATTCTGGAAACTAACATGGGAACTCTATGTAATCTAGCCACCGTGGCTGCCTTGGAGAGTTTGAGTTTTATAAGGTTAATGCTAGAAGAAGAATTGTGTCTTACCCAAAGGAAATATGATCCAAAAAATATTCCTGTGGGTTATTTTAATAAGGGATTTCAGTGTCTGCTGAGAAGGGGTCACCTCTAGAAGCCTACATCCTCTTTCAATGAATGCTCTGTGTTCCTGAGTTCGCTGCTAAATATCAGTGAGTACAAAAACGTAGAGGGCTTGTTAATGGGATGAAAAAAATTGAAACATAGCCAGTACTGCTTACCCAGAGTGTTTAAAGAAATCGTGTTGGGCCCCAAATCTATGAAACTGGCTCAAAAATCTTGAGATTTTACAAAAATAATACATTTTGGGATCCTTATATTCTCCTTCTGGTTTCTGATCCTTTAAGATTCAAGATTTTACGTTTATCTCTGCAACCATGAGGCTAGAAACATAATTTAAAAAAAATGAATGCTGAGAATCTCACATAATCACATGACTCCAGGAGGTAGGGCTTTAGGAAACAACTGTGAGACTTGTGATAAAATTGCTGAGTTGGCAGCACTGCAAAGTTAAGAAAAACACTTGGTTATAAATCCTGGGTATAGGAACCTTAGCTAGTGCATCTGTCTCCGCCACAAATACTGGCAGTCACGATGAGGAAATTTTGCAGTGGAACATAACTTTGGAAAGGAATACCATGCAAATCTGGCTAGCCTCTTGTGCAGATGGGTGGTGGGAGCTGCCCACAGGTGGCTATCCCATTCCCCTTCCTTCCCCGCTACCTTTCCCCCCACCTACCCCACCCTTGCCCTGTACCCCCTATGGGCACTCACTGTTGTACAGAAGCAGAACCCAGCACGCGTCACGGAGAAGAGGGCGATGATGATGGACACTAGGAGCCATGAGGCAGCGTCTTGGAGCTGCTAGTCTCAGCCAGGGAGAGGGGCTGAGTGGGCTGGCGCAGTGTGGGAAGGACAGAGTGCCTCCTTCCTTCCCCCTTCTGTCCCCCCCACAGACTGCACAGCGCAAGCCCTGTTCAATGCTCACAGAAATCAGGGCCGGGGGGATGACAGTGGACGGCAATGCCCTCCCCCCAAACTATACCCATGGCTTGATGACCTGGCGCCTCCCCCTCCCCCCCCTTTTTAGTGTCCGTTCAGCACTGCTGGGTTCCCTTTTCGACTGGACTTTCCGGAAAAAAACTGGACACCTGGCAAGTTCCAATCCTACCTAGGGAAGAGAGCAAAGTGTTTACTCTGCCAATACCAATGGGATTTGCTTTTCAGTGGTGCATTCTTCTCTTTTAGGTCTGTGCTTCCAAGGGCAACTCTTGGCCTCCCTTGCATGGATACCCCAGGTCCCAAAATCAGTGAAACTGCCACAGTTCAAGAGTGCGGGCTACATGGTGGTAAAGGAGAGTTCTACAGTCCCCATGCACTTAGGAGCCCTGCTCCATGGCAGCTTTCTCTGCAGCTGTGCAAGGGACACTGAGGGCAAGCTGGGGACAGGCTCACAGGATCTGGGAACTACCCAGACAGATCCACTGTCCAAAGCTTCTGTATAGCAAGGGTATGACTGACGTAGTGGCTCGTGTTAAGAGCTGCAAACAGGAAGCCATTTGCAATGCAAAACAACAACTTTATTGAACCTGCAAAGTTATGAACAATACTGCAGGCACTGTTGTTCTAATGCCCCACTAGATGCAAATCTTTACCTATGGATACTATTTTAATATACAGCTCTCATAACCACCACAATTAGGGTGGTGAACAGAGGATTCTGTGGAATCATAGACTCACAGAATAGAATCATAGAAGATTAGGATTAGAAGGGGCCTTGGGAGGTCATCTAGTCCAACCCCCTGCTCAAAGCAGGACCAACTCCAACTAAATAATTTCAGCCAGGGCTTTGTCAAGCCAGGTCTTAAAAATCTCTAAAGATGGAGATTCCACCACCTCACTAGGTAACCCATTCCAGTGCTTCACCACCCTCCTAGTGAAAAACTTTTTCCTAATATCCAACTTAGACCTCCCCCACTGCAACTTGAGACCATTGCTCCTTGTTCTGTCATCTGCCACCACCGAGAACAGCCTAGCTCCATCCTCCCTGGAACCCCCCCTGTCAGGTAGTTAAAGGCTGCTATCAAATCCCCCCTCGTTCTCTTCTGCAGAATAAACAAACCTAGTTCCCTCAGCCTCTCCTCATAAGTCATGTGCTCCAGCCCCCTAGTCATTTTTGTTGCCCTCCTTTGGACTCTCTCCAATTTGTCCACCTCCTTCCTGTAGTGGGGGCCCAAAACTGGACACAGTATTCCAAATATGGCCTCACCAGTGCCGAATAGAAGGGAATAATCACTTCCCTCTATCTGCTGGCAGTGCTCCTACTAATGCAGCCCAATATGCCGTTAGCCTTCTTGGCAATAAGAGCACACTGTATCCTGGCCCCAATAGCGTTCCCCTGATATGATGTCTACCTACTTGGACTTTGTCTGGGGGATAAGAGTTTGTCCCTAACTGTTTTGCAGATATTGATCTCACTTTGGACAGTGATGGAATCTTGTTATAGCAGCGAGCCTGCTGCAGGAGAGAAGGAAAGAGAGTTCTTTCCCATCTGGGAGCAATGGGATAGATATTGTGAAGTTACAAAACTACAGCATTCCAACAGAGCTAGCCAGCACGTTAGTCCATTTATCATAATGGTTGCAGGAGAAAATGTAATAAACATCAGATAAAGAAAGCGGATCGGTGACACTTAAATAAAAATAGGACAGGCCCTGAGGTCCAAGCATACAGCAGTGTTCAAGGGTAATCTATAATGAGATTGAGACCTTCATTCTTTGGCTGGCAGAGTCTGGGAGCACTGTAGAAGCAGCAAGACAGATAGGGAAACATCGAGGAAGATAAATCACTTGTCCACAGCAAACTAGTAGCAAGGCCAGGTATAGAACCAGGGCTCTTGAGTACTAGGGTAGTGCCCTAGCCACTAGGCCACAGCGTCTTCCAGAATAGTATTATTTTTGATCACCGGAAGTGTATATGGTTCACTGTTATCTTCAGTGGGAGTTTTGCCTGAGTGAGGACTACACATGTTGGCCTTTTTGTTTTCCAGTGAAGTTGTTGGAAGAGGTGACTTATTCTAACAGCAGTAGACAGATTGAACCAACATCTGTCATTGAGAGGAGGGTATTGGTGGAGTGTCAGAAATGTGAAAAGTACATCACACTTCAAAACTGACTGAGGTGAAGCTAAAACGAGACTTCTCAGCATCCTGCTGCATATTTCAGCAGGAACTCATACCCCAAAGTTAATGAAGAGATGCTGCCAAAGTTGATAAATCCTGGAAATTGGCCATGAAGGTTTTCGTCTGTTACAGATATTGTGTAAGAGCACATTGGCCGCTGATTTGTTTACAGCAGGATGTATATATAGTAGGGGCTAAATCCTGTTCTGTAGAGTTTGGATGTTTAAAGGGGCTAGAACTAGAGAAGGGAGGAAGAGGGTATATGGAGCTTTCTCTTTTTCTATCTCAGTTGATTTAGAAAAGAAAAGGCATTGCTCCATATGTGCTTTATATCTTATTTGCTTGATATTAATGGTGATTCAACTGTGTTTAGCAACAAGTACTTTGCTAATTTCAGAGGTATGCAATCTGTTCAAGTTGATGAGTTAAAGAAGCTGGATTCTTCATGTTTACTCGTTTGCTATGTAGGACTTGAAAAAGTAAAGAGTGCTATCAGCTGCCAGATTGGTATATTGGGTTCGTAGCACAACAATGGAGATATGCTTACTGATACAGACAACACTTAATCATAGATATTATCTTTTAAACCAGGTCTTCTCAGATTTGTTCATATTGTGGACGACTGCTTGTCAGAGATCCTCTTGTAGATCCAGCCCCAGTCCCACATGTTTTTTTCACCAGCTAGTGCCTGATTACATGAAAAAAGCAAGTTTAGGGCAACATTAAGGAACGGCAGGAAAATAAACATAATACTTGCATAATACTTACACCAGATTTATGCTGATTTAACTCCATTGTTGTCAGTCAGGCACTCCTGATTTACACTGCGGGTGTGTGTGTGTGTGTGTGTGTGTGAGTGAGAGAGAGAGAGAGAGAGAGAGAGAGAGAGAGATCAGAATTAAGACAAAGGCCTTAATTTTCAAAAGTGACTAGTGATTTGGGTGCTTCTGTCTTTGAGTGCCCAAGATGAGACCCCTTTAAAGAGGCCTGTGTGCACACTATCAGGCCTTGTCTGCATTAGAAATGCTGTAGTGATATACCAGTATAGTGAATCATACAACCCCTCCTAGTGTGGATGCAGTTACATTGTTATAAAGGTGCTATATACTGGTCTAACTATTGCAGTACAGGAATGGAAATAAGCTATACTGATGTAAGGCACGTCTATGCTGCTATAACTGCATCCAAACTAGGGGCTGAATTAGTAAAACTATAGCGGTAAAAAAATCCCATCTCTAATCAACATAGTATACCAGTACAAAAACTTAACGTAGACCAAGCCTTAGATCAGTTTTAAACTGATTATTTCAGTTTAGCTTGCAGCTCTACATTTGCCAAAGCAAACTAAATTATAGTAAGTCAGGTTTAAATTGATTTGAGTGCCCACACCCAAAGCTGTAATGTTTTAATGCTAAGTGGGTATAAAATCACCCCTTTTAGAGCTTGGTCATAGTCAAAATATAAATCTCCTACTGTCCAGTTGCTAACCCATGTGATGCCTGTGTTTCCTAGATGCCAAGGCTAGAATGGACCTTTGTAGTCAGCTAGTCTGACCAGCAGTTTAAGGTAGGCTATAGAACTTCCACAAAATAATTCCTTTTGAACTAGAGCATATCTTAAAAAAAAAAAAAGTATGTGTCAAACCGTAAATCACAACTAATTTGACCTGGGAGAGCTTATTGTATGTAATATTTTGGTAAACATCCAAGGTTGTATTATCTCACCTGGGAACTCTACGGAAGTGTAAAATGAATGATAACTTGTTTCAAAATTAATTACGGTGAGATAAGTGTCATGAAACATAACTGCTGCACTTGGAACTGTCATCGTGTTCCTTATGACTGCCTCACCATCGTGTCGCTTGTGTCTATTGAACACTGCCTCAGTGAGACAGCCACGTGGTACCCATCTATGTCAAAGCAAGTTTATGATCTTTCCCACATTTTGACTTGTACACCACAGTGGTATGTGGTTGAATCTGATAAAATAGAAGCCCAGTGACCCTTTGCCAGATACTGGAAAACTTTGGTCCTTTTGTCACATAATGTACCACATAGACCCAGCATCCCTTTGCCACTCTTAGAACTATGTTATATCTATTTGTGGGTATGTCTTAGGGAGGAATGAGATAGCTATGTAGCTCCCATTGACTTCATATCCAGCAAGGACCTCAGAACATGGCCAAGGAATCAAAGCTACAGGTAATGTAGTTGGAAATTTACAACCAAATAAACTAGACAACTGATTGGCACCATTAAAATGACCTTTCTGAAGACAGCTGTTGTTTAATTGGGCAAATGTAATGGTTGTGCCCACGTATGCAGGCATGTGGAAGGTAGTGACTACAAGTATTAGAGAGGGTAGTGGGAGGAACAATAACGTTAAAGGTTTGAAAATCTGTCACCTCCAAACAAGAAATGAGTAGCTTTAAGGAATAATAAGGTAAATATTGCTGAGGTAAGAGGTTGAAATAACTACCTGTGATTCATTATTAATTATATTTATTTATTTATGTATTTGTATTGTGGTCGTGCCTAAGGGTCCCACTCATGAACCAG
This sequence comes from Emydura macquarii macquarii, assembly GCF_026122565.2. Taxonomy (NCBI): domain Eukaryota; kingdom Metazoa; phylum Chordata; order Testudines; family Chelidae; genus Emydura; species Emydura macquarii. The sequence continues at coordinate 417,292 of NW_027133607.1, read as the reverse complement.
CCCCCCATTGTGCTAGGTGCTGTACAAACATAGAACAACAAGACGGACCCGGCCCTTAGGAGATTACAGTTGGTTTCCTTGTATGGGATAAAGAGAGCCTATGAAGAGCTGCTATACCTGGCTTTTATTCCTGGCTCTGCAACTAACCTTTACTTTAATCTGTAACGCGTTGTGCGATACAAGGATGAAAAACAATCGAGAAATCCTAAGTGGTGGTGTGTAATGTTTTATTGATTAAATGGTAAGTTGATGTTAGTTTAAAAAAATCTCTGCTATTATTCCTGGATCTTTATAATTATTTAGAATAATCCAGATGCAGTAGAAAATTAATATAGTGATTTGTTCAAAGAATAAGAGGCAAAGACCTCCAAACTCCATTCTTTCTTATAAGTGTATAGAGAAGAACCTTGAGGATCTCTTGGAATTTAAATCACATTTAGGAGAGACTAATGTACCTAGGGATAATACAGTATTGGATTAATATACTTAATTTAAATTATCCTATAATCAACCCAATAATTAGAGCTTCTGATGTTTGGTTTTAACTGTGTAGATGAGTGGCTGCCTCTCAGCGCCCCCTGGTGGTCTCAAGGCAGCCCTGCATGCAGCCCTCTCCTCAGTTTCCCTACTTGGATCCCCACATAAATTCCATACAGGGTTTTTCTGCTCCAGTCACAGCAGCCCTCCTTAGAGCCTGATTTATCAACTTAAAGTTCAGAACTAAACACAAAAGTCTTGCTTTCATCCAGATACAGCCCAAACTCCCCTGGTCTAGTCAGAATTCCTTCCTGCTTTAGCAGGCTACTCCTAGCCCCTCCAAGGTAGAGCAACTCCATACATGTCAGGGTCTTCCCTGCAGGAGCCTCCCAACACAGCCTCCTGAGCTTACTGCACCTACCTTCTGCACTTGATAGGAAGTTACCTGATTCCCCTCAGGTCGGACTCTTTCTGTAAGCAGGGTTGGCTTGGCCCCAGGGATTCTCCAGCCCAAGGGCAAGCCACCCTTTTTACAAACCGATAAACACCAATAAAACTCCCCGGTACAAAAACCCAGACTGTGTTTATCCGATAAATCCTGGAAAAACATCAGAAATGTTTACTTGCATCTAAGCACTTGTCCTCAGGGAGCAGTAATGCGGGCTACAGGGGTCTGATTTCTAAAGCACACAAACGTGTTGTACGTTGATTAGTCTGTGCAGACCCTGCTGGTTCTCACTAAAGTTTCCCTAGTGCGTTTTATCATAGTGGTATTTGACACAGTACTACGCTAAAGCGCACCAGGGAACATTACAAGAAATTACTTGTTACAGTATATACTGCAGTTAGCTATCTCTACCTGAAACCACCCTTCCCCCTGCCCCCCTTTTCTTTTTCACGAAGACATAGTCTTGCATCACTGCAAAATGGGTATAAAATGCTACCAAAGCACAATGGTAGCGTTTTACCCCTACCTTGCACTAGTGTAAATGACTACAAGATGTAGGGCAATGGGACCCTTAACTCTTTGAAGGGTTAGGTAGTGTTAGGCGGGTAAATCTTTGCAGGATCAGGAATTTTTCTGGTTGTGGCCTAATCCTCACACATGTTTTCCAAGCTTGCTTGATTTTGTCACATTTCTTTCACTTGGGACTTGGTTTTGCCTTTGTGTTTCCCATGAAATGTAGTGAAGTTCATTCTTTCTTTTCCACACTAGCTAGCTGCCATGAGAACCATTGCAGAGAACAGAGTGAACCTAATGACCAGTGTATATTGTGGGTTGTTATCTTTTTCTTGCTTAAGTTATTTATTAGTTGGATACTTTTCAAATAAATGCTGCTGTGCAAATACCAGTCAGGTTCTCATGTTTCATAGCTCCCTCTTACACATTGGATGTAAGACATGGCTGTTTGGTGAGCCATCATTTGCAATGATTGAGTGCTCTGCTAAAAACATATTACCCTAATAATCCTTTTTGGATTCTTCTGGATTTTCAGCTAATTGATTTGTTTGAATCATTGTCTACACCCCAGGAGGGCGGGGGTTGGGGGGGTGCTTATTTAGAGGAGGAGAATGACTCAAACTACAAGTGCTTATTGGCTTTTTTCTATGAATGGTGGTTTCCATGGCTCTATCTTGTTGATAACCAGGCAGTCTAAGGCTGTGGGTAAATTTAGGCTGCAGGAATAGTTCTTCCACGTGATCAGGTGTTGTGATACAGTACTTATCCTCTCCAGAAAAGGCTGCACAGTAAGCTGCTTTGGAAATGTGCACAACACACTAGGTTTGATTACTTTCATTCTTTGTAGATTCAGCTTTGATTTTTGGATCACTATTGTTTTGTTTTGTAGCTGTTATCTTCTGCAATAGCTCCAGCCCACATGAAGGTGTCTATTTCATATCTGTATTAGCATTTCTGTGGCAGTCTTCACCATACTGTGAGTGCCTTCTAAACACTGAGCACCACATCCCTCTTTCTGTCAGCCAATGATAATATCTCTCTCTTTTATCTATACATTTCTAATATGCGCATCATCATGGTTCTTGGCTGCAATGTACAAAGAGCAGAAATTGTCCATAGACTCCCCTGTTCTGTTCAGATTTGATATTCTTTCTGATTCTGGATTATTATTATTATTTATTTAATCTATGCACTTGAATCATTGCAAATATGTTTTGTCAGCTGCGTCAGCTGTATTTCTTAGGGATATGAAAGGAAATTATAGTTTTCATCTGTAAACTAAGCAAATAGACATTACTCTCATATCCTGGGACCAACATAGCTACAATGACACAGCATATGACTCTCAAAAGCAATTCACATTTACTAAGAAGTAACTTTTTATGCTGCTCTGTACAAATGAATATTACATCAATATTACTGAGGTTTATACCTCTGTTCTTTATAGTAATACATTTTTACAGAAGGATGGGAATGGATGTAATTAAAGGTAAGCAACTAAACTGAAATGAGTTCTGATTTGCCTGTTATTGAATGCTCCTAATCTGAGGTTAAATAAAGCTTGTTTACACAATCTGAAAATGGATTTTAAAATATGATTAGGGCCAAATTCAGACCTTAGCTGCACGTGTGCAAATCCCCTTGATATGAGTGGGAGTTGTGTGCTCATGTCTTTTGAGCAGGTAGAGAGGTGTTTATCAGCAAGTTATAGGTGGAGTCCTGTCCAATAGTGCAGCCCCCCAATATGTGCTTGCCTGGTGACCCATAAGTAGCAGATATTGTGAATCTGCAGATCAGCAGAGGCAAGACAATCAGATCTACACCCCTGTTTCTCCCCATTTCTCTACACAACTCACATTTCACCTATAGAGATCTTAGAGATTGGAAGGATGTGGAGAAATAGGAGCTAATGGGTACAGCAAGCTTTACCCATCAGATGAACTATCCCTCCTTTGGTTTTCTTTCGCTCTCTTCACTGGCTTCTTTCTTCAGCTCTATTTTATTCATACCTGCAGCAAGGAGGGAGAACCTCTTGTGTCTCCAATAACAAGTGCCTAGCAGCCTAGCTGGGGTACAGAATAATGTTGCCCACATGTGCTGCGTGATGATTTATCCCACCTTTTTAGGGTGAATAATTTACCTCCTGACAGTATATATGGTTATTTTATCTGGGGGCTCAGGATGGCATGGAGCTCTGCTTTCCATTTGTAAGTCAGTGGGACAACTCCAGTGGGTATCAATTCTCCGGATTGGGCCCCATTCAAATCATTTCAGAACTGAAGAAGTTCCAAAAGTACCAGCAATGAAATGAAATACTTGCTGGTTTCAGTCATACCATTACCCCCCGCCTCCCTCTAGTCTCAATGGAGAGACTGATTGTGCAAATAAAACACAGTAAACACATAAGAATGATTCTTTGTTGCCCTGCACCATGTGCAGTCATTTGCACTAGTACAAAGTAGGTGTCCAATACTACCTTTATGACTGGTAGCATTTCCCACCCACGTTATCCAGGTGTAAGTGACCACACAGAGTGCGTGGGCGTGGAGAATCAGGTTCTTAACCATTAATAAAACCCCTAAAGTAGGAAATGATGCTTTTAACTTTTGTATTTCCAGCTGGTCTTCCAGAGGAAAAATCCAGTCACCTATATGCCAAAAAGAAGAAAATAAAAGACGTTCAGCAGTGAATCAGGCAAAGTGAATTAGCCTCATATGAATCACATGTGCAAGTCCCCTATTTTGTTGATGTCTGAGGAAACTCTCTTCCATAGCTACCCCATAATAATAATAATTATTATTTACTATTGCTGTTGCGAATGCACCTAAAAGCCAGGTCTCCATTTGTGCCAGACCCTGTATAAACATAACAAAGAGACAACTCCTGCCTCAAAGACCTTAGAATCTACATCTATGCTGGGTAAGACAGACGGGGAGAAGTGTGTTAGAGCAGAGGATCTTGTCTCCATTTCTATTCTATTCTATTTGATTTTTTTTTTTAAATTTTAGTGGAATTATAGAGTTATTTCTAGTTTGCAGCATCAGCAATCTTGCTAGCTTCAGTTTAACAGCTTTCCTTTAGACCTATTTTATTAACAGATAACCCTGTTCTTTTCTCATAAACAACCAGAGCTCATAATGACAGTAACTGTTGCGCCACCTTTGTAACCCTGTTGAAAATTGTCTAACACCCGTCAAGGGAATTGTTTCGTTAGTTAGAACAATGACAGGATTCTTCCAATTACCATACGGTCAGTGTCTAATAGATCTCTGCATTTTGGGTACTTTATACATTTTTTACAAACGCTTCATGTTATGTGCTTTCATGTGTAATTTACATACCACTAGCAGTGCACATTCTGCTCGATAGACTAATCAGAAGAAAGGTCAGTGACCTAAGGAGCTTACAATGAGACAAATAAACATAATGAGAGATGATGACAGACCTCGAGAGGAGAGAGGAAAGACAGGGGAGAGAAGAGAACCAGGAAAGAAGGAAAATTGCTCCTGGGAGAGCATTTTTTACAGAGTTCAGTTCCAATTTTTGTTGTCGTTTTTAGTTTCTTTGTTGTAGTCTGTGTTTTATTTTGCTGTTTTTTAGCATAATCAGGTATGAGACTGAGAGTTCATAGGATTGTAGTTGTGTTTAGTGATGGAATAAAATAAGCAAACCAAACAGCTGTATTCATACAGCCCAGAAATCCCATACCAATGATTTCATAGATTCACTGGGTGAAATCCTGCCATAAAACAGGATCATTTTAGGAGGAAGAGATAAACCAGTTGTCATACAAAGTATGTCTTTGTGGACTCTGCTTGAGGCGCATGCTTTGAGCGGTTCTGGAATAAACTACCTCAATATGTATATTTAACATTTTTATCTTGCACTTTGTTATTGAAAACAATACATCTAGTTGAAAGAGAAATAAAAACTTTCATGTAAAGATGCCCTTAGGATGTTTTGACTGAACTGGTTTTTTTGTTCTGTTTTTATTTACTTTTTTTTATTCCAAGCCCATTGCAAGGAGACCTGGTGTCTGAGAGGTGACACGCTGCTGGATTTTCTAAGAGGATTTCAATAGAAATCAAAACCCTAAACTGAGAGGAATTTTTTATTCAACTCACTTACAGTCTTAACTGGAGACTTGCATATCAGAACAAATAGCTAGATAGATAACTTCCATATAAAAGTCAGTAAAATTATTTATTTGCTGGAGATCTCACCATAGTATTTAAGACTTTGTTTACACTAGAAAAATAAGTTGACCTAACATAGGTCGACTTATAGCCACTGCTATAATCACTGACCTAAACAGGCTCTCTGGTCCCCAGTGGGCTGCCTCTCCACCCACATTCCTCACCAGGAGCCAGCCCAGGGCTGCCCCCCTCCCAGTTCCTAGGGGAAAGCCACCCAGGGGTTCTCATCCCTGTGGAGTGGGGTCCAGCTACCCTAGCTTCTGCTTTCCCCCCCACCTGTTCCCCACCCAGAGCTGCAGGGGCTTCTCCATTCCCTGCTTTTTCCCAGGAATGGGGCAGCCGTGCAGGGCTTCTCACCCTGCTCACAGGGGATGCTCAGCTCTCAGCAGGCTTTCTTGTCAATTTCACAGCTCCAGCAGAGTGGTGAAATTGACAAAAATGACAGGCCCCCAGCAGATGTAATGGAAGCGCAGTGTTGACACTGACATTGCGTCACCCTAACTAAGCCAACATGAGCCCTACACATCTCATTGAGGTGGTTTTATTTTGTTGGAAAAACAGGACAGTTTTGTTGGGGGGAGGAGGGCAGGGGAGGGAGATGGGTGATTGCAGTGTGTACACCACACTGTTTTGTTGGAAAAAGCTGACTTTTGTCACCAAAACAATTTAGTGTAGACAAGACCTAAGTGCTACTTAGCCTGTCAGTTTCTGTCACCTGCTTTGTGGCTGTCTAGATACTATGATGATAGGTGCATAAAAAAATTCAAGAGTGGGGTCAAAAGTCAAGGCCTGACCTAGCGCCAGGCCACATCCAGCGTCTTTGGGATCTCAAACCTGGAAGGTTGTAGCAAACAGCTCTGTGGAAGGCAAGGCCTCCAATACACCCATTTCTAGGGTGGTGAAACTGTGATGCTCCCTAGGCTCAGTTGAAGGAAAGGGGAGAGCTTATTAAGTCCAGCGCTTGAGCTGCTTGGGAAATGGTAAATATTTTCATGGGAAAATTTCAAAAGAAATAAAACATTTTCATGATCTTTTCCATGGAAATGTTTGTTTTTCAATAATAAAACCAAAATGTTATTTCTCCTCCCAGTGATTTTTGAAAACTGAAAACCAAAACAATTTTTAAATTTATTTTTTTTTAAACCTTTAGATTTTCATAGAAAAAAATTGGAAAAATTTAGAAAGAAATGAAGATTTTCTGTAAAACTTTTCATTTAAAAGTGAGGCTGTTTTTCATGAAAAATATTTCAACCAGGTCTACCCAGAACCATCTTTTCCCACCATATGCTCACTTGGATCACATAATAGGAAGACCAGAAGGGACCACAATCCTAAATTAAAACAGACCTGGGAGTGAGCGATCCCGTTTTGCCCTCCTAACTGTCAGTTTAAAGAGTAACCCATGTGCTGCTGGGCAGGAAGTTCCCATCACTTGGTGCCATTGTATTGAGAAGCTATTGCCTCTTCCTTCTATTCTGAGATTTTGGGGTGGGGTGCGGGGGTGGAGTTAATTTTTGTAGTGCCAGGGGGCTGTAATGTAAATGAGAATCAAGTCCTAAATGCAGTATTGCCAGGCCTTAGAGTGCAAAAATCATGAGTCAGGCCTCAGAAAACCATGAGATTCACATAAAAGTCATTAGATTTTTAAAATAATAATAAGAATAATTTTGGTATTCTTTATATTTGCCTTCTGGATTTTGAGCCTTTAGGTGCATTCGGGTTATGTTTTCAGGCTTTTTTCTACAACCACAAGGGCTAGAAACTTTTTAGAAAAAAATGAAAACTGAGCTTCTCACTTTGTTTCCAGAAGCTGAGCCTTTGCAAAACCACCAAATACCTCAAGACTCATGATAAAATCATGAGAGTTGGCAATACTGTGACGGTTTGCAACCTAATACTGCAGCATGACTGCTACTGCGTGAACAACTGAGTATAAAATGTGTATGGAAATTGATCATAAACAAGGGCATAGTCCTACTTATGTTGTGGAGGCTGAGGAATGCAAAAAATAAACAAAGTATAAATGGCAAAAAAGAAAATTAGGATTTTCCTTCATTTTAAAAAATAATTTAAGGTGTGGTCTGTATCATAGGCTAGAGAATGTGGTCTGTATCATTAAGGTGTGGTCTGTATCATAGGCTAGAGAATTTCCAAACTGACAACGTCCTTTTAAATAATTCAATGAGACAGGTGAACAAAAAAAGAACTCTTGTGAGTCAACCTTGCAGCTAGCAGCTCTACGATGAGTGACTCTCACAGTTGCAGTCTAACTACATATAACAAAAGGGAGAGAGAAAGATTGGGGAATGGAGTCTGTTGATGGAGAAATGTGGTGGAAAATTTGTTATTGCTATTTCTATCAAGCAGAGATAATACTAAATAGAAAATTATCTGTTTCTTTCCATTCATATAAGGAAATCAGGCCTTAAAAATAGTTGAAAAAAACATCCCAACCAAACACTATTGCATTTTGCCTTTCAGATTTACTACTTTTATTTTTCTTTCTTTTGCAAGTTTTCTTTTGGGAAATGCAGAGCCACTGTCATACGACAGTATGTGTCAAAACTTGCATTTGACCTTCATTCCTTTTATTCAGCCCTCTGCTATGATGTTATGTTCCCCTCGTTTCTCTTAGAAAGAGGTGGGAAGACAAGAAACCCAACTTTGGTTGATGGTATTTAATAAGGCAGGGTAAGGAATGGTCTAAATTAAGACACCCCCCCAACTTTGGGAAAACAGATCTGAATCCGAACTTTGCATTTTAAGAGTGTTGCCAAACAGAATATGCTCAGGCAGGGCGGGGCCGGTAAAACAAATAGTTTCTAGCCCTTGACAGGGCAAACAAACAGTTTACAGCCCAGGCCCTCAAACAGGGTGGAGCAGGCGGGGTAAATAGTCTGTAGCCCTGTATAGGGCGATCACCCCATGTTGGGGTAGGAAGGAGGGAGAGGGATGCAGGCCCACCCAACTCCACTGTGTCCCAGCCCAGGGCCCTGGCAGTGACTGGGTGTCTCATCACTGAGTCAGCAGGGTTCCAGCTGAAATGCGCTGACTCGGCTACAGGCCACAACACAACCAGACTGTTGTCTGGCTTCCCTGGGCTCCTTCCTCCCCCCCTTTCCCTGGAGTTACTCGGGTTTCTCTGCCAGGGGGAGATTCCACAGCCCCTCAGCCTTGTTGATCAGTGGTAGGTCTGGCAGCTCCTCCAGGTCACAGGGCCAGGCATCTCCTCTGGTTCACAGGATTAGGGATCTCTGGCAGCTCCTCCAGGTCACAGGGCCCGGGTGCTTTCTTGGGTACGCTGGGCTCAGGCGGCTCTGGCAGATCCTCGGGGCTCCAGTCGGTGGACAGCTCTGGCCACTTTCTCTTCAGGGTAGTGGTCAGGCTCTGGTCCCAGCACCCAGGGAGAGACATCCTTCTCCCTCCGCCGCTGCCTCCCAACTGGGCTGTGTGGAAGAACCCAAACTCAGGGGTCCTTACTAACATGTCCGTTGCCTTAGCGGATGGTCCAGAATTAGCCAAACAACAGATTAGCAAAATCAGAGTTTATTCTTTACATAAAGAAGGTGGTCCCTTCAAATGTAAGGAACGACAGCTTAAAACTAAATTCTAACAGCTTATATAGTTCCACACAAATCTTTATACGTCACAGCTTCCATGGTCATACACACTAAAAAAACTACCCATCCAGGAATTTTCCCAGCACAGCAATTTCAACTTTCCTTATCTAAGTTACAAGGTCTTTCTCTGCATTCCATCCCTGTTGGTGTCTAGGTTCCATAACTATCTTGTTAACCCTTAACATTCTAAGATTTAAACTTCTGCTAGAAAGGCAATTTCAATCTCAGGCTTTTGCAGCCATTTCTAAAAATCAGTTCTCAGCAGAAACAGAGACCCCATCTTCTTTTCCCTTCACAGCTGCAAGGCCTGCCCTTTATACTTCCCCTTCCTGTCCTGCCTCTCTCCTTCTGGTCAGGTGGGGGTGGATGGGGTGGACTTCCGGGTTCTGCCCCACCCAGAGAGCGTTTGGCCCTCCTTCTCTGTTAATCTCAAAGGGAGGTCACATCTCCTGGCGACTACAGGGGGACAATCAGTCAATAACACAGGAGGAAGATACTTGGAAGCAATAATGCTGGAAAAGACCTGTGGTGACAGTAGACAGCCAGCGGGACATGTGTTTGTATTGCAATTTCTCAAGGAGAAAGGATGACCATGTGGTTAGGAAACTAGGTTGGGAGACCTGAGTTCAAGACCTTGCTCTATTACAGTCTTTTTTGAAGAGTCCCTTAGCCTCTCAGTGCTTTAGTTTCCCTTCTGTCAAATGCATGTTATATCACTTCCCACCCTTACAGGGCTATTGTGATGTAAATACATTAAAGACTGTGAGATGCTCAGCTACCATAGTAATAGGGGCCAGATAAGCACCCTAGATAGATAGAACAAGCCTCAGCCGCAAAACACAAGGCCCTCTGTGACTTTTGGCTGCATTTACAAAGCCGTCATTTCTCAGACCTGGGAGGTGATCCTTCCCTCAGTACAGAGCATTAGCGAGGCTGGCATATAGAATTTTGCCTTTCCTTCAAAGGTGAGAAAGGTGCCAACAGGTTGCAGTAATTTCAAAGGAATTTGAATGAAGGCTGAAGGAACTGGCTTCTGAGGAGAGATGGTGAGAAATAGCTACCTGATCTAATAATGCAGGTGTTTGAAGGTTGTGAATGTAGAGAGGGGAGAGAATTTGTTCAGTGTGATCCAAGAGGCTATAACCGAGTCAAGGGTTAAAATGAATCTGAGGGATATTTAAACTGAGTAGTGGCAAATATCTTCCAGTGGTTAGGTCTGTTGAGCCTAGGAAAGGGCCACCCTATCTGTACCGGCAGCGTCATTTATGAGTCATTTAAAACCAGCTGTGAGTCATTTAAAATCAGATTAAAGAAAGACATTGGACATATTCCATAGGGACCAATGGTGCACTGGCAGGGGAAAGGATCAGATGATCTAATATGATGTTTTCTTTCACTCATTGCCTTTTAAAGTGCCTGGGTACTGACCTACTGGTAATGAAGTCTCCGCTGGCCATCTTGATATAGGGCCAAATTCTCTGCGGGCATAATTCCATTGAAGTCAACGGTGGTATTTGCCAGCAGATAATTTGGCTCAGACTGTGCAAAAAGTAGATGAAGACCCTGCCATTCTGACTGGGTAGAGTTCTGTACCCATTTTGCACTCACTTTCCATAGTGCATTAAAATGGAAGATGCGACCCATCTGTCCATATCTAGGACCTGATTCTCCAGTGCCTCACATTCCAGGTTGTCAGTTACACCTGGGCAAAGTGGATATCAGACACTGCCAACTCCCTCCCTTTGCACAAGGGTAAGAAGGTATACCAGGAAGGGGCAAGGCAATGGAAAAGCCTGGGTTCAGCCTCTAACACTAAATATTACAATTGGGTAGAAAATTAGCTTTTTTTTTCCCCCTTGGAAAATTTTGACGAAAATGAGAAGATACTCATCAAGATTTTTAGTAGAAAAATTTATTTTTTTGTTCAAACAAATGACACAACAAACAAGCTCTCCATGAAGACTCAAACACTGAAAAGGTTTTGGTGGGAAAACTAATTTATTTATTTATTTGGCCAAAACCTGCTAAAAATTGAAAAAAAAAAAATTGTTGCCTGAAAAAGATGACAAAAAAATTCTGAGGAAAACAGACATTTTCCACAAAATTTTTCCTTTTGTTAAAAACCCAATTGTATTATAAAAAAAAGTTTTGATTAAAAAAATTTTGCCCAGCCCTTCTAGAGGTACTTATAGAAGGCTGACAACAGGACAGGGAGAAGAGAGAGAATGAGGAAGGAAAAGGAAAGAAAGGATAGGTGGAAAGAGTGACAGGCGCCTAACAGAGGTGTTAGGAGAAGGCAGAAGGGAAATGAGAGAGGAAGAAAGAGCAACCATAGGGAAAGAGAGCAAGGTAATGGGTTAGTGAAAAGAGAGGAAATTTGAGTGGTGAAGAGCTCAAAACTAGCATTTGGATGGGAAAAAGAAACCAATAAGTGGAGACAAAAATAAAAAAAGAGTCAGAGAGATAAGGAGGGGGGAAAACGGAAGATTCCTTCTGGTTGAGTAGGGCACAGTTCGTGGAAAGACATCCTGTCTCGGTTTAAAGACTTCAGATTTGGGAGAATCCTGTCTGCCCCTTTGTGAATGTTGTGGTAAAGGCCCTGCTACATGACTCGTGGCAGAAGCAGATCATTTAACCCTGGAGTGTGCAAAACTACTGAATATTTCTCTGTGAAATTTAACATGCATGTTTTTAATGCTCTGGACGACTTTCATGCTCCTCACTTGTTAGCTTTAAATTCCTTTAAATTCAAGTAAGTGGCAATTTTCACATCCAAACTATGTTTTCACATTTTACATGTTGCGTGTGACGTCCCCTTTCACTTGGCATGGGCTCCTTTTCACTTGGAAATGAAGCTGTTTTACTGTGGAAGGGGCTTATTTTCATGCCAAAGATATAGGTGAAATGTGAATTTCTAAATGGAATGGACCCAAGTTTTCCAATTCATTGCAAAACACAAATACCTCCTGCTCCCAAAATATCAAGTTACTTTGTCTTTTGTTGTGACTATTGCACACCTCTGTTTGAGCTGAGTTAGGAAATCTGTCTGTCAGACTGTCTGTCTGTCATATATTTAAAAGACACAAAGCTTATTTATGCATTGTGACCCTTCCTTTTGATCACTGAGGGGACGTTGTCCTATTTAGATACATTTCTAAAATGTCCCCAGGGAATTCCGTGTGCTTTGAGGTTGAAACTCACTATACAACCCCCCTGCCCAAAGCCTTTTCAATCAGAGGCCTTGTCTACACTAGCACGTGTGCCGGCAAAACTTTTGTTGCTCAGGGGTGTGAAAAAACACCTCCCTGAGCGACATAAGTTTTTTGCCGGCATGTGTAGCCATGTTATGTTGATGGGAGAGAGCTCTCCTGCTGACACAATAAAAGCACCCAAATAAGCAGCGGTAGCTATGCTGGCGGAGAGCATCTCCCGCTGACATAGGGTTGTCCACACTAGCTCTTATGCTGGCAAAACTTATGTTGCTCATGGATGTATTTTTTCACAAAAGCGACAAAAGTTTTGCTGGCATACATGCTCATGTAGACAAGGCCAGAGTAATCGAGAACTCCACGGAGGGGCTAGAGGGATGGAAAGCACAACTCATCACCTGCTTTGTTGCTGTGCAGGCTGTCTGTAGTGTGTGTTCCATCCCATGGGCTGGAATGCTAGCCAAAGCTCATCCATGCCACCTGCTTCAGGCAGGTGTTCTCAGCAGCTGGGTCAGCATAAGATTGGACCCAGCTGGCCACTTCAGCTCTCCACCAGTGGCCTCTTCCATGCCATAATATTCAGTCAGCCTCTGTAATGCATTGGGGGTGAAAATCCCCCTCTTCCTTGCCACTTCACCACTGTCCTCGTACAAAACTATTGTGGGGTTGAAATAGGTCTGCTGGGGTGAATTTCACTGTGGGAAGATGTCACTTCCTTTTGATTCATGTTAAAAATTATAGATAGTTTCAAAAGAAACATGAAAAAATACCAACTTCAAGTTTCCAGGGCTGTATCCCCCACCCCCATCTATCTCATCAGTACGCATATTACAGTATCCTCTCAAACATACTCTCCGAGACCCATGCCAGATTGTTTTGAACTGTGTTACTGATGAGAAGTACAACGACAGCAGTGCCTGCCATTGTGTGTGCAGTGTGTACAAAACAGCCTGAGATGGAAATGAGTTCTTAGAAGTTTTATTTTTAAAAATAGGTTGAATGCGTGGCAGCTATCTCCTAGGAAACTCATATTCATATTAAGAGAATATAATGTACGGTAATTATATATCGGATAGAATAGACTAGAAGTTGCTGTCAGATTGTTTCTGCTAACGTACTCCAACAGGGAAGGTCACAAGTCTCTAATAGTTAGTTATGGTTGGCTTTCTTGAAAGCGTTGCCATGCTGAGATTATTCCTCTTATGTCACTGCTCTGAGAAAAGCAAATAACCAGGAGCTTATGAGAATTGACAATGGCATACAGAGACTGACCTCTAGTTTGGCAGTATAAGGCAATAGTGACTAAGCCATTTCTATTGGTGACTTCTGAGTGCAATGTGCATGGCTTAAATAGGGCATTTACAACCCACGGTGAGTGTGTGTTAGAGGTCCCTTCTGTGCTCAATCTGCAGAGGGTGTGAGGATTTAAATGGTGCATAGGCTCTTTTGCTGGCCCTCTGCACAGGCTGGCAGGGTCAGCAGAGAGGCCAAAGGCTGAGTGTATTGTGGAGACTGAACTACCCAGTATTGGACGGAGGAGCCAAAGGACTCCAGGAAAGATAGATGAGTGGGACCGCCAACGGTGGTCTAGGCACTGGTGGCTAATGCAGAATTTACCTACCTCCTTCGCCTCTAAGGGCCTGGGAGCAGTTATGGTCTTTCCTCCTTTCAGATAAAGGGATTGGAAGCACCCTTGTCACCCTTCATGCTGCGATTCTCTGGTGGGCTCAGCTGTCTCAGTGACTGGCCTGCCACGTGAGCTGGCCTCCCATTATTTGCTGCCTCTTGCCTTGGAGTTTAGTGCAGCATATACCCCCTCACACCCTATAATAATGCACAATACAGTTGTCTGCTAACTTCAAACACAAGAGGCAGCATTGGGCAGTCAGGGATAGTCCCACCCCTACCCCTGCCCTACGCCAATCACCACCTGTGCTTTTTGACCTCATAGGTCGCCACTGGTGTGGTCACACCAAGTTGGCTCTATGGATCTAAGTTTTGTTGAGCCATGGGCTCCCTGATCCCATGACTCAGAACCATAGATCAGTAGAATCAGTGCTTAATGTGCCATGGTATGAATGGAATTTGAGGTGACTTCCAATTCCTGAGGCCTTCTGGGAAATTTCCCTGTAGGCCACTGTTGTTTTAGTGTAGATGGAATATGTGGGCCCAAAGACTCTAAGGTATTAACGTGACACAGCCACTGTCCAACATTAAACACTATTCAGCAAGGTTTGGGGTTCGGTATACAGAGACCTCAGCCTGCTTAGTACCATAGCAAACACATCATTAGAAGTCTTTTAAGCTGTTTATTAAGGATACAGAACAGAAGGGGGGAAGGTTAATGCATTTGAATACATTTCAAAGTATGAAATAATCATTTTAACAACATTCCTTGTTTCCTTTCTCTTTACATGTAGAGAGTCATTAGAAGGAAAAAAACCCCTTGTTTGACAATCTCTTAGGTGATGGCTGGGATGATTTAGTTGGGGTTGGTTCTGCTTTGAGCAAGGGGTTGGCCTAGATAACCTCCTGAGGTCCCTTCCTACCCTAATCTTCTATGATTCTATGATGCTATGTTCCAGTGAGAGCTGTCCTATTTGGGGAAAAGAGAAGAAGTTAGTTGAAATGGGCTGGAGGTATCGTTTTTGCTGTTGTTTTTAAAGTCAAATTCTGCTTCTAGATGAAACAAGACATGCTCAAAGGGGAAAAGAAAAGAGCAGCAAAAACAGAAAATGCAGCTTCTGTCTTTGGTGTTGACTTTCACTTGCAAACTCTGCTGGAAAAACAGAGGCATAGCACATGGTCTTCTCAGCCAGTCCAAGACCAGTCAAACTTTTATCAGTGTCAGGCTGTTTAGGGCCTTGCCTTTAGCAGCCTTTCTTGTCACAGGCTTACAGCAGTGCTATGAAGTATTCAGTCTTGGCCCACAAAGCCAAATTCTTATTAGACAGAAGGAAAAAGGAGGGAGAGAAGAAATTAAGGTAGGGAAGGAAAAGGATCTATTGGGGGGTGGGGCGCAGACCAAATCTCATATCTCAGGTGATGTTTGGGATTGAGCAGAGCTGGTGGAGGTGGCAGTGTCAGTTGCTCCCTTTCTCTGGCTTGGTCTGATCACAACATCTCTCAAGATTAAGATGAAGAAGGTCAGGGGTCCCAGGAGATGGTGTGGGTGACCGCCATGATGGTGAAACTTGCTCCTTCCCCTGCTCTTGTCTTCAGTCAGCTAGTGTCATGGTAGCCAGCTTTCCCCCCCAGAGTCTCTTTTTGAGGATGTCAAATGGAGTGATGGCCAGACTAGCCCATCCTCTCATTATTTTGTCCACCAATTAGGCCTAATTTCTGACACACCAATTTTGGTTCATTGATTTCTGGTCCCACACTCTTCTTGTTTTCTAGGCCTGATTTGAACACAGTCCTTGAGTTATATCAGGAAACCTTCTTATTTGGACTAATAGGTTATTGTGACACTTTATAAACTTTCTCACAATTGAGCTCACAGTTAAGGTAACTTTGTAGGCCCAATTATTACAACACCACAGCAAGCCTGGAACTACACAGTGACCTCAGGAATGGTCCTTTCAGAACAAAACTGAGGCACCCTGAGTGGTTAGGATGGGGAAGTTTGCACTGGTTCTGTACCTATTCTGTGGGATCAGGACCCCCACATGGGAGGGAAAAAGGATACACTTTACCCTGGAAGCCCTGAGGGGCCTGGCCCAGGCTGCAACACCCATTACCATGAGGAAAAAATGTTTCATGGCTCATGAAATTGTATGTATGGGATGAGGGATTGTGGTATGTATGTGGGAGGGGGCCCATGTTACAAGTTTGTACTGGGCCCGAAAAAATTATGCTTGGACCCTGTGTGGGATAACCAGGGATATAAATGCAATAATGTATACATGGACCAAGGACTAACTTCTGGTCCCACTAATATCAATAGCAAAAATCCCATTGTACTGACGTCAGTGGGAACAGGACTAGGCCCTAAATATAATTTAAAAAGCAAGTAAAACTTGTTTGCAGAAGTTGTTACATGTTCCAGCTCTGCTCGGTGACTTCCCTGTACAATTCCACTGAATGAATCTTTGTCAGCATGTTTATTCTAAATCTCACCATTTACTAGACAAACAAGTCCATTGGATTTCTTAATGTTCCTCAGTTGGACACGAAATCATAATTCGGATCGTTGAGTCAGTGAGCTGGGGGAGGGGTGGGAAAGCAAACACCTGTTTGTTGTTCTTTGAGAAGTCAGTTAAAAATGAGGCTGCAGCTGGAATTCTAACTTTACTGCTGAGATTGTTAATATTAGCAGAATTAGATTCTGAACGATGAAAAATTTTGTATTCTGTGGTACTCTCTCTCCTTGTTTTAGCTCTAAACTGTGATTTAAAGTGGGCAAAGATACAACATATGCATCCTTCTGAATCCAAATATTTGAAACAGATACTCATGCCCAGCTGGACGAGTAACAACAGAATAAGAACAAGCCAATTAATGTTTCATAGCCATACAAAGGGGATATTATACAACTGCTCAGCTGTGTGGTGCCACAGCCACCAAATGGCCTGTATCTACAGTCCTACTTGGATTGGCGTGTCATCAAATTCAGGTGGAGTTCTTCCTGAGTAGGTCTAAAGGGTTAATTTGAAAAAGGCAGATCTTAGTTGCTGAGTCATGGCTTGAGGATCTGATTGACAAAGCAGAGTTTGTTCTTCAAACAGGGAGGGGTCTAGTCGTGGGTCTTGAACACTTGCTGGACTTAATTCTAGCTTTGACATTGATTTATTGTTCTTTCACACAACTCATTTAGGACTTGGACCTGCACCATTTCAACCAGAGCAAGCTCAGACCCTTAACCTCTCTATGCCTCAGCTTCCTCATCTGTAAAATGGGGGTATGTAACACAGAGGTAACTGCTCTGTCAGCAACTCTTGTCAGACCTGACATACTCACTACACTCACATACTGTTGTTGTAATCTGTATGTAAAAGGTGTCATGTAAGGGATCATATACAAACTGGTAACACACTGATCCTAAAAATAATTGTGTGGTGTGTGTACAGGAAGTGTAGAAAGGGTTATAAATATGCGCTAGAATTGTGTTCTTTAAATGGCAAGCATTGCCTTAGTCACACCGGTTCCGGACAAAGGCATATGGTTCTGCCTGCTTTAATGTGTCTGCGATGTCAAGATGTCAATTAGGCAAGGCGTGACCACAGACCAAGAAAAGCACATTTACATACAAGGTAAACAAAACCATCAACCTAGGGAGTGGGGGAAGGAGATAGCTTCTTAACAATGAAGATGTGGGGTAGAGATCACACTCCCAGGAAGTCTTCCTTCCTCTTGAAGGAGGGTCAATGAACTTTGGGGAGACAGCTGGCGTCTGTTCCCCAGCAGGAGAGAGAGGCTTTGTCTGGGCTTATTTGTCAAACATATTTCAAAGGTTTACTGGACTATAAAAAAAAGGAGAGAGAATCCCATAAGGGTCCATCACTTGGGGAATTTAAGGGGCCAGAACTCTTGAAATCACAGCACCGTAGGTCCTTCAACCAAGGCGGCTGAAGTCTCTGGGATCAGAATATAGGTGAGAGGAAACTTGCTTAGGCAAAGATTGTAACTTGCTGAAGTTAACTTTTAGTCTTAGAAGCCTAGTTTTACTTTTTGTTTGTAACTTTTTCAGTCTTTACTCCTCATACTTGGCATCACTTAAACCTTTGACCTGTTGTTTAATAAACTTGTTTTACTGTAAGCCATTCAGTGCTGTGATTGAAATTCAAGTGATCGTTAACCCTAGTTAAATTAATACGCTGCTGTTACTGTCTCTTTAAAAGAGCAATGAACTTAATATCTTCTGTGAATGTTCTAGGAGAGAGCGGGATGTTGCCGGGGGACGTCTCTGGGGAACTCGGGAGTTGGGGTTCACTGTTTTTTACCTACAAGGCAAGGTTTGGCGTGACGGAGCCCTGAAAAGTTTTTGCTAGCAAGGCAGACAGGTTGGTGTGTCAGGGAGATGTCACACAGCTTAGTAGTAGCAAAACTCTCACTTGCTGAGACTGAGAGGGATAACACAATAACACACAATTCTGGGAGCCCCAGCCGATTCTCGCAGGGCAGATGATTCTGGAGAAAGTTGGGCCTGGGAGGGTGTTAGAGTAACTCTGCAGAAAGCAACTGGGTGGCAGAAGCCAGGGTGGGGCCTGCATGTTTGTATGTTGGCTATTGGTGTCAGGGCTGTGAGCCGTAGCAGCATAGCATTGAAGGCACCCAGAGTTGAGAGTAGGCGATGACACAACCCCTTACTGGGTTGATCCCCAAAACATCACAGGATAATAATCCCCACTGAGAAGCAGCCCTGCTCTGAAGAAAACTGGTTGTGGTTTGACCAAGCTGTATCAGCATTTGAAAATCACATTCTGAAGAGTAGCGTCACTTGCTAAACTCTCAGGGGATGAAATTCACCTCTGCAGAAGGCCAGCTGAAGTGCGCACATAGGTTTCCCCCTAAGGAAGGATGTGCTGTGCATGCATGTATAACTAGCCCAGCTTCATCATGAACCACCTTCCCCTCTGCACTTGACAATGTTCCATGTGTTTTGGGAAACACAGGTTCTAGCACAAGAGCTCCTCCTCCTGCTTTTGCATTCCCTGCAGAAAATGCTTCAAACAGGACCACAAGCCAAGAACACCTGAGATCTAATCCCACCTTTTCACCTACTTGACATTTAGTTAAGATGATACTGTATTAGGAATATGGGAAATGCTGCAAGCAGAGCTGAAGCCTGTCTTATATTTTCGTCCCCTTTTAAATGCTCAATTTCTCTGTGGATACCATCTGATTGTTTTTTAATTGACCCAGATGTTTTGTACAATTAATTATTGCCCACCAGACCATTTCTCACATGAAGAGCACCATGTCAAGAAGGGGAAAAAGCATGATGTTTTTAATTGATGTAATCTGCTTTACATGATCAGACAGGATGACCAGAAAACAGATGTGCTGTAATACATGTCGGGTATCTGAGTGTCTTAATTGGGAGAGAGCTTTGGAAAACGGTTATGCAGATTACTTATGCCTCTTTAAAGGTTTGAGTTTAGCATTCAAAACAGAGAGGTTATTTCTTTGCTAGCACGCTCCTACCAGATAAGTCCTAGGAGATGATGAGCTCCTTTTGTTTTATAAGATGACAGAAAAAACACTTTGTGTTCACGTTGAAGATAAAATAAACTGCTTAGCAGTTCACTTCTGATGAGTATAATGGAAAAAAAAGCTCAATCCTGAGTGCTATTTGGACAGCCTTTGATTCAGGATAATGCTAATGTAATTATGCTGCAAGGGACATAGATATAATAGGTCTTTAAAGATAACACTTGGCTTTTTCGTAGCGGTAAAGATTGATCGTAAACGGGGGACAGTTCAGGAAGCAGGGATGAAATAAGGGAGGCATGGCAGTTTTGGGCCAGTTTTGTTTATCCCCTTATATCATTGTCTTGGAAGAAAACAGGTGGCATCCTCTTAAGATTTGCACACAACAGGTAACTGAGGAGGATGAATTGATACCAAAGTGGGAGAAGTCCTTGGATAGGGGCACCACAGTCCTGTAAAGTAAGTGCATGGGAAGACAAACTGCTAGCGTATTAAGGGATTTGAGGCGAGATTTGGGGCCAGAAAGCAATGAGTTATTTCAGATTTCCACCAGGGTGACTAATGTGGGGTTAACCAACTAAAGTGGGATTTCTAGGTGTTACTGAAATACTTCTACTACTGCTACTACTACTACTATCAGAATATGGCCCATGACTGAATGTATAAGCTGGAAAAAAAGAATTTGGTTTGGGGTATGATGAAGGCATATGTATATATATAATAACAAGGTAGACTAAGCTTCTCTTTTCCAGTCGAACTCCCACTGTTGCCCACTCTCATGAGTTTATCATGAGTCTGACAATATTTATGCTTTTCTTAAAAACGTAGCTGCTGGAGTACGTGAGAATCTTGCCGTTAATTTTAAAATAGCGAGTGTCCTCATGGTTGTGGAGAAAAGCTTGACCCAGGTGTGCCCTAAAGGCTCGGACACCAGAAGGCGGAGAAAGAAACCCACAATTATTTTTTTCAATCTTGTGGTCTTAAACTAATCTGATGATTTTGTTTTGCGAGGGTAGGGAAAGGTAGGGTGTGTGGGAGAGTCTGACTCACGACTTTTGAACACTTGGGGTTGGCAATATTAAACTCCATCTCAACGATAGGGCTGTCCAAAGTGTACACTGAGACTCAGATATGGCTTTCAGGGCAATAGCTGCCCTTTCCTTATAACTGCATGATGAGGGCAAAGCTGTTCAGGTGGTTTTTGTTGGTGGACAGAAACAATAATCAATTTCTATTAATCTGTCATGTAAGATACAAGTACAAGAAAATATTAGGTGCTGATTGCATATATTTGTATTACTTGTTATTAAAGGTGCTCATTGATGCAGATAGTTTAAGCTAACCCTGATCTAGACAAAGAGGGCTTTAATTTTAACTGGCTGGGGGCCTCAGCTCCAAGGGTGAGATGAGTATATGGAACAGCTTTCCGAAAGGGAGACATATTGGATGTAAAGGTTAGAGCAGAGGATTGGGAGTCAGAACTTCAGGTTCTGTTCTCAACTCAATCTGCCTTACTCACTCCATCTGTGCAATGGGGATAATAATACCTTTGTGAAGTTCTTTGAAACTCTCCAATGAAAGCTGCTATGTAAGTGCAAAGCATTATTATTACAATATATTTTAAGTCACATAGGACTTCACAGAGTCCTGCACACCATGGTGTGCACCCAGACTACCTCGTGACAGAGCTCAGATCTTTCTGCTCCAAAACCACAGGCTACTATCACTTGAGCTAAAAGAGAAACACCTCTGCCTGTTAGCAATAGAAGGCCTATGATACACATCTGAGCAGTTCAGAATCTCTCCAGTAGAGGGCAGTAGCACACATGAGCATGTACGTATGCATGCACACGCCTACATACATACACATGCAGTCTCTCTCTCTCTTTCTAGCCATTATATTCTTATAAGTACTAAATGCAGCAGTGGAATACACTGACACACACTGTATAGTAGTAAAAAGTGTGAGGAAATATGAAAAAATGTGCAAGAAAATTTCTGGAAGTGGTATCCTCCCAAGGGAAATGCTTGAGAAACATGAGAGGTTCTACATACTTTCCTGCCAGCTCCCACTGCTCCTCCATGGATGGCACTCGAAGAGTGATATTCAAAAAAGTGTTGGAAAATAATATTACAACTTACAAATAATACCTGATATTATCTAGAATGTTTCCTAGTATATGGGTATTTGATCCATTGGGAGAGAGAAAAAAAGCCACTGTTTCTGTCAGAGAACACAGCTTTTCACATGATGAAATATTGTAATGAGCAAAACAGCAAATATTCTTGCATGTAGGAATGTCTCTCTCTTTTTTTTGGCAGACAAAGAGTTTTTCCATTTTCATAGCAAAACAGCATTCAGTCAGATGCAGGGCATTGTTCTTTTTATTTTTTGTTCTGTGGAAAATTGTGATCCATGAAAGGGTTAATTCCTTAGGTTGTAAATTCTTTGGGGTCCGGAGAGTGTCTTTTTGCTCTGTGTTTCCACAGTCTCTAGCACAATGGGGTGATGCTCCGGGGCAGGGGCTCCCAGGTGATATTCCAGTACAAATAATAACAAGAAGAAGAATTAATAGGAGAAGCTGTTAGGAAAGTGTCCTGCCCTCAGGGTATAACCAGCCAATAAGAGCTTGTTCTGATGATGTAAGGCTTGTCATTTAGTATATTACCTAGCAGTGGTATGGGTGGAGTGCTGGCAGAACTGGTTTCTTCTGCTAAGAGAACTGCACAGCTCTTTAGCCTCTCACAGCACTGAATCTCTTTCAGTTCCAAACACTGACTGCATCTAAACCCCTAGACATCCTTTATGAAAATCTTGCTGTGTTCTGTAGATTATGGCTCCACTCACGTCGGTACATTAAGGACCAGTTAGAGCCTCTCTCCCTTTAGTGCGTTTGCACTGGAGATAACCATCGTGCCAGTAGTCCCTGAGTGCCCGGATTGCATTGCAATGCTGAATTCCCCATCAGGGTGTATGTCTGGGCGGGTTGGGGCTGTGATCCAAGCTCCCTCTGCTGCAGCACATTGGCATATGCTGTCAGGCCAGGGCTCCCCTTTTTTCCTGCGATGTAACATGACGCCAGTGCGTATGTTCCATGTGGAGTCTATGCTGTGTCTACACTGCGGTTAGGCACCTGTGGCTGGCCTGTGCCAGCTGACTCAGGCTCGCAGGGCTCAGGCTAAGACGCTGTTTCATTGTGGTGTAGATGCTCAGAACTGTCTCTGTTCTAAGCAGAACCTAAGGCCTCTAGCTGGCTACTGCTACTCAGGTGGGACATCTCGCCTTTCTTCCTCCTTTCCCCCATGTGGCTCTGTCTCTAGGAGCTTTAATTGAGCCCTTTTCATGGATTCTTTCCCCCCCAAACAGCCACCAATTAACAACTTGGATTCTCTGGCTAATCACTTTGACAATTTCCTGTGTTAAAATGAGGGCATCTGTTCTGGCTGTGTTTGCAGTTTGCTAAGTGTCGAGCACAAAGGCATATATTTGAACTGTCAATTCATTAGTTTCATTTCTGTCCAACTGATTTACATAACTCTGGGAATTTCCTTATCTGCGAGGAACAATGCTGGGTCTGCCACTAAGCTTTGACAAATAGTGAAAAAACATCTCTTGTGCTGACCCATGCCATTTAATAGCTCCCTTCAGAACCATAAAGGCCTTTCATTTATATGGTGAGCAAGGAGGGATGGTGATGTTGTAAGGCTAGGTTTAGACTTGTTTGTCTAATATTTTGCACTTTTTGGTGTTGCCTTTTAAAAGGATCCTTTTGGTTGGGAGCTGGAAGATGGCTAAGGGGGATTGTTGGAGCCTTTCCTACAGAGGTGCTACTGTAATGATCTGAGTTCCTGCATGGGTCGCCAGCAGGGTGCGAACCAGGGATTTTCAACACTGGTGCACTAACTAAAGGAGTACTGTAACTCCATTAGCTCATGGTAGTAGGCAGATCTCTTCTAGCAGACGAATCAGTAGAGGGGGACGTGACACAGACTTCGCCAGGATGTTACACTACCACATTAAAACATGTTGGGTGTAGGGGGGAACCCAAGAGTGATAATACATTAGTCCTGCCATATCCTGGGAAATTAAATATGACCCACTCTGTTAAGGCAATGCTAGGGTTGCACTTTTAAGACCAAAAATCATCAGGATGCGCTTAAAGTTCAGCAGTCTACAACGGTGTGAATTCACCCATTCATCTGTATTGCACATCCATAGTGTATTCTACTTGTCTCTTTCCTACGTAATACCTAAAGGAATACATGACAGCATTTATTAGTATATTAAACTCTATATTTAATAGTATATTGATTAGCAAGGAAGGATGATCCCAGGGAGGTTATGAAAAGAAATGCGTTCAATTTTGTGAGGCACTCTGATATTATGGTAATACGTAATTAGTTAGTACCTCAGATTGATAGAAAGAAGCAAAAAGCTCAGATAGAAAACTCAGAATTTTAGTGTTAGTTTAAACACTAAGAATGTGCATTTTCTCTTCATAAATTTGTCAGTGAATGGAGTGCGGGACAGACAGTGTTTCTAGTGCCAATGCCAAGCATAATGCAGCAGTTGCTCTGCAAACATCCCCACATGACTCTGTCTGCATTGCACTCCAGTCCTAACCTGCAACACCCTTGCTATTCCAGTGCTTGATCTCTATTGAGTAAAGCCTCATTCATTGCAGAATTGTGCCATATTGTGTGGTGACGGTGCATACAAATCCCATGTATTTGTTGGAGAATAGCCCTTTCCGGGTGAATTGCAAAGGCTTCATAATGTTCCCAAATCAGTGAATCTTGTTGGGGATTTCAACAATACTAATGGTGATAACACTTAGCACTTTTCATTTGCAGAGCATTGTACAAACAACCATTCTAGTGAGGTATTATTATCCTCCCTACCCCAATAGATGGAGGGAAGAAGGCAGAGAAGTTAAGAGACTTCACACTGAGTCAGTGGCAGAGTCAAGATTAGAATGCCAGAGTGCCTGATTCTTAACTCCTTGCTCAATCCACTAGGCCATTTCCTACAGGCAAAATAAGACATGAATATATTTTAAAGCAGAAAGCATCAAGGCCTGCCAACTCTTGTGTTCAGTATTTTGTGTTTGGACTGCAGCGGTTTGGTGAAAGCAATGCAGGAACAAGCTCTCTGTTTTATTTTAGTGGTGGGGAATGTACCAACTATTGCATGGGGGAGAACAAAAATCTAACCATGCTAAGGAAGTTTTACATTTTGCTTTACAATGCATTTGTAATTTATGCCATATATTCTGTTAGGGTGAAATTTACCCTAGAGCAAAGGACCAATTTTCAGTATCAATACTGTTTTCGGTGGTGCTACAGTTTTCTAATGTAATAAAGACTTTTTGCCTGTTAACAAGGGGGTTTTGTCTCATTTTTCAGTTGTTCTGTGGAAGGTGAATTGGGGCAGAGTTAAAGTTGTTAGGGTGACTTTACCTGTGCATTTCCATAGTTTCAAACATCTTCTTTATTGCTTACAACCTTAACTTTAAATTTCCTGGTTTTCTAACAACAGTTCTTTTGTTAAACTACAGCCATCTTCCAAGGAGCTTTCCTCTGACATGTATTTTCAACCTTACTTCCAGCTGAATTAAGTTTTTATTGTCTGGGAATTTAAAATATTGAGGAATTGAAACAAAAAGAAATCACAGACTAAAATAAACATTAAAATTCTTGTAAGTCATTCTGGTGACAAAGACTGTCAAAACACTAATCTGTAACTGTAATTGTAGATAATAGTACAACAAAATGGGAAATGGATCCAAACAAATCCAAACTCCTCTGATGACTATGTAAGATTGATATTTTGCGATGCTTCAGTTGTACAGGGCTCTTTGCCATCGTGGAACATATTGGAGCAAGAAAACCAGGCAGCTTTTATAAAGGATATAAAACCTCATGCTTCAAGTCATAAGGCAACCTCTGTCTAATGGGGGATAGGAAGAAACTTTCCTGAGGAGCAAGTTATTATTTTTTTAGTATGGTAGCACCTAGAGGCTGTGATCAGGGCCCCATTTGCTAGGTGCTGTACAAACACATAGAAGATAAGATCTTATAGTCTTAAAATACAAGGGTGGAAGGGGAAAGAGAGGCAAAGCTCAGGATCACACAGCAAGTCAATGGCAGAGTTATGGAACCCAGGTATCTTAATTGCTGTGTCTGTGCCCTATCAATTAGACCACCGTGCCTCCCAGGTTAGCCCATAACTGATAACTATAGAGTCTCTTGCACCTTCCTCAGAGGCAGCTGATACTTGCCACTGTTGAAGCCAGACTCCTGGAGTAGCTGGCCCAGGGGCCTGATTTCAGTAGGGGAACTCCTATGTTCCGATGTACCATTAGGTGATGTGGGAAAGGAACTTGGGTATCAGCAGAGAAATGTATTCTACTTTATTGTTTAAATAATATTACGATACTTTTTACCTTGAACAAAATTAACTCCCTAAAATGTAGAGCTTCACTGGGAACCAGCTTTGTGCCTGCAGAGAGGAATGGCAGTGAAGCAGGAAATAACCATTTGCTTCATCAGCAGTGCAGGGAAGAATAACAGTGACCCTGGCCCTTGTTATTCAGTTGTCCATTAGGCAAACAGCAACAGCTTTTGAAGCAAGCCTAACAGCCTTGTCCGTTGTCTGGAATACATAATAACAGCACGGTGAGCGAGAAGGTTTTTAATTTGTGATAGATGGTCTGTGATAGATGGAAAACAAGCAGCACAGCTGTGTTGTGCAATAGATGTAAAGGAGAGAGGGAACATTGCGAGTTATGTTAATAAAGCAACACTGGAGCAAATTTTCCCTGGTGTTACATTAGAGATTAATATGGCCCACTAGGTATAGGACAAAATTGTCAAACTTCAAGCAAGTGCCAAGTTTTCCAATTTTTGGATTTAACTCACAGGGTCTGATTCTGCAGTGCATATTCTGGCAAAATGCCCTTTAACGTCAATGGGAATATTGCCTGGGCATAGACTGCAGGACTGGGTCCATTATGTATGATGAATGAGAATGGATAGAAAAGACACTTGCCCTGTAATAGAACAGAATATTGTGAATAGACCAAAAAGTTTCAGTGTTGCCTTTCCCTTACTTTTATATTGATCTGTTCTGAGATATGTAGACAGAAAGTGTAGAGACCCATGTTCTGTTCTCATCTATGTCACTGACTTGCTGTGTGACCTTGACCAAGGCACGTCACTGAAATTTCACAGAATAGACCTGTCAGGAATGCTCTAGATAATACTTAGTCCTGCCTTGAATGCAGGAGATGGGACTAGAAGATCTCTCGTGGTCCCTTCCAGTCCTACAATTCCATGATTCTATGTATAAGTGTTTGACTACAGTACAGTAGATGTTGCACATCCTGGAAGGCCCTTTCTGTGTTCCTGGCAGGACACAGCTACAAATACCCCAGCAGTAACCACTCTTGGTTTCACTTTGGACTAGAGTTGGGCCTGGAGCACACCTGCTCATCCAAACACCCATGAACTTTCAGGAACTTTGGATCCAAGTCCAGGTCTGAACTTGGCAGTGTGGCTCCATTTCTACACAGATCCAAGTGCTTTCTGAG
Organism: Emydura macquarii macquarii; assembly: GCF_026122565.2. Classification (NCBI taxonomy): domain Eukaryota; kingdom Metazoa; phylum Chordata; order Testudines; family Chelidae; genus Emydura; species Emydura macquarii. The sequence goes on along the minus strand of NW_027133607.1, from coordinate 390,085 downwards.
ACTTGACTTTGTGACCAAACATTTTATTTTCATTTATTTAGTTTTGTGTTGGTTTTGGCGGGGGGGAGGAAGATATGACAACAGGCATTTAGTCAGTTGCAGAACCAGCAACAGAATGTAACTCCTGCTTCCCTTCTCTGACCAGTAAACCACACAGTCTCTTAGCTAATAAGAGGTGATGGGCTAGCACCTTAGGGCGTGCCGGAGCTTACCTGCTATGAAAGTACCTGTGAAGACTTTTCTTATTTACCTGTGCTGGTGTGTTTAGTAGTTTAAATTTAGCCTGTCTATGGAGAATCCAGGAAGAGGGAGACAACAATCTGTGGTTGGTTGTTAAGTTTTTTTTATGAAACGGCTTGCCTGTTGTTTGGTCAATTTCACATCTCAGACACATCTCACTTCACTCTGGACATGGTGTATTTTCACACCATTAGTGTTCGCTGATTGCTTTCCATAGCATGGCTTGGGTAAAGTACACAGCATAACCTAACTATATCTTAATTAAGATCGTTAGCTATATAGAGCCTGATGAAGTGAAAGCTGCTTCATGACAACTGTTGATTTAGAATGATAGAGCGCCTGCTAATGCAATGGAAAACTGTTTGATGTGTAAGTCTCGGTGAATGGAAAATTTAAGTTTTATTCCTTCATCAGCTGTTTGTTTGACAGGGCCTGTATTTGTATTTTTGTAGCAATGCAGCATATTGTCATACTGTGACAAATGCACTCTGCCATAAATGCATTTCATTCATTTTGTCTCAGGATTTGAATTTTCATATTTGAATCACAGTTTGAACAAACACTAGAGAAATGTGGAAGGGCAAAGATTCTTGCACCTTAATACATCTTTATATGCACGACAATTTAATACTATAGCTATTATTTTTCATTAGAAACCTGGCAAAGATGAAATCAATTTGGATGCAAATATGATGTGTTCTTACAGAGTTCTTGAAACACTAATCGGTGCTTGTAACTCTACATTAAAGAGAGTAATTAGGATGGGAAATGATCCAAACAAATTCAAACTATAGAAGATGGACGTCTTGTGGTATGCTGGATGGTCCGGTGGTTCCAGACTGTGATAGGGCATCAGGACTCCTTGACTATCGTCCAAAGTTTGGTCTCGGTCTGGCTGTGTATTGCTGGGCAAGTCATTTAACCCTCTGTGCTTCTGTTACACCCTTTTTTGCAATGTATTAAAAACTTACCTAGGTCATAGAAGTGTTTTGTGGCTTAATTAGAGGTTTGCAAAGACCTGACCCCTAGGATAAAAGACTGTTGGGCAAGACTTTCAAAAATAGGAGCTCAAAATTCAGCTTGTAACTCCATATTAAAGCACCTAAATAGGTGGTCTGATTTTGCAAAAGTCCTGGGCACCCACCAACTCCCATTGATTTTCACTTTTGAAAATCAGGTTGCTTATTTATCAACTATACTATATTAACTATAGATGTAGGCTGGGATTTTCAAAGGTGCCTAAAGGTTTTGGAGGTGTGGGGTGGCATTTTTCTAAAGTGCGAATGGATTTAGGAGCACAAATCCCATTGAATATAAATGTGCTCCTAATTCCCGTAGGCACCTTGAAAGTCTCATCCTTAACTGTTTCCCATTTAATGGGAACTGGGCATCCAGATCACTTAGTAGCTTTAAATTCTCAGCCTTTAGGTGCCTAACTTTAGTCTCGTGTTTTTTAAATCTTGGCCAATGTGTGCAAAATTACCATACAAGTTTTCCCTTTAGTGTGAAAATAATTTATTGGTTATATTGTGGGAGAGGAGTAAAATCCCGCAGGACACTTTTACCAGGTAGAAAACTCTCAATTTACTTGGTCTCTTCATAAAAATTTCCACCCATGAAATTTCTGATAAAAATAAATTCACACTTCAAAATCTTACCAATCAATTTGTAAGTACATTGATTTTTGTTATTGATTTTTGCATAGTCTTGCCTGCCGACGTTTCAGGAGTCCAAAGCTACTTTGGAAGCATAGCTTCCATAAAACTGCTCCCTCAGGACTGGATCCCGCAAACACTTAAGCACGTGCACAGCCTCATTAAACGCAATGAGTTCACTCACATGCAAAAGGTTACTCACATACTTAAATGTTAGCAGGAGAGAGATTTATGAGGACTCTGTATAGGGACAGGCTATGTGCATCACAGATTTAGGCCCTGATGCAGCAAAGCATTTAAGCAAGTGCTTGACTTTCGGCATGTGCTTAAGTCCTGTTGGTTTTAATGAGGCATAAGCACAATCTTAAAGTTAAGCAAATGCAGAAGTGCTTTGCTGAATAGGGATGGACTTAAGCATGTGCATACGTTTTTGCTAAATTGGGGCCTTAATATTTTGGTCATCTTAGAATCAGGAGGGAACAGACCACTTCCCTCCCTGGCTTTCCTCACTGTCTGAGTAATGGAACTACCAGTTTTAGCAGACCACATATACCATTCTTCCAGCAGCAATGCCACCTGGGATGTCATTTGTTAGATCTCATAAACTAAGCAGCAGACTAGAATCTGATCAATGCTTGGAAGGGAAACTCCCAAAGAACACTCAAGTGCTACAGGATATATTGATGGAGATTCACTTAGTGGTACTCTGAGCTGAGCCAGTGCTCTGGCATGCTGGAATGTGCTACTTGTATGAGACACAAATGGGAAATCTTGGCCTCTTCTTGTCTTTAAAGATTGTGTGGCACTTTTTGTGAGAGTAGAAGCCCATTCCAGAACCTTGGATAATTACTTGTGCAGCTAGTGCACGCTGACGTCTGTGCTGCTGTGGCTTTGCTGCCCTCACACCCAAGCTAGCTAGATTTAAGCTAGCATGGGTATGTCTACATGAGCTGCAATCGTGCCCTGGCCTGCAATCGTGCCTTTGATTCCTCTCTCTCCCTCTGGCTTTTGCTAAGCCCTGTTCTTTCTTCCTTTACCATATCTGTGCAATCCATTCTTCTTTTTTGATCTCCATCTCTGACTCCCTGGGCCTTGCCTGAATTAATCCCTCTTGACTACTGCAATCGCCTTCTTTTTGGCCTCCAATATGTCTCACCTCTCCCTTTTATTCTTAAACTTGTGGCTTTCTTTCATTGCCCCCTGGTCACATCCCCTCTCCAGCCAATGACACCACCTTTGGGGCTTTTAGCCCTCAAAGGATGGGGGGTTGTAGGTGCCTTCCATTGCTGGAAGTTGATACTCTTTGGAGATACTTTCCACCACCAGATGCTTCATGAATCTAGCCTAGTGTTTGTACAACACTTGCAATGTAAAAAGTGGTCTGTAAGTGCCAAAGTCTGCCATTCAGGTACACACTTTAACTGAAGATCATCCCATTTTGTCCTTCTAATAAGAACAAGCATTAAGGAAATATAGGGCTAATCATAATGAGTATGAATATGGGTATGAATGAGTATAGAATTCCAAGTTCCCAGAAAACATCCAAAGGGCAATAAATTCGCATCCAGAGGCTGGGTAGAACTTCTGTGCCCCAGGGCCTTGCCAGTAAATGGAGGAGGAAAGACATTAACATTTTTATGGCAGCTGAAACTGAGGCATTTCCTAGAGCAGCGCATAATGAAAAGGAGCATAACAGGCCTTCATTTATTTCGTTGTTTTAGAACGGCAATGAACTCAAGTTCAAAATGGAAGCTTTCTGTAGTTTTACAGCACCATAAATGTACACAGCGCGGTACAATTGGTAAAACAAGCTGCACGGCTAGGAAGTCCCTTTCTTGAAGCGCTTGCAGGCTAAAGAGAAGAGACTGCTAAAATGTACAGCAGAACACGTGCAGAGCACAGGGTCATCTGTGATTGTCCAAAGTGTCAGAGAACAGGTGGCACCTGAGGAGTTCTTTGAAGGGACAGGAGAATGCTTGGGGGCAATCCTACAGGGGGCTGAGCACCCTTATTGCTCATGGGAAGTTGTTGGGAGTTGAAGGTTCTCAGCAGGTAGCAGAATCAGGATGCTTGTGATCATTGACGAGGCTGTTCTGAGCATGAGGTTGGCATGAAAGAATAATTTAATTCATTAACTAACTACAATTATTCAGGCATAATGAAATCACTGAATAGGTCTTTAAAAATCCTGTTGCCCTGTTTGGTTCTTTATTGCTCAAGCCATTAGATACAGTGTGCGTGAGCTCCAGAACGCAGTATGTTGGTTCCACTGTGCTGAAAAACTATTATCTAAGTATCTGAGTATAAAAGCACTGAGCAGAAGTTTGTTCTACTGTTTGTAGAAATGTGCAAGTCAGGTCAGAATCCGGGCCTGCTGTCACGTTAGTGAAGGGTCTCTGGAACACTATGCTATCCCTCGCTTAAAGGATCACTTCTGCGTGTAGGCAAACTTTCACAACATACACTTTGCTGCAATCCTCATAGTTTATTCCTAACTTCCTGTTATCATTTCCTTATTACTGTTAACTACAAAAGTATTTATTTGCAAACGGAAGCTTTCTCTTTCCTAATCAACATCCTCCTGATTTTCCCTGATTCATTTATCCATTTACTTAATGATTCATTCAGTTCTTTCACATCTAAGAGAGCAATTGTAGGGTCACAAATGCTTGACTGTGTCATCAGATCTGTGAATCATGAAGGAAGAGCTTGGCCATGAAAAGGAAAAGCTTCTGTTTATTCACAGCCACTTAGATAACCAGCAATCCTGGAAAATGAACGTCAAAGAAAGTTCATGGCAGTTTAATGAGGTTGTGATCAAATATTAACATTTTAAGAGCTTGCTGGAGCATGGTTGTGGTTTGTTCAGGCTGCTAGTGACTTGTCTTTTTATGGAGAGCCATGTGGCTGGCAGAATAATCTATTAATTGAAGGAAAACATATCTTGGTTCTTTTTATTTTGTATAAATACGATCTTGCAGCTGTATGACCTTAGGCTGTGATCTTGTCAGATAAGCAACTGGCTGTGAGACTGACAGGGCAGACCCAGGTGCTGCAGGAAGTGTTTTTTGATTAGTCGTAACATAGGAATTGCCATTCTGAACCAGAGCCAATGTTAATCTATCCAAGAGAATCCATAATGAATAATTATGTTAAAGAGGAGCTTTCTTCCCTGCTCTTGGAAGTTAGTGGTTGGCTTGTACCCTTAAGCATATATATCTTTATACATCTTCTCCTATCTGATGGAACTGTGGATGTCAATTTTATTCATGTACATGTGTGGTCCTATTTTGAATCCTCTTATGCTCATGGCTTTAATAATCTTGTTGCAGTTTGTTCCAGGGGTTAGTTTTAGATTGCATAAGACGGTTCATTCGCTGTTCTTCTTCTCTTTCTGAATCAGGATTGGACAGATGGCGCTGGGGTGCACTGGGCTGCTGGGTGTGCCATATTTCAGGGGAGATTTACAGCTCAGGTCCTGACCTCTGGTGGTCCTTTCAGATCCCATGGCACTTTTAACAATAATAGGGAAGTTATTCCTAGTATCTTGGTCAAGGATCACTAAGTGCTTTATGAACGTTTATGACCAATGCCTCGTAAGACCCCAGAGAGTGAAGTATTAAAAATTCAGGCAGAAGATGCTAAGTGATTTACCTGAAGTCACCTATTAAGTCAGTGGCAGAGCCAGGAATAGAATTTTAGAGGTCCTAGATTCCAGGCCTGTGCTTATACTACTTTGCTTGTAAGCCCCTTGGGCAGGGACTTATCTGTTTGTTCTGTGTTTGTACAGCACCTAACACAACAGGTCCCGTTCCATACAAATAATACAAATAAATAAAATAATAATAATAGACCATGATTCTTCTATTAAAACTGTCCATTTGCTCAGTAAGCCTTGGCAACAGGGATATACCATGAATGTTAACATATGCATAGTTTGTAAAGCAAATCAAAGATGCTATATATGTGTTAAATGTTGTGCTTGATAACAAAAAATGGATATAGCAGCTTTCATAGATCTGTACCCACACTTGAAAGTACAGCTACAAAAAGGATATATTTTTAGAGCAATCTTTTCCTTCTTTCAGGGGTGCGTTTTCTGAAGTAGTTTTGGCTGAAGAGAGGGGTAGTGGAAAACTATTTGCAGTCAAGTGCATCCCCAAGAAAGCACTGAAGGGGAAGGAAAGCAGCATAGAGAATGAAATCGCAGTCCTCAGAAAGTAAGTATCGAATACATCCATCCCTTTCTACGGTTTGAATCGACACGTTTGTCGGCTCTGCGGAGCACGACGAGCTGCGGCCAATGGACGAACGTTGTGATTTGTAAATGTGATTGAGTTGCTCAGCTTTATTGCAGGTGGATGGGAATGACTGGGCATAAACTGTGCTGTAAATGGTTTCAGAAATTATCTGTTATCCTTGTGCATTAATGCAGCATTAGTTGCATGAATGCAGCATAGTGGGGGGGGGGGGGAGCAGGGCTGTGGAAGGCTTAAGATCCACTAAATGAGGCCTGATCCTGCTTCCACTGAAATCAGTGGTGATTTGGCTACTGACTTTAAAGGGAGCAGGATCCAGGGTCATGGATTAACTGGTCTAAAGCAATCCTGAGCCAACCCTCACTCCAGGTGATGCAGACTGTTTTTGTTAGTGGAGTCACCCTATATCACTGAGATTAACCCCTCCCATCTCTGTTATTGACTTCTCGATACAGTTCCTTTGTAGCTCATTTGTACGTCTCGTATAGTTTCCTCTCATCATTTACTGCAACATTTAACTGCAAAATTCAGTTCAGTGTGTCCTGTTTCAATTTTTCTTAAGATAAGGTGGGATCGCTGGGAATTAGATGTAACCAGTTAGGGCCCAATCCTTGCATTTTTCACCACCCTCCCTCAAACTCCTACTGAGTCTGATGGGAGGTTTGGGTGTGCAAAGACTGCAGGCCCCAAGCCTTGATCATTTATAAGGTACACACAGTGGTGTACCAAGGGGAAGACCAGGCCCCCGGACACTGGCCTGTGGGGAGGAAAGGGCGCTGGCTCCTCCAGCACCCCCCACCCCCTGCATGTTGTGAAGGGCCAGCCCGGCGCGTCCCCCATTGAGGTTGGGGGTTGAGGCCGCCCCGCATCCGAGCCGGTTCTGGGCTGCGGGGCTGAAGTGGCGGGTAAATTCGGAGTGCCAGGCCAGCCCTTCACGATGGGCAAAGGGTGTAGGAGGCTGAGAAGTGGCTGCTCCCGCCGCCCTCCCCATGTGTCGTGAAGGGCCGGCCTGGTACCTTCTCCCCCTCAGGCCATCCCCGTCTGAGCCGGCACCAAGCTGCATGGCTGCAGCAGGAGAGGCAGGTGCCGCGCGGCCAGTAAGTGAGGGGAGCAGGAGGTGGCGGAGCCAAGCCTGCATTTGTGCCCTCCCCTGCAAGTGCAGACCTCCCCTCCCTGGGGCAGCTGGGGGTGGCACCGGGAACCCTCCTGCCCTGCGTGGGGAGCATGTGAGGCGGGGGGTGCAAATGCAGGCTTGGCCTCTGGGTGTCGGAGACCCACGATACGCCACTGGGTACACATTGATAATGGTTTCAGCGGCATGCAACAAAAGCAATCCCAAACCTTCAAATCCAAACTGCCACGAACATGCCAAAGACACAGACCACTAGAGCTGAAAGGTCGGGACAAAAGGACAAACTCAGTTGCTCCCAGGGAAACGACCCCAATACACATGGAGGATCAATTCCAGTGGAGTGCAGTGGATGGGGCTCCCTATGGGTTCAGGGGACTGCCCCAGTTGCAAGATCAAGGCTTAAACTAGGCCCCTACCACAGAAACACGTGTGATTCAGGAACAAGAGGCTGCTCAGAGAGGAGATTGACAAGGGAATGTTGAGAGACAGAAGTGTGTGTTTTAAGGAGCAAGTTGGAAGAGGAAGAATGGGTTGTGGGCATGACCCACAGGTCTCAAATCTAGGCCTGCCAGGTTCACGGGAGCAGCCACGCTCCACCTGGCAGCCAGCTGACCATAGCTTATCTGGGATCCTTGCCTTGAAGCCCATCCCCAGCGTGAGGCTCTGCCCTGGGATCCAGCTGTCAGAGTCCCAGAGTGGCTGATTGGACCACTGGCCTGGCCTAAGCCAACAGCAGAAGCAGGAAGCTGTCTGAACGACGGGGCTCCACCCTGCTCTAGACTCTGTGCCTTGTGCTACCTGCTCCTGCTTCCCCGGCTTGATTTCCTGGCATCCCAACCCATCTTGACTCCTGGCATCTGACTTTGTGGTTCCCGACCTCCAGTTTGTTTTCTGTTTCTGACCTCCCAGTATCCTGACCCCTCCGATTTCTGTTTTGTGACTGCGGTCTCTGGCTCTGACCATTAGTTCTGGCTGCCCACAACTTGGCTGTGACAGTTGTGTGTTGTTGCCGAGCAGCTGCAACACAGCTCACCTGCTGTGTAGGGGCCACATCCAGGCAACAGGACCCAGCAGCACAATCTGGCAGCCTGGAATAGATGTTGCCTCAATGGAACCATCCGCCAACGTTCACATCTTGATACGAAACTGGCAGTTTTGTCTACAGTAATGATGGCCTTGCATAAACCTTGAGCCTGGAGACGGAGAGCAGAGAAATCATTTGGGGTCATTTCTCGCTTCCATTTTGTAAAGTATTTCTTCTATTTTCTGGCAAAGCATTTCTTGAGAGAAGAGGAGGCAGCAGCACAGGCTACCCCATTTGAACTGCAATGGCAAAGTGGAAAATGCCTTATTTTTCATACAGTTAGATCCACTTGTTCTGCTGCCCACTGCACATTAGGAGTTTACTGCAATAAGAGAGACTTGTCTGTTTTTATCTCTTTGTCTCCTACTTCATTGTTGCTAATACAACCATAGGATTCTCTGTGTTTACTTGGAAAAGAGATTCACTTTGTTAATAATCCCAGTATTGAATTTGTATGTGGCACCAGGGAAACACTAAATTTAAAACAGAAAAAAACCCTTCTGTGCACAATTGAGGAGGGGCTGGAAATAAATCTACTTCACTATTCACACAGACACTCCACCTGAATTCTGTGTTTGATAAGCAGATATTAGACATAGCTTTAAACAAGGTTGGGCAGATACTGAGCAGCAGTTGCTAGGCTTCCAAGGTATCTCTAATTGCCCTGCTTTTGTTTCTGGTGAGCTTAACAATGCCCAGGGTAACCTTTAGTGTGTATACCGTTTAGAGTGCCAGAGCCTTGGGCTGATTTACAAGACTTTAAGAGTGGTGGTAGTCCTTACTCAACTGTCTGATCCTGAGGATGGTGCATGACTCTAGGAGGTGATAGAGATTTACCCCCATTCCATGACAGGGAAGTATAGAGCTAATAGGAGTAGCTGCAGAGATCATAGACTAATAGATTCTAAGGCCAGAAGGGACCACTGTGCTCATCTCGTCTGACCTCCTGCGTAACACCGGCCAAGGAACTTCCCCAAAATAATTCCTGTTTGAATGAGAGCATATCTTTCAGAAAAAGCATCTCATGTAAATATGCAGACCTCGTTGGACCCCAGTCCCTCCCTCTGTCCTTGCACTGTGCCTATGGAGGTTGCTAACACCATTAGCTCTCACAGGAGAAGAGAAAGGACAATGCCAGTTGTATCACAAACAGAATATCCGTGACCTCTTTGAGGACGAGTCTCTGGCTAGGAGTTCTGCCTTCTCCCTCCTACATTTGACTGGGTGGAGGTTGGGTTGTTCATCCTCATGGGGCCTTGTCTTCTGGCAGCTGTCATCCAGCGAACAGTGCTGTTGCACACTGCCCCCTCAGGTTCCCTGTGGTTGCCTATCCGTTGTGAGAAACCAACCCCCATCAGGGCAGTCACATGTGTGCTCAGTGCCACCGCAGTGTCATCTCCTAGCTCTCAGGTGAACCCCTGCATCTCTGTGGCTATAGAATGGTAAATAGTTTGGATGGTTCTTTTTCGAGTGCTTGCTCATGTCCATTCCAAGCAGGTGTGCACGCGCTGCGTGCACAGTCATCAGGAAACTTTTTCCCCAGCGGTACCTGTCGGGTCGGTGCAGGCACCCCCTGGAGTGGTGCCTCCATGGCGCTGTATTTAGGGGCCTGCCAACCCGCTGCCTCTCCAGTTCCTTCTTACCGCCCGTGATGGTCGTTGGAACTTCAGTCTTCTTGCTTCTGCAAGCATCCCCTGTGTTGTTCATAGCGGTTCCTGTAAATAGTTAGAGATAGTAGAGTTAGTCAACTGTTGTTGTTGTAGTTATATAGTAGATAAGGGTAGATAGTGTTAAGGGGCTTCCCTGTTTCTGGGATTCCCCTCACCTGGGCTCCAGGGCATGCCTCGAGCCCAAGACTTTAAGCCCTGTGGATCCTGCCACAAGCCTGTGCCAAGAGGCAACCTGCAAGACTCCTGCCTAAAGAGTTTGGGAGAGTCACACCAGACAGATCGTTGCAGGATCTGTAAGAGCTTTCGCCCAAGGAACCGTAAGGAGAGGAGCGTGCGCCTAAAGCAGATCCTCATGGAGGCAGCTCTTCGGCCGCAATCTCAAGACCTGGCACCGAGCGCGTTGGTGCGCAATGCCCCGGCATCCATCAGGCACCCAGTGCCGAAGAAGACCTTAGCACAGAGGGAGCCTTAGCACTTGCCAGCAGAAAAGGCGACTCAGCACCAATCCTGTTCTCCAGTGCCCCATAAGAAACACAGGGTAGACAGGGAGCACTTGCCTATGGTGCAACCTATTGGCAAGGATGGTGATCCTTCGTGCCTGCAGGTGCGTTTGGTGCAAAGGTCCCCGGGCCTGTCGAAGGCGGTTCTGCAGAGAGCACCTGTGAGCCCGGTGAATGTGGGTTCCCAGGTGAAGGAGAGCGAGGTGAAAGAGCTGGACCTCCCATCCACGCTAGATACGTTTGAGGTGGCGCGGGACCTGATCGCCATGACGGCACAGCAGTCCCCCATCTCCAGACAGAAGGCACCGGACACAAGACCTTAGGCACCACTGGTTGTGGCACCATCTAGAGGCAAGCCACCGATGATGAGGTGTAGATCGCTTTCTCCTAGACACCGGTCACCGACCCCACAGCATTGATCACAGTCGCCCAGATACCGTTTGCCTTTCCCATGGCACTGGCGCCGACTGGCTTCTTGGCACCAAACTCCTGCACTTCGGTACTGGCCTCCCACTTGCAGATCGCGCTCACCACGGCACTGGTTCCCCGCACCTCGGCACCAATTGTGTTCACCTCGGCACCGGTCGCTGGTGCTGCGCCGCCGCTCATGAGTCATGGCCATCTCGGCACCGCCGTGGTCCCCACGATCAAAGTCTAGATCGTCGGACTCAGAGGTGGATTCTGGTTCCTCAAGGAGACTCAAGGAGGGGCAATACTACAGGGCGGGCAGAGAGCGTGCATCCCCTGCTGGACCCTGTCCCATGCAGTGGCAAGCACCTCAGCAATGGCCCTTCTGGACCCCATGGGCGTACGACCAAGCCCAAGGGTCCCAGCCTAGGGGGCTCTATTCAACCATCTTGGGGAGTCACATGGTGGGCACCTCGGAACACAGTGCCATGCCCCGCAGCTCTGAAGTTGGTGGGCGCAGAGAGGCGGTGCCGGCAGGGCGGGACCTAACACAGGTGGAGAGGTTCCGGGTAGGGAGGACCTGGTGGCCCAGGATATTCCATAGTCTGAGACGGGTCCCAAAGCCTCTTCTTCCTTATCCCCGATGAAGCAGTAGTGGGGACATCGGCCATTGCGTTACCCATGGACATTAGGGCCCGCCAAGAACTCTTGAGAAGGGTGGCCCAAAACTTGGGTCTACAGGCAGAACAGGTCCATGAGTCCTTATACGCAATGGTGGACATTTTGGCCCCAGAGGGTCCTTCAAGGGTGGCTCTGCCTCTAATTAAAACTGTCCAGTCCACAACAAAAACTCTATGGCAAACACCGGCCTCTATCCCACCTACAGCAAAAGGGATAGAGGGGAAATATTTTGCTCCCTCCAAAGGGTATGAGTACCCTCACCCTCAGCCTGGTTCGCTTGTCATGTCAGCGGCGAACGAAAAGGAAAGGCAGGGCCAACAGGGCCCGACACCAAAGGTGAAGGAGTCTAAAAGACTGGACCTGTTTTGATAAGAAGGTCTACCAAACAGGGGGTCTGCAGCTGAGAATTGCCAATCAACAGGAGATTATCAGCAGATACAACTTCAACTTGTGGGACATGATGATGAAGTTTAAGGACCACCTTCCTGCCAAGTCCAAGACAGAGTTTGGGGTCATGGTGGAGGAAGGCAAAGCTGTGGGTAGGACATTGCTACAGGCTACACTAGATGCAGCAGATTTGGCGGCAAGAACTATGGCTTCGGGGCTGGCCATGAGAAGAAGCTCCTGGCTGCAGGTGTCAGACCTCCCGCCGGAAGTTCAGTCCACCACTCAGGACCTTCCTTTTGAAGGAGGGGGGTTATTCTCGGAGCAAACAGACTCCAAGCTCCATAGCCTCAAGGACTCAAGGGCAACTTTAAAGTCATTGGGGCTACATATGCCTTCCACACAGCGGAAGCGCTTTAAGCCCCAGATAAACCCAACCAGCGGTTTATCCACCACATCCTCGGCAGGACTTCTCCAGAAGGGGCAGGAATAACAGGCGCAGGACACCCCAGCTGCCCAACCCTGGCAAAGTCTAAGGGAAGCAGCCGCCAGGACCAAAACAAAATTTTTGAAGGTGCGCCCGAGGGTGACACTCCAGGACAATTACCAGATCCTGTCCCTCCTTTCCACAACAGATTATCCCATTTCTATCATGCTTGGGTCCGTATAACATCGGACACATGGGTGTTGCACATGGTAGAAGTGGGATACTCCCTCCAATATTGTTCTACCCCACCCTCCCACCCCCTTCCCAGTCCCTCTTCAGGGACCCCTCTCATGAGCAGCTCCTCTTAGGAGAAGTGCAAGAACTGCTTCACTCCGGGACAGTAGATGAGGTCCCTCAGGAGCTAAGGGGAAAGGGGTTCTATTCCAGATACTTCCTAATCCCGAAGGCAAAGGGAGGGCTCAGGCCTATCCTCGATCTGCGGAAACTGAACAAGTTCATAAAAAAGCTGAAATTCTGCATGGTCTCCTTAGCCTCGATCATTCCTTCCCTGGATCCGGAGGGACTGGTATGCTGCCCTCGACCTAAAAGACGCTTACTTCCATATCTCAATAATACCATCACACAGGTTTCTCAGGTTCATAATAGGACGCAATCACCACCAATTCGCTGTCCTCCTGTCTGGCGTATCGGCAGCTCCAAGGGTTTTTACCAAGTGCATGACCATAGCTGCTGCATTCCTGAGGAGGCAGGGGGTCCACGTGTACCCAGATCTGGATGATTAGCTAGTCAAAGGCCTCTCCAAGGAGCAGGTGGAAGCCCAAATTGCTCTAACAAGGACAACGTTCCTCAACCTGGGTCTACAACTGAACATGAGCAAATCAACCCTAATGCCCACGCAGCGAATAAAATTAATCAGGGCAGTCCTGGACTCAGTACAGGCCAATGCTCTGTTGCCAGAGTCTTGTCCCCAGACTATGGGGTCCATCATAAGGTCCCTCCGCAACTTCCCTATCATGACAGCCCGAAGTTGTCCCAGCGTAGCCCAAACAACACTGGTACACAACCTGTCCCTTCTGATTTTCAGGAGGATTACTTACCTTTCATAACTGTTGTTCTTTGAGATGTGTTGCTCATGTCCATTCCAAGACCCACCCGGCTACCCCTCTTGATCGGCAAGAAGGAATTGGAGAGGCGGCAGGTCAGCAGGCCCCTATATACAGCGCCATGGAGGCGCTTCTGCATAGGGTGGCTGCACTGACCCGACGGGTACCGCTGGGGGAAAAGTTTCCCGACAAATGTGCATGTGGCGCGTGCACACCTGCTTGGAATGGACATGAGCAACACATCTTGAAGAACAACAGTTACGGAAGGTAACTAACCGTTTTTTTCCTTATGTGGTGGATGCCACTCTTGGCCAAGACACCAGGGATTGCACGGGGCACCTCCAGAGCAAATAGCATGAGCTGCTACAACTCAAGATAAAGCTCTCTAGCTGGGCCTGTAACCTGGCCCACCGACAGCAATTCTGGGCCCCAGGACAGAACAGTCCCATCCTGCCTCTTCTGCCCGCAACCCTGCCCACAGTCCAACCCCACTCCACCCAGGCCTCGCCCCCGCTCGACCCAGACCCAGCTCCCTGCTCGGTCCCCCTTCTCTCTTCCACACTCCCTCTTCCCCCAGGTGGTGAGCGACAGCTGGGGGATGGCTGAGCAGGGGACAGAGGGATGTGACGAGCAACGGCGGGGGGCAAGTGCGGGAGGAGAGGAGAAACACAAGTGATGAGTGATGGCGGGCGGGGTGGAAAGAGCAACATGGTGAGCGGTGGGGCCGGACTGAGGATTTGGATCCTAGTAATTATATCATATATTAAAATGGAGCATATTACCTTTCTATTTAGGGTCAACTTTATATATCATAGAACCTAGTATTAGAGGAGGAAACTGGGAGCCAGGACTCCTGGATCCTTTCCTTGGCATGCCACTGACTCCCTCTGTCCTCTTAAGTATCACATCTTATTTTATGCAGCCGTAGTTTGTGAAGCAATTTTTTCCCTTTTAACTTTTTATTAAATTTATATATAAAATAACAAACCATATGTAAACTTCTCATAATGTGTCAACCATTTTCTACCTAACCTTAACTATACTGAAAACATTTGATTATATATAATATGAATGGTTAAAATATAAATTAATTATTTGTATTACATGGTTTACAAACAAACAAAATGTGTTTATAAAAATTCAAACCGTTTTTAAATCTTCTTCTGCCTTATCCTTATTTTATGTACAGAGAAACTGGAAAAAATGTATTAGAATAAGATAAAGAACAGAAGCAAACTTCAGAGGAGGGAGAAAGAGAAGAGGAGGGAAGGAAGTGGGCAGAGAAGAGGTGAAGGGGGTCTCCATGCATTTAATAGGATCATCCTGAGATCTCCTGGAAAGCATCTCATATCTATGAGATATGGGGTATTTCAGTTATGGTATCCAGTTCTTTCTAGGATGCCAAACTTACCATGTCTGTGCTCCAATCTTCAATTATGATTTGCTTTTTGGATTTCCATTTTTTAGCACTAGTCTTTTAGCAACTATTAATTCCAAAGTTTTTCATATTTATTTAGCTTCCAATTAACATCCATTAGGTTTACAATTATATGTTTAGCTTGTAACACAATTTTATGTGATAGAAAAAAAATAACTTTGCAATTAAATTCTGCTCAAAACATACAAATGTAGGAACATTCCCGGAGTATGTGGGTTAAATTAGCACCTGCTGAATCACAGCACCAACATTTGTCTGACTTAGCAGCACCTGTTTTGAGCAATCAGAGAGGGGTCCAATTCCTCCTTCATATGATTTTCCACTAGATTAATCTTAACCAGATGTCTAAGGAGCAGTTCAAAGCACTGGCTAAAATTTGTTTCCATTAGTTAGCAGAGAATAATTGGCCTATTTCTTTCTTCTGTTTCTTTTTGAGGAAATCCGTGTTTAATTCAAATTTGCTGGCCAGCTGTGCAGATAGTGTTGCTGTAGGTCCTAGTAATCTGGGTAATATCCGAAGAAATGAAAGCAGATCAGCTGGGTCTGGGGTAGTACAGACATGAGAGCCAAACTAATGGGAGATGGCATGTTTAAGTTGAATATATTGCCATTCCTTCTTAGTCTCTAGATCGAACCTTTCCTGTAATATTGTTAAAGGCTGGAAGATATAATTTTCAATAAATTGTCTGATGGTCAAGATCTGGTCTGGCCAAATGATGAGGTTGCCTGCTATACAAAGTTTCAAGTTACCCTAGATAGAAGCCTTTGTATGTAAATTTAGTAGACATAGTACGCTAAGTGTTTCTGGCTTCCACAATAAATGGCAATTGCTCTTTAGGGAATCAGTAATAGACCAAGTGCAGCACATTGGGAAGGAGTAAAGGAGCAACTAGTTCCAGCTGGAGCCAGTCTGGGGCTTGACTAAGAATTCTTGCCCATTGGTAAAGTTTAAAATTGGGAAATCTGAACCCCCCTGCTTTGATAGGGAGATGCAGCCTTTGTAAGGAGATTCTGGGCTTGTTATTAGCACCCCAGAAGACGGACCTGAAGATGTTGTTGATTTGTTAAAAGAAGATGTAGGAATATGAATATGGATAGAGAGGGAATTCAGAATAAAAAGGATCCTGGAAAGGGCATTCATTTTCGTTATGTTTATTTTTCCCCAAAGGGAAATTGTTTACAAACTGCATGATTAATGGGGCTAGATTCATCTTGACTATGTTTTTAATTTCCTTAGGGAATAGGATGCCAAGATATCTGAGGTTTGTCTGTTGCCATCTAAATGTTCCTACAGAAGAGCAACTTCCAACTAAATCTGATGAGATGCTTCCGATTTATGCCAATTAGTCTTGGAGCCAGAGAATTTACCAAAGTTATATGTTGCTTGTAGGATATTTGGGATAGATTGATCTGGATTTTTAATAAAGAAGAAGATGTCATTTGTGTATAGAAGGAGTTTTGTTTCCTGAGTCCCTGATTTGATCCCTCAAATAACTTGGTGTTCCCTAATTAAAATGGCAAGTGGTTCTAATGCTATGTTGAGCAATGCCATAACGTTATTCAGCTGATGTGGGTTGTCTGAATCATGTCTGTTTTTAATAAATTCCATCAGACTGGGGTGAACCATTTCACTAACTACTTTTTCAAGTCTTTTAGCCAATATTTATTAAAGAGCTGGGTTGATAGCTGTTACACTTTTGCGTATCCTTACCCAGTGTAAGTAGTGCAGTGATTAGGGCTTCCCTTATAGCGGGACGTAATGATACCTTTCTTTAAGGCATCTTCGTAGATGTATAACAGTTTAGGGGGTCAGAATTTCCTTGAAACTTTGATAGAATTCTATCGGTAGGCCATTAGGGCTGTGGGTCTTGCTCTGACTCATTTCCTCCTTAATTATTTCCTCTGACTACGAGGGAGAAGCCAATCCGGCCCATTGCTCTTCTGAGATTTGTGGGAGGTTAAAAAGTTAAACAAAATAATTCAGTTCTTCTGGGTCAGGTGATGAATCATTATTGTAAAGAGGCTGGTAGAATTTCATTGACTGATCATTGATCATTTTTTAATTAGTAACAACCTGCCTTTGTTCTGATTTGAGTGATGCTATTCAGGACATTTGTCCTCATACTTTAAATCTGTATGTAAGGATTTTGCCTGCTGTCTCCCCCAACTTCCAGAATATTTGTTTGATTCTATACAAGAGCAAATTCAGCTTGTGCTGAAGTAAGTCTATTTACTTCATACTGAAGATTGATTACTTTTTTATGATTTTGTTGGGGGATAGCTTGTACGTTCTAAATTCATAGTTTTAAGCTGTTTGGCTAATTCCCGGAGCCATGGCTTGTTATCCCTCTTTCTACTTACTGAGTAGGAAACAATGCTATCCCTAATAAAAGCATTTTGTGTATCCCATAGGGTGGATATCTCTGGTGTGTCATTTGTACTGAAGAAAAAATGAATCTCTTCTTTGGCACACTTCTGAAAATGTTTATCTTTCAAAAGAGAGAAGTTCAGTCTCCATCTTTTACAAGTCCAGGGAAAACTGTAGTATCCCTGGTGCATGATCAGAGATCATGATAGAGTTGATTTATTATTAAGCTTTGAGCCCACCAGATTTGTAGAAATCGGAAAGAATTCCACTTGAGAATAGGTGGAATGCCAGGAAGGGGAGTAAAATCCTTCATTGTAGGATTCTGCAAAAGCCATGCATCTTTTAATTTCAGTTCTTCCATATAATCTTTTATAATGTTTCTAGCTTGTGTTGTGTGTGTGCCAGAGCCAATCTGATTTATCTATAAAAGGGTCCAAAACCTCATTAAAATCTCTTGCTATGATGATTGAGTCTAATGGGATATTAATTAATTTGGAAAAAAATTGTTTTAAAAATCTTGGATCCTCTTTACTGGATTCATGTACATTAATTAGGGTATATATATATAGAGTCAGATATCTTAGCCTTCACCAGCAAAAATCTACCTTCCTCATCTTTACTTACATCTAGAATTTGTACATTTAGTTTTTTTGTGAAACAATATTGCTACACCTTTGGCTGCAGAGGAAAAATTCTTAAAATATCCCTTCCTCATCCAACCTCTCCTAAATTTCTCTACCTCTATGTCATTAAGATGGGTTTCCTGTAGGAAGATAATATCTGCTTTCAGTGTTTTTAAATGAGTGATCATTCTTTTTCTTTTTCTTTGGTGATTCACCCCTTTGTGTTCCAGAAAACACAATTTTTAATATTAGCCATAAGGAGTGCTTACGTCAAATATCTCTTTATCAGGCACCTGGACAGTGTCATTGTTCGGGCCACTGTTATTTCCAGATCTAGGAAAGCTATATCTGTGTTCCCCCTCACCACCATGGGGACATTAAGGGGAGGGGAAAGGGGAAGAGAGTAATGCACACCAGGAAAAGAAAAAAACAGATAGATATAATGTGGGAAACAGCTAGAAAAATAGAGAGAAATGAAGTGATCAAAATGACCAATGATCCCTTAAAAGATACACGATTCTTGTCCAAACAGATATAGTACCTAAGTCCAGGAGGTTTACAAGGGTAGCTTCATCACTGACTCCCCCTGGCACCTCATATCCATTTGGGGTATAAATGGGTTCCCTTCAATTTGATAAGAAAAAAATAGTCTCAGATTAAGGGAGGGTATGGTTTCTGCACCATTCACACACAAAAAAAAAAAAAAAAAAAAAAAAGTGGGGGGGTGGGGTGGGAAGAGAAGGCTAATGTGTAAATTTAAGAATGAGTCTGTGATGGATATATAAGAAAGTTATACAAATTGTTTAATCTTATTCTAATTTAACTGGATTATTTGCAGATAAGGATTCATTAGCAGAACTATTCTGCTTAAACTGTGCTCTCTAGAGCCTTGTCCATGCTGGATTGTAGTGTGAACGCAATTGCCCAATAGTTACATCAGCAATGTAATTCAACATAAACTTATTTCAACTCATTTGACAAAAATAAAACTTAAAGGAGAGAACCTGAATTAATATTATTGAAGAACAATAGACCGTCTCACAATGACATGTTCTCGGTAATCTGGTGAATCAAAACCAGCAATAATTATTCTTGGATAGGATTTTAGGAGATTTCCTTACAGTTGGGAAATTGAAAGGATTCATCATTAAACAGAAATCTCCATTACACTGTTTAGATCTGGTATCTCTTATAAGTGTACATTTAGGGCAAATGGGCTGAGTATTTCCGGCTTTACTACAAACCCCAAATCTAGGAAATTAGATGGGGATGAAACAAAGTAAAGTAATCGGGGTGAAGGAAGGAAGATGAAAAAGATGGGGGTGGAAGGAGGGTTGGAAAAGACACCAGAAGGATGAGTGCCTCAGATAGAAAACAAAATCGCTCTGCTCTATGGAACCTTGCTGATCCACAGGTGTAAAGAGTCCACGGGCCCAGTGCAGTGATTTGAATGGAGTTAGGATCTTGGCGGGAGATATACTCCTGGTGCACTGGAATCATGAGGGAGGGTGAGGTAGATGTAAGCAAAGCAGGTGCATCCCTGTTGTAACACTCCAGCCTCCTAACTGCGGAAGCTGGAGCCCATAGCTGCTTCCTGAGTTTAGGCTGAGGGCCAGGAGGGTCAATATTCAATCAGAGATGAGATTCTTCTCCCCCACCAACTTGCTCCTCAGCTCGCTCCATCTGCTGGTGAACCCAGGGAAGTTTAAAGAAAGGAAACCGAAGTGAAGGGAGGAGACCAAATAGTGAATTCACCCTGTCCAGTTTGTTGCTAAACAGAGATATGAATTCCTGCACTGCAGTGACTAATCTGGTAAAGCTGTTTTAATGAATCCCATCTGTATCTTCTGTGGGGGTCTTTTGCTGGAGTGAGATCAGATGCCTTTCTGCTTCCTCTGCTGTTATAAAAACTAAACACCTTGCCCTCCTATTTAATTTTGAAAGTAGGAGGAAGGAAATAAAGTAGTCTCAACACAACCCTGTGGCTAGGGCTCTTGATCTATTGCATTTAGCCCTCTTTTCCACCATGTCCTGGGTGTAATCTGAGAAAATCATCAGCCTGTGTCCCTTCCGTGATGGATTTTTAAGTACACGTTTTTTTTTGTTTTTTTTTAACAATGAATTCCTTAATACTCTATTTTGAAAATCTTACAACTATGTCCAGTGGCTTTGCATCTAGAGTGGCTTTTGGTGTAAGGGAGCAATGGGATCTCTTAATACTTAAGTTCTGATTGAGGGGAGAATCCATAGCCCTCACTTTTTCCAGCCCCTGTGGGAGACCCACAATTCTCAGATTGTTTCTCCTTGATCTTCCTGTGAGGTCATTAACCTTCTCCTGCAGTGCTTTAATAGCCATTTCCTGTTGCTCTGAAGTTAGATTCATGGTACTCACTGCATCTTTTAGTGAGGGGATGCTGTTCTCGGCTTCCTCTCGTCTTGGTGGCAAATTAGCCTTGCAAATTAGCTCAATGTGCACTAGTAATATGTGGGATCTCCGTTACATCGTAAGATATTTTTCTCAAAATAGTCTACTCTCTTGATTTGTTTTAGCCAGTCCATAATTTCATTTAGTCTCAAAGGGGCAGATTTTCCCTGATCAGCCATCCTGGCTGCAAAAGGGCTGTCTGACAGTCCCTAGTTTTCAGGATTTTGTGGAAACTCTGGTGACGAAGGAACAGGCGTACTGGCATCAAATTAAAAGAAAAGAGTTGTAGAATAATGTCTCATGAGTGTTAGATGGGGACAAAAAGTGACTAAGCTGCTGCTGGTTGTGGATTTTCGGAGGTGGGGAAGGGAGCTGTAAAGTATGCAGCTACCATCTGGCTGGTGGCTTCCAAAAGCCCGGTTTGTGAAACTGAGTTATCTAATGTCTGTGAAGCACTCTGAGATCCTTGAATGAAATGCTGTCTACAAGGACCGATCCTGCAGCCTTGATGCATGACAGCAGTCCCTTTGATTTCAGTAGGGACTGTTCACATGAGAAAAGTGCTGCAGGACTGTCTCTTGAATTGCAAATTATTCCATTGTTCTCTCCATCACTCGGTGAGCTAACGGAAATCCTAAGCATTGTGAGGAGAGCATGCTTGTCTATTGTGGGAGGCCAGTGGTCTGTGTGAAATATTTGCATAGCAGAAGTTTTTACCTTTTGGATTCTTTCTGTCTATGGGGTTGGGCATTGCTGCTGCCACAAAATGACACATAGTGCTCCACTCACAGTTGTGCTAGTGATCTGAATGTTTTCTCTGAGTCCCACAGTGAATCACACACACTCGATCATTTTATTTTTCCAGCAACAGCCAACAATCTGTTTGTAAAAAAGAAAAAGACCAAAGAGTCTGTAAGTTACATTATGTCAATATGTACACCTTCCAATCTTAATTGTTCCATCAGTGTGAACTCATTCCTTTCCCACTGAAATCAATGACAAAATTTCCCATTGAGGGGGCAGAGCAGGCCCTGGAACACTAAAAATGGAATACCAGAACAAAACAATGATGCATCCCATCTGAGAGCCTGACCCTGAGAAAGGCTGATGGCCTTATTTCACCAGGATACTTCAGCATGGGCCTAACTTTAAACAGCAAATAGTTCCAACGAAGTCAATGGACTATTCTAAGTTTGGGCATATGCTGACGTACCTTGCTGAAGCGGGACCTACATTGGGTACTTTATATGAGGATGAAAATCCCATAGTGCACCTGTGTTCAGTACTACCCCATAAGAACCTCCCCACCATGGACCAGATTGTGCCCTGAAGCATGTTAATAAATAGCCTGTATAATTGCTACCCCAGCTGTGTGTAACTGCACACAATACAGAGTGTTGGCCAAAGTTGTAAATTATATTTCACTGTGCACAAAATCTGGTTTCTGATTAGAATCTGGGCTTTATTATTTTAGGTCACTGAGTGACTAAATTATTTTTAAATGGAAATTTTGAGATACTATGTGCTACAATTGGGTTAAAGGCGGAAAGTTGCTTATCACTTATTGAGGCCTCAGTCAGCACTAGGGGTTTGATCGTAAGCCCACAGTAGAAAGACTCCCATTGATTTCAGTGGGCTTTGGATTAGGCTGTAGGTGTCCCGCTTAAGTAGGAACAGGAACACAGTGTGTTCTCCTCTTTGCTGCTAGACTGTTCTGCTGGCCTATGTGGAGTGGGAGGATGAGGGGCCATTGTCGACCTCTTCCTTCCCGTTCGGGGTGGCTTGTATGGCTACTGCCACAGGCCCCAGTCAGACCTTTCATTCAGAGGGGTGCAAGGTCTGTGACTTTGGACGGACCATGGACTCAATCCTGTACTATTAAAATCAGTGAGCATTTACCACTGACTGTGGTACAGGATCAGACCCCAGGTGTTTCTTACATCCTCCCCCTCCTTTTTCATCATCAGTGGCCAAGTGTGACGGCTGCCATCTTGATTATCACCTCAGGGAGTGAACTGAGGACCACCAGAGCTAAAACCATGAGCTGTTACAGCTTGAGCTAAAAAGACAATGCTCTCTAGATGGAGCTATGATAGATTCAGATCCCCTGCGGATGGGGCACAGTGGGGAACGTGTAACACACATTCACCAGTGCATTACACAAGCATACTGTGATCCTAAAGGGAAAACCCCAAGAAAAAAAGAGGATGTGTGGGGAGAGGTGGGATATTCTGATTTACATTCTGCCTTTTAAGCAAATAGATCAATGAATTCCACTCAGTTGCCTTTGTAGAATAGTGCAGAATTCTTCCATTCATGGTAATTATGCAGGTGTGAATGTGTTGAAAGATGAATTTACTTTTAAACAGTTCCTCATAGGGGGCAGGTGATATGAAAAAAAATGTTAGACTCCAAACAAGCACCAGTTTGTGGCTCTATTTCAATTTTTAAAAATTCCTTCTCTTTTTAAAACATGGGGAAAAAATCTGCTGCATTTTCCTCTCAGTTGCACTGGTTTAAATCAGGAGGAACTACACTAATCAATGGAATTACATCTGTGGAAAACCAGCATGCCAGAATTCGGAAGGTTCGGGCCCATTGAGTTCAATAGTCGACTAAAAAGAAGCAATAAACCATGGTTAGAGCTGTGCGTGTCCCAGAGCTTAGACATATTTTTAATTGGACAGCAGTGATTTGAGCAGCATGTGTGTTGTGAAACAAATACAGTATGCTCCTGTAACCATAGTCTGCTTTAACTAGTTCACACTGAGCATTTTCAACAGTGGCGGGTGGTTTCCAATTCCCTATAAAGGATCTGATTGTTTTCCCCCAACAAACCTAGAAAAGGCTCTTAAACTCATTACTACCGAACATACCCATGTCTAATTTAAGACTTGAGCCACTTTTCTTTATAAAAAAACAACCTCCAAACTGTTCCTAGCCCCTTCCAAGAAAAAACAGCCCTAATTCCCCTACCCCACTCCAAACAAAGAGACAATAATTAAAATTTTCTTAAAATCGGGGAAAGAATACTGTAATTATTGCTCTCTCATAACTGAAAAACAGCCAAAGGGAGGGGTCTCAGTCCAAGAGGGTTCAGAAAATTATGAGCTTGTAAAAACAGGAGGTTAGAATGAACTGCTGTGGAACATTATTAGCTGTATTGTGGCAATACTCAGAGGCCTGGTTCAGGTTCCATTGTGCAAGGCTCTGTACATGCATAACAAAAAGACCCAAATAAGCTTTCAATTTAAGTAATATAGGCGGGTGAAGTCCCCACCCAGTAGACACATGGTAATGAATAAACTCTTTATAAACAAACTCTGTAAAAAATATCACCCTGTCCTGGTGTTTAATTAATCTCATATATCACCTATAATATAATATCAATATCACCTAATATAATATGTAATATCACCTAATCCTTCTTCCCCACCCCTATGACAACTCCCCTTGAGAGGTCTCGGTCCTTGGCTACTTCATACTCAAGATCGACTCTAATGGGCCACCGTTCATTAGAGTAATTAGTACCCTGCAGGGTTTCAGCACCAGCTAACCAGATGCAGCAACAGCATAACCCTGTCACCAGTGACCAGGCTTTGCTGGTGATTACTATAATATTTTCACACAGTAAGGGTGGGATCCATGACCTGTTTTAGGCATCTAAGTCCCAGTTTTCACTCCACAAAACTCCCAGTGAACCCCATAGGTACCTAAACTCACTCGATGCCTAAATTTTTCAGAGTAAAAGTTCCCAGGGCACCTGTTTCTTCCTCTGGGTATGTTCAGTGCTGCCTCACCTCTAGAGATCTGGATGCCTGTCTCCCACTTAGGCCCCACAGCGATATACAGACTAAGGGAATATAGATGTTCAGCCTCCTAAATTGCATGGGGCGCCTGATCTGATAAGTGGAAGCAGAGGATGCCGACTGGATCAGGTCTCATTCAAAAGCAGCAGCAGCAGCCCCACCTATCTTGTAACTTTTAGCCCAGCAGTTAGCGCACTCGACTGGGATGTGACACCCAGGTTCCATTCCCCTCTCTGCCAGAGGGGGACGGAAAGGATTTGAACAGGGGACCTCAGCTATCAGGAGAGTGATCTAACCACAGAGATGTGGGATAGCCTCATGTGATGCTCCCTTAGTCCCTCCTGTTGAAGCCGTTCCACCGTGGATAAATAAAGAATGATTGGAGGAGGGAGAATGGACACTGAGTCTCCCTTCTTCTAGGCGGATGCCGGGCCTAACCCCTGGATTACAGAATCATTCTCTCTCTGGCTCAATAACCATTTAAGTATTTATCTACCATCACTGGGCCAAAGAGAGTGAGACATACACACTACAGACTGGCCACTGCCTTAATCCATAATATTGTGTACTCGTCCCCTTTTTGGAAATAAAGAGCATGGCTGCAGGGAAAAAAAACCCACTTGGCATCTCAGTGTGTCAGGTAATATTATTATTTCTCTGAAACGTATAGACAAAACAAGCTTTTTTTTTTTCAGTGAATAATAATGGGAACCTAGGTTGCCTCAGCAAGAATTGAAGAGACAGCTGGTTGTTATATTAAGTAATCACTTTCAGAGCAAGCTTTTATGTAGATTTACTTGTTAAAACCTAGCTAGCTCATGCTGTTGCTATTTTGCTGTAATGACAGAAGTTTAAATCATTATCAAGCGCAAATTCAGTGCTTCCTAGTGACCTGATCCTGTCCAGCCCTCTCCATGGATACTGAAGGACAGGAAATTGTGGAGGAGAAATGCAATTGGTCCTGAATCCTCCTCTGTATCATGGAACTATGCTACTCTCATCATAGCAGCATGGCCAGGCCCACCGATAGCAATTCTGGGCCCCAGGGCAGAACAGTCAATGCCTCCTCCCTCCCCCTAAAGGTATGGCTGAGGTCCAAGTTGGCTTCCCCCGGAAGGTTTTACTTATTTATTATGTGCCATGCAGGTTCCCAGGCAGCTGAGGAGGTGGTATCTGCAACTCAACTTCCCCGGGGCCCTGGGACTCCCCAGGGAGATTATGGATGAACCCGGGAAGCTGAGTAGCAGATACCACCTCCTCAGCTACCTGGAACCTGCCTGGCACATAATAAATAAGCTTGGCTGGGGATGGGGGGTGTGGAGAGCGTGGACAGCGGAGTCCTCAGGGGAAGGGGTGTGTGGAGGAAAGGAGGATATGTATCTATTCTCCCATCCGCCTGGGCCCTTTTAAATCTCCGGGCCCCTGTCGGCAGGTCTGCTCATGGCTGGTGTGTAGGGCATGGAATGTGGCCAAAGGATTCCTGACTATACTGTTGTTATTCTTATTTATTAGTTATATTGCAGTGGCACCTGGGAGCCCTGTTGTGTTAGGCACTCTACAAAAAGACAGCCCCTGCGCCAAAGAGTTTACAATCTAAGTATATACACTGAGCTGGTGGGCGCCTTTGGGCAGGTCGCTTCACTTCTGTGTCTCGGGTTCCTCATCTGTAAAATGGGGATAAGGCTAAAGCACTTTGAGACCTGTAAAGCACTTTGAGATCTATGGATTGAAAAGTGCTATATAAGAGCTTGGTAGTATTATGACATGGATTGACCAGCCAAACAGCCAGGTCGGGGTGAGGGCATGCAGAGTATGCCTGCTACGCCAGGCCAGCTCTGTGTCCTGGCGTGGCAGAAGCTGCAGACCCACAGGGAGCACTACCTGATGCTCTCCTGGAAAAATACTAACACAGCTCTTAGTTCCTCCTGAGCAAAACCTGTTTGCTAATCACAGAAGCTGGGCCAGTGCCTCAGAGCAGATACAGGGACTTTATGTTAAGAGCATTTAACCTTTTGTTAGCCTGATCATGTGTTCCTTTAGCACCCAAGTCTCCCATTAGCTTCTAGGAAGTTTAAGGCACTTCAGGAATGTAGGATTGGCCAGATCATCCCTTCAGCCTCTGTGAAGCAAAAACAAATACAGAGAGTCCGGCTGGGTTGTCAGCCTGCAAGTGAAGAGTGCCGCCACCTTCCCTGTTTTCCTGACTCAGTAGAAGCCACCAGGCCTGGAATCTGCGAGGTTGGGAGGCTTCATCCTCTAGGGGGTCTCAAACACATCCCCCCACCTCCCCCCAGGGACAATTGGAAGTTTGGTTCCTCAAACTTCTTTTGTGGGCCTCCCCCCCGAGGGAAGGGTCCAATTGTGTGCGTGAATAGGATCCTGCAAGGTGCTGAGGTGGCTAACAAGCTGAGGGGCTTTCGAAAAACTCTGGCCCTGAGTGTCTGCTGTGAAGAAGAAAGGGCCATGACAACAGGCAGAATCAAGGAGGTGGGAAGGAAAGAGAAACACAGTAGCTGTAGGGAATGGCTGATGTCTAGGAGCCCCCACCCATGTATTAGATAATGTGTGTGATGACGGGCAGTGCATGCTCTTCATTGCCACTAGTTTGGAATACATCATAACTCATGAGTGGCAGAACGAAGTGAGTAATAGGAGCAAATATTCTATTTTATGCTATACTAGAGGGACATAATTGTTTATATAGCAATTACTGCAAGGGGAATGTGAACATCAGTCTGCATGGCATAAGCTGATCGGCTGTGGGAGTGGGCAAGGAATTATGTATTACAGCAGCATTACATGTTTCTTTCTTCCTCTGACATATGAGGTATTGGCTGTGGCAGGACAGGAGAGTACCAGACTAGAGGGAAAGTCTGAGTTAGCAGACTGATACTTCTATCTTCAATGTGTGCGTAGAATATGTTTGCTGTGTTTATAAGTTGCTTGTTATATTTTTAGTGGGAGATTTTAAAACAGACTGGTAAATTATCAGGTCAGTTGGGGCTCTGCTCTATCTGGGTGCAGAGGGTTCACTTGCAGGGAGCTCATGGCTTTAATCAGGGCCCTTGTAAATATATGTGTGTGGACACCCCCATGTTACTAAACTTGGTGGGTCAATTTGTCATTGTCCTGTGGTCTCTTTGTGCCAGCTAGGCTGATAAAATGGGGCCTCAGGCAGGCATTAAGTTCCCCTCCGGGGAATACTCCTGTTGCATGGGACCTTTACACTCAGCCATGGAGCTGGCTTCACCAGCTCTGCACCATCTTCTCAGTAACCCCAAGTATGGGCAGGTCAGGAGTAGAGTGGGGGCAGTTCCTGCAAAGTCCCATTGGATAAGAGGGGACAAGTTGGTGCAGTTCCCAGGGCCAGATTCTGTAAACTCCTGACCAGGTGAGGTGCAGATGTATGAACTGCTGCCCTTCTGTTCCAGGCAGCAGTGCAGGGATGAATCTGACCTGCATATGGAACAATGCATCTTTGGCAGTTTTACCCTATTTTAGCAACAGACTCTCTGCTGCTTATGCCCATGTCATGACCTAAAGAAGAAAAATACTTTTGCTAAAGATGGAATCAGATAATTCCATAGTTAAAAATTGTGCTATTTCTGACCAGCTGAAATTGTTTGACACTTTGCAGAGGGAGCCCTAA
Source organism: Emydura macquarii macquarii (assembly GCF_026122565.2). Classification (NCBI taxonomy): domain Eukaryota; kingdom Metazoa; phylum Chordata; order Testudines; family Chelidae; genus Emydura; species Emydura macquarii. The sequence continues at coordinate 362,209 of NW_027133607.1, read as the reverse complement.
ACACCCAGAACTGCTAAACATCACTAGTTTATGTTTCCTGGTAGATTAAATATAAGTAGACATGGGGAAGCAGATCAAGGCTTCTTAAAAATCCTAAAATACATTAAATGAGAGAGAAAAATCCCACTGAGACTAGTAGACTCACAAAACCCTTTATATCGTCTCCAATTCTACACAGTTGTAGCTAGTTTCATCTACATGCATTATGCTCAATAATTGCTTTAGTATTGTCATGTTATATGTATTTTAACATGCCATATTACTATGTATACCTAGATCATCATAATACTATATCTACCTAGATCATTTAAATGGTACATAGTGTGAGAAGTCAATTTTATTGTAATTGTTTCAGGGCAGTAGGACTCTATTGTTGGTTGTTTATTGAATGTCAGTTACATAACTGTTCTCCTTCAAGGTCAACTAAAACCCTGACTTAACTGAAAATTGACATATTCTGAGAGACAAAGGGTAGGTCATGGATGATTAAAGAACATCATTAGAGTCCTTCAAATCCATATATATCAGCTTTATATCTGCAGATATCCACATCTGCAGATGCGGATATCTGCAGATCATTTTTGCGGATTGCAGATGGATGGGGATCCAGATTTTATATCTAAAGCCCTGAAAATTTGTGGATATCCACTTTATATCCATGGATCATTTTTTCAGATTGTGGATCGGGTTTGGATACAGAGTTTGTATCCACACAGGGCTCATATCTCAGAGGCATGGCCTATATAATAATTCAGCATGTAACTACAGAAGCAGATGCTTCTGAAATATCTGTTTTAAAGTGTTTGCAGATTCAGGGTATGGATTTTGTAATCTTAGTAAGAACTTCATGTCAACGCCAACTGTGTATTTTGTTTAGAGAGACAAAGTGCGTGAATTAAAAGCTTTTATTGGACCAACTTCTGTTCGTGAGAAAGACAAGCTTTCAAGCTTACACAGAGGTCCCAGTCACTGCAGTCAATGGCAAAACTTCTGTTCATTTCAGTGGTAGCATGATCAAGCCGTATATCTCATTAATTTTAATAGTAATAATGATCTTATATTTTATATATTAATTAATACAGAAAACTACAGCCAAAGAACATTAAGGATGCAAAAATCAAGCATTCAGATGTTGGGAAATACCAGAAATAAGATTGCCGGTGCAACTTTAAATTAGGCCCCACCCCATACGTATTTAATTACGGACTCTGTGAAAGCTCAAAAGCTTGTCTCACCAACAGAAGATGGTCCAATAAAAGATATTTCCTCACCTATCTTGTCTCTCTAAGAATAATAATAATAATTTAAATATTTTAATATCCTCAAAAATGTTTTGATTTTTAAATGAAATAAACAAAATAAAAAATAATTACGTTTTCAAAATGGTTTGCAGTATAATATTTTTCAGGTTTTGATAAAAAAAATTTTTTTGGTCAAACTGGACAAATTTTGAGCGAAATGAAAATTTTACATGAAAAGCCATTTTTGATTGAAAAAATATTCCATTAAAAAATGTGTCCGGCTCTAGCTAAAAGTCTCATGGCATAATCTGCAAGAATGAAGTTGTCCTGGTCAAATTCTGAACTGTATATTGCATTCTACCTATGTACGGTGACTTCACCCTGAAGTATTAATTGGGTGTAGTATTCTTTGGTTCTTGCACTAAAACACTGTGATGTATTTTTGGGTGCTGATAAATGACTTTGCAGGTCAAAGATGGCTGCATTTCAGTAAGGTGGGAAATGACTTGTACATCCTTATGTGTAGTCTTACGTCTTCATTCACTATTCCTTCACATCCATTTGATGTCAGTGAAAGCAGTGGCATTACATTGTTGTAAAGCTGGTGTACCAGAACGGTGAATCAGGTCCACTGTTTGTAAGACACTGTGCATAGGTAAGAACAGAGGCCAATAAGGTCTCCCGTTGGGACAGCTTACTGTTAGACCAGATTTTCCTCCCTCCCCAGATACATGTAGATTTCAGAAGATTTTTCAGTTTTAGGAACTAGCCAGCCACCCTCAGGAAATAATCCAGAAGACAATGAGGAAAACCCATGTGGATTACTCCTGTGTAGTAAACAAGCTATGTCTAATTAAGCAGGAATGGATAGCTATGTGGATTCTAATAACATGTAAAGAAAGTAAAAATAGAAGGCGTCATCATTTTGGTTTAATTAGACTGAATTTTCCTCTAGTGCACAGGTGCAATGCTATTGGATCAATGGAGCTGTAGCAGTGCAACTGAGAAGAGAATTTGGTCCATTATCTTTATTTGGTTTTTTTGTCAGAACAAGGAGGGTTAGTGTATTGTAATAAGCATATCCATGCCTCAGACTGCTAAGAGTGAGACTTAACTACATGCAGAAAATCTCCCTCTCTGTGGAAAGAACTGATATGCAATTCCCAAATAGATCAGAGTTGACAAGAAGAAACACAGGAAGTATTTGACCAGTAACTCTTCCAGAAATCAGAAACAGGATTTCCACACCAGAGTAGAGTAGTTTGCATTGGCATTCTTTCATCCAAGGAACTCAAAGGGATTTATGAACACAAAGGCCCTATTTTATCCTTAAAACCCTATGAAGCTAGGTATGTAATATTACCACTGGCTAAATTTTGTTCGGTGACACCAATGTAAAATAGTTGGAATCAGTAGAACTTTTCTGAATTGATTGAAAGCAGAGTATACATCACAGTTACAAATGGTTTACAAATGGATAAATGTGAGATTAAGTGACTTGTGTGGATTCACAGCGAGTCACTATATGAAGTATCAGTGGAACCCAGTGGCTTAGTCTTCCTCTGCATTTGCCTGTAAATTTGTCCAAAGTTCCTATGCCCGGATAGATAGTCCCTTACAATTCAGGGCGCTTCCTAATTGATGTAGGACATTTAAAACTGCATTTGCATATTTGAAACAAATACTTGTTGGTTGCTTTATGGTAGAGAAGGGCCAGAACCAGAACACTGGATCCAAACACCTTCTCACATTTGGGGAAGTTTGCTTGAGATCTGAATATGGATCAATCACTTGGTTAAATCCAAGAGCTACAAATCAGGGCGCTACCTCCATATTTAGGCACCTTCCTCATTTTCAAAAGTACTGAGCACCGAACACCTCCCGCAGAATATTCCAGATATGGGCCAAACCTTATGGAAGAGTCCTGTGGAATTTATTTGGGATTGAACTCATAACTCTGGAAATGTAACCGCATTCTGTAGAAGTTACTATGAATTTAATAGAGGTATTAATAGAGGGTATTATCACTATAGGTATTTTGAATCATCGTGTAGAATTCTGTAGCAGAAATGTCATTTTCTATTACATTTTAGGGGATGGCTCAAAAATTCCATGAGAGAGGATGTGATTTTCTGTAGGACTCTGCAATAAGGGAAGTTGCATAATGCCATATAATATTATATATGTTCACATACTTGGGCCTATATACAGGGCTGCACTGCACATCGTTGATGGTGAGGTGGGGCAAAGGTGACATTAATTCATCATTAACCACACCTATAAACCTGGGCCTGATCAGCTGCTAGTCTGGTCCCCAGTGGCAGCTCTTCTTTGCACTGACAGCCATCAGCCTCTAAAGGCTGTATTGCCAAGACATAGAGATGTTCCAGCCTTGCTGCCTTTCACTCAGATATGCCAGGGGCTGGGGTAGATTTGGTCAGATATGTTCTCCTACACCGGCGGAATCTTCAACGGGCCAGACCCATTGGCTTTCCAACTGCATTGTACTGCTGAAGTGATGCAAAGTAGCTGCAGTGAGGGTCCAGGTTCCGACTCCTACAATATATTCTGTGTGTGATCTGAAATTCATTTCTTCGGGAGGCTGGAGCACTGGTCTGTGTTAATGTGTATTTCTTTTAGTTTTTTAAGTTGTCTTGGACTATTTTATTTATCTTGAGATTTGGTAATTTTTATTTGCAATAGCTACTTCATTTTTTTGGTTAAATGTATTAACCCCTCCCCTCACATCTTATAATAGATAAAGACAAAATAAGTGAAATAAAAAGTATTTTCCTAAGGAGTTTGGGCCAAATTCCAAGCTCAGCTATGGGTAGGGGCCGAATGTGATTGTAACAGAATTGCAGAACATGTGTATCTGTGAAATAAAATTGTCCCATGTTGAGATACAGGCAATATAAATTTTACCCTAGCTAAGAAGGTAACTTGCTTATAACCTGCTAGCCCACTGTTTATATAAAATAAATGTTTAAATATTTTTTCTGATTAAGGGCTTGATCCACAGCTCATTGAAATCAATGGAAGCTTGATTTCAGTGGGCTTTGGATCAGGTTCTAAGTAGTTGTGATAATATTTGCATGAAATTCTGCTTTCAGTTACACCAGTGTAAATCCAATAGCACCCCAATAGTTTGGAGCTCTCCTGGAATTATATCCGTAGAAATGAGACTGGTATTTGGCCCATTATGTTCAAAGAAGTCATCTGTATCACATATTGGGCCCAGTCTTACAATCTTTACTCATGCAAAACTCCCCTTGACTTCATTCAATGGGAGTTTTGAATGAGAAAGAAACTTTAGACTTTGGTGTTGTATTTTGACTAGAAGATAGATATGAAAGATTTGCTTATTCTTTGGGCTAGTCTAACAGTTGAGTATGGATGGAGTAGTGTGGACAGGGTTTATTTTAGGTTAGGAACAGTTTGTTTTGAATGTGCTTATGTTGGTAAGGAATCAATTTAATCAAAATGAAAATCATTCTTAATCTGAAATAAGTGTCCACACTAGGGAGTTGTGCAGATGTAACTAAATTGGACTGTAAACCCATTTAGTTGAATCGGTGCTTTAACAGTGTGTAGACAAGAACTTTGGCAAAATAAACACTAATATTTCCTCTGAATTGTTTCCACACTTAGTTATTTCTGTATGTGGTTAGCAGATATAATTGTCACTCAGTTTTTAAATCTTTATAAGAGTTAGAGCTCTGTGGGTTAGTTTTGTTTTCAATACTGACAGTTTGTGATTAAATGGCCAATGGAATTATTTCCCAGAGGAAATGTGGCAAGTAGCTTTTACTTTGCCAGACGTTTTATCAAATTAAAATTACGGAGGGTTACATTAAACAGAGATACTATTGCCTCCTTTAACTCAGTTATACAATTTTTTTTCCAGGAGAGCAGATATAATAAGTCAACACAACCTTATTTAAAGGTGATCAGTTGCTTTTAAAAAAAAAACTTCTGTATTTTTAACTAAATTGATTTTTTTTTCTCAAAAGGTACAGTATGAAATAACCATAATGAAAACTTTGAAAAGGAAGTGTTAACAAGAAATCTTAAGTGTTTATTTGCTAGCTGCAACGATGAATCTAGAACAGATGGATTATGCACAGCAGTCAGGGTGTGTGCATACACACTCACGGAGACTCCTGCCTGTACAATCAAGAGTTTAGTCAGAAATCTCATGCATTTTATCTGTTCTATTCCCAAAAGTGCAAGAAGAGCTCGATCCAAAAATCATTTGGAGTCTGTGAATGTGTTTTGGATAAAGCTGCAAATCGGCACCTGCTGGTTTGGCTGCTACCTTGATTGACATACCAGGGATTAAACTGGGGACCTCTAGAACTAAAAGCATAAATATCTACAGCTTCATCTAAAGAGTAAACTCTGTTGTTGGGAGCTGTAATAGCCTCACAGATGCTGTGGATTGGACACTGATGTGTAACACACACTGAGGCATAATTGTTTGAAAAATAGATATCGACATGGAATATACTCGTTGTTTCAACTTTTTTTTAATTACTTTTTTCTGTATGCCAAACAGAAGAGTGTGCAAGTGGTAGCTCTATTTGGCATAGCAAATACTCCTAGATTTTGCCATTATTTGGCACTTCAGAGCAAAACAAGCCGATCACTCCATGATCTGTCGGGAACCCATAACTGGAATTACAATAGAAAATAACTGCTATTCACAGCATTTTCCTAAAAGAACATAAGAAAAGCCATACTGGCTCAGACAAATGGTCCATCTTGCCCAGTATCCTGTCTGCGACAAGTGGCCTGTACCCTAGCTTCAGAGGGAATGAACAGAATAGGGCGGTTGAAATGATCAACCCTTTTCCTCCCCACCCAGCTTCTGGCAGTCAGATGTTTAGGGTCATCCCAAGCATGGGATTGCATCACTGACCATCTTGGCTAACAACCATTGATGGACCCATCCTCTGTGAACTTATCTAGTTCTTTTTTTAAAACCATTTATATTTCTGGCCATCACAACATCCCATGGCAATGAGTTCCACAGGTTAACTGTGTGTTGTGTGAAAAAGTACTTCCTCTTGTTTGTATTAAACCTGCTGCCTATTAATTTAATCAGGTGACCCCTGGTGTTTGTATTGTGGGAAAGGGTAAATAACACTTCTCCATTCACTTTTCCCACACCATTTATGATTTTACAGACCTCTCTCATATCCCCCCCGTAGTGTCTTTTTTCTAATCTAAACAGCCCTAATCTTTTGGGTCTCCCCTCATACAGAAGAGATATAGTGTTTTTCCAGATGGAAAAGAGGAAAGAGTTATTTTTAGTTTTTAAAAGTACTGCATATGAATCACCACAAACGTGTATGTGGCATGATACATAAAACTATATGACTAATAATACCCAGTTCTTACATAATGCTTTTCATCAGTAGATCTCAGAGTGCTTTACAAATGGGGAGGGCAGTATCATTATCCCCATTTTAGAGATGGGGAAACTAAGGCTCAGAGAGGGAAAGTCACTTGCCCAAAATCACCCAGCAGGCTCGCAGCAGGGTGGGGAAGAGAACCCAGGCCTTGGAGTCCCAGTCCAGTGCTCTGTCTACTAGGCAACACTGCCTCCCTATTCTGGTCTTCCCTATTTTTTTAGGATGGATAAAATACAGTTGCATATGGGAGCTATCAGAGCTACCTTTACATTTTGTTAGAACTGGTTAGAAAATAGGGCAGGAGGAAGTTGATGAAAATTTTTGTAAAATTTTGTTTTGCATCCTTTTTCTTTTTCTTTGTTTTTTCTTTGTTTGTTTGTTGTGGGGGGCAGGAGGGAAGTGAAAAATTTTGTGTGCTGCTGATGTGCTCAGCAAGTCTAGAACCCTAAAGGCACCATCTCTACCCAATTGCAGCACCCACATAGCTGGTTACAAAACATAGGGATTTATCCTGAATAGATGAGCTCTCTCTGATTCCTTGAATGCAATAGAAGACCGAGGGCTTGACAGTGCTTCCATTGAAGTCAATGGAAAAATTGAGATTTAATGGAATTTTAGGTTCTTATGAAAACCCCAGCCTCAGCTCATACCAAATAGGAAAAGAAAAAAAAAAAAGAAAAGAAAATTGACTCTAGGGGCTACAGAGCTCAACCTAAATCTCTTCACTGCTTCACACTGAGACATGCGTGACTGCAGAATTTCATGGAGATCAGACTTACTTTACAGTGTGCTTTGATTCTTCCGTATTAAAGTGAGAAGGAAAATATGATGCTGAATAAGAATATTCCTGAATTTTTCCAGTACATTTCTTTATGAATAATAGGGTGCCTACGGACACTTAGTATGGCAAAAGGCAAGATTCCTCTATCATTTATACTGATGCCATTCCAGAGTAACTCCACTGAAGTTAATTTAGTTACTCCAGATTTGCACCGGTGTAATTGAGAGCAGAGTGATTAGGCCTGAGCAGAAATACGAAAGGAAGGATAATACCATGGGCTATATTGGGCTCATTTGCTCCCATGAGGATTATTCTCTGCAGTTTCTGAGGTGGATTCCTTTGCCACACCAATTACACACTTGCATAGCTCCACAGATTACCATGGTGCTACTCCTGATTTACCCTGGCATAACTGAGACCAGAATCAGGCCCTCATTCTGCACCCCAGAGTATGTTGCTTTGGTCCACAGGAAGAGACTCCAGCAGACAGCTGCAAGCCCCCATCCCTCTCTGCCATCTCTCCTTCCAGCCAGAGATGGAATCTTGTGGAGCATCCAAGGAGAGCTTCTGTGAAAAGCCAAGTAATGCAATTAACATATTCTGGAGGCAGCACTTCTTCTTCTATGTCTTCCCACCTGGACTGGGTCCCTTTTGCTCACATAAGCAGAGGGAAGCTCTGAATTGTGAGAACAATTCCCCACCAAGCTGAGTCCTGAGAGGACAGGAATGATAGATTGAAATCGTCTTCTGTGATGCTGAGACCGTGGAACTCAATAGCTGAATTGGTTTAAACTCCCCTCTCTCCTTAGAAGCATGTACTTCTAATTTCTTGTTTATGGTGACATTGTTTTCTTTAAACTCTGACTTGAGAGACGTTTTCATAATAGAACCATATATATATTGGGATCATTCTGAATGTCTTTTGGAGTGGAAGTCTGCTGGCAGTTCTTTAGTGTTTTCTCCTATGACTAAGGGCTAAACGATTGTTCAGGCTTAGAACCATCTATGTCATTCTTTTTATTTCATTGCCTGTACATGTTCCTATCACAGCTGGGCTAGATAGTCTGAGTAAGATGATTTTGGGGGGTAAGTATTTAAAATAAAAAAGGGTGTCAGGTACAAGTGAATATCCAAGGTTCATCTCTGCACCATTCCACATACATGGGAATCTTGTGAGCTTTAAGGATCTGATCCTGCAGACTTTGAAGTCAATGAGTGCAGGATGGCACTCTAAGGGCCAGATTCTGAAAAGCTTTTAGACGCCTAAAGGGGCAGATAGACGCTCACTGGGATTTTCAAAGATGCCTAAGCAGTTTAGGTGCCTAACTGCCACTGAAGTCCCCTAACTCAATGGGAATGAGGTGCCTAAATCACTTAGGTGCTCATTCAAGTTGTAGAGGACTAGGTGGGACTTCTTTCAAAGCCCCTCATCATTCCTTTATTAACCATCATGGGTCAATGATGAGTGATACCAACTGTTCACTACAGGTGTGGGCTAATAAATGTATTCTCTCCTAGCAGTCATGGGCCAGCATCCAAATCAGATTCAGTCCTACCTCTCAGTGGTGAGCCCAACCACTATGCCACTGCCAGGCTAACACAGGGTTCTTCTCAACGTGGGTATCTTGGATTTTCAGTTCATTTGAAGGAAATAGGATTTCAGGCTGGAACCATTAATATTTTAGAGCACTCAAAGTGTGCTAGGCGCGTTCCAGGCATTTGGTAGTCTCCCTAGCACTGGGTGTGTTTTTTTCAAGTCATTTACTTGTGACCGGGGGGATAATTTACACAGTGGAGCATGAGGGGTGAAGAGAGAGGGTTTTTTCAGTGGGTAAACTGGCTCATTTGAGCAGTGCACATTTTCTTCTCCTGGCAGGCAGGCAGCTTTAGCTTTCCTAGGCAGCTCTGACTCAGCAGGTGGCCATCGGTACCTCGCTGACGTTCACAGCATTACAGAGTCATTTTAATATGGATGAATGGTTTCTCTCGTGTACCATATACAAACAGGAGGCTGTCAGTAGAAGGTTGGCCTGACTTCTCTTTAGTCTGCCTCCTTTTTTTCTTCCTCAGAGGTATTTTTCCTGTGGCTGTCGTAAAGGGAAAACTCCATTAATGGTTGAGTTTCTCTGTACTGTGGCTCTCCATTCAGAGTGCAAGGACTTGTTCTGCATCAGTGTCATTTAGGAAATCCCTTTAAAACACTGTTCATAGAATCATAGAAGATTAGGGTTGGAAGGGATCTCAGGAGGTCATCTAGTCCAACCCCCTGCTCAAAGCAGGTCCAACCCCAACTAAATCATCCTAGCTGTTGTTAAAGAGCTATGGCCCAGATCCACAAGGGGACTTACACATTGCAACGCCTAATTTCTACACAGCTAGGAAATCACAGGAACAACAATGGGGTCCACAAAATCTGGGTTACGCACCTAGGCTCCCTGTACAATGAATGGAGAGAGAGGTGAATGGAGAGAGAGGTCCTAAAAATACAATCCACAAAAGCCAGCATGCTGGATAGGGAGCTGCCTAAACTAGCCCAGGGAAGGTGCTGAGGAAAGTGATGTTCCCTGAGCCCTGCCTCTCAGGCTTGGTCTACACTTACCCCGGGGATTCGGCGTCGTTGATGGGAGTTGCGCAAACTACGCAGAAAACTTGTGTAACTCCTGTTGACTGCTGTGCTTTTCTTCTGCGCACTGTCTTCACTGCACTGCACCGATGGGAATCACGTTTCCATTGATGCAGCGCTATGCCACTTGCAGGGGTGGATTAATAGCGTAGACGTCTGGATCGACTGAGCAGGTCTTCACTGACTGAGTCTGCTGTTGTGAACTCTGAATTAAGAGAAATAGAAATTAGATACACAAGGGCTTATATTTCAAACCACTCTGAAACATTGAGGAGGAAATTAGAAAGAGACAGGAGAAAGAGAGAGAATACACAGATGATGACACATGTAGCTTAAGTATTGTAGAGTTTCATCAGCCCAGCCATTGGCCAGGCTGCTAATAACAGAGCATTTGAACGGTTAATAGTAGCTAAGTTTTTCTAGTAATATCTGTATACAGCTTTCCTGTTCAATTTTTTTCAGCGTGTACCAGAGTCCACAGCATTTTAACTGACTGCACCACTGTTTCTGTGAGCTTGTTTCTTTCACTTCTAAATGTTGTATTATTATATATTTACGTGGCACCAGAAGTTTGCTAGGTGCTTGTCAAGATAGCCAAACAAGGTCTCTGCCATCCAGGGTCTAAAGTCTGAACATACTGGGCTGAAATTTAGGGCCCATCTACATGTATAACTGCCCCAGTTTAACTACGGCCTTGTCTACACAAGAAAGTTCCACTGGCTTAATTTAAACTGGTTTTTAAACTGATCTCGTTGAACCAGCACGAACCCCTGTGTGAACACTCTTATTCCAGCTTAACAGAGGCTTATTTTGGTTTAATGTAAATCTGTTTCTAACTGGAGTAAGCTAAACTGAAAATAAACTGAAACAAGTGTGACCATTCACTGATTTGCATCAGTTTAACGAAACCAGTTTAATTAAGCAGTGCAGTTTTGTGTATAACTAACCCCTCACCCTTCTGGCAACTGCAGGCCTGCTAGTATTATTGTTGTTATTTATTATTTGTATTGCCGTAGCACTTAGGAGCCCCAGTCATGGACCAGGATCTGATTGTGCTAGGAGCTGAACAGTCCAACTATTAGTATGTCCAGCTGGCGAGGGAACACAGTAGCACAAGCTTCCCACAACCCACACTCCACCATTGGGTCCAGAGCCAGACCTCAGGTACTAGAATTTGGTGCAGGACAATCTTGGTTAGCTGAGAAATGAGCTGATTCAGTGCCTGTCACCAGCTTTGTCTCCCCTGGCTGGGCTCATAGGAAACCCTAGATATGTTTTAAACTGGATTCAAAGGTGAATCCATCCCTGGAGCTGAATCTCCCTTCCAGCGCAGCAAGCCTTGGGTTGCAGGGAGGCACAATCTACCCTCCCTTGCATCCTGAGATTAATCAAAAAAATCCTCATGGTTAGGTTTAAGGCTTGGGGGATGTTACAAACAAGGGTTTTCAGGAGGAGTTTGGGGTTAATTTCTGTTTAATATCTGAGGGCTAAATCCAGAATTTCCTACTCCGTTTTTGTAGTCTTTACTCAGATGAATTCCCTTTGAAACTCACAGGAGCTTGTCAGAATAAAACCTGTGTAGAAACTGAGGGTTTGAGACTTTAGTACACCTCAGGATGAGAACCTGAATAGGATCTGTGTAGTAACTGGCAACCTGCTTTTGAAAGAGCAGCACCATTCAAAATGAGGCTTGGAGTAAGAACCTCAGCATGAGGCCCATAGGTTTGGCATCCCCATTTAATGAATTCATTATATCAAACTGCATATTATTGTAATTTTATTATTATTTGTACTGCAGTCATGGTCCAGGACCCCATTGTGCTAGGCGCTGTACGGACACAGAGCAAAAAGATTGTTCTGTCTACCAGCAATCTAAATATAAGACAAGAGGCAGCAGGTGGATGCAGCAGACAGATGGGGAAGCAGAAGGAAATAGAGACAGAATCTTGGTCGGCATGATAACGTGTGGATACAGCACACCAGCTGCTTAGCCTTTGTCAAGTTTTTTGTAAGCCTCACGACAAAGGAGAGTTTTAAGGAAGGACTTGAAGGGAAACAATGAGTTAGTTTTGTGGATATTTACAGGGAGAGTTTCCCAAGCGTAAGAAGCAGCATGGGAGAAAGGACAAAAATGCTTGTTTGAGTCTGCATGCAAACTAAACTCTTCTTTGCACCTCTTTCTTTCAGCAGCCTGACACGTGCTTTTTATTTTCAGATTCTCCTGCTTAGTAGCAGAACAAAGCTATGCACCAAAGCTCATCCAATGGTTACAAAGCCCCAATGAAGTCATTTCTCTGAGGCAGAAACCTAACTATTATTGAGCTATGTAAAAGTCGATATTTGGCCAAAAGAATTGTGGGGTAAAATAAAAAAATAATTAGAAGCTGCTTTGCGATGCCCTGCCTTTCCTTGTGTTAAAAATAAAACTGAGCATCATGAACAGTTGGTCTTGCAGGTTTGTAAACAGTTTTATTCACACCTCATCCTTTTTAATTTTGATAAAGTTGGGGAATTATGCTGCTCATGAAAGAGCACAGCTTAGACCAAAAAGTCTAATGTAGTCAGGAGTCATGCATGCTTTTCTCCTCCACTCCCCCAATGGAACTTGATCCTCCTAACCTGCAATAGATATAAAAAATGCTCTTTGTGTAGGCTTCCTCCACCTTTCCTTAATATACATAGCACGGGTGTCCCTTTAGACAGGGAAATATGTTCATATATAAAATAATAATATCTTAGCTCTTTTCATCTGTAAGTCTCAAAGTACTTTCTTTAAAAGGTCTGGGTCATGCATTATTTGCATCTGGGGAAGCTGAGGCACAGAACAGCAAAGTGAGTTGCCTAAGGTCACACACAAACTCGGCCAGGGGCAGAGCCAGGAATAGAAGCCAGGTCTGTCTATCTGCTTGTCCACAATGCCTTCCTCTATATAACATATAGGTGTGTCTGGATAGTTTTATTATTGAATCATCCCTGGGGACAGTGGAGAAGTGGTCTAACTCTTAAGAAAAAGGTTTCACAAACTTGAACTCAAAAAAGGTGTGAGAGGTTCCCAAAATGCCAATCCCTGCAATGTTGGACCTCAATTTAGAATAGAAAACACTCCTCAAAGATGAGTGCTTTGGAGAAGTTCCATGGCAAAGGTCCCAAACTTTTGGGGTTCTGCTCCACCATTACCTGGTCCAGGCCCTCCTGCAATCAGGAACTGGGGCTAGGAATGGGGCCAAAGCTGCTGTCAGGGGCTGCGAGCAGGACCAAGAGCCAGGCCCTGAGCTGTGGCTGGGGCCATGAATGGGGCTGGGAGCCAGGATCAGGAATAGGGCCGGGACTTGGGCCACAGCTGGCAGCCAGGGCTGGCCAGGAACGGGGCCCGGGTGCGGGATGCGGACAGGAGCGAGATGTCGGGTCCGGGGTCACAGCTGGGAGCCAAGACTGGGACTGCAGCTGGGGTGCAGGGCTGGAGCAGAGATGAGGGCAGGTGCCTCCTCCCTGCCCCTGTGAGGGTCAGCTTGGGCCCAGTCACCCCCCGAAGGTTCCTCCACACAGTTTGTGGACCTCTATTCTATGGTCTGTGTTATATTGGAAGTCAGACTAGATGATCACAGTGATCCCTTCTGGCCTTGGAATCTATGAACAGGCAGGAATCTAAACTAGAATTCTGAACCCCCTCAAATGCTGGTGAAGTTTGGATTGGCCTCGAGGTCTGAATTTTACAGCTGGCCTCTAAACTCTACAATTAGCCAAGCCAGTCCTAGGTCAGACCAAACTTGGACTTGGGGAAACATCTACAAACTTCATAGCTCAGGTCCATCACTAAGATTGAAATACAGGCCTGATTCTAGTCTCGGTTACATCAGTTTTAATCCATTGACATTAGTGGATTTGTTCCGGTTCTATGCCAGTGTAACTGAGATCAGAATCTAGCTCACTATGAAAAAAGGGCTTTGATCTCCATCATTGTTTTAGTGTTTGGGTCAATAAATCAACAGGAAACCATATCTCTGTTTTGAAGGAGTTCAGGCCTATTCATAATATTCATATGTTCATTCATTAATATTCATTATGAATAGGCCTCATCTACCCTAGTGAACTGACTTTGTTAGCACTAGCCCTCTCTATTGTTATGTTCCTTACCCTTGAATGTATATATATACCCCCTATCTGTGATTTCCACTTCATGCATCTGATGAAGTGGGTTGCAGCCCACAAAAGCTTATGCCTGCAGAAATTTGTTAATCTTTAAGGTGCTACAGGACTCTTGTTTTTGCTGTATACAGGCTAACACGGCTACCCCTCTGGAACTTTTCTATGTTAGTTTCTCAATGAAATGCCCAAGATAATCTATCAGTTTAGAAAACCTCTTTTTTTTTTTTTTTGGTATTAATTGTCTTATACAGAAGAAGTTGTGCGCAATGTATTACCAAATAGGTTTGTCTTAAAAAGAAGCTGGTAACAGCCTGCCTGAAATAAACACACTTGCATGTGTGTTTCTGACTTGGGAAAGGCTAAAGAAGTTCAATACGGGCAGTGCATGGCATGCATGTTAAGACCAGTGTCTCCAGCCTTAAAGTCACAAGACCAAATTTTGCTTTCAGTTACATCCATGCAAACTTAGATATTTCTGTGGGATTGTGCAGGTTTAACTTAGATTGCACATGAAAAATGTTATATTTTTGGTAATCTCTTTTGTAATTGAAGTCAATGGGACTGCTCATGTGAGCTGCTCACTACTGTGAGTAAAGAGATCACCATGTGGCCCATAACGGGTATGGGCTGTATTGTCATTTTGAAAGCCATTGCGATGTTAGGAGAGTGGTGGTGGTGGGTGAAGAAGAACTGTGGCTTGTGGTATTCTGGCTTTGGTGAACACAGGCATGCAGCATGTCTCCAAGGGTGCTGAGGGAGTGCACAGAGAACTGTCTACCTGTATCTTTATCTAACACCATAGTGTTTTGGTGCTTTACCAGTGTTATAGGCACCACAGAATTACAGGTAGGTCTCTGTCCCTGTCCTCTATATTTGACCACACTGCTTGGCTTTCTTCTGTTCTGATTCTTTGGGAAGTACGTTGTTGAAGAAATGAGTCTTACAGCGTGATCTGAAGATGGCAAAGGTATTGATAGTAGTAGCATTTATTATTTGTACGGTGGTGGTAGTGCCTAGGAGCATCAGTCTTGGACCAGGCACCATTGTGCAATACCAGAAATTAGGAGTGGATGCAGTAGTGAGTGGGGGAGCCAGTGCAGGTTGTAGCATACTGGGATAATAGGATACGATAATTGTCTTGACCCACTGTAAAAACAAACTGCTTTGTTATGCATCAGCCCTAGTTTCTTTGTGAACTCTTTGACCGTAGCGAGGTAGAGTGCCTTACAGTAGTCCAGAATGATGATGATGGCCAGAGAGGACTGGATGCTAGCTGGAACTAGCTGGGAGAAGGTGGTTTTAGTGCCTGCTGCTGTTTAAGTTCCCAGAGCCAGTCATGAGGCCAGCACAGTCGTAAGGTTTCACTACAGTTGGACAAATGTCCTCAAATGAGGATGAGGTGATGATGCTTGCCAAGTCTTTGAAATATTTCCATCTTCCAATGAATCTATTATACACTAAAAAATGCCATGAACCCTAGTGAAGTGAATATACGTTGCATACTGGACTAGAGTGTACATGGTTTGTTTATTTTGCATGGATGATTTTATTCAAGTAGCCAAGTATGGCTCCATGTTCACTTGACACCATAAGCAAGCCCCTAAGGAATGCAGTTGTGTATATACCTGTAAACAAACATGTCCTCTAATTATTATTTTAAAGATGACCTCACATGGAAACGTGCAACAGCAAATAATTATGTAAGGTCAAACCAGTATTCAACTAAAAGAAAATGTTGTCTTGAAGATGTAGCAACTTCTCTTTTATATTGAACAAGTTTTTTTTACATGCCCTAAGCTATTAAGGCTTTGGGTGTGATATTTGTTAGTGTAGGATCCTTATCTTCGTGATCACTTTTATTTACTCAGTATCTGTTTAAAAAAACCTGCAAGTAAAGACATCTTTTTCTCATCAGTAGATTCTGTATTTATCATTGATTTATTTTCCATGCCTATAATAATGTGGATGTGTGAGAATTGCTGTCTTAGTCAACACACCAGGTATTGTAATGGGGACCTTTGAATTCAATAGTTCTGTATTTAATAGTTCTTTATTTGGGACTATAACAGACTCATATCATCTGTGGATTGAGCCCAGAGGGGGGGATCCTGTGACAGCCACTCACAGATTACATATGTATGTGTCTATACTATGAAGTAGAAGTGTCTCTGTAGTTTAGGTTGCAATCAGCTTCCATTATAATGCTGTACTTTTGACACACACACATCCTATAATTTTGGCCTGGAAAATGAGATATTTACCTTAATGTCAAAGCAGCATATTTCTGCAAAGAGTAAAGGAAATTATCAAACTGGTTTTTAGTTACAGACTATTAGAAAGGTTGACTTCTGTCTAACGTTTCTGCATCTTCCTCTAAATTAACAACATATTATTGATGCGAAATCTCAAGACTTCCCCAAATTCTTGTACACCTTGTTCTAACTTTTTTAAAAAAATCTAAAATGATTTAAATAAAAATTGGTTTAAAAGCGTTGTTACATAATTAAATGTGGATGTCTTTATCTCCCTCCCCTGCTATTGTATTTGGGACCAGTTTCCATGGCATTTGTGATAAAGCATCTTTATCTTTTATGTAGTACTTCACTTTTCATGTTTTCTAAAACCTTCTTTCACCACTCTAATAGGGGCACAACATACAGGAAAAAGCAACTAATCAAACACTATCACAATACACATGAGCTCTGCAATCTGCAATTTGTAACAGACAGAGAACAAAGAAGATCTAGAAACCACAAAAGTCCATCTCATGTGATTACTGTTCATACTTTAAGCAAAACATCTTTACACACTTAGTGCTGACCGCAGTCAAAACTGTTGTCATACATTTCATCTGTGGGCCAACCACTTGAAATAACATTCAGGCACAGCTCAGAAACGAATACCAATATATAAAGAAGAGTGTGAAAGAAGGAAAAAGTCCCTCAGAACATGTGTCAGTCTATACAGCTCACCACCAAAAACCCATTTACATTCCAGAAGATAAGTATTTGTTTAAATAATTTCCTTCCCTGAAAATTCAGCCAGGGGATTTCTCTTTCAGACTCCTCCTCTGGGGATGATGATGTTTTTGCATCCAAAATCTCTTGGTTTCATCAAAATTAAATATATTTCAGCCCAAGGTAACTTGAAGTTACACAGTGAGATACTGCAGCTGCTGGCTCTGTGCTGGTAAACGGTGGATTTAACAAATTTATATTCCCCTTTCTAAGTGGGATTGCTTGAGATATGTCAAGAACTATGTGGAGAATGAGAGAAATATCTGTATTATTTTGATGAATGTCATGTGTACTTCTGTTTACCTATTTGATATTATCCTGCCTGACTGCGAGGATTTAAATCAAAGATTTAAAGAAAGAAAGAAACAGGAAATGAAACAATGGCAAAGATAAGGTAGGTCAGAGAGAATACCAAAAAGAAACAATAAGGATGCCATTAATTGGGGGAAATACCCACATGTCTGGTTCCAACTAGGCTAGCAAGGTTTATGTTGCCCAGGCCCAAACCTAAGATCAAAGATGTTACTAAAACCTTAAAGATCTTGGCCTGTGGAGGAAGGGGGGTTGAGTGAGTAGGCAGTAGCACCTGGAGAGGTGTCTCTGACAGAGAGACACCTAGAGAGCCTAGTGCAGCAGTACAGCCTGTGTCTCTCAGCTCAGCGGCAAAGGTAGCTGGATTAAGTGAGATTTTCCAAAACATACAAGGAAGGAATAAAATGTAGATAAGCCCAGAGTTGCATAGTCCTTTTATTGTTTTATTCCTTTTCCTTGCTTGCTATGTATCTTTGGGTAAATAAATGATAGGTGTTGCTAAGAAGCTGTTTTTGAGTCACATTAATCAGTCATGGGTTACAGATCCCCAAAGGAAAAGGGGCTTCCAGAAGCCAACCTAAGTTGGGCCTGTCATGGTAACACTGTTACATGGGAGGCCGGAGGCCTGCTCCCCAGAGATCCAGTCCAAGAGTGGTTGGACGACAGGGTTCCACCCTTTGAAAGAGGTGAAGGGAGCCAGACTTGTCACTTGAAGGGTGCACTCAAGAAGGATTGAAAGGGGTCTAAAGCTCAGCTTGCCCTGCAGCTATGACAAACCATGTTAATGTGCTTATGAAAAGAAACATTTACATTTTGTTCTCCGTTTAATTACAAGGCCTAATTCAGGTCCCACTGAAACAACAGGAGATTCACCACTGACTGACATTTTAGTATTCAGATGGCGATAGTGCCTAGAGGCCCCATAGTGCCGGGCATTGTACATATGCATGATAAGAAGCAGTCCATGTACTGAAGATCTTGCAGTCTAATTAGCCAAGACAGACAAAGAGTCTCAGGGTGGGGAGGCATTCCCTTGTACAAAGAAATGTAACTTGCTGATAGTTGCACAGAGAGTCTGGGGGCAGAGCTGGGAAAAGAACCTAGTTCTCCTGAGTCCCAGTCCAGTGACTGAACCACAAAAACTGTCACTCCTCTCTGGAGAGAAATGGTACTCTAGTCTGGGGAGTGGGTCTCTCCTCTGTTCCCTCATCCACAGCAGGGACATTTATTTAGCTGAGGTTAGTCCTGGTTAGTCTTGCTTTGAGCAGGGGGTTGGACTAGATGACCTCCTGAGGTCCCTTCCAAATCTATGATTCTATGACATCCCCATGGTTTTTCTTTGCTGATTTGGCCTTTTTCCCCCTAACCATTTTTTACCTTTGTCGTTTTCTGTCTCTTCTCCCCTCACTGTCTCAGTCTCTCCCCCCATTTTCTCTTTGCTATTAATTTCTCTCCCTTTGACTTCTTGGAATGGGGCATGGAACACAGCTTCTCCAAGAACAGTGTTAGGGCGGGTGATTAAATGATTGTGTTTCTTCTGAAATTGGGTGAGTTACAGCCCTGAAATTGGCCTTTAAAGAGACTAATACTACAGACTTTATTATTTTAATGAAACAGATATAAAATGCCACCATAAGGAAATAATGGCTCATTTTCCCTTTAATTTGCCTACTAACACAAACAGTGTGTTTTAAGATCATGAATACATCAGGCTCTGATTCTGATTTCACTTATATTAGTTCTATGCCTATTTATCTCCTTTGGTTTCAGTGGAATTACTCCTGATTACCATTGTGTAAATGAGAGGAGAAGTCAGACCCTTTATCTATCAAACTTCCACATTGGGTAAAGTCTGCCATCAGCATCAGCAGTTTATAAACTGTACCAGTGAGGGGTGATGTTTTTCTTTGCCTGTGCTGCTCATAGGTTTGTAGGTGGCTGTGGCATTCAACCCTTTTATCAGACTCACATGAACTCTGGGGCCCTAAGAAAAGGGACACACTGTAACTTATCTTTTCTTTTTCAGCTAAGAGACCTTTTCTGACCTTTCCAAGGAGCCTTCTTTACAAAGAGAATGTACTAGACTATGCTGGAGGCTTTCCATCACCTGAGTTGGGCCTGATTTTCCTAGGTGCTGAGCACCCCAGCTCCCGTTGAGATCAGCTGGAGTTATGGGGACTCAGCACCTTTGGAAACCACAGCCATTTAATTTACACAAAACAGGCACATAGGTCAGCTCCCTCGAGTCAGCTGTGGGCTAATGACCATTCTGAGAACTGGGAGGCAGGAACTTTTCAGTGAGTTCTAGAGCGTGATCCAAAGCCCATTGAGGCAAATGTCCTCCCAACTTCAGTGGACACTGGATCGGGTCCATAACTTCAGCTCTGATACTGTCTCCCTTCTTGGCCTTGAGCATAGCACATAACCCCCGACCTCAATTTCCCCATTGATAAAGCGTGGGATAATAAAGGCTACCTTCAAAGGGTACTGTGAGGATTAATTACCTGAAGCTGGTGTACAGTATATTATTTGCTGGTTTTAGGATTTTATACTGCTGCCCCTTGCTGTAGTATATGAGCACCTTCCATGTAAAATTGATTAGCAATAAATAAGTCTCTAGTGACCTTCATGTGGATGCTGTCTCTCTTCCCTTTTCAGGGTATAAAAACTCAGTGCAGGGTAGGATGGATTGGTTGGTTGTTAAATTTGGGTCTGTCTACACTGCAATTCAAAACCCATGGCTGGCCCATGCCAGCTGACTCAGGCTCATGGGGCTTGGGCTAATGGGCTGTTTAATTGCAGTGTAGACATCTGGGTGTGGGCTGGAGCCTGGGCTCTAGGAGCCTGTGAGTGGGAGGGTCCCAGAACTTGGGCTACAGCCCACGCCCAAATGTCGACACTGCAGTTAAACAGCCCTTTAGCCTGAGCCTGAGTCAGCTGGCACGGGCCAGCCACGGGTGTCTAACTGCAGTGTAGACATGCCCTTTGTTTGTTAGTTCCAGGGTTGGTTGGTTGGTTGGTTGGATGAATATTTTGTTGTTTTGTTTTTAATTTGGTTTTGGTGGAGACGGTGTGAGCGGGTGGAAAGGGGCGCCAGCATCGTGAGTGTCATTCTCATGGTGCAAAGACTTTGCGGCATTGCCTAAAGATTCTGGATTTCTCCAGTCACCTCTGGAAGTTTATTCCACACCCCACGTCCTCTCTGCTCTAGTGAAGTGCCTTACATAGAGGCTGGATTCACCCTGCAAGGGATTAGGCAGTGTTATTGTTCCTGCCCCTCCCATGGAGCTTCTGCCAGGGGAGGGCAATTTGAAACGGTGCTGCGCTAACTGAGCCTGTTGAGGCAGTGTGTTGTGGTGCTGCCTTGCCTATGTCACATTCCCAGCCCGCTCATTGGATGCTCTGGATTCACTATAGAAATGAGGTTTCTGCCGATTTCCAGTACTGTCATCTCCTCTTTGATGGGTTGTCCACCATTGGCAGGGTCTCTGCTGATTTACACCAACCCAGGAGAGAACACTGGACAATCCCTGTTCTACATTCACAGCGTGTAGTGGAGTGTTTTGTTTTGGCAGGGTTAATATGTATTTATAGATGTTTGTGTTTATGTTCAAGAAGGCCGGTCAAAGAAATGCGTCTTGAAACTGAAGCGGAAGATGGTGAGGCTTGTGATGTTCCACAGTCTCAACCCAGCCCCGAAGGAGCTCTGTCTCCAGCACAGATGAGTTTTACCCTTATGATAGAAAGTTCCACTGTGCCAGATGAGCACAGTTGACCATGGTCTCCATCCCAGAGCTGTATCTGTTCTTATAGAGTATGTCTACCCAGCACAAAAAAACCCCGTGGCAGCAAGGGGCCAGGTCAATTGACCTGGGCTCATGGGGCTTGTGATACAGGGCTAAAAATAGACAAGTAGATGTTGGGTCTCAGAGCAAAGACTCCAGCCTGACTCCAGCTATTTTTAGCCCCATTGCGTGAGGCTGAGTCAGTTAACCTGGGCTCTGAGACATGCTGCCACTGGTTTGTTTTGGGTTTTTTTTGCTTTGTATAAGTACCCTTAGATATCCTAGGCCCAGGCCATAGAGCGTCTTGAAGATAAAGACCCAGATCTTGAACTTGAAATTCTATGCGAAGCTAGTGTAGGGAGTGAAGGACAGACTTGATGCGTGTTCCATTTAGTTAGAATTTTTCAAGGAACACCGCACAGGTTCCTTTTGCTCTCCTGAGCAAATGCTCATACACTGCACAAATGGAAGCACAAATCTTTCCACACAATACCTGACACACCATAATTACATAGCGAAATTGGAACAAATAACAGCTTTGGAGATTACCAGCAGGCATTATGGAGATTCTGTCAGGGAACAGAAGAGAACCTTCTGCCTTAAAACAAATGGGTCTTTTAACAAAAGGTTAACTTGTTGAGGAGAAGAAATCCAAAGTCAGAAGGGAGAATAAGAGGTGAAAACAAAACCAAAAAGGCAAACAAAGGAAAATGCACTGACTTATAATTAGACTAATGCAGGATTTACCTACTTAAAGGTGTTTCAACTGCTTGTGTTGAGAGATTAAATGCTGTCAAATTTGAAGAGTCTCATTAGCTGCTCAGAACTGTATTTATACTTGTCAAAAGGATAAATGACAGCTCAGAACCAACAGGCCCCCTTCCATCCCCATCCCCTCGTATCTGGATATGGAAATTGTAAAGCATCGTAGTTCAGCAGGTTCAGTTTTGATCAAAATGATAAAACTGACTGGTGTTTGTATTAAGCACATATATGATTGATGTTACGTTAATTGCATGGCAGATTTAGAACAGGAAATTGTGAATACATATTTTATCAAAACCCTGGGCCTGATAGTTCTTTCGCTTACACAAGTTTTACACCACTGCAACCCCTTTGGGCCTGATTCTCCACTTCCTTGCACCTTGTGTAATCATTTGGATTTGTGCAAAGTCAGTATGAAACGTTACCAGATCAGAGTGCACAAACATTTTGCATAAGTGTAAATGAGGACACCAGGTGCCAGGCAGTGGAGAATCAAGCCCATTGGCTTGAGTGAGTCACTCCTGATTTATGTCAGCGCAGAGGCTATTCTGGCTCTTTGGGTTTGTGTGTTTTCCCTAAAGATTTCAAATACATCATCACATGGTTTGCTGGCAGTCAATGCTGTATTGCAGATTGGGTTTGTTTCCATGATAATTGCAGCCCCATTCAAAATCTGTATGAAACTTCTTATCAAATTCTATTTGCTTTGTAAATTTCCTTTTTGATCTTAACCCACAGGTGAACCTTTTTTTTAAGTATAATCACAGTATTTCCAGGCACATTTTGGAGTTATGCGAGTTGGGGGAAAATGCACTTTTTTCCATATGTTTGGTTTTATTTTATTTTATTTTTTGCATAATCCAAAGACTCCCCTCCCCCCAAAATAACTTTGATTTTAGGAACTTCAGATTTAGGCCTACAAATATTTACTTACCCATGTAATTTTATACATTTTACAGTCCCAGTAAGAACACTGAAATGTTTTCAGAATTGGAGTCTTAACTTCATTTATAGGCCCCACTTACGAAGAAAAGAATAATTCAGTTTGAAGGAAATAGGGTTTTTGGATCAAACATTTGTATTTATTTATTTTTTAAAGTTAACAGACATTGAATAATGCAATGAAATATAAGCTGAAATACTGCTTAGGCAGCTAAAGCAATTTAGAAAAGGAAGAAAGGTAGGACAAGATTCTTAAATGAAAAAGATGTGTCAAGCCTTACAAGAGATTATAGTATCATATCTAAGTAGCTCTGAATTAAATCCCAAGAGGCCTTACTAGAGTTGCATGAAAGAGTCACAACAACACATCCAATTGCCATGAACTTCTGCAGTGCCAAGTTTTGGCTGGTTCACAAACTGGAAATACCGTGAGAAAGGCTGTTGCTTGTATTTCTGATGACATTCAGGTGTACTGCTAATTTTTATTCTAGATCCTGTTCTTTTGAGATCTCTAGACGGCAGATGACAAGAACCAAGAACTTTTGGATGATCATTCAAAAAGGAATCTGTATACCTTTGAAATTTGCTCAATGTTAATCATGATACCAATTAATGTACAAGAGATTTTAAGTATCATTCTCAAAAACCATAGTGTGCAAAAATAGTTACCTGTAACTGTGGAATGAGACATATACTTTAAATAGCACCATGCAAACTGGTGGTAGTGATCAAAGATAGTGGTCCTCTGCTGACTGTTCCGTTGCCTTTATGAATTGGTTGTCCCCAGTCCAGCATGCAGTAGACAGGGATCAATACCACAAAATCACCTCCCCAGACACCTGCCTTGATAGAGAAGTCACAGATTGGATGGACTACAGAGGCTGAGCAGCTATATCAGCTTCCTCTCCAAAGATCCTCTCCTTCCCAGAGTTCATACACATTTGGTGGGGCAATGTTTGTTGGGCCTTGTCCTTTCCCTGCATTGTCAATCTAACATATTTTTACTGATGGATGCAAGGTAGAAAGAAAATGGATTGAAGTGATTAACACAAGTTTAATTTATGATGTACGACAGAGCCTTTGGCACATCAAAGGCAAGAGTTATGTTATCAAAATACCCTATGCCCATTAGCCTTTATGCCACATTTAGTGCCCTTTATTACAGACACCACTTAATAGCTACCTTTCATTTTAAACACCTTGAATGAATTAGATACAATGTTTTGGAAAAAATGAGTCACCATGTGTGACTTGGATGTGTGACTTGGCTGCATAAAATATTAGAAACTAGCACTGCAGTGTCTATCTCTGACTGGTTGGAAATCAGACTGTTAACTGCCAGCAAACAGCTAATTTTCCATCTTTCCTATTTTTCTGATTCTGGTGAACAAAACCTCAGAACTCACAGTGGCAAACATCCCATCATTATCCCCTGCTCTAGTCTCTGAAATACACTTGTGGCCATTATTTTCATAGAATTTCTGCTCTCGCTTATGATTCACTAAGCCATAAAAACAGATAATGAATGGGCAGTCACATAATTTAGAATTATGAAAAAATAATTGCAGTGTCATTACAATGTTGTTCTCTAGCCCTGCTGCACCCAGAGTAAGAATTTACATTTATCTGACATGAAGGATTTGTTATCTCATGCCATTAATTACGGTTCATAACATTAATAATCTGCTTGCAACCAGTTCTTACTGTGGATAATGCTATCTGATTTGTTAGTATTCATTAGTAAAAGAATTATTAATGTTGATAACTTTCCATGCTTTGGAGAAGTAACACTTTCACAAGTGACCGAGGCATTTAGGAGCTAGATCCACAAAAGGGACTTTTAGGCTCAGCACTGCAACGCTTAATATTGAGCACCCTGCTGTCTAGTGAAATCCACAGTTAGGCACCCAGATGTCCTATTAAATGCATGGGGAGAATTAGACACCTAAGAAAGGGGTCCACAAAAGCCAGCACGCTGGACTGTTTAAGTTAGCCAGTGGAAGAGGCCAAGCAGAGAGGTGTGCCCTAAGCCTCTCCCCAAAGGGATTTAGGTGCCTAAATCCAGGCTAGAGGGAAGTCCATATCTCCACTTAGGAGTCACAGCCGTGAACCCTGGAGTTAGGCGCCCAGGCTCTTTCTCACAAAAAATAGAAGTGGGGGTGCCTCTGTCTCCTTATAACCTTTAGCCCCGTGGTTAGCGCACTCACTGAAAATGCAGGTTCAATTCCCCCATCCTCCTTGACTTGGAACAGGGATTTGAACTCACATCTTCCATCTTTCAGATGAGTATCCTAAGCAGTGGGTTATGGGGTAGGTCCCTCTTGCTCATTCTCTTTTTTTGAAGCCATGCCAGTGTGTGTAAATAATTAAATATTCATTGAGTGAGAAAAAGTGAGAGAATGGCTGTACAAGTTTGTGGTTAGGACACTCAGCTGGCCTGTAGATAGCCAAATTTGAATCCCTGTTCTAGTGTCTATCTAATTATTTATACAAAGTGGAACAGTTTCAACAGGAGAGATGGATGATGTGGGTTCAGGGATCTAATTATTTCGATTTAAGCTTCTAAAATGGCAATTCAGTGCCTAAATCCCTTGTCGAACTATCCCTATGAGCCTAAATCTCATTGAAAGTCAATGGGACTTAAGAGCCAAAGTCCTATTTTCAGAAGTGACTTAGGCACTTCATGTTTTCCTTTTAAAAAAAAATCTTTATTTGGCTACTTCTGTGTTAAACCTCTGGAGCGTAATATTTTAGACCTATTCATCACCTGGGTAAGTATCAGTTAACTCCTCAGTACCAGCCAAATACACCATTATTAAGGAGAATTTATGCTAATAATATTGTCCTATTAAGCAGCTTTACCATTCAGTGTTTCATGTTTCACTTTCACTTGATGGAGTTATTCTGGACTCTGCGGTGGTGTAACTGAGACTGAAATCTGGCCAAGTAAGATTCCTGGGAGTTTTCCTGAGTAAGGCTACAGGATTTGGCCCAGTTGAATTATTCCAGGAATTGATTCTGCTCAGTGCATTTAATTTTTTTTCATTAGGAGTGATTCTTCTCTTCCCCTGTCTGCTCCATTTCCCCTCCCCCCCAGTCTCCTAAGAACATAGCAAATCCAATTACAAGTGAGTTAGACCTGTTCCTGAACACGTAATGTTAGTGAGAGTTCCAAATTAAGCAAAACAAGGCTGCCCATCTCTAGCCTTTAAACTTGATGTTCAGTAGCATAAGACCCAGGTCCTGAGTCTCATCTCACAATCCCTGGTGTAAGTCAGGAGCAACTCTGCTGAAACTGGCAGAGCTATGTTGGCTTCACATTGGTATGAGGGAGCAGAGAATCAGACCTGGGTTTGGATGATGGTGCTACCTCTCCGCTGAGTTTATAGAAACTATGGGTGAGAGTACAGTAATGTATAATAAATAACTAGTTTTTAATTGGCACAAAATCAGGATGGGCATTCCCCTTCCTTTTGAAAAATTATTTCCCTTTTGAAAAATGTCCCTACATACTTTGTTACCGTACACTATATACATGACCCATTGCAAAAGCACTTCACACAAGCGACTGAGGAAGGGTCCTGATGATAGTGGTTATGAAATACGGGTAACTACCTTGCCTTTTAATTTCACACTCTGCCTTCCTCAGAAAATAAATAAATAAAATGGCTCCCCAAGCTCTTTGCTGAACAGAGTTTGTGGCATGTGGCTGCTCCCTTTGGTCTGCCATGCAGAGTGGTGTTGTGCATGGAGGAGTTTGAGGTAGATGGTGGAAAATCAAAGGAGTCTCTATTGCACAACACGGTAGGCCAAGGTCAGCCCCAGTACGCAAGAGGACTGAGATGCCACCTTTAGGATATCTGAGGACCCAATGGAACTCCTATTTTCAGACCCAAGGCTATGAGGCTTAACCCCTGTAAGGCCATAATTGGCTGGTCCTAAGCTGGGAGCCGGGTATAAGTGAGGCTCACAGGCACTTGTTTTGTTAGCATTCATATATCAAACCAAGACTAAATAAACAAAGGAGAAAACCCAATGCAATGATTAGCTCGCCCTGCACAACCCTACTGCCTTCTGCAAACATTTGCAGCTCCTCCTGTAGGAACCAGCCCAATGAGAAAATCCAGCAACAGTGCGATGTGGCGAGGTCTCAGGTAAACGAAACAGGTTTTAATTGTTCTGCAAGTTGGGGACTGATAGGACATGGGACAGACCCATGCCAATTGAGGCTGACCCATGGATTTTGTGATGAGTGATAACCTTGCCTGTGAAGCTGAGCATGCTTTGGAATTTGCTGTATATGTCAGTGGGGCAGGAGGGAGTGCTTTATATTGAATTTGACCTTGGTTCCAAATATGAATCAGGCTCAGTGTTTGTTGTTTGTGTATGGAGAAAATACCATTTCTAGGCGTATTCCGATTTGGAAGTGACCATGAAGCACTGCCCTGATACATACCTTGGGCCAGATTCTCCCCTTGGTTGCATCAGTGCCCTCTAGGTGCTTATATAGCTACCGTAACTATAATATCTTAGCACTGCTTGCATTGGCAGAAAAACTGGCACAGGCTGGGACTCAAGTCCCAGATCCATCAGAATTTCAGGACATTGTCAGATGAGTTTTTCCTTCAATCCTGCTCTCCCTGACGTTTTCTTCATCCCAGCCTAACTCTTTCCCACTGGCAGACTTTTCCTTTTCCAGACAGATTAACCTTCCCAGCCCCTAGGGTGGACTCTTGTTTTCCTCCCACGCCTCTAAGTCCTTGATCTTCCTGCCAGTGGAGGCAGGCCAGCCCAACAGGCAGCTGCTGGCAACACTTTGGCTGAATACTGTGCTGTTGCCTGATGCTCTGCCTCTGACTCATTGCTGTATCCAAGGTTCCTCCTTCGGCTCTTCTTGCCTTAATCTTCTCCCGTTTCCCTTAACATGGACAAAGAGTATCCTTGGCTAACAGGTTCCCTGGTGTAGATGAGACACTGTGTATTGTTCAGTGTTAAAGCATGGCCCTACTCTGAGAAGGGTTCAGGAAAAACTGACACTTTGTACTTCCTCAGAACATCCCCCCTGTGTGTATTCAGAGTCATATTTGAAACGCTGTCTGGAGTGGCTCACAACCGTGAATGCCTAACTCAGAGCACCTCGTCCATGGCCCCACAAAGTCGTGGGACATCCTTGTCAGCCTCCTCCTAGTGCTGGCCAAAGTGGCCATCTATAAGACCAGGCAGACGAGGTTGGCTGGGGGGGGCGCCCTGCGACTGTGGGGCCTATTTCCGTTCCTCCATCCGTTCACGCATCCGGGCAGAGTTCCTCTGGGCAGCGTCCGCTGGCTCCCTTGACATCTTCCGGGAGCAGTGGGCTCTGTCTGGGGTTCTCTGCTCGGTGTCCTGTTCCGAAGCCCTCCATTTGACCCTTTGACCTTCACGCCTGTCGCTGTTTTTTCATTAGTTGTCCCACAAAATCAGTTGAGTCCTTGGTCCAGTTGCTCCTCACCTTAGGCTGGGGGAGGGGCCTTTAGCAGTGGAACTCCCGTGGAACTCAAATAGTAGCAGACTGTCCAAAACAGGTAAGACACCCCAAAATGGTGGTATGTTCTATAATTAGATTATCGCCCGTAACAACTGTGAACTCCTAGATCACCAAACCAGTCTTACCGTGGAGTCTCAGACAGTTCCCTTAGACTCTCCAGTCTATCTTGCCACCCAGACACACTGGATTTAGTGGTAAATGGTCACTTACACCAAAAATCTCATGATATTCAGGTTGCTTCCAGTCCCAAAAGACCAGTCACTTACCCCTGATCAATTGGTATGCTAGGTCTTACACCAAAGACAATGCCTGTAGCCAGTCCTGTAATAAACTATCTAAAGGTTTAAATAACTAGAAAAAAAAAAGAAATGAGAGTTATTTACAGGTTAAAGTAAACAAACGTATACACACAAACAAATTACTATCTAAATTCTAGGAGTGACAGAGTTGTAATGATCTGTCAGTTCAAAGTATCTTTCAGGGTATCCCTGTGAGGCAGTCCTGGGGATCTCTGGCTTCAGTTTGGTGGTTCTGGCCTTGTGAGAATTAAATAGTAAAGAGGTGGAAAATTTTCCTGGGACCTTGTTTTATTTCCTTCGTTCAGCCTTCAAGTCCACAGGATGAACTTCCTTGAATGTAGCATTTCCAAGGTGCGATAAAGCTGTTAACCAGTCATTTGTATTGTTATGTTCCTTGATGGCCCATCTGATTTTGATGGTCCTTCTGGATGGGTTGGGAGGGATGGAAGATTCCCACGCCTCAGCTCACAAGTTCAGAACAAACATTTTCACAGTTATAAAGCAAAACTTACCTATTTTCTTGTAGCCTGGAATACTGACATCACAAGCGAGATTAATGCATGCAGCAATTTACAAGCATTTAATAGAGTCCAAGCACTAAATACATTCTTATAAGACTAATACCTATTTTGAGCGAAACTAACATACTGGTGAACTAGTTTGGTCTCCAACTATGAGTTGGTCAGTTCTTAGCTAATGCCTGTAACCTGGGCAAGAGCTGGCATCTGGCCTGCCGGCGTCACAATATTAGTGAGCAAAATTACCCCTCATAGTTCTGCAGAGCCAGCGCAGCTCAAGGAGGGAGAGCTGGATAGTCGTCCCTCTTATGATTCATCAACAGAATTGTTACCCCTTTTGATCCAAGCAGATAGCCAGAAATTCAAATTCTTGTAGTTTGTTCCAGTTAGGAAGAGAAATTAGTGACAGGTATTTCTTTGATATAATTTTGTTTAGTTACAAAGAATGTACAAAGTTCTGTTTCCCTGAACATGGTAGGAAAAGTTCCTGTATCTGCTGTTCCAACCTGCCTTTCCAGCCAGCACTCTGTACCCAAAAATCTTGTTTTCTTAGTTTTCTCTCAGGGCCACATTGCCAGCCTTTGTTTTCTGTTTGACTTTTTCTCACTGCCTCAGTTTGTGTTCTGTCTCTGTCTGTCTGTCTGTCTATCTCTCTCTTTCTCATCCTCCCAGAAGAACAGTTCCACCAATCAAAGCCCCAGCTCCTGCATCTGAAATTCCTTGAGCTACAGGATTCAGCTTCTACTCCGCTTTTCCATGGTTTTGGGGGGCCACTGCTATTGTTTCAGCCACCTGATTACAATGGCTTCTTTCTGAAAGGCAGCGGCCACAATAACTAGATTTAACTCTGCCCACAGCAGAATTATCCACTAAGCCCCAGTCAGTTACACCTGTGCAAGCCTTATTTCCTTCAGAGGGTTTGTACATGTGTCTCTGTGGTCCTGATTTGAAGACAATAGGCTTTTCATGGGGGATTGCATGGAAGGAAGAGTGAAGGTGCTTGTGGGACAAGTGGAGAAGCAGGCAGTTGGGTCTGGTATCATTAGTAGGAGGGGTTGTGGGGGAAGTAGGGAATGGCAGAATTGTGAAGAGCCTTGAAGGTGAACACAAGTATGCATAGATACCAAACTGAGAGGCACCTAACCTAAACCATGTACAGAATTTGCAGGGAGGCCCAGTTAATAAGACTTTAGCACAGGAGTCAGGAAAGCTGGGTTCTGTTCCCAGCTCTGCTACTTACTTTTCTGCTGCATGACCTTTGGCAAAGTCACTTCCCCTGGCTGTGCCTCAGTTTCTCCACCTGTAAAAGGGAGCTCCTGGTACTTGTGCACTTTTGTAATGTGCATTGAGGGCCGTGTGTGTTAAAAGAGTTATATAAAAGAATTAAAAATTGTTTATCTTCTACATGGAAGGATCAAACAGAGGGTTAAAAGCTTGTGAGTCCTAGCACTGTTTAGACAAGAAGCTCTTCACATTTTTGTGTAATTCCTTTGCATAGTTCATGGTCTGTGGCACTCATTCCTACATTTGTGTGTATTTAAACCAATGCCGGAGATACAAGGAGATAGCTAGAAAAATCCCTGTGTCTGTGTCAAATGAATATTTCAGGAATGACTAATATCCCTTTACATAAGTTTACTGCCTGCAGAATGGTTTGAGATGTAGCAGGATATCCCTGCAAAGTTCACAGTCATGTAAGATCCAGGGAGGTTAGGAAAAGAATACTGAATTAAGATTTCATTGGTAACTGAGGTACAGTGTTTAAACCGGGGATGCTTTCTCATCTTGTGGTATAGCGTACCAGGATAGCTGTCTTATCTGTGGTCAGACATTCCCCTTCTAATGAACCTCAACCCTATTCTCCAGGGGCTCAATCCAAATCACACACATCAGAGCAAATGGTTCTGTTGTCTTGAGTGGGCTTTGGACCATGCCCTGGGCATAGAAGAGATTAAGTGCAGTCTTAATGCCTGTTCAATCCTAGGCCTGCTTGTTGAGGCTGGCAGTTAGTTCCAGGAGTGGCAGTGATTTTTGTAACATTGACACTTGGAAAGGGACTGAGACCTCTTGACTCATTTCACAGTGGCCACTGACCAGCCTTCACATGATGTTAGCTGTTGGTTACTATTGCCCTGAGCTGGATTTAAGCTAGTGACTAACTCCGTATCACATAGCCAATCACCTTAGACGCCCAATCAACTTGACGTCCCTGAGTTAGCCGTAAGAGCCCCTTTGAAGACTTTTACACTTTCATCCAGGGTTCTCTAAATACTTTACTAGGTGGCTTAGTATTATCCCCAGTGACATGACTTTTCTGTGATTATATGATTATATCACACATCAGGTCAGTGGCCAAAGCAGCAGGAGAATCCAGGTCCCCTGCTGTAACCAACAGAGAGTCCTGCCTCCATAATTAGTGATCTGGAGCAATAGACAAGTGATTCTCATTCAGCGTCTCAGTCTCTGTGACAGCAAGAGCTGGCTAAAGTGTAGAAGCAGCTCAGTCATACAGGGGTATTCTTTCTCTTATTATATGTCATTATATGTTTATTTGTATTGGAAAACAATGTTGTTGGGAAGTGTATATAGAGGGCTGGATTAATCCCTGGTGTGGAGGATGGTGGGTGTGGGGATGAGAGCTAGAGAGCAAGCCTACCCTTTTACTCACTCTACAGCAGCATGGCTCTTGTTCTGTGGGTCTCGGCCTGGCTGCCCACTCCAGGAGTTGTGATCTCATAGCGCCACTTAGATTTGGCTCTGCGGCACCTCCATTGATTAGGGTTGTGCTGCCGGGGCAGAGGGTGGTACTGTGGGTGGGTGATGCACCCTTGGTGGGAAAAGGAGGAGGACGTGGTGGAGGTGGAAAAGGACACTGGCCTATGATTTTGGGCCCCGGCCCATGCATTTGGGAGTGAGGCACGTGTAGTTTGTCCATGTGTTAATCTGGCCCTGGGTGTGTATATATATATTCTTCTGCAAGTGGTGGTTCCTGTATGCATTCTAGATGTGGGTGTGCACGCGCGCCGTGCGCCAGAACTCTTCGTAGAAATGTCCGTTGACCCACACATGCATTGTGCATCAGCCGCGTGGTGCGTCCAAGGCTTTAAGAGATGGTGCAGGTTGACGCTGCTCCAGTTCCCTCTTATTACCTCATGGCCAGAGCCGGAACCCCTGTTCCACAGTGCTCTTAGCTTGCTAAGAGAACTCTGTCCGTTCCTACCATTTTTCATAGTTTTATAGTTTCTCTAGTTGTCTATAGTTAGTTGATTAGGTCTGCTCTCCTGTTGGACTTTGTTCCCACAAGGTGACCCCACTTCACCCCTTCTGGGGACTGTGTCCTGGCAGGCCGGCTTCAGGAACTGTGCTTCATGCCCGTGCTCCTTCTCTCTGAGCGACAACACCAACATTGCCTCTGCTGCCTCAGCGAAGCTCACATCATCGCCTGCTGCTCCATCTGCCGCTTGTTCCTGCCTCACACACGGGAAGCCAGAGAACTCTGCCTCTATTAATATCTCATGGAGGAGGCTATGTATCCATGTGCGCAATTGGGGACTGCCCTTAAGTGCAGCTTTGCCTCCCCTAGTGAGGTCAGGTGAGAAATCGTGCATGAGTTTGGCTGTCTCACCTCCCAAAAAGTCCTGCACGGAGCATAAGTCCAGGCACCACCGTGAGCCTTCTGCGCCACCTCCTGCCACATCCGCTGCCTTCACTGCTGATGCCGTCCATGCTTCCGGGCCTCTCTGGACTCTCCCATCCATTTCTTCAGACGCCAGGATGCCTGTCTCCATTGCTGCCTACGACTGAACTGATGCTACTGTATGTTGACTCCTCGGGCATCTTGTGGCTCCCTTCCCCTCTTCAGCTCCCTGAGCGGCAGACTGCTCCGCTGCGCCTCACACCACCGGTACCAACATCCCTGCCTCTGTCGGACCCATCCTCGGAGTCTGAGTGAGGTTCTGATCCAGAACCCTCCTTCTCCCCTCCCTGGCTTGGGACCCTTACCAGCGCCATGGGGTGCTGACGCTTCCACCTCGCCAGCCATCCTCCACCCACGCCACACCTTCCTCTGTCTATGATGAACCTCAGGGTGCTCCCATGCCACCGGCACTGCTGACACTGCTGGTCCCCACGGGGGCCTCATTGTCTCTGAATGACACGCTTATTTCACCCACTCTCTCCTCCAGACAACCAGGGATGGTATCCAGACTTGCTTCACTGCTTGGTGACAGCCCTCAACCTCCCAGTGGAGGAAATCCAAGACATGCAAAACCAGTTCTTGGACATTCTCCAACTGTCAGGGCCTTCCCAGACTGCTCCTCTGACACACAAGGCCATTCTTCAACCATCCAGGTGACCTAGTACACTGGCTTCCTGTAACCCCACCCTGAAGCATGCAGAACGCCGCTACTTCATCTCATCTGAAGGATACAGACTTCCTGTTCACGCATCCCCCCCAACTCACTCATTGTCCACATGGCGACTGAGCACGTTCGGCAGCAACATTTTAAGGCTACCCCTCCAGATCGGGCAGCGAAGAAGTTGGATCTTCTGGTACACAAGATTTACTCTTCTGCATGCCTCCAGTTCTGTAATGCCAATTATTAGGCCATCTTGGCAAAATATGATATCCTCTCCTATTCCAAACTGGCGGAGTTCCAGCCCTCCCTTCCAGCGGACAAACAATGGGAGTTCCAGGTGCTGCTCAACGAGGGGAAGCTAATCACAAAGATGGCCTGCAAGCTGCGGTCAACGCTGCTGACACTGCATCCCACTGTGACACTCTGTGTCTGAAAGAACACCTCAGAACTCCATATTCACCAATGTCATGTAATTATGATATGTTCTGTACAAGGTATGCCTTGTATGGTATTACTTTAAATTTTTTGATCTGCTAAACATTAATATTCTGGTGAATTGTATGTTGCAAAGTGGGAAACTCCCAAACAGCCTTTCAGGCACAAGAATGAAGTGGCCAGACAGCATTGATGGCTATCTCTCACCCATTCAAGGATAGATTCCACTAACAGGAATTGTTTACAGTGGATCTTCACCAAGAAAGCACGTGCACAGTGAAATATGGACTGACTAGTGAAGATGACTCCACAAGTCACAAGCACCATTGGTCCAGCAAGCTGAAAAAGACTATAAAAAAAAAGGGGAGTGACATCATCACTTGGCTTCACACCCTCACCGCTAAACAACTGAAGAAACAGCTGAAAGACAAAAAACTGTGGACTGAGGTGCGGGGGAGTCCTAGGTGGGGAAAGCAATCTCTGCCTGTGATTTGAAAATCTGTAGCCTGCTTGTACTATCTCTCAGGGTGAGACATTTCTAAATTCAAATCCAGTTAGAATTATTCTTATTTTTCATTTTCTTTGGTAACTGTTTCTAGTCTCTTTATGTTTGCAAATAATAATCATTTAAAATCTATTTTTCTATAGTTAATAAACTTTTATCTTAACCAGTGTGGTCTTGAAGTGTCCAGTGCATGTCTTTCTCACGTAGAGGGGGAAGCGGACTTATTAATGAGTTTGTGAGAGACAAATCTTTGTCCAGCACAAGACGGTGTTATGTTGGGATGCATTCCTGGGTAGTGAAGAGGTTGGGATCTGTGGGGGATACTGGTTGTCCCTTGGCTCTTTGGTGGGTGCACAAGTGACTCAGTTGGATGTGTAGTGCCACCTGCTGTCATGTTGGATGATAACAGGGTCTGGAGAGATTCTGTGTATTGTCAACAGAAGCATATTTGGAGATTAGCACAAGCCACAAGTGTAAGGCGGTTCAGCGGTAACCCAGATTCAGGCTGCATGTCTGTCACACCTGCACTCTAGTGTCCGGTGTCATACTGAATCGAGATTCCTGGCTCCAACTATATGGCTTCTGAAAGGAGGTCCAGACCACCCTGCAGGTCCTCCCTTTTGACAACCACATGCTTTTCAGTGATAAGTTTGATGAATCCCTCCACTCTCTTAAGTTATTACTGTGCTATCTTGTGGTCGTTTGGCATCTACACCCCAGCTCCTACCCACTGGCAGCAGAGATTGTGTTTCCACCCTTGAGCTGCCCACCAACCTTACTTCCAACGCCCAGAGGAGCCCTCTCATCATTGCCTCCATACCCAATGACCCCGCTATTCCACCACTTCCACCTCCACCGTATTGGCCCTGCTGCATTGTCCATCCGTCCAGCATTTTGACTCACCTGAGATCTGTGAACCACCTCTCGCCTCTCCTGTGGCACCCCAGATCTTCTTCAGGGGCCATATTGTCCTCTTCACCTACAACTGAGACAAGATCACCACTGATCGATGTGTGTTGGTGTGACAGATGGTGCCTGGAGTTCCCCAGAAGGAGAGGGGAGATGTTGGTACAACTTCCATCCCGTGCAGGCCTCGAAGTGTCATGCGTTGCCTCTGGCTGTCTACCACACCACTGTTTGAGAGCTCCTCTGGTGCGATGGGGCCCAGGAACCCACCTGGGCTGAGTGGGAGGCAGTCCTGGGGTCTCTCTGGGCATGGTAGGGCTCCAAAACAGTAGCGCTGGGTAGTAAGATGGCCCAGAAGCCTCCCTAGATGTGGGTGGGCCCGACAAACAGTCTTACTGAGCAGTCCAGCAGTCCTGAGGCCCCTCTGGGCGTAGCAGGGGTCAGTGGAACAGCAGTGCTGAGCAACACAGCAGTCCTTAAGCCATTCTGGGCGCAGCAGGGCTCAGCAAACCAGCAGTGTATAGCAGTCAGTAGCCCTGAAGCCCCTCTGGGCACGGCAGGGCTCAGCAAAACAGTTCTTCTGGCAGCCTCTGGGAGTGAGTCTCTCTCTCCTCTATTGTCCCGCCCTGCTCTGGGGCCTCTGCTGGGTTTTTAACCCCTGATTTCTGCCAAGCAGTGTGCAGCGTGCATGACAGGGAGGGGCCTTTCTGGCTCCTGAGGAAGCTGAGGGCTCCCCCTTTGGCAGGAGGGGCAGGTACACCCTGTCACAGTTGGACGTCATCCATCAGGGTACTTGATGAGTTCCTCTCTTTCCCCCCTCGTCGCCCACCCTTTGGTGGCCATGGGGATCCCTTCCACCACAACTTCCTCCACAAGGAAGTGTGAACTCTTCTTTGGAAGGGTTCCATTGAATGTGTACCCCACCATTACCACAGCTGTGGTTTTCAGTCCTCCTATTTCCTCGTGTTGAAGAAGGGGAGTGGCCGCCACCTTATTCTGGACCTCCAGGTGCTGAAAAAATTTATACGTGAATTCTGGTTCCGGATGGTCCCACTTCCTCTCATTCTCCCATTCCTTCACCACTGGGCCTTGGGTCGCGGCTCTCGATATAAAAGGTGCCTACTTCCATCGACATCCACATGGCGCTTCGGGAGTTCCTCCGTTTCACAGTGAGGCACTCCCACTATCAGTTCCAGGTCTCGATTCTTTCACAGGCCATGCTTTTCTCGTGATGGACCTTTTTGCTGCCCTCACCTCCCTCGTCGTGCAGCTCTGATGCAATCCGCATGAGTGACTCGATCTCTGCCTTACCCTAGTGGGACACATAGTGGCCTGCACTTCATGCCCACCTGCATATGCACTACCTCCAGCTGTGCCTCAGGTTGATCTATAAGCTGCAGATGGACCACTTGGGCAAGCCGATTCTGTTTGTCCCCTCCATCCTGACTTCCTTCACATGGTGGATCAACCTGTCCAAGGTCTTAGCCAGCATCCCATTTTCTCCTCCTGCTCCCCACACCACTCTCACCACACATGCCTCCCTCCTTGGGTGGAGCACTCACCTGGAGAGCCATACAGACTAGGACCTCCAGGTGCCATGTGAGGCGCAAATGCACATCAATATAATGGAGTTGTGGGCCACCCGCCTTGCCTGTTGGGCATTCCTGCCACATTCAACTGCTGTCCGATAACACGACAGTGGTTGCGTATATCAATAAGCAGGGCGGAACCTGGTCCCCCTCCATTTGAGTGGAGGCCATCCTCCTCTGGAACTTGTATCTCAGGCTGCAAACTAAAATAAACACATGAATTATAGTCACAGTGAGTAAAATATATGGGAGGACACAGTTCAGGAATTATGGGGCAATTGTGGATGGGTTTGGCAGCAGTCAGATATGCAAGTTTAGGTTTTCCAACCATGGAACTCTACATGTGTGGAAGTTGTGTGTAGTGTATTACACTAGTGAAATCTCATTTGAATATTTTATGCCTCACCAGTTACCATGGTTTAAGACCAACATATGAGAGGAAAAAGATTGTATGCAGAGGAAGGCAATTAAAACAATTAAAGGTTTCAAGGATCTGAAAGTCTGGCTGGATTTACCCTGTGGAGCTTAGAATAAGGGAGACTAAGGGGAGGTCTTAGAGAGGATGGATAAGATTCTAAAGACAAGGAGATGGATAGATGCTGAGTAACAAACTGTGTAACAAAGGAGCTAGCGACCCAAAATAGGTCATGGTTTGAGCTTAAGTCGGGAATTATTCTATAGCAAGAGGAATTCCTGAAGAAGTTATTTGAATCAAAGGTGTGTTAAATACAGAATACACATTGCCATAGGTGGATACAGAAATAACTCAGCACCACAACGTGGGAGAGGTAGTATCTTTTATTGGACCAACTTCTGCTGGTGAGGGAGAGAAGCTTTTGAGCTACACAGAGCTCTTCTTCAAGTCTGGGAAAGGTACTAAGAGTGTCAAAGCTGAATACAAGATTGAATAGTTTAGCATGAGTAGTTAGCACATATGCTCAGGGACCATTCATAGTTCTAGAGTATGGCAGGGAAACCAGTTCAGAACAAATTAGAAATTAGACTACACAAATATTGGTCCATTTCTTTGCATACAAAATGTTACATCCCACATTAAAGTAATTCAACCCTAGATAACTAAGTCGACTGGTAATAGTGATGTTAAAATCATGGTCTTTCAGGGTTTTATAGAAACAGACCTGTGGAGGCCATATGGTTTCATCCTGAGATTCAGCCGCCCCAGCTACATTTGGATGCCTGCTGTGAGTCCCTTGCAGCATGCTATACTGCAGTAGGATGTTTCACAATACTCTTCTCTGCAGTGACCTCTGAGGAAGGGCATAATAGATAAGTTGTACCGCGCGTTCCTCTGTACCTTTCTTCCCCACCCCCCTTCAAGCACACAGTACATTTCTCATCTTTTCGGTTATTTCCTATTTGATTCAAGGGAGTATTTATTGACTTTGGAAAATTTCTTTCAGGTTCGTATGGCTCATTAATAAGAAACTTAAGAACATGGCTGTCTTAAAACCAGTGATCTTATAGTGACAGCAACAGCAACAAAAAAACGTTTTATAAACTACAGTGCCATTACACAGAGTCATCTGTGTTACAGGAACACTTTGCGTCTGCCTGCTTTTGTCCACATCTCTTCTCCATGTATAGCTGAGGCCAATTTACTCTGAGGGCTTCTTTAAGCTTATTTCCTTGCTTTTTCTCTGTTTTGTGTGTGTGTGCATGTGCGTGCATCTGATTTCTGTCTGATGAAAGGTGCTGGATTGAAAGCACTAGAGACCAAAGTCCACTATCCACAGAACCCGCCACACGCTGTCTCACCTCATGTTCTTCCACTCTTCCCTGGAGGAACAGCACTTTGGAGGCAAGATAGAAGTCCAGTCTCAGTAGCCTATTCAATCCTCAGCCTCTCTTTTGAGGCATCGTCCACATGGGAAGTTGATGTGTGGGTACTAAGTACTAAGAGAGCAGCAATTGCACATAAAGGAACTGCTTGCAACCATATTCACAAAGAACAATGTGTGTTTTTTCTACCCTGATATACAAAAGGCCACAGTAGAGGCTCTCGTTTAGAAGCCTCCACTTTTAAAAATCACCATGCAAGCCAGGGTTAGTAACCAAAGGTAGTCACCCACTCAGGGCAGCCTATGTCAAATGAAACAGTTGGTTCAGTCCACCTTGCATCACAAAGCCAGCACTGCTGCTACCAATGGTGTGAAGTTAGCATGTGAATTTATAGCCCACTAGCCACTCCACACTAAGGCCATGTCTACACTACAAAATTATGTCGACCTAACTTATGTTGGCATACAGCTATTGGAGTTATTAGATCACTTATGTGTGTTACACTTGGCTCCTTGGTGGTGTGTGTCCTCACCAGGAGTGTTTGTATCGATTGTATTGTCAGTGTGGGGCATTGTGGGACATCTCCTGAAAGTCAGTAACAATTGACGTAAGCAACGCAGTGTCTGCACTGACACTGCATTGACCTAATTACATCGACTGTGACTCTAAGCTGTTTGGGGAGATGGTCTTACTAAATTGGCATAGAGAGGCACTTACGGGAGCCAAATTTAAGTGAAGACACTTCCACGGCTAGGTCGACGCAAGGCAGCTTTTGTCAACCTAACCATGTAGTGTAGACCAGGCCTAACTCCCTGTGTGGATACTCTGCACACAATGTCCTCAGGCAGTTTAGCTTACTACACTTTAAAGTATATTAAGCTTAAGTGCACAAAGGCATTTTTAGTAAGAGTGTCCACAGGGGACAGGGTAGCTAGTGTGCTATAAA
Source organism: Emydura macquarii macquarii (assembly GCF_026122565.2). Classification (NCBI taxonomy): domain Eukaryota; kingdom Metazoa; phylum Chordata; order Testudines; family Chelidae; genus Emydura; species Emydura macquarii. The sequence goes on along the minus strand of NW_027133607.1, from coordinate 322,300 downwards.
TTCACATTCTATCTTGCTGTGCACTAACTTCCTGTGTAGACAAGTCCTGAGATTGCCTCTGTGTGTAGCTCTAGCTAGGATTGTGCTTTGCTGTTAAGTATCTTCACTGGCTTTTCTCTGCTAACTTGCTCTCTAGGACAGCATCTTGATACTTATCAAAACAAAGATGGTGGCTCCCATGATTAGAGGCAAGAAAAGAAAAATTGATACTGAATGTCAAGTCTTCAAAGGATCTTGGACCAATTATTTTTTTGTTATTGAGGGGGCACAACGGGGGCATATTTTGTCTAATTTGTCTAGAGAAGATAGCTGTTTTCAAGGAATACAATATCAAGTGGCTTATTCCATGAAACACGCTAGCAAATTGACAACCTCACGGGTCAGGTGAGAATCGATCAAGTGAACATGCTGAAACAAAACATTATCTGGCAACAATCTTTCTTCAAAGCTGCAAACCAGAGTTCTGAGCCAGCAACCAAGATCAGTTTTTGATAGCCAAAGCAATAACCAAAAGAGGAGAACTGTTGTCTGATGGGGAGTTTGTGAAAGACTGCTTGGGCATATTTACATCTGTATCATGTCCTGACAAAATATCGATGGTAGAGAAATGTAGCCTTTCTCATGAAACCATTGCTAGAAGAGTAGATGACCTAGCATCCAACATTCAAAATTCTCTGATCAAAAGACTCAATGCCTGTCAATTTTACAGTTTAGGGCTCGATGAAAGCACAGATGTTAGTGATACAGCTCAACTGGCAATCTTTGTATGAAGAGTCACCAAAATTTTCAAAGTTGTTGAGGAACTGCTTGACCTATGTCCATTGACAGGCACAACAACAGTTCAAGACATTTTTGATGAAGTAAAACATGCCTTGGTGAAATTCAATCTTCCAGAAGACAAACTTTGTGGTGTAACCACTGATGGAGCCCCTGCGATGACAGGCAAGCACAATGGATTCGTTAGTCTAGTGCTCAAATCAGTACTTCATGAAGTCATCACACATTATTGCATCATTCACCAAGAACAGCTATGTGCAAAGACCCTGAAGATGAAACGTGATAGAAAACGTTTCTACAGTCAATTTCATAAGGTCCAAGGGGCTCAATGCAGGCAGTTCCAGGCCTTTCTTACAGAGATAGGATCACGTCAAATGATGATGTAATTTACTTCAGCCATGTTCGCTGGCTCAGCAGGGTGGCCACACTAGCCAGATTCTGGTCACTGTTTGACGAAATAAAATCCTTCATGACAAACAAAGGAAAAGACTTGATGGACGATGATCAATGGTTGAATGACTTGGCATTCCTAATTGACATCACCAAGTATCTTGCAGAGTTGAATGTGAAACTACAAGGAAGGACTCAATTTGTCAACAAACTGTAGGAGCATGTCCAAGTGTTCATTCAGAAGTTAGAATTTATCCAGAAACAGTTGGCTATGAAGAAAGTTGTCCATTTTACAACGCTATTAACAAGGGAGGCTGAGAGAGTGAACCATGAAAAGTATTCTGCACTGATCGGCAGCCTGAGGGATGAATTCAAACAAAGATTTGTGGATTTCCAGAAACACTGTGATGAACTGAACCTATTTGGATCCATAACAGATCCATTTGGAACTGATGCCACTGATGCTCATGACATGTTCCAGCTGGAACTAAGGCCTGGTCTACACTTACCTGGCGATTCGGCGGCAGTCGATGGGAGTTACGCAAGCTACACAGAGTAGCTTGCGTAACTCCCATCAAGTGCTGTGCTTCCCTTCTGTGCAGCGTCTTCACTGCACTGCGCTGATGGGAATCGCGTTCCTGTTGGTGCAGCGCTGCACCAGTTGAGGAGGTGGTTTTACAGCGTCGATTTCTGAATCAATTGACCAGGTCTTCACTGACCGCTCAATCAATCCAGAAAGGTCGATCTGACGGTGGTGACTCTGCCGCCGTCAGTGTAGACATACCCTAATAATTGAAATCCAAAATGACAGTGACACGAAGAGAGCTTTTGCAGAGCATGACCTTCTGACATTTTGTAGTCAATATGTTCCCTTATCCAGAGCTATCAAAACATGCCTGTTGATTCATTGCACTGTTTGGCAGCACGTATTGCTGCCAACAGCTTTTTTCAAGAATGGGAAACATCAAAACAAAATCAAGATCACTCCTGACAGAAGGACATCTATCCCAAATACTCTGCATTGCTACATCAAGCTGTGTGGGCAGACATCGATGATTTGAGCAAGCAAAAGCAGTGCCAGATAGCTCACTAAATCAGTGTTCAGTATTGTTACGAGAAAGTAGTCTTCTCATCTGAAGCTTGTTCATAAAAATGCATATTTTTTGTTGTTTGGATTAATAGTAAGATAAATTTCTATGACTTATCTATCCAAACTTTGCTCACCGGTCCCCTTTGTGAGAAAAAAATTGTAATGTGGCCCCTCACACGAGAAGGTTGGACATCCCTAGGTTAGAAAAAACACTCATTGTTCTCTGTGAATATGGTTGCAAGCAGTTCCTCTGTGTGCAATTGCTGCTCCCTTAGTACTTAGTGCTCTGGGCTATCTTTCCTGGCTGCTTTAAGTTGCTATGTATTGTTCTGTCTATATGTAGAATATTTTAAACCCAACAATGAGGATGTAAGATGTATCCCTATTGGGATGATGACTAAAATTCAGCAAGAAGAGAATAAGATCCCGACTGGAGTATACAGTCCCCGAGGGTGGTCTAGTTGGGCTTTCAAGTGTCGGGTGATTGAGTGGGGAGGAGGATGGGGAATGTCAGGATGAATGAGACAGGAGGTTTTTCTTCTCTCCAGCAGTATTTACCCTGCATGCTGGTCACATGTTTGCATCATTTAATTTCATGCCTTGCATATTTGACAGTCTGATCAGCAACCAGTTGTTGTTTTAGAAACCTGTGTTTCCTAAACACCTTTCTTGTTTTCCCATGGTTTTTATTCAATGTCCTTCTAAACAACCACCCTAGTCCTAGTCCCCCATATAGAAATATCCCAAATGTGATAAATAGAATTATTAATGAAATCCTAATAGTTTACACTTGCATATGTGGCTTTCATCCAGGTTCTAAAGGTGCTTTAGCAGATGACTAAGCATCATCCTCAGTAACACACTAGACTTGCAGTTATGTGACCTTCCTGTGGTCACGCAGCAAGTCAGCAGCCAAAGCAGCAATAGAACCCAGGTCCTTTGCTCTAATCAACAGAGAATGCTGCCTCCATAATCAGTGATCTCTAATAATATACAAGCGCTGGTCTCTGGGACAAGCAGGAGCTGGCTGAGGTGTAGAAACCACTTTGTTACTCAAGGATATACATTCTCTCATTGTATCTCCACTTCCATATTTGCATTTCTATAGCAATATCCATCCAAGAAACTTGCAATTGTTTTATAAACATTGGAATGAATTTCACCCCTTAGTGCAAAGGGCCAACTCCGATTCCTGTGCACCCCGGAGTCACTGCTTACGTGTTTAAGGTGTTATGTAATGCAAGTTGCCTTTTGTGTGCCTTCTGCATTAGGGATAAATTTTAGTTTCTGGGCACTCAGTGCCATGTGCTGGTCATCACTATCTGCTGCTGCATGAAGCAGAGAAATATCAGTAATTCAGGACAGATCTTGCTCCCATTGAAAGTAGTGGCTTAGGTCTTGTCCTGGGAGCAGGATCAGTCCCTTGAGAAAACTCAGTTTTGCTTTAGGAAGCTGCGACATAGCCTTTCCATAGCAGTGGACGCAGTGGTTCTTAGTGAAAATCTATGAAATAAGACAACCTGCTATCAATGCACTTATCAAAGCTGCTCTCAGCTATTTGCAACAGGTCAGGCCAAACAAACGCTGAGCAAAGGAAACCCATCCTGTACCTACTGCAGTGTAATATACAACTTTTAAAACAAATCAAAGCAGCTCCTGGGAGCTCTTGTCTGTACACTGCTATTTTCAGAGTAGTAATCGGTGGCATTTTGGTTGTCCATATCAATTTGCTGGTATAAACCCAGGCTGGTTATTTGATGCTTCATCTGAGATGTTAGATGCTGCCCATGTGCACTGTTCCTCTCTCTTAGTGCTGATGCAGATCCAATAACTACTTTCTTTTGTTTTGCTAGAGGGGAAAAGGGATGTAAGTAGATTCATAGATTTTTTTTTAAAGGCCAAAAGGGACCATTCGATCGTCTAGTCTGACCTCCTGCATATCACAGACTATAGAATTTCATCAATTACCCCTGCACTGAGCCCTGTAATTTCTGTTTGAATGAACCATATCTTCCTGAAAGGCATCCAGTCTCGATTGGAAGACATTAAGAGATGGAGAATCCACCACTGCCCTTGGTAGTTTGTTCCAATGGTTAATCACTCTCACTGTAAAAATGTGAATTAATCTGGCAGTAGCTTCCAGCCATTGGTTCTTGTCATGCCTTTCTGCACTAGCTGGAAAAGTCCCGGTATTTGAGATGTAGAATGATGGAGTGCGGTTAGAAGGCCTTTTCCTTTTATTTAATTTATTTATTTATTGACATCCTCATTCTATTTCAGCACCTTACAAATGTTGTGCAAGCCATTTTCATTAACCTTGTTAAGTAGGCAGTATTGAGCTCCATTTCACAGACAGGGAAATTGATCATGGGGGCATGACATGGTATGTGTTTTGCCTACATGATGGAGGTGCACGGGATTTGTCTATAGAGGGACTGAACCTGTCAGTCAAAATGATGAATTTTGGAAGGGCTAAGGTCTGTTACAGGAGGATGCCTTAATTGGACTTATTTTGTAATGTTTTGTGTAGGCTGAGGTTTCTTTAAAGCAACCATGACTTTTTAACCAAGGTATTTTTCTTTGTGGGAATTACCTTTCTAATTTAAACTGTCTACACATTGTGCTGTCACTGCCATGGTGCTGTCATAATGTTGTGTCATTAAGTAGTGCTGGAACATCAGAATATTGTCTAGCTCAAAATAAATATAGAGTCCATTTGTTATCTCTTCCAGTTAGCAGGACGTGAAACAGATGTGTGGCAATCAGGATTCTCCCATGAAGTCCAGGGTGGCACATTCTAGGAGAAGAAGATGGATCAGGTTGGATTAGAAGGAGGGAAGGAGATAAATATGCAGAAGAGGAGAGGGAACAGAAAAGTTTATCAGGAGAGGAAAGATGGTCCAGTGGTTAAAATGGGTTTATGTCCTTGCTGTGCCATAAACTTCCTGTGTGATCTGGGACAAGACAGCCTCTTTGTGCCGCAGTTCCTCGGGAATAATAGCACTGCTCTACGAGCATTTTTATTGTGAACTCCCCTTTTCTTTGGAGAGTTTTTAACTTAAAATGTAGACATTCCAGCCCTCCTCCACCCTGCCGGGATAAAAATAAAAGTTGACTGTTTTGGAGATGCTTTCCACTCCTGTAGCTCAAAAATGTGGCATTAGCCGTAGGGCTTGATTTTCACAAGCGTTGAGCCATTGACTTCAAGTAGCATTGTGGGTTCTCTGCATTTCCAAAAATCACTCCCTTATGGTCTTGAGTTGCCTGAGGCAAACTGAAAAAAAATCTGCTTGTTGCAGAGCCACACCAGAAAAATGGTCCCTAGACGTTCTGCTGGCGGGGGCAGCTGCCGGTTCTGCTGACCTGATGGAGCTATTGGGGCAAAACTGGCTGGGTTCTTCCAAATGGAATTTTGCAAGCTCTCAGTCCATTCTGGGGGCTGATGTTGTGCATTTATTTAAATACAAACAAACCCAGCGTAGAATGTAAATGACATCAAGTCAGTAAGGGCTGGAAAAAAACACAGGTAGTTGATCTGCTCAGTTATTACTTCTTTCATAATTTCATCAGGAAATTCAGGCGCCAGGGAGTCCTGTTTTCCTGTTATCAACTTTTGAGTTTTGAGATGAGACAGGATAGGTGACCGGAGACATTTTTAAGGCAACCACTCTATATAATTTTGGAAAAATTACATAGAAAAGCTGAGATACCAGACATCCAGTCCCACATGCTAAGATTAAGACTTACAAGCTTATCTTCTTCAGTGCTCTCTTATCACCAATATTATAATGCTTGAGCTATGATGCTGTTTCTCTGGACAATTTACTGGAGTGAGGTAGGATTTTTCAGATACTTCCATAGAGCAGAAGACATGTAGCCACACATATATTGCTGTGTGACATCCTACAGCATGTGAGATTTGGGTTAACACACTCCAGATACTTCCTGAATATGGAGGCTGTGAGGCAGATCATTACTATTTGTCTTTTACATGAATGGGGCTTTTCATTCCTGTATGTGGTGGGTCTGATCTCTCTCATTGAAGTCTAACGCAGTCTTCCCCAGTGATGTCACTGGAAGCGGGACCACCCTAATACATGCACAGTATGAGTCAGAGCCTGCAAGGTGCTGACTACTCTGCACTCTCATCAACTTGAGTGGGAGTGTAGGGTGCTTAGCACTGCTCAGTATTGGGCCTTGTGTACCTACTTATGCCTTTCAGAGGTTTGGGATGGATTATGCCCCCCAGAATTGAGGGTTTAGCATTCGCTGATGAGTGTCCACTGCCATTCTGCCATATTCTGCTTACAGTTTTTCGGGGATCTCTCCCACACTTAAGGCAATTGTCTTCGCTTTGTATAATTAATATTGTATCCCTTGCAGTTAAATGGCTAGTCCCTTTAGAGCCTCTATTAATGCAAATTAAATGTATGCTTTAGAAATTGTTTGGAATTGCTTAGACAATAATCCCAGACATAGGCGCTGACTTTTGTTTTAGCTGGTGGGTACTCTTCTCTGCCCCCAATCCCGAGGCTGCCACGCAGCTGGGGCTGAAGCTGGAACTGTGCACTCCTCCTCCCCCTATGACTGCAGTCAGGGCTGGAGCCAGGACTTGTGCGCCCCCTCCTCCCCAGGGCTCCGGCTGTGGTTGGAGCTGGGATTGTGTGCCCCTACCCCACACCCGTGATTTGTGGTGGAGCCAGGGCTGTGCCCCCCACCATGGCAGTGGCACTTGGGCTGTCATTCCTCCCCTCAGCCCTACCCCCTGGTTATTTTTAGTGAGCCCACGACCTGTCTGTGACTTTTACTAAAAATAACCATGACAGAATCTTAACCTTAGTAATAACAGTATCCTGGGCTGCCAGGCACGCCTGACAGCTTGTGCGGAACTGGGTTCGGTTCTGACTCTGTAAATCGCAGGCGCCGCCAAGTACCACCTAACTAAAAATAGCTTTCTGTTGGGCAGCTGCTGAAAGTTCACCATTTAACCTTGCGCTTACCTTGTGTTGTTGTTGCTTTTCAGAATAAAACATGAAAATATAGTTGCCCTGGAAGACATATATGAGAGCCCAAACCACTTGTATCTGGTCATGCAATTGTAAGTACTGCTGTTAACTACCATCTTGTCAAAACTGTCAGCGGGATTTTTGTTTTTGTTTGTTTGTTTGTTTCTTCAACCAAGAAATATTTACCTCATTTGGCTATCGTCTGAGGAAGACCCTGAAGGTGAATAGAGTGATGCTTAAAATATTGTGGGCCAGATTTTGACGCTCTTGCTGAAATTGTGTAATAATGTTATTCTGTGAATAGTCTCTGTCACAGTTTCAGGGTAACAGCACCTGTATTTCCCCATTATGGTCTACCCAGGGCACCTGGCTCCTCAGCCATCAACATTTTGCTTTTCAAAATCTGGTTTAGAAACCCTGAGTTGAAATTAAAATGTCCTCTGACCTACATAATGCTATACATTTCCCAGTTCTCAGTCAGCTGGATTATCTCAGTGCCAGATACATTTAATATTATTAATTATTATTATAGCACCTAGGTCTCACTGTGCTAGGTGCTGTACAAACAAGTAACAAAGAAGACAGCCTCTTCCCAGAGTATTGCAGGGGAAACTGCAGAGGAGTATCAGTCCTAAAAATTCCAACAAACCAAGTGAATTTCTCGAAATATCTATTTCATGACCAATTGGCTAAGAATACTTGCTTTTGTTTAACTTCTTTAGTAAAATATCAATTATTATGATTATTTATTAACTTATTTAATTTCAAGTAAACCTTGATTTTTCCAAACTTCATATGCTGGAATCTGCATGTTACCTGAAATTTATGTCATGCCTGGAATCCCAATGTTTATTTAATCCAAAATCCATTGTTTTGAAATTGTGATTTTTAAGAAGGTTTCAGACATTCAATTACCACTTCTGTAAAACTGGAGTTCACCTATTTTCTCTTTCTGTTATTGGTAACTTGCTAAGGGACTGTTTGGGCTGAAATTAAGAGGAGAAATATTGAATCTGAATATCAGGAAAGACTTCACTGTGAGATCTCAGACCCAAAGAAGTGGTGGAAGCCTCATAGCTCAGATTGTTTTAAAGCAGTCTGGACAAAGCACTAGAAATATCTTGTAGACAACAATTCCACACTGTCAAAGAGAGAGACTCATAAAAACTTTAGAATTCAGACATGGGGAATACCTATGAATGGGCTCGTCTTCACTGTGTTGATAGCTCAAACTATAACTTGACTTTTGCCATAACCCAACTCCGTTAACACTTACGATCTTTAGTTTAAGTTAAGGCTCCTGCTAGCTGGGCTTTTTGGGTGGGGTGGGTTGAAGCTGGAATGCTGCTGACACTGGAGCTAGTAATGCAATGGGGTGACCAGATGCCCCAATTTTATAGGGACAGTTCCAATATTCAGGGTTTTTTCTTATATAGGTGCCCATTAACCTCCACCTCCTGTCCTGATTTTTCACACTTGCTATCTGTTCACCCTAGAATACAACAGCTTTAGTTACAATAATTCATCAGCTGCTAATACAATCACTTTGCTAATCCAATCACTCTGTGAAGCTCCAGTGTTGTTTTGCAGTGTGGTCGTTCTCACTAGTTCAAGTGGAGTTACCGAGTGTCCTAGTTCAGGCTAACTGAAGAGGAGCCTTCTTACGAGTTTCTGTATTTTAGTTATAATTTGGCATATCATGGGCATATTTACTGATATTCTTTTCTTTTCATTCATACTTTACCTCTTCATTCTGTAGCAATTTTTTTCCTTTTTATTTAAATATTTGTAAAACAGGTTTACTGGAAGTTGGATTTTAACCTCAGCTGATGTAATGAACACAGCTCCACTAAAATGCATTGGAACTCCACTGGAGTCAGTGGAGCTGATCCCATTTATACCAATGGAGGATGTAGCACTAGATATTTCCTTAAGGGTAGAATGAAGTGAAGAGTTGCTGCGTGTGTTCTGATTGCTATACACCAGATTGAGGTTGATCCTGAATTTCCTGTCTTTTAAAATATGAGGAAAACTCCAACAGGAATTACTAGCTCTTTTTATTGCCCTTTATCCCAGGTACTTGCTGCAAGACAAACAAGGCCAGACTGGTTCTGGCTCTGCGTAGGATACAGCAAGGAAATACTCTTCTTCCTGCACTCTCTGGGGAGAAGGTCAAATCACCCATGCGGGTGGGGAGGAGGTGGCCAAGGATTCAGTCCTGCTGCGTGCTGGCCCATAGCACGAGCTTTTGGAACACCCTTGATGTTTGGCATTTAGGAATGGAATGCCACTAAGTTCCTAAGAATTAAAACCAATTTAACATGCCCCATTTCCTGGATTCCGTATAGGAAGATTTACACATGGATATTTTCTTGTTTCCTAGGGAACATCAACTTGTTGCTACAATAACGCAGATTCATTATGTGAAGCTAGGCACCTTTGTGACTGCACCTCTGCCTAATTGGCTATGCTATTTCTTGTGTTTCTTAGCTTGTAGTCTTCATTTATCTGTCACCTGAACAAGCCGGTCCTACTATGTTTTACTTATATTTAAAACCTGCCTTTGTTTGGAGGTGCGACATATGACTTCAGCTGTACTCTGGGAAAGGGCATTTTAAAATACAGACAATAGGAAGGAACATTAGAACTGTAGATAGTTTACAGGCAGAAAGGTCTGTTTCCTCTTGATGAGAGTTCCAAAGATCCCCCACTCTGAGAGGGTTCAATGTCTGAATATGGATCTGAATTTGGTGGTTGGCCTTTATTTCTGATAGGCTGTAACTAACTGAAATCTGAGCACCCCCAAACTTTGTGGTGGTTGAAATCTAGATCTAAATTTTGTAGCCTGGATTCTTCTCAGCTCTAGATGTAAGTAACACTGAATGGTGTAAAAGAACCCTCCCCTCTACACTGAGCAGAGAATACTCCCCAGAGTTCTAGCTTTTTTATACCAGGCAGAGGATGTGTTGTAAGCTGCACACTGATAACACTGAATTGCGGCATGTTAGTTGCTTTGGAACCTGGGAGTAAATGGTTTAGAAGGTTTCAGAACCTGTAGTGCAATGTTTGCAATTTTGACAATGTGTGAAAGCAAGTTTTTCTAGTAAAAAACAAAACAAAACCAAGCATCAAATTTGTCTTGTTCAAATAACTCCAATAAGTGATGCTTCCAAGAGAGCACAAAATGAATGCCCAAGTCATGTCTATATAACACTCCTCTGAAAAAAGTATTACTAATTTTCTCATGGGTTTTTCCTGTCATGCTCATTGCGATAGTGTGAACAGTGCTTGACAAATATTAATTATTTAGACAACAACCCTGTGAGATATGGAGCTATTATTATTCCTGTTTACAGATGGGGAACTGAGGTACAGGGCGATTTAGTCAAAAGAGTCCACTAATTGTGGGTGCTCCATTTTAAACTTCTAGGGCCAGCTGGGCCAGCTGACGGATTGCCCTGCCTGAGTGGCTGAGGAAGCTAGCAGGCCTTTTCTTAAGGCTAGCAGCAGCTCCCTGGCTGCTCAATGCACGTGTCTGTGGATTCTGTCTCCCTGTGCTTGCTTTACTTCTGTCTGGTACCCAGCCGTGACTCTGCCCTGCGCCTGGCAGTGTTCCAGTGCAGTCCCAGCTTTGCTCCTGCCTGGAACCAGCCCTGCTCTTGGCTTTCCTGACTCCAGGGATTTGGTTCTGACCTTTGGCTCCAGCTCCTGGCTTTGGCTCTGGCATTTGGACTCTGACTCTGGTTCTGATGGTTGCTCTGCCCACTAGGCCGGGCTGGCCACAATCCGGTCACCTGACAAGCATTCTGACAAATCCGATGCCAGGATCTCAAGTTGGGCACCCAGAAAATGAGTGACCACCTATGAAAAGTTTGGTTTAAGTGACCCAGCATCACCTAGGAACTCTGGGGGAGAGCCGGGATAAAGTCCATGTCTCCAAAGCACCACTGAACTCCCATACGCACGAGACTGAACCTGCAGTTCCCTGCCCCATTCATTACATACCATCCAACTTCTGCAACAAATGAAGCATGTTTCTCTTCTTTACCTTGCCTTGCTATAACTCTGTCTCCCCACACCCATGTTCCCAGTCCAATCTCCTTCCCCGGGCTCCTTGTAAAATGTCAGTGTCCTGTCCTCCCACTCTGTCTCCTTGCCCAGCCAGTGCCAGTTCTCACCCAACACTTTGGTTCCCAGTTCCAGGCTCCTTTGCTAGCAATTTCCTGTTTTCCTTGCAACCCTGGCTCCTTATCTGGTGGCAGTTTCACCCCCACATACTGCTTTGCCTTCCCCAACCCCATTTCTTTCCCTGGCCCAGTCCTGACTAGGCTCCTTGTCCCAATCTACTCCACACACCACCCCTGCTTTTGTCCCCTCTGCATTTGAATCAGACTGATTCCTCATCCAGTCGGCCTGGGCCCAACTGGGCGGGAGGGAGGAGAGTAGGAAGGGGTGTCATTAATAACACAGGAGAATCAGACTCCCTGTTCACAGTTCAGGTCCCTGACCCAGCACAGGGACGGACAGCAAAAGGCACATCCCTGCTACAGAGGCCACCTTCCTGCCAAATTTCATACTCCAAAGCGTGGCAGGAGCTAGAACTTCTCAAAGAATAAGTTGCCAGGGTTTTGTAACATGGACTAACTAATATATTTTTCTGTAGTCTCCCTCTGAGAGATGGCTGAGCTATTTTGGCTGAAATTTTCCAGAGGAATTCAGTCCAAAGCAGACACCCAGCATGTGAAATTTCAACCAAAATGGTTACAGTTTGTCAAAGTTATAAGCAACTGAAAATAGGGTCTTACAGTGGGAAGTATTGGGTCACCTTAATAACAGGTAGTGCTACCAGCTGCACCTATAATATAAAAATATGAATATGAGATGGTAATGCCTCCCCATGAGGATTCTGCAAAGAAATTACTAATATTGCATAATGGAGATATATGAAGAAAAGAATCATAGCGCATTTGGGATTGATTTTTACCAGCATTACTGTAATTTTGTGATTCCTCTGTGAATTCAAATTATGTGCTTTCAAACTAAGAAACCTATTGCTCTGTTCCTGAAGTTGATGCTGTGTAATAACATTAAGATCTGAGCAGCTAGTTACCTGCTGGGAATGAAGATGGGTTTTGTTTCTTTTGTTTGCTGAGTTTGATATTTCCCCAGGGGATACTGGAGAGGATTGGGGAAGTTAAAGTATTTCCAGGAATAAATGTTTGGTTGAACTCATTGGCTTGGTTTGAAAATAAGCTTTGTTTGAGATTAATCATGTGCTTTCTAATTGCTAGTGACTAAAGGCAGGGGGAGGTCATTGATCAATAGTAGCCATACCCTGATTTAGCTGTTATTCCTCTTCTATGCATAAGGATATGCCACTGTATTTCAGATACACTGATGTGGTTACTGTTTGCAAATACTGCACTGACTTTTTAATGGTGTATATTGTATACTCTGATATTTCTCATTCATGCTAGAGAGTCACACCTTAAGAGTGATCTAATTTGAATATGCACATATTTATCTGATAAGTAAAAGGGGACAGTAAAAGACTGAATAATATTTCTGAAAGTGACTCCCTCCTCCCACAAGTGATCATCATCAGGAATACTTGCAAGAGTGGTATGGAGCACGATTTCACTCTACATTATTGCTGGGCTCAGTCCTATTTCCACTGAAATCAACTGGACCTGTCAGTTACTTCAGTGGGAGCAGGACTGGCTTATTGTCTAGTAGTGGAGGCCCCAGATTTGACCTGCTTTTAAATCTGATCAGGAACTTCCTCCAGATTCCAAGATCCATATTTTCAAAAAGGTCTCACTCTGGCATGGAAGTCTGTGAACCAAGTGTTTGTTTTGCACCTACATTTTTTCCATGCATGGAATTCAGTTGTTGACGTGCAGATTGTGGTCTGATCTTGGCACCCTCTACTCACCCATACAGGCCTTTGTGACAGGACACCACTCACCACGCCGGTGCCTCCTGCTGGTCGCTTTAGGGATTAGCCCCACAAGTCAGTATGTTCTCTCGCAGTGATGTCTCACCTGCCATCACTTCTGCTCCTGGATCCACATCACTCCAAGGACCTCAGTGTCCTCTTCACAACACAGCCCTTTGGCCATGTCATGATCTGTGCGAGTGCTGCAGTCCAAATGTCCCACCACTTCCCCAGTGGTGACTGCAGCCAATTGTCCGGCCACTTCCCCGCAGCCCCAGTACTCTCTACACCTTTGCCTCAGGGCCTCAGCCTGCAAATCCCAGCAGCCAGCCAGGAGCTCACTCCAGCTCCCCTGGTACTGCTATCAGCACTGTTCTGTCCAGGGTGCTAGCTGCATCCTTCTGCCAGGCACACGGTCCTCCCTCCTTGAGCTCCAGAAAGAAACTAACTTGGCTCTGCCCTGCAGCTCTTCTTATATGGGCCTGCCAGGCCCTGACTGGCTACTCCTCTGAGACCCTCTCTAATTGGCTGCTTCCTGCGCCACTTCCCTAGGTCTCTATTAACCCCTTAGAGGTCAGTATGGGGCCAGTGCCCCATCACAACCTTCCTCATGTGCTAGTCCTGTTGAAGACAATGGGAGCATTCAAAGGAGAATGGATTGCAAGAGCAGGCCCTTTGTTTGCCCCAGAGAAGCATGTAGCTAGGGATCTAATGAGCAAGCCTGAACACCTAAATCTGAATGTAGGTGTGCAGAATGTTTGCTGTCCAAATTAGGCCTTGATCTGGAAAAACTCCCTTTGACTTCAATGGCTCTAAGGCTCTGATCTGGTGAAGTGTTGAACACTCGTAACTCTCACTGGACTGAGAACATTCAGAACCTTGCAAAAGATGCTTAAAGCTTTTAAGAACTGGGGCCTCTGTGCTTTAAAAAAAGGTGTGTGAATTGCAGGTTGTTCTGAGAATTTGGGCCTTTAATACTTGTTTTTAAAAAAATGACAATGACCCCACCGGTGTGTCCTGACTTTACATGCAAGGTTTTGTGGTCTGCTGTCAAAGAGTTGTGCTGATATCCTAGAGGAGGGTTGTCTTGCCCAGATTCCATCTGTGCCTCAGTTTCACCACTAGAGAGGTCTTCCCTGGGTTGGTAGGGTGACTTGAGCTTTGACCTTCTAGCCAAAGCAAAAGTCATTCTCTTTGGGGGTAAATAAAGTTTAAATAGCCAAGAACAAAGCAACTTTTCATGCCCTCCCCAGACTAAACAGTCCTCCTTTCCCCTGCCCCGTTCACAAGCTAAACTATGCTGGATCTACTTCACTGGCAACATTGAAGATAACCTTAACTCTCAGGCACTAAGTGTTTTTGATTTTTGAAAGATCCTAACTGTAGTTAATTGTTATAATTATTTATGTACTATTTATATTATAGCAACAGCCAGATAATTTGGGGACCCAGTGGGCTAAATATCAAACAAAAATATGTGAAAATGTCATCTCTGCCCCAAAGAGATTACTAACTAAGAATTTTGATTGGGGAACCCAGGTTCTACTTCTGCTGTTTATGGGCTACATCCAGATACACACAGGCTTGTGGTAACCTTGTAGCTGAACCACATACTTAGACATCTGCACTAAACTCTAAACACTTTATTATTAATACTAGTATTATTATTAAAGCTATATCCCTGCGCACACACTAAGCTTTCTGAATATTATGTAAATGAAAGGTAGAAACTGAAGCACTAAGCAATAGTCAAGCGTTGAATTTCTTTTTTTAATAACCAGTGCATGAATGCACTCTGAATGCAGTGAAGCATATACTTTATTTGAAAGTGACATTTAAATGAAAATATTCAGCCTCAAAGGAAGTCAACAAACAATTAAGGGAAATGCCTTGTTTTCCAGTTTCCTTAAGAAATATAGCAAGTATACGCTATATTACAAAACACTGGTACACAAGCAATATCACATCAGGATGCTAATTAAACCAACACATAGACTTTCAGGACAGATGCCTTGTATGGTTTCATTCGTATGCCTGTTTCTCATGACTCATTACCCACAGAGTCAGAACTAAACGTCTATGTACTCAATAGTTCATGGTGATATTTCAGAGACTGTCTATGCAGCAGGATGGGTGCTTTAACAGCAGAATACACAGTTCTCCAAACATCCAGTTTAAGCGGGAGCTGTTCAGTTTACATGGTACAATACATTATGTATGGAAAAGGCAGGATCTTCTGTGTTTTCTTTTATGGCAGCATGTAGCGCACAGGCATTACATATTTAGCTATACACCTCAGTGAAAGGTAGGCAGCAGCCACACTTGTCACTGCAGTGTGTGGCTAGAAGCCACAGTAAAAGGCACTGGAAACAGGGAAAAGGCTCTGGCAATGTGGAGCTGCCAGAGCCTTTCTCCACTGTTTTCCTGCTGCCAGAGCTGTTGTCTGCTACCTCCCTCCTACCAGAGATTTCCCCCTTTCCCAGAGCCTTCCTCTATGGCAGGGAAAGGCTCCAGCAAAGGGAAGGCAGCGAGACGCTGTGCTGCTAAAAATAGCAATGTAGATGTGGGAGGCACTGCTTGGGCATGAAGAGAGCTCGGGTAGGGTATATACCTGGGGTCGGCAACCTTTTGGAAGGGGGAGCGCCAACTCTTTCCCCCACCCCTCTCCCACGTGGGCCCAGCGATGCCCTGGCCAGGGGCGGGGGGAAGCAGCCTCCACGTGGCTCCTGGCCAGGGCCAGCGGCGTGCCAACCTGGCCCCTCAGCCTCCCATCCTCCCAGCCCCCGTCTGTCACGTGGAAGAGGGACGGGGGTGGAAGATAGGAGCAGCCGCCGCACGGCCCTGCTTTGGGGTTGGGAGCGGCATGGTGTGCTGCTCAAAATGGTCACACTCGGCACACGTGCCATAGGTTGCCGATCCCTGGTATATACCCTGGGCTTCAGGTGAATAGGGCACTCTACTCTACTCGCCTAAGCCACACCCTACCATCTACACCGCTTTTTATACCCATGCAAGCTGGGTGTGCAATGTCTGTACTCTACATTCTGCTGTAAATGTAGAGTATGGACATTGGCGCTCAGCAGCTGGTTGGTTTCGTAGAAGATGACAGGTCTCAGCATAGTGTACTCTTCTTTATTTCTGATAGCGCCACACTTCTGATGCCTGAAAAGATTCTGACTGGGACGTTCAGCAAGAGCTAAGTGATTGGGTGCCCAACTCTCATCAAAAGCCCCTTAGGCCGCTTGGAAAATGCCAGCCTCTGTGACCAAAATGCCCATTGTTGGCGATGAGGAATAGGACACTTGATGGATTTTCATGATGGAAATGGTTCCAAAGAGCCTGATTTTCAAAAGCTCTGAGCAGCCACAGCTCCAGCGCAGGTCAGTGGGAGCTGTGAGTGTTCCATGCCTTTGAAAACCAGGTCCAAAAGTCACACTGCACACTAGCATTGTGTTCTGTGGCACCAGGGTTCAGAAGTTTGGTTCCCACCATCTTTTCTCCTGTCCCCCCTCACCTCCTTCCTCCTGAGTGTGGGCTATGTACTGACTGGATGCCTCTAACCAAGTCTGGTCCTGGTTTCCCTTAGGAAGCGTGGCATTCCTCCTACCTGCACTGGCAAGACAAAATAAATAAATAGATCACCAACTCTTATTATTAACATAAAAGCTACATAAAGATTGGAAAGGTAAATAAAGATTTTTAAATAAGATATCCAGTTCTAGCTATTGTACTCTGGTGCTGAAGAAGAGAGGAATTTCCAGAGGCTGCTATTCATGGAGCTACACTTCCTAATTTCTGAGCTCTATTCTGCACCTGGGTATGTGGGTGCATGTGTCGGTACTGCATAACTTATAAAAATTAGCCACAGCACTAAGTGGGCATGTGATATGGATGAGTCATAAGATAGACAGGGATGTATAACTGCCAGTAGCCACATATGATATTCCTGCCTCCCTGAGAGCAGGAATGAGCCCTTTCTCTTCAAGCAGCGGGTGCATTGCTATTTAGAGGCATTGCAATTTTCATCTCATTTTGATGGATTTGAATAACTATTTCATGCTTTCATGCCTTGCTTTTGGTCAGAAGTTTCATTGCTGGTTACTTATTGTTCGTATAGTAGCTGAATTAGTCTCTTGCATTTAGCTCTGGCTCTATATGTACTCAGTAATTTTAAATCATATGCTGCCAGCACTAAAATTAATAAAACAGCTAGCTAGCATTTGGGGCAAAGTAGCTTTATTAGGAGACACATAATAAATAGTAAGTCCATGTATAGCACACTACGAGAGTACATTCTGATAGAATAGAATGCTCTTAGGAAGTGCACTGAGATATACTAATTATTATTCTGATTAAGTAGCTGCATCAATTGAGAGAGACGAGGGCTTTCATAAAAACCTAGAAAGATTTAAGATGAAGTAACATACGGTACTAAATGAAAATACAAGGCTAAAATCGGCATTTGCCAAAGTTTTAAATCTTTATTTGGCAACTTCTGTATTAAAACTTGCCTCTCTCCCTGAATTTACTCATGGAGTAATGCACTACACAATGTAAGTAAAGCTGGCCAACTCTGGTACGTAAGGATTATATTCTGATAAAAATTAGTAGGCAATACATTTGACGTGACCACAGGCCCAGACCCAATTTCCTGAGCACTGTCACCCCCAAACTCCAGACTCTGCTCTAGTTGACATAGTCAGGTGGGCTGTTTTGCAGAAGTTCCCTTGAGCGAATTCAAATCAATGTAATGCTGACTAGCAGTTTTCATTTTAATTATGTTATCAAGGAGCCATGTGTAAAACCTAATGGGGAAAAGATCCCATTAGGCAGGAGGCCAAGAATATAAAGCCTGATCTTCAAATACAACAGCGTTTTATATTTGTATTGAAAGGCAAGCTTGCATTTTACCTTCGATTCATCTAGAGCCTGATCCAAACCCTTTGAAGTCAATGGGATTCATTCCGTTCATTTCAGTGGGTTTGGGATCAGGGCCCTGAAGAGGGATTTTCTCAAATCTAAAACTTAAGGCAATTCAGATTCCTGTTTGAAATACTGTTTTGCCTTCCTTTTGTAGTGCTATGGTTACCTCTGCTTACAGAAATTATTTTTATAGCAGCTGCAGGAATTCTTGTCATAGTTTTCTGCTTTGGCCATTCTCACTGGAAAATTAAATAATGCGTACAGATTTTCTGGATTTTTTTTTCCAAAATGGTATTTAGTTCTACTATGGTTTTTAAAAAATGGAGTGTCTTATAGAAAAAGGAAAATAATCTTTGTGATGATAGAAGATTTTTTTGATTATGTATTTATAGAATATCCAGTCGTCATATTTGGGTTAATACCATATGGGCACATCCTGTCCATGTTAAAGACTATTTATCCCTCAATCTGGAGGGAAGGTGTACCCAGAGGGCCAAATCTTGCACTCCTTATTTACTCCTTACTAAAACAAAACTCCCACTGAGGCTGTGTGACCTTGAGCAACTCATTGGTGCCTCAGTTTCCCATCTGTAAAATGGGAGTAATGATACTAACCTCCTTTGTAATCGCTTATTTATTTTGTCTTGCCAGGGCAGGTAGGAGGAATTCCAAACTTCCTAAGGGAAATAAAATAAATAAACCACCAATAGCAGAAAATTAAACCTCTGTCTTTTGAGTTACCAGTTAGTGCCCTGACTACTGCACCATTCTTCCCCTGGTAATAATCTCTTTTACAAGGCCCTTAATGGTTTGGTACTCTGAATATCTTACTGTATTGATTACTAGAGGAGGGGGAAGCCACACAATGCGATGGACAGAGGTACGTCATGCAGGGGTGTCATTTGCTATGGAACAGTTGCCTTCCCCCAACCTTGGTTTGCCCCACCCCACCACAGACTTTTCATAAATCTGTATGCTCCATTATGTCTGCCACTCCCTGCCCCCACTTTGCAGAATAGAATATAATCACATATAAAGTTCTATAGGCTGACACAACTCCCCTCCCCCAAATATTTCTGAAATGACACCCCTGGGTGCATGTATGTATCAATAGACTATACCACCACCAACTGCTGGAGAAAACGAGAATTATTTATCAGTATGTCATAGGCTCTTTATTGGTGTAGGTCATCTATCGTTCTCCTGTAGCTCAAAGGGTAGGGTTCTGTGCTTGTGAAGCTCTCTTTAGTCCCTGCCGTTGCTATGAAGTTCTGAGTTCTGTGCATCATAGAGCTAGCCATGAAGTTCCTACCTAGCTTTGTTGCATATGTAATGTGTGATAAATAATGCGAACCACAGAAAAATTATGAGGAGGAAGAAAATAAATATGGTTGAGTGAGAGCATTTAGAGGAGAGAGATTTCCTGGTTCTATTCGTCCACCAATACCATCTGGCTGAATGTTTGTGTCACTGCAATCCAAGACATTTTTGATTGATTAATGCCGTTCTTCATGTAAACATTGGACACAATCGTTTTGACAAAGTACTATGACATTTTGCCTCCTGGGTTATGAAATTCTCTGCCAGAGACTGTTAAGGCTGCTCCTTTGTCACTGGGTTTTACAGCTAGATTTGCTATTTTAAGATGTTTGACTCACGCTAGCACTTTATTGTCTTGATATAATATATATAGATTTCTTGTCATTGAACTTTTGGAAGCTCTTTAAGATACACCATGAAAGATGCTTTAAAAAGAAAGAGATTATCTAGGGAAATAAAATGTGACCTTGCATTTATAGAGCACATTTTATCCCTCAAAGTTTAACAAACTGTAAATTGGAATCCCTTTGCTTGCCATTGAAAGCATCCATCTGTGGGGAGACACACAACAGCAGCTTAAAACAGCACCCAAGAATAGGTTAGGTCAGAAAGCAAGTGGGACAGGAAGAATGAAATCTTCATTTGAAACTGCAGAAATACGTAATGTTGTTGCTATAATTGTAATTAAATATGTATATTATAGTAGTGACCAGAGGCACAAATTAAGATCAGGGCCCCTTAGTGCAAGATGCTGTGCAAACACAGGTGAAGGCCCAGGCTCTGCCTCAAACAGCTTGCAGTCTAAGAAATATGTACTTTTAGAGAGGCAATGATCAAGACCTTATCTCTCATGCAAAAGATAACATTTCCAACTGTAAACTGTTCCCATGTTAGGACATTAATTTATCACTGTGTCAGAGGAAGCGTGCTACATACCGAATCACCGAGGAACTCAAGGTAATTCCTTTGCAGGGAAATACTGCTTTTAGATGGCTTTGATAGATGTGTCCCTGAAAAGTCTCTCATCCAAGCGCTGACCCAGCCTCATGTTGCTTAATTTGAGAGATCTATTAGCATATCACAAAGGCGTATGTTCAGAGGGCAAAACAAACGTTTCAGTTAAACTGTAGTTATTCTTCTGATCTCATACCAACAGAAAAATTATATGCATGGAATCAACAGAGCCATTGCCTGAGGATCCTGGCTTGTCCACACTACCCAAGGACCTGGTAACACAGCTGTTCTGTCCCTGCTGTAGCATCATTGCTTAGCTATCTCCACACAAGCCCTTGCTGCACAAGACTGCTCTCTGCAGGGCTTCCTAGCCTCATTGATGGAATTACTACTCTTCAGAACAGGAGAAACTTATCATGCGAATTGCAGCCTAATTTACGTGGCTCTGAAAGGGGAGCATATTACATTGACATCTGTCCCCTGTTCTGCTCCAGGTCACATAAAGCTT
Source organism: Emydura macquarii macquarii (assembly GCF_026122565.2). NCBI lineage: Eukaryota > Metazoa > Chordata > Testudines > Chelidae > Emydura > Emydura macquarii. The sequence goes on along the minus strand of NW_027133607.1, from coordinate 301,394 downwards.
AGCTTGCACACTGTAGCCCCATCTATGTCCACAGGTAGATTGGCAAAGGAGGAGGTTTCCATCTTGTAGCTGTCTTTCCGTTTTGCAGGGCACCCTGTGAGATATTTTTCATGAGTTTTCAGCAGTTTTGGTCCCCATCCACACCAGTGGAAGTGATGTGATGTCCCATGTTTATTACTTCACCAAAAGCCAGTCCAAATGCCCTTTCATTGTAAACTCGCGAATCATGATGTAGTGATTTGCTCTGAATTTGATTACACTACACGGGTTCGTTTCCTTCAGTCTTCGTCTCTCAACACTACAGCTGCTTCTGTGTGAGCGACAGAGGGAGCGAATAACTTATTGGAGATTAGGCAGAAGTCAAAACATATGGTGCAAAAAGTGAAAGTGGATACATGCGAGACACAACATTTCTCAGTGATAGGTGCATGTGAGACTGTGATCCTTGTGTGTTTAGGAAGTCTGATGATATTCTACCAGATGAATTACAACTTTCTACAACATAAAAAGGGTGGCACTGCAGAGCGGGGTACCTACAAAACTCTAACCCCTTCCCTTCTAGCTGTAAAGAAAGCTGGCGGCAAGTAGCAGAAAAGGCTCCCAAGACTTTCAGGAAGGATGGTTGAGCACAGATCTGGAAGTCATGAGACCTTGGTACTATTCCCAGCTCTGTCACTGATTTCCAGTGTGACTTCAGCTCACTTTCTGCTGTAATTTCCCGGTCTGCAAAGTGGGAATGGTGTAATACTTTCCTAACAGGAGTCTAGTTAGGATTAATTAGTTAGTTGTTGACGTCAACGGGACTCATCGAATAAAGGAATTAGAATCTGACCCTTGATGTCTGTGTCGTGCTTTCAGTTCTTCAGCTTGAACGTGCTGTAAAGTGTCAATATATTGTATTCTGTCACATTATGAACGAAGGTAGCCAACATGAAAATGCATATTTATTCGTCCTTATGGGATAGGTATGTAGCTGCACTAAACAACAGTAGTATGGCATCCAAAGATATAATGGGTGAAATGCTGGTCCACCTGAAGTCAATGGCAAAATTCCCATTGACTTCACTGGGGTCAGGATTTCACTCAATGTGTGCAGTATAAAGATGAATGTAGCTAGAAGCATGCCATAAACCACTGAAGGTAGCAATGAGGAACATTTGTATTAGTATGAGGGTGTTGTTAAGGATTGAATAGTTTGAGTCCAGGCTGGCTCATGACTGAATGGCCATGTCCAGAATTTGAATATCTGGAATATGCATTTCTTTATTTGTGAGTAGGTGGAGATGCTTATTGAAGACAGCAGAGGATTCCCCAAAGGCACAGTCCTGCAGGCTTTTTCCAGTGCCTCCCTGAGCAGTGGAGAGTGTGACTCATGATCCCCACTCTGCTGGGATACCATATGCAAACTCCACCACGTGGTCTAGTTCTTCTGGCTGAGTGAGGTGGGACCGGGGTCTCAAGACCTAAGCCTGTCCCCTAACCACTGGATTCACTTTCTTCCCTTTCCTGCCCTCTTTAGGAAAGTTCAATGCCAAACTCAAGAAACCCTATTGTGCCCAGACCCCTCCGGGGCACAAGGAATGCGTGAGGCTTCCTGTTACAGCTTTCTCACCTGACCATATGCAAAGGAACAATCCAGCCCCAAGTCTGCACAATTATTATTCCTTATATAGCACTCAGGGTGTACTAGTTACTGCAATACTACAACACTGGTAGGTGCTGCAGGTAAATAATAAGATGAGTCCCTGCCCTAAGTAGCCAAGAAGCTCAGTAGACAAAAAGACCCATGAAGAATGGTGGTAAGGCAAGTAGAATGAAAAGAAAGATAGTCCATGGGTTAGGGCACTAGCCTAAGTCTTGAGAGATCAAGACTCAGTTCACTGCTGTGTCATAGATCTCCTATGTGACCTTGTGCAAGACACTTGGTCTCTGTGTGCCTCAGTTCCCTGTCTATAAAATGTGGATAATAGCAGCCACTGACATCACAGTGATGTGGTGAGGAAAAATACATTAAGGGTTGTGAATTGTTGTGATACTTGTTCTTGAGGCATATAAGTTTGTTGGATAGATAGAAAGGGATACAACACACACACACAAGCACATTGATTGAGCATATGAGTATGGCATAATAATGTATCCTAATGACTCATTTAGTTTGATTTCAGCCTATGTCCTAAATAACTATTTTGCAAAAAGGAAGATGATGTAGTTGTGCATGAAAAGGCCTTTAAAAAAAACAAAACAATTGTGCAATTTGGGCATTATTCCTAGTTTGTCATTGCAAGTGGCATTTCAGCTCATTCATTTGTGTGGCATTGTTTGTGTGGCATCTGTACTACTTGTAGATTTCCCTGAAATCAAAATTACTGCCTCAAGAGCTTCATTATGGCATACTCTTTTCCGTGTCTTCTTGCTCCGACACAATAAATGCTTCAGGGTGGTAAGTATCCAGCCATCTGAGTCATTAGAAGTAATTTGCAAAGATAGATGCTGTTACCTGTCATAATTCTAATATAGTTAAATCAGTCCATTTTACTTATCAGCATAGCCTTGCATGGTAATTGGTTCTCTACGAAATACAGTCCAGAGAGAGGGAGAGAAATGTGGGAGAGGGAACATGAACTAACAGCAGGGGGCTTAATTCTCTTCTCACCAGTATGACCTGTATAACCCTGTTGACTTTAGTTGAGTTACTCCGGATATGCACTGATTTAAGTCAGAGGTGGATCAGCTCTCAGATATTTGCTAGTGCAAAAATTATTTTTCTACCAAACTCTATGTGCTATTACATACAGCCTTTTGGTTGCAAATTATATTAGTGGCCTCAAGGTCTCAGTCCTGTTGAATGGTCTTGAATAATGATTTGCAAGGCAAAAATGATTTGCAAGGACAAATTTTACAAAGACTTGGGGTCCCTTATTGCAGAAGTGCCAAAGGCAGACAAGCTCATCATCCTTGGTGACTTCAGTGGTAGAATTGGTACAGATTACCAGGAATGGCCAGGTGTGATCGGAAAAAATGGCCTCGGGAAATGTAACAGCAGTGGGCTCCTCCTCATCACCAATACAGTGTTCACCTGTCAAGCTGTAATAGGACGGCCTGGATGCATACATGCTCTAACCATTGGCATCTCATTGACTATGACATCATTAGGAGAAGAGATGAACAGGATAGCGTGACAAAGGCCATGGGAAGTGCAGAATGCTGGACTGATCACAGGCTTATAGTCTCCAAGCTGAATATCCAGATACGTCCTAGTAGATGACCACAAAGTAAAAAAGCACCCAAAAAGCATAATGTCTCCAAATTGAAATAGGAGAATGTGAAACAGGCTTTTGTTGAAGAACTGTGCAACCAACTTGTAACAATTGATGGGAACTCCAATAACATTGATGAAAATTGGGCATCCTTTAGAGACTCTGTGTAGTCAGTAGCATCCAACACCCATGGTTCCATCAAACGTAAACATCAAATTGGTTTAATGAAAACAGTACTGAAATATTGAACGAGAAACATCAGCTCCATAAGGCCAGTTGAGGAGACAGTGTTTCAATAGCTAAGAAGGCAGCCTTCAACAACATCAAGAGGACTGTTCCACACAAGCTTAGAGAGATATAAAACTCATGGCTGAGCAACAAAGCAGATGAGATTCAGTTCTATGCAGACAATAATGATATGAAGAACTTCTATGATGCTCTGAGGACAATCTATGGCCCACAGTCATCAGGAACATTTCCAATACTGAGTGCTGATGGCACCACATTGCTCACTGACAAAGAAAAGGTACTGCAAAGGTGAGCAGAACTCTTTAACAACATCCTCAATCAACAATCATCTATTAGTGAGGAGGCAATTGATCAACTGCCCCAGATTGATATCAACATATCTCTTGCTGATCCCCCAATGCTGACTGAAACTGCGAAAGCGATTGACCTGCTGTCAAATGGTAAAGCACCTGGAACAGATGGTATACCCTCAGAAGTCTATAAGGCTGGTGGCTTGCATATGGCCTAGAAGCTGACTGAATTTTTCCAATCAATGTGGACTCAAGGAACTATACCCCAGAAGTAACAGGATGCATCCATCATTCACTTGTAAAAACAGAAGAATAACAGACAATCCTGCAACAATTATCGGGGCCTCTCCTTGTTGTCAATAGCTGGCAAAATTCTCACCAGAATTCTGCTGAGTCGCCTTGTGCAGCACATTGAACAAGGGCTCTTGCCTGAGAATTAGTGTGGCTTCAGGAAAGGTCATGGGACCACAGACATGGAGTTTGCAGCTCATCAACTTCAGGAGAAATGCCTGGAACAGAACTCCATCCTGTACGTGACTTGACCTGAGAAAAACATCTGAATAATCAGTCAGTCGGGAGGGCCTTTGGAAGATCATGGCAAAATTCGGTTGCCTGTAGAAATTCATCTCAATGGTTCGGCAATTCCACAATGGCATGCTCGCTCATGTTACGGATGACGGTGAGTCTTCTGAACCATTCCCAGTCATCAGTGGAGTCAAGCAGGTCTGTGTGTTGGCCCCAACCCTCTTCAGTATGATGCTTTCTGCCATGCTTACAGATGCCTTTCATGACTGTGACACCAGAATTGGCATCAGATACCAGACTGATGGCAAGCTTTTTAATCGGAGGAGGCTACAGGCAAAGACGGAGGTTTGGTAAGTGACTGTTCATGATCTTCTGTTTGCTGATGACTGTTCCCTGAATGCCATATCTGTGTCAGACATACAGAGGAGTATGGACTATTTTTCTTCATCTTGTGACAGTTTTGGTCTCATAGTCAACATCAAGAAGACAGAAGTGATGAACCAGCCTGCACGAGGGAAGCCTTATGGAGAGCCTACTATCACAGTGAATGGCCAAATCCTTCAAGCAGTGGACAAGTTCACCTACCTCGGTAGTACACTGCATTTGCAGTTCACATCAATGATGAAACCAACGCCAGAATTGCCAAAGCAAGCGTGGTTTTTGGCAGACTATGTGCAAATCTGTGGGAGCACAGAAGCATTAGTCAAAAAACAAAACTGAAGGTCTATAAAGCTATTGTGATGCCAACTTTGATGTATGCACGCGAAACCCTGGATGGTGTACAGATGCAATGTTATGAAGCTGAATCACTTTCATATGGGCTGTCTGAGGAAACTGATGAGGATAAGATGGCAAGACAAGGTTCCAGATACTGAGGTTCTCATACGGGTAGGTATTCCAAGCATCCATACTCTGTTGATGAAATCACAGAGGAGATGGGCAGGCTATGTCACCAGAAGGTCAGATAATCGACTGCCAAAGATCTTTTATGGTGAGCTAATGGAGGGAAAGCGCTCTCCCGGTAGCCAGAAGAAATGTTTCAAACAGTCCCTCAAGTTATCCTTGAGGCATTTCAACATTGACCCAGAGTTTTGGGAAGATCTTGCTCAGGATCGTTCTACCTGGCAAAGTCTCATCCATACTGGAGCCACAGTCTGGGCGGAGGAGAACTACTGAGGTAGAGCAGAAACACCAGCAGCAAAATCTCATAACAGCAGCATGTCCACTGTTAACCAAGTAACACATAGCGGCATCTCTTGTTTAGTGTGCCATAGACAGTTCAAAGCCCAAATTGGCCTGATCAGCCGCTCACATGTTCACAGAAACCAAACCAATCAGTGATGTCATGGTCCTCTTTGAATTCAGAGTATGAACAACAATAACAGGAAGGCAAAACACAACACACGTGTTTATTCTACTCAAACTTTGAATGCATCACATAATTTCTTTTTAAGACAAATGTGAGTGACGTTGACAAATTGGAGGATTGGGCCAAAAGAAATTTGATGAGGTTCAACAAGGACAAGTGCAGAGTCCTCCACTTAGGACAGAAGAATCCCATGTATAGCTACAGACTGGGGACCGACAAGCTAGGCAGCAGTTCTGCAGAAAAGGACCTGGGGGTTACAGTGGATAGGAAGCTGGATATGAGTCAGCAGTGTGCACTGGTTGCCAAGAAGGCTAATAGCACATTGGGCTGCATTAGTAGGTGCATTGCCAGCAGATTGAGGAAAGTGATTATTCCCCTCTATTCGGCATTGGTGAGGCCGCATTTGGAGTATTGTGTCCAGTTTTGGGGGCCCCACTACAAAAAGTATGTAGACAGGTTGGAGAGAGTCCAGCGGAGGGCAACAAAAATGATTAGGGGGCTGGAGCACATGACTTATGAGGAGAGGCTGAGGAAACTAGGCTTGTTTAGTCTGCAGAAGAGAATAATGAGGAGGGATTTGATCACAGCCTTTAACTACCTGAAAGGGGGTTCCAGGGAGTATGGAGCTAGGCTGTTCTCAATGGTAGCAGATGACAGAACAAGGAGCAATGGTCTCAAGTTGCAGTGGGGGCGGTCTAGGTTGGATATTAGGAAAAACTTTTTCACTAGGAGAGTGATGAAACACTGGAATGGGTTACCTAGGGAGGTGGTGGAATCTCCATCTTTAGAGGTTTTTAAGCTGTGGCTTGACAAAGCCCTGGCTGGGATGATTTAACGGATGTTAGTCCTGCTTTGAGCAGGGGGTTGGACTCGATGACCTCCTGAGGTCCCTTCCAACTCTAATATTCTATGATTCTATGAGAGTATCCATTAGACTATAAATATCAGCACTGTTCTCAGATAACTTATTTCTCTAGCTAGTTCTTTCCTATATAACACAGCCCTCTTAACAGGATTAAGTGACAGTTACTTGTTTTAGGACAATTCCTGCAATACAAGCTGTTCTACTTTGCTCAGATTTGAGTTCTCACTTGATACGTAGCATAACATTCCAGTGCAATCATATCCTTCACTATTAACTTCTGAAGAAAAAAATATTGATTTGTAGAACCTATCGGACCTGAAAGATTGAAAAGCAGAAGCTGTTGACCACAAGGTTTGCACTTCCAACAATATACCGAAAAGTTTTCAGAAAGTTCTACTGGTGTTTTCTGATAAATTAGGATAAAATTCTTCTAGCTATAAAAAAAGCAAGTGGCATCTAACCCAAAGAGCCAACCTTTGGTAAGCACCAATAGCTCAACTTGACATAAAGGAGCTTCTCCAAAATATATTTTAACTGTTATTTCATTTAGCCTGCCTGTGCTGGGATCTAAACTGTAGGGTAGTATTTATGTCTTCCTTGTGTATCTTGTGTGCTCCCCCATGATTCCAGCCTCTTAATCAGCTGTCCGGATGTCTTGATGGACCTGGACTTAGATCTAGAAGAGAGAATGGCTGCATGCTGGGGAGAGATGATATAAATCCACCCTATTTACACAAACACACAAATTCTGTGAAAATGAAGCTCAATCACCAAAAAGACTGGTTTTTTAAGGGCTGAGTTCCAACAGTTGATTCACTCTTCTCGGTGAGCTGAAAATAGACTGCATTGTTCTCCTAATTCTGTACAGAGCATCTTGAAACCTGGTATAATGTGAAGGAGTTTTTTAAAATCTTTTCCTACAGCAAAAAAATTGATATATTCAGTTGTGCCTGCAGATATTGATGCTAATTAACTGGGTTGATTTTTTTTTCAATTTCCTCAATATTTCATTATAATTTAAATCTCTTCCTTACAATTACAAACCTTATATACACTACATGTCATTTCCACAATGAACATTACAGAATCTCGGCAATATATGTAAAAAATAGAACCACACATCTATGTAAAAACACCATAAGCTTATCAAATAAAAGTTGAGCTGCTTAGATTCATAATGCCCTGGTTATTGTCTTTGTTCTGAAGTTCCGAGCAGCAATAGCATAGCATCGTGTTCCTAGATAGCTATGATTTTGTTTATCAAGTGATAAAATTTAACAAGGGATCATGCAATCCACAGAGAAAGGAAATTTGGTTGGGAAGGCTATAGATCAGGAGGGAAACTCACATCTTTTCACCAAATTTAATAACCGCGATTTAGCACACTTTACACTTATTTGTGGCTGTGACACAGAGGCCCACTGGTGGTTCTTTACTATGTCAGCATCTCTTATCAGGCCTGACATACTTACTACTCCTAGCACACTTGTCATAAGCTGTATCTAAAAGCTGTCATGTAAGGTATCATATACAAATTGGTAACACACCGGTCCCGAAAATCATTGCATGATGTATATATGGTAAACCCACAAAGGACTTTATAGATATGTGCTGAAAATGTATCCTTAACATGTCTTTATTTGCCATGCTTTTTCAGAAAAAAGCATATGGCACCACCTGCTTGAATGTGTCTGCGATGTAAATTAGACAAGGTGTGACCAAAGACAGAGAAAAGCACATTTACACTCAAGGTAAACAAAGCCATCAGGAGGGCTAGTGGGGAAAGATGAATACTTAACAATCTCAACAGGAGATGGAGACTGTACTCCCAGGAGACCTTCCAGCTTTTTGTAACAGGGTCAGTGAACTTGGGAGATAAAAGCAGAGACAGAAAGCCATTTTGGTATCCATCACTTGAGGAATTCAAGGGGCTAGAGCTCTTCAAATTACAGAATGTTGGATCCTTCAACCAAGGGGTTGAAGTCTCTGGGAACCAAGTGTAGATGAGAACCCTGCTTAAGCAAAGATTGTAACTTACCAAAATTAAGCTTTAGTCTTAGAAGCCTACTTTTACTTTTGTTTGCTTGTAACTCTTTCTATCTTTATTTCTTATACTTGGTAGCACTTAAAGCTATGTCCTTTTCTTAAATAAACTTGTTTTTCTTTTACTGTAAAACAATTCAGTGCTGTGATTGAAATGAGTGTTTGTCAAACCCCAGTTATATTTGATGAACTACAGTATATTGTCCCTTTAAAGGAGCATGAACTTAATAACTACTGTGAGTGCGGGAGAGGGTTGGACATTGCAGGGCAGACAGTTTTGGGGACTGGTGGAGTATTGGGGGTCACCCTGCAGAAATTAACTGGGCAGTGGAAGCCAGTGTGTGACCTCCATGCTTGTTGGCTGACTGTTGGTGTCAGGGCTATAAACCACAGCAGCATAACATTGAAGACACCCAGAGTTGCAGGGTGGGCATTAACACAACTCCTTCTTGGTCTTGGTTGAACCCAAAGATTGTCACAGTGGTCAAACCAGATGCTAGCCTAGGCTGCAACCTTACATGGCTTTTGAACTTTGTTTCCCCTATCTATGCTAGCCTACTATAATCTGCTAGTTCCCAGTTTGGCCACAGACAAACTTTAACTACGTGCTTAAGCATAATTGGTAACTTTGTGCTGAAAGCCCTGTGACGATACAGTCTGAGGGTCAACCTAATAACTCTGCAGTTTCCTTTTCCTCAAGTCTGTAATACATCATTAATGTTTTCTGTCAAGTGACCAATACATACTGTACAACACAGAGGAAATAATGGTCTTTTATCTGGTCTGCTTCTTAGTCTAGCTGCATTGTTAGTATTGGCCTGTAGATTGCCCTCATGTCCCAAACAGATGATGAATGGAAATCCTTTCAAAACTGAATTAACACCCAGCTCTTATATAGGGCTTATCAGGAGATCTCAAAGTGCTTTATAAAGGAGGTCAGTGTCATTAACCCCATTTCACAGGTGGAGAAACTGAGGCACAGAGAGGTGAAGCGAGTTGCCTCACTCAGCAGGCCAGCAGCAAAACTGGGATTAGCAGCCAGGCCTTCTGAGTTCCAGGCCAGTGCTCTATCCACTGGCCAAGCCACAACCCTATCATTCAATTAACAAAGAATAGCTAATCAGATTACAGCACCTCACTCATCTCCGTCCACATTTAGAAACTAACAAACAATTAACTGAGAGGCAAATCCTCCCCCTCTGTACAGGCTGAGTGTCTGGGGAGGCAATTTCACATGGCACCATGGGGAGGAATCTGGGGTGAGCAGAGCATGAGTAGAGCTGCCCCCAGCTGCTAAGGGTGGCTGCAATAACTCCCAGGGCTCCTGAACCCCTCTCTGTAGGGACCTGCATAGATGAGCTGCTGCCAATCCACAGGTCTTATCCTACCCTGCCCCAAACCATCTTGTCCAACTCTGTGTGGAGTGCCATGTTCTGTACTCTCTGTCGGCTTCTAAAACCATGCTGACCCCCTCACTCCCATATAGTGTAACTGCATTGCAGTGCGTCTGAATGCCTCCATGTCCGGACCTGGGGCCTTATCCATTGCTGTTGACGTCAGTAGGAGTCCTTCCTTTGACTTTGACGGGCACTGAATCAGGCCCTGAAGGAGGGAGAAGTCAGGTCACTTTGTGTGGAATTGTAATAAGCAAATCTGTTTAAAAGTTAAGGGAGCAATAAAGTGACTGTGATAAGCCAAGGAAGCAGAGACAGCTTTTGAAAAACAAATCCCCTGGCAGCATGACCAGACACAGGCCACACAGTGCAGGAATGGAAAGAGACTGATATTCACGGAAAGAAAAGTGGGGTTTAAGTGTCTTCCTCCCCAATATGCTGAGACTCTCAATCCTGTAATTGGATCTGCGTGGACAAACCTTCACATGCAGGCAAAGCCTCTTTGAAATCAGCAGGGCTCTTCATAGGTGTAAGAGTTTTCCTACACAGATCCCGTTATAGGATCAGTTATAGGATCAGGTCATAGACAAGACTGACTTCAGGTCTCTCAGATCCTTGAGCTGACAGAGGCTGGGAAGGTTGCTAAACTACTGGGGGGATGTTGCCAATCTCAAACTAATTCTAGCAGCTGGTATGTAGGAGTTAATGCAAAGATGACGTACAGAGCTTCACATGGAGTGTGAAGAGCAGCTCTGTGTGCGGCAAGGGAGGAGGGAATTTATTGGAGAAAAGCTGTCAACTGAGCTGCTTCTCACTTCTGCTTGCAATCCTACATGGTAATGAGTCAGCGCCAGCGGCGTGGGTGAGAAACCCAGGTGCTTCTCTGGTGGGCTGTGGGGAAGCCCACACTCAGATGCCTGGAGCCCTTCCACCCTTAAAAATACTGTAGAAAGATTAAAAAAATTCCAGCCCAATACAAGATCTGTAAAGCTGGAAGTGCTGGCTGTCCAGCTTAACAGAACACCAGTTGTGAAAACATGGAGATTGCAAAGAAGGCCATCTAGAATTCAAACAAGGGCAGAAAGTAACTAAAGAATTGGATCACTTATCTGTCTACTATCTAGAAAGGCATTTTTTTTTTAATAATATGGAACTTTAAAGAAGCTAGTTTTTGGGTGACTTGCAGAAGAGGTGGTTGGGAAATGGGTTGGGTTTTTTTCCATGGAGAATTTCAATGATGAAAATTTTCCATTTCAATCAACATTTTTAGCAGAAAATTTTAACTTTTTGTAGAAAAACTGAAAACCCGAAAACTGGTTTGTTTTTTTTTGCTTTTCAGCCAAAAATGTTTAGTTTTCATATTTTCAGTTTTACAATGAAGAAATGAAACATTTAAAGGAAAACAGACACTGTCTGTGAACATTTTCAGTTTGTCAAAAACTCAATTTTCCATTGAAAAAGTTTTTGGAAAATTTTCCATTAGCCCTATGAGAGACTTAAGACATGGAATGTGTAACATATTGTAGTGAATTATAAAATGCTGTATCATGTGTGCCACTAAAAGCTTAACATTTCCAAGTGACTGTGACTCTGTAGTCTTTCCTGTTCTGAGCATAGAATTGTTATGGTAGGTGCCTGTTGAGTTTACTATGGCACCTGCTGCATTTGAAAAGCATTAGTCTATTGAGACTAGCCATGACAAGAGCTACATAAATGATTGAGAGGCTGGTAGATTAAAAGTACCCATATTTAGTTGCTTGGCCAAATGATGGTTAAAAAGGGATATGTTAATTGTGCACAAGTATCTGATGGATGCAAACCCCAAGGAAAGAGAGAAGAACTTGTTAGAGTAGCCCAAGGAAACTGGGAAAAGGTGTCAGGGCTCTTCTGTTGACTCACTCAGTTAGCAGAAGTTTAAAACCAGGCATGTAGCTGCTGAAGTTCTGGTGCATCATTGTGGCAGGAGTAACTCATTAAATATATATATAACATATGGTAGGTGACAGTGCCCCTCTGGAGAGAGGAGCCTAACACAGACAATGACTCCTAGCATCAGCCATGGACAAGGAGGAAGTTAGGCTGAGGGTCTATGTTGTGTTATTGGAATCTGATCCAAAGCCCACTGAAGTCAATGTGACTTTCTCATGACTTCAGTTAGCTGTCTTTCAGGCTTTCAGGACAGGGTAGGGACTCAGGGCTTTCCCATTTTAGTATGATAATGAGATTCCCAGACACCCTCCAGGCACAAAGATGGGGGGTGGAAGAAGCCCTGAGATGACTAGCACAACAAGAGTGATAGGAACCCAAACTGTAGCCCAACAGAAAGACAACAGTCTGGGGACCAACTGGCTAGGCAGCAGCTCTGCAGAAAAAGACCTAGGGGTTACAGTGGACAAGAAGCTGGATATGAGTCAACAATGTGCCCTTATTGCCAAGAAGGCTAACAGCATATTGAGCTGTATTAGTAGGAGCATTGCCAGAAGCTCGAGGGAAGTGATTATTCCCCTCCATTCGGCACTGGTGAGGCCACATTTGGAATATTGTGTCCAGTTTTGGGTCTCCCCAAAGGAAGGATGTGGAGAAATTGGAGAGAATCCAGCGGAAGGCAGCAAAAATGATTAGGGGGCTGGAGCACGACTTATGAGGAGAGGCTGAGAAGAGTGAGGGGGGATTTGATAACAGCCTTTAACTACCTGAAAGAGGGTTCCAGGGAGGATGGAGCTAGGCTGTTCTCAGTGGTGGTAGATGACAGAACTAGGAACAGTGGTCTCAAGTTGCAGTGAGGGAGGTCTAGGTGGGATATTAGGAAAAACTATTTCCCTAGGAGTGGGATGAAGCACTGGAATGGGTTACCTAGGGAGGTGGTGGAATCTCCATCCTCAGAGGTTTTTAAGGTGTGGCTTGACAAAGCTCTGGCTGGGATGATTTAGTTGGGGTTGGTCTTGCTTTGAGCAGGGGGTTGGACTAGATGACCTCCTGAGGTCCCTTCCAACCCTAATCTTCTATGATTCTATAGCTAGCAACAGTTCCAGGAGGAGCTGCTTCAGAAAAGATCATAAGAACAGCCAATCTCTGAGGGAGCTAAAGCTGAGGTTTCTATTGAGTTGTTGCTTTTGAGCTATCTGTAATGCCAAATCTCAAGGAGGACAGTATGGACAGTAAATCAAGGTCTGAGTGGAGTACAGGTGTGCACTCAGGCTCATTCAGGGCGCTAGCAGTGACGGGATAAAAAGTAAGCTAGTAAGTGACCGGATATTCATTAAAATGAGAATCAGGATACATTTTTATCCTGTCACTTACTAGCTTACTTTACTACCCATTTCTAGTTTCTACAGTTTCAAATATGTTTTACTACAAAGAAAATCAGAACTAAAACTAGCTAACTTTAGGGATATAAAAGTTATGGTAGAGCATGGGCAGTTATGTTCCTTATCATGATGTATTTAAATTTCCTTCTTCAAGCAGCTTGGTATTTGACGAGAGATTCTGTGGTCTATTGGTAATTGGGAGGCCTAGGATTTATTCTTCTCTGACAAAAGTAAGATCTCTGGCTAGATAGAATTGATATGTATGTCTTACAAATTTTATAGGTGGCTTAGCTGGAACATTATTTAATTTTAAAAAAATCATTGAAAGAGATTCTTTGGCTGGTCTATCTTGAATAAATAAATTACTTTAGTGCAAATCAGTTTATTAGTTTAAGAAAAAGAGAGAATTTGTATAACTCCTAAAGTTATTCATGACATCAATCTAAGCAGCTAAATTAATGTAAACTAGATTTTATATTAACTTTGTGTTTCATCATGGAAAGACTTAGAACTGTTTTTTCTTATGCTTCAGTTTCCATCTCATTAAATTTATTAATAATTAAACAGCTGCAAAATAAAATATTTGTTCCTACTAATGTAATTTACCTTCTAATAAGTCTAAAGATTTCTATTAGCCAGACACAGAACATGGAAAAACCATCTCTCCAGCAGCTGTTGATGCTACCAGCAAATTTTGCTTACAGGCATAAACTTTTATTATTATTTATTATTTGTGTTATGGTAGAGCCTAGAGTCCCCAGCTAAGACTGGGTCTCCATTGTGCTAGGCACTGTACAAGCATGTGGAAAGCCTTGAAGAGTAAATAGACAAGACAAACAGGGGAAAGGGAAAACAAAGGCACAGGAAGGTGAACTGATTTGCCTAAGGCCACTCAACAAACAGCTTAGTGAGTGAGCTAAGAATAGAAACAAGGTCTTCTGAATCAGAGTCCTAGTTGAGGGCCATATCCAGGACCCTTCTGGCTTCCATGCCATTTTGAGTGGAAAAGCTACTTAGCTGTACTACTAGCACTTTCTATTTTCCTGTGTACTGCGGTCAGATAATTCATTAAAGGTAAATTTTTAGCCACTATCCTTGCAAACACTTATTGATGTAACTTGACTCACATAAATAGTTCCATTCTACAGGGATTTTAGGTTTAGGTCCTTTAATTATAACTGCAGATGCATCAAGTATCTGTGAATGGAAAGATCTCAACTTATGAAAAACTTTTGAAACTGTTTCCACACTGGTAAATGGCCTCTTTTAGAGTCAGGCTTACAAAGCTTGTTTGCTGGCTAATCACTAAAGAAACAGCTGTGCACAAAAGGCAAAACTGCAAATACTATCCAAAGATCTCAGATTCTGGCTGCTTTCAGGCACAGCATCCAAACACAGTGGTGTAGAGGCTCCTCCTATGGGGATTGCAGAGAAATACAAAGGATTAAAATAATGGAAACAAGTAAAAGAATGATTGACAAGCAGGAGGAGGAATATTAGTTAAAGATCAGAGTAAAATCCTAAAAAGCCACCTTGAGTGACATACTTTAAGTGCCAAGAAATAAAAAAATGATGTTTATGTTTCCTTTACTGTGCGGTTTCGTAACTTGCCATCTGCTTATAAGTGACTTTTGTTTCGGAGCATTGTTCATTTTAGCATCTATATACAGAATGGCCCAGGGGTGAATTCTCAACTTGAGACACAGCCATATGTACAAGAAGTTCCCATCAGCATCAATGCTGTCTAAGGAGGCAAACTGCTGTTCATCAAAATGGAAATATACCCCTCAAGTGGATTCGGTCAGGCAGTAACATCCTGGCAAGCTACCTACATCCGTTACAAGTCTGGGAACATCCACCAGAATCCAGCAATTCAGCAAGCTGGCTTCAGTCATTCGATATCTTTCAGAACACTGCAAAGTGTATCCTCCTCTTGAGATATGTCCATAACTCCTCTTGATGGGTGTGTATAACTCCACTATTCATGTGAGTGATGCACCCACTCTCTTCCAGAAGCGAACATATCCTATGTCATCAACTTCTCCAACTCCCATTAATACCACAAGAAGATACCGCTCACTCCAGATCACAATTATCAGTGCAACTCATAGACTCAAGGTCTTCAGAGTAGGCTTTCCTACATGAGAGCTCGCTATCATGTGCAACCTCCATAATCGCACTGTGTTGGATGGGGGTGAATGAAATGTTTTAGATAGGAGCCAGGATTGGACATGCATTGCATTTTTAAAGGTGGTGATGATGAGTGACATTTAGTCATCTTAAATGAAAAGGAGCTATTTTCTCACCAGGGCTCATTGACTGAACATCAAAAGGAGAGTGGCTCCACACAGTGGGAAAGAAGCAAGCACGTTGATTTGTGTGTGTCAGCTAAATCGAGTAATGACAATAATGGCCCTCTTCATGATGCAGATTGGTACCTTAGGTTTTCTTCTGAGAGTAGAGAGAAAACCCTTGTGTACTCACAAAATGTCTAAAGGGCCATTCTCCTCACTGTGCCTTCGCACATTTGACTTAAGCCCAGCTGGCAGTCACGCTGCGATGATAATAATAACACTTTGTGGGCCCGAAATGGAACACCAGATCTGACTCTCCTTGAATTGTTGGGACATTGGAAACCAGGGGTAAAATTTTCAGAAATACGACATGACTTGGGAGCCCGAGTCTCATTGCCAGTCAATGGCATTCATGCTCCTTAGTCTCATAGTCAGCAGTGACTTAAATTCTTAAGTTAATTAGGCGTTTCTGAAAATGTTACGTTAGGTCTGGGCTTGGAAATACCTCTGCTTACCACCTTTCAGCTGAGGACCTTAAAGCACTTTCTAAACATTAAAGATTCACCATACTCCTGTGAGGCAAGTAAGTATTATTATCCCAGTTTTAGTGGTGGGCAAAATGGAGCACAGAGAGAGAGTAGAGTTAGGCCATAAAAGGCTGGCTGTGTCCTTCAAGATCTTCACTAAGTGCTTGGCAGGATTTAGCCTTCTGTTTATGCTACAGCCCTAGGCCCTGATTCAACAAAGCACTTAAGCATATACTCAAGTTTAAGCATGTACTTAAATCCCCTTTACTTAATAGTACTTAATTGCATGCTTAAAGTTAATCACGTTCTTAAGTTCTTTGGTGAATCAGGGCCATATAGAGTTTAATAGAAGTAAAACCAATAAATTAGCAGTGATTTAAAAAAAAAACCCCACAAACAAAACAAAAAACAAATCCCTATAGAAAAGAGATTGTTCTCTGTTAAGGTAGCCCATAGAATTCTATAGCAAGGATGTAATTTTCTATCAAATTCTATAGGATAGAGGGGAAATTCTACTATGAGGCTTTTTTTTTCCATTTTATTAAATTCTTTTAGATCCTTCCCATAAAGGAAATTATTTTACTACATACTTTAAAATTTCCTTTTTTGAGGGAGGTTTTTTTGTTTGTGGGTTTTTTTGTTCTGTGATCATAACTTTGTTTCCCATAAATGTTCACTGTAAAAGTCCTATGAGATATATAGCAGTTTGCAAAAGTGGTGTCAAAAAAGGTGCCCTGGTTTTTTTTTTTTTACAGCCAGTGCTCTAGTTGGTGGTTTCCAAATACCTACGTTTTATTTTCATGCAACATAACAATATTTAATTCCTTTCCAGTTATGCTCTGTACAGGCCAATGTAGTTCAGCACCAGAGTGTGGGTAGAGGAAGTGGAGACCCAAGAGACGGATTTTAATTAGAAGGCAATCAAGCCACCAGATGGCTCCCTGATGTTTTAAATCTCCACTTGGGTATAATAAATTGACGTTTCTTGAAAGAAGTACCACAGTAAATTTGTAAACAATACCCCAAAGCTGAAACATAAAGCAGTTCTGCATAGTTGTGAGCATAATTTGTAGACTCTGAGGTATAGGTTGAAGTATTTTGTTATATTTGTTTAATAAAAGGCATTCATGTCTGCAAGCCATAGTCTCTTTCATAACATACCCCCTGCTCACTTCTCAGTATGGTTTTCATTTAAAAATATATTTGCATTTTTTAGGTTGAATTAGTTGTACCTAATTTTTTTTTAAACCCCCAAAAACTTAAACTCAAATTGATTCTCATGTAAGCAAATTTGTGCTTTTTTCAGCACTCTGTGGCTATCCATTTCAATATTCTTCTAATACTGATAGCAGAGGAAATTTGACATATGTAATAACAATATTCAGATCTTACAAAAGGTGGCACCCTCATTTAATAGGTGAGGAAATAGAGGCGTAAGGAGGGCAAGTGACTAGCCCAAAGTTACACTGTGAGGTAGTGGCAGAGTTGTGAATGGAGTGAGAGTAGAATATGGGAGCTGAAATCTGCTGTGAGATTCTGCGTGACAAATGTTGCCCTAAATTAGAGAAGTGCAAATAGAGTCAGATTCTGGCCTCTGATTTCAAGAGTCCTCAGCAAAACAAAACAAATAAGCCTCCCAAATCACTGAAGATATCTCATATTAAAGAGGAAAGAAAAGTATCATAGCATCACTGATAAGGCACATGGTGCCTTAGTAAACTAAGCACCAAGACTCTCTGAAATCATTAGAACATAAGAACAGTCATACTGGGTCAGATCAATGGTCCAGCCCAGTATCCTCTCTTCCGACAGTGGCCAATGACAGAAGCTGCAGAGGGAATGAACAGAACAGGTAATCATCATGTGATCCATCCTGTTGCCCCTTCCCGGTTTCTGGCAAACAACAATCCTTGCCTATCCTGGCTAATAGCCATTGATGGACCTATCCTTCATGAATTGATCTAGTTCTTTTTTGAACCTCAGTATAGTCTTGGCCTTCACAACATCCTCTGACAAGGAGTTCCACAGGTTGATTATGCATTGTGTGAAGAAATACTTCCTCTTGTTTGTTTTAAATCTGCTGCCTATTAATTTCATTTAGTGAAACCTAGTTCTTGTGCTATGAGAAGGAGTAAATAACACTTCCTTATTTACTTTCTCCACACCAGTCATGATTTTGTAGACCTCTTTCATATCTCCCCTTAGTCGGCTCTTTTCCAGGATGAAACATCCCTGTCTTATTAATCTCTCCTCATATGGAAACCTTATTTTCCATACTCCTAATCATTTTTGTTGCTCTTTTCTTTACCTTTTCCAATTCCATTATATCTTTTTTGTGATGGGGCAACCAGATCTGCAAGCAGTATTATTCAAAATGTGAGCATACCATGGATTTATAAAGAGGCAATATGATATTTTCTATCTTATTATCTATACCTTTCCTAATTATTCCCAACATTCTATTAGTTTTTTTGACTGCCACTGCTCATTGAGAACTATTCAGAGAACTATTCACAATGACTCCAAAATTCCTTTCTTGGGTGGTAACAGCTAATTTAGACCCCATCATATTATATGTCTAATTCGGATTATGTTTTCAAATGTGCATTACTTTGCATTTATCAACATTGAATTTCATCTGCCATTTTGTTGCCAGTCACCCAGTTTTGTGAGATCCCTTTGTAGCTCTTTGCAGTCTGCTTTGGACATAACTATCTTGAGTAGTTTTGTATCATCTGCAAATTTTGTCACCAGTTTACCTCTTTTTCCAAATCATTTACGAATATGTTGAACAGTACTGGTCCCAGGATAGACCCCTGGGGGACACCACTATTTTTCTCTCTCCATTCTGAAAACTGACTATTTATTCCTACCCTTTGTTTCCTATCTCTTAACCAGTTCCTGATCCAGGAGAGGACCTTCCCTCTTATCCATGACTGCTTACTCTGCTTAAGAGCCTTTGATGAAGGACCTTGTCAAACGCTTTCTGAAAATCTAAGTACACTATATCCCCTGGATCACCCTTGTCCACATACTTGTTGACCCTCACAAAGAATTCTAGTAGATTGATGAGGGATTATTTCCCTTTACAAAAACCACGTTGACTCTTCCCCCAAAAAATTGTATTAATCTATGTGTCTGATAATTCTGTTCACTATCGTTTCAACCAATTTGCGTGGTACTGAAATTAGGCTTACTGGTCTTAATTGCCAGGATCATCTCTGGAGCCTTTTTAAAAAATTGGCGTCACGTTAGCTATCCTCCAGTCATATAGTATAGAAGCTGATTTTAATGATATGTTACATACCACAGTTAGTAGTTCTGCAATTTCACATTTGAGTTCCTTCAGAACTCTTGGGTGAATACCATCGGGTCCTGGTGACTTATTACTGTTTAATTTGTCAATTTGTTCCAAAACCTCCTCCTATTATACCTCAATCTGGGAACATTCCTAAGATTTGTCACCTAAAAAGAATGGCTCAGATTTGGGAATCTCCCTCACATCTTCAACTGTGGAGACCGATGCAAAGAATTCATTTAGTTTCTCTGCAATGGCCTTTAAGTACTCCCTTAGCATCTCGATTGTCCAGGTTGTTAGCAGGCTTCCTACTTCTGATGTAGTTAAAACATTTTTGCTGTTACTTTTTGTGTCTTTGGCTAGCTGTTCTTCAAATTCTTTTTTTGCCTTCACTCTCCAGAGTTTGTGCTCCTTTCTATGTTCCTCAATAGGATTTAATTTCCACTTTTTAAAGGATGCCTTTTTGCCTCTAACTGCTTCTTTTACTTTGTTGTTTAGCCATGGTGGAACTTTTTTGGTGCTCTTACTATGTTTTTTAATTTGGGGTATAAATTTAAATTGAGCCTCTATTATGGTGTCTTTTAAAAGTTTCCATGCAACTTGCATGGATTTCACTTTTGGCACTGTGCCTTTTAATTTCTGTTTAACTAACTTCCTAATTTTTTGTAGTTCCCCCTTTCTGAAATGAAATGCTACCGTGGTGGGCTGCTTTGGGGTCGTCCCTCCCACAGGGACGTTAAATTTTATGATGTTATGGTCACTATTACCAAGCGGTTCAGCTATACTCACTCACTTCTTGGACCAGATCTTGTGCTCCATTTAGGACTAAATCAAGAATTGCTTCTCCTCTTGTGGGTTCCAGAATTAGCTGCTCCAAAAAGCAGTCCTTTAAGGCGTCAAGACATTTCTCTCTGCATCCCATCCTGAGATTACATGTACCCAGTCAATATGGGGATAGTTGACTCCCCCATTATTTCTGAGTTTTTTTTATTTTTATAGCCTCTCTAATCTCCCTGAGCATTTCACAGTCACTATCACCATTCTGGTCACGTAGTCGGTAGTATATCCCTATTGCTATATTCTTATTATTCATGAGTGAAATTACTATCCATAGAGGTTCAAATGCACAATTTGGTTCATTTAAGATTTTTATTTCATTTGACACTATGCTTTCTTTCATATATAGTGCGACTCCCCCACCAGTACGACCTATTATGTCCTTCAAGTATCTTTTGTACCTTAGTATTACTGTGTCCCATTGATTATCCTCATTCCACCGAGTTTCTGTGATGCCTATTATATCAATATCCTCATTTAATATGAGGCACTCAAGTTCACCCATCTGAATATTTATATTTATAGTATTTATTGGTTTATATCTTTGCTGGGTTGATTCAGTCATTTCTCCTTCAGCTGTAGCTTGAGTTCCATGCAGATTATTATTGTTTGGGATGAAAGTTTAACATGTCTTGTCTGTTCTTTGTGGCATTGAGGGCCTGATCCAAAGACAATGTGTAGTTAATGGAAAGACTTGTATTGACTTTGAATCAAGACCTGCATATCCAATAGCACTTTTTAGTAAGACTTAAGTTCTGCTCCAGTGTCCCTGCCAAAAGTTGCCCCTTATATTCTGGTGTGTGCCTTCTGTTTGCTGGCCTCCAACCCAGGCTGGGCTGCATTGCAGTGGTGGAGTATGGCATCTAGGGAGGAGATATTCAGAAGCACAGTTGTCAGGTGGCCTAATTGCCATTTATGATTTAGAAAGGCTCCCCCTACATTTCCATACATTCTACAGTATATTATTCCTACAATGACAAGGGCAAAAATGGAAGCCATTGTTTAAAAATCTATCTCTAGATGACTTTACAGATCAGGGAATAAAACTCAGGTCATGTTCTCTAACCACTACCAGGAAGCTCTACCAGGAAGCAGTTCTGTATCCAAATACTCATCTCCAACGGATGGATTTTATGAAATGGTGCAGGAGCACTGCTGTTATACCATAACGTAACTTTGTCACTTGTTATGCATTGGAACCTGGAGAAGGCTATAGTGATGGTGCACTGCATCTGCTGTTTCTAGGACATTACGTTTTTACCATGTTATTTTTCTTGGCAGCCATTCTTTTTAAAGCAC
This sequence comes from Emydura macquarii macquarii, assembly GCF_026122565.2. Classification (NCBI taxonomy): domain Eukaryota; kingdom Metazoa; phylum Chordata; order Testudines; family Chelidae; genus Emydura; species Emydura macquarii. Next base: position 279,839 of record NW_027133607.1, on the reverse strand, counting down.
CCCAGACCTTGAGAATGGAAATAATGCAGCTGGGTAGCCATTCAAAATGCGGCGGCAGTCAGTCCTGGGAGTGGAGCAGAGTGCTTTGCTTTGAATCTAAGTTTTCAAAATACTGGAGTGTTCAGACCTTGAGCACTGGTTTGGACCACCATGGAGTTGTAGCTAGCTCTGACATTCAGATCCAGATTGAACATCTCTGGAATTCATGGGGAGATTGAGTCTGGGAGTTTGGGCCAGAACCTTCTTTTTTTTAAAAAAAATTAGAAAATAAAGACAGTTTGTTCAGTAAAAATATCAATATTTTTTCACATCAATAATTTATTTTAATTAGCAACCTTACCAAGTTAAGTACTGTGTACATATCTACACACACACACACACACACAATGTTTGGGGGGGGGGGAAGGGATTTTCACCCTAGTGTTTTATATTTATTGTAAAGAAACATTTGGTATTTCTGTTTTCCTAACCTCTTGAGAACACACTAGAAAGGATTCCTCTTAATTGAACCCTTACATTTTTAATACAGTCACTGGACTGATATGCATTTGCCATATGTTTTACTTAGCTGTTAAATGGTTGACTAAGGCCTTTACTTGGCCTGTAAAACAGAACTGATGACATTTTAATATTGTACAGAGAATACCACAGCCAAATAGAAACCAGACCTTTGTGGTGCTGCAACATTTAAATCGATCAATTCTTGCTTCGGAGTAAAGGAGTGGGACTAGAGAGAAGAGTGTAACAACCAGGGCAACATAAATAATGTGGCTAGAGCAGAAGAACATTTTCATCATAGGCTGTGAATGTTCATACAGTTTTATAACACGTTATTTAAAGGATATCTAAAAGCACTTCATAAATCATTTGCCTGAAATCTGTTTTCCATATTGTTCTATAACAAAGGGCTAAAGTGAATAGCCTCCTCCATCCCATAAATACACCTGGCTCGCTCCCTCAACAGACACACAGACTCACTCTTTCTTTGTAAGACCAGGCCAGGATCTGAGTTTTTTCTGTCATCTATTATTGGTTATGGAAGCTACAGAATAAGATTCCTATGTACCAAAAATGGACATATTAACATACTTGTTATAGGGATGAGTTTAGACTCCTATAAAGATCAAGGGGATTGACTTTAATGGGAGCCAGTTCCGTTCTTATCTATTTTATAACATTAACATAAATAGAGCTTGGGATGTTTGGAAAACATAAGAGCACGTTCCACCTCAGAGGAGCCGGCATCCAGTCCATTAATTACTTGGCTATCCTAGGTCTTAATGGCCAAATCGTGTGTCTCTAGCTTTTCCAGCCTGGATTCCAGTCTAGTCACGTTCCACAGACATTCACACTTACATGGAGAGTCTGAGTGGTGCCAGGTCTTCTTGGCTTGGCCACTTTTCTTCAGCCTGGCCATTCAATCCTGACCCCTCTCCCAGAATGGAGGCATTGCCTGCACACAGACACACATCAAACGTTGTATGTGGTAACTGTTACTGGGGATGCTGTAAAGAGGTGCCAAGTGGAAGGATGAGGAAATCCCTGGGGAGATAGAATGGGTTAGCGGGTCCATGATGGAGGGCACCAGGATATCCCATAACTCAGGGGTTAGAGCATTCTCTGGACAGGTGGAAGGCCCTTGTTCAAATCCTTTCTCCCCCATCAAGTAGGAGAATAATTGAACCTGGTCTCCCCCATTCCATGTGAGTGCTCTAAGCACTGGACTAAAAGGCTAGAAATACCTCCTCCTCTGGCTAGTTTGTGTGGAATTAGCACCCACTTAACTCATTAGGCTTAGGCACCTAAGCTATCTGGCTCCAGGAGACCTGTTCCCATTTGTGAATTGCTAGTAGAGATAACCCTCTACTTCTCTGCAACCCAGACTTAGGTGAGAGGGGTGGCTTAGCACACGCCTCTTGGCAGCATCTCCCATTGGCTAGCTCAGGTGGCTCCAAGCCTAGCATTCTGGCTTTTGTGAATCACAGTCTTAAGCGCTTATCTCTAATGAGGTCAGCTAACAGTGCTCCAACACCACCTACTATAAAAAACTCAAGGAAGACCCCACACCACAGCTTACCTAGGAATTTAAGGGTATCATTAAATCCTTCCCCAGATAACTCCAAGAGAAACTCTACAACCTCATACCTCACAAACCCACCCCAGAAACCTTCTATATTTTCCCCAAGATACACAAACCAGGGAATCCAGGCAGACACATCATATCTGGCCATGGCACTCTTTCTGAAGGAATATTGGGACTCATAGAAACCATCATCAAACCACACATTACATAAAGGGCCAGCTTCCTCCAGTACATAACCAACTTTCTCCAGAAACAATGAGAATTAACAACCTCCCTCAGAACAACATCCTTGCCACCATGGATGTCATCTTCCTATATACCAACATCCTTCCAATGACAGCATAGCTGCCTGCCTCAACTATGGTACAAGACAATGGACAACCCTCACATATCCACCCCAAACACATCACCAAATTCATCCATTTCATTCTTACACACATAACAATTTTACATTCAACAACCCTTTGTCCAAACCATAGGTACACCTAGGGGTGCTTGGTTAGCTCTACAGTATACCAATCTCTTCATGAGCCGCCTTGAGGAAGAATTTCTGAACAAGTGCACCACAAAAAAAATGATATACCTGAGATATATCGATGATATTTTCATCCTCTGGACAGACACCCTAAACTCCCTCATAGATTTCCACCACAACTTCAACAACCATCACCCTTCCATTAAAATCTCTCTGGAACACTCTAACACCAGCATCAACGTCCTAGACACCAAGATCAGCTTCAACAATGGACTCCTACAGACAACAATGTACAAGAAATCCACAGATCACCACACTTACCTTCATAGATCTAGTAACCATCCCAAACACACCAAGAAATCTGTTATCTACACCAGGCACTCAGATACCACAAAATATGCTCTGAGGAGAAAGTCCAGGATATACACCATAACACACTAGAACTGCCTTCATCAAATAAGGACACTCTACCAGAGAAGTGGATCACATCATGGAATCGGCCACCCAAACACCCTGAGAGAACCTGCTTATAGAAATATAAAAATAAAATCCGCTCCAACGTCTTGTTGTTATCTTGCAGACCTCTTGTTGTCACCTACACCCAACGCTGGAATCCAGACCAGGTATCATTAAACAGTTACACTCATACTCAGTGAGGACACCATTCTGAAAAAAATATTTCCTGAAACCCCTCCTCTGGCTTTCAAACAGCCCTCCACCCTCTCTAAACTCATCATCAGAAGCAAACGCCCCACAGACCAGGACATACCAACTCAAAGCGGTGCCAGACTCTGCCAGAACAACTAATGCAAAACCTGCAGACATATCTCCACTTCCATGATAATCAGCACTCGTACAACACACCTTTCAAGATCCATGGGTCCTACACATGCCTATCACAATATGTGGTGTACCTCATCCAGTGCACAAAATGCCTCAATAACCGCAATGAGGGTGAAACCAGACAATCACTACGCTATCAAATGAACTCACACAAGAAAATGATTAAAAGACAAAAATACCATATTACCTTGTGCGAACACTGTTCACGGAATGATCACTCTGCATCTAGGGTTGCCAAGTGCTTGGCTTTCGACCAAAAAGTCCAATCGAAAAGGGGACCTGACAGTGTCCGGTCAGTACTACTGATTGGACACCAAAAATCTGGTTACCTGAGTAACCATCCACAAACTGCTTCCCTGCTGCTGCCAGGTGAGCAGAGCAGCTGTTGCTGGAACTGGAGGAGCACTCAGGAACTGCCCAGCTCCGACAGAAAATGGTACCGATGGCCAGCGCCCGAGGGAGGGATCTTGAATCATGTGACGTTGAGGAGCGGGGCTGGTGGCCGGACTCGCCACTCAGGCCCCCTTCTCAGTCTCATTTGTGCCCCACCTCCGGTGTGCTGTCTCCCCGTCCTGCCCCAGACACCCCTCCACCCTTGGAGCATGGCTCTCCTGCCCCCATTTTGCCACAGTCACTACCATCCCTAGAGCATAGCTTTCTCTCTCCCATCCTGCCCCAGTTACCCTCCTCCCCCAGAGCGCCCCCCACCTCCAGAGCATGGCTTTCCCTCCCCTGTCCTGACACAGTTACCCCCACCTCTAATGTCCTGCTCAGCTGGCAGGAGGGAGGTGGAGAGAGAAGCGGGCAATGGGCGAGGGAAAGGAGTGGGAGAGGCCCTGAGGGAAGAGGCAAAACTGGGATGGGGCCTTGGGCAGAAGAGGCAGGGCTGGGATGGGGCCTCAGGAGAAAGAGGCAGAGCAGGGGGTGGAGGAGATTCTGGTGCTCAGTGTCACAAATTAGAAAGTTGGCCACCCTGTCTAAATCTGAGCTCTCAGTCCTCATTCTCAAACCAAATCTGCACAACACCTTCAAAAGACAAGCTTGGGAGGTTAAATTCATAACTTTGCTAGACACTAAAAATCATGGATGCTGTGTTGTTGTGGCTGTGTCAGTCCCTGGATATTAGCGAGACATGATGGGTGAGGTAATATCTTTTATTGGCCCAACTTCTGTTAGTGAGAGAAACAAGCTTTTGAGCTTATACAGGCCTGAATAAGAGTCTGTGTAAGCTTGAAAGCTTGTCTTTCTCATCAACAGATTTGGTCCAATAAAAGATATTACCTCACCCACTAAAAATCATGGACTGACTAGAGACACTGGATTTATGGTTATTACACTCATCTATAACTCTCTAACAACCCTTCCTCTTCCCCCCCGCCCCACCCCCCCGCCTTTCCTTTCCATTCTATGGCTGGAGGGGTGTTAATGGGCCACTTCACCTTGAATGGTTCCTTGGAATATGTGTTAACGACTTATGCTAAACAATCTATTCCACCTTGTATTTAGCTCTCACAGTCTGGATATGTCTACACTGCAATTAAAAACTCACAGCTGGCCTGTGGGGCTTGGGCTCATGGGGCTGTTTAATTGCAATGTAGACATTCATACTAGGGCAGGAGCCTTCGAGGTGGGAAGATCTAATAGCCCAGGATGCAGCCCAAGCCCTAACATCTACACTACAATTAAACAGCCCCATAACCCGAGCCCCACGAGCCCTAATCAGCTGGCACAGGCCAGCTTTATTAGCATTCACAGACTGTTCAGCAGTTACTGAAACTTGCATTTAACTTACAGTATTAAGACATTAAAGGGCTACAGTGCAAAAACAAATGCTATTGGCAATCCTGTAAAGCAAGCTCCACAATAACTAACAGCCACCTCTCAGGTGCAGCACAAGATGGAGGGTGGACTCCTTCTAGACGCTGTAGTCAGACAGGGTACGGCCATCCTCCAGCTGTTTGCCTGCAAAGATCAGCCTCTGCTGGTCAGGGGGGATGCCTTCTTTGTCCTGGATCTTAGCTTTGACATTCTCAGTAGTGTCACTGGGCTCAACCTCTAGAGCCAGCTGCGAGTTTTTAATTGCAGTGTAGAAATACGTTTCCCAGACGTGAAGAAGAGCTCTCTGTCTCTCTTTCTCACCTCAGGAATTCTATAGGGAGCCCAGGCGCCAACTGAGGCTTTGTGAATCGCAGTGTATACCTGTGATTTTTCCAGGCACTAAACGTTAGCAACACTCAGCATCACAAAGCCTCAGAACCAGAGAGATTAAGGGTTTAGCTACATGGTCTGCTAGTGAGCAGCATGCCAGGGTGTGAATGTACAGCACTCTAGCCTGCTGCACACTGATTGGCTCTGTGGATCCTGCTGCCGTGCACCAACAGTTCTATAATGTGCTTTGACAGTGACTTGCTCAAGGTCACACAGGAAGTTTGTGGCAGAACAGAGAATTGTGTAGAGGTATTCTGAATTCCAGGCTAGAGCTGTAACCACTGAACTCTGCTTCCTCTCTTCCTGCTGGATTGCACAGGAGTAAGATGCTCAGGTACCCCATACTTCCACCTACCTGTGAGTCATGATTTGTCTCATATTGAAATGCTTTAGGATCCATTAGGAAGCAGCTGCTGTGAAAACATCAATTATGGTTATTATATTAATAATAATGTTGACCAACACCAATTCTATGAACAACACTGTTTCCTTTTAGTGTGTGCTTTCGTTTAATATGAAACTGGAATAACATCTGTGCCATATTTACCCAGTCAGGCCATCTAGACTATGGACATCTAGCATTTTAATATTTTTACCTTTGTCTTTTGGCTAAGGCCAAGTGTAATACCAGCTTAATGAGTTTAATATATCCACCTAGGGACTGAGTTCTGCTCAGGCAGGGGGATGGGTTCAGTGGGCCTGATTTTTAAGACTGGTTTCTCATTTTGCGGCCTCAAATAACTGCTGCCATCCAGATGACTAACGGTATGCAATATAGAGATTTACATCCTAGCATCTGTGCCTGCAGTATGCAGATCCTGAGATACTACAGTAATAGATGTGATGTAAATGCCTGGACAGGTTAATTGCATTTGCAAAACTGTACCCACAACTAATTGTGGCTGCAAAATGAGAGTTTGTATTGAGGATCCTTAAAGATCAGGCCTAATGGTCTTTATTACGTCTTTTTTATTACTAACTACTTCTGAGTCTCTGATTCTAATGATATTGAGACCATGTCTACATGGGGAAATGGAACCAAATAGCTATTGCAGAATATTGGACACTCTTTTCTGAAATAAAAGTCACTTTATTCCAAAATAATTGCTCTGCTTTGTGGGTTGCACAGCTAAATTCCTGCTGATGACTGCATATGCCACTGTGGTGTAGTGTATTGAGGACTGTGTTGGAAGTGCAAGTTATCACTATGAGACCATGGAGGGTTCCGGGTCCTGCTTGCAGACTAGTGGGCTCTGTAGCAAAGCATGTGAACAGAGTCAGAATGAGAATGAGCCATCTTAAAGCAAAACGGGGTGAGTTGTGCATCACTGTTTTAGGGAGCAACCTGTTTTTTTCTCTCTTGCTCTGTTTTTGTGTTCTTGTGTGTTATCATGCTGAATTCTAAAAAGTAGTGTTATGCTGCAATCATCCAGCAAGAATATTTATCTTTTTTCTGTGTATGCTCTGAACATAACAGCCACAAACTTGATCCCTTGTCTCACTCATACTTAAGTACATTTTGAGCCAGATCCTCAGTTGATGTAAATTGGCATAGCTCCACTGAAGTCAGTGAGGCTACACCATTGAGGATCTGGCCCATAGTATTTAAGTGCCAGAATTCAATGTCAAATATACGGCACTCATCATTGTAGTAGGTAGACTGTAAACTCTTTGAGTCAAGGTCTTTGTCTTTATATTTGCCTGTGAATCTTGTAGTGTGCTGTGAGTACTATATAAACAACAATAATATAATAATTCCTATGACCATTTTCTAACCCCTACCCCCACACCAGAATTCTTAGAGGATAGAAGATATATGTCATGCAGCACAAGAACATAAAAAGTGCTGTATTTCTCCTTAAGTGAAGTGAAGGTTATTACTTGGGTTTGATTTCATCTGTTTGGTTATTTTTGATTTTGGGTTGAGGAGAAGCTGCTCATTTTATGTTTCACATTATTGTATTTTTCACATATGGCAAAAGCATCTACAGTCCAGGACTGATCCTTAAAAGTCATTACAAAATGAAAAAGAAAACTTTAATTATTATACTTCTTTTCTTTTTTAATACGATTTGTTTACTGAGTAAGTATTAATAGGTTTACAAATCCTTGCCATGTAAACATCAGAAACCAAACAATAATCATTATAACCGTGAGCTTTTTTTTTAGAGACATTATACAGAAATACAGTCATCAGATAATTTTATTTCTAAGTCATAGCTGAATCCCTTTATTCTATAAAACTGTGGAGTCATGTGGTTTTATCTCCAGAAGCGTTGGGGATGTTATCAGATGCCACCTAGGCCAAATTAAATATACTCTAACTCCCTAAACTCACTAAAAATTTACTGAGTTAAAATGACCATTCAGTCCAGCTCCAATAGCCAGCAATTTCCTTACAAAAACATACTTGCCCATTGTCACGGCACTTGCATATCTGAAAGTTACGTACTAGAGACAGGATAACATTGTTTGCTGATTTACATTTCTTCAGTGTCCAAAATCTCATTGGCACACTGCATGCTTCAAGGCTCATCTACTTATCTGGGCTTTTTCACAGGAGATGGTTGAGCAGGGAGGATTAGATAGGTGGCTGTGATTTAAAGCTGGTGTATTTCTGCTGCTTGTGTTTTTGCTGTTGCTCTGGGATGCACCTAAGGGCTCGTGAATGGTGCTATATAATATTTTTGGAACACAAGACCTTGGAAGGGTTAGATTGGGATTTTAAGGCACAGGGCCTGTGGGGGTGAGGGTGCAGTGTGGAACTGCCTTAGGAGGAACTCTGGGAGAGATTATGCACAGGGCAAATGCACATATTGCCCCATCTGCAGTAGAGTGCAGCATGTTGTCCCTGGTGCATCAGCCCAGTTCTGTATGATGCATGGGTCTTCCTTCCTGTTCTTTGACATAGCTAGCAACCCACAGGGTATTAGTAGGATTGTCTTGAGAGTGGGGACTGCAATTGTGTCAGGTCCCTGTGTGGGAGGGACGCTAGAAGGAAATGTTTCTTGTACCCTACCTTCCCACCTTCACACCACTTGCAGACCCACACAGGGGCAAGTCACAGTCTGGCCCTGAACAAGTGACAGTCTTGCTTTCCATAAAACACGGGAGACAGTTTGAATTGTGCTGAGAGCAGGGCTTTGCTTCAGAATTTAGGTCCTAGGAGCTACTGAATCCATGAGAATCTGGTGGTAGTTTTACTCAATTGGCCCAGCTCCTGTACAAGTCTAATTAGTTGTGTTCATTCTGACATTCTTTTTCCCAGATTCAGCATTTACAGTGCAATAGTTTAACTTGCTCATAGAGCAAACCTGTCATTAATTAGCCTTTTAAAGTATATTAGGGGAAATGAATGTGATGTGTATTTTTCCTGGTGTTATGGTACCACGACACTGTCCATTTATATCCCTAAAAACATAAGAAAATGATCTTAGTGTGTTAGTGTAACAGCAAGTTGGATGGCACCATTTTGCTCTCCTCATTAAAAAAAATTACTGCTGAGTTATTTGCGTTAACTGCCAATGACTTAATCTGAAGTGTTTTCAGTTGCAGGGCATTTAAAATGTCTCTCTGTAATGTGTGAGAATATGTTGCAACCCAGGAGCAATAATAAATAAACAGACTTTCAAAAACTCTCCTTGGGCCATGGAATGGTCCCAGTAAAAATAGAACATCTGGCAAAAGGCCAGCCTGGATTCTTAAAGTTTCATTTCCAAAAGTGGCAGTAGCAAATAACTACTTTTTTTAAAATCTTCCTTATTTTGCTGGAGTCCTCATTACTAACATCAGGGTGCATGTGTTTTCATTTGTGTGAATAGATTCCTGGAAAATAACTCTCCATGCTGAATCAATGAGTTTCATTACAAACATCTCAATGGTCTGGTTTAAGTCTGTTACCAGTAGGTCAGTAATTGAGGAATTATTAAAATAAGCCTGGGGGCTCATCTGTTTTATGTAGACACCCTGGAGATTTTTGCGTATTCTGATTCCGATTTATCTTTCAACAAATGGCTTCTCTTAAGATGTAGCTTTTATTCTTTTCAAAATGCAATACATCTGCTATTGCATATACTAATGATGCTGACTCTTTCTGTCAATCATCTAGCTATCTGATCTGGCTTAGCCCATCTCAGTAACATTAGGCACCAAACACAGAATGAATGGTCACATAAAAATAGCAAAGACCTCACTCTGCCCCTCCTGTGTCCAGATGCTTTTAGTGGGTCTCTCTCTTTGCCTTTCTTTCCCCTACATTATTGCAGGAAGATCTTCGTGCAAAGGTGAGTTCTGCATTGTGCACCATGTGTGGTCCAGCATCAGCTCATTCTTATCTCCTCCAATGAGGAGTTCCATGGTCAAGGATTCTCCCCCAAGAACGCTGTTTCTCAAGAGCTTTCCACTCGGCTGAGCTTGGAGCAGAATTCTCAACAAATGCAGCTGTCCTGGTGGTTCACATGGTTGACTTCTGGTTTTATTTGGAGAATATTGGGAATTAGGACCAGATGCAGTTTTTTAATGTCTGTTTTTTACATTATAAAAGCTTCCTTGAGGCCATGAGACCCTGACTACACTGCCGACCCTCTGTCCAAACAAAAAATAAATGAGCTAGTCCTGGCAGGCCCCTGCAGTACGTTATCCACACAGACTGAAAGACCTGGAAAATTAGCCCTTCCTAATGGGAGAGGAAATCTCTTGATTTCCAGTGCAGAAAATTCCAGGTGCTATGTAATCATGAAGTTTTATTTGTGAACATTATTTCTAGCCTGTTATTGTTACACAGGCAATAAAATGAATCAAATCAACTTTTCAGGATTAATTAAGGGTGAAGGTTGACGAGATTCTCCAGTCCCACAGTAACTATTGAATGTTGATTATTTGCATTATGGCAGCACCAGAAAGGCGCTAACCAGAATCAGGGCGCATTGCATGAGGTGTTGTAGAAATACATAGTGGAAATAATCGCTGTCCCATGGAGCTCACAACTGATCATGATTTGTTATTTGCATTTCAGTGTTGCCTAAAGGCCCCAGTCGTAGACCAGGCCCCCTCTGTTCTAGGTGCTGTACAAACACAGAACAAAATCTAAATAGACAAGTCAGATAGAGGAGCCAGGAGGGGATGAGTTAATAGGAGCAGGAACTAGAAGGTAGGAAGGGGGGAGGGCAGGAAGAGAGAGGGGAAGACAGATGCATGTAGGGCAGGGAGATTGCAGCTAGTAGTGGAGGGATTCTGAGGGAGGGGGTAGGGCAAAGGGGGTAGCTGAGGTGCTGAGAGGAAGGGAGGGTTGGAGAGAAACATGGAGGACAGGGAGGATGAGGTAAGCAGCAGAGGAACTGTGGGGAGAAAGGTGGGAAATGCCAATCAGCAAAGAGGGAGAGAATGTCCCCAGTTCAGACTGAAGAACACAAGACAAGATCTGCTAAGGTCATTTGTGTCCATGAGGTAGAGAAGGGGCCTCACTCCCTTCAACTCTACTCTCTGCTACGGCTATTTCTGAACCCAGCCCAGCTCCAGCCAAGAGAGTGCTTTGTGGGCTCCATCCCTGAGAGCTACCTACTCTTCCCTTTTGGCTCACCCATGCCTGAATGATTCACCATGGGATAAATGCTCCCTTCTGAAACGTAGCGGCTTTCTCCAAAACCATTCAGCTCACGCACTGTGCACTGAAGCCCGCATCTGCATCAATGTGGAGTGTGGTATCCATGCATATGGGGAAAGTAGCTTACAGCCTCTGGAGATAGCAGAGTCAGTGCATTAAGGGAGAAGAGGAGAGACTGTGAGAAGATGAGCCACTGTGCAGATAGGAGGAGAACAATGAGTTAGAGAAAATAAGATAATTAATCTGGGCAAGAACATGGTCATAGGGCACAACAAGATCCAATGGCTGGAAGTTGAAGCGAGACCAATTCAGACTGGAAATAAAATGCAAATTTTTAATAGTGAGCGTAATTAATCATTGGGCAGAAGTTAACCAAGGTGTGTGATGGATTCTTCATCAGTTGAAGTCCCTAAATCAAGATTGGATGCCTTGCTAAAAGATATACTGTAATTCAACCAGAAGTTATGGATTTAATGCAGGAATTATATGGTCTGTGTCATACATGAGGTCAGAATAGATTATCATAAAGGTCTGATCTGATCTTAAAATCTGTGAATCTGTCATATTTGATCTTGAGAGAGTAAGTTGAAGAGGTTTTGGGTTTTTTTTAAATGTCTTTGTGGTACATTCAGGCCAGAGTTGAGTGAATAATTCTAAGTGAATAATTTATTTGGTGGATTTAATCTCTGTCTATGTTCTCCAGTTATCTGCAAGAAACTTACAGTTTCCTCAAGTTTGTTGTTCAAAAGCTGCTGAACAATCTTTGGGAATAATCCTGGTATGCAGATTTTTCATGTGTTTTTTTTTTTGATATTGTAACCTGATAAATAAAGGATCTGATTAAAATGTGATACCTTGATAAATCTGAGTTTTGTTGGTTAGTTTGGATTTGACATTTAGTTTGCATTGTATTGTTTTCATTCGCTGTCTAGATGAGCTTAATTTTTAAAATTAGATTTCTGGGACAAATAGTTGCATTTTGAGTTAAAAATTCATTTTCTGGGTTAAATTTACTTCTGGGCAGAGGACCAACTCAAAGTCTATGCACCACACAAGTCCTATAGAAGACCTGAAAGTAAAGGTTTAAGAGGGACTTCTGCTGCTTGTCTGCCTAGGGATGAATTCCATCTTCTGTGACTATTATCTAACATAATCTTAAAAATCACTGTTTCCATAAATACTTCTACCTGCTTACTCATTCACTGGACTCTGTGTGGAAATCAAACTCAAAAGGGGAATGAACATGGGAAAGTGAATTTTTAGTGTTTTATTCGAGCAAACTTTAGCAGAAAATGTGTTGAGGGCTAAAACCTGCTCTAATTAGGACATGCCTTATTTTTTTCTTTGTTCTCTTCAGAATCAAGACAATCCTTATTGATACTTTAGCAATTCTTTCACATTTCCTCATGTAATAGCTGTTTACCATCCCTGGTGTAATTTAAGGTCTCCATTTTCAGTTACTTTGATTATGAGTGTTTTTAGAGCCTTGTTTTTCTTAGTAAATGCTGGCAGGACATTGAGGTTGGTTTCCACTGGAAAACAAGTTAAAGGGAAAATGGAATCTGACCTACTAGTCTTGAAATCTGATCTACTTTTAAATTGCTGTCAGGTGGCGAATCTCCTCCAGATTCTAAATATCGATTATTCTAGATAGTAATGTGGAAATATGGCAGTAGTTATAAAATATACTATTCCAGCACCAGGAAATGTAAGAAAAATATCTCAGATTTATTTTTTGTGTATACAGTGGATAGGCAGAGCTTCACTTGTCTACTCTGTGGCAGCAAACTGAGAAACAATCAGACTACAGAGGTGCATATACATATATGTACATAATATATGCATGTGTTTGTGTGTGTGTGTATATATATAAAAGTTGGGCAAGAGAAGTCATGCTCGGACTGAATCACTGTCATTTCACATAAGAAAATGAATAAAGCAAAGAGTAATTTTTTTCTCAGAACTAACCTCATTAGTGAGTTAACATATACTGTGCATTTTTTTAAAAAACCCCAACATTTTATAATATTTTATGAGCTCAGTGAAGACCTTTCAGGGCCTGAATTATGGTGCATGTATTCAAATGATGATTGGTTGATGACACTCAGTCTTTGGCATCCAGCCTAACTACACATTGGATGTGAATTATCAGTGCCATAATTCATCCTGAGTTTTGTCTTTTTATTTAATTAAAACGTACAAGGAAAAAAATAAACAGACAACTAATTAATATTGCCCTTTAAAAAATAGATATGAGAATGTGCACACTTTAAACCCGGTAATCTGCAGATTTTAATCCTTTGCTTGGCTACCATAGGCTCCACCAAACAAGTTTAAAAGGATAGTATGAGTGAAAACCTTAACCATCTTCTGCCTTTCAGTTTGCTTGTGGGCTGCTGAGCAGAGCTTGAGACCTGAAAATTTGTTATGGAATTTCTTAGGGCCTAGCTACATTAGAAAAATTTACCAGTGCAAATTTCTCTAATATAGACAGATGCCTTACTAATAATTATACCACCAAATCACCGTAAATGGTAGTCACTAGTTTCACCCAAACTGATGGGTCTCAGGCCAGGCAATTGCACTTGTCACATCTAGAGTTAAAATACAGTTGAAGTCAGACCTTGTCTAGGTGTTCTGAATTTTTGTAGCCCTAAAAGTTCCATTGTTGCTATCACCAGCATGAGGTGCACTGAAAGCACAGGAGAGACAGACTTCCCCTGGAATTGCAGGGAAAGTTCTTCTCAGCCCCTGCGCCCCTGGGATGGAGCAGACTGAGTCGCTCTTTGAGGATAGGATCATCCTGATATTGTCAGAACCATCCTGATATTAGGGTCTTTGTCTTATATAAGCGACTATACCCACATCCCTGAAAAAAAAGTATCCCGATTTTTCACATTTGCTATCCGGTCACCCTATTTGGGGAGAGCACATCTGCCGTCGGGATAAGGGAAAAGAGCATGCTTAGTGAAGATGGAAACGTCAGAGACTATAGCTGCCAAACTCTTAACAAGCCTCCACTGAGCATGTGCAAACTGAGATTTTCAGAGGTTCATAGCTTCAGCGGATTTTCATGAGGATGGCAAAATCCCTGACCCCAGGGCAACTCCCTAGCCAAATTTCAACTCTCAGCTCCAGGGCATGAGAGAAGTAGAGATTCTCAACCAAACAGTTGTATGAATTTTTTAACATAGGCAAAACAACATATTTTCCCCAACCTCATTCTGAGAAATGGCTGAATCATTTTTGCTGAAATTAAAAAAAAAAAAAAAAAAAAAAAATCAGCCTGAGGCAGGCAGGCAGACAACCAGCATGGCAAATTTCATCCCAAATGATTAAAATTTGACAAAGGTATAAGCACCCTGAAAATGGCATCTTTTTATGGAAAGTGTAAGGCAACCTTAACCAGAGGTGCCACCTATAATACATATACTTATATCTGTATTTTTTTAAAACAGACCACCTTGTACCCTTCCTCTGATGTCGTAGGAGCATATGTTTTTGAAAGAGTAATATTTTAAAGTCCTGATTTAAAGCTACAATAGCAAGGAAGGCTCTTGCCTCATTCACTTTGAATATTTTATGATGTGCAGTGGATGAGGCATCTGGTGCAGTTTTTTAAGGTGCATGATGAATGACGCAGGGCTCTGCAGGATTTATAGTGTTTTTGTAGTAACAAACATCCTTACCTGATTATTAACACCTTAGGATACAGGCACTGAGAGACTTTTAATTGCTAATTATATTTGCAGGAGCTCAGGTTAGATGATCATAATGGTCCTTTCTGGACCTGAAATCCATGAGTTTCAATATTTTGGCTGTTTGTTCATTGTCTTTTTGCATTTCACTAAATTGGAACAATGAAACTAGAGAAGCTAGTATGTCTTTTCTCTGAGATCATGTGCTAGTCAAATTTCCTTTTGTTTCTTATGAACTTGCACAGTGCAAAGGAAATTTAAATGCAAACAAAAAACCCCCAAGTTTTCATTTAAAACATTTTTTTATGAAAACATTTGTATTAATAACAGTTCTTGTAAACCCTTCTATTTGATCAAACTAATATTTGGAGTCTGAACTTCCTGGTAGTGCCACTTTAACTCTCTCAGACCATTCTTATCTTACGTCATTGTCCCAGCTCTGTACCTAATGGACTGAGTTAAGTGCTGCAGTAAGTTAATCACAGTTAAAATGTGTGGGCCTGATCCTGCTTCCACTGAAATCAATGTGTGTTTTGCCATTGACTTCAGTAGGAACAGGACAGTGCTCAGGGTTTATCATGAAAAAGAACATAAGCCCTCATACGCAGTCATAGATTGATGTTTTAGAGAGCTTACATTAGGTGCTGTTTTCCTCACTGATTTCTTTCATTGGTACTATATCCTCTAGGGCAGGCTCTTTATTATGAGTTATGCCTTTGTGCTGGGATCCCCAGTGGTGTCAGCTCATCACTGCCAGCAAGGCTGCACTGAAGAATTCAGAATGGCAATGTGCCTTCCAAAGTGCTGGTTGTTTATGACCTATAGTCTAACATGCTAAGTTGGTTGAGCAAAACACAATTCCAGGGCTGCACGTTGTGCCATATTACCACTGTATTCTACAACGATGTCACAGGAACACCAGAATATTAAGAGATTGCAAGACCGGAAGCAAAGATATTGAGAGTTTCCTCCATAATCCATTTACCCCAATAAACAGTTACTAGGAAATCCCAAAGCAGTTAACTGTTGACAGTTAAATTCTAATCAATTAAACTGTTGACTGATGATTCGTAAAATCTCAAATTTTTCTGACCTTAACATAGGCCTATATTTAGGGTTCATATCTATTCCAGGTTTCTAGGATCATCTCGATTTCAACTGGCTGACCAGGCATCCCTCATCCCCGATGGCTGAATGTTAAATCCCTGTGAAGCAACATCACGGTTTTGATGTGATGGCACATTAAAACATCGTGTTTTGTTAAAGATACGTCCCTCTATTGCATTGTGACTTGAAGATGTAGTCATGACATCAGGCAAACTTCCCAATAGCAGTCCTGCGTGAGGGAATGTATGTCCTTCTGATTCTGAATAGCTTTATTATGTTTTGTTTAAATTCACCAGTGATGATCATAGAATTATAGAAGATTATGGATGGAAAGGACCTCAGGAGGTCATCTAGTCCAACCCCCTGCTCAAAGCAGGACCAATGATGTCATCATTAAAGTTTTTGTCAAAAAAACCCAAAACAATTAAATTGTCAGCATTAAACAATCCATAGCAGTTTTGGCCTGGGCTCCAGAAGAAATTGAAGGAAAATATATCAGTGTTTTGCCAAATGGCAAAGGAGTATGTGTAGCTACAATTAATAGTTAGTAATGGAAGTTGAATGGATGTGTTAAGGGGAGGATTCATCCCTTAAAAATGGGTATTGCCAGCAAGGAAGAAGAATCAACAAATAAATCATTTAAATGTAACTAAACTCTATTAGTTCCAAGTTCCAACATACATATTATTTTGTAAAGATTAATACTGAAACTAGTGATGTTCTCTCTGCAATATAGCCACAGTAGGTGTATCCCACTTTGGTGGTGTACTAGTGGTTAGCATCAAGATAACTTGGAACAGAGCTATGTAGAGTCATAGCTTGGTCATGTTTGGAAAAGGGAATAGAGGTGGGTCCAAGCTGCAAAGCTCAGGTGCAAATATCAGGCCCCAGATGCAAAGTTCACACGTTGGCATACAGGGGGGTTTGGATCCTGGGTTTTGCTTATAAGGGGGAAGCCAGAAGCTATGAAGTTAAGTGCAGTTTGTGGAGATGGGGTTTTGTTTGGGACTTATCTTTATCTGGTAATAAAAGTAAATTAACATTTTTAAAAATCCAAGAACTGCTGAATGAAAGTGGGAATGAAAACAGGATGTGGTTGACTTTCTGTTGAAGCAATGGAATCCTCTATAACATTCTTGAAGAAGCAGTGAATCTGAGGTTACAGCAAAATTCTTTCATCAATTACACCATCAGTGTAATGGATGAAACGGGATTCAATGTCTGACCCTAAGCTCGGTCTCTCAGCGTGTCTATATCTAGCCAATGTCCCATTAGATATCTGGAGGATCATAAATTGGCACTATGCCAAACCCTGAATGGAACCCTTTCTATGGAAACTAAAGGCCAGATTCAAACATACAAACTCATACTGAATAGTACCTACAAGTATTTCCATTGAAATCAATGGAGCTTCTCATATAATAACTTACTATGCAACATCGATTCATAAAATTTATGAATCTGTATCTCATCGTAACTTGAGAATTTCATCTTAAATGTAAAGCCACGGTGGGGAGGACCAAGAAGTTAAAAAAATGGAAAACAATAGATGGTGACTGAGTTTGTAATTTTTCATTTTAAGTGATACCTCTGTGGTTTCTGGTTCTTTCTCATTACAGCTGCATGAAATTTTCATACTGGAACCCAAAACCAGGGGAATTAAGGATTTTGTTGCAAACCCCGAAGGCAGATTAGGTTTTTCTCAAAGGTTTGGTGAACATGAAAGTCCTTAACAGTACACTAGATCCAGATCCAAACTTTATTTCTCAGTAACAGGCACAACTTAAACAAATGGTCCTGAATTTGGTGGATTGAAATCCAAATTTTCTCAAAGTTCACAGTGGGGATTTGTATTCTACCCACTCTTGTGATAGATTCAAACTGTGATCTTGGAGCCAAATCTAGATCTGGTGGTTTAGATCTGAGGATCTGGTTCAGCCTGTCTCTATTTTTGATCAACCTGAGTCAAGTTTTGAACGAACTGGTCAAGCTGTGGTTTCAGGTCGAAACCATGCAAGTTTTTGATCTGAAACCAGAAAAAAAATGTGGTGATTTTGGCTGAATTTCACTTTGCTTCCTTTGAAGCACAGTGAACAGAAACAACAAAATTGTTAAATGGAACCTTCCACCTCCTTAACAAACCAAGTGCCTAACAGCTCTGTTTATAATACCTTTCGTTTTGACACTCTTCCTCGTATAAAACCAGAGGGTCTGATTTGGGTCTCATGCCAGTTTTATACCTGTGTATCTGCATGGACTTCAGTGGAGTTACTCTTTATTTACATTGGTGTGAAAGGAGAATCAAGCCCAATTTACCACCAGATCATGAACTTCCAGTTACTCAAGCCTTTATTTTGCACAATAAACCTAAGCAATGGCAATCTGCATTAGTACATTTTTATGGAACTGCATATCTAACTTGAATTGCCTGTTATTCCTTCTACCTACCTTCTACCTTTTCATAGTCTCAGAAAATACACAGTATTAGTCTGTCTGCTTTCCAATAGCAAATTTTTAATAAGTCTTCTGCTATCAAATGCATTTGTTTCACATTTAATTTGACTGTGCTGATATACGTTAAGGTTAGACCCTACTTTAAAATCCTCTTCTCTCATTATTTCTTTTGTGCATTTCTTATCATTCCAATTGCTGTATACTAGCTCCATAGGTGTGTGCCAGTAGATACAGCATGTCATTTATATTTTCACCCATTTTTCTACTATTTGAACAATACCAATTTATTCGTATTTAATATGAGGAAAAAAAGAAAACAAAAACAGGGCTTTGCAAGGACACAATCAAGATAGATTGCTTGTCTTAGCACAGGGGTCGGCAGCCTATGGCACGCGAGATGATTTTGAGCAGCACTCACACTGCCATTGACACCAGGGTTGTTTATAATTTTTGGTGATGCCGAGAGCGGCTCCTGGCCAGGGCGCTGGGCCCACGTCATGTAGGAGAGGGGTGGGGGGGAAGGGGCGGAGCCGGGAGGGGAGAGTGGCCATCGTGCAGTGCTGCTTGGGACTGGGAGCAGCTCCTGGCTAAGGTGCTGGACCCATGTCACATGGGAGAGGGGCAGGGGGTAAGGGGCGGGACCATGAGTGGGGAAATGAAGACTTGGCACACCACTTCTGAAAGGTTGCCGACCAGCGTCTTAGCATGACATTGGCCCTATGCAGGCGATCAACACAAATGTCTAAGGCCTGTGCTGGCTGGCTGTTAAGTGGTGAATTTCCCTCTTACGACATAACTACATGACCTTATTACTGTCATCCTTGTCTTTCCTTTCCCTTTTCCCAGTATATTTTAAATTCTCACTTGTTTTGTCATGACCGCTCTTGGTTCATGTAATGAAGAGCTTATGATCCGTGTCTTTTATTTGTTTTTCTGAGGCACCTACCATTTGTGCTAGGAAAATTAGTAATTTTGTCTTCCAGAGGTGTAGGAAGGTTGCAATGGGTTATTTCCTAGTTGTGGGAAAAATGAGTTGAGATAGACCCAGGACACAAACAATATATTAGCAGAAATATCTAGCTCTTATGTAGTATTTTTTCATCAGCACATCTCAAAGTGCTTTACAAAAGAGGTCAATATCATTATTCCCATTTTACAGATGGGTAAACTGAGGCACAGTGCAGTGAAGTGACTTACCCAAGGTCACGCAGCAGACTATACTGAATCCTAGTCTGGTTTATTTACAATATAGACCTTTTGGAACAAACATTTAGTGTCAAAAGCAAAGTTCCACTTACAACTCACACATGTAGCACACCACTTCCAGAAAATGGCTCTTGTTCAAACACTCGGCCAGGCAGTATTCCACTGTCCCTTCTTCAAGATATTGTGTATTAGGGGCAAGGCACCTTTCCTAGCAAGCGTGGTGGTGTGATTGGATGGGGAGTCAGGATCTGCTTCTATTCCTGGCTGTGTCACAAACTCTCTGTATGATCTTGGGCAAGTCATTTAATCTCGGTGTCTGAGTTTCCTTAGCTGAAAAATGAGGATAATATTCATTCTGGCCGATCTCCTGTGGCTGATCAGTGACTGTTGCAACCATGTTTGATATCCTCAGATGGAAGGTGCAATGGAAGTAGAAAGTATTAATTTTGTAGTTTTTCATTTTAACCCAAACACATCATTGTTAATTTTATTAGGTTCAGTACCACATGTATCCTGGAACCAAAAGCCCACCTCCTGTCTATGCAGATATTTGTACACACTCCCTTGCTATAATTGCTGAGTAGCTCACATCATCTTGTGTGAAACAGAGAAGTATTAGAATACATTTTACAGATGGGGAGCCAACGCACAGAGAGATCATGACTTGCATACAGTCAAACGGGAAGTATAGGGCAGAACTGGCAATGGAACCCCTGCTTTCTGCGTTCTGGTCCAGTGACTTAATCACAGGACTGTTATTTGTCTCCTTTTAAAATAAATTGTCAGCAGTGACTCATCAGAATGTTCAGCTCACTGAACTGCAGTAGGGCCAGACACAAGCATCTTTTTGTTGAATATGCATCGTACCCCCCAAAGCACTTGTTGTGTTAATGTTACTTCAGATTCCGATAACACCTGAGTCTGGGTTAAATTGCCTTCAAGTAATCACTCTTGGCTGCTCCTCTCCAGACTTTTTCCTTGCACGGTGACGATCAGAATCAGTGAGGGGAAAAAAATTGCTGCTGCTCCAAGTCCTTGTGGTGCAGATATTTGGTAAAGTACATTCAGTCAGATTAGGTAGTGACAGCTGCAAGGCAGACAGTCTACTTTTAGACACACAGATTGCCATAGTAATGAGAAATGCCTCCTTCCCTCTCCATCTGGCCAGGAAACTACACCCCCCCCCTCCTCTAAGACAAGGACCCAGCTATACTGTCATCACCTCCAGCTTCAGCTACTGCTACTCTTGCTACGTGGGGCTAAATGTAACTGCCTCAGAAAGTGCAAAGTTTGTGCCACACCCACCGGCAGCTCATCCCATAAGTGATAAAGACGAAGGCAAACACTCTGCAGTGTGGCTTCATGAATGCCTTGGGCTCCCTGCTCACTTCAGAACAGAATGCAAAGTCCTGGTCTCCATATAATGGACTGGCTCTCGGCTACTGAAGAGTCTGCTCACCCTCGGCGCTCCTCCAAAAGAGGGATGGCGCAGCTAGAAAGACCCAGGTTTAGACCATCAGGTGCTGTGGGGCAGAGCATTCTTGGGGCAGAAACCTGGCGATGAAGCTTCTTGCTTGAAGAGACAAGGCTTTGTCTATCCCGGAGCTTGTTGCACCGGTATAGTTATGCCAATGTAGATGCACCATTGCAAACCCATAGCGTAGACACACTGCACCAGTATACAAAGTGTCTGTACCGGTGCACTTTACCTGGGACTTGCAACACTGGTAATCCATGCAAGAAAGTAAAGAATGCCAGATGCCTTCTTAGGCCCCCTCACAATGCATACTTGGGGTCACAGTCCTGCCCTGAATCAATAAGAGGTAACCACCCATGGAATGTCCATCGATGCAATGCATCATTTAATAGATTGAAAATATATTCCATGTGTTGAAAGTAAATTATAAACAGATTGAGTCTGGGTACAATAGATCAGCTGAAATAAATTCAAGTAATAAGAGCTTTTAATTAAGAGGTAAAGGACTTGTGGGAGGCATGTGTGTGGGAAATCTCAAGTAGTTCTGATTTAAAAAAAAATAGGGAGTTATTCTCTCTGAAGAGGGGGAGGAGAGAGACCTTGTACATAAAAGCACATGCTGTAAATCAGTTTCTAGTAAAGCAATATATCTCAGGAATAAAAACCAAAGAACTGTGTGAAGTGCACAACAAAGCACACAAAGATTTCACAGGGAAACATGCTGTATTCAATCACATTAATTATGGTGTGGACTAAATTTTCAGTGCAGTGAATCCACAGGGTACAATAGGGCCTTGGAGGAAATATGAAAAGACAATCAGTTAATAAAAGCCAGATTCAATAAAACTGTAGCTGCCTTCTGAGGATGGAGAAATAGATTCATTGCACAGCATTTAGGAGACTCTCCCATGGCCAGGGGAATGGAGTCTGGATGGATTGTTTATTGAACGTAGCTCTAAAAGGATTTGGGGCAGCATTCTGTGGGGTATTGAATAGCACCTGCCTGTCCACTGTATCTATTCACTTTTCATTATATAGCTCCTATTTTGACAACCAGACAATTCAGCTATTTTTATGTAGGAGGATTCATATAGGCTGAGCATTCAGACTTTATGCAGATGAAGTGTCCGGGATTGGGAGTGGACAAAAGTCACCACAACTGAGGATGTGGAGCTGCATCACAGCTCCTCCTCCGCAGCTGCAGTAGCCATAGGCTGTGGTACCTCCTTGCCCCTGTGCTAGATGTTATGGCCTCTAAAACTACATAATGGATCCGGGAGCGGAGCCCCTCACTCAGCTTGCTGCTAACCTGCTTTCATAGAGCTACCCTCTCCACCAGCCAGTTTCTGTGGCCAGCACAGAGCCCTCTCTATGGTGCATAGACAACGCAGAGACCCTCTGCATGATCATTCTGGCCCCAGGTTTCCAGCCCTGCTCTCAATGTGGAAGTACAAAGCATAAGTGACACAGAGGGACTCAGAACTCATTAAAGCCAGTGGGAGCCTTTCCATTTACTTTAAACATTTAGTTTAAATGGCTGTTTTCGTCTAGATTTCATTTCAGTTTCCAAGTTGAATGTGTTAATTTCCAGGAGCAGCATTCTCTTCTGTTTCAGCTCCTAACTCTCCTTAGGAAGTGACCTCATATCATTATTCAAACCATTTATTGTTTGGAGTGCCTGCAACTGAATTACCTAGTGTTTGTAGAATGTAAAGCTCCCACCACATGAACATTTAATGACTCGATTATTTTGCCTTAATTAGGTTTGTTTTTAAAGAAGGTTTCAGTGTGTTATTTATTATATGTTAAGTGGTACAGCTTGCAGAAAACATATCACATTAATTTTAGGTTTTTAATTTGTTTGCCTGCTAAAATAGAAATCTTTTATTTGTCCTGGTGGGGCAGTTAAAATCTTTTGCTGACGGTTTTATGATTTCAATAGCTCAGTAAAGACTTCCCGCTTTTGTTTAACAGAGAGTGCCATTAAAAAGTTTTAATGTGTCCCATTCTTTATTTAAGATGGGTGTAGGAGCATGTTATTTCTGGTAGAGCAGAACAGACATATAATGTAGTATAAGTATAATATTGAGATGATTACATTTTATTTTTCTCTTTGATTTATGGAATCCTTTCCCAGTCTGTGTCATCTGGCACTGATCTCATAATCTTTGTTCTCTCATTAATAACTGTGCTCTACCAGAGTCAGTCTGAGGCCAGGCTCACACAACAGTCTTGTAACATAAACTTGTGTCTACGTTGTGATATATGAACAAGTAGGAATGGGTAAAATGGTGAAGCCTCTGGAAGAGGCTGCCCTTCTCCTCTCCCCAGTAGGAATCCCTAAGCAGTATAATGATGAATTAATATGCTGTAGGGATGAGACACACTCACTGTATAAATCTCACACAGACAGGGGAAGGAGAATAGAATCCTGTCCTCTAGCTACAAAAACACAAGCCTTTACTACTAACGGATGAGTCTAGCTGCTGATAGCAGTAAGCCCTTTATAATCTTCCTGGGCCAGCCACTAGACGGCAATGTCAGATGTTAACACCAAGTGCATTACAACGGGACAGTATCAGAAACTCTTCTTATCCTCCATCATCTACTCGTGGGTCTTGCAGGCCTAGGAAGGTGTAACTACCCTGGGCTAGCTCTATCTAGTGAGTCTGGCCCACTGATTTTAATTTGGCCCCTGTCTGAGACAGGATACTGGACTAGATGGGCAACTCTGTTCTAGTATGGCAGACATGATGTTTTTGTTGTATAATTATTACCTTATTGTTTTCAATCAACTTTTTTTGTCCCTTTCGGGTGGATTCAGTGTTAAAAGCAGAACAAAACAAAAAAACTGACTAGTGTCTGTGCTATGGGAAGCCCAAAAAATCCTAATACGTGAGGCTTTTTCCACTTTGTCTGAGCATCCCCAATCTTGTGCTTGAATTGAATCTGATTCTGTACTGTTGGGTTCCTGACTCTCATCAGCCATCATTCAGGGTATGTCTGCACTACTGTCACAGAGTCTAGCTTTAGTCTAGCTAACCTGGGTACCAGAGCAGTGAAGCTGGGGCAAGACGGGCTTCCATGTGGCCCATAGGACTCCTGGGTAATTACTCATTCGCTGCCACAGCTTCATTGGTCCAGTACCTGACCTATCTAGATTAAAGCTAGCTTGGGTGTGTCCGCTCAAGCTGCAGTCGACCCCGTGACTGTGGTGTAGATGTATGGTTAGAGAGTTATAAAGCATGTCTTTACACATCCATATTCCATGGTGTTTTTCAGAGTGTCTGGAGGCGAGCTTTTTGACCGCATAGTAGAGAAAGGCTTTTACACCGAAAAAGATGCAAGCACTCTGATACGGCAGGTGCTGGATGCTGTCTACTATCTTCACAGAATGGGCATTGTTCATCGAGATCTCAAGGTAAGGCCACTCACTTACTTGTATTTTCAGGCAGCATTAATGAGTGTGGGCCCAATTACGCAAAGCCTGACTCACGTTGTTCAAGAGTTGTTTGAGGTCAGATTCATCCTTTGAGTGAGGCTTTGTACAATCCACACCCTTGCTTATCTGAACAGCTATCCAGTGTTTTATCTAGTAGTGTTTTCATCTTGTCTCATGAAGGGCCTGATCCTGCCACCTTCACCAACATTCGTGGTGAGTGGGATTACAGCAAATCTAGCCTGGGGGAAAATGTCTTCCCTTACATTAAGAATGTGAGCTCTTCTGGACAGAAGCATGTGCTTTATTGCTGAAAAGTGCTTTGCAAATTTACAATGTTATATTCAATACTACATACTACAAATAATGAGAGATTAATTGTTTGGAAAAAGTTTACGGATTCCTTATCAATCCCCCTTTACGGTCGGTCATTCCATTGGAGCAAATGTTTTTGTAAGTACTTTATGCACAAGTGATTCTTTTTCTGAAGAGTACGGTGTAATTGTATGATTTTGAGATTAGTCTTTGTTCCTTGCTGTGCGTTTGTGTCATTATAGCAGAATCTGTCATCCCTTCTATTCAAATAATAGCATTATTTCTTCATGGTTTTCTCCTTCCATTTTGAATGCTGCCATTGAGATGATAAGCAGATATTTCTTTATAAAGATTTAATGGTGTGTACAGCTAGATAAAACCAGTACATTTAAGCGTTGGGTACTGTGAACAATACAATAACAGAAGGAATATTT
The DNA here is from genome assembly GCF_026122565.2 of Emydura macquarii macquarii. Taxonomy (NCBI): domain Eukaryota; kingdom Metazoa; phylum Chordata; order Testudines; family Chelidae; genus Emydura; species Emydura macquarii. Next base: position 254,498 of record NW_027133607.1, on the reverse strand, counting down.
TTAATAAAACAAATAAGAGTGAAAGAATGGCCTTGTGGTTAAAGCACTGAACTGAACTGCAAGTTAAATCTAATTCCTGCCATTAGCTTAGTTTTCCTGGGTCAATAGCTTAGTCTTTTCCTGCCTCAGTTCCCCATCTTTATTATGGAGGTAAGAATTCCTTGTCTTCCAGGGTTGTTGTAAGGATAAGTTTAATTAGTGTTTGAAGTGCCCATTTACCCTGGTGATGGGAGCAGAGCATACTTGGGTAGGCAGAGATTAGAGATAGAAAATGCTTTTTCATTTTGAGATAGGGTTCACTTTTCTCTTCAGAGTATAGGACCTGTACTGTTTTATAGAAATTAGTGGATTTGTTGCCTATTGGAAGACTCTGAGGAGAAGTGATCTCAGCCAGCAGTCCCCTGTTGTTGATTTGGTGGGACTTTGTAACCATCTCTTGTCCTCAGCTATTGATACTCTGTCCTCCTCCTCTGCATTGTCCTCCCAGGTCACAAAAGGGGGAATCCACCCTAAAGGGAGGCCAGGTGGAGTCACACTGGCATTTAACTGGTGGTAAGAGAGTCGTGAATGAAGCTCCATATTTTCCATGGGTGGTTTCATTTTTTATTCCAGGCTTGTAAAAGCAACTTGCTGCTGCAAATCTTTGTTGAGTGGATGGTAAGGTCTGTGCTGTGCTTCACATTGGCGGGTTTGTCTTAACTTCACATAAACATGGCAATGATGAGTGGTGGTGATGCTTATTTTTCACATCTGAATTTAGTGCTGATGAAAAGTGCCAGTTGGGGGAAAATGATAAGACTTGTCCCAAAACGTGTGGGTGTGGCAGGCAAAACAGAGTCGTTTTAAAAGTAACACTCAGCATTGCTATTGCACAGGTTTTGAATGGGACAATGTACAACAGTGGCTCTTCATGGCAGATAGAGTGATTAACCCTGATTTGGGTTAGTGACAGTACAGTTTTTACCTTCTTCTATAGTTCATTGGTTCTGCTTCTGGACCGTTACAGGTTGGTAAAGTTTAAGGGCTTCTCTACACACAAATAGCTACAGTGAAGACATTGTCTACGCAGACAGTAGGGGCTCTCCCATTGGCGTAGATATTCAACCTCATCGAAACGCGGTTGTTGGGGGTGGGGGGAAAGGGAGGATTCTCCCGTCGACCTAACACTGTCTACACTGAGGGGTAGGTCAGTTTAACTGCATTGGTCAGAGATGTGGATTTCTCACACCCCTGAGCAATGTAGTTATACTGACCTAATTTCTTAGCATAGACCAGGCCCTACAGTTTTGCTGCCCCAATTCCCAAGTTCACACTGGGATAGGGTACTTCTCCACACCACCTGCTAACATACCTGTGACGGGCCAGAGTGCTGGGCAGCAGACGACCCTGTTCCAGAGAGGAGCCCAGCAGGTAGGTTCTGGGAATTGTCCGACTCAGCATTTAGTGATTGGAGCTGGTGATTCCCAGCTAGCGGATGTAAAAGTGGGCCCAGTTCCATCAGGGAACCTGGGCCCAGCAGAGTGCTGGAGTGTACATTGGAGTTGTGGCTGCCACAGAAGGCTGCAAGAGAGCGAGCAGGTCTTGTGGACCCCTAGGCTGGGGAAGATACTGACCATTACACTGATGGAAGCCAGAGGGCACCACAATCAAAACTGGGAATGGGACTATTACTTTTTGTTATTGTTCCATGTTTTCTCTTTTGTGTTAGAGAACAAACAAAGCCCTGAGGAAAGAGCTATGAACTGATCTGTGCGTAGCTGATTGTTTGTCCAAGGCTGATGATTGGCTCCACCAACATAGAGTACCTCTGAGCCACTTGTCCTGTTACCAGTCATCTGCGCCGTCCAATTCCCATTGGGGGTCAATTATAGAATAGAATAATACAAGGTAGAAATGGAATCACCTACTTCGAGTCAGGATTGCTCCCTACACTGCATTTCTAGGAGAAATCGGGAAATCCTTGAAATCAGTGGCAAAACTTGCTTTGACTACAGTGGGTCAGGATTGCACCCTTACTGTTTCGTCCAGTTTAGTTTGAAAATTTGAAAAGTAATAGTGTTTTCACCATTTCTCTTTGGATGCATTTGCTTAGTCTCACGCATCTCACTGTCCGCACATCAGCCTAAACTGTCCCTGTCTTAATTTTATCCCTTCATTCATACCTATATAGTCAGACCTACTTTGTGGTTCCTGAAGTCAGAGAATCATTCTTGACATTCCTGTCTCAGTTCAGCAATTTTGCCCATGTACCTTTCCATGATGTCATCACATTGAGTCCCAACAGTATCACTGTGACCCGTCTGTGTCCAGAGCAGCCACCTGAAAATGCCAAGGTCAGGGCAGGCTGCAAAAGGAGAGCAGATTCTCCCAGCACTGGTGGGTGGCACTGAAGCCAGACTTCCCAACCAGCCACAAACTGTACCTCTGAATCCCCACAGAAGCCAGTACACAAATGCACACAGCCCCATTTACTGCATTTCAGCTCCAGGCTCCCAAATCAGCACTAGGTCCAGCAAAGAGACTAGTTATTCAAACTCTGTGCTCTTTACTAAAAAGGTTCCCTCTGACCTCAAGGGGTCAGCCACGGTACCAGTCCAATATAAGTTTGGATCTTACCTAAAATACCACACCGCCAGCCAATCCTTTAGTAACTAAAACTAAAGGTTTATTGTAAAAAGAAAGAAATAAACCATAAGAGAAATGTTAAAGGATTAGAGGAAATCAGATACATACAAATGATTGAAAGTCCACATACATCAGGTTTCTAGAAGAAATGTGGAGTTGCAGGCTTGTATAGTCTCCTCTGGTATACATCCAGTACCTGGATGGGCCTCAGTCCTTTGTTACACAGCTTCAGATGCAGATGACTTGATCCAGAGGTAGGTAGGTGGCTGAAGCTCAGGATAGAAGGCAAAATGGTTTCTGTGGTTTGCTCTTATATACCCTCTGTTCCTGGCCATGTGGCCTTGTGGAAAGTTACAAGAACTAAAATGGAGTCCAGAGTCACATGGGCCAATCCTGGTAACCCTTCAGGTATATCTTTAGTTTCTTCCTGGGCCCCTTGCATCTGTGAGAGTCTTAATGGGCCATTAAACAGGCTATTGTCTTGTCGCCTCTCTGTCTGGGGTGTGTCCTAGCCAACCCAAATTGACATACAGAAATATCAAATACATCCATAACTTTCATTTTACATACAATACATGAACATAAGTATTAGTATCTTACTCAGCACAATATATTCTTTCTAACAGTGCCTGACATGGTATATCGTACATGAATCATTATGATTTTGACATATTAATGTTAACCAATATGACAAATGCTCTCCCCCCCCATCTACCCAGCATGACATCCCCAATGTGAGACTGGTGTAGAAAGGAGTAATCGGAGCTCCTGAATACACCTCAGGGGCCCTTCTCATTCAGACAGCATGACAGTCACATAGTGATTTCAAGGCAGGTAAATGTGCCAAATTATCCTGGGAATGTTTCTTCTCCTACAGCTGATGCTTAGTTTCAAAGGCGTGAATGTTGTCATAGTATTCTCTTGCCACTTGATTTGCTCTCCTGCCTTCTTGTGCTGAGTGAGTTCATGTGCTCTGTAATATCCACCATCAAAGCAAGGTCTTGAAGCCATTCATTGTCCTATAATTCAGTGACATCTTTCCCTTTCTGATCCATAAAAAGGTAGATCTCACAATGCAATTCAAAAAGGTGCTTCAACACAACTCCCTGACTTATAACTCTGAACGGCAGTGTGACATGGTAGTCCACAATGAATGTCACATTCTTCCAGCAGCAGGCTGAACTGTCATGAGTTGAGACCTCTAGCTTGAATAAAACGTACAGTTTTAACAATCATATTCATCATGTGATACATTTTCAGAATTTCACTACAGATAGCTTCTTGATGTAAAATACAGTGAAAACTGCTAAACTCCTGATTATGGTTGAAAGTTTGCAATTTGGCTTTCAATTTTGTTGCAACTCAGTTTTCTTACCTACCCTGTCTGTGGCCAGACACAGAGTTCTTGTCCAGTCCACATCCAGTTTGTTCAGAGCTTCCACCAAGTTGATAAATTCCGTGTTAGTCTGTATACAGCAAAAACAATGAGAGTTCTGTAGCACTTTAAAGACTGCATCTGAGGAAGTGGACTGAAGCCCATGAAAGCTTAAGCCTGCTGAAATTAAATTTGTTAGTCTTTAAAGTGCTACAGAACTCTTGTTGTTCAAGTTGATAAAGAGATTATTTGCTGTTGTGTCTACAATTCGACAAGGTCCTCTGCTACGCACATGTTCTCATCAGCTCCATGAATGAACACGGCTAGCTGAGACACATCATTTATATCTGTGCTTTCATCAATTGCAATTTGAAAAGCAGCAAAGGATTTTGCTTCATCCTACAGTTGACTGTTCAGATTCTCAGCTAAATCATTGATTCTCTCAGCAATTTTGTTACTTGAGAGGCAGATATTTGCAAAAGCTTACCACTTATCTGGACACAGTACTTCTACAGCTTTTAGCGTGAAGTTCCTCACAAATTCTCTCTCAGAAAATGGTTTTGATGTCACAGCTATTTCATGAGCAATCATATAGCTCGCCTTAACAGCACAATCACTTACATGACAAGCATTAGTAAACACCGATGGCTGCTTTTTCAACACCTGTGCTAATTCAGAGTATTTATCTTCACACAATTTTCCTGGGTACTTATCATATTTCTCATCCTTGTTTGCTTCATATTGTCTTTGAATATTGTATTGTTTACACAGCTACCTGTTGTTTACAAATCAAGCACATGGGCTTTGCATTCACATCCACAAAGAAATATCAAAGTCTCAATTTCTCTTGAAACACAGGACATTCATGATCTACGTTTCTCTTCATGGATAAGAACGTGATGGCCATGTGTTATAAGCTGAATAAAGAAATGATGGAAGGGACGAGTAGAAGAAGGGTATCCCCTTTTCTTTTCTTTTCTTTTCTTTTCTTTTCTTAATTAAGGGGGAGTCCACCAGCTGCAGGAGGCATTCACTCTTTGACTTACTTGAAGTTTCCTTCTCTATGACTTTCCAGGTTGAGGTACCTCATCTCCAGCCAATGGTTAAGTGCTCTTTACTGCCATGTCTCCTCGCCTGGACACATATCAACTTCCACCAGATTTATGCTTCCCCAATGCCTCTTAAAAATGACCGAGCAGTTCTGCACATGTGTGCAAGGTTTGCTGGATTGCTGTGCCAGAGTCCGAACTACAGGGGTGTGATTTGCAGAGTGCACCAATGTGTTGGGCTCTAATTCCTCCGTGTGGGACCTGCTGGCTCACACTAAATGTTCCTTAGTGTGCATTGATCTAGTCTGGTTTGAAACAGGACTGCACCAATGCACACTAGCAGGGTCCACATGGGGAGTTACAGTGTAACACACTGATGCACTCTACAAATCACACCTTCATAGTGTGGACTCTGGAGTCATGTAGTGAAGCCCAAAGAATCATGGGAAGTTCGTGGGCCAGATCCAGCCAGAACCCCTGTGTCATGTCAGAATAAGGCCCAAGGATTAAGCAGTGACAGAGCTGTGCAGGACATTGAAGGGACTCGTGAGGTACCATGAGAACAATTTTAAAAGCAGTACAAACAGCACAGCCAGTTTTGTTTTGTTTTTCAGAAGCTCTGTTTCCTTTTTAATCTCAGCCCCTTTAGAAGGTCATATGTTTGCTTCCACTTGTGTGTGTATGCGCGTGAGGACCAGTGGATAACGTCTTTGTCTATTGTGTTTCAGTCCCACAAATTAAGGCCCAGCTTTGCTGCTTTGTGGTGTTGTGATGGCAACAGCAGCCAGAAAGCTGGGATAACTATCCCCAGATAATGCTTTGTAGGAAAGGGGAATATCTGGATGGTATAGAGATGGTGTAATGGCTCCTTCGCTGCTCCTCTTCCCAATTCAAGGGAAATATCCAGGGAAGAGGGAACATGGCCAGAGTATCCTTACAGCCCAGTGATTGTGGCTACCTTATGCGCTATTGGCAGCCCACACAACTTAAAGCAACCACAGGGCTGCTGTAATAGTTGCATCTCAGGACCTTATGGCCATCTTTGCAATAATCCCTGTCCCCTCCACCTCACCATGCCACACTGAGCACTGAGAGGCAGGTCCTGAGGATCTGGCCCTAAACATTTAATTCAGTCTCTTCTCCTCTGGTATCCTTGGGTTTTTGGCTCAGTGTAAGTGTTGTTGAAATACTTTAAATAAGAGTTCATAAACATCTGAGTGAAACATAAAAATGTGTCTGAGTTCTGCTATAAGATAGTGTCAAATTCAGCCCTAGCCGATCACTATAGACTTCAGTGGAGTTGCTCCCACTTATCCCAAGGCTGGTTTTGCCCAACGAATGTAATGATGTTGAATCGCCCCATATGTCTCAGATAATTTCCTGGAAACTCCACATCTGGAGTGCATAATGGGTTTATAGAAGAAATGTGTTAATTTGTGGTAGGAATTTGTACCAGTTTCTTGGCAGAAACTGTTCCAATACTATGTCGAAAAGCTGCTCCTCTTGTGCTGTAAAATGTAACAAGTTTAAGGCCTGGCCCTGGAAGGTGCGGATTGTCCACAGCTTCCCCGACTTCCCTGGGAGTTGGCAGTGCTCAGCACCTCACAGAGAACTCTGAGCACCTCGCAGGCTCAAACCCTTATCAATGGAATCACCCCAGGAGGTAAAACCTTAACTTACACGGCCCAGAAATGCACTGTATTTAGTTAGAGCTGTATTGTTTGTTAATAACATAACAAATTATTAAAAGCAGATGTATTGAAGATTAGCAAAAATGTAGCACATCGGTGTCTGGGGCATGATTCTGATCTCAAACCAGATTAACATCAGTGCAACTCCATGAGCTCAGTGAAGTGACTCCTGATTTCCACCAGTGTAACCAGGCTCCTAGTTCATTATTCTCAGGAGCGCAATTTTGTTTCTAATCAACTGGAGCCAAATCAACATTGGTGTAACTCTGTTAACTTTAATGGCATTTACTCTTTTATCATAGTTTATTTCCTACAGGACATATATAAAAATGCTCTATCACTGAGATTTTTTAAACTACAGATTAACCCTTTACTGCATCTATGAAAAATGTTTTGACTGTTCTACATAGTACTTATCACATATACTTGCATATAAGCCAATCCTTGTGTTTTAGCACCATAGAATAAAGACTATATATAGGACCTATGCATATAGGTCAATCCCCTTATGTCTCTGGTCAGGAGAAAGAAACGAGCCATAGTTCCTGCTTGGAGTATCAAAGGAAAGGAATGGTTTCAGAGATGGTACACGCAATATCTGACGGGGAGGGCCTCTTTGGCAGATTGCCTTAACAGTAGCATTGATTGGTTCCCCATAGAATCCTTCTCAATCACAAGAATAGGTTAGCTTGTACAGCCTTTGAAGTATGATTTCACATTTAGGGGAAATGATTGAGGGTTCTGAAGAACCCCTCTCACTTTAAAAATTGAATATAATAAATGTAAAGTGGCAGCCAACAAACATTGTTCTTTGCTGAACTCATATATTAAAAACTGTTTGTCTCAAACTTCTTTCTAGCCTGAGAACCTGCTGTACTATAGCCAGGATGAAGAATCCAAAATCATGATCAGTGACTTCGGATTGTCAAAGATGGAGGGTAAAGGGGACGTCATGTCCACAGCCTGTGGGACCCCAGGATATGTTGGTAAGTGGTTGGGTCATAATTACCAGCAGTTATTCCAGGGTACATTACAGAAGCCTAAGTGAAAATGGTGGTAATATAAGGGAATGCTCTTTGTTCTCTGGTGACTCTGTATAGTAGGTGAAACATTTTGCAAACGTGGCCAATTTGGGTTGTGGGATTAAGCTCTATAATTGGATTCCTTTGAAGGGTGAGCTATCTTGAAGACAGTGCCTGTTGTTGAACTGGAAGCATGTGAATGATATCCTTTTAATCCATGTCTTTTTTCAATCACATATGAAACTGAGATACCTTAGCTACGGTATCATTTTATTTTTAATGATAAAGGATCAAATTTACTAAATTCCTTCCAAGAGAAGTATTAGTAAGTAAAAAGGATGAGCTGCATTTTTTCTGAGGTCTCAAATAAACCTCTCATCCAACCACATTGAGATATAGACTCATAGAAATTAGAGATGGAAAAACCCTAGATGTAGTCCAGTCCCCTGTGAAAGTGCCAGGTTATTTCCCTTTTATATGCTCTGATGCTTTGCCCAGTCCAAGATGTTAATGTACCAGGATTCTGTGTTGCACTGCTGGTCAAATTAAATTCTCCCACCCTTTTACCAGCATAGTTTAAAAAGTATAATTAAACAAACACTGCAAAATATGTTTGCAGGATATCTTTTTAAAAAACTTTATTTAAAAGGCACACATTACATTTCAGAGGAGCATGCAAAATAGCTGTAGCTTTTCCAATACTATGATACTATAGTAGGTTACAGGGTAAAATTCATCTCTAGTATAATTCCTTTTAAATAATTAAATTGAAACAATGGCATCTGTTCCAGGGATGCATTTAGCCTGGTGTTTTTACCTAGGAAGGATATGAACTTTAAGGTTTTCAGTAGCCAGAAGTAAGTGTTCTTTGTGTCTGTGCAGACATACAGTGTTGTGTGTATGGTCAAAAAAGACTGGATTCTCCTACCTGTCTTCTGATCCTAACCTCCGGGTTTCTAGGCTCGGCCTGATTCTTGGTATCTGGCTCTCACTTCCTGACATTCTGGTTCTGAACTCTGGCTGGTGTGTGGACCCAACCCTATGCTAACCACTAGGCCCAGCTGCCTACATCCCAGCCCAACCATTTGTGCAGAGCATACAGTCATCCCCAAGGGGGTGGGCCCAGTGTGAGAAGTGTGGAACTAGCATCCCAACTGCTGCCTCCAGAGGCACTGGCTGTGCCCGAATGGGCAGCCTGCCTCCAGGCGGAGAACCAAGCACTGCAGACCCAAGTTGTGCAGCTGACTTAGAGAGTCGGCTGCTGTGGGATCAAGTAAGCCAGCTTTATGTGGAAAGCCCTTTGCTTCGGACACAGCCCACAGTGCTCTGCCCTGAACAGCGACCCACAATACCTCTACTAGAGTGATTCAGTAGGAGTCGCCAGACGTTCTGGGGCTTCATAAACCAATGTTATCTTCTGTTCCTGTTGTGTTCCCAGACCTACGCCTTTGTCCCAGCCAAAGTGGACTTTGTAATCAGTCTGCTGATAGGGGAGGCGTTGGACTGGCCCCCCCACTTGCTGGAGAGTAACAGTCCAGTTCTGTCAAATTGGAACGCCTTCCTCCAATACATATCAGCAATCTTCAATGACCTGCATCGTGCCCATTTGGCCGAAGCCACTCTAAAGCAACTCCACAGGGGCAGGGTACTATTGCTTCCTATGTTTCACACTACCGCCACTCATTGCAGATGCAGACTGGTATGATGCGGGGCAGCAGTTCCTGTTCTGGTGGGGTCCGAGGGAGGATATCAAAGATTAAATGACCCGTGTGTAGATGCCCACAGGTCTGGATGCCTTTACTGACCTCATCATCTGCATAAATAATCAGTTACAGGAACGGAGAGATGAAAAGGGAGGGTATCTGCAGCCCCCCTGTCCACTTACCATTGCCTCGGTGCCTGTTTGACCCATTGAACTAATTCAGGTGGATCTGGTTCATTGACCACCTGAAAAAAAAGAATGATGCCAACTGCACTATGTATGCTTCTGTTGCAGTGAACCTGGCCACACCATTTCTGCCTATCCCATCTGAGCCCCAAGGAACCTGGGAAACGAGTCAGTAAGGGAAACTGGCCTGGGCTCTTTGAGAAAAGAATTCCCCTGTACCTCAGTCCTGACTAGAGCACTCACCCAGCTCCATGCAGGGGTTTCCCACGTGCAGGTGCCTATCCGGCTATGGATCCTTGGAGAGTCCCAATGGATCTCCATCCAACAGGACCACATCAATTCGGGAGCAGCCAACAATTTCATAGATGCAGCGGCAGCCAGGGTTCTGCAGATTACTTTGCAACACGAGACCACTCTGGACTTAATAGAAAGTAAAGAAGGCTCCCCTCTGTCTTCAGCTCCAATGATCAAGAAGACAGTCCTGGAAGCTGTTATCCAGGAGAAATATTGCAATTTGGTGAAATTCAATCTCCCCATTTCCCTCCCATTCTTGGCATCTCCTGGCTGACCCATTATGATCCCCTCCTTCACTGGCAAGAACAGGAGTTCAGTTTCCTATCAGAATTCGGATGGCAGTATTGTCGGGAGCAAACTGAAGTTGCCCTAGTGCCTGGGCCCTGGAGAGCTTAAGGGGAGATGGTCACCCAGGCAGGGATGCCCACTGAACCAGTGTTGGAACTCCCCCCTTAAACATTGCAACCACACTGACATATTTGAGAAGAAGAATGGGATTATGACTGCCACCACAGAATTGCAGCTGGGAGCAAACATACCTTTCAGGCGGATTTATGTCATGTCAGGACCGTAGCTGGCTGCGCTCATAGACTTTAAGGCCAGAAGGGACTGTCATGATTATCTAGTCTGACCTCCTGAACATTGCAGACCACAGAACCTCACACACCCACTCCTGTAATAAACCAATAACTTCTGGCTGAGATACTGAAGTCCTCAAATAATGATTTAAAGATTTCAAGTTACAGAGAATCCATCATTTACACTAGTTTAAACTTGAGAGTTACCCAGGCCCCATGCTGCAAAGGAAGGTGAAAAACCCCAGGGTCTTTTCCAGTCTGAGCTGGGGGGAAATTTCTTCCCAACCCCAAATATGGCGATCAGTAAGACACTGACCATGTGGGCAAGACCCCACCAGCCAGACACCTGGGTAAGAATTCTCTGTGATAACTCAGAGCCCTCCCCATCTGGCGTCGCATCACCAGCCATTGGAAATATTTGCTGCTAGCAGTTGCAGGCCAGCTACATGCCATTGTAGGCAGTCTCATCATACCATCCCCTCCATAAATATATCAGGTTCAGTCTTGAAGCCAGTTAGGTTTTTTGCCCACATTGCTCCCCTTGGCAGGCTGTTCCAGAACTTCACTTCTCTGATGGTTAGAAACCTTAGTCTAATTTCAAGCCTAAACTTGTTGATGGACAGTTTATGTCCATTTGTTCTTGTGTCCACATTGGCACTTAAGTTATATAACTCCTCTAGCTCCCTTGTATTTATCCCTCTGATGTATTTATAGAGAGCAATCATATCTCCCCTCAGCCTTCTTTTGCTAAGGCTAAACAAGCCAAGCTCCTTGAGTCTCTCATAAGGTAGGTTCTCCATTTCTCTGATCATCTTAGTAGCCCTTCTTTGCAGCTGTTCTAGTTTGAATTTATCTTTCTTAAACATGGAAGTCCAGAATTGGACACAATATTCCAGATGAGGTCTCACTAGTGCCTTGTACAATGGTACTAACACTTCCCTATCTCTACTGGAAATACCTTGCCTGGTGCATCCTAGGACTGCATTAGCCTTTTTCAAGGCTGCATCATATTGGCATCTCATAGTCATCATATGATCAACCCATACACCCAGTTCTTCTCCTCTGTCACTTCCAACTAATAAGTCCCCAGCTTATTGCTACGTGAATGTCTCCAAGAGAACCTGGCCAGAGGGTTCATCTGCAAGTCAACCTTGTTGGTCGGTGCTCTTTATCAAGAAAAATGATGGCAATGTCTGACTCTGTGTTGACTACTGAGCCTTAAACCAGGTAACCATCAGGAATCAGTTACTACCTCTGATTCCAGAATTAATTGACCATGTAAGAGCTGCACATATATTCACCAAGCTGGACATCTGGGGACCCTACATTCTTGTGCGCATCAGGACCAGGAGCGAATGGACAAGTACCTTCTGAACCCATCATGGCAACTTTGAATTTAGTGATGCAATTTGGGCTGACAAAAGCCCCTGTGACCCTCCAACATTTTATTAATAATGTGTTACAAAACACATTTGATCGGTATGTGGTGGTCTCCTTGGACGATATATTGGACAACCCTGAACAGCGCACTAGTCTGAAATGTTTCAAGTCCGAAATGTCTCAAGTCTGAAATGTCAGCATGGTCTCTATACCAAGCTTGAAAAGTGTGCATGTGACCAGACCTCCACAGAGGTATTGGGCTTTATCCTTCCCCCAGAAAGAATCAAGATGGACCTGCGCAAGGTTCAAGTTGTCTGCGATTGGGCAGCGCCCCCACAATGTATGCAACCTACACTGTTTCTTGAGTTTTACAAATTTCTATCAACAATTCATTCCAAATTTTTGCACCCCTCACCTCTCTACTCCAGAAGAACGTCCAATTCCATTCATCCTCTGAGGCCCAGCATGCATTTGAATAGTTGAAGCTTGCCTTTGTCACTGGTCCCAGATGTCACACAAGCTTTTGTCATAGAATACAACACCTCCAGCATGGTAATTGAGGCAGTTCTCTCCCAAAAACACGGGCCTGAGAAAGTACTGTGTCCATGCACCTATTACTCTAGAAAACTTGCCCCTGCAGAACAAAATTACAAGATATTCAGTAAAGAACTTCTGGCAATCACAGGGACTTGTGGCACTCCTTTGAGGTGTAGCACGCCTACTTAGAAGGGGTGCATCATCCACATCAACTATTTACTGACCATAAAAACCTGGTGTACTTGCACAGGGTCAAATCCTTGAAACACTGGCAGTTCCACTGTGCCTTGTTCGTCTGATGATTCAATTTTGCCATTACATACTGCCCCGGGACCAAAAATGGAAAGGCCGATGCCCTGTCCCGAGAGGGAGAATATGGTATTGACTTCCAAAGCCACAGCCAGGAACTGGCCCACATTCTCAAACCTCGAAACTTCCTTAAAGCGGTGTCCTACCAGGATCTGTTTACACTGATCCATTCTGCCTCTGTCTCAGGGATTCTGTCCAATGCACTGGCCATTATAAACAAGGAGCCACAGAACACCTGGGGGAGAACCATGTTTGTGAATAGCTGATCCTTCAAGAGTGGAGATCCTACAGGTATATCATGACACCCCTCTGGCGGGACACTTTGGGCTTTCTAAAACCCAGAGGTATCATCCTGTTTCTTCTGGGGTCCCTGAATGCAACCCACAACACAGGCATTCGTTGCTTCCTGCGCTATGTGTGCCTGTATCAAGGCATCGCACCACAAACTCTGCAGTCTTCTCCAGCCTCTGGAAACCCTACCCCAACCCTTGGTGACTATTGCCTTTGATTTCATCATAGAATACTGGAATCCAACAGATTCATGATGATTTTGACCATGGTAGACCATTTCACTATGATGTCCCACTTCATTTCATACTCTAGTCTACCCTCCACTGAGGAAACTGCCCAGCTATGGATAAGCCACATAGCCTGTCTCCATGGCCGACTGAATTATGTTACCTCCGATCAAGGGCTAAAGTTCATTTTCCCATTCTGGCGTTAGGCCCCACACTTACTGGGGATCCACACATACCTCTCCACCACCTGCCATCCCCAGTCAAATGGCCAGACAGAGAAGGTGAATCAGATCCTTGAACAGTGCCTGCAATGCTATGTCAGTTATCACCAAGCTGATTGGTCCTCACTTTATCCTAAGCAGAGTTCATGTATAATAATGGTGACCACATACCCATAGGTCAAAGTCCTTTTTTTTTTTTTTTGCCACCTATAGGCACCACTCCCAATTTCAGCCAAAACTGCCCATGACCCCCTCTAACGCAACTGCTTCAAATTGGGTACAGTGGAGCCATCAAATCCAAAAGAAAGTGCGGGGATACCTCGAAAAAGCAACAGCATACTACAAACAGTACGCAGATCAATGTCATGAGAAGGGCCCCATCTGTTCAGTGGGACAAAAAGTATGGCTCTCAATGGAGCACCTGTGCATGGACAGACCCTCTCGCAAGCTTGATTACCATTTCCTCAGTCCCTATCAAATTTGATGACAAATTCATCCAGTTACCTTCAAGGGTACCTTCACCTCTCCTGATCCCTTAGAATCCACCCGGGGTTCCATGTATCTCTCCTAAAATCATACTCAGAGAACTCATTTCCCCACAGGATCCAACCACCGCCACACCGCCAGTGCATGTACGGGGCCATCAGGAATACATCATTCATGAAGTCTTATACTCCAAACTTAAGTGAGGTAGGCTCTGGTATCTAACTGACTACGGTCCTGAGGAGCACACCTGAGAGCTGGCAGAAAATGTGCATATCCCCACATGAGGAACACCAGCACTCCTGACTGGCCCACTCTCCCTACTTAAGCCAGAAGGAGGAACAGGAAGTTTTCTGTACAACTCTGCTGCACTCTGCTTTGGACTGCTCCCCCAGCACTGCCTGCTCTTGTCTCCTGATTCTGACCTCCTGGTTTCCTGACTTGGCCTGATTCTTGGTATCTGACTATAGGTTCCTGATCTCGTCCCCTGACCTTCTGGTTCTGAAGCCTGGCTAGCGCAGAGAGCTAGCCTCCTGCCCTAAGCTAACCACTGCCTAGCTGCCACATACCATTCATTGAAAGTACCTTTGCTTTGGACCTTGGCTAAGGGAAGCCTTGTTGTATTTGTGTTTTTAAAGGGGCAGGATATTCTTTACTTTATTCATCTGTTGTGCAATAAAACCACCGTAAAGGTGTTTAAACTCAATCTAGGCATCCTTTTCCTCTTCCTATTACTCTTCTGCAGTCTTTTTTTTTTTTTTTTTGGATTAAAAAATGGGAATCAAATTCATGATGTAGTGTAACTGGGTGCAATTCTGTTCACTTGGTTTGAGTTGCACCTGTTTATGCCAAATATTAATTTGGCTCTGAATCTCATGGGAGCAGGATAGTAAGGGATGTCTTTCCATTCTACTCTGGCATCCTACGTTAAAATGAATATATACGAAGGCCTTAATCCTGCAATCAGACCCATATGGGTGTGCTCTTGTGCCCCATGCAAAGTGTTTTTAACACTCTGCTATGTGCATTGTTTCCAGTTGTTTAGAAACCCGCATGGGAAGTTTAATGACTTTGGGCACTGCCGTTTTTGTTTAGTGACTGCCAAATCACCTGAATTTACATACATTTAGGAGGAAATAGAAATCACTCAGATCCCATAGTGATAAGCCTGGTATAAAACCCTGAATATAACAGAGCAGAGCCTATGCCACAGTGAGGCAGGTTCATCCTGGTGTAAATCCATTGAATCACATTATCTCTATATTGCACAAAATACACAAGATTTTATCTTGGTAACGTTGGAAAGAGAAACAGATTTTCTTTTGTCTTGATCATTTTGCAGCAATCATAGCCTTATATCTCTTATTACTTTGTGAAACATGAGATAGCCTGCACTAGGTTACATTCTGAACCCTACTTTATTTAATCAAGCTGAATCAGAGACCTTGTTTTTGCAGCTTGATAGAGGAATTGAGCAAGAGCTAAACCAGCACATTTGATCATTCTTCATGTAGTCTGCTCAGCTCTCTTAATTAAAATGTTTCCAGGGGCCACTGATCAAAAACAATGAGTCTGTAAGAAACATCAATTTTAAGCTTCTGTTTGTTGAAGAGTGGCTGAAGATGAGGGAGTCTGACTCCTATGTGGCAGAGAATAATCTCATGCTGCCTCTTAACATTTCCATTTACATATGGAGGCAAGAACTGATATTCTGGAAATAAAGCTCTTCTGGTCACATAAATAAAAGTTCTGCCACTTTAACTGACACTTAGGGAGTTTTGATCACTCACTGTCTGGGTTTTGATCCACCATCCCTACCGAGGTGACTCCATACTTTGTTATTATCTTACTGATGATAGTACTTTCCAACCACAGCATTAGGTCTCCCTGGTAGATTAAGGCAGCTCATCATCGAAGCGATGACTTGATTATCTGACCTCTATTAGGAGGGTGGTGATGCAGGATGTGGTGCAGCCGTATTCCTTATGGTAGATAAGTCTTGTGTCTTTGAGAGCCATTCCCAATCTTTCTTTCTCTATTGGACTATTTGCCTCACTACCTATGTTCATTTTATGTCAGGTTTTCATTATAATCGTGCACATTGACACTTGAATCTTACTTATTAAATATCCTCATACAGGATACTTGTGCCTTATGTGCACAAGTCTTTGCACTGTAGATTTCAAGAGGCTTCAGCACATGCAGACTTACATGCTCAAGTCGTTACGTCAGCTAACACAAATGGCTCCCCTCTTCATTTGAACTCTCTGTTACCTGAATGAGTTCCGTGTCCTCCATTACATTTGGATTATAGTTGTGTGGTTAAAGCTCAGGGTGGACAGTCCAAAGATTTGGATTCTATTCCTGACTTCACAGACTTCCTGTGTGTCTTTGGGCAAGTCACATAAACTGCTCTGTTGTTCCATCTGGAAAATGGAAATAATACCTACCCAGTGCACCGAGGTGTCATGACGAGTCATTCATAAATGTTGTAAAGCTCTTGGAAATATTTAATGGAAAGTACTATAGTGATCAAAGTTGTTGATATTATTTATTAAAATTCACACATACGCCCAGCTCCACAATTTTGTGTAGAGTCATTGGATAATACAGAGTGTGTTTCTATCTTTATAAGTTCCAGAGGGGTAGCCGTGTTAGTCTGTATACAGCAAAAACAACGAGAGTCCTGTAGCACTTTAAAGACTAACACATTTAATTTCTTATGCCTGCAGAATTTAAATGTATTAGTCTTTAAAGTGCTACAGGACTCCCGTTGTTTTTATCTTTATAAATTTATGGGAATAATTCTTTTCTAACAGTTATATTTTCATATCTGCCTTTCTAATTTTGTGTTTGCTTTACAGCAGCCATTACCCTTTTAAACCCGCATTCTCTTTTCTTCTCTACAATTCAAAATCAGCCTACATTCAGGCCATAGACCCCACTGCTTCATAACACGGGTTATGTTGATTCTGACTCAGATGGTGTGAGCCAACACAGCACACTTGCAGAATTCCTAAAGACCAGACAAATTTGCATTTGCAACATATTTAGAGTTTTGTTCCATTTTTTCCCCCTCTTCGGTAGAAGCTAGCTCCTCTTTAGTATTGTCTCTTTTCCGTCATTGGTTGCCCAGACAACATCCTCCAAGCTCAGTGAAATTGTGCCGTCAGTCACCATGATTATGCCTGCCACTAGTCCACTGCTTGTGCTACACCTGATTGCACATCTGCATATTTTCTCTGCAATTTGCCTACATCAAACAGCTTTCCTGGGTTGAAGTATCACCAGAATTTTCAGCAGTAGCCTAATGGCCCTGCATAAATGTAACTTTCCTTCCTCCCCAGTCCCCACGACACAAAATGAATTATTATTCAACTGTGTATCAAGGGAGATAGTGTGGCCTAATGGATAGTGTGTTGGACTGGGACTCAGATGACCTTGCTTCTGTTCCTGGTTCTGCTGCTGGCCTGCTGGGTGATCTTGGGCAAGTTGCTTCACTTCTCTGTGCCTCTGTTTCCTCCTCTGTAAAATGGTGGTAATGATAGTGACCTGCTTTGAGATCCACTGATGACAAGAGCTGTACAAAAGTCAAATGGTATTGTTATTATATAGCCAGCTTTAGATCTTTAAGGCCTGGTTCTGATCTGACTTACACCAGTGTACATCATAAACCACAACACTTAAAGTCAGTGAGCAAAGGTTAACAGTTTTAGGGGCCAATTCTGCCCCTAAACCTGACACAGTGAACTGTAAAACTTTTAGCTTTTTGGCACGCTGAAAATGGGTAATTTATTCTTACTCTTTGCTTCCTGTCTCTTCCCCAGTTTCTGATCCATGATAGTACTGTTCTGGTTAGCTTCTTATACTGCACCCAGTACCATGGTATCTGAATATCATAGTTAGTTAAATTCCTTAATAGTCTCATGTGAAAAAGCCTTTTGAAATTCAAATAAGTTATATGTGCTAGTTTTTATCCACTATTGTGCTGACTCACTCAAAAGATGTTAGTAGATTGGAGAGGTGAGGTTTTCCTTCATAGAAGCCATCCTGGTTTTAGTCCCTATCACATCATGTTAATCTAGGTGTTGATTAACTGTCTCTTTTTAATTATTGTTTCTGCTAGTTCACCTGGTGCTGCAGTAAGCCTCAGTGGCCTGTAACTCCAAAGATTATCCCTAGTGCCTCTTTTAAAGATAGGTACAACAGCCAGTGCTTTGGTATTATAGCTGATTTTAATGAGAAATTGCCTGTTTTACCACTTCATTCTTAAACCCATTGGGAACACATGGCTGAATAACTCCAGGCAAAAGGAACTAAGGGCTCAGGTCTGTGAGGTTATCAATATCTATTATTATTATTTAGGATTTATATTGTGGTAGGGCCCAGAAGCCAACCCAATAGGGATTCCATTGTGCTAGGCACTGTATAAACACTGTGGTCTTGTCTTCACTAGGTCAACAAAGGCGGGCTCTTAGCACGAAGTCAAATCCTAGTGAAGACAAGGCAGTTTGTAGTTTTAACTCAAGTTAGCAGGTCGAGGTTCCCCCCAAGTCTTTAACTGAACTTTAGGTAGTAAATGATAGTTCCTGCCCCAAACAGCTTCCAGTGTAAAAGAAGTGATGAATGCACTCAAGTTCTATCAAAGTCGGTGGGAGCAGGACTCTGCACCTTACAGGATCAAGCCCTCTAGTAGGTGGGACAAAAGAGGAGCTTAATTTAGGGATGGTATACACTGGAAACTTACATCGGCATAGCTATGTCTCTCAGGGATGTGACCCCCACCCCCAAGAGACATAGCTATGGAGACCTAACCCCCAATGAGGACAGCACGAGGTCAACAAACGAATTCTTCTGTTGATCTAGCTACCACCTCTTGGGGGATGGATTAACTACAATGACAAGAGAACCCCTCATATCTCTGTAGAGCGTGTCTATACTCAAGCACTACAATGGCCCAACTGCAGCTCTGCTGCTGTAGCATTTTAAGTGTAGACATAGCCTCAGAATACACTACTGCCTACGTTGGCAAAATTGATGTTGCCAGGTGTGAATATTCCACTCCCTGAATAACATAAGTTACACCGACATAAGTGCTAGTGTGCACAGCGCTGTGTTAGTGGGAGAGCTTCTCCCACCAACATAGCTTATGCCACTTGTGAGGGTGGATTTTAATGCCGTCAGAAGAGAAGTCTCCCATTAGCATAGAGCATCTTCCGCAGGCATGCTGCAGTGGATACAGTGCTGTATGTGTAGACATGGCCTCAGTTTCATTACAAAAGAGTGCTGGTAAGTGATACACTGAACTGCTCTCTACCTGCTTCAATCACTTGCTAAGCAAACAAAATGTGTAATTATAGTTAACCTCCTTTGATAAATATCACTATTTTCTTTCTGAAAGGTAGATGATTACTTATCAAGTAAGAATGTATCTGAAATGGTCTGTGAGTGTCCAATGCGTAAAACCAGTAGTATATTAGCACATTAACTTGGCTTTTAAATGCCAGCACTACAGATTAAATCAATATAAACAGTTCAGAGAAGATCTTATTCTTACAGGAGGGTTGTCAGAGATATTGGTCCTACAGTGAAACCGTAACTGTTAGGATAATTTAACTCAATTAAACTCAGTTCGGGTGTTTTCCGAAGAGAACATTTTACGTTTTTACTTATTTAAGGCGGATTCTCAAATTTCAATCTGTTCATATGACAATTACATTATTCTCTTTTCTTTAATGAGTGAATTTAGGGCTCAGTCCTGCAAGGTATTGAGCAGTCTGTCCTCAATCCAGCAAAGTACTCAAGCACATGCTTCATTTTAAACATGTAAATAGTTCCATTGACACTCTTCCCATCAGGCTAGCACAGTTTTAAAGGTATTAAATTCCAGTTGCTAAGAGGTGTTTCAAGTGGAGTTAGCTAACATGATTTTAAAAAACACTTTTCTCCTAGTCAAGACAAGGAGTAAAATTTTCAAAAACACCTAAGTGACTTAGGAACCTACAGGCAAGATGTTTAAAAGTAACTAGAAATTTTAAGCATCTTCATTTTTGGCTTGAGACAACTTAAATAGGCCTGATTTTTGAGAAGATGGGTGCTCAACACTTTCTGAAAATCGGACATCTTTAAGGCCTTTCAATTTGGGCACCCAACAATTGGAGCACCCAAAATCACTAGCCCCTTTTGAAAGCCATAGCCAATGTCCTTTTTTCAAAACTGATTTAGGAGTCCAAGTCCCATTGACTGTCAATGAGATTTAGGCTCCTACATGCCTGTCACTTTTGAAAATGGGACTTAGGTGCTTTTCTTAAGACACTTAGGTGCTTTTCAGCATTTTATTCAAGATCTTAAAGACTATCTCAGGCAATGTAAGAATGGCCATACTGGGTCAGATGAATGGTCCATCTAGCCCAGTATCCTGTCTTCTGACAGCAGCTAATGCCAGGTGCTCCAGAGGGAATGAACAGAACAGGTAATTAATAAGTGATCCATCCCATCGGCCATTCCCAGCCTCTGGCAAACAGAAATCCCTGCCTATCCTGGCTAATAGCCAATGATGGACCTATCCTCCATGAATTGATCTAGTTCTTTCTTGAACCCCGTTATAGTTTTGGCTTTCACAACATCCTCTGGCAAGATGTTCCACGGGTTGACTGTGCGTTGTGTGAAGAAATACTTCCTTTTGTTAGTTTTAAACCTGCTTCCTGTTAATCTACACTTCTCAATTATGCCTCAAGCGGGGGCAAGCAGGGGCACAGGTTCTCCTCTGGCCCCCAGGGAGGGGGCAGGGAGGGAAGAGCAAGCTCCTGCAGGGGCCAGGGTGAGGACAGGGCGGGAGGGAAGATCGGACTCCTGCCTGGGGCAGGGCAGGGAGGGGGAAGCAAGCTCGTGCCACGGGTGGCACAGAACGGGTCTCTCCAAAAGAGGTCAAATGTATATTCCTGTGCACGCCCCAGCACATCAGGAGTGCTGAATCGTGGAACTGTAGTTCTAAGGAACTATCTCTCATATATTAATCCGACCTAAATTTCACCGTACTAATTTAGGGCCCAATCCAGCTCCTCTTGAAGTCCATGGAAAATTTCCTTCAGTGGGAATTGGAGCGGGCCCTTGGTACATGTTGTTTTATTTCCTTCATTTTGGGACTTTGTTCTGCTTTCCTGGAAGGCCATTTCGCCACATTTCTGCTTTGCCAGAAATCCAGCAGAGATCTCAGCTCACGTCAGAGCTGTTATTTTATTTTAGCCTTGTATAAGACAGCAGGCCCAGGCACGAAAGTAAATAATAGATTTCCAAGTTTACTTTTGAGTGATTTGGTATCTCTTGGAGCCAAATGCTGGAACACATCAGTAAATCTTTTGGAATAGCCTCATTAGCAAGTAACAACACCAGGAGTTGTTTAGGCAGTGACATGAGTAATAAAGTAAAAATAAAGCATGAGTACTGCGTTCGTCAGAGCTTCCTCGGGCACTGTAGCCAGTTACAGGGTAATGTTCTGGCACCCCCGGTGCATTAACGTACAGAAAATAGGGATTGTTCGTATGTTGTCATGGCTGAAGCTGTGTAAATTGCAGGTTGGCCTCTTAAAGCTTTCTTTGTAACAACAGATAGGAAAGAACCAAGAACTGGAAAGAACCGTCCCTCAGATATTTGTCATACCTCTCCCTGTGTATCACAGTAAATGTTTCCTCTCCCCTTTTGAAGTTCGCGCCTCTCCTGTGCTGTAGACTGCTATCATTCTTCACAAATATTGCTGTGCTCAGCAAGCTACGCTAAGGGGCAGCACCGCTGGATGCTGAAGGGATGTATAGGCAGGTGGAAGAAAGAGGCATCTTCCCGAGCCTACAGAGCCGCTGCACAGCTGCTGTGTGAATGCTGCATTGTTGTTGTAGCTGACGCACTCTTGCATACCCCCACTATAAAGAAGGATTCACGCAGTAAAAGGTTTTCCAGCCCTGACCCTCCCTAGGTCAACCAATGCCCTGCCCTGCCCCATCCTTTGTGTCATCTCTTGGAATCCAGCTACCTCTCTTGTACCGCAGAACCATACAGGTCTGTTATATTAGGGCCTTTTGCGGCTGCGGAGGTAAGGGCTGTATTTACCATAAAGACACACAGCACATCTGCCTGCCAGTACAGTTGCATTCCTTACAGTGCACTTTCTAGGGTTTGTGGCTTTAAAAGTTCCAAGCAGTGAGGCGTATGCCAATTCCCTTTGCTGGGGAGACTTATGCCTCAGCCTAATACATCTCACTGTCAGGCAGTATTTCCTGATAGTCAGTGCAGGTTTTCCATTTAAGTCTTATCCCATAAATCTTTGTTGTACCACTCCCTGTGTCTCACGGTAAATATTTCCTCTCTCCACTTGGAGTTCACACTTTTCCTATATTGTAGAGTGTTACAATAACTCCCCTTTGTTTCCCCTAGGGCCTGCCAAATTAGGGAAATTGGTGCTGGTATAGCTACCAATTGAAGTAGCTAGCAGTTAAACTCCTAACCCTGGCATGCACCATGCTTGTGCCAGTCCAACTTACTATGCAAATGTGCCCTACTGTAGGGAACTTAAAAGTTCTGGGTTCAGTTCCTTGCTCTGCCCCAGACAGGGCCCAAGCATAATTTTTTCAGGCCCAGTATAAACTTGTAACACGGGCCCCATCCCACACACATACACAATCCCTCATCCCATACATACAATCTCATGAGTCATGAAAAACGTTTGAATTCTGAAATTACTGTTACATATTCTACATTTCCGAAAAATGCCCCCTTTGCTATTTTTTTTTAACATAACACCCAGCTTGAGAGTCCTACAAGTTTGCTGACTATTTTGTAACTTTTTAGTCATTATAAAGGTATTATATTCTGTCAATGTCTTGATTTTTTTATTCTAATGGAGCAATGTGACTGCAAACATTTTATAATTAGGTCAATTAACTTTAAAGCTTAATTTTTCTGGTCTTTTTTGTTGCAAAATCATGAATTAGCCCCCCAAAGTCAATTTCTCTTGCAAGTTCACACTCAATAGACAAGATACCTACGTGGCTTAACCATTCTTGCCCCATTGTAGAACACCTGCAGTTTTTGATGAGTGCTAGCTTGCTGAAACTTCTTTCAGCTTCTGCCACAGTTACTGGCAGTGTGCAAAAAATCTGTAGGGATATGCACACTTCACTGAAAATTAGTTGCAGGTGTTTTTTGTAGATCTCATTTACATGGGGGTAGTTCATATTCTTTTCCAAAAGTAGACTTGAAGATTTTTTTCAGGTGCAACGTTTCACAAGGAAAAGTCTCAGAAAGATCTGTAGGATACTTGTGAAGTAGACATTTAGAAGCTTCTTACAGTTCCCCAGGCTGTAGTGTAACAAAATTTTAGGACTGAACGGATTGTCAAACAAATGTTATTGGTTGCTTTGAATCTGTGCTCTAATTCGCAGATGACATTGTCCAAAGTTGCATCAAAAACATTCCTTCTGAATAAAGACTCTGATTCATTTTCAGAGATGATAGAACATGATTCCTCAGGCTTGAAATCTTTTCTGTTTCATTCGTCTCTTTTTTGGCAATTGTGCCAAAATTCCCATGCTTTCTGCTACAAGACATGCTTCCTGTAGAACTTTGGGCCATTGATCTCTAAGTTGTTTTATTTCTTCAATAATATCAGCAATGAGAGCTATCTCTGATTCAAGAGAGATTCCTCTGGCTTGTAAAATCTTGTTTCTGTCCTCAATACTTGAAAGAACTTTGTACCAGAAGCTAGCCATCAAAAGGCATAAAAATGAGCTGAAGTACCTTTTCAGTGCTTCTACTTGTGATTGAGCTTCATGTGTCAAGTTTAATTCAAGAGCACATTCCAATGTTTCCAGAATACCTGGAAGATGCTTTGTGAGTGGATGGACAGCATCAGCACGTGCACTATATTCTATAAATAGCCTCAGGCATGATCTACAATTTAGCTTCAATTTTTTCCTCATGGTAATGGGGGTTGCAGCCTGGGCTGGACCCCCCCCAGGGCCTCTGGGCCCCAGTAAAGTGTACCCTTCCCCCCCCCCCCCCCCCATGTGAGGGCCCTGACCCCAGACTTCCTGTGTGACCTGGGATCCATAACCAACCTATAAATATCTAGATTTTTTAATTTCCTCTTCCCCCCGATTTGTTTCCCTTCTCTGGAGATTATCACAACCTGCCCCACACATACAAAGGTGACATTTCCTTTCAGTTTATATAATATGCTATAATAATATAGCATTATATTTTGTTCTTGTAGGATGGCAAAACTGCCAGCAGGAGATACAATTAAAGGAGCAAATGAGGGCCACGTTCAGCCCTCAAGCTAGCAGGAAGAGCTGGTGGTGTCCTGTCAACACACCCTAATAACTAGCTTTGTACAGTATGCTCAGCAGGCTTAACATTTCATAGCAAGTCTCAAGCACTAAACTCTTTGCAAAAACGTGAACTGCTACTATTCTTCAGCATTCAGTTATTGCATTTTTGAGAGCTTATTAGTGTGTTCTTAGCTGTCGAGTGAAGAGTATGACCACTCACTTTGAAGGACTGAAGCCAGCAACTTTTCCAGTTCCTTTTCTAAAAATCTCTTTTCGGAACAAACCTTCCATATTTTTTTTATTTTTATTTTTTTTGGGTAAGTGAATTGTGAAAGACACCGACTAGCCAAGACTGGAAAGTCAAGTGTTTGGTTTATCCGAAGAACAGGCAGCGAATAATGCAAGCTTCCCTCACTGCCTTCCCAGCATGCTTTAAATTTGACTACTTAGAGGGGGGGAAAAGGTAGATTGTGCTCTCAGCCTATTCACTCCTTTAGTGTCTCTCTGGAGATTGCCAATTGCAGTCTCAATGAGCATCATTTCTAGTGGTGCTTTTTAGGCTATGTATGTTTGTCTGCTTGCAAATTAAACGAGAATACCGGTTCATTTCACACCATTGTCTACCAAACACCTTGAGATAATGCAGTAATCTGCTGTAATGCAGTCACCGCTGATATGGGCTGGATTTGAAACATCCAGAAGTGAAGAGCTCTGTATGGTATAAGGTCCTCTTCTTTGCCTTTAGCATTTTTGATTTGGCTATTGTATAGCATTTTAATCCATGCACAGGTGCTCATAAATGCTTAGTATTATTTTATAGCGCCTGAAAGTATATAAGGCACTTCACAGGCATATAAAGAAAGATATTTAGATTGTAAGCTCTTTGGAGCAGGGACCATCTGGCATGCTGGGTAGATTGGGGGGAGCATTTGTCATATTGGTTGACATTATTATGCCAGTATCATAATAATTCATGTGAGATATGCCATGTCAGGTACTGTTAGAAAGGTTATAATGTGCTAAGTCAGATGACAATACTTACGTTCATGTGTTATATTTGTAAAGGAAGTTATAGACATATTTGATGTACCTGTGTTTCAAACTATGCCATGTAAGACACACCTCAAACAGGATGGCTGCAGAACGATGGCCTGCTTAATGGCCCATTAAGACATTCCCAGGTGCAAGGGGTTCAGGGGGAGAAGCCAGCATCACCAGTGAGTCATCCGAACCTGCCCATGTGACTCTGGACTCCATTTTAGTTCTGATAACATTCCACAAGGCCGCATGGCCAGGACAGAGGGTATATAAGATCAAACCAGAGAAACCATTTTGCTTTTGTTCCTGTCCAGTTACTGACATATACCTGCCTCTGTGTCAATTCACTTGCAACTGAACCGAAGGACTAAGGCCCATCCAGGTGTTGGCTGTATACCAGAGGAACTGTATAAGCCTGCAACTCCACATTTCTTCTAGAAACCTCATGTATATGGACTTCCAATCATTTGTATGTATCTGATTTGCTTTGACCCTTTAACATTTCTCTTATGGTTTATTTCTTTCTATTTACAATAAACCTTTAGTTTTAGTTACTAAAGGATTGGCTGGCAGCCTGGTATTTTAGGTAAGATCCAAACTTATATTGATCTGGTACTGTGGCTGACCCCTTGGGGTCAGAGAGAACCTTTTTAGTAAAGAGCATAGAGTTTAAACAACTGGTCTCTTTACTGGACCTAGTGCTGTTTTAGGAGCCTGGAGCTGAAATGTAGTAAAGGGGGCTGTGTGCATTTGCATACTGGCTTCTGTGGGGATTCAGAAGTGCAGTTTGTGGCTGGTTGGGACGTCTGGCTTCAATGCCACCCGCCAGTGCTGGGAGAATCTGCTCTCCTTTTACAGCCTGCCCTGACCTTAGCATTTTCAGGTGGCTGCCCTGGGCATGGATGGGTCACATTATTTTATGGTGCCTGAAAGTATATAAGGCACTTCACAGGCATATAAAGAAAGATATTTAGATTGTAAGCTCTTTGGAGCAGGGACCATCTCTTAGTTCTGTGTTTGCACAGTCCCTACCACAGTGGAGCCTAGTCATTGACTGTGGGGCTCTTAGTTACTGCTGCAATACCTAGGGACATGATGAATTCTCTGTCACTTGCAGTCTTTAAGTGAAGACTGGATATCTTTCTAAAAGATACGTTATCGCTGAAACAGAAGTTATGGAGTTGGTGCAGAAATTATTGAGTGAGGTTCTTTGGCCTGTGTTATGCAAAGAGGTCAAATTAGATGGCCACTTCTGGCCTGAAGCGTTGTGAATCTATGAATACAAATAACAATAAGTCTGCCCCAAAGAGCTTATAATATAACTGGAGACAAGAAAAATGAAGTCCTGCACCAAGAGAGTGGATAGGGGAAGAGGCAGACATGGATTACGAGTTTGCATTGGTGACTAGGCCCATATCTTGGTGCTCTTTTCTTTAAACAGATGTTTTATTTTATAGCAATAGGATTATGATTAAGGCTGAGTTTTTGGTTGGTGGAGGGAGAAGGTGCGGAAGGGGGAGTATACGTAGGGGAGGAGGAGGCTAAGGGAAAGAAGAATGGAGCAGGATGACAGAAAAAGTAGGAGAGGAGAGGAGAAAAGAAGAAGAGAACGTGGGAGGGGAATGTCCGAGCTGGTAGCAAACTGAACACAGGAGACAGAGGGATGAGAGGAGAACAGCCAGTTAGTCAGACAGTAGCTGTAAATAAAAACAATCCTAAAGGTATGTTTGGGGTTCTGATTACATCTCACTGGCTGGCGTGTAACATATACATTACATGGCCTCCTGCTCTGAATTCTGCTGCTGGAAGAGTGGAGGAATGCTCTGTGGGCTTTAAGCTCTTCCCATTGCTACTTCCCACGGGCAGCCTAGTGTCCTCAATGATTCCTGGGGACTCCAGGGAGGGTTGTGGTGATGGAAGCTGCTGTCCAGCCTGCTGTTCCCTGGGGCCATTATACAGGCCTTGGCTTCATGGAAATTTAAGCTGAAAACCCCTAATTCCCATCAGTGTGTAAACCTTTAGAAAATAGCAGCTCCCCGTGGTCCTTGATGGAAGTGAGTAGGGCTTTTTGCTATAATAAGTAACCCATCACATATGTTTCACTGAATTAGTCCTACAGAAAAAAGGAGTAAATTCTTCCCCACTTGTTAATTTCATTCTCCCTACCCTCAGTTTCTCCTCAGCCACTTGTCTTGTTTTACTGTGTAGCACCAGTAGCCTCTTTTTTAATCACAATTGTTGCTTTTGCCCCTCGGAGCAACATAAGGAAGAGCTTTCTCTGACTTGGCCCTTCAGATCACTGAACACATCAGTTGCTTTCAGAATTCCACTGCCCTAGTGTCTCCCCCCCCAGCATTTTGATCATTGTGGGGTCTGGTCTGGCCTGGAGAGGAAGGTTGGCCCAGGGGTTGGGGCACTATCCAGGCACTCGGAAGACCTGGGTTTAATTCTTTGCTCTGCCATGGACTTCCTGTGTGACTTGGGTTAGTCATTTACTACCTCTGTTCTTCAGTTCCTACTCCCGGGGGCGTTATGAGGATAAATATATTACAGTGTAGGGCAGTGGTGTGTAAGGTAGGGTGTGTAGGGTAACGAATGCATATAAGTGCCATAGATAGAATATGTGCCCACCCCTGCTTTTATCGCAAATCCTGTCCTCAGATGCGAGTGTGGCATTCCTGTCAATGTGCATCAAAGACAGATTGGGTCACTGTTCTTGCCTTGTTTTGCTCACATGTCCCTGCCTTAATTGCTGAATTGTTGCCCTCTGCAACAAAAACCGATAGCCATGCTACTTTAGCATTCTTTAGGGTCCCTGGTCTTCTGCTTTAGAAACCACCATCCTGCAAAAGATGCAGACGAAATATTGCAGTCATGCTCACCTAGGGTATGGTCTTGTGATGTGCTTCGCATCTTGTTGCAGGAGGCTCTAGACAGATTGGGCCCCCAGTGCAGAGAGGAACCTAAAAGGAAAAGTACGGTACTTCACAGGCATTTGAGAGGCATGAGTGGTACAAACTGAGGAAGGGGACTATGGCTCCAGTCCTGCAAAAGGAACTATGTAGGTGGAACTTTGCACTACATGGAGTCCCACTGAACTTCAGGATCTGCCCATGCAGAGTCAATTGCAGGATCAGAGCCTGAACTTATTGTTAATGTTATTATTGACATGAGCCAGAGCCTGCGCCCATTAAAGTCAGTGGCTGCTTTGTCACTGACTGTAAGAGGAGGAGGAGAAAGTCCATTGTTAATATATTTCATTGTCATAAATATTGAAGCATATGTTCTCAGTGCACAGGATTGGGCACCAGGAACCTCTTGAGTTCTAATCCTTGTTCTGAAACTGACTCCCTTCAGGGTACAGGGCAAGTCCCTTAACTTCTCTGGATCTAGTTTCCCCCTCTATAAAATGAGGTGAGAACACTGGCCTACCTCACAGGCATGCATGAGAGTTCAGTAAAGTTTGTGTTTGAAGATGGAAAGCATTGTCCAGCATATGTGCTAACACATTGTTAATCAGATTTGAACAGAAGTGGATTATCATTTGTTATTTTTATCGTGGCCGAAGTCTGGTAGGCTGTTCTTCCTCTCTCTCTAAAGTAGGCATAATATTTGCCCTACGTCACGGGCTGTGTGAAGTTTAATTCATCCTAACCTGCAAGGCCCTCCATAATCTCACTTCCAGCCATCTCTCTGCTCTCATTTCCCCTTAGACTCCTTCCAGTCATCTCTCTTTACATCTCTGAAGCCTACTCTTGATAAACGAGAGCAAAGATACTGTATCTTATATAGAGGGCAGTATGATAGACGGTTTGACGCTAAGTTCTTTGCCCTCCTTAAATCCCTCCTTGTACACTCCCATCCATGCAGCCCCTCCTCATTAATAACTTCTACTCCCTCCTCCTCCAGAAACTTTGTCCTGTGTTCCTTTGCCTTGTCTGATTTAGACGGTTAGCTCTTTGCAGCAGGAAATCTTTATCAAGGCACTCTGTAAAGGCACTGCATTATGTACTGCAAGGGGCCAGACTGATGCACTGGCTCACATTAAGTGGGCCCTTTCTCTTGGAGTAGTCTCATTGACGTCAGTAGGATTACCTGCAGAGTAAAGTACTACTCAGCTTGAATAGTTGTGGCAGAACCTGGCCCTTAAACTCTTAAGTACTCATGAGAAAACTCAATGCTTTTAAACTCAACACGGCAGGTCAGCGTCATAAATATCATGAGCAATGGTTTTTGCATTACTATGGGCATTTTGCTTTGAAAATTCAAAAGCTTCTTTACATGGAAAAGATTAGGGTCATGGGGTTTACAATTCAGTGGTAAGCATTTGCAAATGAAAGCTACCAGCACAGACGTAATTCTCCAGGCTTTCATGTAGTAAATGTGCAATTTTAAATTTCAGTAATTAAAAAACAAAACCAAACCACAAGCATTTGAATAAATGTTCAACCTTCATCTTCCAGGGGAACTCGAGATATAATGGGTAGCAGTTTTAGATGCAAATGAGACTTCGTTCCTTTGTGTGTATGTTTAGCTCTAATTCCCAGCTCTTTTTGTTTCACTCCATTACTGTGGTCCCTCTGCTCCCTGAGACAGAAGGGCAAGTGGCTTCATCTGACTCTGACAACCATGATGCTTCATTAAGTAGGTGGTAGGAGGTATGGTGACAGCTGTCTAGCTCTCATCCCTCTCCTGGAGACTTAGCATATCAATTCAGTGACACACTGCACTCGATTTGAGTTGCTTCCTGAAATCTTCCATTTGATAGCATAATGCCGCAGAGCTGCCAAGTTGTAAATGTACATCTGAGCAATTGTGCAACACTGTCTTGTTTTTCTTCACGTTACCAAAAGTTCTTTTGACGGGAAGCTGATGGCCCCGTGGCCTGACTCTTTTTTTTTTTTTTTTTATGTGCTTGTTTTTGTTGTCAGTCCTCTAATCTCTGTCAAAAGATGATGAGCTAACTCAGCATTCAGATTCACAATTTTCTTTCAATAATACACTTTAAAACTTTCTAGTTTGGCTTCTTAATATGAGGCCTGAGTCTGGGAGAAAGGGAACAAGTCAGTGTATTCTCAGCTCCCAAAGAAAATAATGGGCACTACACAAAATTGGGCGAGGAGATGTTGTGAAGGCCAAAACTATAACGGTGCAAAAAAAGAACTAGATAAGTTCATGGAGGATAGGTCCATCAATGACTATTAGCCAAGATGGTCAAGGATGCAACCCCATGCTCTGACTGTCCCTAGCCTCTGTTTGGCAGAAGCTGGGAGTGGATGACAGGGGATGAATCACCTGATGATTGCCTGTTCTGTTCATTCCCTCTGAAGCACCTGGGATTAGCCACTACTGGAAGACAGGATATTGGGCTAGATGGACCATTGGTCTGACCCAGTATGGCCATTCTTACGTTCTTATGTTGGCCAATGGAATCTAGGTACCATGAATGACTGCAGAGTCCTACATGTTGGCAACATGCACAATTTTTGGTCTGGTTACATTTAACTGTAAGACTTTATTTTTCCAGCTCCTGAAGTTCTGGCCCAGAAACCCTACAGCAAAGCAGTGGATTGTTGGTCTATTGGAGTAATCGCATACATTTTGTAAGTATCTGTTAATTTTCTAAGCACAGGATCTGTAACACACACTGACCTGTGTATATTCTTCCTCTGATCGAGGGAAGCTCACCCCAAGTGTCTTGAGTCCACAGCACTTGGAATCCTGGACAAGTCCCGTGTTATGGGAAGGCTGCTGTCTTGGCCTGCACACTGGGGATTGAATCATATTCCTCCAGAGCTAAAAGTGAGAGGAATTTCAGCTTGAAGTGAAGAGCTAAGGCTCTGTAGGTGGCACTGTAGCAGACTCATACTCTGCGGCACGGATCAGGCACGGGGGGACCTGTAATGTACTTGCCAATGGGTTACAGTAGCACATTTTCAAAGATGATTTGCGATGTGGTCAGCTACATTTATATTGCTAATAACTGCTGTCTGGCTTAACACTATATGTTGTTGTTATTACCATCATTCCTGTGTTTGAGTTTTAGTGCTATGTAAAGGTGTAACACACTCACATGCACACCCACACCCGCTTACCCAGACATCAGGAATAGATGGTTGCATCAGTACCTCCTAGGGGATTCTCAGGAAGTCTTTCCACCTCAGTTCGCAATGCCAGATGATGTATCCCTTTTTGCAAGCTGAATGGGAAAAGAACTGGTCTCTAATGACAGAGAAGGGAATGGAATGGAGGTGGAGATAGCCCGATACTCAGTGCGCTTTCATCTCCCAGCACAGAAAGAAGCGTATCTCCTAGAGCTGGTTGAAAATTTTCCATCTGAACTATTTTTGAAATGGAAAATGACTTTTTTACTAAATAGAAATTTCTGTTTTTGTTGAAAATCAATAAAATCCACAAAACTAACATTTCTTTTGTTTTCAGCAGTCAACAGATGTTCAGTTTCTGGATCTTCAGGGAATAATTTCAGTAAAAATGAAAAATTTTCATTAGAATTTTTTGTGGGATCAGGAGATTATTTCCCAGACAGCTCTAATCCCTTCCATGATCAATTCCCCTTGGTGGATATGAGCTAAAATTTGCATAATCTGGTTTTATTGAGTGTCATTTACTATATTTGGAACTAAATCCTTGCTCATATAACTAGTCCCATTGACTTTAGTGTCACTATTCAACTGAGTAAGGATTAGTTGCACAAGTAAGGATTGTAGGACCAGGCCTTTTGTGTATTTTGAAACTGGAACCCATAAATGATGCTACTTTGTGGAGCCGTAAGGAATGTTGCTGAGTAATAAAAACTGTTCCCATCATGCACAAGAGCTGAGCACACTGGACCAAATCCTGCACTTGCTGATACCTTATGCAACCCCACCGATTGTAATGGTGTTGCATAGGAGATAAGACCACTCAGAATGTAGCCCACCATTTCCACTACATCTGTGGTGCTGCACCTGCTTGGGGACTGTGATGGTAGGCTTGGGAAATAGACTCCCAACACCACACAGGCCAAAGCAGGACGCTACCACTAGATGCGACATTTTAGGAAGATTATATTGGGAAGCCCATAACAAGTCTTTCTGAGGAAGAGGTGCAGAAGTGTTGCATGGCTTTGTAGGTACCCTCAGCATTTGAAGGGGAAGGGGCGTGTTAGCTCCATGGTCATCCTTTCTTTGTCATCATCAAAAAGTGAAAGGATATAGGAGTCCAGATGAAAAGTGTCTGGGAACCCCTGGTCACAGGGATAAGGTGATGCAATGGTACCTTCCTGCTGTCTAGGAAAGTGTGCCTATAACAGTGCTGGGTATCAGTGGGCATCTGCTGAAACTTGCTGTGTATATATGAATGTGGTTGGCCTGCAGGGAAGACAAGGGACCTGCTGCTTGCATTATCTATGGGAGATTCCCTTCAGCTCAAGTGATGAATGTCGAATTATAAATGCCAGCATTCTGGGCCCAACTCCCTGTAGGTGTATGTGATTTAGATAATAATTATGTATATTGTCTGCAGCATTAGATTCTTTACATCCGTGGGCATTTGTACCATATGTAGTTTCTTGAAACAAGTTTATTAAGCTGCTACAATAGGCTGGTTCAGATAGGCTAGAGGGCACAGCTAACATGACAAACTTGTTCTCTTTGTACACAAACAGGGAACAGCTGTGTTGCTACTAAGTATAACAGAAGCAAAGTTAGATCTCTTGATGCTTATAGTTCCAGTTATATTTTTTCATTTTATACAAATGTCACAGTCAAACAAGTTTGCAGCAAAAAGCGACTGAAGTGCAACCGCATGAATTTGTTCCTACTTTGTTCCTTTTTCCTTTGTGTAAACATTTGATGGCCTGTCAACATGAATAACTTCTGGATAACGCGGCACAGCTCTTTTCGTCAGCACACCATTTAATTAATGCATTATCCATTTTCGCACGGTGCATATTGTTTGTCCGTCAACTGCATTTTATTTTAGTCCTGAGTATAAATTTTATGGCTTGTTTTCCCCAGTGCCACCCAAATAGCTGTTTATTTTTTTAAAAAACAAAAGTATACTGCAGGGTTTTTCTTTAACAACAACAATAAAAAATCCCCAATAATGTCAGATTTCTGACTCTTTGTCTGTTCTGCTTGAGTGTCTGCAATGTTCTGGTCTAAAAACATCGCAGAGTGCTGGATTTTCCTCAGAGCATGTTTTAACAACAGAAGTAGGCAAAAGAATTTTGCAGAGAGAATCAAAGCAATTGGCACTGCTAAATCCTTGGAGACAAATCCTGCCTTTTGCAGTCTCAGGAGCACTGGAAGAACAGGGAGCAGAGCTTTTCTGGGGCAGGATGCACATATATGATATAATTCAGGAATCACTCAGGACCCCATTACTTGCTAATACTCCTTTAAAAAGGAGTGGTGTTTGCTGCCCCCAACACCTGCTATCTAACAGCTGCAAATATGGGGCTGGAGGGCCCAGGCACATTGCTGAGTGAAGCTCTCCTTCTCATGTGTTTTCCTTAAGCTTTGAGTTTTTGGGTTAGCAATAGAGAGACAGTCTAGCAAGGTTTCCCTATCCATTTCTAACTCAAGCCTCAGTCCTGCCTGTTGTAAGCATGGTACTTCAGCCTGCCTCAGTTGCTAGATGGTAGGAAACAGTAGTGTTTTCCCCCACCCTCAGGTTTGGCCATTACTAGCTTTTCTTTCCCAGTTGCAGTTCAGCATAGAGTTTTCACCAGAGAGATACTTATGTGTTGATATGGCTGCACACAAGCAGGCCTGGCTAGTACTGCCTGGGTATGCAGAGATAAAATTAGCCCATATTCTAGCCACATCCTCAGGTCCATTCATCCGTGGCGCATGCAATCAAAAGCTTTTTGCTGCGGAAGTTTTGCTAGTTTGCTTTTAAACTCCCTAATATCCCTGTTTTATTATTAGCTGTGTCTGGAGATGGGAGCTGAGCTTGTGAAGATGATCAACAGTGTACCCCGTAGCATTTGGTTATGAAATTCATCCTCCCAGTGATTTGTGTATAACTATCACATGGAAGCTTTCGATCCTTCCCTTGAGACATGGCTCAAGCAATGTTCCCAGTATACACTCTTTTCACACCAGTGAAGCTATGTTTTTTGCTGGCATCAATGCAGTAATATCTCCTATTTGTTTTCAAAATCAATTTGTGCTTGTGTTTTTCAAAAAAGATTCACGTACTGCTCTGAAGGCTTAAAATTCCATCTACCTTATAGGGAATTCCCTGCCCAGCAGGATGAAATCCAATGAATAACAATGAGGTCCTATAAGAACAGATGGAATTTTAAGGCTTCTGGATTGTATATCTAACAGGAATCTAATTTTTATTATATACATTAAAAATCTATAATTGTTTGCCATACCAGCTATGACATAATATATTTGCCACACCATTATTCAGATATCCCATCTCCAGTGATAGCCAATATCTGATGCTTTGAAAGAAAGTGGAAGCCCCCCCAATGATTGAATTTAGCCAATGATACATGTTTGGTGAACAGGAGAATGGGATTCCCTCCCAATCTGGGTAGTAAATAGTCCTGCTGATTTTTTCATACCACATTGATGGGCACAGTATTAATACCTAGACTGGATGGAGAGAGAACAACTAGCTTAGAATCTTCAGATAAGATAATAATTGGCCTGAGATGAGAAACTGTGTCTAACTTTATACTTGCATTATTCGCTCACACTTCCAAAACTACTCTCTCAACGAGGCAGAGAATGCTACTGTATCTTGGTTAAAAAGTTCCAGTGGATGAAGGTGAAACCAATACATGCTTAACAAACTAGGCTTTTAGTTTCAGACTGTGTGTATGTTGAGTGGGTGCGATTCAAAGTGATTTCTGTGCAGAATAGAAAACATTTAACAGAGCTTAGTTCCTCTTAGCATGCCACTGTCGTTGCATTTTAAAATATAATAGTTTAGGGGAACCCAAGTCAGAAGCAGGGCATAAAAGAAAAAATGTTTAAAAATATTGTTACTGTTAGTGATTTAACTACATCTGACCAGAAAAGACACTCTCCCAGGATAGTCTTGGGCTTATGATATTGAGAAAACAAACTATTTCTGATACTTTGCTATTTTTGATTAATATTTGACTGTATAATAGATCATAAACACACAGAAAAATGTAAACCTCGTATGTGAAGATGTCTTAGGAAATACTGCCCTTCTTTCAGTGTCAGCCACTAATGCTTCTTTTTAATCACAGCCAGCTTCCAGAAATGGAGCATCTGCAGCATCTGCAGAAATGGAGTTTTTATCAAAAACTCATTTTACATAAGAAGTCATTACTCACAAGAACTAATTTTAGCAGCTTTAAACTTCCTGTTATTCCAGTTGTAACATTTTTTCAGTTCAAAATAGCTTCAGGCCTGGTTTACAGTGGCCGCAGATTTCGGCGGCAGTCGGCGGGAGGTACGCAAGCTAAGTACAGTAATGTGCGTATCTCCCGTCGACTTCCTAACATCTACTTACCATGGTGTCTCCGCTGCACTGCACTGATGGGAGATGCCCTCCTGTCGACGCAGCACTAAGCTTCTTGCCAGGCTGGATTAACAGAGTTGACTTCCGGGTTTGATTGAGCAAGTCTTCACTGCCACTCAGTCGAATCTGCAAAATCGATCCTGCACTGCCAGCGGTGCCACCGGCAGTTTAGACATACCCTCATTGGTGGGCTCAGCTTCCCGTTGGTGAGAAAGTGGTTTTGGTATGTGTTGAGTTTAATAAAAAAAGAGTGAGAGACTTTATCAAATTCCTATCACATGAATGCTAGGTGGCGAAAATTCTGGTCTCTCAGATTCCTGTGTGAGGCAAAGATTAAGTTAATGGAAGCAAAACATAGAAAATTGGATTATAAAGTTGAAAAGAGCCCTGAACTGCAGCATGTTCTGCTTGAGCCTCTGATTATTTATATTTAACAAATCATGCCCCTTCTGTGTTTGTTTTGTCATATTCTGCCTTGAATTCTTTTGTAGTTCTAATCACTGATAGAGTAGCATCTTTAGTGTTTTCCTATCATTATTTGTTAAGCAACAATGACGTGTAGAAATAAGGCAGTCCCTTTCCCAGACACCTTACCGTCTCCATTGCTGGGTTGTTTTTTACTTTGATGTAGATGTGCATGAAATGATACTAATAATGTACATTATATCACTCTGTATCTTGACATTTTCCCAAATGTAACAGCCTGATATGCAGGAAATAATTCTCACTACCACTGACACGCAGCCCACACAGAGAGAATTGTGGCAGCATTAGCAGTACCCAGCATCACTACCCAACAGCCTAGGAGAGAAAACCAACAACAACATACCCAATTGACACTGCAGGGGGAATTAGTGAAGGCAAAATGTGGTTATCTATGGACTGGCCAGGATGCTAGAGAGAAACCCTGGGAAAATACAATCTAATATCAATCCTCCAGTAGCTTCATTATCCTTGTTAATGTGCTCACTGTTCTCCATAGTATTGTGCCCTGGAGAGCCATACAGTACAATTAGAGGCAGCAGTGTCAGCCAGAATGAGTGTCTGTGCTCAAAATGAGAAAAATACATATATTCCAACAATAAATTACACTTGGACATCTTCCCATACAGGGCATCGCCTCAAAGTCAGATCGGTGTGCCCCAGGTCTTACTAATTTACCTCCACCCCTTACAGAGTGTAAAAGTGGAACACACACCCCAGTGATGCCTTGGGGACAGCAGGCCGTCACCCCTTTTCAGTTATAATCCTGTCCTTCCACTTCCCCAAGGACTTCAGGACTTTCACCTTATTATGGGCACTTCGGTGGTCTGGGCCCTTGAACAGTCAAGGTCTTCCCCAGCTGGACTCTCTACTGAGGTAAAGGCTTCTGTTGATGTCCCGTCTTTTGGGAGTGGCTAGAGGAGGCCAGGTCCACCCTCCCCATGGGGCTCCGATCCAGGGCCCAATGGTGGGCAGCTCTGTTATGCACTTCGGGGTGCTACACAGCTGCCCTTGGAACCACTTCCTACCCAAGTCGCCCTTCTGCCCACAGAGTAAGTTACAGAATTGCAAATGAAGTCTCTGATGTTCCCAAGTCTCTCCTTTGTAGGTGCTATCAAGTCTGTTTTTCCGTGTCTCAGGCCACGAGGGCTCCTGGACAATACTTCCCTGGAGCTCAGAGCAAAGGTTTGCTCCCTTCCACTGCCTCCTTGCTTCCTCTTTTGAGCCCCTTGGTCAGGTTTTGCAGGTGCTGCTGGGTGGAGCCGCCTGGGCCCAGAGCTGCTCTTTAACCCCTAATTCTCTAGTGTAGGGTTTGTACACCCCTCACACAGAGTCTTCAACATGTGCTATTATATCAATAAAGAGTGAGTATGACTTACTCTGGTATGTCCTGCATTGCAAACTGTACACTGACCATGTGCATGTGATGCATAGAGCCCCTCCTGTAAGTGGAATCACAACCGTTATGGGGCGGGGACTTGTGTGGCTTTTTGTTTTGTTTTGTTTAGGTAAGGAAATATGTACATTAAGCAGGCCCCTACAGCACTTTCCCTAGAACATCAGAAAACATGGTTCTCTTTTGCATGTCCTGTTATTTTTCTCTTATTGGCATCCCATTTTATTTATTTATTTGGTTATGGGTTGGGAGCACATTTGGGGAAGGCTGGGAATGGTAGGCATAGAGAGAATATAAGAAACAGCTGGTTGCTATTTCTGATGTGGCAAGACCCTTAAATAGTCCTCAAAGGGCTTATTCCTGTGGTGAAACTGCAAGAAAATGATGCCAGCTAAGAGCTGATTGAAACTCCCCTAGGGCAATCTAGGATTTTCCCATTGGAGAGGGACTGTGTATTTTATTTCTACTATTCACATACCTAAAGAAATATAACAGAACCCTCTTATAATTAGGTCAGTTTTTTTCACACAGGAACTTCACAACGGGCCAAATCTAAGTCACAGGGATTTGGGCTCAGAAAGAATTAAGTAAAAACTGTGTAAGGGTCTTGGAATTTGGCCCAGAAAGTGGAAGGCAACTAGAACTTACTGCCATTACAAATTGCATGTGGGATGAGTTTGGGACTCTGAGCACGGGCCTTTCCCATCGTAGCTTGCAAAGCCAGTCCATGCTCTGTATAAAATCCAAACTCATCTCCCTTTCTGGGCTCTGGATCTATTAAACAAATTAACAATAAGATGACTTAAAATTCTGTTCACATCTTCTCCCCATGCTTGGCTTCTGGGATTCCTCTCTCAAGACTGCCCTGCCACACCCTATATCATCTTTCCCTAGAAAATTGCTGCCATCTCCTATGTATCCAGGTAGAGGTACTGAATCACCTGGCTCAGTGAGTTGGCAGAACCCACTTACTACTTTCTCAGGAGGAAACTGCTAATATGGTGGGGTGTTTCAGGTGAACACTGCCAACCAGATACAGACACTGCCCTATGTTCAACTTTAACAGTTTCCCTATATGCCATTTCATCAATTAGCAGGTTATGTTGCACTGCACATGGTAGGAGACCTTAAAAAAGTGTTAATGTCAGGGCTAGTTAATAATAGCTAGTCAGCTAGAGCAAGAGCTTGTTCTTGCACCTGTGACGAGAGGAATATACAAATATCCAAATGGAGTGGAGAGTAGACTCCATTTTGGCCTGCCAGCAGAACTGGCCAGATGCAGAAAATGGAGCACATTCCTCTAGTCTAGAAGATGGTGCAGCACATGCCCTCGCTCCTGGAGCAGCTCTGGGAAGAACTGCTCCTCCTGAGGGAGAATCCCTCCTTGAGTTCTTGCTTGGGCACATGTTCCTGTACCACTCCCCAGCACAGGGCAGTGTTTAACTGCCACCATCTGCCCCTGCAATTATCTGAAGATGAAACATTTTTCAGCCATAAACGTCTGTAAACTTAACTGGTGCTCCTGTACCTCAGCCAAAGTAATCAATAGACCGTACATTTTAAATGAGTTATTACTCTCCCTAGAGCAGCCTGACAGGACATGCACATGCCTGCTCACTGAAACAGGAAGGAACACGCAAACCACAAGAGCCAGAGCTTGTAATTTCCTCAGGACATTTTTTTTGTTTGTTTTTTAAGGAGGATGCTGGGAAATGCAGGAGATTGGCCAAGGGCTATGGAGCCTCTTCTATCCAGATCTCGGGATCAGATCCCACCCACGGCAAGAGTGAAATATTTTGACCACCCTGTAGACTGGTTAAAACAATAAATAAATAAATAAATAAATAGATTTTTTTTAATTGCTGAAATTTTATATAAATAATTTTATGTGAAAATGTATATACATTTTATCTAAATAAGCAGCTCTACTACCTGCAGTGCAGCAATATGATTCAATATAACCCACGGGTAGCAAATGAGCCATTCATAAATTTACATTTCCCTCCCAGTCATTCCCTGACCATATAGATCTTCACTCCTCGTTCCCAATATTCCAGTACCTCAGGGAAACACCCTTGTGCCTTCACAAATCTCTTCAGCGCTTTTGAAAATGTCACCCTCAGTGCATCAAGATGGGTGAGGTATTATCTTTTATTGGTCAACTTCTGTAGGTGAGAGAGACAACAGAAGTTGATCCAATAAAAGATACTACCTCACTCACCTTGTCTCTTCAATATCCTGGGACTGACACAGCCACAACTTCACTGCATATCCGTAGAGTGTAGCCAGCAAAGTGAGCCTTCCCCATGGAAAGGTTACAGAGTAGAGATCGCACATAGAGAGAGGCTAGAATTTTAGAACGTTTCCTTTCTGTGTTGAAGTTTTAACTACTCTTTTCTGAAGAGTGAAACTGGGTAGGTTCCTTTGTAGCCAGATCTCTACACCTGAAAGTAGCTGCACCGGCAAGATAACCATAATGGTATTCGGGCTGAATAGCATTGTCTCCATGTGCAGATTGTGGGGACATGATCAGTCCCTGTGACTGTGGGCGCTGAGGTTTGATATTTGGCATAATCATGTATGTTATGTTAACATTCTTCAGCAGTCATAGGGTTGAGTAACTATTGAGCTTTATCCCAGTTGTCAGAATTATTTTTATTTTATGTTTTCATTAATCAGGCATGTGGCATTTTAGGTCTTATTTAGATGCATAGATTGCAAAGACGGTTATCATCTAGTCTAACCTCCTGCATAACATAAGCCATGGAATTTCACTCAGTGATTCCTGCATTGAGCCCAATAACTTGTAGCTGAGTTAGAGCATGTCTTCTAGAAACACATCCAATCTTGATTTAAATGTAAGTGTTTGGCTGGTGTGAAAACATCAGCTTTTGATAAGGGCATTTGCCCAAATGGGACACATGGTAAGGAGGGCTGTCTGAGGTGGGACACATCGGCTTTGAAAGATAAAAGGCCAGATTTCAACTTCAGTTATATCACAGTAAATCCAGAGTAACATTACAAATTCCCATGGAGTTAGTCTGGATTTATTCTGCTGTGTCAGAGATCAGGATCTGGACCAGTATATAAAATATCAATAAAGCAGACTGAATCTTCAGAGTGAACAAAATATTGATAATTTTACTCTGTGTGTTAAGTGAGTTCAAATAACCTCAAAGGCAAGAACCTGACTATGTATTATAAATAACATGAATATTTTATATCTTACAGATTTTTTTCACTTACTCCTGTTGTTGCTACAAAGTAATGTTTCAGCTAAATCCTTAGTCTGTTTACAATGGCTGACTCTCTTGAATTAAATGCTTTGTTGAGGTTGATCAACCGTGGGTTTAAGAAAACCTTAGGAAAATATTATATCAATTCTGTAGCAGATAGGTTTATGGAAGAAAATTCACACCAACTTCACTGAAGTGAAGTGTAATCGGGTGCTTGAATTCTCATGCCTTTTTGATGAGCTGCCGCACTGTGAAGATTTGCTGTGTCCTGGGACGGCCAAGAGTAAAGCCAGCTTGTTGTGGTCTTCTCTTTCTCCTTGAGATATCAGCAGCTTAGGCCAGCAAGTCCGAAGCAAAAACTTTCTCTGGGAAGGACAAAAGAGTAATGCTGTGATAGTTGCAATAGTCTCATTTGCTGCCTTTGTTTCCAAAGCAGAAAGATAATGCCTTTTCGCCAGTCAGACGGGACGGACTCTGTTCTCCAGCTGATATTGAACAGCATGTGCAGCCATTCAAAAGAATAGCTGGTCTATCACTTCTTAACAGTTCTGCAGGAAATCCACAGATTCCTGCCTTCTTATTTCCCTTAAGCTTCTTTACGACTCTGTGGACTTTGTTGACAGTGAATTAGCCAGGATCATTTTTTGTGGAATGGGTCAACTCATCTGCAGCCTTAATGTCAAGGTTCAAAAAAATTGGGGGTGCATTTCAAGTTCATTCCAGCATGCCATGCACTCTGCTTCTGTATTGATTAGCTGTCCAGAACTGGAGCGGACTAGTCTGAGTGAATTACCTTTCTCCTTAGTGAGGTCACACGTATTAGGAGGCAACATCATTCCTGGCAGAAGCTGTTACAGTCAGGATCCAGACACCCCAAAGGGGTCTGAACACCAAAGAATAAGCAATTGAATCAATTGATGGCATACAATATCATTGTGCTATAAAGGTGTATCGAGTAAGGTCTTTTATGAAAGCCGGTGACACATTGGTGATTAATATCACTGTGAAGTGCATGTATTAACATTATATGAGGAATTATGGATACTCACTGATATTATGCTTTAAAGTCTGTGGCTAAACAAAGAGAGAAACAGGTTTTCTCTCAGACAAGAGGCAAGGCAGCTATTTCCCTGTCACCAGCGAAATTAAACATTGTAGAACCAAAACAGTCGAAGCTCCATTTACGTAAGAGTCAACAGGAGAATGGGAAGTGCATAGGAAGAGAAAAATATCAGGAGGTCATCTTGACTCTGGGGACAAAACAATGAGTTTGGGGAAATATAAGGAAAAGCAAAATGCTGTGTTGACATCCATCGCTTGATAGCAAAGGGATAAACTCCCTTTGATTCTGTGAACGGTGGATCCTCCTGCCTCAAAGTCTGGAGATTCTGATAGCTTAATGTAAGTGAGAAAGCTGCTTAGGGAAAGATTGTAGCTTGCTAAAGTTACCTTTCAGTCACTAGAAAATGTGTTATTTTTGGTTTGTTTGTAACCAGACCTGTCTCTTTTTCTCTTGCTTAGTATCACTTAAATCTACATTCTTAATTAACAAATTTATGCTTCGTGTACCTGTCCATGCCTAGGGTAGCCACCTGAAAATGCCAAGGTCAGGGCAGGCTGCAAAAGGAGAGCAGATTCTCCCAGCACTGGTGGGTGACATTGAAGTCAGACTTCCCAACCAGCCACAAACAGTGCTTCTGATTCTCCACACTGGTCATCAAGAAGCTAAAATAAAATACACACAGCCCCCTTTACTGCATTTCAGTCTCTGGCTCCCAATCAGCCACTAGGTCCGATAAAGAGATCAGTTATTTAAAACTATACGCTCTTTACCAAAAAGTTTCTCCTGACCCGAAAGGGTCAGCCACATCACCAGATCAATATAAGTTTGGATCATACCAAAATACCACGCTTCCAGCCAATCCTTTAGTAATTAAAATGAAAGGTTTATTATAAAAGGAAAGAAACAAACTATAGGAGAAGTGTTAAATGATTAAAGCAATCAGTTACATACAATTGATTTGAAAAATCCATATATATCAGGTTTCGAGTAGAAATGTGGAGTTTGCAGACTCGTATAGTCTCTCTGGTGTACATCCAGTACCTGGATGGGTCTCAGTCCTTTGTTTCACAGCTTAAGTTCAGTTCAGTTGTAGAGGAGTTGATCCAGAGGTAGGTGAAGACTGAAGAAAAAATGGATATGGTACAGCTGCCTTTTATGTCCCTTGGCCTTTGCCATGCTGCTTGTGGAAATTTACAGGAATAAGATGGAGTCCAGGGTCACATGAGTAAGTCCTGGTGACTCATCAGGTATATCCTTGGCTTCTCCCCCTGGGCCCATTGTATCTGTGAGTTTCCTTAATGGGCCATTAAGCAGGCTAGTGCTGGAGCCATTCTGTCTGGGGTGTCACCCAGAAACAATACAAATTGAAATACAGATAAAACATATCCATAACTTCCATTACACACATAACACATGAACATAATAAACAGGAAGTTTGTCCCCCAGTGGTACCTATAGGGTTCGCTCTGGAGCCCACTGTAGTTGCGCGTCCCCAGTGTCCTATATAGGGCCCTGCTGACCTTCAGCCTCCTCAGTTCCTTCTTACCGCCTGTGACGGTCAGCTGGAATCCATCGCCTCTTGCTCTGTAAGGGTTCTCTTCTCCCAGTGCTTTCCATTCCATTGTACCTGTAAATAGTTAGCCACCAGGCCAGAGAGGAGCAGCCGTGGGTAGAATGGTTCTGCAATCAATGTCCTGTTGAACTCTGACCCCACTGCCTAAGGGTTGCTTGTGAATCACCTAATTGGAATCGACATGAGTAAGCAGTC
Organism: Emydura macquarii macquarii; assembly: GCF_026122565.2. Lineage (NCBI taxonomy): Eukaryota > Metazoa > Chordata > Testudines > Chelidae > Emydura > Emydura macquarii. The sequence goes on along the minus strand of NW_027133607.1, from coordinate 210,707 downwards.
GAAGAAGAAAAGATGGATTACTTACCTTTCGTAACTGTTGTTCTTTGAAATGTGTTGCTCATGTCCGTTCCAAGACCCACCCGCCTACCCCTCTGTCAGAGTCTGCCAGCAAGAAGGAACTGAGGAGGCGGAGGGTCGGCAGGGCTCTATATACGTCACCATGAATGCGCGACTTCAGGGGGCTGCACAGCCAACCCTACGGGTACCACTGGGGGAGAAACCTTCCCGCAGCCATGCACGAGGCACGCACACACCTAATTGGAATTGACATGAGCAACACATCTTGAAGAACAACAGTTACAGAAGATTAATAACCACCTTTTCCTGTGAGTGACCAGTGAAAGGGACTGCACACTGCAGAAAGACGTCTCTTGGGAATGGGGGTTCATGGAATGCTACCTGCAAGGCAAGGTGTAGACTGGCAGAGTCTCAAGGAGTTTGTTGGTGTGGTGGACAAACCAGTGGGGCAGGGAGCTGTCACACAGTTTAAGCCCCAGCAAAGCTCTCTCTTGCTGAGGCGGAGTGGTAACACAGTGGCTTACAGTTCTGGGCTCCCTGAGGAGAGCATCACAGAAGCTTCCTCAAGTGAGAAGATGGCTTTGGCTTCCACAACAGCTTTACAGTCTGCATGTATTGCTGTATTACAAGCGCCCTGTAGCTTACAGTACGTGACCACATCACTTCTGAAATGAGCCATGCGACGCTGTTCAATGATGGTTAAGATATTAACAGAGATCCAGGGCTTCTTGGCTCTTTGTTTTGGGTCCATTGATTGTCTGGGATCTGAAGTCCTTTCAGGCAGTTTAGCATCGGTAAGGCAAGGTCTCGAACCTGTTCAAAATTTCAACTGTGTAGCAATTTCAATTGCTATCAATTTTAGATTAGATCAGTCGAATTTTGGTAACCTAATCATTGCTTTGCCTGCGCTTTTTTCGTCTCAGACAAATTTGCAAAGACTACTTTATGTTCTTCAGTGACAGACGGACAGTTTCTCTTTGGGGTGGGGACTGTGTGGGTGGACAATGCCTAGTGCATTGTGGGTACTACCCAAATCCAAATCATAATGATTGATAATTGCAGCTTTTCTTTAGCAGTGGTTCAGGAGTGAAGGGTGAATATAGGGACTAGATGGTGCTGCTTCGAGTGACAGTGTGTCACACAGGTGCCATGCTTCCTTTGTGGGCTCCAGAGTTCCAATGGTAGGTAATTCCTGCCAGTCTAATGAGTCTCTGCACTGTCACCAGATTGGAGCTGCATGGGCCCTAAACCACTGGAAAGAAGTTAAAGTCGATTTAAATTGTGTGTGGACAGTTTTGGGGCCAGAGACTTCAGAAGGGCTAAGGAAGATTATGGAGAAAGGTCCCAGCTGGGATAGAGGCTGTACAGGAGGTTCTGATCTCTCTCTGCATCGTGGAGCGGCACTCCACTGTAGGGGCAGGGTTGGATGAAGGGGATATGGCTATTGTGTCAGATCAGGTGGACCCATTGGCCAAATGCCCCCTGGAAAGGGAGCAAAGGGAGGCACAGATGCCTTTGCAATTTGGAGGCTGTAGTAGCAGCTGCACTGGGATTTCCATGGAGAATTCCTGCATAAAGCTCATCTTCATTTGTGCTTCTCACAGAGTTCAGGATTGGTCCTTCAGCAGTCAGGGCTCTGTCTATAGCTGCAGCAAGGCACTTGCTCCTGAACAAAGAGAGCATCTATTAGAGAAGCATGTGATCCTTTTGGAAGCTTGATTGTGCCATGTATTTCAGTCATGATTCACTTGTATGAATTCCGCCTCCTCATTTATTACCTTGTCCCCAGAAAGCAATTAAAGTGTTTCATGTCCCCTGATCTGTTTTGTTTATTAGGCTCTGTGGATATCCTCCATTCTATGATGAAAACGACTCCAAGCTCTTTGAACAGATTCTTAAGGCAGAATATGAATTTGACTCTCCATATTGGGATGACATCTCGGAGTCTGGTAAGGAGCTCATTGCAATAGTTATTTCTTGCACATTCCTACATATTACTGAAGTCTATCATGCACACTTTCCAAGGGTGAAATTTGGATCTTCATAACTCCCGTTAACGTGAGGTCAGAGGGAACTATATGTTCAACTGAGGGCAGATTTTAACCCAAATATTTTTTAAGCATCATGGGAAATTATTTCTATGAGAGCCTCAAAATAAGTACTGTCTCATCCCAGAGTCAGGCATAAAGCACCAAAATTTGACTTGTAGAGACGACCATGAAGCAAGAATTAGCATTCAGCCCCAAGAAAACAGAGCACTTTCTTTTTTCCAGCATTTGAATAAAATGCACATTTTTCATCTGTCTCTAATAATAGAAAACAAAATATTTCAGCTCTTTTACTTAATATGTACTGCTGGTCTGACTGATGAATCTGTGCAATGTGAACAGGAAAGAAACAAACCCGGAAAATCAATGGCTTCCAAATAAAAATGGCTAAGCCAACAAGGAAAGAAAAATCCCATCAATCCCCTGGGAAGGGAGGGCATGTGGTCTAGTAATTATAGCATTAGGCTGCGAGTCAGAAGTTCTGGGTTCCACAGACTTGCTGTGTCTGCCACAGACTTGCTGTGTAACCCAGTTACGTTATTAAGAGTATGTGTACGTTGGAGCTGGAAGTGTAATTTCCAGCTCGGGGATGATTTGGTTGGGGTTGGTCCCGCTTTGAGCAGGGGGTTGGATTAGATGACCTCCTGAGGTCCCTTCCAATCCTAATCTATGATTCTATGTACACGTGGTAATTCTGATCAAGTTATCAAGTTAAAAATACCAGTGTAGCCGGTTCAGCACATGTGGCAGGATAGGCTAACCACCCAATTATGTACCTGGGGATCCAGGCGGGATTGTATTTAGGGCAGCTAACAACTTCTTAGGGCTACAAAATTTCATATAGGATTTTCAGACGCACCTATGGGATTTAGGAGCACAAACTGAAAGTCAATGAGACTTTTCCTGATAAATCTCTAAAATTCTTTTGGGCATCTCCCCCAAACAGATTAGATTAACACGAGGAGCCTAAATCAAGCCACTTAATTCCAGATTTGGCTTCTCAGAAAGACACTTGAGATCATATTTTTCAGGCTGCCCCATACACCTTGATGCCATTCAATGGTCTTCTCACCATCGTTTAAAAATCTCCAGAAAACACACTGCTTCAAGCCCAAGTGAGCTGATAACATTCACTATCTATCTTCTTATATTTGATATTTAAAGAACAGCAGCCAAAACAAAACAGAACCGCCCAGATGTGACTTGACTCAAATGAGTAGTCACAGGCTTTTATTTATGCAACCCTCGTCCTTTTTCACCTATCCCCGCCCTACCTTTTGTCTCCTTCACTCATGGTGTCACATTTAAAATGTAGCACATAAACCCTTTGGGGCCGGTGACTGTGTCTTCCATGAAGCCATTAGCTCAGTTCTGGAGAAGTCTATTAAATAATAATTAAATGGTTAAAATAGGAATGTGGAAACTTAAATGTCTGTCTGACCACCCTAATGCAGAGTTGGAATGCTTAATATATGCACCCAAATGTGATAATAGGCTCCTGTGTCTTTATTATATTACTGATATTGCCTATTGGGCTAGTCTTATCATCTGTACACATCATTTTGGTGAGGTTCCTGGGGGAGGGGAAGAGACCGTCATAGTGTCCTACGGTGTCATACATCGGTGTCATTAAGATGAACCTTTAAATACCACTGTGTGTCCTTGCTTCTCCAGGCGTCAGCCCAATTGCTTTTGCTTATTTTATTTTGTTTTTTACAGCTAAAGATTTTATTCGGAACTTGATGGAGAAAGACCCTAGTAAAAGATATACCTGTGAGCAAGCAGCCCGGCACCCATGGTAAGCAACTAACACATTACTTCTGTTGCAATGACCTCAAGAAACGAGACTTTTCTTTAATTTATATGTCCAGGAGAGAATGTTTGTGCCACCATGCCGTATACGAGCCTTTGCTGAGTAACTTATTGCTATAACCCTTGTCTTTGTCGCATAGTTTTCCCTCTTGTTCCATTGTGTCTGAAATTAGGCCCTGATCCTACAAAAGTGTGATTAACTTTAAGCTTGCCAGTAGTCCTATTGAAATTACTGAATAATTACTCAATTAATAGCTGCACTCAGTTAGTTATACTGCTGCAGTGGGATTGCACCAGCATGAATCAATGAAGAATTTGGCCCATTTTGGTAAAACTCAGATTGAAGTCAATGGGATGTGCTTAGAGTTAGCCATCTATTTACTTATATGGCCGTCATCAACGTAGTGTCTGAGCATCTAACGTCTACTAAAGGACTTTACCTCACAACACCCTGGTGAGATAGGGAGATGTCATCCCCTTTTCACAGGTGAGGCACTGGGTAGAATAATGATATGTCTACACTGCATAAAAAAAGTTATGTTCTTAATTTAATCCACATTAGCTAATTTGGGTTAAAATAGCATTAAAGACACAACAACTTGACTAGCCCCTGAAGTTCAACCCAAGGCTCCCCCTCAAGTGACTCACAGCTATTTCAACCCAACATAAGAACACACTTTTTTTTGCAGTGTAGACCTACAACTAAGTGACTTGCCCAACATCATGCAAAAAATCTGTGGCAGAAGCAAGAATTGAAGCCAGCTTTCCTGAATATCAGGCCAATGCGCTATCCACTAGGGCAGTGATTTTCAAAAGGGGTACACGAGCGCTCATCAGGTTGCGTGTGAGAAAAATCCTGAAATGGCAGACAATGCACTTTATTTAGTAAGACTTGGCAATCTAATCATAGGTATATGATGACCCTATCTCCGATGGGAGTATGTGGTAGACTACATTATTTGGAAAGAGGCACTTACCCTAAAAAGTTTGAAAACCACTGCCCTAGTCTATCATTCTAACTACACAAGGGATCAGGGCCTTCGATGTGAGTACTTCAGGGCAGGGATGTTTGTTTGTGCTGTGAGGTGCTGCTTTAGGGGACTGTACAGTAATGATAATAAATAACTGCAGTGGAAACGATACTGAAATCAATGGCAGTAGAAATCCTTTTTCACTCAGGAACATCACAGCTATGGAAAATATCACTGCACTCTGCGATCTCATACAGCTGGTTGGATGGTACACTTACCAATGTATTTCTGCAGCACCTCAGGTTCATCCTGCACAAACCCTTAGCCATTCATAAAGTTGCTGAGCTTGAACAATAATAAGTTCAGTAGCGGGATTTGGAGCAGAGTGGGCCACATTCTGCACTCGGTTACATTGGACAACCCCACCGCAGCAGCAGTAAACTTGAGTGCAGAATGCAACCAAGTTACAGCACTGGCATAAAATGAATTTGCAGCGATGTTAACATTAAGAGCCACTTGTTTCGTGTATCTGGGACATGGAAATACAAAAAAATATGCTCTTCATCCCTTGAGGAGCAGTGAGCTTTGTTGGTCAGAACTGCTTCACTGCAGACTTGAACATGGTTCTGTAGCACTCTTATAGACTCATTAAGACTTGACTAGGTATCTGGCACTGAAACTTGATTTGAATAGTAATATATTTGTAGCACAGTTTGCAAATCATGTAGCTCAGATGCACGCTTTGTTACCCCATTTGAAAGCGTGTTACGTTTCAATAAGGCTGAAAAGTGGAATGGAACAGATTTCTAGGTTCAACAGATTTCTGAAGTTCATTTGTCCGTCTGCATTTCATTGTTACTTTAAATTCTGGGAAAGAAGAAAAGGTGAATCCCTTCCCCCCCCCCCGAACAAGGATAGCCCCCTCGAAATTATACACCCTTCTTCCCCCGGCTTTCCAGCCCCTCTACTGGGGCGGGGCCCCGCCAGCCCTATGGGTTACTTCAGGGCTTGGGCCACCAGCTTGTAGGCCAACTCCTCAATCTCCTTGGCGTTGGGGCAGGTGCTGGGAAACTCCTTGCAGGCATAGGCATTGCGCAGGTACCACTGGACACCCTGCAGCGCCTCCGGGATGGTGAAGCCCCGGTACTTCTTACACACCACCTGGATGACGTGCAGCTTGGGCAGCAGGTTGCAGATGGCCAGTGTCAGCTAGTCCCCGTCCAGAAACTTGTGACACGAGTGGCTCGTGTCCTTGGTGCTGTTCTCGTCTGGCAGCGGCACCATCAGGTAATTGTCCAGCACCTTGATTGCCTTCAGCAGCCCGTTCTCCAGGCTGGGGTTCTGTGCCGGGTTCGAGTTCTTGATATAGGCGAAGAACTTGGCCAAGATGTCAAGTCCGACCGTGTTGGACTCAGGGTTCCGGGCAGCCAGCTTGGGGTACTTGTGGAGGCACAGGACCTCCTCCAGAAACTCCTCGATCTTGTTGGTGTCAGTGCAAACCTCATTCCTGTACATCAGGAAGAGGGAGCTGCCCACCTGGGCAAAGCTTCCGAACTGTCTCAGTCCTCCTTTTCGTGTCCACCATGGTGACGTTGAAGGTGACCCCTTTGAGCCAAAGCACCATGAAGAGCTGCTGGGAAAAGGGGCAGTTCCCAATCTTGGCCCCAATGCTGCCCACCTGCACAAACAGCTCAACCTGAGGCTGCTCCTCCGCCATGGCCCGAGGTTGGCCCCGTTGCGGAGTACGATCACTTGCTGATTATCTAGGCACAATGAGCCTTGCAATACCCAGTGTTTATAAACATGTGACTGATGCTGCTTTTATTCATATATAGGACAATTATTCCCCACTACCTTGCAGTAAATTGTGTTATGGTATGGAATGTAACCTGATGTTCATAAGTCAGTGCAATGCTCAAACATGCTTCTTGCCATGCTGATTTCCTTGCTAATTGAATGTCTAAAAATTAGGGCAATGGTTTGCTCCTATAGTTAACTAGTGACTTGCAAAGCATGTCAATGAATTGCAACTGTACACAAAGCAAGCAATAATCCTGGAAATCTTGGTGTAATGGCAATGAATTATCATAACTACAGTGCCGCCTCAGGCAATGACTGCACACTCTCAGAATAGCTGTGATTACAGACGAGATTGAGACTCAGCCTTTGCGATCAAAGGGGGGAAATCAAGTGGACAAAAGAGCAATGTATCACTTTTCTCATAATAAAAAATAAGACATGAGACATGGTGGTTGTCATGCAAATAATCTGGGAAATTGAGATTATTTTTCTTCATCCTCCCCCCCATCCACTACCATAAATACATTGCAGATGTAAAATATTAGCAAGATCAATGGCTGGCACCAGGATGAATGAGAAATGTGTATAATCTGCACATTTACACAGATTTCTCCATCTTAATTTACAGATGATTTGTACTCTCTCTTGCCCAGGTTATTTGTTTTACATCACACCTTTTACTTAGACTTTCACTGTTTATGATTTGTTGCAAAGGTGAATATATGGCTCCATCATTCTGCTGTAACTTTTCAGAAAGTGACGTGGAAAACTAGGGTAACTAAAGAAGGGGTGTAATTTGCTGCAGCTTGATACATTTTAACATTTTCTGTGCTAGTTGTAATTATAGTAATTATGTTTATTAAATATATCAGTGTTTCTCAATTAAATTTGGCCATGGAACCCTTTTGAACTCGATAAATAATTGCGGAACCCCCCAAACTCTTAAAAGTATTTTTACATATGGGGCCAAAAAAAAAGTCAAAATAAGCAAATTATATACAAACAACTAGGTCAGCGTTTCTCAATTAAATTTCCCCGCAGAACCCTTTAGGCTCCGCAGGGAAATTACACTCATACTCGATACCCTCCACGGAAAAATCCGGGACATCTTCCCTTTTTCAGCGGCGCGGAGAACAGCTGCTCTTGGCGGCGCGATCTCACTTTCTCGCGGAACCCTAACAGTGTTCCCGCGGAACCCCAGGGTTCCACAGAACACCAATTGAGAAACACTGAAATATATTATTTGCAGTATTGTTGTAGCCATGTTGGTCACAGGATATGAAAGAGTCGAGGTGGTTGAGATAATATCTTTGATTGGACCAACTTCTGTTGATGAAAGAGACAAGCTTTCAAGTTCTACAGACCTGAAGAAGATCTCTGTGGAGATTAAAAGCTTGTCTTTGTCACCAGCAGAAGTTGGTCCAATAAGAGATATTACCTCAGCCATGTTGTCTCTATTAAATATATTGTCAGGGCAGAATTCTAGAATTCCACTAGTCCTGCAGACAAACACTGTTCTTGGCAAAGTTAAGTCCATTTTTCATAACAATCTTGCTGTGACCTGATTATCAGCTATTAGAAAAACAATTTGGTCTTTAATTGTCCATCTATTAACAGTTCAAATTCACGTGATACAGCTTCGTTAAAGAGATCTGTAATATTATGGCCAATGGTTTCAGCTGGTACCTTGTCAAGCAACTGTGCCTTCACCAATGACATTTGTGCGTGGAGCATTGTGTTCCTGAAATTTATGAGTGACTTTGTTTACCAGTTTGCAGGTCCCTTTGTGCTCCCACTGGGAAGGTACTTGTAGATCTCTAAAAATTTAGCAGGGTAGAAGATTTTATCCTCTCCAGTTTCTCTGCAATGTCCCTGGTCTTCCAAGAAACTTGGGGGGCACTGCAACCAACTCCTGCATTTTTTTGCTAGTCTGAAGGTTTCAGGTGGCTTCATCTGCTACATTTTTGCCAAAGATTGAATTTACTTCTGGAACCATGTAAGGAATGTGAGAAATCACCCAAGAGGCCAGCCTTTACTTCCTGGTTTCAGCCCCAGGACATGGGCCAGGCTTAGAATAGTATTTACCTCTGTCATATGGCATGGTATACTTGACTCCAGTGACTATTGTTACAGTAGCCCTTCAAGCTTGCTGAGCCAGATTCACCCAAAGTGTAATTCCACTGAGATCACTGGGTTTACATGAGGGTTGAATTTGTCCCTTTGTGCACAATAAATTATTGGTGCAAAAACTGGGAAGTTTTAAGGCTGTGTCTTGTTGAGATTGTGCTCTCATTGAGCTATCTCAGTCCATGTTTCTTTGGTAAGACACTCTTTGTATCTGCTTTACTGAGTGCAATGTTATGATGACCAACTACATGCATTTCAGTGTGGCTGGAAAATCTCCAATGCAAACAGAATTCAGGTAGGCTGAAGTGTTTTGGAAACTGCTCCATGTCTGGAGGTAAAACTAATCTCAAGATGTTAATGTTAAAACTTTAGAAATCACATGAAAGAAAAAATTAGTGTTTCTATACAGATCTGTAATCGTACTAGAAAGCAGCCACACACCAACAAAATAAAATGGAAGCGACACTGAGTGTGTTAGCAGAGACAGGATTATAAATGGCCTTTTAACCACCATGTTGTCTAATCCTATTTAGATTGGGTCTACACTACACATTGGTCAAAATGCCAGTGTCCGTAGCCACTTTGTCCACACTCATGCTCCTATCAGTACTACCAGTAGTGGTACTAAATCATGGGTTACAACAGTGGGAAGTTAGAGACAAAAAATCCTAAAATAGATGATACCATAATTTCAGGATATGAACAATCATGCTTCACACTGGCCACCTCTGGTCACCTTTATAAATGATCAAAGGGTCAGAAAACATGCCTTATGGTGATAGATTAAAGGTTCTCAATTTATTTAGCTTAACAAACAGAAGATTAAGAGGTGACTTGATCACAATTTGTAAGTACCTATATGGGGAACGGAAATGGATAATGGAGGGTTATTCTATCTAGCAGACAAAGATATAACAAAATACAATGGCTAGAAGTTGAAACTACATAAATTCAGACTAGAAATAAGAAATAGAAATTTTTAACAGTGAATGTAATTAACCATTGGAGCAACTTGCCGGAGATTTTGGTGGATTTAAATCAAGATTGGATTTTTTTCCCTAAAAGACCTTGCTCTAACTGAAACGGGAATTATTTCGGAGGAGTTCTATGGCATGTGTTATATAGAAGGTCAGGTTAGGTGATCACAGTGGTTCCTTCTGGCCTTAGAATCTATGAATTATAAAGCGAGAGGCATTACCATTAAAGAAGGCTGTTTTAGAACAAAACATCTGTAAGAAGGTCTTGTTTTTCTGTTTCAGGATCGCAGGTGACACAGCCCTCAGCAAAAATATCCATGAGTCCGTCAGTGCTCAGATCCGAAAGAACTTTGCAAAAAGCAAATGGAGAGTAAGTGCAATGTTCTCACAGGGTTACATTGCAAGCCATTAACATTACCTGTTTTCTAAAGCAGGTGCTGCATTGCTGCACGCTGAATTCTTTTCAAGGGATGCAACCATCTTATTCATGGCTAAGAATTCTAGATGGAGTAGTACTACGCAGCTCAGTCAGCGGCAGCTGCTATACTGGCAATTGAACCAGGAGCCTCCAGAGCTGAATGAAATGTGGGAGTTGAGTGAAAGAGCGAAGCCTCTGTAGCGGGCACTAGAAAAGCCTTCTATCTTCTGCAGGTTGGGCACAGGGGGGCCTGTAAGGGATACACTAGCAGTTACACATGCGCTAATCACTGGATGTAAGAGTTACAAGATCAAGGCTTGAGAAAGGCTTTCATTTTTTTTCTCTGTGTCTAGGTGACAAAAGAGTAACCCCTGAAAGTTGTTTTTATTTTAAATCCACATCTGACAATTCTGAAAGAAAAGAATAAATTCACAACGAAGCATTTATTGGGTTTTTGGTTTTTTTTTTTCTTTCCAGCAAGCATTTAACGCCACAGCAGTTGTGAGACATATGAGAAAGTTACATCTTGGCAGTAGCCTGGACAGTTCTAATGCAAGCATGTCAACTACCCTCAGCCTGGCCAATCCGCTTCCTGATGGAACAACCAGGAAAGATTGTAAGTACATGACAGCAAAGCAACACTGCTGCCAACTGCTCTCTCCTGCAATGTGTGACCGCTTTGACAGCAACCGAGATCAAACCTCATATCACTCAGCTTTCCTCCCATCAGCTCTGTGTCATCCCAACAAATTTGACCGTACAGTATTTTCACTTTGCGGCCAATGCTGCAGTCCTTGCTCAGACAGTTCTCCCACTGACTTCAATGGGAGAGGGGCGGTGATCTAAATAATGAGTGCAGGACTGGGCCTTCGTATTGATTAGGGCTGGCCAAATACTTTCTGCTGAAACTATTTTTCAGTGGAAAATTGGGTTTTCCACTGAGCCTTACTATAAAAAATGGAAAACCCAAAACTTTTGAAAAAAAATGTGTTGTGACTGAAAGCTTAAAACATTATGGGGAAAAAAATTTGATTTTCAGATTTTTAGTTTTTTTACTAAAAGTCAAAATTTTCTGTGAAAATTTGTTTAATTTTTGTTAAAATTTTCCCTGAGGGAAACCATATTTCCTGATCAGCTGTAATGTTTACATCTTGGCTGATACACCAGAATCAGTGGGGCAAATCAGTTCTGATGTCAGTGGACAAGAATCCCTTTTATTTTAGCAGGAGTCAGACCCTCGTACACCAAGACCAGATTCATCCCAGTGTCTTGAATGTTATACATGATGGCTGATATTTCAAAGCTGCCTAAGAGATTTAAACACCTACCCTATATATCGTTCTGAATGTCAGGGAAGGGTGAAATGGCAGCAGCAGGGATCATTTGGGAGAGCGCAGAGTTTCCTTTGCAACAAAGTTCATTTTAGTCCTACCCTTTGGACATAGATTTACTCTTCCCTGCTCTCTATCTTTTGAGGTTTTTACATCACAATAAAGCCAATTAAAATGGAGGATATAAACTTACCCATGGGATCAGATCCTATGATATGGAGATTTAAGATGTGGAACTGAATAGGCATGTTAATGGCTCATTAGATTGCAAGTTACTGCACAGTTCAGTGGTGGTTTAATTGGCTCTTTCTACAGCAACATGCCACAGTGTTTGATTCATTTTACTATGGTGTGCATGGAATTGTATGTTTAGTCTTTAACCATCCGCCTCTTTGGGCCAGATTTTGGCTGACCCTGCTTTTTCCCCTTCCCACCCCTGCCCACCACCATGCACCCCTTTGCAAAGTCCTGCCGCAGTCTGTTCTGGAATGCAAGGACGTGCACAGGGACTCAGTTAAAAGACGTGATAGCTCCTGTTCTGGCGTGCACACCCTCCAGCACCTTGGAAGCTCTCCGGCTGCATCAGCCAGAATCCCTACAAGGACTACAACTGCTGCCAAGCCCCTCTTCTTCCTCCCACTCAATTCAAGCAGTATCTGAGCCAAAATATAGCCCTTTCAATTTGCATTTCAGGCACTGTGGCGATTCATGCAGATAATATTCATCAGTGGAAATATATCACGTTAAAAACCTTTTTGCTTGGAATGCACTGCTTTTCTCCCCAGTGGTCTTCTTAAATCACCCAATTGTCACCCATATAAGAATAAGATGATGCCTCCTATCTACAAATCACTTCTAATGTGGAGCTAAAACATTCTCGCCATAGTAGAGAGTGCAGCAGAGAGACTGTTTCATGAAGATCTGAGGTTTCATTTTGATTCTGAGTACAGTAAACAAATGCAGGATTTAAATTAGGCTATCAGAGAATCTGATTGGGCTGATTTGTAGATAATGTAAGATTAAACTATCACTGCCTCTGATCTCAAATGGGTTTATATTATTATAATGAGGAAATCACTGTTTACAAGTGGGGGGCTGAAGGGGAGAATGGGATCAAGAACAAAACCCACTTAAAACTGTTGCAAATGCTAAGATAGCCCAGTGCAATCTCTGGGAGTGGAATGTTACAGAATGACAGAGGAAGCAGTCAAAGACATTCAGAGTGGACCAGACATGCTGAGCTGGGTATATTTGTATGTCAGCTGGAATTTCAGACAGATAAGAATGGCAAGATTCCCTCGCATCCCAAACTGAATACGATGAGAGATCTTGCTAGTGAGTACACAATGAATTAAAGAGAATAGCAACTTGGGACACTGCTTGGAATGCAGCAAGCAGCGGTGGAACCCCAAGGGAACTGCAAATACAACTAATGAAAATAAGGGAAAGTTTATACATCCAGTACAATCTGCAGATCAGCTGGTTCCTGGGAAAAAGGAATATCTCTGAGGAGCTCTTTCCTGCCTACTTCCTTCTCATTAGGTTTATGTGGGAAAAGTACCGTACAAGTAGATCAAGTGACTTGCCCATGGTCCCACACTGAGTGAGTGACTAAAGAAAACCCCAGATCTTCCTGCTCCACAGATATGGGGCTTCATTCCCCTTTCACTTTCCCTCATGTGAATCAGGAGTAACTCTACTCAAGTAAATGGCTTTTACTCTATATAAGCAAGAGGAAAATCCAGGCTATTGGCTGCAACCAACCTTTAGTTCATTGCCAGCCAGTGTAACACATTCATCTCTCTTCAGCCCACTGACCAGCCTTGTTTAAAAAAATGCCTCCAAAGTGCCTCTCAAGCGGTGCCTCCAAAGTCAGCTCTCCGTGGGAATTCAGGGGGAAAGCCTTGCTAGCTGTGCCGGTTCCATCATGCCAGGCCTATCACTTTCATCTTCAGATTTTTCAAACTTAATTTTGTTTTGGAGAACGTCAGATAGAGCTGGAGGGGAAGAGAAGAAATGGGGTACAGAGTTATACAGCGCAACCATTCAGCATCAAGAGATGCTTGTTAACAATTATACAACAATGAAGCAAATTACGCAGCTCTGGTTTGGGGATGTATCATTATTCAGATGGCAGTACTCAAAGTAACAAACAGCTGTGACTGAGTGGCAAGCTGCATAAAAGAACTGATGTCAGCTCTAAGATATTTAATGCTGATTAATACCATTAATAGTAAATTTAATGCTGTCACAAAATATATTGGCCCTCTGCACATTGATATTTATGCTTTAATAGTTTCAACACAGCAGTTTCAAACTGATGAAGAGCAGCGAGGACTACAATAGTCTGAGACTAGATTTTCCAGGGTACGTTCTAATTCTTTTCTACTTGTGCGAGGACAGTAGGCTGAATCAGAGGTGATGTGTTAGGGTGGTATGAACTACATTTCAGTAAAGAGCGTCTAAATAAGTAAATCAGGCCCTGCCCAGGATATGGGCCAGACTCTCAGCTCCGTCTGGCTGCTTTATGTTGCTCAAGCAGTGCAGAGCTGCCATAAAGCCAGGATATCTGGATCTCTGGGGATTTCCTCTTGTATCAAGGGGAAATGTCTGGCTTACACTGCACAGCCAGAATAGCAGATCTCCACAGTGCTGGAAGAGGGGATGTGGCTGCGATATCTTCACACCCAATTGATCGCCAGCTGCTGGAATGTCCTTTTGGCAATAGGCACCTGGGCAAAAGTTGTAGCAGGCTTCAGGCTATTTATATTCGGGGTCAGTCTTAGGATGGATGGAATGTAAATTTGACTTTAAACCACGTCAGTTGAGCCACCCTCTGGTCCTTGAGCAAACGAGAGAATCTGACCTTAATTGCTTTTGTATCTGGTTAGGGCACAGTCACCTTAGGTGACTACTGTTCTGCAGAGCTTTCTACCCCCACAGCTTGTTTGTGTATCTGTATCGACCATGCTGCCTACCTGTGCTTGTAATGATGCTGTCAGGGAAATTCTGGGCAGGTATCCCATAGCGCTTTAGCAGAAGAGAGAGCATCAGTGGACATGCACACAGAGTAACATCAGCAGCCTGTGGAGCAATGCACTCTGGGAGTTCCTGCCATACAGAAAACAGGATGGAGAGAGGACTGGCCAAACCAATTACACAAACATACTTAGGGGGTCCTTTTGGAAGTGCAAAAATCCTGCGTGCTGAACCAGTTCCAGGAAGACTGCTATGTAGCAGCCCAGGTCTCTGGCAGCGGGGACGCGCTGTTAGTTACCATGGTCACCAAAAGAGTTTCACTATGAGATGTGTGTTCACAAACCACATATAGAGCCGGCCGTGGCTGTTTCTGGTTACAAAATCTGTTAAAAGTTGAAGTGCAGGTTAGAGTCGGTCAGAAAATAGGGGGTTCTTTTTGTGGAAATTTTTGACAACATTTGTTGTTGTTCTTTGTTTTCCTTGTAATTTTCTGTAGAATTTTCTGATTTTTTGTTGAAATATCAAAAAAAAAATTTGGTTTTGAGCAAAGTATTTTGGTTTTCAAGTGCAACATTGTTTGGGTTTGGGTGTTCATTTTTTTGACTGAATATTGAGTTGTTCATGGAAAGCAGACACTTTTCATGAAAAATGTCATTTAGTCAAAAAAAATTTTTTTTCCATCAAAAAAAGCTTCGGCAGAACATTTTTGACCATCCCTAGTACAGATGTCTGTGTAAGTCTGGGAGCTTCATTACTCCATTGACTTGACTCCTTGACTACTCCAGATTTAGGCCAGCGTCACTCCATTAAAATCAAGGACGTTACACCAGCATGAAACTGGAGTGATAGAGGGGTGACTTAGACCGTAGAACAGAATATACACCAAGAGGTGCTAGAAGGAGGGTTGAATCATAACAATATAAATTTCCTGTAGACTTACTTAAATTTGCCTCAGAATTTGTCCCACTCTAGTATTTAGTAGTCAGCATTGCAAAATGTTTATGGAATTTACTAGCCTTACCTTGACGATGAAGAAAGTATAACTATCTTTAACTTGCCCATCAAAAAAAGTTACGCTGGATTAGTAGGAGGGCTTTTTTAAATCAGAGAACTCTTTTTTATAAAAGATATAATCAGTCTCCAGTCAAAAAATATGGCACCATTCTAACTTAATGGGTACTCTGATTGGGCATGTTCTCTTCATGATCCAGGCATGAAACTCCTATTAATGCTAATGGGAGGAACTGCACATGTAACAGCAGGGAGAATCCATTGAATCCACACCTGCTACTTCATCACTACAGGAAAGATGGGAAAACCTTCCAATGGCTCTTCCCTTTCTGCTTTAGAGAAGGACGCTGGTCGTTTCTGCCTCAGCAAATAAGAGTTCTAATAGTTTGCTCATCAGTTTTTCTGGCTTTCCTTTTAGGTATGTCCCCATCAGCTCTTTGTAGTTTTGTTTCATCTGCTTCTTCGGGTATTTCTGCAGTAGGAGGAGAACGGAGACCCAGGCCAACCACAGTAACAACAGTGCACACAGGAAGCAAGTGACCAGCGGAGGAGGATAGAGATGGGAAAGCCATTGGGTTGAGCGTATCTACTTCAAGTGATTTCATCCTGCATTGTGCACTCGGCGAAGGACTAGAAGAGAGAAGATTTTTTATGGCCATATTTTATACTGCAATTCTGAAATGTTTCATTTAACACAAACTGCAATGACTCCAGGGGGAATGGATCTAACAATCTCTGGTGCTGTATATATGAGTCTAGCAATGTTCTAACTAACAGACGCTCATTCTTTTCCGCAGTGATTTACTCTATTCTCAGTGTAGGTAACAGTATATGTTGTATTTTTTTTCCCATTAACTAAAAAGCTCTCCGCTGGATAATTTAAATAGAGATCATTTTTGAGAATTAGACTATTTTTTTCTTTTAGCAAGTATTTCCAGTCACATCCCTCCCTCCAGTTTGCTGAGGGATAGGTTACTTCTGTAGGTAGAGTTTCATTAACCTTACAAAACAGGAGGATTTCGAAGGCATGCCATTTTTAACTACTAAAATTGGACTGCCCGGATCTAGCAGGGCTGTTACACTAAAACAATCTGCTTTCCCTCTCTTCCGCCTTCTTGGAAACAGTGGTGAGAGTTGGATGGAAATGACCCATCAAGGGTCTGGTTCTGAGTGGTGCTGTGAACCTGCAACACTCATTGACTTTGATAGGAGTGGCAAAGTGCTCAGCCAGGAGCAGCTCTTAGTTCAGCAAGCATGTGAGGAAATTATGTAAAGCCTCATCCTGCAGCTCTTGTTCCCTTAATAATCTCCTTGTGATCCATCACTGAGGCTGCGTAACTGGAAGTCAGGAGAGCCTTGGTTCCATTGCCGTGTCTGCCACTGACTCGCTGCTTGAGCTTTGGGCAAGTCACTTAGGTCAAAAATTTCTAATGTGGCTTCTGATTTTCAGTACCGCCAGTTTGGAGCCTGCTGATTCAGAGCTGGTGAGGGCTGCAACCCACTGACTTCAGCTGAAGTCGTTGGTGCTCAGTGCTAGGCCCCAGACCCCCAAGCAGGGCACCAAAAATCTGAACGTATTTTTGAAAGTTTTGTGCTTTAAAAAAAAAACTCTGTGCCTCAGTTTCCCCATTTTTAAAGTGGCGATAATTATACTTAACCCACTTCTATGAAGCACTTTGAAATCTTTGGATGCAAAGTGCCATATCAGTAAATGTTATTACTTATTATTATTATTATTTTATTACCTGTCCCACTGGTAGAGGTGCGGGATATGACTCTGAAAGAGAGGCCATGCTGAGCTGCATAGGGAGAATTTCTGAAATGACACGAGCACACACCAAGTGATGGTGCTGCCACCTAATAAATAAAAACAACCCGCTCCCCAGTGTTCATATACAGCAGTTGAATTTTCTGGGTTCTGTTTTTAAAACACATGCATTTCCCGTGAACATTTTACAAATCCAGGCATTTTATCCAGCAAAGAGGTCACAGCAAAAAAAGGGATATGTCTACACTTACAGCAGCGTGTAGAGAACATACACTCCATACTCAGCTAGCATGGATGTAAAGAGCAGTGTAGATGGCAAAGCACAGTTTAGGCAAGTAGGAAAAGACAAAGCAGAACCTTAAGGGCTATACACCCTACATGGCTCTCTACTTGTCCAAGCAGCACCTCCCCTGTCTACACTGCTGTCTTTATCTGCCTCCCTGCTTGCAGGACCCTTTCCCCATAACAATAAAAGATTCCAGCAGTGGGGAAAGGCTCCAGCAGCATGCTGTTGACAGAGCCTTTCCCCACTGCCTCCCCGCACCAGAGCCTTTCACTGCCGCCTGTAGCTATCCGTACCTTACACACCACCGCAAGTGTAGGCAAGATCAAAAACGGGCACTGTCACTGCTCTATCATAAATGTTTTAAATATTCTTGAACAGAAGAGAAGGCAGTGTTCAGAGCTCACCACATTGATGAACCTTGTGAGATGTGTACAGATCTCTACACGTCATTCCCAGCTTTGATTTTTCTTCTAGGGGGAGAAAAGGTAGAAGGGGATTTCACAGGACTGAGGCTCATTTAAGTTATTACTAGCTCCCTGCACCCCAAATACATCCATTCATATATACATATAAAATGATGGGGTCTAAATTAGCTGGTACCAACTAAGAAAGAGATCTCGGAGTCAGTGTGGTTAGTTCTCTAAAAAAACCCATTCAATATGCAGCGGCAGTCAAAAAAGCTAATAGAATGTTAGGAATCATTAGGAAAGGGATAGAAAACAACACAGAAAAATATCATATTGCCTCTTTATAAATCCATGGTACGCCCACATCTTGAATTAAAAAAAGATATATCGGAAATGGAAAAGGTACAGAAAAGGGCAACAAAAATGATTAGGGGTATGGAAAAGCTTCCACATGAGGAGAGATTAATAAGACTGGGACTTTTCATCTCAGAAAAGAGACGAGTAAGCAGGGATATGATAGAGGTCTATAAAATCATGACTGGCGTGGAGAAAGTAAAAAAATAGGTGTTATTTACTTCTTCTCATAACACAAGAACTAGAGGTCATCAAATGAAATTAATAGACAGCAGGTTTAAAACTAACAATAGGAAGCATTTCTTCATAAAACACAGTCAACGTGTGGAACTCCTTGCCAGAGGATGTTGTGGAGGCCAAGACTATAATGGGGTTAAAAAAAAGAACTAGATAAGTTCATGGAGGATAGGTCCATCAATGGTTATTAGCCAAGATAGGCAGGAATTGCTGTTTGCCAGAAGTTGAGAATGGCCAATGGGATGGATCACTTGATGATTACCTGTTCTATTCATTCCATCTGGCACTGGCCATATTGGAAGACAGGATACTGGGCTAGATGGACCATTGATCTGTCTCAGTATGGCCATTCTTATGGCCTTATCCTTAAACTATTCTGTTGCCACATCCAAGTCAGTTATTGTCTATAAAGAATTAGAAGAACAAGTCACAGACACATTTGAATGTAAACAGCCATAGTGAACATGCTACGAAAAGCCTTGACATTTACATTTTGTTGAGATTTCAAAGATGTAAGGTGAAATCTTGCCCCCCTGTTGAAATCAGTGGGAGTTTGGCCATTAACTTTAGAGGAGCCAGGATTTCATATTCAAGCATTAGAGGCAAGAAAACCAGGTGGTACATAGCGCTAGCTCTCTACAAAGATGTCATTTCACTAGTGGCTCATAAAGATATTGCATATAACAGGGCACGGTTGTGTCAGTCCTAATCTGTGCACCATTTTCAATCTGGCGATGTGGAGCATGATTTAATCAGTTTTCTTCAGAAGTTCCCAACAACCCCATATCATATCATGCCTCGCATAGACATTTAATCTATAATGATTTAATGTGAACACCATAAAACATTAGTGTGCATCTTACTTTCCACTGTGGATATCTGACACTCCAGTATATCACCCTGTAAAACCTCACAGATATGTCCAGTCTCTGACGTAATGGTCCAGATCCCCAGCTGGTCTAAAGTGGCGTAACTCCATTGAAGTCAGTTGAACTACTCTGATTGTCACCAATTGAGGATCTGGGCTAACATGTGTTAGTGACATACCAGGGCAGTGATGTGCATACTCAATTTTTAATAGAGTAATTGCTCTTCAAAGAGGTTGTTTGGCTCCGTTTTCACAGCAAACTCAAAAATCCACAGCTGTTCATTTTTAAGAAACCCGTTAAAATGCCTGATACTGGTCTCATTGAAGTCAGCCATAAAACTCCCAGTGGCTACACTGGTGCAGAATCCTGCCTGGATTTGGTAGACAGGAATAGCAATCAGTGCAGTGGGCCCTCGTTGAGCTAAATCCCTTATCCAGAATCCCCTGTTATCTAAAACTGGATTGTGCTCCCTGCCACACAATGTTTTGCATTAAGGGCCTCATTCATATTCATACTGAGGTCTCTTTACACCTCTCTGGCAGTGTAAAGGGAGGTTAAAGTGCCTGTAATGCAATTTATGCCCACTATCAGGCCCATTTATGCTACCAGACTGGTGTAAAGGGACCTTAGTTTAAGTAGAAATAAGGTCATAAAAAGCCTTAAGTTTTCTCAGAATTTCTTCCAAATAAATTCAGTTGGTCAGATTCTGATCTCAGTTACACCTGCGTAAATATGAAGTAACCCAATTTTGAGTCAGTTGAGTTACACCACAGTTACACTGGTTTAACCAAGAATTTGACCTATGGTGTTTTCCTGTACATGCTGCTGTTTATAAAATGAAGCTCAAGTGGCCTCTATTTGCATTCTTTTCTGACATCATGCTGAAGGTTCCAATTTTGATTTAGTCACTTGTATCAATAATCAGAATATGGCATGGTCAAAATTTGTCATGCAAAAATAAAATGTTTTCCTTCTGCAACATAAAGAGGAGTGACGTACGTAAAGGCGAGTCCATTGCAAGAGTGCACTTCCTCAATTGATTTTTGGTCAATTTTCTGCCACTGTCCAGTAAGTCTACAACACCTCCTTGCTGGATGCTAATAATCTTCTATTTAGCTTTGGCTTCACAATAATTTTTGTTTCATTCTAGATTGGAAATTAGATTTGTCTTAGTGTTGCTGGTATACCACAAGAATTGGATAATTTTAACACTGCTCTATTCAGACTGGTACCTTAAGAAAAGGAATAGAAGAAGTTAAAAGTAAAAACATTTCTTTCTGCCAGAAGTCGAGGAGATGGAAAGCTTTTGTTTTTCAAGAACTGTGGCTGGGGATTTGACAGATATTTATGGGAATGAGAGAGCAGAGATTTTTACTGTCATTGATTCACTAAGGATCTATCTCTTTTCAGAGCCAAATCTTCTCAACTTACACCCACGCATGTCTAGCAACAAATGTAACTCAGCAGACTACACACCAACCTGGCCTGCCAGTTGAGTTCTAAACCATTGTTATAAATGAGTGCAAAAGCTAACAGTATGTAAACAGTGCAGGTGGGTGGAAACTTTAAAAACAACCGTGAGTTCAGGAAGAGTAAAAAAATATCCGCAGTACAACTTGCTGTGAGATGATAAGAAGGCACTGCTGATTATTTTCTAAGAGGCCATCTCATCACTCATCACGTGTGGTCTCCATCTTGGAGACTTTTCCATTAGTTACACTTCTCTTAGTTTTATTTGTTTAAATGGCACCATTGTATTTTTGATTTGTTAACCTTTTTTTTTCCTGGACTCCCTCCCTTTGGTCTTTGCTTGCAGCCTCAATTGTTGAATTGTTACCTCCAGAGTCACAGGTCTCATCTGTGACACCAGCACCAATGTTCTTGTCAGGAAAACATAAAACTAACCCAACTATCACCTGTAGCCTGCAGACGAATGGCAATTGCAGGCTGTCTGGGAACTTTCTGAGACTGAATGTCAGTTCTGCAGTGTCAGTACCACACACTGCTGATTTCTCATTTGACTTTTTATTCCTAAAGCCGCCTAGTTTTCCCACTGGATCACCTCCTGAAACACAAACTGGATATTGACGCTGCAGCACAGCTAGTAAGGAGGTAGGGGAATGGGAAAACACTGACTGTGGCAAAATGAAACTCACTTTCCCTGATTATGCTTTAGTTATTGCAGGGAATGTCTCTTCTGCATTGGTCAGGAACCATCAAACTAGTCGGTTCAGAAAAGCTTTATTATTTCACCCTCTTCTGGTATGTCTGTTGGTACAGTGGATTGAAATTTAAAAAAACAAAAAAAACAAACCAAGAATAGACACTTGTTTGTTCCTGATAAGGATTAGATGATCATGTAATGTGTATTCCATAGAAAAACAGAAATTAAATGGGGACTTCAACGTTGAAGCCAGCTTAAAAAAAAAAAGGAGTTCTATCTTCTGATCCGTGTATTTCCTGAGTTTGCTTTGCTATTGTTGACAATAGTTTCTCTTCTTCACAGCCCTGTTGTTTTATTTCCTTTCTGCTTGATCCTTCAGTGACAGCAAAATCTCATGTTTATGACATTGCAGTCAGTTGCCATGGCGGTTGTTGTGATGTCACAAATGAAGCATTAGGAGACAAATCTGGACCTCACCATGAGGAGGGCCGTACAAGTACCTTGATAGAAAAAATCATGACACTCGCTGTCTGAGTGGCTGGGTCCTGTGCAATCTGTGCACTGCAGTGCATCATGGAGAAAGGAGTTGTACCCTTGCAAATCAACAGTGGCATTGGATGTGTTTCCTCACTGCCATGGCAGCCTCAGACCATGTGACCATGTTTTTCCTCTATAGAAGAGAATGGCAGTTGGGTTTCCATGGTTACAGACCAGTGGCTTAGCCTGGCTCTTCCTCTAGCCCACCCCTGCCTACCAAAATCTTTTGGAAACTATGGTGCAGGGCATGGGGGTGTAGTATACAGCAGAATCACACCCTTCCCACTGAATCAGGGCCCTCTGTGCCTGCCGGGAGGTGGCGTGGGGGGTGGTGGTCAGAGGGTATCCTGCACTGCAGGAAGAACAGATGAGCCAGGAGGAAACAAGCCCCTGCTCAAGCCCAAGTAGCTTTAGTCATTAGCGAGCAATGAGAAAATTCTGAACGCAAGTGAATGGGGAGCTAGATTTGTCAGAATCAATGAAACTCAGGTTTCCATCTCGACTAACCAACAACTTCTGTCTTGAACAGAGTTGGGCAAACACTGCAAAACATTGGTTGAATTTACGAACAACTAGAATTTAGACTTTTGTGTTCACTCTCTGCAGATAACCAACTTACAATTTGCAGAGAAAGTCCATGGATCCCCCCCAGTTTAGCAGGGTACATCAGCACATGCCTATGTTACGCACTTTTGACTCCCATTTGACTTTAATGGGATTCCTCAAATGCTTAAAGTTCGGCGTGTGTTTGAGTACCTTCGGAATCAGGGCTTCAAAGTGTTTCTTCAGACATACCACTTCAATGGTACTATTCATGCTCTTCAAGTTGGGCACATGTTTAAGGACCTTGCTCAATCAGGCCTAAATAAATACCAGAGAATATTCATGGGAAGGGAATTTTGCATTCATGATCGTGATCTTTTGCACCAGAAACCTGATTCTAAGAATTATGCTCATCCACTCAAAGAACAGAAACATATCATGTGACGTGTGCATCTAATCAAAACTGTATCAAAATCAAATGCAACAGAATGCTCACTAATGCAAAATATTATCCAATCAATAATTTCAAATAATAGATATATGAGGAAATTGCAATCTGCTCGTAGACATTTGGAGAACAAAAATTCATCTGGTAAATTACTCAATAGAAGATTATTCACTCAGCAGTAGTTTTATATGATCCCTGTAAATTATCCCAGGTTTCCCATACAGTTTTATTTTACTCTTCGATTCATGTCTACAAGATGATTTCTTTTGTATATGTGCGATATTCCCTTGGTGTGATCACTTATTTAATACAGATTTTGCAGATATTTAAAAGTTTGCCCAAAGACATAAATTATTCCTTTAGCTTCACTTTGGATTGTATCCATATAAACTACATTTGTAACTAAGCGTATGAGCCTCTTAATCTCAGATGCTATTTTTCAGGACCCCACCTAACAAAACAGCTGCTCTGTGCATTGATCTGTGTTTTCTATTAGCAAAGAACAAGATCAGATTATCAGTGCCAATGTTTTTCTATGATACAGAGTGAAAACAGGGTTCGTGTGCTCTGAGTGTCGTGAAAATCACTGCTACACTCTCCATGACATGAAAATGTCCAATAAATGCATGATACTGCACTGCATGTATTGTACTATTTCTGCATTTCCCAAGGCTTTCCTTTAAACACATTCTGGACCTAATCCCCTGGGGTTTCTCTGAAATTTGATTTTGAAATGACTATATGCATTTGTAACTCGAAATCCATCGTTACCTAATGCTAACTGCAAAAGCTGATGTTTTGTGAACAAAACACTGCAAAGCCTAAGAATGCATTTTGTCCTTTTACTAGATGCTGTGCAGATTTTAAGGGAAGGTGTGCTACCTAGAGGGGCTTCATTCTATGCCCCAGTCAGTTACGCCTGTTTTGGTGCAGGGAAACCAAACTGGTTTTTTGTTTTCACGTATGCTTACAAAAAATTATCTCCAACTAAAATCCTTACAGTGAGGGCTGCCAAGCAAGTATCTATGTATCTATGTATCTGTGCTTTAAGATAACATCAAAACTAAGACTGGAATGTAGGCTCAGTCAATTCATATTTCCCCCCTTTTTCCTGAGAAGCTCTTAAAATTTCATTTTTGCAGATCTGTTGCAGAATGCTCTGTAGGTGTAGACTGAGCTAACGGCTGAATATCTTCAAGTCATGTTGTTTCCAAAGCACCAAATGGCAAAGCTTTTTTTTTTTTTTATTGCATTTAATCTTTGCGCTCCATGCATTCGAGCCTGTATTTGAAGAGTTTGACTCTCTTTTCTGTACTACCTGGAAATGATTCTCATCTTCTCTTCTCCTGATGAGTCTCCTTGAATCATTTCACTCATGATTTCCTTTTCTGAGGCTGGACAAGAGAGAGGAGGCCACCACCAGAGTGCTCAGTAACAATGGAGGAACCCCACTCAACTAATCAGCTGAGAGTGCAAATTACCTGATTGCCCAGTGTTTGCTGTTTATATTACAGAAGAGTCTTACGTTACTGAAAACTCAAAATCCATGAAGGGAGCCAGCTGAGAGAGCTATGAAATTGCTTTCAAAGAAGAAGATGGGTTCAGTCATTTCTTCATAGTCAATTTCCCTGGAAGCAGCATGCATGGCAGGGGAATTTCAGTGAAAGTAAGGCGAGGGTGGTGTAGGGAGTGAGCTTAGAAACTTCTAGCTATTTTGAGGGTCCTAAGTGGGACTTTCTCCTATCCTTGCAGCCCTGCACAGGGGCTGACTAGAATCCCACTGGAAAGCATAATCCCTGCCCCATCCTTTTGGTGTTAGCATCACAAGGATGAAACAGGAATTGCTTTTCTTGCTGCCTGAAAGGATACAGGTAGGGATGAAGGGGAGGGCTAAACTATGGCCCTGCCCTCCGAATCAGCTCACAAAGCAGTGGGCAGCATACCAGGCCTTCTGCAAAGTCTCAATTCAGCAACATACTCCAAGCACATGCAGAAGTCTCATTGAAGTCAACAGAATTTTGTGTGCCCTAAAGGTAAGCACGTGCTTACAAGCTTTGTGGAATCAAGGCGCAAGAGAGACAGAGGTGTTGCTGTGTTGTGCACACAGAGGAAGTCCTCTGTCAGAATCCCTCCTCCATCAAGCACAGCCTGGTGTTGCAAGGGCTGAATCTTGCCCTGGGTGAGAAAGTCAGGGCAGTATTTACCACCTCTTTATTCATGCCCAGCTTCTGCACCCCTGACATCCCAAATACTTGAGTAGAGCATCAAACCAGTTAATTCGCTCAAAGCAAGTTCCTAGGTACTCATGGTTTTGTTCATCCAGGACAGCAATGTTCCTCTGGGTCTTGCTTCTGGGTGGGAAGCAGCATTACTGAATTGGATTATTTATTTTTAACATTTGGCTTGGGACAAAAAAAGCCCAGACTGTCCAAAGGAAAATAACACTCAACTGCAAAACATCTCTTGATTAATTTATACAAAGATGTGAGCATGTTTTATTAACAAAACAAAAAAAAATAGCTTACAATTTTAATCCAGGAATGTCAGTGTGCCTAATATTAAAGGTCTTGTGATTGATACAATTTCATAACAACATCCTTGTCCAAAGGAAGGGAAATAGTGTATTTACTCCATGCATGTACTAAGGCATTGCAAAAAGTTTAACTTGCGTAATGGGTTGCGAACCTGCAAATTGTTAATGGGGCTATGTTGCAAATGATTCTCTGCCTTGACAATCATGTATACATATCAAGATTTCTATCATAATGATAAGTGAAAGGGATGATTAATTGTTTTCCTCCAATAAATCCAATTAAATCACCATGATCTGAAGTGTCTTACTATTTTCAGATACACTAATCCTGCCTGTGTAGGAGATGGAGAGAGAGAGAATTGTATGGCTGAGATTGTTATAATAATACTTACCTCTTACATAGTGCTTTTCCTCAGGAGATCTCACAGGAAATCAGTACCATTATCCTCATTTTACAGCTGGGGATCCTGGGAGCTAAAATGTCCTGACCAAGGATACCCAGCAGGCAAGTAGCAGAGTTGGGACTAAAACCTGGGTCTATTGAGTCCCGTGCCAGTGCTCTATCCATTAGGCAACACCATCTCCTCTTATTGCTGTAGTTACAAAACTTTAATGCCTAAGCAAAGCAATTTTGGGAACAAATATTTTTAAAAAAACATGCTCTTTCCTGAGCCTCCACTTAAAGTTGAATAGGATGATTATAGGGGACCAGATCCTTAGTAAGTGTAAATCACCAATCCTCCAATGACTTCACTGCACCTGTGCTGATTTACACCAGTGAAGCCTCTAGTCCAGAGTTTAACATCACCTTTCTCTGGTGCATTGAATAGGTATCAATTATCAATCATGCAAACAAATGAGTGCATCATTTTAAGTACTCAGCTCCCTCAAATCCCACTGAATTCAAACAGAACTACAAGCAACAAAAAACCCCAATATTAGCGATTCCATCTCCTTGTCAGTATGGGATATGATGTCCAAAGAGAGGGTATATTATTTATTTTTAAATGCTATTGAAATGTTATTGTTTTATTTGCTATCAAAATAGCACCAAGAGTGTGCTAGGTACTGAAACTGAGAACAAGAATTCAAGATCACTGCCCCCAGAAGCTTTCATTCTAAATAAACCAGGTAAATAAACCAGGTAAATAAACCATCAGGGCTGCAGGATCTAAGGACTTTGCTGCAGAATGTAGGGCCAGCTCACCCATGCTGTGTGTGTAATGATTTACAAAGCGATTTGTCCCTTTGGGATTTCCATACCAGTCAGTTCTGTGTTCCCTATGCTTTCAGATATGCCCCTTGTCAATGCTGTGTTTGGCCACTTCTAAAGCTGTCCCAAATAGTTCACTGTGGAGACCAGTGTAACGTTGTTTAAAAAGAGCCGTGCTGTCGTTTGAAAGGATTATATAATGCAAAGGACTGTGACACCACAGAAATGGACTGGTTTAAAGGACTTGTACATTTATCTCCCATGTATGCTGTGAAAGTGTGCCCCTCAAATATCTCCCGAAGCTGCTGTGTGAAACAATGACCTCTGACAGAATGTCACATCAGGAGATGTTCGCTAGACGCCCCAAGGTCCCTCCCGTGAGATCAGTGGAGATGAAATTTTGAACCATTAGAGCAATATCAGAAAGTGGTTCTGTGGTACATCTAGTCCCTTTGGAAATGTGATTATTTCAGCATTATGCTAATGAACATCCTTCTTCAGCAGGGGCTGGGAAGGCTATGAAGGCAACGTGTTCAGCCTATGGGGGACTGCTTATGTCACTCAACAGGCAAGGGACAACTATCCCACTCCCACCCAGTGCTTCCTAAAGAGAACAGTGACTGCGTGTGAAGAGCTTTGAGCGTGCTGGTAGGTTGGGGAAAGGGGAGATAAACAAAGGAAACATGGCTCCTAAGGACTCCAGCAGGAAGCAGAATATGCTCCTACTTGGACCATACTAGTAGAGCACAGGAGTTAAGTTTGTTAAGTTTCTGACTTAAGTTTCTGACTCTGCCACATACACTCTCTCTGTGACCTTGTCTTAGTCAGGACACAAAGTTGTGTCATGGTGCAAGGAGCTCACAGAGTGGTTTCACCAATGGTAAGTGCTCTATTAATGACAAGCCACAGGTGATACAGATAATCTGCACTTTCTTGGTGTTTTGAGACCTTCCAGACTCATTGCTGGGGCTGGCTGAAAAAATGGGAATTATTTTCCTTGAAAATTTGCCCATGAAACAAAAATGGTTCTTTTTTTTTTCTGCTGCTTTTTGCAGACGCTTCCCTTCCCCCCCCCCCCCCACTCCCCCAATTGTTTAATAAAAAAATCAGCAAATTCTGCAAAAATCATTTGAATAAGATGAAAAAGATTTACAAAGAGGGAAGAAAAGGAAGAGAAACGGGAGGGAGCGTACAGAAAACAAAAATTGAAATACTTTTGTTTCTATTCTATTAAATTAGAATCCAAACATAAGGTTTTGTTTTGTCAAAAAACTGGAAAATTACAAACCATAAGTATTTTTCACAAAAATGTTCCTATAATTCAAAGGCCAATTTTGATTGAAAAAAACATTTGATGAAAAAGTTTTGACCAGCTCTATTAATCCTTTAAGTGCCTGCCAACCAAGCTCTCGTTGAAGTCTGTTGAAGTCAATCGGAGAGCACTTCAATCTCCCAGGACACTCTGTAGCTGACTTGAAAGTTGCCATACTTCTACAAAAAAACTTCAAAAACAGACTTCAGCGAGAAACTGCAGAGCTGGAACTCATATGCAAACTTGACACAATCAAACTGGGTCTGAATAGGGACTTGGAATGGTTCTCTCATTACAAGAAGTAATTGTCACTGTTCACACAGTCTCACTTTCTAATCAATGGTTGTGAATAGGCCTCATCTACTCTAACTGAATGGACTTTGCTAACACCTACCCTCCCCATTGTTGTTCCTTACCCTTGGATGTATATATATACCCCCTATCTGATTTCTATTTCTTGCATTTGACGAAGTGGGTTGCAGCCTATGAAAGCTTATGCCTGCAGAAATTAAATTTATTAGTCTTTAAAGTGCTACAGGACTCTCGTTGTTTTTGCTGTATACAGACTAGCACGGCTACCCCTCTGGAACTTATCTGTCATTTGTGTCTTTGAAAATCTCCCACTATATACTTTCCAAGCCAGAGACCATGAAGGACAAGTGACAGCCCTGAGACTTGGGGTTTGGAAGGCAAGTGTTGAGGATAAGACTAAGTAATTGCTACAGTTACCATACTCTACCTCTCTACCATACTCTACCTCTACTGCCCAGTCCTTTCCTGGACAATACAAATTCATATACAGTTGGTGTTTCTTTCATAGAACTAACATGCACACTTTGTTACCTCAGCTGGACGTCCTCAGACACTTCAATTCAAATGCACTGGATTAAATAAAACCATAAAACAAGTTTATTAACTACAAAGAGAGATTTTAAGTGAGTACAAGTGATGCAACATCAAAGTCAGAAATGGTTACAAGAAAAATAAAGATAAACCACAAAGGGTGCCTAACTTAAGAAACTATATTAAATTAAAAGCAAACATTTTCTCAATACGTGTTCTCCGCAGTCTGATCAAACCTCTTAGATCAGGACCTCTTCCCCAATTCAATGCTACTTCCTTTGTTCCTTCTAGTGAAGTGAATCGATGGGCAGAGAGAGAAAGAGAGAGAAGGGGGGGCGGTGCCTTGGGGTGTTTGCCCTCATTTTTATAGTGTCAGTCCTCCTCTTGAAGCACATTTCCAGTTGAGATTCAGAAGACAGAGAAAAGAAAGGATGTTCCCTGCTGCTCTTCCTCACGTGTTGGCGCTTCTTTTGTTTCCCTTTCTGTTTACTGCTTAAATGCAAATAAAGCAGAGCACACATTCCTTTGTTTGAGACAGACCTGTTTGACAACCTCAGTTTGGAACGTGTTAAGATCACCATATAGTGGAATCTTATAACTTCACATACAATGTTGCCACACATATTTTATCAGGACAACGTTGACCAGCAAATGATGAGTTTTCAGATGATACCTCACAAGATATTCTTTGTTCAAAGATCAGCGTAGCGGTGTATATGGTGGGAACGCAAGGATACAGTCTGTCACACCTGGCTCATCTGTAAATCAGGCCCAAGGTTTCTCAAGCTAAAGACCCAAAATGTGAGGTGATGGGAAGCATTGGCCATTTGGGGTAATTTAGGTACAAGTGACCTGCAGAAAGTCACACAGCTGAGGATGCTCCTCCTACCTTATGAATCTAAAGCCACCACCTTTTAACCACTTTTCATCACCTCGGGTCGGGTCCTCGGCTGTTATAAATCAGTTCCCCTGGCTTCAATGGCGCAGGGCTGATTTACCCCAGCGGATGATCTGGCCTTGATTTCTGTGTAAAATTCAAGGAGGCTCTATTAGCCTTATACTAGCTTCTTGGCTGCAAGATTGTTGGCGGCTTTCTAGACTCAACAATTGCCTTGTGTGTGCTGAACGGTGACTCGTTCCCTGTGAAACAGGAAGAGAAGATCAGCTCAGAACAATTGAAGGCTTTTCACCACAAGGCAGGAGCGTATACACTGGGTCAGTGTTGACATAACCTCGCTGCTGTCACCTCACGGTCGTGGGTTTCAGCACCACATTCTTAGCCTCCCTCCCGCTTTTCGTTTGTAAAATAAAACAGCGCAATGCAAGCGAAGGGACAGGACGGAGACAGGGTTATTGAAAATATTGCTACTGTAGCCCTGCCAAGGAACACAGCCACTTCCACTCGTAAGGGGAGATTGATCGGTCTTATTTTAAAAGGCTTGGGAGCATTGGTGTACAGCGAGGTTATGGCATACACAGGACCTTCCACACCTGACTCTTATTCCATACAGTAGCTTTCCAATTAACTTCAATATGACCTTGGGAAGAGGCGATGTGGGGCCCATTCTTGGGGGCCTTGCCCAGGCATGGCTCTTGTCATTGGAGGTTAAAGGGAGTTTTGCATGACTGAGGACTTCAGGATTGCAGCCATGGAGAGCAATGGAAGTGCTGAGCTAAAGGGTTATTGCCTCAGCCACTGCTGGGCAGCTTCCTGTATTGGAGTGCGCCTTTTACTGTAGACTTAGCCTCAGTCTCTGTTCTGGCTTGAAGTCCATGATTTTTGGGCCTCTATCATCATTTCCTCCGTCCCCTACACGGAGGGTAGTACAGCCATGCCGGGGTCGATGATAGGGCCCAGTCCCATTAAAGCCAATAGCAAAACTCCTACTGCCTGCAATGGGTGCAGGATTGTGCTCTTAGCATTCAGGAGTGTGCCTAGTCCCACCACACTTCAGGTTGCAGCTCAGACCTGTTAGTGGGCAGCTGGAATCCTTTTGCTGACCCTCATCTGTTAGGAAAGTGCGACTCAGGTTGCTTCAATGACCAAGTTGGTCTCTTTTAAAAAAAAGGCTATTCCTTTGCCATGGGGCATTGACGGGCCCGCCCTACTCTCTTTCTGGAGGTTCTGTCCACTGATGGGCGGAGCCATCTATGTCATCAGCAAGAGGAATGGGGTAGATGAGACTGTGGGGAGAGAGAACACGTCAGGATCCTTCCTCCCACCCCCCTCCGCAGCAGCCTCAGTGCGACCATGGTGGAGAAGGAGTGTCTGTGCCATCTCCCTAGCAGATCTGGTGGTTGCAGCTATTAGAAATAAAGGCAGAGGCACAGAAGTGGGGCAGAGGTGGTGGGAAGGGTGCACTTCCCTCCCTAAAGAGCAAAGAAAACGAGGGCTCTTGTGGTTAAGGCACTGGTCTCAAGTCATCTGCCTCTGCCAAAGACGCCTTGGACAAGTCACTTAGGCTCATATCCTCATGGGTATTTAGGCACCTCCCTGCCACTGAAATCAATGGGACTTAGGCACCTAAATACAGTTGAGGATCTGTGCCTGAGTCGCTCTGTGCCTCAGTTGCCCATCTGTAAAATGGGGATAATAATTCTGCCTTTCCTCCCACAGTTGGTCTGTTTAGATTGTAAGTTTGCGGGGGTGGAGGGAATTGTCTCTTCCTGTATGTATGTACAGCGCCTGGCACAATGGAGCCTCAGTCGCAGTAGGGGCCTCTGAGCACCGAGTCCTGCCGTAGAAAGCATACAGAGTTGCTAAGAGCGGTGAGGGGCAGGGCAGCGGGAGCATTGGTCAGCACGCTGTGTGTTCAGTGGAGTACTTCCAGACCGTTTAGCACTTCGGGTTTTTGAATTACATTTGAATGCTCTACTTTCTTGCCGCTCAGACCGCTTATTTAGCCTGAATTCCAAATTTCCCGACTTTCATTTTGCGTCCGTTAGTTATTGCTTTTAGAACTGCAGCATCTGACCCTGTTACAGTCGACTGACGATCTGTTTACAACCTTCACAAAGGGTGTCATGTAGGAAGCACAGTAACAGGGCTGAGGGGGTCCATTTGTTGTGCCCATCTAAGCTCTGGGTTGTGCAGTTCCCTTGGCAATGGACATGCTCTGTGATGCTATTCACTGTATTTTTCTAGGGTATAAAAACCATGTGTCTTTGATTCACATCCCAGTCTAGTTATGGCTAAAAATAAATACAAAATTACAAACAAATGTTTCCTTCTGTAGGAGGCCCATCTGGACTGGTTCCCCTCTGTTACTGATAGCTATTTATCAGTTGTGTATGTTAACTATTGAGAGTCAGCATTTATCCAGAGTATAGCCTAAGCTAATTAGGGATTAACTCAGATACCGCTATGGACAACTGTTAGTGGCAATTGCTGGATAATGGATCTACTTCTAGACCAGCACTGACTAGTGAGTTACACACAACTCAACACGCTGGGTGCATCTAACTCCGCACTACAGGATTGAAAACAGGTGCTTCATTTCAGGCATGGAGCAAAGGCCTGACTGAGGCTGGAGAGGCAAGGACAGATCACAGCGATGCCATAGAGGAAGAAACGAGCCCCCTAGCCTGCAAGTGGGACCAGGAAGTCCCTTACTCTGAAAGTGATAACTTCTTATTTGGACACAGTTTGCAACATTATGCCTGTGGCAGGGCAGACCTGCTCCAGCCTGCTTCCTAGCCCACAAATGGCTCAGAGCCGTTCTTTGAGTAAAACACCCATCTGGTCAATTTATAGCGTTCTTTTCCACCACCTTTACAGACTATTCAGCCTCATGCTATGGTCACATGGAGCCCTCCGCTCCTGAGGCACGAAGGGTGCGATCTTGCATGGCTCTGACTCGAGAAACCTGCCCCTCCCCCTCTCTCCCACATACTCTCTTCCTCCCTTTTGCACTTCCGTCCTGTGCCTTTTCTACCCAGTAGGCTAGTGAATTAATTAGCCTCTTAACGCTCTCCAGCCCATCCAAATCTAGCACCTGGCCCAGTTCCCACAGTCAGGTGTGCTCGGGGGCAACTAACTGGAGTGCAGCGATCAGCGTGCTGGCTTAACTGCTGTTGCCCAGCACGCTGTCACAATCAAACGTTCACTTGTCTCCCTTCTGTCCAGAGGCCACTGGTTTATTTTCAAGCGTATTTCTCTGGGTCTTCCTCTGAGCAAGCCCATGAGAGGAGAACAGCTCAGCACTATCTCCTCGCTGTAATGCGTCCACTAGCAATCACCGAAACGCCTGATAAATACACGAATCAGAGAAAACGTCATTTTTCAACGTATTTCTTTTTTTTAGCTCATTCGTGTGTGTGTGTGCGTGCGTGTGTGAAATACAGTAGAACCTCAGAGTTACGAACACCTCGGGAGTGGAGGTTGTTTGTAACTCTGAAATATTCGTAACTCTGAACAAATCGTTACGGTTGTTCTTTCAAAAGTTTACAACTGACCATTGACTTTATACAGCTTTCAAACCCTACTATGCAAAGAAAAATGCTGCTTTCCCTTTTTTTTTTTTTTTTTTTTTTTTTTTTTTTTTTTTTTTTTAGTAGTACATGTTTAACACAGCACTGTGCTGTATTTGCTTTTCTTTTGGTCTCTGCGTCTGCCGGACTGCGTGCTTCCAGCGCCAAATGCGGTGTGTGGTTGACCACTCAGTTCGTAACGCTGGCGTTCATAACTCTGAGGATGTACTGTATGTACACTGCGTTGCCTTCCAGGTTGTATTTTCCTACATGCACATAATGAAGTTTAAACAATTCCATCCACCTTGCCAACTCATTGTCTATGCATGTCTTCAAGGCTCCTTTGGGATCTCAAGGAAACACATGGACGAAAGCTGGCCACGGATTCAAAGCCAGAAGACAGCCTGGTTCCAATCATCTACAAATGTGTACATCAGTGATCCACAGGGATCACTGCCGGGAGGATCAGTCAATTAGGTGGTAAAACTGATAATGTAATATTTCAGCTTCCACCTGCTGGAAGGAAGGAAGGGGTCCCATTTCGCAAACCACTGCTCAGCCCCTCCCCGCCAAAATCCCAACCCACCATTTGCGATGGAATGGCGGTTTTTGTGATTTGTGGTGGCCCTCATCCAGACAAGGACTGAGGGCTCCCCAGCGGCTACAGCCTGCCTCACATTGGCAGTTCAAAAAGGTGCACTCTAAGGAAGGCACAATGTGATGAGCTGACAGCATTGAAAAGAAACGCTTTGTCCAGTTCCTCGGCAGAGTTTATTCAGAATCAAAGGTGGACCACTTTTCCCCCCTAGGATGAATGGAAGTGGAAAGTTGGAGCAGGGACTTCTCCAGGTGTGGGACTGCTGGGTTCTAATTCTGAATCTGCCCCTCATTTCCTTTGCAAGCTTGAGCAAGTCCCTCAATCTTCCTGTGCCTCAGTTTCTCTATCCATCAAATGGGGCTAATAATTGTCATGGAAAAGAATCACACTGCTACATTTTAGAGTTGGATTGGGTGCAGCTTTAATTGTGACACACACAATCACATACCCATAGCTATGAGGAATACTATAGCCATAGGGAAAACCCAGGTGGCTATAGGGAAGTCAAGCAGCATGTCTGGATGCTGGGCAAATGTACGTCACCTGGCTACCAGATACAAAAGACTTATATAGGGGTTGCTTAGGTTCATTTACACGTTGATCCTATAGTGGAATTGATTAACAGTTTATACTTAACAGGAAAGACAATCACAATGCACAGTGGGGCACACTAGATGCCTTCACAGGAACACCCAATGAGTCACTTGAGTATACAATGTAGTTTTCAGGGACCCTGGTTAACTCCCGAAGATGGGTGGTGACACAATACTTGTTCAAATGCTAATTTGTATGGAGTGAGTTTCTATGGGGCCGGTAAGACAAAGGGGGGCAGGTACTGGTGCTCATCAAAACAGATGAAGTCTGTTCAGCCTTCAATAAGGCTTAAGGCTCATAACAGAGACTTGCCTCTCGGGTGTGGTTCAGAAACCTCTTGTGGGATTTTAACATCTTTATCCTAATTGCAGTTGAGGCATTCTGTTAATGGTTTAGCCTGGGGCTTCTAGTTCAGTTTCAGGCTACAACTTCCGGCCAGGCCTTCCATGACCAGTTTCAGACCAGGCATTCTATTAATCAATTTTATGATTGATTCTTTGATTCCACATAAGTGACTGCTGAGCTCTGTGGCGGTGAGGTATTTTTGACCCCCAGCATTTTGGTATGTATAAAGAAGGGTTTCTCTCTCCCATACAAGTGGGGTGTGATCATCCCAGTCCGGAGGGCTGTGCAAGAAGATTAAAAGGTACCCTGCGCCGTGTAGGAAAAGATGGGCCGCATACACCAAGTCAGCCATGCGAGGCACAGTGCCCCAGCAATGCTCAGCCCAGGGACTGCTTCAAGAAAGTGTGGGCCTGGCTACAGGAGACATGGCCTGGGGAACAGCAACGCGTTGTATGCACCCCCCCTTCCTGCAGCACATGGTCAGAGAAGGTGTTAGGGGGTGTATCTTAAAGCTTCCAGAGGGAGCTTGAAAGCCTGTATGTGCATCAGAGCAGCCACATCAGAAGAGAGATGCATCACGGGCTAACGTGGCGGGGAACATCGGGGGAAGGGCGAAGGCTATAACCGCTCAGTGAAGTGTGCAAGCATCCCACAGCCAGCTGATCACGGATGAGAGGGGAAGCAGCACCTTGCAGCAACGGGGGGCCAGATACTAAGCAGGACCAAGGCGGCAGCGAGCAATTTGCAATAGCTGGGTGACTCCAAACCATGAACGTGGCTGGGCCAGCTGCAGGACGATGCGGGTTCTTCTCTCTTGCTAGCCTCACCTGGTGTCCCTGCCCTGCACTGTCCCGTCTCATCCAGCTTTGCGCCCCTCTCACTCGCCCCCGTGCTTGTCCCTGGCTCTTTGGGCCATTTGCCCAGCATCATTCTGTTGGCTGCTGGTTTCTGTCCACAGTTCAGTGCCTTTGTACGGACAAGGGTTGCTCCTGGGCCCCCTCCCCTCCCTCGCCGCACACTGGCTGAGAATAGCTGGCAGCACAGAGAATGGGTCGGTTCTGCTGCTCCTCATGCGCCTCTCTTTGCCCTGCGATATAAACGGTCTTGCACTAAAGTAGGTGACAGGGCCTCACATTTCTCAGGTCAGAGACGCAGCGGCTCTGCAGCTCCCCCTCCAGCAGTCCCACAGCTGGCAGAGAAGCAGGCTGGTCCTGGGGCTCGGGGATTAGGACCTAAGTTCAAGTCCCTGCTTTGCCCCCGACAGTGTGATCTTGGGCAAATCGCTTTGGCTCAGATCCTCCCTGGTGTTTAGGGGGCCTAACTCTCACTGAAATCAATGGGAGCTGGGTGTCTAAATACCTCTGAGTGTCTGGGCCTTCGGGCGGGATTTTTTCAAAGTAATCAGGCACCTAACGATAAAAGTCCGGAGCCTGCTTGGATTTTTCAGACGCACCGAGGTGCCTAACGCCTGTGGAAATCAATATCGTTAAAAATCCGGCCTTCAGGCTACGGCTGTACTGCACACTTCTTTCGGTGGCACGTAGAGTCCGTACACAGGCAGCCACACTGCACAGGTTGAAATAGCAATGTCGATGGTCAGGCACTGCTTCGGCGGGGTCAGATACGCTGGGGGGTCTGGGGCTATGCACGAGTCAATCCCCTGCGGCTTTCTCCTCACCCACACCGTGCATCCCCATCTGCACCGCCGTAGTGAGGGCTGTAGCGTCCCGCTGCCTCCCTGGCACTGGAACCCGTCCCTGCCGCAGGGAGAGGCTCCACTGACGTGTGCACAGGGGTGTGGAGTGTTGGCGTAGCCTGAGAGTACGTCTACACATAGTGAAAAAAAAGCCCCGTGACAGCACATCTCAGAGCTTGGCTCAGATTGACTCGGGCTTGCGGGGCTCGTGCTACAAGGCTAAAAATAGCACTGTAGACATTCAGGTGTGAGTTCTGAAACCCGGCGAGGGGGGGAGGGTCTCCAGGCATGCGCTCTGAACACCAGCAAGGGGGGGCAGTAGTCTGCGGGCATGGGTGCCTGCCTGAGCCTGAACATCTACACTGCTATTTTTAGTGCCACAGCACAAGCGCTGCAAGCCCTGAGTCAGCTGACCTGGGCACTGAGACTTGCCGCCGCGGAGTTTTTTGCTGTGTAGACGTACCCTTAGTTGCTCCGTGCCTCAGTTTCCCCTTTGTCAAATATGAACAATAGCACTGTCCCACCTACTGGCGTAGGATAAATCCACTGACGATTATGAGAGGCTCAGATACTATGGCAATGGGGGGCATCACTCAGCATTTCTCAGTCCCAGCTTTCTCCTGCCCATTGAGGAGGTGTGTTTTGCACCCCTTTTCCCCAGATGGATTTGCTAGCAAACTTCACACAGGATCCACTTCCTGGTTTTTCTTCCCACTGCTCTAATCTCTCCCCCTTCTCCGCCCTCATGGGTGTTTGCAGCTCCTCCCAACTGAATGCCACCTCTTACTTCTGGTACTGTGCTGCTTACTCCTTCTTCCGGATGTAAGCCAGGTCTAAGTGTCTCAGTGGCACTCTCCCTGCTCAGCAGCTGAAAGGGGGGCACTTTATTTGCATGGGCTTTGTATCTGCATGAGTACAATTAAGTATTTAGCATAACTTACGTAGGTGCTGAGCATAATGGGAAATGGTTAGCAGGGCTGGTTTTGTGCTACAAACCACTTTTGTGTTAACTACTGGGGTAATGAAATGTTGTCCTTCAATTGTATGAACAGATGTCAGCAAAACTGTGCTTAGTCTGTTATGATAGAATCTGCACCCTAAACTAAACAGAGCTCCACAAGGGTGGCAGACAGATGTTTCAGCCTGGAAACAGGGGAAAGGTGGAGCAGTCTCTTATTGGGATTGCACTGGTCTTGGCAAAGGGCTGCCCCCAGGCATGGAGTGATTCTCTGTCCCCATTGTTAAAAGGTAGAATTAATGACTCATCTTGGAGTCTTTTGTTTCTTGAAAGCAGGGACATTGCCTGTATGTCAGCAGAAGGTTTACCCATGAGCTGAAATCACTAAGAGCTGAACCAGTAGAAGATCTGGGAAATCTTGCCGGACAACTAACAGAGCTGAGTGAGCACCAGGCAACTGTGGTGGGAGGCTGGGACAGTCGGTGCCAGCCTGATGTGGTCGGCGGAGAGGCTGGCACAATTGGTGCCAGCCTGATGCGGTCACCGGTCGGCGGAGAGGCCGGCACAGTTGGTGCCAGCGCGGTTGGCAGAGGGGCCGGTACAGTCGGTGCCAGCCCAGTGCAATCAGCAGGAGCCAGGTGCGGTCGGAGTCAGCGGTCGGTGGGAAACAGGCGTGGTCGCTGCCAGTGGTCGGGGACTCAGCGAGGCCCGAAGGTGGTAGGGGACAGCAGCAGAGGGGGCCTGGTCAAGCCTGTGTCGGACAGGAGCGGCATAGGGGGTGGAGCCACACCCAAGAGGTGGACATTGCGACCACGCCAGTCAGTACAGGGGGAAGAAGGAAGAGAGAGGCGAAAGACACGCCCCGTACTCTGGGAGGGGTTTGGTTCATTGAGTTCATGAACTCTGTTTGCACTGTTCCCCAAACCAGTGCTGTGTTACCTCTCTTTTGCTATTAAATGGTTTCTTTCTACACTCAGACTCTGTGCTTGCGAGAGGGGAAGTATTGCCCTTTGGGGGGCACCCAGGGAATAGTGTGTAATTTCCCAGGTGACTGGGTGGGGGCTCGAGCCAGTTTAGTGTTGTATCATTGAAAGGGACCCCTAGCTATAGAACCCGGCCCCTGCTGCTGCCGACGCAGTCTGGCAGAAGGGTTACACACGTCATTAATGAAGATCTGCCATAGGCCCAGCCTTGAGACTAGTGTCTGCTGTCCCAATTAGCCAACCAGCTCCATCCAAAGCTGCTTATCCTCAGCCATTAGAGAGACAGCCTCTCCCCAGGCCTGTTTCTGTACTAAATGGAAAATGCTGCTGTGAAGATAAAGAGCAAGAAACGTGAAACCAAAGAAAATGTGCAGTTAGTTAATAATAAAGGGGATTCAATACACAGCAGATGCTGACTGTAAAGTTCAGATCAGAGAGCTCCCCAGCATGAGATCAGTTTATTATCCCTTTCCTGAAAATTCATGCGCATGGAGATTTTTGTCTCCAGTTCGTACACAGGGCTTTAGATGGAGAAGTTCCCATAACTTTTATAAAAATGATAGGTTTAGATTCTGCCCCCTCCACCTCACGTAGGTCCTAATTCAACAAGCTACTTAAGCAGAATGTGCTTTCATTGTAAACGTGTAATTATGTGCTTTGGTGAATGAGAACCTAAGAGCCCCTGATCCAAATCCCATTGAAGTCAAGTGAAAAACTCCCATTGACTTCAATAAGCATTGGATCATCGATTCATTGAATCATAGAGTTTAAGGTCAGAAGAAACCATTAGATCTTCTAGTCTGACCTCTTGCATAACACAGGCCATTAAATTTCACCTGTTACCTCTGCACTGAGTCCAACAACTTGTGTCTGGCTAAAGCATGTCTTCCAGAAAGGCAACTGGGGACATGCCAGAAGAAGCTAATGTTGTTCCCATTTTTAAAAATGGTAAACAGGATGGCCTGGGTAATTATAGGCATTTTAGCCTGATATTGATCGTAGGCAAGATAATGGAGCAGCTGATATGGGATTCGATCAATATAGAATTAAAGGACAGTAATGTAATTAATGCAAATGAATATGGGTTATGGACAATAGATCCAGTCAAACTAACTTAATATCTTTTTTGAGGAGATTACAAATTTGGTTGATAGAGGTAATAGAGAAGTCTTAAGTATATTACATCAACACTAAGGTGTTTGGTACCACATCACATTTTGATTAAAATACTAGAATGATATAAAATTGACACAGCACACATTAAATAGATTAAAAACTGGCTAACAGAGAGCTCTCAAAATGTAATTGTGAAAAGCAAATTCTCATCAAGCAGCTGAGTTGCTACTGGGATCTTTCAGGGATCATTCTTAGCCATACACTATTTAACATTTTTGTCAATGACCTGGAAGAAAACAAAATCATCACTGATAAAGCTCACAGATGACACAAAAAGTGGGGGAGCGGTAAATGAAGAGGACATGTCACTGGTCCAGAGGAGCTATCTGGATCACTTGGTAAACTAGGCGCAAGCATACAATGTGCATTTTAATATGACTAAATGTAAATGTACACTTCTATGGCCAAATAATGTTGACCATAATTACACAGTGAGGGATTCTATCCTGAGAAGCAGTGACTCTGAAAAAGATTTAGGGGTTGTGGTGGCTAATCAGCTGAATATGAGTCCCATTGTGATGCTCTGGCCAAAAGAGCTAATGGGATCCTGGGATGCATAAATAGGGGAAATCTCAAGCAGGAGTAAAATGGTTATTTTACTTCTATATTTGCCACTGGTCTAATCGGGGATGTTGATAAATTGGAGAGGGTCCAAAGAGCCATGAGAATAATTAAAGGATTAGAAAACATGCTATATAGTGACAGACTCAAGGAGCTCAATCTATCTAGTTTAACAAAAGGAAGGTTAAGAGGTGACTTGATTATAGTCTATAAGCGTCTACCTGAGGAACAACTATTTAATAAGGGCTCTTCAATCTATCACAGAAAGGTATAACATGATCCAGTGGCTGAAAGCTGAAGCTAGACTCATTCAGACTGAAAGTAAGACATACATTTGTAATGGTCAGTAATTAACTATTGGAAGAATGTCCCAAGGGTCATGGTGAATTCTCCATCAGTGACCATTTTTAAATGAAGACTGGATGTTTCACTAACCGATTTGCTCCAGGACGTATTGTAGGGATGTTCTCTGACTTGAATTGCACAGGAGGCTAGATTGGATGATTGCAATAGTCCCTTCTGACCTTGTAATCTATGACTCTATGAGCCAGTCTTGATTTGAAGACACCAAGGGTTACAGAATCTGTCACTTCCTTTGGTAGTTTGCTCCAATGTTTAATCAGATCCTTACTGAGAAGGCTGCAGTGCTTGGAATCTCCCTGTTGCTGCCCATTGTGAGGAACCAGTCAGAGTCACTGCACTGTCAGAAGGGAAACATTTGTGAGAACAATTAATTCTGGTTTTCTACAAGCAACCACCTTTTCACACAGTGCTTGAGGCGCTAAGTCAGGTTGCAAAACAGTTTGCATTACAAACCTCAGAACTTCCTCAGACATTCACCTTTCAACATGGTCTCTGCCTTAAAGTGACCCTAGCAACTCAGGAGATCACCTCGCTCGCCACAACTGCGTTCCATTGGAATAAGAAAACGGTCACCCAAAAGCAGAGAGGCTTGGGAGTGTGGGAGACAGAACTTTCACAGGGAACTTTCATCAAGGTTATGGAATCAGGTGCCCTCAAATAAGAATGACCACTTCCAGAAATACAGGCAGCACACATTTAGTAGCAATGGTTGGGTTTTTTTGTTTACCTGTTTTAAAATATAACTAAAGCAATATCATCGGCTGCTGACAGCTGCTGCTCAATCTGACCATCATGAGCTGGCTGATGCTTGTATGGAGGGTCACATCAGCAGTGTATCTTGAAGAGAGATTTGATGGAGAGGGGAGTGGACTTGCCGTCTAGTTTGAGGAAGGCTTTTCCATGTGGCAGAGTTGGCCCAGAAGAGGCCTTCAGGTCAGACCACCATTGATATAAAAATGTATGCTTAGCGTTAGAGTCCATTCATTATTATTTATACTATGATTTTATTATTTATTTGTGTTGTGTTAGCTTCTAAAAGCCTCACTCATGGACCAGGATCTCACTGTGCTTGGGGCTACACAAACCCGAAACAAAAAGATCCTCCCTACCCCAAAGAGTTATCAACCTAAGGGAATATCAAAGCTTGTGGCTTTTCATCTGTGACTCAATGATAAAGCCTGGATCACAGACCCTCTGGATCCCAGTCTGAGGAACTTGCTTCATACTCACACTGACTTCATTGGGACCATTTGCCAGAGCAAGGACTATGCCATGAAAAGGATTTGCAGGTCAGACTTGTAGGCCCAGATCCTCAAAGGTATTTAGGCACCAAGTGTCCATTGAAACCAATGGCATCTAGATGTCTATACACCTTTGAGGATCTGGGTCCGGCGGCTTTTATCTGTTTACAGAACACCACATGGCATTTTAAGAGATCTTAAATGTAGCACCTTTGCCCAGAAGCTGAAGTGAGTAGGATTCACATTTGCTGTGGCAGTACAGTGATTAAATTCATATTTCCTGCCATTCTTACCTTGTCTTGAAGATGCTTGTGACTTAATATGACTCAGCAGCACACGTGAGCGTGACTCGCGGTGACTTAGGGCTAGAGGAAGTTGCGGCATGACACACTTGCTTTAGAAATTAGACCTGCAATCCCTGGATCGTAGCTGAGCCAACGGCTGAACTTCCAAAGTCCTCAGCATCACTATAAATCTTCCAGGCAAAGAAATGTAGCACCAACATCAGGCATAACCACAAATTAGGACTAGAGAACCACATGGATTATGCGACGCCTGCAAGGGCTTGCACAGCATAACTGCTGATGTCAGAGACAGAGCCAAGCAGGTGCCATCAGAGTGATGAGTCTGTTCCAGATGAGGAATCCTTATTCTGCAGGTGAGGATGAACTTCCTTTATCTTTGGGGCGGGATGAATGTTTGTGCTTTAGTGGCTGCACTAGAAACAGAAATCATCTGTTTAAGCGCAGTCCTTCCGATGCTAAGAACCTGCTCCTTCGGGGTATGGCGTAGGGTGTATTGAGGACTGTGTTGAAATTGCAAGCTATCACTTTAAGAGCAGGGGTCTGTTGTGCCTCTCTCTGCTGGTTTTCTCTCTCTGTGTTTCTGGGTTCTTGTGTGTTATCTTGAATTCTAAGGACTGAAGCCGTGTTACGGTGCAACCTTCCAGCAAGCGTATTTATGTTTTTATCTAATTTCTCTGGGTGTATGCTGTGAACATAATGCTGAGCACCTTCAATCCCATGACGTTTCAGCCCCTTGTAGCAGACCCTCTTCACTTCAGAGTATCAAGCCCTTAGATCAGTGGTTCTTAACCTTTCCAAACTACTGTACCCCTGAAGCCTGAGTCCCACCCCCACGGGGCTGAGGCATGTAACTTAGTTTCATGGCGCCCCTGTGGCTCCAGGCAATTACCTTTCTTGCCAGAGCTCTGCACTTGCGACCCCTCTAAAACTCCAGGTTAAGAAACACTGCCTTAGATGATGGGCCAGCACTTGACAGAGGTCACGAGCTGAATGTACTCTCTGAGGATGGGAATGCCTATTGCCTATAAAGACTCTTCCTAACATACCTGAAAGGTGGGAGCAGCCGCACTGGACAGAACTTTGTTTATATATTTTGATTTATAATATTCAGATCCCCTTGATCAAGAATGCCTCCCCCATGTACTTTGTCCTAGTTTTTCTGATGCGCCTATAGGGAGAGCAACTGGTAGTGGGGGCCTGACTTTCATTCAGGCCAATC
Source organism: Emydura macquarii macquarii (assembly GCF_026122565.2). Taxonomy (NCBI): domain Eukaryota; kingdom Metazoa; phylum Chordata; order Testudines; family Chelidae; genus Emydura; species Emydura macquarii. The sequence goes on along the minus strand of NW_027133607.1, from coordinate 167,192 downwards.
TGGTCTGGTTTCTCCTAGGACAATCCTAGCTCTGATCCAATGTCTCCTTCCTAGCTAATCTTCATCTGACTTTCCTGGGGATAGCTGTGTTCTGATTTAGCTTCCCTGCAGCAGTAGTTACCCATCCAAAATGTTAGGAGTCAGCACCAGTCTGCTTTATAATAAAAATTCCTTTGAAGCTTTCTTCTTAACAGGCTGGACTCTAACAATCTGGGCAAACACATATCCTCCCCATTACATAGCCCAGATCAGAGCCCAAATAAATTGCCTGCTTAGAAACATTTTTCTCTGAAGAGTTTACTATTGCTGCTCCAGTGCCTCATGTGTGCATATAGGCAAACAGTTTGCTCAGTTTTAGTTCTCTGGTGCTGTAGATCGTGCCAAGAATTTCAGGACTTCCAGTATGGCCTTCTGTAACCAGTGTTTACAATGTCATCAGCCTTGATGCAGGAATCTCTGGGGGGCCTTCTATGGTCTGAGCTAAGCAGGAGGCACTGTTACCAACTCTCCTGATATCATTCTGAGTCTCACAATAGTTGGTGTGCGGTTTTTTTAAAGCCATAACTGCATAGGGTGACCAGATGTCCTGATTTTGTAGGGTCAGTCCCGATATTCATAGAATCATAGAATATTAGAGTTGGAAGGGACCTCAGGAGGTCATCGAGTCCAACCCCCTACTCAAAGCAGGACTAACCTCAGCTATATCATCCCAGCCAGGGCTTTGTCAAGCTTCATCTTAAAAACCTCTAAAGATGGAGACTCCACCACCTCCCTAGGTAACACATTCCAGTGCTTCACCACCCTCCTAGTGAAAAACTTTTTCCTAATGTCCAACCTAGACCTCCCCAACTGCAACTTGAGACCGTTGCTCCTTGTTCTGTCATCTGCCACTACCAAGAACAGCCTAGCCCCATCCTCCCTAGAACCCCCTTTCAGGTAGTTAAAGGCTGCTATCAAATCCCCCGTCATTCTTCTCTTTTGCAGACTAAACAAGCCCAGTTCCCTTAGCCTCTTCTCATAAGTCCTGTGCTCCAGCCCCCTAATCATTTTTGTTGCCCTCCGCTGTACTCTCTCCAACTTGTCTACATCCTTTTTGTAGTGGGGGGCCCAAAACTGGACACAATACTCCAAATGCAGCCTCACCAATGCCAAATAGAGGGGAATAATCACTTCCCGTGACCTGCTGGCAATGCTCCTCCTAATGCAGCCCAATATGCTATTAGCCTTCTTGACAACCAGGGCACACTGCTGACTCATATCCAGCTTTTTATCCACTGTTACCCCCAGGTCCTTTTCTGCAGAACTGCTGCCTAGCTCATCGGTCCCCAGTCTGTAGCTGTGTATGGGATTCTTCCGTCCAAAGTGCAGGACTCTGCACTTGTCCTTGTAGAACCTCATCAGATTTCTTTTGGCCCAATCCTCCAGTTTGTTTAGGTCACTCTGTATCCTATCCCTACCTTCCAGGGTATCTCCCCCCAGCTTAGTGTCATCCGCAAACTTGGTGAGGGTGCAATCTAACCCATCTTCCAGATCATATTTGGGGCTTTGTCTTAAATAGGCGCCTATTGCCCCCTACCCTCTGTCCCGATTTTCCACAGTTGCTATCTGGTCACCCTACAACTGCTCCAAATCACAAGAGTGCATGAGAATCTCAGCTTTCATCTTTAAAAAAATGCTTCTAAGTTCCTAGCCCTCGTGGTTGCGGAGAAAAGCTTGAAAATGTGAAGCGAATGCACCAAAAGGCTCAGCAGGGGAATAAACTGAGCTGAAAAGGTCTTAATAAATAAACCCCAGTAACCATCATTCCCTTTTGATTTTTAAACTAATCTCATGGTTCTGGGGGCCCTGACTCACGGTTTTTGAATAGTTAGCCATGGCAGGACTGCAGCCTAGGTGACGATGATGATCTTTTAGGGCCTTCAGATGGATCTCTGAAGCTCTAGCATCTATGAATTAGACTCGGGAATTTCGTCCAAAGCATCTGCCTTCCCCCTCTGGCCACCAGAGGCTGCTGAGCTGCTTTTGCAGAAGGGCCTGCAGTAAGTACCAGGGTGCGCCCTGAGTGGGGTAGAGTCCCAGAGCAGGTCCAGCACAGTGGGTCTAACCCCTCCCAAATATGAGAGAAGCAGCAGCAGCAGCAGCAGCAGCAGCTTCGCTCCCCTACCCCAGTGCAGGAAGGGGGACTTCATGGAGGCAAGAACTGAGCAGAAACCCCTGCCCATGCAGGCTGGAGATTGGGGGCAGCTGCTGGAGCCTGTGACTGGTTGGGGATGGGGATGAGGGGGCTGAAGGAGCCTACTAGGAAGGGGGGAGCAGGGAGCTGTGAGATTCTGGGTGTGCAGCTGCTAAGGACTCTGGACATTACAGGGGGAAAGAGACTTGCACAGTGTGTGTACATTTCATGTGCCTTTAAGGTTGAAATTGCAACCTGCCTCTGTCTCACATACCTCAGAGGGGGAAGGAAACTTTAAAAATCTCATGATTTGAGGGTCAATCTCCTGGGTTTTGAACTCCTGGGCTTGGCAACACTGAGAGGTGCCTGTTCCCTTTCAATGCCTGTCTCTTTAAATTTGTCAGGGACAAGCAGCACCTGTCTCCATGTGGCCATTTTGGAGCCTGGCTGCTGCTGGCTGCATTCGCTGTCCTTCCATCTGGTAAGTCCCTGCTATGTTTGTTATGTTATGTCCCTTTTTAATGCTGAGCCGTCTGTGTGTGTGTGTTACGTTGTGTTTCACTGCCATGGACAAGAAATGAGCAGCCAACGTGTGGGGTCCACGCAGCGGTTCTTGTCTTCTGCAAGTCATTCCTCCTTTTTATTCCTTGATCATTGTGGGAGCGGATTTTGGACCCCGACCGCCTTGGGGCTTTTCCAGAGGCACCCTCAGTTTGAAATCCAGCCAGTTTACAACGAATTCCAGCTTTTACACCTGCCTCTAAATCCCCTGGCTGGTTAGAGTGGTTTTACAGTCATGTTGTCCGGGTTTTAAATCCCCCCCTCCGCCCTGTCTCCTGTCGCTGTGTGTGAGATCCCCAAAAAACAGAGGGGGGTTTTCTATACTTGGGGAACATTATACTAGACAATTTATTTTATACTATTTCTACTGGGGGAACAGGCGGGACCCGAAAGGCTGTCAAACGTACAAAGTGGAAAAAACAGAAAAAAACCCTTCCCCTTCTCCTCTCTTCCCTGCTGTCCCCCTCCAGTCTCACAGCTATAGGAATCTGAAATACTGCTTGTAACAGCGGTAGGAAACCATTTGTAGGAAACAGGGGACATTTAAAGTAGAAGGAGCCCCTTTAAATATATCTAAACACTGGTACGTGGCCTAGGCCAGCTCTGCATGTCCTAACGCATTTTCAGAGGTGCTGAGTAATGGGCCGTCAGTTCACTGGGACTTTCTTTCTTTCTTTCTTTCTTTCTTTGCAGTGACTGAATAAAAACTGGGGGGATAAGTGGTGATTCTTCAGTCACAGACAGCAGGGGGAGGAGGGCATGCAGATGTGCCCTGTCACACCTGGGACTCCTAGAAGTGTGAGGACTTCAGTCTTCTCTCTCAGTAGTGTGGCTTAAGCCAGGTCTACACTGCAGGTCTAGGTCGGTATAACTCTGTCGCTCGGGGGTGTGAAAAATCCACAGCCCTGAGCGACTTACTTATACCAGCTTTAATTCCCCCTGCTATGTCGACGGGAGAGCTTCTCCTGCTGACATAGCTGCCGCCTCTCGGGGAGGCGAATTAACTATGCTGACAGGAGAGTGCTCTCCCATCAGCGTAGGAGCCCCTTCACGAAACACCACAGCGGCGCAGCAAGTGTAGATCTGCCCTTAGTATCGCTCCAGATTTACACGGATGTCCATGAGATCACAATGAGACGCAGAGCTTCCAGGAGAGCCAGATGGAGCGTGCTCCACAGTGGCTGTAACCAACTGGGTCAGCGTGTTAATGTGGCCGATCCTCAGAGGAGGTGTCTGTTACTCCCCCTCCCCTGAAGTAATAGGAGACCAAATGTAGGTGGACCCTGTGTGGATTCCATTTTGGCCCTCAGGCTCTTGTGCTGAGATGCATTAAGCCTGTGGCTGGAAGTAGGGGCAGAGCAGAAGGCATGAAAGGGGTGTTCTTGCTTACAAGCGGAGACTTTCCAGTAAGCAACGTCTCTCCCGCTTTTGGAACGGTGATTTCATCCTTGCCCTTGAAACGAGGGCCACACAGTGCTGCCAGCGCAGCTCTGTCTCACTCTCGCTACCAGATGTTTGATTTATGCCGGAGCCCTCGTGCGAAACACTCAGCATACCGGTGTAAACGTGGCTCTCTCCCCTCACCAATGCAGCAGTGTTTCTTGTCCCTGTGTGACCAGCTGGAACAGAGCGAGCACAATAATCAATCACAGCATTAAAGGTTCAGCAGGTCACGGTTGGCCTGCCATCTATTATCCCTGCGTTCCTCTCAGCTGCATAATTGTTCACAGCTTTGAGGTCTCTTGGTGGCGGCTCAAAGATAGAGTTAGTGTGGAGCTGGAGCCGCAAGCTGGATCTCAGCTATTTGGTTTCTTGTGGCGGCTTGCTCGAGACGGATTGAATTTTGAGCCTGGCTAAAACATTCGTATGTATTGCGCGTCAACATGGCAGAAAGCGCCAGAGCCCTGGCAGGTTCCGAGCGTCCAGCCATGCAGGTGCTGAGGAGGGGAATTACGGACTGACACGTCTCACTTATACTGCGGGGAAAGGTGGGGGAAGGACGGTGCTGTGATTGGGGTGCTAGCTTAGGACTAGGGAGACCTGCGTTCAGTTCCTAGCTCTGCCCCAGGCTTCCTGTGTGGCCTTGGGCAAGTCACTTAGGGCGAGGTTCACAAAGGGGGAATCGGGCACCTAGCCATCCACTTAGGTGCCAGAGTCCAACATTTAGGCACCACTGGCATCCTGCGCAGCTGCCACCCCTGCAGGCGTTTAAAGTCCTAAGGTGCCTAAATTTCCACTGATGAAGTGCCCCCAGTGCCAAAACTTCTGCTGGTCGGTTATGCACCGAGCTGTCTCAGCCCAGACACTAGCAAGCGGCTCAGTGTGCACCTCACTCACACATTTGTGGGGTTCACAAATGAGGCAGTCCCCTCCACCCGTCTCACCTGGGGGGCCCAATCCAGTCGGTGTGCTGTGAGGCTGCTTTATAGCACACGGCCAGACTGGGCCCTGCACAAAACCCTTCTGAGGAGGAGTCACCATCCCCTTTTATCCCATGGCCCAGTGGTTTGAGCACTCCCCTGGGATGTGGAAGAGCCAGATGTAAATCTCCCCTTTGCCTGATGGAGCAGGGACTTGAACCCATGTCTTCCCCATTCCTAGGGGAGCCCTGAATGAACTGCCAGGCCATGGAGTCATTCTCAGGGCTCTTTCCAGTCCAATGGCTATTCAGATATTTTATACAAAGTAAACTAGCTTCATCAGGAGAGCTTGAGAAAGGTCCATGCCAGGATACCCACCTATATGGCCCACTATTTAGGCCAGGCTGACCAGATATCCCCATTTTGTAGGGACAGTTGATATTTGGGGCTTTGTCTTCTATAGGCACCTGTTACCCCTCACCCCCATCCTGATTTTTCACACCTGCTATCTGGTCACCCTATTTGGGTCACACAACTAGGAGGTGTGAGGTCTGGATTCAACGCCCTGCTGTGAATCAGGATGAGTGGGGATGTGAACCTGGGCCTCCTACATCCTGGGTGTATGCGCTAACTATGGGGCTAGGAAGGCATCTCTTGAGAAAGGGCTGAACTGGCTTAGGTACCTAACTGCATGACAGCAGTCACGGCCTCTCTCTGCCTCAGTTCCTTATCTGTAAAATGGGAATAATAGGACTTCCCTATCTCAGAAGACTGTTGCGAGGATAAATATGTTAAAGATGTTGTGGCAATGGGGGTGATACACACACCTTAGATAGATAGTGAATGCTGTCTCCAAAGGCTCACCAAGCTGGGTATTAAGGGTGTACAGGAAAAATCAGTGAAAGCAAACTTCAAATGGGACGTCACATAGTCATCAGCTTTAATGACGTGTTTAATGTTGATTGTAGTTTTGACTCAATAAACCTAGGGGAAGAACTGGGCATCTGCCGTACACCAACAAGGTAAATACAAGGCCTTCAGTGCTTGTCCGTTATCCTGACTGTAGTGCCATTTTTAGGTGGCAGACATAACACCTCAGCTGTGATTTTTTGTTAGCTCTGGCTAATCAAGCAGTGTCAGGGCCGGTGAGCAGTTGAGTGGGAGGTTAGAAATCTCCAGGGAAGAGGCAGAATACTGCAGCAGGTGATGCTGGTGTTTCAGGTAGGGAACGCTTCTTCCCCCGGAGTGTGTGGTGAACCAGTGCCCCCGCAGTCTGTTACGGGCACCATTGGAGGCAGGCTGCCGCAATACACCAGGGCTCAGTGCAAAGGCTGAGCCCTGTGCTCATCAGTCAGGTACTAGATGGGTTGCCTAGAGCACAAGTCACAAGCACCTACCATGCCATTGCTGGCAGGCTGCCAGTTCTTGGGAATTGCTATTTTAGGAGCTGCTGTGCTGCCAGAGGTCCAGTCTCTTGGACGAGAGGTAAAACCCTGACCCCTTCTGGACACTAAAGACTCCAAGGGAGTCGTACCAAGAGTCAGGGTGCCGGGCCTGGTGCCTTGGCCAAATTGGGATTCAGATAATTGATGTCTGCGTGCATGGATACCCGTGATATTCTTCTTCACTTAAACTAGTCTGTTCTGTTGCAGGGTGCTGTTAAATAGCTCCTTGTTCAATCCCAGAGGTGACTGCAGTTCAGCGACAGGTGAAATTTGGGGCTTTTAGGATATCTTAGGCTGAAAGACCCTTTGTAAATGTAAGATCCTAATTACTAGCTGCTGTTTATTGTCTCTTTTCCCTTTAATACAAAATGCTACTTACCTGACTCCCAGAAATCGGTTAAGATACGAACATCCCACAGTTGCAGCATGTTAAGGCTCAACGTTCATCCGGTGTGCTTTACACCAGCACTCACTGAAATGGCCAAGTTAGTCTGCTTGCCTGTGGATCTCTGCAGTGTGCATGTGCGACTCTGTTTCACAGTGGCTCACATTCTATCTACTTGGGAAATCACACCCCAAGAAGGGACATTGTTCAAGAGATGCTGCTTTTTTATTTTAGTGCTTGGCTGGAAACGGTGGACAACATTAGCCCAGGTTTCAGTTGCTTTGAATATTTTGATTTTGTGTCCAGATGAATAGGGCTGACCCTGTGTTTCTAATGATATTCAGTTATGGCCTACCAGCTTGCATCTGCTGCCTGTTAACCAATATTTACTATCCCGCAGGAGACTGGATTTTGCTGCCATATGGCTAACTGTTAGCGTAATTTGTACCTCAGAACACAGTATGACTACTGTGCCAGAGTGGGGATGCATATTCAGATAATAGAACCAGGAAAAGGAATATCCCTTATGTAACATGTCACATTCAACCTCTTAGAAGTCACAGCTGCAGACCATGGATTTGAGACAAATACTATGGTTGGGTTTGGAAAAGCTGGATAGTTTTAGGATCTTCCAAAGTCTTTGTGTCTGTTCAAGCTGTGATAATGATACGGGTAATTAAAGCTCATGCAACGGGTCGCAGTGTAATCTCCTGCTGGGATCGGCGACTCAACCTGTACAGCTCTGAGCAACTGACAAGGTGTGTTATAGGGCTGGGTGTTTTTTGTTGCCGCCTTCTGCCTTTTTGTTGCCTCGTCAGTGGCAACAGCTGGAGGCAAGGTATTACACTGGATGCATCGGTGCTTTAAACTGGTACAACCTGTCCTATATTTATAATGGATGCCACGTACTGTGTGCCGTCTTTTGAACTGATGTTCAATACTTGTACGCTCCCTGTTCCACCTGCCTTGGCAGCTATTTCCAGGGCAAACTGCTTTGCACTCAGAGTTTTTATTCATTGTTTTTAAGGCCAGCAGAGACCATTATGATTAGCTAAGGGTCAAGCTCCCATGTGTTGGACACTCGCCAGGCTGCTATGTTTGGATCCATGTGCTGCATCCCTGTGCTTTTAAGCTCCCCAGGGTCTAGCTAGGCTCCAGGCACAGTCCCTCCCTTGGCCTCTAGACTCATTTCCTGGGCACAGACTCTCTGTCTGGTGTCTCTTCTTGGAAGTGGGACTTCATGGTCTACCTGCCCTAGCCCCAAGACCCGTGCTGAACTTCCTGAGACTGCCTGGTAGCTTAAGCACGCCTCCCCCAGAGCTCCCTCCTTGTAGGACATAACATAAACCTTGAAGGACACATAATAGTTGAAGCAAATAAGACAGACTTTCCTGAGGGATTTCTAAACCAGGTACTCTTTACTTGAGACAGCAGAAGAGATATGCAGATCCATGCAAAATAAGAAACATCTGTACACAATTTCTGATTTCAGTCTTGAGTGTTCTTTGGGATTCGATCAGTGTGTCCTTTCAGAGCTCCACGTCCCCTCTCCTGGACCGCACCCCTCCAGTTTAGGCTTTCCTCCCATGTCATGGAGTCTCCTTTCACTCCTGTCCCAAGATCCCTTTCTGCTTCTGACCCTCCCAGTCTCCGAATTTTTAAAATCCAGCCCTAACACCTTTGTCCTTTGTTCCTTCTCTTGGCTTTTTCCATTCACTATCTGAGATCTGGCTTTACCTAGGTTGCAGTCACTCTTTTGTTTTGCTAGGGTAGGGCTTATTCAGTTGCTGATAACAGCCATCCCATTCAGAGGCAGACACCCTGGTGCCAGTCCCTCTCTCCTTGCCACAAGAAGTGGGATGCAACAGTAGTTACAGTATGACAACCATAAGGGCATAAACATACAGGGAGGTCACAATATCAAAAAAGGATACACAAGTTGTATCTAGACAATTCCCCCAACTAGTCACAACATAGGCCGTTTTGCTTTGTACAATAACTGCCTCACTGACATTTCCAGTGTCAATGTCTTAATTGGTGTCTGTCACCTGAGTACCTAAGGAGATCTGCATGCAATGAAGTCATTGGTTTGGGAAGCATTTGACATTCCCTTTACCCAAGTGGATCATCCTTCTGCTTCCCTGTCTACCAGTTTCCCCTTCCATGACTACAGCTGAACCTTCAGCCCCAGTATTAGGTATGAGGAACTCCTTTGCCAGATCTCTGAGGGTGTTCATTCAAGTGAAGACTCTGAAAAACAAGCTCCCATCTTGCAGTCTAGGTATCAGGTTGTGACAGGATGAAACAGATATGCGGGTTGGGGGAAAGTGGATTGGTAGGATGAGCATGATAAAACTCTGTCTTCTCTAAGAAACTGTAACCATCTGTCAGTGCAATCAAAGGAGATGCAAACATTTTGGCCCCTTGTGATGCGTTGGGAAACCAGCAACGTTTCCTCCCTTCCCGTCCATCTGGACTTTTTCAGACTTTCCTGAATTGGGTAATTTATGGGAAACGTTCCTGGAACATCATCCAGACTGGTAGCACCTCAGTGGCAGCATTAGGTCATTTCACCTGTGACTTGTGGGATTGCCTTCCCCGTGGCCTCCTGTTCATTAACAGCTACTTTAAGGGTAATTTACAGCTCGTAGGCAACACTTGACACACAGTGAGCCTTTTATTTGATACTGGTGTTACCCAAGTTGCATGTAAAGGCTCCTTAGAATCACTGATTCTACGGCTCCTTGAGCAACAGGGAGCCAATTATACCACACAATCATTACTCAAATCTGCCAGCTGTCTACACAGATGGTTTGGGCAAAGTAAGCTCTCCATATTTTGGTGGAAGTGAGGGGAGGGCAGATCAGATGAGTAGCAGGAAACTCTAGGATGCCAGTTTGAAATTGCCAGAGGATGTGGTAATCAATGGCTCGCGCAGTATCTTAGCAATGAGGGGAAGCGAATGGTAGGAGAAGCACAGTAAACAACCAGGACACAAACAAGAAGCAGCTGCTGCCACTGTGCTAGTGGGACACAAGTTGGGTGGGTTTTCCAGGGGAGATTAATTTCCCTGAACTGGAGCAGATGCCACAAGCTCAGAACCAAAGGGAAAGTAACCATGTTCCCTTATCTTCGGGTAAACTCTGCCTCGCTCGCCAGAGGTGGGGAGGATGGAAAGAAAACTGACACAGGTAGATGAAGCATAAAATAAGCTTCATGGTAAAGAAGTTCTCTTATTTCTTACTCTCAGTGCCCAATCTTGAGCCTGTTGTCTTCCAGGGAAGAACTTCCGATGACTCCGGTCCCATTCGGACCTTAGCTGGTACAGTTAGATTACTTACAAAGGAGTGACATCAGAGTACGTATTGATGTGAAATGCAGCCGGAGTTGTTGCTGTGTGGGATTCATTGCATTGATAGATTCTTTAGCAGAATGCATTCTCACCAACAAACTACCCCTGGCAGTTTCGGACAGAAAGTAAAGAGAAGTACCAGATTTTATTCAGATTGCAGGAGGAATTTAAGCTGAATATAGTTACCTGAGTTGGATTTTTTGGCAGGTCAGTTCAGTTAGCAACCTACATCTACTGTCAATGCCATGGGTTCTTTAACGGTCCTGGGTTTTATGTGATATTGGAAAGGCCCAGAAATATCTAGCACCATGATGGGGCTTGGCATTGGTACAGATGTAGAGGGGAGTATACGCCCTGTTGAATTGCCAACATCCCAACACATTGTCTCTGGCTCCATGTCCCAGTCTCTTTGCCCACCCAGTGCCACTTCTACACCCACACCCCAGTTCCTTGTCAGGTCTCCCCACCGCTCCTTCCCCCACTGCTTCCTAGTCCCAGGCTCCTTGTCCGGCCAGTCCCAGTCTCCTCAGTTCTACATTGGATTTCAGTGCCCCCACCGTTTTCCTCATCAGCTCCTGGTTCCCATCTCTCCTCCTCCTGGTTCTCACTCCCAGTCTCCTGGCCTAACCGGTTTCAGCTTCTCTTCCCCATCCCAGGCCCATTCTCCTTGCCCAGTCACTCCCTCTCTCATCTCTTACTCAGTTTCTTATTCCTCCAGTCCCCAGTCTCACCAGGCTCCTTGTCCCAATCTACTCCTTTCCCTCCCCCATCCAGCTCTTGTCCCCTCTGTATTCAAGTTAGGTGGCTTCCTCCTCCATGTTGCCCCATCCGGGGGCTCTGTGAAAGCACAGGAACGATAGCTCTGGTGTCCAACACAGAACAGCAGTTACAGGGATAGTCCTTCTGAGCCCCTATACCTCTGGGGTGGAGCGTGCTCAGTTGCTCTGTGGCGATGCTACATGTGTAGTCTGGTCAGTACTAAGAAGTGTGAGAGGTGAGGCGTGAGCATGCTCTGTGAGGATGGAATCTCTGGAGTTTTTAGCTGCTAAAGTTGAAGAAGTCTCGACTGAGCATGTGCAACTTGAGCTTTTTTCAAAGGCTTGCAATTTGGCCAAATTCAGGCAGATTTTCATAAGAACAGCAAAAGGCCCATCCCTGACACGAAGGCCACCCCATCCCACCTGCCAGCCAAATTTCAAGTCCCTGCTCGAAAGCATGGGGAGGCCAATGCTTTGCAAAGAAAGGTCACGAGAATTTTTTCCACGTTGTTTTGCAATGTTTTTCCCCCCTACGTTTGTTCTCAGAAATGACTAAACCATTCTGGCTGAAACTTTCCAAAAATATGCAGCTTGAGGTGGACATCTGACATGGAAAATTTCAGCCCAAACAGTTAAAGTTTGGCAAAGTTCTAAACAACTGAAAACAGAGTCTTACAATGGGCAGTGTGAGGCAACCTTAATGAGAAGCAGTGCTGCCTGCCCTGCCTATGATTATTTTCTTATTTTGTAAGCTTTTTGGGACAGGGAATTTATTTTTATTTATGGGTTTGTACAGAGCCAGCACAATAGAGTCCTGGTTTTCTGGGGAAGTGGGGAGAGGGGGGAAGAGTATGTGATCATGTAATTAAAGACTGTACACAATGCATATGCACAAGGGGTGCGAATTAAGATTGTAAGAATCTGTTATCATGGAAAGTGTTAGACAGCTTTAATAAAGGAGACGCTACCAACTTCCCTACAATGTATTTCATCTATCAAAATATAATAAAATGACATACAGTGTAGCTAAAAATTACTTGAAGAAAACAAACAATGCATCATTTCACTTTCTTTCTCTTCCCCTCTGTGGAACAAGGATGCTTTTACTGGCATCCAGAAAAAGGAAAATAATGTATTGGCAACAGACTGTGACATTTCCTTTCCATATCCCCTGAGTTGAAGTCTCTAGCTGGCTGAGTATTTTAAAAATAATAATAAAAAATATTTTAAAAACCCCTCCTTAAAAGAGTGCCCGAGAAATGCCTGGGAGCAGTTCAAATAGACAGAGCATTGCAGTATAGTCATGTTTTGTCTTATACTTCAAACACGGATGCTGTGACTTTGTCTACATTTGCTGTGAAATTCAGCAGCAGTCGACAGGAGATACGCAATTTATGTAGAGTAGCTTGCGTATCTCCTGTTGACTTCCTAACTTCCACTTACTGCAGTGTCATCCGTTCGCTGTGCCGATGGGAAATGCTCTCCCGTCGACGCAGCATTACTCTTTTTGGTGGATTAGTAGCATCGATTTCTAGATTGATTGATTGAGCGGGTCTCCACTTCCGCTCAATCAATCTGGATACATCGATCTGACAGCGGCAAATTTGCCGCCGTCAATGTAGGCATAGCCCGTGTTTCATCTTTCCTTTTGTTCCTCTGTGTTTTTGGAATGAAAATTCTCTGATGGTATTTTTGATTCTAAATTCCCTTTGCTTGGAGGATCAGACATTTCCTCCAGTCAGTGAGCAGGGCCGGTGGAACAAAAATGTATTTCAAGGTTTAAATAAATGATGGAGGGACACCTGCTGTCCTGATCTTCCTGCTGTCCCCATCATTCATTTAAGCTTCCCCCATGTTCTCCTGCTGCTTATACACCGCACTACGTCCCTCAGGAATTGAACAATAACAGCCCATTGGGTGACCCCGCACATTGGCCCATTGGCTCTGCTGATATTTCCTAGCAATGTGGAGTATGACATAGTCAGATAAAGGAAATGACCCAAGAAAGTCAATTAACCCAACATGGTTTTTGGTAAGGATTTTGCTCAACTGACACTATGCTAATTTGCTCTAAAAGCCAAGCCAAGTATTTGGCTCCCGTGCTGCCATTTCCTGCCCGGGGTCTGGTACCCACAGAGCAGATGTGTGTCTAACAAGCAACAAAGAGTTCAAGATGTGCTTCCTGTCAGTGGGTGCGCACCGTACGGGAGGCTGCCAAAAGAAAGACAATCTTAATCGTGTAGATTACAGCACATTGAATGAGTTTAGCATGAAAGCCCCGGCAAAGCCTGAGATTTCCTCAGGAGTTCTTGAAACATTAACCCAAGTTGAAAGAACAGGACAGATGACGTAATAGAAACTTGCAGGACTTCAGACAGAGGATTTGATTGAGTCTTGTAAAAATTAGAGTTTGGATTATGGTGTATCCTCTAGAGTAAACAGAGCAAAATCTAAAAAGGAAACCATAAATCCTCTTCCCTGATCCCACAAGTGTGTCCATTATGTAATCACTGGGGAGAACACCTGGAGAAAGCAGCTTCTGTTTACATTGGCCAAACTAGAAAGGACTAGAGAGTAAGATGCTCCGGGGTGATTTCTCAGACACGAGTGCATTTCATCTTCTTTGCAGCAACGGAGTGTAATGACAGTCCCTCATCTCAAGGGATGTTGCTTGTTTTAGTTCCAACATTACCTCTGTCCCAATCTCTCTCACCTCCGTTGTAGGAAATTATTTAGGTCAGAAATGAAGAACCCTCCAACTAATGTTGAAGTTTAAGTGCCATTAAAGATTGTGAGACTCTCATATGGCCCCCATCACCATAGCATCTAAGTACCTGAGATAGACAGAGGCTGTGGCAAGAGTTATTTACACTAAAGGCAGGGATCCCACAGCATTCTCAGTTTCCTGTAGGAGTCAGTTTTTTTGTCTCTCTGCTTTTGGGTCTGATTCACACATCTTGTCCCCCATCCGGGCACTGGCAGGTCCTAGCAACTGGTGCCATGGACTAGGAATCAGTTTCTATAACCCAGCTCTGTCACTGACATGCTGGGTGAACTTGGCGAACTACTTATCTCTTGGCGCCTTTGTGTAAAAAGAGCTGCTGAAAGGTTCAATTTAATTGACGTTCATAAAGCGCTTTAAAGGCTACAGATGAACGGTTCAGTGGAAGTGCAAAGTGTTGTGCGGCAGCAGTTCCTAAACTGTGATCCATGTCCCTCCTCTGGGTCCATTATCTGCTAGTCCCCAGAGAACTGTCAAGTCACGTAGTTTTGGCTCTCTTCCTTGCAGAGAAGAGCCTAGAAAACAGCAGGAAACAAGAGGAACCAAGCGTGGCTCTGTGTGGTGGTCACTTAGGAATTGGATTATGGAACTCACTTCATGTAGGCCACCGAATTGTCATCAGACAGTGCCAGCTGCAGATCCGTGGCAGCCGCGCTGAACTCAACCGCCTCTAGATATAACTATATTTTTACCAGTTCTCTGCATGATCCAGTCTGCCAAAGGCCCTTTTAGAATATGAAATATCCACTGTCTGTGGACAGAAGTGATCACTTGATCAGTTGTTCTGGTTTGAATGGAAATAGAACTGGATTTATGCAGCTCAGTCGGCACAGATGGTATTAAACTTGTCCATTTAGTCGGTTGTTTTCTAGATCACAGAGACCTTTGCTGTGCAGGCTGAAGGCAGCCCGATGACTGCTGTATAAACACACACAGTCAGTTGTTTGACTTCAGAAGGGATCAGGACAAAAACCTGTCAATTTCCAGTTTATCCAAACAGTATCCCTTTGTTTTTGTGCTGACTCTCACATGTGCAGGCCTTGGGAAACCCTGAGCCTGATTCTCCTAACCACCTGCACCATTTTATACCATGTAACTACCAACTTCAGTGATGTTACACTTGTGTAAGTAAGAGAAGACGCAGATTCATTATATTTAAGTGGAGTAGCCCAGTCAGGAGCACTGGACTGACACTGCAGAGACCTGCAGTCTTGTGCAATTTCTCTAAGCCTGCCGAGTTGTCAATCAGGGCATTCTAATGGGTTTTTGAAGGCGTAGCAGAGCCTGAGGATGTTGAATGTGTGGACATGGAGTGCCGTAACGATGAGTCTTGAGCTCTTGCAAGTACTGCCAGTCGACACGTACAGTTTGTGTTAATTGCTGGCAGGATCAGTAGGCCAAGGCTGGAGGGCAAGGCTCCAGCTTTCTGCTAAACAATACAATGGAAAATGTTTTGTGCCGGTCCTCACATGCACTCCGCATTGGTGAGCTGGAAGAGCGGGGCAGCCTGCCAGGCTCCCTTTCTCCATCCTTGTAACTTCTACGTTTAAACAAAATTATTTGAAGTTCTTTAATCAACAAACACTGTCCTGGGTCATCTAGCTTCTCGTCAGATTGATGGCTCAGCAGAGAGAGAGGGCATCATGCTGCCATCTGAGACCCCAATGTATGAAATTAACCGTGGGCTCTGTACAAGGGGCAGTAGGGCTGGTGTGACGCTCCCAGTGGGAAGGGTTTGTGCTATGTCACTCATGAGAATGCCTCACAACTCTGCTCTGCAGAGCCCTATCGCAGATGGCTATGATGTTAGCTGACATGATATCAGAGAGGAGGAGAAGGGATCTGTGATGGGATGAAACCATCATCAGGAGTGAGAAAGGGTTAAAGGCTCCATTAGTCAAATCCACTTCAATTGGGTGGTAATTAGATAGTTACTTGTCAGCCAGAGAGGGTGGGTCTACAGAAGGATCAGCTGGTAACACAGACACCTTGGCCTTATAAGGGTGAGAAAGCTCAGTTAAGGAAGAGAAGGAGCAAACCGGCAGCTGGTTCCTGCAAAGGACTGAAGCGCCAAAAATTGTTGTGTTGACCTGGGTCGGGTCAACGGACTTGGGCTCACGCTACCATGCTAAAGACAGCGGTGCTGACAGTGCTTTGAAGTGGCGGCTCAGGCTCTGGGGCCTGTGGAGGGGGAGGTGGATTTCGGAGTCCGAGCTCCAGTCCAAGCTGCAACGTCTACACAGCTAGTTTTAGTGTGGCAACGCGTGCCTGAATCTGGCCTGGTCTACACTTACCGCGAAATTCGGCGGCAGTCCACGGGGGATGTGCAAACTAAGCAGAGTAGCTTGCGTGTCTCCTGTCAACTTCCTAAATCCTGATGAGCGCGGCGTCCCCACTATGCTGCACCGATAGGAAGTGCCCTCCCCTCGACGCAGCGTTACTCTTTTCCTGGGGGTGGATTTATTAAGTCGATTTCCGGATCGACTGAGTGGGTCTCCACTTCTGCTCAATTGATCCTGAAAAATCGATCTGCTGGTGGCAGTGAAGACATATCCTCGGTCAAGCCAGGCCATGTAGACTGACCTCTGGAAGGAAGACGTAGGCTGTGCAGAACAGGGCTTGTTTCCAGAGCTGGGGAAAGGCAGTGGAACCCCAGGAAGGGTTTGAGCTCAGGGCCTAGGTTGATTCTTTGGCACTTTGGACTACACTGGACATTTGGTTACCCATAAAGGGGTGTGAATTGGCTGCTTTGCAGGTGGGGAGTTGAGTGGTGTGCAAAGATGGACGGCATTTCATTGGGAGTGCTAGAGAGGAAGAACATCTGCAATGTAATGTCCAGACACCAGGGGGTGCCCTTGAGATGAAGGATCTAATAGTGCAACAGGATGGAACTGTGGAAGGTGTGCTTTGAGAAAGCA
This sequence comes from Emydura macquarii macquarii, assembly GCF_026122565.2. NCBI lineage: Eukaryota > Metazoa > Chordata > Testudines > Chelidae > Emydura > Emydura macquarii. The sequence continues at coordinate 150,458 of NW_027133607.1, read as the reverse complement.
ACGGGGACCGCGCCCTGTCGAAGATCCAGGCTGTAGCTGGAGAACGTTTGTTAGCGCTTCAGTGAAAAAGAGGGCCAAGGTGTGAGGAGTTAATTTGAAGAAGACCTTCCCTCTATGCCCTTGCCACAGTATTCCTTATGCTCTCAGGACAGTATCACAGACCCTGGCACCGGACAGGTCTTCCCATCATGCAATGTGTGATGGGCACCTTCCGCTATAAACATGCTCCGTTCAGCTCTCTGGGGCAGGGCTGGAAGCCGTTCTGCACCTGCTTGATCTGTTCTGTATCTGATGGGTGGGATGCTGAGTGAATTTGACTTTCAGCTTCTCCAGCATATAAACAATCTAGGGATTATCTGCATGGGAACAGGCTTGGCATTTACAAAGGTTCTTACTTGGTAGGAAACTTTCCACTCAGTTTCCACTTAGACTTGGATTTAGATAATTGACAGCTTAACGGGAACTCTGAACACCCTTGTGCTTCCAAACAAAACACAACAAGCCAGTCTATTCTGAATCTCAGGAAAGAAAGGCTTAAAAGAACTCAGAAGGGCTTGCAAGTGATAATTAACTCTGGAAGAATATTAAAACAAACTCTGTGTGCGCGCAGATGCACGCTCTGTGTGCACATGCTCTGTACTGGATGGAATCCGAACTGGTCTGCTTTGTTATAGGTCTTGTACTGATAGCAGTTGAAGGGAGATTCTCCTTGAGCTTGAGTGGTAGAGGCCTGTAATTTTGGAACAAGAAAAGCTGAATTCTGTTCTCGCTGAGGCTGCGTGCTTCCAAACGGTCACTCAAAGCAGCTCTAGTGAAATTACAAGATGGTTACAATTTTCTGAAAATATTATGCCCGGGCACCTTTCCTTCAGAAACTTGAGGTTTCAATTACCTGAGCTAAGTGTACTTCAAAGGCATCTGACCTCTAGCTATCCCTCTCAGTTACAAACATCTGTCTACCACTGCAAGAAAATGAGAAATAAAATATAGCCAGCTCGCCATTTTCCTGTTTTCAGAAGTCAGTTTTGGAAAATCAGCTCATGGGACATAGCTGAGCTTTGGCGCTGCCACTGTCTCTATAGGAACTGGGTAGATATGGGAATTCCATTGTTTGCAGGAACTGAAATCCTCCTTGAGAGAGAGAGCGAGAGAGCCTTTGAGTATAGGGTAATAGGGAGATATTGTAATAATTCTGTATGGCTAACTCTGGACCATGTTCATCCTGTGAACATGCAGTGATACTTTTGTCAGTAGCTTTATACCATGGATATATTTTGCCCATTTTGTGGTTATCGAACCTTATTGCTTAGATTTTCAGTAGTTCTCAACCAGGGGTACGTGCATCCCTGGGGAAAGGAACTCATCTAGATATTTGCCTAGCTTTACAAAAGGCTACATAAAAAAGCATTAGCAAAGTCCATACAAACTAACATTTCATACAGACAATGATTTTATGCTGCTCTACTATACACTGAAATGTAAGCTCGATATTTATATTCCAGTTGATTTATTTTATAATGATATGGTAAAAAGGAGAAAGTAAGCAATTTTTCAGTACTAATGTGCAGTGACACTTTTGTTTTTGTACTTTTAGGTCTGATTTTTGTAAGGAAGTAGTTTTTAAATGAGGTGGAAGTTGGGGTATGCAAGACAAATCAGACTCCTGAAAGGGGTACGGAAGTCTGGAAAGGTTGAGAACCACTGGCTTAGAACGTCACTAAACATAAAGGAAAAGGTGTAATCTTATTCTCTGCAGTGGTTGAGGTTGGTACGGTATCCTCTCTCTTGGTCTCTGAGGGCATTACGATTTAATTTCAGTTAATATATGTAAAGTGCTTTGAGGATGAAAACCAAGGGCCAAGTATTATTTCCTTTAATTAACTAGGAGCTGATTCTGATGCATTAATGTCTCTGTTAGCATTCCAAGCATCCATGGGAAGTAGAACAAAGCCACCAGGCTAATTTCACTGATCTCTCTTCCACCCAACTTGAAACCACATCTCTCTGTGATACCACCTCTTATTAATTAAGAATGCCCCTCCAGCCCCAGGAAGGCATGGCTTTGAAAGCAATACTTGAATCCACAATCAGGAAACCAGCACTGCCTTCCCACCCCAGCTAGAGACATAAAAGGACTGCTGCTGATCAAGGCCCATGGATCAGCACAACTAGTTGAGCCATGTCAGAATCAGCCTGTGTAACAGATGCAAGGCGAGGTCACTTCCCCCGTCTGCTGGGAGTGTTGATGTGGCGAAAACTCCCAAAAGGATCCAGGGACCCTCTTCCTGCTCCGCCCCCAACAGTTCCAGCCCAATCCCAAACATCTACACAGCAATTTTACAGCCCCGCAAGCTGGAGTCAGCTGACCCACACCAGCTGTGGGTAGAGTGTAAACATACCCATTCTCTTCATTGTGCCAGCTGCCGCCATCCTAGGCCTAGCTGCACTCTTCCAGTGCCTGCTGTTGACTCTTAATGACTTCTGGTTGTGAAGAAACAGGAGGAAACCAATTGCTGTTGATGGATCACATTTCCCCTAGGCAGGAATCCAATTTTGCTGCACTCAGGACTGGAGAAAAAGCCAACCTGTGGAGGGACGCAGGCCTGGTCTACACTGGCCATGGATTTTGGCGGCAGTCGATGGGAGATACGCAAGCTGCGTACTGTAACTTGCGTATCTCCCTTCAACTTCCTAACATCTACTTACCGCGGTGTCTCCACTGTTCTGCGCTAACAGGAAATTCCCTCCCGTCGACGCAGCGCTACGCTTCTTGCCAGGGTGGATTAACAGAGTCGACTTCCAGGTTCAATTGAGCGAATCTTCACTGCCACTCAGTCAAATCCGCAAAATCAATCCTGCACTGCCAGCGGTTCCGCCATACCCAAAGAGCATTATACACCCGAAAAGTCTCTGGATCGATTACATGCCAAAAGATGGGGCACTTGTATGGCCCCTTTGGCTAATCCAAGACAAAATGGTGATGTTTTTGTAGGTGTCACCACGTAGAGCACATGCGTATCATTTTTCATCTGAGGAACTCGAAGTCCTTTACAGAGATGAACTATGAAAACCTCACAGGACTTCTAGGGATTTAGGTTCGTATTTTCCAGGAGGGAGACTGAGGGGCACAGAGGTTAAGTGGCTTACCCACACAGTGAATTAGTATCGAAGCAAGACGAGATCCCAGGAGACCCATCTGTAACCATTAAGCCATGCTCGTTTGGTTCCACTACAGCCTTGTGCGGAATGCAGTGTCTCATATGGAAAGGAAGAGAAACACTTAGCTATTAAACTCTGGTTTCTGCTCTATTTCTTATACCTATGGAAAAATGCCTATTCTAACCCTCCAACCCACCAGGAGAAAATTCATTTGACTCACACTTGAGCTAGAATAATTGCTTCTGGCTGAAGTATAATTGGCCATGGGTAATTGTTTATTCCACAATGAAAACTAACACTAATCTGTAGCCCACTGTTACATTACCCTTGAATAAAGCCTGCTGAATTGCTGTGCTGCTCACTTAGATCTTCTGCTCAGTGTGGCTGTCGGAGACTATAGAATGCAAGAACTTTAAGGGCTTGATCCTGCATGGTGCAGAAAGCCCTTGAAGTCAATGGGAGTTCAGGGTACTCAGTACCTAACAGGATCAGGCCCTTAGCAAATCTCATATGCTCAGTTCTAGCAGATTGCCCCATCGGAGCCTTTTTACATTCATTTGATTGTATGCTGGATCCTCGTGCATGTGCATGAAAGTCTCCAGACTTGTAATCGAGGAGCTTTGTGTGATTCCTCCCGCCCCCCATGGGCAGAAGATGCAGGAGAAGGTGATGAAATAAATACTACTATTGATACTTGCACTTCCATACAGGACTTTATGTTCTCAAACCACAACAACCGTGGCGGGGAGATGCCAACGCTAACACATCTCGGAAGTTGGCAGTTGGAATAGAAATAGTTGCAATAGTGTAGCTTCCAGAATATGGTCTTGTTACTGGAGTTAGGCATACAGAAGTAAGGCTGGGGCAGGGTCTTGTCTAGGGCTGGTCAAATATTTTCCGTCAAAGCTGGTTTTTGATGGATATTTTTTCCTGAATAAAGTCTGCTTTCCGTGAAAATTTTCAATATTTTGTTGGAGGGGCGAGGGAGGAAATGAATGCTCAAAACCAGGAAAGGCTTTAGCTGAAATATTTCGGTGTTCAGCCAAACTTTGGGGCCAAAAAGTTGGCATTTTCTGTGGAAAACATCCGGCAACGAAAATATTTTTGGTTTTGGTCAAAATTTTCAGCAGAGGGCATAAAATCCTGTGTTCCGATTGGCTCTAGTTATGTCACAGATTTAGTTAGTGCATCTACGGTATTGATATGTGGATTCCAAAACTCAGACAATGTGTATAAACAGTCACGGTGCATGTATCTGGGGACACAGAAAATCTAAAGGATGTAGGCAGCATAAAGTATGCACAAAATGGAGAGACGTATTCATAGATCTTAAGGCCTGCAGGGACCATTGCGATCATCTAGTCTGACCTCCTGCATGACACAAGTCACTGAATTTCAGTGTCAGTATCCCCATTTAACAGATGTGGAAACTGAGACTCAGGGAGGTCGTCTTTGTCTTGTCAGATGTGGAGCTTGCCAAGCCAATTTGTGGCAGCCTCATCAATCAAGTTGATTGATCAATCAGACCACCAGCAAATCTTGTCAGAGGGCAGTCATCGTCCATGACCTGTGATGCTGTCCGTCTCTGGCCTCATGCGGGATGTTCTTGTTGGCCCCAGGTGTGAAGGCTGGCTGCACGTTGACCCTGGCCTGTTCAAAATCAGTATAGGGAGGTGAAATGATTTTACCCAAGGTGATACATCGGGTCAGTGGCAATGCTGGGATAGGAGCTCAGCTAGAAATACTGTGTGGTTGGTAGACAGGGCACTGGACTGAGACTCCAGAGAGCTGTGTTCTGTGTTCCCACCTCCGCCACTGTCCTGCTGTATGACCTTGGGCAAATCATTTCACCTCTCGGTGCCTCCTGTTTCCTTTTGTCTGTGTATATAAATTATAAGCACTTTGGGCTTGGGGGCTATGTCCTGCTAAGATCTGTATAGTGCCTAGCATAGTGGGAGCCCGATCTGGATTGAGGCCTTTATGTGCTACTGTAATATAGACAACAGCTCTCCTGATTCCCCTGTTCTAATCACTGGACCACACTGCCTCTTTTTGTCTGATTGTTTTTGGCCTCACGAATGTGCCTAGACTAAGAGCTAGTTAACACTTAAAACTTACAGCAGCATGGCTGTATGAGTCCCTAAATGAGCAACGGTAGCTATGTCGGGGAGAGAGAGAGAGAACGTCTCTTGCCAGCATAGCGCTGTCCACACAAGTGCTTATGCCGGCAAAACTTATGTCGCTCAGGGGGGTGGTTTTCTTCACACCCCTGAGTGACAAAAGTTTTGCCGGCATAAGTGCTAGTGTAGACAGGGCCTAAAACTGACGTTGCAAACAGAGTTTTGTGTGGCAAGTGTTCTGAGCTTGGGTGAAATGTCAAAATTATTGTGACTGGAATTAAAATAATTGTGGTTAAATGGGGGGAAAGTGGAATTGTATAGCCATTACTTAGATATATTGCTGGAACCAGTTGACAGGATTTGTCAGTTTCATCTGCTATCCATGTCCTATCATGTTCTTTCATTCAGGCCTCTGGATGTTTTTTCTTTTTGGTATGGAAACCTTTCTCCTTTGCCCCTATGATGGGGAATACTCTGGCCCCAAGAGACTTTATGTTTCTGTATATATGAGAAATTGGGGTTCTATTGGGATCAACCTTAAAAATACTGGCCCAGATTGTGATCTCCACTGCAATAGGCTAAATCTAACTTGAGTGGAATTATTCGGTGGTGTACAACTGATAACAGAAACTATACGATTGTCCCTAATTCCAGAATATAATTATTCTATCCTTCACAGGCCAAACCCCCCACCACAAAATAAATAAATAAATAAATAAACCAACACACAAACAGAGCGTGGATGTTTTCCTAAACTAATATTCAGACGTATGGCAATCATTGTCTCGCCTATATTTCTTTGGTGCTGAAATCCAGAGAAAGCTGCTAACACTATTCTCCGTATATCCGCCTCCTTCACTGTATGACTTCCTCATCACCACCTGCGTGGGGTTGTTAAATCTGACCTCCGTTGGTGGCTGCCTCTTCAAATCTGCCGAGTAACACAAACCACTGACATTGACCAACCACTGAAATGTGTAATGCCCAGGTTTTGTCAAACATTGCGTCATAACTGACAGATTTCATATGTATTGTAAACTATAAGCCCATTTTTAAGAATTTCTCCTCACTCTGTGAATCAAATGAAATGGTTCTGCCATTTGTTACAGATGTGGGAGGAGGTTTGAGGAGGGTCCCTGCCCTGGCGGTTAAAGGGTTATGGGGGGAATCCTTTACTTGGGGTGTCAGAGGGAAGAGTGTGACCTGGCTATCCCCAAATTCAATTCATGTTGTTCCCCACGCCAATACAATTCAAGTTACGGAAAAATGGAAGTTACCTGGTACAACCGTATAATCCTTTGGTTCTGTGTTTGTACAGCGCCTAGCACAATGGGTCCTGGTTTATAAGTGAGGCTCATAAGTGCTGCTAGGATCCTCACATCCACAGTACAGCAGGGTGAAGTGCACACTATTAACACATCAGTAGAAAAGGTGAGGCTTGACCTTGGGGATCTCCTGGATCCTATTCCAGTGCACCTTCCCCTAGGCTAAGGAATATTTTGGCAGGGGCAGGTACTCTTATTTGTAGATCATTTCCTAAGTTGGTTAGACAGGGAGCCTGATACACCATAAAACGTAGTACACATGAGAGCTTTGGCTGGAAACAAGGAGACTTTGCACTGTCCTTGTGGCGTTTCCAGGAAGTGTTGTATTCCCAAAAGTAGGTGTGTAGCTGCTGCCCCATCTCTTAGGAAGGTGAACTCCCCACAGTGGGCAGGTGACCAGCAGCAGACAGTCTGATGGTTGTTAGACTGTGGTGGATTTGAAATCCACTGTGCACACCACTACCAAGAACTGCACTTGTGTCTGTATCCTGCTCCTTGTGGCCATGTAATAATCTGACACTTAGCTAAGGGGTTGTACATGAGATTTCAAATCCAGCACTGTCTAACAATCATCAGGGAGGTGAAGGAGTACATCCTTTATCTGGTAGGAGTAGTGGGTTCTTATCCTCTGTGGATCACCCACTAGAGAGGGACACTCACATCTTTGTTCCTGCGAAGGGCCCAATCACAATCTGGCTTTACATGTTTCCAGCAGGTACCTTCCTCAGATGTAAAGGCACAATACTTCCATCATTACATGCATTACAAACTGTGCCCCTTGCAACCACAGCTTATGACCATATGCATGGTGACAGTGCATTTTGTGTTTAATGCAGGGACACATACACATCACTGGACTCTGTGTATCAGCCCTTACTAAACACCGTACATGCGCATATCTCACAAGTAATGCAAGCCAGGAAGCTAGTGGATATTTGTGAAACGTGGATCTCCCCGTATCTGCATATTCTGACGTAGTCTGCTAATAATACATATCACTTCAGTACGTTTAGTTACAGTAATGTTTGCAATTCTCACTATTTGGCCAGGTAGTATCCCCATTTTACAGAGGAGAGAATGAGGTAGAGTTTAAGGTCATTTACACAAGTTATTGGGATCAATACTGGGGTAACCTTCCTTCAGTATACCACAGGTCATTAAATTACATCCAACCCAGATGACCTAATGGTCCGTGCTGCAATTACACATCTAAACTGGTATGTTTAGTTATCTGGAGTCAAAGTGTAACCATAGTAACCATGCAAAAACAAGTCTTGAATTGTGTGCATGTGTCTGCATGTGCAAAGGGCACATACAATATTCAGAAAATTTTTGTCTAAGTTATATGATCTGAAGGGAGTCAGGGATCAGAGCCAAGATCATACCCAGTTTCTGCCGCATAGTTTAGCCTTCAGGCCACTAGACCACATATTTAGAGCTGGTCCAAAAAAAAAAAAAAATTCAAAAGAAACAAAATGTTTTTGTTTTTCATTAATTTTTGTTTGTTTTTTTCAGCGAAACATTCAACCAACTGATCAAACATACAATGAATGTTTGAAATTCCTAGAGGGAAATAAACACTCATGCTTTTTTGGTACTTTTTTCCCCCCACTGGAAAAGGGGAGAAAAAAGTTTAAAAATGAGAGAGTGGGATTTTTCCCGCCCAAAACACAATGAGAAATTTCAATATTTTCGTTGACAAACAATACATTTTGACCAAAACAAAAATATTGTACAAAATTTTGTTCTGATTGATTGATTTGATTAGAAAATGACAAAATCTAGTTGTATTAGTAACATCTTATTGGCCTTACTAACATACGTGATTAACACAGAGAATGTTTTTATTTTAAAAAAAAAAAAAGATTAAACACAGGATTTTAGTACCAATACCAGGAAAACAGTTACTTTTATTTAAACAGTTTTTAAAAATAGAAACAACACAACACCCAAATACTTTCCTATGGATTTGATTTTTGACTGCGTAAAAATCCATTGATGATTTTTAGGATGCTAAGAAACCCTCCAGTTTGTAGTAGTTCTCCAGAAATTTTACTGTTTCAATCTGAATTATGCTGATTTGACAGGCAGACGCTTTGAAGCTTGTAGAAGAGTCAGACTTTTAAGAAATGCCAGTATTATTTCAAGAGAAAAAAATATGCTTCTATTTCCAAGCGGAGCAGAGTTGGAAGATAATTAAGCTTCAGCTGCTTCCTAGAAGCCAAAGCAACAATTAAGTCTCGAGTTCAGATCAGTTTGACGCAAATGGTTGTATAAAAGCTAGTATAGGCTCCCTCTAGGTCCTAATGCAAGGATGGTCCATGATCCCAATGAGGCCTGTGAGTAAAGATAAGCTACAATTTGGTCCTTTTTATGCAAGTCAGGCATAACCCTGGCAAATTGTCAGTGTCGCCCTTGGTTGGGCAAAGTCTGGCTGCCCCTGTCCTGAAGCCGAACGTATTAAGTATATTTGTTTTCAGGTCACATAAACTGATTATAAAATAAATATTTAATAAAAAAAACCCAAATAGGAAACATACTGAACACCTTCCTTTACTTTTTTTTTTACTACCCTTCCATGGCGTATTGATATGAAGAAAGGTGATTCGGCTAACCAGTTCCAACCCATGCACTGAAATATATACACAAGGTTGGCATCTTTGTCAACCAATTAGATTGCGGCCTTAGCCATTTTAATCATTCAGTTTCTAATCTCTTTTGGTAGTGCCTAATGAAGAATGTTGGGAAATATATTTTACGGGTGACAACCACCCAGAAACAGGATTTACTTCATACTTTAAGGAATTAGACTATATCAAATGTGTAATAAAAATATTTTCTATAGGATTTTAAAATATATACACATATAAACTACCTTAATTTTAATGCCCTGTTGATATTGATGTGATCTCTACAGTATCTAAACATAGCTGAATGAGGTTGCCCAGCAACCTCCCTCATACCTCAAAACAGTGATTACAAGACCTTGTCTACCCTGAAAATGGAAGCCTGCTTGAAAACTGGATCGGAAATCTTTTTTATGGTCCTGATTCAGCTCCCATTGGTAGAGCCCTGCGTGGGTACAAAAATGCGAATCCGCATCTGATCAGCATCCATGAGAATCAATTTATATCTGACCTGCCATCTTCAGTCTATATTTTCTATGGCACCTGCACCTATACAGCACCCAAAGCCTTGGGTCCCCCAATCAGCTGTTTGGAGGCCAACCACGGCTGCAGCCGTTGATCGGCTGTTCAGGGGCCAGCCTCTCCCAGCAGCTGCCGAACAGCTGATCTATGGCTTGCAAGGGGGAGCCCCACCGAACAGCCCGCAAAGAGGGGGGCACAGAACAGCTGATGGGCAGTCCACCCCTGGGGCCCCCGCCGAACAGCTGATGGGTGGCCAGCCCCCACCCCTGGATCTCAAAAGTGGGGAAGCAGCCTCAAAGGCTATGAGCTGCAGACAGCTGCTCCCCCACCTTTGAGATCTGCATCCGATCCACCATCCATGAAAAATGGTCCACGGATATCCACATCTGCATATATAAAGCAGATATCCACGGATTTGCAGGGCTCTACCCACTGGAAGTCAGTGCAAAGACTCCCATTGACTGTGAGAGTTGGATCAGCTCCTAGACACAGTTCCAGGTAACCTGGTTTCAAACACTGCGAGGCTGGGCAAGGAAAATGGAGCCAAAGTGTATTAATGCTGTTTTCAAGGCTATTTCCCAATAAGGCTCAAACAGGCTCTTTGGAAGCATTCTTTAGACGGTTTGGTCCAGTCTATGGTGTCCAGCCAAATCTAGTGTGGACCCTGCGTATTTAGAACAGTATCTAAACCAGTGGTTCTTAACCTTTCCAAACTACTGTACCCCTGAAGCCTGAGTCCCATCCCCATGGGGCTGAGGCATGTAACTTAGTTTCATGGCGCCCTTGTGGCTCCAGGCAATTACCTTTCTTGCCACCCCCAATACCAGCTCTGCACTTGCGACCCCTCTAAAACTCCAGGTTAAGAAACACTGATCTAAACAGAGTTCAGATTTCTTTTTCATACATGGGTCAAACGCCAGTGTAGACAAGGTGTGAGGGCCAGATCCTGTACTTTAATGCAGGCAAAACTCCCACAGGAGTATTTGGCTGGGTAAAGAGTATGAGATCAGGCCCTAAGTCACCAATATCATTGGCTTGTGCGTTAAACCTTGCATTATACTTTAAGGTAGGTAGCATGAGAGTTCTCTTGCTTTAAAGAGTTAATATGTGGGATTTGGCCTCCTGCAGAGGAAAGTTTCTCACTGAGCTTTCGGTTTAACTGCTCCATGTGCCTGTTGTTCTTCCTGGCTTGCCGGAGGGACCTCTTGACTTTCTTCACTCGATCTCGCAGCTGCTTGTTGCGTTTCTCCAAAGTGCTCACCTTCTGCTGCAGCCTCTTTACTTGGTCCTCTTCCTCAAATAGGGCTTTCTGGACGGAAGAGCACATGAGCTGAGGGAAGAGTAGAAAGGAAACCGGACACATGAGCTCTCAACCAAAGCCAGGAAGCCACTTGCACTATGGAGGCACATGTAAATTCCCCAGATGTTCTACTGATGGAACACCCCACGACTGGACCATCGCTCTCAGAAGCGCCTCCTCATCTTGCAGTTTTCTCATACAATCCCATATCTATAAGAACAAACCTATTTCAGATCTTAGTAACAGTAGCTATTAACATCACTTTAGTAAGTTCTACAAGAGGTTAGTCTAAGTCACTGGTTTTCAATCTTTTTTCATTTGCGGAACCCTAAACAATTTCAACTGGAGGTGCGAACCTCTTTGGAAATCTCAGACCTAGTCTGCAGACCCCTAGGGGTCCATGGACCACAGGTTGAAAACAACTATTCTATGGTAATGACAGCCCTTTGAAGACCCCCTTAGACATACTCTGTGGGCCACAGTTTGAAAACCACTGAGCTGTCATCGGTTGCATTTAGTTGCTCTTAAGAAGAAGATCTGACCTGTTTCCGCTGTGTGTTTCAGATCTGGGATTTGAATTCAGCCCATTGGGTTCGGCAATTTGCAAAATCTCTAACCAGACCAGGGCATGATATTTTTTTTTGGAACTCTTCTGAAGTCCAAGATTTTAGTTCAAGCCTGCCCCTTGTTCTTTCTAATAGAGACAGAAGGGGATGGCATAAGGATCTAAATCTCACACTTGATGTACCCACATTGCCTGGAACTGTAAGGTCAAATCCTGGCAAGTTTGGAATCTGCCCTTCCAAAATTTAAAAAAATAATTGTAATGCAGTTTATTATGCATGGATCTTTTAGATGAGACCTTAAAAAGTAAAATCATGTCATCTCGGTATGGACATTAAAGTTCCTCATGGCCTTATTCTTAAGAGCAGAAGTTTGCCCTTTGTAAAAATCTCCTCTTCCCCCAGTTGTTTGCACAGTGTACAAAGCACCATTTGATTGTTGCATTTTAATGCTCCTGAACGTATAATATCCTCTCACTCCTGCAGTCCTTACTCAGGCAAAATTCCCACTGACTTCAGCAGGAGTTGTGCCTGAATCACAACTACAGGAATGCCCCCATGGTTTGCAGAGCACTTTGGAATCCTCCAGGATGAAAGAGTCTGAGTAGAATTATGAAGCTGAGGAACAGACTGATGAATAATTTTTTAAAAGATAGTATCAAATATTTAAGTAACTTGTTTGTAATGTATCAAGTACCTATCACATGGCCAAAACACTCCATCTATGTCATTCTCCTGTAATGGTTCAACAGACTGTTGAATCTCTGGTTTATATGCTCACTGTATGGTTTTTCTCTTATTTCAGCCAGGGTTACAAAAATCAATTTTAAAAAGGAAAACTGGTGCTAATAAAAATTTGAACCCAGTAATTGTTTCAGAGCAGAGTTTAGAGAAACAAAGGGTTTAAATTCCTAATTCATAATTTCAGTAAGTCTGTACATCTTACCAATAAACTCTGAAGTACAGTAGCAACTAGAGGAAGTGAAGTCACTTCCAGAGCATTTGTTTCCTGCCATTCTCTCTCGGAAAATATTCCTCTTAAATATTTAATGGTATCATTGGAGTTTTAAGCTACGCAGGTCACAACAGCCCATCAAATGTTGTAAGGGGGGTGGGAGGGTGGGAGAAAGGAGTGCTGTTTCTTCGATTGAATTTTACTTTGTATTGCCTATCTTCTTCCGTTTTTTAAATAGGAATCAAGAGCTCCAGAGCTTTGGATAGGCTTCCTTTGGTGTGGAGTTTACATAAGACTGAAATCTAAATAAATAAGTGAATACTTGCAGAGATAATGAATAATTACATGCTATTATGTATTATTTTTTCCATCTTGTTTTGTAATGTTTTCAGCAAACCGGGAGTTGGTGGATGGATGGGTAATGTTTCATTTGCTTTGGAAACCTGCCAGCCATCAAAAACCTCTGCAGCTTCCAGATTGAACTGGGCCAGCTTCACTGAATTTCTGGCACATAGTAAAATATGTTCTACAGAGAAAATGAGTTAATGCCTTTGCTTCAGTCAGTTTTACAGACGAGACCTGAGACTTTGCTGGGGACAGAACCATTTGCAGTGACCACACTTCCACCAAAGCAGCTTTATAAATGCATGCCCAGAAGAATGGTAACCCCAAGCAAAGGGCCAAACTGTTCAGAACAGGAGAATACTTATTTTTTCAATCATGCATGTTACAAGCTAAATCCATGAGCTATTTGAAACCAGCCAATAATCCTTGGCTTTCATGTTCCCCACTCCCATACGAAAGTTCAACTGGAACAAGAAGAATAATCTTAAATCAAGTTTACAGCTTTCACTTGCTGTTTCTTAAATCAATCTCTAACTATTAAGGTAAAAGTATACAAAAGTACACAGCATTTCTCAAACTCAGGATCCCAACCCAAAACTGGGTTGCAAGCCTCTTGTAGGGGGGTGGTGGTTTTGCCACCCTTACTTCTGCACTGCCTTCAGAGCTGAGTGGTTGGAGAGTGGCACTGCCACCAGCAGCAGTGCAGAAGTAAGGGTGGCATGCAATATACGACTGCTTAACACAGAGGCAAAACTTTGCTCTTTCTGCCCTGAGCAACCTGCAAAAAATGTGTTATTTCTCTGCAATTTAAGTAGGTTCCTAATTATCATCATCTAATCTGACCTTGTGCATAACATAGGCCGAAACTTCTGGATGAAGGAAAGCACTTCGTCTAGAAAGACATCCAGTCTGGATGTAAAGACTAGAAGGGATGGAGAATCCACCACATTTGAAAATCTTGTAAGTAAGTTCATTGTGTGTGGTTCAATCTGGAACTCGATTTATCTCCCTCAAATAGATGAAGGGCTAAGTTGGCACGGCTGAGGTCTGAACTTGTGGCTAACCTATTTGATCTCTTCAATGCCAGCTTAATCATTTGTATACCGTTCATAAATTATGAATGTTACCATTGTGTCCCATTGCCTTTGACAGCGGAGCGATCGCTGTGCATTAATGCCATTACTACAAAAGCTTCTTTGTGATTTAGCTGTAGGAGAACAGAATTTAGTGCTTCAGCCATTCAGAAATCAGCTTATGTATGAAATACAGATTTTATAGACAAACATAACGTGTGTGTGTGTGCACGTGCTATAACAGTGCTCATTCCTGGAATCTCACTAGCAAAAACAAGTGTCGTATAGGGTAAAAGTACACAAAAGACCAAATTTCACAGGAGAGCCCAGATTTCGTGATCCGTGACGCGTTTTTCAAGGCCGCAAATTTGGTAGAATCATAATGGTCCTTGCTGGCTTTGAAACCTATGAAACAAGGTTTCATCTGCTCTCCGTGGATATTAATGCTTCTATGGTGCTTTTGCTAAGAGTTGCAGGAGGGTTGCCATGATGTCCTGGGCCAAAAATTCTCATCCCTACTCACATTGCTCATTCGCACCATGTCTACGCACGCTTGTTCTTTATTCCATTCTCTTGTTGTTATGGGAGTTCATTTGTTTAAAAGGGAAGCAGGACCTCCCCCACAGTAATTCCTAGCTTTAACAAGTAAGCCGCTTTCTCTCTTCTGCCTGAATTTCCTAGAACTCCACACAGCCTTTCCATCCCACTGGTGTTACAGTGATCATTACTTCCCTGATACCCTGACTGCTCAAAGGAAGCACATGTAACTAACGGCTCTGACTGAGATTTCGGCCCCTCCCTTAAGCGGCGTGCACAGTCCAGAATTCCCCCCCAAAACAGAGTTCCAAAACCAAGATCACCCCAACAAAAACAAATTGCCAACAGCATTTGGAGCACCTGCTGGAACAAACGACATCTGTGCAAGTCTCTGGGAATGCCGTCCAAATGCTACAGATCAGGAGCTGCAGCGTTTGGCCACTCCCTTTGCACATGCTGTATCTTCACCCACAAAATACTCCCTTTTCCTCGGCTGAAGAAGGCGGGTGAGGATAGGGGAAGGCTCCTCTTTGAGCCCATCAGCAGGATTCTTTGCATGACCAGATTTCAGATTTCAGGTGGACCTAAGCGTGCTGCCTCCTCAGCATACTCAGCCCCTGTCGGCAGAGGGAGCAGGAGTTAGGGAGAGGAAACCGGAACAGGTTGTTGACTACCGGTGCAGGGAGTGAAGGAGGGTTTTGGCAGGTGGGAAGGACTGAGTATGGGACTGGGGGCTGGGGCCTTTGTCTACGTGGATCTCCCAGCCAAGATTAACACCATGCTTAAGCAGAGAATAGACCACAAGCCAGCGTTCTGGGTGAGCCGCCTGCAGCACAGCTGTGCCTAGCTGAAACATGTCCCTGTGTGCATAGGAGGGACTAAACTGGGTCTTAACCCTGTCACGGAATCACAGTGCCAATGACTTCAGTGGAATCAGGATTTCACTCCGGGACTGTATGCAAGTCCCCAGGAGACCACACGAGAGAGTTTTATGGGAACTCACTAAAATACCAAAAGAGAGGCTGGGTGCGGGTTGTGGGGGGAGAGGGAAGGGAGTTGATGGTTATCTTTGCTCATCGGCTGCAGGTATAAGAGGCTTGAAGAGGCTAAGCCTCCTCAAACAGCCGCCGCCACCACCGGAAGCTCCCGCTTGGCCTTTGCCCCTGAGGCCCCCCCATTGCTCTGTCTCTCCCCCCCGCTCCGCCTCCTTCCCCCACCCGTTCCCCACAGGAGTAAGCGGCAGGAGAGGGCTTGGGGAGGAGGTGGAGCAGAGCAGTGTGGACGGGGAGGCCTCATGGGAGGGGGCTGAGCATGGGCGGGGCCTGGGCTGGAGTGTGGGTGGGGCCTTGGGGGAGGAGGCAGAGCAGGGGCGGAGCCTCAGGGTGGAGCCAGCCTCCCCAAATTCAAGAGGCACGCGCCACCTATGTCCTTGCTATATAGATGCCTCTCCCTGAATCCTAGGCGGAGATGTATGTGTTTGCCAGGGAAGATTTAAGGCCCTTTCCTGTGAAGACACTCCAGGTGGAAGGAACATTCCTCGGTTTTGATAGTCGTGGGAATACTGAAGGTTTCCCCGTGACTGCTGACTTCACTTTCAGCCATCGGCAGGTAACTGATGAGCAATGTGAAGCACTCGCTTTCCCCAGAGCAGTGGTCCCCAAAGCATGGGGCATGAAGCACTAGCCCAGAAGCCCAGTTCACCAGGAGCCCAGCTGTAGTTTTTTTTGTTTTTTTTTTTAAAGAGGAGGTCACTGTTACAATTGCACCAAAAAAACCCTTCAAAACATCAAGCATTGATAGCTGCCAGAGTATGCAGAAACAAGCAGCTCTGAAATGTGAACTACCCCATTTATTTTAATGGATGCTAATCCAGACCTATTGTTCGCTATTTCATTGCTCACTACAGCAAATGAGGAAGGAGATTGTGATCTATGCCAGTGCATCACAAAGTGGGTCGAAGGTCTAGCCAGGTGTGTGGGGCATGGATGAGATTTAGGCGTTAGGTCTTTAACAACATGGCAGCATTGCAGGGGGTGCGTATCAGGGCTGAGTCGTGGGCGGCCAACCTAGTGCCCAGAGTCAGGGCCCGATGTCGGGAATGTGTCGATCCGGGGTCAGGAATCAGAAACAACGCCAAGCTAGAAACCAGGTATCGGAGCCAGGAAGTGAATGCCGGGATCAGGAACCAGGAGTCAGAAGCAGAGGACAAGTCCGAGTCAGAAACCAGGTGTCAGAAACCGGAGGGAAAGCCAAGGTCAGAAACAAGAGTTCAGAAGCAGCACAAGAAAGCAGGGGCTGGAGCAGCAGTTAGCGGAGATTCTGCCTAGTTGCACAGACGACCGTCCAGCATCCGCCCCAGGTTCAAACAGGATGTATGCTCCAGTTGGGAATGTCCTGGCAATTGGGTCCTTCAGGGGTGGCACAGCCTTCAGGGATGGCAAACCCTTAGGGCTCATGCCCTGCTGAGTGTTTCTGCTGCTAAAACTGTTAGGTGGTGGTGGGGAGGTAGATGCTGTCCAGGAAATCTGCAAACGTGGGGTCTAGACCTGCTATTCCTTACACTACAAGGGGTTTCATATGCTGGAAGGAGGAGAGGCAGTCAGCATTCAAAAGTTTGGAGAGCTCTGTCCTGGAGGCTGAAAATGCTGGGACAGAGAAGTTTAACCCCAATTCAGGTTCCAGAGTTTGTAAATTCTCTTTCAGTTGATAGCTGGGATTAGCCCCACTCCCCACCCCCCTCTGTAGCTAGGACAAGCTGCCTTATTGACCCCTTAAGGAGCCTGATGCAGGCAGCATGGACCAAAGCGCTGTGTTTCCAGGTTCTAGCTGTGCTTGCTAGTATGTGGTGTTGACATTCCTATAATGGGCTGCTAATAGGCCATGGATTCCTGCTGCCTGCACTCCCGTTGGAAAATGCCATCTCTGTTTACAAGTTATGACAACACTTACTTCCCAACGGCCCGGCCAGCCTGCCAAGTGCTTCACCAGAACGCACTGACTCAGCAGACAGGATTGTTTGTTTTGGGGAAGAAGGAAGGTGGTTGTTGGGAACTGAACCTGGTCTCTGGAGTCTTAGTTTGGGCTGGTGGTTAAAGTATTGCTCTTCCTTTTGCTTGCATTAAAATCTGTATCATGGTCAAATTACAGTGTATGGGTCTGATCCTGCAGAGTGTTGAACACCCAGTGGAACTAAGACCAGGTCTACAGTATTAAGTTTTCTCAGCTTAGCTCTGTTGATGGGGGTATGAAAAAAACCACATCCCATAGCTGATACAGCCAGCATAGCTGTATGCTAGCAAATTGCCCTCCAGCCTGATGTAGATGTAGCTACGTCAACAGAAGAGTGCTTCTGTCAGCAGAACTAATGTCATTTGGGGACCTGGTGTTACTGTACCAGCAGAACTCCTTCTGTTGACATTGGCTACATCCGCACTAGGGGGCTTTGCTGGTCTAGCTATACTGGTATTGCTGTAGTGGCGAAGCCTGTGTAATGTAGAAAAGGCCTGAAAGTGCTGGCTGCATAGAAATTAGGAAGTGCTGCTGTGAAAAGCCAGGCATCTTGCAATTAAAAGGCAAAAAAGTAGCATCCACGTCTGAACGCACAATGGCCATGGCCAATCTTCACAAGGCTTTCTTACCGCAAGTCTTGTGTTACAACAGCTCCTAAAAGTTACATGTTCTCTTCCTATTAAACAGATCATCTCCTTTGGGGTCATTAGATAGCAGTGGGGGGGGATGTACAAAAATATTCAAAGGCACCATCACTAAATGCAGCGAAGACTGAGGGCCAAATTCAGCTCTTGGATAAACAAACACATCTCCATCAATATCAATGAAATATCCAGCTCTGTCTGTATAGTATCCGTGGAATTGTATCAGAGTATGCCAGGGCTAAACTTGGCTCCGGATTTTTTATGAGCATGTGTTTTTCATTCTTATTTATTTCTGAATTACTATAGTACCTAGAGATCTCAACTAGAGCAGAGTTCTGGGGTGCTAGGTTCTGTACAATTCGTAAGAAAGCTTGCCCCAAAGAGTTTGCTGTCTTAGAGTAAGACGAGAGGTACGAAGCAAGCAAACAAACACGATCTGGACATGAGGCAGGATGGGATGATAAACATTAACACGTTTTTGAATAGACTAACTGTGCACCGTTTATAAGGATTGAGTTGTTTTGATTATTAATGGCGACAATTAAGTAGATTAGTAAATTGTCTGCAGGTGTCACCTGCCTAGCCATTACTGTCCGGCATTGTTCTGGAGGCATGATAAAAATCTTCTGCTTATGCAGTGCTTTTCATCCCAAAGTGCCTTACGAACTATAGAACTAGTAGGTTGCTTTATCCCCCAAGGAAATGCAGCCAGCTCTGAGGTGAGACACGACAGTTGTTTGAGCGCACAGCAACAGTACCCAACAATTTGGGAGTGAGAAGTGAAGAATATGCTATGCATTCTAAGTGCCATTTGGGTCACCTATGAGTTAGGAACATTAGTTTTTCTTGTATGGCCCAAATAGGAAAGATGTATTTCAACCCCCCCACACATACGCTAAGGCCGCCACATTAAAAGGCTATGTGAAGCCAAAACATCCCGCGGATAAAGATACCTGAGGGGACTAAATAAAGAGATGTCTGTCTGTGCGCACAGAATTCTGTGTACAGTCTGCAGTGGGAGTGTGGAGGTCACAGAAAAACAACACGAATGATCAAGGGCATGGAAAAACCATTCCTGTGAAGACAACGTGGAAAGACTGGGACTGCGTACCTTAGAAAGGAGATGACCAACAGGGACATGTTAAAAGCCTATAAAAGAATGCATGGCCTAGAGAAGGTAGTTTGGGAGCTCCGGTTCTCCGTGCGTCACAAATTTAAATTAAATAAAAAAGGTGGGAAATTTTGCACAGAAGATCACCCCACCCTGCCTCTGGTACAGGATACTGTCAGAGAGCGCATAGTGGGCTAGATGGACCTCCATCTGAGCCAGTTGGGCAATTTCCATGTCCCTAAGAATCCCCTACAACACTAGGCTCAGAGAAAAAGTGCTTGATTTGTCAATTTGTACTTCCAAATGGTACAAGAAAAAGCAAAGTCTCCTCCCTGCAGGATGATCCCTGCTTTGAAATACCAAGAGTGCTCCCCTTTCTAGCAGCCTTGGGATTTATTACTCGTGGACAGCAAAATGACAAAGGGAGGAATTTTCTGTCGCCTGTAAGCTAAAATCAGGGCAGGAAGAAGCACAGCAAATTCCAGCAGGTTCTTTTGTCCAGAAAGGGGAGTGTACCACAGTAAATTGTTGCCTGTGTCTCCAAAGAAAGCATAAGAGTGTAATCTACTGTAAATGGAATCTGTGCTCTTCTCCCCCACAAGCATGTAGGGAAGCAGCACTGTAAGCTATTTTTTTTCTAAACTGCTCTGCTACATTGCACCCCTCCATTCCTCAAGACAGGAAATCCATCTTCAGAGAGCCTGAGCCCTCAGAGATGGACCAGACCCATTAGGTCATCTGCAGTAGTCCATCTCCCTGCCAGTGCAGGACTCTCTCTCCTCCCAGAGCATTTTCCAGGGCTTTGTCTTGTCTAGTTGTAAGTGACTCAAGTGAATGGGGATTGCACCACTTCCCTAGGGAGAGAGAGTCACATCTCAGTGTTAGGAAGTGTCCCCTAATACTTCTCCTATGTTGTCTTCTGCTTAACTTCCTAGCTAAGCCTCCTTGTCCTCCATAAACAATTCCTCTCCTACCTCGTATTTTACTGCTTTCAAATACAGAACGTGGACACCATGATGTCCCCAACCTGCGGGACAGAGTCTCTCTGGCCTTGGAGGTGGGGGTGGGGGGGTGCATCGCTGAGTCAGCCCCGGGAGGAATTCTTGCTGAGTCAAACGTAAGGAATAGCACTCTCCGAGCTTGCAGGGGCTTAATTAATGCTAACTGTTTTGAGATTCTTGGTTGGGTGGTGCTATAGAGTTGTTAAATCCACTTCAAAAAGAAAGGTCCCATGTAAGAGGACAGCGCTGCAGTCAATTTCAAGACATCTTTAACCCCGGTGTAACTTCAATATACATACTGCAAATTAGTTTTGGGGAACGGTTTGTTGCAAGATAATAAAGTTGATAGTAGCAATCACTACTCCGGAAGCTTCCTGCTTACTGAATGAGAGACTTAATTAGACAAGGGACCCACGTTAGGAAGGACATCCGTTTAAAGATAAAACACAGTTAATAAATATCATGTTTCCTTCTAAACACTCTGGGACCCGACCTCTTGACTTCATACCCCATATAAGCCTCTGTAGCTCAGGTGCTGTTAAAAAAATATTTCCTTGGCCGCATTCTCAACTCAGAATACTGTACAAGTGTTGCTGTTAGGGTTCGTATTTTGAAAGTCAAAAGCATATATGCTCAGAGCACTCTGCTGCTTGTTGCTTGTGATTAGGAAGCGCAGAATACTGGTATTGTTCCTGAGAATCAGGTGTGGAGTTGCATTTACTTCATTCGTTTTGCTCTATTCATGAAATCAGTGGGGATGCACTTAGGGTAGGAAGGATGGTCTAGTGGATTGTGGGACTGGGACTCGAAAGACTTGTGTTCAATTTCTGTCTTAGTCACAGTATCTGTGTGTGACCCTGGTCAAGTCACTTAATTTATCCTGTGACCCAGATTCTCCCCTGTAAAATGGGGATATAACTTCCCTAACTCACAGGAGTGTTGTGAGCATAAAAACCAATAATGACGGTGAGGCCACAGATGCTATGATGGTCCTACTTTGAGCAGGGGGTTGGCCTAGATGGGGTCCCTTCCAACCCTAATCTTCTATGATTCAATTATTAAAGTCCTGTAAGTACCTAGTTACATAGAACACCTGGTTCTGGCCATAGCTGTAATACAAGGATGTGTCAATTGAGAGGGAATTGAAGGAAGAGCATCCAAAAGATGAAGGGGCTGGAGGAAAAGATATACAAGGGACAGATTAAACTTTTAGTGCTTGTCTAAATAATGGCTAAGTAGAGTGGGATGAACAAAGGTCGTAAATATGCAGGCTGTCCTACATATTATACAGACATGTACACTAGTGCGAAGTGCTACCATTCTGGCCTTTTACACTTTGCACGAGTGTAAGGGAGTTCGCAGATGAAGGGCAATAGTGAGTTGGGCCCCACGAGGGAGAAGACTATTTAGGGTGATGCAAGGGATATAATTGGGAGTTGAGCAATGGTTGCTTTAGGTTTGATAGTGGGAAGAAACTACCTGACTGAAATCTATTAAAATGTACAATAGCCACTGCAGAAGGGGGTGGAAATGGCAACATTTGCATAATATGAAAATAGACTGGGCAAAAGCATTTGCTACTTTAGTGTAAGGAACAATCCAGCAGTCGATGCACAGGATGATCCAATAGGCCTTTTCAATATAAATATCTAAAAGTGTATGAAACTCCCAGAGAAAAGGTGGAAGCCCCATTGAAATGAGACAGGACAAAGTAAAAGTGGCTCAGTGAAATACACAGATTTTCTTGCAGAGAGGGAAAAAGCCGGCTCTGCAGAAGATGGAAGCATTCTGCATTGCCATCTTACCTCATCTCAGTTCGCACAGGACTTTCTGAATGGCTTTGCTTCCCTTCACACACAGTATGGAAAACCATAGAGGCCATTGTATTTTGGTTACAAGGAAGCTCATTGAACTACCAGCAATCAGTAGATCTCATCAACAGCCTGTCTACTTTCAGTGTCTCACTATCAGCATTGAAAGCTTGATTATTTAAGTGGTGGTGTCAGACACACACACAAAGCCAAAACTAAAGATATTAGTAAAGTGTTAGACCTAATACATGATCCAAGAGAGAGGAAGTCTGAAAGCGTCAGTAAGGTAGCAAGAGAAAATGCAAAGACATGGAACATTAAAGGCCTGCATTTAGTAAAATATCTCTGGCACACCTCACCGTTCTGGAGCAAAGGGCTAAAAAACTGAGAATTGGAACTGGGGATCGGGAAAACAGGCTCAGAGTACTAATTATCGGGCTTCGAGGAGTTCACTGAACAGATATCATTTTCATGGTGGACTGTGGAAGTGATGGGGATGGGTAACTCAGACCATTCTCTGACTACAATGCATCCTGCCTGGTGTGTGGTCCGTAAATCTTGAAAGATCAGTCGGATGATCCTGTGTGTGTGATAACGGTAGAACACACCACGTTCGGAATGGGGAGAATTCTGAAATAGTTTAGTCTACAGGGCTCAGGAATGTTGCTAGTTTTTTTTCTTCTGGGTCACCATCCTGTACTGCCTCTGAATGCACTTACGATTCTTAAAGTAGAGCAGAAGGACATGGGCCTGATTTATGGTGCCAGGTTGAAGGCTCCCTATGCAGGGTGGTTTTGGTCAATCTGTGTTCCTAGGTTCTACAATGTTCCTGGTTAAGGAGGAAACAGACAGTGTCCAGTGCACACAAGGAATGGCTTCCAACATGCCAGACACAAAGGGATCTTGTACGTACCGCTTGAAGGCTTAGATTTACTTGATTCTTATTCCCTAGGGGACAGAGTCTGCCTCCCTGATGCACACTGAGCAATATCTTACTCTGCAAGTAGTCCAGCTGATTACAATGGGGTTCTACATGGAGTGAGGCACAACTCAATGTGGGACGCATGGGAGAAATTGGCCTTAAGTGTTCGTGCTACTAGTGGCCTGCTCCAGTTGAAGTCAATGGGAGTTTAGCCATTGATTTCACCGGGAATATTGGTCCCAAAATGCCTAAATTAGATATGTCCCAGTCTATAGCCTTGACTCCTGGACTTCCTGCAGGGCCTGTGGAATATTTGAAATCCATGCTCAAATTTTATGGCTCAAGACCTTCTCTGCTGTAATTGCTTAGACATATTTCACATAGCTAAGTAAACCTCAGCAAATGCAGCCTTTTGCTGGAAAACTGTTAGTGTTCTGGAAGAAGGAATGTGTTTACATGATTGCTATAATGATATAGATGATGCTGATTAACAGATAACACTTGAAAGAGCAAGATTCATCCTTCATCTCTCAAGCCAGTTATTCTTCTATCCTGATTTCAGAGGATGAGTTTGAGACTTACGCTTGAGAAGTTTTGCAGGATTGCTTTATATGGGTGATCAGCAGGCTATAGCTGACTTCATGTTCACTGAGCAGAAGTGTACCCTTGGGTGAACTTATCTGTACAACCGTGTAAAGTATAGGACACCTAATATCCTGTAACTGCTCTTTCATATTATTATGGTAACTCTTGACCATTTAATTCTACATTAATAATTGTCATGGCATGATAATTACATGGCAAATGTCACACCATTACAAGGTAAATGCATGGTTATCTTTCTTCTGAACTACAGTGCACAGGTCACATGGCAATTACTTTTGGGATCTTTTAAGTATAATTATAGTAATGACATAGTAATCTGCAGGAATTTATAAATCCTGCTGTTACGGTAATTTACTAATGAAACCTACTCTTGCCAGTGACCAAGTTATTAGAGAGAAGGTTGAGGAGATTAGTCCCATGTCACTTGGTGTTACCCTTTTTGTGTCTTTTAAATTGGACCCATGAATATGTTTTTTCCTTCTGGTACAGATTCTTATATACAGGTTTATTTTGCTCTTCCTTGCATTACATGTTTTCGGTACTATGGAGTTATCTGCACCTTACAAAGGTTATACAGTGGAGTCACTGCAAGAGGACATTATTGCAGAATTTGCATCTTCATTGTTTGAGCATGTGGAGGCAAGTGTTGGCATGACTTTTATCATGAGTCTCGTGATTTTTATTCTTTCTCCTAAAGCCCCAGGTGCTGGGATCATCATCATTGCATGAGAATCTCAGCTGTCAATTAAAAAGAAAGCAAATTTCTAGCCTTCATAGTTGCAGAGAAAAGCTTGGGAACATGAGAAAGGGCACCCTAAAGGTTCAAAAGAGCCCAACATTTATTTTTTTTCTTATCAATCTCATGATTTTGGGGCACTGGACTCATGCTTTTTGAACCTATGGGACTGGTGTGCAGGTTTTGTTTTTAATAATCTCCCGTCTTCAGTTGATTAATAGCTTTGTGAAAGACGTGTTATAAGGAGGGATTTGAATGGAGGAGGGAAAGTTATTTGGCACAAAAGGCGAAGAGGGTAGCTCCAGGCACAGGAGGCAGCAGGACAGGTACATGAATGAAAAACTGAATGCCAAAGTGAAATATGCGTCCACTAACAGAAACATTTGGTTCTGTTTATATTACTTCTGAATTTGGCCCTTCCATGGTGCTTGTCGTACATTTCCCTAAGAGAGGGCTCTACGGAAAAGTTTAAACAATGATTTTCATGCTACACTACTGGGCTGAGATTTTGAAGTGAATGTTTTTCCAACAATACTTTGTTCCCTACCTTATGCACCGTAACTTACTTTTGCCAGTTCAATAAATAACACACGTTCTGTCCTGGGGTCTGCAGAAGTACATATATTAGAGAGGGTGAGGGTGGTGCATAAAACATTTCACAATTAAAAACAAACAAAAAAAAAACTTTCCCCAAAATTTTGAAATTTCAAAATTCAATAAATCTTGGCCACTTAGTTAGTCAAAAAATGGGGTGGGGGAGGGAGACCTTTGTGAAAATCCATGTAATTTTCCCGTTTGGTTTTTTTTTTTACAATTTGAAATTTCATAAATTTTTGAAATTCAGAAGTGCTCATCTAACCCTAAGATATACGTACTATTGTTGAGTCTACCTACTAATTTTTTCTGTGACTTTCATAGGACCATAAATAGAAATTAAAAATATGCAGGAAATCACGTACTCCGTGAAAAACTGTCCCTAGTGAATATCCACTGCTGTTCTAGTCAGGCTTTCCTTTTAATCTGCATAGTGATGTGGTCTTGGGACAGTGCTCCATCTTCCAGCTGTTCCTACTGACAAAACACTGTCTGGTGTCCTTGAGTCTAAGTTTGTTTTGAATGCGGTTTCATACAGTTGCACCTAGCTCCTCCTCCCAGCAACTCCCTGCATAATCCTTTCCCCGTATGCTGTAAATTTTTCAGACTCTGAGTGTGTCTTTCCCCTTCAGCCCTGCCTCATACACAGCTAACACATACCTGATTTTTCTCAGTTTCTCCTCATGTGCGAGTTAATAATAATGTAGCACTTTTCATCTCCAGAACACATTACAATGTTAATTAAGACTCCTCTGACTCAGAGGGGTGCAAGTATCCCTGGTGTTATGATTTTTTTTTTTTGACAGATGGAGAAACTGAGGCAGAAAGAGGAAAGGACTTGGAAAAGGCTCCCAGGAAGGTGCCATATCAGAACTGGTTTTAGAACTCGGGTGTTTCTTGTTCCCAGTCCTGTTTTCAGACCATACCTTTTTCTCAGTTTAGGGGGATGCCTGCACCCACACACAGCTCTGTTGACTTCACTGACTGGCTAAAAGCCCTTAGTCTCTGCCCCTTCTTATATAATGAGAGAGAGAGAGAGAGAGAGAGAACTAACATTATATATATATATATAATGCACAACTACAAAATGAGGGATGGCTAGCTGGTAGTACTGCTGAAAAAGACTCAGGGATTATTGTGGATCACAAACTGAAAATAAGTCAATGTGGTGCAGCTGAGAAATGGCTAATATATTCTTTATATCTATATCTATTCATATTTTATGTTGCTTTAGTTGATACTATTTTATATATATATATATATTTGCCTTTTTTGTAACTGCATCACATTGTTGACTCGTATGCAATTTGCAATCCACTATTACCCCCAGATCCTTTTCAACAGTATAAAATACACACACACACACACACACACACACAGATTTCATCCTCCTCTTTGCTGCTCTAGAAATTGTCCCCCTCCACAATAGTATCAATTACTAAAGCAACCTAATATATTTGTAAGATATGCTGCCGGGCCTATTTCAAAGTCTGGCCATAGTTTTTTATGGAACAAATACAGTAAAACATGGTACAGCTAATTGGCTGTGAGGTGCTCTGTTACTTTCTTCTGTTCAAGCATGCTCCCCCATTTAAATTTCTTCAAGATAAGTACATGCTGCAGTGCCCCTCTACTTACATGCACACAGCTGGGACTATAAGTAATAGGAAGTAAATACAGTGGCAGCTCTGGGACAGGAGTTTAAGTTAGGAAACTGTAATGTGATTTGGTGCCATGTGTGCATATTAATCATGGGTACTTAGAACACAGTCCTCAGTCATCTGCTGTATCTAAGCTGTTCAATTAAGTCTTGCTGCTCCGGAGGCTCCTTATTACAAGTACACTACATGGTCTGTAGCAGTGGAGTCACATTACAGCAATGAAGAGTTTAATTTGTGAATCTCTGTCATCTGAAAGCTGCATCTTTGACTTTCCCACTGTTTGGTATAAAGCATTTGGGTGCACGGTGTGAGAGAAACTTCTGAGTAGGAGACAGGTCAGTGTTCCTTGGACATGTGGACTGAGAAGTTTCAAAACTCTCTAGGGGATTTAGACATGTGTTTTCCATCAAAAGTAATGGCAAGTGGGTGGGATTTTCAAAAGCACCTATGGGTGCTAGGAACATAGATTCCATTGAAAGTCACTGGGCACTGTGCTCCTACATCACTTAGGCACATCTAAAAATCCCACCTGCTATGTCTAACTCTCCTAGAAAGCCTTGAAAATCTCCAGAATTGCATGGTATGTAGCCTCCCAAATCTCATGGAAGCCAGAGGTAATGTGGTTAAATCATATGCAACCTTGAATCTTTATGCTGCCAGGTGACACAAGTAAGGGAGATGAACAATAACTGATGTAGAGAAGGGTCCATATATTCTATTTCAAAAGCTTAAAATGCCTGAAAAAGGGGGATCTCTATAGTATGAAATAATTACCATCCGTTTGCTGAATTTCTAGTTGTAAAATATATTTCTCTAAAGAAGAGACATACCTTCCTTTTCTCTTGAGGACAAATGAAATGGTGACAATGAATTTTCTCCACACCTGTCTACGTCTTGCTGAAACGAAAGGGCTAGGAAATGAGGGACAGTCATTTCACCACCTGCAATAAAATTCCTTCCTTTACCAGCGGACAGCTGCCATGACAGCTGAGCAGTGTGCCATTTATTAATAGGTTAAACACAGTCTGACCATTATTCTGTGACCAACACGTGACCTCCATGTCCTCTGCTGCATGTGTGATCGTTGACCCTAGGGCTAGGGATTTGGGAATACATGAGACATTTCAACCAGCCAGTGAAATGAACCCTCTATCTGACCTACCTGGCAAAGGATAAAATATGGCTTTGTTATGGCCCCTGAAATAAGATGCTCAAGTAGCACTAAGAGCTACATTGTATGATGTGAATCCTGGGAAAGCTGTGATGCGTGACACTGCCAGAAGAACCTGTCACTGACAGAAAGGCACCGACCGCCTTGGGAAAAAACAATGGTGACATTTTAGCAGTGACCACTCCTTTTATTTTTTCCTAGTTATGTTTTTAGGGTCCAGAAATTGAAGCTACCAGAGCAAACCAAACTAGAACTCTACTTTCCTCCTGGTGACTGAACGGACATTTTCTCTATACTGTACACCTAGTCCAAGGCCCACTGAAGTCAAAGGGAGTCTGTCCATTGACTTCTGTGAGCCCTGAATTGGGCCTGAGGCAAAGAACCGGGGTGAAATGCTGGCTTCGCTGAGGTCAGTGGGAGTTTGGCCATTGACTTCCATGGGGCCAGGATTTGCCTCCATACACCACTGGCTAGGCTGTAGTTAACTACAAAGTGACCACTCTAGGGCCCAGTCCTGAGAGGTGCTGAGTGCCCTCTGCCCCTCCTCAGTGGGAGATGAGGGCACTTGACACTGTCTGCACAGGAGGTGCTCAGCACCACCTAGGGGAGCTCATCTGGGGCGAGGAAGTGGGTTACCTACCATTTTGGAAGGGGGATGGGCTTGCTCGTCTGCCTCTGTTTGAGACAGGACTGGCTTTGCAAGGAACACAAATTAAACCAAGCTTATTTGTTTTCTTTCATTCAAGAGCTATCCACAGATACATGAGGGGATATCCTGGGGCAGACAGAGCCATTTATTCTCACTAGTCAGCCAGCACAAGGATTAATGGGGTTTGAGCACGAGAAGGACTTCATAAGCTCAGGGCAAAGGAATGAGGGGCCGAAGGAGGTGGTGGAGACACTTTCATTACTAACGCTGAAGGCTCGGCCTGCCTCTCCCAATCTATCAGGGATGGTTTCAGGTTGATATAAGCAACCCCACTATGACTGCAGGTGGAAGGACTGGATGATAAACTTGTTCAAGGTCTGTTTCCAAGCCGAATACATCTCGCAGAACTGCATTGATCTGGTCAGGTCCTAACAGCATTTGTGTTTTCACAGATAATGTCTCCATGGGTTATTTTTTTTTTTTTTTAAAGCTACTAGTGACATTACCAAAACAAAAAACAACCCATCTATGCAATTATCGACAAGGAAACAGAGCCGCTCAATACACTTCACAGACCATTTTCACTTTAAGGCTCACACAAAAAGTATCTGAAATTGTGGCATTTTGTGTTTTTCTCCTCTCACCTCCACTGCTTGTGCAGGAAACTCCCTTATTTACGGCTTTAAATCCTTCCTTAAGCATTCTTCTTCCATGGAAGCCGTCAGGGTTACTCCAACAGCCAAAAGGATACTTATAGAAAGAAAGGTGTGGGGGTTTTACAAGATATAAGCCTGGCATCTCAACACTGGGTGGGCTCTGATGTCTACATGCTATTTTTATTTGGTTTGAAAAGTGTATGGGCAACTTTGTACTCGATTAATTGTACAATACCAACTACACTGTTACTCAAGAAACACCACCTTTTTCACTCATTTAACTTGACAAAATAGCGCGTGTGGGGGGGGGGGGGGGGCAGGGGACGGGGTGTTAAATTACTTCCTGGCGGAGATTTATTTGTCATGTTTTAGCTGGGAGTCAATTTTTGTAGCCAATTTTTGTAGCTTTGTGTCCTGAAGATAATGGACCTGATTCTCCTCTCCAGAGACATGTATAAAGAATAACTCCAGACTTTTGCAGGACTGAGAGGAGAATCTGGCCCATGGAGGTTTTCTCATGGAAATGTGGACAGCTATTTGTGTGCAAAGGAAAACTGCAGGGTGTAAGCAGGCCCAGGCAAAACTTACAGACTGGAAACTCAAGCCAGGATTCACTGAAAGGTGCGCAAGTCTGGGTCAGCTGTTTGTTCCAGGTGGAAACTGGGTGAAACTTGGAGATATTGTAGGTGGTTTCCACTCAACAGTGGGCCAAATGTAGTGGTTTGAGCTGAGTTTTGCTTGGAGGTTCTGGGTTTGTTTGAAACATAGGAAGAATAAACCCTCAAACTGACACTTAACAAGAGGTTCCCAGGAGCCTCTGACAAGTGAAACTGCCGCATTCCACCTTGTTCTTCTTAGAAGCCTTTGAGCCCAAGTGCTCCAGCCTGAGTAAGATGTGCAAAAAACCCTAGGGCCAAATGCACAGCACAGTTCCTGGCCCCAAGCAGCTTTGGCCAGGTGCTTGGCAGAAATGGAATGGGAGCGGGAAGGAGAGAATCATGCCTTCCAGCCACCAGCAAGCTACAGAGCCACTCCCCTGAAGCTACATTAGCTCAAGGGTTGAAGTAGTCTCTCTGTGCTCTTTCTTCCTCCTCCCCTTCCTGCAGAGGAGGAGGTTCTGAATAGAAGCAGCTCCTCCTAGCCACATCTCTCCCCTGAACTGCGCACACTAAATCCCCACCCTACCCCCCTGTCCCAAAAGGCATTGCGTCTCCTTGTGCTCCCGCTGGGATAAGGCAGCTCTGAGTCATCCCTGGAGTGCCCTGGTTGGGACGCCATCTAATCCTAAATGTTTAATTGGATCCACAAGTAGGCCAATTAAAACTGTGATGTCTACTGGCCTTGCTGATCTGAGAAGAAGTTACGGCTTGTCCGTAGTGACACACACAAGAGCTGTCTGATCAGCAATGCATATGTTCATAGAATCACAGAAATTAAGTCATCCCGTCCAGCCCCCTCACTGAGGCAGGATCAAGTAAACCTAGCCCATCCCTGACAGGCATTGGTCCAACCTGTTCTTAAAACCTCCAATGGCAGGGATTCCACAGCCTCCCTTGGAAGCCTAGTCCAGCACTTAACTACCCGTATAGTTAGAAAACTTTGCCTAATATTCAACCTAAATCTCCCTTGCCACAGTTGAAGCCCATTACTTTTTGTTCTCCCTGCAGTGGACAAGAACGATTGATCACCCTCCTCTTAATAACACCCCTTAACATATTTAAAGATTATCATCAGGCCCCCCCCTCAGCTGTCTTTTCTCGAGATGAAGCGTGCCCATCTTTTGACCTTTTCTCATAGGTCAGTCCTCCACCTGAAGCCTCATGAATGCCAAGTACAGCAGGACAATTGCCTCCCATGTCTTATATATGACACTCTTGTTAATACACCCCAGAATGACAGTAGCCTTTGTTGCAACTGCATCATGTTATTCTTGACTCGTATTCAATCTGTGATCCAGTACAACCCACATATCCTTTTCAACAGTTCTGCTGCCTAGCCAGTTAGTCCCCATTTTGTAGTTGTGGCATTTAATTTTTCCTTCCTAAGTGAAATGCTTTGCACTTATCTTTACTGAATTTCATCTTGTTGATTTCAGACCAATTCTCCAATTTTTCAAGATCATTTTGAAGTCTAATCCTGTCCTCCAAAGTATTTGCAACCCCTCCCAGCTTTGTGTCATCGGCAAATTTTATAAACATATTCTCCACTCCATTGTACAAGGCATTAATACAATATTGAATAGTTCCAGACCCAGGACTGATCGCCATGGGACCTCACTACATACATCCACACAGTTTGATAGTGAACCATTGATAACTACTCTCTGAGGATGATCTTTCAACCAGTTGTGCACCCGCTTTATAGTAATTTCATCTAGACCACATTTCTCTACGTTGCTTATGAAAATGCCATGTGAGACTGTCAAAACCTTACTAAAATCAAGATATATCATGTCTGGAGCTTCCCTCTATCCACTAGGCCTGTAACACTATCAAAGGAAATTAGGTTGGTTTGGCATGATTGATTCTTGATGCATGTTGGCTGTTTCTACAACCCTATTATCCTCTAGCTGCTTACAAATTGATTGTTTAATAATGTGTTCCAGTATCTTTCCTGGTATCAAAGTTAGGCTGTCTGGTCTATAATTCCATGCAGTTATATTTAAGAAGTGCTTGCTACCCATCAATCCGTATATAAAAGGAAATGAAAGGAAAGTGGTGGCGTGGTTACACTTGATTTAATGGTAACTGGAACACACAAAATGCATCTTGATGTTTTCACTGTGAACAGAAATGAAATCATCCTGGTAAATTCTAACACGGGTAATTCCATTTTGCTGACCTGAATTCCCTGTGCATTTCAATCCCATGTGCTATTATTTAATCCCTGACCCAGACTGCTGTGCAATATTGCTGTGGGTTGTTAAACAGTGGCTGTGCTTCATACCAGAGATGGCTGCATTTCAGTGGTGGATGAACAGCATGTAAGGTGTGTATAGACCAACACACTCACAGACTTGACACCCCATGCAGCCACCTACCCCTCTGGATCTAACGTAAATTCATGAAGCTAGACAGTCCCACCGTATGACTCAATGGTCCCCTGCCACAGTCAGCTCAGGACCCATGCTACAGCTTTTGCTCTGCCGCCATAGCCACATCTGCTTACAGTGTCTGCTCCCAGGTTCTGTTCTTCCTAAGCCTGCAGATCCCTGACCGTGCAGTATCTGTGGGGGGGTGTTTCCATGTGATCTTGGGTGGTTGGAACACGCCAGGGTGATCCTCCCCCTCGCCCCCAGCTTTTCCTTACATTTGTGCAGACTTTGTGCACCTTTGCTCTCCTCTGTGCTGTGACATGGATGGGACCCATTGTTTGCAATGGGCTCTGGGAACCTTCAGATCAAAAGAGGCTGTATATAAGAAATCTAGGATCTTGTCATTGCTGGGACTGCAGTGCAACCCATTCAGCATTTGCTCCCTTGTTTTCAGTCAGAGGACGCTCCTACCCCCCACTTCTTAGGTATCGTTTGTTTAGCTAGTTTTAGGCTTGTAAATTATATTTAAACTGCTGCGGACAGAAGGTGGTGATGAATGTGCAATCATTCCTACCCACACCGCACATTCCACTCGGCTCCCGTATCATGTAATCCAATTGTAACATACAAGGAGCAGCTGGTGACTCCCCCAAAGCACTACGCTACCGAAGCCAACTGAGACTTTATCCTTTAAGTTACACAAGAGGGGGTGAGTGGAGAGGAGGGTTGAGTTGGCTAGATCTATTTTCCTCTTCTACATGCATTTAGAATTCCCGCTGATGCTGACATTCACGCCCTCCCTCGCTCCCATGTTTTTAAGAACCAGTTGAATCAACATGCTCCGGGAGAATGCAGAACCCATTATGGTGTAATGCTTTCGTGAGAGGTACTAATGCGAGACAGACTTTCACAATATGATTGCACTTGTGACTTGTATTGGCTACACTTGAGCTAAACTTTAACATTGTTTTCTCAAAACACATGTACCACATATTAAAATACAGACAAAGAGATTATTATAGTGGTTCGAGAACTATGTGTAAAGAAGGGTGTGTGTCTAGTGGGAAAAGCAAATGAACAGGCTTGAGGATTCCTGGGTTCTAGTCCCACCTCAGTTAATGACCTTGTCAAAGTCATTTTGACCTAAAAACTATCCAGTAATTTTTCATACTGCCGTGTATGGGAGGATAACTCTAAATACTGCGGGCCTGATTTTCAGAGGTGCAGAACACCTAGAAGTCCAACTGACTTCAATGAGAGCCATAGATGCTCAACACCTCTAAAAATCAATCCCAAGAGGCCAAGTTTGTCATTGCCCTGTACCTTGTGGAGTGCAAAATAGATGTAAAATACTACCAAGAATGGCAAATTGTAGTGGTGTAAAAGGCTCCACACAGTGTAGGACAGTGGTGAATTGGGCCCTTAGTTTCTTAAGTTGGACACCCAAATTTAGTGGAGACTTGGAAATTTAGGCTTACCTCTGTCTGTGCCTTGTTCCCTCGCATCACTGGCATTGGCTTCTGTGACATTTTTGTTGTATGCAGTGTTTTGTGTGACTGCTCAGAAAGGGGGAAAGCACTACAGGCCAAAGGGTGGCCTACCAGGCAACTGCAGTGCACTAACTCTTCGCATGTGGCCTGTGGCCCCAGTATGCAGCACTCCATCTTAACCGAGGCAGAGGCCTGCACAGATCAAGATGGAACACCTCATGCTAGGCCTTGTAGTCTGAATCTTCATATCAAGACAGTGGCAACCTGAGGCAAATTAGGCGAGGCTTTTGGAGTCCTGGCACATACTGCTCTGAGGTGAGCAAAGCATGGGTGTCTCTGTTGTCGTGCCCCTCCTGTTGCCCCACCACCGCTCTTCTTCTTGAAGGCGATACACTGAATTTAAACTTTCCTTTTTAGGATTGTTTCTAATCGGTTTTGCATTTCATTCTCTGTTCGCTCCATGTGCTGTTTTGATATCCTGTTCTGGTCTTCATTTTCTCTTGCAGGCTGTTGGCACTGCCGACTGCCATCTCTAGTTAACCTTCTCTAGGTTAAATCTTAAACGCACATCTTTGCTTTCCACTTTCATCAGTCTAAGTAAAATTCAGAAACTTCCCTGTGGCAGTAGTGGTGGGAGCTCTCAGATGGTAGAGGAGGGGGCCTTGCTCCTGTACTCATATTGGACTTTTACACCACTCTAGTAGCTGACCTCCACCCAGGAAGGGAAAGCGTCATCCTCCCTTGAGATTTTCATCCCGTCTATCACCCTGCTCCTGCAATCTGATCTATGCAGGCAGACACTGACATCCCACTGGGATCCCATGAACTCAATGGGGCTCTGCACGAGTGCAGGAGTCTACCTAGTTGGATAAGATTGCAGGGTTGGGCCCTGAGTCCTGAAGTTGCTCCCAAAAACAGGTCTCCGGCACTAGGCTGCACAAAGGTCCTCCGTAGCGAGAAGCTGACAATCAAGTTCTTCAATAGATTAAATGGCTTTTCAACTGTGATTAAATTGCTCTTTAGATGAACTTTAGTTGGAGAAGCCCATGCATGTTTCCCCTTGACAATGGCATGAGACGGAAGATTTTAGGATAGTTTATTTCCGGTGTAGAGTGCTATTTTTAAAATAAGTTTGTAAGTTTTGACATAACACAGTGCAAAAGCAGCACAGACAAGGCGAGTGGCTATGCCAGGTGATGCTTGGAGAAAATTGATCCCGTCTCCCCACCCCAACGACCTGAAGTACCTACAATACCACATTGACAAAGTTTTCCCTGCACACTGATCACATTTCTGAACTTCATCATCCTCCCCAGTATGGCCCGCAATGGTACTGCTTGTGTCTGAAGTTTGAACACAACAGATGTATGTACCGTGCTTGTTCTGATTATTTTTTTCTCCTCCTTCCTCTGCCTGAGTAGCTCCTTCACTCTTCAGCTGGCTCCCCAGCTGCTGAGAGACAGCTTCACTTTCAACTTCTCTTCAGTTAAAGAGGGGGAAAAAATCTTAACCAAGATCTCATCATCTGTTTTGTACTTAAGTGAAAACAAACTAGCTGTCAGCTGTTAGAGGCTGAAAAGGGAAACAATCATTTTTCTTTTATTACACTCTGGAATCTATAGGTCCAGCACGTGCCTAAAGGGAACCTCATTCAGCACATGAGCTGAGAACACAGAGTGAGTGCTCCAGTGACTAACTCCCTTCTCACACCAGTTTTACACTTTTGTAACTCCATTAACTTCAGTGCAGTCACCCTCCATTATCACTGGTGTAAAAGGAGATTCAGGCCCCTTTACCTTACTAAAATTCCCAGCCACCTTGTTGCTCATCTGCCTCGTCTTCCTACCAAACTCATCTCACGTGCCGTGGGCCTGTCAAAAGCTCAGGATCTGGCTTTCATTTTTCAGCAGTGACCAACTGGTACAACCATCAAGTCATGTGGGTTTATTAACAGGAAGGTGGTTTGTTTGCTTCACACAACTGGCCTTGTCACAGGTGCCACAGCAACCCATAGGTGGCAGCAAGCATGGTTTAGAACATGGAGTTTTCTGCTTTAATTGTTAGGACGTTGGACCAGGTTCTGCCTGGAAAATGGGTCTGAAGAACATGAGAAGCAACCAGACAGGGGGCACATGTTAGACAAAGAGGTGTGGCTTGATTACAGGCTCAGACGCTAGGAGCTGCTGGTCCTAATCTGTGCTCCAACACTGTCTTCTTCTGTGACCTCAGTGGGCAAATCACTTCACTTCTCTGCCTCAATTTACCTGTTTGTAAAATGGGGCTAATACTTTCTCGGTATTGTGAGGACTGGTTAGTGCTTAGTGAAAAGCACTAAGTGCTATGCAGTAGCAATAAGGGGAGGGATTTCAGCACTTGGAGACGGAGTAGATCAGCACTCGCCTTGAGGAAGTCCTGACCTATGCAGACCTTGTGGCTTACTGCCAGGCTGGGCACTAGCAACGGTGCATGTTATTGGTGGAGGGGAAGACATGCGAGTGGGTGGCCAAGCAGGTATGCACCAGATGCATAACTTGACGATGAGGGGGAGAGGGGGGGTGAATTGGTGGGTAGAATGGCATGTTGGGTAGAG
The DNA here is from genome assembly GCF_026122565.2 of Emydura macquarii macquarii. NCBI lineage: Eukaryota > Metazoa > Chordata > Testudines > Chelidae > Emydura > Emydura macquarii. The sequence goes on along the minus strand of NW_027133607.1, from coordinate 114,247 downwards.
AAGTTTGGGTAAAAATGGCAACAGGGAGAGATGAACAAATATATATTCATCTGAAATTGCTCAGTAAATTATTACTGAAGATCTCTCGCCCTCAGTTCTCTGAGGGCGAAGGATGGCTTGTGCCTGCAGACGGGATGCAAAAAGAATTGCTTTCTGTTAAGTGCATTTGTTTTCTGTGGATCTAGTTCAGGGTGTATTTAGTTAGATAACCAACCAAACAAACAAAACTGGGATGGTGGGAGCAAATTTAAGTGTAACTCAACATACAAGAAAAGAACTCCACTATTTCTATGAACTCCCATTACAGTGTGTTTACAGAAGTGGTAGGAGCGAGCCTCTGAAAAGGACTTTAGACTAGCCTTGTTTTTGTAAACAATTTTGTAAAATATTTTTCTCCTGAGGCCGTTGAACAGTTGTAGGACTATAGTAAAATAGCACCCCATAAACACTTGGCATTGACCTGGCAGTTGCTCAGAAAGGTTGAGTTCCTTTACCAACCACCTCAAAGCCAATCACTTCATAGTTTCACTTAGCAAAGTTTCTGGAGATTAAAGTCATTACTTGATGGACATTATATTATTTAAGCTAAAAATCTGCATTCAGCACAGCTCGTTAGAGTCCAAGCTGCAAATTCACTTTCATCAGGAACCCATTTACACTCACTCAAAACTAACCTTTTTTTTTTAAAGAGAATTTTAGGTTGTAGCTTCTCACGTTTGGTCTCTGCTTAAATGCACTTTATATTTTAATGGAATTTCCAAGGAAAATCCCACTGACTCGTTTTTGAGGTAGATGAGCAAGGAAAAAATACTATATTTCTCCCTACCCCGTTTTAAATTACTTTGTCACAGCCCCCTTCTTGGTCAACACCAGGGATTGAACAAAGGATAAGTAGAGCTGATTTGAGTCTCTTCAGCTTTGCTCTAAAGAGCTGGCCATTGGAGCGTGGGCTGTCTGAGAGTGACATGGTCTATGGTTGGGGCCCAGAGAGGAACACGTAACACTGACCAGTGGGTTACACAGTTCCCCTGAACAGAGGATGCTCATCCTACAGCAGTCAAATCCTGGGCAAGTCCATATTTATGTGGTGGTCACCATCTTGACTAATACACCATGTGGTCTGAACTGGACCTCTCCAGAGCTAAAAGCATGAGTTCATACAGCTGGAGCTAAAGAGCTCTCTACCTAGGATGCCTGGCAAACTGTATCCTTGATGGATCAGGCACTGGGGGGGAAGGAGGACTGTAACACATGCTCCCCAGTGATTTACAATCACAACAGCTTTTTTGCACATGAAAGCTCTGAACTGTAACCGTGCTGAGTCCCTGCCAGTTCTAGGAGGCGTTCCTCACTTCCAAAGATCAGACCTAATGGGAACACCTTGCAGGAGGCTCTCATGCACTTCCCTGCATTGGGCCTAAATGGTTTTAAAAATGGCTAAACGTTTAGGAATTGCAATGTATTACATGGCTAGGCCTCATTGTAGGAATGGTTGCTTTGCTGTTCTGACCCCACTGCTAACACAGTGTAACTCACTGACCCTCTCTAGTGACTAGCCCACATATTGGGATTTGAATCACCTACTCCTTCTGTTCCCCCACAACCTAGAGGGCCCTTTGTAAACACCTCACATAGGTGGCTTCCACCACTGGGACGTAGGAGCTAAGTGGCAGTGCAGGATTTCTCCCTTTCCAGCTACTTGGGCCAGCCATAGCAGGCTGGATTTGCCCCCTAAGGCCTGATTTCTTTAAACTCAATGGGAGTTACATAGGTACAAGAACAAGGTCAGCCCCTAGTTGGCTCCCTAGAGGTGGAATTTGCAAGGCACAGTAGATCATGCTATTAGATGGCTCACCTCCCTTGAAAGCAATTTGTTTTCACTCTCAAAACCCAGCAACACACAATCCAGTCCAAGAAAATCTTGGCGCTGCACTCGGTACCTGATGACACTCACTCCACTCCTAGCAAGCGAATTTGAATGGCTTTTTAAAGCAGACCTTTTTTAAAACGACGTATAGCTGGAGTCCAGAGATGTCACATAACTTTTTTACTACCAAAAATTAAAAAACAAAAACCCACCCTGCCTAAAAGCAGCCCCTTTGAGAATATTAAGACATCAAATGCTTGGGGAAAGAAATTGTAAATTCCTTCTACCCTGAACCTTCAGCGCTCCAGAGAATACATGTGTGCATTCATTAAATAGATATAGTTCCCCAAAATCAATGATAATGTCAATTATAATGTCATTCAACAATGGGCCGTTGGTAAAAGGGTTTTCTCACAGGATGGCTGGAACACAATGTTCCATGGGCTGGAAAATTCATTTTGATTGTTTTTCCAAGCAAGGGTTAATTTCCACTTCTGTTTCTTTAGCACAGGGTTTTCAATGGTTGGAGAGATTGTTGCCTTTTTGCTATGCTATTGGTAACACGTGTTTTGTGGTGTTGCTGTATATAACCATTTTTTAAAAATGATTTTAACTTTGTTTAGACATTTTGCACTGTTTCCTAAATCATTCTGTAATTGACCACAAGGGTTTGTTTAAAAAAAAAAAAAAAAAGAAGAGATTTTGAATTTAGTAACACAAGGAACTGCTTTAAAGCAATTTAGAAGATTGGATTTAAATCCACAAAATAAAAAACCCATCGTGCAGGCATATTGCCGCTCTCATCCAAAAGGTTTTACAAGCTATAGGATCAAAGATCCAAAAGGCATTACCAGCTATAAGCTAAATTCAGGGCACCTTTCCACAGATGCACACACATGAAAAGAGGAAGTCAGACAGGAGTGCAGTTTCTGTACCCAGATCAGGGCTTTCCCAGAACCCGTGGAAGCCCCAGAACCAAAAATTGCACTGCTTATTGACTTCCTTTTTTGGGAGACTGAACCCGAGATCATGGTCAGAATAATTTAGTACACATGTTCCAGGCCTGTATTAACTCATCTACTAAGATCATTCATATCCCTAATAAATCTGTGTAGTCTGGATCGGAATACAGGTTCCCATCACCACTCCTTTTGTGGTACTAATATGCACCTGTCTCCAACAAAATTCGTGTCAGAGCTAAATTTGGCCTCATATGTGTCACTTCACCCTCTGCTGAAATGCAGTCATTCCTGGGATGGAACATAGCAGCTTTTTGATAGATGCTCAGGTATTACAGGAATGGGGACCTAGACCAGCGCACAGTTGAAACTGTAAGGATAGTTTAGGTGGAAAGAAAAGAACTACCCACATTTGAGTGTAGCCTGGACATTTGGACTAGTGCCCTTACCTGTGTTAAACCCATCAGAGGATCATAAATGGCCAAGACCTTGGTCCTGGAGGTCCCCTAGAAGACCCTTTGCTCAGTGACCTCCAGTACCATGCTGGGATAGTGATTCTGAGGAAGGAATGCCACCTGGAGTACTATTATGTCTACACTGCCCATGTCTGGCCCGTGCCAGCTGACTCGGTCTTGTGGGGCTCAGGCTAGGAAGCTGTTTAATTCCAGTGTAGACATTCAGGCTCTGGCTGGAACCTAGGCTCTAGGACCCTGTGAGGTGGGAGGGTCCCAGAGCTCCAGCTACAGCTCAGTCCCAAACATCTACATTGCAGTTCAACAGCGCCTTCGCCTGAGCCTCCTTGCAAGCCCAAGTCAGCTGGCATGGGCCAGCCACGGTTGTCTAACTGCAGTGTAGACATACCCTTAATCACCAGTATCACTTCCTTTAACATCTGGGTGTGCTACACTGGGTTAGTGCATGTACTGTTTGAAACAGGGCTACAGGATTGCGCACTAGGGACGTTTTAGTGTGTGCCAGCAGGCTCTACATGAGTCAGTTGGTGTGCAACACACCGTGCTCGTGAGATTTCACACCCCTCTCGTGCACATTGTGGTGCTGTGCAGACAAGTCCCAAGTGCCTATCTAGTGGCAGGCCCCAATAGTGATAATTGCCCTCTACATATTCAAATCCAACAGAGGTTGTTCCTTTTACTGCAACAGTAGGAGCCTGGGGTTTTGGCACTGAAAAGCCCAAGTTCAGTCTCTGCTGAAGACAGTTGTTTCTGTAAGCGTGCACAGTTTGTTACATGGGTTTTCTGGAGAGGCCGCCTGTTCAAATATTGTCCCTGCTAGAAGCTGCCTAGATTTTACAAGATCACATGCCAAAGTGATACAGCTACAAGGAAATCTATAGATACTCAGTGCTTCTTTCACTTCGCATTGTAAGATCAGTGCAAGAGTGCAGAGACCAGAAATGGTACAAGATAATGAAGTGGTAATGCTGTTATCACTTCATGGGTCTTAGTGGCCCACATGAAATGGATTAGTGATCTGAGCCCACTTTCTCCTGGACAGGTCACAGCTGGCATTTCTGTTGACAGTCTTCAGAAATAAATTAATTGACTAAGACATGCAGATGGAGCTAGCAATGGCCTAGCCAGCCTCAGCCCTGAGTTTTCTGGGATTCTTGGGCTTACGTCACATCATGAAACTGGTTTGATTGTGATTTTCATGGTGGCTTTTTATTTTACTTTTTTTTTTTTTTTTAAAAAGACACCCCACACTAATTGGAGCCAGGTTTCTAATATGCTAACTCAGAGCATGCAATCTGTGAGTAACTGTTGGAAGCTGGGGACCTCCTGGTAGATGTTGGCCTGGGGAGAGACAGATTCCTCATTTGTAGCCACAAAACCACTCCAGTGCCTACTGATCTAGCCTAAAGGCTATGACTAGCTGCTGCTGCCCTCACACAGCCTGCTTTCAGGTCAACGTTGAAAGACTGTCCGCTTTCGATCCCTCCTTCCATTCTTTACCTCCTATGAGCTACAACACACAAAGAATGCCTGTAGGTGTCAGTCTATCTATCCCCTCCACCTCAGACACTCCCATCTCCCCCGCCTTCCCCTCAATGGCGGTACAAAAAGGACTGCCCATATCTGCAGAGGAGGGAACAAAATATTCCCCTTTGATACAATATCGAGACCATGCACCATGTCAATGGTTAAACGTCTTATTCATATTGGCCCATGATGCTGGAAACATCTATGGACATACTCAAAATTAAGCACCTGCATGTGTGTTTGGAGGAGTCAAGGCTACCTTGCAGAATTAAGAGATCTTGTCTGCCTCTGAGAGTTGATTTTTGCCCTTAATGACTGATTCTAGAGGAGGTAACCAAAGCTAGATGACCAAATGCAGTGCTGGGGGCGTGGGGAGGGAGAAGAACCAAAAAAACACCCCTGCAATATTTGTCTTTCCTGTGGTATTTCCTATTCTAACTATAGGAAATACCGTAAATACCATGGTAAGTGTAATTATCATGGCGTGGTAAACGTAGCTTTTTTAGTGGTGCCCGCTGTAGGTTTTTTCCATCTCTTAACTTTTATGAGGCTCAGTAGAAACCAAAGCTGAAGTTGATTTTGAGGTGCGCAAACAGATGAACCTTGCAATTGCCAGAACAATGCCTTGAGCTTAGCGGTGACAAGGGGGCAGGAGGGGGTTGTCCCTTAACTATCTCAACACTGTGGAGGATGGAGCCTGTGCCTTCATAGCCTTAACATCTGTAAAAGGTTTTTGGAGCAGCGCTCCTCCATAATGGGTGGGATGCATTCCAGTGGCTACAGAATGCCACTAAGTTGGAAGCATCAGGGCTTTTCACGTCAGTATTTCAGCAGTTTTTTGAGCTCGGTTAAATATAGTACAGTTTTGTCGCTGAATTTATTTTTGACCGATTTAGACTGAAGCAGGAAAGGCTCAAGTTTACAGCACCGTTTCATGAATACGTTTAATCTCCAGTTGTAGATCTTTGGAAATGGAACCTAGAATCACACTCAGCTGCCTGTGCGTGGTGGAAATTCTACGTAAAGGTAGAAGCAAAGAAGATGTTTAGAAACAGCAAGCAAAATGCCTGTTGAGGATGAGCGCTGAACTTGTAAAATGGCAAACACACAATGCGCTGATGTTAGTAACTAACCTGCCCTTGAATCTCCTTTAGGAGTTTACTTAGCAGTCTTTTCTTAACATTTTCCTTTATGTTTCATAGGCTTGCAGCTGTCTGGGTGGCTCAGGGGACTGGTGAAAGGCTTTCATGGCCAGGCTGTTAGTTCAAATCTAGGTTATGGAAGTAAAGAACGAATGCTGCTATCGTTTCATGGTTCTTTGTAGCCGAAATGAAATGGGTTGGTGATCTAAACCCACATTCTAGAGGACAGGTCACAATTCACACTTTTATTGTCAGTCATTAGAGACAAAGATTGGAGAGGACACTCAGACTGAACTATCCTCTGACACCCTGTGGTAGTCCCTCCAGGTCATGACATCTTGGATTTTAAGTCTAGAAAGGGCCAGTGTGACAACCTAGTCTGACTTCCTACATAACAATGGGCTATAGAATTTCACTCTGTAGCTATGGCAGTGAAGGGAATTAATTATTCTTCAATTTTACATAAAAAGGAAGAATGCATCTTTTAAAAAGGTCTCCAATCGCTATTTAAAGTCTCACAAGTGATGGAGAATTTACCAAAGACCATGGTTAAATTCTTCCAATGGCTATTTGCCCTCACTGTTAAAATATATATATATAGTATTCCTTATTGCACCATTTTTCTAATTTCAGCTTCCAGCCACTGGATCTTCTTATGCCTTTCTCTGATAGATTAAAGAGCCCCTTAATGTCAGATACCTTCTTCCTGTGCAGATACTTCTTGTTTAAGTTGCCTTATTCACCTGACAAGCTCAGCAGATTGAGTTCCTTACAGTTCTCACTGTAGGGCATGTTTTCTAGACCTTTTAATATTCTTTTTAACTCTTCTCTAAACCCCTCCAGGTTTCCAAAAGGGGAGGCAATGTGGCCTAGGGGATGGTGCACTAGACCAAGACTATAGAGACTTGGGTTCTGTTCCTAATTCTAGCCCAGGCAAGTCACTTCACTTCTCTGTATCTCAGTTTCCCCATCTGTAAAATGGGGATACTGATGCTGACCACTTTGTAAAGTGCTTTGAGAGCTACAGATGAAAAGTGCTATGTAAGAGCTAGATATTATTATTTTAAAGTGTGGGCACCCTAATTGAGTGCAGGATTCGAGTAACGTTTTCGCCAATGCCATATGCAGAAATAATATTATCTCCCGGCACATTATCTCCCTATTTATATATCCAAGAATCCAGTTAACATTTATGGATGATTGGAGGTAGCTTTCCTATTTTGTGGATAAACAGGGGACTTCCAGTGGACAAGAGCATTGTATTCAAATCTTAAGGAGTGTAAAATGGGTCTCCTCTTCCAATTTGATGCAAATCTTTTTGGACTTGCAGCATATGAATTTCTATTCATTTCCTCAGCCCACCTTGATAGAAACTGTCATCTTGACTTCTCTCTTCTCTTGAGAGATTCTGTCCAGTTATGCTGTTAATTAAACTTTTTTCCCCACAATATACATATAATCAAAAACATCCTGGGGAAAATAATTGTGGTCAGATCTTTTGCAAGTTTAAAAAAAAGAAGAAGGAAAAATAAGCACCTAACAAACTAACATGATTTGAAACAGGCTCACAGAAAAGAGAAACAAAAGCCGCAACTTCATTAAATTTTGTGGCTCAGTGCAGCGACTATACATCTTTACTCCTTGGAGTGATCTGGGGTTCACACTACTGATGATTGAACTTCAAAAGCTTCAGTTTGAATGAACAACCAAAAATCTGGCTGCTTGTGCAAAGTTTACCTAACTCAGGAAGCAGGGGTTGGCTTACAAGACATTTAGAGACATGGTAGAGTAGTTACAGCACACGACGTGAAGCCAGCCAGGAACTCCTGAGTTCTAACTCAATCTCTGACATCCTTTGTGGCTTTGGATAAGTCAAGGAGAGGCAAATCCTGGTCCCACTGGAATGAAATGGAATTTGACATTGTTTCGATGGGTCCAGGGATATGGTTCTTAAGCTCCCTACTTCAGTTTCTCCATCTGTAAAATGGGCATAATTATACCTACCTGCCACACCAGGGCGCTATGAGAATTTATTAGTTTCATATTTGCAAAGTGCTTTGAAGATGTAGCTATGTATGGGTAAGGTTATTCTTTCTTCCTAGTTTTATCTGGGCCAGATATACTGCAGTAACAGTTCTTCTTGCAGTAGTTAATACTTGGTTTAAGACAAATCTAGAAAAGGAAAGGTGCCAAAAACAGACATTAACTGAATTCTCTCAGACCTCAAAGAAAAAGGGTCACATTGAGTTTGGTTTGAGTTTTTTAGCCACAGATTCAGACCTGGATTTTTATTTTTTATGTATTGTTTCCTCTTGATTTTATATAGATAAACCTTGGAGACTTGTATCCACTTTTATATAGATGAATCTTGGAGACTTGCATCTATTTTGGTGTGCACATTCCTTCTCTCATTCATTTCACAGATGACTGGACTGTTGTACTAGTAATAATCTCCACAACAACAAAACCAGTGCAAGGAGGGGAGGGGAATAGAGCTAATAATCACATCAGATGTGAAAAGCACCTGGAATGACAGGAGCAGAACCCAGCTACCATTGATCAGTAACAAACACACACAGACTATACTCGCAGCTCCCAGAAATCTGCTGCTCTAGCTTGTCATGTCTCATTATTTGCTGTGCCTTTTTAATGTGCTCTGCATTTCCAGATGCAAATAAAGGAACCAAGCCTCTGCAACGGTTGCTGCTTCTGAAAGGCGCAGTAAGGAAAGGAAATTACATAGGGTGAATTTGGAAAAATGGTTCATTTGTGAAGGGAGGCCAGGCTCTAAAAGGTTCGGTCTGTAGCTTCCATTAAGGATATAAATTGCTGCTGTGCCTCAACCAAGTTGGCTTGTGATTTGTGAAAATAAATGTCAAAATACAGAGTACAGGATAAATGATGTCTTGGGTTGAAAGATCTCATCTCCCTTCAGCTACAACAGCAGATTTGTTTACAGTCAACATTACAGGTGTCCTGATGGCCAGCTGCCATCTGGAGTTTGGAGGTGGGTGTTTTTAATAAACAGTGGGTTCCACAGTTTCTGTATTCACATGTGGGGCAGGAGATACCGAGAGAGGGAAACTAGCCGAGAGAAGAATCTTTTCACTGGGATCTGTGCTGCACACAGCAAATTACTGACCAAAAGACTGCATTCCACCCTCTAAGTGTGTGGTGCTCCTGATCCCTTGGATAGAGGCTGAATGCATGCATCAAAGAGCAGGAACTGGTCCAGATATGTCTGTTTTGTGCCATGTGAATGATCCTTCCCTACTGTTTAAGCCATTCTTCTTCACCCTAGAACACTTCCTTTGATTATAGATTTTTAGGACCATGTAGAATCTGGATGGCTTCAGTCGCCAGGTTTAGGTACAAAAAAACTTGGGAGCCCTTGAAAAATCATTTAATTGGCTGGCCCGATCCCAGCAACCGGGCCCAAGATTCACATTAGACCTGCTCCATCCCCAAGCTCTTATACCACGTCAGCTAAGAGTTCAGAATGGAGGGCTCGTTGTGTAGAGACCTGTCGAATGGACACACATGTGCTTAGTTCTCACTTTTCCTGTTTGTATAACTCTTCATTTCCTAGTTCCAGCCAGGACTAGATGCAGAAGCACTGGAATATGCTTATTCTATTCTCCATAGGTTCTTAATCCACGCTTATCACTGCAGTATCTGATTGCCGTTCAGTGGTGCGATACGCAACGTGACTAACCTCCGTCCTGTGTGTTCTCTCATGCTCTTCTCAGGGGACGATGTGTATGCAGGAGCATTTGGGGTTTTCCTTTATAATATAGATATACACATTTCCACATGTATATAGTAACACCAAGGCTCTTTGCGCAGTATATCTAACCTATCTCCAGACATAGGCAATCTCATGAGAGAACTCGGCTCTCATCAAATTCCCACCCAACTTCACATTTAAGAGGCTATGGTTAGCTTGGACGCTTCTCTCAGCAAAGGCAACACTTATTTTAACTGTGAGATGGGGGGAGGAGCTTGACGTTCGTTCCCTGAGGGGGAGGCAAACCCATTCATCGAAGACCATTAATTAGATGTGACAAGGCAGAAGGTCGAGATAGGAATGATGCCCCAGAACAAGCCTACAATTTGGGATGACAAATGGTGCAACAGTTTTTAAATCTAAGCATGTTCTACGAAGTCCCTCTCCTTCTAGGGTGGGACTCATAGACTTTAAGGTCAGAAGGGACCAATATGATCACCTAATCTGTGGCACAACGCAGGCCACAGAACCTCACCTACCCACTCCTGTAGTAAACCTCTAACCTATGACTGAGTTACTGAAGTCCTCAGATCATGGTTTAAGGACTTTAAGAATCCACCAGCAAGTGATCCCGAGCCCCACGCTGCAGAGGAACGTGACAAACCCCCAGGGCCTCTGCCAATCTGGCCTTAGGGGAAATTCCTTCCTGACCCCAAATATGGCGATCAATTAAACCCTGAGCATGAGGGCAAGACTTACCAGCCAGACACCCAGAAAGAATCCTCTGTAGTAACTCAGAACCCACCCCAGCTAACATCCCATCACAGGCCATTGGCATATTTACCACCAGTGGTCAAAGATCAGTTAATTGCCAGATTAGGCTGTCCCATCATACCATCCCCCTCCATAAACTTACCAAGCTCCTCTCATCTCTGCCTTTTCCCTCCGGCCAGACCCTGCCCCCTTGGTGCAAAGATACTAAATGCCCCTGAGGTGGGAGGACGTGTGTCTGAATCGCGTCCTACAGGTTAGGTTAGTGAATTAAGGGGGCGGGGAGGGAGGAGTAGCCTCTATTAGTTAATCCAGTTCATCTTCCTGCCAATGGAAGGAAATTGATCACTTCACACACACAGCCCTTGGCTGAGAGCAGCTGATCAGTGGTCAGAAAGAACAGAGATGCTGCCTAGGCCCCCTAAGGAAACACTGCTGCTGCAGGCATTGCAGCGTTACCGTGCCCTAACTGACTGCACCCTGGTTGTGGGCCCCAGCAGCACGGCTGGGGGTTAGGCAGCACCAGTGCAGAACATGACTTGGAAAAGTTCTGGAGGGAAGGTCAGGCTTCTTGAACCCCTGATCAGTGCCAGCCCCTACCCCAATCTCTAAACACGTGGAGCTGAGTCCTCATTGCCATCTGCAATTTCCCACCCACGGTGCTTGTGGAAGGAGAACCCAGTCGGTCAGCATGAGCGCTGTATACCAGCTGAGGTAGATCCCCCCCAGCCTGCCTCCTGTGAGAATCCAGGCCAGCAGCGATTACCATGCCACAAAACACTAAGTGATTTTGTGAATTTGGCAGAACTTGTGTAACATGTGCCCCTGAATAATTACAAGCAGCCTTAAGCCCTGATTGTTTTCATTCATCTCCGGTTTGTGAAAGGATTCCCATTTAACCCTTTGGAGACGGGCATGCGCACACACCGCGTGCAACATCTGTTTGGCTGGTAGGCTGGAAACTGCCAACCTTGTAAGAATTAAAGGCAGGTTAGGCATAATTGGATACAGACGGGGGTTTTAGTCATCCACGCTCCGCTGATGGATAACAATCAATTCTGCGCTTTTTTGCTTACCGTGTTACATACTTACCACCTCCTCTGTGTCCTCCCTGGCATCCACAGACGTGCCCCTCCCATCTATTCAAAAGGCGGCTTCTAAAACGTTTCTTGGTTCATCTGAGCGCGTCACCCGCTCTCTGACTCCCAACCCTTCTACACGACATCAAGTTTAAACTCCAGGCCCTCTCCTTTGAGGTCTAGACAACCGCACCTCTGCCTCCCTATCCACGCTAGCCTCTTATTGCATTGTCTCCTCTCCTCTCTCTGCCAGCGATGTCTGCCTGGACCAACCGTTGCTGTGCTTCTCAAACAACCATCTCTGGTGCTTCTTCCCATGGCACCCAGTGGCATGAAATGTCCTCCCCGTTGTGCTGCGCTAAACCACTTCCGTCTTTTCAGTCAAATCTTCACTGAAGACTTGCTTCTTCCAAGACGGACGTGGGCTGATCATAAAATATTTTTAGTTAAAAAAACAGCCCTTGTAATAGACGGCCCAGACTTTGCATATGCCTGAGAGGAGTAACCCACATGATCTTATCGCTGTAAACCGCACCCCTTTCCCAGTCTCCTCCCCTGTAACCCCCACTTTATAACAGAATGTTCAAATTGTAACGAGGTGCTCTTTCAGTGCCAGGATCTTGGGTACGATTTTCAAATGTATGTAAAATCAGTGAGACTTGTGCTCCTAAGTCACTTGGCCCTAGATTCTCCAAAGAAATCCCACCCCTGGTCTTTCTGTTTATATTATAAGTGCCCAGAACACTTCTGAGAGCTGTAAACTTAATAGAAACGGTAAGGAATGGACGTTTTCCATGGATGGACGAGATCATTTTGTGCCCTTTAATGCTCTGTTTTCCTTTTGCTATGTGTTTCTGTTAATGGTGTGTGCGCATGTGGGAGGAGAATAAGCCTCTAATTAGATACCAAGCAACCCTGAAAGAGTTGATTACCTCAAGATGTAGAGGAAGATTTAGACATTAATCATGTCACCTCCACAGAGCGCGAAGTCTGTGATGTCACCCAAATATGTCAACCGTCTCCTCATCTCAGCTCATCCCAGACACTTGCCAGCAGTTGCCTGTGTTTTCTAATATTGCTTGCATGCATTTAAATTAAACCCAGAGCGTAGGAATGGGTGTCACGTCTTTGTGATGGATTATTAGGAAGGAAAACCAAGCTGAGCAATTTATTCACACCACTGTTCAAACGACAAAAATTCTGTGCACAGTTGCATTTCATGCTGCTAGGCTAATGTGGTGACAATTGCTTTACCAAATGGATGGCCGGGGAGGGGGAGGGGGACTATTCCTAATCAGCCTTATAAAAATGGTAGCTTTTAAGTGATTGGGCCTCATTCTGGTTTATAACCAAGGCCACGTGGAACTGCTAGGCGCTTTAAAGTGAGAGCAAATTAGATTTATTTACTCCCACCTCCGGGTCCCTTTATACAACCAGGGCAATGCAAAGGGGTCTCAACGTACATAAGAATCAGGCCTAGTGAACTTAACTGACCTTTCTTCGAGGAGCCAGATGTAAATGGCAGGCCAGCTTTAGGCTGCCTTTTGAGTGAGTATATGCATGGAAAGAGATGGGCCTTTATCGTCTGTGTCACACACCATTCCTTCCATTCTTAACCCTGGAGCATGAGACAGTTCTTCAAGCACTGGGGGGTGAGTGTGGTAAATACGTTTACAAAACAAGCATTTTAAAGTAAACTTAATTCCTTTCACTCTTTATTTTATCCCACTGGATATTTTGAGTCTTTAAATTTAAACTGAAAGCTATTGGCATTATTAGACAGATTATTCCAGTGCACAATGACTAATGTGGATACCCACTTTCACTGGTGATCTAATCAAAAAGCCATGTTAAACTAGCCTAAAGAAGAGGGCTGTGTAGCTTGAAAGCTTGCCTCTCTCACCCAGAGACGTTGGTCCAATAAAAGATATCACCACCCCCAAACGAGCCTAATGACAGTCTTTGTTCTGGCACTTGGGATGAAGCGGCTTCCCGTGCAGAAAATAAAGCCAAACAATGCTGTTTTAAACTGGTTTAAATGTTTAACACCATCTGATTTGTTCAACCAGAGCCAAGTCGCAGACCAAGCCAGGACAAAGCAGGTTAGAGTTAAATTAGGAGACCTCCATACAACACCATTCCTGTGAGTCAACATTTTTCCTATTTGCTAGCAGAGTGCTAGGGGACAATGGTGCTGCTGAAGATGCTATCTTTCAGATGATATGTAAAATAATGCTCTAGCCCGTTGGGGGGGGGGGATAAAAGACCCCATTGTTTTTGCTTTGTTAAGAGAAGGTGTTAAAACTACACCAGTGCATGATGCTAGCTCCTATTCACTTTCCAGATTCCAGCTCGGAATCGTATCTTGCCTACCTAATTTTGCCCTGCGGTTTCAGGTGGCAATGGTATTCTCCATCAATGTCCTAAACTGTGGGGGCAGAGCCAGGCAGCTGACACGTTCCCCCATACAGGGCCCTGCATTCGGTGGCAGATCTATTTCAGAGATTGTTTAATGAGGCTCAGTTAAAGGGATTGGTGCAAAGGGAAATGCTGGTCCCTTCCCATGCTGTAGAAGTGCAAAGCATTATTATTTTAACTGGCCTTGTGGTTGCAAGGAGTGGAGGGGAATGTCTCTCTGAGAGGCGCGGGGATGGCAATCTTACCACACAACTGCAGCACTGTGAACAATGTGCTGTGGCAAATCAGTGGAATGAGACTGCCATTTTTGCTACTGCTCCCTTGCCTACCTTGTTACTGGAGAGAGCTACATCGCTAACGTACCAACTGCCTGTTGTGCCTGTGTCACAGAGCTAGGCCTCGTCGCCACTGCGACAGCCGACAATCGGGGGTTCCATGCAGGCGCCTTTCCCTCGAAACAGTTGCGATCGCTCTCAAAGTGCTGGGGGGAAAGCACCGCCTTGCCCTGCCCCTGCCCACAGCACATTATTTGGGTTTGTTTAACCAAGGAGACAAAGGAACCGAGGGGAGCCTATCTGCGTATTTATGAAGTGGGTTTGGTTCTCAGAAAGCCTGTTACTAACAGCCTCTGACCCAGACTGACTGACTGCCACAAGGCTGGCCTTTGAGTTGGAGAAAGCTGGGTAAATGGGTTGGGCCTGCTGGCTTGGCTGACAGCACATTGCCCAGGCATGCAGAAAGGCCAGGTCTAACTTAGGGCTCTCTCACGCAGGATTGGTAGTAGCAGGGACAGCCTCGTAGTCTGAGCTGTCGAGGCAGAAATACAAGAGAGCTGACCCCACTTCCACAACAAGGACAGCTTCTACAGACAAGCGTGAGGACTGCAGACACTACATTGCCTTCAATTAGTACCCTTCCCCGCCCCTCCCCACATTTAAAATGTATGGCCTATACCTGTATCGAAGAGCCTGGTAATGATTGTACACGGTCATGCCAAAGGGCCAGTTTGGAGTGTCATAATCCCTCTGAAAGACAGAGCTCGGGGCCACAAAGGCGGGTGAGGCAATATTTAGCCACAGCTCTGACACAAGTTGAAGAAAAAGGGATTTAACAAGGGAGGAGAAAAGATGGGAGGAAATCCCATGGCCTTCACTTGGACTGAACTTGTTCCTGAAATGTGTGTGAAGGAGATGAGAAGCCTTCCTTTTGGGCTGGGGTGAGGGAAAGTCTAAACTCAAAGCCTGGGGCCTCCATCGGGACAAAACCAAACCAACTCCTAAATGATCATTTACTCAGTGTTCTTAGAAAGACGTCTTTAAGTTTGGTTTCATTAGTGACACAACTGATTCTGATTAAGAGCAGTACTAAAGGAGATTCTATAGTCTCTACTCATGGTCAAGGGTTGGACTGAGTGGCTCTCCGTGGTGTAATGTAAAAATACTTCCCTGGTGTCACAATCAGCTTCTTTGTTAAGCTTTCATTTAATAAAAATTAAACATCTAGCCCTTATGGTTTTGAAGAAATCCTTCTGGCCTTGAACTGCGGCTGTGCTGTTCTACGGAGTCTGCAGCGGGCTCACCAGATGCCTAGAAACAAGGGGTCAAATCTGTCTCTGGTACACCACCATGGACTTAAAAGGTTCACTCCAGGGATGAATTTGGCTCTGTGGCTCAGAAAGGGGTGTGTGTACGCATGCTGTTTTTCTAATAATATGAAATAGTTCTGAAATTATTCACGTGTACATCACTAAGTCCCAAATTAATATTTTTTAAAAACATTAAAAACCTCATCATAAAATAACTTCTCTTATCTGATTGCCTATTAGACTGCTCCATTGTCCAGCAGGACAGCCTGATCAGATCATCACAATATTATGGCACTCTAGGGTGCCACCAAAGAACTGGAACCAGTCATTGTGATGCTGAAGTGTCTAAAAAGAAATACCAGTGTAAATATACTGAGACTAATTTACATGCTGAATGCTTTTCTTTACTTGGGGGCATTGATCACATAGATACAGGGTTAATTTACTACCCAATTAGATCTTTGGAGGTCACTTTGAAGGTAATCCTTTCTCTCCTAGGCCTTGGTGTGAAGCTCATTGAAGTCATTGGATAGATGCCCTTTGATGTCAGTGGGTTCTGGATGAGGCCCGTTACTGAAAAAGTTAATGTCTCTGTATTGATCCCTTTAATGATGCATGTTGAGTCATTTCTTTGATTTCCCATGTTTAAAATGGGGGAAACCTGGCTTGTAAAGAAAGCATAGCTGGGGTTGGTTCTGCTTTGAGCAGGGGTTGGACTATATGACCTCCTGAGGTCCCTTCCAACCCCAATCTTGTATGATTCTATGATTGTTCTGCAAAGTAGAAGGAGAGTGAAAGACTGAGCTATTAGCCGTTAGTAACTCAGGGAGACAAAATCTCAGTTTAATAATAAGTATAAGAATTATTTAACACACATGTAGCACTTTTTATCCCTAGATCTCAAATCACTTTACAGGGGTGGATTAGAATTATTATCCCCATTTTGCAGCACAGAAAGGCAAAGTGACTCACCCAAGGTTGACAAGAAAGTGACCCAGCTGGGAACAAAAATAAGGGGTGAAATCCTGGCCCCGTTGAAACCAACGGCAAAACTCTTCTTGGCTTCAGTGGAGCCAGGATTTCACCCCAAGACTCCTGACAAACACACCCCAGGGTCCTATCCATAGATTTGTCGGTGTGCACTGCCAGCGAGTGAAAGTCCCAAGGACAAATTCTAGCTGCCAATGTGCATGAACCACTCCAATTAAAATCAATGGAGGTGAGCACAAGGAGAGCATTATGTGGGCTGCACATGTCAGGATATGTCTACACTGCAATCCGAGCTGTGACTGCAGCATGCGTAGACACACCCAAGCTAGCTTTGATCTAGCTAGCTTGAATAGCCATAGCAGCATGGGCTAGTCACTCGAGTACATACCCAGGGTCCCTCCCAGGCAGGGTTGTACGGCCTTTGCTGCTACAGCTTTGCTGCTACTGTTACTTGAGCGAGGTAGCTCAAAGCTAGCTCATGTATGTCTACATGTGCCGCAGTCACACCTCTGATTGCAGGGTAGACATTCCCTTAGACGTCTGAGCTTCAGTGCTGCAACACTGGCATTTGTATGGGTAGAAGAGTTTCCACAGCCACTCAATGGTTACTATGATCATACCAGGAATTGCTACTCTACAGAGCTGGGAAAATTACAGAAATTCCTGGTAGTCACATTCTCTGTTATAAGAGGAGACTCTGAATACAGTCTAGAGAAGAGAGTAAGGGTCAAACCCTGTAGACCCTGACTCATGTGAGGAGTCCACTGAAGTCACTGGGTCTCCTTGTGTGAGTGAGGGTTCACAGGATTGGGTCTAACAAGTGGCACGAGGCAGCAGTAAAGTGACCGCTATTGACAGCAATGAGCCTGGGCTGCACAAATCTCTGAGAATGCAGAGAGCTATTTGCAGGGTTTTGTTAAATGTTCATTTTGTTAAATGAAAAGAGACCTTTGAGGCTGTTTCTAGAGCCAGAAGTGAGCTAGCTAGTGATTGTACTGGAGCCAATACAGGGGCAGTTTGGTATGTCTATTTATTGGGTTGTCAAATTTCACCAACTGTTTGATACATCTGGGGCTCTCCCCTGAGGGGGCCCACAGGAGAGCGCAGTAAAAATGTGCAGCTTTAAAGAATTTGAATGAGCGTTTTATTGCTTTTTAATTTTTTGCATGCTAATGCCCTGTTAAAATAAAAAGAAACTGTTGTGACTGCAAGATTCCTTTTCCTAGGCAAAAAGTTCAGTCTTGTGGGAGGAGGGCAAAAGGATTGATTCTAACAATCACTTCTTAAAATTGTAACTAAAAGGAAAAATAGCAGCACTTCCACATATATTATCTCCACCTACACCAGTTCTGGAGTTATACCAGGACTGAAACCCAGTTAACTGCGACTAAATAAAAGAAGGGGCCCTCGCTCAGGGCTATATGATCCCAGGGCAGAGTGGAAAAAAATATAGCAACTTGTTATATATCCAGCCTCAGAAGCATAAGCACTGGTCAAAAGCCTTTACTGGAGTCAGGCACCTGAGTGACTTTGAGGAAACTGATGACATCAGCAGACCAGAAGTACAGCAGAAAGTTGGCACTTTGCAGCAGATCTGCAAACATCACTAAGAGGGAGAGGTCTTTGGGAGGAATCAAGACAAAGCCCAATTACTCTCAACAGAAACTTGGAAACAAAATGCAACTTGCTACAGAGAAGACATCCCAGAGCTACTGTAGCTCTTCCTAGTGGTGAATACAGTCACCTGAGTGAAGTTCTGAGAATAAAACAGCTATCGGAAAACCATGGATAACACATGACCTTCCATCGTCCCAGACTCCAAGGGGCTCAGAAATGTTCAGCTGAATTTGCTTCCAACAACTGCAGGAGGAGGAGGAAGATTTGTGCTTCATCCCCAAGCAGATATACTTAAGTTTAGGTTCTTTATCATGAGTTCTCTCTACTACATGCCCAAGTGGTTTCTAAGAAAAACATTTTCACATAGTGCAAATGGTACGCTATGCTTCAGTTTACTACGCCTCTGTTTTGGGGATTTCCGCCCCACGCGTTTTGCCTCCTTCTCTGTCCCCCCACAACCACACATGTGAAACTGTCACCTGAGTTCCATCTGTGGCCTGCAGCACAAGCCTGGCATTGATTTCCATAATACTAATATGTTTGCCTGATGAGATGCTGTTAGGATAATTCCAAAGTTCACCTGGTCAGTTTCACAAAGTAACTGACACTATGCAGATGGGTGAGGGTCAGTTAAAGAAATGTATTTTAGATTTAAATTCTGCACAGCTGAGAAATGCAATTTGTTCCCAAAAGTTTAAGAAGAAGGATGTACTGAATATATGGTTATGAAGTTTTTCTGTGCAAGGGAGCAGTGTACAACTCCCTTCAAATCTACACAGTGGCATAGAAGAGTATGTGTGATCTATAGCAACAATCCACAATGCAAGCTTAGATCCTCATCCTTGTGCCCAACTCAAATACAGTCTGGAGAAGGCACCCCTCGAGTCATCAGGAGTGATCTTATATTAAGGGACAGTCAGAAAGGGCCAGATTTCCCAAAGATGTGCATACATGTTAGCAGTCCTACAACTGGGTGCACCTGTCTTATCCTTGCAAACACCAGAGATCCGTACTAAAAACTCACATAAATATGCAGTGCAATTGTATGTGCAATCACCACCTTTAAAGTCTGCCTTTTTCAAAGCATCCACACCAGAGACCTATCAAAAGTAAGACAGGCAGAGGACCAGAGGCAAATTTAGGATTTCAGAAGGCTCCCTACAAGGAATGAACCTGAAACTGAGAACAGGAGGTTTCCTCACTAACCCCATTCCCATCACGCACACACTGTTCTTGTCCGTACTCAGCCCCTACCTGACACTTCCCTCAGTTCTGCTGTCTCAGAGATTTGAGAAGCAATGCCCGGAGGCAGGGCTTTATGGCTGTTCTATTCGACAGTGACATCACAGCATCCCGTGTTCTCTTGTGGCTGAACCATCCGATCTGCAGGGAGCGAGATCGCGAACAGATGTCACACAGGTAGGCTTGGCAGGATTCGATTGAAATCGCTATGTCAGTATATGTCGACTTCTGCTGCCACGCTGAAATCGATGAGAAAAAATAAATATCCATCGGTAACAGTTGGCGCGAGTTCACCCTGCCTTACCCCCCCTCCCTGAGCCTGCAGGGACCTGGTGTCGCTGGCTCTGTGGCCCTGCAGGGAGCCCCCTGCAGTCCTGCTGTCATTGGAGTGAATGAGTGAGCAAAGTGGCAGTCCTGGTGGAGGGTCTCTGCTCTGTCCTTCCAGGACCATAGCCTTCCCCCCACTTTGCATGGGCAGGGATGAGCTGTCACTGGCCCTATGGTCGTGCAGGGAACCCTCTGCAGCTCTGCTGTCATGGCCACCCTTGCGCACTCACCAGCCGGAAGTTGAAGAGCCATCCCTGGACAGGGTGACCTCCCATGAAGCCAGGGGCTCGTCTTCTTCCTTGCAGTCCGGGAAGGAAGTTGCTGCTCTTCTGGGCCAGGAATGCAGCCTCCCCCCACACCTCGTGCCTCTGGACCACCTCCTTCCCTCAGTTGGTGGAATTTTATCCTGGATGTTACAAGCCACCCGGAGAACGGCTTTCACCAGAACATCTTGCGGCATTCTGGCAACATGTTTGTCGAGTCACCTGATGTGTCTGTGGTAAACAGTTCATATTCCACACCCATATAAAAAAAGAATGCCATCACTGCTGCAACGGATATCATAAGTTTTGTTGACAGTTTGATGGTATGCCGGTTGAGTGTCCTATGGTGAAGTCTTACAAAAACCTGGCTTGCCTTTCATGTTCTGTTTGACCTAGGGAACCATCACTTGAGGTGGTACTGCAAGTTATTTAAAGTGATGGATTGATGTTCTTTAGTTTTGTACCAGTGATGATATTTGGTTCAGTGACAGTGGTTGCTAGGGCTGGTTGGTAGAGGACTTCAGTTTTTTCCAGGCTGATGGTGAGTCAACTGTTTAGTGGCTTCTTCGAACCTGTCAAGCATAAATTGTAGGTCACTTTTCACTAAGCCCCGATCCATACTTACCTGGCGATTCAGCGGCAGTCGACGGGAATTATGCAAGTTAAGCAGAGTAGCTTGCATAACTACCGTCAACTGCTGTGCTTCCCTTCTGCGCGGCATCTTCACTGTACTGCGCCGACGGGAACTGCATTCCCGTCGACACAGCACAACGCCACTTGAGGAGGTGGTTTACCAGCGTCGACTTCTGGATTGATTGAGCGTGACTTCTCTGACCGCTCAATCGATACAGATAGGTCGATCTGACGGTGGTGACTTTGCCGACGTCAATATAGACATACCCTCCGTCTAAGTAGAGAACCATAATCCACCAAAAAAAAAAAAAGTAGCTTCAAATATGAGTTCATCAAAGACTTGTTTTTGCAGCAAGCCTTTGGAGATTGAAGGGTTTTCCCATCAATTCTGTACCTTAGGTAGATGCCCTTTTGAAGGTTGTCAGTTGTATAATTTAGAAAGGCTGCAAAGAAGAGACCAAAGAGGACTGGTGCCACCCCACAGCACTGTTTCACCCCATTAGATATAGGGAATGGTTTAGAGAGGCCACCCTCTGAGAGTACTTGACCAGTTATGTCTGTGGAATTGACATATGATAATGGTGGGGGAGCCAAATTTTTCAGGAATTTTCCAGAGGCCATTTCTGCTCACAGTGGCAAATTATTTTTTTAGATCAATGAAGAGAGCATACAGTTCTGTGTTTTGTTAAATGCATTGTTCCTGACTGTCTCACAATGAAAATCATGTCTGTGATGATCTTCCAAACTGATCTAAATCCACATTGGGTCTCTGATAGAAGCTTTTCTGATACTGTTTTGACAAGTCAATTGAGCATCGTACGACTGAAGATTTTACCACCTACAGAAAGCATGGATATACCCAGGTAGTTGCCACACTCATATTTGCAGCCTTTATATTTGTATTGTGTAATTATGATTGCATTTTTGAAATCCTGAGGAATTTTCTCCATTTCCCAGATATCCTAAATAATTTGGTATAGATGAGTTTTGGGGCCTGCAAGTTTAAAGATTTCAGTTGGCATGCTGTCTTTGCTCAGTGATTTACTTGACTGCATTTGTTTGATAGTTTTTTGCACTTCCTCAATGGTAGGCAACTGAGCAATTTCTTAATGTATGAGATATGGAGTTAGTTCCTCTAGCACTTGTGGGTTGACAATATAGAGGGATGGTTGAGTAGCTCAACAAAGTGCTGCACCTATTCTTCAGAGATGCTTCTCTTGTTCTTCATTAAGGTAAATCCACATTTGTGGAGTACCTGGTCCAAGTTTTGATAGCCTTTAAATGGCCTTCAGGGAGTCATAAAGCAATTTTATGTTGTTTATATATGCGTACAGTTGTATTTCTACTTTATTTTCCCACCAGTTATCCTGTGAAGCCATCTTTGCGCCTTGGCTTTCAGGTATTTAACTTTATCCTTCTTTGTCATTTTGTCAAGACCTAAACACATTGTTCTTTTCCTTGAGGATCTTTTTGATTTCATCATCATTTTCATTAAACTAATCCTGGTGTTGTCTTTGATTTTTCACTGAGAGTTTCTTCCAAGTCTTGAAGGATGGCTGATGTGAATATATTGCACTTTTTGAGTGTGTTCTTGGGTGAGGATGTAATGCTATCAAATTTTTCCTTTAAGTTTTCCCTCAGTTTGTCTTGATTAAATGAGTGTCTCAACTTTGCCATGTTCCAATTCAGTTTAATCCATTCAGCGTTGTTTGTTTCACTGAAGGGCAACACTGTGGAAACTGAAAATGGCTCTGATCATCCTGTGGTTGGTTCAACAGTTTGCTTCTTGCTTGGCTCTAGAGATTGTGATGTCCCTATCTCTTTGCATATAATGACATAGTCAGGTGCCAGTGCTGTGCTCTTGGATGCGTCCATGAAGTTTTTTATTTGTCCACTTTCCTGAAGCTTGTGTTGGTAATAACGAGCTCATCCTCAGTACACTTGCGACGTAGCAGGAGACCATTACTGTTTGTTTTTCCGACTCCGCTGTTCTTTATTACACCACTTCAAGCCTCAATCCTGACATTAAAGCCCTCCAGTAGTATGCGTGTGTCCCCCCTACGTGTATGTCATCCAAATCAGAATAGAACTATTCATTTATTTCTTCTGTACTGTTCGTGGCTGGAGCACAAGCATTGACAGGAGCTGCAAAGCGTGAATTTCCAGTGGGAAGTTGTGGAGTCAGTAGGCATTCAGCTTTGCCCACAGCTACGTCTTTCAGTGATTTCAGGAGGCTGTTTCTAATGGCAACAATGCACTGGTTTTTCTTTCTCAAAGAAGATGTAGCCACCTCCTACTTCCTTTAGGGAGCCTTGGACTGCAAGTTTGGTTTCAATAAGGGCAGCTATGTCAATGCTATATTTAGTAGGCTCCATTGCAATTAATGCTTTCAGGTCTTGATGTGTTATCACTGTCCATTAGAGTCTGTATATCCCATGTCACTGCAGTGAGAGATCTTGTTTTTCTTACAGCATGCCTGCTGTGTGGATGAGCCACCAGTTGCAGTGAACTAGCGAAGTTAAAGTTGGACAGGCAATGTTTGGGGCATCTTTTCTAGCCCCTTCCCTTACTGGAATGAGCACTGATGTCCTAAAAAGGACTGCTCAGTCACTGGGGTTTAGCCAAACAGCCTTGCTTCCCAGAATCCCAGGCTGAGTGACCAGAGTCCCAGGTTGCCTGCGTGCAGGTTTGTGTCTATGATTCCCAGTGTTCTCCTATACCTGTCACTTCGCCACTTACCCAGTGCTGCAGGACTTACTTTCTTAATTTGATAGAGGAGTGCATGAGATTTTTTTAAACCAAGGACCGTTGCCCAGGGGCAATCTCACTCTCCCAGCTGCTGAAGTCGAAGACCAGTGGCACGAAAAGTCGTGATGACTAGGAACTTCACTAGCTGCAGCGGACAGCTATTGATACCTTTTGTGCCTTCTCAAGCCTTATATCTACTACAATATATTGTTGCACTGCCTTTTCAGGAGAGGCAGGGCTATGCGTACTAACACTTCAACATAGACCTTAGCCCAAGCCTTCCCCAGGCTGGTAATTCTCATGGCTTCTCCCTGAAGGTCTATCCGACAGGCTCTCTGTTACCTCAGAGAAACCCTTAGTGCCTGATTTCCACTGCCCTGCACCATGTGTAGCCATTTACTCTAAGGCAAATCAGCTAATGACAACAGGGTGAGTCCACAAAGTAACTTTGCACCACCACACAGGAATCCTAACGCCTAACGGTGCCACAGAGACAGTCTCCTGTTGTGTTGTGCCCCCCATCCACCTCCCCAAGCTGCTTTTAATAGTGTTTTTTTAAACTTTTAAAAGCTCAAAAGAGGACTATTCATTTTTTCCTGCAAACTCACTCACTCATTTACTGTGATGGGAACTCAGCGCATATATAGCATCTTTCAGTTTAAAAGGGAGGAAGCGGTGCTTGGTTGGATGGATTTGGAAATTGAAATATTGAAAATTGAAATGAAAATTGCATTTTGGTAGGATGAGTACAGCTGAGAAAAATGGGAGAGAATCAGAGGCATTGCATTTGTCTGATGTGGGGAAGAAGTGAAGGAGACACTAAATGTTCAGTGAACAGAGGAGATCAGGCACTTTCTTTGGAAGGAGACAGTGCTATTACTGGGAGGAGTGAGGATGAATCACTGATACCTCCAGATCACTGCAGCCCCATAGGATGTGTCCTGTCCTTCCCAAGGATGGGGAATGCCTGCCTGAAGCGACGGTGCCAAGGGAAACCAGCACTCAAATGGCAGAACAGAGACCTTACGAGACCCAAGATGAGTAAGGGAGAAGCCAGTCTAGACAGTTTTTAAATTGTGCAAAGGCAGCTTTTCTTTTTTATTGTAAAGAGAGGTGGAGGGGAGGCAAGGTGCCTGCCAGCTGGCCAGAATTTATCCACTCAGTGTGATTGCCTGGAAGTCTTTAAAAAACAGAAACCAAAAAAGCCACCTCAGACCAAACCTGTAAAACAAGCAGCTGTAATTCCAGCTCACAGCTGCAAAGGGAGTCAGAGAGCACAACAGCTGAAACGTACTTTTGATACATGTGTTTCTAAGTTTCCCCCAGTGGCCTTTGGATTGGGGATTTTGCCTTGTGACGTCCAGGAACGTGAACGGGCCAGAGTCATTCCTGGCGTAGCCAGGTGCTACTCCAGCAAAGTCGAGTCGATTTGCAGCCATTCTTCTGGGGCATATGGAAAATTGTGGGGGCACTGGAAGGTCAGATGAAAGCAGTGGTTTTAAATACATGCTGTCCTGACAAGAGTTATTCTGACCAAAGCGATTCTCCATTATATCCGACCTAGTGGCAGATAGGGGGCTACTCGCTGCTCCTTGATTCAGGGTGGCCTGGCCTTGGCTGTAATAAGGGCTGCACAGGGGCCAGTGGAGGACATGGTATAGCTGAGCTCTTCTCTGCCACTCCCCATTCCTTTCACTGTCCTGGGTATCCCTCACCCACGCCACAAAGCCTTGTCTCCTTACTTGGAGCAGAGCTGGGGTGGCTGGTGTAGGAGCCACCTCGGCAAGATTTATGCCAGCAGAGTTCCCCTGCGTGCCAAGTGGCCTTCCAGGGCTAGAGAATGCAGCCCCCAGTTCCCCTACGCGATCCCTGTGTATCAATAGGGTGAAACAATTTGAATAAATTACCCTCCACCTCCTTCCATGCTGACAAACTTTCACCCCAAGCAGCCTTTGAAGGATTGAAAATTCAGTTAAAATCTCTCCCCACCCCCCACATTAATTAATTGTAGAGCACCGCACCTGCAAACATCTCAGACTCTGAGGAAGTTAAGATGGGAGTCTGAACGTAGATGCTACCCCTTATCTGCTGAAATCCAGCCCCCTGATCTGGAGCAGAGGACCAACATGGCTGTCCCAGAGTGGGTGGTTTACACCACTGCATGGCAAATATCAAAGTGTTTTGTAACCTTGGAGCATTCCCCACATTTTACAGGTGGAGAAACTGAGGCAGGGCTGGGACTAGAATATCCTGAATCCCAGCCCTGTGCTTTGACTGCAGGCCTCTTATCTCCTGTCCTTATATTTCTATGACTGTGGGATCAGTTTGTAGGATAAACCTTCCCTACCCTCTCAAAAAACACCTGATTTCTATTGCCCACTCCAAACACATGCTTGAAAATTAGGGTTAACCTCAGAAACCCCCACTGTTTTATAAAAATTCCACCTGGTGGTGACTGCTCTTTTACCTGAGCAGTGTTCTGATTATGTTGTGCCACTGGCCAGCTGGAAAACCAGGAGCTAAAACTTTCTATGCTGGCAACTGGCTATTGAGCTTCTGCCATCATTCTCCCAAACAAGGCAAGAGAGCTCGTTCTCCTGTGTGTAAAACGTGCTGTTTTGTAAACCTTGCATGTATCAACATGACAGAAGTTGCAACCACTGACAAATGTCCAGTCATTCCTAAGCCAGAGAGACACTGACAATTCTCATAGCTCCTTGGAGAAACCACCAACTTCATAAAACTATCAGCACTGGCAGAAGAAAAACATGCTCCAAAAGTTTTAATTCTGAGGAATCGTCCGCACCAAAACGGCTAATGAAATATTTCACCTATTTATTTCTAAATCTGAAAGTAACACATGCGCACACACACACCCCAAACCACTGTAGACACACCCATCAGTGGTAGCTCCATCTGAGACTTGGCTTACTGAAAATGTGTTCTTTTAGAGCGCAGGGTGGGCCAGTCAAGGGCATAGATTTGGTGCCAGCAAGAGTGAGGTGGGCAGCTTGATAATACAGAAGATACTGGCTCAAACAATATCCCACTTGCAAAAGTCAAGCTCTTGCTCCCCTAAGCATTTCAGATAAGGCCTGAACACGGAGTCTGCTTGTGGCAAAACCATGTTACATTAAAACATTACATGACCATCTAGAAGAAAGATACCAGCAATTGCAACTGCTGTATACTTGTGTTTTCAAGTGATGTGGGGATACACCTATCCACTGAGGAAGAGGTAGGGTAGAACAGGAAATCCTTACCCGGTTGTCCTCTTGAATCTCCCAATCACTGGAGAAAGTTATGACATGTTGTGCCTGAGAGCAGTTGGAAAACTGGAAGAGACTGGAAAACATCCTTCTGTTCTCCTGTGTGTCTGGAAATATTGCATCCTGGAAATTTACTCCATGAGGAAGGAGGTTATAATTCTCATCCATTCTGAAACAAAAATCAGATAGGAGGGCTTAAGTAATGTCAGATAATGGGGTATTTCCCCCCCATATATGGCATGTTTCTCGCCCATACCAGGACTGTTGCCTGAATGGGCTGAATGAGGGGTGGGAGACTCCTTGGCGTATATTCTTAGAGGGTGTAAATAGCCATTGCTCCAGGACACCTGCTATCATGACAGCAATGTACCTGGCTCCAATCCTGCAATCAGTTCCACACATGCAGGCTCCTGACAGAGATGTCAAAACGGCTTCTATGGGCACAGGTGTCCTCCCACAAAGGGACCATTGCAGGACTGGAGGGATAATTTGGGATGATCCTATATTTTGGGGCGTTGTTCGATTTTTTTCTGTGCTTTATTCTGTCATTTCTTTACATGCTCCAAGAGATCTGGATGGGCACAATTTTAAATAATCCATAAATAACTAATACAAAATTAGTTTGTATAGATATTAGCAGACACCATCGAAACATGTTTTGTTATGCTTCTCTGCCTCCACTTCTCCAGGGTAAAATGCACTGAGTGTTTCTAAACAAGCTACTGAGTGAATTTCACAAATATTTTTGCACTGAAAGGTTCACTGTGACGGCTTTATTCCCCCATTGTAGTTTCTTATTCTGATGATGATCTTGAAATGAGGATTTGGCTGGTACCCAACAGAGCCAAGAGAAATCTTCTTGAGTAAACATTTAGGGATCAGTGCTAAACCCAGGTGCCAAACTTTTGAGAGAATAGATACTGGCACCTATCCAGACCAGAACCAAAACTGACCAGAATCTAGTGTACCTCAAAGAGAGGCTAAGCTGAATACAGCAGTTCTTAAATAGCAGTTCAGAATAAATTTGTTGCACAGGAATGCCAAATTATTGTTTGAAATGCTATATCTTTTTGGTCATGAAAGACATTACCATAGTTTGTTAATTAGCAAGATCACTGTAAGAAGTTAATACCACAAATCACCGAGCACGGATTAGCAACAAGATTGGAACAAATGCCATCTGCAGGGATGTTTATTTTTTAGAAAGTAGTGCTTCATCATTTAGTATTTTATCTGCAGGCTTCTAAAACAGATAGTGGGGAAAAAATCACTTTTACTGTAGTTCAGTTTTTAAAAGATAACCTGATTTGCATCTCAGTCATTAGCCAGAATGCTTGAAAAACTTTACACCTATCTCAGGTTGGAAAAAAATCAATAGCATGCTCAATTCTAAACCTGAACATAAGAATGGCCACACTGGGTCAGATCAATGGTCCACTTCGTCCAGCATTCTGTTTTCCGACAGTGGCCAATGCCAGATGCTTCAGGGGGAATGAACAGAACAGGGCAATTTATTGAGTGATCCATCCTGCCATCCAATCCCAGCTTCTGGCAGTCAGAAGTTTAGGGACACTCAGAGCATGGGGTTATGTCCCTGTCCATCTTGGGTAATAGCCATTCATGGACCTACCCTCCATAAACATACCAACTTGTGTGCCGAAAACATTCTAAAGGATAACTTTCCAAACGGTCTCCATGTATCACGGTGTATTTACTGTCTTCACATTTCAGCTGGCTAGTTATACAGTACTTCAGATCAAAGAAACCGACACAGATGATTAAAAGTTACGGAACAATATAAATATCAAACACTAAAAACCTAAGTTCCACACCAGCTATAAACGTACAATCCTTTTCAGCAACCAGATATAGCATAATGAATTGTTTGATTTTTGCTGAGGTCATAAAATCATTTATATATATGTCTGTCTCACGCCCTACATTTCAAATAAATTGAACACAGTTGTTTTACTTTCTGTAGACTAGGAAAGCACTCATTAAGCACCACTCCTTCCAAGAAAAATCACAATATAAAGTATTCTCCTTTGAACTGTGTCACATTCATATCGTCTCTGCTAGATTAATTTGTACCTGGCTGAGGAACAAGGAGTATGAAACTCCACTATCCAAAGTAAAGAGACTTGCTCTCCACGCGCTCTGTGCTGTTATCTCTAACAGAATTGTACAAGACTCATCCGTGCTATAGTTACAGCAGAGAACATTTGGTTTTTATTCACTCGCTATACAATATTGAGTCATTTCTGGCGGCTCCCTGTGTATTTCAGTTACAGAAAATTTACTGGTCTAACTTTTTTGTTTGCCGGGGAGAAGTTACAGAGATTCAATTGCACACAGAGGTGCTAGGAGATGCTGGGCTGAAAGTGTTATGTAAGGGCTGAGCATTTCTGGAAGAGAAAATGTGCTCTGGCTCTCGTTTTCAAGCAGGGAATGGCTCATAGGTTTTTACTCACCTGAGAAAGAAGAAGTAAGAATAATCCTGCATGACTGTGTGGGAGTGACAGGAGAAGTAGCCCAGTCCAGTGAGGTTGAGCCTAGAGCCTGCGGGAACTTCCAGCATGCTTCCCCACGCCTGGTCACATAGCATCTCTATCTCAGCCGAGTAAAAGAGCCCCCCCTCGCTGGCTTCGTATTGCCAGGGCAGGTAATTATACATGCTGTACAGCTCCTGGTGGAGGGCCAGCACCTTGGCGTACACTATGATCTCGGCCAGCTCAGCCCTGCAGCTTTCGCTCAGGGGTCTCCAGTCCGAGGGCAGCTGACAGCCCCAGCATGGGCCGAGCTGCCTTCCGAGGCTCAGCAGGGCGAGGAGGAGCAGCAGCCGCCGCCGCCTGTGCACCATGATGGATGGAGGCACAATACACGCCGGCCGCTGGGGCTTCCCCAGGCAAACGCGGCTGCTGAACTAACAGGATCCCTGCCCTGCGCAATCAACCCGCTTACAGCTCAGGGGCTGGGGAGGGCTGAGCCCCCACCGCGCGAGCCGGCGGCGTCCAATTGGAGTCACCCGGGGAGAGCGAGGGAGGGGCAGGGACAGCCCGGCCGCGGCGCCTTGCCGACCGCCCGCCTGCCTCGCGTGGGCTGCACACAGGCAGGAGCGCAGGCGCACAGGGGAACGTTTGAAAATTGGAGCAAGGCGCCTGGGGCCGCTGCGCGTCCGCTCCGCGCGCAGGGCACGGGGCGCCCCGGCCCGGCTTCTCCCTGCTCGCAGCCTCTCTGCGCTGCGGCGGGCTGGGTTTGGAGACGAGCCTGCGCGGGAGAAGGGGAGGACAGGCAGGGGGGAGGGAATAAGTGAGAGATGCCTTCGCGGCTGGGGCACGCATCTGGTGTGATCCCCGGCTCTGCCTCCCTCTGTGCCCCTGGGCAAGACACTTAATCCCCCTGGTCCAGATCTTCCAGGGTATCTAGCTGCTTTCCTGAAACAGCTGCCTCTGCGCCCCCCACCCCTGCCACTGCTCCCCCGGCTGCAGACTGGGGAAGCCACCTCCCTGGCTGCCCTTGTGAAGCTAAAAGGCATTACAGGGCCTCGGTCCCCACTCCTGCTGCTGGTTCCAGGTGGGCAGAGCCCCTGCGCCCAGGCTGAGCCCCGGGGACCTCCCACAGGGCCCCACACTGGGCCAGCTGCAGGAGCCCGGCCTTAGAGATGGGTGCGTGCAGCGCCTGGCCCGCTGGGGCCCTGATCCCGACGGGGATCCCTGCGGGCGGCTGCAGTGCAAGTAATAGGCGAGGGTGACGGTGTTTGTCAGGCGCTCGGATGCAGCGGTGCCGGGGGCAACATTAGCAGGCAGGCAGGATGGGGTGAGGTACGTGAGACGGGGTCTTAAAGAGGGAGTCTTAGAATTAGGGTGGGAGAGGAGGAATGGAGTGAGAAGTGCAGGGAAGAGGAATTGAGATGGTGAAGTGAGGGATCCTCCTTTCCCCCCACCCAGCGGGAAGCGGCAGGGAGTGGGAGATTTCCCCTTAACCTCCCTCCCCCCTCATTCAATGCACAGGAGGAGATGAGGAGGAAGAAGGCCAACCTCTAGGCAGGGGAGAGAACCCCTTCCTAGCAGCCCATCTTTCCTGACGAGCCACAGGCCACTTCTCTCCTCCACCTCCTGCTTTTCCACATCGCGTGCCCATATTAATTTGTTGCAGTCACACATATTTAAAAGCTCCTATCCCTAGCTCTAGGCATTTTTAAAATCACACAGGACAAGAAGGTTAAAAATAGAAAGGCAGGCCCAAGCACATCAACCCTCTCCCACCATCTCATCCTACCGCATCACAACCGAGGCTTCTAGCAGCACATTTTGGACTCTTCTGATTAGCAGGACTGCCAGGCCCTGGAGAATATCTCCAAGACTTTGACTCCCCACCTCTGAAACAGAGTACATCTGCCAGAGAACATGTGGTTCTCACACCTCTTACAAGAATTTCTTGAGTCCAATGGTACTGAAGACCACTCAATTCTGTTATAATAGTAATAATTACATTTATTATTATTGCCCTTTATCTGAAGATCACAAAGCGTCCAAATCTGATGGACTGAAGTTACTAGGAACCAGGAATTAGACCCAAGGCACCTATAAAAGTCTTGTTAACAGCTACGCATCATGCAACATTAGTTAAATAACACTGGCTCAACTTCTGCTCTCAGTGATGCTGGAGTAATCTGGAGTAACTTCACTGATCTCAAGTTATTCAAGATTTACATTGATGTAACTGCCAGTGTAATTTGGTCCAGAATGTTAAATAAATATAATATTCACTTTTCATTAGTATACAGTTCTATACCTTCATTCTTCATAACTTTTATGGAAAAACAGCCAAGATCTGCCTAGAAACAGACTTTTATTGTCTTTTCTATGACAAAAAAAAGCCTATCAGAAATGAGAATTTCCCCCCTCATTCCACAGTAAATTTGACTGACAGACTCAAATCTTTTTCAACACGCTTCAGAATCTGTTTCTTGGGGAGCAACATATTGTTTCATAACTGTCAAGAAAAGCTTGATAGGGGAAGGCACAAAGATTTTTTATTTCTTTTTAATAAGAACAGTTCCACATCAAAGGTCAAGAGAGCCACAAGTTACATGCGATTTTGAAAATGTAATCTCCCAGAGTAAGATTCTTTTGTTTTGCAAACTGAAGGGCCAGAGTTGTGATTATCGGGATAGTTCACAGGTTCATTCTACAGATTTTAGGTGTAAATGAGAACCAGTGTTCTGATCCAACTCCCACTGAACTCAAAGACGCGATGCTATTGACTTCCAAAGATGCTGAATTGGGCCCTCCTGTGTTCTTGTGTAATGCTGTATGTAACAATTATGGAGACATTGGTAGTGACCCCTTAGTTAAGTTTGTATTGAAATTTGCACGTAAACAATACTGAACCCTCTGTCAGACTCCAGTCACTGAATTTAGCCTCCACATTTGGCACAGTAACTCTTCCAGGGACCTTTGAATATTCCCTGCAGTTTTAAAAGATACACCTTGACTAACGTCTGCCAAGGAAACATTTAAAAATACTCTTTCTTTGAAATGTTGCCTGTTTTCCTCACATTGTTTTGGGTTCCTCTAGCTCAGAGGTCCCCAAGCTGTGGGGGTGTGGCCCCCCTAAGGGGTGAAGCAGGGCCTGAGCCAGCCTGTACAGGGGAGAGGAGGATGTGGCGGGCGCACCATCCAGTCCTGCTCTGCCCTGAATTCTGCGCCAGCCCCGGCCCCCCCCCTCCCCAGCTGCGGCCCCTGCTCAGTCGCGTCCCCCGGTCGTAGTGCCTGATCATGGCCCCGCTCCCAGCCTCATCTGGTGGGTGTGGGTGATGTGGCACAGACAGGGTGGTGGGGGGGGGGGGGGGTAAAAAGTGTGGGGACCACTGCTCTAACTAAACAATCACAAGCTCCAAACCTCATCGCCCAGGGGCCATGGCAGCAGTGCTGTGGGGAAACCACCTCTCCCCAAATCCTATTTCGCCCATTCAGGATCCTCCCTTGTCCTCGCCTCCCCATAGATTGCCCCCATGGCCTCCATCGGTCCTGGTCAACATGCTTTTCTCATGCCACCACACACCCCTGTTTTCTAACCACATTCAGCTTTTACATGTTGGGCTGTATCAACAATCACACCTGGCAACAGCGGTTACAAAGGGGAATATGTTACAAATATGGATGCGTGCCAACCTTTAATAGCTAAGTGGGGTAAGGAAAGAGGGCATTGTAGGCGGGGCGGGGGGGGGGGGAGTGAGTTTGTTGTGTAGCAGGGAAGTGAGGAAACCTGGGAACAATTGAGGCATGGAGAAGACAGGGATCTATAGAAGGGTGTAGATGACAAATGCAGCTCTCCTGGGGTTAAGAGAGGAAACAGGCTATGAATAGGGATGTGGTTGACATAGGGGGCGGGGGGAGGTCTGCAAAGGATAATATATCTCACCATCAATAGCTGACTATGTGAACACATTGGTACATAACCTGGGAAATTCCCCCACAAAAACCTTTGATTTAAGATTGCTAAACTACATGTCCTATCAATGCAAACTGTGAAAAGCAAGAAAATAAGCAGCTGAGTCTCTCTTACTCTCCCTCTGCCTTCAGCCCATATATTTTCAGCCAGCCATGGTGCATCCTAAGTGTAATACATCAATATACACATTCAGATTTCTGTTCTGTAATTCCTATATAAAAACTACTAACAAATTCACAATCACTGAAAGCATAGATGACCCATTCACATAACTCTTTCTAACCGTTATAAAAAAATCATATATCACAGCTACCTTTAGTAATCTGACCCCCATACCATTCTTATGCATACCAATGTAAAACCATGAACAGAACTCTGAAGAGTGTTTTTCGTCAATGCCACACCCATGCCATTGATGATCTAAACACATAAACTAGGCTGGAGTCAAGTCTGTTGTGTTGGTTGTCCTGGACAAAGGTGGAGGTATGTGGTCTGCGGGTGTTAGAAGAGAGGTATTTAAGGTCGAGAAAGAGAATGGGTGAGTCGATTGTTGAATTATTCAACTGATTTTTTTCCTTGTTTTATATGGTTTGCTTTGGTGGGAGATTGGTCTACCAATTTTAACTCCAGGTTAACTCAATTTTTTGTGGAAGAATATATATACAGAAGCTTGGTGAAGCATTATTATTCACGTATGGGTATTTGGTGCACCATTGTTATAGCACACAGGTAGCTGATGATGATAGATACATGTGTATTTGGGGCAGTTATTGAATAGATATGTAGGTACTATTTATACATCATCTAAATACGAAATTGCTAGCTTTCTAGAGAGGGGAGAGAAGATGCAGTGGGAGGTTCATTGTTCTTTGTTTGTTCTGTTTAGTGTGTGTTGCAAATACGTAACTGGCTATGGCTCAACAATCCTCAAACCAGATTTGGGAATATCTCAGATGCGCTGCGACCTATTCCATATCTGCTGTTCCTTTTATTTCATTTAGCCACAGTATTGCCATTGGTTTGTTTGCTTGGGGTTGTTTTTATGTTTCTTTGTTTTCTTTTTGGCGCCTTACTGTAGTGCTGTGTTTCCTTAATGCTAACTGGTAATACAATGAATAAATATGTTGTGTGACCAGACTATCTGAAACTCCAGGCAGTCCCCAAAACTGTACGTGCTAACATATTTGCCTGCATCCTTTGGCTGAGATTGGAACTGTCTGATTTCCTTTTCTGTGGTGATTACTGGGGTGCAGATGTGAGTAATTACTCTTCTTTGCAATTCTCTCCGTGATCTAGCCATGATGATGATGTGTGCATTTGGGAGACACGCTGGATGAAATCCTGGCCTTGCTGAAGCCAATGGCAAAACTCCCACTGACAAGTTGGAGAGAGTCCAGCAGAGGGCAACAAAAATTATTAGGGGGCTGGAGCACATGACTTATGAGGAGAGGCTAAGGGAACTAGGCTTGTTTAGTTTTCAGAAGAGAAGAATGAGGGGGGATTTGATAGCAGCCTTTTAGTACCTGAAGGGAGGGGTTCCTGGACGGATGAACCTAGGCTGTTCTCGGTGGTGGCCGATGACAGAACAAGGAGCAATGGTCTCAAGTTGCAGTGGGGGAGGTCTAGGTTGGATATTAGGAAAATCTTTTTCACTAGGAGGGTGGTGAAGCTCTGGAATGGGGTTGGCCCTGCTTTGAGCAGGAGGTTGGGCTAGATGACCTCCTGAAGTCCCTTCCAACCCTAATCTTCTATGGTCAATGGAGCCAGGATTGTACTCACTGAGCTTCAGTGTTGTCTTATCCTTTGTTTTATAAAGAACCATGTGTATATAAAAAAACCAATACCTTTCATGTTTAAAACTCATATTTCCTGTATCTATTCCATTTATATTTGCTAGTGCCTTATCCGGTCTACGTCTAGATGTCCAACACAGTGAGGCTTCCCCACTTCCTTTTGGGAGATGTTCCACATTTTGGTGGCTCTCCCTGTTAGAAAGTTTTCGTGATAATCAGCAGTAGTGGACCTTTCATCCCAAAGCCACCACATCCAAACTGACTCCCCTCGGCTGTTTTCAGTTTTGGCTAGAGATTTTATAAACCACTTTTAGATGGGTATTTTAGTAGAGAGGTTTAGCTCTCTGAACTCAATTATGTTGCTTCTAATTTTTTCACGGCAGGTCTTTTTTTTTTTTAAGCGGTAGATGTATTGAAATGTAGTAAGACCTTTTAAATTCTCACCAGGGTTCCCTCCTCTTCCAGCTTTGGATAACAAGGTATTAGTGACATAAAGTGAAGATTAAGAAATCCAGCCAGGAGACTGCATCTTTAAGGTCTGTGTTTGCTGTTTCTCCTCAGGGATCCCCAGGCTGATCTGAGACATTCTTCAGTGTAGAGTGACTTTTTTTTCCTGTGAACTCAGAATGGATCTGACAAGCTCTGTAGCCAAAACTAGCTAATCAAAGTAGCATCAATAGAGACAATTATAGCTGAGTCCATGCTTTTAACCACTCATGCATGTGCCTTGGGTTATTCATTCACTTCCTCCTTTTAGATAGTCTTGTAGACTTTGAGACAGACTTCTTGTGTTCCACGGCAGGAACTCTCCTTCCCTTTCACACATTTTTAGGAACATTTAAGCCAAGGATTTCTCCCTCAATTCTTTGTCATTTTACTTTCTCTTTCTTTGGCAATACAGGTGATTTAAGAATTTTAGTATAAACGTAGCTCTGCTCTGGTTCTCTTTGCCTCTAAAGCATTGACTGAGCTGAGCATTTGTCCAGGTACCAAACAAAAGAGCACAGTACTCAGACTCTAGCTGCCTTATGCATAGATGTAGGTGACCTGAAACCTCAACTCAGCTGTCTTTTATTTATATATCCTCAGTGATTCCTTTGTAGTCTATGGTGCAAAATATCAAACCCAGATTTTTCCACCCTTTAAACTGGGTGACCTAGAAAGATGAATATTTGGCTTTCTTAGTTCCCAAAAGGAAGTGGTGTTTTTCTTTACCTTCTAATGTCTATGTTTCTATAATTTGGTTCATTCTTCCTGTACATTTTAAAATTTGTTTCATTGCATTTAACTATTTTTCTACCAACATCTGGGTTTTTTTTCCCCTATCAAACAAAACATTCTGCTGCCCCAAATTTTCCATTAACTTTTTTGTTTCTTTTCGACAATATTTATGACCTGGAGACGTAAGATCTGCCTTTTGGGGATCAGCTGTAATACACTGTTACAACGAACAGCCAAGCATGATTTTATAAATGACAATAAAAAGACCTTCTCCTAAAACAATTTAGAATTTGAATGTAAAAGTGCTCAGGATGGATCAGGGAACTGGCAGTGAATTGTGGCATCTTCCACCTATACTTTCTCAGATTGAATCCAGCCCAAGTCAGCAGAGTCAGGAGGTTGTTGCAGTCAGGTGTCTGTTCATCAAGGAAAGTGAACCAAATTTGTGTTTCAGCCTAGTTCTCAGTGGACAGACATCTACATAACAAAAGCCACTTCCACAACTGGCACGCTTAGCAAGAGGAAACATATCTGAGCATATCATTCATGTAGCTATGGAGGAATGGAGAGAGATGAAGATCCTTGACTATCTAATTCACACTCCCTCTATAATCCAAGTGAGTTGAGAGAGAAAATACCATTTGCCCTGGACTCTTATGTCATAAATTTTAAGGCCAAAAGAACTATTATAAACATCTAATGTGACCCACATAGCACAGACTATAGAATTTTACCCAGCAATTCCTGCATCAAGCTGTTAACTTCTGGTTGAGTTAAAACATCTCTCTTAGAAAGACATTCATTCTTGATTTCATAGATTCCTAGACCAGAAAGGACCATTGTGATCATTAATCTGACCTCCCCTATTACACAGGCCATAGAATTTCCTCAACATAATTCTGAGAGCAGAACTTTTGGAAAAACATCCAATCTTGAGTTAAAAATTGTCAGTGATGGAGAATGCACCACAATCCTTGGTAAATTGTTTCAATGTTTAACTACGCTCTCTGTTAAAAATGTACACATTAATTCCAGTCTGTAGCAATGGAGAACTCACCGCCTCCCTTGGTAGGTTCCAGTAGGTAAATTACCTTCACTGTGCCTCCTTCCATTCTGAATTTGTCTAGCTTCAGTTTCCAGCCATTAGGTTTTATTATGCCTTTCTCTCCTAGATTTGTGAGGTGAGCTCTCCCCAGACATCTAATGATGAGCGAGGGGGAGAAAACTTCAATACCCAATCTTGTTTGTATAGACACGCCCACTCTGCCTAGGTGTGCAGCATGCTGGAGCTACTTTGCCCAAGTGATCACTTTTGGCTGGTGTTGGCTTGTGAGTCGCTTTGTTATTGGGTGCAGGTGTAATAAAATGTCATCCTTGTTGTGTGAATAAAAGGCAGCAGAACTGTGTTTGCCATGCCCTAAGTGAGTGGTTCACGTTCAACTGAACTACACTCACTAAGCAGGGAGCAGGAGGCGTGCTAAGCCCAGTGGAGATGAGAGAGGGTGCAGAAAGGTGTTTTTGCCTGGTGGTGTGGGCCCTGCCTAAGGGTCCTAGACACCATTTGACCCTCCTCCTCCTCTCCATTGTTTAAGGACCGAGCTGATTAAGACGCAATTAAAAGTCTTTTCTTGTGGCTTAGCAGCCAGCGCTGAAATCAATGATAACCAGGTCTAAGTGCTAATCCTGAGACCTGCTTGTGGGATCAGCGTCTCTGGTGAAAGAGACTGCCCAGCTGCACAAGCAGTGAGGCTCCCCCACTAACAGCTGAAATCACTGAGCGCCGTGTTAGGTGGTGGGACCTCGAGGCATCCTCGAGGCTGCAGTAGAGAGGGCGGTGTGGCGGAGTGAATGACGATGGAGCAGGAGGCAGCATGAGTGATGACAGAGCTGCTGGTGGTGGAGCAGCTGACAGCGGAGCGGCTGATGGCAGAGTAAGCGACAAAGAGTGAATGGCAAAGCTGCAGCAGCTGAGGCATTGCTCGACGCCTTCCCCGCTCCCCTGTCCCAGGGTGGGAGGTGAGCTCCTGTGAATGCACCTCTGAACTCTGCACTAAATTCACTTGACATGCACTAAATGTCGCCAACCAAAGACAACAACTGTGAGTGGAGTACAGTGAGAGAGAGGGGAGTGGTGTGCTAAAGAGACGTTTTGTTGGTCGGACTTTCACACCACAAGACGAGTGGCTGAGGAAAAGGACACTGCCCAGCGTACTCTGGAGTGGGTGTTTTGCTCACGATCATATGTTTGCGAATCATGCTTGTGGTGATTTCCCAAATTAATGCCGGGTTCCTTTCCCCTTGTATTCAAAGTTTTCTTTTCCCTACACGGGCTCAGTGCTTGCAAGTGGGGAAGTATTACCTCTTAGAGGCACCCAGGTGTGGGGTGTAATTTTCCCAGATTACTGCGCTTTATTGAAAAGATGTGTTTTGCACTTCGACCTGAATACACACAGGCTAGGTCAGTTCTAACCCCTTCTGGAAAAGAGTTCAACAGCTGTAGCCCCAGGACCAGATAATTCATACTTGGAGGACAAAGCGGTATTTGAAGTACTTAGGTTGCAGTCCATCAGTAGTAGTGTAGATTTTGTCCATGACCCTGAATTCTGTTCTGAAATCAGTGAAGTTCATAAAGCATAGCTGGGAAGTGTTTTGCATTGGTCTTTATTGCTCAAGTTTTTAGTATTTGTATCCCATCATTATCTTATATTCGAAGAGCTGAATCTGTTAATAGTTTTTAAATCACAGTTGGAGATGCTTGTTTTTAAAGTGAATGTAGTGGTTATAAATGGTACTAGATTGACAATCCTAATTTCTATATCTTTCCACAGAACAGGAATAGCAAGAGCAGCAGCAGTACAAATTGCCCCCGAAATTTGAGGTGGAGGGAGGGACCGCCTCTGAATGGGAACAAGACATGCCCATTCTATCTTTGCCTTTGTGCCAAGACTGGTAGTAGAATGCTCTGATAGCAAGTGTGAATGATGTATTGCTGTCATCCTGTAGAGAGAGGAATTGACTATGAATGGTAGCTCTCATAGGCCAGCCTTCCAATTTTCAGTCTAATTAACGGTGTTTCTCCAAGAAATCACTCACTCACCTCTTCCTCTCCAACCAAGAACCAAATTCTGCTGTCGAGGACGCTTGTGTGCACTGAGATTAATTTCATCCTCAGATATGCATAGATTCTAGTGCAAGAAGGGACCATTGTGATCATCTAGTCTGACATCCTGTATAGCACAGGCCAGAGAATTTTATCAAAATAATTCCTTTTGAACTACAGCATATCTTTAAAAAATAATCTGATCTTGATTTAAAAATTGCCAGTGACGGACAAGCCACCACAACTTTTGGTAAATTGGAATATGTATGTACAGGCCTCCCACTGAGCTCAGGACAGGTCTCTGTGAGCATCCAAAAAGTAATATGGTCCTAACCTGAAGTAAGAAAACCCATATGAACCAGTATTTTCACTTACTCTCAGACTGGATAAGATTAAAAATGAGAAGAGGCATCTCAAATGAGTGATCTTGACACAACGTTGTTGATACTGGATGTTTAGTGATTTGTGTGAATATTAGTGAGACATGGTACGTTTGATTTGTAGATAAATAAGGTTTAATGTGTAAGCTTTTTTATAAATATATTAGTTGAATATAAAGCTTAAAATTAACTATAAGAAATTATATTTATTTATAGTTAATGCAATTGAACTCCAATTGTGTTCAGTTTTCAAAACTAGGTTCTCATGTTGGTGAACTAATTTCCTTCACTGTCATTTCTATTGTTGCCCTGCTGTGTACTGAGACTCAGGTAACCTATGTGTCCATCTTGCTTATGGAATTACTGAACTTTTAAAGTGAACAGAAAGTACACTCGTATCAGGATTCCGGATTAAATTTCTTTTGTTTATGTTAAATTTAAAAAGTCTTAATTCATCCATTGCTAGAGTGCAAATTAATCCCCTCAATTTAAAGGAAATCTGCTTTCAAGCACTACATAAAAGATTAGTCACAATTATTTCTCATTACAGTTGTTCTTTTCAATAAAGTTTTCCCATAGCATATTATAGTCCACTTATAGAGTTGTGCTTTGAATTTGAAAACACCTTGACATTTAAAAGCATTTTAATAAAAGGATTAGGCTTAACGTTTTTATTAAAATGTTTTCAAATTCCAAGACAGCCTATGTTTCATACCCAGCGGAAGAGACTATTTGATTTGATTTGATTCTGTTCTGCACAGGTTCTTATGACACTATACTATCTGAGCACCTTCCAACAGTGCATTGAGCAATGTGACTAACCTGTCTCATGTGTGTGCTATCAGTCAATACACAGAGGGTCCTATCCATTTCCAGATTTTAATTCCCTCAGGGAACTGATGGGCAGGATCCCCTGGGAGGCTAATTTGAAGGGGAAAGGAGTCCAGGAGAGCTGGCTGTATTTTAAAGAAACCTTATTGAAGGCGCAGGATCAAACCATCCTGGTATACAGAAAGAATAGCAAATATGGCAGGCGACCAGCTTGGCTTAAGAGAGAAATCTTTGATGAGCTTAAACACAAAAAAGAAGCTTACAAGAAGTTGGAAGCTTGGACAAATAACTATGGAGGAGTATAAAAATATTGCTCAAGCAGCCAGGAGTGAAATCAGGAAGGCCAAAGCACAACTGGAGTTGCAGCTAGCAAGAGATAGCTGCACTGGTCTGTGCGATGCACCATAAACGATGGTTAACATGCTGTGTTGAGACATAGGGCACAAAATGGGGCACTCTTGTAATGCTGCAGCACAAATCTGAGCAGAGGAAACTGAATGCAGTGGGCACTATGTGCCATGTAGCAGAAACAAACATTACAGAACAGGTCCAGTGCTGCTCCACATATGAATTGTTGGTTCTTCCTTTTGAAATCTCCAGGCTAATGCAATGAGCACCACTGCCCTCTGCTGGATGGAATGTCAGAGCAGCGCTAAGTGTATGAGTTTCTGTCACTAAAGTGTATGATAATTTCTTCCACTAGTGGCTGGCTGGCAAAGGCTATGAGCCTAAAGCTACTGATCCCTAACAAAGATTCTCCTTTGGCTCAAGCAATGATTGTGTGTGTAGGAAGGCGCAGTGGCCTTCCTCGGAGCCTGGGCCTGAGGAAGGGCCACAACAACAGGGACGGACAGTTATAGGGCCGGCAGCCCAGTCTGCCCGGCAACAAAGGAGCTGGACCGTGGTAGGTCCGGCAGCCCAGTCTGCCTGGCAACAAAGGAACCGGGCCGTGATAGGTCCGGCAGGCCTTCCAACCCGGCAACAGAGGGGTGGAGCTTCCACCAGTGGAGGAAGTATAAAAGGAAGGCCCTGCAGCTCATTGAGGGACAGGCTACTGCTGGAGGCAGACCGGCTATCCTGCCAGCAGCCCTGTAGGCTTAAACCCCGCCAGGTCATCGCCCCAAGCAAACGTCTCCCTGAGCAGAGGTGCTGGGAACAGCCCAAACTACTAGGCCTCAAGGACTGGGTAGGACTCCCAGGCCCCAGTGACTGGGCCCAGTCCCCTGAGACTCAGAGGTTGGAGGATACCCTCAGAGGCCGGCCCTGACCTAGAGGAGCTGCTGGACGCTGGAGCCCTGTGACCTGGAGGAGTTGCCCTCGGCCGAGGAACCCCAGGAACCCTGTGACCTGGAAGAGCTGCCCTCTGCAGAGGCTCTCCCTGACTTGCCGCCAGTAAACGAGTAGGGACTGGTGAGCCTGCTGCAGGCCGAGTACCCCACCGACCTAGAGGACCTGGAGGAGGCAGGTACCTGGGAACACGGGGAGAAGTGGACCAGAGACAGCCATAGCTAGTGGCTGAGTCAGGGGCAAGACCTCGTCGGTGTGTTGCGGTGGGAGCCCCACTGACTCAGTGGTAAATGTCCTTGCCACTGCTAGGGCCCTGGGCTGGGACGCAGTGGAGATGGGTGGGCCTGTGTCCCCTTCCCTAGCCACCCCGGGAGGAAGTGTTCTCCCCTACTGCTACCGACAGCGGATCCACTGCACACTGGTCTCACCCCGCCTCGGGGTTGGAGACCACAGACTGCTTGTCTGCTGCGCCCTGCCTGGCAGGGCCCGAGGAAGGGCCGCAACGACCAGGCCAGAAAGGACCACCGGCCTACAGTGTGGCTGAAGCAGACGATCCAGGGTTCTACCCCTGTTGCTGCACATGTGTGTCTTCACTGGCCATCACGCATGGATTTGTTACTCTTTCTAGAGCCTGGAATAGAACCCAAGACTTTGGAGTCTCCCCTTTCCTCTGCTGTCAGCAAATACCCATGAAGCAAATACCCATGAAGCCCACTGGCAAAGCGTATCACATCCCTCTCTAATGCTGGTCCATATAGAGGACGGCAGCCTACTACTGCTATCATTTACTTCGTTAGCTCATGTGGAAGAGGTCGGTGTGGTGGATCTAAAGGTTCCAACCCTGTTGATGACCCATGTGGATGTCAATATGAAGCTACATAACAGAATTTCAGTTTTTAAAGTTTAAAAAAAAAAAAAAATCTAGGAAATCACACA
The DNA here is from genome assembly GCF_026122565.2 of Emydura macquarii macquarii. Classification (NCBI taxonomy): domain Eukaryota; kingdom Metazoa; phylum Chordata; order Testudines; family Chelidae; genus Emydura; species Emydura macquarii. The sequence goes on along the minus strand of NW_027133607.1, from coordinate 71,606 downwards.
GAAGCTAGTTAAAAGCACATTATTATAGTTGCAAAGTCAAACACTCCAAAGTTAGGGAAAAGGGCCAGAAAGTATCATGGGACTCTAAAGATCTTGCATCTGTCTGGGGAATGATTTCCCCAGCAGAGTAACTGCAGAAGATGGCCATAAGGCTGCCTTCCAAGGACCTCTTTGCGAGACCAGACATAAGGGGCATTTCAGGGGTATGGTTGGGGCTGGAGAAGTGCAGGGTCCTAGCATGTAGCATTATTGTGGTAGTTCTGAGTAGCACTGCCACCCAGGGGAGGCTGCCATACTTTACACAGCCTTGAGAAACTGTCTAAATTACACCAGGGGCCACTCCAATCCCTGGAGCAGCCTGGGATCAGGAGGGTGCAAAGGTGACTTAATGCTTCCTTAAACAATCCCACCCCCAGGACTGCAAGTTCTGCGCTGCACAGAATTTCACCCCACTGGATATATGATGACATTACTACAGGGGGAAAAAAAAAAAAAAAGAGGAGACTCATTGGTGGTGGTGATTTCTATTTCTGATTAAATTTGTCCCAGCTGCTAGGAATGGCTGTGACAGATTATTTTTTCTTTGCCTTTCTCAGGTCTGATATGTTTCTCTTCAGCGTCTTCTTAAGAGTTATTTAGGGTGGGGAAAGAAACATCGGATAAAAGTGTTGCTCAAGGGCACAAAGAGATGCAAACTGCAGCTCTGCATAAATCTTTCTTTTGATTCCCCCAAGAACAACGTGCAATCTTGAAAAATGGCATGTTGAACCAGGCACAGGTGTTAACTTTTTTTTTAAAGGTTGCTGTGAATGGCCCTGGATACACAATTTCTTTCGTTCCGCTTTAAGGTTCATTAGCTCCTCTTTGACTATCACTGTGCTCATAAAAGTCTTACCTATACACGAGAGAGGAAAGTGTAACCGGCAAATTGGACAGTCCTGGTACCTGAAGAGACCACATCTCTAGTCAAAATAGGCATTTTGAGTGAGAGACCCTTTGTGTATAATGGAGGGAGCTGCTGGCCGCCCATTCTCTCTGACGGGTCCTTGATTTTTACATTCATTTCCCGTTAGCCCCTCTTTCTTCGCAGGCACTTGGGAAGTTTGAAAATTCATAGGCAAAGGGGCTGGAGATTGCAGGATAGTTTAGGTGGAGTTAGAGAGAAAGGATGGCCTCATGGCTAGGGAGCTAGCCTGAGACTTAGGAGACATGGGTACAATTTCCAGATCTGCCACAGGCTTCCAGTGTGACCTTGGACAAATCACTTAGTCTCTCTGTGCCTCAGTTCCCCATCTGTAAAATGGGGATGTTAGCACTTCCCTACATCACAGGGGTATTATGAGGATAAATATGTTAAAGACTGTGAGGTGCTCAGATATTGCTGAACTGGAGGGCCAATATAAATTACTAAGGGTATGTCTTCACTGCAGTAAATCACCTGCAGCTGGTCCCTGTCAGCTGCCTCGGGCTATGGGCCTAAAATTGCAGTGTAATTGTTCAGGCTCATGGGACCCCAGAACCTGGGCTCCATCCCAAGCCCAAATGATTACAGTGCAGTTTTATAGCCCTGCAGCCCAAGCCCCGCAAGACTGAGTCAAAGGACATGAGCCAGCCAGAGTGTTTTATTACAGTGTAGACATGCCACTAGGTTACAGAGGGTTTTCCTGGGCTTATACACATTGCCATCTGCTTCATGGGAAGAAAGCTGGGAGAGAACACATTGTGACAGGAGGGGCAGATGGGTTGTGTCTAACGAGACTTTTGTTTTGTTTTTGTTTAAAATCACAGTATCTTCAAGCTATTCTCGTCTCTCTCTGCAGAGAGTAAATAAAGATCTCAAAAAGAAAAATAAAGAATCTGATCTGGCTCTGTTGTATGAGAGAGGGGATGCAAACTTCACCCAGTGGAAGGGCTGCACCGATAATTTACTGAAGTCTCATGAAACTCACCCTAATGGTACATACCAGCTTCACATATTGTAAACTGAGTTTAGAACTTCATTCCTTTTTTTCCCTTTCAAGGGGGAATTTAGAGACTCAGGCAATGGAACTCCTGTATATGCAGGTTTTCTGATTCTTATTCCTTATCTAAATGATGCATGATTCTCTATAGACTGCACTGACTGTGTACCAGTTGAACTTATGGAAGAATTGCAACAGTACACCACATAATTTACCCCGAAATGCTTGCTTAAGTGACGTCACTAAAAGTGGGGGGTGCTGAGCATCACTCACAATCAAGCCCTTAGTTCTTCTCTAGAGTGACTGCGGATTCCGTGCATTGATCTGTAGGCATCCCATCTCCCTTCAACGCTTGGACATGTTTACTTCTTTGATCATTACTGGGACAGATCAGGATATGCTCCTTGCACGCTAACCACCATCTGTGGTGCCTAGTAACCATCTATTCGCTGTTCTGTGGTTCTACTGTCACTCTTGACAGGTGCCACAATGAGCTTCTGACTCTTTCATCCACTTCTTCCATTGCTCCTGTGGCCCCTTCACCAACACTACTTAGAATTCTAAGCACTTTCCACCTAGGCTGTGCAAAAAAAACCCTCCTGGGATTCCCATGAAAGAAAGAAACTCTTTACCAGGTACTTTTTTTTGTCCTTTAGTTCTGAATCAGACATATTGTTGTCATCTTGGCATTGACTCCAACTGGATTTCTTTTCATACAATACCTGGAATCCTCCGATAATATTTACTGCTTTGCTTTGTATCGAGAGAATAATCCATACATGCCAAATAAATCCTTTGTTAAAAAACCCAAGCTATTCAGTGAATCTCCTGTTTACAGTATTTTTATTTAAACTTAGTGTAGTGAGTGTCTGTCTCTATAACCTGATCAACCTCAGAACCTTCAAGTTCAGCACCTTCACACTCACAAGCCATGCATGGAATATCTACACTTAAGTTGCAATGGTTAAAATTACCTAACAATCCCTCCCTACTGCCTGTCCTATAGTTTCTTTTGGAGAGGACAGCCTATTCTCAAACGGTTGTGCAGCTTTACAGTGGAATATTGAAGGGTTGCTGCATTCCACTCTAGAGATTGCTGCATTTCAGTGTGTGAAGTGAATCCCCACCATATACACTGTAAAATTCTATTCTGTCAGTTTGTTGTACTACCCTGATCACGGTCACAGCTGAGAACCTCCGGAAGTGCATTAAGCAATGTGACTAGATGCCTTTTCCCTTTTCTCCCAATTTCTCTCCAAATCAAGAATTATGTGAGGGTTGTTTTTGGTTTCCTAATTTATGTTATGCGATCTGTGCTGTGTGTGTTTGTTTTTGAAGACGAGATCAAAGGAGGGTGCCTGGCACTTGGAACAGAACATGGTGACATTTGAGATGATTCCTAAATCCTGTGGGAGATCATTTCCCCAGCCTAAAATTATTTGGGATCGTTTTAAAAGAAAGGAGCTATATAAATAAATATGAGACTGCGTTATTATTATTCTCTTCTGCAGCTCTTTTTGTGAGAGCCATGACACCACAGCAGGCTCTGTCTGCTTTGCAGGGGTTTTTGTGGGACAGGTGGGGAGTCAGTGTATGTTTAGTGCATCTTAAACCTAGACGTCTTGCTGCACTTATTTTTCAGATGTGTTAGCTCAAACTATGAGACTGATGGATCTGATTCTGAATTAGGGGAGTTTTGTGTTCAGCGGTCTGGCTGCTACTATCAATAGTTAATACAAGAGCACTAATGATTTCTGCTCTCTGTGCCTGGTAATGGAAAAACTGAACAGACAGCAAAGGAGCAGGGGAGAAGTAGCGGCTGGTATCAAAGCGATTCATTTCTACATAGTCCAAGTTGACACAATTATTTTGCCTTATTAACATATACATTTTTATTCAATCTTCACACTTCATTTCAAATTCCTTTGTGGCTCTAACTAGATTCTTCTTCTTTGCTTCCTGCCCCTAAAATGGGCAGGATTGCTAGGCCCTGTTATAATGGCTGATGGATTAAGGGATGCCTGTATGTGTATAGTCTGTAATTCTATTAAGTTCCTTGACTTCCAGCACTCAGACAGACAGATGCTAATCAGCATTCTGGGTAAAATTCTGAAAAGCATCTGTGTGACGTAGCAGCTTAAGTTCCATTTTCAAAAGTGACTTTTTTACCCTATAAATGCCATAACTTTTGACAGTGTCATAAAAGTCACTGTATAAATCAGTCAGTTATCATTATAACAGCTAGAGATGGGCCCAGATACTGTGGTGATGAGCGCTATAGAAATACTTACAAATAAAAGACATCCATAAATCCAAACCCTTGCTCTGAACACTGCCAGATGTTGGTGAAGTTCCAGTCTGGGTGTGGATTGGAGCTTCACCACTGTTGCCTCTCTGTTTAGTGGGTCAAACCAAAATGGCAAATCCAGATCTCCCCAGGCTCTCAGGAAGTTTCAGGCTTTGTCTACGCTGCCGGTGAAATTCAGCAGCAGTCGATGGGAGATACGCAAACTACTCTGTGTAACTTGAGTATCTCCAGTCAACTTCCTTCTTCTACATAGCGCAGCATCCCCACTATGCAGCACTGATGGGAAATGCCTTCCCGTCGATGTAGCATTAATCTTTTTGCGGGGGTGGATTAATGCCGTTGACTTCTGGATCAATTGAGCGGGTCTCTACTGCCGCTCAGTCGATCCTGCGGAATCGATCCGGTGGCACCGACAGTGTCGCCCTCAATGTAGACATACCCTCAGACCTGGTTTGGAACTTTTTGTGAAGTGTAAGTTCTAACAAATATGTTGTATAAACAAAAAATGGACATTTCTCAAATCATTATCCAGTCTCTTAGCAAGAGAATATCCCTAAAAAAATTTCATTAAAATCTCCTCTCACCCGCACCCCCAGCTCTCAGCCTCCACTGCATAAAGAAAACCTCTTTTAATGAAATACAATCAAACCAAAGCCTACATCATCCTATGGAGCCTGTTTTCTCTCTGCAGTTTGTCAGTGACTCCCATTGAAGTCATTTAATACCTCTCCTTTTTATCTTCTCCCCCGCTGACTTCAAAGAAGCTGACATGCCTCCTGTAGTGGGAGAACTAGGCACCCAGTGGGGAGAGGGGAAAGGATAGAAAAAGAAGGTGGTAAATCAAATAACAAGCATATATAAATGATGGGCAAGAAGCTGTAAGGGGAGATGGGCATATTGGGTCCAATGCTGCTCTCAGGTACATCTGGGCAGCTCAGCTGACGTCAGAGGGGTTTCACAGGTGGAAATGACAACAAGATTTGGGCCCCTCTATATAATATCCTCCAACAACCAGCATAAAGAAAAGGAGTCAGAACGGGAGGAGAAGGGAGTGGGCAAATGAAGAGGAGGAAATAACAAATTGGGTTTAAAGCTAATGGTCACGCTTTATATTAAGGTTCCTGTCACAGGTCGGCTGACCCTTCCAAAGGGAGAAAGGTTTCAGCCCACCTGTGGCACAGCTGATTTGCCTTCCCAGGTGGAGAGAACAAAGCAAGTCATGTGATAGATGGTCATGTGACTAAACCAGGCCTCTGAGATGGCAATGAAACAGAGGCTCATAGACAGCGAAAAGGGGGGAACTGCAGAGAAGAGCTGAGTCTCCTGCAGTGGTCCCAGAGGAAGGGAGTTGTGGCTGGGTAGGAAGAGACCCAGCTGAAAATTTTGTTCTCCTTTTAGGGAGAAGGAAAAGAAGGCAGGCCAGGCCTTGCATCTTCTCCAGCTCTCAAAGAGCAGGAATGCTGTGCCCAGCTTAAGGCTGGGTGCACTTTTCATGTTTGTTTTGGACCTTTGTGTTAATAAAAACCAGATCCCCAAGAAGGGCTGTTACCAGAAAGCCTCTTTTTGCATTTATTAAGGAACCCAGAGGGGAAACTGAGGCATGGCTATTCAAAGCCACCACTGGCCACAAGAGGGCACGCAAGAGGTGGCTGACTTTATTACAGTTTCATGTTAAAAAGTGTTAATAACTGATTAGTAGGTGTTTTAATAAATGGTTAATTGATTGATATAGAGCAAACAGGCCGATAGATTGTTCATAACCATAATTTATAATAACATTGCTATAAGATATTCCAGTCATGTTTATAATCATCTTTAACATATAGTACTCATGCCTAACATGGTTACTACATCTATTATTTATTTATTCCGCTGCAAAATCCTACCTTAACACCTTGAAGTGGTGCAGCAGTGACTCTGGCTTGTCCAACAGCAATGATAGAGTGTAGTCTCTAGTAGGTTCTGCTATGCCATTAAGGTGTCAGACTGCCAATCCAGAGAGGGGACAGTTGTCCTTCTTCTTGAGGTTGGGTGCTAGCTAAGTTGAGGAGGTAAATATGCTACTGACAGCATAGCCAGCGAGTGGCGTAAGAAATGGCTAAAACAACATGTTCTAAGGTGGTAGTGTGGAGTTCAATTGATGAAAGTTTGCTAAGACTCTCAGGGGCTAGGCCACCATAAAGAAAAAGGACTGCCCTCAGAGTGTGCACTTACAACTGCAGAACACTGATGAGGGGCGACTTGATCAACCATCTAATGGAGGAGAAGGCAAGGATAGTTTGCAATGTTCTTGGTCTCTGCGAAACACGACGAAGAAAGGAGATGGAAATGAAGTGGAGAGATGGAAGCACCATCATGTTAGGAAAAGGGAAGGCATGAGGACTGTTGGAGGAATCCATTTTATCATCCACAAGGAATGGTCTTCAAATATTATCTCCTGCAAATTTAAGTCATTGCGCATTGGAGTGCTCCACCTCCAGCTGAACAGAACAGTACTCTCAAGATTATCCGGACCTATACTCCCAAAAGCACAAGTGAAGATGAAGATGTGGAAGAATTCTATCAGGAGCTTGAGGAAACCCTTGCTCAAAAATCCACATATACGATTTTGTTGGGAGACTTCAGTGCCAAGGTCGGAAGAGGGAAAGAAGGCAAAAAGTTCATTGGAAAATATAGCATTGGTGAACAGAATCCACAAGGAGAGCGACTGGTAACTTTGGCGGAAATGAAAGAAATGTTAATTGGCAACACGTGGTTTAAGAAGAAGGCCAAGAGGAGGTGGACATGGATTGCGCCAAATGCGAAGAACAAGATTGACTATTTTCTGATCGATAAGCGACACATTATATAAGACATTTCAGTAGTGCCATCATTTAACACCGGGAGTGACCATTGCTTGCTTAGAGAGAGGATTAAGTTCAGTGAAAAAGTGAAGAAAGTGCTACAGATGGCAAATAAGAAACAACAGCTGAAAATATTTGATATGGCAATCCTGAAAGTGAACATTTCCAAGGAAGACTGGAGTCTCAGACATAGCTGCAACGAGACTATAAAAACTTTGCTGATAAGCTGAGGCAATGCATGAAATCAGCCGAAAAAGAAAGACCAAAAAAAGCAAATGGAAGATTCTTGGAGGAAACAAGGAATTTGCTAGAGAAGCAGAGGAATATGAAGCAAAATGATGGTGACAAACTCGAGTACTCCTGTCTCTGTAAGCTGATAAGAAGAAGACTAAAGGAGGACTTTATGAAGTACTGAAATGAAAGGCACTTAAAGACGGCTGAAGATTTCAGAAGCCTCAAAAAATGCAAACGGGAATTGACGCTGTACAGCTTGACAATAACAGTGTTGAAGAACAAGGACAGAAAAGTAGTAATAGATATAACAGGGATGGAAGCGATCTGCAAAGATTTTTACACTGAACTGTTCGCGTCCAAAATAAATGTCCCATTACCAACACTTCAACAGACCAACGAGCTTGTATTGCTGGTCCTCATCAGTGAAGTTCGACATGCAGTTTACCAAATGAAGGAAGGAAAAGTTCCAGGAAAAGACGTGTTGACAACTGAAATGATAAAAGCTGGAGGCCAAGACCTTTGGGATATCCTTGTTCAGAGGCTTAGCCACTACTTGGAAATGCAAAAGATACCATCTAGCTAGAAGGAGTCTAACTAATACCATTTTGCTGCACAAGAAGGGCGACTGTGAAGATCTAAAGAACTATCGTCCAATATACCTGCTCTCTCATGTCTACAAACTATTCACTAAAATAATAGTTAACCAAGTTTCACAAAGTCCGGATGAGCAGCAGCCGAGAGAGCATGCAGGTTTTCAAAGGAATTTCAGCACAATGGACCATATCTTCACAATAAACCTGCTATTGGAGTGCTTAAGGAATACAAATTCCATTTATGCAGGCCTTTGTCGACTATGAAAAAGCAATTGCCAGTGTTGAGATCAGTGCAGTGTTGAAAGCTCTCGCAGAGCAGGGCATTGACACAAATTACATCAAATTACTAAAGGAAGCAAACTCTCACTGCACTACAGATATAACTCTGTTTGACACTCCCCTCCACATCCCAATCAAAAAAGACGTGAAGCAAGGAGACATGGTTTCACTGAAACTCTTCACAGCCATGTTACCAGATTTGCCCATCACCTTGGGGTATGCTTATTTATTAGGGTTATTTTCCAGGGGTGGCGGGAGTCGAGGGGTGTAATAATATTAATGTACTGCTTGTGTCACTTGTGTTTTCATATGGAGCTTTACTTCTCCCTTCTACAAGTCCCCTCCCAATGGAGCTACGCTGCAGGACCTAAGTTTTCCAGGACTGGGTTCCTCCAGCCCCAGACTCAAATAAACATCCACACATACATACAGACATTCACAGATTAACAGAGCGCATCTGAGCGGACTGGGTCTATCAGCACTCTCAAGCTGACCCCTTATATGTCCCTGGACTCAGCAGGCTGGGTCAAACAGCACTTCCAAACTGCCACCCTTACATGCTACTGGCACTGCACTGGAATAGAGTACATCTGAGCAGGCTGGATCAAAACAGCACTTTTAAGCTGCCACCCTTATATGCCCCTGGATTCAACAGGCTGGGTCAAACAGCACTTTCCAGCTGCCGCCCTTCTATGCCCGTGGACTCCACAAGCTGGGCAGATCAACACTTTCAAGCTGCCACCCTTATATGCCACAGATTCAGCACATTGCTATCTCCACTTTCACTCTACAATTATTCTGGTATTAACCCCCTTAATTAGCAAACCCCACAGGATTTTTGGGCATCACAGGGATCTTTGGATTGGGTAAAAGAAGCATTGCTGCAGAGCAAGATAGGGAAGCCGAGAACACAAAACAGTAAATGAAGTTTGGAGAGAGTCTGGCAACCAGCTTGATTATAAAAGTTATTTTATTGCCAGGTATATAGAGTAATAGCCATACAAGGAGAGACCAATAAACAAAAGAGTTACAATGTTACACAGTTTCAATTGCGGTATTGAGGAAAGCTAGACCAAGTTTGATTACAAGTCAGGTTTAGAAAGTTATACCTGGAGTGAGAGAGGGAGAGATATCAAATTAGGGCTGAGGGAAAAAGTGGGCTTAACCAGAGAAAAAAAAGAGAGAGAGAGTTGGGGGTCTCACCACTCAGCGCAGCTTGAACTGCTCAAAGGTTCCCAGGAGACAGGCTGTTCATCTTATGGTCTGGAGTGCTTAAGACAGACAGAGCCCCCAACATGATCATTCAGGAAAAGGTGAAGTCCCAGTAGAACTGATGCAGCTTTTGGATCCAGGCATCAGAACAGAGTTTTGAACGTGAGTAGGGATTTTTGTAGGGAAGAAACAATGGTTCAAGGGAGAACACTAGATTTGTTTATGGGTAAAAAATGACTCAAGGGAGTATATCAGAGTTGTTTTGTTTAGGCTGGACAATAAGAACTGATCATTCCTGGCTATGGGCAATGTTACTTCAAGGGAGCTCACAGTGCAATCAGGCAGATTCAGTGTTTTGGATATCAGTAAAGGATCTATGACTAGAATTGGTCTCATAACTGCTGAGCTGGGTGTGTGCAGGCATGGGTTCATTAATATCTGGAGCAGAGATCTCCAATAATGTTATGCTTCCCTGCTTCTCTGGTCCCAGAGTTCAGTGTGGTCCGTGCCTTGGAATTTCTGTTTTTCATTCTGTATGCTAATGGAGATGCCGCCTTGTTACATCTTTGATGCAAATGAGGCTGTTTTCCATTCAGTGTGCTAATGGAGATGCCTTCTTCTCACATCTTCGATGTAGATGAAGCTAGAGGAATTGCCTTATTCCTGTCACCCTTGTCTGGAGGGGTTTAGGTGTGTCTCCCACTGCCTTTTCATTGCTTTTGGTAAGTCCATCTCTGATCGGTTCAAGCAGAGGCTGGGGGTGGGTTTCAGGTGAGTCAGACAGTTGGGGTTTTGCACCCTGGTTCCCCAAGAACAAAGAACTGACAGGTACAGAGTGCCACAAAATGGTAATGAGGGGGATGAACTAAAAGGGTGGAATCAATAACAACAGAGAGCAGCTAAATCATCTCAGATTTGTGGACGATATTGTGTTGATTGCTGAAAACACTATCAAATCACAGAAAATGCTGTGAGAACTCAACACAAAAAGCAGCCAGCTCAAACTAAAAATGAACCGCTCCAAAATGAAATGTATGTGGTCTGATGCCCTGACAAAACCCCAAATAACAGTTAAGGGAGAACAAATAGAAGTTGAACAATACATCTACTTGGGCCAATAAATTAATAGGCAACATGATCAGGAAGGCAAACTCTTGCAAAGAAAGAAAGCTGGTTGGCACACATTTAATTCTATCAAGGATGTCATCCAAGGAAAAATCAATATCATGCAAACCTCTTCAACTCAACAGTACTGCTGGCAATGTTGTATGGCAGTGAAACATGGGCGCTGATGAACATAGAGGAGCAACAACTGTCTGTCACAGAAAGAGTGATGGAGAGAAGAGTTCTGAGGATTTCAATTTGCGACCGAATTCCCAATGAAATGATCAGACTGAAGAGTGCAGTGCAGGACACCATTGCTGAAAGCAGGTACAATAAAATGCGACAAGCTAAGCATATAGCTAGGCTCAGCAACAATCGATGGACTGCAGCTGTCACTGAGTGCACCTCTGGGAATTGAAATGACCACTCAGCCGACCTCCAAAGAGGTGGGAAGAATTTGTTGTGAAAAGGCATGGCGGTACATGGAGAACAAAGGCCAGGAGAAGGGAAAAATGGAAGATGTGTTGTGATCGGCGCAGTCTCTATGAGGGCTGAAAAACTGATCAGTCAAGGTGATCAAGTTGTTTAATAACCTCTTATAAACCATTTATAAATGAAACTTTTATATAAAGCATGACCACTGTTCTCCTCTAAAAGATTCAAACTAACTCATGCTACTGAAAGAAGAAAACCAAAGTTGCAGAGAGAACTAAGAGGCTAATGGGGCTGGTTGAAATATTCTAACATACTTACAAACTCTTCCTACAGTCCAGGAGTTGGCAAACTGTCACGTTTGGCACACAAGAATATTTTGAGCAGCACTCACACTGCCGTTGGCGCCAGCGTTGTTTAGAATTTTTGGTGGTACTGGGAGAGGCTCCTGGACAGGGCGCTGGGGAGGGGGCGGGGTGGAGAAGGGGCAGGGAAGGGAGGGAGGAGTGGCTGCCGTGCAGCACTGCTTGGGGCTGGGAGCAGCTCCTGGCCAGGGTGCTGGGCTCACATCACGTGAGGAGGGGGTTGTGGGGAGGGGGGGGGGGGAGGCAGGGCCAGGAGGGGGAAATGAAGACTTGACATGCCAGTTCTGAAAGGTTACCAACCCCTGCTATAGTCTGTAAGCACCAAGCTTGTGAGGTGCTTAACTCAGTGGGAGTTCATGGTTCTCAACACCTCTCAGAATCAGATCATTAGAGTGTTAGCAACCATTGAATTCCTCCTAACCCAGGGCCATTCTGAAATTAATGACAGATTAAAAGGAGATATCTGAGAGGGACACCTCACTTCTCGGTGCAGCCATGGCCTATCCAGGGAACTATTCAACCATGCCTTGAGCCTCCTAATCTGAACTGCTCCAGAATATAAACAAGCAGACTGAATAATGTTAAACTTCCTCTTTCCCTACCATATGTAAGAAAAAGGTTGATAGTTGGATATCAGCCCTCGGACTCTAACAGATAACGGGATCCACTTTCTACAAGTGCAGATGTAATTCCCCTTTATGTCAAAGATAGATTCCAAGGCCAGAAAGGACCACTGTGATCAACTAGTTTGGCCTCCTGTGTAACACAGGCCAGAGAATTTCCACAAAATAATTCCTAGAGCAGATCTTTTGAAAAACATTCAGTCTTGATTTAAAAATTGCCAGTGATGGAGAATCCACCATAAACCTTAGTAAATTGTTCCAATGGTTAATTATCTTCCCTGTTAATAATGTATATCTTCTGTACAGTCTGAATTTGTCTAGATTCAACTTCCAGCCTTTGGATCATGTTATACTTTCCTCTGCTAAATTGAAGAGCCCATTTTTAAATATTTGTTCCCTATGTAGGTATTTATAGACTGTAATCAAATCACCTCTTAACCTTCTCTGTGTTAAACTAAATAGATTGAGTTCTTTGAGTCTATCACTATAAGGCATATTTTCTAATCCTTTAATCCTTCTTGTGGCTCTTCTCTGAACCCTCTTCAATTTATCAACCTCCTTCTTGACTTGTGGGCACCAGAACTGGATCCAGTATTCCAGCAGCAGTCATACCAGTGCCAAACAGAGGTAAAATAACCTCTCTAACATCTACTTGAGATATCCCTGTTTATGCATCCAAAGATCATATTAGGCCCTTTGACCACAGTGTTGAACTGGGAGCTCATGTTTAGCTGATTATCCACCAGGACTCCCAAATCTTTTTCAGAGTCACTGCTTCCTGGGATACACTCCCCCATTTTGTAAGTATACGTTCATTGTTCCTAGATGTTGTTGAGGACAGGTAAAGGAATCCCCAGGTTACCAAGCACCACGCAGAGAAAACAGTTTCTTAACTACTTACAAGTTTATTTGGGGCAAAGAGGGTGTGGGGTTTTACAAGGGAAAAGGAACATCACATATAACAGACTTATCTACTTTCCTAAATAGGGGGACTAAAGCAGATTAGAAGGATAACAAGACACAGGATACACTAATTAACGATTAGATGATTTCCAATAGTATAATTAATTAATGTTAATTATACCTGAAAACTATAACAAGCATGCTATTTAAAATCTTACCACCACGAGGAACAGGGTCATGACGCCTGGCCAATGGGGGGATACGAGAAACGCTCGGATTCAAGACCCGGACCGGTTACACTCGACTCGACTCTCGCCCAGTAGAAGACTCGGGGGCGGGAAGGAAGGCAGCAGCTTCAGGCGTGCAGTCTGGTGGGCCGACAGCTCTCTTCAGTCAGACCCACCGAGATGCAGCAGTGTTTATGCACTCGGGCTATGTGCAATATTCGTAACAGCTGATGGCTGTTGGGCTATGTGCTGTATTCGTAACAGCTAATGGCTGCTGGGCTATGTGCCGTATTCGTAACAGTTGATGGCTGCCCCTGGCTATTTGCAACGTCCCATTGTTTGCCATTGCAGATGTGCTATCTTAGGTGTGTCAGTAAAGGTCCCGATAAGGTCAGGTCTCAGGTCTACTGTAATTGCCGAGCGGGAGGGGCTGAGCGGGGGCGAGTGCCGGTCACTAGATATTATGTTGTCGCCACATCCCCCCTTGGCCGGTACGAGCACCCGCCGGCTACAGAATTCCCCGAAGACCCCCTGGGGACGGGAGGGACGGGAGAGGGTGGAGTGCACCGAGTCACCGGGGGGGGGGGGGGGGGGTTAGACGGCGTCGGCCCGTTCTTGGCGAGGCACGGGATGATAACTTACTACTTGTGAACATAGAACAGAATGAAGACGGTTACTTAAAACTTTCAATAGACAATGAAACAGACAACATCCTATAATACAAAGTATACCGATACCAAGGATAGAGAGAAACATATACTTCAGCCATTGGAAATTTGGCAACCAGGAGGTTAACCACCCCCATACATCGATCTCGCTATCAGATTGTTGTATATTTTCGGCAATATGGTGGAGGTCGGCTAAACGTTTTTCAATTAAGGTGCCATGATCGGATAGATTAAAGCAACACATTCCTTTGAATTCTTGACACCCATGATTATGTCTAAGCAACAGGTAATCTATGGCCAGTCGGTTTTGTAAGGTGGCCAGACGTACTTGGTGGAGGTCCTCGGCCATAGCCTCGATCAGGGTGGATGTTAGATTAATGGACTTTGCCAAGGCACATGCCACCTTTGACAATTCTATAGATGAATGCATTGCCAATGCGGGAACGCCGACCAGCGATACAGCCAGGGAGACTGCTTCAGTTTTAGAAAGTAATTTGGTAGAGCTGTCGCAATCTGAGTCAAGTGGTTTTAGGGTGCATCGTCGACGCGAGGAAGAGGGTGAGGTGGGGGGCAGGATGGCCACTGCGGTGGTTACTCTTCCGATTGCACACGGGCCTCCGATGGAATTTGCGGGGACGTAGGTATAAGCCGTGAGGCCGCAGAATAGGAACCATCCTTTGGGCAGATACAAATGGGTTGTAAAATAACTACTGTTTTGCGAGGAGGAACAAGATGACTTTTGTGAACCGGTGACATTAACACAGTTTGTGGTACAATTAACAAAATTGATACACTCATAAGCGGGGGTAATGTTTTGTAACTGTAAGGTGATGCGGTGTGAGTTTGTCCATTGTGGCACCGGGTTGGGGGTGGATCCCCACCAGGGGAGGTCACGCACAGTCATGGACCTATTGATGTCTTTCAGCATAGAAAAGTTGTGGATGCTGGAAAAGTTGGTTGGCAGACCAATAAAACAGGTGGTCAAGGCGGAGCTCACGGTGTTTCCTCCCGTAACGCAGAAGTTGGTGGAATTTAGAGCCGTACGGGCCAATTCTACCCACCAATTGACATTGGAGGGGTGAAGGTGGTCTGGTTCATGATTGAAACATCCTGGGATGAGGACTACTGATGCCTAAAAGGATAAAGAAATGAAAACCAGTTAGGCCTCCCCCCCCCCAGGTGGAAGGAAGAGGTCCATGGGGGAAGAGGGCGCCTCTAAGAGCGCCGACTTAGCCAGTTATGATGTGTTAGGAGGGAGGACGAGTCCTCCTCGGTTCGGACATGGTAGGTATTAGGGTACTTCCCCGGCTGCATAATGGAGCCGGGGACGGGCTTTCGGATGCCCTCCGCATTGGGTTCCAGTACCCAGACCGTGTCTCCCGCTTGGTATACGGGTTTCCAGGGGTCCTGTGGGAGCGGAGTTAGGTGTGGCCACCGAGAGTATGCCTGATTCATGGAGATTAGGGTCTGGGGGAGATGTCGTTCCCACCCCTTGTAGTCCCCCCCGCCCAGTGCAGATCGAAGGAGGGATTTGAGAGTGCCAATTTTCCGTTCTACTACTCCATTGCTTTCAGGGTGGTACTTGAGGTGGACATGGAGGTTAGCCCCCCAGGAGGCGATGAGCGCTTCAATGACCTTACCAGTGAAGGGGGGCCCCCCATCGGTTTGGACCTCTGTGGGGAGACCCCAGGTAGTCGCCAGAAGGGTGAGGGCCGAGGCCACAGATTTTGCGGTGGACACCTTTAACGGCTGGCACCACACTTGTCGTGTTCCCAGATCCACGACCACGATGCCCTTTGGATGGGACTTGGACCCCGGGAGGGGTCCAATAAGATCAACTTGCCATGTGGACCCTGGAGCAAAGTACTCGGCCTTGTAGGCCCCTTTTTCATGTCGTGGCTGGTTCATGCTGCGGGCCTTGTGGCACTTAAGGCAGGTCTGTGCAGCACGGGTGCACTGTGAGAGAGGGACATCGGAGTGGCGTTGGCCATGGCTGGTGAGAACATTGTACATGGCACGGGGGGGCAGATGCCCCCATCCATCGTGCAACCACTGCGTAAAGCAGTCAGTTAGGAGTGCCGGCTTGGCGGGGGCAGCCTGTAAGACCTCACTTTGGCGGAGGCGTTGGTCTAGCTGTGTATGCAGAGGGTCGGAATCAGACCGGTGGGAGGGGCAGTGGGTAACGAACCACGGGAGTTTTGTGTGTTCAGCCTCGGTTCTGATCTGATGCCAGACATCCGCATGTGTTGTTGGGGTACCCTCCCCAGTTAGGATAGACAGACAATAGGAGGAATCAACCCCGAGCACCACGCGAGATTTGGGGTGGTCTCGTGATAAATGCTGGGCTGCTAAGAAAACCCCGATAGCCTCCGCTAGCTGTGCTGAGGTCTCGGGGGGCAGGATTTCCATATTGAAAGAACTACACTCAGAGCACAACATACCTGCCCTAGGGGACGGAGAGGTGCCCCCATCGGACACAATCCATGGCGAAAAGGAGCTTTCCTGTGCCTGAGGGGCAGAGGGGGACACTGGCCCTGACCCTGGGGTGGATTTACACGTCCAACCCCGGAACTTCTCCTGGGCTTGGTAGACCAATTTTTCCCAGGTGGGTCCCGTGCCCCCAAACTGAGGGGCGGGCGTGAATGTGAGACAAGGTATAAGGCCCGCGTGGGGGCCGTGTAGAGTGCCAGATGAGGTTTTTGCCCATAGTCCCGCAGCTACGGCGGCAAGGAGCATTTGCCCCACCGGTCCGTAGCGGTGCTCCGGGCCGTGGAGTTTATGAGACCAGTTGGATATGGCCTGGGCCTGTTGGGAAACAGTGTACCCTACATGGGATTCCCAAACAAAGATTTCGATTTGCAGAGAGGCATTGGGGTCCCAGCGTGCTAGGGCTGGGCGGGACTGAAACCAGGTGACAAATTGCTGAAGGGCGCTGGCCGCCTCGGGGGCCAAAGCTCTGTCCCCTTTCGGCGGGTCACGCACTGCTGCAGAATAGCTAGACTGGGCACTAACGTTGCTGGTATAAACTGTCGATGGTAATTAAGGGTGCCCAGAATTTGCTGCACATGTTGTTTGGTCGTAGGTGTTTGGTCCACCCATGCTGAAATGGAGATCGGGACTGCATGGCTTACACCCTCTTTTTGGACTTGAAGTCCCAGGAAGTGATAGGAAGTGGATGGGGCTTGCGAGCTCTTTTCTGTGTTAACTTCCCAGCCATCCTGAGCCAATAAGCTGAGGGTGGCCTGGGTGGCCTGCTGGACCGCATTAGGGTCTGGTCCACATACTAAAATGTCATCCACATAATAAATGAGCTGGACCCCTGAGGGCAGACACAGCTTCTCTAGTGTACGCTTTAGTGCCCCTGTGGCACATGCGGGGGAGTTTTTGTACCCTTGGGGGCATACTTGCCACTGGAATTGGGCCCCCTCATAAGCAAAATTGAGGATCCCCTCTTTGTCTACCAGTGGGATTTGGTAAAACATATCCTTAAGGTCTAGCGTGCAGCCCCACTGATTGGTGTTATTTAACAGGGCCCGCTCGATTTGGGGGATTTCCCACTGGGCTGCAAACGCTAATGACTGTACCCGCCGGTTGGCTTGGCGATAATCTATAACCATGCGGTACTTTCCCGGGGCGTGAGGCTTGGGGACCCCCCATGTGCTAGACAAGTAAGTACTGGCGTGGGTGCGTTTAATTTTGCCCTGAGTTAGTAGGGAGGCAATTAATTGGCGAATCGCTTGTTGGCCCTCAGGTGCTGTAGGAATGGATTGGAACTTCCAACGGGAGGTAGATATTAACTGCGGGCGGTGGGGAGGTGATTGAATCGGGGTTATAGGGAGGACGCTACGGACTTGGTCCCCCAGGTCAAACAACCGAATCTCGTCTACTCCAAGCAGATTCTGGTCTCCCAGCAGGGCTTTATGCGTGGCCAGGGTGTGACCGAAGGTTAAATGAGTTTTAACTACCGGTCGTTTTTCGATGGAGTTTAACCCTTGTACGTACATAGAGGTTTTGGTAGGGACATGGGGGACATCAGGGGTAATTATGGACACCTGGGCTCCGGTGTCCAGAAGGAATCGAACCGGCTGGCCGGTGGGTGTTTTAAGAGTAGCATAAGGCCGAGTGTCCTTGGTAGAGGCCGGGCCCCCAGTTAGGCACTCGGCCGCCTCTAGTTTTTTGGGTCCGAAGATGGTTTGGGGCAAGAGCACTGGACTCCTGAATTTTCCCCTGAGGTGCCGTAATCGGTCCATCCCAATTTTATGGCTAACTGCTTTTGTTCATTATCTGTCATTTTGCGTAGGGCCTCTTTATTAATCCCTTGGCCGAGGAGGAACCCGAACATGGCCATTTTGGTGCGTTCGGGGAAACGGGGGTTATCAGGTCTTGGTTTACTTATGGGGGTTTGGGCGGCCGCCACTTCAGGGGAGTCTCGGGGATCTGGGTATCCCCGTGAGACCAAGGTGGTTAAGGCTTCCCGAGCATCCTGGGGCCACTTAATGCGGTCGACAGCTTCATATAATCGACTAATGGGGTAACCGTGGAAGGTGCGCAGCCAGATGAGGGCCCCAGTATCTACGTGGGAACAGCCTTCGAGAGCCATGTCAATTGCTCCCTCATTGATAGGAATTTGGGTGGGGTCGGTTAGGAAGAGGAATGGTGAGGGTGAGGCTGCCTGAGCCTGGGTAAGGCCGAGAGGGTGGGTGTGGGGGCTCCATACCGTGAGAGATGCCCCGGCGATAGCGTAGATGAGTTGCTGGGGTGTTTTAATACTGTTGGCGGGGATATGCATCCCTCGGGCTGACCTATGAAGGTGAAGAAGCGCTACGGCCGGGGTTGTGAGATTCCAGATTGTATTGGTGGTGACCGCGTGACCGGGGAACCCCCTGGCCCAACTGGCCGTGCGGGCAATAATGGTCGCCTCTGCAGGGTCTAACCAGTCCTGACCATTTTCTAACGTTAAGCGCCCAAGCCACATTAGTGGGGCTTCAAGCGGTCCTCGGCCGGTATCCCGTATAAATTCCTTCATTTCAGGTTTGGTGCGAGTCCTAGACTCGGAGACCTGGGTTCGTTGACCCTGGCCGTCCACCTTAAGGCGGGTGACGGTTACGGGAAAAGCCTCGACAGGAGCTGAGGGCTCTGGGTTCAATGATTCTGGTAAGGGAGGGTAGCAGCTTTTAGGTTTGGTCGGGAGGAGTTTTGCTTCAGGCTCAGGCTCATATGGGGGAGGGACAGGAAAGCCGGTAGAAGAATCGGGCGGGATAGTGGGGGCGGTGGACATTTGAGATTGTGTACAGGTGACCAATGCCCCCTGGATTACGGTTAGCTTGTCCAGGGTCTTGCCTAGTATGTCGTGAAGACAGGTGGCCACCTTGTCAGCTTTATAAGTGTCGGGTCTGAACCTTTTTGCTTTTTTGATTCCCTCTAGGGCTTCAATAAGTTGGACTAAGAGGCTGTGGCTGGGCCCGCCGGGAAAGATGCGGGGGGCCGGGGTCAATTTGGGCGGGTGGCCCCCTGCAGTCTTGAGGACCCGGGTACAATGAGACCATAGTTCTGCGGGGTCCGTATCGGTCCTCCGGTCCCCCGTGGACGTACACCTGGGTTGGAGGCTGGTGTCACTAGGGGTAGCTCTGAATTGAGGGTGGCATACTGTTAAACATCCTACAGATTCGGGTGTTAAGGGAACAGTATAGGATTTACAATGCGTCCCTTCTCCTATGGAGCAGACCCATTCAAGGGCTGACGGGGACCCTCTATTAACTAGGAGGTGGTGCTGGAGGTGTTCAAATTGGAGTTCCCTGTTAGTGGCACCCGGATTCTGATAGGGGCATTGTGGGTTGGTAATTGGGGATCCTGTTCGTGACGCCATGTTGTAGACAGGTAAAGGAATCCCCAGGTTACCAAGCACCACGCAGAGAAAACAGTTTCTTAACTACTTACAAGTTTATTTGGGGCAAAGAGGGTGTGGGGTTTTACAAGGGAAAAGGAACATCACATATAACAGACTTATCTACTTTCCTAAATAGGGGGACTAAAGCAGATTAGAAGGCTAACAAGACACAGGATACACTAATTAACGATTAGATGATTTCCAATAGTATAATTAATGTTAATTATACCTGAAAACTATAACAAGCATGCTATTTAAAATCTTACCACCACGAGGAACAGGGTCATGACGCCTGGCCAATGGGGGGATACGAGAAACGCTCGGATTCAAGACCCGGACCGGTTACACTCGACTCGACTCTCGCCCAGTAGAAGACTCGGGGGCGGGAAGGGAGGCAGCAGCTTCAGGCGTGCAGTCTGGTGGGCCGACAGCTCTCTTCAGTCAGACCCACCGAGATGCAGCAGTGTTTATGCACTCGGGCTATGTGCAATATTCGTAACAGCTGATGGCTGTTGGGCTATGTGCTGTATTCGTAACAGCTAATGGCTGCTGGGCTATGTGCCGTATTCGTAACAGTTGATGGCTGCCCCTGGCTATTTGCAACGTCCCATTGTTTGCCATTGCAGCCGTGCTATCTTAGGTGTGTCAGTAAAGGTCCCGATAAGGTCAGGTCTCAGGTCTACTGTAATTGCCGAGTGGGAGGGGCTGAGCGGGGGCGAGTGCCGGTCACTAGATATTATGTTGTCGCCACAGCTTATGGCGCTGATTAGTCAGAAGAGCTGCGGGTATCTACGGGCTTGGGGCACAAAGTGTCACTTTCCTACGGGAACTCAGCTGTGGCGGTAGAAATGCCCACACAGATTCAGAGACCTGCCCCGTCACTTCTCCACTGCCAGCGTCACGTTTGTTTGCTGCCCTGCTTCATTCACTGACAGACGCAGGCACCGATCGCCATTTGTCATGTTCCTGTGCTGTGAGCGGGCAGTGCCGCACCGTGGGGCTCCGGCGCCCGGGGGCCAATACTTACATCTGCAGCCCTTTCCTCTCCCTGTTGGTGGCAGCAGCGGCAGTGCCCTGCGGGGGGGGAGGGGTGTCTGTGGGCCCATTTGCTGCTTCCCCCGCAGTGGGGGTGGCAGGTGTGCAGGCAGCAGGAGTGGGGGAGAGCAGGAAACGGGCCCACAGGCCACACCTGCGGGGTGCTGCTAACGCTGCTAACGCTGCCATCGACGAGAAGGAGGTGCAAATGTAAGTATGAGGGGGCCGTCTAGTGGTGGGGACGGTGGGGAGCATGATGGGATCTGCCCTGGAGCCCCAGCTTTGGCTGCCTGGACCCTGCGCAGCCGGGATCCCCGCGGCTCCTTCCGTGCACCCAGCGTGGGGCTGGAGTGTCTGGGAGGGAGGGAGGCGGAGGGGCCGGGTCGGCGTTGCCGCCAGGGATGGCAATGGGGTTGGCGTCTCCTCTGAGGGCCCGGCCAGTGCCCCTCCCCCACGCTGGCACCTGGGGACGTGCCCCCCCCCCCACCTTGTCCTCGATACACCATTGTGTGCGGGTGTTTTCATCATCAGCTCACTATTGTGAAACTCCAGAGTGAAAGATGCGAAGGGAAACACCTGGGGCCAGATTGGGTTCAACTGATGCAGGGAAAGGGAGATTTTCTAAAATGCCTAAGGGATTTAGGAACACAAGCCACATTGATCTTAACTCCCTTAAGTGTTTGTGAGAATCTCTCCCTCTGAGTGTAAATTTTACCTACAGGTGCCCACGAGGCCTCTTGCATCCCAGGGGGCGTCACACCACAGAGGGCAGGGGAGGCTGCTGTTGCCCTCGGGGGTTTCTGGCAGGGAGGGGGCAGCTTTACCTCTCACTGGGACTGTAACCGCGACTGCCACTGAATGCAGGTGCTCAGGGAGTGACTCACCCCCTGCCCTGCTCTCACCTTCTTCCTCCCCAGTGTGGCTGCTCTCTGGACCCTGCCGGCCCCTGCAGCTGTCCTGGCCTAAGGCAGGTTACAGACACTTTGTCCTGTCACAATCCGGACCGAGCCAGATTTCCATCGGCGTAACATGGTGTGAACCCGAGTGAAGTCAGCCCTTGTCGGCAGCCCGCTGCCCTTCCCAGCAACGCAGCCTCTTGCAGGCTCCAGCGGCCGCAGAGCCCGAGGGCCACGTTTCCCAAAGAGCTCAGCTCTGAACTGCTCCCGTCGGCACCTGTTTCGGCAGGTGTCCGGGCTCGGAGCAGCTCCCGTTGGCTCAGTGGGGGGCAGGGCAGGGGAGGAGTCTCCATTGGTCCAGCCGGAGCCGCTGTGCTGAGCCTGCGATGTTCACCCATTGCCGCCTGTGACCAAATCCATCCCTGCCGGCGCACGGACCCGGGGGCTCCGGTGCCACAGACACAGGACGGGCGTCCAGGGGAGAGGCTGGGGCTGAGCTATTGTGGAGGGAAGGCCATGGAGAACCCTCCCCTGGGATGAACACAGCTGGGCCACGGGTCACTGACCCACCAGCACTTGGCAGTTGTTAGTGACAGGGCTGGATGGGGAGGGGCCGTTTCCAGCCCACTCTGAAGCCTGACCTAGCTCGGCCTTTCCCCCTTAAGGTTCCCCAGTGCAGCTACCAGAGATGCAGCTCCACGGGTTATTGCAGTGTCTGGAGCACATTGGCTGGGCTGGATTCACAGGGTCAGGGCCATGCCCCAGTGCGACACTTCCTGGGGGTACCCAGGGCTGTGCGGCACGTCGATACCTGACAACCCCAGCCACAGGCACCGCACGTACTTTCCTTTCCACACATACAGGCTCCACCACCCCCTGTAGGTTAGTGATGGGCACGCGCCAACCCCCAGTTCCACTGGACACTCACAGCATTCACAGATCCGCTGCTCCCAAATGTGTCATGTAAGATTTCATATGCACACTGGTAACACAATGGTGATTAATGTCATTGTGGAATGTAGCTATTAACACTGTATGCTGGATTATGAATACTATCTAGTATTAATACTTTAAGGTCTGTGACCAAGCAAAAGGAGAGAAACAGGTTCCCTCCCAGACAGGAGGGAAGGCAGCTGTCTACCTGTCTCCAATGTAAATTAATCATGGTGGAGTCAAAACAATGGAACCCCATTTACATACAAATCAGCAGGGGATGGGACGTCCACAGGAAGGGAAGAACAGCATGAGGTCATCCTGCCTCTTGAAACTGGGCCGATGAACTTTGAGAGAGAGCAGCAGAGACAAAAAGTCATTTTTGGCATCCTTCACCTGAGGAGAGAAGGAAAACCAAGTGCCTTGAACTTTGAGAAGGGTCCTGACTAAGAACTAGTCAGCCATTGCTGGAACGAAGATTAATAAGAAAACTACCTTGAACCAAGACTTTGTTAAGTCTTAGCCACTTGACAGTACATTTTTACTTGTGTTTGCCACCCTTTCTGCCTTCATCCTCGTACCTGAAGTCACTTAAAACCTCTCTCTTTTTACTTACATTGTTTTATTTTTAATCTAAACCAGGCCAGTGCTGGGACTGAGCTGAAGTGATTGTTAACGTCAGTTACAGTAACAAGCTGGGCATCTGTCTCTGTAAAGGAGCAGCACATGTAATAACTCCTCTGAGTGTCCCAGCAGAGGGCTGCACACTATCAGGTAGATGATCTGGGGAAAATCTGGAACTGGGCGAGTGTTGGAGAGCAGCAAAGGTTAAGAGAGGGCTCAGCCTGGCCAGAACCTGGGTCCAGCTTGGCTCGCTCGCTCCGTGTCCCTTTTTTGTCTCTCAGTCCCAAGGGAGTTCCCGTGTCCCTGTGAGCCCAGTTCTTTAACACAGACACCCGCCACCTTCTCCCTTTGCTCTCTAGTGCCAGGCTATTGCTCCTCTTCCCTGCAGAGAGGTGATGGTCAGTCATTGAGGTTTCCCCTTGTCTTTTCAAGATCCCCCACTGATAGGTGTTGATTCTAGCCCAGAGAGCCCTAGTGGCTCTACATCTCGGACACCCAGCCTGATCTTCCACGGCCCAGCAAGAGGAGCAATTCTTTCCCCCAAAGCAGTAGCAATGCCAAGGGGATCATTACAGAGTCCTACTGATAGTTCATAAACATAGTTCAGTAACGTTCCCCGTTTGTCATGTCTTCATGGAGAAAATACACAGTACTAACAGCATCTTTGATAGAGCAGAGAAAGGCATAACAAGAACCAACGGCTGGAAGTTAAAACTGGACAAATTCATATGAGAGATAAGGCACAGAATTGTAACGGGGAGGGCGATTAATCACTGGAACAAACTACCAAGGGCACTGGTGACTTGTCCATCTCTTGCTGTCTTCAGATAAAGACTTGGAGACTTTCTGGAAGATGCTTTAGTCAAATGCAAGTGATTGGGTTCAGTACAGGGGTAAATGGCCTGTATCAGGCCTGTGTCAGAGATCAGACTAGATGATCTAATGGTCCCCTCTGACCTTAGTCTGTGCACATTGGGCAGGGTGCTAATGTCAACATAACTGACCATAGACCGGGGCTATGAGACTCAGACAACCAATCAGAAATTTACACGACTCGTTAGTAAAATGAACATCAATGAGATTCAGGAAGGAACTGAAGAGCAGCGTGTGGTGGAAGCTGGTTAGGAGTCTGGTCCCGGTAAGCAGTGTTCTCCGGGGGCTGCAGTACGTGACTGGGATGTGGTACTGCTGGAGGCTGCTGTGCTGTTTGGGACACTGCGGCAGCATCCTCTCCAGGGAACCGTTCTGTCTGTGCAGCGCCTGCAGGAGCTGCTTCTGCATGTCCTTGTTCTTTTCAGCCATGGCATGAGTCAGGGCAATGCTCTCCTGGATCATGGCCAGGCTCTGGTCAGCTGTCTGTCTGTCTGTCTGTCTGTCTCTTTCTCCACAAGCAGGGCACCCTTCCAGTCCTCTCTGGTCTTGGATCTCTTCCGAGAGGCAGTCAGGGGTCTCCAAACATTTCCTCCTTTCTCCTGCAGTTCTGCCCTCTCAGATTAGCCAGGCATTAAGAAGCTCATCATGGGCCCATCCTTGAGGGTTGTCACACTTCAGATGCAGGAACTGGGGAGCTGAGGAAACTAACAAGTAGTTGCTGGTCTTAATTAGTCTCCATGGCAGCAGTGACCAAATACTTCCCCCACTGTTTTGAAAAGTCATCCTCTGGGTTCCTTCCGAACCTTGGGAGCGCGTAGCAATAGTAGGTCATTTTCCATCTTACTTCCCCTGTGCCTATGAAACCTGTTGCAAAGTTCCCTGTTTGATTCCTAGGGTGCTCTGAGCAGTGAGTGGCTGTCATGATGATGTGGGCAGCAGGGTCTGGCAGTGGGGGCTCTTGCTTTACATGCTGCATTGGTCTCCACTGAGCAGTTGGTGGGCAGGAGTTTGGGCAGTGGGATGTGTGGGTGAGGGCTGGGGGGAGGGGATTTTGCAGGGGCAGGTCAGTAATTACATCTGCACCTCGTTAAGTAGCCCTTACTTTGATGTTGTTATGTTGATGCATGCGACCAGGAAGCAGAGAAGGGGCTTGTTCAGAAAGGCGAAGGGCAGCCCAGCACGCTAAGCTGTGAGGTTATTCACTAGAATGGTCCTCCCAGAGGAGCTGCTGGACTGTCTGGAAGGGCACCACAGCCTCTACTGGCATGAATGGCCCATGTAGATAAGGTCTAAAGTTCTTTGTCTCTGAGAGTGGTTTAAATGTTGCAGATCCCAGGGGACACAGAGATGTGGTGACTCTGATCAGAATCATCCCTAATATTGCACCGCTGCTGGGGGCAATGAGGGAGGATCACTCAGTCACATGTAAAATATCTGGGGTCTGTCACCGTGCCTCAGTGGGTCACAGCTGAGGATACCAGATTCAGGGAAAACTGCTGAGAAATGGGGCAGCCCCCTCTCCCCAGACTGGGGGTTATTCTTCCATAAAATACACCAAGCCAGCAATAAAAGTAAATAAACTCTGCCTGATTACCCTGGTTAACAAGAAGTCAGAAAAGCAGTCTCCTTAATATCCCAGCCCTTGACTTTATGATGAGTGGTTATTTAGAACCAATTTAATCAAACAAAGAGTTCTTTCAATCCCAAGAGATCAGCCACACAGCCAGGCCCAGATATAACTCAGCTCTTACCCAATAATCACACCGCTGCCAATATCTAAAGGTATGTCATAGGCTAAAGAAAGAAGAGAGTTAAAATGGTCAAAGAATCACATACAATCATTGCAAAGTTCATGGATCACGTTTGTAGCAATGGAGGAATAAACTGCTAATTTACAAAGTCTCCGGAAATTACCCAAACAGTTTGGGCATCACCAGTCCTTGTTCAGAGATTCTTTGTTAAAAATCCAGTCCAGAGAAATGAAGCAGGAAATGAAGACCAAATGCAGATGGTAAAGCTGCCTTATATAGCTTCTCCTATGTGAGTGGAAGCTCTTAGCCTTAGCTTGTGGAATTTTATAGTCACAAGATGGAGTCCAGGGTCACATGAGCAAGTCACATGACCTTGCATGCCTTGTTAAGTCATGGGAGCAGCCATTGTCCATATTCTGGATAACACCTCACAGGAAGGCCCATTGGGTGGGGACAGGCTTCTTCTATGGTCTATTTAATGTCCTTTAATGGGCCATTACTTGCATAGTCCATTCCCAATGGGCTAGTTGGACTGTATGCAAACTAGCTTGTGGGTGTTACCCAGGAGCAAACACATTTGAAATACAGGTTTACAGTTAATATTCATAACTTTAGATACAAACATGACACCTGCATACAAACAGGATAATTCTATTGGATAGATTGTCATTTTTCCATTGATACCTTATATGACATACTTTGTAAACGTTTTGTTCTAATTGTATAAAAGCAGTAGCAACAATGTTATACATTGTTGTAGTTCGATCATACAACCTCACAGGGGCAGGGACTGATCCGCTCATAGCGAGATCCCCAGAGAGCCCTCACCTGGGACAGGAGTGGCTGGGAGATGGAGCTGCTTTCCCCACAGCAATCAGTGGCCATTCCTACCACACTCCAGGGTCCTTGCCTACGTGGGCTTGTTTTCCTTAATACATCTCTTTCTCATTTATTTATTAATTTGTGTTACGGTAGCGCCTACATGGATGGGGGCTCCATCATGCTGGGCACAGGATACCCCAATAGTGGGAGACCATCCCTGCCCTGGAGAGATTGTCACAGTCTAAGCAGAGCTGACAGCCCCACAGGTGCCAGCCATGGTGTGCGCGTGGTGTGGAACGGCTGCCGGCAGCTCTGGGGTTTTAGCCACAGCGACATCGAACCAGCTCCGAGCCAGGGCAGACGAGGCCGATGGGGGAAATCCCTTCCCTGCCGGTGTGTGTTCGGCAGCAGTGAGGCTTGTTCCCTCCTCCCCACTGCCCGTGTCCCTGTCCCTGCGTCACACTCACTCGCCGTCTGGTTTGTTATTTCTCCTCTTCCCCAGGCCAAGCTGCGATGAGGGGGAAGGTTCCCTCGTTCTCCCCCGGCTGCACAGTGAGCTCCGCTCTGCCCGGCTACCTCGCTCTCTGCCTCGCTCTGCAGGCTCACAGGCTGGCGTCAGGTAGGAGCTCCGGCCCCTCGCTGGGTTTGCTGCCCGTTGCTATTGCTGGTCATCACCGTCCCTCTCGCGTCACGGCCTGGTCTGATAACCCGCCTCTGCTCCACCCGCCTGCTGTGGCTTTGCTCTTTACACAGCAACCGGCCACGTGGAGACACCACAGGGCACAGCTGGGTCCCCAGGAACCATGGTTACTAGCTACACACAACGTTGTCAGGCCTGGACACGACACCATCCTACGGCTCTGGCTGGGTCCTGGCAGCTTCTAAAACACAGAACCCAGCGAGCGCCACGGCAGGGCTCACAAACTATTTAAAGGACATTTCCCAATTTCCCCACACACCGCACTGCCAGACCACGCACGTCCCAAATCAGACTCTGCAGCCACGAACGAGTCCTGAACCCCAGTGATGATGATGATCTGTTTTCATATCATTACCCCTTGCAAGTCTTTACACCATCCCTGCTGGGGTGAGGAGGCCCCTGTGCTGGAGCAGCACAAAAAGGCCTTGGGGTATCAGAGAACCAGGCCCCCAGTATCATTATCCCCAGGGTGCCTATGAAACGTTTCAAGCCCTATTCAGAGATAACAGGGACAGTGTCTGACATTCACCTGTGAGCTCTGGGTGACAGATTCTGCAGCCACATGGGGTATTTTGCAGACTATTGAATTCACTTCATGCATGTTCTGTTTATTTTTCTCAGTGTATCTGTACATGTGATATGTAGCTCTGTGGGTTTGGGATTGTAATCAATGCCATGGGGGAGGGTTACCCAATCTCCTTCAGGATTTACAAACCATGGGGTGGAATTACTTCTGGGACAGATAACAGCTCCAGAGAAGTTCCACCCTTCAGAGAATTGCATCAATTGGGTTTGACCAGATCCCAGAAGCCCAAGAGAACAAAGATTTTTGGTATAAAATCTGGATTTGAACTGACCAGAGGCCTGAGATCTTGGGCTGCAAAGTGCCATGAGCTGGTAACCAAGAGGACAAAGCCTTGGAGCAGAGGTCCCCAAACTGTGGGATGTGCCCCGCTAAGCAGGCATGGAGGAATCTTCAGGGGCGGGGGAGCGCCACCCAGCCCAGCTCTGCTCCCACCTCCGCTCCAGCCCTGCCCAAGCTGTGGCCCCAGCCCCTGCGCCCCACTCTTGGCCATGTCCACACCTGAGCCCCACTCCTGGCTGAGGCCTGTGCCCAGGTCCTGGGCCCTGCTCCTGGCCAGCCCCAGCTCCCAGCCACGGCCAGGGTCCCAGCCCTGTTCACAGCCTTGGGCCCTGCGGTCTCATTCTTGGCCTCGGTCCCTGTGGCTGCAGCTCCAGCCTCCACCCTGGCCCCAGCCCCAGCACAGGCCCTGGTTCCCAGCCCCGACTGCAGCTTTAGCCCCACTCCCAGCCCCAGCTCCTGTATGCAGCTCCTGGGGGCACAGACCAGTTAAGGGAGGGGCGCAACCCCAAACGTGTGTGGCCCACTGCCTTAGAGAAAGGTTTGAAAGACTTTGGAACCTATCAGAGAGTCCCATGTGCCAGATGAGAATCCTTTGGTACAAACATAACATGCGTTCAGCCATTTGATTGGTTTATGGTACATCTCCTCTGTCAGGCTTTTGTCCTTTAATGTTCTCTGCTGTGGAAGAGCTGTTTGGTTACTGGTAACTGCTGGTACACACAGTTCATAGCCCTGGGAGAGAAAGCAAAGCGCAGGTGCCGGTCTTTGGTCAGGCCTGCTGGGAAAACCACAGTGACTTGCAGGGGGGCTGCATTCCTAGAACCCCTGTGTGGTGGGAGAAGGACGTGGGTCCCTGCCCAGAGAGAGGTGAGGCTGGAGGCCTGAGGGGACAATTCTTGAGCAGATTAAGGATGGGGTCAGAGGTGCAGTTACCCCAAGCCTGTGACTCTCTGCACTCACAGACATGTCTGGGGCACTGCATGGGTACGTGGTGCTCACTTCTAACGCAGGGCGCTCTCTTACTGCGAGTCTTGCTGCTGAATTCATGCCACCCCCAGCCCCTCAATGACTTAATTTCCATTTATCATTGCACATTTCACAGCACAGTTCACAGTGACAGGACCTGACCATCCAATCACCGCCTCCCTAGGCGGGGAGGCCATCCTGCCCTGCCACCTCTCCCCCAGGATGAGTGCTGAGAGCATGGAGCTGAGATGGTTCCGATCCCAGTTCTTTGCAGTCGTGCACCTGTACCGTGATGGGCAGGATCAGTATGAGGAGCAGATGCCAGAATATCGAAGAAGAACTGAGCTCTTGAAAGATGACATCACCAATGGGAGAGTTTCCCTGAGAATACGCAATATCCGGCTCTCAGACGCTGGGCAGTACAAGTGTTATTTTCAGTCTGGTGTCTCTTATGAAGAAGCTTTATTGGAACTGCAGGTGGCAGGTCAGTAACTTCTGCTGATGTTTTAATGTGTTAAATAGGGTAATAAGTGGAGTCAGAGGGTTCATGATGAGATGCACAATTGTTCTCGTTATGGTGGGACACTAGCTCTGCTCTGAGTGAGGTTCATTTTAGTTTACTATTTAAAAGCCAATTTTTCTAAGGTCTCTGAAATCCAGGCTGTGACGTTGACTGAACTAGGGGGACAATTTGTGATATTATTTAACAGCAGTATTTCAAAATTACAATGATTCATGAGATAGGCCATGTCAGATACCATAAGAAAGGTTATAGTTTGCTAAGTATGATGATATTGTTTATGTGTGTGTGTCATATTTGTATTGAAAGTTATTGCTATGTTTGATGTATCTGTATTTCAACTTGTGCTGTGTTTCTGGGTGACTAAATTTTTAACCTAAACAGTCACGTGACATTAACATGTGCTTATCACAACTGTTTTTGTGCACACCTGGGGCAGAACAATGGCTGATCCCCCTACACTGATGTCACCAGCTGGGATTGATCACGGCTCATGTCTGACACCCATAGGGTAACAGTGGTTGATATGCAGGATGCTTAGCCCAGAGCCTGGACTACGAGTGGGAAAACTGAGGAATCCCCCACTCCCAGGACAGGGCAGAGGCAGGAGGCTGGACCCCTGAAGATGCTGCCAGAGAGAGCAGAAAGGGGGCAGAGGTGCAGCTAGTTCTGTAACCAGCCATGCCATGAGGTTCAGGTCAGGTGCAGCGAACACTTGGTCTACACTCAAACACTGAGCCTGCTCCATGCAAACCACCCCTGGCTTGTAAAATATTCCCACCCCATCGCCCTGAGGATTCCTTCTGGGACGGTGCCTTTACTGGCCTCACACTAACCATATCTGACACCAGGCTGCTGACAATCCCCATGGCAAGAAGTCTGTGCCCTGCTACTGACACAACCTGCACAACTGTGCGCTGAAATGAGGCACGATTGATCCCTCCCGGTACACCTGCACGTGTCTGCATGTCACAGGGACAGCTCTGCCTGTGTGCTCCAAATAATCCCTCCACTGATTATTACAGCTACACTGAATCCCGCGAATGCAGCTTTAGTGCATGCAGCCAATTCCCAGTGGTTATTGCCAGCTCCTAGGGGGCAGAGTTAAGGTTGTTGAGGTGTTTACCTTCACTGCGGATTTCCTGGTTTTCAGGGGTCTGTGTTTTGCTGATCTCAGCGCTCTGGAAGGGCAGAAGATAACATCACCAGGCAGCGTGAACTCTGCACTAACCAAGGATTTGTCAGTGAATTTTCTAATTTTTAAAACAGCAAGGGAAATGTTTGTGGTAGGAGTTAGTGGGCATTTAGGCAGTTGTAGTTCTCACCTGGGTTTGCAGTTGCCACACGACTGTGCCTAGGTAATAATCAAAAGACCCAACTTTTGTATAGTGCTTTTCCTTTAGTAGATCTCAGACAACTTTACATCATTATCCCCATTGTACAGATGCATGTGCAGTGGGCAGGGCTTCTCCTCATCCTGTCACACATGGGGGCAAGAAGAAGGGTTCAGATCCTGAGGTACAAGCCCCCTCGCCCCCAAACCCAGCTCACATGAGGCTCTGTGTGTGTGTGTGTGTGTGTGTATGGAAGTGGGGTCAGACTGCATCGAACCAGGTTTTGCAAATAATTAATGTTGTGTTTTTATATTTATCTGCTACTTCCATCTAGTGCATGTTTTTGCATTATTAATACCTGTATGTTTTGTTCATTGTGTGTTTACATAAAAACAATACAAATAAAGTTTAAAAAAAAGAATCCTGAGCTGGGAAGACTCCAGACACATGTCCCTTCTCTACTGCTCCGTGGAGGAACATCTGTGTGAAATTTCCAAACAGCTAAAGTCCTTCTCTGCACAGCATGGTCTGGTGTGGGAGGCATTACCTTAACCCTGCATTTCCTTCTTATCGAACGTCTGCATTTGGTGGGTGTGTTTCCTGGCTTTCGGAGGAGTCCAATTTTCTGTTGCCAACTTCTGCACTCTGGAAGGTGTGGCAAATGGCCGGCTCCTCCCTAGTGGGTCTCACACTCTTGCTGCTCGTAGTGGGCCAGGACATCTCCAGTCACCCCATCTTCCCTGAGGAGGGGGTAGGGACCCTGGCCCACTCTCTCCTCCGGGTCCCAGCCCAGGGGCTCTATGGGAAGCAGCTATGTGCTGCTGGCACCGTGTTCCCAACTGCAAGCTCTTCCCCTGGGCTAATTTTCCCCCTCCTTCTGTCCTTCTGTCTTCTTGAGCCTGGTACCTTCCTCCTGTTTGCTCCTCCACAGAACTCTGCATCCAGTGTGTTCCTCCACACAACGGAGCACTCTTACACACAATGCAGCATGGCACTCCTACTCCTCCGACCGGTCTGTTTGGGGCAGAGGGTTTTTATGAAGCACCTGGTTGGTCCTTAATTGGCCTCAGCTGCTCCTAATTGCCCCCTAACGACTCTCAGCTGATCTGCAGGGAACAGAGCCCTGAGCATTCTGAGGCTTACATACCTCCCTTCCATCTATCTACGAGACCAGGGAGAGGAGGTTGGCAGGGGGTGCCCCGCGACTGTGGATCCTACTTCCATTCCCTTGTTCACTCTCGTATCCGGGCAGAGTTCTTCTGGGCGGCATCCGCTGGCTCCTTTGATGCCTTCCGGGAGCAGTGGATGCTGTCTGAGGCTCTCTGCTCGGTGTCCCTTTCTGGTTCCCTTAGTTTAAACCTGTGACCCTCATGCCCCTTCCTGGTTTTTTTGTGTGTGTGTGTTAGTTGTCCCAAGCATTCAGTTGCATTCTGGGTCCAGTGGCTCCTCCCCTTAGGCTGGGGGAGGGGCCTTGAGCAGTGGGCGGGCGCTACCTGGTTTGCAAATAGGTGTACTCTCCTACTGGCCTCTGCCCTCACTATATCACAATGCTCAGAGTTAGATTAAAGATTTCTAGGGACAATGGAAACCACAGGATGAGAAAAATTGGAACGGCATTTACAGTACAATTCACCAGACCCTTAATATGTAATATAAAAATCACTCCCCTACTGCTTTCTGCTCTGGCTATATCACAAAAGGTAGGAGGCACTGCCAATGCAACCTGACCTCCCCAGTAACAAAGTGTTTTGGTGGTGAATTAATTTAAGGCTTGTCTACACATACACACACACTGGTTTCAATGAAGTAGTGCAAAACCCTATGTGGACACTCTTAAATGATTTGGAAATGGTTTGTATTAGTTTAGTTTGAGTTGATTTCTTCTTGATTAAAGAGTGTCCATGTAGCGGTTTGCACTGGTTTAACTAAACCATTTTAACTAAACTGGAGCAAGTTTGTGCATAAAACATGTTACATGTATAGAAATACACAAGACCTTTTTAGGGGACAAGCCAATATGCCACATTTATTATGAGAAAACACAATTATGTTAATAGCTATTATCTAGTACCTACACACACACACACACACACAGACACCAAATGTTCTGCAGTTCATCAGGTATAGTTCCCAGTCCTGTTCATTGCTGGAGATCGTAGCTGGTGTTTGAAGCTGGCCAGATCAATTGCAGACATGACTTTCCTCTTGTCTTGATTAGACTTTATTCTTTTGTCTCTGGAGTGGATCCTCTTTGCTATTTAAGGGATCTGTCTGCATTCTTCAGCCATTAAGGTGGTACTTGCATTTCATCATCAGGACAGGCTGGCATTGGAGACTGATCCCATCACATACTCCCTTCATTCACCCATCTAAATGACATTACACAGTATACACCTAGACGGAGTTTTATGAAGAATGTAAAATCGAGTACTTTATTCAAGATGGAGTTACAATTTACAATATGGAGTCCCATTGGACTGGTTACAAATGTAATAGGACAAGTTATTAAAAGGAGTTACTTTAGTTACAATAGCAAGGAATAGATACACAATATTAAAGAACAGAGACTCTAAAAGCAACTTCCAATGGCTATGAAGGAATGAGCTACTTGATTAGGAAAATTTCTATACGGACAGTTTCTATCAGTGCTAATAATAAAAGCACAAGTGACTGAAAAAGTGGAAGGACAAAACTTAAACTGTGGAGAGACAAGAAGCAACTGACTTGAAGAAGGCTTTGTCAGTGGAAACTAATCCAACACAGGAAAGGCTTTCTCAACGAACCAATGAAAGCAGCTCTACCAAGCATCTCTTAATACGTGCACAGCACAGTTTAATCAATGAATCAATTAGCGTGATTTTATGAATGAATGAGTGTATGTTATTGATTTAGTAAAAAAATTCATTTGTACAATAAATTCAATTCAATTTATCTATCTGTGGCCCTACAAACAGCCCTGACATTAACATTAATTTTACTGCATGTCAAATAGGAATCTGGCCAGTTTAACTAATCAACCACACCCGGGGCTCACATTCAGTTGTTAGTTTAATAGGAAACGGCTTTTCATAATACTGGAAAAACATTTGTCTCATTACTGGGCACTGTAGGGTCATCATAAGTCCATTCATTTCTTCTGTAGGTTTGGGCTCTGCTCCTGCCATCTCAGTGGAAGAACATCAGGATGGAGGGATCCGGGTTGTGTGTCGATCGTCTGGATGGTACCCAGAGCCCGAGGTGCTGTGGAGAGATCTCCAGGGGCAGCTCTTACCATCAGTCTCTGAAAAAATATCCCAAGAGGCCAATGGCCTGTTTCAGACAGAGGCTGCCATTGTTCTAACAGAGGAGTCCAACCGGAAAGTGTCCTGCTGTGTCAGGAACCCCCGACTCAACCAGGAGAGACAGTCAGAGATTTCCATAGCAGGTCAGTGCCCGTCCAAGCTGCACGTGGCTAGACTGAGATGGTGCAGACATTGGTGGAGGGTATTTAAAATTGTATCTTCTCATTATTGGCCTGAACCTTCAACTGCCGAGTGCTTCTTGTAAATCCTGAGCAGCCTCAATGCTCTGTGACTGCAGTAGGAGCTGAGGGTGTTTAGGACTTTGCAGGCTGGGCTGCCATTGGCCAGATTCTCAGAGCAGCTCCGTATCCAGTGATCATCTCTTCTCTGTGGGGAGGAGGAGGGAATTCTCCTTTGTCCCTGCAGTGCAGTGAGGACTATGCTGGAATTGCAAGCTGTCAGTTTAGGAATGGGGGTTGGAATTGGGGTTTTCGAGGTCCTGTTCGTGGGCAAGAGCTAGGCTCTGCAGCATGTGAGCAGAATCAGGGTTTGTCTACAGGAACAGTTAGTTCATGGGAAGCTGGGGGTAAATCTGCCTCAGCTCAGCTGTGCCTGCACAGCTCATCCCACCTTGCTTTACGTTGGCTCGTCTGGGTGTAAATCTACCTCTCACTGGCCTGCCAGGCACCATCTGTCTGTGTGGACCTTGCTACCTGCGCTAACAATTCCGTGGTGCGCTTTGCTCTACCCAGCTTTGAAATGGGAACAGATCAAAGTGCAGCAGGGAACTTTCAGTGCCCAGAAGCAGGGTCCACACAGCCAGTGAGTGCGCAGCAGCCTAGTGCGAGGTACATTTACACCCCAGACGAGCCAGCGTAAAGCAAGGTGGGGTGAGCTGTGCCCGCTGCTTTAGGGAGGGCCAGTCTGCACTGGCTGCAGCCTTGGGGTCAGCCAGAGCAGTCTAGGGAAGTGAGGGAATGACAGCTAGCTTGGACATAGACCAGGAGAGGATGAAGATGGATGCAGCATAGCAGAGCTCCACCCTGCCCCCTCCCTGTCCCCAACACGCCTCCTCCCATGAGTTAACCAGTCAATAAAAAGACTAAAGCTTGGACTTTCATTGGCTTAATAATAAAGCACAAAGGAGCCACATCTCACTGTGTATTTCCCTGTGAGATTCTTTTAACTGTCCGTGTCATCACTGTCACGTGTCCTGCCATCATTCTGCACGTGTTTGCTTCCAACTAGTCAATGACACTTTCTCTTGCAGAGCTGTTTTTCCCGAGGGTCAGTCCCTGGATGGTGGCTCTGGGGGTGATCCTGGCTCTCCTGGCTGTTCTCATTGCCCTGGCCAATTACTACATCTGGAGGCAACACAGAGTGAAAGGTAAAGTAACGGGGGCCGGGGACTTGGTGAGAGGGAGAGACAGACAGACAGAGATTTAAAACCAAAACCAAAAGCCGAGAGACAGGGCTTAAGGGGCTTTTTTTAGTGTCCAGAGGAGTTTCAGGCAGTGGGAGATGGGCTGAGGGTGAAGGGGGAGCTGAATAAATTATGACTTCACATTTGAACCAAGAAGCGTCAAGTGGTTTCACCCCTTCGGCTCTCACCAAGGCACCCACTGGAATGTGACTCTGAGCTATTCCGTGGGGTCAGCCCTGCTCCAGCTGAAACACAAACGTGAGGCTCAGTGAGCTGGGCTTGGAGCTCCGACACGTGTAACTGGGCTGCTTGCAGGAAAACCAGAAAGCAAAGTAGGAGGAGAGGAGTGTCTTCTTAGGGCCCAATTCTGCCCCCCAGTCTGTGCATGAGTCCCCTCTTTTCCCCGTCCAGGGAAGTAGGAGCTGTGGGTGGGCAAAATAGTGGCTGTGTAAATGCAAAGGTTAATATCTACCTTATTGTAATCCTTCTGCCAGACTGAGTCAGCAGCAGCAAGGGCTGGGTTCTATATCTAGGGATCCCTGTCAATGATACAACACCAAACTGGCTCAAGCCCCCACCCGGTCACCTGGGAAATTACACACTATTCCCTGGGTGCCCCCAAAGGGCAATACTTCCCCTCTCGCAAGCACAGAGTCTTAGTGTAGAAAAAAACCTTTTAATAGCAAAAGAGAGGTAACACAGCACTGGTTTGTGGAACAGTACAAACAGAGTTCATGAACTCAATGAACCAAACCCCGCCCAGAGTACAGAGCATGTCTTTCGCCTCTCCCTTCCTTCTTCCCCCTGTACTGACCAGCATGGTCGCAATGTCCACCTCTTGGGGGTGGCTCCACCCCCTATGCCTCTCCTGTCTGACATGGGCTTGACCAGGCCCCCTCTGCTGCTGTCTCCTACCATCTTCAGGCCTCGCTGAGTCCCCGACCACTGGCAGCCACCATGCCTGTTTCCCACCGACCGCTGGCTCCAACCGCACCTGTCTCCCGCTGACTGCACTGGGCTGGCACCGACTGTGCCGACCCCTCTGCCAATCGCTGACCCGGGACGGTGCCAGCCTCTCCGCTGACCCTGAACGCCCCAGGCTGGCACCAACTGGGCCAGCCTCGACACCGACCGCACCGGCACCGACTGTGCCAGCCTCTCTGCCAACCGCATCAGGCTGGCACCAACTGTGCCAGCCTCTCACCAGAGTTGCCTGGTGCTCACTCAGCTCTGTTAGTTGTCAGGCAAGGTTTCCCAGGTCCTCTACTGGTTCAGCTCTTAGTGATTTCAGCTCATGGGTAAACCTGCTGACATACAGACAATGTCCCTGCTTTCAAGAAACAAAAGACTCCAAGACGAGCCATTAAATCTACCTTGTAACAATGGGGGAGAGAGAGAATCACTCCATCCCTGGGGGCAACCCTTTACCAGGGCCCCTACAATCCCAATAGGAAACTGCTCCACCCACCTTGTTTCCAGGGGGGGAAACATCTGTCTGCCACCCTTGTGGAGCTCTGTTAGTTTAGGGTGCAGATTCTATCATAACAGACTAAGCACAGTTTTGCTGACATCTGTTCATACAACTGAAGGACACATTTCATTACCCCAGCAGTTAACACAAAAGTGGTTTGTAGCCCAAAACCAGCCCTGCAACCATTTCCCATTATGCTCCGCACCTAGGTAAATTATGCTAAATACTTAATTGTACTCATGCAGATACAAAGCCCATGCCAATAAAGTGCCCCCCTTTCAGCTGCTGAGCAGGGAGAGTGCCACTGAGAAACTCAGACCTGGCTTACATTATTTAATCTACACTAAAATTTGCCCAGCTTGAGATCCTGCTACAGGAACAGGGCAATGAACTCTCTACTGCAGTGTAAGTGCTCAGCTGGGGTTTTTTTCTCTGGTCGCAAAGGGCAGAAATCGGCCTTCAGTGATCTCTGTGTTTATAGGGAGCTGGGGTTTTCAAAGCTGCCTAAGTGGTCTGAATACTCAGATTTTGTTTAAATTAATGAGAACCTGTGTGTAAACCCCTAAGGCCCCTTTCAAAGTCCCACCCAAAGGGTTTTTCTTC
The DNA here is from genome assembly GCF_026122565.2 of Emydura macquarii macquarii. Classification (NCBI taxonomy): domain Eukaryota; kingdom Metazoa; phylum Chordata; order Testudines; family Chelidae; genus Emydura; species Emydura macquarii. Next base: position 33,870 of record NW_027133607.1, on the reverse strand, counting down.
TCTGAAGTGCTGTGAACTTTATGTAGATATTTGCAACTGTAGGAAGAACTGGGAAGGGAAATGTCTGTAAAATGATTTTCCAGTCAAGATGGACGTGAAAGTTGGAACTGGATGTTGTATGTTTAGAACTGTCACATTCCCACACTGTCAGCACCAGATTTGAACTGGTTAATCTGTGGTTTGAATGGATACAGGATGCGCACTGAGCCCATCATTAGGAGACAGGGATTATCTAATTTCGAGTTGTGTGTAAAATGTGTCTATGTGCCCAGAGAGAGCTATGCTGGGCTCATTTCCATACACCAACAAATCAGACCAATTAACTGTCACTGTCTTGTTTCACTGGCCTTGTAGGGAATTCTCTGCCCGAGCTGCACGGCTGTGCGGTCTGGCTAGGAGTGCTGTAACAAAACACACACACTCCGGATTTGCACGGCTGCCCTGAGACGCTGCTCACACTGGGGCACAGATGGTCTAGCTCAGGCTGTGCTCAGAAGTGACTGTCAGATGTGACGCTACCTCCATTTCCTGCAGTGTTTGTATCCCAGGGCTGACACACCCAGTGGACGAGCTCCATGTGGGAAAGAGCTGAGCTTAGAGGTGACGCCTGCAGAGTCCATCCACACCCCCTAGCTCATGCTGAGCTGAGCACCCAGCTAAAGAAAGGCACCTCCCCCGCATTCTTAGCTGGGCACCTCCCAACTAGCCTGGCCTTACAGGGAGCTGTTCCTGTGTGTCACTGGGACCAGGGGGCAGGTACCATCCCCATGACCAGGAGCTGGCCTAGGATGGGAGTGTAGGGACCTCTTCAGGGACCCATCTGTGTCTCTCCATGTGTCCGTCTATTTGTTTCTCTATTTCGTAACGACAGCCCAGCTGCATTAAACAATAACAGGAACTTCACCATAAACATGACAGAATGAAATCTCACCTCTCACCCTTTTCTCCATCCAGAGACGCTGCGATTGGAACTGGAGAGTGAGAAAGGTCAGTGTCTGGGCCAGTTACATTAACTGATGTAATGGTGATCCCCATAAATATGAAGGGGGGTATATCACCTCTCATCCTTTTCTCCCACTAGAGCAGTGGTTTTCTACCTGTGGTCCACAAATCCGTGGAGGGCTGCAGACTATGTCTAAGATTTCCAAAGGGGTCTGCCCCACCATTTGACATAAGCAGAAAAACTCACTCCTACTAGGGAATAAGAGCGTTGACATGGGGCGTTATACTGGTGTGACCAGAGCGGTTTAAATTCCCACCTTACTTTACGTTGGTAAGACAAGTCCTGGGTTACAGTGGGGGCTGCTTTGGCACCCAGAGCACCCAGGATCAGGAGGATGCAGGGGGAGGTGGGTTAATGCCTCCTTCGCCCTCACATGCCCCTGGGCTGCGGGTTCCTAGCACAGAATCTCAGCCTGAGAGTTTAGATCCCAGAGCACAACTACGTGGCAATTCTTTAACTGGAGGGTTGCTCACTTCATTGCTTACATAGGCCCAGTGGTGCATCCACGTGAGCTCCTCAAACCCTCCCCTGACATTTTAATGGGTCCTTCCCCCCCACACACACACTGGCCATAACCCTACTGATTTTTCTGAAAAGCAGAAAACAGGAAAAAACTAATTTCCACTAAAATCAGGCTTTTCTGCTTTTCACCCAAATCAATGGGGCTCTGCCCAGAGTGGGCAGGCGAGGGGCCTGGCTGGAATACAAGGGTGCGGAGCCCAGCGGGCTGGGGATGGCTGAAGAGGAGGCAAAAGTCCAGCATGGGGGCTGATTGGAATGGGGAGTTGGGCCTGCAAACCCTAACTCTAACATCACCCTCACCTTAAACACTAACCCTGAGGTCACGGCCTCACCTCGTATCCTGAGGGATGAAACTGTGACTGTTAGCGGCAGTCCCAGGCTTTTACAGTTCTCCAGTTGTCACCCAAATCAGGAGGGCTCTGCCCAGTGATGCCTGGAACATGCCCTGAAACACTGGAGTTGATGGATGCAGTTTTCAGAAGTTATCCCATTCCAGACAGACAGACAGACAGAAACGCCATGAAGTTCAGTGTGGGGCCTCCCTTCACTTAGCCGATAGGGACAGGAGACAGCCATTTACTCAGTGTTTTAACTGCACTAGGCGCTGTGTCCCCAGTGTAACGCTGGCAGCGGGAATAGCTGGGCAGAGCCCTGTGTGTGTTCTAGCTTCTACCAGCCGAAAAATGACTCCTGTGAGTTTGCACTAATTGAAGTTAAATCTTCTCCCTTGTAACACCCCTCTCCTGTCATTGACTTGCAGCGGAGCATCGTGCAGAGAAAGGTACGGTCAGTCCCTTGGTTCAGTGGGATGTGGAGGGGGAATCTCAGACTTTGTCACAAGTTGATGGCGGGAGGGGGCTGAGTGGGGAAGGGGGCTGTGGAAGAGAAGAGGGGGTCCAAGAGGGGAGGGGGAGGGAGAGGGACGTGGCGAGAAGCAAGCGGCAGGGCGGAGGCTTGCCGACTGGGTGGGGGAGGGAGGGACATGGGGACGATCAGGCCAAGAGGGAAGGGACAAAGACAGAGGGCGGGGCCGGGGGCAGGCGGGGGTGGAGTGAGGGCAGGTCCATGAGCAGAAGAGGCAGGCCGGGGAATGAGCCTTCCCAAAGGGAAGCTTCTACCATTCCCCATGATATCCATCCCTCTGTCTTGGACCTTTTAAATTACCGGCCCCTGGGCAATTGCCCCTTTGCCCCCCGCCATTGCCGGGCCTGCCCAGCCCCACGCACTGAACCCAGGGGATTTATTGCTCCCACACAGGGGGGGAGGGAGCAGGTTTGGGGTCACTCTACGACCATGTCCCAGCGACGTGCCCCTGCTGGGAGCTGCTCTAGCACTTCACACCCCCGGGGTTCCCCTGGCAGGCAGAAGGTGGCAGGGACACAGTGGCTGATGATGTCATCACACTGCTTGTCACAGTGTCACTCGCCCATCTTCTCTCTGTGCTGATTGGCTGCCGGCTCCGACCCCCTCACACCCAGTCCTGTCACCCCAACCTCCCCCACCCCCGTCCTGTACCCCTCCTCCTCCCTTTCCAAGTAGCTCGTCCCTCCCCCTACACAGCGCAGTGTGATTGTTAACTGGTGGTAGGGACGTGTCACAGATCTACCCATATGTGTCTCTCCATGTGTCCCTCTATTTGTTTCTCTATTTCATAAAGACAGCCCAGCTGCATTAAACAATAACAGGAACTTCACCATAAACAAGACATAATGAAATCTCACCTTTCGCCCTTTTCTCCCTCTAGAGACGCTGCGATTGGAACTAAAGAGTGAGAAAGGTCAGTGTCTGGGCCAGTTACAGTAACTGATGTAATGGTGATCCCCATAAATACGATGGGGGGTATCTCACCTCTCATACTTTTCTCCCATTAGAGCAGTGGTTTTCTACCTGTGGTCCATACATCACTGGAGGTTCACAGACTATGTCTAACGTTTCCAGAGGGGTCCTCACCACCATTTGACATTTTTTAGGGGTTCACAAATGAAAAAAGGTTGAAAGCTACTGCCCAAGAGACTCTGCAATCTGAGCTGGAAGTGAGAAGAGTCAGTGTCTGGGTCATTGCCCCACTGCCCTGGCCCCTCCCCCGTACCTGCCCTTGCATCCAGCAGGGAAGGAGAAGCACATGAGCTGGGTGTTTCTGCTAAAATGATCAGCAGTGAGATAATTCCAAATGGTGGCAATTAAATTGCCATCAATCAGCCTTTAGTGCCAGCATCCCAGCCCCACTGTGATGTCTGTGAGCAGCAAACAGCGCTGTCTGTAGACTCAGGCAGATCTCAGGGGGCTGGTGCACTGGTTACACCCAGGTCACTTGCTCAGTGCCACCTTCGCACCCATAAGGGCTGGACACATTTTAATAAATGGAGGGTGGGATTTTCTCCCCACCCCACCCCCACTGTGTTCGGTAGAAGAACCAGAGCAGCGTAAAAGGCCTTCAAAGGGCTTCGATCCAGCGGAGTGAGGATTCCTCCAGCGCAGGCAGTGCAGAGAACAGCTGCAGGTGCCTCTGAGGACCCACTCACAAGCCCTGTTGTGGGGTGTGTGGAGATGGGACTGGGAACAAGAAGGATGTGTCAGGATGGATCCACAGCGCACAGAGCTGCCGAGATCCTGGGCCGTGCTGCTGCCCACAGGCACCCAAAGCTGCTGTAACTAACGGCACAAGCTAAGGCAGAAAACCTCACTCCTACTAGGGAATAAGAGCGCTGCCCTGGGGTGTTATACCGGTGTGACCAGAGCAGTTTAAATTCCCACCTTACCTTACGCTGGTGTAACCTTCCTCTGCAGACAAGCCCTGGGTTACAGCGGGGGCTGCTTTGGAACCTGGAGCACCCAGGATCAGGAGGATGCAGCGGGAGGGGGCAGGGATTAAAGCCGCCTTTAACATCACTTATGACCTCACCCTCACCTTAAACACTAGCCCTAACCCTGAGGTCATGGCCTCACTTCATATCCTGAAGGATGAAACCGTGATATTAGCAGCAATCAGGATTTTACAGTTCTCCAGTTTTCATCTAAATCTGGAGGGCTCTGCCCAGTGACACCTGAAACACTGGAGTTGATGAATGCAGTTTTCAGAAGTTATCCCATTACAGACAGACAGACAGACAGAAACGCTATCGAGTTCAGTGTGGGGCCTCCCTTCACTCAGCCAATAGGGACAGGAGACAGCCATTTACTCAGCGATTTAACTGCACTCAGCGCTGTGTCCCCAGTATAACGCTGGCAGCGGGAATAGCTGGGCAGAGCCCTGTGTGTGCTCTAGCCTCTACCAGCAGAAAAATGACTCTGTGAGTTTGCACTAATTGAAGTTAAATCTTCTCCCTTGTAACACCCCTCTCCTGTCATTGACTTGCAGCGGAGCATCTGGCAGAGACAGGTACGGTCGGTCCCTTGGTTCAGTGGGATGTGTCACAAGTTGATGGTGGGGGGAGGGAGTGAGTGCGGAGGAGGGATGTGTGGCAGGGCGGCTGAGTGGAGAAGGGGGCTATGGAAGAGAAGAGGGGGCCAAGAGGGGAGGGGGCGGGAGGAGGGAAGAGGGACAGGGACCTTGTGAGAAAGGAGCAGCAGGGTGGAGACTCGCCGAGTGGGTGGGAAAGAAAGGGACGTGGGGGCGAGCAGGCCAAGAGGGAAGGGACGAGGACAGAGGACGGGGCCTGGGGCAGGGCAGGTGGAGTGAGGGCAGGTCCGCGGGCAGAAGAGGCAGGCCAGGGAACGAGCCTCCCCAAGGGGAAGCTTCACCCGTGGCCCATTATATCGATCCCTCTGCCTCGGCCCTTTTAAATTGCCGGCCCCTGGGCAATTGCCCCTTGGCCCCCCGCCATGGCCGGGCCTGCCCAGCCCCACGCACTGAACCCAGGGGGTTTATTGCTCCCACACAGCGGGGGAGGGAGCAGGTTTGGGGTCACTCTGCGACCGTGTCCCAGCGACGTGCCCATGCTGGGAGCTGCTGCAGCACTTCACACCCCCGGGGTGCCCCTGGCAGGCAGAAGGTGGCAGGGACGTGGTGGCTGATGATGTCATCACGCTGCTTGTCACAGTGTCACTCGCCCATCTTCTCTCTGTGCTGATTGGCTGCCGGCTCCGACCCCTCACACCCAGTCCTGTCAGCCCAACCTCCCCCACCCCATCCTGCTCCCCTCCCCGTCCCTTTCCGTGTAGCTCATCCCCTCCCCCTGCCCAGCGCAGGGTGATTGTTAAAGGGTGGCAGGGACGTGCCATTTGCACCATCGCTCTGCTCACTCTGCTTGTGTGTCCTGCCCCTTCCCCCGCCCTGGGCCTGTCGTGTCTGGTTAGACTGGCAGCTCTTCGGGGCAGGGACTGGTGACTGCTCCACATGTGTGCAGAGCCCAGCACTGGCCTGGCCTGGCCTCTGGGCACAGCTGTGATACAGGGCGGGGCACCCAGTTTGTTACTCATGTAGGCAGAGCTGCACCCCCAGGACACGCCCTCAGCCCCCCTGGGGCGAGGTCCCACCCCCACTCTGGGTAGATCCATATCGACATGGGTGAAAATAGGAAAATCTATTTCCAGTAAAATCTGGCTTTTCCATTTTCTGATTTTCACCCAAATCAGTCGGGTTCTGAGTGGGGCTGGGGTCTGGAGGGGAGGGGTCTGGCTGGACTGGGGATGAGAAACCTGCCTGGGGGATGGCTGGAGTGGGATGGGGGACCCTGTGCCCTCATCCTGACCCTAATCCTAACCCTGAGGTCACTGCCTCACCCTGTGTCCTGAGATTTTAGTGCAAATCAGGCTTTAAAGTTTTCCATTTTTCACCAAAATCAGGAAGGCTCTGCCCACTGGTGCCTAAAACATGCCCTGAAGCTTTGGAGCAGATGGGACGTGTTATCACATTACACACAGACAGACAGACAGAAATGCCATAGAGTTGGGAGTGGGGCCCCCCCTTCCCTCAGCCAATAATAACAGTTGATTTTCATAAGAGCTTTATCTTTAAAGAAGCTTGTTTGATTTGGGGATAATTATTTAAACAGGTTTTTAATATGGATTCACTAAGGCCCCGGTTCAGCAGGGTAGTTAAGCACATGCTGGACTTTAGGCCCATGAGTCAATCCAGCCCTGTTCAATGTGTGCAAGTGTCGTGCTGTATCCAACTCTAAAACTGAAGCTTTTAAGAACACAGGAGCTGCCTGAGCAAATCCGACCCGGGCCCATCTGGTCTGGGATCCTGCCTCTGACAGTGGCCATCCCAGCACTGGCTGCTTCAGGAGAAGGTGCAAGAAACCCTAGTGGCCAATGATGGACTGACCTGCCCCCAGGGAAAGTTCCCTCCTGACCCCTGTCAATTAGCGTTTGCCTTGTGCTCTGAAGCAGCAGTGGGCGTCTCTCCCATCCAGAATGCCTGTGTTTTTGAGAGCGGTGATAACTCTGGATAGTCACATTTCCATATCAATGTCTGCACCTTTCTGAATCCTTTCTCCATATGGGATTTTTTTCTTTGCTTGTCTGTTTTATTTTCATCCTACCCAGTATAAATCTGTATGTTCTCATTATCCATGTAAACGTCCTTTCGTTTTACTCCTGCTAAGCTCTTGGGCTCAAAGCTATCTTGTGGCAAGTTGTTCCACAGGTTAATTGTGCATCCTATATAAACAGCATTTCCTCTTATACTTTGAAATTTGCTGCTTTTCAGTATGAGTGTCCTCTTGTTCTTGTCTTAGGAAAGAAGAAAGGTCTTAGAAGCCAATTTCTCTCTCTCATTCACTATTTTGTGTTTCTCTGTCAAATCTCCCATCTAAATTAAACCGTCCCACCTTTAAAATCACTCGTTCTATGAACTTGTCTTCAGTCTCTAATCATTGTTATTGTCCATCTCTGTGTTATCTGTTTGGAGAAGGTGTGACCAGCACTGCACACGGTGCCCAAGTGAGGGAGTGTGTAAGAAACTTTTTCTATCCTGTTCCTTCTGCTGCATCCTAACTCTTCATTCTTTAAAACATTACTGCACATTGAGCAGAGATCTTCATGGAGCTGTGTACAGTGATGCCTGGGTCTTTTTCCTTAGTAGTTACAGTTAATTTCGAGCTCTATAACCTGCCTGAATAGCTCTAATTGTTCCTGCAATGTGCCTTCCCGTACACTGATCAACACTGAATTTCATCAGTCGCCATGTTAGCCAGGCTTGGTCCCTCTGAAATAATTCTGTCTTCTCTGGACTTGTCTGGCCTAAATAATTATATGTCATCTGCAAATTTTGCCACCTCTCATCTTATCCCTTTTTCCAAGTCACTGATAAATATTCTAACCAGCAGCAGTGCTAATAGCCAACGCTGCGGGACCCCACTGCTAACCTTTTTCCATATGAAAATGTACCATTTATTCCTAATCTGATTTCTGTGTTTTAGTTGCTTTCTGATTCAAGGCTCTGCTTTGCCTCTCACCCCCATGATAACTTAGTTTCCTTAATAATCTTTTATGAAGAACTTTGTTAAAGGCTTTTTGAAAGTCCATGTAAATTATACCATTGAGTTCTCCTCTGTGCATTATTTAACTGACCTGCTCAAAGCAATTTAATAAATTTGTGGGACACAGGTTTCCTTTCCAGCTCTGCTAGTCAGACTTTATCCTATCATTAGCATAGAGCTGCTTTAGATTTCTATTATAGTTATTGGTTCAGCCAGTTCAGCACGTACTGACGTAAGGCTCACTGGGCTGTAATTCTCAGGATCTCTCCTACCTAATTGTAAAACTAGCTCCAAACCTCCGAGTCTCCAGAACAGCAGCTGATTTTAATGAGAGGCATATTATTGTTAGCAGCTCTGTCATATCGCTCTGACCTCATTTGCCAGCTCCTGAGCTTTGTAATCTGGCAGGGATCTCATAGAATCTAGAAGATGAGCATTGGAAGAAATCTCAGGAGGTTCATCTACTCCAACCCCCTGCACAAAGCAGGACCAACGCCAGCTAAATCATCCCAGCCAGAGCTTTGTCAAGCCGGGCCTTAAATACCTCTAAGGACGGAGATTCCACCACCTCCCTAGGTAACCCATTCCAGTTCCTCACCACCCTCCTAGTGAAAAAGCTTTTTCTAATATCCAACCTAGACCTCCCCCACTGCAACTTGAGACCATTGCTCCTAGTTCTGTCATCTGCCACCACTGAGAACAGCCTAGCTCCATCCTCCTTGAAACCCCCCGTCAGGTAGTTAAAGGCTGCTATCAAATCCCCCCTCACTCTTCTCTTCTGAAGACTAAACAAGCCTAGTTCCCTCAGTCTCTCCTCATAAGTCATGTGCTTCAGCCCCCTAATCAGTTTTCTTGCCCCCCACTGGACTTTTTCCAATTTGTCCACATCTTTTCTATAGTGGGGGGCCCAAAACTGGACACAATACTCCAAATGAGGCCTCACCAGAGCCGAATAGAGGGGAATAATCACTTCCCTCAAACTGCTGGCAATGCTCCTCCTAATGCAGCCCAATATGCCATTAACTTTCTTGGCAATAAGGACACACTTTTGACTCATATCCAGCTTCCTGTCCACGGTAATCCCCAGGTCCTTTTCTGTAGAACTGCTGCCCAGCCAGTCGGTCCCCCGTCTGTAGTAGTGCATGGGATTCTTCTATCCTAAGTACAGGACTCTGCACTTGTCCTTGTTGAATCTCATCAGATTTCTAATTCGTCTAGGTCACTCTGCATCCTATCCTTGTCCTCCAGCGTATCTATCACTTCCCTCAGTGTAGTGTCATCTGCAAACTTGCTGAGGGTGCAATCCACCCCATCCTCCTGCTCATTAATGAAGATATTGAACAAAACCAGCCCCAGCACTGACCCCTGGGGCACTCTGCTCGATAGTGGCTGTGAACTAGACATGGAACCATTGATCACTAACCGTTGAGCCCAATGATCTAGCCAGCTTTCTATCCATCTTATTGTCCATTTAGCCAACCCATACTTCTTTAACTTGCCAATAAGAATATAGTGGAAGACCGTATCAAAACTTTGCTAAAATCCAGGTATATGACATCCACTGCTTTCCCCACATCCACAGAGCAAGTCATCTTATCATAGAAGGAATCAGGTTACTGAGACATGACTTGCCCTTGGTGAATCCATGCTGACTGTTCCTGATCATCTTCCTCTCTTCCAAGTGCCTCAAAATGGATTACTTGAGGACCTGCTCTATGATTTTTCTGGGGACTGAGGTTAAGCTGACCAGTCTGTAATTCCCCAGATCCTCCTCCTTCCCTTTTTTGAAGATGGGCACTATATTTGCCTTTTTCCAAACATCGAGGACCCCCCCAATCTGCAACCACATCAGCCAGCTCCCTCAGCATCCTCGGTTGCATTGCATCCAGCCCCATGGACTTGTGCATGTCCAGCCTTTCCAAATAGTCCTGAACCTGTTCTTTCAGCACTGAGGGTTGCTCACCTCCTCCCCGTTCTGTTCTGCCCTGTGCAGTAGTCTGGGAGCTGACCTTGTCTGTGAAGACAGAGGCAAATAAAGCATTGAGTACTTCAGCTTTTTCCATATCATCTCTCACTATGTTGCCTCCCCCATTCTGTAAGAGGCCGCACATTCCCTGACCTGCTTCTTGTTACTAACATATCTGTAGAAACGCTTCTTGTTACCCTTCATGTCCCTTTCTAGCTGCAACTCGAATTGTGCTTCCGCCTCCCTGATTTCACTCCTGCATGCTCAAGCAGTATTTTTATACTCCTCTCTAGTCATCTGACCAAGCTTCCACTTCTTGTAAGCTTCCTTTTTGTGTTGGGGTTCACAGAAGACTTCTTTGTTAAGCCAAGCTGGTGATCTGCCATATTTGCTATTTTTTCAATCTGCACATCGCTATTTTTTCTGCACATCGGGATGGTTTCCTGCACCCTCAATAAGGTTTCTTTAAAATACAGCCAGCTCTCCTGGACTCCTATCCCCCTCATATTTGGCTCCCAGGGGATCCTGCACATCTGAGAGAGTCAAACTCTGCTTTTCTGAGGTCCAGGGTCCGTATCCTGCTGTTCTCCTTTCTTCCTTTTGTCAGGATCCTGAACTCGACCATCTCATGGTCACTGCTGCCCAGGTTACCACCCACTTCTGCTTCCCCTGCCAAATCTTCCCTGTTTGTGAGCAGCAGGTCAAGAGGGGCAAGGCCCCTAGTAGGTTCCTCCAGCACTTGCACCTGGGAGTTGTCCACAACACTCTCCAAAACCTTCTGGATTGTCTGTGCTCTGCTGCATTGCTCTCCCAGCAGATGTTAGGGAGAGATCTCCTCTGCTCTTGGTGGCTGCTGGCTCTTTCATTGATCAGTTTGTTCCAATATCTCCTCGTCACATCTCAACCCCTGATCTTTATTTCCTGAAAAAACCGCTCCAGGGCTGGTCTCTCCTCTGCACCCTCTGTGGTAAAAACTGATGCAATGAAATCAGTTAGTCTCTCAGCGTTGTCCTTATCCACCCCAATTGCTCCCTTTATCCCCTGCTGAACCAGAGACCTGTCTGCAGATAGATTCTGATGGACTGAAATGATTCCCTGGTATTTGGTTTATCTCTCAGGCTGTTCACTCTGCTAATTCCATTCTAGCTTCTTAATTCCCATCACACACGTCACCTGCTGCACTGCACGCACCTTTCTCCTGGCTCACAGGGTTAATATTTTCCATGTGCTTAGGGATCCCTGTTTGGCTCTAACACCCTCTTGCACCTGGCCGGGTGGCTGGACGGGGTTACTGTATTTCTTCCCTTGCTGATGCCTTTGTAGCCCATCAGGTGCTGGTATTTGTTTGCTGACGTAGCCTCCAGGCTGTCTAAGAATTTTAATTTCCCTGCTTTAAGGTCTTTTTGACTCGCTTCCCCTGGTGAGATAATGTGATATTGATGCGTTTCTCTTTGTTTTCTTTTAGAGAAACTCCAGGCTGAGCTCAGTAAGTTCCATTCCCCCCAGTATCACCCTTGTCTGACATTGTCTCCTGCTCAGCATGTCTGTGTTCGGGGCGTTCTCACCCCTCTGTCTGTGCTTGGTTGCAGGGTGGAGAATCGCCCAGCTCTACGCAGGTACTGTACATCCCGTTGATATTTTATCCAGGGTGAGACCCCTCCTCCCCTGGGGGATCTCTGCTCCTTTCCCTGCACAAAGCATTTTCCTATGACATTCAATAGGCTAGAAGCAGCAATGTCACTGGGGCAGATGGAAAGGGGCAGACGACACCAGGTTTATTGCAGGGCAGGGACATGCCCCGTTTGGATAAGGGCTGATTGGTGAGGAAATATTGACCCTGCTGTCAGCTGTCCAGGGCGGCAGCTGGGTTCTGCAGGACGGACATTCTCACCTGGCCGTAACTTGCACTGAACTGCCCAGCTCTCTCTTCCCAGGATTTGCATGCTCAGACCGGGCTTTGGTAAATTGCTGCTAACATAACACGCCCAGACAGGAGCTGTTCTGTGTCTTCATGGGTTTGGGGCAATGAAGGCCCTGTCCCCATTGCAAGAGCAGACGGGTTTTTATAACCAGCTTGTGACACTCCCCTGACCCAGTTAAAGCAAACTGTGCCCACATGGCACCTTTTCTGTCTGACAGCTGTGGCTGAGCTGTGTGTGTGTGTGTGTGTGTGTGTGCTCCTAGCATGCTGCCTGGCTGTGTGTGCACTGGTGCATGCTGGGAGAGTCTGGGGCAGCTCCAGGAGGAGTCAGAGAGCCCAAGGGCCATGCACACACATTGCAGCACCACTGGCCCAGGGCTCCCTGCACTCCGGGGTATCTTACCACACAGAGCTGGGGCAGGAGGAGGCAGGAGAGTCACACAAACACCACTGGGGAGCCTGATAGGGTCGCCTCCTCTGAGGTCCAAAAAACCAGGACATCTGCCTTCTCCACATACCCCGCCTGTCCCCTCACCCCGGCACTGTCTGCCCAGCCCACCACGGGAAAACACCCAGCCCCTGCAGGCTCCTGCCCTGGGGCTGCCCCAGGTACCAACCATGGAAAGCAGGACACGGCTCCAGATCTACCTCCTCCCAGGTGGTGACCCCCACAGCCAGTGCCTGCAAGATGGTGAATGGGCTCTGCTAGCCTGGAGCTCCTCATCTTACTCCCTGCTCCCAACCTGCCCCATCTCCGCGGCTCCCAGACACTCTGGATCCAGGCTCCTTCCACGCTGGCACTGCCACCCCACAGCTCCGCACGTCCCACAGCCAAGGACACACCCAGCACTTGTAGACACTTCCCACATTAGCCCTGATCACCCCCCCTGCCTGTGACACTGAACTGCTTCCCCTATGAGGTCCCCTCAGCGCTCTTCAGCCTGGGGAGAAAACACTGGCACCCACCTTTTCCCTTGCCCTTCCACCCCCTGATGATCCCCCCTCGATCATGCCATTGCACAAGTCCCTCCCCTCACCCCCTGGCACCTGCCCCAGACCTCGCTCTGCCCTCCGGTGATCACCCCTGCCCTAGACACCCCCGCTGCTCCCGGGCTCATGCCTCACTCTGTGATCCTGGTGCCTGCCTGTTCCCTCCCCCCTGCTCCTGGCACTCATCACTCCCCTCTGCCCTCTAGAGCCCACCCCTCTCCTCATTCCCCTGCTCCCTGGAGTCCCCCATTGCCTCACACCCCTCTGCTCCCTAGTGCCCTCCCTTCCCTTGCTTCCCTGTGCCCCTGGGACCTGCTCCTCCCTGCACCCCCCTCTGTGCTCCTTGTGCCTGCTCCTTCCCTTCCCCCCACTGCCCCTACCCTCTGCCCCTCCTCTGCCTCTCCCAGCATCAGCCTGTCCCCTCCCCTGTCCATGGGCTGCCCTCCCCCGCTGACACCTTCCCACTCCTCCCCTCCCCCACTCCTGCTCTCCTTCCCCTCAAGTTCGCTCCCAGGGTCAGAGGGGCCCTGACTCCCCTTAACGGGAAACAACCCCCACCCCCCAGCGATTAATGGGGATGCAGGTTCATTTCCCTTTGATCCCCCTGACCAGCCCCTGCCCCGGCCCTGACTCTGTGACTCTCTCCCCAGTGGACGTGACTCTGGATCCAGACACGGCAAATCCCGAACTCGTCCTGTCTGAGGATCGGAAATGTGTGAGACACGGAGACACACGCCAGGATCTGCCCAAAAACCCTGAGAGATTTGATTATTATGTCTGTGTGCTTGGTGCTGAGGGGTTCCCGGGCGGGAGGCGTTACTGGGAGGTGCAGGTGGGAGACAAGACTCACTGGTACCTGGGGGTTTGTAGGGAATCTGTGAGCAGGAAGGGGAATGTCACACTCTCACCTGAGGATGGATACTGGGCCGTGTGGCTGAGGGATGGGGAATACGAGGCCCTCACCTCCTCCCCAACTCTCCTCCCCGTGAGTGTCAGGCCCAGCCGGGTGGGGATTTTCCTGGACTATGAGGCGGGTGAGGTCTCATTTTACAATGTCACTGACAGGTCCTGGCTCTTCACTTTCACCGACACCTTCTCCGGGATGCTTCACCCTTATTTCCATCCTGGTCTCACTGCTGGGGTTAAAAACGCGGCTCCCCTGATCATCTGCCCGGCCCCAGCCCAGGCCGGAGGGAATCTCTGTCCCTGACAGCAACACCCGCGGCAGAGACTGTCCCCTCCCAGCGCTGAGCAGCCCCCAGGCCTGTTCCCGGGGGAGGATCTAAAGGGCATCACCTGCCCCCCCACCACCTGCCCCTCAGTTCCCAGCACCAGACCTGTCACTTGTGGGGGAGAGAGGCAGAGAAGCGGGTGGGGGGAGCTGCCTGCTGAGCTGTGGGGGCTAGGCAGGGCAGGCTAGGGTGGTGCAATGTCAGGGAGGGAGGTAGCTTCAGCGGCAGGAGGGGAAGAGCACAGCTGACATGAGGAAGACTGGCGGGGGAGAGTGAGCGCCCAGTGAGTGCAACGGGGCCAGTGAGCGAGGCCACAGGGGGCACCGCGGGGGCAGGGGTGAGAGCGCCGGGGCCCTGCTGTACGGGCCGCTCTGCACTGCAGCCTCAGCCTGTGGGGGGAGATGGTCCCAGCACAATGGGGGGAGGGTGGGGAGTGGGGAGAGCTGGGGGGAGGGGATTTGGTAGCTGGGCCAGGGGAAGGGGGTGAGCTGTATGAGCGAGGGGCCAGGCTGGGTGAATGGGACCTGCTCATGTGAGATTTAGAGCACATAGAAAATAAAGTTGTTCCAGCAAATGTATCCTAATCACTTTACGGGATCGCTGAGCAGAGTGCGAGGGAGGCACATCCCAGGGCATGGCTACAACCACTTTTTTTTTTCCACCTTGATGCAGTATGAACATTTTCAGTATAGTTCAATTTTGAAGATTTATTCAAAATATTCAATTCACGGCACAGCGCCCTCTGCTTACCTCGGTTATTTCAAAATAAACACCCTAAAATTACCCTGTGATGGATTCATTTGGCTTTTCATCCTGTCTGTTCATTTCTAGGTGGCATGAGCTGGTGAAGCTCTGTGTTATTCTCAGTTTTTCACACAGGGAACAGTTAAGCTGAAAACAGCTAATTTTTCCAAAAATTTCCTTAAGAAATACTTGTGTTTCTTTCCTATTTTGCACTGAAATTATGGATAATTATTGGGATTTCTTATCCAACCTTACTGCATTATTTCATGGGAAAATTCATTGGTAAACAGGTTAACGTACAACATCATTTTTGGTATCTGAAGAGACATAAAAATGTGTTGTCACCAACAATTTAGAGCACAAAATGTCCTGCCGACAATGGTGGGGATGTTCATTTGGAAATATCTGGTTGTGGATGGGCTCCCCCATCAGCTCCTGGCGCCCCTGGCTGGCAGGTCCTCTGTGTGTGAATTAAGCAGCACGTACAGTGCACCCGGCTACCTGCCCCAAGTGTCTTTATTACTCTTTATGCTCCAGGTGCATCGCAGCACAGCAGCAGTTATGTAGAGCCTCGCTCCTGCTCCCTGGCCCAGCCTTTTATGCTGCTGCCTTCCTGTCAGCCCTACTGAGCTAGTTACCTCACCAGGCTCCTTACCAGTGTAAGTGATTCCCTCGACCCTTCCAAACCCAACTACCTCAGTCCCTCCTCCCCTAACTACACCCGTGCCCTGGCTGTTCTACGTGACCAGGGGGCTGGTTCCAAAGGGCTCAGTGTGTAGCTGCTAACAGCCCCTGTCACACTGCCCTGATTGTGTAGGTAGCCATATAGTTAAAATAACGCCCAGTGTAAATCATTACCTCATTATTCAATTCAGAGTCGAGATTTGAAGATATCCACTTTAGACATCCATGTCAATATATTATTTTACAAGTCTTTTTCTCTACCTCACATTCTGTCTTAGTTCTAACTGGAAATTCTTCCAACTATTTCAAAAAATAAGCCGTAGCTCTCAGCACATACTGGTATCCCTTCTTCATTACTGGGAATGACCCCATGAAATCCATTCCCAGCAATTCCAAGGGTTTAACAACGTATGTACAAGGATGTTACCCAAATAACAAATATCACAGGAGCTTTTCAGAGGATAAGGCAACACGCCACGTTTATTGTGAACACAGAAACTTGGTAAATAGTATCAATAGAAAGAAAAGTATCAACACTGTAGTAACATCAATATTGTGCTTTACTTAGTGAAATAGTATTAACAATATAACACTAGGAAAACAGCACTAACACTGTATCAATACTACAATTATAGAGACAAATGTTTCAACTGGTACTTTCATTCATACTTACACACACTGACAGGCACACATAGACAGACAAACACACATAGGGGTCTTACAGATGTTATAGTTACCAGCCTCTTGGTGCTCGTGATAGTCACTGGCCAGGTGATTGTAGCATGAGGATGAGGAGCAAGGTTCTGCTGATGCACATCGGTACTCCTGGCTGGTATGGTAATGTAGACCCGAACTTCCAGTCTTCATCTTCTTGTCCCATTTTATAGGGAAAGGACCCCATGTCAGTCTATGGGTTTTTGCTCTGTCCTGCTGCAACTGCATTCTTGGTGTGATCCTCAGTCACCCACATTGTTGCAAGCCTGATCAGATTTTGTCCTTTGAAATGGGCTGGCTCCAAAGTTATCAGGGTGGGCTCCTCTTCGGCCATTTGACCATCTTTGCTCCTTTCTTCTTCCCTCAAGCGTTTTAGGTGAGGCTGGTGTTTTCTTTGTCTGTTTCAACATCCCTCACTCAGACCAATTGTTCAATCACTCTCCCTGAATACACCCACCTCAATTGCTCAGCCATTCACATTTCAATCACTCAGGGCCAACTCCTAGCTGAAGAATTTACATATTATTTTTAAAGCAAACCTTATTTCATTTTTGACAGTGTCTGTTTCAATTGAAAGTAGATATATTACATTTCACAGTGTGGCTTTTTATACTTATAAATATATTGAAAGTGAGTAAAATTAACAGATAAGATGGTTTTAAAACAAATAGACATAGAAAGTAAGTGAACATTTAAAAGGGTAAAACAATAAGAGTCAGTTGAGGTTTTAGCTTTTGATTAAAGTTACAGTGTGTCAGGGTGAAGTGCCTTTTGGTAGGAAGTGGGGGGGGGGGGCTGTGTTTGTGGCTCTGTTCTTTCATGTATTTTTCAAAATCAAGATTTTGGCCAACAAGGATATAGGTTAGAGTTATAATTTAGATCTTTCATGTCATTTTTATAATAATCCCATATGTAGTAAGCAAAGTCAACATTCCAATGTGTGGGTTTTGTAACAGTTAATGTCTGCACACAGTCAGAATCTAAGTTTGTGTCTTTTTTCAAAAGTCAATCAATACAATATTGGCCAAAGTGCTGCAAGTGAAAACTTGAATAAATACGCTGTGCCAGCTGTACAAGCCATCGAGGTAATTGCCTCCCTGTGTCACCCATTCATACATTGGTGCTCTTGCTATAGGTGATTAGACGCCTTATTGGAAATTTTGATAATTTAAACAATTAACTTGGCTAATCTTTAAAAACTTCCATAGTGCTGTTAAAGGCAGTAAATTAGACCATCATGTAGTTGTAATAAGCAATTAAAATATTCCTAATGTATTGACAGTGAAAGCATGATAACCTAATGTTTTAAGAAGGAGAGCTAGGAGAAGTGTCTGTGTCTTAAAAAGCACCTTATTGCTTTGCAAGAGGGTATCCAGATATAATTCCTTCACCCCTGTCCAGCAACACAGAAATCTCTCAACCTGGTGTGGAGAGACACCTATGATCATAGAATCATAGAATATTAGAGTTGGAAGGGACCTCAGGAGGTCATCTAGTCCAACCCCCTGCTCAAAGCAGGACTAACATTAACATTTATGTCTGAAAATATTATGGCAAGGGAAAAGCGCTCACATTTTAACACCAGATTTATAAACATCTTTCTTTGCAATGTAAATGTTGACTTTGACTTTAAATAGAAATTAAATGTCTGCAGATGTTGTTTTATTACTTCCCGTACCCACTCGTTGAGGTCTTCTGTCATTCTGGGCTAATAATATCTCAGTGTCAGTGCCAGGCTTGTTTTGACTGTTCCTTGATGTCCACTCCTAGCACAGTCATGGAACAGGTGGAACAGTTCTGGGAGTGTTTCAAAGTGTTCACGTCCCTCACCTTCCTACCTCTTGCAAACTGCTTACGTTTCCCTTCTGCTAATCAGAGAAGATGGAGATGTGATGATGCTGTCAAATATTGCAGTTAAGACATATGTGTGCTATAAGGTATATGTATATAAAAGATATTTGTATAACACATCTGTATAAGCCTTGCTGGTTTTTATCAAGGCTATAGATACTGGGAGGTTGTAATTGTATGTTAACAGTTTTTAAACTTAGGAATTATTGCTCAGTTGAAACGTGTGGATTTTATTCTCTGTGAATACACTGGACAAAATCATTCAGAAATAAAGTCAATTATAGCATATATTTCTAATATTTTTAACTTATAGTAAGTGGTCATGCAAGAGAAAAAATGCATTTGTCACAGTGGCAGGAAATTTTGTATCAAAAGAAGACATAAAAACAGTGAGCATAATCATGGTCCCAATTAAGTCTATGGTAAAACTCTAGTTAACTTTAGTAGTACAGAATCAGTCCTGTCATTTATGAGCTGAAGATTTAATTAGGGTGAGCATATGTCCCACTTTGGCCAGGACATTAAGCCCTGTCCTAGCCCTCCAGACTTTTTTTCTTGTTGGCAAAAGTGGGCATTTGTCCCGCTTGATCAGTTGGCAAGAACAAACAGGGCAAATGCCCACATTTGTCAAAAAAGTGGAGTGTGAAGGAATGTGGGGGAGGGAGAGAGGAAAGCAATGCATTGATGCCAGCCCCGTGTAGAGGGGAGGTATGGTGTAGGCGACACCAGTCCTGAGAGGAGGCTGGGGGGAGCAGGCAGGGCTTGTTCCAGCCCCGCACAGGGTGGGGATTGGGCAAGGGGCTCAGGCCAGCCCTGTGGGTGGAGTGGGAGGCGTGGCTAGCCCCACGCAGTGTCCCGTTTGGGAAATATGGTCATCCTAGATTTAATTATATTCTTTTTTTATCACACACAGACACAAATAGAGAAAGAGAGAGAGAGAGTTTGCCTTCCAATAAAAAATTAACAGAAAATCAAGGCAGATTAAGTTGCTCTGATTCATTCATTCTTTTGGATATCAGTGCTATTTTTCTTGTATCCCCAAACCTGTGCAATTCTTTCCCCAAAGGACTTTCCTGGGTATTAGTCACAGAAAAAATCCTTTCGCATCCTATTAATTTATATTTGATAACTGCAAACATATCTACATACATATTAATCAAACCTTCTTTTCAAAGCATGACACATAAATTGGAGACACACAATCAGAGTAAACCACACTTAACGATGCAGCATTCACAGGCCTTCACTAGGGTAAGACAGGAAAGTTTGAGCTGTGTGCCTAAGTTTCATTTTAGTCTTTGAAAATCTGTCCAGATGGGATCAGTGGAGATCACGTTTTATTTAAATTAATCAGGTCACCTACAAAATTGTAATTGTGTAAACTCATAATTAGTGGGGACAAGAACGTAAAATCTAAGGAATTTGTTGGGTTCGTAGCACTTCTCCCGACAGGCACAGAATGTTTGCAGAGAAACTGTCAGTGCAGGCAGCTTCTCTTCCTAGAGATTGCTAAGTGGGGAGACTCCAAGTGTTTGTCATGAGGCAAGGTCAGCAATTGACCGCTGCGTGGGGTTGTCTGGGTCCAGTTAACTCCCAGTAAAACTAAAGTGACTTGTCTCCACTATGTTTATGACTGAAAACTCCTAAGTGATGCTCTGCTGAGAGGTACCACCAGGGGCTGGTGCCCCAGACATGGAATTTTTTCTGCTTCCCTCTGCACGTGTCCTGCCAGCACACTGAGTATTGCAGGAGCGCTCGCCCGCCTGTGACTTGGGCACCGATAACTCCTGGTTCCTGGATCTCACGTGGCTGCTCCAAAGAAGGACACAGTCCCTGCTATCACTGAGCTGCTCAGCACAGACTTTGCAGCAAAGCCGCTCAGAGGAGAGAGATGGGGACGTACCTGGCCAGGGCGCTCGGCACATCCTAGAAAGAGGAGAGCTGGGGAAGAGGCAACGATCTGCATCACAGCAACCCCACGGCCTCCCCATGTTTCCTCTGCGAGCAGCAGGAGCTTTACCCTGCTAGACATCACCTCCCTTCAGCGCCAGGGACTGGGGGGTGGGGAGGCAAGTTCATTTTAATCCAGTACATGCTATGGGGAGGGGGATAGATTTTTTATGCTGTTTCACCTTCAGCAGCCCAGCTGACACTTCTCCTCTCTATGTGCCCAGCGATGGCAGGAAGGAGCTTTGCTCACCTAACTGCATCTTGATTTTTAGGGGGAAAAAGGTCTTGATTTTAGGTATTATTATCTATCAAACAACTTGGTTAATACAGAATATTTCATCTCTATAATAATAAAAAGGTTGCCATTGTAAAGCACTATTCATCTGAGGTCTCAAAGTGCTGCACTGCTGTTTAGTCTATGATATGCCCTGTTTTACCTGATTGTTATGTTCACAGCATACACACAGAGAGTGGAAAACAAAACATAAATACTCTTCCTGGTAGGCTGCAATGTAACACTGCTTTACTTCTAAGAATCTAGAACTCTACCACATCCCAGCCAAGTACAGAGAGAGGCAAAGCAGGCTGCTCCTAAGGCAGAGGAGCAGAACTCAGCCCAGCTTGCTCTTGGCTGGCTCTTTGCAGACTGACTGCAGAGGACCTAGATGCACACTTCCTACAGAGCCCCTTAGCTTACAAGCTGGACCAGAAATCCTCAGTGCCTCCTTGAGGGTCCGGTTTATTCTTTCAACTTGTCCCGAGGACTGTGATCGATATGGGATATGGAATTTCTGGGTAACTCCGAGTGCTTGCAGCATGGTTGTAAATAATTCTCCCACAAAAGCACCTCCATTGTCTGAGTCAATGATCTCAGACATCCCATACCTACATACCACTTCTGAAAACAACTTTTTGGCAGCAGTGATGGTGTTGTTCTTTGTGGGAAAAACCTCCACCCACCCTGAAAAGGAGTCTATGATCACCAGTAGGTACTGATATCTTTTCTGACTTCGGGGTAATTTGTCCCTTCACCTAGGGCAGAGGGAACGAAAAACACTGCTCCTCCCAGCTGGTCTTCCCCACATCATCCCAAGGGAAATTAAACTCAACTCAGAACTGTCTCCCCTTGTGCTCCACCGGCAGGAATGAAGGTTTCAGAGCCTAGGGCTGGGGCCGCTCTGATCTCTGCTTTGTGCCAAAAACACCCAGAGTCCTGTAGCAACTTAAAGACTAACAAAGCTCTGCAGCCATAAGCTTTCCTGGGCTGCAACCCACTTGGTCAGACGGATGAAGTGGGAACCACAGACAGGAGGTATTTATAGTCTTTGTTCCAGCGTGTCACATTCGGGGTCTGTTTGCAGCAAGATGGGCACTTCTGGAGCCATGGAGGTCTAGCACACCCTGCATTTAACACATTGCTGTTTACTGCATAGATGAGTTACTCCCAGAGGATAAGTTCATTAGGGAAGATAGTCCAGACAAGAGAGGCAATTAATGAACAGTTATCTTAATGAAATACCAGACATACTTTGAGAATGGAAAGACAGCATGGGTGTGTTGCAATGAGAAATAATCACCCCTTTTCAAAAGGGACTCCAGCCCCCATTTCACATACTCCACAATATGCAACTTATTAGTATTTGGTAGCTTAATTTTATAAGTAGGCCCAGCCTAGCTGAATTTTCAAAGTCTACAGTCAAGCAGGGGATTTTTGGGGGAGCTGATGGGGAGGGTCGTTGTAGAGGGGGAGGGGCAGGAAAGACACAGGGTGAGGTAGGGAGCGGGACAGGGTGTGATAAATCTTGTGGAATCAAAGAAATAAGCATTACATTTATTAATAGAATGCTTGACCTGAAACTGGTCATGGAAGGCCTGGCCTGAAGTTGTAGCCTGAAACTGAAATAGAAGCCCCAGGCTAAAGCATTAATAGAATGCCTCAACTGAAATTAGGATAAAGATGTTAAAGTCACACAAGAGGTCTCTGAACCACACCCGAGAGGTTATGTTATGAGCCTTAAGTCTTATTGAAGTCTGTGAACAGACTTCACCTGTTTGATAAGTACCAGTACTTGTCCCTTTGTCTTACCGGCCCCACAGAGACTCACACCATTGTATACTCAAGTGACTCATTGGGCGTCTCTGGGAGGGCGTCTGGTGTGCCCACTATGCATTGTGATTGTCTACCTTGTTAAGTATAAACTGTTAATCCAATCCCACTATGCGATCAACATGTAAATGAACCTAAGCAACCCCTATATAAGTCTTTTGTATCTGTTAGCCAGTTGAAGTACATTTACCCAGCATCCAGACATGCTGCTTGACTTCCCTATAGCCACCTGGGATTTCCCTCTGGCTATAGTATTCCCCATGGGATGTGACCAGTGTCCCCACCTGCCTGATTTATTAACGAATGCAGGAAACACCACAACCAGAGCAGACTGTAGAGAGACTGCCATCTCGCTGCTTCTCTGGCCCATTACTGGTTAGTTAAAGTGGAACAACTTGAAGAGAGACCTAGAGGGTGAGCCCCCACATCAGATTAGTGCCTCGCTGTTTCACGGGTGAGAGACAGCGCTCCCCTGAGACGTGTGAAACCCTGTTCAAATCCCTGCTTTCCATCAGTGGGAAGGGGGGCTTCAACCTTGGTCTCCCCCATCCTAGGGGAGTGCCCGAACCACTGGGCTGAAAGTCACCTAGGAGGCAGCGGGGCGAGTGCTCAGAGGTAGGACGTTAGCAGCTGGAGAACTCGGACAGGGACAGTGTAGACGCTGAGTGAGTGTAGCACCTACGGGGTGAGGTGACAGCCGAGCCCAGCAGGGGTTTGTGGATCGCAGCGGTGCCTAATTTGGACTTTAGGCAGCTAAGTTGCTTTGCGGATCTGGACTTTGGTGCTCGACAGCTGACAACACCCCGTTATCCTGAGCAGGGACATCCGGGAACACCCGCACGTCTCCGTCCAACAGCCCGTGTGAATCGTTTTGTTTAGTAACGTTCTGTTACTGCCTTTGTAGGCAGGTCCCTGCAGCACATGGACGAACTCTCGCTGAGCACTGGCCCATCAGAGAAGTGTCCTCATCATTCAGTCTCCTCCATATCAAAGGAACCGAGACACTGATCCAAGCCCTGGCTCTGTATCCTATTGATGCTTTAGAGGATCTGTCTCTTCTCTCCCGTTCACGTTCATCTCAGAGACCAGCTCATTCCAGCAGGTGACGTTCAGCTCAGGTGGGCACTGCTGGATCCCATCCATGAACCGGTCAGGGATCAGGTGAATTCCTTTCCGAAGAACCCCTGGGGTCTCACTTGATCCTCAGAGCCAGTTTCCCTTTTGAAAATGGAACTTAGCTGTTTTTTCCCAGTCGTGGGTGTCCCCTAATTGGCTCGAGACATTAAATTCCCCTCCTACTGAGGAGACGCCTGAGAACACCGCATCGAACGAAGCTCCCAGCTGTGTCGAAGGAAGCTCCCAAGTGTGGAGCGCCGCTCTCAGGCATCTCACACCTTCCATCCACGTCTCATATTCGAGGAAAGTGGACTGCGCTGTTCTGTGTGAAGACCCGTCAGCTCTTTGAGATGCTCCATTGAGCGAAACTGGATCAGCTGCAAACTCGGCGCTCACACAAAGGGACTTGAGACAAAGGGGAACTCGAGAGTTTGAAGGTTCACACTGGAGCTGTGCGTTCAAATAAGATTTTAACAACTCGCGTTGGAGGATTGAGGCTTATTAATGCCCAGCAATTCTATGAAATGGGCCCCATGTACAAGCTGCGAGACAATTGTTTCCCCAAATGACACCCCTCCCCCCAGGAAACCTCCTCCCCCCCGCCCCTTCCCCTGCTGCTTTGTTCACGTCTGCGCAGCCCCATGTTTTCACTGGCGGTTGCACAGCTGTAAGGCCCAGGTCCACAGAGGGACTAAACCAGGGCAACACCCGGAAGAGAGAGACGCTCCTGGCTTGTGCCCTTAGTTAGACGCAGCGCTCGCAGGCACCGCCGTGGGAGGTGGGAATTGAAGGTCTGGAGCCAATCCGGGGCTGGCGCGACTCTGCCACCCGAGCGCACAGCACAGCCAGTCCTTCTCCCCGCACCAAGGAACTGCCTCGTGTGCAGAACGTCCGCGCGGCCAGCGGCAGAGCGCGAGGCCCCGCAGCATGAACCCCCCGTTCTCTCTCCCTGTTCTCGGTGTCGGGCAGCCCCGCGGAGCCAGGCTGCTCCATCGCAGGGGAGGTCGGTGCTTCGCGGAGCCAGAGGCGGGGCCGGGCGAGTCAGCGAGCAAGTCGCGAGCAGCTGCAACGGAGCCGCTTCTGTGCCCAGGCGGGGCACCGCTGGGCACGTTTCCGACCGAGAGGCGGGTGTGGCCCAGGATAAACGTGGCGGCGGCGGGCAGGGGCTCTCCGTGCGCAGGGGGAGATTCCGCCGGACACGGACACCGTCAATCTCCCGCGGCTCATGGCACCGCAGATGCTGCATTTCACCTCCCGTCTCACCGCACAGCACAGCTCGCACGTGGCTCCACCGCTCGACGGGAAGCAGCTGGGCGAGCTGCGAGCTGGGCTCTGTGCTCCTGGGCTCCGGCTCTCGGAGCAGCAATCGAGGGCTCAGGGTCCCCGGCAGCGGGGGAGGCGGGGCAGGTGTTCAGCTCGGAAAGAAGCTGGCCGGGTTCAGACGATCTGCACAGGGGGCAGGGGCCAGCCCCGCAAACCCGCCGCCCAGCCCCCCCAGAGGTGCCTGATCCCAGCGGAGCACGCCCTGCTCCGAGCTTCTCCGGCCCCGGGCTGGAGATTGGCTTTTCCCCCAGGTTTCGGGCGATAGCGGGTGGTGAGATTTGCTGCGCGGTGCGGCTCCATCGGCTGTGACGTGCGAGGAGCCAGCACCGTGTGGACACTTCCCCAAATACAAAAGCATTTCCTCATATGCACCAAAAAAGAAACACACACACACACACACACACACTCATCGCAGCCGGTGGCAGGGCGCGAGGACCCGTGAGCAAGAATCCGACCCCGCATCTCTCCTCTGCCTGTTCCCTGTGTCTGGCAGCCCCACGGAGCCGGGCTGCTGCCGTTGCATGGCTGCTTCCTGCTTCGGCGAGAGGCGAGGAGGGCGGTCGGGTTATTCATCGGGCAGAGCAGTTCCAGACCAGTTCCCGCGCAGCCGGGGAGCCGGTTCTGTGCCTAGCTCTGGGCGGAGCTTGGCTCGATTCAGCCCCAGAGGCGGGGGTTGCTCTGGATAAATGCCGCGGCGCCGGGCAGGGCGCTCTCAGGGCGCAGGAGCGACTCCCCGGACACAGACATCGTAAATCTACCTCTGCTTTTTCCAGCGCAGGTCCTGCAGTTCAGCGCCCGTCGCAGATTTACATCTCACCACCGCTCCAGCTGGCAGATCCGGTGAGACGGAAATGCGCTGGGCGAAATTGCGAGCCGAGATCTGCACTTCTCGGCTCCAGCTGCTCATGAGGACTAGGGGTCTCTGGCGGTGCAGTGCCTTTGGATTGCAGATTCCCAACATCGTCATTCCTCGCCGAGAATAATCCGCTCCCGCTGCTCAGCGGCGGTGCTGCTGCAGGTCTGAGTGGATCCGCAGCCGGTCCAGAGCCTGTGTCCGGCCAGAGTCAGAGCCAGAGCCCGGCTGCACGGAGACTGCGGTGTCATTGCTCGCTGAGTCACCCGGCCGCCGCCCCCTCGCTCACCAAAATACCGAGCTTCCCCTGTGCTGGCAGCAGCCTGGCTCCATGGGGCTGCCCGACACCGAGAACACGGAGCGGAGAGATGCGGAGCGGGGCGGATTCTTGCTTCCGGGTTCTCTGCCACTGGCTGCAGTAGTTTTTTGCATAGAAGGAAATTCTGGTGTGTTTGGAGAAGCACCCACGGTGCTGGCTCATTTCACAGCGCTCATTGCACCGCTTCTTTCCCTGCCGATCGCATGGCTCATTTCACCGCCCGGCGCCTTAGGGCTCTGCCAGGGAGATCGTGTCTCTCCTGCTCTGACCGTTTCCGGACTCGGGCTGCGGATCGGCTTTTCCATGAACATCTCGGGCGCAAGCGGCGGTGCGATTTGCGGCGCGGGGCGCGGTGCGGCTCCATCGGCGGTGATGTGCGTTGAGCCGGCACCGTCAGGCCGCTTCTCCCAGTACTAAAGAATTTCCTCATGTGCCAAAAAAACCCATGGCAGCCTGTGGCAGAGCGCGGAGAGGCGGGAGCAAAACTCCAACCCCCGTGTCTGTCCTCGGTGTCGGGCAGCCCCACGGAGCCAGGCGGGGGCACCGCCGGGGACGCTCGGTGGTTCGGTTCGCGCGGGGCCGGGTGACTCAGCGAGCGGTTACACAGCGGTTACACCGGGGAGCCGGGTCTGTGCCGAGCCCTGGGCGGAGCTTGGCTAAGCCGCTACGACACTTATTTATGTGCCAAGCTTCAGGCTCCTGAATTCAGCCCTAACTGCTCCGCACCTGAGTCTCTCTGTGTCCGACACAGAAGCAATGGCTCACCTACCGCAGAGGGAGCTCACGGGGCTGGTCAATTAACATTTCTCCAGGGCCTTGCCTGTGAAAAAGAACTAGACACATTTAATCAGCTGCCCTGTACCAGACTATGTTCAAGCAGCGATTTGCTCAGGGCTCCCTGTGGGTGATGGCAATAGAGTGGCTTTAAAGGGACGGTCCCATGCAGCCCGTACCCCCAGAAACAAACACATTCAGGGATAATGTTACCGTTACAGCCCTTCTCCACCCATTTAGCTGTGCTGTGATCGCTGCTTGGCCACAGATTCTCTGCAGTGATATTAAGGAGATCGAATTTCTAATGGGCATTGTAGCATCAGCAGTAATCCTGGATTTCTAGCAGTTTTGGGTAAACTTTCCTCCACATCTCACCTGTAAGTTTCCTTTTTCTGCTGCTGCTGCTGCATCCACATCAATGGT
Source organism: Emydura macquarii macquarii (assembly GCF_026122565.2). Taxonomy (NCBI): domain Eukaryota; kingdom Metazoa; phylum Chordata; order Testudines; family Chelidae; genus Emydura; species Emydura macquarii. Next base: position 6,953 of record NW_027133607.1, on the reverse strand, counting down.
GGGAAATTAGGGCACTGGAAATGCCATGCTGCTACTGCTGCTTTTTTAACAAAAGTACATTTCCCCCCAAAGGCTTTAAATTGATATTTTCCCTGATTTTCCTCTAAATTCCTGCTGTTCTATTTTTCCTGTTTACGTCTGTGATGGAGTAGCACAGGAACAGTGCTCTGGTCTGGAACCACTTGGGTGAAGCCTGTCAGGACTCTATTGCTCGGAGTCTGTCTCCTCCGCTCCCCCCCCCCCTCTCCACACACCAGTGCAGCTGCCTCCTGAATCTGGCCTCGGAGGGTTCAGCACCCCTGCTCCCCTTGGGAGTCCCCCTGCATGGGACCCTGGGGAGCCCTTACATGCCCCCAAAGGGGCCATGCACCCCACCTTGCAGTCAGAAGCAATTCACAGCCAGTGTGGAAGTCGGAAGGGTTTATTAGTTCTCATGGTCACAGCATAAAAAGATTTTGTTAGCAGATTAATTCGAAGTTACAGCAGTAACCAACAAGGGAGCCTCAGAGCCCATGCTCATGCCCTGCTCCCGAGCCCCCTTATGGGGGATGGACTGGCCCTTTCCGCCAGCCATGCCCCCAGACCCATCCCCTTGTCCCTCCCCAGTCCTTGGTCTCCTTCCCAGTCAAGATGGCCACTCCTCCTTGTCTCTGCCTGAGGCAACCCATTGCAGCTGGTTGACCCATAGGGCAGAGAGGTCTGGTCTGTGGACCTGTGGCTGGGGAAGGGCCATCCACCCTCTACTGGCCTCTGCAATGATCACACACCCAGATCCCATCACTGAAATACATGAGTAACATATGGGGTAAACTGAGGCACAGACACAGCACTCCAAGAAAACCCCAAGAATATCTCCACTTCATCACAACGTCTAAGTTCCTTTGTTATTGGAGCATGTAGATCTTAACAGCCTTGCTATTCATTTTTTCAGCTGGTTGAAAAATGCACAACCTTTCTTGCAATTTTTTTTTCATCCAAATCATCCATCCACTCTATTCCTGATCAAAATCAAGAAAAATCTTTGCAAAAACTTCCATCCAAATTTAGAAAAATGTTGATCATCTTTATTTAATTTCAATGTCAATAGGTGCCCAGTTAGGTAAATTAACATGCACAATATAATAGAAAGGGCTGCTCTTCCCACCTTAGGACCAGAAGGCCTTTTTAAAAAAAAAAAAACAAAAAAAAAACCAGCTACCAACTAACAGCCTTACACACAGCTCATGTTTCAGCTTTGTCTCTTGTTTACCAGTTTTCCTGTTTGGAACTCAATACATAACAAACATTTAGTGGCTGCAGGTGAACATATCATGACAGGGCCTCAATATCCATCAGCAGATATAGCAAGCAAATAAACCCACTGTGAGTCTGAGTAAAGTTGCCCATTAAAAAAATGGCTGCCACACATTTCCTGTTGGCTTCTTTTGTCCTTAGCAGTTGCAGGTATCCAGCAAGTAACCTTTTGCATGTGGAAGGAACCAACTTATCTATACATTATTTTCCTACTTGCAGGTTCGGTTACCTTGTTCTTGATGTGGGACTAGGTGACTGTAGATGTCTTGGCTTTTAGTATGAAGTGTCTTCTGGGTCATGTGGGTTGATTTTCTTCTTTTTCTCTTTCCAGCAGAGGTTGCCTGTCTTTGCTGCAGTTTATACGGGCCTGTGGTGGGTAGCTCCAAGACACCTGTTTAATACAGTTATCAGCGGTGTTCCAGCCATCTGCATCTCACACTCAGAGCTCCTGCCCCCAGCTAACTCCTGATGTGCTCGAGGTCATAGAAGTTCCTTCAGCGAGTTCACCCTAGCACACAAACCTCTGCACATTAACCCATTCACTGCTGCACACACATAGGGTTCTGTGATCTGCAAGCCTGTCTTAAAGGGACAACGCTCCTGCACGCCCAGGCTCAGCCTGGCTCAGGTATGAAACTTGGAGGGGGCAGCCAACTATCCCCCGCACTCCCTGAATGGCGCCCTTCCTCTCTGTACTGTGCGAGTGTCTTTCCCTCTCTGTGACTGAGAGGAAACACCCAACTCCTGCCTGACACCAGCTCTGTGGCTTCTGTCTCGCAGATTTTTGATAGGAAGAGGAGGAGGTGGCTGTGTGTATCTGAATGCCGAGACGGGGGTTAGCAGTTCGCGGTGCACCAGGGAGAGCTGTTGGATCTGCACCAAACCTGATGCATTTACAAAGGCAAAGGAAACAGTAGTGGAAATGGGCAGATAACAAGAGTATTGTTGAAATTTGCCCTGGAGAAGCCTGGCTGTGATGTCTTTTGACCATCGCATTGGACCAATGCCAGAGCATCAGGGAATGGTCTGAACATCACTGGGCAGAACACTGCTGATTTTGGTGAAACCCGGAAATGCCATTTGCACATCTTGTCCCCCCACCCCTGTCAATCAGGTTGGTCAGATATGACTTGCCCTTGGTGAATCCATGCTGACTGTTCCTGATCACCTTCCTCTCTTCCAAGTGCCTCAAATGGATTCCTTGAGGCCCAGCTCTATGATTTTTCTGGGGACTGAGGTAAGGCTGACTGGTCTGTAATTCCCCGGATCCTCCTCCTTCTCTTTTTTGAAAACGGGAATAATATTTGTCTTTTTCCAAATATCTGGGACCTCCCCCAATCACCATGAGTTTTCAAAGACAATGGCCAATGGCTCTACAATCACATCAGCCAACTCCCCCAGCACCCTCAGATGCATTGCATCCAGCCCCATGGACTTGTGCATGTCCAGCCTTTCTAAATAGTCTTGAACCCGTTCTTTCAGCACTGAGGGCTTCTTACCTCCTCCCCATTCCGTGCTGCCCGGGGCAGTAGTCTGGGAACTGACCTTGTCTGCTAAGACAGAAGCAAAAAAAGCATTGAGTACCTCAGCTTTTTCCACACCATCTGTCACTAGGTTGTCTCCCCCATTCTGTAAGGGACCCACACTTTCCCTAATCTTCCTCTTGTTGGTAACGTATCTGTAGAAACCCTTCTTGTTACCCTTCATGTCCCTTGCTAGCCTCAACTCCAGTTGTGTGTTGGCCTTCGTGATTTCACTCCTGCATGTTCTCTTTGCCCCTCTCGGGGGCCTCTTCCCCAGACTTTTAGTGTCCAAACACATTTATTAAGTGCATGGTTTTGATGAAGAAAAAACAAGAAGCAAAACGCATTCCAAACTAAGCTGAACAGTTTCAGCAACCGGACAGTCTTAGATGATTCTCACCAGAAGCTGGCTGGTCTGCCTCCAGCTAGGCCTTCCCCCTGTGATCAGCACTTGTGTTGCTTGGTACTGTTTGTAGATGGAGGTGGAAGAGAGCACGAACAGCAAAATATCTTCCCTTTTTAACATGTTCCTTTGCCCCCCTCGGGGGCCTCGTCCCCCTTTTTAGTGTCCGTGCATGGTTCCTTCCATGCCCTCAGTCACTGTGGTCTCTTGTTGACGTCTAGGCCCGTCCTTTGTTCTTGGAATGCTGAGCTGGGTTGTTCTATACCAGTCCTAATGAGGTTGTAATTGCTCTTCAGCTCTATAGAGTTTTGCCTAGATCTTTCTCAAGCCATGATACACATATCTGGGACTATTACATAGCAAAGCCTCATAACCATACATGTGACATTGCAACAAACACGTGGGAGCAATCAGAATTACATGAGCTCCAGCCCTGTTTATTTTCAGCAGGACCTTCAGCAGGAGAGGACACAGAGGGAAGGCATAAAGAAGGTCCTTGTCCCATGGAAGGAGGGAATCGCCCAGAGAGTGCTGTCCAATCCCTGCCCTGGAACAGAATCACAGACACTTCTTCTTCTGGTAAGTGGCAAACCGATCTGTGGACGGTGTTCCCCACTGTGTGAATAAGTGGTGAAGTACTGACAGGTGCATCTCCCATTCATGGTCATGTGGGAATGTGCGACTGAGCTTGTCCGCTGTCGTGTTGTGTGTGCCCGGGAGGTCAGCCGTGGACAAGGTGAGGTTGTGAGAGATGCACTAGTTCCATAGTTTCATTGCCTCTGTGCAAAGAGAGGGTGATCTGGCTCCCCCCAACGGTTCATATAATAGATGCAGGCTATGTTTTCCACTAGGATCTTTATATGAGATCCTGTTATCAGTGGGAGGCAGTGGGCACTGGCGTTCCTGACCTCTCTCAATCTAGAAGATTGATATGCAGGGAGATCTCCACAGGTGACCATTTGCCTTGTGCTGTGAGGCCATTTAAATGCATGCCCCATCCTATGAAGGATGTGTCGGTGGTAAGGAGCAATGAAAGCGGTGCCTGAAAAAAGGGGATCCCTTTGCCTGCATTGGTCAGATACTTCCACTAGTCTAGGGAGTTCCTGATCCTGATGGGCAGTGACAGGGCTTTGCCCAGTCTGTAAACTGAGCCAAACCACAGCTGCAGGCAGCGCATGTAAAACCTGGTGTGTGGAATCACTGCCATACTGTCTGCCATACGCCCCAGGAGCTAGAAGCAGATTCTTGCTGGCACCTGAGGGCTGCATTAAGCTCTCTCTATAAGCAATACCAGGGATAGAAACTTGTCTCGAGGTATGAGGGCTTTGGCCTGTAGCATGTCTAGGTCGGCCCCTATGAATATTGCATCATACTGGTCATCATAACCACTGTGAGATGCATGTATGGAGAACACGTGAGAAGCTGTGCATGGATGCTGGAAATTATGTTCTCTAGGTCCTGTTGTTAAAGGCAGGTCATTCGAAGGTAGCCTACCTGAAGACAAACTGCTCCAGATAGGAGGCGGGAGACATTTCTCTTCATGGTGGACCCTTGTGTGTGTTACAAGAGGAGTCTATTAGCAACCTGAGTCAAATCCTAACAAAGAGCAGATGGAGACTTCAGGAGGAAACTAACAGGAAGAGGTAAACAGCCGGGGAAGGGTGATGCTGTTTGAAGGTGAAGGTCAAAGGTTTAGTCTGGGACATTGGGGAGTGCAGAGACACCCCCTGGCATCCTTCAATCTGTGAGGACAAGGTGCCAGTGGGCTTGATTTTAGGAAGGGAGGGATCTCAGCCAGCCTGGCTGAAAATGCTGGGAAAAGGACTAGGGGTAAACTAGTCTGTAGGAGACAGGAGAATACCTTGTGGGTTAAGTTTAGGCTCTAAAAAGCATGTGGGTTGTTCTCTCACTGTGATGCTGATAGCAAGCCACAAACCTCTAGCAGTAATGCACTCCCTGCCGAGTTACATGAATGCTTTCCCCAGCTGTTCATGAACCAACAATAGAGGCAACAGCCATTTCCCCTCCAACTCTTCAGCCCTGCACCCCAGAACGGTACCATCTTGAGCTGGTCAGATGCCTGGCCAGTGTAAAGTTCAATATTCAGTTCGCCACTTCAAAGGCAAGTCGACATGCAGCAGCCTTTGTAACCTGAGTAGATTTCCGAGTCACTTCAGTCAAAACACAGGTTTAGGTAAAATATAAAACATGTTTATTAACTATAGAAAGATAAATTATACGTGATACAGGCAGGTTACAGATTCTTAACACAGAAGCTGAAGTGCTTCTCCAGCCCAGGACCCCTTCCCCAACAATCTTGGGCTTCATTTGAAGTCACTCAGTGCAAACTTTGTGATGTAGCAAATATATGTGCATACAACAAACCTGATTGCACCGCATATGCAACACCAAGATGCTCTGTTTGCAGACTGACTACCAAATGGGACAATGAAAGTCTGTTTAAATATGACATTCAAAGTTTTCTTCTACGGTGGAGTTTTAATTAAAAATCACGACGTTCAGCAATCTGCAATATCAGACGGATATGGCAGTGAACTTCCAACAATCGTTGATGGGGGTAAATATTACCTGGGAAGCTTTATTTTCTCCCAGCCAAATAAAAGAGACCTGGAAAAAGGGTATTTTAGAAGAGAACTAATTTACAGGGTTCTCGAGATTTGCTAGAAATGTTGATGGTTGTAGCTCTTCCTTTATGGATTTCTCTACCAAATGAGTTTCTAAGCTCCTGAAGTGTCACTCATTACACCACAAACTTCCCCAGGAGAATGAACACTCAGCTTCCATGCAGACAAAACAAACTATCTGGGTGCTACAGTGATCTGCTGACAAACCTTATGGTGCAGTGGGAGAAAGCCAGGGAAAAGTGAAATGGCAGTGTAGTGTCTGGGGCTTTGCTGCAATGTCTGTGCTGAGCAGCTCAGTGGTAGCAGGGACTGTGTCCAGGAGCAGCCACGTGAGATCCAGGAACAGATTCTTAACACAGAAATGCTGAAAGTGCTTCTCTCAATGTGCTGGCAGGACCCAGAGGAAGCAGAAAAAAATTCCCCAACAATCTTGGAGTTTTCATTTAGTGGAGACGAGTCACTTTAGTTTTACAGTGCAGAAACTTTGTGATGTAGCAAATATATGTGCACATGGTCACCAGGAGAAATGCTATGTACACAAAGAATTCCTTAGATTTTACGTTCTCTTTGTGCTGTTACATTTCTTGTCCCCACTAATTATGAGTTTACGCAATTACAATTTTGTAGATGACCTGATTAATTTAAATGAAACCTGATCTTCACTGATCACATCTGGACAGATTTTCAAAGGCTAAAATGGAACTTAGGCACACAGCTCAAACTTTCCTGTCTTACCCTCGTGAAGGCCTGTGAATGCTGCATCGTTAAGTGTGGTTTACTATGATTGTGTGTCTCCAATTTATGTGTCATGCTTTGAAAAGAAGGATTGATTTGTAGATATGTTTGCAATTATCAAATATCAATTAATAGGATGTGAAAGGCTTTCTTCTGTGACTCATACCCAGGAAAGTCCTTTGGAGAAAGAATTGCACAGATTTTAGGATACAAGAAAAATAGCTCCAATATCCAAAAGAATGAATGAATCAGAACAACTTAATCTGCTTTGGAAGGCAATCTCTCCCTAAATAGTATGTGTCTGTGATGAAAAAGAATTTCAGCTAGTTTCAGCTTAATTGTTCCCTGTGTGGA